>NC_133566.1:37500-10037500 GCF_048773025.1 Camelus bactrianus
CGACACGGGGTCTCACCGCCACGGGCCCTCCGGCACGGGGGCGGCCCCGCGGCACCCAAGGCGCGCCGACTGGCCCTCTCCTCGGCACCCTCACGGGGGCCCAACGGCCACCCTCGCCCGACACCGCAGGGCCTCAGGACGGCCCACCGCAAGGCTCTCCCGCCGCACGGGCCGGCGCTGCCCCGCCCCGCCCCGACGCGCACCCAAACAAACGTTCGCGCCGTGCCGAAGCACCCCACCTCCCCCCGTCGGGTCCGACGACGCTTCACCCGGGGCCGCCTCCAGGGGAGGAACAGCACCCACAACGCGGTGAGGCCACGTTCTGGTCCCAGGACGGGGGGGGTCGGCGGGGGAAAGGCTCGGCGCGGGCGGCCATCGGTCCTGGCAGGGCAGGGGAGGGCCGGCGGCGGCGACGAGGAGGGGCCGCTCGCGCGCAAGAGCGACGGCCGGCAGGGGTCGTGGGTGCGGGCGGGCACCAACCCAGGGAAGGGGAAAATCTCGAGACACGACCGGGCCGCCGGGGAAACCACCGCAGGATCCCACCACCCCCACACGTGGGGGCGGCCCCGCGACGCCCAGGACGCCGGCCGGCCTCAGCCAACCCTCGGCGGTTCCTCCCACACCCCGGCCCCGCCCGCCGCCGGGACTCGCGCGCAGCAGGCTAACCCCCCCAACTCCAGAGGGTAGCCCCTTCCACTCGCTCACTCGTCCGTCTGCGTCTCGTCTGTCCGTCCACCACCACCACCCAGCTTCGTCTGGCTCGCCCCCAGGCCTCGCGGCCCGGGGAAACGCTGCCGAGCGAGGCGGCCCGACCCGTGGCCCACGCACCGCCACCGGTGGCTGCGTCTCGGGACCGGAACAGGTGGGGTGGCTCCTCGCGGCGCGGAGACTGGGGGGGGGCCCAAGTCGGGGTGGACCGCCTTCCCCCTCCCCCCCACGGCACGCGCCGGGGAGGCCAAGCCCGCGCACACGCGCGCGCGCGCTCGCACGGCCCCGCGCCAGACGCCGGGCCCGGCCCGGCGGAACCCTCCCCCGACTCGGAGGGGGGAGGCGCGGGCCACAGCAGGCCAAGAACAGCACTCGGCCCCACCGCGGGGCCAGCGCAGCCCACACGCCAAAGCGACGGGGCCCTGCCCACACGCCGCGGCAGTCGCTCCCCGTGGAGAGTGACTGCACGCTCTGGATGGAGGAGCGGCGGCTGGGGGGTCCGGTGCCCCCAAGGCTCCCCTCTCAGATCGCTAGAGAAGGCTTTCTCACCGAGGGCGCATCGCCCCCCACCCAGCGTGCCCCGTTCAGGCCTACGGAAGCCCGCCGACGTGTACGCCAGCGCTCGGCTGGGCAGGAGGGGTCTGCGGTAAGGGTAAGCAGCGGGCCAAGAAGCGAGCGTTCGCGGTCGGGACCGGGGAGAGCCCGTGCGTGCCACCTCGCGAGGAGACGCACCCAAGACCGCGTGGGGACGGGACAGACGCCCGCCCCCCACCGGCACATCACCCGGCCCCACCACGATCGCTCCCACGCCCGGGCGCGAACCCCGCTGAGGGGGACCCACCCGGCGTGCGCCCGGCCACGTCAGTCCCCCCCCCCCGGTACAGGGTGAGGACTGACGTTCAGGAGGCGGCCCCGGCCCCACCGAGGGTGGGGAGCGGCCACGCCTCGCTCACCGTCTCGACCCCTCCCCCACGCCTCAAGAGAGGCGCTCGGGAGACACGACCACCGCAGGGTTTACCCGAGAGGACTCGCTGGGGACGGGAAGCGATGCCGCCGCTCGGCCTCGGGCACCTGAGGGACAACCTGGAGCGCTCCAGGGGCACCGCAGAGGACCAAGGCGAGACACGCTCACACCCCGACGAGGGGGTACGTGGCGTGGCGGCGGGGCAGCCCTCCCCCGCCGCGGGGGAGGGCCGCTCGCGAGACAGGACGCCGAGCAGGCGAGGAGGCGAGAGTGTCTGCCGCGTCGCAAGACCCCGGCCCCGCCGACACCACAAGGCACGGGAGACCGAGGTCGGGCCGTAGACCGCACCCCTGCCTCCCCCCCGCCACCCACGGGCGGCAGAGGAGAGGCGAGGGGCCCGCAGGCAGAACGAGAAGAAAAGACACGTTCGCCATGAACGTCCCCGTCCCTCGTCTGGCGCGGCTTAGGCCCGGCCCGGGGGAGCATGACTTCACCACATCGGTCAGGTGAGTGAGTGAACGAGCGAGCGAGCGAGCCATGTGGGGCAGGGAGGCCCCAGAGGGGAGGGCCCGGCGTGGACAACCACCAGAGGGGCCTGCTTCAGCCTCGCCAGGCGCCACCCACTCCTCGGTCCTCTCCGAGGAGAGCGGCCAACGACCCCAGGCGGGGAATGCCTGACACGCGGCACGGAGCCTACGGGGGTGGGGTCGTGCCGGCCACCACCGGGTGCCTGCGGCGGGGAGCGCACGGGGTAAAAGACCCACGCCGCCACCTCACCCCACCGCCCTCGGGCCACCAGAGACCGGAGGTGGCACCACGGGCCACGTCAGCCGGACGCACACACGAGAGCCGGCGCGCAGGCCCGGGCGGGCGGCTCAAGTGTCAGAAGCGGAGTCGGCTACCAGGCCAGGGCTCACGCAGAGAGAAGCCCAGAGCCCCGCACGCGTCCGGAGACCCAACACTCGGTGACAGACACCGAGGAAGACCGTGTCAGCACCTATCTGCTGGCAGAAAATGCCCAACACGACAGGAAAAATGACAGCGCCCAGAAACGGGGCGGGTCCACGATTTGCAGGGGGGGGCCCCGGGACCTCGGTCCGGCCACCTGCCCCCAGCCCTACCCCCATAAATGGCAGCCCCGAAGCTCTCGGGGGCCATCTGATCGACCGGGGTGGGGGGGTTGGTAGGGGGAGGGGAGAGGGGAGGGGGATTAGGAGGAGGCTTAGGAGGAGGAGTGGGAATGGGAATGGGAAGGGACGAGAGGGAGACGGGATCAGGCCGGGGACGCCCTGCCCTTTTCTCGCCCGCGTGGCCGGGGACTCGGGGAGATGCCACAGAGGCGCCTCCGACGAGAGGGCCCCCCACGAGGGACCGCTCCCGAGCACCGGGCCCCGGGCCCCGGGCCGGGGAATGCCTGCCTCCGCCACATCCCTCGCAGGACGCCCCCGTGCCGGTCCCCGAGTCCGGATGAAGTCTCGGTCCCTCCAACGCCACCGGAACCCACGCGGGCAGGCTTACGGGCCGGGGGGCACCCCCTCCAAGGCCTCCCGCGCCAAAAGGGGCCGGCCCAGCCACGTCTCCGGATCCATCGGGACTCAGAAAACATTTCATCCAAGGAGGCGCCTCCGACGACCGGGAACCCCAGCGCACCCGTCCCCGGCCTCACCGCACTGGGCCCGGGCCGCTCCTCGCCTCAGGAGCAGTCGTCCAAGGGACGCAGACGAGGGCCTGACCACCTAGCCACCGGCGGCCCGGGCGCGGGACACTCTCTCCCTTTCCCCCGCGGCGGCAAGGCGCAGGCCGTGTCCGATCGGCTTGGGTCGGTCTCCGCGGCTGGAGGGGCACAGGCGGATGCTGGTCGACCAGGCCAGGCCACACGGCTTCCCCCGGCACACGAGATCCCGGGAGCGCGGCGACAGTCACCCCCTCATCATCCTGCGAGTCCAATCTGCGCCGAGAGCAGGACGCGCCCGCGGCTCAGCGCCACGGGGACTGTCATAATACTGGAAGTCCTGGCCAGAGCAATTAGGCAAGATAAATACATAAAAGTAATCAAAATTGAAAAGGATGAAGCAAAACTATTTGTTTGCATTTAATATGATCTTATATGTAGAAAATCCTAATGATTCCATCAAAAACCTATTACAAATAATAGACAAATTCAGTCAAGTTGCAAGGTACAAATATCAACATGTGAAGAGCAGTGTGTTTCTATATACCAACAATAAACAATTTGAAAAATAAGTTTAAAAAGCATTCATATTTAAAATGTCATCAAAAAAATTATGAATAAATTAAACCAAGTAGGTAAAATATCCTTACAGTGAAAATGACCATACACTGATTAAAAAAAAAAAAAACTGAAAAAAAGATAAATGGAAAAAATTTTCATGGTTATGAATTAGAAGTATTAAAACTGTAAAAATGTCTGTGTCACTCAAAGCTGTCTATAGATTCAATGCAATCCCTATCAAAATTCAAATGACTTTTACACAGAAATACAGAAAACAAGCCTAAAACTTTTATGGAACCACAAAACACCCCTAATAGCCAAATCAACCTGGTCAAATAATTAATCTAGAGATATCACAATTCCTAATTTCAAACTTTATTACAAAACTATAGTAATCAAAAAAGGTAGGTAACAGTAAAAAATGGAGGCCAAGTCCAATGAAACAATCAAGTGCTCAGAAACAAACCCACTTATATAGTGTCAACAAGTACTTCACACGGGAACCAAGAAGATGTAAAGGGAAAACTATAGACTCTTCAATAAATTGTGCCGGAAAAAAACTGGATAATGGCCTACAGATGAATACAATTGGACCCCTTTCTTGCAGCACTCACAGAAATTAACTCAAAATGGACTGAAGGCTTAAATGTAAGACCAAAAACTGTAAAACTACTTGAAGAAAATGTAAACAAAAAGCTCCTTGCTGTGGTTTTGGCAAATATTTTTTGGATATGACACCAAAGGTTCAAGTAACAAAAGCAAAAACAAACAAGTGGAACTACAGCAAATTTAAAAAACAACAACAACAAAAAAACCAAACCAAACCAAACAAAACAAAAAAGCCCCCAAAAAAACCTCCATAGCAAAACAAATAATCAGCAAACTAAAAAGCAACTACAGAATAAAATAACATACAGGCAATTTTTTTTTCCATTTTTTAATCAAAAAACTTTTTTTATAAAATATATAAGTAAGTCATAAAATAATAGTAATAAAATAAAAAATTAAAAATTAAAAATAGGCTAAAGGACTTGAGTAGATTTTTTTTCAAAAAGACATATAGATGGCCAATAGGTACATGAATAAATGCTCAACATCACTAATCATCAGGGAAACGTAAATCAAAATCACAATGACACATCCCGTCACACCTGTTAGAATGGCTATTATAAAAAAGAAAAAGAAAATTTGCAAGAATATGAAGAAAAGGTAACACTTGTTTAATTTTTCAGTCAAAATATAAACTGGTACAGTCGAATGAATATAAAAGAATTAAATTGGACCCCATCTTACACTACTCACAAAAATATCTCGCAATAAAATAGTCAAATTGTGACTTGAAATCATAAAATACCGTAAAAAAAATCATAGAGTAAAATCCCCTTGACCTTGATCTTGTAAATAATGATTATTTAGATATGACTCCAAAGTACAGGCAACCAAAGCAAAAGCAAAAAGAAACAAGCAGGACTAAGTCAATGTAAAAACTTCTGCATAGAAAAGAATTTGAAAAACTTAAAAGACATCATATGAAATGGGAGAAACTATTAGCAAACCATCTTTTGATAAATGGTATTTACTGAAGTATATAAATACCTCATACAACTGAGCAGCCAAAAAAATAGAATCTAATTAAAAATGAATAAAATATCTGAATAGACATTTTCCTTAAGAAAACGTACAAATGTCCAACATGAAAAGGTTGTCATTAATCATCAGGGAATTGCAAATCAAAACCACGAGACCTTATCACAACTGTTACAATGGCTACAGTCAAAAAAGACAGGTGAGTACAAGGATTGGAAGGGATGTGAAGAAAATCCTTGTGTGTTGTTGGTAAAAATGTAAATAACCACAGCCACTAGGAAAAGCAGTATGGAATTTCTGTCAAAAATTAAAAGTAGTATCCAGGTGTCCAAGCACCATTTGTCAAAGAGACTATCCTTTGCCCACTGAACGTGTTTTACTTCCATCTCAAATAGTAGTTGAACTAGTATACAGGGGTTTACTACTGGGTCCTCTATACTGTTAATTTAAACCATGTGTGTATTTTAATACCAATATCATTGTGTCTCATACTGTAGCATTGTGATTTAGTTCTAAATCAGGAAGTGTGATGACTCCCAATTTGTTCTTTCCCAGGATTGCTCTGGTGTCTGGGTCACTGGTAGTCACATAAAAAAATTTTAAGATTGATTTCTCTCCATGTGTAAAAAATGCTGTTGGAATATTGATAGAAATTGCACTGAAACTGTAAATGGCTTTGGGTATTATGGACATTTTAACCTTAATTCTTCTGTTCCGTTAGCCATACTTCTGGCCCAGTGTATCTTTCCACTTGTTTTGTCTTCTTCAATTTTTTCCATAGAAGTCTTATAGTTTTCAAAGTACAAATTTTTCACTTCCATAGTAAAGTGTATTCTTAGGTATTTTATTGGTTTTAATGCTATTTTGAATGAGGAAACTCTAGCATCTTCAATAAATGTTGCTGGGAAGATTGGAAAACCACAAGCAGAAAAATGAAATTGGAAACCTACTTTCCGCTACTCACAAATATAATTTAAAATGGATTAATGACTGAAATGTAAGACCTCATACTTTAAAACTCCTAGAGGAAAACATAGAGAAGAAGATACTTAACTCTGGTTTGGGTAATAATTTTGGGATATGACCCCAAAACACAAGCCAGAAAAGCAAATATCAACAGGTGGGACTACATCAAACTAACAAGATCCTGCACAGCAAAAGACATAATCAGCAAAATATAAAGCCTAATATAGAGTAGGAGAGAATTTTTGCAAATCATATATTGGATGGAGGGTTAATATCAAAATATATGTAGACCACATATAACACAATAGCAAAAAAAAAAAAAAGAAAAAAAGAGTAGAAAATCCAATATAAAAAATGGGCAGTGAATCTAAATTTATATTTTTCCAAAGAAGACACCCAAATACACAAAATGTACATGAAAAGATATTCAACATGACTAACAATTAGGGAAATGAAAATTGAAAGTGGAATGAGATATCCCCTCCCTCCTGTCAGAAAGGCCATCACCAAGAAGACAAGAGACAGTGCTGGCCAGGATGAGGATAAAAGAAAACCCCTGTACACTGTCGGTGGGGATGTAACCTGGTTCAAGCACTATGGAAAAGCTATAGAGGTTACCCAAAAATTAAAAAGAGCTACCATATGCTCCAGCAGTCCTCCTTCCTGGTGTGCATCTGAACGAAGTGAAAACAGGGTATTGAAAAGATAGGTGCATTCGCATGTTTATTACAACTTTATTCACAATAGCCAAGATATGGAAATGACCTGAGTGTCTAACAATGAAAGAATGGATAAAGAAGAAATGATATTGACATACAATGGAATATTATTCTGCATTATGAAAGAAGGAATTTCTGCCATTTGTGATATTACAGATTGACCTTGAGGGTATTATGCTTGGTGAGATGAAATAAACAGAGAAAAGACAAACGTAAGATATCAGATATACAAAAACAAACGAACAAACAAAAAACAAGCAAGCAAACACTTAGAAACAAATTGTAAAATGGTGGTAACTAGGTGTCGGGGTGGAGGAAATGGGGAGATGTTAAAGGGTACAAATGTGCAACCAGAAGATAAATAAGTCATGCAGATCAAATGCACAGCACAGTGATTACAGACTACAGTGCTGTACCAGTCTCCAAAGTTCCTAAGGTACTATCTTGTGAATATTCTTGCCACAAAAAATAAAGAAAATTATACTTGTGAGTCATGTGAGAGGTGTTAAATCTGTTTGTGATCACATTGCTGTATGTAAGTGGATCAAATCAACACACTGCAGACTGTGAAAAAAGAAAAAGTAGAGCTGCATGATTTCACTTACACGTGTAATCTAAAAACAGCCGAATTCACACATAGAACAGAGTGGTGGTTGTCAGGGCCTGGGAGTGGGGAAATGAGAAGATGCTCAAAGAGTACAAACGTCCATGTTTAAGATGACTAAGTTCTGGGAAATCTCATGAACAGCATGGTGACTACAACTAACAATGCTGTATTATTTATCTGAAAGTTACTGAGAGCAGATCTCAAAAATTCTCACCACAAAAGGGAATTTTATGGGTTTATGGAAGTATCCTTATTGTGATAATCATTTCACAATATATATCTGTATCAAATCACCACATTACTTACTGGTAGGGCTGTGTCTGGGTCACTGTCTCTCAGGACTCAGAATTCAGTGAGTCTGTTTCACTTCATGGCTGAACATATTCAAATGGCCTGTTTATAAAATAAAAATAAAATGACTAATAATTCATTGTGACTGACTTCAAGAATTTTTTGTTGTTTTTAATTTTGTTCCCATGCCTACATTTCACACTACTGGAACAAAATCAAATATACGCCAAAACAAATAGCACATTACAATAATGATACCAGAGTCGTGAACAAAAATATTCAATGTTTCTTCCTGATGTTTTCTAATCAGAAATGTTTTTTAAAATATTCAAACTCACCGGGTCCTAGCTGATAGCTATGTGACAAAAGTCAAATAAGACAAAATGACAGACAACCCTGCAAGTGGTTTTAGATAATTCCATATTTTGTGCCAGAAATTAATTACCTCTTAGAAAATCACATAAAAATACTTGAAGCTCAAACCCTGGAACGTTTCTCAATTTCATCAAACTCACATGTTATTATAATATCTGTGTCCATTTAGGTGATGAGGTAGGTAAAGATAAAAAGTGATCTGTTCTTCTGTGTTTAGTACAATTAAAATAACTAAAAATGATTATAAAATGCTTCTAAGAAATTAGATAAGATCTAGAATACAGATGGAGATATGAAAATGCTTTTCCTTGCTCTGTACAAGAGTAGTAGCCCATCAGGTACAAATGCGTCAGATGACAAGGTACCTTCATGTTAAAAACAATGCCATCACTGCAAAGGAAAGCTTTACTGATTGTACTGAAATAAAAGAAAAAAAGTAGAATTGGAAAAAGATCACGTTGCCATAAAAATGCTCATGGTCACAAATAGTATAGAGAAGCAACTGTGGCAGATGTAAAAAGACGTAGAAGCCATCATTCCTCCACTGAATATGATTACACCAAATTGTGACTTAATCATTTACCAAATTGTGACTTAATCACTTCATAAACGTAATGGATAACATTTCTGCTTCTATAATTTAAAATATAATAACCTTTAAAATATTCTATGAGAGGTGTGGTAGTCAAATTTGTGTTCTAAGAAGTACTTTAGACACACCTAAGAATAACTAATGGTCAGAAAGATCAAATGCAATCAGCTACCACCCCATGCAAATTAATGGCATTCAGCAGATATTCATATATAAAATATGTATTACTGTACAATATGTAAATAAAATCAAATATTGTATTAATATCTAATGTAAAATACCAGGAAATGTGCTGTGCCAAAATTGGAAGCGTCCTGGTGTAAAGAGATTACAATTTTGTATTCAGTTTTCATAATGGGATAATACTGTGATCTGAGCAGAAATTGTAAAGAGATTTCTCCAAGAAAAATTCCTGACCACATCAAAAGTTGCACACTTACTATAAGGCCTTTCCCCTTGTTTACTCTCAATGTCAGAAAGTGACTTGGATCTAGAATAGGAGAATAAAAAAACTTTAACGAGACATAGGAAAGCACTCTCTGTTAAAGAAAATAAATCAAAAGAAAAAATGAAAGGGAAATTAAGATTCTACAAATACAAATACCAATTTTTATGGGAAAGGGTTAAAATTGAAAAAAGATTATATTCTTATTTCACCTTTTGAACAAAGGTATAGAAATCTAAGCTAAATAACTTCATATTTTGCATTTATTAGGAGAAAATATATTTGCAATGAAAAGCAGTCATTGTCCTGCCTTTTAAATATTCTGACGATTTAGCTTTGAATATATTTCATCTCAAATGGTCTTAAGCAGTATGTACAATGGTTGGTATTTTAAAAATCACCACTGTATTTGGAACTTATAAAAGTAATTCACAATTTTTAAAATTATATTCTTGTAAGAATTTGGTAGTGGCCTAGGTATTATTTTTAACAAAACTGGTCACCCTGGAATGCTGCAAAAGGTTTTTCAATAAGCTTATACTTACATATATTTAAGACTGTCACTGTATTAATATTACGGAAACAACAGGCCAGCCAAGAAACAAGCACCTCTTGGAGGGTTGGAATACTCAGATTTATTACACTGGCAGGCTCAGAGTGTCTTCTGCTCTGAAGCTCTGAGCACCTCCAAAACTTGTGCATTAGGCTTTATAGAGTTAATTGCAAGCATGGGGCTATTAACCAATAAGGTGTGAACAGCAAAAGCAGGGAATCAGTACACTGGAATTTATCTATTAGGAACAGAGCATGTTACTTTTGGGAGCCCATGATTGGGTTAACAAATTGTAACAGACCCCAGCCACTCATCTCCTTAAAGAAGAACAAATGTGCTTAGTTAACTGCCTTGCAAACAGGCACCTGTGCATCGGCATGCCAGTCTCCTGGCAGTAAAAAGCAGAGACAATGCCTTTCTTGGATAGTTGAGGTTTTAGATAGAACTCTGCTCATTGCAAAGCAACAACCCAGGCCCTCAGCTATAAACACAGGGTGTGTCTGCTGTTAGTCTTCTATGCCCCAAACAAGGAGCTGGCTGGGCTGGTGGCCTTTTCTAACATATCTATAAGGATATATCTTGTTCCCCTCTTCCCATGACTTCCCTAAAGATAAACAAATCCTTTGCACTCACAGTGATTTCTACAATCTCAATCCCACCCTGTCTTTCCTTAAATTCCTGTATTCCATCACACAACTGTTAGTGATTTTTCCTTTGATTGTACACAATAAATGTGGGAGCATTTGAGAGGCTCGTGGAGTTGGCTCCCTACACCCTCTCCCTCTCTTGACTTTTTCCACAGAGTCTTGAGTAATTCATTCAGTCTCAGTGGGACTTCTGCTGGCCAGAACCCAGTTACTGGCACTTGTTGAGCTAGGATTTATGAGTTAACTTGTTAGCCCAGTAAACCAACACTTATTAAACTTCAGATTTCTGAGTTAGCCCAGCAGTACTTAGATCAGTAAACTGACACTTATTACACTTAGATTTAAGAGTTAGCTTGTTAGTCCAGCCCAGCTTTTCCTTCTCATTATGAGAAAATCTCAATCGTGGCAATATTTTGACTTGAAAATGAGATAAGCTAAGAAGCACATTTTAAATATAAAATATTTTAAGTCCAAAATAAATAATTGTATTCCTTTAAAGACAGGAAATTAAAAGCATAATAAACTGACTTTGACACACAAAATATAAAAGTTAATATAATGTGTTTTCATACACCTCTTTCCCTGTTTCAGTAATTTCTCAGCCCCTTTCACGTTACACCCGAGTCCCCGCCCGTGACCTGTGATGTAAACACCTCCGACCACACGGGGAAGGGGGGGGACCCAGGCAGTGAGAATGAGGGGGCGCGAACACCCCCGTGGCCCCGATGGACGCGGACCCTCACCCCCTCCCAGCAGGTGAGGACAACAGTCGAAGCGGGTCCACCAGCGCACCAGTCCCCTCCCTCCTGGACTGGAAACCCAACTCGGCCAGGTCCACACACACCCCGGTGTGAAGCTGGCTTAGCATGCGGGGAAACCGGCATTACCTCAGACAGCGAGCGAGGAGCGTCCTCCTCCTGCAGGAACGAGGGCCACGCGGTCCCGAAGCCGCCATGGCGCCTCCTGCTCCTCCCTGAGGAAAAGGAGCGTCGCCCCCAGGGAAGACGCCGACCACGTCTGTCGCGGAATGCGCATGCGCCCCACCATCTAAGAAATGTTGGCTTCGCGCGCCCCCTGCAGTTCCTTGAGGGCAGTGCTGGATGTTCAGAACTCACTGGAGAACACATGACCCGTCCCAGCCATGATGCTAAATCACTGGAAATCTTAGTGCCCTGGTCTCTTTGTTAATGTCACTGGTGATGCTCTGATCCAGCCATGTCTGCTCTCTTGCCTGGATCATGCCTCACTCCTTGGAACCACGCCTGGATCAGATGCAGAAGAGTCTCAAATCCCATATTTAGAGATGATCAGGGTTGGTCTGGAGTCCAAACCCAAATCTCTCAACACCCTGGGGTCCTCTGAGGAGTGTGGTTTTCTCAGAACCGTCTGTTCCATGTCAGAAGCAGACCAAGCCTCAGGTAGCTTAGAAGGAATGCAGCCCATGCTTTGGACAGTTCTCAGTTCTGACCTGCATAATCTTGAGACCCTTTTGTAATTTCTAACACCCTTTTTTCTCATACCTGTATTGATGTTTATTTATGGCTAGCTGAAATATTGCTTTTATAATGCAGAGGTGCTATTGTTCTTCAGATAACAGAATATTTTGAAGGGATCAATTATTTATCACTCCCCCTAATTAAATATACTTTTAAAGCTAGAAATTTTTCAGGCGGGCAATCAGGTCCTCTTCTTGAACCAGTTGCTGAGGTGCTGAGATTATCTGGTCTGAGCTCCAGATCCTGATCCTGCTGGTGGCTTATGGTGATGTCAGTGTGAACATGTTTCTCCTTGTGCGCCGGTGTGGAAAGGGGACAGCCCTGTTCCCAGATGGGACAGTATCATGCTGACACTCAAAGCAAGCACAAAAAAGAATCACATAGAGTCCCCAGTATCAGCTCTCCCAGGTAGAAACGTCACCTCCATCACAGTGTTCCTGTGCTCCTGTCAGGCCTTCACTGCTCCCAGCAGGTCCTGCATGAGCAGTGTGACAGTTGAGTGCCTATCCCAGCACAGCATGGTGGTGACAATCCCACCTTAATCTGTTTATCTTTGGAATGTTCCCACACCTCTCTGAGCTTCACTTTGCTCTTCTCACAGACAGGGTTGTATAGGCATGGACCTCACAGGGTTATGGGAGGAAGTCATGGTACATGCTCACCTGGCGGCTGGCTCTGCAGAAAGGGCTGCTGGGCGTGCTGTGTGTCTTCACATTTATCCTTCTCTCTCCCCAGTGAAAATGCTCTCAGCCTCATCCTTCCCTGGCCTGTGGCCTTTCTGCATTTGCAAAAGAACATGCCACAGCACTTTAACCATGATGCCCTCACAGCCTCTTCTAGACGTGGTGCACCTCCCATATTCACCCACACAGATGAATCACAGGACAAACTAAAGCTGTAGGTGGTCTTTGGGTCCACAAGAGGGGCTGCTGTCTCCTCAGAACAAAGTAGGGTCGGGGGCTGTACTGGGGAAAGACGAACAGAACCTGGAGCTCACACATCTATTAATTCCCCTGAAGAAGAAAATGAGTCACAAAGAGCTGTGGGTGGGGTCCCAGCCTCCCTGGGAATCAGAGGACTGTTGGACTGAGCTGATCGCTGAGAGACCCATCCCCCAACAGCCCCATCTCCCTCACCTGCTCTCTCCACATGCACCTCCATGACCTCCACAACTGGGGACTAGAGCAGGAGGAGAGGGGAGCAACCCACTCACAAAAGTGTCTCCAGCCCAGTCCTGAAGCTCCTGTGCATGGAGGATGGAGTAGGCTGTTCCCATGGCCTTGGAGAAAAGGATGTCACTAAGACCACACTCACAGCAGATCCCTGTCAGGCCTACTCCATGACAAGTCCTCCCACTACAAGGATGACTATCACAGGGGAGGCAGTGGGCTGAAGCCACCACCTGGGTCCAAGAGCCAAAGAAGAGACTGTGAGAGCTCAGTATGGATGAAAGTCCAGGCCTCTGACTCTAGTTCATGCAGAAACCTCCCATGCCCTTTCCAAGACCTTGGGCCCCTGGCGGCATCAGCATCTGCAGCTCACCTGGCAGCCCTGCACAGTTGGCCTACACTCCACAAGCCACATGCTACAAGCTACAGTTCCCTCCAACATGATGCACCTGCCCCACCTCTTCCGGGTCACTATGAACCTTCTAGCACCCACTGAGGCAGGGCCAGAAGGTAGGAGGTCTGCAGGCAGGGGGAGCTGTCTGAGTTGGGGTTCAGAGGCTGTGTGTCCCTTTTGAAGGCAGCAGAGCTTTCTTTTGGGGGAAGGGACAGGGAAAGTCATTTCTGTGGGTGAACATTTCTCTTTCCCCTCCACTTGTGCCAACCCCACAGCTGAAAATTTGCTGAAGAGCCAGAGGAAGGGTCAACTCAGGGCCTGGGGACAACCCCTATCTGTTTTCACCAGCACCACTGGCGCCGCAGCCAGCGTCACCGCCACCAGCTTCAGTAGTGGCACAAGCAGCATCTGCCGCAGTGGGGGCGCACTCTGAGGCGGAGCAACGGGGCCAGTCCACTCAGTGTTCCATCTCCTGCCTTAAAACTGGAGACAGAGCCAGCTCCAGCCCCAGGGCCCCTCTGCTCCTGATACGTGACCAGGAGGAAGGGGACAAGTAAGGAGAAGTCTGAACTCACAGCCTCCCCACAAGGCTGGCGGCAGAACTGCTGACTCTGCTGGATGTGCTTGTGGGTGGGCTCTCATGGGGGTGCTGGGGCAGGGCTTCCCTTTGAATAAGCTGTCCCACTCCATCCTTTCCAGGATCCAGACTTCTGGGACCAGAATCCAAGACCACAGCTCCACCGCTTATCAACCATGTGACCTGGGCAACTTTCTCAAACCCAAGCCTTCTCTGTCCACCTGCAGAGATGGAGGATAACAGGATGTCCTGCACAGAGTGTCTATGTAGATTAAATAGATAGAACAGAAAGAAGAGTGGGTGGGGCCTGGCCCATTGGTTGCGGGAGGGGAGGTCACCCTGTGCAACCAGGTCCAAGGGTCACCCAGAAATATGCCCAGAGGTTCAGCTGCCCCAGCACTTATCACATATCTGATGTGAACTTAAACACAGGGAGAAAAACAAACAGCCTGAGTGTAGCTGCTACTGGGGAACATGCATCTGGGGAGTCAGAACAGAATGTGATCAGGATGGTGGAAGATGCCCCTGGAGTTAAGCAGAGTGGAGATGCCCTCTGGAGCCTGGATTTAGTGAGGATGGGCTTGTAGAAATTCCCCTCTCCTTTACCCACTGAGTCCCAAAATCAGTGTGGTGCTAGTGCCCTCAGCACAGAGAAAAACCCAGGCTCCAGCCATGTCCTCTACTTCCTGGACTCCCACTCTGATTGGTGATCCCCATCTGGGATGCAGAGATGAGTTATGGCTGATCATGTGATGTTCCCTCTGCTCTAGGAGGTGTTGAAGAAGGTGGTTCCCTCTCAATGTCTGGGATTCACCTGGTCCCAGAAAAACAGCCCTAGCAATGAGCACATGGCACCACCATCCATGCTACTATCATTCAGCTCAACAGTGTGGCCACCTGCATCATCACCCCTACCACAAGGACTGATCGTGGTGGCCCAGGAGCAAGCCTGGGTGGTGGAGCACTGGGTCAAGGTGGCCAGGGTATGGGATGGACTATCCAGTGAAGCCCGTCTCTGGAATCTCGGGAATGGCCTCTTCTCCTTTGCCTGCCTTCTGGATGGAAGTCTGCGGTCCAGGCCCCTGCACAGTCCCAGGTCTGTCCTGCCGGGGCCATGCTGACCTTGACTCCCAGCTCTCAGTGGGTGGATGCTTCCTACCTATATTCTTCCGCGGGCTGAGCTAACTTCATTCCTGTGGATTTTCAACATCCTGCTGTCTCATGTATTGAATGCCCTCTAGGTCCTCCCTGGGTTCCCTGGGGGTGTGTCTCATCCAGGGCAAATTGAGACAGTGAGGGGACTAAAGCTAGAGCGAGCAGGGCAGCAGCTTCCCACCTCCAAGCCTCCTATGTTCCCCTCCCCAAGGGTTCCAGTCCTCAGGAAATTTTGCTCCCTGAATGCAGACCTCTCTGCTCTGCCTCAAATCACTCTCTGAAGGAGACATGGGTCAGTTTCTATGTGGGTGGGTTTCTCTCCACAGGAAGTTCATAGTCAGTGTGGGGTCACTTATTTGTCTGCCATCCCCCCCGAGGCAGCTGGCACCTTCTGGGGGAAACAAATTTGACAGGCATGATCTGGGTTGGGGGCCAAGTCTCTAAGCCCCCTTGGGAAATAGGCCACCATTCCTACTGCTTTAGGAATTGATTTTATTAAACATCCCAGGGGCTGGGGTCAAATTGGAGAATTTCTAGTGTTCTCTTTATACCAACAGAGCCCTGTCCAGCTGAAACTTAAACTGGTGGAAACGGATCTTCTCAGTAGAAATGGAAATGGAGGCCCCAGGTGACCAACCCCAGGGCTCCATCCCCAGCCCCACAGCACCTTCCTGCCCAGAGAATCCCAGTGAGACCCTCATCCAGACAGTCTGAACACTCCATGTTCTCAAGTAAAATGGATTTGCCCTTTAACTCCTCATGCACACATTTTCCCTGAACTTCTCCTTCCTTCTTACCCTTCCCCTTAGGAAGAGCTTCTGGAAATGTAAAGATCTGTGTAGCAAAGCTGATTCCTGGAGCAGGGGTCTGCTCATCGAGGTAGCGTGGAGGCCTGAGTTCTGGAGAGAGGAGGGTCAAGGAGGGAAGGAGATGGGGTGGGATGTGGTTTTCAGTTTCTCACTAAAGCGTCTGAAAAATCCCCATCTTCTCTGGATCAGCAGGACGAGGGATGTGTTCTGTTCACAGGCAGGTGGAGGGGCAGAAGGCCCTGGGAATGTGGTGTTTCCGTGCTGCTCCAGTAGGAGGCACTCAGATGGCAGTGCTAGCGGGTCTCTGGCTCCTATTCTAGTCCCTCCTGCTGGCAAGTGGCTTCTTCCAGTCTCCTGGGTGGACGGGGTGGGTGGGGGTAACTTTCTTCCCTCACCAGCCCCATCTGTCCTCAGGAGTCCTTGCTACTCATTCTGTCTTCACTGCACCTCCGAGGGGAGGGCGCCCTTCTCATCCCAAGGATGAGCACTGCAGGGATCCTATGGTCTAGGTGTGCATATGGCCGCCCAGTCCTGGGTCCGAGTGGCTGGGCCAGAGACAGATATGTGTTCATTCTGTGACTCCACACTGTGCCCAACTCACCATCAGTGCTGGTCAGTGACGGTCAGGATTGTCACCCTGGTCCCCACTCAGCAATGACACAGGCCCCGGGTGCCTCATGAGAAATGTCTGGGAACTGGTGGGAGCTTAGTTGATCTTTCCTGAATGACTTCAGAAGCTTCATATGAATAAGGAAGCAAAGTGTCCTGTCCCCTCCCACCTTGTGAGTCAGAGGTGGTGCCTCGGGGTCACGTTCCTGAGTTGATGAAGAAAGCCTGCTGTGCAGGGGGTGTTCTGAGCTGTTCCCGGGGAGGGCAAGGCTTCAGCATGGCCTTGTTTCCAGCCTGGGTGGCAGAGACTCCAGGGGTCCTGGGACAGGCAGGGACCTCAATCTGGCCTCCAAGGCCCATGTCCCCTCCATCCACAGCTCCACCCAGATCGGGGACTGCCACCGCTTGGGAGCCCGGAGGACACACTCCCACCAATGGCGGAGCTGGACTGGGGAAGGGACGCTGCCCCAAGGCCTCTGGCTGAGAAGGGGATATGGCCTCTCCTCTGTGGTCCCCTGAGCACCCCACTGCCATTCTGCAGGCCTCTGCCTCCTCAGCCGGGAAATGGAGGGAGGATGACCCCGTGGGGCCAGCCTCACAGAGCGGCGATGAGGAGAAAGGAAGGAGGGTGTGGGGCTTTCTGTTCTGCTTCAGCAGTAGGTGAGGATAAAAGTGACATGGCCCTGAGACCTCAGGAGAACCTGGCGGTTAAGTGGGCGTCCAATATTTGCCAGGTGAGGAAACAGGCTCCGGGAGGCTAGGCCAACAGCCCCGAATCACACACCCAGTGCGTGCCAGCGTTGGGATTGTTCTGGAATCAGAACATGCTGGAGGGCACGTAGCACTGCTACCATTGCCTGGTTCAAGTGTCAGGGTCTGAGTTCAGGGGGCTTGGGGAACCGGGTGAGGGGGGCAGGCTCAATGGCTCTGTCCTCCACTCCGGCAAGAGCAGCCTCCAAGCCCAGCGCCTTGGGGCGGGGCCTCCAGAGCCCGGGAGAGGCTGCGGGAGGGGGTGAGTGGCCTGCAGGGTAGGGGCTGCAGGGTCAGAGGAGGGGGCTACCCCCAGCTGGAGGCCCCCAAATCAAGGGAGGAGAGGCCTTCCTCCTCCAGCCCCGCCTCCCACTGCCATGTTAGCTAAGATCCTCCTTCCAAGTGACTGCCAGGAGGGCCTGGAAAAGCTGATGCAAGTAGACATGGTGATGGGAGTAGCCAAGGTTCAAACACCCTGTGATTTGCTGACACAAGTCTTGGGGGTTGACTAGGAGCCAGGGTTCTTGTAGGGCGAGGGGTGTGGAGATCAAGGAGGCTAGTAAGGGTCCCAGACTGCTCCATCTGCAAACAGTGGGGTGGGCCCAGAGCTGAAGGTGAGGGGTTTTCAGGGAAGGGTCTGTAGGGCCCTGAGATCAGAATCCAGGTTCATCCCCTCCCTCAGCAAAAACATCACCGACCTGGTGATGCTGGACCCAGTGTGGAGGGTGATCTGGATGTGATCTGGGGGCTGAGCAGGGGGACCAGGGTCAAGGCCTGGGAAGAGAGAGGCCACACACCAAGGCCTGGGCTGTCAGCATTCAGCAGACCTTTTGTGAGACTCTCATGGCCAGTCCTGTGAGCTGGGGTGTCAGGCCCATTTTAGGGGTGAGGAAAAGGAGGCTCCACATAC
This sequence comes from Camelus bactrianus, assembly GCF_048773025.1. NCBI lineage: Eukaryota > Metazoa > Chordata > Mammalia > Artiodactyla > Camelidae > Camelus > Camelus bactrianus. The sequence continues at coordinate 56,057 of NC_133566.1, forward strand.
AACAGTGGTCCAATTTCCCTGGGCTAGTGGAGGCACAGAACTGGCAAACCACAGAGCTGCAGGGTGTTTTGTTGGAGCTGGACTCAGCCTCTCCCACAAGGGCTTCCTTAGGGTGAGAGTGAAGTGGGGCCCCGCAAAGTCCATCACATAAGTGGTGGAACAGTCCCGTCCTGCCCCAGGCTTCAGCTTCCCTGTGTGTCAGCAGAGAGGGTTTTGCTACAAGCTCCCTAAGACTCTGCCCCAATGTTTTCCCTTCTTTGGTGCCAAGACTTTTGTTTGGATCTAAGTCCTGATTTCTGTGCATGCCTGGCCCCCTCCTGGGGCCTGGTCACAGGGCAGCATGAGAAGGAATGGGCATGGGGGCTGGAAATGATGGCAGGGCTCTTCCTGCTGGGCTTCGGCTGTCTGCATTCCAGGGGTATGAGTCTCTCCGACGTGTACATGTTATTAAATTTTGTTTGATTTTCCCCTGTTAATCTCTTTCACGTCAATTTAATTCTTATACTAGCCAGAAGAACCTAGAAGAATAGAGAAACACTTCTTCCTCCCCAAAAGTCCACAGTGAGGATGAGCTGCAATTTCCCTGGCTAAGCACACGTCACTCACAGATGCTGCAGGTGGAGATCCTGGGGCGACTGATAAAAGCCAGCAGAAGGTGAGATTCTTACCAGGTCAAACTCCTGGGTCTCTTCCTGCAGAATCTTTTGGAAATGAGAAAGGTAAGCATTTTCCTCTTCTAGAATTCTATTAGCAGGAGAAAATATTTGTAGGGTTAGCTCCTTGGACTCAATGACTCTTGGTTTGAAATTCAGTAAATTACTCTTGGTTTGTGGAAATTTTTCCAACCAGACATTGTCACTATTTTTCTTTATCTCTGTCTTTTGTGTCATTTGTCATAAGGAGAACAACCACTGGTCACATTAGGCTTTCTTTTTGTCTGTTCAGTGTCTTGAGAGCTTGGCCTGTTGGCCAGTGAGGAAACTCCCCAGTCTGTCCCACTCAGGAGGGGAATGCACAGTGTGAATTTGGAGACCAGCTGAACAGACTGGAACTCCAAGCCTTCTCCTGGTCAGTCTGCACCAGTTCTCAAGGGAGCTTGCCATAAGGTGTTCCAGTCCATGAGGGGTCTCTGTTATCTCAACCTTTGCTGCTTTATTAATGATATAACAAATTTCTTTACTTTCTCAGACTTTCTAGGGAATGAACTTTTGGATCATGTGGGCTACATCATGTTTGCCCTCAACAAGGATATCTCTTGCACCCATGGTAGCCTGGAAAGTTCCCGCTGGGTCTTTCTACAAATAGGCTATTAAGATATTACTCTTCAATGGCCAATGATGGATCCTTTGAGTTGGAAAAACTTCTAAATTGCTAATTTTTTAGAAAGCTCTCATCACAGACAGCTATTTTATTAGCACTAATGGAAAGACCAAATTTAAAAGTGGATACAATGAAATATAACAGCTAACCTGTAGAACAGCCTTAGTTAAAAAAAAAAAAGGAAAAGAAAAAAGAATAGAAAAATAAAGTTTTGAGGGGCCTTACTGAATTTGCAGTCTCAGCTTCCCCAAGTGGGTTTTTCAGATGTTATTTAAAAACTTAGACTAATGTCAGGCACAAATTATTATATTTTGTCATTGATATGTCTTGATTTATGCAATGAAACACTAATTATTTCACTGTTCAGATTAAGTTTATCTGAACCTTGACTTTCCTTTGATAAAGATGACTTTCCCTCTTCCCTGAAAAATGAGAACATAGCCTGGAACCCTCAGAACCAAGGGTTCTTCCTAGTTGATACTACCCCCATGGAGAGAAAGTGGAAGGAACGCTCAGCGCCTGAGGACCACGGCTCTTTAGTTGCGCCATCGCCCAAGGGCACTTTCAGGAGCTACAGTGACTGAAGGCCTAGGGACAACATCTAGCCTGGGAGGAGTTTCTCCAGACGCAGGAATAAGGAAAAGTCTCTTCTTCCTCAACGTGATGCTTAAATACTGTCACTGCCTGTCAATATAGGCAAGGGCTTCCAGTGCCAAAGTCATTTAGAAGTGATGCCTGAATTTGGCCTCCTCACCCCAATGACTGAGCTGAGGCTTGAGGACAGAATTTTGGATGAAGCAGAAAAGACTGCTTTATTTCTTTGCCAGGCAAAAGAGCTCACAGTGGGCTAATGCCTCCAAGACTGTGGGCCTGACAGGGAGGGAAGGAAGGGGGTTTGAATTCAAGGAGAGTCACTGGTTTCCTTAGAGATCACATTCTGGGTGACAAATTGTTGCAAAATTGTCCTTGCTTTTGCCGAAGCAGCTATTCCTTCCACTGGGCATGTCATTATGGGCACATTGTTGACCTCTGGCTTTGGGAATCTTCTAATATTCTTGTGCTTAGAACAAAGGGTGTGCAGGAAGGGAGGCTGTGGAAAAGTGCTAGAAAAAAAAGTGTGCAGTTTAAAGTCAGGCTGATATATGTCTCTAATATCTAGGCAGGCTGAGACCTGGGGCCTCCTGTTGCAGCACCGGCACAGGCCAGGACCTACATCTAAAGCAGCAAAACACAAAGAAACCACAAGAGACTACAAACAAGTGCCTGTGTGTGCAGTTGCAGTGAGTCATGAACAATAAGAGACAGAAAACAGAAACCCAATTGACATTTCTGAGGTGTTGGGGGCAAAAGCACACAGCCCCACCAGGGGGCTGGGCAGACCACCCAACCACCCCTCCTCTCCAGTCCCACCCTTGTGGGCCAGAGCAGGAAAAGTGCCATCTAAACCCTTGAACACTTAAGCAGTTACAAATACCAGATGGTCGCCGATGACAATATTCCCCACTGTGAATTCCTTCCATATCTATGGAAAGAGGGAAGTAGACGCCATTCTCCCCTAGCTGCTTCCTAATGAACTGGGGTTTCATCTGAGTTTTTTCTGATGGAAAAATGTACGTGTTCATGCCATTTAGTAAGTGGTAATATTAGAGATTTTACCATAGTTTGACAAAGGTAGGATACACAGCACATCATAAGCTAAAAAACATATAAAACCCTGGAATAACATTGATGAGCACAAGCAATAGCTGAAATATTCCTGAAAACAGAGCACAGCTTTTAGGAATTGAAAACAAACCTGGAAACCAATGAGGGGCGTCAGAGAGAACTTCAGGGGCATTTGTGTCAGCACCGTCAACATTCTGAATCCAGCTTTTTACATCATCAAGAAGGGAAGGGGCATTTCCAGAGTCATCAGGGATGTGAACACAGCGCATGGCAGGAGTAACCACACCGGTTTCTCCCTGAGAAGCCGTCAGTATGTCTAATGCCATCTGGCTCTGAGAAGCTGTCTTCCACACTAGGGGAAACTCCGTGTTCAACAGTGTAAAACTCTGCTGGCTATCATTCAGGGCTTTTGTGTGAAGTTAGCCAAGGCCTCTACGTGCAGGGTCACCTTCTTCAATCCTATATTTGGGACAAAGAAGTTGAGTAGACAATCAAACCAGAGCAGCATGAGGACAAGCCCCAGCAGCAGCCCTTCTGCGAAGAGGCTGCTGGGTCATCCTTCTCCTTGGAATAACCAGGAACAGCCCAGATCAGAGCTCAGGCCAGGTGAGCTTAAGCCACTGAGCAAGGAAGACTTGGGGCTGCACACCTACTGGTGTGAGGACTGCGGCAAGTGTAAATGTGAGGAATGCACCCACCCAAGGCCTGCCATCAGGTTGGATCTGCGATGAGCAGTCCCTGCACTTGGCCCAGAATGTGACTGGCTGGGACCTGTGTGTGCATGTGAAAGGTCTCATCTCTCATTGTTCCAATGATGGTGAGGACAGCTTGTGTCCCTGCCACCAGTCTCACCATTGTGCACACTGGTTGGCCACAGGTGTCATCTCCCTCTTCTTGTCCTGACCATGGTGTTACCTTCAGCCTAGGGTTGCCCCAAATTGTGCCAGGGGTGTTATGATCTGGTGAACAATTCTCAGTGACACTTTAAAAATTCACATAGGTTGCTGCAAAGCTCCCAATGTTTTTTCCAGACACAATGTGCTGTATCTCTGTTTACAAAACACCACCTGTGTCTGAGAAAACCAACTTATGCCCCACTACATGGCACAGTCACAAAACACCACACCACTATGTTGCACATTGGGACGTGTGTGAACAAATCAGCACATTTTCAGACTGTGTCTTGCCCCACAGAAGCCTTTGCTACAAGACCCTCACTTCCCTTGGACCCCATGCACACCACACAGTCACAGTAAAACTTAACTTTTACTTTCCAGACTTCCTGGCAAACCGTTCAGTGCAAAGAATATCTATGTGAAGATACACCACTCTGTAAAAAAGAATATTTTAAGAGGCTATTTTAAATTTGATCTTGCTGGAACTTTTTATAAGGGACCTCAACTTAAACTTGTAAAAGGCCTCCCAAGGTCAGGAAAGCCGTGCCTCCAGCCCTCACCTGCAGTGCCTGCAGGCCCAGGTGGAGTTTTCTCTTCCTGAGTTCCAAAATGTCTTGAGGTTCCTGCAGCTGCCATGAAGTGGCCTTCCTCATTCACTTGGAAAGGCTGCTAGGAACCTAAGAGTTTCCTGGAGGTCTCAGGTAGAAGGAAAAGATAAATGCTTCAATTCTGTTCGCAAAGTTGTAATTTACCAAATTCCTGTAAGCCATGATTGGCTTCAAGGGAAGATTACCTCATATCTGGAAAATAAAGATTAAAAGCCAGGAATATTTCAGACAAAACCAAAAATTGGAACTATATTCATCAGTTTACTCCATTTCATGTAACTAATATTTTGTTAACAGTTTTATGAAATAAAAAATTCCATTAGATTTCTTTAATTTCTTACCCAGCTCAGTGGTATGATCTGAAAATCAGAAACCTGTACTTATCAAAAAGTGCTTTCCATAAACCTTTTGAAAAGGAGACATTTTTCAAGGGCATCAGAGTAAAAGCATAACTGTCTATGAGTGACAGAAGGCTCAGGAAGGCATGGTTACAGACCTGATTACAATGCAGCTGACAAAGAAACGTGGTTAATGCTGTGACATACATTTTAAGACAATAATTGGAATTATGATTGATAATATTTTATCAGGACTTACCAAATTTTAGGAATTCCATAAAACTTCTAGAATCTTTATGTTAATAACATTCACATGTACAATATAATGTAAGATATTTTGTCATCACTCATTCAATAATGCTTCCTATGTAATTTAACATATCAAATGAATGCAATCAGTTTGGGATTTCTTTTGGGGATGCTCCAGGGGCTCTTTGAAACATTCCAAAGTTAGATGGAGGTCAAAGAAACTTAATTAATATTTGATAATTGGGAAGTTTGTCAGAGTTTTAAAATACTTGGTCAGATAAGATCATAGATCATTGCAAAACAATTCTTATTCATTTAACCAGAATTACAATAAAATATTTCAAGAGCAGATAGGGAACGGATTGCCTAAAGACAAAGAAATTCACATAATCTGTTATCAGAAGCCACTCAACAGTTAAAGAAATCTTTGTTCCACTAACAGAGAGTAAAAACAAATGCGATCTTGCATCTGTCTACTCTTAACAAAATCCGTTTACCTAATTACATTTAATCAAGCCTTAGATTTTCTTAGAAAATCCTGACCATGTACAAAATTCTTTTCTCAGTGTGTCTTTTCCACAAACCTCCTTCAACTTTCTGTATCCATGTTGTTTTGTCCCTTATTTTTTTCCGTTCAGAAACAAAGAGCTTGAGGCCAAAATCATCTTTTTTTTTCCTTTTAACAAAAAGCAATTCCATTCCTCACACATTTATTTACTGAAAACATGCTTCCAACTTTTTCTTACTCACTGAAGGGTATACATACGGCATGCGGTATTACAGTAAAATACCACCTCTCCCCTAGTCATGGGGCTGTACCTAGTGTTGAACCAAGCAATCAAAATTCTTCCCAAGGGACTGTGATGAAACAGAAATGATGTCACCCATTTTGATCTCTAAGCACAAGACACAAAGCCGACCTCAGCCAGCAGATGGAAGCCTCAGAAACCAGAAAGACCAGAAGCTGAAACTAAACTACAGAAATCCAGAATGGCTTCCAAGCCCCACTAAGCCCGTGATCACTACCCAGGTGGCACCTTCCAGATCAGGAATTCCAGTTAAGGGGTTCCACCAGATTGAGAATCCCTTTTCCAGAGTCTTACCCAGACATGGGCCAGGAGCCCCGCTGTGCACCCATAGGGACTTATGCTAATTCTGGCTGAGGGGTCGTGACTTCTCTGATGCTGCTTTTCTTCTTCTCCACATAGCTTCAGTGCAGCAGGAAGTCTAAGCTAGTGCAGGTGAGAGGAAAAGGGTGTGCCCCCAAATCAATAGTGGCTTCAGCAGCTGCCTGGGTTGTCCCACCTCCATTCTCCACTCCGGTCCCAGAGTCCCAACCACCAGAGACAGAAAAGTATGACACTGATGAAAGAAATTGGAGAATATGCAAGTAAATTGAAAGACATCTCATGTTCATTGATTGGAAGAACTATTATTGTTAAGAAATATTTCTACTACTCAGAACGATATGTATATTCAATGTAATGCCTGTCAAAATCCAAGGGCATTGTTCCCTAAAACAGAAACACAATTATGCAATTGAAACTTGGGTTTGAACAAATTAATAGAGTGTAAAAGTGTTCAAAAATGCAATAATTAAACGTTCAACTTTGTAAGTTAAAAGAAAAGAAAGATAAACACAAGTGAATTAGGTTTGAATCATTTAAAATAAAGTAAATTTTAATAAAAATTTAAACATAATTAGGAATTGAGAATGAAATGAAGAATGATTATTTTATTAATAACAATTTTAAAAAGCAAAACTTTCAGGGAAATAAAATAAAAAAGGACAATTCAGAATTCATTCTCATTCAGGATGTAAAAATGTAGAACTTTTAACTCTATCTAACAACAAGTGAAAAACTAACTAAACAAACAAAATCAATGACTCCTGTTAGAAGCCTCAGAGAACTGAGATTACAGGGCACATTGCCACCCCCCAAACTGGAGAGACAGACAGACGGACACAAAGACATTCACTGACTAGTGTAGAAATGCACAAGCAGAAATCTCCATGGACCCCAGGGACGAAACCCGAACCGTAGCTGACAAACTGCTGGAGGCTCAATGCTCCAGTCTGAGAGTTAAAAACTGCAGGGGGCGCAGTTTCAGGAGGCCCCCCCTTTTGTTCAGGATTCCTACCAGGTTCTCACATTGACAATTGGAGACAATGTGCTTCACTTCCAACAGGGGAAAAAGAAAGCAACTGTTTTGAAATAGGCCCACAGCATTTCATTCTTCTTAATGAGGGCTGCCCTCAAGAGACAATAAACAGACCATAAACAACTGGGGACTGAGCAGAACATAACCGCCCTGAAATACGCAAGTCCAGCCCTCCCTGGAGAAACCATATAAATGTAACAAATGTAAGAAAAGCAGTAGCCAGAGAACTAATCTTTATTCATACCAAAGAACTCACATGATAGAGAAACTTAATGTTCACAACAAATGTAAAAATGCTCTCATTGATCATAAGAACATATTCTCATTGTTGAGCAGACAGGTCTATAATGACTATGGGTGAGCCTTCATCCAAGCTCCTGCCCTGGGTGCACACAAGAAAATGATAAACAGGAATAATCTCTAAAACACAAAAGAAGGAAAAGCTTTATTTTATTTGGAGAAGAAAGCTCTTAGATTGCACAAAATAATTCTTAATGGAGAATCAATTCAGTCAATTACACGTTGGGTTTCTATTCCTCACACAGTGACACTTGCAGGACATGGGAGGATTCTCACTGCAGGAAACATTGTCAGTGTCATAAGTGGAAGACGGTCTTCAGTGATCACTCATTCCTCAGTCAAATTTTGTGATCTCACACTGCAGAGATGGCAATGTTTCAGTCAGTGTGACAAGGCCATCAGCTGGAATCCGTGTCAGAAAACATACTGAGAAGACAGGCTACAAAGAATCCTTTAGCACACCGCTGAGCATTGGTCTTTTGCTAATGATCTATTATTTTAAATTATAAGGTAAAGATAGGATTCCAAAGTGTTCCTGGAAATGCTGAAGGAAATTTTGGAAACAAGTAATAATCAACAAGATAAATCAACTGCAATCGATTCATACTTGCTTATATGCCTACAGTAAGAGTTGTTGCTGAATTTGTCTTGACAAAACCAGGGAACATTATGCTGAATAAAAATGGAACATTTTTTCCTTCAATAATATATTACTAGTAATCCTTCAGTCAATTCCTATAGTTAATGAAATAATAAACACTATTACAAAGATATACATCAATCAGAAGATAACTTTGATTCTGGAAATTGTGTTGCCAAAAATAATGTCTTAAATATTAAGTATATATATGTAAGTATTTGTATATGTATATACATATATATTTAATATTTATGCGTATATACAAAAATAACAAGAATGAGAGATAATTCTGATAAAAGAAAATTGAAATGTAGTTTAATTTTTTGAGGGGGCTTCCACACCAGCCCTCACTGGGTCCCTCTTCCGCCAGCTCCCCCTGCCCCCTCCACACCCACCCATAGACGGGAGCTCAGCCACCAGCCTGGGCACCTGCCTCGGGTTGCCTTGCGGCTGAACAGCACACATGTGAAATTAAAAAAAAAATTTACCCCAACAAAATGCCCTCTGTGCAAGTTAAAAATGAATGAATGAATGAATAAATATGTATGTATGTATGTATGTATGTATGTATGTATGTATGTATGTATGTATGTATGTATGTATGTATATAAATCTCTCTCTCTCTCTGATGTGCTCCTTACACCCCGGGAGCCGCGAGGGGGCACGGACTCCAGCCAAAGGGCCTCTCCGGGAGCCGGTCCCCTCCGGCCGGCGCGGCTCCCCAGGCCTCCCCGGGCGCACTGAGCTCAGCGCCGCAGCCACTCGCAGCAGCTCTTTCTCCGAAAGCCGCGGCGCGGGGGCCGCTGACCGAGCGTGTGAGAGGGGCCGCGGGCCACCACCGAGGGGTGTGCGGGCTCAAGAGCCAAGCCGCCGCGCCGCCGCCGCCGCGCCCGGGGAGGCGGGTGTGCGGACCCAGCCCGAGACGGCGAAGCGCAGCGACAGCGGACGGCGCGTCCCCGGCCCCGGCCCCGCGCGCCGCCCCGTCCCCGCCGCCACCTCCGCGCGGCGCCGCCCGCCCGGCGCGCGCCTTCAGAGCCCCGTCCGCACCGCCCACCCCCGGGTCCTCGGGCTCCCGCCCGGACCCTCCGCCTTCTCCTCCGGGGTTGCTCAGCCTAACCCCTTCCCTCCCACCCAGCAGGGCTGCACAAAATTAAAAGAAAAACAGAATGGGAGAAATGCTTTTCTTTTCTTGTTCCCTTTGGCTGGGTGGCAGTGCTGAAACTGTCAGGTCTTTTTGTCCCCAGCCCAAGCTCACAGTCACCTGGGGTGCTCCCGAGGGGCTGGAGTCTGTGAGAGCTGGTTGAAAACTAGCAGCACTCCACAGAGCCCGACCGGGGCGTCTACACCGCCGCCCGATCCCGCGGAGGGATCGTCCTCCTCCAGCCTCCTCCCTCGCTCTGCGTTTCTCTTCCAACCCCCGACCTCCTCTGCTCTCCGGCCGAGCCCGCTGTCCAGGGCCAGCCCCATCCTCCACCTGCCCCCTGGCTCCTCGGTCCCCGGCCAGACCAGCGATGAGACGTGAGGCAGGAGGGGGATTTGCGAGGGGACCTGCCTGCTTCCCACTCCCGTGGCTCCCTGCCCGTTGCCTCCTCCTGCCTCCTGCTTCCCTCCTGCGTCTTTCTGACGCTCCCTAGTTGCCTCTGGTGTGCGTCTGAGTGTGCTTTTTAGAAATTGCTCCTTGCTTTTGCAACCCTGAAGCCAAAGTGGGGTGATGGGGGCACCTAAAGGAGAAGCGGGATGTTAAAAAGGCAAAAGACTGTAGATTTGCAACACTGGAAAACCAGCGGAGCACCCTGGCTGGTGAGGACCTTCCCGGTTTTAGAGCAAGACTCTCATTGTTCTCAGTGCCCCCTATTTCCTCCGGGTTTAGGATCCAAGGAGTCCCAGCAAAATGTTATCCCCCTGGGCAGTAGCAGGGGGGTATCAGGGTGGTAGTTGGGGGGGATTTCTCAAGAAGAAGCAACCATTGCTCCCATCTCAGTTTTGGTAGCTGGGTGGAGGTCCGGGTTGAAAGTAAAAGTTCCCCAAATCCTGGTGGGTTTTGGTGAAGGGGATTCCAGAGCTGGGAGACCCTGCTTAGTGTGCATCCCCTTCAGTATCTGCCTCACATCCCTTGCCAGCTCCACAAGTTTAATTTTTAAACAGTAATGAAAAGTCAGTCCTAGGGGGTGGAGACTGGCAGTAAAATTTCACAGAACTCTGAGACCGGCAATGAGTCATTCCCTGACTTACTTGTCATTGTTGTTGCTGAGATATGAGTGGGAAAGGGGGACATAGAAGAATGTTGCAGAAGTGGGAAGGGTTCCTTTTTCAGGACCCCATAATACAGCAGGGTGTACATACACTTGATCTTGTAACCGCAAAGAATTTCCCCAAGGAGATGCATTTCATAGCTCTTCCCTGAACATATCCACACCTTGCTTTGGATGAAATAGTCCTAAGAACAAGCTGGGAGAAATGTGTGTTTGGCAGGGTATCAGAGGTCCCAGCACTACGGTTTCAGAGACGGAAAAGATGAGATTGTGACTCTCAGCAAGGCCTGCCTCCCCTACCTGGGGATCCCCAGAATTCCACATGCTGCTCACATCTGTACCCCTGTGGTGTCTACCACCCCAGGAGGGCAAGACCCTGTGCTGTCAGCATCACTGCTCTACCCTGGGAACCTGGCACACAGTAGGTATTCAGTAAATCATCGTTGAATGAACAGCAATACTGGGTCCAGTTTCTGTGGGTGTCTGTCCCCCAAGTTCAGGGACCCCTCAGGGCCCACCTCACAACTGGCATGAAAATAATAGTATCACCAGGAGCAACAACAGTTCCTCAGAATAAGTGGGCTTTTCCAAGTACTCTCCACCTGTTGCATCGGCCTCCCAGCAGGGAGGTGGGCTGTGAGGGGCAGCAATGCACTCTCCACTGTAACAAGGAGAAAGCCAAGGGCCACAGAGAGTAGTGCCTTTCCTGTGTCACTGCTCACTTTCCCAACTTTTGGGAGACTGGAGGCTTTTCTGCTATATTCTGGTCCTGAAGCACCAATCCTGAGTGGACATGCCTCCCTCTCTGGAGCAAGGAACCACTAAGTGACCTGTCACTTGTCACCAAGCAGAGGGATTCATCCCAGCTCATCATGCCAAATGCAGATTGGGCTAATAGTAGGATCCTCTGGGAGACATCACACTCTTCCACTGTGGAAACAGGTGAACAGCTCACAGGTTTCCTGGAGAGGATGGTCACATGGCCTCGATCTGGCCAATCAGCATTTTCCATCCTCCCTGGCCACTGTGATTGGCTCAGGGCTGGGCACCAGCCCAATCAGGCTCCACAGAGGTCAGGGCTCAGTGCTGGAATCCTGGGGGAAGAGAAGTACTATTTCAGTTGGGAGTTGAGGAGTGGTGATGTCAGTCTGTGGCAGTTGGTGGCTGTCTTGCTCTCATAAAGGAAGAGCCATGTGAAGATGGCACCAATGCCAGAGCCCAGAGGTGGGGAAGGATGACTTCTGCTGATGTCACTGAGCACCAGGTACAGCCCTGCCTGAAGCTGTCTCCCTGTGGACGTCTCAGTTAAGTAAGTCATTCTCTCCTGCCCTGTTTGCTTCTTTAAGCCACCTTGGTTTTCTGTCACTGTTTTAAAAAAAAAAAACAAAACTATTCTTTCAAGTTGGCTAAATGGAGACCCTGGAACTGCAACAGTGTGGTGACAGGCAATAATGTGGCTAATAGACTCCAGAGGCCTCTGTTCAAATAGAGGATTGTAACTGACAAGGGAGAGTAAACATGGCCTCAGTGAATGGATTTGCCTAGTGGCAGCTCCCAGTTCCTGAATATCAGTGCGCACACACTCAGCCGGGTCTCAGCTCTGCTGTCAAACCTGCTAACCCACACCTCTCTTCTCCCACCTGCCCGGCCTCGGGGCTGGACACCCCAGGCCACTTGGAACAGCCCAGGGCTTTGTGTTGTAATTTACACAGGCTGCACCCATGTCTGAGGGTGAGGGTGACTAGGTTCCAGTTTACAGAGGAGAAAACAGACTAGAGGGGCTCGCTGGTGAGCTGTGGTTGGTGGGACTCCAACCTACCATCTGACCTATGACTTCAGAGTGGGCAGCCTCCCCACCCTTAGCCAGGATGCTTGCTAAGCCTGCTCCGTCCAGCACTCCACCTGGAGGTGAGGGTGGGGAGGGGAGGGGAGGTTTGGGCTCTTCTCTATACAACACTCACCCCTGCAGGGTCTCATGTGTGACACCACAGACTGTAATTCCTGTCTTATGACCTGGGCCTCCTTGGCCAGGTGTGAGAGGCGCCTTGACATGTGGGCACTGCAGTCCATGGGCACACATGTGAGCAGGTGCACCTATGACTGATGGAACAGCACCCCAAGTTAAAGCCCCCCATGCTCAGATGATTACATTCTGGAAGTGAGGGGTGCCCAGGGGTCAGGGGGCCAATTCTCACCTTGGGGGAAAATTGTTGTCATCCAGGGGGATGATAATTTAAATTAAATTACACATTTGCAATCCAATAGTCAAGCCCCTTTCTCAGCAGCTTTGTAGCCTCTCAGCTTTTACTACTCTCTGGGACCACATTCTTAGCTTCAATTTGAGTCCCATTATGGACATAAACATATCCCTTTCATGTGTCACCTTCAGAGTAAGAGACCACCCCAAACTCCCTTCCCTTCCCCTTGTCAACACCTCCACACAGGAAGTGAGGCTCTTTTGAAGCAGTTGTGCTGATGTGTGAGCTAAAGATTTAGAATGACCAGGCTAGGAGGGGCCTGCCCCACATGTCAGGGGGGTGGGCGGGTAGCTGGTGATGATTCACATATAAAACCTCAGCTGGTATCAGGCAGTGACAACAGAGTGGCAGCCAAGGGCTGAGCAGGTGCAGAATAAGCGGATTAAATGTGTTTACGCAGCCACCTCTGGGATGGTGGCCCCGGAGCATGACTACAAGTGTGGAAGGTGGAGGGTCCCAGAGCCTGTAACCCTACCTTCTAAAAATCAGGGTTGAGCTGTATCTTCGAAATCAGAAAACTGGGGCTCAAAGATTCCACCATCACTTGCTCAATTATTCAAAGCAAATAAGCTTCAGTTTTCTCATGTGTAAAATTGGAACATTGAAGCCTCTCCCTCTGTATGTATCACATTTTCTTTATCCATTCATCTGTCGATGGACACAGGTTGTTTCCATATCTTGGTTATTGTAAATAATGCTGCAGTGAACATGAAGGCACTATTCTCTCTTTAAAATAGTGATTACATTTCCTTTGGCTATATTCCCAGGAGTGGAATTGCTGGATCATATGGGAGTTCTATTTTTGAATTTTTGAGGAAACTCCATACTGTTTTCCACAGTGATGGCACCAGTTTACATTCCCACCAACAGCGCATAAGTTTCCCTTTTCTACACACCCCCCCAGCACTTGTCATCTCTTGTATTTTGATGACAGCCATCTTGACAGGTGAGAAGGGATATTGCACTGTGGTTTTGATTTGCATTTCCTTGATGATGAGTGATGTTGAACACCTTTTCATGTACCTGTTGGACATCTGTGTGTTTTCTTTAGAAAAATGTCTATTCAGTTCCTCTGCCCACTTTTCAAATCAGATTGCTTGTTTTTGCTGTTGAACTGTAAGAGTTACTTATATGTTTTGGGTGTTAACCCCTTTTCAGATATATGGTGTGAAAGTACTTTCTCCTCATCTGTCTGTTACCCCGACCTCTGCTTTCTGGATGACGGGGGTCCAGGCACTCGGGAATCTTCACTTCTCACACGTGTTTCCAATAGTGGGTGGGTAGGGGCTGTGTTCTGATAAAACTGCAGAGCTGTGGGTCACCATCTCCTCTTCTAGGAATTGGGCTCTGAGGAGTGCAGTGTGGGCAGGGATGTTTCCCTGAAGTCATGCGTCTGATAGTCACGTGGTCTGGAGCTCACATCTTCTAGTCCGGTTGTGATGGGGCAATTTGCAAAGGGAGGACCTTGCCGCTAAAACACTGAGCAGGTGCTCGTGTGCCTTGTTGGAAGGACCTGGAAACCAAGTTGTGTGGAACAGGGACTTCCCCAGGTCACAAGGCTCAGTTCAGACTTCTGGGATGCAGAGGTCTGCTCTGAGCCACTGTCACTGAGGAGGGAAGGGCCTCAGGCAGGAGGGAGGAGCTTCTGGATTGTACTTGCACTGCTTGTCAAGGGTCAGCTCTGGTGACATGTAGCACATAGCTTAGCTTTGGGCATGTAAGAGGAGAGATTCTTGGGGGAGGGCTGGCTTTTTCCTCTGATTGGGGGACTACTGTGGGCCAAGCACAGCAGTCCTCTGAGTCAGGGCTGGAAAGCCAGGCACAAAGAGGCAGGGGAAAGCCTCCAGGCCACACGGTGGTAGGGGCAGCACTGGGGTCTAATGCAGACCTGACGCCCAGCCCACACTCTCTCCTTTCCCAGGACCGTGGTGATCCCACATGCCACATGTTGGAATCCCGTGAGAGGGTATGGACCCTGGGACCTTCCCTGCTAACATGCCAGGAGCCTTAAGAGGGATGTCGGGGTAATTCCCGAGTCCATGTTGCCCAGAGGCTGCTCTCAGTGAGGGGCCCAGCACACACTGGGCCGAATCCTAGCTCTGTCCTGAGTCACTGTCCTCCCTGCCTCAGTTCTGCCCACACAGGGCTGGAACAAGCAGCCACTTTACAAGTTTTTGAGGAACCTCCAGGATCCTGGAAGCAGCGCCCGCACACAGGGAGCACCGTGGGGTCAGCTGCACTTTTCTCCTTGTCTTTTCTTTGCTGGATGAGGAGGAGTCCCAGCAGGGCCCTGGTTTGTCCCAATTCTTATCCCCTCTCAGGGCCCAGCAGGGGTTGGTGTCCAGGCTGGAATCTGTCCTCTGCCCCTTCTGGGCACCCTCAGGCCCTTCACCTTGGCTGCCTGAACACTGTCTTCCAGGGGCCTCTGTGTGCTTCACCACGCACCTGGCATTCCCCAATTCTGGGCTATTCCAGCGCCCTCTGGCCCTGGGCCTCACACCAACTCTGTGCTGAGTGGAAGTGCACTGATGGACATGCTGTGCCTCCTGGACTGTCTCGGGGAGCCTGATATCCCCATCTTGCCCTTGGCCCAGAGAGACCAAAGTGGTGAGAGGGTGTGTCTCCATTCATGTGGATTTGCTCAGAGATTCTTAGCAACATGAGGGACAAAAGGATGACATGAACACAGGAGAGCTGGGTGGATGGGATGTCAGCAGAGTATGAGGAGGGGGCGAGCCCGGGCTGGTCTGATAACCCCCTCAGCCTTGGCTTCCTCATCTTTAAAGTGGGACAGACTACTGTGAGGTGAGCGGTATCCTGACCCGTAGCCAGGCACTGTCCTACACGCCTAAGAAAGAGAAGCTCACTGACTGACTCCTTGTGGAAATCTGTGGGGCAGGGACTGGCTTTATCACCCCTTTCTGCAGAAGAGGTAACTGAGGCACAGAGAGGACAAGTGAGGTGACCACCCCGGTTACAGAGCCCAGGCCATCTGGTTCCAGTGTCCAGGCTCATGGAACCAGAGGGTGCCTCCCCTCCCTTCACCTTCCACTGGGACCCATGTCCACAGCCTCATCTTAGTGTAATTGTTCATGGGGAGCAGGGTGGGGTCACTGGGGCCCATCTCTCTGAGCACTGCTTTCCCAGGAGTCTCAAGGGGTTGACTGTATTCACTGCTGGACACCCAGGCCTGGGCCCAGGCCAGCCACACTGCAAGGCCTGAATCAGTGATTATTGAGTGAATACCTGGACCTCTGCATGTACCTGCATTGTGCCTTATTTCCTCATCTTCAAAGCACACCTCGCTGCATGGCTGATACTTCTTGTCATCAGGCCTCTGCCAGGGACAGTCAAGGGGACCAGAGCTGCTCAGCTGGGGACAGGGAGCCTCAGGGGCCCTGTGGCTGCCCCAAGCCTCTCCTGGGCTGTCCCAGGACAATCCACAGGGAGGCACAGCCAGCTTCCAGGAACAGCAATGAGGTCCTCACCCCAGGGGTGTGGAGTAGGTGTTGAGGAGTGTTTCCTGAGAGTGACCCTGCATCTGATGGGGCCCTGGGGGTCAGGCTGCTTTCAACATCCATTCTGGGCCTACACCCCTTCTGGCAGCATGGAGCTGTTCATAAAGGACACAGGCCATGGGGCCAAGGTTATAGCAGGTCCCTGCTCCCTCTCTGTGCCTCAGTGTCCTCATCTGTAATGGAGAACTAGTAACAGGCCATGGAAGGGCTCACTGAGATCCAGCTCTGTGGCCTTGGGTGGCCACTGCCCTCCCTGTGCCTCAGTGTCCTTGTCTGTAACACAGAACTAGTACCATTTTTCTTAGCCCTTTGGCACATTTTTCTGAGTCCCTTTCCATATTTGGCCCAGGGCTCTAACAGAGCTCACAGACTGGAGAGGTAATCAGAGTGAGCTCCCAGCCCTGGGGGTGCCAGGGGAGGCCAGAGCGGCTGCAGGAGGGACTTGGAATCTGGAAGGGCTTCATGGAGGTGAGGTCTGAGCTGTGTCTCCAAGGATGAGCTGTCATCTAGCCAGAACCCACGTACATGATAAATGAGAGTGTGAGTGAATGAATGAACATCCTTCTAACAGAGAGTGAGGGGGAGGCAGCCCCCCAGGCCAAGACAGGAAACGCAGGGCACCCTGGGGAAACAGAGGGCCAGGCTGCAGTGTGATGCCAGCTTCATCATTTATGGACACCTTGCCGCCACTATAACCTGTATTCTGGCGAATTTGGAGTCTTCGTCTGTCCTCTGCTCCAGGGTCCTGCTGTTCATTCCCAGCAATGCCCACTTGTGAAACTCTGTCCTCAAGTGAACATGGACCTGCCTCATGGGGGATTGTGAATAGGGCGTCTGTGTGCAGCCCGAGGCTGAAGCGGGGAGGAGAGGATGATGGGGGTTCCCCAGAGCGGGGTCATGGGCTGGGAGGCATCAGAGGGATGAGGAAGGCTGAGCCTCAGGACTAAAGGATCCCACTGGTGGTGGCCTCTTTCATGAGGGGACTTCACAGGGAAGAGGAAGTCATGGGGCAATGGCAGAGCTCAGTTTGGGGTTCGCTGACCTGGAACAACTCAGCACAGAGATGTCCAGAGGATCTAGAGTTAGGGGACAAAGGTGCCACTGAGGTAATGGTCAGAGCCTGAGACCCAGATGAGTGGGGCGGTGGTGCAGGAGAAGGGGCTTGAGGATGTCAAGATGTTCATTCATTGGGACCTCAGGACGGAGATCTTCGTGTTCACTTCACAGCTGCCTGGTGCCTAACAGAGCTGGGCTTAGGGAGGTCACTCAGTAGACACGTGCTGACAACCCAGGTTGTCCTGTTTCCACATTAAGTCCCTGGTGTGGAGCCAGCTGGCACTCTCTAGAGGCATACAGCCCCATCCCTGGGCTCTTTGTATGCCTGGAGCCCAGTGGCAGCTTACTTCCCACTCCCCACTGCACGACCCTTTGCACACCTGCGTTTCTACAAGATATAAAACATCTTCTCTTAATGTGTATTTACTCTATGAAAACTCATTGCCTCAGGAACACAGGCCTCACATCCTGCCCTTATCAAAGTGGTAAAGCCTGTTGTTCAGGGAAGCCCCTGACAGATCTCACAACCAACCAGGTATCTGTGCATGAATTGATCATGCAGCCCCCTCCTCCTTGTGTACACAGAACCCCCAATAACAGACCCCACACACCAACCCTTGGTGCTCATGAAGGCACCTCTTGTCTGTGGGGCCCGATGTGGCCTAAAGCAGTGTCCCTATTAAACTTTCCTAAACCCTTCTCAGACCCTGGTAATTCTTTACCAACCCAAGTAACTAGCTCGCCATTGTTCCCACAACACCTGAGGCAGAATTGGCTAAATTTTACAGATTAATGATGCAGGTTAATTAGCTACAAAGGTGAGGTTAATGTTTACAAATAAAAAACAACATACATACTCAAGGTGGGACAAAGAACCCACAAGGACATCTAAGACCCTCCACGTGCATCCCACTGTGGCCTCAGGGCCTTTGCGCTGGCTGATCTTTCAGCCAGGATCTCTCTTCCTCTGCTTCTTAAACACCTCCAGGAATCTGCTCAAATGTCCTCCCTGACCTTATTTTTCTCCATGGAACTTATCACCGCCGGACATTGTGTATATTTTACTTAATTTTCTCTGTGTGCCCCACCAGGCTGTCTGCTGCATGAGAATGGAGACCTGCCTGCTTCCCTCCCTGCTGTGCCTGGGGTCTGGAACCCGCCCAGCACACAGTAGGACCTCAGCGAATGTGTGTCGGGTGTGAGATCACTGTAGGCCACAGACAAGAATCTTCCCAGCAGTGATGGTAAGAGTTGTTCATTCACTACTGACTGAGCCCTACTGTGTGCTGGGCACTGACCTGGGTGGAAGGCACACAGTGGGTGAGACACACAGTGAGCACACACAGTGTGTGAGGAGGGACTCATGCTCTGGAGAGCACACAGGGTTCAGATAAGTCAGGAGAGCAGGGTGGAGGAGGAGAGGGCCGGGTTGGGGGGCCAGTGGTGGCAGGGGAGACAGAGAGGTTGGGCCCAGGTCGTGCAGGGCTTGATGGCTCCTGTGAGGGCTTTCCCTCTGGGCAGCGGAACCATGGCTGGGTGCGGAGAAGTGGCCGCATCCTGAATGCTATGCAGGAAATGAAGTGGGTGTCTGCTGGGGAGATGTGCGTGGAGGAGGCTGTCCCTGAAGACTGTGCAGGCGGGGGAGGCTCCTCTGAGGAGGTGACATCTGAGGGGACCCCTTGTATGGACCGGGTTTCTACCTTCAGCAGACTGGATGCCTTCATCTGCCCTGCAGGCCTAGGCGGGACACGCCCTGTTCTCAGTCACCTGGACTTGGCCTCCTGCCTCCCTTGTGGGCCCTCTCACCCCAGGAGTCCTTCTTCAAGGTCTAACCTCCCAACTTTTACACTGGACTTGGACTCACACTGAGCCACTGTCCACCTGCCCAGCTCACCCAGAGTCAAGTCCAGACGCTTGGGGTCGCCATTCCACCCTGGAACCCATGAAGTTACTCAGCTGGCCAGTCCTCAGCCTGCTCACCTGCCTCGCCTTTCCCTCCTGCAGAAACCCCGTGACAGCCCCTGTCCACAGCGCCCTGCCCCTCCGCTTCTGGCCCCGGGCTTCCCCCCGTGGTGTGGCCGCACGTGGGGTGCCGGCCCACCACCAGTCCGGTGAGTAGAAACTGCCTTTTCAATGGAAGTTGTCTCCTGATCTCTTAGCCTTCCTGAACCTCAGATTTTCTACTAAAATAATCTATTTCAAACCAGCCTGTGATACTCTTTGCAGACACTTAGAGTAAACAAATGAAGAACAAAAGACCAGTATAACTTTTTACATTGTCAACAAGTTTAATATTTTAATATAAATTAGAATTACTTTCCCCCATAAAATCATAGGCCCCTTGAGGATGGAGGAGACATAAACATTATGTGAACAGAACCTGCGAGGTCCTAAATATCTATCTTCCCAAACTGAGGGCTCAGGCCAAGGCTTGACCAAGTCCTGCCTTCACACTGTGAGTTGAGTTTCACTGGTTTTCAAATTAAGCTTTTACACTTAGCTACGAAGTGTAAAATAAGTTGTCAATTTCAAACTAATCTTTCCAGTAATAACCAAGTTACACCACTTGTGAGCCTCCCTGTTCCCTGAGTAAATCAGTTAGAATCCACAGATGTCAGCAGGGAAGTAGTCAGTACAGCGTATTTACACACACACTGCGTCTTTGGGAGACAGTGGGGCTGCGCTCTGGAAGATGTCAGCTCCTGACTCATTTAGTTGGGAGCATCCATCTTCACATGTTGGATTTCCAGAGAAGTGTCCAGAGGGGAGAGTGGACTGGAGCCGGGCTTGGCTGTCACCCACGGAAGAGAGGACTGGAAACCTCAGGCAGCTGTGGTAATGGGAGCAGCTTGCCCTGGGGGAACCGCTAGCAGTGTCCCCTCCTAGACTGCTCTCCTGCTTAGAGGCAGGCCCAGCTGCTGTAACAGAAACGGGGAGAGGTGGCCCTGGGTCAAAAGTGACAGTTCTGTAGGGTAGGTGCATCTGTGAACACAGGTGCAGCAGGACGACCATGGTTAATGACACTGCATCGTGTTGGGAACACTCACCAGGAGAGTAGCCTTGAGATGCCCGCACCACACAAAGTGAGAAATGGGTGAGGAGGTGGGTGTGTTAATTAGCTTGCCCGTAGTAATCTTTTCACTATGTATATTCATACCGAAACTTCATCTTGTACTCCTTAAATTCATGGAATTCTTATAAAAAAAAAAAAAGACGAGGTCTGGGATGTGAGTATCCAGCATCTGGACCGTCTCTGACTTCCACAAGACAGAAATGACACTCCTGCCAGGGTCAGACCCGACCTGCAAAGGGTGGCAGCTTTTGCTTCGTTGTTCTTGGAAACCAGCCCGCAGGCTGGGAGGAAACCCGGCAGCCACACGGAGGTGGAGGCCCGGCCACCGGCCCCGCTGCACCCGGGATGGCGGCCCCTGTGTACAAGGCCCCCGCTGAGGTCCCGGCGGCGGAGAGGAGCCGCCCCCCGGGCCTGCCCACCCCGTGCAGCCCTGCGGGGTAAATGAGGTTTGCTTTAACCCGCTGCATTTAGGGGGGGCTGGTTTCAGGACAGCAGGTTCCTGAACGCCGCCCCGCCCTCGCCCCCGCCTGCTCCGGGTCCTCAGTCTCCCCTCACCTTTACAGACTGGGGTTTGTGCCCCGCAGAGCCACAGGTTGAGATCACCCCATGTGACAGGGTTTGGAGGTACAGAGGTTGAGTGAGGTCCTGAGGGTGGCCCCACCAGGTTGGTCTGGTGTCCTTACATGAGAGAGAGCCCCCAGAGCTGGCTCCTCGCCACATGTGGACACAGCGAGGAGGCAGTCAGCTGGCGGCCAGGAGGACTTTCATCACCAGAAAGAGACCTCGCTGGACTTTGCTGGGCCTCCCCCCACCAGAACTGTAGGAAGATGAAATTCTGCTGTCCAGGCCTCCTGGGTGGTGACCCTGGGTCGTGGCGGCTTTTCCAGCCTTGGCAGCTCTGCACACACTCCCTCCTGCCTGATGCTTTGTGCAGCTCCCGCTCAGCGACTGTGCTCCTAACTTGGGGAGGGATAGGAGAGACATCGGCCAGGCCCCCGTCCTTATTCCCCCCTCTCAAAGCACCTGCTCTTCCCCACAGCATGGCTCAGGGAGCAGTGGTGGCTTAGATGTTCCCGTACAATGCTGCTCCCGTCTTCCCAGGTAGGTATGGGGCCTGGCACACACACCTGCTCAATTTTTAGGAAAGATGCTTTTCTTAGCCAGGAAGGTGAGGGCCCCCTCTGACCCAGAAGTTTTGCTTCCGGTGTAAATGCCAGTGAAACGTGGGAGCCGGCCTGGCGGTGAGTCCCGGGCCCTGAGCGAGAACAGGTCCAGCATGCCTTATCAGGAGCACAGACGAGCGTGGCCCATCCACACAGGGGACACTCACCAGCCACGGCATCAGAGTGAGTTGCCCAGATGGCCAGTCCCCAAGGAGGGCACGTGTGACAATCTGTCTGAAGGAAGTAGAACAGAAAAGCCCGGTGCTGCAGCTGAGAGGTGCCTGTCGGGGAGTCAGAAGAGGAGGCAGAACAGACACAGGACTGTCACTGACGTCAGGGCTCTGGCTGCCTGGGAGAGGGTTATTTTCTTTTACTGACTTGAGCAGTGAGGACAGTGGATCTTCAAACTATTAACAACACACACACACACACACACACACACACACACACACACACACACACACACTCCCCTATGTAGGTGAGTTTTGTATGTCTCCTGTGAGTTCATCAATAATTTTTAATGAAAAAACCCCACAATTTTTCAACAAAATGGCAAGTTATTACTTTTAAAAGGGGGGACAGAGCCCCCAGTTTGCTCCTCAAAAACCCAGGTCTATTGCCACATTTGGATGAGCCTGGATGTCTGGCAGCACCCAGCCACCCCCTCGGGCTCACCAGCAGCAAATGAGTGAACAGCCAGTGGTTCCCAGTTGTCTGAGTGCAAACCCCTTGTCCAGAAGGACCCGGACTCACTCCCAGCACTTCTAGGTGGGCACCAGTGCTCACCGACACAGCCACACCACCTGGACACTGGCAGGTGTCAGGGACCTGAGTGGCCAATAGAACCCTGTGCTCCTCCTGCCCCAGGGCAGTGACCAGGTCAGCCCAACCCAGTCAGCCAGACTCTCCAAAACAAAAGGCAGCACAGGCCAGTGAGGAAGGGTGGACTGGAGCAGTCAGAGAGGGCTCTTGCTCTTTGTTTTCCTTCTCCATTTTATCACAGATGTGACAGAAAAGAAAGTAGGCAGTGCGTGTTTGTGTATTTCTTAACTCCGTCTTGATCTCGCACACTGGAGGAAGCCAGTGGCCCTGTCCTGTGAGCTGCCCTGTTCTGTCCTGTGTGCTGCCCTGTCCTGTCCTGTCCTGTGAGCTGCCCTGTTCTGTCCTATGAGCTGCCCTGACCTGCCCTGTCCTGTGAGCTGCCCTGCCCTGCCCTCTGAGCTGCCCTGCACTGTGAGCTGCCCTGTCCTGTCTTGTGAGCTGCCCTGTTCTGTCCTATGAGCTGCCCTGACCTGCCCTGTCCTGTGAGCTGCCCTGTCCTGTGAGCTGCCCTGTCCTGCCGCGTGAGCTGCCCTGTGAGGGGCCCATGTGTGAGAAACGCACACCTCCTACACAGTCGGCGACTCCCCAGCCCCTTGGATGGTGCGGCCCCAGCTGATGTCTTGACTGCAACCTCATGAGGGACCCTGAGTCAGAACCACCCAGCTCTGTCTGCTTCTGTCCCCCAGGGACCAAGACAATAAATATTTGCTGCCAGGAGCTGTGATGCAGCGAGGGACCAGAAACACATGACACCTCCTCCCTGCCTCTCCACCCCTCAGGGCTGTGGAGGTGAACTTTTCGTTTGTTTACCGCCTCTGTCTTCCTCTGTGAGAACACGGTGTCTGTCAGGGGCACTGCAGGTCCCTGGAGCTAAGGCTGACAGGGCCTCCAGGCTCAGAGACTGAAGCGCAGTAAGGCAGCAATGCCAGAGGCCCCATCACTGTGGAAAGCCCCGTGTGTGAGAGGCCAGGACACACCAGGGAACAAGAATGGACCCTGAGCAGACCTTCCTGGTCCCTGCTCAACCTCACCCCTGACTGCTTGCCAAGCCACCTCAGAATGTCACTCCACCTCTAGGAGCCTCGATTTCCTCCTCAGTGGACTGGGGGTGACAGGAAGATTGAGCCCCAAGAATGTGGAAGGAGACAAGGTGGACGCCTGGGCTGGAGGGGCTGATCAATAAAGCCGCTTCTCCCAGCACCTGACTGAAGGTGCACAGTGAGGCTGTGAGCCCCCTCCCTGGGCGGCGCTCACAGGCAGACCTGGGTGCACGGAGGGAAGGGGGCCTTCACAATTGTGTGAGGCAGCCCCGAGTGCAGGGTGTCAGCGCAGGGCCTGGCCCCGAGCAGGCTCCAGGAGTCGTGTGTTGTGTGAGCCCACCTCACGTGCTGACAGCACCGTCACATATAAGCCAAGGACGGCACGTTAGGAGGACACCCGGGAACCCCATGGTGCATCCTTGCTGGTCCTAGGACAGTAGGAGCAACGCAGGACACA
This sequence comes from Camelus bactrianus, assembly GCF_048773025.1. Classification (NCBI taxonomy): domain Eukaryota; kingdom Metazoa; phylum Chordata; class Mammalia; order Artiodactyla; family Camelidae; genus Camelus; species Camelus bactrianus. The sequence goes on from NC_133566.1 coordinate 79,875, forward strand.
GAGATGGGGTGGGCAGGACTCAGGCAGAAGATGCCTGTGTGTGCACGTGTCCGTAGCATCACCATGGACTGAGCAGCAGGCGGCGGGAGCAGTTCAGAGCCCTCTGGTTTCCTGCTTGGGAGGACAAGAACTAGGAACAGGATGACTTTCCAAACTGACGTGAATATGTGTGAGGTCATGGAATCAGTCTCACACCTGTTAGCTCACGTCCAGGGGACTGACTCCAGCAGGAGCCAGGATGAGGCTTCACATGTGCTCACGCTGAGGCCAGAGGTGCCTTAGTCGGAGATGCCCCAGACCCACCTGGAGATGAGGCTTCTGGAACAAGGAGTTTATGTGGGAGACGAAGGCAAGGGTGTAGGGAAGTGAGAAGAGGAAGGGAAGATGCCTCAGTATGGCTGTTAACACACCTGCCTCCACTGTGCAGCCCCCCTGCAGGATCCTCCCACTGCAGGATCCCCCGCTGCAGGAACTGCTGCTGTGGGGTTCCCCCTACTCCCCCAGTGCAGGCAGTGGGAAATGGTCCATCAGGAAGCCTGGGAGCCGCTGCAGAGAGGTGGCTGGTGTCCTGGCTGAGTCAGCTTCCAGGGAAGGGTAAGCCTCCACACTTCACCTGCCAGTTCATGTGAGAGGAGGCCAGAGACAGGGTCTCCAACAGCCAGCACTCCCTGGAATGAGAGAACGTCCTGCCATCCTTATCATAAGACCATGGATACCTGAGCCACCATGTGGACTTCAGAAGGTCAAGGTTACTTGTGGTGGTTTGTCACCATTGTCTCACTTCTGTGATGGACCCTGCAGACTGATTCATTCAACATGTGTGCCACCCCCACCTTCTATGGCTTGTGTATGTTAGTCTCTGGGAAACCTGAAAGCTACATTTCCCAGTCCCTGGGCAGCTAGGGCTCTGCAGGAGGCCTCGGCTCCTCTGGACAGATGACTGATGGCTGCTCAAGATATGAAGGTGGGAGCGAGCAACACAGGGCGGTGTAGGGAAGGGGCTCCTGGCTGGCAGGGAACGAGGGGTCTGGTTCTCCTACAGCAGCAGCCGCAGTGTCTGGGCCTGAGCATCGCAGACAGTGGGGTTTCCATGGCAAAAGTCACAGGTAGGGTTAGCTGATTGTGCAGGCAGGTTGTCCCTGGCTATGGAGCATCCACTCTTGTTCCCTGGTAGTACTGGAATCTCAGTCTTAACACCCAGGAATAAGTCCACCTCTGCTCAGACCACAAAAAGTGGGTTCAGCCATCTATAACTAATCACTGTGACTGATACAAATTCAGACTCTGAAATGACCTCCATTGTTTTTCCTGTGTGGAAGACATACAGAAACCTTAATAAAAACAAGTTAAAATCATCTGTAACCCCATCACCTGGAGGTAATCATTGTAATATTTTTGCAAGTTTCCTATTTTTTATATAGTCAAAAGGAGAGTTTGTATTATTCTCTGCCAGCTCTGCTCACTTAATGTCACTTACTGTGGATTGTAAATGTGTCCCAATGGCTTTGTCCATGAGGTCTTCAGGTCCCTAGACTATAACAGGTTTCATTCACTTCTTTCAACTAATGTATCGAGCTATAATTGACATAGAAAAAGCTGGACATGTTTAATGTATATGACACAGTGACTCTGGAGATAACTGTACGTGTGTGAAGCCAACACCACAGTCTGTGCCATGAGCACATCCATCAAGTCCAAGTCTCCTCCACCTTCTTCACTTGGTATTGTGATGAGAACCCTTAACAGAAGGCCTACCCTCTTAGCCAAGATTTAAGTACACAATATGGCATTAACTACAGGTGCCATGCCCTGCAAAACTCTAGAACTGATTCATCCTGCCTAACTGAAACTTGGTACACTTGACCATCACCTTCTCGTTCCTCCTCTCCCCAGGCCCTGGCAACCACCCTTCTACTCTTGTCTATGGGTTCGACAATTTTATATTCCTCATATAAGCGGTATTATGGAGAATTTGTCCTTCTGTGTCTGGCTTACTTCACTGAGCATAATGTCTTCCAGGTTCATTCATGGTGTTGCAAATGGGAGGATTCCCTTCTATTTTTAAGGCTGAATACTATTCCATTTTGTGTATATACCAGCTTTTCTTTACCCATTGATCAGTCAATGCACATTCAGGCAGCTTCCATGTTCTGGCTGCTGTGAGCACTGCTGCAGTGAGCAGGGAGTGCAGGCATCTCTCTGGGGGCCTGACTTCCATTCCCTGTGTGCATACACAGAAGTGGGATTGCTGGATCAATTGGTAGCTCTGTTTCAAATTTTTTGGTCTAATTTTGGTGTCAGGGTAATGCTGGATTCATAAAATGAGTTTAGAAGTGCTCTTTCTTCCATTTTTTGGAAGAGTTTAAGAAGGATAGATATTAATTTCTTTTTAAATGGTAGATTTGCCTGTAAAGACAACAGATTCTGAGATTTTTCTTTGTTGGAAGATGCTTGGTTACTGATACAATCTTTTTATTTATTCTTGTTCTGTTCAAACTTTCAGTTTATTCTTGATTCCATCTTGGTAGCTTGTATGCTTCTAGGAACTTATCCACTTCTAAGTTGTCCACTTTATTGGTATTTTAGTGTTCAAAATAGTTTCTAATACTTAAAAAAAAAGCAACTTCTGTGGCATCTGCTGTAACATCTTCTCTTTCATTTATTATTGATTTATTTGAGCCTTCTCTGTTTCTCTTAATCTTGCTAAGGGCTTGTCAATTTTGCTTTCTCTTTTCAAAAACAAACTCAGTTTTGTCTATTTTTCTACTGTTTTCCTATTTTCTAATTTTATTTATTTGTGCTATGAATTTAATTATTTCTTCCCTTCTGTTAACTTTGGGCTTAGTTTGTTCTTTTTCTACTTCTCTGAGGTAAAAATTTAAGTTAATTTAGTCTTTTTCTTTTGTGATGTAGGTGTTTATTGGTATTTCTTGGTACTACTTTTGTTACATCTTATAAGTTTTGGTATGTTGTATTTTCATTTCCATTTGTCTCGAAGTATTTTCTAATTACTCCTTGAGTTTCTCCTTTGATCCAATGTCACCCAATGATGTGTTGTTTACTTGTGTATTTATTTATTTAAATTTTATTGGGTTACAGTCAGTTTTCAATGTTGTGCCAAATTCTGGTTTATAAATTTTTCAGTCATACATGAATATAAATATATTCATTTTTATATTTTTTCACCATGAGCTATTACAATACCTTGCATATATTTCCCTGTACTATACAGTATAAACTTGTTTAGCTATTCTATATATACTTGTCAGTATCTACAAATTTCAATCTCCCAGTCTGTCCCTTCGTACCCCCTTCTCCCCTGGCAACCACAAGTTTATATTCTATGTCTATGAGTTTGTTTTATATTTATGTCCATTCTCCTCCTTCTCCTTCTTCTCCTTCTCCTCCTCCTCCTTCTTTTTTAGATTCCACATATGTGTGATATAATATGGTATTTTTCTTTCTCTTTCTTGCTTCCTTCACTTAGAATGACAATCTCAGAGACATCCATGTTGCTGCAAATGGTGTTATGTTGTCATTTTTACAGCTGAATAGTCTTCCATTGTATAAATATACCACAACATCTTTATCCAGTCATCTGTTGTTGGACATTTAGGTTGTTTCCATGTCTTGGCTATTGTAAATATTGCTGCTATGAACATTGTGGAGCTGGTGTCTTTTTGAATTAGGGTTTCTTCTGGATATATGTCCAGGAGTGGGCTTACTGGGTCATATGGTCAGTCTATTCCTAATCTTTGGATGAACCTCTATACTGTTTTCCACAATGGCTGCACCAAACTGCATTCCCACCAACAGTGCAGGAGGGGTCCCTTTTCTCCACAGCCTCTCCTGCATTTATCATTTGTAGACTTTTGAGTGATGACCGTTATGACTGGTGTGAGGTGATACCTCATCCAAGGGTGTGCTGTTTATGGGGAGGGTATAGCTCAGTGGTAGGGCATGTGCTTATCTACTCAAGGCCCTGGGTTCAATCTCCAGTATCTCCATTTAAAACTTAAATGTATAAACAATTACACCCCCACCCAAGTTTTTTTTAAAGGAATTTTTAAATAAAGATTATGTCCTTTAATTTCCATGTATTTTTTAATTTTCCCATTTTCCTCCTTTTATTGATTTGTAGTATCAGAAATGACATTTGGGATGACTTCAATTTTCTTAGATTTGTTAAGACTTGGTCCATTGGTAATAGTGGTGTTCATCTCTTTTTCCCTTATTGATTTTTTTGTCTGGATGTTCCACCCATTACTGAAAGTGGAGTATTGAAGCCTCCTACTATTATTGCGTGGGTATTTCTCCCTTTAGATCTACAGACATCTGCTTTATGTAATTAGGATCTCTGGTGTTGGGTGCATACATATATATTTTTATATTTAAGAACACTTAACACAATTTTAAAGGTTATTTTCCATTTACAGTTACTAACAATTACTGACTATATGCCCCATGTTGTACAGTACCCCCTTGAGTCTAACAACCAGGAGTTTTTACCCCCCCCTTTCAATCCCAAAGTTTCCCCTCCTCCGACTGGTAATCCATTTATTCTCTATTTCTGTGAGTCTACATTTTCATTATATCCACTAGTTTTTTAGATTCCATATATATGATATCACACAGCATTTGTCTTTGTCTGACTGATTTCACTTAGCCTAATGCCCTCCAAGTCCATCTATGTTGCTGCAAACGGCAAAATTTCAGTATATTCTTTATGGATGAGTAGTATTCCTTTACCACATCTTCTTTATCCATTCATCTGTTGATGGACATTTAAGTTTCTTCCATATCTTGGCAATTATAAATCATACTACTGTGAATATTGGGATGTATGTAGCTTTTCAAATTAGCCGTTTTTTTTTCCAGATATGTATCCAAGAATGAAATGGGTGAACATATATTTATAATTGCTATATCTTCCTTTTGAATAAACCCTTCAATCTTTATATAATTATCTTCTTTATCTCATGTAGCATTTTTAAACGTTTAAAGCCTACTTTGTCTCCTGTAAGTATAGGCACACTTGCTCTCTTTTGGTTACCGTTTGCATTGAATATCTTTTTCTATCCCTTTACATTCAACCTTTGGGTGTTCTTAAAGCTAAATTGTACATAGCATGCAGTTGTAGCTTCTTGTTGTATCCATTCAGTGACTCATTTTCTTTTGATTAGTGAGTTTAACCCATTTAAATTTAAAGTAATTATTTACTGATTATTGTAGTTATAGTTATTCTTAGTAACTTTTTCTTTTCAGTTATCAATGAGGTTAGAAGTGATTTGTGCACTATCATTAGAGTATTTCACTGCTCTGTATTTGTCTATATATTTACCTTTACCAGTAAAATGTATACTTCCTTTTGCTTTTATGTTGTTGCTTTTTGTCCTTTCCTTTCAACTTGACAACCCCTCTGTAGCATTTCTTGTACAGCAGGTCTAGTGTTAACAAACTCTCTCAATTTCTCTTTGTACAGGAAATTCTATCTCTCCTTCATCTCACGGAAAAGACTTGCTATGCATAGTATTCTTGGTTGGCAGATTTTTTCCCCCAGCATTTTGAATATATTATCCCACTCTCTCCTGGCCTTCAAGGATTCTGCTAAAAATTCTGCTGGTAGTCTTAGTGGAGTTCCACTGTATGTGATGAGTCTTCTTTTTTTTTTTTCTGTTCTCAAATTTCTCATTTTAAAGTTTTGACAATTTTAAGGTGTCTCAGTGTAGAATTCTTTTAGTTTCAACCTATTTGGTATCTTTTGGGCTTTATAAATATAGATGTCCTTTTCCTTTCCCAAATTTTGGGGAAATTTAGCCATTATTTCTTTAAACAAGCTTTCTTCTCCTTTCTCTTTTTCTTCTGGAACTCTCATTACTTATCATTTTTCTTGACTGTGTCCTATAAGTCCTGTAGGCATTTTTCAGTCTTTTTCACTCCTTTTCACTTTTGCTCCTGTGAATAGAGCATTTCAAACAACCTGTCTTCAAGTCTAATGATTCTTCTGCTTGGTCAAGTCTGCTGTTGAAGCTCTCTATTAAACCTTTTAGTGCAGTCACTGTATTCTTTGCTCCAGAAATTATGTTCTGGTTATTATTATTATCATTATCACCATCATCATCATTATTATTATTATCATTATTATTAATTATTATTATTATTTTATGATGTGTTGAACTTCTCATTATGAACATCTATTACTTTTCTGATTTTTTCTGTCTGTCTGCATTCTCTTATAGCTCAATGAGCTTCTTTAAGATGATTACTTGGAATTCTTTGTCAGACAATTCATAGATCTACATTTTGGGAAGTCAGTTACTGGTATTTTGTTTTGTTTCTTTGGTGATACCATGTTTCCCTAATTCTGTGTGACCCTTATAACCTGTGTTGATGCCTGCACACTTGAAGAAGTAATCATCGATTCCAGGCTTTATGTGCTGGCTTTGAAGGGAAAGACCTTCACCAGAAAACTCAGCTAGAAATTCTGGTGATCTATCAACTTCTTCTATAGATATGCCCACTCTACTCCTCCAACTCCCTCCTTGGGGGAGCTCATCTTAGAACTGCGTGCCTCCTCCTGATCCTACAGAACTGTGTAAGGTTCTGAGAGCTGTTTGCTCCTTCTCCCTAGGGCAGTGCCCTGCTAGGCCAGGGCATTAGATGCAAGGAGCACTCTCCTCTCTTCCTTCTGAAGGTATGTCTTAGAATTGTGTGCCATTTCCCTATTCTACAGAGCTATGTCGAGTCCCAGGAGTCACCTGCCTCTTTCCATATGGCAGTACACTGAGAGACCAAGACAATAGGTTCAACCCCACTTATGCCCCTCCCTTCTGAAGGCGCAGTCTCAGGGTTGTTCACCTGCTTCTGATCCTGCAGAGTCAAGCTGGCTTCTGAGAATGGCACTGGCTGCCGAGGTGTGTGTGTCATCTCTGGGGCACTATCTGTGGGAAGCTGCAGCTCTTGGGGGGTGTGTCTTTTTCTATGAGCCTCCACACTTTTCTTTCTTTTTTTTCTGTTCACAGACAACCCAACCATACTGACTTCTTCAATGTTCTGGGTGCATCAAGATAAGCATAGCTTTTAGACATTGTCCCAAAAGACTGGGGAGCCAGATCCTCACTTTCTCTTTATCCTGCAGAAGTCGTGGCCTGGAGGATCATTCTTGGCTCTGAATTCTGTCAGCCTAGGGGAGATGTGACACAAGTAAAATGGCACTGCTCTTTCTATCCTTTTAGTGTGGCTGACCTTACATTTTATGATCCACTGGGGGCTGGAACCTCTCAAATGGACTCCAGAGCTCTCACAAAGGTATTTTTGTCTGTAGACGTTTGCCAGATTATTGTTTCTATGGGTGAATGAGGGCTGGGACCTCCTATTCTGCCATCTTACTGATATCAATCACCCTCTCACACTGTAACACTCTGGCCTTAGAATAAAATTTAAATTTCACTCATAACTTACCTACAAAGCCTGAGGGTTCTAGCCATACTCACTTCTCCAGTGCCTTCAGCTTCCAACTTCTTTCTGGCTTATCCTGCTCCAGCCACACATTTTTCATTACCTCCCTGACACAACCAAGCTCTTCAACCCCATCGTCTTGGTAATTCCTGTTCCCTTTGCCTCGAAGATCTTTTCCTGGCTGTTCATTTAGCTGGACCCCTGCATCTTTTGGATTTCTTTTTAAATGCTAGTTCCTGGGACAGACTCTCCCTGTTTCTCCATCTAAGTAATGGTACCCAAACTCACCTGTGATTCTCTACCACATTAACCCATTCTTCCTTCTGTATACTTGTCACAATCTGACATCTCATTGGTTTCATTTGCTTATTGTCTGTCTTCACCAACAGACTGTCAGCTGCAAGAGGGCAGACACTGTCTGCCTTGTTTCTCACTATATTTCCCGCCTATTGCCTGCAAATGTCTTTTAAAACAGTTTTGCAAACAGTAACATAACAATGTATAAGATGCCACATTTTATCGCACCCTTTCCTATTTGTGGGTATGCAGTAGTTTCTGATTATAAATACTGCAATGAACATCTCCATTCATAACATTCTCTGTCCCTGCTTCTGGTGCTTTTGCTCACAGTATCAGAAATAGAAATATTGGCTCCATCAAAGAGTATGAGTAGGTTTAAGGCTCCTTCACACACATGGCCACACTGCACTCCAGAAAGTCTGACTGAAGACCTAAGTCCCACCATCCCTGAATGAGAGCTTAGAGCCAAGAGATGAGTCTTTAGATGAACAACTCTCATGAATCAACTGGAGATCTGAATAAAATTCAGACTCTGCTGCAGGAGATCTGGGGTGGGGACTGAGATGCTTCATTTCTAACAATCTCCCCACAGAATACCCCAGAGGCCCTCATCCTGCCTGATCTTTCCTGGCAGTGTCTGGCCTCCATGCTGACACACCCCTAGGCACCAGTGCCTCTGCCCAGACATCAGCCTCCCAGGCCTGCAGCCCCAGAAGGAAAGCCTGTGCTTCAACAAACCAGAAAGCATGGAGCACAAATGACATTTCACTGTTTAACAGACTAGCACCAGCCCAATGCTTTGATACCACTGTTCCCAGGGCTGCCAAACCTCACTAATATGAAGAGTGTACTTACAGGAAAACACAGTGCACCGGGAACGGACCCCAAACTTGTAGAGCTTGAAGCAGGATCTTGACAAGCTTTCCAGAAGCCAGTCTAACTCTGTGGCTTTTAGTAAATAAGAGTTTCTCACTTTTGTAAAACGGCTTTAGTGAGATACAATTCACATATTCCCCCATATCAGGCAAATAACTCAATGAATTTCTGTATATTCACACTTCCTTCTTTGATGCAATAAAGTTATTATTTCAGATTTCATCCTGCCAGCCCTGCTGTGTTTGGTCCAAACAGTCTCCACAGGACTCAGACACTGATGAGGACGCCGGTGGCCAGAACCGCATCAGGCTGGTCAAGAAACCTGTCTTGAGGGCCCTGGTCTTCACAAGTGATGAGTTCCCATCAAGGATCCCATGAAAAAGCAGTTCTTTAACCACAGTGTGAAATAGCCCAGGAAAAAGGAGGAAACCCCTGATGCCCGATGTTTACTCACGCTGGTGTTTTGGTATACGGAGACCCCAGCAAGCAGAGCCAGAAGAGCAGCCTCCTCACCTCCATGTCCTGGTCCCCTCAGGGGCCCTGTGGTCACCAGGCAGGAGGAGGGATGGGACGGGAGGCGATGGCTCGGGAGGGATGGGGAAGGGTTGGAGTTGGAACTGGGGATGGGATTGGGGAGGGAGCATGACAGGAAGGGGGTTTAGGTACTTGGGAGGAGAAGAAGTGGGTCATAGAAAGGATCAGGCTCAACCAAGCCCTTGAAGGGAGGAAGGAGGGTTCAGACAGGTCAGTAGGCCAGCAGGTAAGCAGGTCAGGAGAACAAACAACAGGTCAATCAGACTCTCAGGAACAGCGGGAGGGGATGAGACTCTGCCTTTCTCTGAGCCTTCTATGGTTTGGACGATGCCATAGCAACGCAGAAGCTTTATACCCTCTCTCGACCAATCACCTACCTTCGCCCCTGGTTCCTCACAGTGGACATTCGGAGTGACCTCACTTTTGGAACACGCCCCACTACCTGATGATCCAGCACACATCATCCAACCCTGGGTCCTCTCTGGAAACTTTTCCAACCTTATGCTTTCTGGTCCTTCTCCACCCAGGTCCCCTGCCCCCTACTTCTGGGCGCTCCCTCCTTTTCCAAATTCTCAGAGTTTCTCATGGGCAGTGGCTGGAAAACATGTAAGGCAAAGAATGACAGAAGTGCAAGGGAAATCAACTACACAAGTGGAGTGGGAGGTCTTCACTCCCCCTTACTCAGCACTTCATACAAAAGGCAGACAGAACAGCCACGAGATGGAAAATATCTTAATGACAAACCGTCTTAATCACATCGCCACACCCATATGGCTATCCTTCTCTGTAATACATCAGCAGATGACATTAATTTTAGGTACATATGCTACAGGCATAAAAATCAACCCTATTATTTTGGCCCAAATTGTCACACCTCTGTACAGTTCACTTGGTGATGCATGTGTACACCCAGGCCTAAAGAGGCAGAAACTACCCGGGTGGGGCAGAAGCAAAGTTATGCTTTGTGTAGTATTGACTGCGAGGGGGCCTGGGAAGTCCTTCTGGGGCGGTGGGAAGATTTGGCATATAGATATGGGGGTGGTTGTGTTCATTCAATCAATAAATACTGAGCACATGGGGCCTGCCCATCACAAGGGTCAGAGAGACCCTCATATCTGTCCCTGTGAAGTGACCAACTGCTGATGGTTAGGAATGGATGAGGTGCCAGGAGTGGCCGCGGGAGTCCAGTGAGAGGGCCCTGCACTAATCCAGGCTTTGTGTCCTCACCCTGCCCTATCAGCTGCCCCAGAAGCCCCAATTCCAGGCAAACTCTGAGGGGGACTGAGGGCAGCAGTTCCCTCCTAAGTCTCAGGCGCTCCCACAATCTCCCCATAGTGTTCTTAGGGAGAAATGGGTAGGGCAGGAGTCAGTGGTTTGGGACTCCCTGCTGCCAAAGAGGAGTTGGCTGGAAATATCTGGCTCCTTAGAGGTCCCTCAATCCAAACCCCAGTAGCCCCTCGAGCCCTCAGGGCTGTGCCTCCTTCTGGGGGGTGAGGTGGCCAGCCCTGCAGCAGCTCTGGGGTCCAGGCTGGGCCACCAACAGGTCGAGGTGTGACTGTGCTGCCCAGGAAGAGGCGCGAACAGCTGTGCAGCAGTAAACACCACCGTGAGCAGCCTCTGTAACCGGACTCCAACCACTGTGAGCATGGCCTTGGCCAAAACTTGGCAGTGAGGGTGGGAGGGCTGGGAGAGGTGGGGCCCTGTGGCCCTGGACAGGGCCTGAGGGGAGAGACAGACAGACCGGCAGGGACAGAGGTAGTGTGTGAGTGATTGAGAGAGGTGGGGGTCAAGTCCTAGAAAGTGACAGGAGGTGACTGGGGAACTGAGTAGGGAGAACCAGAGACAAGAGGAGGCTAGAAGGAAAGAGAGAGCCAGCCCGGGGTCCGTGGTGGGGGACAATGGGCCAGGGTGGTGCGACTCTGGGAAGGGACCCAGAGTGGAGGGGCCAGAAAAGGCAGGAATCCAGGCCTCACAGTGCCTCCTGCTCTAAGGCTCTGACCTCCCTGGAGCTGAGCTCCCCAGGGGTCATCATACTTGGAAAGATTAGTACCTCCCATTTCCCTTGGGATTGCTGGTTCCAGCCTCTATGTCTGTCCCTGTTGGGGTTGACTTTCAGGATTGGCTGCCCTTTGGGAGGAAACTCCAGAGACTGCCCTGTGGGGAGTTGACCCTGACTCCTCACAGACCCCGTGGTGCTGCACTTCCAACCACACTGCTGGGCCTTCCTGGATCCACAGCTGGGCTTCAGGCGCTGTGCTGGCCCCAGGATCCCCAGCCTGGGGGAACTGAGTCCCATCCAGAGTGAGCAGGCTTCAGGGATACTGGATCTCTTCCCACTGTCAACAAAAATTCCTTCCAAACCTCAGGAGTCCGGACACCCTATAAATTACCAATTAACATCAGGTCAAATGTATTGAAGTATCACACTGGGCAATATAATGTGCCAAGTGACCAAATTCAAAGTGCAGTGTTGCGATTACACAACACTCTCAATAACCCATTTTGTGGATGAGAAGACAAGGGATGTGAATCACCATAGGGTCTCAGGGGTGGTGAGTGCTTTAACTTTACCTTGAACCAAAGTCTAACTTGGAAAGAGATTCCACCTGGAGCCCATTCTGTCACATGCTCCCTGAGGTTCTGAGGAAGACCATTGCCTTTGTCTTGGGAAACTCCTCTTGCAATTACATTAAGTCATACACCAGTCAGGACAAACAGGGTGAGGATGTGTCCATGAGTGGTCCTGACTCCTAAAAGTCAGCTTGGTCTCAGGAAATGGATCTTCTTATATCATTGTTAGGCACCAAGGTAAATAAGAGTAAAAACATAAAATCCATCATATATGTAAGTATTTTTTATTCAAAATATAAATTACTTTATGAATTATAAATGGATGCATTGCTTTGGTCCATGACAAACAGGACATTACATACACTCATTACAATGAATTATTGTCACGGGTGGGAATGTGGTGACAAGAGCAGGGTCATTTTTATCAGGGAAGGAGGTCCTACAGCTCTCAGTACAGGGTCGGTAAGTTTACAATGCTTCTCCCCACCACCAAACTCTCAACACACACACATAGAGGCAAATACACATAGATCCTACCTTCTGATCAGAAAAATGATAAAAATATGCGCACACACCACCTAACAACAAACTGACCACACACACAGTTCCCATAATAACTTCTTAATATTTCAGTTCTGAGCCTCTGAAATTTCCATCCCTTGTACTCACCATCATCTAATAGGAAGAAATCATTAACAATACTGCAAGTCTGATTCATTACAGTTCCTCTAGGAATTTATTTTATATTATTGCAAGCCTCAGAAGAATATAAAATTTACAGATTCAGGTGGAGTTTTTGGCTCAGTAGCTTTCATATCTAAAAGATTTCACTGACTACACAAATTTATTGGTTCTACTTTTCTCACTCTGTGATTTCTACACCAATTAAAATTTCACTTCTAATAAGTTTGGATTTCAATCAGCTTCCTGATATTGCATTTTTGTAGATAAAATGATTTTTCCTGTAGGTGACTATCTATTGATGATCATTTTTTTCTTTTAGTATTAAATTTTACAACTGACTTCCAGTCTATTGCTTTTCATGTAACTGGAGAAAGAATAATAAAGCTCATAGTGACATCATTTACCAATACACGACTAGACTTACAAGTAGTATTTATCACAGTCTGACTTCCTCTGCTGAATGTGTATACAGAAAAATCATGTTAATAACAATGTGGATTTGATTCTATAGGGCCAGCAAACCACCCTTCTCCATTTATTTATTCTTAGTAGTCACTACTTTTCTATTATTTGACCTAGAAATTGCCCTCCTCTTACTCCTACCCTGAGCATCTCAAAAGAATAACAAAAACTAAATGTTTCATGGCACAAACTCTAATCTTATTACTAGTAGCCATAAGGTTTTCCTATGAATGGATTAAAAAGGATTAGAATGAATGTATATGATAACTAGTTTAAACAAAAACATTATTTTGACTCATAAAATTATAATTAACTTCATAATTATCAAATGCTTTTAGTCAATATTATGACCATTTTAGCATTTACAGTATCCTATATGGATAATAATATATAAATCACATGTAATACCCTCATTACTGTGCTTAGATGGCATAATAGCAGCATTACTCATTATAGCAACTGCCATCATTCTAAACACCCATTTTTCATTAGCTACCACAATACCTATTCTTAGTACTCATTGCCTGTGACGCTGCACTAGGATTATCATTAATAGCCATGATATCCAATGCTTATGGTACTGATTATGTACAAAATCTTAACCTTTTTCAATGCTAAAACTCATTATTCCAAACATTATATTAATACCATTAACGTGATTATCAAAAATTTACCCTCTGAATTAATACTACATCTTATGGCCTATTAACCAGACTTATCAGCTCATTCTTCCTCAATCAACTGAATGATAATAGCCTTCACTTTTCACTAACCTTCCTATCTATTAGTTCCTCCACTTGCATCAACAACTTGTCTTCGTCTACCAATACACAGGGCCAGCCAATTTCATCTATCCAAAGGATCATTAACCCCCCCACTATATTATCACAGTGCTAATCTTATTACAAATATCCTTAACTTTTCACTACTTCACAATTGATTATATTCTATAGTTTACTCAAAACAACAGTAGTCAAAACCCTAATCACTTACTACCCACTGAGAAAATCAGACAAAATGATTCAATTCAGGACTTTATTTCTTATTGCATATACTACTTGGATCACTTGCTCTTGTCATTTCACTAATTTTGATCCTGAATCTTACAGGTTCATTACATTCTCTAATAATTCAATACTTAACTCAAACAGTATCAACTTTTTAAACTTTTTTTTTATTGAGTTATAGTCATTTTGCAATTTTGTCTCAAATTCCAGTGTAGAGCACATTTTTTCAGTTATACATGAGCATACATACATTCATTTTCCCATTCTCTTTTGCTGTGAGCCACCACAAGATTCTGTATATATTTCCCTGTGTTACAAAGTACAATCTTGTTTATCTATTCTACGTGTTGAAATCCCAGTCTGTCCCTTCCCACCCCCCACCCCCCTGGCAACCACAAGTTTGCATTCTGTCTATGAGGTTTTTTTTTTGTTGTTTGTTTGTTTTGTATTTATTTATTTATTTTTTAGATTGCATATATGAGCAATCTCATATGGTATTTTTCTTTCTCTTTCTGGCTTACTTCACTTAGAATGGCATTCTCCAGGAACATCCATGTTGCTGTAAATGACGTTATGTTGTCAGTTTTTATGACTGAATAGTATTCCATTGTATAAATATACCACCTCTTCTTTATCCAGTTATCTCTTGATGGACATTTAGGTTGTTTCCATGTCTTGGCTATTGTAAATAGTGCTGCTATGAACATTGGGTTGCAGGTGTCATTTTGAAGTAGGGCTCCTTCTGGATATATGCCCAGGAGAGGGATTCCTGGGTCATATGGTAAGTCTATGCCTAGTCTTCTGAGGAATCTCCATACTGTTTTCCACAGTGGCTGCACCAAACTGCATTGCCACCAGCAGTGTAGGAGGGTTCCCTTTTCTCCACAGCCTTCCAGCATTTGTCATTTGTGGACTTTTGAATGATGGCCTGTCTGACTGGTGTGAGGTGATACCTTATTGTAATTCAGATTTGCATTTCTCTGATAATTAGTGATATTGAACATTTATAAATATGCCTGATGATCATTAGCATCCATTTCTTAATGTAGAATTTCCCTATGACTGACATGTATAAGAGCATTTATGGTAAATGCACCCCTTTAGGACCTACACCTTTGATTACCAAAAGCATAATTCAAGTTTTTGTTCCGGGATCCCGAGTATCCACGGTTATATTACTCACACCAGGCAGCTGGGGTATTATAATATTATAATATTAAATTTCTTAGAAAATTCAATGGCATATCCTGTCCTTATACTATCTCTATAAGGAATAATTTTAACGGGCTCAATCTGTCTGTGCCAACAGACTTAAAATTGTTCACCGCATGATCCTCCACCAGCCACGCAGAGCTCGGAACTGCAGGCACTCTCACCCAGACAGCACGAGGCTGTAGCGGTGCTCAAGCCCTAACAGTCCCCCACGCCTATGCTATGGTCTGAACCATGGATCAGGAGCCCTAGGCATGGGGTTCAGCACTGGGATGATGAGCCAGCTTGGCAGGGTTGAAAACGAGTGGTTTTACTGTAGCACTGTAAGAAACTGAGTCTCTGCTCTTGAAGAGTCTGTGCAGAGGCTTGCTAATTCCCCATCACAGCAGGGAAACAGCAGGCTGAACACTGCCTGGGGCTCTGGCAGCTTCCATGGATGCCTCAAGTGGGGCCCCTAGACTATACAGGCATCTGCTCCAGCCTTCCATGTTCTGGTGCTGCTCCCCACTCAGGTGGTAGCTTCCATTGCCAACAAGAGTGCACACAGTGTGAGAAAATGGTGCTGGCCTGGATGTGGCCCTACCTCTGAAAAGACTGTAGGCAGTCACTGCTAGCTAGTGTCCCTTCACACACTCTGGCAGGAGCAATACAAGCACCAGGGCAGAGGCTGCCATCATGAGAACTCACTTTCTCATGCACAACTGAGAGGGGTTGAGGCCAGCTCAGTGGTGCGGCCCCAATCTCTCTGGCCCTGACCCACCCTCTAGCCAAGGTGTGCACACTGGGGAAAAGGTAAAACCAGTACAGAAGGGCCACTGCAAGCCCTCAGGCCCCAGCCACATTCCAAACCAAAGCAGAGACTGCCCTCACACCCAGGAGAACCCAACTCCCACAGAGATCCTGCTCCAGCCCAACGGGACCCTGTGCCACCGCTGATAGGGCTGTTAACAGTCATGGAGCAGAGGAGAAGCCCCTGCTCGAACCTGGAACTGGCTCCAATCCCTTTAACTCCAGCTCTACCGCCCCCATTACTCTGGCTGCCAGCACATCCTGGGGGAAGATGGCAGCCCACGATCAGTTAAGATGCAATTCTTCCCACAGATCCGCTGGGCACAGAAGACTGCATAGGAGTGCTCTCACACAAGGACACTCCTTTAATTCTGGGACAGGTAACTGTTTCACGTAACTTCACAGAGATATAGAAAGTTAAAGTGAGAAGACAGGGATATGTTTTAAGTGAAATAATAAAAAAAATAACCATAATGAAGAGAGATAAATAATTTATTTGACAAAGAGGTCAAAGCAATAGTAATAAGAATGATAACTGCACTGGGAAAAAGAACAGATGAACACAGGGAGAATTTTTAAAAAGAACTAGAAAATATACAAAAAGAACCAGTCAGAGCAGAAGTGTAGGTAACATGGAAAATTAGGCAATACAGATGATACATTAGCAATCTGGATGACAGAATAATGAAAAGCACCCAATCAGAAGAGCAAGAAGAAAAAATACATTAAATGAGTTTAAGGTCTTCTAAGACAGCATAAAACATATTAACATTCATATTATAGGGGTCCCTGAAGGAGAATAAAAAGGGTGAGAAAACATTTGATAAAATTATAGCTGAAAGCTTCCCTAATCTGAAAAAGGAAACAGATCCAGGCACAGGAAACACAGAGTCACAAATGGGATCAGCTCAAACAGACCCACATCAAGACAAATCATTATTCAAAAAGCAAAATTTAAAGATAATGACAGAATTCTAAAAATCAGCAAAAAAGAATCACTTCTTTGTTCTTTTTCCTAACAGATAAAGTGTTATAGATTTTGCAAAGAATGAAAAAAGTTTTGGTTTGTTAGAATGAATGAATGAATAACAGAATTCTAAAGGTAGGAAGAGAAAAGGAAAGCATCACATGAAAGGAAATTCCTCATAAACTATCAGTTGTTTTTCAGCAGTCATTGCAGGCCAGAAGGGAAAGCTATGATTACATGCTAATGTAAACATTTAGCAACATTAGTAAGTACTCAAAGAGAAAAATCTACAACCTAGGCTACTCTAGTCAGAAAAGTTATTAATCACAATTGAAAGAGAGTTAAAGAGCTTCTCAAATGAGCAAAAACTGAGAATTCATCAATCCTAAATTAACCTTACATGGAGTGTTAAAAGGTCTCTTTATGTGAAAAGGAAAAATCTGTAACAAAAATAAGAACTTGTTGGGGGAACGTAGAGCTCAGCTGTAGACAGTGTGCTTAGAATGCATGAGGTAATGGGTTTAATCCCATTAAAATAAGTAAATAAATCTACCCACCTCCCAAGAAAATTAAAAAGGAAAAAAAGAACTTCTGGGAAGTAGGAAATCCCAGTTTAAAGGCAAAAATGGAGCAATGGCTGTGAATCAACAACTTAAATAAGCTACTACAAAGATTAAAAAACAAAAATTATAAAAACAACTATAATTACAATAAACACTTATAAGAGGTATAGGAAGATGTAAAAAAAAAAAAATCAAAAACAAAACGAAAAAGGGGGAGAGGGACTAAAACATTAAGTGACCTTAAATGACAATCACTTGAAAACAATCAGATATTTTAAAAGAGCAACGTATATGAAACTTACGAAAACCATAAATTCAAAAGCTACATTAGATATGCAAAAACAGGTGAGAGAAACACAAATATAACAATAACGGAAATCATCTAACCATAAGGGAATATTCTGAAAGAAGAAGAAAAAGACAGAAATGAACCAAAATTAAAAATATTTGGCAAGGTAGCAGGATACATATTAAGATACACAAATTGGCTGCATTTCTTTACATTAGCAATAAAACAGTAGGAAAAGAAAGTAAAGAAACAGTCCCTTTTAAAATAATATCCAAAACAACAAAATACTTAAGAATAAATCTCACCAAGCAGGTGAAACACTTATACAAGGAGAACAAAACGTTGATTAAAGATGACTTAAAATGGAAAGATAGCCCATACTCTTGGATTGGAAGAATTAATATTGTTAAAATGATCATACTACCCAAAGCAATCTACAGAGTTAATGTGATCCCTGTGAAATTGCCCAGGACATTTTTCACAAAATTAGAGCAAATAATCCTAAAATCTATAGGGAATTGCAAAAGACCCAGAATTACCAAAGAATTGCTGAAGAAAAAGAACAAACCTGGAGGAATAACCTTCCCAGACTTCAGACAGTACTACAGAGCTACAGTAATCAAAACAGCAGGATACTGGTACAAAAACAGACATATGGATCAATGGAACAGTATATCGAGCCCAGAAATAAACCCACAAGCTTTTGGTCAATTAATCTTTAAAAAGTAGGTAAGAACATACTATGGAATAAAGATGGTCTCTTCAGCAAATGGTGTAGGGAAAATTGGACAGCTGTATGTAAATCAATGAAGTTAGAATGCTCCCTCACACTTTACATAAAAATAAATTCAAATGGCTTAAACAGTTAAACACATGATAAGACACTACAGACCACTTAGAAGAAAATGTAGTCAAAACATTATCTGACATATACCTCAGCAATGTTCTCCAAGGGCAGTCTACTCAAGGAATAGAAATAAAAGCAAAAATAAACGAATGGGACCTAATTAAATTTATAATATTTTGCACAGCAAAGGAAACTATAAGCAAAACAAAGACAATTTGTGGAATGGGAGAAAATGTTTGCAAAAGATGAGACTGAAAAGGGCTTAATTTGCAGAATATATAAACATCTCACACAACTGAATTTAAAACAAAACAAAACAAAAACAAAGAAACAAAAACTAGCCAATCCAAAAATGGCAGAAGAACTAAACAAGCAATTCTTTAATGAAGACATACAAATGGACAATAAGCACATTAAAAAAATGCTCAATATCGCTAATTATCAGAGAAATGCTAATCAAAACTACAATGAGGTATCTTCTCACACCAGTCAGAATGGCCATCATTCAAAAGTCCAGAAATGATGAATGCTGGAGAGGCTGTGGAGAAAAGGAACTCTCCTACACCGCTGGTGGGAACGCAGTTTGCTGCAGCCATTGTGGAAAACAGAATGGAGATTCCTCAAAAGACTAAAACTAGACTTGTGAAAGGCTTTAGGTCTCAGGGCAGGCTGACAAGCTCCCAAAGACCTGGGCCTCGCCCATTATTCCTCCCCAGGTCGCCTGCGCTCTGGAGAGTCCGGGACGCCACCACTCGCCAGGCAGGGCCACCTGCGCAGGGCGGCTCTGGCCTGAGGCCCAGTCGGAGGTGCTCCGGGCCCGGCCAGCTCCCTCCCACCTCCCGGGGCTGCACCCGCTTTCCCAAACCCGCGTACGAGCGGCGGTGAAGATGCGGGGTTCAGTGACTACTAATGTGGGGGGTTACTACGCACCACGCACCAGGGCGGCGGCCCCTGACCCGCCTCTGGGTCCTAACAAGCAGCGCGGCCCCGGCCTCAACACCGCACCCCGACCCGCGCGCCCCTACCAGGGCCCCCTTACATGCCCGGCAGCGGCAGCAGCGGAGGCGACGGCAGGCGGCGGCCCAGACAGCAGGCCATCCCCGGCCCAGGAGCACCCGGCTCCAGCCCAGCCCCCACGCGCTCTGGGCGGGTTCCGGCGTCAGCGCGTCCGTGCGCGCCCCTCCTCCACCCGCCCGCAGCGTGGACACAGGCTGCAGCTCCTGCAGTACAGGACGTGGTGTGGGAGGCCAGACAGGGCCCCATTCCCAATGCTGCCCCTCCCACCACTGACAGGGTCCCCGCATCCATCCAGAACAACCACCGGCCCAGGGCCAGGCCACACCCCCGACCCCACTTCTCCTGCTCACCGCTCCCCATCATTGACACCTACTCCCAGCCAAGCTAGGTCCCCAAAAAGACCCCCAAGGTGAAGCTTCTCCTCGCACTGAGATCCCCCGCTCCCAATTTCTTCCCCACCAGATCCTAATCTATGGATCCTGAACCCCTAACTGACCCTTCATACCTCACCCCGGGTCCCCCATTCCAAGATGGCTCCCTCACCCCAAAATTGAAGCCTCAACCCTCAGCTGGGTCACTTCCACTCTAAGCGGACCCTCACCACTCAGCCTGTCCCCACACTGTATGATTCCCCTCACTCTGAGTGAACCCTTAACCCGAGAAGACCCCCTCATTCTTCACCCAATGGGGTGGGGCATTCCAGGCTCCAGTCATCATGGCGACAGACACCAGTCAGAGCTCTGGCATAATGTGTGGGCAAACAGCCCTGTGTCTGAGGCTTTGGGGTTCAGTGGGTGAGAATGGAGGTGGTTCCAATTCCCACCCAGGCACCCTGCCCCCATGCCCTGTGCCTTCTCTAAGCCAGAGGCTCAGGGAGGTCCTAGGCTGCATGCCAGGGTGGTCCTAAGCTGTGCACCACCCACCAGTAGTCCTTGGGTGGGTGACGGCGCAGATGGTGATCCAGATCCCTAAGGCAGAGGCTCTGGGCACATGAACATGCTAGGGGGAGGATGCAGCCAAGCCTGGGAATGGACAGCAGGTGGTTGTCTGCACGAGCTGGGCTCAGCCCAGGTGGGTTCAGAGCTGTGTTCATTCGTGCTGCAGAAAAGGGAAGAGGAACCAGAGCTTTGAAAGTGTACTTGTTCGGAGCCCAAGGCTCAAGAGCAAAGTGCGAAGCGGTTTTGGCGAGGCCATCTTGGAACGCTCTGCAACGCTGGTCGCCTGTATCTGGGGAGCCTGATCATTGATGAGCAAGTGAGAAGTTCCCCGCACCCTACACGGTATAGTTAACAGGCAATTGAAGATATTTTGACAAGTAATTTTAATCATGAATAATTGTTACTTTCTCTGCTGGAGAGCAGTTCCATCCACAGTTATGGTGAATCTGGCAGGGTTCTTGCTGAATCCCTGCCAGGGGCAGAGAAGGACCTGCCCAGAAACATCCTCGTATCTCTCACCAAAGGCACTGTAATAGAAAAGAACAAAATTGACTCCATGCTAGATCTGTTCCTTTGGCTTTAACCCTGTGCCCTGTTTTCTAGGCTTAGTCTTGCTAGCTCAGAACCTTTTGTAAAGGAATGTTGCCTTTATCCTGAAATATACAAGACAGCCTATTCCCAAGACTCTGACCTTTAAGGATATTAACACTTTTGAACTCATATAAAGATGATAAGTTGCAGAATAGAAAATCATGTTTGTTTTGTTGCAGGATTTACAGGGGCACAATGACATGAATCATGTGGAGAGCTGCAAGAACAAAGGATTCCAAGAACAAATAATTCCTACACCAAGAAGTTTGTAACAACCAATCACACCCCTTCCTCTTTCAAGTATAAAAGGAGCCTGAATTCTGATTGGGGAAGAAGGTTCTCCAGGATATTAGTCTGTCATCTTCTCAGTCTGCCGGCTTTCCAAATAAAGTACCTATTCCTTGCTCCAACACCTCATCTACTGATTTATTGGTCTGTCGTGTGGTGAGCAGAACGAGGTTGGATTCTGTAACAGCACCTCACACCTTCCCAGTACAAGATGACTTTTGTGTCCTGTCTGAGAAAAGAGCCAAACAAAAAAACAGTAAAATATACTCAACTCTATTATACTCAGAGAAATGCAAATGAACGTGAAATGCTATTTTCGCACCTATCAAACTGGTAAACATTTGCAAAGATGTTCCCAGTGTTGGGAACACTGCTGGGAAGACTTCAAAAGCTGCCGGTGGTGGTGGTGTGTAAAGGGTACACCTTGGAAAGCATCCATTGTTAGTATCTATCAAAATTTAATGTGCAAACACTCCAGCCAGCAGATTAAGGTCTTCAGAGAAATTTTTTACTCCATATATTTCAGTATTGCTTGTGTTTTCACGGAAAATATGTATTACCTGAGGAATTTTAAAATACATTTTATAAAAAGAATCCTGAACTTTAGGCTTCTGTAAACATTTTCTTATGCTTTGTAAATTTACTACTTTGGAAAACAACAACAACAAAAAAATCAAATGTACATTCTGTTTTTTTCCAGAAGTAATCAGCAGCAAAACTTGAAAATGTAGAGACTCTGAATTTGTCTTTGGGAGAGCTCTGCAAGAGCCCCAAGGACAGACTCAGTGGTTGCAGGGTTAAGGTTAGGGCCTGGGAGGGGCCAAGGAGATGGGTGGGATAAGCCTAATTTTAGATGTCACCTTGAAAACAAGACTGTGTGAAGAAACCCAGAAGTCCCTACCTTCCATTCTCAATGAATCATGGTGAAGGAGGAATAATAAAATGGTCGCACTTAGGTTAACAGACTGCTTATTCTGATGCTTGCCCTTAGAATGGTTAATGATCATGACCGACCAGTTGCTACCCACAGTTCCAGGCCCAGTGTTAAAACTACAGCCATTGATCTTACTGTTTCTGTTATTCCAGTAATCGAAAGTCATAATCATGCTTGGTCTCTGAGTCTTTCTCCAGGGAGAAAGTCAAAGGACTGTAACCTTACAAAATAGCCTGAATTACCAAGAAGGCCACACCTTGACTGCTAAAGAGATAAAGTGATCTAAACACTATCCTCTATAGAATTGGTCCCCTGGAGGCATCATGACGCCATTCTGAGTCTTCTGATGAGAACATGATTCTGTCGGTTGTTATGAATGCTTTGTTGTTTAAGCTATGGCTATATGATTACCCTGCCCCATCGCCAAGGTGGGCACACAGTTTTGAAGGGATTAGCCTGCTGTGAGTTTCCTTTGCCTGGATGAGTAATAAAGCTGCCTCCTTTCTTGTAAGCTCCAAGACCCTGTCTCTGTGTTATTTGGCTCAACAGGGATGGGACCTGATCTTTCAGCAACAATGAGGCTCATGAGATAAACATACAGGCAATCACCAGGACCTCTGGATCCACCATGCACCAATATTAAAAACTGATGTAAAACCACAGAACATCTACTAAAGAACACTCTACCAGAGGTACGGTGGAGCGTGGGGGTTGCATGAAGGGGCGTGGCATGAAACAGTGCACGTTTCACAGGCGCACAGGGCCGCCGTGAAAGAAAATAAAAACTCTACCCAGTAGAAATTAAAGTCCTCCTTCTTCATGGGGATACTGAAGAATGTTAAAAATGTATATATGCACACCTTTTCAAAGCAGGTCAAATAAGCTCGGCCTTCGGGGCTGGGGAGGCTTCAGGAATGGAAACCCTGAGTGTCCACGTGGCAATGGCTGGGGCAGGTACTGCCAACACAGAATGAGCCTGTTCCCCATGGACCAGAGGTACTGTCAAAATAAACCCACTGCAAGCACAAACATTGATGAGTCAAAAACCATGAAGTTGAGGTTACAAAATAAAGCCAGGATCCAAACACATCCCCCTCAATGTCACTAGAAACAAAACGTGGGAAACCAACCCAGAACACTTCAACAAATAATATGGATCCCTTGATTCTCCCAAACACAGCACAGGGGGCCTGTGCCCTGATACCTGGCATCTTTTAGATCTGCATGTCTGCATTCCTGTGCTTTGAACATCTCCTATAAGTTAAACTGTAACCCCTTGCATATCCAGGCCATCTTATCTGGATAAAAGCTAAATTCCAGAATATTTAAACAACACTTTGCATTATTTCTAGAACACAGCAGGGAAGGCCACCCACCCAAAGCACAGTGCCTGAGGCAATGGGTGGGGGCAGATGACTGTCCCATAGCTTCAGGCATTCTGGACTTCCCAGCAATTTTCAGGAGTTCTAGGAATGTGACCTTAGTCATTCACTCATTTATGAGTTTTATAAAATTAACTCATTCTGTTGTTAAAGTCCATAAGAGGTGCACCTTTCACAACACAGTGTCACAGAATTACAACGCTTACACCTAGGAGCCCATCTCTGCATCTAGAAGCACATGGTTAAAGAAACTTCCGTGTACTGAGCCCTCTTTGGAGGAAGCTAGTAACATTAGCCTGAATGGCCTTTATTGGCTGAGAGTCCTGACAATTTGCTGGTGTAAGTTCTTTGTTAACAAAGATCAAGTGAGCTGTCCCTTTCTGAAAGCTCAAATTAGTGAGTTTTACTCCGGACAAGTTAAATTTAAAGGGCAACGCATGGAATTTTCTAGCAATCAGAGCTGTCTGAGCTGCCTCAAGAGACAGTTCCTCATCATGGGGGAATGGCACAGAGGCTGATCTGAACAGGGAGGGCATCTTGGCTTTATATCATGTTATTCTGGAGACGTGGGCCATGACACCAGGAGTATCTGTGTGCTGCTGGTTACACCCGCTTCAGCAAAGACTCACGCAGAACTGCCACATTCCTGCAATCTGTCTTTATTGAAATCGAAGGAAGTACTTTGGTAACATGTGGAGAACAGGGGCAATCTGTAAACTTTAAGATCAATGTGGCCTTGAAAATCTACTTTATAACTTGATATAACAGAATTTGGAGCACATTGACCTGTATTACAATTTTAGTTCTGTTTGAAAAAAAAAAACCCAAAAGGATTTGCACCATACATCAATTCTGGTTACCTGCAGGGTATAAGCCTGAGGAACAGGGTGAGAAAACTCCACTTTGTTTTATGCAGTTATATATATGAATGTTGACACACATAGATGTCATATTATGTATAAGTCATATATATCTTATATCTAGTGTGTATGTAGTTGTTCAAAAAGTATTTGTTGTTTTGAAATTTTAAGAAATTTGCTACTCTATAAAATATAAACAATTTACACATTGCAACAGAGAAGGAATTTGCAACAATTTCACAATGTGATTTAATTTACATTTAAATCAAATGATTGATTTCTTCTAATTTATTTACCTCATTTTTCATGTTAAAACAATACAATGACCTCAGTGACTATATCAAAATGTAAACATAATGATGGAAAATATACAAAAGCTCATTTTCCACCAGTATTTGTCACTCTTTCCATTTCTTCATTAGAAGCACCCAAGTTGTGGTCTTCTTGGTAACTCAGGCTATTTTATAAGGTTAAGTCCTGTGACCTTCTCCCTGGAGACCAAGCGTTATTATAGCTTTTGATTACCGAAATAAAGTAGAAAGTGTAAAATCAATAGCTTCAGTTTTAACAATAGGCCTGGAACCGTGAGTAGCAACCAGTTCATCAGGTCAGTTGACCGTTTTAAGGGTGTGTATGAGAAGAAGCAATCTGTTAGCCTAAGTGTGGCCATTTTATTAATTGTACTTCAAAATCCCCACTGTAAGTTTCTCATTCCATTTCTATGGAAATAGGGAGATGGACGTCGTGTTCATCTGGCTGCTTCCTGCTGAATGGGGGTGTTTTTGGGGGGGTCCTTGAAATGGAACAAGCCAGCCTGATCTTGCCATATGGCTGGGGATTCAGAAAGAGCCTTAGCTGTTTCTTTCCTGCACATTAGACATCAGAAAACTGTTAGTCTAAATATATATGTACTATATATATGTGTATATATAAACTTTCATTAACAGAAGTGAAAACAGAAACTGTAAAATTCCCAAAAGAATGCATTTGAGACCTTGAAGTCCATGAAAAAAGGCCAGAAAATCAGGTGTTAACTTGAGATGTAACTTCTCCCACATATGCATCTGAATCCCCTACATTATGTATTTGTTGCTTCACGTCCTCTAGGGCAGTTGTGATGCTCCTGGACTCATCTGGTGTAAAAGCATGACAGGCAGTATGGATCTAGGAACTCAATAATTACAAGGGGAGAAGTTAAGCCCATTAGGTTGTAGCTACAAGTTGCCAGCAGACACTGCTTTGAGAATGGCGGTGGCATCCCAATTTTGACATCGCTCAGAAAACTCAAGTTCTCAGCAATACAGAAACTTGTCTGAAATCACATCTACAATGTTTACCTAGTTTTATGTTGAATGTCTGAACTATAGTTATTTCATTTTGATTTTCAAATGCATTTCTCTTCTTAGTGGACAAAGCAGATGTCACCATTAATGATTTTAGTGCTTTTCTGGATATGAGGAGATGCAAGAATTTGGGCTCATAAGATCTTTTCCTGAAAAAAATCTAGCTATTTGAAGGTCTGTTCAGCCAGTTTTCCCAGAGCACAGAGCGCCCCATTCCTGACCTCCACCCTGAACACCTTTCAGGGTGTGTTGTAGGTCAGCAGCTGCAGTGGCTCATGATTTAATCCAAGCAGAGTTAGAAGGCAAGTGCCAACGTGACCCAATCCTTGTAGAGGCTGATGGCAAGTGCCCGCATGATCATACATTTGACCATGGCTTGGCACAACCATTTCATCCCACGGAGCTTGGACTGCTTATTCCTATGCCATGCACGGATTATGTTGATAGGCCACTCAAAGTGCTATTACAGGACTAGGCCTTATTAACGTAGCAAAAATTATCCGGACCACCTGTCTTACTAGTCTGTTATGGTCCAGGAGAATATTCCCTCTTTTTGCTTTTTCCCATATCTAGGGTCGCACCATTACAATCATTGGTCTCATGCAGAAGCATATATCTGGTCTACTGTTTCAAGCTGCCTTATCGTTTTATCAGAGGCTCAGTCACACTTTTGACACATTTGGTAATGCAAGAAACAACAATTTTGTAAAACAGGAAAAATACAAATAATATAGTTAGCAACATTAGTAAGGTCATAAGTAAGAATTTCAAAAAAGAACTTTCATTAGGTGCAGATCAGTGTATCTCTAGGTCAACTGACTTAATCTGTTCTGTACCAATACATATCTTTAGGGAAGATGTTATACAGGCATTGTTCATAAGACTCCTAGACAAATTTCCTAGTGTTATTAGGTTGCTTATCCATACTATAGTTCAATTCTTAAAATTTTTTCCAAACATAAGAGAACCTTTAAGCTTACATGTCCATACCCTGATATTAACCATACAAATCTTTTCCATAATTGAGGGAATTTATATGCTTTGGCTGAAATTTTGTTTGTTGCCTTGATTGAGCTTGAGTGATATTATAAGACAATTCATAAGTATGGCCAGGCTCAGATCAGGTATTATTAAGTAGCCAGGAGAGGGCTCCCACTTTGTAATGTCAATAGTGGCCTACATAGAACTATAATTTCTTCTTTTATTTTTCCTAGATTAAATTTTCTAAGGACTATCTAGTTAGAGCCTTGGAGTAGGGAAACCCACCAAGATAACACAGAAGCACTAGATATAGGTAATTGACCATAAACCTAACAATTGGATTAGTTCATAATCAAAGGTAAGAGCAATTATCAAAATAATTGGTATATAGGCCTGGTCTGGTGTCTTGGGTCAGCTGTCTACCTCAGATGTCATCTTCTTCTCTTTCTGGTCTGCTAGCTTCTCCATTTGAGCATTGACTTAAGGTTAGCACTACTCTATAGGCCATTCCAGTGCAAGGGCTCTTTTGGACTGGAAATTAATCTGAAAGTCAATTTCCTTTAGCTTTTGCTGTGTTAGTTAAGAGTACCTGATAAAGGGTCCTTCCATTCAGGCTGAAGATAGTTCTTTAAATCATGTCTGTTCCAGTGTGTATAATCCCCTGTTTGCAGGTCATGAGGCATTGGACCTTCATCCAAGGATAAATTACTGAGCCTCACAAACAAACCTAGAGTGTTCTTTTAATAATTCAATTAAACTCTGCAGCAATGTAACATAACAGCAAGGAATGGTCTAGGAAGTGAGTATTAGTAAATATAGACCTCAATTAACAAAACTAGAATTTAATATTCACTAAAATCTAATCATTTTCTCTCTGAAGTTACCCTCAATTTTATCATATATACCCAAATGAAGAAAAATTTGCCCACAAATTAACTCTGATTATTTAATCATATAGGCTCTTTTAAATTGGCTGTGCCAGAACTTTTAATAAGGATTCTGTGGCTGGAATTTTAATAAGGTCTCCTAAGGCCAGGAAAGTCATGTCAAGGGCTTGTCACAGATTTTGCCTTATAGATTTAAGTGAAGTATTTTCTCTTTAAGGTCCTCAAAATGCCTTGAGATTCCTACACCTGTTAGGAGGTAATCTTCCTAATTTATCTGATAGAGCCATTGGGAATTTAAAAGTTTCAAGTCTCTGGAGGGACCAGATAGAGAGAAAAGATAACTGTTCCAAGTCTGCTTACATAGGTATAATTTATCAAATTGCTGTGTCATAATTAATTAAGGAGAAGGGTTTATTTATATCTGGAAAACACAGATTAGAAAGCCATTAATATTTTAGACAAAACCAAAAATTATAAACATATTCATCAGTTTACTCAGCCCCATGTAACTAATCTTTTTGTTGTTGTTAACAGCTTTATGAAATCAGAGTTTCCATCAGAATTTTAAAATTTCTTACCCAGTTTAGTTCAGTATTATAGTTTGAAATTTATTAGAAACCAGTAAATCTCCTTGAAGAGAAAGCAATTTTGCAAAACCATCAGAATAAAACCATAACTGTCTATAAGTGACAGAAGACTTAATAGCGTGGTTAAACACCTATTTACACTGTAATTGGTAAACAGACCTGGTCACAATAAGCAGAATTATGATTAGTAACATTTCAGACATACCAGATTTTTAGGGATTCCATATAATTTTTATAAAACCTATATTAATATTTTCTTTTACAATATAAACTAGGAAGAATTATTATTCATTGGTCAATACTTCCCATGTTATTTAACATACCACATGAAACTTACTAGTTTAAAATCTCTCTTTCGGATGTTTCAGGGGCCCTCTGAAGCATCCCAGATTTAGCTGGAGGTCAAAAGAAGCCTGATTAAAATTTGATATTTGGGAAGCTTGTTATAGTTTCAAAACACTTGGTCAAATAAAAATATAGGTCACTTTGAAACATTACTTCTTCATTAACAATAAAATATTTCAAAGATAAATACAGAACAGATCACTTAAGGGATAAAAGAAACTTTAAAATCTGTTACTAAAAGCAAATTAACATTTTAAGATAACTTTGTTCTCTCAACAGAGAGAAAGTGAACTAAATCTAGACTTGTACCCGCTTACTTTTAGAATTAATTTTCTGGACTAAATTCATTTTAAACTTAGCTAATCCATACCATGTATAAAACCATTTTCTCAGGTTTCCTCTTTCACAAACCTTCCACAAATTCCTCTATCCATATTATTTTGTTCCATATTTTCTTTTCCATTCAGACGCAACTAGCTTTAGGACAAAGTCACTTTTTTTTTTTATTAACAAAACATAATTCCATTTCTTATATCTTCTTTAATGAAAACATTCATCTTACTTTCCTAGCATACTGAGATATTTCCCTTAGTAGTAGAGAATATTTCAGGGTGGCACCACATATTTATTAATATTTATTGCTAAATATCTATGGTTTCTCTGTAAGAGGAAGTCAATATTCAGCAATAAATCTTTCAATGTCTTATTTTTATCTGAAAATGAACTGGCTATTTAATAAACTTCCATCATTTAACTTAATTTAGCACCATTATAAAATTTCAAGTTACCAAATATATGGGGAGATCATTTTGTCGCCGATAGGTGCAACTGGTGTTCCAGGTTCTTGTCCCATACCTGAAAGAATTCAGAGACAAGACTTAGAGGTTAAAAAGGTAAAGTGAGGATTTATTAAAGGATGGATAGTACACTCTCAGGGGAGAGCGGGCAGGCTCAGGTGAGCAGCTGCCCTGAGTTTCTTTGGCAAGTTAGTTACATAGGGTGTAAAAGTGAATGGGCGGAATATTCATTTGGGAGGGAAGGGTTTTGGGTCGTATTCCCTGATTATCATCCCAACTCCACCTTCCCAAAGGGAGGAGGGATTTTTGGCCTTATTTAGTCTGGATCGGAAGCGTCATGGCGTCGGTGCATGATGGTACTTCTGATCTGCAAGGCTAATTTTATTGAAATGAGGGCATAATGAGTAATAGGTTACATTCGGGCACTGGAAATTCCTGCCTCTTCTGACCTTTCTTTGTTGGTCTCCAAGCCAAAATTTGTGGTCCCTTATCAGCACAAAGATTCCAGCTTTTCTTTCTCTGCCCAAGGATCCCTGCTGTTCACATGACGTGTGGTTTCCTGCATTTGGCCTGTGCCCTTCCTTTCTGCCTAATTCCTGCCATTTGGTCTGTGTCCCCCTTTCTTTGCTCATATTTAGCTATCTGCCTGCTCTAACAATTTGAGTAGACATTCCTGAAATATTCATTCCTAAAGAGTTTACCGAAAAGCTCTTTCTCATTTGTATTTAAGTTACTTACAAATATATTATACAGAGTTGTTTTTCTTGCTGACAAATTTTAATAGATATGACAAGTTCTTATGTATTTCTATTGAACCTAAGTACAATAGAAGTTTTATGCTTAACATTAATGAATCTTGAGACATGTCTATATTTATCAAACCTATAAGCTTAAGCTAGCTTCAATGACCAGGTATTAATTCAGTATGGAATATTTTTTAGATCACATAAA
This sequence comes from Camelus bactrianus, assembly GCF_048773025.1. Taxonomy (NCBI): domain Eukaryota; kingdom Metazoa; phylum Chordata; class Mammalia; order Artiodactyla; family Camelidae; genus Camelus; species Camelus bactrianus. The sequence goes on from NC_133566.1 coordinate 110,335, forward strand.
CCCAATTTTCATTCTGGCCAGTTTCTTTTATATTCCTGAGTATTTATATAAGCATTTAATTTCCTTTAAGCCAATTGGATAGAGCTCTTTAATGAGTTAATTTTGGCCATGCCACATATATACAGCACACATATAGGTACGTACAAGCACACAAAAACAGAGACCTCATAATTCCCATTTTAAACCTTTAGCCATGAATTAGGTACAACGATGTAAGACTCATCAGTTAGAAGAGGTTGGATACAAATTGAGTTTTTGGCAGGTGGAACAAATCAAAGCTGCCTGACTGGATAGCTAAACATTTTTACTGACTTCTATAGAAGACATTTAAGATTTCTATTTGTTTCCAAGTTACTTACTCCCCTTCTCAAAATTTGCATTCCACAGGTCGTAACAGCAGTTGAGTCGTTGGTACTGGGACAGAAGTTTCTGCCAGTATCTGCTAGAAAGCCCACTAGTTGAGACCCCACTGTCAGCTGTACCCAAGGCTCTTGGGTGGCAATTGTTACAGGGGGTCTTTAACATGGCTGAGAGCCCCGGGCCCTGTCAGTCATTATCTTCCTCGTCTATGATAACTTGGGTGACCATGACATTGGAAGGTGCTTGTTCTTGCTGTTTTCTTTCTTCCCTCACTTGTCTGGTAACCTTTCTGTGTTCATTTTTAAATTCTTTCTCTACTTGTCTTTGAACCAGCAATCTAGTACCTGGCTTCCTTCCTTCCTCATTATGGACTTTCATAAAGGCTTGCATATATGGTACTTCTTCCCATTTACCTTTTCTCTGGCAAATCAGTTCTAACTGGAGAATGATGTAGTAATTTAATAACCCATTTTCAGGCCAGTGTTCCCTCGAGCCTAAGGCGTACATTACTCAAGCAGTATTACAGTAAAATACCATCTTTTTCTTAGTCATAGGTAGCTAACTATAATTAGACCATCCATTCAAAACCTTGCCCAATGGGCTATTGGGTGGAACAGACGGCGCGCGTCCATAGCAGCTTACAGTCACTACAGAAGCTGCAGCGGTAGTGACGGCGGCAGAGGTGATGAACGCTATGGGCCATCCAATAAAGCATTTAGGTCTCCATTTAGAGATAGTTTGTGCTAGTTTAGTAAAGCCGCTAGCCCCTTCCCAGGGATGTGTGAGACTGACTGGAAACAGACCTGTGGCTGTCCCTTCAGGACAATCACATGTGAGAGACCTAAATGTGTAATATTCGTTGTTCTAATGAAGGAGGTATACCAGACAGGGGTATGAACTTGAAGTAAGTAAAATCTCTTTTGAAGAGTAATATTGATTTTTTGGTAAGACATAGTAAAAATATAAGGATGTGGAGTACAAGAAAGAATGTGATCAGAAACATGAGAAGTAAGGTTAACTTTATATAGGCCATTTTTGAGTGTGTACTTCCCATGAGATATGTTATGAGGCACAAAGTGTAGAGCCACATGGTGTAGATTACTGTGCTGGGGCTGTGTCTGTGAGCACTGGGAATGCTTAGAATAGGGCCGGAAAAGCCTCATAAGTCCAGGAGATGCTAGAATTACTGGTTTCATTAAAAGACAGTGGACAAATGTTCAGATGATAAATAACTTTGTGGACCCCAAACAAAAAGGGAGAAATTAGCAAAGAGTTTTCATGGTAGCTTAATGAGAGGGACATGGTTTCCAGAAACAGTTTTGACTTTCTGGGGTCCAGGCTTCTGTCATATGACAGCATTCCAACGGTGGAGGGCAATTCTGATCAGGGAGACTTCCAGTATCCATGGCTGCAGTAAATATGAAAGTCAAATTAATCTTATGAAATCCATCTTTAGGAGTGTAATGTAAGTAAGCATGAGGCTTGATAGTAAGACAATCGAGTGTGGCTATGTTAACAAAACAGGCTGGTGGAAAGGGGAGACAAAGGAGATGGATTCATTTAAGTTGAGCCAGTCTCATTGATCTAGTAGAGGTCCTTGAGGTGGGAGCCAGGTTCTTCCAGTCCACGGGGTGTCACTACTGCTGAAAGGAGGATTGGCGCCCCACCAGGAGATAGGTCTGAAAAGAGAGGGATCTACAATATGAGCCCAGTATAGGGGCGCTTGTGTGACAGAGAGGAAGAGAAGCAAAAGCAGGAGAGGTATTACCTTCACTGAGTTTTGAGAAACCACAACCAGACATGCTAAAACCCAGTTTTCTGGATTGGGGGGGGACTCCAACACATTGCATAACTTCATTGGTCTGTTGATCGAGTTTCTTAAATTGCCCCAAGGTCACACCTGGCGCCTTAAGGGTGTTTGGGCAGGTCTCTGGTCGGGGGTCTAGTAGGGAAAGGCTGGCCATCTGAGGGACAGGATTGTCCTCCTGGAAGTTGGGGTCATAGGGTATGTTCTTCCAGTCTGCGGTGAAGTTTGACATGACGAGCATGTAGCCAAACTAGCCCTGTGGGTAAAAGAATACAAGCAGATCCTCACCCCAGGGTGACTAATTTAAAAGTCCCTTCCCATGAATGATTTTCCTCTGTAATATTTTTTACCAGAACGTCTGCTCTTACAGAGCTGTTTTAGCAAAATGGTGAACTGCTGCTGTGAGGCCTTGAACATCACAGTTTAAAAAATTTAGTTTATACTGCTCTGTGTAACCTATCTGTGAAGATCTACTGGGAGTATCCCCACTCCCCTTTTGGTTTTTAATCATAGACTTTAATGTGGAATGAGTACCTTTTATAATGGCTTGTCCAGTGGGATTAAGAGGAATTTCTGTAACTTGTTGTACTTCCCAGTTTTGACAAGAGTTTAAATTTAGCAGAGGTATAGCTGGGTCCATTGTCAGTTTTTATTTGTTGTGGCTTGCCCAGGTGTGCAAAGGCATGAAGAAGGTGACAACGTGTTTTGTTTTTTCACCAATGTATGTGGAAGCAGAGATATATTTAGAAAAGTCATCGATGGAAACGTGGACATACTTTTAGCGACCAAAAGGATAGTGAGTCATATCTGTTTGCCATATTTGATTGGGTTCTAAGCCCCGAGGATTGGCACCCCAAGATTTCTGTCCTCCAGCCAATAATTGGCAATCAGGACAAGCTGAAATAATCTGTTTTGCTTGAGGGATTATTGGGTGAAACTGTTTAACCAGAGACTTATAGTTTTGATGAAAGAATTTATGCGATTGTTGTGCTGTTTTGAAAGCCAAGCTGAAACCAACAAAGTGATCTGCCATAACATTGCTGGCTGTCAAGGGACCAGGTAGATTGGTATGGGACCCTACGTGTATGACAAAAAGGGGATGTTTACATTTATCTATTAGAGATTGCAAAGTAAGAAACAGAGAAAGGAGAGAGGAGTCTGTTCAGTTCTTAATTGATGATTGTTTTATATTTTGTATGACATAAACCATGTATTGTGAATCAGCAAGTTAACAGGCTGTTGCAATGCCATAATGGGAGCTTTAAGTTCTGCTCTTTGTGTTGAGGTTGCCCTGCAGAAAACAATCTATGCCCTTCCTTGTCCAGGAAATGCAGACTTAGTTGTTTTTCCGGAGCCATCAATAAAGATAGTGACAGCTTTGTGAATAGGAGTGGTCACAATCTTGTGAGGCAAAATGACATTGATAAGGGCTAGCTGTTGTAACAGCTTATCAGAGGGTAGAGAATAAACAAATTTCCCGTAAAGTCAGCTATGGTAGATTAGAAATCAAGAGACTAATTGTTGGAAACCTTAAGGATATTTTTGGATAAATCATGTCTGGATCATAGCCAGTCAATTGCTGACAGTGATATCGGCCCTTATATAACAAATTGATAAGCTGCTGAGCATAGGAGAGATTTTTTGTTTGTTTGTTTTAAAGAAATGAGAAATTAATATCTATTTTATACATTGAATTTCGCTAATAAGCTGTCCCAATAATCCTGTCCGGGTCCAAAAGGTGGGGGGTAAGAACAAATCAATTGGGTGGTCCAATTGTCTCCTACTTAATTGTCTGTCTTGGATGCCCTTTTAATGAGTGCTATTTCCTGTTTAGCTTCTGGAGTTCATTTTCAGTGGGGCTCTAAGGGTGAATCTCCCCTAAGGATGTTGAATAAATTAGAAAGTTGTCCCATAGTAATGCCTAAAATGAGTCGAACATAATTTATATCTCTCCCAAATTTCTGAAAATCATTTAAAGTAGGAAGGCGAGTAGTATCTAAGATTCCTGATTGAGATCGAATAGTTCAATTAAAAAAGATGTAACCTTGATAATTCCAAGGTCTTTGAAGCTGAAGTTTTTCATGTGCTATTTGGAGTGCGTGTTTGGAAAGGGGATCCGTCATAAATCGATAGTTAGTTAGAAGCTGGGATTGTGTAGGGGCTGCAAGTAAAACATCATCCACATAATGATAAACCAGGCAGGAGGGAAAAGCAGAGTGCACAGGCAGCAGGGCCTGGTGAACACATAACTCGCAAGTAGCGGGGCTGTTAGTCATTCCCTGAGGCAGAACTCGCCACTGACAGTGAGACAAAGGGGCCCGATTGTCAGGTGAAGGGAAAGAGAAAGCAAAACGCTCTAGCTCTGATTTTGCCAGTGGACTAGTGAAAGAACAATCTTAAAGATCGACAGCCACGACATGCCAATCTGCAGGAGTAACAGCAGGGCTGGGGGGCCTGGCTGCCGGGCTCCCAGGGGTGGGATTATAGCACTTACAGCCCTGAGGTCATGCAACGCGCTTGCCTGGCCTTTGTGGGGTAGTAAGGACAGAAGTGTTCCAGGGACGAGCAGGTGGCTCACTGTGTCCAGCCTCTTGCTGGACTAAATGCTTAGCTTGAATAAGTTTCCCCCCTTTAAGGGACCACTGTTTGACCCAAATAGGAGTGGAAGATTTCCAGACTAATGGAAGGGGAGGTATGTTAACAGTGGCCTGGTCCCAAAGATTGAATTGTGACTTTCCACTGTTGTAACAGGTCTCCGCCCCACAGAGAGACTGGAATAGGGAGAATAAATGGCTGAATACGCCCAGCTTGTCCTTCTGGGCCAATACATTTTAGAGTTTGTTTTTGTTTTTTTTACTTTGCATCGGCTTGTGAGTGCCTCCTCCTCCTGTCACAGACATATGACTAGTCACTTTTACCCATTTTTCAGGCCACTCATGTAGGGCTATTATAGAAACTTCTGCTCCTGTGTCTACAAGGCCATGGAATAATTTTTTGTTTTATGGAAACAGTCAATAAGGGTTTTTGTGAATTTAAAATTTGTGTCCAGTAAAGGGCAGCCTTGTGCCATCTTAAAGAAGTTTTGTCAGCATCAGCCTTAGAATAACTTTCTGAGTTAGTGCTATTTGGGTTCCAGATGGAATCATGTATAGTCCTGAGGCCTTTAGCAAGACATAAATTTATCCATTATGATCAAAATTGAGAATTTGTGGGAATACAATCCCTTCCTCATGGAATTAAATTTTCCTATGCTGACTGAAATAAATGTGCAGCCTAAACACTGAGTTATGTTTTATTTGGTGGGAGGACTGGAGCCCAGATGACAGCCTCTCAGAACACTCTGTGGGGTTGTTCTGAAGAGGTAGGGGAGGAGCTAGGATACATAGGAGGTTTACAACAAAGATCAGGCATTTGGAACAATAAAAGATTACTTGTTATCTAAAGAGAATCGGGCATCTCAAGTTAAAGAATTTAGTGCTTTTCTATGTACAGGAGGAAGCAAATATTTGGGTTCATTGAATTCATTCCTTTGACAAGCATCTAGCTATCTAGGGCCAGTATCCTGTCCTTTATTATTCTGAGTCCCCTCAGAGTGCACCATTGTGAGTGGCTGCAGAGGCTAGGCTGCAGGCTTTTCTTCACTGGAGGGTGGCGGCAGCCACTGATGACTTCATGGCTTCAGCATTCTTTGTTTACTGATAGGGTTTGCAGTGTTTTTCATTCACAGTGCTCACCATGGGTCTTAATTTAACCAATATTTTGGGAGACATTTCATGACCAATTTTGTCCCATGGTGCTAGGAAGAGTCATTCCTAGATCAGGCAGAAGATAGTGTTGACATGTCACTCAAGTGTTAATTTTTGGATCTGGCCCTGTTGATACTCAAAAATTCTCTGGATCATCTGTCTTACTAGTCTATTATGATCCAGGAAATTGTTACCCCTCATTGTAAGAGCAATTATCAAAGTAATTTATAAACATACCTAGAATCACACTATTACAATTATTCTATGCAGAGTTATAAATTTTATCTATTTATTCAAGATGTTTAGCCATCATCAGTCTTGTTGGAGGCCTAGTTACACATTTGGTAATGCATAAACAATTTTGTAAAACAGACAAAATACAAATAGTTAGCAGTGTTACTAAAGTCATAAGAATTTAATTGAAAAACTTCCATTAGATGCAGCTCAGTGTATCCTCAGGTCATCTGACTTAGTCTGTTCTGTACCAATCCTTATCTTTAAGGAAGATGTTATACAGGCATTGTTCATAAGTCTCCCAGCCAAATTCCATAGTGTTATTAGGTTGGTTATCTTTAGTACAGTTTAATTTTTCCAACATAAGATAGCCTTTAAACTTAAATGTCCATATCCTGGTGTTAACTATATAAGTCTTTTTCATATTTAAAGGAGCTTATATTCTTTGGTGGAAATCTTGCTTGTTGTCTTGATTGAGCTTCAGTGATCTTATAAGAAAATTCATACTTATGGTCAGGCTCAGAGCAGGTATTATTAATTGGCCGGGTGAGGTCTCCCAAATTGTAATGTCAATAGTGGCCTAAATAGAATTATAATTTCTCTTTTAAAATACATTTCTGAGGGCTATCTAGTTAGAACCTTGGAGTAGGGAAACCTGTCAAGATAACACAAAAGTACAAGATATAGGTAATTGACCATAAACCTACAATTGGATTAGTTCATAACCAAAGGTAAGAGCAATTATCAGAGTAATTGATAAACAGGCCTGGTCTGGGGTCTCAGGTCAGCTGTCTACCTCAGATGTCATCTTCTTCTCATCCTGGCCTGGTAGCTTCTTCTCCATTTGAGCATTGATTTGAGGTGAGCACTACTCTATAGGTCAGTTCAATGCAAGGGCTCTTTCTGATTGAAAATTTATCCAAAAGTCAATTTCCTTTAGCTTTCACTGTGCATGGTCTAGTTAAGAGTACCTGATAAAGTGTCCTTCCATTCAGGTTTGAGACAGTTCTATAAGTTATGTCTATTCCTGTATGTGTAATCCCCTGGTTGCAGGTCATGGGACATCGGATATTCAGTGAAGAATAGATTACTGAGCTTAAGAAACAAACCTAGAGTGCCCTTTTAAGAATTCAATTAAACATTGCAGCAATGTAACATAACAGCAAGGAATGACCTGGGAATTGAGCCTTAGTAAAATATAGACCTCAATCAACAAACTAGAGTTTAATACCCACTAAAATATAATCTTTTTCCCTTTAAAGTTCCCTCATTTTATAAAATATAACCAAATCAAGATTAATTTGTTTATAACTTTTCTGATTATTTGATCATGTAGGCTCTTTTAAATTGACTGTGTTGGAAATTTTAATAAGGACTTTCAAGCTAGAATTTTAATAAGGTTTTCTAAGGCCAGGAAAGCCACATCAAGGGCTTGTCATATATTTTTGCCTTACAGATTTAGGTGAATTCTCTTCTCTTTAAGGTCCTCAAAATGCCTTGAGATTCCTATACCTATTAGGAGGTGATTTTCCTGATTTATCTGATAGAGCCACTGGGGACCTAAGAATTTCTAGTCTCTGGAGGGATCAGATAGAGGAAAGATAACTGTTCCAAGTCTGCTTACATAGGTATAATTTACCGAATTGCTGAGTCATAATTAGCTTAAGGACAAGGGTTTGTTTATATCTGGGGAACACAGATTAAAAGCCAGTAATATTTTAGACAAAACCAAAAATTATAACCGTACTCAACAGTTTACTTAGTCCCATGTAACTAATCCTTTTTTTTTGTTGTTAACATTTTTATGAAATCAGAGTTTTCATCAGATCTTTAAAATTTCTTACCCAGTTTAGATCAGTGCTATAGTTTGAAATTAATTTATTAGAAACCAGTAAATCTCCTTGAAGAGAAAGCATTTTGCAAAAACATCAGAATAAAACCATAACTATCTATAAATAAGAAAATACTTAATAGCATGGTTAAACACCTAGTTACTCTGCAATCAATAAAGAGACGGGTCACAATGACCAGAACTATGACTAGTGACATTTCAGACATACCAGATTTTTAGGGATTCCATATAACTTCTAGATTATCTATATTAATCATGTTTGCTTATACAGTATAACCTAGGAAGATTTATTATTAATTGGGCAATATTTCCCATGTTATTTAACTACCATATGAAACTTACTAGTTTAAAATCTCTCTTTGGGATGTTTCAGGGGCCCTCTGAATCATTCCAGATTTAGTTGGCAATCAAAAGAATTCTGATTAAAATTTGATATTTGGGAAACTTGTTAAGTTTCAAAACACTTGGTCAGATAAAATTATGTCACTATGAAAATCTCTCTGTGGGATGTTTTGGGGCCCTATGAAGCATCCCAGATTTAGCTGGAGGTCAAAAGAATTCTGTACCAACAATTTATTAATATATCTAAACACATTTAATTTCTCTGTAAGACGAAGTGAGTGTTAAGTAATTAATGTTTCAATCTTATTTTATATCAAAATGGCATAGCATTTAATAAACTCCCATTATTTAACTTAATTTAGCACAACTCTAGAATTTTAAGATACCAAATATTTATACAGATTATCTTAAGCATACATGTCTAAAAATATATTTAAAAGTATTTACCCGAAAGCGCTTATCTCATTTGCATTTAATTTACTTAGAATTTTATCACACCAAATTACATTTATTTATTTTTTATTTTTTTGACAAATCTGCAACAGATATAACAAGATCGTATTTGAGTTTCATTAAACCTAGGTACAGTAAAGATATTATACTTAATATTGATGACTCTAAAGACATCTATACTAAGTAGAACAAACTTAAACTGAACTTAATACCAGGTTTTAACTTAATGAATATTTTCCAGTTCATGTAAACCTGAAAGTCAGTTTGTTCAGTTTTTATTTTAGAAACATTTAATTTTTAAGCACATTATGTTACACTGCTGGAATTAAACAGAGCTCTTTTATAAATTTAATTTTGGAAATTTTTTAGCAGTAGAGATATCTCATATCTATAGTGTGTACACAGACTTATGAACAGACAAATCTAGATATCTCATAGCTTCACTTTAAAACTTAGTTATGAGTTGGGTATTTATAAATTTATTGCTTATAAATAACAGTTGGAATAAGCTGAATTTGCTCAAATCAGTAAGGCTTAGTATTTATGAAAAAGACTTTAAAGATTCCTATTTGTCCTTGACAGTCTGAAGGACCCATCAGAGTTCTGAGTTCTAAAATGCCAAAAATTTCTTTCACCTTAAATTTTACCTCATTGAGCTAATTAGGCTCAATCTCAGGTCATTGTCTGCTGTATTTACATTTCTGATCTGCAAGACAAAGACAGTTGCTTCCAGTTCCCCAAAGAACTGCTCTGTCACCTAGGTCCAATTGTATCTCCTTAATTTGCTCCAAACAAATTGTTCCATGTTAAAGCAAATGCCTAAGGCACTTAGTAATATCTCTTTTCCTTGAGTTACAAGTTAAACCAGGGGTTAATCATTCATTCATTCATTCATTCATTCATTCATTCATTTATTTATTTATATTATCCCCTGAATATCAGTTTTTAGTTTTACTTTATATTGGATGGCTCAGGTTAACTGTTGGTTTCCTTTAGTTTGTTTAATTAATATTTTCTGAGGGACAGATATGTGCCAAGCCTTATAATACCAAGAGGTGAAGCATTTTTCCATTGAAACATATCTATCCCACAACATAATTAAGCAAAAGAGGTTTATATAAAGCCCATTTAAGTATACCAATTTTACAAATTTTATCTTAATTTTATTAACTCTTATAACTTGAATTTTAATATTCATTAGGCTTAATCAATAATTTTAATTTTAGGAGTGCCAGAAGCCTTTTTCTTTAATTTCTTGTCCACTTTATCTAATTTTATGTAAAATTCTCTGGGAACCCCAAGTTTGAGCCAAAGGACTTAGGCCCTTATGAATTTTTAATTTGATTAATTGGTCTGTTGCCCCAATCATTAATCTAATATCTCAGTCTATATATATTTTTTCCACCCCTATAAGTATATATATTTTACACTGGAGTAAATAAAGCGGACTTGTTTGCACTTTAATGTTGGGGACCAGTAGGTCATCCCCTTGGCCTTTAATTAACTTTACATAGCGTAATATCAAAACCTTGTATCTAAATCCAAAAATGTCCATTTTATTTATCCCATTCAAAATAACCATTTAAAAACATTTATTCATTTGGGATAAGTCCCTTATTTTTTTTTTCTTGTTAAGAAAAAAAATTTTTGACATTTTTGCATTCCTTTTTTCAGTTACTCAACCTAATTAACATGAATTATTCCAATGTTTTTATTAGCATCCCTAAAACCCATTGAAGGGAAAGGGAAAACACAAATGTAGCTTTATAAACTTTTTTTTTTTTAAACTAAGTTCTTAGGTTAACCATTAGATATATTTTCCCACCTTTAAACTTGATTGATTTTAATAGGTACCAATAAAACAGATGTTTATAATGAGAACTCTCTTAACTTTCACCAAGTTAGAAGTTTTTCTAAATTAAAGGATCCGTCATATGGCCATCAATTAATATATATATATATATATATATAGTGATTTTAAACCAATAAGATGAAGAAGCTTTTCGACATAAGAGGGGGTGTTGCCTAAATAAAATTCAAAATTTTACTCCCCAAAAAGTAAAGGCCTTTGTGGTCCAGGCTGATGCAACAAAGGTTAAGTTGGCAAAATGCCTGAGAATTGGTACAATCAAAGGATTGTTGAGAATCCCAATTTATTTGCTTGGCCGCCATGTTTACATAATACTTGTACCTTTGCATGGCAGAGTCCAAGTTTTCCTTAAAAAAAAAAAAAGAAACACATATATATACATACATACACATAAAACACCCAGAGAAAGATGAAACATTTACATTTCAAGGACACAGTAAGAGAAATCCAAGTTCCCTCTAAAGGAGCTTTTATTTTTATAAGGTCAGAATTTAAAAAAAAAAATGTTTTTATCAGGCCTGGCTAGTTATTTTCAGAGTGAGATTTTTTTTTTTAATTCTCAATTAAAGTTGTAAGTTTTGTACTTACATAAACCTGGTTGGGGTATTAGTTGGAGGCTGACAATCTGTCATTTCTTTTTCTTTTGTTTTGAAAGTTTTATTTCCCATTCTAAGGTCTGATTGTCAGAATAAAATCGCTAGTAGGTTTTCCCGCAGGGACAACTTCACGGCATGTGGTCTTTGCCTCTACCACTCCTGCAAGTTTCTCAGTCACCTGAGAAAGCTGTTGCCAACAAGGAGGAGGGTGCCATTTTTGGAGTTGAAAGTTTCCTCATAAGATTTTACTTTTATCCTGACAAATTCAACGAAGGTAGCCAAATTGAGGAAAGCATTAGACCAGCCTCTTACCTAACCACTCAGTCCAGACCCCAGTATCTTTCAACCGGGCCCCACCCGGGACATCTCCACTGGGTAGGTATTTCCCCCCAGTATCTTTCAACTGGAGGGCCAGGAACCTGGATACACCACCAAATAAAACTCAGGATCATGAACCAATATGGGAGATCTGAGAACCAGGAGAGACTCACCCAAATTCATCTAGACTCCCCGAGGAGACGGGTGGGCACAAAGGGCCACTGCTTTTACCAAGGCTCCAGCTCCTTGTAGAGCTCAGGTGAAGGAGAAGTCTGCTCTGGGTCCCTTTGTGGTCGCCAAAACTGTCGACTGAAATAAATGCACAGCCTAAAAGTTGAGTTATGTTTTATTTGGTGGGAGGACTCAAGCCGGGATGACAGCCTGTCAGATCGCTCTGAGGGACTGCTCCGAAGAGGTTGGGGAAGAGCTAGGATATATAGGAGCTTTACAAGAAAGACCAGGTAGTAGGAACAATAAAAGATTACTTGTTATCTAAAGAAAGCCAGGCATCTCAAGTTAAAGAATTTAGTGCTTTTCTATGTATGGGAGGAAGCAAACATTTGGACTCACTGAATTCATTCCTTTGACAAGCACCTAGCTATCCAGGGCCAGTGTCCCATCCTTTGTTATTCTGAGTCCACTCAGAAGGTACCATTGTGAGTGACTGCAGAGGCTGGGCTGCAGGCCCGTCCCCATTGGGGGTTGGCGGCAGCCACTGATAACCTGGTTTCAGCATTCTTTGTTTACTGATATGGTTGCAGTATTTTCACTCACATTGCAGTATTTTCGTTCACACCCTATTACCCCAGTGATGCCCTTAGTACAGGGCACTGTAGCCCGTTCCCTTCGATGCTGTGCTGCGGTTCTTTGAAAACTTGAAAAAGAAGAACATCGTGTCTGGGGGGTGGCCCTTGCACAGGGGTGACAGGGACAGCATGTGGTTCTCCAAGGGCTAAGCCTTCTCTAAGACACTGCTGTATGACAGAGGGCTTTTCTGGGCCCACACACTTCTGAGAGTTCTCAGGCGGCGGCGGAAAGGCAGGCTCACTGTCTGTAAAAGGCAGGCCGAGGGGGAAGACGCGGCAGGGGGGCATCTTCTTGTTCCCTCAAGGCACAATGCGGCTCGGACTGAGCTCCAGGTGACAAGAACAAATGCGGGCACACTTTCTCCTTTTCATATTTTCTTTTTAAGTTTTTCCCTACTTGCTCCCATAATTTTAAATTGATTGTTCCCTGGGCAGGAAACAAGGACAGAAATCCCATACGACTTGCAGTAGTTTAACTAGTTGTTCCTCAGGAATGGAACACTGGGCTCCTTTTAAGAGTTGCTGTAATATCCTGAGGTAAAGAAGTTGTTCTTTAGTCACTTGCTGGTCCATCTTAAAAGAGGAAGTGAGAAAAGAGAAAGACAGCTCGCACTGAATGCTGGCCACGGTGGCAGCTGCTCCAGGCGGGGGCTGCTGTCCCTTACCGGGAGGCAGTTTTCAGCCCAAAATGCTTTCTCCTCCCTCAGCGTGTTGGTTCTACTGCTCAGGACTGTCAAGTCGGGGTCACCGCTTGTGGGCTTTGTCCGGGAAAGACCCACCGCAGAAGAATGAATTACTCAACACTTCAGCAAGTCAAGAGAGTAAGAGGGAGCCAGAGATCAACTCCAACTCCCAGGGCCCCTCTGCAGCTCTCGTATTTATTGAGAATAGTCAAACAAAGGATTAAGACAAAGCACGGCACAGGGATGTGCAAGGGGCAGGGCGTGTGCAGGAATGCAGGTCAGCAGTTTTGTGAAAAATAGAAACACTAGTCTTAATCTACATTTTCAGGGAGAAGTTTACAAGGTTCAGGGAGTGTACAACTGATAACGGAAACCAGGCAGGCACAAAGACCCCATAAAGTTCAAGATCTAACTAGAGAAGAGAAGAATGCCCTGCTGTTTTCAGCAAGGGAGTGATGCGATGGTTTCCCAAGAAGCAGAAGCAGCCCTATAGATAACAAGCTACACCGAAGATAAGCAAGGCTTGTCTCACTGTTTTCAGCAAGACACAGAGCAGCAGTTTTTTGCATCGCAGCCTTACAACCTATTAACCCCTGAGTGTGCCCCCACATATTATTATAATACTCTGCCACGAGGAGCTGAAAGCCTTTTTGCTAAAATCTGGAACACGAAAAGGATGCCCACTCTCATCACTTCTATTCAATATAGTATTAGCATTCCTAGCCATAGCAATCAGACAACAAAAAGAAATAAAAGGGATCCAAATTAGAAGAGAAGAGGTAAAACTGTCATTATATGTAGATGACATGATACTACATATAGAGAACCCTAAAGACGCCACACAAAAACTACTAGAGCTAATAAAAGAATTCAGCAAGGTAGCAGGGTACATCAACATACAGAAATCAGTGGCATTTCTTTACATGAAACTAATAATACCTTTTAAAATTGCATCCAATAAATAAAATAATTAGGAATAAATCTGACCAAGAAAGCAAAAGACTTATATGTAGAGAACTACAAAACACTGACTAAGGAAATTAGAGAGGACTTAAAGAAATGGAAAGATATCCCAAGTTCTTGGACTGGAAGAATTAATATTGTTAAAATGGCCATACTACCCAAAGCAATCAACAGATATAATGCAAAACCTCTCAAATCACCCAGGATTTTTTTTTCACAAAACTACAACAAATAATCCTAAAATTTATATGGAATCAAAAAAGACCCAGAATTACCAAAGGATTACTGGAGAAAAAGAACGAAGCTGGAAGAATAACCCTCCCAGATTTCACACAATACTACAGAGCTACAGTCATCCAAGGTATTGGTACAAAAACAGGCATATGGATCAATGGAACAGAATAGGGAGCTCAGAAATAAACTCACAAGTTTTTGGTCAGTTAATCTTTGACAAAGGAGGCAAGAACATACAATGGAGAAAAGACAGTCTCTTCAGCAAATGATGTAGCAAAAACTGGACAGCTGCATGTAAATCAATGAAGTTAGACTTCTTCCTCACATCATACACAAAAATAAATTCAAAATGACTAAGACTTAAATATAAGACAAAACACTATAAACCTCTTAGAAGAAAGCATAGACAAAATGTTATTTGACATATACCTCATAAATATTCTCCTAGGGCAGTCTACCCAAGCAATAGAAATAAAAGCAAAAATAAACAAATGGGACCCAAATGAACTTATAAGCTTTTGCACAGCAAAGGAAACCATAAGCAAAACAAAAATACAACGTATGAAATGAGAAAAATATTTGCAAAAGATGAAACTGAAAAGGGCTTAATTTCCAGAATATATAAACAGCTCATACAACTGGATAACAAAAAATCAATCCAATCCAAAAATGGGTAGAACTAAACAAGCAATTCTCTAATGAAGTCATGCAAATGCCCAATAGGCATATGAAAAAATGCTCAATATCATTAATTATCAAAGAAATGCAAATCAAAACTACAATGAGGTCTCACCTCACACCAGTCAGAATGGCCATCATGCAAAAGTCCACAAATGACAAATGCTGGAGTGGCTGTGGAGAAAAGGAACCCTCCTACACTGCCGGTGGGAAAGTGGTTTGGTGCAGCCATTGTGGAAAACAGTATGGAGATTCCTCAAAAGACTAAAAGTAGACTTGTCAAAGGCTTTTGATCTCAGGCAGGCTGACAAGCTCCCAAAGACCTGGGCCTCGCCCATTATTCCGCCCCAGGTCGCCTGTACCTTGAAGGGTCGGGGGCAGCCACCACTCATCAGGCAGGCCCACCTGCGCCAGGGGACCCTGGCCTGAGTGTCAGTCGGAGGTGCTCCGGGCACGGCCGGCGCCCTCCCACCTCCTGGGGCTGCGACCGCTTTCCCAAACCCTCTTATGTGTGGCGGTGAAGGTGCGGGGTTCAGTGACTACTAATTTGGGGGGCACAACGAACCATGGCGGCGGCCCCGGACCCGCCTCGGGGTCCTAAGGAGCCACGCGGCCCCGGCCTCACCTCCGCACTCACACCTGTGCGCCTCCCCCGCCGGATCCCCAACCTGCGTGCCCCCACCAGCATCCCTTCACCTACCCAGAGGCGCCAGCGAAGGGGACGGCAGGCGGCTGCCCAGATCCAAGGCCGTGTTCCTCCTCGGGGGGTGCTGGTCCAGGAGAGCCCGGCTCCCGCACAACTTCCTCGAGCTCTGGGCGGGCAGCGGCTCCTGCAGCACAGCGCGGGACGAGCTGGGCTGGGCGAGGCCCATTCCCAACGCTCCACCCCGCCACAGACCAGGTCCTGGCGCCCAAGCGAAACCACCAACATCAGCCCTGGGCCAGGCCACACCCCCGACCCCACTCCTGCTTGTCAAAACCCCTGTCATTGACCCCCCACCCCAGGCCAGGCCAGGTCCCTGACAGGACCCTCAAGATGAAACACCTTCTTATACTGAGGTCCCCGCCGCCACATTCTGCCCCACTATGTCCTAATCTAAGGACCCTGCACCACAAGCTGTCCCCTCATACCTCACCCCAGGTCCCCTATTCCAAGATTATCCTCTCACCCCGGGATTGCAGCCTTAACCCTCAGCCAGGTCACTTCCACTCTGAGGGGCCCAACCCTCAGTATGTTTCCCCCACTGCACGATACCCCCTCACTCTGAGTGCACCCCTGATGCAGGAAAACAGATGTGGGGCGTGAGGAGGGCAATGTCTCAGGTCTCAATTGAGCCTCTGGGACGTGCCCCAAGTGTGGGTCCGTGGCTTCATGCAGGAAAGCATTCAAGAGAGAGCCACAGTTGAGTGAAGGTAGTTTATTCAGAGAGATACATTTAAAGGCAAGAGAAAGGCCAGAGATAGTTCACGAGTTGTGGGGTTTGCGTGCTCAGATTACAAGTAGGGACACATTGCATAGACAGGATGTGGGCTGTCTCCAAAGAGAGAGAGAGGGGCGGCTGTGAGATGCCCTGTTGCTGGTTTTAATGGGCTTGGTGGCTTCATATGCTAATAAGTGGAAGGACAGGTCTAAGTAGCCAGGGGAAGGGGCTGGGATTCCCAGGAATTTGACCATTTCCCACACTTTGACCTTTTGTGGTCAGCCTTTGGACTTCCATGGTGACTGTGGGCGTGTTATTTACCATGTTAGTTTATTACACTTAGAGTATAATGAAGCTCAAGATCTACTTGAAGTTTAATCTCTCATTATCCTGAGCCTCAAGGCCCACTGGGGGTTGACTCTTTCACCATCTTAATGTTAATTGCTGTAGCATTCCTTGAATGGCTGAGCCTGCCCATTTCCATCCTGTCTCTCCCCTACCCCAAGCTGACCCCCTCACCCTTCACCCCATCTGTGCTGGGGCGGTCCACTCTCCAGTCACCATGGTGACAGCCACCAGTCAGAGATCTGGTGCAGTGTGCGGACAAACAGCCCTGTGTCCAGGCTCTGGGGCTCAGAAGGCAAGACTGGAGGCAGGTCAAATTCCGGCCCAGGGGCCCTTCCCCCTGTGCCCTGTACCTCCTCTGAGCCAGAAGCTCAGGGTGTCCCAGGCTGTGCACCAGGGTGGTCCCAGGCTGATGGTGTGGATGGTGAACCAGACCCCAAGGGCAGAGGTGATGGGTACATGGACCTGACAAGGGGAGGATGCGGCCAAGCCTGGGGATGGACAGCAGGCTGTTGGCTGTGTGCGTGGCCTGGGCTCAGCCCAGGTGGGTTCAGGGACTGTGTTCATTCATCTGGGGGCAGAGGGAAGGGGGATGGGAGCTTTGAACATGTCCTTCTTAGGAGCCCAAGGCTCAAGAGCAAATTTCCTGCATCCTTCACACAGTTGTCGGTGGTTTTTTCTTTCATGCTACACAATAAATGTGAGAGCATTTGAGAGGCTCAATTGAGTTGGTCCCTGATTCCTTCTCACTCTCATGACTTTCCACAGAGTCCTGAGTAATACATTCCATCTCATTGGGACTACTGCTGGATAAAGCCCACACTTTCTAGTGTAAAAGGAGCCTGAATTCTGACTGGGGAATATGGTTTTCCAGGATATTAGTCTGCCATCTTGTCAATTGGCCGGCTTTCCAAATAAAGTCGCTATTCCTTGCTCCAACAACTCGTCTCCCCATTTATTGGTCTGTCATGTGGTGAGCAGAACGTGTTTAGACTCAGTAACAGCACCTCACACCTTCCCAGTACTTTTATTTCCTGTCTCAGAAAAGAGCAAAACAATTACATAGTAAAAGATACTCAACTCTATTATAATCAGAGAAATACAATCAAACGTGAAATGCTATTTTCCCATCTATCAAACTGATAAACACTTGCAAAGACGTTCCCAGTGTTGGGAAACCTGCTGGGAAGCCTTCAAAGGCTGCCGGTGGTGGTGGGCTGTAAATGGTATGACACCTTTGGAAAGCATCCATTTGTTAGTATCTATCAAATTTTTAATGTGCAAACCCTCCAACCAGCAGACTAAGATCTACGGAGAAACTTTTACTCCATATATTTCAGTATTGCTTGTTTTCACACAATATATGTATTACCTGAGGAATTTAAAAATACGTTTTATAAAAAGAATTCTGAAATTTAGGCTTCTGTAAACACATTCTTGAGCTTTATAACCTTACTACTCTGGAAAAAAATTAAATGTACTTTTTTTTTCCAGAAGTGATTAGCAGCAAATCTCGAAAATGTAGAGACTCCGAGTTTGTCTTTGGGAGAGGCCTGCAAGAGCCCCAAGGACACACTCAGTGGCTGCAGGGTTAGGGTTAGGGCCTGGGAGGAGCCAAGGAGCTGAATGGGATAAGATAAATTTTAAATGTCGGGTGGAAAGCAAGAGTGTGGCAAGAAGCCCAGAAGTCCCCACCTTCCATTCTCAATGAGTCATGATGAAGGAGGAATAATCAAATGGTCGCACTTAGGTTAACAGAATGCTTATTCTGATGCTTGCCCTTAGAATGGTTAATGAACATGACCGACCAGTTACTACCCACAGTTCCAGGCCCAGTGTTAAAACTACAGCCATTGATCTTACTGTTTCTATTTTATTCCAGTAATCAAAAGTCGTAATCATGCTTGGTCTCTGAGTCCTTCTCCAGGGAGAAAGTCACGGAACTGTAACCTTACAAAATAGCCCAAATTACCAAGAACACATCTTAAGTGCTTACAAGATAAAGAGATGTAACCACTAGCCTCTATAGAATTGGTCACCTGGAGGCATTATGATGCCATTCTAAGTCTTCTGATGAAAAAATGATCCTGTTGGTTGTTATCAATGCTTCATTGTTTAACCTATGGCTAATCACCCTGCTCCATCCCCAAGATGTCTTCATAGTTTTGAAGGCACTAGCCTCCTGTGGGTCCGCTTTGCCTGGCAAAGTAATAAAGCTTCCTCTTTTCTTCTAAACTCTAACACCTTGTCTCTGTGTTATTTGGCTTGTCAGGGACAGGGGCCATTCTTTCTGCAACAATAAGGCTCATGAGATAAACACAGACAATCACCAGGACCTCTGGATCCACCAGACATCAATATTAAAAACTGATATAAAACCACAGAGCACCAACTAAGGAGCACTCTACCGGTGGTACAGTGGGCGTGGGATTGCATGAAGCAGCGTGGCGGGACACACTCACGTTGTGCAGGCACTCAGGGCCACTGCAAAAGAAAAAGAAATGAACAAAAAGGAACACTCTATCCAGTAGAAATTAAAGTCCTCCTTCTTCATGGGGATACTGAAGAATGTTAAAAATGTATATATGCACACCTTTTCAAAACAGGTCAAATAAGCTTGAGCTGTGGAGACTTCAGGAATGGAAACCCTGAGTGTCCACGTGGCAATGGCTGGGGCAGGTACTGCCAACACAGGATGAGCCTGTACCCCAGGGACCAGAGGTACTGTCAAAATAAATCCACTGCAAGCACAAACATTGATGAGTCAAAAACCATAAAGTTGAGGTTACAAAACAAAGCCAGGATCCAAACGCAGTCCCCTCAATGTCACTACAAACAAAACATGGGAAACCAACTCAGAACACTTCAACAAATAATGTGGATCCCTTGATTCTCCCAAACACAGCACAGGGGGCCTGTGCCCAGATCACTGGCATCTTTTAGGTCTGCATGTCTGCATTCCTGTGCTTTGAACATCTCCTTTGTAAATTAAACTGTAACCTCTTGCATATCCAGGCCATCTTATCTGGAACAAGGCCAGGCTGTCTAAATCAAAAAGCTAAATTCCAGAATACTTAAACAACATTTTGCATTATTTTCAGAACACAGCAGGGAAGGCCACCCACCCAAAGCACAGTTCCTGATGCAAGGGGTGGGGGCAGGTGACTGTCCCAGAGCTTCAGGCATTCTGAAATTCTGAGCAGTTTTCAGGAGTTCTAGGAATGTGACCTTAGTCATTCACTCATTTATGAGTTTTATTAATTAAATTAACTCATGCTTTTATTAAAGTTCATAAGAAGTGCACCTTTCACAACACAGTGTCACAGAATTACAACCCTTACACCTAAGAGCCCATCTCTGCATCTAGAAGCACATGGTTAAAGAAACTTCCGTGTACTGAGCCCTCTGTGGAGGAAGCTAGTAACATTAGCCTGAATGGCCTTTATTGGATGAGAATCCTGAAAATTTTCTGGCGTCAGGTCTGTGTAAACAAAGATCAAGTGTGCCATCTCTGTCTGAAGGCTCAAATTAGTGAGATTTTACTCGGGCCAAATTAAATTTAAAGGCCACCACATGGAACTTTCTAGCAATCAGAGCTATCTGAGCCACCTCAGGAGACAGTTCCTCATCCCCAGTGGGCTGGTATAGAGGTTGATCTGAACAGGAGGGCAGCCAGACTTGAAATCATATATTTCTGGAAAGGTGGGCCACAAAGCCACGTGTATCTGTGTGCTGCTGGTTACACACACTGCAGCAAAGACCCACACAGAAATTGCCACACTCCTACAACCTGTCTTTATCAAGATCAAGGGAGGGGCAATGGTAATATTTGGAGAATGAAGGCAAACTGTAAACTTTAAGATCAATGTGGCCTTTAGGATCTACTTTATAACCTGATATATTACAATGGCCTCTATGCTATGCTTAACTGTAGGCATATATTAAAATGAAAATGACATTGCATAGCCTTTGTCACTGAAACCCTCTCAGATACCTTCTGTACTTACTGTGGTGCTGAGAACAACGTGTGCACCAAGTATTCACTGACTAAGCAGCTAATTCCATTTAACAACATTGATAGAAATGAAACAGGATGACAGCTAATGCTGAGTCTTGCTACATACCAGGCATTCCTTCTATTTTATGTGCATTATCTCATTTCATAGAAAGAACACGGAATTTGGAGCACATTGACCAGGATTATAATTTCAGCTCTACTTAAAAACAACAACAACAACAACAAAACAAACCGAATAGGATTTGCACCAAACTTCAACACTGGTTACATGTAGGAAGTAAGCCCAAGGAACAGTGTGAGATATCTCCACTTAGGTCTATGCAGTTATATACATGAATATTGACACATAGACATTCTATTATGTATAAATCATACATAGCATATACCTAGTGTGTATGCAGGTGTTCAAAAAGTATTTGCTGTTTTGAATTTTTAAGAAATTTTCTACTCTATAAAATATAAACAATTTACACATTGCAACAGAGAGGGAATTTGCAACAATTTCACAATGTGATGTAATTTACATTTAAATTAAATGATTGATTTCTTCTAATTTATTTATCTTATTTTTCATGTTAAAACCCTACAATGACCTCAGTGAGCATATCATAATGTACGCATAATGATGGCGAATATATACAAGCTCACGTTCTGGCAGTTAAACATAAGGAACAACACAAATATTACTAATAGTGACATGCCTATTTATGGGAAACTTGTTTTCCGTTTTTGTAGTTTTCTGTATTGTTCAAATTAACAAGGTCCTTGGCAAACATAAAGAGTTCTGCTCTTTGACCTGCTGACCGTGGGGAGTCCTTTGAGTGTGTTGTGCTAGGACTTTCGGGGCAGCAGTAGTGGGAACGCCTCACAGGGGAGATGAGGATGGGAGACATGTCTTCAGTATAAAGAAGCAATACACATTCACTGTGAAGCCTTGGAAGAGTTACTTGCCCTCTCTGAGCCTTGAATTTCCAGGCCTCTAACCTTAGTTTGATTTCTTATCCACTTACAAAGCCCCCACCAGTGCAGACTCTAACTCACAGCCTCAGGACATCTCTGGATACATGCAGTGTGTGAAGCACCTGCTTCCAGGGTCTGAGTCTGAGAGCACTTCCCCCTGGGCAAACAAATCCTCCACTAGGCACATGACCCTTCCCTGACAAAACCTTGGCTCCTCCAGACTCGACCTCCATCATCTGACCTTCAGCATCATCCTGCTGGGCCCATGTCACCCAGGAAAGTCCCCTGCTGAGTCAGCTTAGCCTGGGCTGGGATATGACCACCCAAAGAAATCTGACCATCTGGCCTACCTGCAGCAGGAACCCCTTAAGGGCCAGCCAGAGCCCAGACCATGGATGTTTCCTCTCAGTGAGTCTTCATCCATGACACTACCCTGTTCCTGGGCTGTAAACCCCACTGGCCTAGGCCGAAGTTGGACTTGGGCCTGGTTCCCCCAGCCATGTCACCCCTTGGAGAGTTCCTCCTGAATACAGTGTTCCATCTTTAGGACCTGTCGAGTAACTTTCCCTAGGGGCACTGTGGCTGCCCATGTATCAGGGCACTGTCTTCATTGCCCCCACGTTCTGAAATGATGGACACAGAAAAATGGAAACCTTCCCATTTGCCACCCAGGCTCCCCTTCCAGGAGGGCCCCCCTCAGACATCTCCATCCAAGGTTCTCACTTTCCTAGGGCTGGAGGTCACCTCAGTCTCCAGTCACCAGCCAACCTCTGTGTCACCAGACCAAAGACCTGTGGCTTTTCACTAATCCCATTTCCTCCAATGAAAGAATCATGTAAATACAATAAAATACTAAGAGGAGCAATGAATACACCCCCCACCTCTCCACTGCCACAGCACCTTTGTTTTAAAGCACTTTAGCTTCTGCTGTCCCATTTGAAACATTCCTAATATCTTAATTAACAAGGTAATATGTATTCTTTTTATTCTATTTTTATTGAAGTATAGCTGATTTACAATAATGTGTTAGTTTCAGGTGTACAGCATAATGACTTGGTGTTTTTGCAGATTATACTCCGTTATACATTATTACAAGATATTGGGTTTAACTCCCCAGGATGCACATCTATTTTTTATACAATAGTTTGTACATCCCCTTTTAAAATTACAATCATGTTGAGTTTATACTGTATTTAATAATTATTTTAGATGTAAAAATGAGGAAACTGAAACTCACAAACACATGTACATGTAAATACTAGACGCTGTGATCACAGAGGAAATAGAAGAGTTAAAACCCTGATGTTGGGAACGCAGGCTCCACCAGCTACCAGCTCTGTGACTCTGGGTAATTAGGGTTACCTCTCCCAGTGGTCTTCCAACTGCAGGGCTGGAGTAAGGAGCCGTCTCCCTCCTGGGGTGCGGCCTGGTGCTGGGCGGGTGCTCCGTGAGCTGGAGCCCACGGGGTTGGGACTAGAGGCTGGCCGGGATGCCCAGGAAAGGGGGGGTGATGCACTGAGGGGCAGGACTGATGGGGCAGAGCAGATGAAGCTGCAGGGGGCGGCCCTATGGCCTCCTTTCCCTCCAGCCCAACCCAGGCAGACCCCCTTTACCCCGGTCCACATGAACTGGGCTGGAATCTTTGGCTCAGCCTCTCTGAGGATCCTCATGACTGTCCCACAGGCCTTCACTTGGGTGTGGCCCCTTCTTCCCAGGAGCCTGGAAATGATGGGAGCTCCCTCATAGGGAGGTGTCCTGGGTACCAAAGCTGGGATCCAAACATCAGGTGCCACCCCGGGTCTGTCTGTGTTCAATCCTCAAGTGACACCGGCCAAGGGCCACCTGACCCATTGGGGTCCAAGGTTCTGCGCCAGGGGTCTCCACATGTGGGGGCATGTGTTTGGCCTGTGCTCCTCCACAGGAAGCAGGGACTTGGCTCTTCACCCTGCAGACTCAGGCTGCTGGGTGCTACACAAACACACACATGGCACACACCATATACATACCCTACATAAACACACACACCACATACACCCCACACACAAACATACACATGCAGACACACATCACACACACATAGGGCACATGCCCGAGTCTCCCCCTTCCCTTGGGCCATGCGGGGAGCCCAGCAGACTGATCAGTGGCAGCCACAAGGCTTCAGTGACTCACAGTAAATTCCATCTCATCATTAAATTTGTCATTTATATTAAGGTGTCAAGTGGGAAAAACTTTTAAGAAGAAACTAAGAAGGATAATGACTGCACGGCCTCACAGAAGTAGAGCCTGAGGCGGAGACCCGGACCCGGGAGATGTGGGTGAGCCAGCAGCGGGGCTTCTGCTTAGGTCAGGAAGCAGCCCTCGTCCCGCCCTCCTTCCCCTCCTCCTTTCCTTCTTCCTTTCTAATAACTGTATTTGGAAAGGCTTCTTCTGCTACAGTTTGCCTTTTCCTTTTGGTTTCATTTAATAGCAACAGATTTCTTATACTGGTGTGAACACCTTCAGTATCTTTTGAAGTGCACCGCTCTTTTCCCTCTTAGGAGGGCCGGGCACATTCACACAAAGGAACCAGAGATTATCCAATCTGCAGCAACTTTGTAATCAAACCCAGACACTCGGCCCTCACCGAATGCAGGGGAACATCAGCCCTCCTCAGGGCTCTGCGGGGAAGACAGTTTTGTGGCTCTGGGCTGCCCCTCCAGTGACACAATCACCACCGGATGGGGCAGCCGAGGCCTGAGCTGACAAAACCTGCCTCGGTCTTCAGGAACTTTCTCACTTACCAAACATCAGCCTCTTCCCCTCCTTTCTTGTCCTTCCATGGACCAGAGTGGACCAGTGGCAAGGCTGGGCCATCAAAATACTACGAGGGGCGCCCATCCTTTCTCCCAGAAGTGACCTCCTGGAACCTGCCCAGCTCTTATCCAGCTGCTCCCTAGTGTTTCTGGTCCACCTGACCCCAGTAAAGTCCATGCGGACGCCCTCCAGGCCTTGAGAAACCCCCAACCCCCGCCTGTGTCCACCGCTGACCAAAGGGTGCACCTGAAACCGCAGACTGTTTTTGGGGGATTACATGTATATATATATATAACCCAGAGATTTCAATCTTTAAAGACTAGAGAGCTTTTCAAAATACAAAAGAAACCAAAAATAAACTCGCCTTTTGTTCTTGAAGAGTTGCCAGAACTCAAAATGTAAACTCCAGTTTTGCAGTATATTCTGGTTATATGATCCAGACCTTAGAAGACTGTTGGGACAGCTCGCAGAGCCGCCGTCCAGTGGGCATCCCGTGCCCCGAGATATCCGCCTCCCCCCGCCCACCAGCCCGAGGCCTCCCGAGCCCCGCCTGCGGCCCCAGCAGCAGGCGGGGAACACCTACATCCACAACCTGCTCGTGGACGGGACCTGTCAGGATGCGGCCATGGTGGGCTCTAAGGACTCGCCCCACATCTGCGCCGCCACCCCAGGAAAACCTTTGCTAGCATCACACCAGCTGAGGTTGGTGTCCTGATTGACAGACTGGTCAAGATTTTTCATGAGTGGGCTAAGGCTTGGGGGCCAGAAATGTTCTGTGATCCCGGACTCACTGCTGCAGGATGGGGAATTTCCCATGGATCTTTGTACCAAGATCACAGGTGGCGCACTCTCCTTCAACATCATGGTCACCGTGACTGCCAAGACGCTAGTCCTGCTGATGGGCAAAGAAGGTGCCCACGGTGGTATGATCAATGAGAAATGTTATAAAATGGCTCCCTCCTGTGTTGTTCACAGTACTGACCTCATCTGTCCCTTCCCCCTACTGCTCCCCACTGATTTTGCACCCTCTCCTTCCCCCCCACATACACCATTTTTATTTTTGGGACCATTACCCCACATCCCTTTTTGCTGCCCAAACCACATGGTCAGAGGCCAGTGCTGGATGGACACCTCCCTCTTCTCATACCCTTCCTGTGTGTGGTTGGATAACTTTTTTGTTTTTTTGTGTATTTTTCCTGAATAAAAAAAGATTCTACCAAAAAAAAAAAAAAAGACTGCTGATCTGAGACAAAAATATATAATTCTCTTTTAATGTCAGATTCTACCTTTTCAGTAGCCTTCTCCCAAGTTGCTTTCCATTCAATTGCCTGCTGACCCTGCCAGCCCTGCCTCCCCACTCTTGTGATTTACTTACCTGTGGCTCTGCTGCACAGGACTGGGAGTTCTCAGACCATCCAAATTTCTCCTCCAGGATGACAGACATCTCTGGCCATTCAACTTCCATATTCCTTGATGTTTGGGTTCAAAGTATATTTGTGATGGTGGCATTTCCAAGCTCTATATAGGGTCTACCTCCACGCTTAAAGTCATAGCTGGGTCTGCCATGAAAGTCCCCCTAATAAGCCTAAGGTTTCTTCTTAGATTTACACAAAATGTACATTTTTGTTAATATATGACTTTACTTCTTTATTTCTTGCAGTCTCCATGTTACATATTTTTAGATAAAAGACTCAATTTCAATTAAAATTAACTCAAATGTATCTCTTTTATAATAGTATCAAGAAATCGGAAACAACCTTGAAATATGGCGGTCATAATCTCATGGGTTTTATTCTCTTTTTTTAAGCAAAATAAATCATTATCTCCTCTCTTCCCAGTGGGGACACGGGGAGGGGAGCATTAATCCTGAATGTTTACTTATGTTTAAAAAATAGCTTTTCAGAGTGGGTGAACAGCCTAAATGCGTTTATTTTTTATAAGAGGTAGGAAATTAAACTCCTGAAGACAGTTTCTTTACCTTGTTAATTTAATTTATGAAAAAAAAATGTGGTGAAAATTGCAAATCTTCTTCAGACTTCTCAAAGATATTGGGACAGGTACCTTATCACATAGGTCATCACCAATGGTCTTTCTAATTCTGATTAGTCTAGAAGACTAATTGCTTACTATTTCACCCTATTGTGAAATAGTAAGCAATTAGTCAATATTATTAATTTATTCTGAACCTTTGAGAATTAAGACATAAAATGAGAACCATTTCCCTTTTGTGCGATATTTATCCATAATGAGAAGCAACTCATCCATCCATTTACTAGACCCTGGGATGGTGGAGAAATGTGGGTTGACTCTGAGCAGCTGCTGAGCTGATGGAAATGATGCTACAGTTCCCACGTGTCTCACTGTGCTCCCCCTAGACATTTGGTTTTCATGGCTCTCTCTGAAGTTAGAGAAAGTCATAATGGATCATCACCGCATTTAGATTGTGATTGTGATTCCTCCCACCTAGAAATAATGTGGCTTCCCAGGCTCAGGCCAAAGGACTCTCTCTCTCCCCAATACATAGTGGTAGGTTAGTGGGGGAGTGGGACACCATTACCCCATGCATAGAACAATCATTTTAGAAATGTTTTAACTTATAACTTAAACCATGAGATAATAAAGTGTAACTGAAACATTAAAGCCAATGGTTTCAACAACTAGCTATGTAACACTGACTAGTGCAAAACATGGGTCTTACACAGAAAACTGAAAACACAACACCCACCCTGAAAGTATTTATGATCTAGTAGGAGAAAGAGAAAGAGCAGGTATTCAACAAGTAAGTAAGCATGTAAGTAAATACATAAATACTGAAAAAATGAATTCTCTACTAGAAATAGAAGCAAAGAAGAGCTGGCATTTCCAACTTACAGCATAAGAAGGCACTGAAGGCTTGGGGATATGAGCATGAAATAAAGTTGAATTGGATGTTCTTTTGTCCCTTTTGTAGTTTTCCCAAATGTAAATGGATTCCTTCCATAAGGCAGTGGTGTTACAGAACTAACGCTACTCTTAATGTCCCTAATTATCGAATGTGGAACAATGCAGATGGCAGGCTATTCAGGATTTTTCTTCCTTTGTCTTTCACCATGAGAACCAGCTCACTGCTCATTAAAACATCCTGCAGAGGGCAAACAAGGGAGGGGAGGGAGCTGAAATTCCTTTTGGAAGTTTTTGGGAAGCATTGGTGAAAGTTTTGGTGGAATTGTAGAAACAGTCTCTTTATACTGTCTTCTTCTTTCAAAGAAATCTTGTTTCCCATCAGTGAGATTTATGTGGAGACTAGAAAATGCCATGTGTTCTTTGACTTTCTGGATAAAGGAGTCTTCAAAGAAGGACTTCAAGAAAATAAAGTTTTCTCCCATTTCATATCAAATATTAATTTATATTTTTCCTCTTCAAATTGATTTTATAACCTAAAACAAACCAAGATAAAATATTTCTCAACTAACAGAACACATCAGTATTCACAGAAGTAGCAGAATCTGTTTTTATGTTAAAATTGATGGACCTTAAATTTACTAAAGAAATAAACAAGTGAGAGCAACAAAAAAATCTAAAAGTAAAATTAAAACAACAACAACAACAACAACAACAACAACAAAGAATGACTTTAGAATAGTGACTCTTATCAAGAAAGGAGCATGAATTAAAGTGAAATCTGTGGTGAAAATTTCTGAAGCCCCAGATGCTAATCAGCCTCCTCATCCACTGCACACCCACGGTCATTGCCTGTAACACGGAGACCAACTTCAGACAGAAGCAGGCTGACATGTAAGCAGTATGGGTGCTGCCAGAACTTTATTTAAACCCAATAAGATAGAACTGATTCAATAAAAGAGGACAAGCAAGGGGAGGGACACCTGTACGGACATTAGTGAAGACTAAGTTTTGGCTGTTTAAACAAATAGTCCACAAAAATGAATTCTTCTTTTAGATAAAGACTTCTGTTTTTATTACTTTTAAGGCTTTTTGATGGTTGTGATGTCCCTGGGCTTCCAAGATACATACGAAAAGTGTCTTTTTATACACTAGATTGTAAAATAGAACAACTAATAATGATGATAATAATAGGTATTAAATCTGGGTACTAGGCGCAGCATACGAGGACGTGTTTCACAACAACACGAGAGCTAACGGGCATTGAGCATTGTGATGTACAGTCACCGATGAGCAGTTTTAAATGTTTTAATTCATTTATTCCTCATGACAATATGGTGTGGATTCTTTTGTTACACTTGTTGGATCAATGAGGAATCTTGGGTGGATGGTGTCACATTTTAATCTAAATTTCTTGTGTAAGTCAAATACAATTTCCCCCTACCAGGATTTTGATTGTCTGATGTCAATTTATATGCACAGTATTTTTTATCTCCCATTTAAAAAAATAGTGGTAAAATACTCATAACATAAAATTCACTATCTTAACTATTTTAGGTGTACAGATTAGCAATGTTAAGAACAAGTACATTGTTGTAGAATCTTCAGAACTCTTTTCAAATCTTGCAAAACTGAAATCCCATACCCAGTAAATAATGCACAGACCCACCATTTTCCTTTCTGTCTCTATGAATGTCTACTCCAGATACCTCATACAAGTAAATTCACACAGCAGTTGTCTTCTTGTGACTTCCTTATTTAATGTGTCACAGAATTTTTGAAAACATATGAAACTAAGATAATGCAAACATATTATTTTCATTTTATAAGAAACATATCTTCATTTTATAAGAAGGTTTTTAAAATTATTACTATTTCCCAAAAAGTGTCATGACAAGTGATGACTTCTGTGCTTTTTTTAAACTCAAATAATGATTTTAACTCACTGTTATTTTTTAATTTCTAATCATTTACTTAGAGCAAGAAAGGTTTTAAATCAACACATGCTACCTATAACAAAATATATATCAATACTAGACACTTATATTAAAATTTATTATCAATAAGATATTTGATACACTTTGCATTGTCAGTTTCTCAAATGAAAACTTTGAAACACACTTTATTATGCTTTATGAAGTGGATATTATTTTCACAAAGAAGTGTATTCCTAAATATTTCTAAGTATTAATTGTATTTATTTCCTTTCTTTTTTAATATGTGGGATAATTTCCATCAATTACAGACCCACAAACCCAGCTGAAATAAATATTATATATTCCCAAGACAGTCACCATTTTGCATTTACAATTTTATTCTTAAACTAAAATTTGAAAGAACCAAAGTCAAATAAGAACCTCATGTTTTTGTAATCAGTTAAGTTTATTATTAAAAATTATTTTTCTTCCTTTACATATAAAATTAAGTAGACTGTGGCTCTTCCTTTGTAAAAAAACAAAACAAAACAAAAAACAAAAACAAAAAAATCTAAGAATGTTACAGTTCAGATTTCAAACTTCAGTTTTTCAACAAAGCTCAAATTTTCTTTTCACCATTTATCTTTCATGACCTCTGATGTTGGAAATGTAAATTGACATTACAAATATCAACAGAAATAATGCCACAAATTCCATTTACCTTGTTACTGAAGATCATTTCCCTTCTCTTCATATTTATTTACCTTCAGAATGTAACGGTATTAATTATTCAACAATATAGAGTGTTGGACAATTTCATACTAATTCAAAGCATAAGAATTCCCTCTTATTCACAGTGTATAAATCTCAAAGTGTATGTGTGCACTTAAAATGAACATTTTATTGATATAACAACCTACTCCTGCAACTACTAGCTTTCAAATGGAAATTGAATAAAGTTTGGCTAAGTTGAAACAATTATTTTAATTTACAAAACCATCATTTTTCCTAAATCCTGTACATATGAATAAGGAAGCAAAATTGTATGTTAAGATCTGAATTATTTGAATTCATTACTTCAACTTAGTTAATAAGACTACTGTCTTGACATGAATTCCTCCCAAAAAGGCCTCCTCACAGGGAATTTATCTGGGAATGTGACCCATAGAGTAGGAATAATGAACAAGGTGGTGAAAACAGGGAAAAAGGAAATGCTGAAATATGGATATGTTATCACAATGACCATGGCCGACCTGTGCTGGAGTCCACAGGCTTTCTGGGAGGCCTCATCAAAGCCAGGAAATGAAGAGAAGGCTTTTCCCACAGGCTTCCACCTGCCATGGATTTAGTGGCCCTTGGACTTTGACTATCACATAAGCACTTGTAGGCTGCACATTCCGCATCCTGCATTTCTTGTCAGAAACTTCCAGGAAAGGAAAGGAGAGGCTCACACCTTAGCCAGAGTAAGGGACTCCCCAGTTGCACCTGCAGGAAGCTGGTCAAAGTCTCCAAGAACTGGCAGTAGGACATGTGCCTGCAGTAGGACACGGGGCCAGGAGGGTGCTAAGTGATGCTCAGAGTGGGTGCTGGTGCACTAGAGCCTTAGGACTCCTCAGACCCACCTTTTCTCTCCCTTAACTCTAATCTGCCCCTGAGTCTCCTTCCAGGTGCTGGCCAGCTGCAATCTCTATAAGAGGGTTTGTGGAATATCCTGGTGGCTACAGCTGCTCCCAAAGCCTTGCTGAGAGTCAGCATCTCTCCTCCCCACCACTAATTCTAAATTTCTCTCATCTTTGACCAGTGTCTCAGCTGATCTAAGGTTGCCTGCCTGGTAGAGTGAGCCAGACCTTCTTCATCTAGGTTTGATTTGCTTTACCTCCATGAGGACATAGTTGCTGTAAATGCCATGATACCATTATCACTTGTCACAAAACACCAGGTGATGCATCAATGAAGTTTGTGACTATTCCTTCCTGCCTCCACTATACAGCAGTGGCCCAGGTTCTTCACGTTAATAAGGGCAAGTTAATCTTGAAAATATATTAACATATTAATTCTATTTTGCTTGATGATCCAGGAATGAGAAGGCCAATCACTGGAATTAGGAGCCCAAAGTGGCTAGATGATAGTCAGATCCTGTGGAATGCTTATGTTGTCCTCTGGTGGAAGTGTTTTCCTTCTTGGGAACCAAGATCTCCAATCCAGTAGAGCCTAAAGCTTCAGACACAGGAAGCATAAACTTTGAAATTGAGTCACTAGGAGTAATGGTAAATGGGGCCATTTGTACTCTCACCTCTTGGTTCCTGACAGGACAGCACCATATGTCAGCCATCAATACAGCACACATAGCACACACTTTCCCCAACCTGAAACTTGAGCTGAGCCATCAACAGCTCATCCAACCACTATATCAGATCAACTCCTTCTAGGTGATGGGACAGATGGTAATCCTAGTGGAATCTGTGCTCATGCACCCCTAGTTTCACTTTTGTCATAAATTAATCCCTCAAACACAGTGTTGTAGAGGATGTTGTGCCAATAAATAAGGCATTTTGTAAGCCCCAAATTCATGGTGCTGGTGGAGGCTTTGCTGGCAGAGAATTAAAATGCATTACCATTGTAGGTTTACATTCTAGCAAGGATGAACTGTTGCCATCTCTAGAGTGGAAGGGATCCAATAAAGTTAATCTGACAGCCAATGGCTGGCTGGTCTCCTTGAGGGATAATATATCACAGACTCAGGACCAGGCTCTACTGTTGACAAGCTGGGTACTCAGAAAGGAGCAGGGTCTAGATCTGCATTAGGGAGAGGGAGCCCAGTCTGCTGTGCCCACGGCTCTTCCCAGCCATGGTGTCATATCTGTTCATGCACCAATCGTCCAAACAGGGGACCGCTAAAGGTTAAGGATGGAGTATAGTTCACACTCACAGAGCAAACTAAGCTGTCCAGTTGATTGCTGAGAGTCCTCTATTCAGAGAGTGCTCTTTGGTGGGCACTAACACGAGACAATGGTCTGCATGCTATATATCTGCCCCCAGAGATCCATCCACTTGCCTCTTCACCCAGATTTCCTTGTCTCTGTTCTTTTTTTTTTCTTGCTTTACCAAAGCCCCTGACAAAAAGTCATTTGCTACTTCCCAGTAGTCTATGCATATCCATAGCTCAGGCCACTTCTGCCTCCATATAATGTAATGTATGAATTGTTCTGTTTGGAGCTCTTCCAACTGGGAGGATGTCCCTTTAGGGATGCGTTCCTTTAGGGCAAGCTCTGAGTGCAGCTGTAGTGTGACAACTGTTCACTTATGGCTGCCATCAGTATGCCACCCTAACCCACATGTGAACCAGGCCAACATTTTTTTCTCTTTAATCAGCACAGCTATTTCTAGCTATCATCAGATCTGCTGGTTCACATGGCCTGAGATTCCAGGAAACTTGCACAACTGCCTGGGCCTCCTGAAGACCTTTTTATTTATCTGGGCATCATTTAAGTCCAATAAGTGTTTGGTACACTTTTCTCATAAGGCCCTTTGTAGAAGGGTAGGTAGAATGTTTATAATTATTCTTGTGTCATTAAAGAGTCCTTTCTCACAGGCACTCACCCTCCATTTTAGCCAATGGTATCTGGTTCTGTTCAAATTAAATAAATCCAGAAATTGTGTGCAGGCCCTGGGTTTTGCATTGTGACAGCTGATGTTAGGAATCTGCTCACCATGTATTTACTGGGGAAAAATCTGTGTATAAATAGACCTTCACAGTTCAACCCCTGTTGTTCAAGGGTTCAGAGTATTGACAAAAGACCACTTGGAGGATGAGAGAATGGAAGTTGGATAAGCAAGGAAGTGAAAACAAGCTTTGAATTCTGGTTCAGCCACCGTGACTTTGAGCAAGTTACTTAATTTCTGTGCTTCACTTTATCTGTCTGTAATATGGGGGATAACAGAGACATTGTGCAACTTTTCACATGGGTTTTTCTCACTGAAAGTGGCCGGTTGCTCTTCATCAACCTTTGCTGCCTCATCCTTTAGGTCAAATTTAGCCTTTATTTCCTCTAGGAAGCTTTCTCCGTCTTCCCAGGGGTTGAGGTGGCCTCCAATGTCTTTCAGCCACATGTACCTCTCCTACAGTAGCTGTTGTCATACAGAATTGCAATTGTCAGATCACTTATCTATCTGCTCCACTAAGACCAAACACTTTACTGGGGCAGGGATTATGACTGTCCTAGCCCATTTAGCACATATTGGAAAAAGTTTATAAATTTCATTGAACTCTCTTGTAGATTGTAAGGGTTAAGTGAAGTAATGTGTGTACAGCTCCTCCCAACTTAAGTGTTCAGTAAATAGTAGGTTTAAAAAAGCTCCATTATTTTTCACATCTTTATCATAGGGCACAGTTCCTGGCATGTACACATTTGTATCTCAATAAACACTTGCTGAATGAAAAGTTCAGGACAGACATGATAAGGTCCTTAACTACGTCTGCCAACACTGATTTCAACTGCTGTCAATTTTCCTTTCAGTATCCTAAATGCTGTCCTCTGAAACTCCAGTGTGTATTAAGTTCTTAATTTTTTTAGAGGAAGCAATGGCAAAAATAAAATAAAAATCCAAGAAAATAATTGTAAGATGCCACTGTAGAATGGAGGAAAAGGAGAGGTAGCGGGAAACCAGAGGTGCTGTGAGGTAGTAGGGCTTGGTGTGTCTCTCTGTATTTTCTTTCTTCCTTTCTTCCTTCCTCCCTTCCTTCCTCTGTTTGTTTCTTTTTTTTTTTTAACTTTCACTTAATTTTATTTTGTTTCGGAGTTCTACTGAGTTGTCTTCAGACACCTTCCTTTCATATCTTAAAAATTGTATAATAAGGATGTTAGGAGAGAAATCAACAGCCTAGGGGGTCTCAATAAAATAAAGCACATAGTTCATATAATACGGAGTACTTTCTGTATTTAGAAGTTATCCCTCCGGGTGAATGGAGGGAAACTTACACTTGAGGGTCCCTTTGAATAAATGGAGTTCAAAACTTCTCAGTCCCTCTGTCTTTGTTCCTCTTTTCCTGGGTTCGGAGGCCACCTTTACCGCAGGGCGCACCTGCCACTCTCACCGCCGGCCAATCGGCGGCTCCAGCCCGCAGGCGGCTCCGCGGAAGGAAGAAGGGAGGGCTTGCAGCAGCCAGTGGGCGGGGCGGGGCGGGGTGCTGTGGGCGGGGCCAACGGGCGCGGGCGGCTGTGCGCGCTGCCGCCGCTACCGCGGCACCGGAGTGCGGCACTTGTCTGTGTTTACGTCCTAGTGGAGCCTAAGTCAGCAGCCGACTGGCGACATTGTGACAATACTGAGGCACAAAGTTTAGGAGACGCGACCCTCCGTCAAGCCAGCTCCTGGCTGCCGGGAAGAGGAGGAGGGGGGCGGGGAGATCTGCCATGGTACTAGCGGTGGAGACACACACACGGTTCCCGACCACCTGCCTGGCCCCACGGAACCGCGCCTCACCTCCGAAGCCCGGCAGGTGCAGCACCGCAGCCTCGCCCCAGGGGGTGGCTAGGGCAGGCGCCAGGCGCTGCGGCAGCTCGGGGCTTGTTAACAGATACCCCTCGCACGTGACCGTGTGAAATACATGCTCCTGGGGGCGTGTTCTCTTTCCCGCGAGCTGCGCCACAAAGGAGCGGGGCGGTAGGAAGGCAGAGAGGCGGGCGAGCAAGCAGGGAGGGACCCCTAGCGTTTTAGGATGGCCGAAGGCGCCTGGCGAGGGTGAGCGGTTGGGGGCGGGGGGTGCTGTTGGGCACGGCACAGCCAGCGGCTGAGTCCGTTGGCGGGCAGGGCTGGTGACCCTTTCCCCGGGGCCTGGCCCTGGAGCCACCATGTTTTTGGCGCTCAAGGAGAGACTCCAGTTGGACTGGATGGCCTGGCGGCTGCATGTGTTCTACAAGCGGAAGAAGCACAAGTTCATCTTCATCATCTCCTGGAATGAGATTGAGGGCAAGTTTGCCATAACCTGCTAAAACCGGATGGCCCAGAGGCAGAGGAGCGGCACCAGCGGTCAGGTGGGTGCGGGATGGGGCTCCAAGCCTGGCACACCCATGTCCAACAGGACCTGCAGGCTGTGCAGCCCAGCAGGCAGGGGTTGGCCTGGGGCCACTGCCTCAGTGACTCAGGGCAGAAGCCCTGGGCCCCAGAAGCTCCCGTCCTGGACGGAGGGTGGCTTTCCATGGAGCATGTGCAGCCTTCGAGGGGACCTGCTGCCCTGAAGTTTGTCTGGAAAAGAGGTGGGAAGCCCTCTCTGGATCCCAGTGTGGGCCAAGTCCAGCCCGATCCTGAGCACATCTGCAGGTAGAGATGTGCCTCTGTGGCAGCCCCCTTGTCGCCTATGGAGGCCCAGGTGTCCTCAGTGCGGATAGTGAGCGCCTGCAGAATGGTCACCTAGATTGAGGTGCTAGAAATGGTGAGGGAGGATGAGGCGGATCCGGCATACCTGGGAATCTCGGTCACGGAGCAGCGGACGCCCGCTGTGGAGCTGGAGTCTCCACTAAGGCGTGAAGCTGGTCCGGGCGCTTCTTCCAGGATCTGCGCTCAGTGCACCAGCAGCCAAGCCCTGTGAACTAGCAGCTGGAGCCGTGCTTGCTGATATTCCCGGAGGAGATCTTGGGCATGTGGACAGTGCTGTTTGGGGGCGTCCCGGAGGTGACTGAGCAGGAGATCGCCACTGTTACTGTTACTGGGAAAAGGGAAATAAGAATTACCTCGTTTCTTAG
This sequence comes from Camelus bactrianus, assembly GCF_048773025.1. Taxonomy (NCBI): domain Eukaryota; kingdom Metazoa; phylum Chordata; class Mammalia; order Artiodactyla; family Camelidae; genus Camelus; species Camelus bactrianus. The sequence goes on from NC_133566.1 coordinate 146,350, forward strand.
TCATCCCTCAAAGAAAGAATTTTTAACGAGAGAAAGAAAGTGTGATATAAGTCAGGTTTTTATTAGTAAAATAAAAAGGTAGTAAAAAATAGTACTTTCCCAAGAATTGGGAGCTGGCCAATCCAAGAGAGGAAAAATGGCGCTGCTCCTTTGTTTTTCTGTCTTATATCCTGTCTTAGGGGCGTGTGTGTGTGTGTGTGTGTGTGTGTGTGATTGATTGATGGCTCAGGTTCTTTGAGTTAACAAACTGATTGACAACTCAAGTTCCTTTTGCTCTGGTTGATTGACAGCTCAGGTTCCTTGTGCTCTGGCATGCCCATCCCCTTTTGGGCAGGTTTTTACCCATGAAGCACGTAGAGAAACCAATGGGAGGGGGCTCAGACTGTAATGTTAATTACGTTACAATGAGCATTGATTCAAGTTACACCAGGTCCTTCTCTTATATGCAGCTGCAGCATTTTGATTTTAAGTGGCTTCTTTTGCTGGCCCTCATTTAGAGAAAGCAAAAATTTCTGTAGTCCCTTATCCTGAATGCATACATACTGTTATTTCCTGGATTGTTCCTTCCCCCTTCCTCTCCCCCTGCCCAGTGCTCATTTCTATCTAACTACCTAACATCGTCAACTTCAGGTCTACTTGGGCCACGACCTGGACACCTGTGGCTGGAAGATCCTCTCCCAAGAATTCTTCACGGAAACCCACGACTGGGAGTATTATGAACCCTTAGCGAGCTGCAGCAGAAGGACCAGGAAGCGCATCCAGGAGGTAAAGACCTAGTCTGGGCTCCAGTCATAGCTTTTGGTTACTCACTGCCGAAGGCTGGAGCAAAGGCCTAGGCTGTGCGCTTCTGGGACACTTGTTTTTCTAGACAAGGGAAAAGGAAAACCTGCTTGTGTATTTTCAATTTCTTGTCCACTAGATGGTGGATCACAGTCCCTTATCCTAACAACAGAGTTCTTTCTCACAGGTTTGCGTTTCTCTCACAAAGCCCACACTGGGCTTTACACGTGGAAAGTGCAAATTGGAAATCATCCAATAAGTTACTTTTTTCCCCCAGGCTTCCCCTTGTAAAGCAGAAAGCTGAAAGTACATTAGAGGATAAGGTTAGGGAGAGATGAGAAGTGAGGAAATACAAGGTTTAGGGGAGCTAACCTGCACTTCCCAGGAAGCCATGGGTGGGCCCACCACACCTGTCACTCCTGCTTTGGCTCTGGTGACCTTGTTGTCACTGCACTACTCCCAGGAGCACAGAGGAGAAGGCCACGGAGCCTCCACCAGGGCAGCGGTGACTGCTCCTACCCGCCAGGTTGTCCTGGGAAACCACGGCCACTCCAACCTGTGCTCAGAGAGGTGAAAAGACACTAACCATTGTCCCCGGTGTCCGTGAATCACGTGACCATAGTGGGTCATGTGACAGCCTGGGGGCTGAAGTCCACCCCTTAGACCTTCTGGGAAAGCACGAAATTCAGAGGCAAATGTAGGTGAGGCCTGGATGCTCGCTTCGTGCTCGGGACAGCAGGGCCAAGACTGTCCTCAGACCCGCTCCTCAGGGCTTTAAATTTGGGGTCACTCCCCTCTGCTGTCCCTGCTCTGCTGCGGGTGTGCCTTTTTCCTCCCACCGACTTGAGAAACTGCACTTTCTGGGGCAGGGGACAGTTTGCATGAGTTCTGCCTTTGGCCCAGAATTTGGGACCAAGACCTTAACTGCCCCCACCCAGAACAACAGAAATGCAAATGATGGGGGTTGTGGGGTGGGGGAGGAGTTATTGTGCAGATCGGGCCAGGTAAAGTCCACGTCTCCACACCTCCCACCTCTGAGAAAGGGAGCTAGGGTTGGAGCTGCCTCAGGGAACTACAGTCAGGTTGGTAACTCAATCCCAAATGGGCGTTCAAGATTAAAACAAAAAGTTCTTTATATTCTAGTTGCAGTTTTCTGTAAGTTTCAGATTGTTTTAAACTAAATAAAAATAATTTGTGGTTGTAAAAGGGAAATTAATCATCATTCTTATATATGGGTCTAAAAAAAGAGCTTAAAATGTCACTAATATGATGTGTTTTGCAATGATAATGTAAGAAATTAAAATCCAGTCATCTAGAGATCACAAATTCATTTATTAAAAATGATCCTGGAATTACATAGCTAGGAGTTTTAAACTTTAAGAAGCCAAAAAGAAAACTCTACATGTTACCAATATTTGTATACCAAATTTGTTTTAAATTGCTATTTAAAACAAAAACTATGGTAGAAATGTCTATGGTCTATAACACTGGCATTTCATCTCTGGGGTAGATGAGCTTCTTAAGAAAAACATCTTTAAGGGCGTTATGGACTGAATGTTCACACGTTGAAATTCTATGCTGCCCCTCCACCCCACTTCCTTTTCCTCCCTATGAGATGCTCAGATGTACTAAGAGGTGAGGCCTTCGGAAGGTGATTAGGATTAGACGAGGTCGTGAAGGTGGAGCCCTCCAGAATGGGATTAGTGTCCTTATAAGTGTCATCAGTCTGCACCGCTTTCCTTCCTCCCCTCTCTCTGAAGTGAGGCCAGACCCAGGCACTGAGTGAGCAAGACTGCGAGCTGAGATTCTGGAGCTGCTGCCACCACCGCCAGCATGAGAGCGAGGGAGCACCCGAGGGACCCAGCCCCTGTGCGCTGGCCCAGCCGAGACCTGCGCCCAACCTGGGGCCAGCGGGAGCCACGGCCCCCCATCTCCCCACTCCCCTCCCCGCCGGCAGCGGCAGCTGCACACGCCGGAGCCCGAGCCGGCGGCCGGGGGGCCGGGAGGCGGCTACCTCGGGCGGGGCTCGTCAGCAGCTCCGCGGTGAGAGGGCGCTGAGACGCGGCTGGAGCTTCTGTCTCATTCTGGGGCGTGGGGCAAGGGACTCCCAAGGTGGAGGGAAGTGGTCCCAGCCTCAGCGACACCTGTGGGAGCCGGAAGCCGGGGTGGCGCCTAGCGGAGCTGGCTGGATCCCCCATCTCAGTGCCATCTCCGCCACCCTTCTGCGTCTATAGCATCTCCACCCTGAGTATATGAGCCGGGACCCCAAGTTCGGCCACCACCCCCCAGCCAGGGGTGTGGGCGGGGACCCCAATATGAAGTAGTGGCCCGGGCAGCGGGATCAGCAGGACCGGCACCGCCATCCTTTCCTTCTCTCGCCCTCCCTTCTGCCCCCTTGGGGGTCTTCTCCCTCAACCAGTCACTGGACCCTGGCTCCTCGGCAGGACTCCGGGAGGACGTCTTAGGGCCCCACCCCCACCCCAGCCCCGAGGGCGGCGGGTTTGGGGGGACCTGGAGGGCCGACTGCAGCCTTCGCCCAGAGGGAACTTTATTAAAATCAAAATACAGAGCACCCCAAATCTGACTGTCCAGGGACAAGTGGACCAGGACCGGCAGAATACCCAGCCTGAAGAGGGCCAGAAAGAGAAGAGGAGGGAAGTGGGGCCGCTGCCTCTTCTGCTCTGTCGCTGTTGAAAAGACCTGGGTGGCTGCCCCGCTTAGCAGCACCAGCCCCGCTTCTTCCTTAGTAAGGCGCGGGCCCTGCCGCAGCTGCCGCCTCCATCCCGAGGAGGAAGGGAACCAGCCCACCTACAGAGCTCTGGCTCTTTTGTAATGTGTGAGTGGCTCTGGGAAGGGGAGTTGAGGGATGGGGAGGGCGAGGGTGCCTGTGCATCCTGCGGTGTTTTGCCGATGTTTTCCTGGAGTGTTGGGAGCATATAAATGAGCGGGGTACCTGAGTCCTCACTGTGGGCAGAAGGTATCAGGCAGTCCCGTGTTTTGTAACATTTTAGTTCTCTCTGTGTGTGATACGCAAGCCTGCAGGTTTCTTTTTGTGGAATTCTGTCTTTCTGCAGAGTGAATACTTGCATGTTTCTGGCCATTAATTGGTAAAAGGAAACTGAGGAAGCCAGAGCATATGTGCGCACAGAGGACATCTCTGTGTATGTAGCTTTTCCTGGTACATCGGGTGGGAAACAGCACTGTAGGTTTTGTTTCTGGGCAACTCTTATTTGAGTTCCCAAATGGAAGCCTCTGACTCTGTGAGGCCCTGAAAGTAAAATTTATTTTCTTTTCTGCATTCTTCCTTGAGAGTTTTCATTTCGGCACAGGCGCTTTTTACCTTCTCATTTCCTGGGTGCAATTCCTGCGTATCAGCAGGACGTGGTAACAGAGATCAGTTACTCAGGAAACTTGGGGTTCTTAGGAATCATAACTGATTTGGGGGAGAGCATTTAGTACTTTAACCAGTTTATTAAAAAGCTATTTCATTTTTCCTTAGCCAATTTTTTTTTCCCCTGGGTAACATACGTCCTAATTGACAGCATTTTTTAATTGGTGGAATGACTTGTGACTTATTTCAGTTGTCTTCTCTATCAAATGAGGATGATTTTTTATCCCCCTTTGTTACTTTAAAGGAGAAGTCTATAGAATCTTTGATTTGTATTTTAAGTATCCTCTCAGAGTGCCAAATTAAGGTGCAGGAAGATAATGAATATTTTGTATATTTACGCAGACTTTAAGGGTTAGGCATAGGTGGAATTTTACATAACAACGCAGACAGTACCCTACTGAGGATCACAGGCCCCCGGACAGCTGTGTGGGCTTAGTCCTGAAGCCACTGCTGAGAGAGGCTCTGTGGAGTGAATGTAAGCCTGGGTCATCTGTGTTAAATTTTCCATTCAGGACCTTGATCAAACTTATTTAAAACTTTCTCAAACACTTTTTAGCCTGTACATTTTTCTTCTGAAGTGACAAATTCTACAAGTTTATTAGCCCTCATTTTTATTAGCAATTCATTTATTTATCCCAAACCTGTCTATTTAAAGTTCCAGGACAGATCCTGAGCGTGTGTTTTGAGAAATGCTAGAACGAGCTGGAGTTCATCTTTTCTTGGTTTTATAGATTTTCACTGTTCCTCTTTACCATCATCTTTCCTGACTCTTTTTGTCTGTTTTACAATCACTTTGCCCTCCTCTGGAACTTCTGCAGATGTTTTATCCTTATTTATATGCCTTGTTCTTGTTATGCCTTTGTTATGAACCTTAAATTCTGTCTATTTTAAATAGACACTGACATTAAATTATTGTGTAATGGTTGTAATATTAGATGTGAGATCAAAGACAACTGTTGCTTTATCAGTTATTTTGTGACCATGAGGAAGTCATGCATCCCATGTTTCACAAAGATAGGAAGAGAAATCTAGTCCTGCATAGGCTGCTTTTGGGAGGGAGGAAGGGAGGACAAACCAACAAAATAGTTTGAGTGTAAATTCTACTCCATCAGAGTTGCTTACTAAATTTAAGACTTTTATTGCTTTTACTATAGATTGGCTAAAATTCATGTCAGTGTTTTATTGCGTATTTATTTAGGAGCAAAGAAACAACAAAGTAATTGGGGATCCCTGCCTTTGAGAAGCTTTTACTTATGAATGGCAGAGACAATGATACACAGATTGCACAAAACTGTAGGGAAAGGGAAATGGACCAGTTTTTAATCTGTGACCACTATATGCCAGAAAGTGACTGGAACATTATAGATGTAAGTGTGTTTGTACATTTTTCATTGGGGAAATGTTGATATTAGACTACACAGAACATATTGGAGTGTCTGAGCCAGTGGAAGAAAAGAGCAAGTGGAGATGAAGTGTTAAGACTTTTGGAACTGGAGGATGTGGGGAACAAAGGTAATTAGGAAGTTGGTTGATGGGAAATCACAGGGAAGTTGTTGAGTAGCTTATGGTCTGTTTGTGCTTGTGTGGGTATGTGTTTACAGCTCAAAGAATCAGTTGAGAACAATATTCCTGAGATGGTAGTTTTAAACCATAGAGGAGAAATTGTATTTTAAACCAAGGCATTATACCTGGATTAGGATTTTGTTTTTATAGGGAGCCAACATTTTTATACCATGGTCACTGAAAAGCGATACAGATGGAGGAGTGAAAAAGGTGCTCCCAATATATTAGCATGGTGCTAGTGGTTTCTGATACAAAGTAATTCAGAAATGGGGCAGTGGACTTTGTTTTGGACATTAAATTTTCGAGTTGAAGTTGGATACCGATGAAATCTCAAGACAGTAAAATTATGAGCAATATGCTGAAAATGTAGAATTGGGAGTCATTATCAAAGTATTAAAGTTTCTCAAGAGTGCTGATGGAGAGCAAAGAGCTGACAAATGGGTATTTTTACTTGGGAGAGGAGAATCTGATGAAGTTAGCAAAGGTACAGTAAGAACAGAGATGGATGAGACTCTCCTTAAAATAGATGTTTTTAAAGTGAGTAAAACTTGAAGTGGAAAAGGGAGGAACAGCCAGTCTCAGGACACATGCTTATTTTTGAAACTACTGGCAAGCTTTTTGTAGGGTATGTCTCTTGAGGTTAAGTTCAGAAGAATATGTAGGATTTCACTGTTAAGGAACTTATACATAAAGGACAGATCTGTTTTACCAAATTCATGTTTTTAAAATGTGCCTTTCATTATCATACTGAGTTTTGTCCCCAACATGATGAAGTGGGGCTAAAATAGCTGGCAAAGAAGGCTGCTTCTCCTGCTGGTAGGTGGTGTGTGTCTTTGTGTCCCACACAGTGGACGGGACAGCCCTTTGCTGACACAGCATTGCTGAAAATGCCTTTAAAAAATCTTTTTATTAAAAAACTAACAAATAAAACCAAACTTGACACTTAAAAAACCCTGACATTTTTGAAGCATAAGATGCTGGAAGACTGATTTTTTAAAAATTTAAAACAATTTAAAAATTTTCATTGTGAAGTGTGGAATTTACTGTTGATGCCAACAAGGATTGAGGATTGTGATGTAGGGACTCTATATAGCCACACTTTTGTGTTCCTTAGTTTGAATTCACCAATTCCTTTGTAGCTTCTTTAGCCTCTTCTTAGGAGTGACTGTTCCAATGGGAAAACATCCAGGGTAGATCAATTTAGATGGGGAGTTAGATCTAAGGTGGTTCTGGAGCAGATGCCATATGGGCAAATTCCTTCCTCATCCGCTATCTTCCACAACATTTTTATGCAAGTGAAATCATGGTTTGATGAACTTTAAAGGGCAGTCTTTTTGGGTTAACATAATTTACTAGTAAAGGCAGTGGGAAGGGTGGGACTCTGGTAGTTGGAAATGGTAACGTCATGTGCTTTGCCCAGGCAACTTTGGGATTGATATGAGATGATTAAAAAGACTTAAGAGTGTGCATTTGTGTTTGTGTGTTTGACACCAGATGAGCTAGCAGCCCATGCCTAGGCTAGCAGCAGCCCAATGCTTATACATTGGAGATGGTACTTGGAGAAGTCTTGTGCTGCCTCTGACATCTCGTTGTGTAGAGGAGGGGTTGGCAAACTGTTTTTTTTTGTTTTTGTTTTTGTTTTTTGTTTCTTTTTGGTGAAGGACCAGTTAGTAAATATTTTAGATTTTGTGGACCACATGGTCCTGTCACAATGATTCATTTCTGCTCTTGTAGTGCAAATGCAGCCACAGACAATCTGTAGGTGAATGAAGGTGACTGTGTTCTAATAAAACCTTATGCATAAAAACTGGAGGTAGTATGGGTTTGGCTCATAGTTTATGGACCCCTGATGTAGACAACTGCCAAGTCTACCTGCATGCAGTCTGAGCATCCCTCTACTGCAAAGCTGAGATTGGCTATTTCAGGCGGCCTGTTTTCTAAGTGAGATGTGTTCCTAGGGGGCTGTCTTAAAATGATTCTGCACAGAGTCTACTGTTCAAGTTAATTTTGCCTCCATAGTAATGAAAACCATGGACTGAGGAGCAGGGGCAATGCCATCTATGAAGGGATGCAGCCAAAATGTAGGGACACTTGCATTTCTTGTTCAAAGATACCATAATATAAAAGGTACCACATAGTGATATAATGGCTGTGCATCATGGCCAGAAGAGTTTTTGGAGTATCTGAATAAAATTCTGCGTATAATTTTGAAAGATTCTGAAAATAAGTTGTAAAGCACTTACTTTAGATGTGAAATTAGAAGTGCTTATGGTCTGTTTGAACCAGATGGAAGTATTCGTCAAACTGTAAGAACACTGAGGTTTGATACTTATGCATCATAGAGCCTTGACCTTCTGCAGCGCCCGGCGCGGCGTGCGGAGTCCCGCTCCGCCGTCCGGTCCTGCTACCGGCGGCTGCTGTTTCCTAGGCGACCCTACACAGCGTGTGCGCGTGCGCGTTAGAGCGCTGCCGCAGCCTGGGGTGACGTCAGCGCGGGGCCAATTATTTCCTAAGTGACTCTATCTCACAAGTGTTGTTTAGAAAGGATAATTCACTTTGGTCAATTTTACATCATAGCTAGCACCACAGCACTTGTTTCATATGTCAACGAATAGCTGCATTAGATATGGTATATTTTTGCCTGGTTTCATAAATCTTACTTATCTTTGGGTTCCCCAGTTTCTGTCAGGAGAAAGGATTACTCTTCCAATAGTGACACTTTTTAGTTAGGGTTAAGCCTGCTTTTACTTTAGATAGTATTTCTACACATATAATAGATACTTCAAATCCTCTTCCTTTAAGAAAGGTACCAGTTTTATATAAACTGACATTTTTAGTATACCTTTTAGAAAGAAGATCACTGTAAAGTTACTTTCCTATTCATTAGGAGGTGATTCTTTCCTTGCTCTTTTTGAAAATGTCTTTTTGTTTTTTTGCCTTTTTAGGTAATTTGTCATTCTCAGGCTTAAGGATGGGTGGCAATTTAAAAGACACAAGGTGTTCCTCTCATATCTGCAAATATCCCAAATAGAAATGTTCCATATTGTTGACACTTTAAGTGGACCAAGGAAAAGAGTGGAGCTTGGTTTATTTTTTTCTTTTTAGTGTAGTTGAATTTTCATTACAAACAGATGAGTAAAGTTGTTTTCAAATAATGAACTCTTGCTTCTAAACCTTTCTCCTTTGAGACTTTTTCCCACTAAGTAGAAACCCAGCAAGTTGTATGCTTTCATGTAGTTGTAGGTTTTCCCTGCTTTCTCCTGACCCCTCCTGGGCACTTTCTCATGCTCCGTTTCACATGTGTTTAGAGTGTATTTCCTAAATCAACATGACATTTCCTGAACACTATGGGATATATATTTTCTAATAATTATACTTTTACCCACAAATATATTTAAAATGTCCTCCTACTCTACCTTCAGAATTTATGAATTATTTGAGGGAACATCTGTCCTTGATCTGGATCCTGAGAGAAAAACCAATGTATAACAGTTTTTCTAAAATATTCTCTTAAAAAGTTTTGAGTAACAATTGATTTCTCTAAAATTGTAAGTTGATATAAGTAAATACAAGATCCTATGTTTGTGTTGTGCTATCCTGCAATGCAGGCTTTTGAAAAATAATACAAATGCACAAGAGTCCTTACTGCTTGAGTATCTTATATTTTGCTTTTCCCCCATCACCTAAAGGACAGCTGGCAGATCAGTCAGATAGCATGAAGTGTCTGTTGCTTTGCTGTGTAGCTTCTGTCACCTTTTTATCCAGCTGAAGTTTGGCTACTGGAGACCTGGGTGCTTCAGGCAGGAGGCAGCACGTGCTGAGCTTGTGTCTGTGGGAGCCTGAGTCATGCTGGATGCTCCTTTCTGCATGACAGCTATGAACTTAGGGAATATTAATGATGCAGAATATTTTTCTGTCACTTAGGCTTTCCTCTGAGCAGATCACCCTAGGAAAATACGTTGAATGCATCAATATTTTGGGCCAAATGTAAAGTATCAAGACACATTGCTGGTTTGTTTTTGGAAGAATGTATGTATCTTATGAGACTAAATGTCATGCTAAAATGCCAGTTAAGGGTCTAGTAATAGACCTTTGCATGACATCCTCTATGTCTGAGAAGGACTTGCCTCACTAGTAGTAGTGGGTAATTTGCAACAATCTCGTGGTTGGAAGCACTATGCATACCTGGAGCCAGCACCGTGTTGCTAGTTCTCTTCTCATTTCCCTCAAAACTTATATTCACACTGTGGAGGCAGAAGATTCATTAGTAAGGCACTGTCATTTTTAGCTATGTTGCCTGGAACGAGTTACTTATCCTTTTTTACTATGGGCCTCATGACATGTGGATGGAAAAACCATGTCCTTCCCAGGGCTGTTAGGACTAAATGAGATAATATAAAGCACCTGCAGAGCTCTCCCAGCGCCTCTCATAGGACAGCGTGGCCCCACACTATTAATGTGAGTTAAAAGTCTTTTACAGTGTGACGCAGACAGAAGGCTAAAGTCAGGCTTTATGTTGCCCAACACTTAAACTCAGCCCTGGAGTTTGACAAATAAAACTGAAGTAATTCTACAGTGTTTTCAAAAGCATCTGTACTAGTGTGTGATTCATTAACATATTATTTAAAAATCTTAAAAAGTAGAGAAATGACAGAACTACTGTGCTTATTATTTACAGAAAAGAAAGACTGATTTGAACATAACTAGAGTTTCCATTCATCTCCAAAGACCTCAGTATGCTTAGATCAGAAAGGATGCTTTTTGATGAATTCATTGATTAGCTCTGAAAGTGACTTTGGCTTAAATTGTCCATTTGGAAATACCAGGATGTAATTGGGTTATCAAGTTTTTTAACATCCTTTGGTTTAATGCTTGGAAATGAAAAGCTTAAAAAAAAATGAAGAAGTTTAATAAGATTAATTTGTATCATTACATTGCAAACTATGATTGATGGAATTTTATTCAGGTGATTTTTTGTTGTAACTGAATTTTGATTTTCTCCTTTTCCTAAAATGATGTGAAGGTGGGGTGGACATTCCCTTTTCATGCTTAATATTTATTACATACAGGATCCGTTTTCAGAAATAATTTTCCTTTCCTTCATTAGGTTTGGCATAATCAGTGTTCAGCTGACCAATTCAAGAAATAAATGCTTCTTGATTTTTTTTTTTTTTTTGTATTTGGGAAGTATTTCTATTTTGAGAGCAATATGAATTTGCTTTCATAGTCTGTTTATTTAATAGAATTCTATGTTTAAGATAAATGTGTGAAAAAAATCCAAAGGCAGAAAGAAATGTTTGAGATATATTTCTTAGTACTTTTTATCTTGCCAAGTCTTGTCTTCATTCTCTGACTGCTTTTTTTTTTAACATTTTTCATTTTTTAGTGATTTATAATCATTTTACAATGTTGTGTCAAATTCCAGTGTAGGGCACACTTTTTCAGTTATACATGAACATATATAGGTTCATTGTCACACTTTGTGAGCTAACATAAGATCTTGTATATATTTCCCTGTGCTATACAGTATAATCTTGTTTATCTATTCTACAATTTTGAAATCCCATCTATCCCTTCCCACCCCCCACCCCTTTGGCAACCACAATTTTGTATTCTATGTCTATGAGTATATTTCTGTTGTGTATTTATGCTTTGTTTGTTTGGTTTTTTTTAAGATTCCACATATGAGAGATCTCATATTGTATTTTTCTTTCTCTTTCTGGCTTACTCTCTGACTGCTTTTAAGGCACATTTGCTTTAGATTTTGGTGTAAATGCAGAAATTAAATTAGCTTATGTATTAGTGCATCTCTAAGTAGTTAATTTAATGAATATTCTAGATTTTTAAGCAAATTCAATATTTTAAATATTTTTGTTTGTTGGCAACGATTGCAATCATGCTTCTGGAGTTAAAAATCTTTCCATTTTAGAGATTTTCAGAACTTTGCAGTCATGGATGTGTTACTGGACTAATGGGAGAAGAGCAGAGTCTAGTGGGTTTAATGTCCTCCTGTGTACTTACTATGTGTGTAACACCAGAAGGCTACATAAATAAATATGTGGGATGTCAGTTTTAATTTGTTTGATTGGTGGTCTCTTTAGTGACTACTGTGTGAATTTGATAATGTGCCGTTTGGACTGATGCTGCAACATTCAGAGAACATTTTTCTACTTGTCTACAGGTAGTCTTCTTTTCATTAGAGAAATATTACAAATTTAACTTACTAGATGAGAAATTTAGAGCAGGAAACAAAAATTTTCAGTGTTTGTGAAGGCCATTTATTGGGAGAGAGGAGGTGCAGAGGTGGGGAGAGACACGCAGGGCATAGGAGGGAGGGAAGAGGCAGACACTGGGAGCAGGGCTTGGGAAGGTCTGAGGTCAGCCTTAGTCTGAGGTCACAGCCATCGTTTCTTCTTCGGGCTGTGGCCCTGGGGCATTACCACTTGTTATCTACCGCTCTTTGAAATGTTGATTAGATGCTTGACTCTAGTTCCTGCTTTTCAGCATCTGGATTTTTTAAACCACTGAAGTTGTGCTGGGCATGGGGTAGTCAGTGTACTCAGGTGGGGAGATTCCACAGCAGCCGCTATAGGAGAGGGGCAGACCAATGGTTTTTGACTACATTGGAGTTTCTATTTTGTTTTGTTTTGCTGTTTTCTTTCCTCATTGGCCACTTTTCCCTAGCTTTGCCTAAGAAGTATACTTGTAGTTCTGTGTATGTGACGTAGTAATTGAGAGGCAAGCCTTGGAGTTGACAGACCCAGCTTCCTCCAGCTGCGCTGCTTTGTGACCTTGGGCAGGTTATTTATTCTTTGTCTGAACTTGTAAACCTGGGATCATAATAATACTACCTACTTCTGTCACAGGGCTGCTAAGAGGATTGAGATAATGGATCACAGTGTCTTCTCAGAGTTAGTGCCCAGTAAATGTTAGTTGTTGTAATAACGATGAATAAGACAATAGTCTTCTTATTTCTGTGTGTGTGCTTGCTGGGTTTTTTGTTGTTGTTGTTTGTTGGTTTTTTTGTTTTTTGAATGCTGAATACATTTGTGGCCTTAGTTTCTGAATAGGTGAACTGTTTTGAAAACTGCCTTTATTCAGCAGCAGACATTTACTGAGCACCTACTGTGACAGGCATTGATCTAACTGAACAGGACATAAAGCCCCCTGCCCTCTGGAAACTTACATTCTGCTTAGGGGAGACAAAATACATAAAGCAAAGTAGATGACCCATCACCCATCTTATGAATTTTGGTGTTTGACTCCGTATGTCTAAGCTTCCACTACCAACCATTAGTCTTCACCTTCACCTCTTTTTTGTTCATTCCTGTAGTTATGCCTGAGAGTGTTTGTGGCAGGAGCACCCTAAAAGCACAGAGCTAGTCTCATCTCCAGCTACTGCTCCATCTGAATTTTAAGGCACGTATCACTCCTCATCATTTCCCTGAGTTGCTGCTTGCATTGGCTATCACAAAGCTTACATTTCAGTCCCCACGCTTCTGTTTCTTGTTGTTTTCAGATGTGTTTCTCCTCCTCAGTTTCTTACAATTTGCTCATGCATTTCCTTTCCTAAGAGAGGATACAAGAAACCCTTTTTAAGAAGTATTCCCTGACTAATCTAACTGTATGCTTGTTGCCAAAACATTGGCCCCCGCTCCCTGACAAGCCAAGGAATTCAGAGACTGGGTCTTGGAGCTTAGAAGAAAAGAGGCAGCTTTATAGCTTTGTCAGGAAAAGGGGATTCACAGCAGGCTAGTGCCTTCCAAACTGTGTACCCACCTTGGGGATGGAGTGGGTGGGGGTGGTTCTAGAGCCATAGCTCAAACAATAAAGCATTGATAACCACCAACACCATCATTTTCTCATCAGAAAACTCAGAATGGTGTTATGATGCCTTCAGGTGATCCGTTCTATGGAGGGTAGTGGTTAGATCGCTTTATCTCAAGGTGTGGTCTTCTTGGTAATTCAGGGTATTTTATTAGGTGACAGTTCTGTGACCAGACCTTCTTCTTGGAGAAGGACTCAGAGACCCAGCATGATGATGACTTTCAATGGCTGGAATAAAGTAGAAACAGTAAGATCAATAGCTTCAGTTTCAACAGTGGGCCTGTAACCATGAGTAGCAACCGGTCAGTCATGTCAGTTGACTGTTTTAAGGGTGAGCATAAGAATAAGCAATCTGTTAGCCTATGTGTGGCCATTTTATTAATCCTCCTTCATACTTTCCTTCTGTTCATTTGTATTTCTCACCCTCTGTGTGTTGTTAACTGAGATACTTAACTTATTCTGTGTCTTTAAAAAAACATTTTGTGTGTGTGTATGTCTCTTCAATTGAATTGTAAGCCTTCTTAGGTCAGGGGCTACCTTTCTATTCTGAGCCTTTGCTTCTTCATTTGAAAAAAGGTAATGTTAGAGCAGGCAGACAGCTAGATATAAGCAGAGAAAGGGGAACACAGACCAAATGGCAGCAATTGGGCAGAAAGCAGGGGCACAGGCCAAATGCAGGAAACCACATATCATGTAAGCACCAGGGGTCCATGGGCAGAGAAAGAAAAGCAGGAATCTTTGAGCTCATAAGTGGTCACACATTTAGGGGTGATCAGTGGCCTGGAGACCAATAAAGAAAGGTGAGAAAAGGCAGGAATTTCCAGTGTCTGAATGAAACTTTTTCTCATTATGCCCTCATTTCATTAATATTAGCCTTGCAGATTAGAAGTATCCATCATGAACTGATGCCATGACACTTCTGATCCAGACTAAATAAGGACAAAAATCCCTTTTCTCTTTGGGAATGTGGATTTGGGATGATAATCAGCGAATCTGACCCCAAACCCTTCCTTCCCCAATGAATAATCCACCCATTCACTTTTACACCCTATGTAACTAACTTGCCAGAGAAACACAGGGCAGCTGCTCATCTGAGCCTGCTAGCTCTCCTCTTGAGAGTGTACAATCCATCCCTTAATAAATTCTCACTTTACCTTTTTTAACCACTACATCTTATCTCAGAATTCTTTCTGGGATGGGACAAGAACCTGGTACACTGTCTACATCCACCGACGATATTAATACCTACCTCACAGGGATGTTGTGAGACTTCAGAGAGGTAATGTGTGGAAAAGGTCTTGAGCCAAATCCTTAATAAATGTAGTTTTTTTTCTTTGAATCACTCTAGTTCCTAAAGTTGGTACTGGGCATACATACAGTCAGTGCTTAAAAAATACTTGTTAGTTTATCCTGAATTGAGGTTGGGAGTCTTTTAATTTAAATTCCTCTTGTGTGGATAATTTTATTTTTTTATTTTCAGATAAGATTCAAAATAATACTTTTCAAGTGTCACATGAAAAAGGCTGAGGCATTAATAAGAGACAACAGAACGGTGACTAGAGCAGGGACTGAAGCCCCGTTGTGTGGGTTCGGTACGGGCTGCCACACTTGGTTATGTGACTCTTGGCAAGTTGTTTAATTTTCTTGGCCTTAGTTTCTTTATTTGTTGAGCTGGGGAAATAACAACTATTTCATGGACACTATGTTGTTAGGTGAAGTGAGATAACCACCGAGCAGCGTAGCAAGCTGCCCGCATGCAGCAGTGGCCTTAGGGGGGAATTTGGCAACATCTGCAGATGTTTCTGATGGTCACAAGTAGGGGAGAGTTGTGTGAGAGGGTGCTGCTGGTGTCTAGTTGGTAGGGGCCAGGTGTAAACCTTGTACAGGATAGCACCCCATGATGAAGGATGATCTGGTCCAAAAGGTCAAAGATACCAAGTTTGGGAAACCTTGCTCCATCATTAAATTCTCTGTTTCTCATTTGATTACTTCCTTTGTAGTATAAGGTACTTTACCAGTTAGATTTTGTGTAAATACTGATTATTGATAAAGATAAAGCATAGACATGGATAAGCCTCTAACCCACATTTTAAAACATAGACATAAAGGAAAATTAACAGATTTCATGATTTTTTTTTAAGATGATAAGGCAATTACTCAAAAAGTAAAAGTATTTATACTTATTATTCAGAAGCTAGGAAGGGTTTCCAGGAAGATTTTACTAATTTTTATACAATTTAAAAAAAATTTATTCACCCCATCTGCCTGAATTTAATTTTTTTAAATGGCAAACTATTCACGTGAAAGTATAGCAAGAGTTAGGGGGCTTACAGAATGTGAGTACCATGATATGTAAATATTTGTAAAGTCAAGTACACACTAATGGAAAAAGCAAGTATCAGTGTTAATAGAATGATCATTGGGAGAAACCTTGCATCATGTCTGATTTCCCTTTCTTCCTTCAAGTTTTATTACTCACTGAGGAATTAATTTTTTTCCTACTGTTTAAAATTGAACCCTTTCCATTTAAGGAGCTTCTAATTTGATACCCTTGCTATTTTCCTTTATTTTCCTACCTGAATTGATACTTTGCTTAAGGGAGAGCCTTTTCTAGTCCAGATTTAACCTAGCATTCAAATCTCCCTTTATTTCAGGGAGAGACTTAAGTGCTCTAAGGCTGGAATTGGAAGGAACTAACTTTTCCCTTAAATATATATTATTAGCTGTGTACTATCTTTGGGAGAATTGGAAAAGTAGTCAATTGCATCATTTTCTGTGTTGTAATTCAAATGACTGTCTGATTCCATCTAAAAACTGACTGTATCTCCATTTGTATGTAACATGTATATATTTAATGCAGTTTGTGTGTGTGTGTGTGTGTATGTGCATGTATATAGTTTCATGTATGTGTCTGCACCTGGCTATTTCCTCTGTCTGGAGTACTGTTTTCCTTTCACCTGTGAAACATTTATCCCTTAAGACTCTATTTAAATACTATTTTCTTTAGAAAGCCTTTCCTGGTTAATGTGAGTAGAGTTAGTTGTTTTTCCTCCTGATTATGCACAGTATCTCTGTGGCTTTCATAGCACTTAACATAGGTATTTGTATTTTTCTCTTCTACTAGCCTGTCAGTTCTTTGAGGACAATGGTTCTATCTTATTTATCTTTTTAGTGAATCTCTCCTCCCCTAAATGCCTAACATTTGCTGCCACATAGTGGCATATAGTAAGTCAACCAATGAATGAGAGAGAAAAAAAAAGGGAACGATTTTCTAATAGGCTCCGCGAGAGGAGAATATTATTATCTTGTCACCTTTGTATCCAAGTGCTTAGTGTAGTGTCAGTCCAAAGGTGTTCAAAAAATATTTATTAAATGAATTAGAAGGCAGTCACAAAAGTTGATAGAGATTTCATGTGAACTTTTCCCTTCATTTCTAGAAAGTATAAAACAGACTATTCTTTTGGTACATGTGATGCATTAAGGTGACCTTCTTCTTCTTGACTCAGCAATGAGACTTTTGATCCAACAGGTACTTCCTGAAAGATGCTTTTGGTTGATTTCTTTTCCACCTAAGTCCCCATTCTCATGTTGAATGTGTTGGAAAAATGAGTATATGGTATCAGCCTTACACCGTGGGTGCGCTATCATTAAGTACAGGTGTTAAATATGGCCTCTGATCTCCTCTGCCCAGTGTGAGCAGGTCTTTATTCTCAAGTTTGGATAATGACTAAGGCTGTTGAAACATGGGAGAGAACAAGGGTGAGGAAGGTGCCTGCTACGTCTATTTCTTTTGATGATTGATTTTATACCTCAGAGCTGCCCCTATTTATTTATAAAGAATTAACTAGGAGAGGGCTGAGAATCTACCGGATAAAAGTGTAGATTTGATCATTTGATAAATTAATAATTTGATCATTATTTGTTTTGATTATCATTGTTACCGCTTATTGAATGTTTGCAATATATCAGACCCTCTGCTAAGGATATTTACATACGTTATTTATTTCTCACAGCAGTCCCTATGAAATAGATACTAAGAAGCCTGTTTTATGG
Organism: Camelus bactrianus; assembly: GCF_048773025.1. Classification (NCBI taxonomy): domain Eukaryota; kingdom Metazoa; phylum Chordata; class Mammalia; order Artiodactyla; family Camelidae; genus Camelus; species Camelus bactrianus. Next base: position 163,964 of record NC_133566.1, read on the forward strand.
GAGAAGAACTGATTCAGAGAACTTTCCAAGAATGTATAGCTAGGAATTTGAATTCACAGAACTAGGATTCAAATCCAGATCCATCTGACTGTGGTCTATGCTTTTAGTCACCGTGCTGCTGCCTCTTAAGTTTCAGTGGAGGAGGTTTTTTTTTTTTAATTTGTGTTTTTATTTATTTATTTTGGGGGAGATAATTAAATTTATTTATTTATTCATTTATTCATTTATTTAAGGAGGTACTGATGATTGAACCCAGGAACATGTGCATGCTAAGCACACACTCTATCATTGAGCTATGCCCTCCCCCTTTAGTGAAAAGTTTTATATTGAAAATTGTAGTACTGAAATAGGAGGGGAAAATAATCAGATTTCATCCTATACAGATATTAGAAGATTGACAGACTCTTGAAAAGCAGTTTCCACGTTTATTTTCTTATACAAAATAATTATGAAATTTAAACCTGTAATTTAACCAACTTGCAGTAATTTGCATTTTTTAAATTAAATTCAGTCTTGCCCTTGGTATCACCATCAGGACAGGCATCCCAGATATATCTTTAGCAGTAGAAGAAGCCTGTGTAAGTCAAATCTAAAGGCTTAGGGAGCAAAGTGATGTTTATAAATAATTATTTTCTATCTGTAAAATGTGTTTTGTCATTAGAGTTAAATCTTTTGAAAGAGATTCTTATTTAGGAGACAAGCCTCAGAAATATATTATTTAGATTTGGAAATGTACGGTTTGTCATGCTGGGAATGGGTAGCAGAAAATTTGGGAAGCAGCACTCGTTAGTCTCTAAGATATACAGTAAGTCAGTGGGTACAAGCAGAGTGTTTTTCTTATGTGGTTTTTTAAACAATTTTTGTTTGCTGAGATAGTGTTTGTCATTAGAATAAAATTCATTTTTCCTTCCTCCACATACTTTGTATGGGATTATTCCTTAATTAGTTTATTTATAGTTGTTTTAGATTTAATAAATACAGTGAGAACATAGTTTTGACATCTGTGCCCTGTTATTTTTATTTGTTCTTTAGGAGATTTAAATAGTTTTGAATTTTATTTTGTTACCTTAAAAAGAGCTAAACCTGAATATTGGTCTTTAAAAATGTCTCATAGAAGATTTTCTCTTTCCTCTTGGTTGTGTTTTAAATACTGTATTTCTAACTGTAGTTATATACATTTGAACTTTGCTCCTTCCAGAATTATAATTCAAAGCCTTTGTAAAATTTTATCAAAAGTTACATGCAGACACTAAAAGCAGTGTGCTGAATGATGGTCTATTAAAGATTAAAAGTGCCTGAATAGCTCACAGTGAAAAAGAATGTGACAATGAATATATGTATGTTCATGTATAACTGAAAAATTGTGCTCTACATTGGAAATTGACACAACATTGTAAACTAACTATAACTCAATTAAAAAAAAAAAGAAAATGCCTGAATGAAATAAATTGTGGTAAATAGGAATTTATGGTTGGTGTACAGGGAGTCAGATAATCCTGTCAAGACCTAAGGATCCTGTCTTAGGCACCTTACTGTTTTTTCACATTATCTATCTTTATCCCCCCCCACCGCCATCAACCAGGCAAACAGGTTTTATTTCTACCTTGTAAGCTTGCATACTTACAGTTTTGTAAAAAGTTTAAGGTTATAGAAAATTTATAAATAATTCTGCAAACATACATAGTAGACAATCAAGTAAATGCGCAGTAACTTTGAATTACATCAGCTTTAAATCACATAATTCTTTATAATTGGTCATAGATGCACTTATTTGCAGGCATACATGTTGGGTTTCCTTATTTTTGTGTCCTACTTCCAACATTCATACATTTTCATACTTGACCAGGCAGAATTGCATTCAAACTAGTGATGAAAAACTCAGCATAATTGTACTGTGCCTGAATCACTATTCCAGTAGTTCCCACAATTTAGCAAGCATCAGGATCATCTGGGGGCTTGTAGGACCATAGATGCTGGTCCCCAATCCTGGTATTTGATTCAGCAGGTCTAGGGAGAGACCCAGGAGTATAAATCTTACGTTTTCACAAGTGATACTGATGATTGGGGGCCCAAAATTTGAGAACCAATGTACTGTACTAATGAGGTGATGCAAACCACTTATTTCAGAAGTTCAAGTACTTGTGTATAAAAATTAAGGCTTTGAACTTGTAACCTTAATTAGCAATACCCAATTTTAGACATCAATTTTTCATGTTGCATTGGTTACCTACTCCTTCTTCTTAGCTTGCACTGTTTTGGGTTATAAAGCAACAACATGAGCTTTAAAGCAACATTTATTTGGATTTGAATATTGCCTCCTAGTATCTGATTTGCATAAAAGTACATTTGTAAAAGGCTTCTATGGCCTAGATAATGTTATTTGATTTTTGAAGTATTTTGAAAAATAATATTGCACCTGCTATAAAAAAGACTGAATAGCATCCAGGAGCCTTACAGGCACAGAAAAGGAAGTACTGACTATTAAAAGAAGAGAAAAGCCTGAGACACTATCCCTCCCATGGAAAAGAAACATAAAGTATATTGGCCAAATATACTGTCTTCTGGGATTTTTCATTTTTAACAGGCAGCTGGGGGATGCTGAATTGGTGGTCCTCAAAACTATTTTGCATAGCAAAGCCTTAGAATGTCAGTGTCTAATGTTTCCATGTAAGTTTCAATTACATTTTTAACACAGAAATAGATACAGTACTTGAACCCATAAACATTTCACTAAGGTAAAAAAAAAACACAGTAACCAATTTTAACAGTGCCCTGGCAAATTCATACAATAAAAGTAAAAGCCATCCCAGGGGGACAGTCCGTTAGTATCCTCTATAGATGCACAGTTTGCCTTTCTTAGAAGTGAATATTAATATGGCACTATTATGAAAACAATATTGATGTCAGCGTTTGAGTGCTTAATATGTGCCCGGCACTCTTCTGTGTGCTTTGTATGTGTTAACTCATTCAATCCTCACCACAGCCCTAGGAGATAAATATTGTCCATGTCCCTGTCTTACAGCTGAAGGTTTGGCACAGGGGGGCTAGACATGCCGAAGACCTCACCTTCAGTCAGTGGTGGGCCCGGGGCTGCAGCCAGGAGGTCTGGGGCTGTGGCTGGAAACCCTCACCACTATTCTATATGGTAGTCCTTGTCTGTACACTTCATATATCATTTATAGATGAGTGTCTGGCACACAAGGTCTATTGAAGTGCAGGCCATTTGCAATGGCATTTAATTATACACTCTATAAGGTTGGCAGAGCATGTCATTATCCATTTGTGTCTGTATATATGTCTGTATACTTTTCTGCTATGAATTAGGCTCCAGACTTGATTTAAATTTCCACTAGTCCTTCTTTTAATAGCTGAGTTCCCTGAAGTTCTTAGAAACTAGATGATTGCCTCAAATTATATGGCCTTGCTAGATCTCAAAATTAGCTTTTCTTACCACACATTCAACTTTATTTTCATTCCTTTTGAAATGGATAAGGACTAAGATTTTTACTTATTTATTTATTTTTGGAATGATATTGGTTTAGAAAGACAGAGGCAAATATGCTAAATAGTATGCCCAGTTGCTGGAGGAAACAAATTGTTATGTGTTCTAAAGATTTTTACCTGTAAAATTTTGAGAGTAGTATTACCTAATCCTGCTGCCTTGTGAAATTGAATCACATCACTCATAATAATGTGAAATGTAAGAAATTGTACTGATGATGGAGCATATCAGCAGCCTTTAAGAGAAATAATATAAACCATATTTCCTCAAATCTAAGAAGCCTTCTGTGTTAGTTTTCCATTGCTGCTTTAGCAGCTCACCTCACAGTCACTGTCCATCAGGAGTCTGGGTGTGGTTAGCAGGGTCCTGTCTTCTGAGTCTTACCAGACAGAAATCAAAGTGTCAGCCAGTGCTGCGAACTCATCTGAGGCTCACAGTCCTCTCCCAGGCTCACTTGGTAGTTCACAGAATTCAATTCTTTGCCTTTGTAGGAATGGCATTCCTGTTTGCTTGCTGGCTGGGAGTAACAGACACTCCCCTAGAGGCTCCTGGAGGCCACGCTTAGTTTCCCACATGGCCTTCTGTATGCACAGTTCACAGCATGGCTGTTTGCTATTTAAAGACAGTGTTCTCATAAGAACTGATTTTTTAGGTCAGGCCAACCTACAGTAATCTCAGTAATTTAAAGTCAGCTTATTAGGGACTTTAATTACATTGATAGAATCCTTTCACAGCAGCATTTAGATTACTATTTGGTTGAATAACTTTGAGAAGGTGTGTAAACCAGGGTGTTAAAATCTTGGGAGCTATCTTAGAATTCTGCCCACCACATGATCAATTATAAGACAAATTGTTATTTTATTTGTCAATAAGGAAGAAAAATGCTGGCTTAAAGTATGATAGAGTGCATTATAAGTACTTGGATATTGCTTTCTCCAAAAAAAAAACCCCAAAAATAAAACAAAACAAAAATAGAACTGTGTTCATTCATCTAATCACAAATATTTGCTTCATGAATATCAAACTTAGTCCCCACTGCTGCCTTTCTGTGCTTTTTTGCAAGCATCAATTTTTTTTTAATGCTGAATCATAGTGTAATCTTTTAGAGGATATTAAAAATTGGGTCATAAATGTGACATGTGTGTACCCAAAGTACACATAATTCAGCAAAACTTACAATGATATAAACTGTCAGTGACCAAATTTGCACATGCCCAGGGAATGACAGCTACATTGTGACCACCACAGGGCAAATGGTGATTGCTTTTGTTTGTTTCCTAATTATTTGCAATCAGCTTTATTGAGATATAATATATACAGTAAACTGCACCCATGTAGGGTTTCATTTGATAAGTTTTGACAATTGTATTCATGGAAACACTACCACAATGAAGACATTTCCATCAGCCTCAAAAGAGTCAGTTCCTTCACCCCAAGCAATTTTGTTGTTGTTGTTGTTGTTGTTGTTGTTGTTGTTATTGTAGATTAGTTAGCATTTTCTGGTATTTAAGTGAGAAAAAATGGTTATGGAGACAGTATTCTTAATTTTGGGGTTTTCTCCAGACCCCCTCATTCTTAGAGAAATAATTTCCTTTTTAGGTCTTAGGCTTATCCCTTCAGTGTGGGGGTAAAATGATTCTCCGTGAAGCTTTCTGGCCACTACTGTGGGCTACCCCTGACTTCTACTTTGCCTGGGCATTGTTCACCACCTGTCGGAGTTGGCTGTCCTGCCCCACACGTGTGCGTGTGTGGCTCCCTGGCCCACTGCTCTGTTTGCTGTCTGTGTGAGGCCCAGCAACAGCGGCGGCTTTCAGCTGGGAGTTCCAAGCTCCTAAAAAATTTCACATCATTGCTGTCTGAGGCTGTTCTCCTGTTACTTAAGGCAAGAGAAACAGGTGACATTAATTTTTAATATATTTTATTTAATATATCACAATATTATTATTTCAACATGTAATCAATATGAAACTATGAAAACTTATTAAGGAGATATTTTAGATTCTTTTTCTAGTACTCCGAGATCTGGAGTATATTTTATACTTACACCATGTCTCAGTGTAGACTTAGCCACATGTCAAGTGCTTACTAGCTTTTGGCTGGTATATTGGACAGTGAAGATGTAGGTTATGAACTTTACTTTTCCCATTAAGACAGTAGTGTATGGATTCCACAAGAAATTTGCTTTAACAATGCTTGACTCTCTAATAGGTTAGGGCTTGCGTATTTCAGAATGGTTTCAATGGTTGAGATATAAAATACTTTGTTAATAAAGACAAATACATTTTTATATATTTTCCTCCTTATACAGGTAAGCTTATTGTTGAAAATTTGAAAAAGTCTGGGTAAGAGACTACAGATTGCCTTTATTTCTTAATCCAAAGATGGTAAGTATTGAATTCTGTTGAATTTCCTCTTTGTGAATGTTTCATTTTCAATTAAAGAGAAAAGAGATTTATTTTTGTCTTATTTCCTTGCTCCTCATATTCATATATTTATTGTTATTGACAGTCCTTTTGCCCCTTTGCTTACACTTACTCATTCAGAGTCCCAGGCTATATTCCACCATGGGGACCCTGTGAGAGGTCCTCTGTGGAGTCTGGTTATCTGAATGGTGCTCCCTAGATGGGCTTAACAATAGAAGCCCTGATGGCCTTTAAGTATTCATTGCTAAACCAATATGGTTGCTTTCTATTTTTTTTACCTGTAGTATTTTACACACACACACACACACACACACACACACACACACACACACACACACACACACACACACACACACACACCTTTTCTGTGTTGTTGAGATATAATTCACATGCCAGAAAATTTACCCTTTCAGAGTATACATTTTAGTGGGGTTTAGTTTATCCATGAAGTTTTGCACCCATCACTACTATTGAATGCTTTATCATTCTCATCACCTCAGGAAGAAACCCCAAGCCCATTAACAGTCCCTTCCCATCTCCCCTCTTCCCAGTTCCCTGGCAACCACAAATCTACTTCCTATTTCTATGAATTTGCCTATTTTGGACGTTTCATATAAGTGGAATCATACAATATATGGCCTTTTATATTTGGCCTTTTTCACTTAGCATAATGTTCAAGGTTCTTCTATGTTGTATTGTGTATCAGTACTTCATTCTTTTAGGTCTGAGTAATATCCATTGTATGCTGATACCACATTTTGTTTATTCATTCTTCAGTTGATGGTCATTTTGATTTTCTCCAATTTTTGGCTATTATGAATAATCTAGTTTTTGTGATTACACTCATTCTTCAAAAACATTACTTTCTTCATATTATGTCCCATTCTTGTCAAAACTTTCAGTGGCTCCCTATTGCTTGTACAACAAAATAGAAGATGCCTAGTTTGCATTAAAAGTCTTCGCTACTTTCCTTTCCACCCTTCTTTTCCATTGTGTTGTAGTTTATTATTTCTAAAATATGTGCTACATATGAATATAGATTATGTAAATGATATATATAATTTCATCAATTTAATTCATTTTAAAATGATCTAAATTTTTAAGAATAAAGACTTTATTTACAAACCAAAGAGTAGATTGAAGGTAGATAGGTAATCTGGAGAATTAGAACAGAGTAAAGTGAAACATTATAGAAAAACAAAGAAAAAACTTTTCTGGATTTGACCATAATGTCAAACAGAGGCATTCATTTTCATATAATGTGAAAAAGCACCTCATTTGAGTCAGCCTTTGATATGTGGAACTCATTCAAATCACTCATTTTCTGATTAGCATGGTTATTTTTTTCCGGGGCCTCAGTTTTTCTGTTTTTTTTTTTTTTTTTTTTTTTAATCCAGATAGTGTCAATCTTTTTCCCTTTTTGACATGTCTGAAATTGTTAAAAAGGAAATATTTTTATATAAACTTAAAAATAATTTTCCCGACTATTTTTTGCATATACACACACAGATATAAATGTATAGTGGCATTTTTCTCCCATTATATGGAAAAATAGAACATAGTATATAGACTTAAAAAAAATCACAGTATATCTTAGAAATCTTTTCAGAATAGTACATTGAGAACATTCTCACTTTTTTTTCCTGCAGGATAATTTCTCTAAAATGTGTATCCACTTGAAATGTGATTACCTATACTTAGAAAAAGAGAGAAGGGGATATAAATGGGAAAAAGGAAACAATGTGCAGATGTTTGGACTTTGTTTATAGGTGAAAACAATGGAAGATCAGAAAATTTAAGTAATTGCCCAGGATCATGCAACCAGCGCAGGGTCCTGATGCTAATCTAGGTGTTTCCAAGCTCCTGGCCTCCCTGCTGTATCCATGTTGCATTTGATGAAAAAAAGGAGAGAGAAATCATGCCAACTTCTTTTTCAACAGAAATAATAGAATTCCAGACTTTATTTTCTGGATTAGTCCTTTAAGAAGCTTTGCATTCTGAAGCCTCTAGGTGTGCTTTTCAATCTTAAAAAGGACTATTTCTGATATAAAAAAGTATCATGAGATGATAGTAAATGAAACACTTTAGTTCTTTTCCTTCTGTGCACCACTGAATATCCTGGTGTCACCATGGGCCGCCACCCCGCCTGGTGTTACCAGTGCTGTAAGAAAAAGCCACACCCACAGCCATGCTTCTGCTGAGGTGTCCCTGATGCTAAGATCCGCATCTTTGACCTGGGGTGGAAGAAGGCAAAAGTGGATGAGTTCCCACTCTGTGGCCAAATGGTGTCAGATGAATATGAACAGCTTTCCTCTGAAGGCTCCAGACAGGTATGCGGGGTGACTTTGGAAAGCCCCAGGGCTTGGTGGCCAGGGTCCACATTGGCCAAGTCATCATGTCCATTGTCACCAAGCTGCAGAACAAGGAGCATGTGATTGAGGCCGTGCACAGGGCCAAGTTCAAGTTCCCTGGTCACCAGAAGATCCACATTTCAAAGAAGTAGGGATTTATCAAGTTTAACACAAATGAATTTGAAAACATGGTGGCAGAAAAGTGGCTCATCCCGGATGGCTGCAGGGTCAACTACATCTCAAATTGTGGCCCCCTGGACAAATGGCAGGCCCTGCACTCATGAGAGCCTTGGTGCTGTCCCCTCCTTCCACACAACCACCAATAAATCCTACTTTCCTGTCAAAACAACAACAACAACAACAACAACAACAACAACAACACTTTAGGATGAATTGAGTAAATTACTGAAAAAGAGACCCCACTATACATAGGTATTTATCGCAGCAGTAATTCAGATTGGTGAGGGATGGATGATCTGATGATTTTTTAAAAATTTATTTATTTATTATTGGTTTACATAAGTATTTTTTATTTTGGTGGGAAGAGGTAACTAGGTTTCCTCATTTTTAGAGGCGGCACTGGGGGTTGCACTTTACTACTTGAGCTGTACCCTCCCCCATGATTTGGTGACTTACGTTGCAACAAATTTCTAATTTGTCAAAACAACAACACCACGTGTTCATTGCTTCAGTCTTTACATAAAAAATAATTTACAAATTAAACAAAAGATAATATAAAAGGACTTTGTGAGGTTAGCTTTCTTACTAGACTGAACTGAGTGAGTTCAGCTATGAAAATTTCATTTTTTTCTCGATCACTATATTTTTTTGTGAGTTCTGTTTGTCATGGGTTTTCTCCAGCAAAAGTCCCACTGTAGAAGAGTGAATTTTCTCAAGACTTTATCAGGTAAAGAGAGTGAGAGGGAGCCAGAGACTAACTCCCAAGCTGTTCCAAAGCTCTTATATTTATTGAGAATAGTCAAAAAATAAATCAAAATGAAATACATCATAGGAATGAGTAAGGGGTATGGTGTATGTGCAGGGATGCCGGTCAGCAGTTTCAGTTCATGAAAAACAAAAACATTATAATCTTAATTTATACTTAGAAGGTTACAATATTGATAATACAAATGGTTATTTTAAGCCTCAAACAATCATGAGCAAGGTTGCAGTTTTCTGAATAATTGATAATGAAACCCCAGGCCACCACAGAGTCTCCATACTATGATCAGAAATGATCTAAGCACACAAAGCAGCCCAGCTGCCCCCAGCTGAGGGCTAAGTCAGTTTTCTGTGAGCAGGAGTGACCTACACTATCCACTTGCGCCTGGTAAGCCAAGCACGTCCTGCCGGTTAGGGCGAGGGATGAGCTATGGTTTTCCATAAGCAGAAGCAGCCCTGAGTCTATGACCTTGAACTAAGCAAAGTGAGCAAAGCATGTCTCTGCTTTTCACGGCGAGGAGACAGTTCGTAGCGGGTCCCTGCTAGCACAGCAGCTTCAAGGTAGCTGAGTGAAGTCCCTCAACAGGCGGTGACTGGTACCGAGAGTTCAGTCTTTTGTGCTTTTGGACATTTTGCTTTGAAGGAGCAGTATAATGACAAACACAGAAAGCATGGGTTTTGATTATACATTTCTTATGTGTTTACATAAAGGTGAGAATATGATTTGGTTAAACAATCATTACAATATCAAAGTTTGTTAACCCAAGTTTGTGCTCCCACAGTTTTGTATTTTCTGTAATTGCTCCTTAACACCAACTTGGGGCAGGCTCATAGCTTTCCTGATGTGTTTTAGTTACAAAAGCTGTAGTTGTGCTCTCGTCCCTTATTGGGCGTGACCAGTTACAGGAGGGACCTGTCTTTCTCTGTGCTCCTTCACTCCCCTCTCCCCATTGCTGGGAGTTGTACATTTATGCAGCCTTTTTTGGATTATCTGTTGAAATAAGGTGCCAATGCCCTGTGACTCAGGAGCTGTACCTCCAGGAACTGAGCGCTACAGATATGCTCATGCAACCTTATCTGAAAGGTGAGTCCTTTAAAGATGAAAATTCTTTGTTCTGATAGAAATTCAGCACATCTGCAGCCTGTGACTTAGTGTTTACTAACAAGAGAGCCGTTAAACCTACCCCAGCTCTCCTGGCACAGTGGAGGTATGTTATAGCTTACCTACTGGATGTTTAACTTGTTCCCAGTGCTTTTCAGTATAAAAAATGCTGCAGTGAGTATCTTGGTGTACATGCTACTCACTCATGAGTGCTGAGAAAGTGTCTTACCTGCTGTAGCTAGGAAAGTCTTCTGCTTTACATTTTCCCTCCTCGTACTTCAAGGAGCACAGGAGAGCTCAGTTTAAAGTCACAGCTGATTGCCTGCAGGGGCGTGTGACTGATGGCAAGCCCTTGGCCCTTCCTGAGCAGGAGTTTCTGCAGATCTGGGCCTCTCAGACTGACCTGGGACAGTGGTAACAAACGAGCTCTTCACTGTTGCCCACGATCAACTTCTCCACCTTCCTCTAGGGGTGTGTGTCAGTCAGGGTGCCATTAGTATTTGTTTTGGACAAGACAACTTATTGGTGAGAGAGCCCCGTGCTTTTCTGGTCCCCTACCCCACTGTGATTCCATTGTGCTACAGTCGTGTATAGTTACTGACTCACAAAACATCTTCAACTGTCATTAAGGGGGTAATACTGCAGCCAGTTGAAAACTATTATAAAAATGTTGGCAGAAATTATATAAGATTATTTCTGATTTTCTTGGCTTCTCTTTTTCTCGTTCCTTTAGCAAGAAGCAATGGTAGTTTAAGTTACTTGACTTGAGTATCTGCCCTAGCACATGTCATTTTTTTTTATTATCCCAATGAAAGTCTGAGTCAACAGTAATAGTTTCTTCACAGGTAAAGAAATAACTTGATATGATATAAAAGCAAGATTTTATTCTGATTTATTAACTTTGTTTTTGTGTGTGTGTGTGTGTGTGTGGTTTTACTTTTATTTTTTTGTCAAACTCAGGAAAAAACTACCAAAATATTGCAAAGTTTTCCCATGTAATCTTCATCGAGGTTCCCCAAATGTTAACAGCTTACACAGTGACAGTGTAGTTATCAAAATCAGGAAACTAACACTGATATAGTACTGTTACCTAGTCTCCAGGCTGTATTCAGTTTTCACCGGTTGTCTCAGTAATGTCCTCCCTCTGTCCAGGATCTGATGCAGTTGCATTTTAGTTGTCATGTCCCCTCTTAGTTTTCTTTAATCTGAAACCATTCCAAAATCTTTCTTTGTCTCTCACGACTCTTATACTTTGAAGAGTACTGGTCAATAATTTTGTAGAATGCCCCACAATTTGGATTTGTGTGGTTTCCCCATGATTCAATGAATGTTAAAAATTTTTGGTTAAGAGAACTCTACAAGTGACGTTATTAAGCTTACTAGGAGGCACGTGCTACTGATTTGTACAATTACCAGTGATGCTAACTTGTTCACTTGGTTTAGGTGATACAATTGGGCTTGTATGCTGTAGTTGTGCTTTTCCTTTGTAATTAATAAGTGTTCTGTAGGAAAACACTTTGTGGCCAGGTAATTATCTTGTTTTTCATCATACTCTCTAATTTTTATTTTCATTGATGATTCTTACCTGAAATGATATTAATACCGTGGTGTTTGCCAAATGGTGATTTTCTGTTTCCGTCATTCCTTCTGCATTTACTGGTTGGATCTCCTATAAAGAAAAGCTTTCACCACCAAGCCCATAAAAACCAGCAACATGGCGCCTTCACAGCCACCCCCTCTCTCCCTCTTTGGAGACAGCCCGCATTCTGTCTATGGAGTGTGTACCTACTTTTAATCTGAGCACCCAAACCCCACACCTCATGGCCTTTCTCTTGCCATTCAGTGTATCTCTCTGAATAAATCTATATTCAATCAAAAAAAAAAAAAAGAAAAGCTTTCCTTCTTAGGTATGTGTTCAATTTTTAAATCTATATCAGAATAGCCTTGAGGATTTTTATTTTACTTATATCAAATGTACTTACAGATTCTTATTCTATGGATTCAATCTATTACCATCATTATTTTTGTGCTATAATTATTATAGTTTGGCCCTAGGGAACCCCTTCAAGAAGGCTTCTGGCCCATCACTTTTTGAGGATTGACTGGCTTTCTAGTACCACAGGATGTCCCAGGCTCATCTTGTGCATTCTCTGATCTAGCCCTGGAATTAGCCATTTCACCAAGGAAGATTAGCTGTCTTTATTGAAGATTGGAATTCTTCTATGCTCTTTCCCTCATACTTGTATGTCACCATCTTTTAAAAATCTTTCCAATATAAAACCACTTTGGAGGATGTGGGCATGTAACTCTGTTGAACAGAAGTTAGTTTATATCCAGTAATTCCCTTTGTAGTATATTCTGTTTAGTTCCCAGCAGATTCATCTTGCACTAATTAAAGTGGGAGGATTTCTGCACAGGTTCCACTGTGCCAAATATGCTATTTCATGGAAACATGGTTGAAGATTTTCTTTGGTTTCATTGAGTATTTGATAATAACAGTTTTGAAAACTTTTCTAAGAGCTTTCTTCCAATGCTTATAGTATAGAAGTATTTATATTCTCCATATTTTTAGTATAGTGGACTCAATTTTTTTTTTCCTTAAGAAAAATCTTGACTTTGCTTTAAGTACTCTCTTGGTTCACTTCCAAGGTGGGTTGGCCATCTATCCAGAGTACAATTTTGATTAGGCTTTACAATGTCTACAAAAGATTTCAGCCTTTTCTCCTTATTTATCATCTAAAACACATCTTTGCTCTTAATATACAGTATAAATTAGATCCCTGTCACAAACTGTAACTTCAAATTTGCAGTCTCTAGAATGGTGGAAAAGACAAATTATGAAGCATTATTTACAAGCCATTAGTTCCTAGACACTTGAACTTAAAACTAAGGGAGGCATTAGAACTCCATGTTCTTAGACTGTGTTGTTTTGGCACCACAGATTTCATTCATACTCTTCATTAATTTATCTTGTATTTATCTGTAAATTATCTTTACTAGTGGTTCTCAAAATGTGGTCCCCTACCACTAGTAGTGCCAGCCTCCTGTGGGAACTAGTTAGAAGTGTAGCCTTCTTGGGTAACACCGAGAAGAGGTAGTGTGGGTTATCAAGCCCTCAGGTGATCCTGATGCAGGAGAAACATTGCTGTGTTCATTTCCTGTAAATTGTTTCCAATTACTGGTGGAGGTACAGAGTGCCAGTTATCCGTTTGCTGTTTTATATTATCTGTTTTACCTAGCTTGTAGGAGTAGTGAGTTATTTTGAAGATTAACTCTCTGTTCTCTCCTCCCCTTGAATCTGGTAGCCTCAAATTTACTTTCTGTCTCTATGAATTTGTTCATTTTAGATATTTCATACAAGTGGAGACTCATACAATATTTGTCCCTTTTGCCTTGCTTATTTCACTTAACATAATGTTTTCCAGGTCCATCCATGTTGTAGAATGTGTGTCAGAACTTCATTCATTTTCATAGTAGAATAACAGTCCATTGTATGCATATATCATATTTTGTTTATCCATTCATTTGTTAATGAACACGGGTTATTTTCACTTTTTGGCTGTTGTGAATAAGGCTTGCAATGAATGTTGGTGTATAAATATTTTTTAGAGACTTTATTCAAATCTTGTGTATATATCTAGGAATGGAATTTGAGGGTCATATAGTAATTCTGTTTTTATCTTTTTTAGAAAATACCAAACTATTTTCCACAGTGTATGTATTGCTTTTATTACCACCAACAAGCTACAGTTTCTTCATATCCTTGCCAGTGCTTATATTTTGTTTTAAAAAAAGTATTAAAATTTTAAAATAATTATGGCTACCCCAGTAGGCACAAAGTGGTGTCTCAGTGTGATTTTCATTTGCATTTCTCTAATGGCTGATGATGTTAAGCATTTTTTCATGTGCTTTCTGGTCATTTATATATCTCCTTTTAAGAAATGTCTATTCCAGACCTTTGCCCATTTTAAAATTAACTTGTTTGTCTTTTTGTTGTGTTATACAAATTTTTTTATATATTTTAGATGTTAAACCCTTATCAGATATATGGCTTACAAATATTTTCACCCATTAGGTAGGTTAACTTTTTACTTTATTGATAATATATTGATGTACAAAAGTTTTATTTATTTATTTATTTTAAAGTTTTACATTTGATGAAGTCCAATTTATCTATTTTTTCTTTTGTTGCTTGTACTTTGGTGTCATATCTAAGAGCTACTGCCATGATAATGGCAATCCACGATCATGAAGATTTACCCCTGTGTTTTTGCATAACAGTTTTGTGATTTTAGCTTTTATATGTAGATTGTTGATCCATGTTGAGTTAACTTTTGTATATGGTGTGAGGCAGGGGTCAACTTCATTATTTTATGTGTGGAAATCCAGTTGCTCCAGCACAATTGGTTGAGGAGACATTTCTTTCTCCATTGAATGAACTTGGCACCCTAATCAAAATCACTTGAAAATAGATTTATGGCTTAAAGTCTGGACTTTCAGTACTGTTTCATTGGTGTATATGTCTATTCTTATGTACTATGTTGTTTTGAATATACATTTCTCATGCTGTTTTATATACTTTTAAAAAACTTCTTTAGGCACTTTAAGTGTTATTTTAACTTTTTGTTCTTGATAAGACTAAAATTATGAAGAACTTTAAACATTTAAAATATTGCACTTAGTAAATTATAAAGAAGTAACTTTAGTATTATGCGATATGTACACTCCTGGGCTTCTGAGGGAAGCATGAAAATGCACAAGACTTGTTTCTGTTCTCTAACAACTTGCAACTCCATTCATTTACTTTAAAAGTAGTATACTTTTGCTTTGCCGTTCTATTTTTTCATGTGAGTCCACCCTTATGATGTCGTTAGTATAGTATATGAGATGCTTATCCCCGTTGCAGCAAAGATGTAAAATTTAGATATAGTTTTTTTTGCTGTTGTATAGTTTGTATCTTTACTTTAAGCACCTAATTTTATTACTCTTGTTATGTTTTTATAATTCATTTCTGTTATATTCTGCAACTAGTTTCCTAGAGTATGGGTCTTTCATGTTTTAGTTTTTTATGAAAGACACTTTAAGCCATTATACTACTGAAGTTTGCCTCCTTCTGTATATTTTTACCCATCCATCTGCAAACACGGAATCTTTCTTGGGCAAATTTATATTCTGGTGCTGAGACTTCTTCACTGTGTGTTGTGCAGTTACTGAGATGGGCTATTGTAATGTGAACTTACAGGGTAAATTTTTAGTAGTTGATAGCGATGTTCTCAAGCATGTGCTCCTCTTGCAAGAACTTAATTATATTTATCTTTAGTTACTCTTGCCTAGAATAGCACTGTGTGATAGAAATAAAATTTGAGCCACATATGTTATTTAAACATTTCTAGTAGCCTCATTTAAAAGAGTTAAAAAGGGCTAGTTATAATTTTAATGTATTTTATTTAATCTGACATATCCAGGATATTATCATTCTAACATTTAAACAATATAACAGGATTGAGATATTTTACATTTTTTTAATACTTTTTCAAGTTTTTGGAACTATGTGTTCACTTTATATTTATTAAATAATTTTTGTAATTTTTTTAAATTGAGGTATAGTAAGTTTACAATGTTATGTCAATCTCTGGTGTACGGCACAATTCTTCAGTCATACATGAATATATATATATATATATATATATATATATATATATATATATATATACACATATATTCATTTTCTTATTCTTTTTTACCATGAGCTACTATAAGTTATTGAGTATATTTCCCTGTGCTATACAGTATAAACTTCTTTATCTATTTTACTTTTTTAAACCAATTCCTTGAAACCTAGTAGATCTTTTACATCTTGATTGGATCACCGAATTTTCATCAAAAATGCTTGATCTTAGTTGAGACTTCAATTTATGGTTGAAAATGTAGATTCACATGACTAAGTTCTTCCAAAGAAACTTATACTTTTCAATATCTGAATTAAGTGCCAAAAATTTTTCTTTTTAATATTTTTATTTATTATGATAAGACTTGTTCATGCTTTTTTAGAATTTGAAGCAAAAATTTAACAGTTCCAAATCTGTGCTTCTTAAATTAAGCAAATTCACTAATTCTTGTGTCAACTTAGTGTTATTAACATCATTTCCTAAGGATATTGCATAAGTTGAACAACTTTAATTAACTCGATCAAAACAAAAAAGTGTTCAACTATTTATGATTATTTTTGCAGCCAATTTTTACAACACTCTGCATTGTAAATAAAATATTCTGTATATTGATTCACATTAGGGAAAAGTGTAAAATCTTTATTATCAAATCATATTATTGTAGGTTCGTCACCAGTTGTGGGTTCTGGCCAGCAGAAGTCCCACCGAGACGGAATAAATTACTCAAGACTCTGTGGAAAAGTGAAGAGAGCCAGAGGGAGTTGGGAGCCTCGAGCCTTTCAAATCTCCCACATTTATTGAGTACAGTCAAAGGAGGAATGCAGGAATTTAGGGAAGGACAGGGTGGGATCACAGTGAGTACAAAGGCTTTGTTTATTGTTGGTGTTGGGCTCAAGGTCAGAAGACCCTTTTTGGTGAATCACTTTTGTGGGTTTTGAGCCTTTCAGCTTATCAGGGCAGAACATCTGAGAATCAGCTGCTTAAGAACTTGGACTCAGGTGGCTGTGCCTGTCTTAGGTTGCCCCCCTCAGGAGATGTTTCCCGTCATTGGCTACCCAGCTTTCTCACTTCTGAGTCTGCAGCTTTTTATCATTCCAACCCAAGGCTGTTTTGGGGATAGAAGACTAACAGCAGGCACACCCAGCGTTTATAGCCAGGGACCTGGGTCATTGCTAAAACCTAAAGGCAGTTACTAAGCACATCTTCTTTAAGGAGATAAGGGGCTGGGATCTGTTACAATTTGTTAACCCAATCACGGGCTCCCACAATTATGAAAACTTTCAATTTCAACATAAATGTCTGTACCTGTGTAACTAGGTCTTAGGTACAATTTCTCTTTCTTTGGTAATTCAGGCCATGCTTGTTTACCTGTACTGAGATACCAGTGAGAAAACATAAGCACTGCCATTTTTGTCTTTGATTATTGAATATTGAAAAAAAATACTTTCTTGATCAGCGTTAATAATACAGTAAATCTTTGTGAAATTCTTCCTCTACTCAACCATTGAGCGAAGAACACAAGATTCTTAAATGTATTGTTTTCTATTTTTTCAGTAGTTTTGTAAGCTGGCTAGGATTCTTATTATTTTCAGGTACATACTTATCAGTTTTAACAACTTAATACATGCTACTTTTCATAGCTTTAGAATGCTGAGTACAAACATTTTTCATTCTTTTCTTTTGAGGGGGAGATAATTAGGTTTGTTTGTATGTCTGTTTGTTTTTTATGATGGCACTGGGGACTGAACCCAGGACCTTGTGCATGCTAGGCACACGCTCTATCGCTGAGCTATACTAGCCCCTTCAAAAATCTACTCTATGTATATCATACAGTGGAGCAGAGCAATAAGAGGAATATCAGTTTCTTCTTTTAAAAGTCCAATAAGTGTAGGTTTTTAACCTAACATGCCTGGAGCTCTCTATTGAGACAGAAACTAATATTTTAATATATAGCTGAAATTCTTTGGCCATTTAAAAGGTGAAAAATAATCCATGCTACAATTTTGATTTTTTTTAAGGTACATATTTGACATTTCTTCTTAAGTTTGGAAGTTCTTTCAAACAAAATGTGTCTAAAGTTGTACTTTGGTAGTGTCTCATATCACATGACTTATCTAAAGCTAAAAGAAAAGTAATTTCTCATATTTTGAATCTACTGATTTTTGATACTGTTAGACAGGTCTTCCATATGACGGACAGTTGTTTGGTGGCTTAATTGAAGGCCTTCTACTTTTTCTATAATATCTGTTTTAGTATTCCTCATAATTTTCTAATAAAATATCTATAAGTGAAATAATTTATTTACCATCTCTCTACTTAAATATGGTTTCTTCCCTATTTCCTTCCCTCCTTCCATCCTTCCTTTCTTTCTTCTCTCTCTCCCTCCCTCCCTCCCTTTCTTTTTGCAAGAATCCATGCCATTCTACAGCTCATGAGAGTAATAAGCTCAGATCCTTTAAAAATCTTTTAAAAATGTTTGTTGGACATTTAATTCTGATCTCAGGTGAATAACTTTGTTGCTTCTCTTTTGACTTAGGAAACTTCTAATGAAAATGTACTATGCATTTCCTGAAAATGTCTCTTAATATTGTCTACATGTTGTTTAAAATATTTTTTATGTAAGTAATAGTTTTTAAATTTTGCTCTACCAGAGCTAATTGTGATTATTATTCATGTTAAAGTTGGTGTACTGTTTTCTTCTAGTCTCACATCACTGTGCCGGTGGCAGCGCTATCTTCACTGCATCTCCACTTGATTCTGCTTGGGTAGAATGCCTGTGTTTTAATTTAGAAATTTTGTTATACCCTATCCCCTTTTGCCCAGAACAAAAAGTTAAAGAAAACAACTTAATTCAAAGTATGCTAAAATTAAAAATTTTGATAAAAATTAAAATAAATAGTATCTCTGGTTATCAGTTATAATTTACATAGGGATCACTGTAACTTGTGTACTTTGCAAAAAATTCAATAAGTGATTTACTCTATTATTACATTGATGTGTAGAGAAAATTCATTTTAGTTGAATAGTTAGTTGATGCTGACTAGATAAAAACAATAGATGTTTCTTTTGTAGATAGATATTTTACATTGCCTCAGCTTTTAAATTTAGATAAAATTAATTATAATTAAATAAAAATTCAATTCCTCAGTAATGGTAGTCCCATTTCAAGTGTTCACTAGTCACATGCAGCCAATAGTTAATGTATTGGAAATTAAACTTTGAGAGTTGGTTATATAATTGGTTAAAATATTTTGATGACTTGAGACCAAAGATTATAGCCCTTTTAGCATTTTTTCTTTTTTTTGATAATGTTAATGTCACAGGAGCAGTACAAAGAGAGCTTATGTATGACTCAAGAAACCTGGAATGAGCTGCTGAAAGCTACAGGGACACCTTGTTTTAGTTTTGCACTTTTCTTTATTGTGCTTTGCAGATATTGCATTTCTTTAAACAAATTAAAGGTTTGTGGCAACTATGTTAAGTAAGTCTGTTGGTGCCATTTTTCCAACAGCATTTGCTCACTTCATGTCTTTGTGTTACATTTTAGTAATTCTTGCAATATTTCAAAAATTTTCATTATATTATACTTGTTGTGGTAATCTGTGAACAGTAATCCTTGATGTTACTATTGCAATTGTTTCAGGGTGCCAAAAACCACACCCATTTAAGATGGCAAACAATTGGTAAAGGCTGTGTGTTCTCACTGCTCCACCAACTGGTCATTCCCCCATCTCTCTCCCTCTCTTCAGGCCTGCCTATTCCTTAATACAGAACAATATTGTAATCAGGGTAATTAATAACCCGACAGTGGTCCCAGTGTTCAAGTGAAAGTAAGAGTTGCATGTCTCTCACTTTAAATCAAAAACTAGAGACAATTAAGTGCAGTGAGGAAGACATGCTAAAGCTGAGATAGGCTGAAAACTAGGCCTCTTGTGCAAGTGAGCCAAATTGTGAGCAAAGGAAAGTTCTTGAAGGAAATTAACAGTGCTACTCCAGTGAATACACAAATAATAAGAAAGTGAAACAGGCTAATTGCTGATACAGAGAAAGCTTTATTTTTCTAGATAAAAGATCTAAACAGCCACAGCATTCCCTTAACCCAAAACCTAATCTAGGGCAAGGCCCTAATTCTCTTTAATTCCCTGAAGGCTGAGAGAGGTGAGGAAGCTGCAGAAGAGAAGGCTGAAGCTAGCAGAGGTTGGCTGATGAGGTTTAAGGAAAGACACAATCTCCATAACACAAAATTACAAGGGGAAACAATAAAGGCTGATGGAGAAAGTGCAGCAAGTCAGCCTCAAGATCTCAATAAAAGAATTCATTTTGGTGTCTACACTAAACGATAGATTTTCAGTGTTGATGAAACAGCCTTATATTGGAAGATGCCATCTAGGACTTTCATTCGGGTCTAAGATTGCTGGTGACTTTAAGTTGAAACCAGTACTTATTTACCATTCTGAAAACCATCAGGACCTGAAGAATTATGTTCGGTCTGCTCTCCTGTGCTCTATGAATGGAACAACAAAGCCTAGATGAGAGCACATCTATTGACAACATGGTTTATTGAATATTTTAAGCTCACTGTTGAGACCTCAGGAAAAAAAAGGTTACTTTTAAAACATTTTTGCTCATTGGCAATGCAACTGATCACCCAAGAGCTCTGATGGAGATTAGTGTTATGTGCCTGCTAACAAAATATATGTTCTTCAGTCCATGGAAAGTGTGATTACAACTCTCAAGTCTTATTATTTAAGATACATTTTGCAAGGCTACAGCTGCCATATGTAGAGATTCCTCTGATGAATCTGTGCCAAGAAAAGTGAAAACCTCCTGGAAAGGGTTCCCCATTCTAGATACCATTAAGAACATTTGTGACTTGTGGGAAGAGGTCAAAGAATCAACATTAACAAGAGTTTGAAAGACATTGATTCCAATCCTCCTGGATGACTTTTTAAGGAGTTTAAACCTCCAGTGGAGGAATGAACTACAGATGTTGTGGAAATAGCAAGAGAATGAGAATCAGAAGTGGAGCAAGATGTGACTGAATTAGCTGCAATCTCAGAATAAAATGTGAATGGGTGAAGAGTTGCTCCTTATGGATGAACAAAGAAAGTGATTCTTGAGATGAAATCTACTCCTGGTGAAGATGTTATGAAGATTGTTGAAATGACCAAAATAATTTAGAACATTACATAAACTTGATAAAATTGCAGTAGGGTTTGAGGGAATTGAGTCCAGATTTGAAAAGTTTTACTGTGGATAGAGTGCTATGAAACAGCATTACACATTAGAGGGAAATCACTTGTAAAAGCAAGAGCCAATTGATGAAGGAAACTTCAATGTTTAATTTTTAGAAATTACCACAGCCACCTCAGCTTCCAGCAACCACCGCCCTGGTCAGTCAGCCGCCACCAAGATGGAGGCAAGACCCTCCACCAGCAGAAAGATTGCAGCTCACTGTCAGCTCAGTGGATGATTAGCATTTTCTAACAATAAAGTATTTTTTGATTAAGGTATGTATTTTTTTAGACATAATGCTATTGTGTACTTAACAGGCTATGGTATATTGTAACTATAACTTTATATGTACTAGGAAACCCCAAAACACCTGTGACTTGCTTTGTTGTGACATTGGCTTCATAGCGGTAGTCTGGAATTGAGCCTACAGTGTTTCCAAGGTATGCCTGTACTTGCATTGTCTTTGTGGCATGCCTCATAATTATGCAAAATTAAAAAAAAATTTCAAACATTGTTTATGGAAAAAGGCTATTTAGTAATCAAACATTTGGACACATGTATTATATTTGAAGTCATGGCTCATCCCCCATTATTCTCCAAGTATTCTGCAGGAGTACGTGGGGAGTGGGGGCATGTCTATATTCTAAACCTGCTTTCATCATTTCAGTGAAAGACCAAATGACAACAAAAGAGGGGAGTAATTTTGTTTAAGCGCTCTCTCACAAGTTACAATTTAAGAATATCTCATCTATAGAGCTCTATAGAGGTCTCATCAGGCTTACAACAGATCTTTAAATTAGGAAATTTAATTTCAGTTGACATGGACTGTGGAAAGAAGTTAATGGAGTTCAAGTATTTAATATTCTGAGTTTGGGTAAGTTTGAAAATGTTTTGTTATGCATACCTCAACTGCTTTGTGTTTTTTAAAGCTAGAAGTCTCTCAACTAGTTATAGCACCAGCCTTTCTCTCTCTCTCTCTTTCTTTTCTGCTTTTTATTTTGTCTTCTTTTCTTTCTTTCGCTGTTGTCCTTTCAGCAAGCCAAGCAGTAAGTTCTCCATGTTTCTGATTTCCCCAAAATAAATGTAAATAGTTATTCCATTCTCAGTCATGATCTGTGAATAGAGGGGGATGTCTAAAGACCTGTTTTAAAAATCATAGGAGCAAGTCTATGAATAAAAAAAGGAATTGAAACTTGTCAACTAGAGAATTTCTCTACTAGACTGTTTCGAAATGCATTCTGTAGGAGTAGTCACTAGAGATGGTCCTTTAAGAAAGGTTTCTGTGATTAAGTTTGAAGAAACACTGTGTACCATAATAGTGGCCTATTGATGAGTCATAATGCACAATAGTATGTTAAAGATTCTGAGACATCTTACAAGAAAGAAACTTGTAAAAGCTTGTTTATCTTTTGTTTCTTAAACTTCTAGGACAGTGGAATTCTTTTTTTATTTGTCATATCTGTTGTATGAGGAATGCTGCCCTCTAGAGGCATATATATATATATATATATTTTTTTTTGGTTGGGGGAGAAAACTTTCTTATATATTATCTGTCTAACATGAGAAAAAGGACAAATCTCATAGACTAAATTCCAGAAATTTAATGTAATTGTATATTTTTCATTTTTTAAAGTTTTCTTTTAAAAAATCTGAGACAAGAAAAATACATAAAGCAACGGTGAGAAGAGAAAGCAGTAAGACCTACTGGTACCATCTAAGTAAGAGCTGGTTAACATTTTCAAATCAGGAGTTCTTAGAAAAAATAAAAAGAACTCTATCTCTAATGTCCAAATGTCTTTAGTTGGTTCTCCCAATTTTCAAGAAATACATTATTTTTCTACACATATTTTCCTTTTCTGCAAGTTTACTTAAATGATTTTTATAAAGCTAATACTACACAGATGCCAAAATTGGAGAGACGGTACTCCCACAAACTTCACACATTACTTTTATTTTACAAACACTTACATAGAGCTTACATAGTACAGTGAGATAATGGCACAGAACAGAGGTAGAAATTAACAAAACAGAACAGTGTCTAGGAAAGGATCCATATAAAATGGAGTTTTGCATGCAACACAGTTGGCAATTGAAATAGTGAGGAATGGCAGATTATGCAATATATTTTGGGATAAATGATTAGGAATAGCCCATAAAAATGAAAATATTAATTTAAAACAAGTACGATTTCTAAAATAAAGGAATTACAAGACAAAAGATAGCAAGACGATGAGCACAGGACTGTAAAGAAATGGAAATGTTGCAAGCATAAAAATATGCTCAGTTGCAGTCACCAGATACACTGCAAATTAACCCAACCAGATACCAGCATCCTATCAAATTAGCAAAAAAAAAAAAAATTAAATTGATAATCAATGCTCAGAAAGTTGAAAAGAAACAGGTAATTTAATCTCTGCTGGAGGGACTACTGGTACAGCTTTACAGGAGGACAATCTATTAATATAAAAATAAACATATACTACAAACTGGTGATTCCATTTCTCAGTGTCTACCCTAGAGAAATAGTTTTTTTTTTCTTTTACAAATTGCTCTGCACCAATTTGTAAGAGAAAAATGGAAAAATCTAAATATATATCACCAAGAAATATATATATAGTCTTGGATATATATCCCTCCACTGTGGAATATTTTGCAATGATTCAAAGGAGATATACATGTATAATATATATAGAGAAAGACAAGGAAACACAATCAAGACATTAAGTGGAGAAAAATAAGTTCAAGAACATACATTCTTCCTATTATTCATGTAAAAGTGGAAAAGAAAATGATTCCTACATATTCCACATAGACCCATCTATACACACACACATACAGAGATACAGACAGACGTACATAAATATGTTGGAAAAGCACTGGTAGGAAAACTGACAAGCAATCATTACCTGCAGGAAAGAATCCGTGACTGGTAGAAGGAAGTCAAGGAAAATATCAATATATTCATTTATTATTTTTTCTGCAACATTTAATTAGAAATATTTGCAAATACATAGAAAGGTTAGAAGAAATGTAAGTGAACATCCATAAACCCACCTAGATTCTACAGTAGTCTATTATATTTATTTTATATCTATTCACCATCTGTTTTTAATGCATTTCATGTTGCAGATGTCCATACACTTTACCCCTAAACACTCCATGCATATTAACTAAAATTGAGAAAGCAAATTATATTCAGTGAAATACACAAACCTCCAGTGTACCATTACTTGAGTTCAACCTATATGATCCAAGCCACTGTCAAGATAGAGAACATTAACATCACCCTATAAATCTCTCTCATGTCCCTACGCTGTCAATCCCCACACCCACCATCCTACAGGCAGACATAATTTTGAACTTTCTTCAAGCACAGATAAGTATTGCTTATTTTATAATTTCATAAAAATGAAACTATATAGTAATGTTCTCATAAATAAAATAGTAAAATGCTAGTTTACATATTGTTTATGGCCACTTTCAAGCTACTAATAGCAGTGTCGAGGAGCTGCAACAGTCTATGGCTAGCAAAGCCTAAAATACAATCTGGTCCTTTAAAGAAAAAGTTTGCAGCCTCCTGTTCAAAAGCATTTATATAGGCTTTTTCATTGCAAACTGACACCTGAAACTATCTTATGCAACTTTTCCTTTATAGAGGAAACTAAGACCAAGAGATTTTAAATGACTTATCTAAGCTTAGGTGGAAATGTAGAACTCAAATTTAGGTCTGTATTCTGAGTCCTAGTCTGATCATCTTCTCAATATACCGGTAAATTTCTACAACTTATCAAGTAAAAATATATATGCCCACAGGCTCACTTTGACTCTCATGCCCTAACTGTAAACTTCAAAATGAGTTAGAAGTTTAGCGGAACAGAATCATGGTGAGCTAAGGGAAATTTCACCTTTATGAACAAGTTTTTCCACAAAGAAGACTTTCATAGTGTGGAGCTAAACCAATGAATCCACAGTACTCTCAACTTAGGTGGATCACAGGTGGCAACTGATTAAGTGACAATTTCTTCATCAAAAAAATAGCAAGTGCTTATTATTTGCTGGGTGCTGTAGGGATATAAAGTCCTGCTGTGAGAACATCCAGTGAGTAGGAGCAGTGCATAGAAAAAACTATCATCCAGTGTACATAGTTTTAGGTGTTAGAGGTGATAAGTGTGGTATTTTCATCTGGGCATGCCAGAGAAGGCTTATGATGGAGCTGGAACTGAAGAGTTTATGACGTAGAGGATGAAGGGTGTGGGAGAGGGAATGAACAGGGCACCCCAGACCAGCGGGCCTCAGATACACCTATCTGGCTGTGACAGGAGGTATACCAGGAATATGGTGTAAAATGGCAGGTTATGAGGTTGGAAACAGTTCTAAGCCAAAATGTAATGCACCCAGAATGCCAGGCTATCTGGAACTTACGTAAACATTCTGAAAGCAGCGGGAATACAAATAGTTTTGGGGTACAGGGAAGTAGCATGAGCAAAACTACAGCCTTAGAAATAATCTGAGAAATACTGGTTTAGGTCTGTCAGCCGCGGGAGGCTGGAGAGGGATGAGAGGAGGTGAGCTGCCCAAGTGGAAAAATGCACAAGGAGCTGACATGATGCGTGAGGAGCTGACATGGAGCAAAACAGCAGTTTATCGCAGTACAAGCGGGTGAAGCGCGTCCTCGGGCGTATGCGCTTGTCTTTTTATTATGCCCGCGCATGCGTATAGTTCATAATACTTTCTCATGCTATTGGCACATGCATACATTTACTTCCCACCTCACACACATGCAAGTTATTGTGAACTTTGACCTTGTTCCCATGGCCTACTCACTTAAGACTGTCGACAAGGTCACGACAATTCCAAATGATACTTGGATCTTTCTAGAGGTGCACCAGTATTTAAGAGCCCACGGTCTCCAGTCAAAAAACACTGCACTGTTTTTAAACAGCAGATAATAGCTGAAAGCCAAGGGTCTATTTAAACTTGGAACAATTTTGAAAGAAAGTTACAAAAGATCTTCATCTGGTGCTTAAGTTGTACAATCAGAGAATTCACATGAAAAGGCACTGCCAGGTCCTGATAAAGAGGGGAAGAACTGGTAGGAATGTTAAGGGCTATGCAATTTGCAACAGGTGGTTAGCATTGCAGAGCTAGGAAAGTCAAGCCCCCGAGGCTCCCTGTGAATGTGCACCTTCACAAGGCATTGGAGGAAGGGGTCAGATGGGAGAGTGGTGAGCAGGTCAGAGACAATTCATTCCTGAACTGACGGTGGTAGGGTGTGCCTCATAGAGGTATTCAGGAGATGTTATGGGAAATAAAACTGGCATGATCTGGCCAGGT
The DNA here is from genome assembly GCF_048773025.1 of Camelus bactrianus. Classification (NCBI taxonomy): domain Eukaryota; kingdom Metazoa; phylum Chordata; class Mammalia; order Artiodactyla; family Camelidae; genus Camelus; species Camelus bactrianus. Next base: position 190,522 of record NC_133566.1, read on the forward strand.
TCAGAGCCCAGATGACAGCAGTGATAGTCACAGTCTTCAAAAACTACAAATACAGGAGCAACTCAGAACTTCAGTGAAGGAAGGGGAAAGAGCCCCGCTTAATCAGTTAATCATATAAGATACTTGAGTTATCTAAGCCTCACTCTCAGGTTTATGGGATATGCAAGAAGCAACTGCAATCTGAGATGATAACCAAGAAGTAAAATTTGTCAATAATCTTTGCAATTGTTTTAAGATGAAGATGAAGAGAAAACAAGGCCCAAAAGAGCACCTGGGAAATACATATTCAGGAAACAAGAGAACCAGGAAAGGAATGGCTAGAGAAGTGTGGAGTGGGGGTAAGGGCGGCTTTTTATGGGCCAGATACTGCCAGCTGGTCAGAAACCACCAAAAGAAAAGTACCTCATTCTGTACACAAGGGCCAATTCCTTACCCTGGTATTAGCAAAATACTAAGAGGAAATCATAAATAAGGGCCAGCTCCACAAATGTCTCAACAACAAATTTTAAACAGATATGGGGATGTTGTTAGGTTAGAGAATTCTTTTCAAACATATTTTTAGCTAACAGCACCGTGTAGGGAGAGGATGAGACTCTTAACCTCCATTGAGTCTGAGGGTAGGTAAGTTAAAAAATAATCAGAAGCCTGTATGAAGTTCTCATAAGAGCCATATAAGCAGCTGAATAGGGCAATAAAGCAGGACACAGCAGAGCTGGGAAACAACTCCGGTTCTGTTATCCTAATCAGAGGCACCACCCAGGCATGTTAAGCTCAGCTGAGTCTCCCATGAGAAAGTAAAGGGGAGGCTTCTTCTGAACACTGAGCTATGAAAACCCATTCGTGCTGTACTCAAAAGAAAAAAAGAAAGGAAAATGCCCAAACACTGGGCGAACCTTTATGCTATTAAATGCCAATACCATCAAAGACATTAAAAATAATGTTTTAGAAGACTAATTACAGCTAATTAGACTGGGGACATTTCATAATACTGCTCACTTATCCAACCAATTTTTATTAAGTCCCTACTAAGTGCCAGGCCCCAGACTACGTGTTAGGAAGTTGTGAATAAGAAGTTTGTGTCTAGTAAACAGGCAAAAATAATACTATATTAAGTGACAAATGCTATGGTGGAAAAAGGTATCACAGGGTACACTGAAACACTTGACCCAGTCTTAAGGAGGTCAAAGAGGAGTTCAAAAACATTTCCCAGAGATCAGGCTCTGAAAGCTGACATCTGAGTAGCCAGGCCAAGGTGAAGGAAGGAGATGCTCAGAAGCTAGGAAACCAGCCCAGAAGGGGTGGGAGAGAACAATGTAGGACAGTAAGGTGAAAAGAGAGAAATACACCAACATGATTGCAAAAAGTTTGTAGGTCAAACTAAAAGCCCCAGGGGAGAGTAAAGATTTACATGAAGAGGTGCCTATAAAACATCCAGTTGAAAATTTCTGACAGGCAGTTAGAAGAATATAAAAAAGCCTTAGGGACTAGAGATGCAGATTTGGATCCCAACATAGAGACAGTAACTAAAGCCACAAGAACACCAAAGTTCTAGCAGGAAGTGCGGACAGTCTCCACACTGAGAGGTGATGGAAAGGCCCAGGGAGACTCCCAAAGCATTAACCTGTAAGAAGGTGGCAGAGGGAAAAAAATCATTCCCCTTACACATTAAGTGATAAGACTAGGAATCTAGCTGAATATACATCCACATATATATTTTTTTTCTTCTTGACTTTTTTTTGGTCAATTAAGCTTTTCTAAAATTATACTGTTACAATTTGTCAATTTCTAGTGATCAGCATAACGTTTCAGTCATACGTATACACAAATATATTCATTTCACACTTTTTCATTATAGATTACTACAAGATATTGTGTATATTTCCCTGTACTATACAGAAGAAATTTGTTTTTTAAATCTATTTTATATATAGTAGTTAATGTTTGCATATCTCAAACTCTCAATTTGTCCCTCCCCATCCCCTTTCCCCCAGTAACCATGATTGTTTACCATGTCTGCAAGTGTCTTTCTGTCTTGTAGATGAGTCCATCAGTGTCTTTTATTCTTTTTTTAGATTCCACATGTGAGTGATATTATATGGTATTTTTCTTTCTCATTCTGACTTACTTAGACTGATGATTTCCAAGTCCATCCATGTTGCTGCAAATGACATTATTTTATTCCTTTATATGGCTGAGTAGTATTTCATTATATAAATATACCACAGCTTGTTTATCCAGTTATCTTTTGATGGACATTTTAGGTTGGTTATAGTAAATAGTGCTGCTATTGGGGTGCATGTGCCTTTTTGAATTAGAGTTCTCTCCAGATGTATGCCCAGAAGTGGGATTGCTGGGTCATAGTTTAGGTCTGTTTTTAGTTTTTTAAGGAATCTCCATACTGCTTTTCATAATAGCTGCAACAAACTACATTCTCACCAGCACTATAGGAGGGTTCCCTTTTTTAAACTCTCTCTCAAGCATTTATCATTTGTGGACTTTTGAATGATGACAATTCTGATTGGTGTGAGGTGATACCTCATTGTAGTTTTAATTTGCATTTCTCTGATAATTAGCAATACTGAGCATTTCTTCATGAGCCTATTGGCCATTTGTTCGTCTTCATGGGAGAATTACTTGTTTAGGTCTTCTGCCCATTTTTGGATAGGACTGTTTGTTTTTTTTTTGTTAATAAGTTGTATCAGCTGTTTTTTTTTTTTTTTTAACATTCTGGGAATTAAGCCCTTGTCAGTTTCATCATTTGCAAATATTTACTCCCATTCTATAGGTTGTCATTTTGTTTTGTGTATTGTTTTCTTTGCTGTGCAAAGATTATAAGTTCAATTAAGTCTCATTAGTTTATTTTTGCTTTTATTTCTATTGTCTGTGTTTACTGCCCTAGGAGAACATTGCTAAGATTTATTTCAGAGAATGTTTTGTCTATGTTTTCTTCTAGGAGATTTTTTTTTAATTGAAGTACAGTTAGTTTACAATGTTGTGTCAATTTCTGGTATACAGCATATTGCTTCAGTCTAGCTGAATATTTAAAAATTTATTTATACATTAAAAATTGCACATAGAAAAATGTTAACAGTGATTATTCTAAGTGATTAAAGATTACAGGTTTTACTTCAAAATAAATGTAATAAATGCATAATTAGATAATAATAAATTTATTTTTGAAAGTTAAAATGTTTTTTCTTCTATTACAAAAACAATGTTAAATGGTCCTTAAACAAACATGATGATAAATCATGGTAAAGTTGTTGCTAAAGATGGGAGGGTTTTTAAACTTCTTTGAATACAACTAATTTAATTATGTAGATCTTTATTCAAAAATCAACTTCAAAGAAATCAAATTATTTCAAGAGTGAAGGGAAGAGATCTTTAACATACTAAAGCACATACTACAGTTATTGCAAAGGTACTGGAAGGCCACACAGACACACACACACACTCTCTCCCTCCCTTCCACTAGCAGTAAAGGAAGTGCTGCCCCCTGCTGGCTGATGGCTCAGGAAGCCTATGCGGCTGCCACTGCCACGCCCACCACTGACCATCTTTTCCAGCCTGCACACAGGGTAAGGAAAGTCCTGTTACTTTCCCAACAGCATACGATTTTGTAAAGTATCTCTAATATATCACCCCACAGGATAAAGAGCATCCTAGAAAACTGGGAAAATACACTCATTTGCCTTCTCCTCTACAGTCAGACACACAAGATAAGATGGATTCTGATCTCCAAGGCAGACAGCATTATCTGAGGTATGACCTAGAAAGGGAGAAGGTGACAGAAAAAAAAAATAGCACTTCATGGACCTACAAAAAAAGAGATGCTCACTAACAAAATGGAGATGTTAATAGCTTTGGCCCAGAATTCTGACCTTGCTTGGAACCAGTAACTTGAATTTTCAGTTAATATTAGCATAAAGCATCTATTGACAGATAACCTTAAGATAATGATAAGTGGTCTTCACTGAATGACACCATGTCATGACATATTTTGAAAAGTAAAGAATAGGTCTGTCCATAGAGGGAATTGAAAGGCCAAGGATTCTATTACTGAATGAGTGAATTTTGATAGATCAGATCTGTGGGTTCAATGTTCACATCTATGAAATGAAGGCACAAGATTAGTTTAGTAACTTTCAAGATTTTTTTTTTTTACTGTGAGTCATAGTAAGAGATACATTTTACAGCAGGGTATCTGAATACACAAAACACAGGCAAGCTTCATGGAAAAACATTATCTCTTAAATTTAGGAAGAATAATATTCATGGAAAGAGAGACAAATGAGATTAAAGCAATTGAAATTTTAAGCAGGAGGGAGATGATTAAAAGAGCAAGTTTCTGGAGGAGATATGGGGTAGACAAAATCAAAAGGACTGATATCAGTCTTGGGAATGATAGGGATCACTTTTTTCTTCACAGACAGGAGGGAAGGAGGAATCAAGAAACAAAAGCCTTTTGAGATTGAGAGGTAGAAAATTGACAGAAGCCTAGTTCTGAAATCTTCAGTCATCTCAATGAGGATAGTAAAACACTAACTGAGCAGTATAAGCTCTAGTTGTTAAATAAACATTTTATTTTATGTAGGACTGTTTAATTTTGATTCCTATTTTGTTTTATCATAGTGGAAATTTAATAAATTTCAATATTGATAACTTTTAGTAACTTACTTTACTAGAGTTAAAATTTGATTAGGATTTGACATTCTTAAAGTATTAGTGATATCTTAGACACGTTACAGATTGAGATTTAAATGAAGAAGCCAATTTAGTAAAGTGTATTTTCTGTGACCAGTATTGGTAAATATTGTTTTCTCCTTAATAATTTGACATTTTCATAAGGAAAATAATCTCATGTATGCTGTCTGTAGACTACTTCTAAGGGAAAAACCTGTATTATTATTGTAATGAATGTCATCTTCCTTGTGGAATTAAACATCTTTTTTGACTGACAAAATATTTTTAGTACATAGTATATACTAGAATTTACATTTAATTTAGCATAATTTTGAGAATTTTGAGATCATATATTCTACTTCTGTTAATATAATCTGTATTTTAAAATGTTATTTTCTATTTTTTATTTCAAATATATCACTCCAACTCTTTTTATTTCTTAAAGTAAAAATAAAAATGGGCAATGATTTGGTTTGACAAAGTAATTCTTAATTGTTTAGCAGCAATAAAGTTTATTTAACCTCTCAGTGTAGATTGGTTTTACTTTGTAACAGCAAATACTGAAGAACTTAGAGTAGGTCTGAATAAAGCTGGTGGTGAAACTAGGTTTTCTACATTACCATAATACAGGCAGTTCTCTTGTAAAGCAATATATGTGTCTCTGGAAAAAAACCCTAAATTTCTGCAAAATTATACCCTAAAAATAAGGACAAGCAACTCAGAACTATGCAGCCTTGTAATCTATGTACTAGCAAAACTGGTAAGAGTTCTCATAAAATTCTAGTGTAGCTGAACATTTGCACCCAATATCAGTTAGTCTCCTTTGAAATGTAGTTCCATGAGGGCATTCAATTCTGTTAAAGATAAATTGTCAAAATTAAAAATTCTGATCCAGGATATAGACTTTCTTCTTTAGATACTCCCGTCTTATTTTTTTTTTTAAGTAAACATGGGGAAATATTTTCATGGCTTATTTGTATTCACAGCTCAGCCAGATAGTCTAACATTGTAGAAATCCTAGCAGTTCTTGAAGCCATTAACTGTCCTCTGTTCACCGTCTTCCACAGGATTGTCATGTGTTTTCCTTAAGGTCATCATATATTGCTAAGACTCTGTGAGAAAGCTCATCCTTCATGGGTTTAAAACATTACTATGCTGGAAACAATTCTTTCTGGACCAATGTGACTTTCACATTATACTGACCTCATCACTTAATGATGAATGATTGAACTAATTCTCACTACAGAAGTGTGTTATGTAGAAAAAAATTAGACAGTACTCTCTAGCTGTCCCATTGCTATGTCATGATTCATGTAGTGGACAATATTTGTGCACATTCATGTTTATATATACATAGTACCATGTAGTAAAGGAAAAGAGCTTTGGAAATTGGCTGACTTGGCCAATGGATTCAAATTTAGGTGACTGAGTTTTGGTTATGTGAAGTAAATACTAATTACCTGGTAGGATTCTTTTGGAGATTGAGATAATTTACATAAAACATCTAACAGAGTGATGGGCTTATTGCAGATACTCAACAAGTGTTATTTCATTTCTAGTGATGAATCTTAAGACTAAAAAGATTAAGTGACTAGTTACCCCTGTACATAGCATAAGACAAATTCACTATGTAATTCTTATGAGAAATTCCTATACACACATACATACCTGTAGGTGTATAGATATATGCAGATTCTCCTACTGATTTAAGGTTTATTCTTCCCTTGATTGATTAATGTTTCACTAGTTCATATCCTTTTCTATTCGGATGTCGAAGCTGATAATGATAAAAAAATTGGTAGGGAAGCTCTTTCCTTGATGTAACTTCCTATAATAATTAGACTAGGATGCTGTACTAAGGTTGTGCCAGCAGTTTAATTCATGCCTGTTTGCACTTTTCCAGTCAAGTATAAAATGTTTCCCTAGCTGCCTGATAATAGTCAGACATTGGCAAATTCATTGCTTCCTTTTTTTAAAAAATGGCATCTCCCCCCGGTCAAAATAAAATATAACATGTTGCTTGTATTATGTTACTGCATTATGTTGATTGTATGAGTTTTCCTTAGAGTAATTTATAAATGAATATGAAATTCATTAATATGAAGTTAACACCTTTCTTTTGTTTTTCTGTAAAATTTCTATATGTTAAGATGGTCAGTATTTTATTCTTTTATTTATAGATAAATTACAGCAACAAAAACTATTTTCTTTTCCCCAGGTTTCCACATTTTAGTGTAAAAAGGAAAGAATATCTTCAGTGTTTCTATAACTGAGGTTTGTTTACAGTATCGGCAGTTATTTACCTCACAGCACCGTTTGCAGTAATATTTAGATTTTGCATGCTCTAGATTTTAAGATGTGCTGTATGAGTTTGTAGTGGTTGTAATTTTCTTGTTTTATGTTTTGAAAGTTTAAGAATTAGAACTCACAGAATTTGGCATCACAAGTTTTCATTAAGTTTTTGAGCTGTTATGAATATTAAAAGTTATAACTAGGGTTCTAAATTTACATATATTAAGTGATTAATTTTGAAATAATATTACATACAATAACATTTGTTTAGAGTCAATCGATATGTTTGATCAAATTTAAGAAGCTTGAGATACACATTTATTTTAACTATTAGAAAGAAAAAATGCCACTCTTTAAATTATGGCATCTCATCAATTTCTGAGAAGCTGAGACATGAAAATATGTGCCTTTAGACTCAATGAAATATTTCAGGTGTGTAGACTTGAGGGCTCTTCTTTGGCAAGGAGCAGATTTTGTGTTGCTGGTTTTTGAAAACCCTGCTCAATCCTATGTATCTGCACAGCTATGCTGGTTCTCCTTGTTCATTCATTTGTTCCCTCCTTTAGTACTTACTGAGTGTCCTTCAGATGCAAAGCTATGTCATGTTTCTAGTCACACAAGATTTCTTCTCTTGGAACTTCTTTTATATATCTGGAATATAACACAAAACCAAGTAATTGTTTGATGGCACAACATAGTACTTATGTCTCCAGCTAGATTCCAAACTATCATAAAGATTGTTCTTTTTCACATGTTATGTATCTGCTTCATTTCCTAGCACATAATTTGTAATTCATTGTAACTTCTTGATTAATTTAACTTTGTTTATAATGATAAGAAAAAAGTGTAGTGTGTACACCTGAAAAGGGTGTCTATATGATTATGCTTTAATATAATCAGAAGTTTTGAATTTTAGAAAAATGGAATAAAAATTTTTAACTGTAAAATGAGATACCAAAGATTTCTTCAAATAGCTAATGACTGTTCTGGATTTCTTTGACATTACAAGAAATCTAGAAAAAGCCTAGTGGTCTGGCAGCTGTGGCTTATTACCCAGCTGCACAAGTGAATTACTGTTTTGAACACTGTGGAATCGTGGTATGAAGAGGTGTCTAGGAGTTCTATTGCCTGGGTGGACTGCCCTAGGAGGACATTGCTATGATTTATGTCAGAGAATGTTTTGCCTAGGTTTTCTTCTAGGAGATTTACAGTGTCTTGCCTTATATTTAATTCTTTAAGCCATTTTGAGTTCATTTTTGTTTATGGTGTGTGGGAGTTGTTCTAACTTCATTGATTTACATGCTGCTGTCCAGTGTTTCCAACACCATTTGCTGAAGAGACTGTCTTTACTCACTGTATTTTCTTGCCCATCTTTGTCAAAGACTAATTGACTGTAGGTCGGTGGGTTTATTTCTGGGCTTTCTAGTCTGTTCCATTGATCCATATGCCTGTGTTTATGTCAATACCATTCTGTTCTGATGACTGTAATTCTGTAGTGTTGTCTGAAGCCTGGGAGGGTTATTCCTTCAGCTTCATTCTTTTTCTTCAATATTGCTTTGGCAATTCTGGGTCTTTTGTGATTCCATGTAAATTTAAGATTATTTGTTCAAATTCTATAAAAAATGTCCTGTGTAATCTGATAGAGATCACATTAAATCTGTAGATTGCTTTGGGCAGTATGACCATTTTAACAATATTGATTCTTCCAATCCAGGAGCATGGGGTATCTTTCCATTTTTTAGAAACTTCTTTAATTTCCTTCATCAATGTTTTATAGTTCTCCGTTGAATTTTATTAAGTGCGTTTTCTGCATCTATTGAGATTATCATGTGGTTTTAGTCCTTTCTCTTGTTGTGAATTATTACATTGATTTGCATGTGTTGAACCACACTTGTGTCCCTGGGATGAACCCCACTTCACCATGATATATGATCTTTTTTATGTGCAGTTGCATTCTATTTGCTAGTATTTTCTTGAGGATTTTTTGAATCTATGTTCTTCTGTGATATTGGTCTTTAATTCTCTTTTTTGGTGGTGTCCTTGCCTGTTTTTGGTATCAGACTGATGGTGGCTTCATAGAATGAGTTTGGGAGTATTCCCTCCTGCTTGTTTTCTTTCTATCAGCTTTATAATATTCTGGAAAGCACAAGAAGAAAATATGGTTAAGTGGCATAAGGCTGTGACTATGGTAAGTACACCTAATGAGTAGTTTTCCCAACAACATAAATTCTTTTGTAACAAAAAGGGAGGGAAAGTGACTGCTTAAAGAGGTAAGATGTGAAAGGCTACTCTACCACACACATTTCTTGTCAGTCACACAGAAGTTGTCAAATAATTATCCCCTGTCACTCAGAAAAAGGTAATATTGTGAGAACACACTGTCCACAGAACCCCCTGTCCACTTCAGCATAGGCATCAATTTCTCTGCCCTGCTCACTTAGGACACCCAGCCGTGGATACAGGAAAGAGGCCTGATGCCCAAGCACCATCACATCCCATGACAGGGCCATTCCCTTCCCCTGGAGGGGCAGACAAACTCAGAAAGCCCCCAAAGCCTGGGCGGATGGCCTTAGTAGTGTTCGTTTTCCAAGACTCTGAGCCCCAACCTATGTTGTTTGCATCCAAAAAGAGGCTGTATTAACAGATACACACAATTATATAAAAATAGATAAGCACAAGGACCTACTGTATATCACAAGGAACTATATTCAATTTCTTGTAATCTACAGTGGAAAAGAATCTGAAAAGAAAAAAAAATATATATATATATATATACTGAATCACCCTGCTGTACAGCTGAAACTAACACAACATTGTAAATCAAATATACATCAATAAAATGTTCTGAAAATGCAGCTCTAAAAAGCAATAGAGTCATGGTGTGAGCTGCCAGGCCCAGTGAAGGAATTTTGAGAGGTGAATGTTTCAAAAAATAATTCCTAATACCCTGAGATAACTATTTCCAGGATGGTGCAATTTTACCTTTAAAAAGGGAAAGAGAAAAAAGAAACAAAAAACAAAAAACTCAGACATCACCATCCTGGAATTAACCAGCACACAATTAAATTTTGGAAAAGAAAACACAAAACAGTAATGCAGTCATTCATCAGATTCACAAAGGAAAACCAAAAATGCCAGCTCCTTACTGAGCTTGATTTCAAACAGAAGGCTGGTAAAGGTTACAGCATGAAAAAGTAATTCTAATAATTAAACAAAACTTCATAAAATGAACAGGACTGGCAAAAGGATGTTTCTGGTAAATCAACTCAGGGGATGTCCAAATATAATGCAAAAAGCTCATATAATTTTAAATTTTCCAGAAGCCTCCCCAACTTTTTTAAAGAAGTAAAAACAAAAAAAAGATAGAATTGACTTTAGCAATATATTTATACTTAATCCAATAGAGTCAAAATATTATCATTGCTGCATATAATCAACAGAAAAAAATATGAGATATTTCACATGCTTTTATTCATACTAGACCTTCAAAATCTGAATCTATTTTACACGTACCGTGCATCTCAACTTCAGCTGGCTATGTATCAAGCAAGCAATAGTTACATGTGGCTAGCGGCTGCCACTTTGTTTTCTGTGCTTTTTTTGGTTTTTGTTTTGTTTGTTTGGGAGGGTAATTAGGTTTTTATTGATTTATATTTAATAGAGGTACTGGGGAGGGAACCCAGGACCTCGTGCATGCTGGGCACATGTTCTATCACATAGCTATACCCTCCCCCCTAGCAGCTGCCACTTTGGACAGGGCAGATCTCAATGGATACATTGCACTTATTTGTAAGTCCAAGTCTTCTCAAAAAAGAATCCCAATGGCAACCACTTAAGTGCATGCCTTCAGAAAATATAATTTCAATTATAGTTTTTAAGTTTTTCCACTTCACCAAGGATGCTCTCTACTGTGATAAACAAGCAGGTGGTTTCTCTATCCCTCATGGAGTCCCTGAAAGCAACTGGTAATGGGAGCAGAATGGGGGACTTCTGAACTCTCTGTGCCTTTGAGGATCCCTTTGGAGAAAAGAGACATTTTACTTCTGTTCCAGTCTCTTCACCTCCCCAGAAGAGTGTCTTCACTACATCACCATGTCTTTTCTTTCCTCAAATCCACCTCTCATTCCATTGCTGTCGGTTTTAGTCTCCCCAAACAGAAAACAAGGGGTACTCCCCCATTTTTAACACATCACCAAGCCTCAGTGTGTCCTTCTACAAAAATACCCCACTACTTTTCCTCACCCTGACTTTGGCTTCTCCACACCCAGTCTCTTGTAGTTTACATGTGAACTAAGATTTAAGAATTACCCCACCTCCCAGCCCCGACACATACACCCTCACTGCTGTTCATGGCCTGTTCCCACATTCTCAGACAATGGCCTTCATCTCCCCCACACATGTGGTCCTGGTTGTTCATGGACCTGGGAATCTACCTTTGTGGGACTGTGGAATTCTGTTCATGCTAGTTCCATTCCAGGCCATCCGGCTCCAGACACATGTCCCAGGAAACCATTTCCAGTGATTCTGGACTCCCTGGCCCCACCTTTCCTTGGAGCACATGCTCATCAACAGCACCCCACCAACCCTACCCTCATCAGGTCCACAGTGGAACCTGCACTCGGTTTCTCTCCACTCCCCACAAGCATGACTCACTCTGCTCTTCTACATGTTCAGGGAAGAGGTAAGGTCCTTCCTATAGTTACAGTATGTCTCCTACAACCATTCATCCATACCTTCCTCCAGGGTGTTTCCAAATTTGGAATAAATGACACTTGTAAAAATCATCTGAAATTTGGAGAAGCTAGTGTGTGAATCAACCTATCTATCGTTCTATGGTGGTTTCAGAGATATTTTAAAAGAACTAGATTAAACTGAATCCTGATTTTTCTTTATTGCATGTGAAAGTGTAAATAAGAAGACAATGGAAGACCTTCCTAATGTCTAATATAAGCCAGGCTATAGCAAGTTGTCCATTTTTATTAGGTTTTGAAGATTTTTATTTTTTAAGTGAGAGGTCTTTATTTTAGAAAACTAATCAATATGATTAAATTTAAGTTTGACAGAATCTACTGTTAATGACAAATTAATAGCAAGTAATTCATGCCAAGAACTTGAGCTACACATTTCCATCTTGTGTCTGCCAGGGACCAGTGATCAGTACAGAGACTGAGCTTGGTTTGATATTTATATTTGTAGATGTGCTTCTTTAAATTTTTCTCAATAGAGGCAGCTAGCTCACCAAAATAATGTTTTCAATTTTTTTATATTTTAAAGACAGAAGAAAAGCTCATTATGTTACTTGTTAAATCTTGTAAACTCTTATAATTCTAGTAACCTCAGAGACCATAATGATGGCTTCATAAGCAGTACATATAAGTGAATATTTTGATGACACTGATTGGTAGACATATATCTCAAATTTTTTTTAGAAACTGTTTCTTTGTGCTGTGGAAGTATTTGAGGTCCCCCACTGCCTTGGTGCTGTGTTCTTCCACTTGGAGTGAGACACTCATTCCCCTGTGGCAGCTAAGATGGCTATCAGAGAACGTGGAGTGAGCATCAGCTAGCCTGAAGTCCCTAACACTTCCCTTCCATGTCGGATTTCCATGAGAATGAAGCCCAAAGGGATAAGCGAAGAGTGGAAGATATTAAATTTGGTTTGGGCTCATTGCCTGTTTTTCTCGAAATCAGTGCAAGTTTCCTCCTAACCCACTGTGATTTCATTTTGACAGTGGCAGTGGGTTCATCTGTATGTGCTCTCTGAGCATTTTTGCTAGTTTAATGACAATTTTTTTTTTTATTTTTACTTTTTAAAATTGAGTTATAGTTAGTTTACAATGCCTCAATTTCTGGTGCACAGCACAAGTCTTCAGTGATACATAAATATATATATATATATTAATTTTCATATTCATTTTTAAAAATTGGCTACCACAAGATATTGAATATAATTCCCTGTGCTATACAGTAAAACTTATTTATCTATTTTATATATGTCACTGAGAATCTGCAAATCTCAAATTCCCAGTTTATCCTTTCCAAATCCCCTCTCCCCTGGCAACCACAAGTTTGTATTATATGTCTGTGAGTCTGTTTGTTTTACATATAAGTTCATTTGTCTTACTTTTTAGAGTCCACATATAAGTGATATGTGGTATATTTCTTTCTCTTTCTGGCTTAATTCACTTAGAATGACATTCTCCAGGGACACCCATGTGGCTACAAATGGCAATATGTTCTCAATTTTCATGGCTAAGTAGTATTCCATTGTATAAATATACCATAACTTCTTTATCCAGTCATCTGTCAGTGAACATTTAGGTTGCTTCCGTGTCTTGGCTATAGTAAATAGTGCTGATATGAACATTAGGGTGCAGGTGTTTTTCTGAATTAAGGATTCTTCTGTATATATGCCCAGGAGTGGGAACACTGCATCATATGGTAAGTCTACTTTTGGTCTTTGGAGGAGTCTCCATACTGTTTTCCACAATGGCTACACCAAACTACATTCCCACCAAAAGTGTAGGAGGGTCCCTTTTGAACAACACCCTTTCCAGCATTTGTCATTTATAGACTTTTGAATGATGGTCATTCTGACTGGTTTGAGGTGAAACCTCATTGTAGTTTTAATTTGCATTTTTCTGATAATTTGTGGTATTGAGCATTTTCTAATGTGCCTTTGGCCATTTGTATATCTTCATGGGAGAATTGCTTGTTTAGGTGTTTTGCCCATTTTTGATTCGGATTGTTCGTCTTTTCTTATTAAGTCGTATGAGATGTTTATATATTCTGGAGATCAAGCATTGTCAGTTTCATCTTTTGCACATATTTTCTCCTATTCCATAGGTTGCCATTTTGTTTTGCCTATGGTTTCCTTTGCTGTGCAAAAGCTTGTAAGTTTAATTAGGTCCCACTAGTTTATTTCTACTTTTATATCTATTTCTTTGATAGACTGCCCTGGGGAACATTGCTGAGATGTATGTGAGATAATGTTCTGCTTGTTTTCTTCTAAGAGATTTATTGTGACTTGTCTTATGTTTAAGTCTTTAATCCATTTTGAGTTTATTTTTGTTTATGGTGAGAGGGAGTATTTTAACTTCATTTATTTACATGCTGCTGTCCAGTTTTCCCAAAACCATTTGCTGAAGAGACTGTCTTTATTCCATTGTATGTTCTTGCCTCCTTTGTTGAAGATTAATTGACCAAAAGACTATGGGTTCATTGCTGGCCTATTTTGTTCCATTGATCCGTATGTCTGTTTTTGTATCAATACCATGCCTTTTTGATTAATGTAGCTCTGTAGTATGGTCTGAAGTCTGGGAGGGTTGTTCCTCCAGCCTCATTTTTTTCCTTCAGTTATGTTTTGGCAATTCTGGGCCTTTTGTGATTCCATATAAATTTTATAATGATTTGTTCCAGTTTCGTGAAATATGTCCTTAGTAATTTGATAGGGGTTGCATTAAATCTGTAGATTGCCTTGGGAAATGTGGCCATTTTAACAATACTGATTTGTCCAATCCAGGAGCATGGGATATCTTTCCATTTTTTAAAGTCTCCTTTAATTTCCTTGTAGTTCTCCATGTATAAGTCTTCCACTTCCTTGGTTAGATTTACTCCTAGGTATTTTATTACTTTAGGTGTAATTTTAAAAGAGATTGTTTTTTCACTTCCTTTTCCTGTTGATTCATCATTAGTGTAAAGAAATGCAACTGATTTTTGTACATTAATCTTGTATCCTTTTGTACATTAATCTCGTGATCTTGTATCCTTGTACCTTGCCAAATTCTTTCATTAGTTCGTGTAGTTTTTGTGTGGACCTTTTAAGGTTTTCTATATATAGTATCATGTCCTCTGCATATAGTGACGATATTTTAGCTTCTTTTCCAATTTTTATCTCTTTTATTTCTTTTTCTTGCCTGATTGCAGTGGCTAGGACTTCCAAGATTATGTTGAATAGAAATGGTGAGAGTGGAGAACCTTGCCTTTTGCCAGATTTTAGTAGGAAGGTTTTCAGCTTTTCAACATTGAGTTCTATGCTGGCTGTATGTATGTCATAAACAGCTTTTCTTATGTTAAGATATGTCCCCTCTATACCTACTTTGGTGAGGATTTTTATCATAATGGGCAGTGAATCTTATCAAATGCTTTTTCTGCATCTATTAAGATGATCATGTGGTTTTTGTCCTTTCTCTTGTTGTTGGGGTGTATTACATTGATTTATTTGCATATGTTGAACCATCCTTGTGTTCCTGGGATGAACCTGACTTGATCATGGTGTGTGATCTTTTCTATGTGCTGTTGGATTCTATTTGCAAATATTATGTTGAGAATATTTTTATCTATGTTTCCTCAGTGATATTGATCTGTGAGTTTCTTTTTTGGTAGTGTCTTTGTCTGGTTTTGTATCAGGGTGATGGTGACTTCATAGAATGAGTTTGTGAGTACCCCCTCCTTTTCAATCTTCTGGAAGATTTTGAGAAAGACTGGTATGAGTTCTTCTTTGTATGTATGATAGATTTCCCCAGTGAAGCCATGCAGTTCTGGACATTTGTTCATTGGGAGTTTTTTTTTTTTTTTAATGCTTATTCAATTTCATTTCTAGTGATCGGTTTGTTCTAATGTTAAATTTCTTCTTGATTCAGTCATGTGGACTGTATTTTTCCAGAAACCTGTCCTTTTCTTCAAGGTTATTCATTTATTTTCCATAAAGATGTTCACAGTATTCTCATATTATATTTTGAATTTCTGTGGTATTGGTTGTAATTTCTGCATTTTCCTTTCTTATTTTGATTGTGCTCTGTCTTTTCTATTCTTTGCAAGCTAGGCTTGAGGTTTGTCGATTTTATTTACTCTTTCAAAAAAAAAAAACCAGCTGTTTGTTTGATTGAATTTTTCAATTGTTTTTTAAATCTCTATTTATTTCCTCCCTGATATTTATTGTTTTCTTCCTTCTGCTGACTTTAGGTTTTGTTTGCTCTTTTTTTCTAATTATTTTAGTTGGTTAGTTGTTTATTTCAGATTGTTAATCTTTTTTGAGGAAGACCTTTACTGCAATGAACTTTCTGCTTAGAAATGCTTTCACTGCATCCCATAGATTTTGCGTGGTTGTGATTTTTGTCATTTGTCTCAAAGTATTTTTAAATTTCTTTTTTGATTTTTTCATTGACCCATTGGTTTCTTAGTATCATGTTTAATTATCATGCTGTCATTTCTTTCTCCTTTGTTTTTCTGTAGTTGATTTCTAGTTTCATGCATTGTGTTCAGAAAAAATGCTTAAAATAATTACTATTATCTTAAAATTGTTGAGTCTTTTTTTGCGCCCAAGTACATGATCCATCCTAGAAAATGTTCCATATGCACTTATGAAGAATGCATATTGTATTTTTTTTAGGATGTATGTTCTGAAATATCAACCATGTCTAATTTGTATATTGTATCATTTAATTTCTGTTGCATTATTAAATTTGCATCTGGAAGATCTTCCAGTGAGGATAATGGGATATTTTAATTTCCTACCATTATTTTATTCCCAGCAATTTCTCCTTTTATATCTGTTAGTATTTGCTTTATGTATTTAGTTGCTCCTACATTGGGTATAGTTATGTTAATGGATGTAATATCTTCATCTTGTATTGCTCCTTAAATCGTAAAATGTTCTTCGTCTTTCTTTATGGTCTTTGTTTTAAAGTTCATGTTGTGTGAACTCAGTATTGCTACTCCTGCTTTCTTTTCATTTCTTTTTGTGTGTAATATCTTGTTCAATTTGCTCACTCACAGTCTATTTGTGTCCTTTTCCCAAAGTGGGTCTCTTGTATGTGGCATATTGTAGGTTCTTGTTTCATTATCCAGTCTGTCACTATATGCCTTTTCATTAGAGCATTTAACCTATTGAAATTTAAAGTAATTTCTGATAAACCTTGGTTTATTGCCATTTTGAACTTAATTTTGCAATTGATTTGGCATTTTTCCCTTGTTTCTTTCTTTTTCTTGTTGTGTGTGTTTTTTTTAAAGTTTTCCTTTCTATTATCTTGGTTAATTTTTAGTTTTTGTGACTTTCTTGTAAGTTTTTGTCTTATGGTTACCCAATTTTGTACATATATTAACCCATTACTGTATCTGTTTGTTTAAAACATATAGTAATACAAGCTCAAACCCATCCTACCAAGAATGAAAAAATTAAAGAATGAAGAAAACTCTTATGTTTTCTTGCTCCCCTCTCCCACTCTTAATGATTTAGAAGTCTTCTTTTACAATTCCATGTTTATTCTGTTGTAATTCATGGTAATTATCACCTTTCCAATTATGGTTTTCTCCTTTCAAAAGCAAACTGCTTCTTTTCGATTTAGAGTATACCGTTCAATATTTCTTTTAGTATAGATTTAGTGTTGCTAAATTCTTTTATTTTTGCTTGTCTGTGAAGATATTTATTTCTTCTGCTATTCTGAAGAATAGACTTGCTGGATAAATTATCCTAGGCTGAATCTTTTTTGTTTGTTTGTTTTTCATTCAGGACTTTGAATATATCTTGCCACTCCCTTCTGGCTTGTAGTGTTTGTGTAGAGAAATCAGCTGAAAGTCTTATGAGTATTCTTTTGTAACTAACTCTGTTTTTCTCCTTATGCCTTTAGAACCATTACTTTATGTTTAACCCTGGCCATGCTGATTATAATATATCTTAGTGTGTGTCTGTTTGGTTTCTTCTTGTTTAGGTCCCTTCATACTTCCTGTACTCATATATCTGATTGCTTCTTTATGTTTCAGAAGTTCTTAACTATGATTTCTTCAAATACCTTTTCAATCCTGTTTGCTATTTCTTCTCCTTCTGAGACCCCTGTTATGTGTAGGTTTTGGCAAGCTTTATATTATCCCATAGGATAATTGCTTTCATTGAATTTTGTTCTTTCATTGGTTTTTGTTTGTTTTCCTCTCTTCTGATTAGTTGATTTCTGTTGTCCTGTATTCTAAACCACTTATTAATTCCTCTGCATTAAGTAGCCTACTTTTTTTTTACAACTTTTAACTCAGCTCTTATCTCAGCAAATGTGTTTTCCTATTTTAAATCACTCCTCTTTATAAAGTTTCAATTTCCTATTTGACATATTCTTTGTCTCTATATACAATCTCTTTTTGCGTCTTTAGTACTTTTATCTCTCCTTTTTTGAAATCATGATTTAATAGATTATCAAGTTCTATTTCATGATCATTCTTTCAGGGGATTTTACCTGTTCTTTTAAATGGGGTTGTTCCTCTACTACTTTATTTTGCTTATATCTCTCCTGCACTATTGATTATGGAGCATGGTTATCTTTTCTGTTTCTAAAGGTTTTCTTTTTACTTATTTACCTAAAACAGATACAGAAATAAAGTTAAAAAATAAATTTAAAAGAAGAGAATAAGATTTGAAAACAGATTATGAACAATAACAGAAGAACTAGTCAAAGAGAAATAAAAATTGAGAAGTTTTAAAGTCTTAAAATTAGAAAATAATATATGAAAACTTATTATAATAAATAAGAGAACAAAACAAAGAGATAAAAAGCAAATTGTGAGAAATTTAAAAAGCTTAAAAGAAGAAAAAATTTGAGAACTTAGTCTAATCGATAATAGAAGAATAAAGCAAAAAGAAATAAAAATGAAATTGAGACAAACTAAAAACAATTTAAAATATTTTAAAGGCCAATTTTAAAAGGGATTAAACATAGAAACATAAAAATCTTTTAAATGTAAAAATTTAAAAAGTAAAAGAAAAATGAAAAAATGTGGATGTGTTCTTGTGGGCACTATGTGCTCTTAATAATTTTGTTGATAGCTCTGTCTGAAGTATGGGTGGTTACTATGTCTTCCTGTCTTTTGCCTGTTATCCTTTTTGTTGGGGATTTGGCCTGTGATCTGGTAGCAAGAGTCTTCCCTGGCTATTAAATGAGATCTCCTTTTTATTTTGTGATTGTCCCTGCTCCTGTTCTCACCCTGCTGCATGAACTCTACTCACTGGTTCCAGAGGCCCTCCAGTTGTTCCCCTGATCTGTGCTTCTCCTAGTGCCATGTGTCATGTCTCCTCCAAATGCTGTATTGTGGTGGTGCACTTGTGCATGTTAGGTGGTTGGGTCTCTCTGCCTTACAGTGCCCCTCTCAACTTCACTTCAGTTCCATGCTCTTTAGGTGGACTTGGATAAAGTGGTCATACCAGCCATCACCCGTGCTCTATGCCAGAACTCTTCTCCTTGTTCATTTGTCTTAGAACCATGAGTTCACAGAGGTACTGCAGCAGAACTTTCCTATTTGCCTGGGGCTGTAAACAAATCTGAGTCCCACCTATGAGGTTGCAGAGCCCCTAGGTAGGGATTGAGATTTCAACCATGCCTCCACCTGGGTGCACATTAGAGTATATGGTGGGTGTGTTTAAACCCCACCTCTCTTCAGAAAAGACACCAGAAATGATGCCACAAGTCTTCAAAGACAAAAGCTATGGCACCCCTCCCCCCAGGGCACACCAGCAGTGTTTCTTTGCCTTTTTTTTTCATATTTTATGGGGGACTCATGTTGTTCTGCTTTGTATACCTTTCCAGTGATGGCACACAGCATATTGAAATCTCCTGAGATTGCCTCTGTACAGTTGGCCTGAGTCCTCCATCAGGCTCAGGCAGTCTGTTTCATCCCACACCTGCTGGTTGGTGTCTAAGCCTGGGGGTCATGAGTACCCTTTTTGCCCATTTAACTTTGTTCTGTCAGTCAAGGGATATTCTATACAATTTCAAGCCTCAGAGGTTCCCCCTCCATCCAGCTGACCTCTTCATTGGAGTGGGAGGGACCCAGCAAATGAGCACTATACCACCTTTGCTGCTCCCTCCCCATGGGACTGGACTGCACTATTTCCCTTTTTCTTCCTTTTATTTTCCTTTTCTCCTACCAGATTAATGGCGTGTTTTGTCTTTTGATGAAAGTGAGGTTCTGTTAAAGTTCAGCAGACTTTCTGATTGGATAGGTGGGTCAGTGGATGTCAGTCTTGTTGCATTTGTGGGAGAGGGTGAGCTAAGAGTGTCGTTCTACTCCACCAACTTGGCCCTTCTTGATTTTTTCTTTTTTTAAATGTACAGTAGTCTAGTGTCTGTATAAGTGTCAATTGTAGTGGGATTTTGTCCAGTAAGCCTAAAATTTCTTCTTTGAAATAAACTACTGGGTTTATAAAAAAGAACTAAGTTAACAGCTGCAAGCCAGCATCATCTATTCAAGGGTATGTTAGAGAAGGATGGAGGGGAGGAAGGGGAGAGGGGGAAGAGACTTAAAGGGTGAGGGAGTGGGGAAGGAGGAAGCCCTACCTGATAAAAAGTGGATGCTTGCTGCCACTCAACACAGCTCAGTGCAGGGGCACCCCACTTTATGCATGAAGAGCTAGCTGTCTGGACTCTGATCTACAGACACTGCTCTCAGCTTCTACTCTGGAGTTGAGCTGGTGCTGCTGGAGGAGAGGGTGGAGTCAGGGCAACAGTGGTAGTATGGCAGCCTCTGGTGTGAACAAAGAGCTGTGAGTTCAGACTTGCTCCTTAAGCCCCTAAAAGACAATGAGCAAATGAGTCCTTTTAGAGAGACAAGGAGGGAGAGGGTCCTGTGGTGCTCCCACTGACTCTCCAAGCATCCAACTTGGAATTCTGCCTTAGGCTGACATCTTTGACCAAGAAACAACACAGATTGCTTTTATTTCCTAATTTAATAAAAGCCTTTGTCTCACTTTCACGGGAAGCATAGTAACAAATCTGAGCTACTTTAAGAAGAAGGAAAATCCTCACTGAGGACCTACCCTGCACCAGACATTGTATAAGGAACTTCATGGCTGTGATCTCAGTGACATCTGACAAGTCACTAAGAACTGGGATGAAGGGACATGATCAGAAACCAGAAGACAAAGACAGGCTGAAGGCAGATGTCATACAGAAAATCCCACAAGAATGAGTAGAAGCAGAAAGTGGAGCTGGTGTGGTAACACATGTGTAAATTCTTAGGTTTGAATTCCAATGAACTAGGCAGGGAGGTAATCCTGGATTTAAAGCATAAAGATCATTGGTTTCACAGTTCCTCTGCATGACCAATTATTTTTGTTTGTTTCTTTCTTTTTGCTGTCCTAGATTTTCCTACATAGCAATTTTTATTCTTCTTCATCAACCATTCCCTTGACTGCTTCTCTTTCAATTCGTATGCATAAAAGACTTCACCCCAGGACCAGATAACAAATCAGTTAATAACAGGAAGGATAAGCCTTCAGAACTTGCCAAGCAAAAGGATAGATTGGTATGCACTAAGGTAAATATGTAAAATGATGAATAATTGAAATTCAAGTGAGTGGCTCACATTAATGCTGAAAAAGTTCAAAGAGGAAAGGAAGGCAGGTGGAAGTGGTCCTGTTTGTGCGTGTTTGTGTGTGTGAGCATGCATGCTGGGAGAGGAACTGGGTAATGGATGAAGACATCATGCAAGATTGTTGAAGTGTCAGTAACAGTCTTTGGATATGAGTTGAGAAAGGGAAATAAAAAGGTGAATTTGGAAATAATGCTTGAGGCCAGAATGTAAAAGTCCTTGAAGGTCAAATTAAGATGTGCTATCATATTTTATAAGTCTTGTATTTCACACCAATTTAAGTGTTGACCCTCTTAGAAATGGTGACTTAGAGAGGAGATGAAGGGTTCCTTTAAAGAGGAAATCTAGACAACCACAGCACATTGAGGCAATGGTACCCAACAATTGCATTCCACAAGATTAAGTACATTCACATTTCTACAGAAAAATAATAATTTACAGCACTGTATGTTTCCTACTACCTACAGAGTTAGAAAATAGCTCAGTAACATTGAATTTGAAATATTCAAAGGGTGAGCTAGACAGACACCAAGTAATCTTTCGTGTGGTTGAGTGTGTGTTTCAAAATGTTTCAGTTTTTCCTGACAGTGGCTACTTTTATTAGGTATTTACCTAGAAGCAGATTTGCTGGAATAGGTTTATCTGTATGTTCAGGTTGAAGTGGATACTGACAGATATTTGCTTCTCAGGTGATTGTACCAATTTACATGCTTGTCAGCAATGTAGCATTCTTTATGTGCTCCTGAAAGTTAGGAAGTTCTGAGCCTCAATTCAGTTCTACAAAGGGTAAAATTTTAAACAATCTCCTTTGTAGTTCTCATGCATACCAAATTTTTAGAGTTATTATCAGTGATATAATAAATAAAATATCTGTCCTTTATTTCTGGTACCAGACACAGAACTTCAAAACTCTTGGAATTTCTTGAGTGAGAAGAGTGTCTATTATGCTAATGAGGTGACTCACGGTAGTGGACCCCAAGTTAACTTCAGCATGAGGGCTAACCCCAGAAAGACCAACCACATAATTAGAGGGTTGAAAATTAGGGTCATGCTGGACTCTGGGAAGATGGGAGGAGATGATGCTGGAGATGCAGATTAATCATGTGTCCAATGATTTAATAAATTATAAAGCCCAAGTAAAAACTCTGGACATCAAACTCAGTGATGCTTTCTGGTTTGTGAATACCCGGACTCCACTTCCATCCAGTGTCTGAGGTTGGCATATACTAAGTCTGTGTAATTTATTTGTTGAACAACTTAATGCACTGATTCTAACCTGAGTCTTACATCCAACTCTTGAATCATTCTGGAAGTATAAAGTCTACGAGCTTGTGTCTCTCTTGGTGAAGCTTGACATTTCTGTCCATATAGGGAGATTCAGGAAAGGTATGAATAAACAGTGGGAACATTACTGTGTGGAAAAAAGCATCATCATAGGAAATGAAATCTTCTAACACAACAATTTTTCAGTTCAAAGCAAGCCAAAACAAATTGACTATTCCACTTGTGACCTAGGCAGTGAGCATTGGTCTCTCCAGTAAGATTTGGCTTCTCCAGTAAGATTAACAAGAAGACAGATGACTGGATAAAGAAGTTGTATATTTATACAATGGAATAATGCACATCCATAAAAAAATAATAAAATGATGCCATTTAAAGCAACATGTATGGACCTGGGAAATATCATTCTAAGTGAAGTCAGAAAGAGAAAGAAAAATGCCATGTGATATCACTTATATGTAGCATCTAAAAAGTAGATGAAATTATTAAAAAAAAAAAAGACTCACAGACATAGAAAACAAACATGGTTTCCAGAGGGAGAAGAGAGTGGGAAGGGCTAAATTGAGAGCATGATATTTGCAGATACTAATATATATATTATATATAAACAATAATTCCATACTGTATAGCACAGAGAACTATATTCAATATCTTGTAGTAACTTATGGTGAAAAAGAATATAAAAAAGAATATATGTATGTTATTGTATGACTGAAGCATTATGCTGTACACCAGAAATTGACATAACATTGGAAATTGACTATAATTCAATAAATAAATATAAATAAATATATATAGATATATTTTAATTATGCATTAAAATTCAACAATAAACTTTTATTTTCTAAAAGAAAGAGGAGAGTGAGTGGAGCAGCAATTTGAAATGTGTTTTGTATTTCTTATCTCATAATATAAGGATGATTCTAGTCTATAATTAATAAATAATTTGTAAGGCTTAAACCCAGCAGAGAAAATACTTAAATATTTACTTTTGGGGAATTAGATTTAGCCCAAGAGGAAAAAAAATCTAAAACTGATATAAGACATTCACCAATAAACATTCAAAAAAGTGCAGTGTCTTCCAGTATTAGACTGAAATGTTCACCTTTATTTCCTAGAATTATATGGATTGTGGGGGAGTAGAATTAAGATAAAACTATGTTGGACATTGGATGTCTGGCTAAGACATTTTAGTTTTAATTTTTGTTCACAGTGGAGAGTGGAGAAGTTTTGGAAGGCAGCTATGCTCACCACTATATGCCTTCAAGTGGAAAAGTTTTGATCAGTAGAGGGAAGAGAAGAAATTAGTACCACAGAAAAGGCATTATCAAGGAAGGTAGAACAAAGATAACTGACGTTCACTGTACATGGCTACCAGACTTTCCATCGGTTCATCCTTTTATTGAAAATTCATAGGATTACACTTATATTTACTTCTTCCCTACAGAATGTGCTGTCAATTTTTTTAAAAATAAGAAGTGTCATGTTAATTTTCAGACAGGTATACAATATCTGTCTGAATAGATCATGGAAACATTGAGAATTCTGGCCAATTATTAGTAATTTCAGTATCAAATTTAAGAAAGAGGAGTCAGAAGCAGCCAAGATGGTGGAGTAGAAAGACACTAGTAGCTCACCCTTCCCACAAATACACCAAGAGAGACACCCAGGGACCCACCCATTCACTCAGAACACCTACTGAACATTGACAGAACATCACCTTCTTCAAAAGACAGAATTCACCACAAATCTGGTAGGAAAAAAGTAAAAGGAAAATAGCGTGGGACAAATCCCACAGTGTGGGAGTGACAAAGGAGGATTCTCACTCTTAAACTGGGGGGGAGGGGGACTCCAAGTCTTGTATCTGTGCAAAGTAGCCCTTGGCCCACAAAACAATAAGTAAAATGAGCACTAATTTTCCCTGTGACCTCAGCCTTAGACACAAACCAGCAGGGGGTGGGCTGGGAATGGCTGCCAGAGGAAAGTGGTGGACTGGGGCTAACTGCACAGAGGCAATCTCAAGGGGCTGAAGTATGCTATGAACTATGTCTGGGAGGGTATAGAGAACAGAACAGCCTGAGTTCCCCATAAAATTAAAAAAAAGGAAGCAATACTGCTGGTGTGCATTGCAGGGAGGAGCACAATGCGGCTGGGCCATAGCCTTTGTCTACACAGTCCTGTGACACCATTGCTGGTGTGTTCTTAGGATAAGAGAGACAGGGCTCCACCACAACCACCATATCGCTTCAAATCCACCTCTGGTGGATTTGAAGCACATATTCATACCCAGTGGCTCCACAACTTCACAGGCAGGACTGAAATTTGTTTACAACACCAAGCAAAGGGGACCATTTTGCTATGCAGGTGCCTTTGTGGACCCACCCTTCTAAGACAAATGGGCAAGGACTAGAGTTCTGGCACAGAGTAAGGGTGAGTGCTGGTGTGGCCATTTTCTGTGAGCCCACCTACCCTGAGTGAATGCAGCACTAAGAGTAGTTCTGACCAAGTTGCATGACCTGTGGGCCTCTGGGAAGAGTGAGCAGAGTTTGCAAAGTGGGGTGATTGAAGGGGCAGCATTTGGCACTTGGCATGGTGCTGATCTGGTAGCATGAATGCAGTCACTGAGTGCTGGAAGCCCTACTGGTGTAGGCATCTAAGACAAGTGAGCAGAGTTTGTGTATCAGGGCAAGTGCAGGTGCAGTGTTTGCTGCTGCAGATGTCACTGACCTGATAGTGCATCACCAACCAAGTGTGTGACCCAGAATTCAGTGGAATTGCACTGGTATTTTTGAGGGCAGAGAACCTTGGGGACACCACAGCAGCATACTGATATTCCTGTGACTAAAGCTAGGACAAGGGCAGAGTCAAGAAAAAGTACTTAAAGTGATCCAACCTCACCTACTATGCACCAGAGCTCAGAACCAGGTCTGGAAGCCTCACTCTCAACAAAAAGGAAACAGATCCAGTCCCTGACAGAGCTGTGACAACCACAGAACAAAAAGGAGACCACTCTAAAAATCCAGAGAAAGCTCTTGTCACCACAACACCAGCCACATCCCTAATCAAAAGGATAACTGATAACACACATGGAAGGAAGACATGGCTACCATCCATACTAAAAACAAACCTAGCAACAAAATTATTAGGGGTGCGCAGTCTACACAAGAACACATCCTCTTCAAAAAAAAAAAAAAAAACCCTTGAAGTCCAGAGAAGATAACTGATACTTCATAATCCATAGTGCCAGAGAGATATAAGTAAAATGAAGAAGGAGGGGAATGATTCTCAATTAAAAGAACAATAGAAATCCCCAGAAAGAACAGTCAATGAAATATATCTCAATAGTCTACTAGATCATGACTTCAAAACTGGAGTGATGAAAGCACTGGAAGAAATAAAAGAGACTATAAATAGAGAGAGAACATTATGAAAAGGAAATTGAAAGTATAAAGAGGAGATAATTAAAAACATAATACTCAATGGCTATGAAAAGAGCCAAGATATAGGCAGTCAAAAGCAGACTAGACAATACAGAAGAATGAATAAGTGACTTAGAAAACATGAAAAGAGAAGTCACCCAATCAGAACAGCAGATAGAAAAGCAAGAGAGAGAGAGAAAAAAAAGAACAATGAAAACAATATAAAGGATCTATGGGATAATATATAACATTCCAAACTATGCATAATAGGGGTCACAGAAGGAGAAGAAAAAGCAAAAGGTATTAAAAAGGTATTTGAAGAAATCCTGACAGAAAATATCCCAAACCTAAAGAAGCAATCAAATATCCAAGTACAGGAAGCACAGAGAGTACTCAAGAAGAACCCAAATAACCTACACCAAGACATATTAAAATTAAGATGGTGAAAGTTAAAGATAAAGAAATGATACTAAAGGTAGCAAGAGAAAAATGAATTATTAGTTATAAGGAAAACCACATAAGGCTATCTGTTTGTTTCTCTTCACCAACACTGCTGGCCAGAAGGGAGTGGTAATATATATTAAAAGTTCTGAATGAGAGAAAGATGCAACCTAGGATAATTTATGCAGTAAGGCTGTACTTTAGAATAGAAAGAGAAAGAATTTCACAGAAAATCACAAACTAAAAGAATTTAGCAATACTAAACCTATGCTAAAGGAAATAATGAAAGGTTTACTCTAGGGGACTCGGAGAAGATACCAGAGTAGAAGGGCACTCGCAGCTCACCCTCTGCCACAAATACACCAAGACCCACATCCAAAGACCCATTCAGCCAACCAGAGCACCTGTGGAACTCTGACAGATCATCGCGCTCTTCAAAAGATAAAGACGCCAAAAATCTGGTAGGAGAAAAGGAAAAAAGAAAGAACAAAAGGCAAAGCAGAGTGGGACGGGTCCCATGGGGAGGGAGTGGCAAAGGAGGACTGGCGCTCGCTCACTGGGTCTCCCCTCTCCAACTGAGAGGCCAGTGGGACGGAGAGGGAGCCTCCGAGGCTCCGATCTATATGAAGCAGCCCTTGACTGACAGAACTAAGTAAAACGGGCACAGAGGGTCCCCCCAACACCCAGCCTGAGATGCGGGCAGGCAGCAGTGGGCAGGGCCAGGCTGCACAAGCCAGGCGGAGGACGGGGGCAGCTGCATGGAGGCAGCCCTGGGGGAACGCAAGGGGCTGTGCACCATGGCTGTGGGTGTACAGGGCAGAACAATCTGGGCCCTCCATAAAACAGCAAGGTTGATGTGCTCTCAGGGGAAGGGTGCATACCCCCATTTCTGAAAACCCACAGAAAGTTTTCAGGGGAAGAGAGGTGGGGCTCAGGCACAGCTGCCATATCCTCCAGCGCTTAGTATCCAGGCAGTAGCAGGGGCGAAACCTGCATCCGCACCAAAGAGCTTAGCAGCCTTAAAGGACAGACTGAGACTGGCCTACAGCCCGAGGCAGATAGGATCCTTCCATCATGGTCCCTCAGAGAACTTGCTCCACAAAGACAAACAAGGAGCTGAGCTTTGGCCCAGAGCAGGGACAAGGCTATCCCTCTGTCTTCCCAGAGCCCACCTGTGGAGCACTGACCAGGGCGGAGCATGCAGCCACACAGAGCAGTGGAGCTACAGGTGCAGGTAGACGGAGAGTGGCCTCCGCTTTTCGGGCAGGAACACAGTCCCTGAACGAGGTGCTGGGAGGGGGCATGACCCGCCCTCCTACCTGGCCAGTCTGCAACATCTGACTGCGGCATCAGGAGGGGCTGTGACCCGCCCACCCACAGCAGAGGAAAGATGCACCTGACCCAGTATTAGGAGGAGGTGCAATCAGCTTGCCAACAGGTACTGGGAGCAGCACAGAAGAGGGCGCCAATAGAGGGCCTCTGAAAACAGCAAGATGAACTTCCAAAATAGGACAAAGACAGAAAGACTTCACGTTAAAAGCACACAGACTCCAGGAGAACACCGACAACCCCCCCTTTTTTTTAATCTGTTTTTACCTGTTCTATTTTCTATTACCCTCTTAATTTTTACTTCTTAATTCATTTCTATTTCTCTTGGGTTTTGATGTCCTGTTATTGATTAGACACAGGTTTCAAATACATCTATTCATCTACCCCCCCTTTTTTTTAAAGGATTTAAAAGGTCGTCTCAACCTGATTAATACTCTGCTTCAACTCGCTCTTCTATTATTCATTATACACTGTTTTCAAACCCTCTTTCTCCCTTCTTTTAAAATTATTTCTCTCTCTCTTATTTTTTTTCTTTCTTTCCTAAGTTCTATTCCTAAATAAGCATTAGATAGATAAAATCCTTAAGGACAAAAGTAGACAACTGATACTCCATAAACCACAGTGCCAGAGAGGTATGAGCAAGAAGAAGAAGCAGAGAAACCTTTCCCAATTAAAAGAACAAGAGAAATCCCCTGCAAGAAAGATCAATGAAATAGATATCGATTAAGATTTCAAAAAAGAAGTGATCAAATTGCTGAAGGAATTAAAAGAGATAGTGTTTAGAGATACAAAATATGTCAAAAATGAAATTGAAGCTATAAAGAAGAGCCAAGTAGAATGGGTAAACTCATTGACAGAGATGAGGAATGATCTAATAGCTGTGCAAAGCCAACTACATAATGCAGAGGAATGAATTAGTGACCTAGAAGACAGGACAATAGAAAGCACTCATTCAGAAGAACTACAAGATAAGCAAGTAAAAAATAATGAAAATAGCTTAAGGGACCTATGGGACAATATAAAGTGTCCCAATCTTTGCATAATAGTGGCCCCAGAAGGGGAAAAAAGATCAAAGGGGATTGAAAAGGTTTTTGAAGAAATCATGACTGAAAACTTCCCAAACTTAAAAAAGGAATAAGATATCCAAGTACAGGAAGCTCAGAGGGTCCCAAACAGGAAGAACCCAAATAGACCCACAAGAAGACATATTATAATCAAGATGGCCAGAGTCAAGGATTAAGAAATGATTCTAAAGGCAGCAAGAGAAAAGCAAAGAGTAAGTTACAAGGGAACCCCCATAAGGCTCTCAGCTGATTTCTCTACACAAACACTACAGGCCAGAAGGGAGTGGCAAGATATATTCAAAGCCCTGAATGAAAAAAAGATGCAGCCTAGGATACTTTATACAGCAAGGCTATCCTTGAGGATAGAAGGAGAAATAAAGAGTTTCACAGACAAAAAAAAGCTGCAGGAGTTTAGCAACACTAAACCGATGCTAAATGAAACATTGTAAGGTCTATTCTAAATAGAAAAGCAGCAGGATGCTACAGAAATGAGAAACTCACAACTGGAAAGGTGATAACTCATGAATTACAAATAAAGTAAACATGAAATTATAAAAGAAGACATACAAATCACTGAGAGTGGGAGAGGGAGGCAGGGAAATATAGAATATTTTTTCCTTTATTTTTTAATTTTTTTTCACAGTAGGATGGGTTTGAGATCGTTACTATCAGTTTAATAAAAACAGTTATAGTAATGGGTTGATAGATTTACTAAAAGGGGTAACCATAAGCTAAAAACGTACAAGGGATTCACAGAAATTAAATAAAATCCATGATACAAAGGAAAATTACCAAACCACAAAAGGAAGAAGAAAGGAACAAAGAGGATATACCAATTCAACTGCAAAGATAAGTTCAAAATGGCAATAAACACACATCTATCATTAATTACTGTAAATGTTAATGGACTAAATGCTTCAGTCAAAAGACATAGAGTGGCAGACTGGATAATAAAGCAAGAACCTTCAATATGCTGCATACAAGAGACCCAATTTAGGGAGAAGGACACATTTAGATTGAGAGTGAAAGGATGGAAAAGGATATTCCATGCAAATGGAAAAGCCAAAAAAGCAGGTGTTGCAGTACTGATTTCAGACAAAATAGGCTTTAAAACAAAGGCCATAAAGAAAGATAAAGAAGGACATTTTATAATGATTAAAGGAGTGATACAAGATGAGGTTATTACACTTGTTAATATATATGCACCCAATATAGGAGCACCTAAGTACATACAAGAATTACTAACAGAGATAAAGGGGGATATTGATGGGATTACAATCATAGTTGGGGATTATAACACTGCATTAACATCACTAGACAGATTTTCCAGACAGAAAATAAACAAGGCAATAGAGAAATTAAACAGTTTAATAGAAAAACTAGATTTGGTGGATATTTTCAGAGCATTACACCCCCCAAAAATAGGATATACATTCTTTTCAAGTGCACATGGAACATTTTTCAGGATCGATCATGTACTTGGGCACAAAAGAAACCTCAACAATTTTAAGAAGATAGAAATTATCTCAAGCATTTTTACTGACCACAATGCCATGAAGCTGGAAATCAACAACAGAGAAACAAAGGAGAAAAATGGAAAGCATGCAGATTAAACAATATGTTATTGAAAAAGCAATGGGTCAATGAGGAAATCAAACCTGAAATTAAAAAATACCTTGAGACAAATGATAATGAAAGCACAACCACTCAAAACCTATGGGACACAGCAAAGGCAGTGCTAAGAGGGAAGTTTATAGTGATACAGCCCTTCCTCAGAATACAAGAACAATCTCAAATAAACATCTTAACCCACCACCTTAATGAATTAGAAAAAGAAGAACAAAAAGCCCCAAAAAGCAGCAGAAGGAAGGAAATAATAAAGATCAGAGAGGAATTAAATACAAGAGAGATTAACAGGACCATTGAAAAAATCAACCAAACCAAAAGCTGGTTTTTTGAATAAGTAAATAAAATCGACAAACCTCTGGCCAAACTCACAAGGAAGAAAAAAGAGAGAGCACAAATTAACAAAATAAGAAAGGAAAATGGAGAAATTACAACAAACAAAATAGAAATACAGAATATCATATGAGAATATTATGAAAAACTATATGGAACCAAACTGGATAACCTAGAGGAGATGGACAAGTTTCTGGAAACATACTGTCCACCAAAACTGAATCAAGAAGTATCTGAACAGTTGAACAATCCGATCACTAGAAAGGAAATACAAATAGCAATTAAAAACCTCCCTACAAATAAAAGTCCAGGACCGGATGGCTTTCCTGGGGAATTCTACCAAACATACAAAGAAGAACTCATACCAGTCCTTCTCAAACTCTTCCAGAAGATTGAAAAGAATGCAATACTCCCAAACTCATTCTATGAAGCCACCATCACCCTGATACAAAAACCAGGCAAAGACACTACCAAAAAAAGAGAATTATAGGCCAATATCACTGATGAACATAGACTCCAAAATCCTCACCAAAATTTTAGCAAATAGAATCCAACAACACATAAAAAAGATCATATATCATGACCAAGTTGGGTTCATCCCAGGGACACAAGGCTGGTTCAACATATGCAAATCAATCAATGTAATACATCACATCAACAAGAGAAAGGACAAAAACCACATGATCATCTCCATCGATGCAGAAAAAGCATTTGATAAAATTCAACACCCATTTATGATAAGAACTCTCGCCAAAGTCGGTATAGAGGGAACATATCTCAACATAATAAAAGCTATATATGACAAACCTACAGACAGCATAATACTGAATGGTGAAAAACTCAAAAGCTTCCCACTAATATCTGGGACAAGAAAAGGATGCCCACTATAACCACTCCTATTCAACATAGTCCTGGAAATCTTAGCCACAGTAGTCAGGCAAGAGAAAGAAATAAAAGGGATCGAAATTGGAAAAGAAGGGGTTAAAGTATCATTATACGCTGATGACATGTTACTATATATAGAAAACCCTAAAAGGTCCATACAAAAGCTACTAGAGCTGATTGAAGAATTCTACAATGTAGCAGATTACAAATTTAACATTCAAAAATCAGTTGCATTTCTTTACACTAACGATAAATCAACAGAAAAAGAAGAGTAAAGAAACAATCCCCTTTAAAATATCACTTAAATTCATAAAATATCTGGGAATAAATCTAACCAAGGAGGTGAAAGAGTTATACACAGAAATCTATAAACCATTGATGAAGGAAATTAAAGAAGACTTTAAAAAATAGAAAGATATTCCATGCTCTTGGATTTGAAGAATCAATATTGTTAAAATGGTCACACTGCCCAATGCAATCTACAGATTTAATGCAATCCCTATCAAATTACCCAGGACATATTTCACAGAACTAGAACAAAGCATAATAAAATTTATATGGAACCATCAAAGACCTAGAATTGCCAAAGCATTACTGAAGAGAAAGAAAGAGGCTGGAGGAATAACTCTCCCAGACTTCAGACAATACTATAGAGCTACAGTCATCAAGACAGCATGGTATTGGTACCAAAACAAACATATAGACCAATGGAAGAGAATAGAGAGCCCAGAAATGAACCCACAAACTTTTGCTCAACTAATCTTCGACAAAGGAGGCAAGAATATACAATGGAATAAAGACAGTCTCTTCAGAAAATGGTGTTGGGAAAACTGGACAGCAGCATGTAAAACAATGAAGCTAGAACACTCCCTTACACCATATACAAAAATCAACTCAAAATGGATCAAAGACTTAAACATAAGACAAGATACAATAAACCTCCTAGAGGAAAACATAGGCAAAACATTATCTGACATACATTTCAAAAATTTTCTCCTAGAAGAAATAAAAGCAAGAATAAACAAATGGGACCTAATGAAACTTACAAGCTTCTGCACAGCAAAGGAAACCGGAAATAAAACAAGAAGAAAACCTACAGAATGGGAGAAAACTTTTGCAAGTGAAACCGACAAAGGCTTGATCTCCAGAATATATAAGCAGCTCATATGACTCAATAAGGAAAAAAAAAAAAACAACCCAATCCAAAAATGGGCAGAAGACCTAAACAAGCAATTCTCCAAGGAAGACATACAAATGATCAAAAAGCACATGAAAAAATGCTCAATATCACTAATTATCAAAGAAATGCAAATCAAAACTGTATTGAGGTATCACCTCACATCAGTCAGAATGGCCGTCATTCAAAAATCCACAAATGACAAATGCTGGAGGCTGTGGAGATAGGGGAACCTTCCTACACTGCTGGAGGGAATGCAGTTTGGTGCAGCCACTATGGAAAACAGTGTGGAGATTCCTCAAAAGACTTGGAATAGACTTACCATATGACCCAGGAATCCCACTCCTGCTCTTGTATCCAGAAGGAAATCTACTTCAGGATGACACCTGCACCCCAATGTTCATAGCAGCACTATTTACAATAGCCAAAGCATGGAAACAGCCTAAATGTCCATCAACATGGCACTTGATAAAGAAGTAGTGGTGTATTTATACAATGGAATACTACTCAGGCATAAAAACCGACAACATAATGCCATTTGCAGCAACATGGATGCTCCTGGAGAATGTCATTCTAAGTGAAGTAAGCCAGAAAGAGAAAGAAAAATAACATATGAGTTCGCTCATATGTGGAATCTAAAAAACAAAAACAAAAACAAACAAACAAACAAACAAACAAACAAAAAGAAAGCATAAATACAGGGCAGAAATAGACTCACAGACAGAGAATACAGACTTGTGTTTGCCAGGGGGGTGGAGGGTGGGAAGGGAGAAACTGGGATTTCAAAATTGTAGAATAGATAAACAAGATTACACTGTATAACACAGAGAAATATACACAAAATTTTATGATAACTCACAGAGAAAAAATGTGACAATGAGTGTGTATATGTCCATGAATGACTGAAAAATTGTGCTGAACACTGGAATTTGACACAATATTGTAAAATGATTATAAATCAGTAAAAAATGTTTAAAAAAAGGTTTACTCTAAATAGAAAATAAGCAGAGGAGAAAGGCACAGATGTTGGAGTTGAAGGACAATTTTACCTCACCCTCTCCCACAAATACACCAAGACTTATATCCAGGAACCCACCCATCCAATCAGAAAAATTGCTGAACTTTGACAGAACATTGCCTTCTTCAAATGACAAAATACTTTGCCAATTAAGTAGGAGAAAAGGAAAAAAAGAAAAAAAGGAAGGGAAAGGAAAATAGTGGGGAACTGGTCCTGTAGGGAGAAAATGGCAAAAGAGAAATAGCTTTCATTTGCTGGGTCTCCTTCACTCCAAAGGAGAGGTCAGTGGGATGGAAGGGGAACTTCCAAGGCTTGGATCTGGATGGAATGGCTTTTGACCGACAGAACTAAGTTAAGTGGGCACAAAGGATCCCTGTAATCCCCAGGCATAGACATCAACCAGCAGGGTTGGGACAGGACAGGCTGCCTGAACCAGGAAAAGGACAGGGGCCAATTGTACTGAGGCAAGCTTGGGGGACATCAGTGAGATGTGTGTCATAGCTAGGGGGATATACAGATCAGAAAAGCCTGGGTCCCTCATAAAATACACACACACACACACACACACACACAAAGCAACATTGCAGGTGTGCCATAGGGAGAGGGGCACTGTAGCATTTGTCTCGGCAGACCCATGGCACCATTATTGGTGTATCCTTGTGAGAAGAGAGGCAGGGCTTAACAACAACTACCATATTCTCCAGTGTGCAGCTCCCAAGTGAAAGTGGGGTTCAAACCTGAAGCTATACCTACGTTTCGGCAACCTCATAGGTAAGAGTGAGATTTGTTTACAGCCCCAGGCAGAGGGAAACTTTCTGCAAAGGTGAATCTGTGGACTCGTGCTTCTAATACAATTGAATAAGAAACAGAGATTTGGCACAGAGCAGGGGCAAGGGCTAGTGAGGCCATTTTCACTGAGCCAGGGACATGACTGGTGGGCCTCTAGAACCAGTGAGTGGAACTCAGGCAGCAGGGTGAGGATAGGGTCGGTGACAACAACAGAACAAAAAGAAGGTCCCACTAAATAGCCAGGGCATGCTCTTGCCACCAGAACACTGGCCACATCCCCAACGAAAGTAATAACAGGCAAAAGGGAAGGAAGGAAGACTTGGCAACTACTCGTAAGTAAGAAAGAACTCTCAACAAAATTATAAGGGCACACAGTCTATAGAGAAATATATCCATATTTTCTTTAATTTTTATTTTTTAATATTTTATTCATTAATTAACAAAATTTTTCTTTAAAATATTTTTATTAATTTTTAAAATTGATTTCAATTTGATTTTTATTTGTTTTGTTCTGTTATTGATTATACACTGTTTTCATTTTTTTATTTTACATTTCTTTTTTATAGTTTTATTTCTGCATCCACTTCACATAAATAAATGAATAAATAAAACCTTTCAGGACCAGAGTAGATAACTGATACTTCATAATCCATAGTGCCAGAGAAAGATAAGCAAGATAAAGAAGCAAAGAATCACTCCCAATTAAAAGAACAAGAGAAATTCCCTGAAAGAATAATCAATAAAACAGGCTTTGATAGTCTACTACATCATTATTTCAAAAAGTGACTGATCACAGTACAGAAGGAACTAAAACAAATTGTACATAGAGACAGAAAATATGTCAAAAAAAGAAATTAACACTATAAAGAGGAGCCACATAAAATTGGAAAACCCATTTATTGAAATGAGAGCTAGTGGGCTAGATAATGCAGAGGAACAAATAAGTGACTTAGAAGACCGGAAAACAAAATTACCCAATCAGAACAGCAGAGAGAGAGAGAAATAAAACAATGAAAACAATATAAGTGACATATGGTATAATATAAATTGTGTCAATTTATGCATAATTGGGGTCCCAGAAGAAGAAGAATGAGCAAAAGGGATTGAAAAGGCATTTAAAGAAAAAATAACTGAAAACTCCCCAAACCTAAAGAAGCAATCAGATATCCAAGTACAGGAAGCCCAGAGGGTCCAAAACAAGAAGAAACCAAACATAAACACACCAAGACATACTATAATCAGGATGGCCAGATTTCTACTGAAAGGAAAAAAAAAAAACATAATTGGAAAGGTGATAACTACAATGAATAACAACAGGATAAACATGAAATTGTAAGAGAGACGTCGAAATCATTAAGAGTGGGAGAAAGGAGCAAGAAAATTAAGAGTATTTTACTTTTCTTTTTCTGTTTCTTTTTGTTTTTGGCAGGATGGTTTGAACTTATTTCACTATCTGTTTAAAACAAACAGATATAGTAATGGGTTAGTATATGTAAAAACCAGATTAACCACATGACAAAAACTAACAATGGAGACACACACAAAATAAAACAGAGATAATACAAGGAAAATTATCAAACCACAAAAAGAAAAAGAAAGAAACAAAGAAGAAATACCAAATCAACTGCAAAACTAAGTTCAAAATGGCAATAAATACAAGTCTATCAATTCTTACTTTATAATGTCAATGGACTAAATGCTCCAATCAAAAGGCAGAGTGGTATACTGGAAAATAAAACAAGAACATACAATATGCTGTATACAAGAGACACACTTTAGGGAGAAGAAGAGACATACATTGAGAATGAGAGGATTGAAGATGATATTCCATGCAAATGAAAAAAAAAAAAAAAGTAGGAGTAGCAATACTGATTACAGACAAAATAACTTAAAAACTAAAGACATAAATAAAGATAAACAGGGCACTATATAATGATTGAAGACAAAATGCAAGATGAGGATAATATACATGTTAACATATAAGAACAAAACATAGGAGAACCTAAATACATAAAGTGAATACTAACAAATATAAAGAGAGAAATCTATGGGAACACAATCATAGTAGGAGATTTTAACACCCCATTCACATCACTTGACAGGTTTTCCTGACAGAAAGATAAAGGCAAAACAGCAACTAAATGATACAATAGAACAATTAGACTTGGTTGATATTTTCAGAATATTATATCCCCCAAAATTACAATATACATCCTTTCCAGTGCACATGGAACACTTTCTAGGATGGATCATGCTCTTGGGCACAAAAGAAGACTCAACAATTTTAAGAAGATAGTAATTATTTTAAGCATTTATTTCTGAACTCAATTCCGTGAAACTAGAAATCAACTACAGCAAAACATAGGAGAAAAAAATGACAGCATGATGATTAAACAACATGATACTAAGAAACCAATAGGTCAGTGTTAAATTCAAAGAAGAAATTAAAAATTACTTGGAGACAAATGACAAAAATCACAACCACACAAATTCTATGGGATGTAGCAAAAGCAGTCCTAAGAAGAAAGTTCATTGCAATAAAGGCCTTCCTCAAAAAAGATAAACAATCTGAAATAAGCAACCTAACCAACCAACTAAAAGAATTAGAAAAAGAAGAGCAAACAAAACCTAAACTCAGCAGAAGGAAGAAAACAATAAAGATCAGGGAGGAAATAAATAAAATAGAGATTTAAAAAAACAATAGAAAAAGTCAATCAAACGAAGAGATGGTTTTTTGAAAGAGTAAATAAAACTGACAAACCTCAGGCTTAGCTCACAAAGAAGAGAAAAAACAGAGCACAAATAATCAAAATAAGAAAGGAAAATGGAGAAATTACAACCAATACCACAGAAGTTCAAAATATCATATGAGAATACTGTGAACAACTTTATGGAAAATAAATGAATAACCTTGAAGAAATGGGCAAGTTTCTGGAAATATACAGTCCACAAAGACTGAATCAAGAAGAAATTGAACACTAGGACAAACTGATCACTAGAAATGAAATTGAATAAGTATTAAAAAAAAAACAGAGTATTTAGATAATCTCAGAATATTTACATAATCTCAAATTAATAGATGCTAAAAACAGTGGGTGAAATTTTGATGAAGAACAGAATATTTACATAATCTCAAGTTACTGGTTAGTCACAAAGGGAAAAAAGAACTTTATAGGGAAGAAAACTAATAGACACCACCTAATGAAGTGATGAACTTAGCATCACCCATAAATGGAAAAACTGACATCTTGTGCCATCTAAAATAACACCTTGGGAGGAACATAGCATCACTGATACCTGTTGTGCTCCTGCTAAGAATACATGACATGGAACTATTCATGAGGCAATATCAGAAAAATATAAAATGGACACTGTAAAATTAATGACATATGTTCTTCAAAAATCATAAGATCATGAAAGAAAAGAAATGCTGAATATTGTTCCATACTAAAGGAGAATAAAAGTACAAATCAAATGAATACTATTTTTCAATATCTGAGCACAGATATTAGATATTATAGATATAATATTAGACATTATAACTCTTATACGAACAAAAAATCATGATTAAAATTTTAAAGGAAGATATGCAAATGTCTCATCCAATAGAAAATAATAAGAGAGAACTTACTTTAAAAAAAAGGAATGGAAAACCTGAAGTTGAAAAGTATAACTGAATTTAAAAACTTGCCAGAGAAATGATAATGCCAAGAGAATGACAGAGAAGACACTTACTTGGAGAAAATATTTTCAAAAGGCACATCTGATAAAGGACTGTTATCTTCAATATACACAAAACACTTAAAACTCAACAGTGAAACAAAAATACCTGATTAAATGTAGTCAAAAGTCATTAACAGACATCTCACCAAAGAAAATACACAGAAGGCAAATAAGCATATCAAAAAATGTTCCACATCTTATGTCATTAGGCAAATGGAAACAAACATATCTGAACACCCCAAATTCAGGACACTGACAACACCAAACCCTGGTGAGTATGTGGATCTATAGCACTTCTTATTCACTGCTGATGGGGATGCACGATGGTAGGGAATCTGTGGAAGACAGTTTGGCATCTTCTTAAAAAGCTAAACACTCATGCACAATATAATCCAGCAGTTGCACTCCTTGGTATTTACCCGAACGAGTTGAAAATTTATGTCCACACAAAAAACCATATATAGATGTTTAGAGCAGCTTTATCCATCATATCCAAATCTTGGAAGCAACCAAGATGCTCTTCATTAGGTAATGTGTAAATAAACTGTGGTACAGCTGGACAATAGAATAATATTCTATCCTAAAAACAAATGAGCCATCAAGGTATGAAAAGACATGGAAGAAATTTGAATGCCTTTTTTTTTTTTTTAATGCCTATTAGTATGTGAAAGAAGCCAATCAGAAAAGGCTACATATTGTATGATTTCAACTATGTGACATCCTAGAAAAGGCAAAACCATATGGACAGTAAAAAGATTGGTGGTTGCCAGCGATTTTGGGTAGGAGAGCTGAATAGACAAGCAATGAAGATTTTGAAGCTGGTGAAAATACTCCATTTGATACTATAATAACGGATGTATGTCATTACACATTTGTCCAAATCCACAGAATACACAACAAGAGTGAAACTAAATAAAAACCATGAGCTTCAGGAGATAAAGATGTGTCATTATTTGTTCATCAACAGTAACAGATAGAAACGTCCCCCACCAAAGTGGCCTA
This sequence comes from Camelus bactrianus, assembly GCF_048773025.1. NCBI lineage: Eukaryota > Metazoa > Chordata > Mammalia > Artiodactyla > Camelidae > Camelus > Camelus bactrianus. Next base: position 229,933 of record NC_133566.1, read on the forward strand.
ATAGGGAAGGCTGTGCAAGTATGGGGACAGAGCATATGGGCAGTCTCTGTACCTTCCTCTCAGTTTTGATGTGAACATTAAACTGCTCTTGGAAAACATCTATTTAAAGTTTTACTAGTCATAACCACAGAGAATCTATGCTTTGCAGGAAAAGCAGTCCTAGGATGGAAGCTTATAATAATACAGGACTTCCTCAAAAAAGAAGAACAATCTCAAATAAACATTCTAACCTACTAGCTAAAAGAATTAGAAAAACCAAGAGCAAACAAAAGCAAGTCAGCAGAAGAAAGAAAATAAGAAAGATCACATAGGAAATAACTAAAGATTAAAAAACAATGGAAAAAATCAATCAAACCAAGAGCTGGTTTTCTGAAAGAGTAAACAAAATTGACACATCTCTGGCCAAGCTCATGAAGAAGAGAAAAGAGAGCAGAAATAAACAAAATAAGAAAGGAAAATGGAGAAATTACAAACAATACCACAAAATACAAAATGTCATATGAGAATACTATGAACAACTATAAGGACACAAAATGGATAACCTAGAAGAAATGGACAAGTTTCTGGAAACATAGAGTCCACCAAGACTGAATGAAGAAGAAATTGACCACTTGAACAAACCAATCAGGAGAAATCAAATTGAATTAGAAATAAAAGGCTTACCTAGAAACAAAAGTCCAGGACCAGAAGGCTTCACTGAGGAATTCGACCAAACATACAAAGAACTCATAACAGTCCTTCTCGAACTCTTCCAGTAGACTGAAAAAGAAGAGTACCCCCAAACTCATTCTATGAAGCCACCATTATCCTGATACCAAAAACAAAGGTACTACAAAAAAACAAAATTACATACTAATATCACTGGTGATCATAGATGCAAAACTCCTCAACAAAATATTAGCAGAGTCCAACAGCACATAAAAGAGATCATACACCATGATCAATTTGGATTCATCCCAGGAACACAAGGATGATGCACCATACATGAATCAATCAATGTAATGCATCACAACAAGAGAGAAAAAAAAAAAACACAGACACACACAATCATCTCAATAGATGCAGAAAAAGCATTTGATAAAATTCCACAGTAATTTATGATAAAACACATTACCAAAGTGGTTATAGAAGGAACAAATCTCAACATAATAAAAGCTTTTTTTAACTTTTAAAAATTGAGTTATAGTCATTTTACAATGTTGTGTCACATTCCAGTGTAGAGCACAATTTTTCAGTTATACATGAACATACATATATTCATTGTCACATTGTTTTTTGCTGTGAGCTTCCACAAGATCTTGTATATATTTCCCTGTGCTATACAGTATAATCTTCATAAAGGACAAGGTTGTCACTCTCACCACTTGTATTCAATATAGTCTTGGAAGCCCTAGCCACAGCAATCAGGTAAGAAAAGAGAAATAAAAGGGATCCAAATAGGAAGAGGAAGAGGTAAAATTGTGACTATATGCAGATGACATGATACTGTATACAGAAAAATTTTAAAGTTTCACACAAAACTAAAACTAATAAAAGAATTTGGCAAGGGAGCAGATACAAGGTTAATGCACAAGAATTGGTTGCATTTCTTTATACTAATAATGAATCATCAGGAAAAGTATGTAAAGAAACACTCCCTTTTAAAATAGCACCCAAAGTAATAAAATATCTAATAATAAATTTAATCAAGGTGGTGAAAGTGTTATAAATGAAAAACAATGAAACTTTGATTAAGGAGATTAAAGAAAACCTGAAAAAATGGAAAGATATCCCATGCACCTGCCCAAGGCAATTTACAGATTTAATGCAACCTGTATTAAAATTCCTAGGACATGCTGCACAGAAATAAAACAAACCATATTAAATTTTATATGGTATCACAAAAGACACAAAATTGCCAAGGCATTGCTGAAGAAAAAGACTAAGGCTGGGGAAATAATCCTCCCAGATTTCAGAAAATACTACAAGCTACAATAATCAAAACAGCATAGTATTAGTACAAAAATAGAAATACGGATCAATGGAACAGGATAGAAATCCCAGAAATAAACCCAGAAAATTTTGGTCAATTAATCTTCAACAAAGGTGGCAAGAACATACAACAGAATAAACAGAGTCTCTTCAGCAAATGGTGTTGGAGAAACTGGAGAGCATCATATAAATCAATGACGTTAGAATACTCACTTACATGATACACAAAAATAAATGCAAAATGGATTAAAAACTAAAACATAAGACAAGACACAGTAAACTTCCTAGATGAAATCATAGGCAAATCATTATCTCACATACATCTCAACAATGTTCTACTAGGGCAGTCTACCAAAACAATAGAAATAAAAGTAAAACTAAGCAAGTGGGATATAATTAAACTTACGAGCTTTTGTACAGCAAAGGAAACCATAAACAAAACAAATCAGCAACCTATGGAATGGGAGAAAATATTTGCAAAAGATGAAACTGACAATGGCTTGATCTCCAGAATATATAAACAGCTCATATGACTTAATAAGAAAAACAAACAACCCAATCCCAAAATGAGCAGAAGACCTAAACAAGCAATTCTCCAATGAAGACATATAAATGCCCAATAGGCTCATGAAAAAATGCTTAATATCACTAATTATCAGAGAAATGTAAATCAAAACTACAATGAGATATTATCTCACACTAGTCATAATGGCCATCATTCAAAAGTCCACAAATGAAAAATGCTGGAGGGGGTGTGGAGAAAAGAGCACCCTAATACACTGTTGGTGTCAATGCAGTTTGGTGCAGCCATTGTGGAAAACAGTATAAAGATTCCTAAAAAGACAAAAAATACAAATAACTTATAATGCAGCAATCCCACTCCTGGACAATTATCCAAAGGGAACGCTAAATCAAAAATACGTCTACACATCCTAAAGCCAGCATAGTACTCAATGGTGAAAAACTCAAAATCTTCCCACTAAAATCTGGAACAAGACACCATTACCCACTATCACCACTCCTATTCAATGTAGTCTTGAAAGTCCTAGCCACAGCAATCAGGCAAGAGAGAGAAATAAAAGGGATCCAAATTGGAAAAGACGTAAAAGTGTTACTATATGCAGATGACATGATATTATATATAGAAAACCCAAAAACTACTAGAAATAATCACAGAATTCAGCAAGGTAGCAGGTTACAAGACTAGCATTGAAAAATAAATTTCATTTATTTACACTAATGATGAATCAACAGAAAAAGAATGTAAAGAATCAATCCCCTTTAAAATAGTCCCCAAAGTAATAAAATACTGAGGAGTAAATCTAACCAAGGAAGTGAAAGACTTTTACACAGAAAACTATAAAACACTGATGAAGGAAATTAAATAAGACTTTAAAAAAATGGAAAGATATCCCATGCTCCTGGATTGGAAGAATCAATATTGCTGAAATGGTCATATGCCCAAGGCAATCTACATATTTAAGGTGATCCCTATCAATTTACCCAGGACATATTTCACAGAAGTAGAACAAATCATAATAAAATTTACATAATCTTGTTTAATAAAAGCTATTTTTGACAAACCTACAGCTAGCACAATACTCAATGGTGAAAAATTGAAAACCTTCCCACAAATATCTGGATTGCACTTGGACCAAGAAAAAAATTAAGAAGGACATGATTAAAACAGCTGGTACAATTTGAATATGAACTGTGGCATACATAATAATACTGAATCAGTATTAAGTATCCTATTTTGATAAATATATTGTGATTGCATAAGAGAAAATCTATATCTTTAAAAATAGTCACTGAATTTGAGACATGATTTCTATAAATTATACTCAGATCATTCAGAAATAGATATGCCCAGGAGTGGATTATGTGGTAAGTCTATTTTCAGTTTTTTGAGACATCTCCATACTGTTTTCCATAATGGCTGCACCATGCATATGATCTAGCACTCCCACTCCTGGGCATATATCCAGAGGGAACCCTAAACTGAAAAGATACATGCACCCCAATATCCATAGCAGCACAAAATACAATAGCCAAGACATGAAAACAACCTAAATGTCCATTGACATATGACACTATAAAGAAGCGGTGTTATATTTATACAATGGAATACTATTCAGCCATAAAAAGAATAAAATCATAACATGGATGGATCTAGAGATCATCATTCTAAGTGAAGTAAGCCAGAAAGAGAAAGAAAATATATGGTATCACTTATATATGAAATCTAAAAAATGAAAGAAAAGGAAGACAATAATGAACTCATCTACAAAGTAGAAACAGACTCACAAGCATAGTAAATATTCTTATGGTTACTGGGTGAAAGCGAGTGGGAAGGGATAAATTTGTCAGTTCGTGATTTGCAAATGTGGGCCACAATATATAAAAACTGGATTAAAAAAACAATTTTTTTCTGTATAGCACAGGGATCTTTAACTCCTTCTGCTTCTTTTCCAATTTGGATCTCTTTTATTTCTTTTTCTTTCCTGAGTGCAGTGGCTAGGACTTCCAAGATTATGTTGAATAGAAATGGTGAGAGTGGACAACCTTGAATTTTCCCAGATTTTAGTAGGAAGGTTTTCAGCATTTCACCATTGAGTTCTATGCTGGCTATAAGTTTGTCATAAACAGCTTTTATTATGTTGAGATATGTTCCCTATAAGCCCATTTTGGTGAGAACTTTTATCATAAATTGGCATTGAATTTTATCAAATGCTTTTTCTGCATCTATTAAACTAAAAGAAGAAATTATATGGAACCACAAAAGACCTAGAATTGCCAAAGAATTACTGAAGAAAAAGAAAAGTGGCTGGAGGAAAAACTCTCCCAGACTTCAGACAATACTACAGAGCTACACTAATCAAGATAGCGTGGTATTGGTACAAAAACAGATATATGGAGCATTGGAACAGAATAGAGAGCCCTGAAATGAACCCACAAAATTTTGGTCTACTAATTTTCAACAAAAGAGGCAAGAATATTCAATGGAATCAAGAGAGTCTCTTCAGCAAATGGTGTTTGGAAAACTGGACAGCAGCACATAAAACAATAAAGCTAGAACTCTCCCTTACACCATACAGAAAAATAAACTCAAAATTAATCAAAGACTTAAACATAAGACATGATAAAATAAACCTCCTAGAGGAAAATGTAGGCAAAACATTATCTGATATACATCTGAAAAATATTCTCCTAGAAAAGTGAACCCAAGCAATAGAAATAAATGAAAGAATAAACAAATGGAACCTAATAAAATTTACAAGCTTCTGCACAGCAAAAGAAACCATAAGTAAAATAAAACGACAACCTAGGGAATGGGAAAAACATTTTTGCAAATGAAATTGAAAAATGCTTGATCTCCAGAATATATAAGCAGCTCAACAATTTAATAAAAATAAAAACAAACAAACCAATCCAAAATGGGCAGAAGACCCAAATAAGCAATTCTCCAAGGAAGGCATGCAAATGATCAATAGGTATATGAAAAAATGCTCAATATCACTAATTATCAGAGAAACGCAAATCAAAACTAAAATGAGGTATTACCTCAAACAAGTCAGAATGGCAATCATTCAAAAGTTCAAAAATGACAAACGCTGGAGAGGCTGTGGAGAAAAGGGAACCCTCCTACACTGCTGGAGAGAATGCAGTTTGGTGCAGCCACTGTGGAAAACAGCATGGAGATTCCTAAAAAATTAGGAATAGACCTAACATATGACCCAGGATAACACATCTGGACAAATATACAGAAGGAACCCTACTTCAAAATGAAACTTGCACCCCAATGTTCATAGCAGAATTATTTACAATAGCCAAGGCATTGAAAGAGCCTAAACGTCCATCAACAGATGACTGGATAAAGCAAATGTGGTATATTTATAAAATGGAATACTATTAAGACATAAAATCCGACAACATAATGCCATGTGAAGCAACATGGATGTTACTGCAGAATACCATTCTAAGTGGATTAAGCCAGAAAGAAAAAGAAAAATACCATATGAGATCACTCATATGTGGAAATATATATATATATTTATATATAAATAACAGAGACAGACACATAGACATAGAATACAAATTTCTGGACAAAGGGGAATGAGGGTGGGAAAGGACTGGGATATCCAAATGTAGAAAATATATCCAAGATTGTACTGTGTACAACACAGAAATATATACATGATTTTGTGCTGGCTGACAATGAAGAGTAGTGACAATGAATGTATATATGCCCATGCATAACAGAAAAACTGTGCTCTACACTGGAATATGAAACAAAATTACAAAATGATTAAGAATCAATAATAAGTTAAAAACAAAAAGAAATTTGATGGGTAAGATAATAGCACAGTGAAAGACAGGAATTGGCAGACTAGATAATGAAGAGGGACTTGAAAGTGTTTGAGAAGACACGAGAACACAAAACCGCCAGGAAAAGATGATATCGAAAATCAAGTGAAAACCAATAAAAACATTGCTGTTGAAACCTGGGAAAAGACAAAGGATGCAAGGCTAGGACATATAGGATTCCCAGATGAAAAAGAAAGATAATAAAAGAAAAAATAAAAAAGGTCAGAAAAGGTATTCAAAAAAAATCAGAGTGAAATTTGCTGAAAGCCAAGAAACAATCATCTATACAAAACCAGGAAGCACACATCATCCAAAGCAGACGAAATCATAATAGTCCTAGAAGTAGCAGTGTTGTCATTCAAATCATCAAAGCTCATGATCAAACCCAATGATTGTAAATGCACTTAGAGAATAACAACATAGTCATAACAGAACCTCCAGAGGGGTTTCAGCTGATATCTCGACAGAAACATTGCAGGACAGGAAGCAGGGCAAAGACATAGACCAAAACCTGAATTAGAAAAAGCTGCAATCCAGGGTAGCCAACGCAACAAGGCCGAAATGTACAATAACGGCAGAGGTAAAGAACTTCACAGACTGGCAAAACTAAAAAGATTTCAGCAGTTGAAAACTTATCCTAAAAGAAAGATTGAGAATTCTACCCTGAATAGAAAACAAGAAAGATGATCTGGAAATAAGAAAACCATCATTGGAAAGGCAAGAAGTGCAATCAGTTGCAAAGAATAAACAAAAGGTGGGCAAAAGGGACGTCAAAATCCTAAAGATGGGAGTAGGAAGCAGGAAAACATAGGTGATTTTCAGCACTTTATTTGTGAATCAGCTTATATGATCCTCTGAAGCAAACGGAGAGATACATGGCATAATGTGTTTGCAAAACAAACAAAAAACAAACAAACAAACACCAGAAGCGTACGGTTGACTGACATATCTGAAGGAACCAAGATAATTCACAAGAAAATACTCAAGGTGATGTCAAGGATCATTCAGCAAGCATTGACACAGTATCGATGCTTGCATGTACACAACACACTTGTATTTAGAAAACAGATGCGTGCATTAATATTTATAAATATTGATTCATAAGAGAACATTGTAACCTAACCCAAATGCCTATTTTCAATAAAATGGATGCATAGTCCATGATATAGTCTTACAAGCCTTCCAACAGTTTGAATTAATGGCATATTCCACCCTACGAAGAGAATAAATGGCATATGCATAATACAAAGAAATTTAGCTCTGCAAAACTGTACTAAGAGCAAAAGAGACAGACAGTAAAGTGTACATTAGGATTTTTTTCATTTCATGGAAATTCAGCTCCCATGAAACAAATGGATCCGTGTTCTGAGAGTGTGGGTGTTTCAGCAGAAATGCAACAGACAGATATGCATTCTGGGTGAATGGATGTTATGCAAACATAAGATTCCTATAGTGGGTCTTTGGGTACTGTTAACTGTTAAAAAGGTTAAGGACGTGTGAATCCATAAACTTAACATGGACACACTTCCCTCCGTTTGTACTGTGTATAGAGAACTGCACAAAAGTAAAGAGGGAAGGAAATAAAGGACCATGGGATGCTAATAGAGAGAATTACACTTACCTTAGGAACCTCTCGTCTGATGAAGCTCCTCCCCCAACACAGACAAGATGCAGCAACCCCTGGGGAAGGCAGTTACCACTTAAAATCCAGGTGGAATGTAGGTTTGTCCCACGTGGCTTGTTGTGGCTGGTGGATCCAAGGTAACTGGGCAGAACACTGTGGTTGGATCACTGTCATGGAGGGGCTGCTGCCCTCTGTGAAACTTGGGTTATGTCTCCTTTTTAGGAAGCTGTGTATGTTCGAGATACTGCTGCTGCCCAATGGCCTGAGTTCATAGGTCAATTTCCAGAAACTGAAAGGGCAGACAGTGGAAGTTCTGCCTGTCTTCAGCTTACTGGTGAGGCTCTGAGGTACTTTCAGGCTTGCCCACTCCTGTAGAAGTTGACTTTATAGGAGGCACGAAGAGAAGTTGGCAGAAGAGCTGACTGCACGGATTGTGTAGAGATGCGAACACATTGATGAGAGTTGTTCTGCTACAATGGAGAATACTGGCATGGAGACTTCTGTACAGAATACCAGGCTCGAAAGACATCCATGAGACATATTGAGCCTCACTGATACTGGCAGAAATCTGTGGAGGGTCAACGTGCACTTGAGGAAAGTATTCAATTCACTGCTCCAAGAACAGGTCCAAGATTTCTGCCGTCTAAAACAGAAGAGATGTCAGATATGATGAAAGCGCTCCTGTTCTTTGAAGAGGTCATGAGAATCCACATGTCCCAAGGCACAATTACAAACCACACAGACCACCAAGCACCAAGCCCAGTAAGCCTTTTCCCAGGGTTGGGCCTAGTATCAAGCACTTGCTCTTCCCTCCCCCCAAGTCAGACATCCATTTCAAAGGATCAGCACCTGAGCTGCAATGAAGCCATTAGAAGCAGAGCAAGCCACTCCTAGATTCAGAGTTCCTCCACCTTCACATTCTGTGCACAAGAGTGAAATCCTCCATAGTCAATTACTCTCGACAATAACAGACTGGAATTCAATTCATAGCTCACACCATGAAATTATGACTTTCCCCTAGATTCAGCAAATCGTGGTGTTATGTCTTCTATGGAATGAAGGGAGTGTGGTAAGTGAATGGATTCTTTGACAAAGCTTGAATACGTAATAGGCCTCAGTATTTCAAGAGAGTACAGGTTACGATTTAAAGTCAGTTTTTGAAATGAACTGTAAAAGTCGCCATAAAGATGTAGGGACACATGTTTTGTGGATTGTCTTTTCCCTTCAGTCAAATCCCAAGTGCAGGGTATCATGGGGTGCAGTCTTGGATGGGTTAAATTGCTTTACAAAAAATGATCAGAAGATTAAACTTTCTCATCATTGATAGAAGTGCACCTGATTCTCCATAGACTAGCAAGGCTGCAGTAGTGTTCTCATAGCTATAATGCCTCTAGTTGTGATTGGAACCAAGCCTGCATGTAAATATGTTGTTTGGTTTTCCTTGTGTTTTCCTAGATAGAAATGGTACTTCTTGAAATGCCAACTTTGGCCAGTATGTGTCATTGGGAGGAAAGGTCACCACATGAACAAGGGAAATCTAGGGTGGGGGAAATATCATTGCTCCAATACTTATTGCATGGTTCCTGCTGTTGATGAAGGCATCAACATTAAAGGGTTCGCCTGTCCCCTTCATCACTTTGGACTGCTATTTTACATTCTTTCTCTCTATTTTTTCTCGTAGAGCTGACAAATTGGCACCTGAAAATCACAACTCTGGTTTGTATCTATATTCAGTATGTTTTGAAAATTAACATTATTTTCATACAAATCCCAAAATATGTAAATCAATTCCATTAACTTTTGAAAGACTGCAACTGAGGTATCAACAAAATGGCAATACTGGAGTCTTCGGGTAAACCCTCCCAATATGGCTGTACAGATAAAAAAGCTAAGCAAGAATCATATGTCTGTGAGTTATGTCTGGAAAGTGATGATTTATCAATGTCCAGCTGGCAGAGTACCAGTGCAAACTTCGCTCACTCGCTGCCATGTAGAAAGCAAGATTAATATGGACTCACCCAGCCCTTGGCTCAGGACAGTTGCCGAACAGTGGTCTCTTTCTTCCAAACACAGAAAGAGGCCTCACAAAACCTGGAAGGAGGAGAAGGCAAAGTAGAGAATGGAAATCAGTGCAGGACCAGACATCTGGTGAAGGAGTAGCAAAGGTGAAACTCTGTTTTACTTGGATGCACACTCTCAAGCGGACAGGACAAATGGGATTGAATGCACGGCACTGAGTGTTAGAAGAGTGCACAGCAGATGCTTGGCTGACATAACTCAAAGAGATCATCACACAATAGCCCCACAATTGATTTCCAGACCAAGATCCGAGCTGCCAAATTTTAGCTAGCAGAGGCTGCACAAGATGAGGGACAGGGCTTTGGATGATGGCATACTTTGAGTGTCAGTGATCTTGAGGGTTTTGTGGTAATTGGTTGGTACTATCAAGAGAGCAAACCGGCCTGGAACCCCAATGGGAAAGCAAACACACTGGCGTGCAAGGTTGAGTTTATTGAAATGTCCCATGGACGCATCCACTGCATATGCAGGCCCAGGGACCAATTTGGCATTTTGCTAATCGCGTATGTGTGGTGCTCAATTAGAGCGATCATGCATGTGGTCTGAGTTTTCCTGGGGGCCATGTGGTTGAAATAAGAATCCAAGGCCATAGGATCTGCCACTTTCATAGGCAGGACTGGGATAAGGGTTTGGTACGTGGCAGAAGATGCAGGACAGCTCTGTGGTAGCCTTCATGGTCCAATGCCACAAAGATGAGAGAAAAAAGAACAGTGGTCTAAGTCCCCAGCGTGAGATGTTGAAGCATTTCCTTCAGCATAATGTGCCAAATGCAAATGCTACATTTGGAATGGCACTGACATGGTATGGCAACGAGGACACAAAGATGGGGCTGTGCGATGATTGCAGTAGGCCCTGATTCATTACCCTCATAGAAATGTTTCCACCGGTGTTTCTGTATACAGAGAAGCTCTGGGAAGATCTAATATTGGGACATTCCCATGGCAATAGAAAGGACAAGCGCACTGTCATAATTGTGTTTTGGAAACACTCCAAAATGACACACAGCAGCCTGCAGAGCAGAAACCCATTAGAAGCTTTGTTTCCACAAGAGGTAGGGTCCTGTGCACTTCCAGAGCTGTGACAAGTGTAATAAAAATGAGGTTCTACTAAACGACAAAGGTAGGGTTTGTTCATCACAACTGCAACACCAGCAATTAGATTTATACCACACAACACACACAGGAAAATGACATGGCATCACTGTATAGGAGAAATTGTCATCACAGTAATATCATGGAATTACTTACAAACAAGAGACTGAAATTTTCACTTAACCAAGCCCTGCATGTCTAAATTATATACCTGATAATACTTGACCAGTAGAGATACAGAAGTATAGTAAAAGAGACAGGAAGTATTATTTTCAGTTCCAAAGTGGTTGAAGGCTCTAGAAAATCCTTTCAAAGAACTAGACTCTGAAACATGCCCAGAGAAGGCCTTGAAAATGGAGGTGAGAGAAACACTGAATAACAACAGTTTCTCAGAATGACGAAGGGCAGAATACCAGAAAAGGGGAAGAGAACATCTAAAGACAAGCCAAATAAATTAAGTAAACTCGATGGATGAGATAATATCACGGTTAAAGTCAGTCCTATGCAGACTACAAAATGCAGAGGGACTTGTGTGTGACTGCGAATACAGGAAAACAGAAATCTCTTGATCAGAAGATGACATAGAAAAGCACCTGAAAGCCAATGTAAACACTTCTGTTGAACCCTGGGATAAGATAAAGCATGCAAGGCTAGGATTCATAGGAGTCCCAGATGGAAAAGCAAGATATAAAAAAAAAATTTTGAAAAGTTATTTGGAAAAAACTCAGACTGAAACTTGCTGAAACGCAAGAAACAATCATCTATAAGAAACCAGGAAGAACACAGCGTCTAAAGCCGGTGGAATCCCAATAGACAAAGCAGCTGTATTATCATTCAAATCATCAAAGTTCATGATCAAACAAGTAATTTTAAATGCACTTAGAGTAAAGCAACGAAGTCACAACAGAACCTTCAGAGGTGTTTCAGCTGATATCTCAACAGATTCATTGTAGGACAGGAAGCAGGGCCAAGACATAGACCAAATTCATGAGAAAATCTGCAGTCTAGTGTAGAGTATGCCACAAGACTGCCCTTCACAATAATGGCCCAAGTAGAGAATTTCACAGAGCGGCCAATCGTAAAAGAATTCAGCAGTTCAAAATTTATCCTAAAAGAAAGATTGAGAATTCAACCCTGAATAGAAAACAAGCAGGATGATCTGGAAATAAGAACACCATCACTGGAAATGCAAAGGTTGCTATGACTTGTAAAGAAAAAACAGGAAGTAGGCAAATTAGATGTCAAAATCGTAAAAATGGGAGAAGGAAGCAGGAAAACATAGGTGATTTTCAGCACTTTACTATGTGAATCAGCTTATAGGACTCTCTGAAACAAACTGAGTGATACATGGCATAATGTCTTTGCAAAACAAACAACAAACAAACAAACAAACACCAAAAGTATACTGTTGACTGACATATATCCAAAGGAATCAAGATCATTCAAAAAAAATATGTAAAGTGATGTCAAGGATCATTCAGCACGAATCGACACATTATCGCTGCTTGCATGTACACAGCAAAATTTTGTTTAGAAAACAGATGCGTGCATTAATATTCATAAATTTTGTTCCATAAGAGCACATCATGACCTAACGAAATGCCTGTTTTGAATAAAATGGATCCATAGTCCGTGATATAGGCTTATAGCATTCCAACAGGACGAATGAATGGAATATTGAACCCTATGAAGAGAATAAATGGCATATGCCTATAACAATGAAAAGTAGCTCTGCAAAACAGTACTAAGAGCAAAAGAGACAGACAGTAAATTGTACATTGGGATTTTTTTCATTTCATGGAAATTCAGCCCCCATGAAACAAATGGATCCATGTTCTGAGAGTGTGGGTGTTTCAGCAGAAAAGCAACAGACGGATATGCATTCTGGGTGAATGGATATTATGCAATCATAATATTCCTATAGTGGGTCTTTACGTGCTTTTAACTGTTAGAAAGGTTAAAGATGTGTGAATACATAAACTTAAAATTGACACACTTCTCTACATTTGTACTGTGTATAAAGATCTGCACAAAAGGAAAGAGGGAAGGAAATAAAGACCATGGGACACTAATGGAGAGAATCACAATTAACTTAGGAACCTCTCATTTGATGCAGCACCTCCTCCAACAATGACAAAATGCAGCAACAATTGGGGATTTCAGTAACTGCTTGAATTCCAGGTGGAATGTTGGTGTGATCTTCATGGCTTGTTGTGGGTGGTGGATCAAAGGTAACTGGGTGGAACCCTGTTGGTGGATCAGTGTCATGGAAGGGCTGCCACCCTCTGTGAAGCTTGGGTTATGTCTCCTGTTCGGGAAGCTGTGTAAGTTCGAGATACTTCTGCCGCCCTATGGCCTGAGTTCACAAGTCAGTTTCCAGAACCTGAAAGGGAAGACAGTGGAAGTTCTGACTGTTTTCAACTAACTGGTGAGGCTCTGAGGTACTTTCAGACTTGCCCACTCCTGTAGAAGTTGACATAATTGGAGGCACGAAGAGAAGTTGGCAGAAGAGCTGGCTGTACTGATTGAGGAGGGATGCAAACACATTGAAGAGAGTTGTTCTGCTACAATGGAGAATACTGGCATAGAGACATCTGTACAGAATACCACGCTGGAAAGACATTCGTGAGACATATTGATCATCACTGATACTGGCAGAAACCTGTGGAGGGTCAACGTGCACTTGAGGAACGTACTCAATTCACTTCCCCAAGAACGGGTCCAAGATTAATGCCGTCTAAAAAAGAAGAGATGTCAGAGATTATAAAAGCCCTCATGTTCTTGGAAGAGGTCATGAGAATCCACACGTCCCAAGGGGCAATTACAAACCAAACTGACATCCAAGCACCAAGTCCTGGTAAGCCTTTTCCCAGGGTTTGGCCTAGCTATGAAGCACTTGCTCTTCCCTCCCCTCCACCCAGGCATCCATTTCAAAGGATCAGCACTTGTGCTGCAATGAAGCCAGTAGGAGCAGAGCAAGCCACTCCCAGAATCAGAGTTCCTCCACCTTCACATTCTGTACATAATAGTGAGCTCCTCCTTGGTCAACTACTCTCAACTAAAATAGATTAGATTTGAATTCTTAGCTCACACCATGAAATGATGACCTTCCCCTAGATTCAGCAAATTCTGGGGTTATGTCTTCTTTGGGGTGAAGGGAGTGTTGTAAGTGAGGGGAATTTTTGACTGGACTTGAAAATGTATTAGGCCTCAGTTTTTCAATACTGTATAGGTTACTATTATAAGTCAGTTATTGAAATGAACTGTAAAATTCACCATAGACATGTAGGGACACATGATTTGTGGATAGTCTTTTCCCTGCAGTCAAGTCCCAGGTGCAGGTTATCATGGGGGTGCAGGCTTGGATGGGTTAAATTGCTTTATCAAACATGATAGGATGATGAAACATTCGCATTGTCGATAGAAGAGCACCTGGTTCTCCATAGACTAGCAAAGCTGCAGCTGTGTTCTCATAGCCATAAAGCCTCAAGGTGCTATTGGACACAAGCCTACATGTAAATATGTTGTTTGGTTTTCCTTCTGTTTTCCTAGAGAGAAAAGTTGCCCCTTGAAATGACAACATTGGCCAGTATGTGTCATTGGAAGGAAAGGGCACCACATGCACAAGGGAAACCCAGGTTTGGGGTTATTTCATGGTTCCATTATTTATTTCATGGTTCCTGTTGTTGTAGAAGGCATCAACAGTAAAGGGTTCACCTGTTCCCTTCATCACCTTGGACTGCTATTTTACATACTTTCTGTCTATTTTTCTCTTAGAGATGAAAAACTGGCACCTGAAAATGACAAGTCTGGTTTGTAGATAGATACAGTATCTTTCGAAAATTAACTTCATTTTCATAAAAATCCCAAAACATGTAAATCAATTCCACTTACCATTTGAAAGATTGCAAATGAGGTATCAACACACTGTGAATAATGGAGTCTTCGGACAAACCCTCCAAACATGGCTGTACAGATAATAGAGCTAAACAAGAATCACATGTTTGTGATTTATGTTTGGAAATTGTTGATTTATCGATGTAAGTTGGCTGAGTACCAGTTCAAACTTCGCTCACTCGCTGCCATGTACACAGCAAGATAAAGATCGACTCACCCAGCCCTTGGCTCAGGACAGTTGCCGAACAGTGGTCTCCTACTTCCAAAGACAGAAAGAGGCCTCACAAAACCTGGAAAGAGGAGAAGGCAAAGTAGAGAATGGAAATCAGTGCAGGACCTGACCTCTGGTGAAGGAACAGCAAAGGTGAAACTCTGTATTACTTGGATACATACTCTCAAGTTGAAAGGAAATATGGGATTGAAAGCAGTGCACTGAGTTTTAGAAGAGTGCACAGCAGATGCTTGGCTGACAGAATTCAAAGAGATCATCACACAATAGCCCCACAACTGATTCCCAGATCAAGATCCAACCTGCCAAATTTTAGCTAGCAGAGGATATGCAAGATGAGAAAAACGGCTATGTATGATGTCGCACACTGAGTCTCAATGATCTTGAGGGTGATATGGTTAGTGGTTGGTCCTATCAAGAGAGAAACTGGCCTAAGACCCTAGTGGGAATGCAAACACACTGGCATACAAGGTTGAGTTTATTGAAATATCCCATGGAAATATCCACTGCATCTGCAGGCCTAGGGACCAATTTGGCATTTTGCCAATTGAGCACATGTGGGGCTCAATCAGAGACATCATGCATATGGTCTGCGGGTTCCTGGGGGCCTTGTGTTTGAAATTAGTATCCGAGGCCATAGGATCTGCCATTTTCATAGGCAGGAGTTGGATTAGGGTTTGGTACGTGGCAGAAGTTGAGGGACAGCTCTGTGGTAACCTTCATGGTCCAATGACACAAAGATAAGAGAACAAAGAAGAGTGGTCTAGGTCTGCATAATGAGAAGATGTAGCATTTCCTTCAGCATAAACTGCCAAATGCAGATGCTACATTAGTAATGGCACTGAAATGGTATGGCACCAAGGACAACAAGGTGGGGCTGCGGGATCATTGCAGCATGCCCTGATGCATGACCTGCTTAGATATGTTTCCACAGGTGTTTCTGTATGCAGAGAAGCTCTGGGAAGAACTTGTACTATTTGGACATTCCCATGGCAATAGAATGTACAAGTGCACTGTCACAAAGGTGTTTTGGAAACACTCCAAAATGACATACAGAAGCCTGCAGAGCAGAAACCCTTTAGAAGCTTCATTTCCACAAGAGGTAAGGTCCTGTGCACTTTCAGAGATGTGACATAAGCATAATAAAAATGAGGAACTAATAACCGACAAGAGTAGGGATTTTACATCACAACAACTGCAACACCAGCAATTAGAGATAAACCACACAACACACAAAGAAAAATGACATGGCATCACTGTGTAGGAAAAATTGTCCTCACAGGAATATCATGGAATTGCTTAGAAACAAGAGACTAAAACTTTAACTTAACCTTGCCCTGCAAGACTACATTATATACCTGATAATACTTGAACAGTAGAGCTACAGAAGCATAGTAAAAGAGACAGGAAGTACCATTTCCAATTCCAAAGAGATTGAAGGCTCCAGAAAATTCTTTCAAAGAATAGACTTCAAAACACTCCCAGAGAAGGCCTTCAAAACTGAGGTGAGAGAAACACTGAAGAACTACAGTGTCTCAGATTGACAAAAGGCAGAATACCAGAAAAGAGGAATAGAACATGTAACGATGAGACAAATAAAAGAAGAAAACTAGAAAGATGAGATAATATCACGGGTAAAGTCAGTCCAAAGCAGACTACATAATGCAGGGGGACACGTGAGTGTCTGTGAATACAGCAGAACAAAAATCCCTTGATCAGAAGATGACATAAAAAAGCAACTGAAAACCAATGCAAACACTGCTGTTGAACCCTGGGATAAGACAAAGCATGCAAGGCTAGGATTCATAGGAGTCCAGATGGAAAAGCAAGATATAAAAAAATTTTTTTGAAAAGTTATTTGGAAAAAAAATCAGACTGAAATTTGCTGAAATGCAAGAAACAATCATCTATAAGAAACCAGGAAGAACACAGAATCTAAAGCAGGCGGATCCCAAAAGACATACAAGTAGCTGTATTATCGTTCAAATCATCAATGTTCATGATCAAACCAGTGATTTTAAATGCACCGAGAGGAAAGCAACTAAGTCACAACAGAACCTCCAGATGGGTTTCAGCTGATTTCTCGACAGATTCATTGCAGGACAGGAAGCAGGGAAAAGATATAGACCAAATTCTGAATGAGAAAATCTGCAGTATAGTGTAGCCTGTGTCACAAGACTGCCCTTCACAATACTGGCCAATGTAGAGAATTTCACAGAGTGGCCAATCGTAAAAGAATTCCGCAGTTCAAAATTTATCCTAAAAGAAAGATTGAGAATTCAACCCTGAATAGAAAACAAGCAAGATGATCTGGAAATAAGAAAACCATCATTGGAAATGCAAGATTTGCAATGAGTTGCAAATAATCTACAAGAAGCAGGCAAAGAAGACATCAAAATCCTAAAGATGGGAGAAGGAAGCAGGAAAACATAGGTGACTTTCAGCACTTTGCTATGTGAATGAGCTTATAAGACCCTCTGAAGCAAACGGAGTGATACATGGCATAATGTGTTTGCAACACAAAGAACAAACATACAAACAACAAAAGCGTATGGTTGACTGACATACATCTGAAGGAACCAAGATAATTCACAACAAAATAGTCAAAGAGATGTCAAGTATCTTTCAGCATGCATAGACATATTATCACCCCTTGCATGTATCCAAAACACTTGTATTAAGAAAACAGATGTGTTCATTAATATTTATAAATATTGATTCATAAGAGAACATTGTGACCTAACCCAAATGCCTATTTTGAATAAAATGGATCCATAGTCCATAATATATTCTTACATGCTTTCCAACAGAATGAATGAATGGCATACTGAACCCTACGAGGAGAATAAAAGGCATATGCCTATAACAAAGACAAGCAGCTCTGCAAAACCGTACTAAGAGCAAAAGAGACAAACAGTAAAGTGTACATTGGGATTAGTTTAATTTCTAGGAAATTCAGACCCCATGAAACCAATGGATGTAACTTCTGAGAGTGTGGGAGTTTCAGCAGAAAAGCAACAGAAAGATAAGCATACTGGGTGAATGGATATTATGAAAGCATAAGATTACTATAGTGTGTCTTTGGGTACTGTTAACTGTTAGAAAGTTTAAACACGTGTGAATTGATAAACTTAAAATGGACACATCACCCTCCCTTTGTTTGGGTCTAGTGACCTGCACAAAAGAAAAGAGGAAAGAAAAAAAGGAACATGGGATGCTAATGGTGAGAATCACACTAATCTTAGGAACCTCCAGTCTGTTGAAGCCCCTCCCCCAACACTGACAAGATTCAGCAACCATTGGGAATGGCAGTTACTGTTTGAATTCCAGGTGGAATGTTTGTTTGTTCCAAGTGGCTTGTTGTGGCTGGTGGATCCAAGGTAACTGGGAAGAACCCTGTGGGTGGATCAGTGTCATGGAAGGGCTGCCGCCCTCTGTGAAGCTTGGGTTATTTCTCCTGATCGGGAAGCGGTGTAGGTTCAAGATACTGCTGCTGCCCAATGGCCTGAGTACACGGGTCAGTTTCCAGAACCTGAAAGGGCAGACAGTGGAAATTCTGCCTGTCTTCAGCTTATTGGTGAAATTCTGAGGTACTTTCAGACTTGCCCAGTCCTGTAGAAGTCGACTTTATGGGAGGCACAAAGAGAAGTTGGCAGAAGAGCTGGCTGTTCAAATTGAAGAGAGATGCGAACACAATGATGAGAATTGTTCTGCTACAATGGAGAATACTGGCATGGAGACTTCTGTACAGAATACCAGGCTCAGAAGTCATTCATGAGACGTATTGGGCCTCACTGATACTGGCAGAAACCTGTGGATGTTCAACGTGCACTTGAGAAAAGATTTCAATTCACTGCTCCAAGAACGGCACCAAGAACCCTGCTGCCTAAAACAGAAGAAATGGCAGAGAAGATAAAATCGCTCATGTTCTTGGAATAGATTGTGAGAATCCACACGTCCCAAGGGGCAATTATTAACCACTCAGTCCACCAACAACCAAGCCCTGGTAAGCCATTTCAAAGGGTTGGGTCTAGATATCAAGCAATTGCTCTTCCCTCCCCTCTTCTCAGGCATCGATTTCAAAGGATCAGCACCTGAGCTGCAATGAAGCCAGTAAGAGCAGAGCAAGCCCGTCCTAGAATCAGAGTTCTTCCACATTCACATTCTGTGCACAACAGTGTTCTCCTCCATGGCCAACTACTCTCAACTAAAATAGATTGGAATTGAAATCTTAGCTCACACCACAAAATGTTGACCTTCCCCTAGATTCAGGGAATTCTGGTGTTATGTCTTCTTTTGGGTGAAGTGAGTGTGGTAAGTGAGGGGAATCTTTGACTGAAGTTGAATATGTATTAGGCCTCAGATTTTTAAAACATTATAATTTTGTATTCTAAGTCACTTTTTAACAGGAACTGTAAAAGTCGCTATAGAGTTGTAGGAACACATGTTGTAAATTGTCTTTTCCCTTCAGTCCAGTCCCGGGTGCAGGTTATCATGGGGGTGCAGTCTTGGATGGGTTAAATTGCTTTATCAAACATGATCGGATGATTAAACATTCTCATTGTGGATAGAAGAGCACCTGGTTCTCCATAGACTAGCAAAGCTGCAGCAGTTTTCTCATAACTACAATGCATCTAGGTGCTATTGGAACCAAGCCTATGTGCAAATATATTCTTTGGGGTTCCTTGTGTTGTCCTAGAGAGAAAAGTTGCCCCTTGAACCACCAAAGTTAGCCAGTATGTGTCTTTGGGAGAAAGGGCACCACATGAACAAGGGAAACCCAAGGTGGGGGTTATTTCAAGGTTCCGATAGTTATTGCATGGTTCCTGTTGTTGTTGAAGGCATCAAGAATAAAGGGTCCACCTGTCCCCTTCATCAATTTGGACTGCTTTTTTACATTCTTTCTATTTTTCTCTTAGAGCGTACAATGTGGTACCTGAAAATGACAAGCCTTGTTTGTAGCTAGACACATTATGTTTCAAAAATTGACTTCATTTTCAAACAAATCCCAAAATATTTCAATCAATTCCATTAACCATTTGAAAGGCTGCAAATGAGGTATCAACACAGTGTAAATACAGAAGTTTTCTGGCAAAAACTCCCACCGTGTCTATACAGATAAAATAGATACACAAGAATCACATGTATCTGAGTTATGTCTGGAAAGTGATTATTTATAAATGTCCAGCTGGCAGAGTACCAGTGCAAATTTCGCTCACTCGCTGCCATATACAAAGCAAGATAAACATCGACTCACCCAGCCCTTGGCTCAGGACAGTTGCCGAACAGTAGTCTCTTACTTCCAAAGACAGAAAGAGTCCTCACAAAACCTGGAAGGGGGACAAGGCAAAGTAGAGAATGGAAATCATTGGAAGACCTGACAACTGGTGAAGGAGCAGCAAAGGTGAAACTCTGTTTTACTTGCACGCAAACTCTCAACCAGACAGAAAACACAGGATTGAAACTGGTGCACTGAGTGTTGGAAGAGTTCACAGCAGATTCTTGGCTGACAGAACTCAAAGAAATCACCACAAAATAGCCCCACAATTCATTCCCAGACATAGATCCGAGCTATCAATTTTGAGCTAGCACAGGATGTGCAAGGTGAGGGACAGGGCTTTGGATGAGGGCACACACTGAATCTCAGTGATCTGGAGGGTGTTGTGGATTTTGGTTGGTCCTATCAAGAGAGAAAACCAGCCTTGGACCCAAATGAGAAAGCAACCACCCTGGCGTGTGAAGTTGAGTTTATTGAAATATACCATGGCCACATCCACTGCATCTGCAGACCCAGGGACCAATATGGCATTTTGCCATTAGAGCAAGAGTTGGGCTCAATCAGAGCCATCATGCATCTGGTCTGAGGATTCAAGGGGGCCTTGTGGTTGAATTCAGGGTGCAAAGCCATAGGATCTGCCACTTTCATAGTAAGAACTGGGATTATGGCTTGGTACGAGGCAGAGGATGCAGGTCAGCTATGTGGTAGCTTTCATGGTCAAATGCCACTAGGATGAGTGAACAAAGAACTGTGGTCTAGGTCCACAGCATGAGAAGATGCAGCATCTCCTTCAGCAATATCTCCCAAATGCACATGCTACATTTGGGATGGCACTGATATATTATGGCATCGAGGACCCCAAGGTGGGGCTGCGGGATCATTGCAGCAGCCCCTGATGCATGACATCCTTAGATGTGTTTCCACTGGTGCTTCTGTAGACAGAGTAGCTTTGGAAGAACTGGTACTTTTGGGACATTCCCATGGCAATGGAAAGGACAAGCGCACAGTCATGATGGTGTTTTGGAAACACCCCAAAATGGCATACAGCAGCCTGCAGAACAGAAATCTTTTAGAAGCATCGTTTCCACAAGTGGTAGGGTTCTGTGCACTTTCAGAGCTGCGACTTAAGCATAATAAAAATAAGGTTCTACTAAATGACAAGAATAGGGTTTGTTCATCACAACAACTGCAACACCAGCAATTAGAGAGATACCACACAACACACACAAAAAAACGGCATGGCACCACTGTCTAGGAAATATTCTTCCGCAAAAATATCATGCAATTGCATGCAACCAAGAGACTAAAACTTTCACTTAACCAAGTCAGGCAAGTCTAAAATATATACATGATAATACTTGACATGTAGAGATACAGAATTATAGCAAAAGAGACAAGAAGTACAATTTGCAGTTCCAAAGAGATTGAAGGCTCCAGAAAATCCTTTCAAAAAACTAGACTCCGAAACACTACCAGAGGAAACCTTGAAAAAGGATGTGACAGAAACAGTGAAGAGCAATAGTGTCTCAGAATCACAAAGGCAGAATACCAGAAAATGGTAACAGAACATTTAAACATGAGCCAAATAAAATCAGAAAACTCGATGGATGACATAATAGCAGGGGTAAAGTAAGTACTAAGCAGACTACATAATGCAGAGGGATTCGTGAGTGACTGCGAAGACAGGAGAAAAGAAATCCTTTGATCAGAAGATGACATAGAAAAACAACTGAAAATCAATGCAAAAACTGCTGTTGAATCCTGGGATAAGATAAAGCATGCAAGTCTAGTATTCATAGGAGT
Organism: Camelus bactrianus; assembly: GCF_048773025.1. Taxonomy (NCBI): domain Eukaryota; kingdom Metazoa; phylum Chordata; class Mammalia; order Artiodactyla; family Camelidae; genus Camelus; species Camelus bactrianus. The sequence goes on from NC_133566.1 coordinate 252,273, forward strand.
CCCAGATGTAAAAGCAAGATATATAAAAATAAAAGTTTGAAAAGATATTTGGAAAAAAATCAGACTGAAATTTGCTGAAATGCAGGTCACAAACTTCTATAAGATACCAGGAAAAACACAGCATCTAAAGCAGGCGGAATCCCAATAGACCTACAAGCATCTGTATTATCATTGAAATCATCAAAATTCATGATAAAACAAGTGATATTATATGCAACTAGAGGAAAGCAACCAAGTCACAACAGAACCCCCAGAGGGGTTTCAGCTGATAACTCGACTGAATCATTGCAGGAGACAGGAAGCAGAGCCAAGATATAGACCAAATTCTCAATGAGAATATCTGCAGTCTATTGTAGCCTATAACACAAGAATGCCCTTCACAATACTGGGCGATGGAGAGAATTTCACAGAGCGGCCAATCGTAAAAGAATTCCACAGTTCAAAATTTATCCTAAAAGAAAGATTGAGAATTCATCCCTGAATAGAAAATAAGCAAGATGATCTGGAAATAAGAAAACCATCATTGGAAATGCAAGAGGTGCCAATGAGTTGCAAAGAATAAACAAGAAGTAGGCAAAGAGCACATGAAAATCCTAAAGTTGGGAGAAGGAAGCAGGAAAACATAGGTGATTTTCAGCACTTTACTATGTGAATCAGCTTATATGACCCTCTGAAGCATACGGAGTGATGCATGGCATAATGTGTTTGCAAAACAAACAACAAACATAGAAACAAGCACCAAAGCATACGGTTGAATGACATATATCTGAAGGACACAAGATAATTCAAAACAATACTCAAAGTGATGTGAAGTATATTTCGGCACTCATCGACACAGTACCATGGCTTGCATGTACACAACAAACTTAAAATTAGAAAACAGAAGCATGCATTAATATTCATAAATATTGATTCATAGGAGCACATAGTGACCTAACCCAAATGCCTATTTTGAATAAAATGGATCCATAGTCCATGATGTAGTCTTACATGCCTTCCAACAGGATGAATGAATGGCATATTCAACCCTATGAAGAGAATCAAAGGCATATGCCTATAACAAAGACAAGCAGCTCTGCAAAACTATACTAAGTGCAAAAGAGACAAACAGTAAAGTGTACATTGGGATTAGTTTAATTTCTAGGAAATTCAGACCCCATGAAACCAATGGATGTAAGTTCTGAGAGTGTGGGAGTTTCAGCAGAAAAGCAACAGACGGATATGTATACTGGGTGAATGGATATTATGCAAACATAATATTACTATAGTGTGTCTTTGGGTACTGTTAACTGTTAGAAAGTATAAACACGTGTGAATTGATAAACTTAAAATGGACACACCTCCCTCACTTTGTATGTGTCTAGTGATCTGCACAAAAGGAAAGAGGGAAGGAAAAAAGGAACATGGGATGCTAATGGAGAGAATCACACTTACCTTAGGAAACTCTAGTCTGTTGTAGCCCCTCCCCCAACACTGACATATTCAGCAAATATTGGGAATGGCAGTTACTGTTTGAATTCCAGGTGGAATGTTGGTTTCTTCCGCATGGCTTGTTGTGGCTGGTGGATCCAAGGTAACTGGGCAGAACCCTGTGGGTTGATCAGTGTCATGGAAGGGCTTCCACCCTCTGTGGAGATTGGCTTAGGTCTTTTGTTCGGGAAGCTGTGTAAGTTCGAGATACTGCTGCTGCCCAATGGCCTGAGTACACGGGTCAGTTTCCAGAACCTGAAAGGGCAGACAGTGGAAGTTCTGCCTGTCTTCAGCTTACCGGTGAGGCTCCGAGGTACTTTCAGACTTGCCCAGTCCTGAAGAAGTCGACTTTATGGGAGGCACAAAGAGAAGTTGGCAGAAGAGCTGGCTGTTCAAATTGAGGAGAGATGCGAACACAATGATGAGAGTTGTTCTGCTACAATGGAGAATACTGGCATGGAGACTTCTGTACAGAATTCCAGGCTCAGAAGTCATTCATGAGACGTATTGTGCCTCACTGATACTGGCAGATACCTGTGGAGTTTCAACGTGTACTTGAGAAAATTACTCAATTCACTGCTTCAAGAACGAGTCCAAGATTCCTGCCGTCTAAATCAGAAGAGATGTCAGAGATGATAAAAGCGCTCGTGTTCATGGAAGGGGTTGTGAGAATCCACACGTCCCAAGGGGCAATTACAAACCACACAGAACACTAAGCACCAAACCCTGGTAAGCCTTTTCCCAGGGTTGGGCATAGCTATCAACCAGTTGCGCTCCCCTCCCCCCAAACTCAGTCATCAATTTCCAAGATCAGCACCTGTGCTGCAATGAAGCCATTAGGAGCAGAGCAAACCCTTCCTTGATTCAGAGTTCCTCCAACTTCAGATTCAGTTCACAACAGTGAACTCCTGCATGGTCAACTACTCTTGACAATAATAGACGGGACTTCAATTCTTAGATCACACCACGAAATTATGACTTTCCCCTAGATTCAGCAATTGCCGGTGTTATGTCTTCTTTGTGGTGAAGAGAGTGTAGTAAGTGAAAGTAATCTTTGGCTGAACTTGAATATGTATTGGCCCCAGGTTTTCGAGTATAGGTTAGTTTTGTAATTCAGTTTTGAAATGAACTGAATAAGTCACCATAGACATGTAGGAACACATGTTTTGTGGATTGTCTTTTCCCTTCATTCAAATCCCAGGTGCAAGTTACCATCGGGGTGCAGTCTTGGATGGGTTAAATAGCTTTACCAAAAATGATCGGATGATTAAACATTCTCATCGCTGATAGAAGAGCACCTGGTTCTCCATAGACTAGGAAAGCTGCAGCAGTGTTCTCATAGCTATAATGCCTCTAGTTGCTATTGTATCCAAGCATACACGTAAATAAGTTGTTTAGGTTTCCTTGTGTTTTATTAGAGAGAAATGTTACACCTTGAACTGCCAACATTGTCCAGAAAGTGTCATTGGGAAGAACGGTCAACCCATGCACTACGGAATTCCAGAGTGGGGGTAAATTCATGTTTCCAATACTTATTGCATGATTCCAGGTGTTGAAGAAGGCATCAACAGTAAAGGGTTCACCTGCCCCCTTCATCCCTTAGGAATGCTATTTTACATTTTATTTGTCTCTTAGAGCTGACAAAAAGGCACCTGAAAATTACAAGTCTAATTTGTAGCTAGATACATTATGTTTTGAATATTGACCTCATTTTCATATAAATCCCAAAATTTGTCAATCAATTCCATTAATCTTTTGAAAGACTGCCACTGAGGTATCAACACAATGCCAATACTGGAGCCTTCGGGCAAACTCTTCCACAATGGCTGTACAGATAATAGAGCAAAACAAGAATCAAATGTCTGTGAGTTATCTCTGGAAAGTGTTGGTTTATCGATGTCCATTTGGCAGAGTACCAATGCGAACTTCGCTCACTCGCTGCCATGTACACAGCAAGTTAAAGAACGACTCACACAGCCCTTGGCTCAGGACAGTTGATGAACAGGTTCTCTTACTTCCAAAGACAGAAAGAGGCCTCACAAAACCTGGAAGGAGGAGAAGGCAAAGTAGAGAATGGAAATCATTGCAGGACGTGACCTCTGGTTAAGGAGCAGCAAAGGTGTAACTCTGTTTTAATTGGATGGACACTCTCAAGAGGACAGGACACATGGGATTGAAAGTGGTGCACTGAGTGTTAGAAGAGTCCACAGCAGATGCTTGGCTGACAGAACTCAAAGAAAGCATCATACAATAGCCCCAAAATTGATTCCCAGAGCAAGATCGGATCTGCCAAATTTTAGCTAGCAGAGGCTGTGCAAGATGAAGGAAAGGGCAATGGATGACGGCACACATTGAGTCTCAGTGATCTTGAGGGTGTTGTGGATTGTTTTTTGTCCTATCATGAGAGCAAACTGGCCTGAGACCCCAATCGAAAGCAACCACAGTGGCGTGCAAGGCTGATTTTATCAAAATACCCCATGGAGATATCTACTGCATCTGCAGTCCCAGTGACCAATTTGGAATTTTGACAATCTAGTACGTGTGGGGCACAATCAGAGCCATCATGCATCTGGTCTAGGGTTACTGGGGGTCTTGTGGATGAAATCAGAATCCAAGGCCACAGGATCTGCCACTTTCATAGGCAGGACTGGGATTAGGGTTTGGTACGTGGAAGAGGATGCAGGACAGCACTGTGGTAGCCTTCATAATCCTATGCCACAAAGATGAGAGAACAAAGAATAGTGGTCTATGTCCGCAGCATCAGAAGATGAAACATTTGCTTCAGCATAATCCGCCAAATGTAAATTCTACATTAGAAATTGCTCTGACATGGTATGGCACTGAGGACAACAAAGTGGGTCTGTGGGATGATTGCACCAGTCCCTGATGCATGACCTCCTTAGATATGTTTCCACAGGTGTTGCTGTATACAGAGATTCTCTGGAAAGGACTTGTAATATTGGGACATTCCCATGGCAATAGAAAGGAAAAGCGGACTGACCGATGGTGTTTTGGAAACACTCAAAAATGACATACAGCAGCCTGCAGAGCAGAAACCATTTAGAAGCTTCGTTTCAACAAGAGGTACAGTCCTGTGCACTTCCATAGCTGTGACATAAGTGTAATAAATATGAGGTTCTAATAAACGACAATAGTAGGGTTTGTTCATCACAACAACTGCAACACAAGCAATTAGAGATAAACCAAACAACACAAACATAAATACAACATGGCATCACTGTATAGGAAAAATTGTCCTCACAGGATTATCATGGAATTGCTTACAACCAAGAGACAAAAATTTTCACTTAAACAAGCCCTGCAAGTATAAATTATATATAGGGTAATGCTTTCCCAGTAGAGATACAGAAGTATAGTAAAAGAGACAGGAAGTACCATTTTCAGTTCCAAAGATATTGAAGACTCCAGAAAATTCTTTCAAAGAACTAGACTATGAAACACTCCCAGAGAAAACCTTGAAAACAGAGGCGAAAGAAACACTGAAGAATAACAGTGTCTCAGAATGAGAAAAGGCAGAATACCAGAAAAGGGGAAGAGAATATCTAAAAACGAGCCAAATAAAATCAGAAAACTCGATGGATGAGAAAATATCACGGGTAAAGTCAATCCTAAGCAGACTAGATAATGCAGAGGGACTCGTGAGTGACTGTGAAGACAGGAGAACAAAAATCCCTTCAAAAGAAGATGACATAGAAAAGAAACTGAAAACCAATGTAAACACTGCTGTTGAACCCTGGGATAAGACAAAGCATGAAAGGCTAGTATTCAAAGGGGTCACAGATGGAATAGCAAGATATATAAAAATAAATAACTTTTAAAATTTATTGGAAAAAAATCAGACTGAAACTTGCTGAAAGGCAAGAAACAATCATCAATACAAAACAAGGAAACAAACAAAGTCCAAAGCATTTGGAATCAAAATAGACATACAAGCAGCTGTATTATTACTCAAATCATCAAAGTTCATGATAAACCCAGTGATTTTAAACGCACCTAGATAAAAGCAACTTAGTCACAACAAAACTCCAGATGGGCTTCAGCTGATATCTCGACAGATTCATTGCAGGACAAGAAGCAGGGACAAGTCATAGACCAATTTCTGAATGGAAAATGCAGTCTAGTGTAGCCTATGCCACAAGACTGCCTTATACAGTACAGGCTGATGTAGAGAAATTCACAGACCGGCCAATCATAAAAGAATTCAGCAGTTCAAAATTTATTCTAAAAGAAAGATTGAGAATTATATCCTGAATAGAAAACAAGCAAGATGACCTTGAAATAAGGAAACCATCATTGGAAATGCAAGAGGTGCAATGAGTTGCAAAGAATAACCAAGAAGTAGGCAAAGAAGATGTAAACATCCTAAAGCTGGGAGAAGGAAGCAGGAAAACATAGGTGAATTTCAGCACTTTACTATGTGAATCAGCTTATATGACCCTCTGAAGCATACGGAGTGATACATGGCATAATGCGCTTGCAAAACAAATAACAAACAAACAAACAAGCACCAAAAGCATATGGTTGACTGACATATATCCAAAGGACACGAGATAATTAAAAAAAATACTCAAAGTGATGTCAAGTATCATTCAGCATGCATCGACACAGTATCACTGCTTGCATGTACACAACAAACTTGTATTTAGAAAACAGGTGCATGCATTAATATTCATAAATATTGATTCATAAGAGCATATAATGACCTATCCCAAAGGCCTAATTTGAATAAAATGGATCCACCGTCTGTGACGTAGTCTTACATGCCTTCCAACAGGATGAATGAATGACATATTCAACCCTACGAAGAGAATAAAAGCCATATCTCTATAACAAAGACAAGTAGCTCTGCAAAACTGTACTAAGAACAAAAAAGACAGACACTAATGTGTACATAGGGATTAGTTTCATTTCTAGGAAATTCAGCCCCCATGAAAAAAATGGATGGAAGTTCTGAGAGTGTGGGGGTTTCAGCAGAAATGCAACAGACATATATGCATACTGGGTGAATGGTTATAACGCAAACAGAAGATCACTATAGTGTGTCTTTGGGTACTGTTAACTGTTAGAAAGTTTAAACACGTGTGAATCGATAAACTTAAAATGGACACACCTACCTCCCTTTGTATGTGTCTAGTGATCTGAACAAAAGGAAAGACGGAAGGAAAAAAATGAACATGGGAAGTGAATGAAGAGAATCACACTTATCTTAGGAACCTCTAGTCTGTTGTAGCCCTCCCCTAACACTGACAAGATTCAGCAACCATTGGAAATGGCAGTTACCGTTTGAATTCCAGGTGGAATGTTGGTTTGTTCCGCGTGGCTTGTTGTGGTTGGTGGATCCAAGTGAACTGGGCAGAACCCTGTGGGTTGATCAGTGTCATGAAAGGGCTTCCGTCCTGTGTGAAGCTAGGGTTATTTCTCCTGATCGGGAAGCGGTGTAATTTCAAGAAACTGCTGCTGCCCAATGGCCTCAGTTCACGGGTGAGTTTCCAGAACCTGAAAGGGCAGAAAGTGGTACTTCTGCAAATCTTCATCTTACTGGTGAGATTCCGAGGTACTTTCAGACTTGCCCAGTCCTGAAGAAGTCGACTTTATGGGAGGCACAAAGAGAAGTTGGCAGAAGAGCTGGCTGTTCAAATTGAGGAGAGATGCGAACACAATGATGAGAGTTGTTCTGCTACAATGGAGAATACTGGCATGGAGACTTCTGTACAGAATACCAGGCTCAGAAGTCATTCATGAGACCTATTGGGCCTCACTGATACTGGCAGAAACCTGTGGAGGGTCAAAGTGCACTTGAGAAATGTACTCAATTCACTGCTCCAAGAACGGGTCCAAGATTCCTGCCATCTAAAACAGAAGAAATGGCAGAGACGATAAAAGCCCTCATGTTTTTGGAATAGGTCGTGAGAATCCCCACATCCCAAGGGGCAATTACAAACAACTCAGACCACTAAGCGCCAAATCCTGGTAAGCCTTTTCAAAATTTTGGGTCTAGATATCAAGCACTTGCTCTTCCCTCCCCTCCACTCAGGCATCGATTTCAAATGATCAGCACCTGAGCTGCAAAGAAGCCAGTAGGAGCAGAGCAAGCCCCACCTAAAATCAGAATTCCTCCACATTGACATTCTGTGCACAACAGTGTTCTCCTCCATTGTCAACTACTCTCAACTAAAATAGATTGGAAATGAATTCTTAGCTCACACCACGAAATGAAGACCTTCCCCTAGATTCAGGAAATTCTGGTGTTATGTCTTCTTTGGGGTGAAGTGAGTGTGGTAAGTGAGGGGAATATCTGACTGAAGTAGAATATGTATTAGTCCTCAAATCTTTAAGACACTATATGTTAGTATTGTAAGTCATTTTTGACATGAACTGTAAAAGTCGCCATAGACTTGTCGGGACACGTGATTTGTGGATTGCCTTTTCCCTTCAGTCAAGACCCGTTTGCATGTTATCATAGGGGTGCAGTCTTAAATGGGTTAAGTTGCTTTACCAAACATGATCGGATGATTAAACATTCTCATTGTGGATAGAAAAGCACCTGGTTCTCCATAGACTAGCAAAGCTGCAGCAGTTTTCTCATAACTACAATGCATCTAGGTGCTATTGGAACCAAGCCTACATGTACATATGTTGTTTCGGTTTCCTTCTGTTTTCCTACAGAGGAAAGTTGCCCCTTGAACCGCGAAAATTAGCAAGTATGTGTATTTGGAAGAAAGGGCACCACATGCACAAGGGAAACCCAAGGTTGGGGTTATTTCAAGGTTCTGATAGTTATTGCATGTTTCCTCTTGTTGTTGAAGGCATCAAGAATAAAGGGTCCACCTGTCCCCTTCATCAATTTGGACTGCTTTTTTACATTTTTTCTGTATATATTTCTCTTAGAGCTGACAATGTGGTACCTGAAAATGACAAGTCTTGTTTGTAGCTAGACACATTATGTTTCAAAAATTGACTTCATTTTGAAACAAATCCCAAAATATTTCAATCAATTCCATTAACCATTTGAAAGACTGCTGATGAGGTATCAACACAATGTAAATACAGTTTTCTGGCAAAAACTCCCACCATGTCTATTCAGATAAAATAGCTAAAGAAGGATCACATGTTTCTGAGTAATGTCTGGAAAGTGATGATTTATCAATGTCCAGCTGGCAGAGTACCAGTGCAAACTTCGCTCACTCGCTGCCATGTACAAAGCAAGATTAATATCGACTTATCAAGCCCTTGGCTCAGGACAGTTGCCGAACAGTGGTCTCTTTCTTCCAAACACAGAAAGAGGCCTCACAAAACCTGGAAGGAGGAGAAGGCAAAATAGAGAATGGAAATCTTTGGAGGACCTGACCACTGGTGAAGGAGTAGCAAATGTGAAACTCTGTTTTACTTGGACACACACTCTCAAGCAGACAGGAAACCCGCGATTGAAATTGGTGCACTGAGTGTTGGAAGAGTTCACAGCAGATTCTTGGCTGACAGAACTCAAAGAAATCACCACAAAATAGCCCCACAATTGATTCCCAGATCTAGATGCGAGCTGCCAAATTTGAGCTAGCACAGGCTGCCCAAGATGAGGGAAAGGGCTTTGGATGAGGGCACAAAATGAATCTCAGTTATCTGGAGTGCTTTGTGGATTTTGGTTGGTCCTATCAAGAGAGAAATCCGGCCTGGGACCCAAATGAGAAAGGAACCACACTGGCGTGTGAAGTTGAGTTTCTCAAAATATCCCATGGCCACATCCACTACATCTGCAGACCCAGGGACCAATATGGCAGTTTGCCAAAAGATCACGTGTGGGGTTCAATCAGAGCCATCATGCATTTTGTCTGAGTGTTCAAGGGGGCCTTGTGGTTGAATTCAGGATCCAAAGCCATAGGATCTGCCACTTTCATAAGCAGGATTGGAATTAGGTTTTGGTACGATGCAGAGAATGCAGGTCTGCTCTGTGGTAGCTTTCATGGTTAAATGCCACAAGGATGAGTGAACAAAGAAGAGTGGTCTAGGTCCACAGCATGAGAAGATGCAGCATTTCCTTCAGCAATATCTCCCAAATGCAGATGCTACATTTGGGGTGGCACTGATATATTATGTCATCGAGGACCCCATGGTGGGGCTGCAGGATCATTGCAGCAGTCCCTGAAGCATGACACCCTTAGATGTGTTTCCACTGGTGTTTCTGTAGACAGAGAAGCTTTGGAAGAACTTGTACTTTTGGGACATTCCCATGGCAATAGAAAAGGACAAGCACACAGTCACGATGGTGTTTTGGAAAAACTCCAAAATGGCATACAGCAGCCTGCAGAACAGAAACCTTTTTGGAAGCATCGTTTCACAAGTGGTAGTGTCCTGTGCTCTTATAGAGCTGTGACATAAGCGTAATAAAATTAAGGTTCTACAAAGTGACAAGTGTAGTGTGTGTTCATCACAACAACTGCGACACCAGCAATTAGAGAGATACCACACAACACACACAGAAAAACGACATTGCACCACTGTCTAGGAAAAATTGTCCCTGCAAAAATATCATGGAATTGAGTGCAACCAAAAGACTATATCTTTAACATAACCAAGCCTGGCAATTCTACATTATATACATGATAATACTTGACATGTAGAGATACAGAATTATAGTAAAAGAGACAGGAAGTACCATTTGCAGTTCCAAACAGATTGAAGGCTCCAGAAAATTCTATCAAAAAGCTAGACTCTGAAACACTAACAGAGCAAGCCTTGAAAATGATGTGAGAGAAACAGTGAAGAGCAATTGTGTCTCAGAATCACAAAGGCAGAATACCAGAAAATGGGAAGGGAACATCTAAAGGCGAGCCAAATAAAATCAGAAAACTCAATGGATGAGATAATAGCAGGGGTAAATTTAGTCCTGAGCAGTCTACATAATGCTGAGGGTTTCGTGAATGACTGTGAATACAGGAGAAAAGAAATCCCTTGATCAGAAGATGACATAGAAAAACAACTGAAAATCAATGCAAAAACTGTGGTTGAACTCTGGAATAATATAAAGCATGTAAGGCTAAGATTCATAGGAATCCCAGATGGAAAAGCAAGATATATATAAAAAAAAACAAGTTTGAAGAGTTATTTGAAAAAAATCAGACTGAAATTTGCTGAAATGAAGAAACAAACAACTATAAGAAACCAGGAAGCACACAGGATCTAATTCAGGCGAAATCCCAATAGTCCTACCATCAGCTGTATTATCATTGAAATCATCAAAATTCTTCATCAACCCATTGATTTTATATGCACCTAGATCAAAGCAACTAAGTCAGGACAGAATCTCCAGAGGGGTTTCAGCTGATGACTGAATCATTGAGGACAGGAAGCAGGGCCAAGACATAGACCAAATTCTGAATAAGAAAATCTGCAGTCTAGTGTAGCCTATGCCACAAGACTGCCCTTCACAATACTGGGCGATGGAGAGAATTTCACAGAGAGGCCAATCATAAAAGAATTCAGCAGTTCAAAATTTATCCTAAAAGAATGATTGAGAATTTAACCCTGAATAGAAAACAAACAAGATGATCTTGAAGTAAGAAAACCATCATTGGAAATACAAGAGTTGCAATAATTTGTAAAGTATAAACAAGAAATAAGCAAAGAACACATCAAAATCCTAAAGATGGGAGAAGGAAGCAAGAAAACATCGGTGATTTTCAGGACTTTGCTATGTGAATCAGCTTATATGACACTCTGAAGCAAACGGAGTGATACATGACATAATGTGTTTGCAAAACAAGCAACAAACAAACAAACACGAAAATCGTACAGTGGACTGACATATATCTGAAGGAACCAAGATAATTCACAATAAAATACTCAAAGTGATGTCAAGGAACATTCAGCACGCATCGACATATTTTCTCCCCTTGCATGTACCCAAAACACTTGTGTTTAGAAAACAGATGCGTGCATTAATATTCATAAATATTGATTCATAAGAGAATATCGTGGCCTAACCCAAATGCCTATTTTGAATAAAATGGATGCATAGTCCATGATATAGGCTTACAAGTCTTCCAACAGGTTGAATGAATGGTATATTCAAACTTACAAAGAGAATAAATGGCATATGCCTATTGCAAAGACAAGTAGCTCTACAAAACTGTACTAAGAACAAAAGAGACAGACAGTAAAGAGTACACTGGAATTTTTTTCATTTCTAGGAAATTCAGCCCCCATGAAACCAATGGATGTAAGTTCTGAGAGTGTGGGTGTTTCAGCAGAAAAGCAACAGACGGATATGCATTCTGAGTGAATGGATATTATGCAAATATAAGATTCCTATAGTGGGTCTTTGGGTACTGTTAAGTGTTAAAAAATTTAAAGACGTTTGAATCCATAAACTTAATATGGACACGCTTCCCTCAGTTTGTACTTTGTAAAAAGATCTGCACAAAAGGAAAGAGGGAAGGAAATAAAGGATCATGGGACGCTAATGGAGAGAATCACACTTAACTTAGGTACCTCTCGTCTGATGCAGCCCCTCCCCCAACACAGACAAGATGCAGCAATACTGGTGAATTCAGTTACCACTTGAAATCCAGGTGGAATATAGGTGTGTTCCATGTGGCTTGTTGTGTCTGGTGGATCCAAGGTAACTGGGCAGAACCCTGTGGTTGAATCACTGTCATGGTGGGGCTGCCGCACTGTATGAAGCTTGGGTTATTTCTCCTGTTCGGGAAGCTGTGTATGTTCGAGATTTTGCTGCTGCCCAATGGCCTCAGTTCACGGGTCATTTTCCAGAACCTGAAAGGGCAGACAGTGGAAGTTCTGCCTGTCTTCATCTTACTGGTGAGACTCCAAGGTACTTTCAGACTTGCAAATTCCTGTAGAAATCTACTTTATGGGAGGCATGATGAGAAGTTGGCAGAACTGTCTGCACGGATTGAGGAGAGATGAGAACACATTGATGAGAGTTGTTCTGTTACAATGGAGAATACTGGCATGGAGACTTCTGTACAGAATACCAGGATCGAAAGACATTCATGAGACTTATTGAGCCTCACTGGTACTGGCAGCAACCTGTGGAGTGTTAACGTGCCCTTGAGGAAAGTACCCAATTCACTGCTCCAAGAATGGATTCATGATTCCTGCCATCTAAAACAGAAGAGATGGCAGAGATGATAAAAGCTCTCATGTTCTTGGAAGAAGTCATGAGAATCCATACGTCCCAAGGGGCAATTACAAACCACACAGACCACCAAGCACCATGCCCCAGTAAGCCTTTTCCCAGTGTTGGGCCTAGCTATCAATCACTTGCATTTCCCTCCCTCCCAACTCAGGCATCCATTTCAAAGGATCAGTACATGAGCTGCAATGAAGCCATTAGGAGCAGAGCAAGCCCATCTTAGATTCAGAGTTCCTCCAACTTCACATTCTGTGCACAACTGTGAACTCCTCCATATTCAATTACTCTCGACTAAAATAGTTTGGAATTGAATTCTTAGCTCAAACCATGAAATTATGACCTTTCCCTAGATTCAGAAATCCCTGGTGTTATGTCTTCTTTGGGATGAAGTGAGTGTTGTAAGTGAATGGAATCTTTGACTGCTCTTGAATATGAATTAGGCCTCAGTTTTTCAAAACAGTATAGGTTACATTTGTACGTCATTTTTGAATGTATGGGACATTCAAAAATGTAGGGACACATGTTTTGTGGATTGTCTTTTCCCTTCAGTCATGTCCTGGGTGCAGGATATCATGGGGGTGCTGTCTTGGATGGGTTAAATTGCTTTATCCAACATTATCGGATGATTAAACATTCTCATCATTGATAGAAGAGCACCTGGTTCTCCATAGACTAGCAAAGCTGCAGCAGTATTTTCATAGCTATAATGCCTCCTGGTGCTATTGGAATCAAGCCCATATTTAAATATGCTCTTTGGTATACATTGCGTTTTCCTAGAGAGAAAAGTTGCCCCTTGGATCACCACCATTGGCCAGTATGTGTCATTGGGAGGAAATGGCAGCATATGCACAAGGGAAAGATAGGGTTGGGGTAATTCCATGTTTGCAATATTTATTCTATATTTCCTGTTTTTGTTGAAGGCATCAACAGTAAAATGTTCACCCGTCCCCTTCATCACTTTGGAGTGCAATTTGACATTCTTTCTGTCTATTTTTCTCTTAGAGCTTACAAACTTGTAACTGAAAATGACAAGTCTGGCTTGTAGCTAGATTCAGTATTTTTCGAAAATTAACTTCATTTTCATACAAATCCAAAAATATGTAAATCAATTCCATTAACCATTTGAAAGCCTGCAGCTGAGGTATCAACACAATGTCAGTACTGGAGTCTTCGGACAAACCCTCCCAACATGGGTGTACAGAAAAATAGCTAAACAAGAAACACATGTCTGTGAGTTATGTCTGGAAGGTGTTGATTTATAGATGTCCAGTTGGCAGAGTACCAGTGCAAATTTCGCTCACTTGCTGCCATGTACACAGCAAGATAAACATCGACTCAACCAGCCCTTGGCTCAGGACACTTACCGAAGAGTGGTCTCTTACTTCCAAACACAGTAAGAGGCCTCACAAAACCTGGAAGGAGGAGAAAGCAATGTCGAGAATGGTAATCAGTGCAGGACCTGACCTCTGGAGAAGGAGAAGCAAAGGTGATACACTGTCTTACTTGGACGCACGCTCTCAAGTGGACAGGAAACATAGGATTGAAAGCGGTGCACAGAGTGTTAGAAGAGTGCACAGTAGATGCTTGGCTGACAGAACCCAAGGAAATCAGCACAAAGTAGCCCCACAATTGATTCCCAGACCTAGATCTGTGCTGCCAAATTTGAGCTAGCAGAGGCTGCACAAGATGACTGACAGGGCTATGGATGATGGCACACACTGAGTCTCAGTGATCTGGAGGGTGTTATGGATTGTGTTTGGTCCTATAAAGAAAACAAACCGGCCTGGGACCCAATGAGAAAGCAAACACACTGTCGTGCGAGGTTGAGTTTATCGAAATTTCCCAGGACCACATCCACTGAATCTGCAGGCCCAGGGACCAATTTGGCATTTTGACAATAGAGCATGTGTGGGGCTCCATCAAAGCCATTATGCATCTGTTCTGAGTGATCTAGCTGCCCTTGTGGTTGAAATCAGGATCCAAATCCATAGGATCTGCCACTTTCATAGGCAGGACGGGTATTAAGGTTTGGTACAAGGCCGAGGATTCGGGTTAGCTCTGTGGAAGCCTTCATGGTCCCATGCCGCAAGGATGAGTGAGCTAAGGAGAATGGCCTAGGTCCACAGCGTGAGAAGATGAAGCATTTCCTTCAGCATAATCTCCCAAATGTAGATGTTACATTTGTGATGACTCTGAGATGGTACTACACAGAGGACCACAAGGTGGGGCTGCGGGATCACTGCAGCAGTCCCTGAAGCATGACATCCTTAGATAAGTTTCCACTGGTGTTTCTGTAGACAGAGAAACTCTGGGAAGACCTTGTACTATTGGAACAATCACATGGAAATAGAATGGACAAGCACACTGTCACGATGTTGTTTTGGAAACACTCCAAAATGACATACAGTAGGCTGCAGAGCATAAACCCTTTAGAAGATTCGCTTCAACTAAAAGTAAGGTCCTGTGCACTTTCAAAGTTGTGACACAAGCGTAATATAAATGAGGTTCTACTAAACGACAGGATTAGGGTGTGTTCATCAAAACAACTGCAACACCAGCAATTAGAGATGTACAAAACAACACACAAAGAAAAACGAAATGGCATCACTGTCTAGGAAAAAATGTCCTCACAGAAATCTCATTGATTTGTGTACACCCTAGAAACTAAATCTTTCACTTTACAAAGCCTTGCAAGTCTACATTATATACCTGATAATACTTGACCAGTAGAGGTACAGAAGTATACTTAAAGAGACAGGAAGTACCATTTTTAGTTCCAAAGAGATTCAAGGATCCAGAAAATTGTTTAAAAAGAACTAGAGTCCATAACATTACCAGAACAAGCCTTGAAAAGGGACGTGAGAGAAACACTGAAGAACAACAGTGTCTCAGAATCACAAAAGGCAGAATACCAGTAAAGGGGAAGAGAACTTCTGAAGACGAGGCAAATAAAATCAGAAAACTCAATGGATGAGATAATAGCAGGGGTAATGTCAGTCCTAAGCAGACTAGATAATGCAGAGGGACTCATGAGTGACTGTGAAGACAGGAGAACTGAAATCCCCTGAACAGAAAATGACATAAAAAAGCAACGGAAACCCAATGCAATAAATGATGTTGAATCCTGGGTTAAGAGAAAGCATGCAAGGCTAGGGTTCATAGGAAACCCAGAATTAAATGCAAGATATATAAATAAAAACTCTGAAAAGGTATTTGCTAAAAAATCAGAATGAAACTTGCTGAAAGGCAAGAAAGAATCATCTATACGAAACCAGGAAGCACACAGCGTCCAAAGCAGGTGGAATCTAAATAGACCTACAAGTAGCTGTATTATCATTCAAATCTTCAAAGTTCATGATCAACCCAGTGATTTTAAGTGCACCTAGAGAAAGGCTATTTAGTCCCAACAGAACCTTCAGAGGGGTTTCAGCAGATATCTCGTCAGATTCATTGCAAGACAAGAAGCAGGGCCAAGACATAATCCAAATTCTGAAAGAGAAAAACCTGAAGTCTTGTGTAGTCTATGCCACAAGACTGCACTTTACAATACTGCCCGATGTACAGTATTTCACAGACCGGCCAATCGTAAAGCAATTCAGCAGCTAGAAATTTATCCTAAAAGAAAGATTGAGAATACTATCCTGAATAGAAAACAAGCAAGATGATCTGGAAATAAGAAAATCATCATTTGAAATGCAAGAGTTGCACTGAGTTGCAAAGTATAAACAAGAAGTAGGCAAAGAGGACGTCAAAATCCTAAATATGGGAGAAGGAAGCAGGAAAACATAGGTGATTTTCAGGACTTTACTATGTGAATCAGCTTATATGGCTCTCTGAAGCAAACGGAGTGATACATGGCATAATGTGTTTGCAAAACAAACAACGAGTAAACAAAAAAACAAACAAACACCAAAAGCATACAGTTGATGGATATATATCTGAAGGAACAAAGACAATTCAAAAGAAAATACTCAAAGTGATGTCAAGGATCATTCAGCATGCATCGACAGAGTATCGCTGCTTGCATTTACACAACACACTGTATCTAGAAAAGAGATGCGTGCATTAATATTCATAAATATGGATTCATAAGAGCACATCGTGAACTAACCCAAATGTCTATTTTGAATAAAATGGATCCATAGTCCATGATATAGACTTACAAGCTTTCCAACAGGATGAAAGAATGACATATTCATCCCTATGAAGAGAATAAATGGCATATGCCTATAACAAAGGCAAGTAGCTCTGCAAAACTGTAGTAAGAGCAAAAGAGACAGACAGTAAAGTGTACATTGGGATTGGTTTCATTTCTAGGAAATTCAGCCCCCATGAAACAAATGGATCCATGTTCTTAGAGTGTGGGTGATTCAGCAGAATAACAACAGACGGATATGCATTCTGGATGAATGTATATTATGCAAACATAAGTTTCCTATAGTGGGTATTTGGGTACTGTTAACCGTTAGAAAGTTTAAATACGTGTGAATCCAGAAACTTAACATGGACACACTACCCTCCATTTGTACTTTGTATAGAGATCTGCACAGAAGGAAAGAGGGAAGGGAAAAAAGAAACATCGGACACTAATAGAGAGAATCACATTTATCTTAGGTACCTCTCGTCTGATGCAGCCCCTCACTCAACACTGACAACATGCAACAAATTTTGAGAAAGGGAGTTACTGGTTGAATTCCAGGTGGAAGGTTGGTGTGTTCCACGTGGCTTGTTGTGGCTGGTCGATCCAAGGTAAAGGCAGAACCCTGTGTGTGGATCAGTGTCATGGAGAGGCTGCTGCCCTCTGTGAATCTTGGGATATGTCTCCTGTTCGGGAAGCTGTGTAAGTTTGAGACACTGCTGCTGCCCAAAGGCCTGAGTTCACGGGCATATTTCCAGAGCCTGAAAGGGCAGACGGTGGAAGTTCTGCCTGTCTTCAGCTTACTAGTGAGGCTCCGAGGTACTTTCAGATTTGCCAAGTCCTGTAGGATTCGACTTTATGGGAAACAAGAACAGAAGTTAGCTGTAAAGCTGCCTGCATGAATTGAGGAAAGATGTGAAAACATTGATGAGAGTTGTCCTGTTACAGTGGAGAATATTGGCATGGAGACTTCTGTACAGAATACCAGGCTGGAAAGACATTCATGAGACTTATTGAGCCTCACTGTTACTTGTAGAAACCTGTGGAGGGTCAACGTGCACTTGAGGAATGTACTCAATTCACTGCTCCAAGAGCGGTTCCAAGATTCCTGCCGTCTAAATCAGAAGAAATGGGAGAGATGATAAAAGCGCTCATGTTCCTGTAAGAGGTCGTGAGAATCCACACGTCCCAAGGGGTAATTACAAACCACTCAGACCACCAAGCACCAAGACCTGGTAAGCCTTTTCCCAGGGTAGGGCCTGGCTATCAAGCACTTGCTCTTCCCTCCCCTCCACTCAGGCATCCATTTTAATGGATCAGCACCTGAGCTGCTATGAAGCCAGGAGGAGCAGACCAAGGCCCTCCTAGAATCAGAGTTCATTCAAATTCAAATTCTGTGCACAACAGTGAACTCCTACATGGTCATCTACTCTCGACTAAAATAGATTGGAATTAAATACTTAGCTCACAACCCGAAATGATGACCTTCCCCAAGATTTAGCAAATATTGGCGTTATGTCTTCTTTGGGGTGAAGGGAGTGGGCTAAGTTAGAGGAATCATTGACTGAACTTGAATATGTATTAGACCTCAGTTTTACAAGACAGTATAGGAAACTATTATAAGTCAGTTATTGAAATGAACTGCAAATGTCACCATAGACATGTAGGGACACATGATTTGTGGATTGTCTTTTCCCTTCATTCAAGTCCCGTGTGCAGGCTGTAATGTGGTTGCAGTCTTGGATGAGTTAAATTGATTTACCAAACATGATTGGATGATTAAATATTCTCATAGTTGATAGAAGAGCATTTGATTCTCCATAGACTAGTAAAGCTTCAGCAGTGTTCTTATACTTATAATGCCTCTAGGTTCTATTGGAACCAAGCCTACATGAAAATATGTTGTTTAGGTTTCCTTCTGTTTTCCTAGAGAGAGAAGTTTCCCCATGAATCGCCAACATTGGCCAGTATGTGTCATTGGGAGGAAAGGACACCACATGCACAAAGGAATCCCAGGTTGGGGGTTATTTCATGGTTCCAGTATTTATTTCATGGTTCCTTTTGGTGTTGAAGGCATCAAGAGTAAAGGGTCCACCTGTCCTCTTCATCATTTCGAGTGCTATTTTACATTATTTCTGTCTATTTTTCTCTTAGAGCTGACAAACTGGTAACTGAAAATGACAAGTCTGGTTTGTAGCTAGATTCAGTAAGTTTTGAAAATTAAATTCATTTTCATACAAATCCCAAAATATGTAAATCAATTCCATTAACCATTTAAAAGACTGCAACTGAGGTATCAAAACAGTGTCAATAATGGTGTCTTCGGGCAAAACCTCTAACCATGGCTCCACAGATAAAAAAGCTAAATAAGAATCACATGTCTGTGAGTTATGTCTGGAAAGTGTTGATTTATCGATGTCCAGGTGGCAGAGTACCAGTGCAAACTTCGCTCACTTGCTGCCATGTACACAGGAAGATAAACATAGACTCACTCAGCCCTTGGCTCAGGAAACTCACCGAAAAGTGGTCTCTTATTTCCAAAGACAGAAAGAGGACTCAGAAAACCTGGAAGAAGGGGAGGCAATGTAGAGTATGGAAATCAGTGCAGTACCTGACATAAGGTGAAGGATCAACAAAGGTGAAACTCTGTTTTTCTTGGATGCACACTTTCAAGTGGACAGGACACATAGGATTGAAAGTGGTGCACTGAGTGTTAGAAGAGTGCACAGCAGATGCTTGGCTGACAGAACTCAAAGAAATCAGCACAAAATATCACCAGAATTGATTTCCAGTCCAAGATCCGAGCTGCCAAATTTGAGCTAGCAGAGGCTGCACAAGATGTGGGACAGGGCTATGCATGATGGCACACACTGATTCTCAGTGATCTGGCGGGTTGTTTGGATTGTGGTTGTCCTATCAAGAGAGCAAACCAGCCTGGGATCACAGTGAGAAAGCAAACAAACTGGCGTGCAAGGTCGAGTTTATCAAAATGTCCCAGGGCCTCATCCACTGCATATGTAGGCCAGGGACCAATTTGGCATTTTGCAAATAGAGCACGTGTGGAGCTCACTCAGAGCTATCATGCATCTGGTCTAAATGATCCAGGGGGACTTACAGTTGAAATCAGGATCCAAAGCCATAGGACCTGCCACTTTCATAGGCAAAACAGGGATTAGGGTTTGGTACGAGGCAGAGGGTGCAGGTATGCTCTGTGGTAGCTTTCATGGTCCCATGCTGCAAGGATGAGAGAACAAAGAATAGTGATCTAGATCTGCAGCATGAGAAGTTGAAGCATTTCCTTCAGCAATATCTCCGAAATGCATATGTTACATTTGAGATGGCACTGACATGGTACGGCACCGAGGAATACAAGGTTGGGCTATGGGATCATTGCAGCAGTCCCTGATGCATGACATCCTTAGATATGTGTCCACTGGTGTTTCTGTAAACAGAGAACCTATGGGAAGAACTTGTAATATTGGGACATTCTGACGGCAATAGAAAGGACAAATGCCCTGTCATGATGCTGTTTTGGAAACACTCCAAAATGGCATACAGCAGCCTGCAGAGCAGAAACCCTTCAGAAGCTTCATTTCCACAAGAGGTAAGGTCTGTGCACTTTCAGAGCTGTGACATAAGCGTAAAAAAATTAGGTTCTACTAAAAGACAAGAGTAGGATTTGTTCATAACAACAACTGCAACACCAGCAATTAGAGATGTACAACACAACACACAGAGAAAAACGACATGGCATCACTGAATAGGAAAAATTGTCCTCACAGAAATATCTTGAAATTGCGTACACCCAAGAGACTAAAATTTTCACTTAACAAAGTCCTGCCAGTCTACATTATATACCTGATATTTCTTGACCAGTAGAGATACAGAAGTATAGTAAAAGATACAGGAAGAACCATTTTCAGTTCCAAAGGGTTTGAAGGCTCCAGAAAATCCTTTCAAAGAACTAGACTCCAAAATACAACCAGAGCATGTCTTGAAAACGGAGGTGAAAGAAACACTGAAGAACAACGGTGTCTCAGAAACACAAAAGGCAGAATACCAGAAAAGGGGAAGAGGACATCTAAAGACGAGCCAAATAAAATCAGAAAACTCAATGGATGAAATAATATCATGGGTAAAGTCAGCCCTAAGCAGACTACATAATGCAGAGGGACTCAGGAGCGACTCCAAAGACAGGGGAACGGAAATCCCTTGATCAGAAGATGACATAGGAAAGCAACTGAAAACCAAAGCAAACACTGCTGTTGAATTCCGGGATAAGAAAAAGCATGCAAGGCTAGGATTCATAGGAGTCCCAGATGGAAAAGCAAGATATATATATATATATATATATATATATATATATAAAGTTTAAAAATGTATTTGGAAAAAAATCAGACTGAAATTTGCTGAAAGGCAAGAAACAATCATCTGTAAGAAACCAGGTAGCACACAGCATCCAAAGCAGGCGGAATCCCAATAGGCTTACAAGCAGCTGTATTATTCAAATCATCAAAGTTCATGATCAACCCAGTGATTTTAAATGCACCTAGAGGAAATCAACTTAGTCACAATGGAACCTCCAGAGGGGTTTCAGCTGATATCTCCACAGGTTCGTTGCAGGACAGGAAGCAGGGCACAGACTTAGACCAAATTCTGAAAGAGAAAATGCTGCAGTCCAGTGTAGCATATGCCACAAGACTGCTCTTCATAATACTGGCCGATGTAGAGAATTTCACAGAGAGGCCAATCATAAAGAATTCAGCAGTTCAAAATTTATCCTAAAAGAAAGATTGAGAATTCTACCCTGAATAAAAACCTGCAAAATGACCTGGAAATAAGAAAACCATCATTGGAAATGCAAGAGGTGCAATGAGTTGCAAAGAATAAACAAGAAGTAGGCAAAGAGGACGTCAAAATCCTAAAGATGGGAGATGGAAGCAGGAAAACATAGGTGATTTTCAGCACTTTACTATGTGAATCAGCTTATTTGACTCTCTGAATCAAACGGAGTAATACATGGCATAAGGAGTTTGCAAAATAATCAGCAAACAAGCAAACAAACACCAGAAGCATACGGTTGACTGACATGTATCCGAAGGAACCAAGATAATTCAAAAGAAAATACTTAAAGTGATGACAAAGATCATTCAGCAAGCATCGACACAGTATCACTGCTTCATGTACACAACACACTAGTATTTAGAAAACAGATGCGTGCATTAATATTCATAAATATTGATTTATAAGAGCACATCTTGACCTAACCCAAATGCCTATTTTGAATCAAATGTATCTATAGTCCGTGATATATACTTACAAGCGTTCCAACAGGATGAATGAGTGGCATATTCAACCCTACGATGAGAATAAATGACATATGCCTATAACAAATATAAGTAGCTCTGCAAAACTGTACTAAGTGCAAAAGAGACAGACAGTAAAGTGTACATTTGGTTTGGTTTCATTTCTAGGAAATTCAGCCCCCATGAAACAAATGGATCCATGTTCTGAGAGTGTGGGTGTTTCAGCAGAAAAGCAACAGACGGATATGCATTCTGGGTGAATGGATATTACACAAACATAAGATACCTATAGTGGGTCTTTGGGTACTGTTAATTGTTAGAAAGGTTAAAGACGTGTGAATCCATAAACTTAACTTGGACACACATTCCTCCTTTTTGAATGTGTATGTGTATAGAGATCTGCACAAAAGTAAACAGGGAAGGAATAAAAAGACCATGGGATGCTAATGGAGAGAAACACACTTAGGAACCTCTCTTCTGATGCAGCCCCTTCTCCAACACTGACAAGATGCACCAACCATTGGGGATTTCACTTACTGCTTAAATTCCAGGTGGAATGTTGGTGTGATCCGCGAGCATGTTGTGACTGGTGGATCAAAGGTAACTGGGCAGAAATCTGTTGGTGGATCAGTGTCATGTAGGGGCTGCCACCCTCTGTGAAGCTTGGGTTATGTCTCCTTTTCAGGAAGCTGTGCAAGTTCGAGATACTGCTGCTGCCTAATGGCCTGAGTTCACAAGTCAGTTTCCAGAACTTGAAAGGGTATACAGCGGAAGTTCTGTCATTCTTCAGCTTACTGGTGAGGCTCTGAGGTACTTTCAGACTTGCCCAGTCCTGTAGAAGTCGACTTTAAGGGAGACATGGACAGAAGTTGGCAGAAAATCGGGCTGCACAGATTGAGGGGAGATGCTAACACATTGATGAGAGTTGTTCTGCTACAATGGAGAAAATTGGCATGGAGACATCTGTACAGAATACCAGGTTCGAAAGTTATTCATGAGACATATTGAGCCTCACAGATACTGGCAGAAAACTGTGGAGGGTCAAAGTGCACTTGAGGAAAGTACACAATTCACTGCACCAAGAATGGGTCCAAGATCCCTGGCGTCTAAAACAGGAATTTTTTTTTTCGAAGAAATACAGACTGAGAAATATGGATGGCAGAGATGAGAAATGCTCTCATGTTCTTGGAAGAGGTCGTGAGAATCCACATGTCAAGGGGCAATTACAAACCACTCAGACCACTAAGCTCCAAGCCCTGGTAAGCCTTTTCCCAGGTTTGGGCCTAGCTATCAAGCACTTGCTCTTCCCTCCCCTCCACTCAGGCATCCATTTCAAAGGATCAGCACCTGAGCTAAAATGAAGCCAGTAGGAGCAGAGCAAGCCCCTCCTAGAATCAGAGTTCATCCACCTTCATATTCTGTGCACAACAGTGAACTCTATCATGGTCAACTACTCTCAACTAAAATGGATTGGAATTGAATTCTTAGCTTACACTACGATAGATGACCTTAACCTAGTTTCAGCAAGTGCTGGGTTTATGTCTACTTTGTGGTGCAGGGGGTGTGGTATGTGAGGGGAATCTTTGACTGAACTTGAATATGTATTAGGCTTCAGTTTTTCAAGACAGTATAGATAACTATTATAAGTCAGTTATTGAAATGAACTGTAAAAGTCACCATAGAAATATAGGGACACTTGTTTTGTGGATTGTCTTTCCCATTCATTCAAGTCCCGGGTGCAGGATATCATGGGGTTCAGACTTTGATGGGTTAAAAGGCTTTAAAAAACGTGATGGGATTATTAAACTTTCTCATCGTTGATAGAAGAGCTCTAGGTTCTCCACATACTGGCAAACCTTCAGCAGTGTTCTCATAGCTATAATGCCTCTAGGTGCTATTGGAACCAAGTATACATGCAAATATGTGGTTTGGGTTTCCTTGTGTTTTCCTAGAGAGAAAAGTTGCCCTAGAACCGGCAAGTTTGACCAGTATGTGTCATTGGGAGGAAATGGCACCACAGACACAAGTGAAACTCAGGGTGTAGGTTACATCATGGTTCCAATATTTATTTCAGGATTCCTTTTGTTGTTGAAGACATCAACAGTAAACGGTTCACCTCTCCCCTTCATAACTTTGGACTGCTATTTTACATTATTTCTGTCTATTTTTATTTTAGAGCTGACAAACTGGTACCTGAAAATGAAGTCTGGTTTGTAGCTGGATTCATTATGTTTCGAAAATAAAATTCATTTTCATACAAATCCCATAATATGTAAATTAGTTCCATTAACCATTTGAAAGACTTCAACTGAGGTATCAACGCACTGTCAATAATGGAGTCTTTGGAAAAACCCTCCCACATGGCTGTACAGATAATAAAGCTATACAAGTATCACATTTCTGTGAGTTATGTCTTGAAAGTGTTGATTAATCGATGTCCAGTTGGCAGAGTACCAGTGCAAGCTTCGCTCCCTTGATGCCATGTACACAGCAATATAAACATCTACTCACCCAGCCCTTGGCTCAGGACACTTGCCGAAGAGTTGTCTCTTACTTCCAAAGACAGAAATAGGCCTCACAAAACATGGAAGGAGGAAAAGGCAAAGTAGAGAAAGGAAATCAATGCAGGACATGACCTTAGGTGAAAGAGCAGCAAAGGTGAAACTCTGCTTTACTTGGACGCACACTCTCAAGCCGACAGGACACATGGGATTGAAAGCGGTGCACTGAGTGTTAGAAGAGGGCACAGCAGATGCTTGGCCGAAAGAACTCAATGAAATCAGCACAAAACAGCCCCACAATTCATTCTCAGACCAAGATACCAGCTGCCAAATTTCAGCCAACAGAGGCTGTGCAAGATGAGGGATAGGGCTAAGGATGATGGCACACAGTGAGACTCAGTGATCTCGAGGGTGTGGTGAATTGTGGTTGGTCCTATAAAGAGAGCAAACCGGCCTGGGACCCCAGTAAGAAAGCAACCACACTGGCGTTCGAGGTTGAGTTTATTGAAATATCCTATGGCCACATTCACTGAATCTGCAGGCCCAGGGACAAATTTGACATTTTGCCATTCGAGAACATGTGGGGCTCAATCTGCGCCATCATGCATCTGCTCTGAGAGATCCAGAGTGCCTTGTGATTGAAATCAGTTTTGAAAGCCATAGGGTCTGCCAATTTCATAGGCAGGACTGTGATTAGGGTTTGGTACGAGGCACAGAATGCAGGTCAGCTCTACAGTAGCCTTCGTGGTCCCATGCCAAAAGGATGGGAGAACAAAGAAGAGTTGCCTAGGCCCACAGTGTGAGACGATAAAGCATTTCCTTCATCATTATCTCCCAAATGCAGATGCCAAATTTGGGAGGGCAATGAAATTTTACATCAATGAGGACTTCAAGTTGGGGCTGCGGGAACATTGCAGCAGTCCCTGATGCATGACATCCATAGATATGTTCCCACTGGTGTTTCTCTACACAGAGAAGTGCTGGGAAAAACTTGTACTATTGGGACTTTCCCATGGCAACTGAAAGGACAAGCACAGTGTCACGATGTTGTTTTGGAAACACTCCAAAATGACATACAGCAGCCTGCAGAGCAGAAACCGTTTAGCAGCTTCATTTACATAAGAGGTAGGGTACTGTGCAGTTTCAGAGCTGTGACAACAGCGTAATAAAAATGAGGTTCTACTAAACGACAAGAGTAGGCTTTATTCATCACAACAACTGTAACACCAGGAATTAGACACCACACAACACACACAGATAAACCACAAGGCACCACTATCTAGGAAAAATTGTCCTCGCAGATATATCATGGAATTGTGTACACCCAAGAGACTAAAACTTTCACTTAACCAAGCCCTGCAAGTCTACAATATATACCTGATAATACTTGACCAGTAGAGATACAGAAGTATAGTAAAAGAGACAGGAAGTACCATTTTCTGTTCCAAAGAGATTGAAGGCTCCAGAAAAAAGTTTCAGAGAACTAGACTCCGGAAAACTACCAGAGCATGTCTTGAAAACGCAGGTGAGAAGTACACTGAAGAACAAAAGTTTAACAGAATTCCAAAAGGCAGAATACCAGAAAAAGGGAAGAGAACACTAAAGACGAGAGAAATAAAACCAGAAAACTCGATGGATGAGATAATAGCAGGGGTAAAGTCAGTCCTAAGCAGAATAGATCATGCAGAGGGACTCGTGTGTGACTGCAAAGACATGAGAACAGAAAACCCTTGATCAGAAGATGACATAGAAAAGCAACTGGAAACCAATGCAAACACTGCTGATGAAACCTGGGATAAGACAAAGCATTCAAGGCTAGGATTCATAGGAGTCCCAGTGGAAAAACAAGATATATATTAAAAAAAAAGTTCTGAAAATCTATTTGGAAAAAATTCAGACTGAAACTTGCCGAAAGGCAAGAAACAATCGTGTACGAAACCAGGAAGAACACAGCATAAAAAGTAGGCGGAATCCCAATAGACCTACAAACAGCTGTATTTTCATTCAAATCATCAAAGTTCATGATCAAAAAGTGATTTTAAATGCACCTAGAGCAATGCATCTTAATCAGAACAGAATCTCCAGAGGGGTTTCAGCTGATATCTCGACAGATTCATTGCAGGATAGGAAGCAGGGCCAAGACATAGAACCAAATTCTGAATGAGAAAAAGCTGCAGTCTAGTGTAGCCTATACCACAAGACTGCCCTTTACAATAGTGGCCGATGTAGAGAATTTCACAGACCGGCCATTCGTAAAAGAATTCAACAGTTCAAAATTTATCCAAAAAGAAAGATTGAGAAAACTATCCTGAATAGAAAACAAGCCAGAAGATCTGGAACTAAGAAAACCATCCTTGGAAATGCAAGAGGTGCAATGAGGTGCAAAGAATAAACAAGAAGTAGGCAAAGAGGACATCAAAATCCTAAATATGGGAGAAGGAAGCAGGAAAACATAGGTGATTTTCAGCACTTTGCTATGTGAATCTGCTTACATGACTCTCTGAAGCAAACGGAGTGATACATGGCATAATGTGTTTGCAAAACAAAGAACAAACAAACAACAAAAGAGTATGGTTGACTGACATAGATCCGAAAGAACCAAGATAATTCTAAAGAAAATACTTAAATTGATGTGAAGGATCATTCAGCACGCATCGACACAGTATCTCTGCTTGCATATACACAACACAATTGTATTTAGAAAACAGATGCGTGCATTAATATTCATAAATATTGATTCATAAGAGCATATCATGACCTAACCCAAATGCCTATTTTGAATAAAATGATTCCATAGTCCGTGATATAGACTTACAAGACTTCCAACCGGATGAATGAATGGTATATTCTATCCTACAAAGAGAATAAATGGCATATGCCTATAACAAATATAAGTAGCTCTGCAAAACTGTTCTAAGAGCAAAAGAGACAGACCCTAAGGTGTACATTGTGTGTGGTTTCATTTCTAGGAAATTCAGCCTCCATGAAACAAATGGATAAATGTTTTGGGAGTGTGGGTATTTCAGCAGAAAGTGCAACAGACAGATATGTATTCTGGGGGAACGGATATTATGCAAATATAAGATTCCTATAGTGGGTCTTTACGTGCTGTAATTGTTAGAAATGTTAAAGACGTGTGAATTCATAAAATTAACATTAACACACTTCCCTCCGATTGTACTGTGTATAGAGATCTGCACAAAAGGAAAGAGGGGAGGAAAAAAAGGACCATGGGACACTAATGGAGAGAATCACACTTTACTTAGGAAAATCTCGTCTGATGAAGCCCCTCACCCAACAGTGAGAAGATGCAGCAACCATTGGGGATGGAAGTTACCGGTTGAATTCCACGTGGATTGCTGGTGTGTTCTGCATGGCTTGTTGTGGCTAATGGATCCAAGTTAACTGGGCAGAACCCTGTGGGTGGATAAGTGTCAATCTTGGGATGCCGATCTCTGTGAAGCTTGGGTTATGTATCCTGCTCAGGAAGCTGTGTAATGTCGAGATATTGCTGCTGCCCAAAGGCCTGAGTTCACCGGTGAGTTTCCAGAATCTGAAAGGGGAGACAGTGAAAGTTCTGCCTGTCTTCACCTTACTGGTGAGGCTCCGAGGTACTTTCAGATTTGCCCAGACAAGTAGAAGTCGGCTTTATGGGAGACACGGAGAGAAATTTGCAAAAAGGTTGGCTGCATGGATTGAGGAGAGATGCGAACACTGGTGAGAGTTGTTCAGCTACAATGGAGAATACTGGCATGGAGACTTCTGTACAGAATACCAGGCTCGAAAGACATTCATGAGACATATGGAGCCTCACTGATACTGGCAGAACCTGTGGAGGGTCAACGTGCACTTGAGGAATGTACTCAATTCACTGCACCAAGAACGGGTCCAAGATTCCTGCCGTCTAAAACAGAAGAGATGACAGAGATGGTAGCAGTGCTCATGTTCTTGGAAGAGGTCGTGAGAATACACACGTCCAAGGGGCAATTAAAAACCAATCAGACCACCAAGCACCAAGCCGTGGTAAGCCTTTTACCAGGGTTCGGCCTAGCTATCAAGCACATGCTCTTCCCTCCCTTCCACTCAGGCATCCTTTTCAAAGGATCAGCACCTGAGCTGCAATGAAGCCAGTAGGAGCAGAGCAAGCCCCTTCTAGAATCAGAGTTCATCCAAATTCACATTCTGTGCACAAGAGTGAACTCCGCCACGGTCAACTACTCTTGACAAAAATAGGTTAGGATTGAATTCTTAGCTCACACCATGAAATGATGGCCTTCCCCTAGATTCAGCAAATGCTGGGGTTATGTCTTCTTTGGGGTGAAAGGAGTGTAGTAAGTGAGGGGAATCTTTGACTGAACTTGAGTATGTATTAGTCCTCAGGTTTTCAAGACAGTATAGGTAACTATTAGAAGTCAGTTATTGAAATGAACTGTAAAAGTCGCTATAGACATGTAGTGACACATGTTTTTTGGACTGTCTTTTCCCTTCAGTCAAGTCCCGGGTGCAGGATATCATAGGGGTGCTGTCTTGGATGGGTTAAATTGCTTTACCAAACATGATGGAATGATTAAACATTCTCATCGTTGATAGAAGAGCACATGGTCTTCCATAGACTAGCAAAGCTGCAGCAGTGTTCTCATAGCTAGAATGCCTCTAAGTGCTATTGGAACCAAGCCTACATGTAAATATGTTGTTTGGGTTTCCTTGTGTTTTCCTAGAGAGAAAAGTTGCCCCTTGAATCGCCAACATTGGCCAGTATGTTTCATTGGTAGGAAAGGGCACCATATGCACAAGGGAAACCCAAGGTGAGGGGTTATTTCATGGTTCCAATATTTATTTCATGGTTCATGTTTTCGTTGTTGGTATCAACAGTAAAGGGTTCACCTGTCCCGTTCATCACTTTGAACTGCTATTTTACATTCTTTCTGTCTATTATTTCTAAGAACTAGCAAATTGTTTCCTGAAAATGACAAGTCTGATTTGTACCTAGATTCAGTATGTTTCGAAAATTAACATCATTTTCCTACAAATCCATAAATATGTAAATCAATTCCATTAACCATTTGAAAGCCTGCAACTGAGGTATCAACACAATGTGAATACAAGTGTCTTCAGAAAAACCCTCCCACCATGGCTGTACAGATAAAAGAGCTAAACAAGTATCACATGTCTGTGAGTTATGTCTAGAAAGTGTTGATTATTGATGTCCAGTTGGCAGAGTACCAGTGCAAGTTTCACTCACTCAATGTCATGTACATAGCAAGATAAACACCGACTCACACAGCCCTTGGCTCAGGACACTTGCCAAAGAGTGGTCTCTTACTTCCAAAGACAGAAAGAGGCCTCACAAAATCTGGAAGGAGGAGAAGGCAAAGTAGAGAATGGAAACCAGTGCAGGACCTGACCTCTGGTTAAGGAGCAACAAAGGTGAAACTCTGTTTTACTTGGAAGCACACTCTCAAGCAAACAGGACACAAGGGACTAAAAGCGTTGCACTCAGTGTTAGAAGAGATCACAGCAGATGCTTGGCTCACAGAACTCAAAGAAATCAGCACAAAATATCCCCACAATTAATTCCCAAACCAATATCCGAGCTACAAAATTTGAGCTAGAATAGGCTGTGCAAGTTGAGGGGCAGGGCTATGGATGATGGCACAGTCTGAGTCTCAGTGATCTGGAGGGTATTGTGGGTTGTGTTTGGTCCTATCAAGAGAGCAAACTGTCCAGGGACGACAATGAGAAAGCAACAACACTGGCGCGTGAGGTTGAGTTTATCGAAATGTCCAATGGCCACATAAACTGCCTCTGCAGTCTCAGGGAACAATTTGACATTTTGCCAATCGAGCACTTTTTGGGCTCAATCAGAGCCATCATGCATCTGGTCTCAGTGATCCAGGGGGCCTTGTGGCTGAAATCAGGATCCAAAGCCATAGGATCTGCCACATTAAAAGGCAGGACTGGGATGATGGTTTGGTACGAGACAGAGGATGTGGGTCAGCTCTGTGGTAGCCTTCATGGTCCCATGCCGCAAGGATGAGAGAATAAAGAAGAGCGGTCTAGGTCCGCAGCATGAGAGGATGCAGCATTTACTTCAAAATTATCTTGCGAATGCAGATGCTACATTTGTGATAGCACATACATGGTACAGCACTGAGGACCCAAGGTGGGGCTGCGTGATCATTGCAGCAGTCCCTGATGCATGACATCCTTAGATATGTTTCCACTGGTGTTTATCTAGAAAGAGAAGCACTGGGAAGAACTTATACTATTGGGACATTCCCATGGCAACTGAAAGGACAAGCGCATTGTCACGATGGTGTTTTGGAAACACTCCAAAATGACATACAGCAGCCTGCAGAGCAGAAACCGTTTAGCAGCTTCATTTACATAAGAGGTAGGGTACTGTGCAGTTTCAGAGCTGTGACATAAGCGAAATAAAAATGAGGTTCAACTAAATGATAAGAGAAGGGTTTATTCATCACAAAAACTGCAACACCAGAAATTAGAGAGATACCACACAACACACACAGATAAATAACATGGCATCATAGTCTAGGAAAAATTGTCCTCACAGTAATATCATGGAATTGCATACACCCAAGAGACTAAAACTTTCATTTTAGCAAGCCCTGCAAGTCTACATTATATACCTGATAATACTTGACCAGTAGAGATACAGAAGTATAGTTAAAGAGACAGGAAGTACCATTTTAGGTTCAGGAAGTGATTGAAGGCTCCAGAAAATTGTTTCAGAGAACTAGACTCCAAAACATTACCAGAGCAAGTCTTGAAAACCGAGGTGAGATGTACACTGAAGAACATCAGTGTCTCAGAAACCCAAAAGGCAGAATACCAGAAAAGGGGAAAAGAACAGCTAAAGACGAGCCAAATAAAATCGGAAAACACAATGGATGAGATAATAGCAGGGGTAAAGTCAGTCCTAAGCAGACTAGATCATGCAGAGGGACTCGTGAGTGACTGCAAAGACATGAGAAGAGAAACACCTTGATCAGAAGATGACATAGAAAAGCAACTGGAAACCAATGCAAACACTGTTGTTGAAACTTTGGATAAGACAAAGCATTCAAGGCTAGGATACATAGGAATCCCAAATGGAAAATCAAGATATATAAAACAAAAAAAAATCTGAAAAATTATTTGGAAAAAACTTAGACTGAATCTTGCTGAAATGCAAGAAACAATCATCTATACGAAACCTAGAAGCACACATCACCCAAAGCAGGTGGAATCCCAATTGACATACAAGCAGCTGTATTATCATTCAAATCATCAAACTGCATGATCAACCCAGTGATTTCACATGCACCTACAATAAAGCAACGTAGTCATAACAGAACCTCCAGAGGGGTTTCAGCTGATATCTCGACAGATTCATTGCAGGACAGGAAGCATGGCCAACACATAGACCAAATTCTGAATAAGAAAACGCTGCAGTCTAGTGTAGCCTATGCCACAAGACTACCCTTTACAATAGTGCTGATGTAGAGAATTTCACATACTGGCTAATCGTAAAAGACTTCAGCAGTTCAAAATTTATACTAAAAGAAATATTGAGAATTCTACCCTGAATAGAAAACTAGCAAGATGATCTGGAAATAAGAAAACCATCATTGGAAATGCAAGAGGTGCAATGAGTTGCAAAGAATAAACAAGAAGTAGGCAAAGAGGATGTCAAAATCCTAAATATGGGAGAAGGAAGCAGGAAAACAGGTGATTTTCAGCACTGTATTATGTGTATAAGCTTACATGACTCTCTGAATCAAATGGAGTGATACATGGCATAATGTGTTTGCAAAACAAACAACAAAGAAATAAACCAAAAAAAAAAAAAAAAAAAAACACCAAAAGCGTACGGTTGACTGACATAGATCCGAAGGAACCAAGATAATTCAAAAGAAAATACTCAAAGTGATGTCAAGGATCATTCAGCACACATTGACACAGTATGGCTGCTTGCATGTACATGACACACTTGTATTTAGAAATCAGATGTGTGCATTAATATTCATAAATATTGATTCATAAGAGCACATCATGACCTAACCCAAATGCCTATTTTGAATTAAATGGATCCATAGTCCTTGGTATTGATTACAAGCCTTCCAACAGGATGAATGAATGGCATATTCAACCCTACAAAGAGAATAAATGGCATATGCTTATATCAAAGACAAATAGCTCTGCAAAACTGTACTAAGAGCAAAAGAGACAGACAGTAAAGTGTACATTTGGTTTGGTTTCATTTCTAGGAAATTCAGCCCCCATGAAACAAATGGATCCATGTCCTGGGAGTGTGGGTGTTTCAGCAGAAATGCAACAGACAGATATGCATTTTGGTTAAATGGATATTATGCAAACATATGATTCCTATTCTGGGACTTTGGGTACTGTTAAATGTTAGAAAGGTAAAGAAGTGTGAACCCATAAACTTAAGATGGACACACTTCCCTCCGATTTTACTGTGTATACACATCTGCACAAAAGGAAAGAGGGAAAGAAAAAAAGGACCATGGGACACTAATGGAGAGAATCACACTTACCTTAGGAACCTCTCGTCTGATGAAGCCCCCCCAACACTGACAAGATGCAGCAACAAGTGGGGATGGTATTTACCGTGTGAATTCCAGGTGGAATGTTGGTGTTTTCCAAGTGGCTTGTTGTGGTTGGTGGATCCAACATAACTGGGCAGAACCCTGTGGGTGGATCTGTGTCATGGAGTGCCTGCTGCCCTCAGTGAAACTTAGGTAATATCTCCTCTTCAGGAAGCTGTGTAAGCTTGAGATACTGGTGCTGCCCAAAGGCCTGAGTTCACCAGTGAGTTTCCAGAACCTGAAAGGGCCGACAGTGGATGTTCTGCCTGTCTTCAGCTTACTAGTGATGTTCCAAGGTACTTTCAGTCTTGCCCAGTCCTGTAGAAGTCAGCTTTATGGGACACACAAGACAAGTTGGCAGAAAAGATGGTTGCATGGATTTAGGAGAGATGACAACACTTTGGTGAGATTTGTTCAGCTACAATGAAGAATACTGGTATGGAGACTTCTGTACAGAATACCAGGCTCGAAAGACATTCATGAGACATATGGAGCCTCACTGATACTGGCAGAACCTGTGGAGGGTCAACGTGCACTTGAGGAATGTACTCAATTCACTGCACCAAGAACGGGTCCAAGATTCCTGCCGTCTAAAACAGAAGAGATGACAGAGATGGTAGCAGTGCTCATGTTCTTGGAAGAGGTCGTGAGAATCCACACGTGCCAAGGGGCAATTACAAACCGCTCAGACCTCCAAAGGCCAAGACCTGGTAAGCCTTTTCCCAGGGTTGGGCCTATCTTTCAATCACATGCTTTTCCCTCCCTCCACTCAGGCATCCATTTCAAATGATCAGCACCTGAGCTGCAATGAAGCCAGTAGGAGCAGAGCAAGCCCCTCCTAGAATCAGAGTTCATCCACCTTCACATTCTGTGCACAAAAGTGAACTCCTCCATGGTCAAATACTCTCGACAAAAATATGTTGGAATTGAATTCTTAGCTCACACCATGAAATGATGTCCTTCCCCTAGATTCAGCAAATGCTGGGGTTATGTCTTCTTTGGGGTGAATAGAGTTTGGTAATTGAGGGCAATCTTTGAGTGATGTTGAATATGTATTACTCCTCAGTATTTAAAGAGAGTATAGGTAACTATTATTAGTCAGTTGTTGAAATGAACTTTGAAAATCGCCATAGACATGTAGGGACCTATGTTTTATGGATTGTCTTTTCCCTTTAGTCACGTCCCGGGTGCAGGTTATCATGGGGGTGCAGTCTTGCATGGGTTAAATGGCTTTACCAAACATGATGGGATGATTAAATATTCTCATTGTTGACAGAAGAGCACCTGGTTCTCCAAAGACTAGCAAAGCTGCAGCAGTGTTCTCATAGCTATAATGCCTCTAGATGCTATAGGAAACAAGCCTAAATTTAAATCTGTTATTTGAGTTTCCTTGCATTTTCCAAGAGAGAAAATTTGCCCATTTAATCGCCAACATTGGCCAGTATGTTTCATTGGGAAGAAAGGGCACCTTATGTACAAGGGAAACCAAGGGAGGGGGTTATTTCATGGTTTCAATATTTATTTCATGGTTCCTGTTGTTGTAGGCATCAACAGTAAATGGTTCACCTGCCCCTTCATCACTTTGGGCTGCAATTTTACATTCTTTCTGTCTATTTTTCTCTTAGTGCTGACAAACTGGTACCTGAAAATGACAAGTCTGGTTTGTAGCTAGATTCAGTATGTTTCAAAAATTAACTTCATTTTCAGAAAATCCAAAAATATGTAAATCAATTCATTAACCATTTGAAAGCCTGCAACTGAGGAATCAACATAATGTCAATACTGGAGTATTCGGACAAACCCTCCCAACATGGCTGTACAGATAGAAGAACTAAACAAGAATCACATGTTGTGTGTTATGTCTGGAAAGTGTTGATTTATCGATGTTCAGTTGGCAGAGTACCAGATCAAACTTCGCTCGCTTGCTGCCATGTACACAGCAAGATAAACATCTACTCACCCAGCCCTTGGCCAGGACACTTTCCGAAGAGTGGTCTCTTACTTCCAAAGACAGAAATAGGCCTCACAAAACATGGATGGAGGAGAAGGCAAAGTAGAGAAAGGAAAGCAGTGCAGGACCTGAACTCTGCTGAAGGAACAGCAAAGGTGGAACTCGTTTTGCTTGGAAGCACACTCACAAGCGGACAGGATAATTGGGAATGAAAGCATTGCACTCAGTGTTAGAAGAGTGTACAGCAGATGCTTGGCTGCAGAACTCAAAGAAATCAGCACAAAATATCCCCAAAATTGATTCTCAGACCAAGATCCGAGCTGCCAAATTTGAGCTAGCAGAGGCTGTGCAAGAAGATGGACAGGGATAAGGATCAGGTCACACACTGAGTCTCAGTGATCTGGAGGGTGTTGGGGATTGTGGTTGGTCCTACCAAGAGAGCAAACTGGCCATGACCTCAATGAGAAAGCAACCACACTGGCGTGCAAGTTTGAGTTTAACAAAATGTCCCATGGCCACATCCACTGCATTGTGGGCCCAGGGACCAATTTGAAATTTTGCCAATCAAGCATGTGTGGGGCTCAATCAGAGCCATTGTGCATCTGGTCTGAGTGATCTAGGGGGCCTTGTGGTTGAAATCAGGATCCAAAGCCATAGGATCTGCCACTTTCATAGGCAGGACTGGGATGATGGTTTGGTACGGGGCAGAGGATGCGGGTCAGCTCTGTGGTAGCTTTCATGGTCCCATGCCGCAAGGATGAGAGAACAAAGAAGAGCAGTCTATGTCAGCAGCCTGAGAAGACGAAGCATTTTCTTCAACATTACCTCCCAAATGCAGATGCTACATTTGCGATAGCACTGACATGGTACGGCACCGAGGCCACCAGAGTGGGGCTGCGGGATCATTGCAGCAGTCCCTGATGCATGACATCCTTAGATATGTTTCCACTGGTTTTTCTCTAGACAGAGAAGCTCTGGGAAGAACTTGTAATATTGGGACATTCCCATGGCAATAGAAAGGACAAGTGCACTCACACGATGGTGTTTTGAAGCACTCCAAAATGACATAGAGCAGCCTGTAGAGCAGAAACCATTTAGAAGCTTCGTTTACATAAGAGGTAAGGTCCTGTGCACTTTCAGAGCTGTGACATAAGCGTAATAAAAATGAGGTTCTACTAAATGACAAGTGTAAGTTTTGTTCATCTCAAAAACTGCAACACCAGGAATTAGAGAGATACCACACAATATACACAGAAAAAGCACATGCAATCAATGTCTAGGAAAAATTGTCCTCGCAGAAATATCATGGAATTGCATACACCCAAGAGACTAAAACTTTCATTTAAGCAAGCCCTGCAAGTCTACATTATATACCTGATAATACTTGACCAGTAGAGATACAGAAGTATAGTAAAAGAGACAGGAAGTACCATTTTCTGTTCTAAAGAGATTGAAGGCTCCAGAAAATCGTTTCAAAAAACTAGACTCCGAAACACTACCAGAGCAAGTCTGGAAAACTGAGGTGATATGTACACTGAAGAACATCAGTGTCTCAGAATCCCAAAAGGCAGAATACCAGAAAAGGGGAAGAGAACAGCTAAAGATGAGCCAAATAAAATCAGAAAACTCGATGGATGACATAATAGCAGGGGTAAAGTCAGTCCCAAGCAGACTAGATCATGCAGAGGGACTCGTGAGTGACTGCAAAGACATGAGAAGAGAAATCCCTTGATCAGAAGATGACATAGAAAAGCAACTGGAAACCAATGCAAACACTGCTGTTGAAACTTGGATAAGACAAAGCATTCAAGACTAGGATTCTTAGGAGGCCCAGTGGAAAAGCAAGATCTGTAAAACAAGAAAAATTCTGAAATATTATTTGGAGAAATCTTAGACTGAATCTTGCTGAAAGGCAAGAAACAATCATCTATATGAAACCCGGAAGTACACAGAGTGTCCAAAGCAGGTGGAATCCCAATAGACCTACAAGCAGCTGTATTTTCATTCAAATCATCAAAGTTCATAATCAACCCAGTGATTTTAAATGCACCTAGGTTAAAGCAACTTAATAACAACAGAAACTTCAGAGCGGTTTCAGCTGGTTTCTCGACAGATTCATTGCAGGACAGGAAGCATGGCCAAGACATAGACCAAATCCTGAATGAGAAATAGTTGCAGTCTAGTGTAGCCTATACCACAAGACTGCCCTTTTCTATAGTGCCGATTTAGAGAATTTCACATACCGGCTAATCGTAAAAGACTTCAGCAGTTCAAAATTTATCCTAAAAGTAATATTGAGAATTCAACCCTGAATAGAAGACAAGCAAGATGATCTGGAAATAAGAAAACCATCCTTGGAAATGCAAGAGGTGCAATGAAGTGCAAAGAATAAACAAGAAGTAGGCAAAGAGGACATCAAAATCCTAAATACGGGAGAAGGAAGCAGGAAAACATAGGTGATATTCAGCACATTACTATGTGAGTCAGCTTACATGAATCTCTGAAGCAAACGGAGTGATACATGGCATAATGTG
Source organism: Camelus bactrianus (assembly GCF_048773025.1). Lineage (NCBI taxonomy): Eukaryota > Metazoa > Chordata > Mammalia > Artiodactyla > Camelidae > Camelus > Camelus bactrianus. The sequence continues at coordinate 289,955 of NC_133566.1, forward strand.
TTTGCAAAACAAACAACAACAAACAAACAAAAAAGAAACACCAAAAGCATATGTTTGACTGACATATCATAGGAACTAAGATAATTCAAAAGAAAATACTCCAATTGATGTGATGATTCAGCCCGCATCGACACATTATAGCTGCTTGCATGTACACAACTAACTTGTATTAAAAAACAGATGCGTGCATTATTATTCATAAATATTGATTCACAAGAGCACATCGTGACCTACCCAAATGCGTATTTTGTATAAAATGGATCCATAGTCCGTGATATATTCTTACAAGCTTTCCAACAGGATGAATGAATGGTATATTCATCCCTTCGAAGAGAATAAATGGCATATGCATATAAGAAAGCAAGTAGCTCTGCAAAATTGTACTAATAACAAAAGAGACAGACAGTAAAGTGTACATTGGGATTGGTTTCATTTCTAGGAAATTCAGCCCCCATGAATCAAATGAATCAATGTTCTGTGAGTGTGGGTGTTTCAGTAGAAAAGCAACAGACGGATATGCATTTTGGTTGAATGGATATTATGGAAACATAAGATTCCTGTAGTGGGTCTTTGGGTTCTTTTAACTTTTAGAAAGGTTACAGATGTGTGAATCCATAAACTTAGTATGGACACACTTCTTCCGTTCGTACTGTGTATAGAGATCTGCACAAAAGGAAAGAGGGAAGAAAAAAAGGACCATGGGACGCTAATGGAGAGAATCACACTTACCTTAGGAACCTCTTGTCTGATGCAACCCCTCCCCCAACACTGACAAGATGCAACAACCTTTGGGGATGTCAGTTACCGGTTGAATTCCAGGTGGAATGTTGGTGTGTTCCACGTGGCTTGTTGTGGCGGTAGATCTAAAGTAACTTTGCAGAACCCTGTGGGTGGATCAGTGTCATGGTGTGGTTGCTGCACTCTGTGAAGCTTGTTTATGTCTCCTTTTCGGGAAGCAGTTTAAGTTCGAGATACTGCTACTGCCCAATAGCCTGAGTTCACGGGTCAGTTTCCAGAACCTGAAAGGGCAGACAGTGGAATTTCTGCCTGTCTTCAGCTTACTGTTGAGGCTCCGAGGTACTTTAAGACTTGCCCAGTCCTGTAGAAGTCAACTTTATGAGAGACACGAAGAGAATTTGGCAGAAAAGCTGGCTGCACGGACTGAGGGGAGATGCGAACACGTTGATGAGACTTCTTCTGCTACAATGGAGAATACTGGCATGGGGACTTCTGTACAGAATACCAGGCTTGAAAGTCATTCATGAGACATATTGAGCCTCACTGATACTGGCAGAACCTGTGGAGGGTCAATGTGGACTTAAGGAAAGTACTCAGTTCACTGCTCCAAGAACGGGTCCAAGTTTCCAGCCGTCTAAAACAGAAGGGATGGCAGAGATTGTAAAAGCCCTCATGTTCTTGGAAGAGGTCTTGAGAATCCACACATTCCAAGTTGCAATTACAAACCACTCAGACCACCAAGCACCAAGCCCTGCTAAGCCTTTTCCCAGGGTTGGGCCTTGCTATCAATCTTTTGCTCTTCCCTCCCCTCCACTCAGGCATCCATTTCAAAGATCAGCACCTGAGCTACAATGAAACCAGTAGGAGCAGAGCAAGCCCCTCCTAGAATCAGAGTTCATCCACCTTCACATTCTGTGCACAACAGTGAACTCCTCCATGGTCAACTACTCTCGACTGAAATAGATTGGAATTGAATTCTTAGCTCACACCACGAAATGTTGACCTTCCCCTAGATTCAGGAAATGCTGGGGTTATGTCTTCTTTGGGGTGAATAGAGTTTGGTAATTGAGGGCAATCTTTGAGTGATTTTGAATATGTATTACTCCTCAGTATTTAAAGAGAGTATAAGTAACTATTATTAGTCTGTTGTTGAAATGAACTTTGAAAATCGCCATAGACATGTAGGGAACCCATGTTTTGTGGATTGTCTTTTCTCTTTAGTCACGTCCCGGGTGCAGGATATCATGGGTGTGCTGTCTTGGATGGGCTAAATAGCTTTACCTAACTTGATTGGATGATTAAATATTCTCATTGTTGATTGAAGGGCACCTGGTTCTCCGTAGACTAGCAAAACTGCAGCAGTGTTCTCATAGCTAGAATGCCTCTAGGTGCTATTGGAACCAAGCCTACATGTAAATATATTGTTTGGTTTTCCTTGTGTTTTCCTAGAGAGAAAAGTTGCCCCTTGAATCGCCAACATTGGCTAGTATGTGTTATTGGGAGGGAAATGCACCACATGCACAATGGAAACCCAGGGTTGTGGTTGTTATTGGTTCTAAGAATTATTTCACTGTTTGTGTTAGTGTTGGAGGCAGCAAGAGAAAATTGTTGACCTACTTCCTTCCTGACTTTTGTCTGCTTATTTATATTTTCTGTGTATTTTTCTCCTTTGGAGCTTTCATGCTGGTACCTAAATTTCACAACTCTGTGTTTTAGTTAGATTTAGTTTGTTTCTAAAATTATCTTCATTTTTATACATTTCCCATAGTATGTAATTCAATTCTGTTAACCATTTGAAAGTCTGCAACGGATGTATGAACACATCGTCAGACCTGGAGTCTTTAGACACTTCCTCCCACCATTGATATACAGAAAAATATCTAAACAAGTATCAAGTATTGGTGATTTATATCTAATATGTGTTAATTTATCCATGCCAATCTGTCAGAGTGCCAGTGCAAACTTCATTCACTCTCTCCTATGTATACAGCAAGATAAATATCCACTCTGCCTGCCCTTGGCTCAGGAACCCTGCTGAATAATGGCCAAATGTCTCTTACTTCAAAACTCAGAAAGAATTCTCATATAACCTGGAAAGAGTAGAAGGAAAAGTAGTGAATGGAAATCAGTGCAGGACCTGACCTTTGGTGAGGGAGCAGTTAAGTGGAAACTGTGTTTTTCTGTGTTTTTTCACACTCTAAAGTGGACAGGACATTTGAGATGGAAGACGATGAGCTGAGGTTTAGAAGAGTGCATAGTGGATATTTGGTTGACATATCTGAAAGCAATAATCACAAAATTTCTCTGCAATTGATTCCCAGACCAAGACTCCATCTGCCAATTTTGAGCTAGGTGTCCCTGTGGAATCTGTGTGATAAGGTTGTGGCTGATATCACAAATTTATTCCCAGGGGTTTGGAGATTGTTTTGGGCTGTGGTTGGTACTATCTAGAGAACAGATCTGCCTGGGTCCTCTCTTAATATTAAATCTGCTGGCATATGTGTTGTGGATTAGCTTAGTAACCCAGGGCCTTAGTCAGTCTTTTCACATCCATGGTATAATTGCTCATTTTCTCCATAAAGGAGAAATAGGGCTCAATCAGAGCCATCTTCACCTGGTTTCCAGAATCCAGGGCAATTTAGTGTTGAAATCAGATTCTATAGCCAGAGGATCTCCAACTTTCATAGGCAGGATTGAAATTTCTTGTTGTCCAAAGCAGAGGTTTTTGAAGTGCTCCATGCTTGCCTTTGAGTTCCCATGCCTTATTGACAAGAGTTCTTGGAGCAGAGATCTGCTGAACAATAGGGGAATTTGAAGCCTTTCCATCAGCCTTGCCTACCACATGCTAATGCAACTATAGTTGTGGTGTTGACCCAGTACTACACTGAGGACCCAACTGTGGCACTGCAGGATTGTTTCAGCAGGTTCTAATGTGTGACATCATTAGATTTGTTTCCACTTGTTTTTGTTTGCAGAGAACCTGAGGGAACCCAATATCAAATTTAACTTTTCTGTGGCAACAGTAAGGACGAATGCACTTTCATGAGAGTGTATTGGAACCATTCCCTCTCTACATATCCAGCCTGCAGCCCAGAAACCATTTGGAAGCCTCTATTCCAGCAAAAATTAGTAGTCCCAGCACTGTCAGAGCTATGATAAGCATTTAACCAAAACGACACACTGCTAAATTTACTAGAATAGGTTGTATTCACCAGAACAAAAACCACACTAGTAATCATAGATATAACAGGCAACAGACACAGAAGGAATGCACAGCATCATTATATATCAAAAAAAATCCTCACAGCATTAATACTAAATGTGCACAGAAAAAATTTCACTTATAAGTCATTCAAGTCTATAATAGATAACTGATAATCCTTTGCCCATAGTGATAGAGAGATATAATAAAGTTAAAAGAAACATTCCAAATTTTCAAAAGACAGGAGTCTCCTGAAAGAACGTCCAATGTATTAGACCCCCAAAATTTACTAGAACATGACTTGAAATTGGAGGACATTAAAACACTGAAGGAAATATTGAGTCTATGAATACAAATGCAGGCTAGCATAAATGGAAAGAGAAACACTTTAGATGAGCCAAATATAATCAGAAAACTCAATGGTGAGAATAGCTTAGCCAAAGACAGTCCAAATCAGACTAGATAATGCAGAGGAACAAGTAAGTGACTTCGAAAACAGGATAACCACAATCACTCAGTCAGAACACGACATAGAAAAGCAAGTGAAAACCAATGCAAGCAATGCAACTGAAACCTGGGATAAGAGAAAACATACCACTCTATGACTCATAGGGATCCCACATGGGAAAGAAGAAAGACAAATGGTTTGAAAAGGTATTTGAAGAAATCAGACTGAAATTTTCTTAAACCAGAGATAGAACCAGCAATCTCAACACAGGAAGCACAGAGGGTCCAAGTATAATGAACCCCAGTAGGCCTACAACAATATATATTCTAATATAAATGACCAAAATTGATAATAAAGAAATGATTCTTAATGCACCAAAATAGAAACAAGCGAATTGCAAGAGAACTTTTTAATGTCTTCAGCTGACTTCTCAACAGATACATTGGTAATTTTTTCTCCCCTCTTTCCTTTTGTGTTGATCTCTATTCCAAGAACTGATGAAAGGCAGATTCCTTCAGTCTAAACAAGATGAGTTGGCAGAGATTCTAAAAGTGTTCAAGTTCTTGGAAGTGGTCATCAGAATCAACACATCTCAAGGGGCTTTTTCAGACAATACAAGAGACCATGAACCAAGCCCTGTTTATCCTTTTCCCAGGAGTGGGCCAATGTATTAAGACTTGCTCTTCCTTCACATTCAACCAGCCATGCAGTTACACCCTCAGTCTGCTACTGCAGGAGAATTAGAACCAGGTCCAATTTTACCAACACTGTAGGGAGAACCTGAGCCTGCTACTGCAGGAGACTCAGAGCCGAGTCACATTCCACCAGCTGTGTAGGAAGGCCCCAAGCCTTCACTTGCAATGGATCCAGGAGTGTGTCCAATTCCACTAGCCTTGTAGGGAGACCTTGAGCCTGTTCCTGCAGGAGAACAAGATCTCTGTCATATTCCACCATCCCTCCAGGAGGATGCAGGACCTCCTCCTGCAGGAGACTCAAGAATGGGTCCAATTTTACCAGTCCTGCAGGGAGACTTTGAGCCAACTCCTGCAGGAGACTCAGGACTGGGTCCCATTCCATCAACCCTGCACGGAGACGTTGAAGTGGGTCCAATTCCACTAGCCTTGCTGGGTGACCCCCCAAGCCTGATCCTGCAGGACAATTAGAGATATGTCATATTCCAGAGCGCTGCAGGAAGACCAAAAACCTGCTTCTGCAGGAGACCCAGGAATAGGTCCAAACCCGCCAGCCTTGCTGGGAGAGCACGAATCAGATCCTGCAGGTGATACACAGTGAGGTTCAATTCCAACAGCCCTGCAGGGATATCCTGAGCCCACTTTCACAGGAAACACAGGACTGGGTCACATTCCAATACCCCAGAAGGGAGACCGTGAGCCTGTTACTCCAGGAAACCCAGGAATTCGCCCCATTCCACCAAACCTGCAGTCAAACTCTAAGACTGCATCTGCATAAAACACAGAGCAGGTCACATAACACCAGCCCTGTAGTGAGACTACAGACCTGCTCCTGGGGGAGACCAAGAGCTGGGTCACATTTGACCAGCCCTTTACGGAGAACATGAGCCAGCTCCTGCAGAAGAACAAGAGTTGTGTGACATTCCACCAGCTCTGCATGTAATCCCTAGGCTTGCTCCTGCAGGAGACAGATATCCCAGTCCAATTCCATCAGCCTCTCCAGGGAGAACCCCAGCCTCCTCCTGTAGGAGAGCAAGAACTAGATCCCATTCCACCAACCCTGCACGGAAACACTGAGCTTGCTTCTGCAGGATACCCATAGCCAGGTCATATTCCACAAACCCTGCAGGGAGACACTGAGCCTGTAATTGCAAGAGACCCAGGACTGGGACCAATTCAACCAGCTCTGCAGGGATCCACTCACCTGCTCCCATAGAAGACTAAGAGCCATCAGTTCTGGTGGGGTCCCTGAGCCTGCATTTGCAAAAAAAAAAAAAAAAAAAAAAACCACAGAGTGGAGTCACATTCCACCAGCCCTGCAAAGAGAACAGAACCTGCTAATGCAGGAGACACAGGACTAGGTCCCATTTCACCAACCTTGCAGGGATACCCTGAGCTTTGGACCAATTAATGGGACAAATTCTGCTAACCTTCTAGGAAGACCATGAGCCTCTCCTGCAGGAGAACCAGAGGTGGGTCATATTACAGTATTCTTCCAGGAAGACCCAAGGCCTGCTCCTGCAGAAGATGCAAGAACAGGCCTAATTCCACCAGCCTGAAGGCAGAGTCCAAATCTGTTCTGGCAGGTGACCCAGAGATGGGCCCATTCCACCACCCTGCAGGGAGACTCTGAGCCTACTTCTACAGGAGACCCAGGAATGAGTCCCATTAAACCAAACCTGAAGGGAGACACAGAACCTACATTTGCAGGAACCACAGAGCCAGGTCATCAGCCCTGTAGTGACCACTGAGCTGGGTCCAATTACACTATCCTTGCAAGGAGACCCTGTGCCTACTCCTGAAGCAGAACCAGGGATGGGTCATGTTCCAACAGCCCTGCAGGAAGACCTGGAGCCTGCTTCTGCAGAAGACCCAGGACAGGGTCTGATTTCACCATCCCAGCAGGGAGAAAACTAGCCTGCTCCTGCAAGTGACCAAGATCTGAGTCATATTCCACTAGCCCCGCAGGAAGAACATAAGCCTGCTGTTGCAGGAAACTCAGAGCCATGTGCCATTCCAGGAACACTGCAAGGAGACTCTGAACCTACCCCTGAAGGAAACAGAAACCCAGTCACATTCCACAAGCCCTGCAGAGATACCCGAGCCTGCACATGCAGGGGAACCAGGCCTGGGACCAATTCTACCAGCCCTGTGGAAAGACCCTGAATCAGCTCCGGCAGGAGACTAAAAGCCTTGTCACATTCCACCAGCCCTACAGGTAACTTATCAGCCTGCTCCTGCAGAAGACCCAGAGCCAGGTCACATTCCATGAGCAATGCAGGGAGACTTAGAACCTACACCTTCAAGAGCCCCAAGAATTGGACCAATTCCAATGGCACTGCAGGGAGGCCTCGAGAATACTCCCACAGGAGAACCTGAGATTGGTCATATTGCAACAGCCCCAAAATGACCCAGAGCCTGCTCCTCCAGGAGACCCAGGACTATGTCCCATCCACCAGCCCTGCAGGGAAACCCTGAGACTGTTCCTTCAGGAGAACCACAACTGGGTCACACTTCACCAGCAATGCAGGGAGACTTAGAGCCTGCACCTTCAAGACACCCAAGAATTGGACCAATTCCAACAGCACTGCAGGGAGACCATTAGCCAGGTCCAATTCTACTAGCCCTGCATAGAGACCCTGAGCATGTTCCTGTAGGAGACCCCAGCACTGGGTCTCATTCCACAAGGCTTGCAGGGAGAATCTCTGCCTTATTCTGCAGGAGGCCAACAGCTGAGTCACATTTCACCAGCCCTGAAGGGAGACGCCAATCCTGCACCTGCAAGGGACCTAGGACTCGAACAAAATCTACTAGCCCTGTAGGGGGACCCTGAGTCTGCTTCTGCAAGAGAATCAGAGATGGGTCATATTCCAACAACCCAGCAGGGACAGTCCGAGCCTGCTTCTGCAGGACATACAGAGTAGGGTGAAACTGCAATACCTTGCAGGGACACTCTGAATCTGCTGCTGCAGGAGAACAAGGATGGGGTCTCATTCCATAAACATTACAAGGAGACCCTGAGCCTGGTCTTGCATGAAATCCTGAGCTGTCTCCTGCAGGAGATGCAGGACTGGGTCCCATTCCACCAACCCTGCAGGGGAACCCTAGCATGCACCTGCAAAAAACACAGAACTGTGTCACATCCCACCAGCTCTGCAGGGAGATTGTGAGACTAGTCCTACAGGAGACCTAGAGCCAGGTTACGTTACCAGTCCTGCATGGAGACCCTTAGCCTGATCTTGTAGCTCCTCCTGCACCTACACGCACATTTGTATGAGACCCAGAGCCAATTCAGGCATCACCACCCCTACGGATTGAGATGCCTCTGCAACCACCAACACTGTCATCTAATTCTCAGAATCAAACCACTCCCAGACCCGAACTTTACTTCCCTTTTTCTGGCATCATTTTTGTTTGTTTTTTCTGTAATTTCCTTGTTTTCTTTCCTGTCATTTACAGTATCATCTATTTTTATGTTTTAAGTTTACCATAATAAAATTTAAATGTTTTTCCATTTTAAATTGTGCAATTCAGGAGCATTAAGGGCATTCACAATGTTGTGTAACCATCATTACTGTCTAGTTTCAGACTGTTTCTTTCCTCAAAATAAAACCCTGTATCCAAAGCACACATTCTCTTTTCTCCCTCCCCCAGCCCCTGACAAGACCTAATCCTCTTTCTCTCTGTGTGTCTTTCCTTACCCTAGATGTTCCCTATCAAGGAAATCATACAAAAGTTGGCTGTCTGTGTCTGCTGTCATATTTTAAGAAAGGACTGGTGTTTTTTTTTTTTTTTTACTTGAAGTAGCATTTTGGTTTTTTGAAAGGGAAATCCAGGTGGATTAAAGATGAGATGTACAAAATGAATATTTTTAGTAACTTTGTGCATAATCTCACGATAGGCACTGCTATTCTATGTGTGAAACCAGAGCCATAAGGGAGATGAGAATGAGAGAGATAGAGACTGAGAGATGTTCATTAAACCATTCATGACGGTCACTTCTGGGGGTAGGATTTGCAAATCTCTGCACTTTTCCTTTAGGCAATCTTTCAAGTGTTTATAATATATCTATATTGCTTTACTAATTCTAAGGTATTAAAAGCATATATTACTTGAGATTCATTCATATTTCATCTACAGAATAAAGTTTATTATTTTTATTTTAAAATATTTGTTACAAGTACAATCAGCATTTATGAGAGTAAAATGATAAATTCTAAAGAATTAAGAATCAGATAAAGAACAAAATCTTTTGGTGACTCAGACACAGGCCAGCTAGTTGGCAGCAAATGGCAGGGTGGGACAGGTTTCTCCTGAAGGTTGTGTATGTTCTGAATCAGCATCCAATAGAGGCAAGGAAAAATTACAAGACATGTACACTGAAAACTACAACAGCTTATTGAGAGTAATTAAGAAAGACCTAGCCCTATTTTAAAATTTGAAGGAGCCAAAATGGCAGAGTAGACAGACTCACAGCTTGACCTCTCCCACAAACACACAAAGAATTACATCTACAAAAACATTGAAATTCACAGAAAACCCCTGAACTCTGGCAGAGTGTCTCTCATTTTGAAATACAGGAAGATTCTCACAAAATATGGTAAAGAATAAAAAGAAAAATTCAGTGCAGGACTGATCCTGCAGGGAAAGAGTAGCATAGGAAGAAAGGCACCCTCACACTGGGACACAACCTCTCTAGCTGGGAGATCAGCTAGGAAAGAAGCAGAGATTCCAAGTTTTGGAGGAGACAGTGGCAACTGCATGGCAGGCAGAACTGAGGAAAACTGACACAGAGGGTCCCTGTGATGATCAGCCTTAGACATGAGCTAGCAGGGATGAGCCAGGACTGGCTACTGGAGTCAGTGAAGAGCCCAGTCAGAGGGCTGGGTCACACTGCAGAGAGGCAACCTTAGGAAACTAGAGGGCAGTGTGAGCTCTGGCTGTGTGTGTGTGTGGAACAGAACAGACTGAAACTCTCATAAAAATGCACCAATGTTGGTATAAGGGGGGAGGAATGAAGCACAGCTGTGCAAAGTCACTTTCTCCACTTGGCTCCATTGTTGGTATGTTCTCATGAGAAGAGAAATGGGGTTTGGTCATAGCCAAAACTGCTGTACAAAGGCAGAGCTGAATGTTGAATCCATACCCTGTGCCATTGCAAATTCACAGGCAGGACTGAGATTTATTAACAGCCCCAGGCAGAGAGGGTGGATTTGCTGTCTCTGGTCCCTTTGTGGATCCACACCTCTGGGACTTACAGGCAGTGAGTGGAGTTCTGACTCAAGAAGGGTGGCCAGTGAGGGTATTTACAACAGGGTTGTGTATGGTTCCATATGTGGATGCAGGATTGGGGTTTGAGTTGAACCTGTAGTGGATCACAAATTCATGTGTGTGACTGCACACTTGCTAAGGCAGGTCCAAGGGACTGACACTGCTGGATCTGCAGTGATGTCTTCTGGGGCTCAGAACCTGATGGGCATCAGAGTAGGTGGCTGAAATTCCCATAACTAAGGCAGGGATAAAGCCAACATCAACAAATAGTACTTTGTAAGTCTGCATAAAAAGTGACAGACAACACCACAGAGGGAAATCCCCAGTGGACATCTCCTGCATATTTTTCTTCACAACGGAAGTGCTCCAACCCTGCCTACTATAGACCACAGCTCAGAAACGGGTCTAGAAGAAATACATAGAGCCAGAGAAATATAAGTAAAATAAAGAAGCTGAGGAACCACTTTCAATTAAAAGAACAAGAGAAATCCCCTGAAAGAACAATCAATAAAATAGACTTTGATAGTCTACTAGACTTCAAAAAGGGAATGATTAATGCACTGAAAGAACTAAAAGAGACTATCAATAAAGACAGAAAACTTTAAAAAGAAAATTTAAACTATAAAGAAAAGTTATTTAAAAACAGAAAATTCAACTACAGGCAAACAAAAGCAGACTAGATAATGCAGAGGAATGAATAAATGACTTAGAAGACAAGGTAAAAGAAATAACCCAATAAGAACAGCAGATAGAAAAGCCAATAAAAACCAATTAAAACAATATAAGTGACATATGGGATAATATAAAGTGTTCCAGCCTATGCATAATAGTGGGTCCCAGAAGGAGAAGAAAGAGAAAAGGGGATTGAAAAGATAGTTAAAGAAATCATGACTGAAAACTTTCCAAACCTAAAGAAGGAAAGAATTAGCCAAGTACAGGAGGCACAGAGGGTCCCAAACAAGAAGAAACCAAACAGACCTACACCAAAACATATTATAATTAAAATGGTTAAAGTTAAAGATAAAGAAAATATTCTAAAGGCAGTGAGAGAAAAACAAAGTGTTAGTTACAAGGGAGACCCATAAACATTCAGCTGATTTCTCTACCTAAAAACTTCTGGCCAGAAGGGAGTGGCAAGATATATTCAAAGTCCTGAATGAGAAAAGGCTGCAAACTAGGATGTTCTATCTAGAAAGACTCTCCTTTAGAACAGAAAGAGAGAGAAAGAATTTCACAGACAAGCAAAAACTAAAAGAATTCAGCAGTACTAAATCTATGCTAAAAAAAAAAATGAAAGGTCTAATCTAAATAAAAAATAAACAGGAAGCTATAGAAATTAAGACACCATAATTAGAAATGCAATAAATACAGTGAATTGCAAGGGAAAACATGAAGATATAAATAAGTCAGTAAGTCAATAAAGAAAACAAGAAAGCAAGCAAGAAAGAAAGAATAGCAAAATCATAAAAGGGGAAAGAGGAGAACAAGCGAATATAGATTTTGTTCCCCCTTTTTTTTTTCTTTTTTCTTTTTGTCTTCTTTCTTTTTAGGATGCATTTGAGCCTACATGACTATCAACTAAAACCAAACAGATACAGTAAGGGGTTACCATACTTGAAACACAAATAACCACAAATCAGAAGTATATAATAGAGTCATAAAACCCAAAAAGAAACCAAGCTAATAGAAAAGAAATTTATCAAACCAAAAAAAAAAAAAAAAATTAAAAGAAACAAATAAGAAATACCAAATCAACTGGAAAACAAATTTCAAAATGGCAATAAACCCACATCTATAAAATAACTACTATAAATGTCAATGGACTAAATGTTCCAATCAAAAGAAAAAGAGTGAAGGAGGAGAAAAGATGGCGGAGTAAAAAAGATGCTCAGAGCTCACCCTCTCCCACAAATTCACCAACAGTGACATACATGGACACACACACCACCCAGAACACCTGCTGAAATTTGACAGAACATTGCCTTTTTCAAAAGATAACATTTTCCACAAATCTGGTAGGAGAAAAGGAGAAAAGAAGAAAAAGGAAAATAGTTCAGGACCATTCCAACGGGGAGGGAGCAGCAAAGGAGGAATAGCATTAATACACTGGGTCTCCCCAACTCCAATGGTGAGTTCAGCAGGATGGAGAGGGAACCTCTGAGGCTCAGGTCTGTACAGAATAGCCTTTGACTGACAGAACTAAGTTAATTGGGCACAAAGAGTCCCAATGATCCCCAGCCTTAGACGTGAACCAGCAGGGGTGGGATGGGACATGCTGTCCGAGTCGAGCAGAGGACTCTGGCTGACTGTACAGAGGAAACCTTGGGGGACTGCAATGTTCTGTGTGCCATGGCTGGGAAAGTATACAAATTAGAACAGCTTGGGTCCCCCATAAAATACAAAAAAAAAAAAAAAAAAAGCAAAGCAACAGTCCTGGTGTGCCCTGGGGGAAATGGGAGCCGTAGCCTTTGTGTCCACAGACACACAGTGCCATTATTGGAGACTTCTTGGGAGAAGAGAGTCAAGGGTCAGCCATAGCTGCCATATTTTCTGGTGCATGTTTCCCAGGTGGAGGAGGGGTCAAAACCCGAATCTCTTCCTAGGGGCTCCACAACCTCATAGGTGGGACTGAGATTTGATTACAGCCCTAAGCAGAGGGGACCATTACACACCAATGCCTCTCTGAATTGGCTCTTCTAACACAATGGAGAAGAAGCAGTGTTCTGGAACAGAGCAGGGGTGAGGGCTAGTGCAGCTGTGTTCTCTGAGTCCACCTACGAAGTGTGGACCTAATGTGGCAGGGGAGCTACCTGCCAACAACCTTGCACAAGTGTGGTGCTGGGACCAGGCATTTGGTGGGGGTGCAGTCCACCCTCTTACTGATGCTGGGACACAGACCAGGGGCACGACTGGAGGGCCTCTGGAACCAGCAAGTGGAGTTTTCACAGCAGGATATGGGCAGGAGTGTGACAACCACAGGAAAAAAAGGAGGTCCTGCTCAATAGCCAGGACAGACTCAGACCACCAGAACACCAGCCACACCAACAACAAAGGGGATAATAGGCAAAAGGCATGGAAGAGAGACTTGGTAACCACCCATAGTTAAAAACAACCTTATGACAAAATTATTAACAGTGCATATTCATGGAGAAAGACCAAGATAGTGAAGTAGGAGGATGCTTGTATCTTATCCTCTCCAATAAATACACCAAGACTGACATTCACAGACACACCCATCCACTCAGAACATCTGCTGAACTTTGATAAAAACATTGCCATCTTCAAAAGACAAAATGTGTAACTAATCTTGTAGGAGAAAAGGAAAAAAGAAGGAAGAAAATGAAAAATGGTGTGGGACTGGCCCTTTGAAGAGGGAGAAGCATAGGAGGTATAGTGCTGTTGGACTGGGTCTCCCCCTTTCCAACGGAGAGGTCAGCAGGATGGACAGGGAACCTCTGAGGCTCAGATGTGTACAGAACCGGCCTTGACTGACAGAATTAAGTTAAATGGGCACAAAGAGTCTCAACAACCCCCAAACCTAGACGTGAATCAGGGATGGAAAGGGACAGGCTGCTGGATCCAAGCAGACTCTGGTTGACTGTACAGAGGTAATCCTGGGGGACTGCAGTGTTCTGTGGACAACTGCTTGGATTGTATACAGATCAGAACAGCCTGGGCCCCCCATAAAATAAGAAAAAAAAATAAAGCAAAGCAACACTGCTGGTTTGCCTGGGGGAAGGGGTGTTTTGTCCTTTGTCTCTGCTGACCTACAGCAACATAACTGGTGATTTCTCAGAATAAGAGAGATGGGGCTCAGCCACAGCCATTATACCCACCCAGGCAGAGGCGGGGTTGAAACCTGAATAGCTACTTGGCGGTTCTGCAACCTCATATTTGGGACTGAGACTTGTTTACATCCCCAGACATATAGGAAGGTTCTGTCCTGGTGCCTCTATGAACTCGCACCTCTAAGACAAATGAACAAGGAGCAGAGTCCTGGCAAAGTGCAGGGACTAGGGCTGTTGTGCCCATTTGACCCAAGCCAACCTACAGAGTGTGGAACAGATGTGGAGTGGGGAGCAGCACTGAACAGGGGAGCAACCAACCCAATTACTGTGTAGGACTGCTGAACCTGGACATGGCATTGGGAAGGGGCACAACCTGTCCACCTACCATGCAGGAGTGCAGCACCAAGATGCAGCATTGGGAGGAGATGTGACATGCCTACCTACAGGCACTGGGAGCAGCACAGACCAAGGGTGTGACCAGAGGGTCTCTGGAACCAACGAGCTGAGTTCATGAAGCAAGGCAAGGGCAGGATCTGTGACAACTACAAAATAAATAGAGTCCCCTTTCAATAGCCAGGGCAGGCTCTGGTTAACAGGTTAACGGCCACATCCCTAACCAAAAGGATAATAGACAAAAGGCACAGAAGTAAGACTTAGCAACCACATATATTTAAGAAGGACCTCTTGGTAAAATTATTAAGGACACACAATCTCCACAGGAAAATACTGTCTTCTTTTTCTGTTCCATTTTCTTTTACTTTTTAAATTTTACTTCTTAAATAATTTTTATATTTCTATTTTTAATCCCTTTAAATTTTTTCTTTTAAAATACTGTTATTATTATCTTTCAATTTGTCCAACTTCACTTTTATCTTTGTTTTGTTGTTCTGTTATTGATTATACTCTGTTCTCAAATATTTTTTCTTCTTTTAATATTTTAAAAATTCATCCCAACTCAATTGTTGTCTTGTTTCAATATGTTCTTCTGTTATTGATTATACTGCTCTTAAAACTAATTTCTTTGTGCTTAGTTTTATTCCTGCATCCACTTTATATAAATAAATAAACTCCTAAAGGACCACAGTAGATAATTGATACTCCATAAGTCATAGTGCCACAGAGATATAAGCAAGATGAAGAAGCAGAGCAACCTCTCTCAATTAAAAGAACAAGATAAATCCCCCGAAAGAACAATCAATGAAATAGACATTGATAGTCTATTAGATGATTTCAAAAAAAGGAGTGACCAAAGTACTGAAGAAACTAAAAGAGATTGTGTATAGAGACAGAGAATATGTCAAAAGACGAAATTGAAACTCTAAAGAGGAGCCAGTGAAAATTGGAAAACTCATTTGCTGAGATGAGAGTTGAGCTAAGGCTGTAAAATGTAGGCTAGAAAATTGAGAGGAATGGATATGTGACTTAGAAGACAGGACAACAGAACAGCTGAGAGAAAACAAATAAAAACCAATGAAAGCAATATAAGGGACTTATGGGTTAACATAAAGCATGCCAACCTACTCATAATAGGGGTCCCAGAAGGAGAAGAAAGAACAAAGGGGATTGAAAAGGTATTTGAAGAAATCATGACTGAAAACTTCCCAAACCTAAAGAAGGAATCAGATATCGAAGTACAGGAAGCACAGAGCGTCCCAAACAAGGAGGACCCAAACAGACCCACACAAAGACATATTACAATCAGGCTGACCAGGGTTGAGAATAGGAAATGATTCTAAAGGCAGCAAGAGAAAAACAAAGAATGAGTTACAAGGAAACCCCCATAAGACTTTCAGCTGATTTCTCTACACAATCCCTACAGGCCAGAAGGGAGGGGAAAGGTATATTCAAAGTCCTGAATGAAAAAATAATGCAGCCTAGGATACTTTATTCAGCAAGGGTATCCTTTAGAATAGAAGGAGAGATAAAGAACTTCACAGACAAGAAAAAACTAAAAGAACTTAGCAACACTAAACCTATGCTGAAAGAAATATTGAAAGACCTACTCTAAATAGAAAAGAAGCATGATTCTACAGAAAGGAGAAAACCATAATTGGAAAGGTGATTGCTACAATGAATTACAACAGAATAAACATGAAATCATAAAAAAGGGCATCTAAATCATTAAGGGTGGGAGACGCGAGCAAGAAAATGTACAGGTTTCTCTCTCTCTGTCTGTCTCTGTCTCTTTTTTGTTCTTGGTAGGATGGGTTTGAGCTTATATTACTATCTGTTTAAAACAAACAGATACAGTAATGGGTTAATATATGTACAAAGTAGGGTAACCACAAGCCAAAAAGTTACAATAGTGTCACAAAAAGACACCAAGATAATAAAAAGTAAAATTATCAAACCACAAAAAGAAAAAGAAAGGAACAAAGAGGAAATACAAAATCAACTGCAAAACAAAGTTCAAAATGTAATAAACACAGATCTACCAATAATTACTATAAATGTCAATGGACTAAATGATTTAATCAAAGGACATAGAGTGCAGAGTGGATAATAAAGCAAGTACCTACAATACACTGTATACAAGAGACCCACTTTAGGGAGGACACACATATATTGAAAGTGAGAGGATTGAAAAAGATATTCCACACAAATGGAAATGAGAAGAAAGTAGGAATATCAACAGTGATTTCAAATAAAATAGACTTTAAAACAAAGATTATAAGGAAAGATAAAGAAGGACATTTTATAATGATTAAAGGAGTCATAGATGAGGATATTACACTCATTAACATATATGAACCCAACATAGGAGAATCTAAATAAATAGAGAAAATATGAACAGATAAAAAGGGAGAATTTGATCAGAATACAATCATGGTAGAAGACTTTAACAATCCATTAACATCACTGGACAGATCTTCCATACATAAAATTAATAAGACAACATAGAAATTAAATGATACAATAGAAAAATTTGTCTTGGTTAATATTTTCAGAACATTATATTTCCCTAAAATAGAATATACATTCGTCTCAAGTGCACATGCCGCATTTTCTAGGATAGATCATATACTTTGGCACAAAAGAAGCATTAACAATTTGAAGAAGATAGAAAATATTTGAAGCAACTTTTTCTGACCACAATACCATGAAACTAGAAATTAACTACAGAAAAATAAAGGATAAATAAATGACAGCATAGAGATTAAACAACATACTACTAAAAAAAAAAAAAGGTGGATGACGAAATCAAAGAAGAAATAAAAAAACACAGTGAGACAAATGATGATGAAAACACAACCACACAGAACCTATGGGATCCAGAAAAGGCAGTGCTTAGAGTGAAGTATATAGCGAGAGAATCAGTTCTACCTCAAAAAAGAGGAACAACTGCAATAAATAATCAAACTTACCACCTAAAAGAATTAGAAAAAGAAGAGCAAAAAATAACAAAAGTCAGTAGAAGGAAGGAAATAATAAAGATCAGGGAGGAAATAAATAAAATACAGATATAAGAAACATTTGAAAAAATCAAGCCAAGAAATGGTTTCTTGAAAGAGTAAACACAATTGACAAAATTATGCTCTATGCTGGAAATTGACACAACAATGTAAACTGACTATAACTCAATAAAATAAAAATTTAAAAATAAATATATAAACAAAAGAAAAAAGAAAAGGTAGTTTCTACTCACCAGACTTGAGGAGGGGACTGCACCCCATGCGGGGGTCACACCCCATGGGAAAGCCCAGGGTCAGTATCGGAGGAGCAGGATTCTGTGGACAGGATCTGTCACAGGGTTTCTGCAGGAGGGAAGGGTGAGGCATGTGAGCAGGCTGAGGACTGGCCATTTGAGTAACTTCATGGGCTCTGGGGTGGAGGGGCTCCCCCAAGTGTCTGGACTTGACTCTGGGTGAGTTGGGCAGGTGGACAGTGGCTCAGTGTGAGTCCAAGTTCAGTGGAGGAGGTAGTGGGTTAGATCTAGAAGGACTCCTTCTGGGGTGGGAGGGCACACAAGGGAGGCAGGAGGCCAAGTCCAGGTGACTGAGAACAGAGCATATCCTGCATAGGCCTGCAGGGACGATGAAAGCATCCAGTCTACAGAAGGTGGAAACACGGTCCATACAAGGGTTCAGCTCCTCAGAGGAGCCTTCCCTGCCTGCACAGTCTACAGGGACAGACTCCTCCACGCATATCTCCCCAGCAGACACATGCTACATTTCCTGCATAGCATTCAGGACCTGGGTCCCTGCTCCGCACCCAGCCATGGTTCCGCTGCCCTGAGGAAAAGCCTTCAAAGGAGCCATCAAGCCCTGCACGACCTGGGCCCCACCTCTCTGTCTCCCCTGCCACCACTGTCTCCACCTGGCCCTCTTCTCCTCCACTCCTGCACTCCTGACTTCCCCTAGCCCTGTGTCCCTCCTAACATGTTGTGTGTACTCACTGTGTCTCACCAACTGCATGCCTCCCACCCAGGTCAGTATCCAGCACACAGTAGGGCTCAGTAAGTAGAGAATGAATGACTCTTATCATCACTGCTGGGAAGACTTTTGTCTGTGGCCTACAGTGATCACAAACCTGGCACACATCTGCTGAGGTCCTACTGTGTGCTGGGCTGGTTCCAGATACCGGGCACAGCAGGGAGTAAAGCAGGAGGGTCTCCACTCTCATGCAGCAGACAGCCTGGTGGGGGACACAGAGAAAATTAAGTAAAATATACACAATGTCCGGCGGTGATATGTTCCATGGAGAAAATAAGGTCAGGGAGGACATTTGAGCAGATTCCTGAAGGTGTTTAAGAAGCAGAGGAAGAGAGTTCCTGGCTGAAAGAGCAGCCAGTGCAAAGGCCCCGAGGCCACAGTGGGATGCACGTGGAGGATCTTAGTTATCCGTGTGAGTTCTTAGTCCTGCCTTGAGTATGTATGTTGCTTTTATTTGTAAACCTTGATTTCACCTTTATAGAAATTAACCTGCATCATCAATCTGTATAATTTAGCCAATTCTGCCTCAGGTGTTGTGGGCACAATGCCGGGCTAGTTACTTGGGTTGGTAAAGAAATACCAGCGTCTGAGAAGGGTCTAGGAAAGTTTAATAAGGACACTGCTATAGGCAACATCAGGCCACACAGGCAAGAGGTGCCTACACGAGCTCCAAGGTTGAGTGTGTGGGGTCTGTTATTGGGGGGGTGCTGTGCACACAAGGAGGAGGGGACTGCATGATCAATTCATGCACAGGCACCTGGTTGGTTGTGAGATCTGTCAGGGGCTTCTCTGAACAACAGGATTTACCACTTTGATAAGGGCAGGATGTGAGGCCTCTCTTCCTGGGGCAATGAGTTTTCATAGGGTAAACCCACAGCAAGAGAAGATGTTTTATAGCTTGTGGAAATGCAGGTGTGCAAAGAGTCCTGCAGTGGGGAGTGGGAGGTAAGGTGCCACTGGGCTGTAGGCACACAGAGAGCCCAGGGGTGAGGGTGTATGACTCTAAAGAGTGCCAGCTGGCTCCACACCAGGGACTTTATGTGGAAACAGGAGAATCTAGGTTGTCAGCACGTGTCAACTCAGTGACCTCCCTAAGCCTAGCTCTGTCAGTCACCAGGTGGCTCTGAAATGAACATGAAGGTCCCCACCCTGAGGGCCCCAATGAATGAAAATCTTGACATCCTCAAGCCCCTTCCCCTGCACCACCGCCCCACCTCATCTGGGCCTAAGTCTATGACCCTGACATCAGTGACACCTTCGTTCCCTACATCCAGCTCCTCTGGACGTCTCTGTGATGAGCTGTTCCATGTCAGTGAGCCCCAAACTGAGCTATGCCTTTACCCCATGATTGCTTCCTCCCTGTGAAGCCCCTTGTGAAGGAGCCACCACTAGCAGGATCCTTCAGCCCTGAGGCTTTGCCTTCCTCACCCCTCCGATGTCTCACAGCACATGATCCCCTCTGGAGGTCCTTATCATCCTCTCACTCCCACTTCAGTCTTGGGCTGCACACCAAACACGTCTACACAATCTCCCACAAGACAGATCCAGGTCCACTTGGGGACACTGAGGTGACACAGGCAGGTGTTGCTGGAAATGAAGAGCCAGCTCCTGAAGCAGAGGAGAGACAAGGGCTCCCAATCCACCAGAGCACAGGCTACAGCGGTGGCAAGACACCCATAAATGGTGAGGCTGGCATCACACTGCAGCCCCTCCCTCTGCTCCCCCAGGGTGCCCTGTGTTTCCTGCTTTGGCCTGGGGGTCTTCCCCCCTCACTCTCTGTTAGAGGGGCGCCCATTCATTCATTCACACCCTCATTCACCATGTACATGGGTCCTGCTCAGTGCCAGGCTTCAGCTAGATGACAGCTCATCCTTGGGGTCACAGCTCAGATCTCACCTCCTCCATGAAGCACTTCTGGATTCCCACCCCCTCCTCCAGCTCCTCTGGCCTCAATTGGGACCACTAGAGCTGTGATCACACTCTGATTACCTCCCAAGTCTGTGAGCTCTGTGAAAGCCCTGGGCCCAATGTGGAAAGAGACTCAGAAAAATGGGGCCAAAAGGGGCTAAGAAAAACGTTACTAGTTCTCTATTATAGAGGACACTGAGCAGAGAGAAGGCAGTGTCCAACCAAAGCCACAGAGGAGGGTATCAGTGAGCCCTCCCATGGCCCTGTTACTAGTTCTCTGTTACAGATGAGGACACTGAGGCACAGAGAGGGAGCAGGGCCCTGCTATAGCCTTGGCCCCACAGCCTGGGATCTTTATGACTAGCTCCATGCTGCCAGCAGGGTTGTGGGCCTGGAATGGAGGTTGAAAAAAGTCTGACCCCCAGGGCCCCTTCATACACAAAGTCAGTCTCAGGAAACACCCCTCAAGACCTACTCTACACCCCTGGGATTGGGGCCTGATTGCTGTTCCTGGAAGCTGGCTGGGCTTCCCTGTGAATTGGTCCAGGAGATGCTTGGGACAGCCACGGGGCGCCTGAGGCTCCCTGTCCCCAGCTGAGCAGCTCTGGTCCCCTTGACTGTTCCTGGCAGAGGCCTGATGACACGAGGTGTTGGCCGGGTAGCCAGGTGTGCTGTGGAGATGAGGAAATGGGGGCAACATGCAGGTACATGCAGAGGTTCAGGTATTCACTCAACAATCATTGATTCAGGCCTTGCAGTGTGGCTGGCCTGGGCCCAGGCCTGGGTGTCCAGCAGTGAATACAGTCAACCACTTGAGCCTCCTGGGAAAGCAGTGCTCAGAGAAACGGGCCCTCAGTGCCCCCACCCTGCTCCCCATGAACAATCACACTGAGATGAGGCTGCGGCCGTGGGTCCCAGCGGAGGGTGAAGGGAGGGGGGACAACCAAGTTTGGGCACTGATCATGAGCCTGGACACTGGAACCAGATGACCTGGGCTCTGTAATCTGGGGTGGTCACCTCACCTGTCCTCTCTGTGCCTCAGTTACTTCTTCTGCAGAAATGGGTGATAACGCCTGTCCCTGCCCCACAGATTTCCACGAGGAGTCAGTGAGCTTCTCTTTCTTAGGTGTGTAGGACAGTGTCTGGCCATGGGTCAGGATCCTGCTCACCTCACAATAGTCTGTCCCACTTTAAAATGAGAAAGCCAAGGCTAAGGGGGTTATGAGACCAGCCTGTGCTAGCCCCCTTCTCATGCTCTGCTGTCCTGGTCTCCTGCTTTTACATCATACCTCTGCCCCCATATCCACCCAGCAAAGTAGGTGCTGAGAATCTGAGCAAATCAGAGTATGAATGGAGGCACACCCTATCCCCATCTTGGGCTCTTGGGGCGGTGGGCAGGATGGGGATATCGGGCTCCCCCAGGCTGTCCAGGAGGCCCAGCATGTCCATCACCTCATTTCCACTCAACACGGAGTAGGTGTTTATCCAAGTGCCAGATGGCGCTGGAATAACCCTGGGTGGGTGGATGCTAGGTAGTTGTGGGAGGCAGAGTTGCCCCTGGGAGACAGTGTCTAGGCAGCCAAGGTGCGGGGAATGAGGGTGCCCAGAAGGGGCAGAGGACAGATTCCAGCCTGGACACCACCCCCTGCTGGACCCTGAGCTGGGGTGAGAACTGGGACAAGCCAGGGCCCCGCTGGGACTCCTCATCCAACAAAGAGGTGAGGAAAGATAAGGAGAAAATGGAAGCTGACCCCACCGTGCTCCCTGTGTGAGGACACTGCTTCCAGGATCCTGGAGGTTCCTTAGAACCTTGTGAAGTGGCTGCTGTTTCCAGCCCCATGTGGGCAGAAGAACTGAGGCAGGGAGGACAGAGTGACTCAGGACAGAGCTAGGATTCGGCCAAGAGTGTGTGCTGGGCCTCTCGCTGAGAGCAGCCTCTGAGCATCATGGACTCAGGAAGTGTCTTTTCCTCCCTCTTAAGGCTTTTGGCATGTTAGGCAGGAAAGGTCCCAGTGCCCATACCCGGGCCTCTCTGGGTGATGCTGGCATGTGGGAACATGATGGTCCTGGGAAAGGAGAGAGAATGTGGGCTGGGCGTCAGGTCTGCATCAGACCCTAATGATGCCCCTAATGTTGTGTGACCTGGAAACTTTCTCTGACCTCTCTGTGCCTGGCTTTCCAGCCCTGACTCAGAGGACTGCTGTTCTTGGCACACAGTAGGACCTCAATCAGAGGAAAAAGCCAGCCCTCCCCCAGGAACCTCTCCTCTTACATGCCCAAAGCTAAGCCCATGTGCCACACATCACCAGAGCTGATACTTGACAAGCAGGGCAAGTGAAATCCAGCAACTCCTCCCTCCTGCCTGAGGCCCTTCCCTCCTCAGCGACAGTGGCTCAGAGCAGGTCTCTGCATTCCAGAAGTCTGAACTGAGCCTTGTGACCTGGAGGAGTTCCTGTTCCACACAACTTGGTTTCCAGGTCCTTCCAACAAGACACAAGAGCACCTGCTCAGTGTCTTAGCTGCAAGGTCCTCCGTTTGCAAATTGCCCTATCACATCCGGGCTAGAAGAAGTGAGTTCCAGAGCACATGACCTACCAAATGATGACTTCAGAGAAGCATCCCTGCCCACACTACACTCTTCAGAGCCCACCTTCTAAAAGAAGGGGTAGTGACCCACAATTGTGCACAGTTTTATCAGAACACAGCTCTCACCCACCCACCATTGGAAAAACATGAGAAGCAGAGATTCCCAAGTGCCTGGACCCCTTTCATCCAGAAAACAGTGGTCAGGGTAACAGACAGAAGGGGAGAAAGTACTTTCAGACTATATATCAGATAAGGGGTCAACACCCAAAACATATAAAGAACTCTTACAGTTCAACAGCAAAAAACAAGCAATCTAATTTAAAAACTGGGCAGAGGAACTGAATAGACATTTTTCCAAAGAAGGCACACAGATGGCCAACAGGTACATGAAAAGGCGCTCAACATCACTCATCATCAAGGAAATGCAAATCAAAACCACAGTGAGATACCCCCTCCCACCTTTCAGGATGGCTGTCATCAAAATACAAGAGATAACAAGTGCTGGCGGGGGTGTGGAGAAAAGGGAAACTTGTGCAATGTTGGTGGGAATGTAAACTGGTGCCGTCACTCTGGAAAAGAGTAAGGAGGCTCCCCCAAAATTTAAAATTAGAACTTCCATATGATCCAGCAAGTGCACTGCTGGGAATATATCCAAAGGAAATGAAATCACTATGTCAATGAGACAACTTCACTCTCATGTTCACTGTATCATTATTTACAATAACCAAGATATGTAAACAACCTAAGTGTCCGTCAACAGATGAATGGATACAGAAAACGTGATGCATATATATGTATATATAATGGAATCTTATTCAGACATTAAAAAAATGAAATCCTACCATTTGTGACAACTTGGATGGTCCTTCAGGGTATTATGCTAAGTGAAATAAATAAGACAGAGAAAGACAAATACCTATGATCTCATTTATATGGGAAATCTACAAAATAAACCGAAACCCATAGAAACAGAGATCAGGCTGGTGGTTGCCAGAGGTGAGTCAGGGGGTGATTGAAATTGGAGAAGATAATCAAAATGTACAAACTTCCAGTTAGAAGATAAATCTTGGGGACATAATGCACTGCAAGGTGACTGTAGTTAACAACACTACGTTGTGCATTTGATAGTTGTTAAGAGAGTACCTCTTAAAATTTCTCATCACAAGGAAAACAGTTGTGACTATGGGTGATGACAGACGTCAACTAAACTTAATGCAGTGATCATCTCACAATATGAACATGTAACAAATCATTATGCTGCACACCTGTAGCCAACAAAGTTATGTGACAATTGTATCTCAGGAATACTTATCCCAGGAAGCGGGGGTGCGTGCCTGGACTACCTACTGCAGGAGCTGTCTTTGCCCTCCAACAGCAGAGGGTGGTAGTTGTGACAGGGACTGTAGGTCCCTCAAAGCCTAGAATGTTTATTGTCTGGACCTTCACAGGGAGAGTGTGCAGACCCTGCCCCAGAAGACGGTGGTCATGGCAGCAACAACGGCCTGCCTGTGTGCAGGCTCAACCAAGACAGCTCCTGTGCTCTGCTGTCACCGCACTTACTTCCCTCCACACCCTCAGAGAGACTTCAATGTTCCCATTTTACACATGAGAAAACTGAGGCTCATTTGCTTTGAATTATTGACCAATTGGTGGGGGAAGCTTTGAAACCCAGTGTTCTGATTTCAAAGCCACATCTCAGTCCTGATTTTTAGAAGGTGGAGTTCCAGACACTGGGGACCCTCCACCTTCCTCACTTGTAGTCATACTCCAGGGCTGCCACCCCTGAGGCGTCTGAGTGAACACATTTAATCCGCTTACTCTGCACCAGCTGAGCCCTTGGATGCCAGTCTGCTGTAGCTGCCTGACACCAGCTGAGGTTTTACAAGTGAACCATCACCCCCTGCCAGCCCACCTGCCCTGCCATGTGGGGCAGACCCCTCCTAGCCTGATCATTCTAAACCCTTAGCTCACACATTTGCAAAACTGCATCAAAAGGGCCCTACTCCCTGTGTGGAGGTATCGACAAGGGGAAGGGAGGGGAGTTTGGGGTGACCCCTTACTCTGAAGGTGACACATGACAGGGACATGTTCATGTCCATAATGGCACTCAATTTGAAGCTAAGAACATGGTCACAGCGAGGGGTAAAAACTGAGAAGCTACAAGGCTGCTGAGAAAGGGGCTTGACTATTGAATTGCAAATGTGTAATTTAATTTAAAAATTAGCCCCCTGGGTAATAAGAATTTTCCGCTAAGGCCAGAATTGGCCACGTGACCCCTTGGCACCCCTCAATTCCAGGATGTAATCATCTGAGGATGGAGGGGGCTTAAATTGGGGTGTTGTCCTCTCAGTCATGGTGCACCTGCCCACGTGTGCACCCATGAACTGC
Organism: Camelus bactrianus; assembly: GCF_048773025.1. Taxonomy (NCBI): domain Eukaryota; kingdom Metazoa; phylum Chordata; class Mammalia; order Artiodactyla; family Camelidae; genus Camelus; species Camelus bactrianus. The sequence goes on from NC_133566.1 coordinate 315,409, forward strand.
AGTACTCACACATCAAGTCACCTCTCATGCCCTGCCAAGGAGGTCCAGGTCATAAGGAAGGGATGACAGACTGTGAGGTCACACGTGTGCCCCTGCAGGGGTGAATGTTGTATAGGGCAGAGCCCCCCCACTCTCACCTCCAGGAGAGGTGCTGGAGGGAGCAGGACTCCTGAGCCCTTAGGCTTAGAAAGCATCCTGGCTGAGGCTGGGGATGCTGTCCACTCTGAAGTCATAGGTCAGATGGTAGATTAGGGTCCCACCCCCACATCCCACCAGTGAGACCGTCTAGTCTGTCTTCTCTGTAGAGTGGAACCCAGTCACCCTCACCCTCAGAAGTGGGGGCAGCCTGTGTAAATTACAACACAAATCCCTGGGCTGTTTCAGGTGCCCGGGGGTGTCCAGCCCCCTAGGCTGGGAAGGTGGGAGAGGAGAGGTGTGGGTTAGCAGGTGTGAAAGCAGAGCTGAGACTTGGCTGAGTGCATGCACTCTAATATCCAGGAACTGGGACCTGCCACTAGCAAATCTGTTCACTGAGACCATGTGTACTCTCCCTTGTCATTTACAATCCCCTGTTTGAACAGAGGCTTCTGGAGTCTATTAGCCACATTGTTGCCTGTCAGCACACTGTTGCAGTTCCAGGGTCTCCATTTATCCAGCTTGAAGGAATAGTCAAAATTTTTCTTAAAACCGGTGACAGAAAACCAAAGTGGCTTAAAGAAGCAAACAGGGCAGGAGAGAATGACTTACTTAATGGAGACATCCACAGGGAGACAGCTTCAGGCAGGGCTGTACCTGGTGCTCAGTGACATAAGCAGAAGTCATCCTTCCCCACCTCTGGGCTCTGCCACTGGTGTCATCTTCACATGGCTCTGCCTTTATGAAAGCAAGAGAGTCACCAACTGCCACAGGTTGACATCACCACCCCTCAACTCCCAACTGAAATAGAACTTCTCTTCTCCCAGGATTCCAGTAACAAGGCCTAACCTACATGGAGACTGATTGGGCTGGTGCCCAGCCCTGAGCCAATCACAGTGGCCAGGGAAGATGGAAAATGCTGATTGGCCAGGTCGAGGCCATGTGACCATCCTCTCCAGGAAACCTGTGAGCTGTTCACCTGTTTCCAGGTTGGAAGAGTGTGATGTCTCCCAGAGGATCCTGCTATTAGCACAACCTGCAGGTGGCACAACGATCTGGAATGAGCCTGTCTGCTTGGTGACAAGTGACAGGTCACTTAGTGGTTCCTTGCTTCAGGGAGGGAGGCATGACCACACAGTATTGGGGCTTCAGGGCCAGAATGTAGTAGAAAAGCCTCCCAGTCTCCTAAAAGGTGGGAAAGTGAGCAGTGACACTGGAAAGGCACTCATCTCTGTGGCCCTTAGCTTTCTCCATGTTACAGTGGAGAGTGAAGTGCTGCCCCTGACAGACCACTTCCCTGCTGGGAGGCCTTTGCAACAGGTGGAGAGTGCTTGGAAAAGCCCACTTATTCTGAGGAACTGTTATTGCTCCTGGTGGGATTATTATTTTCATGTCACTTGTGAGGTGGGCCCTGAGGGGTCCCTGATCTGGGGGCACAGACACCCACAGAAACTTGGCCCAGTATTGCTGTTCAATCAACAATGACTTACCGAGCACCTACTGTGTGTCAGTTTCCCAGGGTAGAGCAATGATATTGACAGCACAGGCCCCTGTCTCACCTCATCTCTGCATCCCAGGTGGGGTCACCAGAGTGGGAGTTCAGGAAGCAGGGGATATGGCCGAAGCCTTGTGGGAACCCCTGCATTTTTCTCTGTGATGAGGGCACTAGCAGCACACCGATTGTGGGACTCGGTACCCACAGGACCTAGCATTGATGGGTAAAGGAGAGGGGCATTTCTACAAGCCCATCCTCACTAACCCCAGGCTCCGTAGGGCAGCTCCACTCTGCTCAAACCCAGGAGGCATCTTCCGCCATCCTGATCACCCTATGGTAATACTCCCCACTCAGATGCAATTTTCCGTGTGGCAGCTACACTCAGAATATGTGTTTGTTTCTCTCCCATGTGGTTAAGTGGACTTCAGATGCGTGATAGTGCTGGAGTGGCTAAGCCTCTGGGCAGATTGCTGGGTGACCCGCGGACCTTGCTGCACATGGTGAGCTCCCTTCTGCCAACCAATGGGCCAGGTCCCACCACTTTTCTGTCTGTTCTACCTCACTTAATCTGCACAGAAACTCTGTGCAGGATATCCTGTTATCCCCCATCTCTGCTGACCTTGGGTGGACAAAGCTTGGGTTTGAGAAAGTTGCCCAGGTCACATAGTTGACAAATGGGGAGCTGGGGATTTGCACCCTGGTCCCAGGGGTCTGGATCATGGAAAGGCCTGGGTGGAGCAGCTTATTGCAAAGGTAAGTCCTGCCCAAGACCTTAACATGAAAGCCCACCCACCAGCACATCTAGCAGAGTCAGCATTTCCTGGACCAGATGGACAGAACCTCAAAACTTCTTTGAAAACACAGAAAGGCCACAGGCCAGGGAAGGATAAGGCCAAGGGTGTTTTCATTGGGGAGAGTGAAGGACAAGTGTGAAGACACACAGCACTCCCAGCAGCCTTCATGGCAGAGCCTGCCACTGGATGAGCATCTACCGTGACTACCTACCATAACCCTGTGAGGTTCATGCCTGTACAACCCTGCCTGTGAGAAGAGAAAAGTGAAGCTCAGGAGGTGTGGGAACGTTCCAAAGACAAACAGATAAGGTGGGATCATCACCACCATGCTGTGCTGGGACAGGCAGTCACCTGTCACACTGCTCATGCATGACCTGCTGGGAGTAGTGAAGGCCTGATAGGAGCACAGGAACACTGTGTTGAAGGTGATGTTTCTACCTGGAAGAGCTGGTACCGGGGACTCTAGCTGATTCTTCATTGTGCCTGCTTTGAGTGTCAGCATGTTGCAGCCTCATGTAGGGGAAGGGCTGTCTCCTTTCCACACTGGTGCACAAGGAAGAACATGTACACACTGGCATCACCATAGACCACCGGCAGGATCAGCATCTGGAGCTCAGAGCAGAAACTGCCAACACCTCAGGAACTGGTGCAAGAGGAGGACCTGAGTGCCCCCCTGAAATATTTCTAGTTTTAAAAACATACTTAATTAGGGGGAAGTGATAAACAGTTGATCCCTTCAAAATATTCTGTTATCCAAGGAACAGTAGCACCTCAGCATTGTAAGAGGATTAACTCAGTCGTCAATAACCATCACTATAGGTATGAGAAAACAGAGTGTTAGGAGTTACAAAAGGGTCTCAAGATCATGCAGGTCAGAACTGAGAACCGTCCAAAGCATGTGCTGCATGATAGCCTCTCTAAGCTACCTGAGGCTTGGTCTGCTCCTGACACAGGGCAGATGGTTCTGAGAAAACCACACTCCTCAGGGGACCCCAGGGAGTTGACAGAGTTGAGTTTGGGTTCCTGATCATCTTCTAAGTCTGGAATTTTGAGATTCTTCTGCACCTGTTCTTCCTCCAGAACGGAATCTGATTCAGGCGGGATTCCAAGGACTGAGGCATGTGTCAGTCAAGACAGCAGACATGGCTGGATGACAGCATCACCAGTGCCATCAACAAAGAGGCCAGGGCACTGAGATTTCCAGTGATTTAGCATCCTGTCTGGGAGGGGTCATGTGTTCTACAGTGAGTTCTGAGTATCCTCCACTGCCCTCGAGGACCTGCAGGGGGCGCCGAAGCCAGGGTGTCTTAGGTGGTGGTGCACATGCGCAGTCCGCGTCAGCAGCCAGCGTCTTCCCTGGGGATGGAGCTTGTTTTCCTCAGGAAGGAGCGGGGGGCGCCATGGAGGCTCCGGGACAGCGCTGCCTGCGTGTCCGCGGGAGGACACTCCCCGCCCGCTGTCTGAAGTTATGCCGGTTTCCCACGGCCTGAGCTGGCTTCCTGCCGGGGTGTGTGTGGACCTGACCGAGCTGGGGCCCCAGCCGGACAGGAGGGGACGGGTGCGCTGGCGGGCCCGCTTCGACTATTCTCCCCCGCCGGAAGCTGGTGAGTGCCCGTGTCCATCCGGGCCGCGGGCTGTTCGCGCCCCTGGTCCTCACCTCCCGGGTCCCCCTTCCCCCGTGTGAACGGAGGTGTGTACACCAAGGGTCAGGAGTGGGGACGCGGGTGTAATGAGAAAGGGTCTGAGAAAGTACTGAAAGATTTAAAGAGAAGTGTGTAGAAACACATTATGTTAACTTTTATATTTTAAGTGTGTCAAAGTCAGAGTTTATCATGCTTTTACTTTCTTGTCTTTAAAGGAATGCAATCATTTATTTTATACTTAAAATATGCTTCTCAGCTTATCTCGTTTTCAAGTCAAAATACTGCCAGGGTTGACATTTTCTCATAATATAGTGACAGTCTTAAACATGTGTGAATATAAACTCATTGAAAAAATCTTGCAGCATTCCAGGGCGAGTAGTCTTGTTAAAAATAATATCCAGGCCATTACTAAATTATTACAAAAATATAAATTTTTTTTGAATCACTTTTAGAAGTTCCACACACAGTGGTATTTTTAAACCATCAACCCCTGCATAGTACTTAAGACCATTTAAGATGAAATATATTCAAACCTTAAACTTTAGAATGCCCAAAAGGCAGGATAATGGCTGCTTTTTCATTGCAAATACATTTTTTCTTCATAAGTGCAAAATACGAAGGTATTCAGCTAAATTTTGTATATCTTTATTCAAAAGGTGAAATTAGAATATAATCTCCTTATTTTTTATTTTAAGCCTATTTCCCATAAAAAAAAATGGTATTTTTATCTGTAGGATCTTAATTGTCCATTCATTTGTTTTTTCTTTTAGTTTCTTTAACAGAGAGTGCATTCTTGTGTCTTGTTTGAGTTTTTAATTCTAACCTATTCCAAGTGACTTTCTGACACTGATAGTAAATAAGGGGAGAGGCCTCATAGTAACTGTGCATCTTTTCATGTAGTCAGGTTTTTTTTTTTTGGATAACTTTTTTTTCACAATTTCCACTTGGTTCACAATATTATCCTATTATGACAACTCAATAAAAAATTGTAATCGGTTTACACCAAGACACTTATGTCAGCACAGTGCTTTTGCTGATATGATTTTACATTAGATTATAATATAATATTTTATTTGATTTACATATATACTAATACATATTTTATATATGTACATACATATGTATATCTGCTAAATGCCATTAATTTGCATGGGGTGGTAACTGATAACATGAGATCTTTCTGACCATTGGCTATTCTTATGTGTGTCTAATGTACTTCTTTGAACAGATACTAGAATATTACACCTCTCACTATACAGTATTTTAAAGGTTATATTTTATTTTACTTATTTTTAAACATTTTTTATTGAGTAATAATCATTTTACAATGTTATGACAAATTCCAGTGTAGAGCACAATTTTTCAGTTATACATGAACGTACATATATTCATTGTCACTTTTTTTTTGCTGTGAGTTACCACAAGATCTTGCATATATTTAAGATTCCACACATGAGTGATCTTATATGGTATTCCCCTTTCTCTTTCTGTTCTGCTCCACCTAGAATAATATTCTCCAGGAGCATCCATGCCTCTGCAAATGGCGTTATGTTGTCAGTTTTTGTGGCTGAATAGTATCCCATCATATAAATATCACACATCTTTATCCAGTCATCTGTTGATGGACATTTTAGGCTGTTTCCACGTATTAGCTGTTGTAAATAGTGTAGAGAAATCAGCTGAAAACCTTATGGGGGTTCCTTTGTCACTCACTCTTTTTTTTTCTCTTGCTTACTTTAGGATCATTTCTTTATCCTTGACTCTGGCCATCTTGATTAGGATATGCCTTGGTGTGGGTCTGTTTGGGTTCTTCCTGTTTGGGACCCTCTGAGCCTCCTGTGCTTGGATATCTGATTCCTTCTTTAGTTTTGGGAAGTTTTCAGTCATGAGTTCTTCCAATACCTTTTCAATCTCCCTTGTTCTTTCTTCCCCTTCTGGACCTCCTATTATGCATAGATTGGCACACTTTATATTACCCCATAGGTCCCATATATTGTTTTCATTGTTTTTTATTTGTTTTTCTCTCAGCTGTTCTGATTGGGTGCTTCCTGTTGTCCTGTCTTCTAGGTCACTTATTTGTTCCTCTGCATTTTCTAGTCTGCTTTGCAAGGCCTTTAGGTCAGCTCTCATCTCAGCCAATGAGTTTACTAGTTCTACTTGGTTCTTCTTTATAGCTTCTATTTCATTTTTGACATATTTTATATCTCTAAACACTATTTCTTTTAGTTCCTTCAGTACTTTGATCACTTTTTTGTTGAAATCTTGATCTAGTAGGCCATCAGTCTATTTCCTTGATCATGCTTTCAGGGGATTTCTCTTGATCTTTTAATTGGGAGTGGTTTCTCTGCTTCTTCATATTGCTCATATCTCTCTGGAACCGTGGCTTAAGGAGTATCAGTTTCCTACTTATCCTGGAGATGGTGTGCCCTTAATGATTTTATTGAGAGGTCTTTCTGTCTTCACCGTGCTTTGTGAACTCAGCTTGCTGTTTCCATAGGCCTTCTGTTGGTGCCCTCATCTGTGCTGCTCCCAGTGGCTGTTGGCTAGCAGATTGCGCCCCCTCCTAACCCAAGGTCAGGAGCTGAGCTCTTAGCTGGTGGGCGGGGAGGTCACTCCCCCTCCCGATGCCACAGTCAGATACTGTGCTTGGGGAGAGGCAGGTGGGCAGAACACACCCCCTCCCATCACTGTGGTCAGGTGCTGTGTTCCTGCCAGGAAGGTGGGTGGCTGCCCACCTGCCCTCTCCTGGTGCTGGTCGCTCTGCTGCTCTGTGCAGCTGCCTGCTTTGCCTCGGATAGGCGGTCTATAGGTGGGCTCGGGGAAGACCGCGGAACAGCCCTGCCTACGCTCTGTGCCAAATCTGAGCTCCTTGCTTCTCTTGGCAGCACACGTTCTCTGAGGTGTCAGCGTAGAAAGATCCTCTCTGCCTCGGGCTATAAACAAGTCTCAGTCCTGCCTAGGAGGTTGTGGAGCCCCCACGTGCAGATTCAGGTCTCAGCCCCACCCCCACCCGGGCACTATGCACAGAAGGTAGCTGTGGCTGAGCCCTGCCTCTCTTCTTGCAAGATGTGCCAGTAATGGCACAGGTCTGAGGAGACAAAGGCTACAGCACCCCTCCCCCCAGGGCACATCAGCTGCTTTGCTTTGTTTTTTCTTTAATTTAATGGGGGACCGAGGTTCTGCTCCGTATCCCCTCCCAGCCATGGTGCACAGCACCTTGCAGTACCCCATATCTCCCTCAGTGCAGCTGCCCCAGTCCTCTGCCCAGCTTGGGCAAACTGTCCTGGCCCCAGCTGCTGGCTTTTGTCTCGGGCTGGGTGTCGTGGGGACCCTTTGTGCCCATTTAACTCAGTTCTGTCGGTCAAGGGGTGCTCAGGGCAGATCTGAGCCTCGGAGGCTCCCCCTCCATCCTGTTGGCCTCTCCATTGGAGGAGGGAGATTGAGTGAATGAGCGCCAGTCCTCCTTTGCTGCTCCCTCCCAACAGGATTGCACTGTTTTGCTTTTTCTTCTTTTTTCCTTTTCTCCTACCAGATTTTTGGTGTATTCGTCTTTTGAAGAAGGTGATGTTGTCGGAGTTCTGCAGGTGCTCTGGTGGCTGCGTAGGTCCATAGATGTGAGTTTTGGTGTATTTGTGGGAGAGGGTAAGCTATAAGCGTCCTACTCTGCCATCTTGCTTCTCCTAAATATGCTTTTTAAGGCTATTTTCTCAATTTATTTGGCTTCTCTAAATTTCATCAGAAAGATGTTGATTTCCTCCCCAATATTTTATCCTGAAACTTTTCAAAAATACAAGTGTTGCTGAAAGTTGAAAGAATTTTATACTGAACACTCATACCCATTACCTAATTTTAGCAGCAACATTTTATTATAGTCTATCCATCCCTTAATTCATCCATTAATCCATCTTAAATTTTGCATGCATTTCAAGGTAAATTATAGATATTAGTACAGGTCTCTGTAATATATCAGCATGCCTGTTTATAGTTTTGTTTACCTTCTGAGTTAAAATTTACCTGACAATGAAATGTATAAATTAGGCTTTTGAGATTCATCCTTGTATCAGTAATTTATTCTTTTTTATTGTTAAATAGTATTCCATTGTTTGAATATACTATCATTTGTTTTATCCATTCTCCTACTGATAAATACTTAGGCTTTGGATAACTTTTTTTTTTGCAAGCAAACATTTTTTTTAAAAAATGCAAATATAATATACATGCTTAAATGTGAACACATCTTAAGTATACAACTCAGTGATTTTTCACAAAGTAAACACATCTATGTAACCTTCATCCAGTCAAGAAACAGAACATTGCTCTTCCACTTTGGGTTTCTTCCCAGATACTACTGCACCCCTTTGATGGATTCACCATCCTAAATTCAGCCACCATGGCTTGGTTTATTTTCTTTTGAAATTTTTGGTCCCGTACTTTCCACTCAACATTAAGATTCATCCACTAGTGTTTTTGTAAACTAGTATGTTTATTTTTATTGCTTTAAAGTATACAACTTGTATGCATGTGCCACCACTTATGGTTATGTATTTATTGTTGACAGGTGTCTGGGTCATTTTCTATTTGGGGCTATAACAAATAGTGATTATGAGAATTTTCTGGATGTCCTTTGGAGCTCAGATGTAGAAGTTTCTGAAGGGTACAAACATGGGTTACCCTTGGTAATATGGTGTGTTTGTGTATGTATGTGTACACATACACATATACATATATAACTTTCATTCAGAAAGCCTATTTCCAAAGTATTTGTAAGAATTTATATTCCCACTGGCCATGTGTAAGAGTCCCCATTGCTTGTTGCCCTCACCAATGCTTCATATCACTTAACAACTAACTATTCTAGTGGATGTCTAATGGTGTTCTAAGTGTGGTTTTGGTATGTATTTCCATTATTACTAAAGAGGTCAGCCCCTTTTCATAGCTTATTTGGATTTATTTTTTGTGTGTGTGAAACACCTGTTCAATTTTTTTGCACATTTTAATATTGAGGTTCTGCCTTTTTCTCCACTGGTTTTTGTTCCTTATATGCACTAGATACAAGTCTTTTGTTGGATATAGGTATAGCAAATATATTTTCCCACCATGTGGCTTAGCTTTTCACTTTCTTAATGGTATCTCTTGATAAAAATAATTCTTAATTTTACTGAAGTCCAACTTAAAACTCTTCTTTTATGTTTAGTGCTGTGTCCTGTTTAAGAAGTCTTTGCCACTTCAAAGTCATTAAAATATCTCCTACACTATTTTCTAGATGCTTTATTTTGGTGGGGGGATTAGGTTATTTGTTTTAATGGAGGTACTGGGAGTTGAATCCAGGACCTTATGCATGCTAAGCACACATTCCACCTGAGCTTTACCCTCTCTCAGATGCTTTGCTTTTTGTTTCAAATTTATTAGATTTACAAGCTATCCAAAATTACTGTTCATGTATGGTACAGGGTTTCATTCAATAATGTTCCATTGGTCTGTATCTCTAACTTTAGGTAGTTATCACATAGACAATATTGTTTTATAATAAGTCCTTTAGCATTGTTCTTTAATATCACCTTGGCTATTGTTGGCCCTTCACGCTTCTCTATGTATTTAGAATCAGCTTGTCAAGTTCTACAAAAAAACAGTAACAACAATTAACTTTTGGGGATTTTGATGTGCACATATAAATCTTTGAATCAGTTGAAGGGGAATTGACATTTTTAAAATGTTGAGCCTTCCAATCCATAAATTTGGATTATCTCCCCTATACTTATTTTTATCACTGCTGTAACAAATTATCACAAATGTTGCAGCTTAAAGCAACACAAACTTATTATTTTATGGTTCTGTAGGTCAAGTCAGGAACAGGTATCACTTGGGTAAAAATCAAGATGTCAGCAGGGCTGTGTGCCCTTCTGTAGGTCAAAGGAAGAATATATTTCCTTGACTTTTCCAGCTTCTAGAGTTCACCCACATTTCTTTACCCATGGCCCTTCCTTTATCTTCAAAGCTAACAACTTTACAGCTTTCTAATCCTTCTTCCAAAGTCATATCTTTCTGACCACAACTGGGAAAGATTTTCAATTTTTAAGGACTCCTGTTGTTAGACTAGGCCCATGTAGACAATCCAGGCTAATCTCCCTGTCTCAGAGTCCTTAACCTGATACATCCGCAAAATCCCCTTTGCCATGTAAAATAACATATTTACAGATTTCAGGATTAGAGCCTGGATATAGGTAGGGGTCAGTGTGGTGCACTATTCTGTTTATCAAACTGTTTAACATTTGACACTTTCTGACAAACGTACAAGATAGAAGATCCTGATCATGTTTAGAATGCTTCCTCTGCAAAATATTGGGCATGGAGTTTATCTGAAAGGACTGAAAATAATATTACCACAGGAATGGCTTCCTAATTCTACTGACATTTACTTACATTATAATCAAATACCCAAAATGGTCAGCCAGGAGTGGGATCTTGGCAAATAAAATAAAAGTATAATTCAAGCTTTTATCACTGAATTTACTAGCTAATTCTATTTTAGAAACAGACACAAAATAAAACAATTTAGAGTAAGTCTGCTTACTTATATATTAAATGAACATAAAGTTTTAAAAGCATGTCTGAATATGGGATAAAGTGAGCATCATAAAATGTAATGTTAATATTTAGTACCTGCAAATCTCAAACTCCCAATTTATAAACAAGTTCATACTGTACAGCACAGGGAACTATATCCAATACTGTTTTGTAGTAACTTATGGTGAAAAAGAGTATGAAAATGAATATATGTATGTTCATGTATGACTGAAGCATTGTGCTGTACACCAGAAATTGACACAATATTGTAAACTGACCATATATATATATACATATATATATGAAAGGACTGAAAGGACTATATATACCAAGAAAAAAATTAGATTGATAACCAACAAAAAATCTGTCAGTAATATAATGCTAGAAACACTGAAACACAAAAGAAAATCTCAGGCATACATCTGTTTAGAGTCATAGAAAAAATAGTGCCTATGAAAGTCCCTGATAAGCATGAGAAAACAGGAAAGGCAATATAAAAGTTCAAAATTCTTTGCTATGTAAGAGCTGCAAGATGACTCAGACACAAACTTAAGTGGTCAAAATGTTTATACAATTAATGATAATTTAAAGTAATTGAGAACATCATTTTAAATGAGATAAAAATAGCTGCTCAATTTTCATATTACCAAGCAAGTCATTTCTGTTTATAGTAGACATATTATTTTTATATGTATTTATATTTTATAAAGATATCAACTTAAATCCTGGCTGATAACTGACAGTGGAGCAACTGATTGATTTAAATGGGTATCATAGGCTTATCAGATTTCATATGCTTTAAATATACGTTAGTTATTAGCTGACAGGAAGAGTTCAATTTCCATTTATTCTAACATAGCTGTGTCACAGGCAGGTTACTCTGTATTTACCATGGAGGATCATGATAGATATAAAGATATCAAACCTTACTGATCTTCATAGGGGTGCTTTTATAAGAAAAGGAGAATAAAATAAGAAAAATCTAAAATACTACTCTTTTTTATAGTGTTCTAACAGTTTTATCTTTATTTTTATTTTTTTTTATTGAGTTATAGTTCGTTTACAATGTTGTGTCAATTTCTGATGTACAGCACAATTTTTCAGTCATATATGAATATATGTATATTTGTTTTCATATTTTTTCACCATGAGCTACTACAAAATCTTGAATCTATTTCCCTGTGCTATACCATATAAATTTGTTTATCTATTATATATACACCTGTCAGTATTTACTTGTATGAACTTCCAGTCTTTCCCTACTCACACCCCTCCCCCCTGTAAAATACTATTAAATCAACATATATTTATGAAGAACTATGAAAAATGGGAAACTATAAGTTGTTTCTTTAAATTTGAGCAAAGAGAATTACTTTAACTGGGAAAATAGTTAAAATCTGGCAAGCTTTATGATTTCATGTTCACCCCTGGCAGCTTTTGTTTCCTCCTTTCTCCTTCAATCTTTTTGGGACCTTCTAAAGAATTAAATTTAAAAAAAAGAAAAAAAAAGAAAGAAAGATAGAAGAAAAGAAAATTAAGAAACAGCTTTGCATCTAAAATAATCTCCTAACTGGAAAGATTGTATACTTTGTGAAAAATTTACAGCTGCCGACTTATGATCCATGTCTCTGTCCACACTGCCTTACTTGTTGGGAAGGGTCTTAAAAAAAATAAAAAAGTAAAGAAAAATAGCAAATTATAATGGCTTTTACATTTTAAATTCTTTTCTATGTGTCTACAATCTGCTCTATCATGAGTTATTAAGATAAACATTATCAGCTATACTCTACTTTCCTATCATGCACATTGTGACTCTGAGAAGCACGCATGCTCTAACTTACCATCTGCAGGTGGTGTACAGGTTAATGTAGTTCTTTTGACAATATATGGTTTTGTAGCCTAGTTGTCTTAACTACTACCTAATGGAAAAGATGTAGAACTACTGGTACCACTGCCCTCGGTCTCTGTCATTTACCTTAAACATACCTGGAAAAGTAGATTCAAAAACTCATTGGCAAGAACATTTTTCACACTCCAGATCTGATATTCTTCTAGAGTTAAGATGGCCATTCTGAAAGAGAAACAATATTTAAGAATATCTTAAATCTTCATTTTCTTATATTATTTGAATAAAATCTGGTTTATTAAACTTGTAATGGTCATTTGTCTGAAAGAATACTAATGATTTAATGTAGATGCTATGTGTTCATCTGAAAGTAGGCCAGCAAGAATAATTTCAAAAGTAACCAAACTCTGAAGTAGTCAGTCATAACGTGGGCAATTTATCACCAAAAATCTTCTTCCTCCAGTAAGACCTGGGAAATAACTCACAGTATCTTCTGGTTCAAGGTGAAGTTTACTAACAGGACCCACAAAAGGTTCTGGGTAGAGAAAAAGGACTATTTACCAACTTTGAAAGCATTTTTCCAAACTCTGGATTATGCCCTTTGACTCTAACAATTTTCTAAGATCTTCTTTTAAACATCTGGCAATATTATTAGACTTCTTAAGAGATTTAAAAGAACTAAATATATATAATAAATGAGTATCTATATTAACATTTCCTCAAAATAAAATTTAACATTACTTTTACAAGTTCAGTAAAGCAGTATTTTTTTTTTTTTGGTGTCAAAGTGTTCCAAAAATTACATTTATATACAGTAGACAATATTTCTTGGCAGGCAAAAATATAACCAAATGCTTCTTACTTCATGTTTTCAACAATCACCTTAACAATCCTAGATGAATAATAATGTTCTTAGCATTTATTATTTAATTATATTTTTATTATCTAATGATTTATTATTTAATGATATTTAATAATATTTATTATTAATGATATTCATGTATTCATTCAATATATAACACCATTTATTATAAGAAAAGATTTTAAAGCACTCTGATGGTAATTATTGGCTTTCATGATGCAACTTCCATTAAAGTATATTAATACCAATGTAATGGTACAAAATAATGGGTAATAATGTCACAGTCTAGTCACCAGTGAATATGGGTAATAGGTTTGGTTGAAAGGTCCAAATTCTATTCTAAATTTTTACCATTTCATTATTATGGTTACACGGAGATGGAGCAGCTAAATGATCTTTTTTTTTTTTTAATGTTCAAAAGCTCAGCCATAAGAAGAAACTCGGTCTTACATAAAAATAGACAGCAATGATAACCTCTATACTTATCAAACACCCAGAAAAAAGGCGATGGAAATTGTATCTCTACATAAGGTATTTCCTAACAGAAACTTTCCTATGTTTCTGTTTTCATATATACCAAATAGAAATGGACACCTTAATTTTGGGCAGAAAAGTAAATGAAGACGGTTATCTGAATTGCCAAACATAGATCAAGCCCTGAAAAATTCATTTCTATTATTTATTTCTTTAGAGTGTCAGTTAATAAGACTATGATGATTTCTCTGGATTTGTGATTAAAAAAAATTACGTATTTTTCTAAGCCTATATAAGAACACTATGGTCTACATCCTACCATCTGCTACTTGGTACATGTCAACATTTGAATAGAAAGGGTCAAATGAACTCATATTTGTCTCACATATATGGATTATCTTCAGTTTCACAGGGATACATAGACATTATGGCAAACCTATTATAATATCTTTAATAAATGTTGTCAAAATAAAAAAATTCAAGGCTTTATTCTTTGTAAAGTACATGCTTGTTTCTGCTATTATACACTTATTCTGGCTGCTATTAAAGAACTTAGGACAGACCCTCACCAATATTATTGAAAAAAAATTTTAAAAACTATATACACCACCCAGATTGAGATAAAAAATAATTTCCATCATCCCAGATATCCTATGGTCCTTCCCAGTTAAATCACCTATCTCCAAAATCACTATTGTAACACTTATTAACATTAGTTCTGTCTCTGTTCTAGAACTTCATTTAAATTGAATTTTACAATGTGTTCTTTTATTCTGTGGCTTCTTTTGCTCAATATAAGTTTTGTCTTACCATAATGTATTAAAATGGGAGAAGTAAAGATTATAAACTACAGATGGCAAGGGCTGCTCTACTTAATTTTTATAAAATGCCTAGCTTATAATATATAAAGTTTTTATGTAAATAACACTTAATGGAGTTGTTTAAAGGTGGAATGAGCTTTACCTAGGGACAACTTGGAGGTATTGTAATCAGAGGTCCAAATAAGCATTTAGCAGGGATGATGTAGAAGAGATTCAAGTATGTATATGTAAGGTATATATACCAATTCAGAGTATTATGTATTTATAGGAAAGAATAAATTAGTCTCTGCTAGACTCAACTTTGTGGTGTCATGTGCATTCTATGTGTCTTGTACAATGTTGGATAGATCCACATGTAATTCCTTTAAAACCAGAAACCCAAATCAGTAGTTAGGATAGAGCAGGTATCATTTTAATTAGCCAGTAGCTGAAGTATAAAATATTTTTGGTCAAGTATTTTTTTTTTTTTTAATTACAGAAATAGGTTGCTTGTTTGCCTTAAAAATTTATGACAATTTTCCAGTGGTTTCATTTTTTTTTTACATAATACATTGTTTATTAAATTTTCTAAGGCAAATTCTCTTCCCAATTTTGCATCTTTGGCTATGAATATTTTGAGTAGCATAATATAGAACCTAGAAGTAGTAAGAAATCCTTTTCTCAACCTCTTTTAAAAAATTCTTCACTCTATGTTCCTGTTGGAAGTTTACATGCAAGAAGATGTATACAATCAGACTTTACCAGGGTATCATCGGTGCAGTTGTCCTTCCAGACCTCTAAATGTGCAACCACGTGTCTCTCAGTTCAACCCTAGAGAGAACTCCATCACCATCAACATCAAATACCTTGAAGCAAACTAAAGAAAAGAAACTCTTATGGAGGAAAATTACTTTTATATTCTGAAAGATAATACATTTTATTACAAGCTGCCCTAGTAAAATTACTTAGTTCCTCAAACAACTACATTCTGGATTAAGTTTTTATTTGGAGGAGATTGTGTCATTAAAGTCCTTTGAACTTGTACGAATTCCTGTACACTTCACAAGTCTCTCTCCTTATATCATTAGCCAGGTTAGAGAACTCTATCCTACACCTAAACCTAAAGTTAAATTTCTTGCAAACTGAAAAAGAAGAGCCAAGTTACTATACAATATTTCACAGATTTTGAGAAGGTAATTCAAGCTTTTAAATTAATTTCTAATATTTAAAACTGATCAATTCAGAGTTGATTCTTACAATGCTGAAAATATTCCATCTACATTAAGAATCAACAAAAAGCTGGTACAGTCAGCCCCCTGTATCCATTGGTTCTGCATTCACAGGTACAAACAACCACAGATCAAAATAATAATAATAATAGTAATAATAATAATAGTAATAATAATAATAATAATAATAATAATAATAATAATAATAATATTAATAATAATAATAAAAACAAAACCAAAAATTTTCCCAGAAAGTTCTCAAAAGCAAAACTTGAATTTGCTATGCACTGACAACTATTTACATATCATTTACATTGTATTTACAACTAATTACATTGTATTAGGCATTACAGGTAACCTAGAGATGATTTAAAGTATACAGGAGGATGTGCAAAGGTTATATGCAAATACTATGCCATTTTACATAAGGACATGAGCATCCATGGATTTGGTATCTGAGGGGGTCTCAGAACCAATCCTCAGCACATAATGAGGGATGACTGTATAAAGATTTTGCCTCTCCAATGTAATTAATGTGCATTCAATATTTTTGCCAAAGAACAATTTCAAATCTTCAATGAAGTTTATATACAACAAGCTAAAAATCTGAAATATCAGCACTTTGCTAATTAACATCAATATCAGCAAAATTGCTAGTTAGTCTCGTTGGTTAACTTCCACTAGTCCACTGGCAAAAAATAAATTTAAAAAAATTTAAGGCAATAATTAACCTCAATTGAGAAACAAAGACTTCATCCTCTTTAATACCAGAACTTTAATGTGAACAAATAATCTATCACAAAGCCAGGTTAGAGTAATGGTATACTATCAGGGAAGATAAAAGAAATCTAAATTTTTAAGATTAAGTAATTATCTACTTCACAGACCCGTGTAATAATTATGCTATTAAATTAACTGAGTGCATCAAAGTACAACATTACAAAAGAATATTGAAATATTAAGTATCATACCCCAAATATGCAATATTTGTGAAGCTGTATTTTAGAAAGATGAAGAGATAATGACCCTAGTGAATATATAAGAATTAGATTCCAATTAAATGTAAACTGCTGCATTTTCCTAACCAAATATGGTTAAGATGTATTAATGTAATATGCTTATAAATTATGCTATAATATTTTAGCTAGTTTTAAAAGATAAATTTAGTATTTAATAAAATTGTTTTATCATAAATATAGTTTTGCTAATAAAATATCAATATACACAGTGATAGAAAATAAGTTGGAATTCAAGTTAAGGAAGACAAAATTTCTGTATAGACTACCAGAAAATATTTTCTTTCTTCTTAACATTTTCAAACACATCATGACTAACATAGTTCATTTATCATGAATTGTACATTCATCTGGAAAATCAACCATTATTAATAACAAAGATCCTAAATCACTCCACAGTAAAAAAGAATAGATGATTAAATCTTTACACTGACCTCAGTAAAACCTCAGCAAGAGATTGCTATTTGCCAAAGTGATGAAAATTCAAGCCTTAATCAGATGATTTTTTACATGAATGAATGCTAATTTTTTTCTCTGTATAGTTTCCAAATTTTGTGATGTTTAACACGCTTGCATTTCTGTCTTTCAGCCAGAGGTCCTCTGCAACAGACTGATAACCCACAGGATATCTCCTTAAAATGTATGTGGCTGTCATGATTTTCACCAAAATCATTAAATAAACCTGTAAAACAGGAAAACACAGAATAAATTACATCCAACAAACTTCCTGTAAATAATGACATGCTTATGAAAGAAGGCATGACTTGCATAAACTGACTTAATTTTTAAAAGTTATCAGTAGTTTCCACTGTCTTAGGAAGTTTTTTTTTTTCCTGGCATAATTATAACCAAAATTTAACTTTCTAGAAGAAAATACTATCCTTTAGTGTTTGGTTTTGTTTGCCTACCTGTCTCTATTTTATATTAATTCCAAAAGTCAAAGATGATTGTAGTATACAAAAAATAAAAATATATTTTAAAAATTTAACTGGAAAAAAGTCAGAGACCAGTTATCCTAATTTGGAAAGAATAAGAAGAAAAAGGAAAAAAGAAAAAAAGTTGAACTCTATCAAAGATATACTGTTGTTATTAACAAGCTTCAAACAGCTCCTTCATGAAGCAAAGAAAACTAACATATTATATTATAAGACAAAGAAATTCTGTACTGCAGTCTTCATTGTACCACTTAATCTGTATAAATAAATATATTAAATTTCAGAAATAAAGGACAATTTATAATCTAATCCTGTGGTTTTTTAAACTTTTCATAAAAAATAAATGGAGTCATTTTGTTTTCAAATGAAATGATTTTTCAATCTCTAATTCTAAAAAGGTAAAAACACAACTGCACTGCTGAAGTGGAAGCCCTGTCTGTTCTAGCTCCCCTAACAAGTATTTTTAAAACACACTAGAAACCTGAAGAATACAGACTATTTCAATAATCTAATTCTGTGTCCTCAAAGAGCAGAAAATTGAAGCTAAGAAGTAGTTAAATGACTTGTTAAAAGAAAATTTTTTAAAAAGGTCTGAATCAGAAGCAGAACCCAAGCTTTCAGATTTCAAATACAGTTTTTGTGATTATCACCCACAACTACTCCTTGTAAACCTCATTTAAATATATATATATAGTAGTGAAAAGTTTAGAGCTAAGTGGGGACCTTAGAGATGGTCTAGTCCACTGGTTTCTTAATTTTTTAAGGGTAGGGGAAGGATACAACAGTGGAATATTCTTGTATATAAAAGAAATACAGTAGACACTCCTCACCTGAAGAAGAGGTGGGGTCATGTGTGGAAGCTAGAGCTTTGCCTATTCAGTGTCCACTACCCTGACCCTGCAGCAGATGCTGAGGCACTGTACTGGAGCACAGTTTCATAATGATTGTCTTGGTCAAACTGATTTTATATATGAGAATATTCAGGTGCAGAAAGGTAAACCGACTTATGCAAGGCTCCAAAGTTAAAACAGGGCTCACGTGTTTAGCAAAGAACATTTGTAGAAAATAGAAGGATTCCTACCTTCACTCAGAGATGGAGAAATTGGTGGTGAAACCAATGGGCCAAATGTCTCTAAATCAAGTCATCCAGTTTGGGATTGAGCCCTCAGCAATCAACAGCATTTCTCCAGATGAATGATGTCTGATTCCTCCACTGACAATCAAATCAAACAAGATTATAAAACCTCACTCTTCTGGACAGTTAATTAGTTCATCTTAATAATGTAACTTCTAAATATACATTTTAATTTCCCAGTTAAACTGTTTAAAAACTACCTAAAACAAAAACTCTGAAAGACAAATATATTTAAAGTGGCATTAAAATTATATTCAAATTAACATAAAAGAGGCTTTAAAATAGGAAAAACAAATTGCAATTTCCCATTAAACAGGCTGTTTAATTCCAATGTGTAAAATAATAAACTAAGACATTTATTTTTGGCTTCCCACACCACTTTTATTTGTATTCACTTTGGTGATTTTAATCTCTATCTTGGATTTGAAAATTCTTGATCATAGTCTCTCCTGGCTACACAGTTAACACCCTAATAGCAGAATCTATGTTTGATTTATCCTGTCACTATGGTAACTACTTACACATTTAATACTTATTAAGTAAATATACAAAGGGGATAGACCTAATCTTCTTCTTGGCCCTGAAATTCTTACTACCCCTCCTATAAAAGCAGGAGCCTCTTCTGTAAGACAGAGTGTAAATGTATCTCCTGAGAAGGATTCTCCAACAAGGGCTGTCTTTACAGAGTGCTTTTAGATAAGATGTTTTATGGGACATTTCAATAAAAGGATCAAGTACCTAAGCTTCCCAGTATGGTGGGAGTTGTGATGGGCATGGGAGGATGCTCACTTGGGAGGATGAGATGTTAAAGACACAAACAGTGTAAAGGATAGGGCAAGATGAAGGGTGATTGGGAAACAGGACCACAGAGATGTGACATCTACTTCCCACTGTCATCTAAGTGATACCTACTTGAAAGAAACATTTCTACAGTTAAATTCTATAATGGGGGATTATTTAAATGAAGCACACATATACTCAATGAATAGATTACATAATTTTTAGAGATTCAGAGTGCATTAGCGTTATCAGAGTACTTTTTACATCAATAACTAGTATTTATAAATTCCTGTGTGCTAATAAATAAGTATTTGGAATTATTTCCATTTCGCTTTTAGGCCTACTACAGCTTAACCTATTCACTGCACTGATACAGAGTAATTTTTCTAATGAATAAATATGATAATGTACAACCTTGTTAAAGATTCTTTAATTTCCCCAACACCAGATTTATGAACATTTAGGCCTATGTGTCAGGCCAAATTTCTTACCAGCTTTTTCACCAACACCTTACATTTAGGTTATATTGCATTACCCAGAGGTCGGGAAATGTTCTTTCACACATCCACATCTTTATTAGGTCCTGTGTCCTCTGAGGAGAAACCTTCTCACCACTTTCACATCCTTCCATTTTACAGCCTAACCACTAATCCTTCTGTAAACACCTTCTAATGCTTTCCAACCTCACCAGCTACCCCAGGGTTTTAGCTTCACTCTTCTGTAATTGTCCTCCACTGTATATAGTATCCAATATTCAAGTGAAGTATGAGTCCTCATTTACAGGTCTGTGGCTTTTCTAGATTACAAAGTATTTGGATTCAGTAACGTCCTTTTATCACTGTTGCTGCTAGAATTCATTTCATAGGATGTGATACATAGTAACCACACAATAAATACTTAATGAATGAATGAATGAATAGCCAAGGCAATCTTCACAGCCAAGGTTTTCCCATCCCAGCCCACTATTCTTTCTGTTATATCAGAGACTCTGCCCCATGAAACAATAGACCCTGCACATTTTAACAAATGTGTACAATT
This sequence comes from Camelus bactrianus, assembly GCF_048773025.1. Taxonomy (NCBI): domain Eukaryota; kingdom Metazoa; phylum Chordata; class Mammalia; order Artiodactyla; family Camelidae; genus Camelus; species Camelus bactrianus. Next base: position 336,155 of record NC_133566.1, read on the forward strand.
ATTAGGAACTATTATTAGAACAGAGACTAGCACTACTGATCTCAGAGTTATGTCACATAAGTAGTGTATTAAAGCTTGTTCTGATTTGTTATTTATACAAATCAGCTATGTCTGTCACAAGTTTAAATATTAGTAATTTAGAAAACAAAAGTTATTGACTAATCTACTCATCAGAAAACATTATGACAGATCTCTTTACATACCTCTTTTGTCAGTTTATATACCAACTGGAAAAGAAGGGGTGTACAGTCAACTCTGAGAGTGTAATTGCCTGCAAAATAAATGAGAGTATTTTAATACCTCCAAATGGACTTCAAACCTATATTTAATTCTAACTTTATTTTCTAATTATAAACAAGATATAACAGATTTCAAATTGAAGGCATCATTCCTGGAGAATTTAAAATAGGGTGGACCCTAGAGATTATCATATTAAGTGAAGTATGTCAGAAAAAGGCAAATATCAAATTATATCACTTTTATGTGGAATGTAAACAAAAAATGATAAAAAATGAACTTATTTACAAGCCAGAAATAGACTCACAGACATAGAAAAGAAACTATGGTTACCCAAAGGGAAAGGGGGAAGGGAAGAAATATGTTAGGAGTTTGGGATTAACATATATACATTATTATATATAAAACAGATAAACAACCAGGACCTACTGTATAGCACAGGGAATTATATTCAGTATCTTATAATAAACTACAATGGAAAAGAATCTAAAAACAATGTATATGTATATGTATATGTATATAACTGAATAACTTTGCTGTACACCTAAACTAATATTACAAATCAAATATACTTCAGTAAAAACAAATAAATAAAATTTTAGAATAGACAGATATGTAGATAGATAGACAAACAGACAGACAGTCTGGCTAAAACTAAAACACAAGGTGGAAATAACTCTTCAGGAGCCAGAGATGCTGCAGCACACACTCAGGATAGAAGACTGCAGAGGCGGACTCTGCTGGTAAGGCCGCAGCTCCTACAGTAACAGTAAGCATCATTGCCAATTACAGCAGCAGCACTTAGGGGCCTTTGGCAAAGGAAGTGGTAAGGCCATAATGTTCATTTTTTTAACCATTTGTTCAATTCAATATCAAGACTTTAGACTATAGCATGTCAGTAACTAACATGTGTCCGGTGACACTTACCTAGAAATAACCATAATATGATGAAAGCGTACAGATGCACATGCCACATGTCAGGGTCAAAAGGAAGTCTGTAGTGGGTGCTTATTTCAAAGTCGTTCCAATACATACAGGAAGTATTTCTGTATGAAATATTTTAGCCCAACTTTTAAAAATAGCTCCACAGGAAGAATGTGAAAAGTACTAAAGTTTTAAGTAGTAATCCAAGATCGGCAAATGGTAAATATACAAAAGAAATTAGGATCAATAGCTTAGTTATGAATCATATTGATTCACTTGAATCATAATAATTTTCTCTCTGGTAAAATGGAGAAATGGAAGTATTATTGAGGCATCTCATAGAAAGAGGATAATCTTAATTTATGAGTTGGAGTTGATAGACTTAAATACTGGTATATTATTTAATGACAATCTGAAATAAAATTTACCTTCTGTGTATGAGTCTGCATTGACATATGCAACCCCTCTCTCCTGGAGTGTTTTCACATTCTCCTGTAGTTGAAGTAAAGTGGTCACTTAACTCACAGTGTTTACAATTGTGGAAATACAAGCAAAACAAACAAATTAATTCAGTAAAAGAGTGGTCTGCAGATACCATTATAAATCAAATGCCTATGCCTTTGACCATAATTTTAAGAAAATGCTATCAACTGGTTGATAATATTAATGCAATTAAAACAAGAAAGAAAAATATTATGATGCTGTAGCCACTGCTCATAGCAACAGCAGGGAGACCCAGAGGAAAACTGTCCTGATCCCCTGCACCATAATATGAAGGGGGAAGGCTTGGAGATGCTCAGCCTCACCCTGGATCTACTGGATGAGAACTGCTCAAAGTAAGGCCTGGAAATCTGTATTTTTAAAAGGTGTCCCTGGCAGTCCTTACAGACATTAAGTATGAGATCCCTTGATGTTGGGGATCCAAGTAACTTTACAATATTAAAAGTGAGGAAGTTGGAAATTTGATTTATCCAGAATTTTTTTAAAGAGAAGATATTGATGAAGAAAAAGAAAAAAAAAGGAGGGGAAGATAGAGAAAAAACTAGAGGGAGAGAAGAGTGGCTATTAGGACAAAGACAAGACATTTCTCTCTCACACACACGTGCACACATGCACACACATTCTAGAAAAATACAGCAGAAGAAGACTAATGTCATCACACACAGATGGGAATATGCAGAGAGAACACTTTTATTCTCTCTTTCTCTCTCTCTCTCTAGCTTGCTACCTTATAAGAGCAGTTACAGTAAAAAAAAATTTAAAGCTGTGAGTGGTCATCCCACAAATGAGGATTCTCACCTCTGCACTTGGCCACATGGGATAGATGACAGCTGATTCTGCTGCAGAGTTTCCATTATGACAGAGCTACAGTAGAAATAAAGAAGATTCCTTAACTGTATGTAAAGAAGGTAAATGTGCTGCTGAATATGATCAAGAAGCTAGCAGAAAACGGGAAACAATATTCAAATTGTCTTTTAATTCACATGAATTTAAATTAATTCAAGGCATATTATCTTATATCTTGGATTTACTTTATCTGTATTTTAAGGTGCTTAAATTATAGAAAGACACATGTATTGCTATATACATGTATTCACAAGAAATTACATATTTCTAAAAGTAAATTACCTTAATGAATAAGAACTGATTCATCTAAATAACTGTATTATGAAATGTATGTTCATAACACCAACATAATTATAAGACTTTGCAATATAAATGGAATCAACTGTGATACAAGTAACTGTGATTTTATTCCCTTAATTATTTGATTCATATTATTGTTTTAAAGTATGAGGAAATGAGTCAGAAGGAAAGCATTTTAAAAACTGGACACAATAGCAAGGAAGTTATGACATTCTTTAAATCAATTCTATAAAATTTGGACTCATAAATGATGAACAAAACAGAAGTTGGTCAAAGGAAAGCGCTTTTTGGTACACCTGCCTTTAAAAAAATACACAAGCTTACCTTGAACATGTAAGAACTTAGAGTTACTGGACAGAGATCCGAAGGGAAGAAGATGAAAGAAGGGGGCCTATGAGAGACACTTTAAAATAAAACATTAAGAGCCAGTGACAAATGAAAATTAATCATAATTGAATTAAAAATAAATCCTTGAAATTTTTAGAGTAATTCAATTTACAAAATCATTGTATTATACTTCCCAATCAGGCACTTTTGTAAATGGTAAAATATACGTATGGTTAAAATTTAGTATGGAATCCACAAAGGAGGGACTATAATCAGAGTATAGTCATCTTAAAAGAGCATGTTGTTTTCCTAGATAGAACAAATCCAAGGAAACTGTAAAAACTTGAAAATTAATGCCAAGGATCTAGATCAGCTTTTTCTATAAGCTAATTCACTTGTCAGAAGCAGCTTCCTAGGTTTGACTATTTCCTGAGCTTACAGATTTTACTTATCACAAAACAAATACAAATAGAAACTAAAATATTTTAACAATAATGAAAAAACTGGTTTGTGCTCAGTAATTAAGAGGTTGTTCTGTTTTGCCAAACTGATGTAAAAGCAAAAACAAACTCTATTTCTTAAATTTTCTTGAGTATTTATCCAAATTAAAACCACATCAGGTAATGGAACACATCTGTGATTACCCTGAGATACATGTTGACCAAGAAGATAAGAAGTTTTCTGTCTTAGTTACCTCAGCCCATCTGTGGAACCCAGAAGTCCAAATTTTTCTGCATCCCAGCTGGCAAAAATGGTAGTTCTTCTCGGTCTCCAGCCTGTAATCATTGTTAACATACATGGTTAAGTACATCTGCCTAAAAACAAAGGAAAATTCACTGAGTCACTGTCATCACTTGCCAAGGAAACATTTACCTCTACTAATCAGTTTTCCAAAATTCTGGACAACTTCTTACAAATGGCAGTTCCACTGGTTAGGTCAATACCTCCAAATACCCAGGAGCCCTGATGATCTCCTAGAATAACACACCTGTCTGGAAAGGAAAGCATTCAAAAGAATGACAACTTAGAATGTATTATAAAGAGCAGTAATTTATGTTTTTAAATTAAACTCCTCCTGCTTGAGTTTCCTACATAGAAAACCATCAAGGTAGTGTCTCCTTTTAGAATTTATCTTCCCCCCCCACATTTAATTATATCACATCAACCAGGAAAAAAATATATATTAAGAGTTGATTAAAATTTGTCTTCTCTTAATCCTGTAATCTTTGTAAAAACAAAATGCTTTAAGACATTTTTAAAATTCACCAATTCACCAGGTTTCACAGATCCTCAGATAGTTCTGATTACATTGTAAATGCTTGTGATTTTCTTGATGTTATGAACATGCATTTTAACCTTCCTAGAATTTCACAAAGGGAACAAATTACTTCACATAGAGCATTATGTCTAACAGATTCCTTCCAATGTTTTATTATAGGTCTCAGAAGTACAGAAAACGGTTTAATAGGATGATAAATTCCCATATGCCCAAGATCTAAATTCAATCATTGTTAATACTGTTGAACTATTTGCAAGTGAGTTGCACACATCATGACAGATCTCTCATATGTACTTAAGAATGCACCTTATGGTGAAATTAAAAAAAAGTATCAGTATTTTATATCTTTCCTCCCTCATAGCTCTATTGTTGGTATTTATTTAAACTTCAAAATACTCTATTATTCAACGTGACAAAGAATCTTGTTCTTAGCAATTTTTTTTTAAAAAAAATTTGTGTATTTGTCCATTTAGAGCTCAAATCAATTAAGGGATATGAGCCCCAGGTGCTTTTTTTGATATTTTGACCAGGGAAAATTTCTGTTTCTGACGTTTCTCTTAAATTGTTACTGAAGCTACATGCTCTGTTTTCCTTGTGTCTTTATGTGTCTGTTTATAAATCACATTTTTCATTGTGTACCTCTAGAGGGTATTAATACATGAGATAATAAAGTCTCCTATGTTAAAGGAACTCCGTTCTAATTGAGTTAAACACATTTTTAAAAAATTCTTTTAAAATAAAATTGAACTTCTAATCCCTTAAGAGTTTTGAAATTTTAAAACAAGTTTCTTACAGAACTTATAAAATACTTGCAGAATCCAAATTCACATTGCTAAGGCAAATCATTAACCAACAAGACTGATCTAACCATTTTAGTTTAATAAAAACAGCTATATCCTCTCTGATTCATCAGTGTGAAGTTTCCCTTTCCCTTTACATTTCAAGCCAGTCAAACTAAAGTTCTGGTCACACCATGCTGTTTCCCAACCCTGCACAAGTTGTCCTCTGCAGCTGGCATTTACTGCCTGTCTTGATTCCATGGAAATCTGACTGTTTCTGTAAAATTAAGCTCAAAGAGCACATGTTCCATGATCATGCCTCCTCTACACCAGTGCTGTCCAGGGTTAGTAACAGTAATGACTATGATGTATATGGAGCCATGTGACATTTACACGTTCATCACTGTGGCCATCTAACCCACCCCCACATAAGTGACAGGTGAACTTTGCTCCTTTCCCCCTTCTCTCCTACTCCTTCCCTTAAGTTAACCTAGTGTTTTGCATGCACAGCTTTTTGACAGTTATCTGAAACACTATTTTAAAATGTCAATTGAAAAGGGAAGATGAAATGTTACACCTGGCAGGGACGAAGAGAGGGGTGGGGAGTGGCCCAGAGGAAGCCGAACGGGATGCGCGGCCTCGGATCACAACACAGCCCTGTTCCTTCCTGAGTTTTGCAGCCGGGAAAGCAGAGGCCAGGGGCCCGGACCGCCTCGGGGCCTTTGGGGGAGGCCGAGGGTGGGACGGAGACCCACGCAGGGCTGGGGAGGGGCCCGCAGGGACTCACCATCTGTGCAGCGGCTCCTGAGCCATAGCCGGGCGGGCGGCGGTGGCGGCTGAGGCTGCGGTGCCGGCTGAAGGGGCTGAGGCGGCAGTGGCGGCGGTGCCGGCTGAGGGGGCTGAGGCGGCGGCGGCGGTTGCTGTAAGGACTTGAGGGACTCGAGGGCCTTCAAAAGCTTTTCCAGGGTCGCCATGGCGGCCTCCCGCCCCGCGGGGACAGCCCCCGGAGTCGCCGGGCCGACTGGCTGTTCCGGTCAGCAGCGGTGGTAGTGAATGGGGCTCGGGGCCGCCAGCAGCCGCGGACCCCAAGCGCCCGGCCATCTTGGAGCCGTCCCGACAGCCCCCGCGGCCCTGCTTCCTGCCACTCTCGGTCGGTGGGGCGGGGCCGGACCGCGGGATTGACAGTCGGAGGCAGCGGCCTCCGCCAATGGCTGCCTCGCTCGCCCTTTGGGCTCAAAAAGCCGCCACGGCTGCTCGAGTCACTGCGTTCTTCCCGGCGAGGGGCGAGGGGTACTGCACGGAGATCGGGAGGGCGGTTTGGGGGCGGGGTTGCATGGCACGGCGAGGAGGGTGGGGAGGGCGGGGTGACTTGTGATTGAGGGTCTCTCTTGGCGATGGGCGCCCCCAGACGAAGCCTAGCGGATGGCAGGGAGGCCGGGTAGTGGGCTGGGAGCCCGAGACCTCCCGGGGCGCTTGCCCACCCCGCGGCGCGGGCGGAGGGCCGGCTCGCCAGACAGCCTGCTATAATATGCTGACTGTTATATATTTGGCCTTACCCTTCTTAGTAGCCTCAAATCACTCCTTGTTCACCTTCATGATCATTACCGTAGATATACTTCTTACAATCCTCGTACTTAACTATGTTCCCTCATGCTACAGGGCCATACACATGCTATTCGCACTCTTAGAAATAATCTTCTACACAACAATCCCCTACTACCCTCAAGAGATTTGCCTACCTAATTCCAATCACTCTCAGTGCTCAGCTAAATTGTGAATTCATAAAGCCCATTACATTAACATAATTTCTTAACACCATGTAATTCTCCTTTATCACAGTTATTAAATTATACTTTATAATAACATAAAAACTCTTCCATGCATGAAGGTATATATTAAACAATTAAATTCACAGTATAAAGTTGTAAGTACATATACTGTATATTATGAAAAATGTTAAGGAATAACGTATTATACTTAAATTCATTCACAAATTTTCATAGAAATATGGAAATATTTATTCCAAATTGGATCATCGCTATATGTGTGTGTGTGTATATATATATATATTTCATGCTTCATTCACATTATAAGTTCTGATAAAGTACTGCCAACAATTAACTTTTATACCCCAAATTACCAATAAAGGAATAGGAAAGAAGGGAGAAAAGAAGAAAGGAAAGAAGGAAAGAGGAAGGAAGGAAAGAAGGAAATTGAGGGGTTTTAGAACCCTTGAGATTGAGACATATTAGATAAAGACTCAGATTTGTACATTTATATATGATAATTATTTTCCTGAAATAATATAAAAACATATAAAGAAAACTGAAAGCAAAATATAAAATTATCTACAACCCAAATTTGAGGTTAATTTATATCTTCAATTGATTTGCATTTTTTTAAATTTAATATTACACTGTCCCATTGCTATAATATAATCAAATTCATAAACAGAAAACTATATATGATATATACATCCTCTCACCATTTATAACATCTCTGAAAGTATTTTTGAAGTAGAATATTTTATATTTAAAGTTTTATCATTTGAAAGGCTTTGAATGTTTTAACACAATTAGATTTAATTTACTTCATCATATTATTTTTTCCAATACATGAGAAATAATATATGGTTTTGATTCATTCTTTAGTTTGTTAATATTGTGTAATAAGTGAATTCATGGAATATTGTTATAGAGTTAGACATTTTTTATTTGAAGATGTCATCTTTTGTAATATAATAATAAGGCCATTATTGTAGGAATGTGAAGGAGTCAGATATTGCTTTTAGTAAAAACATCACTCTAAAGGGCATATTGGCAATAGCAGCATGTGATTAAGATCATGTCAATTTTTTGTAAATCTTTAACAAATTCTGAAATCACTCTGGTTGCTTACAAATTTATAAAACACAATTACTTACAGGAAGAACAAGGCTACAGTCACTGCATGACAAAGGAATGCTGCTTAATAAATAAGTGAGGAGAAGAATTATGTTTAATTCAAGAAAAGCAGCATTCTTAAAATATTTTGAATTGATTCGAGAAACAGGGATTTTATGATTATTTATTTAGCAGAGTTTATATAGACATTTATGTATGTGTGTGAATCCTTCATCTCTGTATCAATTCAAATAAGATTTTGACAAAAAAATGAATTTTAGAGCCAAAAATACCAATCAAAAAGAAAGAATAGAAGAGGGAAGGAAAGCAGGAGGCAACTTAACATCAAAAAGTTTCATCATTATTTAGAGTAAAGTTCTATATCAACTAAACATTTGTATTGTGACCTCCACATTCCACTAAAACTTATGTCATTTACCTATAAGTATAAGCTTTTATTTGCTTCTACAATAAATAATACATAAATTTAATGAAACTGCAGCTCAAAAGAAGGAAATAGCATTAGAAATTCAGTCATCCAGTGCAGTAACTAAAGCATGGGTATGACCTGACTCTTAGCAATCAGAGAACAACCAAGAAAATGTGCCAAACTGTTGGATACCCAGATTTGTTCCCAGGGCAGGGAAATAGGCATATCGAGATAAGTAAAAGAATATACCATGTTTAAAGCTTAATTATAATGTAAAATAGATATATATCTATATCTATTTCAAAATGTTAAATTTAAAACTGGACCAGAAAGAAATATAAACAAAATTACTTCTATAAAGAAAACAAAGAATACCCTTGTCTTCTTCTATTAAAGACTGACTAGCTGCAAAATATTATGGAAATAGCTATAAAGCTTTGAGGAAAAATTATAATTCTATAATTGTGTTAACACTAAGGTTGTTATGTTTGTAGTTAAGCCAAAGTAATACCAAGACATTCAAAGAATCAGAAGGAATGGTAACTATATATTTATCCTAAAAAATAATAGTAAGTACTAAGAAAAGGATACATTTTTAAAATGTAATAAGTAAGATGTGATTATATAAATGCTATGTTAAAGGGTATTGAATCTACAGGTAGACAAAATAAGGATCATGTTTATTTTGAAAATATTTCAAAATAAATACCAATAAATAAAAATAATTCTTAAAATGATATTTCAGTCTAACTTGTTTGATTTTGTAAATGCATGTTACTTTATATCAATTTGCATTATTTATTATTATATAGTTAATAACACAGATACAATTAAAAGAAAATTATAAAAAAGTTGAAATAGCAAAAATAACTTTCTTTTCTAATATTTACAAATAAAAGATTTAACAGTGAATTGTTATCAATCATAAGTCTTTATATTTTCAAGTAAAATATAAAATTATAATGGAGAAAAAATAAGCAAAAAATAATTCAAATAAAAATATTAAGGGGAATAAACGTTTATAGCATTTGCCATCTACCACTGCTTGGTACTGTAACCAATCATGAGCCACTGTAGCCGCTGAGCTCCAACACTCCCTGAAAGTTCACTTTAGAGATCAGGAATGGGGCACTTTGTGCTGTGGGAAAACTGACAAAATAGAGCTTCAGATAGATGTTTTCAGGAGAAGATTTTATGAGCCCCAATTCTTGCATCTCCTTATATCTAGAAGAGAACTAAATTCATTAACGGTGACGTCTGCTCCTCATAACTGGCAAAATAACTCAATGTGTGTTTGACTGCACGTACTCCCCTTCACTAAAATTATATATATAATATTGAGTTTCCCCCTGCCTCTTCAGAAAAGTTCCTCAGAGCCATCTGAGGTGCTGTCTCCTAGATTATAGTCCTCATTTTTCCCCCAGATAAACCTTAATCTCATGTTATACGATTTTATTTCAGTAAACAGCATATATATTAAAATTGTTCGAAACATTAATGTCACAATTTGTGAAAAGATACCTCTGCCTATATAATTTCTAATTGAAATAAAAAAAAAAAACTGGGCCACCATGATAATGAATCTGTGTAAGGACAGACATTTTCAGCATGATGAAGGGAAGATAAATCACTCTAAGCTTAAAAATATGCATCTGGACAAATTAGCAGTTGTGAGAGTAATAACCAAATATACTTCTAGAAATAAAAAGGATTCAAAAATTTTACACCCAGACATCTTCACAGAGAGAATTGCTGGAGGATGTACTTCAGCCCAGTCTGCTTGATGATCCACGAACTGGTCCAACACAGAGGGGAAGGAGAGACCATAGAAAGAAGCAGAGAACTGCAGCTTAGTGGGCGGCAGGTGTTATCAGCAAGATAACTTACTTATGAGACTTGTCTTGAGCAGCCACAAGAGTCTCCTTGCAACCCCACCAGAATCTTAAAAGTTTATATAGAAGCCTTAAAATACTGTCCGGATAGTCTCGGCAACAAGCACATTACTGTCACAAGGCTGAGTACTTGGTGGGGCTTCGGCAGGAAAGGCAAGCAAAACACATTCCAGTAGTCATGTCCTCTTGATGATCCCTTCAAGACTGATCCATATCAGGTATAAATAGTGGGGAAAAAGAAGAAAAGGAAAACCGAGTTAATGACTTCTTGGATATGTAAAACATTATTTTAAAATTTCTGTGCAAAATTTATGATCACAATATTGAGTATATTTTTAATGATACCATTCTGGAAGTCTCTATATCAAAGATTAAATTTAGTTAATTATGGGCTTGTGAGTAATTTTTTTTGTTTCTAAATTTCATAACCTATATTATTCACTAAAGATTTTTTAAGAATTTAATTACAAAGTTAAAATCATTTCAAACGTATAAATAAAGAGATATTAGAATGATTATTTTAATAGAAAAATGCCAGTGTGAAGCATTAAAAACGATGTAATAGCATCAGTAAAGCTGAGTAATTATATTTCTTATGGTTTTCACAAATAAAAAGTTACTTTGTTATTAATAATTATATTTAAAGTCTTTTAAAATCATAAGGGATTTCAATATAGAATGTCTAATGTTCATAGAGCAAAATTGTGTGCATAATTTGATTCTAGGACAAAAACATACATATATATAATATACACACACATAAATATTACCCAGGAATTACATACAAAAAAAGGTTAATTCTTTATTTTTTACATTACAGTAAGATTTGATTATATTTTTATTTGCATTTCTAAATTATGAAACATTTGATACATACAGGTTATGATTATAAAATATATATCCATTACTCTACCACCCAAACTGAGAAATAAAACATGACATTTCCAATATATTTACCCTTGCTATTTTATGTTGCTTAAAACTAAAACTGATATAACTACTTTTTATAGAAATAGGTATTTCTTTCTGGTGTTTCTTTTTTCCATATTTTTATTTTCAATAATTTTTGTAGCATGTTTAAGTGTTCCTCTTGCAAATATCCTAGAGATTCCCCACAAATGTCTGAGAATCTATGTATTTTAATGTCTTTTAATAGGAAAGTTGACTCAATTTAGGCTTATCCATATGTATTATTGACTAATTTATTTATGACTGTTTATTTTGTTTTCCACATATAACTTTGTTCATGTATTTTCATTTTTTTGAGTGACTTTCTTTTGTTTTTCCTTCAGATGTGTTTTTCAGGCATTAAACCCCTCATTGTTTATATCACTGAAGATAACTTCATTTATTTCATACTTGTATAATATTTTGGCTATTTCTAGAATTTAAATTCAGGATGACTTTTCTACAAAACATAAATTTCAAGAAGCTGTCTTCTTTAATCCAGTTTTGCCAATATTATATAAAAAACACCCTGTTTATTGTTTTTTCCTGATAGTTATTGTTCTGTAGTTAAATTTTTTCTAATTTTTTTTATATGTTTTCTACTTTATATCAAGAAAATAGTCATTTTAACTGTTTTTTATATTATAGGTTCATTATGGTATTTTGCTCCATCTTTGGAAATTTGGTTCTGTTATTTAAAGGAATATCTAGTCCATATTTTGACATTGTTCACTTTTCTTTTTGTTAAAGCACCAAAGGTATGATCAACGAAATGAATAATTTCTAAGCTGAAATTTAAAAAAAAATTACAATTTGTTTTCTTTGCAAAAGACATTGTCAAAAGAATGACAAGACACGCCACAGATTGGGAGGATGTAGTTGCAAAAGATATATCTGATAAAAGACTGTTAGCCAAAATATAGAAAGAATTCTAAAAAGCTCAACAATAGAACATTAAACAACCTGATTTAAAAAATGAGCAAATTACCTGAGCAGACACCTCACCGAAGAAGATAACAGATAGCAAGCAAACACATGAAAATATGTTCAGCATTATATGTCGTTCGGAAACTACAAGTTAAAACAAGAAGATGCTACTGGATACCTATTAGACTAACCAAATCTAGAACACTGACAACACCAAACATCCTGCCAAGATGTAGAGCAACAAGAACTCATATTTATTGCTGATGGAAATACAAAATGATTAAAACAGTTTGGAAGATAGTTTGGCAGTTTCTTACAAAAGTAAATGTGCTCTTACCATAAAATCCTTCAAGCCTACTCTTTGCAGTTTACCTAAAGGAGCTGAAATCTATGTCCACATGGAAACCTACACAAGGATATTTACATCAGGTTTGTTTGTAATTATCAAAACATGGAAGCAACAAAAATATCCTTCAGTAGGAGAATGGATAAACCATAGTACAATCAGACAATGGATTATTATTCATTGCTGAAAAGAAATGAGCTATTAAGCCATAAAAAGATAATGTAGATCCTTAAATGTATAATGATAAGTGGAAGAAGCCAATCTACAAAGGCTATGTGTTATATGATTCCAACCCCATGACATTCTGGAAAAAACAATACTATGGAGATAATAAAAAGATGAAAATTTGCTAGGTGTTGTAAGAAAGGGAAGATTGATTAGGTAAAGCACAGAGGATTCTTAGGGCAGTGAAACAATTGTGTGTGGTACTGTAATAGTGGATAAATACCATTGTACAGTAGTCCAGACACATAGAGTATTCAACACCAAGAGTGAGTCCAAAGGTAATTATGAGTGATTATAATGTGCCAGTGTAGATAAGTATATATTTATATATGCTGCTGGGTCCTATAGATCCCAGGACATGAGCTTCCTCTGAGAAGAATGATTGTGGCATCAGGGTCTTGGTCCTCTCATATATGTAGATATAGAGTAGACAGATAAAAAAAGAATGTCTGGATATTGAGAAACTCAAAATTAAAGTGAGAGGATTTAAAGTAATAAAAACAAAAAAATCCCTTCAAACTTTCTAGATTAATTAGACAAAAAAAGTATAGAGAGGATTTTCTTATAGAGTTTCCAACCTTTGTCTAACAATTTGTACACCTCACAGAATATATATTTCTAAATGTACATATAAAAATGACAAAAAATAACTTTGTAGTAAGTAAGAAAGAAAGTGTCCACAAATTTCATAATGCTAAAGTTGTACTATTTTCATAAAAATAAGTAAGATAAAATTTAAAGAACAAAAATGGCTAATTGTCTGGCTAACTGAAATTTATGAACTTTCTTTTTGAAATTAACTAAAGCATGTACTTTATTATTACAGCCCCTAATGTGCTTTTATTTTTATCCTATTTACCTCTCTTTCTTCACTATGGAGGTATCCTGAGATTTTAAAATGCATTCTCCTGCTTTTCTTTATAATTTCTTGAACACACATATGTATCAATTAAATGATATCATTTAGTTTAAGTTGCCATTTATAATTATTAAATGTTATATTTTTGTTCAATTTCCTCAAAACATTATCTTTACTACAATTTTTATATTTAGAATTATAAATTTTTATAAAACTGAAATTTTTAGGATGCAACTTAAAAATTATTCCATTAATCCATTTTCCAAAAAGTGGATATTTGAGTTATTTACAATGTTTGATTACTATAAGCAATGATGTTATGAACATACTTGTATATTTATCTTGGTGCAAACAGAACACAGGCATGAGGTTGAAGGTAATTTAGGAAAGAAATTGCTAGAGTTCGTGTGTGTACACCTTTAATTTATAAGGATATTATAATTTTCTGAAGTTAATGTAATAGAGGAGAACAAATCTTACCCTATATTGGATATGTTCCTTTAGCTTTGACCACTGTGCCCTGTTTCCTAGGCTTAGTCTTGCTAGCTCTGCACTCACATAAAGATAACAAGCTGCAGAATAGAGAATAACATTTGTTTGTTGGAGGTTTACAGGGACACCATGAACTGACCCACATGGACAGCTGCAAGAACAAAGAATTTCTACAGGAAGAAGTTTGCAACAACCAACCATACACCCTCGCTTGTTTTCTGTTTATTTGTTTGTTGTTTTTTTTGTTTTTTGTTTTTGTTTTTCATAAAAGAAGCCTGTATTGTGACTGGATCTGGATGGTTCTCCAAGACATTAGTCGGCCATCCTCTCGGCCTGCCAGCTTTCGAAATAAAGTCGCTATTCCTTGCCCCAACACCACATCTCTTGTACTTAAAGTTTAAAGTTTAAACTTAAAGTTTCATATTTGTGTTAGTGTTTTTCTATCTTTTCTGTTAAGTGTTACTGGCTAATATTTATGGCTGGAATTTACACTCACCTAATTTTCTTCAAGAATAACTTGACTATTATTGGCTGTGTCTTTTTCCATATAAATTTTAGAGTAACTTTGTTGAGTACCATTGAAACCTCTGCCAGAATTTAATCATAGAGATTAAATCTGTGATCACTTTGGTAAGATTTTATATGGTTAAAATATTGGCTTTCCATATTCATGAAGAAGCTATATTTCTCCAGTTACTTATGTATCTTTAATGCATTTCCACACAGTCATATTTTTTTCTGATGGCATGAAAGACTTTTATTTGGTGAATTTCTTTTCTTCATATTTTTCTGTGGTTAAAATTGTATCTGTTTATTGCATTTCTAACATTTTGTTTCTAGACATAGAAATACACCTGATATTTAGTCTCTGAAAACTACTCTTTTTATACCTATTTTTTTAACAAAAACAGTTTAGATTATTTCTTTCAGATTCTATTAAATAATACATTTGATTCTATTTCTTACTAAGTTCTTAGGTACCTTCCTTACAATGATGAATGGAAGAGGTCATAGAGGATATTGTTACCTTGTTTCTAATTTTGAAGTTAATGTTTTTACCTTTCTTGTATTGATCACAATAGTTTACTTTGGGTTTTTTTTTTTTTTTCAGATATTCTTTGTCAGAATAAAGAAGTTCTTTTAATTTCTTGTTTTCTAAGAGCTTTTTATCACGACCAGTATTGGACTTTAATCACGTAATTTCTCTGCAACTTCTGAAATGATCAATTGCTTTTCCCCTTGTAGTTTTGTAATCTATTAATGTACCATACTACATTAATTTATTGTATACAGACAAACTAATTTGCATTCTTGGAATAATCCCATTTATTTTTACAGGTCAATTTTGCCTACAGATTCATATTTTTCTACTGTATTTACCTATTTTTGTTCTGTTATTTTGTGTGATAGTAAATATGAGACAGTTTACACTTTAAGAATTAAATATGCAATGCCGAATCTCACTTTTTTCATAAGGAGTACATGAGCTCAAACTATTTAAATTGTGAGTTATGAACCACTCACATTTAGTCAACCTGAGATGAAAGAGTCACAGTGAAAAAACGCCCACTATAAAAGTATGTAGAGTGAATGCTAGGTCCTTGGTTCACCTAATCCACATAACTGGATATTTACATTTGCTTTTCTCACAGGAGGGTACATCCTTCTTTTAATTTTATATTTATATATAATGTGCTGAAAGAAGCATCTTCTTGTCAGAGATTTTACAGTTACTAATAATTTAATCTAATTTTAAAAGGGTCCATGTCAAGTGTACCAAATAACTGTTTCCAGAGATTTGAGGTATGACTATAAACACCGAAACTACACAGTTAACTTATGCCAGATGACTTTCTATTATTAATGTACATATGTACATGAAAAGGTTGTTTTTGTAAATTTAGTAAATTATACAAGGACTAACAATACAAATGTCCCCAAACATTTAACTTTTCATTAGTAATATATTTATGTGTGATCACTGTTTTAATCACATAATACTATTTATTGCTCATACATGATATACCAACATCATGAAAGACATAGCTCTAAGGACTAGAGGTGTATAATATAAAATAAGAGTGTACTTTATTTTAAAGGGTTAACTATTACATATTAATGGCTTTAAGTCTTGTGTATACATCTTTCTCTTAGTGGCCTTGAATTTTTATATTTATGTTGCCTATTTCTCATTTTTGGAGCCAACTCAGGTGAAACACAAATACAACTCTAAAAAATTACCTAAACACTCTGACACAACTTTTCTTATTTTTTATCAAGGAGCAACTCCATCACTGTCTTCCATGTTTATGTAAACTGGTTAACTACACAGGGAGCTTACATGGCCTTCCAAGGAGAATAATTTGGCTATCACTTTGATGATCACTTAAGAAATTGTCATGGATACATTTGGTAGAATAGAATCATTCATATTATTACATTTATACCATTGATGTTTTCACTGTTTCTACCTTTGTTGCTTGGTTCTTTAATTATAGTTAAATGATGATGAAGCCTCTGTTTCCTTAAAACAGAGAACATATATTTATACTCTTGTAAGTATTTTTAGATACAAGATCTAAAAAGAAAAAAGAGATCTGTTATTGCAATCACTATAAAACACAGATTCATTTGTGTCTGTCAGCTATGGTTCTGCAACAAAACATCCAAAAGCTTAGGGGCTTGTAAAGATACATATTCTTATGCACTTACTAATTGTTCAGCTCGGATTCTACCTCAAACTGCTGACCCACTGGGCCAGCTCTGCTGAGACCTCTGATGCCCCCACTTAGGTTTAGTTCCAGGCCATGGGTTCTGTTCAGGTCTAATCTTAAGTGCCTTTGTTTTTTTTTTTTTTTTTTTTTTGAGACCAATA
The DNA here is from genome assembly GCF_048773025.1 of Camelus bactrianus. NCBI lineage: Eukaryota > Metazoa > Chordata > Mammalia > Artiodactyla > Camelidae > Camelus > Camelus bactrianus. Next base: position 353,224 of record NC_133566.1, read on the forward strand.
AGTCTATTCAGCATGTCCTCATGGTAGAGGAAGAGTGCAAGAGAGAAAGCCCAGTGCATAAGCACATTTTAAGCCTTGGCTTGCATCACATCATATCTGCTGATAGCCCACGGGCCAAAGCAAGTTACAAGTTCAAGTCCAAAAGTAGGAGAAGATAAATACTCCTCATGTGGAAATATAATGCCAAAGGATATTCTAATACACACCATAACCTTCTCTGAGTTCCACTCAAAAGTTCCCCACTGAAAATTAGAAGCTTAAGTTAATTATAATGGTTAGCAATTTAAAAAAAAATCCTTTTGAGAAAAAGGTCTCTGTATTAACACTTTCTATATCACTGACTTTTAACACAGTGCTGGTCATGTATTAGGCACTCTCTAAATGTTTAGTGGCTAGCTGGCTGGGTGACCTGGTGTAAGACACATAGACATGTTATCAATATAATAATGTCCAACTAAAAGAAATTTACATTATTGTACCAAGACTGGATTGTCTTACCCACACAGTTTTAAAAAATATGCATATAAAGTATAATATACACTATAATTCACTCAATTCACAATATGATACACAGCAATGAAGGTAGTATTCCCAATGGATATTCCCCATTGACATTCTCTAATGTATTAACTCTCCTGGAAGGAGTTGCATTAATTATTAGATGTTTAATTAGATTTTCACTAATGGTGTAAACACAATATGAAAATTCACATTGATTTGCATTGTCATTTAGAATCACTAATCAACTGAGATGTATGAACATTCATGGCAGGAGACTGAGACTTCAGCATTGAGGGGTTTTTAAAATATTCTTGGCATCATTAGATGAACATAGTCTCAATTACAGAATGTGAAATTCCATTAAATTACCCCATATGAGTCAATACTCAGAGGATCATTTTTGATCAGTGTAGAATAACTCATTTTTGAGGACCTTAGGATGGAAAATTTCATGTTTTAATGAAAAGTCACATCATGAATACTCTTTATTCCTTCACTGTAAAAGGCAGGAAATGTTATTCCCCTTCACTGAGAATAACAGTAGCTTGAAAAAATAAACAGACTTTGGATTTAAAAACTAGAAAAATTCTGTAATTTTTACTTATTTTGTCAGTGTTTTTCTTTATAATTATTAGTAGTAAAAATCACAAAGTCACTTGGGATCTATGTCCCCCTTTTTTTTTTGGTATCAGCTAAACAAACTAACCCTGCCAATAACACATACCTTTGCCCACAACAGGCATGTGTGTGTGTGCCCCCACATGCACAACACAATATACCCACACATCCTCCTTACTACTATTTATTATAGTATAAAGTCTCCTAAGTTTAGGACCAAAGTCATTGTTTTGAACTCTATATCTCTGATGAAAACACAGAAATGAATTCTTCACTGCCTCTCCTATGAAACAATCATTGTCAAATACTTGCACTGCTCTGTAACTACTGACTATATGTCTTTCACTATCTTAATAAGACCACAAACTCCCAACATCAGGCACTGTGGTTTGAACCTCAGTCTATATACCATGTACATAACAAGGCCTAGCCCAGATTTGTTTAAAATCTGTTTTCTGCAATAGGGCCATAGGTTTGATTGGGATAGTATCTTGCAAAGTCTCCTTTGATTTTTGTTTAAAACGAATTTCTAATTCCTCAGTTGTTTTAGTTATGATTAGGTTTGCAAACCCAAATGAAACTGGAACACACCATAATCAACATTTGTATGACTGAATCATAGAAATATGTGCACAATTGGTAAAATATATACCACTGTGGTTGGTGTAAGTAGTCAGTTGTATTACAAAAAACAATAATAAAATAAAACAGGCACATGAAAAGTTCAGTAAATTATACAAAAGGTTTATTTATGATCTATATAATTTTTCTTACTTTATCTGGGTAATTTTCTTTTTTTATCTATCAAATGATAGGATTAAGAAAGATAATTTTGAAAGTTCTCTTCATTTCCAAGAAAAATATAGTAGAACTTTAAAAATCTATACATTAATGGCATTTGCATTTCTTTATACACAGGTCCTATGTGTTTCTGGCCAGAAGTATAAATTACTGCCTTAAATGTGTGTTGGTTTCCACTGATCATTAGCTAAAATTGAAGTAAATAAGTATTAAAAATAATAACTATTAAAAACTCAAAGCACTGAATGTTCTTCCAACTAATTTTATCAGAGCAGCAGTTACATAAGATTCAAATCAATATTTATAATTTTCTTGGTAGTACATGAACTTCAGAATTCCATGTAATAGAATTTGTAAGCTATCCACCTCTTTGTCTGTATGTGTCATGAACATTAACTTATTAATGTATTATCTTAGAAGTCACAAGTAAGGATTTAGTTAACAGGTGATTATTGAATTTTTATGTAAATTGTGTGTACTGCACTGTAAATATTTGAAATCTACAATCATAGGCTATAGAACAAGCAGATATACACAAGACAAGTTAAGCCCACACTGTTTCAAGAGGCTACAATTCTTAAAATGTATTAGATATTTATTTTCACAGATTGATGTGTTTAGGCAAATCATTTTAAAATATGTTGTCACAATTACTTTGGAAACAACAATAATTTTTATCATTATTCTAATTTTCAGTGTATATTCACATGTGATTCCAACAACTATGACACTGAGTTTCTGAAGCAAAATCAAACATTTTAGAAATAAAGAAATTAAGGCACAGGAAAATTAATTGACTTGCAGCAATTTTTTTGCACTGTCATCTTGACTAAGCTAGAATAGTTTACAGGAATCCCCTAGCCTGTATGATACTTTGTTAACTGGCCCAAATAAGAAATTCTTTTTACAAATTTTGGAAGGGGAAAAATAAAGCAGCTCATCTGAAATCTGTTATTTTAGAGGTACGAGTATCAAACAAGAGATACATGTGGATTCTAGCTAGTTCTTGCTGTCTTTGGCTCCTCACCCACATCATCTTCCCAAGTGAAAATCTTGCTGACCAAGAGCCACTGAGACCCAACAGATACATGGAGACAGCAGCTTTCCATAATCTTTTCCACCAGGTCTCCTTTGCAGACCCACTTGGGCAGCCCAAACTGCTTTATTTCAAAAGGTTGATTATTGTCTTTTCTGTGATCCTCCAATTCTCCCTTTTAGAAATTTATGACCCCAGCAATACACACAACTTGGGGGAGTGCTATCACATATCTAACCCCTTTTTACATAATACTCATATTTGTTTTCACTTTCAGATTGAATCTGACTGAGATATAACTTCGATGAGATCACACTGCTATTAAATGTCAGTATTGAAAATCAAATATTTTTTACTATATCTCAATCTTGAAAGAAAGAGTATTTCCAAAAAAAAAAAAAAAGAGGAGTTGTTAAGGTATTTATTTACTAAAAAAGAAGTTGGGAGCAAGGAATAAGAGGTTTCAAGAGAGACAGAAGTGAGAAAAAAAGGAGATAATCTAGCAGGAGAGAATGATTCATGCTTAAGAATGTTTTCATGGTAGCCCATGCTAACTACCAGGTGGCTGGTTATATCAGAAAATACTGGTATAATTGATAACATGGAAAATTTTCAAACCTTCATGCCCTTAACTTTCATTGAAGATAAAAATGTCCTGATTTTGTATATAGGCTAGATATCCTCATGTGTGTGTGTGTGTGTGTGTGTGTGTATGTGTATATATATATATATCTCCCCAAATTTCAGTGAATTAAACAACAAAGATTTAGAATTTACTCTAGCAAAGTCTGTATCCAGATAAGAAGCAAGATGGTCTGTTCCACAACCAGCAACCCAGTGATTCATAACAAGGAAAGAACCACCATCTTGAAGCAACACCATATGGAGCTTCCTGCCTCCTGATGGGCATCTCAGAAAAAGAGGCAGCTGCAGAGCCATTGCTGTTTTTTCCACGCTTTGTGCCAAAACTTATACATGTAAATTTGACTCATGGTCATTGGACAAAGCTAATCACATGACCTTAATGATCTTCAAGTGGATAAATAATGTAGTCTTGCTGGTGCACAGAAAGGATACTAATGAACACTGATAATATTCTTTCCATAAAGTTTAATATTTGAAGTAATTGACTTTGGCATAGGGCTTTATGATATTGGGCATATTAGTTAAATTATCTGTTCCTCAATTTTCTCATTAATAAAATGGAAGGCAATAATATTCCACTATTAGAAAAATTAGGGAGTCAAATGCAGGCATATAGCACTCAATAATATTAGACATTATCAAAATAATCATTATCATCATCATCATTCTCTATATCTCTAGTCTTTGACAACATGTATCACTGAGGCTGATAGATTTTGACAAAAAAACATAAATTATTAGAGCTGAAAAGAATTTTAGAAATTTCCTACTCTGGTTCTGTCCTTTCATTTATGAGAAAAGAAATGCCCATCAGTTAAGTGACCTACCTGGTCCCAAATCTCCTTAACAGCGAAATTGGAAACAGATGTCTAAGTCCAGATTCCTTCGATCTCAAGATAGGGAAATTAGAACTATCAAGCATAGACTGAAGATATCCAACTCTTTTGCATACTGCTAAATCTGGTTCATGTTACCTTTGGTCATTTTACTCCATCGATTAATTGACATTTTGTAATTAATTAAAATCTTCCCAAAGGTGCCAGCTTAATGATTTTATAAGCATGGCAGAATTATGTTGATATAGTAAAGCCCTTATTGACTGAGCAAATGCATTTTCCAATTTCTAAGAACTAGTCACCCAAGGAAACTTTGCTTACTGTGTTAAAAATTAGGGATTTTCATGGGGGGAAGTGAACAAGAAAAAATTAAAAAGTGAAACTGTTAATAGATCAGTTTACTTAAAATATTTAATTATTGAAAGAAAGTAGTATTTGACTTATAATGATACAAATGATTTTTTATTCTTCCATTTCCACCAAAACAGAAAAAAAGATGCTATTAGAATTGTATGGTTCAATAAAACCTTACAGAACACAAAATCAAGAATGTAACTAACATTCTTGCCATTATGAACTTTCTTTGAGGAAGAAATTTGTATCATCTGTAAATATATGAATAAGACAGAAAAGACCAGGTGACAAAAACACATTTAATTGCTTAATAAATGGATAAAACTTAAAATGCTAAATGCCAAAATGTCAAAATTCCACTTCAAGTTTAGAAATGCTATTTTAAAAGACTTTCCAAAGCACTTTACCACTTTTTCTATGAAATCAAAAATTTCCTTTTAATTAATCACCTACAGATGCATAAGAACCTCATTCAGACTCACAAAAATACCAACCAAGAAATATGTTTGCTATATCCATGGCATGTTGCTGACACAATTGAGAAAAAATGAGAGAGTGATGACTCTGTGTGTTGTGTTGGGTGTGTGTGTGTGTGTATGTGTATGCATGTGTTTGGGAAGGGGCAGGAGGTTTGAAGTTGAAGTAGACAGGGAAAAAAGAGGCTTTGTTTATGGTGTTTTACACTTAACAGATAATAAAAACACTGATGTAAATTTATTTAAATCTGCAATGTTTCATCATGACAAAGAATGGAAATCAAAATGCTTTAAGGTTAAAGAAACCTAGATGCTAAAAATAGAAAGATGTGTTGCATAAATGAACTGCATCTAAAAACTGTTATTCTCATTAATGTGTATTAAAAATCACAATTTCATTTATTTGTCAATTATTCCTGAGTTAAATGAAAAATAAAATTAAAAGTCACAATACACTATATTATATCTTACAGAACAGAATGGGTCTTTAAACAGAACAACTTTCAAGCAATGAATTGAGGGAAGTACACAAGGAAGAAGTCAGAAAGGCTAGTTAGGAAAGTACTGTAGTTGACCAGGAGAGAATGTAAAGGGTTTTAAAAAGGTGGATTTATTCAAGAATTTTTAAGGAGATAGAACTGATGGGCTTATGTACTATTTAAAAGTAGGACATGAAGTTGACAAATATAGATTGACCTTCATTCAAGATTCTTGCTGGAGTAACTGAGTCAAAGGAGTGACTTACAGCAATAGAGAGAGTGGGGAAGAGATAAGAAGATAGGGAAATGCACCAAGTGTACTGAATTCAGTTTTAGATATGTTGGGTAATCTGTGCCTGATTTTAGAAGACATATTAAATTTCGGTATATAAATGAGTACTAGTTTAAACCACAGCTTTTGATATTCCAAAACTGTATGTAAAGGACGATCCGTAAGAAGACCAGAATTTTAGGCATTATAGGGGATGATAAATCCAAATTTTTTAGAGACTCTTAAAGAATCATAATAAAGTTGAAAGAGCCTGGAAAGAATACTGGATTTGATAAAGAAAAGAAAAGTTTATATATTAACCAATGAGGCCTGCAAAATACCACAAACTAAGTGGCTTAAGCAGCAATTTATTGATTAGGAAGCTAAAAGTCTGAGATCTAGGTGTTAGTGGGGCTGATTCCTTCTAGGGTTTCTCCCCTAGTTTCTGGTGCTTTTCTGGCAGTCCTTAGCATTCCTTGGTGTGAAGAAGCATTGCCCCGATCTCTACCTTCATTTTCACGTGGCATTCTCCCTGTGTCCATGTGTATCCATGCTCTAATATTCCCTTTTCACAGGGACTCCGGTCATATTAGGTTAGAGACCCACACCAGTCCAACATGATTTCATCTTCACTAATCACACCTTCAACAGCTCTATTCCATATAAGGTCACATTCTGAGGCAGCCAAGTTTTAGACTTCAGCATACAAATTATACAGAGACACAGCTCATTCTATAACAAAATTCTAGATCAATGGTAGAGTGCATGCTTGGTATACAGAGGAACCTGGGTTCAATCCACAATATCTTCATTTAAATAAACAAACAAACAAACAAACAAATAATAAATAGATAGATAGATAGATAGATAGATAGATAGATAGATAGATAGATAGAAAAATACCTCCCCATCAAAACAAAATTTAAAAAATATGACCACAAGGAAAGTCATTTTTACTAACCAGTTTCAATTGGTGGTAGAGGCTGATGTTGAAAATCATTTACTTAGTTTAAAAGATAAACTAGAGACAATAAATTTAAACTCATTATAAAGGCACTTGGATTTGAAGTGAAGGTCAAATATAAAGACAGAGTTAGAAGAGGGAGTTTGATCTTGAATTAAATATGAGAAAAAGATAGATATTCAATTTTTTATTTAATTTGGCCTACCTTGAAATTTCTTTTGAGAAAGTATCCTGTGGAGATAGACCTGGGCTACCTGGATCTATTTCTGGAAGTAGCATGGTCTAGCAGAAAGAGTAAGAGATTTGGAGTCACAAGATTCACTGTGTATTTCTGGATCTGAAATCTAAACTGTGCATCTTTGAACATGTTTACTGACCTCTCTCAGACTCACTTCTCTTCAATTGTAGATAATAGCATTCCTGCACCAGAATGCTATGAAAATTAAATATTATTATGTTGTCTAAATGAACTTTTTATCAAAATATTATATGTGTATATTATTTTTTATATTGTCAGCATCATTTTATTCTGTCTTATGTTCCCTCATATTATAATTATTTGTGGTAGCTCTAAAGCTTTTATTAACATTTAGAAAATGCAGAATTTGACTTCCTCTGATTGCCAGAGCATAGGAAGGATTGTTAGAAACATAACCATCTTTCCAAAATACTACATCTTTCTGTCTTAAAATACTAAAGGAATGTATTACTATAAAAATGTGTTGTATTCTGGCAATGGAAGAAACAAATCTTAAGAAAACTTTATGAACTTCACTCAAGACACAGAATGTGCAAACCAAATGGGCAGCAAAAACAGAAACATTTTTGAATTTAAAAAAATAGTATAATTGCGTTCTGGTGCATGGACATCAACCCACAGGAAATATTAATAGCTCTTATACTCACATTTATAATTCAATAAAATGTAATTTTATATCCTTTTTAAAATCAGGAAACACTAATAAGATGGAATGATTAAATTAGATGTAAGTAATGACAATGATGACATAGAGAAAATGGGAATCCACAATGTTGTTTCAATCACAAAAGCCCTCGGTGTTTGCTTCCCCAAACTAAAAGCAGATAGTGCCCTTTAAAGATTGATATGAAAATATTGAAATTGTGAATTTTCTCATCTTAAAGTGCTCCATTTGTTCTATACAGTGAATTAAAATGTGTTAAATTTATATTCTATTTACCTGTAACATCAGGTTGTCTGACAGACTATAACACTGCATAATTTATCCAAAAGTTTAATTGAATTAAACTAAATATCTAAGGAGATATATTATATATATCTATAACACTATTATATAATACTATTATACATATATATATGTATGTATATATGTATTTTATATATATATAAAATACTAAAAAGTAGGTTATTTTGGGGGGTACACATTGTAAGAGGAGTAGTAATCTATCGTGTCATATTCCAGAGCATTCTGTGCCTACCATCCCCTTCAGCCATCCACAGGTAGTGTGATTGCCCTGATCACCTACTCCAATTACCCCGAGAGCATGCTGCATGTAAGGAGCATGACCTCAGTGTTTCACATACAAAAGGGAAACTTAAATCGTCTTAGTGCTGTGCTTAGACATTTACACTGAATCTGTCATTCTAGCCAGTGGCAGAATTCTCCAGTTGAGTATGCTCTGGATTTTCCTATTGAAACACTCATCTTCACCCAGCATCTTCATGATGTGTACATGTTAGTGATCAAAATGCTGAAGTACACTTCTGCAAGAAAGTACATTTATTGAAGAATACATAAAAAAGGAAGTACCCTCAACTCATTTGTCTTATTGATTGAGTATATTTACATCTTGTCTCTTTCCCAAAACAAGTGGAAACATTTCTTCTTCTACTTTCCCTTTGAATGCAAGTTACTAAGGACTTATCTCCTGGAAAATGGGAAGAATGTATTACTCACCTCTACAGTAAATTGTATAGTATAATACAGTATAGTATAATATAATATGTAGCACATATGTTGTAGCATGTATAACATAACATATTCTATATATGGCATGTGTATGTGTGGTAAAGTTGTTCATGCTGGTTGTTGAAATACTTGTCATCTTCCCAGTGTACTATGGGTGTCTGGGGGTCTGTAAGACATCACAATTTTATCTATATTTTGTTCTCTCCTAAAGGAATTATCTGGACTAACACAGATCTTGATATGCATTAAGTCCGATTAACATTTACTCAATGAATAGCAAAATCCAAATATATTTAAAATAAAATACAGCTACCTGTCCCATGCTCTAAGCACAGACTTAAAGGAACCAAAAGTAATTATAACAATCACATAACATCCTGAAGTCCTTCATTGTCGAGGACTGAGCAGTGTCTAAAGTTTCTTTAGAACACACTTCAACTCTTTCACAATAGATCAATTTTGCTTTTGGCATCTGAGAAATACTTTCTCCTCTGAATGAGCAGCTGACTTACTGAGAGCACGTGACATTAGAGCAGAGGAAGGCGGGACACAAATGCCTACTCTTGGTTCTGAAAGCCACTTTTCTTTTCTGTGAGACAGTGGTTGAGAGTCATAAAACTACAGGTTTATAAGAGGATTTACACTGATTCTTTATTAAAGGAGATGTGGGCCAGACTTCCAGTTATCTATCATTCAATGTCCACTGCTCCTTTCCTGGGTAGAAATGATACTTGTACTTATCTGGGAACATTTCATTTTTCATTATAGGTTACTACAAAATACTGAATATACTTCCCTGTGCTATACAGAAGAAACTTGTTGCTTACCTATTATATGTATAATACTACATATATCTACAAACTCCTAATTTATTCATTCCCACCTCCTTTCACCCTAGTAACCATAAGTTTATTTTCTATGTCTGTGAGTCTATTTCTGCTTTGTAAAGAAGTTCATTTGTGTCTTTATTTTTAATTTGTTTTAGTTTCCACATATGAGTGATATCATATATAATTTTCTTTTTCTTTCTGGCTTAATTCACTTAGAATGATAACCTCCAGGTCCAACCATATTGCTGCAAATGACATTCTTTTATTCTTTTTATGGCTGAGTAGTATTCCATTGTATAAATATTCCACAGTTTCTTTATCCAGCCATCTGTCAATGGATACTTAGGCTGCTTCCATGTCTTGGCTATTGTATATAGTGCTGCTATGAATATTGGGGTGCATGTATCTTTTTGAATTAGAGTTATCTCCAGGTATATGCCCAGGGGGGGGATTGCTGGATCATATTGTAAGTTTATTTTTAGTTTTTGTTAAGGAATCTCCATACTGTTTTCCATAATAGCTTTACCAAACTACATTCTCACCAGCAGTGTATGAGGGCTCCTTTTTCTCCACACTCTCTCTTGCATTTATCATTCATGGACATTTTAATGATTGCTTTTGGTAGTGTGGCCATTTTAACAATATTAATTCCTCCAATCCAAGAGCATGGGATATCTTTCTATTTCTTTGAGTTATCTTTAATTTCCTTAATTAATGTTTTGTAATTCTCCTGATACAAATCTTTCTCCTCCTTGGTCAGATTTATTCCTAAGAATTTTTTTTTAATTGCATGAGATTTAAAAGAGATTGTTTCTTTATTTTCCTTTTCTGAAATTTCATTGTTAGTGGGAAGAAATGCAACTGACTTGTCTATGTTAATCTTGTATCCTGCTACCTTGCCAAATTTTTTTATCAGCTTTATTATTTTTTTGTGTGGAGCCTTCAAGATTTTCTATATATAGTATCATGTAATCCACATTTAGTGACAATTTTACTTCTTCTCTTTGAATTTAGATTCCTTTTATTTCTTTTTCTTGTCTGATTGCTGTGGCCAGGACTTCCACTACTCTGTTGAATAGAAGTGATGAGAATGGGCATCTTTGTCTTGTTCCAGATTTTAGAGGGAAGGTTTTCACCTTTTCACTGTTGAGTATTATCCTGGCTGTGGGTTTGTTATAAATAGCTTTCATTATGCTGAGATATGTTCCTTCTATGTCCACTTAAGTAAGAATTTTTATCATAAATGAGTTTTGAATTTTAACAAATGCTTTTTCTGCATCTATTGAGATGATCATGTGATTTTTGTCCTTTCTTTTGTTGATGAGGTGTATCACATTGTTTGATTTGTGTATATTGAACCATCCCTGGGATGAATCCAACTTGATCATTGTGTATGATCTTTTTTATGTGTTGTTGGAGTCTGTTTGCTAATATTTTGTGAGGGATTTTTGCATCTATGTTCATCAATGATATTGGCCTATAATTTTCTTTTTTGGTAGTATATTTGCCTGGTTTTGATATTGGGGTGATGGTGACTTCGTAGAATGAGTTTGGTAGCATTCCCTCCTCTTCAGTCTTTTGGAAGAGTTTGAGAAAGATCAATATGAGTTCTTCTTTGTATGTTTGGTAGAATTCCCCAGTGAAACCAAATGTAAATTTTCTTTGCATTCTTTGTAGGATGTGTTAGAGCCTATATGACTACCATTCTAAAGCAAATAGATATACTAATGGGCTAACATAATTTAAAAAACAGGGTACCCACAAATCAAAAGCAGGGCACACAGACCTACTGTTGATGCCAAACCCATCCCCAATGTGCACCAAGTCTCCACTCATTTGTCTTAGAGGCACAGGTCCACAAAGGCACCAGGAGAGCAAATCCACCACCTCTGCCAGGAACCAGAATGACATCAGTCTTGCCTGTGATGTTGCAGGGCCCCTGAGTAAGGGCTCATGTTTCAGCCCCTCCTCTGCCCAGAAGACAAGCACCAGCAGTTGTACCCCTCCAGAGCAAACTGAGAAGATGGCTGTGACTGAACCCCACCTCTCTTCTCACAAGAATGCTCATCAACATTGGTGCAGAGCAACATCCTCTGCACTAGTGGAGATGGCAGCTATGAAGGTTGCAATGCACCTCTCATCCCACATGCAATGGTGCTTTCTATGGAGGGACCCAGACAGATTTGCACTCTCTTCTAGCTGCAGCCCACATCACACTCAAGTCTCCTGAGGCTGCCTGTGTGCAGTCAACCCCAGTCCTCTCCCCAGGCTCATCCGTGGAAGCCTGAGTTCCAGCAGCCCAGCCCAGCCTGTCCCCATTGGCTTGCATCTTAGGCTAGGGTTCACAGTGACTCTCACTGCTGGTTTCTCTCAATTCTTTCTGCTAAGCTGCTGCTGCTGCCTCCTCTAAACCTCTGAAGCTTCTGTTCTGTCCCCGTGGATCTCCTTGCTGGAGAGGGAGATTCCCAGGTTGAGGGCACTTTTCTTTCTATGCTTCCCTCTCTCTGTGTGGCATATCATGCACCAATTTCCTTTTTCTTTCTTTTTTTTCCTCTACCTGTTTTTTGGGGGCTTTCCTTTTATTTCCAAAGTAAGAGAAATTATGTCAAATTTCAGGAGTTATTCTGTGTGAATTGTTCTGTATTTATATATAATTTTTGGTGTGTTCATGGGACAGGGTGAGCTATGTGTCCTTCTACTCTGTCATCTTGGCAATCCCTTTGCTGGTCTTCTAATTGCCATACATTTTCTTAACAAATAACACCTATTGTAAGTGCATAGCAGTTATATGACTGTCCACTGCTGTGCTTCCCTAAAGAGTCAAAGAATGTGAGTGGATCTACACTTAAAAGTGCAAGTTTTCAATCTTTGATCTCAATATTTCAAAGGCATTCCTTGCAGTTGCAGTCAGTGCTTGGGTGTGTGGCTGAATTGCATGAATTCTGTCAGTGAGTTTATTGATGTTGAACAGCAGGAACTTGTAAATACAGACAGTTGAAATTGTCAGTTTACTGATAAACCCTTACATTGGTAAGCAGTTGAAAGTCTCCTGCAGTCAGACTTGCAGAGCAATCCCTGGTAAAATAGTAGAATTTCTTAAATTTTTTCTCCCAGTTTTCAGCCCTAAAAAAGTCAAATACAATTTCTTGGTTTGATTCACTTTAATTATTCACAGGAAGTACCCATGCACAAAATTTTGCAAATGATGACTCAAGATTAATATAAAATAAAGAGAAACACAATATGAGGTCAAGCTATGGTCAAAGGTGCTATTTTAAATACCAAAAGCTAAAATTTAATATGGAAATATCCTATCTTTTGTTTCTAAAGTTATTAAATGGAAATAATTCACCTTATCCCACAGGAAAACCACATAGCATTCATATATGAAGATACGAATATATCTAAGTCCTTTTAAAGACTCAAATAAGCTGAATCATCTATAGAAACAAGTACTGATATTGCCAAGTGCTGCACTTCTTTCCATTAAAGGCTTTATAAAATTTGTTCATGACAGGTAGCTGAAGTATATTTTAAGTTAGTATGTAATTTTTTCTTTCTAGTTTGTTGGTAGAGATTTCATATCCTTTCACTTATATCAATTTTTATTTAACATGCAAAAGCATTGCAGGGAAATGAGCAAGCTGCATAAATGATGGTCATTTATTGAGATGACCAAACTCCCATAGCCAAGCACTTCCCTTTAGCATAATTTAATTTAGCATAGTTTAATGTTGTACTGAGAAACAAAGCTGACCTTATGCTTGTGTTTCAGAATTTGCATTTATGCAAGTTTAGTAAAGCAGCATAGTTCTATTTGTATTATATTATCACAATCTTTCATAAGTATATCTCAAAAAAAGTAACTATTTTTATTATTAAGAGATGTCCCAAAAAGATGTCATAAAAAATGACATCTAGAACAGACTGTTAAATAAATATTTTAAGAAACAATTAGGCCCTTAGTCCCATTCAATTTCTTGCTGATTAATTTTAACTACCATTAATTGAATTTATCTTCAGCATGCTGAGTAAAAAATATCTTAAAATCAAATGTTTTGTGTAGAAAATGTTTTTTCTATTTCTCCTGTTACAATGGTGGAATAAAGAGACATTACATCCTGAGTTTTTGCTGGTGATTATCATAGTTACAGGAAAGTAGGTAAATGATAAAAATAAATAGTAGTAAATATTTGTTTAATCGATCTATGTTTAAGTAAATTGTGTTGTCCAGATGTAATAAAAAGTCAATAGTTTAAAATCCTGTTTCTTCCTTCATTATTTATGTGTTCATAGAAAGTTTATTTAATCTTTCTAAACCTTGATGTTTTCACCTTGGGAAAAAAAAAAGAAAGCTAAACTAAATTCTGGGGATAATAGAACCAGTGTTGGAGAATTAAGGAAATAATTTATTTTAGGGCCTGACATGCAACAGTTTGACTACAAATCCTTCCTTCATTCCCTACTTTTTCTCTTTCACTCCCTCTCTTCTTCCTCTCTCCCTCTTTTCCCTACTTTACTATTATTCATTCCTGATTTTAATAATCAGATTTACTAGCTAGCAGGACCATTTTACTACCTCTGTAGATCTAGTCATCCACAATTATAGCCATCTTATTCTACATTATATTAGTGTGATAAGCACACATATAGATTACTTTTGTCAAATACATAACTTTTTATAGTTTTGATTTTAAGTTAATTAGCTATTTAATTCAGATTGTCCATCATTACTTAGAAGTCACTGGGTATTCTTTTCAACACTTAAATGAGATATGTAACCAATGGAATTTTTTCAACAAAATAGTGAAATTGAATTTTAGCAGTGACATGCAATAGTTTTGTGGATATTTATTGATAGAATTTTGTAAGATCCCTTCTGTAATGTATACAGTATGTACATTTTTTTCCACATGTCAAAGAACTCCAGGCTTTGAAAAGAGAGGTTCTAATGGATCATGTGTTAAAGTGCATTGGTTGCTTGATTCTTATTGCTGTTTTTGGTACTGGTTTTATCAAAAAAAAAATCCGACAAATTTAATTGTGATAGTTAACAAATAATTGATAGATTATGTGTTATCACATAACATAAAATGAATAATTGAATGCAAAAAATTCAACATGACTACTTCTACTCTATTGGAGTGTTCATATTGACAACTACCATCTCCTTACACAATAGTTGCATTTAGTTAAATGTCTTGAAAAACATTATTTGGAAAACTCAAGGTCCTACGGTGCCAGAACCTTTAATGTGCAATTCATTTTCACAATTTATGATTCTAAGAGAGTTGCTCCAAGTCAAGATGAGGGAATCTGTTAATCACAATTACAGAGAGGATTGCTTCCAGTTAGTTTTCTTTTTTCAAAGACACACAGGCATTGTGTGAACAAGACACTTCTGTTGTTTTTGTTTTTGAGTTAAGATTTTATTGCTAAATTCTGATCAAAATAATTTATATATTTTAAACTTGTACTGAATGAAGGGAAAATCTGCACAAGATGGATTGGTTAGATTGAACTTTGTATTCTCTTTTGACAAGTGTATGTCC
Source organism: Camelus bactrianus (assembly GCF_048773025.1). NCBI lineage: Eukaryota > Metazoa > Chordata > Mammalia > Artiodactyla > Camelidae > Camelus > Camelus bactrianus. Next base: position 368,536 of record NC_133566.1, read on the forward strand.
CTATACTTTTGCATATAGATCAAGAATACTTCAAGGCATTCTCACCAACAGCAAGCAGAGCTCCAATTTAGAGTGTCTTGTCTTGCTTTTAATTTGCATTTAGAGTGTATCTTATTCTATTTGGGAAGTTGTAGTCTCACTTCTGTAAGTGAAATAGTGAAGCTGTTTATATGTCTGAACTTGTTGCATGTTGGTATTATTGTGTCTGTTGGGGACTGGGAAATAAGTAATTTAATAAATTGATTCAATTTTCAGTGTGTTTGAATTTAATGAAACTTAAATTGTACTGATTTATTCTCAACACTTTAATTACAGGTTAATTTCAGATCACTGAATTGTTTTACTTACATCAAGGCATCACAGATAGGATAGAGTGATATGTTGTAATATTTTGGATACAGTTATTTTGGTTTTCACACTAGTTGAAAGTTTTACCTCCATCTCCACCAAGGACAAAGGGACAAGAATACAGTTGTTTAGAAAATGATACATTTGTAGACCATCTGCTCTGTGCATAGAAATGCATGAGCATTTTCTTATAAAAAGGAATTATGCTCCTCTTTTTTCTGTGCAGATTAAAGACAAGTCAGGAGAGAAAATATTAATGCAGACAATGAGAGGGCAAAAGCAATATGATTTGTTAATTACTACAAGAATATAAAATAAAGGTGAAAAAGTACATCAGTGAAGTTTATCCTAAATCTTGAATTGTGAAACAAGCTATAACCATGTAATTAAGCTGAACTATTTACAATTGTTCAAATGCTTTGAATTTTTTTAATCTCAAATCCTTTGCTCAGAATGTTCTTCCCTGTGTCACATTAGTTTGTTATGTATTTTGAAGATTTTTCAGAATTGCTCCAAATTATCCTTCTGTAACTCTCCTCTGAACTACCCTTAGCAGAATTAAATGTTTCCACCATTGTGCTCCATTAGTAGCTAGTACATAACTTTATCATATAACTATTCAGGTACTTTTATATCTCTTCAGCTTAACCTTAATCCCCTAGAAGGCAAAGCTTTGTTCTATTTTTTTCTGTATTTCCATTTCCTAGGGCATGCTCCCAGATTTTATTCCTCTACTCAAACCTTACTATTGAATCTAGACTGGAAATATCTTCTTGGGGAACCTGTTTTTATGACTTATAATTGCAGCCCAAGACACCTCTCATTTTACCTCTAACTTCAATTTGATCACCTCTGAAGTTTGACCTATACTCAGCTTTCCACCTGACATCTCTGCTTTAGTGCCAGAAAAGGTGTCTGTAACACAGTTTGCAAACTCATCTCACTCCTTCCATAAACTATGTCCCCAGTTTTGCTGCTTAAGCTCAGATTTTAGGTGTCATTATTGACACTTCTGTATTCCTTAGTCCTCATATAAAAAATATCACCAATTCCTGTTAATTATACTTCCAAAAACCACCTTCTTGATCTTCAGCATCATGGCCACCACCCAGCATCTTCTAATATCTTTCTCTCCTTTTAGTCACCGAATTTCAGTTGCACTGGTCTCTGGTGTACTGAAGACTGTGACTTTTACCCATCTCAGTACTTAAATATGATGGTATTCTATCAGAAAAACATGAATTTGAATTCTTGGGCATGGCTAGTTCCTTCTCTTCACTCAGCTCTCAGGTTGATTTGCTTCTTTAAGGACAATACTGGGAGGCAAATTCTATACAAGTATCTACTACCCAGATTGTTTTCTTATAGAGAATTTGTCTCTTTCTTAGCACTTAAAATCTCATTATTTTGTATTCATGTCTGCCTTTATTATATAATATTCATTTCCCCATTATAATTTAAAAACCACAAAGAAAGTAATCATCTCACCATTATGTACCAAACATATAGAACAAAGCCAAGCACATAACAACACCATAAATATTTGCTAAAAAGATTAATGCATAGATTGAGAAAGAATCAAGAGAAACACCACAATCAGAAGGATAAAGGGTGCTATAATGCAAGCTTCTTGGAGGTAAGCATATTTTGTTTTAATCATTATATCTCTTTGTCCAAGTACATTCTGACATGTTACATGCATTCAATATTTGATGAATAAATGTAAGAATTTAGAAAGATGTGCTTAAAGCAGTTTTTAATGACAGCATCAATGTCAGGATATAGGTTCAAGAAAAATTAAATTCTTCCACATAAATGAGAAACTTCAGTTTTTACAAAATTTCTGCTAAGTATATTCACTACCTTATCAATCAATGAAAAAAGGGGATAACAGTAGTTTTTTGGGTCACTGTATAAGATAATGTAATCAAAATAACAAAGAAGCAGAAATAACTTAAAACCAAGGAACACTGTAATAAACGGACTAATTATCAAAATGAATTTCATGGAGAAGAACAAAAAACATAAAGCACTCATTATAAATTTTGATCTGTAAGTAACAAAAGCAAAAACAAGAATTTCAAAAAAATTAAGTATACATTTAATGGTAAAATACTTTTATAAAAATTGGTTTTCTGTCACTTCATACAATAGTTATCCCACTGCAAAACTGTTCAATAACAGCTTTCACATTTATTTATTCTCAAAGCCTATGCTTTAGGCTAACTTCTCCTAACCCATTTCTCTTTCTTTTCACTTTCTCCTGGAGACAATGGAAAAGACTTCTAAATAATTACAGCATTTGGCCAGTTCACAATGGAGGAAAAAATGAACAGTGTAAGGAACTAAAAATCATCTATAGTTTGAGTTTTAACTATCAGATGATAAACAACCCTCAATCTATTTTAGATTCTATTTTAGAAAGAATGAGAGGAGTAAATCTGATATAATTAAATGCCCATCCAACTAAATTTCAGAAATACACATAAATAGATTTGAAAAAAGTTAACATAAAAGTATAATTTAAATTATAACTTAAGGCTTAAATTTAACCCTAATTAAGCTACACATATCTTAGTACAATGTTCAATGTGAGGATCTCATTAAATAAGTGTTTTCTTCTAAGTCTTCTCAAAAAGCAAGGGAATCATATTGCTTTTCATATGCTTAATGATATTTGTTTTGTAGTGTACTCTGATAGACACTAAAAAAACTCCTTTTATGGGCCCCAAGATCCTTGACATCACAAGGAATTGATTCATTTACAACTTGGGTGACAGATGAGATTTTTAAGCAGTGATTTGGGGCTAGTGTTAATAACAAGGTACATGAAAGCTTCTTTATAAAACTAAAATTGTATAAAAAGGGAGGGTTTATTATAGTAAATGGTAAATGTATTATGTAAATTGTTTCATGGAATCCCACACTGGGGACCTGGGCCTATTGTTTCCCTTTGAATAACAGATTCTTCCCTAAATCGTTTGAAATCTGTTGCCTGTAAATTTTAAATAGGATAACATTAATTTGTTATAATAGAGTAGATTACATTTAAGCACAACCATTCTGTTTCAATTATAGACGTGTCATTGGGATTTAATTACACAATTTGAAAGACTGAGAGTGAAAACTACCTGCCTGTTCCTGATCTGGGAAGGAAGGCCTGGCTCCTCTAGATCAGGGTTTCTGATTTTGGCATTATTGCCATTTTGGATGGGATTGTGCTTGTGTGTGTGTCTGTGGTGGGGGAGGGGAGTGATGAGGGATGCTGACTTGTACATTTTATGACATTTAGCAGCATCCTAGACAAGATCTCAATAGCATTGCACTCCAAGTATGACAATCAAAAATCTTTCAAGAGCTTGCCAAATGTCCCAGGGGAGATTTACCCCAGGTGGAGACCTACTGCTTAAAAAAAAAAAAAAAAAACCTGAGCAACCCACCTAGCCACTTAAAAGCATAATCCTTCAGCCTCTCTTCCTTAGAAACCTGGTGGAATCAGTGCCACAGCTGTCACCATCCCCTAAGAAAATCACTGCCTTTGTCTGAAGTAGTAAAGCTGAGATACTGCACTCAAGAACTCACTACCAAGCAGTGAGCAATCTCCTCTCTACAAACATTATGGACTCAAGTCAGGAGCCCTTTATCCTTTACCCTCTTCCTCCACCCTCTAGGGTAGATGGAGGTAGTAACCAGACGTGCTTTATTCAATCTATGGTTTCTGCTATTAGCCACATTAGAGAAATGAAGCTGCTCTTGTTGGTTCAAAAACTGACCCCATACATGGAGTACAAAGAGAGACTGAAGAAAGAGGCAAACCACTCCAGACTGGTAGGTGGCAGGTTTAATAAGCATAGGAAGTTACATATGAGGTTTGTCTTGGGTGGCTGTGAGACAAATATACTTCTGAACCTGCCCACCAGAATCAAAAGTTTATTTGGAGGCCTTTACTGGATTCAGTCACATGTACTTTCCAGATGGTCTCCATGATACATTGCTCTCTCAAGGCTGTGTCCTTGAAAACAGCTCCAGCTGTGGAAGAGGTGGTCAGAAGGTACATGGCAAGGGCAGGGGAGGGGGTGAGGAGCCTCTGATTGGTGGGTCCAGCTCATGAGTCAGCTGAAGTCACATCCTCTCAGTGATGACCTCCAACAGTTCTTTGTTTTTTTTTGAAGCTCAAAGATCAATCTTTACCTAAGCCTTTTTTAATGACTTGTGTGTGTTAATAAGCCAGGCCTGTTGACATTTTATATCTATTTAAAAGACCATGGTGAAGTGTCCTGCCATGGATTGTGATCATGTGTAACCATAGGTCCACTGTTTCTGCTCTGGAGAAAATAATAAATAAGAACAGTGCAGAATTCCTCCTTTAGATGAGCAGCTACCTTCAGATGTGGCTGAGAGAGTACAAGGTCAATAAGCAGGCTAGTCCACTCTCATCCATTCTCTCTAAGAAAGAAGCAACCAAGGCTCAGGATCTCTAGAATGTCTAGACAGGTGAAGAAAGCCATATTCTGTCAGGGGGCATGAACAGTGAAATTAATATCTAGATATCACTTGATATTTAATTTGTCAGGGAAAACTTACTGAAATAATTTTGCCCAGTTCCTATTGGTCAGTGTTGTATCAGTTATTTTGTGTTGGATAAAAGAAACACTTGGAAACTTAACAACTTAAAAAGATAACCATTACTTCTGTCAGGTTCTCTAGGTCAAAGCAAATCACAGACAAGCCCAGATTCACAGAATTGAGATGCAGATTCCATCTCTTGAATAGGAGGTGCTATAAAATATGTTAGTCATTCATTTTGTAATTTTTCTTAGATGTTCTGAATTTCATTAATTTTGCAGTTAAGACAATTAAATGAGGTGTTTTTCAAAGTAAGAAAATATACTTAATTTTGGCAGAAGCTATGAAATTTATGATATAGATTTGCACAATGCTTATAAATGATTCTATTTGAAGAGGAGTCATAGACAATTGTATTTTATAAAGTGCCAAGCCCAGGAAAAAGGAACTGCTTCTAGGGAAATTGACTGCAAGCCTTTTTTCTACTACTAATTTTTCTTCCTTTATTCTTTCCACTCAAATTCTTGATACATGAATGTCTTCAGGTGGTAGAACAGAAGTAGTATTTTTTTTAATAACATTGAATAAATATTTTAGTATATCCTCTTACACAGTTTCCTGTAATATTAATCTATAGATTTATTTCCTTTTAGGGGAAATCATGATTCCATTAATATGCCCAGGATCTTTTAAAGAATATTTTTGGTTCATAGTCAGATAACAGATGCTCTGAGGCTATGTAAACTATATAACTTTCTCTCTGCCATGCCAAAAATTATAAGCACTTTGCTTCTGGCTTATTTCCATAGATTTTAATATATAAAAATTCTAATTTGTATTATTTTATATTTGGTGTCTGTGTACTTGCAAACATACTCTTCACATGGAGATTTTGCTTATAAGCTTAAAAATGACCAAAATATTTATATAAAATTATAGATTTAGGAGTCCTATAAAGTTTGCTATTCTATGATCATATATAAATTACATATTTTTCTCTTAAAAATATAAGATATATTTACAAAGTACTATAAGACTGTAGATCTAAGAATAAAGGCTTATGCTGCAAAGAAACAAAGCACAGTAGGAAAAAGGACATGAAGAAGGGACATAAGAAATATTGAAGCCATTAAGTAAGAAAGGACAGTAGAAAAGAGGATGAGGAGGAGAATGATATAGAGTAGTTTAAAAAATAACAAAAAAGCAATGTATATGTTTTCTTTACTCTTTTTCATAATTTTATGTGCTTTTACTGTTTTCAGAGTAAGTCACACAGTAAAAGAAACCCACATTCTATTGCTGAATACTCAAGCATTCTTTGAAAGAAGCCATGGTTTAAACTGTGTGGGACAACAGAATAATTCGGTGGACTTGAGCTCAGGTCTAGTCCTACCCCGAAATTTGCCATCTGAGATGAGCTGGGGAAGCCTCCCTGAAACTCATTTTCTTCAACAGGAAACTGAACATGATAATAGTTCCCTGTTAGTGTCAATGTAAATTTTGAATTTCTTTTTTTTAACTCAACTTTTTTTGAGGTGAGTGGGGGCCAAGGTAATTTGGTCTGTTTGTTTGTTTAATGAAGGTACGGGATTGAACGTAGAACCTCATACATGCTAGGCATGCACTGTACCACTGAACTCTACCCTCCCCCTCAAATCTGAATTCTTGAAAAACTAAAATATGTACAGAACAGTGCAATAGTCCAATAAATGGTAGATATTTTACAAATATATGCCAACATATTTTTGAGGAACCACTTTCTATTCTCTTTCTGGTATACAAAAATTTTAATATTTGTAGTAAATAAAATATATGCAGATACTTGAGAAGTCAACCTCTCAACCTTTTGCTCAACCTTTAAGCAAATATGTGTAGATTGTTTAAAACTTCAGGAATGTCAATAAATTTCAGTTGCATCTTGCTGATATTTAAGTTTTTTGACAAAATCAAGAGTTTAAAAAATTTTAGTGTAAAGTTGATTCACCAATACTTAAATACTTAAAAAGTGCTTTTTTCCTCTTGTTCATCTGGACTGGAAGTCAAAGCTTTCACAATTCATTTCTCACATTGATTCCTTTGGACATCTTTCTCTGACTTCTTTAAGCACATGTTGTCGTATCTCTGTGTCTAGACAACTTTTTCATAAGACACAAGATGTTGGAGTAGTGTGTGTGTGTCTGTGTGTAAATTTTTTTAAGAAATTATCTAATAGATAATATCACTGTCTTAGAGAAAATGCTCCACTGAAGATCAATTGCAATTAGAAGAAAACCTAAGACTTTTTCATGGCCAAATTGAGCCCATATTATTCCTTCACATCCACCCCATAAAACTTGTCATGGTTTACTTCAATCCCACTAACATTTTCTCTTCTTTTTCTCTCTTTCTCTCTCTCTCCCTCTTATTTCCTTCCTTTTCTTCTTCAATTCTTTGGAAACCTCAAGCCACTATCCTTTTTGGAAATTAAGCCTGACACTCTCTTCTCCCAATATCCTGTTGTGGCTGAGTGTCCATTTGTCACACCCCAGCTTGAACTGTAACTCCCTAAGAGAAACCATTCAGAACACTAGCTCTAAAATAGCCATGGAAACATCCTCACTCTATTCCTCTCTCCCTTATTTCTTGTTTACTTTTTTTATTTTTTGCATTCTGAAATTACTTTACTTATTTTGTTTCATTTAGACTGTCTCTCTCCCAGTTAGAATATAAGTTCTTGGAATGCAAAAATTCCACAACCCTTTAGTATAGAGAAAATGTGTGGTGAATACATAGTATATATATTTGAATGGCTAAACTTTTGAATCAATAGATGTATGAATATATTAATAAGGGCTTGGGGAGGGACAGGGAGACACACTCTGACTTACTCCATTCATAATTATTTCCTAAAGAATGGGTGAGTGACTTATCTCCTGGAATACACTTCAGTCAGTGTTACACTCCTATGAATGCATGGGAAGGAAGTTTATTATCACTTCACTGAGTGGCTCCCTCGAATCTCCTTTTATCCTGAAAATGTTTAGATATATCTGCTGTGCTACACACAGAAAAATTGATAGAGAAAACTGCCCACCACTTGGTTTATTCCCTTCCAAGTCCATTATATTTTTCAATTTAAATATGAGAGATAATCAATACACTGGGTGTATTCCAGATATGTTTTTAAGACAGTAAACTGTAAATGTGATATGACCTGAGGTTAAAAAAAAAAACAAAACTGTGTGGTGAGGCATCAATGAATTTCAGTGCCATCACTGAGCAGAAGTAGCAAGAAAGATTTTGAAAGCAGGGAATGCAGCTTGTTCCTAGGAGCATTCTAAGCTTTTGGCAGTTTCTGCTTTTTTTCTCTTCCAAAAATATTAAATGATCTTACCAATGTTATTCATCTTTCTTACAGTAATTTTATGTTACATATTTACCATGGCTGATTCTACTAGAACCTGAGCTAACCTACTACAAGGAAATCATTCTGAACAGAGACACAGTAAATTACCACAAGGTATGGGTCAAAGCAGTTTCTGAAAAAAAGTATCTATTTTACACAGGAAACAACTTAAAGGAAAATTGGATTAATTCTCTTCAGGAAGCAGAGTTACCTGCTTAGACATCAGCCATATAATGAAATTATAGATACATATGCACATATATGTATATAAAGTCCTGCTCTTCTTTTCTTCAAAATTCTTAGACTTTCTATGAAGTCTTTTCTATCAGCTTCATTACATTCACCCTTTTATTCATTTATCTATAAGTAAAGTTGTATTATAAAATTACCAAATGCCAGACACTAATCTATAGTAGTGAATTCACAGGACCCTAGCCTCACAGAGTTTACATTGTATTGGAAATTATTAGCTGGCTTTTAAGAGCACTCCTGATATTCCAGCAGTCTTTCTTAGTTCTTTGGTGGGCATTATGTTAATAATATTTCTCATTCATAGGACAAGGAGATGAAGTCTCAGAGTATGCAAATCACTTTTTCAAGATCATCAAGCTAGCAAGCATTAAATATGAGATTTAACCCCATCCAGGTTGCCCATGCTTACATGTCCAGCTGCCATGTTATTTTGCCTTTTTAACACATATTCTTCTAATACATATTATCTATGGTAATCACATGTTTCCTTGCGTTTTAAGTAAATTTAATATTTTAATGGTGAAAATAGAACACAACACAGAAATTTGGAAAATGGAGAAAATATTCATATTAACACCATGTTATAACTATTATTCTCTAAATATTCTCATGTTTCAATCTGCTAACACTTGGAATCATAGTTCATGAGCAATTTCACCTCCTGTCTTTTCCATTTTATTATGTTTCTATTATCTTACATGCAATTCACATACATTTTATCATAATGTTTCCACAATGCTACACAGAGTTCATAATCATTATTTTTAGAAGCCACTTAAATGTCTATTGAGTTGATATAGCATAATGTAATTAATATTCTCACTGGTAGATATTTTACTTCACTGTATGGAAGAACCCCATGATTTTATCACATAAAAAAGGTCTTTAGAATTTCAATTCAAGTTAAATTAAACATGTACAATTGTTTGACAACTTTATGGTAGCTAGCCTTCCAGGCACTGATATGTTTCCAAAAATGCACTTCAACAAATGTTTCTTGTAGCCTAACATTCACCACTCCCTGTGATAAGTCTTAAGGATGTTGAATTGGTGGGAAACAGTCTCTAAACTGAAGAAGCTTCTAAATCAGTCAGAGGTGACAGAAATCCAAAACAGTATGAGCTCAAACATATAAAAATGCAGCAAGTCTAGTAATGTGGTGTTAATGAAAATGGATGTGATAGAAAGGGCTCTGGAAAAGGTGATATTTACACAGAAATCTGAAAGGGCAGTAGAAATTGGTTGCTTAGGATGAGCCTGCTCAGGCTGCTATAACAAGATACCACAGATTGGGTGGCTTAAATGACAGGCACACTTATTTCCATACCATTCTGGAGGCTGGCAGTCTTATATCTAGTTGCCAACAGGTTGGTCTCTGGGAGACCTCTCTTTCTGCCTTGTAGATGATGACCTGTGTCTTCATATTTCCCTTTTTTTGTAAGTACATGTAGAGAGACCTGGTATCTTTTCCTCTTTTGATAAAGACACAAGTCCTGTGGGATTAGGGTCCTACCCTAATGACTTAATTTAACTAATTACCTCATAAATGTCCTATGTATGGCCACAATCACATTGGGGGTTAGGACATCATATGACATAATATGAATTTCAGAAAGACACAATTCAGTCCATAACAGATAAGCAGAAGGGTGGAGATGAGGGATGAGTTAAGTCTTGAGGAAGGGAAGGGATAGATAGATAGGTAGGTAAAGTTCATCAATAATACATTTAGAAAATAGTTTTAAAAATTTATGATGGGGAGAGAAGAAACTAGTAAAATAACTGCATACTATCTTAGAGGAGATTAAATTGAAACTTCCAACAAAATTAACAATCACAGTTTGAACAAGTCACTGAAAACAAGACAGAAAATCAATTATTTAACAGCATTTCTAGTTTATAGATTTGCTTCTAGTTAGGGTCAAAAATGAATAATAACTAACTTGATTACAATATCATTCTGAATAATCTGCTCATATTTTTAAAGATAATATGAAAACCAAAATCATAAAATGTGAGAGAAGAGAATATATAGAGAGAATAAAGAAGGTTGTTAACAAGAAATATGTACCTCCAACAGAGGTCTCTAAAGAAATGAAACTAAACCTTTGTTGGGGCAGGAGACTGGAATAAGATTATACACTCAGATTCCTCTTTCAACCAATATTTGGACAAACTTGATCAGATTGATAAAGATGAAAAGATGACATATGCCTTAAACTTATTATCTAATAATGATGTACAAATGTTTTCAAAGGCTGTCTGTATTTCAATATATGAAATCTCTTTCTGTATTATGGGAGTTAGAGTTCAAAAAAGCTTCCTTTGTGGACTCACAATATATGTTAATATGACAGCTACATTTTTTACATATTTTTAGAAAATGAAAATGATTTATTAAATACAATTTTTAAAACTTGATTTATAAAAGAGCTGGAGGTGGCAACCCACAATAAATTAATCTATTGTGAATTATGGAAATATTAATCAGCTTGACTTAAACATCCATGGTTCACAGAAATTGCACGGAATTATTTATCAGTGTCATTTCTCCTTTCTGCCTCACCTAACTCCATTTAATGACTGGGACTCGCATATCTTTGTCATTACATAGGGAATAGAATATGTGCCAAAACATACAGCTCAGGGTTTAAAAGTTAAATTGCATGAATATTTATGAATACACTGTCTAGTATACAAAAATTCTAAAATACCTGAATGATTGAGATTTAGCATTCAACTTGACAGAGTGAGAAAATATTGGCTTTAAATTTAAAATAAAATAACTACCATTTCTTAATCTGTTAGACTGTTCTAACAGCTTTCCTCCCCTATTTGATTTAACTGTTCAAAACATTTTATTTAAAAAATACTGAAGAATGCATGGAAATACAAATTGATGGTAAGTTATAAAGCCAGAATTTGAAATCAAGTATGTCTTATTCCATGCTCATTTTTCTCATGTGCAAAATTGAAAAAATATATACCATGTCCCCCTTAACTCACATTATATTGAGGTTCAAATGTATGAGTGAAAATATTGTAAATTGTGACATCTAAATAATTGTACAATTATTTATTTAGCTATGGGTGATGGTTACTAGTACAAGCTAATAACAACTTAAAACTCCATATATATGTGGATAGTTGAGTTAGAATGAAGTTCTTCAGTGGATTAACAGGAATTACTGAAAACTAGTATTGTGGTTTTTAAGTTCATCAAATCATTGAAGAAGAAATGTTTGAAAAGTCCTTTAAATCACATAAAGAAGGCAGATGTTTGATCCAATTCCAAATCAATATCCCTTCCTCCTTTAAAAATACATGTCTAATTCCCAGCTTACTTTACCAATTTTTTCCAAATCTTTCAAATCCCTATGTCATTCTTCTCTGGTGTTCCTTCATGAAAATCTTCCTGGAGGTCTGTTTTACATTGTTCTAGTACTTATCCAAATATTCATTTTCAATTAACATTTCCTATCTCTGTTTCCTAAGGCTGTTATATAACTGTGTGTATGATACCAGAGAGATCATGGACTTTGCTTCTGTAAGTCACAAAACCCTTCAACTAATTATCCTGCAATTAGCAATGCACAATGATGTAAGTTCTTAATATTTGCTTGTGGTTGACAATTATTAGGACAATGCAATTTTCTGAGAAGATTACCAGCTCACTGGGAATATTTAGCAATGGAAATAAGGCCCCTACACCTGGGTCCTGACATAATGGACAATATTGCATTCATATCTAATATCATGAGGCCCACTATAATATAAATGATGAAACTAAGCAAATAGCTAAACTCATAGAGACTTTATGCATGGATTAACGTCTTTGAAAAATGTTTATTAGTGTATTTGTACCTCCAGTATATCTGAAAAATGTAGGTAATATTCTACCTTCTGGAACAGCACAGAATATATATATGTATATGTGTGTATATAAATATATATATGTATATGTGTATATATATGTATGTGTATATGAATACATTTACTTAGTTTCACATCCACACACCCACAAGCAAACATACAAAATATCCATTATATATATTTGTAAACTTATATAGAGGACTTCCTTTTTTATGTGTGAACTATACATGTGGTATCTTATTTTTAAATCACATTATGTGTATAAGAAAGACTGTATTAGACATATCCATATGTAGGAGCCTAAGTGATTGTTGATCTTTTTTTTAAATAGGACTATTACTCCATGATCTCTTATTTCTAAATCCAGAACTCTCTTCCCTACTGTCCTGTGAATGGGAAAGTGGACTGTGTGTTGGAAAGCAGAAGTAGATGACAGGCCTTAGTAAATCAAAGAAAGAAAACTCATCATTTTGTCCATAGATATGTGACATACAATTTAACCACATTCATCAAAGGAAAAACATTCAGGAAAAATTTTAAGTCCCCTGTAGTTCCATTTGTTAAAGGTGATATAAGTTGATCTTTTTTATTGCTTTATGCTTTTTTTGAAAAATGAATTTTCCTCATGGAAGAAGTTTACCCTGCCTTGGAAAACAGCTTGCCATCAAGCATGTTCCCAAGATATTTACAAGCTTGATGCATTAAAGGGAAGGATTTTTGTATACAAGTCTTTGCAAATTTTCTTGGATGAAACGCAAGAAGGGTTTGATTTATATGAGATTCTAATTGATGGCAAACAGGGCAGAGCTATCACATGCTTCCCAGGAAGCTTACACCCAATAGCATGAAAACTTGGAAGTCTGCCTTTATTAACTTATGTGATGACTGCAGAGCTCAATCGCATTTAAGATTTAATATCATTGGCAAGATGCCTCCAGCAGCCACTGCATAATATGGAGTAAAAATGTCTTAATCTCCAAAAGATTGCTGCCTTGTGAGTAAATTACTCTAGTTACATTAACAAGTTATCTAGGTACAAGGTGAGAATATAAAATCTTAGAACTAAACTCTGGTTCATATATATTCAAAAGGTAGCAGGATAAAAGCAATGTATAGACTAAGAAGAAGCAGGGAGAAATTTGTGATGTTTGGACACCAAAGAAGACTGAAATTTATGAGAAAGAAGTATCAACCTAGAGTAAAAAGCCAAGTCTCCTTTGGCTGTAATACTGTTTGTCATTTATAAGAAGTGTGATCTTGGACAAGTAACTTAAATTCTTAATATCTGTTTTCTTGATTGTAAAATTGGATTAATAATGAAATCTAGCTCATGGAATTATCAGGGAGGCTTAAAAGGATAGAATACATTAAATTATCAGAAGAACATCTAGACTTTTATACTATAGTTTTATGTTATTATCATTATCAAAGTCATTAAAATTAGGACTTAAAAGTGATCATTTTCTTTACTTTTCTATGTGTAACTTCTATTGTTAACACAAATTCTTTATTTCTTAATGCCTACATTCAGTTCAAGCTCTAAAGAGAAAAGACTAAATTTTTTCTATTATTTTAAAGGGTTAATAACACATTCTTTAGAATGAAGCAAAGTCTCTTATTCTTTTTCCTAAAATGACCCACTAAAATAGTAACCTGTGAGTTACAGAGAATTTGGTAAATCTAAAAACTCACCTTGCTGTTTATTATAACAACATTAAATTAAGATGAATGCAAAGATTCTTTAATCTGGAGATAAAGATGAGAGATGCATCAGTACATATTTGGTGATTGAAGCCAAAAAATTAGTCATTTTGGACATTAGGAAATTTAAATCCTAGGACATTACTTAAGAATGTACAACTGCTAGACTGGCACTAAAACACAAACACTGGTGTGGAGGCTACCAATTTTAAAGCTAGTATTCATAAACGCTAAGGACTTCTCTCACAATACTTTGATAATTTTTCCCCAAAGTGTGACCAAGTATAGAGTATTTATCAAGACTTAATTGTGATAAGTATCAGGATTATGTGTTTTTCTGAAATCCATCAATGAAACATAATGAGATAATCTATAACCACTGATTTAATATTTCCCCTGTTATTTGATTGTGAATATGGGGGGTGGAGAATAAAATTTAATAAAATTTCATTCACATAGATGCAATAGCATTCAATCTCAATATCCCAAACAAGTGGTTCAAAACAAATTGTCATATATCAAATCACTGATATGTTCATCCAGGACAATGACCTTAGCATTTGTCATCTTGTCACTCGTAAAAACCCTCAAGACCTCAAGAGGCAGAAATGTCCATTTTCCTGCCCCTAAAGGCCTGTCTCAGATAGGTTGATTTAAATTCTCATGTATTTAAAATCAATTGGAGACTTTTCAATAAAACTAAAATTATATAGCAGTTTTAAAAAGAATTTTGCTATCAGAGGAAACACAGCAGTAATGAGACAAAGAAAAAAATATTAATAAAAAGAACCCTGCATTTACTTGGCATTAGTTTTGGCTATTTAGATTCTGCTTTCAAAGGATGTCCATGATAATTATTTTTCTTTGTTTGTTTTTCTTCGGTTTGGCTCTTCATTTGACAATGACTGTGTAAGCTCTATGTTTTGAATATGCACCTGATTGACAACAGCAAAAGAGGAAGAAATGGTCACTTAAGTTGAAACTCCACAGGAAAACAGGACACACATATAAAGATGATTTTAAGGGCTGAATATATGTTATTCTGTTTGAAAACCATTGTACTGAGAGAATTTTAATAATAATATTTTAATTAATGTGTGATGAGAAGGAAGTCTGCATTTATGGTACTTTTACAATATTCACTTTTATTTCATGTCTTTTAAAAATGTGTTTTCTACAGTAACATATTTGGTTCATTGACAGTCATTTATACTACTCATTAGATGATAATACATGAATGAAATTATAGTTAAATGCATAAAATATCACTACATGAGGCAAAAATTCTAAAACAAATGTATTAAAGCTGTCTTCCATTCTGTCTGATACTCCAGTTGATCTCTGATATTTAGGTTACCATGACAACATGAAATTTGTGTACTACTTAGCATTTAAGAATTTATTTTAATTTTTATCCTTATTTAATTTTTTAATATATTAAATGATAATTTCTCACATATTTCTGTTATATATCAAAATAATAAAACATTTGAGCACCTTAAAATGTTCTAATAAGTTATTATAAATATTATTGTAATAAATTATATAGTTACTGTTTATGAAGTTACAATAAATTATATAATTAATAAAAATATATGGGTATATAGTTTTCTGATAAATTATTAAAATACTATAATAAAGGACACAAAAAATCATGGCAAATGCTTTGCCCTTATGGAATACTTCTTTATTCCTAATAATACAAATAATTCTAAGAATTAACAGCAGCCCTGATATTTAATAATTTATTCCATACACACACATGCAGACACACATACACTCACACACTAACACACAAAAATCATATACTGGCCAATGTTAAGGGCTCCTTCTTAAGAAGACAGTGTCATATCTAACACTTGTTTTGTTGTTTTGGTGGTTGAAACTCTCCCAGTAGGGACTTTGTTTTATTGGTAACCCTCTTCCCAAAATGCCATCACAAGGAAATGATTGATTCAACTGTGGCTAAAGAGTTTATGAGTGATTTGTTCACAACTTAATTCTATCTTTCATTTTGTGAAGATCAATGGAAGTCAGCAGTTATGATACTTAAAAATCTAAAAAGCATTAAGTGCACCACCACTTAGTAGGTCCAAAAATGTTCCCATGTGTGTTTATCAGCTTTACTTATACAAAAACCTACAGCAAAACTCCAAAGAAGGACTCAATCTTTTCACCTACTGCTCCTGGGAAGGTGGTGGGGATATTCAGCCTGAGGGGCAAATCATATTAAAACAAAAGGTAAAGAAATGGAGCACAATCATATACAAGGTCAAAAATAATATAGACCTTGTTTAGAACTATTACTTATTAAAGGACGTGTGAAAAACAAGAACAACAACAAATAAACAAACACCCTTTGATCCCAACAGCCTGTCTTTCCTTCCCACTTCTCTGTCAAAAACCACAAATAAACTTAATAAGGATATAGTGTTTTCAGATGACACCTTAAACTCAGGAAATGACCAATATTCAGCCCAATTGGGTTAGTTTGCCAGGGATTGTCTTCAAAGAGAACATAAGAGAAAATACTTGGTGTTTCATGGAACATTATTTCTTCCTGATGAAAAGGCAGAGTAGTAAGAAAGATCTCCTCTACACACTTCTTCCTTGCTGCTTTCAGATGTTGTTAACTGAGGATTTGATACTGAAACCCCAGCACCATCTGATGAATGGAGTAGTAGCCCAAATACTCAGCAGAATGCTTGAAAAGGATTCCATCATTCCATCACTGGAACACCATTTTTGATATTCTCTTTTTCTAGAATTTCTATTAAAGGAAAGCATACAAGTGCCTACAGTAGGAGCCAAAATTATTCAGATTTTCTGCAACTTGAAGACAACACATCCTCACTGAATCAGATGCCCACTTGGAAATCAGATTCAGGATTACACATATTTGTTGATTTTCTCCATTCTCTTATTCCACCAGGAAGCAGTTTTGGTTAATTTGTGAAATCAGAAAGAATTTGAAGCCATAGGAAATATATAAATTATGATGGCTATGGAGTCTGCTTGCCCTTGTTTTTTCCATTTGTAATTTTATCTGGTACCCTTCTTTTCTCTATTTCACTTACTTTTACTGCTTCATTTTCATGTGCTTTATCCTATCAATTAACATGAATTCATATTACCATATTTGGTTGGGCAAGATAAGAAATTATTATCCATGCTAATCCAAATAGCCTAACATTCAACTACTAGTGAGTACACATCTATAGCATATAATTTTGTGCCTTATGTTTATCTTTGCAATTATGGTCTGTTTACCATGATATTAAAATTACTTGGATGCCTTCTACTGGTGCCAATTGAGGACAGAAAGAGGACAAAGGTAGAAAACATTCAGGAGAAAGTCATAGTATACCACAAAAATGCAACAAATTAGAAAGCTAGAAGGTTAATAGTAACTACTTAATCCAGTTCCAGTCATGAGAAAACTAAGGATGAGAGACAAAAAGCAGTATCAATCCCTTGTGGTGGTATAGTCAAGAAATGAATCCAGGTTCCTATTTACTGACATCGTCCTCTCTTAATTGCATTACATAGTGTGCTTTCAAATGGAGCATCTTGGATGTCACTTGATTTGCCCTGTTGATAAGCCAAGGCAAGTTAGCCTTACCTATGTAAAACATTAAATGAAGAGATAGATGCAGAAATGAGCTAACAAAAGAGTGAAACTAAAAGAACAATTTAATTTAATTCAAAACAGTACAGATAGATTTTCTTTTTAATCCTCTCTTCTCCCAATCCCCCTGTTTAAATATTTATTCTGGGCATTATCTTATTTAATTATAATTATTTGTTGATGTCTTCTTGCATCTGTATGTATATTTTTTAACTCTGATCTTTCTATTCATGTGTATGTCAGGCATTTTTTCTAGGATCTAGGAAGATTGTAGTAAATAAACTGACAAATTGCCCCTTCTCATGTATCTTTCACTCTAATGTGAGAAATAAATAATAACAAATAAATATATAACCTAACATTGGGTATTTTCCATGTGCCAGTCACTGTTTTAAGCCCTGTAGAAAAAAGTAACATTATCATTATCAAGGTATTATTATTAGCCTCATTTTTAGGGTTATGGAAACCAGAGCACAGAGTGGTAAGGTAAAATTGCTCAAGGTCACATTACTACTAAAAAGTAAAACCCAGAAAATATGGCTCCAAAATCTGTGATCTTAAACACTATACTATGACAGTTCTCCGTGTAAGAAGAGTTCTGAAAACAAATTAGAGTGTAACTTGTTAAGAGAAAATAGAATGAATGTGTGAAAGGTGAGAGAGTTTTTATTTAAGGAAGTAAATGAATGCACCCCAATGTTCATAGCAGCAATATATACAACAGCCAAGACATGGAAGCAACCTAAATGTCCATTGATAGATGACTGGATAAAGAAGTTTTGATATATTTATACAATTGACTACTACTCAGTAATTTAAAAAAAGAATAAAGTAATACCATTTGCAGCAACATGGATGGATCTGGAGATTTTCATTCTAAGTGAAGTAAGCCAGAAAGAGAAAGAAAAATACCATGTGATATTAATCATATGAGGAATCTAAAAAAAAAAAAAAAAAAAGAAAAGAAAAAGGAAAAAGAGGGCACTAATGGACTCATCTACAAAACAGAAACAGATTCTCAGACATAGAAAACAATCATATGATTACTGGGGGAAATGGGTTAGGAAGGGATAAATTTGGAAGTTTGAGATTTGCAAATGTTAACAATTATATATAAAAATAGATTAAAAACAAATTTCTTCTATATAGCACAGGGAACTATATTCAATATTTTGCAATAACATTTAATGGAAAAGAATATGAAAATGAATATAGGTATGTATATATGCATGACTGGGACATGATGCTACACACCAGAAACTGATACATTGTAACTGACTATACTTCAATTAAAAAAATGAAATAAAATAAAAAATAATAATAGGAGAGCCTCAATGAGAAGATAAGGGTGTTAGCCAAGTAACTAGATGAGAAAGAACTTCAAAGGGGTCTGCAAAGGTAAAGCCTTACTGTGGGATGTGCTTCCTGTGGTCAGGGCATAAACAAGAAAACACCTTGGATGATCTGCAGATGGTGGATGAGTCAACAGAATGAGAAATGACCAGATCATGTCAGACTTTTGATTGCAGTATATTTTTTACGAATAATGAAAATATATTGAGTAACTCTGAGCAACTAAGTAGCACATTCAGATGAAAAGGATTAGTTAGCCTCGGAAATACCATATAGGCACTAAAAGTGAAAGAAGAAGAATCAATAAATATTTGAGCTTTAACAGCAGATATGGTGAATGGTGGTCAGTTTTTTTGGTTTTTTTTACATTTGTATCACAGTTTCCTGGACACTGGATATGAGGGGTGGAAATAGCCTAGAGTTAAGTCCGACTTCAAGTTTTTTGACCTTAGCCCACAGGTAAATGACAGTGCCAGGTACTGTAGTCGGGAAGCCTAGGAGAGAAGCAGATTTGAGGGTAGGGTAAACATGCAATTTGTGAATCTGTAACTTTGAGACACATGTTTTTCCTACATTGTTTTATGTGGTAGCCTCTGATACTAAGCAGAGACCAAATTTTACATTTTATTTAATCTGCTGAAGTTGAACTTAAATTTAAAGCTGCTACTCAACTCACTGAAAAATTTTCCTTGTATTTGGATCAACTTGGCTTGTGACTCTACTTTCTGAACTACAAATTTTATAAAATCCAAATACAGATCAAGTAATTGATGAAAATCTAGTATCTGAATTGGGATATCTTTTAAGTGTAAAATACATGCTAGGTTTCAAAGATTTGAGTTGAGTACACTATAAAATATATTGTCTTCCATTCATTAGAGGTATTGAGATTGGAGATACACATTTTGAAAGCATCAGTAAAAATATGGTGTTGAAGCTTTGGAACTTAATCATTTGATTAAAGAGTGTGTTTGGTTAGCAAGGAGTAACATCTTCCCATGGGTTGACAATGTGATCATGGTGAGCACCTGGCTTCTTCAGAGGAGGTCTGGTTTGCTTATTTGTGTTCAGGAGTTGGGGGATGGTTGGGGAAGGAAGGGAGAGGAAGGAGAGCTTTGATCTTCTTTGTTTTCATACAATCTTAGAAAAATAGATAGATGCTTAGATTTCAGTCCTTTTCACCTACCATTCTTCAGTACATCTAGACCAATTTTGGCAAGATAAAACTAATCCTCAATTCATTTAGCTAATTTTCAAAATTTTTCCCAGAAAAGTAGTGATTAATTAAGATTAGGATTTAAATATATTTCAATGTATAATTCAGTAATGATTCCAATATCCTCAGGGTGACAAGATGCCCAGATTTTCACAAGCCTGCTCTAGTTAGAAGCTTCTTGTTTGATTTAATTATCAATAGTGTTCCTTTTCACCCTAAACTGTTTCCTGATTCAGATGATAAATTATATATTCACCCAAATTATTCTACTGTTTTTCTTTAGTTTGATGAACAAAGGGTTTTTTTGTTAGTTTATTCCATCTGGTTTTCTGTTTTTGCTTTTATTTTGTTTTTTGATTTTGTGCTTTACTTTGTTTAATTTCATATTTTTATTTTATATTTCCTAATACCTGTCATACTGTTTTCTGTTCATCTCCACCACATTACTTTACATCAGGGCAGCATCAATTCTTACTTGGATCATGCAATCAGATTCTTAACTAGTGTTCCAGCCTCCCCATCTCATTATTCTAATCCTATCAATGCTACAGAACTGATCTTTCTAAACTACTATAAAGGAAGTAAATGTGAAGGATTCAGAATGGCAGGAAAGGAAGAGACTGACAAAAGAAAGACAGAATTGGAGGTGAGACCAGCCTCACAATGTGCTGACATTTAAATTTGACCTTGATAAAGAGACAGACATTTCCCCATGGGGGAAAAAAAGGAAAAGAAAAGGCAGAGACTCTGATAAAGAAGAAGAGAAGGTAAAAACAGGAGAAGGTTGTAGACCTCCCTGACATAGGACTGTTCAGTTTATGCTTTCCTGCTACAAAGCTCTTAAACATTTTTTTTAATCTCTTCTCAGAAAATGATTAACATTTTTTGCAGAATAATGTTTATATTTTACATAAGTGCATACTGAATGTACTATAAAATGTGATAATTCAACAATATGATTCCAAACAAAGATAAACTCAAAAATGAAAAGAGGCTTCTAAAGACAAATTGTCTAGCTTGTACAATGTCACATGGGGCATCTTTGAGTCACCTGCCATGTTTTGATGGGCCCCAAGCAATTTACACTCCTCTACCTATGCCAATCAAGACAAGTAAAAATGTACCATTTTCTGCAACTCCTCTATCTGTTTTCCATCTGCAATATTTCCAAGTATTTTAAAATCCCCTCTAATATAGCCTTTATCTTTTCCTAAGCATGTTTTCTGTGTTGTAACAACATTTAATTGCTGCTTGTTTGTTTGTTTGCCAGAATAACTGGCACACTAAAAGACTGGAAATATAAACAAAGAATAATGTAACTTTCTAAGAATGATCCCTTTGCTGCTTTTATCTACCAACCACAAGTCATTTATTCTTTTTTTAGTGAGGCCAGCACACATTCAGTAGAATACATGTTATGGAAATAAGTTTCTAATTAATAATTTGATGTTTTAAATAATTACTTTTAGGACCAGAGATTCTTAGCATGTTAAAAAGCTAAATGTAACCACTTCTTCCAAAAATACACACCAGGATCATGGCATCATTGAGGTCACTTTCACTAGGGCATGCGTGTAATGAGGTAGGCAGAGTAATTGGGAATTGGAAATCAGAACAAGAATCTTAATTCTGCTAAGAAGATCCCCAGAATAGGGACTTTCTTTTATTTACTGCTGTGTTCTAGCATCTAGACCAAAGCCTGACTTTTATTAGCACTAAATAAACACTGATGAATGAACTCAAGGATACCAAGCACAGCAGTTCTTCAGTTTTCTCACCTGATGTTAAAGGGTCATATCAAAGAATTCTGATGTTTCTGTTGCATCCTATATTCTATAGTTTAGCTAACAAAACAATGTTAAATGTTATTTTTGTCGCCTATCATTTTCCGTATATCATTCTTCCTTCCTTCCTTTCCTTTCCTTCCTTTTCTTCTCTTTGCTTATTTTTTGTGCTCTCCATCTTTGTCTTTTTTCTTTCTTATTAACACCTTAAAGATAGTAGCACTGAATCTTTTCAAGTTTAAATAGCATGAGTGATCTTTGCTTAGAAGCAGATGATAAGTAGTTGTCCAGAAAAAAAGGAAACAAGGAGCCCTTCTCTGCCTTTCAGAGAATGCACAGAACATAGGAAACACTTCTCTTCACATAGAAAAGGAAAAGCTGTCAGCCCTGAGACACAGGGAGGTGCTGAGATACATGTAGAAATGACTGATTATTAACTCAATTTTTGGCCTATCTCTCCTCCCTGTAGAACAGGGGATGAGGCTGAAAGTTCCAAACTTCTGATAATGGCTTGGTCTTTCTGGTGACCAGCTCTGATGCTGAAGCTATCGAAAAGCCCACCAAGAATTTACTCATTAGAACAAAAGATATTCTCATCATCCAGGAAATTACAAGAGATTTAGATGCTCTGTGTCAGAAATTGGTGGGAAAGACCAAATATATATCCTATGTTTCATATATATGCATATATTCAAGATAAAATATATTTAATAATTAAAATAATATGTCTTCAATGAGTATTTTTACCTATATTGTAATATCAATTGCCATAATCACTCATTTGGAAAGTACTATTTTAATCCTTAGTTTTACAGATAAGGAAACTAAAGCATAAAGGCTTTAAGTTACTTGATTATACCTAGAACATGCCTGAGCCAGAATTCCAATCCACGCAATTTATTCTAGAGTTTACTATTTTAAACATTTATACATTTATGTAGTGATAGCTGCAATTGTTTGGATAAAATAATTATGATATATTTTAAACAAGATTCTTTAGATAAGAGGCTTTTCGTGGTTCTATTGCACATCATCATATAGTGATGTCTGAGTTTACCATATTGAATGGAAAATAATAATATTGTTTTTTAAAATCATAAGTAGAAAGTTTGCCAGAAGTGTTAATAATTTCCTGGAAGTGCTATAACACTTGAGTAAAGAAATTGTTTTGATTTATGTGTTATGTTTTTTACTTTACAAAGAAAGAACAATTCTGAGAATATCAGAGAATGACAATTTAATTTGGGTATACCACAAGAACATAAATGAGTTTATAGATTGAAACAAATTTATGTCTGGGAGACTCATTAAAATAATTTGTTATCTTTTCCTCTTAAGGAATTATATGAATAGCAATAATTACATATCCTATAGTACTACCATCAATGACAGTTCATTTTTTTTCTATAAAGTAACTTAAGATAAAACAGCTGATCAAAATGTTCATATTGATGCAAAATGTTTTTAATGTATTAATGTCCATATGCATAAAATAGAAACACATGGTATCATGTAAAGAGTAAAACATATTGAAATCGGATGTGTTTTCCCACCCACAGGCTTAGTCTTCTACATTTCTAATGAAATCATCAAGACATAAAATAAGTAAAATTTTCTATCAGCAAAATAGACTAAAATTTACTCACAGATTTGACATTTGAAAAGTTACACCCAGACAAAAACAAGTAAAGCCAGCTTCAAAAATTTGCCAGCCAAAAAATCTGTAAAGCAGAATTGAACACATAGGAATCAAAGAATGGCCACATTCATGTCCTCCAGTATCACAATAGATGAGAAAGCTTCTTAATCTTATTCAGATTTATTAAGAAAATTCTCAATTCTGTAGGAATCCCTACTGGGTGAAGAAAAAACAAATCATCCATTCAGGACACAAATCTCATTGAAATTCTTAGTCTAGCCCAGTCTTTCATATGCTTATTTGGCTGTGCAAGGCACTATGGGATCACTTTCATGAGTTTTTGATAATGCAGGTCACTGGGCTATTAATCCCAGCTTGTGGACATTGTTCTAGATAAATTCAATGACTTTATATTCAGAAAAAGAAATTATTACTGCAGGATGAATTTACCCACCTTGGCTACTTCAGTATGCAACAACTTCCTTCCTGTTCATCAGCCATTAGCCTCATCTGAGGGCTGGACAAATCAAACACCCTCAGGGTGGCAGAGAAGAAAGATGGGAAGAACTGGGTCTTTTTTGATGTCACTGCATGTCAACAAACAAAGTTTCATGATGTCCTGTCTCTAAATGTCTTGTATACAAATATTAGTATACATACCGTTAAATGCAAATTGTTTTGGAGTCTTCTGTTATTTGAAATCTAACAATATGTACCGGCCTGTTGTGCTTGATTCTCTAGAAAATT
Organism: Camelus bactrianus; assembly: GCF_048773025.1. Lineage (NCBI taxonomy): Eukaryota > Metazoa > Chordata > Mammalia > Artiodactyla > Camelidae > Camelus > Camelus bactrianus. The sequence continues at coordinate 393,028 of NC_133566.1, forward strand.
TCCTGATGGACTTTATTGCCTTACAATATTGTTTCTGGGATGTAGAAAGTTTGTATCTAACACTTGAATATTATAAACTATGGCCTAAGGCTTAAAATCTGTACCTTAAAATATTTTAACTTTTATTTTCAAACAGCAAAATTTGCAGTACTGAGATATGCTCCTCTAATTTTTGTACCTTCTTTATTTATTAAATACTTTGTGAAAGGAGCAAAACAAGCTGAATTAGTGCTTTTCATGTTACATGTTGCAACATCAAATATTCACTTGCAGCTTAGACTAATCATGAAAAAAATCCAAGTTTCCTAGATAAAATATAATCCTTGCTATTCAGTGGTCAGAGATAAATTTATTATGGTTATTTATGTTGTTATGTTTTATTTTATCTAAACAATCTTTCAATCCGCCAAATGTGAGGTTTTTTGCTTGTGTTTATTCTGCAATCTGACACCTATAGGTGAGAGAGAAAAGCCCTACACTCATTTCTTTCTTTATACACATTCTCTGAAAGCATTCTCAAATATATATCATGCCTCTAAAGAAAAGCATAGTACATCCTCTGAAATTATCCTGGTTCCCTCACAGGCATATCTCCAGCATCATGTTGATGGGCCTTTTCAGAGTGTCAGCATCAGTGATTTTATGCTTACACTGTAGGGAAAACTGAGTATGTAGTTAGATGATGCAACCAACCTATATCCTTAGCTTGACCCTGATAATTTCACAGTTAGACTTCATCAAACTATATGCACTTGGTTTTGTTTGTCTAAAACTAAAGAATAACAAAGAAATACAACATTGAATATCTTTGTAGGACAGATTTTTTTTCCAGGAAAATATATGTGCTTCTTCTTCTTTTTTTGTCTGTTACAGCAGAGCCTCTAAATACTCCACAAACAATATGAACAAATGAAACCAATGGATTTGTCAATATCTGAAATGTCATAAGGAGAAGCCAAGAACTTAGATATATTGGGAAAGTCTTTAAAAACATGAGGAAAACAGATTAAATGGAGACACACATCTTGAATAATCCTTTATAATAAGAAAAAAAAAAAAGAAGAAGACTCTAGAGGGAATGCATGGAACTATTGTGTATTCATTTTAAAGGTTCGATTTGTTGGCTCTTTACTTAAGACTCACTCCCTAGAATTCTAACTAGAGCATTCAGCTTTTCTTTTGTGAAATGGCATTCCCATTCCACTCTCTACTTGAGTTCTATGGGAATGATTAATCTTAAACTCCGTGAAGGACTCCCATTCTCCTAGCCACAGAATTCAGTTCTGAGATGATCACAAAAATCTAATCCAGGTCACGTGACATTGAGAACACTTAGCTAAGGCAGTAAGGAAAGAAGCTTTGTCTAACTTCATGAGAACAACAGAATATTGGGCTTGTTGGAGTAGTATAGGGATTTTAGGAACTCCTATATATATTTAACTCATCAGATGAGCTGTCCTAATGGTGAAAGTGACTCACAGAGGAGAAAAATGCCCAAAACATCACAGAATACACAGAAATAAAGCAAAATTTCTGAGGATGTGTGAATGTGGAAATTAACATTCAAAAGAATCCAGGTCTCTTTTTAAGTTTTTCTGCTGTGTGATCTAATCAGTTACTTTTTTATTTAAATGAGTATATATACATTTATTTACAAATATTTCATATATTAAATATATTATGTATATATTCATATTTAACTATAACAGTCTTAAATTTTTCAAAGACCAAGTTCAAAATTGAGACTACCATTAAGCCTTAGAAGTAAGTGAAACAATACTGAATTCAGATTTCTAATCACTTGATAATGAAGAAATAACATTGCAATATCATTTATTCTAAAAATTGTACATAGTATAGTATACATGTATTTTTATTTATTTTATAATTTTGTTTATATATATATATATAAACAATCAAATATTTCAAGAAGGCAATTTTGCTGAGCATTTAATATGTCTCAAACATTGTTCTAAACATTTTCACATATTAAATCATGTAATCTTTAAAACAACACCATGAATTAGATTTCTTTATTATGTTGATATTATAGGAAAACACATCCAAGATATTGGGTGTCAGCATCCAGGAAATTAACATTTATTTGTTACATAAATAATAGTTTGATTGTGAAAAGAGATTGTAGGAGGTAAATTATATAACCAGTGTATCACAGGTTAAGATTTAAATTTTACCCATTAGGTTAGAATAGCTTTATTTTTGTTATTCCTCTCAATATTGCAGACTTTTAGTGCAAGAATTAAGTACATATTTCCCCATTCTACTTTCTACATGCTTTCAACATCCCCAGTTCCCCCAACAGAGATATTCTAATGTTTTGGGCATGAATAATTGAATATATGTGTCTACACACATATGTTGAATATATATGTATCCTTTTAAGTATAATGTATTTTTCTTGCATATCTTCATTGTTTACATGCATAAATGGGGTTGAGAAATGATAATACAATGACATTTTATTTTTCTTCTTGTTTTTACTCAACTTCATGTTTTAAGATCCATCAAAATGCTCTGGGGGCCTCTAGTTTATACATATTTGTTTTGCTACCTATTATGGCATCTTATGTATTACACATATCCTACATTTGCATTGTTATTTTTAGTAATCAGTCACAAGGGTTGTTCGAATTATTTGCTTCCACAAAGAATGGTGTAATAAACATCTTGAAAATATACACTAAAGGACATATCATGTACAGAATATGTACAGAGGTCCCTCTTTCCTTTGCTTATTAGTGAGCTTTGTCCTCTTTTCATTTGGTCTCTATTGTTTTATATTATGTTGATATGAATTTGTATAGTATAGATGTGAAATATTTTTCAGATACTAATTTTACAAATATCTTCATATCTCTATCATCTCAGTTTATTTTTCAACTGTGCCTTTGATTGAACAACAATATTAAATTTGCCAATACTGAAACAGAATTTTTGATTTTTGGCCTTGTGTATGTGCTTTCAAATGCTTTATTAAAATCCCTTACTGAACACAATGGTGCATATAGTTTCCTTGATTTTATTCTATTACCTTTACAATTTTACTATTCCCATATAGGTCTTTGTGTATATTGATAAGTAGAGATCCAAAGTTATAATCTTCTCCATGATTCAGTTTTTCAAACACCTTCCCTTAAACAAGCCACACTTTGTCCAATTTTTGTGATAATTTTATCACAGAATAGATTCATTCATTTGTGTTTTATTTCTATTTTAAAAATTTTTATTTTATTCCAAGAAGCTGATTTGTTTACTGTGATGTTTATACTACATTGTTTTATTTCTTTAAAATATGACATCTCAGGTAGGAAAATTCTTCCAGGTTCTTTTCTTAAAAAATGATTGAACTATTATTAAATAGATGCTCTTGTGTATGTATGTTGAGTATTTACTAAAAATAATTTGTCAAGAATTATAATTTAAACTTCATTGAAGTTATGATGATTTGGGTAGTGATAGTGGGTGACCTGGTCTTATTGTCAATCTTAAGAAAATGTGGAATGAGCAAATGCAAACTACAATATATAAAATAGATGAGCAATAAGGATTTACTGTATAACATGGGGAATTATACCTAATATCTTGTAATAACATATACTGGAATAAAATCTGCAAAAATACTGAATCACTATGCTGCATACCTGAAGCTAATACCAAAAAAAAAAAAAAATCATATAAAATTTTCTAGTACATTTAACCTTTACAGAAATTTATATATCATTTACAATCTTAAAATAGCTACCCTCTGTTCATTGCATTAATAGTATAATTTTCTTTAAGTACTTTTATGTATCTATTTAAATATAAACAAATATGAAGCACTTCCTGAAGTTGGTGTCCCAATAGGGTAGAATAGATTTGGACTACCCCATATAACCTCATTTCTACAGTTTTTTTTTATTATTATTTGGCATGACAGCCCCCTGTAAACCCAAATTCAACAGCTGCTTTTTATTTGATATGAATCAGAATGTAGAGTGGAAATTTTTACCCCAGGACATGTATTTAAAACCATCAGCCATAATTGTTTAGTACCACAACTGCTTGAGCCAATAACAACAACTGGGGCAAATGGGAAGATGACCAAAAGACTTAAAAGGAAAAATTGGAAAATAGGACATCCATAGGGGGTTTTAAATAGCTCTGATATATTCCTGAGAATTTGGAAGGTCATGTATAGAGCAGTTTTTAAGCCCAGGAGGAACTGAGAAGGTCTAAATATCTCACTTCTGGCTGATACTGAAACTCCAAAGTGAGAGATGAAGCATAGCTGTAAACTGAAGAAGCATTAAAGATGTGTCTAACATGCACATAAAACCCCTCAGCAATATCCAGGAGATTTATTGGAACATCTCATTTAAGTAAAATGTGTGCACTTATTAGGTGACCACTAAGCTAATAAAGAGATAGTTCTGCTGACAAGTGATATAGAACACAGACTTTACAGATTTGTTCAGGAAATGTACCAAAAAAAAAAAAAAAAGCAGTAAGAACAAAAATCTTATTTCCACAATTGCCACATTATATTACTTTAAATGTTCAGTTTTCAAAAAAAAAATTTATAATACATGCAAAGAATCATAAAACTATGCTACACAGTAGGGAAAAAAGAAGAGTAAAGAAACTGTCCCTGAGAAAGTTTAGATTTGGGATACATTTTACAAAGATTTTATATCAACTTCTACAAATATCTCCCAAGAACTAAAGTAAATCATGTTTAATGAACTAAAGGAAAACATGAGAGTTATGCCTTGCCAAATATAAAAATGTTTCCATATGCTTACAGATGACATGTGAGTGGATACAGAAATTACAAAGGATTTCACACACACTCAAATACAATTAGAAGTAACAAATGAGTTTAGCAAGATTGTTGGATATCAAATCAGTATAAAATATTAGTTGTAATTCTATACAATAGCAGCGGACAAATTCCATACATTTATTATCTTGCATATAAAAGAATAAAATATTTAAAATCTATTTATCAAAAGAACTACAAGACTTGTACACTGAAAACTGTAAAACCTCTTTTAAAGAAATTAAGATAAACTTACATAAGTGGAAAGGGATCTCATATTCATAAATTGGCAAAGAATATTTTTGAGGGATCAGTAGTTCCCAGACTGATTAGATTCAGTGAATTCCCTATTGAAATTCTACCTAAATTTTTCACAGAAATTGATAAGCTGACTGTAAAATTTATATGGAAATTCAAGGGTCCAGGATACCACAAAAATGGAAAAGAAAAACAAAGGTAGAAGACTCCCATTTCCCTGTTTCAAAACTTTCTATAAATTACATTATTCAAGATGGTGTGGCACTGACAGAAGGATAGAGATCAATTTAACATAACCCACCTCTTCATAAACAATGTTGGAGGGATTATAATTCAAATGATATTACAAGAAAAACATAGTTACTACCAACTTGTGAGCCATGAAAGTATAGTGCAGAATCAAATATATTGAACAAAATACAAAACACTTAAAGGAGGATATTAATTCTGAAAATTATCTATTCCATAATTTGGAAAATGTTTGGGAAATTGTTTTGAATTCTCAGAATGTTATTGATTAAGTGACATGGGGAACAATTTGAAAAGGTTTCCCTGAATTCACAGGACAAGATGAAAATTAACAGAAAAAAGATGCACGTATCTATAGAATCTGTAAACTGGTGACTCTAAAATGCAGATTACTGGTGATTACTGATAGAACAGAACAAAAAGGGAAGAAGTAGTAGCCAAAATTATAGTGTAGATATGTTTTCTGGACAAATAAAAAATGTTTAAAAATCATTGAATGTGTAATGAAATGCTCACTATGGTATATGTTATATAATTCTTAAGACACCTACATGTAAACACAGAGGAGAGAGGAAGGAACTTCATCCCATAAAATACATAACAGAAAAGTCAAAGATAAAGGTTAGCTTCATAACAAGAATAGCAAATAAACAAACTCATATTCCTCACATTTACTTTTGAAACTCAAAATGATAGAAGAAAAAATAAACTCACAACATCATCCATAGTTTAATGTTGAAAATAAAAGCTTATGATCAGATATTCCTTTTCAAGATAAAATCCACTTAAAATAAACAGGATTCACGAAGAATTTGAACCTGTTTACTTTGCTTAAAAAAAATCGTAAAGATCTATTTTAACCAATTGATAGAAAAAGGAAAATTAATACTCATAAATGGAAAGATTGATTAAAATTTCTAACAATGAACAAGGCTTAGTGGTATTTCAGAGATAATATAAATAATTGTTAACTTTATTAGAACTGTAATAGCAAATTATAATTAATAAGATAATATCTATAGAATATTTGGCCATTAAAACTAAAATTGATTGTGATTATTATGTATTTATTTCTTACATGGTTGTAACAAACACATACACCCCCTTTTTTTTTGGTTATCTATTCTTCTACATTGTGGAAATTTCTATCAAAATGTGTCATTTACCATTCCCAAAGTTAGGTACATTGAGGTTGTTTCAAACATGTTCTCAAATTCTCACAACATATATAAATCTTTGGAATATGGACTGGTTTATTGACTCATTTCTAATGAATATAATGTGTCAGAAGTTACATTGTATAACTTCTGACTCTAAGAAAAAGGAAATGCAACTTCCTTCCACCTGGATCTCTTGTTCTGGAACTTTTGAGTTGACACATTAAAAGCCTGATTACCCTAAGCTTCATACTGAGGTCAGGTGATGAGACCACATGGAGTAAGGGAGAGATGCCATAGAATTCCTGTCTATTCTGTCCCTAAGCTATCCAACTCCTTCTAACTTCAACCTGCAGACATATGAGTGAGAGAGACTTCAGATTACTTCAGACCCCTGCCTCTGAGATGCCCTGGCAGATGTCAAGTGAAGCAGACAAGGCTTCCCCACCATTCCCTGTATGAATCACTGACCCACAGAACCAACAAGCAAAATGAATTTTCACAACTAAAGTTTTGATAATTTGTCAAGAAGGAGTCACTGCAAAACACAGAGACCAACATTTCAGTTAGAATGTATCTTCCACAGATTGCAATTGGTTTAAGGATGATTATGTGGTTTAAGCTAAGCAAGACAGAATTGGGATTGCTTGTTTGCCTGATTGCTTGATTAATTTGATTTATCTTGATTGACTCTTTTTTCTGGGTGGTAGAAGTAGACATATGTGGAGTTTTCAAGGTGGAATTTGGAAAGGAGGATATCTCTGCATGTGAGGTCCTGAAAAATAAGTTATTTGTTAAACTGGAACTCTATGAGCAGCATTCATAATGATGAAGAGAGGGAGTCTCAGAAAGAAGTCAGAAACGAGATGCAGAAAATGATACAGGTTGCTAGTGACATATTTGAAACCTGGAATCCATTCTCAATTGAAATAAGCATTTTTCCTCTCGGTTGGCATGCTCCCGATTCTCAGGAGTGTACTCTTTTTAACCTTTTTACTTTACTAATAAAAATCTTGCTTATATCACACTTTCTGTCTCTCATTATTTTTTTTTTCAGTTCACTAAGAACCATGGCAGTTCTTATTTCCCTTATCACAGTATCTATCCTTCTCAATGTATGGACTGATAAGTAATCTTTTATGGCTTAAACTAGTTTGAATCAATGTCACTTTTAACCAAATGGTTACTGAATAACGCAGCAGTAAAACATGTTTCATTGTCCTCTTACAAATCTTATTCTCACAGATTTCTTCCAAACAGTATTCAATTTCTATCAGTGTTATTCCTCAGTAATTCTCCAAAGGGACATAATACCCTCTGAGATCTGCCCTACATCAAAGAAAAAAAAAAGTCAGTTTAATTTATTTGGTTAGAATACAAATTTGGGAACACTATTTTCTAAAGAATTTGCTTTTTAAAAAATGTGGATCTGATACAATTATGATTTATTACAAGTCAAAAAAAACCAGAAAATTTCAAAAGTTTGAGCAATTGACAATGAATATTTGAAAATGGATAATTGAAAAGAGATATTTGACAGTATCTCATTTCCATACTCATAAAGGAAGACAAGAATGGTTGCAGATGTACTTTCTCATCTATTGATATTATGCTATCAGATCCTAATAACATGTCTGATGTTGTATATAGTTTCAGATGCATTTAAAAGCTATTTTTAAGACATTCAAAAATTAATTGTTGTAAGTTTATTAAAGGAATAAACTCAAAATGTTTTCTTCTTTAAAATATTAAAAAAGTGTTTGAGAATTAATATTTTAAGAGACTAGTTATATTCTCCATTTCAAACTTGGGAATGGTAAATAAATAGAAACAAGTATGAAACTCAGTTTTAGAAAACAAAATATGGATAACCATACATTTTGTTCTACTATTTTCTTTTCTTTCTTGTTTTAAACCTGAAGCTGCCAATCATGTTTTTCCATAGGACATATATTCTTCTGATTTTATTCCTTTTAAAATCTAGTTTTTCCCTTAGGGAAGAATGTTTTTACTTTAAAAAAGGATCTGGAATTTCTCAACAGAGTCAAGGAACCATGCTGTATGAGTCAAGGGTACAAATGGTGTCTCTCTCCCTGCACCTCTCCCACCCAATCAATCTGCATGAAACACTAATGCATGGCAAATTCCAGAGTATAAAAAATATAGTGTCAAAAGGAATAAAGCATGACAACATGAGTGACACAAGATTCACTTTTCTGATTGTGTGCACATTCTCCATTTCCCCATTGTATTATCATTAACTTCTCACACTATGTAACAGTGCAGAGTGGCCAGAAGTTGGTGAACTATCCTTTCCATCAAAAAGCATACATGCATAAACAAACAAATCAATACAATTGCAAAACACAAACCCAAAAAAATAAGGAAAGAGAAGAGGAGTAGTGGGGAGGGGAAGATCATAAGAGAGAATGCTGTCAAAAACCCACTAGCATAAATATTGAACAAACAGGAAACAGAAGCAATGTAGCAGGTGTGACCCAGAAAGAGAGCAATTGACTTAAGATACAGGAGAGATTAAGGCTTGGAAGGATAACACAGAAAGAAGGATTTCCTATCACACATTTGACAGGATTGTTTAATAAATGTTAATTTCTGTTTTATTCTTACAACTGTATCCTACACAGCAAAGAGTGAGAGACCATGGTAACCCTCCTCCTCAAAGTCAGAGAAGCATTGTGTCCTGGGAATTATGGCTATTCTGGACTTAAACGGACAATAGTGAGAAACTAATTTTAATATTCAAATTTTAGAATTAGAGTATTCCAAAATGTGTAAAGGCAAAAGGGTATAAATGAAAGACAGCTGTATGGCCCGAAATGATGATTTTCATAGAGTATTTTTCTAAGCTCTGGCCCTATTACTACACACAGAATTTGTTGCTGTGCACCACCTCTGGGTCTTGCCCAGAGCTCACTGAGTTAAATAGAGGTAAGCTGTCAGATGTTGAAGTAGTTGATCAAGACAAAAGGCCAGATGAATGTAACAGTCACTTGCTGAGATGACACAGTTAGAGGTTAAACAGGAGAAAATGACATCTCCCATGGTGGTTCACATTCCCCCAGGATATTGCCCAAGGCAATGGTCAGGTGGATCAGTGAAAATATTTGTCTTACTTTCCAGGGAGCCCCCAAACCAAATGCTCCTGTCACTTTGGACCTGAGGTCTGTGGGAAGCCAAAGGGTAAGGGCTAGGATAGCACAGGGAAAAATATTTTCAAGGGTCTCTGATAAGATTATCTGGGCAGAGGTGCCTGAGAGCCTCCTCTGCAGTGAGATCCTGATGATGAAGCCTCCAAGAGGAGGGCCTGGGCCAGGAATTGAGGTAAGTGTAAAGGCATGCATGACAAGGGGCCCTGGGTTGTGAGACTGCAATCCATTGGCTGGGCACTGAGTTTGGTTGGGCTGAGCCGCTTTCCCCTGTGAGTTTCCTCAAGTAAATCCTTTGCAATTGCCTATGGCTGGACTCAAATTAGACATAGGGTTTTGTCCTGGAGCCTGACAAACTCAATTCTGTCTATGTGAATGATAGTAGTAATAGGACATAAGCCAACTAGTTTGGATGCTTTCAAAATGAGCAGAGACCTAAGGTTGATGTGTTGAATAGATCATGTATCTGGGAGCGAGTCTGTGCATAGGGGAGTGCATTGTCTAACATACCAGCCAGTGAAAGTCCCTAAGGGTCAAATGTAAAAATGCCAGTGAGGAGGAAACTGCTCCCCATTGAGTAACTGGGCTGAATAGAATAAATATTTCTCACCACATAAGGAAGAGGTATTAATATACAAGTGACTTGATTTAAGGAAATTAAAGCAACATAATATTTCTTAACCTGAAAGATATTCAGCAAAAATATACCCATTATACAATTATAAAAATATACCAGTGAGGATTGTATTCAGCAGAATGTTACAACCTAATATTCACCACAAACATAGGACTTTTTTTTAATTATTATTTAACAACATGTCAAGTGATAGATTTTACAAAGGGGAACTAATATATGTTATCCCAGAAGAGAATTAATGTCTCAAGGATATGTAGGAGATATTCCAGAAAGTGTATCCTAGGTGACATATATGAGGACCACAAGATACCAAGGATCCTGGGCTGCTGGAGGGTCTGGATGAGGCCTCTTTGGGCCAAGCCTGATGGCAGGAGATAAAAGTGGAGAGGCAATCAGATATTCTTTTTGATATAAAATTTAAAACTCTAAAAAAAAAACACTCTTGACATTTTCTTTTATTGTACCATATGTCTCCCCCTTATAACTGTTAACCTAAGATATGAAATATTTTTTAGTGATATGTACTAATGATTTCCTAGAGAGGCATTATAATATATTCAGTCTAGAAACCCATTAGATTACTCTTTTAAGATTTAGAGTCATGACTTTTTACTGTATGATTTTTCATGATTTTAGAAATGTGTATAAATTTTCCAAATTGTGAAAATAGCTTGATTTCCAGTTATTCTTTTCATTCTTATTTTTCTCTGAAAGTGAAGCTATCATCTAAACAATGAAGCTGTCTGATCCCTCACAGACAAAATGAAAGAGACCCTTAGAAAAGTAGTCCTTCCCTGAGAAAGCAAGAATATGCAGCTTCACTTATAAGGGAACCCAGAACATCTTAAATTTACCAACCTCACAAAGTATACAGGGATATGATATTGGAATGAATGGCTAGAAGTAATTATAAAACTTTCATCCTTACAACCCTAACAGGTTTACCCCCATTTTAGAAATCTAAAGTGCATGAGAAATCAGATATGTCAATGTATGAACTTTTAATTCCTTATCATTAAGAGAATATGCTTCATGTTTCATTGTAATTTACTAAGTTCTTTCTGAAACTACATTTTATGTTCTCCTTACACCTATCTGTGAGATAAAGTGAGCAAATGTTTTAATTCCAATTTTGTACATACGGAAATCAAAGCTGAGAGAGAAAGGAAATAATTTTCTCCAATTTCTTGAAACCAGTCAGTGACCAAATTGTGTTTCAAATCTAAGTCTTTATTTTTCAAACACTTGATGGCCTAAATAAATAATTGGATCTGAAGTACTGTAAAGTTACCCCAAGCAACAATAGGTTTTGTCTAAGAAGCATAATTTTCATGGGAAAATTATTGTGCACATGTGGATAGATAATATCATCGTAGCTCAAAGAAGTAGAAAGAATAGGTCAAAAGAAAAACATTTAGAGATGAGAAATAATCATCATCCAAGAATACTGTAAATATCTTCTTTGCTATATAAGCAAACATCAAATTGGAGAGTTGAAATTATTTATGATTAGAAGTAGAATAAGAATCAGATGGCTTTTTTCAGGTCCTCAACATCAATTATATCTTTTACTTTGTGATTAGTTAAAAGGAAATTATTTCTTCCAAATCCAACTTCTGAAAGAAGAGTTAGGCAGTCTTTGCCTGTGACTCACAGAGGCTGGTAGAGAAGAGGTGCTCAATAAACATTTCTCAAAACAATTGTCTTAGAGAATGTTTTTAGTGCTCTTCATTTTTAAAATTCTTGTTTATTCTTATCTCCAAAACAGACAGACGGCATAAATATAACAAAAAAGGTCATTGTTTTGCAGTATGATGTATGTTTTAGCTGTGGTGTGTGCAATTAGCAGAACAATGCTCCTCATTCTCTCTTGATTCATTAAACACAGTTGAGCCCAACACATGGCATCACTGAGCAACACACACACACATCTTCATAAAATATAGTAATCTAATCAATTCTCTCATTTGGTGGACTCAACACTTGTAGATTTTAACTTTACACTTTTAACTCTTCCCGAGGAACCCTACAAGTTCATAGTACATAATATCCTGTATCTTAGTTATATTGAAATTTAGATTCACAATTTCTCTTGCTGGTATGAAGAAAAATGTTTTCTAACTATAATAAATTCACATGACCATCTCGTGTAAGAATATCAGTGATTTTTCTGGTTCTTCATTCTTTGTCAATGCATAAAACTCAAGAGGAGTGCTATGAATAATATTTCCTAAGGAAACAAAAAACATTTTTTTAATTTTAAAATATTGAGTGAGAGAGAAAACTTCTGCCAGAAGTGAAAAATTATGCTATGTAGATATTTTCCCATGACATATCAAAATACAGTGACTTAAAATCACATCTACCTGTTATTTTTTGCAAGGTTTTGCCTCAGTTTGGAGGTCTTGCTAATCAGAATTGAGTTGGACTGACATCGCTGAAGGTTCTCTCTCCTGTATAATAAGCTATGTGTCAGTAGTGAGCTGACCAGACTTGGCTGGCTTCAGCTGGGGTGACTTAACCCTGCTTGATGGGGTCTCTTAGCTGCCAGGAAGCTAGTCTCAGCTCATTCTCAGGTTGATGGTGAGGATTCAAAAGAGAGTAGGTCATGTCATCAACAGGACAAGCAAAAGTGCACTCTTCTATCTTCAATTAATTTTCAGCTTGTATCACACTTGCTAACATTGCTTTGACCAGAGCTTGCAACGTAGAAAAGTCCATTGTAAAAGGGAAGAGCAGAAAATTACGAAGTAAATGACAGGATTTAGAGAAGAATTTATGAGACCATGAATGAAATTGGCCTACTACAAAAGGTGATTCACTTATTAATAATACTGTTGAAGACCTGTCTTCTAAGACAGGGACTGATTCTCCATTGAAGGGCAAAGACAGATAATAATAATAATGATAATGATAATGATAATGATAATAATAATAATAATAATAATAATAATAATAATAATAATAATAATAATAATAATAATGAAGAAACAGATATAAAAAGCAGAAACAGACTCACAGATACAGAGAATGGACTGTTGGTTGTCAGGAGAGAGGGGTGTGGGGTGGGGCAAAGCTATAATAGAGGATTATGGAATACAAGCTACTATGCATAAAACAAGATACAAAAAGACCTAATGGATAGCACAAGGCAAATAGTCACTATTTTATAATAGCTTTGTATGCAGTATAATCTATAAAAATATAGAATTTCCATACTGTACACCTGAACTAATATATTGTAAGTCAAAAACACTTCAGTATAAAATAAAAGTACTTAGTGAATGAAATGAGGGTCATTTGGTTTTTTACCATAAAATAATTACCATACAATAATTACTAGTTTCCTGATGGCATTTATAATGGCTATAACTTTCAGTTAGAGGTAAACTAGGAACTTCTAAGAAGTCAAAGAAAACACATATTTTGTATGATTGACAAGTCTTTCCTTCCAAAATACACTCATACTTCCATTTAAAAAACATCTTTATTGAGAGCCTGGAAATACAATTATGTTCAATTCAAAGTCCTTGCAATTGAATTGGCAATTGAAATATAAAGAAATCCATGTACCAATAGAGCTAAATACATGAGTTCTATGGAGTGCTACATAATCAGAAATTAAACTTTGCCACATATATGCTTTACTTTAAAAGTCTTTATTGAAATATAAAAATGATAAGACAAGTGCATAAAACTTAACTTTACAGCTTGATGAGATTTCACAAATTGAAAACACTGACATAACCAGCTCTGGGATGCTTTTGAATGTTTTCTCTGTGTTGTCTCTTTCTTTCCCAATATTATTGGCAAATACTTAGAATAGCAAGTGTGTGTAGTGCAAAATATGTGGCTCACACTAGACCAGATAGCTGACCATGTTTTTTTTCCAGATGCATTTTTCTTGAGAGACATTAAAATGCAATATACTTGTTATCAGTGCATTGCCTCTCTGCTGAAAACCACCCTTAAATGGCTGCTCTGAAATAATATACCTGGACCCTGTAGGTGTTTCTCCTGTGGCAGATGGCATGCTTTGTTAGTAGAGAGTACCAGAGAGACACTAGAGTAAGAAAGGGGTTTCTGTTCCAAGTCTGCTGTGTTTTCCTAGGCAGGCTCCTGCACCATGTCAACTTCCAAGCTCAGCAGAAGACACAGCTCCTCCAGTCCCTTGACTCTAGAAGTACCTGACTTATAAGCAGCTCATTATAGTCCTGGGGGGTAGATTTCTCCAGCAACTCCACAGTGGCTTCTTAGTGGGAATTTTTCAGCAGGTACCTCCTATTAAAATTTTCTTCCTGTACTCCCTGGGAGGCTTGTGGCCTCAGTGAACTTCTCCACTCTCTCATGATCCATATGCCCACCCTCTAAAAAGAGTTCTGGGTGTTCTCCACACTTCAGGAAATGAGTCTCTCCCTGTGGTTCATGATCTCATCTCTAGGAGATCTGGTTGTTATTTTATCTGTTATTCCTAGATTTTTTATAGGACCCTTTACACTTTAGTAGAAGAGTCCCTGTTATAGTTAATACTTTTAATTAAAATGTCCACATTCAAGGTACCACATGGTTCCTGCCTCTGGATTAGTTCTTGACTGATGTGTTGCTTCCTTCAGGGTCCCAGAGCTCTTCTGATTCAAGACATGATTCACAGTAGTAAAGTTGAGTGCATTTTGCATAGTATTATTTGTCAGTTTAATCTATGAAATTTTAAATATCTGTCAATGAATATTAAGCTCAACTTAGTAGAATATTAAAATCAACCTAAGATATTGGAAAGGTAATTATTGAAATTACATTGAAAGAAAGAAGCAAATGCTATTGAAAAGCAAATCAAAAGGGAGTGGGAAGGGATAAATTGGGAGTTTGAGATTTGCAGACACTACTATGTATAAGATAGATGAACAACAAGCTTATACTCTTTAGCACAGGGAACTATGTTCAATATTTTTCAGTGACCTATAATAAAGAATATGAAAAGGGATATATGTATGTATATGTCTGATTGAAATATTATGCTGTACACCAGAAATTGATACATTGTAAGCTGACTATACTTCCATTAAAAAAAACATCAGAAATGAATATTATTTGAGTACAAATACCAAGACATATTTTGTTTTATCATTTGAATATATAATAGCATCAGAATCTGATAATTTTAAATTGTATTTATTTGTTATTTATATGCATTCATACAGTTAATTAATTGATTGATTGATTGATTTGTAGATTATATATGACTGGGTGATCCAACTTCTTGCCAGGAAAAGCATAATTTATTTTAACTGACCTTGTTACCTCTCTTCTCTGATTTCTCTTCACCCCTTTGGCAGATCATTCACTCCTCTAAATTATACATAATGTTTTTAGGCTCATGAATAACTTTATTCTGGTTCCACCTGGTCTCAAACACCTGGGAGACACCCCATTTCCTAAAGATGATCATGTACTTTTCTCTGACAGAGTTTAATGCGTCCCTTCATCTTTGGCTTTTAGCAGTATGAATTTCTTTCTAGGTTGTTTTTTAATTAATTATTTATTGAAAATTCTTGACCATTCATTTTGCAATATTTTTTTCCTCATTCTTTTATTTTTTTTTTTCCTTCTGGGACTTCAATTAAATATATTTCAGACTGATTGGCCTACATCTCTTGGATACTCTGTTCTTTTAAATTTAAATTATTAAATTTTTCCAAGAATTTCCTCTTTTGTTTTCATTTGAGTAATGTCTGTTGACCTATCTTCAAGTCCACCAAGGCTTTCCTTGAATGTGTCAGCTCTACTGATGAGCCTGTCAAAGATGTTCTTCATCTCCTTTGCTGGGCATGTGTTTAAATTTATTCCTAGCCTGCTCTTTGACATTTTCTTATTGTTTCCATTTCTCTGCTGAAATGACCCATCTATTCATGAATGTCTTCAAGTCTTTCCATTGGAGCTTGTGATGTATTAATCATAGTGATTTTATATCCCCTGTCTGATTTTCAATTCTATTATTTGTTTTATCTTTCAATAGTGGATTTTTCTTTTTTTTCTTTCCATTTCATTGGTCTCATAACTTTTAGTTGAAATCTACATATTCCATGTAGGGGATCAGAAACCTAAGTAAATAATGTTTAAGTCTGGAAATAGGCATGCCTCTTTTCCTGCTAGGTTTTCATTGAGGAGCTGAGCTGTGTTTCTGTTTTGTTGGTTGTTTCAATTACCTGCCATGCATGGCCAACCTCAGGTTCCTTCAGTGTCAACTTGTGGTTAGGGCAGAAGCTACACTGATAGACTGAGTTTTATTCTGGAATGTGCTCGGTCCACCTTCAGTTGTAGATGTTCCCTGTGACCCTGCATCTTTGTCCCTGTGTGCTCTTATCCCTCTGCTGGGGGTTGGTCTGCTGTTGCTTTTTCTTGGTCCTGGTTACTCCAGGTGGTGAGGAACAAAGAGGCTTTCCACATTTTCTTCATTTAGCATCAGTCTTAGGTAGCTCACGTGTCTCTGAGTCTTTGGAGCCAAGTTTCCTTGGTGATCCTGCCCTGCCATCCATGGTAAAAAAAAAAAACTTTAATTTTCTGAAATTAAGAGGATGTCTGCCTGTCTCCATTAACCAAACTCTGAGTTTTCACTGGCTGAAAGTGACAGGATTTACTGCCCTTTATTTTCAGCATCTTAAGACATTATTCCACTGGGGAAAGCAACCAGTTAAGAATTGTTTTCTCCCTCAGCAGTGCCATCCCAGGGCAACAGGAACACACCAACTGTGAGGGGGCCTTTCTCCACTCTTTCCTACCCCCAGGCCTTTTCACAAGCAAACAGTGAGGTCCATGGAGAAGGGGCTGTGACCATCTGTGCTCCCAGGACTCCATACACTCCCAACTGGGAGTGCTCAGCTTTGAGCAGTTCATTAAGGAGTTAGTTGATATTTTTTGTATCTGTTTGCATGGCCACTTGTCTCCTTCTGTTACCCTAAAAGGGGGAAGGAAAAGACCCGAGTTCTTGACTTACCCAAAAGATAAGAATTCACATGGGAGATGCAAGCATTGTGCAGTGAAAGATTTTATTAGGAAAGCTGAAGTACCCCTCCAAGAACAGGAGTCAGGCTGATCCAAGTGCAGACAGCAATGGTCTTTGCTCCCTCTTCTTGTACCCTCAATTAGAGGTGGTCTTTTGATTGATTGATGGCTCTTGACCCTGGAGTGCTCAGTCATGTTTGTCCCCTTTTGTGAATGCCTTTATCCATGATGAACACAGAAAAACCCATGAAGGGGCCTGAACTGCAATGTTAATTATATCACAATGAGCACTGGGTCATGTCCAGTTAGCTCCTTGTCACTACCATGCAGTTCCAGCCTTTTAGTTCTAACTGGTTTCTTGCTGGCACTCACTTAGAAGTAAAGCCCCTTTATGCTGGAGGCAGCCATGCCACCATCTTCCAGAACATCCTCCCTCTCCTCCACCTGTCTGCCTGGTGCCCCTACTTATCTAACTGCCTACCACTTCCAGTGCTCTGGGACAGGTGAGGTATTGCCAGTGTCTTATCTATCTGGAGGATCATGCCAGCGTTCCTCAAATTTTACCCTCCTGATAGCCCTTCAAAGTCAGCACTCTGATGGGTTCAGCATCAGTGTGATTTTGCAGATTTCCCAGCTTCTTCTTATGGTTTGATAAGTATGACACTCTTTCCATGTATCTATCCTTAGATGGAACCAGGTCTCTGTAATACATGTGATTAAATCACTAATTATTCATGGTTACCAAGATTCCAGGTGCTTTTGGTTACTATGTTATTAATATTTCTTGATGAAACCAAAACAAAGATGTGTTCTCCTTTGAAATATGCCAAAATATAGCTTAAAATTTCATGTTTTATTTTTATTCCATTAAATTAAAAAATACAGTTCCTGTCTATTTAAAGTAATAAGAAACAGATTTGGGATTTTCTACACATACTTAATGGAACCTATATACTTTGAAATATGTGAATTTTTTATTGAATATTTTTATATGTATTACACACATGAGGGTATCTATAAGTTACATACGACTTAAAGTGAAATAATACTCTGATAACTATATAATTAATAATAATTTAAAAATATATGATGCCAAAGATACTTGAAGCCTTTGGAGGCTCTTCCCCACTATATTCTCCTTTTTCTCTAGAGGTAACACCTACCATGAGTCCTATGCTAACCAGTTCTTTGCTAGTCTTTGTATTTTTACTGTAAATGTATGTATCTGTAAAACATGCCATTTATTTTTGCCTGTTTGGGATTTTACATAAATTGAGCCATACTGCATTCTGTACATATATTACAGAGTCTGGAGTTCTATCTGTTTTAATATCTGTGTCTATAGTGTGGACTTTCAGAACATGAACTTAAGAGCCAGACGGCCTTGTTTTAAATATTATATCAGTAACTTAACAGCCTTCATCGAGAAGTTAGTTAACTTTCCTGTCCTGTTTCTTTGTGTGTAAAACATATTGTCATATTAATTAAACAAATTAATGCAGTCGATTCTTATAGCTAACTAATACAGCTCAACGCTATTTAACCCTTTAAGTTTTAAAGCCTGTCCATTTTGAAGCGGCTGTACTTAAGAAATAGAAGACAAATTATAAAAAACTATCAGTGACAAAATAAAATATTAATTAGAATAAGAAAAAAATCACAATTATAAATATATTTCTAAATTTAACAAAAATAACTGACCATATAAACACATTCTAGGACTGTTTTCAGGTCCCTGGAAAGGCTTGTACAAATGAGGGGCTCGGAAACAAATTCCATCAGCTTCATGGCAATTCTGACTCCACATATGTAAAACACTTTGAATAATAGTTCTGTAAAAGTAAGTGATATTTTTATTACGCTTGTTAATAGAAATTTATATTATTGTTTTCTTAAGTGAAATAAAATATAATTAATCTAACTAAGCACATGTACCATCGAATAATATTGTCACATAGAATTTTCATAGTTTTGGTTTTAGTTTTCTTTTTTTGTTGTTCTCAAAGTTGATTGTTGCAGGGATTAAAAAGAAATTGAACCTAATGCTGTTATTCACTCATGCAGTTAAATTCCTTCAGGCACATTTGAGACACGGAGTGAAAATTTGAAGCTTATCTTTCTGCAGTCACGGGTGGGGGACGAGGAAGGGAAATAAGCTCCAGTTCCGGGGGAGGGGGCTGTTTGCGAGTGCATGCGGTGCACGGTTCAGATCCCGGGATGCCCGCGGGCAGCGGGGTTCCCGCGGGGCGATCACGTCTCCTAGCTCCCCGCCTGGGGCTCTAGACTCCGCGTGCTTGGCACGACCAGCAGCGCGCCAGCCACTCCCACTCCAATTCGGACTCGCGGGTGGGCGTCAGAGGACGCACATCTATCCCGCTTGGAGACCTTTTCTCTCTCTGATTTGGACACCAAGCTGGGCCCATTCAGCCCAAAGCCCCAGCTCCGGGAGCCGGGCTCTGACCCCGGATACTCGCCGGCCCTGCACTGAGGCCCGTGTGCCAGGACCTGAGCCCCCAACCTGCCTTGCAAGTTCTACCCGGGGCCAGGGCCGGCCACGTGGGCAGTTCCCCATTCCACGCCAGGCCTTGATGCTGGATGTCCCCGCGCCAAGGGTCCCGCCGCCCCTGCCCAGGTCCGAATCCCGGATGGGCGACTTTCTGGGCATCGCAGCCACGTTAGGGACAGGGGTGCGCATCGCTGAATGGTGGCGCCCGCTCCGGCCTTACGTTGGAGCGGGAGCGGCGGCGCGGGCTCGGGGGCAGGCACGCCGCCCTTGCCCGCGGCTCGGGGCGCTCCGGTCTCGTCCTGGAGTTAATTTCTCTCTAGGTCCCAAGCCTCCCCGCACTCCTCCCGTCCTGGCCCCAGCTTCGCGCGGCCCTCCCCTCCCCTTACCGCCTCCTCGCCCTGCTCTCCAGCTGCCCTCCCGCCCCTCCCACCCCCTGTCCTCCCTCCCCTCTCTCCAGCGGCCTTCCGCGATGGCCGGCGAGAAAACCAGCCCCCACCCCAGCTGGTAGCTGGCGCCCCACGGCAGCCACCCCAGGCTCAAAGGGCAGCGATCCGGCTCCCAATTACCCAGCGCGGCGCGCGCGAGCGGGAGCGCGCGGCCACTCCTGGCTCGGGGCTCAGCTGCGTCGCCTGGTGGTAGTTTTTCTAGCAAATAACGCAGTTGCTTCACTTTTTGTTTGCTACCAATTTGAAATAAGAATTTTAATTCCTGTACATTTCGTTTTTTGCTGTGTTTCTTTGAATTGATACATGAAATTTTTTACTTTAGGAAAGGAAAGTGTTAAGAGTAATGTATCTATCAAATTCAATTTATATATTTAATTTATATTTCACTGTGTTATTTATTGATGAAAGATTAAATATCTAAGTAAATAGGCCAGTAAAAAATTAACATAATTTTTAGAAAATCACATACATTTTTAGATAATAGTATTTCTGTGACCTTCAATAATTAGAAGCTAGCCTAAATTACTTTTATTGCTATTTTATAAACATATATTGTGTGCACATAAAAAGCTAGGAAAACAGTTTTCACAATATTACAAAGTAAAAAGCATAATGACATAATCAAACTTAGAAAGGAAATGACTTTAATGTCACTGTATATCAAAGCAATGTATAGTACATAGAAAACCACATTTAAACTGTACTAATATGTGGAGACCATGTAATTTAGAACCGTGAGTACAAACATAATATGAAATGGGAAAACAAACTTAAATTTAAAATTGACCACATTGTAACAGACAGAATTTATCTTTTAGATTGTGACAAACACCTGTGGTTAAATACAGGTCTGAAATTCAGCTGTTGGAGTCTGGTGTAATCACACCTGATATTCACTGCCTTGTACATTCTGACTGAAAAGTTCTCATCATCTACAGGTTGTCAAACCTTGTGATTATTATTCTCACACAATATATTACAGTCAATTAGCACTAGCCATAAAATTTTCAAAATTTTAGAAATGTGCTACAAATTTTCTTCCCCCATCCACAGTTCCCTTCTGTACTGTCTTGAAAATAAAATTAGCAATCAACTAAATATAATACATTATTTTAGGTTTTTCCTATTGACTTTCCAGATATTAGGGCCCTGAGGCAACTGTTTAATGGTGTTGAGGCCTATAAAGATTTAATCACTGAGGAAATATTTATGGAGTGTCTATTAGCAGCAAGACTATAGAGGTGTAATAGGGGTTCTGAATAAGTCAAGATTTTGTCCCTGAATATAAGAAGTGTCGGCTCTAAGGCCGTAGCTCTCACTGGTGACTGAGCATCACAATCAGACATTTGATTTCATCTATTTAAGATTGGGAGAATGCTGAGAAAATCAAAGAGTAAAAGATCAGAAATGTTGAATCAGGATGGAGGTAAAGAGTAGAACTGATGTATCTGTGTTAAAAAAAACTCAACAAGTGATTTTGATGTTTGGTTAAAGTAGTGGAGAATTGGGAAAGAGGAAGGTGGGTTAGTAATTGTAAAATGATAAGAGCAGGTCAGTTCTAGAGTCTGACTGGTTGGATACCAATCTTAGACCATTGCTTTGACAGATGTCTTATTCTGCTGGGCTGCTGTGACAAAATCCTACCACATTAGTGACATAAACAACAAAAATGTCTTCCTCACAGTTCTGAGGCTAAGTTCAACATCAAGGTATGAGCATGTTAATGTCCTGAGTGAGGGCCCCATCTTATGGCTCATAGCCAGTCTTCTGTGTTCTCAAATGATGGAATGGGTGAGAGATCTCTGTGGAGTCTCTTTTCTAAGGGCACTGACCCATTCTTGGGGGCTTCACCCTCACAACCTAATCACCTCCCACAGGCATGAGGATTTCAACAGATGAACTGTGTGGTGGGGCACACATTCAGCCCATAGCGTTCGATGACCCCCAAACTTAATTTAACATCAGTATATTTCAGTTTTCTTGTATATACCATGGGGCTAGTAGTAGTGCATTTAAAAAAGATAGTTTAAAGGATGAAATATAATTATTTATTTAAATTCTTAATCACATTGCCTGACATATTTAAGTGATCAATAAATATTTATCGAGTTTTACTTTAAGTGTAGTGAAAAAATCCACGATTTATTCAAAGTTGGGAGGCAATATTAAAATATGACTTATTCATAAATGCTGTCTGGAATGGTGATTGTAAAGTTGTATATTGAAAGAAGTTGAGTCTGGAAGATTCTGCTTCCACTTAGAAGAAAGAGGAAAAAACATGAAAAGATATGTAAGTTAGAGGTGATCACACAATATTCTGATTGGGAAAATATCTAAATTAAAGGGATTTCCTATTGCAGAATGACAAAGATAGCAAAATAAGATACTTTAATAAACATTCTCAAGGTTACATTCTTGGATAATTTTCACTTCACTGGGTGAAGGGATCTTGATTATAGCAGATAGAAAAGGGCTGTGCTTTCTAGGTAGCCATACAGGAAAATGGTGGAAAACTTGTGATTTCAGATCTTAAGGGTTATTTTTAAAAGATTATTTGAAAATAGACTTTAAAAACACGTTATGCAGTTTGGCATAAAAGAATATATATGTAATTACAAATATCAGATATACTTTGTGTTTTGATGATTATTTCCAGTTATTCTTATCCAGCAAAGGGGCTCATCTTTGTTCTGATGTATCCCCCTGAGCTGTTCTGTTTGTGACAAATCTTTCTCATACTTGCATCCCTGTGTGCTTGTCTATCTTACACACACTGGATATCTTACTGTTACACTTCAGGTCATCAAGAATTCTTTTTAGCTCATGAGATTTTTCAAAACATTTTTGACTTGAATCATCCTGAATTGATATCTGCAGAAGTTTGACCTCTTCCCTATGATACCTGGCCATGTGTCCACTACCTGCCTTGGTGTTAACTGGAGGGATGGCTCTGGCCTTTCTGTTTGGAATCTCTGTTCTACTGCCTAAGGGCTCAACCAGGAACCCTGTTTTTCATGATAGCCTGCTGTGGTGTTGGGGGTGTTATCACACATTAGTGCTACATGGCGATGTCTTTGTTAGGGTCTAAGCCCCAAATCCTCTCCCATTGTCCAGGTCATGAGGCTTTTCCTGTAAGTCCACAAAAGCTCCCCCTGGGGTCTGCATAAACATGGTATGCATAATCTTCTATAATATGACGTTGAGGAATTTTATTTGATAGTTATTAAGAATATATTCTTCTTGAGCTAAATAATATGGCAGCCAGAACACACAGGATGTTTCCCTTTCTCTTCAGCCCCTCCTCCTCTTTACCATCTTCTTTACTTTCTTGATGGAGAGAATATTTTCATCACTCAAGACCTAGATTCAACAGCCACATAATAATTTTTTCTTGATTATTATCAATCTGTGTCTATCAGTTGGAGGGAAGCATATGAAATGCATATGTTGTGAATACAGGTAAATTCAGAAACTTGTACAGTAGATTTTTAGAGCAATGCTTTGTGAATATTGCTAATCCTCTGGGTGCTACCATATTTTAAAGATACAGGGATAAAAAATAACAGATGGGGGAAAGTTTTCTTAAACAAATGATGTTGACACAATTAGTTACAGTTTAGAAAAAGAAGTAAAGATGGATACTCACTTCCTTAAAAACAATTTGAAAGGAAATGTTAAAGGATTTGATGGAATTGTTACAACAGTAAGGGAATGAGGGAAATATATATTGGGAAATGTATTAAATTAGAATGAAAAAGGGTTTCCTAATCATAAAGTTGACATAAGGAATGAAAAAAAGAATCCCAATCAAAAATGTTCTACACAAAATTAAAAGATGAGAAATACATTAAAAGTAAAATTGGGGAATCAACATGAAAAATAGTAAACTCAAAACTTAAAAGTTGGAAAAGATAATAAACAATCAATTCTTAGAGGGTACATCCTAATCATTACCAAATATATGAACAAACACCTTTAAATACCACCTACAGTAAGAGATACTGAAAATGTGCAAATCACAGCTTAAGAAGTCAGGTGTACCAGCACCCTCCTTGTCATCCTCATTCTCTGCTGCTGTGACAGTGAAGACACCACTTTTGACTCTAGTTTACAGGCTGTTGTTTTCTGATCTCAGGAGAACTGTCCACTTTTCTCCCCTTTACCAATGCATTTCCACTCTATTTCTAGCCTCTCGTCTTCAGACCTACCAGGATATTTGACCTCTTTTGACTTGGGCATTTTTCTCTCTGCTGTCTTCTTTGTTCTTCTTTCCTGTCTTTATTCTGATTTCAGTTCATGATTGACAAAGTCAGCAGTGTGTGTAGGGGCTTAAAAGCCCAGAATCTGGAGGAAACCTACCTGGTGTCTGAGCCTAGCTCTGCTAACTAGGGACCAAGTGAAACTAAGGAGATGACTTGACTTCTCAGTATCCCCCGCTCTAAAATGGGAGGATTGTAGTAGTCTCTTGTCATTGGTTTGTTATAAGATCAAATATGTCAATATGTATGAATCACTTAGATTAAGTATCTGGCATATAATAGCTTCTATGTAAGTAGGATTCAAATGCACTGATGATTTGCTTTTTCATTTTGCATACATAGTCTGTGGGTTATTATCTTTCAAGCTTACAATGTTTTGTAATGCAGTGTTTCTTCTTTAGAGAAACATATTGATCATTCTTTCTAGATTTCTAATTTTTTTAATATTCATAAAGATTCCATTAGCCAAAGTGATATATGGCTTTATTTTAATATATTTAATTTTTCATTTTTATGTACTTCATACATAATTTATTTTTAATAACAACTTTATTGAAATATAATTCTCATATGATAAAATTAACCCCTTTAAATGTGCAATTTAGTGGTTCCTAGTATAGTACCAACATTATTCAGTCATGAAAGCTATTAAAATTTAGAATAATAGGATTCCATAGCTATTAGTGGTTATTTCTAGCACCCAACCCCCTCAGCTTCTGGTAAGACAAACCTATTTTCTGTCCCAATAGTTTAGGCCATTCTGGATATTTTCATATAAATTAACCCATACAATTGGAGGCTTTTTTCATTACCATAATATTTTCAAGATTAATTTATATTGTAGTATATATCAGTACTATATTCCTTTTAATTGGTAAAAAAAAATATTCTATTGTATATAGGTATTCAATTTTGCTTTTGTCCATTCATCAATTGATAGCTTTTCGAGTTGTTTTCACTTTTGGTTACTATAAACATTCGTGTATAGTTTGTGTGTAGACATATGTTTTTATTCTTTTAGATACATGCCTAGGAATGCAATTGTTACACACATAATAACTCTTTGTTTAAATTTTGAGGAACTGTGAAGCTGTTATTTAGAGTGGGTACACCGTTTAATATTCACACCAGCAAAGCTGAAGGTTCCAACTTTTCCACATCCTTCCAGAAGTTGTTATTGTCCTTTTTTTTTTAAATTTTAGCCATCCTAGAAGGTGTGAAGTTGTATCTCATACTGATTTTTAGTTTCATTTCCCTAATGACTAATGAGGCTTGACATTTTTTAATGTACTTATTTTTTATGTGCTGTGTGTAAATATTTTTTGAACAATATCTATTAAAACCCTTCAATATGTACTGCAGATGATGGTTATTGTGTCACTTTTCATGCCAATACTTTTTTTTTTTTTTTTTTTTTTTTGCCTGGCGGCACTGGCTACAACTTGGGAATAGCAGGCACTTTTTTATTTCTGACTTAAAAAATAATGATTTTAGTGTTTCACTGGTGATTACTATAGGTTTTTGTAGAAATGCTTTTTCAGGTCAATACAATGCCTTTGCATTCCTAGTTTACCAAGAGGTTTTATTTTTTTAAAAATTATTATGAATAGATGTTGACATTTAAGGCTTTTTGTATATCTGCTAAGACGATTATATAGCTTTTATAATTAAGCTCCTAACATGATGAATTAAATTGATACATTTTCAAATATTGAACAGTCTTTTATTTTATTCTTGAGGTAAACCCTACTTGGTTATGAAATATCGAGTACGTGCTAAATTGTATTTGCATATTTTTGGGATTTTTTTTATCAATATTCAAAAGTGAGATAATTTTCCTTTCTTGTACTAGTTTAATCCAGTTTTTGTGTCAGAATTTTACTGGCTTTGTAAAATGAATTTGTTAGCTTTCTTTTTCTATTCTTTGAAACAGTTTATATAAGTTAGGAATATTTATTCTGTAAAGGTTTAGTAAAATATATGACATTCTTTTGGGAAACATATTGGATATTTTTATTTTAAAAATTACTATTGTCAACTGCTGTAGCAGGTGTTCTTAAGATCCAGAATTTATATCTAAATCTTTAGATGAAACCTTCCCTAGATATATGGTCCCTAAGCATCTTCCTTAGATTGCCCTCAGATGACTTTTTAGCACTTGGAGAGTAGCATGTCTCTTCTGGTTACACACATTCTATTTAAAAAAAAAATCTTAAAAATTTTTACATTGTTCTTTATTGAGTTTAATCTCATTAGTTTTGATTCATCATTACAGATAACTGAGGTGTTTTAATTTTTAATTTGTTTAAATCATTTAAAACTATTTTTTGTCTTTAAAATATTTTATTTTGAAACAAATTTAGAGCCATAAGAAGTTGTAAAGAGAGTTTAGAAAGTTCTATTTACCCTTCTTCCTGTTTCCTCCAAAGGTTACATCTTACACAATTATAGTACAACATCATAACCAGAGGTTTGACATTGGTACAATGTAAGTGCACTTCACTGTTATTTCATCCCGTGTACGGATTCCTGTAATCACCATTACAGTCAAGATACAGAACTGTCTCAATCGCAAAGATCTTTCACATGCTATTTCTTTATAATTACACACTCCCCCCCTCCATTATTCCTGACCTCTGACAACCACTCATCTGTTTCCATCTCTATAATTTTGTTATTTTGAGGATTCTTGGTATATACTAGATATGAGTTATTTGTCAGTTGTGTGTAATTTCTCCCATCACATAGCTTGTCTTCTCGTCTTCTTCCCAGGGTCATTTACTGAGCAAAAGTTTTAACTTTTTTGAATTGTCTTCTTGATTCATTGATTTTTCTCTATTTTTTTGTTTTACATTTCATTAATTTCCACTCTTTATTTCCTTTCATTTGCTTGCTTTGAGTATATTTTTATCTTCTTCTAGGTTCTTAAGGTGAGAACTTAGATTATTGATTTGAGACTTTTTCTCTTTTCAAAATATTTTCATTTTGGCACTGCTTTAGTTATGTTCCACACATTTTAATATTTTGTATTTTCTATTTTCATCCTGTTCGTGTAGTTTTCAGTTTCCCTGAACCTTCCTCTTTGATCCACAGATTATTCAGAAACATGTTGTTTAGTTTCCAAGTGTTTTGGGGGAATTTTCTCATTACTCATCATTTGCTGATTTTTGGGTTAATTCCATTGTAGTCAGAAAGCATTGTCTGTATGGTTTCAGTTCTTTTAAAGTTGTTGAGATTTGTATTATGGTTAGTATTAGGTTTATTTTGGTCCCCTGTGCACTTGTAAACAATGTGCATTCTGCTTCTGTTGGGCGGAGTGCTCTCTTCATGTTGGTTAGACCCTGCAGGTTGATAGTATTGTTGAGTTCTGTATCATTGCTGAGTTCCCCTCTACTTGTGCAGTCAGTTACTGAGAGAAGGGATTGAAGTCTGCAGCTGTAACTGTGCACTCTTCTACTTCTCCTTTTGGTTTTTGTTTCATGTATTGTGCAGCACTCTTCTTTGGTACATACACATTTAGAATTGCTATGTCTTCTTGAGGGACTGACTTTTGCTCATTATTTAATATCCCTCTCTGTTAGTGGTAATTTTCTTTGCCATAAAGTTTACTTTTTCTGATAGCAATGTGTCCACTCATACTTTCTTTGATAAATGTTTATGTGGAATATCTTTTTTCATCTTTCTAGTTTTAACTTACATATAGGCATAACTTGTAGATGTGGCGGTTTTGGTTCCAGACCACTGCAATAAAGCAAATATCACAAGAAAGCCAGTCATATGAAATTTTGGTTTCCTAGTCCATTTTAAAGTTATGTTTACACTGTGCTGTAGTCTGTTAAGTGTGCAATAGCACTATGTCTAAAACAACAATGTATGTACCTCAATTTGAAACTATTTTATTGCTAAAAAATGCTAACCATCACCTGAGCCTTCAGTGAGTCATGGTAGTTACATCAAAGATCTTTGATCACAGATCTCCATAAAAAATATAATAATAATGAAACAGTTTGAAATGGTGTGAGAATTACCAAATGGTGACACAGAGACACAAAGTGAGTAAATGCTGTTGGAAAAGTGGTGCTGATATTCTTGCTTGATGCTGAATTGCCACAAACCTTCAATTTGTAAAAAAAAAAAAAAAAAAGTGGTGTAGTAAAACAAGTGTGCTTGTATATTGTTAAATTTGAAGAGAGTTTCTTATAGACAACATAGAGCTCAGTCATTCTGTTTTTTTTTTTTAATTGACTGTCTTTTAATTGGTGTGTTTAGACCACTTAGATTTATCGTGGTTATTGATTAGTGCTTTTTCTGTTTGTTCTGTTTTTCATTTCTCTATTTTGTTTTACCTGACTTCCTGTGGATTACTTGAGCATGTTTTAGAACTTCATTTTGACTTATCTGTGGTGTTTTTGACTGCTTCTCTTTGTGTATCATTTCTTTTTTAATTGAAGTTGAGTCAGTTTACAATGTTGTGTCAGTTTCTGGTGTACAGCATAGTAGTTTAGTCATACAGATATATTATTTTCATTATAGGTTACTACAAGATATTGAATATAGTTCCCTGTGTTACACCTCTTTGTGTATCTTTTTAAGTGGTTACTGTAAATATTACATTATATACACATAACTTTTCTTAGTCTGCTTTTGTCAACACTTACCAGTTTGTTATAATAGTCTTGTATGTTTCCTCTTCACACACTGAGAAACACATAGGCATTATAATTTTTGCTTCAAGTACCAAACAAAATTTAGCAAACACAGTTGGAGTAGGAAACTGTAACTGTCCATATTTGTACTCTTTTTATTGTTCTTCCTTCCTTCCTGATGTTCCAGGATTCCTTCTTTTATAATTTCCTCCTTGTTTTATCCATTCTTTTAGAGTAGATATGTTGGTTAACAAATTCTGTTACTTTTGTTCATCTGAGTTTGACTTACTTTGCTATTAAAAAAAATTATTGACACAACATTGTAAACTGTCTACACTTCAGTTAAAAATATATACTTAAAGTAAAAACATTTTCTTTTATTGAAGTACAGTCTATTTACAATGTTGTGTTACTTTCTGGTGTACCACAGAGTGATTCAACTTTATATATATTTAGGCCATTATGAGATACTGAATTTCCACGCTGTATAGGAGGACCTTGTTGCTTATCTATTTTATAGATAATTGTTAGTTGATTTGTTCTTCATTTTTGCTTAATACAGAATTCCAAGTGGGCAGTTCTCTGAACATTTGAAAAATACTTAACTTCCTTTTGGGCTCCCTGATTTCTGATGAGAAATTTGCTGGAGGCATTCAGAATTTTTTCTTTGGTCTTTAGTTTTAGGTATTTGACTATAATATGTCAGAGTGGATTTCTTTGTGTTAAGATCCTGTTTGGAGTTTGTTCAGTCTTAAATATTTAGGTTTGTTTATATTTATTTATTTATGCCAAATTTGGCAAAATTTTAGTCATTATTTCTTTGACTACTTTTCAAGCCCTACCTCTTTATCCTCTCTGGGATTCAGAATGTGTGAATGTCACATCCATTGATATTGAGCCCATATGTCCCTGAGGATCTGTTCATTTGTTTTTCAGTCTGTTATCTCTTTGTTTTTCAGATTGGGTAATTTCTATTGTCCTGTCTTCAAATTTAGTGATTTCTCTGTCCTTTTTTGCTGTTGAGCCCATGTATTGAGATTTTTATTTCAGGTATTATGTTTTTTGGTTCTAAATTTTCCATGTGGCCTTTTACCTTTGCTGTGACTTTGTGTTTCTTTCCTGACTTTTTGTTTGTTTGCTTTTCATTTGTTTCAGGTGTGTTTGTAGTTGCTCACTGAAGCATTCTGTGATGGCTTCTAATTTCTTGTTTGGTAATTGTTAACCTGTGTCATGCCAGGTAACATCTCTCGATCATCTTTTCTTATTTCAGTTGAGATGTTCCTGGTTCTTGCTATGGTGAGAGAATTTTTGTTATTCAATGCTGGACATTTTGGGTATTATATTATGAGATTCCAGATCTTATTTAAATATTATGTTTTAGTAAGTCATTTCTGTTATTGCTTCAGCAGGGAGAAGGGGATAATGCCAGTTAGGAATTGAAGTTCAGATTTTACTCTCAGCCTTTGTTGACACTCATTTGGGGAGGAGCTCCATGTTACTGCTGATTGTGGACCAGAGTTTGGGCTTCCCCCCAAGGCCTCTGCAGGTACCATCTGGCTGGGATGGCAAGGGGTGCCCTGCTGTCATTGGTGGAATTCCTGATGTTCCACTTGGGCCTCCTGTCATAACCCCAACATGGAGGCAGTGGAGGGGAATGGAGGTCCTGTTTCCCCATGTGGTGTCTACACTGTAGGTGGGGGCTTGTTTTCCTGTAATGTTTGGCTGGAGTCAGGCAGTTACTGTGTAAGTTTTCTGTGTTTCCACTGCCCCTTCATCTCCTTTGGCTGGAGAAATCAGGCTTTCTGGGGACCTTTTTAGTTTGCTCCCTTTGGTGTTTCTGGGTTGTTGGCTTCCCTGGCACGTAGTGTGGGATACACTAGACAAAAAGAAAACTCAGGAAGTCACCACTGTGTACTTCCTCAGGTCCAGATCCATGGCCAGTCTGCCACATTCTCTTCACCTTTCAGCATTTCTTATGTTTCTTTCAAATATAAAGTCTAGGGAGTCTAGCCATACTTAGTGGGAGGAGCAGGGAAAAGTATGTTTATCCATCTTTCCAGAAGCAGAAGTCCAGATTTAATTAACTTTGAATGGGTAATACATTCATGTGACACACAACTTGAATGGTATAAAAAGAGGTTACAGTGAAATTAACTTTCTCCCACCCACTTCCCCTCTTAGATGGCAACAGTGCTTCTGGTTACTTGTGCTTCCTTCTGAGGTAACTTTACAGACACCAGCAGAGGTACACAGATGCATTGTTACCCAGGTGGTGGCATACTGCATACACCGTATCACATCCTGTTTTGTTTTTTTCTCATAACTCTCCATTTTAGTGAATCTTCTGGATTCATACAAGAAGACTGCTTCACCATTTTTCATGGCCTCATGCTGTTTCAGTGCATGGAGATGCCATGTGTATGTAACCACTTGCACTATTTAGGTGTTTGTCCTGTTACCTGATATATTTATTTTCCCTTCCATCTTAGTGTCTTCTGCACATTTCTTGTGTTTTCTGTGTACACCTGAGTCAGGGTCCTGTGTAAGCTGAAGTGTGTTGGAGACAGCTGCTGGTGACTTAATTTCATTCTATGATAAGTCATATGTATACTCCATAAGTATTTGGAGATACTCATTACAGCTGCTCTCCTAGACTTGGTTCTTCATCAAGTTCACAAGAGCTCTTTGGTCCACAGCTTGCTTTTCATAGGTGTCAACAAAAGCTTTGAGTATAAGCTCTATACACCATTATTCACTTTCATGTGTTTAGGTGCTTCCACATAATAGTTAACAGAATTTATGTGCTTTGTTGTTGTTATTTCTAAGGGGCACTAAAACACAGGTCTACTATGATTTGGGGTCAGAGTACTTGTATCTACATTTTGGGAAAGATAAAATTTACTTTCTTATTATTTAAATTTTTGAGCGCAGTAGTTTCATTCTCACTAAATTAGCACTTTTTCTTTAGGGTGGTGATTTTTGCTTTTGAGTAGAAATATTGCCCACAAATTCTTGGTGGACTTGAGTAAAGTCATGAATTGAAGAACCTTTTTGCCTTTTTCTCATTATAGTCTTTCATGTTTACTTGGCAGTTTAATTCTAAGTCCACGCATAATTAAGTTTAATCTTGTACAGAGGATGGAGTCTGGAACTTGCACTGATAGACTGGACCTTGCATTGATAGACTGTGTGAGGATTTTTTTTTTTAATTTCAATTTTTTATTTGATATTTCCAAATATATAAAACATCAAGATTCTTACACCAATTATCTCAAATGAGACCATACAAAGCAATTTTAAAGTGTATACAACAATCATTCCCCCCTTCAGTTTTGCTACTTTATACAACTATGTGATCGACAGAAAATTGAATGGCATGTGCCTAGTTGGAAAATTTCACCTGTTTACAAAAAAAAAAAAAAAAAAAGGAAGAAGAAGAAAACTCAAAATCAAACATGTAGGATACCTGCTACTTTGTGTCTGCAAGTCCACTTACAAATATTTTTTTAATTTAGGAGGCACATGGGACTGAAAATTTTAGCTGCCCAGTTTTATCCAACTGCCTCACAGAAAGCAGCACAAATGACAGTCTGAACACTCTGTAAACTTTGATGGACTGAGAGATTAGACACTATTTGTTATCTGTAGTAGGTTCAATTGTTGAGACTACAAATGTAGGCTTTTTTCTCTTAACAGAAATAAATCTCCTCAGGGTCTTTCCTCTAGTTTTGATGGACTGAGTTTAAGAATAGTGAAGAACCCCTGATGTGAAATTTAAATTGTAACAACTCTGAAGTATTCTGATGCATTATGCAAAATTTTGCTAGTTGCATAGGCCAAAGACAGGTTGTTTGCTAAATGGCACTGAAGAAAATCCTGACCCAAGTGTCACTACTAAGTCCAAATGTTACTGACCAAAGAAAATTACACAGCAATATTTATAGGCTCACCTTTAAGAAATGGTTGACATTAATACTGTACATATTTTACATGTCAAATACATAGTCCAGGAGTTTATAAAAGAAATTCATGCATAATTACCTCTAAGAATATCAATGTACAAGATACCCAGTCCCCCCCCAGCACTTGTGACATTTCAGGTGGACACAGTGTTATGTACAAAAACAATCCAGTTTCTCTGCTCTGTTAAGTATATAATTTAAAGAAACTTCAGAGCTTGCTGAGGAAAAAAACTTAGTTCATTGAAGATTGATACAAAGTGTCAATATGTGGGATTTTAAAATATTTCCTTTTTTAAAAAAACACCCAGAAAACATAATGTCTGTACAAAGAAAAATATAAAAATTCTGGATGATCATGTCTGATCACACTACATAATTTAGAATGAAATGTCACTGGTTTAAAGTTTTTTCTGTCTTACTCATTCTTTTGACAGCATTAATTTGGGGACTAATACTTGTATTTAGCTCAGCTGCTTTTATGGCACAAGAGCTCAGTTTCAAAATAGTGGCACTGATTTCCCTTATAACAGCACTATTTTTAGGAGCAATTATATTTTTAAAGGTTAACAATTTGTAGAACAAATGTCTAACTATGCTTATTCCTACCTTATACTCACCAGCTATGATGTTTACAGAAAGCTAACATCTACATAGAGAAGCATCTTTTACTTGCCCCATCTCATCTCTGACTTGATTGGGGAAGTACAGGCATTTCGGACTAGGTATTTGTGTGTTTTAGATGGGATTCTTGGATTTATGTGAATATAAAGATAAGACAAAATAATTCTTACTTCAAGTATGTTCCAATGCCCCAGTAGTTAGTTACATGATAAATAGTACCTACCTGCTCACCACCTATAAAATATGAGACATTCTAAGGCACCCTAAAAATCTAGGTCTGTAACAGCTGAACAAGAAGGTCATTTTACTCAATTGTGATTCAGTCACCACTGACTGGCATTTAAGGTGTTCACTGGTAACCAGCAAGTTTAACTGAATAGATGTCACTAAATTCAAACTGAAAATGTATTTTTAAAAGAGGCAATTTACATAGAGGGAAATATGGTTCTTGTTTGTTCTGTGTAAAGAGAGATTATGAATAAAGGGAACTGGCAACTGAGTATCATAGTTCAAATTCCATGAATACAGGTTTTATGATAAGATATCTACTACATGCATTTTGCTTACAGTTAACTGCCTAAAAATCACCAGTTCCACAGAGTTAAACTTTGTGTTAAAGGACTATTGAGTTACAGGGGAATTGGCCATATCAGGTAGCTAGTGGCATAGTACCAGTTGTGAAAATTGAAATAAATGTGTTGACAAATGGATTAATTGAATATGTTAATGCTGTGAATGAGAAAACAATTCATGGGGATAATATACCCACAAGTAAGTTGATCTGACAAAAAGCACAGACAGACATCAAATGGATTAAAAATACTGGGAAAAAGTGAAAATGCCACCAAGATAACAAGGTGGGTGGGCTGGGTGGGAGAGCACATTAAAGGAACTTAAAAAATTTCACATGGCTTTGGCTTATTAAAATATTTTACACTATCTTTTTTGGTTTTTTAAAAAAAGAAGATTTGAAAGCACCTAAAAAACATGCAAATTGTTAAAAAAAAATCCCACATGGCAAATTCAGACAGTTTGTAAACATCATTTGGATGTTTGCCAAAGAAAATAAAGAAGCCTCTGCCCATGAGATTGCACATGGTGGAAGAGGACCTTCCAACCCTGTCTATCTTATGCTAGATGGCAGCCCAGAGGTTCTCTGTGCAGCAGCTACAAACAAGGTGTTACTATCTGGAAGGGAAGGGACTGTGGAATTTCCACTGATTGGCCATCAACCCAGCTTTAATTTTTCCAGACATTCTGCATGTACAGGCTTATGACACTGGAGGACTTTGATGTTATCCTTTACTTTGAACCACTCTGTCTTCCTTCCTTTATTAACAGAATCTTCCCAGTCTTCTAATATTTCAGTGACAGTAAGGACATAGACATATGTCCTGTGCTTTCTATCTTGGTTCTCAAATTTGCCCAGGAGTCTGCCTGAGTTTCCTTTGACTCCAGCCTCTTGGTAAACCTCCCTCACGGCAGCACCAGCAGGCTCCTCCTGGGGGTCCGGTCCTCCTCCTGGGCCAGTCCACTGGTCTGGGACCGATGGCTGCCCACCAGCAGCACCTCATCCTCCTGCTCGCTCCAGAAGCACAGGGACGCCGCCCGCTTCTTGAAGCCCTCGCGGTCCTAGGTCCATGGCCGGTGGGGCTTGGACCTCATCACAGAGGCGGGCTCTCGCTGCCTCCGCTCGTCCAGAGGCCGCCACCCCTCCAGGGAGTAGGGGCGAGGACGAGTAGGGACGCACGGCGGCGAGGCCGGTCAGTCCCGGAGCCGGCGGCCCCTCCAACACAGGGCGGGGCGCGAGCGCCAGTCCCAGCAGGCCGGGCGCCGCGGAGGGAGCGCGGCCTCCGCCCGGGAGTCTGCCGCTCTCCCCGGAGCCCACCGCCCGCTCGCCCCGGCTCCCTCCCGCCGCTGCCGCCCAGGGCATAGCCGGGCGCGAGGAGCGAGGTGCGAGGCGTGAGGAGACGGCTGCAGGAGCTCCCGCAGGCCCGGCAGCAGCGCCGCGGCCGCGCGAGGTGTTCTGAGGTCGGCTGCGGGGCCTCTGACCTGCTGAGTGTGCACAGGTGACTCTGTGCGGTGTCTGTCAGTGTGCCGTTCGTGGCGGGGTCTGTGTTCGGGGACGGGTGTGTTTGTGTCTGCAATTGCCACAGTTGGTTCCGGCCCTCCAGCCCTCCCCAGCCCCATTCTCAGCCTCGTGGTCCTGACATGCCCACTGCTTCTGCCCTGGGTGCTTTCTCTGGGCTCCGCCCCCAGCATTTCCACATCACGCCTGCTGTCTTAGTCCTGAAGAAATCCTGTCCTTTGGATTTGTGCCACCTTCTGTAAGTTGAAATCTTCTGGACTAAGTGCGGCAGTGAGTTGGAGTCAGAAGAGGAGGTGAGCAAAGTGATTTCTGTCCTGTACCTCTTTTTTTTTTTCACCTTTTCAAGCTATTGCTTCAAGATGCCTTTCTGAGGACAAGGATTAAAATTCACTCCCTTAGCTTTGTTGCTATACTTCATTTCTAATACATTGGGAACTACAAATAATCTACTTTTAAAAATAGTTGTATATGTTTACTCATTTGTTTTGGAATAAATTTGATGAAGATGAGTTTATGGGAAAGCAAAGTGTGACCAGGGATTAGGAATTTAAATGGAAAATTGAATCTTCATGAAGCTTTCCACATTTCACTAGATGTTAAATTCTACAGTGAAGTTTCATATGATTATTAACTATAAGTATATTCCTAAATATCATGGTTAAACTGTTATTAAAATAATGTACCATAAAGCCATTAATATTTTTACATAATACAGTTGTTTGATTATTGAATTTTTCTTTTTGTCATCTATTAGTCAGCAACCTCTCAGTTTTTTCTTTTAGTGGTTTTGTAACAAGAATAAAAATATATTTTAAATCTATGTGACACAGAGTTTTATTAAAATGACTTGAAATTGTATGAGCATTTTTCAGTTTAATTTCTTCTTTCACATTATATTTTTAATTTTGTCTCCTTCTACATTGTATTTTAAAATTTGGAACCGATTGATATGTGCTTTTCACTTCACTATCATGAGGGATGTTTTTTCAGATGAAACTGAAAAATTTAGTAATTCATCTTTTGTCAGTATTAAAAGCAGACCAGATAAGTTCCTTTGTGCAGCTCTAAAAATAATACCAGAACATAAGAAAGGTTTCTGTATTACTTTATGTGCTCTGTGATAGCATCTCTTCTGAGAGCACATTCAACTCCAAATAAGACCCTGACATTGAATATTTACTTGTACATACACAGGGGCTATATTATGCTTCCTTGATCCTTGAAATGAGTATGGATGCTGACAGAAATCTTTGTGCTGTTCTCCCTAAGGTATTGCCATCAGAGAGTCAGCAAATGTGGTTGACCAAGCCCAGAGGAGGGTGCTAAGGGGAGTTGATGACCTGGACTTTTTCATAGGGGATGAAGCCATAGATAAACCCACATATGCCACAAAGGTAAACTTCCCAACGGGATTTTCGCTTCTGTAAGTGTATCACCAAGACCAGAGCAGTAGGATGAATAATGCAAAATGGTAGATTTTATAGCAATTGTATTTGTGAGCTGTGTATTTTATTCTTGTGTTGGAAAAGAGGTTTTGTTGTTGTTGGTTTTGAATGGGATATTTTTCAAAATTGAAGTATAGTTGATTTACAGTGTTGTGCTAGTTGAACAAGGCATTTTTCATGTGGGGAATCAAGTGAATTTACAAAACCCAAAATGCAGGATTGACTCTGGGAATGCTGGGCTTCATGTGAGAGCAAGACCGGCTTCTGTGGAAAATTGCAGGTTGACTCATTAACCTGTCAGATGTAAAAGTGCTTGATTAATTAAAAAGAAGCACTAAAATTGTTTAACTAGGTATTTGTTCTAAAAACCTCCAAACTCCAAATGGAATGGTATGGTGGATTAGCTGTACTTTTCCATCTGTTACTCCACTGTTAAGATGATACTTTGTACTTAGAGATATGAAGTAGAATATAAACAATAATATAACTTAATATTTCTGGTAAAGTGCCTGTTATTTCTTTACATAAATTAACATTCACCCAGTGCAAAGGACCTGTTTTCTCTAATAACTCAGTCTCTTCTGGGCCAGTGCTTTTAAACTGTTGCTCTTACTGACATGGACTGAAGCTTGACATAGTTTGATTTCTCTTACTGTAGTGGCCAATAAGACATGGTATAATTGAAGACTGAGATCTAATGGCGAGGTTCATGGAACAAGTGATTTTTAATTTTCCCTGAGCTGAACCAGAGTGCCATCACTTTTTGATGGTGAGTAACTGGGACTGAGAGAAGAGCCATGTGGATTGTGGGTTGCTTAGATTTGAAACCCAGGATATTCTTCCCTGGGGAGTTTTTAATTCTGACTAAAGCTCTTTGTATGAGTTGGAGTGCTTTTGGGGCAAATAACAAGAAGGCTCAACCAAAATGTCCAAAACCAAATAGGGCTTATTATCCCAGAAAACAGGATGCCAGAGTCAGGCCACTCAGGGCTGGTTACTTGAGCAGCTCAGAGATGGAGGTGAGAACCCAGCCTAATTCACCTGTTTGGCCTCTTGTGCTGGTTCCCCTCAGGCCCCAGAGTGGCTGCCCGAGATCCTGTACTGACTCTTGGTGTATTTACTTTCAGAGTTTTAGAATTAAGACTCCCTTCCTCAGAAACCTTCCTGGCAGATTTGCCCTGTCTGTCTGTGCCCAGTGTGGGCCCTAGAGGGGAACAAAATTACTTCGGTACATTTTGATGAGTCAAGATTCTCTCCTGTTGCTGGTGAGGGGACCACGTCTCATTACCTGGCCCCAAGAGGTAAGCACCTAAACCGGCCTCCAGCAGCAAGGAATGAGGAGGCAGGAAGGGGTTTGGGTAGGAAACCACGTGTGTAGTTAGGTGTCCTCATGAAATAACTGGATGGCTCTGACTTTTGCTTCTTACAGCAGAGGGAGCTGAGTCAAGGTGCTGTTTTGCCAAGGTTTAAATCTCACTCTAACACTGAGCTGAGTTATGGGCCCTGATATTGTGGATGTAATTGACCTTGTTCAGGTGAAATAAAACAATACAGAGAAATGAAGAGAAGTATCTCTTGGTTGTGGAGTCTGTTTTCATTGTTCTATCTTCTTTTTAAGTTAAAATTAATTACATGTATAAAACACTTACTTTAAAGGGAGCAATTGGATGTAACATAAGCTGCATATTAAAACCTACATAATTTAGCTTTGGATTTTTTCCATGCTAGTGCATTGTCAAATGGTCCCTGATCCAATTATATAACTCTTTCTAATGTTAAATATGGAATATTCTTTGGAATTATCTGGCTTAAAGTATATGAAGTACAAGGCTGTTAAAGTAGTTAGTGGAATCTATATATTTAGTGTCTATTAAATCAAGTCCTTGAAAGTGCTCTGATCTTTTTTTTTGGCTGTGTCTTCACAACTAGGAATTGCCACGTCCAAGTACTGTGTTTTACAGGCCACTGTGTATTTTCTCTCCTGTGTATCTACGATGGTTTTTGTAAAATACATGGAGCCAGGAAACTGACAGTATGTCTGAGTGGCTTTGTCTTTACAGCCAAAACAAATTACACACTCCCACCTGTCATGATTGGCTTGTTCCCTTCTCTAGTACTTTACATAACTACATTGTGGTAGGACTCCAGGCATGGGCCTGGGGCCCAGCTGCCTCTCTCTGCCTGCCCCATCCTGCTCTGCTCAAAGGGAGTCAGAGTCTTAGGCCTGTGGAGCAAAGGCAACCACCAGGACACAGCCCACAGGAAATTTTTCCTACCAGAAATTTTTCTGCTCTAGCTGGCATATACAGCGCAGTACAATAAAACCAATTGCTGGGAAGGAATTGGAGGTGTTTGGTATGAATATGGAAAGGCATAAGTCCTTTGCCAAAAATGAGTATCTGAAGTGAATGTTCAAAAATAATCAAGTTTATTACATTAAACACAAGAAAATATTGTGTTACCTGTATTTTACTTTGAAGTTAGCAGGTGGGCTTGCTGCATGATGTGACAGACGAAGTTATGAGAAGGGTGGGTGTCTCTCAGGCTTATGTCCTTTGTCATCAGTTAATGGGATAATTAAAGGGGAGTGAAGCAGGTAAAGGGATTTGTGGCCACATCCAGAAATTCATTGAAGACATTTACTGAGCCACTACATCAGCTAATGGCTTCTTGGTGTAAAATAGTCTAAAAGTTTTAAATTAAAGTTGCCTCAGTAGCCTATGAAATTGTCCCTTCTGACTGCCATGACAGACGTCTGCACATCCATGGTGGGAATGAGCTCAGTACGGCTCATGATTTTCAAGAAGTTTCAGAGACGCAACTCATGTTGGTCTTGTGGACTGAGCAGAGAGCAAATGGGAACCACACTTCTTTCTCTAATACTGAATTGCCCAGAGTTCAAAACAGAATCATATATTTTAAAGAACTGCAGTGCTCTGGAGGGGAAATTGAATTGTAACTGTAGAGGAGATTTGCAAACTTTTTTGAATATGAATCAGGGGAGGAAGAGCAAGCAGCAGTGCTGCCCAAGGATGCTGGGAACCAGGAGCTCTGCCATCCACCCGAAAGCAGGAAAGATGGGTGTCCCAGATCAGGGATGGAGAATCACCCTTCCTTCATCCTTTTGTTCCACTCAAGTAGCCTGTGAGCTGCCCACCCACATTGGCAAGGGCAGGTCTCCTTACTCAGTCTACTGCATGCTAAGTTCTACCAGAGACACCCTCTCAGACACACCCCAGAAAGAATGGTATACCAGCTCTCGGGGTATCACTTAGCCAAGTCAAGCTGACACATGAAATTCACCATGACATGTGATTTGTCCTGGCTTACCACAGTAACTCCCTTCCTGGTTCATGATGGTGGCTCAGACCTGCTCTGTCCAGTACACTAGAACTGGCCAGTGTGGAACTGGACTTACTTGGCATTGCTGAGTCTGTTACTGCTGGCCCGTGTGCTTCCCATTTTCAGTATATTGTCATCTTGGTTTCTACTTGCCCTTCCTTGAGGATTTATGTTTTTAAAAATGTTTCTTTACTGCAGTTATGGAGAGGTTTGGGACTGGAGCAATATTAGTTGCATGTGTTCAGTTTGCTTTCTTTATCCAGAAATATGGATTGATTTTTATAGTACTGACTAATTATTCATTTTTGAATTAATACTTGATGATATTTTACCATTATTATGAATAAAAATGCTTATGTAACTTGCATTCATGTGAAGTTTTAATCATATGCTTCAGCATTTAAAAAATAAGAAAAAACTTGATATCTCCAATTTAGATCTTGTTATATATAAATAATGGTTTTTGGAAGGTTTTATTTAAATTAGTCATCTAAAGGAACAATTACTGGTGGTAAACAGGAGAAAAGGAGGATTGAGGAAAACATAGACTTATGATTATGGTTCTGAGAACCCAGAAGAATGTGCCTTTAATAATGCTGAATTTGATTCAGGAACCAGGAGAACCTAATTTTATTGTAAACTTTCTCTTAATGGAAGTGTAAATTTTAATGTAAATTCTTCACAGATAGTGAATTGCTTGGCAGCAAGTACTAAAGTGTAAAAATCAGTGATTTAATAAAGTTAAAGTTTTTATTTTTCTAAAAGACATTTGTAGTAGGGAGGGCAGTGCTGGTATGTCAGCTTCCTGGTGTCATTAGGGAATCTATGTGCTCTAGTATATTTAGAATATGGCTTCCATTCTAAGATTGCCTTAGATCACAAGTTAGCTACTGCACCTCCAGTCATCACCTCCATATTTTAGGAAAGAAGGGGCTAAGAGCAGAAGTGGGCCTACTATATGAGTCTACCTTCAACCTTGTAAGGAGCTTTCTAAGAAGACACATCCAAAAACCTTTGCTTTTTGTTGGCCAGAATTTAGCCATCCCTGTCCATCAGGAAGTCTGGGAAATGCTGTTTTCTGGGCCTGTGATTTATCAGTCGTATGTCATTAAGGCAGAAAGCAGAATAGATACTGGATACAGAAATTGCAGTGCCTGCCATAATGATGTGACTACAGGTATGAAAACAGTGACAGAACAAGAATTCAGCTGTCTTCACAACTGTGGTTGGATATGGAAAGTGTTGTCCACATTACAGAGCCAACAGGCTAGGGAAAATCCACACCAGGATGTGCTGCAGCTTCTGCCCTGGGCTGATGTCTTTTTTCTGTTAGCTTCTCTGCCTGTGGAGAAATAAACCAGGAAGTTGTACTGGGAGTTTCTGTGGCCTTCATACACAGGCTGTAATCCAGGGTTTCACAACTCTTGTAAAGTTTTGTTTTTTTTTTTCTTATCATAGAACTATAAGAGTGATTTAGAAAATTTGGAAGATGCTCGTGGGACTTTTCACACTCCTGTCCCATTAACATAAATATTAACATTTAGTATAGCTACATTTAATCTTTTCACTCATGTTTTTATATGATTTTGAATTCAATATTGTGTCCTCCATCCCTCTCCCCCCATTTTCTTGTGTGGTTTTCATAATCCTCATTTAAATGGCCATACAATCATGTATTCAGTGGATGTTTCCTATCTGTTTAGCAGCCCAACTATTTTTAGATGTTTACTTTTGTTTCCAATTTCTTGGTTTTGTAAGAAATAATATAAAGTAATCTTTGCACAGTTTTTTTTCTGTATTTAGAGCATTTTTATATTAAGAATATAAAAATTATATATATATATATATCATTTGGGGGTCCAGATGTGTTAATAATTTTGAATCTCTGATATACCATTTCACACTGAAATCTTCAATCTACAAGAAGCCACATTATTTGAACTCTTAGGATTGATTAATATCATTTTTGATTATTTGACTTTTTAATTTGCATTTTGAATAACTTTGACTTTAAACTTTTTTTCATGTATTTATTAGTTGTATTTTCTCCTTTGTGAATTGCCTATTCATGTCCTGGGTTTTGTATATATCAGTGTTTTATTGCTTTTATTGTTGCTATGATTTCTTTGAACTTTTTTTTACTTAAATTTTTCTTTTGTGATAAAATGTACATACCATAAAATATACCATTTTAACCATTTCTGAATGTACACTTTGGTGAGTTGAGTACATTGACATTGTTGTGCAGCCATCACCAGCATCCATCTCAGGATCTTCTTCATCTTCCAGACTGAAACTGTCCCCATTAAAGAATAACTCACTTTCCCCCTCTCCCGGCCCTAGCCCCCACCATCACCCCTCTGTCTTTATGACTGTAACTATTCTGGGTCCTCATATAAGTGGAATCATCCAGTATTAGTCCTTTCATGACTGGCTTATTTCACTTGGTATAAGGCCTTCAGAGTTCAGCCACATTGTAGCACAAGTCAGAATTTCCTTCCTTTTTTAAGGCTGAATAATATTCTGTTGTATGTATGACCACAATCTGTTTATGGTGTGAACTCTTTCATATAACAGATAAGAAGTTTTTGTCATAAGCAGATACTTTTTTCTCACTTGATTTTTTTGTAGGTTATATTTTTGAACATCTGTAATTGTAAATTTTTATGTAAGTAAACCTATTTTCCTTTGATGTTTATATATATTTTTCAATCATCTGGGATTTATTTGGAACATCACTTGACACTGAATTTAAACCCAGGGAGAATACAGAGCCAGGGTTAATCTACTTCTTGTTGGATTGTCTTCTATAGTCTCACTTTTGTTTTAAACCAGGCAGGCAGGAAATATTCCCTGACTATGCTCCCACTTTGCATAACTTTCTAGCCTTCCTCTCTTCATCCTAATCCCCCCTCTAATAAGTTTAAATGTTATATTTATAAAGTTAACTTATTAAGATGCTTGGATTCCTCTTCAAGGTAAGAGATGACTGTAAGTCTCTGGAGTTAATACATGCAATTTCTTCTGGTCTAAGATATATTGTTGATATTACAGTTGATTGTTGATATATTCAGCACTTGCTAAGTGCCCAGCCCTCTCCCCTCCAAGTATTTGCATGAATTCACTCACTTATTTAATCCCACAGACAATTGTGAGGTAGATAGTTATTAGGCCTATTTTTCAGGTTGATATGAGGTGCCAAAAGGAGACATATTGTAACCTAAATATTGGAATCTGTAGCTATTCTTCATGTGCTTTAAATGAAAGAAAACTAAAAAAAAAAAAATCTGAATAGTATTCACTAACACAGTGCTAAATGTGTACTGGGAACTTTAAGGTATTAACTAATTTGATCTCAGCCCCTTGAGGTAGGCACATTAAAATAAGTAGTGTGTTATTGAGTGACTTTTAGATCTTTTACTTACAATCTAATTTTGATGACTTTATTACTTCTTGTCTATGTCTTAAGATTGCTTTCTCTCTCCCATTCAGGGAGTGTATTGATTCTAATTCGAGTAATTGAAACTTACTTGGGGCATGATGTTTGAGCTTTGTATAAGACAGGGGTATAAACAAAAGCCCCCAGCTAGTTGATAACCAGATTTGATTATTTGCTTGAAGAGATAGCATACACACAGCACAGAATTCAAAGAATGCAGAAGGATTTCCAGTGCAAGAGTGTCTCCTTCCCACCTCTGTGTTGCCTTCCATATCCCCTTCCTGGAGGAAACCACCTTTACTGGTGCTTAACCAGCAATAATTTTGTGCAGGCACATGGATTATACATAAACTTTTTTCACAAAATGGTAACAAATTACACATACTATTGTATATTTTGATTTTTACTTTAAACATTTTAGAAATTATAATTTAAAATATATGAAATTTACCCCCTTAACACATTT
Source organism: Camelus bactrianus (assembly GCF_048773025.1). Classification (NCBI taxonomy): domain Eukaryota; kingdom Metazoa; phylum Chordata; class Mammalia; order Artiodactyla; family Camelidae; genus Camelus; species Camelus bactrianus. Next base: position 437,538 of record NC_133566.1, read on the forward strand.
TTAAATGTATCACTTGGTAATGTTACCCACATTCACATTGTGGTGTAACAGGCCTCTAGAACTTTTCCATCTTGCAAGATTGAAACTTTGTGCCCATAAACAGCTCCTCATTTCTTTCCCTCATACACCTTGTTTTTTTAAAAAATGTTGTAGGTACAGAAGTGTATTTAAGAATGTGCATGTATGGAGAGACCTCTTTTCATGTGGCAAGTTTATAGTAGAGATTGTTTCATATCTGCAGACACACTGCCCATCCTTTTTAATTGCTGCAAAATGTTGCATTTTATGGATGTGGCCTAATCTGTGTAATCAGTTCCTAGTGATGTGCAGTTATGCTGTTTCTGATCTTGGAAGCTGTGTTGAATGTGAACCTCTCTGAGGCACCTTATTTTAGATGTCCCTTGGCTGGACAGTGGGATTTGATTTTGTCTCATAGTCTTAGCCCAGAGACTTTCTCTTCAGTAGGTGAGTTTCTCACTGGTACACACTGATGATTTTAGTAATAATAATGCACTTTCACTGAGTACATTCCCCATGCCAGGTGCTGCCATGAGCACTTTGTTTAGACTCCTGTGAGGTCAGTACTAATTATGTGTGGAGAGAGGAAATCACTTTCCAAGCTTGGTAAAATTGAAGGTGGGGTGTGGCTGGGCTGACTGGACTTGGAGCTCTCCCATTGACCGTGCTGAAATGGCCTGGGCTGTGTGGCAGGTGTCTGTGGACCCAGCTGCTTTACTGGGAGCTGTGCTTTTTGGTTTTAATGTGTTTTATTTATGTATGGATATTTTAAAACCCAGGCTTGGTTTTCTCTTTGGTTTCTATTGGGTGCATATTCGTTCTGATAATTGGTATCTTTTAAAACATATTTTAACATAACTGTACTTTTGTATAATATATTTACCTGTATTTGTTTAGGGATGATTGCTTCCTACTGTGCTTAGTGACCAAGTTGGTACATTTCCACATTTCTTACCTCCTCATCCTTTCTTCTATCACCTGCTTTTGATTGTTTATGTTAGTGAACTTACTCTGATATTTATGTTTATAACTTTATGTTTACTGATGTCTCTGCTGCTCTACCAATAAAACAATATCTTTTGATTTCATTACACAAGGGTATCAGTGTCTTTATATTTTTCTCCTTTCCATCTGTGCCTGCCAACTTGATACTATTTCTGCTGTTTTAATTTATAATATTTACCTTCTGTTAGCTATAGCTATAGATTCTCCTAGAAAAGAAAAGTATTTATCCCTACATCTTAAATGGACTACTTGCTCACTGTAAGTCTTTGGCTGTACTTTAGGCATTCTTATTATTTGGCTAAAGCTTATTGTCTGATGGTTAATTCATGAAGGGTTCATAGAAACCAAATTCTCTCAAGTTGTTGTATGTTTAAAGGCATTTTGTTTTTGCAACAGTCTTGATTGGCATGTGGCCAGGTGTAGAATTCTGGGGTCGTATTTTCCTGCTGGAAGAGTCTGTAAGTGTGACCCTGTGTGTCCCAGTGTCCTACATGTAGCTGTGCCAATGGCTGAGACAGGCTGCCTATTTCCTGCTTTAAGTATATGTTGCTCTGCTCAATAAGCCTAACAAAACATCACAGGCTGAGTGGCTTCAATAACAGACATTTGTTGTCTCACAGTTCTGGGGGCTTTAGGTCTGAGATCAAGGTGCCATCATGGTTGATTTATGGTGATATCTCCCTTCCTGGCTTGCAGATGGTCTCCTTCTCATCGGGTCATTGTGTGGCTCTTCCTCTGTGTGTGAGTGAGAGAGAGCTCTCTGGTGCCTCTGCCTTTTCCTGCAGAGATGTTAGTGCTGTCCTGTGACCTCACTGACCCTGGATTACCCCCCAAGGGGCTTCATCTCCAAACACAGTCACCTGAGGGTTGCAGCTTCAGCATAAGGGTTTTGGGACACACAGCCCAGTATATAACAAAGGGTAATGTGGATTTATTTATTTATTTTTTTGTCAAAAAGCCCAGATATTTTTTTTTCTTTCTTTTTTTTTTTTTTTTTTTACAGATTAAATATGTGATGTAAATCCATATTTATTGACATGGACAAATGTTCACAACATATTGCTAAATGACAAAAAGCAGGTTTATTAATTTTTATCTTTCTGTAATCCTGTTAATTTCCTATAAGATAAGTTATTATTTTAAATAGACATTTCAAAAAATTCAGATATCTATGTCATGATTTTCATCTGCTTTATTTTTATATTTTCCTGGATACATGTTTTTTATCTTCCACTTATTTTTCCTATTTTCTCCCTCCCATCTCTTTTTCTATGAGTGTTTTTATATGGTGTTTGGCTGATCTTTTTATGTTCTTTCCTCATCTTTGAGTGAGGGGAGCTCTTCCTGAACTGGCTGTGTGTGCGAGTTTAGGCTGGGTGGCGGGCAGCATCTGGGTGAAACAGCTTCTGCCCTGGGCTTGTCTTTCTCACAGCTGATGGTGGAGGTGTTCAATCCCACCTTTCTGCCTGTGGTCTGAGGGCAGGGGCCTGGGGAGCAAGGGTCCTGCAGCTGTGCAGCTCAGACTGCTCTGGTTCCAAGCAAGGGCTCTCTGCTTTTGCTCTTCTCTGGAGAACTGGCTATTGCTTGGTGTCTGGAGTCACTGGTCTTCACTTTCCATGTCCTCACTCATCTGGTCTCGATGGGGTTGTTATTGCCCTTGGCAGCTCAATGCACATCTCTTCAGATTCACGGTGTTTGGGTGTTCTGTTATCCGAGGTGGAGTTTCCTTTTCTGTAACTTGTTCTTGTTTTGGGGGGGATTAGTAAGAGCAGAAGTGTTTAGAGAGGCTTTGCTCTCTCAAAGATTATAAACCCCACAGCCAAAATATCTTTAATCAATCACTCTAGGTGTACACTGTCTGTCAAATTAGGGAGTTGTACAGCATCTTAATGAACATGCTTTTAGATTAACTTTTTGTGGTTCTGATGTAATTACATGAAATTTGGGTGAACACTAAATATAGTGAATGTTTTCTTACAGACAGAACCTCCCCTGAATACACCAGAAAATAGAGAATATCTTGCAGAAATTATGTTTGAATTATATAACGTACTAGGACTCTACATTTCAGTTCAGGTAAGGACAAGTGACTTTCATGATTCCCAAGTGACCTTAGTTGTCTAATGTGGAAGAAATCTTGATTCTAGAGGCCTCGGTAAGATTGTGTTGTGTGGTTTCCTTTCCCATTCACTCAAGTGCACACGAACACGTCCCATTCAGGTCCAAACTCAAACACTGTACAGAGTAAGTTCTGTGATTTTTGTTTTTACTGCTGGTGTAATTTGTCCAGCTTATGTCTGTTTGCATGCATTCAAATCTAAGGTATCATCAGGGAGACAAGATAAAGATGTAGGTGTGGTTCTTTGGCTTCTTTTACTTCTGAACATAAAAAAGAAAACATACTATAGACTCTGTTTTTTAAAAAAAAGAAAAGAAAACAAATGCCTTTCAAGGGTTGCCCCTTGTGGATCTGAGCTCCTGTGGTTCCATGAGTTTGCAGAACTTCCCCTGGAGCTGCTTGGTTTTTTTTTGGGGGGGGGGTTGTTGGTTTTAGGTGTAATGTATCTGTCACTCTATATAAGGGGATTGACTGAAATTTGGGGGAATAAATGATAAAATTGTTTCCAAAATGTTTCCTGCATTTTCCATTTCCTTAATGTAGGAAAAAAGAGGAGGAGTTGCATAGATGATTAACTTGGAAAATTCCACATGCTGTGTCCACTGTGTGCTGATTCTCAGTACACAGCAGCATTGTAAAGGCTTTGAGAATGCCTGCATTAGAGAACTCTGTTTACTCCACCACTTCCAAATTTAACCAGAAATATTTCCTCTCCCCTAAGCTGTTTCTGTTCCATGGACTAGGAGACACTTTAGGAAACACTGGACCAGTGGTTCTCAAAGTGGTCTGTGCAGCAAGGTCTCCTCAAAAGGGTTTTTCAAAGTACACATTCTCAGAATTTATATCAGACCATGGGTTTCCAGCCTCAGCACTTTGGATCAGACAGTCATTGGGGGAGAGGTGGGTACTGAGCTGTGTGTTATGGGATGTCTAGCAGCATCTCTGGTTTTGACCCACCAGGGGAAGCACCACCACCAGCCTCCTCTCCCCCAAATGTGACAGCAAGAAATGGTACCATATGTTGCCAGGTGCTCCTTGGGGGCAAAATTGCCCCTGGTTGAGAACCACCATCCTGGTCCTGCCAGATGAGAGTTTCTGGGTGACAGGCCCAGTACTTTGTCTTTCTAAAGTCTCCACAAGTAGTCTTATTGCAACCCATCTGTGGACCCACACTGGAAACCAGAAAATTAGAAATTAAAACCTCCTGATTCCACAATAAAATTCCTTTCTCACTGGCTTTTCTTTGCAAAGCATTGATTTATCTTACTGAGAAGTTGATTCCTCCAGATTGAGTGCACCAAATTTACATGTTAGTTGTCCACTTTGGAATTTGGATTTGGGAGGAAGATTGAAGGTAGGGAAGGGAAAGTTCATTCAGACTCAGTAAGAAAGAAAGGGCTTATTGCTCAAACCTGAGGACAGGCTGGTGGAACACTTGAGAAAGTCCCCATGCTGATGGTCTCTGTGGCTTTTGTGCAGGCAGGCCTGGCCTTAGGTGTGTACTGGACATCATGACAAGTTGGTGAATACACATTAACAGGAATCATCATTGACAGTAGGGACGGGGTCACTCATGCTATCCCAGTGGTCAACAGGGCACCCAGTTCTGCTCTTTCTGTGGGCCTAACCTGATTTGAGGTGAAGGAAGCAGTGAAAGGAAAAAACCTTTCTGTTAATTAAAGCACCACTTTTGAAGACATACCTGTATTTAGCAAAGGTAACAAGAGTCTTTAAATCCAGATATGTGAGAAAGTGGAAGATGCCCAGTGTCTTTGGCACTGGCAGTTGGAAATTTGTGGTAGCAGTTATTGCAGTCAGGTGCAGTCTGATGTCCCCGCACTCTGCTTGGCCCTGGTGTCACTTTGCCAGGAAGGTCTTCCTGGCTTTCATTCTGAACTGTTATCTGGATATCAGTGGGTGTGTTGCATGGCCATTTGGAGGGTGAATCTGTGTTCTGTGACAAGATCGGGCTGGAGAGGATTGCTTCTTGTTTTTTAAAAATTATTTAAGAGCCAAGAAGGAGAGATTGTTCACCTTGACTTGCAGGATGCTTTGCAATGCCACTTTTCGGTTCTAACTTTCAAAATATTACAGAAGTGGTTCCTAATTCAGGCTTCAAGAGACTATATATATTTGTCCAATGGACTAGTTAAATGAATTATTTAAAGTTTGTTTTTTGTTTGTTTGTTTGTTTTTTTGAAAATTAATTGAAGCCATCTGGAGGCAGTTACAGTGTGAAGTCAGACCTGCCGTTCCTCCAACAGGTCCCTTCTTGGAGGCAACCACTGATACTGATGTTTGTTATTTTGTGTATTACAAGTATCTTTTGAGTGAATATAGGTTTATGTGTGTATGTGTTAAGCTCCTTTTAAAAGTGCAATAAATAAATCACTATGCTATACACTGGAAACTAACACAACTTTGTAAATCAACTAAGACTTAAATTTAAAAATGTAAACTAGGGTTTTTAAAAACAATTCATTTACTTCAATTAAAAAATAATCACTGTTTTATTTCAGGACGTTGCAGGGATGATGTACTAATATGATGGTGCTTTAATTCCTCAAAGTTCAGAAATCACTGCAGGGGGAGGCTGACATGTCTGTGGTCAGGAGGAAAAAACTAAATCCTTCCCCTCTGTCCTCACACCCTGCCAGTGTTCCCTTTGCCCTGGGGTGAGGAGAGGCAGGAAGCCTGCAGAGCGTGCTCTGTGCTCACAGCCCCTTCAGCCAGTCTCAGAAAACTTCCCCCTCTTGGGTGTGAGGTGTGTTGGTGCCACCTGCTGTGTGGTCCTACCTGGCTCCTCTCTGAGGTCATATCCTCAGAGGTCAGTGCAGGCCAAGGTCAGGGCCAGTGCCTGTGGGCCTGCTTCCTGTCCTCCCCTGTGCATCTAAAACAAGTTTCACACTGCACGCAGGCCTACAGAGAAAGTTGTTGTTCAAATTTTTCTCTGTTTCTTAGTGCAGTTTTTTCCCCCAATTATAAAAATTATTTATTGTACGAAATTTAGATAAAATGGAGAAATGTAAAGAAGAAAATAGAGTGACCCACAAACCTGCCCAGAGGACTGTGCCACAATTTTTTGGTATAGCCTTCTGAGCTATTTTTCTTAGACACATGATCATATTTTAAACACAATTGGGATACCCTCCATCTGATTTAATGTTCTAATTGTACAATGTGCTCCTGAAGTTGTGTTTTGCATATTGATTTATCCCTGATGTGTTTTTATGGTTAAATACTCTGTGGAAAAATATTTAGTAACAACCTAACAGCCCATCATGTGGGTATAGCACAATTCACTTACTTGTTTTCCTATTGTTGGCTGTGGGTTATTTTAATATATTTAATCTGTGATGAAGCTGATACTTACTTAATATGGATTGAATTAATTTTAGAAAAATTTATATGTAATGTATTGAGTATAGAAATCGTGAATAGTTTCTGTTTGTGAGAGCTACTGTTCTTATGAATTTAAGTTTTTGATTTTAATAATATGTACATATCTTTTATCTTGATCTTAAATATTTTACAATTGGCTTGGACACCTGAGAAAGGCTACACACTCTCTCACTTCTAGAAGTTGGGCACCTCAGAAGGCATAAGAGGAATTCAGTCACCTGTTCTTGCAACTTCACTGGTAACTGTCTGTGCTTGTACTCAGTGGAACTGATACATCTGTCAGATGGATGAGGATTTGCTCCAGCCTTCTGTCTCCATGAGTGTGTGACAAGCAGCCAGTGCCATCAGGGAGCTCAGAGTGCCTCCTCTACCTGGTGCAGTTGGGGACATTGTCCACTCTGCCCAGCTGCTCCCACCAGCATGAGCTGGATCTTCCCAACCTGTGGCCTGAATGTTGAGTGGCACCCTGGTGGGCTGGTGAGGCCCTGGGGTCACACAGCAGCTCCTGGCCCTGTCCTGCTGGTGATGGCTGACAGCCTGGTCACTGGCCCGGGAGGGCAGCTGGGTGAGCAGATCCAAACTCCCCCCAGCATGGATCTCACATAGCATAGGGTTGAGGGGAACCTGCCAGACTGTTCCTTTCTACCAAGTGCAGCTCTTACTAGAGTGAGCAGATCGGTTATTGAGTCCTTAATGCATGCCTAAACCATGCTGTGTGCTTGACCCACTGCGTGTCACTAGGTCCCTTCTGTGCACCCACTCGCCCCATATGATGGGTGAAGGTGCCAAGACTGAAACATATGTGTTAACAGGTGTGGCCATGGTTACTCTGCCCACAGATATGGAACCAGGATCTGAGTCCAGGTTGTTACACTTTAAGTCCTGCATGCTAACCAGATTGTTGACTTTTAAATGCAAGCCAATTTGTAGTTGGTTTAAAAATTAATAGTTAAATGGCAAAAATGTATGTGACAATGAATATATATATGCTCATGTATAACTGAAAAAATTGTGCTCTACACTGGAATTTGACACAACATTGTAAAATGCCTATAAATCAATAAAAAATATTTATAAAATTAATAGTTAAAACTTTTTCCTTTTTGTTAGAGGAACAAAATAAAATGATCCATTGTTCAGACAGACAGCAGCATTTTGGAAATTAACTACCTTCTGTGGTTTTCTCTTCACATTCCTAATGGAAAGGCCACTTTGGTTGCTTACAGATCATCTCAGGTTCTCCTAATGGAATTGCATGCATGGTCATTTTATCCCCCCTCCCCCAGTCCTGAGCTTTGCACAGAGTGGGGATTCAGTAAATGCTTGCATTGCCAGGGCAGGTGGGGGCAGGAGTCTAACTTAGAGTCCAGGGAGGGCTTCCCTCCTGAGGTTACTCACATGGTGTTTTGCCTCTCTGTCTCTGGAAGGTTAGGTAATTGGAAGCTGCATCAAACATATCCCTATTGCAGGTAGAGATATTATGTATTTCATTCAACAGCTGCCAAGGGACAGGGAGGTGGGAATCCCTCCTGAGCAACCACTGGAGACTACAAAGGCCATTAATGTAAAAAAAGATGGGAAATGGGCCAGTTTGGGGGTGAGAGAGAAATGGCGTTTGCACATTTCCCCTTGTGGCTGCCACCCCTGCTCCCATCATGTCTTCCCTCCCCTCCCCATGAATGTGGGTATCCATCTGCTTACCACTTGAATTAAGGGGCTGAAAGCTCAGACTCTTCTCTGAACATGGATGCTTGTGGAGGTTCCAGCTGTAAATGAGAGCAGCTTGATAACTGGTATTGAGCATCCTGTGTAGTACGATGTCATATAATTGGAGCCTGATTAGACAGAACCTTCAATTAGCCAATGTGTCTTGCACCTCTCCCTCCAGGCTTCATTTCCCAAGTAAGGAGCAGACAGCAGCAGCAGTGACTGTGAGGAATCCTGTGCAGTCAGCCAGAATTCAAACTCATTTCCAGCTCTTGCTATGTTTGGTTCTGTACCCTGAGAATTACCATTCAGAGGGATGCTGTTCGAGGGTGAATCATTGAACAGAGTCCACCTGTGCTTTCTAGACTCCGTTACCATGCTGGAGGAGTTACAGGATGCTCTAAAATTAAATCAGTAAGATTCGGAGGAAAATGGCTCATTGGACCTTATTTAAAATGCCCACTTGTCTGATCCATCAGTTTGGTCTTTGTGTCACTCTGTAGGTAGCAGTTGACTGACCCCTTTTGAAACAATTTTCTTTTCAGGTTGCAAAATCAGGACAAATTACTGTTTCATTTTTGTTTTGTTTTAGTCAAAATGAAGAGATTCTTAGTAATACAAGGATAATTATATAAAGAGCTAAGATTTTGTTTTTGGAGAAGAATTTAAGCATGGAGGTGACATGTGACATTGAACACACAGTTTCTGAGCTGCAGGGGAGTTTAAGGGAGGTTAGCCTCCCCCCTTTGCACCCAGTAACAGGCTTGTTGAAGGAAATGTAGTGTCTGGGGGGAGTCCTACATTTTGCACGACACTCTTGGTGGATGCAGAGGAATTTTTAGGACAGGGTGCACTGGTGTGGGACAGGGCTACTGTGAGTAGGGTGGCCAAGTGACTGGGTGTGCCCAGGACTAGAGTTTCCTGGGCTGGGGCACCTCAGAGCTTGGGTGTGTGGTCCTGGGCAGCCCATGGGAGTCAATACTTTCCCTCTGGGGGAAGGTTTACAAAAGTAGCATAAAACTTTCTTTTCATGTTAAAATATTTCCTAGAACTTCCCCTAGTCCTTTCCTTGTGTTTCTTCAAGGAAATAAATTTGGATATTTGACCCAAGTTCCCTCACCAACCCACTCCTGTTACCAATATGTCTCACAGCCTCTGGCTCGTGACCATCGGGGTGGTCATGCAGGTGAGCGGGGCCCTGAGTGTGCTGACTGACAGAGGCTGCTCTCCTAGTCCTTGTAGTGGGCTCTACCTTCCTCACTGGCTCTCTGGGGTCCATCTCTGACCCTGAACCAGGTTTGGCCCATTTGGGCAGTGACAGTGTATCACTCAGCCATGAAGGTCGGGAGTGAAAGAGCTCCTTGTGTTCCCTGCAGGTCAGCTGTCCCAACCCCATTGTCAGTTAGTTCTTGCCCCACTTCTCTCTGTGGGGGTGGGTCAGAGTTACCCTGTGTCTTGTTGCCCCTGTGGGCAGGAGTGGGCCTGTGGATGCGTGGATTCTGTTGGTGGGGGCAGCGGTGGTCCAGGTCTTGGAGCTGACACACTGCACACCGTCAACTCTGTGGAGGTATTTCCTGCGTTCAGTTAAACCTCTGAGATACTACAAGTCATTGACCTGGTGTTTTAGGACAACTTACTGTTTCTGCCCTCAGCCTGGTAGATTTGAAGTTGTATGGACTGACCCACTCACTCAGTTATCAGTGAGCACAGGGGTGTGTAGCGTCTGGCCCATCAGTCTTACAGTTGTGCAGAGTATACCAAGGATAGTATTAGGTTTCATTTCAGGGATTCTAAGAAATTTTGAACTTAGTATCATGAAAATGCCTTCAGAGGTCCTCCTGAGCACCAGCTTTGGGCCTGACACAGTGCAGGCATTGAACAAAGCCCACCTGGCCCACCGGAAGCTGACTTTCAGAATCCGGTACCCAGGGGCCACCTGCTGTTCTTGTGAGGTTAGCTCTAAGGACAGATGATCAACCCAGAGACCCCCAGTCAGGCATCATCAGCTGAGGAAACACTTTGCACAGCACAGGCTGGGGCTGGCACTGAGAATGTTCTCATGCCCAATGTGTGACAGCTCCATCCTGCCAAAGTCGAACTTTTCTTTGGTTCATGGTCCCAGAACCTTAAAAAGTGCTGTGCCATTTACTTATTTATCACCATCACTGGTTACTCTGACTCTCAACCAGTGTATGGGCCAGTGGGCAGGGGTCTGTGTGTGTTTTAGTCACTTTTGCATCCCACGTTCCTAGGCACTCACTCTGTTGTGGAGTCACTGAGTGTGCTGTGTCAGACCGCACAGCAGGTTAACCACCTGCTGATCGGCTCTGGTGAGCACAGGGCCAGATCTGCTGCCTTCAGATCTGGGTTGGGCTGTGATGCGGGTCTGCTGGTCCCAGTGGGTGGCAGTGAGTGCCTGGGCAGGTGCCAAGTGGGGGCATACAAGAAGTAAGGTGAGAGGAGATGGAGACGAGGGACTTGGTAGGCAACGTCAGACATCATCTCAGATAGTAGGCAGCAACATGTGACAGAGTGAGGCTGGGACTAACAGCAGAGCTAGAAAGAAAGCAAATGTACATGGCCAGAGCATAGCTGTTAGACATCACTGTGTCCAGTGTCCCTTGGAGCTGTGGCCATGGGCAGGACTGATGTCGGGGTATGTGATGCTGGAGCTACTGGGTGTTTGCTGGAGGGCAGACTGGGTGGTTGCTAATGCCTGGTGACATCTTTGTGTGTGTGTCTGCAGGAGAAGTATTGTCACATTTGCCCCGATATAGTCAAGGAGTTTGCCAAGTATGACGTGGATCCGTGGAAGTAGATCAAACAGCACACAGGGAATAATACCATCAGCCAGAAGAAGTTCATTATGGATGTTGGCTACGAAAGGTTCCCAGGCCCTGAAATTTTCTTTCATCCAGAGGTAAGACATTTGCTTTCTGAGTGTGCAGAGAATGATGTGTGTGGAGAGATGCTGCCACCTCGTTTGTGCAAGAGTGGCTCTCCGTGGGGCTCCTGAGTGAGGTGGCCACCTTTCAGGGAGGACCTTGGGAGTGTAGGCTGCAGCCTCAGTGGCTGCTCTGTCTCCTGCATGGTCCACCCACTTGACTGGGTGTTTCAGCGTGCTCCTTTTTGGGTCTGGCTATCTGTTAAACAGTTAATGGTTGGTTAAACCAACTGTGGTTAGGAAGAAGCTTTAAGAGCAATATAAGATAATGGATTTGAAATTCATTTCATACTAATATGAAAACTAGTTAATCTCAAGGACTGATTGGAATTTGTGTAAGAGTATGATAGTGTACATATAACCTTCCCATCACTCATGACGATCCGTCCTCATTCCAACTTTTAACCCAGGACAGCTGGTCCTGCTGTGTTCCCTGCTGCAAGTTAAAGCTTCTGTCTGAGGACAGCCTTGGAAAGAAGAATTAGAGATATTATCAGTTTAATGAGTAGTCACAAAGAATGATTACTGCTTTTGCAAAAGCAGTAACTAAGAGGCAATATTTTAAGGTTTAAGTAAAATGGACTTTATTTGTATTTTGTATATTTTTCTGCCTCATTCAGTTTACATTTAATAGGTAAATACAAACCACTGCCTGTTCTTCGATGTGTATGATCATTTGTTCAGGGAAATTGCACACAATGTATGTCTGACTGTACCTAATATCACTGTACTCATCGTTTGTGATAGTCTTCAGTTAAAATACACATAAACCAACAACATCCAGTGAACAGCTACATGGTGCCTTCTTCCCTCGAGCACATTAACACTTTCAATGATTTTTAAAGCATATTTCAGAATTTTGTAGCTGAATTACTTATACTTTAGCTTATTTCACTTATGGAATTGAATGTAAGATTTTTTACTCAATAACATGATTGTTACCATATTGATTGTTTCACTTAGAAGCCACCACCATTCCCCCTTCCCAGTCTTCTAGCTCAGATTTACAGTGTGAGTCACTGACTAGGTTTTTTCTTATATCCTGGCTAACTTTTTCATGACATTAGTGTCTATACATGATATGCTCATTATCTACTCACAATATTTTTCATTACACGTCACATATACTGTGCACTTGTTTTTACAATCTCACATAAATTGTGAGTCACTGTGTATTCTAACGCCGGGCTGGTCTGTCTTTGTTACTGTTTGATGTTTTTCCTTCACTAAAGCCACACATTTCATCTCCTGAGGGGACATGTCATCATCACTCCATGCACAGAGTCACTTGGATTAATTTGACACATTCATTCCAATGTGATGGTTTTAAAGGCATAGTGAATTCTGTATTTGTTAAAGTTACTTTTTAAAAAAGTTGTTGAGAGAAATGCGTAATATTTCTTTTATATCTGTATAAAATTCAGTTTGCCAACCCAGATTTTATGGAATCCATCTCAGATGTTGTTGACAAAGTAATACAGAACTGTCCCATTGATGTCCACCATCTGCTGTATAAGGTGTAAGCTGCTTGGGTAAGGTGCTTGGATTTCATTCTGGAATTAAAGGCCCAGCATTCTGAGAAAAATAGATTCTTAACATCAGATTGCAGACAGTTCTATTTGACTTCTGTTTTATAGGATTTGTTAAGGGCCAGATTCCTGGTAAAATATTTTTCTTGGAGTTTGGATGACTTAAATACTTGGCAATATGACTCAGTTAACCAGAAGTATTTGATTTAAAAATTCTAATATCTCTTATTCTTATCTGCCCAGCTGTATTTTAAACTGGACAATTTTAACCCTCCATGTTGACTGAAAGATCAAGGGGGTCCTTCCCCTCATGCTTTCTGTGAGTTCGCTGGTCTTGCTTCGTGAGTATTAGATTAGTGCCAGATGTGTTGTTGTCAGAGAGAAGGAGGAACCTGAAATGAACAATCAGAAAATGCTCATGTAATGTTTCTCCAAAATTCTTTGAGTGCAGGGAATTTTGAAACTTGAAAGGAGAAAAAGGCAGTTCATGTAACTGTCAGATGAAGGGATAGTTGCTGACAGCCAGAGGGAAGGGTCAGAAAGTGGTGGTCAGCCAGCCCTGCTTCCCTGGCTGCTCACCTCTGCCTGCATGTCCTGCTCTTCCCCCCAGACCACGTCTTCCCTTCTCAGATGCAGGGACCTGAACCTTAGGGAGGAGAGGGCCAGGCTAAGTAGGGAGGGCTTAATATAGTTTATTTCATCTGGACAGTAGAATACTATTCAGTCTTTAAAAATAATGAGATAAATCAATGTAAATTCAAATGAAAAGATGTCTACAGTATATATTGTTAAATGGAAAAGCAAGTTGTAAAATTTACACATAGTATTATTTCATTTTAGTTAAAATATACTTTATACATATATATATAAGGAAAGGTTTTGAATGATATTTGCTAAACTCCTTAAAGGAAATAAAATATTTCTGGGTATGAGAGATGGATAACTCTTATTTTCTACACTTTGTGTTTTAAAATTAATTGAAATTTTATAGTTAACAAATGTTATTTTTATTATTGTAAAACATTTTCCTATATAGACAACTATGATGGGTAAAAACAAATTATAATTTGGTTTTTATTGATATATAATCTTAATTAAACACCTCTCTCCTCCAGTAAATGTGCAAGGAAGGGAAAGCAAAGGAAGATGGGAGTATTAAAGTTTAGTGCAGTATGTGTCTTGCTCTGCCTACTTTTTTAATCTCACATAACATTAGCTGTGTCTTCCTGTCCATGAAAGCAAGGAACAAATGTGCACTATTTAGTCCTCATTTCATCATGGTGGAGATGAAAATTCTGCCAGCAGTAAGGATTGCTCATGCTGGGGTTGAGTTTTCTCATTTGATCATTTAGTTCACGTTCAGTAGATTTACGGAATTCTTGAAGTCGGGCTGGTCTTGTAGCCTGAGTACCTTATTTAACAGATGATGACACTGAGCCCTACAGATAGGAAAAGAAGGCAAAACTGGAGGGACCTGGGTCACATGGGGCAAACTGGTCTTAGACTTTTTTTCTAGTTGAGGTAGAGTTGATGTACAATATTATATGTTTCAGGTTGCAGTTTTTAAAGGTTATACTCCATTTATAGTTATTATAAGATGTCAACTATATTCCCTGTGCTGTACAATATATCTTTTAGCTTATTTATTTTATACATAGTAGTTTGTATGTCTTAATCCCCTACCCTAGTCTTGCCCTCCCCTCTTCCCTCTCTCCATGGATACCCATTAGTTTGTTCTCTGTACCTGTGAGTCTGTTTGTTGTTGTTGTTATTGTTGTTGTTGTTGTTATGTTCACTAGTTTTCTTTTTTAGAGTTCATATATAAGTGATATTATACAGTATTTGTTTTTCCTGTCTGACTTATTTCACTCAGCATAATACTCTCCAAGTCCATCCATATTATTGCAGATGGCAACATTTCATTCTTTTCTATGGCTCAGTAATATTCCATTGTATATATATCACAACTTCTTTATCCAGTCGTTTGTTGATGGACCCTTAGTTTGCTTCCATATCTTGGCAATTGTAAATAAGGGTGCCATGAACGTTGGGGAGCATATATCTTTTTAGGTTAATGTTTTCATTTTCTTTGGATGAATACCCAGAAGAGGAATTGCTAGAACATACAGTAGTTCTATTTTTAGTTTTTTGAGAAGCCACCATCCTGTTTTCCATGGTGGTTGTAATAGTTTGCATTTCTATTGTTCCTACTGTTCCTGCTTTTGGTGTATAAACTATACTGACTAAACACAGAGTGAACTAGTTGCTCACAGTGTCTCTTAATGTGACTGCACATTGAATTAAGTGGGAAGCTTTTCAAATCTGGATGCCTGGGCCAATTGTATCAGAATCTCTGGGTGAGGGGGTGTGATGCTGGGGAACTCAGCTCCTGGGGAGACTGATGCCCAAGGACAGCCAGGGCTGAAAACTGATTTCAAGAAGCACCTGCTGCCTGCAATGACTTGAACTCCTGGGTAAGTCACAGGCCTCCAGGACTCAGCTCTCACACACTAGTCTCTGTATAAACTGTATATCAACAGGATATATGGGTTCCATTTTCTCCATATTGTTGCCAAATGTTTGTGTTATTGTGGTCTTTTTGATGATAGCCATCCTGAAAGGTATGAGGAAATATCTCACTGTGGTTTTAATTTGCATTTCTCTGATGATTAACAATGTTGAATGTTGTCTCACTGCCTGCTTTCTAGGCTCAGTGGCAGGAACTGTATGTCGATATTCTTTTGGTGAAGCAAGTAAGAGGAAGCTTGCTTTAAGTCCTGCTGACAACACCTGAGATCTTCTTGGTCATTGAGGAAACACCTTTTTCAGGCTCACTAACAAGAAAAAGAAGGTGGAGAATATAAAATATGGCTTTGAAAATTCAGACTTTTTACAAAAGCAAAACAATTTTTTTTACAGAAGTCATAATCTAATTTTTATTTCAGTCTGATCTGTAGATAAGGGGTTTCACATGCTTCCTTTTTTAATTATTTTTTGTTCAGTTTCCAAGTGTGATGGAGGTTGGGTCTGGGAATGGTTCTTCTTTTTCATTTTATTATATCTCTCTATCTTTATGGGTTAAAGATTATCAGTTATCTATTGTAGACTTGAAGGACTTTTTTAAGTGGAAGGTTTCTTATATTGGCTGTGCACATTTCCATGATATTGCTGTGAGATCTGTTTTTGGTATGGTGTGAAGCCACGTCATTTTTGTGTGTGCATTGCCTGTTATTTCTGTGATTGCTTATGTGGATTTTGTTGTGGAGAACACAACCTACTCATTGTTTAGCAGAGCCTCATTTTGATTAGGTGTTTATCACAGATTGGAGAGTGGCTAGGGCTCCTCCTTTTATTGGAATTGAAGCTTCCAAACCATTTCTGGGGTGCAGGTTGTGGTATGTGGTTTTGGAATGTTTCCAATACACACTCATGACAGTTCCCTTGTCCTTTCTATTGCCATGGGAATGTCCAAATTCTACACAGAAACACCAGTGGAAACAAATCTAAAGAAGTCATGCATTAGGGCCTGCTGCAATGATCCTTCAGTCTCCCAGCTGGGTCCTCAGTGCAGTACCAGGTCAGTGCCATCCCTATTGTCACATTTGCATGTGGTAGACAAGGCTGATGGAAAGGTTTCAAATTCCCCAGCTGTACACCCAGATCTCTGCTCTTGGCACTCTCTTCCTTGTGACATGGACCACCAAGGCAACCACAGAGCATATCCACACCCTTTGCCTTGGACCCAGTAGAAATCACAGTTTGGCCTATAAAATGTGCAGATCCTTTGGCCATGGATTCTGATTTCTACCCCAACTTCCCCTGGGTCCCTCAAACCAAAATTATGATGGTTCTGATAGAGCCCTGCTTCTCCTCTATTGAGAAAATGCCAAATTGTGCCCTGGATCTGCAGATATAGTGACTATGTCCATGGGATACCTAGATAATCCACACCATGTGCATCAGCAATGTTGCTTTTTGAATTCAGGTCCCAGGAAGTTCTGTTCTGTAGACACTACCAATCACAGCAAACAACACACTCCAACCCCATGAGACACAGTCTGTGCCATCAGCCTCAACCCTCTCCCTCAGCTTCAGCAGACATTTCTAGCTCAGCATCAGTAGCTTAAGGTCTGAGGATTGATTACAGAAATATTTTGTGCTGGTTTCTTTAAGTTCTGTCAGCCAAGAACTTGCTGTGCCCTCCTCTCACCCTCATTGGAACCACTTCAATCCCAACTGACCTCTCTGTGTGTGTCCCGGTAAGAGTGTTTTCCCCTTTTTGGCTCCTTCACCAAAAGTCAGGTCCTGCACTGATTTCCTTTTCTACTTTTCTTTTTTCTCCTTCCCAATTTTGTGAGTACCCTTTCTGTCTCTTGAAGTAAGAGATGTTCAACCAATGTTCAGCAGGTGTCCTGAGAAAAGGGGTGGGTGTACATGGATGAGAGTGAGCTAAGAATGCACTTGTAATCAATGAAAGATATCAAACATGAGACTGTTATATAGGGATTAAGTTTTATAGGAGAAGAGGAATGAAATGAGTTCCACAAGAGAAACAACTATGTAAAATTCCTGGCTTTTCTAGAAGAGTTTGTTTATAATGTGTTTGTTTTTTTGGATGACACGGTAGATACAAAATCACTTTGGTATTTAATTTAGCTTCCATTGTGTACATTAAAAAGAGTGGTTTTTGTAAATCAATATTTATAATGTCAGAAGCACCTTCTTTTATAATGATTTAAAGTCAAGTTAAAATTTTTACATATTATCTTTTTAAATGGATGAGGAAAGGACACAGTGTTTCAAAATCCTTTTAGAGGGTAGTGGATGAAAAAACATTCAGGCACTTTATTCTAAAGTGCCTGGAAGCCAAGAGCCTGTGCTGACCATTTAACATTTTGACCCAATAAAAAGATAAAGCCAGAGTCATTTCAGAAATATCCAAAAGCTATTTCAAGCATCCCCTGCAAATGGCCAAATCCAGAACTCTGAACACAGTAAATGTTCAGTTAACACTAGGTCATTGACAAAATATTTTGGCCATTCAACTGATATCTATTAACAGCATAAATACAATATCCCTCCTTCCTACCTCTAGCCTTCAAGAAGATCTTTCAATTTTTCAAATATCAGTCAAAAGTATGTTATTGAATGAAGCCCTCTACTAGATAATAAGTACACTGAATTTGACTGTTTCATTCTTTTCCAGATATTGATTTACATGCCAAGTATAATGCCTGGCCCAGGAAGCTCAGGAGATGAATAAAATTACTTGATCATGAAATAACACTGAGGAGGAGGCAGAGATGATCTCTGGCATGGGTATTATAATAGGTGTAGTACAAGGCTTAGAGGCAGTGCAGAGAAAGAAATGAGGAGATCTTGGAAGTGGTGGGAAGAGGGCAAGAGTTTGGAATGGTCTTTCAGAATAGGTATGCTTGAATTGACTCTTGAAAGATGGGCAGGTGTTTGACAAGGCAAGGTGAACACCACAAATAGAGGGGAGTGAAGCCATCTGGCAACCTAGTACCTTCCTCTCTGCATTGCAAACAGTTTGAGATGGCTGGTGCATGGCATGTGACTGTGCACGATGTGTCCATGGTGTGTGCACTGATGATTTAGAAATGACAGAGGGGAAATAGGTGAAGCTGGAGAATTGCAGAAGCACACAGAGGAAGACTGTCTCACATGGCTCTCCGAGGCATTTGGACATGATCCTGTGAGAAAGCAAGTCATTACATGATTATTAAACTAAGCAGTAGTGGAGTGGAATTTGCCTTTCACAACAATTATTTTCCTGCAGTGTGGGTGACAAATTTGGGAGGTGGAAGAGGGGAAAGAATACAAACTGGACTACTGGTTGGAAGACAATTAGCAGTGGTCCTAGAAAGACTCAAGGCAATCAAGATACTGTAAAGGAAGGGTGCTGAAGGAAGGGACCTTAAGGATATGGCCTCTGGACAAACTGATTAGTATTGTTTAAGGAGTAGTTTAGTGGGGAGCAAAGCAAAGAGAAGCACAAAATTTGTTCTAAGTTTTTTTGGGTTATGTAATTGAGTAAGTGGTATTGATATTTGCAAATATATATATATGTATATATATATATATATATATATATATATATATAATCAAAAAATTAATCACATTTCAAGGAGAAAAAGTATTTTCAGCACCCTAACTCCAGGTCCTCATTTTTCCTATGAGACAGGTAGCACATGTGATGTTATCCCCATTTTATGTCAAAGGGGTAAATCTTTTGCCCACTATCACATGCAGCAGGTTGGGAAGTTTACTCTCTACCAGGCTTAAGAACAGGTAAACAAGGGAGAAAATATCCGTGCTTTCACAGAACTTAAATTCTGGTGTCTGTGTTGTGGGGGACAGAAGATGAACAAGTCAGCAAACAATGAACCTAGGCCTGAAGTACTATGATGGTGGCAGGCAATGGTAATTTATCTAGATATTATGGAAAGTATCCCTGAGGTCACACTGGAGCTGACCTTCCATTGAGAAGGAAGCAGTCATTCAGATTCTTAAGGGAAGAATGTTCCAGGCAGAGAACAGCGATTGAGAAGTCCCCGAGGTTGAAACAAGGTTGCTGCACCCTGAGGGAGGACTTCCAAATACAGAGCAAGTGAAGAGCTGGGGAAATTCCTAGTTCCAATGGCATTCCTGGGAAGGTGAAGGTGAAAGGCTTGTGACCCCTTAGGGTAAATACATAGCATAAATACTCTTGGGAAGGGCTGGGAACCTACCCACCATGCACAACACTGTCTCTAGAAACTGCATCATGACTCACAAATGCTTTTGGAAGACAAGTCCTTTATCAGTTGTCTATTTTGATAACTCATTTAACTAAAACTCATTTAGGTTTGCCTAGAGAGATGAACTTAAAAATATTTAGATGAATGGAATTCATCTTAAATTTATCAGCACAGAACAAGAAACCACCTACAGTCCAATGGCAGGCAGTACTGCCCCTGAGGCTCAGTCATGCCCTAACATGTTACATGGGAGCAGAGCCTCCCAGCCAACTTCCAAAACCCTAAAAAAGACCAGAGAGGCAACATTTCCCCCAAAAGATGCCCCATTAGCTCAGCTGGACAGGACAAGGAGAAATGGTGCCCTCTGCCAAGGTGCCAAGCTGGGCTCTTGTCTATGTGAACCTGGAATGCCTTGGAGAGATGGGACGTTGAGGCTGCCTGCTGGCTCTGAGATGGGCCATCCCAAGTACAGTCCTGCCTGCTCTCTGGAACACACTGCTCACACCTCTCATCCTGTGGTCATTTTCCACTGCTACTTTGTGGGCTACCTCTTCTTCTGCCAGCAGTGTTTCTTATGCCACCCTATTCGGCCAAATGGCTTCAAATTCAAATTCTCACTATGGGTAATGCAGATCAACCCTCTGACCCTCTCTGAAAAAAATCCTACTTTACAGCCAATTCTCTCAGATGCCTCTGCTTGGTGTATCGAAAACAAAAAAAGATATGTGAATTTAATATTTATCAATATAGCATGAATAAATTATGAAATATTTAAATTATTCCTAAATTATGTAGCCCCTTTCAGAGTATCACATTGAGAACTTATATATCACGGGCATTTATTTTAAAGACAGCCCCAAACCATGGAATGCATTCTTTGGAGTGGTGCTGGAGACTATGGCATGTCCTGGTCCATGCCGAGTGTAGCCTTACCTTGTGTCTGAGCTCATTTCAAACCATATGCTCATAACATCTCTTTACTTCAGCTCACCGGCCAATTTTTTGTTCCTAAAGTCACCATTCAACTTTGGATCATAAGATGTTTCCACATACTTTCACAGCACCTGTACATCTCCTTCCTAACAACTTTAATAATGGCAATTTTTCATTTATTTGCAGTGATTGATTCACCTGTCTCCCTCAGTAACTGCAACTTCCACAACAGCAGGGACCATGTGCATTTCTGCTTACCAATATGTCCCCAGAAACTAGCACAGCTTCTAGCACACAGTAGGTGCTTAACAACTAGCCACTGGGGGAAAAATACTATGAAATATACTCATTAGTGGAAATGATTCTGCTTCTAAGAGTGGATCTACCAAAAATCATTCAAATCAAGGCTAAATAAAGTTAAGGCTCAGCTATGCTTTTTTTTCTTAAAAAAAATACAAGAAACACTTTTCTGCTATTTGGGTTTAAACTGATTTTGGAGACAATTATCAAAAGGTTTGACTAACAATTTAACAACACTCATTTGGATATGTATGGAGATGACCAATTTTAAAATTTTTTTTAATGGAATGAGAGTTCATTTTCAAAATGGTTCAGCCAGATTAGGCCAAATTTAAAAAGATAAGAAAAAAACTACCACTTACTTTGTCAGGCACTCTATCTCTATTATTTTCATTTAATCCTCATATCTGAATCTTACCCCTGGGTCACAGATGAGGAAATGGAGGGAGCAACAAACTGGGGTTAGAAACTGACTAAGTGGCAGAGCCAGGATTCACATCTAGGTCTATTTGATTCCAAGAGCTATGTCTTAAATCTAAGCCATACTTTAAGCTAAAAATAAATGCTGACATTGAATAATAATGTGTTTGTTGCTCCCGCTCATGAAAAGGTACAAGACCACAGCTTAGTACCATCAACTGGGGCAAGTATTTAAACTAGAGTTTGGATGCCAATGACGGGGTAGCAGGGAAATGAGAAAATTCACAAAAAAGGAATAAGGAGGGATATGAACTAACATTAACCAAAAGCTTGTTTTATGCTAGATACTGTATTAGATGCTTTCATAGTAATATTTCTTTTAATCCTAAGACTCCTGTGAGATGGGTAATAACAGTCAAGAAAAAAGAGATATAGAATAACTGGTATTTGGCTACTCCAATGTTCCTTTCCCCCTTTCTTTCTAAGGCTGTGAACCTCCCACATTTCAGCTGAGCGTAAGGTTATCTGGAATAAGGACAGTATTCACCAGTCTCTATTCCAGCTAGGTGAGGTCACAATACTAAATTCTGTTCAATGAGATGTGACAGGAAGTGCATGACAGCCTCTGGGAAATTTCCTTAAGAGACCATAGATTCTTGCCTTCCTCTGTCTCCTTCCCTTTCTTCCTTCCTCCTTTCTACATTGCATGTGATGGATAAAGCTCCATCTAGGACCATGAGATTGAGGGCCTCATCTGATGTTTACTGAACCTAAAAGGTGGAACCAGCCTAAGTCTTAGGAGACTTGTGAAATCATAATACCAGTTCTGGATTGTCTCTATAGAACTTTTTTTCTTTTTTTAATGTGAAAGAGAAACAAACATCACTTTGTTTATGACACAGTTCTTTTCAGTCTCTGTAACTGGCAACTAATTTTAACTAATCCAGAAACTTATCCAAAGTGATCATGTAAGGTTCAAACCCAGGCCCGCAGTCTGCAAAGTCCACACTCTTAGGCAGAAGCCTGAAGAACTCCTGTTTATAATCTGCAAAAGATTGGTGGTGGGGCAAGAGATTGGTGTGTGTGTGTAAAACTGCTGACAAGAATTTGACAGAAGAAAAGAAGGAATGTTCGAATATGCTCACAATTCTGCATACCTAAGAGACAATCAAAGGGAATATGCTACTGGGCAGTAAAGAATGTAGTCTCCATCAGAGATGGACAGAGAAAGATCTTTCACCTGCATGGATCTGGATAGAGAAAGGAATCAGATGCTATGTCTCTGAAAGATACTGCTGACTGAGGAGGGGGCAGTGTGGAACAGAGCCCTAGAAATGGCCACAGGGTGAAATAGATAAGGAAGAATTACAAGGAACCCTGAAATCAGAGAAGCAGGAGATAAGATGCACAGTCTGGAAAGAGACAAGCCACGTCACATGACCCATATCAAAGACAGCATAAAGCCCAAAAAGGCAGAAAGAAAGGTTAAAGTTTAAGCCCTGACAACTCATTTTTATTCATTTCCTTTACACAGATTCACAACAGCATTGAAGAAGTGAATATAAATTGTGTTGCAATTGAGTGGAATCCTAAATGAGGGGAAGTCATAGAACAGGGAGTTTATTATTACCCTTTGTTCAGTTTCTAAATGAATAGCACTGATAAGAACTTAGCAGAGATCCAGTGATTGGAGTCAGGCCTAATTTTATTTGAGATCAATCTTAATAGTCCAGAAAGGGAAAGATAAGTTGTTATGTCTGCCAAAGACACTACTTTAAACAGCAGAAGGGGAAAAAACACAACTAAATCATAATAAATGTATACAGGAAATTTATAAAATATAGATGGGAAATAAAATACAAGTGGGTAATAGCAAAAAAAGGAAAGGCAGTAAGGTGAAAGCAGACATGACAGAAATGACAATGCATTCTACAACTAGTTAAATAAACTCTATGCTATAATTGGACCACCAAATTTCTTTTGAGTGGTCACAGATCAGAATTGTTTGCAGAGCATCCTGTACTCCCCAAGTCAGGAAAGCAGAGAAGAATATGCTGTATAGAAGACAATGAAATTCATGCTGCTGGGGGAGAGGGTAGCTCAGTGGCAGAGTGAGTGCTTAGCTTGCATGAGGTCTTGGGTTCAATCTTAAGTGTATATTTTCCCTGATGTTATCAGTGTATGCAAGATGGATGCTGGAAATGAGAAAAAACAAACAAAAAAAAAGTTGGAACTTCAATGTGAGAGACACTAAATAAATTTCAGAGATTAGACAAAACAGGCTATTTTTGAATGAGCAGTAAAAAATCAAAAAGGAATATAAAAATACTCAAGTACCATCAAGAGAATTTTTAAATAAAAAAACCCCTTGTTTATAAATTTGAAAAACTGTCTTAAGCAAGAATCTTCTACATATTAAAATATTTCCACCCTTCGACCCCAGAAAACAAAACAAAAAAAAATCACTAATTTCAAGCCACTGCAGGAAAATGCCCACACAGTCTAAAAAAATTTGGAAGGATAATGGAATATTATTCAACACTGAAAAGAAATAAGCTGTCAAGCCATAAAAATTCATGAGGGAAACTTAAATGCATAATATTAAGTGCAAGAAGCCAATACAAAAAGGCTGTAGACTGATTCCAATGATATGACATTTTGGAAAAGGCAAAACTATGAAGACTGTAAACATATGAGTGGTTGCCAAGGGTAAGGTGGGAAGGAGGTATGAATAGGTGGAGCACAGTGGATTTTGGTGGAGTACAGGATTTTTAGGTCAGTGATAATATGATATATTATCACACTCTGATGATACTATAATGGTGGATGTATCATAGAATGTAAAAAACACCAAATGAACCCTAATGTAAGCTACTTATGGTCTGTGGGTGAGAATGATGCATCAATGTATGTTCATCGATTGTATCAAATGTACTACTCTGGTGGGGGATGCTGATAATGGGGAAGAGTGTACATGAGTTGAGCACGGGGTATATGGAGACTGGGCACTTACTCTCAATTTTGCTGTGAGCCTAATACTGCTCTAAAAATAAATTTTAAAAAACAAAATAAAACCTTGGAAGACATGATATCTTTTTCCAGTTATATTGACTAGGGCACTTTTCATTTTAACTGATATTAGTGCTTCCTTCTAAGGATTCAGAAGACTGAAACAGCAATGGGGAGAGGAATGGTCTTAAAAAAAAATCTTAACAGCAAATCTAAATCATTGAAAATGAAATAAATCACTCTCAAAATAAGAATGTTCATGTTAGGCTGGACATGTTGGAACACCTTTCCAAATGAATAAAAACAGAACAAGTTTCAAAGAATTGTAAATTTAATTCTAACATATAGTAGAGGGGTAAGTAAGTGTAAGTGCCATAACTCAACTGTACACTCAGTGACAACTGTGTCCCCTTCACTACTTGAACTAAGAGTAACATCAGATATGTCATGGCTTATATTCTTAAATCACACAGACCCAGTTACTTGTGCGGTTGTCTGCCATTTTGTATTCCTTCAAGGGTGAAGCTATTGACTAAGAAAGCCGGGGCAAAAGAAAGTTATCTTGGCACTCACAAACCAAAGAGCATTTTGGGGTCTCAGGAGGTGGAATCTGAACACATGGAGGGTACTGGAATTGTTAACTAATTATACTGCAGTTTGGTTGCTTCTGTGTCTTCAAACTAACATTTAGGTTTAGCAGACCTAACAGTCTGATAAAAAATACATGCTATTTCATTTTCTATTGGAAAGCAGTGAACACAGCCTATTTTAATTTGATCACGTATTTGCAATTTAAAATTTTCATACTGATATCTTTTCAAGGACTTTTAGAAGTTTTTGGTAAGGCAAATTTATTCAAGAAAATTAACAGATAGGTTTTTGTTTTAAAACTTACCTGCCCTTCTCTTGGGAGGAGGGAAGAGGGTTGCTGAGAGTGGGCAGCAGGGCACTGCTGCACCCCTCTCATGGGCTAGAAAAGCAGGGGTCTGTTTTCAAGAGTTGGGAGAGATGCTTAGGACTGTCCAGGTCCACATGCAAGGGACTTTGGAAGTACAGTATTTGTGTTGGGCCACCACCTTCTCACAGGTACATCCTGAGTAAATTGTTATTTACAGATGTGCTTTGGATCCTAAGGGAAGACTCGGAGGAGCATCAAAGAACTTAACTCATACACAGAAATCTCTTTATCTTTTCTTACACTGTGTGCTTGTTACAGAAACCTGAATCCTATTGAGAGACCAAACAATGCTCAGAGGGTTGGATAACTCAGGTTTATTATGCCAATGGGCCCAGAGGAGTTAACACTCCAAGCTCTGGGCCCTGTCTTTAGGTTTACAGAGTCTTTTATAGGGTTTTAGGTTTCAATTAAGTTTGCACCATATGCAAATGAGGTGTTAGAAAGGAACCATTTAGGAGTGAGCTTTTGGGAACCAATGGAATTTTAGGGGTAAGTTTTGTTTTCCTAGAGCCAAGAGGTTTTACAGAAGCACAAAAGTAGGAAGGCAATGACCCTGCATGGGAGGTCGTGTTGGCTCCTTTGTGGGCTTTGCCTCTTCATACCTAGAAAGGCTGCAGGGCCATGTGACAGTTTACACTTGTATTAAACTAAGATGTTTAATTAAGGATTCTGGGCCTCCAGGAGCATCCGCTTCTCATAAATCCTTACCCTCAACATAGGGAGGGAATACCGTGGCAGAGGGGTCTTGCTTTACACTTAAAGAGGGTTTTATGGCTAATAAACTGCCAGTACACCCATCTACTGCCCAGCTCATTTCCTTCTACAGTTGAGTGGCCTTCCTTTGAAAAGTAACAAAAAGCCTTGCCGAACAAACAGAAAATTAATCCAAATTCAGGAATTTGGGGGATTTAAAATTTCTGTTTTCCTCATTCAACCCCTACTCTCATCCCCACCCCAGATTTAACTGATTCTTTTTGCACAGACTATCATCCTCAACACTCTGATTCAATTAGGCAACATCTCTATCTCCAGATTGCTACAGGGATCACACTCCCATTAAAAAAAAAAAAATTTTTACAGGAACCTCCCAAAGGAATAAAATAAAAACTATAAAAAACTCAGCATTTGAAGCATATCTGATCAGTTTGTATAAATGAAAATAAACGGCACAACTGCATTATATGAGACAGAGATTTGTCTGACAGAGACTGATTAGGACTATGGATTGAATTACCCTAAAAAGGAGTGACACTGCTCTATTCTATCTTTGTCCACTCCATTCTGAGCTGGCACCTGTTCTTCCTGAGTCTTGGAGGAAAGGCTGAAAGAGCATCCCTTCCTTTGGTCATCGATAGAATTTTTATTGAGCTTATGATTGTGAGACAGATGAGAGTATGAATTTATGGACAGATTTCTTAAGGTAACTTAGATTTGGGTTTTGTCCTCAAACTGACTACAATCTGGAGGGGACAATAAAAGCTACAGAATTAAACATAAAACAGGGGAAGAAGTGAGTGTTATGAGAAATACTCATTGTGAAGTCATTACATTAAAAATTGAAAATGTCTAATTTCCCATATGTGTCTTTGAATATTTAGAAAGGAATATTCTCTCCCCTTCCAAATCTATGAACAGAGAATGCATTCTTCTGTCACAGCAATATCACTACCTATGTGATTTGGGGGAGTCACTTAACGTCCTTGGGAGTCAATCTCTTTATCTATAAAATAAGAGATTATAAACTAGGTGATCTGTTAAGATTTCAATTCCAATGAGGATATGAGTAAAAAAGTGACTCCCATCCTTGGTAACCCAAGTCACCATTAGCAGGAAGATAAAGTGCTCAAGTTTATTAAAACCATATCAACTCTTGGTTCATCTCAAATATGTAGCTTATAAATGTGTTTATTTTATTCCATTTCTCATTAATAAAATCACTCTCCATGGTAACAACACATATTACTAACACTGGAAAAAGTGGACTTCTGAACTTGGGATATTGCTCCTGGGAATCCTCCTCTGAAACTGTAGCATCAAATAGATGTTTCTTTGTTTCTTCTTCCTCCTGTTTCACTTCACATAAACTGCTGCCTGCATTACAGTGGGGAGAAAACTGAATAACCTCAAATGCTCTTCTTGAAGAACTTTAATATTACTCACATGATTCGGGCCCCAAAAGAAAAGAGAATATTTAGGAACCAGAAATTACTGGCATCCCAGGGTAGGCCTTATAATGAGAAATACAAAACCACTTGGTGTTTTATGCCTGTTCACAGTTTTTTGACTACATTGCAATCTCTTTGAAACATGACAGGTAGAGTCTTGAAATATGCTCAAGTCCTTAGAGGAATATCTGATATTCTCTAAGGGACCCTCGATCAATTTATTTTGATCAAAGAAAGTCAATTATTCTGTTCATAGAAAATTCTAAAAGACTCAGTCACTATTTCCAGAGCCAAATTTGTCAAAGTGTAAAATTGTGTTTAGAAGTCTCATCATAAATATTAAGCACTCATTTTGTGCCCATCAGTATGCTAGATATCAAGCACGATATCAAAAAAGCATCAGTCTTGGTTTCTGACCTCAAGCAGCTCAGAACTTAGATGAACACATAGAAAACAACCAGGTACTACTTATATGAACAGATGGATCAGTGCAGGTGGTAATAATCAGAAAGAGACTCATGAAAGAGAAGCAAAATTTAGAAAGACCTAAATTCTATACCTTTGCCTTATCTGCCCCAAATATTGTCTTAAAATGACCAATCCACCCTCAGGGCTCAGTCAATCTCTTTCTGGTAAGCTGAGAATGTCCAGAAGAAACAGACATAGAAATACTCTGTTTTCTACAACATCTCATTGGTTTGGGGAAATATCTAGGGGTAGGCCCCTCACATTCATATGATAAAGGGGATGACTGTGAGCAGCAATGTGGTCAGTTCCTCTGCCCAATGGCACAAGCAGTCACAAATAACAGAAATGAAAGTATCACTATAAATTGTGTTATTGAACTGCATGACCCACATGGAACAATCAACTCACTCCTAGGTTTGGCAGGGCCCTTCTGAGTTGATTCCCTGAAAAACAAAACAAAACAATAAAAGCCAAACCAACCAAAAAATAAAAATTACATATAAAAAAGAGAGACTCTGAGTGTCATCAGCTTTGCTCCATGTGGCTGCCTTGATAAGAGTTCAGTTTTCTCTGTCATGAGAAAATTTTTATGATTAATGGAAGAGAGAATATTATCCAGTATTAACAGTTCTTTTCCAATTCTGTATTCTAAAATTATTTCTGATAATGGAAAATTCTCTATTTCTTTAAATTAATTAAAACATTGAAAGTCTACAGTGTATAAAAGAAAGCACTGGAGTTCTGGAGAGGTGAGGCAGAATACGAAGGTAAACAGGAATTATTATTCCTTTTCTCAGAGGTATGTACTCTACAGGGGAAGCATGCAGCACCTGAAAGTGGAGGAGAGGTTGGTGGGCCATGCAGGTTTGAAGGAGGAGCATAGGAACATGGATCTGGGAAAGTTTGGCTAGCTTTACAGTGCTTAATTGAAATACTACTTTGGAATATTTTCTCAACATCAAGGTTCAAGTTTGTTAGTTCTACTGAGACAGCAGTTCAAAAGAAAATAACAAAAGTGAGAAGGCATTCATGGCTTTGCATTCTCAGAAAGTCATCCTGCTGGTTCAACTGTGTATAATTGAGCATATTGTCATTGATAAAGAATTTTTATTTATTTTTGATCAAAGACTTCACCATGTTTTCCTGACCTTTTCAATCTCCTGATTGCAGAAGTTTAAGGTGAGCTCTGCTCAGGCCTGGGAGAAACTCTGAGAATGACTCCTGAGAATGAGCTCAGTGGTGAGAATTCCAAGGACAGAATGAGGTGGACTTTGCACGTGTTTTTGGAATAAGGTAGCTTGACTAAAAACTGTAATTGTGCAAGGCCAGCTATGCACTCCTGTGTGAGCTGATCCCTTATCATGGTCCCAGTCTTAAATATTCATGACCAATTACTCTGTGTTCTCAGAACCCACTGTGCTGATTGACCCTCTGCCTTAACTATATGACATCCCTTCCTTTTATGACAAGTGTTAGGAAGGTGACCTTCCAGGCTCTTCTTCAAAGGAAAAACACAATTTCCTGCAGCAGGATGCCCGCCATCTCCAGCTAATCTGTCTTCTGGGAAGATGTCCAAATATTTCTTTGAAAGTTCCCTATGCATCCCATTTAAAGAATATGTACTGTCATCTGGGTCCCATATTGAAATCTGCCACACAGGAGCCAGCCATTTATTGACTATTGTCTCTTTCCCATCCATAAAATGAAGACTTCTAAGAAAATATTTGCAAGTGAAGCCAGGCTGAAAGCTTAGAATTAAAGCAGAATTGGTGCTCCTTAGCTCCTGTGAAGTGATCAAAAAAAGCCCTGATGGGTTCTGCTAGTGACTGAGACAGTGCTTGCTGGGATCCCTGTAAGGATTCAACCTGTGTTCCCTGGACCATGTTGAAATCTGGGCAAAAGTTTTCCTGATACTGTGAAAGCAGCTGGTTTCTGAGGTTCCTCATAGTCAACTCTTTCATTTCTTTGATTAGAAGTAACCCAGGTCTAGTACCAGCTAGACCTTGATTCCATGCCCCCCCCATCATTTTTTCCTCAATGACTGTGTGTGTATGTATTTGTGCACATGTGTTTCTTGGCCTAATATTAGGCTATCTGTTAATTGTAATACACATTTAATACTGAACTTCAATTCTAACCTTAACTGATTCTCTAAGACTAGGACATAATATGTATGCATGTGTCTGTGTATGTTTGTGTATATATAGTTTGTTAAGAATTTTTAAGAATCAAAATAAATTGTAAAAGAACAAGGTTCAGAACATTTTAGAGATAGAGAAAAAGAGATATGTGCCAGAAAGTGTATGAGAATTGGTATCTTGGGTCCTGCTTGTGGCTCTTCTGGCCGTGATATCTGGGGCAAGCAACTAACAGTCTAGACAGGAGTTTCTGTTTTCTATGTGTTTAATGTATCTATCCTGGACTATATCAGAAGAGAAGATAGGACTATTTCATGTTCCAGATATCTTAGACTTCGTTTCACTTTACTCATTCATTTATCATCCAACAAATATTTATTCTATGCCTACTGTGCACAAAACACTGGACTGGTTTCTGAGGATACACTGGTCCATTTGATGGATGTGGCCTTTGCCCTTCTGGGGTCCACAAGTCTCCAAGCACTCCTCCAGGGACCATTAGGCTGGGCATGATAAATCAGTGAGGACTAGCTAACCAAACCCCAGTGTGTCCCCACACCACCATTCTCTTTGGCTTTGTCTCCTGAATCCTACGTATCCAAATGCAAACACATCTTCCAATTATCCACTTATTCTTCTACTAACTTATCTCTGCCACCTTCTTTGTATCCAACTCACTCTCTCTACCAAATTGTTTTTGGAGGGATCTCTGTAAGAAATAAGCAAAAAGACATGTGCCCTCAAGAAGCTTAAAGTTAAAAAAAAAAGAGGCAAATATGTAGCTGGATATATGAGCAAATATAGGGCTGAGTAGAATCTTCTAATACAGGATATTGACATGGTTCAGAGCCTGTGACTCAAATACGCTTTATAATAGCTGAATGTAACCAGGTCACCTTATGAAAAAGAGCAGTATGATAAGAAATCAGGCGTCCTTTATCTCATTACAAAATTGAAGGGCAAAATTAGTTGAGTCTTACATTGGTAGATGAAAGAGTGGGTTAAAGTGCAGAGGACTTCCCAGATTTCTCAGAGAAATTGAGACCTAAAGGGCAAATTAAAGAACTTAAGGCTTAAGGAAGCCTGTTATTTTTGTGAGCAGAATAACTTTTGGTGTCTGGTAAAGGCCTCTGTGTAACTGGGGCAGTTAAAGACAGATTAATTACAAGTAAAAGTGAGAGGGGAAGCATACTGAAGGATGAAAACAAATATATAAGTGGGTATAAATTTTACAATTTTACCTTCGTCTTTGAGTGAACTTGATTATCAAATAAAATCCCTGGATTTGCTTAATTTACTTAACCAATTCAATAATCAGATATAATATTTTGCTCTTCAGGGTCCTCAAGGACAAAAAAAAATGTGTGCATTCTGACAAAACACAATCATAATGCAAATAATTTCTATTTATAAACTATTTTATAGTTCATGCATATCACTCAGTGTATTACTGTCATTTCAAAATAATATGCTCTCTCCTCTGTAGTCTGTACACCTGAGAGTGACAGCATCTATTAGCAGTCCCCAGTCTTGCTGAGTCATTCTGTTCATCCTCCTGTAGCTCAGCCATCATTCAGAGGCCTAGCAGGTTGAGAGTTGACAAGTGCTTAACTATGGTTCCCTAACTTCTTCTGCAGGAATGCTGCAAGAATGTGGACCACAGGAGGGCAAAGGTCACATCCATCACATAGACTAGCACATCCCCAAAATCCACTGCATTGTTGTGCATAGGGAAGGCACCAAATAAATATTTGTTAGATAATGAATGAATGAGTGAAATAAAGTCTGAGACTTCTGAAATGCACATCTTCTTTATCTTGTATAGTGCAGTGTCTTCTCAAGATTTAATCCCTAGCTCTGTCTACATTAACATGTTCTTACTTGATTGAGGAATTAACACACTTAAAGACTGGGATTTGGAAGTGAGAAGGAGTATATGGGAGTGATTCAGGAAAACAAGGAAATGAGATACAAGTGGCAAAATTTGTCAAAGTAAGCTAAAAAAATACTTATTACAAGATTACTTATTATATTTCTCATGGCTGTGCATGTCTTCATCTTCACCTTCTGGTAACATATACATCCAAGTTGAATTGAGCCATTTTTCCCAAATCGAGGATCTTGTGACTTTAAAGTACCATAATATCTTGAGATTTCTATGACAAGTTTTGACCAATGGGTTCTAGAGTTGCTGGAAACCTTGAAAGTATAAAATAGCAAGACAGTGTAAAAACATGAGTCAGAAAATCATGACTGCCTTTAGACATAGCTACTTAAATATAGCATGGTGACTTTAAGTATGGATTCTAGACCAAGACTACTTAGATTCAAATCCTGACTTTGCTCTTGTGAGCTGTTTGATTTTTGTTGTTAATTAATTTCTCTGTGCCTTAATTTTCTATTTGAAATATGAGTTGTGGTGAGGATTAAATAAACAATACTCTTAAAGCAGTTCTAGGCATATAGGAAGTGCCGTATTAATCTTAGCTCTTGTCGTGATCCTGGTTAAGTCACTTATCCACTCTGGGCTTAAAGTTTCCAGGTATAAAATGAGAGATTTTGACTAGATTTTCTCTAAGGCCCTCCTGAACTGATTGTTTTCAAATGCTTAGTGTCCATGTGCTTTTCTACATATATGTATGTAGTTTGTGATAGGAAAGTGTATGATTAATTAGTAAATGCTTTCCTTGATTGATGGAAGGAGAGGTTATTAGGGGATTCAGGCAGTCTTCTTCACTAGGCTAAATTCCTTGAGGGTAAGAGTATATCTTTTCCTCCTCAGGATCCCAAGGCCTAATGTGGTGCCTGGGGACAGTGGGTGCTCTGTAAACTGTTAGTGGATATGGAATAAATGACTGTGTCTTGTGTACCCAGGTATGTGGGAATGGGAAAGGGTTGTAACTCCTTCCTAAGACTTATTTCAATTAAAGCTACTTACACCGAATATTCAAAAAACATTAGTGCTCTTTTCTGGAGACATTCCTAGAACAAGAATTCAAGTTTGAGTTTTGATGGCAAATTCTTATTTGTGTTCATAAGTCCTGGATTTGAGAAGTAGGGTATGGCAGATACACATAGTTTACTGTGTTGCAAGCACAGATTTGGTGTTATGGCATTGAGGATGGCATGATCAGCGTTAAAATGCCAAGTCTCATTTCTTTGCCATGTATTTATGCCTTTCTTCCAGAGCACCTGTATCTATACATTTGTACACATGTTCTGTTTGCTCTCATTCATTTTAAGTGAAAAAAAAAAAAAGAGAAATAGCATTAATTAAAAAACTTAACGTTAAGAAAATGAAAAGACAACTCACACTATGGTAGAGAATATTCACAAATAATATATCTGACAAGGGACTTGCATCCAGAATTCATAAAAACAAAATTAAGCAAAACAATGGGATTTACACTTCCCATTTATTATTTTCTCTATACCTCAAGTCTTTTTTTTTTTTTTTTGCATTATTGCTTTCTTTTTCATTAATGGAATATTTTCTAAAATTACTTTTTAATTTCTTTAGTGATTTTCTTGCTATATATTTTTAATTATTTACTTAGTGATTGCTTTAGGCCTTACCATATATGTCTTATCAAAAACAGTTTCAGAATTACACCAGTAACTTCAGAGAATGTAGAAACAGCATTCCCATATTCTCTTTTCTTTCTTACTGTGGTATTCTTGTCATAGGTATTATCTCTATGCATGTTATAAGCCCAACAATACATCAGTATAATCATTATACCTTTATGTAATTTTGTGCCTTTTAAAGAAACTGAGAGGAGAAACGAGAGCAAGTTTATATGTATAATTTTTTTAATTGAGTTATAGTCAGTTTACAATGTTTTGTCAGTTTCCAATGTAGAACACAGTTTTTAAGTTATATGTATAATTTTTCTCATATTAGCCTTCTTTCCATTTCAGGTTCTATACATTTTTTCCTTTGGATTCAAGTGAAACATCTGGGGTCAATTCTTAACCCAATGTTGGTTTGTTCTCACCAACCTCCTTGCCCTGCTATTGGTAAATATATTACATTTCTGTATGTTATATGCCCACAAATACAATTAAATATATATTGCTTTATGCATTTTAAATAAGATA
This sequence comes from Camelus bactrianus, assembly GCF_048773025.1. Lineage (NCBI taxonomy): Eukaryota > Metazoa > Chordata > Mammalia > Artiodactyla > Camelidae > Camelus > Camelus bactrianus. Next base: position 471,515 of record NC_133566.1, read on the forward strand.
AGAGAAGAAAGGATAAGAAATAGGCATTTATACTCCTTTATAATTGCATAATTACCTTTATCAGTGATCTTTGTTTTTTTTGTGTGTGTATTCAAATTACTGTCTTGGGTCACTTGCTTTCAGCCTGAAGAACTAACTTTAGTATATCTTGTAAGGTAGGTCTACTGGCAACAGATTCTTTCAGATTTTGTTATCCGAACATCTTTTTATTTCATCTTCATTTTTAAATGATAATTTTGCTGGATATAGGATTCTTGATTAAGAGTTTTTTAAAATTTGAGGGCTGAGAATACATTATCCTATTGCCTTCAGCCCTCTATTTTTCTGATGATACACATAGTTATTTTTCTCTTGGTGCCTTAAAATTTTTCTTTGGCATTTTTACTATGTGTCTATTCATGGGTCTTTTTAAGTTTATCCTACTTGCAGTTTGTTGAACTTCCTGGATATATAGATTTAAATTTTTTAGTAAATTTGGGAAATTTTTAGCCACTAATTTTTCAAATATTTTTCTGCTCCTTTCTCTCTCTGTTATTCTGGTACCGCCTTTACTTGTCTGTTGGTATACATTAGTGTCTCACATTTCTCTGAGGCTTTGCTCATTTTTTGTTCATTCTTTTTTCACTCTGTTCTTTGGATTGCATAATATCTATTGATCTATTCTTAAGTACTTTTACTTTCTGCCAGTTTAAATGTATTATTGATCCCATCTAGCAAATTTTTAAATTTCAGTTATTGCTCTTTTCAGCCCCCAAATTTCCATTTGGTTATTTTTTAATAATTGCTGTCTCTTTATTAATGTTCTCTATGTGATGTGACACTGTCATCATGTTTTACTTCTAAAATCATGGTTTCCTTTGTTTCTTTGAACATATTTATAATGGCTTGTTTTCTCACATCTGGTCACTCCTGCAGGTGGCTTTATTGCCTGCTTTTCTTCTGGTATCTAGGCCATAATTTCCTGCTTATTTTGCATGTCTCAAAATATTTTTTGGAAAATGAACATTTTAGATATTGCAGCAACTTTGGGTACTGACTTCATCTCTCCCCTCTTTCAGTGCTTGTCATTGTTAGCTTGTTTACTTGTTTAAGGACTAACTGGATTATTTTAGTGATGTCTGTTCCCTGCTCCTCCCCCTCTATCCCCTAAACAGACACAGAATAAAGCCTCTGAAGTTTTTCCTCAGAGATTTGTCCTTGGATATGCCCAGCCACTCTGGGATAACAGGGTTTTAGCAGGACTTTGGCAGTGTTTGTCTAGTTACCTGACCACACTAACCTATGAAACTCCACTAACTGCTGGTTAAAAGCTCTATTGTTTGTAACAATGCCCTGGAGAATAAATTATTTACACCCTAATCCAATCATATTCAGGCTGGTATGAAGGGACAGTTCCTGATGGCCAATGTTTGAAATTTATTCAGACTCTAATTCTTGCAGTTGTTTTCTCATTTTTCTCCAGCAACTAATTGGCTTATCATTTAGCCTGCATCTTCAATGAATTTATCAGTCTGCTCTCCATTGCCTCTCACCAACACTTCTACTGTTTTTGAAAGCACCCTTAGATTTGAACTTCATATGCTGTTGGAAATAAAGTTGGCTCCTTTGGGGAGATAATTTGAGCTCTCTGTTCTATGGACTACCTTTCCTCCCAGGAAAAATGTCTAAGCCACAACTCTGGTGCTGGAGTAAGGACCAATAGTTCAATTCTAAGAGACAGTCCAGTTTGAAGAACTAAGTGCTCAGTGGATATATGAGCAAGAGCCCGAGGTGTCTTTGGCTTGTCTCCCTTGGCACAATCCCCTGTCCTATGAGCTGAGTCAAGAGCAATTGGGACCTCAGTGTCCTACCATGCCCAAGGTACAAACTTTGTCTCATGAGAGGAAACTTGGTGTAAGGATGGAGTCCCCACCTGTTGGCTGCACTTGTCCAGAACTTTGCCTCAGCAACAAGCATCATGGGACAGTATGAGAAATGCTAATATCCTGTCCTTCCTAGGAAGACAACCCTGCAACCAGGACCTGGGGGGAGTCAGAAATTTGTGTTCTTGGTTGTACAAGTCTGGGTGGAGTTCCCAGCTCAATGAGTGGAGGGGGTAACAGTACAGATCTTCAAATACTAAAGACTCATCATTTTATGGAGTTTTAATAAATATTCTTGAGTAAATATGTCCTTATTTGCTGTATATCTGTAGCAGCACTTCCATTTTTTATGCTTATAAGGCCAACTATTTTTAAATGGGTTTTTAAAAAATTTCATCAGTTTTGCTGAGGAGTGATTCTGACTTGCACACCATAGTGCCAGAAGTGGAGCCAAGAAGGGGAAACTGATCCAGTATAGATTAGCATTCTCTTTAGCTGAGGGCTTGATGTATCTTTGGTTGCTAGTGGAAGGCCTAAGATATATTTGTAGTATTAAAAATAAAAATTAAAAAAATAATTTTCTAATGTTAGTATCTTAGAAGCAAAGCATAAGATGGCAATTCCTGTAGATGATTTGTTGCTTGAATCCTCTAAGAAGAAATCTTTAGAGAAGTGGAGACACAGGAGGTTGCCAGGCATTTCTCAAGGGAGATCATGTGAGCATTTCCAGCAGCCAGCACTCATAACATCTTGGGATGGATACTCTGCTGTAAAGAGACTAAGAGAGCTCAATAGCAGCTATCAAAATCTAAATCAACCTCATAAAAATAATCATAGTAAAGAATATGTAAAGAGTAAAAAGACTCAGTGTAGAGTTTACTAACAGCTGCTCCAGGAACTCAAATCAACCACATAAACATAATTGTAGTAACAGTAATAAAAATAATATAACAGCCACTCTTATTGGACACTTTCTACCTTTTAAGGAATACACTTACTATCTCTAATTCTCATGATCACACAGTAAATTAGATATTATTCTTACATTTATTCAGGTGAAGAGATTAGGTCTAATCTCTTCTATGTCACTTAGCTTGGTTCTAGAGCTTAGTCTCAGATGCAAGTTCTCTGACTCCAAGGCCTGTCCTCTGTCCATTACTTATATAAAACTGTCCAAAAAGAGGTAAAGAAATGAGAAAAGAAAAAAGAAAAACAAAGGGTAAAAACAGAGAAGAGAATAAAATGGTAAGGAAAAATGTATAAAAGTATAGTCATGCATGGGAATGCCAGGGCTGGATCAACAGGTGCCCCTGTAGTTCTTCATTAGCACAAATACCCTCTGATTTGGTCTAAGCCTTATGAGGTGAGCTTCATCAAGGTTCAACAATGCTGAACCCACAAATACTTTCAATGTAGCCCTATCCCTACCTTGGGTTTTTGCTGAGAAGGCTGAGGAAAACTCCCTTAAACTTTCTAGAAAACCAATTTTTTGACAGCATCTATGATACACACTGTATCTCCTCAGAGAGTCTTTTTCTTACTATGTCATACTCCAAGGATCCAACCTTAATGATTCTGAGGTTTAAACAAAAGACTCTTCAGTCACATTCTTCATTTCATATTTGAGCCCTCCATCTTTTTTTTTTTTTTCTTTTCTTATCTGGCAACACCCTGGATTTGTTCTTTGCTTTGAAATCATTTCTTAATTTAATTTTAGGATCATTTCCATTCCTGGGAACTGCTGCTTTGTGTCTTCTTTGCCTCTTCACAAAATTGAGTTTATGGTCTCCATAAGATTATATACCATGACAAAAGTGTCGTACAAGTCTCCTTAAACTTTCACTGCATTTCACAAATTTTGATGAGTTGTATTTTTATTTTCATTTCATTGAATACATTTTAAAATCCCTCTTGAGACTTACTTGACCTATGTATAATGTAGAAGTTTGTTGTTTACTATCCAGGTATTTTAGGACTTTCCAGCTATCTTTCCATTGTTGATTTCTAGTTTAATTTCACTGTAGTCTGAGACATACATTGTAACATTTCTGTTCCTTTCAATTCTTAAGGCGTGTTTAATGATCCATAATGAGGTTTATCTTGGTGAATGTTTCATGTTAGCTTGAGAAGAATGTGTATTCTGATGTCTTTGGTATTCTATAATGTTGATTATATCCTGTAGATTCCAAATAGAAAAATCAATCAATATAATATACCACATTAAGGGAACAAAGAAAAAAAATTGGTCATCCAATTGATTCACAAAAATCCTTTGAACAAATTTAATAATCTTTCTTTTACAAAAAAAAAAAACTCAAAAATTAGGAATAGAAGAAAACTTCCTCAACATGATAAAAACCATGCATGAAAAATCCACAGCTACATCATATTCAATGATGAAAGACTGAAATCTTCTCCCCTAAAGTAAAGAAAAAGACAGTAATGCCCATTTTTACCTCCTCTATTTAACATACTATTAGAAGTACTAGCCAGTGTAATAAAACAAGGGAAAGAAAGAGATTTAAATTTGGAAATGACATAATTAATTCTCTCTTAATACACGACATGGTATTAAATATAGAAATATCAAAGTTTTCACCAAAAAAAATAGAAAAATAAACAAATTCAGCAAATTTGGAGGATACAAAATCAACAATTAAAAATCAGTTGCATTTCTATACACTAACATGACAATTAAAAAATTAAGAAAGCAATCCTATTTAAAATAGGATCAAAGAGATTAAGATAATTAAAAGTAAATTTAGCCTAGAAGAAGTCTTGTATACTGAAAACTATAAACGTTGCCAAAAGACATTAAATAAGACATAAAGAAATAGAAATACATCCATGTTCATAGGTTGGAAGTTTTAATATCACTAAGATGTCAGTACTACCCAACACAATCTACAGATCTGATGTAATTCTTATTAAATTTTGAATATTTTTCCAGAAAATAAAAAGTCATTGTAAAATTCATAGGGAATTTCAAGAGATCCCCAATAAGCAAAGAAAAAATCTTGAAAGAGAAGAACAAAGTGGGAGATATCATACTTCCTGATTTCAAAACTGACTACAAACTATTGTAATCCAAATATACATATAGACCAATAGAGTAAATACATATTCTCATACGCGGTCAAATGATTTGGTAACAGTGTCAAGACCATTCAGTGGGGAAAGCACAATATTTTCAACAAGTGATACTGGGGAATTTCGATATTCACATGCAAAAGAATGAAGTTATACCCTACCTTCTTCCATATTCACACATTTACTCAAAGTAGAACAAAGATATAAATGTAAAAGCTGAACAAAATCTCTTAGAAGAAAACGTAGGGGAAACTCTTCATTCTATTGCATTTGGCAATGATTTCTTGGATATAAACCAAAGGTGTGTGCAGACAACAAATGAAAAAATAGATAAATTGGTTTTTACAAACACTTAAAACTTTTGTGCATATCAAAGGACAATATCAAAATATAAAGGGCAACTCACAGGATAGGAGAAAATGTTTACAAATCGTATATTTGATAAGAAATTAATATTCAGAATATATAAGGAACCCTTTAACTCAGCAACAACAAAATCAAAAACAAAGAGCTCAATTCAAAAATAGTCAAGGACTTGAAGAGACCTTCTCCAAATAACAGAGATAAATGGTCAATAAGTACCTGAAAAGGTGCTCATCACCATTATTCAATAAGGAAATGAGATATACTTCACACACATTAATATGGTTGCCTTTTCTTTAGAAACAGAATACAAATTTTGGTGAGGATGTAGAGAAATTGATAATCTTGTATATCATTTGTAGGAATGCAAAATTGAACAGCTGCTGTAAAAAACAGTATAACAATTCCTTAGAAAATTAAACATAAAATTACCATTTGATTCAACAATTCAACTTCTAGTTATATATCTCAAAAAACTGAAAGTAAGAACTCAAATATATAGTTGTACATCAATGATTATAATAGCATTATTCAAAACAATAAAAAAAAATGGAAACAATCTAGTTATCCACCAACATATGAATGGGTAAATAAATTTTAGTGTATTAGCTGGTCAGAATGGCTGTCATCAAAAGATCACAAATAACAAATATTGGCAATGATGTGGAGAAAAGAAACCCTTGGTAGCCTCTTGGTGGGAAAGTAAATTCATGCAGCCACTGTAGAAAATATTATGGAGGTTTCTCCAAAAATCTCAAAACAGAATTACCATATGACCCAGCAATTCCACTCCTGGGTATATAAAACCAAAACCAAAACCAAAAACAAAACCACTAATTTGAAAAGATACATGCATGTCAATATTCATAGTATCATTATCTACAAATGCCAAGGTATGGAAGCAACCTAAGTGTCCATGAACAGATGAATGTGTAAAGAAGATATGATACACACAAACATGCACATACATATAGATACATAGATATAGATAGATATAATATGTATAGATATTTACTGTATACTATACACTCACACACACAATGGAATACTACTCAGCCATAAAAAATGAAATTTTGCCATTAACAGCAACATGGATGAACTTGGATGGCATTATCTAAGTGAAATAAGTCAGACAGAGAAAGACAAATACTATATGATATCACTTATGTGTAGAATGTATAAAATACAACAAACTATTGAATATAACAAAACAACAACAAAAAAGAAGCAGACTCACAGATATAGAGAACAAACCAGTTGTTACCAGTCGGAAGTGGGGTGAGCAATATAGGTGTGGAGGAGTGGGAGTAACACTATATTGAGTATAAGACGGGCTACAAAGATGTATTGCAGAACACAGGGAACATAGCCAGTATTATGTAATAATTGCAAATTAAGTGGAAATGTAAAGTTCTATGAAAATTAAAAATTAAAAAAATAAAATAGAATGTAGTACCTTCTTACCATGGAATATTATTCAGCCTTAAAAAGAAGGATATTCTAACACATGTTACAGCCTAAATAAACCTGAGGACATTATGCTAACTGAAATAAGCCAGTCACAAAAAGAAAAATACTATATGATGTCATTTTTATGACGTATCCAGGGTAGTTAAATTCATAGAAACAGAAAGTTTACTCAAGATTACCAGGAGCTTGGGAAGAGGGAAATGGGGACTTTTTCATTGGATACAGAGATTCAGTTGAGCATGATGAAAAGTGTTGGAGGTAGATAGTGATGATGATTGTAACATCTATGTGAATTTACTTAATTCCATTATATTGTACACTTTAAATAGATAAAATAGTAAATACTTGTGCATGTTTCATCAAAATAAAATAATTAGGTACTTTAAGTGGAAGGGAAATACAACTTGATTGACTGCATTTTCTATATTAATGGACAGTCAGCAGGGACAGAGAGAGATTGGGGCCTTAGACCAAATATATCAGGGGAGGAATTCATTACTCATGTTTGATCAGGGACTGTTTCCTGGGCCAAGAGTGGGCACCATATTCAATGCAGCCTGGGACCAATGTCCACAAAACAGTGGGCCACTTGTCCACAAAAACAGTGGTCAGAGAAAAAGATCACATTATCTGAAGTAAAAGAGATTCCATCCAAATAACACGGTTGAGTAGCACAACCACACTTCCATGGAAAAAGAGAGACAAGGAAGAACATTCCAGAGTTGACATATCAGTCCTAGTAGAGTCATAGAAACAGAATCCACTTTAGTTTGTTTAAATATAATAAATTTATACGGGTGATAGAGGAATAGAGATCAAAGAACACAAAATTCTTCATCAAAGCCTTTAGATTTTTGCCTATTGGTAATAGGAGGGATATTTATTACCCTTTGAAAAGATAAACAAATGCCACACTTATTCATTCATCCAACTATTAATCTATTTATTCATTGTTTCAATCACCATGCACGCTGGGTTTTACCTTACTTTAATGTTATCATATTTGGTCCTTAGGGCTCTATAATACAAAACTATATCCCCAGGCAAGATGCACTAGTTTGAAAGCAAACTTAAAAAAATGATTATTTGGTTGCTACTTAGATTCTTGGTCACTACACATAAGATACACACACACACACACACATATACATACATACATACATACACACATATACACACACACACACGTATATGCATATATATAATTACAATATTTATTTCTGCCTAAATAACATTATGTAAGGTCCATACATGGTGTAAGCTGCATGAGGATAAGATCTTTATTTTTCTCTCTTTACATAATCCAGAACAATGGCAGGGAGGACATAAGAATTTAGCAAATAGTGTAAATAATTAGAACTAAGCATTCCTTAATGAGGGTTAGAATAGATATGTGAATAAACTGTTAACTACTTTTTAAAGCCTTTTTATTTTTCTAAGTGATTATTATAAGTCAGTTTTATTATTTTTTATTGAAAGGAAATAGAAACAGTATTTCAAAGAAACATCTGCACTGATGTTTATTGCAGCATTAGCCACAATAGCCAAGAAATGAAAACAGCCTAAATGCCCATCAACACCAGAATGGATACAAAAGATGTGACACATATACATATACATATACACAAGGGAATATTATTCAGTCACAAGGAAGGAAGATATCCTGCCATTTGCAACATCAACGGGCCTTGAGCACATTATGCTGTGAGATAGGTCAGAGAAAGACAAGTACACTGTGATATCACTTACATGTCGATTCTAAAAAAGGCAAGACTTCTCTTTGCTCTTCAATTCAGGGTGTGCCTAGTCCAGGGGATTTGAACATCCGCTTAAGTCAAGCTCTCAGTGGGGACAAATATACAGATACTTCTGTAGAATAGTTTGCTTTTCCACTAAACCCCACAATATATTGGTCACATATTCATTATTATATGGTTTCTTCTTTAAAAGGCAAAGCCATTCATTCCTCCTTCTGAACACCTGAAGCCATGGCTAGATGGAATCATTTAAAGTCTCCAGTGGAGATGAGTTAACATCCTCACAGAGATACAGAGACTGTGTGCATAAGGTCACAGAGGGGGAGACTGTAATGAAAGATTTTCTTCTGCTCCTCTGGCCCTTAAGTCAACTTAGAGACTTTAATCTAATATTTAAAATCCAAACAATCTATTACCTCAGAACTTTGGAGTGTTCATGGAATTCTGGCAATTGAAAACAATCACACATGTGTCAGCTTTTTGTTTTTTCCAGAAGTTTCTACTAAGTACTATCTGTGCCAAAACATACACTATGAAGATATACAGAAAAAAAATACATATAATGGTGTCTGTCTTCAGATGAACTTTACTTTTATTTGAAAACAAATACTAGACCAAGTTAGTTGCACCTGGGCCAAGACAGCATTTATTACCATGATGCCATGTGCATCTCTAACAGGGAAACTGTGATGTCTTTTCAGGATCTGAACACCACTGTTAGCTTGGATTCTGATTTTGAGAGTCCTTGAAATGTTTGGGCATTCTCATTTCCCAGCACACATATCCAAGTACATTTCCAGAACTCCCCTAGGAGAGGGACTGTGAAAATCATTATCATTTATCCTCATCCCAGAGTTTAAAGGTCCTTTCTTTTAGAATCCTGCCCTCCCCTCCAGGTGACAGTTCCATCATCTGAAATTGGTTCAGATCAAGGCTAGTGATTATAACCTTTTATCTATGCTACCTCTCAGTCTCCTATAAATATCCTTGATTCCATTTAATTGTTTCCTCCCCATTCCTTTTTTCTCTACAGACACCTTGTTTTATTTGCCATCTTCAGACTTTTCTCTGGTCAGGACTGCTGGCTGTCACTCCAACCGTATTATAGACTGAATGTTTGAATGTGTTCTCCAAAGTCCATTTGAGGAAACCCCAACTCCCAATGTCCCAATGTGCTTGGAAGTGGGGATTGGTGGGATTAGATAATGAGTGTGGGGCCTTCATGAATCTAATTAGTGCCCATATAACACAGAATCATAAGATTCATTCTCTCTCTCTCTCTTTGCCATGTGAGGACACAGTAAGAACCTTGTCATCTGTAAAGCTGGAAGAGGACCCTTACCAAGAAAATAACAATGCTGGCACACTGATTTTGACTTACAGTCTCCATAACTGGGAGAAATAAATGTTTGTTTTTTAAGCCATACAGTCTATGGTAATTTGCTATAGCAGCCTGAGCTAAGACAAACCACAATGCTCATTACTCTCATTATATGTACTTGGATTCTGATGTTTAAATGCCAACACCTGGCCTCTGTGTGTCTGGGTTTATCATTCCCCAGTACTGTCAAGGCATCCATTTCTGCAGTGGTGAATAACCCCTTCTGTACTTGCCTGCAGCAGAGATGCCACCACTGAAATTAAGGATGATGAGAATTCCTCTCAGCAGTGAATATTCTTAATGTTTGGCAATTTGTTTCTAAACAACTTAAAAGTGTAATTCAAACCTATGAAGTAAAGGTTACTCTTGCTGAGATTTCAAGGGGTAACAGGAAAGTACATACCTTATTTTTGAGGCAAATATAAGGGATTAAAAACCAAGGCCAAAGTGAAAACAAGATTAGGATGCAAATTTTATTTTCTAGTATTTTGATCTTAGTCTTAGACCCCTTACTGAGCAGATTATGTCATTTCTAGAAGCAATGAGCAATTCCATTTATTCACATTCAATTTACTATTTTAAATATTACTATTATACTTTGCTTTCTTTGTTATTTGAGAAATGATAACACAAGCTATCTTTGCAAAATTGAAGAGATAGGGTATATAATGAAAATCATGTGTCCTTTCCATCCCTGATGTCAAGCTGTTCTCGCCAGGAAGAACCAATGATACCAATTTCTAATGAATCTTCCAGAAATGTTCTATATATACATATGTATGAGTGCCCATAATAATTGCCTTTTTTTATGGTGAACACTTTATACTAACTGTTTTATGCCTCATTTTTTCACTCTACAACATATCTTCCAGATTGTTCTATACTTACACAAATAGAGCTCCACTATCTATTTACTAGCAATCTAGTATTCTAGTCTATGTGCATGCAAAATATATATTACCAAATTACATAGATGAGCATTAAGTGGTTTCCAATCTTTTGCCATTAGAAGCGAAGCCTCAGTGAACCTCTTGTATGTATGTACATATACATATATATGATTTTGCACACATATATATATTTCCTAAAAGTAAATATGCTATATCAAAGTGTCCATGCATTTATTCTATCTAATGTGGGCCAGACATCAATATTCTGTAGAAGCCACTTTTTATATTTAAAGCATTTCTGAATGAATGTGAAAAGCATGGACATCAGAAATAGGCCAGAGCATATACATGTATAATATATTATATATCTGATTCCTTTACAAGGAGAGCTACTTCTTTTTAAATAGTGAGCCCACTCCTTTCACAACATTACCAAGAATGTTAGCTGGGGCAGGCAATAATGAAGCGATTATTTTGCCAAGGTTGTCCAAGGCTTGTGCAAGCAAGGTACTATCATCATTTTTAGTATCAACAATCCTCTTTCTCAAACGATTTATCTCTGCATTCATCTCCTCACATTTCTTTCTAAATCCTTCAGTACGCAGATCTTCTTGGACCTTAAAAAAAAAGTGAGGAAGGAAGTAAAACTTTTTAAATCCCCCATTTATTTAAGGATTTCATTTTGTCAAACTTTAAAACTTTGTCAGACTATCTTTGTATTAATTCCTAAAATTGTTCTCTCTTAATCATGAAAGAAGACTCTTGTAACAAGGAATATTTCCTGGTTTGGACCTAAATATTAAGAGAAAGTGTAGTTTACAGCCTTAATAATATTCATATACCATAAGGTTTGGTCAGGAGGCTAAGCCTGACATGAGGACAAATGTAATATGTTCCAGTCAAAAAATGCAAGTGAGAGTTAGCCTTGGTCTGACTGCACTAATTCTCAGTCCCTCTCAGGATGGTACTGTCACCCATATTATAGAAATCTGTTATAAACACATGGTCACAAAATTATAGGAATCTCTTATAAATCATGTTCAGATGGACAATGAGAGAAATCCCTCCAAGCCACATGATAGCTTGGGGATCTGTCCACAACTGGAGGCAATGCAGCAAGTGTAAAATCTATCATTTCCCTGTGTTTTTAAGCCTGGACATTTCTAGTAGTTTTATGTCAGTACAGATCTACCTCAGGGCCTTGGGCTGAGCAGGGCTCCTGGTAAAAGGTAGTGATCTTGGTAGAGCATACTAGTTGTTGCTCATATTAAACAGTAGTTGGAATATCTGTTCAATCAAGCCCTGTGAGGTAATTTTAAAATTCCTAAAATGGCTATTAAACCCTATTTATATTATCTGAGGGCTTGGAGTGGGGGCCATACTCATCCTGAACTCTCCAAAGTCTACTTACAGAGCAGAACACAAAGGTTTTGGAAGGATTCAAAATCTTCAGTGTTTTAATAAATCATAAGCAGTAGATGCACTGGTGATCCCTGCATGATCTTGCTGTAACCCTCACCCATCCCTTCCTGAGGAACCAGGGCAGGCTATCAAGCTCTACTACTACCACAGCCTGATTCACCTTCAGCTGATGCTCCAACATCTTATTCTGCTCTCTCAGCAGGTTTTCTCTTTCCCTCACCAGCTTCTCCATCAGCTGGACTATGTGTTCCTGGAGACTCCTATTCTGAGCCTCCACCTGCTGCTGCTGCTCCTGCAGTTTCTGTTTCAGCAGCTCCTGTTCCTTCTCAGCTGTCTCCTTCCTGGCCCACTCCTCTGCCCCAGGGAGGTTTTAGAGAGGAAAGAAAATAAGGTAAGGAATGACCTCCACCCTCCTGAGCTCAGAGACAGAACCAAATTGAAGAGAGAGGTAGGAAATCTCTGAAGTCCACCCACACCCCATGTCCACACCATTAACAGCACACTTCAGAATGTGAGGGGAAAGACTCTGTCTGTCTGGCATCCAACCACAGTTCCCTTTGCTGTTTCCAGATGCAGCAGGGTTGTTCCACAGAAAGGAAGGAAGCTCCTTGTATTGGGAAAGTCTTGCTCTCACACCTGTCAGAGGGCACTGCAAGAATCTACCCATCTCACTGTGAGCCTAGCCCTACCCCGTACCTGCTATGGCCTTCTCCCCATCAGTGAGGGCTTTATCTGCCTGCAGGATGGATTTCTCTATTGCCACCTGTGACTGCAGAAAGCTCTGGAGGACCTCATTTGCCTGAGGAACCAAGAAGGAGCACAGAACTTAGATTTCCAAAAGAAGATAAGTACTGCCAAGACAAGTATGTCCATGTAACTTTTACTTCATGTTTAATATTCCATAATGGTTCCTTACAAGTCCAAGCTCCTTAGAGTGACCTATCTCCCTCCAGTCTCTTGCCCAGTGCTACTTCTTCCTCCACACTCTAGATTCCAGCTAGTCAGAACAATGTTCAGTACTGAAAACCCAAAATCTCTGGTGCTTTTACATACCTGCCTTCCCAATGTGAAATATTGCCTCAAGTTCTGCTGCTGTTCTCTTCTGCCACTAGCTGATTATAACTTTAGACAACTTATTTTAACCTACCTATGCTTCTCAGTTCAGATTTTTAAAATGTTGATAATGAGAGTAAATGCTTTTTAATGCTATTTGAAAGATTAAATTAAAGAGTCTAGGGAAAGAGCTTAATATTTTGGCTATAGGAAACAACAGTTCAATATATGTTTGTTGCATTATTATTGTTGTTGTTTTTTATTATTATGATTGTTTCTACTACCTAAGTAGCTCTTTCCTGAGTGTTATAACTTTGTATGTAATTGTCTACGTAGTTTACTTCCTGCCTCACTTGTAGTCATCCTTGGATACAAAGACTGACTTGTAAATTGTCAGTGCTCAACACATTAAATATCATGTTGTTGAGTAAAAAAAAAAAATGAATAATTTCTGTTCTGTCTCTTGTGGATTTAAGAAATCTGTACTCATGGTTGGGAGTTGACATTTCTACTCTCTTCAGGAATAAATAACATGCAGTGGACCTTAAGAGCCAAAGCTATTCAAATAGCCCCTGCTCTCTCTTTATGCATGCATGGAGCTGTGCTCTCAGATTTTCAGGAGACCCCTTTGACTCTATTCTGTAGGTTCCCCATGTTTCCCTCATTCCTCACCTTCACTCCTTTCTTGGGCACTTGATGATATTCCCTTTCAATAATTTCCTTTGCTTTCCTGTAGAGTTCATGACCTCCAGGAACAGAGAAAGTTCCTGCTGAGATACTTTCCATTAGTGTCTTTGAAATCTGATCAAGTTTATTCTGGCAGTATTTGATTGATATCTCTTCATTCTGCATCAAGAAATCCTCTTTCTTATTCTTTATGATTTCCTGAAGGGTAAAAAGATAGATGGATGTCACCAGAAGCAAGGCACAGAGGAGGTAAATTTCCAAAGTATCTGGTAGAAGGATTGGTCTAACTGTGGTCCTCATGAGACCTCCAACATGGGGTGTTGGAGGACATGTAATAAAACAGCAGTCATAATATTTGATTTACTCACAGCTCTGAAAACTCTGGAAGACCATGGGAAAGTTCCCTAACCTCCTTTTGGGTATTTCATCTGAGCTGTTGGAGTTGCATTACCTAATCTCTGTGGTTCCTTGAAGCTGCCACATTCAGTGATTCTATCTGTCTTCAATGATACATTCAAAAAGGAGCAACCGAAGCTGAAAGTGGCCTGAGATGTGGATCTGAAAAGAGAAATTTTGGCTCCCAAGCATAGGAGTGTGTTCACAGAAAAAGAAACCAGGTAAAGAATGTCTTTTGGGTGTTCTGGACAGGCTTGGAATCCACAGAAGTATTTATTTCAAGAGGATCTCTATACTGATTTTGCATTGAAGGTCAAAGAGAGTTCCAGATAAACTGCCTAAGGTCTGGCAGTAAAAAAAGAAGGAAATGTAGTCCTTTGAAACTCTGTCCCTCATAAGGACACGGACTACTTTATCCCTGAGTAAGAGATGAGCCATAGGACCAGTAACAGCACTTCTAGGCTTCATTCTTCAAGGGGAGGGGACATATGGTAAATACTAAGACAGATTACCACAAGATTCTTCTGGAACTCCTGCTTGTCATCCTTGAAGGAGTGCTCCATGAAGACTGCAGTGGCTTCCCTCTCACAGGCAACATGCACCTCCAGCAGCTCCTGCAGTGTGTCTGTGGGAAAGCTCACTCTCTGGGCCATCTGCTTGCTGTAGTGGTTGGCTGCCTTCTGAATGGCAGCTGAGTTCTCCAGCTGGGCCAGAGTTGTCACTGCGTTCTCCAAGCAAGGTACTGCCCCGCTATTGATAGTGTCCACATAGGTCACAACAAGAGTCCTCAGCCCTGAAGAAGCAAGGAAATTTAGGGGCTAAATATCAAGTTATCAGTCAATGGCTCCAGGATTCTGAGACTACACTTCTAGGGTCATATACACATGCACACACACAAACACACACATGCACCCCTACATTCTTCTACTATTATTGCCTTCATTTTCCTACCGACTCTTCATTTTTATGGTTTTCCAGGCCACAGAACTAAAAATCTTAATATCTATTTCTATCTAACATACTAGGGACTACCTGGAAAATACAATTTCTCACTTTAAAAATTGAAAACAATATAGATTTCATAGGTAGACATATGAGGGAAGGTGTACCATGCTTAATTTATTCCTAATTCTGAGGCTTTGAATGGATTTTCAGTGATTTATGGGCTAATATTTATTTTTGGACCACTCTAAATTCTCAAAATATATTTTGAATTCTCCTTGTGAAGAACACTTACTGTATAGGACTTCCTTTGAAAACATGGAGTATTCTGTTTTTATACCAAGGGAGTGATTTCATTCTAAGTGAAGGATGTTTTCAGATAAGTGGAAGCCACAGATATCAGTGACAAAAATTGCAATTTGGGGGAGGGATTTGTTAAGCCCCCAAAGTGAGATAATTATAAAGTATACAGATTTCTTCATGGAGTATAAATATCTGTAAAATCAGAATTCTTTGTAGAATCAAACAAAAATACTAGAAAACTCATTATATAAAGTATTCAGCATGTATCAGTCCCCACGGAAATGGGAAAAAGAGACTCAATTTTCCCAGTGACCATGATTCCTTCTGTGAGGGTCTTGGTCCTTGCATCAGCGAAGATGTAAGAACAGAAATTTTTTGTTTGCTCCTGGAATTTAGGATCTAGTTGGTCTTCAGATACCATCCCAATATTGGCTAGAATTTCTTTGTCATTTGTTGGCCGGTCAAAGACAAAACACTTCCGTCTTGGAAAGAATTGCCTGATACACTCTCTGGGTAGATTGGATGTTTGGGCTTTAGGATTCTTCCCTGAGGACAGAAAAACAGGGATTAAAGTGTGGAGAGTCTTGAGGCAAGGGGGCTACAGGTGCTTCCAGCAGGGATTTGTGTGTCTTTGCCATCTTCTACACATAGAACTCCTTTAGCATAGATAGTCAGTAATTCTTTGCACATCAGACTTACACCAATGATATAACTGTTGAGAAATTTAGGGAGAAATCTGATACAGTAAAGGAAACCTATGGCTGGTCTCTCCAGACCTGCACAGAGTAGAGTGGTTGTCTATTAGGTGTCTACTGAACTAGCAGCTAAAAGGATGAACGGTCAAATGAAACTTTCTACTCAACTCGACCTCATGTAGGAATTGAGCAGTGGAACCAAAAAGAAGAGCTAAAAACAAGGGATCATGGGCAATAATTGGAATATTAGGAATGACACCCTCATTATTTAAGGAAAACTGTTTTGATGCTAAAAATAATTGATGCAGTGTTATCTATTTTTTTTTTTAGCAAAAACCTCTGAAGGGTAAATGCACCTGAAATGTAATTTTAAGGTATCATCACTAATCTATAAACTCTTTGAGGTAAAGGATTATATCTGTTCCTCTCCTGCCAGCCAATTTCTCAATAGGTGTTTTGAGAAAGCATAAATAGAAGCATGAAATTAAGAATGAATAAATTGGAATTGATATTTTTCTCAAGGTTTCGATAGACACACATCCTTGTAGATGTAACCAACGAAAATAATTTATTACCTTGTAATTAAATCATGGGTAAACATGTAGTAATTAAGAGAAAGCTATGATGTGGAAGGTAAAATGAATGTTCTTATAAATAGTATTATTGAAAAGGCATAGATTGTAAAGACAGTCACTTCTTCAGGTTTATTTACAGCATACAATCATTTTGTAGATGATATAATTATACAGGATTAGAAAATTATATATCCCTCTTTGATAAGAATAATATGTGAAATATATATTTTGTTCATTAGATATGCTTTTCACTGCAGTTTCATGTCTAACAACTAGCTGATTAGTTGTTTTCTTCAACAGAAACAAGCAGAAGCCAAAATAGGATACACAGTGTCTAGTCTTCAGAAAGTTTCAGCACCCATTTAAATCTGAATGCTAAATTTAAAGATGTGTAAAAAACAAATTTGCTTTGAGTAATTTCACTTTACACTTTACTTTTCTTAAGTAAACTTCAACTGTATCCCCTAGATCTTTGCAACCCACTTTTCAGCCACCATTTCCACAGACATTGATTTAGTCTCAAATACAAATGCAATCACAGAGATAAGGGACAGTGTTTAGTAGATCCCACCCTCTATTGGACCATACACTGCCCAGGCCATGCTCTGATACCTGGAATCAGCTTCAGGGCATTCTCCAAGTACTTATCTTCTGTGATAGGCTGACCATGTAACTTCAGCTCCAGGGTGAAATCCCGTACAGTCCAGATAAAGTCTGGAAAGAAACTCACAAATTCTGTGGAATCTTCTACTCTATCAGGTGTTTGAGAGGACTTTGCCCTGATGAGTTTTGCGAGCTCTGTCACATAACTAGGACTTGGTTAAGGAAAAGAAACACACTACCAACAATTCCCAAATTTCTCGAATATAAAAGCATTATAAACACTCTCTTTTGCCATGGGTCCCCTCTGCTCCACCCAAGGAAATTAAATGACAGGGAAGGAGAGACTGATTCTATCTCCATTCCCATGAATTCAGTGAAACAGTGGTTCAAGACCTGGAAGGATACTGCAGCTGCTCCAGGGCCTGGTGGTTGATGGTGCTCATGCTGTTGTAGACAAAGCTACTGCACAGAAGCACAGCCAGAGCAAAGATCTATGAATCCTTCTTAGACTCATCCTAGAAAGCACATTAGAACAAGAGAATTATAAGTATACCCATAAATTAGAAATTCTTCCATACACTTATTCAATCATGGTTTCATTTATTATTTCAGCTAACATACTCACCATGCAAAGAAATTGCTTGAAGACAGATGTAAATGAGGATATCAACTTTGACAATTACAGAGACATTTCTTGTGTTTGCAAATTTTTCATATATAAAAGGATTCTAATATTCACAGTGCTTTCTTTTTCCTCGATTTGATAAAGTAAAATAACTTATACAGAAAAACTAATACAATACCTGTTGTGCAATTAAGTATGCTGTGATGAGTGTGGGCACTTATTCATTCTACATATATTTATTAATCAGAGTCCATATAAAATATACCATATTTGGTATAACTGGGCATTTAAATTGTATCCAATCAATAAATAATTGCAGGAAGCTACTAAATATCCCCCACTGTTCTTAGATTTTAAAAAAGCAGTGCTAAAAATGAAACTTATTCCTTTCAATATGACTATTTCAAAACAGTGGGCAAACATCCATAACAGTAATTGCAACAAAGATAGCAGTATCTGTAAAAGGCTTACTCTCAGTAATGTATATAAGCAATAGAACCTATAGCTTTAACACTAAACTAAAATTTAGAAGTCTATCAAGGAAGAACAGAGCTATGAAAGTTGGAGAAAAAATATATGGTCTGAAACCTTCCTCAAAGTCTTGATCTGAATATTAAAGAACTGGTAAATGTGGAACTGAAGAAAGGAAGGAGATCCCATAGACAGAAACACCCAGAGAAACAAAATTAGAGATGGGAGAATACAGGGGTCTTGTAGTTAAAATAGAGTCATTTGAGTTGACTGGAGCTGATGGCAATTGGAGAAGTTAAGGGGAGCTTTCATGCAGCCTAATCAAGGGCCTTAAAGCCCAGGCTAATTTGTATAAATCATACCATTGTCTAAATAATGGCATAAACCAGAAATTGTTTTTATTATAAATGGCATGTAAAGTTGCTCCCAGTGCAAATGCAAAAACTGATTTATGCTGAGAAGTTTCTAAATGGGAGTTTGGGGGGATAATAGTCTATTCATTACTTTATTTCCCCAAAATCCAATTTTTAAAAATAATTAGGGTAAGAAGAAGTAGCACTTATGGCAAACAATTATTTCAACACAAGATTATATTATTTGATATATGGCTTTAAAAATAAGCACAGGAGAAGCAAGATGGTGGAGTAGAAGGATGCTTGCAGCTCACCCTCTCCCACAAATACACCAAAACTCACATCTACAGACCCACTCAGCCAACCAGATCACCTGCCGAACTCCGACAGAACATCGTCCTCTTTGAAAGATAGAGACGTCAAAAATCTGGTAGGAAAAAAGGAGAAAAAGCAAGAAGAAAAAGCAAAACTGTGTGGGATTGATCCCACTGGGAGGGAGCAGCAAAGGAGGACTGGCACTTGTTTGCTGGGTCTCACCTCTTCAAAGGAGGGGCCAGTGGGATGGAGGGGGAACCTTGAAGGCTCAGATCTGCCCCGAGAACCCCTTGATCAACAGAAATGAGTTAAATGGGCACAAAGGTTCCCCACGACACCCAGCCCGAGATGTGAGTTGGCAGCTGGGGACAGGGCAGGTGGCCCGAGCTGGGCGGAGGACTGGGGTGGCTGCACTGAGGCTTACCAGGGGACTGCAGGGTTCTGTGTACCATGGCTGGGAGGGATACAGAGCAAAACAACCTCAGTCCCCCATTAATTGTGGAAAAATCAAAGCAACAAGTCTGGTGTGCCCTGGGGGGAGGGGTGCTATAGCCGTTGTCTCCTCAGACCTGTGCTGCCATTACTGGCACTTGTCATGAGAAGAGAGGCAGGGCACAGCCAAGTTTCCATATTCTCCTGGTCACAGTGCCTGGGCCAGGGTGGGGCCGAGCCCTGAATCTGCACCTGGGGGATCTGCAACCTCCTAGGCAGGACTGAGACTTGTTTACAGCTGGAGGCAGATAGGATCTTTCTGCCCTGTTCCGTCAGAGAACTCAAGCCACCAAGGCAAACAAGGAGGTGAGATTCGGCATGGAGCAGAGGTGGGGCAGTTCCGCGACCTTCCCCGAGCCCACCTTCTGAACACCAACCCGAGGCGAAGTGGGCAGCTGCACAGCAGCAGAGCGACTGTTGCCGGGAAAGAGCGGGTGGCAACCCACTTTCCTGGCAGAAATGCAGCACCTGACCACGGTGCTGGGAAAAGGCGCTATCCACCCACCTGACTCCTCTGAGTGCAGCATCTGACTGCAGCATCAGGAGGGGGAGTGACCCTGCTTACCCACTGGATAAGAGCTCAGCACATGACCCAGTGTTGGGAGGGGGTGCAATCTGCTAGCCAACAGCCACTGGGAGCAGCACAGAAGAGGGTGCCAACAGAGGGCCTCTGGAAACAGCAAGCTGACTTCATGAAATAGGACAAACATGTAAAGACCTCTCAATAAAATCACTAAGAACACAGCATCTCCATGAGAACTAGATAACTGATACTCCTTAAGCCACAGTGCCAGAGAGATATGAACAATATGAAGAAGGAGAGGAACCACTCCCAATTAAAAGAACAAGAGAAATCCCCTGAAAGCATGATCAAGGAAGTAGACATTGATGTCCTACTAGATCAAGATTTCAAAAAAGGAGTGATCAAGGTACTGAGCAAACTAAAAGAAATAGTGTTTAGAGATATAAAATATGTCAAAAATGAAATAGAAGCTATAAAGAAGAACCAAGTAGAATTAGTAAACTCATTTGCTGAGATGAGAGCTAACCTAAAGGCTGTACTAAGCAGGCTAGATAATGCAGAGGAATGAATAATTGACCTAGAAGACAGGACAACATAAAGCACCCAATCAGAACAGCTGAGAGAAAAACAAATAAAAAAACAATGAAAACAATATAAGGGACCTAAGGGATAATACAAAGTGTGCCAATCTATGCATAATAGGGGTTCTAGAAGGGGAAGAAAGAACAAAATGGATTGAAAAGGTATTTGAAGAAATCAACTGAAAACTTCACAAGCCTAAAGGAATCAGATATCCAAGTACAGGAGGCTCAGAGGGTCCCAAACATGAAGAATCCAAACAGACCCACAGCAAGACATATCCTAATCATGATGGCCAGAGTCAAGGATAAAGAAGTGATCCTAAAGGCAGCAAGAGTAAAACAAAGAGTGAGTTACAAGGGAACACCTCATAAGGCTCTAAGCTGATTTCTGTACACAAACACTGCAGGCCAGAAGGGAGTGTCAAGATATATTCAAAGTCCTGAATGAAAAAATAGATGCAGCCTAGGATACTTTATCCAGCAAGGCTCTCATTTAGGATAGAAGGAGACATAAATAATTTCACAGACAAGCAGAAACTAAAAGAGTTTAGCAACTGTATACCCATGCTTAAAGAAATATTGAAAGGTCTACTCTAAATAAAAAAGAAGCAGGATGCTACAAAAATGAGAAACTCATAACTGGAAAGGAGATAACTTCCATGAATTACAAAAAGAATAAACACAAAATTGTAAAAGAAGACATATAAATCATTAAGAGTGGGAGAGGGAAGCTTGGAAAGCCATTGTGGAAAACAGTATGGAGATTCCTCAAAAGACTAGGAATAGACCTAATATATGACCCAGGAATCCCTCTCCTGGGCATAAATCCAGAAGGAACTCTACTTCAAAATGACAACTGCACACCAATGCTCATAGCAGCACTATTTACAATAGCCAAGACATGGAAACAGCTTAAATGTCCATCTACAATTGACTGAGTAAAGAAGTCCTGGTATATTTATATGATGGAATACTTTTCAGCATAAAAACGGACAACATAACACCATTTGCAGCAACATGGATGTTCCTGGAGAATGTCATTCTAAGTGAAGTAAGCCAGAAAAAGGAAGAAAAATACCATATGAGATCACTCATATGAGGAATCTAAAAACAAAACAAAACATAGATACAAAACAGAAATAGACTCACAGACATAGAATACAAACTTGTGGTTGCCAAGGGGGCAGGGAGTGGGAAGAGACAGAATGGGATTTTAAAATGCAGAATAGATAAACATGATTATACTGTATAGCACAGGGAAATATAAACAAGATCTTGTGGTAACTCATAGCGAAAAAAATTGTGACAATGAATATATATATGTTCATAAATAATTGTAAAATTGTGCTCTACACTAGAATTTGACACAACATTGTTAAATGAGTATTACTCAATAAAAAATGTTAAAAAATAAACACAGACTTTCTAATTTCCGTTGAGAAAAAAGAGAGAGCTATATAAATGTAGGTACTATTTCCAAATAAGTCTCAAAGGGGGAAAAGGAGGGATAATTATTTTCATCCATTAGTAGAATGTTAAAACACCAAAAATCCATCTTAAAATGTTTCTTTTAGGACAAAAACTTACTTTTATAGAACTTGCACATTCAGAGGTGCCTCACAGATTTCCAGAACACTCTGTGAGTAGTTGATGAACTTCATCATAGAAAATGTAAACCCATCTCTTAAATCCAACCCTTAAATACACTCTTCACCTAGTAGCTAAGGAAGTGAATCAGAAATCTTTCCTCACTCACAAATTGATGTTTCTCCTCTTTCTTACTTATGCTTAACTGTAAGTTCTCAAAACGAATCAGGTGCTACCTGGATGATCTTTCAAGACTGAAGGACTTATTCTCCAGCTGTTGGGAGTGCTGGTGGAAAACAGTCTTCAGGTGTCAGCACTCTTAATTAGAAAGGCTTCTGGAGCAGCCTTTCCCTTCAAAAATGTATCAGCGCCCCTGTCCAAACTCTGGATAACTCAATAAAGCCATTCCAGCCACAGAACTCCCATGGAATTCCCAGTAACTAGGGATTGCAATGTAATTTCTTCCTCTCTCCAGCCTGCTTCTCTCCCAAATACATGGTATTAAATCTGACGGCAGATAATGTGTTTTGTCAATTGAACTAGAGACTCTTTTAGGGCAGGACCTTTACTTTGGTCACTGATATCTACAGTGCTAAGCCCAAAGGCCTGGAACTCAGCTGTTCAATAATGATTTACTAAATGTAATCAAGTCATCCACACAGTGCCAAGAATAAAAGATTGTATCTAATACACCATGATATCTTACCTAGAATTGACATTCAAACAAACCATAGTTTGCCTCATTTACTATCATTGATTTCTAGATTTTACAGATTAAAGTAGTAAAATTTGTATGATCATGGAGAGATAAGGAGAAAATTCAGAATAAAAAGGATTTAACTGTGAATTTCTGCCTTACCGTTCCCACATCCCCGAGGCCCTCAGTGTCCAGAAGGATCAGCGTATGATTTGGCTTGTGTGGATGAGGTACACACCACATCCAGATGCCCTTAGTTTCAGACTGCAATGTAGACCCTAGAGGAAAGCCTGTGAGGAGAGGGAAGAAAGCAGCATTCAGTGAGAGCAGACAGTCTAAGCAACCAGGGGGCTACAGACTCAGTTCTTTGGAATGTCAGTACCCCAGCATATGAGATGGTGCTTTCTCCATTTCCTCAAGAATATCCTACTTTGTGTGTCATCTGTTTCAAGGAGGAAGGAATATTAATTGTGATAAGGATACCACACAAGGGCTCAACATGGAGGCAAAGGGGAATCCATGAATCAGACAAAATGGAGGTCACTGATAATCATAACAAGTGTATCTTGAAAGAATGGTGAGATTCAAAGCCAGAGAGAAATGGACTGAAGACAGACATGGGAAGAGAAAAAAGTGGAAAAAATAAATCAAGATTATATTTTTTGTCGGACAAAATTATTTTTCATAAGTGAGGAGAGGTGTTAGCCACAGTAGGATATGACATACAGGAAAAATTTTTAAGATTATAGAAATTTGAACATCTTTATATGTTGATGAGAATATTCCATAAAAAAGCAAAATGTGTTTCAAGAGAGAGTAGACACAATTGCAAGAGTCAAGTGATTAAGCATGTAAAATAAGGTAGGATTGTGTGACTTGTTAGGAGAAATTTTGCTTTACAGGAATAAAACATAGAATATGGTAACAAATTAGAGTAAGATAGTGATTTAGCAGTGAGAAATAGGAGTGGAAAGTTGATTTGTTAAGAGAAGTTTGGTTCTCCCTACACATGATCAGGAACAAAAATGAAGAAGCTGAGGTATTAGCTAGAATCAAGCAACTGGCCCTTGACCAGGTACAATACTCACCATGATTCTGACCTGCAAGACGGTTCATCAAGTAGGATTTTCCCATATGATATGGTCCTACAATGGCCACCACGACCACTGGCTGAGAAATCTCACCAAGAATCTGTAGAGCTTTTAGGTTCACTGACAGCACTTCATTGACACTTTCCAGCAGACAAACGGGGTCCATCAATTTGGGTCCGGATGCCATGGCAACCTAAAAACCTAGAAGAGCTTCCTAGTGGAAATCAGATTATAAAGTAATTCTCTAACTCAGACTTATACAAAGCATCCATCAATTTAGAATAGGGTAAGTAAGACTTCTGTGTTTTCCATGAGACAAAATGTAACCTAGAATTAGCATACCGCAGAGGTTTTCCCCCATCATTCCCTCAAGTCTCTCATGATGTTGGTAGTGAAATAATATATTATCACTCTCCGAAGTGTTACTTCAAAATAGTAATATAATTAAAGTTATTGTTATGATGCACTGAAGTCCTACAATATACAAAGCCTTTTGATAATAACTTTCATATCCAGCTAAACTGATATTCACAAGAGGCTGAAAGTTACAAAATAATATAACTACTTTGGAAATGAGGTAAATGGTTCTCACAAAGGCTGAGTGAATGTCATTGAGCAAGGATTAAAAATCTACATACTTGAGCAAAATGACAGACTAGCGAGCTCTAAGCTCTTGTTTCCCCAAGGAGACATCAAAAACAACCAAAATACTGGCTAGAATAAACTTACAGTAGTTCCATAAAACAGTCAAAGGTCCAAAGCAACTAACCAAATACCAAATCAAGAAGAGCCTCATTGAAAATGGTAGGAAATTCTGTGGTGTTTTTGTTGCCCTTGGTCCCCATTGTGGTAAAGTCTTTGAGAATCTGGCAACTCATTTTCCACTTCTCTCCCCTGATTCAGAGAGAGGGAATTTTATAATTTTCTAACCTGTCAGGGCTGCCTCTTCAGGTCTTTGTTTCACATCAAATGAATCTCAAGGAAGGGTGGCAGAGGGGTAGGTGGTGGTATAACTTGGATATCAGGTGGAAAGAAGCAGCAGGCATTTCTCAAGAATAATGTGGAGACAGCTCCACAGATGCCTAGAGCAAGAGGTTACCAGTGAATATATAAAATAGACTATATAAGGCATCAATCGAGTTTCCAATTCCTTTCTTCAAACTAAACAGGGCAGAGAAGACTGCATTTACAATGATCTGACATCTCATGGGCTGCCTGAAAGACTGTTATCTTTTCCCCTAATTGAATCTTAGGCAGGGAGAAGCAGTGGGCATTGCTTGGGAAAGCAGCAGGGAGAATGGCCTGCAGACACCAGTGACAAGACATTATGGGTATGTGATATTGAGATTTATAATAAGAAATACATATGTGATTGTTGTCCTTATTCCTGGTATATAGCTCTTAAAACCCTATGTGATGAGAGAGATTAAATTATTTTTTCTTATAATTTTTGGTCTTTTGTCCTCAATTCCTAAAATATCTCCAGACTGATAAAGATGAAAGGAGAGTCTTTTGTTATTCATAACAAGTGTCTTTCAACCACATCTGAGTTTATGTTAATGAGGTGATTTTGTAAAGCCCCTAGATCACTACAGAATGGAGTTGGTTGCTAGAGGAATCAATGTTATTAGAAAGCTGGAATATTTAGCCTGATACTCCAACCACTGGGGAGCAGAGAAGAGCTGAAAGTTGAGTTAATCACCAATGACCAATAGTTTACTCAACCATATCTAAGAAATTCTCCATTAAAAAAAAAAACCTAACTGAAGGGGTTCAAGCCAGAGAGCTTCTGGCTTGATGAACATGTGGAAGTGGTTAGAAGGTGGCACATCCAAAGGGGTCATGGAAGCTCCACACCCTTTTCTTGATATCTTTCCCTATGCATCTATTCTATTTTGCTGTTTATAGGTTGTATCCTTTTTTAATATAAACCATTAATCTAGTAAGCAAACTATCTTTCCTGAGTTCTTAAACCATCCTAGCAAATTATTGAACCTGAGGAAGAGATGGTGGGAAACTCCAGTGTATAGCCAGTAAGTCAGGAGTACAGGTGACAACTGGGATTTGTAATTGGCATCTGAACTGAGGGGAAGTCTTGTGGGACTAAGCCTTTAACCAGTAGGGAATGAGCTAACTCTTGTCAATTAGTGTCAGAATTGCTTATTGTGAAAAAAATGTTCACATATGTGGTGACCAGAAGTAAGTATAGAGAATAGAGAGTTGAGAGGAGAAATTGAATTTTTCTTTTTCTTTTCAGTGTGGAGACACACAATAGACAATCAAAAGTTCCAAGGAGACACACTTTGGGAAATTAATATACTTAAAGAGGCACATATATGGGAAAACTGAAAAAGTAACACCCAGGCCGAGGGAAGATGCATGCTCAAAAAAGCCTAAAAATACTACAGCTTCTCCTAAGCTTCATCTCAAGCCTCAAAATCAAGGGCCAGCTTAGGGAAAGACTTCCTTGTCACAAAGCCAGTATGCAAAGAATGGGAAAGGTGACTGCTTTCATAAATGCTCTATTTTCAGGGGGTTGGAGGGCAATAACTCAGTAGTAGAGCATGTGCTTAACATGTCCAAGATCCTCAGTTCAATATCCAGTACCTCCATTTAAAATAAATAAATAGATAATTAAATATTCAATTTTTCAACAACAACAACAAAAGTCACAAGGCATACAAAATAAATGAAAATATGTCCCTTCCGAAGGAAGAAAATAAAGTTGCAAAAAACAAAAAACAACCCTGAAGAAACATATGCATTAAATGTTTTAGTCAAAGACTTTCGAACAACTTTTTAAAAACATGATTAAAAAGCTAAAGGAAAACTCAGAAAAATAACTAAAGAAAATCAGGAAAATAATATGTGAACAAAATTAGAAAATCAACAATGAGATAAAAATAATAATAAAAAAAGGAATGAAACTGAAATTCTGAAGCTGGAAAATATAATAAATAAATTTACAAATTTTCTAGAGGATTAGACTAGGGAGTATAGCTCAGGGGAAGAACATTTGAGTGCACATAAAGGGGATTAGACTTGCACAAGCAAAAAGACTCAGAAACTTGAAGACAGGACAATTGAAGTTATCAAGTCTCAGGAGCAGAAGGAAGAAATAACTTTTTAAAAATGAATATAGCCTAAGAGAATTATGAGATACTGTCAAGTAGACAGATATATGCATTATGAAAGTCCCTAAAGCAGAAGGGAGAAGCAGGACAGAGAGACTATTTGAGGAAATAATGGCTAAAAATTTCCCAATGTAATTAAATACATGAATCTACAAATGCAAGATATTCAACAGACTCCAGTAGGATAAATCATCAGAGACCAATGCTGAGGCATATTATAACCAAATTGTCAAAAGACAAAGAGAGAATCTTGAAAGCAACAAGCTGTAACTCATCACATCCAATAAGATTGCCAGTCAATTTCTCAACAAAATACTTGGAGGCCAGAAGACAGTGGAATAATATATTTAAATTGCTAAAAACTGAAAGTGAAGTGGTGGGGTGGGGGACCTGCCAATCAAGAATACTGTTTGCAGAGAAGACGGGTCAAGATGAGGGATAATAATTTCTCACAGAAAAGTGACTGAAACCTGGCTGAAGAACTTCTATACAAACAAGATTTTGAGAGATATTTCCACATAATTAGGTAGGGCAGGAGTAAATACTTCAGGTTGGGACCTGTGCACCTGGGGAAACACTAACAGGAAAAGGAAGACTGTGCAAACAGAACCTAACCCTGAGGAGTGAGTGAGTCAAGCCACAGACTGGGCATCCCAGTCCTGGGGTCCTACACGGAGGAGACAAGTCCCCTTGGCTACTTGGAGAAAGACTGAAACAGAAAGGCTGGAGAAGCCTAGACTAGAAAGAGTGAATGGGTGCTGGTTTGCCACCAGACAGATTGGAGACAGGTCTGCCCTAGCAACTAACACCTTATTATACTCTCCAGGAATATATTCTATGCAAATAACAACAAAAAGTGTACTTTTGTGGTTATATCTATATGAGATAAAAGAGAATGTATTTCAAGCACTGTTAAAAGAGACAAAGAAGGACATTATGTTAAAAGAGTCAAGTTTATCTAGAAGATAAAACGATTCTAAATATGTATACCTGAACATCAGAGTTCCAAAATATATGAAATAAACATTGACAGAATTGAGCAACAGATCACTCAACAATAATAGGACAGTTTAATACCCTACTTGTAATAATAGGTAGAAAAAACAGACAGAAGGTCAAGAACAAAATAGAGGACTTGAACAACACTATTGATTAATTGAACCTAATAGACTTATATAGAACATTCCCATTCAACAACAAGAGAACACATGTTTTCCCAGATGGGCATGGAATATTTCCAAGGATAGACCATATTTTAGGCCACAAAACAAGTCTTAACAAATTTAAAAAGGTTAAAATCATACAAAGTATCTTTTCTGAGCCCAATGAAATGAAACTGGAAATTAATAGATGGAGTAAAACTGCAAAATTTACAATTATGTGAAAACTAAACAAAACAAAATTAGGAGTAAAAATAAATTACCTCAACATAAGGAAGGCTATATGTGGAAAACACACAGCTAACATCATCCTCATAGGTAAAATATTGAAGCCTTTTCCCACCCTCCTGCCTCCCCTTTTTCAGAAGGAGGCTGCAAACTTTAGGTCAATGTTCCCACACATTTGCCCCTTCTTCCACTTGCCACTCTTCTTTTGTTTCAGGATGTCCTGAATCTTGAGAGATTTAGGTCAAAATGTTTAGCTGAGAAGGGTCAGGATTTTGCAACTTAATCCCGTAAGTGAAAATAAGACTGAAAATGTAAATATTGTTTTATATTATATTGAGAGAAATATACATATACTTAGAGAGAAAAGCATATGTAGCAAAATGCCACCAGTGAGTAAATCTAGGTGAAAAGAATATGAGATTTCCTTGTAATTGTTTTCCAAGGCAAAATTTGACTTTAAATATTAAGTATTAAAAGCACAATTATGCCGTGGTTTTTCTGGCATATTTTTGATTGGCATTATATTAAAAGTTCCCTATAATATCTACGCATATTTCATAATCAGTTTAAATAAACATGATATTATACTCAAATGTCTCAACTATTCATTTCCATATTTATAGGTCAAGTATTCAAGATGCCTCAAATACTATCAAAAAATACTTTTTAAAAATACCAGCTTTATCAGTTACTAATGTGGCCTTAAACAAAAAGCTTCATCTAGCTAAACCTGAGTTTTTAAGATTAATTATAGGGGTAATATGAAAAAAATGGTAAGTCCAGTCTGGAGGATGTTTTTATAATAAAATTAGATAACTATAAGCTTATATATGAGCATAGCATGTGGCACAAAATGGGATTTCAGTGCATGTTTACTGAATTAGATGGTGATTTATCCAAAATAATTGCACTAAACAAATTGGGTTACACATTTGAACACAATCTGCAAACTTTAGGTTACTAAAAACAAGGTCTATATATTTTTTTTTATCAGAGCAAAGCAGCAAGGAAATTCAAACACTGCTCCAGCACCATCTCCTTTTGTCTGATTCTTCATTGTGGGAGCAAAGAATACAAAGGTAAAACAGGATCCTCTAACAGCTACGTTATAATGACTAGAATTGTCCAGTTCCCTCTTTAAAGGGAAAACTAAAGGAAGATACAGAAAAATGTGAGAGAAACTTTATAAAAACCAGGTCTGTGGAATAGAATAGAGAACACAGAAATGAACCCACAAAGATTTGGTCAACTAATCTTAGACAAAGGAGGCAAGAATATACAATGGAATAAAGACAGTCTCTTCAGCAAATGATGTTGGGAAAACTGGACAGCAGCATGTAAATCAATGAAGCTAGAACACTCCCTTACATGATACACAAAAATAAACTCAAAATGGATCAAAGATTTAAACATAAGACAAGATACAATAAACATCCTAGAAGAAAACACAGACAAAATGTTATCTGACATACATCTGAAAAATATTCTCCTAGAACAGTCTACTCAAGCAATAGAAATAAAAGCAAGAATAAACAAATGGGACCTAATGAAACTTACAAGCATCTGCACAGCAAAGGAAACCATAAGTAAAACAAAAAGACAACCAAAGTAATGGGAGAACATTTTTGCAAATATGAAACCAACAAAGGCTCGATCTCCAGAATATATAAGCAGCTCCTACAACATAATAAGAAACAAACAAACAACCCAATCGAAAAATGGGCAGAAGAGTTAAACAAGAATTCTCTAAGGAAGACATACAAATGACCAATAGGCACAAGAAAAAATGCTCAATATCACTAATTATCAGAGAAATTCAAATCAAAACTATGATGAGGTATCATCTCACAGCAGCCAGAATGGCCATCATTCAAAAGTCCACAAATGACAAATGCTGGAGAGGCTGTGGAGAAAAGGGAAACCTTCTACAATGCTGATGTGAATGCAGTTTGGTGCAGCCACTGTGGAAAACAGTATGGAGATTCCTCTAAAGACCAGGAATAGACTTAATATATGACACAGTGATCCCACTCCTGGGCATATATCTAGAAGGAACCCTACTTCAGGATGACACCTGCACCCCAATATTCATAGCAGCACTATTTACAATAGCCAAGACATGGAAACAGCTTAAATGTCCATTAACAGATGACTGGATAAAGAAGTAGTGGTATATTTATACAATGGAATACTAATCAGCCATAAAAACAAAAACATAATGCCATTTGCAGCAACATGGATGTTCCTGGAGAATGTCATTCTAAGTGAAGTAAGACAGAAAGAGAAAGAAAAATACCATATGAGACCTCTCATATGTGGAATCTAAAAAAATTTTTAAAAGAAAATAAGTACAAAATAGAGACTGACTCATAGACATAGAATACAAACTTGTGGTTGCCTAGGGGGCGGGTCGGGGGAAGGGACAGAATAGGAGTTCAAAATTTGTAGATACTGACAGGCATATGCAGAATAGATAAACAGGATTATACTGTATAACACGAGGAAATATATACAAGATCTTTTGGTAGCTCATAGTGAAAAAATGTGACAATGAATATATGTATGTTCATGTAAAATTGAAAAATTCTGCTCTATACTGGCATTTGACACATTGTAAAATGACTATAACTCAATAAAAATGTTAAAAAAAGGCCTATGATTTCTTAGCTGTGAATTAGCCACATAATTTTTAACATCAAATTTACAAACTGCAGCTCTTCAATCCTGTTCCAGGTTGGTTTTCAAAATGGGATCTACAGGAAAAAATATCACCCGAAGGGATTGTTAAACCTAGGTTGTGTATATATAAAACATGCTACAAATGATTCCAATGTTATTATGAAAAACAAACCCACAAATGCGAGGGCGGGGTTTGAGGGAGAGGGGAAGAGAGAGAATAAGAGGGAGGAAGATGGAGCCAGAGAGACAGAAAGAGAAAGAGAGTTTTGACGTGATCATAATGTTTAACTAATAAAGATCAGGGGTGAGGGGACTAAATTCATCTCTACACAGAGATTTACAGAGCTCTCACTGTAAGCTTTCTTAAATTGACTAATAGAAATATTAAAAAGAAACTATCTCTATAGATGGCAGTTCCCTATAACCTCCTTGCCAGGGACTCTCTTATTCTCTGAATTCTAAAGCCAACCCACAGAACTTGACAGAGAAAGACAGGCAGGCTCCCAGGAGGACTCTTTTAAGGAGCAGCACATCCAGGGGTACACAGTGTGCCTGGCTGTCACCTTGCAGCTGCCACTGGTCCATACAGAGAAGCTGAACTTCTCTAGAACTAAAGCCAGCCACAGACCCCTGCATGCCAGACAGCAGGCTACTTGCCCTTCTTCAGGTGTCACTTTGAATCTGAAATCAATCTTGCAAATTACTACATACAGAAGAGATAAGAAACAAAGTCCTACCAAACTATATTCAGCATCTTGTAATAACTTATAAAGAAAAAGAATATATATGAATCACTGTGCTGTACACCAGAAACTAACACAGCATTGTAAATCAACTATATTTCAATAAAAAAAAAAAAAGAAATCAATTTTGTGCTGCACGTAAAAGACAAGGACATACCTGCTCCGCACACTGGGGGTACAAGAAATGTTCTCAGTTGCTTCTTACACTTTGCTCACTAGCTCCTCCCACCTGTCTGTCTCTTCTTCATCAAAGCTAAAAAAGAGTAAGGTGGTTCATCTCTTCTTGGTCCATCTAGTATGATAGTAATAAAACTGAAGCTGAAAGCAAAAGTAATTCAGGCTGTTTTTCAGTTAGCAGAGTCATGCTAGATCTACTGATTACAGCATGAATATGGGTGTGTGGTTCGTAGTGAGAGGAGATTAGAAAAAGTTATTTAATAGTCACATCTTAACACATGCCACCACTTTCTGTGGGCCGCCCTGCACTGGAAGGCCTTCATAGCCCCACTTCTTGATACATCTCTCCCCCATATAAGGTTGCCAAATGTGACTTAACTTTCCTTGGCAAACAAGAAAAATAGAAAATGCATGGCACAAATGTAAGCAAGGCTGTATACAACAAGTATATTTCAAGCATTTTCCTCTTGGCGAGGATCCCTGGGTATTTTTGTTAGTGAAGGTCTTTTAAGATTTTAAATCTGTTCCTTAGTATATACGTTTAAATGAATATATTTTATCATAAATAGAAAATAAAGATTAAAGATGAAAATGAACAACCTATTGTATTATCTGGAGATGCTCACTATTGGCATTTTGCTCAGCATGCCTGTACTTCCCTAACATATGGATCCTCTCCTAACATAGATATCCTCTTTACACAGGAATTTAGCCAATTGGACCAGTTCCAAAGGGATGCATTTGGTCAGATAAAAAAAGTGACTGGGTGCACACATGTGTTTGTGAGAAAGAAAATGGAGCAGTGTATAAGAGAAAGATGAGAGGTGCAGCACTGATATGGCCAAGGACGCCAGGCTGTGAGGGTACAGGGAGTCCTCCTCCTCTCTCCTTTTCTCTACCTTCCTCACCACTCTCCGTGCCTATGGGAACTTCTTCATAAAAGGCCAGATAGTAAATATTTTAGACTTTTTGAGACATAGGGTCACTGTAGCAAGTATTCAGTGAAAGCATTCATACAATAGGTAAACAAATGGGCATAGCTATATTCCAGTAAGACTTTGTTTACAAAAGTGGACAATGGGAAGCCATCCTGGTTTAGGTAAATGTGATGCTACGATATGCCAGTGGTTGTCATCAGCTCATGAATGTATCATTGTCTTACAAGCCGAGTAAAATGGTCCAAGTACAGAATCTCAGGCTGAGTGTCTGCTTCTAGGGCCATTTGGGTTAAACAGCATCTAAATATCCTCATTGTCTTGGAGCAGAGATACAGAAAAGGAATGTGTGTACTGTCCATGTGTCTACGCATCATCCACATGAGTTACTGCCTGATCTCCAAGCCATGAATCCACACATCTATGCCAGTAACTGTCTCACTCCCAACAACATAGCACTGCCAGTAGCTCCTAGATTGGCCAAAGAGAAACAAAAAGTGATGGAATACAGTCAGTGGCAGTGAGGGAGAGCCTGGTTTGGTGTGTGACATCTGCCCAGGTCTGCAAGCCTCTGTGAGTGAGCGAAGAATCCTGACATCTGGGTACATGTCAAGGTGACCATAAACTCAATTTTGGAATGAGGAATAGGAAGACACCAAGCAGCTATATGGGTATTTTTTTAATTCATCTGAGTAGATAAAATATCCGCTCTGTTTCCAATTAGTCTTTTCCACCTATGGTAGTTGCTTTTAGGGTCCCTACATTTCTCAAGACCCCCAGAAGGGGAAAAGAAGCCTAAAGCTGAGTGATTATAGAGAGTTTAAGGGCTAGAGTGGGAAGGGGAAAGTCTGATAAGGGTGGATTAAGAGTTGAAGTATGTAGTTAGGGGAACATATTAATAGATTTCAGGATAGAGATCTATTAGATTTGAAGGGGAACATATTAGCATCTCCTGTCTTGGAATAGCCAGTATCCTTTCCACTTGGCTTTTAAGCAGCCAGAATGTAATTGTTGCATGGGATAGAAGTAAGAACCATGAGTACCTTATCTAATAATTCTTGAACTATTGGACAGCATCCATCAAGTTTCCCTTGTGTTATGCTATATTGGGGGATCTTAGGGAGGGGCATGGACAGAAATACTTCCACTTACCATAGCATTGTATTATGGGGTTCTCCACCCCATACATGATCAATTTCAGTTAAATTCCTTGTCTAAAAAGAAGAGAAGTCCTGTCCACTAATTGGCTTAAGTCCACAGTAAGATTGGTACTAGGTTGAAGAGGACAGAGAAGCTTAAGGAAGTCAGGTAAAGCCATTAGAGGAAACAAAAGTGAAAGAAATGAATAGGAGACCTGTGAAAGAAGTCCTGCAGTATCACAATGAAGTATAATACCCCAATCCATGAAGCTATTGTGGTAGTTTATCTAAGAGGAAAATTGTGTTGAGACATAAGGGATCTTATAAATATACTGAAGGACTGGGAGGCAAACTGAGGCAAATTATCAAAACCCACCACTGGCATTTTGGTGACTTTGAAGAAGGTGCCAGAAAAGGAAGCAGTGTTAAAAGTGATATATGCCACCCCAATATCAAAGAGAAATGTGGTAGGGTGCCCTTCAACTCAAAAGGTTAACCTCACCCTGTGAATTTAGTGGGAATTGTGGTCAAAGAATGCTTGCTTCCTCAGAGCTAAGTTAGTATTCCTCCTGTGTAGAGAGTTTTGGGGGCTTTTCTTTCTATTTGGAGTCTAGACATTCCAAAATCCAATGGACTTTTTCTTTGTAATGCCAGCAAGTATCTTGTTCAACAGGAGCCCATATTTTGGGGTCCTGACTTTGTTCAGGTTTTTGTAATTGTTTTAATTGTAAAGCCATGTCATTTGATAGTGAGTTTCCTATTTTTTAGAAACGTTGTCCTCACAGTGCTGAGCTAATGTCTGAAGATTAGACATCTCAGCATTCTAACACTAGACTTTTTTTCCTGTCATGAAGCTCAAGTCTTATACCATTCAGAAAGCTGTGGCTAGAGCAAAGGCTACTTTAGTAATTAAGTTCAAGTCTTGCTTATCTTTCCAAATAGTTTCTAATTGCTGGTGTTTATTTACCACATTTCATCCTTCAGTTGTTTACAATTCTGAACACATGACCAAACAATTTTAACAAGATAAAAATTAGAATGGCTTCTAACCCTTTTCCTCTAACGCTTTCACTTTCTGACTGAACTGAGCAGCAGTTTGAGAACCCTTAAGTTCTTCCAAGATACTGGTCCCTTTAGCTTTCTGAAACCAAAGAAAAACATCTCCAAAAATAAGTAGATAAGTTGATATAAGTTGGGGGAATCTCAGAGAGTAAGCATCCAAGGCTTCTTGAATTTTTGTGTAATTTCCCTCTTTCCTTTTGGGACTTTTGGGGAAATAATTAGCCATGCATGTTAATTGAAGACAAAGGTTTAAATGCTACCTACTCAGTTTGTTTATGGTTGGGAGTAGGTGACAGGAGTGATTTGAGCATTGTCTACAGAAGGTGGAGATCCAATAGATTTATTCTCCACAGTAAACTGAAAAGCAGGAGAGCATTTTGAGAGGGGAAGTAAAACAGAGAGTGAAGAGGGAATAATGGAGGCCCTGGAGGATAGGGCATAAGGGATTGTGTTTGAGCAAGCAAACTCCTCTGCTACCCTCTTGTGGATATCTGTGGCTGAGCAGCCGATCATCAGGCTCCCACTAACTAGCAACTGGTAGATTGCTTTCCTCTGTGGCAGTAACCAGGATGCTGAATCAGACATAGCCACACTTCAAAATAATTAATTAATTGATTTGTTTGTTTGTTTGTTTAAGGTAAGCTAGTCTTCTGTTGCTGGTAGCTTATGAGAAGTTTCCCCTAATTTCTGTCCTAGCCCCAAGGTTTAGAGTCAAGGAAGAAAGCAAAGCATTTCATAAATATATGAAGCTGTTCCCTGTGAAGAGTGGACACATTTGGACAGGCAATGTGCAGCTCCTGGATTGTGACTAGGCGGGATCAGAATGGCCCTTCTCAGGTGTGCAGACTGACCTTCATTCTGGGTGCCAGTGAGTTACTGAGCTGTTTCTGCTGTTTTTTTTTTTTTTTCCTCCAGGAGGGGGCATAAGCCTTTAAAATAAATATATATGTAAAAGTCATATGTTCATTTGTACACTGGGAAAAACAGATAGTGAGAGAAAGAGAAAGGTCACCTGTGATGTCAACAGAGTGACAAGCTGTTGGTGGTTTGCATTGCATCATCCTGTGTGTATATGTATCTTTGAAGAGTTGTATCCTATTAGAGAATATGTTCTAGACCCCTCTTCTCACACAGCACCATAAATGCAAACATGTTCCTCAGCCGTGCTCATCTTTTTCACCTGTGTAGCCGTCCTCATGCTCACATCAGTTCCTTTGCACTCTGCTATCCATTGTGAGGATGGGAAGATTTAAGAGGTGTCCCCCATGGCAGCCCCTTGTTGTCACTCAAGTCTCAGCTCAAATACTGCCACCCCAATGTCACCTTCCCTCTCCCTCAATCTAGGGAAACTCCTCTGTTATTTGTTATTTCCTTCATGCCATGCATCAGTCCTACTGGTAATGAATTTGTTCATTTATTTGTTGGCTTGTTTTTGGCTCTCCCCTGAGAGCCGAGGCCTCCTCTATTTTCTTTATCACCCTGTCCTCAGGGTTTAGGGTAATATTGATGCCAAGAATTTGCTTGGGTGATAACTGTTCGCTGATTGGCTGAATTCATTCTGTGGTGGGACCAACTGTACTAAATGTGTTTAAGTGATTTATTTTTGCAGTGCATTTAGGTTGTACCCTGAGTTATAATATTTTTAACAGCACTGCAAGAATGCCTTTGTACACTTGGACAGTTATTTTCTCTCTCTAAACATTAAATTGAGACATTTTAAACATACAGAAAAGTGGAAAGGATAGTGCAATGAGCACCCATATACCTTCCATTAAGATTTAAAATTTGTTAATATTTTGCCACGTTTACTTTCTCTCTCTACATACATTTTTGATGAACATTTAAAACTTGTTTTATGACACTTCACAATACCTCTAAGTATTTCAGCATGCATCTCCCAAGAATAAGTATCTTTTCCTAAATAAACATGTGTTATTTGTTTACCTGGGAAAGAATGGTAATTAATAATTCTCTAATATAACCTGATAGCCAATATATGAATTTCCGCAATTGCATCTAACATACTTTTATAGCTGTATCATTTATTTATATCTTTGAATCAGGGTCAAACCAAGTATCATGCCCTATGTTTATTTGTTATATCTGTTTATATAAACCTAGAAGTATCATTTTGTGTTTTTAATGTGTTATTAATTTTAAAAAACAGCATTGAATTTTTAAAGATACTAGTTTTTTTATAGAATATCCCACCTGTTTATTTTCTCAAGTTGTCTTTTATCTTGTTTTTCTTTCCCTATATTTCCTATTGCTGAAGTTATATCTGGATACTTGCTTAGGTTAAGTGATTATAATCACTTATACTCATGAGTCTTTTTGATATTAAAATTACCCCAAACTTGCCCATGAGATGTCCATTTGGCATATTTGATATGACCTCATTAATCTTTGAGTGTACATTTGGTTTCTGGCACCAAACTATATCATAGCCACATGTTGTGTTTTTCCCCTACACCTGCAAACAATCTGTGATTTCTCCAAGGAACATTGTTTGCTACATTTTTTTAAGTGGACAAAAATTTGAAAACAAAAATCTGGGTATTGCATTTGTTCATTATTTCTGCAGTGTTGTTGCTTCAAAAACATTTTAGTGTGCCAAACTGTTATATATTATATATATATATAGTATGTAATAATATATATAATATATATACACATACACACACAAATTAAATTAAGTTAAATTTTTATTAAAGTTTAGTCAGTTTACAATGTTACATCCATTTCTGATACACAGAATAATGTTTCAGTCATACATATACATAAATATATTCATTTCCATATCTTTTTCTTTATGTTACAAGATACTGAATATAGTTTCTTGTGTTATACAGTATAAACTTGTTTATATATTTTATATATCTTAACAAGTTTTTAAGTGTGTAGTGCAGTATTGTTAACTGTAGGCACAATACCATACTGCAGCTCTCTAGAATAAACACATCTTGTGCAACTGACATCCTATTGAACAACCAATCTCCTTCCATCCTCTTCATAGCTCCTGGCAACCAGCAATTTATTCACTACATCTATGACTTTGACAATTTTTAGGCACCTCATGTAAGTAGAATCATTCAGTATTTGTCCTCTGTGACCAACTTAATTCGCTTATGTAACATCTTCCAGTTTCATTCATGTTGTGTTAAATGGCGGGAATTCCTTACCTTTTTAAAGACGAGTAATATTCCATTGTATGATTAGACCACATTTTCTTAACCTACTGATTTGTTGCTGCACATTAACTGTTGACAGCTTTGTCTGGTTTATAGTTATTTGTTCATCTTTTCCTTTCTTGCTGTCTTCCTTTATGTTTTGTTGATTTTTGTTACTCTTTGATTGCTTTCTCTTTTTCTTTTGGCTTCTCTGTTGGTATTTTCATGTCATGAGTTTACCATGAGGCTTGCATAAAAGATCTTAAGAGTTATGCCTCTTTTTAAGCTGACAATAACTTCACTTCAATCACATATAAAAATTCTACTCTTTTATTTCATCCTCCAACTTTATATTTGTTGTCACACTTTATGTATTTTTATATTGTGCATCCATTAATAACTTTTTATAGTTATGTTTATTTTTAACACTTTTCTCTTTTAACTCTTATACCAAAATAAGCTGTGATTTACACACCACTATCACAGTGTACAATATACCATATTTGTTTATATATTTATATTTATCAGTGAGTATTATACTTTGGTATACTTTCCTGTTGCTGTTTAGTGTCTTTTCTTTTGAACTTGAATAACTCCCTTTAATATTTCTTGGTGATGATGAACTCTTTCAGCTTTTGTTTGTCTGAAAATGTCTTTCTCTCTCCTTCATTTTTGAAGACCAATTTTGTGGGATATAGTACTCTTATTTTACAATTTCTCTTCTATCAGTATTTTGAGTATATCATTCTAATCCTTTCTAGCCTATGAGACTTATGCTGAGATATTCTCTCATTTCTGGGCTCGCTATTCTGTTCCATTGGTCCATATGTCTGTTTCTGTACCAATAAAACGCTGTCTTGATGAATGTAGCTCTGTAGTATTGTCTGAAGTCTGGGAGAATTATTCCTCCAGCCTCTTTCTTTCTCTTAAGTAATGCTTTGGCAATTCTAGGTCTTTGATGGTTCCATATAAATTTTATTATGATTTTTTCTAGTTCTGTGAAATATGTCCTGGGTAATTGGATAGGGATTGCATTAAATCTGTAGACTGCCTTGGGTACTGTGACCATTTTAAAAATATTGATTCTTCCAGTCCAAGAGCATGGGATATCTTTCCATTTCTTAAAGTATTCTTTAATTTCCTTCATCAATGGTTTATAGTTTTCTGTATAATTATTTCACCTCCTTGGTTAGATATATTCGTAAGTATTTTATTATTTTGGGTACTATTTTAAAGGGGATTGTTTCTTTACCTTCTATTTCTGTTTATTCATCATTAGTGTAAAAAATGCAACTGATTATTTAACATTAATCTTGTCACCTGCTACCTTGCTGAATTCTTCAAACAGATCTAGTAGATTTGTATAGACCTTTTAGGGTCTTATATATATAGTAACATGTCATCAGCATATAGTGACATTTTTACCTCTTCTCTTCCAATTTGGAACCCTTTTCTCTCTCTTATCTGATTGCTGTGGCTAGGACTTCCAAGACGATATTGAATAGGAGTGGTGATAGTGGGAATCCTTGCCTTGTCCCACATTTTAGTGGGAAGCTTCTGAGTTTTTCACCATTGAGTATTATGCTGGCTGTAGGTTTGTCATATATAGCTTTTATTATGTTGAGATATGTTCCATCTATACCTACTTTGGTGAGAATTTTTATAATAAATGGGTGTTGAATTTTATCAAATGCTTTTTCTGCATCTATTGAGATGATCATGTGGTTTTTATTCTTTCTCTAGGTGATGTGGTGTATTACATTGATTGATTTGTGTATGCTGCACCATCCTTGTGTCCTTGGGTTGAACGCCACTTGGTCATGATGTATAATCTTTTTTATGAGTTGTTGGAATCTATTTGCTAATATTTTGGAGAGGATTTGGGCATCTATGTTCATCAGTGATAATGGCCTATAATAATCTAATTTTAACATTTTTTATTGATTTATAATCATTTTAAAATGTCAAATTCCAGTGTTCAGCACAATTTTAAGGCATTCATGGACATATACACACTCATTGTCACATACATTTCTCTGTGAGTTATCATAATATTTTCTGTATATTTCCCTGTGCAATACAGTGTAATCTTGTTTATCTATTCTACAATTTTGAAATACCAGTCTATCCCTTCCCACCCTCAACCCCCCTGGGAACCACAAATCTGTATTCTCTGTCTGTGAGTCTATTTCTGTCCTGTATTTATGCTTTGTTTTTGTTTGTTTCGGTTTTTGTTTTTGTTTTTTAGATTCCACATATGAGTGATCCCATATGGTATTTTTCTTTCTCTTTCTGGTTTACTTCACTTAGAATGACATTCTCCAGGAGCATCCATGTTGCTGCAAATGGCATTCTGTTGTCAGTTTTTATGGCTGAGTAGTATTCCATTGTGTAAATATATCACCTCTTCTTTATCCAGTCACCTGTTGATGGACAATTAGGCTGCTTCCATGTTTTGGCTATTGTAAATAGTGCTGCTATGAACATTGGGGTGCAGGTGTCATCCTGAAGTAGATTTCCTTCTGGATACAAGCCCAGGAGTGGGATTCCTGGGTCATATGGTAAGTATATTCCTAGTCTTTTGAGGAATCTCCAGACGGTATTCCATAGTGGCTGCACCAAACTGCATTCCCACCAGCAGTGTAGGAGAGTTCCCCTTTCTCCACAGCCTCTCCAGCATTTGTCATTTGTGGATTTTAGAATGACGGCCATTCTGACTGGTGTGAGGTGATACCTCATTGGAGTTTTGATTTGCATTTCTCTGATAATTAGTGATATTGAGCATTTTTTCATGTGCTTTTTGATCATTTGTATGTCTTCCTTGGAGAATTGCTTGTTTAGGTCTTCTGCCCATTTTTGGATTGGGTTGTTTATGTTTTTTTTATTGAGTCGTATGAGCTGCTTATATATTCTGGAGATCAAGCCTTTGTCGGTTTCACTTGCAAAAATTTTCTCCCATTCCGTCGGTTTTCTTCTTGTTTTACTTCTGGATTCCTTTGCTGTGCAGAAGCTTGTAAGTTTCATTAGGTCCCATTTGTTTATTCTTGCTTTTATTTCTTCTAGGAGAAAATTTCTGAGATGTATGTCAGATAATGTTTTGCCTATGTTTTCCTCTAGGAGGTTTATTGTATCTTGTCTTATGTTTAAGTCTTTAATCCATTTTGAGTTGATTTTTGTATATGGTTTAAGGGAGTGTTCTAGCTTCATTGCTTTACATGCTGCTGTCCAGTTTTCCCAACACCATTTGCTGAAGAGACTGTCTTTATTCCATTGTATATTCTTGCCTCCTTTGTCGAAGATTAGTTGACCAAAAGTTTGTGGGTTCATTTCTGGGCTCTCTATTCTTTTCCATTGGTCTATATTTCTGTTTTGGTACCAATACCATGCTGTCTTGTTGACTGTAGCTCTATAGTATTGTCTGAAGTCTGGGAGAATTATTCCTCCAGCCTCTTTCTTTCTCTTAAGTAATGCTTTGGCAATTCTAGGTCTTTGATGGTTCCATATGAATTTTATTATGATTAGTTCTAGTTCTGTGAAATATGTCCTGGGTAATTGGATAGGGATTGCATTAAATCTGTAGATTGCCTTGGGTACTGTGACCATTTTAACAATATTGATTCTTCCAATCCAAGAGCATGGGATATCTTTCCATTTTTTAAAGTCTTCTTTAATTTCCTTCATCAATGGTTTATAGTTTAGTGTGCATAATTCTTTCACCTCCTTGGTTAGATTTATTCCCAGATATTTTATTACTTTGGGTGCTATTTTAAAGGGGATTGTTTCTTTACTTTCTTCTTCTGTTGATTTATCGTTAGTGTAAAGAAATGCAACTGATTTTTGAACGTTATTTTTGTAACCAGCTCACTTGCTGAATTCTTCAATCAGGTCTAGTAGCTTTTGTGTGGACCTTTTAGGGTTTTCTATATATAGTAACATGTCATCAGCATATAATGACACTTTTAACTCTTCTTTTCCAATTTGGATCCCTTTTATTTCTTTCTCTTGCCTGACTGCTGTGGCTAGGACTTCCAGGACTATGTTGAATAGGAGTGGTGATAGTGGGCATCCTTGTCTTTTCCCAGATTTTAGTGGGAAGCTTTGAGTTTTTCACCATTGAGTACTAGGCTGGCTGTAGGTTTGTCATATATAGCTTTTATTTTGTTGAGATATGTTCCCTCTATACCCACTTTGGCGAGAGTTTTTATCGTAAATGGGTGTTGAATTTTATCAAATGCTTTTTCTGCATCGATTGAGATGATCATGTGGTTTTTATCCTTACTCTTATTGATGTGATTTATTACACTGATTGATTTGCGTATGTTGAACCAGCCTTGTGTCCCTGGGATGAAGCCCACTTGGTCATGATGTATAATCTTTTATATGTGTTGTTGGTTTCTATTTGCTAAAATTTTGGTGAGGATTTTGGCGTCTATGTTCATCAGTGCTATTGGCCTATAATTCTCTTTTTTTGTAGTGCCTTTGCCTGGTTTTGGTATCAGGGTGATGGTGGTTTCATAGAATGTGTTTAGGAGTATTCCCTCCTTTTCAATCGTCTGGAAGAGTTTGAGAGGCACTGGTATGAGTTCTTCTTTGTATGTTTGGTAGAATTCCCCTGTGAAGCCGTCTGGTCCTGGACTTTTATTTGTAGGGAGGTTTTTAATGGCTATTTCTATTTCCTTTCTAGTGATCAGATTGTTCAAGTGTTCAGATTCTTCTTGAAACAGTTTTGGTGGACAGTATGTTTCCAGAAACTTGTCCATCTCCTCTAGGTAATCCAGTTTGGTTCCATATAATTTTTCATAATATTCTCATATGATATTCTGTATTTCTATTTTGTTTGTTGTAGTTTCTCCATTTTCCTTTCTTATTTTGTTAATTTGTACTCTCTCTTTTTTCTTCCTTGTGAGTTTGGCCAGAGGTTTGTCGATTTTATGTACTATTTCAAAAAACCAGCTTTTGGTTTGGTTGATTTTTTCTATGGTCTTGTTAATCTCTATTGTATTTAATTCCTCTCTCATCTTTATTATTTCTTTCCTTCTCCTGCTTTTTGGGGATTTTTGTTCTTCTTTTTCTAATTCATTCAGGTGGTGGGTTTAATTGTTTATTTGATATTGTTCTTCTTATTTGAGGAAGGCCTCTATCGCTATAAACTTCCCTCTTAGCACTGCTTGTGCTGTGTCCCATAGGTTTTGAGCGGTTGTTCTTTCATTATCATTTGTCTCAAGGTATTTTTTAATTTCAGCTTTGATTTCCTCATTGATCCATTGTTTTTTCAATAACATATTGTTTATTCTCCATGCTTTCCTTTTTTTCTCTTTGTTTCCCTGTTGTTAATTTCCAGTTCCATGGTATTGTGGTCAGTAAAGATGCTTGAGATAATTTCTATCTTCTTAAAATTGTTGAGGTTTCTTTTGTGCCCAAGTACATGTTAGATCTTGGAAAATGTTCCATGTGCACTTGTAAAGAATATATATCCTATTTTTGGGAGTGTAATGCTCTAAAAATATCCACCAAATCTAGTTTTTCGATTGTAGTATTTAATTTCTCTGTTGCTTTTTTTATTTTCTCTCTGGAAGATCTTTCTTGTGATGTTAATGCAGTGTTAAAATCTCCAACTATGATTGTATTCCCATCAACA
This sequence comes from Camelus bactrianus, assembly GCF_048773025.1. NCBI lineage: Eukaryota > Metazoa > Chordata > Mammalia > Artiodactyla > Camelidae > Camelus > Camelus bactrianus. Next base: position 515,804 of record NC_133566.1, read on the forward strand.
TCCCCCTTTATCTCTGTTAGTAATTCTTGTATGTATTTAGATGCTTCTATATAGGTTGCATATATATTAATGAATGTAATATCCTCAACTTGTATCACTCCTTTAATCATTATAAAATGTCCTTCTTTATCTTTCTTTATGGCCTTTGTTTTAAAGTCTATTTTGTCTGAAATCAGTACAGCAAAACCTGCTTTTTTGGCTTTTCCATTTGCATGGAATATCCTTTTCCATCCTTTCACTCTCAATCTATATGTGTCCTTCTCCCTAAAGTGGGTCTCTTGTATGCAGCATATTGAAGGTTCTTGCTTTATTATCCAGTCGGCCACAGTGTGTCTTTTGACTGGAGCATTTAGTCCATTAACATTTACAGTAATTAATGATAGATGTGTGTTTATTGCCATTTTGAACTTAACTTTGCAGTTGAATTGGTATATCCTCTTTGTTCCTTTCTTTTTCCTTTTGTGGTTTTGTAATTTTCCTTTGTATTATCATGGATTTTATTTAATTTTTGTGACTCCTTTGTAAATTTTTGGCTTGTGGTTCCCCTTTTTTGTAAATCTATCAACCCATTACTATAACTGTTTTTATTAAACTGATAGTAACATGATCTCAAACCCATCCTACTGTTAAAAAACTTTAAAAAATAAAGAAGAAAATATTCTATATTTCCCTTCCTCCCTCTCCCACTCTCAGTGATTTGTATGTCTTCTTTTATAATTTCTTGTTTACTTTATTTGTAATTCATGACTTTTCAACTTTCCAGTTGTGTGTTTCTCATTTCTGTAGCATACTGCTGCTTTTCTATTTAGAATAGCACTTTCAATATTTCTTTTAGCATGGGTTTATTGTTGCTAAACTCCTGCAGCTTTATTTTTGTCTGTGAAACTCTTTATTTCTCCTTCTATCCTCAAGGATAGCCTTGCTGGATAAAGGATCCTTGGCTGCATCTTTTTTTCATTCAGGGCTTTGAATATATCTTGCCACTCCCTTCTGGCCTGTAGTGTTTGTGTAGAGAAATGAGCTGAGAGCCTTATGGGGTTCCCTTGTAACTTACTCTTTGCTTTTCTCTTGCTGCCTTTAGAATCATTTCTTTATCCTTGACACTGGCCATCTTTATTGTGATATGTCTTGATGTGGGTCTATTTGGGTTCTTCCTGTTTGGGACCCTCTGAGCTTCCTGTACTTTGATATCTGATTCCTTCTTTAAGTTTGGGAAGTTTTCAGTCATGATCTCTTCAAAAACCTTTTCAATCCCTTTTGATCTTTCTTCTCCTTCTGGGACCCCTATTATGCGTAGATTGGGATGCTTTATATTATCCCATAGGTCCCTTATGCTATTTTCATTATTTTTTATTTGCTTATCTTCTAGTTCTTCTGAATGGGTGCTTTCTATTACCCTGTCTTCTAGATCACTAATTCGTTCCTCTGCATTATCTAGTCGGCTTTGCACAGCTATTAGATCATTCCTCATCTCTGTCAATGTGTTTACCCATTCTACTTGGCTCTTCTTTATAGCTTCAATTTCATTTTTGACATATTTTATATCTCTAAACACTATCTCTTTTAATTCCTTCAGCTATTCGATCACTCCTTTTTTGAAATCTTGATCTAGTAGGCTATCGATGTCTATTTTGTTGATCTTTCTTTCAAGGGATTTCTCTTGTTCTTTTAATTGGGAAAGGTTTTTCTGCTTCTTCATCTTGCTAATACCTCTCTGGCACTGTGATTTATGGAGTATCAGTTGTTTATTTTGGTCCTTAAGGCTTTTATCTATCTAATTCCTATTTAGGAATAGAACTTAGGAAAAAAAAATAAGAGACAGAGAGAGAGAATTTTAATAGAAGAGAGAAAGAGGGTTTGAAAACAGTGTATAATGAATAATAGAAGAGTGAGTTGAAGCAGCGTATTAATTGTGTTAAGACGTCCTTTTGAAACCTTTACAAAAAAAGGGGGTGGGAGATGAATAGATGTATTTGAAACCTGTGTCTAATCAATAGCAGGACATCAAAACCCAAGAGAAATAGAAATGAATTAAGAAGTAAAGATTAAGAAAGTAATAGGAAATAGAACAAGTAAAAACAGATTTTAAAAAAAATTGTTGGGGTTTGTCGGTGTTCTCCTGGAGTCTGTGTGCTTTTAATGTGAAATCTTTCTGTCTTCATCCTGTTTTGGAAGCTCAGCTTGCTGTTTTCAGAGGCCCTCCATTGGCGCCCTCTTCTCTGCTGCTCCCAGCACCTGTTGGCATGCAGATCATGCCTCCTCCTAACACGGGGTCAGGTGCAGCTCTCCTCTGCTGTGGGCGGGTGGGTCACTGCCCCTCTGGATGCCGCAGTCAGATGTTGCCGACCGGCCGGGTAGGAGGTCGGGTCATGCCCCCTCCCAGCTCCTCAGTCAGGGGCTGTGTTCCTGCCTGAAAGGCGGGAGGCCACTGTCGCTCTACCTGCACTGCCAGTAGCTCCGCTGCTCTGTGCGGCTGCGCGCTCCACCCGGGTCGGCACTCCGCCCTGGTCGGCGCTCCGCAGGTGGTCTCGGAGAAGACCGAGGGACAGCCTTGTCCCTGCTCCGAGCCAAAACCCAGCTCCTTGTTTGTCTTTGTGGAGCAAGTTCTCTGAGGGACCAGGATGGAAAGATCCTTTCTGTCCCGGGCTGCAGGCCAGACTCAGTCTGGCCTTTGAGGCTGCTGGGCCCTTCGATGTGGATGCAGGTTTCGCCCCCACCCCCACCTGGGTGCTAAGCACCGGAGGAAATGGCGGCGGTGCCTGAGCCCCGCCTCTCTTCCCCCAAAAACTTTCCGTGGGTTTTCAGAGATGGGGGTGTGCACCCTTCCCCTGAGAGCACATCAAACTTGCTGTTTTATGGAGGGCCCAGGTTGTTCTGCCCTGTGCACCCACAGCCACGGCGCGCAGCCCCTTTTGTTCCCCCGGGGCTGCCTCCGTGCACCCGCCACCGTCCTCCGCCTGGCTTGTGCAGCCTGGTCCTGCCAGCTGCTGCCGGCCCGCGTCTCAGGCTGGGTTTCGGGGGGACGCTCTGTGCCCGTTTAACTTACTTCTGTCAGTCTAGGGCTGCTCTGTACAGATCCGAGCCTCAGGGGCTCCCCCTCCGTCCCACTGGCCTCTCAGTTGGAGATGGGAGACCCAGGGAGCGAGCGCCTGTACTCCTTTGCCGCTCCCTCCCCGTGGGACCCGTCCCGCGCTGCTTTGCCTTTTGTTCTTTCTTTTTTTTTCTTTTCTCCTACCAGATTTTCGGCGTCATTATCTTTTGAAGAGTGCGATGTTCTATCGGAGTTCCACAGGTGCTCTGGTTTGCTGAGTGGGTCTGTAGATGTGGGTCTTGGTGTATTTGTGGGAGAGGGTGACCTGCGAGCGTCTTTCTACTCTGCCATCTTCTCTGTCTCTCTCTATAATACTCTTTTTTGGTAGTGTCTTTGCCTGGTTTTGGTATCAGGATGATGGTGGATTCATAGAATGAGTTTGGGAGTATTCCCTCCTTTTCAATCTTCTGGGAGAACTTGAGAAAGACTGGTATGAGTGAACCCACAAATTTTGATCAACTAAACTTCAACACATGTTGCAAGAATATACAATGGAATAAAGATAGTCTCTTCAGGAAATGGTATGGTGGAAACTGGACAGAAAATGTTAAGCAATGAAGCTAGGGCACTCCCTTACACCATACAAAAAAATAAACTGAAAATGGATCAAAGATGTAAACATAAGACAAGATACAATAAACCTTCTGGAAGAAAATATAGGCAAAATATTTTCTGACATACATCTCAAGAATGTTTTCCTAGAATAGTTTACTCAAGCAATAAAAATAAAAGCAAGAATAAACAAATGGGCCCTAATGAAACTTACAAGCTTCTGCACAGCAGAGGAAACCATAAGTAAAACAAAAAGACAACCTATGGAATGAGAGAACATTTTTGCACATGAAACCAACAAAGGCTTGATCTCCAGAAAATATAAGCAGCTCATATGACTTAATAAGAAAAAAACAAACCCAATCCAAAAGTTGGCAGAAGAGCTTTCAAGCAATTCTCCAAGGAAGACATACAAATGACCAATAGGCATGTGAAAAAATGTTCAATATCACTAATTATCAGAGAAAGGCAATTCAAAACTCCAATGAGATATCAACTCACACCAGTCAGAATGGCCATCATTTAAAAATCCACAAATGACAAATGCTGGAGAGGCTGTGGATTAAGGGGAACCCTCCTACACTGCTGGTGGTAATGCAGTTTGTTGCAGCCACTGTGGAAAACAGTCTGGAGATTCCTCAAAATACTAGGAATAGACTTAACTTATGGCCCAGGAATCCCACTCCTGTGCATATATCCAGAAGGAACCCTACTTCAGGATGACACATGCACCCCAATGCTCATAGCTGCACTATTTACAATACCCAAGACATTGAAACAGCCTAAATGTTCATCAACAGATGACTGGATAAAGAAGAAATGGTATATTTATACAATGGAATACTACTCAACCATAAAAACCAACATAATGCCATTTGCAGCAACATGGATGTTCCTGGAGAATGTCATTCTAAGTGAAGTAAGCCAGAAAGAGAAAGAAAATACCATATGAGATCACTCATGTGTGGAATCTGAAAAAAAAAAATAACAAAGCATAAATACAAAACAGAAATAGACTCATAGACATAGAATACAAACTTGTGGTTCCCAAGGGAGCAGGGGGTGGGAAGGGATAGACTGGGATTTCAAAATTGTAGAATAGATAAACAAGATTGTACTCCATACACAGGGAAATATATAGAGGATCTCATGTTAGCTCACAGAGAAAAAAATGTGACAATTAATATATATATGTTCATGCACAACTGAAAACTTGTGCTGTACACTAGAATTTGACACAACATTATAAAGTGATTATAAGTTAATAAAAATGTTAAAAAAAAGAAATTCTCTCATAGTTTTATGGGTTCTCTTGTATGTGACAAGTTATTTTTTTTATGCCACTTTCTACAGTCTCTCTTCATCTTCGATTTGACAATTGCTTATAATGTGTGTCAGTGTCGACTTTAAATACATTCCCTTTGGATTCTTTATGCTGTATGAATCTGGATGTTTATTTCCCTCCCTAAAGTTAGGAAGTTTTTAACCATTATTCCTTTCTAAAAAACTTTCTGTCCCTTCTCTCTCGCTCCTCCTCTCCTCATACTCTTCTAGTATTTCCTTCCTTCTAATCACTTTGGGCTTTGTTTATTTGTTTGTTTGCTTTAGGTTCTTCAGGTGTAAAGTTAGATTGTTTATTTGCTTTCCTGTTTCCTGAGATAGGCCTTTATATCTATACATATTTGTCTTAGAATAATTTATGCTGTGTCCTATAGATTTTGGAATGCTGTATTTAGATTTTAATTTCTTTTAAGGTATTTTTTATTTCCTCTTTGATTTCTTTGTTGATCTATTTACTTTTTAAGAAACTTGCTCTTTAGCTTCCATGTGTTTGTGGCTTTTTTTCCAGTTTTCTTATTATAATTGATTTCTAATTTTATACCATTTTGGTCAGAAAAGATGCTTAATAATATTTCACTCTTCTTTAATTTATTGGGGTTTTTTTTTGTGGCCTCACATGTGATCTATCTTGTAGAATGCTTTATGTGTATTTGAAAGAAATATGTATCTGCTGGGCGGAATGTTCTGTGTTAATCTATTATGTTCATCTGGTCTAAAGTATTGTTTAAGGTCATTGTTTCCTTTCTGCTTTTCTGTGATCTAGCCATTGATGTAAGTGAGGTGTTAAATTCCTCAACTATTATTTTATTATTGTCATTACTATTATTATCTTACTGTCTCCCTTTGTGTCTGTTAATATTTGCTTTGTGTATTTAGGCACTCCTATGTTGGATGCATAGATATTTACAAGTCTTGTGTCCTCTTTTAAAAAATATTTTATTTATTATTGTATGATTTAATTATTTAATTTGGGGGGCAGGGTAATTTGGCTTGTTTATTTTTAGAGGAGCTACTGGGGATTGAATACAGGACCTCATGCATTCAAAGCAAGCACTCTACCACTTGAACTATACCTTCCTCCCATACAATTGTTATATCCTCTTGTTAAATTGATCCCTTTATCATTATGTAATGCTCTTCTTTGTCTCTTTTTACAGTCTTTGTTTTAAATATACTTTGTCTGCTGTAAGTATTGCTGCCTCAGCTTTCTTTTTGTTTCCCTTTGCATAGGATATATTTTACCATTCCTTCACTTTCAGTCTGTGTGTGTCTTGATCCAAAGTGAGTCTTTTGTAGGCAACATATACATGGATCTTGTTTTTCATATGTTCAGTCACTCTATGTCTTCTGTTTGGAGACTTTAGTTCATCTAGATTTAGAGTAATTATTGATAGGTATGCAATTATTGCCATTTTGTTAATTTCTTTCTGGTTGTTGATATTTCTTTAAAACTGCCTCTGCATTAATCTCCATTTGGTTCTGGAACACCCATTTCATATAGTTTAGATTTTCTTGCCTTATCCTCTAAGATGCCTCACTTTTCTTCCATATCTTCTTCTCCTTCTCCTACTTCCTCTTCTGTGCTGCACTCAAGATATTGTATTCTGACTTGTCTCCCAGTACAGCAGTTCTCTTGTCAGATATCGCTAATCTGTTTTTAATAATATACTTTGGGTTTTTAATTTCAGCTATTCCATTTTTCATTTAAAGACTTTTTCATTCCTTTTGAAATCTGCTGTCACTTTATATAGTTTTCTATTACTAACAAATATTTTAAAGTTTGTCTTTTATTTGTTTAAACAGAGAAAGCTTTTGAGTTTGTAATCTGTATTCAATAACTTTCAACATTTAAATTTTGTTAGTCACTTCATTCTTTTTTTTTTATTTGTAGGGGTGTTTGCTCATTGTTTCCTTTTGAGCTTGGCAATTTTAAAATTTTTTATTTCTATTTAATTTATTTTAAAATTTCTTGTTGGAATTGTAAGATAAATAGGGTAAAATTATCTTCCATTGTGAAGGATTCACATTTAATTCTTTAAGGTGCCTGTGGATATTACTAGTCCAGAATCATCCTAAGCCAAAATTTTGGCTTCAGTTCCTGGACCATCCAAGAGATGCAACCCTGTAGTAACTATATTTACTAGCTTCTGCATTTAATGGTTTGGCATCTTGGGACTTTGCAGTCCCTGAAAAGACTGATCAATCTGGGGCTAGCCAATTCTTAGAAATAATAAAGGACTCCCTTGCAAGTGTGCCTTTTGTATAAAAACAAACCAGTCGATAGCCCATATTACAGCCACGTCCTCTATCAGCCTTCACACTCTGGGCCACTATTCAACTGCTCTAATCACCCGAGGATCAGACATCAGTCAACTATGGACATGCCCATAACATACAGCCTGCTGAAATTATTCAAACTAACCAATCTTAACCCTGCCTACTTTGCTTCACCCCTTCCCTTTCCCCTTCCAGCAGCAGCCACAATAAAGCTCTTGCCCAGGTTTCACCTTGCTCACTCTGCTCCTTACTGACCCTGGTACTTCCTTGTGTGGCCCCACATTGGCATGGCATGCCCTCTTCTCTTGGAAATTGTGAATAACAAACCACCTTTTCAATGACAATCATCTCCTTAACTGTTGGCCTTACCATATTTGAATAATAACAAAACATACATTTTAAAACAAACCCTGGGTTGCAAATAAATATGATAGCCAGGAATCTTTTTTTGCTTCTACTCTCTCTCCTTTCCATATTGTTTCAAATCAAAATTGAATGTAATGCATTGGGAGAGAGGGAAGGCAGATTCCCTTCAAGTTCACACTTTCTTTGTAGGTGTACTCCAATTGTTTTCATCCTCGGCTTGCAATTAAAATCACTTGGGGAGTAGGCCTTAAAAAAACACTCATGCTAAGCTCCAAGTCCAGCTTTGTTAAATCAGAGACTCTGGTGATGGTCCAAAGATCAAGTGTGAGCATTTTTAAGAGCATCCCTGTTGATGTTTATGTAGAGCAAATGTTAAGAATAACTAGTTTAGTCTTTCACTATCTAAAGGAGGTCTCCTACTAGACCCTGTCTGTCCTCCTAACACCTTCTACTGACAAAGCTGAACTTTGCCATTTTGCAAAGGAAAAAATACTTGAGGAGTTCAGCTCTATTTTTTCAGAATAGAGAATAAAGTGTAGACTTGGAGTTGGGAAGTCAGTGAATTGACAAATAGTACAATCACATTGAGAATCACACAAGGTGTATAGTGATCACCTTTAATAAATTAACATTTAGCAAGTTTAGCACAGTTCCAGGAATACAGTAAGTGATTAATATATATTATACTGTTATTATATTTTCTTATATAACATACAGTTTTATGTATTATAAAACCCATTCTAGTTTTGTTATCAAATAATGCTGGAATTCTAATTAACGACCTTAGGAGGTGTGAAATAATGGATAATTTTCAGGAGAGATGAGATAGCATCTATTCCGTTTAAGCTGAAAAAACAAAACAATGCACAATTATTCATTTGTCTCATATAGATTAAGGAGTATTCTGATCTGAAGTTATTTTTTGAAGAGAAAGTGTAAGCGCCTCAAACTTCAGCAGGAATGCTTTACTAAGGCTCTACTATGGGAATTTCAAGCTTGGAATTTTTAATGTTCAAGCAAAACATATTTCTTCATTAATAAAGACACTTTGCCATTGAAGCTTCATCACCTTTTGTGTTGAATGGAACTGTATTGTCATTGCATTAATCTTCAGTGTTCTTGAGAGGTAAGAATATAGAATTATCCATCCCATTTTATATTGCTTTTATTTCTTATAATTGGTTAATATCATGTTATTAAAACCTAAGTCCTTTACCTTCATTTTTCTTCTTTTCTTCTTTGATATTTTAGTTCATGAATTTTTACACTATTTTTAAATTGAGATATAACTGGCATATAACATTATATTACTTTCAGGTGCACAAAATCATGGATTTGAGATATATATATATATTTATATATATATATATATAATATACATGTATATGTATCATATTTATGTATTTGATACAAATGATCACAATAAGTCTAGTTAACATCCATTGCCACAAATATCTATATATATATATTTTTCCTATGATGAGAATGTTTAAGATCTACTCTCTTAGCAACTTTCAAATATATAATACAATATTATTAACTATGGTCATCAAGTACATTGCATCCACATAGAGTCTTTGGGTGAGCTCTGGCTTTTGAACTCTGGCCCCTTATCTCATAACACCTTCAAAATTGATGGCACATTCCTTTGTTTCACAACAGCTTCCGTGCTCCACTTACCTCATTGAGTTCCCAGTTTCACTTGAAATTTGGCCTAATTATGTCATTCAGTACTAGTTTAACATTTTTATTGATTATGAAGATACTTTTTCTTAATCCAGAGTTCAAATTATTTTCAGTACAAGGCTTTGTCTGAAAGTATTATTCAGATTCAGTCACTCTGTTTCCCAATTCTTAGGCTTCAGTTATTTCCAATTATCATTGCTCATCCTCTTGCCTCTGTTCTCAAACCCACTGTAGCAGAGCATTCCTGGTACCAGTAAGCTTACATCTATGTCCTGCCTCGAGTGCCATTCATATTTTCTGTCTCAGGCTTTTCTTTAAACTGTGAAAGGCAGCTCATTTTGCACAGCCTGTAAGTTTAGGGGTGTTAAATACCTCTACAGAAACTCTCAATCAATGGGAAATGTGAGTTGTTGTATAAATCTCCACATTGCCCTTCAAAGGCATACTTCTGTAGTGCATTCTATGTAGTTCTTCAGAATATCCATTTTGGGATTGACCTCATTTCCCAGAAGGGGAACCAGCCCAATAACTCACCTTTCTTGACTTTTCCATTTTCCCTGTCGTACTCTCCCTTTTCCCTATCTACATCTATCTGGATTCCTGTCATCACTTCCCAAATAAGCCACATACATCCAAATATCTTTTGCTGTGAAATTTTCTCTCTATAGGAGCTTAAGACCTTACTACTTCTCTCTTCATTTCAATTAACCTTTAAAGAAACTATGTTATAGCTGATTATGTTAGGAAACATATGATGGAAAAATTATTATTGCATGCATGGGATATATTTGTATATGTGGATTTCTACTTCACTATAATTGAATTTCTATAAAATCTACATTGAATTTATATTGAATTCAGTAAAGCACTTTTCTCAGGGAAATTCACACATTACTGGGTGGATGATGGTTTTGAGTTACCACATGATGGCAGGGTCGGCAAGCATTTAAACCTTAGGTTTGGCCTTGTGCAGCACCCTTGGGAAATGTGTTGTTCTCTAATCTGTGCTGGGGATGAACAGACCATGTTGCACAAGTGTAGGCAGAAGTACCCCTGGAAAGTCTGTTATAACCTTCACCAATGCCCCACCCTCTCAGGCTAGCTGAAGTCACCTTGACGTGTACCATGATGTCAGGTTTCCTCTCTCACTGACAGAGGCCTGCAAACCTAGGAAAATGCCACACGGCCAAACCAGCCTCTTCCAAACCACTACCACTGACTGTATTCCATCACTTTCTGTTTCTATTTGGCCGGTCTAGGAGCTACTGGCAGTGATATGTTGTGGGGAGTGAGACAATTACTTGTATAGACATGTGGATGCATGGCTTGGGGACCAGACAGGAACTCACGTGGATGATGCTTAGACAGATGGACAGTACATCTGCACCTCTGATGCAAGACAATAAGGATATTTAGATACAGTTTAACCTTGATGGCTACTTGTTTACTCCTCCCACAGTGCCTCTTAATAGCAAGTTGATTTCTGCAAGGGCAATTATCATCACAACTTTAGATGACCTTGGTCTGGGTAAGTATTGGACTCTATATCAACATTTGATATCTGTCTTACCCACTTTTCTGCCATGGTATTGATATGGTTGCTTTGAAAATATTGGACTTTCCAATAATTTTTGTAATGATAAAAAGTACTCATAGTTGGCACTTTGCACCAAATACTGTAGTCTGTTTTCCCCAAAGCAGGGACTCTTTCCTGAAGAACCACCATATAATGTGCAAATGAGGAAGTGATATGCTTTCCACATTATTATTTAATCTGCAGGCTCACTTCAACTTTCACCAGTAGGTCTAACTGCATGTTTTCTTTTTCTAGAATTGTTACTGAGATTCTCTCATTTTGACAACATTGATGGGTTGAAAGCACACACGATAATCACGCAATCTGGGAGAACTTTTCTTTATGGGTTTTTTCACTAGGGATCTTTTTATTGTGTATTACAATCATGCATTGTATCAGTACTACATTCCTGCATTCTTTATTTTGATTGTGATTAAAAATACATAATATGACACTTAAAACATTTTAAATCATAACATTTAAATCATTTTAAGTACACACTTTTGTGGTATTAGCTGTCTATACGTAATTGTATGAACAAGTTTAGTAACATGTGTACCTCCATGGGAGATACCCAGAAAATTAAGTAATTCCCTGAAATGGCCCAAGACATCACTTGAAATACTATCTTCATCTAAAACCAAAAGAAAGGAAGGGTATGTTCATTGTACAGATTTAAATCTTAGCCTTCTCCATTAATAAGAGTTTTTTTTTTTTTCGAGATTTAGTCATTTTTCTATTCCTGGTACAGAGGGAGAAACAACCTTTCAAATGGAGATTCCCCTTATAAATGTAAAATTGCCTCAAAAAGCAAAATTAACTTGGGTTTCATAGAGTCTCATGGTTCTTCTTTTTTAAGAAATCTGTCCATTGTAATCTTCATGCTAAAGAGATATATTTTAGAGTGTAATTTGCCATCCTTCACATGGGTATACTCCAATTTTCTTATGTATTCATGCATGGAAGAATATCCTCATATTTTAAAGATTTTAGGCATTATTAGTAGAGTTGTTGTGCATAATTTCAGGCTAGGCTTTGGACACTTTCAAAGCAGTTGTCTAAATACTAGAGGCACACTGTTAGGTCCTCAGGTGAACTTTAACCTAGCTTTGGAGAAAACTGCCAAACTGTCTTTCAAAGTAGCCACACATGCATTCCTCCAGCAGTGAGGGAGAGTTCCTGTTTTTCTTCATTCTCTATCAATCACAGGTAATGTCATTTCTTTGGCGTTTAGTGGTTCTAATACGTGTGCAGTTCTATATCATCATTTTAGTTTGTAATTCCTTAATGGTATATGATTTTCTTTGGAAAAGTGTTTGTTAATATCTTTACCTATTTTTACTGGGGTTGTTTGTTATAAAATTCTTGATGTAATTTGAGTCCAAATCCTTAATCAGGTATGTGTTGTGTAGATTTATTTTTCTCAGTGTGTGGTTTGTCTTTAGGTTTTCTGAATAAGGTCTTAAACTATGTTTAAATTTTTAAGTTTTTAAATTACATGATACAACTTTTACTTTTGTGGATAGATTTGGGGACTTTATTGAAAAAGTTCATCACTTAGACAAGGTTATGTAGATTTTCTTACATGTTATCCTTTAGAATAGTTATAGATGTGCATTTTATAATTGTATGGATAATTTAGAGTACACTTTGTAAACACTGAGTGGTTGCAGCCTACAGTTCCCAGCTGGTCAGAAGATGGCTCTATGCCCGCTTTCTGACCCTCAAGGTGCACGTGTCTCACTGAGAGGCTTGGTTCCTTATAGAGCTAGTGGAGGCTGGGCATCTTCAGGACCCGTCATGGTTTCACCTTCAGGACAATGCTCAGGTAAGTACACACAGGTAGGAGCCAGACATCTTCAGGAACCAACAGGAGGCAACATCATGAGAGTAAAAGGTGTGGAAAAAGTGGGCAGAAGCTTTCTCCATGTGGTTACAGCTAAGGGTTTCTATTTTCAGAGGATCCAGCAGAGAAGGGGCTTTATATGGAAACTTGTGGAGTTTACTCTTAATTTTGTGTGTGATGTTGAGAGTGTCTAGTGTCATTTTGGGGGATATGGTTTCCAGTGTTCTTGGCACCATTTATTGAGGATACTGACTGTTCCTCATTGTGTGTCCTTAGCACCTTTGTCATGAATTAACTGACAACATAAACTGGGTTTATTCCTGTGCTCTCTATTCTATCCCTCTGGTTCATGTGTCTGTTTTTGTGCCAGTACCACACTGCTTAGGTGACTGTAGCTTTATCGTGTACTGTGAAGTCAGTGAGAGAGATGCCTCTAGCTGTTTTCTCCTTTCTCAGGATCATTTAGGTTTTTCAGGGTTCTTTGTTCTACACAAATGCTAGGATTTCTTGGTTATTGTGTCCATGAAAAAAAAAAGCCATTTGAATTTGGTAGAGTTTACAATTAATGTGTACACTGCTTTGGCTTGATGAATGTTATACCAATGTTCTTCTAATGTATGAGCACAAATTTTGTGGGTGTGTGTCCTGTATCAATTTCTTTATCAGTGTTTTATAAGTTTCCATGTGCAGGCCTTTCACATCCTTTATAATTTATTTCTAGATATTTTGGTTATTTTTTGGTAAAATTGTTAAATAGGGTTGTTTTAGTAATTTATCTTTCTGGAACTTCATTATTAGTGTATAGAAAGTCAACTGACTTTTCTTTTTTTTAACATTTTTTATTGATTTATAATCATTTTGCAATGCTGTGTCAAATTCCACTGTAAAGCACAATTTTTCAATTATACATGAACATGTATATATTCATTGTCACATTTTTTTCTCTGTGAGCTACCATAAGATCTTGTATATATTTCCCTGTGCTATACAGTATAATCTTGTTTATCTATTCTACAATTTTGAAATCCCAGTCTATCCCTTCCCATCTTCCACCCCCTTGGCAGCCACAAGTTTGTATTCTTTGTCTATGAGTCTATATCTGCTTTGTATTTATGCTTTGGTTTTTATTTTGTTGTTGTTTTTTTTTTTAGATTCCACATATGAGTGATCTCATATGGTATTTTCTTTCTCTTTCTGGCTTACTTCACTTAGAATGACATTCTCCAGGAGCATCCATGTTGCTGCAAATGGCATTATGTTGTCAGTTTATATGGCTGAATAGTATTCCATTATATAAATATACCACTTCTTCTTTATCCAGTCATCTGTTGATGGACATTTAGGCTGTTTCCATGTTTTGGCTATTGAAAATAGTGCTGCTATAAACATTGGGGCACAGGTGTCTTTTGAAGTAGGGTTCCCTCTGGATATATGCCCAGGAGTGGGATTCCTGGGTCATAAGGTAAGTCTATTCCTAGTCTTTTGAGGAATCTCCATACTGTTTTCCACAGTGGCTGCACCAAACTGCATTCCCGCCAGCAGTGTAGGAGAGTTCCCTTTTCTCCACAGCCTCTCCAGCATTTGACATTTCTGGAATTTTGAATGATGGCCATTCTGACTGGTGTGAGGTGATATCTCATTGTAGTTTTGATTTGCATTTCTCTGATAATTAGTGATATTGTGTATTTTTTTACAATTGATTTTTCTATATTGATATTTTATCATACAGCTTTTCTAAACTCATTTATTTTATCAGTTTTTTCTTTTGGTGGTTTGTCTCTGTACCAGCATCCTCAGTCTACCCCCAAAAGGAGCAGTCATAATCATAATAATCAGATATAAAAATGTTAGGTCTATGTGTAAACTATTGGGTGGGAAGTCAAGGGCCAATTTGAGTACAAAATAATATATACAAAATTGTTAAGAAATACCAAAGAAGAACATAGTTGTAAATTAAGAAGTGTAACAAATACAATCAGGACACAAAGCAGGCACACTCATCCCATCAACCTACTCAAATAGTGATAACTTTTTATAGCCCATTAGCAAGTACAAATAGTTAAAGAGGAGATGAGTCATGACAAGGTGAGCACACCAGAGAGTGTGCTTTGATGCATTAAAATGTAGTTGAAAGAAAAGCTCCTGGTTTACACCCAGTAGATTCCATACTTCATGAAAAATTTGAACTAAAGCCAGCCCAGGCTTCCTACCATATTAAACTATCATACATAAATTAGAGATTTATTTAACATCTAATATATTGAAGATAGAAAATTAAATCTAGTAGTATAAAGTACCATTAGGGAAAATGAAATAAGTTAAATACCTTGAAACCAGGTGATGTATTTATGAACAGTTTACTGGAACAAATTCATTTATATGGTAAAATAGAAGATTTATGAGTAGAGGTAATAAGCCCAATGAGGCTGATGATAACAGGTTGTTCAGGAAAGAATTTTAGTTCAATTTTAATTATTAATTAAAAACAAAACTGTTAATATAATTTAATGTAATTGTAAAAGATACAGGTTTGTAGTTGCAGGATATAAGCTTCTCTAGAGAATAAGCATAAACAATGCTGTAGTTTGCTTAAAAGCAGCCACCAATTAAGAAAGTATTCAAGGTTAAGAATACATTCATCTCAATATCAATATCAAGAGAATAAACCTCATCATTTAATATGGGACTAATCTTTATTTAGTAAAAGCAATACTATTCATATTGGTAGCAAGAAATATTTATCCTTGCATAAATTTTTATCAGGATGAATCACTTACTGATGGTTAACAGTAAAATAAACCCTAACCAACACTTAATTATTTATTAGAAAACTGTTAGTCCAACACAGGTGTGCATTTAAGGAATGATTTTGTAAAAGGAAAAGGAACTTTGTAATCACATGTCCTGCATGTTTGCCAGGAATGTCACCTCTAGCACTTCTAATCTTAGAGGCACTGCCTAACAAAGACATATTTAATGGCCATGGTTTCCTGACACTGCAAATGTAGCATAATCATTTGTTTTCTAAATAAGCAGCTGGGAGAATGGCACAAGGTTTTTACTATCTCTTTTCATCAGTGAAATTGACCTTCCCAATAAGAGGTGGGAGCCATATAAAATGAGAAGATCCTTTGGTGCTTTATGTGTTTAATCTATAAAATAACTGAATCTTAAGGGATAGCATAGATTTTAATGGGTTAACAATTTTGGTTGTGATGGCCCCAATGAATATAACAAGCTCCAAGTGATTAAAATTTAGACCAGCTTTTCAAAATGCTGTAGCAAGTATTGATCCAATACATTGATTAACAGAAAAAAGTACTCTAGGAATAATAGCTCAATTCAAATTTAGAATTCATTTCAGCAATATGTTTTATACCCTCAGAATTGGATCAGAAGATCCCAGTGTTGTAACTGCTGCAAATGTTTCATTTAATGATTAAAGTTCTGTGAGATATGAGTTCAGACTGTAATGATCCCAATAAGCTTGTATCTATTATACACTTGTCCCAGTATGAGAGGACAAGAGAATTAAGGGTCACTTTATAAAAGAACCATCAGATTAATTGGTGATACAGTACAATTTTAATAATTTATACATATCCTAATGTAGAACATGTTTTGTTATGGTAACAGAACACAACAATTGCATCAAACCTAAACCTTTATTTCCTTAAGGTGAAGTCCTCTTCCTAAGAACAGGTTTATAATCTACAGTCTTTTACTAAGTATTACAGGTTTGCTCACTGTGTCATTTTTCACATTAATTAAAAGGAATTCCTAGGTTCTGGAAATTTAGAGAGGCCCAAATATCATCAACTTATGTATATTATTGCACCAATGCTGGCCTTAACCATGGCTTTCACATTAGGAGTTCTTCTTATCATAACTTATCCACTATCTACTCATGTAAACTTAGGCACATTTCTTATATCAGATATGCTCTGATCTGGATGAGTTTTGTATTAAAAATACACACTAATCAGAGCTTTATGGGCAGGAGCACAGACAATCTCAAATAAATAAACTAGCAATTATTGGTTTATCATTCCTACTGATAAATGGATCATTTATACTCTCAGTTATTAAACAAGAATACCTATGACTAATTTTCCCCTCCCAAACCCTAGCAAGACTTTTTTATATTTACCTCTACTGTAGCAGAAATCAACAGAGCCCCATTTTGATTTAACAGGAGAATGAAAACTTGTATCCATTTTCCATGTAGAATATGTAGCAGGTCTATTTTCTCTGATCTTTATAGATGAATATGTCAGTATCATTATAATAAATGGTTTCACTATTATTCTATTTTTAAGGGCATTTCAAAATCCCTAGATAACAGAATTATATACAGCCAAATTACATACAGCCAATGTTATTATTCAAACATGCCTCCTAAAAATATCCTTTCTATGAATTTGAATATCCTACCCACAATTTTGAGATAATCATCTTATCCATCTTTTTTTAAACATTTTTATTGAGTTATAGTCATTTTACAATGTTGTGTCAAATTCCATTGTAGCTCACAATTTTTCAGTTATACATGAACATATATATATATTCATTGTTCCATTTTTTTCCCTGTGAGCTATCACAAGATCTTGTATATATTTCCCTGTGCTATATAGTATAATCCTGTTTATCTATTCTACATATGCCTGTCAGTATGGACAAATTTTTAACTCCCAGTCTATCCCTTCCCACCCCTCTCCCCCTTGGCAACCACATGTTTGTATTCTATGTCTATGAATCTGTTTCTCTTTTGGATTTATGTTCTTTATTTTTATTTATTTCTTATACATCCCTTATTTATGAAAAAAATTAACACAAACAATAGCTCTATGTATATGTTTCAGTACCTGTCAGTGCATCAGGCATCCCACTACAAACATAAAAAGTATGTCTGACCAAAGAGTTTTTGTTTGCTTGTTTGTTTTGCTTTGCTTTTAGAAGGGAAGTAAGTAGGTTTATTTATGTATGCTTAAATTTAGTATTATTATTATCATTATTATTTAAAATATTTAATATGTTCTTATAATTATAATAATAATAATTATTATTATTATTATTATTGTCTAAGCATACACTCTATCACTGATCTATACCCTCCCCCAAAAGAGTTTTTTTAAAAGAGTAAATAAAATAGGTTTAATCAGTTCCTAAAATCATAGGAATTGATCCTACCCCTAAGAATTTTAAAATGTTCATGCAGTCACATTATATCACATTCTATGGTGAATATAGTCTGTTAAATAAACTATCAGGCAAATACCCTAAAAGTGTTGTTTTATATCTTTAGTATACTAGTAAACCCTAGTTTTACTGTCATTCTACTGACCATTATCTCAGGAATCATTATTTTAAGAAAAAGCTCACATGGTACTAGTATTTCCATTCTAATAAGAAAATTATATGCACAAGTTATAGAAACATCCAACAAGTATTTTCTAACAAAAACCACCACATCAATACTGTTTATATTAGATATTATTATTAATCTAATATACTCCAGTCAATGAACAAGTACAAAATTCTTTAATCCAAGAGCATCAACCATTTTAACAATAGCCCTAGTCATAAAATTTAACTTCCCCCATTTCCTTTCTGAGTGATTGAAGTTATACAGGGCATCCAGCATACAGTAGAGCCAATCCTATTAATGTGACAAATGTACACCCCTATGTGTTACACCAAATCTCACCGCCCATCCTCCTAAACATAATATTCATCAAAGCTGTACTATGTAGTACCATCAGCAGCTGAGACAGACTAACAAAACTCACTAAAAATTTATAGCCTGCTCATTAACTGCCCTTATAGGATGAATAAAAGCTATTACAATGTGTAATCCAATCATGACAACCCTAAATGCACTAATTTGTATCAAAAACACTGTCGACTTAACTATTAATGCCCTGTGCATGGACTGCAACAGTATCATTATCACACAAGTGAAATAAAACACTTCCTATCACAATTTTCATCACCATCATCATATTGTCTTAGGTAGTCTGCCACCAGTATAAGGGTTTTTCCTCAAATGAGTAAAAACTCAAGATATAACAAAATTCATTAACATCAACCTACAAACATTAATAGTCCTTGCAGCATTATTCAACATATATTTGTACTTCTAGCTAAAATCCTCCATATCACTACCTATATTTTATCAATAAATTAAAAAATGAGATTTTAAACATAGAAAACAACTTTCTGATTATTACCAATCCTAACAGTTACACGATTACTGCCCTTAATATCAACTGTATTAGTGCTGAAGTATGGATTCAGGTTGTACAAACCAAGAATTTTCAAATGTTTAAGGAAGTACAATTTAATTTCTGAAAATATGGATTACAAGAGTTTGCACTATATCAGTTGAAGCAAATCAAACACTTTAATTAAGGTAAATACTTACTGGATTGGTGGGCTTCCACCACAGGAAGTTTTAGTCAGCAGATAAATCTTCTAGTAAACTGGCTTCAGCCTATTTCTCTCTAGAATGCTTTGGGCACTCCTTCCATATTTAGTTTTGTTATCAACATGGGATGTCTTCTTTTTTAAGGTTTTATTTTATTTCTTTTGGTAATGTTTTTTCCATTTCAATTTACTAGTCTTACACCTTGATAAAATTGATTCTTAAGTATTTTAGTAATATTGATATTATGTAAAATACAATTCTGTTAAATTATTCTTGACATTATTCATTGTTACCGTGTACAAGAAAGAAATTCTGATACATTGACATTTTGTATTGTCTACTTTCTGAAGTATTTGAGTTGCTTACAGCTTAAAAATTGAGCTACTCAATGAATTGTTCATGCTTTCAAGAATTATATATATATGATGATGTCATCTGATTGGTGAATAGATTTGGTTTTAGTGTAACAATTTTATTTGTTGATACTTTTACTATCTCTCATCCTGGCTTTTTGTGGAAGTTCCAGGAAAATACTGAATAAAAGTGTTGAAAGGGAACCTCTGGGCTTTATTCCAGACTTTTATTTACTGTTTCTTATAATGCTGTGTATCATACTATGATAACTTATTTCTAACCCTATTTTCACTAGTGTTTATTCCATGAAGTAGGAGTGGAGTTTTTTAACGTCTCTCGTGATCAACTGAATAAGATGATGCAATTTCTTCTGCTGTAATATTGTTGTTTATTATATTGCTTAGTTTTATGTAAAAATTTATGACATTGTTTGGTTTAAAATGTTAAAAAATTATGAAATCTTCTGTGGAGACATTTGCTTGAGGTGCATAATCTTTTAATTGCGTGATTAAATTAAGGTAAGTAGTAGTATTTTAGGTAAATGGAGGAATCAAATTTAATAGGCTTGTTGATTGTTTTTGTGATGTTTTTGTGGGATTTGATTCCATCAGGATAGTCTTAGGTTATTCCAAGAAAATAGGATTAAGGGATGAGGGGTAGGCACAGAGTGCAATTAAAATAGTGGTAAGGGTTAGGCAAAGGGTGTTAGGGGTCAGGGCTAGGGAACAGGGGCCTGGGGAAGTATTGGATGTTTATGTCATGAGTATAGGCTGCGGTTGGGTCTATGGGCATGAGCTGTGTTAGGCGTTATGGCTAGGGCTAGGATCAGAGCAAAGGTCAGGGTCTGGGTCATAGTCTAGGTCAGGGTCTATGGTTTAGGGTCTAGGGCCAGGATCACGGTCTTGGTCTAAGTAAGGGAAATGCTCAGGGTGTTAGGGTTCGGGTTAGGGTGTCAGGGTTAGGGTTCAGGTTCAGGGTTTGCGTTTGGGTTCATGCTCATATTGGGGTTTGATTTGGGGTCAGGGCTGGGGCTGGGGTTGGAAGCATGTTAGGGTTACTGTTAGGATCAGGTTAGGGTTGGGGTCAGGGTTCGGATCGGGTCATGTCCAGTTTCAGGGTCAGCTCCGGTGTTGGGTCAGGGTCAGGGTTCAGGGTTCAGGCTTAGGGCCAGGGTTCAGGATCGGGATTCAGGTTTAGGGTCAGGGTTCACGTTCAGGTCAGGATTTTGGGTCAGGGTTAGGGCTAGGGCTCTGGCTCTGGCTAGGATTACAGTAAGGGTTTGGTTTCAGGTTAGGGTTTAGGGCTAGTGTTAGGGTTAGGGTAGGTTTAAGGTAGGGTTAGGGTTTATGTTAAGGGTAGGGTTAGGGTAAGGTCCTGTTCAGCATCTA
Organism: Camelus bactrianus; assembly: GCF_048773025.1. Classification (NCBI taxonomy): domain Eukaryota; kingdom Metazoa; phylum Chordata; class Mammalia; order Artiodactyla; family Camelidae; genus Camelus; species Camelus bactrianus. Next base: position 536,708 of record NC_133566.1, read on the forward strand.
GGTCTGGGTCAGGGTTGGGTCAGGGTCAGGTTCATGGGTCAGCATTAGGGTCTGGATAAAGTCAGGGGTCAGTGTTAAGGTCAGTGTTCACGGTATGGGGAGAAGATTCAGAGTCAATGTTGGTCAGGGTCATGTTCAGGTACAGGGTTTATGATCAGGATCAGGGGATAGGGGTCAGGGTTTTTGGGTCTGGGTTAGGTATACGGCCAGTGTTATGGCCAGGGCTAGGACTAAAGCCAGGGCCAGAGTCAGGGCTAGGGTCAGGGTCAGGGTTAGGGTCAGGGTCAAGTTCAGGGCTAGTGCTAGTGATAGGACTAGGGCATAGGGTACAGGTTTAGGGCTAGTGTTTAGGGTACAGGGTTTGGATTTAGGGCACAGGTACATGTTTAGGATGCGGGCTCAGGTGATGGTTAGGGTACGGGTTCGTGTTTAGTGTGAGGGAGAGGGTGAGTTTGAGGGAGAGGATGAGGGTGAGTGTCAGGATGAGAGTGACCTTCGGCATCAGGTTAGGGGTCAGGAATGAGTTTGTGGTTGGGGTTGGCTTTGTGTTTGTGGTTGGGGTTAGAGTTAGGATTGAGTTTAGGGTTAGGGTTGGGGTTAGGGTTGAGATTGGGGATGGGGTTAGGGCAAGTTTAAAGTTGGTGCTGGGACTGGGGCAGGTTCAGGGTTAGGGGGAGTGTTTTGGTTTAGGGTCAGGGTTCAAGGTTAGGATCTGGATCCCAGAATGGAACATGTGAAGAAGCGTACATTCAGCTAGCCTAATGGGCAAGGGTAAATGTAGAATCACTTGCCCTGAGTTCTCATCATGCTTCCTAGAGCCTGTTTCAAGGTAAAGGAAGTTTGTGATGGAAAATCGAGTTGGAGTGAGTGCCTCCCCGTATATATATATAGGTATGACTGTCTCCTAAACAATGAAACTCAGTGTTCGCAACAAGATGGACGGCTTCCTCACACATTGAGTTCCAAGATTTCTTTTTTAACATTTTTATTGATTTATAATCATTTTACAATGCTGTGTCAAATTCCACTGTAGAGCAAAATTTTTCAGTTATACATGAACATATATATATTCATTGTCACATTATTTTCTCTGGGAGCTACCATAAGATCTTGTATATATTTCCCTGTGCTATACAGTATAATCTTGTTTATCTATTCTACAATTTTGAATCCCAATCTATCTCGTCCCATGCCCTGCCCCCTTGGCAGCCACAACTTTGTATTCTGTGTCTCTGAGTCTATTTCTATTTTGTATTTATGCTTTTTTTTAATTATTATTCCACATATGAGCAATCTCATATGGTATTTTTCTTCCTCTGTCTGGCTTACTTCACTTAGAATGACATTCTCCAGGAGCATCCATGTTGCTGCAAATGGTGTTATGTTGTCTGTTTTTATGGCTGAATAGTATTCCATTGTATAAATATACCAGTTTTTCTTTATCCAGTCATCTGTTGATGGACGTTTAGGCTGTTACCATGTCGTGGCTATTGTAAAGCTGCTAAGAACATTGGGGTGCATGTGTCATCCTGAAGTAGGGGTTCTTCTGGATTTAGGCCCAGGAGCAGGATTCCTGGGTCATAAGGTAAGTCTATTCCTAGTATTTTGAGGAATCTCCATAATGTTTTCCACAGTGGCTTCACCAAACTACATTCCCACCAACAGTGAAAGAGGGTTCCCTTTTCTCCACAGCCTCTCCAGCATTTGTCATTTGTGGAATTTTGAATGATGGCCATTCTGACTGGTGTGAGGTGATACCTCACTGTAGTTTTGATTTGCATTTCTCTGATAATTAGTGATATTGAGCATTTTTTCATGTGCTTTTTGATCATTTGTATGTCTTCCTTGGAGAATTGCTTGTTTATGTCTTCTGCCCATTTTTGAATTGGGTTGTTTATTTTTTTCTTATTGAGTCGTATGAGCTGCTTATATATTCTGGAGAGCAAGCCTTTGTCAGTGTCATTTGCAAAAATTTTTCCCATTCCGTAGGTTTTCTTCTTGTTTTACTTCTGGTTTCCTTTGCTGTGCAGAAGCTTGTAAGTTTCATTAGGTCCCATTTGTTTATTCTTGCTTTTATTTCTTCTAGGAGAAAATTTTTATATGTATGTCAGATAATGTTTTGCCTATGTTTTCCTCTTATTGTATCTTGGCTTATATTTAAGTCTTTAATCCATTTTGAGTTTATTTTTGTGTATGGTGTAAGGGAATGTTCTAGCTTCATTGTTTTACATGCTGCTGTCCAGTTTTCCCAACACCATTTGCTGAAGAGACTGTCTTTATTCCATTGTATATTCTTGCCTCCTTCATCAAAGTTTAGTCGACCAAAAGTTTGTGGGTTCATTTCTGTACTCTCTATTCTGGTCCATTGGTCTATATTTCTGTTTCTGTACCAATACCATGCTTTCTTAATGACTGTACCTCTATAGTATTGTCTAAAGTCTGGATGAGTGATTACTCCATCCCCTTTCTTTCTCTTCAGTAATGCTTTGATAATTCTAGGTCTTTGATGATTCCATATAATTTTTATTATGATTTTTTCTAATTCTGTGAAATATGTCCTGGGTAATTTCATAGGGATTGCATTAAATCTGTAGATTGTCTTGGGCACTGTGACCATTTTAACAATATTGATTCTTCCAATCCAAGATTATGGGATATCTTTCCAATTTTTAAAGTCTTCTTTAATATCCTTCATCAATGTTTATTTTTAGAATTTTTTGTTGATTTATAATAATTTTACCATGTTGTGTCAATTTCCAGTGTAGAGCACAATTTTTAAGTTATACATGAACATGTATATATTCATTTTCACATTTTTTCTTTGTGAGCTACCATAAGATCTTGTATATATTTCACTGTGCTGTACAGTGGTAATCTTTGCTTATCTATTTTAGAACTTTTGAAATCCCAGTCTATCTCTTCCCTCCCCCTGCCCCCTTGGCAACCACAAGTTCCTATTTTATGTCTGTGAGTCTATTTCTGTTTTGTATCTATAATTTGTTTTCTTTTTTGTTTTGTTTTGTTTTTGTTGTTGTTGTTGTTGTTGTTGTTGTTGTTGTTGTTTTAGATTCCACATATGAGTGATCTCATACGGTATTTGTCTTTCTCTTTCTGGCTTACTTCACTTAGAATGACATTCTTCAGGAGCATCCATGTTGCTGCAAATGACATTATGTTGTCTGTTTTTATGGCTGAGTATTATTCCATTTTATAAATATACCACATCTTCTTTAACCAGTCATTTGTTAATGGACATTTATGCTGTAGGGTGACACCTGCACCCCAATGTTCATAGCAGCATTAGTTACAATAGTCAAGATATGGAAACATCCTTCATCTTTGATTCATAGTTTTCTGTATGTAATTCTTTCACCTCCTTGGTTAGATTTATTTCTTGGTATTTTATTACATTGAATGCTATTTTAAAGGGTATTGTTTCTTAACTTTCTTTTTCTGTTGATTAATTGTTGGTGTGAAGAAATGTAACTGATTTTTGAAAGTTAATTTTGTAACCTGCTACCTTGCTGAATTCTTCGATTAGCTCTAGTAGTATTTTTGTGGACCTTTTAGGGTTTTCTTTATATAGTAACATGTCGTTGGCATATAGCGACACTTTTACCACTTCTTTTCCAATTTGGATCCCTTTTATTTCTCTCTCTTATCTGATTCCTGTGGCTAGGACTTCCAAGAATCTGTTGAATAAGAGTGGTGATAGTGGGCATCCTTGTCTTGTCCTAGATTTTAGTGGGAAGCTTTCGAATTTTTCACCATTGAGTACTATGCTGGCTGTAGGTTTGTCATATATAGCTTTTATTATATTGAGATATGTTTTCTCTATACACACTTTGGTGACAGGTTTTATCATAAATGGGTGTTGAATTTTATAAAATGCTTTTTCTGTGTCTATTGAGATGATCATGTGTTTTTTGTCCTTTCTCTTGTTGATGTGATGTATCACATTCATTGATTTGCGTATGTTGAAACACCCTTGTGTCTGTTGGATGAACGCCACTTGGTCATGATGTATAATCTTCTCTATTTGTTGTTGGATTCTATTTGCTAATATTTTAGCGAGGATTTTGGCATCTATGTTCATCAGTGATATTGGCCTATAATTTTCTTTTTTGGTAGTGTCTTTGCCTGGTTGTGGTATCAGGGTGATGGTGGCTTTATAGAATGAATTTGGGAGTATTCCCTACTTTTCAATCTTCTGGAGGAGTTTGAGAAGGACTGGTATCAGTTCTTCTTTGTAAGTTTGGTAGAATTCCCCAGTGAAGCTGTCCAGTCTTGGACTTTTATTTATAGGGATGTTTCTTATTGCAAATTAGATTTCATTTATAGTGATCGGTTTGTTCAAGTAGTCAGTTTCTTCTTGATTCAGTCTTGGTGGACAGTATGTTTCCAGAAACTTGTGCATCTCCTCTAGGTTATCCAGTTTGGTTACATTTAGTTCTTCATAATATTCTTATATGATATTCTGTATGTCTATTTTATTTGTTGTGATTTCTCCATTTTCCTTTCTTATTTTGTTAATTTGTGCTCTCTCTTTTTTCTTCTTTGTGAGTTTGGCCAGAGGTTTGTCAATTTTATTTACTTTTTCAAAAAACGAGCTTTTGATTTGGTTGATTTTTTTCTATGGTCTTGTTAATCTCTTTTATTTATTTCCTCCGTAATCTTTATAATTTCCTTCCTTCTGCTGCCTTTTGGGGTTTTTTGGTCTTCTTTTTCTACTTCATTCGGCTGGTGGTTTAAATTGTTTACTTGAGATGTTTCTTCTTTTTTGAGGTAGGGCTGTATCAATATAAACTTCCCTCATAGCACTGCCTTTGCTGTGTCCCATAAATTTTGTGTGGCTGTGCCTTCATTGTCATTTGTCCGAAGTTATTTTTTAATTACAGCTTTCATTTCCTCATTGACCCATTGGTTTTTTTTTTTATAATATTTTGTTTAATCTCCAAGCTTTCCTTTTTTTCTCCTTTGTTTCTCTGTTGTTGATTTCTAGTTTCATGCCATTGTTGTCAGTAAAGATGCTTCAGATAATTTCTATCTTCTTAAAAATCTTCAGGTTTCTTTTGTGCCCAAGTACATGATCAATCCTGGAAAATGTTCCATGTGCACATGAAAAGAATGTATATTCTATTTTGGGGGAGTGTAATGTTCTGAAAATATTCACCAAATGTAATTTTTCTATTGTATTATTTAATTTCTCTTTTGCATTATTTATTTTCTGTCTGGAAGATTGTTCTAGTGATGTTAAAGTCTCCAACTATGATTGTATTCCTATCAATATCCCCCTTTATCTTTAATTGTTTTATGTACTTAGGTGCTCCTACATTGGGTTCATAGATATTAATGAGTGTAATATCCTCATCTTGTATCACTCCTTTAATCATTATAAAATGTCCTTCTTTATCTTTCTTTATGGCCTTTGTTTTAAAGTCTATTTTGTCTGAAATCAGTACTGCAACACCTGCGTTTTTGGCTTTTCCATTTGCATGGAATATCCTTTTCCATCCTTTCACTCTCAATCTATATGTGTCCTTCTCCCTGAAGTGGGTCTGTTGTATGCAACATATTGAAGGTTCTTGCTTTATTATCCAGTCGGCCACTCTACGTCTGTTGACTGGAGAATTAGTCCATTAACATTTACAGTAATTAAAGATAGATGTGTGTTTATTGACATTTTGAACTTATCTTTGCAGTTGATTTGGTATTTCCTCTTTGTTCCATTCTTCTTCCTTTTGTGGTTTGGTAGTTTTCCTTTTTATTATCATAAATTTTATTTAGTTTTAGTGACTCTCTTGTAAGTTTTTGGCTTGTGGTTACCCTTCTTTGTAAGTCTATTTACCCATTACTATAACTATTTTTATTAAACTGATAGTAACATGATCTCCAATCCATCCTATAGAGAACAAAAAATTTAAAAAAGAAAAAAAAATTCTATATTTTCCTGCCTCCCTCTCCCACTCTCAATGATTTATATGTCTTCTTTTATAATTTTGTGTTTATTTTACTTGTAATTCTTGAGTTATCACCTTTCTAGTTGTGAGTTTCTCATTTCTGTAGCATCCTGCTGCATTTCTATTTAGAGTAGACCTTTCAATATTTCTTTTAGCATGGGTTTAGTGTTGCCAAACTCTTGTAGGTTTTTCTTGTCTGTGAAAATCTTTATCTCTCTTTCTATCCTAAAGGATAGCCTTGCTGGATAAAGTATCCTAGGCTGCATCTTTTTTTTTCATTCAGGACTTTGAATATATATTGCCACTTCCTTCTGGCCTTTAGTGTATAAGCAGAGAAATCAGCTTAGAGCCTTATGGAGGTTCCCTTGTATGTCACTCTTTGCTTTCCTCTTGCAGCCTTTAGGATCATTTCTTTATCCTAGACTCTGGCCATCTTGATTATGATATGTCTTGGTGTGTGTCTTTTTGGGTTCTTCCTGTTTGGGACCCTCTGAGCTTCCTGTACTTGGATATCTGATTCCTTAAGTTTGGGAAGTTTTCAGTCATGATTTCTTCAAAAACCTTTTCAATCCCCTTTGATATTTCTCCCCCTTCTGGGACCCCTATTATGCAAAGATTGGCACACTTTATTTTATCCTATAGGTCCCTTATGCTATTTTCAATTGTTTTAATTTGTTTCCCTTGTAGCTCTTCTGATTGAGTGCTTTCTATTGTCCTTCCTTCTAGGTCACTAATTCATTCCTCTGCATTATCTAGTCTGGTTTGCACAGCTATTAGATCATTCCTCATCTCAGTCAGTGAGTTTACCAATTCTACTTGGCACTTCTTTATAGCTTCAATTTCATTTTTGGCATATTTTATTTCTCTACACACTATGTCTTTTAGTTCCCTCAATACTTTGATCACTCTTTTTTTGAAATCTTGATCTAGTAGGCTAAAGATACCTATTTCATTGATCATTTTTTTTCAGGGGATTTCTCTTGATCTTTCAATTAGGGATGATTTCTCTGCTTCTTCATCATGTTCATACCTCTCTGGCACTGTGGTTTATGGAGTATCAGTTATCTATTTTGGTCCTTAAGGAGTTTATCTATCTAATGCCTATGTAAGAATAAGACTTAGAAAAAAGAAGAAAAAGAATTTTAAAAGAATTGAGAAAAAAGTTTGAAAACAGTGTATAATGAATGATAGAAGAGCAAGTTGAAGCAGAATAACAATTGGGTTGAGATGTCCTTTAAAAGCCTTTAAAAAAGGAGAAAAGTGGAAAAGATGTATATGAAACCTGTGTTTAATCAATAACAGGACATCAAAGCCAAGAGAAATAAAAATGAATTAAGAAGTAAAAATTAAAAGGGTGATAGAAAATGGAACAGGTAAAAAAGATTAAAAAAAAAAAAGGAGGTGCTCCGTGTTCTCCTGTAGACTGTGAGCTTTTGATGTGAGGTATTTCTATCTTTGTCCTGTTTTGGAAGCTCAGCTTGCTGTTTCCAGAGGCCCTCCATTGGCGCCCTCGTCTGTGCTGCTCCCAGTGCCTGTCAGCAAGCAGATCACACCTCCTCCCAACACTGAGTCAGGTGCAGCTCTCCTTTGCTGTGGGTGGGCGGGTCACTGCCTCTCCTGATGCCGCAGTCAGATTTTGCAGACTGGCCACGTAGGAGGGCAGGTCGCACTCCCTCCCAGCACTGTGATCAGGTGCTGTGTTCCTGCCCAAAAGGTGGGGGACCACCATCCCTCTCCTGGTGCCAGTTGCTCTGCTGCTCTGTGCTGCTGTGCACTCCGCCTCGGGTCAGTGCTCTGCAGGCAGGCTCAGGGAAGACCAAGGAACATCCTTGTCCCTGCCATGGGCCAGAACCCAGCTCCTTGTTTGTCTTGGCAGAGCAAGTTCTCTGAGGCACGAGGACGGAAGGATCCTATCTTTCTTAGGCTGTAGACAAGTCTCCGCCTGGCCCTTGAGGCTTCTAAGTCCTTTGGTGCTGATGCAGGTTTTGCCCCCAATCCCACTTAGGTGCTAAGCACCAGAGTATATGGCAGCTGTGCCTGAGCCCAGCCTCTCTTCCCCTGAAAACTTTCCGTGGGTTTTCAGAGATGGAAGTATGCATCCTTCCCCCCAGAGCACATCAACAGTGTTGTTTTATGGAGGACCCAGGTTGTTCTGACCCATGCACGCACAGCCATGGCATGCAGCCCCCTGCAGTCCCCTGGGGCTGCCTCAGTGCAGCCAACCCCGTCCTCCACCTGCCTCGGGCAGCCTGGTCCTGGCCTTGGCTGCCAGCCCGTGTTTCAGGCTGGGTGCCATGGGGACCCTCTGTGCCCATTTAACTTAGTTCTGTCAGTCAAGGGCTGCTCTGTACAGACCCGAGCCTCAGAGATTCCCCCTCCATCCGGCTGGCCTCTCATTTGGAGAGGGGAGATCCAGCTTGCGAGCAACAGTCCTCCTTGCTGCTCCCTCCCCGTGGGGCCCGTCCTGCTCTGCTTTGCCTTTTCTTCTTTCTTTTTTCCTTTCCTCCTACCAGATTTTTGGCTTCTCTATCTTTTGAAGAGGGCAATGTTCTATCAGAGTTCCACAGGTGCTCTGGTTGGCTGAGTGGGTCTGTGGATATGAGTCTTGGTGCATTTGTGGTACAGGGTGAGATTTGAGTATCCTACTACTCCATCATCTTGGCTTCTTCAGTTCCAAGATTTTAATATGTGGAGAGGTATACATTCAACTAGCCTAAAGGGCAAAGGTACATCTACAAACAGTTACTCTCATTTCTAACCATGTTTCTTGGGGCCTGTTTCTAGGTAAAGGCAGTTTGCAATAGAAAACGGAGTTGGAGCAAGTGCCACCCCTTATATATATAGGTAGGCCTGTCTCCATAAAACAGAATCTCTCTGCACACAACAAGGTAGGTGAAGGAAGGTTTCCACACACATTCGGATCCCAGAATAGAACATGTTGAGAAACGTTCCTTGAGCTAGCCTAAATTGCAAGGGTACATCTAGAAACACTGACCCAGATTTTTCAGCATGTTTCTAGGTCTGGTTTCAAGTAAAGTTAGCTTGCATTGGAAAACTGAGTTGGAGCTAGTTCTTCCCCTTATATATATGGGTAGGCCTGTCTCCCTAACACAGAATATGTGTTCCCTACAAATTAGTGAAGGATGGAATTCACACACATCGGATCCCAGAATGGATATGTGGAGAATTTATTCTGGTAACCTAAAGGGCAAGGGCACATCTAGAAACACTTACCCATAATTCTCAGCTTTTTTCCTAGAGCCGGTTTCAAGGTAAAGGCTGTTTAAGCTGGAAGACTGAGTGAGAATGAGTGCCTCTTCTTATATAGATAGGTAGGACTGTCTTCATAACACAGAAACTGTGTGATCCCAGCAAGGTTGGTGAAGGATGGTTTCCAAGCACATATGGATCCCAGAATGAATCATGTGGAGAAGCATTCATTCAGCTAGCCTAAAGGGCATGAGTTCACCTAGAAACACCACCCAGAATTCTCAGCATGTTAACTACAGCTGGTTTCAAGGTAAAGTCATTTTTCACCAGAAAACTAGTTTGGAGTGAGTCCCTCCCCTTATATATATATATAAGTATGTCTGACCCTGTAACACAGAAATTCTGTGTTCCCAACAAGGTGGGTGAAGGACGGCTTCCAACACATTTGGAACCCAGAATTTAACATGTGGAGAACTGTTCATTCAGCTAGGCTAAATGGACAGGAAACTTCTAAAAACCCTTACCCTGGTTTCTCAGGATGTTTTCTAGAGCCAATTTGAAGTTCAAGGCAGTTTATTCTGGAAAACTGAGTTTGAGTGTGTGCTTCCCCTTATATATACATGTAGGCTTCTCTCTTTAACACAGACACTATATATTACCAACAATGTAGGTGAAGTATTGCAACATTTGGAAACCTGAAGGGAACATGTGGAGAAAAGTTCTTTCAGCTAGCCTAAAGGGTAAGGGTCCATATAGAAACACTTACCATGATTACTCAGCATTTTTCCAGAGCTGGTTTCAAGGGAAAGGCAGTTTGTGCTGGAAAACCGAGTTGGAGCGACTGCCACCCCTTATGTATATAGGTAGGCCTGTCTCCCTCACCCAGAAACTCTGTGTTCAAACAGGGTAGGTAAAGGACAGTTTCCACAAACATTTGGATCCCAGAATGGAACATGTGGAGAAGCATTCAATTAGCTAGCCTAAAGGACAAGGATATATTTAAAAACAATTACTCTGAATTCTCAACATGTTTCTTAGACCTGATTTCAAGGTATAGGCACTTTGCACTGGAAAACTGTGTAAGGAAGAGTCCATCCACTTATATATATAGGTGGGCGTGGCACCTTAACACAGAAACTCTGTGTTCCCAATAAGGTAGGTGAAGGACGGCTTCCACACACATTCAAATCTCAAAATGGAACATGTGGAGAAGTGTTCATTCATCTAGCAGAAAGGGCAAGGTTACATCTAGAAACACTTACCCTGAGTTCTCACCATGTTTCCTAGAGCCGATTTCAAGTGAAAAGCAGTTTGAGCTGGAAAATCGGGTTGGAGCGAGTGCTGCCACATAGGTATGGAAGTAGCGTAGTTCCCCTAGCACAGAAACTCTGTTCCCAACAAGCTAGCCAAAGGACGGCTTCCACATACATTCAGATCCCAGAATGGAACGTGTGGTTGGGCGTTCATTCATCCAGCAGAAAGGGTAAGGATTCATCTAGAAACACTTACTCTGATTTCTCAGCATGTTTCCCAGAGCCAGTTTCAAGGGAAAGGCAGTGTGTGCTGGAAAACTGAGTTGGAGCGAGTGCATTCCCATGTGTATGGCAGTACCATAGTTAGCCAAACACAGAAAGTCTGTGTTCCCAAAAATCTAGATGACAGATGGCTTTCACACATTTGGATCCCAGAAAGAAACATGTGGAGAGGCATTCATTCACCTAGCAGAAAGTCATGGGTACATGTAGAAACAATTAATCTGATTTCTCAGCATTTTTCCTAGAGCTGGTTTCAGGGGTAAGGCAGTTTACACTGGAAAACAGAGTTGGAGTGAGCCCCTACCTATACGTATGTAAGTAGCGTACTTCTCTATACACAGAAACTCTGTGTTCTCAACAAGCTAGCTGAAGGACAGTTTACATGCACATTCTGATTCCAAAATAGAACATGTGAGAGGCGTTCACTCATCTGGCAGAAAGGAAATGGTTACATCTAGAAACACTCTCATTTCTAAGCATATTTCCCAGAGCCTCTTTCAAAGGAAAGGCAGTTTGCCCTGGAAAACCAAGTTGGAATGTGTGACTCCCCATACATTTGTAAGTTGTGAAGCTCCACTAACACAGAAAATATGTGTTCCCAACAAGCTAGGTGAAGGATGGCTTCCACACATATTCATATCCCAGAATGGAGATGTGGAGAAGCATTCTTTCATCTAGCATAAAGGGCATGGGTATATCTACGAACACTTACTCTGATTTCTCAGCATGTTTCTCACAGCCGGTCTCAAGGGAAAGGCAGTTTGCAATTCAAAACCGAGTTGGAGTGAGTGTCTCCCAATAGATATTTAAGTAGCTTAGTTCCCCTAACACAGAACACCTGTGTTTCCAACAAGCTAGTTGAAGGGCGGCTTCCACACACATTCAGATCCCAGTATGGAGCCAATGGAGAGGTGTTCTTTCATCTAGCATAAAGGGCATGGTTACATCTAGAAATACTTACACTTATTTCTCAGGATGTTTCCTACAGTCGGTTCAAAGGGAAAGGCAGTTTGCCTGGAAAACTGTCTTGGAGCAAGTGCCTCCTCATAGATAGGTAAGTAGCATAGTTCCCATAAAACAAAACATCTGTGTTCCAAAAAAGCTAATTTAGCAGGACGTCACCACAGATTCAGATCCCAGAATGGAGCATGTGGTGAGGTGTTCTTTCATCTAGTATAAAGAGCTTGGGTACATCAAGAAACAAATTCTCTGAAATTTCAGCATTTTTCCTAGAGTCAGTTTCAATGGAAAGGCAGTTTGCAATGGAAAACAGTGTTGGAGCGAGTGCCTCCCCATAGATAATTATGTAGAATACTTCCCCTAACATAGAAACCCGGAATTCCCAAAGAGCTAGATGAAGGATGACTACAACACACATTAGGATTCCAGAATGGAGCATGGGGATAGCCGTTCTCTCATCTTGCATAAGGGGCATGGGTATATCTAGAAACACTTACTCTTATTTCTCAGCATGTTTCCTAGGGCCAGTTTCAAGGGAAAGGAAGTTTGTGCAGGAAAAACTAGTTGGAGAGTGTCCCCACCCACATAAATAGGTAAGTAGCATATTTCCTTTAACACAGAACACCTGTGTGGCCAACAAACTATTGAGAGCACCTTCCACACACATTCAGATCCCAAATGGGGCATGTGGAGAGACGTTCTTTCATCTAGCATAAAGGGCATGTTGCATCTAGAAAAACTAACTGTGATTTCTCAGCATGTTTACTAGAGACAGTTTCAAGAGAAAGGCTGTTTGTGTTTTACTAGAGACAGTTTCAAGAAAAACCTAGTTGGAGCGAGTGCCTCCACATAGATATGTAAGTAGTGTTGTTCCCATAATACAGAAACCCTGTGTTCCCAACAAGTGAGGTGAAGGCCGGCTTCCACACACATTCAGTTCTGATAATGGAACAAGGAGAGAGGCATTGCTACATCTATAATCAAGGGCTGGGCATCATCTAGAAACACTGACTGTGATTTCTCAGCATGTTTCCTAGATCCAGTTTGCAAGGAAAGGCAGAGTATGCTGGAAAACTGAGTTGGAGTGACTGCTACCAGTAGAAATGTAAGTTGCATTGTTCGCCTCAAGCAGAAACTCTGTGTTTCTTATATGGTAAGTGAATGATGGCTTCTACACACATTCAACTCTAAAAATGTTACAAGGAGAGAGGCATTGCTGCATCTAGCATCAAGAGCTGGGGGATATCTAGAAACACTGACTGTGATTTCCCAGAATGTTTCCTAGAGCTGGTTTGCAAGGAAAGGCAGTTTGCTGGAAAACCATTTTGGAGAGAGTGCCTCCCCATAGATATGTAAGTAGCATAGTTCCCCTCAAGCAGAAAGTCTGGTTTCCCAACAAGGTAGGTGAAGGATGGCTTCCACACACATACAGATCTAAGAATGGAACAAGGAGAGAAGCGTTGCTGCATCTAGTATCAATGCCTGGGGGACAGTTAGAAACACTGACTGTGATTTCTATTCATGTTTTATGGAGCCAGTTTGCAAGGAAAGGCAGTCTGCACTGGAAAACCAAGTTGGAGTGAATGCCTCCCCATGGATATGTAAGTAGCATAGTACCCCTCATGCAGAAACTCTGTGTTCCAAACAAGGTAGGTGAAGGACTGCTTCCACACACATTCAGATCTGAGAATAGAACAAGGAGAGAGGCTTTGCTGCATCTATATGCATCTGTAAGCTAGATGAAAGAATGCCTTGCCACATGCTTCATTTTAGGATAATGTTTATGGAAGCCATCCTTCTGTTAGCTTGTTGGCAACATGGAGATTCTGGTTATGGGAACTATGCTACTTACATATCTATGGGCATGCACTGACCCAGCTCAGTTTTACAGCCTAAGTACCTTTCCCTTTTAACCTGTTCTAGAAAACATACTGAAAAGTCATAGTAAGTGTTTCTGCATGTACCCATGCCCTTTATGTTAAATGATTCAATGGCTCTCCCCATGCTCCATTCTGAAATCCATATGGATGTGGAAGAGCTCCTTCACCTAGCTTGTTGGGGTCTCAGAGTTTCTGTGTTAGGAGGACTAAGCTACATTCATATCAATGGCGAGGCACTGACGCCAACTGTTTTCCAGTGTAAAATTCCTTTCCTGGAAATCAGGTCTAGGAAACATGCTGAGAAATCAGAGTAATTGTTTCTACAAATACCCGTGCCCTGTATGCTAGATGTAAGAACGCACCTCCACATGCTCTGTAATGGGATCCGAATGTGTGTGGAAGCCTTAATTCACCTAGCTTTTTGAGAACAAAGATTTTCTGTGTTATGGGAAAAATGCCACATAAATATCTATGGGGAAGCACTTGCTCGAACTTGGTTTTCCAGGGCAAACTTCCTGTTCCTTGAGAAAGGCACTAGGAGACATGCAGAGAAATCAGTGTATATGTTTCTAGATATACCCAAGAACTGTATGCTTAATGAGTGAATGCCTCTCCGTATGTTCCTTTCTGTGATCCGAATGTGTGTAGAAGCCATCTTTCACCTGTCTTGTAGGGAACAGAGAGTTTCTGTGTTATGGGACTGCACTACTTGCATACATAAGGGGAGGAACTTGCTCCAACTCAGTTTTCCTGCATAAACTGCCTTAAACTTGAAAACGGCTCTAGGAAACATGCTGAGAAATCAGAGTATGTGTTTTAGACATCACCATTACCTGTATGATAGATTAATGAACACCTCTCCACATGCTCCATTCTGGGATCTGAAAGTGTGTGGACGCCATCTTTCACTTAGCTTGTTGGGAAAACATAATTCTGGGCTACGGGATCTATGCTACTTACACACCTATGGGCATGCACTCACTTCAGCTCGGTTTTCCAGTGGAAATTGTCTTTCCCTTGAAGCCAGCTTTAGCAAACATTTTGAGAAATCAGATTAAGGGTTTCTGGATGTGCCCATGCCTTGTATGCTAGATGTAAGAACACATCTCCACATGCTCCACTTGGGATCTGAATGTGTGTGGATGCCATCCTTCACCTACATTGTTGGTAGCACAGAGTTTCTGGGCTAGGGGATCTATGCTACTTGCATACCTATGGGAATTCACTCGCTCCAACTTGGTGTTCCAGCACAAAATGCCTTTCCCTTAAAACCAACACTAGGGAACATGCTGAGAAATCATAGTAAGCATTTCTAGATGTACACATTCTCTATATGCTGGATGAATGAACACCTCTCCACATGCTCCATTCTCATATCCAAATATTTGAAGACACCTTCCTTCATTTAGCTTGTTGGGAACACAGAGATTCTGGGTTAGGGGAACTACGCTACTTACATATCATTGTGTAGGCACCCCCCAACTCTTTTTCCCAGCACAAACTGCCATTCTCTTAACCCGGCACAAGGAAACATGCTGAGACTTCAAGGTAATTGTTTCTACTTGTACTCATGCCCTGTATCCTAGATGAATGAAGGTCTCTCCACATGCTTTATTCTGGGTTCCAAGTGTGTGTGGGAGCCATCCTTCACCTAGCTTGTTGGGAACACAGAGTTTCTGTGTTAGGGGTAGTATGCTACTTACATACCTATGAAGAGGCAGTCACTGCAAGTCGGTTTTCCAGCACAAAGTGCCTTTCCCTTGAAACCAGCTCTAGGACAGATGCATAGAAATCAGGGTAAGTGTTTCTATATATGACCATGCCATGTATGCTATTTGAATGAATGCCTCCCCACATACTCCATTCTTAGATCACAATATGTTTGGGAGCAATCCTTCAACTCACTTGTTGGGAACAGAGTTTCTGTGTTAGGGTAACATCACCACTTACATATCTGTGGGCAGGCACTCGTTCAAACTCCGTTTTCCAGGGCAAACGGCCTTTTCTTTGAAATCGGCTCTAGGAAACATCTTGAGTAATCAGAGTATGTGTTTCTAGAAATAAAAATTAAATGTATGATAGATGAATGAACGCCTCTCCACATGCTCCATTCTGGGATCTGAATGTGTGTGGCAGCTGTCCTTCATCTGAATTATTGAGAACTCCAAGTTCCTGTGTTAAGGGATCTACTCTGCTTACATATCTATGGGGAGTTACTCACTCCAACTCACTGTTCCAGGGCAAACTTCCTTTCCCTTGAAACTGGCTCTTGGAAACATGCTGAGAAATCAGAGTAAGTGTTTCTAGATGTACCCATGCCCTGTATGATAGGTGAATGGATGGCTCTCACCATGCTCCATTCTGGGATCTGTATGGCTGTGGAAGACTTCCTTCACTGAGCTTGTTGGGAAAACAGAGCTTCTGTGTTAGAACTCAGCTATATTCATACCTATGGGGAGGCATTGGCTCCAACTCAGTTTTGCTGTGCAAAATGCCTTTCCTTTGAAATCGGTTTAGGAATCATGCTGATAAATCAGAGTAAGTGTTTCTAGATATATTCATACTCTGAATGCTACATAAATGAACGCCTTTCCACATGCTCCATTCTGGGATCTGAATGTGTGTGGAAGCCATCCTTCATCTAGCTTGTTTGCAATACAGAGTTTCTGGCTTAGGGGAACTATGCTACTTACATACCTATGTGGAGGCACCTGCTCCAACTTGGTTTTCCAGCCCAAACTGCCTTTACTTTGAAACTGGCTCTAGGAAACATGCTGAGCAATTAGAGAAAGTGTTCCTAGATGTACCCAGGCCCTTTATGCTGGATGAATGAACGCCTCTCCACATGCTCACTTCTGAGATCTGAATGTGTGTGAAAAGCTAGCTTGTTGGGAACAGAGTTTCTGGCTTAGGGGAACTAGGCTACTTACATATCTATGGGTAAGCACTCGCTCCAACTCGGTTTTCCAGTGCAAACTACTTTTCCCTTGAAACTGGCTCTAAGAAACATGATGAGAAATCAGAGTAATTGTTTCTAGATGTACTCATGCCCTGTATGCTAGATGAATGAATGCCTTTCCACATGTTCCATTCTGGGATTCAACAGTGTGTGGTAGTAGTTCTTTACCTAGAATGTTGGAAACACATATTTTCTTGGTTAGGGGATATACACTACTTATATTCCTATGGAGAGGCACTCGCTCCACTCAGTTTTCCATCACAAACCACCTTTCCCTTGAAAACGGCTCTATGAAAGACACTGAGAAATGAGAGTAAATGTTTCTAGATATGCCCATGAGATGTATGCTAGTTGATGAACGCCTCCCCACATATTCCATTCTTAGATCCCTATGTACTTGGAAGCCATCCTCCACCTAGCTTGTTGGGAACACAGAGATTCTGTGTTAGGGGAACTACACTACTTAGATACCTATGTGGAGGCACCCACTCCAACTCGGTTTTCCAGCACAAACTGCGTTTCCCCTGAACCCAGCTCTAGGGAACAAGCTGAAAAATCAGAGTAAGTGTTTCTAGATGTACCCATGCCCTGTATGCTAGATGAATGACCGTCTCTCCATATACTCCACTCCGGGATCTGAATGTGTGTGGAAGCCATCCTTCACCTACCTTGTTGGGAATTCAGTGTTTCTGTGTTAGGAGTAATTGCCTACATATATACATACATATAAGTGAAGGCGTTTGCTCCAATCGATTTCCAGTGCAAACGGCCTTTACCATGAAACCGACCATAGGAAATATGTTGAGAAGTCAGGGTAAGTGTGTCTAGATTTACACTTGTCCTTTGTGCTACGTGAATGAATGCTTCTCCACATGTTCCATTCTGGTTTTCGAATATGTGTGTAAGCCAATCTTCACCTGCCTTGTGGGGAACAGAGTTCCTGGCTTAGGGGCACGGTCCTTCCTATATATATAAGGGGTGGCACTCACTCCAAATTGGTTTTCCTGCGCAAACTTCCTTTACCTTGAAAGCGGCTCCACAATAAATCCTGAGAAATCAGCGTAAGTGTTTCTATTTGTACCATCATCCTTTGTGCTAGATGAATGAATGCTTTTCCAGATGTTTCATTCTGGGATCCAAATTTGTGTGGAAGCCTTCCTTCACATACATTGTTGGAAACACAGAGTTTTGGGTTAGTGGCACTGGCCTAACTTTACATATAAGGGGAGGCACTTGCTCAAACTCAGTTTTACAGAGCAATCTGGCTTTATTTTGAAAAAGGCTCTAGGAAACTTTCTGAGAAATCAGGGTAAGTGTTTCTATATGTAACCTTACCCTTTGTTCTAGATGAATGAACGCTCCTCCATGTGTTTTTTTGTGGGAACAGAATGTGTCTGGAAGCCATCCTTCACCTACCTTGTTGGGAACAAGGAGATTCTGGGTTAGGGACACTGGCCTTACTATATATATAAGGGAAGTTACTCGCTCCATCACTGTTTTCCAGGGCAAACTGCCTTTACCTTGAAATCGACTCTAGGAAACCTGCTGAGAAAACAGAGCATGAGTTTCCAGATTTACCTTTGCCCTTTATGCTACATCAATGAATGCTTACCCACATGTTTGATTCTGGGATCCAAATGTTTGTGGAAGCCGTCCTTAATCTACCTTGTTGGGAACAGAGTCTGTGTTAGGGGAACTGCACTACTTATATATATATATGGGGAGGCAATCGTTCCAACTAGGTTTTACAGCACAAACTGCATTTACCATGAAATTGGCTCTAGGAAACATGCTGAGAAATCAGAATAATTGTTTGTAGATATACCCATATCCTTCATGTTAAGTGAAAGAACGCCTCTCCACATGTTCCATTCTCGGATCCAAAAGTGAGTGGAAGCCGACCTTCACTTTCCTTGTTAGGAACACTGATTATCAGGAATAGGGGCACTGGCCTACATATATATGTATGGCTTGCAGTCTCTCTGACTCAGTTTTCCAGTGCAAAATGCCTTTACTTTGAATGCGGGTCTAGGAAACTTGCTGAGAAATCAAGGTAATTGTTTCTAGATGAACCCACGTGCTTTGGGCTAGATGAATGAACGCTTCTCCACATGTTATTTTCTGGGTTCCGAATGTGTGTAGAAACAGTCCTTCATCTACTTGGTTAGGAGAACAGAGCTTCTGGGTTAGGGTCATTGGCCTACCTGTATACATAAAGGGAAGCAATTGCTCCACTCAGATTTCCAGCGTAAAATGCCTTTACTGTGAAACCTGCTCCAGGAAACATGCTGAGCAATCAGGATAAGGGTTTCTAGATGTACACTTGCCCCTTGTGCTAGCTGAATGAATGCTTCTACACATTATCCATTCTGGGATGTGAATGTGATTGGAAGCAGTCCTTCACCTAAATTTTTGTTAACACAGAGTTTCTGAGATAGGGGAACTGGCCAACTTTTATATATAAGGGAAGGCTCTCGATCCATCTCAGTTTACCAGTGCAAACTGCTTCTACATTGAAACTGGCTCTAGGAAACTTGCTGAGAAATCAGGGAAAGTCTTGCTAGATGTACATTGCCCTTCATGTAGAATGAATGAAAGCTTCTCCATATTTTCCATTCTGGGATATGAATGTGTGTGCAAGCCCTCCTTTACTTAACTTGTTGGGAACACAAAGTTTCTGGGTTAGGGGCACTGACCTACCTATATATATAAGTGAAGGCACTCACTCCAACTCAGTTTTCCAGTGCAAACAGCCTTTATCTTGAAACCGGCTCGATGAAACATGTTGAGAAATCAGGGAAAGTATTTCCACATGCACCCTTGCCCACTCTGCTAGATGAAAGAATGCTTCTGCAGATATTCCATTCTGTGATCCTAATGTGTGCAGAAACCATGATTCACCTACCTTGATCTGAAAACCGAGATTCTGAGTTAGGGGCACTGGCTTACCTGTATACATAAGAGGAGTCACTCATTAAATTCGGTTTTCCAGCACAAACTGTGATTACTTGGAAACCATCTCCAGGAAAACACTGAGAAATCTTGGTATGTGTGCCCAGGTATATCCTTGCCCGTTGTGTTAGATGAATGAACGTTTCTCCACATGTTCCATTCTGGGATCCGATTGTCTGTGGAAGCCGTCCTTCACCTACCTTGTTGGTAACAGAGTTTCTGAGTTAGGGGCACTGGCCTACCTGTATACATAAGAGGAGTCACTCGCTAAAACTCAGTTTTCCAGAACAAACTGTGATTACTTTGAAACCATCTCCAGGAAAACACTGAGAAATCATGGTACGTGTTTCCTTGTATATCCTTGCCCGTTGTGCTAGATGAATGAATGCTTCTCCACATGTTCCATTCTGTTATCCAAATGTGTGTGGAAGCCATTCTTCAACTACCTTGTTGGGAACAGTTTCTGGGTTAGGGGCACTGGCATACCTATATATGTAAGTGGATACCCTCTCTCCAACTTGGTTTTCTTGTTCAAACTGCCTTTACCTTGAAACTGTCTTTAGGAAACATGCTGAGAAATCAGGGTAAGTGTTTTTAGATGTACACTGTCGTTTGTGCTAGATGAATGATCGTTTCTACACATGTTCCATTCTGGGATCCAATTGTTTGTGGAAGCCATCCTTCAACTACCTTGTTGCTAACACCTGATTTCTTGGTTAGTGACACTGGCCTACCTATATATATAAGGGGAGACACTCGCTACAACTCGGTTTTTCCGCACAAACTTCCTTTCCCTTGAAACCAGCTCTTGGAAACTTGCTGAGAATTCAAATTGTTTATACTTGTACCCTTCACTTTCAGTCTAGCTGTATGAAGGCTTCCCCTCATGTTCCATTTTTTGATCCAAATGTGTGTGCAAGCTGTTATTCACCTACCTTGTTCAGAACAAAAATTTTTTGTGTTATGTTGATAGGCCTTCCTAAATACATAATGAGAGGCACTCTCTCCAACTCGGTTTTCCAGCTCAAATCTCCTTTACCTTCAAACCATCTCTACAGAACTTGATTTTTTTTCAGGTTAATTGTTTCTAGATGTACCATGGCTATTCTGACTAGCTGAATGAATGCTTCTCCACATGTTCCAATCTGGGATCCAAATGTGTTGGAAGTTGTCCTTCAACTACCTTGTTGGGAACACAGTGTTTCTGTGTTAGGTTGACAGGCTTACCTATATACATAAGGGAAGCAATCACTCCAACTCAATTTTCTGGCACACACTGCCTTAATTTGAAACTTTCTCTAGGAAACATGCTGAGAAATCAGAGTATGTGTTTCTAGATATAACCTTGCCATTCATGGTAGCTAAATGAATGCTTCCTGACATGTTCCATTTTGGGATCTGAATGTGTGTTGAAGCTGTCCTTCTCCTACTTTGTTGGGAACACAGTTTCTGTGTGAGGTTCACAGGCCTAACTATATATATAAGGGGAGGCACTTGCTCCAACTTGGTTTTCCAGCGCAAACTGCCTTTACCTTGAAACCAGCTCAATTTTCTGGCACACACTGCCTTAATTTGAAACTTTCTCTAGGAAGCCTGCTGAGAAATCAGTGTTTATCCTTCTAGATGTATCCGTGCCCTTCAGGCTATCTGAATGAACGCTTCTACACATGTTCCATTCTGGGCATCTAAGTGTGTATGGAAGCCTCCCTTCACGTAACTTATTGGGAATACAGTTTCCGGGTTAGGTTGAGATGCCTACCTATATACATAAGGGAAGGCACACGTTCGAACTCGGTTTTCCAGCACAAACTTTCTTTACCTTGAAACTTTCTCTAGGAAACATGCTGGGAAATCAGGGTAAGTGTTTCTAGATGCACCCTTACCTTTCAGGCTAGCTGAAAGAAATCTTCTCCACATGTTCCATTCTGGGATCAGAATGTGTGTGGAAGCCATCCTTCACCTAGCTTGTTGGGAACACATAGTTTCT
The DNA here is from genome assembly GCF_048773025.1 of Camelus bactrianus. NCBI lineage: Eukaryota > Metazoa > Chordata > Mammalia > Artiodactyla > Camelidae > Camelus > Camelus bactrianus. The sequence continues at coordinate 558,151 of NC_133566.1, forward strand.
GTATTAGGTTGACCAGCCTATCCATATACATAAAGGGAGGCACTTGTTCCTACTAGGTTTTCCAGAGCAAACTGCCTTTAACTTGAAACTGGCTCTAGGAAACATGCTGAGAAAACAGGGTAAGTGATGCTAGGCAGTATCTTTATCCAGCCTAATTCACATAAATATTTCCTTTCTGAAATCCATAATACCAGCAATATTTACTGTAGAGGAATTCAATAACATTATCTCGTGTATCAACTTTCTGTGAAACTATAAATACATAATTCCATGATATACCTCCCATGTAATACTTTGTTCTTTTAAAGATTTAAAAAGATTACTTCTTATAAACTTGTCAAGTTTTCTCTTGATATTTATGGCAAAAGAAGAAGAGTGACTGTGTTTCTTAATTCCTAAGACCTAACAGATTGCATGCAATGGCTATTTATAAATGTCACTGGACTATCACCTTATTCTTTGAACACCCTAGGTAACTTAGCTTGTGAATACCCTAAGGTTCTTACAAGAAAAATCACCTGTGGGCAATATGTTTACCTAGAAGCTAGTTTGTGACTCTCTGCTTTACCTTCCACTTATAGATTCACTCTCAATTAGCTGGCATAAAATTAGAGTAATTAGGCAACTTAGGACCATAAAGAAGTGGAATAAAAATATTGGTCAGGAAAAAGTTTATAAATAAATAAATCAAGAACCACGCTGTATCTGCAGCTAGTATTCCATGGGACAAAACCTTTCCAGTGTTATTATGCCCCTACTCTTCTTACTTACTTACAGAATGATGAGAATTCAAATTCTGGAAATTTGAATTCGGATTATTTTCCATTGTATCTTTAGTGCAGAGAATCCAGCATATACAGGCACTCAGAGAAGTAGAAAAATAAATTCAAAGTGATTTTTTAGACACCCAAACATATAACACAAGTGAGCTATGGTCACTTTTGTGAAGGACACATCAAGTTTATTGAATTAAACTTAGAGGTAATGAAAGAAAGAAAGAAAGTAAGGAAGGAAGGAAGGAAGGAAGGCAGAAAGAAAGAAAGAAAGAAAGAAAGAAAGAAAGAAAGAAAGAAAGCAAGCAAGCAAGCAAGCAAGCAAGCTCTGAATTTAACGATTGTGTAAATTGGCTTGATTTATGTCCAAAATCCTTACACTCCCAAAATGCATATTTCTCGACTCTTATCTGTGGACGTATGATTTTATTGAAAACCATGGCATCTCTCCTTCTTGTGCCACTCTTCACTTCCAAACTTAGAACATTGCTCTGCATTCAGTAGTATCTTTTATCTCAATATTTATTGACAGGCAAACTATTCTCAGCCAATTCGAATCATTCTATCAACAAAATATTTCTGTGCAGGGCCGCTGATCTGCTTGGCTCCTGCATAAAACTACCCGGCCAAAAGAGCTGGAAATGTAGTGTCTTGGTGGTTGCAGGGAGCCTCACCATCCCTCTAACTGATCACCCTTCTCTCCTCCTGTTGTGACTTTTCTCCCACACTAACCAGCACAGCCGCCTCAGCTGAATTCTGTACCTTATTTGCTCAATTGCCTCCCACAGACTTGGACTTTTTTCCATATTTCTTTGTTCAAAAACTTAAGAAAGATTTCCAGTTTCTAGTTCCACATGCAAGGAGACTGAAAGTCATTACTTCATTCTAACAATAAGTGAAAAGTTTAATGGATTGAAAAATCAGCAGCTCTTCTAGGATCCATAAGAAAAGAGAGGACACATGGCAAGCTGCTACCTCCAAGTTTGGAGAGACACACAGGCAAATATAGGGAGACATGGCTTACTAGAGCAGAGACTCACCAGCAGAAACTGCCACAGGAACCAGTACTGGAGCAAGAAAACTTGGGCTGTAATGGATAGATATTAACCCAGCTATATCAGTGATCACTTTGAACATCAATATTCTAAGTGTATCTGTTCAGGGTGGGGGGCATAGCTCAGTGATTCAGCACATGCTTAGCATGCATAAGGTCCCGGGTTCAATTCACAGTCCCTGCATTTGAAAAAAGAAAATTTCAAATAATGACTGAAAATATAAATCCATCACTAGGGGGCAGTATTGTCTTGTTTTTTAATTTACAAACAACATTCTTCCCAGTCATCTCAGGAGTAAATAAAAGAAGTGTCTTAATGGGGACCCATCCCTATCTTTCACAAATTTCCCCGGCATTTTGTTTTAGATAAGACCAGAGACTGTCCCAAAGACAGTTTCTTGTATATTTAGCACCAAGTTAGAATGAGTTTTGTGATGTTTTTATTTTCTAAAAATGCATTATTAATTTCACATTTTAAAGAAGACACTGAGCCCTAGTGGTTATTAATTCAATCAAGTGTATTTTCAAAGACTCCAATTTCAAGAACTGAGCCCAAGTTAAGTTCATTCTTCTGGATCATTGTTGAATATTTCCACTCTGTAATTTTCCCAACTCTGTTGTTATGCCTTAAAGAAATGTATATCTTGTGGATGAGCCAGTGCATTTGGATTATTTTATTTTCTTTTAAAAATAATCATAATATCTGGATCACATTATGGACAAGAAGTTCGAGTTTAACTTCATCAATACATTTTATGTGCTTATCTTTCTGTACATTTCTAGCAATATTTGAGCCTTCTTAAAGTTTTACAAAGTTAAAAATTTTCTATAATGTATAATCCACTGATTAAAGGGATAAATTATAAAAAACAATCATGAATTTCACAGTAATTGCTTCTAATTTAAAAATACGTTCATTGTGCAAATCTCAACAACTGTAAAGTTAAAATAGAAATTTCCCTTTCCTTCTCTCCAATTTTACATGCCAGAGATAACCATGGTTAACATTTTGACATGTATCTTTTCAGATTTTATTTTCCTATTTACATAGAAACATGCATGTACATATATTTTAATTTAGTTTAATCTTTACTGTGAAAAATTTCAAAGTTGTGGAAATTAGAATATTATAATGAGCCAATATACACCTTTCACCCAACTTGAACTCTTTCAAGTTTTCCTCAGTCTTGCTTCATCCACACTCCCATCCACTTTCTTCCATCCCTTACTGGGTTATTTGTTAAAAAAAAAAACATATTTTATTAGTCAATACTTTAGTATTTATTTATCTCTAAAACATTAGACATTTAAAAACCATTACCAAACCTAAAATTTTCTAAATAAATAACTTCAATAAAATGAAGTAGTGTTCAAGTATTCCTAAGTATCTGAAAAAATATATAAACTATATACATTTATATAACAGAACTATACTAGACATAATGCTAGTTTACTGCAGAAAAATTTGAACTTTAAAAATAAGTGGTAGATGAAAGAACATTATTGGGATCCATTGGGATCTTTGAGCTTATGTTTTACACTCCTATTAACTTACAAAATTCTGAGGTCTGACTTAAAGCTCACTTCCTCCATAAATGACTACTAATATCACCTATATTTTCATGTGTGTATTTTCCAATCCTGTATCATTAGTGAAATGCCTTTTAATGCCTTTCACCCATTTTTTGAATTGAATTGTCTTTGTTTCTTTATTTTACTGTGGAGTTTTGATATGGACTTAAGAGATGAATACTTGGTCAGATGTGTGGTTAGCAAATATTTTCTCCCTTGCTCTAGCTTGTGTTTTTATCCTCTCAATGGGCTCTTTCATATAGCAAAAAATTTTCATTTTGATGAAGTCCAATATGCTAATAATTTTTTCCTTTATAGGTCATGCTTTTGGTCTCAAGTCTAAGAAGTTACCACTCAGCATCAGCTCCCCATGGTTTCTCCAATGCTATCATCTAAACGTTTTATAGTTTAAGTTTTATGTGAAGGTCTATGATTCATTTAGAGTTAATTTTTGCATAAGGTGTAAGACTTAGGTCAAGGTTCATTTTTGCCTATGCAAATCCAATTGTCCCAGTACAATTGGTTGAGAAGACTTTTCAAAAATTGCTTTTTGCATCTTCATCAAAAATCAGTTGCCTGTCCCTGGGTGGGGGCTATTTCTGGGTTTTCTATTCTGTTCCATTGACTTATGTGTCTATTGACTAATATAAATTTTATGTAATGGCTCTAAATATTTCCTACTATACAAACTAGTCGCCTGTCTACTGTAGTCTCCTGTTCATTGTTGTCCTCAACCAGGGACTCTTATCATTATGCTCCTGGTGTAAGTTTTTTGTTTTGGGGGTGGTGTGTTTTTTTGGTCTATAAAGAAGATATAGAGAATCTTGAATATTATTCTATTTAACGGTATTTTGTGAATTTACTTGTGAAGAATTTAGTCTCTTTATTAAGCTTTTTTAGAGGGAAAGCTCTCAGCCTCACCATTGAGTATGTTAGCTGTGGGCTTTTCATATGTAGCATTTATTATGTTGAGGTCGTTATCTTTTATTCCTAGTTTGTTAATGGTTTACATCATTAAAAGGTGTTAAATTATGTCAAATGCACTTTCTGCATAAATTGGCATGATCACGGGTTCCCTTCACCTTTATTCTGCTACTGTGGTATATTAAATTGATTAATATTTGTATGTTGAACCATTCTTGCATTCTAGGAATAAATTCCACTTGGTCACAGTGTATAATACTTAAAAATGTGCTGTTAAATTCTGGGTGCTGATATTTTCTTGAGAATTTTCATCAGGGATATTGGTCTACAATTTTTATAGTGTCCTTGTCAGGATTTGGTATCGGTGTAATGCTGACACCATAAAATGAGTCTGGAAATGTTCCCTCCACTTCAATTTTTTGGAAGAGTTTGGGGGGAAATTAGTGTTAATTCTTCTGTAAGTGTTTGGTAGACTTCACAAGTGAAGTCTTCTGGTCCTGAGCTTTTATTTGCTGGAAGTTGTTTGATGACTGATTCAATGTCCTAACTAGTTTTGGATGTTTAGATTTTCTGTTTCTTTATGGCTCAGTCTTGATAGGTTTTGTGATTCTAGGAATTTGTCCATTTCATCTGAGATATCCAATTTGTTGGTGTACAATTTTTCATAATGCCCTTATAAGACTTTTTATTTCTGTTAAATTTATTGTAATATCCCTTCTTTCATTTATGATTTTAGTTATTTGAGTCTGTCTCTTTTTTCCATAGTCAATCTAGCAAAAAGTTTGTCAATTTTGTTTATGTTTTCAATAAATCAACTATTGGTTTTATTGATTTTTCTCTGTAGATTTTCTGTTCTCATTTTGAATATCTCTGCTTGAATCTTTATTATTAACTTCTTGCCACTAGTTTTGCATTTAGTTTTTTCTTTTTTAGATCTTTAAGTTGTAAATTATTGATTTGGGAATCTTTCTTTTTTAATATAAGCATTTGCTGGTATAAATTTCCTTCTTAGTTCTACTTTTACAGAATCCCTAAGTTTTAGATGCTAGGTTTTCATTTCCATTTGACTCAGTTTTCCTAAATTTTCTTATGATTCCTTCTCTGATCTACGGGTTGTTTAAGGGTGTTAAATCCTCACATTAGTGTATCTTCCCAGTTTTTTTTTTCTGCTATTAATATCTAGTTTCATTCCATTTTGATTTAAAAGATTATTTGTATGATTTCAATATTTATAAATTTATTGAGACACTTTTGTGGCATAACATATAGTGTAACCTGGAGAATTTTCCATATGTACTAGAGAAAAATGTGTTTGCTGTTGTGAAGTGGAGTTTTATATGTACATATCTTAGTTTCAAATGATCTATAATGTTGTTCAAGCCCCCTATTTCCTTATTGATCTGTCTTGTTGTTCTACCTGTTATTGAAAGTGTGTTATTGATGTCTCCTATTATTGTAGAGCTGTCTACTTCTCCCTTCAATTGTGTCAATGTTTGCTTCATATATTTAGGAGCTTTGATGTTTGTTACATATATCATTATAAACTATATTTGTATAACAACTCAATTGAAAAATAGGCAGGAGACCTGAATAGACATTTTGCCAAATAAGACATACAGATGGCCAACAAGCACATGAAAAGATGTTCAACATCACTAATAATCAGAGAAATGCAAATCAAACCCAAAATGAGGCATCACCTCACACCTGTCAAAATAGTCATCTAAAAGAACACAAATAACAAATGTTGGCAGGAATATGGAGAAAAGGAATCCCTCATATGCTGTTGGTGAGAATGTAAATTGGTGTAGCCACTGTAGAAAACAGTTTGGAGGTTCCTCAAAAAGCTAAAAATGGAACTACCATATGATCCTTGGTGTATATACATATATATATATATATATATATATATATATATATACACATATATACACACACACATACATGCAATGGAATACAAATCAGCCATAAAAAATGAAAATTTGCCATTTACAACAACATGCATGGACTTGCAGGGTATTACGCTTGGTGAAATAAATCAGACAAAGACAAATACTGTATGATATCACTTATATATGGAATCTAAAAAATACAACAAATTATAAACTGGTGAATATAACAAAAAAGAAACAGACTTATAGAGAACAAACTAGTGGTTACCAGGTTACATTGTTTGTCTTTGTGTTGCTTTGTTATGTGACTGCCCTAGTTTGTCATAATTCAGGATCATCAGGGTGTGCTTAAATAACACATTACTCATAACAATTGAATTATGCCACTTTTTGGAACTCTTAAGAGTTTCTTCACTTCTAACATATGAGTTTTCTCCTGCACAGTGAAAAAAAAGTGACAATAAATATACATATGTTCGTGTATAACTGAAAAATTGTGTTCTACACTGGAATTTGACACAACACTCTAAAATGATTATTACTCAATAAAAAAAATTTAAAAAGAGAAAAAGAAGAAAAAAAGAAACATTTTTAACACATAATAAAGCACTCTAATGTAAAACAGAAAAAAAAAAAAAAGAGTTTTCTCCTGGATCCATCTCCCTGTAATCACTTGAAACTCTCATTTTAAAATGTTGCTTTACGGCTTGGTTTGAAATTTCTAACCCTAGTCTGTATTAACTTTTATACCTTTTCCTTTTTATAAAGTTTAATTGAAAAGAAAACTAGAAAAAAAAAAAACTCTGGCAGCTGTGATACCAAACAGAATTATATTACAATAAAATTCCTACAAAAGATGAAATGCATTTTTAAACACCTGTAAACAGAACTTACCTGTGAGGTACGGTTGCTAAGCTAATGTATGGATTTTCCTTGCTTCTGCTTTTGAAGTCAATGATGCTGAACTAGCAGAGGGTGTTGTTGATGTGTCCCTTCATGGTGTCATGCAGGTGGTCCCCCTAGGATGGGATGGAGAAGGACCAGTAATACACCAGGCAGGAGATCGTGTCTGGTGTGAAAGTGATGATCATGTCCTATGCTGGGAGGAAAACAGTAAAGGGAGCATTAATTTACAGCCTTTATAGTTATGGTCAACAGACATTCCAGAATTTCATTTTCAGCAATTGATTTTTTTTTTAAGATTCAGAAAACTTAAATATTTCCTGTAAACTGGATATAGATAGTGAATGTATTAAAATATTTGAGAAACTGCTTTAAAGTAGAATAGTTACTTTGCTTTTGGTCTATAACCTAAGGGAATATCCAGAAGTCAAGTGGCAGTTCAAAAGCAAGGGCCTGATCCTTGCCTACTACATTTTTTAAATACAGAAAGAATAACTGTAGACTAGGGTGCTGTGGATAACTGAAGAGCTGCTTGGATATGTTATATATGTTATATTTTCAAAAATTAGAAATATCATGAAAATCAATCAACCTTGGAGATCAGTTTGGTATAATTTAATCTTTAATAATATAGATTTAGATAGTCCTTTTGTATATGTAACACTTATGAAAATAAGTCGACTTTATATAACTTCTTCATAGATAAATGATTAAAATTTTTTTAATTATTTGCTTCTTAAAAATAGAATATTAATTGCATAAAATACATTTTCATTTAAATTCATAAATTTTTCTTATACTATCTTGACTTGTTTAGATAAGTCAACCCATAGTCTGATTTATTTGAAACACTCAGTATTGCTTTTGTCTGCTGCTTTATTACAGAGCAAGAATTCTTTATTATTTTTAATAAAATATACTAGCAGGAAGCTATACTGGGATTCTTCCATTCACAGAGTCAAGCAATGATACCTGTTTTGTTAGATCAAGTGTCTAAGCCTCTCAACTTCCTAAAGATTACATGGACAAAGTTAAAAACACCATAAATGATTGACTAACAAAGTTTAGTGTGTTCCTTGATTAAAAGTATAAATATAGGTCAGTCTTAAATTCGGATGTGAAGCTCTTATGAATTACATGAATTTTCTCCAAAATCCTTTAATTTGGGTTTTAAACCCTCCAGTAAAAAAACTAGTTTGAAAGAAGAAGAAAGTCGGGAATAGATTCAATTCAAATTCTATGGGAATAAACAAAGCTAAATGTTTCAGTCATTTTTTGAAGCAGAACAGATATGTTTTCTGCACCATAAGATTTTAACATTATTCATCTGAACATACAGTTTAGACACTGTGAGACCACAAGCCAACAAACAAGATCTCAAGCAAAGTAAGAAAAACAACTGAGGGGATTTTCTATTGCAAAATTTCCCCCAACTAGAACTGTAATAGAGGAGAGCAAGTCTGACGCCATATTGGATCTGTTCCTTCAGTTTGAAGCACTGTGCCCTGTTTTCCAGGCTTAATCTTGATGGCTCTGCACCATTTGTAAAACAACTTTGCCTTTAGCCTGAAATCTACAGGAGAGCCTATACTCGGGGCTCTGACCTTTAAGGATATTAGCACTTCTGCACTTCTGCAGAGATGGCAAGTTGCAAAATAGGGAATAACCTTTGTTTTCTTGGAGGTTTACAGGGACACCATAGCCTGACCCACATGGATGGCTGCAAGAACAAAGAATGCCTGCAGCAAGAAGTTTGCACAACCAACCACATCCCCTCCCCTTTTTAGTTTGAAAGGAGCCTGATTTCTGACTTGGGCAAGATGGTTCTCCAGGACATTAGTCCTGCATCTTCTTGGTCTGCCAGCTTTCTCAATAAAGTAACTATTCCTTGCCCCAAAACCTCATCTCCAGATTTATTTATTTATCACTGTTGTGCAGTGAGCAGAACAAGTTTGGCCTCGGTAAGAGAACAAGCTTCGTCATTTCCTCTAATGTGAAATCTCTCTGGGTGTACATGTGCTTGCCTGGTGGTGGTGGTGGTGCTGGTAGGCAAAAATATTTCCCTTCTACTAGATTTCAATAAACAAAAATTTCCTGTTATTTAATTCAACTATAGACTTTTACAGAATCACCTACAGATGTGCTTCTGGAAGCTACAAAAATTCCAACAAGGAAAACAATTCTATTGTTTCCTGACAAGATAGTTTTCCTCAAAACTGAGCAGCTCTGAGACACACAGCAGGAGTACAGATAGATGAAGTGTGCTTCATTTCCCATGCTGTTCTGACACAATTTTCCACCTATATCAAAGTAAATTAAAATCGGCCTTCAATAGCAGATGCTCTGGCATGATACAACAGTGTCAATTCCACTTATTTATTGAGCCAGAGCAGCTTTAGGATAAATGATTTTATACCAAACTCCTGCTTGATGCCCTGTCTTCTCCCTGGTGGCTAATTCCTTCTTCTTCCTTCCTAAAAGTTCTCCTGTTAGGGGAAGTTAGCCTTTACTGTGCACATTTGATTGGGAAGGCACAAATTAATTATGTGAGGGGATGACATGCATATTTAATTTTTACTTGTACATATATACAAGCACACAGGACCTGTGTCTTGGAAGATGTCATTTCCTAATGTTGGCAAGAGGATGATATATAGTTTAATCAATGATCTAAAAGCAGTTTTCTAGGGTATAATAAAGCAATGCCTGAGTTATAAGACAGAACAACTACTGGATATGAATCAGTGGCACCAATCAGTGGGTGCATGTGTGTGCACACACACGCCTGTGCACAAGGAGCAGCCTTGGAGACACTCCATCTGTGTTGATAGAGCAAAGCCATGATGGGGAGATGAGGAAAAATTGCCTAATACAATCAAACCAGGACACCTGAGTAATAGGGAATATGAGTAAATTGAAGTTTCTGGTTAGCTGAAGGTCAAACAAAAACAATTTTAGTTTCAAATGTCGTTTGCTAAAAATTTTGTTAAAGCACAGGAGCCTGTTTTCCTTCCTTGCTTAGTGTCATATGGCATATTAAACATGACAGATTCATACTTCTCGGACTGTGGAATGGGAAAGGCCTTGCTGTCATATTCTGAACATTAGTCTAGTTTTTGCAGCACAGTGGATACTGAAAATGGGGCAACTTGAGTGAATGGAAATGGACATAACCTAGCAGTCATTGACTGTGTGTGATTTGCCAACTTTCTCCAAAAAGGAGGGGTAGCAAGCAAATCAGAGGAATTGGGGGTTCTTGGGGCGGGGATTGGAGTGGGCTGACAGCTGGGTGGTCCCAGATAGCTTGTTTTACTGTGTAAAATTGTGACTATGATCCAGATAGTGACACATTTTCAAATTCTTGTGCCTGTAGCTTTGATAACTGGCCAAGTCTGTGCTGCCAATTTTATCGATGGTGCATAATGAAGATAACTAATTTTCCCTGAGGACCTGGCTGTGTGACTTCCATTCATTAACTCATTGAATTCCATAAGCACACTTTGTGGTGCATAACAGTTTTAAAATATGCAGCAGGGAATTATTCTGTTTGCAGATGATAAAATGAAGCTCTGAACTGTTGAAGCCTGACTCGAAATAATACAGATGTGAAGCTGCCATGATGGGAGCTGAGCTTGGGCCAAACGGCAGAACCTGAAGTGCCCAGTAAGTCCCCTCACCCAGGAACCTGGCCCACAGCCACTGCCAGGCCCTGTTCTGTTTCTATTAATGCTTATGGGAAAATGCCAGGGACTCAGGGCCAGTGTGAATTGATTAAGAAATTCAAACTGGGATAGCCTTTTGTTGGGGACTGTAATCTGGGAGTGAAACTGGCAGTGAAGTAAGGGAGGAAACAGCCCTGGTTGTAAGAATATTTCTAGGGAAGAAGGTGCCCTGATGGGCTGGCATGGGAATCGCTGTGGTTGTGAGCCCCCTGTTGCCCTGTGGGATTGTGGGCGGGGAAGGAGAGAGACTGTTCAGACTGGTCATAGTCAATACAGTTTGTAAACAGCTGAGTTCTATTCCCTCACAGCTCAGACATATGCAGTGCATGAGGATGCTTAGCTAATGACCAACAGTGGGTAGCAAAGGCCAAGAGTGGGGTGGGGAGGAGAGATGGGACCACCTCCTGGAAGAACCTCTGCCCCAGGGGACCAGGAAGTTAATGAATGTTTGGGGATGCACAAAGTGTTTATATGGCCTCATCAGGTATTTCCTACTTTAAACTGATAGTCTGGAATATATGGTAGAATACGGTGGAATGACTGCTCTTATTTTAGGTTCTACAAACTCTTAAACGGATAGATTTCTATCTCCATTATAGAAGCACTGCTGGGTGACTTTTATAGTCATGTGAGGATCAAAAGAGTGAGTACTTATTAATGCTATTACCATGCTTCTACTGAATTAACACTTCAGCAACAGTATAACGGCCACGCTTCTTAACAACTGCCTCTGTAAGAGCTCTTGTAAGTCACAAATAATAATTATAAAGAAATTATTTTAAAAATAATAACAATTACAGTTGCAACAACCATGTTGTTTATAACGATGATAGTGTTATCATCTCCCTTTCATATTAAACAACACCCAACACTGGATTCCTTAGGAAACAACACTAATGCATTTTTGGACTTTTCAAGATGTTCACCCCATGAAGCCTTTTTACTCACATTGGTCCACCACAGCCAGAATTGCTGTTCCTTGCATGGTGGGCTGCCATGCTCTGATGTCCTGGGCTTTTTCTGGCACCATGCGTCTATAATGGGCAGTCAAGTTTCCACGTATCCACTCTGATTTCCAATAAATTGTTCCCCAGAGCCAACAGAGGGGCCAGTGGAAAAGAGGCCACAAATAAGATGGTGAATCCAAGCTTAATAACTGTTGAAGGAATGGACACACATCATGGAGTGGTGGATGGATGGAAGGAAAACGTATATTCCTTTACTCCTGTAAGGAGATTGGGGCAAGTGGTGAACTAAATCCCAAAGAGAAAAGACATTCATGGTAATAATAATGTTCAACAGTGAAAGAATCCAAACAAAAGACAAATATAAAATCTCTGGGAAGAAGACTAATTACAACCTGTTTCTTTCACATATATACCCTTAGTAGGAATAACATACTTAAAAATCTTTAACCAACCATAATTATTTGCTGGTAATAAACTTGGGATTCCTGAAGTATATTATTCATTCTCAGTGTTGAAATAATACAATCTTGGAAGAGCATTTGTAATTGAGGATTGAAAGAAAAAAGAATATTGTGGAAGTATCTAACAATTTAAATAGAAATAAGAAATGTACCTTTGGGAAAGCTATGCATAGAGAACGTTGGAGGAAATACACTGAAAATAGGCAAGTGAGCAAGCTCCCTTGAGTCTGGGAAGGTGAGTGCAGCACATTCAGAGTGTCTATGAAGTTATTACAAGTCACAGAAAGGTATGCAATTAAAGTGTCTTAATAAGCAAAATATCCTTCTTCAGGAATTTTTATATTGATATTTCTATGGTCTGTGTGGTCACAGGAAGTCAGAGTTATGGTGGTGGCTTAGAAATTCTTTTCTCTCTGTCTGTAATTTACATGGCTTTGCTACAGATGGGGCAGCAGAGATCTGTGGTAAGCTGTTCCATGGGGTGGGGGAGCAGTTAGAAATGGTAAGGCCAGAGATCTAAAAGACTTTTAGGCCCTCCCCTCCTACCTGGCAGATCTTTAAAGTAAACTAGCACAGGTATGTAACTAAGCAGATGAGATGCAAGTTTATAGTCCCTTTAGGGTTACTGCTCAGTCAAGGGATAGGGACCACTCTGGCAAGGAAGGGCAAGACCGTGGATGGGGTGGTTGGGTAGGAGCAGCTGACATTTTCTTCTGACCTGAGAGGCAGGTATGTGTTGCAGAAAAGCAGACAGTGCTGGAAAGATGCAACAGGTCAACAGCCCAGAAGGAGCTGTCATATTCAGGGAGATCAGAGAGGCAAGAACCAGAGTTCGTGATGTCACAGAGTCAGCAGCGTGGCAGCAGTGATGTCAGTATCTGTGTCCATAACCCACCTAACCCTACATGAACTCATTGCCTACAGGGGGCAGGTAATTAACAGAAATGTGTGGAGTGTGTGCAGCCACTGGCAAATTGGCAAGTGAATATCTTAATGAAATGCACTGCTCACAGTCACCATATTGGAAAGGGGTCCCCACACTGTCAGATCCCCTTCTCATTCAAGAGAAGCCAAAAGTTAAGACATCATTAGCAATCAACCCAGTTCAATTCCCAGAAAAGATACCATTTATAATGACTACAAAGGTACAGACTATTTAGAAATAAATTAGTGAAAAATGTTAAAATGTTCTGATAAATGACTTAAAAAAAGAAAAAAACATGATGATTGTATGAACAGTAGAATGGACCACACTCTTCACTGGGCAGACTCAAGTTTGGGGGATGCAGCACATTTTTTTTTCCAAAATAAATTTAGAATCTGAAAGCAAATTTAGTTAATAATCCCAAATGGAATTAAGAAAAAAAACCTGAAAGGTGATCCTAAAGTTCTTCCAGAAATATACACAAATATGCAAGCAAAATAATGAGGAGGGATGTTTGAATTGGTAGTATTAGGGCATTCTGGAAAAGGATAAAATAGGACCAACTCTAGGAGGTATAAATCTTTGGTCATGGAAACAGTATAGAAAGAGTGCACTGAGAGTATGAATGAAATAGAATACATTTCAAGAATAGACACGGATATTTATGAGAATTTACTAATATTATAAAACTGAAACTTCAAAACAGTGGATTCAAGTACTGGAGTAATTAGCTAAATCATTGGAAGTCCTGGTACAGTGTCCTCACTTTTGACACTAAAAAAAAATTCCAGAGACGGAGAAGATGGCGGAGTAGAAGGACACTCGCAGGTCACCCTCTCCCACAAATACACTAAGACCCACATCTACAGACCCACTCAGCCAACCAGAGCACCTGTGGAACTCCGACAGAACATCGCACTCTTCAAAAGATAAAGACGCCAAAAACCTGGTAGGAGAAAAGGAAAAAAGAAAGAACAAAAGGCAAAGCAGTGCGGGATGGGTCTCGTGGGGAAGGAGAGGCAAAGGAGGACTGGCGCTCGCTCGCCGAGTCTCCCCTCTCCAACTGAGAGGCCAGCGGGACGGAGGGGGAGCCTACAAGGCTTGGATCTGTACGGAGCAGACCTTGACTGACAGAACTAAGTTAAACGGGCACAGAGGGTCACCCTGACACCCAGCCTAAGACACGGGCCAGCAGCCGCAGGCAGGGCCAGGATGCACAAGCTGGGCAGAGGACGGAAGTAGCTGCACGGAGGCAGCCCCGGGGGAACGCAAGGGGCTGCGCGCCGTGGCTGTGGGTGCACAGGGCAGAACAACCTGGGCCCTCCATAAAACAGCAAGGTTGATGTGCTCTTGGGGGAAGGGTGCACACCCCTATCTCTGAAAACCCGGGGAAAGTTTTCGGGGGAAGAGAGGCGGGGCTCAGGCACAGCCGCCATATCCTCGGCGCTGAGCACCCAGGCGGGGGCGGGGGCGAAACCTGCATCCGCACCGAGGGGCTTAGCAGCCTCAAAGGACAGACTGAGACTGGCCTGCAGCCCGAGGCAGATAGGATCCTTCCATCCTGGTCCCTCAAGGAACTTGCTCCACAAAGACAAACAAGGAGCTGGGTTTTGGATCAGAGCAGGGACAAGGCTGTCCCTCGGTCTTCCCCGAGCCCACCTGCGGAGTGCCGACCAGGGCGGAGCACACAGCTGCACAGAGAGCGGAGCTACCGGCGGCGCAGGAAGAGGGAGAGCCCCCCCACCCCTTTCGGGCAGGAACACAGCCCCTTACAGAGGTGTTGGGAGGGGGAACGAAACGCCCTCCTACCTGGCCAGTCTGCAACATCTGACTGCGGCATCCAGAGGGGCAGCGACCCGCCCACCCAAAGCAGAGAGCTGCACCTGACCCAGAGTTAGGAGGAGGCGCGATCTGCTTGCCGACAGGTGCTGGGAGCAGCACAGAAGAGGGCGCCAACGGAGGGCCTCTGAAAACAGCAAGCTGAGCTTCCAAAACAGGACGAAGACAGAAAGACTTCACAGTAAAATCACACAGACTCCAGGAGAACACTGACAAACTCCACACTTTTAAAAAAAAAAAAAAATCTGTTTTTACTTGTTCTATTTTCTATTACTCGCTACATTTTTACTTCTTAATTCATTTATATTTCTCTTGGGTTTTGATGTCCTGCTATTGATTAGACACAGGTTTCAAATACATTTATTCATCTCCTCCCCCTTTTTATGTAAAGGTTTAAAAGGACGTCTCAAACCGATTAATACTCTGCTTCAACTCACTCTTCTATTATTCATTATACACTGTTTTCAAACCCTCTTTCTCACTTTTTTTAAAATTCTTTCTCTCTCTCTCTTATTATTTTTTCTTTTTTTCCTAAGTTCTATTCTTAAATAGGAATTAGATAGATAAAATCCTTAAGGAATAAAATAAACAACTGATACTCCATAAACCACAGTGCCAAAGAGGTATGAGCAAGATGAAGAAGCAGAGAAACCTTTCCCAATTAAAGAACAAGAGAAATCCCCTGAAAGAAAGATCAATGAAATAGACATCGATAGCCTACTAGATCAAGATTTCAAAAAAGGAGTGATCGAATAGCTGAAGAAATTAAAAGAGATAGTGTTTAGAGATATAAAATATGTCAAAAATGAAATTGAAGCTATAAAGAAGAGCCAGGTACAATGGGTAAACACATTGACAGTTTTGAGGAATGATCTAATAGCTGTGCAAAGCATACTAGATAATGCAGAGGAACGAAATAGTGATCAAGAAGACAGGGCAATAGAAAGCACCCATTCAGAAGAACTACAAGATAAGCAAATAAAAAATAATGAAAATAGCATAAGGGACCTATGGGTAATATAAAGCGTCCCAATCTTCGCATTATAGGGGTCCCAGAAGGAGAAGAAAGATCAAAGGGGATTGAAAAGGTTTTTGAAGAGATCATGACTAAAAACTTCCCAAACTTAAAGAAGGAATCAGATATCCAAGCACAGAAATTTCAGAAGGTCCCAAACAGGAAGAACCCAAATAGACCCACACCAAGACATATAATCAAGATAGCCAGAGTCAAGGATAAAGAAATGATTCTAAAGGCAGTAAGAGAAAAGCAAAGAGTAAGTTACAAGGGAACCCCCGTAAGGCTCTCAGCTGATTTCTCTACAAAAACACTACACGCAGAAGGGAGTGGCAAGGTATATTCAAAGCCATGAATGAAAAAAAGATGCAGCCAAGGATCCTTTATCCAGCAAGACTAACCTTGAGGATAGAAGGAGAAATAAAGAGTTTCACAGACAAAAAAAAAAAAAAATGCAGGAGTTTAGCAACACTAAACTTATGCTAAAATAAATATTGAAAGGGCTATTCTAAATAGAAAAGAAGCAGAATGCTACAGAAATGAGAAACACACAACTGAAAAGTTGATAACTCATGAATTACAAATAAAGTAAACATGAAATTACAAAAGAAGACATACAAATCACTGAGAGTGGGAGACGGAGGCAGGGAAATATAGGCAGTTTTTTTCTTTCTTTTTAAAATTTCTTTAACAGTAGGATAGGTTTGAGTTCATGTTACTATCAGTTTAATAAAAACAGTTATAGTTATGGGTTGATAGATTTACAAAAAAGGGTAACCACAAGCCAAAAATTTACAAAGGAGTCACAAAAATTAAATAAAATCCATGATAATACAAAGGAAAATTACCAAACCACAAAAGGAAGAAGAAAGGAACAAAGAGGATATACAAATTCAACTGCAAATATAAGTTCAAAATGGCAATAAACACACATCTATCATTAATTACTGTAAATGTTAATGGACTAAATGCTCCAGTCAAAAGACACACTGTGGCCGACTGGATAATAAAGCAAGAACCTTCAATATGCTGCATACAAGAGACCCACATTAGGGAGAAGGACACATATAGATTGAGAGTGAAAGGATGGAAAAGGATATTCCATGCAAATGGAAAAGCCAAAAAAGCAGGTTTTGCTGTACTGATTTCAGACAAAATAGACTTTAAAACAAAGGCCATAAAGAAAGATAAAGAAGGACATTTTATAATGATTAAAGGAGTGATACAAGATGAGGATATTACACTCATTAATATATATGCAACCTATATAGGAGCACCTAAGTACATAGAACAATTACTAACAGAGATAAAGGGGGATATTGATGGGAATACAATCATAGATGGAAATTTAATCACTGCATTAATATCACTAGACAGAACTTCCAGACAGAATATAAACAAGGCAACAGAGAAATTAAACACTACAATAGAAAAACTAGATTTGGTGGATATTTTCAGAGCATTACACCCCCCAAAAATAGGATATACATTCTTTTCAAGTGCACATGGAACATTTTCCAGGATCGATCATGTACTTGGGCACAAAAGAACCCTCAACAATTTTAAGAAGATAGAAATTATCTCAAGCATCTTTACTGACCACAATGCCATGAAACTGGAAATCAACAACAGAGAAACAAAGGAGAAAAAAAGGAAAGCATGGAGATTAAACAATATGTTATTGAAAAAACAACGGATCAATGAGGAAATCAAAGCTGAAATTAAAAAATACCTTGAGACAAATGATAATGAAAGCACAACCACTCAAAACCTATGGGACACAGCACAGGCAGTGCTAAGAGGGAAGTTTATAGCGATACAGGCCTTCCTCAAAAAAGAAGAACAATCTCATATAAACAATTTGACCCACCACCTGAATGAATTAGAAAAAGAAGAACAAAAAGCCCCAAAAAGCAGCAGAAGGAAGGAAATAATAAAGATCAGAGAGGAATTAAATACAATAGAGTTTAACAAGACCATAGAAAAAATCAACCAAACCAAAAGCTGGTTTTTTGAAATAGTACATAAAATCGACAAACCTCTGGCCAAACGTGCAAAGAAGAAAAAAGAGAGAGCACAAATTAGCAAAATAAGAAAGGAAAATGGAGAAATTACAACAAACAAAATAGAAATACAGAATATCACACGAGAATATTATGAAAAACTATATGGAAACAAACTGGATAACCTAGAGGAGATGGACAAGTTTCTGGAAACATACTGTCCACCAAAACTGTTTCAAGAAGAATCAGAACACTTGAACAATCCGATCACTAGAAAGGAAATAGAAATAGCAATTAAAAACCTCCCTACAAATAAAAGTCCAGGACCGGACGGCTTCACAGGGGAATTCTACCAAACATACAAAGAAGAACTCATACCAGTGCTTCTCAAACTCTTCCAGACAATTGAAAAAGAGGGAATACTCCTAAACTCATTCTATGAAGCCACCATCACCCTGATACCAAAACCAGGCAAAGACACTACAAAAAAAAAAAAAGAGAGAATTATAGGCCAATATCACTGATGAACATAGACGCTAAAATCCTCACCAAAATTTTAGCAAACAGAATCCAACAACACATAAAAAGATTATACATCATGACCAAGTGGGGCTTATCCCAGGGACACAAGGCTGGTTCAACATACACAAATCAATCAACGTAATACATCACATCAACAAGAGAAAGGACAAAAACCACATGATCATCTCAATCGATGCAGAAAAAGCATTTGATAAAATTCAACACCCATTTATGACAAAAACTCTCGCCAAAGTGGGTATAGAGGGAACATATCTCAACATAATAAAAGCTATATATGACAAACCTACAGACAGCATAGTACTCAATGGTGAAAAACTCAAAAGCTTCCCACTAATATCTGGGACAAGACAAGGATGCCCACTATCACCACTCCTATTCAACATAGTCCTGGAAGTCCTAGCCACAGCAGTCAGGCAAGAGAAAGAAATAAAAGGGATCCAAATTGGAAAAGAAGAGGTAAAAGTGTCATTATATGCTGATGACATGTTACTATATATAGAAAACCCTAAAAGGTCCACACAAAAGCTACTAGACCTGATTGAAGAATTCAGCAAGGGAGCAGGTTACAAAATTAACGTTCAAAAATCAGTTGCATTTCTTTACACTAACGATAAATCAACAGAAGAAGAAAGTAAAGAAGCAATCCCCTTTAAAATAGCACCCAAAGTAATAAAATATCTGGGAATAAACCTAACCAAGGAGGTGAAAGAATTATGCACACTAAACTATAAACCATTGATGAAGGAAATTAAAGAAGACTTTAAAAAATGGAAAGATATCCCATGCTCTTGGATTGG
The DNA here is from genome assembly GCF_048773025.1 of Camelus bactrianus. Classification (NCBI taxonomy): domain Eukaryota; kingdom Metazoa; phylum Chordata; class Mammalia; order Artiodactyla; family Camelidae; genus Camelus; species Camelus bactrianus. The sequence goes on from NC_133566.1 coordinate 577,542, forward strand.
AAGAATCAATATTGTTAAAATGGTCACACTGCCCAAGGCAATCTACAGATTTAATGCAATCCCTATCCAATTACCCAGGACATATTTCACAGAACTAGAAAAAATCATAATAAAATTTATATGGAACCATCAAAGACCTAGAATTGCCAAAGCATTACTTAAGAGAAAGAAAGAGGCTGGAGGAATAATTCTCCCAGACTTCAGACAATACTATAGAGCTACAGTCATCAAGACAGCATGGTATTGGTTTCAAAACAGACATATAGACCAATGGAACAGAATAGAGAGCCCAGAAATGAACCCACAAACTTTTGGTCAACTAATCTTCGACAAAGGAGGCAAGAATATACAATGGAATAAAGACAGTCTCTTCAGCAAATGGTGTTGGGAAAACTGGACAGCAGCATGTAAAGCAATGAAGCTAGAACACTCCCTTACACCATATACAAAAATCAACTCAAAATGGATTAAAGACTTAAACATAAGACAAGATACAATAAACCTCCTAGAGGAAAACATAGGCAAAACATTATCTGACATACATCTCAAAAATTTTCTCCTAGAAGAAATAAAAGCAAGAATAAACAAATGGGACCTAATGAAACTTACAGGCTTCTGCACAGCAAAGGAAACCAGAAGTAAAACAAGAAGAAAACCGACGGAATGGGAGAAAATTTTTGCAAGTGAAACCGACAAAGGCTTGATCTCCAGAATATATAAGCAGCTCATACGACTCAATAAGAAAACATAAACAACCCAATCCAAAAATGGGCAGAAGACCTAAACAAGCAATTCTCCAAGGAAGACATACAAATGATCAAAAAGCACATGAAAAAATGCTCAATATCACTAATTATCAGAGAAATGCAAATCAAAACTCCAATGAGGTATCACCTCACACCAGTCAGAATGGCCGTCATTCAAAAATCCACAAATGACAAATGCTGGAGAGGCTGTGGAGAAAGGGGAACTCTCCTACACTGCTGGTGGGAATGCAGTTTGGTGCAGCCACTATGGAAAACAGTGTGGAGATTCCTCAAAAGACTAGGAATAGACTTAACGTATGACCCAGGAATCCCACTCCTGGGCTTGTATCCAGAAGGAAATCTACTTCAGGATGACACCTGCACCCCAATGTTCATAGCAGCACTATTTACAATAGCCAAAACATGGAAACAGCCTAAATGTCCATGAACAGGTGACTGGATAAAGAAGAGGTGGTATATTTATACAATGGAATACTACTCAGCCATAAAAACCGACAACAGAATGCCACTTGCAGCAACATGGATGCTCCTGGAGAATGTCATTCTAAGTGAAGTAAGCCAGAAAGAGAAAGAAAAATACCATATGAGATCGCTCATATGTGGAATCTAAAAAACAAAAACAAAAACAAACAACAAACAAAAACAAAGCGTAAATACAGGACAGAAATAGACTCACAGACAGAGAATACAGACTTGTGTTTGCCAGGGGGGTGGAGGGTGGGAAGGGATAGACTGGAATTTCAAAATTGTAGAATAGATAAACAAGATTACACTGTATAACACATTGAAATATACACAAAATATTATGATAACTCACAGAGAAAAAATCTGAAATGAGTGTTTGTATGTCCATGTATAACTAAAAAATTTTACTGAACACTGGAATTTGACACAACAATGTTAAATGATTATAAATCAATAAAAACTTTAAAAAAAGAATTCCAGTTAATTTTTTTTAATTAAAAATTAAAACACCAGAAAAAACCCAACATTATTTAATCTGTTCCAATATTCAAGTGAGAAGAACTTTCTAAAAAGCTTTGGAACAAAGACCAACAACAGCAAAGACCTAGCAACTCAGCAAGGCTGGAAACGCCCACTGTAAACAAAACTAACCCTCACCTGACCCTCTCTCACAGCCCTGTATTACTCTTTGATACTTCCTACAGTTCCTTCTTCCCTTTAAAGTCCAGTTTCTTGGAGAAATACCTGCTCTGATGACTCCTCTAGGGCTCAGAGCCCTGCATCCCCCACGGACCTCAGCATGACACTGAGACAGGAGCTGCACTGTTTTTGGCTGTGTGTTACAAAGCCAGTGGGCAATATCAGTCCCTGTTTATTTGATTACCCGGTAGCTTTTTCTGTGGACATTTTCCTCTATGTGGAATGTTTTTTCCCCCTTGATTTTTGTTTTACTTAAATAAATTTAAAAAGACCAAGTGGAAAAGTGTGTGTGTACATATGCACACACAAAGATACACACAGATCTGTTTTTTAAAGGCTACCTAAGTATAGTCCTCCTCCTCTTTTTCCCCAGTCTTGGCAATTAGAGGTGGGCTTTAGCCCTTGCTTTTTTGCTCCACACACCCCCTTTCTCATTATGCTCCTTTTAGTCAGTGTTCAAATCCCTCTTAAGCCAGGTTACAGCCTTCTCTGTGTTGCCTCAACTAGTTTTCTCCCAACTGCTCTGCTATTTTTCTTTCCTTTGGTGGATTTCTCTCCTCCCATTTGCCATGTACGTGGCCCTTTCCCCCAAGGCATCGTCTTCAATCCTCTGCTTGGCAGGACTGAATCGCACCCATGGCCTCACCCACAGCCCTCTGAGCTCCTGACTGGTGAATCCAGCTTAACAACGGACATCACCCCTCAGATGTCCCATAGACACTTTGCAATCAAAATGCCACACACAGAACCAGCTCCTCGAAATCAGCTCCTCCCCTTACACTCCCCCTGCAGATCCGCTCTCCTGACGGGTCACTGGAAGGTCATCTCAGCAACTCTGTGACCCCCCACCATGCAGACACCTCTGCAGCAGTTACCACTTCTGCTGCACATGTCTCTATCCCTCTGCCCAGGGCCTCTCTGCCGGTGTGTGACACTTGTTTTCTGGGTTACCTGGGGTGGCCCCCTGAAATATCCTTTCCCCCAAATATGGGCCACCCCCCCAAAATATTATCTTCCATTCTGCTATCATAATAACCAGATCTTCTTCAACATGAACATTATGCAATTCTCTTGCTTACAAATATTCCAATATATCCCTGTTTCTTTAAGGATACATTCAAGTCTAAGCACACAAGACCCATCATGACAGAGGCCTTGTGCACCTGATATTCCCACCTATGGATACTTTGTTCTAACCCTACTTGTCATTCTTCAGTCTGGCCAAGCCTCTTCATGCCGTGTACTCTTATATGTCTCCACCTCTCTGCATGAAGTGTCCACTCCCTCTACAACACATTAGACAGCTAACTTCCATTCACCTTTCAAAATTCAGTTCAAATATCTCCAGCTCTAGGAAGTCCAATTTGTGTTCACCTGCTTAGCAATCCATCAACTACTCGCCAAGCCTCGTGGCCTGGGGAGTGCAGACACCATGTCTTACCTGTCTTGGTCTCCCCAGGAGTTGATACAGTTCTTGGCATAGCAGGTGCTCAATATTTGTTCGATGGATAAATGAATGAATGAGAAAAGGGATGACAGGTCTACAATCCCCCCCCAGTTACTCAGCTGCCATTTTGGAAAGTTCATTCTCAGAGACAAGGAAATGTCAGTGCATGTGGTGGGCAGACAGAGCAGAGGTGAGGGCAAGGGGGAGACAGGCCTTGCCCTGGAGAGCTCAGGAGAAGCATGGGTGGGATAGCACTAGAGAGAGAGGGAATGAAGGGGGTGGGTGCAGGGAGATGTTGAAGAACAACTGATATTGACCATAGTAAATTAAATGGAGAACATAATAAATGAAGGGAAGATCAAGTTAACACAGCAAGGGTGGAAAAGGCAGTACCAGAGACAAAGAGCTCTCACTTCATCACTCACTGCATTTCACTTACGGCACCCACCCTCTGGGAAGGAAGCGCCAAATCCTTGAGAGACTGGTGTTTGTGCTGTGGGTGCTCTAAGTACAAAATGGTATCTTATGGCTTCCAGATTTTAAGACTGATAGATTATTTCTCTTATGTCCCATGTCTGAGTTCTCAGACGGCAGGATCATTCACTGGTGGGGGTAGAGCTATTGTGGTTAACAATTCAGGGTTACTCTAATAATCTCAAAGATGATGGGAAATTCACTAAAACAAATAAAAGAGAAATTTCACTAAGAAAAAAACATATGCCATATTGAACCTTGTGGGGGCCGTTGGGGCAATGTTACGGCAAACTCATCTAACAGTTGTATGTGAGTGTGTTGAAACCCCAAGCTCAAGTCACTTAAACATGTATGAGGATCAGGGTCCAGGTCGCAGTGCTCCGGACATGGAGTGGAAGATGCGAAACCTGACTAATGCCTCCAACAGGATCAGTCCAGCCGGGGAGCACAATGGACACGGACACGATCACACACCATCAAGAATCAAGTGCAATTAATGCCTAGAGAGGAGAGCAGAAAATCTGTAAAAAGTGGAGGGGTTCCTGCCAAGGCTTGGCAAGAGTCCTTCCAGGCACAAAAGCAGAGAAAGATACTTCAGGTGAAGAAGACTAGGGTTAGTGGCTGGGTGCAAAACCTAAGTAGGGGTGGAGGGCTCCTGGGTCATCTGTCAGAAGCTGTTCACTTCAGCAGCTAAGAGGCATAACTAAAAAGGCAGGTGGGGTGTCATTAATGATCATGGGGAAAACTGAGAGGAGGAAACTGTGGTCAGGAGATCACCACCAAAGGCATTTTATTTTAGAGGAACAAAAATAATTCAAAAAGCACTTGGAAATTCTATCTCCCACGAAACAAAAGAACAAAAAAAAGTTTAATTCTAGCATTGAATACAGAGTAACAGACTGCCTACTCTCAGAAATGGATTAATTTTTCTAATTCATTAGGGAATATTTAGATAATAGGAAAACTAATAAGTCTGAAAAATCTGTCTAGAATATCTGTTACTCCATCATTTTTATGCAGGCTCGGGGGAGGCTGAATTATTTAATTGGTATTTTAATGAGACTATAAAGTTCTAAAAGTCCTATCAATTTCTCCCCAAAGTGTACAACTTTTCCTTTCACTGCCCTTTATTTGACTTAACTAGAACTATAGCTTTTTTCCAAGGCTTTTTTTGTGTGTGTTAAAAGAAAAAATTATATGCTTCCCCCAGAATGTTGTTATTAATGCTGATAATAGCCCCAATAAGGAATATTTACAATTATGACTCATCTTGGAATTACAGGTCATTGGCTTATAGTCCTTTTGAAAATAAGCAGAATAAACAAACATAACTTCTACACCAGGGACTGCAGCTGCACCCTTAATGGAACCTGGCCATGAAACACAACAAAAGCAAACATGAAACTAAAATCAGACATCAGGCCACAATGATCGCTGACTGAAGACCCCACAAGATGACCTTTCACTCACTGAAGGAAACAGATACGTTTCCATGTATAATGTATATTTTTAAAAGCAATTATTTTTTATATAGAATGCGATTTAGAAACAAAACAAAACAAAACAAAAAACAGAAAATCTCCCTCTATCTGTAGACTTATAAACAGGAAGCACAGTGTATTTTCAAACATGAAACCCCATGCATAAATGCAAAGCCTATTGGCCAAAATCCTTTCCTGTTCTCCTAAGCTTAAAAAAAAAAAAAAAAAAACTAATTCAAGGCAGTGGTGAGCTGAAAGGGCTCAGATACAAAACGTGTACATCATCAGCCTTCTAGTACATAAAAGTTCACCACGCATAATAGAAAAGATGACTTTTCCTATGGAAATCTATTTTGAGATGCAGCCATTTAAAGGCAACTGAAAGGTAGGTGAGAGCTCAAAACCAAGTTCAACCAAAGAGAAACAAAGCCCAAGCAAATGTACAGAAATGGACAAAGACATTGGAGGAGGGGATCTGTGCTCAACTGATATTCCAGATCAGTAAATTCATCCTGAATTCAAGCCAGAGATGTGCCATGAGGTCACTCTAGGAACCAGGCAGAGACCATCGGCCTGAAGAAATAGGAACAGTGTCAAAGGCAGATGTGATGTGTGGAAAAGGTGACCCTGTGAACTTTGCTACCATGAGGCATGATGCTCTTGTGGGCTTCTGCACAGTCTGGCTGGCTCACATGACTCTGTTTAGAAGGATATCAGCCAACAGCTGTGCCACACGGACTACAGCCCAAGCTGAGTCACATCTAGTAACAGTTCTGAGTTCATCCTTAGACAACACGACCAGAAGGCTCTGAGAATTAATGGTGGAGATGTACCTGAATGAATATTTCATTTCATTCCTTGGCAGTAAATCTTCAGCTTTGTACAACACAAATATTGACAAAGGCACCCTATTTGAAAGCCTGACTGCATAATTGTATCTAATGGAGAAAAGCAGGCTCCGTTTCGGTACGCTAGGTCATTGTTTGGCTCAGTAACTGATGCTTCTGGGACCCAAAACGTACTCTAGTATAACTGACAGCACCAAAATCTCCACTGATGACTTACTTATTACAAGGTATTCATAAAATCATCCCAGTTTGCCCATGGGATACAGATGGTTGTCCCGTTCTCATCATGGGGTGGTCTGTTCTGCTCCTGAAACTGTGGCATCATTAGATTCATGACCCAGCTGCCAAACAGTTCAAATTATAAGGCAGGATATTATCAGACCAAGGTCATAAAAGTATTACTGACATTTCAAGCTGAACACATCATCTTCCCAAGAGTTTAATTTCTTCTTTTCAGGATAAATTTCTTTTTATTGCTCCCTCCCTACCACCAAATATTGTGAAAACTAGTCCTGACTATGTACCTGGGTTTACCAAAATTGTAATGACTACTACTTTGTCTCCTACCTCCTGTTCAGGTGGGCATTTTAGCTTTTAGAAGATACCTTCCCTCAGTTGTCATTTTTCCTCCCATTTCTCTGCTATTATCCACCATGGCCTTTCCAGTCTGAAAATCATCAGAGAAAATAAGTAAAAGAAAGAAAGACAGGGTCTGTGAGCTGGTGATAAGTGCTGCAGAGGAAAATAAAGGAGGGCGAGGAATGTGTGGTAGGGAGGAGTGGGGATAGGGCAGTGACCTTTCAATAAGGCAAAGAAGGATGCAAAGGGGTGGGCAGAGGAGGGGCAGAGGGAACGGTGACGACAGGCCTGGAGGTCCCTCATGCTGGACAGACAGCATGGAGATTGGTGTGGGCAGAGCAAACAGTAAATAAGTGGTGGTTTTAGGGGTGGAGCCTAAGAGACCACAGTGAGGATGTGGGCATTTTTCCCCTTGAAGCAACTGGGGAGCCATGGAGGGTCACCGAGCAGAAAACTGATACTCTAACATTGGATCAAACAGGTCCAAGAACCTAATTTAAGCTGAACAAATCAAGGGCCGAAGAAGTGACATGCCGCCTCAAAGTCAGCACAGAGCTTGGAAGAAACACAGCCTCGACTCACAGCCCAGTGCTCTAACCCCTCTTGGATGCTGTCCCACAGAGCTGTCTCTAAGGTTATCTTTTTTCCTCACTCAGAGGCTTGTGGGCCAACTGAATGCTTCCTCTTTTTTCAAATGGCAATTTGTCCTGAAAAGAAATTGGAGTTCGCAGTGAAACAAGGCACACACCTGTAGCCTACAGAGCTTTTGTCCCTGAAAGCTACAGCTGGTGTGTGGTTTACTCGTGGAGCTCAGCAGAAGAGACAGAGCAACAACAGACAACTTAGCGTCTGGCTGAGCTTCGGCTGACAGCACTGCACGTTTGGAAGGATTTCAAATTTAGACAATGAGGAGGCTTCACACAAAAGGCAGGTGTATACACCGTATCTGCACCCACATCTGTATGCACACACACATGGATACACACAGAGTATACGATGTGACTTGTAAAGAGCTGCCCCTGCTATGTTTCCCACGGCCTCTGATCTCAGCGTTAACCTTTCACTGGCCATGCTCCCAGGTTTGCCACGAGATTTCTTTGCAATGGAACATGCCCTTCACGTCACAAACTTTCCCCACTTCTTTCAATGACATTAGGGGAAGAGCAGGGAGCTCTGGGAAGAGGTTGGGATATGGACTCGAGATACCCCTGAATCTGAATCCACACTTCATGGCTTATTTGTTATTTAACTTTATTTACATTCAAAATGCAATTGTTGCAGATCTCAGAAGATGATTTACACTCACTGCTGTGGCAGAAAGTTGCGGTCAGTAGACCCACCACTGGATCCTCTTATTCAACAAGTTCTTCCAACAATTCAGATATTACTGTATCACAAATGCCCATTTCTATATTTTGATACCTGCTTTTCATTATAATTATCTTCCTTCTTTACTCTCTAAATCTTATGATTTTTAAAACATTTTTCTGAGAAAGGGTCCACAGGCTCTTTACTTATGATAAATTGATAAAGAGATCCTGGAGACCAAAGCCCCATTTAAATCCTGAGATAAACTCAACTCTGTCATATACATGGCTATGTTTAGTCTGAAAATACTTTGTTTAGAAATTTTTGCAACAAATAAGGTTCTACTGTATAGTACAGGGAACTACATTCAATACCTTGTAATAGCCTATAGTGAAAAAGAATATGAAAAGGTTGTATATATATAACTGAATCACTATGCTGTACACCAAGAATTAACACAATATTGTAAACCAACTATATTTCCAACAAAAACGTTGAAATAAAACGGGGAGGTGAAACTTACACTGCCCACACTGCTGTAAGGATTAAATGATTCAAAGCAGGCAAGGTATTAGCAAACCCCCTAACACAACAAAACCCCATGTGGGATTTTCCTTTTTAGCAGCACAGGCTAACCGGCTATCGCCACCTGTAAATAGGGCTGAAGTAACTTAGACCCTTGGCTTGGGAACACTGTGGCCACAGGAGTGGGGGTCACTGCAGCACCTACGAGAATGACGGGGACTGCCTGATGCTGAAGCCGCTCCTCCAGGCCGCAGCCTGGAGTGCTGCAGTCAGGTCTGAGGTTCGCCGGGGAGCGCACAGCTCCACAGCCACTCGGGGCCCTGCAGTGCAGGTGGTGCTGGGACCACGCTCGTCCATCACCCTTCCTAGCACCCAGACTCGGGAGTCTCCTGGGGGAATTTTTTTCTGCTTCATACTTCCTGTCTCAGCCTCTTGTGGAATCAGGTCCATGCCCCAGGGAAGAAGGGCTTTTACGCCACGGGACCCAAATCCATCACTGGATCCAGGATGGAACATCCATGCTAACTCATCTGGTGCTCCCTTCTTGTGCTGAACTGCCCTCCCCCGCCAATGGCATTATGTCGTATTAGAAGTCCCGACTGGCTTGTCCTTCTTAGCTAAGACCCTGAGCCTCTTGCTTAGTCTTCCTGAGTGGAACAACTCATCTGTGGCAGAAAAGCTTGGGCTGTCGTCTACCCATCATTGCCCTTGGTCTTTTGGGTTTTCTGTTGGGTTATGATTCTCATGCAGGGATATCAATTTGCACATGAGAAGCACCTGTAGACATTTTAAAAAATACAGACACTGGATCCTCCCCCCTCTCCGGCCAAGGCTGGAAGCTTTCTCCCTGTAGCAGGGGTTACACAATCATTTGTTTGGGAACTGACCACACATATTATCACAATCATAGTAAATTGCCTTTTACTCAGTACTTGCCACGTGGCACTTTCTACCTCATGTTTTCTTTGTACCTTCATTATCACATTTAATCTCTGCACTATAGATAATCACCATTTCTGTTGAGGACTCTCCCACTTGCTAATCTTAAATACAAGTATCTTTGATTCTCTGAATTTATTTCATTCCTGAGTTTCCTGTTCCTGAATTTAAACAGTGAATGAGGGACAGCTGTATTTAAGATTCTCTTATTATATGTCTCTGACTCACCCTCTAACCAAATCATATCTGGAGAAGAGAGATTTTGTCTTTTAAACATTTGCTTTTTCTTACTCTATAGTAGTGCATACCCACGGTGGAAAAGGTAGAAAACATATAAAGTAAGAAAATTACAGCCATACATTATCTAAACACCAAAGGACAATGCTATGTCATTTAACTATTTTTCTTAATATTTTATCATAAAATTTCTCCAAGGCAAGTTGCTTAACCCTGGAATTGTACTAGCCTTTTGTCAAGTACAGAATAAAATTCCCAGAAATGACCCCAATATCAAAATAATTTGTGAGGCTGGGAAGGCCACAGGGCACTCAGCTTATTCTCTGAGTCCTACAAAGAATGCTGTTAATTCACTGATGTTATGCATTCAATGCCTGTGACTCACTCACTCACTCACTCAGCTGGCTCGGACTGAGACCTACTATATACCAGGTGCTGACCCAAGTGCTGGGGAGACCCCAGAGGGACCCTGGATCACAGCATCACTGTTCTTCTTCATTTCCTTCCAGAATTCTACTCAAGAACCCCGCATGGAATTGGGAGGTGGAGGCTGGTGAGTTATGGTGAATTCATTTCATTATGTTCCTTTGGACATATTTAAATAGCATGAAAATAGTCACTAACTTTGATAAGTTTTCTTTTCCCTTCCTATGTATTTTTGAGGGTAGGTATAGTTTTGGCACAGCAAGAGTAACTGATAGATCTTTGGTATGTTAGGAGTTTATACGAAAAAGTAAGGAGGAAACTGGAACCTTATACAAAGTGAAGAGGCAGTGAGGAAAACACAAGCCACCCTCGAACTTACCTACCATTCAACATTCCTGGTTTTCAAACAAGGGAAACATAATTCAAAACATATTCCCTAAATATTTTAGCCCATAGTAGAAATACATGGCGGCAAAGTTCAGCTCACTGGAACCTACAACAATGTGCTTACATAAGTGAAGGTATAAACAGACCACAGATACTATAATGCATCCTTTACTTTAAACTAGTTCAAGTGAGCAAGTTTCATTTCACATGAGTTTCTCAGTACCAATTTAGGAAATATATCCTTCTCCTTGATTGGTTAAAATAGCTCATGGACAACCAGATTCATCAAAATTTAGTGTTAAATAATTAACCTATTTCCTTCAGGAAATGATTTTGAGTAATCCGAGTTAAGTATTTCCTCTATCTGATCTATTTCTTTTCACACAGACAAATAGTATTATTTTCACATGACCTACTTTTACTCCTCTGGAAAAATCAGACTGTGAGCTCAGGGTAAGTGTTGTCTACTGCACAGTAGGGAAAAAAAGATTCATTCACAGCAAAGATCAGAATCTTTTTTTGAGGGGCGTGGTGAGCTGGGGGAGAAAGGAAATGTCTTTGTTTAGAGACAGACCCCGGTAATTCATACTGAAGCTGAAAGAGGAAGCCCTTGTGAAGAAATGCGGAAGGACACACTGACACCCAAAGGAGTTCCCTCTGCAGAAACAGAAAGAAAGAAAAAAGAATTTAACTGCCCTATAAAAAGAATGGACAGAAACTTGGTAATAAGGGAGAAGGAAGGTTAGGGAAGGGAGGAGAAACAATGAAAGGGAAGTTGGATGTGGTGGGCAGAACACCAGGTTTCTGGAGCCTACAATGAAGGATGATAAGAAAAATAAATAAATTTTTAAAAAGTAACAAAGTTTAAAATAGTTTAAAAATTAAAAATTGAAGTTAAAAAATAATTTTTTTTTTATAGTGGCACGGAAGTTTTTAAAATGATGGAGGCTTTTTATTTCAAATTTCAAGTTGTTTGAGTTTCTCCTCCATGCTCCAAACATCAGTAAGGCCTACTTGTGTAAGTGGTTTTGGGGGACACCACAGAGAGTGGTGAGCACTGCAGTTAGTTTGGCCAGGATCAGAATGCTGATTTGGAAGGCAAGATAGAAGAGAGATCAAGTTTCATGAGAACAGATACTCAAAGCCAGAAATTATCTTAAAAAGGTTAGTGTAGTAGGCAGAAAAATGTTCCCCCCAAAGATGTCCATGTCCTAATCCCCAGAACATATGAAGAGGTCATGCTCCCTGGCAAAGGGAGCCTATGTTTGCAGATGTGGTTAAGGTTGCTAACCAGCTGACTCTAAGAGAGATGAGCTGCATTATAGAGGTGGGCCCAGTGTAATCACCAGGGTCGTTAAAGGAGGAAGAGGGAGGCAGAAGAGGGGAGAGAGGAGAGGAGATGCGACCACAGAATCAGAATCAGAGGCACACAACTGTGATGACCTTGAGAGAGAGAAAAGAGGTCACAGGCCAAGAGACACAGGTGGCCTCTGGAAGCCAGAAAAAAAAAAGATACAGGTTCTCTTGGGGCCTTCAGAAACAGCCCTGCCAACACCTTGACTTCAGCAGGCTTCTGTGTTCAACAACCCTACGAGGTTAAATTTGTGTTGTTTCGTGGAGACTTTTTCTTTTTTCTTCCTACTACAATGACGTTTGGGGATACTTGTTACAGCAGCAACAGAAAGTGAATATAGTAAGCTCCTTGAACTGTGCAGAAATTGCAGATAACACTGGAGTGTCCACTTTGATATGGGATTGGGATTATGTGAAAATCAAATGGACAGTGTGACCTTAGCCAAAATCTGCTTTTCTCATTTTTAGGAAGAGAACAGTAAGTCAAAACCTCTGTAGTTATTATTTTAGACAAGTGTCTCTTAAAACATTATGTAACCCTGTGCCTTAGGACCCCAAGAGAGTCTCTGTTCTTAGAAAACCATGGATTCAGAGAGATAGGGTCTTACATCTGAGTCCCACAGTGGCCTCTTATCGGCAATGGGAGCTTGGGCAAACCATTTACCATATTTAAGCTACAGAATTTTAATTTACAAAAGGGAGATAAGAATAAGGATTGTTTGGGTGATTAAATAATGCACACACACACATTCACGCACACATACACATATATGTACAACACTTAATACAGTGACTAGCACATATTAGGCATTCAACAAATTCCTGTTATGGATTTTCTTTATAACATTTTTTATTGATTTATACTCATTTTAAAATGTTGTGTCAATTTCTAGTGTTCAGCACAATTTTTCAGTCATACATGGACATAAACACAATCATTGTCATAACATATTTTTTCTCTGTGAGTTATCATAATATTTTGTGTATATTTCAATGTGTTATACAGTGTAATCTTGTTTATCTATTCTACAATTTTGAAATTCCAGTCTATCCCTTCCCACCCTCCACCCCCCTGGCAAACACAAGTCTGTATTCTCTGTCTGTGAGTCTATTTCTGTCCTGTATTTACGCTTTGTTTTTGTTTGTTGTTTGTTTTTGTTTTTGTTTTTTAGATTCCACATATGAGCGATCTCATATGGTATTTTTCTTTCTCTTTCTGGCTTACTTCACTTAGAATGACATTCTCCAGGAGCATCCATGTTGCTGCAAGTGGCATTCTGTTGTCGGTTTTTATGGCTGAGTAGTATTCCATTGTATAAATATACCACCTCTTCTTTATCCAGTCACCTGTTCATGGACATTTAGGCTGTTTCCATGTTTTGGCTATTGTAAATAGTGCTGCTATGAACATTGGGGTGCAGGTGTCATCCTGAAGTAGATTTCCTTCTGGATACAAGCCCAGGAGTGGGATTCCTGGGTCATACGTTAAGTCTATTCCTAGTCTTTTGAGGAATCTCCACACTGTTTTCCATAGTGGCTGCACCAAACTGCATTCCCACCAGCAGTGTAGGAGAGTTCCCCTTTCTCCACAGCCTCTCCAGCATTTGTCATTTGTGGATTTTTGAATGACGGCCATTCTGACTGGTGTGAGGTGATACCTCATTGGAGTTTTGATTTGCAATTCTCTGATAATTAGTGATATTGAGCATTTTTTCATGTGCTTTTTGATCATTTGTATGTCTTCCTTGGAGAATTGCTTGTTTAGGTCTTCTGCCCATTTTTGGATTGGGTTGTTTATGTTTTCTTATTGAGTCGTATGAGCTGCTTATATATTCTGGAGATCAAGCCTTTGTCGGTTTCACTTGCAAAAATTTTCTCCCATTCCGTCGGTTTTCTTCTTGTTTTACTTCTGGTTTCCTTTGCTGTGCAGAAGCCTGTAAGTTTCATTAGGTCCCATTTGTTTATTCTTGCTTTTATTTCTTCTAGGAGAAAATTTTTGAGATGTATGTCAGATAATGTTTTGCCTATGTTTTCCTCTAGGAGGTTTATTGTATCTTGTCTTATGTTTAAGTCTTTAATCCATTTTGAGTTGATTTTTGTATATGGTGTAAGGGAGTGTTCTAGCTTCATTGCTTTACATGCTGCTGTCCAGTTTTCCCAACACCATTTGCTGAAGAGACTGTCTTTATTCCATTGTATATTCTTGCCTCCTTTGTCGAAGATTAGTTGACCAAAAGTTTGTGGGTTCATTTCTGGGCTCTCTATTCTGTTCCATTGGTCTATATGTCTGTTTTGAAACCAATACCATGCTGTCTTGATGACTGTAGCTCTATAGTATTGTCTGAAGTCTGGGAGAATTATTCCTCCAGCCTCTTTCTTTCTCTTAAGTAATGCTTTGGCAATTCTAGGTCTTTGATGGTTCCATATAAATTTTATTATGATTTTTTCTAGTTCTGTGAAATATGTCCTGGGTAATTGGATAGGGATTGCATTAAATCTGTAGATTGCCTTGGGCAGTGTGACCATTTTAACAATATTGATTCTTCCAATCCAAGAGCATGGGATATCTTTCCATTTTTTAAAGTCTTCTTTAATTTCCTTCATCAATGGTTTATAGTTTAGTGTGCATAATTCTTTCACCTCCTTGGTTAGGTTTATTCCCAGATATTTTATTACTTTGGGTGCTATTTTAAAGGGGATTGCTTCTTTACTTTCTTCTTCTGTTGATTTATCGTTAGGGTAAAGAAATGCAACTGATTTTTGAACGTTAATTTTGTAACCTGCTCCCTTGCTGAATTCTTCAATCAGGTCTAGTAGCTTTTGTGTGGACCTTTTAGGGTTTTCTATATATAGTAACATGTCATCAGCATATAATGACACTTTTACCTCTTCTTTTCCAATTTGGATCCCTTTTATTTCTTTCTCTTGCCTGACTGCTGTGGCTAGGACTTCCAGGACTATGTTGAATAGGAGTGGTGATAGTGGGCATCCTTGTCTTGTCCCAGATATTAGTGGGAAGCTTTTGAGTTTTTCACCATTGAGTACTATGCTGTCTGTAGGTTTGTCATATATAGCTTTTATTATGTTGAGATATGTTCCCTCTATACCCACTTTGGCGAGAGTTTTTGTCATAAATGGGTGTTGAATTTTATCAAATGCTTTTTCTGCATCGATTGAGATGATCATGTGGTTTTTGTCCTTTCTCTTGTTGATGTGATGTATTACGTTGATTGATTTGTGTATGTTGAACCAGCCTTGTGTCCCTGGGATAAGCCCCACTTGGTCATGATGTATAATCTTTTTATGTGTTGTTGGATTCTGTTTGCTAAAATTTTGGTGAGGATTTTAGCGTCTATGTTCATCAGTGATATTGGCCTATAATTCTCTCTTTTTTTTTTTTTGTAGTGTCTTTGCCTGGTTTTGGTATCAGGGTGATGGTGGCTTCATAGAATGAGTTTAGGAGTATTCCCTCTTTTTCAATTGTCTGGAAGAGTTTGAGAAGCACTGGTATGAGTTCTTCTTTGTATGTTTGGTAGAATTCCCCTGTGAAGCCGTCCGGTCCTGGACTTTTATTTGTAGGGAGGTTTTTAATTGCTATTTCTATTTCCTTTCTAGTGATCGGATTGTTCAAGTGTTCTGATTCTTCTTGAAACAGTTTTGGTGGACAGTATGTTTCCAGAAACTTGTCCATCTCCTCTAGGTTATCCAGTTTGTTTCCATATAGTTTTTCATAATATTCTCGTGTGATATTCTGTATTTCTATTTTGTTTGTTGTAATTTCTCCATTTTCCTTTCTTATTTTGCTAATTTGTGCTCTCTCTTTTTTCTTCTTTGCACGTTTGGCCAGAGGTTTGTCGATTTTATGTACTATTTCAAAAAACCAGCTTTTGGTTTGGTTGATTTTTTCTATGGTCTTGTTAAACTCTATTGTATTTAATTCCTCTCTGATCTTTATTATTTCCTTCCTTCTGCTGCTTTTTGGGGCTTTTTGTTCTTCTTTTTCTAATTCATTCAGGTGGTGGGTCAAATTGTTTATATGAGATTGTTCTTCTTTTTTGAGGAAGGCCTGTATCGCTATAAACTTCCCTCTTAGCACTGCCTGTGCTGTGTCCCATAGGTTTTGAGTGGTTGTGCTTTCATTATCATTTGTCTCAAGGTATTTTTTAATTTCAGCTTTGATTTCCTCATTGATCCGTTGTTTTTTCAATAACATATTGTTTAATCTCCATGCTTTCCTTTTTTTCTCCTTTGTTTCTCTGTTGTTGATTTCCAGTTTCATGGCATTGTGGTCAGTAAAGATGCTTGAGATAATTTCTATCTTCTTAAAATTGTTGAGGGTTCTTTTGTGCCCAAGTACATGATCGATCCTGGAAAATGTTCCATGTGCACTTGAAAAGAATGTATATCCTATTTTTGGGGGGTGTAATGCTCTGAAAATATCCACCAAATCTAGTTTTTCTATTGTAGTGTTTAATTTCTCTGTTGCCTTGTTTATATTCTGTCTGGAAGTTCTGTCTAGTGATATTAATGCAGTGATTAAATTTCCATCTATGATTGTATTCCCATCAATATCCCCCTTTATCTCTGTTAGTAATTGTTCTATGTACTTAGGTGCTCCTATATAGGTTGCATATATATTAATGAGTGTAATATCCTCATCTTGTATCACTCCTTTAATCATTATAAAATGTCCTTCTTTATCTTTCTTTATGGCCTTTGTTTTAAAGTCTATTTTGTCTGAAATCAGTACAGCAAAACCTGCTTTTTTGGCTTTTCCATTTGCATGGAATATCCTTTTCCATCCTTTCACTCTCAATCTATATGTGTCCTTCTCCCTAATGTGGGTCTCTTGTATGCAGCATATTGAAGGTTCTTGCTTTATTATCCAGTCGGCCACAGTGTGTCTTTTGACTGGAGCATTTAGTCCATTAACATTTACAGTAATTAATGATAGATGTGTGTTTATTGCCATTTTGAACTTATATTTGCAGTTGAATTTGTATATCCTCTTTGTTCCTTTCTTCTTCCTTTTGTGGTTTGGTAATTTTCCTTTGTATTATCATGGATTTTATTTAATTTTTGTGACTCCTTTGTAAATTTTTGGCTTGTGGTTACCCTTTTTTGTAAATCTATCAACCCATAACTATAACTGTTTTTATTAAACTGATAGTAACATGAACTCAAACCTATCCTACTGTTAAAGAAATTTTAAAAAGAAAGAAAAAAACTGCCTATATTTCCCTGCCTCCGTCTCCCACTCTCAGTGATTTGTATGTCTTCTTTTGTAATTTCATGTTTACTTTATTTGTAATTCATGAGTTATCAACTTTTCAGTTGTGTGTTTCTCATTTCTGTAGCATTCTGCTTCTTTTCTATTTAGAATAGCCCTTTCAATATTTATTTTAGCATAAGTTTATTGTTGCTAAACTCCTGCTTTTTTTTTTTTTTTTTGTCTGTGAAACTCTTTATTTCTCCTTCTATCCTCAAGGTTAGTCTTGCTGGATAAGGTATCCTAGGCTGCATCTTTGTTTCTTTCAGGGCTTTGTATATACCTTGCCACTCCCTTCTGGCCTGTAGTGTTTGTGTAGATAAATCAGCTGAGAGCCTTATGCGGGTTCCATTGTAACTTACTCTTTGCTTTTCTCTTGCTGCCCTTAGAATCATTTCTTTATCCTTTACACTTGCCATCTTGATTATGTTATGTCTTGGCGTGGGTCTATTTGTTTTCTTCCTGATTGGGACCCTCTGAGCTTCCTGTACTTTGATATCTGATTCCTTCTTTAAGTTTGGGAAGTTTTCTGTCATGATTCCTTCAAAAACCTTTTCAATCCTCTTTGATCTTTCTTCCTTTTCTGGGACCCCTATTATGCGAAGATTGGGATGCTTTATATTATCACATAGGTCCCTTATGCTATTTTCATTATTTTTTATTTGCTTATCTTTTAGCTCTTCTGAATGGGTGCTTTCTAATTTCCTGTCTTCTACATCACTAATTTGTTCCTCTGCATTATCTAGTTGGCTTTACACAGCTGTTAAATCACTCCTCTTCACTGTCAATGAGTTTACCCATTCTACTTGGCTCTTTATAGCTTCAATTTCATTTTTGACATATTTTATATCTCTAAACACTATCTCTTTTAATTCCTTGAGCAATTTGATCACTCATTTTTTGAAATCTTGATCTAGTATGCTATCGGTATCTATTTCATTGAACTTTCAGGGGATTTCTCTTGTTCTTTTAATTGGGAAATGTTTCTCTGCTTCTTTATCTTGCTCATACCTCTCTGGCACTGTGGTTTATGGAGTGTCAGTTATCTGTTTGGTCCGTAAGGAGTTTATCTATCAAATGCCTATTTAGGAATAGAACTTAGGAAAAAAAGAAAAGAAAGAGAAAGAGAGAAAGAATTTTAAAAGAAGGGATAAACGGTTTGAAATCAGTGTATAATGAATAATAGAGTAGCGAGTTGAAGCAGAGTATCAATCGGGTTGAAACGTCCTTTTAAAACCTTTTTAAAAAAAGCAAGGGTGGGAGGATGAATAGATGTATTTGAAACCTGTGTCTAATTAATAACAGGACATCAAAACCCAAGAGAAATAGAAATGAATTAGGAAGTAAAAATTAAGAGAGTAATAGAAAATAGAACAGGTAAAAACATATTAAAAAAAAGGGAGGGGGTTTGTTGGTGTTCTCCTGGAGTCTGTGTGCTTTTAATGTGAAGTCTTTCTGTCTTTGTCCTGTTTTGGAGGCTCAGCTTGCTTTTTTCAGAGACCCTCCTTTGGCGCCCTCTTCTGTGTTGCTCCCAGCACCTGTCGGCAAGCAGATCGCGCCTCCTCCTAACACTGGGTCAGGTGCAGCTCTCTGCTGTGGGCGGGCGGGTCGCTGCCCCTCTGGATGCCGCAGTCAGATGTTGCAGACTGGCCAGGTAGGAGGGCGTTTCATGCCCCCTCCCAGCACCTCGGTCAGGGGCTGTGTTCCTACCCGAAAGGCGGGGGGCCTCTCTCCCTCTACCTGCACCACCAGTAGCTCTGCTGCTCTGTGCAGCTGCGCCCTCGTCCTGGACAGCACTCTGCCCTGGTCAGTGCTCCACAGGTGGTCTCGGGGAAGACCAAGGGACATCACTGTCTATGCTCCAGGCCAAAGCTCAGCTCCTTGTTTGTCTTTGTGGAGTAAGTTCTCTGAGGGACCAGGATTGAAGGATCCTATATGCCCCGGGCTGTAGGCCAGTGTCAGTCTGGCCTTTGAGGCTGCTAAGCCCTTCAGTGCGGATGCATGTTTTGCCCCTACCCCCGCCTGGATGCTAAGAGCCAGAGGATATGGCTGCTGTGCCTGAGCCCCGCCTCTCTTCCCCCAAAAACTTTCCACGGGTTTTCAGAGATGGGGGTATGCACCCTTCCCCCAAGTGCACATCAACCTTGCTGTTTTACGGAGGGCCAAGATTGTTCTGCCCTTTTCACCCACAGCCACGTCGCGCAGCCCCTTGTGTTCCCCGGGGCTGCCTCCGTGCAGCCACTCCCGTCCTCTGCCCAGCTTGTGCAGCCTGGCCCTGCCCGCTGCTGCCGGCCCACATCTCAGGCTGGGTTTCAGGGGGACCCTCTGTGCCCGTTTAAGTTAGTTCTATCAGTCAAGGGCTGCTCCGTATAGATCCAAGCCTTGTAGGCTCCCCCTCCATCCCGCTGGCCTCTCAGTTGGAGAGGGGAGACCCAGCGAATGAGCGCCAGTCCTCCTTTGCCACACCCTCCCCTCAGGACCCGTCCCGCACTGCTTTGCCTTTTGTTCTTTCTTTTTTCCTTTCCTCCTACCAGATTTTTGGTGTCTTTATCTTTTGAAGAGTGCGATGTTCTGTCGGAGTTCCACAGGTGCTCTGGTTGGGTGAGTGGGTCTGTAGATATGGGTCTTAGTGTATTTGTTGGAGAGGGTGAGCTGCAAACGCCCTTCTACTCTTCCATCTTCTCCGGTCCCTATGGATTTTTGAATGCATGTATAAAAGGAGTAGAAAGTTGCGGGAAGTTGTGGGAAAACTTAGTTCACGGCCCCAACAAGGGCCATCTCTCAAAGGGCTCTGATCAGTCAGCCCCCACTGATGGGCTAATAAGCAGAAACTATAGCACTTGGGAATTTAATTTAAACATAAAAAGGAAGGTATTTAAGCATAATTATTAAACAGCAGGTACGTTTACACTGTTGGCTGGATCATCTTATATGGAGAGCTTTAATAAGCAGAGTCTCCCCTGTTTTAGAGATGGGCATGCAGGAAAATGACTTGGGTGGGTGGGCCATTCTCACCCCAAGATCACATGAATTAATACTCATGGAAGTAACACCTCTTGTATGTTATTCCAAATTGGCTGTCCTTCCATGATTATTGTCAGCTGTGTCATCAGTTCAAGGAGACAGCCACCTGGGTCACACTGGAATATTAGAAAGAAAATCTCACTTAAATTTTAGATAGGTCTAACATGAGATAATGTCATTATTTTATGGCTAAAAAAACCTAAGGTACAGAGAGTAAAGACACTCTTCATTGGGCAACTAAGAGAAAACATGAAACAGGTTAGACTGTCAGAACACAAAGATGTATTCACCACGCCTTCATTTCTATATTTTCACAGCCAATACACTGGATCTCCGGGATGAGTCAGAAATCTGCCCTTAAAGAACGTGAGGTAGAAACATGAAGAGTAGTAGTTGACAAGCTGGAAGGATACCTTCATGGTTAGGCTGTTCTCATAGTCAGTCTGGTCCTTGCAAGCTTTGCAGATAGAATAAAGAAAAGTTAAGTCTGTAAAACTGTGAATGGCTTTGAGACCCTAATCAAAGCCACGGATGCATGAATTACCATGGTAAATATGTATATATATATATACACAATTCTCACTGTTTTCATTTAAGCTGTTTTGAATTCCTTAATATAGCTACTATGTTAATTCCAAGCATACACACTGTTGTAGGAGTTTCTCCCAATATGAACACAATATCCTATAAGGCAAAAAAATAGTCAGCTGTTCCTTAAAATTTACAAGCACCACAGTATCCATTGGACAAGAACTGTCCTCCGTCAGGTGTAAGTTGACAGAAAACTACTTTTGAACATCGTGCTAAATAATATTCTCTTGTCTCCCTGAATGGCAGGAAGGTAGGACTATTGAAGAAAACAAACAAAACATGGGCAACTTGCTAGAAGCATTTGGGGAAGATAAAAAGGGTCATCCTCTTAGTTTTGAATTTGAATTGGTCTTAGTGTTTTCAGAAGATGACTACTGAGCAGACCACTGGGAGAACGACACAGCCACATGCAGGGTGTGGGAAGCACTTAACTTGGGCCACTAAGCCACTGGCTGGGATACAAGCCAGAGAGAAGTACCATTTATTATAGAAGCCACAGCTGATGAGAATGGGGCCACACTAACAGGAACAGCATGAGGGGAAGACACATAACACTGTGATTACTTGTCCTCTCCGTAATGCATGAGCAAATCTGCCACTGGAACAATGACCCTCTTCCACTTATTTGCAATACACAGACTATTTACTTTCAACAACCGGGTACGTGAACTAATGTAACTGAAAATATTATTCAGCACTGACCTTTTTACACAGAGCTTGGACATTCTAATGCTTGCTTTGTCCCTTTTAATATTGCAAAGCTGGTGCCAATTCACTTCTCATATAGGCTAGAGAAAATACGTTATACTTGAAGATTTCTAAAGACTGTAATGTACTGGAATTGAAGTGCCTAAAATATACAGTCTCTGTTTTGACCTGGTTCTTAAACTGGCATAGAAATGACCTCAACTGCAGGAGGAGCTTACCAGAGTCCGTCATCACGATTGCCACTTTCTCATATATGGCATTCAGGGTCACGATGATGATAAAACTGATGAGGGAAGCAGTGATGGGCATGGCCCACCTGCACAGTCAGGTACTTCTGGATTGGTTCTCTTCCATTCAGGTTCTTGGGAAGTTTTGCAGAAAATACAACGAACACTGAGAGTCTGTAGACAATGATCCCAATAACTGAAGCAATGGTCAACAGGACCAGACAACCCAAAAGCCCAGCAGCATGAGACTCACTAATGATCATATATTTACACAGAAAAATTGCCCCCAACCCACGCTTCAACAGACAACATGCATGTGCTGCAAACCTCACATAAACGTGAGAAGTGATGTAAATTGCACATAAATGCCATAAGAGACGTGAATACCAGGAATGTTAAGCTTTAGGGGAGGAGGAATGAAAGATGTCAAAAAGAATTAGTGCATCCACTAATGTAACATGCTGACAGAAGGAGCAGCTGTGTGCAGGGCACAGGGAGTATATGGGAACTCCACTTTCTGTGAATTTTTCTGTAAACCTAAAACTGCACTAAAGAAGGAAGCCTGTTAAAGTATATCTTTAATTGGATGAAAATGGAGTAATCGGTGGCATGTTCTTTTGGAGACAAGTCTGTGATAGCAGAACTAATGAAAATATCTTCTATATCTATAGAATTACTTAGGTTATGAACTAGTTGTAACCCATGAAGGGGATATGCTTCCTTTCAAGGGAGAACCTATCACTGATTCAGGGGTCAGCAGGTGCTAGCTGTCATCTTCATTCTGAATAGGACCAGTGAAGCTGCCGACGTGCCCTGAGGGAAACACTGGAAATGACAGCAGTTCTCTGCTGATGGAAGCTTCACATGCTTTTCATACTCCTTGAGATCTTAAAATGGCAGGTATTCGTACTCTTTGCATTTTCACAAGATTCATGTCCCTGATCCATTGTAGTTCTGACTGTGTGGAACCAAGGGCAACAGGGTTGTCTGAAGCATAATTTGCAAGTGGCTGATAGGGTTTTAGTTCCTCACTAGGCAGGTTTTCTTTTCTGGCCACTGAAGAATGCACATTAAAGATCCCATTTTTAAACTGTTTTCCTTCCATCTACCTTCTTGGTCATAGTCCAGAAGCATGAACTCAGTGTCCCTGGCCGCTCCTGATGGCTGCCCCAGAGAGAAAGCTATAAAGAATGTGAATTTCAAGACTAAGTGAACCACATCATGTTATTTACAGTAACAGCGGGAGGCTGGCTTGCACCTGCAGGGGAGAGCAGAGGGACTGTTTACAAGCCCCTATTGGAGCCACACTCCTGCATCTGTATCCCAGCTCCGATGCTAGCTGTGGGGCCTTTTGCAAATTACTTAAATTCTAGGGGCTTCAATGTCCTCATCCATATAATGGGGGCTAATAATAGCAATTTATATGATTATTGTGATGAGTCAATGATTTACTACAGGTGAAAACAATTAGAACATTAACCACATACATGTGAAATTCTCTACCTAAGTATTAGCTATGAATATGGTGACCAAAGTGTTAAAAAGGTGTTTTTCTTAGTTTTTATGCCACCAATTTATAGAGAAAGCATTTTGTTTCCTCCTCTACTGTCTTTTCATTATCCTTTTCTTCACAGTTAAGGCTTCATGCTCGTGAAAGGAATAACTTTTAGGTGTGTGTGTGATTAAATGTGAAAATTAGTTAAGGCTGAGAAAAATGTATTATAGAAGGTATATTGAGCCTTCCCCTCTTGTACAGCACATATAGGCCATTTAAATAGTATGCATTTTTAAAAAGTCTGCATAATAATTTTTAATTATTTATTAAGTAATCAAAATAGTTAAGATTCTTTAAATGCTTACTATTGCTTCAGCACACATCTATTTTTCTAAATCCTCATAATCACTGTGGGGAAGGTAATATTATATCTCTGTTACAGATGAGGAAATAGAGCCACATGGAGATGATGCAATTTGCCCCAAATGAAGCAACTATTAAGTGAAAGAACTGAAATACTCAAAGAGCCCAAAGACACACTAACTGTAGAGCACTGTCTCCTACATGGTCTGTGAAATCAATTGTAATTCATTTCAGAACTTTTACAAACTTGACACATTTCCATTTTTCTTCCAAGCACTTAATGGGTTCAATATTTCTTATGAAACAGGAAAGCTTTCCATTCTCCTTCCTCAAGTTTCTTCTTATTTATCATCTTTTCTGATCATAACTTTAACATTTGCTCATTAAAGAAAATTTGAAAGTACTCAGTAGTGGACAGAACTGTTGTCCTGGATCTGTCCCCAGTCTTAGACGAGTACCCAGAATTTGCTTTAGGATAAATAACCTCCCTTTTGTTTTTAGTCCTGTGATTTAAGCTCATTGACCCACTCTTTCTGAAGCACCAGAGGTAGATCTTAGTTGGTTTAAGACAAATAATAACCCTCATTCTATTGGCCTCACACATGATTTAAGTATTGGCAAGTAACCCAGTATGAACCACTGTTATGTGAGGAGATACATGCTGGTGCCCATGTGAATGATGAGCTTCCTCTATCAAGAGAGGAAGCTGCCAAAAGAGACCTCTCTTGATTTGGATGGATGTGTGATCTGGGATGCTGAGTGCCTAGAAGCAGCATGCTGAGACACCCTTGGACACAGAATGAAGACAGGACAAAACCAGCCCTTGACATCATCTGGGCTACGGTATCTCTCTTTGACTGAAGCCAGACCTCAAACCTGAGGTTTTCATTTACAGGAACCAATAAATCCCATCCATCCCCATTTTTTGGTTGTTGTTGAAACCCATTGGAGATTGATTTTGTCACCTACAATCAAAAGATTCCAACTCTGAAAATGAATAAAAAATAAAATAAGAAAAATTCTACCTGTAGATATAATGCCTTCAGAACTGTGCATTGTTTGCATATTAAAAATCATTTTATATATTAATTTTATTCTCAAGCTTATCATAAGCATTACACTTTGACATTTCATAAAATATTTCCATGGACATACTTTTTCATGGCTGCATAATATTCTACTATGTGAAGAGTTGGAAGAATATTTTGGTTGACAATATATATATATATAATATAAAAGTATGTCTGTGACTTACATCCATACTGACTTTTCCATGCCAATTTGAAATACTTCCTGATTAAAAGTTTTTCAAAGCTGAATTAGTGGATTAAAGCATATGAATATTTTTGACTCTTCATATGAACTGCCAGACTGCTTTCTAAGAAGGCTGGAGGAGTACACCAGAAACCAATACAGCACTGTAAATCAACCATACTTCACAAAATATATCCAATAGACTAGGCATGGGATTGGTGATCACTGGCACTTCATCCTCAAACAGAGCTGTGTCACTTGAGAGGTGGAAAACTATTTCATTTTGATGTGCACTGACTGAATTACCATTGGAGTGTGACATCTATTTTTTCCTTTGTGAATGTGTGTTCATCTTCTCTGCCTTCTCCACTCCAGAGATTTTTTGGTTTTACATTTGAAATGATCTGAACTCTCTATGTATTGAAGTAATTAGCCCCTTGTCAGATTTGCAAACAAATAACATCCTCTGATGTTTTGTTTAAACTTAGGATGCTTCTGATGCATGGAAATCTTTATATATTTTCCTCTGAAATTTATTGCACATCTAGAGGTTGTATATTCATCCATATTTATTTCTAGTTTTTTTCTAATCGTGTTACCTTTTTAAATGTTTCTGGAATTTATCACAATATATGATTCACTGTATGATTTCAATATTTACTTTTCCCCCAAATAGCAAACAAGTGTTCCATTTATTGAATAACTTTATTTACCTCCCTGATTTGTAATGCCTTCCATCTTGTATATTAAATTATTATTGACATCAGATCCCATATCTTGATTTCCTGTCCTATTCTCTAATCTGGCTATTCTTGAGCTAGTGAAAGTCTCATTATCTTATTAATTATTATATTACTAATATGATTTTATTCACAATAAACCCCAAGTCAATTTTATAAGTTCTGATATTTTGGAGGTATGGTCTTTTAATCTAGAATCATGTGTTTAAAGCATCTTTTATGTCTTTTAGTAGTTTGTATGTATATATGTATTTATTTTGATACTTCCTGCTATCCTTTTGTTAAGCTATTCTTAGACATTTTACCTTGGTTGTTACTCTTTGAAAATTTTAGAATTCTTAATGCCTCCATCTGGCCTCTTAATCAGACACTGGACAATCCTAAACAACTGATCTGATTTGAACAAATGAGGTGAAAAGACCTGGGGGAAGCACTGTGAGCAGAAGAGACTGTGAAACCTCCAGAGTGGCACCCTGCGTTGGCTCAGAAGTTCTCTGGAAACAGTTTTCTCTATGAGACTACATAGTTCACAGATTAACTTACAGTTTTCTCAGCATTTAACACTAGATACTAAAAAGTCTGTGGCAGGTTCTTACCCAGAAAAAGAGCACTTGCATAAAGGGCTATATGTATACACTTACCCCAGGTGGTAAAGGGAACATGTTCTTCTTCCTAATTAAAAAAAAAAAATTAGTCAATCAAGGGATTACAACAATGAAATGATTTTTCTCCTAACTCTTCACTAATCCTAAGCATAATTTAAAAAAAATAATAATTTTCACACATAGCCTCCTTATTTGTAACTGCATGGGTTTATTTCCTTTTTTTTTTTCTTGTTAATTATGTCAAACACAAAACTAAATATGTACAGTGTTCATTTTAATACTATTTTTTGAAAATGCACATGTGAACAGTAAACTATTTCCCTGCCATGGTCTGAGCTTAGGGGTCTGGGTATCTGACGAGGCCAAGCTGTAAAGCTCTATTCCTGAGCTTGCCATAGATTTCAGAAGTGAGTGTATTGACAGCTTAGAGTCCGTGCAGGACAGAAAGATTCACAGGTGTCTGCAGCTAACTGGCCTCCACTGTGTGTTTCTTGGTTGAGCTTTATGTATTAATTAGCTACAACTATGAAGTTTTAGAATTTCCATTTGAGAGTTTATATTTAGATTTTTTTTGAGATGAAATCAGTCAGACTCAAGATTTACCTGGATTATAAAAGCAGATATAGTATAATAATAGCTGTAAATAAGTACATGACCCTTCTTCTGTGCCAGGCAGTCTCCCAAGAAGATTCTGTACATTAATTCAGCCCGTACTTATCAGTCATGAGGAAGCAACTCTCTTATTCTTATTTTATAGGAAACTATGGCAAAGAGAAGTTAAGTTGTCCAAGATCACTCAAGAAGCAAGCTGCTGTGTTCAACTATGAATTTAGGCATCTTCATTCCCAAGATCTCACTACCACAATGTTGGTCTCTCTAAACAATGGAGCATGCATTCACAATTAAAGTGAAATTCTTCAATTAAAAACTAAAAAAAAAAAATTAAACAATTTTTTAAATAAGGAAGAATGATAAAGAGAAATGAGTCTTCATCTTCAATTTTTCAACAAGCATGTTCCAATGGAAATTTAAACTTATTAGTTGGCAATTTTAAATTTAAAATTGGCAGTTTAAATGACCAAAATGACTTCTTCAGTATTTTTTGTATGCTGCCAATATGATACGTTTTTGTTTTTCAGGACTCAAAAACATTATGAACATCTAATTTTGTCTAAGTTTCAGCTTTCATCTCTGAATGTACAGTCTTTCACCAACATATGCTTTGACCCCCGTCTGCAGTTGTAAACAATGGGAACTATTCATAATGGGGATTTTTAGAAGCTTATTACATTGTAAAAGACAAATGTCACCTTCTATCGGTAATTGAATCTCATTTTTTTCCATTTATAAAAAGAGGAGGTGGAGCTTCTCCCTCTAGACCTATTCAGTGCCAACATTGTATAAATCTGTGATTTAATTTATAAAATCAATAGTTGGAGACATTTTCAGATGCTCCTGGTAAAAGCATTTTCTTTCCAAGAGTTATTCATGCTCACAACCTACTGTCCTGCTGCTGCTGACTGCAAGTACCATAAGCTCTAAATTATCTCAGCTGATGGAAAGAAACAATAATAGAGATGACTCAAAAATCATCTTTTCATAGCTCTGGAATGTTTATACAAAGATACATAGTTGTTTATTTTTTTTTTTAATTTTGCAGCAGGAGTGGCAGCAATAAATTTACATTTCAAAATATATAAAATGCCTAACCCAGTGCCCAAACACTGTTGGCACCTCAAAAAAGGTTTCCCTGCTTCCTCTACCCTTTCTCTGACTTTAGGATGAGAGCCACGCTGCTTTGTGCACATCCCAACAGGAAGAGAGAACAGTGACTGGGAGTTAGTTCAAGACAAAGAGGCAGCTAGTCTACAATAAAAAGGAGGCCCCAGTAATGAAGGCACATGTGAAAAAATGGGAATCAAGTATAAAAACCAATGTGTCTTTCCTTCTACATCTATGTCATAGCGGCTGATTTTTTTTTTTTTTGCATTTTTTTAATGGTCTTATAAAAGGACACAAATTGATGCCTCTTTTCTTATACATTTATACCAGTTTTTTTTTTCATTTTTACTGTTATTATGAAGGAAGGACCACACTTCTCTTCTGTGTCCACCATTCCAGGCAGTGCTCCTTCACCTTGGCTGCACATTAGAATAACCAGAGGAGCTTTAAAAACTTCCCTATGCCAGAACGCACCCCAGACCACTAAGTACCATCAGAGTTTGCAGTGATGGAATCCAGGCAGCAACATTTTTTAAGGTCCCCTGGTGAATCCAACATGCAGCCAAGGCTGACAAGTCCAGAAGTAAACAGACTAAAGCGCATCTAAACATCGCCCGCTTTTCCTGGGTAATCTCATCTATCTCCTCATGGGGACACCGCTCATCCTATTCTGGCCGGACTTGTTCTTCCTGCTCAACCGTGTCCCACTCGTACTCAAGTTCTGCCTGGTGCCACTTCCAGAACTCCAGAAGTAAGGTGACTAACAGAGAGAGAGAACAGCAGAATGTGGATCTTCACTGATGACTGATGCTTCAGAAATCTGTACTTAATATTTATTACACTTAATACTTTGGCAAATGGTTCATAAAATCACATTTTATTTATAGGCGATAATAAAGAGAAACATGAGTTAATGTCTTTTTTTAAGAAAAAAGAAAATGTAGATAATTTATTGAACTTGGGAAAACAGACTAGCTCTCTAGCTCAGAGGAAAGGGAGTAACGTGATGGTCAGAGGCAGGCGACTGTGTCTGATGCTAAAGTACCTGCTACCAGCATATTATGCCCACTAAAAACACAAGTATCAGGGGGAAGGGTGGGTATAGCTCAGTGGTAGAGCACGTGCTTAGCATGTACAAGGTCCTGGGCTCAAGCCCCAGTACCTCCATTAAAAAAGAATGCTAAAAAAAGTACAAGTAACTGTCATAATTTAAAACCAGTTCATGGTCCACCCTCCAAGTCTTCTCCTCACATCCCTCCGTCTCTTCTGTCCAAAGGACCTGAGGGTGGGGCGAGGGGATAAGGATGTTTTAGTAGCCCCTGCATTTCTATTTTCCACCACCCCAGTCACCCGAAATTAAAATAATATTCTTAAATATGTAAAACTGCTATTTTTCTCAATCTTCAGTAAAGTAATTTTTAGAAATCGTTATTCTGTCTTAAGACTCATAACTTCAAATAGTAGACAAAAACAACATGAAATGTTAATTGAAAATGTGGTTTCAGGGTAAATCCCCTAAGCCCTTCTTCCAACCAGACTGTTACCACTAGACCCCACCTATAGAGAAATTCCAGAATAACCACTTTTCCCTCCACCATTATACCTGGGTCTCTACCATGCTCTGATAATAAAGAGAAAAAAGACACAGTCCCTGCTTCCAGGAGCTCCTAGGTGCACAGGAGTCATTGTTAAGTGATGGCTGAGGAGGCGTGTTAAGAGGGCTTGGATAAAAGTTAGCACAGGGTGCTCGGGGCAGAGAGCCAGAACTGTAGCCAAGGCTGTCCGAGAGGAGGTGACCACTGTGGTGAGTTCTGAGATGCCCTAGGGGTGATCAGGTGAAAGTATAATGTTAAGGCCATTTCTCCCTGGGGAGCTGCACATGCAAAGGAGAGAGGCCGAAGAGAGCAAGGTCCCTTCCAGGAACCGTATATAGTCTAGAAGTGAGCACAGGGTGTGGGAGGCAGGTAAGGCAACCAGGTGGAGAGATCACAGGTGCACATCACAAAGGACTCTGTGTGCCTCCAAGGTGTAGGAGATATGTAAGGTGGTCTAGAAAGTGACTAGATTGAGGCAGGGAGACCTACTGGCAGGTACATGGCAAGGCCTACCGAGGCATGGCCAGGAGGAGAGAGAAGAAAGCATTTCAGCAGGTGGACAGATTGGCCACAGGTGTGATGGAAGGGCAGGAAGAGACCAAAGATGCTGGCCAGCTTTCTGGCTTTGGTGTCATTCCCTTAAGTAAGACGGGCAGGAAGAGGGGCAAGTCATGAGAGGAGACAACTGATTCGGTTCTGACTGGGTGCCTGTGGGTTCCAGGAAAGATGTCCTGTAGGCAATTAAAAGTGTAGAAATCGGAGAAAGTTCTAGGCTGAGCCAAGTAGTTTTCCTGTTTCAAGAGGATAACGGGCATGAGTGTACAAGCTCACGAGAAGAGCTGTGGAGGGGTAGCTCTCAACCTCTTGCTAATGGGAAGCATCTGGGAGCTTTTAAAAAACAGTGTGCCCCAGCACCACCCCCATTGTTCTGATTTTACTGCCCTGGAGTGGGGCATTTGTGCTGTTTTTTGCCTTTTTAAATACTTCTTTCTTTTTTGTTGTTGGATGGGTAATTAGCTTTATATATTTTAATGAAGGTACTGGGAATTGAACCCAGGACCTCATGTATGCTAAGCACGTGCTCTATCACTGAGCTGTACCCTCCCCACCTTTTTTTTATTTTTAGACATTAGCTCTACTGAACAGTCAGGGTTGAGAATCAACCTGTAAAGAGCAGAAAGCCTTTGGGTAGACAGAAAGGAGAAGCTGCCTGGAGTCCTGTAGACCCCACCAGGGGCAGCCGGAGACACAGGGAGCCTCGGACGGGCTGTGAGGAACGTGAACTCAACACTCCCCAGTGGCAAAGATGACAAACATGTTTCAAGCACCCATTTCCCAGCAGTGTTTGTTCTGACTTTGCTAGTTTTCCAGTAACATTGAGAGAGAAAATAAATAATCTGGACACAGGAATCAAATTCAAATGCTGGTTCTGACCATTCTTAGCTACGTGATTACTGACTAAGAGGTTACCCGTCTGCCACATGTAAAATGGGGAACCTAGAACCGTGCTTGTGGGCTGCTATGAGTGTAATGAAATGACATCTATAAAGGCCCTCCTGACTTTCAGAGGTAATTGCTACCATTGTCCCCATTTGGGACACCAAGAAACAGAGGCACAGAAAGCTTCAAACATTTGCCCAAGATGAGGGTTGGGGTCAGGAATCAAGCCAATGACTTCTTGGATCCAGAGCCCAGGATCTTCTTACGAACAACACGGCACCGCCCAGGCTCCCTGCTCCAAAACCCGCCTCCATTTGGCTGGGTTCCATGGTGTCTGCTCTGCACAGATGTCGTCACTGCCTGCCTGACCGCCTGGTGTCTGACCCCGGCACTCCTCCCTCCATCCCACATACCTCCTCCTTGGGCAAACCAAACCTCACGAGGTCATTGCTGTGGTTACTCGGATGTTTACATGGAAATGCAGGTGGCAACCCAGCTTTTTGCTACAGATGCTGCAGTCAGTGGAGGCAAAGAGCTCACAATTGGTGGCGGATGCCACTTCTGGTCTCCTCCTTGGCTGGAGAGCTGGATGGAATCTAGTTTCCCTCTGCAACTTTGACATCCAGCATGAGAGTTATGTAAGGCCATCTGGCCTCTCAACATAGAAATGATGCCCTGGCTGTCGTACTTAACATTGTAATTTCCTGGCTCCACCAGGGAGCAGAGGCCATGGCCTGTTGTCCACCGAGTTCCGTCTCCTTGAATGACAGCTACAATGGGATGAGTTAACACAGGATCAGGAAATCTACAATTGTGTATTATTTCCTGACACTTGCAGGTCAGCCAAATAGCCCAGATCCTCCAAGTAAACAACTTATAAGAGAAACTGAGCTGGCTCACCTGTCAGACCCCTGACAGCAGGACTGATTTTCTTCTCCTGCTCTCGGGATGATCCTCTTTCTCCTTCTGTGTGCCCTTCCCCAACTGAAGGAGACTGTTCTTGGTTTATGAGTAAGGGAGTATTTGTGGCTTTCTGACCAGAACCTTCAAAATTAGAGCTCGTGGTGAGAATGGAAGCATGGCACCCATGTCTCATGAGCTCAGATACCCAACAGCCTCATATAGCCAAGACAGTGGCCAACGCCAGAGGTCCATGCTGTTGAGTGTTGGGTCTGGAGAGCAATGCCTCCACCACTGAGCAGCTGCCCCACCACTTGTGCCCTTGTCCCCATCCAGGGGGAGGTGATGCATCCATGGGATGAAAGCCTTGAGGGCACTAGATGACTGTGGACCAAGCTGTGTCTGGCCAGTCCTGCTCCCCATGTGACCCATGTTAGCCTCACGTGCAGAAAATCCCCAGAGACCCCTGCTTGAGGGAATGGGTCACCTATAAGCCAACTGTCCTAGGGCCGCCTAAGAAGCAACACAGTATACACAGTGAGCCACCCACTCACTGAAGTCCCCTAGGCTCACATCTCACTGATGTGACACCAGGTACCCCCAGCAAACAGAAGACCCTTACTTTATAATTGGCTTGAGAATTCTACTGCCAACACTGCCTTCCACTTTCCACTCATGTTCTTTCCACACTGTCCCCTGCTTTGCAACTGTGCAATCAGTCCTGCACTCCTTCACGAGACAGGAGGGAAGGGGGATGGGCACAGCCATTAAAAGAATGACACAGCCATTAGCACCAAGATGGTGGAAGGGTCAACTCCCAGTAGACATTGAGATTCAACACACACACACTGAAATACAGCAGGATGCTAAGTGGCGCTCCCATTGGTGCGAGGACAGGTTCAAGGCTGACCATCAAAAGTCAAAGGGTGAGTAGTAGCCCAAATCCTGGGAATCCCAGCACCTTCTGCAAAGCGGTTGGAATATTCCTCCCACTTGTTAGCATATGAAGATACTGAGTGCATAAAAACTAACCACCCCACACCTCGTGGCTGCTCTCTCTGCTGAGGGAGACAGCCCACACTCTGTCTGTGGAGTGTGTATCTACTTTTACTTTAAACTGGAGCACCCAACCCCCATGCCCCATGGCCTTTCTCTTGCCTTCTGAAACAGCCCACTCTGTCTATGGAGTATGTATCTCTCTGAATAAATCTACCTTTACTGAAATGTGGCTTGCTCTTGAATTCTTTCCTGTGCAAAGCCAAGGACCCACACTTGGTGAGGTGCATCCCATGGGCCCAACCAAAACCTGGGATATGGCCATCCTCTCCCCCACATTTTCCTGCATCATACATTCCTTCCCAAATGATCTCACCTTGTACACTCCAAAATAGACAGCACTCATGTGTCCTGACCTGGATTTGCTTCTGTGTGTGTCATTTCTCATGTCCACTAGAACCTCACCTTCATGAGGGCAGGGATTTGGTTCTGTTCACAGTGGAAGCACCAGCACATCGCAGGTGCTGGAGAAGTACTAGTTGAATGAATGATCTGTGGGAAGTCCTGGGAATTTCACCTGGGACTCCTGGCCACTCAGGGGGCCCCGCTAATTCCAGCTGCTCCCTGCTATTCATGACTGATCTCCAGCCACCACTCTGCTCTGCCATCACCTGAGCCGGGATGAGCTGAGATGAGCACACACCCCAGAGAGCACGGCAGCTGGCTTGTGAGGTTGCAAAACCCTCACCCCTTGACTGCCGGGATTTACTCAGGACAGACAGACTGAAGGCAGCACCACGTGCACCACCCTACCCCACAACTCACTCGAAGCACCAGGACTGCACACAAGGGAAACGCTGGCCCTTTCCAACCTAAGGAGAAGGACTACGGGTGAGAAGTGGGTCTCTGTCATTTAACAGACTCTTCAGGAGCCCAGCCTGGGAAAAGCGCTTTAAAGCCACTTTGGGTATCTCCTTTGTATTTCTGTAATCCCTCTAGATTTTGTCATTTTAATCTAGGCATTAGAAATACAGATGTTCTTGAAATCTGTATTGATTTTCAATGAAGAAAATCCTCTATTTCCTTCTCTGCTAAGAAAATTACTGCACTTTATGTTAAAAAGCAACTTCCTTTCATGAGTTTCTATCTTCAAACACCTAATTTCACAAGAATCTGTGATGCAGAACATGAAAGTCGTGCTGTGCTTTAGCACCTACAGGTGGGCAGGGATGAAACAAATGAGGACTGATCTCATGAGGCGGGAATGTTGGGGCTGTCTTATTCCTGATACAAACGGAAGGGTCCATATCTGTGAGGGGGAGGAAGGACCAAGGATGAGAAACCAATGTTTTCCAACCTATTTCTATTTTTCAGAGTGCCAGACAAAACAGTGTGATTGTATCAACAAAAACAAGTACGTCTGCACCCTTCTAAAAGCATGCCACAACTTTACACGTGGCACTCTGTCACTGACCTAAAGGCTGATGACAGCCAAGAAATTTGCAAGGTTCTTATTCTGTGCTCATCCCTTTTTGCCTTTGGAACCTCAGGCAATTTGCCTCCTCTCCCTCAGTGTCATTTTCCT
This sequence comes from Camelus bactrianus, assembly GCF_048773025.1. Taxonomy (NCBI): domain Eukaryota; kingdom Metazoa; phylum Chordata; class Mammalia; order Artiodactyla; family Camelidae; genus Camelus; species Camelus bactrianus. The sequence continues at coordinate 611,991 of NC_133566.1, forward strand.
CATCCTTCAAATAGGAGTGTAACAGCCATTCATTTGCTCAGTGTCTATCCAGCAACAGGAGACGGCTTATGAAAACAAACAAATAAAAAAAGCAAAGCAGCAATTCTGATCTGTGCTCTCTTCCTCCTCCTCCCTGAAAATGAACTTACAGGATAAAATGGCATCTTTCACTAAATCCCTAACTTAAGGAGCAGTTCTGATAAGGAAGTCACAGGACTGCAGTGTCATAGAGAAATGACCTGGTGAAACAGAATGAGTTGCCAGCAAATCCTCAAAACCCATAAGGGTGCAAACCCTGGGAGCTAAAGGCATGGGTGGGAGTTCCTTTTTTCCCCATTTCACAAAGCTGAGAACTTTGCAGGGCCCATGAAAGACACAGATAGCCCAGTAAAACCACACCATGTTTTGGAGTACACCGGGGCCACGTCGCTGCTGACCTGTACTTATTTGTGTCCCAGAGCAAGAGCCCTGGGCAGGGGTGACTGTGCTTGAGGCTGGACAAGAATTTCCTGTTCTGTCTCTTTTGCTCTCTCTCTCTTCCTGCAATAAAACAACTGGTAGGACTCCAGTGGGGAGCACTGCCCCCACATTTTCTGGCAAACCACAAACCAGGCAGCTCTAGCTGATCTGAGAGAGGACTCTTCTATGAACATATATACACCAAAGGCAGGCAGAAGGCTGCCTGCGACCTTGGGAATCCAAACCAGCTTGTCCTGTGAATCAGGATATTAGATATCTAAAGAAAGTATGCACCAGATGAAGACAATGCCCTAGACAGTGTTGGTGGTTATGTCCAGCAGTGTCTAAGGACAAGGCATGCTCTGGTAGATGGGAGCATTTTGGTTGCTTTAAGAGTTTGCTGCTGAAGGGCTGGGACATTTCATTGGGCCTTGAATCTTCAGACCTCTTTACTCACAAAGGCAGACAAGGTAGGTGAGCCAGCTCAGCCTTTATTCCAACTTCTAACCAAAAGGCTATGAGGTTGAAAATATATTTCTCAGACTATCCTGCAGCAAGTGTTCCAGATGTGGCTTTAAAAATGCCCATCCAAGTTTGAGACTTGCAAATATTAACTACTAGATATAAAAATAGCTAAAAAAACTAAATTTCTTCTGTATAGCACAGGGAACTATATTTAATATCTTGTAATAAACTTTAATGAAAAAGAATATGAAAAGGAATTCATACATATATACGTGCATATGAATGACTGGAACATTCTGCTGTATATCAGAAATTGACACATTGTAACTGACTATGCTTCAATTAAAAAAATATATATAATGCCCATCAGCAGCATCTGAGTGTCACTGAAAGCAGAAACCCAGATGAACTGAGACAGAGGTGGTTGGAGGAACTAGGTTATTTTGCTGGGGTGGATGCTGCCGACATGGCAGAAATCTAGAAGGAATGCTCACAACAGCAACTCACTGATCTGCAAGTGAATTAGGGTAACAGCTTCCTGAAATCCTCCCCATCCCACCTGATGAGCCAGGTGTCTGACGTTTCTCTGGAAATCACTAGGCGCAGCCTAGAACTCAGGTAAAAATTAAAAACTGCAGTCAGGCAGCGAAGAAACTGGAGGGAAGATTTGGACAGAAGTAGATCAGAAACAACAAGGAATGGGGAGAGGAGAGAACGTGTGCCGAGGACCCTGACTTCAGCAGTGAGTTGTTGATGTTGAGGATGCTGAGTCAGTATGAGTAGATGGATTGGTGTGGGCTAAAAGGGTGACCATTGTTCAGATAAGTGTGTGACTTGGACTATATTCATTAGAAGAGGTGTTTTTGTAGTTGTTGTTGTTTTTTTCTCTTCAGCACTCATCATTTCTAGGGGGCAGAAAAATAATCTACCACATGAAATCTAAGTGCAAAAGAGATGCTAAAGAATGATGGTGGTATGAAAATTTTCAGTTCTGCAGTTCCAAAGTTTCCTTAATGAAGTTCACAGCAGTAGGTACTTAAAATAAAATAAGGTACTTAAAATAAAGGCATCATCATATGTAAATATCCTTAAAGATACACATATGGTGCTGTAAGTGGGCCTGAAATGTGTTCTGCATTCTACAATCCGATGAAATAAAATCAGTAGCTTAATATGCCTGTCGGCTCTATAAACATGATGTAGCTAATGATCACAGAAAGCAAGATCAGCTAGGAAATTTGAGATTTGTCTTTTCCAGTGTCAACGTTAATATTGTTTGCTTTACTTAAAAAGCATTTTTTTAATTAGGGCTGTCAGCATCCATTGGTATACAGGGTTCAGTAGATGTGTTCAGATATTCTAGACAGTGAATCAGAGCAGACTGAGGTTTAGACAGTAGTTAAATGTCTCGCCTGTGTGATCTGCACCCGCATATTGATGTACTGAAAATCCTTAAAAGTGAGAACTTCATTAAAGCAATGAAAAGAGAGGGAAGTAAATAGCCACAGACTAGTGGAAGTTTTGTAGCATGTAAAAATGACAAAGGGTTATTCATGAGCATATTTTTAAAAACTCCTACAATTTAATAAGAAAAACAACAAACTGACAACAGGTTGCACACTGCTCCCTGTAGGAGAAGCCATGCAGATGGACTCTTACGTGAATGAGGCTGGAGCTGTAGAATTAGTCTTGCAAGTAACTCAGTTAAAAGCAAACGTAAATGGGATATACTTCTAGAATATCTGAGTAAAAATCTTGGAAAAGTTACTCCTCTGTGAAGCAATAACAATGGCAAAAATTGTCAAAATTAACATCTGCAGAACTCTGGAAATTAAACAAAGGCTTCCAGCAATCTGGGGAGTGTTTATTTGAGAAAATAACAGCTAAATCTCCATAAAGATAGTGAGTTTTGTGGCATTATAACTTGATCTACCCTATCCCCTTATCCTCACCTAAATGGTGGCCTTTAAAATCAACAGTCTCAAAATCAAGGGAGGGGCAGAAGTGGTTTGAAGTTACCCAAAAAACCCATCCCCAGAGTGCTGTCACTATTTGACCTATCTCAAACTCATGCTGTGCAAACAGCCTATCCCCAGAGTGTTTGTGGAAAACAATCAGCAGTGAGTATCTAACATTACAACTGCCTGAGGCAGTGGTACCAGTAGAGGCTAACTAGATGCTGACTAGGAAACTTAGAAGGCAAAATTGAGTAATGAGACTTTCTGGAGGTGGAGGTGGGGTTAAAAACTCCAAAAAATTCTAAGAATTGTAGAAGGCCATACACATGTGTGACACATGGCAAGGAAAGGTCTGAGAAAAACTTAAGCCTTCAACTCTGGCTGAACTTGAGGTTCTGCATAAGGAAGAACTAAAGGCTACAGAAGAGCTGCAGACTGCCTGCCTGTGCTGAGGGCATCCCTCAGCAAGCAGACACACAGCAACCTGGTAACAGCTCAAACGATTAACTCCAGGCATTGAAAGAAATCACTGTCCAATCATTATTACAGTGATGACAACTAGGCTTTCTGCACACATACAGATCTATTGTCCATGCATGATAAAGAATACAGACTTAACAGAATTTTTTCAGGAAAGTGACTAAATAAATAGCTGCAGCAACAATGACAATGGAAGCAACAATAAACCCTGGAGATGAGGAAAATCTGGCTTTCAGATTTGCCACATTGTAATATTTTAAATGTCCAGTTTTCAACAGAAAATTACAAGATATACAAAGAAACAGAAAAGTTTGGCCATAACACAGGGGAAAAAGTAGTCAATAGAAACTCCCTAGGAATCCCAGCCACTGCAATTACTAGAGAAAGACATAAATAAGCATTACACATATGTTCAAAGAGCTAACAGAAACCATACCTAAAGAATTAAAGCATGTGAACATCTCATTGTATAGAGAATATCAATAGATAAAATTTATAGTAAAAACCAACTAGAAATTCTACAGATACAAATATAATGACTAAAATGAAAAATTCACTAAAGAAGTTTCTATGTAGATATGAACTGGCTGAAGAAAATATCAGTTAACTTAAAACTATTGAGATTATCCAGTCTGTGGAACAGAAAGGAAAAGGAATTAAAAAAAAAAAAATGAACACCGTGTCAGAGATGGGTGGGACACCATCAACAATAACAATACACACACAATTGAAGTGCCAGAAGGAAGGAGAGAAAAAAAAGGGGGGGGGGCAGAAAGAATATATAAAGAAATAATTGCTGAAAACTTCCCAAATTGGATGAAAACATTAATTTGTACATCCCAGCAGCTCAACAAACTCCACGTGGTATAAACGTAGAGACATCTAAACATAGGCACATCAAACTCAATGTATCAAAAGACAAGAACAAAGAACTCTGAGAGCAGGAAGAGAAAAGTGGCTTAATATATACAAAGGCTCCTCGGTAAGGCAAACAGCTGATTTCTCATCAAAAACCATGGAGACCAGAAGGCAGTGGGATGGTATCGTCAAAATGATAAAAGGAAAAGACTGTCACCATGTATTTTATATCCAGCAAAATGATTCTTCAAAAAAACTAATGGAGAAATTAAGACACTCCTATACAAACAAAATCTGAAAGTATCCATTGCTAGCAGGCCTGCCCTACAAGAAATACTAAGGATAGTCCAGCAGGTGTAAATGAAAGGACACTCACCTGAAAAATAAAGAGCACTAGTAGTGGTAACTACATGAGTAAAAAAATAAAACAGTATAAAGTATTACATGTAAGTGTTTTCTTCTATTTGATGTAAAAGACAACTGCATAAAACAATACTTATGAAACTGTGCTGATGGGCTTATAAGTGAATAAAGGTGTAATTTGTATGACAGTGACAGCATGAGGAGGGGGAGGGAAAAGATTGATACCAAAGCAAGGTTTTTGTGTATTATTGAAATTAAGTTGGCATTAATGTGAACTAGATTGCTTTAAAACATGATGTTAATTATAATCTCCAGGGCAACCACTTAAGAAAATACAAAAAAAAAAAAAAAAAAGGAGAAGAAGAAGAAAAAGATAAAATAAACAACAAATTAAAATGGCACACTAGAAAATACGTACTTTGCACAAAAAATGTAGTAATAGAGGAATGGGGAAAAAAGACATATAGAAAACAGACAGTAGATGTAACTTCAACCTGATAAGAAATTACATTAATTAAACGAATTAAACATTGCAATCAAAATACAAAAGGCAGAAATAAATGGAATAGAGAATAGATGAACAACAGAGAATAATCAACAAAAAAAAAAGTTAGTTCTTTGGATAAACAAAATTGACAAATTTTTAGCTGGTATTGAAGAAGAAATGAGACAAGATTCAAATTACTAAAATGAGAAATGAAAGGAAGGATGTCACTACTGCCCTTACAAAAATAATAAGGAATATAAGGGAATACCATGAATAATTTTATGGCCAACAAATGAGATAATCTAGATGAAATGGATAAATTCCTAGAAGGACATAAATGACTGAAGCTAATTAAGGAGAATTAGAAAACTCGAACAGTCCTACAATAAGTAGTGATTGAAACAGTAATTCACAACATTCCCACAGGGAAATGCTAGGCCCATATGGCTTTGCCGGTGAATTCTATCAACTACTTAAAGAAAAAACAAACAAACAAACAAAAAAACATAATGCTTCACAAACTCGTCTAAAAATTAAGAGTTGGGAAAACTTCCCAATTCATTCAATGAGACTAGTATTACACTGATACCAAAATCAGACAAAGGCATCACAAGAAAACTACAGACTATCTCTTATGAATATAAATGCAAAAATCCTCAACAGATTACAAGCAAATCCAATCCAGTAACAAATAAAACAGACCACAATCAAGTGGGATGTATCCAGGCACGCAAAGCTAGTTCAATGTACAAAAGTCAATTCATGTAATGTGCCATATTAATAGAATAATGGATAAAAACTAGGAATAGAAGACAATTTCCTCAACTTGACAAAGAGCATCTATGAAAAACCTAGAGCAAACATCATACTTAATGGTGAAAGACTGAATTCTTTCCTCCCAAGATAAACATTGTACTAGAGGTTTTAGTTAAAGCAACCAGACAAAGAAAATAAAGCCTCTAGGTTAGAAAGAAATAAAACTATTTATATTCCAAATGACATGATATTATATATTAAAATCATAAGGAATCCACCAAAAACCTATTAAAATAAGCCAGTCCAACCAAAGTTGTAAGAGAAAAATCAATATATAAAAATGTAATTATATTTCATACAACAGCAGTGAATAATCTAAAATTAAAATGAAGGAAACACTTTAATTTATAATATCATCCAAAAGAATAAAATACTTAGGAATATTAAGAAAAATGTGTGGAATATTGAGAAAAATGTGAGAAACTTATATACTGAAAACTACAAAATACTATTGATAGAAGTTAAAGATGTTCTAAAATAAATGGAAAGCTCTTTTGTGTTCATGGATCAGAAGATTTATTACTGTCAGGATGGCAATCATCCTCAAAATTACCTATAGATTCAAAGCAACTCTGGCTTTTTTGCAGAAATGAACAAGCTGATCCTAAATTTAATATGGAAATGCAAGAAGCCCAGAATTATTTTGACTAAAACAATTTTGAAAAAGAACAAAGTTTTGAAGTTTCCAAATGCAAAACTCACTAACAAAACTGTAATCCATACAGTGTGGTACTTGCATAAAGGACAGACAATAAATTAATAGAAAAGAACTGAGAGTCCATATACAAACTCTTACACATAGCCAGTTAATTTTTGACAAAGGTGCCAAGACAATCCAATGGGGAAAAAATAATCTTTACACAAATGATGCTGGGACACCTAAACATACACTTGGAAAGAAAGAAAATTGAACCTTTATCTTACACCATTTATGAAAATTAACTCAAAATAAATCACAGACCTGAAAATATAAAACTTTTAGAAAAAGAACACTGAGAAAATCTTCAGGACTTTGGATTACAAATGCTTCTAAGGTATGACACCAAAAGCACAAACAACAAAAGAAAAAAAAATATCAAGTTAACTGGACTTCAGTAAAATTAAAAGCTTCTGTGCTTCAAAGGACATCATCGAGAAAGTAAGAAGACAATCCACAGAATGGGCAAAAATATTTCCAATGTTTTCCCTGATAAGGGACTTTTATCCAGAATACACAAAGAAGACTTAAAACATTACAATACAAAGACAGATACAATTAAAATGGGCAAAGAATTTGAATAGCTGTTTCTCCAAGAAGACATATGAATGGCAAATAAGCACATGAAAATATGCTCAACATCAGTAGGCATTAGGGAAACAGAAATCAAAGCACAATGACATGCCACTTCATACCATCTAGGATGACGAATATATATATGATATATGAATATATAACTATATATCTATAAACCCGGTAATAACAAGTGTGATGAGGATGTGGAGAAACTGGACTCCTCATACATTACTACTGGAAATGTAAAATGGTACAGTCACTTTAAAAAATACTTTAGCAATTTCTAAAAGGGTTAAAAGTATAATAAATCCCAGCAATTCCATTTTTTGATATATTCTCAAGGAAACTGTAAATATGTGTTCACATAAAAACTTGTCCATGAGCATCTGTAGCAGAATTAGTCCTCATCAGCTGATGGATGGATAAGCAATGTGGTGTATTTATTACAATGGCATATTATTTGAACACAAAAAGTAATGGGGTACTGATATATGCTACACCATGGATGAGACTTGAGAATGTCACACTAAATGAAAGATGACAATCAAAAAAGGCCACATACTGTACAGTTCTACTCTTATGAAATGCCCAGAAAAGGCAAATCTGTAGAGGCAGAAAGCAGAGTGGGGGCTGCCAGGGGCTAAGGGAAAGGAAGGTTAGGGATTGACTTACTAAAGGGTACTAGTCCGTTTTAGGGGTGATGAAAATGATTGAAAATTAGATAGTAGTGATGGCTGCACAACCCTGGAATATACTTAAAATTCCTAACGTACACTTTCAAAGGCTGCATTTTATGGTATGTGAATTATATCTCCAAAAATCTGTTATTTTTGAAGGACACATAAGCTTTAAACAGGCCTTTTATAAAAGAGGAAATATTTCTGGTATCCTCCACTTATGCAAATATATTTTCAAAAGCACACAAAGTTAGTCATGTTTCATAATGATACAAGTATATGTGAAAAAGAATATACAGTGTATGTTAAGGAATGATAAAAATCAGTATTTAACGAGCATTTATCCAAGATGGCAGAGTAGAAGGATGCTCGTATCTCACCCTCTCCCACAAATACACAAAAGCTCACATCTATGGACCCACCCAGCAAATCAGAGCACCTGTGGAACTCCGACAGAACATCACCCTCTTCAAAAGACAAGGATGTCAAAAATCTGGTAGGAGAAAAGGAAAAAAGAAAGAAGAAAAAGCAAAACACTGCAGGACAGGTCCCATGGGGAGGGAGCGGCAAAGGAGGAACAGTGCTCGTTCACTGGGTCTCCCAATCTCCAACAGAGAGGCCAGTGGGATGGAGAGGGAGCCTCTGAGGCTCAGATCTGCCCCAAGCACCCCTTGACTGACAGAACCAAGTTAAACAGGCACAGAGGGTCCCTGCAAAACCCAGTCCAAGACGTGAGCCAGCAGCTGGGGGACAGGACTGTCTGCCTGAGCTGGGTGGAGGACGAGGGCGGCTGCACTGAGGAAGCCCTGGGGGACGGCAGGGTGCTGTGCACCATGGCTGGGAGGGGATACAGAGAAGAACAAAACAGGCCCCCAGAAATTATGAAACAAAAGCAAAGCAACACGGCTGGTGTGCCCTGGGGGGAGGGGCGCCATAGCCTTTGTCTCCTCAGACCTGTGCCGCCATTACTGGTGCTTCCCATGAGAAGAAATTTGGGGCGCAGCCGCAGCTGCCATGTCCTCCTGTGTGTAGTGACCGGACAGGGGTGGGGCTGAGAACTGAATCCACACCTGGTGGCTCCGCAAACTCCTAGGCAGGACTGAGACTTGTTTACAGCCTGAGGCAGATAGGATCTTTCTGCCCTTGCACCTCAGAGAACTCACACCACGAAGACAAACAATAAGATGAGATTTGGCATGGAGCAAGGATGGGGCTGTTTCGTGGTCTTTGGAGCCCACCTTCAGAGTGCTGACCCGAGGCAGAGCAGGCAGCTGCACAGAGCAGTGGGGCGACCAGCACTGGGAGAGGGTGGGCAGCCACCCACCATCCTGGCAGGAACACAGTACCTCACCACAGTGCTGGGAGGAGGTGTGATCCACCCACCTGCCTCCCCAAGCCCAGCATCTGACTGTGACATCGGGAGGGGGAGTGACCCACCCACCCACCTGTTAAGAGTTCAGCTCCTGACCCAGTGTTAGGAGGGGTCACGATCTGCTAGCTGACAGCCACTGGGAGCAGCCCAGATGAGGGTGCCAACAGAGGGTCTCTGGAAACAGCAAGCTGAGTTCACGCAACAGGGCAAAGACACAAAAACCTCTTGATAAAATCATTAAGAGCACTCTATCTCCAGGAGAACTAGATAACTGATACTCCTAAAGCCACTGTGCCAGAGAGATATGAGCAAATATGAAGAAGCAGAGGAACCACTACCAATTAAAAGACCAAGAGAAATCCTCTGAAAGCACGATCAAGGAAATAGACACTGATGGCCTACTAGATCAAAGTTTCAGAAAAGGAGTGATCAAAGTACTGAAGGAACTAAAAGAAAGTGTTTAGAGATATAAAATATGTCAAAAATGAAATAGAAGCTATACTAACTAGAACTGGTAAGCTCATTTGCTGAGATGAGAGCTGACCTAAAGTGTGTACAAGGCAAGCTAGATAATGCAGAGGAACTAATAAATTACCTAGAAGACAGGAAAACTGAAAGCACCCAATCAGAACAGCTGAGAGGAAAACAAATAAAAAACAATGAAAACAATATAAGGGACCTATGGGATAATATAAAACATGCCAATCTACTCATAATAGGGGTTCCAAAAGGGGAAGAAAGAACAAAGGGGATTGAAAACGTATTTGAAGAAATCATGACTGAAAACTCCCCAAACCTAAAGGAATCAGATAGCCAAGTACAGGAGGCTCATTGGGTCCCAAACAGGAAGAACTCAAACAGACCAACACCAAGACATATCATAAGCAAGATGGCCAGAGTCAAGGATAAAGAAATGATCCTAAAGGCAGCAAGAGAAAAACAAAGAGTGAGTTATAAGGGAACCCCCATAAGGCTCTCAGCTGATTTCTCTACACAAACATTACAGGACAGAAGGGAGTAGCAAGATACATTCAAAGTCCTGAATGAAAAAAAGATGCAGCCTAGGATATTCTATCCACCAATGTTATCCTTTAGAATAGAAGGAGAGATTAAGAACGTCACAAACAAGCAAAAACTAAAATAGTTTAGCAACACTAAACCCATGCTAAAAGAAATATTGACAGGACTACTCTAAATAGAAAAGAAGCAGGATGCTACAAAAATGAGAAACTCATAACTGGAAAGGAGAAAACTGCCATGAATAGCAAAAAGAATAAACACAAAATTGTAAGAGAAGATATCTATATCATTAAGAGTGGGAGAGGGAAGTAAGGAAAACCACTATGGAAAACAGTATAGAGATTCTTCAAAAGACTAGGAATAGACTTACCATATGACCCAGGAATTCCACTCCTGGGTATATATCCAGAAGGAACCCTACATCAAAATGACACTTGCACCCCAATGTTCATAGCAGCAGTCTTTACAATAGCCAAGACATGGAAAAAGCCTAAATGTCCATCAACAGATGACTAAATAAAGAAGATGTGATATATTTATAGAATGGAATACTATTCAGCCATAAAACCCGACAACATAACGCCATTTGCAGCAACATGGATGTACCTGGAAAATGTCATTCTAAATTAAGTAAGCCAGAAAGAGAAAGAAAAACACCATATGAGATCGCTCATATGCAGAAACAAAACAAAACAAAACAAAAAACAAAACACACACACACAACAACAACATAAATACAAAACAGAAACAGGCTCGTAAACAGAATACAAACTTGTGGTTGCCAAGGGACAGGGGGTGGGAAGGGACAGACTGGGATTTTAAAATGCAAAATATATAAACAAGATTGTACTGTATAGCACAGGGAAAAATATACAAGATCTTGTGTTAGCTCATAGTGGAAAAAAGATGTAACAATGAATATACATAAGTGCATGTATGACTGAAAAATTGTGCTCTACACTGGAATTTGACACAACATTGTAAAATGACTATAACTCAATAAAAAAAGAAAAAGTTTAAAAAAATCAGTATTTAATGTAGTTGCTACTTCCAGAGTGGAAAGTGAGGGGATGAAACTGAATAAAGCACTTCGTGGGTAAAAGTTATGTTGTTTTTTCTTAAACTGGGAGACAGATCATTATTCCTTACAGCTTAAATACAATTTCCACTCTTGTGAATCTACTCAGTATGGAGTAAAATTAACTGAAAATATTTAGGGGGTAGAGCTCAGCAGTAGAGTGCATGCTTAGTATGCACAGGGTCCTGGGTTCAATACCCAGCACTCTATTAAAAAAAAAGGTTAAAAAAGTATTTAAAATGTATATATTTTAAATACATTAATACTATTTAAAAATTAAATACACAGAGCCCAAATAGTTTTGAGCACAGGGATATTATTCCCAAGATACCCCTACCTCTGCCCTCTACATTTTGTGTAAATTAATCTGTGTCAAAGAGTAGGACATTTGTGGTGTGACTGTCATTTCCTAAAATGAACTATAATGAGAACAACTACCATGCAAGGACCTTATAAAAATACTACCTTTTCAGTTTGCTACTATATTTCTGAGATGCCTTTTTCTGGTTGGAAAAATATACAAAACAATGGAGAAGCCAAAGACAAATTTAGGCAAAAGATATCAATATTCAGCCTTTGGCCCTAAACTATTTTTTGGTGAAGAGAGAAGAGTACTTCAAAGAGCACCTGCGGATTTCTATCTAAGAAGCCATGCTGGGCACACACCCTCAGAATCTGTTAAACAGAATAGATAATTATGCCTAAATATTAGAGCTGCTATGTAAGCTTCTGTCTGTGGAGCCAGGCTGATAGGCTCAGGGCTAGAGAAATCTGCTCAGCAGCTCATCGCTGGTGCCCAGAAATGTGGATCTGGCTGTCACATCTGTACAGAGGCCAGATGAACAAGAGAAAATGCCTGGTTCGATGTTGCACCCGTCTGGATGTTGACACCACCAAAAGCAAAGGACTAATCACACAATTCATAGCAGTGGTGTTGAAATTCAGTGTTCTGGCACCCAAGTATTTCCCTTCAGACAGTGCAGCTCGTGTTTTAATTTTGACATAAAGCACAAACTGATTCTTTATCACTTTTTTACCTTCCTAACACTGTAAGGGCTTTTTTTTTTTTAATAAAACAATAATAAAGTATTGCTCATTTGAGTTTTTGAACATGTATTTCTCCATATATATTAAGAAGTCATTTCTAAACATAGAAAAGTACCAGTTTTACCAGTTTTCCCACTGAAACACTGCGGAAATCAGGGCTGCTCTTGGCCCACATCTGTAGGGCTGAGTGAAGCATTCCTTTAGGGGCCAGAAGTTCAAGGAAGATTCTCCCTCGAGACCTCCTTTCTTTTTCAAACAAAGTCTTCTCTTAAGATATTGGAGTGTTTCCTAAGGGTAATATTCCTGTCAGAGGCTGGGCTGTATTGTCTAAGAAAATTTTTTTTCCTATTTCACTTAGCTATTATCCTCAGAACAAAAGGGATGTATCATCCAAAGCAGAAAGTGCTCTTCAATGAGTCTTCTTTTACTAAACCAGTTGGAGATTCTGAAAGTCATTTTATGTCTGGTCAACTTTTCAGCATGTTAACAAGGAATAAAGGGAAGTTACCTCCAGGTACAGTTATTTTGATTAAAATATACATACAGAAAGCAAGTCACCCCCACGACTGCTGCCAGGAGGAGCATCTGAGTGTAATAGCCCAGCCAAGCAAAGTAGATTCTGACCTTCTCTCCGTAGGATTTTCTGCAGAAAGACAGAAGGTAGTTTCAGAAGACACATAATCACTCTGTAGCTTCATCTTCATATTAACTTCTTTTTTATTTTTCTTTGGTTCCTTTGGAGGGACATAATTAGATTTATTTGCTTTTTAAATGGAGGCACTGGGGATTGAACCCTGGACTTCATGCATGCAAGGCTTGCACTCTACCACTTAGCTGTACCTTCCCTCCATCATATTAACTTCTGATTCTAAATCAAGAGGGATTTAAGTTTAAACCTCTGACTCAATTCACACTTAAAACATATGCGTTTTCATAGCAGACCCCAAATTGTACGGTGAAATAAGTATTTTATGTATCATTGAAGTACTGATCACTGGTTCACCAGCTGAAGAGAGATAAATGAGAACAGAGCAAAGGAGGGGACAAGGCCAACTCTGGAGCAGATGCAGGGGATCATCATCACTTGCTGGAAATACTGGCACATTCAACAAATCCCCCAAAAGATTGGTCTTAACAGGTGTGACAAAAGTGAACATCAACAACTGGTTCAGTCATCTGCTTCTGCTTTATCTCGGGAACTTCCCTGGAGCAAATGCATCATAAACCACAGATAATAAGAAAATGGCTGATAATGATAACAACTAGGAGTGCAATGTCTCTCTGACAAAATGTTTATAAAACTCATTGTGGGAATGGGAGAGTGCAGGAGGGATGTGACTGAGGAAGGTACTGCCCTGTATTCTTTGTATCTAGCACGTCTTTTTTTACTAGGTTTTAAAAACGCTTCAATGTTTCCCAGTTAATCTGGAGTAGATGGAAGAGGCCGGGTAGGCAAGATTAGAAGAAAGGAGGCAGGGCATGAAGCAGTGCCAGGCTGGTCTTGAAAGGGAGACAGACACAGACAGGCAGACACAGAGGGCTTAGGGATGAGGCGGAACAATGAGGCGGCTGCTCAGGTGTGTCTTGCTGTTGCTGATACTTCCCTCAGCTGGCTCACTCCTGACTTGACAGTGTTCAGTAAAACCTGTGTATTTCCTTAGCTCTGAGATCTCTCTGAGGCTTCCGGCTCAGTCTGGAGCTGGGCTGAGCTCCGTGGGCTTAGCCTAGGGGGGACTCAGCTCTGAGAATAGCCTGGAGTCCTGGGAAAATTCATGCAGGAACCCCCTTGGGCTGGACCAGCGCTCACAGGGCTGCTGTGAGACCAGCTCCATCGTCAGAGACCTGGGCGTGGACCATTCAATGGGGAAAAGGCCTGAGCCTGATGCCGAATCAGATAGGAGGGACAAAGCATGTTCATTCTCATGTGACCGGGCTTTGTGGCCTGACTTATGGATGGCAGGCTCAGGATGGTGTCTGGCAGAGAAAACCCTGGCAATGGGTTTGAGATGACTTGGACTCTTTAAGCTTTCTGTAATACATTCTTATCAACTATCCGCCATGGAAATATCACATTCAAAACTGAAAGAATGTTAGAAGTTGCCTGCTCCAACTGGCCAGTGGTAAACACACCCTGCTTCAGATAGAGAGCTGGTCAGGCAGCCTCTGCCTGGATATTTATAGTGGCGGGGAGTTCATTACTTCCAAAGGTTACATGTAGGCAAGGTCAGAAATAATTTTTGAACCTTAAACAGATGTCTGCCTCCTAGTCCTTGCTGAAAGGCTAGAAATAATGAGCATCCCTTCAAATGTAGTTTTGTCTGCTTGTTATCTCTCTCTGTCTAAAACACCCCAATACTTAACATCAATTTTTTCAAAATTCAGCTTTGATTTCTTTTTATCAAATTTATACCATATATTCGTTAAAGAGTAAAACAGTTCTAGAACACTGATTGTATAAAGGAGCAGTTCACAACAACTGCCCCCATTTCCTGCCCAGAAGCAACAACGTTCAGCTCCTACTGCAGACTCTTGGAATATTTATCCCCCCTATCTCTGACTAATATCCTTGTAACACAGCCTACTGACTTTTTCAGCTTTATGTATCACCTATTTGACTTTCTATTTTGGAAAATGAGGATTAAGCTCTCTTTCAAACCCCATCTCATCTACACTCCCAAACCTTCATTCTTCCAACCTTTTGACACTATTACATTATAATTTTAATCAGCTCAATATCCTTGCTATACATTATTAGGACTCCATACAGACTGTTCACAGCTGTAGCAAGTTGTCTGCTAGGCCTACTTTTTTCTTCCCTACTTTGTTTTTCCTGGAGTTAATAATTGGCTTGATATTTCATAGCTTAGTTTTCTATGCACTTAACAATTCAACCCCAGACCTTCTCCTAATGAATAACTTTCTCACTACTTTCTAATACATTGTTTACAAATTTCATCTCCTTGAATAAATCTCTTCAGATCTCCTTCAACCAGGATTAAAGACATGCTAGTCTTGTCACAGAGCTCAAGGAGCCACTAGTGGGAAGCAACAATGGGTACACGTGGACCAGGAGGAGGGAACAGATCAGCATATTTTCCTTAGCAAAACCTACTTAAAATATTGAGAAAAATGTTTTCTTTACAAACACAAATACACACACAAACCCCAAAAGCCCATAAAGAATGATAAAAGAGCCATCAAACCCATTGCCCTGCCATCAAATACTGTATAACATAAAACAAAAATAACAGAAGGAAAACATCATATAAATATGAATCTCAAGGGGGATGGGGTACACTCAGTGTCAGAGTGTGTGCTCATCATGCATGAGGTCCTGGATTCAATCTCCAGTACCTCCATTAGAAAAAAAATATTTAAAAAGAAAAGAAAAAAGTATCAACTTCAAATATTTACATATGTACAAACATACTCTTTTAAAACTGTGTTCTACAGGATAACCCGTGTTAATGACAAAGTGCCTCTTCATGACTCTGATGATGCTGATAAAAGAGGAAGGAAATTAGAGTATGACCACATGAAGTAAAATCCCTTATGAAATAATGAACCTTGGTGACAATCATTACTGGCTACTGTCATCACAATAGAGAGACAACTGCACATAATGTACCTTATGACAGGAGTACAAAACTCAACGTAATGAGTATTCTTGCACAAAGTTCAACCTAAATCATATCAAGCTTTTAGGGGAGGATCAAATCACTTAGCTAAAGCAAATACATAGGATGGAGAAACAAGTCTAACACCACAGGGGAGAATGAAATCAGCCAAACAGAAAATAGAGAAACCCCTCAGCAATTTCAAGGAAAACGAGAAACAAGAAAATTATAGATTAGAATCCACTTGAGAGATATGTTAGCTGCAATGTCTGAACCTAGTCTGGATCCTGATTTCAACCCCAAAACTACTTGAAAGTGTATTTTTGTGACAATCAGGGAATTATTTTGTAACCCTAAAAAAAAAGGAATATTCCAATCGTATTTAAAAGAGATCTTGTCATTTCACTAATGAGTGGTTAAGCTATGTAGGATTGTCTTCAAAATGATCCCGTAGTGGTGGAGGGGAGGAGGCGGAGATAAAAGATGCAACAACAGTGACTCTGAAATTATAATTCTGGAGCTGGATGACCGATGCAGGCAGGCTGGCTGTGCTGTTCTCTCTACTTCTGTACATGTTTGAAACTTTCCATAAAATGTGAAACAAACAAAAAAACTTCAGTGTTTTAAAACCCTCATTTTGAAGGTTAAGAGGTTTGCCCAAGTAGGTGGGCACCTGCATGGGGCACTGAGATTAGAAAGAACAGGGACCTGGCTCCAGGCCTAACTGGGGCTACCCTGACCCTCCTCTTCTCATCATCCACAGCCAGCCCATAACTGCATCCTGTCAGCTCCACTCCCCAAACGCATTCCTCCCTGGCTCCCACCATCTCTCATCTGGCCCAGTCCAAGAGCCTCCTGCCTGGTATCCCTGCTTCCTGGGCCCCTGCATCCCATTCTCCACATTATCTTTGCAAAATGTGACTGAGAGAAAATTACTTTAGTGCTTAAACTATCATGACTGCTTCTCACTGCACTTAGAGTCTACACTCCTTTCTGTTCTCCTGCTGCCCTTCTAAACCTCGAGTCTCATCACTCTCTCCAGTGCTGGCTACAGTATCTCCTCAAACCTGCTGAGCACATTTGTGTCTTGGGGCAAGTGGACAAGCTACCTCTATTCCTGGGGTGACTTATCCCAGATCCTCAAAGTCCAGCCTCCTTATCACCATCTCAGCTCACATGTAACCTATTCAAAGATAGCTTTCTTGACTCATTTCCCCCCAAGTCTCCCATCTCAACACTGTGTTATTTCCTTCATTTCAATCTGACATTGTTTCCTTATTCGCCCGATTATTTTTGTTTGCTCGGTTGTCCTTGGCTTCCTTCCCCCCAGTAGCCTCACCCAAACAGCAAAAGCTTCCGAGGAGCAGCCAGCACTAGTGCTCTGAGAAGACACATGCTGAGCGCGGCATTACAGTCACGTGGTGTAGTGAAACAGTGTCGAACAGCAGATACAGCAAAGCAGTGAGAATTTCTCTCTTATTTTATAATTTAAGTGAAATCTAACATTTACTCCTGTTTAATGAAGAATTTGGTAGGTCTTTGGTCCCAGTTCCTGGAAGGCACCTCTAAAGCCTTGACATTTCCCAAGATAGTAGTGTCTTTGTTATTCATGGTGGACACTTAGATGGCTTGTGCTCATGAGATGACTCAGGATGTGGACTGGCCAGCCAGAGACACCAACCATGTGATTAGAGGAGTAGGGCTATGAGCTGTGTGACAGGTGAGTGATCACCAGGAGAGGAATGGGCTCAAGGTTTAGGGCTAAGGAAAGGTTTCAGTTACAGTTAGGGTTTGGGTTAGCCATGTCAGTAGTGACTCAGTCATGCCTTTGTAATAAAGCCTCCAGTAAAAACTTGGGGCAACAAAGCTTAGAGCTCCTGTGAGCTTCCTGGTTGGTAACATTCTTGGAGGACTGTCACACTCAGATGCCATGAGGGCAACCCTGAGCCCTTCCCACTGAAGTGCTCTCCACAGCAGCTCACCTGACGAGATCCAAGGGCTGCTTCTTGTCTATGATTTGAGGAGGAGCCCATTCCCTATACAGAAGGCCCTGTTCACTGGAGCAGCTGAGGTCCTCTGACGGAGGCTGAAGTTGTACTGGGAAGCAGAAGCAAACAGGTGAGTGTCACAATCACCATGTGTTCACATGTTCTGTTGATAAAATATGGTGCTAACACTTCATGGTTATTTGTAAATAAGTGGCCCTCACTTGCCAGAAGGGATGGAAGTACCATATAATTTTTCATAATTCTCACCCAGGGCTAATACTAACCCCTTGAGGGTCACTTACAAATGTGGGTGGAAAGGAACGCTTGGATGTTACAATCCTGGGACCACCACGGGTACCTGGTGAGAGCCTTGCAGATGCTTAATGTCCTACAAGCAGGCCAGTCTTACACAGCAAAAAAAAACTAGGCCACCCAAGTGCCCAAACTGCTGCAGTGGAGGGACACCTGATGGTCCAGCCCCCTCCTTGGACACCCAGAGGAACCTGGACTCTGGCTGGTTAGGGGCAGGGTCAATTCTAAAACCCAGGCTTTTTTGTCCCCACAATGCAGTAGTTATTCGGTGACAGCACATGGAATATAAACAACAAAGAAATGACATGTTGTTATATATTTAGCTTACTCAAGAAACAAAGTTTAAATCCAGCATTCTCCTTCCCACCTGACCTAATTTCCTTCCTCCTGTACTAGAACCAGATTATTACCTGCCCAGACTTAACATGGTCCTGACTCCAATTACCTCCCTCCCAAACACCACATGAGATGATTCCTCAGCCTGGATGTGGGACCAGCAATTACAAGAGTCTTTAGTGGAAAAGAACTGGTTGTGCACAGATGCCAACTAAACACTGTATAATCCTGGTGTCCCACATTAGTAATCATGACAGCTGTTTGCAAGTGTCCACAAAGTTCATTTCAGGCTCTCACTGCTAATTTTGCTGAGGCATAAATGTAAAACATGTGGACTGTTGGGCTGGACAGCTGGGCTGGACTGCTATGCTGAGTCTATAAGCCAGGAAGCTCGGTGTCTGCTCCCTGCACCCAGCTCCCTGTTCTGTTCATGCATGTTGCATCAAGCAGCTGTTTAGTGTCCGTTTTAATATCTTAGACAGTGCATTTCAGTATTGTCTTCATCCACAAATACGTGTACCACACAGTAGTAATTATCAATCTAAGTCTTTGCTTTCTTTGGTCTCAGAGAGTCAGATAACTGGATAGTGAATATAACAAAATCATAGAGCACTATAATATAGTATTTCCTTTATTCAATGACAGGATTTATTTAAAAAGCTTAGATATAACATCCTTGAATTTATGTCATCATTAAGTGTCTGAAGCAGTCACATTTTAAGAACTTCATTTCATGAGAGATGTTATCAGCTAGAGAAGTGCTCCTGAATTTGAGGGGATGCTGTCATCTCAGACGAAGTCCCTAAAAATTGTCAACACTCTGCAGTATTGCCAGCATGACAAGAACCCAGACAGATTAACTTTGGAAAGCCCTGTGGCATTCTAGTGCACAGCCAGAAAATCGCATGTCAGAGTGAAAAAGCCTGAATTACAGAAAATGATAAATGAAATGGTCTAACATGTATTTCTCTTACAAAGAACTAATACTTCTTTGGTTGATAATAACATCTGTCGGTAATTATGAAAAGAGCTGACAGATGCATTGTACTTACTATTAGCCAGGGCTGTTCTAACATTGACAGATTCATTAATCCCCATAGCAACTCTACGAGTTGGGTAGTATTATTATCCCCATTTTATTGATGAGGAACTTGATAAACACAGAGGCTAAATGACTTTTACAAAGTCGACAGTGAGAAACCAGCAGAGGTGTTCTAGCTTGAGTCTACACTCATGGCCACTTCTCTTTGTTTTTTTTTTTTTTTTTTGGTGGTGGGGAGATAATAAGGTAATTCTGGTGGGGGGTGGGGAGGTAATTAGGGTTACTTGTCTATTTTAGAGGAGGTGCTGGGGGCTGAACCCAGGACCTTGTGCGTGCTAACCATGCACCCAATCACTTGAGCTGTACCCTCCCCTCTTGAGTCTGTGCTCTTAGCTGCTAATTCGCATGGCCCCACACGGTAACTCTGGGGGAACTACAATTCATTCATTCACTCACTCATTTAAACTCGGCCTTCCCGGTGCCTGGGATTGAGCAGTGAAGAAGACAACATGGGTCCTGCCCTAAATGAGCATGTAGCCTCCTGACATATTATCTTCATTTTACCCAGGAAGAAACAAGGTCAAGAAGATTAGCCCTTTCCTGTTAACACCAGAGGAGACATGAGGTGCTTTATTTCATTTTTGCCATTTGACTTACACCATGAGGAGGGAAAGCTGCCTTGAAGATCCTGGAACTCACAAGCCTGTTAATCCCGAATTTTTTAATGTTGTCCCTTACTTGATACTTGGTCTGAGAAAGGATGAAGTAAACCTAAAAAAATTCTGAGAGTTTGTTGTTTATACAGGGTAACTAACCAGCCACTGTTTACTATCCTACCAGGAATCTGTAGGCATATTTATTTTCTTTCTCTTTTTTCCTTTTTATGGGCAGCTTTTAAAAACCAAACCAAACCAACCAAACCAAATCACTGATAATTCAACAGCAGGTTCTAAATCACACCCAAGACAGCAGCTAAACTCGGTTTAGACTTACAATGTGGCTTCTGGTGTCTGGATTGAAGAATGCATCTCTATCCTGAATATAAAAGTAATTCACACAGCTCTTCTCAAACAGGGCATTAAAAATTGTTGCTCCGGCTTGAAGATACCTTCATCCACTTGGAGGACTTTCATAAAAAAGCTGAAATTATTGAAGGCTGAGGACCAGGTTTTCAGATCATTGGACATCAGAGGAAATTTGATGTGCATTATCTCAGCGTATATACACAGCACCTCCCACGGGGTGGGTACTTTTACAAATACAAGCTTGTCATCCAAAACTTATATTGGGAGAATGAAAACAGAAACCAGGAAACTATTTTCACATTTTTAGTACACAGGTTTTTCTTACGTTGCTGGTAGTTAAAGCACATGTGAAAACACACACACATATGACATTGGTAAAAGCGAAGATATAATAAAAATAGACTTGCAAACCATCATACATTTTTGCCTTAAAGATAATTTCTTTGTTGAAATTACTGAAAAAAGTAATTAAAATCCTTACATTTCATTCATAAAATTACCAATGTTTTAGTTGAAGAAAAGTAAACTTGTTAATTTTTAGTCCAAATTAGTAACTAAAAATAAAAACAACTAAATATTCATTGCAGTGGTATTGTAATGAAAAGTTTTTTAATTTCTCAAACCTAGAAGAGGACTATTTACATATCTGTTCAATATAGTGTTAAACAGCCATTAAAAAGGATTTAATAGAATTATATTTATTGATATGGAATATATAATAAAAGGGAAAAGCAAAAAATTGTGAAATAATAATTTTCCTTTTTGGAAGGGAAAATAACTATATTTGAGCAAAAAAAATGTTTAGAAGGATTTTAAGATTATTTATGGATATTTATGGATTAAGGTATAGACGATTTTTAATTCCACTATTCTTATATTTTCAATTCTTTTGGGTAAGTTTTTATAATAAAAAATCTTTAAAAAGTTCTTGCATAAACACATTAATAGATATATTTATGACTACATTCTTTGGCTATTAAAAAAGATTTCCTAGCTTTGGATCTGAAACATACATTCCGCAATGCAGATTCTGCCTGACTCCCCTCACAGCCCAGAGAACACGTGGCTGGGGTGACATATTTCAGATGCCATTCTAGCATTCCGGGTAACATGCAGGCTCCCAGCCAATGGCTGCAAAGGGACTGACACTGATCTGGTTGCTTCCAGCTGCAGACCATCACAGATGTGGTTAGATTCATAGGCTCATGTTTTTCTCTGTCAAAAGAAATCAGAAAATGTAAGGGTTTTACTTTCACCAAGGGAAAAAGAATTTGATTGTTTTTATGCAAAAAAATAACAACAAACTAATTTGAACCGGATGAAAATACATTTGCTCAAAACAGCACTGCAGCAATGAAGGGGCTCTGGCTGGCAGAGGCTTGTTGGATTCCTGTGAGTGCTGGACTCCTCAAATGAAATTCCCTTGGCACTCCAGAAGGCCTGTGGTTGTCCCCATGGGTATGTGGCCATTTGTGGTACACAAAAGTCTCTGGCTTTGCCACAATTTCAAAGCCTTTTTTGGCTTATGAAAGGCTTTGCACTCAAATGGAGTTTTTTTGAGTCCCACTCACTGATGTCATTTACCAGAGTTATAGTCCAGATCTGACATTCTAGACTTTTAAAATCTTGCAGACATTCAAATGGTTCAGGTTTGGATGTGTACCCACCTCTGCAGGCCTGGGACAAATTCGATAAAACCACCCAGACAAGTTCAGCAAAATGCAAAGAAATTTTTCTCTCTGCAAGACTGAAATGTCTGTGAAGCTATAAAAACTTCTACATCTACAAAAATAGAGAACAAACTCATCAATAACTTATCTATCCATAATGCATGGCCATTTAAAAAAGTACTGTATTTACTGCTATTAAATTCTATCTGGCTTTTGCCAAATTGTGTCCTAAACTGTAAGGAAAGTATATAAAGGAAGAGACTTTTTGACATTTTACGAGAAAAAGGAACCCTCCTACACAGTTGGTGGGAATGTAAATTGGTGCAGACACTATGGGGGACAGTAGAGTTTCCTTAAAAAACTAAAAATAGACTTCCTTGTGATCCAGCAATCCCACTTATGGGCATATGTCTTGAGAAAAATATAATTCAAGAAGACACATGCACCCCAATGTTCACAGCAACAGTATTTACAATAGCCAAGACACTGAAACAACCCAAATGCTCACTGACAGATGACAGGATAAAGAAGGTGTGGTATATTATATACATATATGTATACACACACATATATACCCACTCACACACACACACAATGGAATACTGCTCAGCCATTAAAAAATAAAATAATGCCATTTGTAATAGCATGGATGGACCTACAGGGTATTATGCTAAGTGAAATAAGTCAGAGAAAGAAAAACAAATATTCTATCTATTAACTTATATGTATATCTAAAAATTAAATCAAATTAATGACTATAACAAAACAGAAATAGACTCACAGGTACACAGAACAGACTGGTGGTTACCAATGGGGAGAAGGAGGAGAGGGGAGGCAGGATGGGGGTAGAGGATTGAGAGGTAAAAAGTACTACATATAAAATGGATAGGTTACAGGGATATATCATACAGCACAGGGAAATATACCTATTATTTTATGGTGACTTTAAACAGAATATAACCTATAAAATTGTTGAGCCTCTGTGTTTTACACCTGAAACTAATATGATGTAAATCTACTCAATTACAAAATATTTAATCAAAGTTTTCTTTTCATATTATTTGCAATAAGTTAGAAGCCATCACTGTCCAATAGAAACATAATGCAAGTCACAATTTTCCAGTAATCCCATTTAGAAAATGAAAAATAAGTGAAATTAATTCCTGTGATAATTATATTTATCCCAAAATATCCAATATGCTATCATTTCAAAAGTGTGATTAACACTTTTAAAACTTATTAATAAATATTTTACATTATTTTTGTTGTACTAAGTATTGAAAATCTATTATGTATTTTCCACTTATACAACATCTCAATTCACAATAGCCACATGTGGCTGGTGGCTACCATACTAGACAGAGCATGTTACACCATTCACACTTCTGATAAATTACCTGCCCTCTTGCAGAAAAAGCTTTAAATATTCCCTATATCAAACAAAACAAACTTGATGTGTGGGGAGTATCTTCATTATAGAGTGAAAAAGGTAAGAGAGCCATGGTTACATGTATGTTAATGTAGCAATACCTTCTTAATTCATTCAGGACTTTACAATCTTTCTTCATATGCTAAGGATTCACTGTCACTGGGCAATGTTTTTCAGTATTACCGTCTTTGGAATTGAGAGGCTTCTGATAACCCTGCTTTGTGCATCTGTACATGAAAGAAAATAACAAAACAGAGAAAAAGACCTTATTAAAAATAATTTAGGGGGGAGGGTATAGCTCAAGTGAAAGAGCATATTCTTAGCATGCACAAGGGCCTGGGTTCAATCCCAGTACTCCTTCTAAAAATAAAATAAATAAATAAAAACCTAATTACCACCCCCTGCAAAAAATTAATTAATTACTTTAATTAAAAGTTAAAAAAAGATAATTTAGTGCAGGCTTATCAGGCTACAAGAGCTACAATGAATACCACCCCCATTAATTTAGAAGAAGTCTCACAGTATTTCCCCACATAAAGGCTAAAATATAATTCAGAACACTTTCTGATGGTCAGCATGATTTTAACAAAAAAGTAGATAATTACCTCCCTGGTGTCAAAGCTCTGTCAGGGATGTGCACAGAAAATTTAGTAAAAATGGTTTTGCAACTACGTTTGAAAGAAATGCTGAGAAATGATCTTTTCTGTTGGAAATTAGCCTGCTTTTACATTCTGCAGTAGGCATACATGTTTACAAACCAGGCAGGAACTGGACCATATTTTACACATACTTTAGAAACTGATTTAAATTTTGCTCTCTACCTGCAAGGCTATTTTTTAGGTAATAACATAAGCTGGCCACTATACTAAATTTTGTTTCCCTGTTTGCTTAATCCTCACAACAACTCTGTAAGCTGCTATAATTACCCCCATATAACAGACAAAGAGCTTGAGGAAGAAAATAATTTGGGTAAATTGGTAAATGGTGGAGCTGGGTAAGACTGCAGCCAGTCTGACACTCAAGTCCATTCTCACCGATGTCTGATACTGCTACCTACATTCAGCAATGATCATTGATTTCATATTTAAGTGTGTCATTTCTAAAACTGCAAAGCTTTATTAGTACTGCTGTGTAAATTATTCTTTTGAGATGTGATTGCCAAAAATAAATAAACAAATAAAATCAGGGTGCCACTGGGGGGAGGGCGAACTGCATATGGATGGACACAAGGGAACTTTTTGAGGACACAGTTGCACAACTCTAGAAATAACTAAAATGGCTGACTTGTACAATTATAATGTGTGAATATTATGGCCTGTAAATTATATCTTAATACAGCCTTTAAATTAAGAAACTGGGATACCAAATTAAGCCTAAAACACATATACATATCACACAAAGAACAACAGGCAAATATCATTATTTACTGCACCATTTTCTTTCATGCAGCTTCCTTTCCTCACCCGTTCCTGAAAGGATGATTCATTTCTAAAATAGTCTTTATTTATTCAGCAA
Organism: Camelus bactrianus; assembly: GCF_048773025.1. Lineage (NCBI taxonomy): Eukaryota > Metazoa > Chordata > Mammalia > Artiodactyla > Camelidae > Camelus > Camelus bactrianus. The sequence goes on from NC_133566.1 coordinate 637,278, forward strand.
AAAAATTTTGACTGCCTACTATGTACCCAGGACTAGTCTAGGCAGTTGGAATAGATCAATAAACAAAACAAAAGTCCTGTCCTCACGGAGCTTGGAGTCTAGCTTGGGTGGGGAGTGGAGATGACAATTCACACAACAGAGCAGCAGAGGAGGTGGCATGTTAGGAAAGAGGGACCATGGAAAATAGAAAAAAGGGCAAGGTAAAGAGAGTTGAGAGTATGGGATGAGGGTGATGTTGTGTTAAATACCAGAGCAGGCCACACTGAGGACTGAGGTTAGAACTAGGACTAGGAGTTAAGAAGGCCCAGGTGGATGGAATAACCATCACCAAGGCCAGCATGCACCTCGCATGTTCCAGGATGGGGGCAGGGCTGGGGCTGTGTGAAGGGTCAGTGCAGATCCTGTAGGGACTTGCAGGACGTTGTAGGACTGTGGCTTTTACCCAGAGTGAAATGGGGAGGCACTGCAGAAGGACGACACAAACTAACTTAGGTTTTCAAAGGCTCACTTGACTGCCAGGTGAGAATAGTCAATACAGGTCAGAGATGAAAGGAGGGAAGCCACTGAGAAGGGCTGTGTAGGAGGAGAGGACAGTGGCTTAGGGCAGGGAAGCAGCAGTGGAGGCAGGAGCCATGGTGAGAAGTGACTGGGTTCTGGATATGTTTTAAAGGCAGTGTTAAACCAGTTTTGTTGACAGAATGCATGTGGTATGTCAGTGAGAGTCAGAATAACTCCAAGTTTTTTGACCCAAGCAGCTGGAAAGATTAAGGTTCCACTAACTGAATGGGGGAGGTTGCAGAAAGAACCAGTTTGGGGGATAGAAGGACCAAGAGCTGTTTTTACACATGTTGGTTTTAAGATATCAGAGATCCAACTGAAGATGTCAAATCAGCAGAAGATGTAAGAGTACAGATTTGGAGAGAAAAAGTCTAGCCGGAGACAGAAATGTGGGAATCATGTGTTACACAGGTGGTACAGGAAGTCATGAAACCCAGGTACTCAAACATTAAGGTAACCTGGCACTAACCATAGAAGTTATCCTTGCTCGTGTCCCCAGGCCCAGAATCAACACTAATTGAGAGACACCTGATCCCTTGAGGGCCTACCTACTAGGTGTGTATATCAGTCCTGTTTCCCAACCACTCAAGTTTTTAAAGGGAACTTACAAATGAATGAGTGCAAGACACTGCCTCCAGTGGGTGGGTCTTGAGCTGGAGTGGGAGAATTGGGTTGTGCACGCTACACCCTATGGCCGTGTGCGTGTGTGTGCGTGCGTGTGCATGTGTGTGTGGGCAGGGGGATGATTTACACCTGGATGAAGAAAAAGAGCTGGTAAGTCTAGAAGCTGAAAGATCAAAGAATATCCAGATCTGGTCGAGGGAACAGGGGAAACATTGTGTACAGTAAGACACATCCCCATAATGCCATTTCCCACCATCCTTTCATCAGGAACACATTTGGAAAGGGGGGGATTATGTAGATACGTGTGATGTACACAGACTTTCTGACCATTTAACACTGAATATCTACATATGTAACAAGTTAATGATATTTATATCTGTTTCAAGTTTAATAACTTAAGTTCACATCAGAGGGAAAATAAAATATTGAGGACTGGTAGAACTATCATAGACGGCTCAGAATGGAAGCAAAAGCAGCTCTGCCCACAAAGAATGTCATTAATGTCAAGAATGTTTATATTTGCTTAAGAAATTGAGAGTTACATCTTCCTGCTTTAAAGAATTATCTTAAGACAGATAAAATACAACAAGCAAAGTCTGTACTGGTGCTTTCTTAAAGCTATTTTTAGTTTCTGCTTTTTCTGATATGCTCCAGAAACTCTGCAAAGAAAAGCTTCTACTCAAAGGCTTAAAGGAATAAAGAAGAAATAAAACTGCATTCTTTTAAGCGTTCTCTGTACTGAGAGTCACTTGCAAATGCAGCACCCTGCCACAGGTCTACATTTTTAACAATAAAGACCTTTGTACAATTTTTCAATTGCTATGTGACTTTGTGTCAGTCTCTCACTCAGAAGCAGAATGGAGTACCAGAAAATGACACTTCATGTCTAAAACTGCAGATGTGGAAGATGAACGTACACCAGGAAACAGCCAAGTGGGAGCATAATGTTTACCTTTTAAGTTACCGTAAGTGCAGTTACACCTGCTCCCTGCTTCCCCTGTGAAGAGTTAGTCTTATGCAGAAAAGCTCTCATTCTGAGAACTGTCTTCTTTAAAATATTTGGAGATTCTTTTTTAATATTTTATATATTTATTATGGTATTATTTAATTATTTTTATTTTGGCAGGGCATAGGTAATTAAGTTTATTTATTTTTGGAGGAGGTACTGGGGATTAAACCCATGACCTTGTGCATGCTAAGCATGAGCTCTACCACTTGAACTACACCCTCCCCAGGAGATTCTTTTTTAAGGTTCTTTTACTTTTAAAACTTTCCCAACTCTACATCCCATAACCAGTATTAAAATTATCCAATAGACTATTGTTACAGAACATACTCTACAAGAGCTGAGGTTTCCCAGGGTTTGGATCCCAGAACTCTGCTACCAGATAATCCTAAAGCCTTCCCTCCAATTCCCAGCTGCGGGCAAGGTCGGCTTCTCAGATCAGGTAACTTTCTAACTCTGCCTAAGAACACTCTACTGCTAGTAATGGAACTCTCAGACAGGAAGCAAATAAAGCTCCTGATGAGGGCTGCCTCCTTCAATCAAGATGCCATCACCAAGCAAATATTTAAACCTACTGCAAAACTTCGGAAGACATCTTAGAAACAACAAAGTTTCTTTAGATGCATACTATTTGCTCTGGAATAGTGATTTCCAATGGAGGGAACAAAGGACCACACGACCCAAGCAAATTTTTTTTTTAAACTGCACATAACCATCCCTCTTCATGTGAGGATTCAGGCAAGCCTTTCTTACAGGTCTAGGTGTAACAGAATGACAGCACCTCTAGGGGTGGGGTGAAAGGCAGCTAGGAAGACTTTTAGTGAAAGGGGGTGATGTAATAGGCCCCATCTCCCACTTACCTCCCACCAGAGGACAATAATCTCAGATCCAGAGCAAACACTTTAGGAAACAGAGGTTTGTTTTGTTTTGTTTTGTTTTTTTTGTTTGTTTGTTTGTTTTATGGTTTTCTGGTGGAAAAATGCCCTGAGTCATGTGAAGTTGTGGCTGCAAAGTTGAACTGGGGACCAAATATTTTCACATTCAGAACACAAATAGCCTCCAGGTGGCCACCATCTCTGCTTTCCACTTTGCCTGTTCACCCCAAAACCTGCAGGTCTCCCCTGCTTGCAATGACACCCACCACTTCTCACAAATTCCTACCAAGTTCACGCAGCTGGTGATGTCAAAGTCACCATTTGTACTGCTCTGAAGTCCCTCCATTACTTTATATCCCTTCTAGTTTCTCTGTTGTCTTCCTAGCTACACTTGCATTCAGAAGCTGGTTACCACACTAACATTGCCTCTGTAATGAGTCCGGGATATAGGAAGTAGAGATTCAACTGTAACCAGTCTCAGAATACTTGTCATGCCTCTCTAGTTTCCCAACAAAATACCCTAGCATCCTTCATCTCACACAAAGAACCACCGCATTACTTAGAGGTTGTAAAAGTAGAGGGCTTTCCCCACTGAAAACACTGTGGTTTGTAGTAGAGTTGTGCTTTCAGTTTTCACAACTAGTTACAGGCAAAAAGACATGGTCTGCAAATTTTCTTCAAGTGTTTGGAATTTAAACTTTTATTAGATACAAGGCCAGTGGACTAACGGTAATCTATAAACATATGGTCATATTACCAAATAATGTTCATGTCTGCCTTACAGACATGTAAGAAGTTGAATTATACCTGCAGTCTGTAGGCCTTTAGAATTGGATGTGAAGCATCCTGTGAGATAAAAAAAAACCTCCTATCCAGTCACAGAACACCTTACAGACAACATCACATTAATGCCACTGAATACATTAGTATAGTCCATGTATGGTTAAGTTACATCTCCAATTTCTCAGAGCTGGAAAGGAGATTTCTAGAAAAGCTGGAAAAGCCCAATTACCAAAACAGCTCAAAAGTTAAAGCAGACTCCTGCACATCCCAGAGCATAGGGCGGAGGGGGCATTGCCCACCACCCTGTCCTCCCCCAGGACGTGGAAAGTGGGGAAGCAGGCAGGAGTGGGTGGCTGGGACTCGGAGGTGGAGAGGTGATGAAAACAAGAGTGGAACTGCTCTGGTCCTAGAGCAACAGAGCTGTAAAAAGATCGGGTTCAGTTCAACCCGCTCCCTCTCCCACTTTCCCTCCCACCTACGTGACAAACAGCACAGTCAGGCACTTTCTGTCCCTGACGGTGATTACTAGCAGGAAAGGGAACAGAGTAAACACATGTCCTATAAAAGATCAGTCTCATTTTAAAGACTATTTTATAAACAATGAATAGCACTGTCAGAGTGGGGCAATTGTGAGGTTCTCAAATAGGGAGGAGGAGGTTGAGGATCCATTTTCAACACTTTCATATCTTTTACCACTCATAATTCTGAACTTTCTTTTGCCACTTTTCGTAGCATTGCCATCACAGGCAGGTAAGTGGGCAGCAATATGACTTGGCCATTTGGCTGATGGGGCTAAATTTCCCAGCACTGGAATGAAAAGGCACTGGAAGAGGATCAGCTGGAAGATGTGAAAGGTGGTCGTGGCCTGTGCCCAACACTAACCAGGTGACCCTGGGTTAGGCTCTTACTCTCTCTGGGCTTCCGGCTGTGTACTTATATAATAAGGTTTTGTCATTCCACAAATATATCCAATATGAAATGTAATGTGAAAGTCAAACATAATGACATCTCACCTGCTTGCCTTAGGGAACTGTACAAGCACTGAATACTATGTGAATGTAAACACAAAGTTAAGAAAACTGTTGAGGTAGAGCGCTAAACTGAACATGGAGATAAATTTTTATGGATTTTCTTGGCTTTCTTTTTTAATTGCAACACTGAATTAATAGTTATTAGTTATACTCCACACCACCACCCCTGTGAATAAATAAATTACGTAAGCACTGCCTGGATGCCTGCTATTGCCTGATGCTAAGCAGGGTGAGGGGTATAAAGGAGGCTGAACAAGGGAGTCTTCTCCAGTTACCAGCTAAGCAAGGAGGCATATTGGCAACCACCTGGGAATGGTACCAAGTCAGTACTCAAAGCCAAGATTACATGTTAATGATCATAAACAGTGCAGGAATACAAAGAGGAGCTAGAAGTATTTGGAGTAAATAGGGAAGACTCTATGAAGGGGATTGGGCTCCAAGTAGTTCTCAGGGCAATTCTAAGCTGTTGTAACTGAGGACTGTAAAGGAAAAGGCTGGAGACTCCTGGCTTTTGATAAGGCACAGGTTACCCTAGGAGGCTAAGGAAAATAATGATTGGAATACATAATATAAGGCCAAAATGATGGAGGACCAAGACCACTTGGCTGAGAGATCTGGTTGCAGTAAGTCTTTTACTTGACTCTAGATGTTGGAGGGTCAAAACTGTAGGTGGACTGAAAGGTGGGGAGAGAACATCCAAGAGTTCAACAGAAGGAAACATTCTAGTATCAGGGATGAAAGCTCTTCATCAGAGTATCAGCAATCAGAATAGACACTTGAAACCAAAAACATACAGTTCCAGAAGCTGACAAAATGTGGAGGGTGGTGAGAGAAAGATTAAATCAAAGACCATTCCAAACCTTTGTGTATTCAGGACTGGAAGAATGATTATCCCACTGAATAAGTGGAGACGCTGCAAGAAAGATTATGAAACCAGCTTTAGACATATTGAATCTGACATATGAGCTAAGAGTAGGTGTTCTCTAAGAAGCTCAAAATTCAAAACTGAAGCACAGATCTAGAGTACAGGTTTAAGATGTAGATGGACAAGACACGATAAATCTAAAAGAAAGCATAGGCAAAACATTCTCTGACATAAATCTTAGCAACATCCTCCTAGGGCAATCTACCCAGGCAATGAAAATAAGAGCAAAAGTAAACAAATGGGACATAATTAAACTCATAAGTTTCTGCACAGCAAAGGCAACCATAAGTAAAACAAAACAACAAACTACGAATGGGAGAAAATATTTGCAAATTATACGACTAACAAAGGCTTAATTTCCAGACTATATAAACAGCTCATAAAACTTAATAACAAAAAAATGATCAACTCAATCCAAAAATGGGTAGAAGACCTAAACAAGCATTTCTCCAATGTAGACACACAAATGGCTAATAGGCACATGAAAAATTTCTCAGTATCACTAATTAACAGAGAAATGCAAATCAAAACTACAATGATGTATCAGCTCACACTGGTCAGAATGGCCATCACTCAGAAGTTCATGAATCATAAATGCTAGAGGCTGTGGAGAAAAGGAAGCCCTATTACACTGATGGTGGGAATGCAGTTTGGTGTAGTCATTATGGAATTCATGGAATTCCCTCAAAAAACTAAAAGTAGACTTACCCTATGATCCAGCAATTCCACTTCTGGGTATATAACTGGAGGGAACTCCAAAGTGAAAAGATACCTGCACCTCAGTATTCGTAGTACCACTGTATACAGTAGCCAAGACACGGAGGCAACCTAAATGTAGCAACTGATGACTGTATAAAGAAGATGTGGCATATTTATGCAATGGAATACTACTCTACCATGAATAGGACAAAATAACACCTTTTGCAGCAATATGGATGGACCTAGAGATCGTCAATCTAAGTGAAGGGAGACAGAAACAGAAAAATATCAAATGATGTATCACTCATATGCGCAACCTAAAAAAAGAAAAAAAAAAAAAAGACTCTGTGAACTCATCTGAAAAACAGAAACAGACTTGCAGACTTAGTAAACAATCTTAAGGTTACCAAGGAAAGGGGATGGGAAGGGATAAATTTGGGAATTTGAGATTTACAAATGTTAGCCACTGTATATAAAAATAGATTTTAAATAAATTTTCTTCTGTATAGCACAGAAACCAATGTTCATTATCCAGCAATAACCTATAATGAAAAAGCTGATACAGCCACCAACTGAGGAAGCAAGAGAAGAAAGGAGAGTTAGTTATGCTGAACTAGAGCCCACTTCTAAAATCCTTGTAGCCACTGAGGCTGCCCCGAGTACACTGAGCCCTCCTCCCAGAAACAGGCTGACATGACATGCATCCTGCGAACCTGGGGCAGCAAAGGCCATTCCCAGGACTGGCCCTGGGGGAGATGGGAGCAAGTCCACCTGCTCCCCCTGGGGCAGCACCCCTCCCCGCAGCCCCCGCCTCCTGACTGCACCGCGCCTGCCTCTCAGAAACCCACTGACTTGAAAACATGTGATCTGAGAACCTGGGGCAGCGGCCGGGAGATGGGCAGCGACCTGGCAAGCTGGTCGGTTTTCCCTCATCTCCCCTGCGGCCTGTCCCGGGCTCGGCCTCTGCTGCCCCATGCATGGTCCCCAGGTCAGCCTGCTCCCTGGTGGAGGGCGCGGTGTGGTCGAAGACAGCGGCGGGTTATGGGATCTGCCCATGGGAGCCAGTGGATTTGCTTCAAATTCCCCAGCGCATGGCCTGGGCTTGGCCTCTGCTGCCCTAGTTTCATGGAAGTCAGATTACAGCTCAGCCTGCTCCAGGAAGGCAGGCACTGTGCTGTCAGGGGATGGCGGCGGCTGCGATTGCGGGATTGGGGCTGCCTTGTGAGAGCGCGGGTGTTTGCTACCATTTCCTGCTGTTGCTGCAGCCACCCTGGCACACTGACCACACCATGCCCGCCTCCCAGCAGACTGACGTGTAAACTGAGTCCCATGAACTGGGGGCTTTAGAGGCCGCCCCCAAGGTCAGACAGCGGGAGGATAGGAGCAAATCCAAGGGCTCTCATGGGACAGCCCCCATCCCATCCGAGGCCCCGCGGCCACACCGCACCCGCCTCCCAGGAGCAGGCCATGGTCTGAGGCCAGTTGGAGATGCTCCGGGGCCGTCCGGCGCCCTCCCACCTCCTGGGGCTGTACCTGCTCTCCTAAACCAGGGTATAAGTGGCGGCAAAAACGCGGGGTTCAGGAACTACTAATGGAGGGGGCACCACGAACCCTGGCGGCGGCCGGGACCCGCCTCAGGGTCCTAACGGGATGCGCGGCCTGGGCCTCACCTCCTCACCCCTCCCTGTGCGCCTCCCCAGCTGCACATCCCAGGTGTCACCCGCCAATTCCCCGAGCAGCGCATCCCCACCAGCGCCCCCTTACCTGCCTGGCAGCGGCAGCAGAGCCAAGGGAAAGCAGCGGCCCAGACCCCAGGCTGTGTTCCTCTTCCAGTAGCTGGTCCAGGAGCAACCGGCTCCCACCAGCTTCCAGGCGCTCTGGGCAGGTTATGGCGTCCGCGCGTCTGTGAGTCTGCGCGTGCGCGCCCCTCCTTCTCCCGCCCGCAGCGCAAACTGTTCGGGTGGGGCTCCTGCTGTACCGGACCTGGCCACTGGGGCCGGGAAGAGCCAGGTGGGGGCCCTCCTGCTCGTCCCGCCAGGTCTCTAGCCCCAAAGCCCCCATCTAGCCACCACCTGGGTCCTGGCACTGAACCAGAAAAACGACCGCCCTGGGCCAGGCCACACCCCACCAGCCCCACTTCCCCTGCTCACCTTCCCCTCCATATTACTACCCTCCCACCCCTGGCCAGGCCCAGTCTCCCACCAGACCTTGAAGACAGAGCTCCTCCTCATACCGAGGTCCCTGCCTCGACACTCCATCCTGTTAGGTCCTAACCTATGACCCCTACACCCACAAGATTACCCCTCATGCCTCACCGCAGGACACCCAACATCCTGAGATTCTCCCCCTCAGCTCTCAGCCAGGTCAGTTCCACTCTTAGTGGGCCCCTCACCCCTCAACCTGTACCCCTCACCACGGAATCTCCTTCACTCTGAGTGCACACCTACCCTGAGCTGATTCCCTCACCCCTCACCCTGTGGTTGGGGTGGGGATATCTGGGCTCCAGTAATGATGACTACTGTCACCAGTGGGGGATCCAGCCTAGTGTGCACCTTCATATTTAATGTCTGAGGCTGCAGGGCAAGGCAGGCTGGGCTGAAGATGCTTCCAATTCCCACACTGGCTCCCTGATCCCCATGCCCTGTGCCTCAACTGACCCGACGGGTCAGGGTGATCCCAGGCTGCCCGCCACTGGTCTGTGGGCCTTGGGTGGTTGATGGTCCTGATGGTGATCTGGACCCCTAGGGCGGAGGCACAGGCATGCAGACCTTTGAGGTGGGGGAGTTCAGAGGGTGCACTTGAGCCCAGGGGTAGACAGCAGATGGTGGGCTGTGTGCATGGGGCTGTGTGCATGGCCTGGGCTTAGCCCAGGTGGGTGCAGGGACCTTGTTCATTCACACCAGGCCAGAGGGAAGAGGGACGGGAGCTTTGAAAGTGTCAACATTAGGAAGCCAAGGCTGGAGAGCAATGTAGGCAGGTGCATTGGCCAGGCCACCTTGGAGCCCGCCTCGATGCTGGTCCCTTGCATCAGGGGAGACTGGCAGTTGACTGGCCAATGAGACATCCCCTGCTGTGTTATAGTTTACAGGCAATTGAAGGGACTTTGACAGGTAATTTTAATCCAATAATCGTTAATTTCTCTGTGGGAGATCAGGTCCAAAGTCATGGTGAATCTGGTAGGGCTTCTGCCTGAACTCCAGCCTGGGACAGTGGAGGACCCACCCAGGAATCATACTCTTAGCCTCTCACCAAAAGGCACTGTAATAGAAAAGAACAAATCTGACTCCATATTAGATTTGTTCCTTTTCCTTTAACCCTGTGCCCTGTTTCTAGGCTTAGTCTTGCTAGCTCTGCACCTTTTGTAAAACAATGTTGCCTTTAGCCTGAAATAAATAGGAGAGCCTATTCTCAAAACTCTGACCTTTAAGGATATTAACACTTTTGCACTCCTATAAAGGTAACAAGTTGCAGAATAGAAAAACTTTGTTTTGTTGCAGGTTTTACAGGAACACCATGATCTGACCCACGTGGACAGCTGCAAAGGATTCCAAGAACAAAGAAATCCTACACCAAGAAGTTTGCAACAACCAACCACAGCCCCTCCCCTTTTTAGTAGAAAAGGAGCCTGAAGTCTGATTTGGGGATGATGGTTCTCCAAGATATTAGTCTGCCATTATCTTGGTCTGCAGCTGTCTACGTGAATCAGGTCATAGTGCCTCTGTAAAACCACTAACAAAACAAAAGTTATTTTCTATTCTGCAACTTGTTGTCTTTATATAAGTGCAAAAGTGTTAATATCCTTAAAGATCAGAGCCTTGAAAATAGGCTTTCCTGTATATTTCAGGCTAAAGGCAACATTCTTTTACAAAAGATGCAGAGCTAGTAAGACTAAGCCTAGAAAAGAGGGCACAGGGTTAAAGCCAAAATAACAGATATTATATGGAGTCAGATTTTTTTCTTTTCTATTATAGTATATTCTATATTTATGTTTTAAGTTTATAAGAATACAGTTTAGCCTTTTCCCATTTTAAACTGTGCAATTTTAAGGAGCATTAAGTGCTTTCACAATGCTGTGAGACCACCACTTGTTTCAGACTATTTCCTTCCTCAAAGTAAAAGCTTGTATCCAAAGCGCACCCCTCGTCTTCCCTCACCCAGCCCGTGACAAGCCCTCATCCCCTTTCTCTCTGTGTCTTTACCTATCCTGGAGGTTCCCTATCAATGAAATCATATAAAAGGTGGCTTTTTTTTTTGTCTGCCCACATATCTTAAGCAGGGACGGGTGAATTATTTTGTTTGTTTGTTTTTATGTGAATTAGCATTTTGTATTTTGAGAGGAAAATCCAGATGGATTAAAGATGAGACGTACAAAATGAAGCCCTTTTAGTAACTCTGTGCATAATCTCAGGGTAGGCACTGCTGTTCTAAGTGTGAAACCAAAGCCAGAAGGAAGATGCTTAGCTCTTCCTGTGGGAAAATTAGACCAAACAAAACCAGAAAACAAAGGCCAAGAAAGACAGCTGGAAAGACAAACCACAACCTGGAAAAAGCGTTCCTCATGACCCAAGGTCAGAGAAAAGCTTCACATCCCTGTGGTCCAAAACCCTCTTGAAGCCCAGAGTTCTGAAAAGGAATAAAACACACACAGGCAGTTCCAATGAGAGGCCGTGCAGGTGGTCAGTGTGTGCTAGAGATGCTCGACCTCTCAGGAGAGGACACAGGCAGACGGACAGACTGCAGAGACAGCATTGGCCCCCATCACACTGGCAGGTCTTTAGCCTGGTGACAACCAGCCCTGGTGACAATGTGAGCAGGCAGAGGCCCCAGCAGGTGCCCTGGAGGGAAGAGCAAATGGACGCTCCTCTCTGGGGGAACAGGTTGCAGGACACATCAAAGTGCCACAGGTGCATCCCTTCCCCAGTAGTGCTGATCCTTAGAGAAGATCCCACCAAATTTCTTGCACAATTTTCAAAGATAATTTTTCTTCAGTAACATGAATTCAAAATAATCAATATGTCATAAAGGCATTTTCATAAGTGACCTTCCCTGGGCCCTAACAATACACACACATAAATACACACATATACACATAAATATATACACACATATACACATAAATATATACACACATACATCCAGGAAAAGAGACAGACAGGCTGAAACACAGAGAAGCAGAGGGAGATAGAGAAACAGAGAGAGAGACAAGACAGAGAGGCACTGAGAGATAGACAGAGAAAATAAACACTGGAGCTGCGAATGAATGGAACTCACACACATTCATTTTCACAAGTCAGTCTACATGTCAGAACCCGGTCCCAGTGTCCATCCACCCTCCAGGGGAGGGTGTGCAGATCACACAAGGACGTGTCACCAGAAGGCAAAAAAAAAAAAAAAGAGCCATTGTGGGGCAGCCCACCCCAGAGGTCGAGATGCGACACTGGGCCTGTAGGTCAACATCACAGAATGACCTAGGAAGTTGTAGGCCAGAGAGGATGATGTCAGAGTTGTATTTAATTTCAATCCCCCGACTGGGACCTGGGAAGCAGCAGCAAGGAGGGTGACTTTCTCCAGAACCCAGGGAAGACCCTGGTCTGTGTGGCATGTGCTCTGTGCTCATCCAGCCCTCTGTGGGGTCCTTCCCTTGCTGAGTCTGTACACGAGCTCCCTGTGATACCAGCACATGGGGGTGAAATATGTAGTAGGTGTTTCTTGGTCCAGATACAGGATGGCTTCTCTAAAGCAGGGGCCAGAATGATCCCCACTGTGCTGATGGAGGATTGGGGAGACCCTGAGAGGCATGTGGCTTGTCCAGGGTGACAGCACTGCTGAGTTGGGGGAGCTGAGTGTGAACCCAGCTCTGTCCTTAGAGCTGTGGCCCTGGCTGCATCCAGGCCTCCCCAGGGTTTTGGGGGGGCTGAGATGATGTCACTGTCTGTGAACATGGCATGGTGTGGGAAATGAGAGATCAGCAGCCCAGAAAGGCCCTTGGGGAGCATTGTGTAAGGAGGAAGCTTGGATAAGGGGACCCCAGGAAGTGACCTCACTTCCCTGGCAATAGAGCCCAACAGAACTTGGAATCAAGGTCACCAGGCACACACTCAGTAGAAAAGCCCCTACTCAGCTCACTTGGTTGGAGACAGAGGCATGTTCTGCTGTATCCCAACATCACGAGGCCGCGGCCTCAGGAAAGCCCACAGTGAGGGACTGTACCAACAGTGTCGACACTGGGTCAGGTCTCACCCCAGGCGCCTCTGGCCTTTTGGCCAGAGAGACCCAAAGGTAACACAGGGAGGCCCAGGGCAGGCCCGCCCAGGCCGGGCCACCACTCACGTCCCACCCAGGTAGCTCCACGGCCCCATCCCGGCTGGTGGAGGTGGAGCAGTCATGTTGGGGATGGGTTTCTGCATCAAGCAAGAGCAGGTCAGAGGCCTGGGGGACCGGTCACATCCACAGCCCAGATCAAAGCTGGCTGGCTGGGATGTGGAGAGCCGGGACAGGGTCCTGCTGCCCGAGGTGTAGATCATGCTCTCTGGTTGTGTCTCTTCCCTCCCGGGTGACTGTCTGAACTTAAGAAGGTCCCAGTCTGATCTGGTAGCAGAGGGTCGAATGGACAGAAGCAGGAGTGTTCCTGGCTGGGCAGGGCTCTGAGACTTCCAGGCCGGGTCAGCTGCTGGTCACTGTCATTGCAGAGCCAGACACCACATATTGAACTGGAGCCGATGAATAAGAACACCCATGCCACCTCCCCAACTGAGGGCCAGTGCAGGCCCCAGGTGAGTCTGGATTTGGAGGGGTCCCCACCACGAAGGCCCAGAAATGAATGAGGCAGGCCTCCGACCCAGACATCACCCAGGGTTCTCCCCAGGGTCTTGCCCGGGTCTGACAGGTAGCTCAGCACACCCGGCTCTGACCTGGAGCACCGTGCCCACCTCGCTGCAAGTCAGGTGGAGGACCAGGAGCCCCCGAAGCAGAGCCCGAAGGTCAGAAATGCAGGGCTGGTGCATGTGTGTAGGTGAGGGAGGGGCGAGGGCTGGGCCACACAGGGAGGTGTCCCCATAGGCTACTGTTGGGAGCAGAGCAAAGAATGGCCTAAGACCACCTGTCTGGAAGAATTCAGTCACAGAACACATCGTGTGAGCACTTTCTGGGTGGGAGCTGTCTGGAAAGCTCTGGGAAGGTTTCTGTCCTTGAAGAGGCACATGGAAAGGGAGGCACGTGGGTAAATGTTTCCTATCTCACAGCAGGAGCACTTCCACAAGACTTAAAACTCTCTCCACATCCAACAGTTACAGAGCAGGCAGGGGCAGGGGAAGGTGTCAGAGACCCAAAAAAGGACGATCTGGATCCAGCAGGAGACTGCGAGCTCCCTCCTGCAGCTCCTGCATCTCCTCCTGAACCTTCATCTGTACCTGGACTGCTGGGCAACGGAGAAACAGTTCAGGCATCACCACCACCTGGGGCAGAGCCCCTCTGCTCCCACCCAAACCTTATTCTATAAAATCTTCTCAAAATTCCCAACATCAGTCCCCTCCCCCTCCCCCTCCCAAACTTGACGTCCCTTCCGCTGGAGATGTTTTTGTTTGGTTTTCCTTTACTTTCCTTTGTTTGTTTCACATTTTCTTTTTCTATTTAAAGTTTCCTGTAATAAAATATAGACTTTTTCCCTTTTAAATTGTACATTTCAGGAGCATTAGGTGCATTCACATAATGTGCGTCCATCACTACCATCTACTTTCACACTATTTGCTTCCCCAAAGTAAAACCCTGGATCCAGAGTGTGCACTCCCATTTCTCCCTCCCCCAGCCCCTGACAACCCCAAGTCCTCTTTCTCTCTGGGTGTCTTTATCTCTCCTGGGTGTTTTTGTCAATGAAACTGTGAAAGGTGGCATTTTGTGCCTGCCTACATGTATTAAGCAGGGGCTGGTGATTTATTTGTTTGTTTGTTTTCACTTGAAATAGAATTTTTATTATTTGAAAGGGAAATCCAGATGTACAAAATGAAGCCCTTTTAGTAACTCTGTGCATAATCTCAGGGTAGACACTGCTGTTCCCCCTGTGACACCACAGCCAGAAGATAGAAAGGAGATTTTTAGCTCTTCCTGTGGCAAAAACAAAACTAAACAAATCAAAAAACAAGCAAAAGCCCAGAAAAACAGCTGGAAATACAAACCACAACCTGGAAAAAGCGTTCCTCCTAACCCAAATTTGGAGAATGTTTTCATATCCCTGTAGCCTAAAACCCTCTCGAAACCCAGTGTTCTAAACAGAAACAGAACAAACATGGGCAGTTCCAATGAGAGGTAGTGCAGGTGGCCAGTGAGTGTTAGAGATGCTTGATCTCTCAGGTGAAGACACAGGCAGATGGATACACTATTGAAACAACACTTGTCACTATCACACTGGCAGGTCTTTAATCAGGTGACAACAAGCCCTGGTGACAATGTGAGCAGGCAGAAGCTCCAGCAGATACCCTGGAGGGATGAATGGATGTATGCTCCTCTCCGGGAGAATAGGGTGCAGCACTCATCAAAGGGCCACAGGTGCATCCCTTCCCCAGGATCCTTAGAGTTCATCCCACTAAAGTCCTTGTGCACCTATTCAAAGATGTCTTTTCAAGGGTGTTCATCACAGCACTGGTTGACACAGTTGAAATTAAAGCAACACTAAGGTGAATGGAGAGGTGATGGGGCCCATTTGTTCTGGTTAACGTAGATGAGTGAATGCTGTGCAGTTGGAAAAGTGGGTGACTGGTCTCTACCCAATGTCAAGGGAGGCCTCAGGGTGGAAGTATGCAGACCCACCGTCTGCATCCAGGGTCCCATCTGCACGACCACATATGTGTGAAATCAACATAGAAGGAAAGAATTTGATTGTGAGTGTGTGAGAGACAGAGATGGAGAGAGACAGACTGAGAGACACAGAGACTGAGAGACACAGAGACTGAGAGATAAGCACCAAATCATTCATGAAAGTCACCTCTATGGGTGGGATTTACAAATCTCTTCTCTTCTATTTTAGGTAATATTTCAATTTTTTGTAATGTGTCTGTATTGCTCTACTGATTATAAAAGAATTAAAATCCTATGGTAATGTAACCCATTCATTACTCATCTATGGAGTAATTAAAGTACATTAATCCTATATTTAAAAGAATTTAAAGCCTTCTCAAGACTCAGTTCCATGTCAGCTCCGTGGCAGTAGAGGTTCTCCAGGAGGTCGTGTCTGTTCTGAAGCTGCATCCAATAGAGGTGAGGAAGAAGTACCAGACTTGGACACTGAAGACTACAATAGATAAGAGATTCTGTTGAAAGAAACTAAGACCTACATTCACAGAAAATAATCCCATATTCATGGAGCAGAAGGCTTAATTCTACTAAGATGAAAATAGTCCATGAATAGATCTAAGGATTCAAAGAATGCCTACCCAAATCCCAGGTGGTGTTTTGCAGGAATTGACAATCAATTTAAAATTCACGTGGAAAATCCAGAGGCTCAGAATACATGAGTGAATCTTGAAAAAGAAGAACTAAGTTTAAGGAATGGAAAGTCAGATGAAACCCATGGTTAATACAGAAGCACTTTAAGCTGAAGATACCTGAGATTCAAAAGATGTAGAAGAAAACCTGTCATGGAAGCCAATTCTCTCCTCTCCATTTGCCCTATTAAGTTAGCTTGATAAAAATAAGCCTTTAAATTTCACCATTTAACGTGGTAGTTACTTTTCTGGTTGGCTCCTGCGTGTGTATAAATAAACCGTTTCTCTCGTTCATCTCCTCTTTACTTCTGTGGGCTCTTCGGGAGGGAATCTGGATGATGGGGACCTGCTCTTTTCTCACCTTCTTTAGTGACATCTTTTGTCCATGGTGAAGTGCTTAAAAAAAAGAAAAGGCTCATTGGTTTTGGGTCAGATTTGGAAAATGTATATCTTTAGAGACCCCCTTGAGGAACAAGGAGGTTCAATACTGCTGGGAGAATTTACTGGTTGTCTTGGCCAAATGCCCAACAAGAGGCTATTTGCAAGGTTTTCTTTTTAAAGTTATATACCCTAAAACAAATACCCTATCTAAACCTCTTGGATGATCAAATAGAAGGAAAAAAGGAGAATCATGTCTGGCCTAAGAACACTTCCTCAACAAAACGGAAGGACAGAATCAGATTCAGAACAAAAAATAAAATCCATTTATACCATCAACCCTCCCACTCTTTTGTACACTGTCCTCATGTAATCTGCCAGATGGCGCCCTGGAGAAGGCCCTTTGCCCAGAACTCGTGCTCATTTTCAGAGCTCGGCCAAGCGGGAGGTTGGTCCCCAGGGCCTGAGAGGGGCTATTTGTGAAACCTTCTCTGCTGAGAACCACTGGGCTGAAGGGAACTGTGTGCTCTGAGGGAGAGAGAGCACACCTCTGTGGGGGCATCCCTGAGATCATCCCAAAGGCACAGAGCTCTAACTCTGGACACGGGAATTTTTGATTGGCATCTTAGTTGGAAATCTCCTGGATAGAAAGAAGCAGATTCAAGATGTTGCAATTGGATGGGCAGGTCGGCCTCTCGAATTTGTCGATGAGAAGGACACCCAATTCTCTGCAGAAGTAGGATCACCCATCCCTGCTCTGCTGACTTCATCTACAGAGAAACAGAGACGCGGCTCAAGGGGGAATACAACACCCACCAACTCTTCTTACTGACATCAACGTCCGCACTTTATTCTCCTGTCAGGTCCCTGCACAAAAACTGTGACTCAGCCCCAAATATCACGTACCCATCACACTGAACCACTCTGTGTCTGTGTCCAACTCGAGTATTAAGGCCTGTGACCGTTATTGTCAAGTCATGTCCCCCTTTCAGCCTGTCTCCCGCCATCATCCCAGCCCAACCTCGGTGTCTTTCTCCAGGTGAGCAGCACTGTTCCCACTGGCTTCTCATCAGCTTACCTTGCCCTGTTTCCATTGTTTATTCCCCATACGTTACCCACAATGGTCTTATTAAATTATGAATCAGATCAAATTGTTCCCCTGTACAAAATACTCTCGTGATTTTCCATTTTATTCAGAAGAATATCCGGAGTCCCTACCAAGGCCCTGTGTGATCCGGTCCCTCACCCGCCTCTGTAGCCTCAGTTCTCATCGTTCTGCTCCTGCCCATCTTCACCGCCCAGATGGTCCCCACCAGGACAGCTGTGTTTGTAACTCCAAGTCTTGTACTTACACTTCTCCTGTCCTGGGAAGCTTTTCTTGTCTGTTAACTACGTGGCTTATACTTTTACTTCATTCTGGACTTTGTTCAAGTTATTTTACCCTCAGAGAAGACTTATCTGAACACAATATTTAAAATAGCACACACTTATTTCCTATTCAATCATTTTCTCCTCTAATATGCTTTATGTTCCTTTGTGGCAATTATTAACACCTGGTAGTATGTAATATATTTATTTACTTACTGGTTTATTGTCTATCTTTCTTAATAGACCTATATTCATGGAACCACAAATAACTGTTTTAACCAGTAAATTTCAAACCGCCTTTAAATGAATTATTTTATAAGATGAGAATTTCAGAGACTTCCACGGGTTGCTTAGGGGAAAAAACAAAGGATTCAGGTTCAACTATGTTATTAAGGACTTGGGATTTAGTTATTTATTTTATACATATTAGTGTGTATCTGTTCATCCCAAACTCCTTATCTAGAAAAAGACCGAGTTGGTTACTTTCATTAAATTTTTTTTTCGTTTTAAAGTTGGATTCTTTGACATCTCTTTTCTTCTTTGTTCTTTTTCTTTTTAAAACAGAGTTTCTCTTATTTTTTTTTTTTAATTGAGGTACTGGGAATTGAACCCAGCACATACTCTACCCCTTGAACTATACCCTCCCCTCCTAAGACAATTATTTTTATACTTTGACAATACCATATTGAATTAAGATTTTTTATTCCATTTTCCCTTCAGAGAGTTTATAACTGAGGGAGAGAGAGTCAGAGGAATCCCTGGGCCATCCCTTCCTTCTCAGCTGGTTACTACACAGCAGAGGAGCTTGGCTGTCGCCAGGCCCAGCTCACCTTTCTGCTCTGAGGGCAGACTCAGGCCACTTCTCTAAACAGAGGTGTGTTAGAAGCAGCAGAAAGCCAACTAGTGAGCAACAATGACAAAACTGACCCACCTGCAGTTGGACACCGTCTTCTCTAAAACGAACCTCTTAAATATCTTCTTCCTATTAGTGGATGGTTTTCAAAAATATTCCCAAGGAGATGAATCTCACTCTATTTTTCTGGATTTCTTGGGCCTCCTAAGACTTCAACTGCAGGCTTGATTTTCTGCAGAACGTTTGCAGGGAAGCCAGGCAGAACACGTGAACAGACCCTGCAGGCCACAGCTGAGGCCTCCGGTCAAAACATCCTTGTTGTGCAGAGCCTACGTTCATGGGACCACTTTCATGACTGCTGTAATTAGTTCTCATCCAAGTGTCCCACCGAAAATGTTTCTAGATGGAAGGTGGTCTGACGCAGCTGAGCAGTGGGGAAGTGGGATGCAGATGGCAGACAGACTGGAAGGAGAGACGGGAAATATTTCTTCAGGCTTCAGTTTGGAAGATTTCTGATTTTCATATGAACATTAAAATGGGTTCAGGCTGAAGCACCGTTTGCTCTAAGACTGGTGATGTACACATATCCCTACAACTTCTAAAAAACATGTGTAAGCTGGATGTGACAGCCTAGGGGACAGACAGCTTAGACTGACACCTATGTTCCAGGATGCCTATGATCTCGGGCTCACAAAGAGGAAAAGGATACACATAATTTGCCTGTGTAGTTGTATGTGAAATTATTTTGACCCTTGCCAGATGGTGTAAGATCAGAGATCATGTAGTCTTTCTTACATTGCAAAGACAACAATTCTTGATGAGTCAGCAGACTGTTTCTGATGGCCCGGGGTCTGTGCCAGACATTAGCTGTCTAGACAAATACCACACAGCCCCCCATCCCTCAAGGAGATCACAGTGTGTCATGGAAGAGACAAATTTAAATAGGTTTTCAAAACAATGTGGTAAGAGTCACTTGGCATCATGTACACTGTAT
This sequence comes from Camelus bactrianus, assembly GCF_048773025.1. Classification (NCBI taxonomy): domain Eukaryota; kingdom Metazoa; phylum Chordata; class Mammalia; order Artiodactyla; family Camelidae; genus Camelus; species Camelus bactrianus. Next base: position 656,848 of record NC_133566.1, read on the forward strand.
GTTCAGAGGGGCCCTTGCACTGCCTGGGGCAGGGTTCTAGAAGGTAGGGAAGGTGTCAGAGAGGAAATGCTTCCTGCACTGACATATGAAGGATTCCACCAAATCTCTAGACCAGGAGAGTGCGTGCTGGGCACGGGATTCTCAAAAGCTTGCGTGTCTTGTGCAGATGTCTGGTCGTGTCTAAGAGCACTTTGCACTTAGGGAAGGAAGGTCAGTGAGGCTAGAGGCTGTGGGGAACTAACGGAAGCTGAGGCTGAAAAAAAGCAGCAACTAGGTGATGACAAGATGTAACGTTAAATCAGGGAGCGTGGACTTCCTCACATATGCAGCGGGGAATTCTTTGGGGTTTTAAGGAGGAGAATGACACAGATTAGTCATTAAAAGTGAGCAAAGTGGATTGTTCACTCTAAAGAACAGCACTGGGGAGACTAGAAAGTGGTGTGAATTAATGCAGTGGGGAGTGAGGAGCAGGGACTTTGTTGGGGGACATTAAGGAATAGAATTGTAGTACTGACAGGGGGGTGAGGGAGTGGAAAAGTAAAGGAAAACTCCCAGATGTATGGCACGGAAAACAGAAGGGATACTGATGCCATTGTTTGAAGAAGTTAACCTAGTTCTGAGCGAGTGGAAATCCAAACATACAGAGGTTGAGATTTTTATGGGCTAATCATGTGGGAATGTCTACTTGTCAATTATAAGTATATTTCTGGGACTGAAATGGGATGTCCATGCTGGAAAAGATTTGACAGTTAATCAGTGGACAGAGAGCAGTTGAAGCCATGGAAATAAATGCCACCTACTGACAGTTTATCAAAGAAAAGGGAAGGAGGGCACTTCTGGTTCAGAAAATATGGCAGACCAGAAACTTGAATACCCACTCACTGGAGACACATAAAAACTTAGGACACAATGCCGCCAAATTTTTCTTTCTTTTTTTCTTTTTTACAGGCACATTTATTGTGGTATGATTTCTGTACAGTAAATTACACATATTTCACATGTACTATTTGATGAATTTGATAGATGTCTACATCCAGAAAACCATCACCACAATCAAGATAGCTAACATTTCCATCACTCCCCTAGAGGGGCATTTTTGAATTCCCATATTTATCCTTTCCCATCCCCTTCTCTCCCTGGTAACTGTAAGTTTGTTTCTCTATGTCTGTGTGTCTGTTTCTCTTTTGTAATTTAAGTTCATTTGTGTCGTTTTTTAGATTCCACATATAAGTGATATCATATGGCATTTTTCTCATTTTCTGGCTTATGTCACTTAGAATGACTATCTCTACGTACATCCATGTTGCTGCAAATGGCATTATTTTGTTCTTTTTAATGGCTGAGTAGTATTCCTTTGTATAAACATACTACTACTTCTTTATCCAGTCACCTGTCGATGGACATTTGGGTTGTTGCCATGTCCTGGCTATGATAAATAGTGCTACTGTGAGCATTGAGGTGCATGTGATTTTTGAATTAGAGTTTTCTCCTGACACATGCCTCGGAGTGGGAAGGCTGGATCATGAGTTTAGTCCATTTTCAGTTTTTAAAGGAACCTCCACACTGTCTTCTATAGTGACAATGCAGCCCTTTTTATTAAAGCAGAGCCATTCTTAGAATGTAACTGGTATTTCTAGGGGCCAGACATGAAGTGCAGTGTTTGTGGCCTGTTCAAGAATCAGAGGGCAGTCTGGCAGGGCTGGAGGAGAGAGACCTGGAGAGTGTGGTATAGGCAGCATTCAGAGCACATGGGTACCTGACAGGCTGGGATAAGGAGCCTGGACTTCCATCCATTTGTAACCATGGGACACTGCTTCTAGGGCTCCCCCCTGACGTCAACATCCATGGATGCTGACACCTCTTGTATAAAATGGCATAGGACTTGCATGGAACTTATGTGCACCCTCCCATGTACTTTATATATATATATATATATTTATAATATATAATATAAATATATATATATATATACAAACATTTTTATTGAGTTATAGTCATTTTACAATGTTGCATCAAATTCCAGCTTAGAGCACAATTTTTCAGTTATACATGAATATACACGTATATTCGTTGTCACATTCTATTTTGCTGTGTCCTCCTGTGTACTTTAAATCATCTCTAGAATACTCATGGTATCTAATACAACATGAATTCTATGTAAGTATTTGCCAGTGTATGGCAAATTCAAGTGTTGCTTTTTGAAACTTTTTGTCCTTTCCCGAACATTTTCAATACACAGTTAGTTGAATCTGCTGGATAGGGAGCCCCTAGATATGGAGAACCCCCAAGCTCTTCCTTTCCACCTCCTAAATTTCCACTGCAAGCACTGAAGGGGTCAAAACATACAAGAGAACCATCTACCTGCTGGAAATGCTGAGGAATTCCTTCAGAGTATGTAGCGCAGGAGAGAAGGCTTAGGGCCAACTAGTGGGAAAGGGGAGCCTGCATGGAGATGAAGGAGGAAGGACCACAGTGGAAGCCAGCTCGTACCCTTACTGGAGCTAGCTGATAGCAGTGAGGGTTGCCGAGGAACTGGGACACGTCATGTGGGGGGCAATCCTGTCTGCCAGGTGTAGGGTTCACACAGCTGGGACCCAGTTTGCAAGATCAAAATAACAAGGGGGGAGAGGGGCTGCCTCAGCCCCGGGATCCTGACAACGACCCCAGGGCCATGACCCCAGCTAATGCGGCTTCCCTAGTAAGCCAGAAAAAGGAAACTCTGAGCCAATATTGCAGATTCCACTGCAGCCACATGGATAACTAGATCTCTAGGCTGACAAAATTAACCACCACAACCAGGAATGTTTCCTTTCCTCTTCCTTTGGACCTTTGGACAGGGAGCCACACATCTCTGATGGGAACCATCTTTAATCTGATAGAGAGCTCACTTTTTCAGGAATAAGCATGGAGGAAAAGAGTGGGATGATGGATTAAAGCAGAAGTCAAAGTGGAAGCCCATCTGAGAAATGGTAAAAACATGCATCTCAATGAATCCGAGTTATGGCAAAAAGAAGGAGGAAGGTTATGGAAATCTCTATTCACCAGACAAGTCTAGCCAGTCATAAAAAGACAGCACTTTAAATCAAGAAAGCTTTTTTCTTTTTTCTTTTGGTGATGAAAAACAATGCCATATTTTAAAACAAGGCTTTGGCCATCGAAAACAAGCTGAGAGTTGTTGAGGAGGAGAACATAAAGCTGCATATAGACATGTAAGGGTTCCAGGTCCACTGCTCAAAAAAAGTTAGCCAATCATGTGTCCAGTTGATTTGAAAATCCCGATAAGTAAATAACTCAAAGTGGGGAAGACATGGGATTAAATAGTGGTAGTGAGCAATGAAATCCAAGAAGCTTATACCTATATTTTCATTGTTAATGTAACAAACTGAGAGCAACTGTCTAAAAAGAAGTAACTGGAGGACACAAATACACACACAAACACACACACATACAATCTGGAAGAGCAGGGAGGTAAAAGTTGCTAAATTTATCATTATTGAGGAACAGGATCTAATAGATTATTTCATTTTTGATAGTGTTATAGGAATACTGGTCCAATTACATATAAAGTTATGAACTTAGAAATGATTTATAAAAATTTAGAGAGAATTTTCATTAAAAGGCAATATAGCTTCCAAATCATTGAAGAGAAAATTAACAATAAAAATTAATCAATCCAGCTAATATGGGGTAACAGAGACCATATTTACCATCCTAAAATAAACCAAAAAATGGATACAATATATGAAGCAATGATTTTTAAGACAGGTGAAAACGATCATCCACTAGGACCCTGTCCTGCCACCTCCATACCAAGGCTGCTAGGGCTCCTACTGCCATCACCAATAATGTCCACCAGGAAGTGACATTTCCTTCCTCTGCTCCTACTGCAGAGCCAGTCCTGAACAGTCCTTTTCCAGGTTTTGACAGGCAGCTCCCAGAAGTGCTCTCTTGGGCCTTGGTCCCTTTTAGCCACCATCAAAGGGATGAAGGATGAGCAGTAAGCCTCCTTACTCATCCAAGACCTAGGAACCTATCTGATTTCTGAACAGCCCTTCACTCTTGTCTGCTGTCTGGTACTCTCTGCCCGGCTTCCTGAGTCCCTTAATTGGGCAGCCTGCACGCTGGCCACAGCCCATCAGAATCTGTTCCCCCGCCAAGAGGCCACGCGTGATCGTGAGCAGGGCTCCAGGCCTCTGGAGCAGCGTGGCTTGGACTGCGTCCTGGCCCTGGGCGCATGAGCTCCATGCCTTGGTTAAGTCAGTTAACATCTCTAAGCTAAGTTTCCTCATCAGTAAAATGAAGACATATCAATATGGAAAAAAAGTCAGAATCTGGGGGGGAATAAATTTCTGGTGATTGAAGATTATTTTAATTTTGAATTATACAGCGAAGGACATCATACAATTTTTACTACTTTAGAAATCTAAAGGACAGCTTCTACTGTTAAAACAAATGCATGCACGTACACACAAACACGTGCAGACACACTGGCTCTGCTCCACATATATCCCCACACGCACACACACATGGACTCATGTACCACACACACACAAACACACACGTCCTCAGGTGCACACACATACATAACATACACACAACCACATACATCTCCAGGCCCACGTGCATGCACACACACACACACAGTCACAGTCATGTACCACACATGTCCCCAGGTGCGTGTGTGCACACACACACACGTCATACACACTTTGGCGTTATTCTAAATCAATTTACAATTGAGGGTCTCAGTGTCCATTGTTTTATCCGCTCAGAAGATCCTGACTTCGGAGCGTGAAACAGGAGCCCCTCCTCTCTGGAGACGGTCTTTGCCTCTTACAGTATCAGTAGGGCCAACATAACTGCTCTGGACCTTTGGAAGTGCAGGGCCGGAGCATACCTGGGAGCTCACATCCTATATATCTAAACATTTTAAGTGCAGCAGGTTCTAAATTCCTGCCTTTACAAATATACATTCATTATAAGGTGGAAGTCCAGGTTCAAATTTAGAATTCCCAGACTCAGGGGAGTCCTGCAAAGAAAGTGAGTGTGTGGGGAGAGCTGATTCCCAGTCTCTGATCACTAGCCTGACCCTTTTCTTCCCAATGCTGGGTCCATCCCTTGCCACAAGGGGCCATAGATGTGCACAGGGGGAACTCAGATTTCACATCTAGGCTCTGCCTATACCTTCCATGCACACAGCTGCCCTTTGGCCTCTCTGCGAGTTCTGGGAAACTGAACTCCGGGGAGAGCCGGTGCAGGCACTAGAAATGGGTCAGGGGCTGTTGAGGCAGGGCATTCGGGGTCCTGGGTTTCCAGAGCATGGGATGGAGCCAATGACCGTGTCCCCTTGGCCCTGCTGACTCCCCCCATGGAAGGCGTGGCTAGAGGAAGTGTCAGGGCCAGGGGGACCCTCTGCAGTGCAGGACCGAGGGCAGTGGACCCCCTTGCCGGGGTCTAAGGCGAGAAGCCCTAAGGAAAGGTCTGAGCAGGCTGTAAGGTATCGTCATTCCCATTAATTAAAAAAACAAAAGCTTACCATAGGCGCGGGTGGGAAGGGATATGTTAGAACAAGGGAAGGCACTTGCCAAGGTCTGGCCATAGTGGGCTGGTGGGTTTGCCAGGTTGATGAGGAACCGAGAGGCCGTTAGCCTCCTCTGGGCCTAAACACCGCCTGAATTCCTCCAGGTGGCACTGAGAGGAATGCAGTGAGACACGGAACCCTCTCAAGTTGTTAAAATCTTCATGGTGAGCCATTCAACTCTCTCCTCATTCTTGGCTATGAAAGCACGATGAACACAGGCGGGAAACTCAACAGCCTGTTGGTTGGTTCACTGTCGTCTGGTTCCCCCTCTTGTAGGAGGCTTTATCACATCACCCAGGGCTGACCCATCTCAGGATTACAGCTGATTTTCCACAGGTGGCATCACTTGCTGGTGACACGAAGGAGGCATGTTAGCCACCTCCCAAACTCTGAGGCTTCTACTGGGAGGAGCCTGCGGACACCTAGTCCAGCCTCTGCACCATGATGCTCCTTTGTGCTACTCCCGGCTTGCTGCCCTAGCCTCTAGCTCTGGCCAGAACCTCACTGGACTGTTGATACTTGTCACCCATGTACCACGTCTAAGCTTGGGGTCCAGATGTGACCATGGTTCTTATTTTCTTCCCATCGATGGATTGTTTGATCTTCGTGTAATTGTGTTGGCAGGAAGGCCAGTACCGCCCTCTTGAAGCCTCCCCAAGCCGCCTCTGTCTATAACTGTCCTAGCGCCCCACGGGATCAGGTCTGAAGCCTGTCACTCAGACACGAGGATGACAGCTGGAGAGACAGGAATCCACTCCTGCTGTGGCTTCTGCTGAGGCTCGATGTGGCCATAAAAACGGATCCCACAGGCCCTGACGTCACTTGACTCGCTGCAGGGATGTTCCAACACTGCCCAATTCCCCCTAGAGACCGAGGGCTTTCTGCTTGTTCCCGAAGGCCCCACCCCCGAGCGGGCACTGGGTCCAGTGGAGAGTCCAGCCTGGTTCCCCACCAGCCCTTAGGGCTTTGGTGGGGCCTGGAACATCAACTACCCTCCCCTTAGGGGCCCGTTTGTCCTTTCCAGCCAACAGACCTAGGTCATAAGCACTTTAACTCACCTGAGGGTGTTTTCCTCACTTCAGGGGCAGTGAGGACGGGGCTTCTTCACACTCCAAGTGCCCCAGGTCTGGATGCAGACAGCTTGGCTCTCCCCTCAGTCCTGCAGTTCCCGGCCACACCGGCTGCTGGTCACAGTCTGTGCTGTGTTCTCTTCCAGGACAAGAGATGCATTCTGCCACCCACCCCGCCCCCACCAGCGGTGACAGTGGCAGCGGGCAGGCAGGTGAGCTGGGGCCTGAGACCGTGCCCGGAAATCAGTGCCCCAGAGGCAGCTGGTGACTAGTGGGACCACGGGGCAGAAGGCAGCATGGGATGGGAGGAGGAGGAAGGTTCAGGATAAGGAGATGAAAGGGGGAATGGGTAGCACTGTGAGGACCTCGACCATGAAAGGGAAGAGAAATCACAGTGACAGCTGGAGCGGTGTCGGTGTTAAAAGATGAGGGGGTTTTTATTTAATTTGATTAATTACCATTATATATAGTGACAGATTTCTTATTTCATTAAAGATTATCTGCCATGTCATATAACAGGATATAGTATGTTATTGTTTATTAAATAATACATAATAGTAGATATACTGGCATATTACGTTCTGTTTATTTATTAGCAGATAGAATATAATACATATGTACTTGTTTATATACATAATATATAACTCAAGCATCTATATAATATATAACACATAACACATAATGTAAGATTATGATTAATATATTTAAAAACAAGATTACATAACAATAATGATGTAATATTACCCATTGTATGTCGTGGCTCATGACACATTCTCATCTTAGGTGCCTGTCAGAGGCATTTATGTATTAAAATTAATATTATAAGAAACCATTTTGAATGTATCACCCAGCATCAGAACAGGACTATTGACAGTGACATAATGTGTCCTCTTTCCCTATCCTGCCCTTGGCCTCTTCTCACAGGAAGTAACCAGCATCCTAAGTCCTGGCTTACCCTTGCCTTGTGTTATTTTCACACACACATTTAAGATCAGTTAAAACAACTGAACTGCAGGTACATGCAGCGAAGTGGATGAATCATACACTCTATGTTGAATTGAAAAAGTAAGCCCTTGAAGGTAGTCGATAGTGCGCTATGCTTTTAACTGTGTATATATATGTCAACTAAACTCACTAAATTAAGAACAACTACAGCTAGAGCCCAGGTGGAAGAGAGACAGATAAAAGGTGAGGTGAGCAGATTTGCTGCAGGTGAGCGAGTTCCTTTCCAGTAACATGTCATTCTCTCTGAAGCAGGAGGCAAGGCCGTCTGCTGGGAGTCAGGGAAGAGACAGAGGGAAGGTTAGAGGTGTGCAGAGAGCAGAGAATGTTGACACCACTGAGTGATAAGTGGGGAAATGTGCTCACTAGGGAAATCCTGGAGGATTGCCTGGCAGCGGCAACATGGTGGGCATTGATTTGTAGTCTTAGAAATCTGTGCTGGGAGAGCCTGCAGCCTGTAGGCTCAGAACAAATAGAGCTGGGTGAACCGAGATGGAAGTCGTCCTGGTGAGGAACTAAAAAGATCAAGGGTCAAGGGAGTTTTGCTTGTCATAAAGAGAGTGCTGACTGTGGATGCAGAGCTGGAAGGTGGGGAAGTGGAAGTAAGAGGAACGTGGACAGGCAGGAACGAAGAGGAGTCAGCGCATGATGCCCCCAGTGAGGGTGAAGGAGTGCCAGGGAGGCTGGTGGAGAAGCAGCTGTATGTCTAGATGTGGGCACTTAAAGGAGAGAGGCTGGAGCTGGGGTGGAGACATGCCCGGGTATGAGCCCGGGGGTAGGGTGAATGGGGGGTGGCTGGCTCAGGCTGACAGAGAAGAAGAACCTAAAATGGCCATACTGGGTGGTGGAGGGAGAATCAACTTTGACCTCTTGATGGTAGGAGGTGAGGCAATACAGAGCTGGTGGTCCAGGTGCTCTTGAATGAGGCAGATGAGCAGGGAGGCCAGGGTGGCAGGCACTGCTAGGAAAGGATCTGGGTTTTCCAGGTGCTCCCAAGAGAGGAGGAGCAATGATCTGAAGGTGGAAAGTGAGCACAAGGAGGTCAACTCAGGCTCCTGATCAAACGGGGGGTGTGTGAGTGGCCAAAGCGTCAACTCCAGAGATGGTTTCCCAGGAAGCAGGGACCACGGGTGAAGTAAGCGGACACTCAGAGAAGAGAGGGAGAAGAGTCTTCTGGATGTGGGGGGAAGAGAGGCCCCAGGACAAAGGAGCACAGGGGCACAGTGATGAGGATGGCCTGGCTGTATTGTGACACTGCAGAGATGGCTGGTTATTTGTCATGAGGGCTTAGGTTGGGGGGGCTACTGGCCTAATGAGGACTCCCCACTTAGCAGCCTGGACAGAGGCTCCCGCTTCTGTGAGCTGTGTGGCCACCACTGTTCCCGGAGGGGCTCTGCCTGCACCTTCTCCTATCAGACTTTCCTGCCCAGCCCCCGACCACCAGTGAGGGAGCCTGGGCCTCACATCTGTTTCCCGTGGAGGGACACAGGTTCCTTGGAGAAGCAGGCTGATCTTACTTTTCTCCGTAACCCAGGGCCTAGCAAAGCACCAGCCCATGAGTGGGCCATGCATGGGCTCGGATACTTACTAAACTAACTCAAAGCAGTAGAATATCAGAGCTGGAGGAAGTGACGACTGAGCTCACAGAGTTCACTACCCACACCCCCATTCTACAAATGAGGAAACAGACCAAGCTTTGACGCAGCCTTGGCCAAGGTCAAGCTGCTCTTTAATGCTGGCCTGTGTCGGGCATGCCAAGTGATGAGCTGCAGTGAAGGGGCTGAGAGGGGGCTCTTGGGCCAGACAGCTTGGGTTCAAGTCCCAGCCCTGCCATTTACTAGCCATATGATTAATGAATGTCCTTACCTGTAAAGTGGAACTCATACTGGTGGCAACTCATTGGGTTATCGTGATCAGAGTTCCTGGAACAGCAGGACAGAGTTCTGTAAGGGTTTGTTCTTGCTTTGGTTGCTATTATTATCACCAAATGAACCCTGAAATGAAGAAAAAAGGCAGCAAGAATTTTTATTTTAAAGGATTTTAAAATCCTCTGATGAATGTTTCATTTCATCTATTCAAGTTTGCATTTAACCCTTATTAACAACTACACAATTGATAACTTTTGAGGCAATCTTGTTTCATGTCTTTAATTCTCACTAACGACACAGGCTATTCAACAGGCAGCAGTTTCTTTTCCAAGAAGAGGGACAAAAAGTTAAAAATGGCTCAGTGCCACTCGGTCCCCAGTGAGTTGATTGTGACCTGTCAACCCAGCTTTGGGGAAGTGCCCACTCCCCCTGGGCTAGATGCGCTTCCCCGGCGGCCGCCAGGGGATGCCGTATACCCACACTAATCCAGCCTCTTGGTTCTTATCTTTGCTTCAGATCCCTCAAGGTCTGCCCATGCCACAGGGCCCCATCTGCCCCGCCAACCTCGCCTGCTGGACTCCAGGACACATCCTGGGTCTCAATCGTCCTCTCTTCCTACGCCACCCCACTACTCTTCTCTTTGTCCTTCAAGTGAGGGTTCCTGGTTGGCTCGCCAACCAGCAGGGTTCTCCCAGTCCTCCACCTCGGGTAACTTCAACGTCCTGCAAGGTGCCTAGCAAACCCGTGTGGAGGCAGGAAGAATACAGAACAACAGGTGCTCAGACGGGCTGCCTTTCCCACTGCAGGGGCCCTGGAGAGCTTTCTCCCGGCTGGTTATTCACAGGGGCTGAAGCTGTGGAATCTCGATCTCACCAATTTAAAGGGCATCATCATTAATTACAAAAGCAATCATTTCTTCAGTAGCAAAAGGAGAAAAGACTTTGTGATCCCCACCTCCAACTTTTTTCCTCCACCTTCATGTTTCTCATCTCTAGGAAAGGGTAGAAAGCAACTCACAGTATATTATTTTTCAATGTTTTTTCCCACTCTGAAGACTGCTTTCTCAGAACTGATGAAGGCTAGAATGGTTTAGCTTTCCTGGGCTGAGGATTCAGAGGTGTGGGGTGGGGAGGGAGGAGGGGAGATAACTCAGCAATATTGAACCTATCAGAGACATTAAAATATTCTATTGTAAACAGAAAGGAAGCAGGATGTTATAGAAACAGGAAAACCATAGTTGGAAATGCAATTACGAGTTACAAGAGAATAAACATGAAGATGTAAAAAAGAAAAGGACATCAAAATAGAAAAAGTTGGGAATGGGAGAGGGGAGCAAGAAAATGTAGATTTTTTTCTTTTTTTTTTTCTTCTTTATTCTTAGGATGTATTGGAACCTACGTGATTATCAGTCTAAAGGAAATAGGTATAGTATTGGGTTGATATAGTTGAAAAATAAGGTAACCACAAATCAAAAGCATACAATAGAGTCGCAAATAAACCAAAAAGAAACAAACTCAAAATGGCTTAAAAACTTAAACATTAGGCAAGACACTATAAACTTCTCACAAGAAAAAATAAGCAAAATATTATTTGACATACATCTCAGCAATGTTTTCCTAGGGCAATCTAAGCAACCCAAGCAACAGAAATAAAAGCCAAAATAAACGAATGAGACCTAATTAAACTTTTAAACTTTTGCACAGCAATAGAAACCATAAGCAAAACTAAAAGACAACCTATGGAATGGGAGAAAATATTTGCAAAGATGAGACTGAACATGGCTTAATTTCTAGACTATATAAATAGTTCATATAACTTAATAAGAAAAAAATAAACAACCAAATCCAAAAATGGGCAGAACAACTAAACAAGCAATTCTCCATTGAAGACAAACAAATGGCCAATAGGCATATAAAAAAATGCTCAATATTGCTCAATTATCAGAGAAATGCAGCTCAAAAGTACAATAAGTTATCATCTCACACCAGTCAGAATGGCCATCATTCAAAAGTCCACAAACCATAAATGCCGGAGAGGCTGTGGAGAAAAAGAAACCCTGCAACATTGTTGGTGGGAATGTAGTTTGGTGCAGCCACTGTAGAAAACAGTATGGAGATTCCTCAAAAGACCAAAAAAAAAAAAAAAAAAAAGACTTATCACTTGATCCAGCAATACCACTCCTGGGCATATATCCAGAGGGAACCTTAATTCCAAAATATACATGCACCCCAATGTTCACAGCAGCACTGTTTACAATGGCCAAGACATAGAAACAACCTAAACGTCCACTGATAGATGACTGGATAAAGATGTGGTATTTAGATATAACAGAATATTACTCAGTCATAACAAAGAAGGAAATAATGCCATTAACAGCAAAATGGATGGACCTGGAGATTATCACAATAAGTGAAATAAGTCAAAGACAAGTATCATATGATATCATTTATATGTGGAATTTAAAAAATGATACATATGAACTTATTTATAAAACAAAAACAGACTAACAGACTTATAAAACAAACAGGAGTTTGGGATTAACAGATACAAACTACTGTATGTAAAACAGACAAAAGACAGGGATTCACTGTAGAACACAGGGAACAATATTCAGTATCTTGCAACCTATAATGGGAAAGAACCTGAAAAAGAATAGACTATGTATATGTACAACTGAATCACTATGCTGTATACCTGAAACTAACAAAACAGCTGTATATCTGAAACTAACAAAACATTGTGAATCAACCATATTTCAATAAAAAAAATAATGATAAGCTCTAAATACCTTTATTCAATGAAAATATTCAACACTTCCCTCTTACAAAACTTAAAATGGGAAGCTTGAGCAGGACCAAATTATACTGGATGGGCAGTTACTTATCTTCTCCAGCACGTGGCCCATGCTACACACACATCGTGTTTTCCTACAGGTAAGAAAAGCTCTGGCTACACAGGGAGCGAGTCCTGCTGGGAAAAGGCCTCTGTGGCAGTGGCCTCCTTGTCACCGCTCCATCTCACCAGGAGGCCAGGGTTTTCAGAGGTAAGGGGACATAGAGCTCATACACTTCAAATCGATTTCCCGAGAAAAACTATGGAAAGGCCAAATTCACCTGCAGTGTGGGAAACATGAGCAGGGCCCCTAAGCAGACTGACAAGCCCAAATTAAGATGGCCCGATTTTCAGATCGGAACCAGAACAACGACCACCTGGCCCCAGTGAAATGACCACCACCTCACCTGCAATGAACTGCTCATACTCAATGTCAGGGATGTTTATGTTGAGACATGGGAGATCAAAGAAGTCGGACTAGAGAATCTGGACCTGGTTGATGTCGGGGCTCTGCCAGTGGTAGAGGTGGCCCCAAGGTTATAGCACCAGTACCGACTCCTCCATTTTCAGCAGGGTCTTCAGGAGGAAGGTAATGTAGATGCAGACATTCCTATGGAGGCTGACGCCCTCTGGAAGGTTGACATCACACAGAAGGTACATGGCAGGGAGCAAAGGAGAGCGGGTCTTCAGAGACAGGCCTCTGCACAGGAATCCTGGCTTAGATAGAACAGATAGAACAGGAATCCCTGCACAGCCCATGGCCTAGACTCCAGGCACATTCAGGAGCTTCTGGTTTGTAAAGTGGAGGCACTGCCCACCCATCTCCATGTGGCCAATTACTTCGAGTCCAGGAGCAGTTGCGGAAGACATTTGGCATCCGTCTAACACCGCTAAGCACCTGACTAGCACCTGAGCACACGTTCTCCAGGGGCTCTCAAACTTCTTGTTCTACAGAACCCTATACACTCTAAACAATTACTGAGAACTCCAGAAGGCTGATATTTATGTGAGTTAAATCTATCAATAGGTTCTGTGTTAGAAGTTAAATAAGAACTTAGAAAAAGTGTATGAATTCACTTAAAAATATTAACAATCTACTGTATGTCACCATTAATACTCAAACAAAATATGTCTATTTTTCACAACAAAAATCATTAGTGAGAAGAATAGCAGTGATTTTAATTTCTGCAAATCTCTTTTGGACTGGTGAGAGCTGAATTCTATCTGCCTCTGCATTCCCTGTTTTGTGATATCACAGGCCAGGTTTTCCCTGGAAAACCCCACAGGAACTCGGGAGAGCAAGAGTGTGCAAAAGGCAGGTGACATCCCGGTGTTTCTATGAAAATGGTCTTGCACCTCAGGGGCCTTGGATACACTTTGATAACTGCTGCCCAACCTAGGCGAGACTCTTCTACACAAGAGCCAGGCAAGGGTCCTGGATTCTGTAATGAGTTATCGCCACCACACCCCTCCTTTTTCTATGTGTTTCTCACAAACTCCATTACTGCAGATGAGGATGTAATCATCAGCTGGGGCCTCTAATCCCAGAAGACTGCTAACTTCGAGAGGGAGGGTCCCATCTACCATCCCTACACCCCGCACAGTCTATTTTGAGTCAAGCCCTAGATAACTGCTAATCAGCACTGACCCTTGTGTCTTATTCCTGAGGTTGACTGAAGGAACCAACATCTGGATGGAACTGAAATTTCCCTGCAGATAAACAAGGCTGATAAACCACCCCATTCCAACCTCTGATTCTGGGGCTCTTCAAAACCGGGTAATGCCCCGCTTCATCTAAGTGAGGTCTTCCGCCTGCCCTTCCCGGGGGGTTCTGGGAGGCTGCAGCCACCCAGGGAGACCCAGACTCGCGGCCCCAGCCCCAGGGCCTGAGGGGGAGGAAAGCCTGAGGCTGTGCCCCAGTCCTGTCCCCCCAGCCCCAACCCGCTCCCCAGCACCACAGCCCGCCCCCGGCCACCACCCCAACCCCGATCCCACCCCAGTTCATGTCCACCGGACCCGCCGACTGCGCGGACATACGTTTACCTTCTGTGGGACGCCACCCCAGAAAGGATGTCGGCCGCCGACTGACCAGGCCAGAACTAGTCACCCAGCCGAGCAAGCCGCCATCCCCAGCAGCAAGCACCGCCATGTTCCCGGGCAGCTGCACACTTCCGGAGCCCACTGCCCGCCCCAGAAGCGCACGCCCGCCAGCGCAGAGCGTGGCGTCTGTAGTCCTGGCAACGCCGCGGGGCCCTCCCTTAGCGCTTGCTTCATGCGTCCTCCCGAGTCTAGACGTGCGAGGGCAGAACTTGCGGAGCCAATGGGAGCCAGGGCGCGGACAGGACGGGGGTGGGGGGAGGCTTATGGGACAGCTGGGAGGGGCCGGGGAAGGCGGGGCCGCACGGAATTCCTGACCTGCATGTGGCGCCGGCCGGAGGCTGGGGCGGTGCTGCCACCAGTGGGCAGGGCAGCGGGGCAGCGGGGTCACACTCACCTGTCTGTGAGAGGGGCTCAGCCTGGGATCCGCGGCCTCCCTTTGACCCGGACGTGGACCCAGGCTACCGGTGGGCAATATAGAGGACTGAGCCCATGCACGCACAGCTGGCCAGGTAGGGCATTTGAAGTGCAGATCCGCCAGGCCCGCTGCGAGCCTTGAATTCACGCTGCTGGGCAGTTTCCAAGAAGACGGATCTGTCCCAAGAGGGGAGGTAGGGCTGGGATGCCAGATGCCGGGTTGGGTGCGGTCTCACAGGAGAACCACGGTGAGAGGGCTCAGAGGGGCCCCTGTGTTGGTGGGGCTAAGAGTTTGGGGTATAGGGTGGGGATGGTGTGTGCCTTGCTCTGTGGTCTCCCCAAGAACCTTCACTCCAGAGCAAGGGGCTCTGCTCCCCCCACCCTTCACTGCACTCCCTGCCTTCCCCAGCCCCACTGCCCCTGCCTCCGGAGTGTCCCATGAACTTTCCCCACACCGGGCACGTCTCTGTTAGAGGTACTGTGCTCGCGGTGGCTCCAGCCCGAGGGTGAGGGGCTGTATCTGACCAGTCAGGATGCCTGGATCCTGTATATGAAACCTCAGACCATAATGCAGGCATGCACAGAGGCCCCTCAAACAGGATTCCCTGCATGGCCCTCCCCAGCACGCACCCACAGCGCAGCTGCCACACTGGGCCAAGCCTGCCAGAGGACCGCTGGTCCCTCTCCTCCAGTCCCTGATCAAGAGTGCACCGCCTACACTGCTGGGTATTTAGGGGGCCTTAGAAGAGCAGCTGGTATTTTCATGGGCAAATACTTGCTCTTTGGGGAAGATTTGAGTGCAAAAGGATGTAGGATATGCTTTTTCTGTTGCCCTGGAACTGGTGACTGGGATACAAACGTAAGTCAAAGCAGTTTTTAGAGAGAGCCGCCAAACATCTCACAACCAAAAATCACTGTTCCTCAACAAAGGCAACATCACCTGGCGGGTGGGGGGCCTGGCCTCTCTTTCTGGAGGTTGGGGATTGCACCCTCCAGCTGGGACAGAGCCAGAAACAGCTCTGAACACGCTAGGAGTTACTTCTCACAAGACCTGTGGTCTCCACTGCAGGTCTGGCTCCAGAGCCCAGGGCCAGCATGGTGACTCTGCTCCCACTGTCCATTCTGGGAGGTCTAGGTGTCCTCCACAGCTCTTCCACCATTGTTTCTTTTGGAAACACCCCCTAGATGAAATGGGTCTGAGAACAGGAGAGCTGGATGCCAGCAGCCACTGCCCAGTTTGCGGCCCCAGGGAGGGGCATCTCCTCTCCGTGGGCTCTGATCTCCCCTCCTCTCTCCCCATAGCCTCACCCCTCTCCTCCATTTCTTGATTGATCCCTGGATAATGGTCCTTACCAGGAATGACCTGGGAGTTTTATGAGTCCTTAAGAAAAAAAAAAAAGAAAAAAAGAAATCTATAGACATATTACTGAAAGTAACTTCCATCTTTCCCAGGAAAGTCCTCTTTCTAATGTTTAAGGCTAGTTGACGGGGTGTCAAGTTGCCTAACCACTCACATCTGAGAAAGTGCTAACTCTCCCTCCAGCTGCCCGCAGCATCCACCTGTGGCAACTTAGCCGTGAGAGGGCAATGAAGCTCTTTCCCCACGCCAGCACCAGCATGGCTTCAGAGGCAGTGGAGGCAGAGAGAAAGGGTCCCGCCTTGAGGCTTGGGGGGTCTCCAGCCACAGCCAGAGCAACTGGGGGTTTTCAGAGCTGGCCCAGCAGGGAAACTAGGCAAGGCCGCCTGACCCAAATCTTCCCTGACCAGAGAGCCCCATGAACTGCTCTGGGCCCCACTCCCCAGTCGGGCTCCCTGCAAAAAGGTACCACGGGATCCATACCTGAGAAGGGAGGAGGACGGCCCTTTGTCCTGGGGTCCCAGCAGATGTGTCCTGTGAGACCTGTGGCCACATATCTTCCTTGTCTCCCCAGGTCTCTGAAGGGTCCGTGCTGGGCATTCTGGTGTTCAGGGACACTGGAACAACTCTAAACTCTGAAGAAGGAAGGAGAGACCCTTCTAGAAGCAAGGATTTCAGGGAAACGCCTTGCCCAGAACTGGGGGACTGTGTGTCCTGAGTAGACCCCTGGGAGGCAGTGTGGGGCTGTGGGGTCCTCTTCAGAGAATTGAGCAGGCATGCTTCCCTGCGGAGAGCCCTGCTTTATTCAGTCATGTCCTCATGTGAGACTCACTTACAAACACCTCCCAGTCCATCTAGGGGTGGTCCCAGGGGTGGGGGCAGAGGAGGAGAGTGAAGGGGGCAGACTTATGGCCCCTGACCCACACAGGGAGCCAATGGTCAGTGGGAACATCTTGGGAGCCGGGCGCAGGAGAGGAGAACGGGCACTAAGAACATGCCAAGTCATGCAGTAAAGCGACCCATGACCACAAGACACAGGCGGCCTTCCACCAAAGCTGGGAGATAGAAATTTAGACCCAGGCTCTAAGAACCTTGAGAGGGGCTGGAGAATCCCAGGAGCCCTGAGGAGCAGATCTCCTAGGGGCACAGACATCCCAATACACACATTTCTCATGGATGCTTTTTGGGGTGCAGAGTGAGTTACCAGGATCCTGAACTTAGCATGGAATCCCACCCTCTTGTTCATCACGGTTCCTGGCAATAAATTGCTGTCATTAGTCCCTGGACATACACCGGGAGCTGACTGCTGTGGGGGTCATTGCAGGAATAGTATCTTCTGGTGTGGGTTCTGTGACCACAGAAACCCAGGGGGATTTCTTAACGGGAGCAGCTGGAGAACATGCCAGCCAGGACCACCCTCATGGGATGGCCAAGGAGCCCATGGTACCCAGGCCACCAAGTGACAAAGTTGTGAGGTTGCCTGAGTTTCCTGGGGGTGTGTAGATTCCTGTGGTCAGCACGTGGGCCCAGGACAGCAAGACGGTCTGCCCAAAGAGGGGCCTGCCCTCCTAAAGATGGCTCCTAAAACCTGCAGGGAAACTGCTCCCAGGGCTCTTGGAGGTCCATAGTGAGTGTCCTGCCAGCCATGTGGGGTCACCTTCCCCTGATGCAGAGGCAGACCTCTCCCCCTTGAGGCCCAGGGGACACCTGGCTCAGGTCCCACCTGTGTACCCTGGACACGCAGAGCCCCAGAACTCTGGCACAGCCTGGGGTGTGGTCGTGTCAGGGCAGGGAAGTCCCAGGGAAGGGGCTCATTCAGGGGCAGGGGCCACTCCACAGGGATGCTGGACCTGGCAGGGATGCAGTGCTTCAGAACTCCCCTGGACTGGGTTTCCAACCAGTGGGATGGAAGGGACTCTCATTTCTGGGGTGCAGCTGGGGGAACTAGATACATCATGAATGTCAGCCCTGAAAATGGAGGATGTGCTACATCCATTCCTGGAAAGAAATATCAGGCCCTTCCAGCCCAGGTGACTCAGAAAGTCAGTCAGAAATGTTCGGGGTCCCCAGTTTAGGCTTTCAATTAGAGCTGAGTGGCTCAGGAGGCCAGATCCCTGTCCGTGGCTCCAGGAGTAGGCTTTCTGCTGGGGGACAGGATCCTCACAAACACCAGCGACTTTGTGGGACACTCCCCTCTGACCAGCTGAGAGGCAGGGGGCAGTTGTGGGAAATCGTGTTTCCATGAGGAGAGGGCCACCAAGTGATGGGGGCACAGGAGACAGTGAGAAAGAGTCCCGCAGCCTTTCTGGAATCAAAAAACTGGCAAATGTGAAAAAGTGCATAATTTGCTTTATTGAGCAGGCTGCTTATGTACGTTTGGAGGGCCAGGTTCAAGGACTCTACATCCCTCCAGGACAATAGCCTCAAAAGAAGAACAGACAGAGAAGGAGGAGATCTGGGGTTTCTCCCAGGATTGAGGCAGAACAGGGATTTCTGCAGATTTGCAAGGAGACCCCGACCACTGAGCACGGGGTAACAACCCCACGTGACCCCTGTCGTGTTAGGCTTGGGCTCTGGGTCTGGCCTGATCATGTATTCTTCCAGCTGAGTTCCAGATACTCAGAAGGTAGATTTAGAGAGGCTGCTTTTGGAACCCAGTGTGGAGACGGAGGGTCCTTTATCCTGAGTTCCCTGAGCCTAATCACTGTAGCTGAGGCCCAACACCCCCCAGGCCACCAGGGTGGCTGTGGAGGAATAGTAAGCCTGGCAGGTGACCCAGGGGTCCCACTGCTGTGCCCCTCCCTTGTCTTTTTTCCCTTTCACCCCCGAAGGTGTGATTGTCTCATGTCATGGTGACAAGCAATCTCTCTTCTCTGTAAGGTGGGGTCCCCACACCCTCTCAGCCTTCTCCCTGAATGGATGCTGAAGGACCAGGCTCACTTGAAGTTCTGAGCTTGAGCAGTAAGGTGGAAACAAAGAAACCAGTGGAAACAAAGAAACAAGTCACTGTGGCAAAGCTCCCCACCACAGAGAAGCTGCCCTGAGTGGAAGGGAGGGTGTGGGCATGCCCATTTGTTTCCTGTCTCCCAGTGCTCTTCGCTTTCTTATTGCAGACCTGCATGGTTACAACAAAATGATCTGCAAAACTGAAAATATTTACTCTCTGGCTTTTACAGAAAAGGCTGACCAGCCTCTGGTTCCTGTACCGGTCAAGTGATTGGAGTACCTTTCCTGTTTGGAAATATCTGGGCAGGCCCAGGTTTGCAAAATTCTTTAAGTGTAGTTATGGAGTTTTGCTTCTAAACATTTTTATGGCTGTATACTGAACTGAGGTTGTGCTGTGTAATTCTGAGCCAGGATTTTCTCAAACTGTTTCTCATTTCTTATACAAGATACCACTAAATTCCAAGGGGAATGGGATGTTAAGGAAGCCATGGAGTTTAGGGAAAAGATACAGATTTCATTTCCATTTAAGCATCAATGTATCTCCATCCTAGGCAGTATCGGTTCTGTGGTATTGATAGGAGAACTAAATAGCAAACAAATTTATAGAAAATAGTGGGTCATTGGGTAAACATGTTCTTCTTTTCAACATTTTTGTAATGTTTGCAGTTTAAGATGACCATTCCTGAGAAACAGGCAGCCACTTAGAATGAAATAGCATTTTCCCTGAAACATCCTCAATTTTTATTTCATAGACAGCAAGAAGGACAATCACACATCCAACAATTGGGGACTTCAAAGATAAAATGTAACTTTCTGAGAGCACACTCCCCCCGTCTCCCTCTGCTCTTTTCACTGTCCCATTGTCCCTGAAGGCTCTTTCGCATCTTCTGCTCATGACTCCAGTAACTCTTCCTCCTCGTTCCTCAGCTGGTAAGTTTACTTTTCTACTTTGACCAAGCAAACTGAAGCCAACAGAAGAGAACTTTCACCAGCAACTCCCAGCACATCCGCTCACCTTCTGATATCTCTGACCTCACTCTCGCTGCCCCACCTCTTATTACAGGTGACATCGAAAGCCAGATCATCCAAAAGTCGCCAGGGGGCCCATACATCCAATCTTCTCCTGGCAGTCTCTCCCACATCCATCCTTTCTGTCACTACCTCATCTATTTTGTTCTCCTGCTAGTTGGCTCCCATCAGTATATAAAAGTCCATCCTCTTAAAAGAAACAAACAGCACTCATTGACCCTAATTCGCCCCCACCAAATGCCACCCCATGTCTTTGCAGCAAATCTTTAATGAGCAGTTTAAACTCACTATCTACATATTCTCTTGAGCCATCCCCTTTTGCACCCACTCTGGCTTTTCCCCTGATCCCTCGCTCTATGGAAACTTCTCTGTCAAGGCCATCAGTGACCCCACTTTGCTAAATATAGTGGTCAGTTTTTAGTCTTCATCATGCGTGGCCCTTTGGCAGCATTTGGCCCAGCTCTTCCATCCCTCCTCCCCCGTGTTCCTGCTTTACTTAGCCTCCAGACTTTCGCTCTGCTTTCGATCCACTGGCTGGTCTTTTGCCAACGTCTCCTCTTTTTTCCAAACATTTACTGCGAATGTTCCCCTGAGTTGGGTCCTGGGTCTCTCCTTTATCTCTCTGCTATACCTTTGGTGGAAGCAACCAGACTTGGAAATTGACATGCCATCAATTTCTCGATTTTTTCAAACTCCCCGATTTGCCCTTTCCTTTTGGAACTCTCTCCCTGATACTCATATTCTTTTTCTTTCATTCATCTTGCTTTCACATTCATACATATGTTCTACTGTGTAAAGTACTTTTCCAAATTTTGAATCAGTCCATACATATCATGTAAAATGCTCAGATCTCTATTATTTCCACTAAGATGCTTATTATACCTTAGAACCTTTCTGCATTTCTGTATTTATGTCAATAAAGTGAATAGTATTTCTACAAGCCTCATAGTTAAACAGTGTGTGTGTTTGGGGCTATTATGTAACATGAAATAATGATACATCAACATAGTCCTTTTTCATTTAATTTTATGTAACACCAAGATAAGGTATTTGCATGAAGACTGGTTTTGTTGAAATTTTACCTACGTTATGGACAGTCAGTTTATGTGAAAGCCCTCATTTCTCCCCTTTTCTGATATATTTTCCATTTGGCTATTATAACATATACCTTGGCATGAAATAAAATTCCAAATTCATTCACATAATAAAATCAATACATTTAAATTATATTTTTTCATGTTAATAAGAAAGAAAAAAACCTCAAACTCCTCTAATTATTAGGCATTTCTGTGGCAATATCTAATAGACTCCTTAACCATGACATTAAATATCTGAGCTGATTCCAGCCCCTTTCCACCTGCTCAGCCCCATCTTGTCCCATCCCCTGTGGATGGAGAGGAAATCCATCCCATTTTCCAGGTCCAGATGTTGGAACCATGTTCTTTCTCTCTCTTTCTCTTACACACACACACACACACAGCAAATCCAGCTTGTTAGAAAATTCTGGCTACTCTGTCTTCATTAATCACCTACTCCCTGTTCCCCACCCCCCTAGAATCCACCTTCAGCCCCTTCTTGGACACCAAATAGCCTCCTTCTTCCATCTTTGCTTTTCTACAATCTCATTAACACAGAGTCAGAGGGAGCCTATAAAAGCATACATTGAGGGGGTGGGTGTAGATCAGTGATACAGTGCATGCTTAGCATGCATGAGATCCTGGGTTCAAACCACAGCACCTTCGCTAAAATAAATAAATTACCCTCCCCCCCAAAAAAAACCAAAACAAAAGCAGAAATTGGACATCACCCATCCCATCAAAACTCACTAAAAGGGTCACCATTCCATTAGGAACCAAAGTCGTCCCAAAGTCTTCCAGGACCGGCCGGGCATGCTCTGCCTCTTCACCTACACTCTCCCCATCACACTGGGGGCCTCTGGCTCCGGGTCTTACTTCTTCCTCCGGATCTATTCTGCTTCAAGTTCATTACCCCATGAGATCTGCCAGGATTGCCTTATTCCCTCCTGCCTGCCTCCCACCCCACCACCATCATCTGAGTTTGCTCATATCACTCTTATTTTTCCCCAAGCTCTTGCTACCCCCAACATGCTGCCTGTTTCCTCTGCTAAAACTCTGAGCCCCCAGTGATGGGGAGTCGTGTCTATTTTGTTGACTAATAAAGCCCAAGAGCCTTGGGTACAAGTATAGTTACTAGATTCCCATAAGTAGTAGGAGCTTATACAGATTTTCTGAATGAATGCAGAGGTCCTGGTCCAATCCAATGGAGCACTTCTGTGTCCTGCTGAAAGAATAACTCTCCTTTCCTCCTGAGAGTGGGTGACCACTTCCTTGGTGATCAAAGGCAAGATCTATTTTCTTTATGCTGTTAAACTTAGGTGAGGAGACTGGGGGATCTTCATTTATATTTTAAAATTTGATTCACTCTGCAATTTGTCTTCAGTCTATGTATCCTTTTGAGAAACCGTTTATGAGTGATCATTCTTCCATCAGATTGAACAGGATCCAGGGGGAAGTACCAAGCCTGTCCCATTGGCCATTCTGTGTGTCATGTCCTGTGACCCAGTGGATGCTCAGCACGTATGTGAACCGACAGGAGTGAGTGAAGAGTTGGGAGCATCTCATTATTGTGGTGGCTGCACTCTGTCTGATGCCTTGAGATTTGGGGAACGGTTTACAAGTGCGGAGATGTGAGGGCAGGGCCTCTGTGATCTTCCTGAGTGCCCTGGCCTTACCCATTCCCCCAGCACCCTCTGGGCAGCCAAGCTCAGGAGCTGGGCCACCAGTGATTGTGCTGATCAATAATCCACCTTCACCCCAAGTCTAGTGGTAGGAGAGGCCAGCACACCTGGTTGTAGACTCTGGAGTCAGGTCCTTCGAGGAATTCCACACTGAACGATGTTTTGGACCTTTTATTTTTCTCTGTAGCCTCCAGCTGAAGAAACAGATTGCCTTAAATACATGAAAGGTGAGGACACCTACTATCCCCATAGAGCCCAGGTGGGGCTGGGAGTCTGCCGTTTGTACAGCCGGTGGGCTCGTGTTGCTTTGGGCATCCCTGTGCCTGAATTACTGCAGTACACTCGGTGGTAAGGACGGGGGTGCCTGGCAGGGAGGGAAGCGTGTCGGGAGACTGCACAGATGGGGAGACGTTAACCTGGGGTGAGCGGGAGCCGGCTGATGCATGGTATCTCGGTGCAGGGAACTCTCCACACTCAGAGAGGTTCCCACTCCCGCAGGGTCCCTTTGATCAGGGTGCTGGGATGTCAGCACAGCAGGGTCCCTGTGAGGATCATGGTGCCTTCAGGCAGTGGGAAGTGAGGGGTCCAGTGGCATTTAATTTAACTGTGTACCCGAAGCCAACCCCCATCTCTTTCAGCCTGTTTCCTAATCTGCAGAACTGGAATGATGTTAACCATCCCACAGTTTCGTTGATGGGCTGGGACACACTAGACAGCCAGGAGCTGGAATTCCTCTGTCCCCTCATTGTTTTCCTTCCTTCCCACTATTTGCTCTCACAAGCTCAGTCTCTCTGTCTCTCTCTCATTCACTTGTAACTTTCTCTCCTGCTCTGGCTTCATTTGATTCCCACCCTCCTCCCAATCCCCAGATGAGTGAAATTAATTTCTGTGTGTCAGTTTCAAATTCCCGGGAAAGATGCTCTGTCCCCTCTGGATTGGTTGTCCAACCCATCAGTTGCAGTCAGAGGAGTGAGTCCCTCTGTGACCAGAGGAGGGGCTCTGCCCAGACCCCCAACCACCACTGTGGGAGCACATAGCTCTCCGAGGAGGAGGTACTGGCTCTGACTTGGTGTCACTAAGTGTGAATTTATGTCTCCTATTGCCCCACCTTCATCCTCCTAAACAAAGATGAAAATTAAACACTCCCGAGATTTGTGTCATGGAACCCTCAGGGTGGGGGCTCAGAGGGCTGAATTCCCTGCTGAGTGTAAGGGGCTACAGTGACTCCCCAACGAGAGCCTGTAACTGGAACAGAACCAGCCCCACTGGACACTTAGAGCACTGAGTCTGAGTGACATTGAGCCAGGCTTCTGACCACAGCTCAGGGGTCTGGCCCAACCAGCTAGTTTTTGAAACCAACCAGATTTGGCTTCCTCAATCCCTGAGGTTTTACCTGAACCACCAGCTTCTGCATCTCTGAAGACAGATGATGAGGACCCTTCACGTAACGCATTTGCACAGCCTGTGAGGGAATTTGTGCTGCACGGTCTGCCCGGCGAGCTGACTGAAGTTGGTATTTTACTGATCTTAGAAATAGTCCGGTTTCCTGATGCACTGTTTCACTGAACAAGCAACAGAAGCCACCTCTGGCTGATAAAAGCAAAAAAGGGACTTAATGAAAAGATATTGGGAGGGTGCATGGAGTGGCCCTGACCAGAGCCAACCCGGGAGCCGTAGGAGATTTTGGGAAGCCCAAGGCACCAGGCTGGGCAGGGTGCTGACTGGCCCCCTGCTGCCCCAGCAGGGACCCCCCCCTCCTCCTGACACTCCACCTCACTGCAGGTTCATGTCCCGGCAGGGCCAGGTC
The DNA here is from genome assembly GCF_048773025.1 of Camelus bactrianus. NCBI lineage: Eukaryota > Metazoa > Chordata > Mammalia > Artiodactyla > Camelidae > Camelus > Camelus bactrianus. The sequence goes on from NC_133566.1 coordinate 681,612, forward strand.
ACACTGAAGCCACCAGCACACACCTCAATGGGGGAGTTGGCCCCGTCTCAGCTGAGGGTGTGCCTGGTGTGGGGAGAGGTCCAGTTAGAAAAAGGTGGGTCCCCTACTTTTCCGAGTTAATGTGCAAGTCAGTGCCCGTCACTCAGGAGAGCCAGGCTGGACAGACCTCATTGTGGTGACTAGGCCGTCTGAGTTCACTTATTACTTTTTAGGTTGGAAGGCCCAAGAGGGAGAAAAAGTGGAGGTTCTAGTACTTATTTTATATTTCCCATGTACCAGGTGAGGTAAGCAAGCCACTTCAGACAAGGCCCAGAGCAACCACGTTAATAGGCCACGGAGAAAGTCGTGCAGTCAGGCCTCTGCAGCCCCGAAACCCGTGTCCTCATCAGCTCCGTAGTTACCAGTGGAAGTTGTAGGGATTTATGGGACTCTGTGCTCCTGTGGGGGCTGGGATATGTGTGTTTAAATCCACATCTTCAGAAACTCGGCTAGAACCACAGCCACTGATTGTCTGCACGGAGGCAGACGAGGGGAGGCTTCCAGCCTCTGGTCCAGCTTGTGAGGAGCTCAGCAGTTGCTCCTTCTGTCCTGAAAACAATACCAGAGCTGAGGGAGTTGAAAACCCACTGCTCTTCTTAGATCCACAAGAAAACTGAGGGGGAAAGCTGCTCCCATCCCAGAGAGGCAGCCGGGCAGGCTTGGAGAGTCACAGCTCCCAGGGCAGAACCCGCTTTTGTAAGAACCCCGGGGGCAGGCAGATTTAACAGGTCCCTGAGGCCAGCTGTAAGCTCAGCATGGGGAAGTCTGAGTGTGACAACTTCAGGGGGCCAGTCAGAGGGGTCCCCTTCTCTTTTTCATGCATTTTACTTCCAGGACCTTACCCTGTTCTCAGAGTGAAAATCATAGGAAAACTCCTCATGCTTTCTGCCAGGAAAGGATAAAATTGCTCTATTGAAATACACCCAGAATATTCTCTTCCATTGTGGGGGGGTTGTGTTTTTGTTTTTGTTTTTTTTTAATGAGAATTTATTTTACCAGAGCCTAACCAACCTGGGAGAAGGGAAATCCCTTCTGTGTCACCCAAATTGGGGTAAGGGGAAAGAGACACACTTGTGGAGGTCACAGCTCAGGGCACAGGCTCAATGAGAACTAATCACAGGAGTATAGATGTCCTGCTCTGTTCTGCTACCTCAACAACTTACCTCCATGTCTGTAGGGCCTCAGTGTAATAACAGGAATAAAATTAAAAGAAGTAAATGTCTCAGGAGTGTCTAGGGAATACCCAAAGACAGCGGGGGGATGAAAACAAGGATACACAGGCAGCTTTAGCCTCTCACACCAATGGCTGTAGCAAACTACACACAGCCCAGCCCCAGTAGATAAACAGAAATCCTCACAGAAAAAAACTGTTTATTTTGGTTCTCTTACCCAGTGCATTCCATGGTGCATCCTCGCCTAGAATTGAGTGGAAACAAGTCCATTTCAGAAGGGACATAACTGAAGAGGAATGGCTTTCCAGACTCTGAAGGGCAGAGAAAGCACCAGCCTGGGTTAGAGAAAGGTGAGCGGTGGGGTAGGGGGTGGGCTGCCTTCTTCCCCAAATAAGAAACCTTCCTGAGGCCAGCACAGTGGGAGGGAGGGCCATGGGGTGGAAGCAGCCATACTTTTTCCTGAGAACTGATAGGATGCCTCCAAGGGACCATTCAGGTGCCCATTCAGATGTCTTGACGGTGGGAGCCAGTCGGTCTACCTCAGAGCCCAGGACTTAGGTGGGTGCACAGCAGGCAGGTCTTAATTGGCCGGATCCATTTCACTTCTCCGAAGCCCTGTGTAAAACATGAAGCATGGACAGCCTGGTGAGCACAGCTCTGCCCTCAAGACCGGTTTCAACTCCTCTCTTCCCAGAGAACAGCATCTCTGAGCCCGTCCTGGGTGACCTCACATAGATCACCCTAGTGGCCCAGGCTGGTGACCGGGAACATGTACCTTCCTGCAGCCAACCCCAGACGTCCACTGATGCATCATATACTGGCAAATATGTGAGTTCCTGTGCATTGGTCTAACAGCAGAGACTCTGCCACAGGCACAAGAGGTGGTGTGTGGGACATACAGGGGTGCAGGATGGTACGCACTGCAAAGGTGTAAGTGGTGGCAGGGGTGCAGGGGCTGTGGAGGATGAAGGCAGTTCAGGGGATGTGGGGGTGCAAGCAGTGCAGAAGTGCAGAGTGTGGCAGGGGTGCAGAGGTACAGGGAGTGTAGGTGTGCAGGGAGCTGCTCAGGCAAGTGCACATCCTCGCAGTCAGCCTGACCCGGGAGGCTAGTGCAATGGTTTGGGGCGGCATGTGGGAGGCTGCCCGGGCAAGCCGGTCGATTTCTTCTCTTCCCTGCAGCCTGGCCTGGGGGGGCCTTGGCCGCTGGAGATTCGCCAGATGTTGGACTCCAAGTAAGCTTGCTCCTGGGAGGTGGGACGGTTAGGTCAGCAGGCGGCGGCAGCGGCAGTGGGGCGGAGCGGGGCTGCCCCTGGTGAACTGGTGGACTAGCTGCCTTCCCCCGGCTGCCGGGCCTGGGAGAAGCCTCTGCTGCCCCAGGTCGCCGGACACACCTGTCCCACTCAGCTTGCTTAGTGGGGAGTGGAGGCGGTGCCGTTAAGTTGCGGGGACCACGGGGGTAGGGGGGCTGCCGCGGGGGAGCCGGTCAATTCGCTCCACTCTCCCCCATGGCGGAGCCTGGGGGCGGCCTCCGCTGTCCTAGAGGCGGGACGCCGGTCTCCAGGTGAGCTTGCTCCTGGGAGGCGGCGGCGACGGCGGCAGGGGGAGGTGATCCATTCCAGGGAGCTGCTCCATTTCTTCTCTCCCCCGCGGCCTGGCCTGGGGGGGACCTCTGCTGCCGGAGATTTGCCTGAGGTCCGACTCCAGGTAAGCTTGCTCCTGGGAGATGGGTGCGGTGCGGTCAGGGAGCTGGTAAGTTGGTGGCTGCGGGGATAGGGAGGCTGCCCCGGGGTAGCTTGTGTATTAGCTCAATGTCTGCACTGCATGGCCTGCAGGCGGCCTCTGCTGCCCCAGGTTCCGGGACACCCCTGTCCCACTTAGCTAACTGGGGGCGGGAGGCAGGGTAGTCAGGGTGCAGGGGTGGCAGGGGTCGGGGGCCTGCAGCGGGGAAGCGGGCCCATTTGCTCCCATCTTCCCCGCAGCTTGTACTGAGGGTGGTCTCTGTTGCCCTGGGTTACGGGACACGTGTATCCTAGTCGGCCTGACCCCGGGAGGCGGGCGTGGTACGTTGGGGTTGGTGGCAGCAGCGGCGGGTTTTCCCATGAAGCCGGTCCATTTGCTCCCATTTCCCCTCATGGTTTGCTCTGGGGGCGGTCACTGTTGCCCCAAGTTAGCCGGACGTCCATCTCCAGGTCAGCCTGCTCCCTAGAGGCGGCCACCGTGAGGTCAGTGGGCAGGAGCGGTGGCTGATGCGGGGGGATGGGGATGCCTTGGGGAGTTGGTGGATTGGCTCCCGTCTCCCCGATGGCCTGGCGTGGGAGCGGCCTCTCCTGCCCCAGATCACCAGACACACCTGTCCCATTCAGCTTGCTGGGGGAGTGGCTCCCTGGGCGGTGGGTTTAAGGTGCTGGGGTGGAAAGGCGGGGGTAGAGGACTGGTAGCGTGGAGCCTGTAAATTTGCTTTCCTGTTCCCCGTGGCCAATCCTGGGGGTGTTCTCTCCTGGCCAAGAAGCCGGATGCCCGTCTACAGGTCAGCTTGCTCCTGGGAGGTGGGCGCGATGCGGTTGAGGGGCAGGGGCAGCTGCGACGGCCTGCTGCCCCACCTAATGGGGCCACTTTTCCTCTCCCCTGACCTGGCCTGGGGACAGCCTCTCCCGCCCAAGATTCTCCTGACACCCCACACCCGGTCAGGTTGCTCCTGGGAGGTGGGCATGGTGAGATAAGGCGGTGGAGAGGAGAGGGATTCTGCCCCTGGCGAGCTGGAGGATAAGCTCCCATCTCTCTGGAGGCCTGGTGTAAGGGCGGCCTCTGTTGCCTCTCGTTCCCAGGTCACCCTTCTCCGGGTCATATTGCCCCAGGGGTGCGTTAGGGTGTGGGGGCGGCTGGGTGGTGGCGAGTGTATGGAACCTGCCACTTGCGAGCTGGTGGTTTAGCTCCCATCTCCCCCGCAGCTTGGCCTGGGGGCAGCCTCTGTTGCCCCAGGTCGCAAATCATAGATTCCCTGAAAGCCTAACCACCGGAGGTGGGCAGGATGTACTGAGGGGGCGGAGGCAGCCACCAAGGCAGCGACAGAGGGGTCTGTCCCTGGCCAGCTGGTCAATTTTTTCCCATCTCAACCTTTGCTGTCCAGTTTCACAGGACGCCCTTCTCCAGTTTATCCTTCTCCTGGGAGGTGGGCACATTGCATACAGACCAAGGTCTGGGCTCTCCCCTGGGGAGGGGAAGAACTCTCTTGTTCTCCTTTGTCTTTATTCTTCAGCGAAGGAATCACTGGACCCAATTCTTAATCCTGAAAATTGTAGCCTGTGTTACTGAAAAGCTGCTGGACAGTGTGGTTTCTGGGTGGGTTTTCACATCAGATGATGCCCCAGGCAGGCAGGAAAGCTATTACTCAGAGCTTCTTCGTCTGGAGTTGGGAGGTCGCCCCGCCACCCTCACCATGCTTTTTAAAAATGTGTTACTCCCCTCTTTTTCCTAGGTGACATTTTAGGTTATTGGGTCACAGATTACTGGCACACTCATCCCAGTTCTCAAACATCTTTTAAACTTGGGTGAAGTGATAAGTAGGGGAAGAAGATGATTTACTGAAAGATAACAATACTTAAATATGCATTAAAGCTAAATTCTGTCAATCTTTCTCAAATGATTTTTCTCTGATTCTAAATCCATGACCTAGTGAATGCTGTACTCCTGTGTAAATCATTGATCTTCACATCACATTTGTTGAGTGGTCAACGAGATTTGTTAATTAGATTATTCCTGAAAGGAAAAGCTCAGGCTTTTGAGAATTCCTTGTCTGATGTCACCCAGGCAGTCACAGTAGAAGACAGAGCTGATATAAAAATCCCTCACCTGCCTGAACTGCAAAGCTTCTGGGATTACTGATCCCTGAAATGCAGGTGACTCTTGATGATAATCTGGGGGGTGGTTTACATGATCAGATTCTTCCAGTCCTGTAAATGGGTTCTGTGGCCGCAGCCCCGGGAGAGCTGGTCATAAGGGCCATATCGTGAGGGGCGGGATGGGAAGGCAAGGTGTAAGAGCTGGAATCGCTGAGATTCCACACTCGCTAAACACAGACTCCAGAGCCTAATTGTTGTCAGGTTCTGTTCTGGATTTGAGAGTGTGTTCAGACATGATTCTTGCCCTTCAGGAGTCACTGCCTGGGTGGAAGTAACCTTTACATAAATCTGGGAAGGATGGTAATTAAGTAGATGGGCTGTTATGGTTCTCAGTGTGCCCAGGCTCGCTCTTCTAGGCACTCGTGGGACTAACGAGAGTCATGTTATTCACTCATTCAGTGATTTATTACCCTTGAATTGATCATTTGTCCCACAGTAACTGAAAAAAGGGATCAGGAACCTGAGTTTTGTCCCCTCTCCTATCACTGGTTGTATCTGTCAGTCGGGTGCCCTGCGTATGCATTGTGAAATGGTGGTATTTCTTGCCCAATGGGGCAGAACTGTCAGTTCTGAGAATCAGGGGAGACACATGGTTAGGAAAACACCCTGACACACATGGAACCCCCCCACCCCGTGAGACAGCATTGTCGATGCTCAGGTGACCCGATGAAGACCACGGTGCTAAACCTGAGCATGTTAATTATCCTGGTGGCTATGAAAATACAGACTACCGGTCCCTACCTCTGGAGACTCTGAGGGTGTGCACCCCAGAATTCTGCATTTTAAGAAGCACTTTAACTAATTCTGATGAAGATGATCTGAGTGTCCCACTGAGAAACACTGGTGTGCGATGCTCCAATATTGTGGATTCTCAGGGAGTGATGTATTTTCAGGATGGTCCAAGGGCCCTCACTTCAGACTTTTGCCTTGGGTTTAATTGTATGTGTTCAGAAGTGATGTCTCTCACTTCCAGTGCCTGTCAGCATGCTCTGTGCAGGGACTTGCACTCAGGAGATGGAAAAACTATGATTCTTCAGGTCACTGAGCTAGAGTGTGAGCGATCTTTTATTTTGGTTTTCTTTATAGCAATACAGAGTCGCCCGAGAAGAGATTCAGAGTGAACAGCTTGGTGTCAGACTTTGGAAGACTGCTGGTGCCCAAGGTGTTCTCTGGCAGGTCAATGACGAATCTAGGTCCCTCTTTCACTGATACGTCAATGAAGTAGACCGCTTGGACAAGGCCAAACCTGGTATCCCAACCATAGCCCTTGACAGTGATGTTCGGCTCTAGGAAGCCATCAGATGCAGCAGGTGGCCAGAGGATGAGTCGAACGGGCTCATGAAATGTGACATCCCCAACTTCATCAACACGGACCAGAACTCTTCCTTTGGGGATGATGATCTCCTGATTTTGTAGCCACCGATACGTCTAGAAAAAAGCCAGTTGCCCAGACCTCACACAAAGACTTGAATTGAGAAATGTGCTTTGTCAAGTGTCTTTCTGAAGATGTGAAGTCTGTCTTTGTATGGCAGGAAGTCCCCTTTCTCAAAATCGTGTGTTTGTGTCTGAAAGAGAGGAATGGAGACAGACAGAAAGATGGGGAGACAGAAGGCAGCCCCCTCAGAAGAGAGCTAGTTAAGGTGAGTTTTTGTGCCTTTAAAAAAACATTTGGGATTTTAGGTGGAACAAAGTATTTACACTGTCTCGTTCTCCTCGTTGGAAATATTGGCCCCGTACTCAGTGTCAGAGTCCTTGAATGGGGGTTGGCACGGTGCGTTTTTTCTGGTGCTGCCACTTCCACGCTCTGCCTTTAGCACATTGCTTTGCCTCTCAGGGCTGCCACATTTTTAACTGTAAGGTGAGGAGTCTGGAGTAGAAGATCCATCCCAGCTCTGCTGTTTTGCAAATTTCTGATTTCATATTTGGATGAGCCTGGGATACACCCAGAGCAGTATAAACCAGGCCCTAACTCCTGTCTCCTGCTGGAGCATCCCTCAGGTCTGTGCCTTCTACTCAACACTTTACTGAGCCCAGCTTTTGTCAGGAGCCCAAGTGCCTACCGGGATGGCAGGAGACTTGTCTCTCGTGGTAACGGTGGCCAACATTTCTATTGGTTGTGCTGAAATAGCTCTTCTGAGATCCTCTGACCACCCATGCTCAAACCTGAGGACAGCCCTGCCCTTCCTTTCCTAGGAGGAGGATCAATCCATGGTGCATTTTATGACAATCCTGTCCCCAGGAATGCACGGAAGGTTATCAGCTGAGTGAGGGGAGGTGCCTCTGTGTCTCTGTGTCCCTGTATCTCTGTCTGCTCACACTGCCCTTTCACCGGCTACTGAACAAGAAAAGTGCTATTCACCATGCTGTGTGTTTTGCAGATATGTAGGTGATGGTCATGTGGCTCGTGTGTGGGCTTTGAGCTGGGATGGTGAAGGGCTTATAAATACCTCATCAACATGTAATCGAGGTGGCCTGGTGCCACACAGACTTGATTCATGAAGGCATCAAGCCTGCACACTGGTTTGGAAACAACTTGGTTTTGATCAGTCACACTGCATGGATGACTCGCTGCTAATCTCTGGGTGGTTTTTTTCATTTTAGATTTATTCACCCTGTGTCTTGCTTAAGCTGAAAAATACATTTATTTCACCAGAATATTCTCTGATTCTCTGTTTTCACATATCCAGTTTTTTAATTCTTTAAAAATGGTTCTGTGTTTATGATGCCTCTCAATTTCTATCATCCCTAGGTTCCCAGTGGCCTGAGCCATGCACCATATTTGATGTAGGAACAGTTCCACCAAAAGAAATCCCTTCACCATAATATCTTTTGAGGAAAATATTATTCTTTAAGATTCTAACAATAAATTGTAGAACAAAGCATGGAACATTTCTTGTAGTTAATACATGTTCATGCAAAAAGAAACTTGATATTTTCATTAAAGAATGTTGATTTTAATAACTTTTACTAATGTGAATATTATGATTCATAATTTAAGTAACCAAATAAAACCACAGTTATTTATTATTAAGATTGAAAACTATTTACATGGTCTTTCAATTAGAAGTAGCTTTATTAGAAGACTGAATAGTATTTAAAAGATGGAAAAATACCCATGATGACACCATCCTTTTTATTAACTAAATATCCAGAACTGTGCAGGGTTAAGATTTGACCCCCTGCAAGCTGCCAAGTTAGCATGAGGTAGTGTGTGGATGCTGCCAGAAGACAGGACACTCCCCCAGGATCAGAGACAAAGCACTTCCTGCCAGCACAGCAGACAGCCTGTGGTTCATGTTCATGTTGGTTCCTGAGTTCCTTTCCTGTTGCTGTTGTAACAAAGGACCACAGACTCAGTGGCTTAAAGTAACACACATCCATTATCTCACTGTTCTAGGGTGCAGAAATGCAAAGTCAATGTCAGTGGGCTAAAACCAACGTGTGGCCAAGGCTACGTTCCACACTGAGGCTCTTGGGAGGGATTCATCTTACTACCTTTCCCAGCCTGCAGAGGTGCTCACACTCCTTGGCACAGGGCCCTGTGTCACTGTGACTTCTGCTGCCACATCACATCTCTGTCTCTGACCAAACTGCCTCTCACCACTAAGGACCTCCATGATGATGTTTGCTTCCCCACAGTGATCTGCCATCCCAAGGTGCTCGACAGTCACACCTGCAGAGTCCCTTTTGCCTTGCACAGTGACATATTCCCAGGTTCTAGGGATCAGACCGTGGACATATTGGGGGCCATTATTCTACCACATTCTTCCCTTTGGCCCCACAGTTTCTTGTTCATCCCACATGGAAAATGCATCCACCTCAACCCAACACCCTCCAGAGTCTCATTTACTACACAATCAACTCAAATTCCTACATGTAGTCTAACTACTATCTGCTCAAAACCCTAAATATTTTCATCCTCATCATCTAAGGCAGGCATGAGTGAGACGCTGGATGTCATCTTCCCTGCTCAAAATCCAGCAATGGCTTCTCATTTCACTCAATGAAGAAGTGAGAGTCTTTACGGTGAACTTACAGCTTTCCTCCCCCTCCCCAAGCTGAGCTCATCTCCAAATTTCTCCCTGGCTCACTCCACTCCAGCCACACTGGCCTTCCTGCTGGTCCTTGGGGACATCAGACATGCACCCAAAGGGCTGTTCCCCTGGCCGTTCTCTATCCAACTCATATGCTGAAGTCCTAACCCCCAGGACTACAGAACATGACCTCATTTGGAAATAGGGTTTTTGCAGATGTCATTCGTTAAGAAGAGGTCATTAGGGTGGGCCTTAATCCAGTATGACTTGTGTCCTGATAAAAAGGGGCAATGTGGACACAGAGACACGTGTACATGGGAGATGACGTGATGAGATGTGGAGTGAAGACGGTCATCTCCAAGCCAAGGAGAGAGGCCTGGTCCAGCCTCTCCCTCCCAGCCCTCAGAAGGAACCTTCCCGGCTGACACCCTGCCTGCAGACTCCCCGCCCCCAGGGCTGTGAGACAGTGAGCCTCCATGGTTCACGTCACCCAGTGTGCGGTGCTGTGTTAGAGGGAGCTCAGCAACTTGCACCCCCTTCTCAAGGTCCTCAGTGAGCCCAGGTCTGGCCATCTCATTTTAAACTGGAAACTGCCTTCCCCTTGTCTCTGCTCCAGAACCCCCTCTCCCTGATCATATTATTTCCATCACATTCTAGAATACCATATTATTCACATGACTATTACGACTGTAGTTTATGTTCTGCTCCTCTTCAGTCCTACAAGGACAAGGGCACTTATTTGTTCACTGAGGGACCTCAGGTGGCTTGACCAGTACCCGTGGCACAGCAGTCAATACAAATTGGCCAGATGCAGGGAGGGATCTTTATTTACATTCACAGGTGAGTGAAGGAAGTTTCTTGGGGATTGAGTGTTTCGCTCAGGCACAGAGCTCGTAAGTTTCATGCCAAGGTGGGTTTCAAGTAACGATGAACCTGAGGGAGGCTTGAGTGATTCCCTTTCCATTGATTAGTATTTCTCAGGTGTCTCTTTTTCTGGCTCTAACTTTTGACCTCTTTCTGTTATTCTTCTAAGCTTTCAACCAGTTTTAAGTTTTAATTTTGCTTTGTTTCAGGTAAACAAATGAAATCTGTAAACCTTTTAACTCATTATTTATTTCATCTAAATAAATTGTGATTAGTGATGATGTTTTATTTCTGGCATCTTGTTTTGTGATTTCTATTTGCTTTGCTCTGCTTTTCTCCTGCCTGTTATATACCTCACAGTCACGGTTAAGAGCATGGCTTCTAGAGACAGTCTATCTGGGCATGGTTCCCTCCCTTGCTAACCATGTAACCAGGATATGTAATCCCTTTGAGACTCACTTTCTTCATATACAAAAAGCTGTACTATCCACCTCAAAGACTGTGAGCATTAGGTGATAAAATATATGAAGAACTTAGAATAGTGACCGGCCTATTTTGCATTGTTCATTTTGACTTCTTTACTTTTATTCTCTTTTTAAACAATTACTTTAGAGATTAATTTTGAAATTTAATGAACACCCTAGTTATTGAAGATTAAAATGTTACTTAACCCATACATTGAATTTTATATGCCAAATGATATTTGTATTTTGTCTCCATAAGTTCTGTTTAGTTCTTTAAAAAATTGATCTGTTTTCTTTTTCATGATGTCCTGATTTTTCATTATGTTATATGTGATTCATTTTATCTTTTAATGATGGAGTCATACTTATTTTATGCTCTCTATTAGATTGTTTCATAATTTTAGGCTCTGGAATATTAATCATCCTGTGTTTTACGGTTAGCTCTTTCTTCCCTGTGGCACTCATTTCCTTCTGTTTTTAGTTGTGTGTCTGTGTGTGTGCAGAGTTGTGGGATCTTCTCTATAGTAGTACAATTTTTTTCCTATGATTGTCCCTTACATCCTGGTTTTTAAAGTTTCCCTAGAGAACAATTTTGTGTTGCTTATCCTAAGGCTCCAGGTGATATGATCAACATTGAATTATTATAATTTTTGCTTTGGGAATTCCTGAATTAAAAGTGGAGTATCAATTTGGAGTCCACATTAATATAAAGCAGGGGTGTGGAGATTAGATTTTTTTAAGGGAGACTTCGTTTTTTCCTAGAGAACTGGTTCTTTAACTCCTTTACTGTGTGCACACGTGGAGAACTTTCAGTCTCCCTTTCAGTGAAGAGGCAAGTCTTCCAATACTTCTCATGCAGAGGTTTCTATAAAGGAAGACTCTTCTACATCTGGTATGGGCCCTTTTTCCTAAATGGACATTGTATCCCTATTTATGTGCAAATTAAAACCCCTTCCCTCCAGGGTGCAGTAGCATCAGCTTACAAGATGACCATTCTGGCCTTAAGTGTCCTCTTTGTTTTGTCACCTGGGAACTTCTCTCTCCATAGTTAGCTCTGTGTTACTTTTGTTGTTGTATTTTATCCGGCATTACTTAAAGTTTTACTTAAAAGGGATCCTAATTAACTCTGTTTACCTGTTTCCAGAGCTGAAAGCTTCAGTTCTAGAGTTATCTGTTTGATTTTTCTTAAAAATACATTCCAGTATATTTCTCTGGTGAAAGTCTTGACCCTGTTATCTACTCTCCCATCATTTCCTTATTTTCTTGAATCTATTGAAAGTATTTTATAGCCTTTATTGGTAACTTTGATGCCTACATCACCTGGGGATTTGCATCTATTGTCTAATGTTTCTTATTCTTATATTATCCGTCATATAGTCTTGACATGCTGCATGTCTAGAATTTCTTTATTACATGGCAGACATTGCAAATGAAAAATCCATATCTTATCTTCTGTGAGAGGTTTTCTACCTTCCCGTTAGGCAGACAGGGTGAGGGACTGATCATCTCACTCCAATCAGGCGCTGAGGTGGGTCAGGACTGAAGTGCCTTTTTTTCTTAAAACAGCTTTCAGGTATACTTGGCAAAATAATTTTCACACATTTAAAGTGTACAACATAATACGTTTTGACATAAGTATATCCCCAAGAAACCATGACCACACTCAAGAAAGTGAACATACACGTCACCCACAAACTTTTCTCCTGCCTTTTGTTGTCCCTCCCTCCCTCCCCATCTCTTCCCCTGGAAACCATTGATCTGCTTTCTATCAAACATATTGGTTTGCATTTTCAAGATACTTGTATGAATGGATTCATGCAGTATCTACTCCATGTTGTCTGACTTCTTTCATTCAGTGTAATTATTTTGAGAGTCATCTGTATTGCTGTATTAATAGCTTATTTTTCTTATAGCAGAGTATTGTTTAGTGCTGAGTTTTTCCTGAATAGTTTATTGTGAGCAGTGTTTGGATAGACCATCATTTTTTTCTCCATTTACTTCTTGATGGCAGCATGGGTTATTTACAGCTTGAGCTATTATAAATAAAATTGCAGTGAATATTTGGTTACAAGTCTTTATATGGACATATGCTTTTCTTTTCTAAAACACCAGATGAGGAATATCTGGGTTATATGGTAGATAGGTTTTTACCTTTCTTAAAGAAACTGTTAAACAGTTTTCCAAAATGGTTGTGCTATTGTAAATTCCTCGTGGTTTGTATCATTTCTGGTTGCTCTACTTCCTTGCCAGCAATTTGTAAGGTCGGTCTTTCTAATCATATACATTCTAGTATATATGTGTACTAGTATCTCACTGTGGTTTTCAAAAGCATTTCTCTAATGACTAATGGCATCTTTAATCAGCATCTTTTCATATGCTTATTATCCATCTGGATATCTTTGGTGAATTGTGTTTTCTGGCCTCATTCATTCACTCAGGTGTTTGCATTATTATTGAGTTTTAAAACCTTTTTATTCTGGATCAGATAAAAAGAGAGACCTTTATCAGATATATGATCTGAAAATAGCTTCTGTCTATGGCTTGTCTTTTCATTTGCTTAGCAGTGTTTAGAAGAGCTTTGAAGAGTCTTCATTTTGGTAAAGTTCACACTATCAGTTTCTTTTTTAAAATAGATTATACTTTTGGTGTCATAGCAAAGAAATATTTGCCAAACCCAAGGTCATAAAGCTTGAGCCTATGCTTTGTCTCCTGGCTGTTTTATAGTTTTAGATTTCCTATTAATATCTATGATCCACTTTGAGTTAATTTTTGTATATTTTGTGAGGTGTGGATCAAAGTTCTTTTTTTTTTTTTTTGCATATCACTATCTAATTGTTCCAGCACTATTTGTTGAAAAGATCTTTTCTCCACTGCATCCTTTTTGAGAATCAATTGTCTATATAAGTGTTGGTTTAATTCTGAACATCATATTCTGTTCCAGTATTCTATTTTCCTGTTTTACACCAACACCATACTTTCTGATTACTGTAGCTTTATAAAAAAAAAAAAAGGCTGAAAATCAGATAGTGCAAGCCTTCCAACTTTGTTTTTGTTGTTCAAAATTATTTTGAATATTTGGGATCCTTTGCATTTTTATAGGAATTTTAGAATTAGTTTTTAAATTCCTTACATTCTGTTCTGCCAAAATTCCACTGATGTCTTTGGCCATCTCCAAAGCCACATTTTCTGAAGAAGTCTCTCCAGATATCAGGTGAAAGAAATTTCTCTTTCGTCTGTGCTCCATTCACATTTCATAATATTTGATTACATTTATTCATATTTGGCTGTATGTACTTCTCTGACCTTTCCTGACATATAGTAAACCTCTCAAGATTAGGAATCTTGATTTGGTTCCTTCTGTCTGCTGAGAAAACTAGTTCTATGCTTTGCAGGAGTCAGCCCTGCAGTAAGAGGTATCTGCAGCACAAATCTAGTTCATTGGTTGCATATTGTCATTGAATCCTGTAGATTTAGAATTGTTTATTGATTGCTGTCTCCAAAACGGCTCAGTCTTTTTTATTTCTATTGCTACTGCTGCAGTTTCAAAGAACAATGGGCTAATTATTTTCCAAATATAGAAACATTCTTTAATTGAGTTGTGATGCAAATTATGTGCTGCTGTGTCTTGACAACCTGCTTAGTGTTCACAGGCCCCTTCACTCGTGGAAATTTTGGGAGAATGTCATATCCTTAGAGATAGCAATGCTGTCTTTGGCGACCTGAGCAGCAGTATCTGAACTCACTCCTGTTGTATTTCCAGTGTCCCCTCTAGCCCTCCTCCAGCCCTCCATGGGGGGCCCTGCAGTTCTGCCCTCGAAAAGCCTGTTGCTTCTCAGGAAGACTTCCCTATGTAACATAATCATGCCCTTCTTGTGGGGACATTCAGTCCAGAGACCTGACAGCAGGGGAAAATGTTTAGTCTGTTTTTGGTAGAGCCTAAACTCTTACATACTTATTAGAAGAAAATCCAACGAGGAAACTGTGTTGGCATTTAACAAATCAGCATAAATGTCTGATGAGGAAGATCAGCTTCCCCATCCCACTCAGGTGTCATGTTGATGTGACACTCACCTTGGCTAACATTTTCTCCTGTAAGCAACATAAGCTTCAAGAAGTTATGAATGGCTATTTGTTTTTGTTTCTTAGTCTTTCCACATTCACTCTGTCTGGTGAGATTCTATGAATCCTGCTTATTTTCAGCCCAGCACTAATCTTTTTTAAAGGATCACGTGTTTAAAAGTCTAGTGGACAATTTGTTAGAAGATAGAAATTCTTAGATTTTGGTCCTAGAGTTGAATCTTGGTTAGTGGTGAATGAAAATTCCCGTTAAAAGTTTAAATTCAGTGTTATCAAGTTTTAATATTAGTTAAATATTAGTCAATTTCATTAAACACTATAGCATTTATTTACTTTTAAGCCTGTTTCTGGGGCAATTTTGTAATGATTCCCTCCTTTTATTGATTCCCTCTTTATCAGAATCTTTGAGAGGCCCCTGTCATCACTGTCAGTATCATCATCATCATCATGGAACTGATTCCTCTGGAAGATTCTAGGAAAATAAAGAGATGGGTGGGGTTATGTGTAGGTCAGTGTGTGCATATACAATAAGAACAGTTGTCAAACATTAGATCCAAGATATCCATTTTATTTAGAGAAGAATGTGGTCATGAAATCCTGATGTGGTGAATGAAGGAAGCAGTGGGAACAGGATAGTCAATGGAAATGAGGAGGAAGTGAGCAAAGCGGGGAGCATAGATCCTTGGTTAGGTGATCAACCCATTGGTGTGAATGAGGGGAGTGTGGTGGCAGAATCATGTTCCTCCCCTGCCACAGGGTAGCCACCTGTGACATGTTACTGTACATGGCAAAAGGGATGACAGATATTTTAGGAGAAATATCTTAGAGGATTTCTGTCTTCTAAATTGTCTATTTGCTTTTTAAACCCATGATACATTATTAAAGATTAGTGGAGGGCCACAAATACAAAGGATTCATATAATCTCACCACACATACTGAATGTAGAAAGACTAAGGAAGAAAAACAAAAGGTCATTCATAACTGCCTTGAACCTTAAATTGCTCATGAGGAGAAATGTTACAAAAGGTGAGTGTCACAGCCACATACATAATGCCTGAGTGGGATGGGACAAGGGGATCCTGAGATGAGACAATAGGGTGAGTAGCCTGGATTGTCCAGGTGGGCCCAGTGTAATCACAGGGGTCCTTAAAATGGAGGACATTTCCCAACTGAGTTTAAAATCAGAGGGAGGTGTAGCCATGGAGCAGTTTTCAGAAAGGCTGCTTGTCATGAAAATGGAGGAAGTCGTGGGGCACAAGCTAAGGAAGGTGGGTGACCTCTGGAAACTGGGAAAAAACAAAAACAAAAACAAGGAAACATTCTCTTGTAGATCCTCTAGAAGGAAGGAACCCTGCTGGTACCTTGAATTTAGCCCAATGAGAACTGTGTTGGATCTCTGACCTTCACAGCCATAAGGTGATAAATCTGTGCTGGTTTAAGCTATTAAGCTTATGGAAATTTGTTACAGTGGTAATAGAAAAATAACGTAGTGTGCCATAGTATAAGGGATTAAAGGTCTAGGATGAGGTGTGGAGAGGATTCTGACATTTTCATCTAAAAAACAACCAGGTGAAGTGGGAAGTTGTTTTAAGGAAGGCCTACATGGCAGGGCTGTTAAGCAGACTGGAGTGAGGACAGCATTGGAGTAGAGGAATCAATTAAATCTCTACCAGAAAAATAAGGAATAAAATCTAACAGGGCTTCACTGTTAGTGGATGTAGGAATGGAAATGGGCAGACAGATGTAAACATTACTTTGAAATCAGCTACAGGTTTGATGACTGCATGTTGGGGAGATTTAGCCGATGTGTGGACTGAATGTTTTCATCCCCTCAAAATCCATATGTTGAAACCCCATCTCCCAGAGTGATGGTATTGGGAGGCGGGGCCTTTGGTAGGTGATTAGTAGGATAAAATGAGTTCATGAGATTAGAGCCCTCATGAATGGGATTTGTGCCCTTATAAAGGGCCCCAGAGTGCTTGCTTCTCTCTGCTCTCTGGCCCATGAAGATAGTGGGAAGACAGCCATCTTCAAGCCATGAAGGCTATCCTCTCCCAGATACATTGACCTCAGCCTCCAAAACTTAAAGAATATGCTTGTTGTTTAAGCCACCCGACCCATGGTAATTTGTTACAGCATCCCAGACTGATGAAGACAGTGGAGAATGCCTCTGAGTTTGACACTGATTGCCTGGAGAATGCTGAAACCCAGGGAAGTGGGCAGCACAGACGTTTACTCATTTAATCCTGCCAACACAGTAGGGGATAGAGTCTACATATTCCTCGCTACTTAAAAGGTAAGGAAAAAGAGGCACAAACAACAACAACAACAACAACAACAACAACAACAACAAAAACAAAAACAACAATAATAATTTGTCCAAGATTCACACAGAACCCCCTGGAAGCAAAGTGAGAATTTATACTCCGGCAGACTGACCCCAGAGCCTCTGCTCATAACTACTAAGTCAGATCACCTTGCTTATGTGGATCAGTTTTTATTTTTCAATTGTGATATGAGGGTACTGTGCCCAGTAACTTATAATTTCAAAATACCTCACTGTAAGGGAATCATTAGTCACAGGCATTACAAACCACAGATTGCTAGATATACAAAAATAACTCGTTAGGGCAAGATAACCAATAATGTTTTTAAACATTATACCTGTTGAGCCTTTGCAATAAAATGTTTATTTATAATTCTGTCTGGCTACAGAATAACTTCATAATCCTGCATATGGCTGGTGGCTCCCATGGTGGACAGCACGGGCCTAGAGAACTTAAATGAGTTGCCCAGTCTCGCCCAGGAAGCTTGTGGTGGGATCAGAGCTATAGTCTGGGACTTTTCCTTCCTATCCAACAAGTCCCTCATGGAAGCTTAGAAGCTTCTCCTTTGGTGCCCAGCTGTCTATCCGTACTTATGACATCTTGTCAGGTGTCCCAGCCTGCCCCTGAACATCAGCCAGGACCCACTTCTGCTCTTTTCTTGCCGGTAATGCCTCTTAGCGACTTCCACTGCTTTCTTGGCATCAGTTCTTACCTGGAAGGGTAGTGGCTAGAGATGGAAATGTGTCCACATGACAGGTTTTTCATAAACATAGCAGGAGTGGTCAAGAGAAGAAAACATCAGGAAGACGAGAGGAAGTAGGTCATTTAATATACCAAATGGGTACTTTCAATGTATGTTTGTGTTTCCGAGTCCGGACTTGTTCTGCTCGTGCATTAAAGGCCAGTAAATTGGGAGACCAGGTTTTGGGGCAAGAAATAGCGACTTTAATTTGGAAAGCCAGATGAGAAAATGGTAGAATAATGTCCTGGAGAATCATCCCCCTAAGTCAGAATTCAGGCTCTTTTTATATTAAAAAAGGGAAGTGGGAATGCTTGGTTGTTGCAAACTTGGTGTATGAATTCTTTGTTGTTAGAATCCTTTGTTCTTGCAGCTCTTCACCTGGGTCAGATCCGTGTAAACCTCCAACAAACAAATGTTATTTTCTATTCTGTAACTTGTTATCTTTATATGAATGGAAAAGTGTTAATATCCTTCAAAGTCACAGCCTTGAGAATAGGGTCTCCTGTATATTTCAGGCTCTAGACATCATTGTTTTACAAAAGGTGCAGAACCAACAAGACTAAACCTAGGAAACAGAGCACAGGATTAAAGTCAAAGGAACAGATCTAATATGGAGTCAGATTTTTTCTTTCCTATTTCAGTAGTGCCATGGAGAAGGCACTTTGTGCAGCTTTTTGTAGGGTCCTGGAGGCTTTCTCTCTCAGCCTCTGGACCCCTCTACTGAAAACCCTTCATATCTGTCTGGCCTGCTGGAAAACCACTCCTCCTGTTTTGCCCTGAAGATGTGCTCTGTTCATAACTCATCTCTACTCCTTGGAAAACAACTCAAGAAAAACTCAGTTGGTTTTCCAGCAGCCCTGGGCAGGGGTGAGGGATAGCATGTTATTATTTTATACAATAATAATAATAATAATAATAATAATAATAATAATAATAATAATAATAATATTAATAATAATAATACTAATAGTCTTAAAACAGCACTGGGCACATAGGAGAAAGTCAATAAATGCTTCCTGGCTTAAATCAAAATTGATGGCTCAGTGATTCCATGGATGCTGTATTTGCTGAGCTAGTAACTCCTTTGCTCCATTACACTTTTTTTTACCTGAAAAAGAAATACAAGCATATGGTTAAAAAAAAAATATTCAAACAGAGCACAAAAATACACAAGTGAAAGAAGTTTTCCCTCATTCTCTGTTCTTTCAGCCCTCCCTGGAAATGCCACTGTTTACTATCTTTGTGTGCTTTTCCAGATATGCTATGCACATTCCCACCCATGTATGTAAATTCCTTTAAAGTTTTACTTATTTTTAACTTAAAGGGATTTAAATCCTCAAGTGGCTTCTGCCCCGGTAATAGAAAAGAACAAATCTGACTCCATATTAGATTTGTTGTTTGACTTTAACCCTGTGCTCTGTCTCCTAGGCTTCATTTTGCTTGTAAAACAATGTTGCTTAGAGCCTGAAATATACAGGAGAGCCTATTCTGAAGGCTCTGACACTTAAGGATATTTAATACTTTTTCATTCATAAAAAGATAACAAGTTGCAGAAAAGGAAATAACTTTTGTTTTGTTGGAGGTTTACAGAGATTTGATGCAGGCAGATAGCTGCAAGAATAAAGGATTCTAACAACAAAGAATTCCTACACCAAGAAGTTTGCAACAACCAAGCACGTAGGAAAGGAGCCTGAATTCTGACTTGGGGAGATGGTTTTCCAGGACATTAGTTTGCCCTCTAGGTCTACAGAAACTTGCTATTCCATGCCCCAAAACCTGGTCTCCCAAATTATTGGCCTGTCCTTCACTGAGGAGAATGAATTTGGACTCGGTAACACTCCTATGTACTTAGAAAGCTGGGCACTGGATCTGAGGACAGCTCTCCCACACCCAGGGACCTACTGTGAGCCCTTGATGGTTCCACTAGGGTGGGGTGTGGTTTACTCAGGAGGGATGGGGACTATGCACCAACACTCAGGCAGTCTGCTCCCTCTGGGGCCCTGATCTTGTACCTCCCGCTCCCCGCCAGCACAAAACCTGGGACAGTGGAGCTAAGGCAGAGATCGTGCCTGCATGTTTCCCAGCGTGTAAAAGGGGAATATGTACTCTTCCCAAGGTAGTTCTGAGCGACAACACTTGCGGGTGCTTGGTTCCCGGAGCACCAGGAAACCCAGCTCCATGTGGGAGCAACGGGTGTGATCCCCGTAGGGGTTCTGCAGAGGCCTCGGCTGGAGGGCTGGACTAGGGAGGTAAATTTTGAGCTGCGGGACTTGAAGGGTTAGAGAAGGGTGCAGAGTGAGGACTGCGGCCTCCTTCGGGGTGCTCCCAGAGGTAAAGCTTTTTCTCTCCATCTCTGTTACTCCCCTCCCACTTCCAGATCCCTCCCTTCTCTCTGATCCTTCTGTCTGTCTGTCTCCCTCCACTTTTCCTCCTCCTCTACTCCTCCCATCTTCTCCCTCTCTCGCTTCCCCAACTTCTCTCGAAGAACCCAGAGGATCGCTGGCCCTCCTGCGCATGCACAGTCAGTGCCAGCTGGACCGTGGGTTGGAAGCTCCAGCTCCGAGCCGGGGATCGGCCCAAAGGCTGCTCAGCTATGTCGCCCAATACGCCTTTGGGTCCTGTCCGGAGCCGGGGACTCCGGCAGTGGAAGTGCAAGATGGGGGGCTCACGGGAAATGTGTCAGGCGGCTGCGTGAGGGCGGTCCGCGTGTCACAGCCTGCGAGGGCGGGAGTCAGCGTGTGTTCAGCTGAATAGCTCGAGCCAGGCCCCTCTGCCCGCGCCACCTGCCCCGGCGCCCCGGCCACACCTGTCCAGGGCCAGGTGTGCACCTGCCGCCTCTCGCCCCAGCCGGGCTCCCCTCAGTCCGCGGCTGGAGTCCCTTCCTCTCTCCCGCCCGTGAGTCCTCTCCTCCGGGGCTTCCTCTCCTCGGCAGCCGACACGTCCCCGCCCCTGGGCGGGCTGTGTCCCGGGCGGGCGGGGTCTTCGGACCCAGACTGGGGCGGGTGGCTGGGGCTGGGGCTGGGCTCCGAGCGGGGCTGCAGCCCGCGTCACCCCCCCCCGCTTTCCCTATCCCTGGACCCCGGGGATGCCTTCCTCTCCCTTTCCCGCTCCCTGAGGTCCAGCTCAGCGGCGTGGGCGCTGCTCCCCGTGCTGAGAGCTTCCGGCTGTAAAGCCCAGCTTCTGGTGGAGTTGGGAAAAGGGAGCGTCAGTGCTGAGCGAGCTTCCATTTCCTCCCTCAGCGTTTCTGCCCCAGGTAAGTACCTTGAACACTTTCAGGTGTTATGATGGCAGTGCTTGAAGATGTCACGTGTTTTTATAGTGAGAGGGATTACAGTGTTGAAAGCAGGGCTTGGTTCAGTTAAAAATGAGCTGAAGGCATGAGGCTTTGACATACTCCAGGCTTCCCTCTCCCAGGGTGAAAGGTGTGACCGTCGATTTTAAAAAGATAGTTACAGTCCCTAACTAGCCCAGCCCAGCTAGTGTGTTTTAACAGGAACAGCACCACCAGAGTCGTTGGAGACCTAGGGATATTGCAGTCCTAAAGAGCCCCTGGCACAGTTTGGTTTGTTTTGGTTTTTTGTTTTTCTTAAATTGTGGGGCAGTCTAGTTGTATAGAGGGAAAAATAATTGTCAAGAAATATTTTTTCATATAAAAAATTTATTGTGATATTGTTCACACACCATGAAATCCACCCATTTAAATGGTACAATTCAGCAGCTTTTAGCATATTCACAGTGGTGCAAGCATTATTATTCCAGAACGTTTTCATCACTTCAGAAAGAACAGTGGAAATGAATGACCTATCCACTCCTCCCCAGTGGTGGTTCTAAAGAAGTTTCTTGGCTGTTCCTGACCATAAATTAACTTGTTACATTCCATGAAAAATCTTGTAGGAATTCTAATCAGAACTGCATTGAATCTGTCTATCAAAAGAGGAAGAATTATGTCTTTATGGCGTAAATTCTTCTACCCATGAATATATCTGGGACTCTATCTTTACATCTGTCCAGAGCCTGGACCATGGGAAGTCCTCACTAATTGTTGGGCTTCTGAATGATGAGATTCTATACATCGCTAGTTGCAGCTGTAGCCTTTCACAGAAGAGAAAAGTAACCTCAGTGAAGCCAAGTGACTCTCTGATGGTCAGAAAGAGTGACAGTCAGTGCTGGAGTGATTCAGTGGACTTGGTGCTTGCAACCAGAATTCTCCACCACCTACAGCTAAGGGGATTACAGTGTTCTTTTATTTTTTCTTAATGGCGTTGCTTTTATTTTTACTTAGTTTTTTTAAATTATTTTTTATTGACGTGTAGTCAATTTACAATGTTAGTTACAGGTGTACAGCAGAGATTCAGTTATAAACATATGCATATGTATATACTTATGTTTTAGATTGCTTTTAGTACAACTCAATACAGGAACTTGAATATACTTCCCTGTGCTATATAGTAGGTCCTTGTCATTTATTTTATTTTTATTAATGTGTATCTGTTAATCCCCCCTTTCCTGCCTGCTAACCACAGTGTGCTTTCTATGTCCATGAGTCCATTTTTAGCAGCACCGTTTTTCCTAGTAATATATGCTGGTTGGCTGCTTTCAGTTTCAGTAATTCCATCTTATCTGTGGACGTTTTCCTTCTGGTGGGCCTGTATGTGGTTTGCACACGTAGTAATAGAGGTTTGTATTTGGGAGAACTCCAGGCCTTGTGTAGTCCCTGGTACAGAGCGCCCACTGAGCTGATGCTTGAACTGGGAAAAATGTACAGTAAGTGTTGGAATTTCCACTATGGTTGAGACTTCCAGGTTTATATAACCTGTTTTGCCCACCTTAATGTTGGCTGCACCCATACTGGGTAATTAGGTGGAACTTCATGATATGGTGATGTAGAGACAGGGCCTTGTATGATTCTTCTCTTTCCTTTTTCTAACACTCATTCTCCTGGGCCTCCCAG
The DNA here is from genome assembly GCF_048773025.1 of Camelus bactrianus. NCBI lineage: Eukaryota > Metazoa > Chordata > Mammalia > Artiodactyla > Camelidae > Camelus > Camelus bactrianus. The sequence continues at coordinate 704,182 of NC_133566.1, forward strand.
ATCCTCCCCCAGCAGTGCCCAGGTCTGGCTTGGTGCTGCACTGAGGCAATATTTGTTAATAAGGCCCTTTCCTCATCTCTTCTGAACCTCCGTTTCCTTCTCTGCACAATGAGGGCTTAGACTAGATAAGTGCTTTTCAGTTTCTTTTAAAGCTATGTTTCCTTTGAGAAAAAGAAAATACAAATCTCTCCTCCCATCCCAAATCTTTAGATTTTGATACGTCCTCCAAGGAGTGACATAGCTCTTTGTGGAAAATTGGTGTGTTTGTGATTCCAGGTGGAACAGAAAAGACTCTTCAGAGATTTATTGCAGGGAGAGGGCAGGAAAGGGGCAGTATGTCACACTTTGTAGTGTGAGCACTGGAGCAGGGGCTTGGGTTTAAATACGGTGTCTGACGTGGCCTCTCTCTAATCTTGCACAATGTGATAAACCTCTGTCCCTCAGTTTCTTAATGTGTCAAGTTGGGGTGATAATATTTTAGGGTTTTTGTGAAACATTATACACATGAGCCATTTGTGTCTCGGTAGAATCTATACCTGCTACGGAGTCAGGGATTTCTTAAAAAAAAAAATCTTGTCCATAGCACTCTGTGTGTGTGTATTTTGAAGTTCCTGGAGGGTGAGGGTTGAGTCTAAAGTCCATTGTGGGACAGGTGGCCCATGGATCTGTGTGCCCCAGATTGCCCCCTCCTCCCCAGTCCTCTTCCTCTCAGTCCAGGATGATGTTCCCTAGTAGATTTACACAGAGGTCTTGTGGAAATGGTTTTTCATATTATTGTTTCATCAAGAAGGGCTGCCATCATGATCTCTGTGGTCAGGTTTTGGTGACCTGAAGGCTATGCAATTGGGGGTTTCTATTTAATAAAAAGAAAAAAAATTACAAATACAAAATTAGACCTAGGGTGGTGACAGTGGCTGTTGGAAGTGGGGACCATTAGCTTTGTTTGCTTCAGGTGCAGTGGCCTCTGGCCACGAGGACCCATTCTCATGCTCTGAATTTGGAGGGACCAGTGGGTTCAGTGGGAATGTTAACTGAGTGTATCTCATGGGCTGGGCATTGTCCTATTTGTACTGTGTGTTCCTTATTTGAGACAGTGAGCTCATTTAATCTCAATAGCGTCTTTAAAAATTAGACTTTTTATTTTGAGATGTAATGTAGATTCCCATGTAGTTGTAAGAGATAATATGGAGAGGGCCTATGGACTCTTTGACCAATTTTCCTTAATGGTTTCATCTTGCAAAGTTGGGGTACAATTCATTACTGACTCACTAACCCTTTGAGGTTTGTGTTATTGCCCTCATTTCTATTCATGATTTAACTGGGGTTTAGAGAAGCACATAGGCCTGCCCAGATCACCCACATGATTAGTGTAGAGTTGGGTGGAACGTGGGCTTGGGATTTCCAGGCAGTACCATTATGATTGTCTGTGGCAAGGGGCAGCATTCACTTTGCTTGTTTATTCATTCATTCAACAGACATTTATTGAGTAACCTCTGTGGGTCAGATGCTTTCATAGGGTTATCTGATTCTTCAGCAGTATGGAGAATCAGGTAATGTTTTCTTTTATTTAATCTGAGAAAATTAGCTCTGAGAGGTTATAACCCCCCCAAAGGAAATGTAGCTCATAAAGGAGGGATAGTATATTTGTACAGTCCCCCCTTTTTATGCAGGTGGTACACTAGGCATTTTACATTTGCAAACTTCCATAATCCAGATGTATTCTTGTAAGGCAAGGTTTTTTTTAATTGAAGTACAGTCAAGTTTACAATGTTGTGTTAATTGCAAGGTGTTTTTTCTGAATTTTGAATTAAAAATATTTTTTGAGGGGTGTAATTAGGTTTATTTATTTGTTTCATTTTCTAAAATGAGGTACTGGGGATTGAACCCAGGACCTCGTACATGCTAAGCATGTGCTCTACCACTGAATGTATCTGCCTCCCCAAAACAAGTTTTATTATCCATTATTCTGCATCTTAGAAGTTCAAATAAGTTGGAGTTGAAATCCAGACCTTTTGATCCCACTGTGGTTCTTTTCATTATATCCTTCTGAGGGATTGGGAAGCAGTTCCTTTATTCATTATTTTATTCAGCAATTTTGAGCACTGACTTTGCATCAGGGTCTGGCTATGTGCTTGGAAACAGAAAACAAGAAATGACCCTTTTCTGCAGGGGCTGGAAGCCTAGACCAATAGCTGCTTAATGTGATCTGAGCTATGGCAGCCATGTACAGACTCTGAGGACAAACTGTACCCCCAATTTGCTTCGGCTTCCCCTGCAATCTGACTGGTACACACCAGGTCACTGCAACCCACAGGGGCCCGCAGCCCACAGCACAGTATATACCTTGGTCTCCTCTCCCCTCTTGGCAGGGCCTGCAATATGAGAATCCCTGACTACATGCAGTGTGCTGAGGACCACCAGACTCTCCCAGTGGTGGTCCAACCCGTGGGGATCATCTCAGAGGAGAATTTCTTTTGCACATATAACTGAATCTCCTTGGTGAGCCAGATCAGCCCGTGCAGCTCCCACTGGGCACTCTGTATCAACTACAGGCACCACTATGCGCCCGAGAATGGGTGGAGTGACTTCCAGACTCACCGCATGGTCGTGGGCCTTGTCACCATTATCGACTGCCTCTCGGCCAAGACCTTCTAGAAGCTCCACATACAGAGGAGCTGTATGGCACCACGCTCTATGACCCTCAGCTCTTTGTCTTTGGGCTGCATGGGGAGGTAGCCGAGCAGCCGCGCATCAACGTGGCCTTCAATCTACGAGGAATGCAGGGTGTTGGAGAAGAGGATCGAGGACTTCACTGAGTCACTCTTCATCATGCTGAAGTCCAAGTGGCTGGATGGGGCCCCCGACAAGTCTGGGGACAAGATCCCTCTCCTCTGCATCCTGTTCGAGAAGGAGGAATTCGTTGGACTGCACACATACAGCAGGAAAGTATACCTGTTGGCCTGGCTGCCCTGGCTGTGTGCCGGCTTGCTTCCCTACATCTATAAAGGGATCAGCAAGGAGGAGGGCTGTCTTGTAGCCAAGGAGGGAGGGAGGTGCAGCCCGCCGGTTTTCAGACGTTTAAAAGTGAATCCGCCTTTGTTTCAGAGAGATCCTTTAAGGGTTAATATGGACACTTACTCCCCCTTTTCAGCCAGGACCCTTGATGGGACCCCTGGAGTTGCTGTCCAATAGAGTAGCCACAGCCACTGATGCTAGGTGTGCTGGGGAGGAGGCTGATCTTAGCTGAGACGTGCTGTAGGTCAAATGCACATCAGATGCTGAGACTTGTCTAGAAAAAGAATGTAAACTATCTTGTTACTTTCTATATTGATTACATGTCAAAATTATAGTATTTTACATACACTATTATAAGTAAGATCTGTTCTTAAAATCAGTTTCTAGTTTTTGTTTGTTTGTTTTTTTAACCTTTTAAATGTGGCAACTGGGAAACTTTCTTTACATGGCTCTCATTTCATTCCTGTTGGGTAGCCTATCCTGGGACATCCTCATCCCTTTGCTTATAGATGAGATGCTGAATCCCGAGACCAACAACGAGGCGCTGGTTGAGCTGGGGGTGGAGCCGGTGTCTCCTGCCTCCCAGGCCCAGGGCCCAGCACCTGCATGGCTCAGGCCCTCTCTTCCTGCTTGACAGCCACCATGCCAAGTTAGGACATCCGAAACACCGCCAGGGACTTCCGAATGAGCTCCTTACGCAGGGAAAGGCGTGTCATGGAGTATGGGAGAGAGCAGGGAAAGATTCGCCCTCACTTTGTCCCTGTGATTAGGTCAACGGCCCCACTTTGCCTCGGAAGTGCAGACGAGCTCTTCTGGGCTGCCTACCCACCCTGCTCTGTTTCCCTGTGTATCTATCGTGCTGTCCCTCGGGCAGAAGAGGGTGAGATGCCCTTGCCAAGAGGTGGACCCCTTTGCTGGGGAGAGTGAGGGAATCTGTGCCCCCCCGGCCTACAGCCTTGGGCCTTGAGTCTGGAGAGCACTCATGGGGGTCCCACAGGTGACGGTCGGAGGACCTGGCATGTGCTGCCGGGCTTGCTGTGGAGGCAGTGCTCTGTGATTCTTGACCTTACCTAAGGTCAGATCCTACTTTCTGGTTGTTGGTAAGTTGGAGGAGAAGATGCCAGAGAATTGATTAAAAGAAAGTGCAGACCAGTCCTGTGAGTGACAGACATAGGGGACTGGAGTCCCACCTGAGTGTGGTGCCTGGCTGGCTCTGGATGAATTTTCACTTCCTCCTCAGACATGCCTCTATGGATTAAAGAAGGGGCGACGCATGTCGTGGTCATGATCTGTACTTGTGCTCGCAGGGCCCTGTGATCTACACACCCGTGCTCCCCTTCTGCTCCTTGGAGATGAGCTGGCAGGTTTAGTGGCCTGGGCAAAGCTGAGGGCACAGCTGCCAGCACCGGGGCACTCCCAGGCTGGCTCCGTTCACCTCACCTGTCACCTCCTGCTGAGGCCCCAGGTGCTAGTCAAGGTAGGTGCATCGGTATAACATAAGCAGGGACCACGTTATCCCCATGGACAGACTGATAGGTGAGCAGTGGAAGCCTGGAGCCCTGCCCCAGCCCCCTGGCCAGTGCATCCTCTTGTCATAGGAGGCACTGGTGACATTTTTGTTCAGCAACTGATTGTCTCTGAGTCTGCAGACCCACCAGCGAATGCCAGCTTGTTTTTGCCTTTTGAAGTCTGTCCTTGGGATTTGGCGGAGTAGCTGTATGTGTGCTTAGCCCATAGTGGTTGACACTGTCACCATTGTTTACCCAGAACCTCGTGTACCAGGCATGGCTCTCGGCATCAAAATACAGCAGCGCATTAAACCTCCGTCTAGGTGGGTCTGTCTGTTCTGGTAACATAAGCGCTCAGCCAGTATCTGAAAGTTAGTGAGATAATGAGGCCAGTGAGCTTGGGTCAAGCACGTTCTCCTCCAGTCACTTTTACTCCACTTGCTTTTACTATTCCACAGGCATTAATTTTTAAAATAATGCTTTTGTGCAGGAGCAGAGCCTAATTCTCTCCTGCTACTCTTGGTGGCAGTGAGTAAAACTGTCCAGCTTGAAATGCGACCACATTTTATAGCTCAAAAGCTGTCTAGACGCATGTAGGTAAAATTTTGATTTGGGGAGCTGACCACGTTGGGGTCCCCCGGTAGCACTGCTCCCCTCAGGCCCCTGTCTTCCCTGGAGCAGGAGGTGAGGGTGGGTCTCACCATCCCCGCATCCCTGTCCTCATCACACTCACATAAATTCTTGTACATGCTGTCAGTTATTTTTGTTCTCATGTGTTTCTAGTTTTCTCTTGCTCCTCTTTACTTTTCCCTATTTTCCTTTTTCTCTTTTACTGCCCTTTGAGCATGTTGTTGGGTCTGAAAAGGTGGGCTGTGCACACCCTGCACTGGAAATAGCCAGATCGCCCTCCGTGCTGTCTCCATCACTTTAAAAAGCAAACACTTAACAGTTGACTTGATCCATATATTATCCTAGTCATGTTTTTATTTTCTAGTTTTTTTTTGGAATTTTTGCTTTGTTAGCACATCACCCACTGGTGTTTGATATCTTAAAATCCTTGCTTTGAGGAACCTGTTTGGTCCTCCTTATATTTGGTGACAAATGCGCCCTTATTAATTTTGTTTCTTTGTTTTGAAGAAGTGAGATGCAAATTGATATAGGCGGCTGCTGAGGGATTTTTTCATGGAGTATTTAAACTTGTAAAGTCAAAGTCTGCAGCACCTTGCTTCATTCTGGCTTTTACACAAACGTGCTTGGCACGTGGTTCCTGGCTGTCTCTGTGTGATGTGCGTGATGGCGCTTCCTGGCCGCTGGTCACTGGTGAGGAATTGGCCTGCTTGGGGGGGTGAGCAGCTGCAGGGGACACTGTTGGAGGAAGCAATCATCTTTTTTTTTTGTTTGCATTCACTTTCCCCGTGCCATTAACTTTACTTTGCCTTCATAAAGGGGCAGAAGTGGGTCTAAAATCCATGCCACTCTTTTGTTCACTTTACGAGGCTGGTTTTTCTGAATACCGGGACAACATGGCCTTCTCCTAAGAGGCTGGCTCACTTGGATCTAGTGGACACAGGGACCACTAAAGTGGACCGTAGCTTCCTCTCTGTTTCAGCCAGTGGGCACTCAGAGCCGGGTCTGTGGTTTGCCTCAGCAGCCGTGCAGGCCTCCCTGCACCAGCCTTTACTTTTAAACCACGTTTGCAGTAAAGAGCTGACTCTGTGTTTGTTGCAGCTGATGTCCACCACTGACGGCCGTGCCATTAGTTTGCGGTAGTGAGACTCCAACACCCCAGTCAGCCATGAAGGGAGAACTTTGACAGACCTAGGACCTTGGATTCTCATCCCCACCCTGGTTCATCTCACCCGGGGGAAGGGTTGGGCCACCACCTTCATGCTGACCATGAGGCCTTGTTTCTCCTTTCATGCTCTAGTCCAAATGTGGATACTTCATCCTTCACTGACTTGGTCTCGCTTGAGACAGGCCAGACTTTCTGAAAGAGTCCATCACATTCTCGGGGGGAACAGAACAGAAGTAAATATCGCAAGTAGAAGAAGTCTAGGCTGTCCGGGTTGGCAAATGCAGGCTGGCATCTGTGATGGCTTGGCTGTGTCCTGGACACAGGCCTTTCCCTTGTCTCCTGAGAGCCCAGGGGTCGGAGTGAGAACAGCCTTGCCTGGGTTCCTCCACCCTCATCTGCTTACTGGCAGGTGTGTCTGCTAACTAGGCGCTCTAACAGACCTCAGGCCCTTCAACGTTCAGACCACGGGAGAACCTTGAGTCCCTTCTCCTGGGCCTCCTTTGAGAGAATCCAGTGCCTTCTGAGGTGACCGGTGGAAGGAGATGCCTCCCACTCCATGGAGCACCCTTCGGAGAACTGTGACCCTCTGCTTTGCTGTGAGCTTGTGGGGTTCCAGCCGTAGTCCCTACAGAACCAGACTTGAGATGGGCTTAGTGACAGAAATGACAGGACTGATTCCAGGGCAGGGCGGGGTGGAGGGAAAAGGGGAAATTGAATATGACCTCAAACACCTATGTGGGTGCTGGGGCTGTTGCTAAAATGGGGAGCCTGGGAGGTAACTGTCAGGAATCGAATTCCAGATTAAGTGGTGGACATGAGGCATCTTTAAGATGCCATTTGTCATCCAAGTTAGGACTTCAAAGAAGAACTCGTGTCTATGAGCCTGGGGCTCATGTGAAGGAGTCGGACTAGAGATACACGTTGGGAGTCGTCATTTTTAGCTGGTGTTCACAGTCTTACATGTGGATTAGCTCATCCCGAGAGGTGCAGACTGAGGCTGAGGGAGGGCAGGGCTGTGACTTGGTTGGAGGAAATCCCAGACCATGCAGCTTTGGTGTGTCAGTAAGCAGCATTTGCGATTTTCAGAGCAATGCCATTTATCCTTAAGGGGCCGGGGGGGTGGGCAGGGCCACCCAGGAAGAAATCTGATGGGAGGGTTGTGGCCACATGTGCATCTTGGGAAGATGCAGAGGCTGCAGGGTCCTGGAGGGGAGACTCCTCTGAAGCTGGATTGGGAGTAAAGAGTGGGGAGAATGTAGTCACAGTCACCTGTGAGGGAGGGAAGGAGACCTAGGGAGTCCCCACCCTAGCGGACTCACTTTCCCAAGAACAGAAGGCAATCAGACAGAGGATCTGAGGTGAGAAGGGATGGGCGCTGGGAGGGGAGCCAACCTAGAGAATGGTCCTTGGACAGTTCTGGAATAGTCTCCCTGCAAAATAGAGTTAAAAAAACCCCAGACTCTTAAGAATATTGATAGTGACTGGGGTGGAGGCAGTTGTTTTCCTGGCCTCCTAAGGGTGAGGCATGTATCCGGGGATACACAGAAGAATCGGGCAGTCTGTTCCGGGGTCTTGATCCTTACCGGAGGAACAGTGCAAGTTTAAAGGGGGAGAAGGGCAGCGGAGGGAAACTAGCCAGGCCCCATGTCAGGTACCAGTCAGCCGCCCTATTTCCGTGTTGCATTCGCATCCATGCCTCCCAGGTGGGCGGTGGCAGCCCCCTTTTTTAGATTGGCAAGCCTCAGAGGGGTTAAGGAATTGGTCCATTTAGTGGCTAGTAAATGCTGTAGCAGGATTCAAGCAGGGCCTTGTCAGACTTCAAGGGCGTGTTTTCTCTACTAATTCCATTACCTCCCTGTTGTATGTCGAATGGTGAAGTGGGTCAGTTATGGAGCCTTTCAGAAAAAGTGCGATTTAAGAGCCTCAAGACTGTTTCACAAAGGTCAGTGTTCTTTACTGGTTAGGAAGCACGGCAGTGCTTTTCACCCCACAGAGGTAAGGTCTCACTCCTTTGACGACGACGTGGTTGCAAATGATGTACAGGTGCAAGCCAGACTTAGCAGCTTCTGAGGGGAAACTCTCCAGTTCTCCCTTGGTCGGCTTTCTTCCACGGATGTAACTCTGCTGCAGCGTAGGCCTGAGCTTTCCGTATGTAGTGAGGGTTTGATATCCAAAGATAGCATAAAATTGTCAGATGGAGAAAATCGACATTGGCAATTTATTTTTGGGTTTCATTAGACAAGATGCACTATCAGTTAATGGCCCATATAACGTATGAAATTAAGTACAGAACATTGCATTTCTTACTTCCTACTTAGAGCTGTCTTCCAACATAAGATTGTCTGCTTTGGAACTTCAGCTCAGCCACTAGGGTTCCTGCCAGAGTGTTGGTGTGATTGTATGTATGCAGTGCATGTGATATATGCTTCCTCAGCACCAAACACTCCAGTGCAGAATTATGGCCTGTAGCCATCACTTAGTCATACAAATACTTCTAAAACTATATGATACCCCCCCAAAAAAAAAGGAGAGATCGAGAGAGATTGCCTTTATCAAAGTTCCTTTGGATTTTAAATGCAAACTGTTGTTGAACAGCTCTGGTTTCCTTTGGATATGAATATATACATTTCTTTGCATGTAACTTGGTTTTTGGACTAGAACACCAAGCTCTTGCTTTCCATGAGCCACAAAAATCGTAGCCAAATGACACACGTATGAAACATTTTATTCTTTTTTGCTGAGACAGAATCCTTGACTTTGGGACTTGGGCTGTGATTTTGCTTTTTGCTCTTCCCACCCCTCTTGTCATCTCACTCCTTTTTCCTACGTGGCCTCCAAGATGTCATGGTCTCAAAGTAGTGGGTAGACAAACACCAGTTGGTCGTCATGCAGTGCTGCTGTAGAAGGAGTCCAGCCAAGAGCTAAAGGACATTATTAGAGAGGACTTCCTGGAAGAAATGGGTTCTACATTCAGTTCTGAGGACAGAGTAAGAGTAAGCCAGAAGAAGGAGTCAATAGGGTGGCTCAGGTGGCAGGAGCAGCCCAGGCAGAGGCCTGGAGGCTTGTGGGGTTGGGACTCGTGGAGAGTGCCTTGTGCAGTCCAGGGTGGAGGGTGCCCCTCCCTCCTGCTGGGGAGGACACTGGAGAGGCCCTGTGGTGGAGGGCTTTGAAGGAGCTTTGTCTTTATAAAACTGACACAGAGGAGGCAGTGAAGGGTGTCAGCAGGAAGTGACCCTCAGGAGAGGTACTCCGGGTTTTGCTTCTGATGTTCTATACAAAGAAGGGGTCAGGATGGGCAAAAGCAGCTCTGTCTGTCCCTTTGAGACCCACCTCTTCATTCATTTATTCATAACACAAACACTTTTGAGTGTCTAAGGGAGAGGGGGTGGACCCACAGTAGTAAGCAAAATGTACTTGCTTCTTGAGAGCTTAGTAGTGTCAGAAGTTGACAGCGTAGAATGTTCTAGGAACACAGCAGGGGCACCTAACCCAAAGTGCGGAGTTTGGAGGGATGGAAGGCTTTCTTGAGAAACAGTCAAAATGAGCCTGGAGGCGAGTGGGAAGTAAAAGCAGGTCAGGGAGGCCCTGAGGTCACTGGGAACCTGGGTACTGAGGTGAGGCTAGGCTAGCAGATTCAGGGTTGGGGTGGGGCTAGAACTCCACCAGGGAGCCTCTGAAGGGTTTGAAGTGGGGGTAGGTGATGTAATCAAATTTGTGCTTTGGGAAGGCTGTCCTGGCTCTGTGTGTGTGTGTGTGTTTAGCAGGGAAGAGGGGGAGGGTGCCACCAACTGGGAGGGTCATTAGAAGTCCATTCACAAGCTGGGAGGTGACCAGTGGGAGAGGAGCGTCAGGGCTGCTTGGGGAAGGCAGGGGCAGGGTGGATGACGGATTTCCTTATGGGATGGGCTTGTTGGGGGGCCGCCCTAGCGGCTCCTTGTGGCTGGAAAAAACAGATGGATGCCGCCAGGTGGACTTTCCTCTCCTCTCCTTCCCTGCCTTGTGTGATGATCTTAGCTCAGCCAACATTTGGAACAGAAGAGCTAAGTTCCAGTGTAGCCCAGGACTTTGTTGAGCTCGTTTGAGTGAGATCTGATAGGATTTAGGTTTGAGTTGAGATCTGCATGTTCACTTACCTAGAAAAGTCCCGTCTTTTGGATTTCCATAGGGGTTTTTATTCTTGATAAAGATTGCTTTCTTGGTGAGAGGAAATTTAATACAGCTGCTGTCTTTCTCAAAAAAAAATCTTATCTTTTAAGAAATTTAATATTCAAAAAATAGGAATATTTAAAAATGATAAAATAAGGCTTTGGTGTAGTTTCTTTGGTTTCTGAGTTGATGTGGAATTGAGACTTTGCATTACTTAATAGCACATCCTTGTCAGTATTTAAAGAGCTGTTAGTGAGTGTCCCAGGCCCCACTTCTCAAAGCATCACTAAAGTTTGCTCTGAAGTAGTGAAGTCATACAGTTCTTGTTTGCAGAAGCCAAACAGTTGGTTTATAATATGCAGCATAGCTACATTTATAAAATAATAATAGGTTTAAAATTAAGAAAGTGGAAGATAATTGATTTTTTTAAGCTGAAACATAAACTTTCTTGTGCTAATGTTGCAACTGGAAATTTTGAGAAGAAAAATCCTACTGTTATATCATCTACGTGAAATACATATATGTCTATCATGTTTGAGAAGTAACTGTGCAGTGGTTTTTGAAGTCAGGACCATTCCAGCTCAGATACTGGCAGTGATGGTTGCTGGTTTTCAATGGAAGAGCCTAAATTTGCCTTCTAAGCTTTTTTTTTTTTTTTTTTGTAGTGAGAGGGTTGAGTAGTGCTTTGCCAGCATAAATTTGAGGCAATTTTGGGGCAGATGTTGTGCATCAGCAGTGAGATGTTTCCATGCATTTTATTTTCTGGACATCACCAGGGCAGATGTGGGGGTTTGTGCCTGCAGGTCGGAATACTGCAGGACTCCCTGGTCCATCACCGTTATGTCTTGGAGCTGCTCCAGTCAGTGAATGACTTTCTGTGGCTTACAGGTAAGGTGATCTGATGCAGATGATCAGATGTGTAGTTAAAGTAATGTTACTTGAAATAAGAAAAACCTAGAAAAAATGGCACTAAAATACAGGATGAGGGAGGAGAATTGGCTGAACTGCTTGCAGTGGGGAATCTTCTCAGGTGACTCCCTCACTGTGTCTCCTGTCACTCTCCCCCACAGCTCTGCACGGCAGTCCTGCCGAAGCAAGCATGCACTTTCTCAGAAACGAGCTGAATTTCCTTGTGTCTCTGTTTGTTGGCTTTTTCTTTTTAAAGCACATCTTGCCCTTTGCTTAAATGCCATCCCTGCTAGTCACTTCTTACACTCATTCTTCTGGACCTCGTCCATACATAGATGCTGAATAGATGAACAGAATGTAGTATCTCCATGTACTGGAACATTATTCAGACATAAGAGTGAATAAAAAAGAAAAAAAGAAAAATAAAGGGGAAGATGAAAAAGGCCACCTGCTCTGAGAAGTCCTCCCTGACTGCTCAACCCACCCTTTTCCCTTTGAAACACCACAACTTATACTCCTCTCTACTCTTTTTGATAGTACTTACCACCTTCTAATAAACTGTAACATTTTCAAAAAAAAAAAAAGAGAGATGCTGATACCACTTCAACATGGACAAGCCTTGATAACAGCACGTTAAGTGAAAGGAACCAGACACAAACGACCACATATTGCTGATTTACGTGACCTGAAATGCCCAGAATAGGCACATGCAGAGGCAGAGAGCAGGTGATGGTTGCAAGAGGCTGGGTGGAGGAGAGTTAGGGAGTGACTGCTAGTGAAGTGGTTTCCTCTGAGGTGATGAAGTGTTCTGGAAATGGTGGTGGGGGCTGCACAACCGTGAGTGTGTAGAAGACTGCTGAGCGCTGTCTCTGGGAGTGCCCATTGTTGGGGGGGGCTTTATTATGTTCTCACCTTGCAATGTGAAGAGTCATCTTGTGCTGAGGCCATTCTACTCCTATGAGTGGTGAGGCAGAGACTTTGGAGAGTCATGTTTCTTTTCTCCCCCTTGCTAAGTGTAGGTAAAAAAAGGTTTAAGCCTGAGAAAGTGCTCCATCTGCAGAAATGTCTTTCAGTTTTGCATTGTGTAAAAATCTTGAGAGCTTTTTAATCATTGAGGAAAGTCTGTGGGGGGAAACAGCCAGTGAAGCCTGGGTGAGATCCAAAAGAGCCGCGCTTCCCTCACTGACACGGGTGGTGACTTCACCCCCTTCAGGCAGTGAAGTGCCCAGACCCGTGAATGGAGTTGACAATCGTGAATATTTATAAATATCCTCTGCTTCATCTTGGATATTAATTTTAAGCTGAGTCAGTTTGTGGTGGCAGCCTAATGCTACATCAGGAATTTATAGTATCTGCTCTTTGAGGTGAAGACCAGACAGACTTGATTATTTAACAGTCTCTCTTGAATTGATATCTCAGATTCCTTTGTCAATAGCAAAACAGCAGAAATACAGACGTCCTTTAATGCCAATGTGACCTGGAACGGGTTTAGTCTCTGTGCCTCAGTGGCCTTAACTGTATGTGGGGAAGATGATAACAGTGCTTCCTTCAGAGTGGCTGGTGAGGGGGGACTGAGTTGTTGATGAATGACCGAATTTAGTGCTCTCAGCCTGGTGAGGCCTCAGGGGCAGAGATGTCAGAACAGAGCAGTCCTAGCCGGAGCTCGATCCTTGTTGGAAGCTGTTACAATCAGTATCACCACTGTGGGTTATCAGGTAGTTTTAAGACTTGGTAATATGAATTCATGAATAATGTTAAAAGACTAGACATCTCAGATCCAGTTTACATAGTTCTCAAGATTTCCTCTGAGAAATGGATTTTTTTCCTCATCTTAAATCTGAGTTGAGTCTCTAAGAAAATTCTATATCCCTCCAACTTTTTGCTATAATTCTCCATTTCTTAAAAAAAGAAAAGTTTTAAATGGAGTTACTGGGGACTGAACTGAGGGCCCCATGCATGCTAAGCACATACTCTCCGAAATGAGGTATAATATCCACCCTGATTTTTTTTAAACTTTATTTTCTTAGTATTCAGAGGCTAGAGGCCTTTAATTATTTTTCTGGAGACTTGTCTATGATCCTGTAAATCTATAATTAATGGACAAATCTTGGTTTATTAAAAAAAATCAATAGAACATTTTGCAATCCATCCAAAAGGAAATGCTCATTGACTTAAAATGTTTCTCCTTTATGGTGATTTCTACTTTTTGGTCTAGCTTAATTTATTAACAGCCATCCTCATCATCATAATGACCAAAGTCACTCTGATTGGACACTTACCTAAGGCTAAAATGCTTTTCTCATGTTTTACTTCATAGCAGGTGTTTGAGGGTAGGTATCAGTATCTTATTTTTGCAGCTGAAGGATTGAGAGATGGAGCAGCTTGTCCTAAATCACACGCAGCTGGCGGTGGCTAGCTCGGTGCTGGAACCCAGGCTGCACAGGATGCATTCTTAATTGCTCCTCTAATCAGCCTCCCGTTGAGTGGTTTCCCGAACTCCTGTGACTCCATAAATGGCCAATTTTAGTGATCTCAGCCTGATGAGGCCTTCAAAGGAGAGACACCAGTGAGAATGTGAGGCAGAGTGGCATAAATTAAAATTTTGCATTTTCACAAATGTTTTATTCTCAGGTAATGACTTAAAAAGTTATTTTTTTAATTTTAGTGCTCTGTAAGCACTAAAAGCAAAATATTAGAAATGATTATAATTCAAAAGAGGTATGGGCTTTGAAAGTCCAACCATTGCTAATGATGTGACTTGTTTTTCTCTAGTGGTGCTTATTGACAGAACAATTTACAAATACTGAATTTATTTTATGTATTCTTAGTATGAAAGAAAATATTGTCACTGAATTTTGTAAGTAAAATCTTTACTCTTTTTTTCCTGATGATGAATATGTAAGTTGTTTTCATGGCTTAAGTATATTTCCTCATTTGTAAAATTTGAGTGATGTCGTTTACCTTGTCTGAATGTGAGAGTTAGACGCCTTGTTTACAAAGCGCCCAAGAGGTGCTTAATAAAAATGTGCTGTCACAATGACAGATAGTTTGGAAGGATCAACTCTGAATACTAAAAACGGTGGCTTATTTCTGATGCATATTCAATATGTATATATATGATATATATGAATATGGCTTAAAGTAACAAGGATTCAGGGTTTGTTTTTTTTTTTTTTTTTTTTTTTTTAGGGCAGTATGAAGTTTTAATGAAACCAGTAATATTCTAGTGAGACAGAGACTAGTGAAATTAATTTAGCAGAAGACCTTGAAGATTATTTACACAGAATGTGTATTGTTACAACTCAGAATTCATGTTGCCGTGTAACCATCCATTCAGACATTTAAATTTGTGGGAATCTGACCAGAACCATTAAGTTTAGAAAAAATCCACATTGATCATTTTCAGGGAATAAGCTTCTCTCTTTTGTGATTAAAGAAAATTTTGATTTTTTTCTGCACTCTTAACAGGTTTTAAAATATCAAAACATTTATTTGACATGTCACTTTTTTAATAGGGAGAATAAAGCTCATGCTGTTTTAATATGTAAATAAATGTTTTTGTATTTCAACAAACTTGTATGAATTCCTGGCTCTTTGAGAAGTATTTTGCAAGATACTTAGATTACCTACTTTTGGAAAAATACAGACGTGACTTTTATGAATATAGGCCTAGTACAGATCTGTTGGTTTTTGCTACAATGCAAGACATGAGGCCTAGGAGAGCTTTGCTGCTGATTGCCAGGAGGACAGATCCCAGGTCTCAGTCTCCCCTCCTGTAAAACGAAGTGGCTGGACTGGATTCTTTCCTCTTCTAAGATGAATTTCCGTGAGCCTATGTCTTTTGTTTATATTCAGGAGTATTAGCAATATCAGATTAAATACTGAATACCCCTCCCTTCCCCGAAGCAAAGTGCAGTATGTGCTACATAAGCTTTTAGTTATCTGATTCTTGTTTCTGATTCTACAAGCAATTTTTGTGTTGCATGTTTCCTGGCAACCTGGAAGGTCTTTTTAGCCATAGGTGGCGCTGTTGCACCTTCTTACAATCTTAATATTCCTGTTTGTAAAAGAAGGCTTAAACAACGTTATTTTATTTTGATTTCTTTGCTTAATGTTTCAGGATAGCACAATGTCCATTATGTCTGTCTACCTGGAAAAATTATTCTTCTTATATATTAGTTTTATTCTGCAATCTCACTGTGAACATTTCAGACTTGCTGTGCAAACAATGGCAAAATTGTTCTTTTCCTCCAGTGTTAGAAACCAGTGAGCCGGGATTTTATAAAAAGGCTAGAAGCAGCCTCTGGAGCACCTTAAAGCTGAAAAGTGTACTGAGTTCCCTGAGTATTGACCCCACCGCTGTGTGTTAATTGGTGGTAGGAGATTTGGTACATATAGGAAGGGGTGTAGTTTTTTGACTTGGGTTTGCGTGCATGTGCTGCCACTGAGACACGTGAGCCTGAGTCAGTTCGTTCTGAGTTTTTCTCTCGTCTGTGAGATGGGGAAGCTCATATCTGCTTTGTAGATTTGTAAGAATTAGAAATTATGTAAAGTGTTTACCACAGTGTGTATGTCAAGAGGACTCATAAACTTTAGCTGCTGTTTTGTGTGAAGCCATCATTTTACAGTCTTTGGCAATTACTAAGAAACAGGAAAATAAGAAAAGCCAGTTTTATGATGAAAGATATTTGAGGAGGTTTCATAGTTCCTATACCCATAATTTAGCATCAGAAGAGTCAGGACCGTTACATAGTCACCCTGAACCAATGTTAAGCCACAGAATTTTTTGTTAGCTCATATATGTTGGGGCTTAAGGGGACCCAATATTTATACACACGTTTTCTCCAGCAGCCAACTGAGAGATGTCACAGAAGAGCAGGCAGGTGATAAATGTCTCCTTTATTACTGATGAAGCCACATTCTCCATGAAATTCAGTGCTGTGGGAGAGTGGGTGTCATGATACTGTGTCCCAGAAGTAGAGACTCACGCAGTCCCAGGTATCTCTGGGCTACAGCAAGCCTTCCCTTGAGAGGACCTGCCCCATCATGCACAGGGCTGTCCTACCATGGAGCTGAGCATCCCAGGTGCTTCCCAAGGGTGGCCAACAATGGAGGGAAAGGAAAGGTTTCATTTGCCCTTCTTGTCTCCCCAGACTCACACTTCAATCTGTTAGTGTGAGGAGGGCTAGCCGTGGGCCAGGGGTCAAGGGTGTGAAAGAAGAAGCACTCTCCATGGACCAGAGGAGTGGGGAGGAGGCATCCCCTCCCTCATTTTAAACAGGTGGTGGGATGGAACAGAATGGTCCTCCCCAAGAGTTTATAAAACGGGAAATAAGGATTTCCTTTGGGACTTAGACTAGCCAGGAAACACAGAAGATGATTAGAAGGGAGACTTGTTAATCACTTTCATATTAAATTGACATTTGTTGAGCACCAAAAATGTGCTACATTTTTTTCTGTGCTTTTTACAGAAATGAATCCTTCAATCTTCACAAGTGAGTAAGGAAGGTTTGATTGTTATCCCACATTGTTATTCCACATTGTATTACAATGTGGAAATTGAGGCACGGAGAGAGTAAGTAAGTTGGCCAAGGTCACAGAACTAGAAATTGCCAGAGCTGGTATTTAAAACCTGGCTGTCTGGTTTCCAGGCTCCCAGGGATGGGCTTTGGGTGTTTAGAGGTATCTGCATCCCTGAATCTCTGTAGTTCGGTGCATCAGTTAGCCCAGAAAGGACAGGGAAAGGAGAGTTACACAGGTGCTCACAGTTGTGTTTCAACCACTGTCCATGGAGAGTGCACCGTGATTGGCGTTAACTGTTTTCCAGGCAGTAGATCTGTTCGTATAACAGAAATTTAGTCCATTGAGTTAATCTAAAAACCCTTCCTGCTGTGCTTCTGTCTACACCTGCCATGTTACTGCCTGCCCGTCGTTGGGCCGTTGAGGAGAAAATGTACTCGTGGTTGAACTCTGATATTTCAGTCTGGTTCGTAGTTTCACATCTCCTGTTACATTAATAAATTAAATTTCTGGTTTTCTTGCACCAGTCGCTCATGAGTTTGGTTAATGTGAAACCAGTCCATGGGAGCCCAGGGGTGTTGACGGTATAATTTCTGAGCATGTTGTGAAACTTCTAGCCATGCAGACCTGCTTGGAGGATGTCCGCCTTCCTCACTGATTTTTCCCAACAGAAGGGTCCTATCCCACCCCCAGATGTGAGTCTGGGAGCTCTCTGAGTAGGCCAGTCAGAGGCCAAGTCCACCAATCAGAAAATGATGAAGTACCTAGAAGTGGGTTTAATAGAAGAAAAGGGCTTCCAGGTAGTCCAATGGGCTGTTCGAGTCCTTTTGGTGAAAAGCTGTCCACTGTTTGTGATGGGGTTGCTGCTGCTTTGCTGTTGAAAAGTCTGGATTAGATGAAGGGATTTTAAAAAGCAGGAAGGAGTGATTTCAGGTGGTACATCCACACCTGTGAGAAGTGATGGACGACCACCTGTGTGAGGCATAGACAGAGTCTTACAAACTTCATTAAACAGTTTTAAAAGCTCTGCCATCTGAGTGCACTTCATAAGGGGTCCAGTTCATGACTGGGCTCGCTGAGAGGGCAAATAATTGATGATGGCAGAAAGGACACGGAGGTATCAAAAAGGTCTCAGTCATGTACGCAGTTTAAAGGATGTGGCTCAATATAATTTATTTGAGCTGGTTTTTCACTGAACAGTTTGATTGTTTTCTGGGACTCCCCAGTGCCCCAAGGTTCCATGAACCTGGGTGTCCCCTCAGTGCAGCTCTGTCAGCGCTCATCCTGGGCTGATGTGGTGTCACGGGGAGCAGGACGGTCAGCATCCCCGGCTCCTAGCTCTGTCTCCTCATCCGCAGTGCCGGGTTTCTCATCAGTGTCTACTTAGTAGGGTTGCTGAGAATCACACTTGATGGTTGTCAGGTGTGATTTGTGATTGTCTCTGTGATTGGCATATAGTCAATATTTGATAGAAACACTTTTTTTTTATTCCAATTGTGGCTCCTAGATTGCAGTGGTTTTTAGCCTGCATTTATTGTTTTTATAAATTTATTCTTATTTTTAAATAAGCACTTATTTTTATTTATTTTTATGAAGGTACTGGGGATTGAAGCAAGGACCTTGTGCATGCAAAACAGGTGCTCTACAACTGAGTAATACCCACCCTCCTTTTCTGCACTTAAAAATAAATATTGCAATACACAAAATAGGCCTTAAACACCATCATGGGACCTAGTCTCTTTATAGACAATTGAATAGACATGCAATTTCTATAATAATAAATGTATTTGGGACATACATTTCTGAATCTGTTAACGTGTTTAAAAACAATCATAGGTAGTGATAAACATGGGTCTTGGATCCAGTACTTCTTAGGGTCTGTTTTGCCATCATGGGAAATTACATTCTACAGAGAAGGCTAATTGGGTCTCTTTGATATTTGGATGGTTTAGCAGATGATCAAGGCTTTCAAAAGCTGACAGTTTTGTATTTTAAACTAACTACAAAATTATCTTCTAGAAGTTGGAAGTCCTAAGCTTGTGAAGTGCCCAGTAATTCAGTGTATTTGTGTCTGTGTCTGAGTGAAAGTGTGTGTGTGTGATTTCAGGAAAGTAGAAATAAGTTCCATTTAGACTTCTGATGCCTTCCTCCTCCAGTTCAAGGTTTAGGCATATATTTACACAAATAAATTGATTTTCTTTTGTCATTTGGCATATTGGTGGGAATAAGAGTTTCTCCTACATGTTTCAGAAGGGTTGGGGAGCATGAGCTTAGAAAACGAGAGGAGAAAGAGGCAGGGAGGCACTTCACACTTTGTGCAGGATGAAAAACAGTACCTTTTCTTTTTCCTTCAAAAGCAAACTGGCACTGAATTGTAACATTCTATTACTCAGAATTGCTTTTCTGATCAGATACAAGTGCCTCAGATTTTTCAAGGCAATGTGAATGATGAAATGTGTTTTAGCAGTTATCTTTAAAACTAGTTTTATTTTTCAAGTAAAAGGCTATAGCCTGTTCTTTCTTCCAAAGTAGTTTTATTTTTCAAGTAAAAGGCTATAGCCTGTTCTTTCTTCCAAAGTAGTTTTATTTTTCAAGTAAAAGGCTATAGCCTGTTCTTTCTTCCAGCTGTGCAAGAAGTTCTCATTGATCCAGGTACATGATCAATGTGCTTAGTTTCTTTGTTTTTTTTGTTTGTTTGTTTGTTTGTTTGTTTTTTAAGTGCTTCTTTCATTGTGGTGTGAATGAATGTTTAAAATTTCTGGATTTTGATCTTTAGAACATGCTGATTTATCAGAACTGTTAAAAACCTGATTGCTGTTTGGTCCTCGTTTGGTGGGGCACCATAATGATTTATGTTGTCTGTTAAAGAGGGAAATTCTTCCTCTAGCCTGCAGATAATTCAGTGAATGGTTTGCAGTGTGCCTTTAAAATTCTTCAAATGCATTGAACACGTTTATCCAGTGAATTTTGAATTGAGTCATAGTAATGACTTTGCTTTGATTCTGCGGCTTTTGCTCCTCTCCACATGAATTTGAATTCTCTGTTGCATTTTGTATACGTGTTCTTAACAGGGGAAGAAATTTTGCATGTTTTACAGAGGTGGGTTTCCCTATTCCCTTGAATGTCTTCTGTAATTGATACAGCAAAAATCTGTTATTGCAGTGCTTAATTATTTCATAAACTATTTTTTGGCTTAATCAGAAAAAATGGCAAAGAATAATAATAAAAAATATGAAAACTTTCCTTCCTTTGAAGAATAGAAATGAGGTGGTCATGCTCACGCATGCTTTGTACCTGACACACGTACTTTCATGTCATTGTGTATCATGATTCAGAGATGGAGTTGCTTCAGGTTTGTAGATTTTTGTTTTAATATTTGTGTTGAATTCATTCTCTAGGCTGATGTTTCCTGTTGCATTTGTAGAAAGTGTAGATGAAGGGAAACAAATTCTTTGTTTTGTTTTCAGGAGGCCTGAGTTGCTGAGGAGAAAAGAGTAGAGGGTGGGCTGAGGAAAAGAGTGACACTCCCTCACCTCCAGGCTGAAATTGATGAACAATGAAATCAATTAGATGTATCGGTATTTGACCAGTAGAAGTCAGAGAGCCCAGACAGTCTAGTTATGCCCAATGGACAGTACTGAATTCACCTTCAGAATTAGGTGCTTTACCAAGTAGAAGCAGCTTACAGCAATCAGAAAAATCAGTCCTATGATGAGATATAAAAAGAATATAGTATCTTTTATTCCTGAAACTTTTCTACGTTAAGTTGTGTAGAGCTAAAATTAAGTTTCAAGCGCCAGAAGTTAAGAGTTTGGGTGGTTCTGTGGGATAGTTATTCAGGGATGTGTCTAGACCCTGGTGGAGTGGCTGAAGCTGGCATGAAAAGGCCCAGAGCAAGGATTTGTCATCCTAGGGTGTCCTCCATAATGGTTCCATGTGGTAGCCCATGATTGGGTTAACAAATTGTAACAGACCTCAGAAGCATGTCAACTTTAAGAAGAAAAAATGTGCTTAGTAACTGCTTTCAAGCAAGCACCTGTGCATCCTCACTCCTGTCTCCTTGCCATAAAAAGCAGAGACAATACCTTGCTTGCACAGTTGAGGTTTTAGATAGCACTCTGCTCATTGCACAGCAATGACCCAGGCCCTTAGCTATAAACGCTGGGCGTGCATGCTGTTAGATAGTCTATTATCCCCAAAACAAGGACCTGGCTGGTCTGGTCGTCTGCTTTGTAACGAATATATCTAAAGAATGTATCTTGTTCCCCTCTCCCCATGAATTCCCTAAAGATAAACTAAGCCTTTATACTCATTGTGGATACTACAATTTCTGTCTCATCCAGTCTTTCCACAAGTTCCTCTTTACTATCACACTTTGTCACACATAATGACTTTATCCTTTGATTATACACAATAAATACACAAAAAAATCACACATAACGACTTTGTCCTTTGATTATACACAATAAATATGGGAGCATTTGAGAGGCTCGTGGAGTTGGCTCCCTATTCCCTCTCGCTTTCTTTCCTTTTTCTACAGTCTTGAGTAATTCATTCCATGTTGTTAAGACTTCTGCCAGCCAGAACCCACAGTTCCAGGTGAGAAGGATGCAGGCTTTATCTCTCCTACCCGAGGGAGAGAGAGAAGAAAATTGAGATCTGCTCCCCCGTGGTCCCTTCCTGCCCCAGGGCCACTCCAGTTCACCTGCAGCCTTCTGGCCTCTGCTCACAGGGCCTCTGTCCCAGGACTGACCGCAGCCTTTTCTTCCCTTGTCAACATTTCCTGCGCCTTTCAGAAGTTGATTTCTTCTCTGCAATTCAACCCTGGCAGATGTGATGGTGGTCAGCATGATGGTGGGCAGTCCCTTGGGGACTACCAGGAGCCATGCTGATTCTCCTGAGTCTCTCATTCGGGGTTACAAAACTGTCGAGCACTGGAGGAAGCCCATTCACGTGAGGTCAACACAACATTACATCACTTTCATTTTATTTTTGAATTTTCAATGGAGAAACTATTTGTAGCAAACTCTTCCAGATTTTCAGCCACCTGCTTTCCTCACCACCATTTACTTGTTGGCTCTGGTGCTTGTTTTAAGAACCAGGTTTCTTCTCTGGTCATTTTTAGCAGCTGGGCTTGCCGAATCCTTGATCTGCATTTGAAGCAGAATGCATCTTCGTGATGTCAAACTGATTTTCCTTGTCATGGCTGAATATTTCGTGTACACTCAGCAACTGTTTCAAGTGAAATGCTCTTGTCCAATTTCGGTTAACTCACATTTGCTGATCTGCTGCTTTCATGTTGAGGGCAGTTTCTTTTTCCTGTAATAAAAGTTAGCAATTTGCATTTACTATGGAAGGTACTGGCCCGAGGTGCTTTTGTTCTTAACAGTTTTAATATAATTCACCCATTAAAATATATAGCAGATTTTACTCTATGCCCAGAATTGTGCATCCCAGTCAATCTTAGAACATTTTCATCCCCCCAAGAAGAAACCCCGTACGCATAAGCAGACATTCCCATCTTCCCCATCCTCCCACAGCCCCAGGGAGCCACTCTTCTCTCTCTGTGGATTTGCCTGTGCTAGACATTTCATGTAAATTGAGTCACTTCATGTAAGTGGAACCGTCTATTGTGACTGACTTCTTTCACACTGAGTAACTTTTTCAATATTTGTCCATGTTGTGGCCTGGGTCAGTACTCTATGCTTTGCTATTGCTGAATAATATTCCACTGTATGGCTGGGCTCCTCTGTTTACCCATTCATCAGGTGATAGACATTTGTGTTGTTTCTTCTTTTTGGCTGTGATGAGTAATGGCGCCGTGAATATTCCTGTAGGAGTTTTTATGTGAACATTTGTTTTCAGTTCTCTTACATGTGTGCCCAGGAAACAGAATTGCTGGGTCATTCACAAACCAAATGTTCAACTCTCTGAGGACCTGCCAGGCTGTTTTCCAAAGTGGCCACGCTATGTTATATCCTCACCAGCAAGGGCTGCGATCTCCACTTCCTCTGTGTCCTCATTAGTGCTTGTTACTCTTTTTTTGTTTATAACCTATTGTAGTGAGTGTGAAGTGGTTTCTCCTAGTGGTTTTGACTTGATTTCCCTTACAGCTGATGATTTTGAACATCGTTTCGTTGTGCTTATTGGCCATTTGTATATTTTCCTTTAAAAATACCTTTTCAGATACTTTATTCACTTTTTAATTGAGTTGTCTTTTTATTGTTGATATGTAGGAGGGTTTTTTTTTTTTTTTTTGAGATACAAATTCCTTATCAGATAAATGATTTGAAAAAATTTTCTCCTGTGTGTTGTTTTTTCACTTTCTGGACGGTGTCCTTTGAAGCAAAGTTTAAATTTTGATGAACTCCAATTTATCTCTGTTTTCTTTGTTCCTTGTGCTTTTGGGGTAATATTTAATATCTGAGGCATTTTATTTAAATTTTTATATATAAAATAACTTAATTCTTAGGACCATTCTAGGAGACAGGTGCTGTTTTTGTCCTCAGTCTATGGATAGGAGACTGAGATGCAGAAAATTTCACTGACTTATCAGTTTCAAAGCTACCCAGTGCTGTGAGAATTCAGACCTTCATGTTTGTCCCTAGCATCTGTGCTCTTCACCACCATGCTCCACTCCTTCCTGGAATCGTTAATGAAAACGTCTTTACTTTTTTGATTTCTTGTTAGTTTTTTTTTTTTTTTCTCATTGGGTACCTCATCTCCTCATTTTCCTTGCAGAGATCAGTGTAGGTTTATTTTAGGTCTCATGTAGGCAGAAGCATTGCTATCAGTTAACTTCTGTATTACTCACTCTCCAGTGATGATTGTTGCTAGTTGACCTAATCAAGTCATGCTTAAGTCTTTCCTGCTCATGACACTAACAGCAGAGTCATGACATACAGAATGCTCAAAGAAGAAAGTACTTGATTGATTTTATTTTGCTAACCAATCAAACCAATCAAATAAAAACCCCATAGTTGATACAGACTGTAAGCCCTCCAGAATATGGTCACTGTCTTCCTTGTGTATCATTTGTTTGGTCACAGTGTCTGGATAGTGCCTTGCTGTCCAGCAGTTTTGTTAGGATACGGTGCTCGTGAATCATTGTAAGGACATAATTTTGATAACAGACTGTGTTGTTCATTTCACGAGGGAAAAGATAATATAGAAATACTGCTCAGATCTATTTTAAAATTAAGCTTGGAATTTTGAGAAGAATTCAAGAAACCATGGAAAGATTTTTTTCACTAATTTTAGATCTATCTTAGACATATTATGGTTACATAGCAGACTAACTTATCAACTAGATTTGACAAGAGGAGTGTATTATTGATTATTTGTTTTAGTTGAAATATTCTACATGGGATAAAGTAATCAGTGCCCATAAATGAACAAATATGTTTGTATTTCTATGGAACATGGGAGCAGACTTCATATGTTTCTATATAACATATATTACTGTGTGTTTTAATCTGTCTGTCAGTGTTTTTATAGTATTTCAGCAATGCTGTAACTTTAGAATTCTTCTAAGAAATTCACCCCCGTGTCTAGTGCAGTTTGTACTGTGTATCCTGTCTTATGCATGGGATTCCACTGTCCCCTCACTGAGGAATTTCCTTTCCTACTGAGTTAATAGCAGAGCTACAGGGACTGGGATTTCTAGGCCTTTGCTCTCCATGTGTTTGGCTGTCAATCACGATTTTCCCTTTCTTGAGTTTTCATTGTTCAATTAGAATTTTTGAAAATAACTATTAATATGTTGCATCAGTCTCCCTAGAAACTTGATGTGTTTGTGCTTTTCAGTTTTCAATTTATGAAAAATGTAAATGCACTCTTGTTTTTAAGTAGTCCTTTATCACTAGATATTTGTTTACCTCTTTATAGTTAAAATAATTTTTTCCCAAAGAATGAATCGGTATGCATGTTTTAAAAGATACCTTACATTTTATTTTTCTTATTGTAACAGTTATATTCATTGTAGAGAATTTAGAAAATAAGGATAAGCACAGTAATAACTTCACAATGGCCTCTAATCTCACCTGGAGATACAGTTGCAAGGTTTGAAATTGAAAATTACAAGTCCTCTCTTATTGTTCTTTTTCAAGAACGTTTTGGTTACTGAGACCCTCGAACTCCCATAAGAATTGTAGCAGCAGCTAGTCAGTTTGTGCAGAGGAGCACGCTGGGATTGTGATCGAGACCACGTTAAATATACGGATCACTCTGGGAAGCACTGCCATTCCAAGAGCGCTGTCTTCTGATCCAGGAATATGCGTGGTGTGTCTGTCCAGGTATTTAGGTCTTCTTTAATTTTTTTTCAACACTGCTTTGAGTTTACACAGTATTATTTTCCTTGTTTTTTTTTTTTTTTTTTTTTGCCTTTATACTGAGGACAAGTGTGCAAGGTACCGGAATCAGAAGTGTATTTGAGCCCGGCCACTTGCTGCCACCATGGTCGCTGCGCTCCTGCTTCGCCCACTGTACAATCTTGCACAGAATAGGACCTCAGTAACTCTTCCATGAATGAATGTTTATATGATTGTTGGATGATGCTTGAGAGTCCTTGTGATGATTTTTATCCCCAGGCTTTCCCCACTTCTTAACTATGCCCTTTCTCTTCCTTTCCTTCAGCCTGGGTTTCAGCCTACCTGTGGCATTGATTTTTCTTGTCTGTAGACACTTCCTTTCACTGGTTCACGATAATGTGGACTGTGGAAACTTGCTAGATGTCAAGAAAGGGCAAATCCATTGCATGCTAGTATTTTTAGAGTGTGTTATTGTTTTATCGATTGAAATTAAATCAGGCTGATCCCCTGAGCCCTCCCATGAGCTCTTTTCACCTTCCTACAGGTAATACTGCTCTGGTTGCTGCATGTGCCCTTTCCCCAGCCTTGGTTTTGGAGTTGAGTAAGTCACCATCAGTGGAGCTCTCTCTTTAAAAGATGAAGAGAACATTTGCTCCTTCTCCCTCGTTGGGGACTTGGATGAGATGAGATACCAGATAAAGAATGGAGCCCCACCTCATTCTGACCCCCGCTCTTTCCATTCCTTTCTCCAGGGGAAAAGAGTACAATTCAACAGTATAAAGATTGATTGTGAGCTAATGAGATAGACAAGACAACCGATCATTTATCAAATATCCTTTCATGCCAGAAACAAATGTATTATACACACAAAAAGCACACAAAGCACGGTAGTACTGTGGTTACAAACGTGGGTCCGAATTCGAGTCCTGCTCTGGAGTGACCAGTCCTGTGAGATGGAGAACTGGTAGGTCGGCTTCGCCTCCCCCAGACTTGTTTTCTCTCCTGCAGAGACGGGGCTCGCTAGGTGTAACCCCCGTAGAGGTGCTGTGGGTGTAAATGACGAACGTGGGCAGCCCGAGCACAGCTGCTCGTTCCTCATAAGTGCAGGATAGCATAGCTTTTGCGGTGACGGCTTTACGACCGCCCCGTGTAGACTCTCTGCTCCAAAAGGATGCCTTGTGGTTTGGAGATGGGATTCTCACTTCTGTAAATACCCAAGGATTGTGTTATTGGGCCCTGCTGATTTGAATCTATTCTTCAGAAAGTACATATTGTAGATATAATTTTCAATCATGCATGCTTTTTTTCTTTTATTATTTATACTTCTACCCTCTCGTCTCTTGGTGTGAATTTTCATGGAATCCAGGAAACAGTGCTAAGCAACCTGCCTCTTCACACTTCTCTGTGGTGGTTTTCTTCCCTGACTAGAAGAGGGTTCTGCATAGGAAATTTTTTTGTTCCCCTTTTCTTGGAGTTTCTCTGTCTGCCCATCTCTTGATCTTGTATGAGTATTCCTTTAGTTAAGGCTTCTGGAAATTTACTCCCTGGATGTGACATTAACATTCAGCACAGGATCCTTTCAAGTGACTCTAGAAATTCCTTCTCCAGTGGGGAATGAAAAGATGTAGAATTTCTTATGTAACAAATTCTCTATCACTGGATATGATTTCACTTCAGCTTTTCTTCCCACCATTGTAAACAGTAAATGCCCTGATGAGTACATCTTTTTGAACTGATTTTATTTTTTTCTAAATGAAGCGATCCCTAGAAGTGGAGTTGAGTCAGTGTGTATAAAAGTTTTTCAGAGTTTACATATCCATTGACATGTAATCCTCCAAAAATTTCGCTCACACTTTGTTCTCCCACAGATGGACACTAGCTAGAATATCTTTTAAAAATATTTGCCAATATAATGAGCAAAAGTGCTTTTTCATTGTTTTAGTTTGCATTTGATGACCAGTGAGGCATTGAGCATTTTTCACTCATTAGCCATCTGACTTTTTAAACGTGAATGTTCCCTTTTATCATTTGCACACATTTAAGTGAGGGAGCTTCTTGTTGCTTTGAGACAGCTCTTTGTATGTTATGAACATTAACCCCTTGTCTTCATCAACATGT
Source organism: Camelus bactrianus (assembly GCF_048773025.1). NCBI lineage: Eukaryota > Metazoa > Chordata > Mammalia > Artiodactyla > Camelidae > Camelus > Camelus bactrianus. Next base: position 731,502 of record NC_133566.1, read on the forward strand.
ATCACAGAGCTTTTTCTTGTCATTTCTTGACTTTCATTTTGTTCAGTAGTTTTTTTATTTTTGTTGTGGCCCAAAATATTCTTAAGATAGCAAATGTCTTCCTTTTGGGTTTTATCTATGGTATTATTCTTAGAAACAACTTCTTATAATGGGATAAATCTCTTCTGTAGGTTTTATTAATCTCTAAGATGGAGATGATAATAGTAATTTTTATAGTGAGGGTAAGTTGAATTAATATGAGCAAAGAGTTGTATTTGCTCTTATTAGTATTTTTTAATATTTACATCACTATCTGTAATTTTTCTTGTGGTCATTATGACAGGAATAGAATTTGTTCTTTACAGGTGATTCTCTGATTGTCCCAGGACAATTATTGAATTCACACTTTACTCTTTGATTTGAAATCCCACATGTACAAAATACTTATGTACACTAGAGTCTATTTTTGAGCTCATGGTTTATTTCTGTCAGACTTAATTTCTTACTCCAGGGCCATATGTTACATATTGTAAAAATTTATTTAATATCTCAAAGTGCGATTTTTTTTTTATTCTTTTCTTCCATCCCAAATTTCCTTGGCTAGTATTATGACTTTATTATTCCTGAAAAATTCTAAAATATTTTGTTCAATTAAAAAGAAATCAGATAAGAGTTTTCATGGGATTTTTTAGTAAGTTTTGAATTATTTTTAGGAGAACATACATCTTTACAAAACTGCTTTCCTCCATGCAATATGTTGATGTCTGTACATTCACACTTCTTACTTTACCCCTCAGTACAGTCCTGTAGTTTTCTCCATGTAGAACATGAGCATTATTTTTGTGTTTATTCCAGATTACTGTTGATGTTTTTGTTAATTTTGTAAGTGAGAATTTTTTCCTATTATATTTTTTATCTGTTTAAACTGACACTTAGAAAGGCAGATTCGGTTTGTAAATACTCACTTTGTAACTTGTCATTTAAAATTGTAAGTATTAAGTACTTGTTCCAGAATCCTTTCTTTTCTGTTTTTAAAAATTTGTTTCCAATATTATCAAAATGGTCATAGCTAAGTAGTATAGGTGGGAAGACAGATGGAGAGAGGTTGTGTGGCTCATGTACAAACTGTGAGCAGTTTCATGGCTGCCTTTAGGCTGGAGAAGCTGCAGAAGAGCCCAGGTTAGACCAGGGATGGCTTTGTATGCACTTGAAAGCCAGCTTTCCTGCCTGTATGGTGAAGCCTGGTGGGCGTGGCAGGAAGATGGTCAAATTCCGATGGAGGTCATTGGCTGCACAGAGCACTGTGTCTGTGAGAACTGGAGACCATCACCATGGGAAATGCTTGATGCCAGGAGCACTGCAGGGGAGCTGGGGAGCTTGTGTGTTAAGGATTTTCCAGTCCTGGGAGTGGGAAGATCAGACTCTGCATTCAGATCTGAGTTTCAATTCATCCTCTCTTGTTTACCAGTCCTCTGACTTTTGTCAAGTTATACATCCTCTTTGAACTCCTGTTTTCTTGTCTCTCAAAACAGGAGAATTACAGCCTGCTGCTAGAGTGTTTAATCAGGGTAAATGATTTGTATCTATAAGATGCCACTTACAGTCACAAGTTCAGTGAGAAATGGGCTGTTGCCTCTTCTTCTGCAACTCAGTGCTCGACAAGACATCGGGGGAAAGCCAGCCCCTAATTTGTGTGTGATGCAAGTAAGAACAAAATTAATGTCTTGCCTTTCCCTAGAAATATTCTTACTCCTTTGCTTCATTTACCTCTTTGCTCCTTTCCTTTCCCCTTTCCCATCCTCCACCAAAAGAGCCTGAGACTCTCTCAGAACCCTAGATTCAAATTACTTTAAACGTTGGCTCATCCTCATGAAATGACAGTAACATAAAAAAAATCTGTTCACATCCCAGATTTGATTGTATTTGATTTACACACACACACACACACACACAAAATCAGGCTACCTCCCACTTGCAGAGGGAGAAGGACCTCTTTTTCTGAGTTTTCATTCACTGAGAGTGAGAGCAAAGTCTCTTACGCAGACATTCACTTGGCTTCGTGCATGGTGTTTTTAATTGGATTTCTACTTTGTGGCCATAGAAATATTCTCCAAACAAAATAGAGGAAGTGGAGACATACACATTCTGCTGAGATATTGATTTCATCATATTTGAGTTGGAAAGGACTTAAGACAGCATAGAGTCATAACTGTTTATGGGTGAGAATCCATGATAATATAACTTGGACAAGAACCTGGGTCTTCTGCCATCATGTCCACGCAGATGAAGAGGAAATTGGTTGGTGGGTGGCACGGATCCTTCTTGCTTGATTTCCAGGTTCGTGCTAGTTTTCATTGCTCACCTGCCTTTAGTTTATGTCCATGTGCCCTCTCATGGGAAGGTCACTCTGTCCTGATAGATTGAGTTTCTAATTAGCAAAAAGCTCTGGACCCACTCATATTTCCCAGAGTTTTTCTGCTGACCTGCTGACACTTTATATAAACGAGACCTAAGAAATTACTGGATATAAAATCCTTATTGTTATCATTTGCCCTCGAGTTCCATAGGAATGGGGTGCTGTCTCAGGCTGTCTAAGGCTTGATCTACACAAAGATAGGGTGATAGGCTGTGCTGCTGGACCCTCCACAGTCAAATGGGATTTCCACCTTAGTTTTTAGAATCAGGCAGACGCATTCAAATCTTGCCTTTAACAGTTACTAGATTTGTGACCTTGGGGAAGAAACTGTACTTTTTTGTGTCCGATATTCTTTATCTGTAAATAAGTTCAGTATTTATTTTAAGGTTTTTGTTTTAGAATGGAATGAGCTAATTCCCTCATTTATACCTAAAATACTGATCGAGTGGTTTTATGCTGGTGTTTGGTAGTTGATTACCAAGAGACCTGGCAGTGAGAATGGGGGTAGGGGACCCCTGGATCATAGAGCTTATATTCCAGGATATGCTTGTAAAAGACTGTATGTGCAGTGGATTTTTAGTAAATATCCATTCCTTTCCTAATCCCCATTGATTGTGTATATATCTTTATACTAATATATGAACAATTTTTATTGCAATTTAAATCTCTTTGTGATATTTAAAATATGTAGCTGTAACAAAAATACATGAAATAAAATGATTTGACTTTTATTTTCTTTTCAATAAGCAAAACAAAATAAAATAGAAAAGAAAAAAGTTTTGAAGGAGTAGAAATAATTTTATTTCCATGGAATCAATTCCCTATGATTGGTTTTTTGGTTGTGTTGTTAAACAGCATATAAAATTGATAGGTTGTGACTTCAGTGTTGATAGCTAGGTGAGTATAATTTCTTTTTGATGTAGTCTTTGACGAATTATTTTCACTAGATCATAAAAGATGTGCATGTTACAGAATGGAAACGAGGAAATATTGGAGACATACTACCTCCAATGCAGTCATCTTGTTACCAAGTCGAAACTCGTACTTCTTGCTGCATGACAGGCCAATAAATCGGGAGATTGAGGTGTTGGAGCAAGGAATAGTGACTTTATTTGAAAAGCTAGCAGACCCAGAAAATGGCAGACTGACATCCTGGAGAACCCTCTTCCCCAAGTCAGAATTCTGTCTCCTTTTATACTAAAAAGGGGCGGGAATCCATTGGTTGTTGCAAACTTCTTGCTGTACGAATTGTTTGTCCTTGTAATCCTCTGTTCTTGCAGCTGTACATGTGGGTTAAATCATGGTGCCCCTGTAAAACCTCCAACAAAACAAAGGTTATTGTCTATTTTGCAACTTGCCATCTCTACATAAGTGTAGAAGAGCTAACATCCTTAAAGAACAGAGCCTGGAGAATAGGCCCTCCTGGATATTTCAGGCTAAAGGCAACTTTCTTTTACAAAACGTGTAGAGATAGCAAGTCTGAGCCTAGAAAACAGTTCACAGGTTTAAAGCCAAAGGAACAGATCTAACATGGAGTCAAATTTGTTATTTTCTATTACAATTTCTTTTTGCACCTCATAAATAATTTTAGTAAGAAACATGAGCATTTTTTTTTAATTTTTGCTTCTTAATAACTGATAAGTAGGCCAACTACACTTTTGTGAGCAGGGATGCTGTTCGTGCTTTGGGGTCACAGCAAACACTTGTTGGGGGTGGTCGACCCTGCAACATGTCTGATGCCCTGTGAGTCTTGGTGAGGGTTCCCCTAACCAGGGGCTCTCTTCAGGAACCAGCATATGGGTATTGACCTCTGGAGACCTCTTTTTCAGCTGCAGGAAATTTTTTGAGATACTGTGATTGAAAAATCACTCCAGCTGGGGATAATTAGATAATAAAGGAAGAGGAAAAGGGCTTGGAGTAGAGTAGAAGAGAAGGAGTAGAAGATCAGGGAGCCTGGGGGCTTGGCAGCAGGGCCTCAGGAGAGAGAGGTGCAGAGGTTTTGAGGGGCACGTCTCCAGAACCAGCTCCTGCACCTGTCACTGTGCCCAAGCCACACAGCTTTTAATTGGCCCAGGACACTGTCATGTCTGGATGTCACCCTCGGCAGAACCTTGAGAATAGAAGGTAATATGTGGGCAGCACTCACCTAGGGGGTCAATGAGGACTTTGGTCACGTCAACAGTGCCTTTTCTGGTTATGTGTCTTCACTTGTCCTTTATCTTAGGATCTGAGGAACAGGAGGAAGGAACTCAGGGAGAGATCCAGGAAGATATGTGACTGTGTTAAGAGACGACAGTCACAGTGAAACAGGGAGCGAAGACACTTGCAGCAAAGTAAAATAACTTCACAACTATTGCATCAGAGCTGCAGGTTTGAGAGAGCCTAAGCCTGTCTCAGAGTGCAGGGGACAAGCGAAAAGGAATGGTAAAATTTCCACTGACAATTGAAATTTTGTTAAATAGCCTGCTACTGTTGATTGAATCACTTGAATGTATGCAGGTGTATTTCTGTGAGCATTTATAAGTTCACTCAACCACACCAGCCCATCTTGCCCCCATTGGGGATGGGCTTTCTCAAGCACAGTGCACCTCCTGCTTGGGTGGGCCACGCTGCCGGTCCTCGCCTGGGGCCGGGTTGCTGCAGGGCATTGAGTCCCCGAGGCACGGCCTGCGAGACACGACAGGAACATCTCTGCTCTTGACTGGGGGCCTCCGTTTCCCCCTGCAGTGTAAGAATGCTGGTGACTCAGTTAGAAGCATGCTTTGAAGCTGTCCGTGTCCTTGCCATTCAGAAGCGGAGCCTGGAAGCTTCCGAATTTCTCCAGAATGCGGTTTACATTCACCTTCGGCAGGTGAGTGTATGTCCCTTTACAAGTGGAGGAATAACTGCAGTTTTCCTGGAACTTACTCACCACTAGTCCATCTGATTTTTCTGTGCTAGGATTGAATATTGCATGCTAAAAATTCTGGAGTCAGATTGAATCCCTGATGAAGAGGATTATTTATTTTATTTCTTTATATGATAGTATTTTACTTTCAAAATTCAGAGTTTTCGGTTCTTTCAGGAATTTTTTCGGGGTTTGGAGAAACAACTTTGCTCTTACCATCTCTGTGACCTGTTGCTATATGCCTCTCACCTGTCTTCTGTCACTTGTGAGGCGGTTCCATTTGTGACCCTGTCCGGGTTGTTCAAGTTATAAAACATAAAGTCTGTAAAAGTACAGTCCCTTTTACTCCGAAGACATTCCACAAATACTCCTTAAATCTGGGTGTGGTTTTAAGAAGACAGAATCATTAGAACATGTACTTGCATGTTGCTAGGGCAAAATCCCCAAATCAATAGTCTAGCTAAACATCTAAAATCTTTCTAATCTACCTTGGATTTGTATGGATAAGTGAAGCAGTTTGCTAAGAACTCAAGACCAGGGTTAAAATACAGGCTGGTGTAGCTCAGCAGGTCCTCCCATGCTGATGCTCTGCCAGAGGGTGGGGCCAAGGGGAGAGGTCGGGTCCTCCCCTCCCTGAGCTGACAGCTTCATGGCAAAGACCTTCACCAGGTGAAGAACTTAGAGTTTCTTCTAAGAAAAGTGGGTTTGAAAAGAGTCCTAAAAGCACGGGAGTGACACAATCCCATTTGTCTCAAGTAGGGGAGAGTGGCTGTGGGGCCACTTGGGAGACTCGTGAGTCCAGGTGGCACTGTTGGTGGCTTCCACTTGAGCAGTGGGATGGTCAGTGGGTAAAAGTGAACAGATTGAAGGCATGTTTAGATGGTAAAAAGAAATAGGTGAATGCTGTCTGTGAAGGTAGGATGGAATAAGGCCCAGGTTTCTGGGTGGATTAATGAGATAAATGATGGTCATGCTGTGCTCTGAGGAGGGAAACTGCAGAGGGAGTTCTGGGGGGAAACTGATGAGTTCAGCTGTGGGTAAAGTGAAAGGCTGTTAGATGTGTGGTTTGGGAGCTCAGGTGAGAGCCAGTAGTGAGTAGGGTGAGGGGAGAGAGACTTTCAAATCATTTTGTCTTGTGAACATACAAATAAGGATGAGCAATGACATGCAAAACACCTCTAAATTCTAGATTTAAAACCCAGTAAAATTTTGCTTTATTGACTGCAGAGGTTCTTAATTTTTTTAATAGAAATAAAATGAATAGAAACAAAATAGTGGAGTTAATGAACATCTTAGAGTTGATGTGTATCCTTGTATGTATTTTGATACCTCATCTGTTTATAACCATAATCTACAAAAAGTTAACTTGCTTAGCATAAGAGTTAAACAAAGAGACGTGACACACACTGTTGGGGATTGAAGATGATCTTCTTGGGCAAATGATGTCTCCTCTCTGTGCCTTAGTTGCATCTTCTGTGACTGCCCCCGGGCCCCTCATCACAGCTGATTTCCTAGACTTGATGTTGGGAGGGAGGCTGCTGAAGGGAGTAAGAAGTGGCAACTGCTAGGGATACTGAAGAGAGAGACAAAAGCAGATTAAAGCCGATAAACTGAGTAAAAATACCCTCAAAAGAGAAAGAGTCCCGCAGTGTTTTGAGCCACTTAGCGTAAGGGAAACAAAACCACGTGGACCCAAAGCTCTTGAGCATGTGAGTTTTGTGGGTGGGAGGGTGTCATCAGAAAAGTGTTGAGAAAAGGCCTTTTGGTTTCCCTTGACGTTTCCAGTAAGGATGGGGAGCAGGAGCGAAAACCCCCCTCTTCACAGTGGAAGCTGCTGGTTTGTGCGAAACTGACCAAAGTTTGGAAACCAGTCATCAGCGTTGCTGGCAAGTGAAGAGACTTCTGGATTGGGTGGGGCACTTGCTGTGACTTCCAGGTGACCTGCTGGCTGGGGGCTGTGAGGCGGGCAGTAGGTTTGCAGGGTGACCCTGGCATAATCCCTGGCTCTGAGGCTGCTGCTCTGACTAGCAGACCTGGGCACCCGCAGTCCTAATGGGGCAGCTCGGGATGTGGACTGGGACACCTGCCATGCTGAGGGCGAGAAGAGGGCTCCCCTGAGGGGGTGTCCCTGTGGAGAGTGGGAACATCCTCCTGCAGGGGAGGAAGAGCCTCTGAGCAGGGTGCTGGATGCACAGGCAAGACCAGCCTGAGCACAGAGGTTTTGGGGAGCCGGAAGTCATACAGTGGCCCGAGCAGCCTTGTTCCTGAGAAACTGGAGGGAAAAGATGCTGAAAAGGCAGGCTAGGGTCAGACACTGTGGTGCGTCCTGTGTGACAGGAAAGGACTGGTCAGGCAGGCACGAGAGAACCCTGTAGGCGTCCCAGCTGGGGCGTCATGATGGAGGGAGGAGCAGAGTTATAGACTCTGCCACTTATAGCTGTGTGAATTTGAGCAATATCACCCCACCTCTCTCTAAATATATCTTCATCTGTAAAGTGACAGAGTGACAAGCTCGTGTCATCTGAAGGCTTAGTTTAGCTCTGATCCTCTTTGTCCAGTCCTGTCAGTGCTGCCCTGCAAGGTTCTGCAGTGGCTGCCCTTACCCTGAGATGGGAGGGCGTAGAGGGACATTGTAGTGCCCGAGAGCAGTAAGGGGTTGCTTTAAAAGCAGACATGTAGCCGCCTGCAGCTGCAGACTTGCAGGCAGTTTTGTTGCCGGTCGTGGAGAGGACTTTGGAGGCCTTAGCATCGTCTTAATACTTGTTTTCCCTTGGGGACTGGAATTGCCTTTGCAGATTAATATTGAAGATTTGGGCTTCTGGCAAAGCTGTTTTCAGAGATGGGTATATACAGAACATATCGTATAAAGTAAAATGCTTTTATTTAAAGTGTGGGACTTTGCAGCTGTTGGGAACAATTCTGTTGGCCTGGTCTCCACGGAGGACACTAGGGTTCAGCAGAGCGTGCTAGAGGGCAGGAAGCCCGCATTGCCACTGCAAGGTGTTCTTCCCAGTAGGGCACTCTGCTGAGTTGACTCTTCTCTGAATTTGGTTGCCAGGTGAGCAGACAGCAAGGTAATGAGTTCTGGTGGGATTGTATAATGACAGGAAGAAAGAGGAACCAGTAGTTTTTCAGGACTAGAACACGCTTTTGGTTCCTGATCCAGTGTGTCCCATTACAGAATTGATGAGTTGTGTCTATTCTGGGACTTGATTGAAATAAACGTTCAGCCTAAAAGTTAAGAGTTATGTTTTATTTGGCGGGAGGACTCAAGCAGGGATGACAGCCTCTCAGATCACTCTGAGGGACTGCTCCCAAGAGGTATGGGAAGAGCTAGGATATACAGGAGCTTTACAACAAAGACCAGGTAGTTGGAACAATAAAATATTGCTTGTTATCTAAAGAAAGCCAGGTATCTCAAGTTCAAGTATTTAGTGCTTTTCTATGTATGGGAGGAAGCAAACATTTGGGCTCACTGAATTTATTCCTTTGACAAGCTAGCACCTAGCTTTCTAGGGCCAGTATCCTGTCCTTTCTTATTCTGAGTCTGCTCAGAGGGCACCAATGTGAGTGGCTGAGAGACTGGGCTGCAGGCCTGTCCTCGCTGGGGTATGGAAGCAGCCGCTGATGACTTGGTTTCAGCATTCTTTGTTTACTGACATGGTTGCAGTATTTTCATTCACATTGTCATATTTTCATTCACAGTGCTCCCCCTTTGCCCTAAATTCGACCAAAATTTTGAGAGACATTTCATGACCAATTTTGTCCCACGGTGCTAGGATGGCTCATTCCTAGTTCAGGTGAAGAATCTTCTGAGATGCCATTCAAGGTGTTAGGTTTTTATCAGGCCCTGTTGATACTAAAAGTTCTCTGGATTGCCTGTCTTACTAATCTATTATAATACAGGAAGTGTTTGCCATTCTTTTCTCATTCCCATACCTCGAATCACACTATTACAATTATTTTATTCAGGGTTATAAATATTACCTATTCCTTCAAGATATTTAGCCATCATCAATATTGTTTTAGGCCTAGTTACACATTGGGAAATGTAACAGACAGCAGTTTTATAAAATAGACAGGCTATAAGTAATACAGCTAGTAACGTTAATAAAGTCATGAGTGAGAATTTAATAGTTGAGATGTTATATATTTGGGTTAAAGTTTTGCTTGTGTTTCTGATTGAGCTTGAGTGATCTTATGAGAAATTTCATATTTATGGTCAGGGTCAGAGCAGGTATTAATTGGCCAGGTGAAGTCTCCCACATTGTAAGATCAACAGTGGCCTAAACAGAACTATAATTTCTTTTTAGAAAAAATTTTCTGAAGGCTATCTAGTTAGAGCCTTAGAATAGGGAAACCCACCAAGGTAACACAGAAGTACTAGACATAGGTAATTTACCATAAACTTAACAATTGGAGTGCTTCATAATCAAAGGTAGGAGAAATTATCAAAGCAATTATCAAAGTATCAGGCCTGGTCCGGTGTCTTGGGTCAGCTGTCTACCTCAGTTGTCATCTTCTTCTCATCCTGGCCTGGTAGCTTTTTCTTCATTTGGGCATTATTTTAAGGTGAGCAGTGCTCTATAGGCCAGTGCACTGCAGGGGCTCATTCTGACAGGAAATGAATCCAAATGTCCGTTTCCTTCAGCTTTGGTGTGTATGGTCTAGTTAAGAGTACCTGATAAAGGGTCTTTCCATTCAGTTTGGAGACAGTTCTTTAAGTCATGACTGTTCCAGTATATATGATCCCCTGGCTGCAGGTCATGTGGCATTGGAACTTTACCCAAGGATAGATTACTGAGCTTCAGAAACAAATCTAGAGTACCCTTTTCATAATTCAATTAAACTGTACAGCAATGTGACATAACAGCAAGGAATGATCTGGGAAGTATCTTAGTAAACATAGACCTCAATTAACAAAACTAGAATTTAACATCCACTAAAATATAATCTTTTTCTCTCTGAAGTTACCCTCATTTTTCTCAAATATAGCCAAATCAAGATTAATTTGTTTACAACTTAAGTCTGATTATTTGATCATATAGGCGTTTTTAAATTGGCTGTGTTGGAACTTTTAATAAGGAGTCTCAGGGTAGAATGTTAATAAGGTTTTCTAAGGCCAGGAAAGCCACGTCAAGAGCTTGTCATGGATTTCTGCCTTACAGATTCAGGTAAATTCTTTTCTTTTTAAAATCCTTAAAATACATTGAGATTCCTATATCTGTTAGGAGATGATCTTCCTAATTTGCCTGATAGAGCCACTGGGGACCTAAGAGTTTTTAGTCTCTTGAGGGATCAGATAGAGAGAAAAGATAACTGTTCCAAGTCTGCTTGCATTGGTATAATTTATCAAATTGCTGTGAATCATAACTAGCTTAAGGAGAAGAGTTTCTTTATGTATGGGAAACAGCTTAAAAGCCAGTAGTATTTCAGACAAAATCAAAAATTATAACCTTATTCATCTTTTTACTCAGTCCCATGTAACTAATTCTTTTAATCAGAGTTTTCATTAGAACTTTAAAATTTCTTACCCAGTTTAGTTCAGTGCTATAGTTTGAAATTTACTAGAAACCAGTAAATCTCCTTGAAGAGAAAGCATTTTGCAAAATCATCAGAAGAAAACAATTAACTGTCTATAAATGACAAAAGATTTAAAAGCATAAGCATAAGGTTAAACACCGTTACACTATAATCGATAAAGAAACCTGGTCACAATAACCAGAATTATGACTGGTAACATTTCAGATATACCAGAATTTTAGGGAGTCCATATAATTTCTAGAATATCTATATTAATAATATTTTCTCATATAATATAACCTAGGAAGATTTATTATTCATTTGACAATACCATTATACTTAACATGCCAAATGAAACTTACTTGTTTAAAAATCTCTCTTTGGGATGATTCAGGAGCCCTCTGTAGCATCCCAAAATAACTGGAGATTAAAAGAACTTTAATTAAAAATTAATATTTGGGGAGCTTGTTCAAAGATTTCAAAACACTTCGTCAGATAAACATATAGATCAATGTAAAGTAGTACTTATTCATTATCAAGAAAATACATCAAATGTGAAGTCAGAACAGATCAGTTATGTGGTATAAGAAGTTGTACAATTTGTTACTGAAGGTGGATTAACATTTCAAGAAAATTTTGTCCTCTTAACAGAAAGAAAACCAATTCTAGTCTTGTACCGGATTACTTCTAAGATTCATTTACTTTGCCCAAGTTGATTCTAAACTTAATTAATTCCGACCATGTACAAAACTGTTTCCTCAGGGTTCCTCTTCTGCAAGTTTTCCACAGCTTTCTATACTCATATTAGTTTGTCCCTTATTTTCTCTTCCATTCAGAAGTAACCAGTATCAGTACAAAGTCACTATTTTTCATTAACAAAATATAATTCCATTCCTTATATCTTCCTTTCACATTTATCTTACTTTCCTAGGATACTGAGATCTTTCCCTTAATTATAGAGAATATTTCAGGGTGGCACCAACCATTAATTAATAATTCTAAACACCTTAATTTCTCTGTAAGAGGAAGTTAAATGTTAAGTAATTCATATTTCAATCTTATTTTATCTGAAAATGGAATAGGTATTTAATAAAATCCTATCATTTAACTTAATTTAGCACAACTCTAGAATTTAAAGATATCAAACATTTAGAGATTATCTTAAGCATACATTTTAAAAATATATTTTAAAGAATTTACCCAAAGTTCTCATCTCATTTGCATTTAATTTACTTAAAATTTTACCACACCACTTTACTATTATTTTTTTTGACAAATCTGCAACAGATATAACAGTATCTTATTTGAGTTTCATTAAACCTAGGTACAATAAATGTATTATACTTAATACTGATGACTTTAAAGATGTCTATATTAATTAGAACATACTTAAACTAAACTTAATATCAAATATTAACTTAATATTGAATATTTTCCAGTTCACGTGAACCTGAAGGTAAATTTGGTCAGTTTTTCTTTTAAAAATACTTAATTTGTAAGCTCTTATTTTTTATGTCAATTAAGCACAGCCCTTTGACTTTGTCTTTTTTTCTTTTTAGCTGTAGAAATATCTCACATCTATAATGTGTACCCCGCCTTATAAACAGACAAAAGCTAGAGATCTCATAGCTTCACTTTAAAACTTACCTATGAGATAGGTATAATAATAGTTGAAGTAAGCTAAGTTTGCTTGCTCAAATCACTAAGGCTTACTATTTATGAAACAGACATTTAAGATTTTTTGACAAAGTCTGAAAGACCCGTCAGAGTTCTGAGTTCTAAAATGCCAAAAATTTCTTTGGCCTTAAGTTTTATCTCGTTGAGCTAATTAGGCTCAGTCCTAGGTCGTTGTTTGCTGTATTTAAATTTCTGATCTGCAACACAAAGACACACGCTTCCTGTTCCCCAGAGAACTGCTCTGTCACGCAGGCCCAATTGTATCTCCTTAATTGGCCTTTTTGTATCAGTGAGAAAAGCTGTAAACAAAGAATTCCAAGTTTTAAAACTAAGGTTTTCTTTATCTTGTCTTCTAAAGCTTGCATAAGGCATTTAGTAAGGTCTCTTTTCTTTGAGTTATAAGTTAAACCCAGAGTAAACCTCTTATTAAATTTTTTTATTAGCCACTGAATGTTATTTTTTAGTTTTACGTTATATTGGACAGCTCATGTAACTGTATTGGTTTCCTTTACTTTGTTCAATTAATGTTTTCTGAGGGACAGATATGTGCCCAGCCTTATAATACCAAGAAGGGGAAGCGTTTTTCCATTGAAATATATCTATCCCACAACATAGTTAAACAAAGGTTTTATATAAAGCCCATTTAAATATACCAATTTATACAAACATTCATCTCAATTTTATTAAATTTTATACTTTAATTTTAATATTTATTAGGTTTAATCAATAATTCTTATTTCTAGGAGTGACAGAAGCCTTTTTTTTCTTTTTTCCTGCATTGTATCTAATTTTATAGAAAAGGCTCTGGAATCCCAAAGTTTGAGCCAAAGAGCATAGGCCCTTCTCAATTTTTAATTTGATTAATTGGTCTGTTGTCCCAATCATTGATCAAGTATCCCAGTCTCTCTCTCTCTCTCTATATATATATATTTATATACATATATTTTAAACTGTGGTAAGTAAAACGGACTTGTTTGAACTTTAATGTTGGGGGGGCAGTAGGTGATCTCTTTGGCCGTGTTTTTTTTTTTTTTTTGGCCCTTTTTTTTTTAACCTTACGTAGTTTAGTATCAAAACCTAGTATCTAAATCTAAAAATGTCCATTTTATTTATCTCATTCAAAATAACAATATAAAAATATTTATCCATTTGAGATAAGCCCCTTATCTTTTTTTGTTTTTGTTGTTAAGAAAAAAATCGACATTTTTACAGTCCTTTTTCCAGTTATTCAACCTAGTTAACATTAATTATTCTAAGGTTTTATTAGCATTTCTAAAACCATTGATGGGAAAGGAAAAACACAAATGTAGCTTTTCAAACCATTTTTTTTTAAACTAAGTTTTTAGGTTAAACATTAGACATACTTTTCTACCTTTAAACTTGATTTTAATAGGTACCTATAAAATAGCTGTTTATAATGAGAGCTCCTTCAACTTTCACCAACTTAAAAGTTTTTTCCAAATTGAAGGATCCATCATATGGCCATCAATTAATATATATAGTTATTTTAAATGAATAAGATGAAGAGGCATTTCCACATGAGTGTGGGGGTGTTGCCTAAATAAAATTCAAAAGTTTACTCTACAAAAGCTAAAGGCCTTTGTGGTCCAGGCTGATGCAACAAAGTTTAAGATGGCAAAATGCCTGAAAATTGGTACAATCAAAAGATTGTTGAGAATCCCAATTTATTTGCGTGGCCACCGTATGTACACAATACTTGTACCTTTTGTATGGCAGAGACCAAGTTTTCCTTTAAAAAAAAAAGGAAACACATATATACATATATACACACAGATAAAACACCCAGAGAAAGGTAAAATGTTTATGTTTCAAGGACACAGGGAGAGAAATCCAAGTTCATCCTAAAGGGGTTTTTGTTTTTATAAGTTCAGAATTCCAAAAAATGTTTTTATCAGGCCTGGTTAGTTACTTTCAGAGTGAGATTTATTTTTCTAATTCCCAATTAAAGTTGTAAGTTTTGTACATATATAAACCTGGCTGGGATATTAGTTGGAGGCTTGCAATCTGTCATTTCTTTTTCTTTTCTTTTCTTTCTTTCTTTTTTTTTTTTTTTTAAGTTCTATTCCCCATTCTAAGATCGGGTTCTCAGAAAAAAATTGCTAGTACGTTTTCCCGCAGGGACAACTCTATGGCATGAAGTCTTTGCCTCTACCACACCTGCAAGTTTCTCTGTCACCCAAGAAAGCTGTTACCAGCCAGGAGGAGGGTCCCATTTTTGGAGTTTAAATGTTCCTCATAAGAATTTTACTTTTATCCTGAAAAATTCAATGGAGGTAACCAAATTGAGGAAAGCATTAGACCAGCCTCTTACCTAACCACTCAGTCCTGAACCCAGTGTCTTTCAACTTGGACCAACTAGGAAAGTCTCCACTGGGTATGTATTTTCCTGGTATCTTTCCACCAGCCCCACCTCGGACGTCTCCTCAAGGTGGGTATTTCCTGTTATCTTTCAAACAGGCCCCACCCAGTATATCTCCACTGGGTGGGTAATTTCCCAAAGTCTCTTTCAACTGGAGGGCCAGGTACCTGGGTACACCGCCAAATAAGACTCAGAATCATCAACCAATATGGGAGATCCGAGAACCAGGAGAGACAAACCCAAATTCATCTCGACTCCCCGAGGATGCGGATGGGTATAAAGGGCCACTGCTGGTACCAAGGCTTCAGTTACTCGGAGAGTTCAGGTGGAGAGAAGTCTGCTCTGGGTCCCTTCATGGTGTCCAAAACTGTTGACTGAAATACATGTGCAGCCTAAAAGTTAAGAGTTATGTTTTATTTGGTGGGAGGACTCTAGCCGGGATGACAGCCTCTCAGATCGCTCGGAGGGACTGTTCCCAAGAGGTTGAGGAAGAGCTAGGATATATAGGAGCTTTACAACAAAGACCAGGTAGTTGGAACAATAAAAGATTGCTTGTTATCTAAAGAAAGCCAGGTATCTCAAGTTCAAGCACTTAGTGCTTTTCTATGTACGGGAGGAAGCAAACATTTGGGCTCACTGAATTCATTCTTAAGACAAGCACCTAGCTATCTAGGGCCAGTATCCTGTCCTTTCTTATTCTGAGTCTGCTCAGAGGGCGCCATTGTGAATGGCTGCAGAGGCTGAGCTGCAGGCCTGTCCTCGCTGGGGTGCGGTGGCAGCCGCTGATGACTTGGTTTCATCATTCTTTGTTTACTGACATGGTTGCAGTATTTTCATTCACATTGTAGTATTTTCGTTCACAAACTGATTATGGATAATCTGGAACCTTGGAAAGGAACCGAGATGGAATTACTGCAGGTACCTTGTACTTTAATAAGCCATGTTCAAACATAAACACGGAGAAAGCATACAAAAGGGTTTGGTTGTGTAGGGAAGGGTTTCTGCACATTATAGGAGAAGGAAAGGCAGAATTCCTCTTTTTTGTGGGCAGGGACGTGAGTCCACTTTTCTGTAGTGGTTTCTGAGGAAAGTTTATGGTAATTAACCAACATTGACAAACAGTGGCACACATTGCATTTAAGAGCTGGCTGGCTGCAAACGTATATTGGACAGGTGGATTTCATAGGCAAGTGGTCAGGTGGATGGGAGAGAGATGGAGCCCAGGTCTGGGCACAGATTCAGGTTTAAATAGCCATTTCCTCACCATAGGGCCTTGGACTAGAATGTAACCTCCTTTAAAATGGTGAATCTGTGAAATGGGCATGATGATATTCGTTTCTTCCTGGGTTTGTTGTAAGTTGTAAACAGTATTATAACACACATGAAGCATTTAACACAGTGGCACTTAGCAGTGTCCACTGTGTGCGGCCATCCTGCTTGGCGTGTGTCAAAGTCGTAAAGGCAGCATGTGTCTGTTGAGGACGCACTGATAACTCCTTCAATAGGTTGTGAATTTGGTGATTTCCTTTAATCCTTGTAACTCTGTGTGCCATGGGCAGTTATTTTCATGGACAGATGAGAAGTCTCAGGGTAAAGAAGACTGTGTAATTTGCCCAAACTCAGACCATAATTTTGGGTGCAGGGGCCTCAGTTCAGCATGGGCCCCTGGGCCTTCTGTCCTCTCCGTTCAGCACCAGATCCAGACGTGGGATCGGCTGTCTCCCAGCCCAGAATATCCAGCAGGCAGCAAGACACACCTGGACCTGTGCTGCTTGAGCAAAATCTCCAGAGGGGAGGCAGGTACTAAAGGGATAAACATAAAAACAGATGACTGCAAACTGTGACCAGCTCTGAGAAGGAAAGTAACACGTCTCGCCGTGCAGAGCTGAGAGCTTTCCCATCAGGGCTGCTCTGGGGGCATTCATCTCAGCTCAACAAGCTCTGTTGCTGCACCAAGGCAGGAAGGCAGGGAGTGTGTGACCAGGTAGATGGGGCCTCATTGATCATATCCATTCCCCATTAAGTGGCAGCTGTCACAGGCATTTACCTAGTAAACAGATGTCAGCCATAATCATCACGCACTTTGCTCGGTAGTTTTATTAGCCCCACCTTTGAGATGAGGTAATTGAAGCTGGGGAGTTTGCTGCATGCCCGTGATTACCTTGGAAATATCCCCACTGGTCTTTTAACCTAGACTGGTGAGGCTGTCATATCTCAGCCCTGTTAACGGCATCGAGTAGCTTCTCCCAAGTGGCCCAAGTGACTGACATTGATGTTCTTAATTCATAGGAAATGGTATGTGACAATAACAGGAAAACGTAGTAAGAAATTGTTTGGAAAACTAGAAAAAAATCCAATTCTTCCCCAGCTGGGGAAGTGTACCCAGTGTCACTCACCCCACTCACTGCCTGGCATCTCCTCCCTGCTGACTCTGTGTTCAGAAGCCACTCTGAGCCTTTGAAGAACATTTTGCCTCATGACACTGTTGACTAGGACCTGCGACTTCTCTGTCCCTGGTTAAGTCTCTCTTCAAAGCCATTTTAAATTTTATGCAGTCTCCTCCGCTCAGATGTAAGAATAGCCTCTTTAAACTTCTTGATGCAGCTCCTTAATGAAGATCTTGTGAGGGAAACCTAGCCAAAACCTGGGGTGTATTCACATAGTGACTGAAACCTCAGCACTTTGTGAAGTTCAGAATCAGAGGGGTGGGAGACTCAGGAAAGGCTATTTTAAGGTAGCAAGGGGAAAGTGAAAGGACGCAGGCTGTGTGAGACTGAAACATCTCGGTCCCAGCCAGCAAGGCACCTGCGTTCAGGATGGTGTGTGGGGAGTGCAGAGTTCTCACAAAGAAAGAAGTGGAGGGATGAGAGGGAGGACATTTAGGTTCTTTACTGGGGAAGGAAAAAGTGGGCTGAACATTTCCTGGTTGAAAAAGAGGACTGTGACATGATGTGCTTGTATTTTGGAGAGAAGGGTTTTGTGGGGACAGGCCTAGGGAGAATGCTCTCTGGCTGGGGAGTCAGCACAACAGGAAACCACAGAGAACCGGGCTGACCTCAGGGCCCCTGCTGGGGGAGGGGCTGACCACTAATTCGAGCCCTGGGGTCTGCTTCTTTCCCTTAGCTGGGGCCTTAGAGCTCCCTTCACAACCCAGTCCTGTTGATACAAGAAAAAAAAGAACGTGGGGCATGAGAATTGCTGTGTCCCAGGCTTTGGTTGAGCCCCTGGGATGTGCCCCGCCAGATGTTGGTCCTTGGCTTTGTGCAGTAAAGGATTCAAGAGCAAGCCACTGTTGAGTAAAGGTAGATTTATTCAGATAGATACATTGAAAGGCAAGAGAAAGGCCACGGGGTGTGGGGGATGGATACTCAGATTAAAAGTAGGTACAGACTCTGCAGACAGAGTGTGGGCCTTCTCTGAAGAGGGAGAGAGAGGGGTGACCACTAGGCGGTGCTGTGTTGCTGGTTTTCAAAGGCTTGGTGGTTTCATATGCTAATAAGTAGGACCAGCCTAAGGGGATGGGGCTGGGATTCCCAGGGAATTGGCCATTTCCCACACTTTGACCTTTTGTAGCTAGCCTTGGGACTGCCATGGTGACTGTGGGCATGTTATTTACCATGTTTCTATTACAATGGGTGTATAATGAAGCTCAAGATCTGCTAGAACTTAAATCGCTTCATCCTGAGCCTCAAGGCCTACTGGGGGTTGAATCCTTCACAATTTTGATGTTAATTGCTGTGGCCTTCCTTGAATGGCTGTGCTCTGCCCCCTTCCATCCTGTCTCACTGTGATGACACAGAGAGAGCAAAGGCCGGGCCCTGGCTGTGCTCCTGCATTTAACAGGGGTAGGGGTGGGGTGGGCTGAGGATGACTCTGGGTGGTGAGAAGGATGTTTCAGATTTTTCTACGTTGGAAATGGGGACCTGCCAGCAGCCACCGCAGATTTATCTCACGGGCATTATGGCTTCTGTTACTCATCTTTTTCTATTTTTCTTTTTTTTTTTTTTAATGTATTTAATCTAAATTTAATATCAGGTATTTTTAGGAAAGAAATTTCTCTTTTTCTTTTCTTTGGGGCTCTTTTGGGGGGTAGGTAATTAGGTGTATTTATCTGTTAGTGGAGGCCCTGGGGCTTGAACCCAGGACCCAGTGCACACTAAGCACACGCTCTACCACTGAGCTCTACCACCCGCCCCATCATCTATTTCTTTTTGCTTTACCTGCCAAGAATCTTAGAGCTGAATTTCTAGTCGGCCTTTAACACTTAACCTGCCTTCATGGCATCCATTTTTATGACTTTGCCTCCCCCTTGTTTCAATCAAGTATTGAATCTCAGTTTTCTCTTCACTGTCACTTTTGTCTTTTTGTTGTTATGTTTGTTAAGCTGTGTTTAAAAAATTTAATTTCTCTTTTAGCAAGAGGCTGAAAGTAAATATGTAAACAAACATCACACTTAAATGCTGTTATACATTTTAAGCTGTTTAGTAGTTACTTAAAAACCAAAATGAATATTAAAGTGATAACATTTTTAAATTATTTTTTAATTTTTTATAAAGTTATAGCTGAATTACAATATTATGTAAGTTTCAGGTGTACAATAGATGCTCCATTTATAGTTATTGTAAAACATTGGCTGTATTCCCTGTGTTATAAGATACATCCCTGTAGCATGTTTATGTTACATGTAGCAGTTTGTATAAGAAAGTTGGGTAACACAGAGTCTAGGGGGTGGCTGTGTCTGACCCAGGTTCACGGTCACCCTGCCTGTCAGAGCCCAGGCCATCACTCCTCTCTGCAGGGGAGCGAGTGGAGGCAGCTGTCATCAGCGCTGGCACCACCCACTGAGTGGTAGTGACAGCAGTGACTGTGGACATGCAAAGTGTTGTTCCAGGAGCTTTACATGCATTTCTGCATTTAATAATTTAAACTCTCCTGTGAGGAATCGTTTTATGTTTTTAATGAATAATACACATTTTTATTTTGATAGACTTCAAACCTCCGGAAAACTTACAGGAGTAGTACAATGAACACTTAGATATAGTTCACCTAAAAGGGCAGTATTTGCCATTTTGTGTCTGGCTTATTTAACATACTGTTTCAAGTTTCATCCATATTGTAGCCTGAATCAGTAATTTATTCTTTTGGTTTAATAATATCCTTTTTCTTTCTTTTTTTTTTTTTTTTTTGGTCTATTTAAAAAATATATTCATTGAAGTCTAGTCAGTTTATAATGTTGCATCAGTTTCTTGTGTACAGCAGAACACTTCAGTTATATAGGAACATACATGTATTCATTTTCATATTTTTTTCAACATAAGTTACTATAAGATATTAAATATATTTCCCTGTGCTATACAGTATAAATTTGCTGTTTATTCCATGCATAGTATCTGCAAATTTTGAACTCCCAATTTATCGCTTCCCACACCTTCTCCCCTTGGGTAACCATAGTTTGCTTTCTATGTCTCTGTGTCTGTTTCCGTTCTCTAGATAAGTTTGTCTTTTTTTGTTTTGTTGTTTGTTTTTTTTTTTTTTTCCACAATGGCTCCACCAAACTTCATTCGCACCACAGTGTAGGAGGGTTCCCTTTTCTCCACAGCCTCTCCAGCATTTATTGTTTGTGAACATCTGAATGATGGCTCTTCTGACTGCTGTGAGGTGATACTTGATTGTAGTTTTGATTTGCATTTCTCTGATAATGATATTGAGCATCTTTTCATGTGCCTATTGGCCATTTGTATGTTTTCATTGGAGAAATGTTTGTTTAGGTCTTCTGCCCATTTTTGGATTGAATTGTTTGTTTTTCTTTCTTATTAAGTGTAAAAGCTGTTTATATATTCTGGGAATATAGCCCTTGTCAGTCTCATTTATTGCAAATATTTTCTCCCATTCCTCAGGTTGTCTTTTTGTTTTGCTTATTGTTTCCTTTGCTGTGCAAAAGCTTGTAAGTTTAATTAGATCCCACTTGTATATTTTTGCTTGTATTTATATTGCTTGAGTAGACTGCTCTAGGAGAATATTGCTGAGATATATGTCAGATGTTTTGCCTATGTTTTCTTCTAAGAGGTTTATAGTGTCTTGTCTACATGTTTAAGTCTTTAAGCAATTTTCAATTTATTTTTGTGTATGCTATGAGGGAGTAGCCTAACTTAATTGATTTACATGCAGCTGTCCAGTTTTCTCTACACAATTTGCTGAAGAGGCTGTCTTTACTCCATTGTATGTTCTCACCTCCTTTGTCAAAGATTCAATGACCAAAAGTTTGTGGGACTATTCTTGATAATTTTGTTTATCCATTCATTGATGGATGGATATTGTTTGTAACTTTTCACTACTCTTAATGATACTGCTATGATTATTGATGTGCAAGTTTTTCTGAGACTTTGTTTTCATTCTGTTGGCTGTACAGTTGGCCTGCCATATCCGTGGTTTCCACTTCATGGATCCAGATGGCTGATTGTAAAGGGACTTGAACAACCTTGGATTATGGTATCCAGGGTTGGGGGTTCCTGAAACCAATGCCCTGAGGATACTGAGGGATGAATTTATATGTAGGAGTGGAATTGCTGAGCCATATGATAACTCCAACATTTTGAGGAAACACCAGACTTTTCCAAAGAAGCTGCACCATTATCCCTTTCCACTGGCTGCATATGAGTTTTCTCTGCCTCCTGACCGACACTTGTTATTGTCCATGTGTTGATTATAACCATCCTAGTGGGTATAAAATTGGATCTCATTTTGATTTTGATTTGGCTAGTGATGCTGGGCATCTTTTCATATGTTTATTGGCCATATGTGTATCTATTTAAATCCTTGGCAAATTTAAAAATTCGGTCGATTTTCTTTGTATTGTTCAGTTGTAAGCATTTGTTATATATCCTGGATTCTAGTTTCTTAATAGACACATGATTTGCAAAATTTTTCTCCTATTTTGCAGATTGTCGTTTCACTTTACTTTTTTTAAACTTCAAAACAATTTCTTTATAGGGAAGGTAATTAGATTTATTCATTTTCTTTTATTTTATTTTTTACCAAGCATGCACTCTATCACTTGAGCTACCCACTTCCCCTTTCATTTCACTTTCTTGATGATGTCCTTTGTAACAAAAAGGTTTTAATTTTGATGAAGTCCAGTTTATCTGTTTTTTTCTTATCACTTGTGCTCTTGGTATTGTATCTAGGAAACCATAGCCTATCCTAGGAACACAAAGATTTATACTATGTCTTCTTTTAGAAAGTTTATAGGTTTAGTTTTTACGTTTCTGTCTGTGATCCATTTTGAATTAATTTTTATTTGTTATATACAATTGGGGGGTCCAGATTCCAGATTCATTCTTTTGCCTGCAGATACCCAGGTGTCCCTGCAACATTTGTTGAATAGACTATTCTTTCAATGGAGTGTTTTGGCACCCTTGTGGAAAACTCACTGTAAATGTAAGTTTTCCCCCCTGGATTTTTTATTGTGTCTCATAGATTTATGTATCCAAACATCCCAGTACTAAAATGACATGTGTACTTTAGTTTTGTAGTAATCTTTAAAGTGAGTCCTCCAACTGTGCTCTTCTTTTTCAAGATTGTTTTGGCTGTCCTGGGTCCCTTGCAATTCCATATGAATTTTTGGATCAGTTTTTCAATTTTTGCAAAGAAGTCAGCTGGAATTTTGATAGGGATGCCACTGAATTTGCAGATCACTTTTGGGAGTCTTAACAATTTTAACAATATTATCTTCCATTCCAGGAACATGAGATGTCTTCCATATATGTAGATCTTTTAAATATTTTTTCGGTGATACTTCAAAATGTTCAATGGTCAAATCTTGTAAATTTTTATCAAATGTATCTCTCATTTTATTTTTAATGCTTTCGTAAATAGAAAGGCTGAGATTCTTAAGGCTGGGACTATATATAAATTTGTTTATTTCTAGGACACCAACACAGCAAATAAACTAGGTTTATATTTGCTACATAAATCTATCCACAACTCTTCCCACCCCCGTGTTATAAGAAACCAAGACCCAGGTGAAGGTACCTGTACACCTGTGTGGAAGTGAGAATTGAGACCCTTGGTTGGGGCACAGTGCAGATGATACTGACAGCTTATTTAGGAAGGCTTCATCTTAATTTGTTTTAAACAATCCTTTCAGTGTATATAATCAGATACATTAAGAACATGCCCTTTTGATGTGCAGAGGAGCTAAGACTATCATTTTCAAATAATTTCTAGTGAGAGTTTTGTACTTAAAACCTAATTTGCATCAATCTTTGAAGATTTATGTTTCAGAAGCTTTGACTAAAGAACACCTGTCTTTATTCAGTAACTACAAGTAAATGCTCGAACAACATGTAAGAGTTTGAGCAAACTGCCCCCGCCCCATAGTGCTTGTTGCCTGCAGCTGTAACTGGAGTCAGCGCTTACCTCTCCCAGTACGCTTGTGCTGATCTGCTCAAAGGGGTTCATCCAACAGTTTGTCAGTAGTCTGTTGGACAAAACAACAAAACATTGATTTAAGATTGCTGGAATGGAATATATTCTTATTAATATTAAGTAAGCACATATTGAGTGCTTACTGTATGTTGGGAATTGTCCCTCAGCCTCACACGAATATTATTTCTCTTAAAAAATCACATAATTCCTTGTTATTCCCACTTTACAGATAAGGAGACTGAGGATTAGTTCCTCTCTCTTTTGGGGGGAGCTCATTATCAATGACTGGAAGTTGTAAGGAAAAAGATATTGATTCATCCGGAAAAAACATTTTTCTGAGTCAGCATTGAAGAGGGTGACCACTGAAGACGGTGATCATTGTTCGAGTGAGAAGAGCCCCGGGTTGTACGGAGTCAGCATCCTTTTCCTGGACACGGCACGTGTAGAGCTGCGTGGTGGGTGAGGCGGCGTGGCCGTGCAGGGAATGGGGATACCGGGCCGTTGGGCTGTGCTCAGGCCCGGTGGGGATTTCTCCTAAGGGCAGTGGACCGTCATTGACAGATTTTAAGTAGGGGAGTGGGGAGCCCTCGTAGGTCACTTTTGTGCTTGCAGATTGCTTGGAAACATTTAGAAGGCTCGGCAGGAGGTGATGTGATAAGTCAGAGTAGGGTGGCTGCGAGGTGTAGCAGTGTTCGATTTTCAAGTGGTTTTCAGTCCCAGGTTTGTGGCTCAGTAGCCGTGTCACTTTGGACAATGCACTCAAGGAAGTGAAACAATTTATCTAATCAATTAAAGCAGTGATGTACCCACTTCCCAGGACTGTTGTGGAGATCCAGTGAGATAACATGTACACAGTGTGCAGCATGGTACCCAGCACAGAGTCAGTGCTGAGTGAGTGCCGGTGAGTACCTGGTAGGACAGGTGTGGGTGGTGGGGCTCGGTGACTGAGGAAATCTGGGCCCTGAAGGAGGGGTCCAGGCACATCTGTGAGTGATGGGCCTGAGCTGGGAGAGGAAGGGAGACCTTTCCCCCTGGGAGGATAACCGTGAAGTCAGCTCTTTGCAGGTGGAGTTGGAGTTGCCCTTGAGACATCTAAGTGCAGTGTCATAAGCTCAAAGAGGATGTCTGGGCCCAGGATGTGCACTTTACTATAATCTCAATCCCTGAGGATGCCGAGGTATTGATCACTGAACGTGAAGACATACTTTACAGGACAAGTGAATAGTAGTATCATCTCTGTCATCAAAGCTCACGTCTCTTTATTCATCACCCACTTTGCTAATTGGGTACTTACAGAGCTCACTTCACCGCCCTCCCCTGGGCTCAGTCTCCACAGTAAAGACCTGGTGAGCCTCCATCTTTTCCAGAAGAAGACACATTTAGCTGGTAGCTTTCTATACCTTGCCAGACTTAGAATTTTAATTTGTTGTTTTAATTCTATTTTCTGTTGGCCATCTCCTGACAGGAGAGGAGTTTTACTTCATGGTTATGTTTCAATTAGCTGTTACTGAGAATTTCTGATCTGATCCATAGTGTATGTATTCTTTTAAATTTGTAGAGTACTTATCATTTTTCTGTCTTTGCCCTTTAATTTTCTTTGCCCCTTCAAGTTTCTATCCTATTTGGGGCCTTATTTTTTTTAATGAAAAAATGTCTGTTAGCAGTTAAGAAAACAAAAGCAAAGAAAAAATGTACATGATACCTAAATTTAGAAAATATCTAGTGTGTTTTATCTCTCGGCAATGGAGGGTTCTAGAAACTCGTGAAAACCTTCATTACACAAGTTCCTTAAAATGCTGATTAAGAAATAAAACCTTCCTTCCTCATCTTACAAGCTGCAGAGCTAATTGTCAAGAAAGTGAGGGGAAATCCTCAGAAGCCAAGACAAACCAGAAAGCAGGGATTCTGGGACATACATGAACATTAGAAGCCCTGGGGTGCCTGTTGGCTGCTGAAGTGAGTTTCAGTTGCCCTGAGAGGTGGGCAGGAGGTGAGCCCCAGGCCTCTCACACTGGGAGGTGAATGGCTGATCCTATGTAAGGCCAAGCCCATCCTGAGAAGCCTGCTTTACTAAAGGGTGAATTAGAAAGAAAGAAAAAAAATTACTCAAGGCAAGAAAATAAGGAAATTCAATTTTTTGGAAGAGGGGAAAAATAACAAATCGAAAGTAAGGATTTAGTTTGAATCTGTTCTGGCATGAGAGTGACCACAAACTCCTGGCAGAAAATCACAGCTCCTCCTGGAATGAGAAGTTGTGTTTTGAATGAATCAGTGGACATCCATTCCGAAAAAGACTTCCAGAGTCTTCTGGATCAAGATACTGGACCCAAACACCTCTCTTCCAAGGTCTCATTTAAATAACCAGAAAGGTTTTAAAGGAAAGAAGCCATAATCATAGTTCTATTTATTGACATTACTATATGCTAGGAATTCAGAGGTGACTATGGAGTTGTCTCCTTTTTTATGGATTTACTTTCTGTTTGACATAGTTGGGGAGCTGGGTGGAGGGAGGTGTTAGTCTGTTGCAATTAGCCAGGAGAGGAAATTAAGAAAGCAGTGAAGGGTGGGTGACATTTTTAGCTGAGGGCAGTCCTGTTCAGTTGGCTTTTAATTGCAGGCTCAATGAGTTGTCACTGGAGGGAATAGATCTTACGGAGGATGGACTTAACTCAGGCCTCTTCAGAACGGACAAGTGAACCTGGAGAAAGACAGTCAAATCTGTGCAGACATTGAAGTTCACTTGAACGTGCTGTATCCCTGAGCCAAAGATCGGACAAGTTGAAAGCACTTCTTGAGGACAGAGGTGTGGTTTTTAAGGTTCTCCAAGAATGAATCCCAGGGAACCGGGATGGCCAGTTGTCAAACTGTGACTTTGCTCTTTGGACGGTGTGCCCACCAAGGGTATTGGCCGTTATAGTTTTCATTTCTCTTTTATGCATGTTAGGTGATGGGGTCGTGGGCACAAGCATTTGACACCTTGTCGAGGTGACTTTGGTAACTGCCTAGAAGCACGGGCACAGCTGCGGCTGCGTCATACATCTTGCCGCCCATCCTATTCCGCGGCTCCGTGATCACGGCACAGTGGTTCCTTGTTGACCTGTCTGTCTCCTCTTTGACATTGTAACCCAACAAAAGACCGGAGTGTATTAGCTTGGCTTTGTTCTTTTCCATCCTGCTCTTCGAATGATAATGACTGATAGTGAACCCAGTTATGTTAGCAGAGGTTTACAAGTAGGATTCTCAGTACAAACCTTGTAATCCCCCCTTTCTGATCTAGAGGAAAAAGTTACATTCTTTCGAAATTGTTTTGATGCACTTATGTGTGAAATTGTTGTAAGTTTCAATATGTATTTCCTCTCTGAATCATCATGGCTAAAGATGAATATGGGTAGACGTGGAATGTGTTTTCTGTATTTGAACTGTATCGTTCCCTAAATTCTCCCCAGCTTTTTAAAGTCATCACCGGAGTGTTACCTCCAGAGTGTCCCAAAGCATCCACCAC
This sequence comes from Camelus bactrianus, assembly GCF_048773025.1. Classification (NCBI taxonomy): domain Eukaryota; kingdom Metazoa; phylum Chordata; class Mammalia; order Artiodactyla; family Camelidae; genus Camelus; species Camelus bactrianus. The sequence goes on from NC_133566.1 coordinate 758,293, forward strand.
TGCCTGTTCTTCAGACACTGTGACTTTCCATGTTGGAGAAGGCTGCTGGCTGCTGAGGCCTTCTCTGTCATATCTCTGGCTGGCTGATGTGGGCTTAGCACCCAAGACTTGGCAGACAGCAACTAACCACGATCACGTCCATTTTGGAACACTCATGGAGGATTTTAGATCCATGCTAGTGGCATACGTTATTTCATTTATTTTTCCCAACAATCATAATTAGATTTTATCACCTATATTAATAAGGAAACTGTCAAAGCGAGTGACGTGCAGACTTTGGACTGGAACACGTGTCTTTCTGATTACTGTCTCTGTTCCCTCCCTGGCCTTTCCTTCCGGATGGCCAGGAGACTTTTCCTCTGTCTTGAGTTTCCTGCTGATGTTACCACTCTCTTTGTTTCTAGGAGAAGAAAACAAGTCTAAACTTATTTTCCAGTTGGAAATGGAATGGAGAGTGAACGTTGGAAGCCGGGAGAGTCTGTCCTGTGATGAAGTGGTCTCTGAGCCACTTCCACTGGGACGTCACGTCACTGTCTGGGCCCCGTGATTAACCTGTGCATAGGTGACAGTGCAGATGTGCCGAGCAGTCCTCCCGGACAGGGCAGTGGGTTGAAAATGAGTTTGGGGATTTGGTTTCATTTCATAGGTTCCTGAGGGTCTTGGCCTGGCACTTCAAGTGGGAGCATTCCCTGTCCCACAGACTCATGCTCTGGGCCCGTGCAGACCTGACGTGGCCTCAGCCTGAGTCTCAGGGCCCGTGGTGAAGAGGAGCATTTTAGTCCAGGTTCTACTGGAGGCTCTGACAATTCTGTGTCGTGGGACTTTGACCAGGATGATAATAATTCCTCACCGAGTTTCAGATTTCCTTGCCTGTGAGCTGGGGTAGTAATAGTTTCTGTGATGATTGTAATGATTCAGTAAGGGGCGCAGTGTGTGCTGGCAGGTAGCTGGTGCTTAAGGAACAGAAGTAGCAGTCACTCTGTCAGCCTCTCACTGTGTGCTCTGTGCTTTGAGAAATTGTGTGTTTGGTGAAAGTCCTGCCCAAACCCTAGGGTCTAGATGAACTGTTGTTACTTTACTTTCCCTTCCATTTCCTCCTTCCCTTCTCTGCATCTCATGTGTAGGTAGCAGATTCGTATGTTTCTGGGAATATGGGCCTTTCTAGTAAAAGAACATGCTGAATGTTGAGAAGTGGGGCCCGGAGGGGGTCTGGAGCGTCTGCACAGCACTGCTTCCCTGCGTTTCTGCATCCGGTCCCGTCAGTGCACGAAGTCAGCCTTCGTCTTCCTTCCTGTGTCATCAGGTCTTTGTTTTATGGGAAAACATTTTTACGTATCTTTTTTCACTTACCTGTTTCGTTCAGATGCTTGTTGCTTTTCTCCCTGTGCTTCAGTTTTCCGAGGAGAGAATTCAGCAGTGCAGCATCCTCTCCGAGCTCTATGAGTGATCGGCTTCCACTGCAAGTCCGTCTTCTTCAAGTGGGTGGCCGCCGTGCAGCGCGCGGCCCCCGGCATCCCGGAGCCTGGCGGGAAGGCCTGCTACCGACTCCTTCTGCAGACGCTTCCTGGCTACAGTCTGTCGCTGGATCTGCAGCACTTCAGCAAAGGTGTTGGAACTAAAACATTGCTTCAGTCCCATTAACCATGCCTGGTTTGGGCCCTGCTGTCCTGTCTCATCAGGGAGAATACTGATTCGTGTAGAACAGGGCTCAGCAGAATTTTTTCTGTCAAGGGCTTGGGAGTAAATATTTCAGGGTCTGCAAACCTCCTGATCTCTGGTGCAGCTGCTCAGCTCTGCTGTTCAGATGCCAGAGCAGCCGGACAGTCCACACACCCACAGAGCTTTATTCACAGCAGTGGACGGGGCTGGATTGGGTGTATGAACTGCAGTTTGTCCCCACAGCCTCCTCACTATTGACGCCTGCACCTGAGCGTGCATTTGTGACAATGGGTGAACCTACACTGACACGTCATCATCACCAAGAGCCCATAATTGACACTAGGATTTACACTTGGTGGTGTGCACTCTGTGGGTTTGGACAGATGTACAATGACACGTTTCTACCATCACAGCATCATACAGAGTAGTCTGTCTTAGTGACCCTAAAAATGCTCTGTGCTGCACCTCATTCATTGCTCCTTCCCCTCTAGCCTCTGACAGCCACTGATCTTTTAGTCTCTGTGGTTTTGCCTTTCCCAGAACGCCATACAGTTGGAATCAGACAGTTGCAGAACCTTCCCAGATTGGCTTCTTTCACTTAATATTATGCATTTAAGATTCCTCCATGTTTTTCCATGCCTTGATAACTCATTTCATTTTAACAACAAATAATAGTCCATTTTCTGGCTGGACCACAGTTTATTTATCCATTCATCTACTGAAGAACAGCTTAGTTGCTTCTGAGTTCTGGTGATTATGAATAAAGCTGCTATTAACATCTATATGCAGATTTGTGTGTGGACGTAAGTTTCCATTTCATCGAGTAAACACCAAGGAGCACAATTGCCGGATCATATGGTAGGAGTACGTTTAGTTTTGTAAAAAATTGCCAGACCATCTTTCAAACTATCTGGGCCATTTTACATTCCCACCAGCAATGCATGAGAATTCCTGTCACTCCACATCCTCATCAGCATTCAGTATTGTCAGTGTTCTGCGTTTTGGCAGTTCTGACAGATGTGCAATGGTACCTCGCTGTTTCAGTCTGCATTCCCTTGATGACAGATGCTGTGGAGCATGTTTCCATAGACTTCTTTGGCATCTAGATTCCTTCTATGATGAGGTGTGTGTTCAGGCATTTTGCTCATTTTTTAATCTGGTTATTCATTCTTCTTGTTGAGTTTAAAGAGATTTTGGTGTATTCTGGATATCAGCCCTTATCAGTGTGTCCCTGCCCTTCACCTGCAGCACCGGAGTTGTCCTTTGGGTCTCAGTGGAGTGTCAGCTCTTCAAAGAGGTTCCCTGTCTTCCCTCAGCCTAAATACAGTCCTTGTATTTTTCACTTTCTTTGACTCATTTTGTTCTTTTTAAATAGCATTTCCCATAATTTGTCAGTACGTTTAAAAAAAGGGCAATGATTGAACACCGCCTCCCCCACCAGGTTGTGTGCCCTGTGAGAGCAGAGACCCTGTCCCCACTCACCATTTCCCATGACAGCACATGGCAGATGTCCATGTAAATGTGTGTAACATGGGGCCAAACCTGCTGAGCAGCTATGATGACATGTGTTGGGTACCATTTATTGAATAGAATTTGTTTCTTGATCTTAATTATTAAATCACTTGAATGAAACATGTTTCTTTTGAAAAATAAAACAAAGCACACCTCCATGTGATTGGTAATTTCTATTTAGCCTTCTGACCCAGGAGGGGACATTCACCATCATTTTGTGGAGGAGGTTGGGGAGGTAAAGTAGGAGAGTGAGATCAAATAAAGTAAAAATGATAACTATCAGCTGGCTTTATTTTCACTAAGACATAAAGGTTACTTTAAACTCTATCTCAGCTGTTGTTCTGTTGTTTTAAACACTTCTCATAGAATTAAATGGAATCCCACTTAACCCTGAAACGGAAATTGTGTTCTCAGGATCTGAAAAGTGTTTATGTTTATTTCTTGAGATGCACAATTTCCCTGCTGGTTACAGAATGTCGCAGAGGGAACACAGCCATGCACTGTGTGTGTCTGCCGGCTTCACGGGCTGCTCACAGTCATTTTCATTTTCTTGTCTTGTAGTGTATGAAGGTTTTCCATCAGACCGTTTACTCAGCCTTTTCCTGAATGAGGGATTGAATTTTTCACAGGAAATCTTATGAAAGACTGTGACAAGGCACATGAGTTTCCCAAAAAGCAATAGTTGATGTAATAAACTCTCACATTGGTGAAATTTTTGAATACAAGCGGGTTGAAAATTTTATCACTAGGTATTATGCCACAAATCTGTCTTAAGAATAAAAAGATTCAGATTTTATAGAAGAAGCAGTTTGAATGAAGTAGAAATTATAATTTGTACACTATTTGGTGTTAGAACTTATACTCAGTCTTCTAATTGCCTGTGTTAGGAACTGGATCATTATTTATTTATTTAAAGAAAAAAATCCACAAGGTGCTATTTGCCCCATTCCTGATGCGGCAGTGCTGAGGTTAGTTAACTTGGGCCATTTAGAATTCTTAGCTAGGTTTTCGGGACATTGATTTCGGCCTCTATATCTTTTTTAGTATCTCTTATTTTGTGTCGGTCTTTGGTCTTTTGACAACGTGGAAATACTGCACGGATCTGTCTTTCCCTTTTTTCCTGTCTTTGTGGGAAAAGATTTCTGTAAGACAGACTACTAGGATATTAAGGATTTTGTGTGGGGTAAGTTTGGTCGGCTCAAAGGATTTCAATTAATACGTATTAATACTTGCTATTCAGCTAATGATAGGAAAATTATAAAATAACTTAAGTATACATCAATAAATATAGTACAATAAGCCCATCACCCAGGTTAAGGAATTCACAATCTTTTCCAAATTTCCTTTATTCAGACCTTTGTTCTTTTCCTTGTCCTTTGTTGAAATATTTGACAGCAAATCCCAGAAGACATCTCATTTTACCCTATGTACTCAAGTAGGCATGTCTGAAAAATGAGGGCCTTTACTTTGATCAAGTTTTTCCATTTGAACCATGTGCTCGTTAAGTACCAGCTGTATCAGGCATCTCACTAGGCATTAGGGATCCTTGAGGCAATGAAACAGTCCTGGCTCCCAAGCAAGTTAAGGGCTGATGGAAGAAACAAGCACAGGAGTTTAGGTGCCTTAATTAAGGTCCCTGTGGTATGACACCAATTGGACAAAATTTGTGCACAATACAGTGGGATTCACAGAAGGGACTGGTCAGACTTTTACGGCAGGCCATGAGAGAGGCGGTCCGCAGGGCTACAATAGGAGGAATCCTTTGATCAGAACCAAAATCCTTTCTGCCAACCTTTCTACCAAGCCCCCAGGGCCCATCACACACAACCCTGTGCTGTAACTGTTTTGATTCCTGTTACCACATCTCCTTCAGGAAGGATTTTAAGGTGGAAAATATTTAAAATCAGTAATTGTTGCCAGAAGGGACATAGAACAAGAAACATGGAAACAACACAAATGTCCATCTGCACATGACTGGATAAAGATGAAGTGATACGTATCTACAATGGAATACTACTCAGCCATAAACGATACCATTTGCAGCAACATGGATGGACCTGAAGACTGTCATTCTAAGTGAAGTGGGGTGGAAACAGAAATAAAAATGCCATATAACTTCATTTATGAGGAATCTAAAATTAATAGCAATAATAATAAGACCACAAATGAACTAATTATTATTTTGATTACTTGAATATGTGTAAGCATATCTGACTGTCCTTTGTGATTGGATTACCGTATTCTGTTTATTATTCTTTTGTAGTTGGCTTTATTCCTCTGGTAACTATGTAAGTTTAAAAATCTAAAGCTCTAATCTGTTCTTAGAAAAAATAATTAGTACGTATATGTAAACTACAAAAATGCAGTATACTCTATACATGTCTTTACATGCAATATATGTATGTGGAGTTGAACTGTAATAATTCTATCTAATACTACTGAAAAAGGAAAAAAAATAATTTATTAAAAAAAGAATCACCCCTCTTTAAATATTAAAACGTTCATTTCTGAGATTCTGTGAAAGACAGCATGGAAGTAGGTTTTTAAGATTTTCTCCTTGCTCCTCGGTGAGCAGCCTGGGCTGCACAGCTTGGCCGCCACAGGTGCCCAGGACTTGCCGGCTCTCTCCTCACTTGTTGGGAGGAAGATTAGCTGCTTCAGGAATATTTATGCTCTTAGAAGTTGCTGAAAACCCCACAGAGCTTCTGTTTACATAAAGGGTACCTATAAATATACCCCATTTTAGAAATTAGAACAGAAAATTTTAAACCCAAGATTTGACAAGCACACACTGTCCCAGCATGTGGTCAAAGCAGTGTTGCCACGGTGGCTTGTTTTGGTTCTAGAAAAAATGCACCGTACACTCAAAAATGAGGGTGAACCCACAGATCTCATCTCAGCAATGCTATGAAGAGGTGGGACCCAAAGCCCCTAAAATAGTGCTGAAGTCCCCAGATGTCCCAGAACAAACAGAGCCATGGGACCAAGAATCCAGTGTCTCGTGAATCATCAGCCGTGGAGACCGTGTCCTGGGCCAGGAGAAGCAAAAGTAGGGATACCAGGCACAAAGTCCTATTACAGCAAAGGTTTAAAGGTGTTGAATTGACTAAAAGAGTGGCAAAGATTTGCATTTAGAATACTACATTTCCTCTCATGGAGATGTTAGAAGGATAACACTGATTAACAGAGGATGATTGTAATGGATTAATTATGATACTGATGACATGAGCTGCTAACACTAATCCTGCACTCAGTGTAGACTAAGACTTTTATGTACACACTTCATTAGGTCTCCACAACCCTGTAAGGTGGCATTAAGCACTCATACAACCATGAAATCAGTGACTATAAAACAGTCACAAGGCTTCCTCTCCAGCATGAGATAGCAAAACCAGCAATGATTTTCAATGACAAAAGCAAAAATCATATATATTTGGGAAAGAAAGCAAATGAAACACTGAAGAACAATAAACCTAAAGAGCAGATGGAATGGAAAATTTTATTGAAGAAAGCAATGATTGATTCAATTAAAACAGCTAATGTCCCTGGTATAATTGAACCATCAATCCGAATCTTTGGAAAAGTGGGTAGTGAAATTACTGTCTCATTTACTATTGGAATTCCTAGTTGGACCAATTTGATATGCATCACTGGTGCGATGTTAGCTATTTAGGTAAATAACAATTTTCATATTTTTTAAGTTAACAGGAAACATAACACAGGAATCCAGATTTAGGGAGATAATGCAATCAACTACTATCATACTCCATCCAGTAAGGACACGTGTCCCTGCGTCACCAAAGCAATGAGAATTTGCACACAGAAAACACAGTTCTCCATTTGTGACAAATACGAGACCGTGAGCCATGAATTATGAGAACAAGCAACAGTTTAAATGCCATGAGCAAATTTTTTTTATCACCTTGAAAACATCACTGATGCGCTAGGTAAGAAAAAGAATTGTTTTACTAACAAATCTAACTGACACAGGGGTTTTCCCAAGTGAGAAGGTAATTCCAAAAAGTGCAGTAAAATGAGTTAAGATGATCTGTGCAGTGATGGAGCTGATCTTAGGCTGACCAGCATCACGATTTCCGGTTTTACACTTGCTCTCTTCTTGTCACCTCTGACACAAGAATGCATCATATGATGTTTTTTCTTTAGGAAAAAAAGATAAATAAAATCTAGTTACGATATGTGGTATGTAAAGCAGTAATGAAGTTGTCTAACCTAATAATGCAGCCAGTGTAATGTAGCACTTATTCGGGCACTACAATTTTTTAATTCATGATTTCTTTTATATCCTATTTCTATCCTAAAGAAGACACTTAAAGATTTCTACTTAATTCAACACATCTTGGGGGGGTTGTGATATACAGTGGTATGGACTTTTTCAGAGATTTAAAATTGCCTCTGTGGTTGTGGTCAGGAAAGGCAAGGCTCCCTCACAGCTGCGACGGAGAAGGAATCCCCGGAGTCAGCCCCCGGGCAGCTTCCGAACAGCATCTGCTTGCACTTGGCACAGGACACCATCAGCAAGTGTAACTCTGACAAGGAGATTTCCCCGGGGACCTGGGAGGTGCTCTAACATTCTGAAGCCACTTGTTTCCCAGTTAGGTAAGGCTTGGAAAAATTGTTTATTATAAGTGACTTCCTTTGTATGTGCCTTTTGTCCTGAGATGTCACTAATAAGCATAGAATATAAAATACCCCATAATATAAGAATTTAGGTACTCCATCTTTCCATCTACCTGTCTATTTGTTTATCATATTTATACTTAGGTTACACTTTCTATGATGTTCAATTCCGGGCACCAAAAAAGAAAGGTTACAAAATATTTCTTATAAAAAGCGGGGACTGGGTCTAAGGGTTAAAAACCACTACTGCTAACAATAAAAACCAGATAATATTTTTAATCTCAATTGCATCAGACCTTCCCGAATTCCTCCCTTAAGTTCACTGTTACAACAGTAACGGAATCTCTGTTCTTCCAAGACTCAGGCCTGATCGCCACCCATCAAGGCATCTGTCTATGAGTCTCTACTTGTCCTCCAGGCCTCCAAAAACACCTTATGGGGTCAAACTGCTTCAGTGTCCCTACTGTAGGAGAAACCTGGAAGTCCCAAGCACTCTCCAGGAGTCACACCTACCTGCAAATTCAAAGTCATGTGACTGAAACGGGACAACCCAGGTGGTGTGATAGGGCTGAAAGCTCACCAAAAACAGGTTTGGGGACATGACCCAAGCCCTCTGGCTCCTCACATGAAGAAAGACAGGGAGGCCCAATTAGCCATGAGAATGGGGGGCTTCATTACTCCATGAATAAAGGATTTGTGACAGTGCCACCTTTATACAGGGAACCCGAGAACCCAGACTTGGACGCACCCCATCCCCTCCCTTCTGAATATTCTCTCAAGACACATAGTGAGAGATGGGAGCCCCGGTGAGCTCTGGAATAAGATGCAATCTGAAAGACTGCTGGTAACAAATGGTGTGGAGCTCGGGCAGCCCCCAGGGCCACCAGCCCTTCGGGTACCACTGATGCCCACACTTCCATCCACAAGTTTCTACAGGACTCTTATGCACACATAACCATCACACAAAAATCATTGCTTAGACGTATTTTAAGAGAAATAATGTTATGAGAATTCCAAATTCATGACAGTTAATTGTCAAGACCCCAGAGTATTTACTGGATGAGATCTCACGTGTGCTCCCCAGTGAGCTTTAAACCCTTAGGACACAGTCATGGAACTGCAGGCATTGTCTTTCTTTCCTCCAAGTTGGCCTTACTGGAGAACTCCATAGACACAGGAAGACTCTGGATCCCAACTCTACTACTTACAAAAATGGCTCACAACTTGGAGAGGGATTAGTGCTGGTGCGACCGGCTCCAATGTGAGCACTCCCGTTCCCAGCTCCCCGAGGAGCAGAGCTCCCACCACAGGAGCAGAGACCCCCAGGAGCAGAGCTCCCTCCACGGGCACTGCAGTGCCTGTAAGAACCAGGTGTCTGATGAGTGAGCCTGGGGCGGGCAAGACAGGAAGCAAGCACCACTCCCTCAAGCTCTGCAGGTGATCTCTGTGTCATCTTGAATAAATACAGTCAGCATTAAAGACGTTTGACAAGAGGGTAAAAGGTAAGGCCTCCCCAAATCTCCACGAATTCCTATAGTTGGGGTCCTAGTAGAACACATGGTGACAAGACACGCTGGGTTTTCATGCGCACGTTGCCCTCAGGGCTGCAGGGGAGGCCTCGGTGCTGCCTCTGCCCAACCTCCTGCCCACGTCCCCTAGACCTCACAGGGGCCACTGACTCGTTTCTCTGACTTTCTCTCCTTGGTTGTGCTGCTCTTCCAGCTTTTAAGAGCTCATAAGAACCTCACCAGAAAATCTTTAACAATGAACCCAAGTCAAATGAAATCAACCAAAGAGACACACTGCCTTCATCATTACTTTACATTTTAAGAAGAAATTCATGAAGACGATTCCCTGACCTGAAGGGGTGGGTGGAGGAGAAAAGAAAACAAAACAAGCATTTTTTGGCCCATAAAAAATGAGAGGTAACCAGATGGTGATTAGTTTTCATTGTACCACTCTGCCCGCCCCAATTTCACATGCCCCTCCCAACTCAACTCATCAGAACTCGACTGAAGGAGACGACTGTGCAAATTTATTGGAAACCAAAGAAATCGCTACAGAAACAGTCTCCCAAACCCAGCGAGAACACCTTAAGCTGACCAGTGCCAGGATAAAGATACTAAAACACAGATCCAAACTCCGACTCCCTCCCTGGTGGGTGTACTTACAGTGGGGGTTCACCGTGCTGTTTGTCTGCATCCAACATATAAAAATGAATGGGACACCAGTTTTCAACATCACAGTCCCTCTGAAACAAACAACTGGTGGTCAATTAGCGTTTGTCAGCAGCAAAACTCGATTTTCTCCCCTGCACGTGGAGGTGAACACACAGAAGAGACTGATGATCCCTGCTGCGAGTGTAGCTAAGTGTGTCTAAGCAAACTGGCTCCATCAGCCTCCTGATGAGCAGGGGAGTGTGTGAGCCGTGGGGCTCTGCAGACTGATGGCCAGGCAAGGAGGGTGCTTCCTTAATTTGGGGAGAAAAACGTGGAAGCAGCACTCGCTGGAAATAAATTCTAATTAAAATTTCAGGTGCGGTTCCTGCAGCGGAACCCACGCCAATAGATGAGGCTCCCTCTGTGCAGTCCAGTCATGTGAGCCAGGCTCACTCATATACCTGTGTGTTTGGTTTAGCAAGTAAATCATGTCTGTTTTCTGGAAATTACATTAGGGTGGAAAACCTTCCAAACATGTTCATTTACTTGCTGTGGACTTTGTTTAATCATCTTAAGGGCATTTATAATGACAACCTTCTTAAATTAGCATCTTTGCCAGAGAGACCTTTCCAGTCACATGCGCCGAACACTAGAACAACCCAGAAGCAAAATCAAAACCATTTCAGCTGCACAGCACCACAGAATATGTCCAGTTTGAGAATCAAGGATTTTTTTCTCCACACCCTTTCCCTCCTCTGCCCAAATTAATCAGCCTCCTCTGCTCTTGTATAATGAGTATCGTATGACTCATCTTCTCTGCCTGTAAAATGGAAATGGGAAATACTTATACCCAATAAAATGTCATAGAACTTACTCACAAAATTATATATATTAAAAAAAAAAAAAAACAGCCAGGGCTTTACGCTATCCAGGGATACGAATCACTTATCTATTGTATCAGTTTTTACTAGAATAAACTTTTCGAAATGTAACACCTCCTCAGAATACTTCAACTAGTATTCAAAAAAAATCACAGTAAATTTCTGAAAAGAATTTAAAGGAAAATCATTTTTAAATGAATCATATTCTTGACACACTGAATAAATTCGCTTTAGAGAACTACTTTTTTTTTATAAATGACCTATAAAAATACACCCACCATTAATCAGTAAATCTTCATTCCTTATTTTTAAAATACTTAAGGTATGCTATTTTTCTTAAATCAAATGAGGAGGTATTCGCAAGCCAATGAACAACGGAATTACCTAAGAAGATATTATAAAGCAGCAAGAGAAACTAGCACTTTGCCAAGCATTCTGCCTGACAGAGAACACACGAACCGTATCATTTTGACCTGACTGCTTGGAGGTGAGCTCCATCAGCCCATTTAACACATGAAGAAACTGAGGCTCTGGTTGGTCATGTTTTCAGTACTCGGTGGAGCCAGGATACAAACCTGGATCTTTGTCTGTAGAGCCTGTGCCTTTACCAGATCACACTACATTTCTCACTCTTCAAATGCACTCTGTCCCCAGGTAACACACCTTCTTTGCGTTTCTAAGAGTTTTAGGAAGTATTGAATTACAAGGACTAATCAGACATTTGTGTGGGCTAATTTTTTATTTTCTGATTTTCCTGAATCAGTTCAGGCTGAATTCATACTACTTATGAGGAGAAGTCCTGAGGCAGAGAAGAGAGGGGAAGATAAGCCAGAAATAAACAGTTTCAAGAGATCCACTTCATCAAGGAAGCAAAGTATTAAATAAACCACTTCAGCAACATGTTTGTCAATAAACCTTGGAGTCTCTATCTCAGCCTGAAGGAGGGTAAGCCCTCCAGCCCATCTGCCTTCCTGCCACTTACCCTGGATGACCTTGGTTCCCTCACCTGTGACACGTGTGTTCTCCTGGGACCCTTTGTAGAGATTTAATGATAAAACTATATGCAAAGGGGCTACTTCATTGCCAGACAGTAGGCACTAAACAAATAATAAAATTATTTTGTTTCATGAAAATGGGAGGCAAGTCTCCCAATTAAACATTCCTGATAGAATCCCAACAAGCACTTTTTCTGCCAGAAATTGTAAAATAACATTTCTTTTTTGAAGGCTGTATCCTTTCTCCCTACTTTTTACCAATCCTGGCTGTTATCCTGAAAATCTATTCCCAGAACTTGGCATCCATCTCCCATATTTAAATCCTTTAAGTTTGAAATTATGATGAAGCTTGGGCACATAAAGATTCACACCATAATTCACAGAATAAACAAAGACCACAGGAACAGGGCCATCTCCAGAACCCATGTGCTCAGGACAAGCTCCAAACTTCACAAAATCAGATGCATGCTGTTTGAACAGAAAGAAATTTTAATGTGTTCAAGGAGGCTGACAGAACACTGGCCGGCTCACGAGAAAACTCCTTCGCCCCCTTGTCTAACGTAATTCATCCAACACAGTTATCCGTTGATCTCTAACTAAAACTAGAACACGGGTAGGGTTGGAAAGTAACATTTTTTCCTACAATATATACATATTGTCAACTAAAAATTGGCACTTGTCATCTGCCTCTGATTTGATTAAGTCATGAGCCACTGCAGCTGCTGACTTTCAACACCCTCTGAAAGTAGTTAAGTGTGGAGATCAGGAATGGGGCGCTCTGTGCTCTTGGAAAATGAGCAGAAAATCCTTCAGATAGTTAGACAATTTCAGGAAATCTTATGAGCCCAAATTCTTGCATCTCCTCCTGTCTAGAAAAGCACTAAAATCATTAACAGAGACATCTGCTCCTCGACTAGCAGCAGCCTCTGCCTAAACGTGTACTGGACCGCATGTCCCCCTTCACTGAAATCTCATATAATGCTGAGCTCCCCCTCCTCTTCAGAGCAGTTCCTCTGAGCTCTCGGAGATGCTGTCACCTGGGCTCTGGCCACCATTTTGCTCCAGATAAACCTTAAAACACAACTCTCACATTGTGTGGTTTATCGACAGTACCACAAAAATTAAGCTTACATACTTGAACTCATAGTAAACATTCAGTATCAAACATTTCTTGATTTAAATTCCATTTTAAAAGTAAATAATCATTCCATTTCTTAAATATAACATCTTTAAATATAAATTAACAGATATTTGTGAATCTTAGGAAAATATAGTCTAGAAAAAAATTTAGCTAATTAGAAAAACTATTGTGTGGAGTTTTAGAATTTCAAAAGTAGAAGAGAATAGTATTGTAACTCAAGTTCTTGTTTTAAATGCAGAGATACTGAGGCCTCAAAAGTCAATTTGCCTCATTTTATACACTGTCTTTTAACAGAAAACCTAGAACTAAGTTCCTGGTCTTTGAGAAACCAAGATTTGCTCTACTGGTGCAGGGCTGAAAATGATGAAAATGGGTGGTGAGAAAGAACCAGAATGCGGGGGCCTGGGCGAGGCAGCAGAGGAAAGGAGGGTCTCACCTGGTCGTGGGTGAGAAATAGGCTCCCGCAGTGCCAGTGTGATGGGCATCCCTCAAGTGCCTGAAAACTACTATTTAGCACACCTGCCACTGAAACACACACCAGCTAGAAGGCTGACCAGGAGGCTTTCTCAGTGACACAACAAGCTACTTTCATGTTAACTCTACAACTACAGGAAGAGAAAGAATAGAAAGCTGATATTAATTATTAAAAAATTACAAAAAGAACCAAGGAATTTCCAGGAGAAATAAAAAGACTTGTTGGATGTTTCATTATGTGAACTTACTGCCAATTCAGTTGTCTTAAAAGTTGTTCTATAAAATATATTGTCCTTTGATGTTCCAAATCACATTTGAAAGAGATAATGTTTCTTAAGGGTGTTTCTGGAATTTTCTTCTATTTTCTAACACCAAATTTCAGAACTTTAAATAAATGGGGGGGGTTGGCATTTCGTCCAATGTTATCTAGGCAATTTGTAATTCCTTCAAAGAACAAGGGGAGAATCACAAAGAAAAGCATTTGAGCATCAGGCTGCTTACATTTCCTCCGGAAGTCTTGGAAAATAACGTGGAAATGAACAGCAGGACAGAAACCTGGCGGGAGGGTCACTGGCTAGAAGGTGAGAACAAATGTGTTCTCCAACGTGCTCTGTTAGCCACTAGTTTAAAAGAACCGAGCAGTTGTTGCAGCCTACACGCACCTCTACGTGAAAATCTCAAACATTACCAGACGCTCAGTGCAGCCCGAAGCAATGGACGGACTGCAGAAGCCCCCAGCGCCTCATCGTGGTGTCTTACACCATGTGCAGGATGAGTGCTGCCTCCCCGCCCCTCCCTCCTCTCCGCTCCAGAGAGATGGCTGGTCCTGAGCTGAGCTTACCTCATAGCAAGCTGGCTCTCAGCCCTCTGTCTAAAACAAGGTAAAAGCAGGAAAGCTACCCGGGACTTCACAGAACCATCCCAAAAGGGAACTGAAGCACCTTTCTTCCCTCCTGCCTGCTGCCTGGAATTTGGATCTGATGGTTGACCCTCAGGCAGACACTTTGTGCCATCAAGTTGACGGGCTGAAAATAACAGGCATCTGGTTCTCTGACCCTGGGGCCTTCATGCAAATCAGCCCTGCGGTACCGATTGCTTGACTTCTTTATATAAGAGGGAAATACAAATATAGCAAGTGTAAGCCACTGCTGTTATCTGGGGAACTATGTGTTGTACATTGCCAGGGTAAGTCCTAATAATAAAGTTAAAGATTCACCAAAAACTATTTACCAAATAGTTAATAAATGATAAAGAGATCTTGATTTTTGTTTTAATGCTATGAAATGTAACTCGTTTCAGCATATGCCAGTAAAACAAGACACAGTTGAGAAAAAGCAAAACACAGATTGTAGAACAGAGATCCAAAACATCCTCCTCTCCAAGGCACAGAAGGACAGCCGTGACTCTACGTGCCAAGGTTGGAGTCACGTGGGTTCCCTAATTTCCTTGTCTTGGGTTGTGTTTTGTTTCCAGCCTTGGGAAAAATGGATAAGGCTGCTGGTCAAATCATTTCAGGAGCAGCTTCCAACATGTAGAACCCCTGTCTCTTCCTTTCCTCTGCCTCCTGGAATGTTCTGACACAATTAATATGTCCAGCCTTCTAAATTGAGCAAATGGAGCTCAATCAATCTGCTTTTAGACAGAGTTAAAAATAGACATTAAAAAGCATAACTAGGAAATCTTTTCTTCCAGAGGTCATTGCACAGATGAAATAGGAGAATATCTGTGAATCACTCTGTAAACACTAAGTGCAATACAAACAATAGTAGTACTGTTTCTATGTCACATTCATCAAAAAAGGAAAACAGAACCCTTTTCACCAGATGGAGTAGGTGCTTTGCAATTTTCTGTCTCTTTAATACTTCAAAACTTTCAATAAAATTGCTGTCTTTAAAAAAATCAATGCACATTAAGGACTAAATTTAATTCCATCATCTTCCCCTGTTTAACAGATATCAAGAATGATACCATTTCTAGATATTTTATTTATGAAGGCCTTTGGTATACATGAGGCTCAGAGCATGACAAATTGTCAGTATCACTCAGGATAGGAAACCCATGTTTGATACCCGAACTTGAAGACATGAAGGAGATGCCTGGCTTGTCCCACTGACCTTTCAAGCTATACTTTTTCAAACACTTGTTTCTTCTTGGTCCAGAACAGACCCGCATTTGTTGATGTGAGACTCTTTAAGTGAAAAGGTCAATCCACTATTACTACTTTAGAGACTGAAATCTTACCCTCCTCATCAATGTGGACATAGCATCCTTACTGGTTCCTAACATGAAAAATGACCACCGATGACATCTCAGGATGCTCCAATGCAGAGGTTCTCTGCTGCAGTGAGGAGGAAAGAGCCGTGTGCTTCAAGATGTACTTACTGTCTGTAGCTCACTTGGCAAGACACGGCAACTTGTCTAAGCTAAAGCTTAAAAGTGGAGAATAGAGACAACATCCATGGCAAAGGGCATTCGGAGGCTAATTCCTTGACCTCACTTCATCCCTTCTCATGAGCCATGGGCAATACCTTGAGAAAGGCAGCAACATGGTACCCAACTCATCAAAAAGCTGCACCTCCTACTAATCGACAGTAAAGCAAGTGTCATCTAGCTCAACAGATCTCCCTGTGTCTCTACAGTGTACGTCTACTTTTTCTTTATTTTCTCCATTGGGGGACACTCCTTTTTTGAAAATCCCCCTCCCTGCAGTAGAAGTTCTTAGTTTCCCAATCAGAATGCAGGCTTGAAGGGGGGACAACAGAGCTGAAAAACATAGATCAGTATTTATTCCTTGATATATTTTTGGCACATGGACTAAAAATCATTGGGTCAGTTGGACATCAAGATCATATCTACTTTACACAATTGTCAACTGTCATTTTACTACAAGCTCCTGAAACAGTCACGTGGTCACTAGGTTTTTTTTTTCCTTCCCTTGACCCATGGATTCGATGATTTCTCCCCAGACACAATAGCTTTTTAAAAAGAAGTCTGTTTCACCTTTTGCTTTTAAGCTAAACTTGTGTGCTTGACCCTGACTTCACTCTAACTTTCACAGAAAATTATCCAAGGACAACCACATTTGACATCATCTCTAGATGTCTTGAATACAATGGTGAGTGATTCTCCCAGATCATTAAAATATATATGCACATTATCCTGTGGTTCTCTTCAATTTGTGGTGTTTTCAGTAATCGTTACCTCCTTGGGTACTTTATTACACATTTAGCATTTCTTTATCCAATTCAATTACATTAGTATATAAGATTTCAAAAGAACTGGTTTCTCAAAATGATGATATTTAACATCTATGGTCTATTTTAAATCAAGTAATTCAATAAAGTTGTCAAGGACAGCAGTGAAGGTTGTGTGTGGTGATTCCTGCTTCAGAGTCTCCGGTCCTGCCCCATGATGTTGCAGGTGTTTACGCATCCTTGTCAATGTCATCACTTCAGTCTATTAGGAGCTGAAATTGAACTACCTGGATGCTAATTTTTCTTTTTAAAAACAATAAACTCATTTTCCCCTACAAATTCTTTATTGTTTCTCATACTGAGGCTCACCACTTTTCCTAATATATATATTTGGTGGGGAGGGGGGCACAGCCCTGAAAGCCTGCAGACAGCACCAACCCTATAAGAGTAACCAGAGGTGGCCGTGGATGTTGTTTGACTTCAGCCACTGAGCACGAGCACCTGCTGTCCCTCCAACTGTTCTGCCTCCATTGCTGACAGTACTGAAGGTCACTACCCCTTGTAAAATTCTACATTATAGTTCATATATTTTTAAAATGTATAAAATTGTGAAAGTCGTCTGCAATTTGTGTAAAATGGGGGGTAATTGCCTTTGCTCATTTCAGGCTAAACTAACTCCAGAAGGACACACACACACACACACACACACACACAGACACACGCAGTTCTGAGTGACCCCAAGGAAAAGTTTGAAAGGCTTCGGGAGAGTGGTGGCACTCAAAACTTTGGAATTTTGAGCTCTGTGAAAGCATAACTTATTCAGAAATTAAGCATTATAATTCTAGACAAAGAGAATCAGAATCACCCACAAGATACTTACCGGATTTTTTTTAAAGAAACTATCTTCCCTAAAATCCAATGATAATTCAAATATCCATGGAAAGAAAATAGATTAATAATATCAAGCAATAATTTCTACACTATTGCTGATTAGCCTTCAGCCCCAACCAAAGGACATAGAAATAAGACACCTGGAGCTAAAGAGATGAAAGAGAGGTATTAAAAAGCAAGAATATAAAAGAAGTAGTGGCCTTATGGAAACCTGCTCATTTTCTTTGAAATAATTACTTGGTTAAAGGAACTCACTCATGAGTATCTGGAAATGCATCTAGAGGAAATCTATCAGGGAAAAGGAGCAGAAGCAGGCCTCAGTTTTCTCCGAGGCTGCTCCTAAATGAAAAAAATGTCCTTGGCTTCCAGAATAGACAACCTGCATGGTTCCCTTAGCAGAAGAGTGAGGAGGAGAGAACACTGAATGTGTGTGCAAACCATCCTTCACCAATCCTGTTGGAACACAGAATTTTGGTGTTAGGGCTCTGCCCGACCTATAAATATAAGAGAAGGAACAAGCTCTAACAAGGTTTTTGAGCGAAAAATGCTTTTAGCTTTAAACCTACTCTAGGAAACATGCTGAGAAATCATGGTAAGTGCTCGAGGTGTAGCCTTGCTGTTTAGGTTAGATAAAGGAAGGCTTTCCCACATGTACCATTTTGGGAACGGAATCTTTGTGGAAGCCTCCTTCACTAAGGTTTTTGGAAACCCAGAGTTTCTGGCCACGGGGAATTAGGCTAGTTACATATCTAAGGGGAGGCAAATACTCCAGGGTGCTTTTCCATTGCAAACCGCTTTTACTTGAGACTGGCTTTAAGAATCATGCTGAGAAATCAGAGTGTTTCTACATGTCACTCTACCTTTTATGCTGGATGAAAGAACGCCTCTCCACAGGCTCACTTCTGACATCTGAATTTGTGTTGGAGACGTCCTTCAACTACATTGAAACCCCAGAATTTCTGGTCTAGGGGAAGTATGCTACTAGCATATCTAAGGGGAGGCAATGTCTCCAATTCATTTTTCCACAACAAAACACCTTTACTTGGAAACCGGCATTAGGAAATAGGCTGATAAATCAGAGAATGTGTTTCTAAATATCACTCTGCCTTTTATGTTGGATGAAATAACGACTCTCCACATGCTCTACTTTCAGGTCTGTATGTGTGCGGAAGCCCATCATCACCTAGCTTGTAGGAAACCTAGAGTTTCTGAACTAGGGAAAATACGCTGTTTTCATATATATAGGGATTATTAGTACCAACTCAGTTTATGACTGAAAACCGCTTTTCCTTGAAACCGGCTATCAGAAACACGCTGAGAAATCAGAGTAAGTGTTTCTGTATGTCACTAAACCTTCAATGCAGGATGATAGAACGCCTCAGCACATGGTCACTTCTGACATAATTATGTGTGTTGGAGCCATCCTTCACGTAACTTCTAGGAAAGCCGGAGTCTCTGGTCTGGGGGACCTACACAACTTAAATATCTAAGGGGAAGCATTCGCTGCAGTTGTATTTTCCACAGCAAACTACTATTACTTTGAAACCGGCACTTGGAAACATGAGAGAAATAAGAGAATGTGTTTCTACATTTAACTCTGTCTTTTAAAATGGATAAAAGAACACCTCCACACATGCTAAATTCTGAGGGTTGAATGTGTGTAAAAACCGTCAATCAACTAGCTTGAAGGGAAGACAAAGTTTCCTTTGAGTTGGTAACTAGAATACATATATATATAGGGAGGTACTAGCTCCAACTCGGTTTAAAAGTGAAAATTACATAAACTTCATACCGGCACTAAAAAACCATACGAGAAATCAGAGTAAGTCTTTCAAATGCTATCCAATTCTTTCATGCTAGATGAAAGAACACCTCTCCACAGCTAATTTCTGAGAGTTCAATGTGTCTAAAAGCAATCAATTAACTATTTTGTCGGGAAAACAGAGTTTCTTTTCACTGGGGAACTACATTACATATATATCTACAGGGAGGACTAGCGACAATATGGATTTACAGTGAAACTGCATGAACTTCAAACCAGCACTAGGAAAACAGACTGAGAAACCAGAGTATGTGTTTCAACTACAAAACATTCCATTTATGCTAGATGAACGAAAGTCTCTCCATATGCTAAATTCTGAGAGTAAAGTGTGTGTGAAAGCCGACAATCACATAGCTTGTTGGGAACACACAGATCCTTTTCAGTCAGAAAATACACTGCATACATATATATGGGGAGGCACTAGCTTCAAATAGGTTTTAGAGTAAAAACTGCATGAACATAAAACCGGCACTAGGAAAACATACTGAAAAACCAGAATAATTCTTTCTACTAGAAAACACTCCCTTTATGCTAGATATATGAACGTCTCTCTACATGCTCAATTCTGACAGTTAAGAGAGTGGGAAGCCATAAATCACCTAGCTTGTTGGGAATATACTTTCTTTTCAGTGGGTACCAACACTACATACGTATATATGTGGAGGAACTAGCTCCAAATCTGTTTTACAGAGAAAACTCCATGAACTTCAAACCGGCACTAGGAGACAAAATGAGAAACCAGAGTAAGTGTATCTACTGCAACTCATTCCGTTTAAGATAGGTGAACGAACGTCTCACCACATGCACAATCCTGAGAGTTAAGTGTGTGTGAAAGCCATCAATCACCTAGCTAGTTGGGAACACACACTTCCTTTTCAGTGGGAAAGTACACTACATACATATATATGGGGGGATACTAGCTCTAAAACGTTTTAAAAGTGAGAACTGCATGAATTTCAAACCGGCACTAAGAAACATAATGAGAAACAAGAGTAAGTGTTTCTCCTGCAACCCATTCAATTTATGCTAGATAAACGATCATATCCACACACACACAATTCAGGGAAAAACCGAGTTGGAGCTAGTACCTCCCCATATATATGTATGTAGTGTAGTTTCCCATGAAAAGACAGTATGTGTTCCCAACAAGCTAAAATATTGTCGGCTTTCACACACACTTAACTCTCAGAATTGAGCATGTGGAGAGATGTTCATTCATCTAGCTTAAAGGGAATTGTTTGCAGTAGAAACACTTATGATGGTTTCTCAGACCGTTTCCTAGTGCTGGTTGGAAGTTCATGAAGTTTTCACTGTAAAACCGAGTTGGAGTTAGTACCGACGAACATAAATGTATATAGTGTAGTTTCCAACTGAAAAGAAACTTTGTGTTCCCAACAAGCTAGGTGAACGACGGCTTTCACACACAATTATCTCTCAGACTTGTGCATGTGGAGAGACGTTCTTTCATCTAGCTTAGAGGAAATGGGATGCAGTAGAAACACTTACTGTGGATTCTCAGTCTGTTTCCAACTGCCGGTTTGAAGTTCATGCAGTTTTGGCTGTAAAACCGTTTTGGAGGTAGTATCACACCTTATATATGTATGTAGTGCAGTTACCAACTGAAAAGAAACTTTGTGTTCCCAACAAGATATATGAATGTGCTGTTTCATACACACTTATCTCTCAGAATTGAGTAGGTGAAGAGACATTCTTTCATCTAGCATAGAGGAAATGGGTTGCATTAGAAAACCTTACTCTGGTTTCTCAGTCTGTTTACTAATGCCAGTTTAAAGTTTATGGAGTATTCACTGTAAAAGCAAGTTGGAGCCAGTACCTCCCCATATATATGTATGGAGTGTAGTTTCCAACTGAAAAGAAACTTTGTGTTCCCAACAAGCTAGATGAAGGACGGCTTTCACACACACTTATCTCTCAGAACTGAGCATGTGGAGAGACGTTCGTTCATCTAGCACAAAGGGAACGGTTTGCAGGAGAAACACTTACTCTGGTTTCTCAGTCTGTTTCCTAGTTCCTGTTAGAAGTTCCTGTAGTTTTCACTGTAAAACCGAGTCGGAGCTAGTACCTCACCATATATATGTATGTAGTGTTGTTTCCAAGATAAAAGAAACTTTGTGTTTCCAAAAAGATAGGTGAAGGATGGCCTTCACACACACTTATCTCTCAATACTGAGCATGTGGAGAAACGTTCTTTAATCTAGCAAAAAGGAAAAGGGTTTTAGGAGAAACACTTACTTTGGTTTCTCTCTGTATTTCCTAGTGCCATTTGAAATTCCTGCAGTCTTCACTGTACAACCGAGTTGGAGCTAGTTCTTCCCCATATATATGTATGTGTTGTAGTTTCTCACTGAAAAAAACTTGTGTTCCCAACAAGCTAGGGGAAGGAATACTTTAACACACAATTATCTCGAAGAAATGAACATGTGAATAGCCGTTCTTTCATCTAGCACAAAGTGAATGGATTGCAGGAGAAACACTTACTATGGTTTCTCAGTCTGTTTCCTATTGCCGGTATGAAGTTCCATCAGTTTTCACTTTAAAACTGAGTTCGAGCTAGAACTTCCCCATATATATTTATGTAATGTAGTTTCTAACTGAAAAGAAACTTTGTTTTCCAAACAAACAATGTGAAGTGCGTCTTTCACATACAATAATATCTCACTTCTTAGCATGTGGAGAGATGTTCGTTCATCTACCACAAAGGGAAAAGTTTGCAGTGGATACAATTACTCTGCTTCTCAGTCTGTTTCCAAGTGCCGGCTTGAAGTTCCTTCAGTTTTCACCGTAAAACCGAGTTGGATCTACTACCTACCCATAAATAAGTATGTAGTGTAGTTTCCAACTGAAAAGAAACTTTGTGTTCCCAAAAAACTATGTGAAGTTCGGCTTTCACACACACTTATCTCTCAGAACTGAGCCTGTGGAGAGACATTCGTTCATCAAGCACAAATGGAACGGGTTGCAGTATAGACACTTACTGTTATCTCAGTCTGTTTCCTAATTCTGGTTAGACATTCCTGTAGTTTGCACTGTAAAACCGAGTTTGAGCTTCTACCTCCCTATATATAGGTACATAGGGTAGTTTCCAAATGAAAAGAAACTTGGTGTTCCCAACAAGCTAGGTGAAGGACGGCTTTCACACACACTTATGTCAGAACTGAGAATGTGAAGAGACGTTCGTTCATCTAGCACATAGGGATAGGATTACAGGAGAAACACTTTAATTGGTTTCTCAGATTCTTTCCTAGTGCCATTTGAAGATCATGCCGTTTTCACTGTAAAACCGACATGGAACTCTACCTCCCCATATATATGTATGTACTGTAATTCCGCTCTCAAAGAAAATGTGTTTTGCCTACAAGCTAAGTGATATTTGGCTTCTGCACACATTCAGCACGCAGAACTGAGCATGTGGGGAGGCGTTCGTTCATCTAGCATAAATGGAATATTTTGCTGTAGAAACACTTACTCGGGTTTCTCAGTATGTTTCCTATTATGGGTTTGAGGTTCATGCATTTTTGACTGTAAAAGCGAGTTGGAGCTAATACCTCCTCATATATATTTATGTATTGTAACTTCCCACTGAAAAGAAACTGTTCCCAACAAGCTAGGTGATTGATGGCTATCATACACACCTTACTCTCAGAATTGAACATGTGGAGAGATGTTCGTTCATCTAGCGTATAGGGAATTGGTAGCAGTTAAACACATACTCGGGTTTCTCATTATGTTTCCTAGGGCTGGTTTTAAGTTCATTCCATTTTCATTGCAAAACTTAGTTGGAACTTGTACCTCCCCTATATACGTATGTATTGTAGTTCCCCTCTCTAAAGAAAATATGTTTTCCCTCCATGCTATGTGATAGATGGCTTTCACACACATTCAACTCTCAGAACTGAGCATGGGGTGAGGCGTTATTTCATCTAGTATGAAGGGAATGTGTTGCAGTTGAAACACTTATGTGGTTTCTTTGTATGTTTCCTAGTGCCAGTTTTAATTTCATTAAGTTTTCAGTGTAAAACCTAGTTGGAGCTATTACCTCCCCATATATATATATATGTAGTGTGTCTCCCCACTCAAAAGAAACTGTGTGTTCCCTACAAGCTAAGTGATATATGGCTTTTGCATGCATTCAGTCTGAGAACTGAGCATGTTGAGAAGCGTTCGTTCATCTAGCATAAAGGGATTGAGTTGCAGTAGAAACACTTACTCTGGTTTCTCAGTTTCTTTTCTAGTGCCGGTTTGAATTTCATGCAGTTTTCACTGTAAAATCGACTTGGAAATAATACCTCCACATATGTATGCATGTAGTGTAGTTTCCCACTGAGAAGAAATGTGTGTTCCCAACAAGCTAGGTGACTGACGGCTTTCACACACATTCAACCCTCCGAAGTGCACGTGTGTAGAGGCATTCGTTCATGTAGTATAAAGAAAATGGGTAGCAGTAGAAACACCTACTGTGATTTCTCAAGATGTTTCCTAGTGCCAGGTTGCAGTTCATGCAGTTTTCACTGTAAAACCGAGTTGGAATTAGTACCACCGCATATATATGTATGCTGTATATTTCTCCACCTAAAGCAAACTGTTTTTTCCCAACAAGCTAGGTGATTGAAGGCTATCACACACATTCAACTCTCCGAACTAGGAATATTCAGAGGCGTTCATTCATCTGGCATACAGGGTATGGGCAGCAGTGGAAAGACTTTCTGTGTTTTCTCAATATGTTTCCTAGTGCAGGTATGAAACTCATGCAGTTTTCTCTGTAAAACCGTTTGAAACTAGTATCTCGCCGTATATATGTATGCAGTGTATTTTTCCACTGAAAAGAAACTGTGTGTTCCCAACAAGCTAGGTGATTGACGGCTTTCACACACATTCAACTGTCAGAATTGAGTATGTGTTGAGGCGTTCGTTCATCTTGCATAAAGGGAATGTGAAAGTGGTGATCATGGCCTATGCTGGTAGGGAAACAGTAAAGGGAGCATTAATTTAGGGCCTTTATAGTTATGGTCAGCAGACATGACAGAATTTCATTTTCAGCAGTAGATTTCTTTTTTTTAAGTTCAGAAATCTTAATTGATTCCTGTTACTGGATATATATATAATGAATACCTTAAAGTCTTTGAGCAACTGCTTTAAAGTAGAATAATTACTTTGCTTTTGGTCTTTAACCTAAGAGAATATCCAGAATTCCAGTGGCAGTTCAAATGGAAGGGCCTGTACCTTGCCTATTACAGTTTTTAAGTACAGTAAGGATAATTGTAGAGTAAGGTACTGTGGATAACTGAAGAGCTGCTTGGATATATTATATTGAAGGTATATTTTTCAAAAATTATAAATATCATGAAAATCAATCAACCTTGGAGATCTATTTGGTATAATTTAATCTTTAATAATGTAGATTTAGATAGCCATTTTGTTTATTTAACACTAAAGAAAATAAGTTGGCTTTATATAACTCCTTTGTAGATAAATGATTTCAAAATTGGGTCTTTTTTATCATTTGCTTGTTAAAAATAGGATATTAATTGCACAATATGTATTTTCCTTCAATTTAATACTTCTTTCCCTATAATATCTTGACTTGTTTAGATAAGCTAGCCCATAGTCTGATTTATTTTAAACACTCACTATGTGCTTCTGTTTGTTGCTTTATTAGAGAACAAGAATTCTTTGTTATTTTTAATAAAATATAATTGCAGGAAAATATACTGGGATTCTTTCATTCACAGAGTCAAGCAATGATACCTGTTTTGTTAGATCAAGTGTCTAAGCCTCTCAAATTCCAAAAGATTACATGGACAAAGTTAAAAACGTCATAAATGATCAACTATCAAAGTTTATTGTGTTCCTTGATTAAAGGTATAAATATGGGTCAGTCTTAAATTCGGATGTAAAGCTCTTATGAATTACATGAGTCTTCTCCAAAATTCTTTAATTAGGGCTTTAAACCTTCCATTAAAATACTGGTTTGAAGGAAGAAGAAAGTCAAGAATATATTCAATCCAAATTCTATGGGAATAAAGAAAGCTAAATGTTTCAGTCATTTTTTGAAGCAGAATAGATATGTTTTCTGCACCATATGATTTTAATAGTATTCATCTGAACATACGGTTTTGACACCATGAGACCACAAGCAAACAAACTAGATCTCAGGCAAAGCAAGAAAAACAACTGAGGGGATTTTCTACTGCAAAATTTCCCGTAACTAGAGCTGTAATAGAGAACAAATCTGACGCCATATTGGATCCGTTCCTTCAGTTTGAAGCACTGTGCCCTGTTTTCCAGGCTTAATCTTGCTGGCTCTGCACCTTTTGTAAAACAACGTTGCCTTTAGCCTAAAACCTACAGGAAAGCCTATTCTCGGGGCTCTGACCTTTAAGGATGTTAGCACTTCTGCACTTATGCAGAGATGGCAAGTTGCAAAATAGAGAATAACCTTTGTTTTGTTGGAGGTTTACAGGGACACCATAGCCTGAGCCACATGGACGGCTGCAAGAACAAAGAATGCCTGCAGCAAGAAGTTTGCACAGCCAACCACAACCCCTCCTCTTTTTAGTTTAAAAGGAGCCTGAATTCTGACTGGGCAAGATGATTCTCCAGGACATTAGTCCCCCATCTTCTTGGTCTGCCAGCTTTCTGAATAAAGTTACTATTCCTTGTCCCAAAATTTTGTCTCCTGATTTATTTATTTATCACTGTTTTGCAGTGAGCAGAACAAGTTTGGCCTCGGTAACAGAGCCAGCTTTGTCATTACCTCTGATGTGAAATCTCTCTGGGTGTACACTTGCTTGCCTGGTGGTGGTGGTGGTGGTGGTAGGCAAAAATATTTCACTTCTGCTGATTTCAATAGGCTAAAATTTCCTTCTATTTAAGTCAACTCTAGACTTTTACAGAATCACCTGCAGATGTGCTTCTGGAAGCTACAAAAATTCCAACAATGAAAATAATTCTATTGTCTCCAGACAAGATACATTTCCTCAAAACTGAGCAGCTCTGAGACACACTTCAGGAGTACAGATACATGCAGTGTTCTTCACTTCCCATGCTGTTCCAACACAATTTTCCACTTATATCAAAGTAAATTAAAATCGGTCTTCAATAGCAGATGCTCTGGCAAGTTACAACAATGTCAATTCCACTTATTTATTGAGCCAGAGCAGCTTTAGAATAAATGATTTTATGCCAAACTCCTGCTTGATGTCCTGTCTTCTCCCTGGTGGCTAATTCCTTCTTCTTTCTTCCTAAAAGTTCTCCTGTTATGGGAAGTTAGCCTTTACTGTGCACATTCAATTGGGAAGGCACAAATTAATTATGTGAGGGGATGACATGCATATTTAATTCTTACTTATACATATATATAAGCACACAGGACCTGTGTCTTGGAAGACGTCACTTCCTAATGTGGGCAAGAGGATGGTCTATAGTTCAATCAATGATCTAAAAGCAGTTTTCTAGGATATAATAAAGCAATGCTTGAGTTATAAGACAGAACAACTCCTGGATATGAATCAGTGGCACCAATCAGTGGGTGCACATGTGTGCATACACACGCCCATGCACACGGAGCAGCCTTGGAGACACTCCATCTATGCTGATGAGCAAAGTCATGCTGGGGAGGTGAGGAAAAATTGCCTAATACAATCAAATCAGGACACCTGAGTAATGGGTAGTAGGAGTCAATTGAATTTTCTGGTTAGCTGAAGGTCAAACAAAAACACTTTTAGTTTCAAACGTGATTGCTAAAAATTTCCTTAAAGCATGGGAGCCTGTTTTCCTGCCTTGCTTAGTGTCATATGGCATATTAAACATGACAGATTCATACTTATCTGACTGTGGAACGGGAAAGGCCTTGCTGTCATATTTTGAATATTAGTCTATGTTTTGCAGCACAGTGGATACTGAAAATGGGGCAACTTGAGTAAATGGAAATGGACATAACCTAGCAGTCATTGACTGTGTGTGATTTGCCAACTTTCCCCAAAAAGTAGGGGTAGCAAGCAAATCAGATAAACTGAGGGTTCTTGGGGAGGGGAGTAGAGTGGGCTGACAGCTGGGTGGTCCCAGATAGCTTGTTTTACTGTGTAAAATTGTGACTATGATGCAGACAGTGACACATTGTCAAATTCTTGTGCCTGTAGCTTTGATACCTGGCCAAGTCTGTGCAGCCAATTTTATCGATGGTGCATAATGAAGATAACTAACATTCCCTGAGGAACAGGTTGTGTGACAACCATGCATCAACTCACTGAATTCCCTAAGCATCCTTTGTGGTACATAACAGTCTTAAAATAGGCAGCAGGGAATTATTCTGTTTGCAGATGATAAAATGAAGCTCTGAACTGTTGAAGCCTGGCCCAAAATCATGCAGATGGGAAGATGCTGTGCTGGGAGCTAAGCTCGGACCAGACTACAGAACCTGAAGGGCCCAGCAAGTCCCCTCACCAAGGAAAGTGGCCCACAGACACTGACAGGCCCTGTTCTGTTTCTATGAGTGCTCAGAGGAAAATGCCAGGTACTGAGGGTCAATGTGACTTGATTAAGAAATTCAAACTGGGATAGCCTTTTGTTGGGGACTGTAACTTGGGAGTGAAACTGGCAGTGAAGTAAGGGAGGAAACAGCCCTGGTTGTAAGAATATTTCTAGGGAAAAAGGTGCCCTGATGGGCAGGCATGGGAATCATTGTGGTTGTGAGCCCCCTGTTGCCCTGTGGGGGTGTGGACAGGGAAGGAGAGAGACTGTTCAGAGTGGTCATAGTCAATACAGTTTGTAATCGGCTGAGTTCTGTTCCTGCACAGCTCAGACACATGCAGGACATGAGGATGCTTAGCTAATGACCAACAGTGGGCAGCAAAGGCCAAGAGTGGGGTGGGGAGGAGAGATGGGACCACCTTCTGGAAGAACCTCTGCCCCAGGGGACCAGGAAGGTAATGAATGATTGGGGATGCACAAAGGGTTTCTATGGCCTCATCAGGTATTTCCTACTTTAAACTGATAGTCTGGAATATATGGTAAAATACGGTGGAATGACTGCTCTTATTTTAGGTTCTACAAACTCTTAAACGGATAGATTTCTATCTCCATTATACAAGCACTGCTGGGTGACCTTCATAGTCATGTGAGGATCAAAAGAGTGAGTACTTATTAATGCTATTACCATGCTTCTACTAAATTAACACTTCAGCAACAGTATAACGGCCACGCTTCTTAACAACTGCCTCTGTAAGAGCTCTTGTAAGTCACAAATAATAATTATAAAGAAAATATATTAAAAATAATAATTACAGTTACAACAACTATGTTGTTCATAACGATGATAGTGTTAGCAACTCCCTCTCATATTAAAAAATACCCAACACTGGGTTCCTTAGGAAGCAATGCCAATGCATTTTTGGACTCTTCAAGGTCTTCACCCCATGGAGCCTTTTTACTCACATTGGTCCACCACAGCCACAATTGCTGTTCCTTGCATGGTGGGTTGCCATGCTGTGATGTCCTGGGCTTTTTCTGGCATCATGCATCTATACTGGGTAGTCAAGTTTCCACGTACCCACTCTGATTTCCAATAAACTGTTCTCCAGAGCCAACAGAGGGGCCACTGGAAAGAGGCCACAAATAAAGTGGTGAACCTAAACTGAATACCTGTTGAAGGAATGGACACACATCATGGAGTGGTGGATGAATGGAAGGACAACATCAATTCCTTTACTCCTGTAAAGAGAGAGGGGCAAATGGTGAACTAAGTCCCAAAGAGAAAAGACATTCATGGTAATAATAATGTTCAACAGTGAAAGAATCCAAACAAAAGGCAAATATAAAATCTCTGGGAAGAAGACTAATTACAACCTGTTTCTTTCACATATATAACCTTAGTAGGAATAACATACTTAAATATCTTTAACCAACCATAGTTATTTGCTGGTAATAAACTTGGGAATCTTGAAGCATATTATTCACTCTCAGTGTTGCAATAATACAATCTTGGAAGATGATTTGCAATTGAGGATTAAAAAAAGAATATTGTGGATGTATCTAACAAGTTAATAGAAATAAGAAATGTACCTTTGGGAAAGCTATGCATAGAGAACGTTGGAGGAAATACACTGAAAATAGGCAAGTGAGCAAGCTCCCTTGAGTCTGGGAAGTTGAGTGCAGCACATTCAGAGAGTCTATGAAGTTACTACAAGCCACAGAAAGTTATGCAATTAAAGTGTCTTCATAAGCAAAATATCGTTCTTCAGGAATTTTTACCTTGATATTTCTATGGTCTGTGTGGTCACAGGAAGTCAAAATTATGGTGGTGGCATAGAAGTTTTTTTCTCTCTGTCTGTAATTTACAGGGCATTGCTACAGATGGGGCAGCAGAAGTCTGTGGTAAGCTGTCCCACGGGGTGGGGGAACGGTTAGAAATGATAAGGCCAGAGATCTAAAAGACTTTTAGACCCTCCCCTCCTAACTGGCAGACCTTTAAATTAAACTAGCACAGGTATGTAACTAAGACAGTGGATGAGAGGCAAATTTATAGTCCCTTTAGTGTTACTGCTCAGTCAAGGGTTAGGGACCACTCTGGCCAGGAACGGCAAGACCGTGGATGGGGTGGATGGGTAGGAGGAGCTGACATTTGCTTCTGACCTGAGAGGCAGGGGTGTGTTGCAGAAAAGCCGACAGTGCTAGAAAGATGCAGCAGCTCCACAGCCCATAAGGAGCTGTCATATTCAGGGAGGTCAGAGAGCAAGAACCAGAGTTAGTGACACCACAGGGTCAGCAGCATGGCAGCAGTGATGTCAGTATCTGTGTCCATAACCCACCTAACCCTACATGAACCCACCTGCCTACAAGGGGCAGGTAAGAAGCAGAAATGTGTGGAGTGTGTGAAGCCACTGGCAAATTGGCAACTGGAAATCCTAATGAAATGCACTGCTCACAGTCACCATATTGGAAATAGGGCCTCACACTGTCAGATCTCATTCTTATTCAAGAGAAGCCAGAAATTAAGACTTTATTAGCAATCAACCCAGTTCAAAACCCAGAAAAGTTATCATTTTTAAGGACAACAAAGGCCCAGATTATTCAGAAATAAATTAATGAAAAATGTTAAGATGATTCTGATAAATGACTTAAAAAAAGAAAGAAAAATGATGATTGAATGAACAGTACAATGCACCATCCTCTTCAGTGGGCAGACTCAAGTTTGGGGGACATAGACCTTTTTTTCTCCAAAATAAATTTAGAATCTGAATGCAAATTTAGTTAATAATCCCAAATGGATTTAAGAAAAAAATCTGAAAGGTGATCCTAAAGTTCTTCCAGAAATATACACAAATATACAAATAAAATAATGAGGAGGGATGTTTGAATTTGTAGTATTAGGGACATTCTGGTAAAGGATAAATTATGACCAACTCTAGGAGGTATTAATCTATGGTCATGGAAACGGTATAGAAATAGTGCACTGAGAGTATGAATGTAATAGTATACATTTCAAAAATAGACGTGGATATTTATGAGATTTTAGTAATATTGTAAAACTGACACTTCAAATCAGTGGATTCAAGTACTGGAGTAATTAGCTAAATCATTGGAGACCTGGTATAGTGTCCTCACTTTTGACATTAAAATAAATTCCAGATACTTTTTTAATTAAAAAATAAAACACCAGAAATAACCCAACATGATTTAATCTGTTCAGATATTCAAGCAAGAAGAACTTTCTAAAAAGCTTTTGGAACAAAGACCAACAACAGCAAAGGCCTAGCAACTCAGCAAGGCCAGAAACGCCCACTGTAAATCAAAACTAACCCTCGCCCAACCCTCTCTCACAGCCCTGTATTGCTCTCTGATACTTTCTACACTTTCTTCTTCCCTTTAAAGTCCAGTTTCTTGGAGAAGTACCTGTGCTGAAGACTCCTCCAGGGCTCAGAGCCCTGCATCCCCCAAGGCCCTCACCGCGGCACTGAGACAGGAGTTGCACTGCCGGTGGCTGCGTGTTTCAAACCAGTCGGCATTTTCAGCTCCTGTTTATTTGATTACCAGGTAGCTTTTGCCGTGGACAAATATGTTCCTCTCAGTGGAATGATTTCCCCCCTTAATTTTTGTTTTACTTAAATAAATTTAAAAAGCCCAGGCAGAAAATCTGTGTGCACATATGCACACAGAGATACACACATATCTGTTTTTTAAAATCTACCTAAGTATAGCCCTCCTCCTTCTTTTCCCCAGGCTTGGCAATTGAAGGTGGGCTTTAGCTCTTGCTTTTTTGCCCCACACACCCCCCATTCTCACTATGCTCCTTTTAGTGAGTGCTCAAATCCCTCTTAAGCCAGGTTACAGCCTTCTCTGTGTTGCCTCAACTAGTTTCTCCCAACTGCTCTGCTACTCTTCTTTCTCTTGGTGGATTTCTCTTCTCCCATTTGCCATGTACATGGCCCTTTTCCCCAGGGCCTCGTCTTCAATCCTCCGCTTGGCAGGACTGAATCACCCCCATGGCCTCACCCACAGCTCCTCTGAACTTCTGACTGGTGAATCCAGCTTAACAATGGACATCACCCCTCAGATGTCCCATAGACACTTCGCACTCAAAATGCCACACACAGAACCATCTGCTCCAAACCAGCTCCTCCCCTTACACTCCCCCAGCAGATCCGCTCTCCGGATGGGTCACTGGAAAGTCACCTCAGCCGCTCTGCGGCCCGCCACCCCGGCCCTGCAGCCCCCTCTGCAGCAGTCACCTCTTCTGCCACCCGTGTCTCTCTCCCTCTGCCCAGGGCCTCTCTGCAGGCGTGGGCCACTTGTTGTCTGGGTTACCTGGGGTGGTCCCCGAAATATCCTTTCCCCCCAAAATATGGGCCTCCCCACAAAAATAGTATCTTCCATTCTGCTGCCAGAATAACCAGAATTTCTTCAACATAAACATTATGCAATTCTCTTGCTTACAAATATTCCAATATATCCCTGTTTCTTTAAGGATACATTCAAGTCTAAGCACACAAGGCCCATGGTGACAAAGCCCTTGTGCACCTGATATTCCCACCTATGGATCCTTTGTTCTAGCCCTACTTGTTCTTCAGTCTGGCCAAGCTGCTGCATGCCATGTGCTCTTATATGTCTCTACCTCTCTGCATGAAGTTTCCACTCCCTCTACCACACATTAGAGAGCTAACTTCCTTTCCCCTTTCAAGATTCAGTTCAAATATTTCCAGCTCTAGGAAGTCCAATGTGTGTTCACCTGCTTAGCAATCCATCAACTACTCGCCATGCCTTGCCTGGCCTGGGGAGTGCGGACACCAAGTCTTACCTGTCTTGGTCTCCCCAGCACTTGATATAGTGTTTGGCATAGCAGGTGCTCAGTGTTTGTTGGATGGATAAATGAATGAATCAGTAAAGAGATAAAAGATCTACAATCCCCCCCAGTTACTCAGCTGCCATTTTGGGAAGTTCATTCTGCGGAGTTAAGGAAATGTGCAGGTGGTGGGCAGACGGAGCAGAGGTGAGGGCGTAGGGCAGACAGGCCTGGTCCTGGAGAGCGCAGGAGCGGCGTGGGTGGGAGAGCACTGGAGAGAGAGGGAATGGAGGGGGCGGGTGCTAGATGTTGAAGAACAACTGATATTAACTGCAGTAAATTAAATGGAGAACATAATAAATGAAGGTAAGATCAAGTTAACACAGCAAGGGTGGAAAAGGCAGTACCAGAGACAAAGAGCTCTCACTTCATCACTCACTGCATTTCACTCACGGCACCCGCCCTCTGGGAAGGCAGCGCCAAATTCTTGAGAGACTGGTGTTCATGCTGTGGGTGCTCTAAGTACAAAACACTATCTTATGGCTTCCAGATTTTAAGACTGATAGATCATTTCTCTTATGTCCCATGTCTGAGTTCTCAGACAGCAGGATCACTCGCTGGTGGGGGGAGAGCTATTGTGGTTAACAACTCAGGGTTACTCTAATAATCTCAAAGGACAGTGGGGAATTCACTAAAACAAATAAAAGAGAAACTTCACTCAGAAAAAAACATAGGACATTTAGAACCTTGTGGCGTCCTTGGGGGCAATGTTACTGCCAACTCATCTAACAGTTGTATGTGAGTGTGTTGAAACTCCAAGCTCAAGTTACTTAAACACGTATGAGAACCAGGGTCCAGGCTGTGGTGCTCCAGACATGGACGGGAAGGTGAAAAGCCTGACTACTGCCTCCGACAGGATCAGTCCAGCTGGGGAGCACAATGGACATGGACACGATCACGCACCATCAAGGCAAGAATCAACTGCAATTCATGCCTAGAGAGGAGAGCAGAAAATCTCTAAAAATTGGAGGGGTTCCTGCCAAGGCTTGGCAAGAGTCCTTCCAGGCAGAAAAGCAGAGAAAGTTACTTCAGGAGGAGACTAGGGTTGGTGGCTGGGTGCGAGGCCTAATGAAGCACGGGTGGAAGGCTCCAGGGTCATCTGTCAGAAGCTGTTCCCCTTCAGCAGCTAAGAGGCATAACTAAAAAGGCAGGTGGGGTGTCATTAATGATCATGGGGAAAACTAGGAGGAGGAAACTGAGGACAGGGGATCACCACCAAAGGCACTTTATTTTAGAGGAACAAAAAGAATTCAAAAAGCACTTGGAAATTCTATCTCCCATGAACGAAAAAACACAAAATAATGTTCACTCCAGCATTGAATACAGAATAACAGACTGCCTACTCAGAAATGGATTGAATTTTCTAATTCGTTAGGGATTATTTAGATAATAGGAAAATGAATAAATCTGAAAAATCTCTGTAGAATAGCTGTTATTCCATCCTGTTTTGCAGGGTAGGGGGAGGCTGAATTATTTAATTGGTACTTTAATGAGACTATAAAGTTGTAAAAGTCCTATCAATTTCTCCCAAAATTGTACAACTTTTCCTTTCAATGACCTTTATTTGACTTAAATAGAACAGTAACTTTTTTCCAAGGTTTTTTCCATGTGTGTTAAAATACCAAATGATATGCTGCGCCCAGAATGTTGTTGTTATTATTAATGTTGATAATAGCCCCAATAAGACATATTTGCAATTATGACTCATTTTGGAATAGTAGGTCATTAGATTATAGTCCTTTTGAAAATAAGCAGAATAAACGAACATAACTTCTACACCAGGGACTGCAGCTGCACCCGTTAAGGAAACCGGTCATGAAACACAACAAAAGCAAAGATGAAACTCAAATCAGACACCAGGCCTCAAAGCATAGCTGACTGAAGATGCCACAAGATGACCTTTCACTCACCGAGGGAACCAGATGCTTTTCCATGTATAATGTATATTCTTAAAAGCAATTATTTTATATATAGAATGTAATTTAGGAAAAAAAAAAACCTCCCTCTATCTGTAGACTTATAAAGAGGAAGCACAAAGGGGTGCCTTTGCAGACATGAACTCACATGCGTAAATGCAAAGCCTATTGACCAAAATCTTTTCCTGTCTCCTAAGCTTAAAAAAAAAAAAAATTAATTCAAGGCAGTGGTGAGCTGAAAGGGCTCAGATACAAAACTTGCACATTATCAGCCTTCTAGTAGATAAAAGTGCACCATGCACAATAGAAAAGATGACGTTTCCTATGGAAATCTATTTTGAGATGCAACCATTTAAAGGCAACCGAGATCTCAAAACCAAGTTCAACCAAAGAGAAACAGAGCCCAAGCAAATGTACAGAAATGGACAAAGATATTGGAGAAGGAGGGGTCCTGTGCTCAACCAATACCCCAGATTAACAAATTCATCCTGGATTCAAGCCAGTGATGTGCCATGAGGTCACTCAAGGAACCAGGCAGAAACCATCGGCCAGAAAAAGTAGGAACAATGTCAAAGGCAGGTGTGAGATGTGGAAGGGGTGACCCTGTGACCCTTGCTGCCATGAGGTAGGATGCTCTTGCGGGTTTCTGCACAGGCTGGCGGGCACACATGACTCTGTTTAGAAGGATATCAGCCAACAGCTGTGCCACACGGGCTACAGCCCGAGCTGAGTCACATCTAGTAACGGTTCTGAGTTCATCCTTAGACGACACGACCAGAAGGATCTGAGAATCAATGGTGGAGATGTACCTGAATGAGTATTCCATTTCATTCCTTGGCAGTAAATCTTCAGCTTTGTACAACATAAAGAGTGACAAAGATACACACAGGCACCCTATTTGAAAGACTGACTGCATAATTGTATCTAATTGAGAAAAGCGGGCTCCGTTTCGGTATGCTAGGTCTTTGTTTGGCTCGGTAACCGATGCTTCTGAGACCCAAAGCATATTCTAGTATAACCGACAGCACAGAAATCTCCACTGATGACTTACTCATTACAAGGTATTCATAAAATCATCCCAGTTTGCCCATGGGATACAGATGGTTGTCCTGTTCCCATCGTGGGGTGCTCTGTCCTGCTCCCTAAACTGTGGCACCATTAGATTCATGACCCAGCTGCCAAACAGATCAAATTATAAGGCAGGATATTATCAGACCAAGGTCATAAAAGTATTACTGACATTTCAAGCTGAACACATCATCTTCCCAAGAATTTAATTTCTTGTTTTCAGGATAAATTTCCTTTTATTGCTGCCTCCCTACCCCCAAATATTGTGAAAACTAGTCCTGACTACGTACCTTGGGTTTACCAAAATTGTAATGACTACTACTACTTTATCTCCAAACCTCCTTTTCAGGTGGGCATTTTAGCTTTTAGAAGATACCTTCCCTCATTTGTTTTTTCCCCCTATTTCTCTGCTATTATCCACCATGGCCTTTCCAGTCTGTAAATTGTCAGAGAAAATAAGTAAAAGAAAGAAATACAGGGTCTATGAGCTGGTGATAAGTGCTGCAGAGGAAAATAAAGGAGGGCGAGTAATGTGTGGTATGGAGGAGTGTGGATGGGGCAGTGACCTTTGAATAAGGCAAAGATGGAGGCAAAGGGGTGGGCAGAGGAGGGGCAGAGGGAACGGTGATCACAGGCCTGGAGGTCCCTCACGCTGGACAGACAGCATGGAGGCTGGTGTGGGCCAGAGTGAATAGGAAATAAGTGGTGGTTTTGGGGGTGGAGCCTTAGAGGCTGCCGTGAGGATGTGGGCATTTTTCCCTCTGAAGGAATTGCGGAGCCATGGAGGGTCACTGAGCAGAAATGTGATACTCTAACGTTGGATCGAACAGGTCCAAGACCCTAATTTAAGCTGAACAAATCAAGGGCCAAAGAAGTGACTTGCCACCTCAAATTCAGTGCAGAGCTTGAAAGAAACACAGCCTCGACTCGCAGCCCAGTGCTCTGCCCCCTCCTGGATGCTGTCCCACAGAGCTGTCTCTAAGGTTATGTTTTCTCCTCACTCAGAGGCTTGTGGACAACTGAATGCTTCCCCTTTTTTCAAATGGCAATTTGTCCTGAAAGGAATTCGGAGTTGGCAGTGAAACAAGGCATGGACCTGTAGCCTACAGGGCTGTTGTCCCTGAAAGCAACAGCTGGCGCGTGGTTTACTCGTGGAGTCCAGCAGAATAGAGAGAGCAACAACAGACAACTTAGCATCTGGCGGAGCTTCAGCTGACTGCACTGCACGTTTGGATGGATTTCAAATTTGGACAGTGAGGCGGCTTCACACGAAAGGCAGGTGTATACATCATACATGCCCACACGTCTGTATGCACACACACGTGGACACACACAGAGTATATGATGTGACTTGTAAAGAGCTGCCCCTGCGAGGTTTCCCACTGCCTCTGATCTCAGCGTTAACCTTTCCCTGGCCACGCTCCCAGGTTTGCTACGAGATTTCTTCGCAATGGAACATGGCCTTCGCTTCACAAACTTTCCCCACTTCTTTCAATGACATTAGAGGAAGAGTAGGGAGCTCCGGGAAGGGGTGGGGATATGGACTCGAGATACCCCTGAATCTGAATCCACACTTCATGGCTTATTTGTTATTTAACTTTATTTACATTCAAAATGCAATTGTTGCAGATCTCAGAAGTTGATTCACACTCACTGCTATGGCAGAACGTTGCGGTCAGTAGACCCACCACTGGATCCTCTTATTCAACACGTCCTTCCAATAATTCAGATATTACTGCATCACAAATGCCCATTTCTATATTTTGATATCTGCTTTTCAGTATAATTATCTTCCTTCTTTATTCTCTAAATCTTATGATTTTTAAACATTTTTCTGAGAAGTGTTCCACAGGCACTTTACATATGATAAGTTGATAAAGAGATCTTGGAAATCAAAACCACATTTATATCCTGAGATAAACTCAACTGTGCCGTATACATGGCTAGGTTTAGTCTGCTTCCTTTGTTACTTTGTTTAGTAATTTTTGCATCAAACAACAAGGTCCTACTGTATAGCACCGGGAACTACATTCAATAACTTTTAATAGCCTATAGTGAAAAAGAATATGAAAAGGAATATATATATATATATATATATATATATATATATATATATATGTATGTATAAGTGAATCACTATGCTGTATACCAAGAACTAACACAATATTGTACACCAACTATACTTTCAACAAAAAAAGTTGAAATAAAATTGGGAGATGAAACTTCCACTGCCCAGGCTGCTGTCAGGATGAAACGATTCAAAGCAGGCCAGGTATTAGCAACCCCCCTAACACATCAAAACCCCATATGGGATCTTCTTTTAGAGCAGCACAGGCTAACCGGCTGTGGTCACCTGTAAATAAGGTTGAAGTCACTTAGACCCTTGGCTTGGGAAATCTGTGGCCACAGGGGTGGGGGTCACTGCAGCACTTAAGAGAATGATGGGGACAGCCTGCTCCTGACACCGCTCCCCAGGCTGCAGCCCAGAGCTCTGCAGTCAGGTCTGAGTTCCGGCAGGGAGCGTGCAGCTCCACAGACCCTCGGAGCCCTGTGGTGCGGGTGGAGCTGGGACCGCGCTCGTCCATCACCCTTCCTGGCAACCAGACTCGGAATTCTCCTGGGGGAATTTTTCTCTGCCTCATAATTCCTTCCTCAGCCTCTTGTGGAATCCAGTCCGTGCCGCACGGAAGCAGGGCTTTAATCCTCCGGGACCCAAATCCATTACGGTTTGGATCCAGGATGTAACTTCCATGTTAACTCACCTGGTGCTCCCTTCTTGTGCTGAACTGCCCTCCCCCGTCGATGACATTAGGTCGTATTAGAAGTCCCGACTGGCTTGTCCTTAGCTAAGGCTCTGAGCCTCTTGCTCAGTCTTCCTGAGTGGAACCACTCTTCTGTGGCAGAAAAGCTTGGACTGTCGTCTACCCATCATTGTCCTCGGTCTTTTGGGTTTTCTGTTGGTTTATGGTTCTTGTGCAGGGATACCAATTTGCACATGAGAAGCACCTGTAGACATTTTAAAAAATACAGACACTGGATCCTCCCCACTCTCCAGCCAAGGCTGGAAGATTTCTCCCTCTAGCAGGGGTTACACAATCATTTGCTTGGGAATTGACCACACATATTGGCATAATCATAGTAAATTGCCCTTTACTCAGTGCTTGCCACATGGCATTTTCTACTTCATGTTGTCTTTGTACGTTCATTATCACATTTAATCCCTGAATTATAGATAATCACCATTTCTGTTGAGGACACTCCTACTTGCTAATCTTGAATACAAGTATCTTTGATTCTCTTAATCTATTTCATTCCTGAGTTTCCTGTTCCTGGATTTAAAGAGTGAATTATGGACACACGTATTTAAGATTCTCTTATTATATTATCTGACTCATCCTCTAACCAAATCATATCTGGAGAAGAGAGATTTTCTCTTTTAAACATTTGTTTTTTCTTATTATATAGAAGTGCATACACACGGTGGAAAATGTAGAAAGCATATAAAGTAAGAAAATTACAGCCATACATTATCTAAACACCAAAGGACAATACTATGTCATGTTGGGCATTTAACCATTTTTCTTAATATTTTATCATAAAATTTCCCTAGAGCAAGTTACTTAACTCTGGAATTGTACTAGGCTTTTGTCAAGTACAGAATAACATTCCCAGAAATGACCCCAACATCAAAATATTATGTGAGGCTGGGATGGGCATAGGGCACTCAGCTTAATCTCTGAGTCCTACAAAGAATCCTGTTAATTCACTGATGTTATGCATTCGATGCCTGTGAGTCACTCACTCACTCAGCTGGCTCGGACTGAAACCTACTTTATACCAGGTGCCGATCCAAGTGCTGGGGAGACCCCAGAGGGAGCCTGGATCATGGCATCACTGTCCTTCTTCATTTGCTCCCAGAATCCTACTCAAGAAACCCACATGGGATTGGGGGGTGGAGGCAGGTGAGATATGGTAAAATTTATTTCATTATGTTCCTTTAGACATATTTAAATAGCATGAAAATAGTCACTAACTTTGATAAGTTTTCTTTTCCCTTCCTATGTATTTTTGAGGATGGGTATAGTTTTGGTGCAGCAAGAGTAATTGATAGATCTTTGGTATGTTAGGATTTTATATGAAAAATGGCACCTTATACAAAGAGAAGAGGCAGTGAGGAAAACACAAGCCACCCTCGAACTTGGCTACCATTCAGAATTTCTGGTATTCAAAAAAGTGAAACATAATTCAAAATATATTCCCTAAATATTTTAGCCCAGAGTAGAAATACATGTAGGCAAAGTTCAGCTCACTGGAACCTACAACAATGTGCTTACTTAAGCAAAGGTATAAACAGACCACAGATACTATAATGCATCCTTTACTTTAAACTAGTTCATGTGAGCAAGTTTCATTTCACATGAATTGCTCAGTACCAATTTAGGAAATATATCCTTCTTGATTGGTAAAAATAGCTCACTGATAACCAGATTCAACAAAATTTATTGTTAATTAATTTACCTATTTCCTTCAGGAAATGCTTTTGAGTAATCTGAGTTAAGTATTTCCTCTATCTGATCTATTTCTTTTCACAGAGAAGAGTAGTATTATTTGCACATGAGCTACTTTTACTCCTCTGGAAAAATCTGACTGTGAGCTCAGGGTAAGAGTTGTCTACTGCACAGTAGGGAAAAAAAGATTCATTTCACAGCGAAGATCAGAATCTTTTTTTTGAGGGGTGTGGTGAGCTGGGGGACAAGGGAAATGCCTTTGTTTAGAGTCAGACCACAGTAATCCATCCTGAAGCTGAAAGATGAAGACCTTGTGAAGAAATGTGGAAGGACACACTGACACCCAAATGTGTTCACTCTGCAAAAACAGAAAGAAGGAAAGAAAAAATAATTTAACTGCCCTAGAAAGAGAATGGACAGAAACTTGGTAATAAGGGAGAGTGAAAGAAGGTTAGGGAAGGGAGGAGAAACAATGAAAGGGAACTTGGATGCGGTGGGCAGAATAGCAGATTTCTGGAGCCTACAATGAAGGATGATAAGAAAAAAGAGTAAAGTTTAAAAAAGTTACAAAGTTTAAAATAGTTTAAAAGTTAAAAAATGAAGTTAAAAAAATAATTTTTTTTTATAGTGGCATGGAAGATTTTAAAATGATGGAGGTTTTTTTATTTCAAAATTCAATTTGTTTGAGTTTCTCCTCCATGCTCCAAACAACAGTAAGAGCTGCTTGTGTAATTGGTTTTGGGGGACACCACAGCAAGGGGTGAGCAATGCAGTTAGGTTGGCCAGGAGCAGAATGCTTTTGTGGAAGGCAAGACAGAAGAGAGATCAACAGTTTCATGAAGACAGAAACTCAAAGCCAGAAATTATCTTAAAAAGCTTAGTGTGGTGGGCAGAAAAATGTTCCCCCCAATATGTCTATGTCCTTATCCCCAGAAAATAGGAAGAGGTCAGAATCCCTGGCAAAGGGGGCCTATGGTTGCAGATGCGGTTAACATTGCTAACCAGCCTACTCTAAGAGAGACGAGCTGGATTATAGAGGTGGGCCCATTGTAATCACCAGGGTCGTTAAAGGAGGAAGAGAGAGACAGATGAGGGGAGAGAGGAGAGGAGATTTGACCACAGGATCAGAGTCAGAGGCACACAACCATGCTGACCTTGAGAGAAGGAAAAGAGGTCACAGGCCAAAAGACGTAGGTGGCCTCTGGAAGCCAGAAAAGTCAAAGATACAGTTTCCCCAGAGGCCTTCAGAAACAGCCGTCCCAATATTTTGACTTCAGCAGGCTCCTGCGTTCAAGAACCGTACAAGGTTAAATTTGTGTTGTTTAGCGGAGACTATTTCTTTTTTCTTCCTACAACCATGTCATTTGGGGATACTTGTTACAACAGCAACAGAAAGCGAATACACTAAGCTCCTTGAAATGTTCAGAAATTGCAGATAACACTGGATTGTCCACTTTGATATGGGATTGGGCTTATGTGAAAATCCAAAGGACAGTGTGACCTTTGCTAACATCTGCTTTTCTCATTTTTAGGAAGATAAAAGTAAGTCAAAACTTCTGTAGTTATTATTTTAGACAAGTGTCTCTTAAAACATTATGTAACCCTGTGCCTTAGGACACCAAGAGGGTCTCTGTTCTTAGAAGAACATGGATTCCGTGAGATAGGGACTTACATCTGAGTCCCACAGTGGTCTCTTATTGGCAATGAGATCTTGGGCAAATAATTTACCCACTTTAAGCCACAGGATCTTCATTTGAAAAGGAAGATAAGAATAAGGATTGTTTGGGTGATTAAATTGTACACACACACACACGCACACACACATATATGTACAACATTTAATACAGTGACTAACACATACTAGGCACTCAACAAATTCCTGTTATGGATTTTTAAATGCATGTATAATAGGAGGAGAAAGTTGCGGGAAGTTGTGGGAAAACTTAGTTCACGGGCCCAAAAAGGGCCATCTCTCAAAGGGCTCTGATCAGTCAGTCCCCAGTGATGGGCTAATAAGCAGAAACTATAGCACTTGAGGATTTAATTTAAACATAAAAAGGAAGTTATTTAAACATAATTATTAAACAGGAGGTATGTTTACACTGTTGGCTGGATCATCTTATCTGGAGAGCTTTAATAAGCAGAGAGTCTCCCCTGTTTTAGAGATGGGCATGCAGGAAAATGACTTGAATTGGTGGGCCGTTCTCACCCCAAGATCACATGACTTAGTACTCACGGAAGTAACACCTCTTGTATGTTATTCCAGATGGACTGTCCTCCCATGATTGTTGTCAGCTGCGTCATCAGTTCAAGGAGACAGCCACCTGGGTCACACTGGAATATTAGAAAGAAAATCTCATTTAAATTTTAGATAGCTCTAACATGAAATAAAGTCATTATTTTATGCCTAAAAATAATCTAAGGAACAGAGAGTAAAGACACTCTTCATTGGGCAACTAAGAGAAAACCTGAAACAGGTTAGACTGTCAGAACACAAAGCTGTATTCACACGTCTTCATTTCTGTATTTTCACAGCCAATATACCAGATCTCCAGCATAATTCACAAATCTGCCCTTAAAGAATGTGATGTAGAAACACGAGGAGTAGTAGTTGACAAACTGGAAGAAGAACACCTTCATGGCTAGGTTGTTCCCACAGTCAGTCTGGTCCTTGGGATCTCTGCAGCTAGAATAAAGAAAAGTTAAGTCTGTAAAACTGTGAACGGCTTTGAGACCCTAATCAAAGCCACGGACACATGAGTTAACACGCTAAATATGTATATATATATATATATATATATATATATATATATATATACACAATTCACACTTTTTTCATATAAGCTGTCTTGAATTCCTTAACATAGCTACTATGTTAATTCCAACTGTACACACTGTTGTAAGAGTTTCTCCCACTATGAATGCAATATCACACAAGGCAAAAAAAAAAAAAAGTCACCCGTTCCTTAAAATTTATAAGCACAACAGTATCCAATGGGCAAGAACTGTCCTCTGTCAGGTCTAAGTTGAAAGAAAGCTACTTCTAAACATCCTGCTAAATGAAATTCTCTTGTCTCCCTGAACGGCAGGAAGGTAGGACTATTGAAGAAAACAAACAAAACAAGGGGCAACTTGCTAGAAGCATTTGGGGAACATAAAACATCCTCCTAGTTCAGAATTTGAATTGGTCTTTGTGTTTTCAGAAGATGACCACTGAGCAGACAACTGGGAGAACGACCCAGCCACATACAGCGTGTGGGAAGCACTTAACTTGGGCCGCTAAGCCGCTGGCTGGGATACAAGCCAGAGAGAAGAAACATTTGTTATAGAAGCCACAGCTGATGAGAATGGAGCTACACTAACTGGAACAGCATGGGGGGAGGACACATAACAGTGTGATTACTTGTCCTCTCAGTAACACACAAGCAAATCTGCCACTGGAACCACGACCCTCTTCCACTTATTTGCAATACAGAGACTATTTACTTTCAACAATAGGGTACATGATCTAATGTAATTGAAATTATTATTAAGCACTGACATATTTACACAGAACTTGGACATTCTAAAGCTTTCTTTGTCCCTTTTACTAATGCAAAGCTGCAGCTAATTCACTTCTCATATAGGATAGAGAAAATACGTTTACACTTGAAGTTTTCTAAAGACTGTAATGTACTGGAATTGAAGTGCCTAAAAGATACAGTCTCTGTTTTGACCTGGTTCTAAAACTGGTGTAGAAACTACCTCAGCTGCAGAAGGAACTTAACAGACTCAGTCATCTGGATTGCCACTTTCTCATATATGGCGTTCAGGGTCACGATGATGATAAAACTGATGAGGGAAGCAGTGATGGGCGTGGCCCACCTGCACAGTCAGGTACTTCTGGATTGGGTCTCTTCCATTCAGGTTCTTGGGAAGTTCTGCTGATAATACAATGAACACTGAAAGTCCATAGACAATGATCCCAATAACTGAAGCAATGGTCAACAGGACCTGACAACCCAAAAACCCAGGAGCATAAGGCTCACTAATGATCGTATTTTTACACAGAAAACTTGCCCCCAATCCACGCTTAAACAGACAACATGCACGTGCTGTAAACCTCACATAAACGTGAGAAGTGATGTAAATAGCATGTAAATGCCACAAGAGATGTGAATATCAGGCATGTTAAATTTTAGGGGAGGAGGAATGAAGGATGTCAAAAAGAATGAGTGCATCCACTAATGTAACATGCTGACAGCAGGAGCAGCTGTGTGCAGGGCATAGGGAATATATGGGAACTCCACTTTCTGTGAATTTTTCTGTAAACCTAAATCTGCACTAAAGAAGGAAGCCTGTTAAGTATATCTTTAAATGGCTGAAAATGGAGTAACTGGTGGCATGTTCTTTTGGAGACAAGTCTGTGATAGCAGAACCAATGAAAGTATCCCTTCTACATCTATAGAATTACTTAGGTTATGAACTAGTTGTAACCCATGAAGGGGATATGCTTCCTTTCAAGGGAGAACCTATCACTGATTCAGAGTTCAGCAGGTGCTAGCTGTCATCTTCATTCTGAATAGGACCAGTGAAGCTGTGGACATGCCCTGAGGGAAATAGTGGAAGTGACAGCAGGTCCCTGCTGATGAAAGCT
The DNA here is from genome assembly GCF_048773025.1 of Camelus bactrianus. Taxonomy (NCBI): domain Eukaryota; kingdom Metazoa; phylum Chordata; class Mammalia; order Artiodactyla; family Camelidae; genus Camelus; species Camelus bactrianus. The sequence continues at coordinate 803,144 of NC_133566.1, forward strand.
TCACATGCTTTTCATACTCCTTGAGATTTTAAAGTGGCAGGTATTCCTACTCCCTGCATTTGCACAAGATTCATGTCCCTGATCCATTGTAGTTCTGACTGTGTGGACCCAAGGGCAACGGGAGTGTCTGAAGCATAATTTGCACGTGGCTGGTAGGGCTTCAGTTCCTCACTAGGCAGGTATTTTTCTACCCACTGAAGAATGCACATTAAAGGTCCCATTTTTAAACTGTTTTCCTTCCATCTACCTTCTTGGTCATAGACCAGAAGCATGTACTCAGCGTCCCTGGCCGCTCTTGATGGCTGCCCCAGAGAGAAAGCTACAAAGAATGTGAATTTCAAGACTAAGTGAACCACATCATGTTATTTACAGTAACAGTGGGAGGCTGGCTTGCACCTGCAGGGGAGAGCAGAGGGAGTGTTTACAAGCCCCTCCTGGAGCCACACTCCTGCATCTGTATCCCAGCTCCGATGCTAGCTGTGGGGCCTTGTGCAAATTTCTTAACTTCTAAGGGCTTCAATCTCCTCACCCATATAATGGGGGGATAATAATAGCAATTTATAGGACTATTGTGATGAGTCAAATATTTACTAATTGTGAAAACAATTAGAACATTAACCACAGGCATGTGAAAAACTCTACCTAAGTATTAGCTATGAATATGGTGACCAAAGTGTTAAAAAGGTGTTTTTCTTAGTTTTTAAGCCATCAGTTTGTAGAGAAAGCATTTTATTTCCTCCTCTACTCTCTTTCATCATCCTTTTCTTCACAGTAAGTCTTCATGATTGTGAAAGGAATAACTTTTTGGTGTGTGTGTGATTAAATGTGAAAATTAGTTAAGGCTGAGAAAAATGTATTATAGAAGTTATATTAAGCCTTCCTCTCTTGTACAGCACATATAGGCCATTTAAATAGTATGCATTTTTAAAAAGTCTGCATAATAATTTTTAAATTATGTATTAAGTAATCTTAATAGTTAAGATTCTTTAAATGCTTACTATTGCTTCAGCACACATCTATTTTTTTAAATCCTCACAATCACCCTGTTGGGAAGGTAATATTATATCTCTGTTACAGATGAGGAAATAGAGCCACATGGAGATGATGCAATTTGCCCCAAATGAAGCAACTATTAAGTGAAAGAACTGAAATACTCAAAGAGCCCAAAGACACACTAACTGTAGAGCACTGTCTCCTACATGGTCTGTGAAATCAATTGTAATTCATTTCAGAACTTTTACAAACTTGACACATTTCCATTTTTCTTCCAAGCACTTAATGGGTTCAATATTTCTTATGAAACAGGAAAGCTTTCCATTCTCCTTCCTCAAGTTTCTTCTTATTTATCATCTTTTCTGATCATAACTTTAACATTTGCTCATTAAAGAAAATTTGAAAGTACTCAGTAGTGGACAGAACTGTTGTCCTGGATCTGTCCCCAGTCTTAGAAGAGTACCCAGAATTTGCTTTAGGATAAATAACCTCACTTTTCTTTTTAGTCCTGTGATTTAAGCTCGATTAACCCACTCTTTCTGAAGCACCAGAGGTAGATCTCAGTTGGTTTAAGACAAATAATACCCCTCATTGTATTGGCCTCGCACATGATTGGAGAATTGGCAAATAACCCAGTAAGAGCCACTATTATGTGAGGAGATATGTGCTTGTGCCCATGTGAATGATAAGCTTCCTCTATCAAGAGAGGAAGCTGCCAAAAGAGACCTCTCTTGGTTTGGATGGATGATCTGGGATGCTGAGTGCCTAGAAGTAGCATGCTGAGACATCATTGGACACAGAATGAAGACAGGACAAGACCAGCCCTTGACATCATCTGGGCTACAGTATCTCTCCTTGACTGTAGCCAGACCTCAGATCTGAGGTTTTCATTTACAGAAACCAATAAATCCGATGCATCCCCATTTTTGGGGTGTTGTTTAAACACATTGGAAATTGATTTTGTCACCTACAATGAAAAGACTCCAACTCTGAAAATGAATAAAAAATAAAATAAGAAAAATGCTTCTACCTATAGACATAATTCCTTCAGAAGTGTACATTGTTTGTATATTACAAATCATTTTACATATTAATTTTATTCTCAAGCCTATTGTAAGCATAACACTCTGACATGTCATAAAATATTTTCATGGGCACACTTTTTCATGGCTGAGTACTATTCTACTTTGTGAAGGGTTGGAAGAATATTTTGGCTGAGATTTTATATATATATATATATACATATAAAATTATGTCTGTGACTTTCATCCATACGGACTTTTCCCTGCCATTTTGAAATACTTCCTGATTAAAAGTTTTTCAAAGCTGAATTAGTGGATTAAAGCATATGAATATTTTTGACTCTTGATATCAACTGCCAGACTGCTTTCTAAGAAGGCTTGAGGAGTACACCAGAAATTAACACAGCATTGTAAATCAACCATACTTCACAAAAAATATCCAGTAACCTAGGCATGGGATTGGTGATCACTGGCATTTCATCCTCATAAACAGAGCTGTGTCACTTGAGAGGTGGAAAACTACTTCATTTTGATGTGCACTGAGTGAATTACCATTGGAGTGTGACATCTATTTTTCCTTTGTGAATGTGTGTTCATTTTCTCTGCCTTCTATGCTCCTGAGATTTTTTGATGTTACCTTTGAAGTGATCTGAACTCTCTATGTATTGAAGGAATTAGCCCCTTGTCAGATTTATAAACAAATAACATCCTCTGGTGTTTTGTTTAAAATTAGGATGCTTCTGATGCATGGAAATCTTTGTATACTTTCCTCAGAAACTTACTGTTCATCTAGAGGTTGTGTAAACATCCATATTTATTTCTAGTTTTTTTCTAATTGTGTTACTTTTTAAATGTTTCTGGAATTTATCACAATATATGGTTCACTGTATGATTTCAATCTTTTCTTTTCCCCCCAAGTAGCTAACAAGTGTTCCATTCACTGAATAACCTTTATTTATCTCCCTGATTTGTAATGCATTCCATCTCTTATATTAAATTATTATTGATATCAGAGCCCATATCTGGACTTCCTGTCCTATTTTCTAATCTGGCTATTCTTGAACTAGTAAAAGTCTCATTATCTTATTAATTATTATATTACTAATATGATTATATTCACAATAAACCCCAAATCAATTTTATAACTTCTGATATTTTGGAGATATGATCTTTTAATCTAGAATCATGTGATTAAAGCATCTTTTATATCTTTCAGTAGTTTTTACTTTTATTTTTTGATAGTTCCTACTATCCTTTTCTTAGGTTATTCTTAGACATTTTAACTTGGTTGTTACTCTTGGAAAATTTTAGAAATCTTAGTGCCTCCATCTGGTCTCTTAATCAGACCCTGGAGAATCCTAAACCACTGATCTGATTTGAACAAATGAGGTGAAAAGAATTGGGGGAGGCACTGTGAGCAGAAGAGACTGTGGAACCTCCAGAGTGGCGCCCTGCATTGGCTCAGATGTTCTCTGGAAAAAGTTTTCTCTATGAGACTTCATAGTTCCCAGCTTGACTTTCAGTTTTCTCAGGATTTCACATTAGATTTTAAAAAGTCTGTGGCAGTTTCTTACCCAGAAAAAGAGCACTTGCACAAAGGGTTATATTTATACACTTTCCCCAGTTGGTAAATGGAAAACGCTCTTCTTCCTAATTAAAAAAACAAGTTAAGTCAATCAAGGGATTACACCAATGAAATGACTTTTCTCTTAACTGGTCAATAAATCCTAAACATAATTTAAAAAAAATAATTTTCAGACATAGCCTCATTATTTGTAATTGCATGGGTTTTTTTCCTGTTTTCTTTTTCTTTTCTTTTCTGTTAATGATGTCAAACAAACAACAAAATACGTACAGTGTTTATTTTAATACTATTTTTTGAAAATGCACATGTGAACAGTAAACTGTTTCCCTGCCATTGTCTGAGCTTGGGGGTCTTGGTACCTGACGAGGCCAAGCTGTAAAGCTCTATTCCTGAGCTTGCCTTAGATTTCAGAAGTGACGGTAATGACAGCTTAGAGTCTGTGCAGGACAGAAATTATCAGAGGTGTCTGCAGCTAACTGGTCTCCACTGTGTGTTTCTTGTTTGAGCTTTATGTGTTAATTAGCTACAACTATGAGGTTTTAGAGTTTCCATTTTAGAGGTCATATTTAGATATTTTTTACAGATGAAAGCAGTAAGACTCAAGATTTACCTGGATTATAAAAGCAGATATAGTATAATAATAGCTGTCACTAAGTACATGGCCCTTCCTCTGTGCCAGGAAGTCTTCCAAGTAGATTCTGTACATTAATTCAACCTGTCCTTACCACAGTCATGAGGAAGCAACTCTTTTATTCTTGTTTTATAGGAAACTATGGCACAGAGAAGTTAAGTTGTCCAAGATCACTCAGGAAGCAAGCTGCTGTGTTCAAATATGTATTTAGGCAACTTCATTCCCAAGCTCTCACTACCACAACGCTGACCTCTCTAAACAATGGAGCACGTTTCGCAAGTAAAGTAAAACGCTTCAATTAAATAACTAAAAAAAAAAATTAAACATTTTTTTTAAATAAGGAAGAGTGATAAATTGAAATGAGTCTTCATCTTCGATTTTTCAACAAGCATGTTCCATTGAAAATTTAAACTTATTAGTTGACAAATTTAAATTTAAAATTGGCACTTTAAATGACCAAAAATCTTTTCTTCAGTATTTTTTGTATGTATGCCAAGTTTTTGTTTTTCAGGACTCAAAAGCATTATGAACATCTAATTTTGTCTAAGTTTCAGCTTTCATCTCTGAATGTACAGTCTTTCACCAACATATGCTTTTACCCCCATCTTCAGTTGTAAACAATGAGAACTATTCATAATGGGGATTATTAGAAGCTTATTACATTGTAAAAGACAAATGTCACTTTCTATTTGTAGCTGAACCTCATTTTTTTCCATTTATAAAAAGAGGAGTTTTACCTGCTCCCTCCAGAACATTTCAGTGCCAACATTCTGTAGATCTGTGATTCAATTTATTAAATCTATAGTTGGAGACATTTTCAGATGCTCCTAGTAAAAGCGTTTTCTTTCCAAGTGTTATTTATGCTCACAATCTTCTGTCCTGCTGCTTCTGACTGCAAGTACCATCAGCTCTAAATTATCTCAGCTGATGGAAAGAAGCAATAATACAGATGACTCAAAAAATCATCTTTTCATAGCTCTGGAATGTTGATACAAAGATATATAGTTTTATTTTTTTTTAATTTTGCAACAGGAGTGGCAGCAATAACTTTACATTTCCAATGATATAAAATGCCTAGATCAAACACTGCTCAAACACTGATGCCACCTCAACAAAAGTTTCCCTGCTTCTTCTACCCTTTCTCTGACTTTAGGATGAGAGCCACGCTGCTTTGTGCACATCCCAAAAGGAAGGGGGACCAGTGACCAGGACTTAGTTCAAGACAAAGGGGCACCTAGACTATGATGAAAAGGAGGCTGCAATAATGAAGGTACATGTGAAAAAATGGGAGTCAACTATAAAAACCAATGTGTCTTTCCTTCTACATCCAAGTCATAGTGGCTAATTTTTATTTTGCATTTTTTATTGGTGTTTTGTAAGGATAAAAATCAATGCCTCTTTTCTTATACATTTATACCAGTCTTTTTCATTTCCCCCTTTTTACTGTTATTATGAATGAAGGACCACACTTCTCTTCTTTGTCCACCATTCCAGGCAGTGCTCCTTCACCTTGGCTGCACATTAGAATAACCAGAGGAGCTTTAAAAACTTCCCTATGCCAGAATGCACCCCAGGACACTAAGTACCATCAGAGTTTGCAGTGATAGAATCCAGGCACCAACATTTTTTGAGGTCCCCTGGTGATTCCAACATGCAGCCAAGGCTGAGAAGTCCAGAAGTAAACAGACTAAAGTGCATCTAAACAGCGCCAGCTTTTCCTGGGTAATCTCATCTGTCTCCACGTGGGGACACTGTGCCTCCTATTCTGGCTGGACTTGTTCTTCCTGCTCAACCGTGTCCCATTCTTACCCAAGTTCTTCCTGGCGCCGCTTCCTGAACTCCAGAAGTAAGGTGACTAACAGAGAGAGAGAACAGCAGAATGTGGATCTTCACTGATGACTGATGCTTCAGAAATCTGTACTTAATATTTATTACCCTTAACACTTTGGTAAATGGTTAAAAAAATCACATTCTATTTATAGGCGATACTAAAGAGAAACATGAGTTAATGCCTTTTTTTAAGAAAAAAGAAAATGTAGATAATTTATTGAACTTGGGAAAACAGACTAACTAGCTCTCTAGCTCAGGGGAAAGGTATTAACGTGATGGTCAGAGGCAGGTTACTGTGTCTGATGCTAAAGTACCTGCTACCAGCACATTATGCCTACTAAAAACACAAATATCTGGGGGAAGGGTGGGTATAGTTCAGTGGTAGAGCACGTGTTTAGCATATACAAGGTCCTGGGTTCAAGCCCCAGTACCTCCATTAAAAAAGAAAGTTAAAAAAGCACAAGTAACTGTCATAATTTAAAAGAAGTGCACGGTCCACCCTCCAAGCCTTCTCCTCACATCCCTGTCTCTTCTGTCAGAAGGACTTGAGTGTGGGGAACGGGATGAGAATGCTTTAGTAGCCCCTGCATTTCTATTTTCCACCACCCGAGTCACACAAAATTAAAATATTCTTAAATATGGAAAACTGCCATTTTCCTCAGTCTTCGGTAAACTAACTTTTAGAAATCGTCATTCTGTTTTAAGACTCTGAACCTCAAATAGTAGACATAAAAACATGAAATGTTAATTTAAAATGTGGCTTCAGGGTAAATCCCCTAAGCCTTTCTTCCAACCAGGCTGTTAACCCTAGGCCCCAACTCTAGAGAAATTCCAGAATAACCACTGTTCTCTCCACCATTATACCTGAGTCTCTACCATACTCTGAGAATAAAGAGAAAAAAGACACAGTCCCTGCTTCCGGGAGCTCCTAGGTGCACAGGACTCATCATGAAATGATGGCTGAGGAGGCGTGTTAATAGGGCTTGGATAACAGTCAGCAGATGGTGCTCGGGGCAGAGAGCCAGAACTGTAGCCAAGGCTCTCCCTGAGGAGGGAACCACTGTGGTGAGTTCTGAGATGCCCTAGAAGTGATCAGGTGAAGGTATAATTTTAAGGCCATTTCTCCCTGGGGAGCTGCACATGCAAAGGAGGGAGGCCAAATAGAGCCAGGTCCCTTCCAGGAACTGCAAATAGTCTAGAAGTGAGCACAGTGTGTGGGAGGCAGGTGAGGCAACCAGGTGGAGAGATCACTGGTGCACATCACAAAGGACTCTGTGTGCCTCCAAGGTAGAGGAGACATGCAAAGTGATCTAGAAGGAGACAAGCTAGAGGCAGGGAGACCTATTGGCAGGTTCATGTGAAGGCCTGCTGAGGCCCCGCCATGAGGAGAGAGAAGAAAACATTTCAGTAGGTGGACGGATTGGCCACATGTGTGATGGAAGGGCAGGAAGAGGTCAAAGATGTGGGCCAGCTTTCTGGCTTTGGCAGTGTCCTAAATTATAGTGCCATTCCCTGAAATAAGAAGGGCAGGAAGAGGAGCAAGTCGTGAAAGGAGACAACTGATTCAGTTCTGGCTGGGTGACTGTGGGCTCCAGGAGAGATGTCCAGTAGGCAAATAAAAGTCTAGAAATCAGGAGAAAGTTCTAGGCTGAGTGAAGTAGTTTTCCTGCTTCAAGAGGCTAATGGGTGTGAGTGGACAAGCTCACGAGAAGAGTTGTAGAGTGGTAGCTTTCACCCTCCTGCACATAGGAAGCATCTGGGAGCCTTTAAGACATAGTGCACATCAGCCTGGAGTGGGGCCTTTGTACTGTTTATTGTTTTTTAAATACTTCTTTCCTTTTTTGGGGGGGTAGTTAGCTTTATTTATTTTAATGGAGGTACTGGGAATTGAATCCAGGACCTCTTGCATGCTAAGCACGTGCTCTACCACTGAGCCGTACCCTCCCCACCTTTTTTTGTTTTTAGACATTAGCTCTACTGAGCAGTCAGGTTTGAGAATCAACCTGTAGAGAGCAGAGAGCCTTGGGGTAGAGATCAAGGAGAAGCTGCCCAGAGTGCTGCAGACCCCACCAGGGGCAGCCAGAGACGCAGGGAGCCTCGGACGGGCTGTGAGGAACGTGAACTCAACACTCCCCAATGACAAACATGTTTCAAGCACCCACTTCCCAGCAGTGTTTCTTCTGAGTTTACGAGTTTTCCTGTAATACTGGGTTAGAATAGAAATAATCTGGACACAGGAATCAAATTCAAATGCTGGTTCTGACCATTCTTAACTACGTGATTACTGATTAAGAGGTTACCCGTCTGCCACGTGTAAACTGGGGGACCTAGAACCGTGCTCATTGGCTGCTGTGAGCATAATGAAATGACATCTATAAAGGCCCTCCTGACTCTCAGAGGTAATTGCTACTATTTTCCCCATTTGGGACACCAAGAAACAGAGGCACAGAAAGCTTCAAACATTTGCCCAAGATGAGGGTTGGGGTCAGGAATCAAGCCAATGACTTCTTGGATCCAGAGCCCAGGATCTTCTTACGAACAACACGGCACTGACCAAGCTCCCTGCTCCAAAACCCACCTCCATTTGGCTGGGTTCCATGACGTCTGCTCTGCACAGATGTCATCACTGCCTGGCTGCCCGCCCGGTGTCTGACCCCAGCACTCCTCCCTTCGTCCCACACACCACTTCCTTGGGCACACCAACCCTCACGAGGCCATTGCTGTGGCTACTCAGATGTTTACACAGAAACGCAGGTGGCAGCCCAGCTTTTTGCTATAGATGCTGCTGTCAATGGAGGCAAAGAGCTCACAGTTGGCAGGGTAGGCCACTTCTGGTCTCCTCCTTGGCTGGAGAGCTGGATAGAATCCAGTTTCCCTCTGCAACTTAGACATCCAGCATGAGAGATATGTAATGCCATCTGGCCTCTCAACATAGAAATGAAGCCCCCGCAGTCGTACTTAACATTGTAATCTCCTGGCTCCACCAGGGAGCAGAGGCCGTGGCCTGTTGTCCACCAAGTTTTATTTCCTTGCACGACAGCTACAATGGGGTGAGTTAACACCAGACCAGAAAATCTACAAAGCCCTCATGTACTATTTCCTGAAACTTACAGGTCACCCAAATACCCCAGATCCTCCAAGTAAACAACTAGTAAGAGGAACTGAGCTGGCTCATCATTCAGGCCCCTGATGGCAGGACTGATTTGGCTTCTCCTGCTCTCGGGATGATCCGTTCCCCTTCTGTGTGCCCTTCCCCGAGTGAGAGAGACGGTTCTTTGTTTATGGGCTAGGGAGTATTTGTGGCTGTCTGACCAGAACCTTCAAAAGTAGAGCTCTTGGTGAGAATGGAAGCATGGCACCCATGTCTCATGAGCTCAGCTACCCAACAGCCTCATCCAGCCAAGACTGTGGCCAAAACCAGGGGTCCATGCTGTTAAGTGTTGGTCTGGAGAACAATGCCTCCACCACTGAGAAGCTGCCCCACCACTTGTGCCCTTGTCCCCATCCAGGGGGAGGTGACGCATCCATGGGATGAAAGCCTTGAGGGCACTAGGTGACTGTGGACCAAGCTGTGACTGGCTGTTCCTGCCCCCCATGTGACCCATGTTAGCCTCACATGCAGAGAATCCCCAAAGAGACCCCTGCTTGAGTGAATGGGTCACCTATAAGCCAACTGTCCTCGGGACACCAATGAAGCAACACAGTATACATAGTGAGCCACCCACTCACTGAAGTACCCAAGGCTCACAGCTCCCTAATGTGACACCATGTACCCCCATCAAAAAGAAGACCCTTACTTTGTAATTGACTTGAGAATTCTACTGCCAACACTGCCTTCCACCTTCCACTTATGAATTTCTTTCCACTCTGTCCCCTGCTCTGCAATTGTGCAATCAGTCCAGAGCTCCTTCATGAGACAGGAAGGAAGGGGGTCGGGCACAGCCATTAAAAGAATGGCACAGCCATTAGCACCAAGACGGTGGAGAAGTCAACTCCCAGTAGATCTTGAGCTTCAATACACACTCACCAAAATACAGCAGGATGCTAAATGGCACTCCCACAGGTGCCAGGACAGGTTCAAGGCTGACCATAAAAGGTCAAAGGGTGAATGGTTGCCCAATTTCTGGGAACCCCAACACCTTCTGCAAAGCAGTTGGAATATTCCTCCCACTTATTAGCATATGAAGATACTGAGTGCATAAAAACTAACAACCCCACACCTCGTGGCTGCTCTCTCTGCTGAGGGAGACAGCCCACACTCTGTCTGTGGAGTGTGTATCTACTTTTACTTTAAACTGGAGCACCCAACCCCCACACCTCATGGCCTTTCTCTTGCCTTTTGAAACAGCCCACTCTGTCTATGGAGTATATATCTCTCTGAATAAATCTACCTTTACTGAAATGTGGCTCTCTCTTGAATTCGTTCCTGTGCAAACCAAGGACCCACACTTGGCGAGGTGCATCTCAGGGACCCAAATAAGACCTGGGATACGGCCATCCTCTCCCCCACATTTTCCTGTATCATACATTCCTTCCCAAAGGATCTCACCTTGTGCACTCCAAAGTAGACAGCACTCATGTGTCCTGACCTGGATCTGCTTCTGCGTGTATCATTTCTCATGTCCACTAGAATGTCACCTTCATGAGGACAGGGACTTGGTTCTGTTCACAATGGAAGCACCAGCACATCACAGGGGCTGGAGAAGTATTAGCTGAATGAATGAGCTGTGGGAAGTCCTGGGAATTCCACCTGCAACTCCTAGCCACTTGGGCCCAGGCTGACTCCATGTGCTCACTGCTATTCATGGCTGACCTCTTGCCACCACTCTGCTCTGCCATCACCTGAGCTGGGATGAGCTGAGAAGAGCACACACCTCAGAGAGCATGGCGGCTGATTCGTGAGGTTGCAATTCCCTTGCCCCTTGACTGCCGGGGATTACTCAGGACAGACAGACTGAAGGCAGCACCATGTGGACCGCCCTACCCCACAACTCACTTGAAGCACCAGGACTGCACACAGGGGAAATGCTGGCCCATTCCAACCTAAGGAGAGGGACTATGGGTGAGAACAGGGTCTCTGTCAACTAACAGTCTCTTTACAAGCCCAGTCTTAGAAAAGCTCTTTAAAGACACTTCAGGTATCTTCCTTGTGTTTCTGTAATCCCTCTAAAATTTGTCATTTTAATCTATGCATCAGAAATACAGATGATCTTGAAATCTCTATTGATTTTCAATTAAGAAAATCCTCAATTTCCTTCTCTGCTAAGAAAACTGCTGCACTTTATATAAAAAAAGCAGCTTCCTTTCATGAGTTTCTATCTTCAAACACCTAATTTCACAAGAATCAGTGAAGCAGGATATGAAAATCATGCTGTGATTTATCACCTACAGGTGGGCAGGGACGAAATGAATGAGTACTGTTCTCATGAGATGGGAAGCCTGGGGCTAATTCCTACTACAGATGGAAGGGTCCATATCCGTGAGGGTGAGGAAGGGCCAAGGATGAGAAACCAACATTTTCTAACCCACTTCTCTTTTTCAGAGTCCCAGACAAAACAGTGTGATTGTATCAACAAAAACAAGAATATCTGCACCCTTCTAAAAGCACGCTACAACTTTACTACTACACACAGCACTCTATCGGTGACCTAAAGGCTGATGACAGCCAAGAAATTTGCAGGGATCTTATTCTGTGCTCACCCCTTTTTGTCTTTGGAACCTCAGGAAATTTGCCTACTCTCCCTGAGTGTCATTTTCCTCATCCTTCAAATGGGAGTGTTACAGTCATTCATTTGCTCAGTGTCTATTCAACAACAGGAGAGACTTATGAAAACAACAACAACAAAAAAAAGCAAAACAGCAATTCTGATCTGTGCTGTCTTCCTCCTCCTCCCTGAATATGAACTTACAGGATAAAATGGCATCTTTCACTAAATCCCGAACTTAAGGAGCAGTTCTGATAAGGAAGTCACAGGACTGCCATGTAACCGAGAAATGACCTGGTGAAAAAGAATGAGTTGCCTGCAAATCCTCAAAACCCGTAAGGGTACAAAACCTGGGAGCTACAGGCATGGGTGTAAGTTCCTTAGTTCCCCATTTCACAAAGCCGAGAAATTTGCAGGGTCCATGAAAGACACAGATAGCTCAGGACAACCACACCATGTTTTGGAGTACACCGGGGCCACATCGCTGCTGACCTGTACTTCTTTGTGTCCCAGAGCAAGAGCCCTGGGCGGGGGTGACTGTGTTTGAGGCTGGACAAGAACTTCCTGTTCTGTCTCTTTTGCTCTCTCTCTTCCTGCAATAAAACAACTGGTAGGACTCTGGTGGGAAGCACTGCACCCACATTCTCTGGCAAACCACACACCAGGCAGCTCTAGCTGATCTGAGAGAGGACTCTTCAATGAACATATATACACCAAAGTCAGGCAGAAGCCTGCCTGTGACCTTGGCAATTCAAACCAGCTTGTCCTCTTAATCAGGATATTCGACATCTAAAGAAAGTGTGCACCAGATGAAGACGATGCCTTTGACAGCGTTGGTGGTTCTGTCCAGCAGTGTCTAAGAACAAGTCATGCTCTGGTAGATGGGAGCATTTTGGTTGCTTTCAGAGTTTGCTACTGAAGGGCTGGGACATTTCATTGGGCCTTGAATCTCCAGACCTCTTTACTCACAAAGGCAGACAAGTTAGGTGAGCCAGCTCAGCCTTCATTCCAACTTCCTAATCAAAAGGCTATGAAGTTGAAAATATATTTCTCAGACTCTTCTGCAGCAAGGGTTCCAGATGTGGCTTTAAAAATGCCCATCAGAGATTGAGATTTGTAAATATTAACTACTATATATAAAAATAGCTAAAAAAATTAAATTTCTTCTGTATAGCACAGGGAACTATATTTAATATCTTGTAATAACCTTTAATGAAAAAGAATATGAAAAGGAATTCATACATATATATGTGTATATGAATGACTGGAACATTGTGCTGTACATTAGAAATTGACACATTGTAACTGACTATACTTTAATTAAAAATATATATATATATAATGACCATCAGCAGCATCAGAGTGTCACTGAAAGCAGAAACCCAGATGAATGGAGGCAGAGGTGGGTGGAGGAGCTACGTTATTTTGCTGGGGTGGATGCAGCCGGCATGGCAGAGATCTAGAAGGAATGCTCACAACAGCCACTCACTGATCTGCAAGTAAGTTAGGGTAACAGCTTCCTGAAATCATTCCGCCCCTCCTGATGAGCCAGGTGCCTGGCGTTTCTCTGGAAATCCCTAGGCGCAGCCTGGAACTCAAAGGTAAAAATTAAAAACTGCAGTCAGGCAGGGAAGAGGCAGGCAGGACACGTTGGACAAAAGTAGGTCAGAATCAAAAAGGAATGGGGAGGGGATAGAACGTGTGCTGAGTACCCTGACTACAGTGGTGGATTGTCTGTGTTGAGGACTCTGAGTCAGTATGAGTAGATGGATTGGTGTGGAATAAAATGGTGGCCATTGTTCAGATAAGTGTGTGATTTCGACTATATTTCCTAGAGGAGGGTTGTTTCTTTCCCCTTCAACATTGATCATTTCTAGGGAGCAGAAAAATACTCTGCCACAGAACATCTAAGTGCAAAAGAGATGCTACGGGATGATGGTGGTATGAAAAATTTCAGTTCTGCAGTTCCAAGGTTTCCTTAATGAGATTCACAGCAGTAGTTACTTAAAGTAAAATAAGGTACTTATAATAAAGACATCATCATTTGTACATATCCTGAAAGATACACATATGGTGCTATAAGTGGGCCTGAAATGTGTTCTGCATTCTAGAATCCAATGAAATAAAATCAGTAGCTCAATATGCCTGTCAGCTCTATAAACATGATGTAGCTAATGATCACACAAAGGAAGATCAGCTAGGAAATTTGAGATTTGTCTTTTCCAGTGTCAAAGTTATTATTTTTTGCTTTACTTAAAAAGCATTTTTTTAATTAGGGCTGTCAGCATCCATTGGTATACGGGGTTCAGTAGATGTGTTCAGATGTTCTAGACAGTGAATCAGAGCAAAGACTGAGGTTTAGACAGTAGTTAAATGCCTCGCCCGTGTGATCAGCATCCACATATTGCTATACTGAAAATCCTTAAAAGTGAGAACTTCATTAAAGCAACGAAAAGAGAGGGGAAAAAAAAGCCACAGACTAGTGGAAGTTTTGTAACGTGTAAAAATGACAAAGGGCTACTCATGAGCATATTTTTAAAAACCCCTACACTTTAATAAGAAAAACAACAAACTGACAACAGGTTGCACACTACTCCCTGTAGCAGAAGCCATGCAGATGGACTCTTATTTGAATGGGGCTGGAGCTGTAGAATTAGTTAGTCTTGCAAGTAACTCAGTTAAAACAAATGCAAATGGGATACACTTCTACAATATCTAAGTAAAAATCTTGGAAAACTTACGGCTCTATGAAGCAATAAAGATGGCAAAATTTGTCAAAATTAACCTCTGCAGAACTCTGGAAATAAAACCAAGGCTTCCAGCAATCCAGGGAGTGTTTATTTGAGAAAAAAACAGCTAAATCTCCATAATTATAGTGAGTTTTGTGGCATTGTAACTTGATCTAACCCCATCCCCGTATCCTCACCTAAATGGTGGCCTTTAAAAGCAACAGTCTCACAATCAAGGTAGGGGCAGAAGTGATTTGAAGTTACCCAAAAAATCCGCCCCCAGAGAGCTGTCACTGTTTGACTTATCTCAAACTCATGCTGTGCAAACAGTCTGTCCCCAGAGTGTTTGTGGAAAACAATCAGCAGTGAGTATTTAACATTACAACTGCCTGAGGCAGTGGTACAAGTAGACGCTAACTAGATGCTGACTAGGAAACTTAGAAGGCAAAATTGAGTAATGAGACGTTCTGGGGTGAAGGTAGGGTTAAAAAGCTCTAAAAAATTCTGAGAATTGTAGAAGGCCATACACATGTATGGCACATGGCAAGGAAAGATCTGAGAAAATCTTAAGCCTTCAACTCTGGCTGAACTTGAGGTTCTGTATAAGCAAGAACTAAAGGCTACGGAAGAGCTGCAGACTGCCTGCCGGTGCTGAGGGCATCCCTCAGCACGCACACACATAGCCACCTGGTAACGGCTCAAACGATTAACTCCAGGCATTGAAAGAAATCACTGTCCAATCAATATTACAGTGATGGCAACTAGGCTTTCTGCACACACACTGATCTCATGGCCATGCATGATAAAGAATACAGACTTTACAGAATTTGTTCAGGAAAGTAACTAAATTAATAGCTGCAGCAGCAATGACAATGGAAGCAACAATAAACCCTGGAGATGAGGAAAATCTGGCTTTCAGATCTGCCACATTTTAATATTTTATATGTCCAGTTTTCAACATAAAATTACAAGATGTACAAAGAAACAGAAAAGTTTGGCCATAACAGAGGGGAAAATGTAGTCAATAGAAACTCCCTGAGGAAGCCCAGATACTGAACTTACTAGACAAAGACATAAATAAGCAATTACACATATGTTCAAAAAGCTAACAGAAACCATGCCTAAAGAATTAAATTATGTAAACATCTCATTGTACAGAGAATATCAATAGATAAAATTTATATTAAAAACCAACTAGAAATTCTAGAGATAAATATAATGACTAAAATGAAAACTTCAATAAGAGGTTTCTCTGTAGATATGAACATGTTCAAGAAAAAGTCAGTTAACTTAAAACTAATGAGATTATCGTCTGTGGGACAGAAAGAAAAAGGCATAAAAAAAAAATGAACACTGTGTCAGAGATAGGTGGGACACCATCAACAATACCAATACACACATAATGTGAGCGCCAGAAGGAAGGAGAGAAAAAAAGGGGTAGAAAGAATATATAAAGAAATAATGGCTGAAAAGTTCCCAAATTTTGTGAAAACATTAATTTGTACATCCCAGCAGCTCAACAAACTCCACGTGGTATAAACTTAGAGACATCTAAAATAGGCACATCAGAGTCAGTGTGTCAAAAGACAAGAACAAAGAATCTTGACAGCAGAAAGAGAAAAGTGGCTCAACATATACAAAGGCTCCTCAGTAAGACAGTTGATTTCTCATCAAAAACCATGGAGACCAGAAGGCATTGGGATGGTATCGTCAAAGTGATAAAAGGAAAAATCTGTCACCAAGTATTTTATAGCCAGCAAAATGATTCTTTAAAAAAATTAAAGGAGAAATTAAGACACTCCTACAAAAAAAAATCTAAAAGAATCCATTGCTAGCAGGCCTGCCCTACAATAAATACTAAGGATAGTCCAGCAGGTGTAAATGAAAGGACACTCACCTGAAAAATAAAGAGCACTACTACATGAGTAAAAAAATAAAACATTATAAATAGAGTATTACATGTAAATGATTTGTTCTATTTGATGTAAAGGACAACTGCATAAAACAACACTTATGAAACTGTGTAGATGCACTTATAAATGCATAAAGGTGTAATTTGTATTACAGTGACAGCATGAGGAGTGGAAGGGAAAAGATTGATGCCAAAGCAAAGTTTTGTGTACTATTGAAATTAAGTTGGTATTCATGTGAAATAGATTGCTTTAAAACAAGTTCTAAATTATAATCTCCAGGGCAATGGAGGGGAAGGAGGA
Source organism: Camelus bactrianus (assembly GCF_048773025.1). Classification (NCBI taxonomy): domain Eukaryota; kingdom Metazoa; phylum Chordata; class Mammalia; order Artiodactyla; family Camelidae; genus Camelus; species Camelus bactrianus. Next base: position 819,852 of record NC_133566.1, read on the forward strand.
GGAGGAAGAGGAGGAGGAGGAGGAGAAAAAAGATAAAATAAACAACAAATTAAAATGGCACACTTGACAATGCCTACTTTGTACAAAAATGTGAAGTAATAGAGGAATGGGGAAAAAAAGACATATAGAAAGCAGATAGCAGATGTAAATTCAACCTGATAAGAAATTACATTAATGTAAATGAATTAAACATTCTAATCAAAATACTAAAGGCAGAAATAAATGGAATAGAGAATAGATGAACAACAGAGAAAAATCAACAAAAAGAAAAGTTGGTTCTTTGAAAAGATCAACAAAATTGACAAATTTTTGGCTAGTACTGAAAAAAAAAGAGAGAAGATTCAAATTACTAAAATGAGAAATGAAAGGAAGGATGTCACTACTGCCCTTACAAAAATAACAAGGAATATAAGGGAATACCATGAACACTTATATATCCAATAAATGAGATAATCTAGATGAAATGGATAAATCCCTAGAAGGACATAAATGACTGAAGCTAATTCAAGGAGAGATAGAAAACTCAAATAATCCTACAATAAGTAGTGACGGAAATAGTAATCCAAAACATTCCCACAAGGAAATGCTAGGCCTGTATGGTTTTGCTGGTGAATTCCATCAACTACTTAAAGAAAAAACCAAAACCAAAACAAACAAACAAAAAAAAAACAATGCTTCACAACTCTAAATATAAAGAGGTGGGCACACTTCCCAATTCATTCAATGAGACTAGTATCACACTGATACCAAAACCAGACAAAGGCATCACAAGAAAACTAAAGACTATCTCTTATGAATATAAATGCAAAAATCCTCAACAGAATACAAGCAAATCCAATCCAGTAACATATAAAATAGACCACAATTGAGATGTATCCAGGTATGCAAAGCAGTTCAACATACAAAAGTCAATTCATGTAATATGCCATATTAATAGAAAAATGGATAAAAACTAGGAATAGAAGAGAACTTCCTCAACTTGACAGACAACATCTATGAAAAACCTGGAACAAAGATCATACATAATGGTGAAAGACTGAATTTTATCCTCCCCAAATCAACATTGTACTACAGATTCTAGTCAAAGCAACCAGACAAAGAAAATAAAGCCTCTAGATTACAAAGAAAAAATAAACTCTTTCTATTCCAGATGACATGATATTATATTTTGAAATCACAAGGAATCCACAAAGAAAATAGAGAGAGAGAAAGGAAAAAATAAAACCTATTAGAATTAATAACCCAGTCTGACCAAAATTATAAGACACAAATCAATATATAAAAATGTAATTTCTATAAAACAGCAGTGAATAATCTAAAAATAAAATGAAGGAAACATTTTCATTTACAATAGCATCAAAAAGAATAAAATACTTAGGAATATTAACAAAAATATGTGGAATACTGAGAAAAATGTCTGAAACTTGTATATTGAAAACTAAAATACCACTGATAGAAGTTGAAAATGACCTAAAATAAATGGAAAGCTCTTCTGGGTTCATGGATCAGAAGCCTTATTATTGTTAGGATGGCAATTGTCCTCAAAATGACCTATAGATTCAATGCAACTCTGGCTTTTTGGCAGAAATGAACAAGCTGATCCTAAAACTAATATGGAAATGCAAGATACCCAGAATAGTCAAAACAATCTTGAAAAAGAACAAAGTTTTGAAGTTTCCAAATTCAAAACTCACTAACAAAACTGTAATCCATACAGTGTTGTACTTGCATAAAGGACAGACAAATAGATTGAGAGAAAAGAACTGAGAGTCCATAAACAAACTCATACACGTAGCCAGTTAATTTTTGACAAAGGTGCCATGACAATCCAATGGGAAATAAATAATCTTTACAAAAATGATGCTGGGACACCTGCACATACACCTGGAAAGAAAGAAAACTGAACTTTTATCTTTAGACCATTTATGAAAATTAACTCAAAATAAATCACAGACCTGAAAGCATAAAACTTTTAGAAAATGAACAATGAGAAAATCTTCAGGACTTTGGATTACAAATACTTCTAAGATATGACACCAAGAGCACAAACAGTAAAAGAAAAAAAATCAAGTAAACTGGACTTCAGTAAAATTAAATACTTCTGTGCTTCAAAGGACTTCATCAAGAAAGTAAAAAGACACTCCACAGGATGGGTGAAAATATTTCCAATATTTTCCCTGATAAGGGACTTTTATCCAGAATAGACAAAGAAGACTTAAAACATGACAATACAAAGACAAATACAATTAAAATGGGCAAAGAATTTGAATAGATGTTTCTCCAGAGAAGACATATGAATGGGAACTAAGCACATAAAAAGATGTTCAACATCAGTAGGCATTAGGGAAACAGAAATCAAAAGCACAATGACATGCCACTTCATACCAACTAGGATGACAAATATATATGATATATGATATATAAATATGTATCTATAAACCCGGTAATAAAAAGTGTTGATGAGGATGTGGAGAAACTGGACTCCTCATATATTACTACTGGAAATATAAAATGGTGCAGTCACTTTAAAAGCTACATTAGCAATTCCTCAAAATGTTAAAAGTAGAATAAATCCCAGCAATTCCATTTTTTTATATAACCTCAAGACAACTGAAAATATGTGTTCACACAAAAACTTGTCCATGAGCATTTACAGAAGAATTATTCATCATCAACCGATGGATGATGGATAAGCAATGTGGTGTATTAATAACAATGGCATATTATTTAAACACAAAAAGGAATTTGGGTACTGATATATTTTACACGATGGATGAGCCTTGACAACGTCACACTAAATGAAAGACGACAATTAAGGCAGCATGCTGTATGGTTCTACTTATATGAAATGCCCAGAACAGGCAAACCCATAGAGGCAGAAAGTAGAGTGGTGGCTGCTGAGGGCTAAGGGAAAGGAAGGATAGGGAGTGACTTCCTAAAGGGTACTGGTTCCTATTGGTGGTGATGGCTACACAACACTGAAATGTACATAAAACCCTAATGCACACTTTCAAAGGCTGCATTTTATGGTATGTGAGTTATATCTCCATAAACCTGTTATTCTTGAAGCTGAGCCCACCTATGGAGCAACTGGCACAACACTGACTGTGGCATCCGGAAGGGGAGTGACCCACCCACCCACCACAAAGTAGAGCAGCACCTGACCCAGTGTTGGAGGGGCGTAATATTCTTGCCGACGGACACTGTGAGCAGCACAGACGAGGCTGCCAACAGAGCAAGCTGAGTTTGTGAAACAGGGCGAAGACACAAAGACCTCTCAATAAAACCATTAAGAGCATTCAGTCTCTAGGAGAACACATCTTTGTTTTTTAAATCTTTTTATACCTGTTTTATTTTCTAATACCTTTTTAATCTTTACTTTTTAAACAGTTCTATACGTTTACAGTTCTCATTTCATTTTTAATTCTCTTGGTTTTGATCTGTTATTGATTATTCACAGGTTTATATATTGTGTTTTGATATTTTCTTCTTTTTATTAAGGTTTTAAAAAGAAATCTCAATTCGATTCCTATTCTGCTTCAACTTGCTCTTCTATTATTGATTAGACACTGTTTTCAAACCTTCTTTTCCTCCATTCTTTTAAAATTCTCTCTCTCTCTCTCGTTTTTAAGTTTTATTCCAGCATAGGCTTTACATAGATAAATAAATAAACTCCTTTAAGGACCACAATAGATAACTGATACTCCTTAAGCCACAGTGCCAGAGAGATATGAGCATTTGAAGAAGCAGAGGCAGTACTCACAATTAAAAGAGAAAGAGAAAACCCCTGAACAAATGATCAATGAAATAGATATTAATGGCCTACTAGATCAAGATTTTAAAAAAGAAGTGATCAAATTACTGAAGGAACTAAGAGATAGTGTTTAGAGACATAAAATATATCAAAAACAAAATAGAAGCTATAAAGAAGAGCCAAGTAGAATTGGTAAATTCATTGATTGAAATGAGATCTGACCTAAAGGCTCTACAAAGCAGGCTAGATAATGCTGAGGAATGAATAAGTGACCTAGAAGACAGGACAACAGAAAGTACACATCAGAACAGCTGAGAGAAAAACAAATAAAAAACAATGAAAACAATATAAGGAACCTATGGGATAATATAAAACATGCCAATCTATGCATAATAAGGGATCCAGAAGGGGAAGAAAGAACAAAGGGGATGGAAAAGGTATTTAAAGAAATCATGACTGAAAACTTCCCAAACCTAAAGAAGGAATCAGACACCCAAGTAAAGTAGGCTCAGAGGTTCCCAAACAGGAAAAGCCTAAAGAGACTCACACCAAGACATATCATAATCAAGATGGCCAGACTGAAGGATAAAGAAATGATCCTAAAGGCAGCAAGAGAAAAACAAAGAGTGAGTTACAAGAGAAGGCTCTCAGCTGATTTCTCTACAGAAAAACTGTAGGCCAGAAGGGAGTGGCAAGATTCAAAGTCCTGAATGAAAAAACAGATGCAGCCTAGGATACTTTCTGCAGCAAGGCTATCCTTTAGAATAGAAAGAGAGGTAAAGGTATTCCCAGAGAAGCAAAAACTAAAAGACTTCAGCAACACTAAACCCATGCTAAAAGAAATATTGAAAGGTCTACTCTAAATAGAATAGAAGCAGGATGCTACAGAAATGAGAACTCATAACTGGAAAGGTGATAACTACCATGAATTACAAATAGAATAAACATGAAATTGCAAAAGAATAAATCCAAATCATTGAGTGGGAGAGGAAAGCAAGAAAATATAGAGTATTTTTTTCTTTCTTCTGTTTTTTAAAATTTTTTGTTCTCGGTAGGATGGGTTTGAGATTACATTAGTATCTGTTTAGTACACACAGTTACAGTAATTGGCTAACAGGCTTACAAAAAAGTGTAACCACAAGCCAAAAACTTACAAGTGAGTCACAAAAACTAAATACAATCCAAGATAATACAAAGGAAAATTACCATAACACAAAAGGAAGAAGAAAGGAACAAAGAAGAAATAGCAAATCAACTACAAAAATAAGTTCAAAATAGCAATAAACACTCATCTATCATTAATTACTCTAAATGACAATGGACTAAATGCTCCTGTCAAAAGACAGAGTGGCAGACTGGATAATAAAGCAAGAACCTTCAATAAACTGCATACAAGATACACACTTTAGGGAGAAGGACACATATAGATTGAGAGTGAATGGACAGAAAAGGATATTCCATGCAAATGGAAATGCCAAAAAAACAGGTGTAGCAGTTCTGATTTCAGACAAAATAGACTTTAAAACAAGGGCCATAAAGAAAGATAAATAAAGACATTTTATAATGATTAAAGGAGCAATACAAGATGAGGATATTACAATCATTAATATATATGCATCCAACATGAGCACCTAAGTACATAAAACAACTACTAACAGAGGTAAAGGGGGAAATTGATGGGAATACAATCATTGTCAGAAATTTTAACACCATATTAACATCACTACACAGATCTTCCACACAGAAAATAAATAAGGCAACAGAGAAATTAAATGATACAATAGAAAAATTAGATTTAGTGGATATTTTCAGAGCATTACAATCCCCCAAAATAGGATATACATTCTTTTCAAGTGCACGTGGAACATTTTCTGGGATTGATCATGTACTTGGTCACAAAAGAAGCCTCAACAATTTTAAGAAGATAGAAATTATCTCAAGCATCTTTACTGACAACAAGGCCATTGAAACGAGAAATCAACTACAGAGAAACCAATGAGAAAAAAAGAAAGCATAGAGATTAAACAACATGCTAGTACAAAAACAATGGGTCAATGATGAAATCAAAGTTGAAATTAAGGAATACCTTGAGACAAATGAAAATGAAAACAACCACATAAAACTTATGGGATGCAGCAAAAGCAGTGCTAAGAGGAAAGTTTAGGGCGATAGAGGCCTTCCTCAAAAAAGAAGAACAATATCAAATAAACAATCTAACCCACCAGTTATAAGAACTAGAAACAGAAGAGCAAAAACACCCAAAAGTCAGCAGAAGGAAGGAAATAATAAAGATCAGGGAGGAAATAAATAAAATAGAGATTAAAAAAATAAAGAAAATAATCAATCAAACCAAAAGCAATTTTTTTTTGAAAGACTAAATAAAATCTGCAAACCTCTGGCCAAACTCACAAAGAAGAAAAAAGAGAGAGCACAAATTTGCAAAATAAGAAAGGAAAATGGAGAAATTACAACAAATAACATAGAAATACAGAATATCATATGAGAATATCATGAAAAACTACATGAAAAAATGGATAACCTAGAAGAGATGGACAAGTTTCTGGAAACATAGAGTCCACTAAGACTGAATCAAGAAGAAAGTGACCACTTGAACAAACCTATCACTAGGAATGAAATCGAATTAACAATAAAAAAACCTCCCTACAAATGAAAGTCCAGGACAGGACAGCTTCACCAGGGAATTCTACCACACATACAAAGAAAAACTCATACCACTCCTTCTCAAACTCTTCCAGAAGATTGAAAAGAAGGAATATTCCCAAACTCATTCTATGAAGCCACCATCACCCTGATACCAAAACCAGGCAAAGACACCACCAAAATAGAGAATTACAGACCAATATCACTGATGAACACAGATGCAAAAAATTCCTTACCAAAATACTAGCAAATAGTATCCTACAGCACATAAAAAAGTTTATACATCATGCTCAAATGGGGTTCATCTCAGGGACACAAGTGTGGTTCAACATATGTAAATCAACCAATGTAATACTTCACATCAACAAGAGAAAGGACAAAAACCACATGATCATCTCAATAGATGCATAAAAGCTTTTGATAAAATTCAACACCCATTTATGAGAAAAATTCTCACCAAAGTGGGTATTGAGGGAACATATCTCAACATCATAAAAGCTATATATGACAAGCCTACAGCCAGCATAGCACTCAACGGTGAAAACCTCAAAAGCTTCCCAGTAAAATCTGGGACAAGACAAGGATGAGACTATCACCACTCCTATTCAACATAGCCTTGGAAGTCCTGGCCACAGCAATCAGGCAACTAAGAGAAGTAAAAGGGGTCTAAATTGGAAAAGAAGAGGTAAAAGTGTCACTATATTCAGATGACAAGACACTATATATAGAAAACCGTTAAATGTCCACACAAAAACTACTAGAGCTGATCGAAGAATTTAGCAAGGTAGCAGGTTACAAGATTAATGTTCAAAAATCAGTTGCATTTCTTTACACTAATGATGAATCAACAGAAAAAGAAAGTAAAGAAACAACCCCCTTTAAAATAGCACCCAAAGTAATAAAATATCTAGGAATAAATCTAACCACAGAGGTGAGAGAATTATACACAGAAAACTATAAACCATTGGTGAAGGAAATTAATGAAGACTTTAAAAAATGGAAAGGTATCCCATGCTCTTGGATTGCAAGAATACATATTGTTAAAATGGTCACAATGCCCAAGGCAATCTACAGATTTAATGCAATCCCTATCAAATTACCCCAGACATATTTCATAGTACTAGAACAAATCACAATAAAATTTATATGGAACCATCAAAGACATAGAATTTCCAGGGCATTACTGAAGAAAAAAAGAAAGAGGCTGGAGGAATAACTCTCCCAGACTTGAGACAATAGTATAGAGCTACAGTCGTCAAGACAGCATGGTATTGGTACAAAAACAGACATATAGACCAATGGAACAGAATAGAGAGCCCAGAAATGAACCCAAAGACTTTTGGTCAACTAATCTTCAACAAAGGAGGCAAGAATATACAATGGAATAAAGACAGTCTCTTCAGCAAGATAAACATAAGACAAGATACTGTAAACCACCTAGGAGAAAATACAGGCAAAATATCTGACATACATCTCAGAAATGTTCCCCTAGGGCAGTCTACCCAAGCAATAGAAATAAAAACGAGAATAAACAAATAGGACCTAATGAAGCTTACAAGCTTCTGCACAGCAATGGACACCATAAGTAAAACAAAAAGACAACCTACAGAATGGGAGAACATTTTTGCAAATGAAACTGACAAAGGCTTGATCTTCAGAATATATAAGCAGCTCATATGACTTATAAGAAACAACCAAATAACCCAATCCAAAAATGGGCAGAAGACCTAAACAAGCAATTCTCCAAGGAAGACATACAAATGATCAATGGGCACATGAAAAAATGCTCAATATCACTAATTATCAGAGAAATGCAAATCAAAACTACAATGAGGTATCACCTCAAACCAGTCAGAATGGCCATCATTCAAAAATCCACAAATGAAATATGCTAGAGAGGCTGTGGAGAAAGGGCAACCTCCTACACTTCTGGTGGGAATGCAGTTTGGTGCAGCCACTGTGGAAAACAGTATTGAGTTTCCTCAAAAGACTAGGAATAGAATTGCCATATGACACAGTAATCCCGCTCCTGGGCATATATCCTGAAGGAACCCTAGTTCAGGATGACACCTGCACCCCAATGTTCTTAGCAGCACTATTTACAATAGCCAAGACATGGAGACAGCCTAAATGTCCATCAATGGATGACTGGCTAAAGAAGTGGTATATTTATACAATGGAATACTACTACTCGGCCATAAAAACTGACAATATAGGGCCATTTGCAGCAAAGTGGATGCTCCTGGAGAATGTCATTCTAAGTTAAGTAAGCACGGTAACAAGGAATAAAAAGAAGTTACCTCCAGGTACAGTTATTTTGATTAAAATATACATACAGAAAGCAAGTCACCCCCACGACTGCTGCCAGGAGGAGCATCTGAGTGTAATAGCCCAGCCAAGCAAAGTAGATTCCCACCTTATCTCCGTAGAATTTCCTGCAGAAAGACAGAATGTAGTTTCAGAAGACACACATAATCACTCTGTAGCTTCATCCTCATGTTAATTTCTGTTTTCTTTGTTTTTTGGTGGGGCATAATTAGGTTTATTTATTTGTTTTTTAAATGGAGGCATTGGGGACTGAACCCAGGACTTCATGAATGCTAGGCATGCACTCTACCACTGAGTTATACCCTCCTTCCATCATACTAATTTCTGATTCTAAATCAAGGGGGCTTTAAGTTTAAACCTCTGACTCAATTCACACTTAAAACATATGCGTTTTCACAGCAGCCCACAAACTCTACCGTGAAATAAGAAGTACTTTACGTATCATAGAAATACAGATCACTGGTTCACCTGCTGAAGAGAGATAAATGAGAACAGAGCAAAGGAGGGGACGAGGCCGACTCTGGAGCAGATGCAGGGGATCATCACCACTCACTGGACAGTCTGGCACATTCAACAAATCCCACCAAAGATCATTCTTAACAGGCTTGACACAAATGGACTTCAACAACTGGCTCAGTCATCTGCTCCTGCCTTATCTCGGGAATTTCCCTGAAGCAAATGCATCATAAACCACAAATAAGGAAATGGCTGATAATGATAACAACTGGGAGTGCAATGTCTCTCTGACAAAATATTTATAAAACTCATTGTGGGAATGGGAGAGGGTAGGAGGGATGTGACTGAGGGAGGTACTGCCCTGTATTCTTTGTATCTAGCACGTCTGCTGTTCCTAGGTTTCAAAAACCCTTCAATGTTACTCAGTTAATCTGGAGTAGACGGAACAGGCCAGGGAGGCAAGATTAGAAGAAAGGAAGCAGGGCACGAAGCTGTGCCAGGCTGGTCCTGAAAGGGAGACAGACACAGATAGGCAGACACAGAGGGCTTAAGGATGAGGCAGAACAATGGGACGGCTGATCAGGTGTGTCTTGCTGTTGCTGATACTTCCCTCAACTGGCTCACTGCGGACTCGGCAGTGCTGGGTAAAATCTGTGGCTTTTCTCAGCTCTGAGTTCTCTCGGAGGCTTCCGGCTCAGTCTGGAGCTGAAATGAGCTCCGAGGGCTTAGCCTAGGGGGGACTCAGCTCTGAGAACAGCCTGGAGTCCTGGGAAACTTCACGCAGGAACCCCCTTGGGCTGGACCAGTGCTCACAGGGCTGCTGTGAGACCAGCTCCATTGTCAGAGACCTGGGCGTGGACCATTCCATGGGGAAAAGGGCTGAGCCTGATGCCAAATCAGATAGGAGGGACAAAGTGTGTTCATTCTCATGTGACTGGGCTTTGTGGCCTGGCTCACAGATGGCAGGATCAGGGCAGGCTCAGGATGGTGTCTGGCAGAGAAAACCCTGGCAATGGGTTTGAGATGTCTTGGACTCTTTCATGTTAAGCTTTTTGTAATACAATCTTATCAACTATCTGTCCTGAAAATGCCACATTCAAAACTGAAAGAATGTTAGAAGTTGCCTGCTCCAACTGGCCAATGGTAAACACACCCTGCTACACTTAGAGAGCTGGGCAGGAAGCCTCTGCCTGCATATTTACAGTGACGGGGAGTTCATTACTTCCAAAGGTTACATGTCGGCAATAAGGTCAGAAAGAATTTTTGAACCTTAAACAGATGTCTGCCCCCTAGTCCTTGCTGAAAGGATAGGAATAATGAGGATCATTTCAAATGTAGTTTTGTCTGATTGTTATCTCTCTCTGTCAAAAACACCCCAATTCTTAACATCAATTTTTGAAAATTCAGCTTTGATTTCTTTTTATCAAACTTATACCATACATTCATTTAATAGTCAAACAGTTCTCGAACACCGATTGTAAAAATGAGCAGTTCCCAAAAACCGCCCCATTTCCTGGCCAGAAGCAACCATGTTCAGCCCCTACTGCTGAATCTTGGAATAATAACTCCCTGTCTCTGACTAATATCCTTGTAACACAGCCTACTGACTTTTTCAGCTTTATGTATCACCTATTTAAGTTTCTATTTTGGAAAATGAAGACTAAGTTCTCTTTCAAACCACATCTCATCTACACACCCAAACCTTCATTCTTCTAACCTTTTGATACAATTACATTATAATTTTGATCAGCTCAGTATCCTTGCTTTACATTATTAGGACTCTGTACAGACTGTTCACAGCTGTAGCAAGTTATCTGCTAGGCTTACTTTTTTCTTCCCTACATTGTTTTTCCTGGAGTTAATAATTGTCTTGGTGGTTCATAGCTTCGATTTATGTGCACTTAACAATTCAACCCCAGACCTTCTCCTAATGAATAACTTTCTCAATACTTTCCAATACATTGTCTACAAATTTCATCTCCTTGAATAAATCTCTTCAGATCTCCTTCAACCTAGATTAACGACATGTTAGGCTTGTCACAGAGCTCAAGGGACCACTAGTGAGAAGCAACAAAGGGAACACATGGACCAGGAGCAGGGAACAGATCAACATAATTTCCTTAGCAAAACATACTTAAAATAGTGGGAAAATTGTTTTCTTTACAAACACAAACATACACACCAACCCCAAAAGCCCATAAAGAATGATTAAATAGCCATCAAACCCATTGCCCTGGCATCAAATTCTGTATAACATAAAACAAAAATATCAGAAGGAATATATCATATAAATATGAATCTCAAGGGGGATGGGGTGCACTCAGTGGCAGAGTGTGTGCTCAGCATGCATGAGGTCCTAGATTCAATCTTCAATACCTCCACTAGAAAAAAAAAAATAGAAACAATAGAAAAATGTATCAACTTTAAATATTTACATATGTATAAACATCCTCTTTTAAAACTATTTTCCACAGGATAACCCGGGTTAATGAGAAAGTGCCTCTTCATGACTGTGATCTTGCTGATAATTGAGGGAGGAAATTAGAGTATGACCACATGAAGTAAAATCCCTTATGAAATAATGATCCCGGGTGACAATCATTATTGGCTGCTGTCATCACAAAACAGAGAGTCAACTGGACATTATGTACCTTATGACAGGAGTACAAAACTTCATATAACAAGTATTCTTGCACAAAGTTGAACCTCAGTCAGATCAAGCTTTTAGGGGAGGATCAAATCACTTGGCTAAAGCAAATACGTAGGATGGAGAAACAAGTCTAACCACAGGGGAGAATGAAATCAGCCAAACAGGAAATAGAGAAACCCCTCAGCAATTTCAAGGAAAATGAGAAACAGGTAAATTATAGATTAGAACCCACTTGAGAGATATGCTAGCTGCAATGTTTGAACTTAGTCTGGATCCTGATTTCAATCCCAAAACTACTTAAAAGTGTATTTTTGTGACAATAAGGGAATTATTTTGTAACCCTAAAAAAAAAAAGGAATATTCCAATTTTATTTGAAAGAGAACTTGTCATTTCACTAATGAAAGGTTAAGCTATGTAGGATTGTCTTCAAAATGATCCCGTAGTGGGGGAGGGGAGGAGGTGGAGATGAAAGATGTAACAACAGTGACTCTGAGTTTATAATTCTGGAGCTGGGTGACTGATACAGGCAGGCTGGCTGTGCTGTTCTCTCAACTTCTGTACATGTTTGAATCTTTCCATAAAATGTGAAAAAAACAAAAAGACTTCAGTGTTTTAAAACCCTCACTTTGAAGGTTAAGAGGTTTGCCCAAGTAGGTGAGCACCTGCATGGGGAACTGAGATTAGGAAGATCAGGCACCTGGCTCCAGGCCGACCTGGGGCTACCTTGACCCTCCTCTTCTCCTCACCATCCACAGCCAGCCCATAACTGCATCCTGTCAGCTACACTCCCCAAACGCATTCTCCCTGGATCCCACCATCTCTCATCTGGCCCACTCCAAGAGCCTCCGACCAGGCCTCCCTGCTTCCTGGGCCCCTGCCATTCATTCTCTTATCTTTGCAAAATGTGAGTGAGAGAAAATTACTTTAGTGCTTAAACTATCATGACTGCTTCTCACTGCACTTAGAGTCTACACTCCTTTCTGTGCTCCTGATTCCCTTCTAAACCTCGCATCTCATCACTCTCACCAGCGCTGGCTCCAGTATCTCCTCAAACCTGCTGAGCACATTTGTGCCTCGGGGCCAATGGACAAGCTGCCTCTATTCCTGGGGTGACTTAACCCAGATACTCAAAGTCCAGCCTCCTTATCACCATCTCAGCTCACATGTAACCTACTCAAATATAGCTTTATTGACTCACTTCCCCCCAAGTCTCCCATCTCAATACTGTATTATTTCCTTCATTTCAATCTGAAATTTTTCCTTATTCGCCTGATTATTTTTGTTTGCTCAGTTGTCCTTGGCCTCCCTCCCCCCAGCAGCCTTGCCCAAACAGCATAAGCTCCCGGGGAGCAGCCGGCACTGGTGCTTTGAGAAGACACATGCTGAGCATGACATTACAGTTACGTGGTGTAGTGAAACGGTGTCGAACAGCAGATACAGCGAAGCAGTGAGAATTCCTCTCTTATTTTATAATTTAAGTGAAACCTAACATTTACTCCTGTTTAATGAAGAATTTGGTAGGTCTTTGTTCCCAGTTCCTGGATGGGAACCCGTAAAGCCTTGAAATTTCCCAAGATAGGAGTGTCTTTGCTATTCATGGTGGACCCTTGGATGGCTTGTGTTCATGAGATGACTCAGGATGGGGACTGGCCAGCCAGAGACACCAACCATGTGATTAGAGGAGTGGTGCTTTGAGCTTTGTGACAAGTGAGTGACCACCAGGAGAGGAAGGGGCTTATATGTTAGGTCTAAGGAAAGATTTGACTTACAGTTAGGGTTTGGGTTAGCCATGTAGTTAGTGACCTAGTAAATCATGTCTTTGTTATAAAGCCTCCAGTAAAAACTTGGGGCAACAAAGCTCAGAGCTCCTGTAAGCTTCCTGGTTGGTAACACTCTTGGAGGACTGTCACGCTCAGATGCCATGAGGGCAACCCTGAGCCCTTCCCACTGGAGTGCTCTCCACAACAGCTCACCTGATGAGATCTAAGGGCTGCTTCTTGTCTATGCTTCAAGGATGAGCCCATTCCCTGTACAAAAGGCCCTGTTCGCTGGGGCAGCTGAGGTCCTCTGACGGAGGCTGAAGTTGCACTGGGAAGCAGAAGCAAACAGGTGAGCGTCACTGTCACCACGTGTTCACATGTTCTGCTAATAAAATATGGTGCTAACACTTCGTGGTCATTTGTAAATAAGGGGCCCTCCCTTGCCAGGAGGGATGGAGGTACCATATAATTTTTCATAATTCTCACTCAGGATTAATACTAATCCCTTGAGGGTCATTTGCAAACGTGGGTGGAATGGAACACTTGGATGTTACAGTCCTGGGACCACTGTGGGTAACTGGTGAGAGCCTTGCAGATGCTTAATGTCCTACAACAGGGCCAGTCTTCCACAGCAAAAAAGCTAGGCCAGCCAAGTGCCCAAACTGCTGCAGTGGAGGCAGCAGCCCCCTCCTTGGACACCCAGAGGAACCTGGATTCTGGCTGGTTAGGGGCAGGGTCAATTCTATAACCCAGGCTTTTTTGTCCCCACAATTCAGTAGTTATTCGGTGACAGCACATGGAATATAAACAATAAAGAAACTTGGCATGATGTTATATATTTAGCTTACTCAAGAAACAAAATTTAAACCCAGTCATTCTCCTTCACACCTGACCTACTTTCCTTTCTCCTGTACTAGAACCAGATTATTACCCACCCAGCCTTAGCATGGGTCCTGACTCCACTTACCTCCCTCCCAAACACCACATGAGATAATTCCTCAGCCTGGATATGGGACCAGCAATTACAACAGGCTTTAGTGGAAAAGAACTGATTGTGTGCAGATGCCAACTAAACACTGTAGAATACTGGTGTCCCACATTAGTAATCATGACAGCTGTTTGCAAGTGTCCCCAAAGTTCATTTAAGACTCTCACTGCTAGTTTTGCTGGGACATAAATATAAAACATGTGGACTGCTGGGCTGGACTGCTATGCTGGGTCTCTGATCCAGGAAGTTCAGTGTCTGCTCCCTGCACCCAGCTCCCTGTTCTCTTCATGCATGTGCATCAAGCAGCTGTTTAGTGTCCATTTTAATAGCTTAGACAGTGCATTTCAGTATTGTCTTCATCCACAAATACGTGTACCTCACAGTAGTAATGATCAATTTCAGTCTTTTCTTTCTTTGGTCTTAGAGAGTCAGATAAAAGGATAGCAAAGATAACAAAGTCATAGAGTGCTATAAAATAGTATTTCCTTTATTTCAATGACAGGATTTATTTAAAGAGCTTAGATATAACATCCTTGCATTTATGGCATCATTAAGCATCTGAAGCTGTTACATTTTACAATCTTCATTTCATGTGAGATGTTATCAGTTAGAGAAGTGCTCCTGAATTTGAGGGGTTGCTGTCATCTCAGACGGAGTCCCTAAAAAATGTCAACACTCTGCAGTATTGTCATCATGACAAGAACTCAGACAGATGAAATTTGGAAACCCCTGTGACTTACTAGTGCACAGACAGAAAATGGTATTTCAGAGGAAAAAAGCCTGAATTACAGAAAATGATAAATGAAATGGTCTAACATGCATTTCCCTTACAAAGAACTGATACTTCTTTGGTTGATAATAACATCTGTCAGTAATTATGAAAAGAGATGACAGATGCATAGTACTTACTATTAGCCAGTGCTGTTCTAACATTGACACAGATTCATTAATCCCCATAGCAACACTACGAGGTGGGTACTATTATTATCCCCATTTTATTGATGAGGAACTTGATAAACACAGAGGCTAAATGACTTTTACAAGGTAGACAGCGAGAAACCAGCACATGTGTTCCAGCCTGAGTCTACGCTCTTGGCCACTTCTCTCTTTTTTTTTTTTTTTTTTTTTTGTTTTTTGGTGGCGGGGCGATAATAAGGTAATTCTGGTGGGGGATGGGGAGGTAATTAGGGTTATTTGTCTATTTTAGAGGAGGTGTTGGGGGCTGAACCCAGGACTTTGTGCGTGCTAAGCATGCGCCACATCACTTGAGCTGTACCATCCCCTCTCAAGTCTATGCTCTTAGCTGCTAATCCACACTGCCCCACATGGTACTCTGAGGGAACTACAGTTCATTCATTCACTCACTCGTTAAACTCAGCCTTCCCGGTGCCTGGGATTCAACAGTGAACAAGACAACATGTTTCTTGCCCTAAATGAGCTTTTCGCCTCCTGACATTATCTTCATTTAACCCAGGAAGAAACAAGGTCAAGAAGATTAGCCTTTTCCTGTTAACACTGGAGGATACATGAGGTGCTTTAGTTCATTTCTGCCATTTGACTACACCATGGGGAGGGAAAGCTGCCTTGCAGATCCCGGAGCTCACAAGCCTGTTAATCCTGAATTTTTTTTAACACTGTCCCTTACTTGATACTTGATCTGAGAAAGGATGAAATAAACCTAAAAAGATTCTAAGAGAGCGTGTGGTTTATACAGGGTAACTAACCAGCCACTGTTTACTATCCTAACAGGAATCTGTAAGCATATTTCTTTTCTTTCTCTTTTTTCCTTTTTATGGGCAGCTTTTAAAAACCAAACCAAACCAACCAAACCAAATCACTTATAATTCAACAGCAGGTTCTAAATCACACCCAAGACAGCGGCTAAACTCGGTTTAGGCTTACAGTGCTGCTCCTGGTGGTTGGATTGATGAATGTATCTCTATCCTGAATATAAAAGTTATTCACGCAGCTCTTCTCAAATAGGGCAATGAAAAACTCTTGTTCCGGTTTTTGATACTTTCATCAACTTGGAGGACTTTCATAAAACAGCTGAAGTTATCAAAGGCTGAGGACCGGGTTTTCAGATGATTTGGATTCAGAGGCAATTTTATGTGCAGTATCTCAGCTTATGTACAGAGCACCTCCCACGGGGTGTGTACTTTTGCAAATACAAGCTTGTCATCCAAAACCTATATTTGGAGAATGAAAACACAAACCAGGAAACTATTTTCACATTTTTAGTACACAGATTTTTCTTACATTGCTGGTAGTTAAAGCACTTGTGCAAACACACACAGATATGACAGTGTTAAAAGTGAAGATATAATAAAAATAGATTTGCAAACCATCATAGATTTTTGCCTTAAAGATTATTTCTTTGTTGAAATTACTGAAAAGTTATTTGAAATCCTTACAATTCATGAATAAAATAACCAATGTTTTAGATGAAGAAAAGCAAACTTGTTAATTTTTAGTCCAAATTAGTAACTAAAAATAGAAACACGAAAATATCCTTTGCAGGGGTATTGTAATGACAATTTTTTAAATATCTTAAACCTAGGACTATTTACATATCTGTTCAATATAAAGCTAACAGCCATTAAAAGGGATTTAAGAGAATTATATTTATTGATATGGAATATATAATAAAAGGAAAAAGCCAAAAAATGTGAAATAATAATTTTCATTTTTGGAAGGGAAAAATATCTACATTTGAAGGAAAAAAATGTTTAGAAGGATTTTAATATTCTTTATGTATAACTAAGGTACAGAGGATTTTTAATTCCACTGTTTTTAATTCCATTGGATTTTAATTCCAGTGTTCTTTCATTTTCAAATTTGGGGGGTAAATTTTTATAATAAAAACATCTTTAAAATGATTCTTGCATAAATACATTAATAGATATATTCATGACTACATTCTCTGGCCATTAAAAAAGATCTCCTAGCTTTGGATCTGAAACATACATTCCATAATGCAGATTCTGACTGACTCGCCTCCCAGCCCACAGCAAAGGCATGGCTAAGGTGACATGTTTCAAATATCATTCCAGGTAACATGCAGGCTCCCAGCGAATGGCTGCAAAGGGACTGACACTGATCTGGTTGCTCCCAGCAGCAGACCATCACAGATGAGTTTAGATTCATAGGCTCATGTTTTCTCTGTCAAAATAAATCAGAAAATGTTAGGCTTTTACTTTCACCAAGGGAACAAGAAGTTGTTTGTTTTTCTTTTATGCAAAAAAATAACAACAAACAAATTTGAACCTGATGAAAAGACATTTGCTCAAAACAGCACAGTAGCAATGAAGGTGCTCTGGCTGGCAGGGACTTGTTGGATTACTGTGAGTGCTGGACTCCCACATGGAATTCCCTTGGCACTCCAGAAGGCCTGTGGTTGTCCCCATGGGTTTGTGGCTATATGTGGTGCACAAAAGTCTCTGGCTTTGCCACAATTTCAAAGCCTTTTTTGGCTTATGAAAGGTTTTGCACTCAAATGGAGTTTTCTTGAGTCCACTCACTGTGGACCAGATCTGACATTCTAGACTCTTAAAATCTTGCAGACATTCAAATGGTTCAGGTTTGGATGTGTATTCACCTCTGCAGGCCTGGACCAAATTCGATAAAGCCACCCGGACAAGTTCAGCAAAATGCAGACATTTTTCTCTCTGCAAGACTGAAATGTCTGTGAAGCTATAAAAACTTCTGCATCTACAAAAATAGGGAACCAACTCATCAATAACATATCTATCCATAATGCTTGGACATTTAAAAAATACTGTATTTACTCCTACTAAATTCTATCTGGCTTTTGCCAAATTGTGTCCTAAACTCTAAGGAAAGTATATAAATGTAGAGAATTTTTGACCTTTTAAGAGAAAAAGGAACCCTCCTACTCGGTTGGTGGTAATGTAAATGGTGCAGCCACTATGGAGGACAGTATAGAGTTTCTTTAAAAAACTGAAAATATACTTCTGTGTGATCCATCAATCCCATTCAAGGGTATATGTCTGTAGAAAAATATAATTCAAAAAGACACATGCACCCCAATATTCACAGCAGCACTATTTACAATAGCCAAGACACTGAAACTACCCAAATGTTCACTGACAGATGACAGGATAAAGAAGGTGTGGTATATTACATATATATGTATATTTACATATATACACACACATATATACACATGAACACACACACACAATGGAATACTGCTCAGCCATTAAAAAATAAAATAATGCCATTTGCAATAACATGGATGGACCTACAGGATATTATGCTAAGTGAAATAAGTTAGAGAAATAAAAACAAATATTCTACATATTAACTTATATGTATATCTAAAAAATAAAACAAATTAATTACTATAATAAAACAGAAATAGACTCACAGGTACACAGAACAGACTGGTGGTTACCAATGGGGAGCAGGAGGAGAGGGAGGCAGGAAGAGGGTAGGGGATTGAGAGATAAAAATACTATGTATAAAATGGATAGCTTACGGGGCTGTGTCATAAAGCACAGGGAAATATAGGCATTATTTTACGGTGACATTAAATGGAATATAATCTATAAAGATGTTGAGCCTCTGTGTTGTTCACCTGAAACTAATATGATGTAAATCAACTACTCAATAACAAAATATTTAATCAAAGTTTTTTTCATATTATTTGCAATAATTTAGAAGACAGCAGTGTCAATAGAAACATAGTGCAAGTTACAATTTTCCAGTAATCCCATTTAGAAAATAAAAAGGAACAAGTGAAATTAATTCCAGTAATAATTATATTTATCCCAAAATATCCAATATACTATTATTTCAAAAGTGTGATTAACACTTTTAAAACTTATTAATAAATATTTTACATTATTTTTGTTGTACGAAGTCTTGAAAATCTATTATGTATTTTCCACTTATAGAACATCTCAATTCACAACAGCTACATGTGGCTGGTGGCTACCCTACTAGACAGAGCAGGTTACAACATTCATACTTCTGATAAATTACCTGCTCTTAATTATTTAAAAAACTTGCAGAAAAGGCTTTAAGTATTCCCTATATCTAACAAAGCAACCTTGACGGGTGGGGAGTATCTTCATTATAAAGTGAAAAATAAAGGTAAGAGAGCCATGGTTACATGTAAGTTAATGTAACAATACCTTCTTAATTCATTCAGGACTTTACAATCTTTCTTCATATGCCAAGGATTCACTGTCACTGTGCAATGTTTTTCAATATTATCATCTTTGGAATTGAGAGGCTTCTGATGACCCTGCTTTGTGCATCTGTACATAAAAGAAAATAACAAAACAGAAAAAGACCTTATTAAAGATAATTTAGGGGGGCAGGTATAGCTCAAGTGAAAGATCATATTCTTAGCATGCACAAGAGCCTGGGTTCAACCCCCAGTACTTCTTATAAAAATAAAATAAATAAAAACCTAATTACCACCCCCTGCAAAAAATTAATTAATTACTTTAATTAAAATTTAAAAAAAGATAATTTAGTGAAGACTTATCAGGCTACAAGAGCTACAATGAATGCCCCTGCCCTCATTAATTTAGAAGAAGTCTCAAAATATTTCCCAACATAAAGGCTAAAATATAATTCAGAACACTTTCTGATGGTCAGCATGATTGTAACAAAAAAGTAGATTATTACCTCCCTGGTGTCAAAGCTCTGTCAGAGATGGGAACAGAAAATTTAGTAAAAATGATTTTGCAACTATCTTTGAAAGAAATGCTGAGAAATGATCTTTTCTGTTGGAAATTAGCCTGCTTTTACATTCTGCAGTAGGCATACGTGTTTACAAACCAGGCAGGGACTGGACCATATTTTACACATACTTTAGAAACTGATTTGAATTTTGCTCTCTACCTTCAAGGCTATTTTTTAGGTAATAACATAAGCTGGCCACTATAGTAAATTTTGTTTCCCTGTTTGCTTAATCCTCACAACAACTCTCTTAACTGCTATTATTACCCCCATATAACAGATATAGAGCTTGAGATAGAAAATAATTTGGGTAAATTGGTAAATAGTGGAGCTGGGTAAGACTGCAGTCAGTCTGACACTCAAGTCCATTCCACTCACCAATGTCTGATACTGCTACCTACATTCAGCAATGACTGCTGATTTCATATTTAAGAGTGTCATTTCTAAAAGTGCAAAGCTATATTAGTACCACTGTGTAAATTATACTTTTGAGATGTGATTGCCAAAAAAAAACAAAAACAAATAAAATCAGGGTGCCACTGAGGGGAGGGCGAACTGCATATGGACAGACACAAGGGGACTTTCTGAGGACACAGTTGCACAACTCTAGAAATAGCTAAAATGGCTGACTTGTACAATTATAATGTGTGAGTTTTATGGCCTGTAAATTGCACCTAAATACAGCTATTAAATTAAGAAACTGGGATACCAAATTAAGACTAAAACACATACATATATCATACAAAGAACAACAGGCAAATATCATTATTTACTGCACCATTTTCCTTCATGCAGCTTCCTTTCCTCACCCATTCCTGAAAGGATGATTCATTTTTAAAATAGCCTTTTAATTTATTCAGCAAATAATTTTTGACTGCCTACTATGTACCCAGGACTAGTCTAGGCAGTTGGAATAGATCAATAAACAAAACAAAATTCCTGTCCTCACGGAGCTTGGTTGGAGTCTAGCTGGGGTAGGGCATGGAGATGACAATTCACACAACACAGCAGCAGAGGAGGTGGCATTTTATGAAAGAGGAACCATGGAAAATGAAAAAAGGGCAAGGTAAAAGAGATGAGGGTATGGGATGAGGGTGATGTTGTATTAAATACCAGAGCAGGCCACACTGAGGACTGAGGTTAGAACTAGGACTAGGAGGTGAGAAGTCCCAGGTGGGCGGAATAACCATCACCAAGGCCAGCGTGCACCTCGCATGTTCCAGGATGGGGGCACGGCTGGAGCTGCAGAGAAGGGTGAGTGCAGATCCTGTACGGCCTTGGAGGACGTTGTAAGGACTGTGGCTTTTACCCGGAGTGAAATGGGGAGGCACTGCAGAAGGACGACACAATCTAACTTAGGTTTTCAAGGCTCACTTTACTGCTGGGTGAGAATAGTCCAAACGGGTAAGAGATGAAAGGAGGGAAGCTTCTGAGAAGGGCTGTGCAGGAGGAGAGGACAGTGGCTTAGGGCAGGGAAGCAGCAGTGGAGGCAGGAGCCATGGTGAGTAGTGGCTGGGTTCTGGATATGCTTTAAAGGCAATGTTAAACCAGATCTATTGACAGAATTCATGTGGTATGTCAGTGCAAGTCAGAATAACTCCAAGTTTTATGACCAAAGCAGCTGGAAGGATTAAGTTTCCACTTACTGAATGGGGGAGGCTGCAGAAAGAAACACTTTGGGGGGGGGGTAGGAGGACCAAGAGATCAGTTTTTACACATGTTGGTTTTAAGATATCACAGTTTCAAGTGAAGATGTCAAATCAGCAGAAGATTGTAAGAGTCCAGAGTTGGAGAGAAAAAGTCTAGCAGGAGACAGAAATGTGAGAATCATGGGTCACACAGGTGGTAGAGGAAGAAATGAAACCCAGGTATTCAAACATTAAGATAGCCTGGCATTAACCATAGAATTTGTCCTTGAGGGCCTGCCTACTAGGTGTGGATATCAGTCCTATTTCCCGACCACTCGAGTTTTAAAAAGGAACTTACAAATCAATTTGTGCAAGACACTGCCTCCAGTGGGTAGGTCCAGAGCTGGAGTGGGAGAATGGGATGGTGCACGCTACTCCCTACGGCAGAATGTGTGTGTGTGTGTGTGTGTGTGTACACGCATGTGTGTGTGCGCAGGGGGATGAGATACACCTGGCTTAAGATAAAGAGCTAGTAAGTCTAGAAGCTGAAAGATGAAAGAACATCCAGATCTGGTAGAGGGAACAGGGGAAACACTGTGTACTGTAAGACATATCCCCATAATGCCATTTCCCACCATCCTTTCATCAGGAACACAGTTGGAAAGGGGGGAATTATGTAGATACTTGTGATGTACACAAACTTTCTGACTATGTAACACTGAATATCTACATATGTTACAAGTTAATGATATTCATATTTGCTTCAAGTTTAATAACAAGTTCACAACAGAGGGAAAATAAAATATTGAGGACTGGTAGAAGTATCGTAGAAGGCCTTTCAATGCTCAGAATGGAAGCAAAAGCAGCTTCACCCCACAAAGAATGTCATAAGGGTCAAGAATGTTTATATTTGCTTAAGAAATTGAGAGATACAAGTTCCTGCTTTAAAGAATTATCTTTAATACAGATACCATACTATAAGCAACTCTATACTGGTGCTTTCTTAAAGCTATTATTAGTTCCTGCTTGTTCTGATGTACTCCAGAAACTCTGCAAAGAAAACCTTCTATTCAAAGTCTTAAAGGAATAAAAAAAGAAATAACACTGCATTCTGTTATGTGTTCTCTGTACTGAAAGTCACTTGCAAATGCAGCACCCTGCCACAGGTCTACATTTTTAACAATAAAGTCCTTAGCGCAATTTTTCAATCGCTATGTGACTGTGTGTCAGTCTCTCACTCAGAAGCAGAATGGAGTACCAGAAAATGACACGTCATGTCTAAAACTAAAGATGTGGGAGATGAACGTACACCAGGAAACAGCTAAGTGGGAGGGTGAGGTTTACCTTCTAAGTTACCGTAAGTGCAGTTACACCTGCTCCCTGCTTCAACTGTGAAGTGAATAACTAGTCTTTTCCAGAAAAGCTCTCATTCTGAGTACTGTCTTCTTTAAAATATTTGGAGATTCTTTTTTAAGGTTCTTTCACTTTTAAGTCTTTCCCCAACTCTACATCCCATAACAAGTGTTAAAATTATCCAATAGCCTATTGTTACAGAACATACTCTACAACAGCTGAGGTTTCCCAGGGTTTGGATCCCAGAACTCTGCTACCAGGTAATCCTAAAGCCTTCCTTCCATAACTGACTCTTCTGCCAATTCCCAGCTGCGGGCAAATTCGGCTTCTCAGACCAGGTAACATTCTAACTCTGCCTACGAACACTCCACTGCCAGTAAAGGAACTGTCAGACAGGAAGCACACAAAGCCCCTAGTGAGGATTGCCTCCTTCAAACAATCAAGATGCCATCACCAAGCAAATATTTAAACCTACTGCAAAACTTCTGAAGACATCTCACAAACAATATAGTTTGTATAGATGCATACTATTTGCTCTGGAATAGTGATTTCCACTGGAGGGAACAAAGAAACACATGATCCAAGCAATTTTTTAAAACTGCACAAACCATCCCTCTTCACGTGAGGATTCAGGCAAGCCCGTCTTACAGGTCTAGGTGTAACAGAATGACAGCACCTCTAGGAGTAGGGTGAAAAGCAGCGAGGTAGACTTTTAGTGAAATGGGGTGATGTAATAGACCCCATCACCCACTTACCTCCCTCCAAAGGACAATCATCTCAGATCGAGAACAAACACTTTGGGAAACAGAGGTTGTTTATGTTTTTATGGTTTTCTGGTGGAAATAATGCTCCGAGTCATGTGAAGTTGTGGCTACAAAATTGAACAGGGGACTGGACATTTTCACATTCAGGACACAAATAGCCCCCAGATAGCCACCATATCTGCTCTCCCCTTTGCCTGTTCACCCCAAAATCTGCAGGACTCTCCTGCTTGCAATGACACCCACCACTTCTCACAAATTCTTGCCAAGTTCACTTCAGCAGCTGGTGGTGTCAAAGTCACCATTTGTACTGCTATGAAGTCCCTCCATTACTTTATATCCCTTCTATTTTCTCTCTTGTCTTCCTAGCTACACTTGCATTCAGAAGCTGGTTACCGCACTAACATTGCCTCTGTAATCAGTCCAAGATATAAGAAGTAGAGATTCAACTGTAACCAGTCCCAGAATACTTGCCATGCCACTCTAGTGTCCCAACAAAATACTCTGGCATCCCTCATCTCACCCAAAGAACCGCCACATTACTTAGAGGTTGCAAAATTAGAGGACTTTCTCTACTGGGAAACACTGTGGCTTGTGGTAGAGTTGTGATTTCAGTTTTTGCAACTAGTTACAGGCAAAAAGACATGGTCCACAAATTTTCTTCAAGCGTTTGGAGTTGAAACTTTTATTACATACAGAGCCGGTGGACTAACCGTAATCTTTGAACATATGGTCATATTATCAAATAATGTTCATGTCTGCCTTACAGACATGTAAGAACTTGAATTACACCTGCAGCCTGTAGGCCTTTAGAATTGGATGTGAAGCATCCTGTGAGATAAAAAACCTTCTATCCAGTCACAGAACACCTTACAGACAACATCACACTAATGCCAATGAATACATTAGTATAGTTCATGTATGGTTAAGTTACGTCTCCAATTTCTCAGAGCTGGAACGGAGATGTCTAGAAAATCTGGAAAAGCCCAATTACCAAAACGGCTCAAAAGTTAAAGCAGACTCCTGCACATCCCAGAGCGTAGGGCGGAGGGGGCATTGCCCACCACCCTGTCCTCCCCCAGGACGTGGCATGTGGGGAAGCAGGCAGGAGTGGGTGGCTGGGACTCGGAGGTGGAGAGGTGATGAAAACAAGAGTGGAAATGCTCTGGTCCTAGAACAACAGAGCTGTAAAAAGCTCAGCTTCAGTTCAACCCGCTCCCTCTCCCACTTTCCCTCCCATCTACGTGACAAACAGAGCACAGTCAGGCACTTTCTGCCCATGACGGTGACTACTAGCAGGAAAGGGACCAGAATAAAAGCATGTCCTATAAAAGATCAGTGTAATGTTAAAGACTATGTTATAAACAATGAACAGCACTGTCAGAGTGGGACACTTGTGAGATGCTCAAATAGGGAGGAGGAGGTTGAGGATCCATTTGCTGCACTGCCATGTCTTTTATCACTCCTATTTCTGACCTTTCCTTTGCCACTTTTTGCAGCACTGCCATCACTGGCAGGTAAAGGGGCAGCAATGTGACTTGGCCGTTTGGCTGATGGGGCTACATTTCCCAGCACTGGAATGAAAAGGCACTGGAAGAGGAGAAGCTGGAAGATGTGAACCGCGGTCCTGGCCTGTGCCAAACACTAACCTGATGACCCTGGGTTAGGCTCTTAGTCTCTCTGGGCTTCCGGCTGTTTACTTATAAAAGAAGGTTTTGTCATTCCACAAATATATCCAATATGAAATGTAACGTGAAAGTCAAGCATAATGACATCTCACCTGCTTGCCTCAGGGAACTGTACAAGTGCTGAACAGTATGTGAATGTAAACACAGAGTTAAGAAAACTATTGAGGTAAAGCACTAAACTGAACATGGGGATACATTTTTATGGATTTTCTTGGCTTTCTTTTTTAATTGCAATGCTGAATTAAGAGTTATTAGGTATAATCCACACCACCACCCCTGTGAATAAGTAGGTAAGCACTGCCTGGATGCCTGCTATTGCCCGATGCTAAGCAGGGTGAGGGGTGCAAAGGACGCTGAACAAGGGAGTCTTCTCCAGTTACCAGCTAAGTGAGGAGACACAATGGAAACCACCCGGGAATGGTACCAAGTCAGTACTCAAGGCCAAGATTACAGGCTACCGATCATAAACAGTGCAGGAATACAAAGAGGAGCTAGAAGTATTTGGAGTAAATAGGGAAGAGTGTATGAAGGGGATGGGGCTCCAACTAGTTCTCAGGGCAATTCTAAGCTGTTTTAACTGAGGACTGGATAGGAAAAGGCTGGTGACTCCTGGTTTTTAATAAGGCACAGGTTACCCTAGGAGGCTAAGTCACATAATGATTGGAACAAACAAAGTAAGTCCAAAATGATGGAGGGTCGAGACTACCTGGCTGAGATCTGGTTGTGGTAAGTCTTTGACTTGACTCTAGATGTTGGAGCGTCAAAACTGTAGGTTGACTGAAAGGGGGGGAGAATATCCAAGAATTCATCAGAAGGAAAAATTCATGTATCAGGGATGAAAGCTCTTCATCAGAGTATCAGCAATCAGAATAGACACTTGAAACCAAAAGCATACAGTTCCAGAAGCCGACAATATGTGGAGGGTGGTGGGAGAAATATAAATCAAAGATCACTCCAAGCCATTGGGTATTCAAGACCGGAAGAATGATTATCCCACTGAATAAGTGGAGACGCTGCAAGAAAAAAGATTATGAAATCAGCTTTAGACATGTTGAATCTGACATATGAGCTAAGAGTAGGTGTTCTCTAAGAAGCTCAAAATTCAAAACTGAAGCACAGATCTAGAGTACAGGCTTAAGATGCAGATGGACAAGACAATGATAAATCTCCTAAAAGAAAACATAGGCAAAACATTATCTGACATAAATCTTAGCAACGTTCTCCTAGGGCAATCTACCCAGGCAATGTAAGTAAGAGAAAAAATAAACAAAAGGGACGTAATTAAACTCATAAATTTCTTCACAGCAAAGGCAACCATAAGTAAAACAAAAGGAAACAACAACCTACGAATGGGAGAAAATATTTGCAAATGATACGACTAGCAAAGCCTTAATTTTCAGAATATATAAACAGCTCATACAACTTAATAACAAAAAAAAAAAAAAAACAACTCAATCCAAAAATAGGCAGAAGACCTAAACAAGCATTTCTCCAATGAAGACACAAATGGCCAATAGGCACATGAAAAAATGCTCGATATCACTAATAAACAGAGAAATTCAAATCAAAACTACAATGAAGTATCAGCTCACACCAGTCAGAATGGCCATCGCTCAGAAGTTCATGAATGATAAATGCTAGAGAGGCTGTAGACGGAAGGGAACCCTCTTACACTGCTAGTGGGAATCCAATTTGGTGTAGTCATTATGGAAAGCATGGAAATCCCTCAGAAAGCTAAAAGTAGACTTACCCTATGACCCAGCAATACCACATCTGGGTAAATAACTGGAAAGAACTGCAATGTGAAAAGATACCTGCACCCCAGTATTCATAGCACCACTGTATACAATAGCCGAGACATGGAGGCAAGCTTAATGTAGCAACAGATGACTGGAAAAAGAAGTTGTGGCATATTTATACACTGGAATACTACTCTACCATGAATAGGACAAAATAAAACCATCTGCAGCAACATGGATAGAGTTAGAGATCGTCATTCTAAGTGAAAGCAGCCAGAAACAGCAAAATACCAAATGATACCACTCATATGTGCAATCTAAAAAAAGAGAGAAAAAGACACTGAACTCATCTACAAAACAGAAACAGACTTGCAGTCTTAGTAAACAATCTTAAGGTTTCCAGGGAAAGGGGATGGGAAGGGATAAATTTGGGAGTTTGAGATTTACAAATTTTAGCCACTATATATAAAAATAGATTTTAAACAAAGTTTCTTCTGTATAGCACAGAAACCTATGTTCATTATCCAGCAAAAACCTACAATGAAAAAGCCGATACACCCACCAACTGAGGAAGCAAGGGAAGAAAGGAGAGTTAGTTATGCTGGGCTAGAGCCCACTTCTAAAATCCTTCTCAGCCACTGAGGCTGCCCGGGTACATAGAGCCTTCCTCCCAGGGACAGGCTGACATGACAGGCATCCTGCAAACCTGGGGCAGCGGATGCCGTCCCCAGGTCTGGCCCTGGGGGAGATGGGAGCAAGTCCACCTGCTCCCCTTGGGGCAGCACCCCTCCCCGCAGCCCCCGCCAACTGACTGCATCACTCCTGCCTCTCAGGAACCCACTGACGTGAAAACAAGTGATCCACGAACCTGGGGCAGCCGCAGGGAGATGGGCAGCGACCTGGCAAGCTGGTCGACTTGCCCCCATCTCCCCCACGTCCTGTCCAGGGCTCGGCCTCTGCTACTCCAAGCACGGTCCGCAGGTCAGCCTGCTTCTGGTAGGAGGGCGCGGTGTGGTCGAAGGCAGTGGCATGTTATGGGGTCTGCCCATGGGAGCCCGTGGATTTGCTTCAAACTCCTCAGCGCATGGCCTGAGCTTGGCCTCTGCTACCCCAGTTTCCTGGAACTCAGGTTACAGTTCAGCCTGCTCCTGGAAGGCGGGTGCTGTGCTGTCAGGGAAAGGCGGCGGCTGCGATGGCGGGATTGGGGCTGCCCTGTTGGAGCTCGGGGGTTGCGACCATTTCCCGCTGCTGCTGCAGCCATCCCAGCACACTGATCGCACCTAGCCCACCTTCCAGGAGCAGACTGACCAGTAACATGAGTCCCACGAACCTGGGGCTTTAGAGGCCGCCCCCAAGGTCAGGCCGCGGGGAAGATGGGAGCAAATCCAGGGGCTATCATGGGGCAGCCTCCATTCCATCCGAGGCCCGGCGACCGCACCGCACCCGCCTCCTGGGAGCAGGCCGTGATCTGAGGGCCAGTCAGAGATGCTCCGGAGCCGTCCGGCGACCTCCCACCTCCCGGGGCTGTACCTGCTCTCCTAAACCCGGGTGTAAGAGGCGGCAAAAACGCGGGGTTCAGGAACTACTAATAGCGGGGTTACCACGAACCACAGAGGCGGCTGGGACCCGCCTCAGGTTCGTAACGGGACGCGCGGCCGGGACCTCACCTCCGCACCCCTCCCTGGGCGCCTCCTCCGCTGCACTGCCCAGGCGTCACCCGCTGGCTTTGAGCAGCGAGCCCCCTTGACTGCCCGGCAGCGGCAGCCGAACTGAGGGCAAGCGGCGGCCCAGACTCCAGGCCGTGTTCCTCTTCCAGGAGCTGGTCCAGGAGCAACCGGCTCCCGCCAGGTTCCACGCGTTCTAGGCGGCTTCTGGCGTCCGCGAGCCTACCCGTCTGCGCGTGCGCGCCCCTCCTCCTCCCGCCCGCAGCGCAAACTGCCCGGGTGGGTCTCCTGCTTTACCGGCCCTGGTCACTGGGGCCGGGAGGAGCCAGGTGGGGCCCCTCCTGCTCGTCACGCAGGGTCTCCATCCCCAAAGCCTTCACCCCGCCACCGACTGGGTCCTGGCACTGAACTAGAATCGCGACTGTCCTGGGCCAGGCCACACCCCGCCAGCCCCAATTCCCCTGCTCAACTTCCCCTCCCTGTTACTACCCTCCCACCCCTGGCCAGGCCCATTCTCCCACCAGACCTTGAAGACAGGGCTTCTTCTCCTCACACCAAGGTCCGTACCCTGACACTCCGTCCTGCTAGGTCCTAACCTATGGCCCCTACACCCTCATGCCTCACCACAGGACCCCCAACATCCTGAAACTATCTCCCTCGCCTCTCAGCCAGGTCAGTTCCACTCTGAGCGGGCCCCACACTCCTCAACCTATACCCCCTCACCATGGGATCCCCTTCACTCTGAGTGCACCCCTACCCTGAGCTGACTCCCTCACCCCTCACCCGGTGGTTGGGGTGGGGAAATCTGGGCTCCAGTAATGATGACTAGTGCCACCAGTGGGGGATCCAGCCTAGTACGCACCTTCATAGTTAATGTCTGAGGCTACAAGGCAAGGCAGGCTGGGCGGAAGGTGGTTCCAATTCCCGCCCTGGCACCCTGATTCCCGCACCCTCTGCCTCAACTGACCCGATGGGTCAGGGTGATCCCAGACTGCCAGCCACTGGCTTGTGGGCCTTGGGTGGTTGATGTTCCTGATGGTGATCTGGACCCCTAGGGCGGAGGCACTGGGCACGTGGAACTTTGGGGTGGGGGAGTTCAGAGGGTCCACTTGAGCCCAGGGTTAGACAGCAGATGGTGGGCTGTGTGCATGGGGCTGTGTGCGTGGCCTGGGCTCAGCCCAGGTGGGTGCAGGGATCTTGTTCATTCACACCAGGCCAGAGGGAAGAGGGACGGGAGCTTTCAAAGCATCAAAGTTAGGAAGCCAAGGCTGGAGAGCAAAGTAGGAAGTGCACTCTCCAGGCCACCATGGATCTCACAGCGACGCTGGTCCCTTGCATCAGGGGACACTGGCAGTTGACTGGTGAATGAGACATCCCCTGTTGTGGTATAGTTTACAGGCAATTGAAGGGATTTTGACAGGTAATTTTAATCCAATAATTGTCACTTTCTCTGCGGGAGATCAGGTCCAAAGTCATGGGGAATCTGGCAGTGATCCTGCCTGAACTCCAGCCTGGGACAGTGGAGGATCCACCCAGGAATCATCATCTTAGCTCTCACCAAAAGTCACTGTAATAGAGAAGAACAAATCTGACTCCATATTGGATCTGTTCATTTTCCTTTAACCCTCTGCTGTGTTTTCTAGGCTTAGTCTAGCTAGCTCTGCTCCTTTTGTAAAACAATGTTGCCTTTAGCCTGAAATAAATAGGAGAGCCTATTCTCAAAACTCTGACCTTTAAGGATATTAACACTTTTGCTCTCCTATAAAGGTAACAAGTTGCAGAATAGAAAAAGTTTGTTTTATTGCAGGTTTTACAGGAACACCATGATCTGACGCACGTGGACAACTACAAAGGATTCCAAGAATAAAGTAATCCTACACCAACAAGTTTGCAACAACCAACCACAGCCCCTCCCCTTTTTAGTAGAAAAGGAGCCTGAAGTCTGACTTGCGGAATATGGTTCTCCAAGTCTGCCATTATCTTGGTCTGCAGCTGTCTACGTAGACCAGGTCATAGTGCCTCTGTAAAACCTCTAACAAAACAAAATTTATTTTCTATACTGCAACTCGTTCTCTTTATATAAGTGCAAAAGTGTTAATATCCTTAAAGATCATAGCCTTGAAAATAGGCTTTCCTGTATATTTCAGGCTAAAGGCAACATTGTTTTACAAAATGTGCCGAGCTAGTAAGATTAAGACTAGAAAAGAGGGCACAAGGTTAAAGCCAAAAGGAGAGTTCTTCTATGGAGTCAGATATTTTCTTTCTATTATAGTATATTCTAATTTTGTATTGTTTATAAGAATAAAGTTTAGCCTTTTCTCATTTTAAATTGTGCAATTTTCATGAGCATTAAGTGCATTTACAATGCTGTGAGACCAACACCACTGGTTTCAGACTATTTCCTTCCTCAAAGTAAAAGCTTGTATACAAAGCGAATCCCACATCCTACCTCCCCCAGCCCATGACAAGCCCTAATCCCCTTACTCTCTCTAAGTCTTTACCTTTCCTGGAGGTTCCCTATCAATGAAATCATATAAAAGGTGGCTTTTATTTATTTTTTTTGTCTGCCCACATATCTTAAGTAGGGACGGGTGAATTTTTGTTTGTTTGTTTTCACGTGAATTACCATTTTTGTATTTTGAGAGGAAAATCCAGATGGATTAAAGATGAGACGTACCAAATGAATCCCTTTTAGTAACTCTGGCATAATCTCGGGGTAGGCACTGCTGTTCTAATTGTGAAACCAGAGCCAGAAGGGAGATGCTTAGCTCTTCTTTTCACAAAATAAAAGGAGACAAAAACAGAAAACAAAGACCAAGAAAGACAGATGGAAAGACAAACCACAGCCTGGAAAAACCTTTCCTCATGACCCAAGGTCAGAGAAAACCTTCACATCCCTGTGGTCCAAAAACCTCTTGAAGCCCAGTGTTCTGAAAAGAAACAAAACACACACAGGCAGTTCCAACGAGAGGCAGTGCAGCTGGCCAGTGTCTGCTAGAGATGTTCGACCTCTCAGGTGAGGACACAGGCAGACGGACTGACTGCAGAGACAGCATTGGCCACCATCACACTGGCAGGTCTTTAGCCCGGTGACAACCAGCCCTGGTGACAACGTGAGCAGGGAGAGGCCCCAGGAGGTCCCCTAGAGGGAAGAGCAAATGGACGCTCCTCTCCGGCAGAACAAGGGGCAGGACAAATCAAAGTGCCACAGGGGCATCCCTTCCCTAGCAGTGCTGGTCCTTAGAGCAGATCCCACCAAAGTTCTTGCACAATTTTCAAAGATAATTTTTCTTCAGTAACATGAATCCAAAATAATCAATATGCCATCAAGGGATTTTCAGAAGTGACCTGCCCTGGGCCCGAAAATTACACACACATAAGTACACACATATACACATAAATATATACACACATACATACAGGAAAAGAGACAGACAGACTGGAACACAGAGAAGCAGGGGGAGACAGAGAAACAGAGAGAGAGACAAGTCAGAGAGAGAGGCACTGAGAGACAGAGACAGAGAGAAGGAACACTGGAGCTGGTAATGAGTGGAACTCACGCACATTTCACAAGTCAGTCTACATGTCAGAACCTGGTCCCAAAGTCCATCCACCCTCCAGGGGAGGGTGTGGGGATCACACAATGGCGTGCGAACAGAAGGCAAAAAATAGGAAGCCATTGTGGGGCAGCCCACCACAGAGGCCGAGACGAGACACCGGACCTGTATGTCAACATGACAGAATGACCTAGGATGTTGTATGCCAGAGCGGACAATGTGAGAGTTGTATTTAATTTCAGTCTCATGACTGGGAGCTGGGAAGCAAGCAGCAAGGAAAGTGACTTTCTCCAGACCCCAGGGCAGACCCCGGCCTGTGTGGCATGTGCTCTGTTCTCTGCCAGCCCTCTGTGGGGTCCTTCCTTTGCTGAGTCTGTGCACGAGCTCCCTGTGATGCCAGCCCATGGGGGTGACAGATGCAGTAGGTTTTTCTAGGTCTAGAGACAGGATGGCTTCTCTAGGAAACAGGGGCCAGAATGACACCCACTGTGCCGATGGGGGATTGGGGAGACCCTGAGAGGCACGTGGCTTGTCCAGGGTGATAGCACTGCTGAGTGGGGAGAGCCAGGTCTGAACCCAGCTGTGTCCTCAGAGCTGCGGCACTGGATGCATCCAGGCCTACCCAGGGCTATGGGGGATGGTGAGTTGGTATCACTGTGTGTGAACATGCCAAGAAGTGAGAAATGAGAGATCGGCAGCCCAGAAAGGCCCTTGGGGAGCTTTGTGTCAAGAGGAAGCTTGGATAAGTGGACCCCAGGAAGTGACCTAACTTCCCTGGCAATAGAGCCCAACAGAACTTGGAACTGCAGTCACCAGGCACCCACTCTGTAGAGGTCCCTACTCAGCTCACCTGGTTGGAGAGAGAGGCATATTCTGCTGCATCACAATATCCCGAGGCCGCAGCCCCTGGAAAGACAGCAGCGACGGGCTGTACCAACGCTGACTTCGCTGGGTCAGGTCTCACCCAAGGCGCCTCTGGCCTTTTGGCCAGAGAGACCCAAAGGTAACACAGGGAAGCCCAGGGCAGGCCCGCCCAGGCCAGGCCACCACTGAGATCCCACACAGGTAGAACCATGGCCCCTTCCTGGCTGGTGGAGGTGGAGCAGTCATATTGGGGATGGGTTTCTGCCTCAAGCAAGAGCAGGTCAGAGGCCTGGGGACCAGGTCACACCCACAGCCCAGGTCAAAGCTGGCTGGCTGGGATGTGGAGAGCCGGGGAAGGGTCCTGCTGCCCGAGGTGGAGCCCATGCTCTCTGGGTATGTCTTTTCCCTCCCGGGTGTCTGAGCTGAACAAGGTCCCAGTCTGATCTGGCAGCAGAGGGTCGAGTGGACAGAATCAGGAGTGTTCCTGGCCGGGCAGGGCTCTGAGACTTCCAGGCCGGGTCAGCTGCTGGTCACTGTCATTGCAGAGCCAGATACCACATACTGAACAGAAGCTGATGAATAAGAACACCAACGCTCCCTCCCCAAGTGAAGGGCTGATGTGCCACACTTCTGAGGGCCAGAGCAGGCTCCAGGTGGGTCTGGATAATGAGGGGTCACCACCACCATGGCCCAGAAATCAGTGGGGCAAGCCACCGACCCAGACATCACCCAGGGTTCTCCCCAGGGACCTGCCCAGGGCTGACGGGCAGCTCAGCACACCCAGCTCTGACCTGGAGCACCGTGCCCAACTCGCTGCAATTCAGGTGGAGGACCAGGAGCCCCCGAAGCAGAGCCCGAAGGTCAGAAATGCAGGGCTGGTGCATGTGTGCAGGTGAGGGAGGGGCGAGGGCTGGGCCACACAGGGAGGTGTCCCCATAGGCTACTGTTGGGACCAGAGCAAAGAATGGCCTCAGACCACCTGTCTGGAAAAATTCAGTCACAGAACACATCCTGTGGGCACTTTCTGGGTGGGAACTGTCTGGAAAGCTCTGGGAAGATTTCTGTCTTTCAAGATGCACATGGAAAAAGAGGCAGGTGGGTAAAATTTTTTTCTCCCACAGCATAATCTCTTCCACAAGACTTAAAACTCTCTCCACATCTAATAGTTACAGAGGAGGCAGGGGCAGGGGAAGATGTCAGAGACCAAAAAAAAGGACGATCTGGATCCAGCAGGAGACCCTGAGCTCCCTCCTGCCACTCCTGCAGCTCCTCCTGAACCTGCATCTGCACCTGGACTGCTGGGCAACGGAGAACCAGTTCAGGCATCACCGCCCCCTGGGGAAGAGCCCTCTCTGCACCCACCCACACCTTCTTCTCCAAAATGTACCCCAAAATCCCAACGTCAGTCCCCTCCCCCCCAAACTTGACGTCCCTTCCGCTGGAGATGTTTTTGTATAGTTTTCTTTAGTTTCCTTTGTTTGTTTCACATCATTTATGGCATCCTTTATTTTTCTTTTTAGAGTTTCATGTAATAAAATATTGACTTTTCCCGTTTTAAATTGTGCAATTCAGGAGCATTAGGGGCATTCACAACGTTGTGCGACCATCACTACCATCTAGTTTCACACTATTTCTTTCCTCAAAGTGAAACCATGGATCCAGAGAGCGCACTCCCCTCCCTCCTCACCCAGCCCCTGACAACCCCAAGTCTTCTTTCTCTCTGCGTGTCTTTACCTCTCCTGGGTGTTCCATTTCAATGAAACTTTAAGAAAGTGTGCTTTTTGTGCCTGCCTACTTGTTTTCAGCTGGGGCTGGTGATTTTTTTGTTTTCACTTGAAACAGCATTTTTATTATTTTAAGGGGATATCCAGGGGGATTAAAGATGTGATGTACAAAATGAAGCCCTTTTAGTAACTCTGTGCATAATCTCAGGGTAGATACTTCTATTCCCCCTGTGACACCAGAGCCAGAAGACAGAAGGGAGATGCTTAGCTCTTCCTGTGGAAAAACAAAACCAAGCAAATCAAAAAACTTAGCAAAAGCCCAGAAAAACTGCTTGAAAGACAAACCACATCCTGGAAAAAGCATTCCTCATAACCCAAAGTTGGAGAAAGTTTTCCCATCCCTGTAGTCCAAAAATCTTTCAAAACCCAGTGTTCTAAACAGAAACAGAACAGACATGGTCAGTTCCAATGAGAGGCAATGCAGGTGGCCAGTGTGTGTTAGAGATGCTTGACCTCTCAGGTGAGAACACAGGCAGAGGGAAACACTGCAGAGACAGCACCCGTCACCATAAAATTGCCGGGTCTTTAGTCAGGTGACAACCAGCCCTGGTGACAATGTAAGCAGGAAGAGGCTCCAGCAGATCCCCTGGAGGAAAGAGTGAAGGGACGCTCCTCTTCAGGAGAATAGGGTGCAGGACCCATCAAAGGGCCACAGATGCATCTCTTCCCCAGAAGTTCCTTACAGTTCATCCCACTAAAATCCTTACACACCTATTCAAAGATGCCTTTTCAAGGATGTTCATCACAGCACTGGTTGAAATAGTCTGAATTAAAGCAACACTAATGTTGATGGAGAGGGGATGGGGTCCACTCATTCTGGTTCATGTGGATGAATGAATGCTGTGCAGTTGGAAAAGTGGGTGCCTGGTCTCTACCCAATGTCAAGGGAGGCCTCAGGGTGGAAGTATGTAGACCCACTGTCTGCATCCAGCATCCCATCTGCACTACCACATGTGTGTGAAATCAATATAGCCATAAAATTGATCTAACTGTGAGTGTGTGAGAGACAGAGATGGAGAGAGACATACTGAGAGACACAGAGACTGAGACATAAGCACCAAATCATTCATGGCAGTCACCTCTGTGGGTGGGAATTACAAATCTCATCTCTTTTAGGCAATATTTCAATTTTTTGTACTGTGTCTGTATTACTCTACTAATTCTAAAAGGATTAAAATCCTATGTTAATGTGACACATTCATTGCTCATCTGTGGAGTAATTAAAGTACACTAATCCTGTTTTTAAAAGAATTTAAAGCCTTCTCAGGACTCAGTTCCATGTCAGCTCTGTGGCAGCAGAGGTTCTCCAGGAGGTCGTGTCTCTTCTGAATCAGCATCCAATAGAGGTGAGGAAGAAGTACCAGACTTGGACACTGGACTACAATAGATGAGAGATTCTGTCAAGAGAAATTAAGACCTACATTCACAGAGAATAATCCTATATTCATGGAGCAGAAGGCTTCATTCTACTAAGATGACAGTATTCCAAGAAGAGATCTAAGGATTTAAATTATGCCTACCCAAATCCCAGGTGGTGTTTTGCAGGAGTTGACAATCAATCTAAAATTCACGTGGAAAATCCAGGGACTCAGAATACATGAGTGAATCTTGAAAAAGAATAACAAATTTCGAGGAATGGAAAGTCAGATGGAACCCACGGTTAATACAAAAGCACTTTAGCTGAAGATACCTGAGATTCAAAAGATGTAGAAGAAAACCTGTCATGGAAGCCAATTCTCTCCTCTCCCTTTGCCCTATTAAGTTAGGTTGATAACAAAGCCTTTAACGTTCACCATTTAACATGGTAGTTACTTTTCTGGTTGGCTCCTGTGTGTGTATAAATAAACCGTTTCTATCGTTCATCTCCTCTTTACTTCTGTGGGCTCTTTGGGAGGGAATCTGGATGATGGGGACCTTCTCTTTTCTCACCTTCTTTAGTTATATCTTTTGTCCATGGTGAAGTGATTAAAATAAGAAAAGTCTCAATGGTTTTGGGTCAGAATTGGAACATGTATACCTTTGGAGACCCCCTGGAGGAACAAGAGGGTTCAATACTGCTGGGAGAATTTACTGGTTGTCTTGTCCAAATGCCTAACAAGACGCTATTTGCAAGGTTTTTTTTTTTTTTAAAGATTCTTACTCTAAAACAAATACCCTTTCTAAACCTCTTGGATGATCAAATAGAAAGAAAAAAGGAGAATCATGTCTGGCCTAAGAACACTTCCTTAACAAAACGGAAGGACAGAATCAGATTCAGAGCCAAAGTTAAAATCCATTTATACCATCAACCCTCCCACTCTTTTGTACACTGTCCTCATGTAATCTGCCAGATGGCTCCCTGGAGAAGGCCCTTTGCCCGGAACTCGTGCTCATTTTCAGAGCTTGGCCAAGTGGGAGGTTGGTCCCCAGGGCCTGAGAGGGGCTATTTGTGAAATCTTCTCTGCTGAGACAAAGCGGACTGAAGGGAACTGTGTGCTCTGAGGGAGAGAGAGCACACCGAGCCTCTGTGGAGGCATCTCTGAGATCATCCCAAAGGCACACATCTCTAACTGTGGACACGGGAATTTTTGATTAGCATCTTAGTTGGAAATCTCCTCCTGGATTGAAAGAAGCAGATTCAAGCTGTTGCAATTGGATGGGCAGGTCGGCCTCTCGAATTTGTCGATGAGGAAGACACGCAATTCTCTGCAGAAGTAGGAACACCCATCCCTGCTCTGCTGACTTCATCTACAGAGAAACAGAGACGCGGATCTAGGGGGAATTCAACACCCACCAACCCTTCTTACCGACGTCAACGTCCCCACTTTTTTCTCCTGTCAGGTCTCTGTACAAAAACTGTGGCTCAGCCCCAAATATCACATAACCATCACCCTGAACCATTGTGTGTCTGTGTCCAACTCAAGCATTAAGGCCTGTGACCGTTATTTTCAAATCGTGTCCCCTTTCAGCCGTCTCCCGCCATCATCCCAGCCCAAACTCGGTGTCTCTCTCCAGGTCAGCAGCACTCTTCCCAGTGCCTTCCCATCAGCTTACCTTGCCCTGCTTCCATTGCTTATTCCCCATAAGTTACCCGCAACGGTCTTATTAAAGTATGAATCAGATCAAGTTGTTCCAATTTGCAAAATACTCTCGTGATTTTCCATTGTATTCAGAAGGATATCCGGAGTCCCTACCAAGGCTCTGTGTGATCCGGTCCCTCACCCGTCTCTGCAGCCCCAGTTCTCACCGTTCTGCTCCAGCCCATCTTCACCGCCCAGATGGTCCCCGCCAGGACAGCTGTGTTTGTAACTCCAAGTCTCGTACTTACACTTCTCCCTGCCTGAGAGGCTTTTCTTGTCTGTCACCTATGTGGCTTATTCTTTTGCTTCATTCAGGACTTTGTTCAAATTATTTTACCCTCAGAGAGGACTTATCAGACAACATTATTTAAAATAGCACGCACATATTTCCTATTCAATCATTTTCTCTCCTAATATGTTTTATGTCTCTTTGTGGCAATTATTAGTACTTGGCAGTATATAATATATTTATTTGCTTACTGGTTTAATGTCTATCTTTCTTACTAGACCTATATTCACGGAATCACAAATAAATGTTCTAAGCAGTAACTTTCATAACACCTTTAAATGAATTCTTTTATAAGGTGAGAATTTCAGAGGTTTCCAAAGGTTGCTTAGGGGAAAAAAGAGAAATGATTCTGGTTGAACCAAGTTATTAAGGACCTGGGAGTTGGTTATTTATTTTATTCATAGTAGTGTGTATCTGTTACTCCCAAACTCCTAATCTAGCAAAAGACTGTATTGATAACTATGTATAAAATGTTTTTTTTTCCTTTTAAAGTTGGATTGTTTGAGATCTCTTTTCTTCTTTGTTCTTTTTGTTTTTCTAAAAAAGAATTTTTCTTTTCTTTTCTTTTTTTTTTTACATTGTGGTACTGGGAATTGAACCCAGCACGTACTCTACCCCTTGAACATTACCCTCCCCTCCAAAGACAATTATTTTTATACTTTGACAATATCATACTGAGTTAATAATTTTTTACTCCATTTTCCCTTCAGAGAGTTTATAACGGAGGGAGAGAGAGTCAGAGGAAGCCCTGGGCCATCCCTTCATTCTCAGCTGGGTACTACACGGCAGAGGAGCTAGGCTGTCGCCAGGCCCAGCTCACCTTTCTGCTCTGAGGGCCGACTCAGGCCACTTCTCTAAACAGAGACGTGTTAGAAGCAGCATAAAGCCAATTAGCGAGTAACAATGACAAAACTGACCCACCTGCAGTTGGACATCATCTGCTCTGAAACGAACCTCTTAAAGCTCTTCATCCGATTAATGGATTGTTTTCAAAAATATTCCCAAGGAGATGACTCTCACTCTATTTTTCTGGATTTCTTGGGCCTTCTATGACTTTAACTGCAGGCTTGATTTTCTGCACAACGTCTGCAGGGAAGCCAGGCAGAAAACGTGAACAGATCCTGCAGGCCACGGATGACGCCCCCGGTCAAAGCATCCTTATTGTGCAGAGCCTACTTTCATGGGACCATTTTCATTACTGCTGTAATTAGTTCTCATCCAAGTGTCCCACCGAAAATGTTTATAGATGGAAGGTGGTCTGACGCAGGTGAGCAGTGGGGACGTGGGATGCAGATGGCCTACAGATTGGAAGGAGAGACGGGAAATATTTCCTCAGGCTTCAGTTTGGAAGATTTCTGATTTTCATATGGACATTAAACTGGGTCAGGCTGAAGCGCCGTTTGCTCTAAGACAGGGTGATGTACACGTATCCCTACAATTTCTAAAAACTATTTTGAAGTTGGACATGACAGCCTAGGGGACAGTCAGCTTAGAGTGACACCTCCGTTCCAGGATGCCTATGATCTCGGGCTCACAAAGAGGAAAGGAATACACATATTTTGCCTGTGTAGCTCTATGTGAAATTATTTTGACCCTTGACCAGTGGTGTAAGATCAGAGATCATGTAGTCTTTCTTACGTCGCAAAGACTACAATTCTTCTTGATGAGTCAGCAGAGTGTTTCCGATGGCCCGGGGTCTATGCCAAACTTTAGCTGTCTAGACAAACACCACACAGCCCCCCATCCCTCAAGGAGATCACAGTGTGTCATGGAAGAGACAAATTTAAATAGGTTTTCAAAACAATGTGGTAAGAGTCACTTGGCATCGTGTACACTGTATGTTCAGAGGGTCCCTTGCACTGCCTGGGGCAGGGTTCTAGAAGGTAGGGAAGGTGTCAGAGAGGAAATGCTTCCTGCACTGACATCTGAAGGATTCCAGCAAATTTCTAGACCAGGAGAGTGTGTGCTGGGCACGGGATTCTCGGCAGCTTGCGTGTCTAGTGCAGAGGTCTGGTCGTGTCTAAGAGCACTTTGCAATTAAGGAAGGAAGGTCAATGAGGCTAGAGGCTGTTGGGAACTAACGGAAGCTGAGGCTGTAAATAACAGCAACTAGGTGATGAGAAGTTGTGACGTTAAATCAGGGAGCGTGCACTTCATCACATATGCAGCGGGGAATTATTTGGGGTTTTAAGGAGGAGAGTGACACAGATTATTCATTAAAAGTGAGAAAAGTGGATTGTTCACTCTAAAGAACAGCACTGGGGAGACTAGAAAGGGGTGGGAATTAATGCAGTGGGGAGCGAGGGGCGGGGACTTAGTTGGGGGATATTAAGGAATAGAATTGTACTACTGACGGGGGTGAGGGAGTGGAAAAGTAAAGGAAAACTCCCAGATGTATGTCACGGAAAACAGATGGGATAGTGATGCCATTGTTTGAAGAAGTAAACCTAGTTCTGAACAGGTGTAAATTCAAACATAAAGAGTTTGAGATTTTTATGGGCTAATCAAGTGGGAATGTCTACTTGTCAATTATAAGTATATTTCTGGGACTGAAATGAAATGTCCTTGCTGGAAAAGATTTGACAGTTAATCAGTGGACAGAGAGAAGTTGAAGCCACGGGAATAAATGCCACCCA
The DNA here is from genome assembly GCF_048773025.1 of Camelus bactrianus. Taxonomy (NCBI): domain Eukaryota; kingdom Metazoa; phylum Chordata; class Mammalia; order Artiodactyla; family Camelidae; genus Camelus; species Camelus bactrianus. Next base: position 861,187 of record NC_133566.1, read on the forward strand.
CTGACATTTTATCAAAGAAAAGGGAAGGAGGGCACTTCTTGTTCAGAAAATATGGCAGACTGGAAACATGAAGACCCACTCACTAAAGACACATAAAACCGTAGGACACAATGCCGCCAATCTTTTCTTTTCTTTCTTTTTTTTTTTTACAGGCACCTTTATTGTGGTATGATTTCTGTACAGTAAATTACACATATTTCACATGTACTATTTGATGAATTTGATAGATGTCTACACCCAGAAAACCATCACCACAATCAAGATAGCTAACATTTCCATAACTCCCCAAGAGGAACACTTTTCCAATCCCCATATTTATCCCTTCCCATCCCCTTCTCTCCCTGGTAACTGTAAGTTTATTTCTCTATGTCTGTGGGTCTGTTCCTATTTTGTAGTTAAGTTCATTTGTGTCTTATTTTAGATTCCACATATAAGTGATATCATATGGCATTTTTCTCTTTTTCTGGCTTACTTCACTTAGAATTACTATCTCTATGTCCATCCATGTTGCTGCAAATGGCATTATTTTGTTCTTTTTAATGGCTGAGTAGTATTCCTTTGTATAAATTTATCCATTCAGCTGTCTATGGACACTTGGGTTGTTGCAATGTCCTGGCTATTATAAATAGTACTGCTGTGAGCATTGTGATGCATGTGACTTTTTGAATTAGAGTTTTCTTCTAACATATGCCCGGAAGTGGGAAGGCTGAATCATGAGTTAAGTCTATTTTCAGCTTTTAAAGGAAATTCAACACTGTCTTCTCTAGTGAAAATGCAGCCCATTTTGTGAAAGCAGAGCCATGCTCAGAAAGTAATGGGTATTTCTAGGGGCCAGACATGAAGCGCAGTGAGTGTGGCCTGTTCAAGAATCAGAGGGCAGTCTGCCAGGGCTGGAGGAGAGTGACAAGGGAAGTGTGGTACAGGTAGGATTCAGACCACATGGGGACCAGACAGGCTGGGATAAGGAGCCTGCACTTCCAGTCATCCCTTGGTAACCATGGGGCACTGGTTCCAGGACTCCCCCCTGACGTCAACATCCATGGATGCTGACGCCTCTTCTATAAAATGGCATAGGACTTGCATGGAATTTATGTGCACCCTCCCATGTACTTTATATGTATATTTATACTATATAATATAAATATATATATATATATATAAACAAACATTTTTTATTGTTATAGTCATTTTACAATTTTGCATCAAATTCAGCTTAGAGCACAATTTTTCAGTTATACATGAATATACACGTACATTCGTTGTCACATTCTCTTTTGCTGTGTCCTCCTGTGTACTTTAAATCATCTCTAGATTACTCACGGTATCTAATACAACATGAATGCTATGTAAGTAGTTGTCAGTGTATGGCAAATTCTAGTTTTGCTTTTTGAAACTCTGTTTTTCCACGAATATTTTCAAACCACTGTTAGTTGAATCTGCTGGATAGGGAGCCCCTAGATACGGAGAACCCCCAAGCTCCTCCTTCCCACCTCCTAAATTTCCACTTCAAGCACTGAAGGGGTCCAAACATAGAAAAGCGCCATCTACCTTCTTGAAACGCTGAGGAATTCCTTCAGCTTATGTAGCACAGGAGAGAAGGTATAGGGAGAACTAGTGGGAAAGGAGGGCCTGCCTGGAGAGGAAGGAGGAAAGACCGCAGTGGAAGCCAGCTCGCACCCTTACTGGAGCTAGCTGATAGAAGTGAGGGACACCAAAGAACTGGACACACGTCACGTGGGGGGTAATCCTGGCCACCATGTGCGGGGTTCACATAGCTGGGACCCAGTCTGCAAGATCAAAATAACAAGGGGGGAGAGGGGCTGCCTCAGCCCCAGGATCCTGACAATGGCCACAGCGCTGTGACCCCAACTAATGCGGCTCCCCTGGTAAGCCAGAAAAAGGAAACTCTGAGCCAAGATATTGCAGATTCCACTGCAGCCACACGGATAACTAGATCCCTAAGCTGCCAAAATGTAACCACCAGAAACAGGAATCTTTCCTTTTCTCTTCATTTGGACCTTTGGACAGGGAGCCACACATCTCTGATGGGAACCATCTTTAATCCAATAGACAGCTCACTTTTTCAGGAATAAGCATGGAGAAAAAGAGTGGGATGATGGATTAAAGCAGAAGTCAAAGTGGAAGCCCATCTGAGAAATGGTAAAAACATGCATCTCAATGAATCTGAGTTATGGCAAAAAGAAGGAGGAAGGTTATGGAAATCTCTATTCACCAGACAAGTCTAGCCAGTCATAAAAAGACAGCACTTTAAATGAAGAAAACTTTTTTGTGTTTTTGGTGATGAAAAACAATGCCATATTTTAAAACAAGGCCATCAACGACACACTGAGTGTTGTTGAGGAGGAGAACATAAAGCTGCATATAGACATGAAAGTGTTCAAAGTCCACTGCTCAAAAAAACTTAGCCAATCATATGTCCAGTTGATTTGAAAATCCCGATAAGTAAATAACTCAAAAGTGGGAAAGACATGGTATTAAATAGTGGTAGTGAGCAATGAAATCCAAGAAGTTTATACCTATATTTTCATTGTTAATATAACAAACTGAAAGCAACAGTCTAAAAAGTAGTAACTGGAGGACACATACACACACACACACACACACACACAAACGCACACACACACAATCTGGAACAGCAGAGAGGTAAAATATGCTAAATTTATCATTATTAAAGAACAGGATCTAATAGATTATTTCATTTTTGATAGTGTTATAGGAATACTGGTCCAATTACATATAAAGTTATGAACTTAGAGATGATTTATAAAACTTTAGAGAGAATTTTCATTAAAAGGCAATATAGCTTCCAAATCATTGAAGAGAAAATTAACAATGAAAAAAAATAATCAATCCATCTAATATGGAGTAACAGAGACCATATTTACCATCCTAAAATAAACCACAAAATGGATACAATATATGAAGCAATGATTTTTAAGAGAGGTGAAAACGATCATCCACTAGGACCCTGTCCAGCCACCCCCACACCAAGGCTGCTAGGCCTCCTACTGCCATCACCAAGAGGCGACATTTCCTTCCTCTGCTCCTATTGCAGAGCCAGTCCTGAGCAGTCCTTTTCCAGGTTGTGGCAGGCAGCTCCAAGAAGTGCTCTCGTGGGCCTTGGTCTCTTTTGGCCACCAGCAAAGGGATTAAGGATGAGCAGTGAGCCTCCTTACTCATCCAAGACCTAGGAAACTATCTGATTTCTGAGCAGGGCTTCACTCTTGTCTGCTGTCTGGTACTCTCTGCCCGGCTTCCCGAGTCCCTGGATTTGGCAGCCTGCATGCTGCCTGCAGCCCATCAAAATCTGTTCCCCCTCCATGAGGCCACGCGTGATCGTGAGCAGGGCTCCAGGCCTCTGGAGCAGCGTGGCTTGGACTGCGTCCTGGCCCTGGGCGTGCGAGTTCCATGCCCTTGGTTGAGTCAGTTAACATCTCTAAGCTAAGTTTCCTCATCAGTAAAATGAAGACATATCAATATGGAAAAGAAAAATCAGAATTGGGGGGGGAATAAATTTCTGGTGACTGAAAATTTTTTAATTTTGAATTATACTGCGAAAGACATCATACAAATTTTAATACTGCAGAATTCTAAAGGACAGATTCTACTGTTAAAACTAATGCATGCACGTACACACAAACACACATGCAGACACACTGACTCTGCTCCACATACATCCCTACACGTACACGTACATGGACTCATGCACCACACACACACCATACACACAACCACACACGTCCTCAGGTGCACACACACACATAGCATACACACAACCACATACATCCACAGGTGTGCGCCCGCACAGACACACACACACTCACGGTCATGTACCACACAATTCCACAGGTGCGTGCGTGCGCACACACACGTCATACACACCTTTGGCGTTATTATAAATCAATTTACAATTGAGGGTCTCAGTGTCCATTGTTTTATCCGTTCAGAAGATCCTGACTTCGGAGCGTGAAGCAGGAGCCCCTGCACTCTGGAGATGGTTTTTGCCACTTACAGTCTCAGTAGAGCCAACATAAGTGCTCTGGACCTTTGGAAGTGCAGTTCCAGAGCATACCTGGGAGCTCACATCCTATATACCTAAACATTTTAAGTGCAGTAGATTCTAAAGTCCTGACTTTACAAATATACATTCATTATAAGGGGGAAGGCCAGGTTCAAAATTAGAATTCCCAGACTCAGGGGAATCCTGCAAAGAAAGTGACTGTGTGGCGAGAGCTGATTCCCAGACTCTGATCACTAGCCTGACCCTTTTCTTCCCAATGCTGGGTCCATCCCTTGCCATAAGGGGCCTTGGATGTGCATAGAGTGACACTCAGAACGCACGTCCGGGCTCTGCTCATACCCTCCATGCAAACAGCTGCCCTTTGGCCTCTCTGTGAGTCCTGGGAAGCTGAACTCAGGGGAGAGCCGGTGCAGGCACTAGAAATGGGTCAGTGGCTGCTGAGACAGGGCCTTCGGTCTCCTGGGTTCCTAAAGCATGGGATGGAGCCAATGACCATGTCCCCTTGACCCTGCTGACTCCACCCGATGGAGGGCTTGGCCAGAGGAAGTGTCAGGGCCAGGGGGAACCTCTGCAGTGCAGGACCCAGGGCAGCGGTCCCCCTTGCCAGGGTCTAAGGCAAGAAGCCATAAGGAAATGTCTGAGGAGGCTGTAAGGTATCTTTATTCCCATTAATTAAAAAAAAAAAAACAAACGCTTACCACAGGCGTGCGTGGGAAGGGTTTTGTTATAACAAGGGAATGCACTTGACAAGGTCTGGCCATGGAGGGCTGGTGGGTTTGCCAGGTTGATGAGGAACCGAGATGCCGTTAACCTCCCTTGGTTCTAAACACTGCCTGAATTCCTCCAGGTAACACTTAAATGCAGTGAGACATGGAACCCTCTCAAGTTGTTAAAATATTCATGGTGAGCCATTCAACTCTCTCCTTATTCTTGGCTACGAAATCACGATAAACACAGGTGGTAATCTCATCAGCCTGTTGGTTGGTTCACTGTCCATCTGGCGCCCCCTCTTGTAGGGGCCATTATCACATCACCCAGAGCTGACCCATCTCAGGATTACAGCTGATTTTCCACAGGTGGCATCACTTGCTGATGACACGAAGGAGTCATGTTAGCCACATACCAAACACTGAGGCTTCTCCTGGGAGGAGCCTGCAGACCCCCAGTCCAGCCTCTGCACAATGATGCTCCTCAGTGTCACTCCTGGCTTGCTGCCCTGGCCTCTGACTCTGGCCAGAACCTCGCTGGATTGTCGATAAATGTCACCCATGCACTACGTCTAAGCTTGGGGTCCAGATGTGACCATGGTTCTTATTTTCTTCCCATCGATGGATTGTTTGATCTTCGTGTAATTGTGTTGGCAGGAAGGCCAGTACCACCCTCTTGAGCCTCCCCGAGACGCCTCTGTCTATAACTGGCCTAGCGCCCCAGGGGATCGGGTCTGAAGCCTGGCACTCAGACACGAGGATGACAGCTGGAGAGACAGGAATCCACTCCTGCTGTGGCTTCTGCTGAGGCTCGATGTGGCCATACAAACGGATCCCACAGGCCCTGACTTCACTTAACTCGCTGCAGGGATGCTCCCACACTGCCCCATTCCCCCAAGAGACCAAGGGCTTTCTGCTTGTTCCAGAAGGTCCCACCCCCAAGGGGGAACTGGGTCCAGTGGAGCATCCCACCTAGTTCCCCGCCAGCCCTTAAGGCTTTCGTGGGGCCTGGAACATCAACTGTCCTCCCCTTAGGGGCCCGTTTGTCCTTTCCAGCCAACAGACCTAGGTCATAAGCACTTTAACTCACCTGAGGGTGTTTTCCTCACTTCAGGGGCAGTGAGGACTGGGCTTCTGCACACTCCAAGTGCCCCCGGTCTGGATGAGGACAGTCTGGCTCTACCCCCAGTCCTGCAGGTCCAGGCCACACCTGCTGCTGGTCACTGAGTCTGTGCTGTGTTCTCTTCCAGGACAAGAGGTGCACTCTGACCCCCGCCCAGCCCCCACCAGCGGTGGCAGAGGTGGTGGACAGGCAGGTGAGCTGGGGCCTGAGACCGTGACCACACATCAGTGACCCAGAGGCCGCTGGGGACTAGAGGGACCACGGGGCAGAAGCCAGCATGTGATGGGAGGAGGAGGAAGGTTCAGGATAAGGAGATGAAAGGGGGAATGGATAGCACCGTGAGGACCTCGACCATGAAAGGGAAAAGACAATGACAGCTGGAGCAGTGTCGGCGTTAAAAGCTGCAGGAATTTTTTTTTAATTTTATTAATTACCAATATATATTGACAGATCCCTTATTTTATTAAAGATTATGTGCCATGTCATATAACAGTATACAGTATGTTATTATTTATTAAATAATACATAATAGAATATATACTACCATACTAAGTTCTTTTTATTTTTTAGCAGATAGTATATAATACATATGTAGGTGTTTATATACATAATATATAATTCATGCATCTATATAATATATAATCCATAACAAATAATGTAAGATTATGATTAATATATAATATAACAAGATTACATAACAATAATGATGTAATATTACCCATTGTATGTCTTGGTTCATGACACATTCTCATCTTAGGTGCCTGTCAGAGGTATTTATGTATTAAAATTAATATTATAAGACACAGTTATGAACATGTCACCCAGCATCATAACAGGAATATTGACAGTGACATACTGTGTCCTTTTTCCCTATCCTGCTCTTGGCCTCTTCTCACAGGAAGTAACCAGCATCCTAAGTCCTGGCTTACCCTTGCCTTGTGTTATTTTCACACACACATTTAAGATCAGTTAAAACAACTGAACTGCAGGTACATGCAGCGAAGTGGATGAATCATACACTCTATGTTGAATTGAAAAAGTAAGCTCTAGAAGGTAGTCAATAGTGCGCTATGCTTTTAACTGTGTATATGTATGTCAACTAAACTCACTAAATTAAGAACAACTACAGCTAGAGTCCAGGTGGGAGAGGGACAGATAAAAGGTGAGGTGAGCAGATTTGCTGCAGGTGAGCGAGTTCCTTTCCAGTGACATGTCATTCTCTCTGAAGCAGGAGGGAAGGCCATCTGATGGGAGTCAGGGAAGAGACAGAGGGAAGGTTAGAGGTGTGCGGAGAGCAGAGAATGTTGACACCACTGAGTGATAAGTGGGGAAATGTGCTCACTAGAGAAACCCTGGAGGATTGCCTGGCAGTGGCAACATGGTGAGCATTGATTTGTAGCCTTAGAAATCTGTGCTGGGAGAGCCTGCTGCCTGCAGGCTCAGAACAAGTAGAGCTGGGTGAACCGAGATGGAAGTCGGCCTGGTGAGGAACTGAAAAGGTCAAGGCTTAAGGGGGTTTTGTCTGTCATGAAGAGAGTGCCGACTGTGGATGCAGAGCTGGAAGGTGGGGAAGTGGAAGTAAGAGGAACGTGGACAGGCAGGAAAGCAGAGGAGTCAGCGCATGATGCCCCCAGTGAGGGTGAAGGAGGGCCAGGGAGGCTGGTGGAGAAGAAGCTGGACGGCTAGAGGTGGGCACTTAAAGTAGAGAGGCTTGAACTGGAGTGGAGACACGCCCGGGTATGAGCCCGGGGGTAGGGTGAATGGGGGGTGGCTGGCTCAGGCTGACAGAGAAGAAGACCCTAAAATGACCATACTGGGTGGTGGAGGGAGAATCAACTTTGATGTCTTGATGGTAGGAGGTGAGGCAATACAGAGCTGGTGGTCCAGGTGCTCCTGACTGAGACAGATGAGCAGGGAGGCCAGGGTGGCAGGCACTGCTAGGAAAGGATCTGGGTTTTCCATGTGCTCCCACGAGGGGAGGAGCAATCATCTGAGGTGGAAAGTGAGCACAAGGAGTTCAACACAAGCACCTGATCAAACAGGGAGATGTGACGGGGCAAAGCGTCAACTCCAGAGATGGTTACCCAGGAAGCAGGGATCACGGGTGAAGTGAGGGGACACTCAGAGTAGGGAGGGAGAAGAGTCTTCCGGGTGTGGGGGGAAGAGAGGCCCCAGGACAAAGGAGAACAGGGGCACAGTGTTGAGGATGGACTGGCTCTATGGTGACACTGCAGGTATGGCTGGATCTTTGTCCTGAGGGCTTTGGTTGGTGGGACTACTGGCCTCATGAGGACACCCCTCTCAGCAGCCTGGACAGGCGCTCCAGCTCCTGAGAGCTGTGTGGCCACCACTGTTCCTGGAGGGGCTGTGCCTCCATCTTCTCTTATCAGACTTTCCTGCCCAGCCCCCGACTGCCAGCGAGGGAACATGGGCCTCACAGCTGCTTCCCGTGGAGGGACACAGGCTCCTCGGAGAAGCAGGCTGATCTTACTTTTCTCCATAACCCAGAGCCTAGCAAATCGCCAGCCCATGTGTGGGCCATGTAGGGGCTCGGATACTTACCAAAGTAACTCAAAGCAGTAGAATAGCAGAGCTGGAGGAAGTGACCACTGAGCTCACAGAGTTCACTGCCCATACCTCCATTCTACAGATGAGGAAACAGAGACCAAGCAGTGAAGCAGCCTTGGCCAAGGCCACGCTGCTGTTAAATGCTGGCCTGTGTCGGGCATGCCAAGTGATAAGCTGCAGTGAAGGGGCTGAGAGAGGGCTCTGGGGCCAGACAGCTTGGGTTCAAGTCCCAGCTCTGCCATTTATTAGCCGTGTGATTAATGAATGTCCTAACCTTTAAAGTGGAACTCACAGTGGAGCCAACTCATTGGATTGTCGTGAACACTGTGTTCCTGGAACAGCAGGACAGAGTTCTGTAAGGGTTTGCTATTGCTTTGGTTACTATTATTATCACCAAGTGAACCCTGAAATGAAGAACAAAGGCAGCAAGAATTTTTATTTTAAAGGATTTTAAAATCCTCTGATGAATACTTCATTTCATCTATTCAAGATTGCACTTGACCCTTATTAACAACTACACAATGGATGACTTTTGAGGAAATGTTGCTTCATGTCTTTAATTCTCACTAACGACACAGGCTATTTAACAGGCAGCAGTTTCTTTTCCAGGAAGTGGGACAAAAAGTTAAAAATGACTCAGTGCCTCTAGGTCCCCAGTGAGTTGGTTGTGACCTGTCAATCCAGCTTTGGGGAAGTGCCCGCTCCCCCTGGTTCTGCTGAGCTGCCCCGCAGCCTCCAGGGGGATCTGTACCCCTACACGAATCCAGTCTCTTTGTTCCTATCTTTGCTTCAGATCCTTCAAGGACTGCCCATGCCCCAGGGCCCCATCTGCCCCACCAGCCTTGGCTGCTGGACTCCAGGACACTATCCTGGGTCTCAACCATACTCTGTTCCTATGACCACCCCACTACTCTATATTTTGTCCTTCAAGTGTGGGCTTCTGTGGCTCGCCACACAGCAGGGGTCTCCCCATCCTTCACCTTGGGTAACTGCATTGTCCTGCACGGTGCCTAGCGAAACCGTGTGGAGGCAGAAAGAATACAGAATAACAGGTGCTCAGCGGGGCTGCCTTTCCCACTGCAGGGGCCCTAGAGAGCTTTCTCCCGGCTGGTTATTCACAGGCGCTGAAACTGTGGAATCTCGATCTCACCAATTTAAAGGGCATTATCACTAATTACAAAAGCAATCATTTCTTCAGTAGCAAAAGGAGAAAAGACTTTGTGTTCCCCACCTCCAACTTTTTTCCTCCACCTTCAGATGTTTCTCATCTCTGGACAAGGGTAGAAAGCAACTCACAGAATATTATTTTTCAATGTTTTTTCCCACTCTGAAGATTGCTTTCCCAGAACCGATGAAGGCTAGAATGGTTTAGCTTTCCTGGACTGAGTATTCAGAAGCCTGGGGGTTGAGGGGAAGTGTGGAGGTGAGATAACTCAGGAATATTTAACCTAACAGAGACATTAAAATGTTTTATTCTAAACAGAAATGAAGCAGGATGCTATAGAAACAGGAAAACCATAGTTGGAAGTGCAATAACGAGTTACAAGAGAATAAACATAAAGATGTAAAAATGAAAAAGGACATCAAAATTAAAAAAGGTGGGAATGGGAGAGGGGAGCAAGAAAATAAAGACTTTTTTCTTTCTTTTTTTTTCTTCGTTATACTTAGGATGTGTTCGAGCCTACGTGTTTATAAGTCTAAAGGAAATAGATATAGTAATGGGTTGATATATTTGAAGAATAAGGTAACCACAAATCAAAAGCATACAATAGAGTCGCAAAAAACCCAAAAAGAAACAAACTCAAAATGGCTTAAAGACTTAAATATTAGACAAGACACTATAAACTTCTCACAAGAAAACATAGGCAATACATTATTTGACATACATCTCAGCTATGGTTACCTAGGGCAATCCAAGCAACCCAAGCAACAGAAATAAAAGCCAAAATAAATAAATTAGACCTAATTAAACTTATAAACTTTTGCACAGCAATAGAAACCATAAGTAAAACAAAAAGACAACCTATGGAATGGGAGAAAATATTTGCAAAAGATGAGACTGATCATGGCTTAATTTCCAGACTATATAAATAGTTCATACAACTTAATAAGAAAAAAGATAAACAACCAAATCCAAAAATGGGCAGAACACCTAAACAAGCAATTCTCCAATGAAGACACACAAATGGCCAATAGGCATATAAAAAAATGCTCAATATCGCTCAATTATCAGAGAAATGTAGCTCAAAACTACAATGTTATCATCTCACACCAGTCAGAATGGCCATCATTCAAATGTCCACAAACCATAAATGCCGGAGAGGCTGTGGAGAAAAGGAAACCCTCCTACATTGTTGGTGGGAATGTAGTTAGGTGCAGCCACTGTGGAAAACAGTATGGAGAGTCCTCAAAAGACAAAAAAAAAAAACAAACAAACAAACAAAAAAAAACTTATCACCTAATCCAGCAATCCCACTCCTGGGCATATATCCAGAGGGAACCTTAATTCCAAAAGATACCTGCACCTCAATGTTCACAGAAGAACTGTTTACAATGGCCAAGACATAGAAGCAACCTAAACGTCCACTGACAGATGACTGGATAAAGATGTGGTATTTAGATATAACAGAATATTACTCAGTCATAACAAAGAAGGAAATAAGGCCATTTACAGCAATTTGCATGGAACTGGAGATTATCTCACTAAGTGAAATAAGTCAGACAAAGACAAGTATCATATGATATAATTTATATGTGGAAATTTAAAAAAATGATACAAATGAACTTATTTATAAAACAAAAACAGACTCACAGACTTATAAACAAAACTCAGGAGTTGGGATTAACAGATACAAATTACTATATGTAAAACAGACAAACGACAAGGATTCACTGTAGAACACAGGGAAAATATTCAGTATCTTGCAACCAATAATGGAAAAGAACCTGAAAAAGAATAGACTATGTATATGTACAACTGAATCACTATGCTGTATACCTGAAACTAATAAAAAAGCTATATATCTGAAACTAACAAAACATTGTAAATCAACCACATTTCAATTTAAAAAAAAAATTGATAAGCTCTGAATACATTTCTTCAAAGAAAATCTTGAACACTTCCCTCTTACAAAACTTAAATGGGTAGCTTGAGCAGAACCAAATTATACTGGATGGGCAGTTACATACCTTCTCCAGCACGTGGCCCATGCTACACACACATCGTATTTTCCTACAGGTAAGAACAGCCCTGACTGCACAGGGAGTGAGTCCTTCTGGGACAAGACCTCTGTGGCAGTGGCCTCCTTGTCACTGCTCCATCCCACCAGGAGGCCAGGGTTTTCAGAGGGGAGAGGACATAGAGCTCATACACTTCAAATTGATTTCCTGAAAAAACTATGGAAAAACCAAATTCACCTGCAGTGTGGGAAACATGAGCAGGGCCCCTAAGCAGACCGACAAGCCCGTTGTTCAGATCGGAACCAGAACAACGACCACCTGGCCCCAGTTAAATGACCACCACCTCACCTGCAATGAACTGCTCATACTCAATGTCAGGGATGTTTCTGTTGAGACTTGGGAGGTCAAAGGAGTCAGACCAGGGAATCCAGACCTGGTTGATGTTGGGGCTCTGCCAGTGGTAGGGGTGGCCCCAAGGGGATAGCACCAGTACCGGCTCCTCCATCTTCAGCAGGGTCTTCAGGAGGAAGGCAATGTGGATGCAGACGTTCCTACGGAGGCTGAAGCCCTCTGGAGTGTTGAAGTCACACAGAAGGTACCTGGCAGGGAGCAAAGGAGAGCGGGTCTTCAGGGCCAGGCCTCTGCACAGGAATCCCATCTTAGATAGAACAGATACAACGGGAATCCCTGCACAGCCCCTGGCCTAGACTCCAGACACATTCAGCAGCTTCTGGTTTGTAAAGTGGAGGCACTGCCCACCCATCTCCATGTGGCCAATTACTTCAAGTCCGGAAGCAGTTGCGGATGACATCTTGGCATCCGTCTATCACCGCTAAGCACCTGACTAGCACCTGAGCACAGTTCTCCAGGGGCTCGCAAACTTCTTGTTCTACAGAACCCTATACACTCTTAACAATTACTGAGAACTCCAAAAGGCTGCTATTTATGTGAGTTAAATCTATCAATATTTCCTGTGTTAGAAGTTGAATAAGAAGTTAGAAAAAGTGTATGAATTCACTTAAAAATATTAACAATCTACTATATGTTACCATTAATACTCTTAAACAAAATATAATTCTATTTTTCAAAACAAAAATCATTAGTGAGAAGAATAGCAGTGATTTTAACTTCTGCAAATCTCTTTTGGACTGGTGAGAGCTGAATTCTCCTATCTGTCTCTGCATTCCCTGTTTTGTGATATCACAGGCCAGGTTTTCCCTGGAAAACCCCACAGGAACTCGGGAGTGCAAGAGAGTGCAAAAGGCAGGTGACATACCGGCGTTTCTATGAAAATGGTCTTACACCTCAGGGGCCTTGGATACACTTTGATAATTGCTGCCCTATCCTAGGTGAGACTCTTCTACACTAGAGCCAGGCAAGGGTCCTGGATTCTGTAATGAGTTACCGCCACCACACCCCTCCCTTCTCTGTGTGTTTCTCACAACCTCCATTATTGCAAATGAGGATGTAATCCTCAGCTGGGGCTTCTAATCCCAGAATACTGCTAACTTCAAGAGAGAGGGTCCCATCTACCATCCCTACACCCCGCATAATTTATTTTGAGTCAAGCCCTAGATAACTGCTTATCGGCACTGACTCTTGTGTCTTATTCCTGAGGTTGACTGAAGGAAACAACATTTGGATGGAACTGAAATTTCCCTGCAGATAAACAAGGCTGATAAACCACCCCATTCCAACATCTGATTCTGGGGCTTTTCAAAACCCGGGTAAGGCCCCGCTTCATCTAAGATGGGTCCTCCGCCTGCCCTTCCCGGGGGATTCTGGGAGGCCGCGGCCACCAAGGGCGACCCAGACTCGCGGCCCCAGCCCCAGGGCCTGAGGGGGAGGAAAGTTTGAGTCTGTGCCCAAGCCCTGCCCCGCCCCACCCCAACACGCTTCCCGGCACCACAGCCCTCCCCGGCCACCACCCCAACCCCGATCCCACCCCGGTTCATGTCCACTGGCCCCGCCGACAGCGCGGACGTACGTTTACCATTTGTGGGACGCCGCCCCAGACAGGATGTTCTGACCAAGCCAGAACTAGTCGCCCGGCCGAGCAAGACGCCATCCCCCGCAGCAAGCACCGCCATAGTCCCTGGAAGCTACACACTTCCGGAGCCCGCTACCCGCCCCAGAAGCGCACGCCGGCCCGCGCTGAGCGCGGCGACTGTAACCATGGCAATGCCGCGGGGCCCTCCCCTAGCAATTGCGTCTGCGTCCTCCCGAGACTAGATGTGCGAGGGCAGAACTTGCGGAGCCAATGGGAGCCAGGGCGCAGCCAGGACGGGGGTGAGGGCGGGTTTAATGGGCAGCTGGGCGGGGCCGGGGAGGGCGGGGCCGCGCAGAAGTCCTGACCTGCAGGTGGTGCCGGCCGGAGGCTGGGGCGGTGCTGCCACCAGTGGGCGGGGCGGCGGGGCAGCGGGGCAGCGGGGCGGGAGCACCCTCACCTGTCCGTGTGTGGGGATCAGCCTGGACTTCACGGCCTCCTATTGCACCGGACGTGGACCCAGGCTGCCGGTGTGCAAGATAGAGGACTGAGCCCAGGCACGCACGGCTGGCCAGGTAGGGCACCTGAAGTGCAGATCCGCCAGGCCTGCTGCCGGCCTTGGGTTCGCTCTGTTGGGCAGTTTCCAAGAAGACAGTGTCTGTCCCAAGAGGGGAGGTAGGGCAGGGGTGCCAGATGCCGGGTTAGGTGCGGTCTCACAGGAGAGCCACGGTGAGAGGGTGCAGAGGGGCTCCTGTATTGGCGGGGCTAAGAGTTTGGGGTATAGGGTGGGGGGGTGTGTGCCTTGCTCTGTGGTCTCCCCAAGAACCCACACTCCAGAGCAAGGGGCTCTGCTCCCCCCACCCCTCACTGCACTCCCTGCCTTCCCCAGCACCACCTGGGGTGTGGTTATGTCAGGGCAGGGAAGGCCCAGGGAAGGGGCTCATTCAAGGGCAGGGGCCACTCTGCAGGGATGCTGGACCTGACAGCAATGTGGTGCTTCGAAACTCCCCTGGGCTGGGTTTCTAATCAATGGTATGGAAGGGCCTCTCCTTCCTAGGGTGCGGGGGGGGATCTAGATCCTTCATGAATGTCAGCCCTGCAATGGTGGCTGCGCTACATCCATTCCTGGAAAGAAATATGAGGCCCCTCCAGCCCAGGTGACTCAGAAAGTCATTCAGCAATGTTCGGGGTACCCACTTTAGGCTTTGAATTAGAGCTGAGCGGCTCAGGATGCCAGATCCCTGTCCGTGGCTCCAGGAGTAAGCTTTCTGCTGGGGGACAGGATCCTCACAAACACCTGTGTCTTTGTGGGTCACACCCCTCTGACAAGCTGGGAGGCAGGATGCAGTTGTGGCAAATCGTGTTTCCATGAGGAGAGGGCCACCAAGAGGTGGGGGCACAGGAGACAGTGAGAAAGAGTCCCGCAGCCTTTCTGGAATCAAAAAACTGGCAAATGTGAAAAAAGTGCATAATTTGTTTTATTGAACAGGCTGCTTATGTAAGTTTGGAGGGTCAGGTTCAAGGACACTGCATCCCTCCATTAAAATAGCCTCAAGAGAAGAACAGACAGAGCAGGAGGAGATGTGGGGTTTCTCCAAGGAATGAGGTAGAACAGGGATTTCTGCAGATTTGCAAGGAGACCCCGACCGCTGAGCATGGGGTTACAACCCCACGTGACCCCTGTCGTGTTTGGCTTGGGCTCTGGGTCTGGACTGATCATGTATTCTTCCAGCTGAGTTCCAGAAATTCAGAGGGTAGATATGAGAGAGGCTGCTTTTGGAACCCGGTGTGGAGACGGAGGGTCGTTTATCCTGAGTCCCCTCAGCCTAATCACTGTAGCTGAGTTCCAACACCACCCAGGCCCCCAGGGTGGCCGTGGAGGGAAAGCAAGCCTGGCAGGTGACCCAGGGATCCCAATGCTGTTCTCCTCCCTTATCTTTGTTCCCTTTCACCCCGGAAGGTGTGATTGTCTCATGTCATGGTGACAAACCATCTCTCTTCTCTGTCAGGTGGGGTCCCCACCCCCACTCAGCCATCTCTCTGCATGGATGCTGAAGGACCAGGCTCACTTGAAGTTCTGAGTTTGAGCAGTAAGGTGGAAACAAAGAAACCAATGGAAACAAAGAAACAAGTCATTGTGGCAAAGCTCCCCAACACAGAGAAGCTGCCCTGAGTGGAAGGGAGGGTGTGGGCATGCCCATTTGTTTCGTGTCTCCCAGTGCTCTTCGCTTTCTTATTGCAGACCTGCATGGTTACAACAAAATGATCTGCAAAACTGAAAATATTTACTCTCTGGCTTTTACAGAAAAGGTTACCAGCCTCTAGTTCCCGTACCGGTCAAGTGATTGGAGTACCTTTCCAGTTTGGAAACATCTGGGCAGGCCCAGGTTTGCAAAATTCTTTAAGAGTAGTTATGGAGTTTTGCTTCTAAACATTTTTACGGCTGTATACTTCTGAGCTGAGGTTGTGCTGTGTAATTCTGAGCCGGGATTTTCTCAAACTCTTTCTCATTTCTTATATCAGACACCCATAAATTCCAAGGGGCATGGGATGTTAAGGAAGCCATGGAGTTTAGGAAAAAGATACAGATTTCATTTCCATTTAAGCATCAATGTATCTCCATCCTAGGCAGTATCAGTTCTGTGGTATTGATAGGAGAACTAAATAGCAACCAAATTTATAGAAAATATTGGGTCATTGGGTACACAAGTTCTTCTTTTCTACATTTTTGTAATGTTTGCAGTTTAAGATGACCATTCCTGAGAATCAGGCAGCCTCTTAGAATGAAATAGCATTTTCCCTGAACCATACTCAATTTTTATTTCATAGACAGCAGGAAGGGCAATCAAACATCCAACAATTGGGGACCTCAAAGATAAAATGTAACTTTCTGAGAGCACACTCCCCCCGTCTCCCTCTGTTCTTTTCATTGTCTCATTGTCCCTGAAGGCTCTTTCGTATCTTCTGCTCATGACTCCAATAACTCTTCCTCCTCGTTCCTCAGCTGGTAAGTTTACTTTTCTACTTTGACCAAACAAACTGAAGCCAACAGAAGAGAACTTTCACCAGCAACTCCTAGCACATCCGCTCGCCTTGATGCCTGTGACCTCACTCTCGCTGCCCCACCTCTTATTACAGGTGACATCGAAAGCCAGATCATCCAAAAGTCGCCAGGGGGGCCATCCATCCAATCTTCTCCGGGCTGTCACTCCCACATCCATCCTCTCTGTCACTACCTCATCTATTTTGTTCTCCTGCTAGTTGGCTCCCATCAGTATATAAAAGTCCATCCTCTTAAAAGAAACAAACAGCACTCCTTTACCCTAATTCATCCCCACAAATTGCCACCCCATGTCTTTGCAGCAAATCTTTAATGAGAAGTTTAAACTCACTGTCTGCATATTCTCTTGAGCCATCCCCTTTTGCACCCACTCTGGCTTTTCCCCTGATCCCTCGCTCTATGGAAACTGCTCTGTCAAGGCCATCAGTGACCCCACGTTGCTAAATTTAGTGGTCAGTTTTTAGGCTTCATCATGCGTGGCCCTTTGGCAGCATTTGACCCAGCTCTTCCATCCCTCCTCCCACGTGTTCCTGCTTTACTTGGCCCCCAGCCCATCGCTCTGCTTTCGATTCACTGGCTGGTCTTTTACCAACGTCTCCTCTTTTTTCCAAACATTTACTGTGAATGTGCCCCGGAGTTGGGTCTTTGGTCTCTCCTCTATCTCTCTGCTATACTTCTGGTGGAAGCAACCAGACTTGGAAATTGACATGCCATGAATTTCTCGATTTGTCCAATGTCCCTGATTTGCCCTTTCCATTTGGAACTCTCTCCCTGATACTCATATTCTTTTTCTTTCATTCATCTTGCTTTCACATTCATACATATATTCTACTGTGTAAAGTACTTTTCCAAATTTTGAATCAGTCCATACATATCATGTAAAATGCTCAGATCTCTATTATTTCCACTAAGATGCTTATTCTACCTTAGAACCTTTCTGCATTTCTGTATTTATGTCAATAAAGTGAATAGTATTTCTACAAGCCTCATAGATAAACAGTGTGTTTGTTTGGGGCTACTATGTAATATGAAATAATGATACATCAACATAGTCTTTTTCATTTATTTTTATGTAACACCGAAATGAGGTTTTCACACTGAAGACTGGTTTTATTGAAATTTTACCTACGTTATGGACAGTCAGTTTATGTGAAAGCCCTCATTTCTCACCTTTTCTGATATATTTTCCACTTGGCTATTATGACATATACATTGGCATGAAATAAAATTCCAAATTCATTCACATAATAAAATTAATACATTTAAATTGTATTTTTTAATGTTAAAAAGAAAGGAAAAAAACCCAGACTCCTCTAATTATTAGGCATTTCTGTGGCAATATCTAATAGAATCCTTAACCATGACATTGAAGAACTGAGATGATTCCAGCCCCTTTCCACCTACTCAGCCCCACCTTTTCCCATCCCCTGTGGATGGAGAGGACATTCATCCCATTTGCCAGGTCCAGATGTTGGAACAATATTCTTTCTCTCTCTTTCTCTTACACACACACACACACACACACACACAGCAAATCCAGCTTGTTAAAAAATTCTGGCTACTCTGTCTTCATTAACCACCTACTCCCTGTTCCCCACCCTCCTAGAAGCCACCTTCAGCCCCTTCTTGGACACCAAATAGCCTCCTTCTTCCATCTTTGCTTTTCTACAACCTCATCCACACAGAGTCAGAGGGAGCCTATAAAAGCATACATTGAGGGGGTGGGTGTAGCTCAGTGATAGAGCGCATGCTTAGCATGCATGAGATCCTGGGTTCAAACCACAGCACCTTCACTAAAATAAATAAATTACCCTCCCCCCAAAAATAACCAAAACAAAAGCATAAATTGGACATCACCCATCCCATCAAAACTCACTAAAAGGGTCACCATTCCATTAGGAGCCAAAGTCGTCCCAAAGTCGTCCCAAAGTCTTCCAGGACCCGGCGTGCTCTGCCTCTCCGCGGACACTCTCCCCATCACTCTGGGGGCCTCTGGCTCTGGCTCTTCCTTCTTCCTCCGGATCTATGCTGCTTCAAGTTCATTACTCCGTGAGATCTCCCAGGATTGCCTTATTCCCTCCTACCTGCCTTTCACCCCACCACCATCACCTGAGTTTGCTCATATCACTCTTATTTTCCCCAAGCTCTTGCTACCCCCAACATGCTGCCTGTTTCCTCTGCTAAAACTCTGAGCCCCCAGTGATGGAGAGTCGTGTCTATTTTGTTGACTAATAAAGCCCAAGACCCTTGGGAATGGGTATAGTTACTAGATTCCCATATGTAGTAGTAGCTTATACAGATTTGCTGAATGAATGCAGAGGTCCTGGTCCAATCCGATGGAGCACTTCTGTGTCCTGCTGAAAGAATAACTCTCCTTTCCTCCTGAGAGTGGGTGACCACTTCCTTGGTGATCAAAGGCAAGATCTATTTTCTTTATGCTGTTAACCTTAGGCGGGGAGACTGGGGGATCTTCATTTATATTTTAAAATTTGATTCACTCTGCAGTTTGTCTTCAGTCTATGTATCCTTTTGAGAAACCATTTATGAGTGATCATTCTTCCATCAGATTGAACAGGATCCAGGGGGAAATACCAAGCCTGTCCCAACGGCCATCCTGTGTGTCATGTCCTGTGACCCAGTGGATGCTCAGCACGTAAGTGAACCGACAGGAGTGAGTGAAGAGATGGGAGCATCATTATTGTGGTGGCTGCACTCTGTCCGATGCCTTGAGATTTGGGGGTTTACAAGTGCGGAGGGGAGAGGCCAGGTCTTCTGTGCTCTTCCTGAGTCCCCTGGCCTTACCCATTCCCCCAGCCCCCTCTGGGCAGCCAAGCCCAGGAGCTGGGCCACCAGCGATTTTGCTGATCAATAATCCACCTCACACAAATTCCGGGGGTAGGAGCGGCCAGCACTACTGGTTGTAGACTCTGGAGTCATGTCCTTGGAGGAATTCCTCACTGAACGATACTTTGGACATTTTATTTTTCTCTATAGCCTCCAGCTGAAGAAACAGCTTGCCTTAGATACATGAAAGGTGAGGACCCCTACTATCCCCATGGAGCCCAGGTGGGGCTGGGAGTCTGCCGTTTGTACAGCCGGTGGGATCGTGTTGCTTTGGGCATCCCTGTGGCTGAATTCCTGCAGTACACTCGGTGGTAAGAACCGGAGTGCCTAGCAGGGAGGGAAGAGGGCCAGGAGACTGCACAGCTGGGGAGACGTTACCCTGGGGTGAGCGGGAGCCGGCTGATGCATGGAATCTTGGTGCAGGGAACTCTCCACACTCAGAGATGTTCCCACTCCCGCAGGGTCCCTTTGATCAGGTTGCTGGGCTGTCAGGAAAGCAGGGTTCCTGTGAGGATCATGGTGCCTTCAGGAAGTGGGAAGTGAGGGGTCCAGTGGCACTTAATTAACTGTGCACCCGAAGCCAACCCCCGTCTCTTTCAGCCTGTTTCCTAATCTGCAGAACTGGAATGATGTTAACCATCCCGCAGGTTCGTTGATGGGCTGGGACACACTAGACAGCCAGGAGCTGGAATTCCTCTGTCCCCTCATTGTTTTCCTTCCTTTCCACTATTTGCTCTCACAAGCTCAGTCTCTCTCTCTCTCTCTCATTCACTTGTAACTTTCTCTCCTGCTCTGGTTTCATTTGATTCCCACCCTCCTCCCAATCCCCAGATGAGTGAAATTAATTTCTGTGTGTCAGTTCCAAATTCCCGGGAAAGATGCTCTGTCCCCTCTGGATTGGTTGTCCAACCCATCAGTTGCAGTCAGAGGAGTGAGTCCCTCTGTGACCAGCGGAGGGGCTCTGCCCAGCCCCCCAGCCACCACTGTGGGCGCACATAGCTCTCCGAGGAGTGGGTACTGGCTGTGACTTGGTGTCACTAATTGTGAATTTATGTCTCCTCTTGCCCCACCTTCATCCTCCTAAACAAAGATGAAAATTAAACACTCCCGAGATTTGTGTCATGGAACCCTCAGGGTGGGGGCTAATAGGACTGGATTCCCTGCTGAGTGTAAGGGGCTACAGTGACTCCCCAACGAGAGCCTGTAAAGGGAACAGAACAGGCCCCACTGGACACTTAGAGCATTGAGTCTGAGTGACATTGAGCCAGGCTTCTGACCACAGCTCAGGGGTCTGGTCCGACCGGTTAGTCTTTGAAACCAATCAGCTTTGGATTTCTCAATCCCTCCCTGAGGTTTTATCTGAACCACCAGCTTCTGTATCTCTGAAGACAGATGTTGAGGACCCTTCACGTAAGCCATTTGCACAGACCTGTGCGGGAATTTGTGCTGCATGGTCTGCCAGGCGAGCTGACCGAAGTTGGTATTTTACTGATCTTAGAAATAGTCTGGCTTCCTGATGCACTGTTTCACTGAACAAGCAACAGAAGCCACCTCTGGCTGATAAAAGCAAAAAGGGACTTAATGAAAACATACTGGGAGGGTGCATGGAGTGGCCCGGACCAGAGCTGACCCTGGGGCCGTAGGCGATGTTGAGGAGCACCAGGCACAAAGCTAGGCAGGGTGCTACTGGGCCCCCTGCTGCCCCAGCAGGGACCCCCCTCCTCCTGACCATCCACGTCACTGCAGGTTCATGTCCCAGCAGGGCCAGGTCACACTGAAGCCACCAGCACACACCTCAATGGGGGAGTTGGCCCCGTCTCAGCTGGGAGCGTGCCTGGTGTGGGGAGAGGCCCAGTTAGAGGAAGGTGGGTCCCCTACTTTTCCGAGTTAATGTGCAAGTCAGTGCCCGTCACTCAGGAGAGCCAGGCTGGACAGACCTCATTGTGGTGACTAGGCCGTCTGAGTTCACTTATTACTTTTTAGGTTGGAAGGCCCAAGAGGGAGAAAAAGTGGAGGTTCTAGTACTTATTTTATATTTCCCATGTACCAGGTGCGGTAAGCAAGCCACTTCAGACAAGGCCCAGAGCAACCACGTTAATAGGCCACGGAGAAAGTCTTGCAGTCAGGCCTCTGCAGCCCTGAAACCCGTGTCCTCATCAGCTCCGTAGTTACCAGTGGAAGTTGTAGGGATTTATGGGACTGTGTGCTCCTGTAGGGGCTGGGATGTGTATGTTTAAATCCACATCTTCAGAAACTCGGCTAGAACCACAGCCACTGATTGTATGCACTGAGGCAGAGGAAGGGAAGCTTCCAGCCTCTGGTCCAGCTTGTGAGGAGCTCAGCAGTTGCTCCTTCTGTCCTGAAAACAATACCAAAGCTGAGGGAGCTGAAAACCCACTGCTCTTCTTAGATCCACAAGAAAACTGAGGGGGAAAGCTGCTCCCAACCCAGAGAGGCAGCCAGGCAGGCTTGGAGAGTCACAGCTCCCAGGGCAGAACCCGCTTTTGTAAGAACCCCGGGGGCAGGCAGATTTAACAGGTCCCTGAGGCCAGCTGGAGTCTCAGAGAGGGGAAACCTGAGTGTGACAACTCCAGGGGGCCAGTCAGAGGGGCCCCATGCTCTTTTTCATGCATTTTACCTCCAGGACCGTGCCCTGTTCTCAGAGTGAAAATCATAGGAAAACTCCTCATGCTTCCTGCCAGGAAAGGAAAGAATAGCTCTATTGAAATACACCCAGAACATTCTCTTCCATTGTGGGGGTTTGTGTTTAGTTTTGTTTTGTTTTGTTTAATGAGAAAATATTTTACCAGAGCCTAACCTACCTGGGGGAAGGGAAATACCTTCTGTGTCACCCAAATTGGGGTGGGGGAAAGAGACACACTTGTGGAGGTCACAGCTCAGGGCACAGGCTCAATGAGAATTAATAACAGGACTGCAGATGCCCTAATCTGTCGCGCTCCCCCAACACCTCACCTCCATGTCAGTAGGGCCCCTGTGTAATAAAAGGAATAAAATTAAAAGAAGTAAATGTCTCAGGAGTGTCTAGGGAAAACCCAAAGACAGCGGGGAGATGAAAACAAGGACACACGTGTGGCTTTAGCCTCTTGCACGAATAGCTGTAGCAAACTACACACAGCCCAGCCCCAGTAGATAAACAGAAAACCTCACAGAAGAAACTATTTATTTTGGTTCTCTTACCCAGTGCATTCCATGGTGCATCCTCGCCTAGAATTGAGTGGAAGCATGTCCATCTCAGAAGGGACATACCTGAAGAGAAATGGCTTTCCAGACTCTGAAGGGCAGAGAAAGCACCAGCCTGGGTTAGAGAAAGGTGAGCGGTGGGGTAGGGTGTGGGCTGACTTCTTCCCCAAATAAGGAAACTTCCTGAGGCCAGCACAGTGGGAGGGAGGGCCATGGGGTGGAAACAGCCAGACTTCTTCCTGAGAACTGATAGGATGCCTCCAAGGGGCCATTCAGGTGCCCAAACTTGGCCCTGAGGGTGGGAGCCAGTCGTTCTGCCTCAGAGCCCAGGACTGAGGTGGGCGCACAGCAGGCCGGTCTTACTTGGCCATATCCATTTCACTTCTCCGAAGCCCTGTGTAAAACATGAAGCGTGGATGGCCTGGTGAGCACAGCTCTGCCCTCAAGACCGGTTTCAACTCCTCTCTTCCCAGAGAACAGCATCTCTGAGCCCGTCCTGGGTGACCTCACAGAGATCACCCTAGTGGCCCAGGCTAGTGACCGGGAACATGTACCTTCCTGCAGCCAACCCCAGACGTCCACTGATGCATCATATACTGACAAAGATGTGAGTCGCTGTGCATTGGTCTAACAGCAGAGAGTCTGCCACAGGCCCAAGAGGTGGTGTGTGGGACAAGCAGGGGTGCAGGAGTGTATGCAGTGCAAAGGTGTAAGTGGTGGCAGGGGTGCAGGGGCTTTGGGGGGTGCAGGCAGTTCAGGGGATGCGGGGGTGCAGGCAGTGCAGAAGTGCAGAGAGTGGCAGGGTTGCAGAGGTACAGGGAGTGTAGGGGTGCAGGGAGGTTCTCAGGCACGTGGCCAGGATCAGAAGGCAAGTGCACATCCTCGCAGTCAGCCTTACCCCGGGAGGCTTGTGCAATGGTTTGGGGCGGCGGAGGTGGCGGCTGCGGCGGCGGCAGTTGGTGGGAGGCTGCCCGGGCAAGCCGGTCGATTTCTTCTCTTCCCTGCAGCCTGGCCTGCGGGGTCCTTGGCAGCCAGAGATTCGCCAGATGTTGTACTCCAGGTAAGCTTTCTCCTGGGAGGTGGGGCGGTTAGGTCAGGGGGCGGCGACAGCGACAGGGGGGCGGAGCGGGGCTGCCCCTGGCGAACTGGTGGAATAGCTGCCTTGTCCCGGCTGCCGGGCCTGGGAGCGGCCTCTGCTGCCCCAGGTCGCCAGACACAACTGTCCCACTCAGCTTGCTGAGTGGGGAGTGCACGCGGTGTCATTTAGGTGCGGGGCCCACGGGGGTAAGGGGGCTGCCGCGGGGGAGCCGGTCAATTTGCTCCGCTCTCCCCTGCGGTGGAGCCTGGGGGCGGTCTCCGCTGCCCTAGAGGCGGGACGTCGGTCTCCAGGTGAGCTTGCTCCTGGGAGGCGGGGACAGCGGCGCCAGGGGGAGGGGGGCCGTTCCAGGCAGCTGCTCCATTTCTTCTCTCCCCCTCGGCCTGGCCTGGGGGCGACCTCTGCCGCCGGAGATTTGCCTGAGGTTCGACTCCAGGTGAGCTTGCTCCTGGGAGATGGATGCGGTCCGGTCAGGGACCTGGTAAGATGGTGGCTGCGGGGAAAGGGATGCTGCTCTGGGGTAGCTTGTGGATTAGCTCCATGTCTGCACCGCATGACCTGCAGGCGGCCTCTGCTGCCCCAGGTTCCAGGACACCCCTATCCCACTTAGCTAACTGGGGGCAGGAGGCAGGGTAGTCAAGGTGCAGTGGTGGCAGTTGTCGGGGTCCTGCAGCAGGGAAGAGGGACCATTTGCTCCCATCTTCCCCGCGGCTTGTCCTGGGGGTGGTCTCTGTTGCCATGGGTTACGGGACACGTGTATCCTAGTCAGCCTGACCCCGGGAGGTGGGCGTGGTACGTTGGGGGTGGTGGAAGCAGCGGCGGGTTTTCCCATGAAGCTGGTCCATTTGCTCCCATTTCCCCTCATGGTTTGCCCTGGGTCAGTCCCTGTTGCCCCAAGTTCGCCGGACGTCCATCTCCAGGTCAGCCTGCTCCCTAGAGGCGGCCACCGTGTGGTCAGGGGGCAGGAGCAGTGGCTGATGCAGGGGGATGGGGATGCCTTGGGGAGTTGGTGGATTGGCTCCCGTGTCCCCGATGGCCTGGTGTGGGAGTGGACTCTCCTGCCCCAGATAACCAGACACACCTGTCCCATTCAGCCTGCTGGGGAGGGGCGCCCTGGGCAGTGCCTTCAATGTGCGAGGGTTGCGACGGCGGGGGTAGAGGACCTGCACCGTGGAGCTTGTCAATTTGCTCCCCTCTTCCCCATGGCCAAACCTGGGGGCGTCCTCTGCTGCCCAAGAAGCCGGATGCCCGTCTCCAGGTCAGCTTGCCCCTGGGAGGTGCACGCGATGAGGTCGAGGGGCAGGGGCAGCCGGCCGTCGCAGCTGCCTAATAAGGCCACTTCTTCTCCTTTCCCCTGACCTGGCCTGGGGACGGCCTCTCCCGCCCAAGATTCGCCTGACACACTACACCAGGTCAGGTTGCTCCTGGGAGGTGGGCACGGTGAGATCAGGGGTTGGGAAGGAGAGGGGTGCTGCCTATTGTGAGCTGGAGGATAACCTCCCATCTCTGGAGGCCTGACATAGGGGCGGCCTCTGCCACCCCTCGTTCCCAGGTCACAATTCTCAGGGTCATATTGCCCCGGGGGTGTGTTAAGGTGTGGGGGTGGCGGGGTGATGTCAAAGGTATGGAGCCTGCAACTTGGGAGGCGGTGGTTTAGCTCCCATCTCCCCAGCAGCTTGGCCTGGGGGCAGCCTCTGTTGCCCCAGGGCGCAAAGCACAGTTTCCCTGACAGCTTAGCCACCTGAGATGGGCAGGATGTGCTGAGGGGGCGGAGGCAGCCGCCAAGGCAGCGACGGAGGGGGCTGTCCCAGGCCAGCTGGTCTATTTGTTCCCATCTCTACCTTTGCTGCCCTATTTTCACAGGATGTCCTTCTCCAGTTTATCCTTCTCCTGGGAGGTGGGCACAGTGCATGCAGCCCAAGTTCTGGGCTCTCCCCTGGGGAGGGGAAGAACTCTCTTGTTCCCCTTTGTCTTTATTCTTCAGCGAAGGGGTTACTTGACCCAATTCTTAATCCTGAGAAAGTGTAGCCTGTGTTACGGAAGAGCTGCTGGACAGTGAGTTTTCTGGGTGGGTTTTCACATCAGCTGATACCCAAGGCAGGCAGGAAAGCTATTACTCAGAACTTCTTAGTGTGGAGTTGGGGGGTGGCCCTGCTGTCCTCACCATGCTTTTAAAATATGTGTTACTCCCCTCTTTTTCCTAGGTGACATTTTAGGTTACTGGGTCACAGATTGCTGGCACAATCATGCCTGTTCTCAAACATCTTTTAAACTTGGGTGAAGTGATAAGTAGGGGAAGAAGATGATTTACTGAAAGGTAAGAATACTTAAATTTGCATTAAAGCTACATTCTGTCAATCTTTCTCAAATGATTTTTCTCAGATTCAAAATCCACGACCTAATGAATGTTGTACTCCTGTGTAAATCATTGATCTTCACATCACATTTGTTAAATGGTCAATGAGATTTGTTAAGTAGATTATTCCTGAAAGGAAAAGCTTAGGCTTTTGAAAATTCCTTGTCTGATGTCACCCAGGCAGTCACAGTAGAAGACAGAGCTGATATAAAAATCCCTCAGCTGCCTGAACTGCAAACCTTCTGGGATTACTGATCCCTGAAATGCAGGTGACTCTTGATGATAATCTGGGGGGTGGTTTACATGATCAGATTCTTCCAGTCCTGTAAATGGGTTCCGTGGCCGCAGCCCCGGGAGAGCTGGTCATAAGGGCCATATCGTGAGGGGCGGGATGGGAAGGCAAGGTGTAAGAGCTGGAATCGCTGCGATTCCACACTCGCTAAACACAGACTCCAGAGCCTAATTGATGTCAGGTTCTGTTCTGGATTTGAGAGTGTGTTCAGGCATGATTCTTGCCCTTCAGGAGTCACTGCCTGGGTGGAAGTAACCTTTACACAAATCTGGGGAGGATGACAATTAAGTAGATGGGCTGTTATGGTTCTCAGTGTGCCCAGGCTTGCTCTTCCAGGCACTCGTGGGACTAACGAGAGTCATGTTATTCACTCATTCAGTGATTTATTACCCTTGAATTGATCATTTGTCCCATAGTAAGTGAAACAAAGGATCAGGAACATGAGTTTTGTCCCCTCTCCCATCACTGATTGTATCTGTCAGTAGGGCGCCCTGCGTATGCATTGTGAAATGGTGGTATTTTTTGCCCAATGGGGCAGCATTGTCAGTTCTGAGAATCAGGGGAGTCTCGTGGGTAGGACAGCACCCTGACACACATGGCAAACCGCCTACCCCGTGAGACAGCATTGTCGATGCTCATGTGACACGATGTAGACCGCGGTGCTAAACCTGAGCGTGTTCAGTGATCTTGGCTGCTCTAAAAATACAGACTACAGGTCCCTACCTCTGGAGACGCTGAGGGTCTGCACACCAGAATCCTGCATTTTAAAAAGCAATTTAACTAATTCTGATGAAGATGATCTGAGTGTTTCAATGAGAAACACTGGTGTGCGATTCAGCAATACTGAGGATTCTCAAGGAACGATGTCTTTTCATGATGGTCCAAGGTCCCTCACTTGAGACTTTTGCCTTGGGTTTAATTGCATGTGTTCAGAAGTGATGTCTCTCACTTCCAGTGCTTGTCAGCATGCTCTGTGCAGGGACTTGCTCTCAGTAGATGGCAAAAACTATGATTCTTCAGGTCACCGAGCTAGAGTGTGAGCGATCTTTTATTTTGGTTTTCTTTATAGCAATGCAGAGTCTCCCGACAAGAGATTCAGACTGAACTGAACAGCTTTGTGTCAGACTTTGGAAGACCGCTGGTGCCCAAGGTGTTCTCTGACAGGGCAATGGCGAATCTAGGTCCCTCTTTCACTGCTACGTCAATGAAGTGGGCCACTTGGACAAGGCCAAATCTGCTATCCCAACAATAGCCCTTGACAGGGATGTTCGGCTCCAGGAAGCCATCAGATGCAGCAGGTGGCCAGAGGAGGAGCCGAACCGGCTCATGAAATGTGACATCCCCAACTTCATCAACACGGACCATAATTCTTCCTTTGGGGAAGATGATCTCCTGATTTTGTAACCACCAATTGTTCTAGAAGATAAGCCAGTTGCTCAGACCTCACACAAAGACGAATTGAGAAACGTGCTTTGTCAAGTGTCTTTCTGAAGATGTGAATTCTGTCTTTGTATGTCAGGAATTCCCCTTTCAAAAAATTGTATGTGTTTGTGTCTGAGAGAGAGAAATGGAGACAGACAGAAAGACAGAGACAGAAGAGAGCCCCCTCAGAATAGAGCTAGTTAAGGTGAGTTTTGTGCCTTTAAAAAACATTTGGGGTTTTGGGGGTAACAAAGTATTTACACTGTCTCATTCTCCTAGTTGGAAACCTTGGCCCCATACTCAGTGTTAGTGGCCTTGAACGGGTTTGGCACGGTGCATTTCATCTGGCGCTGCCACTTCCACACTCTGCCTTTAGCACATTGCTTTGCCTCTCAGGGCTGCCACCCTTTTAACTGTAAGGAGAGGAGTCTGGAATAGGTGATCCATCCCAGCTCTGCTGTTTTGCAAGTTTCTGATTTCGTATTCGGATGAGGCTGGGATACACCCAGAGCAGTATAAACCAGGCCATAACTCCTGTCTCTCGCTGGGGCATCCCTCAGGTCTGTGCCTTCTACACAACCCTTTACTGAGCCCAGCTTTTGTCAGGAGCCCAAGTGACTACCGGGTTGGAAGGAGACTTGTCTCTCGTGGTCACGGTGGCCAATACTTCTATTGGTTGTGCTGAAACAGCTCTTCTGAGATCCCCCGGCCACCCTTGCTCAAACCTGAGGACAATCCTGTCGTTTCTTTCCTAGGAGGAGGATCAATACATGGTGCTTTTAATGACAGTCCTGTCCCCAGGAATGCACGGAAGGTTATCAGCTGAGTAAGGGGAGGTGCCTCTGTGTCCCTGTGTCCCTGTATCTCTGTCTGCTCACAGTGCCCTGCCACCGGCTACTGAGCAAGAAAAGTGCTATTCACCATGATGGGTATTTTGCAGATGTGTAGGTGATGGTCGTGTGGCTCGTGTGTGGGCTTCGAGCTGGGATGTTGAAGAGCTTATAAATACCTCGTTAACATCTATTCGAGGTGGCCTGGTGCCACACCGACTTGATTGATGAAGGCATCAAGCCTGCACACTGGTTTGGAAACAACTTGGTTTTGATCAGTCACACTGCATGCATGACTCGCTGCTAATCTCTGGGTGTTTTTTTCATTTTAGATTTATTCACCCAGTGTCTTGCTTAAGCTGAAAAATACTTTTATTTCACCTGAATATTCTCTGATTCTTTGTTTTCACACATCCAGTTTTTTAATTCCTTTAAAAATTGTTCTGTTTATAATGCCTCCTTATTTCTATCATCTCTAGGTTCCCAGTGGCCTGAGCCATGCATCAGATTTTATTTAGAAACTGTACCACCAAAGGTAATACCCTCCCCATAATATATTTTGAGGAAAATATTATTCTTTAAGACTCTAACACTAAATCGTAGAAGAAAGCATGGAACATTTCTTGTAGTTAATACATGTTCATGCAAAAAGAAATTTGATATTTTCATTGAAAAATCTTGATTTTAATAACTTTTACTAATGTGAATATTATTATTCATAATTTAAGTAACCAAATAAAACCACAGTTATTTATTATTAAGATTGAAAACTATTTACACAGTCTCTTAATTAGAAGACTGAAGTGTATTTAAAGATGGAAAAATACCCATGATGACACCAACTTTTTTATTAACTAAATATCAAGAACTGTGCAGGGTTAAGATTTGACCCCCTGCAAGCTGCCAGGTTAGCATGAGGTAGTGTGTGGATGCTGCCAGAAGACAGGACACTCCCCCAGGATCAGAGACAAAGGACTTCCTGCCGGCACAGCAGGCAGCCTGGGGTTTATGTTCATGTTGGTTCCTGAGCTCTATTCCCATTGCTGTTGTAAAAAAGGACCACATACTCAGTGGCTTAACGTAACACACATCCATTGTCTCACTGATCTAGGGTGCAGAAATGCAAAGTCAATGTCAGTGGGCTAAAACCAACGTGTGGCCAAGGCTAGTTCCACACTGAGGCTCTTGGGAGAGATTCATCTTACTACCTTTCCCAGCCTGCAGAGGTGCTCACACTCCTTGGCCCAGGGCCCTGTGTCACTGTGACTTCTGCTGCCACATCACATCTCTGTCTCTGACCAAACTGCCTCTCACCACTAAGGACCTCCATGATGATGTTTGCTTTCCCACAGTGATCTGCCATCCCAAGGTCCTTGACAGTCACACCTGCAGAGTCCCTTTTGCCATGCACAGTGACATTCCTAGGTTCTAGGGATCAGACCGTGGACATATTGGGGCCATTATTCTACCGAGTTCTTCCCTTTGGCCTCACTGGTTCTTGTCCATCCCACATGCAAAGTGCATCCACCTCATCCCAACACCCTCCAGAGTCTCATTTACTACACCATCAAATCAAAGTCCAACATGTAGTCTAACTATTATCAGCTCAAAATCCTAAATATTTTCATCCTCATCACCTAAGTCAGCATGATTGAGACCCTGGGTGTGATCTTCTCTGCTCAAAATCCTGCAATGGCTTCTCATTTCACTGAGTGAAGAAGTGAGAGTCCTTATGGTGACCTTACAGATTTCCTCCCCCTCCCCAAGCTGAGCTCATCTCCGGTTTTATCCCTGGCTCACTCCGGTCCAGCCACACTGGCCTCCCTGCTTGCCCTTGAGGACATCAGACATGCACCCACAGGCCTGTTGCCCTGGCCGGTCTCTGTACAACTCATATGTTGAAGTCCTAACCCCCAGGACTACAGAACATGACACCATTTGGAAATAAGGTTGTTGCAGATGTCATTGGTTAAGAAGAGGTCATTAGGGTGGGCCCTAATCCAGTATGACTTGTGTCCGGATAAAAAGGGGCAATGTGGACACAGAGACACGTGTACATGGGAGATGACGTGATGAGATGTGGAGAGAAGACGGTCATTTCCAAGCCAAGGGGAGAGGCCTGGTCCAGCCTCTCCCTCCCAGCCCTCAGGAGGAGCCTGCCCTGCTGACACCCTGCCTGCAGACTCCCCGCCCCCAGGGCTGTGAGACAGTGAGCCTCTGTGGTTCATGTCACCCAGTGTGCGGTGCTGTGTTAGAGGGAGCTCAGCAACTTGCACCCCCTTCTCAAGGTCCTCAGTGAGCCCAGGTCTGGCCATCTCATTTTAAACTGGAAACTGCCTTCCCCTTTTCTCTGCCCCAGAAATCCCCTCTCCCTGATCATATTATTTCTATCACCTTCTAGAATACCATATATTTCACATGACTGTCACGACTGTAGTTTATGTTCTGCTCCTCCACAGTCCTATAGGGACAAGGATCCTTATTTGTTCACTGACGGACCTCAGGTGGCTTGACCAGTACCCATGGCACAGCAGTCAATACAAATTGGCCAGATGGAAGGAGGGATCATTCCTTATATTCACAGGTAAGTGAACGAAGATTCTGGGGGACTGAGAGTTTCGCTCAGGCACAGAGCTGGTAAGTGTCAGGCCAAGGTGGTTTTCAGGTACCTATGAACCTGAGGGAGACTTGAGTGATTTCCATTGATTAATATTTCTCAGGTGTCTCTTTTTCTGGCTCTAACTTTTGACTTCTTTCTGTTATTCTTCTAAGCTTTCAACCAGTTTTAAGTTTTAATTCTGCTTTGTCTCAGGTAAACAAATGAATTCTGTAAATCTTTTAACTCATTATTTATTTCATCTAAATATATTGTGATTAGTGATGATGTTTTATTTCTGGCATCTTGTTTTGTGATTTCTATTTGCTTTGCTCTGCTTTTCTCCTGCCTGTTATATACCTCGCAGTCACGGTTAAGAGCATGGCGTCTAGAGACAGCCTATCCGGGCTTGGTTCCCTCCCTTGCTAACCATGTAACCAGGATATGTAAGCCATTTGAGACTCACTTTCTGAATATACAAAAAGTGGTACTATCCACCTCAAAGACTGTGAGCATTAAGTGATAAAATAGATGAAGAACTTAGAATAGTGACCGGCCTATTTTGCATTCTTCATTTTGACTTCTTTATTTTTATTCTCTTTTTAAACAATTACTTTAGAGATTACTGTTGAATTTTAATGAACACCCTAGATATTGAAGATTAAAATGTTACTTAACCCATACATTGAATTTTATATACCAAATGATATCTGTATTTTGTTTCCATAAGTTCTGTTTAGTTCTTTAAAAAATTAATCTGTTTTCTTTTTCATGATGTCCTGATTGTTCATTATGTTATATAAGATTCAATTTATCTTTTAATGATTCAGTCATACTTATTTTATGCTCTCTCTTAGATTGTTTCATAATTTTAGGCTCTGGAATATTAATCATCCTGTGTTTTACGGTTAGCTCTTTCTTCCCTGTGGCACTCATTTCCTTCTGTTTTTAGTTGTGTGTCTGTGTCTGTGTAGAGCTGTGGGAGCTTCTCTATAGTGAGTACAATTTTTTTCCTATGATTGTCCCTTACATCCTGGTTTTTAAAGTTTCCCTAGAGAACAATTTTGTGTTGCTTATCCTAAGGCTCCAGGTGATATGATCAACCTTGAATTATTATATTTTTCGGTTCGGGAATTCCGGAATCTTAAGTGGAGTATCAATTTGGATTCCACATTCATATAAAGCAGGGGCGTGGAGATTAGATTTTTTTAAGGGAGACTTTGTTTTTCCCTAGAGAACCGGTTGTTTCACCCCTTTCCTGTGTGCACATGTGGAGAACTTTGAGTCTCCCTTTCAGTGAAGAGGCAAGTCTTCCAATACGTCTTATGCAGAGGTTTCTATAAAGGAAGACTCTTCTACATCTGGTATGGACCCTTTTTCCTAAATGGACATTGTATCCCTATTTATGTGCAGATGAAAACCCCTTCCCTCCAGGGTGCGGTGGCATCAGCTCACAAGATTACCATTTTGGCGTTTAGTGTCCTCTTTGTATTGTCACCTGGGAACTTCTCTCTCCATAGTTAGCTCTGTGTTACTTTTGTTGTTGTATTTTATCCGGCATTACTGAAAGTTTTACTTAAAAGGGATCCTAATTAGCTCTGTTTACCTGTTTCCAGAGTTGAAAGCTTCAGTTCTAGAGTATCTGTTTGATTTTTCTTAAAAATACATTCCAGTATATTTCTCTGGTGAAAGTCTTGACCCTGTTGTATATTCTCCCATCATTTCCTTATTTTCTTGAATATATTAAAAGTATTTTATAGCCTTTATTGATAACTCTGAACCTACATCACCTGGGGGTTTGCATCCTTTGTCTAATATTTCTTATTCTCATTTTATCCATCATATAGTCTTGACATGTTGCATGTCTAGAAATTCTTTATTACATAGCAGACATTGCAAATGAAAAATCCATATCTTATCTTCCGTAAGAGATTTTGTACCTTCCCGTTAGGCAGACAGGGTGAGGGACTGATCATCTCACTCCAATCAGGCCCTGAGTTGTGTCAGGACAGAAGTGCCTTTTTTCTTAAGACAGCTTTGAGGTATACTTGGCAAAATAATTTTCACACATTTAAAGTGTACAACTTAATACGTTTTGACATAAGTATATCCCCAAGAAACCATGACCACATTCAAGACAGTGAACATACCCATCACCCACAAAACTCTTCTCCTGCATTTTGTTGTCTCTCCCTCCCTCCCCGTCTATTCCCCTGGAAACCATTGATCTGTTTTCTATCACAACATACTGGTTTGCATTTTGAAGATCGTTGTATGAATGGATTCATGCAGTATCTACTCTATGTTGTCTGACTTCTTTCATTCAGTGTAATTATTCTGAGAGTCATCTGTGTTGCTGTATTAATAGCTTATTTTTCTTATAGCAGAGTATTGCTTAGTGCTGAGTTTTTCCTGAATATTTTATTGTGAGCAGTGTTTGGATAGACCATCATTTGTTTCTTCATTTACTTCTTGATGGATGCATGGGTTATTTACAACTTGAGCTATTATAAATAATATTGCAGTGAATATTTGGTTACAAGTCTTTGTATGGACATATGCTTTTATTTTCTAAAGCATCAGATGAGGAAGTTCTGGGTTATATGGCAGATAGGTGTTTACCTTTTTTAAAGAAACTGTTAAACATTTTTCCAAAATGGTTGTGCTATTGTAAATTCCTCGTGGTGTGTATCAGTCCTGGTTGCTCTATTTCCTTGCCAGCAATTTGTAAGGTCAGTCTTTCTAATCATATACATTCTAGTATGTTTGTGCACTAGTATCTCACTGTGGTTTTTAAAAGCATTTCTCTAATGACTAATGGCATCTTTAATCAGCACTTTTCATATGCTTATTATCCATCTGGATATCTTTACTGAAGTGTGTTTTCTGGCCTCATTCATTCATTCAGTTGTTTGAATTATTATTGAGTTTTGAAACCTTTTTATTCTGGATCAGACACAAAGAGAGACCTTTACCAGATATATGATCTGCAAATAGCTTCTGTCTATGGCTTGTCTTTTCATTTGCTTAGCAGTGTTTAGAAGAGCTTTGAAGAGTCTTCATTTTTGTAAAGTTCACTCTATCAGTTACTTTTGAAAATAGATTATACTTTTGGTGTCATAGCAAAGAAATATTTGCCAAACTCAAGGTCATAAAGTTTAAGCTTATGCTTTTTCTTCTAGCTGTTTTATAGTTTTAGATTTCCTATTAAGATCTATGATCCACTTTGAGTTAATTTTTGTATATTTTGTGATTGTGGATCAAAATTCATTTTTGTTTTGCATATCACTATCTAATAATTCCAGCACTACTTGTTGAAAAAATCCTTTTCTCCAATGCATCCTTTTTGAGAATCAATTGTCTATATAAGTGCTGGTTTAGTTCTGAACTTTCTTCTGTTCCATTATTCTATTTTCCTGTTTTACACCAACACCATACGTTCTGATTACTGTAACTTTATAAAAAAAAGAAGTCTGAAAATCAGATAGTGTAAGTCTTACAGCTTTGTTTCTCTTGTTCAAAGTTATTTTGGATATTTGGGATCCTTTGCATTTTTATATGAATTTTAGTATCAGTTTTTAAATTCCTTACATCCTTTTCTGCCAAAATTCCACCCATGTCTTTGGCCATCTCCAAAGCCACATTTTCTGAAGAAGTCTCTCTTGATCCCAGGTGAAAGGAATTTCTCTTTCGTCTGTGCTCCATTCATATTTCATAATATTTGATTACATTTATTCATATTTGGATGTATGTACTTGTCTGAGCTTTCCTGCCATATAGTAAACCTCTCAAGATTAGGAATCTTGACTTGGTTCCCTATGTCTGCTGAGAAAACTAGTTCTATGCTTTGCAGGAGTAAGCCCTGTAGTAAGAGGTATCTGCAGCACACATCTAGCTCATTGCTTGCATATCGTCAAGGAATCCTGCAGATTTAGAATTGTTTATTGATTGTTGTCTCCAAGATGGCTCAGTCTTTTTTATTTCTATTACTACTGCTGTAGTTTCAAAGAACAATGGGCTAATTATTTTCCAAATATCAAAACATACTGTAATTGAGTTGTGATGCAAATTATGTGCTGCTGTGTCTTAAAAACCTGCTTAGTGTTCACAGGTTCCTTCACTCATGGAAATTTTGGGAGAATGACATATCCTTAGAGATAGCACTGCTGACTTTGGCAACCTGAGCAGCAGTATCTGAACTCACTCCTGCTGTTTTTTCCAGTGTCCCCTCTAGCCCTCCTCCAGCCCTCCATGGGGGGACCTGCAGTTCTGTCCTCGAAAAGCCTGTTGCTTCTCAGGAAGACTTCCCAATGAAACATAATTGTGTCCTTCTTATGGGGACATTCAGTCCAATGACCTGACAGCAGGGGAAAATGTTTAGTATGCTCTTGGTAGAGCCTAAACTCTTCCATACTTTTTAGAAGCAAATCCAATGAGGAAATTGTGTTGGCATCTAACAAATCAGCATAAATGTCTGATGAGGAAGATCGGCTTCCCCATCCCACTCAGGCGTCATGTTGATGTGACGCTCAACGTGGCTAACTTTTTCTCCTGTGAGCAACGTATAGTTCAAGACGTTATGAATGGCTTTTTGTTTTTCTTCCTTGGTCTTTCCACATTCACTGTGTCTGGTGAGATTATATGAATCCTGCTTATTTTCACCCCAGCACTTACCCTTTTTAAAGGTTCACGTGTTTAAAAGCCTAGTGGACAATTTTTTAGAAGACAGAAATCCTTAGATTTTGGTCCTAGAGTTGAATACTGGTTAGGGGTGAATGAAAATTCCCAGTAAAATTTTAAATTCAGTGTTACAAAGTTTTAAAAATAGTTAAATATTAGTCAATTTCATTAAACACTTTAGCAGTTATTTACTTTTAAGCCTGTTTATGGGGCAATTTTGCAATGATTCCCTCCCTTATTGATTCCCTGTTTATCAGAATCCTTGAAAGGCTCCTGTCATCACTGTCAGTATCATCATCATCATCATCATCATGATGGAACTGATTCCTCTGGATGATTCTAGGATAATAAAGAGATGGGTGGGGTTATGTGGAGGTCAGTGTGTGCATATACATTAAGAACAGTTATCAGACATTAGATGTAAGATATCCATTTTATTTAGAGAAGAATGTGGTCATGAAATCCTAATGTGGTGAATGAAGGAAGCAGTGGGAACAGGATAGTCAATGGAAAGGAGGAGGAAGTGAGCGAAGCGGGGAGCATAGATCCTTGGTTAGCCGATCATCAAATTGGTGTGAATGAGGGGAGTGTGGTGGCAGAATCATGTTCCTCCCCCTCCACAGGTTAGCCAACAGTGACATGTTTCTGTACATGGCAAAAGGGATGACAGATATTTTAGGAGAAAAATCTTAGAGGATTTCTGTCTTCTAAATTGTCTATTAGCCTATTAAACTCATGATACATTATTAAAGATTAGTGGAGGGACACAAATAAAAAGGATTCATATAATCTCACCACACATACTGAATGTAGAAAGACTAAGGAAGAAAAACAAAAAGTCATTCATAAGTGCCTTGAACCTTAAATTGCTCATGGGAGGAAATGTCACACAAAGTGAGTGTCACAGCCACGTATATAATGCCTGAATGGGAGGGGAGAAGCAGATCCTGAGATGAGACAATATGGTGAGTAGCCTGGATTGTCCAGCTGGGCCCAATGTAATCACAGGGGTCCTTAAAATGCAGGACATAGGCCAGCTGAGTTTAAAACCAGAGGGAGGTGTAGCCATGGAGCAGTGTTCAGAAAGGCTGCTGACCATGAAAATGGAGGAAGTCGTGGGGCACAAGCTAAGGAATTTGGGTGACCTCTGGAAACTGGAAAAAAAAAACAAAAACAAGGAAGCATTCTCTTCTAGACCCTCTAGAAGGAAGGAACCCTGCTGGTAACTTGAATTTAGCTCAATGAGAACTGTGTTGGATCTCTGACCTCCACAGCCATAAGGTGATAAATCTGTGCTGGTTTAAGTTGTTACGCTTATGAAAGTTTATTACAGTGGTAATAGAAAAATAACATAGTGAGTGGTAGTGTAAGGGATTAAAGTTCTAGGCTGGGGTATGGAGAGAATTCTGACATTTACACCTAAAAATCAACCAGGTGCAGTGGGAAGGTGTTTTAAGGAAGACCTATCTGGCAGGGCTGTTAGGAGGACTGTCTGGTGTGAGGAGAGCATTGGAGTAGAGGAATCAATTAAATCTCTACCAGAAAAATAAGGAATAAAATATAACAGGGCTTCAGTATTAGTGGATTAAGTAATGGAAATGGGCTGAGAGATATAAACATTACTTCGAAATTAGCTACAGGTTTGATGACTGCATGTTGGGGAGAGTTAGCTGATGTGTGGACTGAATGTTTTCATCCCCTCAAAATCCATATGTTGAAACCCCATCACCCAGAGTGATGGTATTGGGAGGCGGGGCCTTTGGGAGGTGATTAGTAGGATAAAATGAGTTCATGAGATTAGTGCCCTCATGAATGGGATTTGTGCCCTTACAAAGGGCCCCAGAGTGCTTGCTTCTCTCTGCTCTCTGGCCCATGAATTTAGTGGGAAGACAGCCATCTTCAAGCCATGAAGGCTATCCTCTCCCAGATACATTGACCTCAGCCTCCAAAACTTAAAGAATATGCTTGTTGTTTAAGCCACCCGACCCATGGTAATTTGTTACAGCATCCCAGACTGATGAAGAGAGTGGAGAATGTCTCTGAGTTTGACACTGATTGCCTGGAGAATGCTGAAACCCAGGGAAGTGGGCAGCACAGACGTTTAATCATTTAATCCTGGCAACACGGAATGAGATAGAGTCTACATATTCCTCGCTATTTAAAAGGGAAGGAAAAAGAGGCACAAATAACAACAACAACAACAACAACAACAACAACAGCAGCAGCAACAACAATAATTATTCTAAGGTTCACACAGAACCCCCTGGAGGCAGAGTAAGAATTTATACACAGGCATGCTGACCCCAGAGCCCCTGCTCATAACTACTAAGTCAGATCACCTTGCTTAAGTGGATCAATTTTTTTCAAGTGTGATATGAGGGTACTGTGTCCAGTAACTTATAATTTCAAAATAACTCACTGTAAAGGAATCATTAGTCACAGGCATTGCAAACCACAGAAAGCTAGACATACAAAAATAACTCATTAGGGCAAGATAACCAATAATGTATTTAAATATTAGACTTGCTGAATCTTTGCAATAAAATGTGTATTTATAAATCTGTCTGGCTACAGAATAACTTCATAATCCTGAATGTGGCTGGTGGCTCCCATGGTGGACAGCACGGGCCTAGAGAATTTAAGTGACTTGTCCAGCCTCGTTCAGGAAGCTTGTGGTGGGATCAGAGCTATAGGCTGGGACTTTTCCTTCCTATGCAACAAGTCCCTCATGGAGGCTTAGAAGCTTCTCCTTTGGTTCCCAGCTGTCTATCCGTACTTATGACATCTTGTCAGGTGTCCCATCCTGCTCCTGAACATCAGCCAGTGACCACTTCTGCTCTTTTCTAGCCAGGTAATACATTCTAGCAACTTCCATTGACTTCTTGGCATCAGTTCTTACCTGGAAGGGTAGTGGCTAGAGATGCAAATGTGTCCACATGACAGGGTTTTCATAAACGTAGCAGGAGTAGTCAAGAGAAGAAAACGTCACGAAGACGAGTGGAAGCAGGTCATTTAGTATACCAAATGGGTACTTTCAATGTATGTTTGTGTTTCCAAGTCCAGACTTGTTCTGCTCGTGCATTACAGGCCAATAAATCGGGAGACCAGGTTTTGGGGCAAGAAATAGCAACTTTAATTTGGAAAGCCAGCTGAGAAAATGGAAGCCTAATGTCCTGGAAAACCATCTCCCAAAGTCAGAATTCAGGCTCTTTTTATATTAAAAAGGGGAAGCAGGAATGCTTGGTTGTTGCAAACTTGGTGTATGAATTCTTTGTTGTAAGAATCCTTTGTTCTTGCAGCTCTTCACCTGGGTCAGATCCGTGTAAACCTCCAACAAACAAATGTTATTTTCTATTCTGTAACTTTTTATCTTTATATGAATGGGAAAGTGTTAATATCCTTTAAAGTCAGAGCCTTGAGAATAGGGTCTCCTGTATATTTCATGCTCTAGGCAACATTGTTTTACAAAAGGTGCAGAACCAACAAGACTAAACCTAGGAAACAGGGCACAGGGTTAAAGCCAGAGAACAGATCTAATATGGAGTCAGATTTGTTCTCTCCTATTTCAGTAGTGCCATGGAGAAGGCACTTTGGGGAGAGTCACTCATACCATCTTATTTTGACCTGACTGCTTAGAGGTGAGCTCCATCAGCCCATTTAACACATGAAGAAACTGAGGCTATGTGTGGTCATGCTTCCAGTACTTGGTGGAGCCAGGATCCAAACCCGGATCTTTGTCTATAGAGCCTGTGCCTTTACCAGATCACACTAAATTTCTCACTCTTCAAATGCACTCAGTCCCCAAGGTAACACACCTTCCTTGCATTTCTAGGAGTTTTAGGAATTACTGAATTACAAGGACTAATCAGACATTTGTGTGAGCTAATTTTATATTTTCTGATTTTCCTGAATCAGTTCAGGCTGAATTCATTCTACTTACGAGAAGTCCTGAGGCAGAGGAGAGAGGGGAATATAAGCCAGACATAAACAATTTCAAGAGATTCACTTCATCAAGGAAGCAAAGTATTAAGTAAACTATTCTGCAACATGCTTGTCAATAAAACTTGGTGTCTCTATCTCAGCCTGGAGGAGGGTAAGCCCTCCAGCCCATCTGCCTTCCAGCCACATACCCTGGATGATCTTGGTTCCCTCACCGGTGACACATGGGTTCTCCTGGGACTCTTTGTAGAGATTAAATGATAAAACTGTATGCAAAGGGGCTACTTCATTGCCAGACAGTAGGCACTAAACAAATAATAAAATTATTTTGTTTCATGAAAATGGGAGGCAAGTCTCCCAATTAAACATTCCTGATAGAATCCCAACAAGCACTTTAATTTATCTACAAGAAATTGTAAAATAGCATTTCTTTTTTGAAGGCCGTATCCATTCTCCCTACTTTTTACCAATCCTGGCTGTTATCCTGAAAATCTATTCCAAGAACGTGGCATCCATCTCCCATATTTAAATCCTTTAAGTTTGAAATTATGATGAAGCTTGGGCACATAAAGATTCACACCATAATTCACAGAATAAACAAAGACCACAGGAACAGGGCCACCTCCAGACCCCATGTGCTCAGGACAGGCTCCAAACTTCACAAAATCAGAAGCATACTGTTTGAAGAGAAAGAAAATTGAATGTGATCAAGGAGGCTGACATAGAGCACTGGCTGGCTCACGAGACGACCCCGTCGCCCCCTCGTCTGACCTAAGTCATCGAACACAGTTATCCGTTGATCTCTAACTAAAACTAGAACACGGGTAGGGTTGGAAAGTAACATTTTTCCTACAATATATACATATTGTCAACTAAATTTGGCACTTGTCATCTGCCTCTGATTTGGTTAAGTCATGAGCCACTGCAGCTGCTGACCTTCAACACCCTCTGAAAGTATTTAAGTGTGGAGATCAGGAATGGGGCGCTCTGTGCTCTGGGAAAATGGTCAGAAGAGTCTTCAGATAGTTAGACATTTTCAGGAAATTTTATGCGCCCAAATTCTTGCATCCTCTCCTATCTAGAAAAGCACTAAAATCATTAACAGAGACACCTGCTTCTTGACTAGCAGCAGCCTCTGCCTAAACTTGTATTGGACCGCACGTCCCCCTTCACTGAAATCTTATATAATTCTGAGCTCCCCCTCCTCTTCAGAGCAGTTCCTCTGAGCTCTCTGAGATGCTGTCACCTGGGCTCTGGTCCTTATTTTGCCCCAGATTAACTTTTACCAACAACTCTCACGTTTTGTGGTTTATCGACAGTACCACAAAAATTAAGCTTACATACTTGAACTCAGAGTAAACATTCAGTATCAAATATTTCTTGACTTAAATGCCTAATTAAATGTAAATAAATATTCCATTTCTTAAATATAATATCTTTAAATATAAATTAACAGATATTTGTGAATCTTTGAAAAATATAGTCTAGAAAAAAATTTTAGCAATTAAAAAAGCTATTGTGTGGAGCTTTAGAATTTCAAAAGTGGAAGAAAATAGTATTGTAACTCAAGTTCTTGATTTAAATGCAGAGATCCTGAGGCCTCAAAAGACATATCAATTTGCCTGATTTTGTACACTGTCCTTAAACAGAAAACCTTGAACTAAGTTCCTGGTCTTTGAGAAACCAAGACTTGCTCTGCTGGTGCAGGGCTGAAATTTATGAAAATGGGTGGTGAGAAAGAACCAGAATGCGGGGGCCTGGACGAGGCAGTAGAGGAAAGGAGGGTCTCACCTTGTCGTGGGTGAGAAATAGGCTCCCGCAGTGCTGGTGTGATGGGCATCCCTCAAGTGCCTGAAAACTACTATTTAGCACACCTGCCACTGAAACGCACACAAGCTGTTTAACTAGAAGGCTGACCAGGAGGCTTTCTCAGTGACACAACAAGCTATTTTCAAGTTAACTCTACAACTACAGGAAGAGAAAGAATAGAAAGCTGATATTAATTATTAAAAATTTACACCAGGAACCAAGGAAATTCCAGGAGAAATATAAAAACGTTGGAAGTTTCATTATGCGAACTTACTGCCAATTCATTTGTCTTAAAAGGTGTGCTATAAAATATATTGTCCTTTATTGTTCCAAATCACATTTGAAAGAAATAATGTTTCTTAAGGGTGCTTCTGTAAATTTCTTCTATTTCCTAACACCAAATCTCACACACTTAAAGAAATGGGGGGTTGGCATTTCGTCCACTGTTCTCTAGGCAATTAGTTTTTCCTTCAAAGAACAAGGGGAGAATCACAAAGAAAAGCATTTGAGCATCAGGCTGCTTACATTTCCTCCGGGAGTCTTGGAAAATAAGGTGGAAATGAACAGCAGGACAGAAACATGGCAGGAGAGTCACTGGCTAGAAGGTGAGAACAAATGTGTTCTCCAACGTGCTCTGGTAGCCACTCGTTTAAATGAACCGAGCAATTGTTGGAGCATACATGCACTTCTACGGGAAAATCTCAACCGTTACCAACCGATCAGTGCAGCCCGAAGCAATGGACGGACTGCGGAGGCCCCCGGCGTCTCATCGTGGTGTCTTACACCATGTGCAGGATGAGCAGTGCCTCCCCGCCCCCTCCCTCCCCTCCCCTCGAGGGAGATGGCTGGTCTTGAGCTGAGCTTACCTCATAGCAAGCTGTCTCTCAGCCCTCTGTCTAAAGCAAGATAAAAGCAGGAAAGCTACCTGGGACTTTATAGAATGAACCCAAAAAGAACTGAAGCCCCTTTCTTCCCTCCTTTCTGCTACCTGGAATGTGGGCATGATTTTTGACCCTCAGGCAGACACTTTGGGCCATCAAGTTAACGGGCTGAAAATAAGAGGCATCTGGTTCTCTGACCCTGGGACCTTCATGCAAACCAGCCCTGTGGTACCGATTGCTTGACTTCTTTATGTAAGAGGGAAATACAAGTTTAGCATGTGTAAGCTACTGCTGTTATCTGGGGAAGTAGGTGTTGTACATTGCCATGGTAAGTCCTAATAATAAAGTTAAAGATTCACCAAAAACTATTTACCAAATAGCTAATAAATGATAAAGAGTTCCTGATTTTTGTTTTAATGCTATGAAATGTAAATCAAGTTACAGCATATGCTAGTAAAACAAGACACTGTGGAGAAAAAGCAAAACAGAGATTATAGAACAGAGACACAAATCATCCTCTTCTCCAAGGCACAGGAGGACAGCCGTGACTCTACGTGCCAAGGTTGGAGTCTTATGGGCTATCTGTTTTCCTTGCCTTGGATTTTCTTTTCTTTCCAGCCTTGGGAAAAATGGATAAGGCTGCTGGTCAAATCATTTCAGGAGCAGCTTCCATCATGTAGACCCCCTGTCTCTTCCTTTCCTCTGCCTCCTGGAATGTTCTGACACAATTAATCAGTCCAGCCTTCTAAATTGAGCAAATGGAGCTCAATCAATCTGCTTTTAGACAGAGTTAGGAAACAGACATTAAAAATCATAACTAGGAAATCTTATCTTCCAGAGGTCATTGCACAGATGAAATAGGACAATACCTGTGAATCACTCTGTAAACACTAATTACAATACAAACCATATTAGTACTGATTCTATGTCACATTCTTCAAAAAACGAAAACAGAATAGTTTTCTACCAGAAGAAGAAGGTGCTTTGCAATTTTCTGTCACTTTAATTCTTCAAATTTTCTATAAAATTGATGCCTTTAAAAAAATCAATGCACATTAGGGACTAAATTTAATTTCTTCATCTTCCCCTGTTTAACAGATGTCAAGAATGATACCATTTCTAGACATTTTATCTAGGAAAGCCTTTGGTATACATGAGGCACAGAGCATGACTAATTGTCAGTATCACTCAGGATATGAAACCCATGTTTGATACCCGAACTTGAAGACATGAAGAAGAAGCCTGGCATGTCCCACTGACCTTTCAAGCTATTATTTTTGAAACACTTGTTTCTTCTTGGTCCAGAACAGACCCGCATTTGTTGATGTGTGACTCTTTAAGTGAAAAGGTAAACCCATCATTACACTTTAGAGACTGAAACCTTACCCTCCTCATCCATGTGGACATAGCATCCTTACTGATTCCTAACATGAAAAATGACCACCAATGACATCTCAGGATGCTCCAATGCAGAGGTTCTCTGCTGCAGTGAGGAGGAAAGAGCCGTGTGCTTCAAGATGTACTTACTGTCTGTAGCTCACTTGGCAAGACACGGCAACTTGTCTAAGCTAAAGCTTAAAAGTGGAAAATAGAGAACATCCATGGCAAAGGGCATTCGGAGGCTAATTCCTTGGCCCCACTTCATCGCTTCTCAAGAGCCGTGGGCAATACCTTGAGAAAGGCAGCAATACGTTACCTAACTCATCAAAAAGCTGTGCCTCCTACTAATTGACAGTAAAGCAAGTGTCATCTGGCTCAACAGATCTCCCTGTGTCTCTACAGTGTACGTCTACTTTTTCTTTATTTTCTCGGTTGGGGGACACTCCTTTTTTGAAAATCCTCCTCCCTGCAGTAGAAGTTCTTATTTTCCCAACCAGAATGCAGGCTTGAAGGGGGGCAACAGAGCTGAGAACACACAAATCAGTATTTATTCCTTGATATATTTTTTACACATGGACTAAAAATCATTAGGGTCAGTTGGACATCAATATCATATCTAATTTACACTGTTGTCAACTTTCATTTTACTACCAGCTCCTTAAACAGTCACGTGGTCACTAGGTTTTTTTTCCTTCCCTTGACCCATGGATTCGATGATTTCTAACCAGACACAATAG
Source organism: Camelus bactrianus (assembly GCF_048773025.1). Lineage (NCBI taxonomy): Eukaryota > Metazoa > Chordata > Mammalia > Artiodactyla > Camelidae > Camelus > Camelus bactrianus. The sequence continues at coordinate 905,918 of NC_133566.1, forward strand.
CTTTTTGAAAAGAAGTCTGTTTCACCTTTTGCTTTTAAACTAAACTTGTGTGCTTGACCCTGATTTCATTCTAACATTCACAAAAATCTATCCAAGGACAACCACATTTAACATCATCTCTAGATGTCTTGAATACAATGGTGAGTGATTCTCCCAGATCATTAAACTATATATGCACATTATGCTGTGGTCCTCTTCAATTTGTGGTGTTTACAGTAATCGTTACCTCTTTGGATACTTTATTACACATTTAGCATTTCTTTATCCAATTTAGTTACATTAATATATAAGATTTCAAAAGATCTGCTTTCTCAAAATGATGATATTTAACATCTATAGTCTATTTTAAATCAAGTAATTCAATAAGGTTGTCAAGGACAGCAGTGAAGGTTGTGTGTGGTGATTGCTGCTTCAGAGTCTCCGGTTCTGTCCCTTGATCTTACAGGTGTTTACGCATCCTTGTCAATGTCATTACATCAGTCTATTAGGAGCTGAAATTAAACTACCTGGATGCTAATTTTTTTTAAAAAACCATATACTCAATTTCCCCTTCTAATACTTTATTGTTTCTCATACGGAGGCTCACCAGTTTTCCTAATATATATATTTGGTTGGGAGGGGGGCCCAGCCCTGAATGCCTGCAGACAGCACCAACTCTATAAGATTAACCAGAGGTGGCCGTGGATGTACTGTGACTTCAGCCACTGAGCACGAGCACCTGCTGTCCTTCCAACTGTTCTGCCTCCATTATTGACAGCTCTGAAGGTCACTGCCTCTTGTAAAATTCTACAACATTACAGTTCATATATTTTTAAAAGTTATAAATTTGTGAAAGTCGTCTGCTGTTTGTGTAAAAAGAGGGGTACTTCCCTTTGCTCATTTCAGGCTAAACTAAGTCCAGAAGGACACACACACACACACACACACACACACACACACGCACACACGCAGTTCTGAGTGCCCCCAAGGAAAAGTTTGAAAGGCTTCGGGACAGTGGTGGCACTCAAACCTTTGGAATTTTGAGCTCTATGAAAGCATCACTTATTCAGAAATTAAGCATTATAATTCTAGACAAAGAGAATCAGAATCACCCACAAGATACTTACCAGAATTTTTTTAAAGAAAGTATCTTCCCTAAAATCCAATGATAATTCAAATATCCATGGAAAGAAAGTAGATCAGTAATATCAAGCAATAATTTCTACACTATTGCTGATTAGACTTCAGCCCCAACCAAAGAACATAGAAATAAGATACCTGGAGATAAAGAGATGGAAATGAGGTATTAAAAACAAGAATATAAAAGAAGTAGCGGCCTTATGGAAACCTGCTCATTTTCTTTGAAATAATTTCTTGGTTACAGGAACTCACTCGTGAGGATCTGGAAATGCATGAAGAGGAAATCTAGCAGGGAAAAGAAGCAGAAGCAGAAGCAGGTCTCAGTTTTCTCCGAGGCTGATCCTAAATGAAAAAACTTTCCTTGGCTTCCAGAATAGACAACCTGCATGGTTCCCTTAGCAGAAGAGTGAGGAGGAGAGAAAACCGAATGTGTTTGCAAATCATCCTTCACCAACCCTGTTGGAACACAGAATTTTGGTGTTAGGGGCACTGCCCGACCTATAAATATAAGAGAAGGAAAAAGCTCTAATAAGGTTTTTGAGCGAAAAATGCTTTTAGCTTTAAACCTACACTAGAAATCATGCTGAGAAATCATGGTAAGTGCTTGAGGTGTAGCCTTGCTGTTTACATTACATAAAAGTATGCGTCCCCACATGTACCATTTTGGGAACGGAATATGTGTTACAGCCCCTTTCACTTAGGTTTTTGGAAACCCAGAGTTTCTGGCTACGGGGAATTAGGCTAGTTACATATCAAAGGGGAGGCAAAAACTCCAGCGTGCTTTTCCATTGCAAACCGATTTTACTAGAGACCAGCTTTAAGAATCATGCTGAGAAAAGAGAGAAAGTGTTTCTACATGTCACTCTACCTTTTATGACGGATGTAACAACGCCTCTCTACATGATCACTTCTGACATCTCAATCTGTGTGGAAGCTGTTATAAAACTAGATTTTTGGGTAAACAGAGCTTCTGTCTTAGAGCATCTACACTACTTATATATGTAAAGGGAGGCACAATCTACAAAACGGTTATCCAGAGGAAACGGCTTTAACTTGCAAACCGGCATCAGGAAACATTCTGGGAAATCAGAGAATGTGTCTCTAGGAATCCCCTTGTATTTTAGGCTGGATGATATAATGCCTCTATACATGGAAAATGTTTAGGTCTTTATGCGTATGGAAGCCAAGTTTCCACTGGCTTGTTGGGAAACCAGAGTTTTTGGCCAGGGGAAACTACACTGCTTTCATATATATGGGTATGTATTAGAACCAAATCGGTTTTCCAGTGCAAAAAACTTTTCTTGGAAACCGGCTTTGAGAAACAAACAGAGAAAACAGAGTAAGTGTTTCTGTATGTCATATAACTTTAATGCTGGATGATAGAACGCCTCAGCACATGGTGAATTCCCACATCAGTATGTGTGTTGGAGAAGTCCTTCACATAAATTCTTGTAAAGTCAGAGTTTCTGGTCTAGAGAAAATAGATTACTTACATATCACAGGGCAAGCACTACTGCAAAAGAATTTTAAACTGCAAACAAGATTTACATTAAAACATACCACTGAATCCTTACAGAGAAATCAGAGAAGGTGTTAATAAAATACACCCTACTTATTAACTGGATAAAAGAACGTATCACCACATGATGAAATATGAAAGAAAGTCTCTTCACATGCTAAGTTCTGAGAGATAAATGTGTGTGAAAGCCGTACTTCACCTAAATTGTTGGGAACACAAATATTCTGTTAAGTTGCAGACTACAATCCATGCATATATATGGGGAGGAAATAGGTCCAACACGGATTTGCACTCAAAATTGCAGGAAATTCAAACCGGCACTAGGAAAATGATGGAGAAACCAGAGAAAAAGTTTCACCTACAAAAAGTTACATTTGTGCTAGATGAAAGAACATCTCTCCACATACTCAGTTCTGAGAGAAAAGTGTGTGTGAAAGCCGTCCTTAACATAAATTGTTGGGAACAGAAAGTTTCCTTTCAGTTACAAACTACACTCCATAAATATAAATGGGGAAGTACTAGCTCCAAAAAGGTTTAACATACAAAACTGCAGGAAATTCAACCAGGCACTAAGAAACAGACTGAGAGACCAGAGTAAAAGTTTCTCCTGCAAACCGATCAATTTGTACTAGATGAACGAAAGTCTCCCCACATTTTCAGTTCTGAGAAATAAGTGTGTGTGAAAGCCGTCTTTCACAAACCCAGTTGGGACCGTAAAGATCCTTTACAGATGAAGACAACACCACAGAAATTTATAGGGGTGTACTAGCTCAGAAACTGATTTCATAAAATACTGCAGAAAATACAAAGCGGCACTAGGAAACAGACCCAGAAACCAGAGAAAAAGTTTCTAAAGAAATCCGTTACATTTCTGCTAGATGAACGAAAGACTCTCCACATGCTCAGTTCTGAGAGATAAGTGTGTGTGGAAACCGTCTTTCAAATAGCTTGTTGGGAATCAAAGTTTATATTTAGATGCAAATTACAATCCATACATATACATGGGGAGGTACTAGTTCCAACTCGGTTTTACAGTGAAAAATGCAGAAACTTTAAATCGGCACTAGGAAACAGAATGAGAAACAAGAGGAAATGTTTCCCTTGCAAACCGTGCAATATTCATAGATGAACGAAGGCATATCCACATGCTCATATCTGAGAGAAAATTGTGTGTGAAATCCGTCACTCACCAAGCTTGTTGGGAACAAAGTTTCTTTTCAGTTGCAAACTACACTCCATACATATATATGTAGGAAGTAATAGCTCCATCTCGGATTTAGAGTGAAAAATGCAGGGAGTTCAAAACGGCACTAGGAAACAGACTGAGAAAGCAGACTATTAATTTCTCCAATATCCCGTTCCATTTGTGCTAGATGAATGAACGTCTCTCCACATGCTCAGTTCTGTAGATAATTGTGTGTGAAAATCTTCCTTCACATAGCTTGTTGGGAACACAATGTTTCTTTCAGCTGCAAACTAAAATCCATACATATATACGGGGATGTACTAGCTTCAACTCGGATTTAAAGTGAAAACTGTAGGATCTTCAAACCAGTACTAGGAAAAAGACTGAGAAACCAGAGTAAAAGTGTCTCCTGCATCATGATCTTTTTGTACTAGATGAACGAATATCTCTCCACATGCTCAGGTCTGAGAGATAAGTGTGTGTGAAAGCGGTCTTTCACCTAGCTTGTTGGGAACACAAAGTTTCATTTCAGTTGCAAACTACACTCCATACATTTATATGTAGTAAGTATTATCTCCATCTCTGTTTTAGAGTGAAAACTGCAGGGGTTCAAACCGGCACTAGGAAACAGACTGAGAAAGCAGAAAATTAATTTCTCCAATATCCCGTTCCATTTGTGCTAGATGAACGAACGTCTCTCCTCATGCTCAGTTCTGAGAGATAAGTGTGTGTGGAAGCCGTCATTCACCTAGCTTTTTGGGAACACAAAGTTACTTTTCAGTTGCAAACTACACTCCATAAATAAATACGGGGATGTACTAGCTCCAACTCGGTTTTAAAGTGAAAACTGAAGTATCTTCAAACCGGCACTAGGAAACATTCTGAGAAACCAGACTAAAAGTTTCTCATGCAAGACGTTCATTTGTGCTACATGTAGGAACGTAGTTTCACATACACAGTTCTGAGAGATAATTGTGTGTGAAAGCCGTCCTTCACATAGCTTGTTGGGAAAACATAATTTCTTTTCAGTTGCAAACTACACTGCATACATATATATGGGGTGTTACTAGCTCCAAATCGGTTTTACACTGAAAATTGCAGTAACATCAAACCGGCACTAGGAAACAGACTGAGAAACCACAGTAATAGATTCTACGGCAAACCGTTCCCTTTGTGCTAGATGAACGAACGTCTCTACACATGCTCAGTTCTGAGAGATAAGTTTGTGTGAAAGCCGTACTTCACCTAGCTTGTTGGGAACACAAAGTTTGTTTTCAATTGCAAACTACACTCCATACATTTATATAGGTAGGTACTAGTTCCAACTCGTTTTTAATGTGATATCTGTAGGATCTTCAAACAGGTACTAGGAAAAAGAATGAGAAAACTGAAAAAGTTTCCCCTACAACACATTGACTTTGTGCTAGATGAACGAATGTCTCTCCACATGCTCAGTTCTGAGAGATATGTGTGTGTGAAATCCGTCCTTCAACTAGCTTGTTGGGAACACAAAGTTTCTTTTCAGTTGCAAATTACACTCCATACATATATATGGGGATGTACTAGCTGCAAGTCGATTTTACACTGAAAACGGCAGTAACCTCAAAACGTAACTAGGAAACAGACTTAGAAACCAGAGTAATAGTTTCTCCTGCAAACCGTTCCCTTTGTGCTAGATGAATGAACGTCTCTCCACATGCTCAATTCTAGAGATAAGTGGGTGTGAAACCAAAATTCACCTAACTTGTTGGGAACACAAATATTCTTTTCAGTTGCAAACTATACACCATACACATATATGGGGTGGTACTAGATCCAACTTGGTTTTACAGTGAAAATTGCAGGAATTTGTACACGGTACTAGGAAACAGGCTGAGAAACCAGAGTAAAATTTCTCCAGCAACCCGTTCCCTTTGTGCTAGATGAACGAATGTCTCTCCACATGCTCATTTCTGAGAGATAATTGTGTGTGAAAGCCGTCCTTCACATAGCTTGTTGGGAACAAAGAATTTCTTTTCACTTGCCAACTACACTCCATAAATATATATACAGGGATGTACTAGCTCCAACTCGGTTTTAAAGTGAAAACTGCAGTATCTTCAAACCGGTACTAGGAAACATACTGAGAAACCAGAGTAAAAGTTTCTACTGCAACCCGTTCCCTTCGTGCTAGATGAACGATAGTCTCTGCACATGCTCAGTTCTGAGAGATAAGTGTCTGTGAAAGCCGTCATTCACATAGCTTGTTGGGAACACAAAGTTTCTTTTCAGTGGCAAATTACTCTCCATACGTATATATGGGGAGGTACAAGCTCCAAATCTCTTTTACAGTGAAAACTGCAGTAACCTCAAACCGGCACTAGAAAACAGACTGAGAATCCAGAGAAAAAATTATTCCTGCAAACCGTACCATTATTGCTAGATGAATGGACGTCTTTCCACATGCTCAGTTCTAGAGATAAGTGTGTGTGAAGCAGAAATTCACCTAGCTTGTTAGGAATACAAATTTTATTTTCAGTTGCAAACTACACTCCATACATATATATGGGATGTACTAGATCCAAATCGGTTTTATAGTGAAAACAGGAGGAACTTCTAACCGACACTAGTAAACAGACTTAGAAACCAGAATAAACTTTCTTCTGCAACCCGTTCAATTTGTGCTAGATGAACGAACGTCTCTCTACATGCTCAATTCTGAGAGATATGTGTGTGTGAAAGCCGAACTTCACCAAGCTTGTTGGGAACACAAAGTTTCTTTTCAGTTGCAAACTACATTCCATAATTATATACGGGGATGTACTAGCTCCAAATCGGGTTTAAAGTGAAAACTGCAGGATTATCAAACCGACACTAGGAAACAGACTGAGAAACCAGAATAAACTTTCTCCTGCAACACATTCAATTTGTGCTAGATGAACGAACGTCTCGCCACATGCTCAGTTCTGAGAGATAAGTGTGTGTGAAAGCCATCCTTCACATAACTTGTTGGGAGCACAAAATTTCTTTTCAGTGGCAAACTACACTCCATACAAATATATGGGGATGTACTACATCCAAATCTGTTCTACAGTGAAAACTGGAGGAACTTCTTAACGACACTAGGAAACAGACTGAGAAACCGGAGTAAAATTTCTGCTGCAAACCGTTCACTTTGTGCTAGATTAACGAACGTCTCTCCACATGCTCAGTTCTGAGAGACAAATGTGTGTGAATGCCGCCCTTCACCTAACTTGTTGGGAACACAAAGTTTCTTTTCAGTTTCTAAATACGCTCCATATATTTATATGGGGATTTACTAGCTCCAAATCGGGTTTATAGTGAAAACTGGAGGAAATTCTAACCGTTACCAGGAAACAGACTGAGAAACCAGAGTAAACTTTCTCCTGCCAACCTTTCACTTTGTGCTAGATGAACGAACGTCTCTCCACATGATCAGTTCTGAGAGATAAGTGTGTGTGAAAGCCGTCCTTCATCTAGCTTGTTGGGAACACAAAACTTCCTTTCACTTGCAAACTACACTCCATACATATATGCGGGGATGTACTAGCCCCAAATCGGTTTTAAAGTGAAAACTGTAGGATCATCAAACCGGTACTAGGAAACAGACTGAGAATACAGAGTAAATGTTTCTCCTGCACCATTTACCTTTGTGCTAGATGAATGGACGTCTCTCCACATGCTCTGATCTAGAGATAAGTGTGTGTGAAAGCCGTCTTTAAACTAGCTTGTTGAAAAAAAAATTTTCTTTTCAGTAGCAAACTACACTCCATACATATATATGGTGATGTACTAGCTCCAAATCGGTTCTACAGTGAAAACTGTAGGAACTTCTTACCGACACTAGGAAACAGACTTAGAAACCAGAGTAAACTTTCTCCTGCAAACAGTTCACTTTGTGCTAGATGAAAGAATGTCTCTCCACATGCTCAGTTCTGAGAGATAATTGTGTGTGAAAGCCGTCCTTCACCTAGATTGTTGGGAACACAAAGTTTCTTTTCAGTTGCAAACTACACTCCATATATATATATGTAGGAAGTACTAGCTCCATCTCTGTAATAGAATGAACACTGCAGGTGTTCAAACCGGCACTAGGAAACAGACTGAGAAAGCAGAAGATCAATTTCTCTATTATCCTGTTCCCTTTGTGTTAGATGAACGAACGTCTCTCCACACGCTCAGTTCTGAGAGATATGTGTGTGTGGAAGCCGTCTTTCACATAGCTTGTATGGAACACAAAATTACTTTTCAGTTGCAAACTACACTCCGTACATATATATGGGGAGTTACTAGCTCCAACTCTGTTTTACACTGAAAATTGCAGTAACTTCAAACCGGCACTAGGAAACAGACTGAGAAAACAGTGTAATATATTCTACTGCAAACAGTTCACTTTGTGCTAGATGAATGAACGTCTCTTCACATGCTCAATTCTAGAGATAAGTGTGTGTGAAGCCAAACTTCAAGTAATTTGTTGGGAACACAAATTTTCTTTTCAGTTGCAAAGTATACACCATATACATATACGGGGTTGTAGTAGCTACAATTCGGTTTTACAGTGAAATTTGCAGGAACTTCAACCCTGTACTAGGAAATATGCTGAGAAACCGGAGTAAAACTTTCCCCTGCAACCAGTTCCCTTTGTGCTAGATGAACGAAGGGCTCTCCGCATGCTCAGTTCTGAGATATAAGTGTCTGTGAAAGCCGTCTTTCACATAGCATGTTGGGAACACAAAATTTCTTTTCAGTTGCAAACTACACTCCATACATGTATATGGGGAGGTACAAACTCCAAATCGGTTTTATTGTGAAAACTGAAGGTACATAAAACAGGCACTAGGAAACATACTGAGAATCCAGAGTAATAATTTCTCCTGCATACCGTACCATTTGTGCTAGATGAATAAACGTCTTTCCACATGCTCAGTTCTAGAGATAAGTGTGTGTGAAGCCGAAATTCACATAGCTTGTTAGGAATACAAATTTTATTTTCACTTGCAAACTACACTCCATACATATATATGGGGATGTACTAGCTCAAATCGGTTTTACAGTAAAAAATGAAGGAACTTCTAACTGACACTCGGAAACAGAGTGAGAAATCAGAGTAATAGTTTCCCCTGCAAACCGTTCCCTTTGTGCTAGATGAAAGAACGTCTCTCCACATGCTCAGTTCTGAGAGATACTTGTGTGTGGAAGCCATCATTCACTTAGCTTGTTCGGAACACAAAGTTTGTTTTCAGTTGCAAACTACACTCCATACATATATATGGGGAGGTACTAGCTCCAAATCGGTTTTACAGTGAAAAATGCAGGAACTTCAACACGAACTAGGAAACAGAATGAGAAAACATTGTAAACGTTGCCCTTTCAAACCTTTCCATTTGGGCTTGATGAACGAACGTCTCTACACATGCTCATTTCTGAGAGATAAGTGTGTTTGAAAGCCGTGCTTCACCTACCTTGTTGGGAACACAAAGTTTCTTTTCAGATTCTAACTACACTCCATACATTTATATGGGCAGGTACTCGCTCCAAGTTGATTTTACACTGAAAAATGCAGTAAATTCAAACCGGCACTAGGAAACAGATTGAGAAACCAGAGTAATATTTTCTATTGCAAACCGTTCCCTTTGTGGTAGATGAAAGATCGTCTGTCCACATGCTCAGTTCTGAGAGAAAATTGTGTGTGGAAGCCATACTTCACCTAGTTTTTGGGAACACAAAGTTTGTTTTCAGTTGCAAACTACACTCCATACATATATATGGGGAAGTACTAGCTCCAACTCGGTTTTACTGTGAAAACTGCAGGAACTTCAACTGGCACTAGGAAACAGAATGAGAAACCAGACTAAACGTTGCTCCTGCAAAACTTTCCCTTTGGGATAGATGAACGAACGTCTCTCCACATGCTCAGTTCTGAGAGATAATTGTGTGTGAATTCCGTGCTTTAACTTCCTTGTTGGGAACACAAAGATACTTTTCAGTTGCAAACTAAAATCCATACATACATACGGGGATGTACCAGCACCAACTCGGTTTTAAAGTGAAATCTGTAGGATCTTCAAACCGGTACTAGGAAAAAGACTGAGAAACCAGAGTAAAAGTTTCTCCTACTACATATTCCATTTGTGCTTGATGAATGAACGTCTCTCCACATGCTCAGTTCTGAGAGATATGTGTGTGTCAAATCCGTCCTTCATTAGCTTGTTGGGAACACAAAGTTTCTTTTCAGTTTCAAACTACACTCCATACATATATATGGGGAGGTATTAGCTCCAACTCGATTTTACACTGAAAAAGGCAGTATCTTCAAACCGGCACTAGGAAAAAGTCTGAGAAACCAGAGTAAATGTTTCTCCAGCAACATGTTCCCTTTGTGTTAGATGAACGAATATCTATCCAAATGTTCATTTCTGAGAGATAAGTGTGTGTGGAAGCCGTCATTCAACTAGCATGTTGGGAACACAAAGTTTATTTTCAGTAGCAAACAACACTCCATACATAGATAAGGGGAGGTACTAGCTCTAAGTCGATTTTACACTGAAAACTGCAGTAACTTCAAACCGGCACTAGGAAACAGACTGAGAACAAGAGTAATAGTTTCTCCTGAAAACCGTTCCCTTTTTGCTAGATAAATGAACGTCTCTCCACATGCTCAATTCTAGAGATAAGTGTGTGGGAAGCCGAACTTCACCTAACTTGTTGGGAACTCAAATTTTCTTTTCAGTTGCAAACTACTATCCGTAGACATATATGGGGACGTACTAGCTCAAACTCGGTTTTACACTGAATATTGCAGGAAATTCAACCCGTTACTAAGAAACAGGCTTAGAAACCTGAGTAAAAATTTCCCCTGCAACCAGTTCCATTTGTGCTAGATGAAAGAACTTCTCTCCACATGCTCAGTTCTGAGGGATAAGTGTGTGTTTAAGCCGTCCTTCACCTAGCTTGTTGGGAACACAAAGTTTTTTTCAGATGCAAACTACAATCCATATATCTATATGGGGAGGTACTAGCCCCAAATCGGTTTTACTGTGAAAACTGCAGGAAATTCAAACCGGCACTAGGGAGTGTCTGAGAAACCAGAGTAAACTTTGCTGCGGCAAACCTTTCCCTTTGTGCTAGATGAACGAACGTCTCTCCACATGCTCAGTTCTCATAGATAAGTGTGTGTGAAAGCCGTCCTTCACCTTACTTGTTGGGAACACAAAGTTTCTTTTCAGTTGCAAACTAAACTCCATACATATATATAGGGAAGTACTAGCTCCAAATCGATTTTTCATTGAAAAGTGCAGTAATTTCAATCCGGCAGTAGGAAAAAGACTGAGAAACCAGAGTAAAATATTCTCCTGCAAACCGTTCTGTTTTTGCTAGAGGAGCGAAAGACTCTCCACATGCTCACTTCTGAGAGATAAAGGTGTGTGAAGCCGTACTTCACATATCTTGTTCTGAACACAAAGTTTCTTTTCAGTTGCAAACTACACTCCATACATATATACAGGGATGTACTAAATCCAACTTGGTTTTAAAGTGAAAACTGTAGGATCTTCAAACAGGTACTAGGAAAAAAATGAGAAACCGTATTAAAAGTTTCTCCTGCAACATGTTCCATTTGTGCTAGATGAACGAATGTCTCTCCACATGCTCAGTTCTGAGAGATAATTGTGTGTGAATGCTGTCCTTAACATAGCTTGTTGGGAACAAAAAATTTCTTTTCATTTGCAAACTACACTCCATACATATATACAGGGATGTACTAACTCCAACTCGGATTTTAAGTGAAAACTGCAGTATCTTCAAACCGGCACTAGGAAACATACTGAGAAACCAGAAAAAAGTTTCTCCTGCAACCCTTTCCCTTTGTGCTACATGTACGAAAGTCTCTCGACATGCACATTTCTGAGAGATAACTGTGTGTGAAATCCGTCCTTCACATAGCTTAGTGGGAACACAAAATTACTTTTCAATTGCAAACTAAACTCCATATATATATATGGGGAGTTACTAGCTCCAAATCGGTTTTAAACTGAATCTGCAGTAACTTATAACCGGCACTAGGAAACAGACTGAGAAACCAGAGAAATAGTTCTCCTGCAAACCGTTCCCTTTGTGCTAGATGAACGAAGGTCTCTCAACATGTTCAGTTCTGAGAGATATGTGTGTGTGAAAGCCGTCCTTCAAATAGCAAGCTGGGATCACAAATTTTTTTTAAGTTGCAAACTAAATTAAATACATATATATGGGGAGGAACAAGTTCCAAATCAGTTTTACAGTGAAAAATGCAGGAACATAAAACAGGCACTAGAAAAATTCTGAGAATAAAGGGTAAATATTACTTCTACAAAACGTACCATTTGTGCTAGATGAATGAACGTCTCTCCACATGCTCAGTTCTAGAGATAAGTGTGTGTGAACCCCAACTTCACATAGCTTGTTAAGAATACAAATTTCCTTTTCAGTTGAAAACTACACTCCATACATATATATGGGTAGGATTTACCTCCAACTCGGTTTTACAGTGAAAACTGCAGTAACCTCAAAACGGCACTAGGAAACAGACTGAGAAACCAGAAAAATAGTTTCTCCTGCAAACCGTTCTCTTTGTGCTAGATGAATGAACTTCTCTCCACATGCTCAATTCAAGAGATAAGTGTGTGAGAAGCCAAACTTCACGTAACTTGCTGGGAACACAAATTTTCTTTTCAGTTCTGAACTATACACCATACACATATATGGGGAAGTAGTAGCTCCAACTCGGTTTTACAGTGAATATTGCAGGAACATCAACCCGGTACTAGGAAATAGGGTGAGAAAACAGAGTATAAGTTTCCCCTGCAACCATTTCCCTTTGTGCTAGATGAAAGAACGTCACTCCACATGCTCAGTTCTGAGAGATAAGTGTGTGTTAAATCCGTCCTTCATTATCTTGTTGGGAACACAAAGTTTCTTTTCAGTTGCAAAGTACAGTCCATACATATATATGGGGAGGTTCTACCTCCAACTCGGTTTTACAGTGGAAACTGCAGGAACATCAACTAGGCACTAGGAAACAGACTGAGAAACCAGACTAAATGTTTCTCTTGCAACACGTTCCCTTTGTGCTAGATGAACGAACGTCTCTCCATAGGCTAAGTTCTGAGAGATAAGTGTGTGTTAAAGCCGTCTTTCAACTAGCTTGTTGGGAACACAAAAATTCTTTTAAGTTTCAAACTACACTCCATATATTTATATGAGGAGGTACAAGCTCCAACACCATTTTACAGTGAAAATTGAATGAAATTCATACTGAAACTAGGAAACAGACTGAGAAACCATTGTAAAAGTTTCTCCTGCTACCCATTCCATTTGTGCTAGATGAACGAACGTCTCACCACATGCTCAGTTCTGAGAGATAAGTGTGTGTGGAAGCCGTCTTTCACCTAACTTGTTGGGAACACAAAGTAGTATTCAGTTGCAAACTACACTCCATACATTTATATTGGGAGGTACTAGCTCCAACTAGATTTTAAACTGAAAAAAGCAGTAAATTCAAACCGGCACTAGGAAACAGACTGAGAAACCAGAGTAAAAGTTTCTCCTGCAACCCGTTCCCTTTGTGCTAGATGAACGAACGACTCTCCACATGCTCAGTTCTGAGAGATAAGTGTGTTTGGAAACCGTCCTTCACATAGCTTGTTGGGAATACAAAGTTTCTTTTCAGTTGCAAACTACACTCCATACATATATATGGGGGGGTACAAGCTCCAAATCGGTTTTAAAGTGAAAACTGCTGGAACATAATACAGGCACTAGGAAACAGCCTGAGAATCCAGAGTAAAATATCTCCAGCAATCCGTACCATTTGTGCTAGATGAATGAACTTCTCTCCGCATGCTCAGTTCTAGAGATAAGTTTGTGTGAAGTGAAAGTCACCTTGCTTGTTAGGAATACATATTTTCTTTTCAGTTGCAAACTACACTCCATACATATATATGTGGATGTAATAGCTCCAACACGTGTTTACAGTGAAAAGTGCAAAAACATCAACTTGGCACTAGAAAAGAGACTGAGAAACGAGACTAATTGTTTCTCTTGCAAACCGTTCTTTTTGTTCTAGATGAACGAACGTCTCTCCACATGCTCAGTTCTGAGAGATACGTGTGTGTGAAAGCCGTCCTTCAAATTGTTTGTTGGGAACACAAAGTTTCTTTTCAGTAGCAAACTACAATTCATACATATATATGGGAATGTACTAGCTCAAAATCATTTCTACAGTGAAAACTGAAGAAACTTCTTACCGACACAATGAAACAGACTGAGAAAACAGAGTAAATATTCTCCTGCAAACAGTTCACTTTGTGCTAGATGAACGAATGTCTCTCCACATGCTCAGATCTGAGAGTTAATTGTGTGTGAAAGCAGTCCTTCACATAGCTTGTTGGGAATACAAAGTTTCTTTTCAGTTGCAAACTACACTCCATACATATATATGGGGGGGTACAAGCTCCAACTCGGTTTTAAAGTGAAAACTGTAGGATCTTCTAACCGGTACTAGGAAAAAGACTGAGAAACCAGAGTAAAAGTGTCTCCTGCAACATATTCTTTTTGTGCTAGATGAACGAACGTCTCTCCACATGCTCAGTTCTGAGAGATAATTGTGTGTGAAAGCCATCCTTCACATAGCTTGTTGGGATTACAAAATTACTTTTCATTTGCAAACTACTCTCCATACATATATACGGGTAGTTACTAGCTCTAACTCGGTTTTACACTGAAAACTGCAGTAACTTCAAACCGGAACTAGGAAACAGACTGAGAAACCAGAGTAAAATTTTCTCCTGCAAACCGTTCCCTTTTTGCTAGATGAACGAACGACTCTCCACATGCTCAGTTCTGAGAGATAAGTGTGTGTGAAAACCGTCCTTCACATAGCTTGTTGGGAACACAATGTTTCTTTTCAGTTGCAAACTACACTCCATATATATATACGGAGATGTAGTAGCTCCAACTCTGTTTTAATGTGATAACAGTAGGATCTCCATACCGGTACTGTGAAAAAGACTGAGAAACCTGAGTAAAAGTTTCTACTACAAAATGTTCCCTTTCTTCTAGATGAACGAATGTCTCTCCACATGCTCAGTTCTGAGAGATAAGTCTGTGTGAAATCCTTCCTTCACATAGATTGTTGGGAACACAATGTTTCTTTTCAGTTGCAAACTACACTCCATATATATATACGGATATGTAGAAGCTCCAACTCGGTTTAAAAAGTGAAAACTGTAGGATCTTCAAACCGGTACTAGGAAAAAGACTGAGAAACCAGAGTAAAAGTGTATCCTGCAACATATTCTTTTTGTGCTAGATGAACGAACGTCTCTCCACATGCTCAGTTCTGAGAGATAAGTGTGTGTGAAAGCCATCCTTCACATAGCTTGTTGGGAACACAAAATTATTTTTCAGTTGCAAACTACACTCCATACATCTATGCGGGTAGTTACTAGCTCCAACTCGGTTTTACACTGAAAACTGCAGTAACTTCAAACCGGCACTAGGAAACAGACTGAGAAACCAGAGTAAAAGTTTCTCCTGCAAACCATTCCCTTTTTGCTAGATGACCGAACGTTTCTCCATATGCTCAGTTCTGAGAGATAAGTGTGTGTGGAAGCCGTCATTCACCTAGCTTGTTGGGAAAACAAAGTTTGTTTTCAGTTGCAAACTACACTCCATTTATTTATATCGGGAGGTACTAGCTCCAACTCGGTTTTAATGTGATAAATATAGGATCTCCATACCGGTACTGTGAAAAAGACTGAGAAACCTGAGGAAAAGTTTCTCCTGCAAAATGTTCCCTTTCTTCTAAATGAACGAATGTCTCCCCACATGCTCTGTTCTGAGAGATAAGTATGTGTGAAATCCGTCCTTCACATAGCTTGTTGGGAACACAAGGTTTCTTTTCAGTTGCAAACTACACTCCATATATATATAAGGAGATGTAGTAGCTCCAACTCGGTTTTAAAGTGAAAACTGCAGGATCTTCAAACCGGTTCCAGGAAACATACTGGGAAACCAGACTAAAAGTTTCTCCTGCAACACTTTCCCTCTGTGTTACATGAACGAATGTCTCTCCATATGCTCAGTTCTCAGAGATAAGTGTGTGTTAAAGCCGTCCTTCACATGACGTGTTGGGAACACAAAATTACTTTTCAGTTGCAAACTACACTCCATACATATATACGGGTATTTACTAGCTCCAACTCGATTTTACATTGAAAACTGCAGTAACTTCAAACCGGAACTAGGAAACAGACTGAGAATCCAGTGTAAAAGTTTCCCTGCAAACCGTTCCATTTGTTCTAGATAAACAAACGATCCTCCACATGCTCAGTTCTGAGAGATAAGTGTGTGTGAAAACCGTCCTTCACATAGCTTGTTGGGAACACAATGTTTCTTTTCAGTTGCAAACTACACTCCATAAATATATACGGAGATGTAGTTGCCCCAACTCGGTTTTAAAGTGAAAACTGCAGGATCTTTAAACCGGCACCAGGAAACATTCTGGGAAACCAGACTAAAAGTTTCTCCTGCAAACCATTCCCCCTGGGTTACATGAAAGAAATTCTCTCCACATGCTCAGTTCTGAGAGATAAGTGTGTGTGAAAGCCGTCCTTCACTTAGTTTGCTGGGATCTCAAAATTTCTTTTCACTTCAAACTACACTCCATAAATATATACGGGGATGTACTAGTTCCAACTCGGTTTTAAAGTGAAAAATGGAGGATTTTCAAACCGGTGCTAGGAAACATATTGAGAATCCAGAGAAAATGTTTCTCCTGCAAACATTTCCCTTTGTGCTAGATGAATGAACCTCTCTCCGCATGCCCTGTTCTAGAGTTAAGTATGTGTGAAGCCGAACTTCACCTTGCTTGTTAGGAATACAAATTTTCTTTTCAGTTGCAAACTACACTCCATACATATTTGTGTGGATGTAATAGTTCCAAATCGGGTTTACAGTGAAAACAGCAAAAACATCAGCTTGGCACTAGGAAAGAGACTGACAAATCAGAATAAATATTTCCCTTGCAACCCAATCATTTTGTGCTAGATGAACGAACGTCTCTCCACATGCTCAGTTCTGAGAGATAAGTGTGTGTGAAAGCCGTACTTCACCTAGCTTGTTGGAAACACAAATATTCTTTTCAGTAGCAAACAACAATAAATACATATATATGGGGATGTACTAGCTCCAAATCGGTTCTACAGTGAAAACTGAAGGAACATCTTATCGACACTATGAAACAGACTGAGAAACCAGAGTAAACTTTCTCCTGCAAACAGTTCACTTTGTGTTAGATGAACGAATGTCTCTCCACATGCTCAGTTCTGAGAGATAATTGTGTGTGAAAGCCATCCTTCACAAAGCTTGTTGGGAAAACAAAGTTTCATTTCAGCTGCAAACTACACTACATACATATATATGGGCAGTTACAAGCTCCAACACGGTTTTACACTGAAAACTGCAGTAACATCATACCGGCACTAGGAAACAGACTGAGAAAAATGAGTAATAGTTTCTCCTACAAACCGTTCCCTTTGAGATAGATGAACGAATGTCTCTCCACAAGCTCAGTTCTGAGAGATATGTGTGTGTGAAAGCCGTCCTTCACATAGCTTGCTGGGATCACTAAATTTCTTTTCAGTTGCTAACTAAATTCCATCCATATATATGGGGAGGTAAAAGATCCAAATCGGTTTTACAGTGAAAACTGCAGGAACATCAAACCGGCACTAAGAGCAGTCTGAGTATCCATAGAAAAAATTACTCGTGCAAACCGTTCCATTTGTGCTAGATGAATGAACGTCTCTCCACATGCTCAGTTCTAGGGATAAGTGTGTGTGAACCCGAACTTCACATAGCTTGTTAGGAATATAAGATTACTTTTCAGTATAAACTACACTCCATACATATATATGGGGAGGTTCTACCTCCAGCTCGGTTTTACAGTGAAAACTACAGGAACATCAACTCGGCAGTAGGAAACAGACAGAGAAACCAGAGTAAAAGTTTCTCCTGCAACCCGTTCCCTTTGTGCTAGATGAAAGAACGTCTCTCCATATGCTCAGTTCTCACAGATAAGTGGGTGTTAAATCCGTCTTTCAACTAGCCTGTTGGGAACACAAAAATTCTTTTCAGTTTCAAAATACACTCCATAAATATATACGGGGAGGTACAATTTCCAACCCCATTTTACCGTGAAAACTGCAAGAATTTCAAACCGGAACTAGGAAAAAGTCTGAGAAACCATTGTAATATTTTCTCCTGCTACTCGTTCCATTTGTGCTAGATGAATGAACGTCTCTCCACATGCTCATTTCTGAGAGATAAGTGTGTGTGGAAGCCGTCATTCACCTAGCTTGTTGGGAACACAAAGTTTGTTTTCAGTTGCAAAATACACTCTATACATTTATATTGGTAGGTATTAGTTCCAACTCGGTTTTAATGTGATAAATGTAGGATCTTCCAACCGGTACAAGTAAAAGACTGAGAATCCAGAGTAATTGTTTCTCCTGCAAACATTTCACTTTGTGCTAGATGAATGAACGTCTCTCCACATGCTGTGTTCTAGAGAAAATTGTGTGTGAAGCCGAAATTCACCTTGCTTGTTAGGAATAAATATTTGCTTTTCAGTTGCAAACTACACTCCATGCATATATAAGGGGATGTAATAGCTCCAAATCGGGTTTACAGTGAAAACTGCAAAAGCATCCACTTGGCACTAGGAAAGAGACTGAGAAACCAGACTATATGTTTCCCTTGCAACCCGTTCCCTTTGTGCCTGATGAACGAACGTCTCTCCACATGCTCAGTTCTGAGAGATAAGTGTGTGTGAAAGCAGTCCTTCACCTAGCTTGTTGGAAACACAAAGTTTCTTTTCAGTAGCAAACTACACTCCATACATATATATTGGGATGTACTAGCTCCAAATCTGTTCTACACTGAAAACTGGAGGAACATCTTACCGACACTATGAAACAGACTGAGAAACCTGTGTAAACTTTCTCATGCAAACCGTTCATTTTGTGCTAGACGAACGAATGTCTCTCCACATGCTCAGTTCTGAGAGATAATTGTGTGTGAAAGCCTTCCTTCACATAGATTGTTGGGAACACAAAGTTTCTTTTCAGCTGCAAACTATAATCCATACATATATACGGGGATGTACTAGGTCCAAGTCGGTTTTAAAGTGAAAACTGTAGGATCTTCAAACCGGTACTAGGAAAAATACTGAGAAACCAGAGTAAAAGTGTCTCCTGAAATATATTTCTTTTGTGATATATGAACGAATATCTCTCCAGATGCTCAGGTCTGAGAGATAAGTGTGTGTGAAAGCCGTGCTTCACCTAGCTTCTTGGGAACACAGTTTCTTTTCAGTTGCAAACAACACTCTGTAAATATATACGGGGACGTAGTAGCTCCAACTCGGTTTTAAAGTGAAAACTGAAGTATCTTCATACCGGCACTAGGAATCATACTGAGAAAACATACTGAAAATTTCTCATGCAAACCGTTCCCTATGTGCTACATGTACGAACGACTCTCCACATGCTCAGATCTGAGAGATAAGTGTGTGTGAAATCGGTCCTTCAACTAGCTTGTTGGGAACACAAATTTTCTTTTCAGTTGCAAACTACACTCCATACATATATATGGGGAGGTTCTACCTCCAGCTCGGTTTTACAGTGAAAATTGCTGGAACATCAACTCGGCACTAGGAAACAGACTGAGGAACCAGACTAAATGTTTCCCTTGCAACCCGTTCCCGTTTTGCTAGATGAACGAACTTCTCTCCACATGCTCAGTTCTCAGAGATAAATGTGTGCAAAAGCTATACTTAACATAGCTTGTTGGAAACACAAAATTTCTTTTCACTTGCAATCTACAATCCATAGATATATACGGGGATGTACTAGCTCCAAATCTGTTCTACAGTGAAAACTGCAGGAACATCTTACCGACACTATGAAACAGACTGAGAAACAAGAGTAAACTTTCTCCTGCAAACAGTTCACTTTGTGCTAGATGAACGAATTTCTCTCCACATGCTCAGTTCTGAGAGAAATGTGTGTGTGATATCTGTCCTTCAAATAGCTTGTTGGGAACACAAATTTCTTTTCAGTTGCAAACTACAATCCATATATATATATAGGGAAGTACTGGCTACAAGTCGATTTTACATTGAAAACTGCAGTAACATCCAACCGGCAGTACGAAACAGACTGAGAAACCAGAATAAAAGTTTCTCCTGCAAACCGTTCACTTTGTGCTAGATGAATGAACATCTCTCCACATGCTCAATTAAAAATATAAGTGTGTGAGAAGCCAAACTTCACGTAACTTGCTGGAAACAGAAATTTTCTTTTCAGTTTCAAGCTATACACCATACACATATACGGGGATGTAGTATCTCCAACTATGTTTTACAGTGAAAATTGCAGGAACTTCAACCCGGTACTAGGAAACAGGGTGAGAAACCAGAATAATAGTTTCTCCTGCAAATCTTTCCCTTTGTGCTAGATGAAAGAACGTCACTCCACATGCTCAGTTCTGAGAGATAATTGTGTGTGAAATCGGTCCTTCATTTAGCTTGTTGCGAACACAAAATTTCTTTTCAGTTGCAAACTACACTTCATACATTTATATTGGTAGGTACTAGTTCCAACTCGGTTTTAATGTGATAACTATAGGATCTACAAAACGGTACTAGGAAAAAGACTGGGAAACCAGAGTAAAATTTTCTCCTGCAAAATGTTTCCTTTGTGCTAGGTGAACGAACGTCTCTCCACATTCTCATTTCTGAGAGATATGTGTCTGTGAATGCCGTACTTCACATAGCTTTTTGGGAACACAAAGTTTCGTTTCAGTTGCAAACTACACTCCATACATATATACGGAGATGTACTAGCACCAACTCGTTTTTAAAATGGAAACTGCACGATCTTCAAACTGGGACTAGGAAAAAGAATGAGAAACCAGAGTAAAAGTTTCTCCTGCAACATGTTCCCTTTATGCTAGATGAACAAATATCTCTCCACATGCTCAGTTCTGAGAGATAAGTGTGTGCAAAAGCCATACTTCACATAGCTTGTTGGGAACACAAAATTTCTTTTCACTTGCAAACTACAATCCATACATATATACGGGGATATACTAGCTCCAACTCGGTTTTAAAATGAAAAATGTAGGATCATCAAACCGGTTCTATGAAAAAGACTGAGAATCCAGAGTAAATGTTTCTCCTGCAAACATTTCCCTTTGTGCTAGATGAATGAACGTCTCTCCACATGCTCAGTTTAGAGATAAGTGTGTGTGAAGCCGAAATTCACATAGCTTGTTAGGAATAAAAATTTTCTTTTCAGTTGCAAACTACACTCCATAAATATATATGGGGAGGTTCTACCTCCAGCTCGGTTTTACAGTGAAAACTACAGGTACATCAACGCAGCACTAGGAAACAGAGAAACCAGACTATATGTTTCTCTTGCAAACCGTTCCCTTTGTGCTAGATGAACGAACGTCTCTCCATATGCTCAGTTCTGAGAGATAAGTGTGTGTGAAAGCCGTATTTCAACTAGCTTGTTGGGAAAACAAAAATTCTTTTCAGTTTCAAACTACACTCCGTAAATATATATGGGGAGGTACAAACTCCAACACAATTTTACCGAGAAAACTGCAAGAAATTCAAACCAGAACTAGGAAACAGACTGAGAAACCATTGTAAAAGTTTTTCCTGCTACCCGTTCCATTTCTGCTAGGTGAACGAAAGTCTCTCCACATGCTCAGTTCTGAGAAATAAGTGTGTGTTGAAGCCGTCATTCACCTAGCTTGTTGGGAACACAAAGTTTGTTTTCAGATGCAAACTACACTCCATACATTTATATTGGTAGGTACTAGTTCCAAATCTGTTTTAATGTGATAACTGTAGGATCTTCAAACCGGTACTAGGAAAAAGACTAAGAAACCAGAGTAAAAGTTTCTCCTGCAACATGTTTCGTTTGTGCTAGATGAATGAACGTCTCTTCACATGCTCAATTCTAGAGATAAGTGTGTGTGAATCCAAACTTCAACTTGCTTGATAGGAACACAAATTTTCTTTTCATTTGCAAACTATACACCATACACATATATGGGGAGGTACTAGCTCCAACTCTATTTTACAGTGAAAATTGCAGGAACTTCAACCTGGTACTAGGAAACAGGCTGAGAAACCAAAGTAAAAGTTTCCACTGCAAAATGTTCCATTTGTGCTAGATGAAAGAACGTCTCTCCACATGCTCAGTTCTGAGATATAATTGTGTGTGGAAGCCGTCCTTCAACCAGCTTGTTGGGAACACAAAGTTTTTTTCAGTTGCAAACTACACACCATACATATATATGGGGAGGAACAAGTTCCAACTAGGTTTTACTGTGAAAACAGCAGTAACTTCAAACCGGCACTAGGAAACAGACTGTGAAACCAGAGAAAACGTTGCTCCTGCAAACCTTTCCCTTTGTGCTAGATGAACGAACGTCTCTACACATCCTCAGTCTGAGAGATAAGTGTGTGTGAATCCCGCACTTCACCTACCTTGTTGGGAACACAAAGTTTCTTTTCAGTTTCAAATTACACTACATACATTTATAAGGGGAGGTACTAGCTCCAAATCGCTTTTACAGTGAAAACTGGAGAAATTCTTACCGTTACCAGGAAACAGACTGTGAAACCAGAGTAAATATTCTCCTTCAAACATTTCACTTTGTGCTAGATGAACGAATGTCTCTACACATGCTCAGATATGATAGATAAGTGTGTGTGAAAGCCGTCCTTCACATAGCTTGTTGGGAAACAAAATTACTTTTCACTTGCAAACTTCACTCCATACATATATACGGGGATATACTACCTCCAACTCGGTTTTAAAGTGAAAAGCGTAGGATCTTCAACCCCTACTAGGAAACATACTGAGAATCCAGAGTAAATGTTTCTTCTGCAAACATTTCACTTTGTTCTAGATGAATGAACGTCTCTCCACATGCTCTGATCTAGAGTTAAGTGTGTGTGAAGCAGAACTTCACCTTGCTTGATAGGAATACAAATTTTCTTTTCAGTTGCAAACTACACTCCATACATATATATGGGGATGTAATAGCTCCAAATCGGGTTTACAGTGAAAACTGCAAAAACATCAACTTGGCATTAGGAAAGAGACTCAAAAACCATATTAAATATTTCCCTTGCAACCCTTTCCCTTTGTGCTAGATGAATGAACGTCTCCCCACATGCTCAGTTCTGAGAGATACGTGTGTGTGAAAGCCATACTTCACCTAGCTTGTTGGAAACACAAAGTTTCTTTTCAGTAGCAAACTTCACTCCATATATATATATGGGGATGTACTAGCTCTAAATCCGTTCTACAGTGAAAACTGGAGGAACTTCTTACCGACACTAGGAAACAGACTGAGAAAATAGAGTAAACTTTCTCCTGCAAACAGTTCACTTTGTGCTAGATGAAAGAATGTCTCTCCACATGCTCAGCTCTGAGAGATAATTGTGTGTGAATACCGTTCTTCACATAGCTTGTTGGGAACACAAAGTTTCTTTTCAGCTACAAACTAAAATCCATACATATATACGGGGATGTACTAGCTCCAACTCGTTTTTAAAGTGAAAACTGTAGGATATTCAAACCGGTACTAGGAAAAAGACTGTGAAACCAGAGAAAAAGTGTCACATGCATCATATTCCTTTTGTGCAAGATGATCGAATATCTCTCCACATGCTCAGGTCTGAGGGATTAGTGTGTGTGGAAGCCGTCATTCACCTAACTTTTGGGAACACAAAGTTTGTTTTCAGTTGCAAACTACACTCCATACATTTATATTGGTAGGTACTAGTTCCAACTCTGTTTTAATGTGATAACTGTAGGATCTTCAATCCGGTACTAGGAAAAAGACTGAGAAACCAGAGTAAAAGTTTCTCCTGCAACATGTTCCCTTTGTGCTAGATGAATGATCGTTTCTCCACATGCTCAATTATAGTGATAAGTGTGTGTGAAACCAAACTTCACCTAACCTGTTGGGAACACTAATTTTCTTTTCAGTTGCAAAATATACACCATACAATTATAAGGGAAGGTAATAGCTCCAACTCTGTATTACATTGAAAATTGCAGGAACTTCAACCCGGTAGTAGGAAAAAGACTGAGAAACCAGAAAAAATGTTTCCCCTGAAAAATGTTCCATTTGTGCTAGATGAACGAATGTCTCTCCACATGCTCATTACTTAGAGATAAGTGTGTGTGAAAGCCATTCTTCACATAACTTGTTGGGAACACAAAATTTCTTTTCACTTGCAAACTACACTCCATAAATATATACGGGGATGTACTTGCTCCAACTCCGTTTTAAAGTGAAAACTGCAGTATCTTAAAACCGGCACTAGGAAGCATACTGAGAACCCAGAGTAAAAGTTTCTCCTGCAACCTGTTCCCTTTCTCCTACATGTATGATCGTCTCTCCACATGCTGAGTTCTGCGAGATAAGTGTGAGTGAAAGCCGTCCTTCACATAGCTTGGTGGGAACACAAAATTTCTTTTCATTTGCAAACTACACTCCATATATATATATGGGGAGTTACTAGCTCCAACTCGATTTTACACAGAAAACTGCAGTAACTTCACCCGGCACTAGGAAACACACTGAGAAACCAGAGTAATAATTTCTCCTGCAAACTTTTCCCTTTGTACTACATGAACGAATGTCTCTTCATATGCTCATTACTGAGAGATGTGTGTGTGAAAGCAGTCCTTCATATAGCTTGTACTGATCACAAAATTTCTCTTCAGTTGCAATCTAAATTCCATATATATATATGGGGAGGTACAATCTCCAAATCGGTTTTACAGTGAAAACTGCATGAACATCAAACAGGCACTAGGAACATTCTGAGGATCCAGGGTAATAATTACTCCTACAAACCGTACCATTTGTGCTAGATGAATGAACGTCTCTCCACATGCTCAGTTTTAGAGATAAGTGTGTGTGAAGCCGAAATTCACATAGCTTGTTAGGAATACAAATTTTCTTTTCAGTTGCAATCTACACTCCATACATATATATGGGGAGGATCTACCTCCAGCTCGGTTTTACAGTGAAAACTGCAGGAACATCAACACGGCACTAGGAAACAGACTGAGAAACCAGACTAAATATTTCTCTTGCAACCCTTTCCATTTGTACTAGATGAACGAACGTTTCTCCATATGCTCAGTTCTGAGAGATAAGTGTGTGTGGAATCCGTAATTCACCTAGCTGGTTGGGAACACAAAGTTTGTTTTCAGTTGCAAACTACACTCCATATATTTACATTGGGAGGTACTAGCTCCAACCAAGTTTTAATGTGATAACTGTAGGATCTTCAAACCGGTACTAGGAAAAGACTGAGAAACCAGAGTAAACGTTTCCCCTGCAACATGTTCCCTTTCTGCTAGATGAACGAATGTCTCTCCACATGCTCTGTTCTGAGAGATAAGTGTGTGTGAAATCCGTCCTACACCTAGCTTGTTGGGAACTCAAAGTTTCTTTTCAGTTGCAAACTACATTCCATTTATATATATAAGGGGAAGTACTAGCTCTAAGTCGATTTTACACTGAAAACTTCAGTATTATCAAAACGGCACTAGGAAACAGACTGAGAAATCAGAGTATTAGTTTCTCCTGCAACCCGTTCCCTTTGTGCTAGATGAACAAACGACTCTCCAAATGCTCAGTTATGAGAGATAAGTGTCTGTGAAAGCTGTCATTCACATAGCATGTTGGGAACAGAAAAATTCTTTTCAGTGGCAAACTACACTCCATACATATATATGGGGAGGTACAAGCTGCAAATCTGATTTACTATGAAAATTGCAGGAACATAAAGAAGGCACTAGGAAACACACTGAGAATCCAGAGTAAAAATTTCTCCTGCAAACCGTAACATTTGTGCTAGATGAATGAACGCCTTTCCACATGCTCAGTTCTAGAGATAATTGTGTGTGAAGCCGAAATTCACCTAGCTTGTTAGGAAAACAAATTTTTTTTTCAGTTGCAAACTACACTTCATAGATATATATGGGGTTGTACTAGCTCCAAATCTGTTTTACAGTGAAAAATGGAGGAACTTCTTACCAACACTAGGAAACAGACTGAGAAACCAGAGTAAATTTTCTCCTGCAACCCATTCATTTTGTGCTAGATGAACGAAAGTCTCCCCACATTCTCAGTTCTGAGAGATATGTGTGTGTGATAGCCATCCTTCACCTAGATTGTTGAGAACACAAAGATTGTTTTCAGTTGCAAACTACACTCCATACAAATATACGGGGATGTACTAGCTCCAACTCGGGTTTAAAATGAAAACTGCAGGATCTTCAAACCGGCACTAGGAAACAGACTGAGAAAAAGACTACAAGTTTCTCCTGCAAACCGTTCCCTCTGTGCTACATGAACGATCGTCCCTCCATATGCTCAGTTCTGAGAGATAAATGTGTGTGAAAGCGATCTTTCAAATAGCTTGTTGGGAACACAGATATTCTTTTCAGTTTCAAACTACTCTCCATACGTATATACGGGGAGGTACAAGCTCCAACACCATTTTACCGTGAAAACTGCAAGAAATTCAATCCGGAACTAGGAAACAGACTGAGAATGCATTGTAAAAGTTTCTCCTGCTACCCGATCCATTTGTGCTAGAACAACGAACGTCTCTCCACATGCTCATTTCTGAGAGATAAGTGTGTGTGGAAGCCGTCATTCACCTAGCTTGTTGGGAACAAAAAGTTTGCTTTCAGTTGCAAACAGCACTCCTTATATTTATATTGGGAAGTACTAGCTCCAAGTCGGTTTTAAAGTGAAAACTGTAGGATCTTCAAACCGGTACTAGGAAATAGACTGAGAAACCAGAGTAAAAGTTTCTGCTGCATACCGTTCCCTTTGTGATAGATGAATGAACGTCTCTCCACATGCTCAATTCTAGAGATAAGTGTGTGTGAAGCCGAATTTCACCTAACTTGTTGGGAACAAAAATTTTCTTTTCATTTGCAAACTATACCCATTCACATCTAAGGGGAGGTACAGGATCCAACTCGGTTTTACAGTGAAAATAGCAGGAACTTCAACCCGGTACTAGGAAACAGGCTGAGAAAACAGAGTAAAAGTTTCTCCTGCAACCCGTTCCCTTTGTGCTAGATGAAAGAACGTCTCTCCTCATGCTCGTTTCTGAGAGATAAATGTGTGTGGAAGTCGTCATTCACCTAGCTTGTTGGGAACACAAAGTTTGTTTTCACTTGCAAACTACATTCCATACATTTGTATGAGGAAGTATTAGTTTCAACTCTGTTTTACTGTGAATACTGCAGGAACTTCAACCGGCACTTGGAAAAAGAATGAGAATCCAGAGTAAACTTTGCTCCTGCAATCCTTCCCTTTGTGCTAGATGAACGAACGTCTCTCCACATGCTCAGTTCTAGAGATATGTGTGTGTGAATCTGAACTTCACCTAGCTTGTTAGGGATACAAATTTTATTTTCACTTGCAAACTACACTCCATACATATATATGGGGAGGTACTAGCTCCAAATCATTTCTACAGTGAAAACTGGAGGATCTTCTTACCGACACTATGAAACAGACTGAGAAATCAGAGTAAACATTCTCCTGCAAACAGTTCACTTTGTGCTAGATGAACGAATGTCTCTCCACATGCTCAGTTCTGAGAGTTAATTGTGTGTGAAAGCAGGCCTTCAAAAAGCTTGTTGGGAACACAGAGTTCTTTTCATCTGGAAACTAAAATCCATACATATATACGGGGATGTACTAGCTCCAACTCGGATTTAAAGTGAAAACTGTAGGATCTTCAAACCGGTAATAGGAAAAAGACTGAGAAACCAGAGTAATACTGTCTCTTGCAACATATTCCTTTTGTGCAAGATGAACGAACTTCTCTCCACATGCTCAGTTCTGAGAGATATTTGTGTGTGAAAGCCATTCTTCACATTGCTTGTTGTTAACACAAAATTACTTTTCAGTTGCAAACTACACTCCATACATATATGTGGGGAGGTACTACCTCCAGCTCGGTTTTACAGTGAAAACTGCAGGAACATCAACTCGGCACTAGGAAACAGACTGTGAAACCAGACTAAATGTTTCTCTTGCAAACCTTTCCCTTTGTGCTAGATGAACGAACGTCTCTACATATGATCAGTTCTGAGAGATAAGTGTGTTTGGAAGCCGTAATTCAACTAGCTTGTTGGGAACACAAAGTTTGTTTCAGTTGCAAACTGCACTCCATACATTTATAATGGGATGTACTAGCTCCAACCAAGTTTTAATGTGATAACTGTAGGAATTTCATATCGGTACTAGGAAAAGACTGAGAAACCAGAGTAAAAGTTTCCCCTGCAACATATTCCCTTTCTGCTAGATGAACGAATGTCTCTCCACATGCTCTGTTCTGAGAGATAAGTGTGTGTGAAATCCGTCCAACACCTAGCTTGTTGGGAACTCAAAGTTCCTTTTCAGTTGCAAACTACATTCCATATATATATATAAAGGGAAGTACTAGCTCCAAGTCGATTTTACACTGAAAACTGCGGTATTATCAAACCGGAACTAGGAAACAGACTGAGAAACCAGAGTAATAGTTTCTCCTGCAACCCGTTCCCTTTGTGCTAGATGAACAAACGACTCTCCACATGCTCAGTTATGAGAGATAAGTGTCTGTGAAAGCCGTCCTTCACATAGCATGTTGGGAACACAAAATTTATTTTCAGTGGCCAAATACACTCCATACATATATATGGGGAGGTACAAGCTCCAAATCTGATTTACTGTGAAAATTGCAGGAACATAAATCAGGCACTAGGAAACAGACTGAAAAACCAGAGTAATAATTTCTCCTGCAAACCGTACCATTTTTGCTAGATGAATAAACGTCTTTCCACATGCGCAGTTCTAGAGATAAGTGTGTGTGAAGCCGAAATTCACCTAGCTTATTAGGAAAACAAGTTTTCTTTTCAGTTGCAAACTACACTCCATACATATATATGGGGATATACTAGCTCCAAATCAGTTTTTCAGTGAAAAATGGAGGAACTTCTTACCGACACTAGGAAACAGACTGAGAAACCAGAGTAAATTTTCTCCTGCAACCCGTTCACTTTGTGCTAGATGAACGAACGTCTCTCCACATGCCCAGTTCTGACAGATATGTGTGTGTGATAGCCGTCCTTCACCTAGATTGTTGGAAACACAAAGATTGTTTTCAGTTGCAAACTAAACTCCATACAATATACGGGGATGTACTAGCTCCAACTCGGTTTTAAAGTGAAAACTGCAGGATCTTCAAACCGGCGCTAGGAAACAGACTGAGAAAAAGACTAAAATTTTGTCCTGTAAACCGTTCCCTCTGTGCTACATGAACGAACGTCTCTCCATATGCTAAATTCTGAGAGATAAATGTGTGTGAAAGCCGTCTTTCAACTAGCTTATGGGGAACACAGATATTCTTTTCAGTATCAAACTACTCTCCATTCGTATATAAGGGGAGGTACAAGCTCCAACACCATTTTACCGTGAAAACTGCAAGAAATTCAATCCGGAACTAGGAAACAGACTGAGAATGCTTTGTAAAAGTTCCTCCTGCTACCCGATCCATTTGTGCTAGAACAACGAACGTCTCTCCACATGCTCATTTCTGAGAGATAAGTGTGTGTGGAAGCCGTCATTCACCTAGCTTGTTGGGAACACAAAGTTTTCTTTCAGTTGCAAACAGCACTCCATACATTTATATTGGGAAGTACTAGCTCCAAGTCGGTTTTAAAGTGAAAACGGTAGGATCTTCAAACCGGTACTAGGAAATATATTGAGAAACCAGAATAAAAGTTTCTACTGCAAACCTTTTCCTTTGTGATAGATGAATGAACATCTCTCCATTGCTCAATTCTAGAGATAAGTGTGTGTGAAGCCGAATTTCAACTAACTTGTTGGGAACATAAATTTTCTTTTCAGTTGCAAAATAAACCCATTCACATCAATGGGGAGGTACAGGATCCAACTCGGTTTTACAGTGAAAATTGCAGTAACTTCAACCCGGTACAAGGAAACAGGTTGAGAAACCAGAGTAAAAGTGTCTCCTGCAACCCGTTCCCTTTGTGCTAGATGAAAGAACGTCTCTCCTCATGCTCATTTCTGAGAGATAAGTGTGTGTGGAAGCCGTCATTCACCTAGCTTGTTGGGAACACAAGGTATGTTTTCACTTGCAAACTACACTCTATACATACATATGAGGAATTACTAGTTCCAACTCTTTTTTACTGTGAAAACTGCAGGAACTTCAACCGGCACTAGGAAACAGAATGAGAATCCAGAATAAATGTTGCTCCTGCAAAACTTCCCTTTGTGCTAGATGAACAAACGTCTCTCCACATGCTCAGTTCTAGAGATAAGTGTGTGTGAAGCTGAACTTCACCTAGCTTATTAGGAATACAAATTTTATTTTCACTTGCATACTACACTCCATACATATATATGGGGAGGTACTAGCTTCAAATCATTTCTACAGTGAAAACTGGAGGAACATCTTACCGACACTATGAAACAGACTGAGAAACCAGAGTAAACATTCTCCTGCAAACAGTTCACTTTGTGCTAGATGAACGAATGTCTCTCCACATGCTCTGTTCTGAGAGTTTATTG
Source organism: Camelus bactrianus (assembly GCF_048773025.1). NCBI lineage: Eukaryota > Metazoa > Chordata > Mammalia > Artiodactyla > Camelidae > Camelus > Camelus bactrianus. The sequence goes on from NC_133566.1 coordinate 936,496, forward strand.
TGTGTGAAAGCAGTACTTCACATAGCTAGTTGGGAACACAAAGTTTCTTTTCATCTGCAAACTAAAATCCATACATATATACGGGAATGTACTAGCTCCAACTCGTTTTAAAGTGAAAACTGTAGGATCTTCAAAACGGTAATAGGAAAAAGACTGAGAAACCAGAGAAATACTGTCTCCTGCAAAATATTCCTTTTGTGGAAGATGAATGAACGTCTCTCCACATGCTCATTTCTGAGAGATAAGTTTGTGTGAAAGCCATTCTTCACATAGCTTGCTGGGAACACAAAATTATGTTTCAGTTGCAAACTACACTCCATACATTTATACGGGTATTTACTAATTCCAACATGGTTTTATACTGAAAACTGCAGTAACATCAAACCGAAACTAGGAAACAGACTGAGAAACAGAGTAATAGTTTCTCCTGCAAAACGTTCCTTTTGTGCTAGATGAACTAACGTCTCTCCACATGCTCAGTTCTGAGAGATAAGTGTGTGTGAAAGCCGTCCTTCACATAGCTAGCCGGGATCACAAAATTTCTTTTCAATTGCAAACTACACTCCATAAATATATACGGAATGTACTAGCTCCAACTCGGTTTTAAAGTGAAAAACAGAGGATCTTCCAACCGGTACTAGGAAACAGACTGAGAATCCAGTGTAAATGTTTCTCCTGCAAACTTTTCCCTTTGTGCAAGATGAATAAACATCTCTCCACATGCCCTGTTCTAGAGATAAGTGTGTGTGAAACCGAACTTCACCTTGCTTGTTAGGAATACAAATTATCTTTTCAGTTTCAAACAACACTCCATACATATATATGTGGATGTAATAGCTCCAACTCGGGTTTACAGTGAAAACTGCAAAAACATCAACATGGCACTAGGAATCAGACATAGAAACCAGAGAAATAGTTTCTCCTGCAACCCCTTCCCTTTGTGATAAATGAAAGAATGTCTCTCCATATGTACATTTCTCAGAGATAAGTGTGTGTGGAATCCGTAATTCACCGAGCTTGTTGGGAACACAAAGTTTGTTTTCAGTTGCAAACTACACTCCATATATTTATATTGGGAGGTACTAGCTCCAACCAAGTTTTAATGTGATAACTGTAGGTTCTTCAAACCGGTACTAGGAAAAGACTGAGAAACCAGAGTAAACGTTTCTCCTGCAACATGTTCCCTTTCAGCTAGGTGAACAAATGTCTCTCCACATGCTCTGTTCTGAGAGATAAGTGTGTGTGAAATCCGTCCTACACCTAGCTTGTTGGGAACTCAAAGTTTCTTTTCAGTTGCAAACTACATTCCATTTATATATATAAGGGGATGTACTAGCTCCAAGTCGATTTTACACTGAAAACTGCAGCATTATTAAACCGGCACTTAGAAACAGACTGAGAAACCAGATTAATAGTTTCTCCTGCAACCTGTTCCCTTTTTGCTAGATGAACAAACGACTCTCCACATGCTCAGTAATGAGAGATAAGTGTCTGTGAAAGCCGTCCTTCACAAAGCATGTTGGGAACACAAAATTAGTTTTCAATTGCAAACTACACTCCATACATATATACGGGTAGTTACTAGCTCCAACTCGGTTTTACACTGAAAACTGCAGTAACTTCAAACCGAAACTAGGAAACAGACTGAGAAACAGAGTAATAGTTTCTCCTGCAAACCGTTCCCTTTGTGCTAGATGAACTAACGTCTCTCCACATGCTCAATTCTGAGAGATAAGTGTGTGTGAAGCCGAAATTCACATAGCTTGTTAGGAATACAAATTTTCTTTTCAGTTGCAATCTACACTCCATACATATATATGGGGAGGTTCTACCTCCAGTTCGGTTTTACAGTGAAAACTGCAGGAACATCAACTCAGCACTAGGAAACAGACTGAGAAACCAGACTAAACATTTCTCTTGCAACCCTTTCCCTCTGTGCTAGATGAACGAACGTCTCTCCATATGCTCACTTCTGAGAGATAAGTGTGTGTGGAATCCGTAATTCACCAAGCTTGTTGGGAACACAAAGTTTGTTTTCAGTTGCAAACTACACTCCATATATTTATATTGGGAGGTACTAGCTCCAACCAAGTTTTAATGTGATAACTGTAGGATCTTCAAACCGGTACTAGAAAAGACTGAGAAACCAGAGTAAACGTTTCTCCTGCAACATGTTCCCTTTCTGCTAGATGAACGAATGTCTCTCCACAAGCTCTATTCTGAGAGATAAGTGTGTGTGAAATCCGTTCTACACCTAGCTTGTTGGGAACTCAAAATTCTTTTCAGTTTCATACTACATTCCATTTATATATATAAGGGGATGTTCTAGCTCCAAGTCGATTTTACACTGAAAACTGCAGTATTATCAAACCGGCACTAGGAAACAGACTGAGAAACCAGAGTAATAGTTTCTCCTGCAACCCGTTCCCTTTGTGCTAGATGAACAAACGACTCTCCACATGCTCAGTTATGAGAGATAATTGCCTGTGAAAGCCGTCCTTCACATAGCATGTTGGGAACACAAAATTACTTTTCAGTTGCAAACTACACTCCATACATATATACGGGTAGTTACTAGCTCCAACTCGGTTTTACACTGTAAACTGCAGTAACTTCAAACCGACACTAGGAAACAGACTTAGAAACAGAGTAATAGTTTCTCCTGCAAACCGTTCCCTTTGTGCTAGATGAACTAAAGTCTCTCCACATGCACAGTTCTGAGAGATAAGTGTGTGTGAAAGCCGTCCTTCACATAGCTAGCCGGGATCACAAAATTTCTTTTCAATTGCAAACTACACTCCATAAATATATACGGAATGTACTAGCTCCAACTCGGTTTTAAAGTGAAAAACAGAGGATCTTCCAACCGGTACTAGGAAACAGACTGAGAATCCAGTGTAAATGTTTCTCCTGCAAACTTTTCCCTTTGTGCAAGATGAATAAACGTCTCTCCACATGCCCTGTTCTAGAGATAAGTGTGTGTGAAACCGAACTTCACCTTGCTTGTTAGGAATACAAATTATCTTTTCAGTTTCAAACAACACTCCATACATATATATGTGGATGTAATAGCTCCAACTCGGGTTTACAGTGAAAACTGCAAAAACATCAACATGGCACTAGGAATCAGACATAGAAACCAGAGAAATAGTTTCTCCTGCAACCCCTTCCCTTTGTGATAAATGAAAGAATGTCTCTCCTTATGTTCATTTCTCAGAGATAAGTGTGTGTGGAATCCTTAATTCACCGAGCTTGTTGGGAACACAAAGTTTGTTTTCAGTTGCAAACTACACTCCATATATTTATATTGGGAGGTACTAGCTCCAACCAAGTTTTAATGTGATAACTGTAGGTTCTTCAAACCGGTACTAGGAAAAGACTGAGAAACCAGAGTAAACGTTTCTCCTGCAACATGTTCCCTTTCAGCTAGGTGAACAAATGTCTCTCCACATGCTCTGTTCTGAGAGATAAGTGTGTGTGAAATCCGTCCTACACCTAGCTTGTTGGGAACTCAAAGTTTCTTTTCAGTTGCAAACTACAATCCAATTATATATATAAGGGGATGTACTAGCTCCAAGTCGATTTTACACTGAAAACTGCATCATTATTAAACCTGCACTAGGAAACAGACTGAGAAACCAGATTAATAGTTTCTCCTGCAACCTGTTCCCTTTTTGCTAGATGAACAAACGACTCTCCACAAGCTCAGTAATGAGAGATAAGTGTCTGTGAAAGCCGTCCTTCACAAAGCATGTTGGGAACACAAAATTAGTTTTCAATTGCAAACTACACTCCATACATATATACGGGTAGTTACTAGCTCCAACTCGGTTTTACACTGAAAACTGCAGTAACTTCAAACCGAAACTAGGAAACAGACTGAGAAACAGAGTAATAGTTTCTCCTGCAAACCGTTCCCTTTGTGCTAGATGAACTAACGTCTCTCCACATGCTCAATTCTGAGAGATAAGTGTGTGTGAAGCCGAAATTCACATAGCTTGTTAGGAATACAAATTTTCTTTTCAGTTGCAATCTACACTCCATACATATATATGGGGAGGTTCTACCTCCAGTTCGGTTTTACAGTGAAAACTGCAGGAACATCAACTCGGCACTAGGAAACAGACTGAGAAACCAGACTAAACATTTCTCTTGCAACCCTTTCCCTCTGTGCTAGATGAACGAACGTCTCTCCATATGCTCACTTCTGAGAGATAAGTGTGTGTGGAAGCCGTCATTCACCTAGCTTGTTGGGAACACAATGTATGTTTTCACTTGCAAACTACACTCTATACATATATATGAGGAATTACTAGTTCCAACTCTGTTTTACTGTGAAAACTGGAGGAACATCTTACAGACAGTATGAAACAGACTGAGAAACCAGAGTAAACATTCTCCTGCAAACAGTTCACTTTGTGCTAGATGAACGAATGTCTCTCCACATGCTCTGTTCTGAGAGTTTATTGTGTGTGAAAGCAGTACTTCACATAGCTAGTTGGGAACACAAAGTTTCTTTTCATCTGCAAACTAAAATCCATACATATATACGGGAATGTACTAGCTCCAACTCGTTTTAAAGTGAAAACTGTAGGATCTTCAAACCGGTAATAGGAAAAAGACTGAGAAACCAGAGTAATACTGTCTCCTGCAACATATTCCTTTTGTGGAAGATGAATGAACGTCTCTCTACATGCTCATTTCTGAGAGATAAGTGTGTGTGAAAGCCATTCTTCACATAGCTTGCTGGGAACACAAAATTATGTTTCAGTTGCAAACTACACTCCATACATTTATACGGGTATTTACTAACTCCAACTCGGTATTATAATGAAAACTGCAGTAACATCAAACCGACACTAGGAAACAGACTGAGAAACAGAGTAATAGTTTCTCCTGCAAAACGTTCCTTTTGTGCTAGATGAACTAACGTCTCTCCACATGCTCAGTTCTGAGAGATAAGTGTGTGTGGAATCCGTAATTCACCAAACTTGTTGGGAACACAAAGTTTGTTTTCAGTTGCAAACTACACTCCATATATTTATATTGGGAGGTACTAGCTCCAACCAAGTTTTAATGTGATAACTGTAGGTTCTTCAAACCGGTACTAGGAAAAGACTGAGAAACCAGAGAAAAAGTTTCTCCTGCAACATGTTCCCTTTCTGCTAGATGAACGAATGTCTCTCCACATGCTCTATTCTGAGAGATAAGTGTGTGTGAAATCCGTTCTACACCTAGCTTGTTGGGAACTCAAAATTCTTTTCAGTTTCATACTACATTCCATTTATATATATAAGGGGATGTACTAGCTCCAAGTCGATTTTACACTGAAAACTGCAGTATTATCAAACCGGCACTAGGAAACAGACTGAGAAACCAGAGTAATAGTTTCTCCTGCAACCCGTTCCCTTTGTGCTAGATGAACAAACGACTCTCCACATGCTCAGTTATGAGAGATAATTGCCTGTTAAAGCCGTCCATCACATAGCATGTTGGGAACACAAAATTACTTTTCAGTTGCAAACTACACTCCATACATATATACGGGTAGTTACTAGCTCCAACTCGGTTTTACACTGTAAACTGCAGTAACTTCAAACCGACACTAGGAAACAGACTTAGAAACAGAGTAATAGTTTCTCCTGCAAACCGTTCCCTTTGTGCTAGATGAACTAAAGTCTCTCCACATGCTCAGTTCTGAGAGATAAGTGTGTGTGAAAGCCGTCTTTCACATAGCTAGCTGGGATCACAAAATTTCTTTTCCAATGGCAACTACACTCCATAAATATATACGGGATGTAGTAGCTCCAACTCGGTTTTAAAATGAAAAACAGTGGATCTTCCAAACGGTACTAGGAAACAGACTGAGAATCCAGAGTAAATATTTCTCCTGCAAACATTTCCCTTTGTGCTAGATGAATGAACGTCTCTCCACATGCCGTGATCTAGATATAAGTGTGTGTGAAACCGAACTTCACCTTGCTTGTTAGGAATACAAATTTTCTTTTCAGTTGCAAACTACACTCCATACATATATATGTGGATGTAATAGCTCCAACTCGCGTTTACAGTGAAAACTGCAAAAACATCAACATGGCACTAGGAAACAGATAGAGAATCCAGAGAAAAAGTTTCTCCTGCAAACCCCTCCCTTTGTGATAGATGAAAGAATGTCTCTCCATATGCTCATTTCACAGAGATAAGTGTGTGTGAAATCCGTTTTTCAACTAGCTTGTTGGGAACACAAAATTCTTTTCAGTTTCAAACTACACTCCATAGGTATATAAGGGGAGGCACAACTTCCAACACCATTTTACCGTGAAAACTGCAAGAAATTCAAACCGGAACTAGGAAAAAGTCTGAGAAACCATTGTAATATTTTCTCCTGCTACCCGTTCCATTTGTGCTAGATGAACGAACGTCTCTCCACATGCTCAGTTCTGAGAGATTAGTGTGTGTGAAAGCCGTCCTTCACCTAGCTTGTTGGAAACACAAAGTTACTTTTCAGTAGCAAAATACACTCCATACATATATATTGGGATGTACTAGCTCCAAATCTGTTCTAAACTGAAAACTGGAGGAACATCTTACCGACACTATGAAATAGACTGAGAAACCTGAGTAAATTTTCCCCTGCAAACAGTTCACATTGTGCTAGATGAACGAATTTCTCTCCACATGCTCAGTTCTGAGAGATAATTGTGTGTGAAAGCCGTACTTCACATAGCTTGTTGGGAACACAAAGTTTCTTTTCAGCTGCAAACTAAAATCCATACATATATACCGGGATGTACTAGCTCCAATTCGGTTTTAAAGTGAAAACTGTAGGATCATCAAAACGGTACTAGGAAAAATACTGAAAAACCAGAGTAAAAGTGTCTCCTGAAATATATTCCTTTTGTGCTAGATGAACGAATATCACTCCACATGCTCAGGTCTGAGTGATAATTGTGTGTGAAAGCCGTTCTTCACCTAGCTTGTTGGGAACACAAAGTTTCATTTCAGTTGCAAACTACACTCCATAAATATATACGGGGACGTACTAGCTCCAACTCGGTTTTAAAGTGAAAACTGAAGTATCTTCATACCGGCACTAGGAAACATGCTGAGAAACCAGACTGAAGTTTCTCATGCATACCGTTCCCTTTGTGCTACATGTATGAACGACTCTCCACATGCTCAGATCTGAGAGATAAGTATGTGTGAATTTGGTCCTTCAAATAGCTTGCTGGGATCACAATGTTTCTTTTCACTTGCAAACTACACTCCATAAATATATACCGGGATGTACTAGCTTCAACTCGGATTTAAAGTGAAAAAAGTAGGATCTTCAAACCGGTACTAGGAAACAGACTGAGAATCCAGAGTAAATGATTCTCCTGCAAACATTTCCCTTTGTGCTAGGTGAATGAACATTTCTCCACATGACCTGTTCTAGAGATAAGTGTGTGTGAAGCCGAACCTCACCTTGCTTGTTAGGAATACAAATTTTATTTTCTGTTGCAAACTACACTCCATACATATATATGTGGATGTAATAGCTCCAACTCGGTTTACAGTGAAAACTTCAAAAACATGAACTTGGCACTAGGAAAGAGACTGAGAAACCCGAATAAATGTTTCTCTTGCAACCCGTTCCCTTTGTGCTAGATGAACGAACGTCTCTCCAAATGCTCAGTTCTGAGAGATAAGTGTGTGTGAAAGCCGTTCTTCACCTAGCTTTTTGGAAACACAAAGTTTCTTTTCAGTAGCAAACTACACTCCATACATATATTTGGGGATGTAGAAGCTCCAAATCAGTTCTACAATGAAAACTGGAGGAACATCTTATTGACACTATGAAACAGACTGAGAAACCAGAGTAAAATTTCTCCTGCAAACAGTTCAATTTGTGCTAGATATACAAATGTCTCTCCACATGCTCAGTTCTGAGAGTTAATTTGTGTGAAAGCCGTCCTTCACAAAGCTTGTTGGGAACACAAAGTTTCATTTCAGCTGGAAAATACACTACATACATATATATGGGTAGTTACTAGCTCCAACTCTGTTTTACACTGAAAACTGCAGAAACTTCAAACTGGCACTAGGAAACAGTCTGAGAAAAAAGAGTAATAGTTTCTCCTGCAAAACGTTCCCTTTGTGGTAGATGAACGATCATCTCTCCACAAGCACATTTCTGAGAGATAAGGGTGTGTGAAAGCCGTCCTTCACATAGCTTGCTGGGATCACAAAATTTCTTTTCAGTTGCAAACTAAATTCCATACATATATATGGGGAGGTAAAATCTCAAAATCTGTTTTACAATGAAACCTGCAGGAACATCCAACAGGCACTAAGAACAGTCTGATTATCCAGAGAAAAATTACTCCTGCAAACCGTTCCCTTTGTGCTAGATGAATGAACGTCTCTCCACATGCTCAGTTCTAGGGATAAGTGTGTGTGAACCCGAACTTCACATAGCTTGTTAGGAATACAAAATTTCTTTTCAGTTGCAAACTACACTCCATACATATATAAGGGGATGTTCTACCTCCAGCTCGAGTTTACAGTGAAAACTATAGGAACATCAACTCGGCACTAGGAAACAAACAGAGAAATCAGAGTAAAAGTTTCTCCTGCATCCCGTTCCCTTTGTGCTAGATGAAAGAACGTCTCTACATATGCTCAGTTCTCAGAGATAAGTGTGTGTGAAAGCCGTACTTCACAAAGCTTGTTGGGAACACAAAGATTGTATTCAGTTGCAAAATACAATCCAAACATATATACGGGGATGTACTAGCTCCAACTCGATTTTCAAGTGAAAACTGTAGGATCTTCAAACCGGTACTAGGAAAAAGTCTGAGAAACCAGAGAAAAGTTTCTCCTGCAGCATGTTCCCTTTGTTCTAGATGAACGAATGTCTCTACACATGCTCAGATCTGAGAGATAAGTGTGTGTGAAAGCCGTCCTTCACATAGCTTGTTGGGAAACAAAATTTCTGTTCACTTGCAAACTACACTCCATACATATATACGGGGATGTACTACCACCAACTCGGTTGAAAAGTGAAAAGAGTAGGATCTTCAAACCCGTACTAGGAAACATACTGAGAATCCAGAGTAAATGTTTCTTCTGCAACAATTTCCCTTTGTGCTAGATGAATGAACGTCTCTACACATGCTCTGTTCTAGAGATAAGTGTGTGTGAAGCCGTACTTCACCTTGCTTGTTAGGAATACAAATTTTCTTTTCAGTTGCAAACTACACTCCATACAAATATATGGGGATGCAATAGCTCCAACTCGGGTTTACAGTGAAAACTGCAAAAACATCAACTTGGCATTAGGAAAGAGTCTCAGAAACCATATTAAATTTTTCCCTTGCAACCCTTTCCCTTTGTGCTAGATGAACGAACGTCTCTCCAAATGCTCAGTTCTGAGAGAAAATTTTGTGTGAAAGCCGTCCTTCTCCTAGCTTGTTGGAAACACAAAGTTTCTTTTCAGTAGCAAACTACACTCCATATATATATATGGGGATGTACTAGCTCTAAACACGTTCTACAATGAAAACTGGAGGAACTTCTTACCGACACTAGGAAACAGACTGAGAAACCAGACTAACTTTCTCCTGCAAACAGTTCACTTTGTGCTAGATGAAAGAATGTCTCTCCACATGCTCAGTTCTGAGAGATAATTGTGTGTGAATGCCGTCCTTCACATAGCTTGTTGGGAACACAAAGTTTCTTTTCAGCTGCAAACTAAAATCCATACATATATACGGGGATGTATTAGCTCCAACTCGTTTTTAAAGTGAAAACTTTAGGATCTTCAAACCGGTACTAGGAAAAAGACTGAGAAACCAGAGAAAAAGTGTCTCCTGCAACATTTTCCTTTTGTCCTAGATGATCGAATATCTCTCCACATGCTCAGGTCTGAGGGATAAGTGTGTGTGGAAGCCGTCATTCACCTAGCTTGTTGGGAACACATAGTTTGTTTTCAGTTGCAAAATACACTCCATACATTTAAGTTGGTAAGTACTAGTTCCAACTCTGTTTTAATGTGATAACTGTACGATCTTCAATCCGGTACTAGGAAAAAGACTGAGAAACCAGAGTAAAAGTTTCTCCTGCAAAATATTCCCTTTGTGCTACATGAATGAACGTCTCTCCACATGCTCAATTATAGTGATAAGAGTGTGTGAAGCCAAACTTCACCTAACCTGTTGGGAACACAAATTTTCTTTTCAGTTGCAAACTATACACCACACACTTATAAGGGGAGGTACAAGCTCCAACTATGTTTTACATTGAAAATTGCAGGAACTTCAACCGGGTACTAGGAAAATGACTGAGAAACCAGAATAAAAGTTTCTCCTGCAAAATTTTCCATTTGTGCTAGATGAACGAATGTCTCTCCACATGCTCATTTCTTAGAGGTAATTGTGTGTGAAAGCCGTCTTTAACATAACTTGTTGGGAACACAAAATTTCTTTTCACTTGCAAACTACACTCCATAAATATATACGGGGATGTACTTGCTCCAACTCCGTTTTAAAGTGAAAACTGCAGTATCTTAAAACCGGCACTAGGATACATACTGAGTACCCAGACTAAAAGTTTCTCCTGCAACCCGTTCCCATTTTGCTACATGTACGATCGTCTCTCCACATGCTGAGTTCTGTGAGATAAGTGTGGGTGAAAGCCGTCCTTCACATAGCTTGGTGGGAACACAAAATTTCTTTCCAGTTGCAAACTACACTCCATATATATATATGGGGAATTACTAGCTCCAACTCGATTTTACAATGAAAACTGCAGTAACTTCACCCGGCACTAGGAAACACACTGAGAAACCAGAGTAATATTTTCTCCTGCAAACTTTTCCCTTTGTACTAGATGAACGAAAGTCTCTTCATATGCTCATTTCTGAGAGATAAGTGTGTGTGAAAGCAGTCCTTCACATAGCTTGTTCTGATCACAAAATTTCTTTTCAGTTGCAAACTAAATTCCATACATATATATGGGGAGGTACAAGCTCCAAATCGGTTTTACACTGAAAACTGCATGAACATCAAACAGGCACTAGGAACAGTCTGAGAATCCAGGGTAAATATTACTCCTACAAACTGTACCATTTGTGCTAGATGAATGAACGTCTCTCCACATGCACAGATTTAGAGATAAGTGTGTGTGAAGCCGAAATTCACATAGCTTGTTAGGAATACAAATTTTCTTTTCAGTTGCAATCTACACTCCATACATATATATGGGGAGGTTCTAACTCCAGCTCGGTTTTACAGTTAAAACTGCAGGAACATCAACTCGGCACTAGGAAACAGACTGAGAAACCAGACTAAATGTTTCTCTTGCAAACCTTTCCCTTTGAGATAGATGAATGAAAGTCTCTCCATATGCTCAGTTCTGAGAGATAAGTGTGTGTGGAAGCCGAAATTCACCTAGCTTGTTTGGAACACAAAGTTTGTTTTCATTTGCAAACTACACTCCATACATTTATATTGGGAGGTAATAGCTCCAACCAAGTTTTAATGTGATAATTGTAGGATCTTCAAACCGGTACTAGGAAAAGAATGAGAAACAAGAGTAAAAGTTTCTCCTGCAACATGTTCCCTTTCTGCTAGATGAACGATTGTCTCTCCACATGCTCTGTTCTGAGAGATAAGTGTGTGTGAAATCCGTCCTAAAACTAGCTAGTTGGGAACTCAAAGTTTCTTTTCAGTTGCAAACTCCAATCCATACATATATAAGGGGAAATACTAGCTCCAAGTCAATTTTATACTGAAAACTGCATTATTATCAAACCGGCACTAGGAAACAGACGGAGAAACCAGCGTAATACTTTCTCCTGCAACCCGTTCCCTTTGTGCTAGATGAACAAACGACTCTCCACATGCTCAGTTATGAGAGATAAGTGTCTGTGAAAGCCGTCCTTCACATAGCATGTTGGGAATACAAAATTTGTTTTCAGTGGCAAACTACACTCCATACATATATATGGGGATGTACAAGCTCCAAATCGGTTTTACTGTGAAAATTGCAGGAACATAGAACAGGATCTAGGAAACAGACTGAGAATCCAGAGTAAAAATTTCTCCTGCAATCCGTACCATTTTTGCTAGATGAATGAACGTCTTTCCCCATGCTCAGTTCTAGAGATAAGTGTGTGTGAAGCCGAAATTCACCTAGCTTGTTAGGAAAACAAATTTTATTTTCAGTTGCAAACTACACTCCATAAATATATATGGGGATGTACTAGCTCCAAATCGGTTTTACAGTGAAAAATGGAGGAACTTCTTACCGAAACTGGGAAACAGACTGAGAAACCAGATTAAATTTCTCCTGCAAACCGTTCACTTTGTGCTAGATGAACTAACGTCTCTCCACATGCCCAGTTCTGAGAGATATGTGTGTGTGATAGCCGTCCTTCACCTAGATTGTTGGGAACACAAAGATTGTTTTCAGTTGCAAACTACACTCCATACAAATATACGGGGATGTACTAGCTCCAACTCGGGTTTAAAGTGAAAACTGCAGGATCTTCAAACCAGCACTAGGAAACAGACTGAGAAACAGACTAAAAGTTTCTCCTGCAAACCGTTCCCTCTGTGCTACATGAACGAACGTCTCTCCATATGCTCAGTTCTGAGAGATAAATGTGTGTGAAAGCCGTCTTTCAACTAGCTTGTTGGGAACACAGATATTCTTTTAAGTATCAAAAAACTCTCCATACATATATAAGGGGAGGTACAATCTCCAACACCATTTTACCGTGAAAACTGCAAGAAATTCAATCCGGAACTAGGAAACAGACTGAGAATGCTTTGTAAAAGTTTCTCCTGCTACCCGATCCATTTGTGCTAGAACAACGAACGTCTCTCCACATGCTCATTTCTGAGAGATAAGTGTGTGTGGAAGCCGTAATTCACCTAGCTTGTTGGGAACACAAACCTTGCTTTCAGTTGCAAACAGCACTCCATACATTTATATTGGGAAGTACTAGCTCCAAGTCGGTTTAAAAGTGAAAACTGTAGGATCTTCAAACCGGTACTAGGAAATAGACTGAGAAACCAGAGTAAAAGTTTCTGCTGCAAAGCGTTCCCTTTGTGATAGATGAATGAACGTCTCTCCACATGCTCAATTCTAGAGATAAGTGTGTGTGAAGCCGAATTTCACCTAACTTGTTGGGAAGAAAAATTTTCCTTTCAGTTGCAAACTAGACACATTCACATCTATGGGGAGGTACTGGATCCAACACGGTTTTAAAGTGAATATTGCAGGAATTTCATTCCGGAACTAGGAAACAGAATGAGAATGCATTGTAAAAGTTTCTCCTGCAACCCACTCCCTTTGGGCTAGATGAAAGAACGTCTCTCCTCATGCTGGTTTCTGAGAGATAAGTGTGTGTGGAAGACGTCATTCACATAGCTTGCTGGGATCACAAAATTTCTTTTCACTTGCAAACTACACTCCATTCATATATATGAGGAATTACTAGTTCCAACTCGGTTTTACTGTGAAAACTGCAGGAATTTCAACCGGCACTAGGAAAAAGAATGTGAATCCAGAGTAAACGTTGCTCCTGCAAACCTTCCTTTTGTGCTATATGAACGAAAGTCTCTCCACATGCTCAGTTCTAGAGATAAGTGTGTGTGAAGCCGAACTTCACCTAGCTTGTTAGGAATACAAATTTTATTTTCACTTGCAAACTAGACTCCATACATATATATGGGGAGGTACTAGATCCAAATCATTTCTACAGTGAAAACTGGAGGAATTTCATACCGACACTATGAAACAGACTGAGAAACCAGAGTAAACATTCTAATGCAAACAGTTCACTTTGTGCTAGATAAACGAATGTCTCTCCACATGTTCTGTTCTGAGAGTTAATTGTGTGTGAAAGCAGTCCTTCACATATCTTGTTGGGAATACAAAGTACTTTTCAGCTGCAAAATAAAATCCATACATATATACGGGGATGTACTAGATCCAACTAGGTTTTAAAGTGAAAACTGTAGGATCTTCAAACCGGTACTAGGAAAAAGACTGAGAAACCAGAGTAAAAGTGTCTCCTGCAACATATTCCTTTTGTGCTAGATGAACGAACGTCTCTCCACATGCTCAGTTCTGAGAGATAAGTGTGTGTGAAAGCCATCCTTCACATAGCTTGTTGGGAACACAAAATTACTTTTCAGTTGCAAACTACACTCCATACATATATACGGGTTGTTACTAGCTCCAACACGGTTTTACACAGAAAACTGCAGTAACTTCAAACCGGCACTAGAAAACAGACTGAGAAACAGAGTAATAGTTTCTCCTGCAAACCATTCATTTTGTGCTAGATGAACGAACGTGTCTCCACATGCTCAGTTCTGAGAGATAAATGTGTGTGAAAGCCGTCCTTCACATAGCTTGCTGGGATCACAAAATTTCTGTTCACTTGAAAACTACACTCTATAAATATATACGGGGATATACTAGCACCAACTCGATTTTAAAGTGAAAAAAGTAGGATCAATAAACCGGTACTAGGTAACAGACTGAGAATCCAGAGTAAATGTTTCTCCTGCAAACATTTCCCTTTGTGCTTGATGAATGGACGTCTCTCCACATGCCTTGTTATAGAGATAAGTGTGTGTGAAGCCGAACTTCACCTTGCTTGTTAAGAATACAAATTTTCTTTTCAGTTGCAATCAACACTCCATACATATATATGTGGATGTAATAGCTCCAACTCGGGTTTACAGTGAAAACTGCAAATACATGAACTTGGCACTAGGAAAGAGACTGAGAGACCCGAATAAATGTTTCTCTTGCAACCCGTTCCCTCTGTGCTAAATGAACGAACGTCTCTCCACATGCTCAGTTCTGAGAGGTAAGTGTGTGTGAAAGCCGTCCTTCATCTAGCTTGTTGGAAACACAAAATTTCGTTTCAGTAGCAAACTACACTCCGTACATATATATGGGGATGTACTAGCTCCAAATCCGTTCTACAGTGAAAACTGGAGGAACATCTTATCGACACTATGAAACACAGTGAGAAACCAGAATAAAATTTCTCCTGCAAACAGTTCAATTTGTGCCAGAAGAATGAATGTCTCTCCACATGCTCAGTTCTGAGAGATAATTGTGTGTGAAAGCCGTCCTTCACAAAGCTTGTGGGGAACACAAAGTTTCATTTCAGCTGCAAACTACACTACATACATATATATGGGGAGTTACTAGCTCCAACTCGGTTTTACACTGAAAACTGCAGTAACTTCAAACCTGTACTATGAAACAGACTGAGAAAAAAGAGTAATAGTTTCTCCTGCAAAACATTCCCTTTGTGCTAGATGAACGAAATTCTCTCCACAAGCACAGTTCTGAGAGATAAGGGTGTGTGAAAGCCGTCCTTCACGTAGCTTGCTGGGATCACAAAATTTCTTTTCAGTTGCAAACTAAATTCCATACATATATATGAGGAGGTAAAAGCTCCAAATCGAATTTACAGTGAAAACTGCAGGAATATCACACAGGCACTAAGAAAATTCTGAGTATCCAGAGTAAATATTACTCCTGCAAACCTTTCCCTTTGTGCTAGATGAATGAACGACTCTCCACATGCTCATTTCTAGGGATAAGTGTGTGTGAATCCTAACTTCACATAACTTGTTAGGAATAAAAATTTCGTTTCAGTTGCAAACTACACTCCATACATATATATGGGGAGGTTCTATCTCCAGCTCTGTTTTACAGTGAAAACTAAAGGAACATCAATTCGGCACTAGGAAACAGACAGAGAAACCCGAGTAAAAGTTTCTCCTGCAACCCGTTCCCTTTGTGCTAGATGAAACAACGTCTCTCCATATGCTCAGTTCTCAGAGATAAGTGTGTGTGAATTCCGTTTTTCAACTAGCTTGTTGGGAACACAAAAATTCTTTTCAGTTTCAAACTACTCTCCATACATATATAAGGGGTGGTACAAGTTCCAACACCATTTTACCGTGAAAACTGCAAGAAATTCAACACGCAACTAGGAAAAAGTCTGAGAAACCATTGTAATATTTTCTTCTGCTACCCGTTCCATTTGTGCTAGATGAACGAACGTCTCTACACATGCTCATTTCTGAGAGATAAATGTGTGTGGAAGCCTTCCTTCACCTAGCTTGTTGGGAACACAAAGTTTTTTTTCAGTTGCATACTACACTCCATATATAAGTATGGGGAGGTACAAGTTCCAACTCGGTTTTACTGTGAAAACTGCAGGAACTTCAAACCGGCACTAGGAAACAGTCTGTGAAACCAGAGTAAACGTTGCTCCTGCAAACCTTTCCTTTTATGCTAGATGAACGAACGTCTCTACACATGCTCAGTCTGAGAGATAAATGTGTGTGAATGCCGCCCTTCACCTACCTTGTTGGGAAAACAAAGTTTCTTTTCAGTTTCTAAATACACTCCATACATTTATAAGGGGAGGTACTAGCTCCAAATCGGTTTTACAGTGAAAACTGGAGGAAATTCTAACCGTTACCTGGAAACACACTGAGAAACCAGAGTAAACATTCTCCTTCAAACATTTCACTTTGTGCTAGATGAACGCACGTCTCTCCACATGCACAGTTCTGAGAGATAAGTGTGTGTGAAAGCCGTACTTCACAAAGCTTGTTGGGAACACAAAGTTTCTATTCAGTTGCAAAATACAATCCAAACAAATATACGGGGATGTATTAGCTCCAACTCGGTTTTAAAGTGAAAATTGTAGGATCTTCAAACCGGTACTAGGAAAAAGACTGAGAAACCAGAGAAAAGTTTCTCCTGCAACATGTTCCTTTTGTGCTAGATGAACGAATGTCTCTACACATGCTCAGATCTGAGAGATAAGTGTGTGTGAAAGCCATCCTTCATATAGCTTGTTGGGAAACAAAATTTCTATTCACTTGCAAACTACACTCCATACATATATACGGGGATGTACTACCTCCAACTCGGTTGTAAAGTGAAAAGAGTAGGATCTTCAAACCCGTACTAGGAAACATACTGAGAATCCAGAGTAAATGTTTCTTCTGCAACCATTTCCCTTTGTGCTAGATGAATGAACGTCTCTCCACATGCTCTCTTTAGAGTTAAGTGTGTGTGAAGCCGAACTTCACCTTGCTTGTTAAAAATTCAAATTTTCTTTTCAGTTGCAAACTACACTCCATACATATATATGGTGAAGTAATAGCTCCAACTCGGGTTTACAGTGAAAACTGCAAAAACATCAACTTGGCATTAGGAAAGAGACTCAGAAACCATATTAAATGTTTCCCTTGCAACCCGTTCCTTTGTGCTAGATGAACGAACGACTCTCCACATGCTCAGTTCTGAGAGAGATGTGTGTGTGATAGCCGTCCTTCACCTAGCTTGATGAAAACACAAAGTTTCTTTTCAGTAGCAAACTACACTCCATATATATATATGGGGATGTACTAGCTCTAAATCCGTTCTACAGTGAAAACTGGAGGAACTTCTTACCGACACTAGGAAACAGACTGAGAAACTAGAGTAAACTTTCTCCTGCAAACAGTTCACTTTGTGCTAGATGAAAGAATGTCTCTCCACATGCTCAGTTCAGAGAGATAATTGTGTGTGAATGCCGTCCTTCACATAGCTTGTTGGGAACACAAAGTTTCTTTTCAGCTGCAAACTAAAATCCATACATATATACGGGGATGTACTAGTTCCAACTCGTTTTTAAAGTGAAAACTTTAGGATCTTCAAACCGGTACTAGGAAAAAGACTGAGAAACCAGAGAAAAAGTGTCTCCTGCAACATTTTCCTTTTGTCCTAGATGATCGAATATCTCTCCACATGCTCAGGTCTGAGGGATAAAAGTGTGTGGAAGCCGTCATACACCTAGCTTGTTGGGAACACAAAGTTTGTTTTCAGTTGCAAACTTCACTCCATACATTTATGTTGGTAGGTACTAGTTCCAACTCTGTTTTAATGTGATAAGTGTAGGATCTTCAATCCGGTACTAGGAAAAAGAATGAGAAACCAGAGTAAAAGTTTCTACTGCAACATGTTCCCTTTGTGCTAGATGAATGAACGTCTCTCCACATGCTCAATTATAGTGATAAGAGTGTGTGAAGCCAAACTTCACCTAACCTGTTGGGAACACAAATTTTCTTTTCAGTTACAAACTATACACTATACACTTATAAGGGGAGGTACTAGCTCCAACACTGTTTTACATTGAAAACTGCAGGAACTTCAACCCGGTACTAGGAAAAAGACTGAGAAAACCGAATAAAAGTTTCTCCTGCAAAATGTTCCATTTGTGCTAGATGAACAAATGTCTCTCCACATGCTCTTTTCTTAGAGATAAGTGTGTGTGAAAGCCGTCTTTAACATAACTTGTTGGGAACAGAAAATTTCTTTTCACTTGCAAACTACACTCCATAAATATATACGGGGATGTAGTTGCTCCAACTCCGTTTTAAAGTGAAAACTGCAGTATCTTCAAACCGGCACTAGGAAACATACTGAGAACCCAGACTAAAAGTTTCTGCTGCAACCCGTTCCGTTTTTGCTACATGTACGAACGTCTCTCCACATGCTGAGTTCTGCGAATTAAGTGTGAGTGAAAGCCGTCCTTCACATAGCTTGGTGGGAACACAAAATTACTTTTCAGTTGCAAACTACACTCCATATATATATAGGGGAGTTACTAGCTCCAACTCGATTTTACACTGAAAACTGCAGTAACTTCACCCGGCACTAGGAAACACACTGAGAAACCAGAGTAATAAATTCTCCTGCAAACCTTTCCCTTTGTACTACATGAACGAACGTCTCTTTATATGCTCATTTCTGAGAGATAAGTGTGTGTGAAAGCAGTCCTTCACATAGCTTGTTCTGATCACAAAATTTCTTTTCAGTTGCAACTAAATTCCATACATATATATGGGGAGGTACAAGCACCAAATCGGTTTTACAGTGAAAACTGCATGAACATCAAACAGGCACGAGGAACAGTCTGAGAATCCAGGGTAAAAATTACTCCTACAAACCGTACAATTTGTGCTAGATGTATGAACGTCTCTCCAAATGCTCAGTTTTAGAGATAAGTGTGTGTGAAGCGGAACTTCACATACCTTGTTAGGAATACATATTTTCTTTTCAGTTGCAATCTACACTCCATACATATATATGGGGAGGTTCTATCTCCAGCTCAGTTTTACAGTGAAAACTGCAGGAACATCAACTCGGCACTAGGAAACAGACTGAGAAACCAGACTAAATGTTTCTCTTGCAACCCTTTCCCTTTGTGCTAGATGAAGGAAAGTCTCTCCATATGCTCAGTTCTGAGAGATAAGTGTGTGTGGAAGCCATAATTCACCTAGCTTGTTTGGAACACAAAGTTTGTTTTCATTTGCAAACAACATTCCATACATTTATATTGGGAGGTACTAGCTCCAAACAAGTTTTAATGTGATAACTGTAGGATCTTCAAACCGGTACTAGGAAAAGCCTGAGAAACCATAGTAAAAGTTTCTCCTGCAAAATTATCCCTTTCTGCTAGATGAACGAATGTCTCTCCACATGCTCTCTTCTGAGAGATAATTGTGTGTGAAATCCGTCCTAAAACTAGCTTTTTGGGAACTCAAATTTTCTTTTCAGTTGCAAACTACAATCCATACATATATAAGGGGAGGTACTAGCTCCAAGTCGATTTTACTTTGAAAACTGCAGTATTATCAAACCGGAACAAGGAAACACACTGAGAAACCAGAGTAATAGTTTCTCTTGCAAACCGTTCCCTTTTTACTAGATGAACAAACGACTCTCCACATGCTCATTTATGAGAGATATGTGTCTGTGAAAGCCGTCCTTCACATAGCATGTTGGGAACACAAAATTTCTTTTCAGTGGCAAACTACACTCCATACATATATATGGGGAGGTACAAGCTCCAAATCGGTTTTACTGTGAAAATTGCAGGAACATAAAGAAGGCACTAGGAAACAGACTGAGAATCCAGAGAAAAACTTTCTCCTGCAAACCGTACCATTTGTGCTAGATGAATGAACGCCTTTCCACATGCTCAGTTCTAAACATAAGTGTGTGTGAAGCCAAAATTCACCTAGCTTGTTAGGAAAACAAATTTTATTTTCAGTTGCAAACTACACTCCATAAAGATATATGGGGATGTACAAGTTCCAAATCGGTTTTAGAGTGAATAATGGAGGAACTTCTTACCGAAACTAGGAAACAGTCTCAGAAACCAGAGTAAATTTTCTCCTGCAAACCGTTCACTTTGTGCTAGATGAACGAACGTCACTCCACATGCCCAGTTCTGAGAGATATGTGTGTGTGATAGCCGTACTTCACCTAGATTGTTGGGAACACAAAGATTGTGTTCAGTTGCAAACTACACTCCATACAAATATACGGGGATGTACTAGCTCCAACTCGGGTTTAAAGTGAAAATTGCAGGATCTTCAAACCGGCACTAGTAAACAGACTGAGAAGCAGACTAAAAGTTTCTCCTGCAAACCTTTCCCTCTGTGCTACATGAACGAACGTCTCTCCATATGCTCAGTTCTGAGAGATAAATATGTGTGAAAGCCGCCTTTCAACTAGCTTGTTGGGAACACAGATATTCTTTTCAGTTTCAAAATAAACTTCATAAATATATACAGGGAGGTACAAGCTCCAAAACCATTTTACCGGGAAAACTGCAAGAAATTCAATCCGGAACTAGGAAACAGACTGAGAATGCATTGTAAAAGTTTCTCCTGCTACCCGATCCATTTGTGCTAGAACAACGAACGTCTTTCCACATGCTCATTTCTGAGAGATAAGTGTGTGTGGAAGCCGATATTCACCTAGCTTGTTGGGAAAACAAAGTTTGTTTTCAGTTGCAAACTACACTCCATATATTTATAATGGGATTTACTAGCTCCAACCAAGTTTTAATGTGATAACTCTAGGATCTTCAAACCGGTACTAGGAAAAGACTGAGAAACCAGAGTAAAAGTTTCCCCTGCAACATGTTCCCTTTCTGCTAGATGAACTTATGTCTCTCCACATGCTCTGTTCTGAGAGATATGTGTGTGTGAAATCCGTCCTACACCTAGCTTGTTGGGAACTCAAAGTTTCTTTTCAGTTGCAAACTACATTCCATATATATATATAAGGGGAAGTACTAGCTCCAAGTCGATTTTACACTGAAAACTGCAGTATTATCAAACCGGCACTAGGAAACAGACTGAGAAACAGACTGAAAGTTTCTCCTGCCAACCGTTCCCTCTGTGCTACATGAATGATCGTCTCTCCATATGCTCAGATTTGAGAGATAAATGTGTGTGAAAGCGGTCTTTCAACTAGCTTGTTGGGAACACAGATATTCTTTTCAGTTTCAAACTACTCTCCATACGTATATAAGGGGAGGTACAAGCTCCAACACAATTTTACCGTGAAAACTGCAAGAAATTCAATCCGGAACTAGGAAACAGACTGAGAATGCATTGTAAAAGTTTCTCCTGCTACCAGATCCATTTGTGCTAGAACAACGAACGTCTATCCACATGCTCATTTCTGAGAGATAAGTGTGTGTGGAAGCCGTCATTCACCTAGCTTGTTGGGAACACAAAGTTTGCTTTCAGTTGCAAACAGCACTCCATACATTTATATTGGGAAGTACTAGCTCCAAGTCGGTTTTAAAGTGAAAAATGTAGGATCTTCAAACCGGTACTAGGAAATAGACTGAGAAACCAGAGTAAAAATTTCAGCTGCAAACCGTTCCCTTTGTGATAGATGAATGAACGTCTCTCCACATGCTCAAATCTAGAGATTAGTGTGTGTGAAGCCGAATTTCACCTAACTTGATGGGAACAAAAATTTTCTTTTCAGTTGCAAACTATACCCATTCACATCTATGGGGAGGTACAGGAACCAACTCGGTTTTACAGGGAAAATTTCAGTAACTTCAACCCGGTACTAGGAAACAGGCTGAGAAACCAGAGAAAAATTTCTACTGCAACCCATTCCCTTTGAGCTAGATGAAAGAACGTCTCTCCTCATGCTCGTTTCTGAGAGATAAGTGTGTGTGGAAGCCATCATTCACCTAGCTTTTTGGGAACACAAAGTTTGTTTTCACCTGCAAACTACATTCCATGCATTTATAAGAGGAATTACTAGTTTCAACTCTGTTTTACTGTGAAAACTGCAGGAAATTCAACCGACACTTGGAAACAGAATGAGAATCCAGATTAAACGTTGCTCCTGCAATCCTTCTCTTTGTGCTAGATGAACAAACGTCTCTCCACATGCTCAGTTCTAGAGATAAGTGTGTGTGAAGCCGAACTTCACCTAGCATGTTAGGAATACAAATTTTATTTTCATTTGCAAACTACACTCCATACATATATATGGGGAGGTACAAGCTCCAAATCATTTCTACAGTGAAAACTGGAGGATTTTCTTACCGACACTATGAAACTGACTGAGAAACCAGAGTAAACATTCTCCTGCAAACAGTTCACTTTGTGCTAGATGAATGAATGTCTCTCCACATGCTCAGTCCTGAGAGTTAATTGTGTGTGAAAGCAGTCCTTCAAATAGCTTGTTCGGAACACAAAGTTCTTTTCATCTGGAAACTAAAATCCATACATATATACGGGGATGTACTAGCTCCAACTCGGTTTTAAAGTGAAAACTGTAGGATCTTCAAACCGGTAATAGGAAAAAGACTGAGAAACCAGAGTAATACTGTCTCCTGCAAAATATTCCTTTTGTGCAAGATGAACGAACGACTCTCCACATGCTCATTTCTTAGAGATAAGTGTGTGTGAATGCCATTCTTCACATAGTTTGTTGGGAACACAAAATTACTTTTCAGTTGCAAACTACAATCCATAAGTATATATGGGGCGGTTCTAACTCCAGCTCGGTTTTACAGTGAAAACTGCAGGAACATCAACTCGGCACTAGGAAACAGACTGAGAAACCAGACTAAATGTTTCTCTTGCAACCCTTTCCCTTTGTGCTAGATGATCGAACGTCTCTCCATATGTTCAGTTCTGAGAGATAAGTGTGTTTGGAAGCCGAAATTCACCTAGCTTGTTGGGAACACAAAGTTTGTTTTCAGTTGCAAACTACACTCCATATATTTATAATGGGATGTTCTAGCTCCAACCAAGTTTTAATGTGATAACTGTAGGATCATCAAACGGGTACTAGGAAAAGACTGAGAAACCAGAGCAAAAGTTTCTCCTGCAACCCTTTCCCTTTGTGCTAAATGAAAGAAAGTCTCTCCTCATGCTCGTTTCTGAGGGATAAGTGTGTGTGGAAGCCGTCCTTCACCTAGCTTGTTGGGAACACAATGTTTGTTTTCACTTGCAAACATCACTCCATACATATATATGAGGAATTACTAGTTCCAACTCGGTTTTACTTTGAAAACTGCAGGAACTTCAACCGGCACTAGGAAACAGAATGAGAATCCAGAGTAAAGTTTGCACCTGCAAACCTTCCCTTTGTGCTAGATGAACAAACGTCTCTCCACATGCTCAGATCTAGAGATAAGTGTGTGTGAAGCTGAACTTCACCTAGCTTGTTAGGAATACAAATTTTATTTTCACATGCAAACTACACTCCATTCATATATATGGGGAGGTACGAGATCCAAATCATTTCTACAGTGAAAACTGGAGGAACTTCTTACCGACACTATGAAACAGACTGAGAAACCAGAGTAAACATTCTCCTGCAAACAGTTCACTTTTTGCTAGATAAACGAATGTCTCTCCACATGATCGGTTCTGAGAGTTAATTGTGTGTGAAAGCAGTCCTTCACATAACTTGTTGGGAACACAAAGTTTCTTTTCATCTGCAAACTAAAATCCATACATATATACGGGGATGCAATAGATCCAACTCGTTTTTAAAGTGAAAACTGTAGGATCTTCAAAACGGTAATAGGAAAAAGACTGAGAAACCAGAGCAATACTGTCTCCTGCAAAATATTCCTTTTGTGCAAGATGAACGATCGTCTCTCCACATGCTCAGTTCTGAGAGATAAGTGTGTGTGAAAGCCATCCTTCACATAGCTTGTTGGGAACACAAAATTACTTTTCAGTTGCAAACTACACTCCATACATATATACGGGTAGTTACTAGCTCCAACTCGGTTTTACACTAAAAACTGCAGTAACTTCAACCAGACACTAGGAAACAGACTGAGAAACAGAGAAATAGTTTCTCCTTCAAACCGTTCCCTTTGTGCTAGATGAACTAACGTCTCTCCACATGCTCAGTTCTGAGAGATAAGTGTGTGTGAAAGCCGTCCTTCACATAGCTAGCTGGGATCACAAAATTTCTTTTCAATTGCAAACTACACTCCATAAATATATACGGGATGTACTAGCTCCAACTCGGTTTTAAAGTGTAAAAAAGAGGATCTTCCAACCGGTACTAGGAAACAGACTGAGAATCCAGAGTAAATGTTTCTCCTGCAAACATTTCCCTTTGGGCTAGATGAATGAACGTCTCTCCACATGCCGTGTTCTAGACATAAGTGTGTGTGAAACCGAACTTCACCTTGCTTGTTAGGAATACAAATTTTCTTTTCAGTTGCAAACTACACTCCATACATATATATGTGGATGTAATAGCTCCAACTCGGGTTTACAGTGATAACTGCAAATACATCAACTTGGCACTAGGAAACAGACAGAGAAACCAGAGAAAAAGTTTCTCCTGCAACCCCTTCCCTTTGTGATAGGTGAAAGAATGTCTCTCCATATGCTCATTTCTCAGAGATAAGTGTGTGTGAAATCCGTTTTTCAACTAGCTTGTTGGGAACACAAAAATTCTTTTCAGTTTCAAACTACACTCCATACATATATACGGGGAGGCACAAGTTCCAAAACCATTTTACCGGGAAAACTGCAAGAAATTCAAACCGGAACTAGGAAAAAGTCTGAGAAACCATTGTAATATTTTCCCCTGCTACCCGTTCCATTTGTGCTAGATGAACGAACGTCTCTCCACATGCTCAGTTCTGAGAGATAAGTGTGTGTGAAAGCCGTCCTTCACCTATCTTGTTGGAAACACAAAGTTACTTTTCAGTAGCAAAATACACTCCATACTTATATATTGTGATGTACTAGCTCCAAATCTGTTCTACAATGAAAACTGGAGGAACATCTTACCGACACTATGAAACAGACTGAGAAACCTGAGTAAACTTTCTCCTGCAAACAGTTCACATTGTGCTACATGAACGAATTTCTCTCCACATGCTCAGTTCTGAGAGATAATTGTGTGTGAAAGCCGTACTTCACATAGCTTGTTGGGAACACAAAGTTTCTTTTCAACTGCAAACTAAAATCCATACATATATACGGGGATGTACTAGCACCAAGTCGGTTTTAAAGTGAAAACTGTAGGATCTTCAAACCGGTACTAGGAAAAATACTGAGAAACCAGAGTATAAGTGTCTCCTGAAATATATTCCTTTTGTGCTAGATGAATGAATATCACTCCACATGCTCAGGTCTGAGAGATAATTGTGTGTGAAAGCCGTGCTTCACCTAGCTTGTTGGGAACACAAAGTTTCTTTTCAGTTGCAAACTACACTCCAAAAATATATACGGGGACGTACTAGCTCCAACTCGTTTTTAAAGTGAAAACTGAAGTATCTTCATACCGGCACTAGGAAACATGCTGAGAAACCAGACTGAAGTTTCTCATGCAAACCGTTCCTTTTGTGCTACATGTACGAACGACTCTCCACATGCTCAGATCTGAGAGATAAGTGTGTGTGAATTTGGTCCTTCAACTAGCTTGTTGGGAACACAAAATTTCTTTTCAGTTGCAAACTACACTCCATACATATATATGGGGAGGTTCTACCTCCAGGTCTATTTTACAGTGAAATCTGCCAGAACATCAACTCGGCACTAGGAAACAGACTGAGGAACCAGACTAAATGTTTCTCTTGCAACTCGTTCCCGTTTTGGTAGATGAACGAACGTCTCTCCACATGCTCATTTCTAGAGATAAGTGTGTGTGAAGTCGAACTTCAAATAGCTTGTTAGGAATACATATTTTATTTTCACTTGCA
Organism: Camelus bactrianus; assembly: GCF_048773025.1. Classification (NCBI taxonomy): domain Eukaryota; kingdom Metazoa; phylum Chordata; class Mammalia; order Artiodactyla; family Camelidae; genus Camelus; species Camelus bactrianus. Next base: position 962,588 of record NC_133566.1, read on the forward strand.
AACTAAACTCCATACATATATATGGGGAGGAACTAGCTCCAAATCATTTCTACAGTGAAAACTGGAGGAACATATTACCGACACTATGAAACAGACTGAGAAACCAGAGTAAACATTCTCCTGCAAACAATTCACTTTGTGCTAGTTGAACGAATGTCTCTCCACATGCTCAGTTCTGAGAGTTAATTGTGTGTGAAAGCATTCCTTCACATAGCTTGTTGGGAACACAAAGATATTTTCAGCTGCAAACTAAAATACATACATATAAACGGAGATGTACTAGATCCAACTCGGTTTTAAAGTGAAAACTGTAGGATCTTCAAACCGGTACAAGGAAAAAGACTGAGAAACCAGAATAAAAGTGTCACCTGCAACATATTCTTTTGTGCTAGATGAACGAACTTCTCTGCACATCTCAGTTCTGAGAGATAAGTGTGTGTGAAAGCCATAATTCACATAGCTTGTTGGGAACACAAAATTAGTTTTCAGTTGCAAACTACACACCATACATATATACGGGTAGTTACTAGCTCCAACTCGGTTTTACAATGAAAACTGCAGTAAATTCAAACCGGCACTAGGAAACAGACTGAGAAACAGCGTAATAGTTTCTCCTGCAAACCGTTCCCTTTGTGCTAGATGAACGAACGTCTCTCCACATGCTCATTTCTGAGAGTTAAGTGTGTGTGAAAGCCGTACTTCATATAGCTTGCTGGGATCACAATGTTTCTTTTCACTTGCAAAATACACTCCATAAATATATACGGGGATGTACTAGCTCCAACTCGGTTTTGAAGTGAAAAAAGGAGGATCTTCATATCGGTACTAGGAAACAGACTGAGAATCCAGAGTAAAAGTTTCTCCTGCAAACATTTCCATTTGTGCTAGGTGAATGAACATCTCTCCACATGCCCTGTTCTAGAGATAAGTGTGTGTGAAGCCGAACTTCACATTGCTTGTTAGGAATACAAATTTTCTTTTCAGTTGCAAACTACACACCATACATATATAAGTGTATGTAATAGCTCCAACTCGGGTTTACAGAGAAAACTTCAAAAACATGAACTTGGCACTAGGAAAGAGACTGAGAAACCCGAATAAATGTTTCTCTTGCAACCCGTTCCCTTTGTGCTAGATGAACGAACATCTCTCCAAATGCTCAGTTCTGAGAGATAAGTGTTTGTGAAAGCCGTCCTTCACCTAGCTTGTTGGAAACACAAAGTTTCTTTTCAGTAGCAAACTACACTCCATACATATATATGGGGAAGTACTAGCTCCAAATCTGTTCTACAGTGCAAACTGGAGGAACATCTTATCGACACTATGAAACAGACTGAAAAACTAGAGTAAAATTTCTCCTGCAAACAGTTCAATTTGTGCTAGATGAACGAATGTCTCTCCACATGCTCAGTTCTGAGAGTTAATTGTGTGTGAAAGCCGTCTTCACATAGCTTGCTGGGATCACAAAATTTCTTTTCAGTTGCAAACTAAATTCCAAACATATATACGGGGAGGTAAAAGCTCAAAATCGGTTTTACAGTGAAAACTTCATGAACATCCAACAGGCACTAAGAACAGTCAGAGTATCCAGAGTAAAAATTATTCCTGCAAACCGTTCCCTTTGTGCTAGATGAATGAACGTCTCTCCACATGCTCAGTTCTAGGGATAAGTGTGTGTGAACCCGAACTTCACATAGCTTGTTAGGAATACAAAATTTCTTTTCAGTTGCAAACTACACTCCATACATATATAAGGGGATGTTCTAACTCAAGCTCGGGTTTACAGTGAAAACTACAGGAACATCAACTCGGCACTAGGAAACAGACAGAGAAACCAGAGTAAAAGTTTCTCCTGCATCCCGTTCCTTTGTGCTAGATGAAAGTACTTCTCTACATATGCTCAGTTCTCAGAGATAAGTGTGTGTGAAAGCCGTACTTCACAAAACTTGTTGGGAACACAAAGTTTCTATTCAGTTGCAAAATACAATCCAAACATATATATGGGGATGTACTAGCTCCAACTCGGTTTTCAAGTGAAAACTGTAGGATCTTCAAACCGGTACTAGGAAAAAGACTGAGAAACAAGAGAAAAGTTTCTCCTGCAACATGTTCCCTTTGTGCTAGATGAATGAATGTCTCTACACATGCTCAGATCTGAGAGATAATTGTGTGTGAAAGCCGTCCTTCACATAGCTTGTTGGGAATCAAAATTTCTTTTCACTTGCAATCTACACTCCATACATATATACGGGTATGTACTACCTCAAACGCGGTTGAAAAGTGAAAAGAGTAGTATCTTCAAACCCGTACTAGGAAACATACTGAGAATCCAGAGTAAATGTTTCTTCTGCAACCATTTCCCTTTGTGCTAGATGAATGAACGTCTCTCCACATGCTCTGTTCTAGAGTTAAGTGTGTGTAAAGCCGAACTTCACCTTGCTTGTTAGGAATACAAATTATCTTTTCAGTTGCAAACAACACTCCATACATATATATGGGGCTGCAATAGCTCCAACACGGGTTTACAGTGAAAACTGCAAAAACATCAACTTGGCATTAGGAAAGAGACTCAGAAACCATACTAACTGTTTCCCTTGCAACCCGTTCCCTTTTTGCTAGATGAACGAACGTCTCTCCACATGCTCAGTTCTGAGAGAAAAGTGTGTGTGAAAGCCGTCCTTCACCTAGCTTGTTGGAAACACAAAGTTTGTTTTCAGTAGCAAACTACACTCCATATATATATATGGGGATGTACTGGCTCTAAATCCGTTCTACAGTGAAAACTGGAAGAACTTCTTACCGACACTCAGAAACAGACTGAGAAACCAGACTAACTTTCTCCTGCAAACAGTTCACTTTGTGCTAGATGAAAGAATGTCTCTCCACATGCTCAGTTCTGAGAGATAATTGTGTGTGAATGCCGTCCTTCACATAGCTTGTTGGGAACACAAAGTTTCTTTTCAGCTGCAAACTAAAATCCATACATATATACGGGGATGTACTAGCTCCAACTCGTTTTTAAAGTGAAAACTGTAGGATATTCAAACCGGTACTAGGAAAAAGATTGAGATACCAGAGAAAAAGTGTCCCCTGCAACATATTCCTTTTGTCCTAGATGATCGAATATCTCTCCACATGCTCAGGTCTGAGGGATAAGTGTGTGTGGAAGCCGTCATTCACCTAGCTTGTTGGGAACACATAGATTGTTTTCAGTTGCAAACTACACTTCATACATTTATGTTGGTAGGTACTAGTTCCAACTCTGTTTTAATGTGATAACTGTAGGAACTTCAATCCGGTACTAGGAAAAAGACGGAGAAACCAGAGTAAAAGTTTCTCCTGCAACATGTTCCCTTTGTGCTAGATGAATGAAAGTCTCTCCACATGCTCAATTATAGTGATAAGAGTGTGTGAAGCCAAACTTCATTTTACCTGTTGGGAACACAAATTTTCTTTTCAGTTGCAAACTATACACCATACAATTATAAGGGGAGGTACAAGCTCCAACTCTGTTTTACATTGAAAATTGCAGGAACTTCAACCCGGTACTAGGAAAAAGACTGAGAAACCAGAAAAAAGTTTCTCCTGCAAAATGTTCCATTTGTACTAGATGAACGAATGTCTCTCCACATGCTCATTTCTTAAAGGTAATTGTGTGTGAAAGCCGTCTTTAACATAACTTGTTGGGAACACAAAATTTCTTTTCACTTGCAAACTACACTCCATACATATATACGGGGATGTACTTGCTCCAACTCCGTTTTAAAGTGAAAACTGCAGTATCTTAAAACCGGCACTAGGAAACATACTGAGAACCCAGACTAAAAGTTTCTCCTGCAACCCGTTCCATTTTTGCTACATGTACGAACGTCTCTCCACATGCTGAGTTCTGTGAGATAAGTGTGAGTGAAAGCCGTCCTTCACATAGCTTGGTGGGAACACAAAATTTCTTTTCAGTTGCAAACTACACTCCATATATATATATGGGGAGTTAATAGCTCCAATTCGATTTTACATTGAAAACTGCAGTAACTTCACCCGGCACTAGGAAACACACTGAGAAACCAGAGAAATAATTTCTCCTGCAAACCATTCCCTTTGTACTAGATGAACGAACGTCTCTTCATATGCTCATTTCTGAGAGATAAGTGTGTGTGAAAGCAGTCCTTCACATAGTTTGTTCTGATCACAAAATTTCTTTTCAGTTGCAAACTAAATTCCATACATATATATGGGGAGGTACAAGCTCCAAATCTGTTTTACTGTGAAAACGGCATGAACATCAAACAGGCACTAGGAACAGTCTGAGCATCCAGGGTAAAAATTACTCCTACAAACCGTACCATTTGTGCTAGATGAATGAACGTCTCTCCACATGCTCAGATTTAGAGATAAGTGTGTGTGAAGCTGAACTTCACATAGCTTGTTAGGAATACAAATTTTCTTTTCAGTTGCAATCTACACTCCATACATATATATGGGGAGGTTCTACATCCAACCCGGTTTACAGTGAAAACTGCAGGAACTTCAACTCGGCACTGGGAAACAGACTGAGAAACCAGACTAAATGTTTCTCTTGCAACCCTTTCCCTTTTTGATAGATGAACGAAAGTCTCTCCACATGCCCAGTTCTGAGAGATATGTGTGTGTGATAGCTGTACTTCACCTAGATTGTTGGGAACACAAAGATTGTTTTCAGTTGCAAACTACACTCCATACAAATATACGGGGATGTACTAGCTCCAACTCGGGTTTAAAGTGAAAACTGCAGGATCTTCAAACCGGCACTAGGAAACAGACTGAGAAACAGACTAATAGTTTCTCCTGCAAACCGTTCCTTCTGTACTACATGAACGAACGTCTCTCCATATGGTCAGTTCTGAGAGATAAATGTGTGTGAAAGCCGTCTTTCAACTAGCTTGTTGGGAACACAGATATTCTTTTCAGTATCAAACTACTCTCCATACGTATATAAGGGGAGGTACAAGCTCCAACACCATTTTACCGTGAAAACTGCAAGAAATTCAATCCGGAACTAGGAAACACACTGAGAATGCTTTGTAAAAGTTTCTCCTGCTACCCGATCCATTTGTGCTAGAACAACGAACGTCTCTCCACATGCTCATTTCTGAGAGATAAGTGTGTGTGGAAGCCGTCATTCACCTAGCTTGTTGGGAACACAAAGTTTGCTTTCAGTGGCAAACAGCCCTCCATACATTTATATTGGGAAGTACTAGCTCCAAGTTGGTTTTAAAGTGAAAATTGTAGGATCTTCAAACCGGTACTAGGAAATGGACTGAGAAAACAGAGTAAAAGTTTCTACTGCAAACCGTTCCCTTTGTGATAGATGAATGAACATCTCTCCATTGCTCAATTCTTGAGATAAGTGTGTGTGAAGCCGAATTTCACCTAACTTGTTGGGAACAAAAATTTTCTTTTCATTTGCAAACTATACCCATCCACATCTATGGGGAGGTACAGGATCCAACTCGGTTTTACAGTGAAAATTTCAGTAACTTCAACCCGGTCCTAGGAAACAGGCTGAGAAACCAGAGTAAAAGTTTCTCCTGCAACCCGTTCCCTTTGTGCTAGATGAAAGAACGTCTCTCCTCATGCTCGTTTCTGTGAGATAAGTGTGAGTGAAAGCCGTCCTTCACATAGCTTGGTGGGAACACAAAATTTCTTTTCAGTTGCAAACTACACTCCATATATATATATGGGGAGTTAATAGCTCCAATTCGATTTTACATTGAAAACTGCAGTAACTTCACCCGGCACTAGGAAACACACTGAGAAACCAGAGAAATAATTTCTCCTGCAAACCATTCCCTTTGTACTAGATGAACGAACGTCTCTTCATATGCTCATTTCTGAGAGATAAGTGTGTGTGAAAGCAGTCCTTCACATAGTTTGTTCTGATCACAAAATTTCTTTTCAGTTGCAAACTAAATTCCATACATATATATGGGGAGGTACAAGCTCCAAATCTGTTTTACTGTGAAAACGGCATGAACATCAAACAGGCACTAGGAACAGTCTGAGCATCCAGGGTAAAAATTACTCCTACAAACCGTACCATTTGTGCTAGATGAATGAACGTCTCTCCACATGCTCAGATTTAGAGATAAGTGTGTGTGAAGCTGAACTTCACATAGCTTGTTAGGAATACAAATTTTCTTTTCAGTTGCAATCTACACTCCATACATATATATGGGGAGGTTCTACATCCAACCCGGTTTACAGTGAAAACTGCAGGAACTTCAACTCGGCACTGGGAAACAGACTGAGAAACCAGACTAAATGTTTCTCTTGCAACCCTTTCCCTTTGTGATAGATGAACGAAAGTCTCTCCACATGCCCAGTTCTGAGAGATATGTGTGTGTGATAGCTGTACTTCACCTAGATTGTTGGGAACACAAAGATTGTTTTCAGTTGCAAACTACACTCCATACAAATATACGGGGATGTACTAGCTCCAACTCGGGTTTAAAGTGAAAACTGCAGGATCTTCAAACCGGCACTAGGAAACAGACTGAGAAACAGACTAATAGTTTCTCCTGCAAACCGTTCCTTCTGTACTACATGAACGAACGTCTCTCCATATGGTCAGTTCTGAGAGATAAATGTGTGTGAAAGCCGTCTTTCAACTAGCTTGTTGGGAACACAGATATTCTTTTCAGTATCAAACTACTCTCCATACGTATATAAGGGGAGGTACAAGCTCCAACACCATTTTACCGTGAAAACTGCAAGAAATTCAATCCGGAACTAGGAAACACACTGAGAATGCTTTGTAAAAGTTTCTCCTGCTACCCGATCCATTTGTGCTAGAACAACGAACGTCTCTCCACATGCTCATTTCTGAGAGATAAGTGTGTGTGGAAGCCGTCATTCACCTAGCTTGTTGGGAACACAAAGTTTGCTTTCAGTGGCAAACAGCCCTCCATACATTTATATTGGGAAGTACTAGCTCCAAGTTGGTTTTAAAGTGAAAATTGTAGGATCTTCAAACCGGTACTAGGAAATGGACTGAGAAAACAGAGTAAAAGTTTCTGCTGCAAACCGTTCCCTTTGTGACAGATGAATGAACATCTCTCCATTGCTCAATTCTTGAGATAAGTGTGTGTGAAGCCGAATTTCACCTAACTTGTTGGGAACAAAAATTTTCTTTTCATTTGCAAACTATACCCATCCACATCTATGGGGAGGTACAGGATCCAACTCGGTTTTACAGTGAAAATTTCAGTAACTTCAACCCGGTCCTAGGAAACAGGCTGAGAAACCAGAGTAAAAGTTTCTCCTGCAACCCGTTCCCTTTGTGCTAGATGAAAGAACGTCTCTCCTCATGCTCGTTTCTGAGAGATAAGTGTGTGTGGAAGCCGTCCTTCACCTAGCTTGTTGGGAACACAATGTTTGTTTTCACTTGCAAACTACACTCCATACATATATATGAGGAATTACTAGTTCCAACTCGGTTTTACTGTGAAAACTGCAGGAAATTCAACCGGCACTAGGAAACAGAATGAGAATCCAGAGTAAAGTTTGCTCCTGCAAACCTTCCCTTTGTGCTAGATGAACAAACGTCTCTCCACATGCTCAGTTCTAGAGATATGTGTGTGTGAAGCTGAACTTCACCTAGCTTGTTAGGAATACAAATTTTATTTTCACATGCAAACTACACTCCATTTATATATATGGGGAGGTACGAGATCCAAATCATTTCTACATTGAAAACTGGAGGAACTTCTTACCGACACTATGAAACAGACTGAGAAACCAGAGTAAACATTCTCCTGCAAACAGTTCACTTTTTGCTAGATAAACGAATGTCTCTCCACATGCTCTGTTCTGAGAGATAATTGTGTGTGAAAGCAGTCCTTCACATAACTTGTTGGGAACACAAAGTTTCTTTTCATCTGCAAACTAAAATCCATACATATATACGGGGATGCACTAGCTCCAACTCGTTTTTAAAGTGAAAACTGTAGGATCTTCAAAACGGTAATAGCAAAAAGACTGAGAAACCAGAGCAATGCTGTCTCCTGCAACATATTCATTTTGTGCAAGATGAACGAACGTCTCTCCACATGCTCAGTTCTGAGAGATAAGTGTGTGTGAAAGCCATCCTTCACATAGCTTGTTGGGAACACAAAATTACTTTTCAGTTGCAAACTACACTCCATACATATATACGGGTAGTTACTAGCTCCAACTCGGTTTTACACTGAAAACTGCAGTAACTTCAACCCGACACTAGGAAACAGACTGAGAAACAGAGTAATAGTTTCTCCTGCAAACCGTTCCATTTGTGCTAGATGAACGAACGTCTCTCCACATGCTCAGTTCTGAGAGATAAGTGTGTGTGAAAGCCGTCCTTCACATAGCTAGCTGGGATCACAAAATTTCTTTTCAATTGCAAACTACACTCCATAAATATATACGGGATGTACTAGCTCCAACTCGGTTTTAAAGTGGAAAAAAGAGGATCTTCCAACCGGTACTAGGAAACAGACTGAGAATCCAGAGTAAATGTTTCTCCTGCAAACATTTCCCTTTGGGCTAGATGAATGAACGTCTCTCCACATGCCGTGTTCTAGACATAAGTGTGTGTGAAACCGAACTTCACCTTGCTTGTTAGGAATACAAATTTTCTTTTCAGTTGCAAACTACACTCCATACATATATATGTGGATGTAATAGCTCCAACTCGGGTTTACAGTGATAACTGCAAATACATCAACTTGGCACTAGGAAACAGACAGAGAAACCAGAGAAAAAGTTTCTCCTGCAACCCCTTCCCTTTGTGATAGGTGAAAGAATGTCTCTCCATATGCTCATTTCTCAGAGATAAGTGTGTGTGAAATCCGTTTTTCAACTAGCTTGTTGGGAACACAAAAATTCTTTTCAGTTTCAAACTACACTCCATACATATATACGGGGAGGCACAAGTTCCAAAACCATTTTACCGTGAAAACTGCAAGAAATTCAAACCGGAACTAGGAAAAAGTCTGAGAAACCATTGTAATATTTTCTCCTGCTACCCGTTCCATTTGTGCTAGATGAACGAACGTCTCTCCACATGCTCAGTTCTGAGAGATAAGTGTGTGTGAAAGCCGTCTTTCACCTAGCTTGTTGGAAACAAAAAGTTACTTTTCAGTAGCAAAATACACTCCATACATATAAATTGTGATGTACTAGCTCCAAATCTGTTCTACACTGAAAACTGGAGGAACATCTTACCGACACTATGAAACAGACTGAGAAACCTGAGTAAACTTTCTCCTGCAAACAGTTCACATTGTGCTACATGAACGAATTTCTCTCCACATGCTCAGTTCTGAGAGATAATTGTGTGTGAAAGCCGTACTTCACATAGCTTGTTGGGAACACAAAGTTTCTTTTCAACTGCAAACTAAAATCCATACATATATACGGGGATGTACTAGCGCCAACTCGTTTTTAAAGTGAAAACTGAAGTATCTTCATACCGGCACTAGGAAACATGCTGAGAAACCAGAGTAAAAGTGTCTCCTGAAATATATTCCTTTTGTGCTAGATGAATGAATATCTCTCCACATGCTCAGGTCTGAGAGATAATTGTGTGTGAAAGCCGTGTTTCACCTAGAATGTTGGGAACGCAAAGTTTCTTTTCAGTTGCAAACTACACTCCAAAAATATATACGGGGACGTACTAGCTCCAACTCGTTTTTAAAGTGAAAACTGAAGTATCTTCATACCGGCACTAGGAAACATGCTGAGAAACCAGACTGAAGTTTCTCATGCAAACCGTTCCTTTTGTGCTACATGTACGAACGACTCTCCACATGCTCAGATCTGAGAGATAAGTGTGTGTGAATTTGGTCCTTCAACAAGCTTGTTGGGAACACAAAATTTCTTTTCAATTGCATATTACTCTCCATACATATATATGGGGAGGTTCTACCTCCAGGTCTTTTTTACAGTGAAATCTGCCAGAACATCAACTCAGCACTAGGAAACAGACTGAGGAACCAGACTAAATGTTTCTCTTGCAACTCGTTCCCGTTTTGGTAGATGAACGAACGTCTCTCCACATGCTCATTTCTAGAGATAAGTGTGTGTGAAGCCGAACTTCAACTAGCTTGTTAGGAATACATATTTTATTTTCACTTGCAAACTAAACTCCATACATATATATGGGGGAGGAACTAGCTCCAAATCATTTCTACAGTGAAAACTGGAGGGACATATTACCGACACTATGAAAAAGACTGAGAAACCAGAGTAAACATTCTCCTGCAAACAATTCACTTTGTGCTAGATAAACGAATGTCTCTAAACACGCTCAGTTCTGAGAGTTAATTGTGTGTGAAAGCAGTCCTTCACATAGCTTGTTGGGAACACAAAGATCTTTTCAGCTGCAAACTAAAATCCATACCTATAAACGGGGATATACTAGCACCAACTCGTTTTTAAAGTGAAAACTGTAGGATCTTCAAACCGGTACTAGGAAAAAGACTGAGAAACCAGAATAAAAGTGTCACCTGCAACATATTCTTTTGTGCTAGATGAACGAACGTCTCTGCACATCTCATTTCTGAGAGATAAGTGTGTGTGAAAGCCATACTTCATATAGCTTGTTGGGAACACAAAATTACTTTTCAGTTGCAAACTACACTCCATACATATATACGGGTAGTTATTAGATCCAACACGGTTTTACAATGAAAACTGCAGTAAATTCAAACCGGCACTAGGAAACAGACTGAGAAACAGAGTAATAGTTTCTCCTGCAAACCGTTCCTTTTGTGCTAGTTGAACGAACGTCTCTCCACATGCTCATTTCTGAGAGTTAAGTGTGTGTGAAAGCCGTTCTTCACATAGCTTGCTGGGATCACAATGTTTCTTTTCACTTGCAAACTACACTCCATAAATATATATGGGGATGTACTAGCTCCAACTCGGTTTTGAAGTGAAAAAAGGAGGATCTTCATACCGGTACTAGGAAACAGACTGAGAATCCAGAGTAAAAGTTTCTCCTGCAAACATTTCCCTTTGTGCTAGGTGAATGAACATCTCTCCACATGCCCTGTTCTAGAGATAAGTGTGTGTGAAGCCGAACTTCACCTTGCTTGTTAGGAATACAAATTTTCTTTTCAGTTGCAAACTACACACCATACATATATATGTGGATGTAATAGCTCCAACTCGGGTTTACAGTGAAAACTTCAAATACATCAACTTGGCACTAGGAAAGAGACTGAGAAACCAGAATAAATGTTTCTCTTGCAACCCGTTCCCTTTGTGCTAGATGAACGAACGTATCTCCAAATGCTCAGTTCTGAGAGATTAGTGTGTGTGAAAGCCGTCCTTCACCTAGATTGTTGGAAACACAAAGTTTCTTTTCAGTAGCAAACTACACTCCATACTTATATATGGGGATGTACTAGCTCCAAATCTGTTCTACAGTGCAAACTGGAGGAACATCTTATCGACACTATGAAACAGACTGAGAAACCAGAGTAAAATTTCTCCTGCAAACAGTTCAATTTGTGCTAGATGAACGAATGTCTCTCCACATGCTCAGTTCTGAGAGTTAATTGTGTGTGAAAGCCATCCTTCACAAAGCTTGTTGGGAACACAAAGTTTCATTTCAGCTTGAAAATACACTACATACATATATATGGGTAGTTACTAGCTCCAACGCGGTTTTACACTGAAAACTGCAGAAACTTCAAACTGGCACTAGGAAACAGTCTGAGAAAAAAGTGTAATAGTTTCTCCTGCAAACCGTTCCCTTTGTGGTAGATGAACGAACGTCTCTCCACAAGCACAGTTCTGAGAGATAAGGGTGTGTGAAAGCCGTCCTTCACATAGCTTGTTGGGAACAGGAAGTTTCTTTTCAGCTGCAGAGTAAAATCCATACATATATACGGGGATGTACTAGCTCTAAGTCGGTTTTAAAGTGAAAACTGTAGGATCTTCAAACTGGTACTAGGAAAAATACTGAGAAACCAGAGTAAAAGTTTCTCCTGAAATATATTCCTTTTGTGCTAGATGAACGAATATCTCTCCACATGCTCTGGTCTGAGAGATAAGTGTGTGTGAAAGCCGTGATACACCTAGCTTGTTTGGAACACAAAGTTTCTTTTCAGTTGCAAACTACACTCCATAAATAGATACGGTGACGTACTAGCTCCAACTCGGTTTTAAAGTGAAAACTGAAGTATCTTCATACCGGCACTAGGAATCATACTGAGAAACCAGACTGAAAGTTTCTCATGCAAACCGTTCCCATTGTGCTACATGTACGAACGATTCTCCACATGCTCAGATCTGAGAGATAATTGTGTGTGAAATCGGTCCTTCAACAAGCTTGTTGGGAACACAAAGTTTCTTTTCAGTTGCAAACTACACTCCATACATATATATGAGGATGTTCTACCTCCAGCTCAGTTTTACAGTGAAAACTGCCGGAACATCAACTCGGCACTAGGAAACAGACTGAGGAACCAGACTAAATGTTTCTCTTGCAACCCGTTCCCGTTTTGCTAGATGAACGAACGTCTCTCCACATGCTCAGTTCTGAGAGATTAGTGTGTGTGGAAGCCGTCATTCACCTAGCTTGTTGGGAAAACAAAGTTTGTTTTCAGTTGCAATCTACACTCCATATATTTATATTGGGAGGTACTAGCTCCAACTTGGTTTTAATGTGATAACTGTAGGATCTCCATACCTGTACTAGGAAAAAGACTGAGAAAACAGAGTAAAAGTTTCTCCTGCAACTCGTTCCCTTTGTGCTAGATAAACGAACGACTCTCCACATGCTCAGTTATGAGAGATAATTCTCTGTGAAAGCCGTCATTCACATAGCATGTGGGGAACACAAAATTTCTTTTCAGTGGCAAACTACACTCCATAAATATATATGGGGAGGTGCAAGCTCCAAATATGTTTTACAGTGAAAACTGCAGGAACTTAAAACAGGCACTAGGAAACAGACTGAGAATCCAGAGTAAATATTTCTCCTGCAAACCTTACCATATTTTTTAGATGAATAAACGTTTTTTCACATGCTCAGTTCTAGAGATAATTGTGTGTGAAGCCGAAATTCACCTAGCTTTTTAGGAATACAAATTTAAATTTCAGTTGCAAACTACACTCCATACATATATATGGGGATGTACTAGCTACAAATCGGTTTTACAGTAAAAACTAGAGGAACTTCTTACTGACACTAGGAAACAAACTGAAAACCAGAGTAAACTTTCTCCTGCAACCCGTTCAATTTGTGCTAGTTGAACGAACGTCTCTCCACATGCTCAGTTCTGAGAGATATGTGTGTGTGAAAGCCGTCCTTTACCTAGCTTGTTGGGAACACAAAATTTCTTTTCAGTTGCAAACTACACTCCATACATATATATGGGGAGGTACTAGCTCCAACTCGGGTTTAAAATGAAAACTGCAGGATGTTCAAACCGGCACTAGGAAACAGACTGAGAAAAAAGAGTAATAGTTTCTCCTGAAAACCATTCCCTTTGTGCTAGATGAACGAACGTCTCTCCACAAGCACAGTTCTGAGAGATAAGGGTGTGTGAAAGCCGTCCTTCACATAGCTTGCTGGGATCACAAAATTTCTTTTCAGTTGCAAAATAAATTCCATACATATATATGGGGAGGTAAAAGCTCCAAATCGGTTTTACAGTGAAAACTGCAGGAACATCAAACAGGCACTAAGAAATGTCTGAGTATCCACAGTAAAAATTACTCCTGCAAACCGTTCCCTTTGTGCTAGATGAATGAACGTGTTTCCACATGCTCAGTTCTAGGGTTAAGTGTGTGTGAACCCGAAATTCACATAGCTTCTTAGGAATACAAAATTCTTTTTAGTTCCAAACTACACTCCATACATATATATGGGGAGGTTCTACCTCCAGCTCGGTTTTACAGTGAAAACTACAGGAACATCAACTCGGCACTAGGAAACAGACAGAGAAACCAGAGTAAAAGTTTCTCCTGCAACCCGTTCCCTATGTGCTAGATGAAAGAACGTCTCTCCATATGCTCAGTTCTCAGAGATAAGTGTGTGTGAAATCCGTTTTTCAACTAGCTTGTTGGGAACACAAAAATTCTTTTCAGTTTCAAACTACACTCCATAAATATATACGGGGAGGTACAAGTTCCAACACCATATTACTGTGAAAAATGCAAGAAATCCAAAGCGGATCTAGGAAAAAGTCTGAGAAACCATTGTAATATTTTCTCCTGCTACCCGTTCCATTTGTGCTAGATGAATGAACGTCTCTCCACATGCTCATTTCTGAGAGATAAGTGTGTGTGGAAGCCGTCATTCACCTAGCTTGTTGGGAACACAAAGTTTGTTTTCACTTGCAAACTACACACCATACATTTATATTGGTAGGTACTAGTTCCAACTCGGTTTTAATGTGATAAATGTAGGATCTTCAAACCGGTACAAGGAAAAGACTGAGAATCCAGAGTAAATGTTTCTCCTGCAAACAATTCCATTTGTGCTAGATTAAAGAACGTCTCTCCACATGCTCTGTTCTAGAGATAAGTGTGTGTGAAGCCGAAATTCACCTTGCTTGTTAGGAATACCAATTGTCTTTTCAATTGCAAACTACACTCCATACATATATAAGTGGATGTAATAGCTCCAAATCGGGTTTACAGTGAAAACTGCAAAAACATCACCTTGGCACTAGGAAAGAGACTGAGAAACCAGACTATATGTTTCTCTTGCAAACCGTTCCCTTTGTGCTAGATGAACGAACGTCTCTCCACATGCTCAGTTCTGAGAGATAAGTGTGTGTGAAAGCCGTCCTTCACCTAGCTTGTTGGAAACACAAAGTTTCTTTTCAGTAGCAAACTACATTCCATACATCTATATTGGGATGTACTAGTTCCAAATCTGTTCTACACTGAAATCTGGAGGAACATCTTACCGACACTATGAAACAGACTGAGAAACCTGAGTATACTTTCTCCTGCAAACTGTTTAATTTGTGCTATATGAGCGAATTTCTCTCCACATGCTCAGTTCTGAGAGATAATTGTGTGTGAAAGCCGTCCTTCACATAGCTTGTTGGGAACAGGAAGTTTCTTTTCAGCTGCAGAGTAAAATCCATACATATATACGGGGATGTACTAGCTCTAAGTCGGTTTTAAAGTGAAAACTGTAGGATCTTCAAACTGGTACTAGGAAAAATACTGAGAAACCAGAGTAAAAGTTTCTCCTGAAATATATTCCTTTTGTGCTAAATGAACGAATATCTCTCCACATGCTCTGGTCTGAGAGATAAGTGTGTGTGAAAGCCGTGATACACCTAGCTTGTTTGGAACACAAAGTTTCTTTTCAGTTGCAAACTACACTCCATAAATAGATACGGTGACGTACTAGCTCCAACTCGGTTTTAAAGTGAAAACTGAAGTATCTTCATACCGGCACTAGGAATCATACTGAGAAACCAGACTGAAAGTTTCTCATCAAACCGTTCCCATTGTGCTACATGTACGAACGATTCTCCACATGCTCAGATCTGAGAGATAATTGTGTGTGAAATCGGTCCTTCAACAAGCTTGTTGGGAACACAAAGTTTCTTTTCAGTTGCAAACTACACTCCATACATATATATGAGGATGTTCTACCTCCAGCTCAGTTTTACAGTGAAAACTGCCGGAACATCAACTCGGCACTAGGAAACAGACTGAGGAACCAGACTAAATGTTTCTCTTGCAACCCGTTCCCGTTTTGCTAGATGAACGAACGTCTCTCCACATGCTCAGTTCTGAGAGATTAGTGTGTGTGGAAGCCGTCATTCACCTAGCTTGTTGGGAAAACAAAGTTTGTTTTCAGTTGCAATCTACACTCCATATATTTATATTGGGAGGTACTAGCTCCAACTTGGTTTTAATGTGATAACTGTAGGATCTCCATACCTGTACTAGGAAAAAGACTGAGAAAACAGAGTAAAAGTTTCTCCTGCAACTCGTTCCCTTTGTGCTAGATAAACGAACGACTCTCCACATGCTCAGTTATGAGAGATAATTCTCTGTGAAAGCCGTCATTCACATAGCATATGGGGAACACAAAATTTCTTTTCAGTGGCAAACTACACTCCATAAATATATATGGGGAGGTGCAAGCTCCAAATATGTTTTACAGTGAAAACTGCAGGAACTTAAAACAGGCACTAGGAAACAGACTGAGAATCCAGAGTAAATATTTCTCCTGCAAACCTTACCATATTTTTTAGATGAATAAACGTTTTTTCACATGCTCAGTTCTAGAGATAATTGTGTGTGAAGCCGAAATTCACCTAGCTTTTTAGGAATACAAATTTAAATTTCAGTTGCAAACTACACTCCATACATATATATGGGGATGTACTAGCTACAAATCGGTTTTACAGTAAAAACTAGAGGAACTTCTTACTGACACTAGGAAACAAACTGAAAACCAGAGTAAACTTTCTCCTGCAAACCGTTCAATTTGTGCTAGATGAACGAACGTCTCTCCACATGCTCAGTTCTGAGAGATATGTGTGTGTGAAAGCCGTCCTTTACCTAGCTTGTTGGGAACACAAAATTTCTTTTCAGTTGCAAACTACACTCCATACATATATATGGGGAGGTACTAGTTCCAACTCGGGTTTAAAATGAAAACTGCAGGATGTTCAAACCGGCACTAGGAAACAGACTGAGATGCCAGAATAAAAGATTCTCCTGCAAACCGTTCCCATTCAGCTACATGAACGAATGTCTCTCCACATGCTCAATTCTGAGAGATAAGTGTGTGTGAAAGCCGTCTTTCACATAGCTTGTTGGGAACACAAAATTTCTTTTCAGTGGCAAACTACACTCCATAAATATTTATGGAGAGGTACAAGCTAAAAATCGATTTTACTGTGAAAACTGGAGGAACATAAAAGAGGCAGTAGAAAACAGACTGAGAATCAAGAGAAAATTTTCTTCTGCAAACCGTTCCCTTTGTGCTAGATGAACGAACGTCTCTCCACATGCTCAGTTCTGAGAGATAAGTGTGTGTGAAAGCCGTCCTTTACATAGCTTGCTGGGATCACAAAATTTCTTTTCACTTAAAAACTACACTCCATAAATATATACTGGGATGTACTAGCTCCAACTCGGTTTTAAAGTGAAAAAAGGAGGATCTTCAAACCGGTACTAGGAAACAGACTGTGAATCCAGAGTAAATGTTTCTCCTGCAAACATGTCCCTTTGTGCTAGTTGAATGAACGTCTCTCCACATGCCCTGATATAGAGATAAGTGTGTGTGAAGCCGAACTTCACTTTGCTTGTTAGAAATTCAAATTTTCTTTTCAGTTGCAAACTACACTCCATACATATATAAGTGGATGTAATAGCTCCAACTCGGGTTTACAGTGAAAAGTGCAAATACATCAAATTGGCACTTGGAAAAAGACTGAGAAACCCGAATAAATGTTTCTCTTGCAAACCGTTCCCTTTGTGCTAGATGAACGAACGTCTCTCCACATGCTCAGTTTGGAGAGAAAAGTGTGTGTGAAATCCGGCTTCACCTACCTTGTTGGGAACACAAAGGTTCTTTTGAGATTCTAACTACACTCCACATACTTATATGGGGAGTTACTAGCACCAACTCGGTTTTACACTGAAAACTGCAGTAACTACAAACCGGCACTAGGAAACAGATTGAGAAACCAGAGTAATAGTTTTTCCTGCAAAACTTTCCCTATGTGCTAGATGAATGAACGTCTCTCCACATGCTCAGTTCTAAGAGAAAAGTGTGTATGAAATCCGTACTTCACCTAGCTTGTTGAGAACACAAAATTTGTTTTCAGTTGCAAACTACACTCTCTACGTATATATGGGGAGGTACTAGCTCCTACTCGGTTTTACAGTGAAAACTGCAGGAGCTTGAAACCGGCACTAAGGAACAGACTGAGAAACAATTGTAATAGTTTCACCTGCATCCCGTTCCATTTGTCCTAGATAAATAAACGTCTCTCTGCATGCTCATTTATGAGAGATAAATGAGTGTGAAAGCCGTCCTTCAAATAGCTTGTTGGGAACACAATGTTTCTTTAGAGTTGTGTAATTCATTCCACGTATATATATGGGAAGGTACTAGCTCCAATTCGGTTTTACAGTGAAAACTGCAGGAAATTCCAACCGGCACTAGGAAACAGACTGAGAATCCAGACTAAATGTTTCTCCTGCAAACCGTTCCCTTTGTGCTAGGTGAACGAACGTCCCTCCACATTGCTCAGTTCTGAGACATATGTGTGTGTGAATGCCGTCCTTCAACTAGCTTGTTGGGAACATAAAATTTATTTCAGTAACAAACTATATTCCATACATATATATGGGGTGGTACATTCTCCAACACGGTTATACAGTGGAAACTGTAAGAACTTCAAACCGGCACTAGGAAAAAGACTGAGAAACCAGAGTAAATTTTCCACTGCAACACTTCCATTTGTGCTAGATGAACGAACGTCTCTCCACATGCTCACTTCTGAGATATAAGTGTGTGTGAAAGCCATCCATCAAATAGCTTGTTGGAAACACAAAGATTCTTTTCAGTTGCAAATTACACTCCATATATATATAGGGGGAAGTATTAGCTCAAACTCGTTTCTAGTGTGAAAATTGCATGAAATTCAAACCGGCACTAGGAAACACACTGAGAAACCAGAGTAATAGTTTCTCCAGCAATCCGTTCCATTTGTGCTTGGTGAACGAATGTCTCTCCGCATGCTCAGTTCTGAAAGATAAGTGAGTTTGAAAGCCGTACTTCACCTATCTTGTTGGGAACACAAAGTTTCTTTTTATTTGCAAACTGCTATCCATACATATATATTGGGCAGTACTAGCTACAACTCTGTATTACAGGGAAAACTGTAGGAAATTCAAAACGACACTTGGAAACAAACTGAGAAACCACAGTAAAAGTTTCTCCTGCAATCCGTTCCCTTTATGCTAGATGAACGAACGTCTCACTGCTTACTCAGTTCTGAGAGATAAGTGTGTTTGAAACCCGTACTTAACCTAGCTTGTTGGGAACACAAAGTTTCTATTAATTTGCAAACTAAATTCCATACATATATACTGGGCTGTACTAGCTCCAACGCGGTGTTACAGTGAAAACTTCCGGAACTTCAATCCGAAACTAGCAAACAGTCTGAGAAACCATACTAAATTATTTTCCTGCAATCCGTTCCCATTGTGCTAGATGAACGAACGTCTCTCCACATGCTCATTTCTGAGTGATAAGTACGTGTAAGCCGTACTTCACCTATCTTGTTGGGAACACAAAGTTTCTTTTCAGTTGCAAACTACACTCCATACATATATATGTAGGAAGTAATAGCTCCATCTCTGTTTTAGAGTGAACACAGCAGGGGTTCAAATAGGCACTAGGAAACAGACTGAGAAAGCAGACAATTAATATCTCCAATTTCCCATTCCATTTGTGCTAGATGAACGAACGTCTCTCCACATTCTCAGTTCTGAGAGAAAAGTGTGGAAGCCGTCCTTCACATAGCTTGTTGGGAACACCAAGTTTGTTTTCGGTTGTAAACTACACTCCATACATATATATGGGGAGGTACTAGCTCCAAATCGGTTTTACAGTGAAATCTAGAGGAACTTCTAACCGACAATAGGAAACGGACTGAGAGACCAGAGTAAACATTCTCCTGCAATCCGTTCACTTTGAGCTAGATGAACGAAAGTCTCTCCACATGCTCCGTTCTGAGAGATAAGTGTGTGTGAAAGACGTCCTTCACCTAGTTTGTTGGGAACACAAAGATACTTTTCAGTTGCAAACTACACTCCATAAATTTGTACCGGGATATACTAGCACCAAATCTGTTTTAAAGTGAAAACTGAAGTATCTTCAAATCGGAACTAGGAAACATACTGAGAAACCAGAATAAAACTTTCCCCTGCAATCCGTTCACTTTGTGCTAGATGAACGAACGTTTCTCCACATGCTCAGTTCTGAGAGATTAATGGGTTTGAAAGTCGTCCTTCACATACCTTGCTGGGATCACAAAATTTCTTTTCAGCTGCAAACTAAATTCCATACATATATATGGGGAGGTAAAGCTCCAAATCGGTTTTACAGTGAAAACTGCAGGAACATCTAACATGCATTAATAAAAGTCTGAGAATCCAGAGAAAACTTACTACTGCAAACCTTACACTTTGTGCAAGGTGAATGAACGTCTCTCCACATGCTCAGGTCTAGAGATAAGTGTGTGTGAAGCTGAACTTC
The DNA here is from genome assembly GCF_048773025.1 of Camelus bactrianus. Taxonomy (NCBI): domain Eukaryota; kingdom Metazoa; phylum Chordata; class Mammalia; order Artiodactyla; family Camelidae; genus Camelus; species Camelus bactrianus. Next base: position 982,869 of record NC_133566.1, read on the forward strand.
ACATAGCTTATTAGGAATACAAATTTTCTATTCAGTTGCAAACAACACTCCATACATATATATGGGGAGGTTCAATCTCTAGCTCGGTTTTACAGTGAAAATTACAGGAACATCAACTCGGCACTAGGAAACAGACAGAGAAATCAGACTGTATGTTTCTATTGCAACAAGTTCCATTTGTGCTAGATGAAAGAACGTCTCTCCACATGCTCAGTTCTGAGAGATAATTGTGTGTGAAAGCTGTACGTCACATAGCTTGTTGGGAACACCAAGTTTCTTTTCAGCTGCAAACTAAAATCCATACATATATTCGGGGATGTACTAGTTCCAACTAGGTTTTAAAATGAAAACTGTAGGATCTTCAAACAGGTAATAGGAAAAAGACTGAGAAACCAGAGTAAAAGTGTCTCCTGAAACATATTCATTTTGTGCTAGATGAACGAATATCTCTCCACATGCTCAGGTCTGAGAGATATGTATGTGTGAATGCCGTCCTTCACCTAGCTTGTTGGGAACACAAAGTTTCTTTTCAGTTGCAAACTACACTCCATACATATATATATATAGGAATTACTAGCTCCATCTCTGTTTTAGAGTGAACACTGCAGGTGTTCAAATCGGCACTAGGAAACAGACTGAGAAAGCAGACAATTAATTTCTCCAATATCCCATTCCATTTGTGCTAGATGAACGAACGTCTCTCCACATGCTCAGTTCTGAAAGATAAGTGTGTGTGGAAGCCGTCCTTCCAATAGCTTGTAGGAAACACAAAATTACTTTTCAGATGCAAACTACACTCCATACATATATATGGGGAGTTACTAGCTCCAACTCGGTTTTACACTGAAAACTGCCGGAACATCAAACAGGCACTAGGAACAGTCAGAGAATCCAGAGTAAAAATTACTCCTGCAAAACTTACCCTTTGTGCTAGACGAATGTAGGTCTCTCCACATGCTCATTTCTAGAGATAAGTGTGTGTGAAGCTGAACTTCACATAGCATGTTAGGAATACAAATTTTCTTTTCAGTGGCAAACTACACTCCATAGATATATATGGGGAGGTTCTACCTCCAGCTCGGTTTTACAGTGAAAACTACAGGAACATCAACACGGCACTAGCAACAGACTGAGAAAACAGACTATATGTTTCTCTTGCTAACCATTCCCTTGGTGCTTGATGAACGAACGTTTCTCCACATGCTCATTTTTGAGAGATAATTGTGTGTGAAAGCCGTCTTTCACATAGCTAGTTGGGAAGACAGAATTACTTTTCACTTGCCAACTACACGCCATAAATATATATACAGGGATGTACTAGCTCCAACTCGGTTTTAAAGTGAAAAAAGCAGTATCTTCAAACCGGTACTAGGAAACATACTAAGAAACCAGAGTAAGTTTCCCCTGCAACCCGTTCCCTTTGTGCTAGATGAACGAAAGTATCTCCACATGCTCAGTTCTGAGAGATAAGTGTGTGTGAAAGCCGTCCTTCACCAAGCTTGTTGGGAACACAAAGTTTCTTTTCAGTTGCAAACTACAATCTATACATATTTACGGGGATGTATTGGTTCCAAATCGGGTTTAAAGTGAAAACTGCAGGATTTTCTAACCGACACTAGGAAACAGACTGAGAAACCAGACTAAAAGTTTCTCCTGCAAACCGTTCCCTATGTGCTACATGAACGAACGTCTCGCCACATGCTCAGTTCTGAGAGATAATTGTGTGTGAAAGACGTCCTTCATATAACTTGTTGGGAACACAAAATTTCTTTTCAGTGGCAAACTACACTCCATACATATATATGGGGAGGTACAAGCTCCAAATCATTTTTACTGTGAAAAATGCAGGAACATAAAACAGGCACTAGGAAACAGAATGAGAATCCAGAGTAAAAATTTCTCCTGCAAACCGTTCCCTTTGTGCTAGATGAATGAACGTCTCTCCACATCCTCAGTTCTGAGAGTTAAGTGTTTATGAAAGCCGTCCTTCAACTAGCTTGTTGGAAACACAAGTTTCTTTTCAGTAGCAAACTACACTAAATTCAAATATATGGGGATGTACTAGCTCCAAATCGGTTCTACAGTGAAAACTGGAGGAACTTCTTATCGACACTAGGAAACAGACTGAGAAACCAGAGTAAAATTTCTCCACAAATACTTCACTTTGTGCTTGATGAAAGAATGTCTCTCCACATGCTCAGTTCTGAGAGACAGGTGTGTGTGAAAGCCGTCCTTCACATAGCTTGTTGGGAACACAGAATTTCTTTTCACTTGCCAACTACACTCCATAAATATATATACAGGGATGTACTAATCCAACTCGGTCTTAAAGTGAAAACTGCAATATCTTCAAACCAGTACTAGGAAATATACTAAGAAATCAGAGTAAAAGTTTCTCTTGCAACCCGTTCCTTTTGTGCTAGATGAACGAAAGTCTCTCCACATGCTCAGTTCTGAGAGATAAGTGTCTGTGAAAGCCGTCATTCACATAGCTTGTTGGTAACACAAAGTTTCATTTCAGTGGCAAACTACACTCCATAAGTATATATGGGGAGGTACAAGCTCCAAATCTGTTTTACAGTAAAAACTGCAGTAACCACAATCCGGCACTAGGAAACAGACTGAGAATCCAGAGAAAAAATTTCTCCTGCAAACCGTACCATTATTGCTAGATGAATGGACGTCTCTCCACATGCTCAGTTCTAGAGATAATTGTGTGTGAAGCCGAAATTCACCTAGCTTGTTAGGAATACAAATTTTATTTTCAGTTGCAAACCACACTCCATAAATATATATGGGATGTACTAGCTCCAAATCGGTTTTATAGTGAAAACTGGAGGAACTTCTAACCGACACTAGAAAAAAAGACTGAGAAACCAGAATAAAATTTCTCCTGCAACCCGTTTAATTTGTGGTAGATGAACGAACATCTCTCTACATGCTCATTTCTGACAGATATGTGTGTGTGAAAGCCGAACTTCACCAAGCTTGTTGGGAACACAAAGTTTCTTTTCAGTTGCAAACTACACTCCATACATATATACGGTATGTACTAGCTCCAAATCGGATTTAAAGTGAACACTGCAGGATTATCAAACCGACACTAGGAAACAGACTGAGAAACCAGACAAAAAGTTTCTCCTGCAAACCGTTCCCTCTGTGCTACATGAATGAACGTCATGCCACATGCTCAGTTCTGAGACATAAGTGTGTGTGAAAGCCATCCTTCACATAACTTGTTGGGAACACAAAATTTCTTTTCAGTGGCAAACGACAATCCATACAAATATATGGGGATGTACTAGCTCCAAATCTGTTCTACAGTGAAAATTGGAGGAACTTCTTACCGACACTAGGAAACAGACTGAGAAACCAGAGGAAAATTTCTCCTGCAAAACGTTCACTTTGTGCTAGATGAACGAACGTCTCTCCACATGCGCAGTTCTGAGAGAAATATATTTGTGGAAGCCGTACTTTACAAAACTTGTTGGGAGCACAAAGTTAGTTTCCAATTGTAAACTACACTCCATACATATATATGGGGAGGTACTAGCTAGAAATCGGTTTTACAGAGAAAACTAGAGGAAATTCTAACCACAATAGGAAACAGACTGAGAAACCAGAGTAAACTTTCTACTGCAATCCGTTCACTTTGTGCTAGATGAAAGAACGTCTCTCCACATGCTCCGTTCTGAGAGATAAGTGTGTGTGAAAGCCGTCCTTCACCTAGTTTGTTGGGAACACAAAAATACTTTTCAGTTGCAAACTACACTCCATAAATTTATACGGGGTTGTACTAACTCCAAATCTGTTTTAAAGTGAAAACTGAAGTATCTTCAAACCGGCACTAGGAAACATACTGAGAAACCAGACTAAAACTTTCTAATGCAACACGTTCCCTTTGTGCTACATGTACGAACTTCTCTCCACATGCTCAATTCTGAGAGATAAGTGTGTGTGAATGCCGTCCTTCACATAGCTTGTTGGAAACGAAAAAATGCTTTTCATTTGCAAACTACTCTCCATACATATATATTGGTAGTTACTAGCTCCAAATCGGTTTTACACTGAAAAATGCAGTAAATTCAAACCGGCACTAGGAAACAGACTGAGAAACAGAGTAATAGTTTCTCCTGCAAACCGTTCCCTTTGTGCTAGATGAACGAATATCTCTCCACATGCTCAGTTCTGAGAGACAGGTGTGTGTGAAAGCCGTCCTTCACATAGCTTGCAGGGATCACAAAATTTCTTTTCAGTTGCAAACTAAATTCCATACATATATATGGGGAGGTAAAAGCTCCAAATCGGTTTTACAGTGAAAACTGCAGGTACATCAAACATGCACTAATAAAAGTCTGAGAATCCAGAGTAAAACTTACTACTGCAAACCTTACCCTTTGTGCAAGATGAATGAACGTCTCTCCATATGCTCAGGTCTGGAGATAAGTGTGTGTGAAGCTGAACTTCACATAGCTTGTTAGGAATACAAATTTTCTTTTCAGTTGCAAACAACACTCCATACATATATATGGGGCGGTACTAAATCCAGCTCGGTTTTACAGTGAAAACTACAGGAATATCAACTCGGCAGTAGGAAACAGACAGAGAAATTAGACTATATGTTTCTTTGGAACCCGTTCCATTTGTGCTAGATGAACGAACGTCTCTCCATATGCTCAGTTCTGAGAGATAAGTGTGTGTTAAAGCCGTATTTCAACTATCTTGTTGGGAACACAAAAATTCTTTTCAGTTTCAAACTACTCTCCATACATATATACGGGGAGGTAGAAGCTCCAACACCATTTTACAGTGAAAACTGCAAGAAAGTCAAACCGGAACTAGGAAACAGACTGAGAACCAAGAATAAACTTTGCTCCTGCAAACCTTACCCTTTGTGGAAGATGAATGAACGTCTCCCCACATGCTCAGGTCTAGAAATAAGTATGTGTGAATGCCGCACTTCACCTAACTTGTTGGGAACTGAAAGTTTCTTTTCAGTTTCTAACTACACTCCATATACTTATATGGGGAGTTGCTAGCTCCAAATCGGGTTTATAGTGAAAACTGGAGGAAATTCTAAACGTTACCAGGAAAAAGACTGAGAAACCAGAGTAAATTTTTCCTGCAACCCTTTCACTTTGTGCTAGATGAACGAACGTCTCTCCACATGCTCAGTCCTGAGAGATAAGTGTGTGTGAAAGCCGTCCTTCACCTAGCAAGTTGGGAACACAAAACTTCCTTTCACTTACAAACTACACTCCATACATATATACGGGTATGTACTAGCCCAAAATCGGTTTTAAAGTGAAAACTGTAGGATCATCAAACCGGTAATAGGTAACAGACTGAGAATCCAGAGTAAATGTTTCTCCTGCACCATTTTCCTTTGTGCTAGATGAATGAACGTCTCTCCAAATGCTCTGTTCTAGAGATAAGTGTGTGTGAAGCCGAAATTCTCTTTGCATGTTAGGAATACAAATTTTCTTTTCAGTTGCAATCTACAGTCCATACAGATATATGGGGAGGAAATAGCTCCAACTCGGGTTTACAGTGAAAACTGCAAAAACATCAACTTGGCACTAGGAAAGAGACTAGAAACCAGATTAAATGTTTCTCTTGCAACCCGTTCCCTTTGTGATAGATGAACGAACGTCTCTCCACATGCTCAATTCTGAGAGATAATTGTGTGTGAAAGCCGTCCTTCACCTAGCTTGTTGGAAACACAAAGTTTTTTTCCGTAGCAAACTACAATCCATACATATATATGGGGATGTACTAGCTCCAAATCGGTTCTACAGTGAAAACTGGAGGAACTTCTTACCGACACTAGGAAACAGACTTAGAAACCAGAGTAAACTTTCTCCTGCAAACAGTTCACTTTGTGCTAGATGAAAGAATGTCTCTCCACATGCTCAGGTCTGAGAGATATTTGTGTGTGTAAGCCGTCCTTCACATAACTTGTTGGGAACACAAAGTTACTTTTCAGCTGCAAACTAAAATCCATACATATATACAGGGATGTACTAGTTCCAACTCGGTTTTAAAATGAAAACTGTAGGACCTTCAAACAGGTACTAGGAAAAAGCCTGAGAAACCAGAGTAAAAGTGTCTCCTGAAACATATTCCTTTTGTGCTAGATGAACGAATATCTCTCCACATGCTCAGGTCTGAGAGATATGTGTGTGTGAAAGCCGTCCTTCACCTAGCTTGTTGGGAAAACAAAGTTTCTTTTCAGTTGCAAACTACACTCCATACATATATATGTAGGAAGTACTATGTCCATCTCCGTTTTAGTGTGAAAACTGCAGGGAGTTCTAACCGGCACTAAGAAACAGACTGAGAAAGCAGACAAATAATTTCTCCTAAATCCCGTTTGATTTGTGCTAGAGGAACGAACATCTCTCCACATGCTCTGTTCTGAGAGATAAGTGTGTCTTAAAGCCGTCCTTCACATAGCTTGCTGGGATCACAAAATTTCTTTTCAGTTGCAAACAACACTCCATACATATATATGGGGAGTTTCTACCTCCAGCTCGGTTTTACAGTGAAAACTACAGGAAGATCATCTCGGCACTAGCAAACAGTCTGAGAAACCAGAGTATATGTTTCTCTTGCAACCCGTTCCCTTTGTGCTAGATGAACGAACGTCTCTCCATATGCTCAGTTCTGAGAGATAAGTGTGTGTTAAAGCCGTCTTTCAACTAGCTTTTTGGGAACACAAAAATTCTTTTCAGTTTCAAACTACTCTCCATACATATATACGGGGAATTTCAAGCTCCAAAACCACTTTACAGTGAAAACTGCAAGAAATTCAAACCGGAACAAGGAAACAGACTGAGAAACCATTGTAAAAGTTTCTCCTGCTACCCGTTCCATTTCTGCAAGATGAACGAATGTCTCTCCAGATGCTCAGTTCTGAGAGACAATTGTGTGTGGTAGCCGTCATTCACCTAGCTTGTTGGGAACACAAAGTTTGTTTTCAGTTGCAAACTACACTCCATACATTTATATTGGTAGGTACTAGTTCCAACTCGGTTTTAATGTGATATCTGTAGGATCTTCAAACTAGTACTAGGAAAAAGAATGAGAAATCTGAGTAAAAGTTTCTCCTGCAACATGTTCCTTTGTGCTAGATGAACGAATGTCTCTCCACATGCTCAATTCTGAGAGATATGTGTGTGTGAAATCCTTCCTTCAACTAGCTTGTTGGGAACACAAAGAGTCTTTTCAGTTGCAAACTACACTCCATACACCTATATGGGGAGTTACTAGCTCCAAGTCGATTTTACACTGAAAACTGCAGTAACCTCTAAACGGCACTAGGAAACAGACTTAGAAACCAGAGTAATAGTTTCTCCTGCAAACCGTTCCCTTTGTGCTAGATGAATGAATTTCTCTCCACATGCTCAATTCTAGAGATAAGTTTGTGTGAAGCCAAAGTTCACTTAACTTGTTGGGAACACAAATTTTCTTTTCGTTGCAAACTATACACCATACAAATATATGGGGTGGTACAAGCTCCAACTCGGTTTTATAGTGAAAATTGCTGGAATTTCAACCCGGTACTAGGAAACAGGATGAGAAACCACAGTAAAAGTTTATCCTGCAACCCGTTCCCTTTGTGCTAGATGGACGAATGTTTCTCCACATGCTCATTTCTGAGAGAAAATTGTGTGTGAAAGCCATCCTTCACATAGCTTGTTGGGAACACAAAATTCCTTTTCAGTGGCCAACTACACTAAATACATATATAAGGGGAGGTACAAGATCCAAATCGTTTTTACTGTGAAAACTGTAGGAACATAAAACAGGCACTATGAAACAGAATGAGAATCCAGAGTAAAAATTTCTCCTGCAAACCGTTCCATTTGTGCTAGATGAATGAAAGTCTCTCCACATCCTCAGTTCTGAGAGATAAGTGTGTATGAAAGCCGTGCTTCAACTAGCTTGTTGGAAATACAAAGTTTCTTTTCAGTAGCAAACTGCACTCCATACAAATATATGGGGACGAACTAGATCCAAATCGGTTCTACAGTGAAATCTGGAGGAACTTCTTACCGACACTAGTTAACAGACTGAGAAACCAGAGTAAAATTTCTCCTACAAACATTTCACTTTGTGCTAGATGAAAGAATGTCTCTCCACATGCTCAGTTCTGAGAGATAATTGTGTGTGAAAGCCGTTCTTCACGTAGCTTGTTGGGAACACAAAGATACTTTTCAGTTGAAAACTAAAATCCATACATATATACTGGAATGTACTAGCTCCAACTCGGTTTTAAAATGAAAAATGTAGGATTTTCAAACCTTTACTAGGAAAAAGACTGAGAAAGCAAAGTTAAAGTGTCTCCTGCAAAATATTCCTTTTGTGCTAGATGAACGAATATCTCTCCACATGCTCAGGTCTGAGAGAAATATGTGTGTGAAAGCCGTCCTTCACATAACTTGTTGGGAACACAAAGTTTCTTTTCAGTTGCAAACTACACTCCATATAATTATATGGGGAGTTACTAGCTCCAAATCTGGTTTATAGTGAAAACTGGAGGAAATTCTAATCGTTACCAGGAAACAGACTGAGAAACAAGAGTAAACTTTCTCCTGCAACCCTTTCATTTAGTGCTAGATGAACGAACGTTTCTCCACATGCTCATTTCTGAGAGATAAGTGTGTGTGAAAGCCGTCCTTCACCTAGCTTGTTGGGAACACAAAGTTTCTTTTCAGTAGCAAACTACATTCCATAAGTATATATGGGGATGTACTAGATCAAAATCGGTTCTACAGTGAAAACTGGAGGAACATCTTACCGACACTAGGAAACACACTTAGAAACTAGAGTAAACTTTTCCCTGCAAACAGTTCACTTTGTGCTAGATGAAACAATGTCTCTCCACATGCTCAGTTTTGAGAGATAATTGTGTGTGAAAGCCATCCTTCTCATAGCTTGTAGGGAACACAAGGTTTCATTTCAGCTGCAAACTAATATCCATACATATATGCAGGGATGTACTAACTCCAACTCGGTTTAAAATGAAAAATGTAGGATATTCAAACAGGTACTAGGAAAAAGACTGAGAAACCAGAGTATAAGTGTCTCCTTAAATATATTCCTTTTGTGCTAGATGAACGAATATCTCTCCACATGCTCAGGTCTGAGAGATATGTGTGTGTGAAAGCTGTCCTTCACATAGCTTGTAGGGAACACAAAATTACTTTTCATTTGCAAACTACACTCCATACATATATATGTAGGAAGTACTAGCTCAATCTCTGTTTTAGAGTGTACACTGCAGGGGTTTAAACCAGCGCTAGGAAACAGACTGAGAAAGCAGACGATTAATTTCTCCAATATCACGTTCCAATTGTGCTAGATGAACGAACGTCTCTCCACATGCTCAGTTCTGAGAGATAAGTGTGTGTGGAAGCCGTCCTTCACATAGCTTGTAGGGAACACAAAATTACTTTTCAGTTGCAAACTACACTCCATACATATATATGGGGAGGTACTAGCTCCAACTCGATTTTACACTAAAAACTTCAGTAACTTCAAACCGGCACTAGGAAACAGACAGAGAAACTAGAGTAATAGTTTCTCCTGCAAACCGTTCCCTTTGTGCTTGATGAATGAACGTCTCTCCACATGCTCAGTTCTGAGAGATAAGTGTGTGTGAAAGCCGTCCTTCATATAGCTTGCTGGGATCACAAAATTTCTTTTCAGTTGAAAACTAATTTCCATACATATATATGGGGAGGTAAAAGCTCCAAATCTGTTTTACAGTGAAAACTGCAGGAACATCAAACAGGCACTAGGAACTGTCAGAGAATCCAGAGTAAAAATTACTCCTGCAAAAATTACCCTTTGTGCTAGATGAACGAAAGTCTCTATATATGCTCTGTTCTGAGAGATAATTGTGTGCAAAAGCCGTACTTCACATTGCTTGTTGGGAACAAAAAAATTTTTTCACTTGCAAACTACACTCCATACATATATACGGGGATGCACTAGCTCCAACTCGGTTTTAAAGTGAAAAAAGGAGGATCTTCAAACTGGTACTAGGAAACAGACTGAGAATCCAGATTAAATGTTTCTCCTGCAAACATTAACCTTTGTGCTAGATGAATGAACGTCTCTCCACATGCTCTGTTGTACAGATAAGAGTGTGTGAAGCCGAACTTCACCTCGCTTGTTAGGAATACAAATTTTCTTTTCAGTTGCAAACAACACTCCATACATATATATGGGGAGGTAATAGCTCCAACTCGGGTTTACAGTGAAAACTGCAAAAACATCAACTTGGCACTAGGAAACAGACTGAGAAACCAGAGTAAATTTTCTCCTGCAACCAGGTCACTTTGCGCTAGATGAACGAGTGTCTCTCCCCATGCTCAGTTCTGAGAGATAATTGTGTGTGAAAGCCTTCCTTCACATAGCTTGTTGGGAACACAATGTTTCTTTTCTGCTGCAAACTATAATCCATACATATATACGGGGATGTACTAGCTCAAACTCGGATTTAAAGTGAAAACTGTAGGATCTTCAAACAGGTACTAGGAAAAAGACTGAGAAACCAGAGTAAAATTGTCTCCAGGAAAATGTTCCTTTTGTGCTAGAAGAACGAATATCTCTCCACATGCTCAGGTCTGAGAGATAAGTGTGTGTGAAAGCCGACCTTCACCTAGCTTTTTGAGAACACAAATTTTCTTTTCAGTTGCAAACTACACTCCATACATATATATGCAGGAAGTACTAGCTCCATCTCAGTTTTAGAGTGAAAACTGCAGGGGTACATTCAGGCCCTAGGAAACATTCTGATAAACCAGTCTATAAGTTTCTCATGCCACACGTTCTTTGTGCTACATGTACGAACGTAGCATCACATACTCATCTGAGAGATAATTGTGTGTGAAAGCCGTCCTTCACATAGCTTGTTGGGAAAACAAAATTTCTTTTCAGTTGCAAACTACACTCCATACATTTATATGAGGAGTTTCTACCTCCAGCTCGGTTTTACACTGAAAAATGCAGCAACTTCAAACCGGCACTAGGAAACAGACTGAGAAACCAGAGTAATACATTATACTGCAAACTGTTCCATTTGTGCTAGATGAACGAACGTCTCTCCACATGCTCAGTTCTGAGAGATAAGTGTGTGTGAAAGCCGTCCTTCACATAGCTTGCTGGGATCACAAAATTTCTTTTCAGTTGCAAACTAATTCCATACAGATATACGGGGAGCTAAATGCTCCAAACCGGTTTTACAGTGAAAACTGCAGGAACATCTAACAGGCACTAGGAACAGTCAGAGATTCCAGAGTAAAAATTACTCTTGCAAACCTTACCCTTTGTGGTAGATGAATGAACGTCTCTCCACATGCTCATTTCTAGAGGTAAGTGTGTGTGAAGCTGAACTTCACATAGCTTGTTAGGAATACAAATTTTCTTTTCAGTGGCAAACTACACTCCATAAATGTATATTTGGAGGTACAACTCCAACTCAGATTTACAGTGAAAACTGGAGGAACTTCTAACCGTAACCAGGAAACAGACTGAGAAACCAGAGTAAAATTTCCCTGCAAAACGTTCAATTTTTGTTAGATGAACGAAAGTCTCTACACATGCTCAATTCTGAGAGATAAGTGTGTCTGAAAGCCGTACTTCACATAGCTTGCTGGGATCACAAAATTTCTTTTAAGTTGCAAACTACACTCCATACATATATATGGGGAGTTTCTACCTCCAGCTCGGTTTTACAGTGAAAATTACAGGAACATCAACTCGGCACTATCAAACAGACAGAGAAACCAGACTATATGTTTCTATAGCAACCCGTTCCCTTTGTGCTAGATGAATGAAAGTCTCTCCATATGCTCAGTTCTGAGAGATAAGTGTGTGTTAAGCCGCCTTTCAACTAGCTTGTTGGGAACACAAAAATTCTTTTCAGTTTCAAACTACACTCCATACATATATAAGGGGAGGTACAAGCTCCAAAACCATTTTACAGTGAAAACTGCAAGAAATTCAAACCGTAACAAGGAAACAGACTGAGAAACCATTGTTAAATTTTCTCCTGCTACGCGTTCCATTTGTGTTAGACGAACGAACGTCTCTCCACATGCTCAATTCTGAGAGACAATTGTGTGTGGAAGCCGTCCTTCACATAGCTTGTGTGGTACACAAAGTTTTTTTTCATTGCAAATTACAATCCATACATTTATATGGGGAGGAACTAGATCCAAATCGGTTTTACAGTGAAAACTGGAGGAAATTCTAACCATTACCAGGAAACAGAATGAGAAACCAGAGTAAATTTTCTCCTGCAAACCTTTCATTTTCTGCTAGATGAACGAACGTCTCTACACATGTTCAGTTCTGAAGAGATAACTGTGTGTGAAAGCCGTACTACACAGACTTGTTTGGAACACAAAGTTTCTTTTCAGTTTCAAACTACACTCCATATATATATACGGGGATGTACTAGCTCCAAATCGGTTTTAAAGTGGAAACTGCAGTATCTTCAAACTGGCACTAGGAAACATAATAAGAAACCAGACTAAAAGTTTCTCCTGCAAACCGTTCCTTTTCTGCTACATATACGAAAGTCTCTCCACATGCTCAGTTTTCAGAGATAAGTGTGTGTGAAATCCGTCCTTCACCTAGCTTGGTGGGAACATAAATTTTCTTTTCAGTTGCAAACTACACTCCATATATATATATGGGGAGTTACTAGATCCAACTCGGGTTTACACTGAAAATTGCAGTAACTTCAAACTGGCACTAGGAAACAGACTGAGAAACCAGAGTAATAGTTTCTCCTGCAAACCGTTCCCTTTGTGCTAGATGAACGACCGTCTCTCCAAATGCTCAGTTCTGAGAGATAAGTATCTGTGAATGCCGTCCTGCACATAGCTTGCTGGGATCACACAATTTCTTTTCAGTTGCAAACTAAATTCCATACATATATATGGGGAGGTACAAGCTCCAAATCTGTTTTACGGAGAAAACTGCATGAACATCAAAAAGGCACTAGGAACAGTCTGAGAATCCAGGGTAAAAGTTACTCCTACAAACCGTACAATTTGTGCTAGATGAATGAACTTCTCCCCACATGCTCAGTTCTAGAGATAAGTGTGTGTGAACCCGAACTTCACATAGCTTGTTAGGAATACAAATTTTCTTTCCAATTGCAAACTACACTCCATACATATATATGTGGAGTTTCTACCCCCAAATCGGTTTTACAGTGAAAACTGCAGGAACATCAACTCAGCGCTAGGAAACATAATGAGAATCCAGAATAAATATTTCACTTGCAACACGTTCCCTTTGTGTTAGATGTACGAACATCTCTACATATGCTCAGTTCTGAGAGATAAGTGTGTGTGGAAGCCGTAATTCACCTAGCTTGTTGGGAACACAAAGTTTGTTTTCAGTGGCCAAATACACTCCATACATTTATATTGGGAGGTACTAGCTCTTACTCCGTTTTAATATGATAACTGTAGGATCTTCAAACCGGTACTAGGAAACAGACTGAGAAACCAGAGTAAAAGTTTCTCCTGCAAAATGTTCCCTTTGTGCTAGATGAACGAACGTCTCTCCACATTCTCAGTTCTGAGAGATAAGTGTGTGCAAAAGCCATACTTCACATTGCTTGTTGGGAACACAAAATTTTTTTTCACTTGCAAAATACACTCCATACATATATACGGGTATGTACTAGCCCCAACTCGGTTTAAAGTGAAAAAAGTAGGATCTTCAAACCGGTACTAGGAAACAGACTGAGAATCCAGATTAAATATTTCTCCTGCAAACATTTCCCTTTGTGCTAGATGAATGAACGTCTCTCCACATGCTCTGTTCTAGAGATAAGTGTGGGTGAAGCCGACTTTCACCTCGCATGTTAGGAATACAAATTTTCTTTTCAGTTGCAAACTACACTCCATACATATATATGGGGAGGTAATAGCTCCAACTCGGGTTTAAAGAGAAAACTGCAAATACATCAACTTGGCACTAGGAAAGAGACTGAGAAACCAGAGTAAATGTTTCTCTTGCAACCCGTTCCCGGTGTGCTAGATGAACGAACGTCTCTCCATATGTTCAGTTCTGAGAGATAAGTGTGTGTGGAAGCCGTATTTCACCTAGCTTGTTGGGAACACAAAGCTTGTTCTCAGTTGCAAACAACAGTCCATATATTTATATCGGGAGGTACTAGGTCCACATTGATTTTAATGTGATAACTGTAGGTTCTCCATACCGGTACTAGGAAAAAGACTGAGAAATCAGAGTAAAAATTTCACCTGCAAACCGTTCCCTTTGTGCTAGATGAACAAACGACTCTCCACATGCTCAGATCTGAGAGATAATTGTGTGTGGAAGCCGACATAAAACTAGATTGTTGGGAAAACAAAGTTGTTTTCAGTTGCAAATTACACTCCATACATTTAAATTGGGAAGTACTAGCTCCAAGTCGATTTTAAACTGAAAACTTCAGTAACTTCAAACCGGCACTAGGAAACAGACTGAGAAACCAGAGTAAAAGTTTCACCTGCAAACCGTTCCATTTGTGCTAGATGAACGAACGTCTCTCCACATGCTCAGTTCTGAGAGATAAGTGTGTGTGAAAGCCGTCCTTCACGTATTTTGCTGGGATCACAAAATTTCTTTTCAGTTGCAAATTTAATTCCATACATATATATGGGGAGGTAAAAAATCCAACTCTGTGGATTTTTACAGTGAAAACTGCAGGAACATCAAACAGGCACTAAGAAGAGTCTGAGTATCCAGAGTAAAAATTACTCCTGCAAACCGTTCCCTTTATACTAGATGAACGAACGTCTCTCCACATGCTCAGTTCTAGGGATAAGTGTGTGTGAACCCGAAGTTCACATAACTTGTTAGGAATACAAAATTACTTTTCAGTTGCAAATTACACTCCATACATATATATGTGTATGTAATAGCTTCAACTCGGGTTTACAGTGAAAAATGCAAAAACATCAACTTGGCACTAGGAAAGAGACTGAGAAACCAGAAAAAATGTTTCTCCTGCAACCCGTTCCCTTTGTGCTAGATGAACGAACGTCACTCCACATGCTCCGTTCTGAGAGATATGTGTGTGTGAAAGCCGTCCTTCACCTAGCTTGTTGGAAACACAAATTTTCTTTTCAGTAGTAAACTACACTCCATGTATGTATATGGGGATGTACTAGCTCCAAATCGTTTCTACAGTGAAATCTGGAGGAACATTTTATCGACACTATGAAACAGACTGAGAAAACAGAGTAAACTTTCTCCTGCAAACAGTTCATTTTGTGCTAGATGAACGAATGTCTCTCCACATGCTCAGTTCTGAGAGATAAGTGTGTGTGAAAGCCGTCCTTCACAATGCTTGTTGGGAACACATAGTTTCGTTTCAGCTGCAAACTACACTACATACAATTATATGGGTTGTTACTAGCTCCAACTCGATTTTACACTGAAATCTGCAGTAACTTCAAACCGGCACTAGGAAACAGACTGAGAATAAGGAGTCATACTTTCTCCTGCAAACATTTCCCTTTGTGCTAGATGAACAAACGTTTCTCCACAAGCTCAGTTCTGAAAGATAAGGGTGTGTGAAAACCGTCTTTCACATAGCTTGTTGGGAACACAAAGTGTCTTTTCAGTTGCAAACTACACTCCATAAATATATACGGGTATGTACTATCACCAACTCGCTTTTAAAGTGAAAACTGCAGGATCTTCAAACCGGCACCAGGAAACATACTGGGAAACAAGACTAAAAGTTTCTCCTGCAACCCTTTCCCTCTTTGTTACATGAACGAACGTCTCTCCACATGCTCAGTTCTCAGAGATCAGTGTGTGTGAAAGCCGTCCTTCATATGACTTGTTGGGAACAAAAAATTACTTTTCAGTTGCAAACTAAACTCCATACATATATATGGGGAGGTAGAAGCTCCAAATCGGTTTTAAAGTGAAAATTGCAGGAACAAAATACAAGCACTAGGAAACAGCCTCAGAATCCAGAGTAAAAATTTCTCCAGCAATCCGTACCATTTGTGCTAGATGAACGAACTTCTCTCCACATGCTCAGTTCTGAGAGAGATGTTTGTGTGGAATCCGTCCTTCAACTAGTTTGTTGGGAACAGAAATTTACTTTTCAGTTGCAAACTACAATCCATTTATATATAAGGGGAAGTACTGGCTCCAAGTCGATTTTACACTGAAAACTGCAGTAACATCCAACCGGCACTAGGAAACAGACTGAGAAACCAGAGTAATAGTTTCTCCTGCAAACCTTTCACTTTGTGCTTGATGAATGAACGTCTCTCCACATGCTCAATTCAAGAGATAAGTGTGTGAGAAGCCAAACTTCACTTAACTTGCTGGGAACACAAATATTCTTTTCAGTTGCAACCTATAAACCATACACATTTACGGGGATGTAGTAGCTCCAACTCGGTTTTACAGTGAAAATTGCAGGAACTTCAACCATGTACTAGGAAACAGTGTGAGAAACCAGTGTAAACGTTTCTCCTGCAAACCGTTCCCTTTGTGCTAGATGAACGAACGACTCTCCACATGCTCAGTTCTCAGAGATAAGTGTGTGTGAAAACCGTATTTCAAATAGCTTGTTGGGAACACAAAGTTTCTTTTCAGTTGCAAACTACACTCCATAAATACATACGGGGATATACTAGCTCCAACTCGGTTTTAAAGTGAAAATGTAGGATCTTCAAAACGGTACTAAGGAAAAGACTGAGAAACCAGAGTAAAAGTGTCTCCTGCAACATATTCCTTTTGTGCTAGATGAACGAACTTCTCTCCACATGCTCAGTTCTGAGAGAAGAGTGTGTGTGAAAGCCGTCCTTCACCTAGTTTTTTGGGAACACAAAGTTTCTTTTCAGTAGCAAACTACACTTCATACTTATATATGGGGATGTACTACCTCCAAATCATTTCTACAGTGAAAACTTGAGGAACTTCTTACTGAAACTATGAAACAGACTGAGAAACCAGAGTAAACTTTCTCCTGCAAACAGTTCACTTTGTGCTAGATGAACGAATGTCTCTCCACATGCTCTGTTATGAGATTTCATTGTGTGTGAAATCCGTCCTTCATTTAGCTTTTTGGCAACACAAAGATTCTTTTCAGTTGCAAGATACAGTCCATAAATATATATGGGGAGGTCCTACCTCCAACTCGGTTTTACAGTGAAAACTGCAGCAACATCAACTAGGCACTAGGAATCAGACTGAGAAACCACACAAAATTTTTCTCTTCAAACCGTTCTCTTTGTGCTAGATGAACGAACGTCTCTCCATATGCTCAGTTCTGAGAGATAAGTGTGTGTGACAGCCGACTTTCAACTTGCTTGTAGGGAACACAAAAATTCTTTTCAGTTTCAAACTATACTTCATATATTTATATGGGGAATTACAAGCTCCAACACGATTTTACAGTGAAAACTGAAAGAAATTCAAACAGGAACTAGGAAATAGACTGAGAAACCATTGTAAAAGTTTCTCCTGATATCCGTTCCATTTGTGCTAGAGGAACGAACGACCCTCCACATGCTAAGTTCTGAGGGAAAATTGTGTGTGGAAGCCGTCATTCACCTAGCTTGTTGGGAACTCAAAATTACTTTTCAGTTGCAAACGACACTCCATACATATATATGGGTAGTTACTAGCACCAACACGGTTTTACACTGAAAACTGCAGTAACTTCAAACCAGCACTAGGAAACAGACAGAGAAAAAAGAGTAATAGTTTCTCCTGCAAACCGTTCCCTTTGTGCTAGATGAACGAACGTCTCTCCACATGCTCAGTTCTGAGAGATAAGTGTGTGTGAAAGCCGTATTTCACGTAGTTTGCTGGGATCACAAAATTTCTTTTCATTTGCAAACTTAATTCCATACATATATATGGGGAGGTAAAAAATCCAACTCGGTTTTACAGTGAAAACTGCAGGAACATCAAACAGGCACTAAGAACAGTCTGAGTATCCAGAGTAAAAATTACTCCTGCAAACCGTTCACTTTGTAGTAGATGAATGATCGCTCTCTCCACATGCTCAGTTCTAGGGATAAGTGTGTGTGAAACCGAAGTTCACATAACTTGTTAGGAATAGAAAATTTCTGTTCATTTGCAAGCTACACTCCATACATATATATGGGGAGGTTCTACCTTCAGTTCAGTTTTACAGTGAAAACTACAGGAACATCAATTCGACACTAGGGAACAGACAGAGGAACAAGAGTAAAAGTTTCTCCTGCAACCCGTTCAATTTGTGCTAGATGAATGAACGTCTCTCCACATGCTCAGTCCTAGAGAAAATTGTGTGTGAACCCGAACTTCACATAGATTGTTAGGAATACAAATTTTCTTTTCAGTGGCAAACAACACTCCATAAATATATATTTGGAGGTACAACTCCAACTCAGTTTTACAGTGAAAACTGCCGGAACATCAACTTGGCTCTAGGAAACAGACTGAGGAACCAGACTATATGTTTCCCTTGCAACCCGTTCCCGTTGTGCTAGATGAACGAACGTCTCTCCATATGTTCAGTTCTGAGAGATAAGTGTGTGTGGAAGCCGTATTTCACCTAGCTTGTTGGGAACACAAAGCTTGTTCTCAGTTGCAAACTACACTCCATATATTTATATCGGGAGGTACTAGGTCCAAATCGATTTTAATGTGATAACTGTAGGATCTCCATACCGGTACTGTGAAAAAGGCTGAGAAACCAGAGTAAAAGTTTCACCTGCAAACCGTTCCCTTTGTGCTAGATGAACGAACGACTCTCCACATGCTCAGATCTGAGAGATAATTGTGTGTGGAAGCCGACATAAAACTAGATTGTTGGGAACACAAAGTTGTTTTCAGTTGCAAATTACATTCCATACATTTATATTGGGAGGTACTAGCCCCTAGTCGATTTTAAACTGAAAACTTCAGTAACTTCAAACCGGCACTAGGAAACAGACTGAGAAACCAGAGTAAAAGTTTCACCTGCAAACCTTTCCCTTTGTGCTAGATGAACGAAAGACTCTCCACATGCTCAGTTCTCAGAGATAAGTGTGTTTGAAAACCGCCTTTCACATAGCTTGTTGGGAACACAAAGTTTCTTTTCAGTTGCAAACTACACTCCATAAATACATACGGGGATGTACTAGCTCCAACTCGGTTTTAAAGTGAAAAATGCAGGATCTTCAAAACGGTACTAAGAAAAAGACTGAGAAACCAGAGTAAAAGTGTCTCCTGCAACATATTCCTTTTGTGCTAGATGAACGAACTTCTCTCCACATGCTCAGTTCTGAGAGATAAGTGTGTGTGAAAGCCGTCCTTCACATAGCTTGTTGGGAACACAAAGTTACTTTTCAGTTGCAAACTACACTCCATACATATATATGGGTAGTTACTAGCTCCAACTCGGTTTTACCCTGAAAACTGCAGTAACTTCAAACCGGCACTAGGAAACAGACTGAGAAACCAGAATAATAGTTTCTCCTGCAAACCGTTCACTTTGTGCTAGATGAATGAACGTCTCTCCACATGCTCAATTCAAGAGATAAGTGTGTGAGAAGCCAAATTTCACGTAACTTGCTGGGAACACAAATTTTCTTTTCAGTTGCAAACTATACACCATACATATATACGGGGATATAGTAGCTCCAACTCGGTTTTACAGTGAAAATTGCAGGAACTTCAACCCGGTACTAGGAAACAGGGTGAGAAACCAGAGTAAAAGTTTCTCCTGCAAACCTTTCCCTTTGTGCTAGATGAAAGAACGTCACTCCAAATGCTCAGTTCTCAGAGATAAGTGTGTGTGAACTCTGTCCTTCATTTAGCTTGATGGGAACACAAAGTTTCTTTTCAGTTGCAAACTACAGTCCATAAATATATATGGGGATGTTCTACCTCCAACTCTGTTTTACAGTGAAAACTGCAGGAACATCAACTAGGCACTAGGAAACAGACTGAGATACCACAATAAATGTTTCTCTTGCAACTCGTTCTATTTGTGCTAGATGAACGGACGTCTCTCCATATGCTCAATTCTGAGAGATAAGTGTGTGTGGTAGCCGTCATTCACCTAGCTTGTTGGGAACACATACTAGTTTTCAGTTGCAAACTACACTCCATACATTTATATTGGAAGGTACTAGCTCCAAGTAGATTTTAAACTGAAATCTTCAGTAACTTCAAACCGGCACTAGGAAACAGACTGAGAAACCAGAGTAAAAGTTTCTCCTGCAACCCGTTCCCTTTGTGCTAGATGAATGAACGACTCTCCACATGCTCAGTTCTGAGAGATAAGTGTGTGTGAAAGCCGTCCTTCACAATGCTTGTTGGGAACACATAGTTTCGTTTCAGCTGCAAACTACACTACATACAATTATATGGGTTGTTACTAGCTCCAACTCGATTTTACACTGAAATCTGCAGTAACTTCAAACCGGCACTAGGAAACAGACTGAGAATAAGGAGTCATACTTTCTCCTGCAAACATTTCCCTTTGTGCTAGATGAACAAACGTTTCTCCACAAGCTCAGTTCTGAAAGATAAGGGTGTGTGAAAACCGTCTTTCACATAGCTTGTTGGGAACACAAAGTTTCTTTTCAGTTGCAAACTACACTCCATAAATATATACGGGTATGTACTATCACCAACTCGCTTTTAAAGTGAAAACTGCAGGATCTTCAAACCGGCACCAGGAAACATACTGGGAAACAAGACTAAAAGTTTCTCCTGCAACCCTTTCCCTCTTTGTTACATGAACGAACGTCTCTCCACATGCTCAGTTCTCAGAGATCAGTGTGTGTGAAAGCCGTCCTTCATATGACTTGTTGGGAACAAAAAATTACTTTTCAGTTGCAAACTAAACTCCATACATATATATGGGGAGGTAGAAGCTCCAAATCGGTTTTAAAGTGAAAATTGCAGGAACAAAATACAAGCACTAGGAAACAGCCTCAGAATCCAGAGTAAAAATTTCTCCAGCAATCCGTACCATTTGTGCTAGATGAACGAACTTCTCTCCACATGCTCAGTTCTGAGAGAGATGTTTGTGTGGAATCCGTCCTTCAACTAGTTTGTTGGGAACAGAAATTTACTTTTCAGTTGCAAACTACAATCCATTTATATATATGGGGAAGTACTGGCTCCAAGTCGATTTTACACTGAAAACTGCAGTAACATCCAACCGGCACTAGGAAACAGACTGAGAAACCAGAGTAATAGTTTCTCCTGCAAACCTTTCACTTTGTGCTTGATGAATGAACGTCTCTCCACATGCTCAATTCAAGAGATAAGTGTGTGAGAAGCCAAACTTCACTTAACTTGCTGGGAACACAAATTTTCTTTTCAGTTGCAACCTATAAACCATACACATTTACGGGGATGTAGTAGCTCCAACTCGGTTTTACAGTGAAAATTGCAGGAACTTCAACCATGTACTAGGAAACAGTGTGAGAAACCAGTGTAAACGTTTCTCCTGCAAACCGTTCCCTTTGTGCTAGATGAACGAACGACTCTCCACATGCTCAGTTCTCAGAGATAAGTGTGTTTGAAAACCGCCTTTCACATAGCTTGTTGGGAACACAAAGTTTCTTTTCAGTTGCAAACTACACTCCATACATATATATGGGTAGTTACTAGCTCCAACTCGGTTTTACACTGAAAACTGCAGAAACTTCAAACCGGCACTAGGAAACAGACTGAGAAATCAGAGTAATAGTTTCTCCTGCAAACCGTTCATTTTGTGCTAGATGAATGAACTTCTCTCCACATGCTCAATTCAAGAGATAAGTGTGTGGGAAGCCAAAATTCACGTAACTTGCTGGGAACACAAATTTTCTTTTCAGTTGCAAACTATACACCATACACATATACGAGGAAGTAGTAGCACGAACTCGGTTTTACAGTGAAAATTGCAGGAACTTCAACCCGGTACTAGGAATTAGGGTGAGAAACCAGAGTAAAAGTTTCTCCTGCAAACCTTTCCCTTTGTGCTAGATGAAAGAACGTCACTCCACATGCTCTGTTCTAAGAGATAAGTGAGTGTGAACTAAGTCCTTCATTTAGCTTGTTGGGAACACAAAGATTCTTTTCAGTTGCAAACTACAGTCCATAAATATATATGGGGAGGTTCTACCTCCAACTCGGTTTTACAGTGAAAACTGCCGGAACATCAACTTGGCTCTAGGAAACAGACTGAGGAACCAGACTATATGTTTCCCTTGCAACCCGTTCCCGTTGTGCTAGATGAACGAACGTCTCTCCATATGTTCAGTTCTGAGAGATAAGTGTGTGTGGAAGCCGTATTTCACCTAGCTTGTTGGGAACACAAAGCTTGTTCTCAGTTGCAAACTACACTCCATATATTTATATCGGGAGGTACTAGGTCCAAATCGATTTTAATGTGATAACTGTAGGATCTCCATACCGGTACTGTGAAAAAGGCTGAGAAACCACAGTAAAAGTTTCACCTGCAAACCGTTCCCTTTGTGCTAGATGAACGAACGACTCTCCACATGCTCAGATCTGAGAGATAATTGTGTGTGGAAGCCGACATAAAACTAGATTGTTGGGAACACAAAGTTGTTTTCAGTTGCAAATTACACTCCATACATTTATATTGGGAGGTACTAGCCCCTAGTCGATTTTAAACTGAAAACTTCAGTAACTTCAAACCGGCACTAGGAAACAGACTGAGAAACCAGAGTAAAAGTTTCACCTGCAAACCTTTCCCTTTGTGCTAGATGAACGAAAGACTCTCCACATGCTCAGTTCTCAGAGATAAGTGTGTTTGAAAACCGCCTTTCACATAGCTTGTTGGGAACACAAAGTTTCTTTTCAGTTGCAAACTACACTCCATAAATACATACGGGGATGTACTAGCTCCAACTCGGTTTTAAAGTGAAAAATGCAGGATCTTCAAAACGGTACTAAGAAAAAGACTGAGAAACCAGAGTAAAAGTGTCTCCTGCAACATATTCCTTTTGTGCTAGATGAACGAACTTCTCTCCACATGCTCAGTTCTGAGAGATAAGTGTGTGTGAAAGCCGTCCTTCACATAGCTTGTTGGGAACACAAAGTTACTTTTCAGTTGCAAACTACACTCCATACATATATATGGGTAGTTACTAGCTCCAACTCGGTTTTACACTGAAAACTGCAGTAACTTCAAACCGGCACTAGGAAACAGACTGAGAAACCAGAATAATAGTTTCTCCTGCAAACCGTTCACTTTGTGCTAGATGAATGAACGTCTCTCCACATGCTCAATTCAAGAGATAAGTGTGTGAGAAGCCAAATTTCACGTAACTTGCTGGGAACACAAATTTTCTTTTCAGTTGCAAACTATACACCATACATATATACGGGGATATAGTAGCTCCAACTCGGTTTTACAGTGAAAATTGCAGGAACTTCAACCCGGTACTAGGAAACAGGGTGAGAAACCAGAGTAAAAGTTTCTCCTGCAAACCTTTCCCTTTGTGCTAGATGAAAGAACGTCACTCCAAATGCTCAGTTCTCAGAGATAAGTGTGTGTGAACTCTGTCCTTCATTTAGCTTGATGGGAACACAAAGTTTCTTTTCAGTTGCAAACTACAGTCCATAAATATATATGGGGATGTTCTACCTCCAACTCTGTTTTACAGTGAAAACTGCAGGAACATCAACTAGGCACTAGGAAACAGACTGAGATACCACAATAAATGTTTCTCTTGCAACTCGTTCTATTTGTGCTAGATGAACGGACGTCTCTCCATATGCTCAATTCTGAGAGATAAGTGTGTGTGGTAGCCGTCATTCACCTAGCTTGTTGGGAACACATACTAGTTTTCAGTTGCAAACTACACTCCATACATTTATATTGGAAGGTACTAGCTCCAAGTAGATTTTAAACTGAAATCTTCAGTAACTTCAAACCGGCACTAGGAAACAGACTGAGAAACCAGAGTAAAAGTTTCTCCTGCAACCCGTTCCCTTTGTGCTAGATGAATGAACGACTCTCCACATGCTCAGTTCTGAGAGATAAGTGTGTGTGAAAACCGTCTTTCACATAGCTTGTTGGGAACACAAAGTTTCTTTTCAGCTGCAAACTACACTCCATAAATATATACGGGGATGTACTATCACCAACTCGGTTTTAAAGTGAAAACTGCAGGATCTTCAAACCGGCACCAGGAAACATACTGGGAAACAAGACTAAAAGTTTCTCCTGCAACCCTTTCCCTCTTTGTTACATGAACGAACGTCTCTCCACATGCTCAGTTCTCAGAGATCAGTGTGTGTGAAAGCCGTCCTTCATATGACTTGTTGGGAACAAAAAATTACTTTTCAGTTGCAAACTAAACTCCATACATATATATGGGGAGGTAGAAGCTCCAAATCGGTTTTAAAGTGAAAATTGCAGGAACAAAATACAAGCACTAGGAAACAGCCTCAGAATCCAGAGTAAAAATTTCTCCAGCAATCCGTACCATTTGTGCTAGATGAACGAACTTCTCTCCACATGCTCAGTTCTGAGAGAGATGTTTGTGTGGAATCCGTCCTTCAACTAGTTTGTTGGGAACAGAAATTTACTTTTCAGTTGCAAACTACAATCCATTTATATATATGGGGAAGTACTGGCTCCAAGTCGATTTTACACTGAAAACTGCAGTAACATCCAACCGGCACTAGGAAACAGACTGAGAAACCAGAGTAATAGTTTCTCCTGCAAACCTTTCACTTTGTGCTTGATGAATGAACGTCTCTCCACATGCTCAATTCAAGAGATAAGTGTGTGAGAAGCCAAACTTCACTTAACTTGCTGGGAACACAAATTTTCTTTTCAGTTGCAACCTATAAACCATACACATTTACGGGGATGTAGTAGCTCCAACTCGGTTTTACAGTGAAAATTGCAGGAACTTCAACCATGTACTAGGAAACAGTGTGAGAAACCAGTGTAAACGTTTCTCCTGCAAACCGTTCCCTTTGTGCTAGATGAACGAACGACTCTCCACATGCTCAGTTCTCAGAGATAAGTGTGTTTGAAAACCGCCTTTCACATAGCTTGTTGGGAACACAAAGTTTCTTTTCAGTTGCAAACTACACTCCATACATATATATGGGTAGTTACTAGCTCCAACTCGGTTTTACACTGAAAACTGCAGAAACTTCAAACCGGCACTAGGAAACAGACTGAGAAATCAGAGTAATAGTTTCTCCTGCAAACCGTTCATTTTGTGCTAGATGAATGAACTTCTCTCCACATGCTCAATTCAAGAGATAAGTGTGTGGGAAGCCAAAATTCACGTAACTTGCTGGGAACACAAATTTTCTTTTCAGTTGCAAACTATACACCATACACATATACGAGGAAGTAGTAGCACGAACTCGGTTTTACAGTGAAAATTGCAGGAACTTCAACCCGGTACTAGGAATTAGGGTGAGAAACCAGAGTAAAAGTTTCTCCTGCAAACCTTTCCCTTTGTGCTAGATGAAAGAACGTCACTCCACATGCTCTGTTCTAAGAGATAAGTGAGTGTGAACTAAGTCCTTCATTTAGCTTGTTGGGAACACAAAGATTCTTTTCAGTTGCAAACTACAGTCCATAAATATATATGGGGAGGTTCTACCTCCAACTCGGTTTTACAGTGAAAACTGCCGGAACATCAACTTGGCTCTAGGAAACAGACTGAGGAACCAGACTATATGTTTCCCTTGCAACCCGTTCCCGTTGTGCTAGATGAACGAACGTCTCTCCATATGTTCAGTTCTGAGAGATAATTGTTTGTGGAAGCCGTATTTCACCTAGCTTGTTGGGAACACAAAGCTTGTTCTCAGTTGCAAACTACACTCCATATATTTATAACGGGAGGTACTAGGTCCAAATCGATTTTAATGTGATAACTGTAGGATCTCCATACCGGTACTGTGAAAAAGGCTGAGAAACCAGAGTAAAAGTTTCACCTGCAAACCGTTCCCTTTGTGCTAGATGAACGAACGACTCTCCACATGCTCAGATCTGAGAGATAATTGTGTGTGGAAGCCGACATAAAACTAGACTGTTGGGAACACAAAGTTGTTTTCAGTTGCAAATTACACTCCATACATTTATATTGGGAGGTACTAGCCCCTAGTCGATTTTAAACTGAAAACTTCAGTAACTTCAAACCGGCACTAGGAAACAGACTGAGAAACCAGAGTAAAAGTTTCTCCTGCAAACCTTTCCCTTTGTGCTAGATGAAAGAACGTCACTCCAAATGCTCAGTTCTCAGAGATAAGTGTGTGTGAACTCTGTCCTTCATTTAGCTTGATGGGAACACAAAGTTTCTTTTCAGTTGCAAACTACAGTCCATAAATATATATGGGGATGTTCTACCTCCAACTCTGTTTTACAGTGAAAACTGCAGGAACATCAACTAGGCACTAGGAAACAGACTGAGATACCACAATAAATGTTTCTCTTGCAACTCGTTCTATTTGTGCTAGATGAACGGACGTCTCTCCATATGCTCAATTCTGAGAGATAAGTGTGTGTGGTAGCCGTCATTCACCTAGCTTGTTGGGAACACATACTAGTTTTCAGTTGCAAACTACACTCCATACATTTATATTGGAAGGTACTAGCTCCAAGTAGATTTTAAACTGAAATCTTCAGTAACTTCAAACCGGCACTAGGAAACAGACTGAGAAACCAGAGTAAAAGTTTCTCCTGCAACCCGTTCCCTTTGTGCTAGATGAATGAACGACTCTCCACATGCTCAGTTCTGAGAGATAAGTGTGTGTGAAAACCGTCTTTCACATAGCTTGTTGGGAACACAAAGTTTCTTTTCAGCTGCAAACTACACTCCATAAATATATACGGGGATGTACTATCACCAACTCGGTTTTAAAGTGAAAACTGCAGGATCTTCAAACCGGCACCAGGAAACATACTGGGAAACAAGACTAAAAGTTTCTCCTGCAACCCTTTCCCTCTTTGTTACATGAACGAACGTCTCTCCACATGCTCAGTTCTCAGAGATCAGTGTGTGTGAAAGCCGTCCTTCATATGACTTGTTGGGAACAAAAAATTACTTTTCAGTTGCAAACTAAACTCCATACATATATATGGGGAGGTAGAAGCTCCAAATCGGTTTTAAAGTGAAAATTGCAGGAACAACATACAAGCACTAGGAAACAGCCTCAGAATCCAGAGTAAAAATTTCTCCAGCAATCCGTACCATTTGTGCTAGATGAACGAACTTCTCTCCACATGCTCAGTTCTGAGAGAGATGTTTGTGTGGAATCCGTCCTTCAACTAGTTTGTTGGGAACAGAAATTTACTTTTCAGTTGCAAACTACAATCCATTTATATATATGGGGAAGTACTGGCTCCAAGTCGATTTTACACTGAAAACTGCAGTAACATCCAACCGGCACTAGGAAACAGACTGAGAAACCAGAGTAATAGTTTCTCCTGCAAACCTTTCACTTTGTGCTTGATGAATGAACGTCTCTCCAAATGCTCAATTCAAGAGATAAGTGTGTGAGAAGCCAAATTTCACGTAACTTGCTGGGAACACAAATTTTCTTTTCAGTTGCAAACTATACACCATACATATATACAGGGATATAGTAGCTCCAACTCGGTTTTACAGTGAAAATTGCAGGAACTTCAACCCGGTACTAGGAAACAGTGTGAGAAACCAGAGTAAAAGTTTCTCCTGCAAACCTTTCCCTTTGTGCTAGATGAAAGAACGTCACTCCAAATGCTCAGTTCTCAGAGATAAGTGTGTGTGAACTCTGTCCTTCATTTAGCTTGATGGGAACACAAAGTTTCTTTTCAGTTGCAAACTACAGTCCATAAATATATATGGGGATGTTCTACCTCCAACTCTGTTTTACAGTGAAAACTGCAGGAACATCAACTAGGCACTAGGAAACAGACTGAGATACCACAATAAATGTTTCTCTTGCAACTCATTCCATTTGTGCTAGATGAACGGACGTCTCTCCATATGCTCAATTCTGAGAGATAAGTGTGTGTGGTAGCCGTCATTCACCTAGCTTGTTGGGAACACATACTAGTTTTCAGTTGCAAACTACACTCCATACATTTATATTGGAAGGTACTAGCTCCAAGTAGATTTTAAACTGAAATCTTCAGTAACTTCAAACCGGCACTAGGAAACAGACTGAGAAACCAGAGTAAAAGTTTCTCCTGCAACCCGTTCCCTTTGTGCTAGATGAATGAACGACTCTCCACATGCTCAGTTCTGAGAGATAAGTGTGTGTGAAAACCGTCTTTCCCATAGCTTGTTGGAAACACATAGTTTCTTTTCAGCTGCAAACTACACTCCATAAATATATACGGGGATGTACTATCACCAACTCGGTTTTAAAGTGAAAACTGCAGGATCTTCAAACCGGCACCAGGAAACATACTGGGAAACAAGACTAAAAGTTTCTCCTGCAACCCTTTCCCTCTTTGTTACATGAACGAACGTCTCTCCACATGCTCAGTTCTCAGAGATCAGTGTGTGTGAAAGCCGTCCTTCATATGACTTGTTGGGAACAAAAAATTACTTTTCAGTTGCAAACTAAACTCCATACATATATATGGGGAGGTAGAAGCTCCAAATCGGTTTTAAAGTGAAAATTGCAGGAACAAAATACAAGCACTAGGAAACAGCCTCAGAATCCAGAGTAAAAATTTCTCCAGCAATCCGTACCATTTGTGCTAGATGAACGAACTTCTCTCCACATGCTCAGTTCTGAGAGAGATGTTTGTGTGGAATCCGTCCTTCAACTAGTTTGTTGGGAACAGAAATTTACTTTTCAGTTGCAAACTACAATCCATTTATATATATGGGGAAGTACTGGCTCCAAGTCGATTTTACACTGAAAACTGCAGTAACATCCAACCGGCACTAGGAAACAGACTGAGAAACCAGAGTAATAGTTTCTCCTGCAAACCTTTCACTTTGTGCTTGATGAATGAACGTCTCTCCACATGCTCAATTCAAGAGATAAGTGTGTGAGAAGCCAAACTTCACTTAACTTGCTGGGAACACAAATTTTCTTTTCAGTTGCAACCTATAAACCATACACATTTACGGGGATGTAGTAGCTCCAACTCGGTTTTACAGTGAAAATTGCAGGAACTTCAACCATGTACTAGGAAACAGTGTGAGAAACCAGTGTAAACGTTTCTCCTGCAAACCGTTCCCTTTGTGCTAGATGAACGAACGACTCTCCACATGCTCAGTTCTCAGAGATAAGTGTGTTTGAAAACCGCCTTTCACATAGCTTGTTGGGAACACAAAGTTTCTTTTCAGTTGCAAACTACACTCCATACATATATATGGGTAGTTACTAGCTCCAACTCGGTTTTACAGTGAAAATTGCAGGAACTTCAACCCGGTACTAGGAATTAGGGTGAGAAACCAAAGTAAAAGTTTCTCCTGCAAACCTTTCCCTTTGTGCTAGATGAAAGAACGTCACTCCACATGCTCTGTTCTAAGAGATAAGTGAGTGTGAACTAAGTCCTTCATTTAGCTTGTTGGGAACACAAAGATTCTTTTCAGTTGCAAACTACAGTCCATAAATATATATGGGGAGGTTCTACCTCCAACTCGGTTTTACAGTGAAAACTTCAGGAACATCAACTAGGCACTAGGAAACAGACTGAGAATCAAGACTAAATGTTTCTCTTGCAACCCGTTCTCTTTGTGCTAGATGAATGAACGTCTCTCCATATGCTCAATTCTGAGAGATAAGTGTTTGTGAAAGCCGTCTTTCAACTTCCTTGTGGGGAACACAAAAATTTTTTTCAGTGGCAAACTACACTCCATACATATATATGGGGAGGTACAAGCTCCAAATCGGTTTTACAGTGAAAACTGCAGGAACATAATTCAGGCACTAGGAAACAGACTGAGATTCCAGAGTAAAAATTTCTCCAGCAATCCGTACCATTAGTGCTAGATGAAAGAACTTCTCTCCACATGCTCAGTTCTAGAGATAAGTGTGTGTGAAGCCGAACTTCACATTGCTTGTTAGGAATACACATTTTCTTTTCAGTTGCAAACTGCAATCCATACATATATATGTGGAGGTAATAGCTCCAACTCGGGTTTACAAGGAAAACTGCAAAAACATCAACTTGGCACTAGGAAAGAGACTGAGAAACCAGACTGAATGTCTCTTGCAACCCGTTCCCTTTCTGCTAGATGAATGAACGTCTCTCCACATGCTCAGTTCTGAGAGATAACTGTGTGTGAAAGCCGTCCTTCACCTAGTTTGTTGGGAACACAAAGTTTCTTTTAAGTAGCAAGCTACACTTCATACTTATATATGGGGATGTACTACCTCCAAATCATTTCTACAGTGAAAACTTGAGGAACTTCTTAATGAAACTATGAAACAGACTGAGAAACCAGAGTAAACTTTCTCCTGCAAACATTTCAATTTGTGCTAGATGAACGAATGTCTCTCCACATGTTCTGTTATGAGATTTCATTGTGTGTGAAATCCGTCCTTCATTTAGCTTTTTGGCAACACAAAGATTCTTTTCAGTTGCAAGATACAGTCCATAAATATATATGGGGAGGTCCTACCTCCAACTCGGTTTTACAGTGAAAACTGCAGCAACATCAACTAGGCACTAGGAATCAGACTGAGAAACCACACAAAATTTTTCTCTTCAAACCGTTCTCTTTGTGCTAGATGAACGAACGTCTCTCCATATGCTCAGTTCTGAGAGATAAGTGTGTGTGAAAGCCGACTTTCAACTTGCTTGTAGGGAACACAAAAATTCTTTTCAGTTTCAAACTATACTTCATATATTTATACGGGGAATTACAAGCTCCAACACGATTTTACAGTGAAAACTGAAAGAAATTCAAACAGGAACTAGGAAATAGACTGAGAAACCATTGTAAAAGTTTCTCCTGATATCCGTTCCATTTGTGCTAGAGGAACGAACGACCCTCCACATGCTAAGTTCTGAGAGAAAAGTGTGTGTGGAAGCCGTCATTCACCTAGCTTGTTGGGAACTCAAAATTACTTTTCAGTTGCAAACGACACTCCATACATATATATGGGTAGTTACTAGCACCAACACGGTTTTACACTGAAAACTGCAGTAACTTCAAACCGGCACTAGGAAACAGACAGAGAAAAAAGAGTAATAGTTTCTCCTGAAAACCGTTCCCTTTGTGCTAGATGAACGAACGTCTCTCCACATGCTCAGTTCTGAGAGATAAGTGTGTGTGAAAGCCGTCTTTCACGTAGTTTGCTGGGATCACAAAATTTCTTTTCATTTGCAAACTTAATTCCATACATATATATGGGGAGGTAAAAAATCCAACTCGGTTTTACAGTGAAAACTGCAGGAACATCAAACAGGCACTAAGAACAGTCTGAGTATCCAGAGTAAAAATTACTCCTGCAAACCGTTCCCTTTGTAGTAGATGAATGATCGCTCTCTCCACATGCTCAGTTCTAGGGATAAGTGTGTGTGAAACCGAAGTTCACATAACTTGTTAGGAATAGAAAATTTCTGTTCATTTGCAAGCTACACTCCATACATATATATGGGGAGGTTCAACATTCAGTTCAGTTTTACAGTGAAAACTACAGGAACATCAATTCGACACTAGGAAACAGACAGAGGAACAAGAGTTAAAGTTTCTCCTGCAACCCGTTCCATTTGTGCTAGATGAATGAACGTCTCTCCACATGCTCAGTTCTAGAGAAAAGTGTGTGTGAACCTGAACTTCACATAGCTTGTTAGGAATACAAATTTTCTTTTCAGTGGCAAACAACACTCCATAAATATATATTTGGAGGTACAACTCCAACTCAGTTTTACAGTGAAAACTGCCGGAACATCAACTTGGCTCTAGGAAACAGACTGAGGAACCAGACTATATGTTTCCCTTGCAACCCGTTCCCGTTGTGCTAGATGAACGAACGTCTCTCCATATGTTCAGTTCTGAGAGATAAGTGTGTGTGGAAGCCGTATTTCACCTAGCTTGTTGGGAACACAAAGCTTGTTCTCAGTTGCAAACTACACTCCATATATTTATATCGGGAGGTACTAGGTCCAAATCGATTTTAATGTGATAACTGTAGGATCTCCATACCGGTACTGTGAAAAAGGCTGAGAAACCAGAGTAAAAGTTTCACCTGCAAACCGTTCCTTTTGTGCTAGATGAACGAACGACTCTCCACATGCTCAGATCTGAGAGATAATTGTGTGTGGAAGCCGACATAAAACTAGATTGTTGGGAACACAAAGTTGTTTTCAGTTGCAAATTACACTCCATACATTTATATTGGGAGGTACTAGCCCCTAGTCGATTTTAAACTGAAAACTGCAGTAACTTCAAACCGGCACTAGGAAACAGACTGAGAAACCAGAATAATAGTTTCTCCTGCAAACCGTTCACTTTGTGCTAGATGAATGAACGTCTCTCCACATGCTCAATTCAAGAGATAAGTGTGTGAGAAGCCAAATTTCACGTAACTTGCTGGGAACACAAATTTTCTTTTCAGTTGCAAACTATACACCATACATATATACGGGGATATAGTAGCTCCAACTCGGTTTTACAGTGAAAATTGCAGGAACTTCAACCCGGTACTAGGAAACAGGGTGAGAAACCAGAGTAAAAGTTTCTCCTGCAAACCTTTCCCTTTGTGCTAGATGAAAGAACGTCACTCCAAATGCTCAGTTCTCAGAGATAAGTGTGTGTGAACTCTGTCCTTCATTTAGCTTGATGGGAACACAAAGTTTCTTTTCAGTTGCAAACTACAGTCCATAAATATATATGGGGATGTTCTACCTCCAACTCTGTTTTACAGTGAAAACTGCAGGAACATCAACTAGGCACTAGGAAACAGACTGAGATACCACAATAAATGTTTCTTTTGCAACTCGTTCCATTTGTGCTAGATGAACGGACATCTCTCCATAAGCTCAATTCTGAGAGATAAGTGTGTGTGGTAGCCGTCATTCACCTAGATTGTTGGGAACACATACTAGTTTTCAGTTGCAAACTACACTCCATACATTTATATTGGAAGGTACTAGCTCCAAGTAGATTTTAAACTGAAATCTTCAGTAACTTCAAACCGGCACTAGGAAACAGACTGAGAAACCAGAGTAAAAGTTTCTCCTGCAACCCGTTCCCTTTGTGCTAGATGAATGAACGACTCTCCACATGCTCAGTTCTGAGAGATAAGTGTGTGTGAAAACCGTCTTTCACATAGCTTGTTGGGAACACAAAGTTTCTTTTCAGTTGCAAACTACACTCCATAAATACATACGGGGATGTACTAGCTCCAACTCGGTTTTAAAGTGAAAAATGCAGGATCTTCAAAACGGTACTAAGAAAAAGACTGAGAAACCAGAGTAAAAGTGTCTCCTGCAACATATTCCTTTTGTGCTAGATGAACGAACTTCTCTCCACATGCTCAGTTCTGAGAGATAAGTGTGTGTGAAAGCCGTCCTTCACATAGCTTGTTGGGAACACAAAGTTACTTTTCAGTTGCAAACTACACTCCATACATATATATGGGTAGTTACTAGCTCCAACTCGGTTTTACCCTGAAAACTGCAGTAACTTCAAACCGGCACTAGGAAACAGACTGAGAAACCAGAATAATAGTTTCTCCTGCAAACCGTTCACTTTGTGCTAGATGAATGAACGTCTCTCCACATGCTCATTTCAAGAGATAAGTGTGTGAGAAGCCAAATTTCACGTAACTTGCTGGGAACACAAATTTTCTTTTCAGTTGCAAACTATACACCATACATATATACAGGGATATTGTAGCTCCAACTCGGTTTTACAGTGAAAATTGCAGGAACTTCAACCCGGTACTAGGAAACAGGGTGAGAAACCAGAGTAAAAGTTTCTCCTGCAAACCTTTCCCTTTGTGCTAGATGAAAGAACGTCACTCCAAATGCTCAGTTCTCAGAGATAAGTGTGTGTGAACTCTGTCCTTCATTTAGCTTGATGGGAACACAAAGTTTCTTTTCAGTTGCAAACTACAGTCCATAAATATATATGGGGATGTTCTACCTCCAACTCTGTTTTACAGTGAAAACTGCAGGAACATCAACTAGGCACTAGGAAACAGACTGAGATACCACAATAAATGTTTCTCTTGCAACTCGTTCCATTTGTGCTAGATGAACGGACATCTCTCCATATGCTCAATTCTGAGAGATAAGTGTGTGTGGTAGCCGTCATTCACCTAGCTTGTTGGGAACACATACTAGTTTTCAGTTGCAAACTACACTCCATACATTTATATTGGAAGGTACTAGCTCCAAGTAGATTTTAAACTGAAATCTTCAGTAACTTCAAACCGGCACTAGGAAACAGACTGAGAAACCAGAGTAAAAGTTTCTCCTGCAACCCTTTCCCTTTGTGCTAGATGAATGAACGACTCTCCACATGCTCAGTTCTGAGAGATAAGTGTGTGTGAAAACCGTCTTTCACATAGCTTGTTGGGAACACAAAGTTTCTTTTCAGTTGCAAACTACACTCCATAAATATATACGGGGATGTACTATCACCAACTCGGTTTTAAAGTGAAAACTGCAGGATCTTCAAACCGGCACCAGGAAACATACTGGGAAACAAGACTAAAAGTTTCTCCTGCAACCCTTTCCCTCTTTGTTACATGAACGAACGTCTCTCCACATGCTCAGTTCTCAGAGATCAGTGTGTGTGAAAGCCGTCCTTCATATGACTTGTTGGGAACAAAA
The DNA here is from genome assembly GCF_048773025.1 of Camelus bactrianus. Lineage (NCBI taxonomy): Eukaryota > Metazoa > Chordata > Mammalia > Artiodactyla > Camelidae > Camelus > Camelus bactrianus. Next base: position 1,017,643 of record NC_133566.1, read on the forward strand.
AATTACTTTTCAGTTGCAAACTAAACTCCATACATATATATGGGGAGGTAGAAGCTCCAAATCGGTTTTAAAGTGAAAATTGCAGGAACAAAATACAAGCACTAGGAAACAGCCTCAGAATCCAGAGTAAAAATTTCTCCAGCAATCCGTACCATTTGTGCTAAATGAATGAACTTCTTTCCACATGATCAGTTCTAGAGATAATTGTGTGTGAACCCGAACTTCACCTTGCTTGTTAGGAATACACATTATCTTTTCAGTTGCAAACTACAATCCATTCATATATATTTGGAGGTAATATCTCCAACACGGATTTACAAGGAAAACTGCAAAATCATTAACTTGGCACTAGGAAAGAGACTGAGAAACCAGACAAATTGTTTCTCTTGCAAACCGTTCCCTTTGTGATAGATGAATGAACGTCTCTCCACATGCTCATTTCTGAGAGATAAGTGTGAGTGAAAGCCGTCCTTCACCTAGTTTGTTGGGAACACAAAGTTTCTTTTCAGTAGCAAACTACACTTCATACATATATATGGGGATGTACTACCTCCAAAACAATTCTACAGTGAAAACTGGAGGAAATTCTTACCGACACTATGAAACAGACTGAGAAACCAGAGTAAAAGTGTCCCCTGCAACATATTCCTTTTGTGCTAGATGAAAGAACGTCTCTCCATATGCTCAGTTCTGAGAGATAAGTGTGTGTGAAAGCTTTCCTTCACATAGCTTGTTGGGAACACTAAATTACTCTTCAGTTGCAAACTACACTCCATACATATATACGGGTAGTTAATAGCTCCAACACGGTTTTACACTGAAAACTGCAGTAACTTCAAACTGGCACTAGGAAACAGACTGAGAAAAAGGTATTAGTTTCTCCTGCAAACCGTTCCCTTTGTGCTAGATGAACGAACGTCTCTCCACATGCTCAGTTCTGAGAGATAAGTGTGTGTGAAAGCCGTCCTTCACGTATTTTGCTGGGATCACAAAATTTCTTTTCAGTTGCAAATTAATTCCATACATATATATGGGGAGGTAAAAAATCCAAATCTGTTTTACAGTGAAAACTGCTGGAACATCAAACAGGCACTAAGAACAGTCTGAGTATCCAGAGTAAAAATTACTCCTGTAAACCTTTCCCTTTGTACTAGATGAATGAACGTCTCTCCACATGCTCAGTTCTAGGGATAAGTGTGTGTGAACCCGAAGTTCACATAACTTGTTAGGAATACAAAATTACTTTTCAGTTGCAAAGTACACTCCATACATATATATGAGTATGTAATAGCTTCAACTCGGGTTTACAGTGGAAAATGCAAAAACATCAACTTGGCACTAGGAAAGAGACTGAGAAACCAGAAAACATGTTTCTCCTGCAACCCGTTCCCTTTGTGCTAGATGAATGAACGACTCTCCACATGCTCAGTTCTGAGAGATAAGTGTGTGTGAAAACCGTCTTTCACATAGCTTGTTGGGAACACAAAGTTTCTTTTCAGTTGCCAACTACACTCCATAAATATATACGGGGATGTACTATCACCAACTCGGTTTTAAATTGAAAACTGCAGGATCTTCAAACCGGCACCAGGAAACATACTGGGAAACAAGACTAAAAGTTTCTCCTGCAACCCTTTCCCTCTTTGTTACATGAACGAACGTCTCTCCACATGCTCAGTTCTCAGAGATCAGTGTGTGTGAAAGCCGTCCTTCATATGACTTGTTGGGAACAAAAAATTACTTTTCAGTTGCAAACTAAACTCCATACATATATATGGGGAGGTAGAAGCTCCAAATCGGTTTTAAAGTGAAAATTGCAGGAACAAAATACAAGCACTAGGAAACAGCCTCAGAATCCAGAGTAAAAATTTCTCCAGCAATCCGTACCATTTGTGCTAGATGAACGAACTTCTCTCCACATGCTCAGTTCTGAGAGAGATGTTTGTGTGGAATCCGTTCTTCAACTAGTTTGTTGGGAACAGAAATTTACTTTTCAGTTGCAAACTACAATCCATTTATATATATGGGGAAGTACTGGCTCCAAGTCGATTTTACACTGAAAACTGCAGTAACATCCAACCGGCACTAGGAAACAGACTGAGAAACCAGAGTAATAGTTTCTCCTGCAAACCTTTCACTTTGTGCTTGATGAATGAACGTCTCTCCACATGCTCAATTCAAGAGATAAGTGTGTGAGAAGCCAAACTTCACTTAACTTGCTGGGAACACAAATTTTCTTTTCAGTTGCAACCTATAAACCATACACATTTACGGGGATGTAGTAGCTCCAACTCGATTTTACAGTGAAAATTGCAGGAACTTCAACCATGTACTAGGAAACAGTGTGAGAAACCAGTGTAAACGTTTCTCCTGCAAACCGTTCCCTTTGTGCTAGATGAACGAACGACTCTCCACATGCTCAGTTCTCAGAGATAAGTGTGTTTGAAAACCGCCTTTCACATAGCTTGTTGGGAACACAAAGTTTCTTTTCAGTTGCAAACTACACTCCATACATATATATGGGTAGTTACTAGCTCCAACTCGGTTTTACACTGAAAACTGCAGAAACTTCAAACCGGCACTAGGAAACTGACTGAGAAATCAGAGTAAAAGTTTCACCTGCAAACCGTTCATTTTGTGCTAGATGAACGAACGACTCTCCACATGCTCAGTTCTCAGAGATAAGTGTGTTTGAAAACCGCCTTTCACATAGCTTGTTGGGAACACAAAGTTTCTTTTCAGTTGCAAACTACACTCCATAAATACATACGGGGATGTACTAGCTCCAACTCGGTTTTAAAGTGAAAAATGCAGGATCTTCAAAACGGTACTAAGAAAAAGACTGAGAAACCAGAGTAAAAGTGTCTCCTGGAACATATTCCTTTTGTGCTAGATGAACGAACTTCTCTCCACATGCTCAGTTCTGAGAAATAAGTGTGTGTGAAAGCCGTCCTTCACATAGCTTGTTGGGAACACAAAGTTACTTTTCAGTTGCAAACTACACTCCATACATATATATGGGTAGTTACTAGCTCCAACTCGGTTTTACCCTGAAAACTGCAGTAACTTCAAACCGGCACTAGGAAACAGACTGAGAAACCAGAATAATAGTTTCTCCTGCAAACCGTTCACTTTGTGCTAGATGAATGAACGTCTCTCCACATGCTCAATTCAAGAGATAAGTGTGTGAGAAGCCAAATTTCACGTAACTTGCTGGGAACACAAATTTTCTTTTCACTTGCAAACTATACACCATACATATATACAGGGATATAGTAGCTCCAACTCGGTTTTACAGTGAAAATTGCAGGAACTTCAACCCGGTACTAGGAAACAGGGTGAGAAACCAGAGTAAAAGTTTCTCCTGCAAACCTTTCCCTTTGTGCTAGATGAAAGAACGTCACTCCAAATGCTCAGTTCTCAGAGATAAGTGTGTGTGAACTCTGTCCTTCATTTAGCTTGATGGGAACACAAAGTTTCTTTTCAGTTGCAAACTACAGTCCATAAATATATATGGGGATGTTCTACCTCCAACTCTGTTTTACAGTGAAAACTGCAGGAACATCAACTAGGCACTAGGAAACAGACTGAGATACCACAATAAATGTTTCTCTTGCAACTCGTTCTATTTGTGCTAGATGAACGGACGTCTCTCCATATGCTCAATTCTGAGAGATAAGTGTGTGTGGTAGCCGTCATTCACCTAGCTTGTTGGGAACACATACTAGTTTTCAGTTGCAAACTACACTCCATACATTTATATTGGAAGGTACTAGCTCCAAGTAGATTTTAAACTGAAATCTTCAGTAACTTCAAACCGGCACTAGGAAACAGACTGAGAAACCAGAGTAAAAGTTTCTCCTGCAACCCGTTCCCTTTGTGCTAGATGAATGAACGACTCTCCACATGCTCAGTTCTGAGAGATAAGTGTGTGTGAAAACCGTCTTTCCCATAGCTTGTTGGGAACACAAAGTTTCTTTTCAGTTGCAAACTACACTCCATAAGTATATTCGGGGATGTACTATCACCAACTCGGTTTTAAAGTGAAAACTGCAGGATCTTCAAACCGGCACCAGGAAACATACTGGGAAACAAGACTAAAAGTTTCTCCTGCAACCCTTTCCCTCTTTGTTACATGAACGAACGTCTCTCCACATGCTCAGTTCTCAGAGATCAGTGTGTGTGAAAGCCGTCCTTCATATGACTTGTTGGGAACAAAAAATTACTTTTCAGTTGCAAACTAAACTCCATACATATATATGGGGAGGTAGAAGCTCCAAATCGGTTTTAAAGTGAAAATTGCAGGAACAAAATACAAGCACTAGGAAACAGCTTCAGAATCCAGAGTAAAAATTTCTCCAGCAATCCGTACCATTTGTGCTAGATGAACGAACTTCTCTCCACATGCTCAGTTCTGAGAGAGATGTTTGTGTGGAATCCGTTCTTCAACTAGTTTGTTGGGAACAGAAATTTACTTTTCAGTTGCAAACTACAATCCATTTATATATATGGGGAAGTACTGGCTCCAAGTCGATTTTACACTGAAAACTGCAGTAACATCCAACCGGCACTAGGAAACAGACTGAGAAACCAGAGTAATAGTTTCTCCTGCAAACCTTTCACTTTGTGCTTGATGAATGAACGTCTCTCCACATGCTCAATTCAAGAGATAAGTGTGTGAGAAGCCAAACTTCACTTAACTTGCTGGGAACACAAATTTTCTTTTCAGTTGCAACCTATAAACCATACACATTTACGGGGATGTAGTAGCTCCAACTCGGTTTTACAGTGAAAATTGCAGGAACTTCAACCATGTACTAGGAAACAGTGTGAGAAACCAGTGTAAACGTTTCTCCTGCAAACCGTTCCCTTTGTGCTAGATGAACGAACGACTCTCCACATGCTCAGTTCTCAGAGATAAGTGTGTTTGAAAACCGCCTTTCACATAGCTTGTTGGGAACACAAAGTTTCTTTTCAGTTGCAAACTACACTCCATACATATATATGGGTAGTTACTAGCTCCAACTCGGTTTTACACTGAAAACTGCAGAAACTTCAAACCGGCACTAGGAAACAGACTGAGAAATCAGAGTAATAGTTTCTCCTGCAAACCGTTCATTTTGTGCTAGATGAATGAACTTCTCTCCACATGCTCAATTCAAGAGATAAGTGTGTGGGAAGCCAAAATTCACGTAACTTGCTGGGAACACAAATTTTCTTTTCAGTTGCAAACTATACACCATACACATATACGAGGAAGTAGTAGCACGAACTCGGTTTTACAGTGAAAATTGCAGGAACTTCAACCCGGTACTAGGAATTAGGGTGAGAAACCAGAGTAAAAGTTTCTCCTGCAAACCTTTCCCTTTGTGCTAGATGAAAGAACGTCACTCCACATGCTCTGTTCTAAGAGATAAGTGTGTGTGAACTCTGTCCTTCATTTAGCTTGATGGGAACACAAAGATTCTTTTCAGTTGCAAACTACAGTCCATAAATATATATGGGGAGGTTCTACCTCCAACTCGGTTTTACAGTGAAAACTGCAGGAACATCAACTAGGCACTAGGAAACAGACTGAGAAACAAGACTAAATGTTTCTCTTGCAACCCGTTCTCTTTGTGCTAGATGAATGAACGTCTCTCCATATGCTCAATTCTGAGAGATAAGTGTTTGTGAAAGCCGTCTTTCAACTTCCTTGTGGGGAACACAAAAATTTTTTTCAGTGGCAAACTACACTCCATACATATATATGGGGAGGTACAAGCTCCAAATCGGTTTTACAGTGAAAACTGCAGGAACATAATTCAGGCACTAGGAAACAGACTGAGATTCCAGAGTAAAAACTTCTCCAGCAATCCGTACCATTAATGCTAGATGAAAGAACTTCTCTCCACATGCTCAGTTCTAGAGATATGTGTGTGTGAAGCCGAACTTCACATTGCTTGTTAGGAATACACATTTTCTTTTCAGTTGCAAACTGCAATCCATACATATATATGTGGAGGTAATAGCTCCAACTCGGGTTTACAAGGAAAACTGCAAAAACATCAACTTGGCACTAGGAAAGAGACTGAGAAACCAGACTGAATGTCTCTTGCAACCCGTTCCCTTTCTGCTAGATGAACGAACGTCTCTCCACATGCTCAGTTCTGAGAGATAAGTGTGTGTGAAAGCCGTCCTTCACCTAGTTTGTTGGGAACACAAAGTTTCTTTTCAGTAGCAAGCTACACTTCATACTTATATATGGGGATGTACTACCTCCAAATCATTTCTACAGTGAAAACTTGAGGAACTTCTTACTGAAACTATGAAACAGACTGAGAAACCAGAGTAAACTTTCTCCTGCAAACAGTTCACTTTGTGCTAGATGAACGAATGTCTCTCCACATGCTCTGTTATGAGATTTCATTGTGTGTGAAATCCGTCCTTCATTTAGCTTTTTGGCAACACAAAGATTCTTTTCAGTTGCAAGATACAGTCCATAAATATATATGGGGAGGTCCTACCTCCAACTCGGTTTTACAGTGAAAACTGCAGCAACATCAACTAGGCACTAGGAATCAGACTGAGAAACCACACAAAATTTTTCTCTTCCAACCGTTCTCTTTGTGCTAGATGAACGAACGTCTCTCCATATGCTCAGTTCTGAGAGAAAAGTGTGTGTGACAGCCGACTTTCAACTTGCTTGTAGGGAACACAAAAATTCTTTTCAGTTTTAAACTATACTTCATATATTTATACGGGGAATTACAAGCTCCAACACGATTTTACAGTGAAAACTGAAAGAAATTCAAACAGGAACTAGGAAATAGACTGAGAAACCATTGTAAAAGTTTCTCCTGATATCCGTTCCATTTGTGCTAGAGGAACGAACGACCCTCCACATGCTAAGTTCTGAGAGAAAAGTGTGTGTGGAAGCCGTCATTCACCTAGCTTGTTGGGAACTCAAAATTACTTTTCAGTTGCAAACGACACTCCATACATATATATGGGTAGTTACTAGCACCAACACGGTTTTACACTGAAAACTGCAGTAACTTCAAACCGGCACTAGGAAACAGACAGAGAAAAAAGAGTAATAGTTTCTCCTGAAAACCGTTCCCTTTGTGCTAGATGAACGAACGTCTCTCCACATGCTCAGTTCTGAGAGATAAGTGTGTGTGAAAGCCGTCTTTCACGTAGTTTGCTGGGATCACAAAATTTCTTTTCATTTGCAAACTTAATTCCATACATATATATGGGGAGGTAAAAAATCCAACTCGGTTTTACAGTGAAAACTGCAGGAACATCAAACAGGCACTAAGAACAGTCTGAGTATCCAGAGTAAAAATTACTCCTGCAAACCGTTCCCTTTGTAGTAGATGAATGATCGCTCTCTCCACATGCTCAGTTCTAGGGATAAGTTTGTGTGAAACCAAAGTTCACATAACTTGTTAGGAATAGAAAATTTCTGTTCATTTGCAAGCTACAATCCATACATATATATGGGGAGGTTCAACCTTCAGTTCAGTTTTACAGTGAAAACTACAGGAACATCAATTCAACACTAGGAAACAGACAGAGGAACAAGAGTTAAAGTTTCTCCTGCAACCCGTTCCATTTGTGCTAGATGAATGAACGTCTCTCCACATGCTCAGTTCTAGAGAAAAGTGTGTGTGAACCCGAACTTCACATAGCTTGTTAGGAATACAAATTTTCTTTTCAGTGGCAAACAACACTCCATAAATATATATTTGGAGGTACAACTCCAACTCAGTTTTACAGTGAAAACTGCCGGAACATCAACTTGGCTCTAGGAAACAGACTGAGGAACCAGACTATATGTTTCCCTTGCAACCCGTTCCCGTTGTGCTAGATGAACGAACGTCTCTCCATATGTTCAGTTCTGAGAGATAATTGTTTGTGGAAGCCGTATTTCACCTAGCTTGTTGGGAACACAAAGCTTGTTCTCAGTTGCAAACTACACTCCATATATTTATATCGGGAGGTACTAGGTCCAAATCGATTTTAATGTGATAACTGTAGGATCTCCATACCGGTACTGTGAAAAAGGCTGAGAAACCACAGTAAAAGTTTCACCTGCAAGCCGTTCCCTTTGTGCTAGATTAACGAACGACTCTCCACATGCTCAGATCTGAGAGATAATTGTGTGTGGAAGCCGACATAAAACTAGATTGTTGGGAACACAAAGTTGTTTTCAGTTGCAAATTACACTCCATACATTTATATTGGGAGGTACTAGCCCCTAGTCGATTTTAAACTGAAAACTTCAGTAACTTCAAACCGGCACTAGGAAACAGACTGAGAAACCAGAGTAAAAGTTTCACCTGCAAACCTTTCCCTTTGTGCTAGAGGAACGAAAGACTCTCCACATGCTCAGTTCTCAGAGATAAGTGTGTTTGAAAACCGCCTTTCACATAGCTTGTTGGGAACACAAAGTTTCTTTTCAGTTGCAAACTACACTCCATAAATACATACGGGGATGTACTAGCTCCAACTCGGTTTTAAAGTGAAAAATGCAGGATCTTCAAAACGGTACTAAGAAAAAGACTGAGAAACCAGAGTAAAAGTGTCTCCTGCAACATATTCCTTTTGTGCTAGATGAACGAAGTTCTCTCCACATGCTCAGTTCCGAGAGATAAGTGTGTGTGAAAGCCGTCCTTCACATAGCTTGTTGGGAACACAAAGTTACTTTTCAGTTGCAAACTACACTCCATACATATATATGGGTAGTTACTAGCTCCAACTCGGTTTTACACTGAAAACTGCAGTAACTTCAAACCGGCACTAGGAAACAGACTGAGAAACCAGAATAATAGTTTCTCCTGCAAACCGTTCACTTTGTGCTAGATGAATGAACGTCTCTCCACATGCTCAATTCAAGAGATATGTGTGTGAGAAGCCAAATTTCACGTAACTTGCTGGGAACACAAATTTTCTTTTCAGTTGCAAACTATACACCATACATATATACGTGGATATAGTAGCTCCAACTCAGTTTTACAGTGAAAATTGCAGGAACTTCAACCCGGTACTAGGAAACAGGGTGAGAAACCAGAGTAAAAGTTTCTCCTGCAAACCTTTCCCTTTGTGCTAGATGAAAGAACGTCACTCCAAATGCTCAGTTCTCAGAGATAAGTGTGTGTGAACTCTGTCCTTCATTTAGCTTGATGGGAACACAAAGTTTCTTTTCAGTTGCAAACTACAGTCCATAAATATATATGGGGATGTTCTACCTCCAACTCTGTTTTACAGTGAAAACTGCAGGAACATCAACTAGGCACTAGGAAACAGACTGAGATACCACAATAAATGTTTCTCTTGCAACTCGTTCCATTTGTGCTAGATGAACGGACATCTCTCCATATGCTCAATTCTGAGAGATAAGTGTGTGTGGTAGCCGTCATTCACCTAGCTTGTTGGGAACACATACTAGTTTTCAGTTGCAAACTACACTCCATACATTTATATTGGAAGGTACTAGCTCCAAGTAGATTTTAAACTGAAATCTTCAGTAACTTCAAACCGGCACTAGGAAACAGACTGAGAAACCAGAGTAAAAGTTTCTCCTGCAACCCGTTCCCTTTGTGCTAGATGAATGAACGACTCTCCACATGCTCAGTTCTGAGAGATAAGTGTGTGTGAAAACCGTCTTTCCCATAGCTTGTTGGGAACACAAAGTTTCTTTTCAGTTGCAAACTACACTCCATAAATATATACGGGGATGTACTATCACCAACTCGGTTTTAAAGTGAAAACTGCAGGATCTTCAAACCGGCACCAGGAAACATACTGGGAAACAAGACTAAAAGTTTCTCCTGCAACCCTTTCCCTCTTTGTTACATGAACGAACGTCTCTCCACATGCTCAGTTCTCAGAGATCAGTGTGTGTGAAAGCCGTCCTTCATATGACTTGTTGGGAACAAAAAATTACTTTTCAGTTGCAAACTAAACTCCATACATATATATGGGGAGGTAGAAGCTCCAAATCGGTTTTAAAGTGAAAATTGCAGGAACAAAATACAAGCACTAGGAAACAGCCTCAGAATCCAGAGTAAAAATTTCTCCAGCAATCCGTACCCTTTGTGCTAGATGAACGAACTTCTCTCCACATGCTCAGTTCTGAGAGAGATATTTGTGTGGAATCCGTTCTTCAACTAGTTTGTTGGGAACAGAAATTTACTTTTCAGTTGCAAACTACAATCCATTTATATATATGGGGAAGTACTGGCTCCAAGTCGATTTTACACTGAAAACTGCAGTAACATCCAACCGGCACTAGGAAACAGACTGAGAAACCAGAGTAATAGTTTCTCCTGCAAACCTTTCACTTTGTGCTTGATGAATGAACGTCTCTCCACATGCTCAATTCAAGAGATAAGTGTGTGAGAAGCCAAACTTCACTTAACTTGCTGGGAACACAAATTTTCTTTTCAGTTGCAACCTATAAACCATACACATTTACGGGGATGTAGTAGCTCCAACTCGGTTTTACAGTGAAAATTGCAGGAACTTCAACCATGTACTAGGAAACAGTGTGAGAAACCAGTGTAAACGTTTCTCCTGCAAACCGTTCCCTTTGTGCTAGATGAACGAACGACTCTCCACATGCTCAGTTCTCAGAGATAAGTGTGTTTGAAAACCGCCTTTCACATAGCTTGTTGGGAACACAAAGTTTCTTTTCAGTTGCAAACTACACTCCATACATATATATGGGTAGTTACTAGCTCCAACTCGGTTTTACACTGAAAACTGCAGAAACTTCAAACCGGCACTAGGAAACAGACTGAGAAATCAGAGTAATAGTTTCTCCTGCAAACCGTTCATTTTGTGCTAGATGAATGAACTTCTCTCCACATGCTCAATTCAAGAGATAAGTGTGTGGGAAGCCAAAATTCACGTAACTTGCTGGGAACACAAATTTTCTTTTCAGTTGCAAACTATACACCATACACATATACGAGGAAGTAGTAGCACGAACTCGGTTTTACAGTGAAAATTGCAGGAACTTCAACCCGGTACTAGGAATTAGGGTGAGAAACCAGAGTAAAAGTTTCTCCTGCAAACCTTTCCCTTTGTGCTAGATGAAAGAACGTCACTCCACATGCTCTGTTCTAAGAGATAAGTGAGTGTGAACTAAGTCCTTCATTTAGCTTGTTGGGAACACAAAGATTCTTTTCAGTTGCAAACTACAGTCCATAAATATATATGGGGAGGTTCTACCTCCAACTCGGTTTTACAGTGAAAACTGCAGGAACATCAACTAGGCACTAGGAAACAGACTGAGAAACAAGACTAAATGTTTCTCTTGCAACCCGTTCTCTTTGTGCTAGATGAATGAACGTCTCTCCATATGCTCAATTCTGAGAGATAAGTGTTTGTGAAAGCCGTCTTTCAACTTCCTTGTGGGGAACACAAAAATTTTTTTCAGTGGCAAACTACACTCCATACATATATATGGGGAGGTACAAGCTCCAAATCGGTTTTACAGTAAAAACTGCAGGAACATAATTCAGGCACTAGGAAACAGACTGAGATTCCAGAGTAAAAATTTTTCCAGCAATCCGTACCATTAGTGCTAGATGAAAGAACTTCTCTCCACATGCTCAGTTCTAGAGATAAGTGTGTGTGAAGCCGAACTTCACATTGCTTGTTAGGAATACACATTTTCTTTTCAGTTGCAAACTGCAATCCATACATATATATGTGGAGGTAATAGCTCCAACTCGGGTTTACAAGGAAAACTGCAAAAACATCAACTTGGCACTAGGAAAGAGACTGAGAAACCAGACTGAATGTCTCTTGCAACCCGTTCCCTTTCTGCTAGATGAACGAACGTCTCTCCACATGCTCAGTTCTGAGAGATAAGTGTGTGTGAAAGCCGTCCTTCACCTAGTTTGTTGGGAACACAAAGTTTCTTTTCAGTAGCAAGCTACACTTCATACTTATATATGGGGATGTACTACCTCCAAATCATTTCTACAGTGAAAACTTGAGGAACTTCTTACTGAAACTATGAAACAGACTGAGAAACCAGAGTAAACTTTCTCCTGCAAACAGTTCACTTTGTGCTAGATGAACGAATGTCTCTCCACATGCTCTGTTATGAGATTTCATTGTGTGTGAAATCCGTCCTTCATTTAGCTTTTTGGCAACACAAAGATTCTTTTCAGTTGCAAGATACAGTCCATAAATATATATGGGGAGGTCCTACCTCCAACTCGGTTTTACAGTGAAAACTGCAGCAACATCAACTAGGCACTAGGAATCAGACTGAGAAACCACACAAAATTTTTCTCTTCAAACCGTTCTCTTTGTGCTAGATGAACGAACGTCTCTCCATATGCTCAGTTCTGAGAGAAAAGTGTGTGTGAAAGCCGACTTTCAACTTGCTTGTAGGGAACACAAAAATTCTTTTCAGTTTCAAACTATACTTCATATATTTATACGGGGAATTACAAGCTCCAACACGATTTTACAGTGAAAACTGAAAGAAATTCAAACAGGAACTAGGAAATAGACTGAGAAACCATTGTAAAAGTTTCTCCTGATATCCGTTCCATTTGTGCTAGAGGAACGAACGACCCTCCACATGCTAAGTTCTGAGAGAAAAGTGTGTGTGGAAGCCGTCATTCACCTAGCTTGTTGGGAACTCAAAATGACTTTTCAGTTGCAAACGACACTCCATACATATATATGGGTAGTTACTAGCACCAACACGGTTTTACACTGAAAACTGCAGTAACTTCAAACCGGCACTAGGAAACAGACAGAGAAGAAAGAGTAATAGTTTCTCCTGAAAACCGTTCCCTTTGTGCTAGATGAACGAACGTCTCTCCACATGCTCAGTTCTGAGAGATAAGTGTGTGTGAAAGCCGTCTTTCACGTAGTTTGCTGGGATCACAAAATTTCTTTTCATTTGCAAACTTAATTCCATACATATATATGGGGAGGTAAAAAATCCAACTCGGTTTTACAGTGAAAACTGCAGGAACATCAACTAGGCACTAGGACACAGACTGAGATACAAGACTAAATGTTTCTCTTGCAACCCGTTCTCTTTGTGCTAGATGAATGAACGTCTCTCCATATGCTCAATTCTGAGAGATAAGTGTTTGTGAAAGCCGTCTTTCAAATTCCTTGTGGGGAACACAAAAATTTTTTTCAGTGGCAAACTACACTCCATACATATATATGGGGAGGTACAAGCTCCAAATCGGTTTTACAGTGAAAACTGCAGGAACATAATTCAGGCACTAGGAAACAGACTGAGATTCCAGAGTAAAAATTTCTCCAGCAATCCGTACCATTAGTGCTAGATGAAAGAACTTCTCTCCACATGCTCATTTCTAGAGATAAGTGTGTGTGAAGCCGAACTTCACATTGCTTGTTAGGAATACACATTTTCTTTTCAGTTGCAAACTGCAATCCATACATATATATGTGGAGGTAATAGCTCCAACTCGGGTTTACAAGGAAAACTGCAAAAACATCAACTTGGCACTAGGAAAGAGACTGAGAAACCAGACTGAATGTCTCTTGCAACCCGTTCCCTTTCTGCTAGATGAACGAACGTCTCTCCACATGCTCAGTTCTGAGAGATAAGTGTGTGTGAAAGCCGTCCTTCACCTAGTTTGTTGGGAACACAAAGTTTCTTTTCAGTAGCAAGCTACACTTCATACTTATATATGGGGATGTACTACCTCCAAATCATTTCTACAGTGAAAACTTGAGGAACTTCTTACTGAAACTATGAAACAGACTGAGAAACCAGAGTAAACTTTCTCCTGCAAACAGTTCACTTTGTGCTAGATGAACGAATGTCTCTCCACATGCTCTGTTATGAGATTTCATTGTGTGTGAAATCCGTCCTTCATTTAGCTTTTTGGCAACACAAAGATTCTTTTCAGTTGCAAGATACAGTCCATAAATATATATGGGGAGGTCCTACCTCCAACTCGGTTTTACAGTGAAAACTGCAGCAACATCAACTAGGCACTAGGAATCAGACTGAGAAACCACACAAAATTTTTCTCTTCAAACCGTTCTCTTTGTGCTAGATGAACGAACGTCTCTCCATATGCTCAGTTCTGAGAGAAAAGTGTGTGTGAAAGCCGACTTTCAACTTGCTTGTAGGGAACACAAAAATTATTTTCAGTTTCAAACTATACTTCATATATTTATACGGGGAATTACAAGCTCCAACACGATTTTACAGTGAAAACTGAAAGAAATTCAAACAGGAACTAGGAAATAGACTGAGAAACCATTGTAAAAGTTTCTCCTGATATCCGTTCCATTTGTGCTAGAGGAACGAACGTCTCTCCACATGCTCAGTTCTGAGAGATAAGTGTGTGTGAAAGCCGTCTTTCACGTAGTTTGCTGGGATCACAAAATTTCTTTTCATTTGCATACTTAATTCCATACATATATACGGGGAGGTAAAAATCCAACTCGGTTTTACAGTGAAAACTGCAGGAACATCAAACATGCACTAAGAACAGTCTGAGTATCCAGAGTAAAAATTACTCCTGCAAACCGTTCCCTTTGTAGTAGATGAATGATCGCTCTCTCCACATGCTCAGTTCTAGGGATAAGTGTGTGTGAAACCAAAGTTCACATAACTTGTTAGGAATAGAAACTTTCTGTTCATTTGCAAGCTACAATCCATACATATATATGGGGAGGTTCAACATTCAGTTCAGTTTTACAGTGAAAACTACAGGAACATCAATTCAACACTAGGAAACAGACAGAGGAACAAGAGTTAAGTTTCTCCTGCAACCCGTTCCATTTGTGCTAGATGAATGAACGTCTCTCCACATGCTCAGTTCTAGAGAAAAGTGTGTGTGAACCCGAACTTCACATAGCTTGTTAGGAATACAAATTTTCTTTTCAGTGACAAACAACACTCCATAAATATATATTTGGAGGTACAACTCCAACACAGTTTTACAGTGAAAACTGCCGGAACATCAACTTGTCTCTAGGAAACAGACTGAGGAACCAGACTATATGTTTCCCTTGCAACCCGTTCCCGTTGTGCTAGATGAACGAACGTATCTCCATATGTTCAGTTCTGAGAGATAAGTGTGTGTGGAAGCCGTATTTCACCTAGCTTGTTGGGAACACAAAGCTTGTTCTCAGTTGCAAACTACACTCCATATATTTATATCGGGAGGTACTAGGTTCAAATCGACTTTAATGTGATAATTGTAGGATCTCCATACCGGTACTGTGAAAAAGGCTGAGAAACCAGAGTAAAAGTTTCACCTGCAAACCGTTCCCTTTGTGCTAGATGAACGAACGACTCTCCACATGCTCAGATCTGAGAGATAATTGTGTGTGGAAGCCGACATAAAACTAGATTGTTGGGAACACAAAGTTGTTTTCAGTTGCAAATTACACTCCATACATTTATATTGGTAGGAACTAGCCCCTAGTCGATTTTAAACTGAAAACTTCAGTAACTTCTAACCGGCACTAGGAATCAGACTGAGAAACCAGAGTAAAAGTTTCACCTGCAAACCTTTCTCTTTGTGCTAGATGAACGAACGACTCTCCACATGCTCAGTTCTCAGAGATAAGTGTGTTTGAAAACCGCCTTTCACATAGCTTGTTGGGAACACAAAGTTTCTTTTCAGTTGCAAACTACACTCCATAAATACATACGGGGATGTACTAGCTCCAACTCGGTTTTAAAGTGAAAAATGCAGGATCTTCAAAACGGTACTAAGAAAAAGACTGAGAAACCAGAGTAAAAGTGTCTCCTGCAACATATTCATTTTGTGCTAGATGAACGAACTTCTCTCCACATGCTCAGTTCTGAGAGAAAAGTGTGTGTGAAAGCCGTCCTTCACATAGCTTGTTGGGAACACAAAGTTACTTTTCAGTTGCAAACTACACTCCATACATATATATGGGTAGTTACTAGCTCCAACTCGGTTTTACACTGAAAACTGCAGAAACTTCAAACCGGCACTAGGAAACAGACTGAGAAACCAGAATAATAGTTTCTCCTGCAAACCGTTCACTTTGTGCTAGATGAATGAACGTCTCTCCACATGCTCAATTCAAGAGATATGTGTGTGTGAAGCCAAATTTCACGTAACTTGCTGGGAACACAAATTTTCTTTTTAGTTGCAAACTATACACCATACATATATACGGGGATATAGTAGCTCCAACTCGGTTTTACAGTGAAAACTGCAGGAACTTCAACCCGGTACTAGGAAACAGGGTGAGAAACCAGAGTAAAAGTTTCTCCTGCAAACCTTTCCCTTTGTGCTAGATGAAAGAACGTCACTCCAAATGCTCAGTTCTCAGAGATAAGTGTGTGTGAACTCTGTCCTTCATTTAGCTTGATGGGAACACAAAGTTTCTTTTCAGTTGCAAACTACAGTCCATAAATATATATGGGGATGTTCTACCTCCAACTCTGTTTTACAGTGAAAACTGCAGGAACATCAACTAGGCACTAGGAAACAGACTGAGATACCACAATAAATGTTTCTCTTGCAACTCGTTCTATTTGTGCTAGATGAACGGACGTCTCTCCATATGCTCAATTCTGAGAGATAAGTGTGTGTGGTAGCCGTCATTCACCTAGCTTGTTGGGAACACATACTAGTTTTCAGTTGCAAACTACACTCCATACATTTATATTGGAAGGTACTAGCTCCAAGTAGATTTTAAACTGAAATCTTCAGTAACTTCAAACCGGCACTAGGAAACAGACTGAGAAACCAGAGTAAAAGTTTCTCCTGCAACCCGTTCCCTTTGTGCTAGATGAATGATCGACTCTCCACATGCTCAGTTCTGAGAGATAAGTGTGTGTGAAAACCGTCTTTCACATAGCTTGTTGGGAACACAAAGTTTCTTTTCAGTTGCAAACTACACTCCATAAATATATACGGGGATGTACTATCACCAACTCGGTTTTAAAGTGAAAACTGCAGGATCTTCAAACCGGCACCAGGAAACATACTGGGAAACAAGACTAAAAGTTTCTCCTGCAACCCTTTCCCTCTTTGTTACATGAACGAACGTCTCTCCACATGCTCAGTTCTCAGAGATCAGTGTGTGTGAAAGCCGTCCTTCATATGACTTGTTGGGAACAAAAAATTACTTTTCAGTTGCAAACTAAACTCCATACATATATATGGGGAGGTAGAAGCTCCAAATCGGTTTTAAAGTGAAAATTGCAGGAACAAAATACAAGCACTAGGAAACAGCCTCAGAATCCAGAGTAAAAATTTCTCCAGCAATCCGTACCATTTGTGCTAGATGAATGAACTTCTTTCCACATGATCAGTTCTAGAGATAATTGTGTGTGAAGCCGAACTTCACCTTGCTTGTTAGGAATACACATTATCTTTTCAGTTGCAAACTACAATCCATACATATATATGTGAAGGTAATATCTCCAACACGGGTTTACAAGGTAAACTGCAAAAACATTAACTTGGCACTAGGAAAGAGACTGAGAAAGCAGACTAATTGTTTCTTTTGCTAACCTTTCCCTTTGTGATAGATGAATGAACGTCTCTCCACATGCTCATTTCTGAGAGATAAGTGTGAGTGAAAGCCGTCCTTCACCTAGTTTGTTGGGAACACAAAGTTTCTTTTCAGTAGCAAACTACACTTCATACATATATATGGGGATGTACTACCTCCAAAACAATTCTACAGTGAAAACTGGAGGAACTTCTTACCGACACTATGAAACAGACTGAGAAACCAGAGTAAAAGTGTCCCCTGCAACATATTCCTTTTGTGCTAGATGAAAGAACGTCTCTCCATATGCTCAGTTCTGAGAGATAAGTGTGTGTGAAAGCTTTCCTTCACATAGCTTGTTGGGAACACTAAATTACTCTTCAGTTGCAAACTACACTCCATACATATATACGGGTAGTTAATAGCTCCAACACGTTTTTACACTGAAAACTGCAGTAACTTCAAACTGGCACTAGGAAACAGACTGAGAAAAAGGTATTAGTTTCTACTGCAAACCGTTCCCTTTGTGCTAGATGAACGAACGTCTCTCCACATGCTCAGTTCTGAGAGATAAGTGTGTGTGAAAGCCGTCCTTCACGTATTTTGCTGGGATCACAAAATTTCTTTTTAGTTGCAAATTTAATTCCATACATATATATGGGGAGGTAAAAAATCCAAATCTTTTTTACAGTGAAAACTGCAGGAACATCAAACAAGCACTAAGAACAGTCTGAGTATCCAGAGTAAAAATTACTCCTGTAAACCTTTCCCTTTGTACTAGATGAATGAACATCTCTCCACATGCTCAGTTCTAGGGATAAGTGTGTGTGAACCCGAAGTTCACATAACTTGTTAGGAATACAAAATTACTTTTCAGTTGCAAAGTACACACCATACATATATATGTGTATGTAATAGCTTCAACTCGGGTTTACAGTGAAAAATGAAAAAACATCAACTTGGCACTAGGAAAGAGACTGAGAAACCAGAAAAAATGTTTCTCCTGCAACCCGTTCCCTTTGTGCTAGATGAACGAACGTCACTCCACATGCTCCGTTCTGAGAGATATTTGTTTGTGAAAGCAGTCCTTCACCTAGCTTGTTGGAAACACAAATTTTCTTTTCAGTGGCAAACTACACTCCATATATGTATATGGGGATGTATTAGCTCCAAATCTTTTCTACAGTGAAAACTGGAGGAACATCTAATCGACACTATGAAACAGACTGAGAAACCAGAGTAAACTTTCTCCTGCAAACAGTTCATTTTGTGCTAGATGAACGAATGTCTCTCCACATGCTCAGTTCTGAGAGATAATTGTGTGTGAAAGCCGTCCTTCACAATGCTTGTTGGGAACACATAGTTTCGTTTCAGCTGCAAACTACACTACATACAATTATATGGGTAGTTACTAGCTCCAACTCGATTTTACACTGAAAACTGCAGTAACTTGAAACCGGCACTAGGAAACAATCTGAGAATAAAGAGTAATACTTTCTCCTGCAAACATTTCCCTTTGTGCTAGATGAACAAACGTCTCTCCACAAGCTCAGTTCTGAAAGATAAGGGTGTGTGAAAGGCGTCCTTCACATAGCTTGATGGGATCACAAAATTACTTTTCATTTGCAAACTAAATTCCATACATATATATGGGGAGGTAAACGCTCCAACTCGGTTTTACAGTGAAAACTGCAGGAACATCTAACAGGCACTAAGAACAGTCTCAGTATCCAAAGTAAAAATTACTCCAGCAAACCGTTCCATTTGTGCTAGATGAATGAACATCTCTCCACATGCTCAGTTCTAGGGATAAGTTTGTGTGAACCCGAACTTCACATAGCTTGTTAGGAATACAATTTTTCTTTTCATTTGCAAACTACACTCCATACATATATATGGGGAGGTTCTAACTCCAGCTCGGTTTTACAATGAAAACTAGAGGAACATCAACTCGGCACTAGGAAACAGAGAGAGAAACCAGAGTAAAAGTTTCTCCTGCAACCCATTCCTTTTGTGCTTGATGAACGAACGTATCTCCATATGCTCAGTTCTTAGGGATAAGTGTGTGTGAAGTCCGTCTTTCAACTAGCTTGTTGGGAACACAAAAATTCTTTTCAGTTAAAAACTACACTCCATACATATATAAGGGGAGGTACAATCTCCAAAACCATTTTACCGTGAAAACTGCAAGAAATTTAAACCGGAACTAGGAAAAAGACTGAGATATCATTGTAATAGTTTCTCCTGCTACCCTTTCCATTTGTGCTAGAAGAACGAACGTCTTTCCACATGCTCATTTCTGAGAGATAAATGTGTGTGGAAGCCGTCATTCAACTAGATTGTTGGGAACACAAAGTTTGTTTTCATTTGCAAACTACACTCCATATATTTATATTGGGAGGTATCAGCTAGAACTCGTTTTAAATGTGAAAATTTTAGGATCTCCATACCGGAACTAGGAAAAAGACTGAGAAACCAGAGAAAAAGTTTCTCCTGCAACATGTTCCCTTTCTGTTAGATGAACGAATGTCTCTCCACATGCTCAGTTCTGAGAGAGATGTTTGTGTGGAATCCGTACTTCAACTAGTTTGTTGGGAACAGAAATTTACTTTTCAGTTGCAAACTACAATCCATTTATATATATGGGGAAGTACTGGCTCCAAGTCGATTTTACACTGAAAACTGCAGTAACATCCAACCGGCACTAGGAAACAGACTGAGAAACCAGAGTAATAGTTTCTCCTGCAAACCTTTCACTTTGTGCTTGATGAATGAACATCTCTCCACATGCTCAATTCAAGAGATAAGTGTGTGAGAAGCCAAATTTCACGTAACTTGCTGGGAACACAAATTTTCTTTTCAGTTGCAACCTATAAACCATACACATTTACGGGGATGTAGTAGCTCCAACTCGGTTTTACAGTGAAAACTGCAGGAACTTCAACCAAGTACTAGGAAACAGTGTGAGAAACCAGTGTAAAAGTTTCTCCTGCAAACCGTTCCCTTTGTGCTAGATGAACGAACGACTCTCCACATGCTCAGTTCTCAGAGATAAGTGTGTTTGAAAACCGCCTTTCACATAGCTTGTTGGGAACACAAAGTTTCTTTTCAGTTGCAAACTACACTCCATAAATACATACGGGGATGTACTAGCTCCAACTCGGTTTTAAAGTGAAAATGTAGGATCTTCAAAACGGTACTAAGAAAAAGACTGAGAAACCAGAGTAAAAGTGTCTCCTGCAACATATTCCTTTTATGCTAGATGAACGAACTTCTCTCCACATGCTCAGTTCTGAGAAATAAGTGTGTGTGAAAGCCGTCCTTCACATAGCTTGTTGGGAACACAAAGTTACTTTTCAGTTGCAAATTACACTCCATACATATATATGGGTAGTTACTAGCTCCAACTCGGTTTTACACTGAAAACTGCAGAAACTTCAAACCGGCACTAGGAAACAGACTGAGAAATCAGAGTAATAGTTTCTCCTGCAAACCGTTCACTTTGTGCTAGATGAATGAACGTCTCTCCACATGCTCAATTCAAGAGATAAGTGTGTGGGAAGCCAAAATTCACGTAACTTGCTGGGAACACAAATTTTCTTTTCAGTTGCAAACTATACACCATACACATATACGAGGAAGTAGTAGCACGAACTCGGTTTTACAGTGAAAATTGCAGGAACTTCAACCCGGTACTAGGAAATAGGGTGAGAAACCAGAGTAAAAGTTTCTCCTGCAAACCTTTCCCTTTGTGCTAGATGAAAGAACGTCACTCCACATGCACTGTTCTAAGAGATAAGTGAGTGTGAACTAAGTCCTTCATTTAGCTTGTTGGGAACACAAAGATTCTTTTCATTTGCAAACTACAGTCCATAAATATATATGGGGAGGTCCTACCTCCAACTCTGTTTTACAGTGAAAACTGCAGGAACATCAACTAGGCACTAGGAAACAGACTGAGAAACAAGACTAAATGTTTCTCTTGCAACCCGTTCTCTTTGTGCTAGATGAACGAACGTCTCT
This sequence comes from Camelus bactrianus, assembly GCF_048773025.1. Classification (NCBI taxonomy): domain Eukaryota; kingdom Metazoa; phylum Chordata; class Mammalia; order Artiodactyla; family Camelidae; genus Camelus; species Camelus bactrianus. The sequence goes on from NC_133566.1 coordinate 1,039,162, forward strand.
CCATATGCTCAATTCTGAGAGATAAGTGTTTGTGAAAGCCGTCTTTCAACTTCCTTGTGGGGAACACAAAAATTTTTTTCAGTGGCAAACTACACTCCATACATATATATGGGGAGGTACAAGCTCCAAATCGGTTTTACAGTGAAAACTGCAGGAACATAATTCAGGCACTAGGAAACAGACTGAGATTCCAGAGTAAAAATTTCTCCAGCAATCCGTACCATTAGTGCTAGATGAAAGAACTTCTCTCCACATGCTCAGTTCTAGAGATAAGTGTGTGTGAAGCCGAACTTCACATTGCTTTTTAGGAATACACATTTTCTTTTCAGTTGCAAACTACACTCCATACATATATATGTGGAGGTAATAACTCCAACTCAGATTTACAGTGAAAACTGCAAAAACCTAAACTTGGCACTAGGAGAGATACTGAGAGACCAGACTAAATGTCTCTTGCAACCCTTTCCATTTCTGCTAGATGAACGAACGTCTCTCCACATGCTCAGTTCTGAGAGATAAGTGTGTGTGAAAGCCGTCCTTCACCTAGCTTGTTGGGAACACAAAGTTTCTTTTCAGTAGCAAGCTACACTTCATACTTATATATGGGGATGTACTACCTCCAAATCATTTCTACAGTGAACACTGGAGGAACTTCTTACTGAACCTATGAAACAGACTGAGAAAACAGAGTAAACTTTCTCCTGCAAACAGTTCAGTTTGTGCTAGATGAACGAATGTCTCTCCACATGCTCTGTTATGAGATTTCATTGTGTGTGAAATCCGTCCTACATTTAGCTTTTTGGCAACACAAAGATTCTTTTCAGTTGCAAGATACAGTCCATAAATATATATGGGGAGGTCCTACCTCCAACTCGGTTTTACAGTGAAAACTGCAGCAACATCAACTAGGCACTAGGAATCAGACTGAGAAACCACACAAAATTTTTCTCTTCCAACCGTTCTCTTTGTGCTAGATGAACGAACGTCTCTCCATATGCTCAGTTCTGAGAGATAAGTGTGTGTGAAAGCCGTACTTCACATACCTTGTTGGGAACACAAAGTTTCTTTTCAGTTGCAAAATACAATCCATATATATATACGGGGATGTTCTAGAACCAACACGCTTTTAAAGTGAAAACTGTAGGACATTCAAACCGGTACTAGGAAAAAGACTGAGAAACCAGAGTAAAAGTTTCTCCTTCAAAATATTCCCTTTGTGCTAGATGAACGAATGTCTCTCCTCATGCTCAGTTCTGAGAGATAAATGTGTGTGAAAGCCGTCCTTCACATAGCTTGTTGGGAAAACAAAACTTCTTTTCATTTGCAAACTACACTCCATATATATATATGGGGAGGTAATAGCTCCAACTCGGGTTTACAGTGAAAACTTCAAAAACATCAACTTGGCACTAGGAAAGAGACTGAGAAACCAAACTAAATGTTTCTCTTGCAACCCGTTCCCATTTTGCTAGATGAAAGTACGTCTCTCCACATTGTCAGATCTGAGAGATATGTGTGTGTGAAAGCCGTCCTTCACCTAGCTTGTTGGAAAAACAAAGTTTCTTTTCAGTAGCAAACTACATCCCATACATATATATGGGGATGTACTAGCTCCAAATCGGTTTTATAGTGAAAACTGGAGGAACATTTACCGACACTAGGAAACAGACTGAGAAAACAAAGTAAACTTTCTCCTGCAAACAGTTCACTTTGTGCTAGATGAAAGAATGTCTTTCCACATGCTCAGTTCTGAGAGATAAGTGTGTGTGAAAGCCGTACTTCACCTAGCTTGTTGGGAACACAAAGTTTCTTTTCAGTTGCAAACTACACTCCATAAATATATATGTAAGAAGTACTAGCTCCAACTCTGTTACAGAGTGAAAACTGCAGGGGTTCAATACGGCACTAGGAAATAGACTGAGGAAGCAGATAATTAATTTCTCCACTATCCCATTCCATTTGTCCTAGATGAACGAACGTCTCTCCAAATGCTCAGTTCTGAGAGATAAGTGTGTCTGGAAGCCGTCATTCACCTAGCTTGTTGGGAACACAAAGTTTCTTTCCTGTTGCAAACTACACTCGATAAGTATATACGGGGTTGTACTAGCTCCAACTCGGTTTTAAAGTGAAAACTGAAGTATCTTCCAACCGGCACTAGGAATCATACTGAGAATCCAGACTGAAAGTTTCTCATGCAACCCGTTCCAATTGTGTTACATGTACGAAAGTCTCTCCACATGCTCAGTTCTGAGAGATAAGAGTGTGTGAAAGCCATCCTTCACATAGCTTGTTGGGAACACAAAATTACTTTTCCTTTGGAAACTACTCTCCATAAATATATATGGGGAGTTACTAGCTCCAACACGGTTTTACACTGAAAACTGCAGTAACTTCAAATCTGCACTAGGAAACAGACTGAGAAACAAGAGAAATAGTTTCTCCTGCAAACCGTTCCATTTGTGCTAGATGAATGAACTTCTATCCACATGCTCAGTTCTAGAGATAATTGTGTGTGAAGCCGAACTTCACAAAGCTTGTTAGGAATACAAATTTTCTTTTCAATTTCAAACTACACTCCATACATATATATGGGGAAATTCTACCTCCAGATCGGTTTTACAGTGAAAACTACAGGAACATCAACTCGGCACTAGGAAAAAGACAGAGAAAGCTGAATATATATTTCACTTGCAAACCGTTCCCTTTGTGCTAGATGAACGAACGTCTCTACATATGCTCAGTTCTGAGAGATAAGTGTGTGTTAAAGCCGTCTTTCAACTTGCTTGTTGGGAACACAAAAATACTTTTCAGTTTCAAACTACACTCCATAAATATATACGGGGAGATACAAGCTCCAACACCATTTTACAGTGAAAACTGCAATAAATTCAAACCGGAACTAGGAAACAGACTGAGAAATCATTGTAAAAGTTTCTCCTGCTACCCATTCCATTTGTGCTAGATGAACGAATATCTCTCCACATGCTCATTTCTGATAGGTAATTGTGTGTGGAAGCCAAACTTCACCTAGCTTGATGGGAAAACAAATTTTCTTTTCAGTTGCTAATTATACACCATACACATATATGGGGAGGTACTAGCTCCAACTCTGTTTTACAGTGAAAATTGCAGGAACTTCAACTTGGTATTAGGAAAAAGACTGAGAAACCAAAATAAAAGTTTCCCTTGCAATATGTTCCTTTTGTGCTAGATGAACGAATTTCTCTCCACATGCTCATTTCTACAGATAAGTGTGTGTGAACCCAAACTTCAAATAGCTTGTTAGGAATACAAATTTTCCTTTTAGTTGCAATCTACACTCCATACATATATATGGGGAGGTTAAACATCCAGCTCGATTTTACAGTGAAAACTGCAGGAACATCAACTCGGCACTAGGAAACAGACTGAGAAACCAGAGTAAAAGTTTCTCCTGCATCATGTTCCCTTTCTCCTAGATGAAAGAATGTCTCTCCACATGCTCAGTTCTGAGAGATAAGTGTGTGTGAAATCCGTCCTTCACCTAGCTTGTTGGGAACTCAAAGTTTCTTTTCAGTTGCAAACTAAACTCCATACATATATACGGGGATGTACTAGCTCCAACTCGTGTTTAAAGTCAAAACTGCAGGATCTTGATACCGGCACTAGGAAACAGACTGAGAATCCAGAGTAAAAATTTTTCTGCAAACCGTTCCCTTTGTGCTAGATGAATGAACGTTTCTCCACATGCTCAGTTCTGAGAGATATGTTTTTGTGAAAGCCGTCCTTCACATAGCTTGTTGGGAACACAAAATTACTTTTCAGTTGCAAACTACACTCCATACATATATACGGGGAAGTTCTACCTCCAGCTCGGTTTTACAGTGAAAACTGCAGGACCATCAACTCGGCACTAGGAAACAGACTGAGAATCGACAATAAATGTTTCCCTTGCAAACCGTTCCCTTTGTGCTAGTTGAACGAATGTCTCCCCATATGCTTATTTCTGAGAGATAAGTGTGTGTGAAATCCGACTTTCAACCAGCTTCTTGGGAACACAAAGTTCCTTTTCAGTTGCAAACCACACTCCATACATATATATGGGGAGGTACAAGCTCCAAGTCGAATTTACACTGAAAACTGCAGTAACTTCAAACCGGCACTAAAAAACACATTGAGAAACCAGAGTAATAGTTTCTCCTGCAAAACGTTCCCTTTGTTCTAGAAGAATTAACGTCTCTCCACATGCTCAATTCTAGAGATAAGTGTGTGTGAAGTCGAATTTCACTTAAATTGTTGGGTACACAAAATTTCTTTTCAGTTGAAAACTACACTCCATATATATATATGGGGAGGAACTAGCTCCAACTCGGTTTTAAACAGAAAACTGCAGAAACTTCAAACGGCACTAGGAAACAGTCTGAGAAATGTTAGTAAAATTTCCCATGCAAACCGTTCATTTTCTTCTAGATGAACGAACGTCTCTCCACGTGCTCAGTTCTGAGAGATAAGTGTGTGTGAAAGCAGTCTTTCAACTAGCTTGTTGGGAACACAAAAATTCTTTTCAGTTTCAAACTACTCTCCACACATTTATACGGGGAGGTAAAAGCTCCAACACAATTTTACAGAGAAAACTGCTAGAAATTCAAACCGGAAGTAGGAAACAGACTGATAATCCATTGTAAAAGTTTCTCCTGCTATCCGTTCCAATTGTGCTAGATGAATGAACGTCTCTCCACATGCTCACTTCTGAGAGATATGTGTGTGTGGAAGCCGTCCTTCACCTAGCTTGTTGGGAATACAAAGTTTCTTTTCAGTTGCAAACTAAACTCCATACATATATACGGGGATGTACTAGCTCCAACTCGGATTTAAAGTGAAAACTGCAGGATCTTCAAACCGGCACTAGGAAACAGACAGAGAATCCAGAGTAAAAATTTCTTCTGCAAACCGTTCCCTTTTTCCTAGATGAATGAACGTCTCTCCACATGCTCAGTTCTAGAGATAAGTATGTGTGAAGCCGAACTTCACCAGCTTTTTAGGTATAGAAATTATATTTTCAGTGGCAAAATACACTCCATAATTATATATATGGGGAGTTACTTGCTCCAACACGGTTTTACACTGAAAACTGCAGTAACTTCAAACCGGCACTAGGAAACAGAATGAGAATTCAGAGTAAAAGTTTCTCCTACAGAACGTTCCATTTTGTGCTAGATGAACGAACGTCTCTCCATATTCTCATTTCTGAAATATATGTGTGATTGAAAGCCGTCCTTCACCTAGCTTGCTGGGATCTCAAATTTTATTTTCAGTTGCAAACTAAACTCCATACATATTTACGGGGAGGTATAAGTTCCAAATCGGTTTTACAGCGAAATCTGCAGGAATATCAAAGAGGAACTAGGAACAGACTGAGAATCCACAGTAAAAATTTCTCCTGCAAACCGTACCATTTCTGCTACATGAATGAACGTCTCTCCACATGCTCAGTTCTGAGAGATAAATGTGTGTGAAAGCCGTCCTTCATCTAGCTTGTTGGGAAAAAAAGTTTCTTTCCAGTTGCATACTACACTCCATACATATATATAGGGAGGTAGTAGCTGCAACTCTGTTTCATAGTGAAAACTGCAGGAACTTCAAACTGGCACTAGGAAACAGACTAAGAAACAAGTGTAAAAGTTTCTCCTGCTAACCTTTCCCTTTGTGCTAGGTGAACGAAAGTCTCTGCATATGCTCAGTTCTGAGAGATAAGTGTGTGTGAAAGCCGTCCTTCACCTAGCTTGCTGGGAACACAAAGTTTATTTTTAGTTGCAAAATGAATTCCATACATATACATGCAGAGATACAAGCAAATATCTGTTTTACACTGAAAATAGCAGGAATTTCAATCCGGCACTAGGAAACAGACTGAGAATGCTGAGTAAAATTTTCCCTTCAACCCGTTCCTTTTGTGCTAGATGAACGAACATCTATCCACATGCTCAGTTCTGAGAGATAAGTGTGTGTGGAAGCAGTCCGTCACCAAGCTTCTTGGGAACACAAAGTTTCTTTTAAGTTGCAAACTACATTCCATATATATATGGGGGTTATAAGCTCCAACTCGGTTTAATAGTGAAAACTGCAGGAAATTCAAACCGGCACTAAGAAACAATTGAAAAACCAGAATAAAAGTTTCCCTGCAAACAGTTCCCTTTGTGCTAGGTGAACGAACGTCTCTCCACATGGTCAGTTGTGAGAGAAAAGTGTGTGTGAAAGCCGTCCTTCACCAAGCTTGTTGGGAACACAAAATTTCTTTTAAGTTGCAAACTACACTCCATACATATATATGGGGAGGTCCTAGCTCCTACTCGGTTTTGCAGTGAAAACTGCAGGAACTTCAAACAGGCACTAGGAAAACGACTGAGATTCCAGAGTAAAATTTTCTCCAGCAACCCGTTCCCTTGGTGCTAGATGAACGAACGTCTCTCCACATGCTCAGTTCTGAGAGATAAGTGTGTGTGAAAGCCGTACTTCACCTAGCTTGTTAGAAAAAAAAAGTTTCTTTTCATTGCAAACTACTCTCCATACACATATATAGGGAGATACTAGCTCAAATCGGTTTTACAGTGAAAACTGCAGGAAATTCAAATTGGCTCTAGGAAACAGACTGAGAAACCAGAGTAAAAGTTTCTCCTGCAACCCGTTCCATTTGCGCTAGGTGAACGAAAGTCTCTCCACATGCTCAGTTCTGAGAGATAAGTGTGTGTGAAAGCCATCATTCACCTAGGTTGTTGAGAACGCCAAGTTTCTTTTAAGTTGCAAACTACACTCCATACATATATATGGGGTGGTACTAGCTCCAACTGTGTTTTACAGTGAAAACTGCAGGAACTTCAAAACGGCACTGGGAAACAGAATGAGAATCCAGAGAATAGTTCCTCCTGCAACCCGTTCCCTTTGTGCTAGATGAATGAACGTCTCTCCACATGCTCAGTTCTGAGAGATAAATGTGTGTGAAAGCCGTCCTTAAAATTTATTGTTGGGAACACAAAGTTTCTTTTCAGTTGCAAATTACACTCCATAAATATAGATGGGGAGGAACTAGCTCGAAATCGGTTTTACATTGAAAACTGCAGGAACTTCAAAATGGCACTAGGAAACGGTCTCAGAACACAGAGTTTAATTTTCTTCTGTAAACCGATTCCTTTGTCCTAGGTGAATGAACATCTCTCCCCGTGCTCAGTTCTGAGATATAAGTGTGTATGAAAGCCGTCCTTCACCTAGCTTCTTGGGAACACAAAGTTTCTTTTCAGTTGCTATCTACACTCCATAAATATATATTGGGGGATACTAGCTCCAACTCGGTTTTACAGTGAAAACTGCAGGAATTTCAAACCGGCACTAGGAAACAGACTCAGAACCCAGAGAAACAGTTTCTCCTGCAACCTCTTCCCTTTAGCTAGGTGAACGAACGTCTCTCCACATGCTCAGTTCTGAGAGATAAGTGTGTGTGGAAGCCATCCTTCACCTAGGTTGTAGGGAACACAAAGTTTCTTGTCAATTGCAAACTACAATCCATACATATATATGGGGAGTTACTAGCTCCAACTCGGTTTTACAGAGAAAACTACAGGAACTTCCAACCGATACTACGAAACACACTTTAAAACCAAAGTAAAATGTTCCCCTGCAACCCGTTCCATTTGTGCTAGATGAATGAAAGTCTCTCCAGATGCTCAGATCTGAGAGATAAGTGTTTGTGAAAGCCGTACTTCAAATAGCTTGTCGGGAACACAAAGTTTCTTTTCAGTTGCAAACTACACTCCATATTTATATATGGGGAGTTACTAGCTCATATCGATTTTACAGTGAAAACTGCAGGAACTTCAATACGGCACTAGGAAACAGACTGAGAAAGCTTAGTAAAATTTCCCCTACAAACCGTTCCTTTTATGCTAGATGAACGAAAGTCTCTCCACATGATCAGTTCTGAGAGATAATTGTGTGTTAAAGCCGTCCTTCACCTAGCTTGTTGGAAACACAAAGTTTCTTTTCAGTTGCAAACTACACTCCTTAAATATATATGGGGAGGTACTAGCTCCAACTCAGTTTTACAGTGAAAACAGCAGGAATATCATACCTGCACTAGGAAACAGACTCAGAACACAGAGAACAGATTCTCCTCCAACGTATTCCCTTTGTGCTACTTGAACGAACGTCTCTCCACATGTTCAGTTCTGAGAGATAAGTGTGTGTGAAAGCCATTCTTCACCTAGCTTGTTGGGAACACAAATATTCTTTCAGTTGCAATCTACAATCCATACATATATATGGGGAGGTACTAGCTCAAACTCGGTTTTATAGTGAAAACTGCAGGAACTTCAAACTGGCACTAGGAAACAGACTGAGAATCAGAGTAAATGTTTCTCCTGCAACCCGTTCCCTTTGTGCTAGGAGAACGAAAGTCTCTCCACATGCTCAGTTCTGAGAAATAAGTGTGTGTGAAAGCCATCATTCACCTAGGTTGTTGAGAACGCAAAGTTTCTTTTCAGTTGCAAACTACACTCCATTCATATATATGTGGTGGTACTAGCTCCAACTGTGTTTTACAGTGAAAACTGCAGGAACTTCAAAACGGCACTGGGAAACAGAATGAGAAACCAGAGAATAGTTCCTCCTGCAACCCGTTCCCTTTGTGCTAGATGAATGAACGTCTCTCCACATGCTCAGTTCTGAGAGATAACTGTGTGTGAAAGCCGTCCTTCACCTTTATTGATGGGAACACAAAGTTTCTTTTCAGTTGCAAACTACATTCCATAAATATAGATGGGGAGTTACTAGCTCCAAAACCGTTTTACATTAAACTGCAGGAACTTCAAAATGGCACTAGGAAACAGTCTCAGAACACAGAGTTTAATTTTCTCCTGTAAACCGATTCCTTTGTCCTAGGTGAATGAACATCTCTCCCCGTGCTCAGTTCTGAGATATAAGTGTGTGTGAAAGCCGTCCTTCACCTAGCTTGTAGGGAACACAAAATTTCTTTTCAGTTGCAATCTACACTCCATAAATATATATTGGGGGGTACTAGCTCCAACTCGGTTTTACAGTGAAAACTGCAGGAATTTCAAACCGGCACTAGGAAACAGACTCAGAACCCAGAGAAACAGTTTCTCCTGCAAACTCTTCCCTTTAGCTAGGTGAACGAACGTCTCTCCACATGCTCAGTTCTGAGAGATAAGTGTGTGTGGAAGCCATCCTTCACCTAGGTTGTAGGGAACACAAAGTTTCTTGTCAATTGCAAACTACAATCCATACATATATATGGGGAGTTACTAGCTCCAACTCGGTTTTACAGAGAAAACTACAGGAACTTCCAACCGATACTAGGAAACACACTTTAAAACCAAAGTAATATGTTCCCCTGCAACCCGTTCCCTTTGTGCTAGATGAATGAAAGTCTCTCCAGATGCTCAGATCTGAGAGATAAGTGTTTGTGAAAGCCGTACTTCAAATAGCTTGTCGGGAACACAAAGTTTCTTTTCAGTTGCAAAATACCCTCCATACATATACATGCGGAGGTACTAGCTCAAATCGGATTTGCAGTGAAAATAGCAGGAATTTCAATCCGGCACTAGGAAACAGACTGAGAATGCTGAGTAAAATTTTCCCTTCAACACGTTCCCTTTGTGCTAGATGAACGAAAGTCTATCCACATGCTCAGTCCTGAGAGATAAGTGTGTGTGAAAGCAGTCCATCACCAAGCTTGTTGGGAACACAAAGTTTCTTTTAAGTTGCAGACTACACTCCATAAGTATATGTGGGTTATTAGTTCCCACTCGGTTTTACAATGGAAAGTGCAGGAACTTCAAACCGGCACTAGGAATCAGATTGAGAAACCAGAGTAAAAGTTTCCCTGCAAAACGTTCCAATTGTTCTAGGTGAACGAACGTCTCTGCACATGCTCAGTTCTGAGAGAAAATTGAATGTGAAAGCCGTCCTTCACCTAGCTAGTTGGGAACACAAAGATTCTTCTCAGTTGCAAACTACACTCCTTACATCTATATGGGTAGGTACTAGCCCAAATTCGGTTTTACAGAGAAAACTGCAGGAACTTCCATCCGACACTAGGAAACACACTGAGAAACCAGATTAAAATGTTCCCCTGCAAAACGTTCCCGTTGTGCTAGATGAATGACCCTCTATTCAGATGCCAAGATCTGAGAGATAAGTGTGTGTGAAAGCCGTTCTTCAACTAGCTTGTTGCGAACACAAAGATTGAAATCATTTGCAAACCACAATCCATATATATATAAGGGGAAGTACTACTTCCAACTCGGTTTTACAGTGAAAACTGCAGGAACTTCAAATAGGCACTAGGAAACATATTGAAAAACCAGACAATATATTCTCATGCAACCAGTTCCCTTCGTGCTAGATGAATGAAAGTCTCTCCACATGATCAGTTCTGAGAGGTAAGTGTGTGTGAAAGGCATCCTTCACTTACCTTGTCGGGAACACAAAGTTTCTTTTCAGTTGCAAACTACAATCCATACATATATATGGGGAGGCACAAGCTCATTTCGGTTTTACAGTGAAAACTGCAGGATCTTCAATATGGCACTAGGAAACAGACTGAGAAAGCTTAGTAAAATTTCCCCTGCAACCCGTTCCATTTGTGCTAGATGAAAGAACGTCTCTCCACATGCTCAGTTCTGAGAGATAAGTGGGTGTGAAAGCCGCCCTTCACCTATCTTGTTGGGAACACAAAGTTTCTTTTCAGTTGCAAACTACATTTCATACATGTATATGGGTAGGTACTAACTCCAACTCGGTTTTACAGTGAAAACTGCAGGAACTTCAAACCGGCACTAGGAAACACACTGAGAAACCAGAGAATATGTTCCCCTGCCACCCGTTCCATTTGTGCTAGATGAATGAACGTCTGTCCAGATGCTCAGATCTGAGAGATAAGTGTGTGTGAAAGCCGTCCATCACCTAGCTTGTTGGGAACACAAAGATTCTATTCAGATGCAAACCACAAACCATATATATATGAGGGGAGGTACTAGTTCCAACTCGGGTTTACAGTGAAAACTGCAGGAACTTCAAACCGGCACTAGGAAACAGATTGAGACACAGAGAATAGTTTCTCCTGCAACCCGTTCCCTTTGTGCTAGATGAATGAACGTCTCTCCACATGCTCAGTTCTGAGAGGTACGTGTTTGTGAAAGGCGTCTTTCAACTAGCTTGTCGGGATCACAAATTGTCTATTCAGTTGCAAACTACACTCCATACATATATGTGGGGAGGTAATAGCTCAAATCGATTTTACAGTGAAAACTGCAGGAACTTCAATAAGTCACTAGGAATCAGAATGAGAAAGCTTAGTAAAATTTCCCCTGCAACACGTTCCTTTGTGCTAGATGAACGAACGTCTCTCAACGTGCTCAGTTCTGAGAGATAAGTGGGTGTGAAAGCCGTCCTTCACCTAGCTTGTTGGGAACACAAAGTTTCTTTCCAGTTGCAAACTACACTAAATAAATATATATATGGGGAGGTACTAGCTCCAAATCTGTTTTACAGTGAAAACTACAGGAACTTCAAACCGGCACTAGGAAACAGACTCAGAATCCAGAGTAAAAGTTTCTCCTGCAACCCGTTCTGTTTGTGCAAGGTGAAGGAACATCACTCCGCATGCTCAGTTCTGAGAGTTAAGTGAGTGTGAAAGCCGTCCTTCACCTCGCTTGTTGGGAACACAAAGTTCCTTTTCAGTTGCTAACTACACTCCATTCATATATATGGGGCTGTACTAGCTCAAATTGCTTTTAAAGTGAAAAATGCAGGAACTTCAACCCGGCACTAGCAAACGGACTGAGAAAGCTGATTAAAATTTCCCCTTACTCCCGTTCCCTTTGTGCTAGATGAACGAACGTCTTTCCACATGCTCAGTTCTAAGAGATAAGGGTGTGTGAAAGCCGTCCTTCACCTAGCATGTTGGGAACACAAAGATTCTTTCAGTTGCAAAATACACTGCATACATATTTGCGGAGGTATAATCTCCAACTCGGTTTTACAGTGAAAACTGCAGGAACTTCAAACCGGCTCTAGGAAATAGACTGAGAAACTAGAGTAACAGTTTTTCCTGATACCCGTTCCCATTTGGTAGATGAACGAACGTCTCTCCACATGCTCACTTCTGAGAGATAAGTTTGTGTGAAAGCCTTTCTACACCTAGCTTGTTGGGAACACAAAATTCTTTTCAGTAGCAAACTACACTCCATAAATATATATGGGGATGTACTAGCTCCATATCTGTTTTACAGTGAAAACTGCAGGAAATTCAAACCGGTACTAGGAAACTGACTGAGAAACCAGAGAACAATTTTCACCTTCCACACGTTCCCTTTGTGCTAGATGAACGAACGTCTCCCACATGCTCAGTTCTGAGAGATAAGTTTGTGTGAAAGCCAACCTTCACACAGCTTGTTTAGAATGCAAAGTTTCTTTTAAGTTGCAAAGTACACTCCGTATATATATATGGGGTGGTACTAGCTCCAAATGGGTTTTACAGTGAAAACTGTAGGAACTTCAAAACGGCACTAGGAAAAAGACTGAGAAAACAGAGTAAAAGTTTCTCCTGAAACCGGTTTCATTTTTGCTAGATGAACGAACGTCTCTCCACATTCTCAGTTCTGAAAGATAAGTTTGGGGGAAAGCCGTGCTTCAAATTGCTTGTTGGAAACACAAAGTTTCTTTCCATTTGCTAACTATACTCCATAAATATATATGGGGTGGTACTAGCTCCAAATCGGTTTTATAGTGTAAACTGCAGGAAGTTCAAACTGGCACTATGAAACAGACTGAGAAACAAGAGTAAAATGTTCTCCTGCAACCCGTTCCCTTTTTGCTAGGTGAACGAATATCTCTCCACATGCTCAGTTCTGAGAGATAAGTGTGTGTGGAAGCCATCCTTCAACTTTGATGTTGGGAACACAAAGTTTCTTCTCAATTGCAAACTATAATCCATACATATATATGGGGAGGTATTAGCTCCAACTCGGTTTTACAGAGAAAACTACAGGAACTTCCAACCGACACAAGGAAACACACTTTGAAACCAGAGTAATATGTTCCCCTGCATCCCGTTCCATTTGTGCCAGATGAATGAACTTCTCTCCAGATGCACAGATTTGAGAGATATGTGTGTGTGAAAGTCGTCCTTCACCTAGCTTGTCGGGAACAGAAAGTTTCTTTTAAGTTGCAAACTAAACTCCATACATATATATGGGCAAGTACTAGCTCATATCGATTTTAAAGTGAAAAATGCAGGAACTTCAATACGGTACTAGGAAACAGACTGAGAAAGCTTAGTAAAATTTCTCCTACAAACCTTTCCTTTTGTACAAGATGAACGAACTTCTCTCCACATGCTCAGTTCTGAGAGATATGTGTGTGTGAAGCCGTCCTTCACCTAACTTGTTGGGAACCAAAGTTTCTTTTCAGTTGCAAGCTACACTCCTTAAATATATATGCGGAGGTACTAGCTCAAATCGGTTTTGCAGTGAAAATAGCAGGTATTTCAATCCGACACTACGAAACAGACTGAGAATGCTGAGTAAAATTTTCCCTTCAACACGTTCCCTTTGTGCTAGATGAACGAAAGTCTATCCACATGCTCAGTCCTGAGAGATAAGTGTGTGTGAAAGCAGTCCATCACCAAGCTTGTTGGGAACACAAAGTTTCTTTTCAGTTGCAAACTACACTCCATACATACATATAGGGAGGTCCTAGCTCCAACTAGTTTTTGCAGTGAAAACGGCTGGAAGTTCAAACGGCACTAAGAAACACACTGAAAAGGTTAGTAAAATTTCCCCTGCAAACCGTTCCTTTTGTGCTACATGAACGAAAGTCTCTCCACATGCTCAGTTCTGAGAGACAAGTGTGTGTGAAAGCCGTTATTCAACTAGCTTATTGGGAATACAAATATTCTTTTCAGTTGCAATCAACACTCCATATATATATATGGGGAGTTCCTATCTCCAACCATGTTTTAGAGTGAAAACTGCAGGAACTTCAAACTGGCACTAGGAAACAGACTGAAAAACCTGAGTAAAAGTTTCCCCTGCAACACGTTCCATTTGTGCTAGGTGAACGAACGTCTCTCCACATGCTCAGTTCTGAGATATGTGTGTGTGAAAGCCGAACTTCACCTAGCTTGTTGGGAACACAAAGATTCTTCTCAGTTGCAAACTACACTCCGTACATATATATGGGTAGGTACTAGCTCCAACTCGGTTTTACAGAGAAATCTGCAGAAACTTCCAACCGACACTAGGAAACACACTGAGAAACCAGAGTAAAATGATCACCTGCATACAATTCCCTTTGTGCTAGATGAATGTACGTCTCTCCAGATGCTCAGACCTGAGAGATAAATGTGTGTGAAGGCCGTCCTTCACCTATCTTGTTGGGAACACAAAGTTTATTTTCAGTTGCAAACTACACTCCATAAATATAGATGGGGAAGTACTAGCTCCAAATCGGTTTTACATTGAAAACTGCAGGAAAAACAAAACGGCACTAGGAAACAGTCTCAGAACCCAGAGTTAAATTTTGTCCTGTAAACCGATTCCTTTGTCCTAGGTGAATGAACGTCTCTCCACGTGCTCTGTTCTGAGAGAGAAGTGTGCGTGAAAGCCGGCCTTCACATAGCTTTTTGGGAAATCAAAGTTTCTTTTCAGATGCAAACTACAATCCATACATATATATGGCGAGGTAATAGCTCCAACTCGGTTTTACAGTGAAAACTGCAGGAATTTCATACCGGCACTAGGAAACAGACTCAGAACCCAGAGAAACAGTTTCTCCTGCAACTTCTTCCCTTTAGCTAGGTGAACGAACGTCTCTCCACAAGCTCAGTTCTGAGAGACAAGTGTGTGTGGAAGCCATCCTTCATCTATGTTGTTGTGAACACATAGTTTTTTCTCAATTGCAAACTACAAACTATACATATATATGGGGAGGTACTAGCTCCAACTCGGTTTTACAGAGAAAACTACAGGAACTTCCACCCGACACAAGGAAACACATTTTGAAACCAGAGAAAAATGTTCCCCTGCATCCCGTTCCCTTTGTGCTAGATGAATGTACGTCTCTCCACATGCTCTGATCTGAGAGATATGTGTGCGTGAAAGCCGTCCTTCACCTAGCTTGTCGGGAACAGAAAGTTTCTTTTAAGATGCAAACTACACTCCATACATATATATGGGGAGGTACTAGCTCATATCGATTTTAAAGTGAAAACTGCAGGAACTTCAATACGGCACTAGGAAACAGTCTCAGAACACAGAGTAAAAGATTCCCCTCCAATCCATTCCCTTTGTGCTATTTGAACGAACGTCTCTCCACATGCTCAGTTCTGAGAGATAAGTGTGTGTGAAAGCCGTCCTTCACATAGCTTGTTAGGAACACAAGGTTTCTTTTCATTTGCAAACTACTCTCCATATATATATATAGGGAGGTACTAGCTCCAACTCGGTTTTACAGTGAAAACTGTAGGAATTTCAAACCGGCACTAGGAAACAGACTCAGAACCCAGAGAAACAGTTTCCCCTGCAACCTCTTCCCTTTAGCTTGGTGAACTAACGTCTCTCCACATGCTCAGTTCTGAGAGATAAGTGTGTGTGGAAGCCATTCTTCACCTAGGTTGTTGGGAACACAAAGTTTCTTCTCAATTGCAAACTACAATCCATACATATATATGGGGAGTTACTAGCTCCAACTCGGTTTTACAGAGAAAACTACAGGAACTTCCAACCGATACTAGGAAACACACTTTAAAACCAAAGTAAATTGTTCCCCTGCAACCCGTTCCCTTTGTGCTAGATGAATGAAAGTCTCTCCAGATGCTCAGATCTGAGAGATAAGTGTGTGTGAAAGCCGTACTTCACCTAGCTTGTCGGGAACACAAAGTTTCTTTTCAGTTGCAAACTTCAGTCCATACATATATATGGGGAGGTAATAGCTCATATCGATTTTACAGTGAAAACTGCAGGAACTTCAATACGGCACTAGGAAACAGACTGAGAAAGCTTAGTAAAATTTCCCCTACAAACCGTTCCTTTTATGCTAGATGAACGAAAGTCTCTCCACATGATCAGTTCTGAGAGATAATTGTGTGTGAAAGCCGTCCTTCACCTAGTTTGTTGGGAACACAAAGTTTCTTTTCAGTTGCAAACTACTCTCCTTAAATATATATGGGGAGGTACTAGCTCCAACTCGGTTTTGCAGTGAAAACTGCAGGAATTTCAAACCTGCACTAGGAAACAGACTCAGAACACAGAGAACAGTTTCTCCTCCAACGCATTCCCTTTGTGCTAGTTGAACGAAAGTCTCTCCACATGCTCAGTTCTGAGAGATAATTGTGTGTGAAAGCCATCCTTCAACTAGCTTGTTAGGAACACAAAGTTCCTTTTCAGTTGCAAACTACTCTCCATACATATATATAGGTAGGTACTAGCTCCAACCCGGTTTTACAGTGAAAATTGCAGGAACTTCCAATTTGCACTAGGAAACAGACTGAGAAACCAGAGTAACAGTTTCTTCTGCAAAACATTCCATTTTGCTAGGTGAACGAAAGTCTCTCCACATGCTCAGTTCTGAGAGATTTGTGTGTGTGAAAGCCATCATTGACCTAGATTTTTGATAACGCAAAGATTCTTTTCAGATGCAAACTACACTCCATACATATATATGGGGTGGTACTAGCTCCAACTGTGTTTTACAGTGAAAACTGCAGGAATTTCAAACCTGCACTAGGAAAAAGACTCAGAACACAGAGAACAGGTTCTCCTCTAACGCATTCCCTTTGTGCTATTTGAACGAACAACTCTCCACATGCTCAGTTCTGAGAGATAAGTGTGTGTGAAAGCCATCCTTCAACTAGCTAGTTAGGAACACAAAGTTTCTTTTCAGTTGCAAACTACTCTCCATACATATATATAGCTAGGTACTAGCTCCAACCCGGTTATACAGTGAAAACTGCAGGAACTTCAAATTTGCACTAGGAAACAGACTGAGAAACCAGAGTAAAAGTTTCTCCTGCAAACCATTCCATTTTGCTAGGTGAACGAAGGTCTCTCCACATGCTCAGTTCTGAGAGATATGTGTGTGCTAAAGCCGTCCTTCACCTAGCTTGTTGGAAATACAAAGTTTCTTTTCAGTTGTAAATTACACTCCATGCATATATATGCGGTGGTTCTAGCTCCAACTATGTTTTACAGTGAAAACTGCAGGAACTTCAATAAGGCACAAGGAAACAGACAGAGAAAGCTTAGTAAAATTTCACTGCACCCCGTTCCCTTTGTGCTAGATGAACAAACGTCTCTCCACATGATCATTTCTGAGAGATAAGTGTGTGTGAAAGCTGTCCTTCACATAGCTTCTTGGGAAAACAAAGTTTCTTTCCAGTTGCAAACTACACTCCATATATATATATAGGTAGGTACTAGCTCCAACTAGGTTTTATAGTGAAAACTGCAGGAACTTCAAACTGGCACTAGGAAACAGACTGAGAAACCAGAGGAAAAGTTTCTTCTGCAACCCGTTCCTTTTGCGATAGGTGAACTAAAGTCTCTCCACGTGCTCAGTTCTGAGATATAAGTGTGTTTGAAAGCCGTCCTTCACCTAGCTTGCTGGGAACACAAAGTTTTTTTCAGATGCATAATACACTCCATACTTATATATGCGGAGGTATTAGCTCAAATAGGTTTTACAGTGAAAATAGCAGGAATTTCAATACGGCACTTGGAAACAGACTGAGAATGCTGAGTAAAATTTTCCCTTCAAACCGTTCCCTTTGTGCTAGATGAACGAACGTCTATCCAAATGCTCAGTTCTCAGGGAAAAGTGTGTGTGAAAGCAGTCCATCACCAAGCTTGTTTGGAACACAAAGTTTCTTTTAAGGTGCAAACTACACTCCATAAATATATGGGTTTGTATAAGCTCCAACTCGGTTTTACAGTGAAAACTGCAGGAACTTCAAACCGGCACTAGGAAACACACTGAGGAACCAGAGTAAAATGCTCCCCTGCCACCCGTTCCATTTGTGCTAGATGAATGAACGTCTCTCCACATGCTCAGTTCTGAGAGAAAATTGAGTGTGAAAGCCGTCCTTCACCTAGCTAGTTGGGAACACAAAGATTCTCCTCAGTTGCAAAATACACTCCTTACATCCATATGGGTAGGTACTAGCCCCAACACGGTTTTACAGAGAAAACTGCAGGAACTTCCATCCGACACTAGGAAACACACTGAGAAACCAGAGGAAAATATTCCACTGCAAAACGTTCCTGTTGTGCTAGATGAATGACCGTCTATTCAGATGCTAATATCAGAGAGATAAGTGTGTGTGAAAGCCGTTCTTCAACTAGCTTGTTGGGAACGCAAAGATTCTATTCAGTTGCAAACTACAATCCATATATATATAAGGGGTGGTACTAGCGCCAACTCGGGTTTACAGTGAAAACTGCAGGAACTTCAAACCGACACTAGGAAACAGATTGAAAAACCAGAGATTATTTTCTCCTGCAACACGTTCCCTTTGTGCTAGATGAATGAACGTCTCTCCACATTCTCAGTTCTGAAAGGTATGTGTGTGTGAAAGGCGTCCTTCACCTACCTAGTCGGAAACACAAAGTTTCTTCTCAGTTGCAAACTACACTCCATACATATATATGGGGAGGCATTAACTCATTTCGGTTTTACATTGAAAACTGCAGGAACTTCAATATGGCACTAGGAAACAGACTGAGAAAGCTTAGTAATATTTCCGCTGCAACCCGTTTCCTTTGTGCTAGATGAATGAACGTCTTTCCACGTGCTAAGTTCTGAGATATAAGTGGGTGTGAAAGCCGTCCTTCACCTAGCTTGTTGGGAACACAAAGTTTCTTTTCAGTTGCAGACTACAATTCATAAAATATATGGGGTGGTACTTGTTCCAACACGGTTTTACAGTGAAAACTGCAGGAACTTCAAACCGGCACTAGGAAACAGACTCAGAACCCAGAGTAAAAGTTTCTCCTGCAACCCGTTCCGTTTGTGCTAGGTGAACGAACGTCACTCTGCATGCTCAGTTCTGAGAGATAAGTGTGTGTGAAAGCAGTCCTTCACCTAGCTGGTTGGGAACACAAAGTTTCTTTTCAGTTGCTAACTAAACTCCATTCATATATATTTGGGAGGTACTATCTCAAATCGGTGTTACAGTGAAAACTGCAGGAACTTCAAACAGGAACTAGGAAACGGACTGAGAAAGCTGAGTAAAATTTCCCCTTCAACCCATTCCCTTTGTGCTAGATGAACGAACGTCTCTCCACATGCTCAGTTATGAGAGATAAGTGTGTGTGAAAGCCGTCCTTCACCAAGCTTGTTGGGAACACATAGTTTCTTTTCAGGTGCAATCTACACTCCATACATTTATATGGGTAGGTACTTGCTCCAACTGGATTTTACAGGGAAAACTGCAGGAAATTCAAACTGGCACTAGGAAACAGCCTGAGAAACCAGTGTAAAATGTTCCCCTGCCACCCGTTCCCTTTGTGCTAGATGAATGAACGTCTCTCCAGATGCTCAGATCTGAGAGAAATGTGGGTGTGAAAGCCATCCTTCACCTAGCTTGTTGGGAACACAAAGATTCTATTCAGTTGCAAATCAGAAACCATTCATATATAAGGGGAGGTACTAGTTCCAACTCGGGTTTATAGTGAAAACTGCAGGAAATTCAAACCGACACTAGGAAAATGATTGAAAAACCAGAGAATATTTTCTCCTGCAACAGGATCCCTTTGTGCTAGATGAATGAAAGTCTCTCCACTTGCTCAGTTCTGAAAGTTATTTGTGTGTGAAAGGCGTCCTTCACCTACCTTGTCGGAAACACAAAGTTTCTTTTAGGTTGCAAACTACACTCCATAAATATATATGGGCAGGCACAAGCTCATTTCTGTTTTACAGTGAAAACTGCAGGAACTTCAATATGGCACTAGGAAACAGACATAGAAAGCTTAGTAAAATTTCCCCTGCAAACCGTTCCCTTTGTGCTAGATGAACGAAAGTCTCTCCACGTGCTCAGTTCTGAGATATAATTGGGTGTGAAAGCCGTCCTTCACCTAGCTGGCTGGGAACACAAAGTTTCTTTTAAATTGCTAACTACAATCCATTCATATTTATTGGGGAGGTACTAGCTCAAATCGGTTTTACACTGAAAACTGCAGGAACTTCAAACCGGCACTAGGAAACGGACTGAGAAAGCTGAGTAAAATTTCCCCTTCCACCCGTTCCCTTTGTGCTAGATGAACGAACGTCTCTCCACATGCTCAGCTCTAAGAGATAAGTGTGTGTGAAAGCCGTCCATCACCTAGCTTGTTGGGAACACAAAGATTCTTTCAGTTGCAAAGTACACTGCATACATATATTTGGAGGTATAATCTCCAACTCTGTTTTACAGTGAAAACTGCAGGAACTTCAAACCGGTTCTAGGAAACAGACTGAGAAACCAGAGTAACAGTTTCTCCTGCTACCCGCTCCCATTGTGCTGGATGAACGAACGTCTCTCCACATGCTCAGTTCTGAGAGACAAGTGTGTGTGAAAGCCGTCCTTCAACTAGCTTGTTGAGAACGCAAAGTTTCTTTTAAGTTGCAAACTACAATCCGAACATATATATGGGTTTGTACTAGCTCCAAATGTGTTTTACAGTGAAAACTGCAGGAACTTTCAAACGGCACTAGGAAAAATGCTGAGAAACCAGAGCAAATGTTTCTCCTGAACCCCGTTTCTTTGTGCTAGATGAACGAATGTCTCACCCCATGCTAAGTTCAGAAACATAAGTGTGGGTGAAAGCCGTCTTTCACCTAGCTTGTTGGGAGCACAAAGATTCTTTTCAGTTGCAAACTACACTCCATAAATATATACGGGTAGGTACTAGCTCAAAATCGGTTTTACAGTGAAAACTGCAGGAACTTCAAACCGGCACTAGGAAACTGACTGAGAAAGCAGAGAACAAGTTTCCACTGCATCCCGTTCCCTTTGTGCTACATGAACGAACATCTCTTCACATGCTCAGTTCTGAGAGACAAGAGTGTGTTAAAGCCGCCTTCACCTAGCTTGTTGAGAACGCAAAGTTTCTTTTAAGTTGCAAACTACAATCCGTACATATATATGGGTTTGTACTAGCTCCAAATGTGTTTTACAGTGAAAACTGCAGGAACTTTCAAACGGCACTAGGAAAAATGCTGAGAAACCAGAGCAAATGTTTCTCCTGAACCCCGTTTCTTTGTGCTAGATGAACGAATGTCTCACCCCATGCTAAGTTCAGAAACATAAGTGTGGGTGAAAGCCGTCTTTCACCTTGCTTGTTGGGAGCACAAAGATTATTTTCAGTTGCAAACTACACTCCATAAATATATACGGGTAGCTACTAGCTCAAAATCGGTTTTACAGTGAAAACTGCAGGAACTTCAAACCAGCACTAGGAAACTGACTGAGAAAGCAGAGAACAAGTTTCCACTGCATCCCGTTCCCTTTGTGCTACATGAACGAACATCTCTCCACATGCTCAGTTCTGAGAAACAAGAGTGTGTTAAAGCCGCCTTCACCTAGCTTGTTGAGAACGCAAAGTTTATTTTCAGTTGCAAACTAAAATCCGTACATATATATGGGGTTGTACTAGCTCTAAATGGTTTTTAAAGTGAAAACTGCAGGAACTTCAAAACGGCACTAAGAAAAATTCTCAGAAACCAGAGTAAAAGTATCTCCTGAAACACGTTTCCATTATCTAGATGAACGAATGTCTCTCCACATGCTCAGTTCAGAAAGAAAAGTGTGGGTGAAAGCCGTCCTTCACCTAGCTTGTTGGAAACACAAAGTTTCTTTTCAGTTGCAAATTACACTCCATACATATATATGGGATGGTTCTAGCTCCAACTCGCTTCTACAGAGAAAACTGCAGGAACTTCCAACCGACACCAGGAAACACACTGAGAAACCAGAGTAAAATGTTCCCTTTCCACCCGTTCCTTTTGTGCTAGATGAATGAACGTCTCTCCAGATGCTAAGAACTGAGAGATATGTGTGTGTGAAAGCCGTCCTCCACCTAGCTTGTTGGGAACACAAAGATTCTATTCAGTTGCAAACCACAAACCATACATATATAAGGGGAGGTACTAGTTCCAACTCGTGTTTACATTGAAAACTGCAGGAAATTCAAACCGTCACTAGGAAACTGATTGAGAAACCAGAGAATAGTTTCTCCAGCAACCCGTTCCCTTTGTGCTAGATGAATGAATGTCTCCCTCATGCTCAGTTCTGAGAGGTACGTGTGCGTGAAAGGCGTCCTTCAACTAGCTTGTCGGGAACACAAAGTGTCATTTCATTTGCAAACTACACTCCATACATATATATACGGAGGTAATAGCTCAAATCGATTTTACAGTGAAAACTGCAGGAACTTCAATAAGGCACTAGAAAACAGACTGAGAAATCTTAGTAAAATTTCCCCTGTAACCCGTTCCTTTTGTGCTAGATGAACGAACGTCTCTCCACATGCTCAGTTCTGAGAGATAAATGGGTGTGAAAGCCGTCCTTCAGCTAGCTTGTTGGGAACACAAAGTTTCTTTTCAGTTGCTATCTACACTCCATTCATATATATGGGGCTGTACTAGCTCAAATCGGTTTTACAGTTAAAACTACAGGAACTTCAAACCGGCACTAGGAAACAGACTCAGAACCCAGAGTAAAAGTTTCTCCTGCAACCCATTCCGTTTGTGCTAGGTGAAGGAACGTCACTCCGCTTGCACATTTCTGAGAGAAAAGTAAGTGTGAAAGCCGTCCTTCATCTAGCTTGTTGGGAGCACCAAGTTTCTTTTCAGTTGCTAACTACACTCCATTCATATATATGGGGCTCTATTAGCTCAAATCGGTTTTACAGTGAAAACTGCAGGAACTTCAACCCAGCACTAGGAAACGGACTGAGAAAGCTGAGTAAAACTTCCCCTTCCATCCGTTCCCTTTGTGCTAGATGAACGAACGTCTCTCCACATGCTCAGTTCAAAGAGATAAATGTGTGTTAAAGCCGTCCTTCACCTAGCTTGTTGGGAACACAGAGATTCTTTCAGTTGCAAATTACACTGCATACATATATGGGGAGGTATAATCTCCAACTCGGTTTTACAGTGAAAAGTGCAGGAAATTCAAACCGGCTCTAGGAATCAGACTGAGAAACTAGAGTAGAAGTTTCTCCTGCTACCCGTTCCCATTGTGCTATGTGAACGAAAGTCTCTCCAAATGCTCACTTCTGAGGAATAAGTGTGTGTGAAAGCCGTTCTTCACCTAGCTTGTTGGGAACACAAAGTTTCTTTTCAGTTGCAAACTACACTCACTAAATATATATGGGGAGGTACTAGCTCCAAATCGGTTTTACAGTGAAAACTGCAGGAACTTCAAACCGGCACTAGGAAACTAACTGAGAAACCAGAGAAAAATTTTCTCCTACCACCCGTTCCCTTTGTGCTAGATGAACGAAAGTCTCTCCACATGCTCAGTTCTGAGAGATAAGTGTGTGTGAAAGCCATTCTTCACACAGCTTGTTGAGAACGCAAAGTTTCTTTTAAGTTGCAAACTACATTCCGTACATATATATGGGGTGGTACTAGCTCCAAATGTGTTTTACAGTGAAAACTTAGGAACTTCAAAACGGCACTAGGAAAAAGACTGAGAAAACAGATTAAAAGTTTCTCCTGAAACCGGTTTCATTTTGCTAGATGAACGAACGTCTCTCCACATGCTCAGGTCTGAAAGATAAGTTTGGATGAAAGCCGTGCTTCAACTAGCTTGTTGGAAACACAAAGTTTCTTTCCAGTTGCAAACTACACTGCATACATATATATGGGGAGGTACTAGCTCCAACTCGGTTTTATAGTGAAAACTGCAGGAACTTCAAACTGGCACTATGAAACAGACTGAGAAACCAGAGTAACAGATTCCCTGCAATCCGTTCCCTTTGTGCTAGGTGAACGAAAGTCTCTCCACATGCTCAGTTCTGAGAGATAAGTGTGTGTGAAAGCCTTCCTTCAACTAGCTTGCTGGAAACACAAAGATTCTTTTCAGTTGCAAAACACACTC
Organism: Camelus bactrianus; assembly: GCF_048773025.1. Taxonomy (NCBI): domain Eukaryota; kingdom Metazoa; phylum Chordata; class Mammalia; order Artiodactyla; family Camelidae; genus Camelus; species Camelus bactrianus. Next base: position 1,063,295 of record NC_133566.1, read on the forward strand.
CATATATATACATGCGGAGGTACAACCTCAAATCGGTTTTACAGTGAAAATAGCAGGAATTTCCATCCGGCACTAGAAAACAGACTGAGAATGCTGAGTAAAATTTTCCCTTCAACCCGTTCCCTTTGTGCTAAATGAACGAACGTCTATCCACATGCTCAGTTCTCAGAGATAAGTGTGTGTGAAAGCAGTCCTTCACCAAGCTTGTTGGCATCACAAAGTTTCTCTTAAGTTGCAATCTACACTCCATAACTATATGGGGTTGTATAATCTCCAACTCGGTTTTACAGTGAAACTGCAGGAACTTCAAACCGGCACTAGGAAACTGACTGAGAAACCAGAGAACAAGTTTCCCCTGCATCCCGTTCCCTTTGTGCTACATGAACGAACGTCTCTCCACATGCTCAGTTCTAAGAGATAAGTGTGTGTGAATGCCGTCCTGCACCTAGCTTGTTGGGAACACAAAGATTATTTCAGTTGCAAACTACAATGCATAAATATATGAGGAGGTATAGTCTCCAACTCAGTTTTACAGTGAAAACTGCAGGAAATTCAAACCGGCTCTAGTAAACAGGATGACAAACCGGAGTAAAAGTTTCTCCTGCTACCCGTTCCCATTGTGCTAGATGAACGAACGTCTCTCCACATGCTCAGTTCTCAGAGATAAGTGTGTGTGAAAGCAGTCCTTCACCTAGCTTGCTGGGAACACAAAGTTATTTTCAGATGCAAAATACATTCCATACATATACATGCGGAGGTACAACCTCAAATCTGTTTTCCAGTGAAAATAGCAGGAATTTCAATCCGGCACTAGGAAACAGACTGAGAATGCTGAGTAAAATTTTCCCTTCAACCCGTTCCCTTTGTGCTAGATGAGCGAACGTCTATCCACATGCTGAGTTCTCAGAGATAAGTGTGTGTGAAAGCAGTCCTTCACCAAGCTTGTTGGGAACACAAATATTTTTTAAGTTGCAATCTACACTCCATAACTATATGGGGGTGTATAAGCTCCAACTCGGTTTTACAGTGAAAATTGCAGGAACTTCAAACCGGCACTAGGAAACAGATTGAGAAACCAGAGTAAAAGTTTCCCTGCAAAACGTTCCCTTTATGCTAGGTGAACGAAAGTCTCTCCACATGCTCAGGTCTGAGAGATAAGTTTGTGTGAAAGCCGTCCTTCAGATATCTTGATGGGAACACGAAGATTCTTCTCAGTTGCAAACTACACTCCATATATATATATGGGTAGGTACTAGCTCCAAATCGGTTTTACAGAGAAAACTGCAGGAACTTCCAACCGATACTAGGAAACACACTGAGAAACCAGAGTAAAATATTCCCCTGCCACCCGTTCCCTTTGTGCTAGATGAATGAACTTCTCTCCAGATGCTCAGATCTGAGAGATAAGTGTGTGTGAAAGCCGTCTTCACCTAGTTTGTAGGGAACACAAAGATTCTATTCAGTTGCAAACCACAAACCATACATATATAAGGGGAGGTACTAGTTCCAACTCGGGTTTACAGTGAAATCTTCAGGAAATTCAAACCATAACTAGGAAACAGATTGAGATACCAGAGAATAGTTTCTCCTGCAACCCTTTCCATTTGTGCTAGATGAACGAACGTATCTCCACATGCTCAGTTCTGAGAGGTAAGTGTGTGTGAAAGGCGCCCTTCAAATAGCTTGTCGGGAAAACAAAGTTTCTTTTCAGTTGCAAACTACACTCCATATATATATATGGGGAGGTAATAGCTCAAATCGATTTTACAGTGAAAACTGCAGGAAATTCAATAAGGCACTAGGAAACAGCCTGAGAAAGCTTATTAAAATTTTACCTGCAACCCGTTCCCTTTGTGCTAGATGAACGAAAGTCTCTCCACATGCTCAGTTCTGAGAGATAAGTGGGTGTGAAAGCCGTCCTTCACCTAGCTTGTTGGGAACACAAAGTTCCTTCTCATTTGCAAACTACACTCCTTATATATATATAGGGAGGTACTAGCTCCAAATCGATTTTAATGAGATAACTGCAGGAACTTCATCCCGGCACTTGGAAACAGACTGAGAAAGCTGAGTAAAATTTCAACTTCCAACCGATCCCTTTGTCCTAGATGAACGAACGTCTCTCCACATGCCCAGTTCTAAGAGAAAAGTGTGTCTGAAAGCCGTCCTTCACCTAGCTTTTTGGGAACACAAAGATTCTTTCAGTTGCAAACTACAGTCCATATATTTATATGGGGAGGTCCAAGCTGCAACAAGGTTTTACAGTGAAAATTACAAGAACTTCAAACCGGCACTAAGAAACAGACTGAGAAACCAGAGTAAATGTTACACTTGCAAAGTGTTCCCATTTTCTAGGTGAACGAACTTTTCTCCACATGCTCAGTTCTGAGAGATAAGTGTGTGTGAAAGCCGTCCTTCACCTATCTTGTTGGGAACACAAAGTTCCTTTTCAGTTGCAAACTACACTCCATACATTTATATGGGGCGGTCCTGGCTAAAAATCGATTTTACAGTGAAAACTGCAGGAACTTCAAACCGGCACTAGGAAACTTACCGAGAACTAGAGTAAATGTTTCTCATGCAAAACGTTCCAATTTGTGCTAGATGAACGAACGTCTCCCCACATGCTCAGTTCTGAGAGATAAGTGTGTGTGAAAGCCGTATTTCCGCTAGCTTGTTGGTAATACAAATTTTAATTTCAGTTGCAATCTGCCATTCATACATGTAAATGGGGATGTACTAGCTCCAACTCTGTTTTACAGTGAAAAATGAAGGAACTTAATACTAGCACTAGGAAACATACTGAGAAACCAGAGTAACAGTTTCCACTGCAAACCTTTCCCTTTGTGCTAGATGAACGAACGTCTCTCCACATGCTCAGTTCTGAGAGATAAGTGTGTGCAAATGCCGTCCTTCAACTAGGTTGTTGGGAACACAAAATTTCTCTTCAGTTGCAAACTTCACTCCATAATTTTATATGGGGAGGACTTAGCTCCAACACGGTTTTACAGTGAAAACTGCAGGAACTTCAAAACGGCACTAGGAAACAGACTGAGAAACCAGAGTAAATGTTACATTGCAAAGCGTTTCCATTGTGCTAGGTGAACGGACTTTTCTCCACATGCTCAGTTCTGAGAGATAAGTGTGTGTGAAAGCCGTCCTTCACCTAGCTTGTTGGGAATACAAATTTTCATTTCAGTTGCAAACTACACATCATACATATAAAAGGGAAGGTACTAGCTCCAACTGGGTTTTACAGTGAAAAATGCAGCAACTTCATACCGGCACTAGGAAACAGACTGAGAAACTAGAGAAAAAGTTTCACCTGCAACCCGTTCCCATTGTGCTAGAAGAACGAATGTCTCCCCACATGTTAATTTCTGAGAGATAAGTGTGTGTGAAAGCCGTCCTTCAACTTGCTTGTTATGAACACAAAGTTTCTTCTCAGTAGCAAACTACCCTCCATACATATATAAGGGGAGGTACTAGTTGCAACTCGGGTTTACAGTGAAAACTGCAGGAATTTCAAACCGGCACTAGGAAACAGACTGAGAATCCAGAGTAAATGTTTCTCCTGCAGAACGTTCCCTTTGTGCTAGATGAATGAACGTCTCCCCACATGCTCAGTTCTGAGAGATAAGTGTGTGTGAAAGCCGTACTTCACCTAGCTTGTTGGTAATACAAATTTTCATTTCAGTTGCAAACTACAGTACATACATATAAATGGGGATGTACTAGCTCCAACTAGGTTTTACATTGAAAAATGCAGGAACTTAATACCGGCAAGGAAACAGACTGAGAAACCAGAGTAAAAGATTCCCCTACAACCCGTTCCATTTGTGCTAGATGAACGAAAGTCTCTCCTCATTCTCAGTTCTAAGAGAAACGTGTGTGTGAAAGCCGTCCTTCACCTAGCTTGTTGGGAACACAAAGATTCTTTCAGTTGCAAACTACACTGCATACATATATGGGGAGGTATAATCTCCCACTCGGTTTTACAGTGAAAACTGCAGGAACTTCAAACCGGCTCTAGGAAACAGACTAAGAAACCAGAGTAACAGTTTCCCTGCTACCCGTTCCCATTGTGCTAGATGAACGAAAGTCTCTCCACATGCACAGTTCTGAGAGATAATTGTGTCTGAAAGCCGTCCTTCACCTAGCTTGTTGGGTAACTAAGTTTCTTTTCAGATGCAAACTACATTCCGTATATATATATGGGGGGGTACTAGCTCCAAATCGGATTTACTGTGATAACTGCAGGAACTTCAACCAGGCACTAGGAAACGGACTGAGAAAGCTGAGTAAAATTTCCCCTTCCAACCGTTCCCTTTGTGCTAGATGAACGAATGTCTCCCCACATGCTCAGTTCTGAGAGATATGTGTGTGTGAAAGCCGTACTTCACCTAGCTTGTTGGTAATACAAATTTTCATTTCAGTTGCAAACTACAATTCATACATGTAAAATGGGATGTACTAGTTCCAACACGGTTTTACAGTGAAAAATGCAGGAACTTAACACCGGCACTAGGAAACAGACTGAGAAACCAGAGTAACAGTTTCCCCTGCAAACCGTTCCCTTTGTGCTAGATGAAAGAACGTCTCTCCACATGCTCAGTTCTGAGAGATAAGTGTGTGTGAAGCAGTCCTTCACCTAGCTTGTTGGGAATACAAATTTTCATTTCATTTGCAAACTACACTTCATAAATATAAAAGGGAAGGTACTAGCTCCAACTCGGTTTTACAGTGAAAAATGCAGGAACTTCATAAAGGCACTAGGAAACAGTCTGAGAAACCAGAGTACAATTTTCCCCTGCAACCGTTCCCAATGTGCTAGAGGAACGAACTTCTCCCCACATGCTCAGTTCTAAGAGATAAGTGTGTGTGAATGCCGTCCTTCACCAAGCTTGTTGGGAACACAAAGATTCTTTGAGTTGCAAACTACAATGCATACATATATGGGGAGGTATAATCTCCAACTCGGTTTTACAGTGAAAACTGCAGTAAATTCAAACCGGCTCTAGGAAACAGGCTGACAAACCGGAGTAACAGTTTCTCCTGCTACCCGTTCCCACTGTGCTAGATGAACGAACGTCTCTCCACATGCTCAGTTCTCAGAGATAAGTGTGTGTGAAAGCAGGCCTTCACCTAGCTTGCTGGGAACACAAAGTTATTTTCAGATGCAAAATACACTCCATACATATACAAGCGGAGGTACAAGCTCAAATCGGTTTTACAGTGAAAATAGCAGGAATTTCAATCCGGCACTAGGAAACAGACTGTGAATGCTGAGTAAAATTTTCCCTTCAACCCGTTCCATTTGTGCTAGATGAACGAACGTCTATCCACATGTTCAGTTCTCAGAGATAAGTGTGTGTGAAAACAGTCCTTCACCAAGCTTGTTTGGAACACAAAGTTTCTTTTAAGTTGCAAACTACACTCCATAACTATATGGGGGTGTATAAGCTCCAACTCGGTTTTACAGTGAAAACTGCAGGAACTTCAAACCGGCACTAGGAATCAGATTGAGAAACCAGAGTAAATGTTTCCCTGCAAAACGTTCCATTCATGCTATGTGAAAGCACGTCTCTCCACATGCTCAGGTCTGAGAGATAAGTGTGTGTGAAAGCCGTCCTTCAAATATCTTGTTGGGAACACAAAGATTCTTCTCAGTTGCAAACTACACTCCATATATATATATGGGTAGGTACTAGCTCCAAATCGGTTTTACAGAGAAAACTGCAGGAATTTCCAACCGATACTAGGAAACACACTGAGAAACCAGAGTAAAATATTCCCCTGCCACCCGTTCCCTTTGTGCTTGATGAATGAACGTCTCTCCACATGTTCAGTTCTGAGAGGTAAGTGTGTGTGAAAGGCGCCCTTCAACTAGCTTGTCGGGAACACAAAGTGTCTTTTCAGTTGCAAACTACACTTCATACATATATATGGGGTGGTAATAGCTCAAATCGATTTTACAGTGAAAACTGCAGGAACTTCAATAAGGCACTAGGAAACAGCCTGAGAAAGCTTAGTAAAATCTCACCTGCAACCCGTTCCCGTTGTGCTAGATGAACGAACGTCTCTCCACATGATCAGTTCTGAGAGATAAGTGGGTGTGAAAGCCGTCCTTCACCTAGCTTGTTGGGAACACATAGTTTCTTCTCAGTTGCAAACTACACTCCGTATATATATATGGGGTGGTACTAGCTCCAAATCGGTTTTACTGAGATAACTGCAGGAAATTCATCCCGGCACTTGGAAACGGACTGAGAAAGCTGAGTAAAATTTCCCCTTCCATCCGATCCCTTTGTGCTAGATGAACGAACGTCTCTCCACATGCTCAGTTCTAAGAGAAAAGTGTGTCTGAAATCCGTCCTTCACCTAGCTTTTTGGGAACACAAAGATTCTTTCAGTTGCAAACTACAGTCCATACATTTATATGGGGAGGTCCAAGCTGCAACACGGTTTTACAGTGAAAATTACAAGAACTTCAAACCGGCACTAAGAAACAGACTGAGAAACCAGAGTAAATGTTACACTTGCAAAGCGTTCCCATATTCTAGGTGAACGAACTTTTCTCCACATGCTCAGTTCTGAGAGATAAGTGTGTGTGAAAGCCGTCCTTCACCTATCTTGTTGGGAACACAAAGTTTCATTTCAGTTGCAAACTACACTCCATACATATATATGGGGCGGTCCTGGCTAAAAATCGATTTTACAGTGAAAACTGCAGGAACTTCAAACCGGCACTAGGAATCTTACCGAGAACTAGAGTAAAAGTTTCTCCTGCAAAACGTTCCAATTTGTGCTAGATGAACGAACGTCTCCCCACATCCTCAGTTCTGAGAGATAATTGTGTGTGAAAGCCGTATTTCAGCTAGCTTGTTGGTAAAACAAATTTTCATTTCAGTTGCAAACTACAATTCATACATGTAAATGGGGATGTACTAGCTCCAACTCGGATTTACAGTGAAAAATGCAGGAACTTAATACCGGCACTAGGAATCAGACTGAGAAACCAGAGTAAAAATTTCCACTGCAAACCTTTCCCTTTGTGCTATATGAACGAACGTCTCTCCACATGCTCAGTTCTGAGAGATAAGTGTGTGCAAATTCCATCCTTTACCTAGGTTGTTGGGAACACTAATTTTCTCTTTAGTTGCAAACTACAATCCATACATTTATATGGGGAGGAACTAGCTCCAACACGGTTTTACAGTGAAAACTGCAGGAACTTCAAAACGGCACTAGGAAACAGACTGAGAAACCAGAGAAAATGTTACACTTGCAAAGCTTTTCCATTGTGCTAGGTGAACGAACATTTCTCCACATGCTCATTTCTGAGAGATAAGTGTGTGTGAAAGCCGTCCTTCACCTAGCTTGTTGTGAATACAAATTTTCATTTCAGTTGCAACTACAATTCATACATATAAAAGGGAAGGTACTAGCTCCAACTGGGTTTTACAGAGAAAAATGCAGCATATTCATACCGGCACTAGGAAACAGACTGAGAAACTAGAGTAAAAGTTTCCCCTGCAACCCGTTCCCATTGTGCTAGAGGAACGAATGTCTCCCCACATGTTAATTTCTGAGAGATAAATGTGTGTGAAAGACGTCCTTCAACTTGCTTGTTATGAACACAAAGATTCTTCTCAGTAGCAAACTACAATCCATACATCCATATGAGGAGGTACTAGTTGCAACTCGGTTTTACAGTGAAAACTGCAGGAACTTCAAACCGGCACTAGGAAACAGACTCAGAACCCAGAGTAAAAGTTTCTCCTGCAACCCGTTCCATTTGTGCTAGGTGAACGAACGTCAATCCGCATGCTCAGTTCTGAGAGATAAGTGAGTGTGAAAGCCGTCCTTCAACTAGCTTGTTGGTAAAACAAATTTTCATTTCAGTTGAAAACTACAATTCATACATATAAATGGGGATGTACTAGCTCCAACTCGGTTTTACAGTGAAAAATGCAGGAACTTAATACCGGCACTAGGAAACAGACTGAGAAACCAGAGTAAAAGTTTCCACTGCAAATCGTTCCCTTTGTGCTAGATGAACGAACGTCTCTCCACATGCTCAGTTCTGAGAGATAAGTGTGTACTGATACCATCCTTTACCTAGGTTGTTGGGAACACAAATTTTCTCTTTAGTTGCAAACTACAATCCATACATTTATATGGAGAGGAACTAGCTCCAACATGGTTTTACAGTGAAAACTGCAGGAACTTCAAAACGGCACTAGGAATCAGACTGAGAAACCAGAGTAAATGTTACACTTGCAAAGCGTTTCCATTGTGCTAGGTGAACGAACATTTCTCCACATGCTCATTTCTGAGAGATAAGTGTGTGTGAAAGCCGTCCTTCACCTAGCTTGTTGGGAATACAAATTTTCATTTCAGTTGCAAACTACACTTCATACATATAAAAGGGAAGGTACTAGCTCCAACTGGGTTAAAGTGAAAAATGCAGCAAATTCATACCGGCACTAGGAAACAGACTGAGAAACTAGAGTAAAAGTTTCCCCTGCAACCCGTTCCCATTGTGCTAGAGGAACGAATGTCTCCCCACATGTTAATTTCTGAGAGATAAATGTGTGTGAAAGCCGTCCTTCAACTTGCTTGTTATGAACACAAAGTTTCTTCTCAGTAGCAAACTACACTCCATACATATATAAGGGGAGGTACTAGTTGCAACGCGGTTTTACAGTGAAAACTGCAGGAACTTCAAACCGGCACTACGAAACATACCGAGAACTAGAGTAAAAGTTTCTCCTGCAAAACGTTCCATTTTGTGCTAGATGAACGATCGTCTGTCCACATGCTCAGTTCTGAGAGATAAGTGTGTGTGAAGGTCGTGCTTCACCTAGCATGTTGGTAATACAAATTTTCATTTCAGTTGCAAACTACACTTCATATATGTAAATGGGGAGGTACTAGCTCAAATTCGGTTTTAGAGTGAAAAATGCAGGAACTTAATACCGGCACTAGGAAACAGACTGAGAAACCAGAGTAACAGTTTCCCCTGCAAACCGTTCCTTTTTTGGCTAGATGAACAAACGTCTCTCCACATGCTCAGTTCTGAGAGATAAGTGTGTGCAAATGCCGTCCTTCACCTAGCTTGTTGGGAACAGAAAGTTTCTTTCAGTTGCAAACTACACTGCATACATATATGGGGAGTTATAAGCTTCAACACGGTTTTACAGTGAAAACTGCAGTAATTCAAACCGGCACTAGAAAAAAGAATGAGAAACCAGAGTAAATGTTACACTTGCAAAGCGTTCCCATTGTGCTAGGTGAACGAATTTTCTCCACATTCTAAGTTCTGAGAGATAAGTGTGGTGAAAACCGTACTTCACCTAGCTTGTGGGGAACACAAAGATTCTTTTAAGTTGCAAACTCCACTCCATATATATATAAGGGGAGGTATTAGCTCCAAATCGTTCTTACAGTGAAAACTGCAGGAACTTCAAACCGGCTCTAGGAAACAGACTCAGAACCCAGAGTAAAAGTTTCTCAAGCAACCCGTTCCGTTTGTGCTAGGTGAACGAACGTCACTCCGCATGCTCACTTCTGAGAGACAAGTGTGTGTGAAAGCCGTCCTTCACCTAGCTTGATGAGAACACAAAGTTCCTTTCCAGTTGCAAACTACAATCCATACATATATTTGGGGAGGGAATAGCTCATTTCGGTTTTACAGTGAAAACTGCAGGAACTTCAATACGGCACTAGGAAACAGACTGAGAAAGCTTAGTAAAATTTCCCCTGCAACCCATTCCCTTTGTGCTAGATGAACGAACGTCTCTCCACATGCTCAGTTCTGAGAGATAATTGGGTGTGAAAGCCGTCCTTCACCTAGCTAGTGGGAAAACATAATTTCTTTTAAGTTGCAAACTACAATCCATATATATATAAGGGTTGGTACTAGCTCCAAATCCGTTTTACAGTGAAAACTGCAGGAACTTCAATCCGGCACTAGGAAAAGGACTGAGAAAGCTGAGTAAAATTTCCCCTTCCACTCGTTCCCTTTGTGCTAGATGAACGAACGTCACTCCACATGCTCAGTTCTAACAGATATGTGTGTGTGAAAGCCGTCCTTCAACTAGCTTGTTGGGAACACAAAGATTCTTTCAGTTGCAAACTCCAATGCATAAATATATGGGGAGGTATAATCTCCAACTCGGTTTTACAGTGACAACTGCAGGAACTTCAAACCGGCTCTAGGAAACTGAATGAGAAACCAGAGAACAAGTTTCCCCTGCATCCCTTTCCCTTTGAGCTACATGAACGAACGTCTCTCCACATGCTCACTTCTGAGAGACAAGTCTGTGTGAAAGCCGTCCTTCACCTAGCTTGTTGAGAACACAAAGTTCCTTTCCAGTTGCAAACTACACTCCATACATATATATGGGGAGGGACTAGCTCATTTCGGTTTTACAGTGAAAACTGCAGGAACTTCAATACGGCACTAAGAATCAGACTGAGAAAGCTTAGTAAAATTTCCCCTGCAACCCATTCCATTTGTGCTAGATGAACGAACGTCTCTCCACATGCTCAGTTCTGAGAGATAATTGGGTGTGAAAGCCGTCCTTCACCTAGCTAGTTGGGAACACAAAGTTCCTTTTTAGTTGCAAACTACACTCCATACATATATATGGGTAAGTACTAGCCCCAACACGGTTTTATAGGGAAAACTGCAGGAATATCCATCCGACACTAGGAAACACACTGAGAAACCAGAGAAAAAATTTCCCCTGTAAACCGTTCCTTTTGTGCTAGATGAATGACCGTCTCTTCAGATGCTCAGATCTGAGAGATAAGTGTGTGTGAAAGCCTTTCTTCCGCAAGCTTGTTGGGAACACAAAGTTTCTTTTCAGTTGCAAACTACACTCCATACATATATATGGGGAGGTACTAGCTCATTTCGCTTTTACAGTGAAAACTGCAGGAATTTCAATAAGGCACTAGAAAACAGAATGAGAAAGCTTAGTTAAATTTCCCCTGCAAACCGTTCCCTTTGTGCTAGATGAACGAACGTCTCTCCACATGCTCAGTTCTGAGAGATAAGTGGGTTTGAAAGCCGTCCTTCACATATCTTGTTGGGAACACAAAGTTTCTTTTCAGTTGCTAACTACACTCCATACATATATATGGGGAGGTATTAGCTCCAACTCGGTTTTACAGTGAAAACTGCAGGAAATTCAAACTCGCACTAGGAAACAGAATCTGTACCCAGAGTAAAAGTTTTTCCTGCAACCCGTTCCGTTTGTGCTAGGTGAACGAACGTCACTCCGCATGCTCAGTTCTGAGAGATATCTGTGTGTGTAAGCCGTCCTTTACCTAGCTTGTTTAGAACACAAAGTACCTTTTCAGTTGCAAACTACACTACATGCATAAATATGGGGAGGGACTAGCTCATTTCGGTTTTACAGAGAAAACTGCAAGAACTTCAATACGGCATAGGATACAGACTGAGAAAGCTTAGTAAAATTTCACCTGCAACCCATTCCCTTTGTTCTAGATGAACGAAATTCTTTCCACATGCTCAGTTCTGAGAGATAATTGGGTGTGAAAGCCGTCCTTCACCTAGCTAGTTGGGAACACAAAGATCCTTTTCAGTTGCAAACTACACTCCATTCATATATATTGGGGAGGTACTAGCTCAAATCGGTTTTACAGTGAATACTGCAGGAAATTCAAACCGGCACTAGGAAACGGACTGAGATAGCTGAGTAAAATTTCCCCTTCCAACCGTTCCCTTTGTTCTAGATGAACGAACGTCTCTCCACATGCTCAGTTCTAAGAGATAAGTGTGTGTGAATGCCGTCCTTCAACTAGCTAGTTGGGAACACAAAGTTTCTTTCAAGTTGCAAACTACAATCCATATATATATATGGGTAGGTACTAGCTCCAACACGGTTTTATAGTGAAAACTGCAGGAAATTCAAACCGGCTCTAGGAAACAGACTGAGAAACCAGAGGAACAGTTTCTCCTGCTACTCGTTCCCATTGTGCTGGATGAACGAACTTCTCTCCACATGCTCAGTTCAGAGATAAGAGTGTGTGAAATCCGTCCTTCACCTAGCTTGTTGGGAACACAAAGTTTCTTTTCAGTTGCAAACTACACTCCGTATATATATATGGGGAGGTACTAGCTCCAAATCGGTTTTACTGTGATAACTGCAGGAACTTCAACACGGCACTAGGAAACGGACTGAGAAAGCTGAGTAAAATTTCCCCTTCCAACCGTTCCCTTTGTGCTAGATGAACGAACGTCTCTCCACATGCTCAGTTCTAAGAGATAAGTGTGTCTGAAAGCAGTCCTTTACCTAGCTATTTGGGAACACAAAGATTCTTTCAGTTGCAAACTACAGTCCATACATTTATATGGGGAAGTCCAAGCTGCAACACGGTTTTACAGTGAAAATTACAAGAACTTCAAACCGGCACTAAGAAACAGACTGAGAAACCAGAGTAAATTTTACACTTGCAAAGCGTTCCCATATTCTAGGTGAACGAACATTTCTCCACATGCTCAGTTCTGAGAGATAAGTGTGTGTGGAAGCCATCCTTCACCTAGGTTGTTGGGAACACAAAGATTCTTCTCAATTGCAAAATACATTCCATACATATATATGAGGAGGTACTAGTTCCAACTCGGTTTTTCAGTGAAAACTGCAGGAAAATCAAACCGGCACTGGGAAACAGACTGAGAATCCAGAGTAAAATTTCTCCTGCAAACCGTTCCATTTGTGCTAGATGAACGAACGTCTCTCCACATGCTCATTTCTGAAAGATATGTGTGTGTGAAAGCCGTTTTCAACTAGCTTGTTGGGAAAACAAATTTTCATTTCAGTTGCAAACTACAGTTCATACGTATAAATGGGGGTGTTCTAGCTCCAACTCGGTGTTACAGTGAAAAATGCAGCAACTTAATACCGGCAAGGAAACAGACTTAAAAACCAGAGTAACAGATTCCCCTGTAAAACGTTCTCTTTGTGCTAGATGAACGAACGTCTCTCCACATGCTCAGTTCTGAGAGATAAGTGTGTGTGAAAGTCGTCCTTCACCTAGCTTGTTGGGAACACAAAGTTTCTTTTAGTTGCAAACTACACCTCTTACATATATGGGGAGTTATAAGCTCCAACACGGTTTTACAGTGAAATCTGCAGGAATTCAAACTGGCACTAGAAAAAAGAATGAGAAACCAGAGTAAATGTTACACTTGCAAAGCGTTCCCATTGTGCTATGTGAACGAATTTTCTACACATGCTAAGTTCTGAGAGAAATGTGTGTGTGAAAACCGTCCTTCAACAAGCTTGTTGGAAACGCAAAGATTCTTTTCAGTTGCAAACTACACTCCAGACATATATATGGGGAGGTATTATCTCAAATCGGTTTAACAGTGAAAACTGCAGGAACTTCAAACCGGCACTAGGAAATGGACTGAGAATGCTGAGTAAAATTTCGACTTCAATCCATTTCCTTTGGGCTTGATGAACGAACGTCTCTGCACATGCTCAGTTCTGAGAGATAAGTGTGTGTGAAAGCCGTCCTTCACCTAGCTTGTTTGGAAAACAAAGTTTGTTTTCAGTTGCAATCTACACTCCGTATATATATATGGGGAGGTATTAGCTCCAAATCGATTTTACTTTGATAACTGCAGGAACTTCAACCCGGCACTAGGAAACGGACTGAGAAAGCTGAGTAAAACTTCCCCTTCCAACCATTCCATTTGTGCTACATGAACGAACGTCTCTCCAAATGCTCAGTTCTAAGAGACAAGTATGTCCTAAAGCCGTCCTTCACCTAGCTTTTTGGGAACACAAAGATTCTTTCAGTTGCAAACTACAGTCCATACATTTATATGGGGAAGTCCAAGCTGCAACACGGTTTTAGAGTGAAAATTACAAGAACTTCAAACCGTCACTAAGAAAAAGACTGAGAAACCAGAGTAAATATTACACTTGCAAAGCGTTCAAATTTTCTAAGTGAACGAACTTTTCTCCACATGCTCAGTTCTGACAGATAAGTGTGTGTGAAAGCCGTCCTTCAACTATCTTGATGGGAACACAAAGTTCCTTTTCAGTTGCAAAGTACACTCCATACATATATATGGGGCGACCTGGCTCAAAATCGGTTTTACAGTGAAAACTGCAGGAAATTCAAACCGGCACTACGAAACATACCGAGAACTAGAGTAAAAGTTTCTCCTGCAAAACGTTCCATTTTGTGCTAGATGAACGAACGTCTGTCCACATGCTAAGTTCTGAGAGATAATTGTGTGTGAAAGCCGTGCTTCACCTAGCTTGTTGGTAATACAAATTTTCATTTCAGTTGCAAACTACACTTCATATATGTAAATGGGGAGGTACTAGCTCAAATTCGGTTTTACAGTGAAAAATGCAGGAACTTAATACCGGCACTAGGAAACAGACTGAGAAACCAGAGTAACAGTTTCCCCTGCAAACCGTTCCCTTTGTGCTAGATGAATGAACATCTCTCCACATGCTCAGTTCTGAGACATAAGTGTGTGCAAATGCCGTCCTTCACCTAGCTTGTTGGGAACAGAAAGTTTTTTCAGTTGCAAACTGCACTGCATACATATATGGGGAGTTATAAGCTCCAACTAGGTTTTACATTGAAAACTGCAGGAACTTCAAACCGGCACTAGGAAACAGACTGAGAAACCAAAAAAACAGTTTCCCCTGCAACCCGTTCCCTTTGTGCTAGATGAACGATCGTCTCTCCACATGCTCATTTCTGAGAGATTAGTGTGTGTTAAAGCCGTCCTTCATCTTTTTTGTTGGGAACAGAAAGTTTCTCTTCAGTTGTAAACTACACTCCATATATTTATATTTGGAGGACCTAGCTCCAACACGGTTTTACAGTGAAAACTGCAGTAATTCAAACCGGCACTAGAAAAAAGAATGTGAAACCAGAGTAAATGTTACACTTGCAAAGCGTTCCCATTGTGCTAGGTGAACGAATTTTCTCCACATTCTAAGTTCTGGGAGATAAGTGTGTTGAAAGCCGTACTTCACCTAGCTTGTGGGGAACACAAAGATTCTTTTAAGTTGCAAACTCCACTCCATACATATATAAGGGGAGGTATTAGCTCCAAATCGTTCTTACAGTGAAAACAGCAGGAACTTCAAACCGGCACTAGGAAACAGAGTCAGAACCCAGAGTAAAAGTTTCTCAAGCAACCCGTTCCGTTTGTGCTAGGTGAACGAACGTCACTCCGCATGCTCACTTCTGAGAGACAAGTGTGTGTGAAAGCCGTCCTTCAACTAGCTTGATGAGAACACAAAGTTCCTTTCCAGTTGCAAACTACAATCCATACATATATAAGGGGAGGGAATAGCTCATTTCGGTTTTACAGTGAAAACTGCAGGAACTTCAATACGGCACTAGGAAACAGACTGAGAATGCTTAGTAAAATTTCCCCTGCAACCCATTCCCTTTGTGCTAGATGAACGAACGTCTCTCCACATGCTCAGTTCTGAGAGATAATTGGGTGTGAAAGCCGTCCTTCACCTAGCTAGTTGGGAACACATAGTTTCTTTTAAGTTGCAAACTACAATCCATATATATATAAGGGTTGGTACAGGCTCCAAATCCGTTTTACAGTGAAAACTGCAGGAACTTCAATCCGGCACTAGGAAAAGGACTGAGAAAGCTGAGTAAAATTTCCCCTTCCACTCGTTCCCTTTGTGCTAGATGAACGAACGTCACTCCACATGCTCAGTTCTAAGAGATATGTGTGTGTGAAAGCCGTCCTTCAAGTAGCTTGTTGGGAACACAAAGATTCTTTCAGTTGCAAACTACAATGCATACATATATGGGGAGGTATAATCTCCAACACGGTTTTACAGTGACAACTGCAGGAACTTCAAACCGGCTCTAGGAAACTGAATGAGAAACCAGAGAACAAGTTTCCCCTGCATCCCTTTCCCTTTGAGCTACATGAACGAACGTCTCTCCACATGCTCACTTCTGAGAGACAAGTCTGTGTGAAAGCCGTCCTTCACCTAGCTTGTTGAGAACACAAAGTTCCTTTCCAGTTGCAAACTACACTCCATACATATATATGGGGAGGGACTAGCTCATTTCGGTTTTACAGTGAAAACTGCAGGAACTTCAATACGGCACTAGGAAACAGACTGAGAAAGCTTAGTAAAATTTCCCCTGCAACCCATTCCCTTTGTGCTAGATGAACGAACGTCTCTCCACATGCTCAGTTCTGAGAGATAATTGGGTGTGAAAGCCGTCCTTCACCTAGCTAGTTGGGAACACAAAGTTCCTTTTCAGTTGCAAACTACATTCCATATATATATATGGTTAAGTACTAGCCCCAACTCGGTTTTATAGGGAAAACTGCAGGAATATCCATCCGACACTAGGAAACACACTGAGAAACCAGAGAAAAAATTTCCCCTGCAACCCGTTCCCTTTGTGCTAGATGAATGACCGTCTCTCAGATGCTCAGATCTGAGAGAAAAGTGTGTGTGAAAGCCTTTCTTCTCCAAGCTTGTTGGGAACACAAAGTTTCTTTTCAGTTGCAAACTACACTCCATACATATATATGGGAAGGTACTAGCTCATTTCGCTTTTACAGTGAAAACTGCAGGAATTTCAATAAGGCACTAGAAAACAGACTGAGAACCCTTAGTAAAATTTCCCCTTCAACCCATTCCCTTTGTGCTAGATGAAAGAACGTCTCTCCACATGCTCAGTTCTGAGAGATAATTGGGTGTGAAAGCCGTCGTTCACCTAGCTAGTTGGGAACACAAAGTTCCTTTTCAGTTGCAAACTACACTCCATACATATATATGGGTAAGTACAAGCCCCAACTCGGTTTTATAGGGAAAACTGCAGGAATATCCATCCGACACTAGGAAACACACTGAGAAACCAGAGAAAAAATTTCCCCTGCAACCCGTTCCCTTTGTGCTAGATGAATGACCGTCTCTCAGATGCTCAGATCTGAGAGAAAAGTGTGTGTGAAAGCCTTTCTTCTCCAAGCTTGTTGGGAACACAAAGTTTCTTTTCAGTTGCAAACTACACTCCATACATATATATGGGGAGGTACAAGCTCATTTCGCTTTTACAGTGAAAACTGCAGGAATTTCAATAAGGCACTAGAAAACAGACTGAGAAAGCTGAGTAAAATTTCCCCTTCCAACCGTTCCCTTTGTGCTAGATGAACGAACGTCTCTCCACATGCTCAGTTCTGAGAGATAAGTGTGTGTGAAAGTCGTCCTTCACCTAGCTTGTTGGGAACACAAAGTTATTTTTAGTTGCAAACTACACTGCTTACATATATGGGGAGTTATAAGCTCCAACACGGTTTTACAGTGAAAACTTCAGGAATTTAAACTGGCACTAGAAAAAAGAATGAGAAACCAGAGTAAATGTTACACTTGCAAAGCGTTCCCATTGTGCTATATGAACGAATTTTCTACACATGCTAAGTTCTGAGAGAAATGTTTGTGTGAAAACCGTACTTCACCAAGCTTGTTGGAACGCAAACATTCTTTTCAGTTGCAAACTACACTCCAGACATATATATGGGGAGGTACTATCTCAAATCGGTTTAACAGTGAAAACTGCAGGAACTTCAAACTGGCACTAGGAAACGGACTGAGAATGCTGAGTAAAATTTCGACTTTAAACCTTTCTCTTTGTGCTTGATGAACGAACGTCTCTGCACATGCTCAGTTCTGAGAGATAAGTGTGTGTGAAAGCCGTCCTTCACCTAGCTTGTTGGGAACACAAAGTTTCTTTTCAGTTGCAAACTACACTCCGTATATATATATGGGGAGGTATTAGCTCCAAATCGATTTTACTGTGATAACTGCTGGAACTTCAACCCGGCACTAGGAAACGGACTGAGAAAGCTGAGTAAAATTTCCCCTTCCAACCATTCCATTTGTGCTACATGAACTAACGTCTTTGCACATGCTCAGTTCTGAGAGATAAGTGTGTGTGAAAGCCGTCCTTCACTTAGCTTGTTGGGAACACAAAGTTTCTTTTCAGTTGCAAACTACATTCCGTATATATATATGGGGAGGTACTAGCTCCAAATCGGTTTTACAGTGAAAAATGCAGGAACTACAAACCGGCACTAGGAAACAGACTGCGAATCCAGAGTAAAATTTCTCCTGCAGAACGTTCCATTTTATGCTAGATGAACGAACTTCTCTCCACATGCCCATTTCTGAAATATATGTGTGTTTGAAAGCCGTCCTTCACGTAGCTTGTTTGTAATACAAATTTTCATTTCAGTTGCAAACTACAGTTCATATATATAAATGGGGATGTACTAGCTCCAACTCGGTTTTACAGTGAAAAATGCAGGAACTTAATACCGGCAAAGAAACTGTCTGAGAAACCAGAATAACAGATTCCCTTGCAACTCGTTCCCTTTGTGCTAGATGAAAGAACGTCTCTACACATGCTCAGTTCTGAGAGAAAATTGTGTGTGAAAGCCGTCCTTCACCTAGCATGTTGGGAACAAAAATTTTCTTTTAGTTGCAAACTACACTGCCTACATATATGGAGAGTTATAAGCTCCAACACGGTTTTACAGTGAAAACTGCAGGAATTCAAACCGGCACTAGAAAAAAGAATGAGAAACCAGAGTAAATGTTACACATGAAAAGCGTTCCCATTGTGCTAGGTGAACGAATTTTCTCCACATTCAAAGTTCTGAGAGATAAGTGTGGTGAAAGCCGTACTTCACCTAGCATGTGGGGAACACAAAGATTCTTTTCAGTTGCAAACTCCACTCCATACATATATAAGGGGAGGTATTAGCTCCAAATCGTTTTTACAGTGAAAACCGCAGGAACTTCAAACCGGCACTAGGAAAAAGAATCAGAACCCATAGTAAAAGTTTCTCCAGCAAACCGTTCCGTTTGTGCTAGGTGAACGAACGTCACTCCGCATGCTCACTTCTGAGAGACAAGTGTGTGTGAAAGCCGTCCTTCACCTAGCTTGATGAGAACACAAAGTTCCTTTCCAGTTGCAACCTACACTCCATACATATATATGGGGAGGGACTAGCTCATTTCGGTTTTACAGTGAAAACTGCAGGAACTTCAATACGGCACTAGGAAACAGACTGAGAAAGCTTAGTAAAATTTCCCCTGCAACCCATTCCCTTTGTGCTAGATGAACGAACGTCTCTCCACATGCTCACTTCTGAGAGATAATTGGGTGTGAAAGCCGTCCTTCACCTAGCTAGTAGGGAACACAAAGTTTCTTTTCAGTTGCAAACTACACTCCGTATATATATATGGGGAGGTACTAGCTCCAAATCGGTTTTACTGTGATAACTGCAGGAACTTCAACCCGGCACTAGGAAACGGACTGAGAAAGCTGAGTAAAATTTCCCCTTCCAACCGTTCCCTTTGTGCTAGATGTACGAACGTCTCTCCACATGCTCAGTTGTAAGAGATAAGTGTGTCTGAAAGCCGTCCTTTACCTAGCTTTTTGGGAACACAAAGATTCTTTCAGTTGCAAACTACAGTCCATACATTTATATGGGGAAGTCCAAGCTGCAACACGGTTTTACAGTGAAAATTACAAGAACTTCAAACCGGCACTAAGAAACAGACTGAGAAACCAGAGTAAATATTACACTTGCAAAGCGTTCCCATATACTAGGTGAACGAACTTTTCTCTAAATGCTCAGTTCTGAGAGATAAGTGTGTGTGAAAGTCGTCCTTTACCTAGCTTTTTGGGAACACAAAGATTCTTTCAGTTGCAAACTACAGTCCATACATTTATATGGGGAAGTCCAAGCTGCAACACGGTTTTACAGTGAAAACTGCAGGAATTCAAACTGGCACTAGAAAAAAGAATGAGAAACCAGAGTAAATGTTACACTTGCAAAGCGTTCCCATTGTGCTATGTGAACGAATTTTCTACACATGCTAAGTTCTGAGAGAAAAGTGTGTGTGAAAACCATCCTTCACCAAGCTTGTTGGAAACGCAAAGATTCTTTTCAGTTGCAAACTACACTCCAGACATATATATGAGGAGGTACTAGTTCCAACTCGGTTTTACAGTGAAAACTGCAGGAAAATCAAACCGGCACTAGGAAACAGACTGAGAATCCAGAGTAAAATTTCTCCTGCAAACCGTTCCATTTGTGCTAGATGAACGAACGTCTCTCCACATGCTCATTTCTGAAAGATATGTGTGTGTGAAAGCCGTCTTCACCTAGCTTGTTGGGAAATCAAATTTTCATTTCAGTTGCAAACTACAGTTCATAAATGTAAATGGGTATGTACTTGCTCCAACTCGGTGTTACAGTGAAAAATGCAGGAACTTAATACCGGCAAGGAAACAGACTTAAAAACCAGAGTAACAATTCCCCTGCAAAACTTTCTCTTTGTGGAAGATGAACGAACGTCTCTCCACATGCTCAGTTCTGAGAGATAAGTGTGTGTGAAAGTCGTCCTTCACCTAGCTTGTTGGGAACACAAAGTTTCTTTTAGTTGCAAACTACACTGCTTACATATATGGGGAGTTATAAGCTCCAACACGGTTTTACAGTGAAAACTGCACGAATTCAAACTGGCACTAGAAAAAAGAATGAGAAACCAGAGTAAATGTTACACTTGCAAAGCGTTCCCATTGTGCTATGTGAACGAATTTTCTACAAATGCTAAGTTCTGAGAGAAAAGTGTGTGTGAAAACCGTCCTTCACCAAGCTTGTTGGAAACGCAAAGATTCTTTTAAGTTGCAAACTATACTCCAGACATATATATGGGGAGGTACTATCTCAAAACGGTTTAATAGTGGAAATTGCAGGAACTTCAAACCGGCACTAGGAAACGGACTGAGAATGCTGAGTAAAATTTCGACTTCAATCCGTTCCCTTTGTGCTTGATGAACGAACGTCTCTGCACATGCTCAGTTCTGAGAGATAAGTGTGTGTGAAAGCCGTCCTTCACCTAGCTTTTTGGGAACACAAAGTTTCTTTTCAGTTGCAAATTACACTCCGTATATATATATGGGGAGGTACTATCTCCAAATAGATTTTACAGTGATAACTGCAGGAACTTCAACCCGGCACTAGGAAACGGACTGAGAAAGCTGAGTAAAATTTCCCCTTCCAACAATTCCATTTGTGCTACATGAACGAACGTCTCTCCACATGCTCAGTTCTAAGAGATAATTGTGTCTGAAAGCCGTCCTTCACCTAGCTTTTTGGGAACACAAAGATTCTTTCAGTTGCAAACTACAGTACATACATTTATATGGGGAGGTCCAAGCTGCAACACGGTTTTACAGTGAAAATTACAAGAACTTCAAACCGGCACTAAGAAAAAGACTGAGAAACCAGAGTAAATATTGCACTTGCAAAGCGTTCAAATTTTCTAAGTGAACGAACTTTTCTCCACATGCTCAGTTCTGACAGATAAGTGTGTGTGAAAGCCGTCCTTCACCTATCTTGATGGGAACACAAAGTTCCTTTTCAGTTGCAAAGTACACTCCATACATATATATGGGGCGGACCTGGCTCAAAATTGGTTTTACAGTGAAAACTGCAGGAACTTCAAACCGGCACTACGAAATATACCGAGAACTAGAGTAAATGTTTCTCCTGCAAAACGTTCCATTTTGTGCTAGATGAACGAACGTCTGTCCACATGCTAAGTTCTGAGAGATAATTGTGTGTGAAAGCCGTGCTTCACCTAGCTTGTTGGTAATACAAATTTTCATTTCAGTTGCAAACTACACTTCATATATGTAAATGGGGTGGTACTAGCTCAAACTCGGTTTTACAGTGAAAAATGCAGGAACTTAATACCGGCACTAGGAAACAGACTGAGAAACCAGAGTAACAGTTTCCCCTGCAAACCGTTCCCTTTGTGCTAGATGAATGAACGTCTCTCCACATGCTCAGTTCTGAGAGATAAGTGTGTGCAAATGCCGTCTTTCACCTAGCTTGTTGGGAACAGAAAGTTTCTTTCAGTTGCTAACCTCACTGCATACATATATGGGGAGGTATAAGCTCCAACTAGGATTTACATTGAAAACTGCAGGAACTTCAAACCGGCACTAGGAAATAGACTGAGAAACCAAAAAAACAGTTTCCCCTGCAACCCGTTCCCTTTGTGCTAGATGAACGATCGTCTCTCCACATGATCATTTCTGAGAGATTAGTGTGTGTAAAAGCCGTCCTTCATCTTTTTTGTTGGGAACAGAAAGTTTCTCTTCAGTTGTAAACTACACTCCATATATTTATATTTGGAGGACCTAGCTCCAACACGGTTTTACAGTGAAAACTGCAGGAACTTCAAAACGGCACTAGGAAACAGACTGAGAAACCAGAGTAAATGTTACACTTGCAAAGCGTTTCCATTGTGCTAGGTGAACGAACATTTCTCCACATGCTCATTTCTGAGAGATAAGTGTGTGTGAAAGCCGTCCTTCACCTAGCTTGTTGGGAATACAAATTTTCATTTCACTTGCAAACTACACTTCATACATATAAAAGGGAAGGTACTAGATCCAATTGGGTTTACAGTGAAAAATGCAGCAAATTCATACCGGCACTAGGAAACAGACTGAGAAACCAGAGAAAATGTTACACTTGCAAAGCGTTTCCATTGTGCTAGGTGAACGAACATTCCTCCACATGCTCATTTCTGAGAGATAAGGGTGTGTGAAAGCCGTCCTTCACCTAGCTTGTTGGGAATACAAATTTTCATTTCAGTTGCAAACTACACTTCATACATATAAAAGGGTAGGTACTAGCTCCAACTCAGTTTTACAGTGAAAAATGCAGGAACATCATATCGGCACTAGGAAACAGACTGAGAAACCAGAGAATAATTTTCCTCTGCAACAAGTTCCCATTGTTCTAGAGGAATGAACGTCTCCCCAAATGCTAATTTCTGAGAGATAAGTGTGTGTGAAAGCCGTCCTTCAACTTGCTTGCTATGAACACAAAGTTTCTTCACAGTAGGAAATTACACTACATACATATATATGGGGAGGTACTTGTTCCAACTCAGTTTTACAGTGAAAAATGCAGGAACTTCAAACCGGCACTAGGAAACAGACTGAGAATCCAGAGTAAAATTTCTCCTGCAGAACGTTCCATTTTATGCTAGATGAACGAACGTCTCTCCACATGCTCATTTCTGAAATATATGTGTGTTTGAAAGCCGTCCTTCACGTAGCTTGTTTGTAATACAAATTTTCATTTCAGTTGCAAACTACAGTTCATATATATAAATGGGGATGTACTAGCTCCAACTCGGTTTTACAGTGAAAAATGCAGGAACATAATACCGGCAGAGAAACAGTCTGAGAAACCAGAATAACAGATTCCCTTGCAACTCGTTCCCTTTGTGCTAGATGAAAGAACGTCTCTCCACATGCTCAGTTCTGAGAGAAAATTGTGTGTGAAAGCCGTTCTTCACCTAGCTTGTTGGGAACACAAAGTTTATTTTAGTTGCAAACTACACTGCCTACATATATGGGGAGTTATAAGCTCCAACACGGTTTTACAGTGAAAACTGCAGGAATTCAAACCGGCACTAGAAAAAAGAATGAGAAACCAGAGTAAATATTACACATGCAAAGCGTTCCCATTGTGCTAGGTGAACGAATTTTCTCCACATTCTAAGTTCTGCGAGATAAGTGTGGTGAAAGCCGTACTTCATCTAGCTTGTGGGGAACACAAAGATTCTTTTCAGTTGCAATCTCCACTCCATATATATATAAGGGGAGGTATTAGCTCCAAATCGTTTTTACAGTGAAAACTGCAGGAACTTCAAATCGGCACTAGGAAGCAGACTCAGAACCCAGAGTAAAAGTTTCTCCAGCAACCCGTTCCGTTTGTGCTAGGTGAACGAACGTCACTCCGCATGCTCACTTCTGAGAGACAAGTGTGTGTGAAAGCCGTCCTTCACCTAGCTTGATGAGAACACAGAGTTCCTTTCAGGTTGCAAACTACACTCCATACATATATATGGGGAGGGACTATCTCATTTCGGTTTTACAGTGAAAACTGCAGGAACTTCAATACGGCACTAGGAAACAGACTGAGAAAGCTTAGTAAAATTTCCCCTGCAACCCATTCCCTTTGTGCTAGATGAACGAACGTCTCTCCACATGCTCAGTTCTGAGAGATAATTGGGTGTGAAAGCCGTCCTTCACCTAGCTAGTTGGGAACACAAAGTTTGTTTTCAGTAGCAAACTACAATGCATATATATATAAGGGTTGGTACTAGCTCCAACTCGGTTTTACAGTGAAAACTGCAGGAACTTCAAACCGGCACTGGGAAACGGACTGAGAAAGCTGAGTAAAATTTCCCCTTCCACACGTTCCATTTGTGCTAGATGAACGAACGTCACTCCACATGCTCAGTTCTAAGAGATATGTGTGTGTGAAAGCCGTCCTTCACTTAGCTTGTTGGGAACAAAAGATTCTTTCAGTTGCAAACTACAATGCATACATATAAGGGGAGGTATAATCTCCAACTCGGTTTTACAGTGAAAACTGCAGGAACTTCAAACCGGCTCTAGGAAACTGAATGAGAAACCAGAGAACAAGTATCCCATGCATCCCGTTCCCTTTGTGCTAGATGAACGAACGTCTCTCCACATGCTCAGTTCTGAGAGATAAGTGGGTGTGAAAGCCGTCCTTCACCTAGCTAGTTGGGAACACAAAGTTTGTTTTCAGTTGCAAACTACACTCCGTATATATATATGGGGAGGTACTAGCTCCAAATCGGTTTTACTGTGATATCTGCAGGAACTTCAACCCGGCACTAGGAAACGGACTGAGAAAGCTGAGTAAAATTTCCCCTTCCAACCGTTCCCTTTGTGCTAGATGTACGAACGTCTCTCCACATAATCAGTTCTAAGAGATAAGTGTGTCTGAAAGCCGTCCTTTACTTAGCTTTTTGGGAACACAAAGATTCTTTCAGTTGCAAACTACAGTCCATACATTTATATGGGGATGTCCAAGCTGCAACACGGTTTTACAGTGAAAATTACAAGAACTTCAAACAGGCACTAAGAAACAGTCTGAGAAACCAGAGTAAATATTACACTTGCAAAGCGTTCCCATATTCTAGGTGAACGAACTTTTCTCTACATGCTCAGTTCTGAGAGATAAGTGTGTGTGGAAGCCATCCTTCACCTAGGTTGTTGGGAACACAAAGATTCTTCTCAATTGCAAAATACATTCCATACATATATATGAGGAGGTACTAGTTCCAACTCTGTTTTACAGTGAAAACTGCAGGAAAATCAAACCGGCACTAGGAAACAGACTGAGAATCCAGAGTAAAATTTCTCCTGCAAACCGTTCCATTTGTGCTAGATGAACGAACGTCTCTCCACATGCTCATTTCTGAAAGATATGCGTGTGTGAAAGCCGTCTTCACCTAGCTTGTTGGGAAAACAAATTTTCATTTCAGTTGCAAACTACAGTTCATACATGTAAATGGGGATGTACTAGCTCCAACTCGGTTTTACAGTGAAAAATGCAGAAACTTAATACCGGCAAGGAAACAGACTTAAAAACCAGAGTAACAGATTCCCCTGTAAAACTTTCTCTTTTTGTTAGGTGAACGAACGTCTCTCCACATGCTCAGTTCTGCGAGATAAGTGTTTGTGAAAGTCGTCCTTCACCTAGCTTGTTGGGAACACAAATTTTCTTTTTGTTGCAAACTACACTGCTTACACATATGGGGAGATATAAGCTCCAACACGGTTTTACAGTGAAAACTGCAGGAATTCAAACTGGCACTAGAAAAAAGAATGAGAAACCAGAGTAAATGTTACACTTGCAAAGCGTTCCCATTGTGCTATGTGAACGAATTTTCTACACATGCTAAGTTCTGAGAGAAAAGTGTGTGTGAAAACCATCCTTCACCAAGCTTGTTGGAAACGCAAAGATTCTTTTCAGTTGCAAACTACACTCCAGACATATGTATGAGGAGGTACTAGTTCCAACTCGGTTTTACAGTGAAAACTGCAGGAAAATCAAACCGGCACTAGGAAACAGACTGAGAATCCAGAGTAAAATTTCTCCTGCAAACCGTTCCATTTGTGCTAGATGAACGAACGTCTCTCCACATGCTCATTTCTGAAAGATATGTGTGTGTGAAAGCCGTCTTCACCTAGCTTGTTGGGAAAACAAATTTTTATTTCAGTTGCAAACTACAGTTCATACATGTAAATGGGGATGTACTAGCTCCAACTCGGTGTTACAGTGAAAAATGCAGGAACTTAATACCGGCAAGGAAACAGACTTAAAAACCAGAGTAACAGATTCCCCTGCAAAACGTTCTCTTTGTGCTAGATGAACGAACATCTCTCCACATGCTCAGTTCAGAGAGATAAGTGTGTGTGAAAGTCGTCCTTCACCTAGCTTGTTGGGAACACAAAGTTTCTTTTAGTAGCAAACTACACTGCTTACATATATGGGGAGTTATAAGCTCCAACACGGTTTTACAGTGAAAACTTCAGGAATTCAAACAGGCACTAGAAAAAAGAATGAGAAACCAGAGTAAATGTTACACTTGCAAAGCGTTCCCATTGTGCTAGGTGAACGAATTTTCTACACATGCTAAGTTCTGAGAGAAAAGTGTGTGTGAAAACCGTCCTTCACCAAGCTTGTTGGAAACGCAAAGATTCTTTTCAGTTGAAACTACACTCCAGACATATATATGGGGAGGTACTATCTCAAATCGGTTTAACAGTGAAAACTACAGGAACTTCAAACCGGCACTAGGAAACGGACTGAGAATGCTGAGTAAAATTTCGACTCCAATCCGTTCCCTTTGTGCTTGATGAACGAACGTCTCTGCACATGCTCAGTTCTGAGAGATAAGTGTGTGTGAAAGCCGTCCTTCACCTAGCTTGTTGGGAAAACAAAGTTTCTTTTCAGTTGCAAACTACACTCCGTATATATATATGGGGAGGTACAAGCTCCAAATAGATTTTACACTGATAACTGCAGGAACTTCAACCCGGCACTAGGAAACGGACTGAGAAAGCTGAGTAAAATTTCCCCTTCCAACAATTCCATTTGTGCTACATGAACGAACGTCTCTCCACATGCTCAGTTCTAAGAGATAAGTGTGTCTGAAAGCCGTCCTTCATCTAGCTTTTTGGGAACACAAAAATTCTTTCAGTTGCAAACTACAGTCCATACATTTATATGGGGAGGTCCAAGCTGCATCACGGTTTTACAGTGAAAATTACAAGAACTTCAAACCGGCACTAAGAAAAAGTCTGAGAAACCAGAGTAAGTATTACACTTGCAAAGCGTTCAAATTTTCTAAGTGAACGAACTTTTCTCCACATGCTCAGTTCTGACAGATATGTGTGTGTGAAAGCCGTCCTTCAACTATCTTGATGGGAACACAAAGTTCCTTTTCAGTTGCAAAGTACACTCCATACATATATATGGGGCGGACCTGGCTCAAAATCGGTTTTACAGTGAAAACTGCAGGAACTTCAAACCGGCACTACGAAACATACCGAGAACTAGAGTAAAAGTTTCTCCTGCAAAACGTTCCATTTTGTGCTAGATGAACGAACGTCTGTCCACATGCTAAGTTCTGAGAGATAATTGTGTGTGAAAGCCGTGCTTCACCTAGCTTGTTGGTAGTACAAATTTTCATTTCAGTTGCAAACTACACTTCATATATGTAAATGGGGAGGTACTAGCTCAAACTCGGTTTTACAGTGAAAAATGCAGGAACTTAATACCGGCACTAGGAAACAGACTGAGAATCCAGAGTAACAGTTTCCCCTGCAAACCGTTCCCTTTGTGCTAGATGAATGAACGTCTCTCCACATGCTCAGTTCTGAGAGATAAGTGTGTGCAAATGCCGTCTTTCACCTAGCTTGTTGGGAACAGAAAGTTTCTTTCAGTTGCAAACTACACTGCATACATATATGGGGAGGTATAAGCTCCAACTAGGTTTTACATTGAAAACTGCAGGAACTTCAAACCGGCACTAGGAAACAGACTGAGAAACCAAAAAAACAGTTTCCCCTGCAACCCGTTCCCTTTGTGCTAGATGAACGATCGTCTCTCCACATGCTGATTTCTGAGAGATTAGTGTGTGTAAAAGCCGTCCTTCATCTTTTTTGTTGGGAACAGAAAGTTTCTCTTCAGTTGTAAACTACACTCCATATATTTACATTTGGAGGACCTAGCTCCAACACGGTTTTACAGTGAAAACTGCAGGAACTTCAAAACGGCACTAGGAAACAGACTGAGAAACCAGAGTAAATGTTACACTTGCAAAGCGTTCCCATTGTGCTATGTGAACGAATTTTCTACACATGCTAAGTTCTGAGAGAAAAGTGTGTGTGAAAACCGTCCTTCACCAAGCTTGTTGGAAACGCAAAGATTCTTTTCAGTTGAAACTACACTCCAGACATATATATGGGGAGGTACTATCTCAAATCGGTTTTACAGTGAAAAATGCAGGAATATCATATCGGCACTAGGAAACAGACTGAGAAACCAAAGAATAATTTTCCTCTGCAACACGTTCCCATTGTTCTAGAGGAATGAACGTCTCCCCAAATGCTAAATTCTGAGAGATAAGTGTGTGTGGAAGCCGTCCTTCAACTTGCTTGCTATGAACACAAAGTTTCTTCACAGTAGGAAATTACACTACATACATATATATGGGGAGGTACTAGTTCCAACTCTGTTTTACAGTGAAAAATGCAGGAACTTCAAACCGGCACTAGGAAACAGACTGAGAATCCAGAGTAAAATTTCTCCTGCAGAACGTTCCATTTTATGCTAGATGAACGAACGTCTCTCCACATGCTCATTTCTGAAATATATGTGTGTTTGAAAGCCGTCCTTCACGTAGCTTGTTTGTAATACAAATTTTCATTTCAGTTGCAAACTACAGTTCATATATATAAATGGGGATGTACTAGCTCCAACTCGGTTTTACAGTGAAAAATGCAGGAACATAATACCGGCAAAGAAACAGTCTGAGAAACCAGAATAACAGATTCCCTTGCAACTCGTTCCCTTTGTGCTAGATGAAAGAACGTCTCTCCACATGCTCAGTTCTGAGAGAAAATTGTGTGTGAAAGCCGTCCATCACTGAGCTTGTTGGGAACACAAAGTTTATTTTAGTTGCAAACTACACTGCCTACATATATGGGGAGTTATAAGCTCCAACACGGTTTTACAGTGAAAACTGCAGGAATTCAAACCGGCACTAGAAAAAAGAATGAGAAACCAGAGTATATATTACACATGCAAAGCGTTCCCATTGTGCTAGGTGAACGAATTTTCTCCACATTCTAAGTTCTGCGAGATAAGTGTGGTGAAAGCCGTACTTCATCTAGCTTGTGGGGAACACAAAGATTCTTTTCAGTTGCAATCTCCACTCCATATATATATAAGGGGAGGTATTAGCTCCAAATCGTTTTTACAGTGAAAACTGCAGGAACTTCAAATCGGCACTAGGAAGCAGACTCAGAACCCAGAGTAAAAGTTTCTCCAGCAACCCGTTCCGTTTGTGCTAGGTGAACGAACGTCACTCCGCATGCTCACTTCTGAGAGACAAGTGTGTGTGAAAGCCGTCATTCACCTAGCTTGATGAGAACACAAAGTTCCTTTCAGGTTGCAAACTACACTCCATACATATATATGGGGAGGGACTATCTCATTTCGGTTTTACAGTGAAAACTGCAGGAACTTCAATACGGCACTAGGAAACAGACTGAGAAAGCTTAGTAAAATTTCCCCTGCAACCCATTCCCTTTGTGCTAGATGAACGAACGTCTCTCCACATGCTCAGTTCTGAGAGATAATTGGGTGTGAAAGCCGTCCTTCACCTAGCTAGTTGGGAACACAAAGTTTGTTTTCAGTTGCAAACTACAATGCATATATATATAAGGGTTGGTACTAGCTCCAACTCGGTTTTACAGTGAAAACTGCAGGAACTTCAAACCGGCACTAGGAAACGGACTGAGAAAGCTGAGTAAAATTTCCCCTTCCACACGTTCCATTTGTGCTAGATGAACGAACGTCACTCCACATGCTCAGTTCTAAGAGATATGTGTGTGTGAAAGCCGTCCTTCACTTAGCTTGTTGGGAACAAAAGATTCTTTCAGTTGCAAACTACAATGCATACATATAAGGGGAGGTATAATCTCCAACTCGGTTTTACAGTGAAAACTGCAGGAACTTCAAACTGGCTGTAGGAAACAGACTGAGAAACCAGAGTAACATTTCTCCTGCTACCCGTTCCCATTGTGATAGATGAACGAACGTCTCTCCACATGCTCAGTTCTGAGAGATAAGTGGGTGTGAAAGCCGTCCTTCACCTAGCTAGTTGGGAACACAAAGTTTGTTTTCAGTTGCAAACTACACTCCGTATATATATATGGGGAGGTACTAGCTCCAAATCGGTTTTACTGTGATAACTGCAGGAACTTCAACCCGGCACTAGGAAACGGACTGAGAAAGCTGAGTAAAATTTCCCCTTCCAACAGTTCCCTTTGTGCTAGATATACGAACGTCTCTCCACATGCTCAGTTGTAAGAGATAAGTGTGTCTGAAAGCCGTCCTTTACTTAGCTTTTTGGGAACACAAAGATTCTTTCAGTTGCAAACTACAGTCCATACATTTATATGGGGAAGTCCAAGCTGCAACACGGTTTTACAGTGAAAATTACAAGAACTTCAAACCGGCACTAAGAAACAGACTGAGAAACCAGAGTAAATATTACACTTGCAAAGCGTTCCCATATTCTAGGTGAACGAACTTTTCTCTACATGCTCAGTTCTGAGAGATAAGTGTGTGTGGAAGCCATCCTTCACCTAGGTTGTTGGGAACACAAAGATTCTTCTCAATTGCAAAATACACTCCATACATATATATGAGGAGGTACTAGTTCCAACTCTCTTTTACAGTGAAAACTGCAGGAAAATCAAACCGGCACTAGGAAACAGACTGAGAATCCAGAGTAAAATTTCTCCTGCAAACCGTTCCATTTGTGCTAGATGAACGAACGTCTCTCCACATGCTCATTTCTGAAAGATATGCGTGTGTGAAAGCCGTCTTCACCTAGCTTGTTGGGAAAACAAATTTTCATTTCAGTTGCAAACTACAGTTCATACATGTAAATGGGGATGTACTAGCTCCAACTCGGTTTTACAGTGAAAAATGCAGAAACTTAATACCGGCAAGGAAACAGACTTAAAAACCAGAGTAACAGATTCCCCTGTAAAACTTTCTCTTTTTGTTAGGTGAACGAACGTCTCTCCACATGCTCAGTTCTGCGAGATAAGTGTGTGTGAAAGTCGTCCTTCACCTAGCTTGTTGGGAACACAAATTTTCTTTTTGTTGCAAACTACACTGCTTACACATATGGGGAGATATAAGCTCCAACACGGTTTTACAGTGAAAACTGCAGGAATTCAAACTGGCACTAGAAAAAAGAATGAGAAACCAGAGTAAATGTTACACTTGCAAAGCGTTCCCATTGTGCTATGTGAACGAATTTTCTACACATGCTAAGTTCTGAGAGAAAAGTGTGTGTGAAAACCATCCTTCACCAAGCTTGTTGGAAACGCAAAGATTCTTTTCAGTTGCAAACTACACTCCAGGCATATGTATGAGGAGGTACTAGTTCCAACTCGGTTTTACAGTGAAAACTGCAGGAAAATCAAACCGGCACTAGGAAACAGACTGAGAATCCAGAGTAAAATTTCTCCTGCAAACCGTTCCATTTGTGCTAGATGAACGAACGTCTCTCCACATGCTCATTTCTGAAAGATATGTGTGTGTGAAAGCCGTCTTCACCTAGCTTGTTGGGAAAACAAATTTTCATTTCAGTTGCAAACTACAGTTCATAAATGTAAATGGGGATGTACTAGCTCCAACTCGGTGTTACAGTGAAAAATGCAGGAACTTAATACCGGCAAGGAAACAGACTTAAAAACCAGAGTAACAGATTCCCCTGCAAAACGTTCTCTTTGTGCTAGATGAACGAACATCTCTCCACATGCTCAGTTCAGAGAGATAAGTGTGTGTGAAAGTCGTCCTTCACCTAGATTGTTGGGAACACAAAGTTTCTTTTAGTTGCAAACTACACTGCTTACATATATGGGGAGTTATAAGCTCCAACACGGTTTTACAGTGAAAACTGCAGGAATTCAAACCGGCACTAGAAAATAGAATGAGAAACCAGAGTAAATATTACACATGCAAAGCGTTCCCATTGTGCTAGGTGAACGAATTTTCTCCACATTCTAAGTTCTGCGAGATAAGTGTGGTGAAAGCTGTACTTCATCTAGCTTGTGGGGAACACAAAGATTCTTTTCAGTTGCAATCTCCACTCCATATATATATAAGGGGAGGTATTAGCTCCAAATCGTTTTTACAGTGAAAACTGCAGGAACTTCAAATCGGCACTAGGAAGCAGACTCAGAACCCAGAGTAAAAGTTTCTCCAGCAACCCGTTCCGTTTGTGCTAGGTGAACGAACGTCACTCCGCATGCTCACTTCTGAGAGACAAGTGTGTGTGAAAGCCGTCCTTCACCTAGCTTGATGAGAACACAAAGTTCCTTTCCAGTTGCAAACTACACACCATACATATATATGGGGAGGGACTATCTCATTTCGGTTTTACAGTGAAAACTGCAGGAACTTCAATACGGCACTAGGAAACAGACTGAGAAAGCTTAGTAAAATTTCCCCTGCAACCCATTCCCTTTGTGCTAGATGAACGAACGTCTCTCCACATGCTCAGTTCTGAGAGATAATTGGGTGTGAAAGCCGTCCTTCACCTAGCTAGTTGGGAACACAAAGTTTGTTTTCAGTTGCAAACTACAATGCATATATATATAAGGGTTGGTACTAGCTCCAACTCGGTTTTACAGTGAAAACTGCAGGAACTTCAAACCGGCACTAGGAAACGGACTGAGAAAGCTGAGTAAAATTTCCCCTTCCACACGTTCCATTTGTGCTAGATGAACGAACGTCACTCCACATGCTCAGTTCTAAGAGATATGTGTGTGTGAAAGCCGTCCTTCACTTAGCTTGTTGGGAACAAAAGATTCTTTCAGTTGCAAACTACAATGCATACATATATGGGGAGGTATAATCTCCAACTCGGTTTTACAGTGAAAACTGCAGGAACTTCAAACCGGCTCTAGGAAACTGAATGAGAAACAAGAGAACAAGTTTCCCCTGCATCCCGTTCCCTTTGTGCTAGATGAACGAACGTCTCTCCACATGCTCAGTTCTGAGAGATAAGTGGGTGTGAAAGCCGTCCTTCACCTAGCTAGTTGGGAACACAAAGTTTGTTTTCAGTTGCAAACTACACTCCGTATATATATATGGGGAGGTACTAGCTCCAAATCGGTTTTACTGTGATAACTGCAGGAACTTCAACCCGGCACTAGGAAACGGACTGAGAAAGCTGAGTAAAATTTCCCCTTCCAACAGTTCCCTTTGTGCTAGATGTACGAACGTCTCTCCACATGCTCAGTTCTAAGAGATTAGTGTGTCTGAAAGCCGTCCTTTACTTAGCTTTTTGGGAACACAAAGATTCTTTCAGTTGCAAACTACAGTCCATACATTTATATGGGGAAGTCCAAGCTGCAACACGGTTTTACAGTGAAAATTACAAGAACTTCAAACAGGCACTAAGAAACAGACTGAGAAACCAGAGTAAATATTACACTTGCAAAGCGTTCCCATATTCTAGGTGAACGAACTTTTCTCTACATGCTCAGTTCTGAGAGATAAGTGTGTGTGGAAGCCATCCTTCACCTAGGTTGTTGGGAACACAAAGATTCTTCTCAATTGCAAAATACACTCCATACATATATATGAGGAGGTACTAGTTCCAACTCTGTTTTACAGTGAAAACTGCAGGAAAATCAAACCGGCACTAGGAAACAGACTGAGAATCCAGAGTAAAATTTCTCCTGCAAACCGTTCCATTTGTGCTAGATGAACGAACGTCTCTCCACATGCTCATTTCTGAAAGATATGCGTGTGTGAAAGCCGTCTTCACCTAGCTTGTTGGGAAAACAAATTTTCATTTCAGTTGCAAACTACAGTTCATACATGTAAATGGGGATGTACTAGCTCCAACTCGGTTTTACAGTGAAAAATGCAGAAACTTAATACCGGCAAGGAAACAGACTTAAAAACCAGAGTAACAGATTCCCCTGTAAAACTTTCTCTTTGTGCTAGATGAACGAACGTCTCTCCACATGCTCAGTTCTGCGAGATAAGTGTGTGTGAAAGTCGTCCTTCACCTAGCTTGTTGGGAACACAAATTTTCTTTTTGTTGCAAACTACACTGCTTACACATATGGGGAGATATAAGCTCCAACACGGTTTTACAGTGAAAACTGCAGGAATTCAAACTGGCACTAGAAAAAAGAATGAGAAACCAGAGTAAATGTTACACTTGCAAAGCGTTCCCATTGTGCTATGTGAACGAATTTTCTACACATGCTAAGTTCTGAGAGAAAAGTGTGTGTGAAAACCATCCTTCACCAAGCTTGTTGGAAACGCAAAGATTCTTTTCAGTTGCAAACTACACTCCAGACATATGTATGAGGAGGTACTAGTTCCAACTCGGTTTTACAGTGAAAACTGCAGGAAAATCAAACCGGCACTAGGAAACAGACTGAGAATCCAGAGTAAAATTTCTCCTGCAAACCGTTCCATTTGTGCTAGATGAACGAACGTCTCTCCACATGCTCATATCTGAAAGATATGTGTGTGTGAAAGCCGTCTTCACCTAGCTTGTTGGGAAAACAAATTTTCATTTCAGTTGCAAACTACAGTTCATAAATATAAATGGGGATGTACTAGCTCCAACTCGGTGTTACAGTGAAAAATGCAGGAACTTAATACCGGCAAGGAAACAGACTTAAAAACCAGAGTAACAGATTCCCCTGCAAAACGTTCTCTTTGTGCTAGATGAACGAACATCTCTCCACATGCTCAGTTCAGAGAGATAAGTGTGTGTGAAAGTCGTCCTTCACCTAGCTTGTTGGGAACACAAAGTTTCTTTTAGTTGCAAACTACACTGCTTACATATATGGGGAGTTATAAGCTCCAACACGGTTTTACAGTGAAAACTTCAGGAATTCAAACAGGCACTAGAAAAAAGAATGAGAAACCAGAGTAAATGTTACACTTGCAAAGCGTTCCCATTGTGCTATGTGAACGAATTTTCTACACATGCTAAGTTCTGAGAGAAAAGTGTGTGTGAAAACCGTCCTTCACCAAGCTTGTTGGAAACGCAAAGATTCTTTTCAGTTGAAACTACACTCCAGACATATATATGGGGAGGTACTATCTCAAATCGGTTTTACAGTGAAAAATGCAGGAATATCATATCGGCACTAGGAAACAGACTGAGAAACCAAAGAATAATTTTCCTCTGCAACACGTTCCCATTGTTCTAGAGGAATGAACGTCTCCCCAAATGCTAAATTCTGAGAGATAAGTGTGTGTGGAAGCCGTCCTTCAACTTGCTTGCTATGAACACAAAGTTTCTTCACAGTAGGAAATTACACTACATACATATATATGGGGAGGTACTAGTTCCAACTCTGTTTTACAGTGAAAAATGCAGGAACTTCAAACCGGCTCTAGGAAACAGACTGAGAATCCAGAGTAAAATTTCTCCTGCAGAACGTTCCATTTTATGCTAGATGAACGAACATCTCTCCACATGCTCAGTTCAGAGAGATAAGTGTGTGTGAAAGTCGTCCTTCACCTAGCTTGTTGGGAACACAAAGTTTCTTTTAGTTGCAAACTACACTGCTTACATATATGGGGAGTTATAAGCTCCAACACGGTTTTACAGTGAAAACTTCAGGAATTTAAACAGGCACTAAAAAAAAGAATGAGAAACCAGAGTAAATGTTACACTTGCAAAGCGTTCCCATTGTGCTAGGTGAACGAATTTTCTACACATGCTAAGTTCTGAGAGAAAAGTGTGTGTGAAAACCGTCCTTCACCAAGCTTGTTGGAAACGCAAAGATTCTTTTCAGTTGAAACTACACTCCAGACATATATATGGGGAGGTACTATCTCAAATCGGTTTAACAGTGAAAACTGCAGGAACTTCACACCGGCACTAGGAAACAGACTGAGAATGCTGAGTAAAATTTCGACTTCAATCCGTTCCCTTTGTGCTTGATGAACGAACGTCTCTGCACATGCTCAGTTCTGAGAGATAAGTGTGTGTGAAAGCCGTCCTTCACCTAGCTTGTTGGGAAAACAAAGTTTCTTTTCAGTTGCAAACTACACTCCGTATATATATATGGGGAGGTACAAGCTCCAAATAGATTTTACACTGATAACTGCAGGAACTTCAACCCGGCACTAGGAAACGGACAGAGAAAGCTGAGTAAAATTTCCCCTTCCAACAATTCCATTTGTGCTACATGAACGAACGTCTCTCCACATGCTCAGTTCTAAGAGATAAGTGTGTCTGAAAGCCGTCCTTCACCTAGCTTTTTGGGAACACAAAGATTCTTTCAGTTGCAAACTACAGTCCATATATTTATATGGGGAGGTCCAAGCTGCATCACGGTTTTACAGTGAAAATTACAAGAACTTCAAACCGGCACTAAGAAAAAGACTGAGAAACCAGAGTAAATATTACACTTGCAAAGCGTTCAAATTTTCTAAGTGAACGAACTTTTCTCCACATGCTCAGTTCTGACAGATAAGTGTGTGTGAAAGCCGTCCTTCACCTATCTTGATGGGAACACAAAGTTCCTTTTCAGTTGCAAAGTACACTCCATACATATATATGGGGCGGACCTGGCTCAAAATCGGTTTTACAGTGAAAACTGCAGGAACTTCAAACCGGCACTACGAAACATACCGAGAACTAGAGTAAAAGTTTCTCCTGCAAAACGTTCCATTTTGTGCTAGATGAACGAACGTCTGTCCACATGCTAAGTTCTGAGAGATAATTGTGTGTGAAAGCCGTGCTTCACCTAGCTTGTTGGTAATACAAATTTTCATTTCAGTTGCAAACTACACTTCATATATGTAAATGGGGAGGTACTAGCTCAAACTCGGTTTTACAGTGAAAAATGCAGGAACTTAATACCGGCACTAGGAAACAGACTGAGAAACCAGAGTAACAGTTTCCCCTGCAAACCGTTCCCTTTGTGCTAGATGAATGAACGTCTCTCCACATGCTCAGTTCTGAGAGATAAGTGTGTGCAAATGCCGTCTTTCACCTAGCTTGTTGGGAACAGAAAGTTTTTTCAGTTGCTAACTACACTGCATACATATATGGGGAGGTATAAGCTCCAACTAGGTTTTACATTGAAAACTGCAGGAACTTCAAACCGGCACTAGGAAACAGACTGAGAAACCAAAAAAACAGTTTCCCCTGCAACCCGTTCCCTTTGTGCTAGATGAACGATCGTCTCTCCACATGCTCATTTCTGAGAGATTAGTGTGTGTAAAGGCCGTCCTTCATCTTTTTTGTTGGGAACAGAAAGTTTCTCTTCAGTTGTAAACTGCACTCCATATATTTATATTTGGAGGACCTAGCTCCAACACGGTTTTACAGTGAAAACTGCAGGAACTTCAAAACGGCACTAGGAAACAGACTGAGAAACCAGAGTAAATGTTACACTTGCAAAGTGTTTCCATTGTGCTAGCTGAACGAACTTTTCTCCACATGCTCAATTCTGAGAGATAAGTGTGTTTGAAAGCCGTCCTTCACCTAGCTTGTTGGGAATACAAATTTTCATTTCAGTTGCAAACTACACTTCATACATATAAAAGGGTAGGTACTAGCTCCATCTCGGTTTTACAGTGAAAAATTCAGGAACATCATACCGGCACTTGGAAACAGACTGAGAAACCAGAGAATAATTTTCCTCTGCAACACGTTCCCATTGTTCTAGAGGAATGAACGTCTCCCCAAATGCTAATTTTGAGAGATAAGTGTGTGTGAAAGCCGTCCTTCAACTTTCTTGCTATGAACACAAAGTTTCTTCACAGTAGGAAATTACACTACATACATATATATGGGGAGGTACTAGTTCCAACTCTGTTTTACAGTGAAAAATGCAGGAACTTCAAACCGGCACTAGGAAACAGACTGAGAATCCAGAGTAAAATTTCTCCTGCAGAACGTTCCATTTTATGCTAGATGAACGAACGTCTCTCCACATGCTCATTTCTGAAATATATGTGTGTTTGAAAGCCGTCCTTCACGTAGCTTGTTTATAATACAAATTTTCATTTCAGTTGCAAACTACAGTTCATATATATAAATGGGGATGTACTAGCTCCAACTCGGTTTTACAGTGAACAATGCAGGAACTTAATACTGGCAAAGAAACAGTCTGAGAAACTAGAATAACAGATTCCCTTGCAAATTGTTCCCTTTGTGCTAGATGAAAGAACGCCTCTCCACATGCTCAGTTCTGAGAGAAAATTGTGTGTGAAAGCCGTCCATCACCGAGCTTGTTGTGAACACAAAGTTTATTTTAGTTGCAAACTACACTGCCTACATATATGGGGAGTTATAAGCTCCAACACGGTTTTACAGTGAAAACTGCAGGAATTCAAACCGGCACTAGAAAAAAGAATGAGAAACCAGAGTAAATGTTACACATTCAAAGCGTTCCCATTGTGCTAGGTGAACGAATTTTCTCCACATTCTAAGTTCTGCGAGATAAGTGTGGTGAAAGCCGTACTACATCTATCTTGTGGGGAACACAAATATTCTTTTCAGTTGCAAACTCCACTCCATACATATATATGGGGAGGTATTAGCTCCAAATCGTTTTTACAGTGAAAACTGCAGGAACTTCAAATCGGCACTAGGAAGCAGACTCAGAACCCAGAGTAAAAGTTTCTCCAGGAACCCGTTCCGTTTGTGCTAGGTGAACGAACGTCACTCCGCATGCTCACTTCTGAGAGACAAGTGTGTGTGAAAGCCGTCCTTCACCTAGCTTGATGAGAACACAAAGTTCCTTTCCAGTTGCAAACTACACTCCATACATATATATGGGGAGGGACTATCTCATTTCGGTTTTACAGTGAAAACTGCAGGAACTTCAATACGGCACTAGGAAACAGACTGAGAAAGCTTAGTAAAATTTCCCCTGCAACCCATTCCCTTTGTGCTAGATGAACGAACGTCTCTCCACATGCTCGGTTCTGAGAGATAAATGTGTGTGAAATCCGTCCTTCACCTAGCTTGTTGGGGACACAAAGTATCTTTTCATTTGCAAACTACACTCCATACATTTATATGGGGTGGTATTATCTCCAAATCGTTTTTACAGTGAAAACTTCAGGAACTTCAAATCGGCACTAGGAAGCAGACTCAGAACCCAGAGTAAAAGTTTCTCCAGCAACCCGTTCCGTTTGTGCTAGGTGAACGATCGTCACACCGCATGCTCACTTCAGAGAGACAAGTGTGTGTGAAAGCCGTCCTTCACCTAGCTTGATGAGAACACAAAGTTCCTTTCCAGTTGCAACCTACACTCCATACATATATATGGGGAGGGAATATCTCATTTCGGTTTTACAGTGAAAACTGCAGGAACTTCAATACGGCACAAGAAACAGACTGAGAAATCTTAGTAAAATTTCCCCTGCAACCCATTCCCTTTGTGCTAGATGAACGAACGTCTATCCACATGCTCACTTCTGAGAGATAATTGGGTGTGAAAGCCGTCCTTCACCTAGCTAGTTGGGAACACAAAGTTTGTTTTCAGTTGCAAACTACAATCCATATATATATAAGGGTTGGTACTAGCTCCAACTCGTTTTTACAGTGAAAACTGCAGGAACTTCAAACCGGCACTAGGAAACGGACTGAGAAAACTGAGTAAAATTTCCCCTTCCACCCGTTCCCTTTGTGCTAAATGAACGAACTTCATTCCACATGCTCAGTTCTAAGAGATATGTGTGTGTGAAAGCCGTCCTTCTCTTAGCTTGTTGGGAACACAAAGGTTCTTTCAGTTGCAATCTATAATGCATACATATATGGGGAGGTATAATCTCCAACTCGGTTTTACAGTGAAAACTGCAGGAACTTCAAACCGGCTCTAGGATACTGAATGAGAAACCAGAGAACAAGTTTCCCCTGCATCCCGTTCCGTTTGTGCTAGATGAACGAACGTCTCTCCACATGCTCATTTCTGAGAGATAAGTGGGTGTGAAAGCCGTCCTTCACCTAGCTTGTTGGGAACACAATGTTTCTTTTAATTTGCAAACTACAATCCATATATATATATGGGGAGATACTAGCTCCAGCTCGGTTTTACAGTGTAAAGTGCTGGAACTTCAAACCGTCACTAGGAATCAGACTGAGAACCCAGAGTAATATTTTCTCCTGCAACAAGTTCCGTTTGTGCTAGGTGAAAGAACGTCACTCCGCATGCTCAATTCTGAGATATAAGTGTGTGTGAAAGCCGTCCTTCACCTAGCTTGTTGGGAACACATAGTTACTTTTCAGTTGCTAACTACACTCCATTCATATATATTGGGGATGTAATAGCTCAAATCAGTTTTATAGTGAAAACTAGAGAAACATCAAACCGGCACTAGGAAACGGACTGAGAAAGCTGAGTAAAATTTCCCCTTCAACCCGTTCCCTTTGTGCTAGATGAACGAACGTCCCTCCACATGCTCAGTTATAAGAGATAAGTGTGTGTGAAAGCCGTCCTTCACCTAGCTTGTTGGGAAATCAAAGATTTTTCAGTTGCTTACTATACTGCATACATATATGGGGAGGTATAATCTCCAACTCGGTTTTACTGTGAAAACTGCATGAACTTCAAACAGGTTCTAGGAAACAGACTGAGAAACCAGAGTAACAGTTTCTCCTGCTACCCATTTCCATTGTGATGGATGAACGAACGTCTCTCCACATGCTCAGTTCTGAGAGACAAGTGTGTGTGAAAGACTTCCTTCACCTAGCGTGTTGGAAACACAAAGTTTCTTTTCAGTTGCAAAACACACTCCATATATATACATGGGGAGGATCTTGCTCCAACTCGGTTTTACATTGAAAACTGCAGGTACTTCAATAAGGCCCTAGGAAACAGACAGAGAAAACTTAGTAAAATTTCACTGCAACACGTTCCCTTTGTGCTAGATGAATGAACGTCTCTCCACATGCTCAATTCTGGGAGATAAGTGTGTGTGAAAGCCGTCCTTCACATAGCTTGTAGGGAAAATAAAGTTCCTTTCCAGTTGCAAACTACACTCCATATATATCTATGGGTAGGTCCTAGCTCCAACTCGGATTTATAGTGAAATCTGCCGGAACATCAAACTGGCACTAGGAAACAAACTGAGAAACCAGAGTAAAATTTTCTCCTGCAAAACGTTCCCTTTGTGCTATGTGAACCAAAGTCTCTCCACATGCTAATTTCTGAGAGATATGTGTGTGTGAAAGCCGTCCTTCACCTAGCTTGCTGGGAACACAAAGTTTCTTTTCAGTTGCAAAATACACTCCATACATATACATGTGGAGGTACAAGCTCAAATCGGTTTTACAGTGAAAATAGAAGGAATTTAAATCCGGCACAAGGAAACAGACTGAGAATGCTGAGGAAATTTTCCCTTCAACCCGTTCCCTTTGTGCTAGATGAACGAACATCTATCCACATGCTAAGTTCTCAGAGAGAAATGTGTGTGATAGCCGAACTTCACCAAGCTTGTTGGGAACACAAAGTATCTTTTAAGATGCAAACTACACTCCATAAATATATGGGGGTGTATAAGCTCCAACTCGGTTTTACAGTGAAAACTGCAGAAACTTCAAACCGGCACTAGGAAAAAGATTGTGAAACCAGAGTAAAAGTTTCACTGCAAACCGTTCCCTTTGTGCTAGGTGAACGAACGTCTCTCCACATGCTCTGTTCTGAGAGATAAGTGTGTGTGAAAGCCGTCCTTCACTTATCTTGTTGGGAACACAAAGATTCTTCTCAGTTGCAAACTACACTCCATATATATATATGGGTAGGTACTAGCTCCAACTCGGTTTTAAAGAGAAAACTGCAGGAACTTCCAACCGACACTACGAAACACACTGAAAAACCAGAGTAAAATTTTTCCCTGCCACACGTTCCATTTGTTCTACATGAATGAACGTCTCTCCAGATGCTCAGATCTGAGAGATAAGTGTGTGTGAAAGCCGTCCTTCACTTAGCTTATTGGGAATACAAAGTTTCTATTAAGTAGCAAACCACAAACCGTTCATATAGAAGAGGAGGTACTAGCTCCAACTCGTGTTTACAGTGAAAACTGCAGGAAATACAACCAGCACTAGGAAAAAGATTGAGAAACCAGAGAATAACTTCTCCTGCTACCCGTTCCCTTTGTGCTAGATGAATGAACGTCTCTCCACATGCTCAGTTCTGAGAGGAAAGTGTGTGTGAAAGGCGTCCTTCACCTAGCTTGTCGGGAACACAAAGTTTCTTTTCAGTTGCAAACTGTATTCCATACATATATATGTGGAGGTAATAGCTCAAATCGATTTTACAGTGAAAACTGCAGGAACTTCAATAAGGCACTAGGAAACAGCCTGAGAAAGCTGAGTAAAATTTCCCCTTCCACCCGTTCCCTTTGTGCTAGATGAACGAACGTCTCTCCACATGCTCTGTTCTGAGAGATAAGTGTGTCTGAAAGCCGTCCTTCACCTAGCTTTTTGGGAACACAATGATTCTTTCAGTTGCAAAATACAGTCCATAAATTTATATGGGGAAGTCAAGCTGCAACACGGTTTTACAGTGAAAATTACAAGAACTTCAAACCAGCACTAAGAAACAGACTGAGAAACCAGAGTAAATATTACACTTGCAAAGCGTTCCCATTTTCTAGGTGAACGAACGTCTCTCCACATGCTCAGTTCTGAGAGTTATGTGTGTGTGAAAGCCGTCCTTCACTTATCTTGTTGGGAACACACAGTTTCTTTTCAGTTGCAAACTACACTCCATAAATATATATGAGGCGGTCCTGGCTCCAAATCGGTTTTACAGTGAAAACTGCAGGAACTTCAAACCGGAACTAGGAAACATATCGAGAACTAGAGTAAAAGTTTCTCCTGCAAAACGTTCCATTTTGTGCTAGATGAACGAACGTCTCTCCACATGCTCAGTTCTGAGAGATAAGTGTGTGTGAAA
Organism: Camelus bactrianus; assembly: GCF_048773025.1. Lineage (NCBI taxonomy): Eukaryota > Metazoa > Chordata > Mammalia > Artiodactyla > Camelidae > Camelus > Camelus bactrianus. The sequence goes on from NC_133566.1 coordinate 1,106,486, forward strand.
GCCTTATTTCACCTAGCTTGTTGGTAATACAAATTTTCATTTAAGTTGCAAACTACACTTCATACGTGTAAATGGGGAGGTAATAGCTCCAACTCGGTTTTACAGTGAAAAATGCAGGAACTTAATACCGGCAATAGGAAACAGACTGAGAAAGCAGAGAAACAGTTTCCCCTGCAAACCGTTCCCTTTGGGCTAGATGAACGAACGTCTCTCCACATGCTCAGTTCTGAGAGATATGTGTGTGCAAATGCTGACATTCACCTAGCATGTTGGGAACAGAAATTTCCTTTCAGTTGCAAACTACACTGCATACATATATGGGGAGGTATAAGCTCCAACTAGGTTTTACATTGAAAACTGCAGGAACTTCAAACCGGCACTAGGAAACAGACAGAGAAACCAAAAATCAGTTTCCCCTGCAACCCATTCCCTTTTTGTTAGATGAACCATCGTCTCTCCACATGCTCATTTCTGAGAGATTAGTGTGTGTAAAAGCCGTCCTTCAACTTGTTTGTTGCGAACACAAAGTTTCTCTTCAGTTGCAAACTACACTCCACACATTTACATGGGGAGGAACTAGCTCCAACACGGTTTTACAGTGAAAACTGCAGGAACTTCAAAACGGCACTAGGAAAAATACTGAGAATCCAGAGTAAATTTTACACTTGCAAAGCGTTTACATTGTCCTAGGTGAACGAACATTTCTCCTCATGCTCAGTTCTGAGAGATAAGTGTGTGTGAAAGGCGTTCTTCACCTAGCTTGTCGGGAACACAAAGTTTCTTTTCAGTTGCAAACAACAATCCATACATATATAAGGGGAGGTACTAGATCCAACTCAGTTTTACAGTGAAAACTGCAGGAACTTCAAACAGGCACTAGGAAATAGATTGAGAAACCAGAGAATAGTTTCTCCTGCAACCCTTTCCCTTTGTGCTAGATGAAGGAACGTCTCTCCACATGCTCAGATCTGAGATATAAGTGTGTGTGAAAGCCGAACTTCACTTAGCTTGTCGGGAACACAAAGTATCTTTTAAGTTGCAAACTACACTCCATACATATATATGGGGAGGTACTAGCTCATATCGGTTTTACAGTGAAAACTGCAGTAACTTCAATACGGCACTAGGAAACAGCCTGTGAAAGCTAAGTAATATTTACCCTACAAACCGTTCCCTTTGTGCTAGATGAACGAACGTCTCTCCACATGCTCAGTTCTGAGAGATAATTGTGTGTGAAAGCCGTACTTCACCAATCTTGTTGGGAACACAAAGTATCTTTTCAGTTGCAAACTACATTCCATACATATTAATGGGTAGGTACTAGCTCCAACTCGATTTTACAGTGAAAACTGCAGGAACTTCAAACCTGCAATAGGAAACAGACTCAGAAACCAGAGTAAAAGTTTCTCTTTTATCCCATTCTCTTTGTGCTATGGGAATGAACGTCTCTCCACATGCTCATTTCTGAGTGATAAATTCTGTGAAAGACGTCCTTCACATAGCTTGTTGGTAATACAAATTTTCATTTCAGTTGCAAACTACAATTCATACATGTAAATGGGGAGGTACTAGCTCCAACTCGATTTTACAGTGAAAAATGCAGGAACTTATTACCGGCACTAGGAAACAGACTGAGAAAACAGAGTAACACTTTCCCCTCCAAACCGTTCCCTTTGTGCTAGATGAACGAACGTCTCTCCACATGCTCAGTTCTGAGAGATAAGTGTGTGCAAATGCCGTCTTTCAACTAGCTTGTTGGGAACACAAAGTTTCTTTCAGTTGCAAACTACACAGCATACGTATATGGGGAGGAATAAGCTTCAACCTGGTTTTACAGTGAAAACTGCAGGAACTTCAAACCGGCACTAGGAAACAGACTGAGAAAACAAAAAAACAGTTTCCCCTGCAACCCGTTCCCTTTGTGCTAGATGAACGATCGTCTCTCCACATGCTCAGTTCAGAGAAATTAGTGTGGGTAAAAGCCGTTCTCACCTTGTGTGTTGGGAACATAAAGTTTCTCTTCAGTTGCAGACTACAATCCATACATTTATATGGGGAGGACATAGCTCCAACACGGTTTTACAGTGAAAACTGCAGGAATTTCAAACCAGCACTAGGAAAAAGACTGAGAAACCAGAGTAAATTTTACACTTGCAACCCGTTCCATTTGTGCTAGATGAACGAAAGTCTCTCCACATGCTCAGTTCGGAGAGATAAGTGTGTGTGAAAGCCGTCCTTCCCTTACCTTGTTTGGAATACAAAGTTTCATTTCAGTTGCAAACTACAGTTCATACATATAAATGGGGATGTACTAGCTCCAACTCGGTTTTACAGTGAAAAATGCAGGAACTTAATACCGGGAAGGAAACACACTTAGAAACCAGAGTAACAGATTCCCCTGCAACCCGTTCATTTTGTGCTAGATGAACGAACGTCTCTCCACATGCTCAGTTCTGAGAGATAAGTGTGTGTGAAAGCCGTCTTTCACCTAGCTTGTTGGGAACACAGAGTTTCTTTTAGTTGCAAACAACACAGCTTACAATTATGGGGAGTTATAAGCTCCAACACGGTTTTACAGTGAAAACTGCAGGAATTCAAACCGGCACTAGAAAAAAGAATGAGAAACCAGAGTAAATGTTACACTTGCAAAGCGTTCCCATTGTGTTAGGTGAAAGAATTTTCTCCACATGCTAAGTTCTGAGAGATAAGTGTGTGTGAAAGCCGTACTTCAGCTAGCTTGTTGGGAACACAAAGATTCTTTTCAGTTGCAAACTACAGTCCATACATATATATGGTGAAGTAAAAGCTCAAATCGGTTTTACAGTGAAAACTGCAGGAAATTCAAACCGGCACTATGAAACTGACTGAGAAACCACAGTAAAACTTTCCCCTGCATCCCGTTCCCTCTGCGCTACATGAACGAACGTCTCCCTACATGTTCATTTCTGAGAGATTAGTGTGTGTGAAAGCCGTCCTTCATCTAGCTTCTTGGGAACACAAATTTTCTTTTCAGTTGCAAACTACACTCCATACATATATATTGGGAGGCCTTGGCCCAACTCTGTTTTACAGTGAAAACTGCTGGAACTTCAAACCGGCACTAGGAAACAGAACGAGACCAGAGTGAAAGTTTCCCCTTCCACCCGTTCCCTTTGTGCTAGATGAACGAACGTCTCCCCACATGTTCAGTTCTAAGAGATAAGTGTGTGTGAAAGCCTTCCTTCAACTAGCTTGTTGGGAAAACAAAGATTCTTTCAGTTGCAAACTACACTGCATACATATATGGGAAGGTGTAATCTCCAACTCGGTTTTACAGTGAAAAGTGCAGGAACTTCTACCCGGCACTAGGAAACGGCCAGATAAAGATGAGTAAAATTTCCCCTTCCATCCATTCCCTTTGTGCTAGATGAACGAACGTCTCTCCACATGCTCAGTTCAGAGAGATAAGTGTGTGTGAAAGTCGTCCTTCACCTAGCTTGTTGGGAACACAAAGTTTCTTTTAGTAGCAAACTACACTGCTTACATATATGGGGAGTTATAAGCTCCAACACGGTTTTACAGTGAAAACTTCAGGAATTCAAACAGGCACTAGAAAAAAGAATGAGAAACCAGAGTAAATGTTACACTTGCAAAGCGTTCCCATTGTGCTAGGTGAACGAATTTTCTACACATGCTAAGTTCTGAGAGAAAAGTGTGTGTGAAAACCGTCCTTCACCAAGCTTGTTGGAAACGCAAAGATTCTTTTCAGTTGAAACTACACTCCAGACATATATATGGGGAGGTACTATCTCAAATCGGTTTAACAGTGAAAACTACAGGAACTTCAAACCGGCACTAGGAAACGGACTGAGAATGCTGAGTAAAATTTCGACTCCAATCCGTTCCCTTTGTGCTTGATGAACGAACGTCTCTGCACATGCTCAGTTCTGAGAGATAAGTGTGTGTGAAAGCCGTCCTTCACCTAGCTTGTTGGGAAAACAAAGTTTCTTTTCAGTTGCAAACTACACTCCGTATATATATATGGGGAGGTACAAGCTCCAAATAGATTTTACACTGATAACTGCAGGAACTTCAACCCGGCACTAGGAAACGGACTGAGAAAGCTGAGTAAAATTTCCCCTTCCAACAATTCCATTTGTGCTACATGAACGAACGTCTCTCCACATGCTCAGTTCTAAGAGATAAGTGTGTCTGAAAGCCGTCCTTCATCTAGCTTTTTGGGAACACAAAAATTCTTTCAGTTGCAAACTACAGTCCATACATTTATATGGGGAGGTCCAAGCTGCATCACGGTTTTACAGTGAAAATTACAAGAACTTCAAACCGGCACTAAGAAAAAGTCTGAGAAACCAGAGTAAGTATTACACTTGCAAAGCGTTCAAATTTTCTAAGTGAACGAACTTTTCTCCACATGCTCAGTTCTGACAGATATGTGTGTGTGAAAGCCGTCCTTCAACTATCTTGATGGGAACACAAAGTTCCTTTTCAGTTGCAAAGTACACTCCATACATATATATGGGGCGGACCTGGCTCAAAATCGGTTTTACAGTGAAAACTGCAGGAACTTCAAACCGGCACTACGAAACATACCGAGAACTAGAGTAAAAGTTTCTCCTGCAAAACGTTCCATTTTGTGCTAGATGAACGAACGTCTGTCCACATGCTAAGTTCTGAGAGATAATTGTGTGTGAAAGCCGTGCTTCACCTAGCTTGTTGGTAGTACAAATTTTCATTTCAGTTGCAAACTACACTTCATATATGTAAATGGGGAGGTACTAGCTCAAACTCGGTTTTACAGTGAAAAATGCAGGAACTTAATACCGGCACTAGGAAACAGACTGAGAATCCAGAGTAACAGTTTCCCCTGCAAACCGTTCCCTTTGTGCTAGATGAATGAACGTCTCTCCACATGCTCAGTTCTGAGAGATAAGTGTGTGCAAATGCCGTCTTTCACCTAGCTTGTTGGGAACAGAAAGTTTCTTTCAGTTGCAAACTACACTGCATACATATATGGGGAGGTATAAGCTCCAACTAGGTTTTACATTGAAAACTGCAGGAACTTCAAACCGGCACTAGGAAACAGACTGAGAAACCAAAAAAACAGTTTCCCCTGCAACCCGTTCCCTTTGTGCTAGATGAACGATCGTCTCTCCACATGCTGATTTCTGAGAGATTAGTGTGTGTAAAAGCCGTCCTTCATCTTTTTTGTTGGGAACAGAAAGTTTCTCTTCAGTTGTAAACTACACTCCATATATTTACATTTGGAGGACCTAGCTCCAACACGGTTTTACAGTGAAAACTGCAGGAACTTCAAAACGGCACTAGGAAACAGACTGAGAAACCAGAGTAAATGTTACACTTGCAAAGCGTTCCCATTGTGCTATGTGAACGAATTTTCTACACATGCTAAGTTCTGAGAGAAAAGTGTGTGTGAAAACCGTCCTTCACCAAGCTTGTTGGAAACGCAAAGATTCTTTTCAGTTGAAACTACACTCCAGACATATATATGGGGAGGTACTATCTCAAATCGGTTTAACAGTGAAAACTGCAGGAACTTCACACCGGCACTAGGAAACAGACTGAGAATGCTGAGTAAAATTTCGACTTCAATCCGTTCCCTTTGTGCTTGATGAACGAACGTCTCTGCACATGCTCAGTTCTGAGAGATAAGTGTGTGTGAAAGCCGTCCTTCACCTAGCTTGTTGGGAAAACAAAGTTTCTTTTCAGTTGCAAACTACACTCCGTATATATATATGGGGAGGTACAAGCTCCAAATAGATTTTACACTGATAACTGCAGGAACTTCAACCCGGCACTAGGAAACGGACAGAGAAAGCTGAGTAAAATTTCCCCTTCCAACAATTCCATTTGTGCTACATGAACGAACGTCTCTCCACATGCTCAGTTCTAAGAGATAAGTGTGTCTGAAAGCCGTCCTTCACCTAGCTTTTTGGGAACACAAAGATTCTTTCAGTTGCAAACTACAGTCCATATATTTATATGGGGAGGTCCAAGCTGCATCACGGTTTTACAGTGAAAATTACAAGAACTTCAAACCGGCACTAAGAAAAAGACTGAGAAACCAGAGTAAATATTACACTTGCAAAGCGTTCAAATTTTCTAAGTGAACGAACTTTTCTCCACATGCTCAGTTCTGACAGATAAGTGTGTGTGAAAGCCGTCCTTCACCTATCTTGATGGGAACACAAAGTTCCTTTTCAGTTGCAAAGTACACTCCATACATATATATGGGGCGGACCTGGCTCAAAATCGGTTTTACAGTGAAAACTGCAGGAACTTCAAACCGGCACTACGAAACATACCGAGAACTAGAGTAAAAGTTTCTCCTGCAAAACGTTCCATTTTGTGCTAGATGAACGAACGTCTGTCCACATGCTAAGTTCTGAGAGATAATTGTGTGTGAAAGCCGTGCTTCACCTAGCTTGTTGGTAATACAAATTTTCATTTCAGTTGCAAACTACACTTCATATATGTAAATGGGGAGGTACTAGCTCAAACTCGGTTTTACAGTGAAAAATGCAGGAACTTAATACCGGCACTAGGAAACAGACTGAGAAACCAGAGTAACAGTTTCCCCTGCAAACCGTTCCCTTTGTGCTAGATGAATGAACGTCTCTCCACATGCTCAGTTCTGAGAGATAAGTGTGTGCAAATGCCGTCTTTCACCTAGCTTGTTGGGAACAGAAAGTTTTTTCAGTTGCTAACTACACTGCATACATATATGGGGAGGTATAAGCTCCAACTAGGTTTTACATTGAAAACTGCAGGAACTTCAAACCGGCACTAGGAAACAGACTGAGAAACCAAAAAAACAGTTTCCCCTGCAACCCGTTCCCTTTGTGCTAGATGAACGATCGTCTCTCCACATGCTCATTTCTGAGAGATTAGTGTGTGTAAAGGCCGTCCTTCATCTTTTTTGTTGGGAACAGAAAGTTTCTCTTCAGTTGTAAACTGCACTCCATATATTTATATTTGGAGGACCTAGCTCCAACACGGTTTTACAGTGAAAACTGCAGGAACTTCAAAACGGCACTAGGAAACAGACTGAGAAACCAGAGTAAATGTTACACTTGCAAAGTGTTTCCATTGTGCTAGCTGAACGAACTTTTCTCCACATGCTCAATTCTGAGAGATAAGTGTGTTTGAAAGCCGTCCTTCACCTAGCTTGTTGGGAATACAAATTTTCATTTCAGTTGCAAACTACACTTCATACATATAAAAGGGTAGGTACTAGCTCCATCTCGGTTTTACAGTGAAAAATTCAGGAACATCATACCGGCACTTGGAAACAGACTGAGAAACCAGAGAATAATTTTCCTCTGCAACACGTTCCCATTGTTCTAGAGGAATGAACGTCTCCCCAAATGCTAATTTCTGAGAGATAAGTGTGTGTGAAAGCCGTCCTTCAACTTTCTTGCTATGAACACAAAGTTTCTTCACAGTAGGAAATTACACTACATACATATATATGGGGAGGTACTAGTTCCAACTCTGTTTTACAGTGAAAAATGCAGGAACTTCAAACCGGCACTAGGAAACAGACTGAGAATCCAGAGTAAAATTTCTCCTGCAGAACGTTCCATTTTATGCTAGATGAACGAACGTCTCTCCACATGCTCATTTCTGAAATATATGTGTGTTTGAAAGCCGTCCTTCACGTAGCTTGTTTATAATACAAATTTTCATTTCAGTTGCAAACTACAGTTCATATATATAAATGGGGATGTACTAGCTCCAACTCGGTTTTACAGTGAACAATGCAGGAACTTAATACTGGCAAAGAAACAGTCTGAGAAACTAGAATAACAGATTCCCTTGCAAATTGTTCCCTTTGTGCTAGATGAAAGAACGCCTCTCCACATGCTCAGTTCTGAGAGAAAATTGTGTGTGAAAGCCGTCCATCACCGAGCTTGTTGTGAACACAAAGTTTATTTTAGTTGCAAACTACACTGCCTACATATATGGGGAGTTATAAGCTCCAACACGGTTTTACAGTGAAAACTGCAGGAATTCAAACCGGCACTAGAAAAAAGAATGAGAAACCAGAGTAAATGTTACACATTCAAAGCGTTCCCATTGTGCTAGGTGAACGAATTTTCTCCACATTCTAAGTTCTGCGAGATAAGTGTGGTGAAAGCCGTACTACATCTATCTTGTGGGGAACACAAATATTCTTTTCAGTTGCAAACTCCACTCCATACATATATATGGGGAGGTATTAGCTCCAAATCGTTTTTACAGTGAAAACTGCAGGAACTTCAAATCGGCACTAGGAAGCAGACTCAGAACCCAGAGTAAAAGTTTCTCCAGGAACCCGTTCCGTTTGTGCTAGGTGAACGAACGTCACTCCGCATGCTCACTTCTGAGAGACAAGTGTGTGTGAAAGCCGTCCTTCACCTAGCTTGATGAGAACACAAAGTTCCTTTCCAGTTGCAAACTACACTCCATACATATATATGGGGAGGGACTATCTCATTTCGGTTTTACAGTGAAAACTGCAGGAACTTCAATACGGCACTAGGAAACAGACTGAGAAAGCTTAGTAAAATTTCCCCTGCAACCCATTCCCTTTGTGCTAGATGAACGAACGTCTCTCCACATGCTCGGTTCTGAGAGATAAATGTGTGTGAAATCCGTCCTTCACCTAGCTTGTTGGGGACACAAAGTATCTTTTCATTTGCAAACTACACTCCATACATTTATATGGGGTGGTATTATCTCCAAATCGTTTTTACAGTGAAAACTTCAGGAACTTCAAATCGGCACTAGGAAGCAGACTCAGAACCCAGAGTAAAAGTTTCTCCAGCAACCCGTTCCGTTTGTGCTAGGTGAACGATCGTCACACCGCATGCTCACTTCAGAGAGACAAGTGTGTGTGAAAGCCGTCCTTCACCTAGCTTGATGAGAACACAAAGTTCCTTTCCAGTTGCAACCTACACTCCATACATATATATGGGGAGGGAATATCTCATTTCGGTTTTACAGTGAAAACTGCAGGAACTTCAATACGGCACAAGAAACAGACTGAGAAATCTTAGTAAAATTTCCCCTGCAACCCATTCCCTTTGTGCTAGATGAACGAACGTCTATCCACATGCTCACTTCTGAGAGATAATTGGGTGTGAAAGCCGTCCTTCACCTAGCTAGTTGGGAACACAAAGTTTGTTTTCAGTTGCAAACTACAATCCATATATATATAAGGGTTGGTACTAGCTCCAACTCGTTTTTACAGTGAAAACTGCAGGAACTTCAAACCGGCACTAGGAAACGGACTGAGAAAACTGAGTAAAATTTCCCCTTCCACCCGTTCCCTTTGTGCTAAATGAACGAACTTCATTCCACATGCTCAGTTCTAAGAGATATGTGTGTGTGAAAGCCGTCCTTCTCTTAGCTTGTTGGGAACACAAAGGTTCTTTCAGTTGCAATCTATAATGCATACATATATGGGGAGGTATAATCTCCAACTCGGTTTTACAGTGAAAACTGCAGGAACTTCAAACCGGCTCTAGGATACTGAATGAGAAACCAGAGAACAAGTTTCCCCTGCATCCCGTTCCGTTTGTGCTAGATGAACGAACGTCTCTCCACATGCTCATTTCTGAGAGATAAGTGGGTGTGAAAGCCGTCCTTCACCTAGCTTGTTGGGAACACAATGTTTCTTTTAATTTGCAAACTACAATCCATATATATATATGGGGAGATACTAGCTCCAGCTCGGTTTTACAGTGTAAAGTGCTGGAACTTCAAACCGTCACTAGGAATCAGACTGAGAACCCAGAGTAATATTTTCTCCTGCAACAAGTTCCGTTTGTGCTAGGTGAAAGAACGTCACTCCGCATGCTCAATTCTGAGATATAAGTGTGTGTGAAAGCCGTCCTTCACCTAGCTTGTTGGGAACACATAGTTACTTTTCAGTTGCTAACTACACTCCATTCATATATATTGGGGATGTAATAGCTCAAATCAGTTTTATAGTGAAAACTAGAGAAACATCAAACCGGCACTAGGAAACGGACTGAGAAAGCTGAGTAAAATTTCCCCTTCAACCCGTTCCCTTTGTGCTAGATGAACGAACGTCCCTCCACATGCTCAGTTATAAGAGATAAGTGTGTGTGAAAGCCGTCCTTCACCTAGCTTGTTGGGAAATCAAAGATTTTTCAGTTGCTTACTATACTGCATACATATATGGGGAGGTATAATCTCCAACTCGGTTTTACTGTGAAAACTGCATGAACTTCAAACAGGTTCTAGGAAACAGACTGAGAAACCAGAGTAACAGTTTCTCCTGCTACCCATTTCCATTGTGATGGATGAACGAACGTCTCTCCACATGCTCAGTTCTGAGAGACAAGTGTGTGTGAAAGACTTCCTTCACCTAGCGTGTTGGAAACACAAAGTTTCTTTTCAGTTGCAAAACACACTCCATATATATACATGGGGAGGATCTTGCTCCAACTCGGTTTTACATTGAAAACTGCAGGTACTTCAATAAGGCCCTAGGAAACAGACAGAGAAAACTTAGTAAAATTTCACTGCAACACGTTCCCTTTGTGCTAGATGAATGAACGTCTCTCCACATGCTCAATTCTGGGAGATAAGTGTGTGTGAAAGCCGTCCTTCACATAGCTTGTAGGGAAAATAAAGTTCCTTTCCAGTTGCAAACTACACTCCATATATATCTATGGGTAGGTCCTAGCTCCAACTCGGATTTATAGTGAAATCTGCCGGAACATCAAACTGGCACTAGGAAACAAACTGAGAAACCAGAGTAAAATTTTCTCCTGCAAAACGTTCCCTTTGTGCTATGTGAACCAAAGTCTCTCCACATGCTAATTTCTGAGAGATATGTGTGTGTGAAAGCCGTCCTTCACCTAGCTTGCTGGGAACACAAAGTTTCTTTTCAGTTGCAAAATACACTCCATACATATACATGTGGAGGTACAAGCTCAAATCGGTTTTACAGTGAAAATAGAAGGAATTTAAATCCGGCACAAGGAAACAGACTGAGAATGCTGAGGAAATTTTCCCTTCAACCCGTTCCCTTTGTGCTAGATGAACGAACATCTATCCACATGCTAAGTTCTCAGAGAGAAATGTGTGTGATAGCCGAACTTCACCAAGCTTGTTGGGAACACAAAGTATCTTTTAAGATGCAAACTACACTCCATAAATATATGGGGGTGTATAAGCTCCAACTCGGTTTTACAGTGAAAACTGCAGAAACTTCAAACCGGCACTAGGAAAAAGATTGTGAAACCAGAGTAAAAGTTTCACTGCAAACCGTTCCCTTTGTGCTAGGTGAACGAACGTCTCTCCACATGCTCTGTTCTGAGAGATAAGTGTGTGTGAAAGCCGTCCTTCACTTATCTTGTTGGGAACACAAAGATTCTTCTCAGTTGCAAACTACACTCCATATATATATATGGGTAGGTACTAGCTCCAACTCGGTTTTAAAGAGAAAACTGCAGGAACTTCCAACCGACACTACGAAACACACTGAAAAACCAGAGTAAAATTTTCCCCTGCCACACGTTCCATTTGTTCTACATGAATGAACGTCTCTCCAGATGCTCAGATCTGAGAGATAAGTGTGTGTGAAAGCCGTCCTTCACTTAGCTTATTGGGAATACAAAGTTTCTATTAAGTAGCAAACCACAAACCGTTCATATAGAAGAGGAGGTACTAGCTCCAACTCGTGTTTACAGTGAAAACTGCAGGAAATACAACCAGCACTAGGAAAAAGATTGAGAAACCAGAGAATAACTTCTCCTGCTACCCGTTCCCTTTGTGCTAGATGAATGAACGTCTCTCCACATGCTCAGTTCTGAGAGGAAAGTGTGTGTGAAAGGCGTCCTTCACCTAGCTTGTCGGGAACACAAAGTTTCTTTTCAGTTGCAAACTGTATTCCATACATATATATGTGGAGGTAATAGCTCAAATCGATTTTACAGTGAAAACTGCAGGAACTTCAATAAGGCACTAGGAAACAGCCTGAGAAAGCTGAGTAAAATTTCCCCTTCCACCCGTTCCCTTTGTGCTAGATGAACGAACGTCTCTCCACATGCTCTGTTCTGAGAGATAAGTGTGTCTGAAAGCCGTCCTTCACCTAGCTTTTTGGGAACACAATGATTCTTTCAGTTGCAAAATACAGTCCATAAATTTATATGGGGAAGTCAAGCTGCAACACGGTTTTACAGTGAAAATTACAAGAACTTCAAACCAGCACTAAGAAACAGACTGAGAAACCAGAGTAAATATTACACTTGCAAAGCGTTCCCATTTTCTAGGTGAACGAACGTCTCTCCACATGCTCAGTTCTGAGAGTTATGTGTGTGTGAAAGCCGTCCTTCACTTATCTTGTTGGGAACACACAGTTTCTTTTCAGTTGCAAACTACACTCCATAAATATATATGAGGCGGTCCTGGCTCCAAATCGGTTTTACAGTGAAAACTGCAGGAACTTCAAACCGGAACTAGGAAACATATCGAGAACTAGAGTAAAAGTTTCTCCTGCAAAACGTTCCATTTTGTGCTAGATGAACGAACGTCTCTCCACATGCTCAGTTCTGAGAGATAAGTGTGTGTGAAAGCCTTATTTCACCTAGCTTGTTGGTAATACAAATTTTCATTTAAGTTGCAAACTACACTTCATACGTGTAAATGGGGAGGTAATAGCTCCAACTCGGTTTTACAGTGAAAAATGCAGGAACTTAATACCGGCAATAGGAAACAGACTGAGAAAGCAGAGAAACAGTTTCCCCTGCAAACCGTTCCCTTTGGGCTAGATGAACGAACGTCTCTCCACATGCTCAGTTCTGAGAGATATGTGTGTGCAAATGCTGACATTCACCTAGCATGTTGGGAACAGAAATTTCCTTTCAGTTGCAAACTACACTGCATACATATATGGGGAGGTATAAGCTCCAACTAGGTTTTACATTGAAAACTGCAGGAACTTCAAACCGGCACTAGGAAACAGACAGAGAAACCAAAAATCAGTTTCCCCTGCAACCCATTCCCTTTTTGTTAGATGAACCATCGTCTCTCCACATGCTCATTTCTGAGAGATTAGTGTGTGTAAAAGCCGTCCTTCAACTTGTTTGTTGCGAACACAAAGTTTCTCTTCAGTTGCAAACTACACTCCACACATTTACATGGGGAGGAACTAGCTCCAACACGGTTTTACAGTGAAAACTGCAGGAACTTCAAAACGGCACTAGGAAAAATACTGAGAATCCAGAGTAAATTTTACACTTGCAAAGCGTTTACATTGTCCTAGGTGAACGAACATTTCTCCTCATGCTCAGTTCTGAGAGATAAGTGTGTGTGAAAGGCGTTCTTCACCTAGCTTGTCGGGAACACAAAGTTTCTTTTCAGTTGCAAACAACAATCCATACATATATAAGGGGAGGTACTAGATCCAACTCAGTTTTACAGTGAAAACTGCAGGAACTTCAAACAGGCACTAGGAAATAGATTGAGAAACCAGAGAATAGTTTCTCCTGCAACCCTTTCCCTTTGTGCTAGATGAAGGAACGTCTCTCCACATGCTCAGATCTGAGATATAAGTGTGTGTGAAAGCCGAACTTCACTTAGCTTGTCGGGAACACAAAGTATCTTTTAAGTTGCAAACTACACTCCATACATATATATGGGGAGGTACTAGCTCATATCGGTTTTACAGTGAAAACTGCAGTAACTTCAATACGGCACTAGGAAACAGCCTGTGAAAGCTAAGTAATATTTACCCTACAAACCGTTCCCTTTGTGCTAGATGAACGAACGTCTCTCCACATGCTCAGTTCTGAGAGATAATTGTGTGTGAAAGCCGTACTTCACCAATCTTGTTGGGAACACAAAGTATCTTTTCAGTTGCAAACTACATTCCATACATATTAATGGGTAGGTACTAGCTCCAACTCGATTTTACAGTGAAAACTGCAGGAACTTCAAACCTGCAATAGGAAACAGACTCAGAAACCAGAGTAAAAGTTTCTCTTTTATCCCATTCTCTTTGTGCTATGGGAATGAACGTCTCTCCACATGCTCATTTCTGAGTGATAAATTCTGTGAAAGACGTCCTTCACATAGCTTGTTGGTAATACAAATTTTCATTTCAGTTGCAAACTACAATTCATACATGTAAATGGGGAGGTACTAGCTCCAACTCGATTTTACAGTGAAAAATGCAGGAACTTATTACCGGCACTAGGAAACAGACTGAGAAAACAGAGTAACACTTTCCCCTCCAAACCGTTCCCTTTGTGCTAGATGAACGAACGTCTCTCCACATGCTCAGTTCTGAGAGATAAGTGTGTGCAAATGCCGTCTTTCAACTAGCTTGTTGGGAACACAAAGTTTCTTTCAGTTGCAAACTACACAGCATACGTATATGGGGAGGAATAAGCTTCAACCTGGTTTTACAGTGAAAACTGCAGGAACTTCAAACCGGCACTAGGAAACAGACTGAGAAAACAAAAAAACAGTTTCCCCTGCAACCCGTTCCCTTTGTGCTAGATGAACGATCGTCTCTCCACATGCTCAGTTCAGAGAAATTAGTGTGGGTAAAAGCCGTTCTCACCTTGTGTGTTGGGAACATAAAGTTTCTCTTCAGTTGCAGACTACAATCCATACATTTATATGGGGAGGACATAGCTCCAACACGGTTTTACAGTGAAAACTGCAGGAATTTCAAACCAGCACTAGGAAAAAGACTGAGAAACCAGAGTAAATTTTACACTTGCAACCCGTTCCATTTGTGCTAGATGAACGAAAGTCTCTCCACATGCTCAGTTCGGAGAGATAAGTGTGTGTGAAAGCCGTCCTTCCCTTACCTTGTTTGGAATACAAAGTTTCATTTCAGTTGCAAACTACAGTTCATACATATAAATGGGGATGTACTAGCTCCAACTCGGTTTTACAGTGAAAAATGCAGGAACTTAATACCGGGAAGGAAACACACTTAGAAACCAGAGTAACAGATTCCCCTGCAACCCGTTCATTTTGTGCTAGATGAACGAACGTCTCTCCACATGCTCAGTTCTGAGAGATAAGTGTGTGTGAAAGCCGTCTTTCACCTAGCTTGTTGGGAACACAGAGTTTCTTTTAGTTGCAAACAACACAGCTTACAATTATGGGGAGTTATAAGCTCCAACACGGTTTTACAGTGAAAACTGCAGGAATTCAAACCGGCACTAGAAAAAAGAATGAGAAACCAGAGTAAATGTTACACTTGCAAAGCGTTCCCATTGTGTTAGGTGAAAGAATTTTCTCCACATGCTAAGTTCTGAGAGATAAGTGTGTGTGAAAGCCGTACTTCAGCTAGCTTGTTGGGAACACAAAGATTCTTTTCAGTTGCAAACTACAGTCCATACATATATATGGTGAAGTAAAAGCTCAAATCGGTTTTACAGTGAAAACTGCAGGAAATTCAAACCGGCACTATGAAACTGACTGAGAAACCACAGTAAAACTTTCCCCTGCATCCCGTTCCCTCTGCGCTACATGAACGAACGTCTCCCTACATGTTCATTTCTGAGAGATTAGTGTGTGTGAAAGCCGTCCTTCATCTAGCTTCTTGGGAACACAAATTTTCTTTTCAGTTGCAAACTACACTCCATACATATATATTGGGAGGCCTTGGCCCAACTCTGTTTTACAGTGAAAACTGCTGGAACTTCAAACCGGCACTAGGAAACAGAACGAGACCAGAGTGAAAGTTTCCCCTTCCACCCGTTCCCTTTGTGCTAGATGAACGAACGTCTCCCCACATGTTCAGTTCTAAGAGATAAGTGTGTGTGAAAGCCTTCCTTCAACTAGCTTGTTGGGAAAACAAAGATTCTTTCAGTTGCAAACTACACTGCATACATATATGGGAAGGTGTAATCTCCAACTCGGTTTTACAGTGAAAAGTGCAGGAACTTCTACCCGGCACTAGGAAACGGCCAGATAAAGATGAGTAAAATTTCCCCTTCCATCCATTCCCTTTGTGCTAGATGAACGAACGTCTCTCCACATGCTCAGTTCAGAGAGATAAGTGTGTGTGAAAGTCGTCCTTCACCTAGCTTGTTGGGAACACAAAGTTTCTTTTAGTAGCAAACTACACTGCTTACATATATGGGGAGTTATAAGCTCCAACACGGTTTTACAGTGAAAACTTCAGGAATTCAAACAGGCACTAGAAAAAAGAATGAGAAACCAGAGTAAATGTTACACTTGCAAAGCGTTCCCATTGTGCTAGGTGAACGAATTTTCTACACATGCTAAGTTCTGAGAGAAAAGTGTGTGTGAAAACCGTCCTTCACCAAGCTTGTTGGAAACGCAAAGATTCTTTTCAGTTGAAACTACACTCCAGACATATATATGGGGAGGTACTATCTCAAATCGGTTTAACAGTGAAAACTACAGGAACTTCAAACCGGCACTAGGAAACGGACTGAGAATGCTGAGTAAAATTTCGACTCCAATCCGTTCCCTTTGTGCTTGATGAACGAACGTCTCTGCACATGCTCAGTTCTGAGAGATAAGTGTGTGTGAAAGCCGTCCTTCACCTAGCTTGTTGGGAAAACAAAGTTTCTTTTCAGTTGCAAACTACACTCCGTATATATATATGGGGAGGTACAAGCTCCAAATAGATTTTACACTGATAACTGCAGGAACTTCAACCCGGCACTAGGAAACGGACTGAGAAAGCTGAGTAAAATTTCCCCTTCCAACAATTCCATTTGTGCTACATGAACGAACGTCTCTCCACATGCTCAGTTCTAAGAGATAAGTGTGTCTGAAAGCCGTCCTTCATCTAGCTTTTTGGGAACACAAAAATTCTTTCAGTTGCAAACTACAGTCCATACATTTATATGGGGAGGTCCAAGCTGCATCACGGTTTTACAGTGAAAATTACAAGAACTTCAAACCGGCACTAAGAAAAAGTCTGAGAAACCAGAGTAAGTATTACACTTGCAAAGCGTTCAAATTTTCTAAGTGAACGAACTTTTCTCCACATGCTCAGTTCTGACAGATATGTGTGTGTGAAAGCCGTCCTTCAACTATCTTGATGGGAACACAAAGTTCCTTTTCAGTTGCAAAGTACACTCCATACATATATATGGGGCGGACCTGGCTCAAAATCGGTTTTACAGTGAAAACTGCAGGAACTTCAAACCGGCACTACGAAACATACCGAGAACTAGAGTAAAAGTTTCTCCTGCAAAACGTTCCATTTTGTGCTAGATGAACGAACGTCTGTCCACATGCTAAGTTCTGAGAGATAATTGTGTGTGAAAGCCGTGCTTCACCTAGCTTGTTGGTAGTACAAATTTTCATTTCAGTTGCAAACTACACTTCATATATGTAAATGGGGAGGTACTAGCTCAAACTCGGTTTTACAGTGAAAAATGCAGGAACTTAATACCGGCACTAGGAAACAGACTGAGAATCCAGAGTAACAGTTTCCCCTGCAAACCGTTCCCTTTGTGCTAGATGAATGAACGTCTCTCCACATGCTCAGTTCTGAGAGATAAGTGTGTGCAAATGCCGTCTTTCACCTAGCTTGTTGGGAACAGAAAGTTTCTTTCAGTTGCAAACTACACTGCATACATATATGGGGAGGTATAAGCTCCAACTAGGTTTTACATTGAAAACTGCAGGAACTTCAAACCGGCACTAGGAAACAGACTGAGAAACCAAAAAAACAGTTTCCCCTGCAACCCGTTCCCTTTGTGCTAGATGAACGATCGTCTCTCCACATGCTGATTTCTGAGAGATTAGTGTGTGTA
This sequence comes from Camelus bactrianus, assembly GCF_048773025.1. NCBI lineage: Eukaryota > Metazoa > Chordata > Mammalia > Artiodactyla > Camelidae > Camelus > Camelus bactrianus. The sequence goes on from NC_133566.1 coordinate 1,124,281, forward strand.
AAAGCCGTCCTTCATCTTTTTTGTTGGGAACAGAAAGTTTCTCTTCAGTTGTAAACTACACTCCATATATTTACATTTGGAGGACCTAGCTCCAACACGGTTTTACAGTGAAAACTGCAGGAACTTCAAAACGGCACTAGGAAACAGACTGAGAAACCAGAGTAAATGTTACACTTGCAAAGCGTTCCCATTGTGCTATGTGAACGAATTTTCTACACATGCTAAGTTCTGAGAGAAAAGTGTGTGTGAAAACCGTCCTTCACCAAGCTTGTTGGAAACGCAAAGATTCTTTTCAGTTGAAACTACACTCCAGACATATATATGGGGAGGTACTATCTCAAATCGGTTTTACAGTGAAAAATGCAGGAATATCATATCGGCACTAGGAAACAGACTGAGAAACCAAAGAATAATTTTCCTCTGCAACACGTTCCCATTGTTCTAGAGGAATGAACGTCTCCCCAAATGCTAAATTCTGAGAGATAAGTGTGTGTGGAAGCCGTCCTTCAACTTGCTTGCTATGAACACAAAGTTTCTTCACAGTAGGAAATTACACTACATACATATATATGGGGAGGTACTAGTTCCAACTCTGTTTTACAGTGAAAAATGCAGGAACTTCAAACCGGCACTAGGAAACAGACTGAGAATCCAGAGTAAAATTTCTCCTGCAGAACGTTCCATTTTATGCTAGATGAACGAACGTCTCTCCACATGCTCATTTCTGAAATATATGTGTGTTTGAAAGCCGTCCTTCACGTAGCTTGTTTGTAATACAAATTTTCATTTCAGTTGCAAACTACAGTTCATATATATAAATGGGGATGTACTAGCTCCAACTCGGTTTTACAGTGAAAAATGCAGGAACATAATACCGGCAAAGAAACAGTCTGAGAAACCAGAATAACAGATTCCCTTGCAACTCGTTCCCTTTGTGCTAGATGAAAGAACGTCTCTCCACATGCTCAGTTCTGAGAGAAAATTGTGTGTGAAAGCCGTCCATCACCGAGCTTGTTGGGAACACAAAGTTTATTTTAGTTGCAAACTACACTGCCTACATATATGGGGAGTTATAAGCTCCAACACGGTTTTACAGTGAAAACTGCAGGAATTCAAACCGGCACTAGAAAAAAGAATGAGAAACCAGAGTATATATTACACATGCAAAGCGTTCCCATTGTGCTAGGTGAACGAATTTTCTCCACATTCTAAGTTCTGCGAGATAAGTGTGGTGAAAGCCGTACTTCATCTAGCTTGTGGGGAACACAAAGATTCTTTTCAGTTGCAATCTCCACTCCATATATATATAAGGGGAGGTATTAGCTCCAAATCGTTTTTACAGTGAAAACTGCAGGAACTTCAAATCGGCACTAGGAAGCAGACTCAGAACCCAGAGTAAAAGTTTCTCCAGCAACCCGTTCCGTTTGTGCTAGGTGAACGAACGTCACTCCGCATGCTCACTTCTGAGAGACAAGTGTGTGTGAAAGCCGTCATTCACCTAGCTTGATGAGAACACAAAGTTCCTTTCAGGTTGCAAACTACACTCCATACATATATATGGGGAGGGACTATCTCATTTCGGTTTTACAGTGAAAACTGCAGGAACTTCAATACGGCACTAGGAAACAGACTGAGAAAGCTTAGTAAAATTTCCCCTGCAACCCATTCCCTTTGTGCTAGATGAACGAACGTCTCTCCACATGCTCAGTTCTGAGAGATAATTGGGTGTGAAAGCCGTCCTTCACCTAGCTAGTTGGGAACACAAAGTTTGTTTTCAGTTGCAAACTACAATGCATATATATATAAGGGTTGGTACTAGCTCCAACTCGGTTTTACAGTGAAAACTGCAGGAACTTCAAACCGGCACTAGGAAACGGACTGAGAAAGCTGAGTAAAATTTCCCCTTCCACACGTTCCATTTGTGCTAGATGAACGAACGTCACTCCACATGCTCAGTTCTAAGAGATATGTGTGTGTGAAAGCCGTCCTTCACTTAGCTTGTTGGGAACAAAAGATTCTTTCAGTTGCAAACTACAATGCATACATATAAGGGGAGGTATAATCTCCAACTCGGTTTTACAGTGAAAACTGCAGGAACTTCAAACTGGCTGTAGGAAACAGACTGAGAAACCAGAGTAACATTTCTCCTGCTACCCGTTCCCATTGTGATAGATGAACGAACGTCTCTCCACATGCTCAGTTCTGAGAGATAAGTGGGTGTGAAAGCCGTCCTTCACCTAGCTAGTTGGGAACACAAAGTTTGTTTTCAGTTGCAAACTACACTCCGTATATATATATGGGGAGGTACTAGCTCCAAATCGGTTTTACTGTGATAACTGCAGGAACTTCAACCCGGCACTAGGAAACGGACTGAGAAAGCTGAGTAAAATTTCCCCTTCCAACAGTTCCCTTTGTGCTAGATATACGAACGTCTCTCCACATGCTCAGTTGTAAGAGATAAGTGTGTCTGAAAGCCGTCCTTTACTTAGCTTTTTGGGAACACAAAGATTCTTTCAGTTGCAAACTACAGTCCATACATTTATATGGGGAAGTCCAAGCTGCAACACGGTTTTACAGTGAAAATTACAAGAACTTCAAACCGGCACTAAGAAACAGACTGAGAAACCAGAGTAAATATTACACTTGCAAAGCGTTCCCATATTCTAGGTGAACGAACTTTTCTCTACATGCTCAGTTCTGAGAGATAAGTGTGTGTGGAAGCCATCCTTCACCTAGGTTGTTGGGAACACAAAGATTCTTCTCAATTGCAAAATACACTCCATACATATATATGAGGAGGTACTAGTTCCAACTCTCTTTTACAGTGAAAACTGCAGGAAAATCAAACCGGCACTAGGAAACAGACTGAGAATCCAGAGTAAAATTTCTCCTGCAAACCGTTCCATTTGTGCTAGATGAACGAACGTCTCTCCACATGCTCATTTCTGAAAGATATGCGTGTGTGAAAGCCGTCTTCACCTAGCTTGTTGGGAAAACAAATTTTCATTTCAGTTGCAAACTACAGTTCATACATGTAAATGGGGATGTACTAGCTCCAACTCGGTTTTACAGTGAAAAATGCAGAAACTTAATACCGGCAAGGAAACAGACTTAAAAACCAGAGTAACAGATTCCCCTGTAAAACTTTCTCTTTTTGTTAGGTGAACGAACGTCTCTCCACATGCTCAGTTCTGCGAGATAAGTGTGTGTGAAAGTCGTCCTTCACCTAGCTTGTTGGGAACACAAATTTTCTTTTTGTTGCAAACTACACTGCTTACACATATGGGGAGATATAAGCTCCAACACGGTTTTACAGTGAAAACTGCAGGAATTCAAACTGGCACTAGAAAAAAGAATGAGAAACCAGAGTAAATGTTACACTTGCAAAGCGTTCCCATTGTGCTATGTGAACGAATTTTCTACACATGCTAAGTTCTGAGAGAAAAGTGTGTGTGAAAACCATCCTTCACCAAGCTTGTTGGAAACGCAAAGATTCTTTTCAGTTGCAAACTACACTCCAGGCATATGTATGAGGAGGTACTAGTTCCAACTCGGTTTTACAGTGAAAACTGCAGGAAAATCAAACCGGCACTAGGAAACAGACTGAGAATCCAGAGTAAAATTTCTCCTGCAAACCGTTCCATTTGTGCTAGATGAACGAACGTCTCTCCACATGCTCATTTCTGAAAGATATGTGTGTGTGAAAGCCGTCTTCACCTAGCTTGTTGGGAAAACAAATTTTCATTTCAGTTGCAAACTACAGTTCATAAATGTAAATGGGGATGTACTAGCTCCAACTCGGTGTTACAGTGAAAAATGCAGGAACTTAATACCGGCAAGGAAACAGACTTAAAAACCAGAGTAACAGATTCCCCTGCAAAACGTTCTCTTTGTGCTAGATGAACGAACATCTCTCCACATGCTCAGTTCAGAGAGATAAGTGTGTGTGAAAGTCGTCCTTCACCTAGATTGTTGGGAACACAAAGTTTCTTTTAGTTGCAAACTACACTGCTTACATATATGGGGAGTTATAAGCTCCAACACGGTTTTACAGTGAAAACTGCAGGAATTCAAACCGGCACTAGAAAATAGAATGAGAAACCAGAGTAAATATTACACATGCAAAGCGTTCCCATTGTGCTAGGTGAACGAATTTTCTCCACATTCTAAGTTCTGCGAGATAAGTGTGGTGAAAGCTGTACTTCATCTAGCTTGTGGGGAACACAAAGATTCTTTTCAGTTGCAATCTCCACTCCATATATATATAAGGGGAGGTATTAGCTCCAAATCGTTTTTACAGTGAAAACTGCAGGAACTTCAAATCGGCACTAGGAAGCAGACTCAGAACCCAGAGTAAAAGTTTCTCCAGCAACCCGTTCCGTTTGTGCTAGGTGAACGAACGTCACTCCGCATGCTCACTTCTGAGAGACAAGTGTGTGTGAAAGCCGTCCTTCACCTAGCTTGATGAGAACACAAAGTTCCTTTCAGGTTGCAAACTACACTCCATACATATATATGGGGAGGGACTATCTCATTTCGGTTTTACAGTGAAAACTGCAGGAACTTCAATACGGCACTAGGAAACAGACTGAGAAAGCTTAGTAAAATTTCCCCTGCAACCCATTCCCTTTGTGCTAGATGAACGAACGTCTCTCCACATGCTCAGTTCTGAGAGATAATTGGGTGTGAAAGCCGTCCTTCACCTAGCTAGTTGGGAACACAAAGTTTGTTTTCAGTTGCAAACTACAATGCATATATATATAAGGGTTGGTACTAGCTCCAACTCGGTTTTACAGTGAAAACTGCAGGAACTTCAAACCGGCACTAGGAAACGGACTGAGAAAGCTGAGTAAAATTTCCCCTTCCACACGTTCCATTTGTGCTAGATGAACGAACGTCACTCCACATGCTCAGTTCTAAGAGATATGTGTGTGTGAAAGCCGTCCTTCACTTAGCTTGTTGGGAACAAAAGATTCTTTCAGTTGCAAACTACAATGCATACATATAAGGGGAGGTATAATCTCCAACTCGGTTTTACAGTGAAAACTGCAGGAACTTCAAACTGGCTGTAGGAAACAGACTGAGAAACCAGAGTAACATTTCTCCTGCTACCCGTTCCCATTGTGATAGATGAACGAACGTCTCTCCACATGCTCAGTTCTGAGAGATAAGTGGGTGTGAAAGCCGTCCTTCACCTAGCTAGTTGGGAACACAAAGTTTGTTTTCAGTTGCAAACTACACTCCGTATATATATATGGGGAGGTACTAGCTCCAAATCGGTTTTACTGTGATAACTGCAGGAACTTCAACCCGGCACTAGGAAACGGACTGAGAAAGCTGAGTAAAATTTCCCCTTCCAACAGTTCCCTTTGTGCTAGATGTACGAACGTCTCTCCACATGCTCAGTTCTAAGAGATTAGTGTGTCTGAAAGCCGTCCTTTACTTAGCTTTTTGGGAACACAAAGATTCTTTCAGTTGCAAACTACAGTCCATACATTTATATGGGGAAGTCCAAGCTGCAACACGGTTTTACAGTGAAAATTACAAGAACTTCAAACAGGCACTAAGAAACAGACTGAGAAACCAGAGTAAATATTACACTTGCAAAGCGTTCCCATATTCTAGGTGAACGAACTTTTCTCTACATGCTCAGTTCTGAGAGATAAGTGTGTGTGGAAGCCATCCTTCACCTAGGTTGTTGGGAACACAAAGATTCTTCTCAATTGCAAAATACACTCCATACATATATATGAGGAGGTACTAGTTCCAACTCTGTTTTACAGTGAAAACTGCAGGAAAATCAAACCGGCACTAGGAAACAGACTGAGAATCCAGAGTAAAATTTCTCCTGCAAACCGTTCCATTTGTGCTAGATGAACGAACGTCTCTCCACATGCTCATTTCTGAAAGATATGCGTGTGTGAAAGCCGTCTTCACCTAGCTTGTTGGGAAAACAAATTTTCATTTCAGTTGCAAACTACAGTTCATACATGTAAATGGGGATGTACTAGCTCCAACTCGGTTTTACAGTGAAAAATGCAGAAACTTAATACCGGCAAGGAAACAGACTTAAAAACCAGAGTAACAGATTCCCCTGCAAAACGTTCTCTTTGTGCTAGATGAACGAACGTCTCTCCACATGCTCAGTTCAGAGAGATAAGTGTGTGTGAAAGTCGTCCTTCACCTAGCTTGTTGGGAACACAAAGTTTCTTTTAGTTGCAAACTACACTGCTTACATATATGGGGAGTTATAAGCTCCAACACGGTTTTACAGTGAAAACTTCAGGAATTCAAACAGGCACTAGAAAAAAGAATGAGAAACCAGAGTAAATGTTACACTTGCAAAGCGTTCCCATTGTGCTATGTGAACGAATTTTCTACACATGCTAAGTTCTGAGAGAAAAGTGTGTGTGAAAACCGTCCTTCACCAAGCTTGTTGGAAACGCAAAGATTCTTTTCAGTTGAAACTACACTCCAGACATATATATGGGGAGGTACTATCTCAAATCGGTTTTACAGTGAAAAATGCAGGAATATCATATCGGCACTAGGAAACAGACTGAGAAACCAAAGAATAATTTTCCTCTGCAACACGTTCCCATTGTTCTAGAGGAATGAACGTCTCCCCAAATGCTAAATTCTGAGAGATAAGTGTGTGTGGAAGCCGTCCTTCAACTTGCTTGCTATGAACACAAAGTTTCTTCACAGTAGGAAATTACACTACATACATATATATGGGGAGGTACTAGTTCCAACTCTGTTTTACAGTGAAAAATGCAGGAACTTCAAACCGGCTCTAGGAAACAGACTGAGAATCCAGAGTAAAATTTCTCCTGCAGAACGTTCCATTTTATGCTAGATGAACGAACATCTCTCCACATGCTCAGTTCAGAGAGATAAGTGTGTGTGAAAGTCGTCCTTCACCTAGCTTGTTGGGAACACAAAGTTTCTTTTAGTTGCAAACTACACTGCTTACATATATGGGGAGTTATAAGCTCCAACACGGTTTTACAGTGAAAACTTCAGGAATTTAAACAGGCACTAAAAAAAAGAATGAGAAACCAGAGTAAATGTTACACTTGCAAAGCGTTCCCATTGTGCTAGGTGAACGAATTTTCTACACATGCTAAGTTCTGAGAGAAAAGTGTGTGTGAAAACCGTCCTTCACCAAGCTTGTTGGAAACGCAAAGATTCTTTTCAGTTGAAACTACACTCCAGACATATATATGGGGAGGTACTATCTCAAATCGGTTTAACAGTGAAAACTGCAGGAACTTCACACCGGCACTAGGAAACAGACTGAGAATGCTGAGTAAAATTTCGACTTCAATCCGTTCCCTTTGTGCTTGATGAACGAACGTCTCTGCACATGCTCAGTTCTGAGAGATAAGTGTGTGTGAAAGCCGTCCTTCACCTAGCTTGTTGGGAAAACAAAGTTTCTTTTCAGTTGCAAACTACACTCCGTATATATATATGGGGAGGTACAAGCTCCAAATAGATTTTACACTGATAACTGCAGGAACTTCAACCCGGCACTAGGAAACGGACAGAGAAAGCTGAGTAAAATTTCCCCTTCCAACAATTCCATTTGTGCTACATGAACGAACGTCTCTCCACATGCTCAGTTCTAAGAGATAAGTGTGTCTGAAAGCCGTCCTTCACCTAGCTTTTTGGGAACACAAAGATTCTTTCAGTTGCAAACTACAGTCCATATATTTATATGGGGAGGTCCAAGCTGCATCACGGTTTTACAGTGAAAATTACAAGAACTTCAAACCGGCACTAAGAAAAAGACTGAGAAACCAGAGTAAATATTACACTTGCAAAGCGTTCAAATTTTCTAAGTGAACGAACTTTTCTCCACATGCTCAGTTCTGACAGATAAGTGTGTGTGAAAGCCGTCCTTCACCTATCTTGATGGGAACACAAAGTTCCTTTTCAGTTGCAAAGTACACTCCATACATATATATGGGGCGGACCTGGCTCAAAATCGGTTTTACAGTGAAAACTGCAGGAACTTCAAACCGGCACTACGAAACATACCGAGAACTAGAGTAAAAGTTTCTCCTGCAAAACGTTCCATTTTGTGCTAGATGAACGAACGTCTGTCCACATGCTAAGTTCTGAGAGATAATTGTGTGTGAAAGCCGTGCTTCACCTAGCTTGTTGGTAATACAAATTTTCATTTCAGTTGCAAACTACACTTCATATATGTAAATGGGGAGGTACTAGCTCAAACTCGGTTTTACAGTGAAAAATGCAGGAACTTAATACCGGCACTAGGAAACAGACTGAGAAACCAGAGTAACAGTTTCCCCTGCAAACCGTTCCCTTTGTGCTAGATGAATGAACGTCTCTCCACATGCTCAGTTCTGAGAGATAAGTGTGTGCAAATGCCGTCTTTCACCTAGCTTGTTGGGAACAGAAAGTTTTTTCAGTTGCTAACTACACTGCATACATATATGGGGAGGTATAAGCTCCAACTAGGTTTTACATTGAAAACTGCAGGAACTTCAAACCGGCACTAGGAAACAGACTGAGAAACCAAAAAAACAGTTTCCCCTGCAACCCGTTCCCTTTGTGCTAGATGAACGATCGTCTCTCCACATGCTCATTTCTGAGAGATTAGTGTGTGTAAAGGCCGTCCTTCATCTTTTTTGTTGGGAACAGAAAGTTTCTCTTCAGTTGTAAACTGCACTCCATATATTTATATTTGGAGGACCTAGCTCCAACACGGTTTTACAGTGAAAACTGCAGGAACTTCAAAACGGCACTAGGAAACAGACTGAGAAACCAGAGTAAATGTTACACTTGCAAAGTGTTTCCATTGTGCTAGCTGAACGAACTTTTCTCCACATGCTCAATTCTGAGAGATAAGTGTGTTTGAAAGCCGTCCTTCACCTAGCTTGTTGGGAATACAAATTTTCATTTCAGTTGCAAACTACACTTCATACATATAAAAGGGTAGGTACTAGCTCCATCTCGGTTTTACAGTGAAAAATTCAGGAACATCATACCGGCACTTGGAAACAGACTGAGAAACCAGAGAATAATTTTCCTCTGCAACACGTTCCCATTGTTCTAGAGGAATGAACGTCTCCCCAAATGCTAATTTCTGAGAGATAAGTGTGTGTGAAAGCCGTCCTTCAACTTTCTTGCTATGAACACAAAGTTTCTTCACAGTAGGAAATTACACTACATACATATATATGGGGAGGTACTAGTTCCAACTCTGTTTTACAGTGAAAAATGCAGGAACTTCAAACCGGCACTAGGAAACAGACTGAGAATCCAGAGTAAAATTTCTCCTGCAGAACGTTCCATTTTATGCTAGATGAACGAACGTCTCTCCACATGCTCATTTCTGAAATATATGTGTGTTTGAAAGCCGTCCTTCACGTAGCTTGTTTATAATACAAATTTTCATTTCAGTTGCAAACTACAGTTCATATATATAAATGGGGATGTACTAGCTCCAACTCGGTTTTACAGTGAACAATGCAGGAACTTAATACTGGCAAAGAAACAGTCTGAGAAACTAGAATAACAGATTCCCTTGCAAATTGTTCCCTTTGTGCTAGATGAAAGAACGCCTCTCCACATGCTCAGTTCTGAGAGAAAATTGTGTGTGAAAGCCGTCCATCACCGAGCTTGTTGTGAACACAAAGTTTATTTTAGTTGCAAACTACACTGCCTACATATATGGGGAGTTATAAGCTCCAACACGGTTTTACAGTGAAAACTGCAGGAATTCAAACCGGCACTAGAAAAAAGAATGAGAAACCAGAGTAAATGTTACACATTCAAAGCGTTCCCATTGTGCTAGGTGAACGAATTTTCTCCACATTCTAAGTTCTGCGAGATAAGTGTGGTGAAAGCCGTACTACATCTATCTTGTGGGGAACACAAATATTCTTTTCAGTTGCAAACTCCACTCCATACATATATATGGGGAGGTATTAGCTCCAAATCGTTTTTACAGTGAAAACTGCAGGAACTTCAAATCGGCACTAGGAAGCAGACTCAGAACCCAGAGTAAAAGTTTCTCCAGGAACCCGTTCCGTTTGTGCTAGGTGAACGAACGTCACTCCGCATGCTCACTTCTGAGAGACAAGTGTGTGTGAAAGCCGTCCTTCACCTAGCTTGATGAGAACACAAAGTTCCTTTCCAGTTGCAAACTACACTCCATACATATATATGGGGAGGGACTATCTCATTTCGGTTTTACAGTGAAAACTGCAGGAACTTCAATACGGCACTAGGAAACAGACTGAGAAAGCTTAGTAAAATTTCCCCTGCAACCCATTCCCTTTGTGCTAGATGAACGAACGTCTCTCCACATGCTCGGTTCTGAGAGATAAATGTGTGTGAAATCCGTCCTTCACCTAGCTTGTTGGGGACACAAAGTATCTTTTCATTTGCAAACTACACTCCATACATTTATATGGGGTGGTATTATCTCCAAATCGTTTTTACAGTGAAAACTTCAGGAACTTCAAATCGGCACTAGGAAGCAGACTCAGAACCCAGAGTAAAAGTTTCTCCAGCAACCCGTTCCGTTTGTGCTAGGTGAACGATCGTCACACCGCATGCTCACTTCAGAGAGACAAGTGTGTGTGAAAGCCGTCCTTCACCTAGCTTGATGAGAACACAAAGTTCCTTTCCAGTTGCAACCTACACTCCATACATATATATGGGGAGGGAATATCTCATTTCGGTTTTACAGTGAAAACTGCAGGAACTTCAATACGGCACAAGAAACAGACTGAGAAATCTTAGTAAAATTTCCCCTGCAACCCATTCCCTTTGTGCTAGATGAACGAACGTCTATCCACATGCTCACTTCTGAGAGATAATTGGGTGTGAAAGCCGTCCTTCACCTAGCTAGTTGGGAACACAAAGTTTGTTTTCAGTTGCAAACTACAATCCATATATATATAAGGGTTGGTACTAGCTCCAACTCGTTTTTACAGTGAAAACTGCAGGAACTTCAAACCGGCACTAGGAAACGGACTGAGAAAACTGAGTAAAATTTCCCCTTCCACCCGTTCCCTTTGTGCTAAATGAACGAACTTCATTCCACATGCTCAGTTCTAAGAGATATGTGTGTGTGAAAGCCGTCCTTCTCTTAGCTTGTTGGGAACACAAAGGTTCTTTCAGTTGCAATCTATAATGCATACATATATGGGGAGGTATAATCTCCAACTCGGTTTTACAGTGAAAACTGCAGGAACTTCAAACCGGCTCTAGGATACTGAATGAGAAACCAGAGAACAAGTTTCCCCTGCATCCCGTTCCGTTTGTGCTAGATGAACGAACGTCTCTCCACATGCTCATTTCTGAGAGATAAGTGGGTGTGAAAGCCGTCCTTCACCTAGCTTGTTGGGAACACAATGTTTCTTTTAATTTGCAAACTACAATCCATATATATATATGGGGAGATACTAGCTCCAGCTCGGTTTTACAGTGTAAAGTGCTGGAACTTCAAACCGTCACTAGGAATCAGACTGAGAACCCAGAGTAATATTTTCTCCTGCAACAAGTTCCGTTTGTGCTAGGTGAAAGAACGTCACTCCGCATGCTCAATTCTGAGATATAAGTGTGTGTGAAAGCCGTCCTTCACCTAGCTTGTTGGGAACACATAGTTACTTTTCAGTTGCTAACTACACTCCATTCATATATATTGGGGATGTAATAGCTCAAATCAGTTTTATGGTGAAAACTAGAGAAACATCAAACCGGCACTAGGAAACGGACTGAGAAAGCTGAGTAAAATTTCCCCTTCAACCCGTTCCCTTTGTGCTAGATGAACGAACGTCCCTCCACATGCTCAGTTATAAGAGATAAGTGTGTGTGAAAGCCGTCCTTCACCTAGCTTGTTGGGAAATCAAAGATTTTTCAGTTGCTTACTATACTGCATACATATATGGGGAGGTATAATCTCCAACTCGGTTTTACTGTGAAAACTGCATGAACTTCAAACAGGTTCTAGGAAACAGACTGAGAAACCAGAGTAACAGTTTCTCCTGCTACCCATTTCCATTGTGATGGATGAACGAACGTCTCTCCACATGCTCAGTTCTGAGAGACAAGTGTGTGTGAAAGACTTCCTTCACCTAGCGTGTTGGAAACACAAAGTTTCTTTTCAGTTGCAAAACACACTCCATATATATACATGGGGAGGATCTTGCTCCAACTCGGTTTTACATTGAAAACTGCAGGTACTTCAATAAGGCCCTAGGAAACAGACAGAGAAAACTTAGTAAAATTTCACTGCAACACGTTCCCTTTGTGCTAGATGAATGAACGTCTCTCCACATGCTCAATTCTGGGAGATAAGTGTGTGTGAAAGCCGTCCTTCACATAGCTTGTAGGGAAAATAAAGTTCCTTTCCAGTTGCAAACTACACTCCATATATATCTATGGGTAGGTCCTAGCTCCAACTCGGATTTATAGTGAAATCTGCCGGAACATCAAACTGGCACTAGGAAACAAACTGAGAAACCAGAGTAAAATTTTCTCCTGCAAAACGTTCCCTTTGTGCTATGTGAACCAAAGTCTCTCCACATGCTAATTTCTGAGAGATATGTGTGTGTGAAAGCCGTCCTTCACCTAGCTTGCTGGGAACACAAAGTTTCTTTTCAGTTGCAAAATACACTCCATACATATACATGTGGAGGTACAAGCTCAAATCGGTTTTACAGTGAAAATAGAAGGAATTTAAATCCGGCACAAGGAAACAGACTGAGAATGCTGAGGAAATTTTCCCTTCAACCCGTTCCCTTTGTGCTAGATGAACGAACATCTATCCACATGCTAAGTTCTCAGAGAGAAATGTGTGTGATAGCCGAACTTCACCAAGCTTGTTGGGAACACAAAGTATCTTTTAAGATGCAAACTACACTCCATAAATATATGGGGGTGTATAAGCTCCAACTCGGTTTTACAGTGAAAACTGCAGAAACTTCAAACCGGCACTAGGAAAAAGATTGTGAAACCAGAGTAAAAGTTTCACTGCAAACCGTTCCCTTTGTGCTAGGTGAACGAACGTCTCTCCACATGCTCTGTTCTGAGAGATAAGTGTGTGTGAAAGCCGTCCTTCACTTATCTTGTTGGGAACACAAAGATTCTTCTCAGTTGCAAACTACACTCCATATATATATATGGGTAGGTACTAGCTCCAACTCGGTTTTAAAGAGAAAACTGCAGGAACTTCCAACCGACACTACGAAACACACTGAAAAACCAGAGTAAAATTTTCCCCTGCCACACGTTCCATTTGTTCTACATGAATGAACGTCTCTCCAGATGCTCAGATCTGAGAGATAAGTGTGTGTGAAAGCCGTCCTTCACTTAGCTTATTGGGAATACAAAGTTTCTATTAAGTAGCAAACCACAAACCGTTCATATAGAAGAGGAGGTACTAGCTCCAACTCGTGTTTACAGTGAAAACTGCAGGAAATACAACCAGCACTAGGAAAAAGATTGAGAAACCAGAGAATAACTTCTCCTGCTACCCGTTCCCTTTGTGCTAGATGAATGAACGTCTCTCCACATGCTCAGTTCTGAGAGGAAAGTGTGTGTGAAAGGCGTCCTTCACCTAGCTTGTCGGGAACACAAAGTTTCTTTTCAGTTGCAAACTGTATTCCATACATATATATGTGGAGGTAATAGCTCAAATCGATTTTACAGTGAAAACTGCAGGAACTTCAATAAGGCACTAGGAAACAGCCTGAGAAAGCTGAGTAAAATTTCCCCTTCCACCCGTTCCCTTTGTGCTAGATGAACGAACGTCTCTCCACATGCTCTGTTCTGAGAGATAAGTGTGTCTGAAAGCCGTCCTTCACCTAGCTTTTTGGGAACACAATGATTCTTTCAGTTGCAAAATACAGTCCATAAATTTATATGGGGAAGTCAAGCTGCAACACGGTTTTACAGTGAAAATTACAAGAACTTCAAACCAGCACTAAGAAACAGACTGAGAAACCAGAGTAAATATTACACTTGCAAAGCGTTCCCATTTTCTAGGTGAACGAACGTCTCTCCACATGCTCAGTTCTGAGAGTTATGTGTGTGTGAAAGCCGTCCTTCACTTATCTTGTTGGGAACACACAGTTTCTTTTCAGTTGCAAACTACACTCCATAAATATATATGAGGCGGTCCTGGCTCCAAATCGGTTTTACAGTGAAAACTGCAGGAACTTCAAACCGGAACTAGGAAACATATCGAGAACTAGAGTAAAAGTTTCTCCTGCAAAACGTTCCATTTTGTGCTAGATGAACGAACGTCTCTCCACATGCTCAGTTCTGAGAGATAAGTGTGTGTGAAAGCCTTATTTCACCTAGCTTGTTGGTAATACAAATTTTCATTTAAGTTGCAAACTACACTTCATACGTGTAAATGGGGAGGTAATAGCTCCAACTCGGTTTTACAGTGAAAAATGCAGGAACTTAATACCGGCAATAGGAAACAGACTGAGAAAGCAGAGAAACAGTTTCCCCTGCAAACCGTTCCCTTTGGGCTAGATGAACGAACGTCTCTCCACATGCTCAGTTCTGAGAGATATGTGTGTGCAAATGCTGACATTCACCTAGCATGTTGGGAACAGAAATTTCCTTTCAGTTGCAAACTACACTGCATACATATATGGGGAGGTATAAGCTCCAACTAGGTTTTACATTGAAAACTGCAGGAACTTCAAACCGGCACTAGGAAACAGACAGAGAAACCAAAAATCAGTTTCCCCTGCAACCCATTCCCTTTTTGTTAGATGAACCATCGTCTCTCCACATGCTCATTTCTGAGAGATTAGTGTGTGTAAAAGCCGTCCTTCAACTTGTTTGTTGCGAACACAAAGTTTCTCTTCAGTTGCAAACTACACTCCACACATTTACATGGGGAGGAACTAGCTCCAACACGGTTTTACAGTGAAAACTGCAGGAACTTCAAAACGGCACTAGGAAAAATACTGAGAATCCAGAGTAAATTTTACACTTGCAAAGCGTTTACATTGTCCTAGGTGAACGAACATTTCTCCTCATGCTCAGTTCTGAGAGATAAGTGTGTGTGAAAGGCGTTCTTCACCTAGCTTGTCGGGAACACAAAGTTTCTTTTCAGTTGCAAACAACAATCCATACATATATAAGGGGAGGTACTAGATCCAACTCAGTTTTACAGTGAAAACTGCAGGAACTTCAAACAGGCACTAGGAAATAGATTGAGAAACCAGAGAATAGTTTCTCCTGCAACCCTTTCCCTTTGTGCTAGATGAAGGAACGTCTCTCCACATGCTCAGATCTGAGATATAAGTGTGTGTGAAAGCCGAACTTCACTTAGCTTGTCGGGAACACAAAGTATCTTTTAAGTTGCAAACTACACTCCATACATATATATGGGGAGGTACTAGCTCATATCGGTTTTACAGTGAAAACTGCAGTAACTTCAATACGGCACTAGGAAACAGCCTGTGAAAGCTAAGTAATATTTACCCTACAAACCGTTCCCTTTGTGCTAGATGAACGAACGTCTCTCCACATGCTCAGTTCTGAGAGATAATTGTGTGTGAAAGCCGTACTTCACCAATCTTGTTGGGAACACAAAGTATCTTTTCAGTTGCAAACTACATTCCATACATATTAATGGGTAGGTACTAGCTCCAACTCGATTTTACAGTGAAAACTGCAGGAACTTCAAACCTGCAATAGGAAACAGACTCAGAAACCAGAGTAAAAGTTTCTCTTTTATCCCATTCTCTTTGTGCTATGGGAATGAACGTCTCTCCACATGCTCATTTCTGAGTGATAAATTCTGTGAAAGACGTCCTTCACATAGCTTGTTGGTAATACAAATTTTCATTTCAGTTGCAAACTACAATTCATACATGTAAATGGGGAGGTACTAGCTCCAACTCGATTTTACAGTGAAAAATGCAGGAACTTATTACCGGCACTAGGAAACAGACTGAGAAAACAGAGTAACACTTTCCCCTCCAAACCGTTCCCTTTGTGCTAGATGAACGAACGTCTCTCCACATGCTCAGTTCTGAGAGATAAGTGTGTGCAAATGCCGTCTTTCAACTAGCTTGTTGGGAACACAAAGTTTCTTTCAGTTGCAAACTACACAGCATACGTATATGGGGAGGAATAAGCTTCAACCTGGTTTTACAGTGAAAACTGCAGGAACTTCAAACCGGCACTAGGAAACAGACTGAGAAAACAAAAAAACAGTTTCCCCTGCAACCCGTTCCCTTTGTGCTAGATGAACGATCGTCTCTCCACATGCTCAGTTCAGAGAAATTAGTGTGGGTAAAAGCCGTTCTCACCTTGTGTGTTGGGAACATAAAGTTTCTCTTCAGTTGCAGACTACAATCCATACATTTATATGGGGAGGACATAGCTCCAACACGGTTTTACAGTGAAAACTGCAGGAATTTCAAACCAGCACTAGGAAAAAGACTGAGAAACCAGAGTAAATTTTACACTTGCAACCCGTTCCATTTGTGCTAGATGAACGAAAGTCTCTCCACATGCTCAGTTCGGAGAGATAAGTGTGTGTGAAAGCCGTCCTTCCCTTACCTTGTTTGGAATACAAAGTTTCATTTCAGTTGCAAACTACAGTTCATACATATAAATGGGGATGTACTAGCTCCAACTCGGTTTTACAGTGAAAAATGCAGGAACTTAATACCGGGAAGGAAACACACTTAGAAACCAGAGTAACAGATTCCCCTGCAACCCGTTCATTTTGTGCTAGATGAACGAACGTCTCTCCACATGCTCAGTTCTGAGAGATAAGTGTGTGTGAAAGCCGTCTTTCACCTAGCTTGTTGGGAACACAGAGTTTCTTTTAGTTGCAAACAACACAGCTTACAATTATGGGGAGTTATAAGCTCCAACACGGTTTTACAGTGAAAACTGCAGGAATTCAAACCGGCACTAGAAAAAAGAATGAGAAACCAGAGTAAATGTTACACTTGCAAAGCGTTCCCATTGTGTTAGGTGAAAGAATTTTCTCCACATGCTAAGTTCTGAGAGATAAGTGTGTGTGAAAGCCGTACTTCAGCTAGCTTGTTGGGAACACAAAGATTCTTTTCAGTTGCAAACTACAGTCCATACATATATATGGTGAAGTAAAAGCTCAAATCGGTTTTACAGTGAAAACTGCAGGAAATTCAAACCGGCACTATGAAACTGACTGAGAAACCACAGTAAAACTTTCCCCTGCATCCCGTTCCCTCTGCGCTACATGAACGAACGTCTCCCTACATGTTCATTTCTGAGAGATTAGTGTGTGTGAAAGCCGTCCTTCATCTAGCTTCTTGGGAACACAAATTTTCTTTTCAGTTGCAAACTACACTCCATACATATATATTGGGAGGCCTTGGCCCAACTCTGTTTTACAGTGAAAACTGCTGGAACTTCAAACCGGCACTAGGAAACAGAACGAGACCAGAGTGAAAGTTTCCCCTTCCACCCGTTCCCTTTGTGCTAGATGAACGAACGTCTCCCCACATGTTCAGTTCTAAGAGATAAGTGTGTGTGAAAGCCTTCCTTCAACTAGCTTGTTGGGAAAACAAAGATTCTTTCAGTTGCAAACTACACTGCATACATATATGGGAAGGTGTAATCTCCAACTCGGTTTTACAGTGAAAAGTGCAGGAACTTCTACCCGGCACTAGGAAACGGCCAGATAAAGATGAGTAAAATTTCCCCTTCCATCCATTCCCTTTGTGCTAGATGAACGAACGTCTCTCCATATGCTCAGTTCTAAGAGATAAGTGTGTCTGAAAGCCGTTCTTCACCTAGATTTTTGGGAAAACAAAGATTCTTTCAGTTGCAAACTACAGTCCATACATTTATATGGGGAGGTCCAATCTGCAACACGGTTTTACAGTGAAAATTAGAAGAACTTCAAACCAGCACTAAGAAACAGACTGAGAAACCAGATTAAATATTACACTTGCAAAGCCTTCCCATTTTCTAGGTGAACGAAATTTTCTCCACATGCTCAGTTCTGAGAGATAAGTGTGTGTGAAAGCCGTTCTTCAACTTTCTTGTTGGGAACACACAGTTTCTTTTCAGTTGCAAACTACACTTCATAAATATATATGGGGCGGTCCTGGCTCCAAATCTGTTTTACAGTGAAAACTGCATGAACTTCAAACCGGCACTAGGAAACATACCGAGAACTAGAGTAAAAGTTTCTCCTGCAAAACATTCCATTTTGTGCTAGATGAACGAATGTCTCTCCACATGCTCAGTTCTGAGAGACAAGTGAGTGTGAAAGCCGTACTTCACCTAGCTTGTTGGTAATACCAATTTTCATATCAGTTGCAAACTACAATTCATACATGTAAATGGGGAGGTACTAGCTCCAACTATGTTTTACAGTGAAAAATGCAGGAACTTAATACCGGCACTAGGAAACAGACTGAGAAACCAGAGAAACAGTTTCCCCTGCAAAACGTACCCTTTGTGCTAGATGAACGAACGTCTCTCCACATACTCAGTTCTGAGAGAAAAGTGTGTGCAAATGCCGTCCTTCACCTAGCTTGTTGATAACACAAAGTTTTTTTCAGTTTCAAAATACACTGCATACATATAAGGGGATATATAAGCTCCAACTCGGTTTTACAGTGAAAACTGCAGGAATTTCAAACATGCAGTAGGAAACAGACTGAGAAATCAGATTAAAATTTTCAACTGCAACCCGTTCCCATTGTGCTAGAGGAACGAACGCCTCCCCACATGCTTATTTCTGAGAGATAAGTGTGTGTGAAAGCCGTCCTTCAACTTGCTTGTTATGAACACAAAGTTTCGTCTCAGTAGCAAACTACACTCCATATATATATATGGGGAGGTACTAGCTAAAACTCGGTTCTACAGTGAAAACTGCAAGAAATTCAAACCGGCACTAGGAAACAGACTCAGAACCCAGAGTAAAAGTTTCTCCTGCAAACCGTTCCGTTTGTGCTAGGTGAATGAACGGCACTCCGCATGCTCAGTTCTGAGAGATAAGTGTGTGTGAAAGCCTTACTTCACCTAGCTTGTTTAGAACACAAAGTTTCTTTTCAGTTGCTAACTACACTCCATTCATATATATTGGAGAGGTAATATCTCAAATCGGTTTTACAGTGAAAACTGCAAGAACTTCAAACCGGCACTAGGAATTGGACTGAGAATGCTGAGTAAAATTTCCCCTTCCAACCCTTCCTTTGTGCTAGATAAACGAACGTCTCTCCACATGCTCACTTCTAAGAGATAAGTGTGTGTGAAAGCCGTCCTTCACCTAGCTTGTTGGGAACACAAAGATTCTTTCAATTGCAAACTACACTGCATACATATATGGGGAAGTATAATCTCCAACACGGTTTTACAGTGAAAACTGCAGGAACTTCAAACTGGCACTAGGAAACTGACTGAGAAACCAGAGAACAAGTTTCCCCTGCAACCCGTTCCCTTTGTGCTAGATGAACGAACGTCTCTCCACATGCTCAGTTCTGAAATATAAGTGTGTGTGAAAGCCGTCCTTCACTTAGCTTGTTTGGAACACAAAGATTCTATTCAGTTGCAAACCACAAACCATAAATATATAAGGGGATGTAATAGCTCCTACTCGGGTTTACAGGGAAAACTGCAGGTACTTCAAACCAGCACTAGGAAACAAATTGATAACCCAGAGAATAGTTTCTCCTGCAACACATTCCCTTTCTGCTAAATGAATGAACATCTCTGCACATGCTCAGTTCTGAGAATTAATGTGTGTGAATGGCGTCCTTCACCTACCTTGTCGGGAACACAAGGTTTCTTTTAAGTTGCAAACAACACTCCATACATATATATGGGGAGGTACTAGCTAAAATTCGGTTTTACAGTGAAAACTGCCGGAACTTCAATATGGCACTAGGAAAAAGACTGAGAATGCTTAGTTAAATTTCCCCTGCAACCCTTTCCTTTTGTGCTAGATGAACGAACTTATCTCCACATGCTCAGTTCTGAGAGATAAGTGGGTGTGAAAGCCGTTCTTCACCTAGCTTCTTGGGAACACAAAGTTCCTTTTCAGTTGCAAACTACGCTCCATAAATATATATGGGTAGGTAATAGCTAAAACTCGGTTTTACAGTGAAATTTGCAGGAACTTCAAACCGGCACTAGGAAACAGTCTCAGAACCCAGAGTAAATTTTCTCCTGCAACCCGTTCCGTTTGTGCTAGGTGAATGAACGGCACTCCGCATTCTCAATTATGAGAGATAAGTGTGTGTGAAAGCCGTCCTTCACCTAGCTTGTTTAGAACACAAAGTTTCTTTTCAGTTGCTAACTGCACTCCATTCATATATATTGGGGAGGTATTATCTCAAATCGGTTTTACAGTGAAAACTGTAAGAACTTCAAACCGTCACTAGGAAAAGTACTGAGAATGCTGAGTAAAATTTCCCCTTCCAACCGTTCCCTTTGTGTTAGATAAACGAAAGTCTCTCCACATGCTCACTTCTAAGAGATAAGTGTGTGTGAAAGCCGTCCTTCACCTAGCTTGTTGGGAACACAAAGATTCTTTCAGTTGCAAACTACATTGCATACATATATGGGGAGGTATAATCTCCAACACGGTTTTACAGTGAAAACTGCAGGAACTTCAAACCGGCACTAAGAACCTGACTGAGAAACCAGAGAACAAGTTTCCCCTGCAAACCGTTTCCTTTGTGCTAGATGAAAGAACGTCTCTCCACAAGCTCATTTCTGAGAGATAAGTGTGTGTGAAAGCCGTACTTCACCTAGCTTGTTGGGAACACATAGTTTCTTTCCAGTTGCAAACAACACTCCATAAATATATATGGTGAGGTACTAGCTCCAACTCGGTTTTATAGTGAAAACTGCAGGAAATTCAAACTGGCTCTAGGAAAAAGACTGAGAAACCAGAGTAAAAGTTTTTCCAGCAACCCGTTCCCATTGCGCTAGGTGAACGAAAGTCTCTAGACATGCTCAGTTCTGAGAGATAATTGTGAGTGAAAGCCGTCCTTCACCTAGCATGCTGGGAACACAAAGTTTCTTTTCAGTTGCAAAACACACTCCATACATATACATCGGAGGTACTAGCTCAAATCGGTTTTACAGTGAAAAAAGCATGAATTTCTATCCGGCACTAGGAAACACACTGAGAATGCTGAGTAAAATTTTCCCTTAAACCCGTTCCCTTTGGGCTAGATGAACAAAAGTCTATCCACATGCTCAGTACTGAGAGATAATTGTGTGTGAAAGCAGTCAATCACCAAGCTTGTTGGGAACATAAAGTTTCTTTTAAGTTGCAAACTACACTCCATATATATATGGGGGGGTTTAATATCCAACTCGGTTTTACAGTGAAAACTGCAGGAACTTCAAACCGGCACTAGGAAACAGATTGAAAAACCAGAGTAAAATTTCCCTGCAAATCGTTCCCTTTGTGCTAGATGAACAAACGTCTCTCCACATGCTCAGATCGGAGAGATAAGTGTGTGTGAAAGCCGTACTTCACCAATCTTGTTGGGAACACCTAGTTTCATTTCAGTTGCAAAATACACTCCATACATATATATGGGGAGGTACTAGCTCCAACTCGGTTTTACTCTGAAAACTGCAGGAAATTGAAACCGGCACTAGGAAAAAGTCTCAGAACCCAGAGTAAATGTTTCTCCTGTAAAACGTCCCTTTGTCCTAGGTGAACGAACGTCTCTCCACATGCACAAATCTGAGAGATAAGTGTGTGTGAAAGCTGTCCTTCAACTAGCTTAATGGGAACACAAAGATTCTATTCAGTTGCAAACCACAAACCATACATATATAAGGGGAGGTACTAGCTCAAACTCGGGTTTACAGTGAAAACTGCTGGAACTAAAAACAGGCACTAGGAAACAGATTGAGAAACCAGAGAATAGTTTCTCCTGCAAACCTTTCCCTTTGTGCTAGATGAATGAACGTCTCTCCACATGCTCAGTTCTGAGAGGAAAGTGTGTGTGAAAGGCGTCCTTCACCTAGCTTGTCGGGAACACAAAGTTTCTTTTCATTTGCAAAATACACTCCATACATATATATGGGGAGGTATTAGCTCAAATCGATTTTATAGTGAAAACTGCAGGAACTTCAATACAGCACTAGGAAACTGAGAAAACTTAGTAAAATTTCTCCTGCCAACCGTTCCCTTTGTGCGAGATGAACGAACGTCTCTCCAAATGCTCAGTTCTGAGAGATAAGTGGGTGTGAATGCCGTCCTTCACCTAGCTTGTTGGGAACACAAACATTCTTTTTAGTAGCAAACTACACTCCATTAATATATATGGGGTGGTACTAGCTCCAAATCGTTTTTACAGTGAATTCTGCAAGAACTTCAATCCGGCACTAGGAAACTGACTGAGAAACCAGAGAGCAAGTTTACCCAGCTAACCGTTCCCTTTGTGCTAGGTGAACGAACGTTTGTCTACATGCTCAGTTCTGAGAGATAAGTGTGTGTGAAAGCCTCACTTCACCTAGCTTGTTGGGAACACAATGTTTCTATTCAGTTGCAAACCAGTATCCATATATATATAAGGGTTGGTACTAGCTCCAACTCGGGTTTACAGTGAAAACTGCTGGAACTTCACACCTGCACTAGGAAAAAGTTTGAGAAACCAGAGAATAGTTTCTCCTGCAACCCGTTCCCTTTGTGGTAGATGAATGAATGTCTCTCCACATGCTCAGTTCTGAGAGATAAGGGTGTGCCAAAGCCGTACTTCACCTAGATTGTTAGGAACACAAAGTTTCTTTTCAGTTGCAAACTGCACTGCATACATATATATGGGGAGGTACTATCTCAAATCGATTTTACAGTGAAAACTGAAGGAACTTCAATACGGCACTAGGAAACAGACTGAGAAGGTTTAGAAAATTTCCCATGCCAACCGTTCCCTTTGTACTAGATGAACGAACGTCTCTCCACATGCTCAGTTCTGAGAGATAAGTAGGTGTGAATGCCGTCCTTCACCTAGCTTGTTGGGAACACAAACTTTCTTTTCAGTTGCAAAATACACTCCATAAATATATATGGGTAGGTACTAGCTGCAACTCGGTTTTACAGTTAAAACAACAGGAAATTCAAACCGGCACTAAAAAACAGACTCAGAACCCAGAGTTATAGTTTCTCCTGCAACCCGATCCGTTTGTGCTAGGTGAACGAACGTCAATCCGCATGCTCAATTCTGAGAGATAAGTGTGTGTGAAAGCCGTACTTCACCTAGCTGGTTGGAACACAAAGTTTCTTTTCAGTTGCTAACTACACTCCATTCTTATATATGGGGAGGTACTAGCTCAAATCGGTTTTACAGTGAAAATTGCAGGAATTTTAAACCGGCACTAGGAAACGTACTGAGAAAGCTGAGTACAATTTCCCCTTCCAAGCGTTCCCTTTGTGCTAGATGAACGAACGTCTCTCCACATGCTCAGTTCTAAGACATAATTGTGTCTGAAAGCCGTCCTTCACCTAGCTTGTTGGGAAAAAAAGATTCTTTCAGTTGCAAACTACACTGCATAAATATATGGGGAGGTATAATCACCAAATCGGGTTTACAGTGAAAACTGCAGGAACTTCAAACCGGCTCTAGGAAACAGACTGAGAAACCTGAGTAACAGTTTCTCCTGCTACCCGTTCCCATTTTGCTAGATGAATGAACGTCTCTCCACATGCTCAGTTCTGAGAGATAAGTGTGTGTGAAAGCCGTCCTTCACCTAGTTTGTTGGGAACACAAAGTTTCTTTTCAGTTGCAAACTACAATCCATAAATATATATGGGGAAATACTAGCTCCAAATCTGTTTTACAGTGAATTCTGCAAGAATTTCAAACCGGCACTAGGAAACTGACAGAGAAACCAGAAAGCAAGTTTCAGCTGCAACCCGTTCCATTTGTGATACATGAAAGAAAGTCTCTCAACATGCTCAGTTCTGAGAGATAAGTTTTTGTGAAAGCCATCCTTCACCTATCTTGTTGAGAACGCAAAGTTTCTTTTCAGTTGCAAACTACACTCAGTACATATATATGGGGTGGTACTAGCCCCAAATGGGTTTTACAGTGAAAACGGCAGGAAGTTCAAAACGGCACTAGGAAAAAGCCTGAGAAACCAGAGTAATAGTTTCTCCTGAAACCGGTTTCCTTTGTGCTAGATGAACGAAAGTCTATCCACATGCTCAGTTCTGAAAGATAAGTTTGGGTGAATGCCGTCCTTCAACTAGCTTGTTGGAAACACAAAGTTTCTTTTCAGTTGTAAATTACACTCCATACATATATATGGGGAGGTACTAGCTCCAACTCGGTTTTACAGTGAAAACTGCAGGAACTTCAATAAGTCACTAGGAAACAGACTGAGAAAGCTTAGTAAAATTTCCCCTGCAAACCGTCCCCTTTGTGCTAGATGAACGAACGTCTCTCCACGTGCTCAGTTCTGAGAGGTAAGTGTGTGTGAAAGCCGTCCTTCACCTAGCTTGTTGGGAAACAAAGTTTCTTTCCAGTTGCAAACTACACGCCATACATATATATGGTGAAGTAGTAGCTCCAACTCGGTTTCATAGTGAAAACTGCAGGAACTTCAAACTGTCACTAGAAAACAGACTGAGAAACCAGTGTAAAACTTTCTCCTGCAACCCCTTCCTTTTGTGCTAGGTGAACGAATGTCTCCCCACATGCTCAGTTCTGAGAGATAAGTGTGTGTGAAAGGCGTCCTTCAACTAGCTTGCTGGGAACACAAAGTTTCTTTTTAATTGCAAAATAAACTCCATACATATACATGCGGAGGTACTAGCTCAAATCGGTTTTACACTGAATATAGCAGGAATTTCAATCCGGCACTTGGAAACAGACTGAGAATGCTGAGTAAAATATTCCCTTCAAACCGTTCCCTTTGTGCTAGATGAACGAAAGTCTATCCACATGCTCAGTTCTGAGAGATAAGTATGTGTGAAAGCAGTCCATCACCAAGCTTGTTGGGAACACAAAGTTTTTTAAGTTGCAAACTACACTCCATAAATTTATGGGGGGATATAAGCTCCAAATCGGTTTTACAGTGAAAACTGCAGGAACTTAAAACAGGCTCTAGAAACAGACTCAGAACCCTGAGTAAAAGTTTCACCTGTAAACCGATTCCTTTGTCCTAGGTGAATGAACGTCTCTCCACATGCTCAGTTCTGAGGGATAAGTGTGTGTGAAAGCCGGCCTTCACCTAGCTTGTTGGTAATACCAATTTTCATATCAGTTGCCAACTACAATTCATACATGTAAATGGGGAGGTACTAGCTTCAACACGGTTTTAAAGTGAAAACTGCAGATATTTCAAACCAGCACTAGGAAACAGACTCAGAACCCAGAGAAACAGTTTCTCCTGCAACCTCTTCCATTTAGCTAGGTGAACGAACTTCTCCCCACATGCTCAGTTCTGAAAGATAATGTGTGTGGAAGCCATCATTCACCTAGGTTTTTGGGAACACATAGTTTCTTATAAATTGCAAACTACAATCCATACATAAATATGGGAATGTACAAGCTCAAATCGATTTTACAGAGAAAACTGCAGGAACTCTCAACCGGCACTATGAAATATATTGAGAAACCAGAGAAAAATTTCACCTGCAAACCGTTCTCTTTGTGCTAGATGAATGAACGTCTCTCCACATATTCAGTTCTGAGAGGTAAGTGTGCGTGAAAGGCGCCTTTCACCTAGCATCTTGGGAACACAAACATTCTTTTCAGTTGAAAACTACACTCCATAAATATATATGGGGAGGTACTAGCTCCAACACGATTTTACAGTGAAAACTACAGGAACTTCAAACCGGCACTAGGAAACAGACTCAGAACCCAGAGTAAAAGTTTATCCTGCAAACCGTTCCGTTTGTGCTATGTGAACGAACGTCACTCCGCATGCTCAGTTCTGAGGGAAAAGTGTGTGTGAAAGCCGTCCTTCACCTAGCTTGTTGGGAACACAAAGATTCTTTCAGTTGCAAACTACACTACATAACTATATGGGGAGGTATAATCTCCAACTCGGTTTTACAGTGAAAATTGCAGGAACTTGAAACCGGCTCTAGGAAACAGACTGAGAAACCAGAGTAATAGTTTCTCCTGCTAATCGTTCCCATTGTGCTAGATGAACGAACGTCTCTCCACATCCTCAGTTCTGAGAGATAATTTTGTGTGATAGCCGTCCTTCACCTAGCTTGTTGGGAACACAAAGATTCTTTTCAATTGCAAACAACACTCAATACATATATATTGGGAGGTACTAGCTCCAACTCGATTTTACAGAGAAAACTGCAGAAATTTCAAACCAGCACTAGGAAACAGACTCAGAACCCAGAGTAAAAGTTTCACCTGTAAACCGATTCCTTTGTCCTAGGTGAATGAACGTCTCTCCACATGCTCAGTTCTGAGGGATAAGTGTGTGTGAAAGCCGGCCTTCACCTAGCTTGTTGGGAACACAAAGTTTCTTTTCATTTGCAATATACACTCCATACATATATATGGGGAGGTACTAGCTCCAACACGGTTTTAAAGTGAAAACTGCAGAAATTTCAAACCAGCACTAGGAAACAGACTCAGAACCCAGAGAAAAAGTTTCTCCTACAACCACTTCCATTTAGCTAGGTGAACGAACTTCTCTCCACATGCTCAGTTCTGAAAGATAATGTGTGTGGAAGCCATCATTCACCTAGGTTTTTGGGAACACATAGTTTCTTCTCAATTGCAACCTACAATCCATAAATATATATGGGGATGTACAAGCTCAAATCGATTTTACAGAGAAAACTGCAGGAACTCTCAACCGGCACTATGAAACATATTGAGAAACCAGAGAATAATTTCTCCTGCAAACAGTTCGATTTGTGCTAGATGAATGAACGTCTCTCCACATGCTCAGTTCTGAGAGGTAAGTGTGCGTGAAAGGCGTCCTTCACCTAGGTTGTCGGGAACAAAAAGATTCTTTTCAGTTGCAAACTACACTCCATACATATATATGGGGAGGTCCAAGCTCAAATCGATTTTGCAGTGAAAACTGCAGGAACTTCAATAAGGAACTAGGAAACAGACTGAGAAAGCTTAGTAAAATTTCTCCTGCCACCCTTTCCCCTTGTGTTAGATGAACGAAATTCTCTCCACATGCTCAGTTCTGAGAGATAAATGGGTGTGAAAGCCGTCCTTCACCTAGCTTGTTGGGAACACATACATTCTTTTCAGTTGAAAACTACACTCCATAAATATATATGGGGAGGTACTAGCTCCAACACGATTTTACAGTGAAAACTACAGGAAATTCAAACCGGCACTAGGAAACAGACTCAGAACCCAGAGTAAAAGTTTCTCCTGCAAACCGTTCCGTTTGTGCTATGTGAACGAACGTCACTCCGCATGCTCAGTTCTGAGGGAAAAGTGTGTGTGAAAGCCGTCCTTCACCTAGCTTGTTGGGAACACAAAGATTCTTTCAGTTGCAAACTACACTGCATAACTATATGGGGAGGTATAATCACCAAATCGGTTTTACAGTGAAAACTGCAGGAACTTCAAACCGGCTCTAAGAAACAGACTGAGAAACCAGAGTAAAAGTTTCTCCAGTTACCCGTTCCCATTGTGCTAGATGAACGAAAGTCTCTCCACATGCTTAGTTCTGAGAGATAAGTGTGTGTGAAAGCCGAACTTCAACTAGCTTGTTGGGAACACAAAGTTTCTTTTCAGTTGAAAACTACACTCTATAAATATATATGGGTAGGTACTAGCTCCAAATCGTTTTTACAGTGAAAACTGCAGGAACTTCAAACAGGCACTAGGAAACTGACTGAGAAAACAGAGAGCAAGTTTCCCCTGCAACCCGTTCCCTTTGTGCTAAATGAAAGAAAGTCTCTCCACATGCTCAGTTCTGAGAGATAAGTGTGTGTGAAAGCCATCCTTCACCTATCTTGTTGAGAACGCAAAGTTTCTTTTCAGTTGCAAACTACAATCTGTACATATATATGGGGTGGTACTAGCTCCAAATGGGTTTTTCAGTGAAACCTGCACGAACTTCATAACGACACTAGGAAAAAGCCAGAGAAACCAGAGTAAAAGTTACTCCTGAAACCGGTTTCTTTTTGCTAGATGAACGAACATGTCTCCACATGCTCAGTTCTGAAAGATAATTGTGGGTTAAAGCCGCCCTTCATCTAGCTTGTTGGAAACACAAAGTTTTTTTTCAGTTGTAAATAACACTCCATACATATATATGGCGAGGTACTAGCTCCAACTCAGTTTTACAGTGAAAACTGCAGGTACTTCAATAAGACACTTGGAAACAGACTGAGAAAGCTTAGTAAAATTTCCCCTGCAACCAGTTCCCTTTGTGCTAGATGAACGAACGTCTCTCCCAATGCTCAGTTCTGAGAGATAATTGTGTGTGCATGCCGTCCTTCACCTAGCTTGTTTGGAAACAAAGTTTGTTTCCAGTTTCAAACTACACTCCATACATATATATGGGGAGGTAGTAGCTCCAACTCGGTTTCATAGTGAAAACTGCAGGAACTTCAAACTGGCACTAGAAAACAGACTGAGAAACAAGTGTAAAAGTTTCTCCTGCAACCCGATCCTTTTGCGCTAGATGAACGAAAGTCTCTCCAGATGCTCAGTTCTGAGTGATAAATGTGTGCGGAAGCCGTCGTTCAACTAGCTTGCTTGGAACACAAAGTTTCTTTTAAGTTGCAAAATAAACTCCATACATATACATGCGGAGGTACTAGCTCAAATCAGTTTTACACTGAATATAGCAGGAATTTCAATCCGGCACTAGGAAACAGACTGAGAATGCTGAGTAAAATTTTCCCTTCAACCCGTTCCCTTTGTGCTAGATGAAAGAACGTCTATCAACATGCTCAGTTCTGAGTGATAAGTGTGTCTGAAAGCAGTCCATCACCAAGCATGTTGGGAACACAAAGTTTCATTAATTTGCAAACTACACTCCATAAATATATGGGGCGGTATAAGCTCCAAATCTGTTTTACAGTGAAAACTGCAGGAACTTCAAACCGGCACCAGGAAAGAGATTGAGAAACCAGAGTAAAAGTTTCCCTGCAAAACTTTCCCTTTGTGCTAGATGAACGAACGTCTCTCCACATGCTCAGTTCTGAGGGATAAGTAGGTGTGAAAGCCGTACATCACCAA
The DNA here is from genome assembly GCF_048773025.1 of Camelus bactrianus. Lineage (NCBI taxonomy): Eukaryota > Metazoa > Chordata > Mammalia > Artiodactyla > Camelidae > Camelus > Camelus bactrianus. Next base: position 1,153,461 of record NC_133566.1, read on the forward strand.
GCTTGTTGGGAACACAAAATTTCTTTTCAGTTGCAAACTACACTCCATACATACATATGGGGAGGACATAGCTCCACCTGGGTTTTACAGTGAAAACTGCAGGAACTTCAAACTGGCACTAGGAAATAGACTGAGAAACCAGAATATTATTTTCCCCTGCAACCCGTTCCATTTGTGCTAGATGAAAGAACGTCTCTCCACATGCTCAGTTCTGAGAGATAAGTGTGTGTGAAAGCCGCACTTCACCTAGCTTGTTGGGAACACAGAGATTCTATTCACTTGCAAACCACTATCCATACATATATAAGGGGAGGTACAAGCTCCAACTCGGGTTTACAGTGAAAACTGCTGGAACTTCACACCGGCACTAGGAAAAAGATTGAGAAACCAGAGAATAATTTATCCTGCACCCCTTTCCCTTTGTGGTAGGTGAATGAAAGTCTCTCCACATACTCAGTTCTGAGAGATAAGTGTGTGTGAAAGCCGTCCTTCACCTAGCTTGTTGTAAACACAAAGATTTTTTTCAGTTGCAAACTACACTCCATATATATATATGGGGCGGTACTAGCTCCAACTCAGTTTTAAAGTGAAAACTGCAGAAATTTCAATCCAGGACTAGGAAACAGACTCAGAACCCAGAGAAACAGTTTCTCCTGCAAACTCTTCCTTTTAGCTAGGTGAACGAACGTCTCTCCACATGCTCAGTTCTGAAAGATAAATGTGTGTTGAAGCCATCCTTCACCTAGGTTTTTGGAACACATACTTTCTCCTCAATTGCAAACTACAATCAATACATATATATGGGGATGTACTAGCTCCAACTCGTTTTTACAGAGAAAACTGCAGGAACTCTCAACCGGCACTATGAAACATATTGAGAAACCAGAGAATAATTTCTCCTGCAAACCGTTCACTTTTTGCTAGATGAATGAAGGTCTCTCCACATGCTCAGTTTTGAGATGTAAGTGTTTGTGAAAGGCGTCCTTCACACAGCTTGTAGGGAACACAAAGTTTCTTTTCAGTTGCAAACTATACTCCATACATATATATGGGGAGGTACTAGCTGAAATCGATTTTACAGTGAAAACTGCAGGATCTTCAATAAGGAACTAGGAAACAGACTGAGAAAGCTTAGTAAAATTTCTCCTGCCACCCGTTCCCTTTGTGCTAGATGAACGAACGTCTATCCACATGCTCAGTTCTGAGATATAAGTGGGTGTGAAAGCCGTCCTTCACCTAGCTTGTTTGGAAAAAATTTATTTCCAGTTGCAAACTACACTCCATACATATAAATGGGGAGGAAGTAGCTCCAACTCGGTTTCATAGTGAAAACTGCAGGAACTTCAAACTGGAACTAGAAAACAGACTGAGAAACGAGTGTAAAAGTTTCCCCTGCAAACCATTCCTTTTGTGCTAGATGAACGAAAGTCTCTCCACATGCTCTGTTCTGAATGATAATTGTGTGTGGAAGCCGTCCTTCACCTAGTTTGCTGGGAACACAAAGTTTCTTTTAAGTTGCAAAATAAGCTCCATACATATATAACGGGATGTACTAGCTGCAACTCGGGTTTACAGTGAAAACTGCAGGAACTTCAACCCGGCTCTAGGAAACAGACTGAGAATCGAGAGTAAAAGTTTCTCCTCCTACCCGTTCCCATTGTGCTAGATGAACGAACGTCTCTCCACATGCTCAGTTCTGAGAGATAAGTGTGTGTGAAAGCCGTCCTTCACCTAGCTTGTTGGGAACACAAATTTTCTATTCAGTTGCAAACTACACTCCATAAATATATATGGGGAAGTACTAGCTCCAAATCGGTTTTACAGTGAAAACTGAAGGAATTTCAACCCGGCACTAGGAAACTGATTGAGAAACCAGAGAACAAGTTTCCCTGCAACCCGTTCCCTTTGAGCTACATGAAAGAAAGTCTCTCCACATGCTCAGTTCTGAGAGATAAGTGTGTGTGAAAGCCATTCTTCACCTAGCTTGTTGAGAACGCAAAGTTTCTTTTCAGTTGCAAACTACTCTCCGTATATATATATGGGGTGGTACAGGCTCCAAATCGATTTTACAGTGAAAACTGCAGGAACTTCAAAACGGAACTAGGAAAAAGACTGAGAAACCAGAGTAACAGTTTCTCCTTAAACCGGTTTCCTTTGTGGTAGATGAACGAACGTCTCTCCACATGCTCAGTTCTGAAAGATAAGTGTGGGTGAAAGCCGCCCTTAAACTAGCTTGTTGAAAACACAAACTATCTTTTCAGTTGCAAATTACACTCCATACATATATATGGGGAGGTACTAACTCCAACTCGATTTTACAGTGAAAACTGCAGGAACTTCAATAAGGCATTAGGAAACAGACTGAGAAAGCTTAGTAAAATTTCCCCTGCAAACCGTTCCCTTTGTGCTAGATGAACGAACGTCTCTCCACATGCTCAGTTCTGAGAGATAAGTGTGTTTGAAAGCCTTCCTTCAATTAGCTTGTTGGGAAACAGAGTTTCTTTCCAGTTCCAAAATACACTCCATACATATATTTTGGGAGGTAGTAGCTCCAACTCGGTTTCATAGTGAAAACTGCAGTAACTTCAAACTGGCACTAGGAAACAGACAGAGAAACCAGAGTAAAATTTTCTCCTGCAACCCCTTCCATTTATGCTAGGTGAACGAAAGTCTCTCCACATGCTCAGTTCTGAGAGATAAGTGTGTGTGAAAGCTGTCCTTCACCTAGCTTGCTGGAAACACAAAGTTTCTTTTTAGTTGTAAAATACACTCAATAAATATACATGCGGAAGTACTAGCTGAAATCGGTTTTACAATGAAAATAGCAGGAATTTCAATCCGGCACCAGGAATCAGACTGAGAATGCTGAGTAAAATTTTCCCTTCAACCCGTTCCCTTTGTGCTAGATGAACGAATGTCTATCCACATGCTCAGTACTGAGAGATAAGTGTGAGTGAAAGCAGTCCATCACCAAGCTTGTTGGGAACACAAAGTTTCTTTAAGTTGCAAAATACAGTCCATAATTATATGGGGGTGATTATAAGCTCCAACTCAGTTTTACAGTGAAAACTGCAGGAATTTCAAACCAGCACTAGGAAACAGTTTGAGAAACCATAGTAAAATTTTCCCTGCAAACCGTTCCCTTAGTTCCAGATGAACGAACGTCTCTCCACATGCTCAGATCTGAGAGATAAGTTTGTGTGAAAGCCGTCCTACACCAAGCTTGTTTTGAATACAAAGTTTCATTTCAGTTGCAAAATTCACTCCATACATATATATGGGGATGTACTAGCTCCAACTCGGTTTTACACTGAAAACTGCAGGAAATTGAAACCGGCACTAGGAAAAAGTCTCAGAACCCAGAGTAAATGTTTCTCCTGTAAACCGTTCCTTTGTCCTAGGTGAACGAACGTCCCTCTACATGCTCAGATCTGAGAGATAAGTGTGTGTGAAATCTGTCCTTCAACTAGCTTGTTGGGAACACAAAGATTCTATTCAGTTGCAAACCACAAACAGTACATATATAAGGGGAGGTACTAGCTCAAACTCGGGTTTACAGTGAAAACTGCAGGAACTTCAATACGGCACTAGGAAACAGACTGAGAAATCTTAGTAAAATTTCTCCTGCCACCCGTTCCCTTTGTGCTAGATGAACGAACGTCTCTCCACATGCTCAGTTGTGAGAGATCAGTGGGTCTGAAAGCCGTCCTTCACTTAGTTTGTTGGGAAAACAAACATACTTTTCAGTTGCCAACTACACTCCATACATATATATGGGGAGGCACTAGCTCCAAATCGGTTTTACAGTGAAAACTGCAGGAACTTCAAAACGGCACTAGGAAACTGACTGAGAAACCAGAGAGCAATTTTCCCCTGCAACACGTTCCATTTGTGATACATGAGAAAAACTCTCTCCACATGCTCAGTTCTGAGAGATAAGTGTGTGTGAAAGCCATTCTTCACCTATCTTGTTGAGAACGCAAAGTTTCTTTTCAGTTGCAAACTACAATCCGTACATATATATGGGGTGGTACTAGCTCCAAATGGGTTTTACAGTGTAAACGGCAGGAACTTCAAAATGGCACTAGAAAAAAGCCTGAGAAACCAGAGTAAAAGTTTCACCTGAATCCGGTTTCCTTTGTGCTAGATGAACGAACGTTTCTCCACATGCTCAGTTCTAAGAGATAATTGTGTGTGAAAGCCGTCCTTCATATAGTTTGTAGGGAACAGAAAGATTCTTTCAGTTGCAAACTTCACTGCATACTTATATGGGGAGGCATAATCTCCAACTCGGTTTTACAGTGAAAACTGCAGGAACTTCAAACTGGCTGTAGGAAACAGACTGAGAAACCAGAGTAACATTTCTCCTGCTACCCGTTCCCATTGTGATAGATGAACGAACGTCTCTCCACATGCTCAGTTCTGAGAGATAAGTGTGTGTGAAAGCCGTCCTTCACTTAGCTTGTTTGGAACACAAACTTTCTATTCAGTTGCAAACTACACTCCATAAATATATATGGGGAAGTACTAGCTCCAAATCGATTTTACAGTGAAAACTGCAGGAACTTCAAACCGGCACTAGGAAACAGACTGAGAAACCAGAGTAAAAGTTTCTCCTGCAACCCTTTCCCTTTGTGCTAGATGAACGAACGTCTCTCCACATGCTCAGTTCTGAGAGATAAGTGTGTGTGAAAGCCGTTCTTCACCTTGCTTGTTGGGAACACAAAGTTTCTTTTCAGTTGCAAACTCCACTCCATACATATATATGGGGAGGTACTAGCTCCAACTCGGTTTTACAGTGAAAACTGCAGGAACTTCAAACCGGCACTAGGAAACAGTCTGGGAAACCAGAGTAAAAGTTTCTCCTGCCACCCGTTCCCTTTGTGCTAGATGAACGAATGTTTCTTCACATGCTCAGTTGTGAGAGATAATTGTGTGTGAAAGCTGTACTTCACCTAGCTTCTTGGGAACACAAAGTTTCTTTTAAGTTGTAAAATACACTCAATACATATACATGCAGATATACTAGCTCAAATCGGTTTTAAACTGAAAATAGCAGGAATTTCAATCCAGGACCAGGAAACAGAATGAGAAACCAGAGTAAAATTTTCTCCTGCAACACGTTCCCTTTCCGCTTGGTGAACGAAAGTCTCTCCACATGATCAGTTCTGAGAGATAATTGTGTGTGAAGCCGTCCTTCAACTAGCTTGCTGGGAACACAAATTTTCTGTTCAGTTGCAAACTACACTCCATAAATTTATATGGGGAGGTAAAAGCTCATATCGGTTTTACAGTGAAAACTGCATGAACTTAAATACGGCACTAGGAAACAGACTGAGAATGCTGAGTAAAATTTCCCCTACAAACCTTTCCTTTTGTGCTAGATGAATGAACGTCTCTCCACATGCTCAGTTCTGAGAGATAATTGTGTGTGAAAGCCGTACTTCACCTAGCTTGTTGGGAACACAAAGTTTCTTTTCAGTTGCAAACTACATTCCATAAATAAATATAGGGAAGTTCTTGCCCAACTCGGTTTTACAGTGAAAACTGCAGGAACTTCAAATTTGCACTAGGAAACAGACTGAGAAAACAGAGTAAAAGTTTCTCCTGCAAACCATTCCCTTTGTGCTAGGTGAATGAACGTCTCTCCACATGCTCTTTTCTGAAAGATAAGTGTGTGTGAAAGCCGTACTTCACATAGCTTGTTGGAAACACAAAGTTTCTTTTCAGTTGCAAACTACACTCCATACATATATATGGGGAGGTACTTGCTCCAACTCGGTTTTACAGTGAAAACTGCAGGAACTTCAAACCGGCACTAGGAAACAGCCTGAGAATCCAGAGTAAAAGTTTCTCCTGCAACCCGTTCCTTTGTGCTAGGTGAACGAAAGTCTCCAAATGCTCAGTTCTGAGAGATAATTGTGTCTGAAAGCAGTCCATCACCAAGCTTGTTGGGAACACAAAGTTTCTATAATTTGCAAACTACACTCCTTAAATATATATGGGGAAGTACTAGCTCCAAATCGGTTTTACAGTGAAAACTGAAGGAATTTCAACCCGGCACTAGGAAACTGATTGAGAAACCAGAGAACAAGTTTCCCTGCAACCCGTTCCCTTTGAGCTACATGAAAGAAAGTCTCTCCACATGCTCAGTTCTGAGAGATAAGTGTGTGTGAAAGCCATTCTTCACCTAGCTTGTTGAGAACGCAAAGTTTCTTTTCAGTTGCAAACTACTCTCCGTATATATATATGGGGTGGTACAGGCTCCAAATCGATTTTACAGTGAAAACTGCAGGAACTTCAAAACGGAACTAGGAAAAAGACTGAGAAACCAGAGTAATAGTTTCTCGTTAAACCGGTTTCCTTGTGGTAGATGAACGAACGTCTCTCCACATGCTCAGTTCTGAAAGATAAGTGTGGGTGAAAGCCGCCCTTAAACTAGCTTGTTGAAAACACAAACTATCTTTTCAGTTGCAAATTACACTCCATACATATATATGGGGAGGTACTAACTCCAACTCGATTTTACAGTGAAAACTGCAGGAACTTCAATAAGGCATTAGGAAACAGACTGAGAAAGCTTAGTAAAATTTCCCCTGCAAACCGTTCCCTTTGTGCTAGATGAACGAACGTCTCTCCACATGCTCAGTTCTGAGAGATAAGTGTGTTTGAAAGCCTTCCTTCAATTAGCTTGTTGGGAAACAGAGTTTCTTTCCAGTTCCAAAATACACTCCATACATATATTTTGGGAGGTAGTAGCTCCAACTCGGTTTCATAGTGAAAACTGCAGTAACTTCAAACTGGCACTAGGAAACAGACAGAGAAACCAGAGTAAAATTTTCTCCTGCAACCCCTTCCATTTATGCTAGGTGAACGAAAGTCTCTCCACATGCTCAGTTCTGAGAGATAAGTGTGTGTGAAAGATGTCCTTCACCTAGCTTGCTGGAAACACAAAGTTTCTTTTTAGTTGTAAAATACACTCAATACATATACATGCGGAAGTACTAGCTGAAATCGGTTTTACAATGAAAATAGCAGGAATTTCAATCCGGCACCAGGAATCAGACTGAGAATGCTGAGTAAAATTTTCCCTTCAACCCGTTCCCTTTGTGCTAGATGAACGAATGTCTATCCACATGCTCAGTACTGAGAGATAAGTGTGAGTGAAAGCAGTCCATCACCAAGCTTGTTGGGAACACAAAGTTTCTTTAAGTTGCAAAATACAGTCCATAATTATATGGGGGTGAATATAAGCTCCAACTCAGTTTTAAAGTGAAAACTGCAGGAATTTCAAACCAGCACTAGGAAACAGTTTGAGAAACCATAGTAAAATTTTCCCTGCAAACCGTTCCCTTAGTGCCAGATGAACGAACTTCTCTCCACATGCTCAGATCTGAGAGATAAGTTTGTGTGAAAGCCGTCCTACACCAAGCTTGTTTTGAATACAAAGTTTCATTTCAGTTGCAAAATTCACTCCATACATATATATGGGGATGTACTAGCTCCAACTCGGTTTTACACTGAAAACTGCAGGAAATTGAAACCGGCACTAGGAAAAAGTCTCAGAACCCAGAGTAAATGTTTCTCCTGTAAACCATCCCTTTGTCCTAGGTGAACGAAAGTCTCTCTACATGCTCAGATCTGAGAGATAAGTGTGTGTGAAATCTGTCCTTCAACTAGCTTGTTGGGAACACAAAGATTCTATTCAGTTGCAAACCACAAACCGTACATATATAAGGGGAGGTACTAGCTCAAACTCGGGTTTACAGTGAAAACTGCAGGAACTACAAAAAGGCACTAGGAAACAGATTGAGAAACCAGAGATTAGTTTCTCCTGCAACCCGTTCCCTTTGTGCTAGATGAACGAACGTTTCTCCTCATGCTCTGTTCTGAGAGGTAAGTGAGTGTGAAAGGCGTCCTTCACCTAGCTTGTCGGGAACACAAAGTTTCTTTTTACTTGCAATCTACACTCCATATATATATATGGGGAAGTAGTAGCTCAAATCGATTTTACAGTGAAAACTGCAGGAACTTCAATACGGCACTAGGAAACAGTCTGAGAAATCTTAGTAAAATTTCTCCTGCCACCCGTTCCCTTTGTGCTAGATGAACGAATGTCTCTCCACATGCTCAGTTGTTAGAGATCGGTGGGTGTGAAAGCCGTCCTTCACTTAGTTTGTTGGGAAAACAAACATACTTTTCAGTTGCAAACTACACTCCATACATATACATGGGGAGGTACTAGCTCCAAATCGGTTTTACAGTGAAAACTGCAGGAACTTCAAAACGGCACTAGGAAACTGACTGAGAAACCAGAGAGCAATTTTCCCCTGCAACACGTTCCATTTGTGATACATGAAAGAAACTCTCTCCACATGCTCAGTACTGAGAGATAAGTGTGTGTGAAAGCCATTCTTCACCTATCTTGTTGAGAACGCAAAGTTTCTTTTCAGTTGCAAACTACAATCCGTACATATATATGGGGTGGTACTAGCTCCAAATGGGTTTTACAGTGTAAACGGCAGGAACTTCAAAATGGCACTAGAAAAAAGCCTGAGAAACCAGAGTAATAGTTTCACCTGAATCCGGTTTCCTTTGTGCTAGATGAACGAACGTTTCTCCACATGCTCAGTTCTAAGAGATAATTGTGTGTGAAAGCCGTCCTTCATATAGTTTGTAGGGAACACAAAGATTCTTTCAGTTGCAAACTTCACTGCATACTTATATGGGGAGGCATAATCTCCAACTCGGTTTTACAGTGAAAACTGCAGGAACTTCAAACTGGCTGTAGGAAACAGACTGAGAAACCAGAGTAACAGTTTCTCCTGCTACCCGTTCCCATTGTGATAGATGAACGAACGTCTCTCCACATGCTCAGTTCTGAGAGATAAGTGTGTGTGAAGCCGTCCTTCACTTAGTTTGTTGGGAACACAAACTTTCTATTCAGTTGCAAACTACACTCCATAAATATATATGGGGAAGTACTAGCTCCAAATCGATTTTACAGTGAAAACTGCAGGAACTTCAAACCGGCACTAGGAAACAGACTGAGAAACCAGAGTAAAAGTTTCTCCTGCAACCCTTTCCCTTTGTGCTAGATGAACGAATGTTTCTTCACATGCTCAGTTGTGAGAGATAATTGTGTGTGAAAGCTGTCCTTCACCTAGCTTCTTGGGAACACAAAGTTTCTTTTCTGTTGCAAACTCCACTCCATACATATAAATGGGGAGCTCCTAGCGCCAACTCTGTTTTAAAGTGAAAACTGCAGGAACTTCAATAAGGCATTAGGAAACTGACTGAGAAACAGAATAAAAGTTTCTCCTGCAAACCGTTCCCTTTGTGCTAGATGAACGAAAGTCTCTCCACATGCTCAATTCTGAGAGATAAGTGTGTGTGAAAGCTGTCCTTCAACTAGCTTGCTGAAAACACAAAGTTTCTTTTTAGTTGTAAAATACACTCAATACATATACATGCACATATACTAGCTCAAATCGGTTTTAAACTGAAAATAGCAGGAATTTCAATCCAGCACCAGGAAACAGAATGAGAAACCAGAGTAAAATTTTCTCCTGCAACACGTTCCCTTTGCGCTAGGTGAACGAAAGTCTCTCCACATGATCAGTTCTGAGAGATAATTGTGTGTGAAAGCTGTCCTTCACCTAGCTTGCTGGGAACACAAATTTTCTGTTCAGTTGCAAACTACACTCCATAAATTTATATGGGGAGGTAATAGCTCATATCGGTTTTACAGTGAAAACTGCATGAACTTAAATACGGCACTAGGAAACAGACTGAGAATGCTGAGTAAAATTTCCCCTACAAACATTTCCTTTTGTGCTAGATGAACGAACGTCTCTCCACATGCTCAGTTCAGAGAGATAAGTGTGTGTTAAATCCATTCTTCACCTAGTTGTTGAGAACGCAAAGTTTATTTTCAGTTGCAAACTACACTGCATACATATATATGGGGAGGTAGTAGCTCCAACTCGGTTTTACAGTGAAAACTGCAGGAATTTCATACCAGCACTAGGAAAAAGACTCAGAACCCAGAGAAACAGTTTATCCTGCTAACCTATCCGTTTGTGATAGGTGAACGAACGCCTCTCCACATGCTCAGTTCTGAGAGATAAATGTGTGTGAAAGCCGCACTTCACCTAGCTTGTTGGGAGCACAAAGATTCTATTCAGTTGCAAACCACTATCCATACATATATAAGGGGAGGTAGTAGCTCCAACTCGGGTTTACAGTGAAAACTGCTGAAACTTCACAACGGCACTTGAAAAACGATTGAGAAACCAGAGAATAGTTTCTCCTGCAACACGTTACCTTTGTGGTAGATGAATGAACGTCTCTCCACATGCTCAGTTCTGAGAAATAATTGTGTGTGAAAGCCGTACTTCACCTAGCTTGTTAGGAACACAAAGTTTCTTTTCAGTTTCAAACTACACTCCATACATATATATTGGGAGGTCCTAGCTCCAACTCGATTTTGCAGTGAAAAATGCAGGAACTTCAAACGGCACTAGGAAACAGACTGAGAAAGTTAGTAAAATTTCCCTGCAACCCGTTCCCTTTGTGCTACATGAACGAAGGTCTCTCCACATGCTCAGTTCTGAGAGATAAGTGTGTGTGAAAGCCGTTCTTCATCTAGCTTGTTTGGAACACAAAGTTTCTTTTCAGTTGCAATCTACACTCCATATATATATATGGGGAGGTCCTAGCCCCAACTGGGTTTTACAGTGAAAACTGCAGGAACTTCATGCTGGCACTAGGAAACAGACTGATACACCAGAGTAAAAGTTTCCCCTGCAACAAGTTCCCTTTGTGCTAGGTGAATGAACGTCTCTCCACTTGCACAGTTCTGAGAGAAAAGTGTGTGTGAAAGCCGTCCTTCACCTAGCTTGTTGGGAACACAAAGATTCTACTCAGTTGCAAACTAAACTCTGTACATATATATGGGTAGGTACTAGCTCCAACTCGATTTTACAGATAAATCTGAAGAAACTTTCAACCGACACTAGGAAACCCACTAAGAAACCAGAGTAAAATGATCACCTGCAACCCTTTCCCTTTGTGCTAGATGAATGAACGTCTCTTCAGATGCTCAAATCTGAGAGATAAGTGTGTGTGAAAGCCGTCTTTCACCTAGCTTGTCGGAACACAAAGTTTCTATTCATTTGCATACTACACTCCATATATAAATATAGGGAGGTTCTAGTTCAAATCGGTTTTACAGTGAAAAATGCAGGAACTTCAATAGGGCACTAGGATAAAGAATGAGAATCCAGAGTAAAAGTTTCTCCTGAAACCCGTTTAATTTGTGCTAGATGAACGAAAGTCTCTCCACATGCTCAGTTCAGAAAGATAAGTGTGGGTGAAAGCCGACCTTCACCTAGCTTGTTGGAAACACAATGTTTCTTTTCAGTTGCAAATTACACTCCAAAAATATATATGGGGATGTTCTGCCTCCAACTCGATTTTACAGTGAAAACTGCAGGAACTTCAATAAGGCACTAGGAAACAGACTGAGAAAGCTTAGTAAAATTTCACTGCAAACCGTTCCCTTTGTTCGAGATGAACGAACGTCTCTCCACATGCTCATTTCTGAGAGATATGTGTGTGTGAAAGCCGTCCTTCACATAGCTTGTTGGGAAAAAAAAGTTCCTTTCCAGTTGCAAACTACACTCCATATATATATATGGGGAAGTACTAGCTCCAACTCGGTTTTATAGTGAAAACTGCAGGAAGTTCAAACTGGCACTAGGAAACAGAATGAGAAACCAGAGTAAAAGTTTCTCCTGCAACACGTTCCCTTTGCGCTAGGTGAACGAAAGTCTCTCCACATGCTCAGTTCTGAGAGATAATTGTGTGTGAAAGCCGTCCTTCATCTAGCTTGCTGGGAACACAAATTTTCTGTTCAGTTGCAAACTACACTCCATAAATTTATATGGGGAAGTAATAGCTCATATCGGTTTTACAGTGAAAACTGCATGAACTTAAATAAGGCACTAGGAAACAGACTGAGAATGCTTAGTAAAATTTCCCCTACAAACCTTTCCTTTTGTGCTAGATGAACGAACGTCTCTCCACATGCTCAGTTCTGAGAGATAATTGTGTGTGAAAGCCGTACTTCACCTAGCTTGTTGGGAACACAAAGTTTCTTTTCAGTTGCAAACTACATTCCATAAATAAATATAGGGAAGTTCTAGCTCCAACTCGGTTTTACAGTGAAAACTGCAGGAACTTCAAATTTGCACTAGGAAACAGACTGAGATAACAGAGTAAATGTTTCTCCTGCAAACCATTCCCTTTGTGCTAGGTGAACGAATGTCTCTCCACATGCTCTTTTCTGAAAGATAAGTGTGTGTGAAAGCCGTCCTTCACATAGCTTGTTGGAAACACAAAGTTTCTTTTCAGTTGCAAACTACACTCCATACATATATATGGGGAGGTACTTGCTCCAACTCGGTTTTACAGTGAAAACTGCAGGAACTTCAAACCGGCACTAGGAAACAGCCTGAGAATCCAGAGTAAAAGTTTCTCCTGCAACCCGTTCCTTTGTGCTAGGTGAATGAACGTCTCTCAAATGCTCAGTTCTGAGAGAAAAGTGAGTGTGAAAGCCGACCTTAACATATCTTGCTGGGAACACAAAGATTCTTTTCAGTTGCAAAATACACTCCATACATATACATGCGGAGTTACTAGCTCAAATCTGTTTTACAGTGAAAATAGCAGGAATTTCAATCCGGCACTAGGAAACAGACTGTGAATGCTGAGTAAAATTTTCCCTTCAACCCGTTCCCTTTGTGCTAGATGAACGAAAGTCTATCCACATGTTCAGTTCTGAGAGATAAGTGTGTGTGAAAGCAGTCCATCACCAAGGTTGTTGGGAACACAAAGTTTCTTTTAATTTGCAAACTACACTCCATAAATATATGGGAGGGTATAAGCTCCAACTCGGTATTACAGTGAAAACTGCCGGAACTTAAAACTGGCACTAGGAAACAGGTTTAGAAACCAGAGTAAAAGTTTCCCTGCAAACCGTTCCCTTTGTGCTAGGTGAACGAACGTCTCTCCATATGCTCAGTTCAGAAAGTTAAGTGTGGGTGAAAGCCGTCCTTCACCTTGTTTTTGGAAACACAAAGTTTCTTCTCAGTTTTAAAGTACACTCCATACAAATATACGGGTAAGTACTAGCCCCAACTCGGTTTTACAGAGAAAACTGCAGGAACTTCCATCCGACACTAGGAAACAACCTGAGAAACCAGAGTAAAATATTCCCCTGCCACCCGTTCCCATTGTGCTAGAGGAATGACCATCTCTTCAGATGCTCAGATCTGAGAGATAAGTGTGTGTGAAAGCCGTTCTTCAACTAGCTTGTTGGGAACACAATGATTCTATTCTGTTGCAAACCACAATCCATATATATATAAGTGGAGGTACTAGCTCCAACTCGGAATTACAGTGAAAACTGCAGGAACTTCAAACCGGCACTAGGAAACAGATTGAAAAACCAGAGAATATTTTCTCCTGCAAACCGTTCCCTTTGTGCTAGATGAATGAACGTCTCTCCACATGCTCAGATCTGAGAGATAAGTGTGTGTGAAAGCCGTCCTTCACCTAGCTTGTCGGAACACAAAGTTTCTATTCAGTTGCAAACTACACTCCATATATATATATAGGGAGGTTCTAGCTCAAATCGGTTTTACAGTGAAAAATGCAGGAACTTCAATAGGGCACTAGGAAAAAGGCTGAGAAATCAGAGTAAAAGTTTCTCCTGAAACCCGTTTAATTTGTGCTAGATGAACGAACGTCTCTCCACATGCTCAGTTCAGAAAGATAAGTGTGGGTGAAAGCCGAACTTCACCTAGCTTGTTGGGAACACAAAGTTTATTTTCAGGTGCAAATTACACTCCAAAAATATATATGGGTATGTTCTACCTCCAACTCCATTTTACAGTGAAAACTGCAGGAACTTCAATAAGGCACTAGGAAACAGACTGAGAAAGCTTAGTAAAATTTCACTGCAAACCATTCCTTTGTGCTAGATGAACGAACGTCACTCCACATGCTCAGTTCTGAGAGATATGTGTGTGTGAAAGCCGTCCTTCACATAGCTTGTTGGGAAAACAAAGTTTCTTTCCAGTTGAAAACTACACTCCATATATATATATGGGGAATACTAGCTCCAACTCGGTTTTATAGTGAAAACTGCAGGAACTTCAAACTGGCATTAGGAAACAGAATGAGAAACCAGAGTAAAAGTTTCTCCTGCAACACGTTCCCTTTGCGCTAGTTGAACGAAAGTCTCTCCACATGCTCAGTTCTGAGATATAATTGTGTGTGAAAGCCGTCCTTCAACTAGCTTGCTGGGAACACAAATTTTCTGTTCAGTTGAAAACTACACTCCATAAATTTATATGGGGAGGTAATAGCTCATGTCGGTTTTACAGTGAAAACTGCATGAACTTAAATACGGCACTAGGAAACAGACTGAGAATGCTTAGTAAAATTTCCCCTAAAAACCTTTCCTTTTGTGCTAGATGAACGAACGTCTCTCCACATGCTCAGTTCTGAGAGATAATTGTGTGTGAAAGCCGTACTTCACCTAGCTTGTTGGTAACACAAAGTTACTTTTCAGGTGCAAACTACATTCCATAAATAAATATAGGGAAGTTCTAGCTCCAACTCGGTTTTACAGAGAAAACTGCAGGAACTTCAAATTTGCACTAGGAAACAGACTGAGAAACCAGAGTAAAAGTTTCTCCTGCAACCCGTTCCCTTTGCGCTAGGTGAACGAAAGTCTCTCCACATGCTCAGTTCTGAGAGATATGTGTGTGTGAAAGCCGTCCTTCAACTAGCTTGCTGGTAACACAAAGTTTCTGTTCAGTTGCAAAATACACTCCATACATATACATGCGGAGGTACTAGGTCAAATCTATTTTACAGTGAAAATAGCAGGAATATCAATCGGGCACTATGTAACAGACTGAGAATGCTGAGTAAAATTTTCCCTTCAACCAGTTCCCTTTGTGCTAGATGAACGAACGTCTATCCACATGCTCAGTTCTGAGAGATAAGTGTGTGTGAAAGCAGTCCATCACTAATCTTGTCTGGAAAACAAAGATTCTTCCCAGTTGCAAACTACACTCCATATATATATATGGGTATGTACTAGCTCCAACTCGGTTTTACAGATAAAACTGCAGGAACTTCCAACCGACACTAGGAAACACACTGAGAAACCAGAGTAAAATATTCCCCTGCCAACTTTTCCATTTGTGCAAGATGAACGATCGTCTCTCCAGATGCAAATATCTGAGAGTTAAGTGTGTGTGGAAGCCATCCTTCACCTAGCTTGTTGGGAACACAAAGATTCTATTCAGTTGCAAACCACAAACCATACATATATAATGGGAGGTTCTAGCTCCAACTCGGGTTTACAGTGAAAACTGCAGGAACATCACACCGGCACTAGGAAACAGATTGAATAACCAGAGGATAGTTTCTCCTGCAACACGTTCCCTTTGATGTAGATGAATGAACGTCTCTCCACATGCTCAGTTCTGAGAGATAAGTGTGTGTGAAAGCCATACTTCACCAACTTGTTAGGAACACAAAGTATCTTTTCAGTTGCAAACTACACTCCATACATATATATAGGGAGGTCCTAGCTCCAACTCGGTTTTGCAGTGAAAACTGCAGGAACTTCCAAAGGCACTAGGAAACAGACTGAGAAAGGTTAGTAAAATTTCCCCTGCAACCCGTTTCATTTGTGCTACATGAACTAAGGTTTCTCCACATGCTCAGTTCAGAGAGAAAAGTGTGTGTGAAAGCCGTTCTTCACCTAGCTTGTTTGGAACACAAAGTTTCTTTCCAGTTGCAATCTACACTCCATATATATATATGGGGAGGTCCTAGCTCCAACTGTGTTTTACAGTGAAAACTGCAGGAACTTCAAGCTGGCACTAGGAAACAGACTGATACACCAGAGTAAAAGTTTCCCCTGAAACAAGTTCCCTTTTTGCTAGGTGAATGAAAGTCTCTCCACATGCTCAGTTCTGAGAGAAAAGTGTGTGTGAAAGCCTTCCTTCACTTAGCTTGTTGGGAACACAAAGATTCTACTCAGTTGCAAACTAAACTCTGTAAATATATATGGGTAGGTACTAGCTCCAACTCGATTTTACAGATAAAACTGAAGAAACTTCCAACCGACACTAGGAAACCCACTAAGAAACCAGAGTAAAATGATCACCAGCAACCCTTTCCCTTTGTGCTAGATGAATGAACGTCTCTTCAGATGCTCAGATCTGAGAGATAAGTGTGTGTGAAAGCCGTCCTTCACCTAGCTTGTCGGAATACAAAGTATCTATTCAGTTTCATACTGCACTCCATATATATATATAGGGAAGTTCTAGCTCAAATCGGTTTTACAGTGAAAAATGCAGGAACTTCAATAGGGCACAAGGATAAAGGCTGAGAATCCAGAGTAAATTTTCTCCTGAAACCCATTTAATTTGTGCTAGATGAACGAACGTCTCTCCACATGCTCAGTTCAGAAAGATAAGTGTGGGTTAAAGCCGAACTTCACCTAGCTTGTTGGAAACACAAAGTTTCTTTTCAGTTGCAAATTACACTCCAAAAATATATATGGGGATGTTCTGCCTCCAAGTCGATTTTACAGTGAAAACTGCAGGAACTTCAATAAGGCACTAGGAAACAGATTGAGAAAGCTTAATAAAATTTCACTGCAAACCGTTCCCTTTGTGCTAGATGAATGAACGTCTCTCCACATGCTCAGATCTGAGTGGTAAATGTGTGTGAAGGCGTCCTTCACCTAGCTTGTCGGGAACACAAAGTTTCTTTTCTGTTGCAAAATACACTCCATACATATACATGCAGTGGTACTAGCTCAAATCGGTTTTACAGTGAAAATAGCAGGAATTTCAATCCTACACTTGGAAACAGACTGAGAATTCTGAGTAAAATTTTCCCTATAACCCGTTCCTTTTGTGCTAGATGAACGAAAGTCTCTCCACATGCTCAGTTCTGAGAGATAAGTGTGTGTGAAAGCAGTCCATCTCCAAGCTTGTTGGGAGCACAAAGTTTCTTTTAAGTTGCAAACTACACTCCATATATATATGGGGAAGTATAAGTTCCAACTCGGTTTTACAGTGAAAACTGCAGGAACTTCAAACCGGCACTAGGAAACAGACTGAGAAACCAGAGTAAAATGATCACCTGCAACCATTTCCCTTTGTGCTAGATGAATGACGTCTCTCCACATGCTCAGTTCTGAGAGTTAAGTGTGTGTGAATGCCGTCCTTCACCTAGCTTGTTGGGAACACAAAGATTCTTTTGAGTTGCAAACAACACTCCATAAATATAGATAGGGATGTAGTAGCTCCAAATCGGTTTTACAGTGAAAACTGCAGGAAATTCAAACCGGCACTAGGAAACAGTCTTAGAAGCCAGAGTAAAAGTTTCAGCTGTAAACCGATTCCATTGTCCCAGGTGAATGAACGTTTCTCCACATGCTCAGTTCTGAAAGATATGTGTGTGTGGAAGCCATCCTTCACCTAGGTTTTTGGGAACACATAGTTTCTTCTCAATTGCAAACTTCAATCCATACATATATATGGGGAGGTAATAGATCCAACTCGGTTTTACAGAGAAAACTGCAGGAACTTCCAACCGACAGTAGGAAACACACTGAGGAACCAGAGTAAAATGTTCCCCTGCAACCCGTTCCCTTTGTGCTAGATGAATGAAAGTCTCTCCACATGCTCAGATCTGAGTTAAAAGTCTGTGTGAAAGCCGTCCTTCAACTAGCTTGTCGGGAACACAAAGTTTCTTTTCAGTTGCAAACTACACTCCATACATTCATATGTGGAGGTAAGAGCTCATATCGGTTTTACACTGAAAACTGCAGGAACTTAAATACGGCACTAGGAAACAGACTGAGAAAGCTTAGTAAAATTTCCCCTACAACCCGTTCCTTTTGTTCTAGTTGAACGAACGTCTCTCCACATGCTCAGTTCTGAGAGATAATTGTTGTGAAAGCCGTCCTTCACGTAGCTTGCTGGGAACACAAAGTTTCTTTTCAGTTGCAAAATACACTCCATACATATACATGCTGAAGTACTAGCTCAAATCGGTTTTACAGTGAAAATAGAAGGAATTTCAATCCTAAACTTGGAAACAGACTGAGAATTCTGAGTAAAATTTTCCCTACAACCCGTTCTTTTTGTGCTAGATGAACGAAATTCTATCCACATGTTCAGCTCTGAGAGATAAGTGTGTGTGAAAGCAGTCAATCTCCAACTTGTTGGGAACACAAATTTTCTTTTAAGTTGCAAACTACACTCCATATATATATGGGGAAGTATAAGCTCCAACTCGGTTTTACAGTGAAAACTGCAGGAACTTCAAACCGGCACTAGGAAACAGATTGAGTAACCAGAGAATAGTTTCTCCTTCAACACGTTCCCTTTTAGGTAGATGAATGAACGTCTCTCCACATGCTCAGTTCTGAGAAATAAGTGTGTGTGAAAGCCATATTTCACCAAGCTTGTTGGGAACACAAAATTTCTTTTCAGTTGCAAAATACACTCCATACATATACATGCTGAAGTACTAGCTCCAACTCGGTTTTGCAGTGAAAACTGCAGGAACTTCAAAAGGCACTAGGAAACAGACTGAGAAAGTTTAGTAAAATTTCCCCTGCAACCCGTTCCTTTTGTGCTACATGAACGAAGGTCTCTCCACATGCTCAGTTCAGAGAGAAAAGTGTGTGTGAAAGCCGTTCTTCACCTAGCTTGTTGGGAACACAAAATTTCTTTCCAGTTGCAATCTACACTCCATATATATATATGGGGAGGACCTAGCTCCAACTGGGTTTTACAGTGTAAACTGCAGGAACTTCAAGCTGGCAATAGGAAACAGACTGAAAACCAGAGTAAAAGTTTCTCCTGCAACACGTTCCCTTTGTGCTAGGTGAATGAACGTCTCTCCACATACTCAGTTCTGAGAGAAAAGTGTGTGTGAAAGCCGTTCTTCACCTAGCTTGTTGGGAACACAAAATTTCTTTCCAGTTGCAATCTACACTCCATATATATATATGGGGAGGACCTAGCTCCAACTGGGTTTTACAGTGTAAACTGCAGGAACTTCAAGCTGGCAATAGGAAACAGACTGAAAACCAGAGTAAAAGTTTCTCCTGCAACACGTTCCCTTTGTGCTAGGTGAATGAACGTCTCTCCACATACTCAGTTCTGAGAGAAAAGTGTGTGTGAAAGCCGTTCTTCACCTAGCTTGTTGGGAACACAAAGATTCTTCTCAGTTGCAAATGACACTCCGTACATATATATGGGTAGGTTCTAGCTCCAACTCGATTTTACAGATAAAACCGAAGAAACTTCCAACCGACACTAGGAAACCCACTAAGAAACCAGAGAAAAATGATCACCTGCAACCCTTTCCCTTTGTGCTTGATGAATGAAGGTCTCTCCACATGCTCAGTTCTGAGAGATAAGTGTGTGTGAATGCCGTCCTTCACCTAGCTTATTGGGAACACAAAGATTCTTTTCAGTTGCAAACTACACTCCATAAATATAGATGGGGATGTAGTAGCTCCAAATCGGTTTTACAGTGAAAACTGCAGGAACTTCAAACCGGCACTAGGAAACAGTCTTAGAAGCCAGAGTAAAAGTTTCAGCTGTAAACCGATTCCATTGTCCCAGGTGAATGAACGTTTCTCCACATGCTCAGTTCTGAAAGATATGTGTGTGTGGAAGCCATCCTTCACCTAGGTTTTTGGGAACACATAGTTTCTTCTCAATTGCAAACTTCAATCCATACATATATATGGGGAGGTAATAGATCCAACTCGGTTTTACAGAGAAAACTGCAGGAAATTCCAACCGACAGTAGTAAACACACTGAGGAACCAGAGTAAAATGTTCCCCTGCAACCCGTTCCCTTTGTGCTAGATGAATGAAAGTCTCTCCACATGCTCAGATCTGAGTTAAAAGTGTGTGTGAAAGCTGTCCTTCAACTAGCTTGTCGGGAACACAAAGTTTCTTTTCACTTGCAAACTACACTCCATACATTCATATGGGGAGGTAAGAGCTCATATCGGTTTTACACTGAAAACTGCAGGAACTTAAATACGGCACTAGGAAACAGACTGAGAAAGCTTAGTAAAATTTCCCCTACAACCCGTTCCTTTTGTGCTAGTTGAACGAACGTCTCTCCACATGCTCAGTTCTGAGAGATAATTGTGTGTGAAAGCCGTCCTTCACGTAGCTTGCTGGGAACACAAAGTTTCTTTTCAGTTGCAAAATACACTCCATACATATACATGCTGAAGTACTAGCTCAAATCGGTTTTACAGTGAAAATAGAAGGAATTTCAATCCTACACTTGGAAACAGACTGAGAATTCTGAGTAAAATTTTCCCTACAACCCGTTCTTTTTGTGCTAGATGAACGAAATTCTATCCACATGTTCAGCTCTGAGAGATAAGTGTGTGTGAAAGCAGTCAATCTCCAACTTGTTGGGAACACAAATTTTCTTTTAAGTTGCAAACTACACTCCATATATATATGGGGAAATATAAGCTCCAACTCGGTTTTACAGTGAAAACTGCAGGAACTTCAAACCGGCACTAGGAAACAGATTGAGTAACCAGAGAATAGTTTCTCCTTCAACACGTTCCCTTTTAGGTAGATGAATGAACGTCTCTCCACATGCTCAGTTCTGAGAAATAAGTGTGTGTGAAAGCCATACTTCACCAAGCTTGTTGGGAACACAAAATTTCTTTTCAGTTGCAAACTACACTCCATACATATATATAGGGATGTCCTAGCTCCAACTGGGTTTTACAGTGAAAACTGCAGGAACTTCAAAAGGCACTAGGAAACAGACTGAGAAAGTTTAGTAAAATTTCCCCTGCAACCCGTTCCTTTTGTGCTACATGAACGAAGGTCTCTCCACATGCTCAGTTCAGAGAGAAAAGTGTGTGTGAAAGCCGTTCTTCACCTAGCTTGTTGGGAACACAAAATTTCTTTCCAGTTGCAATCTACACTCCATATATATATATGGGGATGTCCTAGCTCCAACTGGGTTTTACAGTGTAAACTGCAGGAACTTCAAGCTGGCAATAGGAAACAGACTGAAAACCAGAGTAAAAGTTTCTCCTGCAACACGTTCCCTTTGTGCTAGGTGAATGAACGTCTCTCCACATGCTCAGTTCTGAGAGAAAAGTGTGTGTGAAAGCCGTTCTTCAACTAGCTTGTTGGGAACACAAAGATTCTTCTCAGTTGCAAACGACACTCCGTACATATATATGGGTAGGTTCT
Source organism: Camelus bactrianus (assembly GCF_048773025.1). Lineage (NCBI taxonomy): Eukaryota > Metazoa > Chordata > Mammalia > Artiodactyla > Camelidae > Camelus > Camelus bactrianus. The sequence continues at coordinate 1,174,823 of NC_133566.1, forward strand.
AGCTCCAACTCGATTTTACAGATAAAACCGAAGAAACTTCCAACCAACACTAGGAAACCCACTAAGAAACCAGAGAAATATGATTACCTGCAAACATTTCCCTTTGTGCTAGATGAATGAACGTCTCTCCACATGCTCAGTTCTGAGAGATAAGTGTGTGTGAATGCCGTCCTTCACCTAGCTTATTGGGAACACAAAGATTCTTTTCAGTTGCAAACTACACTCCATAAATATAGATGGGGATGTAGTAGCTCCAAATCGGTTTTACAGTGAAAACTGCAGGAACTTCAAACCGGCACTAGGAAACAGTCTTAGAAGCCAGAGTAAAAGTTTCTGCTGTAAACCGATTCCATTGTCCTAGGTGAATGAACGTTTCTCCACATGCTCAGTTCTGAAAGATAAGTGTGTGTGGAAGCCATCCTTCACCTAGTTTTTTGGGAACACATAGTTTCTTCTCAATTGCAAACTTCAATCCATACATATATATGGGGAGGTACTAGATCCAACTCGGTTTTACAGAGAAAACTGCAGGAACTTCCAACCGACACTAGGAAACACACTGAGGAACCAGAGTAAAATGTTCCCCTGCAACCCGTTCCCTTTGTGCTAGATGAATGAAAGTCTCTCCACATGCTCAGATCTGAGTTAAAAGTGTGTGTGAAAGCCGTCCTTCACCTAGCTTGTCGGGAACACAAAGTTTCTTTTCAGTTGCAAACTACACTCCATACATTCATATGGGGAGGTAAGAGCTCATATCGGTTTTACACTGAAAACTGCAGGAACTTAAATACGGCACTAGGAAACAGACTGAGAAAGCTTAGTAAAATTTCACCTACAACCCGTTCCTTTTGTGCTAGTTGAACGAACGTCTCTCCACATGTTCAGTTCTGAGAGATAATTGTGTTTGAAAGCCGTCCTTCACCTAGCTTGTTGGGAACACAAAGATTCTTTTCAGTTGCAAACAACATTCCATACATATATTTAGGGAAGTTCTAGCTCCAACTCATTTTTACAGTGAAAACTGTAGGAAAATCAAATTGGCACTAGGAAACAGACTGAGAAAACAGAGTAAAAGTTTATCCTGAAACCCATTCCCTTTTTGCTAGGTGATCGAATTTCTCACCACATGCTCAGTTCTGAGAGATATATGTGTGTGAATGCTAAACTTCACCTAGCTTGTTGAGAAAGCAAAGATTCTTTTCAGTTGCCAACTACAATCCATACATATATATAGGGTGGTACTACCTCCAACTGGGTTTTACAGTGAAAACTGCTGGAACTTCAAAACGGCACTAGGAAAAATCCTGAGAAACCAGAGTAAAATTTTTTCCTGCAAACCTTTTCCTTTGTGCTAGATGAACGAACGTCTCTCTACATGCTCTGTTCTGAAAGATAAGTGTGTGTGAAAGCCGTACTTCACCTAGCTTGTTGGAAACACAAAGTTTTTTTCAGTTGCAAACTACACTCCATACATATATATGGGGATGTACTTGCTCCAACTCGGTTTTACAGTTAAAACTGCAGGAAATTCAAACCGGCACTAGGAAAAAGCCTGAGAATACAGAGTAAAAGTTGACCCTGCAACCCGTTCCTTTGTGATAGGTGAATGAAAGTCTCTCCAAATGCTCAGTTCTGAGAGAAAAGTGTGTGTGAAAGCCGACCTTAAACTAGCTTGCTGGGAACACAAAGTTTCTTTTCAGGTGCAAAATACACTCCATACATATACATGCGGAGTTACTAGCTCAAATCGGTTTTACAGTGAAAATAGCAGGAATTTCAATCCGGCACTAGGAAACAGACTGTGAATGCTGAGTAGAATTTTCCCTTCAAACCTTTCCCTTTGTGATAGATGAACGAAAGTCTATCCAAATTCTCAGTCCTGAGTGATATGTTTGTGTGAAAGCAGTCCATCACCAAGGTTGTTGGGAACACAAAGTTTCTTTTAATTTGCAAACTACACTCCATAAATATATGGGGGGGTATAAGCTCCAAATCGGTATTACAGTGAAAACTGCCAGAACTTCAAACTGGCACTAGGAAACAGGTTTAGAAACCAGAGTAATAGTTTCCCTGCAAACCGTTCCATTTGTGCTAGGTGAACGAACGTCTCTCCACATGCTCAGTTCAGAAAGTTAAGTGTGGGTGAAAGCTGTCCTTCACCTAGTTTTTGGAAACACAAAGTTTTTTCTCAGTTTTAAAGTACACTCCATACAAATATATGGGTAAGTACTAGCCCCAACTCGGTTTTACAGAGAAAACTGCAGGAACTTCCATCCGACACTAGGAAACAAACTGAGAATCCAGAGTAAAATGTTCACCTGCAACCCGTTCCCATTGTGCTAGATGAATGACCGTCTCTTCAGATGCTCAGATCTGAGAGATAAGTGTGTGTGAAAGCCGTTCTTCAACTAGCTTGTTGGGAACACAATGATTCTATTCTGTTGCAAATCACAATCCATATATATATAAGTGGAGGTACTAGATCCAACTCGGATTTACAGTGAAAACTGCAGGAACTTCAAACCGGCACTAGGAAACAGATTGAAAAACCAGAGAATATTTTCTCCTGCAAACCGTTCCCTTTCTGCTAGATGAATGAATGTCTCTCCACATGCTCAGATCTGAGAGATAAGTGTGTGTGAAAGCCGTCCTTCACATAGCTTGTCGGAACACAAAGTTTCTATTCAGTTGCAAACTACACTCCATATATATATATATAGGGAGGTTCTAGCTCAAATCGGTTTTACAGTGAAAATGCAGGAACTTCAATAGGGCACTAGGAAAAAGGCTGAGAAACCAGAGTAAAAGTTTCTCCTGAAACCCGTTTAATTTGTGCTAGATGAACGAACGTCTCTCCACATGCTCAGTTCAGAAAGATAAGTGTGGGTGAAAGCCGAACTTCACCTAGCTTGTTGGAAACACAAAGTTTCTTTTCAGTTGCAAATTACACTCCAAAAATATATATGGGGATGTTCTACCTCCAACTCGATTTTACAGTGAAAACTGCAGGAACTTCAATAAGGCATTAGGAAACAGTCTGAGAAAGCTTAGTAAAATTTCCCCCGCATCCAGTTCCCTTTGTGCTAGATGAACGAAAGTCTCTCCACATGCTCAGTTCTGAGAGAAAATAGTGTGTGAAAGCCGTCCTTCACCTAGCTTGTTGGGAACTCAAAGTTTATTTTCAGTTGCAAATTACACTCCATAAATATATATATGTGGAGTAATAGCTCCAAGTCGGATTTACAGTGAAAACTGCAGGGACTTCACACCAGCACTAGGAAACCGACTCAGAACCCAGAGAATCAGTTTCTCCTGCAACCCGTTCCCTTTGTGCTAGGTGACCAAAAGTCTCTCCACTAGTTCAGTTCTTAGAGATAATTGTGTGTGAAAGCCGTCCTTCACCTAGCTTGCTGGGAACACAAAGTTTCTATTCAGTTGCAAACTACAGTCCATATATATATATAGGGAGTTTCTAGCTCAAATCGGTTTTACAGTGAAAATAGCAGGAATTTCAATCCTACACTTGGAAACAGACTGAGAATTCTGAGTAAAATTTTCCCTACAACCCGATAATTTTGTGCTAGATGAACGAACGTCTCTCCACATGCTCAGTTCTGAGAGATAATTGTGTGTGAATGCCGTACTTCACCTAGCTTGTTGGGAATACAAAGATTCTTTTCAGTTGCAAACTACACTCCATAAATATAGATGGGGATGTAGTAGCTCCAAATCGGTTTTACAGTGAAAACTGCAGGAACTTCAAACCGGCACTAGGAAACAATCTTAGAAACCAGAGTAAAAGTTTCTGCTGTAAAACGATTCCATTGTCCTAGGTGAATGAACGTTTCCCCACATGCTAAGTTCTGAAAAATAAGTGTGTGTGGAAGCCATCCTTCACCTAGGTTTTGGGAACACATAGTTTCTTCTCAATTGCAAACTTCAATCCATACATATATATGGGGAGGTACTAGATCCAACTCGGTTTTACAGTGAAAACTGCAGGAAATTCAAACCGGCACTAGGAAAAAGCCTGAGAATCCAGAGTAAAAGTTTACCCTGCAACCCGATCCTTTGTGCTAGGTGAACGAAAGTCTCTCGAAATGCTCAGTTCTGAGAGAAAAGTGTGTGTGAAAGCCGACCTTAAACTAGCTTGCTGGGAACACAAAGTTTCTTTTCAGATGCAAAATACACTCCATACATATACATGCGGAGTTACTAGCTCAAATCGGTTTTACAGTGAAAATAGCAGGAATTTCAATCCGGCACTAGGAAACAGACTGTGAATGCTGAGTAAAATTTCCCCCTCATACCGTTCCCTTTGTGATAGATGAACGAAATTCTATCCACATGCACAGTCCTGAGTGATAAGTGTGTGTGAAAGCAGTCCATCACCCAGCTTGTTGGGAACACAAAGTCTCTTTAATTTGCAAACTGCACACCATAAATATATGGGGGGTATAAGCTCCAACTCGGTTTTACAGTGATAACCGCCAGAAATTCAAACCGGCACTAGGAAACATATTGGGAAACCAGAGTAAAAGTATCCCTGCAACCCGTTCCTTTTGTGCTAGATGAATGACCATCTCTTCAGATGCTCAGATCTGAGAGATAAGTGTGTGTGAATGCCGTTCTTCAACCTGCTTGTTGGGAACACAATGATTCTATTCAGTTGCAAACCACAATCCATAAATATATAAGAGTGGGTACTAGTTCCAACTCGGGTTTGCAGTGAAAACTGCAGGAACTTCAAACCGGCACTAGGAAACAGATTGAAAAACCAGAGAATATTTTCTCCTGCAACCCGTTCCCTTTGTGCTAGATGAATGACCGTCTCTTCAGATGCTCAGATTTGAGAGATAAGTGTGTGTGAAAGGCGTCCTTCACCTAGCTTGTCGGGAACACAAAGTTTCTTTTCAGTTGCAAACTACACTCCATAATTATATATGGGGTGGTAATGGCTCAAATCGTTTTATAATGAAAACTGCAGGAATTTCAATAAGACACTAGGAAACAGACTGATAAAGCTTAGTAAAATTTCCCCCGCATCCCGTTCCCTTTGTGCTAGATGAACGAACGTTTCTCCACATGCTCAGTTCTGAGAGAAAAGTGTGTGTGACAGCCGTCCTTCACCTAGCTTGTTGGGAACTCAAAGTTTCTTTTAAGTTGCAAATTACACTCCATAAATATATATATGGGGACGTAATAGCTCCAAGTCGGTTTTACAGTGAAAACTGCAGGGACTTCAAACCAGCACTAGGAAACAAACTCAGAACCCAGAAAATCAGTTTCTCCTGCAACCCGTTCCCTTTGTGCCAGGTGAACAAAAGTCTCTCCACTAGTTCAGTTCTTAGAGATAAGTGTGTGTGAAACCTTCCTTCACCTAGCTTGCTGGGAACACAAAGTTTCTTTTCAGTTGCAAAATACACTCCATGCATATACATGCTGAAGTACTAGCTCAAATCGGTTTTACAGTGAAAATAGCAGGAATTTCAATCCTACACTTGGAAACAGACTGAGAATTCTGAGTAAAATTTTCCCTACAACCCGTTCCTTTTGTGCTAGATGAACGAAATTCTATCCACATGTTCAGCTCTGAGAGATAAGTGTGTGTGAAAGCAGTCCATCTCCAACTTGTTGGGAACACAAATTTTCTTTTAAGTTGCAAACTACACTCCACATATATATGGGGAAGTATAAGCTCCAACTCGGTTTTACAGTGAAAACTGCAGGAACTTCAAACCGGCACTAGGAAACAGATTGAGTAACCAGAGAATAGTTTCACCTTCAACACGTTCCCTTTGTGGTAGATGAATGAACGTCTCTCCACATGCTCAGTTCTGAGAGATAAGTGTGTGTGAAAGCAATACTTCACCTAGTTTTTTAGGAACACAAAGTTTCTTTTCAGTTGCAAACTACACCCCATACATATATATAGGGATGCCCTAGCTCCAACTGGGTTTTGCAGTAAAAACTGCAGGAACTTCAAAAGGCACTAGGAAACAGACAGAGAAAGGTTAGTAAAATTTCCACTGCAACCCGTTCCTTTTGTGCTACATGAACGAAGGTCTCTCCACATGCTCAGTTCAGAGAGAAAAGTGTGTGTGAAAGCCGTTCTTCACCTAGCTTGTTGGGAACACAAAATTTCTTTCCAGTTGCAATCTACACTCCATATATATATATGGGGAGGTCCTAGCTCCAACTGGGTTTTACAGTGAAAACTGCAGGAACTTCAAGCTGGCAATAGGAAACAGACTGAAAACCAGAGTAAAAGTTTCTCCTGCAACACGTTCCCTTTGTGCTAGGTGAATGAACGTCTCTCCACATGCTCAGTTCTGAGAGAAAAGTGTGTGTGAAAGCCGTTCTTCAACTAGCTTGTTGGGAACACAAAGATTCTTCTCAGTTGCAAACGACACTCCGTACATATATATGGGTAGGTACTAGCTCCAACTCTATTTTACAGATAAAACTGAAGAAACTTCCAACCGACACTAGGAAACCCACTAAGAAACCAGAGTAAAATGATCATCTGCAACCCTTTCCCTTTGTGCTAGATGAATGACCGTCTCTTTAGATGCTCAGATCTGAGAAAAAAGTGTGTGTGAAAGCCGTCCTTCAACCTGCTTGTTGGGAACACAATGATTCTATTCAGTTGCAAACCACAATCCATAAATATATAAGAGTGTGTACTAGCTCCAACTCGGGTTTACAGTGAAAACTGCAGGAACTTCAAACCGGCACTAGGAAACAGATTGAAAAACCAGAGAATATTTTCTCCTGCAACCCGTTCCCTTTGTGCTAGATGAATGACCGTCTCTTCAGATGCTCAGATTTGAAAGATAAGTGTGTGTGAAAGGCGTCCTTCACCTAGCTTGTCGGGAACACAAAGTTTCTTTTCAGTTGCAAACTACACTCCATAACTATATATGGGGTTGTACTAACTCAAATTGATTTATAATAAAAACTGCAGGAATTTCAATAAGGCACTAGGAAACAGACAGATAAAGCTTAGTAAAATTTCCCCCGCATCCCGTTCCCTTTGTGCTAGATGAACGAACGTCTCTCCACATGCTCAGTTCTGAGAGAAAAGTGTGTGTGACAGCCGTCCTTCACCTAGCTTGTTGGGAACTCAAAGTTTCTTTTAAGTTGCAAATTACACTCCATAAATATATATATGGGGACGTAATAGCTCCAAGTCGGTTTTACAGTGAAAACTGCAGGGACTTCAAACCAGCACTAGGAAATAAACTCAGAACCCAGAAAATCAGTTTCTCCTGCAACCCGTTCCCTTTGTGCCAGGTGAACAATAGTCTCTCACCTAGTTCTGTTCTTAGAGATAAGTGTGTGTGAAACCTTCCTTCACCTAGCTTGCTGGGAACACAAACTTTCTTTTCAGTTGCAAAATACACTCCATACATATACATGCTGAGGTACTAGCTGAAATCGGTTTTACAGTGAAAATAGCAGGAATTTCAATCCTACACTTGGAAACAGACTGAAAATTCTGAGTAAAATTTTCCCTAACACCCGTTCCTTTTGTGCTAGATGAACGAACGTCTATCCACATGCTCAGTTCTGAGAGATATGTGTGTGTGAAAGCAGTCCATCTCCAAGCTTGTTGTGAACACAAATTTTCTTTTAAGTTGCAAACTACACTCCATAAATATATGGGGAAGTATAAGCTCCAACTCGGTTTTACATTGAAAACTGCAGGAACTTCAATCCGGCACTAGGAAACAGATTGAAGAACCAGAGTAAAAGTTTCACTGCAAACCGTTCCCTTTCTACTAGATGAATGAACGTCTCTCCAGATGCTCAGTTCTGAGAGATAAGTGTGTGTGAAAGCCGTCCTTCACCAAGCTTGTTGGGAACACAAAGTTTCTTTTCAGTTGCAAACTACACTCCATTCTTATATATGGGGAGGTAGTAGCTCCAACACTGTTATGCAGTGAAAACTGCAGGAAATTCAAACCGGCAGTAGGAAAGAGTCTCAGAACCCAGAGTAAAAGTTTCTCCTGTAAAGCGTCCCTTTGTTCTGGGTGAACAAACGTCTCTCCACATGCTCAGTTCAGAGAGAAAATTGTGTGTGAAAGCCGGCCTTCACATAGCTTGTGGGGAACACCAAGATTCTATTCACTTGCAAACCACTATCCATACATATTTAAGGGGAGGTACTAGCTCCAACTCGGGTTTACAGTAAAAACTGCTGGAACGTTACACCGGCACTAGGAAACAGATTGAGTAACCAGAGAATAATTTCTCCTGCAACACGTTCCCTTTGAGGTAGATGAATGAACGTCTCTCCACATGCTCAGTTCTGAGAGATAAGTGTGTGTGAAAGCCGTACTTCACCTAGCTTGTTAGGAACACAAAGTTTGTTTTCAGTAGTAAACTACACTCCATACATATATATAGGGAGGTCATAGCTCCAACCTGGTTTTGCAGTGAAAACTGCAGGAACTTCAAAAGGCACTAGGAAACAGACTGAGAAAGGTTAGTAAAATTTCCCCTGCAACCCGTTCCCTTTGTGCTACATGAACGAAGGTCTCTCCACATGCTCAGTTCTGACAGAAAAGTGTGTGTGAAAGCCGTTCTTCACCTAGCTTGTTGGGAACAAAAAGTTTCTTTCAGTTGCAATCTACACTCCATATATATATATGGGGAGGTCATAGCTCCAACTGGGTTTTACAGTGAAAACTGTAGGAACTTCAAACTGGCACTAGGAAACAGACTGAAAAACCAGAGTAAAAGTTTCTCCTGCAAAATGTTCCCTTTGTGCTAGGTGAATGAACGTCTCTCCACATACTCAGTTCTGAGAGAAAAGTTTGTGTGAAAGCCGTACTTCACCTAGCTTTTTGGGAACACAAAGTTTCTTTTCAGTTGCAATCTACACTCCATATATATAGATGGGGATGTCCTAGCTCCAACTCAATTTTACAGATAAAACTGAAGAATTTCCAACCGACACTAGGAAACCCACTAAGAAACCAGAGTAAAATGATCACCTGCAAACCTTTCCCTTTGTGCTAGATGAATGAACGTCTCTCCACATGCTCAGTTCTGAGAGATAAGAGTGTGTGAAACAGGCCATCTCCAAGCTTGTTGGGAACACAAAGTTTCTTTTATGTTGCAAACTACACTCCATAAATATATGGGGAGGTAGAAGCTCCAACTCGGTTTTACAGTGAAATTTGCAGGAACTTCAATCCGGCACTAGGAAACAGATTGAGAAACCAGAGTAAAAATTTCATTGCAAACCGTTCCATTTGTGCTAGATGAATGAACGTCTCTCCAAAAGCTCAGTTCTGAGAGATAAGTGTGTGTGAAAGCCGTCCTTCACCAAGCTTGTTGGGAACACAAAGTATCTTTTCAGTTGCAAATTACACTCCATACATATATATTGGGAGGTAATAGCTCCAACACTCTTTTACAGTGAAAAATGCAGGAAAATCAAACCGGCACTAGGAAACAGTCTCTGAACCCAGAGTAAAAGTACCTCCTGTAAAGCGTCCCTTTGTCCTATGTGAACGAACGTCTCTCCACATGCTCATTTCTGAGAGATAAATGTGTGTGAAAGCCGTCCTTCAGCTAGCTTTTTGGGAACACAAAATTTCTTTTCATTTGCAAACTACAATCCACGCATATATATGGGGAGGTCCTAGCTCCAAATGGGTTTTACATTGAAAACTGCAGGAACTTCATACCGGCACTAGGGAACAGATTGAGAAACCAGAGAATAGTTTCTCCTGCAACTCGTTCCCTTTGTGCAAGATGAATGAACGTCTCTCCACATGCTCAGTTCTGAGAGAAAAGTGGGTGTGAAAGCCGTCCTTCACCTAGCTTGTTGGGAACACAAAGTTTCTTTTCAGTTGCAAATTACACTCCATACTTATATATGGGGATGTTCTAGCTCAACTCTATTTTACAGTGAAAACTGCAGGAAATTCAAACCGGCACTAGGAAACAGTCTCAGAATCCAGAGTAAAATTTCTCCTGTAAACCGTCCCTTTGTCCTAGGTGAACGAACGTCTTTCCACATGCTCAGTCCTGAGAGATAAGTGTGTGTGAAAGCCGTCCTTCACCGAGCTTGTTTGGAACACAAAGTTTCTTTCCAGTTGCAAACTACAATCCACACTTATATATGGGGAGGTCGTAGATCCAACTGGTTTTTACAGTGAAAACTGCAGGAACTTCAAACTGGCACTAGGAAATAGACTGAGAAACCAGAGTAAAAATTTCTCCTTCAAACCGTCCCCTTTGTGCTAGATGAAAGAACGTCTCTCCAAATGCTCATTTCTGAGAGAAAATTGTGTGTGAAAGCCGTCCTTCAAGTAGCTTGTTGGGAACACAAAATTTCTTTTCAGTTGCAAACTACATTCCATACATATATATGGGGAGGTACTAGCTCAAATCGATTTTACAGTGAAAACTGCAGGAATTCAATACGGCACTAGGAAACAGACTGAGAAAACTTAGTAAAATTTCCCCTGCAACCCGTTCCATTTGTGCTAGATGAACGAACGTCTATCCACATGCTCAGTTATAAGAGATAAGTGTGTGTGAAAGCCGTCCTACATCTATCTTGTTGGGAAAACAAAGATTCTTTCAGTTGCAAACTTCACTGCATAAATATATGGGGAGGTATAATCTCCAACTCGGTTTTACAGTGAAAACTACAGGAACTTCAATCCGGCACTAGTAAACAGTCTCAGAACCCAGAGTAAAAGTTTCTCATGTAAAACTTCCTTTTGTCCTAGGTGAATGAACGTCTCTCCACATGCTCAGTTTTGAGAGATAATTGTGTGTGGAAGCCGTCCTTAATCTAGCTTGTTGGGAACACAAAGTTTCTATTCAGTTGCAAACCACAATGCATAAATATATAAGGGGAGGTACTAGCTCCAACTCGCATGTAAAATGAAAACTGCAGGAAATTCAAACTGGCACTAGGAACCATATTGATATACCAGAGAATAAATTCCCCTGCATCCCTTTCCCTTTGTGGTAGATGAATGAAAGTTTCTCCACATGCAAAATTCTGAGAGATAAATGTGTGTTAAAGCCGTCCTACACCTAGCTTGTTGGGAACACAAAGTTTCTTTTCAATTGTCAACTACAAACAATAAATATATATGGGGAGGTAATATTTCCAATTCGGTTTTACAGTGAAAACTGCAGGAACTTGAAACCGGCCCTAGGAATCATTCTCAGAACCCAGAGAAATAGTTTCTCCTGGAAACCGTTCCCTTTGTCCTAGGTGAACGAACGTCTCTCCACATGCTCAGTTCTGAGAGATAAGTGTGTGTGAAAGCCGTACTTCAATTAACTTGTTGGGAAAACAAATATACTTCTCAGTTGCAAACTACACTCCATAAATAGATATGGGTAGGTACTAGCTCCAACTCGGTTTTATAGAGAAATCTGCAGGAACTTCCAACGGACACTAGGAAACACACTGAGATACCAGAGTAAAAGTTTCAACTCCAACCAGTTCCGTTTCTGCTAGATGAATGAATGTCTCTCCAGATGCTCAGATCTGAGAGAAAAATGTGTGTGAAAGCCTTACTTCACATAGCTTGTTGGGAACACAAAATTTCTATTAGGTTGCAAACCACAATCCATACATATATAAGGGGAGGTAGTAGCTCCAAATCGGGATTACAGTGAAAACTGAAGGAACTTCAAACCGGCACAAGAAAACAGATTGAGAAACCAGACAATACTTTCCCCTGCAACCCGCTCCCTTTGTGCTAGATGAATGAACGTCTCTCCACATGCTCAGTTCTGAGAGATAACTGTGTGTGAAAGCCGTACATCACCAAGCTTGTAGGGAACACAAAGATTCTTTTCAGTTGCAAACGACACTCCATACATATATAAGGGGAGGTAAAAGCTCCAACTCGGTTTTACAGTGAAAACTGCAGGAACTTCAATCCGGCACTAGGAAACAGTCTCAGAACCCAGAGTAAAAGTTTCTCCTGTAAAACTTCCCTTTGTCCTATGTGAACGAACGTCTCTCCACATGCTCAGTTCTGAGAGATAATTGTGTGTGAAAGCCGTCCTTCACATAGCTTGTTGGGAACACAAAGTTTCTATTCAGTTGCAAACCACAATCCATAAATATATAAGAGGAGGTACTAGCTACAACTCGTGTTTACAGTGAAAATTCAGGAACATCAAACTGGCACTAGGAATCATATTGATAAAACAGAGATTAGTTTCCACTGCATCCCGTCCCCTTTGTGCTACATGAACGAACGTCTCTCCACATGCTCAGTTCTGAGAGAAAATTGTGTGTGGAAGCCATACTTCAACTAACTTGTTGAGAACGCAAAGTTTCTTTTCAGTTGCAAACTACACTCCATACAAATATATGGGGTGGTACTAACTCCAAATGGGTTTAACAGTGAAAACTGCAGTAACTTCAAACCGGCACTAGGAAACAGATTCAGAACCCAGATAAACAGTTTCTCCTACAACACGTTCATTTTGTGCTAGGTGAACGAACGTCTCTCCACATGCTCAATTCTGAGAGATAAGTGTGTTTGAAAGCCGTCCTTCACCTAGCTTGTTGGGAACACAAAGATACTTCTCAGTTGCAAACTACACTCCAAATATATATAAGGGTAGGTACTAGCTCCAACTCAGTTTTACAGAGAAAACTGCTGGAACTTCAAACGGACACTAGGAAACACACTGAGAAACCAGAGTAAAAGTTTCCCATGCAAACATTTCCGTTTGTGCTAAATGAATGAACGTCTCTCCAGATGCTCAGATCTGAGTGATAAATGAGTGTGAAAGCCGTACTTCACCTAGCTTGTTGGGAACACAAAGTTTCTATTCCGTTTCAAACCACAATCCATACATACATAAGGGGAGGTACTACCTCCAACTCGCATTTACGATGAAAACTGCAGGAACTTCAAAACGGCACTAGGAAACAGATAGATAAACCACAGAATAGTTTCCCCTGCATCCCCTTCCCTTTGTGGTAGATGAATGAACGTCTCTCCACTAGCTCAGTTCTGAGAGATAAGTGTGTGTGAAAGCCGTCCTTCAACTAGCTTGTTGGGAACACAAAGTTTTTTTTCATTTGTTAACTACACTCCATAGATATATATGGGGAGGTACTAGCTCCAATTCGGTTTTACAGTGAAAACTGCAGGAACTTGAAACCGGCCCTAGGAAACATTCTCAGAACCCAGAGTAATAGCTTTTCCTGTAAACCATTCCAAATTTCCTAGGTGAACGAACGTCTCTCCCCATGCTCAATTCTGAGAGATAAGTGTGTGTGAAAGCCGCACTTTGCCTAGCTTGTTGGAACACAAAGTTTCATTTCTGTTGCAAAATACACCCCATACATATATATGGGGAAGTACTAGCTCCAACTCGGCTTTACAGTGAAAACTGCAGGAACTTCAAACCGGCTCTAGGAAACAGACTGAGAACACAGAGTAACAGTTTCCCCTTCTACCCGTTCCCATTGTGCCTGATGAACGAACGTCTTTCCACATGCTCAGTTCTGAGAGATAAGTGTGTGTGAAAGCCGTCCTTCACCTAGGTTGTTGGGAACACAAAGATACTTCTCAGTTGCAAACTACACTCCATAAATAGATATGGGTAGGTACAAGCTCCAACTCGGTTTTAAAGAGAAAACTTCAGGAATTTCCAACGGACACTAGGAAACACACTGAGGAACCAGAGTAAAAGTTTCCCCTGCAACCCGTTCCCTTTTTGCTAGATGAATGAACGTCTCTCCACATGCTCAGATCTGAGAGATAAATGTGTGTGAAAGCCGTACTTCACATAGCTTGTTGGGAACACAAAGTTTCTAATAAGTTGCAAACCACAGTCCATACATATATAAGGGGAGGTACTAGCTCCAACTCGTGTTTACAGTGAAAACTGCAGGAACTTCAAACTGGCACTAGAAAACAGATTGAGAGACCAGAAATTACTTTCCCCTGCAACCCGCTCCCTTTGTGCTAGATGAATGAATGTCTCTCCTCATGCTCAGTTCTGAGAGATAATTGTGTGTGAAAGCCGTACATTACCAAGCTTGTTGGGAACACAAAGTTTCTATTCAGTTGCAAACTACAGTCCATAAATATATATGGGGAGGTAATATCTCCAACTCGGTTTTACAGTGAAAACTGCAGGAACTTCAATCCGGCACTAGTAAACAGTCTCAGAACCCAGAGTAAAACTTTCTCCTGTAAAACTTCCCTTTTTCCTAGGTGAACGAACGTCTCTCCACATGCTCAGTTCTGAGAGATAATTGTGTGTGGAAGCCGTCCTTCACCTAGCTTTTTGGGAACACAAAATTTCTTTTCATTTGCACACTACATTCCATACATATATATGGGGAGGTACTAGCTCCAACTCGGATTTACAGTGAAAAATGCAGGAACTTCAAACCGGCTCTAGGAAACAGACTGAGAATCCAGAGTAAATCTTTCCCAGGTACCCGTTCCCATTGTGCTGGATGAACGAATATCTCTCCACTTGCTCTGTTCTGAGAGATAAGTGTGAGTGAAAGCCGTCCTTCACCTAGCTTCTTGGGAACACAAAGTTTCTTTTCAGTTGCAAACTACACTCCTAACATATATATGGGGAGGTACAAGCTCCAACTGGGTTTTAGAGTGAAAACTGCAGGAACTTTAATCCGGCACTTGGAAAGACTCTCAAAACCCAGAGTAAATATTTCTCCTGAAAACCGTCCATTTGCCCTAGGTGAACGAACGTCTCTCCACATGCTCAGTTCTGAGAGATAAGTGTGTGTGAAAGGCGTTCTTCACCTGGCTTGTCGGGAACACATAGCTTCTTTTAAGTGGCAAACTACACTCCATACATTTATATGGGGAGGTACGAGCTCAAATCGATTTTACAGTGAAAACTGCAAGAACTTCAATAAGGCACTAGGAAACAGACTGAGAAAACTTAGTAAAATTTCCCCTGCATCCCGTTCCATTTGTGCTTGATGAACGAACTTCTCTCCACATGCTCTGTTCTGAGAGATATGTAGGTGTGAAAGCCGTCCTTCACCTAACTTTTTGGGAACACAAAGTTTCTTCTCAGTTGCAAATTACACTCCATAGATATATATGGGGAGGTACTATCTCCAACTCGGTTTTACAGTGAAAACTGCAGGAACTTCAAACCAGCACTTGGAAACAGAATCAGAACCCAGAGAAACAGTTTCTCCTGCAACCCGTTCCCTTTGTGCTAGGTGAACAAAAGTCTCTCCACATGTTAAGTTCTGAGAGATAATTGTGTGAGAAAGCCGTCCTTCACCTAGCTTGCTGGGAACACAATGTTTCTTTTCAGTTGCAAAATACACTCCATACATATACATCCTGAGGTACTAGCTCAAATCGGTTTTACAGTGAAAACTGCCGGAACTTCAAAACGGCACTAGGAAACAGACTGAGAAATCAGAGTAAAAGTTTCTCCTGCAACCCGTTCCCTTGATGCTAGATGAACGAACGTCTCTCCACATGCTCACTTCTGAGAGATAAGTGTGTGTGAAAGACGTCCTTCACCTAGATTTTTGGGAACACAAAGTTTCTTTACAGTTGCAAACTCCACTCCATACATATATATGGGGAGGTACAAGCTCCAAATTGGTTTTACAGTGAAAACTGCAGGAACTTTAAACCAGCACTAGGAAAAATTCTCAGAACCAAGAGTAAAAGTTTCTCCTGTAAACCGTTCCTTTGTCTTATGTGAACGAACGTCTCTCCACATGCTCAGTTCTGAGAGAAAACTGTGTGTGAAAGCCGACCTTCACAAAGCTTTTTGGAAACACAAAGTTTCTTTTCAGTTGCAAAATACACTCCATACATATATATGGGGAGGTAATAGCTCAAATCGGTTTTACAGTGTAAACTGCAGGAACTTCAAACTGGCACTAGAAAACAGATTGAGAAACCAGACAATACTTTCCCCTGCAACCCTCTCCCTATGTGCTAGATGAATGAACGTCTCTCCACATGCTCAGGTCTGAGAGACAATTGTGTGTGAAAGCTGTACATTACCAAGCTTGTAGGGAACACAAAGTTTCTTTTCAGTTGCAAACTACACTCCATACATATATAAGGGGAGGTAATAGCTCCAACTCGATTTTACAGTGAAAACTGCAGGAACTTCAATCCGGCACTAGGAAACAGTCTCAGAACCCAGAGTAAAAGTTTCTCCTGTAAGACTTCCCTTTGTCCTATTTGAACGAACGTCTCTCCACATGCTCAGTTCTGAGAGATAAGTGTGTGTGAAAGCCGTCCTTCACATAGCTTGTTGGGAACACAAACATTCTATTCAGTTCCAAACCACAATCCATACTTATATAAGGGGAGGTACTAGCTCCAACTCGCATTTACAATGAAAACTACAGGAACTTCAAACTGGCACTAGGAAACATATTGATAAACCTGAGAATAGTTTCCCCTGCATCCCTTTCCCTTTGTGGTAGATGAATGAAAGTTTCTCCACATGCAAAGTTCTGAGAGATAAGTGTGTGTGAAAGCCGTCCTTCACCTAGCTTGTTGGGAACACAATGTTTCTTTTCAGTTGCAAACTACACTCCATAAATATATATGGGGAGGTACTAGCTCCAATTCGATTTTACAGTGAAAACTGCAGGAACTTGAAACCGGCAGTAGGAAACATTCTCAGAACCAAGAGTAAAAATTTCTCCTGTAAAACGTTCCATTTGTCCTAGGTGAACGAAAGTCTCTCCACATGCTCAGTTCTGAGAGATATGTGTGTGTGAAAGCCGTCCTTCACCTAGCTTGTTGGGAACACAAAGATACTTCTCAGTTGCAAACTAAACTCCATAAATATATATGGGTAGGTACTAGCTCCAACTCAGTTTTACAGAGAAAACTGCAGGAACTTCCAACGGACACTAGGAAACACACTGATAAACCAGAGTAAAAGTTTCCCCTTCAACCGGTTACCTTTGTGCTAAATGAACGAACGTCTCTCCAGATGCTCAGATCTGAGAGATAAAAGTTTGTGAAAGGCGTACTTCACTTAGCTTGTTGGGAATAAAATATTCTATTCAGTTGCATATCACAATCCATACATATATAAGGGGAGGATCTAGCTCCAACTCGGGTTTACAGTGAAAACTGCAGGAACTTCAAACCGGCACTAGGAAACAGATTGAGAAACCAGAGAATACTTTCCCCGGCAACCCGTTCCTTTTGTGCTATATGAACGAACGTCTCTCCACATGCTCAGTTCTGAGAGATAATTGTGTGTGAAAGCCATTCTTCACCTAGCTTGTTGAGAACGCAAAGTTTCTTTTCAGTTGCAAACAACATTCCATACATTTATAAGGGGTGGAACTAGCTCCAACTGTGTTTTACAGTGAAAAAAGCAGGAACTTCAAACCGACACTACGAAACAGACTCAGAACCCAGAGAAAAATTTTCTCCTGCAACCTTTTCACTTTTTGCTAGGTGAACGAACGTCTCTCCACATGCTCAATTCTGAGTGATAATTGTGTGTGAAAGCCGTTCTTCACATAGCTTGTTGGGAACACAAAGATACTTCTCAGTTGCAAACTACATTCCACAAATATATATCGGTAGGTACTAGCTCCAACACGGTTTAACAGAGAAAATTGCAGGAACTTCCAACGGACACTAGGAAAAACACTGAGAAACCAGGGTAAAAGTTTCCCCTGCAACACTTCCCCTTTGTGCAAGATGAATGAACGTCTCTACAGATGCTCAGTTCTGAGAGATAAATGTGTGTGAAAGCCTACTTCACATAGTTTGTTGGGAACACAAAGTTTCTATTAAGTTGCAAACCACAATCCATACATATGTAAGGGGAGGTACTAGCTCCAAACCCGGTTTACAGTGAAAACTACAGGAACTTCTAATCGGCACTAGAAAACAGATTGAGAAACCAGACAATACTTTCCCTGCAACCCGCTCCCTTTGTGCTAGATGAATGAACGTCTGTCCACATGCTCAGTTCTGAGAGATAAGTGTGTGTGAAAGCCATATATCAACAAACTTTTTGGGAACACAAAGTTTCTTTTCTGTTGCAAACTACACTCCATACATATATATGGGGAGGTACTAGCTCCAACTAGTTTTTACAGTGAAAACTGCAGGAACTTCAATCCAGCACTAGGAAACAGTCTCAGAACCCCGAGTACAACTTTCTCCTGTAAAACGTTCCCTTTGTCCTAGGTGAACGAACGTCTCTCCACATGCTCAGATCTGAGAGGTAAGTGTGTATGAAAGCCGTCCTTCACCTAGCTTGTTGGGAAAACAAAGTTTCTTTTCATTTTCAAACAACACTCCATACATATATATGTGGAGGTACTAGCTCCAATTCAGTTTTACAGTAAAAATTGCAGGAACTTCAAACCGGCTCTAGGAAACAGACTGAGAAAACAGAGTAACAGTTTCACATGCTAACCATTCCCATTGTGCTGGATGAACGATGGTCTATCCACATGCTGAGTTCTGAGAGATAATTGTGTGTGAAAGCAATCCTTCAACTAGCTTGAGGAGAACGCAAAGTTTCTTTTCAGTTGCAAACTACACTCCGTATATATATATGGGTGCTACTAGCTCCAACTAGGTTTTACAG
Organism: Camelus bactrianus; assembly: GCF_048773025.1. Classification (NCBI taxonomy): domain Eukaryota; kingdom Metazoa; phylum Chordata; class Mammalia; order Artiodactyla; family Camelidae; genus Camelus; species Camelus bactrianus. The sequence goes on from NC_133566.1 coordinate 1,193,429, forward strand.
TGAAAAGTGCAGGAAATTCAAACCGGCACTAGGAAACAGACTCAGAACCCAGAGAAAAAGTTTCTCCTGCAACACGTTCACTTTGTGCTAGGTGAACGAACGTTCTCCACATGCTCAGTTCTGAGAGATATATGTGTGTGAAAGCCGCACTTCACCTAGCTTGTTGGGAACACAAAGATTCTTTTAATTTGCAAACTACACTTCATACATATATATGGGGAAGTCCAAGCTCCTAATGTTTTTTACAGTGAAAACTGCAGGAACTTCAATACGGCACTAGGAAACAGACTGAGAAAGCTTAGTAAAATTTCCCCTGCAACCCGTTCACTTTGTGCTAGATGAACGAACGTCTCTACACATGCTCAGTTCTAGAGATAAGTGTGTGTGAAAGCCGCCCTTCACCTAGCTTGTTGGGAACACAAAATTTCTTTTCAGTTGCAAACTGCATTCCATACATATATATGGGGAGGTACTAGCTCCAACTCGGTTTTACAGAGAAAACTGCTGGAACTTCAGATCGGCACTAGGAAACAGACGCAGAACCGAGAGAAACAGTTTTTCCTGCAACCCATTCAATTTGTGCTAGGTGAACGAAAGTCTCTCCACATGCTCAGTTCTCAAGGATAACTGTGTGAGAAAGCCGTCCTTCACCTAGCTTGTTGGGAACACAAAGATTCTTTTCAGTTGCAAACTACACTCCATAATTATATAAGGTTAGGGACTAGCTCCAGCTCGGTTTTACAGAGAAAACTGCAGGAACTTAAAACCAACACTAGGAAACACACTGAGATACCAGAGTAAAAGTTTCCCCTGCAACCCGTTCCCTTTGTGCTAGATGAATGAACGTCTCTCCAGATGCTCAGATCAGAGAGATAAGTGTGTCTGAAAGCCGTCCTTCACCTAGCTTGTTGGGAATACAAAGTTTCTATTCAGTTGCCAACCACAATCCATACATATATAAGGGGAGGAAAGAGCTCCAACTCGGGTTACAGTGAAAACTGCAGGAACGTCAAACCGGCACAAGAAAACAGATTGAGAAACCAGACAATAGATTCTCCTACAACCCGCTACCTTTGTGCTAGAAGAATGAACGTCTCTCCACATGCTCAGTTCTCAGAGATAACTGTAAGTGAAAGCCGTCCTTCACCTAGCTTGTTGGGAACACAAAGATTTTTTTCAGTTGCAAACTACACTCCATACATATATATGGGGAGGTACTAGCTCAAATCGGTTTTACAGTGTAAACTGCAGGAACTTCAATCCGGCACTAGGAAACAGTCTCAGAACCCAGAGTAAAAGTTTCTCCTGTAAAACTTCCCTTTGTCCTATGTGAACGAACGTCTCTCCACATGCTAAGTTCTGAGAGATAACTGTGTGTGAAAGCTGACCTTCACATAGCTTTTTGGAAACACAAAGTTTCTTTTCAGTTGCAAACTACACTCCATACATATATATGGGGAGGTACTAGCTCCAACTCGGATTTACAGTGAAAAATGCAGGAACTTCAAACCGGCTCTAGGAAACAGACTGAGAATCCAGAGTAAATCTTTCCCAGGTACCCGTTCCCATTGTGCTGGATGAACGAATATCTCTCCACTTGCTCTGTTCTGAGAGATAAGTGTGAGTGAAAGCCGTCCTTCACCTAGCTTCTTGGGAACACAAAGTTTCTTTTCAGTTGCAAACTACACTCCTAACATATATATGGGGAGGTACAAGCTCCAACTGGGTTTTAGAGTGAAAACTGCAGGAACTTTAATCCGGCACTTGGAAAGACTCTCAAAACCCAGAGTAAATGTTTCTCCTGTATACCGTCCATTTGCCCTAGGTGAACGAACGTCTCTCCACATGCTCAGTTCTGAGAGATAAGTGTGTGTGAAAGGCGTCCTTCACCTGGCTTGTCGGGAACACATAGCTTCTTTTAAGTGCAAACTACACTCCATTTATTTATAAGGTGAGGTACGAGCTCAAATCGATTTTACAGTGAAAACTGCAAGAACTTCAATAAGGCACTAGGAAACAGACTGAGAAATCTTAGTAAAATTTCCCCTGCATCCCATTCCATTTGTGCTTGATGAACGAACGTCTCTCCACATGCTCAGTTCTGAGAGATATGTGGGTTTGAAAGCCGTCCTTCACCTAACTTTTTGGGAACACAAAGTTTCTTTTCAGTTGCAAATTACACTTCATAGATATATATGGGGAGGTACTATCTCCAACTCGGTTTTACAGTGAAAACTGCAGGAACTTCAAACCAGCACTTGGAAACAGACTCAGAACCCAGAGAAACAGTTTCTCCTGCAACCCGTTCCCTTTGTGCTAGGTGAACAAAATCTCTCCACATGTTAAGTTCTGAGAGATAATTGTGTGAGAAAGCCGTCCTTCACCTAGCTTGCTGGGAACACAATGTTTCTTTTCAGTTGCAAAATACACTCCATACATATACATCCTTAGGTACTAGCTCAAATCGGTTTAACACTGAAAACTGCCGGAACTTCAAAACGGCACTAGGAAACAGACTGTGAAATCAGAGTAAAAGTTTCCCCTGCAGCCCGTTCCCTTGATGCTAGATGAACGAACGTCTCTCCACATGCTCAGTTCTGAGAGATAAGTGTGTGTGAAAGCCGTCCTTCACCTAGATTTTTGGGAACACAAAGTTTCTTTACAGTTGCAAACTCCACTCCATACATATATATGGGGAGGTACAAGCTCCAAATCGGTTTTACAGTGAAAACTGCAGGAAATTTAAACCGGCACTAGGAAACATTCTCAGAACCAAGAGTAAAAGTTTCTCCTGTAAACCGTTCCCTTTGTCCTATGTGAACGAACGTCTCTCCACATGCTCAGTTCTGAGAGAAAACTGTGTGTGAAAGCCGACCTTCACAAAGCTTTTTGGAAACACAAAGTTTCTTTTCAGTTGCAAAATACACTCCATACATATATATGGGGAGGTAATAGCTCAAATCGGTTTTACAGTGTAAACTGCAGGAACTTCAATACGGCACTAGGAAGCAGACTGAGAAAGCTTAGTAAAAGTTTCCCCTGCAACCCGTTCCTTTGTGCTAGATGAATGAACGTCTCTCCATATGCTCAGATCAGAGAGATAAGTGTCTGTGAAAGCCGTCCTTCACCTAGCTTGTTGGGAATACAAAGTTTCTATTCAGTTGTAAACCACAATCCACACATATATAAGGGGAGGAATTAGCTCCAACTCGGGATTACAGTGAAAACTGCAGGAACTTCAAACCAGCACTAGAAAACAGATTGAGAAACCAGACAATACTTTCCCCTGCAACCCTCTCCCTATGTGCTAGATGAATGAAAGTCTCTCCACATGCTCAGGTCTGAGAGACAATTGTGTGTGAAAGCTGTACATCACCAAGCTTGTAGGGAACACAAAGTTTCTTTTCAGTTGCAAACTACACTCCATACATATATATGGGGAGGTACTAGCTCAAATCGGTTTTACAGTGTAAACTGCAGGAACTTCAATCCGGCACTAGGAAACAGTCTCAGAACCCAGAGTAAAAGTTTCTCCTGTAAAACTTCCCTTTGTCCTATTTGAACGAACGTCTCTCCACATGCTCAGTTCTGAGAGATAAGTGTGTGTGAAAGCCGTCCTTCACATAGCTTGTTGGGAACACAAACATTCTATTAAGTTCCAAACCACAATCCATACTTATATAAGGGGAGGTACTAGCTCCAACTCGCATTTACAATGAAAACTACAGGAACTTCAAACTGGCACTAGGAAACATATTGATAAACCTGAGAATAGTTTCCCCTGCATCCCTTTCCCTTTGTGGTAGATGAATGAAAGTTTCTCCACATGCAAAGTTCTGAGAGATAAGTGTGTGTGAAAGCCGTCCTTCACCTAGCTTGTTGGGAACACAATGTTTCTTTTCAGTTGCAAACTACACTCCATAAATATATATGGGGAGGTACTAGCTCCAATTCGATTTTACAGTGAAAACTGCAGGAACTTGAAACCGGCAGTAGGAAACATTCTCAGAACCAAGAGTAAAAATTTCTCCTGTAAAACGTTCCATTTGTCCTAGGTGAACGAAAGTCTCTCCACATGCTCAGTTCTGAGAGATATGTGTGTGTGAAAGCCGTCCTTCACCTAGCTTGTTGGGAACACAAAGATACTTCTCAGTTGCAAACTACACTCCATAAATATATATGGGTAGGTACTAGCTCCAACTCAGTTTTACAGAGAAAACTGCAGGAACTTCCAACGGACACTAGGAAACACACTGATAAACCAGAGTAAAAGTTTCCCCTTCAACCGGTTACCTTTGTGCTAAATGAACGAACGTCTCTCCAGATGCTCAGATCTGAGAGATAAAAGTTTGTGAAAGGCGTACTTCACTTAGCTTGTTGGGAATAAAATTTTCTATTCAGTTGCATATCACAATTCATACATATATAAGGGGAGGATCTAGCTCCAACTCGGGTTTACAGTGAAAACTGCAGGAACTTCAAACCGGCACTAGGAAACAGATTGAGAAACCAGAGAATAGTTTCCCCGGCAACCCGTTCCTTTTGTGCTATATGAACGAACGTCTCTCCACATGCTCAGTTCTGAGAGATAATTGTGTGTGAAAGCCATTCTTCACCTAGCTTGTTGAGAACGCAAAGTTTCTTTTCAGTTGCAAACAACACTCCATACATTTATAAGGGGTGGTACTAGCTCCAACTGTGTTTTACAGTGAAAAAAGCAGGAACTTCAAACCGACACTACGAAACAGACTCAGAACCCAGAGAAAAAGTTTATCCTGCAACCCTTTCACTTTTTGCTAGGTGAACGAACGTCTCTCCACATGCTCAATTCTGAGTGATAATTGTGTGTGAAAGCCGTCCTTCACCTAGCTTGTTGGGAACACAAAGATACTTCTCAGTTGCAAACTACATTCCACAAATATATATGGGTAGGTAGTAGCTCCAACACTGTTTAACAGAGAAAATTGCAGGAACTTCCAACGGACACTAGGAAACACACTGAGAAACCAGGGTAAAAGTTTCCCCTGCAACACGTCCCCTTTGTGCTAGATGAATGAACGTCTCTACAGATGCTCAGTTCTGAGAGATAAATGTGTGTGAAAGCCTACTTCACATAGCTTGTTGGGAACACAAAGTTTCTATTAAGTTGCAAACCACAATCCATACATATGTAAGGGGAGGTACTAGCTCCAAACCCGGTTTACAGTGAAAACTACAGGAACTTCTAACCGGCACTAGAAAACAGATTGAGAAACCAGACAATACTTTCCCTGCAACCCGCTCCCTTTGTGCTAGATGAATGAACGTCTGTCCACATGCTCAGTTCTGAGAGATTAGTGTGTGTGAAAGCCATATATCAACAAACTTGTTGGGAACACAAAGTTTCTTTTCTGTTGCAAACTACACTCCATACATATATATGGGGAGGTACTAGCTCCAACTAGGTTTTACAGTGAAAACTGCAGGAACTTCAATCCAGCACTAGGAAACAGTCTCAGAACCCCGAGTACAAGTTTCTCCTGTAAACCATTCCCTTTGTCCTAGGTGAACGAACGTCTCTCCACATGCTCAGATCTGAGAGATAAGTGTGTATGAAAGCCGTCCTTCACCTAGCATGTTGGGAAAACAAAGTTTCTTTTCATTTTCAAACAACACTCCATACATATGTATGTGGAGGTACTAGCTCCAATTCGGTTTTACAGTGAAAATTGCAGGAACTTCAAACCGGCTCTAGGAAACAGACTGAGAAAACAGAGTAACAGTTTCACATGCTAACCATTCCCATTGTGCTGGATGAACGATCGTCTCTCCACATGCTCAGTTCTGAGAGATAATTGTGTGTGAAAGCAATCCTTCAACTAGCTTGAAGAGAACGCAAAGTTTCTTTTCAGTTGCAAACTACACTCCGTATATATATATGGGTGCTACTAGCTCCAACTAGGTTTTACAGTGAAAAGTGCAGGAAATTCAAACCGGCACTAGGAAACAGACTCAGAACCCAGAGAAACAGTTTCTCCTGCAACACGTTCACTTTGTGCTAGGTGAACGAAAGTTCTCCACATGCTCAGTTCTGAGAGATATATGTGTGTGAAAGCCGCACTTCACATAGCTTGTTGGGAACACAAAGATTCTTTTAATTTGCAAACTACACTCCATACATATATATGGGGAAGTCCAAGCTCCTAATGTATTTTACAGTGAAAACTGCAGGAACTTCAATACGGCACTAGGAAACAGACTGAAAAAGCTTAGTAAAATTTCCCCTGCAACCCGTTCTCTTTGTGCTAGATGAACGAACGTCTCTACACATGCTCAGTTCTAGAGATAAGTGTGTGTGAAAGCCGCCCTTCACCTAGCTTGTTGGGAACACAAAGTTTCTTTTAGGTTGCAAACTACATTCCATACATATATATGGGGAGGTACTAGCTCCAACTCGGTTTTACAGAGAAAACTGCTGGAACTTCAGATCGGCACTAGGAAACACACGCAGAACCGAGAGAAACAGTTTTCCCTGCAACCCATTCAATTTGTGCTAGGTGAACGAAAGTCTCTCCACATGCTCAGTTCTCAAGGATAACTGTGTGAGAAAGCCGTCCTTCACCTAGCTTGTTGGGAACACAAAGATTCTTTTCAGTTGCAAACTACACTCCATAATTATATAAGGGTTGGGGCTAGCTCCAGCTCGGTTTACAGAGAAAACTGCAGGAACTTAAAACCGTCACTAGGAAACACACTGAGATACCAGAGTAAAAGTTTCCCCTGCAACCCGTTCCCTTTGTGCTAGATGAATGAACGTCTCTCCATATGCTCAGATCAGAGAGATAAGTGTGTCTGAAGCCGTCCTTCACCTAGCTTGTTGGGAATACAAAGTTTCTATTCAGTTGCCAACCACAATCCATACATATATAAGGGGAGGTAAGAGCTCCAACTCGGGTTACAGTGAAAACTGCAGGAACGTCAAACCGGCACAAGAAAACAGATTGAGAATCCAGACAATAGATTCTCCTACAACCCGCTACCTTTGTGCTAGAAGAATGAACGTCTCTCCTCATGCTCAGTTCTCAGAGATAACTGTACGTGAAAGCCGTCCTTCACCTAGCTTGTTGGGAACACAAAGATTTTTTTCAGTTGCAAACTACACTCCATACATATATATGGGGAGGTACTAGCTCAAATCGGTTTTACAGTGTAAACTGCAGGAACTTCAATCCGGCACTAGGAAACAGTCTCAGAACCCAGAGTAAAAGTTTCTCCTGTAAAACTTCCCTTTGTCCTATGTGAACGAACGTCTCTCCACATGCTAAGTTCTGAGAGATAACTGTGTGTGAAAGCTGACCTTCACATAGCTTTTTGGAAACACAAAGTTTCTTTTCAGTTGCAAACTACACTCCATACATATATATGGGGAGGTACTAGCTCCAACTCGGATTTACAGTGAAAAATGCAGGAACTTCAAACCGGCTCTAGGAAACAGACTGAGAATCCAGAGTAAATCTTTCCCAGGTACCCGTTCCCATTGTGCTGGATGAACGAATATCTCTCCACTTGCTCTGTTCTGAGAGATAAGTGTGAGTGAAAGCCGTATTTCACCTAGCTTCTTGGTAACACAAAGTTTCTTTCCAATTTCAAACTATAATGCATATATATATATAGGTATGTACTACCTCCAACTCGGTTTTACAATGAAAACTGCAGGAACTTAAAACCGGCACTAGGAAACTGACTGAGAAACCAGAGTACAAGTTTCCCCTGCAAACCTTTCCCTTTGTGCTACATAAACGAACGTCTCTCCACATGCTCAGTTCTGAGAAATAGGTGTGTGTGAAATCCTTCCTACACCTAGATTGTTGGGAACACAAATAATCTTCTCAGTTGCTAACTACACTCCATAAATTTATATGGGTCGAAACTAGCTCCAACACGGTTTTACAGAGAAAACTGCAGGAACTTCCAAGAGACACTAGGAAACACACAGAGAAACCAGATACAAAGTTTCCCCGGCAACCCGCTCCTTTTGTGGTAGATGAATGAACGTCTCTCCAGATGCTCAGATCAGAGAAATAAGTGTGTGGGAAAGCCGTCCTTCACCTAGCTTATTGGGAAGACAAAGTATCTATTCAGCTGCAAACAACAATCCATTCATATATAAGGGGAGGTACAAACTCCAACTCGAGTTTACAGTGAAAACTGCAGGAACCTCAAACCGGCACTAGAAATCAGATTGAAAAACCAGAAATTACTTTCTCCTGCAACCCACTCCCTTTGTGCTAGATGAATGAACGTCTCACCTCATGCTCAGTTCTGAGAGATAAGGGTGTGTGAAAGCCATCCTTCACCTATTTTGCTGGGAACACAAATTTTCTTTTCAGTTGTAAAATACACTCCATACATATACATTGGGAAGTACTAGCTCAAATCGGTTTTTAGTGAATTAGCACTAATTTCAATCCGGCATTAGGAAACAGACTGAGAAAGCTGAGTAAAATTTCGTCTTCAACCCGTTCCATTTGTGCTAGGTGAACGAACGTCTATCCACATGCTCAGTTCTGAGGGATAAGTGTGTGTGAATGCCGTCCATCAACAAGCTTGTTGGGAACACATAGTTTCTTTTCTGTAGCAAACTACACTCCATATATATATTTGGGGAGGTACTAGCTCCAACTCGGTTTTAAATTGAAAACTGCTGGAACTTCAAACTGGCAATAGGAAACAGAGTGAGAAACCAGAGTAAAATTTCTCCTGCAAACCGTTCCCTTTGTGCTATGTGAACGAAAATCTCTCCACATGCTCTGTTCTGAGAGATAAGTGTGTGTGAAAGCCGTACTTAATCTAGCTTGCTTGGAACACAAAGTTTCTTTTCAGTTGCAAAACACAATCCATACATATACATGCGGACGTACAAGCTCAAATCGGTTTTACAGTGAAAACTGCAGGAATTTGAATCCGGGACTAGGAAACAGACTGAGAATGCTGAGTAAAATTTTCTCTTCAAACCGTTCCCTTTGTGCTACATGAAAGAACGTCTATCCACATGCTCACTTCTGAGAGATAAGTGTGTATGAAAGCCGTCCTTCATCTAGCTTGTTGGGAACACAAAGTTTATTTTAAGTTGCAAACTACAATCCATAAATATATATGGGAAAATACTAGCTCCAAATATGTTTTACAATGAAAACTGCAGGAACTTCAAACCGGCACTAGGAAACAGTCTCTGAACCAAGAGTAAATGTTTCTCCTGTAAACCGTTCCCTTTGTCCTAGGTTAACGAACGTCTCTACACATGCTCAGTTCTGGAGTTAAGTGTGTGTGAAAGACGACGTTCACCTAGCTTGTTGGGAACACAAAGTTTCTTATCAGTTGAAAAGTACACTCCTTAAATATATATGGGGAGGTACTAGCTCCAAATCGGATTTACAGTGAAAACTGCTGGAACTTCAAACCGGCTCTAGGAAACAGACTGAGAACCCGGAATAACACTTTCCCAGCTACCCGTTCCCATTGTGCTGGATGAACGAACTTCTCTCCACTTGCTCTTTTCTGAGAGATAAGTGTGAGTGAAAGCCGTCCTTCACCTTGCTTCTTGGGAACACAAAGTTTCTTTTCAGTTGCAAACTACACTCCTTACTAATATATGGGGAGGCACTAGCTCCAACTGGATTTTATAGTGAAAACTGCAGGAACATCAATCCGGCATTAGTAAAGAGCCTCAGAACCCAGAGTTAAAATTTCTCCTGTAAACCGTCCATTTGTCCTAGGTGAATGAACGTCTCTCCACATGCTCAGTTCTGAGAGATAAATGTGTGTGAAAGCCGTCCTTCAACTAGCTTGTTGGGAACAAAATTTTCTATTCAGTTGCTTACCACAATCCATACATATATAAGGGGAGGTTCTAGCTCCAACTCGGGTTTACAGTGAAAACTGCATGAACTTCAAACCGGCACTATTAAACAGATTGAGAAACCAGAGAATAGTTTCCCCTGCATCCCGTCCCCTTTGTGCTACATGAACGAACATCTCTCCACATGCTCAGTTCTGAGAGATAATTGTGTGTGAAAGCCAACCTTCACCTAGCTTGTTGAGAACGCAAAGATTCTTTTCAGTTGCAAACTACACTAGATACAAATATATGGGTTGGTACTAGTTCCAAATGGGTTTTACAGTGAAAACTGCAGGAAATTCAAATCGGCACTAGGAAACACACTCAGAACCCAGATAAACATTTTCTCCTGCAACACGTTCACTTTGTGCTAGGTGAACGAATGTCTCTCCACATGCTCAGGTCTGAGGGATATGTGAGTGTGAAAGCCGTCGTTCACATATCTTCTTGGGAACACAAAGATTCTTCTCAGTTGCAAACTACACTCAACATATATATATGGGTAGGTACAAGCTCCAAATCGGTTTACTGAGAAAACTGCAGGAACTTCCAAACAACACGAGGAAAAACACTGAGAAACCAGAGTAAAATATTCACCTGCCAACCGTTCTCTTTGTGCTAGATGAATGAACGTCATTCCAGATGCTCAGATCTGAGAGATAAGTGTGTGTGGAAGCCGTCCTTCAACTAGATTGTTGGGAACACAAAGACTCTATTCAGTTGCAAACCACAAACCATACATATATAAGGGGATGTACTAGCTCCAACTCGGGTTTACAGTGAAAACGGCAGGAACTTCAAACCGGCACTAGGAAACAGATTGAGAAACCAGAGAATAGTTTCTACTGCAAACCGTTCCCTTTGTGCTAGATGAATGAACGTCTCTCCACATGCTCAGTTCTGAGAGGTAAGTGTGTGTGAAAGGCGTCCTTCACCTAGCTTGTCGGGAACACAAAGTTTCTTTTCAGTTGCAAAACACACTCCATACATATACATGCGGAGTTACAAGCTCAAATCAGTTTTACAGTGAAAACAGCAGGATTTTTAATCCGGAACTAGGAAACAGACTGAGAATGCTGAGTAAAATTTTCTCTTCAAACCGTTCCCTTTGTCCTAGGTTAACGAACGTCTCTCCACATGCTCAGTTCTGAGAGATAATTTTGTGTGAAAGCCGACCTTCACAAAGCTTGTTGGAAAAACAAAGTTTCTTTTCAGTTTCAAATTACACTCCATAAATATATAAGGGGAGGTACTAGCTCCAACTCGGATTTACAGTGAAAACTGCAGGAACTTCAAACCGGCTCTAGGAAACAGACTGAGAACCAGGAGTAACACTTTCACCAGCTACCCGTTCCCATTGTGCTGGATGAACGAAATTCTCTCCACTTGCTCTGTTCTGAGAGAGAAGTGTGACTGAAAGCCGTACTTCACCTAGATTCTTGGGAACACAAAGTTTCTTTTCAGTTGCAAACTACACACCTTAATTTTATATGGGGAGGTACTAGCTCCAACTGCGTTTTAGAGTGAAAACTGAAGGAACTTCAATCCGGCACTAGGAAACAGTCTCAGAACCCAGAGTAAAAGTTTCTCCTGTAAACCGTCCATTTGACCTAGGTGAACGAACGTCTCTCCACATGCTCAGTTCTGAGAGATAAGTGTGTGTGAAAGCCATACTTCACCTAGCTTGTTGAGAACGCAAAGTTTCTTTTCAGTTGCAAACTACACTCCATACAAATATATGGGGTGGTTCTACCTCCAAATGTGTTTAACAGTGAAAACTGCAGTAACTTCAAACAGGCCCTTGGAAAAAGACTCAGAACCCAGATAAACAGTTTCTCCTGCAACACGTTCAATTTGTGCTAGGTGAACGAACGTCCTTCCACATGCTTTATTCTGAGAGATAAGTGTGTTTGAAAGCCGTCTTTCACCTAGCTTGTTGGGAACGCAAAGATTCTTCTCAGTTGCAAAATACAATCCATATATATATATGGGTAGGTACTAGCTCCAACTCTGTTTTACAGAGAAAACTGCAGGAACTTCCAACGGACACTAGGAAACACACTGAGAAACCAGAGTAAAAGTTTCCCCTACAACCCTTTCCCTATGTGCTAAATGAATGAACGTCTCTCCAGATGCTCAGATCTGAGAGATAAATGTGTGTGAAAGCCGTACTTCACCTAGCTTGTTGGGAACACAAAGTTTCTATTCAGTTGCAATCCACAATCCATACATATATAAGGGGAGGTACTACCTCCAAATCGCCTTTACAATGAAAACTGCAGGAACTTCAAAACGGCACTAGGAAACAGATTGATAAACCACAGAATAGTTTCCCCTGCATCCCGTTCCCTTTGTGGTAGATGAATGAACGTCTCTCCACATGCTCAGTTCTGAGAGATAAGTGTGTGTTAAAGCCGTACTTCACCTAGCTTGTTGGGAACACAAAGTTTCTTTTCAGTTGTAAACTACACTCCATAAATTTATATGGGGAGGTACTAGCTCCAATACGGTTTTACAGTGATAACTGCAGAAATTTGAAACCGGCCCTAGGAAACATTCTCAGAACCCAGAGTAATAGTTTCTCCTTTAAACCGTTCCTTTGTCCTAGGTGAACGAACGTCTCTCCACATGCTCAGTTCTGAGAGATATGTGTGTGTGAAAGCCGCACTTCACCTAGCTTGTTGGGAACACAAAATTTCTTTTCAGTTGCAAATCACACTCCATACTTTTATATGGGGTGGTACTAGCTCCAACTGGGTTTTACAGTGAAAACTGCAGGAACTTCAATCCGGCACTATGAAAAAGTCTCAGAAACCAGAGTAAAATTTCTCCTGTAAACGTTCATTTGTCCTAGGTGAACGAACGTCTCTCCACATGCTCAGTTCTGAGAGATAAGTGTGTGTGAAAGCCGTGCTTCACCTAGCTTGTTGGGAACAAAAAGTTACTATTTGTTGGAAACCACAATCCATACATATATAAGGGGAGGTTCTAGCTCCAACTCGGGTTTACAGTGAAAATTGCAGCAACTTCAAACCGGCACTAGGAAATAGATTGAGAAACCAGAGAATAGTTTCTCCTGCAACCCGTTCCCTTTGTGCTAGATGAATGAAGGTCTCTCCACATGCTCAGTTTTGAGATGTAAGTGTGTGTGAAAGGCGTCCTTCACCCAGCTTGTCGGGAACACAAAGTTTCTTTTCAGTTGCAAACTACACTCCTTATAAATATATGGGGAGGTACTAGCTCAAATTGATTTTACAGTGAATTCTGCAGGAACTTCAATACGGCACTAGGAAACAGACAGAAAGCTTAGTAAAATTTCCCCTGCATCCCGTTCCCTTTGTGCTAGATGAACGAAATTCTCTCCACATGCTCAGTTCTGAGAGATAAGTGGATGTGAAAGCCGTCCTTCACCTAGCTTTTTGGGAACACAAATTTTCTTTTCAGATGCTAACTACACTCCATTCATATATATTGGGGAGGTACTAGCTCAAATAGGTTTTACACTGAAAACTTCAGGAACTTCAAACCGGCACTAGGAATCTGACTGAGAAACCAGAGAACAAGTTTACACTGCAACCCGTTCCCTTTGTGCTACATGAAAGAAAGTCTATCCACATGCTCATTTCTGCGAAATATGTGTGTGTTAAAGCCATCATTCACCCAGCTTGTTGAGAACGCAAAGTTTCTTTTAAGTTGCAAACTACACTCCGTACATATATATGGGTTGGTACTAGCTCCAAATGGGTTTTACAGTGAAAACTGCAGGAACTTCAAAATGGCCCTAGGAAAAAGACTGAGAAACAAGAGTAAAAGTTTCTCCTGATACCGGTTTCCATTGTGCTAGATGAACGAACGTCTATACACATGCTCAGTTCAGAAAGATAATTTTGGGTGAAAGCCGACTTTCAACTAGCTTGTTGGAAACACAAAGTTTCTTTCAGTAGCAAATTACAATCCATACATATACATGGGGAGGTACTAGCTCCAACTCGGTTTTACAGTGAAAACTGCAGGAACTTCTATAAGGCACTAGGAAACAGACTGAGAAATCTTAGTATAATTTCCCCTGCAAACCTTTCTCTTTGTGCTAGATGAACGAAAGTCTCTCCACATGCTCAGTTCTGAGAAATAAGTGTGTGTGAAAGCCGTACTTCACCTTGCTTGTTGGGAACACAAAGTTTCTTTTCAGTTGTAAACTACAATCCATAAATATATATGGGGAGGTACTAGCTCCAATACGGTTTTACAGTGATAACTGCAGAAATTTGAAACCGGCCCTAGGAAACATTCTCAGAACCCAGAGAAATAGTTTCTCCTTTAAAACGTTCCTATGTCCTAGGTGAACGTACGTCTCTCCACATGCTCAGTTCTGAGAGATAAGTGTGTGTGAAAGCCGCACTTAACCAAGCTTGTTGGAAAAACAAAGTTTCTTTTCAGTTTCAAACTACACTCCATACATATATAAGGGGAGGTACTAGCTCCAACTCGGATTTACAGTGAAAACTGCAGGAACTTCAAACGGGCTCTAGGAAACAGACTGAGAACCAGGAGTAACACTTTCCCCAGCTACCCGTTCCCATTGTGCTGGATGAACGAAATTCTCTCCACTTGCTCTGTTCTGAGAGAGAAGTGTGACTGAAAGCCGTACTTCACCTAGATTCTTGGGAACACAAAGTTTCTTTTCAGTTGCAAACTACACACCTTAATTTTATATGGGGAGGTACTAGCTCCAACTGCGTTTTAGAATGAAAACTGAAGGAACTTCAATCCGGCACTAGGAAAGAGTCTCAGAACCCAGAGTAAAAGTTTCTCCTGTAAACCGTCCATTTGACCTAGGTGAACGAACGTCTCTCCACATGCTCAGTTCTGAGAGATAAGTGTGTGTGAAAGCCATACTTCACCTAGCTTGTTGAGAACGCAAAGTTTCTTTTCAGTTGCAAACTACACTCCATACAAATATATGGGGTGGTTCTACCTCCAAATGTGTTTAACAGTGAAAACTGCAGTAACTTCAAACAGGCCCTTGGAAAAAGACTCAGAACCCAGATAAACAGTTTCTCCTGCAACACGTTCAATTTGTGCTAGGTGAACGAACGTCCCTCCACATGCTTTATTCTGAGAGATAAGTGTGTTTGAAAGCCGTCTTTCACCTAGCTTGTTGGGAACGCAAAGATTCTTCTCAGTTGCAAAATACAATCCATATATATATATGGGTAGGTACTAGCTCCAACTCTGTTTTACAGAGAAAACTGCAGGAACTTCCAACGGACACTAGGAAACACACTGAGAAACCAGAGTAAAAGTTTCCCCTACAACCCTTTCCCTATGTGCTAAATGAATGAACGTCTCTCCAGATGCTCAGATCTGAGAGATAAATGTGTGTGAAAGCCGTACTTCACCTAGCTTGTTGGGAACACAAAGTTTCTATTCAGTTGCAATCCACAATCCATACATATATAAGGGGAGGTACTACCTCCAAATCGCCTTTACAATGAAAACTGCAGGAACTTCAAAACGGCACTAGGAAACAGATTGATAAACCACAGAATAGTTTCCCTGCATCCCGTTCCCTTTGTGGTAGATGAATGAACGTCTCTCCACATGCTCAGTTCTGAGAGATAAGTGTGTGTTAAAGCCGTACTTCACCTAGCTTGTTGGGAACACAAAGTTTCTTTTCAGTTGTAAACTACACTCCATAAATATATATGGGGAGGTACTAGCTCCAATACGGTTTTACAGTGATAACTGCAGAAATTTGAAACCGGCCCTAGGAAACATTCTCAGAACCCAGAGTATATGTTTCTCCTGTAAAACTTCCCTTTCTCCTAGGTGAACAAACGTCTCTCCACATGCTGAGTTCCGAGAGATTAGTGTGTGTGAAAGCCGTCCTTCACCTAGCTTGTTGGGAACACAAAAATTCTTCTCATTTGCAAACTACACTCCATAAATATATATGGGTAAATACTAGCTCCCACTCGGTTTTACAGAGAAAACTGCAGAAACTTCCAACCGTCACTAGGAAACACACAGATGAACCAGGGTCAAAGTTTCCCCGGCAACCCGCCTTTTTTGTGCTAGATGAATGAGCGTCTCTCCAGATGCTCAGTTCTGAGAAATAAGTGTGTTTGAAAGCCGTCCTTCACCTAGCATGTTGGGAACACAAAGTTTCTATTCAGTTGAAAACCAGAATCCATACATATATAAGGGGAGGTACTAGCACCAACACGGGTTTACTGTGAAAACTGCAGGAACTTCAAACCTGCTCTAGAAAACAGATTGAGAAACCAGAAAATACTTTCTCCTGCAACCCGCTCAATTTGTGCTAGATGAATGAACATCTCTTCATATGCTGATTTCTGAGAGATAAGGGTGTGTGAAAGCCGTCCTTCACCTAGCTTGTAGGGAACAAAAAGATTCTTTTCTTTGCAAAATACACTCCATACATATATATGGGGAGGTACTAGCTCCAACTCGTTTTTAAAGTGAAAACTGCAGGAACTTCAACCGGCTCTAGGAAACAGACTGAGAAACTAGAGTAAAAGTTTCTCATGCTACTCGTTCCTATTTTGCTAGATGAACAAACGTCATTCCACATGCTCAGTTCTGAGAGATAAGTGTGTGTGAAAGCCATTCTTCACCTTGCTTGTTGAGAACGCAAAGTTTCTGTTCAGTTGCAAACTACACTCTTTACTTTTATATGGGGAAGTACTAGCTCCAACTGGGTTTTACAGTGAAAACTGCAGGAACTTCAATCCGGCACTATGAAAAAGTCTCAGAAACCAGAGTAAAATTTCTCCTGTAAACGTTCATTTGTCCTAGGTGAACGAACGTCTCTCCACATGCTCAGTTCTGAGAGATAAGTGTGTGTGAAAGCCGTGCTTCACCTAGCTTGTTGGGAACAAAAAGTTACTATTTGTTGGAAACCACAATCCATACATATATAAGGGGAGGTTCTAGCTCCAACTCGGGTTTACAGTGAAAATTGCAGCAACTTCAAACCGGCCCTAGGAAATAGATTGATAAACCAGAGAATAGTTTCTCCTGCAACCCGTTCCCTTTGTGCTAGATGAATGAAGGTCTCTCCACATGCTCAGTTTTGAGATGTAAGTGTGTGTGAAAGGCGTCCTTCACCCAGCTTGTCGGGAACACAAAGTTTCTTTTCAGTTGCAAACTACACTCCTTATAAATATATGGGGAGGTACTAGCTCAAATTGATTTTACAGTGAATTCTGCAGGAACTTCAATACGGCACTAGGAAACAGACAGAAAGCTTAGTAAAATTTCCCCTGCATCCCGTTCCCTTTGTGCTAGATGAACGAAATTCTCTCCACATGCTCAGTTCTGAGAGATAAGTGGATGTGAAAGCCGTCCTTCACCTAGCTTTTTGGGAACACAAATTTTCTTTTCAGATGCTAACTACACTCCATTCATATATATTGGGGAGGTACTAGCTCAAATCGGTTTTACACTGAAAACTTCAGGAACTTCAAACCGGCACTAGGAATCTGACTGAGAAACCAGAGAACAAGTTTACACTGCAACCCGTTCCCTTTGTGCTACATGAAAGAAAGTCTATCCACATGCTCATTTCTGAGAAATATGTGTGTGTTAAAGCCATCCTTCACCCAGCTTGTCGGGAACACAAAGTTTCTTTTAAGTTGCAAACTACACTCCGTACATATATATGGGTTGGTACTAGCTCCAAATGTGTTTTACAGTGAAAACTGCAGGAACTTCGAAATGGAACTAGGAAAAAGACTGAGAAACAAGAGTAAAAGTTTCTCCTGAAACCGGTTTCCATTGTGCTAGATGAACGAACGTCTATACACATGCTCAGTTCAGAAAGATAATTTTGGGTGAAAGCCGACTTTCAACTAGCTTGTTGGAAACACAAAGTTTCTTTCAGTAGCAAATTACAATCCATACATATATATGGGGAGGTACTAGCTCCAACTCGGTTTTACAGTGAAAACTGCAGGAACATCTATAAGGCACTAGGAAACAGACTGAGAAATCTCAGTAAAATTTCCCCTGCAAAACTTTCTCTTTGTGCTAGATGAACGAAAGTCTCTCCACATGCTCAGTTCTGAGAAATAAGTGTGTGTGAAAGCCGTACTTCACCTTGCTTGTTGGGAACACAAAGTTTCTTTTCAGTTGTAAACTACAATCCATAAATATATATGGGGAGGTACTAGCTCCAATACGGTTTTACAGTGATAACTGCAGAAATTTGAAACCGGCCCTAGGAAACATTCTCAGAACCCAGAGAAATAGTTTCTCCTTTAAAACGTTCCTATGTCCTAGGTGAACGTACGTCTCTCCACATGCTCAGTTCTGAGAGATAAGTGTGTGTGAAAGCCGCACTTAACCAAGCTTGTTGGAAAAACAAAGTTTCTTTTCAGTTTCAAACTACACTCCATACATATATAAGGGGAGGTACTAGCTCCAACTCGGATTTACAGTGAAAACTGCAGGAACTTCAAACGGGCTCTAGGAAACAGACTGAGAACCAGGAGTAACACTTTCCCCAGCTACCCGTTCCCATTGTGCTGGATGAACGAAATTCTCTCCACTTGCTCTGTTCTGAGAGAGAAGTGTGACTGAAAGCCGTACTTCACCTAGATTCTTGGGAACACAAAGTTTCTTTTCAGTTGCAAACTACACACCTTAATTTTATATGGGGAGGTACTAGCTCCAACTGCGTTTTAGAGTGAAAACTGCAGGAACTTCAATCCGGCACTAGGAAAGAGTCTCAGAACCCAGAGTAAAAGTTTCTCCTGTAAACCGTCCATTTGTCCTAGGTGAACGAACGTCTCTCCACATGCTCAGTTCTGAGAGATAAGTGTGTGTGAAAGCCATACTTCACCTAGCTTGTTGAGAACGCAAAGTTTCTTTTCAGTTGCAAACTACACTCCATACAAATATATGGGGTGGTTCTACCTCCAAATGTGTTTAACAGTGAAAACTGCAGTAACTTCAAACAGGCCCTTGGAAAAAGACTCAGAACCCAGATAAACAGTTTCTCCTGCAACACGTTCAATTTGTGCTAGGTGAACGAACGTCCCTCCACATGCTTTATTCTGAGAGATAAGTGTGTTTGAAAGCCGTCTTTCACCTAGCTTGTTGGGAACGCAAAGATTCTTCTCAGTTGCAAAATACAATCCATATATATATATGGGTAGGTACTAGCTCCAACTCTGTTTTATAGAGAAAACTGCAGGAACTTCCAACGGACACTAGGAAACACACTGATAAACCAGAGTAAAAGTTTCCCCTACAACCCTTTCCCTATGTGCTAAATGAATGAACGTCTCTCCAGATGCTCAGATCTGAGAGATAAATGTGTGTGAAAGCCGTACTTCACCTAGCTTGTTGGGAACACAAAGTTTCTATTCAGTTGCAATCCACAATCCATACATATATAAGGGGAGGTACTACCTCCAAATCGCCTTTACAATGAAAACTGCAGGAACTTCAAAACGGCACTAGGAAACAGATTGATAAACCACAGAATAGTTTCCCCTGCATCCCGTTCCCTTTGTGGTAGATGAATGAACGTCTCTCCACATGCTCAGTTCTGAGAGATAAGTGTGTGTTAAAGCCGTACTTCACCTAGCTTGTTGGGAACACAAAGTTTCTTTTCAGTTGTAAAATACACTCCATAAATATATATGGGGAGGTACTAGCTCCAATACGGTTTTACAGTGATAACTGCAGAAATTTGAAACCGGCCCTAGGAAACATTCTCAGAACCCAGAGTAATAGTTTCTCCTTTAAACCGTTCCTTTGTCCTAGGTGAACGAACGTCTCTCCACATGCTCAGTTCTGAGAGATATGTGTGTATGAAAGCCGCACTTCACCTAGCTTGTTGGGAACACAAAATTTCTTTTCAGTTGCAAAATACACTCCATACTTTTATATGGGGAGGTACTAGCTCAAACCCGGTTTTACAGTGAAAACTGCAGGAACTTCTATCCAGCACTAGGAAAGAGTCTCAGAACCCAGAGAATATGTTTCTCCTGTAAAACTTCCCTTTCTCCTAGGTGAACAAACGTCTCTCCTCATGCTGAGTTCTGAGAGATTAGTGTGTGTGAAAGCCGTCCTTCACCTAGCTTGTTGGTTACACAAAAATTCTTCTCATTTGCAAACTACACTCCATAAATATATATGGGTAAATACTAGCTCCCACTCGGTTTTACAGAGAAAACTGCAGGAACTTTCAACCGACACTAGGAAACACACAGATGAACCAGGGTCAAAGTTTCCCCGGCAACCCGCTCTTTTTGTGCTAGATGAATGAGCGTCTCTCCAGATGCTCAGATCTGAGAAATAAGTGTGTGTGAAAGCCGTCCTTCACCTAGCATGTTGGGAACACAAAGTTTCTATTCAGTTGCAAACCAGAATCCATACATATATAAGGGGAGCGACTAGCACCAACACGGGTTTACTGTGAAAACTGCAGGAACTTCAAACCTGCTCTAGAAAACAGATTGAGAAACCAGAAAATACTTTCTCTTGCAACCCGCTCACTTTGTGCTAGATGAATGAACGTCTCTTCATATGCTCATTTCTGAGAGATAATGGTGTGTGAAAGCCGTCCTTCACCTAGCTTGTAGGGAACAAAAAGTTTCTTTTCTTTGCAAAATACACTCCATACATATATATGGGGAGGTACTAGCTCCAACTCGTTTTTACAGTGAAAACTGCGGGAACTTCAACCGGCTCTAGGAAACAGACTGAGAAACTAGAGTAAAAGTTTCTCATGCTACTCGTTCCCATTTTGCTAGATGAACAAACGTCACTCCACATGCTCAGTTCTGAGAGATAAGTGTGTGTGAAAGCCATTCTTCACCTTGCTTGTTGAGAACGCAAAGTTTCTGTTCAGTTGCAAACTACACTCCTTACTTTTATATGGGGAAGTACTAGCTCCAACTGGGTTTTACAGTGAAAACTGCAGGAACTTCAATCCGGCACTATGAAACAGTCTCAGAACCCAGAGTAAAATTTCTCCTGTAAACGTCCATTTGTCCTAGGTGAACGAACGTCTCTCCACATGCTCAGTTCTGAGAGATAAGTGTGTGTGAAAGCCGTGCTTCACCTAGCTTGTTGGAAACAAAAAGTTACTATTTGTTGGAAACCACAATCCATACATATATAAGGGGAGGTTCTAGATCCAACTCGGGTTTACAGTGAAAATTGCAGCAACTTCAAACCGGCACTAGGAAATAGATTGAGAAACCAGAGAATAGTTTCTCCTGCAACCCGTTCCCTTTGTGCTACATGAAAGAAAGTCTATCCACATGCTCATTTCTGAGAAATATGTGTGTGTTAAAGCCATCCTTCACCCAGCTTGTCGGGAACACAAAGTTTCTTTTAAGTTGCAAACTACACTCCGTACATATATATGGGTTGGTACTAGCTCCAAATGTGTTTTACAGTGAAAACTGCAGGAACTTCAAAATGGAACTAGGAAAAAGACTGAGAAACAAGAGTAAAAGTTTCTCCTGAAACCGGTTTCCATAGTGCTAGATGAACGAACGTCTATACACATGCTCAGTTCAGAAAGATAATTTTGGGTGAAAGCCGACTTTCAACTAGCTTGTTGGAAACACAAAGTTTCTTTCAGTAGCAAATTACAATCCATACATATATATGGGGAGGTACTAGCTCCAACTCGGTTTTACAGTGAAAACTGCAGGAACATCTATAAGGCACTAGGAAACAGACTGAGAAATCTCAGTAAAATTTCCCCTGTAAAACTTTCTCTTTGTGCTAGATGAACGAAAGTCTCTCCACATGCTCAGTTCTGAGAAATAAGTGTGTGTGAAAGCCGTACTTCACCTTGCTTGTTGGGAACACAAAGTTTCTTTTCAGTTGTAAACTACAATCCATAAATATATATGGGGAGGTACTAGCTCCAATACGGTTTTACAGTGATAACTGCAGAAATTTGAAACCGGCCCTAGGAAACATTCTCAGAACCCAGAGAAATAGTTTCTCCTTTAAAACGTTCCTATGTCCTAGGTGAACGTACGTCTCTCCACATGCTCAGTTCTGAGAGATAAGTGTGTGTGAAAGCCGCACTTAACCAAGCTTGTTGGAAAAACAAAGTTTCTTTTCAGTTTCAAACTACACTCCATACATATATAAGGGGAGGTACTAGCTCCAACTCGGATTTACAGTGAAAACTGCAGGAACTTCAAACGGGCTCTAGGAAACAGACTGAGAACCAGGAGTAACACTTTCCCCAGCTACCCGTTCCCATTGTGCTGGATGAACGAAATTCTCTCCACTTGCTCTGTTCTGAGAGAGAAGTGTGACTGAAAGCCGTACTTCACCTAGATTCTTGGGAACACAAAGTTTCTTTTCAGTTGCAAACTACACACCTTAATTTTATATGGGGAGGTACTAGCTCCAACTGCGTTTTAGAGTGAAAACTGCAGGAACTTCAATCCGGCACTAGGAAAGAGTCTCAGAACCCAGAGTAAAAGTTTCTCCTGTAAACCGTCCATTTGTCCTAGGTGAACGAACGTCTCTCCACATGCTCAGTTC
This sequence comes from Camelus bactrianus, assembly GCF_048773025.1. Lineage (NCBI taxonomy): Eukaryota > Metazoa > Chordata > Mammalia > Artiodactyla > Camelidae > Camelus > Camelus bactrianus. Next base: position 1,215,858 of record NC_133566.1, read on the forward strand.
TGAGAGATAAGTGTGTGTGAAAGCCATACTTCACCTAGCTTGTTGAGAACGCAAAGTTTCTTTTCAGTTGCAAACTACACTCCATACAAATATATGGGGTGGTTCTACCTCCAAATGTGTTTAACAGTGAAAACTGCAGTAACTTCAAACAGGCCCTTGGAAAAAGACTCAGAACCCAGATAAACAGTTTCTCCTGCAACACGTTCAATTTGTGCTAGGTGAACGAACGTCCCTCCACATGCTTTATTCTGAGAGATAAGTGTGTTTGAAAGCCGTCTTTCACCTAGCTTGTTGGGAACGCAAAGATTCTTCTCAGTTGCAAAATACAATCCATATATATATATGGGTAGGTACTAGCTCCAACTCTGTTTTACAGAGAAAACTGCAGGAACTTCCAACGGACACTAGGAAACACACTGAGAAACCAGAGTAAAAGTTTCCCCTACAACCCTTTCCCTATGTGCTAAATGAATGAACGTCTCTCCAGATGCTCAGATCCGAGAGATAAATGTGTGTGAAAGCCGTACTTCACCTAGCTTGTTGGGAACACAAAGTTTCTATTCAGTTGCAATCCACAATCCATACATATATAAGGGGAGGTACTACCTCCAAATCGCCTTTACAATGAAAACTGCAGGAACTTCAAAACGGCACTAGGAAACAGATTGATAAACCACAGAATAGTTTCCCTGCATCCCGTTCCCTTTGTGGTAGATGAATGAACGTCTCTCCACAAGCTCAGTTCTGAGAGATAAGTGTGTGTTAAAGCCGTACTTCACCTAGCTTGTTGGGAACACAAAGTTTTTTTCAGTTGTAAACTACACTCCATAAATATATATGGGGAGGTACTAGCTCCAATACGGTTTTACAGTGATAACTGCAGAAATTTGAAACCGGCCCTAGGAAACATTCTCAGAACCCAGAGTAATAGTTTCTCCTTTAAACCGTTCCTTTGTCCTAGGTGAACGAACGTCTCTCCACATGCTCAGTTCTGAGAGATATGTGTGTGTGAAAGCCGCACTTCACCTAGCTTGTTGGGAACACAAAAATTCTTTTCAGTTGCAAAATATACTCCATACATATATATGGGGAGGTACTAGCTCAAACCCGGTTTTACAGTGAAAATTGCAGGAACTTCTATCCAGCACTAGGAAAGAGTCTCAGAACCCAGAGTATATGTTTCTCCTGTAAAACTTCCCTTTCTCCTAGGTGAACGAACGTCTCTCCTCATGCTGAGTTCTGAGAGATTAGTGTGTGTGAAAGCCGTCCTTCACCTAGCTTGTTGGGAACACAAAAATTCTTCTCATTTGCAAACTACACTCCATAAATATATATGGGTAAATACTAGCTCCCACTCGGTTTTACAGAGAAAACTGCAGGAACTTTCAACCGACACTAGGAAACACACAGATGATCCAGGGTCAAAGTTTCTCCGGCAACCCGCTCTTTTTGTGCTAGATGAATGAGCGTCTCTCCAGATGCTCAGATCTGAGAAATAAGTGTGTGTGAAAGCCGTCCTTCACCTAGCATGTTGGGAACACAAAGTTTCTATTCAGTTGCAAACCAGAATCCATACATATATAAGGGGAGGTACTAGCACCAACACGGGTTTACTGTGAAAACAGCAGGTACTTCAAACCTGCTCTAGAAAACAGATTGAGAAACCAGAAAATACTTTCTCCTGCAACCCGCTCACTTTGTGCTAGATGAATGAACGTCTCTTCATATGCTCATTTCTGTGAGATAAGGGTGTGTGAAAGCCGTCCTTCACCTAGCTTGTAGGGAACAAAAAGTTTCTTTTCTTTGCAAAATACACTCCATACATATATATGGGGAGGTACTAGCTCCAACTCGTTTTTACAGTGAAAACTGCGGGAACTTCAACCGGCTCTAGGAAACAGACTGAGAAACTAGAGTAAAAGTTTCTCATGCTACTCGTTCCCATTTTGCTAGATGAACAAACATCACTCCACATGCTCAGTTCTGAGAGATAAGTGTGTGTGAAAGCCATTCTTCACCTTGCTTGTTGAGAACGCAAAGTTTCTGTTCAGTTGCAAACTACACTCCTTACTTTTATATGGGGAAGTACTAGCTCCAACTGGGTTTTACAGTGAAAACTGCAGGAACTTCAATCCGGCACTATGAAACAGTCTCAGAACCCAGAGTAAAATTTCTCCTGTAAACGTCCATTTGTCCTAGGTGAACGAACGTCTCTCCACATGCTCAGTTCTGAGAGATAAGTATGTGTGAAAGCCGTGCTTCACCTAGCTTGTTAGGAACAAAAAGTTACTATTTGTTGGAAACCACAATCCATACATATATAAGGGGAGGTTCTAGATCCAACTCGGGTTTACAGTGAAAATTGCAGCAACTTCAAACCGGCACTAGGAAATAGATTGAGAAACCAGAGAATAGTTTCTCCTGCAACCCGTTCCCTTTGTGCTAGATGAATGAAGGTCTCTCCACATGCTCAGTTTTGAGATGTAAGTGTGTGTGAAAGGCGTCCTTCACCCAGCTTGTCGGGAACACAAAGTTTCTTTTCAGTTGCAAACTACACTCCATATAAATATATGGGGAGGTACTAGCTCAAATTGATTTTACAGTGAATTCTGCAGGAACTTCAATACGGCACTAGGAAACAGACTGAGAAAGCTTAGTAAAATTTCCCCTGCATCCCGTTCCCTTTGTGCTAGATGAACGAAATTCTCTCCACATGCTCAGTTCTGAGAGATAAGTGGATGTAAAAGCCGTCCTTCACCTAGCTTTTTGGGAACACAAATTTTCTTTTCAGATGCTAACTACACTCCATTCATATATATTGGGGAGGTACTAGCTCAAATCGGTTTTACACTGAAAACTTCAGGAACTTCAAACCGGCACTAGGAATCTGACTGAGAAACCAGAGAACAAGTTTACCCTGCAACCCGTTCCCTTTGTGCTACATGAAAGAAAGTCTATCCACATGCTCACTTCTGAGAAATATGTGTGTGTTAAAGCCATCCTTCACCCTGCTTGTTGAGAACGCAAAGTTTCTTTTAAGTTGCAAACTACACTCCGTACATATATATGGGTTGGTACTAGCTCCAAATGGGTTTTACAGTGAAAACTGCAGGAACTTCAAAATGGAACTAGGAAAAAACTGAGAAACAAGAGTAAAAGTTTCTCCTGAAACCGGTTTCCATTGTGCTAGATGAACGAACGTCTATACACATGCTCAGTTCAGAAAGATAATTTTGGGTGAAAGCCGTCTTTCAACTAGCTTGTTGGAAACACAAAGTTTCTTTCAGTAGCAAATTACAATCCATATATATATATGGGGAAGTACTAGCTCCAACTCGGTTTTACAGTGAATACTGCAGGAACTTCTATAAGGCACTAGGAAACAGACTGAGAAATCTTAGTAAAATTTCCCCTGCAAACCGTTCCCTTTGTGCTAGATGAACAAACGTCTCTCCACATGCTCAGTTCTGAGAAATAAGTGTGTGTGAATGCCGTAGTTCACCTAGCTTGTTGGGAAACAAAGTTTTTTCCAGTTGCAAACTACACTCCATAAATATATATGGGGAGGTACTAGCTCCAACACGGTTTTACAGAGAAAACTGCAGGAACTTCAAACCGGCTCTAGGAAACAGACTGAGAACCAGGAGTAACACTTTCCCCAGCTACCCGTTCCCATTGTGCTGGATGAACGAAATTCTCTCCACTTGCTCTGTTCTGAGAGAGAAGTGTGACTGAAAGCCGTACTTCACCTAGATTCTTGGGAACACAAAGTTTCTTTTCAGTTGCAAACTACACACCTTAAATTTATATGGGGAGGTACTAGCTCCAATTGGTTTTTAGAGTGAAAACTGCAGGAACTTCAATCCGGCACTAGGAAACAGTCTCAGAACCCAGAGTAAAAGTTTCTCCTGTAAACCGTTCCCATTGTCGTAGGTGAACGAAAGTCTGTCCACATGCTCAGTTCGGAGAGATAAGTGTGTGTTTAAGCCGCCCTTCACCTAGCTTGTTGGGAACACAAAATTTCCTTTCAGTTGCAAACTACACTCCATAAATATATGGGGAGGATTAAGCTCCAACTCCGTTTTACAGTGAAAATTGCAGGAAATTCAAACCGGCACTAGGAAACAGATTGAGAAACCAGAGTAATAGTTTCCCTGCAAACAGTTCCCTTTGTGCTAGATGAATGAACGTCTCTCCAGATGCTCAGCTCTGAGAGATAAGTGTGTGTGAAAGCCGTCCTTCACCAACCTTGTTGGGAAAACAAAGTTTCTTTTCAGTTGCAAACTACTCTCCATAAATATATATGGGAAAGTATTAACTCCAACTCTGTTTTACAGTGAAAACTGCAGGAAATTCAAACCGGCACTAGGAAAGAGTCTCAGAACCCAGAGTAAAAGTTTCACCTGTAAACCGTTCCTATGTCCTAGGTGAACGAACGTCTCTCCACATGCTCATTTCTGAGAGATAAGTGTGTGTGAAAGCCGACCTTCACCTAGCTTGTTGGAAAAACAAAGTTTCTTTTCAGTTTCAAACTACACTCCATAAATATATAAGGGGAGGTACTAGCTCCAACTCGGATTTACAGTGAAAACTGCAGGAACTTCAAACCGGCTCTAGGAAACAGACTGAGAACCAGGAGTAACACTTTCCCCAGCTACCCGTTCCCATTGTGCTGGATGAACGAAATTCTCTCCACTTGCTCTGTTCTGAGAGAGAAGTGTGACTGAAAGCCGTACTTCACCTAGATTCTTGGGAACACAAAGTTTCTTTTCAGTTGCAAACTACACACCTTAAATTTATATGGGGAGGTACTAGCTCCAATTGGTTTTTAGAGTGAAAACTGCAGGAACTTCAATCCGGCACTAGGAAAGAGTCTCAGAACCCAGAGTAAAAGTTTCTCCTGTAAACCGTCCATTTGTCCTAGGTGAACGAACGTCTCTCCATATGCTCAGTTCTGAGAGATAAGTGTGTGTGAAAGCCATACTTCACCTAGCTTGTTGAGAACGCAAAGTTTCTTTTCAGTTGCAAACTACACTCCATACAAATATATGGGGTGGTTCTACCTCCAAATGTGTTTAACAGTGAAAACTGCAGTAACTTCAAACAGGCACTAGGAAACAGACTCAGAACCCAGATAAACAGTTTCCCCTGCAACACGTTCACTTTGTGCTAGGTGAACGAACGTCCCTCCACATGCTTTATTCTGAGAGATAAGTGTGTTTGAAAGCCGTCTTTCACCTAGCTTGTTGGGAACGAAAAGATTCTTCTCAGTTGCAAAATACAATCCATATATATATATGGGTAGGTACTAGCTCCAACTCTGTTTTACAGAGAAAACTGCAGGAACTTCCAACGGACACTAGGAAACACACTGAGAAACCAGAGTAAAAGTTTCCCCTACAACCCTTTCCGTATGTGCTAAATGAATGAACGTCTCTCCAGATGCTCAGATCTGAGAGATAAATGTGTGTGAAAGCCGTACTTCACCTAGCTTGTTGGGAACACAAAGTTTCTATTCAGTTGCAATCCACAATCCATACATATATAAGGGGAGGTACTACCTCCAAATCGCCTTTACAATGAAAACTGCAGGAACTTCAAAACGGCACTAGGAAACAGATTGATAAACCACAGAATAGTTTCCCCTGCATCCCGTTCCCTTTGTGGTAGATGAATGAACGTCTCTCCACATGCTCAGTTCTGAGAGATAAGTGTGTGTGAAAGCCGTACTTCACCTAGCTTGTTGGGAACACAAACTTTCTTTTCAGTAGTAAAATACACTCCATAAATATATATGGGGAGGTACTAGCTCCAATACGGTTTTACAGTGATAACTGCAGAAATTTGAAACCGGCCCTAGGAAACATTCTCAGAACCCAGAGTAATAGTTTCTCCTTTAAACCGTTCCTTTGTCCTAGGTGAACGAACGTCTCTCCACATGCTCAGTTCTGAGAGATATGTGTGTGTGAAAGCCGCACTTCACCTAGCTTGTTGGGAACACAAAAATTCTTTTCAGTTGCAAAATACACTCCATACTTTTATATGGGGAGGTACTAGCTCAAACCCGGTTTTACAGTGAAAACTGCAGGAACTTCTATCCAGCACTAGGAAAGGGTCTCAGAACCCTGAGTATATGTTTCTCCTGTAAAACTTCCCTTTCTCCTAGGTGAACAAACGTCTCTCCACATGCTGAGTTCTGAGAGATTAGTGTGTGTGAAAGCCGTCCTTCACCTAGCTTGTTGGGAACACAAAAATTCTTCTCATTTGCAAACTACACTCCATAAATATATATGGGTAAATACTAGCTCCCACTCGGTTTTACAGAGAAAACTGCAGGAACTTTCAACCGACACTAGGAAACACACAGATGAACCAGGGTCAAAGTTTCCCCGGCAACCAGCTCTTTTTGTGCTAGATGAATGAGCGTCTCTCCAGATGCTCAGATCTGAGAAATAAGTGTGTGTGAAAGCCGTCCTTCACCTAGCATGTTGGGAACACAAAGTTTCTATTCAGTTGCAAACCAGAATCCATACATATATAAGGGGAGGTACTAGCACCAACACGGGTTTACTGTGAAAACTGCAGGAACTTCAAACCTGCTCTAGAAAACAGATTGAGAAACCAGAAAATACTTTCTCCTGCAACCCGCTCACTTTGTGCTAGATGAATGAACGTCTCTTCATATGCTCATTTCTGAGAGATAATGGTGTGTGAAAGCCGTCCTTCACCTAGCTTGTAGGGAACAAAAAGTTTCTTTCCTTTGCAAAATACACTCCATACATATATATGGGGAGGTACTAGCTCCAACTCGTTTTTACAGTGAAAACTGCGGGAACTTCAACCGGCTCTAGGAAACAGACTGAGAAACTAGAGTAAAAGTTTCTCATGCTACTCGTTCCCATTTTGCTAGATGAACAAACGTCACTCCACATGCTCAGTTCTGAGAGATAAGTGTGTGTGAAAGCCATTCTTCACCTTGCTTGTTGAGAACGCAAAGTTTCTGTTCAGGTGCAAACTACACTCCTTACTTTTATATGGGGAAGTACTAGCTCCAACTGGGTTTTACAGTAAAAACTGCAGGAACTTCAATCCGGCACTATGAAACAGTCTCAGAACCCAGAGTAAAATTTCTCCTGTAAACGTCCATTTGTCCTAGGTGAACGAACGTCTCTCCACATGCTCAGTTCTGAGAGATAAGTGTGTGTGAAAGCCGTGCTTCACCTAGCTTGTTGGGAACAAAAAGTTACTATTTGTTGGAAACCACAATCCATACATATATAAGGGGAGGTTCTAGCTCCAACTCGGGTTTACAGTGAAAATTGCAGCAACTTCAAACCGGCACTAGGAAATAGATTGAGAAACCAGAGAATAGTTTCTCCTGCAACCCGTTCCCTTTGTGCTAGATGAATGAAGGTCTCTCCACATGCTCAGTTTTGAGATGTAAGTGTGTGTGAAAGGCGTCCTTCACCCAGCTTGTCGGGAACACAAAGTTTCTTTTCAGTTGCAAACTACACTCCATATAAATATATGGGGAGGTACTAGCTCAAATTGATTTTACAGTGAATTCTGCAGGAACTTCAATACGGCACTAGGAAACAGACTGAGAAAGCTTAGTAAAATTTCCCCTGCATCCCGTTCCCTTTGTGCTAGATGAACGAAATTCTCTCCACATGCTCAGTTCTGAGAGATAAGTGGATGTGAAAGCCGTCCTTCACCTAGCTTTTTGGGAACACAAATTTTCTTTTCAGATGCTAACTACACTCCATTCATATATATTGGGGAGGTAGTAGCTCAAATCGGTTTTACACTGAAAACTTCAGGAACTTCAAACCGGCACTAGGAATCTGACTGAGAAACCAGAGAACAAGTTTACCCTGCAACCCGTTCCCTTTGTGCTACATGAAAGAAAGTCTAACCACATGCTCAGTTCTGAGAAATATGTGTGTGTTAAAGCCATCCTTCACCCTGCTTGTTGAGAATGCAAAGTTTCTTTTAAGTTGCAAACTACACTCCGTACATATATATGGGTTGGTACTAGCTCCAAATGGGTTTTACAGTGAAAACTGCAGGAACTTCAAAATGGCACTAGGAAAAAGACTGAGAAACAAGAGTAAAAGTTTCTCCTGAAACCGGTTTCCATTGTGCTAGATGAACGAACGTCTATACACATGCTCAGTTCAGAAAGATAATTTTGGGTGAAAGCCGTCTTTCAACTAGCTTGTTGGAAACACAAAGTTTCTTTCAGTAGCAAATTACAATCCATACATATATATGGGGAGGTACTAGCTCCAACTCGGTTTTACAGTGAAAACTGCAGGAACTTCTATAAGGCACTAGGAAACAGACTGAGAAATCTTAGTAAAATTTCCCCTGCAAACCGTTCCCTTTGTGCTAGATGAACAAACGTCTCTCCACATGCTCAGTTCTGAGAAATAAGTGTGTGTGAATGCCGTAGTTCACCTAGCTTGTTGGGAAACAAAGTTTTTTCCAGTTGCAAACTACACTCCATAAATATATACGGGGAGGTACTAGCTCCAACACGGTTTTACAGAGAAAACTGCAGGAACTTCAAACCGGCACTAGGAAACAGTCTCAGAACCCAGAGTAAAAGTTTCTCCTGTAAACCGTTCCCATTGTCGTAGGTGAACGAAAGTCTGTCCACATGCTCAGTTCGGAGAGATAAGTGTGTGTTTAAGCCGCCCTTCACCTAGCTTGTTGGGAACACAAAATTTCCTTTCAGTTGCCAACTACACTCCATAAATATATGGGGAGGATTAAGCTCCAACTCCGTTTTACAGTGAAAATTGCAGGAAATTCAAACCGGCACTAGGAAACAGATTGAGAAACCAGAGTAATAGTTTCCCTGCAAACAGTTCCCTTTGTGCTAGATGAATGAACGTCTCTCCAGATGCTCAGCTCTGAGAGATAAGTGTGTGTGAAAGCCGTCCTTCACCAACCTTGTTGGGAAAACAAAGTTTCTTTTCAGTTGCAAACTACTCTCCATAAATATATATGGGAAAGTATTAACTCCAACTCTGTTTTACAGTGAAAACTGCAGGAAATTCAAACCGGCACTAGGAAAGAGTCTCAGAACCCAGAGTAAAAGTTTCTCCTGTAAACCGTTCCTATGTCCTAGGTGAACGAACGTCTCTCCACATGCTCAGTTCTGAGAGATAAGTGTGTGTGAAAGCCGACCTTCACCTAGCTTGTTGGAAAAACAAAGTTTCTTTTCAGTTTCAAATTACACTCCATAAATATATAAGGGGAGGTACTAGCTCCAACTCGGATTTACAGTGAAAACTGCAGGAACTTCAAACCGGCTCTAGGAAACAGACTGAGAACCAGGAGTAACACTTTCCCCAGCTACCCGTTCCCATTGTGCTGGATGAACGAAATTCTCTCCACTTGCTCTGTTCTGAGAGAGAAGTGTGACTGAAAGCCGTACTTCACCTAGATTCTTGGGAACACAAAGTTTCTTTTCAGTTGCAAACTACACACCTTAAATTTATATGGGGAGGTACTAGCTCCAATTGGTTTTTAGAGTGAAAACTGCAGGAACTTCAATCCGGCACTAGGAAAGAGTCTCAGAACCCAGAGTAAAAGTTTCTCCTGTAAACCGTCCATTTGTCCTAGGTGAACGAACGTCTCTCCATATGCTCAGTTCTGAGAGATAAGTGTGTGTGAAAGCCATACTTCACCTAGCTTGTTGAGAACGCAAAGATTCTTTTCAGTTGCAAACTACACTCCATACAAATATATGGGGTGGTTCTACCTCCAAATGTGTTTAACAGTGAAAACTGCAGTAACTTCAAACAGGCACTAGGAAACCGAATCAGAACCCAGATAAACAGTTTCTCCTGCAACACGTTCACTTTGTGCTAGGTGAACGAACGTCCCTCCACATGCTTTATTCTGAGAGATAAGTGTGTTTTAAAGCCGTCTTTCACCTAGCTTGTTGGGAACGAAAAGATTCTTCTCAGTTGCAAAATACAATCCATATATATATATGGGTAGGTACTAGCTCCAACTCTGTTTTACAGAGAAAACTGCAGGAACTTCCAACGGACACTAGGAAACACACTGAGAAACCAGAGTAAAAGTTTCCCCTACAACCCTTTCCGTATGTGCTAAATGAATGAACGTCTCTCCAGATGCTCAGATCTGAGAGATAAATGTGTGTGAAAGCCGTACTTCACCTAGCTTGTTGGGAACATAAAGTTTCTATTCACTTGCAATCCACAATCCATACATATATAAGGGGAGGTACTACCTCCAAATCGCCTTTACAATGAAAACTGCAGGAACTTCAAAACGGCACTAGGAAACAGATTGATAAACCACAGAATAGTTTCCCCTGCATCCCGTTCCCTTTGTGGTAGATGAATGAACGTCTCTCCACATGCTCAGTTCTGAGAGATAAGTGTGTGTTAAAGCCGTACTTCACCTAGCTTGTTGGGAACACAAAGTTTCTTTTCAGTTGTAAACTACACTCCATAAATATATATGGGGAGGTACTAGCTCCAATACGGTTTTACAGTGATAACTGCAGAAATTTGAAACCGGCCCTAGGAAACATTCTCAGAACCCAGAGTAATAGTTTCTCCTTTAAACCGTTCCTTTGTCCTAGGTGAACGAACGTCTCTCCACATGCTCAGTTCTGAGAGATATGTGTGTGTGAAAGCCGCACTTCACCTTTCTTGTTGGGAACACAAAGTTTGTATTCAGTTGCAAAATACACTCCATACATATATATGGGGAGGTACTAGCTCAAACCCGGTTTTACAGTGAAAACTGCAGGAACTTCTATCCAGCACTAGGAAAGAGTCTCAGAACCCAGAGTATATGTTTCTCCTGTAAAACTTCCCTTTCTCCTAGGTGAACAAACGTCTCTCCACATGCTGTGTTCTGAGAGATTAGTGTGTGTGAAAGCCGTCCTTCACCTAGCTTGTTGGGAACACAAAAATTCTTCTCATTTGCAAACTACACTCCATAAATATATATGGGTAAATACTAGCTCCCACTCGGTTTTACAGAGAAAACTGCAGGAACTTTCAACCGACACTAGGAAACACACAGATGAACCAGGGACAAAGTTTCCCCGGCAACCCGCTCTTTTTGTGCTAGATGAATGAGCGTCTCTCCAGATGCTCAGATCTGAGAAATAAGTGTGTGTGAAAGCCGTCCTTCACCTAGCATGTTGGGAACACAAAGTTTCTATTCAGTTGCAAACCAGAATCCATACATATATATGGGTAGGTACTAGCTCAAACCCGGTTTTACAGTGAAAACTGCAGGAACTTCTATCCAGCACTAGGAAAGAATCTCAGAACCCAGAGTATATGTTTCTCCTGTAAAACTTCCCTTTCTCCTAGGTGAACAAACGTCTCTCCACATGCTGAGTTCTGAGAGATTAGTGTGTGTGAAAGCCGTCCTTCACCTAGCTTGTTGGGAACACAAAAATTCTTCTCATTTGCAAACTACACTCCATAAATATATATGGGTAAATACTAGCTCCCACTCGGTTTTACAGAGAAAACTGCAGGAACTTTCAACCGACACTAGGAAACACACAGATGAACCAGGGTCAAAGTTTCCCCGGCAACCAGCTCTTTTTGTGCTAGATGAATGAGCGTCTCTCCAGATGCTCAGATCTGAGAAATAAGTGTGTGTGAAAGCCGTCCTTCACCTAGCATGTTGGGAACACAAAGTTTCTATTCAGTTGCAAACCAGAATCCATACATATATAAGGGGAGGTACTAGCACCAACACGGGGTTACTGTGAAAACTGCAGGAACTTCAAACCTGCTCTAGAAAACAGATTGAGAAACCAGAAAATACTTTCTCCTGCAACCCGCTCACTTTGTGCTAGATGAATGAACGTCTCTTCATATGCTCATTTCTGTGAGATAAGGGTGTGTGAAAGCCGTCCTTCACCTAGCTTGTAGGGAACAAAAAGTTTCTTTTCTTTGCAAAATACACTCCATACATATATATGGGGAGGTACTAGCTCCAACTCGTTTTTACAGTGAAAACTGCGGGAACTTCAACCGGCTCTAGGAAACAGACTGAGAAACTAGAGTAAAAGTTTCTCATGCTACTCGTTCCCATTTTGCTAGATGAACAAACGTCACTCCACATGCTCAGTTCTGAGAGATAAGTGTGTGTGAAAGCCATTCTTCACCTTGCTTGTTGAGAATGCAAAGTTTCTGTTCAGTTGCAAACTACACTCCTTACTTTTATATGGGGAAGTACTAGCTCCAACTGGGTTTTACAGTGAAAACTGCAGGAACTTCAATCCGGCACTATGAAACAGTCTCAGAACCCAGAGTAAAATTTCTCCTGTAAACGTCCATTTGTCCTAGGTGAACGAAAGTCTCTCCACATGCTCAGTTCTGAGAGATAAGTGTGTGTGAAAGCCGTGCTTCTCCTAGCTTGTTGGGAACAAAAAGTTACTATTTGTTGGAAACCACAATCCATACATATATAAGGGGAGGTTCTAGCTCCAACTCGGGTTTACAGTGAAAATTGCATTAACTTCAAACCGGCACTAGGAAATAGATTGAGAAACCAGAGATTAGTTTCTCCTGCAACCCGTTCCCTTTGTGCTAGATGAACGAAATTCTCTCCACATGCTCAGTTCTGAGAGATAAGTGGATGTGAAAGCCGTCCTTCACCTAGCTTTTTGGGAACACAAATTTTCTTTTCAGATGCTAACTACACTCCATTCATATATATTGGGGAGGTACTAGCTCAAATCGGTTTTACACTGAAAACTTCAGGAACTTCAAACCGGCACTAGGAATCTGACTGAGAATCCAGAGAACAAGTTTACTTTGCAACCCGTTCCCTTTGTGCTACATGAAAGAAAGTCTATCCACATGCTCATTTCTGAGAAATATGTGTGTGTTAAAGCCATCCTTCACCCTGCTTGTTGAGAACGCAAAGTTTCTTTTAAGTTGCAAACTACACTCCGTACATATATATGGGGTGGTACTAGCTCCAAATGGGTTTTACAGTGAAAACTGCAGGAACTTCAAAATGGCACTAGGAAAAAGACTGAGAAACAAGAGTAAAAGTTTCTCCTGAAACCGGTTTCCATTGTGCTAGATGAACGAACGTCTATACACATGCTCAGTTCAGAAAGATAATTTTGGGTGAAAGCCGTCTTTCAACTAGCTTGTTGGAAACACAAAGTTTCTTTCAGTAGCAAATTACAATCCATACATATATATGGGGAGGTACTAGCTCCAACTCGGTTTTACAGTGAAAACTGCAGGAACTTCTATAAGGCACTAGGAAACAGACTGAGAAATCTTAGTAAAATTTCCCCTGCAAACCGTTCCCTTTGTGCTAGATGAACAAACGTCTCTCCACATGCTCAGTTCTGAGAAATAAGTGTGTGTGAATGCCGTAGTTCACCTAGCTTGTTGGGAAACAAAGTTTTTTCCAGTTGCAAACTACACTCCATAAATATATATGGGGAGGTACTAGCTCCAACTCGGTTTTACAGAGAAAACTGCAGGAACTTCAAACCGGCACTAGGAAACAGTCTCAGAACCCAGAGTAAAAGTTTCTCCTGTAAACCGTTCCCATTGTCGTAGGTGAACGAAAGTCTGTCCACATGCTCAGTTCGGAGAGATAAGTGTGTGTTTAAGCCGCCCTTCACCTAGCTTGTTGGGAACACAAAATTTCCTTTCAGTTGCAAACTACACTCCATAAATATATGGGGAGGATTAAGCTCCAACTCAGTTTTACAGTGAAAATTGCAGGAAATTCAAACCGGCACTAGGAAACAGATTGAGAAACCAGAGTAATAGTTTCCCTGCAAAAAGTTCCCTTTGTGCTAGATGAATGAACGTCTCTCCAGATGCTCAGCTCTGAGAGATAAGTGTGTGTGAAAGCCGTCCTTCACCAACCTTGTTGGGAAAACAAAGTTTCTTTTCAGTTGCAAACTACTCTCCATAAATATATATGGGAAGGTATTAACTCCAACTCTGTTTTACAGTGAAAACTGCAAGAAATTCAAACCGGCACTTGGAAAGAGTCTCAAAACCCAGAGTAAAAGTTTCTCCTGTTAACCGTTCCTATGTCCTAGGTGAACGAACGTCTCTCCACATGCTCAGTTCTGAGAGATAAGTGTGTGTGAAAGCCGACCTTCACCTAGCTTGTTGGAAAAACAAAGTTTCTTTTCAGTTTCAAACTACACTCCATAAATATATAAGGGGAGGTACTAGCTCCAACTCAGATTTACAGTGAAAACTGCAGGAAATTCAAACCTGCTCTAGGAAACAAACTGAGAACCAGGAGTAACACTTTCCCCTGCTACCCGTTCCCATTGTGCTGGATGAACGAAATTCTCTCCACTTGCTTTGTTCTGAGAGAGAAGTGTGACTGAAAGCCGTACTTCACCTAGATTCTTGGGAACACAAAGTTTCTTTTCAGTTGCAAACTACACACCTTAAATTTATATGGGGAGGTACTAGCTCCAATTGGTTTTTAGAGTGAAAACTGCAGGAACTTCAATCCGGCACTAGGAAAGAGTCTCAGAACCCAGAGTAAAAGTTTCTCCTGTAAACCGTCCATTTGTCCTAGGTGAACGAACGTCTCTCCATATGCTCAGTTCTGAGAGATAAGTGTGTGTGAAAGCCGTACTTCACCTAGCTTGTAGGGAACACAAAATTTGTATTCAGTTGCAATCCACAATCCATACATATATAAGGGGAGGTACTACCTCCAAATCGCGTTTACAATGAAAACTGCAGGAACTTCAAAACGGCACTAGGAAACAGATTGATAAACCACAGAATAGTTTCCCCTGCATCCCGTTCCCTTTGTTGTAGATGAATGAACGTCTCTCCACATGCTCTGTTCTGAGAGATAAATGTGTGTGAAAGCCGTACTTCACCTAGCTTGTTGGGAACACATAGTTTCTTTTCAGTTGTAAACTACACTCCATAAATATATATGGGGAGGTACTAGCTCCAACTCGGTTTTACAATGAAAACTGCAGGAACTTAAAACCGGCACTAGGAAACAGACTCAGAACCCAGAGTAATAGTTTCTCCTTTAAACCGTTCCTTTGTCCTAGGTGAACGAACGTCTCTCCACATGCTCAGTTCTGAGAGATAAGTGTGTGTGAAAGCCGCACTTAACCAAGCTTGTTGGAAAAACAAAGTTTCTTTTCAGTTTCAAACTACACTCCCTACATATATAAGGGGAGGTACTAGCTCCAACTCGGATTTACAGTGAAAACTGCAGGAACTTCAAACCGGCTCTAGGAAACAGACTGAGAACCAGGAGTAACACTTTCCCCAGCTACCCGTTCCCATTGTGCTGGATGAACGAAATTCTCTCCACTTGCTTTGTTCTGAGAGAGAATTGTGACTGAAAGCCGTACTTCACCTAGATTTTTGGGAACACAAAGTTTCTTTTCAGTTGCAAACTACACACCTTAAGTTTATATGGGGAGGTACTAGGTCCAACTGGGTTTTAGAGTGAAAACTGCAGGAACTTCTATCCGGCACTAGGAAAGAGTCTCAGAACCCAGAGTAAAATTTCTCCTGTAAACCGTCCATTTGTCCTAGGTGAACGAACGTCTCTCCACATGCTCAGTTCTGAGAGATAAGTGTGTGTGAAAGCCATACTTCAACTAGCTTGTTGAGAACACAAAGATTCTTTTCAGTTGCAAACTACACTCCATACAAATATATGGGGTGGTTCTAACTCCAAATGTGTTTAACAGTGAAAACTGCAGTAACTTCAAACAAGCCCTAGGAAACAGACTCAGAACCCAGATAAACAGTTTCTCCTGCAACACGTTCACTTTTTGCTAGGTGAACGAACGTCTCTCCACATGCTATATTCTGAGAGATAAGTGTGTTTGAAAGCCGTCTTTCACCTAGCTTGTTGGGAACGCAAAGATTCTTCTCAGTTGCAAAATACAATCCATATATATATATGGGTAGGTACTAGCTCCAACTCAGTTTTGCAGAGAAAACTGCAGGAACTTCCAACGGACACTAGGAAACACACTGAGAAACCAGAGTAAAAGTTTCCCCTACAACCCTTTCCCTATGTGCTAAATGAATGAACGTCTCTCCAGATGCTCAGATCTGAGAGATAAATGTGTGTGAAAGCCTTACTTCACCTTGCTTGTTGGGAACAAAAAGTTTGTATTCAGTTGCAATCCACAATCCATACATATATAAGGGGAGTTACTACATCCAAATCGCGTTTACAATGAAAACTGCAGGAACTTCAAAACGGCACTAGGAAACAGATTGATAAACCACAGAATAGTTTCCCCTGCATCCCGTTCCCTTTGTGGTAGATGAATGAACGTCTCTCCACATGCTCAGTTCTGAGAGATAAGTGTGTGTTAAAGCCGTACTTCACCTAGCTTGTTGGGAACACAAAGTTTCTTTTCAGTTGTAAACTACACTCCATAAATATATATGGGGAGGTACTAGCTCCAATACGGTTTTACAGTGATAACTGCAGAAATTTGAAACCGGCAGTAGGAAACATTCTCAGAACCCAGAGTAATAGTTTCTCCTTTAAACCGTTCCTTTGTCCTAGGTGAACGAACGTCTCTCCACATGCTCAGTTCTGAGAGATATGTGTGTGTGAAAGCCGCACTTCACCTAGCTTGTTGGGAACACAAAATTTCTTTTCGGTTGCAAAATACACTCCATACTTTTATATGGGGAGGTACTAGCTCAAACCCGGTTTTACAGTGAAAACTGCAGGAACTTCTATCCAGCACTAGGAAAGAGTCTCAGAACCCAGAGTATATGTTTCTCATGTAAAACTTCCCTTTCTCCTAAGTGAACGAACGTCTCTCCACATGCTGAGTTCTGAGAGATTAGTGTGTGTGAAAGCCGTCCTTCACCTAGCTTGTTGGGAACACAAAAATTCTTCTCATTTGCAAACTACACTCCATAAATATATATGGGTAAATACTAGCTCCCACTCGGTTTTACAGAGAAAACTGCAGGAACTTTCAACCGACACTAGGAAACACACAGATGAACCAGGGTCAAAGTTTCCCCGGCAACCAGCTCTTTTTGTGCTAGATGAATGAGCGTCTCTCCAGATGCTCAGATCTGAGAAATAAGTGTGTGTGAAAGCCGTCCTTCACCTAGCATGTTGGGAACACAAAGTTTCTATTCAGTTGCAAACCAGAATCCATATATATATAAGGGGAGGTACTAGCACCAACACGGGTTTACTGTGAAAACTGCAGGAACTTCAAACCTGCTCTAGAAAACAGATTGAGAAACCAGAAAATACTTTCTCCTGCAACCCGCTCACTTTGTGCTAGATGAATGAACGTCTCTTCATATGCTCATTTCTGAGAGATAAGGGTGTGTGAAAGCCGTCCTTCACCTAGCTTGTAGGGAACAAAAAGTTTCTTTTCTTTGCAAAA
Source organism: Camelus bactrianus (assembly GCF_048773025.1). Classification (NCBI taxonomy): domain Eukaryota; kingdom Metazoa; phylum Chordata; class Mammalia; order Artiodactyla; family Camelidae; genus Camelus; species Camelus bactrianus. The sequence goes on from NC_133566.1 coordinate 1,233,286, forward strand.
TATACTCCATACATATATATGGGGAGGTACTAGCTCCAACTCGTTTTTACAGTGAAAACTGCAGGAACTTCAACCGGCTCTAGGAAACAGACTGAGAAACTAGAGTAAAAGTTTCTCATGCTACTCGTCCCCATTTTGCTAGATGAACAAACGTCACTCCACATGCTCAGTTCTGAGAGATAAGTGTGTGTGAAAGCCATTCTTCACCTTGCTTGTTGAGAATGCAAAGTTTCTGTTCAGTTGCAAACTACACTCCTTACTTTTATATGGGGAAGTACTAGCTCCAACTGGGTTTTACAGTGAAAACTGCAGGAACTTCAATCCGGCACTATGAAACAGTCTCAGAACCCAGAGTAAAATTTCTCCTGTAAACGTCCATTTGTCCTAGGTGAACGAACGTCTCTCCACATGCTCAGTTCTGAGAGATAATTGTGTGTGAAAGCCGTGCTTCACCTAGCTTGTTGGGAACAAAAAGTTACTATTTGTTGGAAACCACAATCCATACATATATAAGGGGAGGTTCTAGCTCCAACTCGGGTTTACAGTGAAAATTGCAGCAACTTCAAAACGGCACTAGGAAATAGATTGAGAAACCAGAGATTAGTTTCTCCTGCAACCCGTTCCCTTTGTGCTAGATGAATGAAGGTCTCTCCACATGCTCAGTTTTGAGATGTAAGTGTGTGTGAAAGGCGTAATTCACCCAGCTTGTCGGGAACACAAAGTTTCTTTTCAGTTGCAAACTACACTCCATATAAATATATGGGGAGGTACTAGCTCAAATCGGTTTTACACTGAAAACTTCAGGAACTTCAAACCGGCACTAGGAATCTGACTGAGAAACCAGAGAACAAGTTTACCCTGCAACCCGTTCCCTTTGTGCTACATGAAAGAAAGTCTATCCACATGCTCAGTTCTGAGAAATATGTGTGTGTTAAAGCCATCCTTCACCCAGCTTTTTGAGAACGCAAAGTTTCTTTTAAGTTGCAAACTACACTCCGTACATATATATGGGGTGGTACTAGCTCCAAATGGGTTTTACAGTGAAAACTGCAGGAACTTCAAAATGGCACTAGGAAAAAGACTGAGAAACAAGAGTAAAAGTTTCTCCTGAAACCGGTTTCCATTTTGCTAGATGAACGAACGTCTATACACATGCTCAGTTCAGAAAGATAATTTTGGGTGAAAGCCGTCTTCCAACTAGCTTGTTGGAAACACAAAGTTTCTTTCAGTAGCAAATTACAATCCATACATATATATGGGGAGGTACTAGCTCCAACTCGGTTTTACAGTGAAAACTGCAGGAACTTCTATAAGGCACTAGGAAACAGACTGAGGAATCTTAGTAAAATTTCCCCTGCCAACCGTTCCCTTTGTGCTAGATGAACGAACGTCTCTCCACATGCTCAGTTCTGAGAAATAAGTGTGTGTGAAAGCCGTACTTCACCTAGCTTGTTGGGAAACAAAGTTTTTTCCAGTTGCAAACTACACTCCATAAATATATATTGGGAGGTACTAGCTCCAACTCGGTTTTACAGAGAAAACTGCAGGAACTTCAAACCGGCACTAGGAAACAGTCTCAGAACCCAGAGTAAAAGTTTCTCCTGTAAACCGTTCCCATTGTCGTAGGTGAACAAATGTCTGTCCACATGCTCAGTTCGGAGAGATAAGTGTGTGTTTAAGCCGCCCTTCACCTAGCTTGTTGGGAACACAAAATTTCCTTTCAGTTGCAAACTACACTCCATAAATATATGGGGAGGATTAAGCTCCAACTCAGTTTTACAGTGAAAATTGCAGGAAATTCAAACCGGCACTAGGAAACAGATTGAGAAACCAGAGTAATAGTTTCCCTGCAAACAGTTCCCTTTGTGCTAGATGAATGAACGTCTCTCCAGATGCTCAGCTCTGAGAGATAAGTGTGTGTGAAAGCCGTCCTTCACCAACCTTGTTGGGAAAACAAAGTTTCTTTTCAGTTGCAAACTACTCTCCATAAATATATATGGGAAGGTATTACCTCCAACTCTGTTTTACAGTGAAAACTGCAGGAAATTCAAACCGGCCATAGGAAGGAGTCTCAGAACCCAGAGTAAAGTTTCTCCTGTAAACCGTCCCTTTGTCCTAGGTGAACGAAAGTCTCTCCACATGCTCAGTTCTGAGAGATAAGTGTTTATGAAAGCCGTCCTTCAGCTAGCTTGTTGGGAACACAAAATTTCTTTTCAGTTGCAAACTACAATCCATACATATATATGGGGAGGTATTAATTCCAACTCGTTTTTAAGTTAAAACTACTGGAACTTCAAACCGGCACTAGGAAACAGACTCAGAACCCATAGTAAAAGTTCCTCCTGCAACCCGTTCCATTTGTGCTAGGTGAACGAAATTCACTCCGCATGCTCAGTTCTGAGAGATAATTTTGTGTGAAAGCCGTCCTTCACCTAGCTTGTTGGGAACACAAAGTTTCTTTTCAGTTGCTAACTACACTCCATACATATATAAGGGGAGGTAATAGCTCAAATCGGTTATACAGTGAAAACTGCAGGAACTTCAAACCGGCAGTAGGAAACCGACTGAGAAATCTGAGTAAAATTTCCCCTTCCAACCGTTCTCTTTGTGCTAGATGAACGAACATCCCTCCACAGGCTCAGTTCTAAGAGATAAGTGTGTGTGAATGCCGTCCTTCACCTAGCTTGTTGGGATAACAAAGATTCTTTCAGTTGCAAATTACACTGCATACATATATGGGGAAGTATAATCTCCAAATCTGTTTTACAGTGAAAACTGCAGGAACTTCAAACAGGCTCTTGGAAACAGACTGAAAAACCAGAGTAACAGTTTCACCTGCTACCCGTTCCCATTTTGCTAGATGAACGAACGTCTCTCCACATGCTGAATTCTGAGAGATAAGTGGGTGTGAAAGCCGTCCTTCACCAAGCTTGTTGGGAAAACAAACTTTCTTTACAGTTGCAAACTACTATCTATACAAATATATGGGGAGGTACTAGATCCAACTCGGTTTTACAGAGAAAACTGAGGGAACATCAAACCAGCACTAGGAAAAGGACTCAGAACCCAGAGTAACAGATTCTCCTGCAACACGTTCATTTGTGCTAGGTGAAGGAACGTCTCTCCACATGATCAGTTCTGAGAGATAAGTGTGTGTGAAAGCCGTCCTTCACATAGCTTGTTGGGAACACAAATTTTCTTTCCAGTTGCAAACTACACTCCATACATATATATGGGGATGTACTAGCTCCAACTCGGTTTTAAAGTGAAAACTGCTGGAACTTCAAACTAGCCCTAGGAAACACACTGAGAAACCAGAGTAAAAGTTTCTCCTGCAAACTCTTCCCCTTGTGCTCCGTGAACGAAAATCTCTCCACATACTCAGTTCTGAGAGATAAGTGTGTGTGAAAGCCGTCCTTCATCTAGCATGCTGGGAAGACAAAGTTTATTTTCAGTTGCAAAAAACACTCCATAATTATACGTGCGGAAGTACTAGCTCAAATCAGTTTTACAGTGAAAATAGTAGGAATTTCCATCTGGCACTAGGAAACAGACTGAGAAAACTGAGTAAAATTTTCTCTTCAAACCTTTCCTTTTGTCCTAGGTGAACGAACGTCTCTCCACATGCTCAGTTCTGAGAGATAAGTGTGTTTGAAAGCCGTCTTTCACCCAACTTGTTGGGAACGCAAAGATTCTTCTCAGTTGCAAAATACAATCCATATATATATATGGGTAGGTACTAGCTCCAACTCTGTTTTACAGAGAAAACTGCAGGAACTTCCAACGGACACTAGGAAACACACTGAGAAACCAGAGTAAATGTATCCCCTGCAACCCTTTCCCTATGTGCTAAATGAATGAACGTCTCTCCAGATGCTCAGATCTGAGAGATAAATGTGTGTGAAAGCCGTTCTTCACCTAGCTTGTTGGGAACACAAATTTTCTATTCAGTTGCAATCCACAATCCATACATATATAAGGGGAGGTACTACCTCCAAATCGCCTTTACAATGAAAACTGCAGGAACTTCAAAACGGCACTAGGACACAGATTGATAAACCACAGAATAGTTTCCCCTGCATCCTGTTCCCTTTTTGGTAGATGAATGAACGTCTCTCCACATGCTCAGTTCTGAGAGATAAGTGTGTGTGAAAGCCGTACTTCACCTAGCTTGTTGGGAACACAATGTTTCTTTTCAGTTGTAAACTACACTCCATAAATATTTATGGGGAGGTACTAGCTCCAATACGGTTTTACAGTGATAACTGCAGAAATTTGAAACCGGCCCTAGGAAACATTCTCAGAACCAAGAGTAATAGTTTCTCCTTTAAACCGTTCCTTTGTCCTAGGTGAACGAACGTCTCTCCACATGCTCAGTTCTGAGGGATAAGTGTGTGTGAAAGCCGCACTTAACCTCGCTTGTTGGGAACACAAAGTTTCTTTTCAGTTACAAAATACACTCCTTACATATATATGGGGAGGGACGAGCTCCAACACGGTATTATAGAGAAAACTGCAGGAACTTCCATCGGACACTAAGAAACACACTGAAAAACCAGAGTAAAAGTTTCCCCTGCAACCCGTTCCCTTTGTGCTAGATGAATGAAAGTTTCTCCACATGCAAAGTTCTGAGAGATAAGTGTGTGTGAAAGCCGTACTTCACCTAGCTTGTGGGGAACACAAAGTTTGTTTTCAGTTGCAAACTACACTCCATAAATATATATGGTGAGGTATTAGCTCCAATTCGGTTTTACAGTGAAAACTGCAGGAACATGAAACCGACACTAGGAAACATTCTCAGAACCAAGAGTAAAAGTTTCTCCTGTAAACCGTTCCCTTTGTCCTAGGTGAACGAACGTCTCTCCACATGCTCAGTTCTGAGAGATATGTGTGTGTGAAAGCCGCACTTCACCTAGCTTGTTGGGAACACAAAATTTCTTTTCAGTTGCAAATTACACTCCATACTTTTTTATGGGGAGGTACTTGCTCAAACCCGGTTTTACAGTGAAAACTGCAGGAACTTCTATCCAGCACTAGGAAAGAGTCTCAGAACCCAGAGTATATGTTTCTCCTGTAAAACTTCCCTTTCTCCTAGGTAAATGAACTTCTCTCCACATGCTGAATTCTGAGAGATTAGTGTGTGTGAAAGCCGTCCTTCAACGAGCTTGTTGGGAACACAAAAATTCTTCTCATTTGCAAACTACACTCCATAAATGTATATGGGTAAATACTAGCTCCCACTCGGTTTTACAGAGAAAACTGCAGGACCTTCCAATCGACACTAGGAAACACACAGATGAACCAGAGTCAAAGTTTCCCCGGCAACCCGCTCTTTTTGTGCTAGATGAATGAGCGTCTCTCCAGATGCTCAGATTTGAGAGATAAGTGTGTGTGAAAGCCGTCTTTCACCTAGCATGTTGGGAACACAAAGTTTCTTTTCAGTTGCAAACAAGAATCCATACATATATAAGGGGAGGTACTACCTCCAAATCGCGTTTACAATGAAAACTGCAGGAACTTCAAAACGGCACTAGGAAACAGATTGATAAACCACAGAATAGTTTCCCCTTCATCCTGTTCCCTTTGTCTAGGTGAACGAACGTCTCTCCACATGCTCAGTTCTGAGAGATAAGTGTGTGTGAAAGCCGTCCTTCACATAGCTCTTTGGGAACACAAATTTTCTTTCCAGTTGCAAACTACACTCCATACATATATATGGGGATGTACTAGCTCCAACTCGGTTTTACAATGAAAACTGCTGGAACTTCAAACTAGCACTAGGAAACAGACTGAGAAACCAGAGTAAAAGTTTCTCCTGCAAACTGTTCCCCTTGTGCTCCGTGAACGAAAATCTCTCCACATACTCAGTTCTAAGATATAAGTGTGTGTGAAAGCCGTCCTTCATCTAGCATGCTGGGAACACAAAGTTTCTTTTCAGTTGCAAAATACACTCCATAATTATACATGAGGAAGTATTAGCTCAAATCGGTTTTACAGTGAAAATAGTAGGAATTTCCTTCCGGCACTAGGAAACAGACTGAGAAAGCTGAGTAAAATTTTCTCTTCAAACCTATCCCTTTGTCCTAGGTGAACGAAAGTCTCTCCACATGCTCAGTTCTGATAGATATGTGTGTGTGAAAGCCGTCCATCACCAAGCTTGTTCGGAACACAAAGTTTGTTTTCAGTTGTAAACTACACTAAATATATATATATGGGAAGGTACTAGCTCAAATCGGATTTACAGAGAAAACTGCAGGATCTTCAATATGGCACTATGAAACAGACTGAGAAAGCTTAGTAAAATTTCCCCTGCAACCCGTTCCCTTTGTGCCTGATGAACGAACGTCTCTCCTCATGCTCAGTTCTGAGAGATAAGTGGATGTGTAAGCTGTCCTTCACCTAGCTTGTTGAAAACACAAACTATCTTTTCATTTGCAATCTACACTCCTTACATATATATGGGGAGATATTAGCTCCAACACGGTTTTACAGTGAAAACTACGGGAACTTCAAACCGGCACTAGGAAACAGACTCAGAACCCAGAGTAAAAGTTTCTCCTGTAACCCGTTCCGTTTGTTTTAGGTGAATGAACGTCACTCCGCATGCTCAGTTCTGAGAGATAACGAGTATGAAAGCCGTCCTTCACCTATCTTGTTGGGAACACAAATTTTCTTTTCAGATGCTTACTACACTCCATTCATATATATTGGGGAGATACTAGCCCAAATCGGTTTTACAGTGAAAACTTCAGGAACTTCAAACCGGCACTAGGAAACTGACTGAGAAACCAGAGAACAAGTTTCCCCTGCAACCCGTTCCCTTGTGCTACATGAACGAAAGTCTCTCCACATGCTAAGTTCTGAGAGATAAGTGTGTGTTAAAGCTATTATTCACCCAGCTTGTTGAGAACACAAAGTTTCTTTTAAGATGCAAACTACACTCCGTACATATATATGGGGTGGTAATACCTCCAAATGGGTTTTACAGTGAAAACTGCAGGAACTTCAAAATGGCACTAGGAAAAAGTCTGAGAAATCAGAATAAAAGTTTCTCCTGAAACCGGTTTCCTTTGTGCTAGATGAACGAACGTCTATCGACATGCTCAGTTCAGAAAGATAATTTTGGGTGAAAGCCGTCCTTCAACTAGCTTGTTGGAAAAACAAAGTTTCTTACTGTAGCTAATTACACTCCATACATATATATGGGGAGGTACTAGCTCCAACAAGGTTTTACAGTGAAAACTGCAGGAACTTCTATAAGGCACTAGGAAACAGACTGAGAAATCTTAATAAAATTTCCCCTGCAAACCGTTCCCTTTGTTCTAGATGAACGAACGTCTTTCCACATGCTCGGTTTTGAGAGATAAGTGTGTGTGAAAGCCGTCCGTCACCTAGCTTGTTGGGAAACAATGTTTTTTCCATTTGCAAAATACACTCCATAAATATATATGGGGAGGTACTAGCTCCAAACCGGTTTTACAGAGAAAACTGCAGGAACTTCCAACCGGCACTAGGAAACGGACTCAGTACCCAGAGTAATAGTTTCTCCTGTAAACCGTTCCCATTGTCGTAGGTGAACGAACGTCTCTCCACATGCTCAGTTCGGAGAGATAAGTGTGTGTTAAAGCCGCCTTTCACCTAGCTTGTTGGGAATACAAAGTTTCTTTTCAGTTGCAAATTACACTCCATACATATATATGGGAAGGTACTAGCTCCAACTCGGTTTTACAGTGAAAACTGCAGGAACTTCAAACCAGCACTAGGAAACAGACTCTGAACCCAGAGAAACAGTTTCACCTGCAACCCGTTCCCTTTGTGCTAGGTGAACAAAAGTCTCTCTACATGCTCAGTTCTGAGAGATAAGTGCGTGTGAAAGCCGTCCTTCACCTAGATTGCTGGGAACACAAAGTTCTTTTTAATTGCAAAATACACTACATACATATGCATGCTGAGTAATTAGCTCAAATTGGTTTTACAGTGAAAATAGCAGGAAATTCAATCCGGCACTAGGAAACAGACTGAGAATGCCGAGTAAAATTTTCCCTACAACACGTTCCCTTTCTGCTAGATGAACGAATTTCTATCCATAAGCTCAGTTCTGAGATATAACTGTGTGTGAAAGCAGTCCATGTCAAAGCTTGTTGGGAACACAGAGTTTCTTTTAAATTGCAAACTACACTCCATAAATATATGGGGAGGTATAAGCTCCAAATCGGTTTTACAGTGAAAACTGCAGGAACTTCAAACCGGCACTATGAAACAGATTGAGAAACCAGAGTAAAAGTTTCCCTGCAAACAGTTCCCTTTGTGCTAGATGAATGAAGATCTCTCCAGATGCTCAGTTCTGAGAGATAATTGTGTGTGAAAGCCGTCCTTCACCAAGCTTGTTGGGAACACAAAGTTTCTTTTCAGTAGCAAACTACTCTCCATACATATATATGGGAAGGTACTAGCTCCAACACTGTTTTACAGTGAAAACTGCAGGAAAATCAAACTGGCACTAGGAAACAGTCTCAGAACCCAGAGTAAAGTTTCTCATGTAAACCGTCCCTTTATCCTAGGTGAACGAACGTCTCTCCACATGCTCAGTTCTGAGAGATAAGTATGTGTGAAAGCCGTCCTTCACCTAGCTTGTTGGGATAACAAAGATTCTTTTCAGTTACAAACTACAATCCATACATATATATGGGGAGGTCCTAGCTCCAACTGTGTTTTACAGTGAAAACTGCAGGAACTTCAAACTGGCACTAGGAAATAGACTGAGAAACCAGAGTAAAATTTGTCCTTCAAACCGTCCCCTATGTGCTAGATGAAAGAACGTCTCTCCAAATGCTCATATCTGAGAGATACTTGTGTGTGAAACCCGTCATTCACCAAGCTTGTTCGGAACACAAAGTTTCTTTTCAGTTGCAAACTATATTCCATACATATATATGGGGAGGTACTAGCTCGAATCGATTTTACAGTGAAAACTGCAGGAGCTTAAATACGGCACTAGGAAACAGACTGAGAAAACTTAGTAAAATTACTCCTGCAACCCGTTCCCTTTGTGCTAGATGAACGAACGTGTCTACACATGCTCAATTCTGAGAGATAAGTGTTTGTGAAAGCCGTACTTCAGCTAGCTTGTTGGGAACACAAAGTTTCTTTTCATTTGCTATATACACTCCATACATATATATGGGGAGGTACTAGTTCCAACTCGGTTTTAAGTTAAAACTACTGGAACTTCAAACCGGCACTAGGAAACAGACTCAGAACCCAGAGTAAAAGTTTCTCCTGCAACCCGTTACATTTGTGCTAGATGAACATACGTCTCTCCACATGCTCAGGTCTGAGAGATAAGTGTGTGTGAAAGCCGTCCTTCACCTAGCTTGTTGGGAAAACAAAGATTTTTCATTTGCAAACTACACTGCATACATATATGGGGAGGTATAATCTCCAATTCGGTTTTACAGCGAAAACTGCAGGAACTTCAAACCAGCTCTAGGAAACAAACTGAGAAACCAGAGTAACAGTTTCACCTGCTACTGGTTCCCATTTTCTAGATGAACGAACGTCTCTCCACATGCTCATTTCTGAGAGATAAGTGGGTGTGAAAGCCGTCCTTCACCTAGCTTGTTGGGAACACAAATTTTCTTTCCAGTTGCAAACTACATTCCATACATATATATGGGGATATACTAGCTCCAACTCGGTTTTAAATTGAAAACTGCTAGAACTTCAAACCGGCACTAGGAAACAGACTGAGAAACCAGAGTAAAAGTTTCTCCTGCAACCCGTTCCCTTTGTGCTCCGTGAACGAAAGTCTCTCCACATGCTCAGTTCTGAGAGATAAGTGTGTGTTAAAGCCGTACTTCATCTAGCTTGCTGGGAACACAAAGTTTCTTTTCAGTTGCAAAATACACTCCATATTTATACATGTGGAAGTACTAGCTCAAATTGGTTTTACAGTGAAAATAGCAGGATTTTCAATCCGGCACTTGGAAACTGACTGAGAAAGCTGAGTAAAACTTTCTCTTCAAACCGTTCCTTTTGTGCTAGATGAACAAACGTCTATCCACATGCTCAGTTCTGAGATATAAGTGTGTGTGAAAACAGTCCATCTCAAAGCTTGTTGGGAACACAAAGTTTCTTTTAAGTTGCAAACTACACTCCATAAATATATGGGGAGGTATAAGCTCCAACTCGGTTTTACAGTGAAAACTGCAGGAAATTCAAACCGGCACTAGGAAACAGTCTCAGAACCCAGAGTAAAAGTTTCTCCTGTAAACCGTCCATTTGTCCTAGGTGAACGAACGTCTCTCCACATGCTCAGTTCTGAGAGATAAGTGTTTTTGAAAGCCGTCCTTCAGCTAGCTTGTTGGGAACACAAAGTTTCTTTTCAGTGGCAAACTAAAATCCATACATATATATGGGAGGTACTAGCTCCAACTCGATTTTATGGTAAAACTACTGAAACTTCAAACCGGCACTAGGATACAGACTCAGAACCCGTAGTATAAGTTTCTCCTGCAACCCGTTCCGTTTGTGCTAGGTGAACGAACTTCACTCCGCATGCTCAGTTCTGAGAGAAAATTTTGTGTGAAAGCCGTCTTTCACCTACCTTGTTGGGAACACAAAGTTTCTTTTCAGTTGCTAACTACAATCCATACATATATATGGGGAGGTAATAACTCAAATATGTTTTACAGTGAAAACTGCAGGAACTTCAAACCGGCACTAGGAAATGGACTGAGAAAGCTGAGTAAAATTTCCCCTTCCAACATTTCCCTTTGTGCTAGTTGAACGAACGTCTCTCCACATGCTCAGTTCTAAGAGATAAGTGTGTGTGAATGCCGTCCTTCACCTAGCTTGTTGGGAACACAAAGATTCTTTCAGTTGCAAACTACACTGCATACATATATGGGGAGGTATAATCTCCAAATCGGTTTTACAGTGAAAACTGCAGGAACTTCAAACCGGCTCTAGGAAACAGACTGAGAAACCAGAGTAACAGTTTCACATGCTACCCGTTCCCATTTTGGTAGATGAACGAACGTCTCTCCACATGCTGAATTCTGAGAGATAAATCGGTGTGAAAGCCGTCCTTCACCTAGCTTGTTGGGAACACAAAAATTCTTCTCATTTGCAAACTACACTCCATAAATATATATGGGTAAATACTAGCTCTCACTCGGTTTTACAGAGAAAACTGCAGGAACTTTCAACCGACACTAGGAAACACACAGATGAACCAGGGTCAAAGTTTCCCCGGCAACCCGCTCTTTTTGTGCTAGATGAATGAGCGTCTCTCCAGATGCTCAGATCTGAGAAATAAGTGTGTGTGAAAGCCGTCCTTCACGTATCATGTTGGGAACACAAAGTTTCTATTCAGTTGCAAACCAGAATCCATATATATATAAGGGGAGGTACTAGCACCAACACGGGTTTACTGTGAAAACTGCAGGAACTTCAAACCTGCTCTAGAAAACAGATTGAGAAACCAGAAAATACTTTCTCCTGCAACCCGCTCACTTTGTGCTAGATGAATGAACGTCTCTTCATATGCTCATTTCTGAGAGATAAGGGTGTGTGAAAGCCGTCCTTCACCTAGCTTGTAGGGAACAAAAAGTTTCTTTTCTTTGCAAAATATACTCCATACATATATATGGGGAGGTACTAGCTCCAACTCGTTTTTACAGTGAAAACTGCAGGAACTTCAACCGGCTCTAGGAAACAGACTGAGAAACTAGAGTAAAAGTTTCTCATGCTACTCGTCCCCATTTTGCTAGATGAACAAACGTCACTCCACATGCTCAGTTCTGAGAGATAAGTGTGTGTGAAAGCCATTCTTCACCTTGCTTGTTGAGAATGCAAAGTTTCTGTTCAGTTGCAAACTACACTCCTTACTTTTATATGGGGAAGTACTAGCTCCAACTGGGTTTTACAGTGAAAACTGCAGGAACTTCAATCCGGCACTATGAAACAGTCTCAGAACCCAGAGTAAAATTTCTCCTGTAAACGTCCATTTGTCCTAGGTGAACGAACGTCTCTCCACATGCTCAGTTCTGAGAGATAAGTGTGTGTGAAAGCCATGCTTCACCTAGCTTGTTGGGAACAAAAAGTTACTATTTGTTGGAAACCACAATCCATACATATATAAGGGGAGGTTCTAGCTCCAACTCGGGTTTACAGTGAAAATTGCAGCAACTTCAAACCGGCACTAGGAAATAGATTGAGAAACCAGAGATTAGTTTCTCCTGCAACCCGTTCCCTTTGTGCTAGATGAATGAAGGTCTCTCCACATGCTCAGTTTTGAGATGTAAGTGTGTGTGAAAGGCGTAATTCACCCAGCTTGTCGGGAACACAAAGTTTCTTTTCAGTTGCAAACTACACTCCATATAAATATATGGGGAGGTACTAGCTCAAATCGGTTTTACACTGAAAACTTCAGGAACTTCAAACCGGCACTAGGAATCTGACTGAGAAACCAGAGAACAAGTTTACCCTGCAACCCGTTCCCTTTGTGCTACATGAAAGAAAGTCTATCCACATGCTCAGTTCTGAGAAATATGTGTGTGTTAAAGCCATCCTTCACCCAGCTTTTTGAGAACGCAAAGTTTCTTTTAAGTTGCAAACTACACTCCGTACATATATATGGGGTGGTACTAGCTCCAAATGGGTTTTACAGTGAAAACTGCAGGAACTTCAAAATGGCACTAGGAAAAAGACTGAGAAACAAGAGTAAAAGTTTCTCCTGAAACCGGTTTCCATTTTGCTAGATGAACGAACGTCTATACACATGCTCAGTTCAGAAAGATAATTTTGGGTGAAAGCCGTCTTCCAACTAGCTTGTTGGAAACACAAAGTTTCTTTCAGTAGCAAATTACAATCCATACATATATATGGGGAGGTACTAGCTCCAACTCGGTTTTACAGTGAAAACTGCAGGAACTTCTATAAGGCACTAGGAAACAGACTGAGGAATCTTAGTAAAATTTCCCCTGCCAACCGTTCCCTTTGTGCTAGATGAACGAACGTCTCTCCACATGCTCAGTTCTGAGAAATAAGTGTGTGTGAAAGCCGTACTTCACCTAGCTTGTTGGGAAACAAAGTTTTTTCCAGTTGCAAACTACACTCCATAAATATATATTGGGAGGTACTAGCTCCAACTCGGTTTTACAGAGAAAACTGCAGGAACTTCAAACCGGCACTAGGAAACAGTCTCAGAACCCAGAGTAAAAGTTTCTCCTGTAAACCGTTCCCATTGTCGTAGGTGAACAAATGTCTGTCCACATGCTCAGTTCGGAGAGATAAGTGTGTGTTTAAGCCGCCCTTCACCTAGCTTGTTGGGAACACAAAATTTCCTTTCAGTTGCAAACTACACTCCATAAATATATGGGGAGGATTAAGCTCCAACTCAGTTTTACAGTGAAAATTGCAGGAAATTCAAACCGGCACTAGGAAACAGATTGAGAAACCAGAGTAATAGTTTCCCTGCAAACAGTTCCCTTTGTGCTAGATGAATGAACGTCTCTCCAGATGCTCAGCTCTGAGAGATAAGTGTGTGTGAAAGCCGTCCTTCACCAACCTTGTTGGGAAAACAAAGTTTCTTTTCAGTTGCAAACTACTCTCCATAAATATATATGGGAAGGTATTACCTCCAACTCTGTTTTACAGTGAAAACTGCAGGAAATTCAAACCGGCCATAGGAAGGAGTCTCAGAACCCAGAGTAAAGTTTCTCCTGTAAACCGTCCCTTTGTCCTAGGTGAACGAAAGTCTCTCCACATGCTCAGTTCTGAGAGATAAGTGTTTATGAAAGCCGTCCTTCAGCTAGCTTGTTGGGAACACAAAATTTCTTTTCAGTTGCAAACTACAATCCATACATATATATGGGGAGGTATTAATTCCAACTCGTTTTTAAGTTAAAACTACTGGAACTTCAAACCGGCACTAGGAAACAGACTCAGAACCCATAGTAAAAGTTCCTCCTGCAACCCGTTCCATTTGTGCTAGGTGAACGAAATTCACTCCGCATGCTCAGTTCTGAGAGATAATTTTGTGTGAAAGCCGTCCTTCACCTAGCTTGTTGGGAACACAAAGTTTCTTTTCAGTTGCTAACTACACTCCATACATATATAAGGGGAGGTAATAGCTCAAATCGGTTATACAGTGAAAACTGCAGGAACTTCAAACCGGCAGTAGGAAACCGACTGAGAAATCTGAGTAAAATTTCCCCTTCCAACCGTTCTCTTTGTGCTAGATGAACGAACATCCCTCCACAGGCTCAGTTCTAAGAGATAAGTGTGTGTGAATGCCGTCCTTCACCTAGCTTGTTGGGATAACAAAGATTCTTTCAGTTGCAAATTACACTGCATACATATATGGGGAAGTATATTCTCCAAATCGGTTTTACAGTGAAAACTGCAGGAACTTCAAACTGGCACTAGGAAATAGACTGAGAAACCAGAGTAAAATTTGTCCTTCAAACCGTCCCCTATGTGCTAGATGAAAGAACGTCTCTCCAAATGCTCATATCTGAGAGATACTTGTGTGTGAAACCCGTCATTCACCAAGCTTGTTCGGAACACAAAGTTTCTTTTCAGTTGCAAACTATATTCCATACATATATATGGGGAGGTACTAGCTCGAATCGATTTTACAGTGAAAACTGCAGGAGCTTAAATACGGCACTAGGAAACAGACTGAGAAAACTTAGTAAAATTACTCCTGCAACCCGTTCCCTTTGTGCTAGATGAACGAACGTGTCTACACATGCTCAATTCTGAGAGATAAGTGTTTGTGAAAGCCGTACTTCAGCTAGCTTGTTGGGAACACAAAGTTTCTTTTCATTTGCTATATACACTCCATACATATATATGGGGAGGTACTAGTTCCAACTCGGTTTTAAGTTAAAACTACTGGAACTTCAAACCGGCACTAGGAAACAGACTCAGAACCCAGAGTAAAAGTTTCTCCTGCAACCCGTTACATTTGTGCTAGATGAACATACGTCTCTCCACATGCTCAGGTCTGAGAGATAAGTGTGTGTGAAAGCCGTCCTTCACCTAGCTTGTTGGGAAAACAAAGATTTTTCATTTGCAAACTACACTGCATACATATATGGGGAGGTATAATCTCCAATTCGGTTTTACAGCGAAAACTGCAGGAACTTCAAACCAGCTCTAGGAAACAAACTGAGAAACCAGAGTAACAGTTTCACCTGCTACTGGTTCCCATTTTCTAGATGAACGAACGTCTCTCCACATGCTCATTTCTGAGAGATAAGTGGGTGTGAAAGCCGTCCTTCACCTAGCTTGTTGGGAACACAAATTTTCTTTCCAGTTGCAAACTACATTCCATACATATATATGGGGATATACTAGCTCCAACTCGGTTTTAAATTGAAAACTGCTAGAACTTCAAACCGGCACTAGGAAACAGACTGAGAAACCAGAGTAAAAGTTTCTCCTGCAACCCGTTCCCTTTGTGCTCCGTGAACGAAAGTCTCTCCACATGCTCAGTTCTGAGAGATAAGTGTGTGTTAAAGCCGTACTTCATCTAGCTTGCTGGGAACACAAAGTTTCTTTTCAGTTGCAAAATACACTCCATATTTATACATGTGGAAGTACTAGCTCAAATTGGTTTTACAGTGAAAATAGCAGGATTTTCAATCCGGCACTTGGAAACTGACTGAGAAAGCTGAGTAAAACTTTCTCTTCAAACCGTTCCTTTTGTGCTAGATGAACAAACGTCTATCCACATGCTCAGTTCTGAGATATAAGTGTGTGTGAAAACAGTCCATCTCAAAGCTTGTTGGGAACACAAAGTTTCTTTTAAGTTGCAAACTACACTCCATAAATATATGGGGAGGTATAAGCTCCAACTCGGTTTTACAGTGAAAACTGCAGGAAATTCAAACCGGCACTAGGAAACAGTCTCAGAACCCAGAGTAAAAGTTTCTCCTGTAAACCGTCCATTTGTCCTAGGTGAACGAACGTCTCTCCACATGCTCAGTTCTGAGAGATAAGTGTTTTTGAAAGCCGTCCTTCAGCTAGCTTGTTGGGAACACAAAGTTTCTTTTCAGTGGCAAACTAAAATCCATACATATATATGGGAGGTACTAGCTCCAACTCGATTTTATGGTAAAACTACTGAAACTTCAAACCGGCACTAGGATACAGACTCAGAACCCGTAGTATAAGTTTCTCCTGCAACCCGTTCCGTTTGTGCTAGGTGAACGAACTTCACTCCGCATGCTCAGTTCTGAGAGAAAATTTTGTGTGAAAGCCGTCTTTCACCTACCTTGTTGGGAACACAAAGTTTCTTTTCAGTTGCTAACTACAATCCATACATATATATGGGGAGGTAATAACTCAAATATGTTTTACAGTGAAAACTGCAGGAACTTCAAACCGGCACTAGGAAATGGACTGAGAAAGCTGAGTAAAATTTCCCCTTCCAACATTTCCCTTTGTGCTAGTTGAACGAACGTCTCTCCACATGCTCAGTTCTAAGAGATAAGTGTGTGTGAATGCCGTCCTTCACCTAGCTTGTTGGGAACACAAAGATTCTTTCAGTTGCAAACTACACTGCATACATATATGGGGAGGTATAATCTCCAAATCGGTTTTACAGTGAAAACTGCAGGAACTTCAAACCGGCTCTAGGAAACAGACTGAGAAACCAGAGTAACAGTTTCACATGCTACCCGTTCCCATTTTGGTAGATGAACGAACGTCTCTCCACATGCTGAATTCTGAGAGATAAATCGGTGTGAAAGCCGTCCTTCACCTAGCTTGTTGGGAACACAAAAATTCTTCTCATTTGCAAACTACACTCCATAAATATATATGGGTAAATACTAGCTCTCACTCGGTTTTACAGAGAAAACTGCAGGAACTTTCAACCGACACTAGGAAACACACAGATGAACCAGGGTCAAAGTTTCCCCGGCAACCCGCTCTTTTTGTGCTAGATGAATGAGCGTCTCTCCAGATGCTCAGATCTGAGAAATAAGTGTGTGTGAAAGCCGTCCTTCACGTATCATGTTGGGAACACAAAGTTTCTATTCAGTTGCAAACCAGAATCCATATATATATAAGGGGAGGTACTAGCACCAACACGGGTTTACTGTGAAAACTGCAGGAACTTCAAACCTGCTCTAGAAAACAGATTGAGAAACCAGAAAATACTTTCTCCTGCAACCCGCTCACTTTGTGCTAGATGAATGAACGTCTCTTCATATGCTCATTTCTGAGAGATAAGGGTGTGTGAAAGCCGTCCTTCACCTAGCTTGTAGGGAACAAAAAGTTTCTTTTCTTTGCAAAATATACTCCATACATATATATGGGGAGGTACTAGCTCCAACTCGTTTTTACAGTGAAAACTGCAGGAACTTCAACCGGCTCTAGGAAACAGACTGAGAAACTAGAGTAAAAGTTTCTCATGCTACTCGTCCCCATTTTGCTAGATGAACAAACGTCACTCCACATGCTCAGTTCTGAGAGATAAGTGTGTGTGAAAGCCATTCTTCACCTTGCTTGTTGAGAATGCAAAGTTTCTGTTCAGTTGCAAACTACACTCCTTACTTTTATATGGGGAAGTACTAGCTCCAACTGGGTTTTACAGTGAAAACTGCAGGAACTTCAATCCGGCACTATGAAACAGTCTCAGAACCCAGAGTAAAATTTCTCCTGTAAACGTCCATTTGTCCTAGGTGAACGAACGTCTCTCCACATGCTCAGTTCTGAGAGATAAGTGTGTGTGAAAGCCATGCTTCACCTAGCTTGTTGGGAACAAAAAGTTACTATTTGTTGGAAACCACAATCCATACATATATAAGGGGAGGTTCTAGCTCCAACTCGGGTTTACAGTGAAAATTGCAGCAACTTCAAACCGGCACTAGGAAATAGATTGAGAAACCAGAGATTAGTTTCTCCTGCAACCCATTCCCTTTGTGCTAGATGAATGAAGGTCTCTCCACATGCTCAGTTTTGAGATGTAAGTGTGTGTGAAAGGCGTAATTCACCCAGCTTGTCGGGAACACAAAGTTTCTTTTCAGTTGCAAACTACACTCCATATAAATATATGGGGAGGTACTAGCTCAAATCGGTTTTACACTGAAAACTTCAGGAACTTCAAACCGGCACTAGGAATCTGACTGAGAAACCAGAGAACAAGTTTACCCTGCAACCCGTTCCCTTTGTGCTACATGAAAGAAAGTCTATCCACATGCTCAGTTCTGAGAAATATGTGTGTGTTAAAGCCATCCTTCACCCAGCTTTTTGAGAACGCAAAGTTTCTTTTAAGTTGCAAACTACACTCCGTACATATATATGGGGTGGTACTAGCTCCAAATGGGTTTTACAGTGAAAACTGCAGGAACTTCAAAATGGCACTAGGAAAAAGACTGAGAAACAAGAGTAAAAGTTTCTCCTGAAACCGGTTTCCATTTTGCTAGATGAACGAACGTCTATACACATGCTCAGTTCAGAAAGATAATTTTGGGTGAAAGCCGTCTTCCAACTAGCTTGTTGGAAACACAAAGTTTCTTTCAGTAGCAAATTACAATCCATACATATATATGGGGAGGTACTAGCTCCAACTCGGTTTTACAGTGAAAACTGCAGGAACTTCTATAAGGCACTAGGAAACAGACTGAGGAATCTTAGTAAAATTTCCCCTGCCAACCGTTCCCTTTGTGCTAGATGAACGAACGTCTCTCCACATGCTCAGTTCTGAGAAATAAGTGTGTGTGAAAGCCGTCCTTCACGTATCATGTTGGGAACACAAAGTTTCTATTCAGTTGCAAACCAGAATCCATATATATATAAGGGGAGGTACTAGCACCAACACGGGTTTACTGTGAAAACTGCAGGAACTTCAAACCTGCTCTAGAAAACAGATTGAGAAACCAGAAAATACTTTCTCCTGCAACCCGCTCACTTTGTGCTAGATGAATGAACGTCTCTTCATATGCTCATTTCTGAGAGATAAGGGTGTGTGAAAGCCGTCCTTCACCTAGCTTGTAGGGAACAAAAAGTTTCTTTTCTTTGCAAAATATACTCCATACATATATATGGGGAGGTACTAGCTCCAACTCGTTTTTACAGTGAAAACTGCAGGAACTTCAACCGGCTCTAGGAAACAGACTGAGAAACTAGAGTAAAAGTTTCTCATGCTACTCGTCCCCATTTTGCTAGATGAACAAACGTCACTCCACATGCTCAGTTCTGAGAGATAAGTGTGTGTGAAAGCCATTCTTCACCTTGCTTGTTGAGAATGCAAAGTTTCTGTTCAGTTGCAAACTACACTCCTTACTTTTATATGGGGAAGTACTAGCTCCAACTGGGTTTTACAGTGAAAACTGCAGGAACTTCAATCCGGCACTATGAAACAGTCTCAGAACCCAGAGTAAAATTTCTCCTGTAAACGTCCATTTGTCCTAGGTGAACGAACGTCTCTCCACATGCTCAGTTCTGAGAGATAAGTGTGTGTGAAAGCCATGCTTCACCTAGCTTGTTGGGAACAAAAAGTTACTATTTGTTGGAAACCACAATCCATACATATATAAGGGGAGGTTCTAGCTCCAACTCGGGTTTACAGTGAAAATTGCAGCAACTTCAAACCGGCACTAGGAAATAGATTGAGAAACCAGAGATTAGTTTCTCCTGCAACCCATTCCCTTTGTGCTAGATGAATGAAGGTCTCTCCACATGCTCAGTTTTGAGATGTAAGTGTGTGTGAAAGGCGTAATTCACCCAGCTTGTCGGGAACACAAAGTTTCTTTTCAGTTGCAAACTACACTCCATATAAATATATGGGGAGGTACTAGCTCAAATCGGTTTTACACTGAAAACTTCAGGAACTTCAAACCGGCACTAGGAATCTGACTGAGAAACCAGAGAACAAGTTTACCCTGCAACCCGTTCCCTTTGTGCTACATGAAAGAAAGTCTATCCACATGCTCAGTTCTGAGAAATATGTGTGTGTTAAAGCCATCCTTCACCCAGCTTTTTGAGAACGCAAAGTTTCTTTTAAGTTGCAAACTACACTCCGTACATATATATGGGGTGGTACTAGCTCCAAATGGGTTTTACAGTGAAAACTGCAGGAACTTCAAAATGGCACTAGGAAAAAGACTGAGAAACAAGAGTAAAAGTTTCTCCTGAAACCGGTTTCCATTTTGCTAGATGAACGAACGTCTATACACATGCTCAGTTCAGAAAGATAATTTTGGGTGAAAGCCGTCTTCCAACTAGCTTGTTGGAAACACAAAGTTTCTTTCAGTAGCAAATTACAATCCATACATATATATGGGGAGGTACTAGCTCCAACTCGGTTTTACAGTGAAAACTGCAGGAACTTCTATAAGGCACTAGGAAACAGACTGAGGAATCTTAGTAAAATTTCCCCTGCCAACCGTTCCCTTTGTGCTAGATGAACGAACGTCTCTCCACATGCTCAGTTCTGAGAAATAAGTGTGTGTGAAAGCCGTACTTCACCTAGCTTGTTGGGAAACAAAGTTTTTTCCAGTTGCAAACTACACTCCATAAATATATATTGGGAGGTACTAGCTCCAACTCGGTTTTACAGAGAAAACTGCAGGAACTTCAAACCGGCACTAGGAAACAGTCTCAGAACCCAGAGTAAAAGTTTCTCCTGTAAACCGTTCCCATTGTCGTAGGTGAACAAATGTCTGTCCACATGCTCAGTTCGGAGAGATAAGTGTGTGTTTAAGCCGCCCTTCACCTAGCTTGTTGGGAACACAAAATTTCCTTTCAGTTGCAAACTACACTCCATAAATATATGGGGAGGATTAAGCTCCAACTCAGTTTTACAGTGAAAATTGCAGGAAATTCAAACCGGCACTAGGAAACAGATTGAGAAACCAGAGTAATAGTTTCCCTGCAAACAGTTCCCTTTGTGCTAGATGAATGAACGTCTCTCCAGATGCTCAGCTCTGAGAGATAAGTGTGTGTGAAAGCCGTCCTTCACCAACCTTGTTGGGAAAACAAAGTTTCTTTTCAGTTGCAAACTACTCTCCATAAATATATATGGGAAGGTATTACCTCCAACTCTGTTTTACAGTGAAAACTGCAGGAAATTCAAACCGGCCATAGGAAGGAGTCTCAGAACCCAGAGTAAAGTTTCTCCTGTAAACCGTCCCTTTGTCCTAGGTGAACGAAAGTCTCTCCACATGCTCAGTTCTGAGAGATAAGTGTTTATGAAAGCCGTCCTTCAGCTAGCTTGTTGGGAACACAAAATTTCTTTTCAGTTGCAAACTACAATCCATACATATATATGGGGAGGTATTAATTCCAACTCGTTTTTAAGTTAAAACTACTGGAACTTCAAACCGGCACTAGGAAACAGACTCAGAACCCATAGTAAAAGTTCCTCCTGCAACCCGTTCCATTTGTGCTAGGTGAACGAAATTCACTCCGCATGCTCAGTTCTGAGAGATAATTTTGTGTGAAAGCCGTCCTTCACCTAGCTTGTTGGGAACACAAAGTTTCTTTTCAGTTGCTAACTACACTCCATACATATATAAGGGGAGGTAATAGCTCAAATCGGTTATACAGTGAAAACTGCAGGAACTTCAAACCGGCAGTAGGAAACCGACTGAGAAATCTGAGTAAAATTTCCCCTTCCAACCGTTCTCTTTGTGCTAGATGAACGAACATCCCTCCACAGGCTCAGTTCTAAGAGATAAGTGTGTGTGAATGCCGTCCTTCACCTAGCTTGTTGGGATAACAAAGATTCTTTCAGTTGCAAATTACACTGCATACATATATGGGGAAGTATATTCTCCAAATCGGTTTTACAGTGAAAACTGCAGGAACTTCAAACTGGCACTAGGAAATAGACTGAGAAACCAGAGTAAAATTTGTCCTTCAAACCGTCCCCTATGTGCTAGATGAAAGAACGTCTCTCCAAATGCTCATATCTGAGAGATACTTGTGTGTGAAACCCGTCATTCACCAAGCTTGTTCGGAACACAAAGTTTCTTTTCAGTTGCAAACTATATTCCATACATATATATGGGGAGGTACTAGCTCGAATCGATTTTACAGTGAAAACTGCAGGAGCTTAAATACGGCACTAGGAAACAGACTGAGAAAACTTAGTAAAATTACTCCTGCAACCCGTTCCCTTTGTGCTAGATGAACGAACGTGTCTACACATGCTCAATTCTGAGAGATAAGTGTTTGTGAAAGCCGTACTTCAGCTAGCTTGTTGGGAACACAAAGTTTCTTTTCATTTGCTATATACACTCCATACATATATATGGGGAGGTACTAGTTCCAACTCGGTTTTAAGTTAAAACTACTGGAACTTCAAACCGGCACTAGGAAACAGACTCAGAACCCAGAGTAAAAGTTTCTCCTGCAACCCGTTACATTTGTGCTAGATGAACATACGTCTCTCCACATGCTCAGGTCTGAGAGATAAGTGTGTGTGAAAGCCGTCCTTCACCTAGCTTGTTGGGAAAACAAAGATTTTTCATTTGCAAACTACACTGCATACATATATGGGGAGGTATAATCTCCAATTCGGTTTTACAGCGAAAACTGCAGGAACTTCAAACCAGCTCTAGGAAACAAACTGAGAAACCAGAGTAACAGTTTCACCTGCTACTGGTTCCCATTTTCTAGATGAACGAACGTCTCTCCACATGCTCATTTCTGAGAGATAAGTGGGTGTGAAAGCCGTCCTTCACCTAGCTTGTTGGGAACACAAATTTTCTTTCCAGTTGCAAACTACATTCCATACATATATATGGGGATATACTAGCTCCAACTCGGTTTTAAATTGAAAACTGCTAGAACTTCAAACCGGCACTAGGAAACAGACTGAGAAACCAGAGTAAAAGTTTCTCCTGCAACCCGTTCCCTTTGTGCTCCGTGAACGAAAGTCTCTCCACATGCTCAGTTCTGAGAGATAAGTGTGTGTTAAAGCCGTACTTCATCTAGCTTGCTGGGAACACAAAGTTTCTTTTCAGTTGCAAAATACACTCCATATTTATACATGTGGAAGTACTAGCTCAAATTGGTTTTACAGTGAAAATAGCAGGATTTTCAATCCGGCACTTGGAAACTGACTGAGAAAGCTGAGTAAAACTTTCTCTTCAAACCGTTCCTTTTGTGCTAGATGAACAAACGTCTATCCACATGCTCAGTTCTGAGATATAAGTGTGTGTGAAAACAGTCCATCTCAAAGCTTGTTGGGAACACAAAGTTTCTTTTAAGTTGCAAACTACACTCCATAAATATATGGGGAGGTATAAGCTCCAACTCGGTTTTACAGTGAAAACTGCAGGAAATTCAAACCGGCACTAGGAAACAGTCTCAGAACCCAGAGTAAAAGTTTCTCCTGTAAACCGTCCATTTGTCCTAGGTGAACGAACGTCTCTCCACATGCTCAGTTCTGAGAGATAAGTGTTTTTGAAAGCCGTCCTTCAGCTAGCTTGTTGGGAACACAAAGTTTCTTTTCAGTGGCAAACTAAAATCCATACATATATATGGGAGGTACTAGCTCCAACTCGATTTTATGGTAAAACTACTGAAACTTCAAACCGGCACTAGGATACAGACTCAGAACCCGTAGTATAAGTTTCTCCTGCAACCCGTTCCGTTTGTGCTAGGTGAACGAACTTCACTCCGCATGCTCAGTTCTGAGAGAAAATTTTGTGTGAAAGCCGTCTTTCACCTACCTTGTTGGGAACACAAAGTTTCTTTTCAGTTGCTAACTACAATCCATACATATATATGGGGAGGTAATAACTCAAATATGTTTTACAGTGAAAACTGCAGGAACTTCAAACCGGCACTAGGAAATGGACTGAGAAAGCTGAGTAAAATTTCCCCTTCCAACATTTCCCTTTGTGCTAGTTGAACGAACGTCTCTCCACATGCTCAGTTCTAAGAGATAAGTGTGTGTGAATGCCGTCCTTCACCTAGCTTGTTGGGAACACAAAGATTCTTTCAGTTGCAAACTACACTGCATACATATATGGGGAGGTATAATCTCCAAATCGGTTTTACAGTGAAAACTGCAGGAACTTCAAACCGGCTCTAGGAAACAGACTGAGAAACCAGAGTAACAGTTTCACATGCTACCCGTTCCCATTTTGGTAGATGAACGAACGTCTCTCCACATGCTGAATTCTGAGAGATAAATCGGTGTGAAAGCCGTCCTTCACCTAGCTTGTTGGGAACACAAAAATTCTTCTCATTTGCAAACTACACTCCATAAATATATATGGGTAAATACTAGCTCTCACTCGGTTTTACAGAGAAAACTGCAGGAACTTTCAACCGACACTAGGAAACACACAGATGAACCAGGGTCAAAGTTTCCCCGGCAACCCGCTCTTTTTGTGCTAGATGAATGAGCGTCTCTCCAGATGCTCAGATCTGAGAAATAAGTGTGTGTGAAAGCCGTCCTTCACGTATCATGTTGGGAACACAAAGTTTCTATTCAGTTGCAAACCAGAATCCATATATATATAAGGGGAGGTACTAGCACCAACACGGGTTTACTGTGAAAACTGCAGGAACTTCAAACCTGCTCTAGAAAACAGATTGAGAAACCAGAAAATACTTTCTCCTGCAACCCGCTCACTTTGTGCTAGATGAATGAACGTCTCTTCATATGCTCATTTCTGAGAGATAAGGGTGTGTGAAAGCCGTCCTTCACCTAGCTTGTAGGGAACAAAAAGTTTCTTTTCTTTGCAAAATATACTCCATACATATATATGGGGAGGTACTAGCTCCAACTCGTTTTTACAGTGAAAACTGCAGGAACTTCAACCGGCTCTAGGAAACAGACTGAGAAACTAGAGTAAAAGTTTCTCATGCTACTCGTCCCCATTTTGCTAGATGAACAAACGTCACTCCACATGCTCAGTTCTGAGAGATAAGTGTGTGTGAAAGCCATTCTTCACCTTGCTTGTTGAGAATGCAAAGTTTCTGTTCAGTTGCAAACTACACTCCTTACTTTTATATGGGGAAGTACTAGCTCCAACTGGGTTTTACAGTGAAAACTGCAGGAACTTCAATCCGGCACTATGAAACAGTCTCAGAACCCAGAGTAAAATTTCTCCTGTAAACGTCCATTTGTCCTAGGTGAACGAACGTCTCTCCACATGCTCAGTTCTGAGAGATAAGTGTGTGTGAAAGCCATGCTTCACCTAGCTTGTTGGGAACAAAAAGTTACTATTTGTTGGAAACCACAATCCATACATATATAAGGGGAGGTTCTAGCTCCAACTCGGGTTTACAGTGAAAATTGCAGCAACTTCAAACCGGCACTAGGAAATAGATTGAGAAACCAGAGATTAGTTTCTCCTGCAACCCGTTCCCTTTGTGCTAGATGAATGAAGGTCTCTCCACATGCTCAGTTTTGAGATGTAAGTGTGTGTGAAAGGCGTAATTCACCCAGCTTGTCGGGAACACAAAGTTTCTTTTCAGTTGCAAACTACACTCCATATAAATATATGGGGAGGTACTAGCTCAAATCGGTTTTACACTGAAAACTTCAGGAACTTCAAACCGGCACTAGGAATCTGACTGAGAAACCAGAGAACAAGTTTACCCTGCAACCCGTTCCCTTTGTGCTACATGAAAGAAAGTCTATCCACATGCTCAGTTCTGAGAAATATGTGTGTGTTAAAGCCATCCTTCACCCAGCTTTTTGAGAACGCAAAGTTTCTTTTAAGTTGCAAACTACACTCCGTACATATATATGGGGTGGTACTAGCTCCAAATGGGTTTTACAGTGAAAACTGCAGGAACTTCAAAATGGCACTAGGAAAAAGACTGAGAAACAAGAGTAAAAGTTTCTCCTGAAACCGGTTTCCATTTTGCTAGATGAACGAACGTCTATACACATGCTCAGTTCAGAAAGATAATTTTGGGTGAAAGCCGTCTTCCAACTAGCTTGTTGGAAACACAAAGTTTCTTTCAGTAGCAAATTACAATCCATACATATATATGGGGAGGTACTAGCTCCAACTCGGTTTTACAGTGAAAACTGCAGGAACTTCTATAAGGCACTAGGAAACAGACTGAGGAATCTTAGTAAAATTTCCCCTGCCAACCGTTCCCTTTGTGCTAGATGAACGAACGTCTCTCCACATGCTCAGTTCTGAGAAATAAGTGTGTGTGAAAGCCGTACTTCACCTAGCTTGTTGGGAAACAAAGTTTTTTCCAGTTGCAAACTACACTCCATAAATATATATTGGGAGGTACTAGCTCCAACTCGGTTTTACAGAGAAAACTGCAGGAACTTCAAACCGGCACTAGGAAACAGTCTCAGAACCCAGAGTAAAAGTTTCTCCTGTAAACCGTTCCCATTGTCGTAGGTGAACAAATGTCTGTCCACATGCTCAGTTCGGAGAGATAAGTGTGTGTTTAAGCCACCCTTCACCTAGCTTGTTGGGAACACAAAATTTCCTTTCAGTTGCAAACTACACTCCATAAATATATGGGGAGGATTAAGCTCCAACTCAGTTTTACAGTGAAAATTGCAGGAAATTCAAACCGGCACTAGGAAACAGATTGAGAAACCAGAGTAATAGTTTCCCTGCAAACAGTTCCCTTTGTGCTAGATGAATGAACGTCTCTCCAGATGCTCAGCTCTGAGAGATAAGTGTGTGTGAAAGCCGTCCTTCACCAACCTTGTTGGGAAAACAAAGTTTCTTTTCAGTTGCAAACTACTCTCCATAAATATATATGGGAAGGTATTACCTCCAACTCTGTTTTACAGTGAAAACTGCAGGAAATTCAAACCGGCCATAGGAAGGAGTCTCAGAACCCAGAGTAAAGTTTCTCCTGTAAACCGTCCCTTTGTCCTAGGTGAACGAAAGTCTCTCCACATGCTCAGTTCTGAGAGATAAGTGTTTATGAAAGCCGTCCTTCAGCTAGCTTGTTGGGAACACAAAATTTCTTTTCAGTTGCAAACTACAATCCATACATATATATGGGGAGGTATTAATTCCAACTCGTTTTTAAGTTAAAACTACTGGAACTTCAAACCGGCACTAGGAAACAGACTCAGAACCCATAGTAAAAGTTCCTCCTGCAACCCGTTCCATTTGTGCTAGGTGAACGAAATTCACTCCGCATGCTCAGTTCTGAGAGATAATTTTGTGTGAAAGCCGTCCTTCACCTAGCTTGTTGGGAACACAAAGTTTCTTTTCAGTTGCTAACTACACTCCATACATATATAAGGGGAGGTAATAGCTCAAATCGGTTATACAGTGAAAACTGCAGGAACTTCAAACCGGCAGTAGGAAACCGACTGAGAAATCTGAGTAAAATTTCCCCTTCCAACCGTTCTCTTTGTGCTAGATGAACGAACATCCCTCCACAGGCTCAGTTCTAAGAGATAAGTGTGTGTGAATGCCGTCCTTCACCTAGCTTGTTGGGATAACAAAGATTCTTTCAGTTGCAAATTACACTGCATACATATATGGGGAAGTATATTCTCCAAATCGGTTTTACAGTGAAAACTGCAGGAACTTCAAACTGGCACTAGGAAATAGACTGAGAAACCAGAGTAAAATTTGTCCTTCAAACCGTCCCCTATGTGCTAGATGAAAGAACGTCTCTCCAAATGCTCATATCTGAGAGATACTTGTGTGTGAAACCCGTCATTCACCAAGCTTGTTCGGAACACAAAGTTTCTTTTCAGTTGCAAACTATATTCCATACATATATATGGGGAGGTACTAGCTCGAATCGATTTTACAGTGAAAACTGCAGGAGCTTAAATACGGCACTAGGAAACAGACTGAGAAAACTTAGTAAAATTACTCCTGCAACCCGTTCCCTTTGTGCTAGATGAACGAACGTGTCTACACATGCTCAATTCTGAGAGATAAGTGTTTGTGAAAGCCGTACTTCAGCTAGCTTGTTGGGAACACAAAGTTTCTTTTCATTTGCTATATACACTCCATACATATATATGGGGAGGTACTAGTTCCAACTCGGTTTTAAGTTAAAACTACTGGAACTTCAAACCGGCACTAGGAAACAGACTCAGAACCCAGAGTAAAAGTTTCTCCTGCAACCCGTTACATTTGTGCTAGATGAACATACGTCTCTCCACATGCTCAGGTCTGAGAGATAAGTGTGTGTGAAAGCCGTCCTTCACCTAGCTTGTTGGGAAAACAAAGATTTTTCATTTGCAAACTACACTGCATACATATATGGGGAGGTATAATCTCCAATTCGGTTTTACAGCGAAAACTGCAGGAACTTCAAACCAGCTCTAGGAAACAAACTGAGAAACCAGAGTAACAGTTTCACCTGCTACTGGTTCCCATTTTCTAGATGAACGAACGTCTCTCCACATGCTCATTTCTGAGAGATAAGTGGGTGTGAAAGCCGTCCTTCACCTAGCTTGTTGGGAACACAAATTTTCTTTCCAGTTGCAAACTACATTCCATACATATATATGGGGATATACTAGCTCCAACTCGGTTTTAAATTGAAAACTGCTAGAACTTCAAACCGGCACTAGGAAACAGACTGAGAAACCAGAGTAAAAGTTTCTCCTGCAACCCGTTCCCTTTGTGCTCCGTGAACGAAAGTCTCTCCACATGCTCAGTTCTGAGAGATAAGTGTGTGTTAAAGCCGTACTTCATCTAGCTTGCTGGGAACACAAAGTTTCTTTTCAGTTGCAAAATACACTCCATATTTATACATGTGGAAGTACTAGCTCAAATCGGTTTTACAGTGAAAATAGCAGGATTTTCAATCCGGCACTTGGAAACTGACTGAGAAAGCTGAGTAAAACTTTCTCTTCAAACCGTTCCTTTTGTGCTAGATGAACAAACGTCTATCCACATGCTCAGTTCTGAGATATAAGTGTGTGTGAAAACAGTCCATCTCAAAGCTTGTTGGGAACACAAAGTTTCTTTTAAGTTGCAAACTACACTCCATAAATATATGGGGAGGTATAAGCTCCAACTCGGTTTTACAGTGAAAACTGCAGGAAATTCAAACCGGCACTAGGAAACAGTCTCAGAACCCAGAGTAAAAGTTTCTCCTGTAAACCGTCCATTTGTCCTAGGTGAACGAACGTCTCTCCACATGCTCAGTTCTGAGAGATAAGTGTTTTTGAAAGCCGTCCTTCAGCTAGCTTGTTGGGAACACAAAGTTTCTTTTCAGTGGCAAACTAAAATCCATACATATATATGGGAGGTACTAGCTCCAACTCGATTTTATGGTAAAACTACTGAAACTTCAAACCGGCACTAGGATACAGACTCAGAACCCGTAGTATAAGTTTCTCCTGCAACCCGTTCCGTTTGTGCTAGGTGAACGAACTTCACTCCGCATGCTCAGTTCTGAGAGAAAATTTTGTGTGAAAGCCGTCTTTCACCTACCTTGTTGGGAACACAAAGTTTCTTTTCAGTTGCTAACTACAATCCATACATATATATGGGGAGGTAATAACTCAAATATGTTTTACAGTGAAAACTGCAGGAACTTCAAACCGGCACTAGGAAATGGACTGAGAAAGCTGAGTAAAATTTCCCCTTCCAACATTTCCCTTTGTGCTAGTTGAACGAACGTCTCTCCACATGCTCAGTTCTAAGAGATAAGTGTGTGTGAATGCCGTCCTTCACCTAGCTTGTTGGGAACACAAAGATTCTTTCAGTTGCAAACTACACTGCATACATATATGGGGAGGTATAATCTCCAAATCGGTTTTACAGTGAAAACTGCAGGAACTTCAAACCGGCTCTAGGAAACAGACTGAGAAACCAGAGTAACAGTTTCACATGCTACCCGTTCCCATTTTGGTAGATGAACGAACGTCTCTCCACATGCTGAATTCTGAGAGATAAATCGGTGTGAAAGCCGTCCTTCACCTAGCTTGTTGGGAACACAAAAATTCTTCTCATTTGCAAACTACACTCCATAAATATATATGGGTAAATACTAGCTCTCACTCGGTTTTACAGAGAAAACTGCAGGAACTTTCAACCGACACTAGGAAACACACAGATGAACCAGGGTCAAAGTTTCCCCGGCAACCCGCTCTTTTTGTGCTAGATGAATGAGCGTCTCTCCAGATGCTCAGATCTGAGAAATAAGTGTGTGTGAAAGCCGTCCTTCACGTATCATGTTGGGAACACAAAGTTTCTATTCAGTTGCAAACCAGAATCCATATATATATAAGGGGAGGTACTAGCACCAACACGGGTTTACTGTGAAAACTGCAGGAACTTCAAACCTGCTCTAGAAAACAGATTGAGAAACCAGAAAATACTTTCTCCTGCAACCCGCTCACTTTGTGCTAGATGAATGAACGTCTCTTCATATGCTCATTTCTGAGAGATAAGGGTGTGTGAAAGCCGTCCTTCACCTAGCTTGTAGGGAACAAAAAGTTTCTTTTCTTTGCAAAATATACTCCATACATATATATGGGGAGGTACTAGCTCCAACTCGTTTTTACAGTGAAAACTGCAGGAACTTCAACCGGCTCTAGGAAACAGACTGAGAAACTAGAGTAAAAGTTACTCATGCTACTCGTCCCCATTTTGCTAGATGAACAAACGTCACTCCACATGCTCAGTTCTGAGAGATAAGTGTGTGTGAAAGCCATTCTTCACCTTGCTTGTTGAGAATGCAAAGTTTCTGTTCAGTTGCAAACTACACTCCTTACTTTTATATGGGGAAGTACTAGCTCCAACTGGGTTTTACAGTGAAAACTGCAGGAACTTCAATCCGGCACTATGAAACAGTCTCAGAACCCAGAGTAAAATTTCTCCTGTAAACGTCCATTTGTCCTAGGTGAACGAACGTCTCTCCACATGCTCAGTTCTGAGAGATAAGTGTGTGTGAAAGCCATGCTTCACCTAGCTTGTTGGGAACAAAAAGTTACTATTTGTTGGAAACCACAATCCATACATATATAAGGGGAGGTTCTAGCTCCAACTCGGGTTTACAGTGAAAATTGCAGCAACTTCAAACCGGCACTAGGAAATAGATTGAGAAACCAGAGATTAGTTTCTCCTGCAACCCGTTCCCTTTGTGCTAGATGAATGAAGGTCTCTCCACATGCTCAGTTTTGAGATGTAAGTGTGTGTGAAAGGCGTAATTCACCCAGCTTGTCGGGAACACAAAGTTTCTTTTCAGTTGCAAACTACACTCCATATAAATATATGGGGAGGTACTAGCTCAAATCGGTTTTACACTGAAAACTTCAGGAACTTCAAACCGGCACTAGGAATCTGACTGAGAAACCAGAGAACAAGTTTACCTTGCAACCCGTTCCCTTTGTGCTACATGAAAGAAAGTCTATCCACATGCTCAGTTCTGAGAAATATGTGTGTGTTAAAGCCATTCTTCACCCAGCTTTTTGAGAACGCAAAGTTTCTTTTAAGTTGCAAACTACACTCCGTACATATATATGGGGTGGTACTAGCTCCAAATGGGTTTTACAGTGAAAACTGCAGGAACTTCAAAATGGCACTAGGAAAAAGACTGAGAAACAAGAGTAAAAGTTTCTCCTGAAACCGGTTTCCATTTTGCTAGATGAACGAACGTCTATACACATGCTCAGTTCAGAAAGATAATTTTGGGTGAAAGCCGTCTTCCAACTAGCTTGTTGGAAACACAAAGTTTCTTTCAGTAGCAAATTACAATCCATACATATATATGGGGAGGTACTAGCTCCAACTCGGTTTTACAGTGAAAACTGCAGGAACTTCTATAAGGCACTAGGAAACAGACTGAGGAATCTTAGTAAAATTTCCCCTGCCAACCGTTCCCTTTGTGCTAGATGAACGAACGTCTCTCCACATGCTCAGTTCTGAGAAATAAGTGTGTGTGAAAGCCGTACTTCACCTAGCTTGTTGGGAAACAAAGTTTTTTCCAGTTGCAAACTACACTCCATAAATATATATTGGGAGGTACTAGCTCCAACTCGGTTTTACAGAGAAAACTGCAGGAACTTCAAACCGGCACTAGGAAACAGTCTCAGAACCCAGAGTAAAAGTTTCTCCTGTAAACCGTTCCCATTGTCGTAGGTGAACAAATGTCTGTCCACATGCTCAGTTCGGAGAGATAAGTGTGTGTTTAAGCCGCCCTTCACCTAGCTTGTTGGGAACACAAAATTTCCTTTCAGTTGCAAACTACACTCCATAAATATATGGGGAGGATTAAGCTCCAACTCAGTTTTACAGTGAAAATTGCAGGAAATTCAAACCAGCACTAGGAAACAGATTGAGAAACCAGAGTAATAGTTTCCCTGCAAACAGTTCCCTTTGTGCTAGATGAATGAACGTCTCTCCAGATGCTCAGCTCTGAGAGATAAGTGTGTGTGAAAGCCGTCCTTCACCAACCTTGTTGGGAAAACAAAGTTTCTTTTCAGTTGCAAACTACTCTCCATAAATATATATGGGAAGGTATTACCTCCAACTCTGTTTTACAGTGAAAACTGCAGGAAATTCAAACCGGCCATAGGAAGGAGTCTCAGAACCCAGAGTAAAGTTTCTCCTGTAAACCGTCCCTTTGTCCTAGGTGAACGAAAGTCTCTCCACATGCTCAGTTCTGAGAGATAAGTGTTTATGAAAGCCGTCCTTCAGCTAGCTTGTTGGGAACACAAAATTTCTTTTCAGTTGCAAACTACAATCCATACATATATATGGGGAGGTATTAATTCCAACTCGTTTTTAAGTTAAAACTACTGGAACTTCAAACCGGCACTAGGAAACAGACTCAGAACCCATAGTAAAAGTTCCTCCTGCAACCCGTTCCATTTGTGCTAGGTGAACGAAATTCACTCCGCATGCTCAGTTCTGAGAGATAATTTTGTGTGAAAGCCGTCCTTCACCTAGCTTGTTGGGAACACAAAGTTTCTTTTCAGTTGCTAACTACACTCCATACATATATAAGGGGAGGTAATAGCTCAAATCGGTTATACAGTGAAAACTGCAGGAACTTCAAACCGGCAGTAGGAAACCGACTGAGAAATCTGAGTAAAATTTCCCCTTCCAACCGTTCTCTTTGTGCTAGATGAACGAACATCCCTCCACAGGCTCAGTTCTAAGAGATAAGTGTGTGTGAATGCCGTCCTTCACCTAGCTTGTTGGGATAACAAAGATTCTTTCAGTTGCAAATTACACTGCATACATATATGGGGAAGTATATTCTCCAAATCGGTTTTACAGTGAAAACTGCAGGAACTTCAAACTGGCACTAGGAAATAGACTGAGAAACCAGAGTAAAATTTGTCCTTCAAACCGTCCCCTATGTGCTAGATGAAAGAACGTCTCTCCAAATGCTCATATCTGAGAGATACTTGTGTGTGAAACCCGTCATTCACCAAGCTTGTTCGGAACACAAAGTTTCTTTTCAGTTGCAAACTATATTCCATACATATATATGGGGAGGTACTAGCTCGAATCGATTTTACAGTGAAAACTGCAGGAGCTTAAATACGGCACTAGGAAACAGACTGAGAAAACTTAGTAAAATTACTCCTGCAACCCGTTCCCTTTGTGCTAGATGAACGAACGTGTCTACACATGCTCAATTCTGAGAGATAAGTGTTTGTGAAAGCCGTACTTCAGCTAGCTTGTTGGGAACACAAAGTTTCTTTTCATTTGCTATATACACTCCATACATATATATGGGGAGGTACTAGTTCCAACTCGGTTTTAAGTTAAAACTACTGGAACTTCAAACCGGCACTAGGAAACAGACTCAGAACCCAGAGTAAAAGTTTCTCCTGCAACCCGTTACATTTGTGCTAGATGAACATACGTCTCTCCACATGCTCAGGTCTGAGAGATAAGTGTGTGTGAAAGCCGTCCTTCACCTAGCTTGTTGGGAAAACAAAGATTTTTCATTTGCAAACTACACTGCATACATATATGGGGAGGTATAATCTCCAATTCGGTTTTACAGCGAAAACTGCAGGAACTTCAAACCAGCTCTAGGAAACAAACTGAGAAACCAGAGTAACAGTTTCACCTGCTACTGGTTCCCATTTTCTAGATGAACGAACGTCTCTCCACATGCTCATTTCTGAGAGATAAGTGGGTGTGAAAGCCGTCCTTCACCTAGCTTGTTGGGAACACAAATTTTCTTTCCAGTTGCAAACTACATTCCATACATATATATGGGGATATACTAGCTCCAACTCGGTTTTAAATTGAAAACTGCTAGAACTTCAAACCGGCACTAGGAAACAGACTGAGAAACCAGAGTAAAAGTTTCTCCTGCAACCCGTTCCCTTTGTGCTCCGTGAACGAAAGTCTCTCCACATGCTCAGTTCTGAGAGATAAGTGTGTGTTAAAGCCGTACTTCATCTAGCTTGCTGGGAACACAAAGTTTCTTTTCAGTTGCAAAATACACTCCATATTTATACATGTGGAAGTACTAGCTCAAATCGGTTTTACAGTGAAAATAGCAGGATTTTCAATCCGGCACTTGGAAACTGACTGAGAAAGCTGAGTAAAACTTTCTCTTCAAACCGTTCCTTTTGTGCTAGATGAACAAACGTCTATCCACATGCTCAGTTCTGAGATATAAGTGTGTGTGAAAACAGTCCATCTCAAAGCTTGTTGGGAACACAAAGTTTCTTTTAAGTTGCAAACTACACTCCATAAATATATGGGGAGGTATAAGCTCCAACTCGGTTTTACAGTGAAAACTGCAGGAAATTCAAACCGGCACTAGGAAACAGTCTCAGAACCCAGAGTAAAAGTTTCTCCTGTAAACCGTCCATTTGTCCTAGGTGAACGAACGTCTCTCCACATGCTCAGTTCTGAGAGATAAGTGTTTTTGAAAGCCGTCCTTCAGCTAGCTTGTTGGGAACACAAAGTTTCTTTTCAGTGGCAAACTAAAATCCATACATATATATGGGAGGTACTAGCTCCAACTCGATTTTATGGTAAAACTACTGAAACTTCAAACCGGCACTAGGATACAGACTCAGAACCCGTAGTATAAGTTTCTCCTGCAACCCGTTCCGTTTGTGCTAGGTGAACGAACTTCACTCCGCATGCTCAGTTCTGAGAGAAAATTTTGTGTGAAAGCCGTCTTTCACCTACCTTGTTGGGAACACAAAGTTTCTTTTCAGTTGCTAACTACAATCCATACATATATATGGGGAGGTAATAACTCAAATATGTTTTACAGTGAAAACTGCAGGAACTTCAAACCGGCACTAGGAAATGGACTGAGAAAGCTGAGTAAAATTTCCCCTTCCAACATTTCCCTTTGTGCTAGTTGAACGAACGTCTCTCCACATGCTCAGTTCTAAGAGATAAGTGTGTGTGAATGCCGTCCTTCACCTAGCTTGTTGGGAACACAAAGATTCTTTCAGTTGCAAACTACACTGCATACATATATGGGGAGGTATAATCTCCAAATCGGTTTTACAGTGAAAACTGCAGGAACTTCAAACCGGCTCTAGGAAACAGACTGAGAAACCAGAGTAACAGTTTCACATGCTACCCGTTCCCATTTTGGTAGATGAACGAACGTCTCTCCACATGCTGAATTCTGAGAGATAAATCGGTGTGAAAGCTGTCCTTCACCTAGCTTGTTGGGAAAACAAACTTCCTTTTCAGTTGCAAACTACGATCCATACATATATATGGGGAGGTATTAGATCCAACTCGGTTTTACATTGAAAACTGAGGGAAGTTCAAACCAGCACTAGGAAAAAGAGTCAGAACCCAGAGTAACAGATTCACCTGCAACCCGTTCATTTTGTGATAGGTGAACGAATGTCTCTCCACATGCTCAGTTCTGAGAGATAAGTGGGTGTGAAAGCCGTCCTTCACATAGCTTGTTGGGAACACAAATTTTCTTTCCAGTTGTAAACTACATTCCATACATATATATGGGGATGTACTAGTTCCAACTCGGTTTTAAAGTGAAAACTGCTGGAACTTCAAACTGGCACTAGGAAACAGACTGAGAAACCAGACTAAAAGTTTCTCCTGCAAGCCGTTCCCTTTGTGCTCCGTGAACGAAAGTCTCTCCACATGCTCAGTTCTGAGAGATAAGTGTGTGTGAAAGCCATATTTCATCTAGCTTGCTGGGAACACAATGTTTCTTTTCAGTTGCAAAATACACTCCATATTTATACATGTGGAAGTACTAGCTCAAATCGGTTTTACAGTGAAAATATCAGGATTTTCAATCCGGCACTAGGAAACAGACTGAGAAAGCTGAGTAAAACTTTCTCTTCAAACCATTCCTTTTGTGCTAGATGAACGAACGTCACTCCACATGCTCAGTTCTGAGATATAAGTGTGTGTGAAAACAGTCCATCTCAAAGCTTGTTGGGAACACAAAGTTTCTTTTAAGTTGCAAACTACACTCCATAAATATATGGGGAGGTATAAGCTCCACTTGGTTTTACAGTGAAAACTGCAGGAAAATCAAACCGGCACTAGGAAACAGTCTCAGAACCCAGAGTAAATGTTTCTCCTGTAAACCGTCCCTTTGTCCTAGGAGAACGAACGTCTCTCCACATGCTCAGTTCTGAGAGATAAGTGTTTTTGAAAGCCGTCCTTCAGCTAGCTTGTTGGGAACACAAAGTTTCTTTTCAGTGGCAAACTAAAATCCATTCATATATATGGGGAGGTATAGCTCCAATTCGATTTTAAGGTAAAACTACTGAAACTTCAAACCGGCACTAGGATACAGACTCAGAACCCATAGTATAAGTTTCCCCTGCAACCCGTTCCGTTTGTGCTAGGTGAACGAACTTCACTCCGCATGCGCAGTTCTGAGAGAAAATTTTGTGTGAAAGCCGTCTTTCACCTAGCTTGTTGGGAACACAAAGTTTGTTTTCAGTTGCTTACTACACTCCATACATATATATGGGGAGGTAATACCTCAAATATGTTTTACAGTGAAAATTTCAGGAACTTCAAACCGGCACTAGGAAACGGACTGAGAAAGCTGAGTAAAATTTCCCCTTCCAACCTTTCCCTTTGTGCTAGATGAACGAACGACTCTCCACATGCTCAGTTCAAAGAGATAAGTGTGTGTGAATGCCATCCTTCACCTAGCTTGTTGGGAACACAAAGATTCTTTCAGTTGCAAACTACACTGCATATATATATGGGGAGGTATAATCTCCAAATCGGTTTTACAGTGAAAACTGCAGGAACTTCAAACCGGCTCTAGGAAACAGACTGAGAACCAGAGTAACAGTTTCACCTGCTACCCGTTCCCATTTTGCTAGATGAACGAACGTCTCTCCACATGCTGAATTTTGAGAGATAAGTGGGTGTGAAAGCTGTCCTTCACATAGCTTGTTGGGAAAACAAACTTTCTTTTCAGTTGCAAACTACAATCCATACATATATATGGGGAGGTACTAGATCCAACTCGGGTTTACAGTGAAAACTGAGGGAACTTCAAACCAACACTTGGAAAAAGACTCAGAACCCAGAGTAATAGATTCTCCTGCAACCCGTTCATTTGTGCTAGGTGAACGAACTTCTCTCCACATGCTCATTTCTGAGAGATAATTGTGTGTGAAAGCCGTGCTTCTACTAGATTGCTGGGAACACAAAGTTTCTTTTCAGTTGCAAAATACTCTCCATATTTATACATGCGGAAGTACTAGCTCAAATCGGTTTTACAGTGAAAATAGCAGGAATTTCATACCGGCACTAGGAAACAGACTGAGAAAGCTGAGTAAAATTTTCTCTTCAAACCGTTTCTTTTGTGCTAGATGAACGAACGTCTATCCACATGCTCAGTTCTGAGAAATATGTGTGTGTGAAAGCCGTCCATCACCAAGCTTGTTGGGAACACAAAGTTTCTTTTCATTTGCAAAATACACTCCATATATATATATGGGGAGGTACTAGCTCAAATCGGTTTTACAGAGAAAACTGCAGGAACTTCAATACGACACTATGAAACAAACTGAGAAAGATTAGTAAAATTTCCCCTGCAACCCGTTCCCTTTGTGCCTGATGAACGAACTTCTCTCCACATACTCAGTTCTGAGAGATAAGTGGATGTGAAAACCGTCCTTCACCTAACTTGTTGGGATGAAAAACTTTCTTTTAAGTTGAAATCTACATTCCATACATATATATGAGGAGGTACAAGCTCCAACTCAGTTTTACAGTGAAAACATCAGGAACTTCAAACCGGCACTAGGAAACAGACTCAGAACCCAGAGTAAAAGTTTCTCCTGCAACCCGTTCAATTTGTGCTAGGTGAACGAACGTCACTCCGCATGCTAAGTTCTGAGAGATAATGAGTGTGAAAGCCGTCCTTCACCTAGCTTGTTGGGAACACAAATTTACTATTCAGATGCTTACTACACTCCATTCATATATATTGGGGAGGTACTAGCTCAAATCGGTTTTACAGTGAAAACTTCAGGAACTTCAAACCGGCACTAGGAAACTGACTGAGAAACCAGAGAACAAGTTTCCCCTGCAACCTGTTCCCTTTGTGCTACATGAACGAAATTCTCTCCACATGCTGAGTTCTGAGAGATATGTGTGTGTTAAAGCCATTCTTCACCCAGCTTGTTGAGAACGCAAAGTTTCTTTTAAGATGCAAACTACTCTCCGTACATTTATATGGGTTGGTACAAGCTCCAAATGGGTTTTACAGTAAATACTGTAGGAACTTCATAATGACACCAGGAAAAATACTGAGAAACCAGAGTAAAATTTCTCCTGAAACCGGTTTCCTTTGTGCTAGATGAACGAACGTCTATCGACATGCTCAGTTCAGAAAGATAATTTTGGGTGAAAGTCGTCCTTCAACTAGCTTGTTGGAAACACAAAGTTTCTTTCAGTAGCAAATTTCACTCCATACATATATATGGGGAGGTACTAGATCCAACTCGGTTTTACAATGAAAACTGCAGGAACTTCTATAAGGCACTAGGAAACAGACTGAGAAATCTTAGTAAAATTTCACCTGCAAACCGTTCCCTTTGTGCTAGATGAACGAACGTCTCTACACATGCTCTGTTTTGAGAGATAAGTGTGTGTGAATGACGTCCGTCAACTAGCTTGTTGGGAAACAAAGTTTTTCCATTTGCAATCTACACTCCATAAATATATATGGGGAGGTAATAACTCCAACTCGGTTTTACAGAGAAAACTGCAGGAAATTCCAACCGGAACCAGGAAACTGTTTCAGAAACCAGAGTAAAAGTTTCTCCTGTAAACCGTTCCCATTGTCGTAGGTGAACGAAAGTCTCTCCACATGCTCATTTTGGAGAGATAAGTGTGTGTTAAAGCCGACCTTGACCTAGCTTGTTGGGAACACAAAGTTTCTTTTCAGTTTCTAAATACACTCCATACATATATATGGGGATGTACTAGCTCCAACTGTGTTTTACAGTGAAAACTGCAGGAACTTCAAACTGGCACTAGGAAATAGACTGAGAAACCAGAGTAAAATTTGTCCTTCAAACCGTCCCCTATGTGCTAGATGAAACAACGTCTCTCCAAATGCTCATATCTGAGAGATACTTGTCTGTGAAAGCCGTCCTTCAACTAGCTTGTTCGGAACACAAAGTTTCTTTTCAGTTGCAAATTACATTCCATACATATATATGGGGAGGCACTAGCTCAAATCGATTTTACAGTGAAAACTGCAGGAACTTCAATACGGCACTAGGAAACAGACTGAGAAAACTTAGTAAAATTACACCTGCAATCCGTTCCCTTTGTGCTAGATGAACGAACGTCTCTCCACATGCTCAGTTCTGAGAGATAAGTATGTGTGAAAGCCGTCCTTCACATAGCTTGTTTGGAACACAAAGTTTCTTTTCAGTTGCAAACTACAATCCATATATATATAAGGGGAGGTACTAGCTCCAACTCGGTTTTACAGAGAAAAATGCCGGAACTTCCAACCGGCACTAGGAAACAGTCTCAGAACCCAGAGTAAAAGTTTCGCCTGTAAACCGTTCCCATTGTCGTAGGTGAACGAAAGTCTCTCCACATGCTCATTTCGGAGAGATAAGTGTGTGTTAAAGCCGACCTTCACCTAGCTTGTTGGGAACACAAAGTTTCTTTTCAGTTTCAAAATACACTCCATACATATATATGGGGATGTACTAGCTCCAACTGTGTTTTACAGTTAAAACTGCAGGAACTTCAAACCGGCACTAGGAAACAGACTCAGAACCCAGAGTAAAAGTTTCTCCTGCAACCCGTTCCATTTGTGCTAGGTGAACGAACCTCACTACGCATGCTAAGTTCTGAGAGATAATGAGTGTGAAAGCCGTCCTTCACCTAGCTTGTTGGGAACACAAATTTACTTTTCAGATGCTTACTACACTCCATTCATATATATTGGGGAGGTACTAGCTCAAATCGGTTTTACAGTGAAAACTTCAGGAACTTCATACCGGCACTAGGAAACTGACTGAGAATCCAGAGAACAAGTTTCCCCTGCAACCTGTTCCCTTTGTGCTACATGAACGAAATTCTCTCCACATGCTAAGTTCTGAGAGATATGTGTATGTTAAAGCCATTCTTCACCCAGCTTGTTGAGAACGCAAAGTTTCTTTTAAGATGCAAACTACTCTCCGTACATATATATGGGTTGGTACAAGCTCCAAATGGGTTTTACAGTGAAAACTGTAGGAACTTCATAATGACACCAGGAAAAATACTGAGAAACCAGAGTAAAATTTCTCCTGAATCCGGTTTCCTTTGTGCTAGATGAACGAACGTCTATCGACATGCTCAGTTCAGAAAGATAATTTTGGGTGAAAGTCGTCCTTCAACTAGCTTGTTGGAAACACAAAGTTTCTTTCAGTAGCAAATTTCACTCCATACATATATATGGGGAGGTACTAGCTCCAACTCGGTTTTACAGTGAAAACTGCAGGAACTTCTATAAGGCACTAGGAAACAGACTGAGAAATCTTAGTAAAATTTCACCTGCAAACCGTTCCCTTTGTGCTAGATGAACGAACGTCTCTACACATGCTCTGTTTTGAGAGATAAGTGTGTGTGAATGACGTCCGTCACCTAGCTTGTTGGGAAACAAAGTTTTTCCATTTGCAATCTACACTCCATAAATATATATGGGGAGGTAATAACTCCAACTCGGTTTTACAGAGAAAACTGCAGGAAATTCAAACCGGCACTAGGAAACTGTTTCAGAACCCAGAGTAAAAGTTTCTACTGTAAACCGTTCACATTGTCGTAGGTGAACGAAATTCTATCCACATGCTCATTTCGGAGAGATAAGTGTGTGTTAAAGCCGACCTTCACCTAGCTCGTTGGGAACACAAAGTTTCTTTTCAGTTTCAAAATACACTCCATACATATATATGGGGATGTACTAGCTCCAACTGTGTTTTACAGTGAAAACTGCAGGAACTTCAAACTGGCAC
Source organism: Camelus bactrianus (assembly GCF_048773025.1). Taxonomy (NCBI): domain Eukaryota; kingdom Metazoa; phylum Chordata; class Mammalia; order Artiodactyla; family Camelidae; genus Camelus; species Camelus bactrianus. The sequence goes on from NC_133566.1 coordinate 1,274,654, forward strand.
TAATAAATAGACTGAGAAACCAGAGTAAAATTTGTCCTTCAAACCGTCCCCTATGTGCTAGATGAAAGAACGTCTCTCCAAATGCTCATATCTGAGAGATACTTGTCTGTGAAAGCCGTCCTTCAACTAGCTTGTTCGGAACACAAAGTTTCTTTTCAGTTGCAAATTACATTCCATACATATATATGGGGAGGTACTAGCTCAAATCGATTTTACAGTGAAACCTGCAGGAACTTCAATACGGCACTAGGAAACAGACTGAGAAAACCTAGTAAAATTACACCTGCAATCCGTTCCCTTTGTGCTAGATGAACGAACGTCTCTCCACATGCTCAGTTCTGAGAGATAAGTATGTGTGAAAGCCGTCCTTCAAATAGCTTGTTGGGAACACAAAGTTTCTTTTCAGTTGCAAACTACAATCCATAAATATATATGGGGATGTACTAGCTCCAACTCGGTTTTACAGAGAAAAATCCCGGAACTTCCAACCGGCACTAGGAAACAGTCTCAGAACCCAGAGTAAAAGTTTCTCCTGTAAACCGTTCCCATTGTCGTAGGTGAACGAAAGTCTCTCCACATGCTCATTTCGGAGAGATAAGTGTGTGTTAAAGCCGACCTTCACCTAGCTTGTTGGGAACACAAAGTTTCTTTTCAGTTTCTAAATACACTCCATTCATATATATGGGTATGTACTAGCTCCAACTCGGTTTTACAGTGAAAACTTCAGGAACTTCAAACCGGCACTAGGAAACAGACTCAGAACCCAGAGTAAAAGTTTCTCCTGCAACCCGTTCCGTTTGTGCTAGGTGAACGAACTTCACTCCGCATGCTAAGTTCTGAGAGATAATGAGTGTGAAAACCGTCCTTCACCTAGCTTGTTTGGAACACAAATTTACTTTTCAGATGCTTACTACACTCCATTCATATATATTGGGGAGGTACTAGCTCAAATCCGTTTTACAGTGAAAACTTCAGGAACTTCAAACCGGCACTAGGAAACTGACTGAGAAACCAGAGAACAAGTTTCCCCTGCAACCTGTTCCCTTTGTGCTACATGAACGAAATTCTCTCCACATGCTAAGTTCTGAGAGATATGTGTGTGTTAAAGCCATTCTTCACCCAGCTTGTTGAGAACGCAAAGTTTCTTTTAAGATGCAAACTACTCTCCGTACATATATATGGGTTGGTACAAGCTCCAAATGGGTTTTACAGTGAAAACTGTAGGAACTTCATAATGACACCAGGAAAAATACTGAGAAACCAGAGTAAAATTTCCCCTGAAACCGGTTTCCTTTGTGCTAGATGAACGAACGTCTATCGACATGCTCAGTTCAGAAAGATAATTTTGGGTGAAAGTCGTCCTTCAAATAGCTTGTTGGAAACACAAAGTTTCTTTCAGTAGCAAATTTCACTCCATACATATATATGGGGAGGTACTAGCTCCAACTCGGTTTTACAGTGAAAACTGCAGGAACTTCTATAAGGCACTAGGAAACAGACTGAGAAATCTTAGTAAAATTTCCCCTGAAAACCGTTCCGTTTGTGCTAGATGAACGAACGTCTCTCCACATGCTCTGTTTTGAGAGATAAGTGTGTGTGAATGACGTCTGTCACCTAGCTTGTTGGGAAACAAAGTTTTTCCATTTGCAATCTACACTCCATAAATATATATGGGGAGGTAATAACTCCAACACGGTTTTACAGAGAAAACTTCCGGAAATTCCAACCGGCACTTGGAAACTGTTTCAGAAACCAGAGTAAAAGTTTCACCTGTAAACCGTTCCCATTGTCTTAGGTGAACGAAAGTCTCTCCACATGCTCATTTCGGAGAGATAAGTGTGTGTTAAAGCCGACCTTCACCTAGCTTGTTGGGAACACAAAGTTTCTTTTCAGTTTCTAAATACACTCCATACATATATATGGGTATGTACTAGCTCCAACTCGGTTTCACAGTGAAAACTTCAGGTACTTCAAACCGGCACTAGGAAACAGACTCAGAACCCAGAGTAAAAGTTTCTCCTGCAACCCGTTCCGTTTGTGCTAGGTTAACAAACGTCACTCCGCATGCTAAGTTCTGAGATATAATGAGTGTGAAAGCCGTCCTTCACATAGCTTGTTGGGAACACAAATTTACTTTTCAGATGCTTACTACACTCCATTCATATATATTGGGGAGGTACTAGCTCAAATCGGTTTTACAGTGAAAACTTCAGGAACTTCAAACCGGCACTAGGAAACAGACTGAGAAACCAGAGTAAAAGTTTCTCCTGCAACCCGTTCCCTTTGTGCTAGTTGAACGAATGTCTCTCCACATGTTCAGTTCTGAGAGATAAGTGTGTGTGAAAGCCGTCCTTCACCTAGCTTGTTGGGAACACAATGTTTCTTTTCAGTTGCAAACTCCACTCCATACATATATATGGGGAGGTACTAGCTCCAACTCGGTTTTACAGTGAAAACTGCAGGAACTTCAAACCGGCACTAGGAAACAGACTGAGAAACCAGAGTAATACTTTCTCCTGCAACCCGTTCCCTTTGTGCTAGATGAACGAACGTCTCTCCACATGCTCAGTCCTGAGAGGTAAGTGTGTGTGAAAGCCGTCCTTCACCTAGCTTGTTGGGAACACAAAGTTTCTTTTCAGTTGCAAACTCCACTCCATACATATATATGGGGAGGTACTAGCTCCAATTCGGTTTTACAGTGAAAACTGCAGGTACTTCAACCCGGCACTAGGAAACAGACTGAGAAACCAGAGTAAAAGTTTCTCCTGCAACCCGTTCCCTTTTTGCTAGATGAACGAACGTCTCTCCACATGCGCAGTTCTGAGAGATATGTGTGTGTGAAAGCCGTCCTTTACCTAGCTTGTTGGGAACACAAAGTTTCTTTTCAGTTGCAAACTCCACTCCATACATATATATGGGGAGGTACTAGCTCCAACTCTTTTTTAAAGGGAAAACTGCAGGAACTTCAAACCGGCACTAGGAAACAGACTGAGAAACCAGAGTAAAAGTTTCTCCTGCAACCCGTTCCCTTTGTGCTAGATGAACGAAAGTCTCTCCACATGCTCATTTCTGAGAGATAAGTGTGTGTGAAATCCGTCCTTCACCTAGCTTGTTGGGAACACAAAGTTTCTTTTCAGTTGCAAACTCCACTGCATACATATATAAGGGTAGGTACAAGCTCCAACTCGATTTTACAGTGAAAACTGCAGGAACTTCAAACCGGCACTAGGAAACAGACTGAGAAACCAGAGTAAAAGTTTCTCTTGCCTCCCGTTCCCTTTGTGCTAGATGAACGAACGTCTCTCCACATGCTCAGTTCTGAGAGATATGTGTGTGTGAAAGCCGTCTTTCACCTAGCTTGTTGGGAACACAAAGTTTCCTTTCAGTTTCATACCCCACTCCATACATATATAAGGGGAGGTACTAGCTCCAAATCGGTTTTACAGTGAGAACTGCAGGAACTTCAAACCGGCACTAGGAAACAGACTGAGAAACCAGAGTAATACTTTCTCCTGCAACCCGTTCCCTTTGTGCTAGATGAACGAACGTCTCTCCACATGCTCAGTCCTGAGAGGTAAGTGTGTGTGAAAGCCGTCCTTCACCTAGCTTGTTGGGAACACAAACTTTCTTTTCAGTTGCAAACTCCACTCCATACATATATATGGGGAGGTACTAGCTCCAATTCGGTTTTAAAGTGAAAACTGCAGGAACTTCAAACCGGCACTAGGAAACAGACTGAGAAACCAGAGTAAAAGTTCCTCCTGCAACCCGTTCCATTTTTGCTAGATGAACGAACGTCTCTCCACATGCGCAGTTCTGAGAGATATGTGTGTGTGAAAGCCGTCCTTCACCTAGCTTGTTGGGAACACAAAGTTTCTTTTCAGTTGCAAACTCCACTCCATACATATATATGGGGAGGTACTAGCTCGAACTCTTTTTTAAAGGGAAAACTGCAGGAACTTCAAACCGGCACTAGGAAACAGACTGAGAAACCAGAGTAAAAGTTTCTCTTGCCTCCCGTTCCCTTTGTGCTAGATGAACGAACGTCTCTCCACATGCTCAGTTCTGAGAGATATGTGTGTGTGAAAGCCGTCTTTCACCTAGCTTGTTGGGAACACAAAGTTTCTTTTCAGTTTCATACCCCACTCCATACATATATAATGGGACGTACTAGCTCCAACTCGGTTTTACAGTGAAAACTGCAGGAACTTCAAAACGGCACTAGGAAACAGACTGAGAAACCAGAGTAAAAGTTTCTCCTGCAACCCGTTCCCTTTTTGCTAGATGAACGAAAGTCTCTCCACATGCGCAGTTCTGAGAGATATGTGTGTGTGAAAGCCGTCCTTCAACTAGCTTGTTGGGAACACAAAGTTTCTTTTCAGTTGCAAACTCCACTCCATACATATATATGGGGAGGTACTAGCTCCAACTCGGTTTTACAGTGAAAACTGCAGGAACTTCAAACCGGCACTAGGAAACAGACTGAGAAACCAGAGTAAAAGTTTCTCTTGCCTCCCGTTCCCTTTGTGCTAGATGAACGAACGTCTCTCCACATGCTCAGTTCTGAGAGATATGTGTGTGTGAAAGCCGTCTTTCACCTAGCTTGTTGGGAACACAAAGTTTCTTTTCAGTTTCATACCCCACTCCATACATATATAAGGGGAGGTACTAGCTCCAAATCGGTTTTACAGTGAGAACTGCAGGAACTTCAAACCGGCACTAGGAAACAGACTGAGAAACCAGAGTAATACTTTCTCCTGCAAACCGTTCCCTTTGTGCTAGATGAACGAACGTCTCTCCACATGCTCAGTCCTGAGAGGTAAGTGTGTGTGAAAGCCGTCCTTCACCTAGCTTGTTGGGAACACAAAGTTTCTTTTCAGTTGCAAACTCCACTCCATACATATATATGGGGAGGTACTAGCTCCAATTCGGTTTTACAGTGAAAACTGCAGGAACTTCAAACCGGCACTAGGAAACAGACTGAGAAACCAGAGTAAAAGTTTCTCTTGCCTCCCGTTCCCTTTGTGCTAGATGAACGAACGTCTCTCCACATGCTCAGTTCTGAGAGATATGTGTGTGTTAAAGCCATTCTTCACCCAGCTTGTTGAGAACGGAAAATTTCTTTTAAGATGCAAACTAATCTCCGTACATATATATGGGTTGGTACAAGCTCCAAATGGGTTTTACAGTGAAAACTGCAGGAACTTCTATAAGGCACTAGGAAACAGACTGAGAAATCTTAGTAAAATTTCCCCTGCAAACCGTTCCCTTTGTGCTAGATGAACGAACGTCTCTCCACATGCTCTGTTTTGAGAGATAAGTGTGTGTGAATGACGTCCGTCACCTAGCTTGTTGGGAAACAAAGTTTTTCCATTTGCAATCTACACTCCATAAATATATATGGGGAGGTAATAACTCCAACTCGGTTTTACAGAGAAAACTGCAGGAAATTCCAACCGGCACTAGGAAACTGTTTCAGAACCCAGAGTAAAAGTTTCTACAGTAAACCGTTCCCATTGTCGTAGGTGAACGAAATTCTATGCACATGCTCATTTCGGAGAGATAAGTGTGTGTTAAAGCCGAACTTCACCTAGCTTGTTGGGTACACAAAGTTTCTTTTCAGTTTCTAAATACACTCCATACATATATATGGGGATGTACTAGCTCCAACTGTGTTTTACAGTGAAAACTGCAGGAACTTCAAACTGGCACTAGGAAATAGACTGAGAAACCAGAGTAAAATTTGTCCTTCAAACCGTCCCCTATGTGCTAGATGAAAGAACGTCTCTCCAAATGCTAATATCTGAGAGATACTTGTCTGTGAAAGCCGTCCTTCAACTAGCTTGTTCGGACCACAAAGTTTCTTTTCAGTTGCAAATTACATTCCATACATATATATGGGGAGGTACTAGCTCAAATCGATTTTACAGTGAAAACTGCAGGAACTTCAATACGGCACTTTGAAACAGACTGAGAAAACTTAGTAAAATTACACCTGCAATCCGTTCCCTTTGTGCTAGATGAACGAACGTCTCTCCACATGCTCAGTTCTGAGAGATAAGTATGTGTGAAAGCCGTCCTTCACATAGCTTGTTGGGAACACAAATTTTCTTTTCAGTTGCAAACTACAATCCATATATATATAAGGGGAGGTACTAGCTCCAACTCGGTTTTACAGAGAAAAATGCCGGAACTTCCAACCGGCACTAGGAAACAGTCTCAGAACCCAGAGTAAAAGTTTCGCCTGTAAACCGTTCCCATTGTCGTAGGTGAACGAAAGTCTCTCCACATGCTCATTTCGGAGAGATAAGTGTGTGTTAAAGCCGACCTTCACCTAGCTTGTTGGGAACACAAAGTTTCTTTTCAGTTTCAAAATACACTCCATACATATATATGGGGATGTACTAGCTCCAACTGTGTTTTACAGTTAAAACTGCAGGAACTTCAAACCGGCACTAGGAAACAGACTCAGAACCCAGAGTAAAAGTTTCTCCTGCAACCCGTTCCATTTGTGCTAGGTGAACGAACCTCACTACGCATGCTAAGTTCTGAGAGATAATGAGTGTGAAAGCCGTCCTTCACCTAGCTTGTTGGGAACACAAATTTACTTTTCAGATGCTTACTACACTCCATTCATATATATTGGGGAGGTACTAGCTCAAATCCGTTTTACAGTGAAAACTTCAGGAACTTCATACCGGCACTAGGAAACTGACTGAGAAACCAGAGAACAAGTTTCCCCTGCAACCTGTTCCCTTTGTGCTACATGAACGAAATTCTCTCCACATGCTAAGTTCTGAGAGATATGTGTGTGTTAAAGCCATTCTTCACCCAGCTTGTTGAGAACGCAAAGTTTCTTTTAAGATGCAAACTACTCTCCGTACATATATATGGGTTGGTACAAGCTCCAAATGGGTTTTACAGTGAAAACTGTAGGAACTTCATAATGACACCAGGAAAAATACTGAGAAACCAGAGTAAAATTTCCCCTGAAACCGGTTTCCTTTGTGCTAGATGAACGAACGTCTATCGACATGCTCAGTTCAGAAAGATAATTTTGGGTGAAAGTCGTCCTTCAAATAGCTTGTTGGAAACACAAAGTTTCTTTCAGTAGCAAATTTCACTCCATACATATATATGGGGAGGTACTAGCTCCAACTCGGTTTTACAGTGAAAACTGCAGGAACTTCTATAAGGCACTAGGAAACAGACTGAGAAATCTTAGTAAAATTTCCCCTGAAAACCGTTCCGTTTGTGCTAGATGAACGAACGTCTCTCCACATGCTCTGTTTTGAGAGATAAGTGTGTGTGAATGACGTCTGTCACCTAGCTTGTTGGGAAACAAAGTTTTTCCATTTGCAATCTACACTCCATAAATATATATGGGGAGGTAATAACTCCAACACGGTTTTACAGAGAAAACTTCCGGAAATTCCAACCGGCACTTGGAAACTGTTTCAGAAACCAGAGTAAAAGTTTCACCTGTAAACCGTTCCCATTGTCTTAGGTGAACGAAAGTCTCTCCACATGCTCATTTCGGAGAGATAAGTGTGTGTTAAAGCCGACCTTCACCTAGCTTGTTGGGAACACAAAGTTTCTTTTCAGTTTCTAAATACACTCCATACATATATATGGGTATGTACTAGCTCCAACTCGGTTTCACAGTGAAAACTTCAGGTACTTCAAACCGGCACTAGGAAACAGACTCAGAACCCAGAGTAAAACTTTCTCTTGCAACCCGTTCCGTTTGTGCTAGGTTAACGAACGTCACTCCGCATGCTAAGTTCTGAGAGATAATGAGTGTGAAAGCCGTCCTTCACATAGCTTGTTGGGAACACAAATTTACTTTTCAGATGCTTACTACACTCCATTCATATATATTGGGGAGGTACTAGCTCAAATCGGTTTTACAGTGAAAACTTCAGGAACTTCAAACCGGCACTAGGAAACTGACTGAGAAACCAGAGAACAAGTTTCCCCTGCAACCTGTTCCCTTTGTGCTACATGAACGAAATTCTCTCCACATGCTAAGTTCTGAGAGATATGTGTGTGTTAAAGCCATTCTTCACCCAGCTTGTTGAGAACGGAAAATTTTTTTTAAGATGCAAACTACTCTCCGTACATATATATGGGTTGGTACAAGCTCCAAATGGGTTTTACAGTGAAAACTGCAGGAACTTCTATAAGGCACTAGGAAACAGACTGAGAAATCTTAGTAAAATTTCCCCTGCAAACCGTTCCCTTTGTGCTAGATGAACGAACGTCTCTCCACATGCTCTGTTTTGAGAGATAAGTGTGTGTGAATGACGTCCGTCTCCTAGCTTGTTGGGAAACAAAGTTTTTCCATTTGCAATCTACACTCCATTAATATATATGGGGAGGTAATAACTCCAACTCGGTTTTACAGAGAAAACTGCAGGAAATTCCAACCGGCACTAGGAAACTGTTTCAGAACCCAGAGTAAAAGTTTCTACTGTAAACCGTTCCCATTGTCGTAGGTGAACGAAATTCTATCCACATGCTCATTTCGGAGAGATAAGTGTGTGTTAAAGCCGACCTTCACCTAGCTTGTTGGGAACACAAAGTTTCTTTTCAGGTTCAAAATACACTCCATTCATATGTATGGGGATGTACTAGCTCCAACTGTGTTTTACAGTGAAAACTGCAGGAACTTCAAACTGGCACTAGGAAATAGACTGAGAAACCAGAGTAAAATTTGTCCTTCAAACCGTCCCCTATGTGCTAGATGAAAGAACGTCTCTCCAAATGCTCATATCTGAGAGATACTTGTCTTTGAAAGCCGCCCTTCAACTAGCTTGTTCGGAACACAAAGTTTCTTTTCAGTTGCAAACTACAATCCATAAATATATATGGGGAGGTACTAGCTCCAACTCGGTTTTACAGAGAAAAATGCCGGAACTTCCAACCGGCACTAGGAAATAGTCTCAGAACCCAGAGTAAAAGTTTCTCCTGTAAACCGTTCCCATTGTCGTAGGTGAACGAAAGTCTCTCCACATGCTCATTTCGGAGAGATAAGTGTGTGTTAAAGCCGACCTTCACCTAGCTTGTTGGGAACACAAAGTTTCTTTTCAGTTTCTAAACACACTCCATACATATATATGGGTATGTACTAGCTCAAACTCGGTTTTACAGTGAAAACTTCAGGAACTTCAAACCGGCACTAGGAAACAGACTCAGAACCCAGAGTAAAAGTTTCTCCTGCAACCCGTTCCGTTTGTGCTAGGTGAACGAACGTCACTCCGCATGCGAAGTTCTGAGAGATAATGAGTGTGAAAGCCGTCCTTCACCTAGCTTGTTGGGAACACAAATTTACTTTTCAGATGCTTACTACACTCCATTCATATATATTGGGGAGGTACTAGCTCAAATCGGTTTTACAGTGAAAACTTCAGGAACTTCAAACCGGCACTAGGAAACTGACTGAGAAACCAAAGAACAAGTTTCCCCTGCAACCTGTTCCCTTTGTGCTACATGAACGAAATTCTCTCCACATGCTAAGTTCTGAGAGAGATGTGTGTGTTAAAGCCATTCTTCACCCAGCTTGATGAGAACGCAAAGTTTCTTTTAAGATGCAAACTACTCTCCGTACATATATATGGGTTGGTACAAGCTCCAAATGGGTTTTACAGTGAAAACTGTAGGAACTTCATAATGACACCAGGAAAAATACTGAGAAACCAGAGTAAAATTTCTCCTGAAACCGGTTTCCTTTGTGCTAGATGAACGAACGTCTATCGACATGCTCAGTTCAGAAAGATAATTTTGGGTGAAAGTCGTCCTTCAACTAGCTTGTTGGAAACACAAAGTTTTTTTCAGTAGCAAATTTCACTCCATACATATATATGGGGAGGTACTAGCTCCAACTCGGTTTTACAGTGAAAACTGCAGGAACTTCTATAAGGCACTAGGAAACAGACTGAGAAATCTTAGTAAAATTTCCCCTGCAAACCGTTCCCTTTGTGCTAGATGAACGAACGTCTCTACACATGCTCTGTTTTGAGAGATAAGTGTGTGTGAATGACGTCCGTCACCTAGCTTGTTGGGAAACAAAGTTTTTCCATTTGCAATCTACACTCCATAAATATATATGGGGAGGTAATAACTCCAACTCGGTTTTACAGAGAAAACTGCAGGAAATTCCAACCGGCACTAGGAAATTGTTTCAGAACCCAGAGTAAAAGTTTCACCTGTAAACCGTTCCCATTGTCGTAGGTGAATGAAATTCTATCCACATGCTCATTTCGGAGAGATAAGTGTGTGTTAAAGCCGAACTTCACCTAGCTTGTTGGGAACACAAAGTTTCTTTTCAGTTTCAAAATACACTCCATACATATATATGGGGATGTACTAGCTCCAACTGTGTTTTACAGTGAAAACTGCAGGAACTTCAAACTGGCACTAGGAAATAGACTGAGAAACCAGAGTAAAATTTGTCCTTCAAACCGTCCCCTATGTGCTAGATGAAAGAACGTCTCTCCAAATGCTCATATCTGAGAGATACTTGTCTGTGAAAGCCGTCCTTCAACTAGCTTGTTCGGAACAAAGTTTCTTTTCAGTTGCAAATTACATTCCATACATATATATGGGGAGGTACTAGCTCAAATCGATTTTACAGTGAAAACTGCAGGAACTTCAATACGGCACTAGGAAACAGACTGAGAAAACTTAGTAAAATTACACCTGCAATCCGTTCCCTTTGTGCTAGATGAACGAACGTCTCTCCACATGCTCAGTTCTGAGAGATAAGTATGTGTGAAAGCCGTCCTTCACATAGCTTGTTGGGAACACAAAGTTTCTTTTCAGTTGCAAACAACAATCCATAAATATATATGGGGAGGTACTAGCTCCAACTCGGTTTTACAGAGAAAAATGCCGGAACTTCCAACCGGCACTAGGAAACAGTCTCAGAACCCAGAGTAAAAGTTTCTCCTGTAAACCGTTTCCATTGTCGTAGGTGAACGAAAGTCTCTCCACATGCTCATTTCGGAGAGATAAGTGTGTGTTAAAGCCGAAATTCACCTAGCTTGTTGGGAACACAAAGTTTCTTTTCAATTTCTAAATACACTCCATACATATATATGGGTATGTACTAGCTCCAACTCGGTTTTACAGTGAAAACTGCAGGAACTTCAAACCGGCACTAGGAAACAGACTCAGAACCCAGAGAAACAGTTTCTCCTTCAACCCGTTCCCTTTGTGCTAGGTGAACAAAAGTCTCTCTACATGCTCAGTTCTAGAGATATGTGTGTGTGAAAGCCGTCCTTCACCTAGATTGCTGGGGACAAAAAGTTCTTTTAATTGCAAAATACACTCCATACATATACATGCTGAGTTACTAGCTCATATCAGTATTATTGTGAAAATAGCAGGAATTTCAATCCGGCACTAGGAAACAGACTGGGAATGCTGAGTAAAATTTTCCCTACAACCCGTTCCCTTTCTGCTAGATGAACGAAAGTCTATCCACATGCTCAGTTCTGAGATATAAGTGTGTGTGAAAGCAGTCCATCTCAAATCTTATTGGGAACACAGAGTTTCTTTATGTTGCAAATTACACTCCATAAATATATGGGGAGGTATATGTTCCAAATCGGTTTTACAGTGAAACCTGCAGGAACTTCAAACCGGCACTAGGAAACAGATTGAGAAACCAGAGTAAAAGTTTCCCTGCAAACAGTTCCCTTTGTGCTAGATGAATGAAGATCTCTCCAGATGCTCTGTTCTGAGAGATAAGTGTGTGTGAAAGCCGACCATCAACAAGCTTGTTGTGGACACAAAGTTTCTTTTCAGTAGCAAACTACTCTCCATACATATATATGGGAAGGTAATAGCTCCAACACTGTTTTACAGTGAAAACTGCAGGAAATTCAAACCGGCACTAGGAAACAGTCTCATAACTCAAAGTAAAAGTTACTCCTGTAAACCGTCCCTTTCTCCTAGGTGAACGAAAGTCTCTCCACATGCTCAGTTCTGAGAGATAATTATGTGTGAAAGTCGTCCTTCAAATAGCTTGTTGGGAACACAAAGTTTCTTTTCAGTTGCAAACTAATATCCATAAATATATATGGGGAGGTCCTAGCTCCAACTGTGTTTTACAGTGAAAACTGCAGGAACTTCAAACTGGCACTAGGAAATAGACTGAGAAACCAGAGAAATATTTGTACTTCACACCATCCCCAATGTGCTAGATGAAAGAACGTCTCTCCAAATGCTCATATGTGAGAGATAATTGTGTGTGAAAGCTGTCCTTCAACTAGCTTGTTGGGAACACAAAGTTTCTTTTCAGTTGCAAACTATATTCCATACATATATATGGGGAGGTTCTAGCTCAAATCGATTTTACAGTGAAAACTGCAGGAACTTCAATACGGCACTAGGAAACAGACTGAGAAAACTTAGTAACATTACACCTGCAACCCGTTCCCTTTGTGCTAGATAAACGAACGTCTCTCCACATGCTCAGTTCTGAGAGATAAGTGTTTGTGAAAGCCGTACTTCAGCTAGCTTGTTGGGAACACAAAGTTTCTTTCCAGTTGCAAACAACAATCCATACGTATATATGGGGTGGTACTAGTTCCAACTCGGATTTAAGTTAAAACTACTGGAACTTCAAACCGGCACTATGAAACAGACTCAGAAGCCAGAGTAAAAGTTTCTCCTGCAACCCGTTACCTTTGTGCTAGATGAACGAACGTCTCTCCACATGCTCAGTTCTGAGAGATAAGTGTGTGTGAAAGCCGTCCTTCACTTAGCTTGTTTGGAAAACAAAGATTCTTTCAGTTGCAAACTACACTGCGTACATATATGGGGAGGTATAATCTCCAAATCGGTTTTACAGTGAAAACTGCAGGAACTTCAAACCGGCTTTAGGAAACAGACTGAGAAAACCAAGTAACAGTTTCACCTGCTACCCGTTCCCATTTTCCTAGATGAACGATCGTCTCTCCACATGCTCAGTTCTGAGAGATAATTGTGTGTGAAAGCCGTCCTTCACCTAGCTTGTTGGGAAAACAAATTTTCTTTTCAGTTGCAAACTACACTCCATACATATATATGGGGAGGTACTAGATCCAAATTGGTTTTACAGTGAAATCTGAGGGAACTTCAAACCAGCACTAGGAAAAAGACTCAGAACCCAGAGTAACAGATTCTCCTGCAAACCGATCACTTTGTGCTAGGTGAACGAACGTCTCTCCACATGCTCATTACTGAGAGATAAGTGTGTGTGAAAGCCATCCTTCACCTAGCTTGTTGGGAACACAAATTTTCTTCCAAGTTGCAAACTACACTCCATACATATATATGGGGATGTACTAGCTCCAACTTGGTTTTAAAGTGAAAACTGCTGGAACTTCAAACTGGCACTAGGAAACAGACTGTGAAACCAGAGTAAAAGTTTCACTTGCAACCCGTTCCCTTTGTGCTCCGTGAACGAAAGTCTCTACACATGTTCAGTTCTGAGAGATAAGTGTGTGTGAAAGCCGTACTTCTTCTAGCTTGCTGAGAACACAAACTTTCTTTTCAGTTGCAAAATACACTCCATACTTATACATGCGGAAGTACTAGCTCAAATCGGTTTTCCAGTGAAAATAGCAGGAATTTCAATCCGGCACTAGGAAACAGACTGAGAAAGCTGAGTAAAATTTTTCCTTCAAACCGTTCCTTTTGTGCTAGATGAACGAACGTCTATCCACATGCTCTGTTCTGAGAGATAAGTGTGTGTGAAAGCCGTCCATCACCAAGCTTGTTGGGAAAACAAATTTTCTTTTCAGTTGCAAACTACACTCCATACATATATATGGGGAGGTACTAGATCCAACTCCGTTTTACAGTGAAAACTGAGGGAACTTCAAACCAGAACTAGGAAAAGACTCAGAAACCAGAGTAACAGATTCTCCTGCAACCGTTCATTTTGTGCTAGGTGAACGAACGTCTCTCCACATGCTCATTTCTGAGAGAAAAGTGTGTGTGAAAGCCATACTTCACCTAGCTTGTTGGGAACACAAATTTCCTTTCCAGTTGTCAACTACACTCCATACATATATATGGGGATGTACTAGCCCCAACTCGGTTTTAAAGTGAAAACTGCTGGAACTTCAAACTGGCACTAGGAAACAGACTGAGAAACCAAAGTAAAAGTTTCTCCTGCAACCCGTTCCCTTTGAGCTCCGTGAACGAAAGTCTCTACACATGCTGAGTTCTGAGAGATAAGAGTGTGTGAAAGCCGTCCTTCATCTAGCTTGCTGGGAACACAAAGTTTCTTTTCAGTTGCAAAATACTCTCCATACTTATACATGCGGAAGTACTAGCTCAAATCGGTTTTACAGTGAAAATAGCAGGAATTTCAATCCGGCACTAGGAAACAGACTGAGAAAGCTGAGAAAAATTTTCTCTTCAAACCGTTCCTTTTGTGCTAGATGAACGAACATCTATCCACATGCACAGTTTTGAGAGATAAGTGTGTGTGAAAGCCGTCAATCACCAAGCTTGTTTGGAACACAAAGTTTGTTTTCAGTTGCAATATACAATCCATACATATATATGGGGAGTTACTAGCTCCAACTCGGTTTTAATGTGAAAACTGCTGGAACTTCAAACTGGCACTAGGAAACAGAGTGAGAAACCAGAGTAACAGTTTCACCTGCTACCCGTTCCCATTTTGCTAGATGAACGAACTTCTCTCCACATGCTCAGTTCTGAGAGATATGTGGGTGTGAAAGCCGTCTTCACCTAGCTTGTTGGGAAAACAAATTTTCTTTTCAGTTGCAAACTACACTCCATAAATATATATGGGGATGTACTTGATCCAACTTGGTTTTACAGTGGAAACTGAGGGAACTTCAAACCAGCACTAGGAAAAAGACTCAGAAACCAGAGTAACAGATTCTCCTGCAACCCGTTCATTTTGTGCTAGGTGAACGAAAGTCTCTCCACATGCTCATTTCTGAGAGATAAGTGTATGTGAAAGCCGTCAATCACCATGCTTGTTGGGAACACAAAGTTTCTTTTCAGTTGCAAACAATAATCCATACATTTATATGGGGAGGTACTAGCTCCAACTCGGTTTTAATGTGAAAACTGCTTTAACTTCAAACTGGCACTAGGAAACAGAGTGAGAAACCAGAGTAAATGTTTCTCCTGCAACCCGTTCCCTTTGTGCTACGTGAATGAAAATCTCTCCACATGCTCAGTTCTGAGAGATAAGTGTGTGTGAAAGCCGTCCTTTACCAAGATTGCTGGGAACGCAAAGTTCTTTTTAATTGCAAAATACACTCCATACATATACATGCAGAGTTACTAGCTCAAATCAGTTTTACAGTGAAAATTGCAGGAATTTCAATCCGGCACTAGGAAACAGACTGGGAATGCTGAGTAAAATTTTCCCTACAAACCGTTCCCTTTCTGCTAGAATAACGAAAGTCTATCCTCATGCTGAGTTCTGAGGTATATATTTGTGTGAAAGCAGTCCATCTCAAAGCTTGTTGGGAACACAGTATTTCTTTTAAGTTGCAAACTACACTCCATAAATATATGGATAGGTATAAGCTCCAAATCGGTTTTACAGTGAAAACTGCAGGAACTTCAAACCGGCACTAGGAAACAGATTGAAAAACCAGAGTAAAAGTTTCCCTGCAAACAGTTCCTTTTGTGCTAGATGAATGAAGATCTCTCCAGATGCTCAGTTCTGAGAGATAAGTGTGTGTGAAAGCCGTCCTTCACCAAGCTTTTGGGAACACAAAGTTTCTTTTCAGTAGCAAACTACTCTCCATACATATATATGGGAAGGTACTAGTTCCAACTCTGTTTTACAGTGAAAACTGCAGGAAATTCAAACCGGCACTAGGAAATAGTATCAGAACCCAGAGTAAAATTTCTCCTGTAAACCGTCCCTTTGTCCAAGGTGAACGAACGTCTCTCCACATGCTCAGTTCTGAGAGATAAGTATGTGTGAAAGCCGTCCTTCACATAGCTTGTTGGGAACACAAAGTTTCTTTTCAGTTGCAAACTACAATCCATACATATATATGGGGAGGTCCTAGCTCCAACTGTGTTTTACAGTGAAAACTTTAGGAACTTCAAACCGGCACTAGGAAACAGACACAGAACCCAGAGAAACAGTTTCTCATGCAACCCGTTCACTTTGTCCTAGGTGATCGAAATTCTCTCCACATGCTCAAATCTGAGAGACAAGTGTGTGTGAAAGCCGACCTTCACTTAACTTGTTGGGAACACAAAGTTTGTATTCAGTTGCAAACCACAATCCATACATATATAAGGGGAGGTAAGAGCTCCAACTCGGCTTTACAGTGAAAACTGCGGGAACTTCAAACCGGCACTAGAAAATAGATTGAGAAACCAGACAATAGTTTCTCCTGCAACCCGCTAAATATGTGCTAGAGGATAGAACGTCTCTCCACATGCTCAGTTCTGAGAGATAAGTGTTTGTGTAAGCCGTTCTTCACCTAGCTTGTTGGGAACACAAAGATTCTTTTCAGATGCAATCTACACTCCATACATATATATGGTGAGGTACAAGCTCAAATCGGTTTTACAGAGAAAACTGCATGAACTTCAATAAGGCACTAGGAAACAGACTGAGAAAGCTTAGTAAAATTTCCCCTGCAACCCGTTCCCTTTGTGCTAGATGAACGAACATCTCTCAACATGCTAAGTTCTGAGAGATAAGTGTGTGTGAAATCTGCCCTTCACCTACCTTGTTGGGAACACAAAGTTTCTTTTCAGTTGCAAACTACAATCCATACATATATATAGGGAGGTACTAGCTCCAACTCGGTTTTACAGTGAAAACGGCAGGAACTTCAAAACGACTCTAGGAAACAGATTGAAAAACCAGAGTAACATTTTCTCCTGCTAACCTTTCCCATTGTGCTGGATGAACGAACGTCTCTCCACATGCTCAGTTTTGAGAGATAAGTGTATTTGAAATCCGTTCTTCATTTAGCTTGTTGGGAACAGAAAGTTTCTTTTCAGTTGCAAACTACAGTCCATATATCTATATGGGGGTTTCTACCTCCAACTCGTTTTTACAGTGAAAACTGCAGGAACATCAACTAGGCTCTAGGAAACAGACTGAGAATCCAGAACAAATGTTTCTCTTGCAACCCATTCTCTTTGTGCTAGAAGAACGAACGTCTCTCCATATGCTCAGTTCTGAGAGATAATTGTGTGTGAAAGCAGTCTTTCAAATAGCTTGTTGGGAACACAAAAATTCTTTTCAGTTTCAAACTACACTCCATATATTTATACGGGAAGTTACAAGCTCCAACACCATTTTACAGTGAAAACTGAAAGAAATTCAAACCGGAACGAGGAAACAGACTGAGAAACCATTGTAAAAGTTTCTCCTGCTACCCGTTCCTTGCGTGCTAGATGAACGAACGACCCTCCACATGCTCAGTTCTAAGAGATAAGTGTGTGTGGAAGCCGTCATTCACCTAGCTTGTCGGAAACACAAAGTAGTTTTCAGTTGCAAACTACATTCCATACATTTATATTAGGACGTACTAGCACCAAGTAGATTTTAAACTGAAAAAAACAGTAAATTCAAAACGACACTAGGAAAAAGACTGAGAAACCAGAGTAAAATTTTCTCCTGCAACCCGTTCCCTTTGTGCTAGATGAACGAATGAGTCTCCACATGCTCAGTTCTGAGAGATAAGTGTGTGTGAAAACCGTCCTTCACATAGCTTGTTGGGAACACAAAGTTTCTTTTCAGTTGCAAAATACACTCCATATTTATACATGCAGAAATACTAGGTCAAATCGGTTTTCCAGTGAAAATAGCAGGAATTTCAATCCGGCACTAGGAAACAGACTGAGAAAGCTGAGTAAAATTTTTCCTTCAAACCGTTCCTTTTGTGCTAGATGAACGAACGTCTATCCACATGCTCAGTTCTGAGAGATAAGTGTGTGTGAAAGCCGTCCATCACCAAGCTTGTTGGGAAAACAAATTTTCTTTTCAGTTGCAAACTACACTCCATACATATATATGGTTAGGTACTAGATCCAACTCGGTTTTACAGTGAAAACTGAGGGAACTTCAAACCAGCACTAGGAAAAAGACTCAGAAACCAGAGTAACAGATTCTCCTGCAAACCGTTCATTTTGTGCTAGGTGAACGAACGTCTCTCCACATGCTCAGTTCTGAGAGATAAGTGTGTGTGAAAGCCGTACTTCACTTAGCTTGTTGGGAACCCAAATTTTCTTTCCAGTTGCAAACTACACTCCTTACATATATATGGGGATGTACTTGCTACAACTCGGTTTTAAAGTGAAAACTGCTGGAACTTCAAACTGGCACTAGGAAACAGACTGAGAAACCAGACAAAAAGTTTCTCCTGCGACCCGTTCCCTTTGTGCTCCGTGAATGAAAGTCTCTCCACATGTTCAGTTCTGAGAGACAAGTATGTGTGAAAGCCGTCCTTCATCTAGCTTGCTGGGAACTCAAAGTTTCTTTTCAATTGG
This sequence comes from Camelus bactrianus, assembly GCF_048773025.1. Taxonomy (NCBI): domain Eukaryota; kingdom Metazoa; phylum Chordata; class Mammalia; order Artiodactyla; family Camelidae; genus Camelus; species Camelus bactrianus. The sequence continues at coordinate 1,293,161 of NC_133566.1, forward strand.
AAAATACTCTCCATAATTATACATGCGGAAGTACTAGCTCAAATCGGTTTTACAGTGAAAATAGCAGGAATTTCATAACGGCACTAGGAAACAGACTGAGAAAGCTGAGTAAAATTTTCTCTTCAAACCGTTCTTTTTGTGCTAGATGAACGAACGTCTATCCACATGCACAGTTTTGAGAGATAAGTGTGTGTAAGCCGTCAATCACCAAGCTTGTAGGGAACACAAAGTTTCTTTTCAGTTGCAAACTACAATCCATAAATTTATATGAGGATGTACTAGCTCCAACTGGGTTTTAATGTGAAAACTGCTGGAACTTCAAACTGGCACTAGGAAACAGATTGAGAAACCAGAGTAAAAGTTTCTCCTGCAACCCGTTTCCTTTGTGCTACGTGAAAGAAAATCTCTTCACATGCTCAGTTCTGAGAGATAAGTGTGTGTGAAAGCCGTCCTTCACCTAGCTTGCTGGGAACACAAAGTTTCTTTTTAGTTGCAAAACACACTCCTTACATATACATGCGGAGGTACAAGCTCAAATCGGTTTTACAGAGATAATAGCAGGAATTTAATTCCGGGACTATGAAACAGATTGAGAATCCTGAGTATAATTTTCTCTTCAAACCGTTCCCTTTATGCTACATGAACGAACGTCTATCCACATGTTCACTTCTGAGAGATAAGTGTGTTTGAAAGCCGTCCTTCACCTAGCTTTTTGGGAATACAAAGATACTTCTCAGTTGCAAACTACACTCCTTAAATATATATGGGTAGTTACTAGGCCAACTCAGTTCTACTGGGAAAACTGCAGGAACATTTAACGGACACTAGGAAACACACTGAGAAACCAGAGTAAAGTTTCCCCTGCAAACCGTTCCCTTTGTGCTAGATGAATGAACGTCTCTCCAGATGCTCAGATCTGACAGATAAGTTTGTGTGAAAGCAGTACATCACCTAGCTTGTTGGAAACACAAAGATTCTATTCAGTTGCAAACCACAATCCATATATGTATAAGGGGAGGTCCTAGCTCCAACTCGCGTTTACAATGAAAACTGCAGGAACTTCAAACGGGCACTAGGAAACAGATTGTGAAACCAGAGAATAGTTTCCCCTGCATCCCGTCCATTTGTGGTACATGAACAAACGTCTCTCCAACTGTTCATTTCTGAGAGGTAATTGAGTGTGAAAGCCGTACATCAACAAGCTTGTTGGGAACACAAAATTTCTTTTCAGTTGCAAACTACACTCCATACATATATATGGGGAGGTACTATCTCCAAAACGGTTTTACAGTGAAAACTGCACGAAATTCAATCAGGCACTAGGAAAAAGCCTCAGAACACAGAGTAAAAGTTTCTCCTGTAAAACGTCCCTTTGTCCTAGGTGAACAAACGTTTTTCCACATGCTCAGTTCTGAGAGATAAATGTGTGTGAAAGCCGTCCTTCACCTAGCTTGTTGGGAACACAAAATTTCTATTCAGTTGCATACCACAATCCATACATATATAAGGGGAGATTCTAGCTCCAAATCGGGATTACAGTGAAAACTGCAGGAACTTCATACCGGCACTAGGAAACAGATTGAGAAACCAGAGAATAGTTTCCCCTGCATCTCGTTCCCATTGTGCTACATTAACGAACGTCTCTCCACATGCTCAGTTCTGAGAGATAATTGTGTGTGAAAGCCATCCTTCAACTAGCTTGTTGAGGACTCAAAGTTTCTTTTCAGTTGCAAACTACACTCCATACATATATATGGGCTGGTAAAAGCTCCAACTGGGTTTTACAGTGAAAACTGCAGGAACTTCAAACTGGCACTAGAAAACAGATTGAGAAACCAGAGAATAGTTTTTCCTGCAACCCACTACCTTTGTGCTAGAGGATAGAATGTCTCTCCACATGCTCAGTTCTGAGAGATAAGTGTTCATGTAAGCCGTCCTTCACCTTGCTTGTTGGGAACACAAAGATTCTTTCCAGTTGCAAACTACACTCCATACATTTATATGGGGAGGTACAAGCTCAAATTGGTTTTACAGTGAAAACTGCAGGAACTTCAATACGGGACTAGGAAACAGACTGAGAAAGCTTAGTAAAATTTCCCCTTCAAACCGTTCCCTTTGTGCTAGATGAACGAACGTCTATCCACATGCTAAGTTCTGAGAGATAAGTGAGTGTGAAAGCCGTCCATCACCAAGCTTGTTGGGAACACAAAGTTTCTTTTCAGTTGCAAACTACAATCCATACATATATATGGGGAGGTACTAGCTCCAACTCGGGTTTAATGCGAAAAATGCTGGAACTTCAAACTGGCACCAGGAAACACAGTGAGAAACCAGAGTAAATGTTTCTCCTGCAACCCGTTCCCTTTGTGCTACGTGAATGAAAATCTCTCCACATGCTCAATTCTGAGAGATAAGTGTATTTGAAAGCCGTCCTTCACCTAGTTTGCTGGGAACACAAAGTTTCTTTTCAGTTGCAAAACACACTCCTTACATATACATGCGGAGATACAAGCTCAAATCGGTTTTACAGTGAAAATAGCAGGAATTTAATTCCGGGACTATAAAACAGTTTGAGAATGCTGAGTAAAATTTTCTCTTCAAACCATTCCATTTATGCTACATGAACGAATGTCTATCCACATCCTCACTTCTGAGAGATAAGTGTGTTTGAAAGCCGTCCTTCACCTAGCTTTTTGGGAATACAAAGATACTTCTCAGTTGCAAACTACACTCCATAAATATATATGGGTATGTACTAGCTCCAACTCAGTTTTACAGACAAAACTGCAGGAACTTCCAACGGACACTAGGAAACACACTGAGAAACCAGAGTAAAAGTTTCCCCTGCAACCAGTTCCCATTGTGCTAGATGAATGAACGTCTCTCCAGATGCTCAAATCTGAGAGATAAGTGTGTGTGAAAGCCGTACATCACCTACCTTGTTGGGAACACAAAGATTCTATTCAGTTGCAAACCACAATCCATACATATATAAGGGGAAGTCCTAGCTCCAACTCGCGTTTACAATGAAAACTGCAGGAACTTCAAAAGGGCACTAGGAAACAGATTGAGAATCCAGAGAATAGTTACCCCTGCATCCCGTCCCGTTTGTGCTACATGAACAAACTTCTCTCCACATGCTCAGTTCAGAGAGATATTTGAGTGTGAAAGCCGTACATCACCAAGCTTGTTGGGACCACAAAATTTCTTTTCAGTTGCAAACTACACTCCATACATATATATGGGGAGCTACTAGCTCCAACACTGTTTTACAGTGAGAACGGCAGGAACTTCAATCCGGCACTAAGAAACAGTCTCAGAACCCAGAGTAAAAGTTCTCCTGTAAAACATCCCTTTGTCCTAGGTGAACGAACGTCTCACCACATGCTCAGTTCTGAGAGATAAGTGTGTGTGAAAGCCGTCCTTCACCTAGCTTGTTGGGAACACAAAATTTCTATTCAGTTGCAAACCACAATCCATACATATATAAGGGGAGGTTCTAGCTCCAACTCGTATTTACAGTGAAAACTGCAGGAACTTCACACCAGCACTAGGAAACAGATTGAGAAACCAGAGAATAGTTTCCCCTGCATCCCATTCCCATTGTGCTACATTAACGAAAGTCTCTTCACATGCTCAGTTCTCAGAGATAAATGTGTGTGAAAGCCATCCTTCAACTAGCTTGTTGAGAACGCTAAGTTTCTTTTCAGTTGCAAACTACACTCCATACATATATATGGGCTGGTACCAGATCCAAATGGGTTTTACAGTGAAAACTGCAGGAACTTCAAACCGGCACTAGTAAACAGACACAGAACCCAGAGAAACAGTTTCTCCTGCAACCCGTTCACTTTGTGCTAGGTGATCGAAATTCTCTCCACATGCTCAGTTCTGAGAGATAAGTGTGTGTGAAATCCGTCCTTCATTTAGTTTGTTGGGAACACAAAGTTTCTTTTCAGTTGCAAACTACAGTCCATACATATATATGGGGGGTTCTACCTCCAACTCTTTTTTACTGTGAGAACTGCAGGAACATCATCTAGGCTCTAGGAAACAGACTGAGAAACCAGACAAAATGTTTCTCTTGCAACCCGTTCTCTTTGTGCTAGAAGAACGAACGTCTCTCCATATGCTCAGTTCTGAGAGATAATTGTGTGTGAAAGCCGTCTTTCAACTAGCTTGTTGGGAACACAAAAATTCTTTTCAGTTTCAAACTACACTCCATATATTTATACGGTGAGGTACAAGCTCCAACACCATTTTACAGTGAAAACTGAAAAAATTCAAACCGGAACTAGGAAACAGACAGAGAAACCATTGTAAAAGTTTCTCCTGCTACCCGTTCCGTGTGTGCTAGATGAACGAACGACCCTCCACATGCTCAGTTCTGAGAGATAAGTTTGTGTGGTAGCCGTCATTCACCTAGCTTGTTGGGAACACAAAGTAGTTTTCAGTTGCAAACTACACTCCATACATTTATATTGGGAGGTACTAGCTCCAAGTAGATTTTAAACTGAAAAAAGCAGTAAATTCAAACCGGCACTAGGAAACAGACTGAGAAACCAGAGTAAAAGTTTCTCCTGCAACCCGTTCCCTTTGTTCTAGATGAACGAACGACTCTACCCATGCTCAGTTCTGAGAGACAAGTGTGTGTGTAAGCCGTCTTTCAACTAGCTTGTTGGGAACACAAAGTTTCTTTTCAGTTGCAAACTACCCTCCATAAATATATACGGAGATGTAGTAGCTCCAACTCGGTTTTAAAGTGAAAAGTGATGGATCTTCATACCGGCACCAGGAAATATACTGGGATACCAGACAAAAAGCTTCTCCTGCAACCCTTTCCCTCTGTGTTACATGAAAGAACGCCTCTCCACATGCTCAGTTCTCAGAGATAAGTGTGTGTGAAAGCCGTCATTCACATGACTTGGTGGGAACACAAAATAACTTTTAAGTTGCAAACTACACTCCATATATATATATGGGGATGTACAAGCTCCAAATCGGATTTAAAGTGAAAACTGCAGGAAAATAATACAAGCATTAGGAAACAGACTGAGAATGCAGAGAAAAAATTTCTCCAGGAATCCGTAACATTTGTGCTAGATGAAAGAACTTCTATCAACATGCTCAGTTCTAAAAATAAGTGTGTGTGAAACCGAAAGTCACATTGCTTGTTAGGAATACACATTTTCTTTTCAGTTGCGAAATACACTCCAGACATATATATGTGGAGGTAATAGCTCCAACACGGGTTTACTGTGAAAACTGCAAAAATATCAACTTGGCACTAAGAAAGAGACTGAGAAACCAGACTAAATGTTTCTCTTGCAAACCGTTCCTTTTGTGCTAGATGAACGAAAGTCTCTCCACATACTCAGATCTGAGGGATACGTGTGTGTGAAAGCCGTCCTTCACCTAGTTTGTTGGGAACACAAAGTTTCTTTTCAGTAGCAAACTACACTTCATACATATATATGGGGAAGTATTAGCTCCAAATCATTTCTAGAGTGAAAACTGAAGGAACTTCTTACCGACACTATGAAACAGACTGAGAAACCAGAGTAAACATTCTCCTGCTAACATTTCCTTTTGTGCTAGATGAATGAACGTCTCTCCACATGCCCTGTTCTAGAGATAAGTGTGTGTGAAGCCGAAATTCAGTTTGCTTGTTAGGAATACAAATTTTCTTTTCAGTTGCAAACTACACTCCATACACATATATGTGGATGTAATAGTTCCAACTCGGGTTTACAGTGAAAACAGCAAAAACTTCAAATTCGCACTAGGAAAGAGACTGAGAAACCAGAGTAAATGTTTCTCTTGCAACCCGTTCCCTTTGTGCTAGATGAACGAACGTCTCTCCACATGCTCAGTTCTGAGAGATAAGTGTGTGTGAAAGATGTCCTACACCGAGCTTGATGGAAACACAAAGTTTCTTTTCAGTAACAAACTACAATCCATACATATATATGGGGATGTACTAGCTCCAAATCGGTTCTACAGTGAAAACATGAGGAACATCTTATCGACACTATGAAAAAGCCTGAGAAACCAGAGTAAATTTTCTCCTGCAAACAGTTCACTTTGTGCTAGATGAACGAATGTCTCTTCACATGCTCAGTTCTGAGAGAAAATTGTGTGTGAAAGCCGTACTTCACAAAGCTTGTTGGGAACACAAAGTTTCATTTCAGTTGCAAACTACACTACATACATATATATGGGTAGTTACTAACTCCCACTCAGTTTTACACTGAAAACTGCAGTAACATCAAAACGGCACTAGGAAACAGACTGAGAAAAAAGAGTAATAGTTTCTCCTGCAAACCGTTCCCTTTGTGCTAGATGAACGAGCGTCTCTCCACAAGCTCAGTTTTGAGAGATAAGGGTGTGTGAAAGCCGTCCTTCACATAGCTTGCTGGGATCACTAAATTTCTTTTCAGTTGCAAACTAAAATCCATACATATATATGGGGAGGTAAAAGCTCCAAATCGGTTTTACAGTGAAAACTGCAGGAACATCAAACAGGCACTAAAAACAGTCGGAGTATCCAGAGTAAAAATTACTCCTGCAAACCGTTCCCTTTGTGCTAGATGAATGAACATCTCTCCACATACTCAGTTCTAGGGATAAGTGTGTGTGAACCCGAACTTCATATAGCTTGTTTGGAATACAAAATTACTTTTCAGTAGCAAACTACTCTCCATACATATATATGGGGAGGTTCTACCTCCAGCTCGGTTTTACAGTGAAAACTACAGGAACATCAACTCGGCACTAGGAAACAGACAGAGAATCCAGAGTAAAAGTTTCTCCTGCAACCCGTTCCCTTTGTGCTAGATGAAAGAACGTCTCTCCATATGCTCAGTTCTCAGAGATAAGTGTGTGTGAAATCCGTCTTTCAACTAGCTTGTTGGGAACACAAAAATTCTTTTCAGTGTCAAAATACACTCCATACATATATACGGGGAGGTACAAGGTCCAACACCATTTTACCGTGAAAACTGCAAGAAATTCAAACCGGAACTAGGAAAAGTCTGAGAAAGCATTGTAATATTTTCTCCTGCTACCCGTTCCATTTGTGCTAGATGAACGAACGTCTCTCCACATGCTATTTTCTGAGAGATAAGTGTGTGTGGAAGCCGTCATTAACCTAGCTTGTTGGGAACACAAATTTTGCTTTCAGTTGCAAATTACACTCCATAAAATTATATTGGTAGGTACTAGTTCCAAGTCAGTTTTAATGTGATAAATGTTGGATCTTCCAACCGGTACAAGTAAAAGACTGAGAATCCAGAGTAAATGTTTCTCCTGCAAACATTTCCCTTTGTGCTAGATGAACGAACGTCTCTCCACATGCTCTGTTCTAGAGATAAGTGTGTGTGAAGCCGAACTTCACCTTGCTTGTTAGGAATAAATATTTTCTTTTCAGTTGCAAACAACACTCCATACATATATATTGGGATGTACTAGCTCCAAATCTGTTCTACACTGAAAACTGGAGGAACATCTTACCGACAATATGAAACAGACAGAGAAACCTGAGTAAACTTTCTCATGCAAAGAGTTCACTTTGTGCTAGATGAACGAATGTCTCTCCACATGCTCAGTTCGGAGAGATAATTGTGTGTGAAAGCCTTCCTTCACATAGCTTGTTGGGAACACAAAGTTTCTTTTCAGCTGCAAACTAATATCCATACATATATACGGGGATGTACTAGGTCCAAATCGGTTTTAAAGTGAAAACTGTAGGATCTTCAAATTGGTGCTAGGAAAAATACTGAAAAACCAGAGTAAAAATATCTCCTGAAATATATTTCTTTTGTGCTAGATGAACGAATATCTCTCCACATGCTCAGGTCTGAGAGATAAGTGTGTGTGAAAGCGGTGCTTCACCTAGCTTCTTGGGAACACAAAGTTTCTTTCATTTGCAAAAAACACTCCATAAATATATATGGGGACGTACTAGCACCAACTCTGTTTTAAAGTGAAAACTGAAGTATCTTCATACCGGCACTAGGAATCATACTGAGAAACCAGACAGAAAGTTTCTCATGTAAACCGTTCCCTTTGTGCTACATGTACGAAAGACTCTCCACATGCTCAGATCTGAGAGATAAGTGTGTGTGAAATCGGTCCTTCAACTAGCTTGTAGGGAAAACAAATTTTCTTTTCAGTTGCAAACTACACTCCATACATATACATGGGTAGGTTCTACCTCCAGCTCGGTTATACAGTGAAAACTGCGGGAACATCAACTCAGCACTAGGAAACAGACTGAGGAACGAGACTAAATGTTTCTCTTGCAACCCATTCCCGTTGTGCTAGATGAACGAACGTCTCTCCACATGCTCAGTTCTGAGAGATAAGTGTGTGTGGAAGCCGTCATTCACCTAGCTTGTTGGGAAAACAAAGTTTATTTTCAGTTGCAAACTACACTCCATATATTTATATTGGGAGGTACTAGCTCCAACTCGGTTTTAAAATGAAAACTGATGGATCTTCAAACCGGGACTAGGAAAAAGACTGAGAAACCAGAGTAAAAGTTTATCCTACAACATGTTCCCTTTGTGCTAGATGAATGAATATCTCTCCACATGCTCAGTTCTGAGAGATAAGTGTGTGCAAAAGCCGTAATTCACATAGCTTGTTGGGAACACAAAATTTCTTTTCACTTGCAATCTACACTCCATAGATATATATACGGGAATGTACTAGCTCCAAATCTGTTCTACAGTGACAACTGGAGGAACATCTTATCGACACTATGAAACAGACTGAGAAACCAGAGTAAACTTTCTCCTGCAAACAGTTCACTTTGTGCTAGATGAACGAAATTCTCTCCACATGCTCAGTTCTGAGAGATAATTGTGTGTGAAAGCCGTCCTTCATATAGCTTGTTGGGAACACAAAGTTTCTTTTCAGCTGCAAACTAAAATCCTTACATATATACGGGGATGTACTAGCTCCAAGTCGGTTTTAAAGTGAAAAGTGTAGGATCTTCAAACCGGTACTAGGAAAAATACTGAGAAACCAGAGTAAAAGTGTCTCCTGAAATATATTCCTTTTCTGCTAGATGAACGAATATCTCTGCACATGCTCAGGTCTGAGAGATAAGTGTGTGTGAAAGCCGTACTTCACCTAGCTTGTTGGGAACAAAAAGTTTCTTTTCAGTTGCAAACTACACTCCATAAATATATACGGGGACGTACTAGCACCAAATCGGTTTTAAAGTGAAAACTGAAGTATCTTCATACCGGCACTAGGAATCATACTGAGAGACCAGAAAGAAAGTTTCTCATGCAAACCGTTCCCTTTGTGCTACATGTACGAACGACTCTCCACATGCTCAGATCTGAGAGATAAGTGTGTGTGAAAGCCGGCCTTCACATAGCTTCTTGGGAACACAAAATTTCTTTTCAGTGGCAAACTACACTCCATACAAATATATGGGTAATTACAAGCTTCAACTCGGTTTTACACTGAAAACTGCAGTAACTTCAAACCGGCACTAGGAAACAGAATGAGAAAACAGAGAAATAGTTTCTACTGCAAACAGTTCCCTTTGTGCTAGATGAACGAACGTCTCTCCCCATGCTCAGTTCTGAGAGATAAGTGTGTGTGAAAGCCGTCCTTCACATAGCTTGCTGGGATCACTAAATTACTTTTCAGTTGCAAACTAAATTCCATAAATATATATGGGGAGGTAAAAGCTCCAAATCGGTTTTACAGTGAAAACTGCAGGAACATAAAACAGGCACTAGTAACAGTCTGAGTATCCAGGGTACAAATTACTCCTACAAACCATACCATTTGTGCTAGATGAATGAAAGTCTCTCCACATGCTCATTTCTAGAGATAAATGTGTGTGAACCCGAACTTCTCATAGCTTGTTCAGAATACAAATTTTCTTTTCAGTTGCAAACTACACTCCATATATATATGGGGAGGTTCTACCTCCAGCTCGGTTTTACACTGAAAACGGCCGGAACATCAACTCGGCACTAGGAAACAGACTGAGGATCCAGAATAAATGTTTCTCTTGCAACCCGTTCCCGTTGTGCTAGATGAACGAACGTCTCTGCACATGCTAAGTTCTGAGAGATAAGTGTGTGTGGAAGCCGTCATTCACCTAGCTTGTTGGGAAAACAAAGTTTGTTTTCAGTTGCAAACTACACTCCATATATTTATATTGGGAGGTACTTGCTCCAACTCGGTTTTAATGTGATAACTGTAGGATCTAAATGCCGGTACTAGGAAAAAGACTGAGAAAACAGAATAAAAGTTTCTCCTGCAACATATTCCCTTTCTGCTAGATGAACGAATGTCTCTCCACATGCTCAGTTCTGAGAGAAATGTGTGTGTGAAATCGGTCCTTCAAATAGCTTGTTGGGAACACAAAGTTTCTTTTCAGTTGCAAACTACAATCCATACATATATATGGGGAAGTACTGGCTACAAATCGATTTTACACTGAAAACTGCAGTAACATCCAAAGGCACTATGAAACAGACTGAGAAACCAGAATAATAGTTTATCCTGCAAACCGTTCACTTTGTGCTAGATGAATGAACGTCTCTCCACATGCTCAATTCAAAAGATAAGTGTGTGAGAAGCCAAACTTCACGTAACTTGCTGGGAACACATATTTTCTTTTCAGTTTCTAGCTATACACCATACACATATACGGGGATGTAGTAGCTCCAACTAGGTTTTACAGTGAAAATTGCAGGAACTTCAACCCGGTACTAGGAAAAAGGGTGAGAAATCAGAATAATAGTTTCTCCTGCAAATCTTTCCCTTTGTGCTAGATGAAGGAACGTCACTCCACATGCTCAGGTCTGAGAGATAATTGTGTGTGAAATCTGTCCTTCGTTTATCTTATTGCGAACACAAAATTTCTTTTCAGTTGCTAACTACAATCCATACATTTATATTGGTAGGTACTAGTTCCAACTCGGTTTTAATGTGATAACTATAGGATCTACAAAACGGTACTAGGAAACAGACTGGGAAACCAGAGTAAAACTTTCTCCTGCAACATGTTTCCATTGTGCTAGATGAACGAACGTCTCTCCAGATTCTCATTTCTGAGAGATATGTGTCTGTGAAAGCCGTACTTCACATAGCTTTTTGGGAACACAAAGTTTCGTTTTAGTTGCAAACTACACTCCATACATATATATGGGGATGTACAAGCACCAACTCGGTTTTAAAATGAAAACTGCAGGATATTCAAACCGGGACTAGGAAAAAGAATGAGAAACCAGAGAAAAAGTTTCTCATGCAACATGTTCCCTTTGTGCTAGATAAACGAATATCTCTGCAGATGCTCAGTTCTGAGAGATAAGTGTGTGCAAAAGCCGTACTTCACATAGATTTTGGGAACACAAAATTTCTTTTCACTTGCAATCTACACTCCATACATATATACGGGGATGTACTAGCTCCAAATCGGTTTTAAAGTGAAAAAAGTAGGATCTTCAAACCAGTATTAGGAAAAAGACTGAGAAACCAGAGTAAAAGTGTCTCCTGCAACATGTTCTCTTTGTGCTAGATGAATGAACGTCTCTCCACATTCTCAGTTCTGAGAGATATGTGTGTGTGAAAGCCAAACTTCACATAGCTTGTTGGGAACAGAAAGTTTCTTTTCAGTGGCAAACTGCAATCCATACATATATATGGGTAGTTACAAGCTTCAACACTGTTTTACACTGAAAACTGCAGTAACATCAAACCGGCACTAGGAAACAGACTGAGAAAACAGAGTAATAGTTTCTCCTTCAAACCGTTCCCTTTGTGCTAGATGAACGAACTTTTCACCACATGCTCAGTTCTGAGAAATAAGTGTGTGTGAAATCGATCTTCATTTAGCTTGTTGGGAACACAAAGTTTCTTTTCAGTTGCAAACTACAGTGCATACATATATATGGGGAGGTACTACCTTCAACTCTGTTTTACAGTGAAAACTGCAGGAACATCAACTAGGCACTAGGAAACAGACTGAGAAACTAGAGTAAATATTTCTCCAGCAATCCGTAACATTTTTGCTAGATGAAAGAACTTCTCTCCACATGCTCAGTTCTAGAGATAAGTGTGTGTGAAGCCGAACTTCACCTTGCTTGTTAGGAATACACATTTTCTTTTCAGTTGCAAACAAAACTCCATTCATATATATGTGGAGGTAAAAATTCCAACTCGTGTTTACAGTGAAAACTGCAAAAACATCAACTTGGCACTAGGAAAGAGACTGAGAAAACAGAATAAATGTTTCCCTTGCAACCCGTTCCCTTTGTGCTAGATGAACGAAAGTCTCTCCACATGCTCAGTTCTGAGAGATAAGTGTGTGTGAAAGCCGTCTTTCAACTAGCTTGTTGAGAACACAAAAATTCTTTTCAGTATCCAACTACACTCCATACATATATACGGGGAGGTACAAGCTCCAACACAATTTTACCGTGAAAAATGAAAGAAATTCAAACCGGAACTAGGAAAAAGACTGAGAAACCATTGTAATAGTTTCTACTGATACCCTTTCCATTTGTGCTAGATGAACAAACGTATCTCCACATGCTCATTTCTGAGAGATAAGTGTGTGTGGATGCCGTCTTTCAACTAGCTTGTTGGGAACACAAAGTTTGTTTTCAGTTGCAAACTACACTCCATAGATTTATATTGGTAGGTACTAGTTCCAACTCGGTATTAATGTGTAACTGTAGGATCTTCAAACCAGTACTAGGAAAAAGACTGAGAAAATAGAGTAAAAGTTTCTCCTGCAACATGTTCCCTTTGTGCTAGATGAACAAACGTCTCTCCACATACTAAGTTCTGAGAGATATGTGTTTGTGAAAGCCGTACTTCACATAGCTTGTTGGGAACACAAAGTTTCTTTTCAGTTGCAAACTACAATCCGTATATATATACGGGGATGTACTAGCTCCAAATCGGTTTTAAAATGAAAACCCTAGGATCTTCAAACCGGTACTTGGAAAAAGACTGAGAATCCAGAGTAAATGTTTTTCCTGCAAACATTTCCCTTTGTGCTACATGAATGAACGTCTCTCCACATGCTCTGTTCTAAAGATAAGTGTGTGTGAAGCCAAAATTCACCTTGCTTGTTATGAATACAAATTTTCTTTTCAGTTGCAAAATACACTCCATACATATATATGGGGATGTAGTAGCTCCTACTCGTGTTTACAGTGAAAACTGCAAAAACATCAACATGGCACTAGGAAAGAGACTGAGAAAGCAGACTAAATGTTTCTCTTGCAACCCGTTCAATTTGTGCTAGATGAACGAACGTCTCTCCTCATGCTCAGTTTTGGGTGATAAATGTGTGTGGAAGCCGTCATTCACCTAGCTTGTTGGGAACACAAAGTTTCTTTTCAGTTGCAAACTAAAATCCATACATATATACCGGGTTGTATTAGCTCCAAATTGGTTTTAAAGTGAAAACTGAAGTATCTTCAAACCGGCACTAGGAATCATACTGAGAAACCAGACTGAAAGTTTCTCATGCAACCCGTTTCATTTGTGATATATGTACGAACGTCTCTCCACATGCTCTGATCTGAGAGATAAGGGTGTTTGAAAGCCGTCCTTCACATAGCTTGTTGGGAACACAAAATTTCTTTTCAGTGGCAAGTTACACTCCATACATATATATGGGTATTTAGAAGCTTCAACTCGATTTTACACTGAAAACTGCAGTAACTTCATACCGGCACTAGGAAACAGACTGAGAAAACAGAGTAATAGTTTTTCCTGCAAACCGTTCCCTTTGTGCTAGATGAACGAACGTCTCTCCACATGCTCAGTTCTGAGAGATAAGTGTGTGTGAAAGCCGTCCTTCACATAGCTTGCTGGGATCCCAAAATTACTTTTCATTTGCAAACTAAATTCCATACATATATATGGGGAGGTAAAACTCCAAATCCTTTTTACCGTGATAACTACAGGAACATCAAACAGGCACTAAGAACAGTCTGAGAATCCAGAGTAAAAATTACTCCTGTAAACCTTACCTTTTGTGCTAGATAAATGAACGTCTCTCCACATGCTCAGTTTTGATATAAGTGTGTGTGAAGCCAAAATTCACATAGCTTGTTAGGAATACAAATTTTCTTTTCAGTTTCAAACTACACTCCATACATATATATGGGAAAGTACAACCTCCAACACAATTTTACCGAGAAAACTGCAAGAAATTCAAACCAGAACTAGGAAACAGACTGAGAAACCATTGAAAAAGTTTCTCCTGCTACCCGTTCCATTTCTGCTAGGTGAAAGAAAGTCTCTCCTCATGCTCAGTTCTGAGAGATAAGAGTGTGTGAAAGCCGTCTTTCAAATAGCTTGTTGGGAAAACAAATATTCTTTTCAGTTTCAATCTACACTCCATACATATATATGGGGAGGTACAACCTCCAACACAATTTTACCGAGAAAACTGCAAGAAATTCAAACCGGAACTAGGAAACAGACTGAGAAACCATTGTAAAAGTTTCTCCTGCTACCCTTTCCATTTCTGCTAGGTGAAAGAAAGTCTCTCCACATGCTCAGTTCTGAGAGATAAGTGTGTGTGAAAGCCGTCTTTCAACTAGCTTGTTGGGAAAACAAATATTCTTTTCAGTTTCAAACTACACTCCATACATATATACGGGGAGATACAACCTCCAACACAATTTTACTGAAAAAACGGCAAGAAATTCAAACCGGAACTAGGAAACAGACTGAGAAACCTTTGTAAAAGTTTCTCCTGCTACCCGTTCCATTTCTGCTAGGTGAACGAAAGTCTCTCCACATGCTCAGTTCTGAGAGAAAAGTGTGTGTGGAAGCCAACATTCACCTAGCTTGTTGGGAACACAAAGTTTGTTTTCAGTTGCAAACTACACTCCATACATTTATATTTGTAGGTTTTAGTTCCAACTCTGTTTTAATGTGATAACTGTAGGATCTTCAAACCGATACTAGGAAAAATACTGAGAAACCAGAATAAAAGTTTCTCTTGCAAAATGTTTCGTTTGTGCAAGATGAATGAACGTCTCTTCACATGCTCAATTCTAGAGATAAGTGTGTGTGAATCCAAACTTCACCTTACTTGTTAGGAATACAAATTTTCTTTTCAGTTGCAAACTATACACCATACAAAAATATGGGGACGTACTAGCTCCAACTCTATTTTACAGTGAAAATTGCAGGAACTTCAACCCGGTACTAGGAAACAGGCTGAGAAACCAGAGTAAAAATTTCTCCTGCAACAAGTTCCCTTTGTACTAGATGAAAGAACGTCTCCCCACATGCTCAGGTCTGAGAGATAAGTGTGTGTGGAAGCCGTCCTTCACCTAGCTTGTTGGGAACACAGAGTTTCTTTTCAGTTTCTAACTACACCCCATATATTTATAAGGGGATGTAGTAGCTCCAACTCGGTTTTAAAGTGAAAACTGTAGGATCTTCAAACCGTTACTAGGAAAAAGACTGAGAAACCAGAGAAAAGTTTCCCCTGCAATATAGTCCCTTTGTGCCAGATGAACGAATGTCTCTACACATGCTCAGATCTGAGAGATAAGTGTGTGTGATAGCCGTACTTCAAATACCTTGTTTGGAAACAAAATTTCTTTTCACTTTAATACTACACTCCATAAATATATACGGGGATGTACTTCCTCCAACTCTGTTGTAAAGTGAAAAAAGTAGGATCTTCAAACCGGTACTAGGAAACATACTGAGAAACCAGAGTATATGTTTCTTCTGCAAACATTTCCCTTTGTGCTAGATGAATGAACGTCTCTCCACATGCTCTGTTCTAGAGTTAAGTATGTGTGAAGCCGAACTTCAAATTGCTTGTTAGGAATACAAATTTTCTTTTCAGTTGAAAACTACACTCCATATATATATAGGGGGAGGTACAAGTTCCAACTCGGTTTTACTGTGAAAACTGCAGGAACTTCAAACCGGCACTAGGAAAAAGACTGTGAAACCAGAGTAAACGTTGCTCCTGCAAACCTTTCCATTTGTGCTAGATGAACGAACGTTTCTACACATGCTCAGTCTGAGAGATATCTGTGTGTGAATGCCGCCCTTCACCTACCTTGTTGGGAACACAGAGTTTCTTTTCAGTTTCTAACTACACCCCATATATTTATAAGGGGATGTAGTAGCTCCAACTCGGTTTTAAAGTGAAAACTGTAGGATCTTCAAACCGTTACTAGGAAAAAGACTGAGAAACCAGAGAAAAGTTTCCCCTGCAACATAGTCCCTTTGTGCCAGATGAACGAATGTCTCTACACATGCTCAGATCTGAGAGATAAGTGTGTGTGATAGCCGTACTTCAAATACCTTGTTTGGAAACAAAATTTCTTTTCACTTTAATACTACACTCCATAAATATATACGGGGATGTACTTCCTCCAACTCTGTTGTAAAGTGAAAAAAGTAGGATCTTCAAACCGGTACTAGGAAACATACTGAGAAACCAGAGTATATGTTTCTTCTGCAAACATTTCCCTTTGTGCTAGATGAATGAACGTCTCTCCACATGCTCTGTTCTAGAGTTAAGTATGTGTGAAGCCGAACTTCAAATTGCTTGTTAGGAATACAAATTTTCTTTTCAGTTGAAAACTACACTCCATATATATATAGGGGGAGTTACTAGCTCCAACTCGATTTTACACTGAAAACTGCAGTAACTTCAACCGGCCCTAGGAAACACACTGAGAAACCAGAGTAATAATTTCTCCTGCAAACCTTTCCCTTTTTACTACATGAACGAACGTCTCTTCATATGCTCATTTCTGAGAGATAAGTGTGTGTGAAAGCAGTCCTTCACATAGCTTGTTCTGATCACAAAAATCTTTTTCAATTGCAAAGTAAATTCCATACATATATATGTGTAGGAACAAGCTCCAAATCGGTTTTACAGAGAAAACTGCATGAACATCAAACAGGCAATAAAAACAGTCTGAAAATCCAGGGTAAAAATTACTCCTACAAACCGTACAATTAGTGCTAGATGAATGAACGTCTCTCCACATGCTCAGTTTTAGAGATAAGTGTGTGTGAAGCCGAACTTCACAAAGCTTGTTAGGAATACAAATTTTCTTTTCAGTTGCAATGTGAACTCCATACATATATATGGGGAAGTTCTACCGCCAGCTCGGTTTTACAGTGAAAACTGCAGGAACATCAACTCGGCACTAGGAAACAGACTGAGAAACCAGAGTAATAGTTTCTCCTGCAACTTGTTCCCTTTCTGCTAGATGAACGAATGTCTCTCCACATGCTCTGTTCTGAGAGATAAGTGTGTGTGAAATCCGACCTACACGTACCTTGTTGGGAACTCAAAGTTTCTCTTCAGTTGCAAACTACCCTCCATATATATATAAGGGAAGGTACTAGCTCCAAGTCGATTTTACACTGAAAACTGCAGTATTATGAAACCGGCACTAGGAAACAGACTGAGAAACCAGAGTAAAAATTTCTCCTGCAACCCGTACCATTTGTGCTAGATGAATGAACGTCTTTCCACATGCTCAGTTCTAGAGATAAGTGTGTGTGAAGCCAAAATTCACCTAGCTTGTTAGGAAAACAAATTTTATTTTCAGTTGCAAACTACACTCCATACATTTTTATGGGGATGTACTAGCTCCAAATCGGTTTTACAGTGAAAAATGGAGGAACTTCTTACCGACACTAGGAAACCGACTGAGAAACCAGAGTAAATTTTCTCCTGCAACCCGTTCAATTTGTGCTAGATGAACGCACGTCTCTCCACATGCTCAGTTCTGAGAGATATGTGTGTGTGATAGCCGTCCTTCACCTAGATTGTTGAGAACACAAAGATTGTTTTCAGTTGCAAACTACACTCCATAAAAATATACGGGGATGTACTAGCTCCAACTCGGGTTTAAAGTGAAAACTGCAGGACCTTCAAACCGGCACTAGGAAACAGACTGAGAAACAGACAATAAGTTTCTCCTGCAAACCGTTACCTCTGTGCTACATGAACGAACGTCTCTCCATATGTTCAGTTCTGAGAGATAAATGTGTGTGAAAGCGGTCTTTCAACTAGCTTGTTGGGAACACAGAAATTATTTTCAGATTCAAACTACTCTCCATACGTTTATACGGGGAGGTACAAACTCCAACACTATTTTACCGTGAAAACTGCAAGAAATTCAATCCGGAACTAGGAAACAGACTGAGAATGCATTGTAAAAGTTTCTCCTGTTACCCGATCCATTTGTGCTAGAACAACGATCGTCTCTCCACGTGCTAATTTCTGAGAGATAAGTGTATGTGGAAGCCGTCATTCACCTAACATGTTGGGAACACAAAGTTTGTTTTCAGTTGCAAACAGCACTCCATACATTTATATTGGGAAGTACTAGCTCCAAGTCGGTTTTAAAGTGAAAACTGTAGGATCTTCAAACCGGTACTAGGAAATAGAATGAGAAACCAGAGTAAAAGTTTCTGCTGCAACCCGTTCCCTTTTTGATAGATGAATGAACGTCTCTCCACATGCTCAATTCTAGAGATAAGTGTCTGTGAAGCCAAATTTCACCTAACTTGTTGGTAACAAAAATTTTCTTTCAGTTGCAAACTATACCCATTCACATCTAAGGGGAGGTACTGGATCCAACTCGGTTTACAGTGAAAATTGCAGGAACTTCACCTAGGTACTAGGAAACAGGCTGAGAAAACAGAGTAAAAGTTTCTCCTGCAACCCGTTCCCTTTGTGCTAGATGAAAGAACGTCTCTCCTCATGCTCGTTTCTGAGAGATAATTGTGTGTGGAAGCCGTCATTCACCTAGCTTGTTGGGAACACAAAGTTTGTTTTCACTTGCAAACTACACTCCATACATATATATGAGGAATTACTAGATCCAACTCGGTTTTACTGTGAAAACTGCAGGAACTTCAACCGACACTAGGAAACAGAATGAGAATCCAGAGTAAACGTTGCCCCTGCAAACCTTCCCTTTGTGCTAGGTAAACGAACGTCTCTCCACATGCTCAGTTCTAGAGATAACTGTGTGTGAAGCCGAACTTCATCTAGCTTGTTAGGAATTCAAATTTTATTTTCACTTGCAAACTACACTCCATGCAAATATATGGGGAGGTACTAGCACCAACCCATTTCTACAGTGAAAACTGGAGGATCTTCTTACCGACACTATGAAACAGACTGAGAAACCAGAGTAAACATTCTCCTGCAAACAGTTCACTTTGTGCTAGATGAACGAATGTCTCTCCACATGCTCAGTTCTGAGAGTTAATTGTGTGTGATAGCAGAACTTCACATAGCTTGTTGGGATCACAAAGTTCTTTTAAGCTGCAAACTAAAATCCATACATATATACGGGGATGTACTAGCTCCAACTCGGTTTTAAAGTGAAAACTGTAGGATCTTCAAACCGGTACTAGGAAAAAGACTGAGAAACCAGAGTAATACTGTCTCCTGCAACATATTCCTTTTGTGCTAGATGAACGAACGTCTCTCCACATGCTCAGTTCTGAGAGATAAGTGTGTGTGAAAGCCATCCTTCACATAGCTTGTTGGGAACACAAAATTACTTTTCAGTTGCAAACTACACTCCATACATATATACGGGTACTTAAAAGCTCCAACTCTGTTTTACACTGAAAACTGCAGTCACTTCAAACCGGCACTATGAAACAGACTGAGAAACAGAGTAATAGTTTCTCCTGCAAACCGTTCCCTTTGTGCTAGATGAACGAACGTCTCTCCACATGCTCAGATCTGAGAGATAAGTGTGTGTGAAAGCCGTCCTTCACATAGATTGATGGGATCACAAAATTTCTTTTCACTTGCAAACTACACTCCATAAATATATACGGGGATGTACTAGCTCCAACTCGGTGTTAAAGTGAAAAAAGAGGATCTTCAAACCGGTACTAGATAACAGACTGACAATCCAGAGTAAATGTTTCTCCTGCAAACATTTCCCTTTGTGCTAGATGAATGAACGTCTCTCCACATGCCCTCTTCTAGAGATAAGTGTGTGTGAAGCAGAACTTCACCTTGCTTGTTAGGAATACAAAGATTCTTTTCAGTAGTAAACTACACTCCATACATATATATGGGTAGTTACTAGCTCCAACTCGGTTTTACACTGAAAACTGCAGTAACTTCAAACCGGCACTAGGAAACAGACTGAGAATCCAGAGTAATAGTTTCTCCTGCAAACATTTCCCTTTGTGCTAGATGAACGAAAGTCTCTCCACAAGCTCAGTTCTGAGAAATAAGGGAGTGTGAAAGCCGTCCTTCACATAGCTTGCTGGGATCACAAAATTTCATTTCAGTTGCAAACTAAATTCCATACATATATATGGGGAGGTAAAAGCTCAAAATCGGTTTTACAGTGAAAACTGCAAGAACATCAAACATGCACTAAGAACAGTCTGAGTATCCATAGTAAAAATTACTCCTGTAAACCGTTCCCTTTTTGCTAGATGAATGAACGTCTCTCCACATGCTCAGTTCCTGGGATAAGTGTGTGTGAACCCGAACTTCACATAGCTTGTTAGGAATACAAAATTTCTTTTCAGTTGCAAACTACACTCCATACATATATATGGGGAGGTTCTACCTCCAGCTCGATTTTACAGTGAAAACTATAGGAACATCTATTCGGCACTAGGAAACAGACAGAGAAACCAGAGTAAAAGTTTCTCCTGCAACCCGTTCCCTTTGTGCTAGATGAAAGAACGTCTCTCCATATGCTCAGTTCTCAGAGATAAGTGTGTGTGAAATCCGTTTTTCAACTAGCTTGTTGGGAACACAAAAATTCTTTTCATTTTCAAACTACACGAAATACATATATATGGGGAATTCAAAGTTCCAACAACATTTTACCGTGAAAACTGCAAGAATTTCAAACCGGAACTAGGAAAAATTCTGAGAAACTTTTGTAATATTCTCTCCTGTTAACCGTTCCAATTGTGCTAGATGAACGAACGTCTCTCCACATGCACAGTTCTGAGAGATAAGTGTGTGTGAAGCCTTACTTCACAAAGCTTGTTGGGAACACAAAATTTCTATTCAGTTGCAAAATACAATCCAAACATATATAAGGGGATGTACTAGCTCCAACTCGGTTTTAAAGTGAAAACTGTAGGATCTTCAAACCGATACTAGGTAAAAGACTGAGAAACCAGAGAAAAGTTTCTCCTGCAACATATTCCATTTGTGCTAGATGAACGAATGTCTCTACAATGCTGAGATCTGAGAAATAAGTGTGTGTGAAAGCCGTCCTTCACATAGATTGTTGGGAAACAAAATTTCTTTTCACTTGCAAACTACACTCCATACATATATACGGGGATGTACTACAACCAACTTGGTTGTAAAGAGAAAAGTGTAGGATCTTCAACCGGTACTAGGAAACCTACTGAGAATCCAGAGAAAATGTTTCTTCTGCAACCATTTCCCTTTGTGCTAGATGAATGAACGTCTCTCCATATGCTCTCTTCTAGAGTTAAGTTTGTGTGAAGCCGAACTTCACCTTGCTTGTTAGGAATACAAATTTTCTATTCAGTTGCAAACTACACTCCATACACATATATGGGGATGTAATAGCTCCAACTCGGGTTTACAGTGAAAACTGTAAAAACATCAACTTGGCATTAGGAAAGAAACTCAGAAACCAGATTAATTGTTTCCCTTGCAACCCTTTCCCTTTGTGCTACATGAATGAACGTCTCTCCACATGCCCAGTTCTGAGAGATATGTGTGTGTGAAAGCCGTCCTTCACCTAGCTTGTTGGAAACACACAGTTTCTTTTCAGTAGCAAACTACACTCCATATATATATATGGGGATGTACTAGCTCTAAATCCGTTCTACAGTGAAAACTGGAGGAACTTCTTACCGACACTAGGAAACAGACTGAGAAAACAGAGTAAACTTTCCCCTGCAAACAGTTCACTTTGTGGTAGATGAAAGAATGTCTCTCCACATGCTCAGTTCTGAGAGATAATTGTGTGTGAAAGCTGTTCTTCACATAGCTTGTTGGGAACACAAAGTTATTTTTCAGCTACAAACTAAAATCCATACATATATACGGGGATGTACTAGCTCCAACTCGTTTTTAAAGTGAAAACTCTAGGATCTTCAAACTGGTACTAGGAAAAAACTGAGAAACCAGAGAAAAAGTGTCTACTGCAACATATTCCTTTTGCCCTAGATGATCGAATATCTCTCCACATGCTCAGGTCTGAGGAATAATTGTGTGTGGAAGCCGTCATTCACCTAGCTTGTTGGGAACACAAAGTTTGTTTTCAGTTGCAAACTACACTCCATACATTTTTATTGGTAGGTACTAGTTCCAACTCTGTTTTAATGTGATAACTGTAGGATCTTCAATCCGGTACTAGGAAAAAGACTGAGAAACCAGAGAAAAAGTGTCTACTGCAACATATTCCTTTTGTCCTAAATGATCGAATATCTCTCCACATGCTCAGTTCTGAGAGATAAGTGTGTGTGAAAGCCGTCCTTCACTTAGCTTGTTGGGAAACAAAGTTTCTTTTCAGTTGCAAACTAAACTCCATACATATTTACGGGGATGTATAAGCTCCAAATCAATTTTACAGCGAAAACTGCAGGAATATCAAACAGGAACTAGGAACAGACTGAGATTCCACAGTAAAAATTTCTCCTGCAAACCGTACCATTTCTGCTACATGTATGAACGTCTCTCCACATGCTCAGTTCTGAGAGATAAGTGTGTGTGAAAGCCGTCCTTCACTTAGCTTGTTGGGAAACAAAGTTTCTTTTCAGTTGCAAACTACACTCCATACATATATATGGGGAGGTACTAGCTCCAACTCGTTTTTAAAGTGAAATCTGCAGGATCTTCAAACCGGCACAAAGAAACAGACTGAGAAACCAGAGTAAAAGTTTCTCCTGCAAACAGTTCCCAGTGTGCTACATGAACGAAAGTCTCCCAACATGTTCAGTTCTGATAGAAAATTGTGTGTGAAAGCCGTCCTTCACATAGATTGTTGGGAACACAAAGATTCTTTTCAGTTGCAAAATAAACTCCATACATATATATGATGATGTACTAGCTCCAACTCGGGTTTAAAGTGAAAACTGCAGGATCTTCAAACCGGCACTAGGAAACAGACTGAGAAACCAGAGTTAACATTCTCCTGCCAACTGTTCTCTTTGTGCTAGATGAACGAACGTCTCTCCACATGCTCAGTTCTGAGAGATAAATGTGTATGAAAGCCGTCCTTCACCTAGCTTGTTGGGAACACAAAGTTTCTTTTCAGTTGCAAACTAATCTCCATACATATATACGGGGATGTACTAGCTCCAACTCGGGTTTAAAGTGAAAACTCCAGGATCTTCAAACCGGCACTAGTAAACAGACTGAGAATCCAGAGAAAAATTTCTTCTGCAAACCGTTACCTTTTTGCTAGATGAATGAACGTCTCTCCACATGCTCAGTTCTAGATATAAGTAAGTGTGAAGCCGAACTTCACCAGCATTTATGGTATACAAATTTTATTTTCAGTGGCAAACTACACTCCATAAATATATATATGGAGAGTTACTGGCTCCAAATCTGTTTTACAGTGAAAACTGCCGTAACTTCAAAACGGCACTAGGAAACAGACTGAGAAACCAGAGTAATAGTTTCTCATGCAAACCTTTACTTTTGTGCTAGATGAACGAACGTCTCTAAACATGCTCAGATCTGAAATATAAATGTGTGTGAATGCCGTCCTTCACATAGCTTGCTGGGATCACAAAATTTCTTTTATGTTGCAAACTAAACTCCATACATATTTACGGGGAGGTACTATCTCCAAATCGGTTTTACAGCGAAAACTGCAGGAAGTTCATTCCGGCACTAGGAAAGAGTCTCAGAACCCAGAGTAAAAGTTTTTCCTGTAAACCGTTCATTTGTCCTAGGTGAACAAACGTCTCTCCACATGCTCATTTCTGAGAGATAACTGTTTGTGAAGCCGCCCTTCAACTTGCTTGTTTGGAACACAAAGTTTCTTTTCAGTTGCAAACTACACTCCATATATATATATCAGGAGGTAATAGCTCCAACTCGAATTACAGTGAAAACTGCAGGAACTTCAAACCGGCACTAGGAAACAGATTGAGAAACCAGAGAATAGTTTCCCCTGCATCCCGTCCCCTTTGTGCTACATGAAAGAACGTCTCTCCACATGCACTGTTCTGAGAGATAATTGTGTGTGAAAGCCATTCTTAACCAAGCTTGTTGAGAACGCAAAGTTTCTTTTCAGTTGCAAACTACACTCCATACAAATATATGGGGTTGTACTAGTTCCAAATATGTTTTACAGAGAAAACTGCAGGAAATTCAAACCGGCACTAGAAAACACACTCAGAACCCAGATAAACAGTTTCACATTCAACATGTACACATTGTGCTAGGTGAACGAACGTCTCTCCACATGCTCAATTCTGAGTGATAAGTGTGTTTGAAAGCCGTCCTTCACCTAAATTGTTGGGAACACAAAAATACTCCTCAGTTGCAAACTACAATTAATAAATATATATGGGTAGGTACTAGCTCCAACTCAGTTTTACAGAGAAAAATGCAGGAACTTCAAACGGACCCTAGGAAACACACTGAGAAACCAGAGTAAAAGTTTCCCCTGCAAACAATTGCCTTTGTGCTAGATGAATGAACGTCTCTCCAGATGATCAGATCTGAGAGATAAATGCGTGTGAAAGCATTACTTCAACAAGCTTGTAGGGAATACAAAGTTTCTATTCAGTTGCAAACCACAATCCATACATATATAAGGGGAGGTACTAGCTCCAAATCGCGTTTACAATTAAAACTGCAGGAACTTCAAACCGGCACTAGGAAACAGATTGATAAACCAGAGAATAGATTCCCCTGCATCCCGTTCCCTTTGTGGTAGATGAATGAATTTCTCTACACATGCTCAGTTCTGAGAGAAAAGTGTGTGTGAAAGACGTCCTTCACCTAGCTTGTTTGGAACACAAAGATTCTTTTCAGTTGCAAACTACACTCCATACATATATATGGAGATGTACCAGCTCCAAATCGGTTTTACAATGAAAACTGCAGGAACTTCAATCCGGCACTTGGGAACAGTCTCAGAAACCAGAGTAAAAGTTTCTCCTGTAAAATGGCCCTTTCTCCTAGGTGAAAGAATGTCTCTCCACATGCTCAATTCTGAGAAATAATTGTGTGTGAATGCCTTCCTTCACCTAGCTTGTTGGGAACACAAAGTTTCTTTTCAGTTGCAATCTACACTCCATACATATATATGGTTGGTACTAGCTCCAACTGGGTTCTACAGTGAAAACTGCAGGAACGTCAAACCGGCACTAGGAAACAGACTCAGAACCCAGAGAAACAGTTTCTCCTGCAACACGTTCACTTTGTGCTAGGTGAACGAACGTCTGTCCACATGCTCAATTCTGAGAAATAAGCGTGTGTGAAAGCCGTCCTTCACATAGCTTGTTGGCAACACAAAGATACTTCTCAGTTGCAAACTACACTCCATAAATATATATGGGTTGGTACTAGCTCCAACTCGGTTTTACAGAGAAAACTGCAGGAACTTCCAACGGACACTAGGAAACACACTGAGAAACCAGGGTAAAAATTTCCACTGCAACCCGTTCCTTTGTGCTAAATGAATGAAGGTCTCTCCACATGCTCAGTTCTGAGAGATAAGTGTGTGTGAAAGCCGTCCTTCACCTAGCATGTTGGGAACACATAGGTTCTTTCCAGTTGCAAACTACACTCCATATATATATATATGGGGATGTCCTAGCACCAACTCATGTTTATAGTGAAAACTGCAGGAACTTCAAACTGGCACTAGGAAACAGACTGAGGAACCAGAGTAAAAGTTTCTCCTGCAACCCGTTCCCTTTGCGCTAGGTGAACGAATGTCTCTCGACATGCTCAGTTGTGAGAGATAAGTGTGAGTGAAAGCAGTCCTTCACCTAGCTTGCTGGGAACACAAATTTTCTCTTCAGTTGCAAATTACAATCCATACATATACATGCGGAGGTACTAGCTCAAATCGGTTTTACAGTGAAAAAAGCAGGAATTTCAATCCGGCACTAGGAACCAGACTGAGAATGCTAAGTAAAATTTTCCCTTCAACACGTTCCCTTTGTGCTAGATGAACGAACGTCTATCCACATGCTCAGTTCTCAGAGATAAGTGGGTGTGAAAGCAGTCAATCACCAACCTTGTTGGGAAAACAAACTTTCTTATCAGTTGCAAAATACACTCCATAAATATATGGGGGTGTGTAAGTTCCAACTCGGTTTTACAGAGAAAACTGCAGGAACTTCAAACCGGCACTAGGAAACAGATTGAGAAACCAGAGTAAATGTTTCCCTGCAAACCGTTCTCTTTGTGCTAGGTGAACGAAAGTTTCTCCACATGCTCATGTCTGAAAGATAAGTGTGTGTGAAAGCCGTCCTTCACCTAGCTGGTTGGGAACATAAAGTTTCTTTTAAGTTGCTAACTACACTCCATTCATATATATGGGGAGGTTCTAGCTCAAATCGGTTTTACAGTGAAAACAGCAGGAACTTTAAAACGGCACTAGGAAACGGACTGAGAAACCAGAGAAACAGATTCTCCTGCTACCCGTTCCCATTGTGCTAGATGGACGAAAGTCTCTCCACATGCTCAGTTCTGAGAGATAAGTGTGTGTGAAAACCATCCTTCACCTAGCTTCTTGGGAACACAAAGATTCTTCTCAGTTGCAAACTACAATCCATATATATATATGGGTAGGTACTAGCTCCAAATCTGTTTTACAGAGAAAACTGCAGGAACTTCCATCCAACACTGGGAAACACACTGAGAAACCAGAGTAAAATGTTTCCCTTCCACCCGTTCCCTTTGTGCTAGATGAATGAACGTCTCTCCAGATGCTCAGATATGAGAGGTATGTGTGTGTGAAAGCCGTCCTTCAACTATCTAGTTGGGAACACAAAAATTCTATTCAGTTGCAAACCACAAACCATACATATATAAGGGGAGGTACTAGCTCCAATTCGGGTTTGCTGTGAAAACTGCAGGAACTTCAAACCAGCACAAGGAAACAGATTGCAAAACGAGAGAATAGTTTCCCCTGCAACCCGTTCACTTTGTGCGAGATGAATGAACGTCTCTCCACATAATCAGTCCTGAGAGTTAAATGTGTGTGAAAGGCGACCTTCACCTATCTGGTTGGGAACACAAAGTTTCTTTTCAGTTGCGAACTACACTCCATTCATATATATGAGGATGTACTAGCTCAAATCGATTTTACAGTGAAAACTGCTGGAACTTCAATACGGCACTAGGAAACAATGAGAAAGTTTAGAAAAATTTCCCCTGCAACCCGTTCCATTTGTGCTAGATGAACCAATGTCTCTCCACATGCTCAGTTCAGAGAGATAAGTGGGTGTGAAAGCCGTCCTTCACCTAGCTTGTTGGGAACACAAACTTTCTTTTCAGTTGCAAAATACAATCCATACATATATATGGGGAGGTACTAGCTCCAACTCGGTTTTACGGTGAAAACTGCAGGAACTTCAAACCGGCACTAGGAAACAGACTCAGAACCCAGAGTAAAAGTTTCTCCTGCAAACCGTTCCGTTTGTGCTAGGTGAACAAACGTCAATCCGCATGCTCAGTTCGGAGAGATAAGTGTGTGTGAAAGCCGTACTTCACCTAGCTGGTTGGGAACACAAAGTTTCTTTTCAGTTGCTAACTACAGTCCATTCATATATATGGGGAAGTACTAGCTCAAATCGGTTTTACAGTGAAAACTGCAGGAATTTTAAACCGGCACTTGGAAACGGACTGAGAAAGCTGAGTAAAATTTCAACTTCCACCCTTTCTCTTTGTGCTAGATAAAAGAAAGTCCCTCCACATGCTCAGATATAAGAGATAAGTGTGTCTGAAAGCCGTCCTTCACCTAGCTTGTTGGGAACACAAATATTCTATTCAGTAGCAAACCACAAACCATACATATATAAGGGGAGATACTAGCTCAAACTCGGGTTTACCGCAAAAACTGCATGAACTTCAAACCGGTACTAGGA
This sequence comes from Camelus bactrianus, assembly GCF_048773025.1. NCBI lineage: Eukaryota > Metazoa > Chordata > Mammalia > Artiodactyla > Camelidae > Camelus > Camelus bactrianus. The sequence continues at coordinate 1,321,259 of NC_133566.1, forward strand.
AACAGATTGAGAGAACAGAGAATAGTTCCTCCTGCAACCCGTTCCCTTTGTGCTAGATGAATGAACATCTCTCCACATGCTCAGTTCCGAGAGGTAAGTGTGGGTGAAGCCGTCCTTCACCTAGCTTGTCGGGAACACAAAGTTTCTTTTCAGTTGCAAACTACACTCCATAGATATATATGGGGAGGTACTAGCTCAAATCGATTTTACAGTGAAAACTGCAGGAACTTCAATACGGCACTAGGAAACAGTCTGAGAAATCTTAGTATAATTTCTCCTGCAACCCGTTCTTTTGTGCTAGGTGAACGAACGTCCCTCCACATGCTCAGTTCTGAGAGATAAGTGGGTGTGAAAGCCGTCCTTCACCTAGCTTGTTGGGAACACAAACTTTCTTTTCAGTTGCAAACTACACTCCATAAATATATATGGTGAGGTACTAGCTCCAACACGATTTTACAGTGAAAACTACAGGAACTTCAATCCGGCACTAGGAAACAGACTCAGAACCCAGAGTAAAAGTTTCTCCTGCAACCCATTCCGTTTGTGCTATGTGAAAGAACGTCACTCCGCATGCTCAGTTCTGAGAGATAAGTGTGTGTGAAAGCCGTCCTTCACCTAGCTTCTAGGGAACACAAAGATTCTTTCAGTTGCAAACTACCCTGCATAAATATATGGGGAGGTATAACCTCCAACTCGGTTTTACAATGAAAACTGCAGGAAATTCAAACCGGCACTAGGAAACTGACTAAGAAACCAGAGAGCAAGTTTCCCCTGCAATACGTTCCATTTGTGCTACATGAAAGAAAGTCTCTCCACATGCTCAGTTCTGAGAAATAAGTATGTGTGAAAGCCATCCTTCAAATATCTTGTTGAGAACGCAAAGTTTCTTTTCAGTTGCAAACTACACTCCATACATATTCATGGGTTGGTACTAGCTCCAAATGGGTTTTACAGTGAAAACTGCAGGAAATTCAAACCGGCACTAGGAAAAAGTCTCAGAACCCAGAGTAAATGTTTCTTCTGTAAACCGTCCCTTTGTCATAGGTGAACGAACGTCTCTCCACATGCTCAGATCTGAGAGATAAGTGTTAGTGAAAGCCGTCCTTCACCTAGCTTCTTGGGAACACAAAGTTTCTTTTCAGTTGCAAACTACACTCCGTACATATTTATGGGGTGGTACTAGCTCCAAATGGGTTTTACAGTGAAAACTGCAGGAACTTCAAAACGGCACTAGGAAAAAAACCTGAGAAACCAGAGTAAAAGTTTCACCTGAAACTGGTTTACTTTGTGCTAGTTGAATGAACGTCTCTCCTCATGCTCAGTTCTGAAAGATAAGTGTGGGTTAAAGCCGTCCTTCAACTAGCTTGTTGGAAAAACAGTTTCTTTTCAGTTGCAAATTACACTCCATACATATATATGGGGTGGTACTAGCTCTAACTCGGTTTTACAGTGAAAACTGCAGGACCTTCAATAAGACACTAGGAAACAGACTGAGAAAGCTTAGTAAAATTTCACCTGCAAATAGTTCCCTTTGTGCTAGATGAACGAACGTCTCTCCACATGCTCAGTTCTGAGAGAAAATTGTGTGTGAAAGCCGTCCTTCACCTAGCTTGTTGGGAAAAAAGTTTCTTTCCAGTTGCAAACTACACTCCATATATATATATGGGTAGGTAGTAGCTACAACTCAGTTTCATAGTGAAACCTGAAGGAACTTCAAATTGGCACTAGGTAACAGACTGAGAAACCAGTGTAAAAGTTACACCTGCAATACGTTCCCTTTGTGCTAGGTGAACGAAAGTCTCTCCACATGCTCAGTTCTAAGAGATAAGTGTGTGTGAAAGCCGCTCTTCACCTAGATTGTTTGAAACACAAAGTTTCTTTTCAGATGCGAAATACACTCCATACATATATATGGGGAGGTTCTAGCTCCAACTCCGTTTTACAGTGAAAACTGCAGGAACTTCAGACCGGATCTAGGAAACAGACTGAGAACACAGAGTAAAAGTTTCCCCTGCTATCCGTTCCCATTGTGCTGGATGAATGAAGGTCTATCCACATGCTCATTTATGAGAGATAAGTGTGTGTGGAACCCGTCCTTCACCTAGCTTGATGGCAACACAAAGTTTCTTTTTAGTTGCAAAATAAAATCCATACATATACATGCGGTGGTACTAGCTCAAATCGGTTTTACACTGAATATAGCAGGAATTTCAATCTGCAACTTGGAAACAGACTGAGAATGATGAGTAAAATTTTCCCTGCAACCCGTTCCATTTGTGCTAGATGAACGAACGTCTCTCCACATGCTCAGTTCTCAGAGATAAGTGTGTGTGAAAGCCGCTCTTCAACTAGCTTGTTTGAAACACAAAGTTTCTTTTCAGTTCCGAAATACACTCCATACATATATATGGGGAGGTACTAGCTCCAACTCGGTTTTACAGTGAAAACAGCAGGAACTTCAAACCGGCTCTAGGAAACAGACTGAGAACACAGAGTAAAAGTTTCCCCTGCTATCCGTTCCCATTGTGCTGGATGAATGAAGTTCTCTCCACATGTTCAGTTCTGACAGATAGGTGTCTGTGAAAGTCGTCCTTCACCTAGCTTGTTTGGAACACAAAGTTACATCACAGTTGCAAACTACACTCCATAAATTTATATGGGTAGGTAGTAGCTCCAACCCAGTATTAAAGAGAAAACTGCAGGAAATTCCAACGGACACTAGGAAACACACTGAAAAACCAGAGTAAAAGTTTCCCCTGCAACCCGTTCCCTTTGTGCTAGATGAATATACGTCTCTCCAGATGCTCAGGTCTGAGAGATAAGTGTGTGTGAAAGCCCTACTTCACCTAGCTTGTTGGGAATACAAAGTTTCTATTAAGTTGTAAACCACAATATATACATATATAAGGGGAGGTACTAGCCCCAACCGGGTTTACAGTGAAAACTGCAGGAACTTCAAACCGGCACTAGAAAACGGATTGAGAAACCAGACAATACTTTCCCCTGCAACCCGCTCCCTTTTTGGTAGATGAATGAACGTCTCTCCATATGCTCAGTTCTGAGAGATAAGTGTGTGTGAAAGCCCTACTTCACCTAGCTTGTTGGGAATACAAAGTTTCTATTAAGTTGTAAACCACAATATATACATATATAAGGGGAGGTACTAGCCCCAACCGGGTTTACAGTGAAAACTGCAGGAACTTCAAACCGGCACTAGAAAACGGATTGAGAAACCAGACAATACTTTCCCCTGCAACCCGCTCCCTTTTTGGTAGATGAATGAACGTCTCACCATATGCTCAGTTCTGAGAGATAAGTGTGTGTGAAGCCGTCCTTCACCTAGCTTGTTGGGAACATGTAGTTTCTATTCAGTTGCAAACCACAATCCATACATATAAAAGGGGAGGTACTAGCTCCAACTCGCATTTACAATGAAAACTGCAGGAACTTCAAACTGGCACTAGGAAACAGATTGATATAACAGAGAATAGTTTCCCCTGCATCCGGTTCCCTTTGTGGTAGATGAATGAACGTTTCCCCACATGCTCAGTTCTGAGATATAAGTGTGTCTGAAAGCCGTACTTCACCTAGCTTGTTGGGAACACAAAGTTTCTTTTATGTTGCAAACTACATTCCATAAATATATATGGGGATGTTCTAGCTCCAATTCGGTTTTACAGTGAAAACTGCAGGAACTTGAAACCAGCACTAGGAAACAATCTCAGAACCAAGATTAAAATTTCTCCTGTAAACTCTTCCCTTTGTCCTAGGTGAACGAACGTCTCTCCACATGCTCAGTTCTGAGAGATAAGTGTGTGTGAAAGCCGCACTTCAAATAGCTTGTTGGGAACACAAAGTTTCTTTTCAGTTGCAAGCTACACTCCATACATTTATATGGGGAGGTACTAGCTCCAACTCGATTTTACAGTGAAAACTGCAGGAACTTCAAACCGGCTCTAGGAAACAGACTGAAAACCCAGAGTAACAGTTTCCCCTGCCATCCGTTCCACTTGTGCTGGATGAACGAACGTATCTCCACATGCTCAGTTCTGAGAGATAAGTGTGTGTGAAAGCCGTACTTCACCTAGCTTCTTGGGAACACAAAGTTTCTGTTCAGTTGCAAACTACACTCCGTACATATATATGGGCAGGTACTAGCTCCAACTGGGATTACAGTGAAAACTGCAGGAACGTCAAACCGGCACTAGGAAACTGACTGAGAAAGCAGGGTACAAGTTTCCCCTGCACCCCGTTCCCTTTGTGCTACATGAACGAACGTCTATCCACATGCTCAGTTCTGAGAGATAATTGTGTGTGAAAGCCATCCTTCACCTAGCTTGTTGAGAATTCAAAGATTCTTTTCAGTTGCAAACTACAATCCATATATATATATATGGGGAAGTACAAGCTCCAACTCAGGTTTATAGTGAAAACTGCAGGAACTTCAAACTGACACTAGGAAACAGACTGAGAAACCAGAGTAAAAGTGTCTCCTGCAACCCGTTCCCTTTGCGCTAGGAGAACGAAAGTCTCTCGACATGCTCATTTCTGAGAGATGTGTGTGAGTGAAAGCAGTCCTTCACCTAGCTTGCTGGGAACACAAAGTTTCTCTTCATTTGTAAATTACACTCCATACATATACACGCGGAGGTACTAGCTCAAATCGGTTTTACAGAGAAAAAAGCAGGAATTTCAATCCGGCACTAGGAACCAGACTGAGATGCTAAGTAAAATTTTCCCCTCAACACGTTCCCCTTCTGCTAGATGAACGAACGTCTATCCACATGCTCATTTCTGAGAGATAAGTGTGTGTGAAACAGTCAATCTCCAACCTTGTTGGGAACACAAAGTTTCTTTTAAGTTGCAAACTACACTCCATTAATAAATGGGGGTGTGTAAGTTCCAAATCGGTTTTACAGAAAACCTGCAGGAAATTCAAATCTGCACTAGGAAACAGATGGAGAAGCCAGAGTAAATGTTTCCCTGCAAACCGTTCTTTTTTGCTAGGTGAACGAACGTCTCTCCACTTGCTCAGGTCTGAGAGATAAGTGTGTGTGAAAGCCGTCTTTCAACTATCTCGTTGGGAACACAAAAATTCTTCTCAGTTGCAAACTACACTCCATAAATATATATGGGGAAGTACTAGCTCCAAATCGGTTTTACAGTGAAAATTGCAGGAACTTCAAACCGGCACTAGGAAACTGACTGAGAAACCAGAGGACAAGTTTCAACTGCATCCCGTTTCCTTTGTGTTACATGAAACTAAGTCTCTCCACATGCTCAGTTCTGAGATATAAGTGTGTGTGAAAGCCATCCTTCACCTAGCTTGTTGAGAACGCAAAGTTTCTTTTCAGTTGCAAACTACACTCCGTATATATATATGGGGTGGTACTAGCTCCAAATCCGTTTTGCAGAGAAAACTGCAGGAACTTCAAAACGGCAGTAGGAAAAAGACTGAGAATCCAGAGTAAAAATTTCTCCTGAAAACGGTTTACATTGTGCAAGATGAATGAACGTCTCTCCACATTCTCAGTTCTGAAAGATAAGTGTGGGTGAAAGCCGTCCTTCAACAAGCTTGTTGGGTACACAAAAATTCTTCTCAGTTGCAAACTACAATCCATATATATATATGGGTAGGTACTAGCTCCAACTCTCTTTTACAGAGAAAACTGCAGGAACTTCCATCCAACACTAGGAAACACCCTGAGAAACCAGAGTAAAATATCCCCTGTCACCCTTTCCCTTTGTGCTAGATGAATGAATGTCTCTTCGGATGCTCAGATCTGAGAGATATGTGTGTGTGAAAGCCGTCCTTCACCTAGCTAGTTGGGAACAAAAAGATTCTATTCAGTTGCATACCACAAACCATACATACATAAGGGGAGTTACTAGCTCCAACTCGGGTTTACAGTGAAAACTGCAGGAAATTAAATCCAGCACTAGGAAACAGACTCAGAACCCAGAGAAAAAGTTTATCCTGCAAACCGTTCCTTTTGTGCTAGGTGAACGAACGTCTCTCCACATGCTCAGTCCTCAGAAGTAAGTGTGTGTGAAAGGCGTCCTTCACCTAGCTTGTCGGGAACACAAAGTTTCTTTTCAGTTGCAAACTACACTCCATACATATATATGGGGAGGTACTAGCTCAAATCGATTTTACAGTGAAAACTGCAGGAACTTCAAACCGGCACTAGGAAACAGACTCAGAACCCAGAGAAAAAGTTTATCCTGCAAACCGTTCTTTTTGTGCTAGGTGAACGAACGGCAATCCGCATGCTTATTTCTGAGAGATAAGTGTGTGTGAAAGCTGTCCTTCACCTAGCTGGTTGGGAACACAAAGTTTCTTTTCAGGTGCTAACTACACTCCAGTCATATATATGGGGAGGTAAAAGCTCAAATCGGTTTTACAGTGAAAACAGCAGGAAGTTTAAACCGGCACTAGGAAACGGACTGAGAAAGCTGAGTAAAATTTCAAATTCCACCCGTTCCCTTTGTGCTAGATGAATGAAAGTCTCTCCACATGGTCAGATCTAAGAGATAAGTGTTTCTGAAAGCCGTCCTTCACCTAGGTTGTTGGGAAAACAAAGATTCTTCCAGTTGCAAACTACACTGCATAAATATATGGGGAGGTATTACCTCCAACTCGGTTTTACAGTGAAAACTGCAGGAACTTCAAACCGGCTCTAGGAAACAGACTGAGAAACCAGAGTAACAGATTCTCCTGCTACCCGTTCCCATTGTGCTAGATGGACGAACGTCTCTCCACATGCTCAGTTCTGAGAGATAATGTGTGTGAATGCCTTCCTTAACCTAGCTTGTTGGGAACACAAAGCTTCTTTTCAGTTGCAAACCACAAACCATACATATATAAGGGGAGGTACTAGCTCAAAATCGGGTTTACAGTGAAAAATGCATGAACTTCATACCGGGACTAGGAAACAAATTGAGAAACCAGAGAATAGTTTCTCCTGCAACCCGTTCCCTTTGTGCTATTTGAATGAACGTCTCTCCACATGCTCAGTCCTGAGAAGTATGTGTGTGTGAAAGGCGTCCTTCACCTATCTTGTCGGGAACACAAACTTTCTTTTCAGTTGCAAACTACACTCCATACATATATATGGGGAGGTACTAGCTCAAATCAGTTTTACAGTGAAAACTGCAGGAACTTCAATACGGCACTAGGAAACAGGATGAGAAAGTTTAGTAAAATTTCCCCTGCAACCCGTTCCATTTGTGCTAGATGAATGAACATCTCTCCAGATGCTCAGTTCTGAGAGATAAGTGTGTGTGAAACCCGTCCTTCACATAGCTTGCTGGCAACACAAAATTTCTTTTTAATTGCAAAATAAACTCCATACATATACAAGCGGTGGTAATAGCTCAAATCGGTTTTACACAGAATATAGCAGGAATTTCATTCCGGCACTTGGAAACAGACTGAGAATGATGAGTAAAATTTTCCCTGCAACCCGTTCTATTTGTGCTAGATGAAGGAACGTCTCTCAACATGCTCAGTTCTGAGAGATAAGTGTGTGTGAAAGCCGGACTTCACCTAGCTTGTTGGGAACACAAAGTTTCTATTAAGTTGCAAACCACAATCCATAAATATATAAGGGGAGGTACTAGCTCCAAACGGGTTTACAGTGAAAACTGCAGGAACTTCAAACCGGCACTAGAAAACAGATTGAGAAACCAGAAAATACTTTCCCCTGCAACCCGCTCCCTTTTCGGTAGATGAATGAACGTCTCTCCACATGCTCAGTTCTGAGAGATAAGTGTGTGTGAAGGCCGTCCTTCAGCTAGCTTGTTGGGAACAAAAAGTTTCTATTCAGTTGGAAACCACAACCCATACATATATAAGGGGAATTACTAGCTCCAACTCACGTTTACAATGAAAACTGCAGGAACTTCAAACCGGAACTAGGAAACAGATTGAGATATCAGAGTAAAAGTTTCCCCCAAACAGTTCCATTTGTGCTAGATGAATGAAAGTCTCTCCAGATGCTCAGTTCTGAGAGATAAGTGTGTGTGAAAGCCGTCCTTCACCAAGCTTGTTGGGAACACAAAGTTTCTTTTCAGTTGCAAACTACAATCCATACATATATATGGGGAGGTACTAGCTCCAAATCTGTTTTACAGTGAAAACTGCAGGAAATTCAAACCGGAACTAGGAAATTGTCTCAGAACCCAGAGTAAAACTTTCTCCTGTAAACCGTCCCTTTGTCCTATGTGAACGAACGTCTATCCACATGCTCAGTTCTGACAGATAATTGTGTGTGAAAGCCATTCTTCACCTAGCTTGTTGGGAACACAAAGTTTCTTTTCATTTGCAAATTACACTCCACACATATATATAGGTAGGTCCTAGCTCCAACTGGGTTTTACAGTGAAAACTGCAGGAACGTCAAACTGGCACTAGGAAATAGACTGGGAAACCAGAATAAAAGTTTCCCCTTCAAACCGTTCCCTTTGTGCTAGATGAAAGAACGTCTCTCCACATGCTCAGTTCTGAGAGATAATTGGGTGTGAAAGCCGTCCTTCAACTAGCTTGTTGGGAACACAAAGTTTCTATTCAGTTCCTAACCACAATCCATACATATATAAGGGGAAGTACTAGCTCCAACTGGGTTTTACAGCGAAAACTGCAGGAATTTCAAAAAGGAACTAGGAAACAGATTGAGAAACCAGAGAATATTTTTTCCTGCAACCAGTTCTCTTTGTGGTAGATGAATGAACGTCTCTCCACATGCTCAGATCTGAGAGATAAGTGTGTGTGAAAGCCGTCCATCACCAAGCTTGTTGGGAACACAAAGTTTCTTTTCAGTTGCAAACTACACTCCATACCTATATATGGGGAGGTACTAATTCCAACTCGTGTTTACAGTGAAAACAGCAGGAACTTCAAACCGGCACTAGGAAACAGTTTGAGAAACCAGAGAATAGTTTCCCCTGCATCCCGTCCCCTTTGTGCTACATGAACGAACGTCTCTCCACATGCTCAGTTCTGAAAAATAATTGTGTGTGAAAGCCATCTTTCAACTACCTTGTTGAGAACGCAAAGTTTCTTTTCAGTTGCCAAATACACTCCATACAATTATATGGGGTGGTAATAGTTCCAAATGGGTTTTACAGTGAAAACTGCAGGAACTTCAAACCGGCACTAGGAAACACCCTCAGAACCCAGATAGTCAGTTTCCCTGCAACACGTTCACTTTGTGCTAGATGAATGAACGTCTCTCCAAATGATCAGATCTGAGAGATAAATGTGTGTGAAAGCCGTCCTTCACCTAGCTTGTTGGGAATACAAAGTTTCTATTCAGTTGCAAACCACAAACCATACATATATAAGGGGAGGTACTAGCTCAAAATCGGGTTTACAGTGAAAAATGCATGAACTTCATACCGGGACTAGGAAACAAATTGAGAAACCAGAGAATAGTTTCTCCTGCAACCCGTTCCCTTTGTGCTATTTGAATGAACGTCTCTCCACATGCTCAGTCCTGAGAAGTATGTGTGTGTGAAAGGCGTCCTTCACCTATCTTGTCGGGAACACAAACTTTCTTTTCAGTTGCAAACTACACTCCATACATATATATGGGGAGGTACTAGCTCAAATCAGTTTTACAGTGAAAACTGCAGGAACTTCAATACGGCACTAGGAAACAGGATGAGAAAGTTTAGTAAAATTTCCCCTGCAACCCGTTCCATTTGTGCTAGATGAATGAACATCTCTCCAGATGCTCAGTTCTGAGAGATAAGTGTGTGTGAAACCCGTCCTTCACATAGCTTGCTGGCAACACAAAATTTCTTTTTAGTTGCAAAATAAACTCCATACATATACAAGCGGTGGTAATAGCTCAAATCGGTTTTACACAGAATATAGCAGGAATTTCATTCCGGCACTTGGAAACAGACTGAGAATGATGAGTAAAATTTTCCCTGCAACCCGTTCTATTTGTGCTAGATGAAGGAACGTCTCTCAACATGCTCAGTTCTGAGAGATAAGTGTGTGTGAAAGCCGGACTTCACCTAGCTTGTTGGGAACACAAAGTTTCTATTAAGTTGCAAACCACAATCCATAAATATATAAGGGGAGGTACTAGCTCCAAACGGGTTTACAGTGAAAACTGCAGGAACTTCAAACCGGCACTAGAAAACAGATTGAGAAACCAGAAAATACTTTCCCCTGCAACCCGCTCCCTTTTCGGTAGATGAATGAACGTCTCTCCACATGCTCAGTTCTGAGAGATAAGTGTGTGTGAAGGCCGTCCTTCAGCTAGCTTGTTGGGAACAAAAAGTTTCTATTCAGTTGGAAACCACAACCCATACATATATAAGGGGAATTACTAGCTCCAACTCACGTTTACAATGAAAACTGCAGGAACTTCAAACCGGAACTAGGAAACAGATTGAGATATCAGAGTAAAAGTTTCCCCCAAACAGTTCCATTTGTGCTAGATGAATGAAAGTCTCTCCAGATGCTCAGTTCTGAGAGATAAGTGTGTGTGAAAGCCGTCCTTCACCAAGCTTGTTGGGAACACAAAGTTTCTTTTCAGTTGCAAACTACAATCCATACATATATATGGGGAGGTACTAGCTCCAAATCTGTTTTACAGTGAAAACTGCAGGAAATTCAAACCGGAACTAGGAAATTGTCTCAGAACCCAGAGTAAAACTTTCTCCTGTAAACCGTCCCTTTGTCCTATGTGAACGAACGTCTATCCACATGCTCAGTTCTGACAGATAATTGTGTGTGAAAGCCATTCTTCACCTAGCTTGTTGGGAACACAAAGTTTCTTTTCATTTGCAAATTACACTCCACACATATATATAGGTAGGTCCTAGCTCCAACTGGGTTTTACAGTGAAAACTGCAGGAACATCAAACTGGCACTAGGAAATAGACTGGGAAACCAGAATAAAAGTTTCCCCTTCAAACCGTTCCCTTTGTGCTAGATGAAAGAACGTCTCTCCACATGCTCAGTTCTGAGAGATAATTGGGTGTGAAAGCCGTCCTTCAACTAGCTTGTTGGGAACACAAAGTTTCTATTCAGTTCCTAACCACAATCCATACATATATAAGGGGAAGTACTAGCTCCAACTGGGTTTTACAGCGAAAACTGCAGGAATTTCAAAAAGGAACTAGGAAACAGATTGAGAAACCAGAGAATATTTTTTCCTGCAACCAGTTCTCTTTGTGGTAGATGAATGAACGTCTCTCCACATGCTCAGATCTGAGAGATAAGTGTGTGTGAAAGCCGTCCATCACCAAGCTTGTTGGGAACACAAAGTTTCTTTTCAGTTGCAAACTACACTCCATACCTATATATGGGGAGGTACTAATTCCAACTCGTGTTTACAGTGAAAACAGCAGGAACTTCAAACCGGCACTAGGAAACAGTTTGAGAAACCAGAGAATAGTTTCCCCTGCATCCCGTCCCCTTTGTGCTACATGAACGAACGTCTCTCCACATTCTCAGTTCTGAAAAATAATTGTGTGTGAAAGCCATCTTTCACCTACCTTGTTGAGAACGCAAAGTTTCTTTTCAGTTGCCAAATTCACTCCATACAATTATATGGGGTGGTAATAGTTCCAAATGGGTTTTACAGTGAAAACTGCAGGAACTTCAAACCGGCACTAGGAAACACCCTCAGAACCCAGATAGTCAGTTTCCCTGCAACACGTTCACTTTGTGCTAGATGAATGAACGTCTCTCCAAATGATCAGATCTGAGAGATAAATGTGTGTGAAAGCCGTCCTTCACCTAGCTTGTTGGGAATACAAAGTTTCTATTCAGTTGCAAACCACAATCCATACATATATAATGGGAGGTACAAGCTCCAACTCGTGTTTACAATTAAAACTGCAGGAACTTCAAACCGGCACTAGGAAACAGATTGATAAACCAGAGATTAGTTTCCCCTGCATCCCATTCCATTTGTGGTATATGAATGAACGTCTCTCCACATGCTCAGTTCTGAGAGAAAAGTGTGTGTTAAAGCCGCCCTTCACCTTGTTTGTTGGGAACACAAATATGCTTTTCAGTTGCAAACTACACTCCATACATATATATGGGGAGTTACTAGCTCCAACTCGGATATGCAGTGAAAACTGCAGGAAATACAAACCGGCTCTAGGAAAAAGATTGAGAATCCGGAGTATCACTTTAACCAGCTACCCGTTAATATTTTGATGGATGAACGAACGTCTCTCGACTTGCTCAGTTCTGAGAGATAAGTGTGAGTGAAAGCCGTACTTCACCTAGCTTGTTGGGAAAACCAAGTTTCTTTTCAGTTGCAAACTGCACTCCTTACGTATATATGGGGAGGTAAGAGCTCCAACTGGGTTTTACAGTGAAAACTGCAGGAACGTCAATCCGGAACTCTGAAAGAGTCTCAGAACCAAGAGTAAAAGTTTCTATTGTAAACCGTCCATTTGTCCTAGGTGAACGAACATCTCTCAACATGCTCAGATCTGAGAGAAAAGTGTGTGTGAAAGCCGCGCTTCAACTTGCTTGTTGGGAACACAAAGTTACTTTTCAGTTGCAAACTACAATCCATACATATATATGGGGAAGTACTAGCTCCAAATAGTGTTTACAGTGAAATATGCAGGAACTTCAAACCGGCACTAGGAAACAGATTGAGAAACCAGAGAATAGTTTCCCCTGCATCCCGTCCCATTTGTGCTACGTGAACGAACGTCTCTCCACATGCTCAGTTCTGAGAAATAATTGTGTGTGAAAGCCATACTTCACCTAGCTTGTTTGGAACACAAAGATACTCCACAGTTGCAAACTACATTCCATAAATATATATTGGTATGTACTAGCTCCAACTCAGTTTTACAGAGAAAACTGCAGGAACTTCCAACGGACACTAGGAAATACACTGAGAAACCAGAGTAAAATTTTCCCCTGCAAACAGTTCCCTTTGTGGTAGACGAATGAACGTCTCTCCAGATGCTCAGTTTTGAGAGATAAATGTGTGTGAAAGCCAAACTTCACATAGCTTGTTGGGAATACAAAGTTTCTATTCAGTTGCAAACCACAATCCATACGTATATAAGGGGAGGTACTAGCTCCAACTCGCATTTACAATTAACACTGCAGGAATTTCAAACAGGCACTAGGAATTAGATTGATAAACCAGAGTATAGTTTCCCCTGCATCCTGTTCCCTTTGTGGTAGATGAATGAACGTCTCTGCACATGCTCAGTTCTGAGAGATAAGTGTGTGTGAAAGCCATTCTTCACCAACCTTGTTGGGAACACAAAGTTACTTTTCAGTTGCAAAATCCACTCCATAAATATATATGGGGAGATACTAGCTCCAATTCGGTTTTACAGTGAAAACTGCAGGAAATTGAAACCGGCACTAGGAAACATTCTCAGAACCCAGAGTAATAGTTTCTCCTGAAAACCGTTCCCGTAGTCCTATGTGAACGAACGTCTCTCCACATGCTAGGTTCTGAGAGATAAGTGTGTGTGAAAGCCGTCCTTCACCTAGCTTGTTGGGAACACAAAATTTCTTTTCAGTTGCAAAATACATTCCATACATATATATGGGGAGGTAATAGCTCCAACTCGGTTTTACACTGAAAACTGCAGGAATTTCTGACCGGTTCTAGGAAACAGACTGAGAACCCAGAGTAACAGTTTCCCCTGCTATCCGTTCCCATTGTGCTGGATGAACGAACATCTCTCCACATGCTGAGTTCTGAGAGATAAGTGTGTGTTAAAGCCGTCCTTCACCTAGCTTGTTGGGAACACAAAGATACTTCACAGTTGCAAACTACACTCCATAAATATATGGGAAAGTACTAGCTCCAACTCAGTTTTACAGAGAAAACTGCAGGAACTTCCAACGGTCACTAGGAAACACACTGGGAAACCAGAGTAAAAGTTTCCCCTGCAACCCGTTCCCTTTGTGCTAGATGAATGAACGTCTCTCCAGAAGCTCAGATCTGAGAGATATATGTGTGCGAAAGCCGTACTTCACTTAGCTTGTTGGGAACACAAAATTTCTATTCAGTTGCAAACCACAATCCATACTTATATAAGGGGAGGTACTAGCTCCAACTCACGTTTACAATGAAAACTGCAGGAACTTCAAACTGGCACTGGGAAACAGATTGATAAAACAAAGAATAGTTTCACATGCATACGGTTCCCTTTGTGGTAGATGAATGAAAGTCTCTCCACATGATCAGTTCTGAGAGATAAGTGTGTGTGAAAGCCGGCCTTCACCTAGCTTGTTGGGAAACAAAGTTTCTTTTCAGTTGCAAACTACATTCCATAAATATATATGGGGAGGTACTAGCTCCAATTCGGTTTTACAGTGAAAACTGCAGGATCTTGAAACCGGCACTAGGAAACATTCTCAGAACAAAGAGTAAAAGTTTCTCCTGTAAATCGTTCCATTTGTCCTAGGTGAACGAATGTCTCTCCACATGCTCAATTCTGAGACATATGTGTGTGTGAAAGCCGCTCTTCACGTAGCTTGTTGGGAACACAAAGTTTCTTTTCAGTTGCAAAATATACTCCATAAATTTATATGGGGAGGTACAAGCTCCAACTCGGTTTTAAAGTGAAAACTGCAGGAACTTCAAACCAGATCTAGGAAACAGCCTGAGAACCCAGAGTAACAGTTTCCCCTGATACCCGTTCCAATTGTGCTGGATGAACGAACGTCTATCCACATGCTCAGTTCTGAGAGATAAGTGTGTGTTAAAGCCGAACTTCACCTAGCTTCTTGGGAACACAAAGTTTCTTTTCAGTTGTAAAAAACACTCCATACATATAAATGGGCAGGTACCATCTCCAACTGGGTTTTAAGTGAAAACTGCAGGAACGTCAAACCGGCACTAGGAAACTGACTGAGAAACCAGGGTACAAGTTTCCCCTGCAACCCGTTCCCTTTGTGCTACATGAACGAACGTCTCTCCACATGCTAAGTTCTGAGAGATAATTGTGTGTAAGCCATCCTTCACCAAGCTTGTTGAGAACGCAAAGTTTCTATTCAGTTGCAAATTACACTCCGTACATATATATGGGGAAGTAATAGCTCCAACACTTTTTTAAAGTGAAAACTGCAGGAACTTCAAACTTGCACTAGGAAACAGAGTGAGAAACCAAAGTAAAAGTTTCTCCTGCAACCCGTTTCCTTTGTGCTACGTGAACGAAAATCTCTCCACATGCTCAGTTCTGAGAGATAAGTGTGTGTGAAAGCCGTCCTTCACCTTGCTTGCTGGGAACACAAAGTTTCTTTTCAGTTGCAAAACACACTCCATACATATGCATGCGGAGGTACAATCTCAAATCGGTTTTACAGTGAAAATAGCAGGAATTTCAATCCGGGACTAGGAAACAGACTGAGAATGCTGTGTAAAATTTTCTCTTCAAACTCTACCCTTTGTGCTAGATGAACGAAGGTCTACCCAAATGCTCACTTCTGAGAGATAAGTGTGTGTGAAAGCCATCCCTAACCTAGCTTGTTGGGAAAGCAAAGTTTCTTTTCAGTTGCAAACTACAATCCATAAATATATATGAGGAGTTATTAGCTCCAACTCGGTTTTACAAAGAAAACTGCAGGAACTTCAAACCGGCACTAGGAAACAGTCTCAGAACCCAGAATTAAAGTTTCTCCTGTAAACTGTTCCCTTTGTCCAAGGTGAACGAACGTCTCTCCACATGCTCAGTTCTGAGAGATAAGTGTGTGTTAAAGCCGCACTTCAACTAGCTTGTTGGGAACACAATGTTACTTTTCAGATGCAAACTACACTCCATATATATATATGGGGAGGTACTAGCTCCAACTCGGATTTACAGTGAAAACTGCAGGAACTTCAAACCAGCTCTAGGAAACAGACTGAGAACCCGGAGTAACACTTTCCACTGCTACCCGTTCCCATTGTGCTGGATGAACGAAAGTCCCTCCACTTGCTCATTTCTGAGAGATAAGTGTGTG
The DNA here is from genome assembly GCF_048773025.1 of Camelus bactrianus. NCBI lineage: Eukaryota > Metazoa > Chordata > Mammalia > Artiodactyla > Camelidae > Camelus > Camelus bactrianus. Next base: position 1,337,223 of record NC_133566.1, read on the forward strand.
TGAAAGCCGTCCTTCACCAAGCTACTTGAAAACACAAAGTTACTTTTCAGTGGCAAATGACATTCCTTAATTATATATGGGGAGGTACTAGCTCCAAAAGATTTTACAGTGAAAACTGCAGGAACTTCAGTCCGGCACTAGGAAACATTCTTAGAAACCACAGTAAAATTTCTCCTGTAAAACGTCTATTTGTCCTAGGTGAACGAACTTCTCTCCACATGCTCAGTTCTGAGAGATAATTGTGTGTGAAAGCCATCCTTCACATAGCTTGTTGAGAACTCAAAGTTACTTTTCAGTTGCAAACTACACTCCATACATATATATGGGGTGGTACTAGCTCCAACTGGGTTCTACAGTGAAAACTGCAGGAACGTCAAACCGGCACTAGGAAACAGACTCAGAACCCAGAGAAACAGTTTCTCCTGCAAACCGTTCACTTTGTGCTAGGTGAACGAACGTCTCTCCACATGCTCAATTCTGAGTGATAAGTGTGTGTGAAAGCCGTCCTTCATCTAGCTTGTTGGGAACACAAAGATACTTCTCAGTTGAAAACTACAATCCATAAATATATATGGGTAGGTATTAGCTCCAACTCGGTTTTACAGAGAAAACTGCAGGAACTTCCAACGGACACTAGTAAACACACTGAGAAACCAGAATAAATGTTTCCACTGCAACCCGTTCCCTTTGTGCTAGATGAATGAACGTCTCTCCACATGCACAGTTGTGAGAGATAAGTGTGTGTGAAAGCCGTACTTCTCCTAGCTTCTTGGGAACACAAAGTTTCTTTTCAGTTGCAAACTACACACCATACATATATATGGGCAGGTACTAGCTCCAACTGGGATTACAGTGAAAACTGCAGGAACGTCAAACCGGCACTAGGAAACTGACTGAGAAACCAGGGTACAAGTTTCCCCTGCAACCCTTTCCCTTTGTGCTACATGATCGAACGTCTATCCACATGCTCAGTTCTGAGAGATAAATGTGTGTGAAAGCCATCCTTCACCTAGCTTGTTGAGAACTCAAAGATTCTTTTCAGTTGCAAACTACACTCCATATATATATATGGGGAAGTATTAGCTCCAACTCGGGTTTATAGTGAAAACTGCAGGAACTTCAAACTGGCACTAGGAAACAGACTGAGAAACCAGAGTAAAAGTTTCTCCTGCAACCCGTTCCCTTAGAGCAAGTTTAAAGAAAGTCTCTCGACATGCTCATTTCTGAGAGATATGTGTGAGTGAAAGCAGTCCTTCAACTAGCTTGCTGGGAACACAAAGTTTCTCTTCAGTTGCAAATTACAGTCCATACATATACATGCGGAGGTACTAGCTCAAATCGGTTTTACAGTGAAAAAAGCAGGAATTTCAATTCGGCACTAAGAACCAGACTGAGATGCTAAATAAATTTTCCCTTCAACACGTTCCCCTTCTGCTAGATGAACGAACGTCTATCCACATGCTCAGGTCTGAGAGATAAGTGTGTGTGAAAGCCGTCCTTCACCTATCTCGTTAGGAACACAAAGATTCTTCTCAGTTGGAAACTACACTCCATAAATATATATGAGGAAGTAGTAGCTCCAAATCGGTTTTACAGTGAAAATTGCTGGAACTTCAAACCGGCACTAGGAAACTGACTGAGAATCCAGAGGACAAGTTTCAACTGCATCCCGTTCCCATTGTGTTACATGAAAGTAAGTCTCTCCACATGCTCAGTTCTGAGAGATATGTGTGTGTGAAAACCATCCTTCACTTAGCTTGTTGAGAACGCAAAGTTTCTTTTCAGTTGCAAACTACACTCCGTATATATATATGGGGTGGTACTAGCTCCAAATCCGTTTTGCAGTGAAACCTGCAGGTACTTCAAAACGGCAGTAGGAAAAAGACTGAGAAACAAGAGAAAAAATTTTTCATGTAAACGGTTTACTTTGTGCTAGATGAACGAACGTCTTTCTACATTCTCAGTTCAGAAAGATAAGTGTGGGTGAAAGCCGTCCTTCAACTAGCTTGTTGGGAACACAAAGATTCTTCTCATTTGCAAACTACAATCCATATATATATATGGGTAGGTACTAGCTCCAACTCTGTTTTACAGAGAAAACTGCAGGAACTTCCATCCAACACTAGGAAACACACTGAGAAACCAGAGTAAAATATTCCTCTGCCACCCGTTCCCTATGTGCTAGATGAATGAACGTCTCTTCAGATGCTCAGATCTAAGAGATATGTGTGTGTGAAAGCCGTCCTTCAGCTAGCTAGTTGGGAACACAAAGATTCTATTCAGTTGCAAACCACAAACCATACATATATAAGGGGAGGTACTAGCTCAAAATCGGGTTTACAGTGAAAAATGCATGAACTTCATACCGGGACTAGGAAACAAATTGAGAAACCAGAGAATAGTTTCTCCTGCAACCCGTTCATTTTGTGCTATTTGAATGAACGTCTCTCCACATGCTCAGTCCTGAGAAGTATGTGTGTGTGAAAGGCGTCCTTCACCTATCTTGTCGGGAACACAAACTTTCTTTTCAGTTGCAAACTACACTCCATACATATATATGGGGAGGTACTAGCTCAAATCAGTTTTACAGTGAAAACTGCAGGAACTTCAATACGGCACTAGGAAACAGGATGAGAAAGTTTAGTAAAATTTCCCCTGCAACCCGTTCCATTTGTGCTAGATGAATGAACATCTCTCCAGATGCTCAGTTCTGAGAGATAAGTGTGTGTGAAACCCGTCCTTCACATAGCTTGCTGGCAACACAAAATTTCTTTTTAGTTGCAAAATAAACTCCATACATATACAAGCGGTGGTAATAGCTCAAATCGGTTTTACACAGAATATAGCAGGAATTTCATTCCGGCACTTGGAAACAGACTGAGAATGATGAGTAAAATTTTCCCTGCAACCCGTTCTATTTGTGCTAGATGAAGGAACGTCTCTCAACATGCTCAGTTCTGAGAGATAAGTGTGTGTGAAAGCCGGACTTCACCTAGCTTGTTGGGAACACAAAGTTTCTATTAAGTTGCAAACCACAACCCATACATATATAAGGGGAATTACTAGCTCCAACTCACGTTTACAATGAAAACTGCAGGAACTTCAAACCGGAACTAGGAAACAGATTGAGATATCAGAGTAAAAGTTTCCCCCAAACAGTTCCATTTGTGCTAGATGAATGAAAGTCTCTCCAGATGCTCAGTTCTGAGAGATAAGTGTGTGTGAAAGCCGTCCTTCACCAAGCTTGTTGGGAACACAAAGTTTCTTTTCAGTTGCAAACTACAATCCATACATATATATGGGGAGGTACTAGCTCCAAATCTGTTTTACAGTGAAAACTGCAGGAAATTCAAACCGGAACTAGGAAATTGTCTCAGAACCCAGAGTAAAACTTTCTCCTGTAAACTGTCCCTTTGTCCTATGTGAACGAACGTCTATCCACATGCTCAGTTCTGACAGATAATTGTGTGTGAAAGCCATTCTTCACCTAGCTTGTTGGGAACACAAAGTTTCTTTTCATTTGCAAATTACACTCCACACATATATATAGGTAGGTCCTAGCTCCAACTGGGTTTTACAGTGAAAACTGCAGGAACGTCAAACTGGCACTAGGAAATAGACTGGGAAACCAGAGTAAAAGTTTCCCCTTCAAACCGTTCCCTTTGTGCTAGATGAAAGAACGTCTCTCCACATGCTCAGTTCTGAGAGATAATTGGGAGTGAAAGCCGTCCTTAAACTAGCTTGTTGGGAACACAAAGTTTCTATTCAGTTCCTAACCACAATCCATACATATATAAGGGGAAGTACTAGCTCCAACTGGGTTTTACAGCGAAAACTGCAGGAATTTCAAAAAGGAACTAGGAAACAGATTGAGAAACCAGAGAATATTTTTTCCTGCAACCAGTTCTCTTTGTGGTAGATGAATGAACGTCTCTCCACATGCTCAGATCTGAGAGATAAGTGTGTGTGAAAGCCGTCCATCACCAAGCTTGTTGGGAACACAAAGTTTCTTTTCAGTTGCAAACTACACTCCATACCTATATATGGGGAGGTACTAATTCCAACTCGTGTTTACAGTGAAAACAGCAGGAACTTCAAACCGGCACTAGGAAACAGTTTGAGAAACCAGAGAATAGTTTCCCCTGCATCCCGTCCCCTTTGTGCTACATGAACGAACGTCTCTCCACATTCTCAGTTCTGAAAAATAATTGTGTGTGAAAGCCATCTTTCACCTACCTTGTTGAGAACGCAAAGTTTCTTTTCAGTTGCCAAATACACTCCATACAATTATATGGGGTGGTAATAGTTCCAAATGGGTTTTACAGTGAAAACTGCAGGAACTTCAAACCGGCACTAGGAAACACCCTCAGAACCCAGATAGTCAGTTTCCCTGCAACACGTTCACTTTGTGCTAGATGAATGAACGTCTCTCCAAATGATCAGATCTGAGAGATAAATGTGTGTGAAAGCCGTCCTTCACCTAGCTTGTTGGGAATACAAAGTTTCTATTCAGTTGCAAACCACAATCCATACATATATAATGGGAGGTACAAGCTCCAACTCGCGTTTACAATTAAAACTGCAGGAACTTCAAACCGGCACTAGGAAACAGATTGATAAACCAGAGATTAGTTTCCCCTGCATCCCGTTCCATTTGTGGTATATGAATGAACGTCTCTCCACATGCTCAGTTCTGAGAGAAAAGTGTGTGTTAAAGCCGCCCTTCACCTTGTTTGTTGGGAACACAAATATGCTTTTCAGTTGCAAACTACACTCCATACATATATATGGGGAGTTACTAGCTCCAACTCGGATATGCAGTGAAAACTGCAGGAACTACAAACCGGCTCTAGGAAAAACATTGAGAATCCGGAGTATCACTTTAACCAGCTACCCGTTAATATTTTGATGGATGAACGAACGTCTCTCGACTTGCTCAGTTCTGAGAGATAAGTGTGAGTGAAAGCCGTACTTCACCTAGCTTGTTGGGAAAACCAAGTTTCTTTTCAGTTGCAAACTGCACTCCTTACGTATATATGGGGAGGTAAGAGCTCCAACTGGGTTTTACAGTGAAAACTGCAGGAACGTCAATCCGGAACTCTGAAAGAGTCTCAGAACCAAGAGTAAAAGTTTCTATTGTAAACCGTCCATTTGTCCTAGGTGAACGAACATCTCTCAACATGCTCAGATCTGAGAGAAAAGTGTGTGTGAAAGCCGCGCTTCAACTTGCTTGTTGGGAACACAAAGTTACTTTTCAGTTGCAAACTACAATCCATACATATATATGGGGAAGTACTAGCTCCAAATAGTGTTTACAGTGAAATCTGCAGGAACTTCAAACCGGCACTAGGAAACAGATTGAGAAACCAGAGAATAGTTTCCCCTGCATCCCGTCCCATTTGTGCTACGTGAACGAACGTCTCTCCACATGCTCAGTTCTGAGAAATAATTGTGTGTGAAAGCCATACTTCACCTAGCTTGTTGAGAACGCAAAGTTTCTTTTCAGTTGCAAAATACACTTCATACAAATATATGGGGTGGTACTAGGTCCAAATGCGTTTTACAGTGAAAACTGCAGAAACTTCAAACTGGCACTAGGAAACACACTCAGAACCCAGATAAACATTTTCTCCTGCAACACGTTCATTTTTTGCAAGGTGAACGAACGTCTCTCCACATGCTCAATTCTGAGTGATAAGTGTGTTTGAAAGCCGTCCTTCACCTAGCTTGTTTGGAACACAAAGATACTCCACAGTTGCAAACTACATTCCATAAATATATATTGGTATGTACTAGCTCCAACTCAGTTTTACAGAGAAAACTGCAGGAACTTCCAACGGACACTAGGAAATACACTGAGAAACCAGAGTAAAATTTTCCCCTGCAAACAGTTCCCTTTGTGGTAGACGAATGAACGTCTCTCCAGATGCTCAGTTTTGAGAGATAAATGTGTGTGAAAGCCAAACTTCACATAGCTTGTTGGGAATACAAAGTTTCTATTCAGTTGCAAACCACAATCCATACATATATAAGGGGAGGTACTAGCTCCAACTCGCATTTACAATTAACACTGCAGGAATTTCAAACAGGCACTAGGAATTAGATTGATAAACCAGAGTATAGTTTCCCCTGCATCCTGTTCCCTTTGTGGTAGATGAATGAACGTCTCTGCACATGCTCAGTTCTGAGAGATAAGTGTGTGTGAAAGCCATTCTTCACCAACCTTGTTGGGAACACAAAGTTACTTTTCAGTTGCAAAATCCACTCCATAAATATATATGGGGAGATACTAGCTCCAATTCGGTTTTACAGTGAAAACTACAGGAAATTGAAACCGGCACTAGGAAACATTCTCAGAACCCAGAGTAATAGTTTCTCCTGAAAACCGTTCCCGTAGTCCTAGGTGAACGAACGTCTCTCCACATGCTAGGTTCTGAGAGATAAGTGTGTGTGAAAGCCGTCCTTCACCTAGCTTGTTGGGAACACAAAATTTCTTTTCAGTTGCAAAATACATTCCATACATATATATGGGGAGGTAATAGCTCCAACTCGGTTTTACACTGAAAACTGCAGGAATTTCTGACCGGTTCTAGGAAACAGACTGAGAACCCAGAGTAACAGTTTCCCCTGCTATCCGTTCCCATTGTGCTGGATGAACGAACATCTCTCCACATGCTGAGTTCTGAGAGATAAGTGTGTGTTAAAGCCGTCCTTCACCTAGCTTGTTGGGAACACAAAGATACTTCACAGTTGCAAACTACACTCCATAAATATATGGGAAAGTACTAGCTCCAACTCAGTTTTACAGAGAAAACTGCAGGAACTTCCAACGGTCACTAGGAAACACACTGGGAAACCAGAGTAAAAGTTTCCCCTGCAACCCGTTCCCTTTGTGCTAGATGAATGAACGTCTCTCCAGAAGCTCAGATCTGAGAGATATATGTGTGCGAAAGCCGTACTTCACTTAGCTTGTTGGGAACACAAAATTTCTATTCAGTTGCAAACCACAATCCATACTTATATAAGGGGAGGTACTAGCTCCAACTCACGTTTACAATGAAAACTGCAGGAACTTCAAACTGGCACTAGGAAACAGATTGATAAAACAAAGAATAGTTTCACATGCATACGGTTCCCTTTGTGGTAGATGAATGAAAGTCTCTCCACATGATCAGTTCTGAGAGATAAGTGTGTGTGAAAGCCGTCCTTCACCTAGCTTGTTGGGAAACAAAGTTTCTTTTCAGTTGCAAACTACATTCCATAAATATATATGGGGAGGTACTAGCTCCAATTCGGTTTTACAGTGAAAACTGCAGGATCTTGAAACCGGCACTAGGAAACATTCTCAGAACAAAGAGTAAAAGTTTCTCCTGTAAATCGTTCCATTTGTCCTAGGTGAACGAATGTCTCTCCACATGCTCAATTCTGAGACATATGTGTGTGTGAAAGCCGCTCTTCACGTAGCTTGTTGGGAACACAAAGTTTCTTTTCAGTTGCAAAATATACTCCATAAATTTATATGGGGAGGTACAAGCTCCAACTCGGTTTTAAAGTGAAAACTGCAGGAACTTCAAACCAGATCTAGGAAACAGCCTGAGAACCCAGAGTAACAGTTTCCCCTGATACCCGTTCCAATTGTGCTGGATGAACGAACGTCTATCCACATGCTCAGTTCTGAGAGATAAGTGTGTGTTAAAGCCGAACTTCACCTAGCTTCTTGGGAACACAAAGTTTCTTTTCAGTTGTAAAAAACACTCCATACATATAAATGGGCAGGTACCATCTCCAACTGGGTTTTAAGTGAAAACTGCAGGAACGTCAAACCGGCACTAGGAAACTGACTGAGAAACCAGGGTACAAGTTTCCCCTGCAACCCGTTCCCTTTGTGCTACATGAACGAACGTCTCTCCACATGCTAAGTTCTGAGAGATAATTGTGTGTAAGCCATCCTTCACCAAGCTTGTTGAGAACGCAAAGTTTCTATTCAGTTGCAAATTACACTCCGTACATATATATGGGGAAGTAATAGCTCCAACACTTTTTTAAAGTGAAAACTGCAGGAACTTCAAACTTGCACTAGGAAACAGAGTGAGAAACCAAAGTAAAAGTTTCTCCTGCAACCCGTTTCCTTTGTGCTACGTGAACGAAAATCTCTCCACATGCTCAGTTCTGAGAGATAAGTGTGTGTGAAAGCCGTCCTTCACCTTGCTTGCTGGGAACACAAAGTTTCTTTTCAGTTGCAAAACACACTCCATACATATGCATGCGGAGGTACAATCTCAAATCGGTTTTACAGTGAAAATAGCAGGAATTTCAATCCGGGACTAGGAAACAGACTGAGAATGCTGTGTAAAATTTTCTCTTCAAACTCTACCCTTTGTGCTAGATGAACGAAGGTCTACCCAAATGCTCACTTCTGAGAGATAAGTGTGTGTGAAAGCCATCCCTAACCTAGCTTGTTGGGAAAGCAAAGTTTCTTTTCAGTTGCAAACTACAATCCATAAATATATATGAGGAGTTATTAGCTCCAACTCGGTTTTACAAAGAAAACTGCAGGAACTTCAAACCGGCACTAGGAAACAGTCTCAGAACCCAGAATTAAAGTTTCTCCTGTAAACTGTTCCCTTTGTCCAAGGTGAACGAACGTCTCTCCACATGCTCAGTTCTGAGAGATAAGTGTGTGTTAAAGCCGCACTTCAACTAGCTTGTTGGGAACACAATGTTACTTTTCAGATGCAAACTACACTCCATATATATATATGGGGAGGTACTAGCTCCAACTCGGATTTACAGTGAAAACTGCAGGAACTTCAAACCAGCTCTAGGAAACAGACTGAGAACCCGGAGTAACACTTTCCACTGCTACCCGTTCCCATTGTGCTGGATGAACGAAAGTCCCTCCACTTGCTCATTTCTGAGAGATAAGTGTGTGTGAAAGCCGTCCTTCACCAAGCTACTTGAAAACACAAAGTTACTTTTCAGTGGCAAATGACATTCCTTAATTATATATGGGGAGGTACTAGCTCCAAAAGATTTTACAGTGAAAACTGCAGGAACTTCAGTCCGGCACTAGGAAACATTCTCAGAAACCACAGTAAAATTTCTCCTGTAAAACGTCTATTTGTCCTAGGTGAACGAACTTCTCTCCACATGCTCAGTTCTGAGAGATAATTGTGTGTGAAAGCCATCCTTCACATAGCTTGTTGAGAACTCAAAGTTACTTTTCAGTTGCAAACTACACTCCATACATATATATGGGGTGGTACTAGCTCCAACTGGGTTCTACAGTGAAAACTGCAGGAACGTCAAACCGGCACTAGGAAACAGACTCAGAACCCAGAGAAACAGTTTCTCCTGCAAACCGTTCACTTTGTGCTAGGTGAACGAACGTCTCTCCACATGCTCAATTCTGAGTGATAAGTGTGTGTGAAAGCCGTCCTTCATCTAGCTTGTTGGGAACACAAAGATACTTCTCAGTTGAAAACTACAATCCATAAATATATATGGGTAGGTATTAGCTCCAACTCGGTTTTACAGAGAAAACTGCAGGAACTTCCAACGGACACTAGTAAACACACTGAGAAACCAGAATAAATGTTTCCACTGCAACCCGTTCCCTTTGTGCTAGATGAATGAACGTCTCTCCACATGCACAGTTGTGAGAGATAAGTGTGTGTGAAAGCCGTACTTCTCCTAGCTTCTTGGGAACACAAAGTTTCTTTTCAGTTGCAAACTACACACCATACATATATATGGGCAGGTACTAGCTCCAACTGGGATTACAGTGAAAACTGCAGGAACGTCAAACCGGCACTAGGAAACTGACTGAGAAACCAGGGTACAAGTTTCCCCTGCAACCCTTTCCCTTTGTGCTACATGATCGAACGTCTATCCACATGCTCAGTTCTGAGAGATAAATGTGTGTGAAAGCCATCCTTCACCTAGCTTGTTGAGAACTCAAAGATTCTTTTCAGTTGCAAACTACACTCCATATATATATATGGGGAAGTATTAGCTCCAACTCGGGTTTATAGTGAAAACTGCAGGAACTTCAAACTGGCACTAGGAAACAGACTGAGAAACCAGAGTAAAAGTTTCTCCTGCAACCCGTTCCCTTAGAGCAAGTTTAAAGAAAGTCTCTCGACATGCTCATTTCTGAGAGATATGTGTGAGTGAAAGCAGTCCTTCAACTAGCTTGCTGGGAACACAAAGTTTCTCTTCAGTTGCAAATTACAGTCCATACATATACATGCGGAGGTACTAGCTCAAATCGGTTTTACAGTGAAAAAAGCAGGAATTTCAATTCGGCACTAAGAACCAGACTGAGATGCTAAATAAATTTTCCCTTCAACACGTTCCCCTTCTGCTAGATGAACGAACGTCTATCCACATGCTCAGGTCTGAGAGATAAGTGTGTGTGAAAGCCGTCCTTCACCTATCTCGTTAGGAACACAAAGATTCTTCTCAGTTGGAAACTACACTCCATAAATATATATGAGGAAGTAGTAGCTCCAAATCGGTTTTACAGTGAAAATTGCTGGAACTTCAAACCGGCACTAGGAAACTGACTGAGAATCCAGAGGACAAGTTTCAACTGCATCCCGTTCCCATTGTGTTACATGAAAGTAAGTCTCTCCACATGCTCAGTTCTGAGAGATATGTGTGTGTGAAAACCATCCTTCACTTAGCTTGTTGAGAACGCAAAGTTTCTTTTCAGTTGCAAACTACACTCCGTATATATATATGGGGTGGTACTAGCTCCAAATCCGTTTTGCAGTGAAACCTGCAGGTACTTCAAAACGGCAGTAGGAAAAAGACTGAGAAACAAGAGAAAAAATTTTTCATGTAAACGGTTTACTTTGTGCTAGATGAACGAACGTCTTTCTACATTCTCAGTTCAGAAAGATAAGTGTGGGTGAAAGCCGTCCTTCAACTAGCTTGTTGGGAACACAAAGATTCTTCTCATTTGCAAACTACAATCCATATATATATATGGGTAGGTACTAGCTCCAACTCTGTTTTACAGAGAAAACTGCAGGAACTTCCATCCAACACTAGGAAACACACTGAGAAACCAGAGTAAAATATTCCCCTGCCACCCGTTCCCTATGTGCTAGATGAATGAACGTCTCTTCAGATGCTCAGATCTAAGAGATATGTGTGTGTGAAAGCCGTACATCACCAAGCTTGTAGGGAACACAAAGTTTCTTTCAAGTTGCTAACTACACTCCATACATATATATGGGGAGGTACTTGTTCCAACTCGATTTTACAGTAAAAACTGCAGGAACTTCAATCCAGCACTTGGAAACAGTCTCAGAACCCAGAGCAAAAGTTTCTCCTGTAAAACGTCCCTTTCTCCTAGGTGAACGAAAGTCTCTCCACATGCTCAGTTCTGAGAGATAAGTGTGTGTGAAAGCCATCCTTCACCTAGCTTGTTGAGAACACAAAGTTTCTTTTCAGTTGGAAACTACACTCCATACATATATATGGTGTGGTACAAGCTCCAACAGTGTTCTACTTTGAAAACTGCAGGAACGTCTAACTGGCAATAGGAAACAGACTCAGAACCAAGAGAAACAGTTTTCCTGCAACCCGTTCACTTTGTGCTAGGTGAACGAACATCTCTCCACATGCTCAATTCTGAGAGAAAAGTGTTTGTGAAAGCCGTCCTTCACCTAGATTGTTGGGAACACAAAGATACTTCTCATTTGCAAACTACACTCCAAAAATATATATGGGTAGGTACTAGTACCAACTCGGTTTTACAGAGAAAACTGCAGGAACTTCCAACGGACACTAGGAAACACACTGAGAAACCAGAGTAAAAGTTTCCACTGCAACACGTTCACTTTGTGCTAGATGAATGAACGTCTCTCCAGATGCTCTGATCTGAGAGATAAGTTTGTGTGAAAGCCGTCCTTCACCTAGCTTGTTGGGAACACAAAGTTTCTATTCAGTTGCAAACAACAATCCATACATATATAAGGGGATGTACTAGCTCCAACTCGTGTTTACAGTGAAAACTGAAGGAACTTCAAACCGGCACTAGAAAACAGATAGAGAAACCAGAAAATACTTTTTCCTGCAACCTACTCCCTTTGTGCTAGATGAATGAACGTCTCTCAACATGCTGAGTTCTGAGAGATAAGTGTGTGTGAAAGCCGTCCTTCAACTAGCTTGTTGGGAACAAAAGTTTCTTTTCAGTTGCAAACTGCACTCCATACATATATATCGGGAGGCACTAGCTCAAAATGGTTTTACAGTGAAAACTGCAGGAACTTAAAAACGGCACTAGGAAACATTCTCAGAACCAAGAGTAAAAGTTTCTCCTGTAAACCTTTCCCTTTGTCCTAGATGAACGAAAGTCTCTCCACATGCTCAGTTCTGAGAGATAACTGTGTGTGAAAGCCACACTTCACCTAGCTTGTTGGGAACACAAAGATTCTTTTCAGTTGCAAAATACACTCCATACATATATATGGGGAGGTACTAGCTCCAAATATGTTTTACAGTGAAAACTGCAGGAACTTCAAACCGGCACTAGGAAAAAGTCTGAGAACCCGGAGTAACACTTTCAACTGCTACCCGTTCCCATTGTGCTGGATGAACGAAAGTCTCTCCACTTGCTCATTTCTGAGAGATAAGTGTGTGTGAAAGCCATCCTTCACTTAGCTTGTTGAGAACGCAAAGTTTCTTTTCAGTTGCAAATTACACACCATAAATATAGATGGGGTGGTGCTAGCTCCAACTGGGTTTTACAGTGAAAACTGCAGGAACTTCAAACCGGCACTAGGAAACAGACTCAGAACCCAGAGAAACAGTTTCTCCTGCAACCCGTTCTTTTTTTGCTAGGTGAACGAACGTCTCTCCACATGCTCAATTCTGAGTGATAAGTGTGTGTGAAAGCCGTCCTTCAACTAGCTTGTAGGGAACACAAAGATACTTCTCAGTTGCAAACTACACTCCATAAATATATATAGGTAGGTACTAGCTCCAACTCGGTTTTACAGAGAAAACTGCAATAACTTCCATCGGACACTAGGAAACACACTGAGAAACCAGAGTAAAAGTTTCCCCTGCAAACCGTTCCCTTTGTGCTTGATGAATGAACGACTCTCCAGATGCTCAGATCTGAGAGATAAATGTGTGTGAAAGCTGAACTTCAACTAGCATGTTGGGAACACAAAGTTTCTTTTAAGTTGCAACCCACAGTCCATACATATATAAGGGGATGTACTAGCTCCAACGCGGGTTTACAGTGAAAACTGCAGGAACTTCAAACCGGCAATAGAAAACAGATTGAGAAACTAGATAATACTTTTTCCTGCAACCTTCTCCCTTTTTCTAGATGAATGAATGTCTCTCCACAGGCTCAGTTCTGAGAGATAAGTGTGTGTGAAAGCCGTCCTTCACCTAGCTTGTTGGGAACACATACTTTCTTTTCAGTTGCAAACTACACTCCATACATATATATGGGGAGGTACTAGTTCCAACTCGGTTTTACAGTAAAAACTGCAGGAACTTCAATCCGGCTCTTGGAACAGTCTCAGAACCCAGAGTAAAATTTCTCCTGTAAAACGTCCCTTTCTCCTAGGTGAACGAAAGTCTCTCCATATGCTCAGTTCGGAGAGATAAGTGTGTGTGAAAGCCACCATTCACCTAGCTTGTTGAGAACACAAAGTTTCTTTTCATTTGGAAACTACACTCCATACATATTTATGGGGTGGTACTAGCTCCAACTGTGTTCTACAGTGAAAACTGTAGGAACTTCAAACCGGCACTAGGAAACAGACGCAGAACCCAGAGAAACAGTTTTCCTGCAAACAGTTCACTTTGTGCTAGGTGAACGAACGTCTCTCCACATGCTCATTTCTGAGAGAAAAGTGTATGTGTAAGCCGTCCTTCACCTAGATTGTTGGGAACACAAAGATACTTCTCAGTTGCAAACTACATTCCATAATTATATATGGGTAGGTACAAGTACCAACTCGGTTTTACAGAGAAAACAGCAGGAACTTCCAACGGACACTAGGAAACACACTGAGAAACCAGAGTAAAAGTTTCCACTGCTACCCGTTCCCTTTGTCCTAGGTGACGAACTTCACTCCACATGCTCAGTTCTGAGAGATAAGTATGTGTGAAAGCCGCCCTTCACCTAGCTTGTTGGGAACACAAATTTTCTTTTCAGTTGCAAACAACACTCCATACATATATATGGGGTGGTACTAGCTCCAACTCGGATTTACAGTTAAAACTTCAGGAACTTAAAATCGGCTCTAGGAAACAGACTGAGAACCGGGAGTAACACTTTCCCCTGCTAAACGTTCAAATTTTGCTGGATGAACGAACGTCTCTCCACTTGCTCAGTTCTGAGAGATAAGTGTGTGTGAATGCCGAACTTCACCTAGCTAATTAGGAACACAAAGATTCTTTTCAGTTGCAAACTACACTCCTTAATTATATATGGGGAGGTACTAGCTCCAACTGGATTTTACAGTGAAAACTGAAGGAACTTCAGTCCGGCACTAGGAAACAGTCTCAGAAACCAGAGTAAAAGTTTCTCATGTAAACCGTCCATTTGGCCTAGGTGAACGAACGTCTTTCCACATGCTCAGGTCTGAGAGATAATTGTGTGTGAAAGCCGCACTTCACCTTGCTTGTTGGGATCACAAAGTTTATTTTAAGTTGCAAAATACACTCCATATTTATATGTTGGGAGTTACTAGCTCCAAATCGGTTTTACAGTGAAAACTGCAGGAACTTCAAACCGGCTCTAGGAAAAAGACTGTGAACCCAGAATAACATATTCCCCTGCAACCCGTTCCCATTGTGCTGGATGAACGTACGTCTCTCCACATGCTCATTTCTGAGAGAAAAGTGTGTGTGAAACAGTTCTTCACCTAGCTTCTTGGGAACACAAAGATTCTTTTCAGTTGCTAACTAAAATCTATACATATATATGGGCAGTTACTAGCTCCAACTGGGTTTTACAGTGAAAACTGCAGGAACTTCAAACAGGCACTAGGAAACTGACTGAGGTTCCAGGGTACAAGTTTCCCTGCAAACCTTTCCATTTGTGCTACATGAACGAACGTCTCTCCACATGCTCAGTTCTGAGAGATAATTGTGTGTGAAAGCCATATTTCACCTAGCTTCTTGAGAACGCAAATTTTCTTTTCAGTTGCCAACTACACTCCATATACATATATATGGGGTGGTATTACATATAACTGGGTTTTACAGGGAAAACTGTAGGAACTTCAACCCGGCACTAGGAAACAGACTCAGAACCCAGAGAAACAGTTTCTCCTGCAACCTGTTCACTTAGTGCTAGGTGAACGAAAATCTCTCCACATGCTCAGTTCTGAGAGATAATTGTGTGTGAAAGCCATCCTTCAACTAGCTTGTTGAGAACGCAAAGTTTCTTTTCAGTTGCAATCTACAATCCATACATATATATGGGTTGGTACTAGCTCCAAATGGGTTCTACTGTGAAATCTGCAGGAACTTCAAACCGGCACTAAGAAACAGACTCAGAACCCAGAGAAACAGTTTCTCATGCAACCCGTTTAGTTTGTGCTAGGTGAACGAACGTCTCTCCACATGCTAAGGTCTGAGAGGTAAGTGTGTGTGGAAGACGTCCTTCACCTAGCTTTTGGGAACACAAAGTTTCTTTTCAGTTGCAAACTGCACTCCATTCATATATATGGGGAGGTACTAGCACAAACAGGTTTTACAGTGAAAACTGCAGGAACTTGAAAACGGCACTAGGAAACATTCGCAGAACCAACAGTAAAAGTTTCTCCTGTAAACCGTTCCCTTTTTCCTAGATGAACGAACGTCTCTCCACATGCTCAGTTCTGAGGGATAACTGTGTGTTAAAGCCGCACTTCACCTAGCTTGTTGGGAACACAAAGATTCTTTTCAGTTGCAAAATACACTCCATACATATATATGGGGAGGTACTAGCACCAACTCGATTTTACAGTGAAAACTGAAGGAACTTCAAACCGGCACTAGGAAACAGACTGAGAAACCAGGGAACAAGTTTCCCCTGCAACCCGTTTAATTTGTGCTTTATGAACGAACATCTCTCAACATGTTCAGTTCTGAGAGATAATTGTGTGTGAAAGCCATCCTTCACTTAGCTTGTTGAGAACGCAAAGTTTCTTTTCAGTTGCAATCTACACTCCATACATATATATGGTTGGTACTAGCTCTAACTGGGTTTTACAGTGTAAACTGCAGGAACTTCAAACCGGCACTAGGAAACAGACTCAGAACCCAGAGGAACAGTTTCTCATGCAACCCGTTCACTTTGTGCTAGGTGAACGAACGTCTCTCCACATGCTTAGGTCTGAGAGTTAAGTGTGTGTGAAAGCCGTCCTTCACCTAGCTTGTTGGGAACAAAAAGATACTTCTCATTTGCAAACTACACTCCATAAATATATATGAGTAGGTACTAGCTCCAACTCGGATTTACAGAGAAAACTGCAGGAACTTCTGACCGGTTCTAGGAAACAGACTGAGAACCCAGAAAAACAGTTTCCCCTGCTATCCGTTCCCATTGTGCTGGATGAACGAACATCTCTCCACCTGCTGAGTTCTGAGAGATAAGTGTGTGTTAAAGCCGTCCTTCACCTAGCTTTTTGGGAACACAAAGATAGTTCTCAGTTGCAAACTACACTCCATATATATATATGGGTAGATACTAGCTCCAACTCAGTTTTAAAGAGAAAACTGCAGGAACTTCCAACGGTCACTAGGAAACACACTGGGAAACCAGAGTAAAAGTTTCCCCTGCAACCCGTTCCCTTTTTGCTAGATGAATGAACGTCTCTCCAGAAGCTCAGGTCTGAGAGATATATGTGTGTGAAAGCCGTACTTCACCTAGCTTGTTGGGAACACAAAGTTTCTATTCAGTTGCAAACCACAATCCATACATATATAAGGGGAGGTACTAACTCCAACTCACGTTTACAATGAAAACTGCAGGAACTTCAAACTGGCACTAGGAAACAGATTGATAAAACAAAGAATAGTTTCACCTGCATACGGTTCCCGTTGTGGTAGATGAATGAAAGTCTCTCCACATGCTCAGTTCTGAGAGATAAGTGTGTGTGAAAGCCGTCCTTCACCTAGCTTGTTGGGAAAACAAACTTTCTTTTCAGTTGCAAACTACATTCCGTAAATATATATGGGGAGTTACTAGCTCCAATTTGGTTTTACAGTGAAAACTGCAGGATCTTGAAACACGCACTAGGAATCATTCTCAGAACCAAGAGTAAAGGTTTCTCCTGTAAACCGTTCCATTTGTCCTAGGTGAACGAATGTCTCTCCACAAGCTCAATTCTGAGAGATATGTGTGTGTGAAAGCCGCACTTCACGTAGCTTGTTGGGAACACAAAGTTTCTTTTCAGTTGCAAATTACACTCCATAAATTTATATGGGGAGGTACAAGCTCCAACTCGGTTTTAAAGTGAAAACTGCAGGAAATTCAAACCGGCTCTAGGAAACAGACTGAGAACCCGGAGTAACAATTTCCCCTGATACCCGTTCCAATTGTGCTGGATGAACGAACGTCTATCCACATGCTCAGTTCTGAGAATTAAGTGTGTGTGAAAGCCGTACTTCACCTAGCTACTTGGGAACACAAAGTTTCTTTTCAGTTGTAAAAAACACTCCATACATATATATGGGCATGTACCATCTCCAACTGGGTTTTAAGTGAAAACTGTAGGAACTTCAAACCGGCACTAGGAAACTGACTGAGAAACCAGGATACAAGTTTCCCCTGCAACCCGTTCCCTTTGTGCTACATGAACGAACGTCTCTCCACATGCTAAGTTCTGAGAGATAATAGTGTGTGAAAGCCATCCTTCACCAAGCTTGTTGAGAACGCAAAGTTTCTATTCAGTTGCAAACTACACTCCATACATATATATGGGGAAGTAATAGCTCCAACCCTTTTTTAAAGTGAAAACTGCAGGAACTTCACACTTGCACTAGGAAACAGAGTGAGATATCAAAGAAAAAGTTTCTCCTGCAACCCGTTTACTTTGTGCTACGTGAACGAAAATCTCTCCACAAGCTCAGTTCTGAGAGATAAGTGTGTGTGAAAGCCGTCCTTCACCTAGCTTGCTGGGAACACAAAGTTTCTTTTCAGTTGCAAAACACACTCCATACATATACATGTGGAGGTACAATCTCAAATCGGTTTTACAGTGAAAATAGCAGGAATTTCAATCCGGGACTAGGAAACAGACTGAGAATGCTGTGTAAAATTTTCTCTTCAAACTCTTCCCTTTGTGCTAGATGAACGAAGGTCTATCCAAATGCTCACTTCTGAGAGATAAGTGTGTGTGAAAGCCGTCCTTAACCTAGCTTGTTGGGAAAGCAAAATTTCTTTTCAGTTGCAAACTACAATCCATAAATATATATGAGGAAGTATTAGCTCCAACTCGGTTTTACAAAGAAAACTGCAGGAACTTCAAACCGGCACTAGGAAACAGTCTCAGAACCCAGAATTAAGTTTATCCTGTAAACCGTTCCATTTGTCCAAGGTGAAAGAACGTCTCTCCACATGCTCACTTCTGAGAGATAAGTGTGTGTGAAAGCCGTCCTTAACCAAGCTTGTTGGGAAAGCAAAGTTTCTTTTCAGTTGCAAACTACAATCAATAAATATATATGAGGAGGTATTAGCTCCAACTCGGTTTTACAAAGAAAACTGCAGGAACTTCAAACCGGCACTAGGAAACAGTCTCAGAACCCAGAATTAAAGTTTCTCCTGTAAACCGTTTCCTTTGTCCAAGGTGAACGAACGTCTCTCCACATGCTCAGTTCTGAGAGACAAGTGTGTGTTAAAGCCGCACTTCAACTAGCTTGCTGGGAACACAATGTTACTTTTCAGTTGCAAACTACACTCCATATATATATATGGGGAGGTACTAGCTCCAACTCGGATTTACAGTGAAAAATGCAGGAACTTCAAACCAGCTCTAGGAAACAGACTGAGAACCCGGAGTAACACTTTCCACTGCTACCCGTTCCCATTGTGCTGGATGAACGAAAGTCTCTCCACTTGCTCATTTCTGAGAGATAAGTGTGTGTGAAAGCCGTCCTTCACCTAGCTACTTGAAAACACAAAATTACTTTTCAGTGGCAAACTACACTCCTTAATTATATATGGGGAGGTACTAGCTCCAAATGGGTTTTACAGTGAGAACTGCAGGAACTTCAGTCCGGCACTAGGAAACATTCTCAGAACACACAGTAAAATTTCTCCTGTAAAACGTCTATTTGTCCTAGGTGAACGAAATTCTCTCCACATGCTCAGTTCTGAGAGATAATTGTGTGTGAAAGCCATCCTTCACATAGCTTGTTGAGAACGCAAAGTTTCTTTTCAGTTGCAAATTACACTCCATACATATATATGGGGTGGTGCTAGCTCCAACTGGGTTTTACAGTGAAAACTGCAGGAACTTCAAACTGGCACTAGGAAACAGACTCAGATCATAGAGAAACAGTTTTCCTGCAAACCGTTCACTTTTGTGCTAGGTGAACGAACGTCTCTCCACATGATCAATTCTGAGAGAAAAGTGTTTGTGAAAGCCGTCCTTCACCTAGATTGTTGGGAACACAAAGATACTTCTCATTTGCAAACTACACTCCATAAATATATATGGGTAGGTACCAATTCCAACTCGGTTTTACAGAGAAAACTGCAGGAATTTCCAACGGACACTAGGAAACACACTGAGAAACCAGAGTAAAAGTTTCCACTGCAACACGTTCCATTTGTGCTAGATGAATGAACGTCTCTCCAGATGTTCAGATATGAGAGATAAGTTTGTGTGAAAGCCGTCCTTCACCTAGCTTGTTGGGAACACAAAGTTTCTATTCAGTTGCAAACAACAATCCATACATATATAAGGGGATGTACTAGCTCCAACTCGGGTTTACGGTGAAAACTGCAGGAACTTCAAATCGGCACTAGAAAACAGATAGAGAAACCAGAAAATACTTTTTCCTGCAAACTTCTCCCTTTGTGCTAGATGAATGAACGTCTCTCAACATGCTCAGTTCTGAGAGATAATTGTGTGTGAAAGCCGTCCTTCACCTAGCTGGTTGGGAACAAAAAGTTTCTTTTCAGTTGCAAACTGCAATCCATACATATATATCGGGAGGCACTAGCTCAAACAGGTTTTACAGTGAAAACTGCAGGAAATTTAAAACGGCACTAGGAAACATTCTCAGAACCAAGAGTAAAAGTTTCTCCTGTAAACCGTTCCCTTTCTCCTAGGTGAACGAAAGTCTTTCCACATGCTCAGTTCGGAGAGATAAGTGTGTGTGAAAGCCATCCTTCACCTAGCTTGTTGAGAACACAAAGTTTCTTTTCAGTTGGAAACTACACTCCATACATATATATGGGGTGGTACTAGCTCCAACGGTGTTCTACAGTGAAAACTGTAGTAACGTCAAACCGGCACTAGGAAACAGACACAGAACCCAGAGAAACAGTTTTCCTGCAAACCGTTCACTTTGTGCTAGGTGAACGAACGTCTCTCCACATGCTCAATTCTGAGAAAAAATTGTTTGTGAAAGCCGTCCTTCACCTAGCTTGTTGGGAACACAAAGATACTTCTCAGTTGCAAACTACATTCCATAAATATATATGGGTAGGTACAAGTTCCAACTCGGTTTTACAGAGAAAACTGCAGGAACTTCCAACGGACACTAGGAAACACACTGATAAACCAGAGTAAAAGTTTCCACTGCTACCCGTTCCCTTTGTGCTAGATGAATGAATGTCTATCCAGATGCTCAGATCTGAGAGATAAGTGTGTGTGAAAGCCGTCCTTTACCTAGCTTGCTGGAAACACAAAGTTTCTATTCAGTTGCAAACCACAATCCATACATATATAAGGGGATGTACTAGCTCCAACTCGGGTTTACAGTGAAAACTGCAGAAACTTCAAACCGGCACTAGAAAACTGATTGAGAAACCAGACAATACTTTTTCCTGCAAATTTCTCCCTTTTTGCTAGATGAATGAACGTCTCTCCACAGAATCAGTTCTGAGAGATAAGTGTGTGTGAAAGCCGTCCTTCACCTAGCATGTTGGGAACACAAAGTTTCTTTCAGTTGCAAACTGCACTGCAAACAAATATATCGGGAGGTACTAGCTCAAACAGGTTTTACAGTGAAAACTGCAGGAACTTGAAAACGGCACTAGGAAACTTTCTCAGAACCAAGAGTAAAAGTTTCTCCTGTAAACCGTTCCATTTGTCCTAGATGAACGAACGTCTCTCCACATGCTCAGTTCTGAGAGATAACTGTGTGTGAAAGCCGCACTTCACCTAGCTTGTTGGGAACACAAAGATTATTTTCAGTTGCAAAATACACTCCATACATATATATGAGGAGGTACTAGCTCCAACTCGGTTTTACAGTGAAAACTGCAGGAACTTCAAACCGGCACTAGGAAACACACTGAGAAACCAGGATACAATTTTCCCCTGCAACCCGTTCCCTTTTATCTACATGAATGAACGTCTCACCACATGCTCAGTTCTGAGAGATAATTGTGTGTGAAAGCCATCCTTCACCTAGCTTGTTGAGAACGCAAAGTTTCTTTTCAGTTGCAATCTACAATCCATACATATATATGGGTTGGTACTAGCTCCAAATGGGTTCTACAGTGAAAACTGCAGGAACTTCTAACCGGCACTAAGAAACAGTCTCAGAACCCAGAGAAACAGTTTCTCCTGCAACCCGTTTATTTTGTGCTAGGTGAACGAACGTCTCTCCACATGCTCAGGTCTGAGAAGTAAGTGTTTGTGAAAGCCGTCCTTCACCTAGCTTGTTGGGAACACAAAGATACTTCTGAGTTGCAAAATACACTCCATAAATATATATGGGTATGTACTAGCTCCAACTCGGTTTTACAGAGAAAATTGAAGGAACATCCAACGGACACTAGGAAACACACTGAGAAACCAGAATAAAAGTTTCCCCTGCAACCCGTTCCCTTTGTGCTAGATGAATATACGTCTCTCCAGATGCTCAGATCTGAGAGATAAGTGTGTGTGAAAGCCGTCCTTCACCTAGCTTGTTGGGAAAACAAAGTTTCTATTCAGTTGCAAACCACAATCCATACATATATAAGGGGATGTACTAGATCCAACTCGGGTTTACAGTGAAAACTGGAGGAACTTCAAACCGGAACTAGAAAACAGATTGAGAAACCAGACAATTCTTTTTCCTGCAACCTGCTCCCTTTGTGCTAGATGAATGAACGTCTCTCCACATGCTCAGTTCTGAGAGATAAGTGTGGGTGGAAGACGTCCTTCACCTAGCTTTTTGGGAACATAA
This sequence comes from Camelus bactrianus, assembly GCF_048773025.1. NCBI lineage: Eukaryota > Metazoa > Chordata > Mammalia > Artiodactyla > Camelidae > Camelus > Camelus bactrianus. The sequence goes on from NC_133566.1 coordinate 1,359,600, forward strand.
AGTTTCTTTTCAGTTGCAAACTGCAATCCATTCATATATATGGGTAGGTACTAGCTCAAACAGGTTTTACAGTGAAAACTGCAGGAACTTGAAAACGGCACTAGGAAACATTCGCAGAACCAAGAGTAAAATTTCTCCTGTAAACCGTTCCCTTTTTCCTAGATGAACGAATGTCTCTCCACATGCTCAGTTCTGAGAGATAACTGTGTGTTAAAGCCGCACTTCACCTAGCTTGTTGGGAACACAAAGATTCTTTTCAGTTGCAAAATACACTCCATACATATATATGGGGAGGTACTAGCTCCAACTCGATTTTACAGTGAAAACTGCAGGAACTTCAAACCGGCACTAGGAAACAGACTGACAAACCAGGGAACAAGTTTCCACTGCAACCCGTTTATTTTGTGCTACATGAACGAACGTCTCTCCACATGCTCAGTTCTGAGAGATAATTGTGTGTGAAAGCCATCCTTCACTTAGCTTGTTGAGAACCCAAAGTTTCTTTTCAGTTGCAATGTACACTCCATACATCTATATGGTTGGTAATAGCTCCAACTGGTTTTTACAGTGTAAACTGCAGGAACTTCAAACCGGCACTAGGAAACAGACTCAGAACCCAGAGAAACACTTTCTCTTGCATCCCGTTCACTTTGTGCTAGGTGAACGAAGGTCTCTCCACATGCTCAGGTCTGAGAGTTAAGTGTGTGTGAAAGCCGTCCTTCACCTAGCTTGTTGGGAACAAAAAGATACTTCTCATTTGCAAACTACACTCCATAAATATATATGAGTAGGTACTAGCTCCAACTCGGATTTACAGAGAAAACTGCAGGAACTTCCAACGGACACTAGGAAACACACTAGGATCCAGAGTAAAAGTTTCCCCTGCAACCCGTTCCCTTTGTGCTAGATGAATGAACGTCTCTCCACATGCTAAGTTCTGAGAAATAAGTGTGTGTGAAAGCCGTCCTTCACCTAGCTTGCTGGGAACATAAAGTTTCTTTTCAGTTGCAAAACAAACTCCATACATATACATGCGGAGATACAAGCTCAAATAGGTTTTATAGTGAAAATAGCAGGAATTTCAATCCGGGTCTAGGAAGCAGACTGAGAATGCTGAGTAAAATTTTCTCTTCAAACCGTTCCATTTGTGCTAGATGAACGAACGTCTATCCACATGCTCACTTCTGAGAGATAAGTGTGTGTGAAAGTATTCCTTCACCTAGCTTGTGGGGAAAACAAATTTTCTTTTCAGTTGCCAACAACAATCCATAAATATATATGGGAAGGTATTAGCTCCAACTCGGTTTTACAATGAAATCTGCAGGAACTTCAAACCGGCACTAGGAAACAGACTCAGAACCCAGAGTAAAAGTTTCTCCTGTAAATCGTTCCCTTTGTCCAAGGTGACGAATTTCACTCCACATGCTCAGTTCTGAGAGATAAGTGTGTGTGAAAGCCGCCCTTCACCTAGCTTGTTGGGAACACAAAGTTTCTTTTCAGTTGCAAACAACACTCCATACATATATATGGGGAGGTACTAGCTCCAACACGGATTTACAGTTAAAACTGCAGGAACTTCAAATCGGCTCTAGGAAACAGACTGAGAACCGGGAGTAACACTTTCCCCTGCTAAACGTTCCAATTTTGCTGGATGAACGAACGTCTCTCCACTTGCTCAGTTCTGAGAGATAAGTGTGTGTGAATGCCGAACTTCACCTAGCTACTTAGGAACACAAAGATTCTTTTCAGTTGTAAACTACACTCCTTACTTATATATGGGGAGGTACTAGCTCCTACTGGATTTTACTGTGAAAACTGCAGGAACTTCAGTCCGGCACTAGGAAACAGTCTCAGAACCCAGAGTAAAAGTTTCTCATGTAAACCGTCCATTTGTCCTAGGTGAACGAAAGTCTTTCCACATGCTCAGGTCTGAGAGATAATTTTGTGTGTAAGCCGCACTTCACCTTGCTTGTTGGGATCACAAAGTTTCTTTTAAGTTGCAAAATACACTCCATATTTATATATGGGGAGGTACTAGCTCCAAATCGGTTTTACAGTGAAAACTGCAGGAACTTCAAACCGGCTCTAGGAAAAAGACTGTGAACCCAGAGTAACATTATCCCCTGCTACCCGTTCCCATTGTGCTGGATGAACGTACGTCTCTCCACATGCTCATTTCTGAGAGAAAAGTGTGTGTGAAAGCCGTTCTTCACCTAGCTTCTTGGGAACACAAAGTTTCTTTTCAGTTGCTAACTACAATCTATACATATATATGGGCAGGTACTAGCTCCAACTGGGTTTTACAGTGAAAACTGCAGGAACTTCAAACAGGCACTAGGAAACTGACTGAGGTTCCAGGGTACAAGTTTCCCTGCAAACCTTCCCATTTGTGCTACATGAACGAACGTCTATCCACATGCTCATTTCTGAGAGATAAGTGTGTGTGAAAGCCGTCCTTCACCTAGCTTGTTGGGAACACAAAGTTTCTTTTCAGTTGCAAATTACACTCCATAAATTTATATGGGGAGGTACAAGCTCCAACTCGGTTTTAAAGTGAAAACTGCAGGAAATTCAAACCGGCTCTAGGAAACAGACTGAGAACCCAGAGTAACAGTTTCCCCTGATACCCGTTCCAATTGTGCTGGATGAACGAACGTCTATCAACATGCTCAGTTCTGAGAGATAAGTGTGTGTGAAAGCCGTACTTCACCTAGCTACTTGGGAACACAAAGTTTCTTTTCAGTTGTAAAAAACACTCCATACATACATATGGGCAGGTACCATCTCCAACTGGGTTTTAAGTGAAAACTGCAGGAACTTCAAACCGGCACTAGGAAACTGACTGAGAAACCAGGTTACAAGTTTCCCCTGCAACCCGTTCCCTTTGTGCTACATGAACGAACGTCTCTCCACATGCTAAGTTCTGAGAGATAATAGTGTGTGAAAGCCATCCTTCACCAAGCTTGTTGAGAACGCAAAGTTTCTATTCAGTTGCAAACTACATCCATACATATATATGGGGAAGTAATAGCTCCAACCCTTTTTTAAAGTGAAAACTGCAGGAACTTCACACTTGCAGTAGGAAACAGATTGAGAAATCAAAGAAAAAGTTTCTCCTGCAACCCGTTTACTTTGTGCTACGTGAACGAAAATCTCTCCACAATCTCAGTTCTGAGAGATAAGTGTGTGTGAAAGCCGTCCTTCACCTAGCTTGCTGGGAACCCAAAGTTTCTTTTCAGTTGCAAAACACACTCCATACATATACATGTGGAGGTACAATCTCAAATCGGTTTTACAGTGAAAATAGCAGGAATTTCAATCCGGGACTAGGAAACAGACTGAGAATGCTGTGTAAAATTTTCTCTTCAAACTCTTCCCTTTGTGCTAGATGAACGAAGGTCTATCCAAATGCTCACTTCTGAGAGATAAGTGTGTGTGAAAGCCGTCCTTAACCTAGCTTGTTGGGAAAGCAAAATTTCTTTTCAGTTGCAAACTACAATCCATAAATATATATGAGGAAGTATTAGCTCCAACTCGGTTTTACAAAGAAAACTGCAGGAACTTCAAACCGGCACTAGGAAACAGTCTCAGAACCCAGAATTAAAGTTTATCCTGTAAACCGTTCCCTTTGTCCAAGGTGAACGAACGTCTCTCCACATGCTCAATTCTGAGAGAAAAGTGTGTGTGAAAGCCGTCCTTAACCAAGCTTGTTGGGAAAGCAAAGTTTCTTTTCAGTTGCAAACTACAATCAATAAATATATATGAGGAGGTATTAGCTCCAACTCGGTTTTACAAAGAAAACTGCAGGAACTTCAAACCGGCACTAGGAAACAGTCTCAGAACCCAGAATTAAAGTTTCTCCTGTAAACCGTTCCCTTTGTCCAAGGTGAACGAACGTCTCTCCACATGCTCAGTTCTGAGAGATAAGTGTGTGTTAAAGCCGCCCTTCAACTAGCTTGTTGGGAACACAATGTTACTTTTCAGTTGCAAACTACACTCCATATATATATATGGGGAGGTACAAGCTCCAACTCGGATTTACAGTGAAAATTGCAGGAACTTCAAACCAGCTCTAGGAAACAGACTGAGAACCCGGAGTAACACTTTCCACTGCTACCCGTTCCCATTGTGCTGGATGAACGAAAGTCTCTCCACTTGCTCATTTCTGAGAAATAAGTGTGTGTGAAAGCCGTCCTTCACCTAGCTACTTGAAAACACAAAGTTACTTTACAGTGGCAAACTACACTCCTTAATTATATATGGGGAGGTACTAGCTCCAAATGGGTTTTACAGTGAAAACTGCAGGAACTTCAAACCGGCACTAGGAAACTGACTCAGAACATAGAGAAACAGTTTCTCCTGCAACCCGTTCATTTTTTGCTAGGTGAACGAACGTCTCTCCACATGCTCAATTCTGAGTGATAAGTGTGTGTGAAAGCCGTCCTTCAACTAGCTAGAATTGAACACAAAGATACTTCTCAGTTGCAAACTACACCCCATAAATATATGTGGGTAGGTACTAGCTCCAACTCGGTTTTACAGAGAAAACTGTAATAACTTCCAACGGACACTAGGAAACACACTGAGAAACCAGAGAAAATGTTTCACCTGCAAACCATTCCCTTTGTGCTTGATGAATGAACGACTCCCCAAATGCTCAGATCTGAGAGATAAATGTGTGTGAAAGCTGAACTTCAACTAGCATGTTGGGAACACAAAGTTTCTATTAAGTTGCAAAACACAATCCATACATATATAAGGGGATGTACTAGCTTCAACACTGGTTTACGGTGAAAACTGCAGGAACATCAAACCGGCACTAGAAAACAGATTGAGAAACCAGAAAGTACTTTCCCCTGCAAACCGCTCCGTTTGTGCTAGATGATTTAACGTCTCTCCACATGATCAGTTCTGAGAGATAAGTGTGTGTTAATGCTGTAGATCACCAAGCTTGTAGGGAACACAAAGTTTCTTTCCAGTTGCTAACTACACTCCATACATATATATGGGGAGGTACTTGTTCCAACTCGGTTTTACAGTAAAAACTGCAGGAAATTCAATCCGGCACTTGGAAACAGTCTCAGAAACAGAGTAAAAGTTTCTCCTGTAAAACGTCCCTTTCTCCTAGGTGAACGAAAGTCTCTCCACATGCTCAGTTCTGAGAGATATGTGTGTGTGAAAGCCAAACTTCACCCAGCTTGTTGAGAACACAAAGTTTCTTTTCAGTTGGAAACTACACTCCATACATATATATGGGGTGGTACAAGCTCCAACTGGGTTCTACAGTGAAAACTGCAGGAACGTCAAAACGGCAATAAGAAACAGACTCAGAACCCAGAGAAACAGTTTTCCTGCAACCAGTTCACTTTGTGCTAGGTGAACGAACGTCTCTCCACATGCTCAATTCTGAGAGAAAAGTGTTTGTGAAAGCCGTCCTTCACCTAGATTGTTGGGAACACAAAGATACTTCTCATTTGCAAACTACACTCCATAAATATATATGGGTAGGTACAAATTCCAACTCGGTTTTACAGAGAAAACTGCGGGAACTTCCAACGGACACTAGGAAACACACTGAGAAACCAGAGTAAAAGTTTCCAAGGCAACAAGTTCCATCTGTGCTAGATGAATGAACGTCTCTCCAGATGTTCAGATCTGAGAGATAAGTTTGTGTGAAAGCCGTCCTTCACCTAGCTTGTTGGGAACACAAAGTTTCTATTCAGTTGCAAACAACAATCCATACATATATAAGGGGATGTACTAGCTCCAACTCGGGTTTACAGTGAAAACTGAAGGATCTTCAAATCGGCACTAGAAAACAGATAGAGAAACCAGAAAATACTTTTTCCTGCAAACTTCTCCCTTTGTGCTAGATGAATGAACGTCTCTCAACATGCTCAGTTCTGAGAGATAATTGTGTGTGAAAGCCGTCCTTCACCTAGCTGGTTGGGAACAAAAAGTTTCTTTTCAGTTGCAAACTGCAATCCATACATATATATCGGGAGGCACTAGCTCAAACAGGTTTTACAGTGAAAACTGCAGGAAATTTAAAACGGCACTAGGAAACATTCTCAGAACCAAGAGTAAAAGTTTCTCCTGTAAACCGTTCCCTTTGTCCTAGATGAACGAAAGTCTCTCCACATGCTCAGTTCTGAGAGATAACTGTGTGTGAAATCCGTACTTCACCTAGCTTGTTGGGAACACAAAGATTCTTTTCAGTTGCAAAATACACTCCATACATATATATGGGGAGGTACTAGCTCCAACTATGTTTTACAGTGAAAACTGCAGGAACTTCAAACCGGCACTAGGAAAAAGACTGAGAACCCGGAGTAACACTTTCAACTGCTACCCGTTCCCATTGTGCTGGATGAACGAAAGTCTCTCCACTTGCTCATTTCTGAGAGATAAGTGTGTGTGAAAGCCATCTTTCACCTAGCTTGTTGAGAACGCAAAGTTTCTTTTCAGTTGCAAATTACACTCCATAAATATATATGGGGTGGTGCTAGCTCCAACTGGGTTTTACAGTGAAAAGTGCAGGAACTTCAAACCGGCACTAGGAAACAGACTCAGAACACAGAGAAACAGTTTCTCCTGCAACCCGTTCATTTTTTGCTAGGTGAACAAACGTCTCTCCACATGCTCAATTCTGAGTGATAAGTGTGTGTGAAAGCCGTCCTTCAACTAGCTTGTAGGGAACACAAAGATACTTCTCAGTTGCAAACTACACTCCATAAATATATATGGGTAGGTACTAGCTCCAACTCGGTTTTACAGAGAAAACTGCAATAACTTCCATCGGACACTAGGAAACACACTGAGAAACCAGAGTAAAAGTTTCCCCTGCAAACCGTTCCCTATGTGCTTGATGAATGAACGACTCTCCAGATGCTCAGATCTGAGAGATAAATGTGTGTGAAAGCCGAACTTTAACTAGCATGTTGGGAACACAAATTTTCTTTTAAGTTGCAAAAAACAGTCCATACATATATAAGGGGATGTACTAGCTCCAACTCGGGTTTACAGTGAATACTGCAGGAACTTCAAACCGGCAATAGAAAACAGATTGAGAAACCAGACAATACTTTTTCCTGCAAACTTCTCCTTTTTCTAGATGAATGAACGTCTCTCCACAGGCTCAGTTCTGAGAGATAAGTGTGTGTGAAAGCCGTCCTTCACCTAGCTTGATGGGAACACATACTTTCTTGTCAGTTGCAAACTACACTCCATAAATATATATGGGGAGATACTAGTTCCAACTCTGTTTTACAGTAAAAACTGCAGGAACTTCAATCCAGCACTTGGAACAGTCTCAGAACCCAGAGTAAAATTTCTGCTGTAAAACGTCCCTTTCTCCTAGGTGAACGAAAGTCTCTCCACATGCTCAGTTCGGAGAGATAAGTGTGTGTGAAAGCCATCCTTCACCTAGCTTGTTGAGAACACAAAGTTTCTTTTCAGTTGGAAACTACACTCCATACATATATATGGGGTGGTACTAGCTCCAACGGTGTTCTACAGTGAAAACTGTAGTAACGTCAAACCGGCACTAGGAAACAGACACAGAACCCAGAGAAACAGTTTTCCTGCAAACCGTTCACTTTGTGCTAGGTGAACGAACGTCTCTCCACATGCTCAATTCTGAGAAAAAAGTGTTTGTGAAAGCCTTCCTTCACCTAGCTTGTTGGGAACACAAAGATACTTCTCAGTTGCAAACTACATTCCATAAATATATATGGGTAGGTACAAGTTCCAACTCGGTTTTACAGAGAAAACTGCAGGAACTTCCAACGGACACTAGGAAACACACTGATAAACCAGAGTAAAAGTTTCCACTGCTACCCGTTCCCTTTGTGCTAGATGAATGAATGTCTATCCAGATGCTCAGATCTGAGAGATAAGTTTGTGTGAAAGCCGTCCTTTACCTAGCTTGCTGGAAACACAAAGTTTCTATTCAGTTGCAAACCACAATCCATACATATATAAGGGGATGTACTAGCTCCAACTCGGGTTTACAGTGAAAACTGCAGAAACTTCAAACCGGCACTAGAAAACTGATTGAGAAACCAGACAATACTTTTTCCTGCAAATTTCTCCCTTTTTGCTAGATGAATGAACGTCTCTCCACAGAATCAGTTCTGAGAGATAAGTGTGTGTGAAAGCCGTCCTTCACCTAGCTTGTTGGGAACACAAAGTTTCTTTCAGTTGCAAACTGCACTGCAAACAAATATATCGGGAGGTACTAGCTCAAACAGGTTTTACAGTGAAAACTGCAGGAACTTGAAAACGGCACTAGGAAACTTTCTCAGAACCAAGAGTAAAAGTTTCTCCTGTAAACCGTTCCCTTTGTCCTAGATGAACGAACGTCTCTCCACATGATCAGTTCTGAGAGATAACTGTGTGTGAAAGCCGCACTTCACCTAGCTTGTTGGGAACACAAAGATTATTTTCAGTTGAAAAACACACTCCATACATATATATGGGGAGGTACTAGCTCCAACTCGGTTTTACAGTGAAAACTGCAGGAACTTCAAACCGGCACTAGGAAACACACTGAGAAACCAGGATACAATTTTCCCCTGCAACCCGTTCCCTTTTTTCTACATGAACGAACGTCTCTCCACATGCTCAGTTCTGAGAGATAATTGTGTGTGAAAGCCATCCTTCACCTAGCTTGTTGAGAACGCAAAGATTCTTTTCAGTTGCAATCTACAATCCATACATATATATGGGTTGGTACTAGCTCCAAATGGGTTCTACAGTGAAAACTGCAGGAACTTCTAACCGGCACTAAGAAACAGTCTCAGAACCCAGAGAAACAGTTTCTCCTGCAACCCGTTTATTTTGTGCTAGGTGAACGAACGTCTCTCCACATGCTCAGGTCTGAGAAGTAAGTGTGTGTGAAAGCCGTCCTTCACCTAGCTTTTTGGGAACACAAAGATACTTCTGAGTTGCAAAATACACTCCATAAATATATATGGGTATGTACTAGCTCCAACTCGGTTTTACAGAGAAAATTGAAGGAACATCCAACGGACACTAGGAAACACACTGAGAAACCAGAATAAAAGTTTCCCCTGCAACCCGTTCCCTTTGTGCTAGATGAATATACGTCTCTCCAGATGCTCAGATCTGAGAGATAAGTGTGTGTGAAAGCCGTCCTTCACCTAGCTTGTTGGGAAAACAAAGTTTCTATTCAGTTGCAAACCACAATCCATACATATATAAGGGGATGTACTACCTCCAACTCGGGTTTACAGTGAAAACTGCAGGAACTTCAAACCGGAACTAGAAAACAGATTGAGAAACCAGACAATTCTTTTTCCTGCAACCTGCTCCCTTTGTGCTAGATGAATGAACGTCTCTCCACATGCTCAGTTCTGAGAGATAAGTGTGGGTGGAAGACGTACTTCACCTAGCTTTTTGGGAACACAAAGTTTCTTTTCAGTTGCAAACTGCACTCCATTCATATATATGGGTAGGTACTAGCTCAAACAGGTTTTACAGTGAAAACTGCAGGAACTTGAAAACGGCACTAGGAAACATTCGCAGAACCAAGAGTAAAATTTCTCCTGTAAACCGTTCCATTTCTCCTAGATGTACGAACGTCTCTCCACATGCTCAGTTCTGAGAGATAACTGTGTGTTAAAGCCGCACTTCACCTAGCTTGTTGGGAACACAAAGTTTCTTTTCAGTTGCAAAATACACTCCATACATATATATGGGGAGGTACTAGCTCCAACTCGATTTTACAGTGAAAACTGCAGGAACTTCCAACCGGCACTAATAAACAGACTGACAAACCAGGGAAAAAGTTTCCACTGCAACCCATTTATTTTGTGCTACATGAACGAACGTCTCTCCACATGCTCAGTTCTGAGAGATAATTGTGTGTGAAAGCCATCCTTCACTTAGCTTGTTGAGAACGCAAAGTTTCTTTTCAGTTGCATTCTACACTCCATACATATATATGGTTGGTACTAGCTCCAACTGGGTTTTACAGTGTAAACTGCAGGAACTTCAAACCGGCACTAGGAAACAGACTCAGAACCCAGAGAAACACTTTCTCTTGCATCCCGTTCACTTTGTGCTAGGTGAACGAACGTCTCTAAACATGCTCTGGTCTGAGAGTTAAGTGTGTGTGAAAGCCGTCCTTCACCTAGCTTGTTGGGAACAAAAAGATACTTCTCATTTGCAAACTACACTCCATAAATATATATGAGTAGGTACTAGCTCCAACTCGGATTTACAGAGAAAACTGCAGGAACTTCCAACGGACACTAGGAAACACACTAGGAACCAGAGTAAAAGTTTCCCCTGCAACCCGTTCCCTTTGTGCTAGATGAATGAACGTCTCTCCACATGCTAAGTTCTGAGAAATAAGTGTGTGTGAAAGCCGTCCTTCACCTAGCTTGCTGGGAACACAATGTTTCTTTTCAGTTGCAAAACAAACTCCATACATATACATGCGGAGATACAAGCTCAAATAGGTTTTATAGTGAAAATAGCAGGAATTTCAATCCGGGTCTAGGAAGCAGACTGAGAATGCTGAGTAAAATTTTCTCTTCAAACCGTTCCATTTGTTCTAGATGAACGAACGTCTATCCACATGCTCACTTCTGAGAGATAAGTGTGTGTGAAAGTATTCCTTCACCTAGCTTGTGGGGAAATCAAATTTTCTTTTCAGTTGCCAACAACAATCCATAAATATATATGGGAAGGTATTAGCTCCAACTCGGTTTTACAATGAAATCTGCAGGAACTTCAAACCGGCACTAGGAAACAGACTCAGAACCCAGAGTAAAAGTTTCTCCTGTAAATCGTTCCCTTTGTCCAAGGTGACGAACTTCACTCCATATGCTCAGTTCTGAGAGATAAGTGTGTGTGAAAGCCGCCCTTCACCTAGCTTGTTGGGAACACAAAGTTTCTTTTCAGTTGCAAACAACACTCCATACATATATATGGGGAGGTACTAGCTCCAACACGGATTTACAGTTAAAACTGCAGGAACTTCAAATCGGCTCTAGGAAACAGACTGAGAACCGGGAGTAACACTTTCCCCTGCTAAACGTTCCAATTTTGCTGGATGAACGAACGTCTCTCCACTTGCTCAGTTCTGAGAGATAAGTGTGTGTGAATGCCGAACTTCACCTAGCTACTTAGGAACACAAAGATTCTTTTCAGTTGTAAACTACACTCCTTACTTATATATGGGGAGGTACTAGCTCCAACTGGATTTTACTGTGAAAACTGCAGGAACTTCAGTCCGGCACTAGGAAACAGTCTCAGAACCCAGAGTAAAAGTTTCTCATGTAAACCATCCATTTTTCCTAGGTGAACGAAAGTCTTTCCACATGCTCAGGTCTGAGAGATAATTTTGTGTGAAAGCCGCACTTCACCTTGCTTGTTGGGATCACAAAGTTTCTTTTAAGTTGCAAAATACACTCCATATTTATATGTGGGGAGGTACTAGCTCCAAATCGGTTTTACAGTGAAAACTGCAGGAACTTCAAACCGGCTCTAGGAAAAAGACTGTGAACCCAGAGTAACATTATCCCCTGCTACCCGTTCCCATTGTGCTGGATGAACGTACGTCTCTCCACATGCTCATTTCTGAGAGAAAAGTGTGTGTGAAAGCCGTTCTTCACCTAGCTTCTTGGGAACACAAAGTTTCTTTTCAGTTGCTAACTACAATCTATACATATATATGGGCAGGTACTAGCTCCAACTGGGTTTTACAGTGAAAACTGCAGGAACTTCAAACAGGCACTAGGAAACTGACTGAGGTTCCAGGGTACAAGTTTCCCTGCAAACCTTTCCATTTGTGCTACATGAACGAACGTCTATCCACATGCTCATTTCTGAGAGATAAGTGTGTGTGAAAGCCGTCCTTCACCTAGCTTGTTGGGAACACAAAGTTTCTTTTCAGTTGCAAACTACAATCCATACATATATATGGGGAGGTACTAGCTCCAAATCTGTTTTACAGTGAAAACTGCAGGAAATTCAAACCGGAACTAGGAAATTGTCTCAGAACCCAGAGTAAAACTTTCTCCTGTAAACCGTCCCTTTGTCCTATGTGAACGAACGTCTATCCACATGCTCAGTTCTGACAGACAATTGTGTGTGAAAGCCATTCTTCACCTAGCTTGTTGGGAACACAAAGTTTCTTTTCATTTGCAAATTACACTCCACACATATATATAGGTAGGTCCTAGCTCCAACTGGGTTTTACAGTGAAAACTGCAGGAACGTCAAACTGGCACTAGGAAATAGACTGGGAAACCAGAGTAAAAGTTTCCCCTTCAAACCGTTCCCTTTGTGCTAGATGAAAGAACGTCTCTCCACATGCTCAGTTCTGAGAGATAATTGGGTGTGAAAGCCGTCCTTCAACTAGCTTGTTGGGAACACAAAGTTTCTATTCAGTTCCTAACCACAATCCATACATATATAAGGGGAAGTACTAGCTCCAACTGGGTTTTACAGCGAAAACTGCAGGAATTTCAAAAAGGAACTAGGAAACAGATTGAGAAACCAGAGAATATTTTTTCCTGCAACCAGTTCTCTTTGTGGTAGATGAATGAACGTCTCTCCACATGCTCAGATCTGAGAGATAAGTGTGTGTGAAAGCCGTCCATCACCAAGCTTGTTGGGAACACAAAGTTTCTTTTCAGTTGCAAACTACACTCCATACCTATATATGGGGAGGTACTAATTCCAACTCGTGTTTACAGTGAAAACAGCAGGAACTTCAAACCGGCACTAGGAAACAGTTTGAGAAACCAGAGAATAGTTTCCCCTGCATCCCGTCCCCTTTGTGCTACATGAACGAACGTCTCTCCACATGCTCAGTTCTGAAAAATAATTGTGTGTGAAAGCCATCTTTCACCTACCTTGTTGAGAACGCAAAGTTTCTTTTCAGTTGCCAAATACACTCCATACAATTATATGGGGTGGTAATAGTTCCAAATGGGTTTTACAGTGAAAACTGCAGGAACTTCAAACCGGCACTAGGAAACACCCTCAGAACCCAGATAGTCAGTTTCCCTGCAACACGTTCACTTTGTGCTAGATGAATGAACGTCTCTCCAAATGATCAGATCTGAGAGATAAATGTGTGTGAAAGCCGTCCTTCACCTAGCTTGTTGGGAATACAAAGTTTCTATTCAGTTGCAAACCACAATCCATACATATATAATGGGAGGTACAAGCTCCAACTCGCGTTTACAATTAAAACTGCAGGAACTTCAAACCGGCACTAGGAAACAGATTGATAAACCAGAGATTAGTTTCCCCTGCATCCCGTTCCATTTGTGGTATATGAATGAACGTCTCTCCACATGCTCAGTTCTGAGAGAAAAGTGTGTGTTAAAGCCGCCCTTCACCTTGTTTGTTGGGAACACAAATATGCTTTTCAGTTGCAAACTACACTCCATACATATATATGGGGAGTTACTAGCTCCAACTCGGATATGCAGTGAAAACTGCAGGAAATACAAACCGGCTCTAGGAAAAAGATTGAGAATCCGGAGTATCACTTTAACCAGCTACCCGTTAATATTTTGATGGATGAACGAACGTCTCTCGACTTGCTCAGTTCTGAGAGATAAGTGTGAGTGAAAGCCGTACTTCACCTAGCTTGTTGGGAAAACCAAGTTTCTTTTCAGTTGCAAACTGCACTCCTTACGTATATATGGGGAGGTAAGAACTCCAACTGGGTTTTACAGTGAAAACTGCAGGAACGTCAATCCGGAACTCTGAAAGAGTCTCAGAACCAAGAGTAAAAGTTTCTATTGTAAACCGTCCATTTGTCCTAGGTGAACGAACATCTCTCAACATGCTCAGATCTGAGAGAAAAGTGTGTGTGAAAGCCGCGCTTCAACTTGCTTGTTGGGAACACAAAGTTACTTTTCAGTTGCAAACTACAATCCATACATATATATGGGGAAGTACTAGCTCCAAATAGTGTTTACAGTGAAATCTGCAGGAACTTCAAACCGGCACTAGGAAACAGATTGAGAAACCAGAGAATAGTTTCCCCTGCATCCCGTCCCATTTGTGCTACGTGAACGAACGTCTCTCCACATGCTCAGTTCTGAGAAATAATTGTGTGTGAAAGCCATACTTCACCTAGCTTGTTGAGAACGCAAAGTTTCTTTTCAGTTGCAAAATACACTTCATACAAATATATGGGGTGGTACTAGGTCCAAATGCGTTTTACAGTGAAAACTGCAGAGACTTCAAACTGGCACTAGGAAACACACTCAGAACCCAGATAAACATTTTCTCCTGCAACACGTTCATTTTTTGCAAGGTGAACGAACGTCTCTCCACATGCTCAATTCTGAGTGATAAGTGTGTTTGAAAGCCGTCCTTCACCTAGCTTGTTTGGAACACAAAGATACTCCACAGTTGCAAACTACATTCCATAAATATATATTGGTATGTACTAGCTCCAACTCAGTTTTACAGAGAAAACTGCAGGAACTTCCAACGGACACTAGGAAATACACTGAGAAACCAGAGTAAAATTTTCCCCTGCAAACAGTTCCCTTTGTGGTAGACGAATGAACGTCTCTCCAGATGCTCAGTTTTGAGAGATAAATGTGTGTGAAAGCCAAACTTCACATAGCTTGTTGGGAATACAAAGTTTCTATTCAGTTGCAAACCACAATCCATACATATATAAGGGGAGGTACTAGCTCCAACTCGCATTTACAATTAACACTGCAGGAATTTCAAACAGGCACTAGGAATTAGATTGATAAACCAGAGTATAGTTTCCCCTGCATCCTGTTCCCTTTGTGGTAGATGAATGAACGTCTCTGCACATGCTCAGTTCTGAGAGATAAGTGTGTGTGAAAGCCATTCTTCACCAACCTTGTTGGGAACACAAAGTTACTTTTCAGTTGCAAAATCCACTCCATAAATATATATGGGGAGATACTAGCTCCAATTCGGTTTTACAGTGAAAACTGCAGGAAATTGAAACCGGCACTAGGAAACATTCTCAGAACCCAGAGTAATAGTTTCTCCTGAAAACCGTTCCCGTAGTCCTAGGTGAACGAACGTCTCTCCACATGCTAGGTTCTGAGAGATAAGTGTGTGTGAAAGCCGTCCTTCACCTAGCTTGTTGGGAACACAAAATTTCTTTTCAGTTGCAAAATACATTCCATACATATATATGGGGAGGTAATAGCTCCAACTCGGTTTTACACTGAAAACTGCAGGAATTTCTGACCGGTTCTAGGAAACAGACTGAGAACCCAGAGTAACAGTTTCCCCTGCTATCCGTTCCCATTGTGCTGGATGAACGAACATCTCTCCACATGCTGAGTTCTGAGAGATAAGTGTGTGTTAAAGCCGTCCTTCACCTAGCTTGTTGGGAACACAAAGATACTTCACAGTTGCAAACTACACTCCATAAATATATGGGAAAGTACTAGCTCCAACTCAGTTTTACAGAGAAAACTGCAGGAACTTCCAACGGTCACTAGGAAACACACTGGGAAACCAGAGTAAAAGTTTCCCCTGCAACCCGTTCCCTTTGTGCTAGATGAATGAACGTCTCTCCAGAAGCTCAGATCTGAGAGATATATGTGTGCGAAAGCCGTACTTCACTTAGCTTGTTGGGAACACAAAATTTCTATTCAGTTGCAAACCACAATCCATACTTATATAAGGGGAGGTACTAGCTCCAACTCACGTTTACAATGAAAACTGCAGGAACTTCAAACTGGCACTAGGAAACAGATTGATAAAACAAAGAATAGTTTCACATGCATACGGTTCCCTTTGTGGTAGATGAATGAAAGTCTCTCCACATGATCAGTTCTGAGAGATAAGTGTGTGTGAAAGCCGTCCTTCACCTAGCTTGTTGGGAAACAAAGTTTCTTTTCAGTTGCAAACTACATTCCATAAATATATATGGGGAGGTACTAGCTCCAATTCGGTTTTACAGTGAAAACTGCAGGATCTTGAAACCGGCACTAGGAAACATTCTCAGAACAAAGAGTAAAAGTTTCTCCTGTAAATCGTTCCATTTGTCCTAGGTGAACGAATGTCTCTCCACATGCTCAATTCTGAGACATATGTGTGTGTGAAAGCCGCTCTTCACGTAGCTTGTTGGGAACACAAAGTTTCTTTTCAGTTGCAAAATATACTCCATAAATTTATATGGGGAGGTACAAGCTCCAACTCGGTTTTAAAGTGAAAACTGCAGGAACTTCAAACCAGATCTAGGAAACAGCCTGAGAACCCAGAGTAACAGTTTCCCCTGATACCCGTTCCAATTGTGCTGGATGAACGAACGTCTATCCACATGCTCAGTTCTGAGAGATAAGTGTGTGTTAAAGCCGAACTTCACCTAGCTTCTTGGGAACACAAAGTTTCTTTTCAGTTGTAAAAAACACTCCATACATATAAATGGGCAGGTACCATCTCCAACTGGGTTTTAAGTGAAAACTGCAGGAACGTCAAACCGGCACTAGGAAACTGACTGAGAAACCAGGGTACAAGTTTCCCCTGCAACCCGTTCCCTTTGTGCTACATGAACGAACGTCTCTCCACATGCTAAGTTCTGAGAGATAATTGTGTGTAAGCCATTCTTCACCAAGCTTGTTGAGAACGCAAAGTTTCTATTCAGTTGCAAATTACACTCCGTACATATATATGGGGAAGTAATAGCTCCAACACTTTTTTAAAGTGAAAACTGCAGGAACTTCAAACTTGCACTAGGAAACAGAGTGAGAAACCAAAGTAAAAGTTTCTCCTGCAACCCGTTTCCTTTGTGCTACGTGAACGAAAATCTCTCCACATGCTCAGTTCTGAGAGATAAGTGTGTGTGAAAGCCGTCCTTCACCTTGCTTGCTGGGAACACAAAGTTTCTTTTCAGTTGCAAAACACACTCCATACATATGCATGCGGAGGTACAATCTCAAATCGGTTTTACAGTGAAAATAGCAGGAATTTCAATCCGGGACTAGGAAACAGACTGAGAATGCTGTGTAAAATTTTCTCTTCAAACTCTACCCTTTGTGCTAGATGAACGAAGGTCTACCCAAATGCTCACTTCTGAGAGATAAGTGTGTGTGAAAGCCATCCCTAACCTAGCTTGTTGGGAAAGCAAAGTTTCTTTTCAGTTGCAAACTACAATCCATAAATATATATGAGGAGTTATTAGCTCCAACTCGGTTTTACAAAGAAAACTGCAGGAACTTCAAACCGGCACTAGGAAACAGTCTCAGAACCCAGAATTAAAGTTTCTCCTGTAAACTGTTCCCTTTGTCCAAGGTGAACGAACGTCTCTCCACATGCTCAGTTCTGAGAGATAAGTGTGTGTTAAAGCCGCACTTCAACTAGCTTGTTGGGAACACAATGTTACTTTTCAGATGCAAACTACACTCCATATATATATATGGGGAGGTACTAGCTCCAACTCGGATTTACAGTGAAAACTGCAGGAACTTCAAACCAGCTCTAGGAAACAGACTGAGAACCCGGAGTAACACTTTCCACTGCTACCCGTTCCCATTGTGCTGGATGAACGAAAGTCCCTCCACTTGCTCATTTCTGAGAGATAAGTGTGTGTGAAAGCCGTCCTTCACCAAGCTACTTGAAAACACAAAGTTACTTTTCAGTGGCAAATGACATTCCTTAATTATATATGGGGAGGTACTAGCTCCAAAAGATTTTACAGTGAAAACTGCAGGAACTTCAGTCCGGCACTAGGAAACATTCTCAGAAACCACAGTAAAATTTCTCCTGTAAAACGTCTATTTGTCCTAGGTGAACGAACTTCTCTCCACATGCTCAGTTCTGAGAGATAATTGTGTGTGAAAGCCATCCTTCACATAGCTTGTTGAGAACTCAAAGTTACTTTTCAGTTGCAAACTACACTCCATACATATATATGGGGTGGTACTAGCTCCAACTGGGTTCTACAGTGAAAACTGCAGGAACGTCAAACCGGCACTAGGAAACAGACTCAGAACCCAGAGAAACAGTTTCTCCTGCAAACCGTTCACTTTGTGCTAGGTGAACGAACGTCTCTCCACATGCTCAATTCTGAGTGATAAGTGTGTGTGAAAGCCGTCCTTCATCTAGCTTGTTGGGAACACAAAGATACTTCTCAGTTGAAAACTACAATCCATAAATATATATGGGTAGGTATTAGCTCCAACTCGGTTTTACAGAGAAAACTGCAGGAACTTCCAACGGACACTAGTAAACACACTGAGAAACCAGAATAAATGTTTCCACTGCAACCCGTTCCCTTTGTGCTAGATGAATGAACGTCTCTCCACATGCACAGTTGTGAGAGATAAGTGTGTGTGAAAGCCGTACTTCTCCTAGCTTCTTGGGAACACAAAGTTTCTTTTCAGTTGCAAACTACACACCATACATATATATGGGCAGGTACTAGCTCCAACTGGGATTACAGTGAAAACTGCAGGAACGTCAAACCGGCACTAGGAAACTGACTGAGAAACCAGGGTACAAGTTTCCCCTGCAACCCTTTCCCTTTGTGCTACATGATCGAACGTCTATCCACATGCTCAGTTCTGAGAGATAAATGTGTGTGAAAGCCATCCTTCACCTAGCTTGTTGAGAACTCAAAGATTCTTTTCAGTTGCAAACTACACTCCATATATATATATGGGGAAGTATTAGCTCCAACTCGGGTTTATAGTGAAAACTGCAGGAACTTCAAACTGGCACTAGGAAACAGACTGAGAAACCAGAGTAAAAGTTTCTCCTGCAACCCGTTCCCTTAGAGCAAGTTTAAAGAAAGTCTCTCGACATGCTCATTTCTGAGAGATATGTGTGAGTGAAAGCAGTCCTTCAACTAGCTTGCTGGGAACACAAAGTTTCTCTTCAGTTGCAAATTACAGTCCATACATATACATGCGGAGGTACTAGCTCAAATCGGTTTTACAGTGAAAAAAGCAGGAATTTCAATTCGGCACTAAGAACCAGACTGAGATGCTAAATAAATTTTCCCTTCAACACGTTCCCCTTCTGCTAGATGAACGAACGTCTATCCACATGCTCAGGTCTGAGAGATAAGTGTGTGTGAAAGCCGTCCTTCACCTATCTCGTTAGGAACACAAAGATTCTTCTCAGTTGGAAACTACACTCCATAAATATATATGAGGAAGTAGTAGCTCCAAATCGGTTTTACAGTGAAAATTGCTGGAACTTCAAACCGGCACTAGGAAACTGACTGAGAATCCAGAGGACAAGTTTCAACTGCATCCCGTTCCCATTGTGTTACATGAAAGTAAGTCTCTCCACATGCTCAGTTCTGAGAGATATGTGTGTGTGAAAACCATCCTTCACTTAGCTTGTTGAGAACGCAAAGTTTCTTTTCAGTTGCAAACTACACTCCGTATATATATATGGGGTGGTACTAGCTCCAAATCCGTTTTGCAGTGAAACCTGCAGGTACTTCAAAACGGCAGTAGGAAAAAGACTGAGAAACAAGAGAAAAAATTTTTCATGTAAACGGTTTACTTTGTGCTAGATGAACGAACGTCTTTCTACATTCTCAGTTCAGAAAGATAAGTGTGGGTGAAAGCCGTCCTTCAACTAGCTTGTTGGGAACACAAAGATTCTTCTCATTTGCAAACTACAATCCATATATATATATGGGTAGGTACTAGCTCCAACTCTGTTTTACAGAGAAAACTGCAGGAACTTCCATCCAACACTAGGAAACACACTGAGAAACCAGAGTAAAATATTCCCCTGCCACCCGTTCCCTATGTGCTAGATGAATGAACGTCTCTTCAGATGCTCAGATCTAAGAGATATGTGTGTGTGAAAGCCGTACATCACCAAGCTTGTAGGGAACACAAAGTTTCTTTCAAGTTGCTAACTACACTAAATACATATATAAGGGGAGGTACTTGTTCCAACTCGATTTTACAGTAAAAACTGCAGGAACTTCAATCCAGCACTTGGAAACAGTCTCAGAACCCAGAGCAAAAGTTTCTCCTGTAAAACGTCCCTTTCTCCTAGGTGAACGAAAGTCTCTCCACATGCTCAGTTCTGAGAGATAAGTGTGTGTGAAAGCCATCCTTCACCTAGCTTGTTGAGAACACAAAGTTTCTTTTCAGTTGGAAACTACACTCCATACATATATATGGGGTGGTACAAGCTCCAACAGTGTTCTACTTTGAAAACTGCAGGAACGTCTAACTGGCAATAGGAAACAGACTCAGAACCAAGAGAAACAGTTTTCCTGCAACCCGTTCACTTTGTGCTAGGTGAACGAACATCTCTCCACATGCTCAATTCTGAGAGAAAAGTGTTTGTGAAAGCCGTCCTTCACCTAGATTGTTGGGAACACAAAGATACTTCTCATTTGCAAACTACACTCCAAAAATATATATGGGTAGGTACTAGTACCAACTCGGTTTTACAGAGAAAACTGCAGGAACTTCCAACGGACACTAGGAAACACACTGAGAAACCAGAGTAAAAGTTTCCACTGCAACACGTTCACTTTGTGCTAGATGAATGAACGTCTCTCCAGATGCTCTGATCTGAGAGATAAGTTTGTGTGAAAGCCGTCCTTCACCTAGCTTGTTGGGAACACAAAGTTTCTATTCAGTTGCAAACAACAATCCATACATATATAAGGGGATGTACTAGCTCCAACTCGTGTTTACAGTGAAAACTGAAGGAACTTCAAACCGGCACTAGAAAACAGATAGAGAAACCAGAAAATACTTTTTCCTGCAACCTACTCCCTTTGTGCTAGATGAATGAACGTCTCTCAACATGCTCAGTTCTGAGAGATAATTGTGTGTGAAAGCCGTCCTTCAACTAGCTTGTTGGGAACAAAAGTTTCTTTCAGTTGCAAACTGCACTCCATACATATATATCGGGAGGCACTAGCTCAAAATGGTTTTACAGTGAAAACTGCAGGAACTTAAAAACGGCACTAGGAAACATTCTCAGAACCAAGAGTAAAAGTTTCTCCTGTAAACCTTTCCCTTTGTCCTAGATGAACGAAAGTCTCTCCACATGCTCAGTTCTGAGAGATAACTGTGTGTGAAAGCCACACTTCACCTAGCTTGTTGGGAACACAAAGATTCTTTTCACTTGCAAAATACACTCCATACATATATATGGGGAGGTACTAGCTCCAAATATGTTTTACAGTGAAAACTGCAGGAACTTCAAACCGGCACTAGGAAAAAGTCTGAGAACCCGGAGTAACACTTTCAACTGCTACCCGTTCCCATTGTGCTGGATGAACGAAAGTCTCTCCACTTGCTCATTTCTGAGAGATAAGTGTGTGTGAAAGCCATCCTTCCCTTAGCTTGTTGAGAACGCAAAGTTTCTTTTCAGTTGCAAATTACACTCCATAAATATAGATGGGGTGGTGCTAGCTCCAACTGGGTTTTACAGTGAAAACTGCAGGAACTTCAAACCGGCACTAGGAAACAGACTCAGAACCCAGAGAAACAGTTTCTCCTGCAACCCGTTCTTTTTTTGCTAGGTGAACGAACGTCTCTCCACATGCTCAATTCTGAGTGATAAGTGTGTGTGAAAGCCGTCCTTCAACTAGCTTGTAGGGAACACAAAGATACTTCTCAGTTGCAAACTACACTCCATAAATATATATAGGTAGGTACTAGCTCCAACTCGGTTTTACAGAGAAAACTGCAATAACTTCCATCGGACACTAGGAAACACACTGAGAAACCAGAGTAAAAGTTTCCCCTGCAAACCGTTCCCTTTGTGCTTGATGAATGAACGACTCTCCAGATGCTCAGATCTGAGAGATAAATGTGTGTGAAAGCTGAACTTCAACTAGCATGTTGGGAACACAAAGTTTCTTTTAAGTTGCAACCCACAGTCCATACATATATAAGGGGATGTACTAGCTCCAACGCGGGTTTACAGTGAAAACTGCAGGAACTTCAAACCGGCAATAGAAAACAGATTGAGAAACTAGATAATACTTTTTCCAGCAACCTTCTCCCTTTTTCTAGATGAATGAATGTCTCTCCACAGGCTCAGTTCTGAGAGATAAGTGTGTGTGAAAGCCGTCCTTCACCTAGCTTGTTGGGAACACATACTTTCTTTTCAGTTGCAAACTACACTCCATACATATATATGGGGAGGTACTAGTTCCAACTCGGTTTTACAGTAAAAACTGCAGGAACTTCAATCCGGCTCTTGGAACAGTCTCAGAACCCAGAGTAAAATTTCTCCTGTAAAACGTCCCTTTCTCCTAGGTGAACGAAAGTCTCTCCATATGCTCAGTTCGGAGAGATAAGTGTGTGTGAAAGCCACCATTCACCTAGCTTGTTGAGAACACAAAGTTTCTTTTCATTTGGAAACTACACTCCATACATATTTATGGGGTGGTACTAGCTCCAACTGTGTTCTACAGTGAAAACTGTAGGAACTTCAAACCGGCACTAGGAAACAGACGCAGAACCCAGAGAAACAGTTTTCCTGCAAACAGTTCACTTTGTGCTAGGTGAACGAACGTCTCTCCACATGCTCATTTCTGAGAGAAAAGTGTATGTGTAAGCCGTCCTTCACCTAGATTGTTGGGAACACAAAGATACTTCTCAGTTGCAAACTACATTCCATAATTATATATGGGTAGGTACAAGTACCAACTCGGTTTTACAGAGAAAACAGCAGGAACTTCCAACGGACACTAGGAAACACACTGAGAA
The DNA here is from genome assembly GCF_048773025.1 of Camelus bactrianus. NCBI lineage: Eukaryota > Metazoa > Chordata > Mammalia > Artiodactyla > Camelidae > Camelus > Camelus bactrianus. Next base: position 1,382,303 of record NC_133566.1, read on the forward strand.
ACCAGAGTAAAAGTTTCCACTGCTACCCGTTCCCTTTGTCCTAGGTGACGAACTTCACTCCACATGCTCAGTTCTGAGAGATAAGTATGTGTGAAAGCCGCCCTTCACCTAGCTTGTTGGGAACACAAATTTTCTTTTCAGTTGCAAACAACACTCCATACATATATATGGGGTGGTACTAGCTCCAACTCGGATTTACAGTTAAAACTTCAGGAACTTAAAATCGGCTCTAGGAAACAGACTGAGAACCGGGAGTAACACTTTCCCCTGCTAAACGTTCAAATTTTGCTGGATGAACGAACGTCTCTCCACTTGCTCAGTTCTGAGAGATAAGTGTGTGTGAATGCCGAACTTCACCTAGCTAATTAGGAACACAAAGATTCTTTTCAGTTGCAAACTACACTCCTTAATTATATATGGGGAGGTACTAGCTCCAACTGGATTTTACAGTGAAAACTGAAGGAACTTCAGTCCGGCACTAGGAAACATTCTCAGAAACCAGAGTAAAAGTTTCTCATGTAAACCGTCCATTTGGCCTAGGTGAACGAACGTCTTTCCACATGCTCAGGTCTGAGAGATAATTGTGTGTGAAAGCCGCACTTCACCTTGCTTGTTGGGATCACAAAGTTTATTTTAAGTTGCAAAATACACTCCATATTTATATGTTGGGAGTTACTAGTTCCAAATCGGTTTTACAGTGAAAACTGCAGGAACTTCAAACCGGCTCTAGGAAAAAGACTGTGAACCCAGAATAACATATTCCCCTGCAACCCGTTCCCATTGTGCTGGATGAACGTACGTCTCTCCACATGCTCATTTCTGAGAGAAAAGTGTGTGTGAAACAGTTCTTCACCTAGCTTCTTGGGAACACAAAGATTCTTTTCAGTTGCTAACTAAAATCTATACATATATATGGGCAGTTACTAGCTCCAACTGGGTTTTACAGTGAAAACTGCAGGAACTTCAAACAGGCACTAGGAAACTGACTGAGGTTCCAGGGTACAAGTTTCCCTGCAAACCTTTCCATTTGTGCTACATGAACGAACGTCTCTCCACATGCTCAGTTCTGAGAGATAATTGTGTGTGAAAGCCATATTTCACCTAGCTTCTTGAGAACGCAAATTTTCTTTTCAGTTGCCAACTACACTCCATATACATATATATGGGGTGGTATTACATATAACTGGGTTTTACAGGGAAAACTGTAGGAACTTCAACCCGGCACTAGGAAACAGACTCAGAACCCAGAGAAACAGTTTCTCCTGCAACCTGTTCACTTACTGCTAGGTGAACGAACATCTCTCCACATGCTCAGTTCTGAGAGATAATTGTGTGTGAAAGCCATCCTTCAACTAGCTTGTTGAGAACGCAAAGTTTCTTTTCAGTTGCAATCTACAATCCATACATATATATGGGTTGGTACTAGCTCCAAATGGGTTCTACTGTGAAATCTGCAGGAACTTCAAACCGGCACTAAGAAACAGACTCAGAACCCAGAGAAACAGTTTCTCATGCAACCCGTTTAGTTTGTGCTAGGTGAACGAACGTCTCTCCACATGCTAAGGTCTGAGAGGTAAGTGTGTGTGGAAGACGTCCTTCACCTAGCTTTTGGGAACACAAAGTTTCTTTTCAGTTGCAAACTGCACTCCATTCATATATATGGGGAGGTACTAGCACAAACAGGTTTTACAGTGAAAACTGCAGGAACTTGAAAACGGCACTAGGAAACATTCGCAGAACCAACAGTAAAAGTTTCTCCTGTAAACCGTTCCCTTTTTCCTAGATGAACGAACGTCTCTCCACATGCTCAGTTCTGAGGGATAACTGTGTGTTAAAGCCGCACTTCACCTAGCTTGTTGGGAACACAAAGATTCTTTTCAGTTGCAAAATACACTCCATACATATATATGGGGAGGTACTAGCACCAACTCGATTTTACAGTGAAAACTGAAGGAACTTCAAACCGGCACTAGGAAACAGACTGAGAAACCAGGGAACAAGTTTCCCCTGCAACCCGTTTAATTTGTGCTTTATGAACGAACATCTCTCAACATGTTCAGTTCTGAGAGATAATTGTGTGTGAAAGCCATCCTTCACTTAGCTTGTTGAGAACGCAAAGTTTCTTTTCAGTTGCAATCTACACTCCATACATATATATGGTTGGTACTAGCTCTAACTGGGTTTTACAGTGTAAACTGCAGGAACTTCAAACCGGCACTAGGAAACAGACTCAGAACCCAGAGGAACAGTTTCTCATGCAACCCGTTCACTTTGTGCTAGGTGAACGAACGTCTCTCCACATGCTTAGGTCTGAGAGTTAAGTGTGTGTGAAAGCCGTCCTTCACCTAGCTTGTTGGGAACAAAAAGATACTTCTCATTTGCAAACTACACTCCATAAATATATATGAGTAGGTACTAGCTCCAACTCGGATTTACAGAGAAAACTGCAGGAACTTCTGACCGGTTCTAGGAAACAGACTGAGAACCCAGAAAAACAGTTTCCCCTGCTATCCGTTCCCATTGTGCTGGATGAACGAACATCTCTCCACCTGCTGAGTTCTGAGAGATAAGTGTGTGTTAAAGCCGTCCTTCACCTAGCTTTTTGGGAACACAAAGATAGTTCTCAGTTGCAAACTACACTCCATATATATATATGGGTAGATACTAGCTCCAACTCAGTTTTAAAGAGAAAACTGCAGGAACTTCCAACGGTCACTAGGAAACACACTGGGAAACCAGAGTAAAAGTTTCCCCTGCAACCCGTTCCCTTTTTGCTAGATGAATGAACGTCTCTCCAGAAGCTCAGGTCTGAGAGATATATGTGTGTGAAAGCCGTACTTCACCTAGCTTGTTGGGAACACAAAGTTTCTATTCAGTTGCAAACCACAATCCATACATATATAAGGGGAGGTACTAACTCCAACTCACGTTTACAATGAAAACTGCAGGAACTTCAAACTGGCACTAGGAAACAGATTGATAAAACAAAGAATAGTTTCACCTGCATACGGTTCCCGTTGTGGTAGATGAATGAAAGTCTCTCCACATGCTCAGTTCTGAGAGATAAGTGTGTGTGAAAGCCGTCCTTCACCTAGCTTGTTGGGAAAACAAACTTTCTTTTCAGTTGCAAACTACATTCCGTAAATATATATGGGGAGTTACTAGCTCCAATTTGGTTTTACAGTGAAAACTGCAGGATCTTGAAACACGCACTAGGAATCATTCTCAGAACCAAGAGTAAAGGTTTCTCCTGTAAACCGTTCCATTTGTCCTAGGTGAACGAATGTCTCTCCACAAGCTCAATTCTGAGAGATATGTGTGTGTGAAAGCCGCACTTCACGTAGCTTGTTGGGAACACAAAGTTTCTTTTCAGTTGCAAATTACACTCCATAAATTTATATGGGGAGGTACAAGCTCCAACTCGGTTTTAAAGTGAAAACTGCAGGAAATTCAAACCGGCTCTAGGAAACAGACTGAGAACCCGGAGTAACAATTTCCCCTGATACCCGTTCCAATTGTGCTGGATGAACGAACGTCTATCCACATGCTCAGTTCTGAGAATTAAGTGTGTGTGAAAGCCGTACTTCACCTAGCTACTTGGGAACACAAAGTTTCTTTTCAGTTGTAAAAAACACTCCATACATATATATGGGCATGTACCATCTCCAACTGGGTTTTAAGTGAAAACTGTAGGAACTTCAAACCGGCACTAGGAAACTGACTGAGAAACCAGGATACAAGTTTCCCCTGCAACCCGTTCCCTTTGTGCTACATGAACGAACGTCTCTCCACATGCTAAGTTCTGAGAGATAATAGTGTGTGAAAGCCATCCTTCACCAAGCTTGTTGAGAACGCAAAGTTTCTATTCAGTTGCAAACTACACTCCATACATATATATGGGGAAGTAATAGCTCCAACCCTTTTTTAAAGTGAAAACTGCAGGAACTTCACACTTGCACTAGGAAACAGAGTGAGATATCAAAGAAAAAGTTTCTCCTGCAACCCGTTTACTTTGTGCTACGTGAACGAAAATCTCTCCACAAGCTCAGTTCTGAGAGATAAGTGTGTGTGAAAGCCGTCCTTCACCTAGCTTGCTGGGAACACAAAGTTTCTTTTCAGTTGCAAAACACACTCCATACATATACATGTGGAGGTACAATCTCAAATCGGTTTTACAGTGAAAATAGCAGGAATTTCAATCCGGGACTAGGAAACAGACTGAGAATGCTGTGTAAAATTTTCTCTTCAAACTCTTCCCTTTGTGCTAGATGAACGAAGGTCTATCCAAATGCTCACTTCTGAGAGATAAGTGTGTGTGAAAGCCGTCCTTAACCTAGCTTGTTGGGAAAGCAAAATTTCTTTTCAGTTGCAAACTACAATCCATAAATATATATGAGGAAGTATTAGCTCCAACTCGGTTTTACAAAGAAAACTGCAGGAACTTCAAACCGGCACTAGGAAACAGTCTCAGAACACAGAATTAAGTTTATCCTGTAAACCGTTCCATTTGTCCAAGGTGAAAGAACGTCTCTCCACATGCTCACTTCTGAGAGATAAGTGTGTGTGAAAGCCGTCCTTAACCAAGCTTGTTGGGAAAGCAAAGTTTCTTTTCAGTTGCAAACTACAATCAATAAATATATATGAGGAGGTATTAGCTCCAACTCGGTTTTACAAAGAAAACTGCAGGAACTTCAAACCGGCACTAGGAAACAGTCTCAGAACCCAGAATTAAAGTTTCTCCTGTAAACCGTTTCCTTTGTCCAAGGTGAACGAACGTCTCTCCACATGCTCAGTTCTGAGAGACAAGTGTGTGTTAAAGCCGCACTTCAACTAGCTTGCTGGGAACACAATGTTACTTTTCAGTTGCAAACTACACTCCATATATATATATGGGGAGGTACTAGCTCCAACTCGGATTTACAGTGAAAAATGCAGGAACTTCAAACCAGCTCTAGGAAACAGACTGAGAACCCGGAGTAACACTTTCCACTGCTACCCGTTCCCATTGTGCTGGATGAACGAAAGTCTCTCCACTTGCTCATTTCTGAGAGATAAGTGTGTGTGAAAGCCGTCCTTCACCTAGCTACTTGAAAACACAAAATTACTTTTCAGTGGCAAACTACACTCCTTAATTATATATGGGGAGGTACTAGCTCCAAATGGGTTTTACAGTGAGAACTGCAGGAACTTCAGTCCGGCACTAGGAAACATTCTCAGAACACACAGTAAAATTTCTCCTGTAAAACGTCTATTTGTCCTAGGTGAACGAAATTCTCTCCACATGCTCAGTTCTGAGAGATAATTGTGTGTGAAAGCCATCCTTCACATAGCTTGTTGAGAACGCAAAGTTTCTTTTCAGTTGCAAATTACACTCCATACATATATATGGGGTGGTGCTAGCTCCAACTGGGTTTTACAGTGAAAACTGCAGGAACTTCAAACTGGCACTAGGAAACAGACTCAGAACATAGAGAAACAGTTTTCCTGCAAACCGTTCACTTTTGTGCTAGGTGAACGAACGTCTCTCCACATGATCAATTCTGAGAGAAAAGTGTTTGTGAAAGCCGTCCTTCACCTAGATTGTTGGGAACACAAAGATACTTCTCATTTGCAAACTACACTCCATAAATATATATGGGTAGGTACCAATTCCAACTCGGTTTTACAGAGAAAACTGCAGGAATTTCCAACGGACACTAGGAAACACACTGAGAAACCAGAGTAAAAGTTTCCACTGCAACACGTTCCATTTGTGCTAGATGAATGAACGTCTCTCCAGATGTTCAGATATGAGAGATAAGTTTGTGTGAAAGCCGTCCTTCACCTAGCTTGTTGGGAACACAAAGTTTCTATTCAGTTGCAAACAACAATCCATACATATATAAGGGGATGTACTAGCTCCAACTCGGGTTTACGGTGAAAACTGCAGGAACTTCAAATCGGCACTAGAAAACAGATAGAGAAACCAGAAAATACTTTTTCCTGCAAACTTCTCCCTTTGTGCTAGATGAATGAACGTCTCTCAACATGCTCAGTTCTGAGAGATAATTGTGTGTGAAAGCCGACCTTCACCTAGCTGGTTGGGAACAAAAAGTTTCTTTTCAGTTGCAAACTGCAATCCATACATATATATCGGGAGGCACTAGCTCAAACAGGTTTTACAGTGAAAACTGCAGGAAATTTAAAACGGCACTAGGAAACATTCTCAGAACCAAGAGTAAAAGTTTCTCCTGTAAACCGTTCCCTTTGTCCTAGATGAACGAAAGTCTCTCCACATGCTCAGTTCTGAGAGATAACTGTGTGTGAAATCCGTACTTCACCTAGCTTGTTGGGAACACAAAGATTCTTTTCAGTTGCAAAATACACTCCATACATATATATGGGGAGGTACTAGCTCCAACTATGTTTTACAGTGAAAACTGCAGGAACTTCAAACCGGCACTAGGAAAAAGACTGAGAACCCGGAGTAACACTTTCAACTGCTACCCGTTCCCATTGTGCTGGATGAACGAAAGTCTCTCCACTTGCTCATTTCTGAGAGATAAGTGTGTGTGAAAGCCATCTTTCACCTAGCTTGTTGAGAACGCAAAGTTTCTTTTCAGTTGCAAATTACACTCCATAAATATATATGGGGTGGTGCTAGCTCCAACTGGGTTTTACAGTGAAAAGTGCAGGAACTTCAAACCGGCACTAGGAAACAGACTCAGAACACAGAGAAACAGTTTCTCCTGCAACCCGTTCATTTTTTGCTAGGTGAACAAACGTCTCTCCACATGCTCAATTCTGAGTGATAAGTGTGTGTGAAAGCCGTCCTTCAACTAGCTTGTAGGGAACACAAAGATACTTCTCAGTTGCAAACTACACTCCATAAATATATATGGGTAGGTACTAGCTCCAACTCGGTTTTACAGAGAAAACTGCAATAACTTCCATCGGACACTAGGAAACACACTGAGAAACCAGAGTAAAAGTTTCCCCTGCAAACCGTTCCCTATGTGCTTGATGAATGAACGACTCTCCAGATGCTCAGATCTGAGAGATAAATGTGTGTGAAAGCCGAACTTTAACTAGCATGTTGGGAACACAAATTTTCTTTTAAGTTGCAAAAAACAGTCCATACATATATAAGGGGATGTACTAGCTCCAACTCGGGTTTACAGTGAATACTGCAGGAACTTCAAACCGGCAATAGAAAACAGATTGAGAAACCAGACAATACTTTTTCCTGCAAACTTCTCCTTTTTCTAGATGAATGAACGTCTCTCCACAGGCTCAGTTCTGAGAGATAAGTGTGTGTGAAAGCCGTCCTTCACCTAGCTTGATGGGAACACATACTTTCTTGTCAGTTGCAAACTACACTCCATAAATATATATGGGGAGATACTAGTTCCAACTCTGTTTTACAGTAAAAACTGCAGGAACTTCAATCCAGCACTTGGAACAGTCTCAGAACCCAGAGTAAAATTTCTGCTGTAAAACGTCCCTTTCTCCTAGGTGAACGAAAGTCTCTCCACATGCTCAGTTCGGAGAGATAAGTGTGTGTGAAAGCCATCCTTCACCTAGCTTGTTGAGAACACAAAGTTTCTTTTCAGTTGGAAACTACACTCCATACATATATATGGGGTGGTACTAGCTCCAACGGTGTTCTACAGTGAAAACTGTAGTAACGTCAAACCGGCACTAGGAAACAGACACAGAACCCAGAGAAACAGTTTTCCTGCAAACCGTTCACTTTGTGCTAGGTGAACGAACGTCTCTCCACATGCTCAATTCTGAGAAAAAAGTGTTTGTGAAAGCCTTCCTTCACCTAGCTTGTTGGGAACACAAAGATACTTCTCAGTTGCAAACTACATTCCATAAATATATATGGGTAGGTACAAGTTCCAACTCGGTTTTACAGAGAAAACTGCAGGAACTTCCAACGGACACTAGGAAACACACTGATAAACCAGAGTAAAAGTTTCCACTGCTACCCGTTCCCTTTGTGCTAGATGAATGAATGTCTATCCAGATGCTCAGATCTGAGAGATAAGTTTGTGTGAAAGCCGTCCTTTACCTAGCTTGCTGGAAACACAAAGTTTCTATTCAGTTGCAAACCACAATCCATACATATATAAGGGGATGTACTAGCTCCAACTCGGGTTTACAGTGAAAACTGCAGAAACTTCAAACCGGCACTAGAAAACTGATTGAGAAACCAGACAATACTTTTTCCTGCAAATTTCTCCCTTTTTGCTAGATGAATGAACGTCTCTCCACAGAATCAGTTCTGAGAGATAAGTGTGTGTGAAAGCCGTCCTTCACCTAGCTTGTTGGGAACACAAAGTTTCTTTCAGTTGCAAACTGCACTGCAAACAAATATATCGGGAGGTACTAGCTCAAACAGGTTTTACAGTGAAAACTGCAGGAACTTGAAAACGGCACTAGGAAACTTTCTCAGAACCAAGAGTAAAAGTTTCTCCTGTAAACCGTTCCCTTTGTCCTAGATGAACGAACGTCTCTCCACATGATCAGTTCTGAGAGATAACTGTGTGTGAAAGCCGCACTTCACCTAGCTTGTTGGGAACACAAAGATTATTTTCAGTTGAAAAACACACTCCATACATATATATGGGGAGGTACTAGCTCCAACTCGGTTTTACAGTGAAAACTGCAGGAACTTCAAACCGGCACTAGGAAACACACTGAGAAACCAGGATACAATTTTCCCCTGCAACCCGTTCCCTTTTTTCTACATGAACGAACGTCTCTCCACATGCTCAGTTCTGAGAGATAATTGTGTGTGAAAGCCATCCTTCACCTAGCTTGTTGAGAACGCAAAGATTCTTTTCAGTTGCAATCTACAATCCATACATATATATGGGTTGGTACTAGCTCCAAATGGGTTCTACAGTGAAAACTGCAGGAACTTCTAACCGGCACTAAGAAACAGTCTCAGAACCCAGAGAAACAGTTTCTCCTGCAACCCGTTTATTTTGTGCTAGGTGAACGAACGTCTCTCCACATGCTCAGGTCTGAGAAGTAAGTGTGTGTGAAAGCCGTCCTTCACCTAGCTTTTTGGGAACACAAAGATACTTCTGAGTTGCAAAATACACTCCATAAATATATATGGGTATGTACTAGCTCCAACTCGGTTTTACAGAGAAAATTGAAGGAACATCCAACGGACACTAGGAAACACACTGAGAAACCAGAATAAAAGTTTCCCCTGCAACCCGTTCCCTTTGTGCTAGATGAATATACGTCTCTCCAGATGCTCAGATCTGAGAGATAAGTGTGTGTGAAAGCCGTCCTTCACCTAGCTTGTTGGGAAAACAAAGTTTCTATTCAGTTGCAAACCACAATCCATACATATATAAGGGGATGTACTACCTCCAACTCGGGTTTACAGTGAAAACTGCAGGAACTTCAAACCGGAACTAGAAAACAGATTGAGAAACCAGACAATTCTTTTTCCTGCAACCTGCTCCCTTTGTGCTAGATGAATGAACGTCTCTCCACATGCTCAGTTCTGAGAGATAAGTGTGGGTGGAAGACGTACTTCACCTAGCTTTTTGGGAACACAAAGTTTCTTTTCAGTTGCAAACTGCACTCCATTCATATATATGGGTAGGTACTAGCTCAAACAGGTTTTACAGTGAAAACTGCAGGAACTTGAAAACGGCACTAGGAAACATTCGCAGAACCAAGAGTAAAATTTCTCCTGTAAACCGTTCCATTTTTCCTAGATGTACGAACGTCTCTCCACATGCTCAGTTCTGAGAGATAACTGTGTGTTAAAGCCGCACTTCACCTAGCTTGTTGGGAACACAAAGTTTCTTTTCAGTTGCAAAATACACTCCATACATATATATGGGGAGGTACTAGCTCCAACTCGATTTTACAGTGAAAACTGCAGGAACTTCCAACCGGCACTAATAAACAGACTGACAAACCAGGGAAAAAGTTTCCACTGCAACCCATTTATTTTGTGCTACATGAACGAACGTCTCTCCACATGCTCAGTTCTGAGAGATAATTGTGTGTGAAAGCCATCCTTCACTTAGCTTGTTGAGAACGCAAAGTTTCTTTTCAGTTGCATTCTACACTCCATACATATATATGGTTGGTACTAGCTCCAACTGGGTTTTACAGTGTAAACTGCAGGAACTTCAAACCGGCACTAGGAAACAGACTCAGAACCCAGAGAAACACTTTCTCTTGCATCCCGTTCACTTTGTGCTAGGTGAACGAACGTCTCTAAACATGCTCTGGTCTGAGAGTTAAGTGTGTGTGAAAGCCGTCCTTCACCTAGCTTGTTGGGAACAAAAAGATACTTCTCATTTGCAAACTACACTCCATAAATATATATGAGTAGGTACTAGCTCCAACTCGGATTTACAGAGAAAACTGCAGGAACTTCCAACGGACACTAGGAAACACACTAGGAACCAGAGTAAAAGTTTCCCCTGCAACCCGTTCCCTTTGTGCTAGATGAATGAACGTCTCTCCACATGCTAAGTTCTGTGAAATAAGTGTGTGTGAAAGCCGTCCTTCACCTAGCTTGCTGGGAACACAATGTTTCTTTTCAGTTGCAAAACAAACTCCATACATATACATGCGGAGATACAAGCTCAAATAGGTTTTATAGTGAAAATAGCAGGAATTTCAATCCGGGTCTAGGAAGCAGACTGAGAATGCTGAGTAAAATTTTCTCTTCAAACCGTTCCATTTGTTCTAGATGAACGAACGTCTATCCACATGCTCACTTCTGAGAGATAAGTGTGTGTGAAAGTATTCCTTCACCTAGCTTGTGGGGAAATCAAATTTTCTTTTCAGTTGCCAACAACAATCCATAAATATATATGGGAAGGTATTAGCTCCAACTCGGTTTTACAATGAAATCTGCAGGAACTTCAAACCGGCACTAGGAAACAGACTCAGAACCCAGAGTAAAAGTTTCTCCTGTAAATCGTTCCCTTTGTCCAAGGTGACGAACTTCACTCCATATGCTCAGTTCTGAGAGATAAGTGTGTGTGAAAGCCGCCCTTCACCTAGCTTGTTGGGAACACAAAGTTTCTTTTCAGTTGCAAACAACACTCCATACATATATATGGGGAGGTACTAGCTCCAACACGGATTTACAGTTAAAACTGCAGGAACTTCAAATCGGCTCTAGGAAACAGACTGAGAACCGGGAGTAACACTTTCCCCTGCTAAACGTTCCAATTTTGCTGGATGAACGAACGTCTCTCCACTTGCTCAGTTCTGAGAGATAAGTGTGTGTGAATGCCGAACTTCACCTAGCTACTTAGGAACACAAAGATTCTTTTCAGTTGTAAACTACACTCCTTACTTATATATGGGGAGGTACTAGCTCCAACTGGATTTTACTGTGAAAACTGCAGGAACTTCAGTCCGGCACTAGGAAACAGTCTCAGAACCCAGAGTAAAAGTTTCTCATGTAAACCATCCATTTTTCCTAGGTGAACGAAAGTCTTTCCACATGCTCAGGTCTGAGAGATAATTTTGTGTGAAAGCCGCACTTCACCTTGCTTGTTGGGATCACAAAGTTTCTTTTAAGTTGCAAAATACACTCCATATTTATATGTGGGGAGGTACTAGCTCCAAATCGGTTTTACAGTGAAAACTGCAGGAACTTCAAACCGGCTCTAGGAAAAAGACTGTGAACCCAGAGTAACATTATCCCCTGCTACCCGTTCCCATTGTGCTGGATGAACGTACGTCTCTCCACATGCTCATTTCTGAGAGAAAAGTGTGTGTGAAAGCCGTTCTTCACCTAGCTTCTTGGGAACACAAAGTTTCTTTTCAGTTGCTAACTACAATCTATACATATATATGGGCAGGTACTAGCTCCAACTGGGTTTTACAGTGAAAACTGCAGGAACTTCAAACAGGCACTAGGAAACTGACTGAGGTTCCAGGGTACAAGTTTCCCTGCAAACCTTTCCATTTGTGCTACATGAACGAACGTCTATCCACATGCTCATTTCTGAGAGATAAGTGTGTGTGAAAGCCGTCCTTCACCTAGCTTGTTGGGAACACAAAGTTTCTTTTCAGTTGCAAACTACAATCCATACATATATATGGGGAGGTACTAGCTCCAAATCTGTTTTACAGTGAAAACTGCAGGAAATTCAAACCGGAACTAGGAAATTGTCTCAGAACCCAGAGTAAAACTTTCTCCTGTAAACCGTCCCTTTGTCCTATGTGAACGAACGTCTATCCACATGCTCAGTTCTGACAGACAATTGTGTGTGAAAGCCATTCTTCACCTAGCTTGTTGGGAACACAAAGTTTCTTTTCATTTGCAAATTACACTCCACACATATATATAGGTAGGTCCTAGCTCCAACTGGGTTTTACAGTGAAAACTGCAGGAACGTCAAACTGGCACTAGGAAATAGACTGGGAAACCAGAGTAAAAGTTTCCCCTTCAAACCGTTCCCTTTGTGCTAGATGAAAGAACGTCTCTCCACATGCTCAGTTCTGAGAGATAATTGGGTGTGAAAGCCGTCCTTCAACTAGCTTGTTGGGAACACAAAGTTTCTATTCAGTTCCTAACCACAATCCATACATATATAAGGGGAAGTACTAGCTCCAACTGGGTTTTACAGCGAAAACTGCAGGAATTTCAAAAAGGAACTAGGAAACAGATTGAGAAACCAGAGAATATTTTTTCCTGCAACCAGTTCTCTTTGTGGTAGATGAATGAACGTCTCTCCACATGCTCAGATCTGAGAGATAAGTGTGTGTGAAAGCCGTCCATCACCAAGCTTGTTGGGAACACAAAGTTTCTTTTCAGTTGCAAACTACACTCCATACCTATATATGGGGAGGTACTAATTCCAACTCGTGTTTACAGTGAAAACAGCAGGAACTTCAAACCGGCACTAGGAAACAGTTTGAGAAACCAGAGAATAGTTTCCCCTGCATCCCGTCCCCTTTGTGCTACATGAACGAACGTCTCTCCACATGCTCAGTTCTGAAAAATAATTGTGTGTGAAAGCCATCTTTCACCTACCTTGTTGAGAACGCAAAGTTTCTTTTCAGTTGCCAAATACACTCCATACAATTATATGGGGTGGTAATAGTTCCAAATGGGTTTTACAGTGAAAATTGCAGGAACTTCAAACCGGCACTAGGAAACACCCTCAGAACCCAGATAGTCAGTTTCCCTGCAACACGTTCACTTTGTGCTAGATGAATGAACGTCTCTCCAAATGATCAGATCTGAGAGATAAATGTGTGTGAAAGCCGTCCTTCACCTAGCTTGTTGGGAATACAAAGTTTCTATTCAGTTGCAAACCACAATCCATACATATATAATGGGAGGTACAAGCTCCAACTCGCGTTTACAATTAAAACTGCAGGAACTTCAAACCGGCACTAGGAAACAGATTGATAAACCAGAGATTAGTTTCCCCTGCATCCCGTTCCATTTGTGGTATATGAATGAACGTCTCTCCACATGCTCAGTTCTGAGAGAAAAGTGTGTGTTAAAGCCGCCCTTCACCTTGTTTGTTGGGAACACAAATATGCTTTTCAGTTGCAAACTACACTCCATACATATATATGGGGAGTTACTAGCTCCAACTCGGATATGCAGTGAAAACTGCAGGAAATACAAACCGGCTCTAGGAAAAAGATTGAGAATCCGGAGTATCACTTTAACCAGCTACCCGTTAATATTTTGATGGATGAACGAACGTCTCTCGACTTGCTCAGTTCTGAGAGATAAGTGTGAGTGAAAGCCGTACTTCACCTAGCTTGTTGGGAAAACCAAGTTTCTTTTCAGTTGCAAACTGCACTCCTTACGTATATATGGGGAGGTAAGAACTCCAACTGGGTTTTACAGTGAAAACTGCAGGAACGTCAATCCGGAACTCTGAAAGAGTCTCAGAACCAAGAGTAAAAGTTTCTATTGTAAACCGTCCATTTGTCCTAGGTGAACGAACATCTCTCAACATGCTCAGATCTGAGAGAAAAGTGTGTGTGAAAGCCGCGCTTCAACTTGCTTGTTGGGAACACAAAGTTACTTTTCAGTTGCAAACTACAATCCATACATATATATGGGGAAGTACTAGCTCCAAATAGTGTTTACAGTGAAATCTGCAGGAACTTCAAACCGGCACTAGGAAACAGATTGAGAAACCAGAGAATAGTTTCCCCTGCATCCCGTCCCATTTGTGCTACGTGAACGAACGTCTCTCCACATGCTCAGTTCTGAGAAATAATTGTGTGTGAAAGCCATACTTCACCTAGCTTGTTGAGAACGCAAAGTTTCTTTTCAGTTGCAAAATACACTTCATACAAATATATGGGGTGGTACTAGGTCCAAATGCGTTTTACAGTGAAAACTGCAGAGACTTCAAACTGGCACTAGGAAACACACTCAGAACCCAGATAAACATTTTCTCCTGCAACACGTTCATTTTTTGCAAGGTGAACGAACGTCTCTCCACATGCTCAATTCTGAGTGATAAGTGTGTTTGAAAGCCGTCCTTCACCTAGCTTGTTTGGAACACAAAGATACTCCACAGTTGCAAACTACATTCCATAAATATATATTGGTATGTACTAGCTCCAACTCAGTTTTACAGAGAAAACTGCAGGAACTTCCAACGGACACTAGGAAATACACTGAGAAACCAGAGTAAAATTTTCCCCTGCAAACAGTTCCCTTTGTGGTAGACGAATGAACGTCTCTCCAGATGCTCAGTTTTGAGAGATAAATGTGTGTGAAAGCCAAACTTCACATAGCTTGTTGGGAATACAAAGTTTCTATTCAGTTGCAAACCACAATCCATACATATATAAGGGGAGGTACTAGCTCCAACTCGCATTTACAATTAACACTGCAGGAATTTCAAACAGGCACTAGGAATTAGATTGATAAACCAGAGTATAGTTTCCCCTGCATCCTGTTCCCTTTGTGGTAGATGAATGAACGTCTCTGCACATGCTCAGTTCTGAGAGATAAGTGTGTGTGAAAGCCATTCTTCACCAACCTTGTTGGGAACACAAAGTTACTTTTCAGTTGCAAAATCCACTCCATAAATATATATGGGGAGATACTAGCTCCAATTCGGTTTTACAGTGAAAACTGCAGGAAATTGAAACCGGCACTAGGAAACATTCTCAGAACCCAGAGTAATAGTTTCTCCTGAAAACCGTTCCCGTAGTCCTAGGTGAACGAACGTCTCTCCACATGCTAGGTTCTGAGAGATAAGTGTGTGTGAAAGCCGTCCTTCACCTAGCTTGTTGGGAACAAAAAGATACTTCTCATTTGCAAACTACACTCCATAAATATATATGAGTAGGTACTAGCTCCAACTCGGATTTACAGAGAAAACTGCAGGAACTTCCAACGGACACTAGGAAACACACTAGGAACCAGAGTAAAAGTTTCCCCTGCAACCCGTTCCCTTTGTGCTAGATGAATGAACGTCTCTCCACATGCTAAGTTCTGTGAAATAAGTGTGTGTGAAAGCCGTCCTTCACCTAGCTTGCTGGGAACACAATGTTTCTTTTCAGTTGCAAAACAAACTCCATACATATACATGCGGAGATACAAGCTCAAATAGGTTTTATAGTGAAAATAGCAGGAATTTCAATCCGGGTCTAGGAAGCAGACTGAGAATGCTGAGTAAAATTTTCTCTTCAAACCGTTCCATTTGTTCTAGATGAACGAACGTCTATCCACATGCTCACTTCTGAGAGATAAGTGTGTGTGAAAGTATTCCTTCACCTAGCTTGTGGGGAAATCAAATTTTCTTTTCAGTTGCCAACAACAATCCATAAATATATATGGGAAGGTATTAGCTCCAACTCGGTTTTACAATGAAATCTGCAGGAACTTCAAACCGGCACTAGGAAACAGACTCAGAACCCAGAGTAAAAGTTTCTCCTGTAAATCGTTCCCTTTGTCCAAGGTGACGAACTTCACTCCATATGCTCAGTTCTGAGAGATAAGTGTGTGTGAAAGCCGCCCTTCACCTAGCTTGTTGGGAACACAAAGTTTCTTTTCAGTTGCAAACAACACTCCATACATATATATGGGGAGGTACTAGCTCCAACACGGATTTACAGTTAAAACTGCAGGAACTTCAAATCGGCTCTAGGAAACAGACTGAGAACCGGGAGTAACACTTTCCCCTGCTAAACGTTCCAATTTTGCTGGATGAACGAACGTCTCTCCACTTGCTCAGTTCTGAGAGATAAGTGTGTGTGAATGCCGAACTTCACCTAGCTACTTAGGAACACAAAGATTCTTTTCAGTTGTAAACTACACTCCTTACTTATATATGGGGAGGTACTAGCTCCAACTGGATTTTACTGTGAAAACTGCAGGAACTTCAGTCCGGCACTAGGAAACAGTCTCAGAACCCAGAGTAAAAGTTTCTCATGTAAACCATCCATTTTTCCTAGGTGAACGAAAGTCTTTCCACATGCTCAGGTCTGAGAGATAATTTTGTGTGAAAGCCGCACTTCACCTTGCTTGTTGGGATCACAAAGTTTCTTTTAAGTTGCAAAATACACTCCATATTTATATGTGGGGAGGTACTAGCTCCAAATCGGTTTTACAGTGAAAACTGCAGGAACTTCAAACCGGCTCTAGGAAAAAGACTGTGAACCCAGAGTAACATTATCCCCTGCTACCCGTTCCCATTGTGCTGGATGAACGTACGTCTCTCCACATGCTCATTTCTGAGAGAAAAGTGTGTGTGAAAGCCGTTCTTCACCTAGCTTCTTGGGAACACAAAGTTTCTTTTCAGTTGCTAACTACAATCTATACATATATATGGGCAGGTACTAGCTCCAACTGGGTTTTACAGTGAAAACTGCAGGAACTTCAAACAGGCACTAGGAAACTGACTGAGGTTCCAGGGTACAAGTTTCCCTGCAAACCTTTCCATTTGTGCTACATGAACGAACGTCTATCCACATGCTCATTTCTGAGAGATAAGTGTGTGTGAAAGCCGTCCTTCACCTAGCTTGTTGGGAACACAAAGTTTCTTTTCAGTTGCAAACTACAATCCATACATATATATGGGGAGGTACTAGCTCCAAATCTGTTTTACAGTGAAAACTGCAGGAAATTCAAACCGGAACTAGGAAATTGTCTCAGAACCCAGAGTAAAACTTTCTCCTGTAAACCGTCCCTTTGTCCTATGTGAACGAACGTCTATCCACATGCTCAGTTCTGACAGACAATTGTGTGTGAAAGCCATTCTTCACCTAGCTTGTTGGGAACACAAAGTTTCTTTTCATTTGCAAATTACACTCCACACATATATATAGGTAGGTCCTAGCTCCAACTGGGTTTTACAGTGAAAACTGCAGGAACGTCAAACTGGCACTAGGAAATAGACTGGGAAACCAGAGTAAAAGTTTCCCCTTCAAACCGTTCCCTTTGTGCTAGATGAAAGAACGTCTCTCCACATGCTCAGTTCTGAGAGATAATTGGGTGTGAAAGCCGTCCTTCAACTAGCTTGTTGGGAACACAAAGTTTCTATTCAGTTCCTAACCACAATCCATACATATATAAGGGGAAGTACTAGCTCCAACTGGGTTTTACAGCGAAAACTGCAGGAATTTCAAAAAGGAACTAGGAAACAGATTGAGAAACCAGAGAATATTTTTTCCTGCAACCAGTTCTCTTTGTGGTAGATGAATGAACGTCTCTCCACATGCTCAGATCTGAGAGATAAGTGTGTGTGAAAGCCGTCCATCACCAAGCTTGTTGGGAACACAAAGTTTCTTTTCAGTTGCAAACTACACTCCATACCTATATATGGGGAGGTACTAATTCCAACTCGTGTTTACAGTGAAAACAGCAGGAACTTCAAACCGGCACTAGGAAACAGTTTGAGAAACCAGAGAATAGTTTCCCCTGCATCCCGTCCCCTTTGTGCTACATGAACGAACGTCTCTCCACATGCTCAGTTCTGAAAAATAATTGTGTGTGAAAGCCATCTTTCACCTACCTTGTTGAGAACGCAAAGTTTCTTTTCAGTTGCCAAATACACTCCATACAATTATATGGGGTGGTAATAGTTCCAAATGGGTTTTACAGTGAAAATTGCAGGAACTTCAAACCGGCACTAGGAAACACCCTCAGAACCCAGATAGTCAGTTTCCCTGCAACACGTTCACTTTGTGCTAGATGAATGAACGTCTCTCCAAATGATCAGATCTGAGAGATAAATGTGTGTGAAAGCCGTCCTTCACCTAGCTTGTTGGGAATACAAAGTTTCTATTCAGTTGCAAACCACAATCCATACATATATAATGGGAGGTACAAGCTCCAACTCGCGTTTACAATTAAAACTGCAGGAACTTCAAACCGGCACTAGGAAACAGATTGATAAACCAGAGATTAGTTTCCCCTGCATCCCGTTCCATTTGTGGTATATGAATGAACGTCTCTCCACATGCTCAGTTCTGAGAGAAAAGTGTGTGTTAAAGCCGCCCTTCACCTTGTTTGTTGGGAACACAAATATGCTTTTCAGTTGCAAACTACACTCCATACATATATATGGGGAGTTACTAGCTCCAACTCGGATATGCAGTGAAAACTGCAGGAAATACAAACCGGCTCTAGGAAAAAGATTGAGAATCCGGAGTATCACTTTAACCAGCTACCCGTTAATATTTTGATGGATGAACGAACGTCTCTCGACTTGCTCAGTTCTGAGAGATAAGTGTGAGTGAAAGCCGTACTTCACCTAGCTTGTTGGGAAAACCAAGTTTCTTTTCAGTTGCAAACTGCACTCCTTACGTATATATGGGGAGGTAAGAACTCCAACTGGGTTTTACAGTGAAAACTGCAGGAACGTCAATCCGGAACTCTGAAAGAGTCTCAGAACCAAGAGTAAAAGTTTCTATTGTAAACCGTCCATTTGTCCTAGGTGAACGAACATCTCTCAACATGCTCAGATCTGAGAGAAAAGTGTGTGTGAAAGCCGCGCTTCAACTTGCTTGTTGGGAACACAAAGTTACTTTTCAGTTGCAAACTACAATCCATACATATATATGGGGAAGTACTAGCTCCAAATAGTGTTTACAGTGAAATCTGCAGGAACTTCAAACCGGCACTAGGAAACAGATTGAGAAACCAGAGAATAGTTTCCCCTGCATCCCGTCCCATTTGTGCTACGTGAACGAACGTCTCTCCACATGCTCAGTTCTGAGAAATAATTGTGTGTGAAAGCCATACTTCACCTAGCTTGTTGAGAACGCAAAGTTTCTTTTCAGTTGCAAAATACACTTCATACAAATATATGGGGTGGTACTAGGTCCAAATGCGTTTTACAGTGAAAACTGCAGAGACTTCAAACTGGCACTAGGAAACACACTCAGAACCCAGATAAACATTTTCTCCTGCAACACGTTCATTTTTTGCAAGGTGAACGAACGTCTCTCCACATGCTCAATTCTGAGTGATAAGTGTGTTTGAAAGCCGTCCTTCACCTAGCTTGTTTGGAACACAAAGATACTCCACAGTTGCAAACTACATTCCATAAATATATATTGGTATGTACTAGCTCCAACTCAGTTTTACAGAGAAAACTGCAGGAACTTCCAACGGACACTAGGAAATACACTGAGAAACCAGAGTAAAATTTTCCCCTGCAAACAGTTCCCTTTGTGGTAGACGAATGAACGTCTCTCCAGATGCTCAGTTTTGAGAGATAAATGTGTGTGAAAGCCAAACTTCACATAGCTTGTTGGGAATACAAAGTTTCTATTCAGTTGCAAACCACAATCCATACATATATAAGGGGAGGTACTAGCTCCAACTCGCATTTACAATTAACACTGCAGGAATTTCAAACAGGCACTAGGAATTAGATTGATAAACCAGAGTATAGTTTCCCCTGCATCCTGTTCCCTTTGTGGTAGATGAATGAACGTCTCTGCACATGCTCAGTTCTGAGAGATAAGTGTGTGTGAAAGCCATTCTTCACCAACCTTGTTGGGAACACAAAGTTACTTTTCAGTTGCAAAATCCACTCCATAAATATATATGGGGAGATACTAGCTCCAATTCGGTTTTACAGTGAAAACTGCAGGAAATTGAAACCGGCACTAGGAAACATTCTCAGAACCCAGAGTAATAGTTTCTCCTGAAAACCGTTCCCGTAGTCCTAGGTGAACGAACGTCTCTCCACATGCTAGGTTCTGAGAGATAAGTGTGTGTGAAAGCCGTCCTTCACCTAGCTTGTTGGGAACACAAAATTTCTTTTCAGTTGCAAAATACATTCCATACATATATATGGGGAGGTAATAGCTCCAACTCGGTTTTACACTGAAAACTGCAGGAATTTCTGACCGGTTCTAGGAAACAGACTGAGAACCCAGAGTAACAGTTTCCCCTGCTATCCGTTCCCATTGTGCTGGATGAACGAACATCTCTCCACATGCTGAGTTCTGAGAGATAAGTGTGTGTTAAAGCCGTCCTTCACCTAGCTTGTTGGGAACACAAAGATACTTCACAGTTGCAAACTACACTCCATAAATATATGGGAAAGTACTAGCTCCAACTCAGTTTTACAGAGAAAACTGCAGGAACTTCCAACGGTCACTAGGAAACACACTGGGAAACCAGAGTAAAAGTTTCCCCTGCAACCCGTTCCCTTTGTGCTAGATGAATGAACGTCTCTCCAGAAGCTCAGATCTGAGAGATATATGTGTGCGAAAGCCGTACTTCACTTAGCTTGTTGGGAACACAAAATTTCTATTCAGTTGCAAACCACAATCCATACTTATATAAGGGGAGGTACTAGCTCCAACTCACGTTTACAATGAAAACTGCAGGAACTTCAAACTGGCACTAGGAAACAGATTGATAAAACAAAGAATAGTTTCACATGCATACGGTTCCCTTTGTGGTAGATGAATGAAAGTCTCTCCACATGATCAGTTCTGAGAGATAAGTGTGTGTGAAAGCCGTCCTTCACCTAGCTTGTTGGGAAACAAAGTTTCTTTTCAGTTGCAAACTACATTCCATAAATATATATGGGGAGGTACTAGCTCCAATTCGGTTTTACAGTGAAAACTGCAGGATCTTGAAACCGGCACTAGGAAACATTCTCAGAACAAAGAGTAAAAGTTTCTCCTGTAAATCGTTCCATTTGTCCTAGGTGAACGAATGTCTCTCCACATGCTCAATTCTGAGACATATGTGTGTGTGAAAGCCGCTCTTCACGTAGCTTGTTGGGAACACAAAGTTTCTTTTCAGTTGCAAAATATACTCCATAAATTTATATGGGGAGGTACAAGCTCCAACTCGGTTTTAAAGTGAAAACTGCAGGAACTTCAAACCAGATCTAGGAAACAGCCTGAGAACCCAGAGTAACAGTTTCCCCTGATACCCGTTCCAATTGTGCTGGATGAACGAACGTCTATCCACATGCTCAGTTCTGAGAGATAAGTGTGTGTTAAAGCCGAACTTCACCTAGCTTCTTGGGAACACAAAGTTTCTTTTCAGTTGTAAAAAACACTCCATACATATAAATGGGCAGGTACCATCTCCAACTGGGTTTTAAGTGAAAACTGCAGGAACGTCAAACCGGCACTAGGAAACTGACTGAGAAACCAGGGTACAAGTTTCCCCTGCAACCCGTTCCCTTTGTGCTACATGAACGAACGTCTCTCCACATGCTAAGTTCTGAGAGATAATTGTGTGTAAGCCATCCTTCACCAAGCTTGTTGAGAACGCAAAGTTTCTATTCAGTTGCAAATTACACTCCGTACATATATATGGGGAAGTAATAGCTCCAACACTTTTTTAAAGTGAAAACTGCAGGAACTTCAAACTTGCACTAGGAAACAGAGTGAGAAACCAAAGTAAAAGTTTCTCCTGCAACCCGTTTCCTTTGTGCTACGTGAACGAAAATCTCTCCACATGCTCAGTTCTGAGAGATAAGTGTGTGTGAAAGCCGTCCTTCACCTTGCTTGCTGGGAACACAAAGTTTCTTTTCAGTTGCAAAACACACTCCATACATATGCATGCGGAGGTACAATCTCAAATCGGTTTTACAGTGAAAATAGCAGGAATTTCAATCCGGGACTAGGAAACAGACTGAGAATGCTGTGTAAAATTTTCTCTTCAAACTCTACCCTTTGTGCTAGATGAACGAAGGTCTACCCAAATGCTCACTTCTGAGAGATAAGTGTGTGTGAAAGCCATCCCTAACCTAGCTTGTTGGGAAAGCAAAGTTTCTTTTCAGTTGCAAACTACAATCCATAAATATATATGAGGAGTTATTAGCTCCAACTCGGTTTTACAAAGAAAACTGCAGGAACTTCAAACCGGCACTAGGAAACAGTCTCAGAACCCAGAATTAAAGTTTCTCCTGTAAACTGTTCCCTTTGTCCAAGGTGAACGAACGTCTCTCCACATGCTCAGTTCTGAGAGATAAGTGTGTGTTAAAGCCGCACTTCAACTAGCTTGTTGGGAACACAATGTTACTTTTCAGATGCAAACTACACTCCATATATATATATGGGGAGGTACTAGCTCCAACTCGGATTTACAGTGAAAACTGCAGGAACTTCAAACCAGCTCTAGGAAACAGACTGAGAACCCGGAGTAACACTTTCCACTGCTACCCGTTCCCATTGTGCTGGATGAACGAAAGTCCCTCCACTTGCTCATTTCTGAGAGATAAGTGTGTGTGAAAGCCGTCCTTCACCAAGCTACTTGAAAACACAAAGTTACTTTTCAGTGGCAAATGACATTCCTTAATTATATATGGGGAGGTACTAGCTCCAAAAGATTTTACAGTGAAAACTGCAGGAACTTCAGTCCGGCACTAGGAAACATTCTCAGAAACCACAGTAAAATTTCTCCTGTAAAACGTCTATTTGTCCTAGGTGAACGAACTTCTCTCCACATGCTCAGTTCTGAGAGATAATTGTGTGTGAAAGCCATCCTTCACATAGCTTGTTGAGAACTCAAAGTTACTTTTCAGTTGCAAACTACACTCCATACATATATATGGGGTGGTACTAGCTCCAACTGGGTTCTACAGTGAAAACTGCAGGAACGTCAAACCGGCACTAGGAAACAGACTCAGAACCCAGAGAAACAGTTTCTCCTGCAAACCGTTCACTTTGTGCTAGGTGAACGAACGTCTCTCCACATGCTCAATTCTGAGTGATAAGTGTGTGTGAAAGCCGTCCTTCATCTAGCTTGTTGGGAACACAAAGATACTTCTCAGTTGAAAACTACAATCCATAAATATATATGGGTAGGTATTAGCTCCAACTCGGTTTTACAGAGAAAACTGCAGGAACTTCCAACGGACACTAGTAAACACACTGAGAAACCAGAATAAATGTTTCCACTGCAACCCGTTCCCTTTGTGCTAGATGAATGAACGTCTCTCCACATGCACAGTTGTGAGAGATAAGTGTGTGTGAAAGCCGTACTTCTCCTAGCTTCTTGGGAACACAAAGTTTCTTTTCAGTTGCAAACTACACACCATACATATATATGGGCAGGTACTAGCTCCAACTGGGATTACAGTGAAAACTGCAGGAACGTCAAACCGGCACTAGGAAACTGACTGAGAAACCAGGGTACAAGTTTCACCTGCAACCCTTTCCCTTTGTGCTACATGATCGAACGTCTATCCACATGCTCAGTTCTGAGAGATAAATGTGTGTGAAAGCCATCCTTCACCTAGCTTGTTGAGAACTCAAAGATTCTTTTCAGTTGCAAACTACACTCCATATATATATATGGGGAAGTATTAGCTCCAACTCGGGTTTATAGTGAAAACTGCAGGAACTTCAAACTGGCACTAGGAAACAGACTGAGAAACCAGAGTAAAAGTTTCTCCTGCAACCCGTTCCCTTAGAGCAAGTTTAAAGAAAGTCTCTCGACATGCTCATTTCTGAGAGATATGTGTGAGTGAAAGCAGTCCTTCAACTAGCTTGCTGGGAACACAAAGTTTCTCTTCAGTTGCAAATTACAGTCCATACATATACATGCGGAGGTACTAGCTCAAATCGGTTTTACAGTGAAAAAAGCAGGAATTTCAATTCGGCACTAAGAACCAGACTGAGATGCTAAATAAATTTTCCCTTCAACACGTTCCCCTTCTGCTAGATGAACGAACGTCTATCCACATGCTCAGGTCTGAGAGATAAGTGTGTGTGAAAGCCGTCCTTCACCTATCTCGTTAGGAACACAAAGATTCTTCTCAGTTGGAAACTACACTCCATAAATATATATGAGGAAGTAGTAGCTCCAAATCGGTTTTACAGTGAAAATTGCTGGAACTTCAAACCGGCACTAGGAAACTGACTGAGAATCCAGAGGACAAGTTTCAACTGCATCCCGTTCCCATTGTGTTACATGAAAGTAAGTCTCTCCACATGCTCAGTTCTGAGAGATATGTGTGTGTGAAAACCATCCTTCACTTAGCTTGTTGAGAACGCAAAGTTTCTTTTCAGTTGCAAACTACACTCCGTATATATATATGGGGTGGTACTAGCTCCAAATCCGTTTTGCAGTGAAACCTGCAGGTACTTCAAAACGGCAGTAGGAAAAAGACTGAGAAACAAGAGAAAAAATTTTTCATGTAAACGGTTTACTTTGTGCTAGATGAACGAACGTCTTTCTACATTCTCAGTTCAGAAAGATAAGTGTGGGTGAAAGCCGTCCTTCAACTAGCTTGTTGGGAACACAAAGATTCTTCTCATTTGCAAACTACAATCCATATATATATATGGGTAGGTACTAGCTCCAACTCTGTTTTACAGAGAAAACTGCAGGAACTTCCATCCAACACTAGGAAACACACTGAGAAACCAGAGTAAAATATTCCCCTGCCACCCGTTACCTATGTGCTAGATGAATGAACGTCTCTTCAGATGCTCAGATCTAAGAGATATGTGTGTGTGAAAGCCGTACATCACCAAGCTTGTAGGGAACACAAAGTTTCTTTCAAGTTGCTAACTACACTAAATACATATATATGGGGAGGTACTTGTTCCAACTCGATTTTACAGTAAAAACTGCAGGAACTTCAATCCAGCACTTGGAAACAGTCTCAGAACCCAGAGCAAAAGTTTCTCCTGTAAAACGTCCCTTTCTCCTAGGTGAACGAAAGTCTCTCCACATGCTCAGTTCTGAGAGATAAGTGTGTGTGAAAGCCATCCTTCACCTAGCTTGTTGAGAACACAAAGTTTCTTTTCAGTTGGAAACTACACTCCATACATATATATGGGGTGGTACAAGCTCCAACAGTGTTCTACTTTGAAAACTGCAGGAACGTCTAACTGGCAATAGGAAACAGACTCAGAACCAAGAGAAACAGTTTTCCTGCAACCCGTTCACTTTGTGCTAGGTGAACGAACATCTCTCCACATGCTCAATTCTGAGAGAAAAGTGTTTGTGAAAGCCGTCCTTCACCTAGATTGTTGGGAACACAAAGATACTTCTCATTTGCAAACTACACTCCAAAAATATATATGGGTAGGTACTAGTACCAACTCGGTTTTACAGAGAAAACTGCAGGAACTTCCAACGGACACTAGGAAACACACTGAGAAACCAGAGTAAAAGTTTCCACTGCAACACGTTCACTTTGTGCTAGATGAATGAACGTCTCTCCAGATGCTCTGATCTGAGAGATAAGTTTGTGTGAAAGCCGTCCTTCACCTAGCTTGTTGGGAACACAAAGTTTCTATTCAGTTGCAAACAACAATCCATACATATATAAGGGGATGTACTAGCTCCAACTCGTGTTTACAGTGAAAACTGAAGGAACTTCAAACCGGCACTAGAAAACAGATAGAGAAACCAGAAAATACTTTTTCCTGCAACCTACTCCCTTTGTGCTAGATGAATGAACGTCTCTCAACATGCTCAGTTCTGAGAGATAATTGTGTGTGAAAGCCGTCCTTCAACTAGCTTGTTGGGAACAAAAGTTTCTTTCAGTTGCAAACTGCACTCCATACATATATATCGGGAGGCACTAGCTCAAAATGGTTTTACAGTGAAAACTGCAGGAACTTAAAAACGGCACTAGGAAACATTCTCAGAACCAAGAGTAAAAGTTTCTCCTGTAAACCTTTCCCTTTGTCCTAGATGAACGAAAGTCTCTCCACATGCTCAGTTCTGAGAGATAACTGTGTGTGAAAGCCACACTTCACCTAGCTTGTTGGGAACACAAAGATTCTTTTCAGTTGCAAAATACACTCCATACATATATATGGGGAGGTACTAGCTCCAAATATGTTTTACAGTGAAAACTGCAGGAACTTCAAACCGGCACTAGGAAAAAGTCTGAGAACCCGGAGTAACACTTTCAACTGCTACCCGTTCCCATTGTGCTGGATGAACGAAAGTCTCTCCACTTGCTCATTTCTGAGAGATAAGTGTGTGTGAAAGCCATCCTTCCCTTAGCTTGTTGAGAACGCAAAGTTTCTTTTCAGTTGCAAATTACACTCCATAAATATAGATGGGGTGGTGCTAGCTCCAACTGGGTTTTACAGTGAAAACTGCAGGAACTTCAAACCGGCACTAGGAAACAGACTCAGAACCCAGAGAAACAGTTTCTCCTGCAACCCGTTCTTTTTTTGCTAGGTGAACGAACGTCTCTCCACATGCTCAATTCTGAGTGATAAGTGTGTGTGAAAGCCGTCCTTCAACTAGCTTGTAGGGAACACAAAGATACTTCTCAGTTGCAAACTACACTCCATAAATATATATAGGTAGGTACTAGCTCCAACTCGGTTTTACAGAGAAAACTGCAATAACTTCCATCGGACACTAGGAAACACACTGAGAAACCAGAGTAAAAGTTTCCCCTGCAAACCGTTCCCTTTGTGCTTGATGAATGAACGACTCTCCAGATGCTCAGATCTGAGAGATAAATGTGTGTGAAAGCTGAACTTCAACTAGCATGTTGGGAACACAAAGTTTCTTTTAAGTTGCAACCCACAGTCCATACATATATAAGGGGATGTACTAGCTCCAACGCGGGTTTACAGTGAAAACTGCAGGAACTTCAAACCGGCAATAGAAAACAGATTGAGAAACTAGATAATACTTTTTCCTGCAACCTTCTCCCTTTTTCTAGATGAATGAATGTCTCTCCACAGGCTCAGTTCTGAGAGATAAGTGTGTGTGAAAGCCGTCCTTCACCTAGCTTGTTGGGAACACATACTTTCTTTTCAGTTGCAAACTACACTCCATACATATATATGGGGAGGTACTAGTTCCAACTCGGTTTTACAGTAAAAACTGCAGGAACTTCAATCCGGCTCTTGGAACAGTCTCAGAACCCAGAGTAAAATTTCTCCTGTAAAACGTCCCTTTCTCCTAGGTGAACGAAAGTCTCTCCATATGCTCAGTTCGGAGAGATAAGTGTGTGTGAAAGCCACCATTCACCTAGCTTGTTGAGAACACAAAGTTTCTTTTCATTTGGAAACTACACTCCATACATATTTATGGGGTGGTACTAGCTCCAACTGTGTTCTACAGTGAAAACTGTAGGAACTTCAAACCGGCACTAGGAAACAGACGCAGAACCCAGAGAAACAGTTTTCCTGCAAACAGTTCACTTTGTGCTAGGTGAACGAACGTCTCTCCACATGCTCATTTCTGAGAGAAAAGTGTATGTGTAAGCCGTCCTTCACCTAGATTGTTGGGAACACAAAGATACTTCTCAGTTGCAAACTACATTCCATAATTATATATGGGTAGGTACAAGTACCAACTCGGTTTTACAGAGAAAACAGCAGGAACTTCCAACGGACACTAGGAAACACACTGAGAAACCAGAGTAAAAGTTTCCACTGCTACCCGTTCCCTTTGTCCTAGGTGACGAACTTCACTCCACATGCTCAGTTCTGAGAGATAAGTATGTGTGAAAGCCGCCCTTCACCTAGCTTGTTGGGAACACAAATTTTCTTTTCAGTTGCAAACAACACTCCATACATATATATGGGGTGGTACTAGCTCCAACTCGGATTTACAGTTAAAACTTCAGGAACTTAAAATCGGCTCTAGGAAACAGACTGAGAACCGGGAGTAACACTTTCCCCTGCTAAACGTTCAAATTTTGCTGGATGAACGAACGTCTCTCCACTTGCTCAGTTCTGAGAGATAAGTGTGTGTGAATGCCGAACTTCACCTAGCTAATTAGGAACACAAAGATTCTTTTCAGTTGCAAACTACACTCCTTAATTATATATGGGGAGGTACTAGCTCCAACTGGATTTTACAGTGAAAACTGAAGGAACTTCAGTCCGGCACTAGGAAACATTCTCAGAAACCAGAGTAAAAGTTTCTCATGTAAACCGTCCATTTGGCCTAGGTGAACGAACGTCTTTCCACATGCTCAGGTCTGAGAGATAATTGTGTGTGAAAGCCGCACTTCACCTTGCTTGTTGGGATCACAAAGTTTATTTTAAGTTGCAAAATACACTCCATATTTATATGTTGGGAGTTACTAGCTCCAAATCGGTTTTACAGTGAAAACTGCAGGAACTTCAAACCGGCTCTAGGAAAAAGACTGTGAACCCAGAATAACATATTCCCCTGCAACCCGTTCCCATTGTGCTGGATGAACGTACGTCTCTCCACATGCTCATTTCTGAGAGAAAAGTGTGTGTGAAACAGTTCTTCACCTAGCTTCTTGGGAACACAAAGATTCTTTTCAGTTGCTAACTAAAATCTATACATATATATGGGCAGTTACTAGCTCCAACTGGGTTTTACAGTGAAAACTGCAGGAACTTCAAACAGGCACTAGGAAACTGACTGAGGTTCCAGGGTACAAGTTTCCCTGCAAACCTTTCCATTTGTGCTACATGAACGAACGTCTCTCCACATGCTCAGTTCTGAGAGATAATTGTGTGTGAAAGCCATATTTCACCTAGCTTCTTGAGAACGCAAATTTTCTTTTCAGTTGCCAACTACACTCCATATACATATATATGGGGTGGTATTACATATAACTGGGTTTTACAGGGAAAACTGTAGGAACTTCAACCCGGCACTAGGAAACAGACTCAGAACCCAGAGAAACAGTTTCTCCTGCAACCTGTTCACTTAGTGCTAGGTGAACGAAAATCTCTCCACATGCTCAGTTCTGAGAGATAATTGTGTGTGAAAGCCATCCTTCAACTAGCTTGTTGAGAACGCAAAGTTTCTTTTCAGTTGCAATCTACAATCCATACATATATATGGGTTGGTACTAGCTCCAAATGGGTTCTACTGTGAAATCTGCAGGAACTTCAAACCGGCACTAAGAAACAGACTCAGAACCCAGAGAAACAGTTTCTCATGCAACCCGTTTAGTTTGTGCTAGGTGAACGAACGTCTCTCCACATGCTAAGGTCTGAGAGGTAAGTGTGTGTGGAAGACGTCCTTCACCTAGCTTTTGGGAACACAAAGTTTCTTTTCAGTTGCAAACTGCACTCCATTCATATATATGGGGAGGTACTAGCACAAACAGGTTTTACAGTGAAAACTGCAGGAACTTGAAAACGGCACTAGGAAACATTCGCAGAACCAACAGTAAAAGTTTCTCCTGTAAACCGTTCCCTTTTTCCTAGATGAACGAACGTCTCTCCACATGCTCAGTTCTGAGGGATAACTGTGTGTTAAAGCCGCACTTCACCTAGCTTGTTGGGAACACAAAGATTCTTTTCAGTTGCAAAATACACTCCATACATATATATGGGGAGGTACTAGCACCAACTCGATTTTACAGTGAAAACTGAAGGAACTTCAAACCGGCACTAGGAAACAGACTGAGAAACCAGGGAACAAGTTTCCCCTGCAACCCGTTTAATTTGTGCTTTATGAACGAACATCTCTCAACATGTTCAGTTCTGAGAGATAATTGTGTGTGAAAGCCATCCTTCACTTAGCTTGTTGAGAACGCAAAGTTTCTTTTCAGTTGCAATCTACACTCCATACATATATATGGTTGGTACTAGCTCTAACTGGGTTTTACAGTGTAAACTGCAGGAACTTCAAACCGGCACTAGGAAACAGACTCAGAACCCAGAGGAACAGTTTCTCATGCAACCCGTTCACTTTGTGCTAGGTGAACGAACGTCTCTCCACATGCTTAGGTCTGAGAGTTAAGTGTGTGTGAAAGCCGTCCTTCACCTAGCTTGTTGGGAACAAAAAGATACTTCTCATTTGCAAACTACACTCCATAAATATATATGAGTAGGTACTAGCTCCAACTCGGATTTACAGAGAAAACTGCAGGAACTTCTGACCGGTTCTAGGAAACAGACTGAGAACCCAGAAAAACAGTTTCCCCTGCTATCCGTTCCCATTGTGCTGGATGAACGAACATCTCTCCACCTGCTGAGTTCTGAGAGATAAGTGTGTGTTAAAGCCGTCCTTCACCTAGCTTTTTGGGAACACAAAGATAGTTCTCAGTTGCAAACTACACTCCATATATATATATGGGTAGATACTAGCTCCAACTCAGTTTTAAAGAGAAAACTGCAGGAACTTCCAACGGTCACTAGGAAACACACTGGGAAACCAGAGTAAAAGTTTCCCCTGCAACCCGTTCCCTTTTTGCTAGATGAATGAACGTCTCTCCAGAAGCTCAGGTCTGAGAGATATATGTGTGTGAAAGCCGTACTTCACCTAGCTTGTTGGGAACACAAAGTTTCTATTCAGTTGCAAACCACAATCCATACATATATAAGGGGAGGTACTAACTCCAACTCACGTTTACAATGAAAACTGCAGGAACTTCAAACTGGCACTAGGAAACAGATTGATAAAACAAAGAATAGTTTCACCTGCATACGGTTCCCGTTGTGGTAGATGAATGAAAGTCTCTCCACATGCTCAGTTCTGAGAGATAAGTGTGTGTGAAAGCCGTCCTTCACCTAGCTTGTTGGGAAAACAAACTTTCTTTTCAGTTGCAAACTACATTCCGTAAATATATATGGGGAGTTACTAGCTCCAATTTGGTTTTACAGTGAAAACTGCAGGATCTTGAAACACGCACTAGGAATCATTCTCAGAACCAAGAGTAAAGGTTTCTCCTGTAAACCGTTCCATTTGTCCTAGGTGAACGAATGTCTCTCCACAAGCTCAATTCTGAGAGATATGTGTGTGTGAAAGCCGCACTTCACGTAGCTTGTTGGGAACACAAAGTTTCTTTTCAGTTGCAAATTACACTCCATAAATTTATATGGGGAGGTACAAGCTCCAACTCGGTTTTAAAGTGAAAACTGCAGGAAATTCAAACCGGCTCTAGGAAACAGACTGAGAACCCGGAGTAACAATTTCCCCTGATACCCGTTCCAATTGTGCTGGATGAACGAACGTCTATCCACATGCTCAGTTCTGAGAATTAAGTGTGTGTGAAAGCCGTACTTCACCTAGCTACTTGGGAACACAAAGTTTCTTTTCAGTTGTAAAAAACACTCCATACATATATATGGGCATGTACCATCTCCAACTGGGTTTTAAGTGAAAACTGTAGGAACTTCAAACCGGCACTAGGAAACTGACTGAGAAACCAGGATACAAGTTTCCCCTGCAACCCGTTCCCTTTGTGCTACATGAACGAACGTCTCTCTACATGCTAAGTTCTGAGAGATAATAGTGTGTGAAAGCCATCCTTCACCAAGCTTGTTGAGAACGCAAAGTTTCTATTCAGTTGCAAACTACACTCCATACATATATATGGGGAAGTAATAGCTCCAACCCTTTTTTAAAGTGAAAACTGCAGGAACTTCACACTTGCACTAGGAAACAGAGTGAGATATCAAAGAAAAAGTTTCTCCTGCAACCCGTTTACTTTGTGCTACGTGAACGAAAATCTCTCCACAAGCTCAGTTCTGAGAGATAAGTGTGTGTGAAAGCCGTCCTTCACCTAGCTTGCTGGGAACACAAAGTTTCTTTTCAGTTGCAAAACACACTCCATACATATACATGTGGAGGTACAATCTCAAATCGGTTTTACAGTGAAAATAGCAGGAATTTCAATCCGGGACTAGGAAACAGACTGAGAATGCTGTGTAAAATTTTCTCTTCAAACTCTTCCCTTTGTGCTAGATGAACGAAGGTCTATCCAAATGCTCACTTCTGAGAGATAAGTGTGTGTGAAAGCCGTCCTTAACCTAGCTTGTTGGGAAAGCAAAATTTCTTTTCAGTTGCAAACTACAATCCATAAATATATATGAGGAAGTATTAGCTCCAACTCGGTTTTACAAAGAAAACTGCAGGAACTTCAAACCGGCACTAGGAAACAGTCTCAGAACCCAGAATTAAGTTTATCCTGTAAACCGTTCCATTTGTCCAAGGTGAAAGAACGTCTCTCCACATGCTCACTTCTGAGAGATAAGTGTGTGTGAAAGCCGTCCTTAACCAAGCTTGTTGGGAAAGCAAAGTTTCTTTTCAGTTGCAAACTACAATCAATAAATATATATGAGGAGGTATTAGCTCCAACTCGGTTTTACAAAGAAAACTGCAGGAACTTCAAACCGGCACTAGGAAACAGTCTCAGAACCCAGAATTAAAGTTTCTCCTGTAAACCGTTTCCTTTGTCCAAGGTGAACGAACGTCTCTCCACATGCTCAGTTCTGAGAGACAAGTGTGTGTTAAAGCCGCACTTCAACTAGCTTGCTGGGAACACAATGTTACTTTTCAGTTGCAAACTACACTCCATATATATATATGGGGAGGTACTAGCTCCAACTCGGATTTACAGTGAAAAATGCAGGAACTTCAAACCAGCTCTAGGAAACAGACTGAGAACCCGGAGTAACACTTTCCACTGCTACCCGTTCCCATTGTGCTGGATGAACGAAAGTCTCTCCACTTGCTCATTTCTGAGAGATAAGTGTGTGTGAAAGCCGTCCTTCACCTAGCTACTTGAAAACACAAAATTACTTTTCAGTGGCAAACTACACTCCTTAATTATATATGGGGAGGTACTAGCTCCAAATGGGTTTTACAGTGAGAACTGCAGGAACTTCAGTCCGGCACTAGGAAACATTCTCAGAACACACAGTAAAATTTCTCCTGTAAAACGTCTATTTGTCCTAGGTGAACGAAATTCTCTCCACATGCTCAGTTCTGAGAGATAATTGTGTGTGAAAGCCATCCTTCACATAGCTTGTTGAGAACGCAAAGTTTCTTTTCAGTTGCAAATTACACTCCATACATATATATGGGGTGGTGCTAGCTCCAACTGGGTTTTACAGTGAAAACTGCAGGAACTTCAAACTGGCACTAGGAAACAGACTCAGAACATAGAGAAACAGTTTTCCTGCAAACCGTTCACTTTTGTGCTAGGTGAACGAACGTCTCTCCACATGATCAATTCTGAGAGAAAAGTGTTTGTGAAAGCCGTCCTTCACCTAGATTGTTGGGAACACAAAGATACTTCTCATTTGCAAACTACACTCCATAAATATATATGGGTAGGTACCAATTCCAACTCGGTTTTACAGAGAAAACTGCAGGAATTTCCAACGGACACTAGGAAACACACTGAGAAACCAGAGTAAAAGTTTCCACAGCAACACGTTCCATTTGTGCTAGATGAATGAACGTCTCTCCAGATGTTCAGATATGAGAGATAAGTTTGTGTGAAAGCCGTCCTTCACCTAGCTTGTTGGGAACACAAAGTTTCTATTCAGTTGCAAACAACAATCCATACATATATAAGGGGATGTACTAGCTCCAACTCGGGTTTACGGTGAAAACTGCAGGAACTTCAAATCGGCACTAGAAAACAGATAGAGAAACCAGAAAATACTTTTTCCTGCAAACTTCTCCCTTTGTGCTAGATGAATGAACGTCTCTCAACATGCTCAGTTCTGAGAGATAATTGTGTGTGAAAGCCGACCTTCACCTAGCTGGTTGGGAACAAAAAGTTTCTTTTCAGTTGCAAACTGCAATCCATACATATATATCGGGAGGCACTAGCTCAAACAGGTTTTACAGTGAAAACTGCAGGAAATTTAAAACGGCACTAGGAAACATTCTCAGAACCAAGAGTAAAAGTTTCTCCTGTAAACCGTTCCCTTTGTCCTAGATGAACGAAAGTCTCTCCACATGCTCAGTTCTGAGAGATAACTGTGTGTGAAATCCGTACTTCACCTAGCTTGTTGGGAACACAAAGATTCTTTTCAGTTGCAAAATACACTCCATACATATATATGGGGAGGTACTAGCTCCAACTATGTTTTACAGTGAAAACTGCAGGAACTTCAAACCGGCACTAGGAAACAGACTCAGAACACAGAGAAACAGTTTCTCCTGCAACCCGTTCATTTTTTGCTAGGTGAACGAACGCTTCTCCACATGCTCAATTCTGAGTGATAAGTGTGTGTGAAAGCCGTACTTCAACTAGCTTGTAGGGAACACAAAGATACTTCTCAGTTGCAAACTACACTCCATAAATATATATGGGTAGGTACTAGCTCCAACTCGGTTTTACAGAGAAAACTGCAATAACTTCCATCGGACACTAGGAAACACACTGAGAAACCAGAGTAAAAGTTTCCCCTGCAAACCGTTCCCTATGTGCTTGATGAATGAACGACTCTCCAGATGCTCAGATCTGAGAGATAAATGTGTGTGAAAGCCGAACTTTAACTAGCATGTTGGGAACACAAATTTTCTTTTAAGTTGCAAACTACAGTCCATACATATATAAGGGGATGTACTAGCTCCAACTCGGGTTTACAGTGAAAACTGCAGGAACTTCAAACCGGCAATAGAAAACAGATTGAGAAACCAGACAATACTTTTTCCTGCAAACTTCTCCCTTTTTCTAGATGAATGAACGTCTCTCCACAGGCTCAGTTCTGAGAGATAAGTGTGTGTGAAAGCCGTCCTTCACCTAGCTTGATGGGAACACATACTTTCTTGTCAGTTGCAAACTACACTCCATACATATATATGGGGAGATACTAGTTCCAACTCTGTTTTACAGTAAAAACTGCAGGAACTTCAATCCGGCACTTGGAACAGTCTCAGAACCCAGAGTAAAATTTCTGCTGTAAAACGTCCCTTTCTCCTAGGTGAACGAAAGTCTTTCCACATGCTCAGTTTGGAGAGATAAGTGTGTGTGAAAGCCATCCTTCACCTAGCTTGTTGAGAACACAAAGTTTCTTTTCAGTTGGAAACTACACTCCATACATATATATGGGGTGGTACTAGCTCCAACGGTGTTCTACAGTGAAAACTGTAGTAACGTCAAACCGGCACTAGGAAACAGACACAGAACCCAGAGAAACAGTTTTCCTGCAAACCGTTCACTTTGTGCTAGGTGAACGAACGTCTCTCCACATGCTCAATTCTGAGAAAAAAGTGTTTGTGAAAGCCGTCCTTCACCTAGCTTGTTGGGAACACAAAGATACTTCTCAGTTGCAAACTACATTCCATAAATATATATGGGTAGGTACAAGTTCCAACTCGGTTTTACAGAGAAAACTGCAGGAACTTCCAACGGACACTAGGAAACACACTGATAAACCA
The DNA here is from genome assembly GCF_048773025.1 of Camelus bactrianus. NCBI lineage: Eukaryota > Metazoa > Chordata > Mammalia > Artiodactyla > Camelidae > Camelus > Camelus bactrianus. The sequence goes on from NC_133566.1 coordinate 1,417,809, forward strand.
GAGTAAAAGTTTCCACTGCTACCCGTTCCCTTTGTGCTAGATGAATGAATGTCTATCCAGATGCTCAGATCTGAGAGATAAGTTTGTGTGAAAGCCGTCCTTTACCTAGCTTGCTGGAAACACAAAGTTTCTATTCAGTTGCAAACCACAATCCATACATATATAAGGGGATGTACTAGCTCCAACTCGGGTTTACAGTGAAAACTGCAGAAACTTCAAACCGGCACTAGAAAACTGATTGAGAAACCAGACAATACTTTTTCCTGCAAATTTCTCCCTTTTTGCTAGATGAATGAACGTCTCTCCACAGAATCAGTTCTGAGAGATAAGTGTGTGTGAAAGCCGTCCTTCACCTAGCTTGTTGGGAACACAAAGTTTCTTTCAGTTGCAAACTGCACTGCAAACAAATATATCGGGAGGTACTAGCTCAAACAGGTTTTACAGTGAAAACTGCAGGAACTTGAAAACGGCACTAGGAAACTTTCTCAGAACCAAGAGTAAAAGTTTCTCCTGTAAACCGTTCCATTTGTCCTAGATGAACGAACGTCTCTCCACATGCTCAGTTCTGAGAGATAACTGTGTGTGAAAGCCGCACTTCACCTAGCTTGTTGGGAACACAAAGATTATTTTCAGTTGCAAAATACACTCCATACATATATATGGGGAGGTACTAGCTCCAACTCGGTTTTACAGTGAAAACTGCAGGAACTTCAAACCGGCACTAGGAAACACACTGAGAAACCAGGATACAATTTTCCCCTGCAACCCGTTCCCTTTTATCTACATGAATGAACGCCTCTCCACATGCTCAGTTCTGAGAGATAATTGTGTGTGAAAGCCATCCTTCACCTAGCTTGTTGAGAACGCAAAGTTTCTTTTCAGTTGCAATCTACAATCCATACATATATATGGGTTGGTACTAGCTCCAAATGGGTTCTACAGTGAAAACTGCAGGAACTTCTAACCGGCACTAAGAAACAGTCTCAGAACCCAGAGAAACAGTTTCTCCTGCAACCCGTTTATTTTGTGCTAGGTGAACGAACGTCTCTCCACATGCTCAGGTCTGAGAAGTAAGCGTTTGTGAAAGCCGTCCTTCACCTAGCTTGTTGGGAACACAAAGATACTTCTGAGTTGCAAAATACACTCCATAAATATATATGGGTATGTACTAGCTCCAACTCGGTTTTACAGAGAAAATTGAAGGAACATCCAACGGACACTAGGAAACACACTGAGAAACCAGAATAAAAGTTTCCCCTGCAACCCGTTCCCTTTGTGCTAGATGAATATACGTCTCTCCAGATGCTCAGATCTGAGAGATAAGTGTGTGTGAAAGCCGTCCTTCACCTAGCTTGTTGGGAAAACAAAGATTCTATTCAGTTGCAAACCACAATCCATACATATATAAGGGTATGTACTAGATCCAACTCGGGTTTACAGTGAAAACTGCAGGAACTTCAAACCGGAACTAGAAAACAGATTGAGAAACCAGACAATTCTTTTTCCTGCAACCTGCTCCCTTTGTGCTAGATGAATGAACGTCTCTCCACATGCTCAGTTCTGAGAGATAAGTGTGGGTGGAAGACGTCCTTCACCTAGCATTTTGGGAACATAAAGTTTCTTTTCAGTTGCAAACTGCACTCCATTCATATATATGGGTAGGTACTAGCTCAAACAGGTTTTACAGTGAAAACTGCAGGAACTTGAAAACGGCACTAGGAAACATTCGCAGAACCAAGAGTAAAATTTCTCCTGTAAACCGTTCCCTTTTTCCTAGATGAACGAATGTCTCTCCACATGCTCAGTTCTGAGAGATAACTGTGTGTTAAAGCCGCACTTCACCTAGCTTGTTGGGAACACAAAGATTCTTTTCAGTTGCAAAATACACTCCATACATATATATGGGGAGGTACTAGCTCCAACTCGATTTTACAGTGAAAACTGCAGGAACTTCAAACCGGCACTAGGAAACAGACTGACAAACCAGGGAACAAGTTTCCACTGCAACCCGTTTATTTTGTGCTACATGAACGAACGTCTCTCCACATGCTCAGTTCTGAGAGATAATTGTGTGTGAAAGCCATCCTTCACTTAGCTTGTTGAGAACCCAAAGTTTCTTTTCAGTTGCAATGTACACTCCATACATATATATGGTTGGTACTAGCTCCAACTGGTTTTTACAGTGTAAACTGCAGGAACTTCAAACCGGCACTAGGAAACAGACTCAGAACCCAGAGTAAAAGTTTCTCCTGTAAATCGTTCCCTTTGTCCAAGGTGACGAATTTCACTCCACATGCTCAGTTCTGAGAGATAAGTGTGTGTGAAAGCCGCCCTTCACCTAGCTTGTTGGGAACACAAAGTTTCTTTTCAGTTGCAAACAACACTCCATACATATATATGGGGAGGTACTAGCTCCAACACGGATTTACAGTTAAAACTGCAGGAACTTCAAATCGGCTCTAGGAAACAGACTGAGAACCGGGAGTAACACTTTCCCCTGCTAAACGTTCCAATTTTGCTGGATGAACGAACGTCTCTCCACTTGCTCAGTTCTGAGAGATAAGTGTGTGTGAATGCCGAACTTCACCTAGCTACTTAGGAACACAAAGATTCTTTTCAGTTGTAAACTACACTCCTTACTTATATATGGGGAGGTACTAGCTCCTACTGGATTTTACTGTGAAAACTGCAGGAACTTCAGTCAGGCACTAGGAAACAGTCTCAGAACCCAGAGTAAAAGTTTCTCATGTAAACCGTCCATTTGTCCTAGGTGAACGAAAGTCTTTCCACATGCTCAGGTCTAAGAGATAATTTTGTGTGTAAGCCGCACTTCACCTTGCTTGTTGGGATCACAAAGTTTCTTTTAAGTTGCAAAATACACTCCATATTTATATGTGGGTAGGTACTAGCTCCAAATCGGTTTTACAGTGAAAACTGCAGGAACTTCAAACCGGCTCTAGGAAAAAGACTGTGAACCCAGAGTAACATTATCCCCTGCTACCCGTTCCCATTGTGCTGGATGAACGTACGTCTCTCCACATGCTCATTTCTGAGAGAAAAGTGTGTGTGAAAGCCGTTCTTCACCTAGCTTCTTGGGAACACAAAGTTTCTTTTCAGTTGCTAACTACAATCTATACATATATATGGGCAGGTACTAGCTCCAACTGGGTTTTACAGTGAAAACTGCAGGAACTTCAAACAGGCACTAGGAAACTGACTGAGGTTCCAGGGTACAAGTTTCCCTGCAAACCTTTCCATTTGTGCTACATGAACGAACGTCTATCCACATGCTCATTTCTGAGAGATAAGTGTGTGTGAAAGCCGTCCTTCACCTAGCTTGTTGGGAACACAAAGTTTCTTTTCAGTTGCAAATTACACTCCATAAATTTATATGGGGAGGTACAAGCTCCAACTTGGTTTTAAAGTGAAAACTGCAGGAAATTCAAACCGGCTCTAGGAAACAGACTGAGAACCCAGAGTAACAGTTTCCCCTGATACCCGTTCCAATTGTGCTGGATGAACGAACGTCTATCCACATGCTCAGTTCTGAGAGATAAGTGTGTGTGAAAGCCGTACTTCACCTAGCTACTTGGGAACACAAAGTTTCTTTTCAGTTGTAAAAAACACTCCATACATACATATGGGCAGGTACCATCTCCAACTGGGTTTTAAGTAAAAACTGCAGGAACTTCAAACCGGCACTAGGAAACTGACTGAGAAACCAGGTTACAAGTTTCCCCTGCAACCCGTTCCCTTTGTGCTACATGAACGAACGTCTCTCCACATGCTAAGTTCTGAGAGATAATAGTGTGTGAAAGCCATCCTTCACCAAGCTTGTTGAGAACGCAAAGTTTCTATTCAGTTGCAAACTACATCCATACATATATATGGGGAAGTAATAGCTCCAACCCTTTTTTAAAGTGAAAACTGCAGGAACTTCACACTTGCAGTAGGAAACAGATTGAGAAATCAAAGAAAAAGTTTCTCCTGCAACCCGTTTACTTTGTGCTACGTGAACGAAAATCTCTCCACAATCTCAGTTCTGAGAGATAAGTGTGTGTGAAAGCCGTCCTTCACCTAGCTTGCTGGGAACCCAAAGTTTCTTTTCAGTTGCAAAACACACTCCATACATATACATGTGGAGGTACAATCTCAAATCGGTTTTACAGTGAAAATAGCAGGAATTTCAATCCGGGACTAGGAAACAGACTGAGAATGCTGTGTAAAATTTTCTCTTCAAACTCTTCCCTTTGTGCTAGATGAACGAAGGTCTATCCAAATGCTCACTTCTGAGAGATAAGTGTGTGTGAAAGCCGTCCTTAACCTAGCTTGTTGGGAAAGCAAAATTTCTTTTCAGTTGCAAACTACAATCCATAAATATATATGAGGAAGTATTAGCTCCAACTCGGTTTTACAAAGAAAACTGCAGGAACTTCAAACCGGCACTAGGAAACAGTCTCAGAACCCAGAATTAAAGTTTATCCTGTAAACCGTTCCCTTTGTCCAAGGTGAACGAACGTCTCTCCACATGCTCAATTCTGAGAGAAAAGTGTGTGTGAAAGCCGTCCTTAACCAAGCTTGTTGGGAAAGCAAAGTTTCTTTTCAGTTGCAAACTACAATCAATAAATATATATGAGGAGGTATTAGCTCCAACTCGGTTTTACAAAGAAAACTGCAGGAACTTCAAACCGGCACTAGGAAACAGTCTCAGAACCCAGAATTAAAGTTTCTCCTGTAAACCGTTCCCTTTGTCCAAGGTGAACGAACGTCTCTCCACATGCTCAGTTCTGAGAGATAAGTGTGTGTTAAAGCCGCCCTTCAACTAGCTTGTTGGGAACACAATGTTACTTTTCAGTTGCAAACTACACTCCATATATATATATGGGGAGGTACAAGCTCCAACTCGGATTTACAGTGAAAATTGCAGGAACTTCAAACCAGCTCTAGGAAACAGACTGAGAACCCGGAGTAACACTTTCCACTGCTACCCGTTCCCATTGTGCTGGATGAACGAAAGTCTCTCCACTTGCTCATTTCTGAGAAATAAGTGTGTGTGAAAGCCGTCCTTCACCTAGCTACTTGAAAACACAAAGTTACTTTACAGTGGCAAACTACACTCCTTAATTATATATGGGGAGGTACTAGCTCCAAATGGGTTTTACAGTGAAAACTGCAGGAACTTCAAACCGGCACTAGGAAACTGACTCAGAACATAGAGAAACAGTTTCTCCAGCAACCCGTTCATTTTTTGCTAGGTGAACGAACGTCTCTCCACATGCTCAATTCTGAGTGATAAGTGTGTGTGAAAGTCGTCCTTCAACTAGCTAGAATGGAACACAAAGATACTTCTCAGTTGCAAACTACACCCCATAAATATATGTGGGTAGGTACTAGCTCCAACTCGGTTTTACAGAGAAAACTGTAATAACTTCCAACGGACACTAGGAAACACACTGAGAAACCAGAGAAAATGTTTCACCTGCAAACCATTCCCTTCGTGCTTGATGAATGAACGACTCCCCAAATGCTCAGATCTGAGAGATAAATGTGTGTGAAAGCTGAACTTCAACTAGCATGTTGGGAACACAAAGTTTCTATTAAGTTGCAAAACACAATCCATACATATATAAGGGGATGTACTAGCTTCAACACTGGTTTACGGTGAAAACTGCAGGAACATCAAACCGGCACTAGAAAACAGATTGAGAAACCAGAAAGTACTTTCCCCTGCAAACCGCTCCGTTTGTGCTAGATGATTTAACGTCTCTCCACATGATCAGTTCTGAGAGATAAGTGTGTGTTAATGCTGTAGATCACCAAGCTTGTAGGGAACACAAAGTTTCTTTCCAGTTGCTAACTACACTCCATACATATATATGGGGAGGTACTTGTTCCAACTCGGTTTTACAGTAAAAACTGCAGGAAATTCAATCCGGCACTTGGAAACAGTCTCAGAAACAGAGTAAAAGTTTCTCCTGTAAAACGTCCCTTTCTCCTAGGTGAACGAAAGTCTCTCCACATGCTCAGTTCTGAGAGATATGTGTGTGTGAAAGCCAAACTTCACCCAGCTTGTTGAGAACACAAAGTTTCTTTTCAGTTGGAAACTACACTCCATACATATATATGGGGTGGTACAAGCTCCAACTGGGTTCTACAGTGAAAACTGCAGGAACGTCAAAACGGCAATAAGAAACAGACTCAGAACCCAGAGAAACAGTTTTCCTGCAACCAGTTCACTTTGTGCTAGGTGAACGAACGTCTCTCCACATGCTCAATTCTGAGAGAAAAGTGTTTGTGAAAGCCGTCCTTCACCTAGATTGTTGGGAACACAAAGATACTTCTCATTTGCAAACTACACTCCATAAATATATATGGGTAGGTACAAATTCCAACTCGGTTTTACAGAGAAAACTGCGGGAACTTCCAACGGACACTAGGAAACACACTGAGAAACCAGAGTAAAAGTTTCCAAGGCAACAAGTTCCATCTGTGCTAGATGAATGAACGTCTCTCCAGATGTTCAGATCTGAGAGATAAGTTTGTGTGAAAGCCGTCCTTCACCTAGCTTGTTGGGAACACAAAGTTTCTATTCAGTTGCAAACAACAATCCATACATATATAAGGGGATGTACTAGCTCCAACTCGGGTTTACAGTGAAAACTGAAGGATCTTCAAATCGGCACTAGAAAACAGATAGAGAAACCAGAAAATACTTTTTCCTGCAAACTTCTCCCTTTGTGCTAGATGAATGAACGTCTCTCAACATGCTCAGTTCTGAGAGATAATTGTGTGTGAAAGCCGTCCTTCAACTAGCTGGTTGGGAACAAAAAGTTTCTTTTCAGTTGCAAACTGCAATCCATACATATATATCGGGAGGCACTAGCTCAAACAGGTTTTACAGTGAAAACTGCAGGAAATTTAAAACGGCACTAGGAAACATTCTCAGAACCAAGAGTAAAAGTTTCTCCTGTAAACCGTTCCCTTTGTCCTAGATGAACGAAAGTCTCTCCACATGCTCAGTTCTGAGAGATAACTGTGTGTGAAATCCGTACTTCACCTAGCTTGTTGGGAACACAAAGATTCTTTTCAGTTGCAAAATACACTCCATACATATATATGGGGAGGTACTAGCTCCAACTATGTTTTACAGTGAAAACTGCAGGAACTTCAAACCGGCACTAGGAAAAACACTGAGAACCCGGAGTAACACTTTCAACTGCTACCCGTTCCCATTGTGCTGGATGAACGAAAGTCTATCCACTTGCTCATTTCTGAGAGATAAGTGTGTGTGAAAGCCATCTTTCACCTAGCTTGTTGAGAACGCAAAGTTTCTTTTCAGTTGCAAATTACACTCCATAAATATATATGGGGTGGTGCTAGCTCCAACTGGGTTTTACAGTGAAAAGTGCAGGAACTTCAAACCGGCACTAGGAAACAGACTCAGAACACAGAGAAACAGTTTCTCCTGCAACCCGTTCATTTTTTGCTAGGTGAACAAACGTCTCTCCACATGCTCAATTCTGAGTGATAAGTGTGTGTGAAAGCCGTCCTTCAACTAGCTTGTAGGGAACACAAAGATACTTCTCAGTTGCAAACTACACTCCATAAATATATATGGGTAGGTACTAGCTCCAACTCGGTTTTACAGAGAAAACTGCAATAACTTCCATCGGACACTAGGAAACACACTGAGAAACCAGAGTAAAAGTTTCCCCTGCAAACCGTTCCCTATGTGCTTGATGAATGAACGACTCTCCAGATGCTCAGATCTGAGAGATAAATGTGTGTGAAAGCCGAACTTTAACTAGCATGTTGGGAACACAAATTTTCTTTTAAGTTGCAAAAAACAGTCCATACATATATAAGGGGATGTACTAGCTCCAACTCGGGTTTACAGTGAATACTGCAGGAACTTCAAACCGGCAATAGAAAACAGATTGAGAAACCAGACAATACTTTTTCCTGCAAACTTCTCCTTTTTCTAGATGAATGAACGTCTCTCCACAGGCTCAGTTCTGAGAGATAAGTGTGTGTGAAAGCCGTCCTTCACCTAGCTTGATGGGAACACATACTTTCTTGTCAGTTGCAAACTACACTCCATACATATATATCGGGAGATACTAGTTCCAACTCTGTTTTACAGTAAAAACTGCAGGAACTTCAATCCAGCACTTGGAACAGTCTCAGAACCCAGAGTAAAATTTTTGCTGTAAAACGTCCCTTTCTCCTAGGTGAACGAAAGTCTCTCCACATGCTCAGTTCGGAGAGATAAGTGTGTGTGAAAGCCATCCTTCACCTAGCTTGTTGAGAACACAAAGTTTCTTTTCAGTTGGAAACTACACTCCATACATATATATGGGGTGGTACTAGCTCCAACGGTGTTCTACAGTGAAAACTGTAGTAACGTCAAACCGGCACTAGGAAACAGACACAGAACCCAGAGAAACAGTTTTCCTGCAAACCGTTCACTTTGTGCTAGGTGAACGAACGTCTCTCCACATGCTCAATTCTGAGAAAAAAGTGTTTGTGAAAGCCTTCCTTCACCTAGCTTGTTGGGAACACAAAGATACTTCTCAGTTGCAAACTACATTCCATAAATATATATGGGTAGGTACAAGTTCCAACTCGGTTTTACAGAGAAAACTGCAGGAACTTCCAACGGACACTAGGAAACACACTGATAAACCAGAGTAAAAGTTTCCACTGCTACCCGTTCCCTTTGTGCTAGATGAATGAATGTCTATCCAGATGCTCAGATCTGAGAGATAAGTTTGTGTGAAAGCCGTCCTTTACCTAGCTTGCTGGAAACACAAAGTTTCTATTCAGTTGCAAACCACAATCCATACATATATAAGGGGATGTACTAGCTCCAACTCGGGTTTACAGTGAAAACTGCAGAAACTTCAAACCGGCACTAGAAAACTGATTGAGAAACCAGACAATACTTTTTCCTGCAAATTTCTCCCTTTTTGCTAGATGAATGAACGTCTCTCCACAGAATCAGTTCTGAGAGATAAGTGTGTGTGAAAGCCGTCCTTCACCTAGCTTGTTGGGAACACAAAGTTTCTTTCAGTTGCAAACTGCACTGCAAACAAATATATCGGGAGGTACTAGCTCAAACAGGTTTTACAGTGAAAACTGCAGGAACTTGAAAACGGCACTAGGAAACTTTCTCAGAACCAAGAGTAAAAGTTTCTCCTGTAAACCGTTCCCTTTGTCCTAGATGAACGAACGTCTCTCCACATGATCAGTTCTGAGAGATAACTGTGTGTGAAAGCCGCACTTCACCTAGCTTGTTGGGAACACAAAGATTATTTTCAGTTGAAAAACACACTCCATACATATATATGGGGAGGTACTAGCTCCAACTCGGTTTTACAGTGAAAACTGCAGGAACTTCAAACCGGCACTAGGAAACACACTGAGAAACCAGGATACAATTTTCCCCTGCAACCCGTTCCCTTTTTTCTACATGAACGAACGTCTCTCCACATGCTCAGTTCTGAGAGATAATTGTGTGTGAAAGCCATCCTTCACCTAGCTTGTTGAGAACGCAAAGATTCTTTTCAGTTGCAATCTACAATCCATACATATATATGGGTTGGTACTAGCTCCAAATGGGTTCTACAGTGAAAACTGCAGGAACTTCTAACCGGCACTAAGAAACAGTCTCAGAACCCAGAGAAACAGTTTCTCCTGCAACCCGTTTATTTTGTGCTAGGTGAACGAACGTCTCTCCACATGCTCAGGTCTGAGAAGTAAGTGTGTGTGAAAGCCGTCCTTCACCTAGCTTGTTGGGAACACAAAGATACTTCTGAGTTGCAAAATACACTCCATAAATATATATGGGTATGTACTAGCTCCAACTCGGTTTTACAAAGAAAATTGAAGGAACATCCAACGGACACTAGGAAACACACTGAGAAACCAGAATAAAAGTTTCCCCTGCAACCCGTTCCCTTTGTGCTAGATGAATATACGTCTCTCCAGATGCTCAGATCTGAGAGATAAGTGTGTGTGAAAGCCGTCCTTCACCTAGCTTGTTGGGAAAACAAAGTTTCTATTCAGTTGCAAACCACAATCCATACATATATAAGGGGATGTACTACCTCCAACTCGGGTTTACAGTGAAAACTGCAGGAACTTCAAACCGGAACTAGAAAACAGATTGAGAAACCAGACAATTCTTTTTCCTGCAACCTGCTCCCTTTGTGCTAGATGAATGAACGTCTCTCCACATGCTCAGTTCTGAGAGATAAGTGTGGGTGGAAGACGTACTTCACCTAGCTTTTTGGGAACACAAAGTTTCTTTTCAGTTGCAAACTGCACTCCATTCATATATATGGGTAGGTACTAGCTCAAACAGGTTTTACAGTGAAAACTGCAGGAACTTGAAAACGGCACTAGGAAACATTCGCAGAACCAAGAGTAAAATTTCTCCTGTAAACCGTTCCATTTTTCCTAGATGTACGAACGTCTCTCCACATGCTCAGTTCTGAGAGATAACTGTGTGTTAAAGCCGCACTTCACCTAGCTTGTTGGGAACACAAAGATTCTTTTCAGTTGCAAAATACACTCCATACATATATATGGGGAGGTACTAGCTCCAACTCGATTTTACAGTGAAAACTGCAGGAACTTCAAACCGGCACTAATAAACAGACTGACAAACCAGGGAAAAAGTTTCCACTGCAACCCATTTATTTTGTGCTACATGAACGAACGTCTCTCCACATGCTCAGTTCTGAGAGATAATTGTGTGTGAAAGCCATCCTTCACTTAGCTTGTTGAGAACGCAAAGTTTCTTTTCAGTTGCAATCTACACTCCATACATATATATGGTTGGTACTAGCTCCAACTGGGTTTTACAGTGTAAACTGCAGGAACTTCAAACCGGCACTAGGAAACAGACTCAGAACCCAGAGAAACAGTTTCTCTTGCCACCCGTTCACTTTGTGCTAGGTGAACGAACGTCTCTACACATGCTCTGGTCTGAGAGTTAAGTGTGTGTGAAAGCCGTCCTTCACCTAGCTTGTTGGGAACAAAAAGATACTTCTCATTTGCAAACTACACTCCATAAATATATATGAGTAGGTACTAGCTCCAACTCGGATTTACAGAGAAAACTGCAGGAACTTCCAACGGACACTAGGAAACACACTAGGAACCAGAGTAAAAGTTTCCCCTGCAACCCGTTCCCTTTGTGCTAGATGAATGAACGTCTCTCCACATGCTAAGTTCTGAGAAATAAGTGTGTGTGAAAGCCGTCCTTCACCTAGCTTGCTGGGAACACAATGTTTCTTTTCAGTTGCAAAACAAACTCCATACATATACATGCGGAGATACAAGCTCAAATAGGTTTTATAGTGAAAATAGCAGGAATTTCAATCCGGGTCTAGGAAGCAGACTGAGAATGCTGAGTAAAATTTTCTCTTCAAACCGTTCCATTTGTGCTAGATGAACGAACGTCTATCCACATGCTCACTTCTGAGAGATAAGTGTGTGTGAAAGTATTCCTTCACCTAGCTTGCTGGGAAAACAAATTTTCTTTTCAGTTGCCAACAACAATCCATAAATATATATGGGAAGGTATTAGCTCCAACTCGGTTTTACAATGAAATCTGCAGGAACTTCAAACCGGCACTAGGAAACAGACTCAGAACCCAGAGTAAAAGTTTCTCCTGTAAATCGTTCCCTTTGTCCAAGGTGACGAACTTCACTCCATATGCTCAGTTCTGAGAGATAACTGTGTGTGAAAGCCGCCCTTCACCTAGCTTGTTGGGAACACAAAGTTTCTTTTCAGTTGCAAACAACACTCCATACATATATATGGGGAGGTACTAGCTCCAACACGGATTTACAGTTAAAACTGCAGGAACTTCAAATCGGCTCTAGGAAACAGACTGAGAACCGGGAGTAACACTTTCCCCTGCTAAACGTTCCAATTTTGCTGGATGAACGAACGTCTCTCCACTTGCTCAGTTCTGAGAGATAAGTGTGTGTGAATGCCGAACTTCACCTAGCTACTTAGGAACACAAAGATTCTTTTCAGTTGTAAACTACACTCCTTACTTATATATGGGGAGGTACTAGCTCCAACTGGATTTTACTGTGAAAACTGCAGGAACTTCAGTCCGGCACTAGGAAACAGTCTCAGAACCCAGAGTAAAAGTTTCTCATGTAAACCATCCATTTTTCCTAGGTGAACGAAAGTCTTTCCACATGCTCAGGTCTGAGAGATAATTTTGTGTGTAAGCCGCAATTCACCTTGCTTGTTGGGATCACAAAGTTTCTTTTAAGTTGCAAAATACACTCCATATTTATATGTGGGGAGGTACTAGCTCCAAATCGGTTTTACAGTGAAAACTGCAGGAACTTCAAACCGGCTCTAGGAAAAAGACTGTGAACCCAGAGTAACATTATCCCCTGCTACCCGTTCCCATTGTGCTGGATGAACGTACGTCTCTCCACATGCTCATTTCTGAGAGAAAAGTGTGTGTGAAAGCCGTTCTTCACCTAGCTTCTTGGGAACACAAAGTTTCTTTTCAGTTGCTAACTACAATCTATACATATATATGGGCAGGTACTAGCTCCAACTGGGTTTTACAGTGAAAACTGCAGGAACTTCAAACAGGCACTAGGAAACTGACTGAGGTTCCAGGGTACAAGTTTCCCTGCAAACCTTTCCATTTGTGCTACATGAACGAACGTCTATCCACATGCTCATTTCTGAGAGATAAGTGTGTGTGAAAGCCGTCCTTCACCTAGCTTGTTGGGAACACAAAGTTTCTTTTCAGTTGCAAATTACACTCCATAAATTTATATGGGGAGGTACAAGCTCCAACTCGGTTTTAAAGTGAAAACTGCAGGAAATTCAAACCGGCTCTAGGAAACAGACTGAGAACCCAGAGTAACAGTTTCCCCTGATACCCGTTCCAATTGTGCTGGATGAACGAACGTCTATCCACATGCTCAGTTCTGAGAGATAAGTGTGTGTGAAAGCCGTACTTCACCTAGCTACTTGGGAACACAAAGTTTCTTTTCAGTTGTAAAAAACACTCCATACATACATATGGGCAGGTACCATCTCCAACTGGGTTTTAAGTGAAAACTGCAGGAACTTCAAACCGGCACTAGGAAACTGACTGAGAAACCAGGTTACAAGTTTCCCCTGCAACCCGTTCCCTTTGTGCTACATGAACGAACGTCTCTCCACATGCTAAGTTCTGAGAGATAATAGTGTGTGAAAGCCATTCTTCACCAAGCTTGTTGAGAACGCAAAGTTTCTATTCAGTTGCAAACTACATCCATACATATATATGGGGAAGTAATAGTTCCAACCCTTTTTTAAAGTGAAAACTGCAGGAACTTCACACTTGCAGTAGGAAACAGATTGAGAAATCAAAGAAAAAGTTTCTCCTGCAACCCGTTTACTTTGTGCTACGTGAACGAAAATCTCTCCACAATCTCAGTTCTGAGAGATAAGTGTGTGTGAAAGCCGTCCTTCACCTAGCTTGCTGGGAACCCAAAGTTTCTTTTCAGTTGCAAAACACACTCCATACATATACATGTGGAGGTACAATCTCAAATCGGTTTTACAGTGAAAATAGCAGGAAGTTCAATCCGGGACTAGGAAACAGACTGAGAATGCTGTGTAAAATTTTCTCTTCAAACTCTTCCCTTTGTGCTAGATGAACGAAGGTCTATCCAAATGCTCACTTCTGAGAGATAAGTGTGTGTGAAAGCCGTCCTTAACCTAGCTTGTTGGGAAAGCAAAGTTTCTTTTCAGTTGCAAACTACAATCCATAAATATATATGAGGAAGTATTAGCTCCAACTCGGTTTTACAAAGAAAACTGGAGGAACTTCAAACCGGCACTAGGAAACAGTCTCAGAACCCAGAATTAAAGTTTATCCTGTAAACCGTTCCCTTTGTCCAAGGTGAACGAACGTCTCTCCACATGCTCAATTCTGAGAGAAAAGTGTGTGTGAAAGCCGTCCTTAACCAAGCTTGTTGGGAAAGCAAAGTTTCTTTTCAGTTGCTAACTACAATCTATACATATATATGGGCAGGTACTAGCTCCAACTGGGTTTTACAGTGAAAACTGCAGGAACTTCAAACAGGCACTAGGAAACTGACTGAGGTCCCAGGGTACAAGTTTCCCTGCAAACCTTTCCATTTGTGCTACATGAACGAACGTCTCTCCACATGCTCAGTTCTGAGAGATATTTGTGTGTGAAAGCCATATTTCACCTAGCTTCTTGAGAACGCAAATTTTCTTTTCAGTTGCAAACTACACTCCATATACATATATATGGGGTGGTACTTGCTATAACTGGGTTTTACAGGGGAAACTGTAATAACTTCAACCCGGCACTAGGAAACAGACTCAGAACCCAGAGAAACAGTTTCTCCTGCAACCCGTTCACTTAATGCTAGGTGAACGAACATCTCTCCACATGCTCAATTCTGAGAGAAAATTGTGTGTGAAAGCCGTCCTTCACCTAGCTTGTTGGGAACACAAAGATACTTCTCAGTTGCAAACTACAATCCATAAATATATATGGGTAGGTACTAGCTCCAACTCGGTTTTACAGAGAAAACTGCAGGAATTTCCAACGGACACTAGGAAACACACTGAGAAACCAGAGTAAAAGGTTCCCCTGCAAGCCGTTCCCTTTGTGCTAGATGAATGAACGTCTCTCCAGATGCTCAGATCTGAGAGATAAGTGTGTGTGAAAGCCGTCCTTCACATAGCTTGTTGGGAATACAAAGTTTCTTTCAGTTGCAAACTGCCCTGCATACATATATATCGGGAGGTACTACCTCAAAAATCTTTTACAGTGAAAACTGCAGGAACCTGAAAACGGCACTAGGAAATTTTCTCAGAACCAAGAGTAAAAGTTTCTCCTGTAAACGTTCCCTTTTTCCTAGATGAACGAACTTCTCTCCACATGATCAGTTCTGAGAGATAACTGTGTGTGAAAGCCGCACTTCACCTACCTTGTTGGGAACACAAAGATTCTTTTCAGTTGCAAAATACACTCCATAAATATATATGGGGAGGTACAATCTCCAACTCGGTTTTACAGTGAAAACTGCAGGAACTTCAAACCGGCACTAGGAAACACACTGAGAAACCAGGATACAATTTTCCCCTGCAACCCGTTCCCTTTGTTCTACATGAATGAACGTCTCTCCACATGCTCAGTTCTGAGAGATAATTGTGTGTGAAAGCCATCCTTCACCTAGCTTGTTGAGAACGCAAAGTTTCTTTTCAGTTGCAATCTACAATCCATACATATATATGGGTTGGTACTAGCTCCAAATGGGTTCTACAGTGAAAACTGCAGGAACTTCAAACCGGCACTAAGAAACAGACTCAGAACCCAGAGAAACAGTTTCTCATGCAAACCGTTTACTTTGTGCTAGGTGAACGAACGTCTCTCCACATGCTCAGGTCTGAGTAGTAAGTGTGTGTGAAAGCCGTCCTTCACCTAGCTTGTTGGGAACACAAAGATACTTCTCAGTTGCAAAATACACTCCATAAATATATATGGGTAGGTACTAGCTCCAACTCGGTTTTACAGAGAAAATTGCAGGAACCTCCAACGGACACTAGGATACACACTGAGAAACCAGAATTAAAGTTTCCACTGCAACCCGTTCCCTTTGTGCTAGATGAATGAATGTCTCTCCAGATGTTCAGATCTGAGAGATAAGTTGGTGTGAAAGCCGTCCTTCACCTAGCTTGTTGGAAACAAAAATTTTCTTATCACTTGCAAACAACAATCCATACATATATAAGGGGATGTACTAGCTCCAACTCGGGTTTACAGTGAAAACTGCAGGAACTTCAAACCGGCACTAGAAAACTGATTGAGAAACCAGACAATACTTTTACCTGCAAATTTCTCCCATTTTGCTAGATGAATGAAAGTCTCTCCACAGGCTCAGTTCTGAGAGATAAGTGTGTGTGAAAGCCGTCCTTCACCTAGCTTGTTGGGAACACAAAGTTTCTTTCAGTTGCAAACTGCACTGCATACATACATATCGGGAGGTATTAGCTCAAACAGGTTTTACAGTGAAAACTGCAGGAACTTGAAAACGGCACTAGGAAACATTCGCAGAACCAAGAGTAAAAGTTTCTCCTGTAAACCGTTCCCTTTTTCCTAGATGAACGAACGTGTCTCCACATGCTCAGTTCTGACAGATAACTGTGTGTGAAAGCCGCACTTCACCTAGCTTGTTGGGAACACAAAGATTCTTTTCAGTTGCAAAATACACTCCATACATATATATGGGGAGGTACTAGATCCAACTAAATTTTACAGTGAAAACTGCAGGAACTTCAAACCGGCACTAGGAAACAGACTGAGAAACCAGGGACAAGTTTCCCCTGCAACCCGTTTATTTTGTGCTACATGAACGAACGTCTCTCCACATGATCAGTTCTGAGAGATAATTGTGTGTGAAAGCCATCCTTCATTTAGCTTGTTGAGAACGCAAAGATTCTTTTCAGTTGCAAACTACACTCCATACATATATATGGTTGGTACTAGCTCCAACTGGGTTTTACAGTGTAAACTGCAGGAACTTCAAACGGCACTAGGAAACAGACTCAGAACCCAGAGAAACAGTTTCTCATGCAACCCGTTCATATTGTGCTAGGTGAACGAACGTCTCTCCACATGCTCAGGTCTGAGAGTTAAGTGTGTGTGAAAGCCGACCTTCACCTAGCTTGTTGGGAACAAAAAGATACTTCTCATTTGCAAACTACACTCCATAAATATATATGAGTAGGTACTAGCTCCAACTCGGATTTACAGGGAAAACTGCAGGAACTTCCAACGGACACTAGGAAACACACTAGGAACCAGAGTAAAAGTTTCCCCTGCAACCCGTTCCCTTTGTGCTAGATGAATGAACGTCTCTCCACATGCTCAGTTCTGAGAAATAAGTGTGTGTGAAAGCCGTCCTTCACCTTGCTTGCTGGGAACACAAAGTTTCTTTTCAGTTTCAAAACACACTCCATACATATACATGCGGAGGTACAAGCTCAAATCGGTTTTATAGTGAAAATAGAAGGAATTTCAATCCGGGACTAGGAAACAAATTGAGAATGCTGAGTAAAATTTTCTTTTCAAACCGTTCCATTTGTTCTAGATGAACGAACGTCTATCCACATGCTCACTTCTGAGAGATAAGTGTGTGTGAAAGTATTCCTTCACCTAGCTTGTTGGGAACACAAAGTTTCTTTTCAGTTGCAAACAACACTCCATACATATATATGGGGAGGTACTAGCTCCAACTCGGATTTACAGTTAAAACTGCAGGAATTTCAAATCGGCTCTAGGAAACAGACTGAGAACCGGGAGTAAAACTTTCCCCCGCTAAACGTTCCAATTTTGCTGGATGAACGAATGTCTCTCCACTTGCTCAGTTCTGAGAGATAAGTGTGTGTGAATGCCGAACTTCACCTAGCTACTTAGGAACACAAAGTTTCTTTTCAGTTGCAAACTACACTCCTTACTTATATATGGTGAGGTACTAGCTCCAACTGGATTTTACTGTGAAAACTGCAGGAACTTCAGTCCGGCACTAGGAAACAGTCTCAGAACCCAGAGTAAAATTTTCTCATGTAAACCGTCTATTTGTCCTAGGTGAACGAACGTCTTTCCTCATGCTCAGTTCTGAGAGATAATTGTGTGTGAAAGCCGCACTTCACCTTGCTTGTTGGGATCACAATGTTTCTTTTAAGTTGCAAAATACACTCCATATTTATATGTGGGGAGGTACTAGCTCCAAATCGGTTTTAGAGTGA
This sequence comes from Camelus bactrianus, assembly GCF_048773025.1. NCBI lineage: Eukaryota > Metazoa > Chordata > Mammalia > Artiodactyla > Camelidae > Camelus > Camelus bactrianus. The sequence goes on from NC_133566.1 coordinate 1,435,633, forward strand.
AAACTGCAGGAACTTAAAACCGGCTCTAGGAAAAAGACTGTGAACCCAGAGTAACATTTTCCCCTGCTACCCGTTCCCATTGTGCTGGATGAACGTACGTCTCTCCACATGCTCATTTCTGAGAGAAAAGTGTGTGTGAAAGCCGGTCTTCAACTAGCTTCTTGGGAACACAAAGTTTCTTTTCAGTTGCTAACTACAATCTATACATATATATGGGCAGGTACTAGCTCCAACTGGGTTTTACAGTGAAAACTGCAGGAACTTCAAACAGGCACTAGGAAACTGACTGAGGTTCCAGGGTACAAGTTTCCCTGCAAACATTTCCATTTGTGCTACATGAACGAATGTCTCTCCACATGCTCAGTTCTGAGAGATAATTGTGTGTGAAAGCCATATTTCACCTAGATTCTTGAGAACGCAAATTTTCTTTTCAGTTGCAAACTACACTCCATATACATATATATGGGGTGGTACTAGCTATAACTGGGTTTTACAGGGAAAACTGTAGGAACTTCAACCCGGCACTAGGAAACAGACTCAGTACCCAGAGAAACAGTTTCTCCTGCAACCCGTTCAATTAGTGCTATGTGAACGAACATCTCTCCACATGCTCAATTCTGAGAGAAAATTGTGTGTGAAAGCCGTCCTTCACCTAGCTTGTTGGGAACACAAAAATACTTCTAAGTTACAAACGACAATCCATAAATATATATGGGTAGGTACTAGCTCAAACTCGGTTTTACAGAGAAAACTGCAGGAACTTCCAACGGACACTAGGAAACACACTGAGAAACCAGAGTTAAAGTTTCCCCTGCAAGCCGTTCCCTTTGTGCTAGATGAATGATAGTCTCTCCAGATGCTCAGATCTGAGAGATAAGTGATTGTGAAAGCCGTCCTTCACATAGCTTGTTGGGAACACAAAGTTTCTTTCAGTTGCAAACTGCACTGCATAAATATATATCGGGAGGTACTAGCTCAAACAAGTTTTACAGTGTAAACTGCAGGAACTTGAAAACGGCACTAGGAAACTTTCTCAGAACCAAGAGTAAAAGTTTCTCCTGTAAACCGTTCCTTTGTCCTAGATGAACGAACGTCTCTCCACATGCTCAGTTCTGAGAATTAACTGTGTGTGAAAGCTGCACTTCACCTAGCTTGTTGGGAACACAAAGATTCTTTTCAGTTGCAAAATACACTCCATACATATATATGGGGAGGTACTAGCTCCAACTGTGTTTTACAGAGTAAACTGCAGTAACTTCAAACCGGCACTAGGAAACAGACTCAGAACCCAGAGAAACAGTTTCTCATGAAACCCGTTCACTTTGTGCTAGGTGTACGAACGACTATCCACATGCTCTGGTCTGAGAGTTAAGTGTGTGTGAAAGCCGTACTTCTCCTAGCTTGATGGGAACAAAAAGATACTTCTCATTTGCAAATTACACTCCATAAATATATATGAGTAGGTACTAGCTCCAACTCCGATTTACAGAGAAAACTGCAGGAACTTCCAACGGAGACTAGGAAACACACTAGGAACCAGAGTAAAAGTTTCCCCTGCAACTCGTTCCCTTTGTGCTAGATGAATGAACGTCTCTCCATATGCTCAGTTCTGAGACAAAACTGTGTGTGAAAGCCGTCCTTCACCTAGCTTGTTGGGAACACAAAGTTTCTTTTCAGTTGCAAAATACAATCCATACTTATATATGGGGAGGTACTAGCTCCAACTCGGTTTTACACTGATAATTGCTGGAATTTCTGACCGGTTCTAGGAAACAGACTGAGAATCCAGAGTAACAGTTTCCCCTGCTATCCGTTCCCATTGTGCTGGATGAACGAACATCTCTCCACATGCTGAGTTCTGAGAGATAAGTGTGTGTTAAAGCCGTCCTTCAACTAGCTTGTTGGGAACACAAAGATACTTCTCAGTTGCAAACTTCACTCCATAAATATATATGGGTAGGTACTAGCTCCTACTCAGTTTTACAGAGAAAAATGCAGGAACTTCCAACGGTCACTAGGAAACACACTGGGAAACCAGAGTATAAGTTTCCCCTGCAAACCGTTCCCTTTGTGCTAGATGAATGAACGTCTCTCCACATGCTCAGTTCTGAGAGATAAGTGTGTGTTAAAGCCGTACTTCACCTAGCTTCTTGGGAAGACAATGTTCCTTTTCAGTTGTAAAAAACACTCCATATATATATTTGGGCAGGTACCATCTCCAACTGGGTTTTAAGTGAAAACTGCAGGAACATCAAACCGGCACTAGGAAACTGACTGAGTAACCAGGGTACAAGTTTCCCCTGCAACCCGTTCCCTTTGTGCTACATGAACGAACGTTTCTCCACATGCTAAGTTCTGAGAGATAATTGTGCGTGAAAGCAATCCTTCACCAGGCTTGTTCAGAATGCAAAGTTACTATTCAGTTGGAAACTACACTCCATACATATATATGGGGAAGTAATAGCTCCAACCCTTTTTTAAAGAGAAAACTGCAGGAACTTCAAACTTGCACTAGGAAACAGAGTGAGACACCAAAGTAAAATTTCTCCTGCAACCGGTTTCCTTTGTGCTACGTGAACGAAAATCTCTCCACATGCTCAGTTCTGAGAGATAAGTGTGTGTGAAAGCCGTACTTCAACTAGCTTGCTGGGAACACAAAGTTTCTTTTCAGTTGCAAAATACACTCCATACATATATATGGGGAGGTACTAGCTCCAACTCGGTTTTACAGTGAAAACTGCAGGAACTTCAAACCGGCACTAGGAAACACACTGAGAAACCAGGATACAATTTTCCCCTGCAACCAGTTCCCTTTGTTCTACATGAACGAACGTCTCTCCACATGCTCAGTTCTGAGAGATAATTGTGTGTGAAAGCCATTCTTCACCTAGCTTGTTGAGAACGCAAAGATTCTTTTCAGTTGCAATCAACAATCCATACATATTTATGGGTTGGTACTAGTTCCAAATGGGTTCTACAGTGAAAACTGCAGGAACTTCAAACCGGCACTAAGAAACAGACTCAGAACCCAGAGAAACAGTTTCTCATGCAACCCGTTTACTTTGTGCTAGGTGAACGAACATCTCTCCACATGCTCAGGTCTGAGAGGTAAGTGTGTGTGAAAGCCGTCCTTCACATAGCTTGTTGGGAACACAAAGATACTTCTCAGTTGCAAAATACACTCCATAAATATATATGGGTAGGTACTAGCTCCAACTCGGTTTTACAGACAAAACTGCAGGAACCTCCAACGGACACTAGGAAACAAACTGAGAAACCAGAGTAAAAGTTTCCTTGCAACCCGTTCCCTTTGTGCTAGATGAATATACGTCTCTCCAGATGCTCAGATCTGAGAGATAAGTGTGTGTGAAAGCCGTCCTTCACCTAGCTTGTTGGGAAAACAAAGTTTCTATTCAGTTGCAAACCACAATCCATACATATATAAGGGGATGTACTAGCTCCAACTCGGGTTTACAGTGAAAACTGCAGGAAATTCAAACAGGAACTAGAGAACAGATTGAGAATCCAGACAATTCTTTTCCCTGCAACCTGCTCCCTTTGTGCTAGATGAATGAACGTCTCTCCACATGCTCAGTTCTGAGAGATAAGTGTGTGTGGAAGACGACCTTCAACTAGCTTTTTGGGAACATAAAGTTTCTTTTCAGTTGCAAACTGCACTCCATTCATATATATGGGGAGGTACTAGCTCAAACAGGTTTCACAGTGAAAACTGCAGGAACTTGAAAACGGCACTAGGAAACATTCGCAGAACCAAGAGTAAAAGTTTCTCCTGTAAACCGTTCCCTTTTTCCTAGATGAACGAACGTGTCTCCACATGCTCAGTTCTGACAGATAACTGTGTGTTAAAGCCGCACTTCAACTAGCTTGTTGGGAACACAAAGATTCTTTTCAGTTGCAAAATACACTCCATACATATATATGGGGAGGTACTAGCTCCAACTCGATTTTACAGTGAAAACTGCAGGAACTTCAAACTGGCACTAGGAAACAGACTGAGAAACCAAGGAACAAGTTTCACCTGCAACCCGTTTATTTTGTGCTACATGAACGAACGTCTCTCCATATGCTCAGTTCTGAGAGATAATTGTGTGTGAAAGCCATCCTTCACTTAGCTTGTTGAGAACGCAAAGTTTCTTTTCAGTTGCAATCTACACTCCATACATATATATGGTTGGTACTAGCTAAAACTGGGTTTTACAGTGTAAACTGCAGGAACTTCAAACCGGCACTAGGAAACAGACTCAGAACCCAGAGAAACAGTTTCTCATGAAACCCGTTCACTTTGTGCTAGGTGAACGAACGTCTCTCCACGTGTTCAGTTCTGAGAGATAAGTGTGTGTGAAAGCCATTCTTCACCTAGCTTGTTGGGAACACAAAGTTTCTTTTCAGTTGCAAAATACACTCCATACTTATATATGGGGAGGTACTAGCTCCAACTCGGTATTACACTGAAAACTGCTGGAATTTCTGACCGGTTCTAGGAAACAAACTGAGAACCCAGAGTAACAGTTTCCCCTGCTATCCGTTCCCATTGTGCTGGATGAACGAACATCTCTCCACATGCTGAGTTCTGAGAGATAAGTGTGTGTTAAAGCCGTCCTTCACCTAGCTTGTTGGGAACACAAAGATACTTCTCAGTTGCAAACTACACTCCATAAATATATATGGGTAGGTACAAGCTCCAACTCAGTTTTACAGAGATAACTGCAGGAACTTCCAACGGTCACTAGGAAACACACTGGGAAACCAGAGTAAAAGTTTCCCCTGCAACCCGTTCCCTTTGTGCTAGATGAATGAACGTCTCTCCAGAAGCTCAGATCTGAGAGATATATGTGTGTGAAAGCCGTACTTCACATAGCTTGTTGGGAACACAAAGTTACTTTTCAGTTGCAAAATCCACTCCATAAATATATATGGGGAGATACTAGCTCCAATTCGGTTTTAAAGAGAAAATTGCAGGAAATTTAAACCGGCACTAGGAAACATACTCAGAACCCAGAGTAATAGTTTCTCCTGAAAACCGTTCCCTTATTCCTAGTTGAACGAACGTCTCTCCACATGCTCAGTTCTGAGAGATAAGTGTGTGTGAAAGCCATTCTTCACCTAGCTTGTTGGGAACACAAAGTTTCTTTTCAGTTGCAAAATACACTCCATACTTATATATGGGGAGGTACTAGCCCCAACTCGGTTTTACACTGAAAACTGCTGGAATTTCTGACCGGTTCTAGGAAACAGACTGAGAACCCAGAGTAACAGTTTCCCCTGCTATCCGTTCCCATTGTGCTGGATGAACGAACATCTCTCCACATGCTGAGTTCTGAGAGATAAGTGTGTGTTAAAGCCGTCCTTCACCTAGCTTGTTGGGAACACAAAGATATTTCTCAGTTGCAAACTACACTCCATAAATATATATGGGTAGGTACTAGCTCCAACTCAGTTTTACAGAGAAAACTGCAGGAACTTCCAACGGTCACTAGGAAACACACTGGGAAACCAGAGTAAAAGTTTCCCCTGCAACCCGTTCCCTTTGTGCTAGATGAATGAACGTCTCTCCAGAAGCTCAGATCTGAGAGATATATGTGTGTGAAAGCCGTACTTCACATAGCTTGTTGGGAACACAAAGTTTCTATTCAGTTGCAAACCACAATCCATACATATATAAGGGGAGGTACTAGCTCCAACTCACGTTTACAATGAAAACTGCAGGAACTTCAAACTGGCACTAGGAAACAGATTGATAAAACAAAGAATAGTTTCACCTGCATACGGTTCCCTTTGTGGTAGATGAATGAAAGTCTCTCCACATGCTCAGTTTGAGAGATAAGTGTGTGTGAAAGCCGTCCTTCACCTAGCTTGTTGGGAAAACAAAGTTTCTTTTCAGTTGCAAACTACATTCCATAAATATATATGGGGAGGTACTAGCTCCAATTCGGTTTTACATTGAAAACTGCAGGATCTTGAAACCGGCACTAGGAAACATTCTCAGAACCAAGAGTAAAAGTTTCTCCTGTAAACCGTTCCATTTTTCCTAGGTGAACGAATGTCTCTCCACATGCTAATTTCTGAGAGATATGTGTGTGTGAAAGCCGCACTTCACGTAGCTTGTTGGGAACACAAAGTTTCTTTTCAGTTGCAAAATACACTCCATAAATTTATATGGGGATGTACAAGCTCCAACTCGATTTTAAAGTGAAAACTGCAGGAACTTCAAACCGGCTCTAGGAAACAGACTGAGAACCCAGAGTAAAAGTTTCCCCTGATACCCGTTCCAATTGTGCTGAATGAATGAACGTCTATCCACATGCTCAGATCTGAGAGATAAGTGTGTGTTAAAGCCGTACTTCACCTAGCTTCTTGGGAAGACAAAGTTCCTTTTCAGTTGTAAAAAACACTCCATATATATATTTGGGCAGGTACCATCTCCAACTGGGTTTTAAGTGAAAACTGCAGGAACGTCAAACCGGCACTAGGAAACTGACTGAGAAACCAGGGTACAAGTTTCACCTGCAACCCGTTCCCTTTGTGCTACATGAGCGAACGTCTCTCCACATGCTAAGTTCTGAGAGATAATTGTGTGTGAAAGCAATCCTTCACCAAGCTTGTTCAGAATGCAAAGTTTCTATTCAGTTGGAAACTACACTCCATACATATATATGGGGAAGTAATAGCTCCAACCCTTTTTTAAAGTGAAAACTGCAGGAACTTCAAACTTGCACTAGGAAACAGAGTGAGAAACCAAAGTAAAAATTTCTCCTGCAACCAGTTTCCTTTGTGCTACGTGAATGAAAGTCTCTCCACATGTTCAGTTCTGAGAGATAATTGTGGGTGAAAGCCATCCTTCACCTAGCTTGTTGAGAACGCAAAGATTCTTTTCAGTTGCAATCTACAATCCATACATATATATGGGTTTGTACTAGTTCCAAATGGGTTCTACAGTGAAAACTGCAGGAACTTCAAACCGGCACTAAGAAACAGACTCAGAACCCAGAGAAACAATTTCTCATGCAACCCGTTTACTTTGTGCTAGGTGAACGAACGTCTCTCCACATGCTCAGGTCTGAGAGGTAAGTGTGTGTGAAAGCCGTCCTTCACCTAGCTTGTTGGGAACACAAAGATACTTCTCAGTTGCAAAATACACTCCATAAATATATAAGGGTAGTTACTAGCTCCAACCCGGTTTTACAGAGAAAACTGCAGGAACCTCCAACGGACACTAGGAAACACACTGAGAAACCAGAGTAAAAGTTTCCCTTGCAACCCGTTCCCTTTGTGCTAGATGAATATACGTCTCTCCAGATGCTTAGATTTGAGAGATAAGTGTGTGTGAAAGCCGTCCTTCACCTAGCTTGTTGGGAAAACAAAGTTTCTATTCAGTTGCAAACCACAATCCATACATATATAAGGGGATGTACTAGCTCCAACTCGGGTTTACAGTGAAAACTGCAGGAACTTCAAAACGGAACTAGAAAACAGATTGAGAAACCAGACAATTCTTTTCCCTGCAACCTGCTCCCTTTGTGCTAGATGAATGAACGTCTCTCCACATGCTCAGTTCTGAGAGATAATTGTGTGTGGAAGACGACCTTCACCTAGCTTTTTGGGAACACAAAGTTTCTTTTCAGTTGCAAACTGCACTCCATTCATATATATGGGGAGGTACTAGCTCAAACAGGTTTTACAGTGAAAACTGCAGGAACTTGAAAACGGCACTAGGAAACATTCGCAGAACCAAGAGTAAAAGTTTCTCCTGTAAACCGTTCCCTTTTTCCTAGATGAACGAACGTGTCTCCACATGCTCAGTTCTGACAGATAACTGTGTGTGAAAGCCGCACTTCAACTAGCTTGTTGGGAACACAAAGATTCTTGTCAGTTGCAAAATACACTCCATACATATATATGGGGAGGTACTAGCTCCAACTCGATCTTACAGTGAAAACTGCAGGAACTTCAAACCGGCACTAGGAAACAGACTGAGAAACCAAGGAACAAGTTTCCCCTGCAACCCGTTTATTTTGTGCTACATGAACGAACGTCTCTCCGAATGCTCAGTTCTGAGAGATAATTGTGTGTGAAAGCCATCCTTCACTTAGCTTGTTGAGAACGCAAAGTTTCTTTTCAGTTGCAATCTACACTCCATACATATATATGGTTGGTACTAGCTCCAACTGGGTTTTACAGTGTAAACTGCAGGAACTTCAAACCGGCACTAGGAAACAGACTCAGAACCCAGAGAAACAGTTTCTCATGAAACCCGTTCACTTTGTGCTAGGTGAACGAACGTCTCTCCACATGTTCAGTTCTGAGAGATAAGTGTGTGTGAAAGCCATCCTTCACCTAGCTTGTTGGGAACACAAAGTTTCTTTTCAGTTGCAAAATACACTCCATACTTATATATGGGGAGGTACTAGCTCCAACTCGGTTTTACACTGAAAACTGCAGGAATTTCTGACCGGTTCTAGGAAACATACTGAGAACCCAGAGTAACAGTTTCCCCTGCTATCCGTTCCCATTGTGCTGGATGAACGAACATCTCTCCACATGCTGAGTTCTGAGAGATAAGTGTGTGTTAAAGCCGTCCTTCACCTAGCTTTTTGGGAACACAAAGATATTTCTCAGTTGCAAACTACACTCCATAAATATATATGGGTAGGTACTAGCTCCAACTCAGTTTTACAGAGAAAACTGCAGGAACTTCCAACGGTCACTAGGAAACACACTGGGAAACCAGAGTAAAAGTTTCCTCTGCAACCCGTTCCCTTTGTGCTAGATGAATGAACGTCTCTCCAGAAGCTCAGATCTGAGAGATATATGTGTGTGTGTAAGCCGTACTTCACATAGCTTGTTGGGAACACAAAGTTTCTATTCAGTTGCAAACCACAATCCATACATATATAAGGGGAGGTACTAGCTCCAACTCACGTTTACAATGAAAACTGCAGGAACTTCAAACTGGCACTAGGAAACAGATTGATAAAACAAAGAATAGTTTCACCTGCATACGGTTCCCTTTGTGGTAGATGAATGAAAGTCTCTCCACATGCTCAGTTTGAGAGATAAGTGTGTGTGAAAGCCGTCCTTCACCTAGCTTGTTGGGAAAACAAAGTTTCTTTTCAGTTGCAAACTACATTCCATAAATATATATGGGGAGGTACTAGCTCCAATTCGGTTTTACATTGAAAAATGCAGGATCTTGAAACCGGCACCAGGAAACATTCTCAGAACCAAGAGTAAAAGTTTCTCCTGTAAACCGTTCCATTTTTCCTAGGTGAACGAATGTCTCTCCACATGCTAATTTCTGAGAGATATGTGTGTGTGAAAGCCGCACTTCACGTAGCTTGTTGGGAACACAAAGTTTCTTTTCAGTTGCAAAATACACTCCATAAATTTATATGGGGATGTACAAGCTCCAACTCGATTTTAAAGTGAAAACTGCAGGAACTTCAAACCGGCTCTAGGAAACAGACTGAGAACCCAGAGTAAAAGTTTCCCCTGATACCCGTTCCAATTGTGCTGAATGAATGAACGTCTATCCACATGCTCAGTTCTGAGAGATAAGTGTGTGTTAAAGCCGTACTTCACCTAGCTTCTTGGGAAGACAAAGTTCCTTTTCAGTTGTAAAAAACACTCCATATATATATTTGGGCAGGTACCATCTCCAACTGGGTTTTAAGTGAAAACTGCAGGAACGTCAAACCGGCACTAGGAAACTGACTGAGAAACCAGGGTACAAGTTTCACCTGCAACCCGTTCCCTTTGTGCTACATGAGCGAACGTCTCTCCACATGCTAAGTTCTGAGAGATAATTGTGTGTGAAAGCAATCCTTCACCAAGCTTGTTCAGAATGCAAAGTTTCTATTCAGTTGGAAACTACACTCCATACATATATATGGGGAAGTAATAGCTCCAACCCTTTTTTAAAGTGAAAACTGCAGGAACTTCAAACTTGCACTAGGAAACAGAGTGAGAAACCAAAGTAAAAGTTTCTCCTGCAACCGGTTTCCTTTGTGCTACGTGAACGAAAGTCTCTCCACATGTTCAGTTCTGAGAGATAATTGTGGGTGAAAGCCATCCTTCACCTAGCTTGTTGAGAACGCAAAGATTCTTTTCAGTTGCAATCTACAATCCATAAATATATATGGGTTTGTACTAGTTCCAAATGGGTTCTACAGTGAAAACTGCAGGAACTTCAAACCGGCACTAAGAAACAGACTCAGAACCCAGAGAAACAATTTCTCATGCAACCCGTTTAATTTGTGCTAGGTGAACGAACGTCTCTCCACATGCTCAGGTCTGAGAGGTAAGTGTGTGTGAAAGCCGTCCTTCACCTAGCTTGTTGGGAACACAAAGATACTTCTCAGTTGCAAAATACACTCCATAAATATATATGGGTAGTTACTAGCTCCAACCCGTTTTTACAGAGAAAACTGCAGGAACCTCCAACGGACACTAGGAAACACACTGAGAAACCAGAGTAAAAGTTTCCCTTGCAACCCGTTCCCTTTGTGCTAGATGAATATACGTCTCTCCAGATGCTTAGATTTGAGAGATAAGTGTGTGTGAAAGCCGTCCTTCACCTAGCTTGTTGGGAAAACAAAGTTTCTATTCAGTTGCAAACCACAATCCATACATATATAAGGGGATGTACTAGCTCCAACTCGGGTTTACAGTGAAAACTGCAGGAACTTCAAACCGGAACTAGAAAACAGATTGAGAAACCAGACAATTCTTTTCCCTGCAACCTGCTCCCTTTGTGCTAGATGAATGAACGTCTCTCCACATGCTCAGTTCTGAGAGATAATTGTGTGTGGAAGACGAACTTCACCTAGCTTTTTGGGAACACAAAGTTTCTTTTCAGTTGCAAACTGCACTCCATTCATATATATGGGGAGGTACTAGCTCAAACAGATTTTACAGTGAAAACTGCAGGAACTTGAAAACGGCACTAGGAAACATTCGCAGAACCAAGAGTAAAAGTTTCTCCTGTAAACCGTTCCCTTTTTCCTAGATGAACGAACGTGTCTCCACATGCTCAGTTCTGACAGATAACTGTGTGTTAAAGCCGCACTTCAACTTGCTTGTTGGGAACACAAAGATTCTTGTCAGTTGCAAAATACACTCCATACATATATATGGGGAGGTACTAGCTCCAACTCGATTTTACAGTGAAAACTGCAGGAACTTCAAACCGGCACTAGGAAACAGACTGAGAACCCAAGGAACAAGTTTCCCCTGCAACCCGTTTATTTTGTGCTACATGAACGAACGTCTCTCCACATGCTCAGTTCTGAGAGATAATTGTGTGTGAAAGCCATCCTTCACCTAGCTTGTTGGGAACACAAAGTTTCTTTTCAGTTGCAAAATACACTCCATACTTATATATGGGGAGGTACTAGCTCCAACTGGGTTTTACAGTGTAAACTGCAGGAACTTCAAACCGGCACTAGGAAACAGACTCAGAACCCAGAGAAACAGTTTCTCATGAAACCCGTTCACTTTGTGCTAGGTGAACGAACGTCTCTCCACATGTTCAGTTCTGAGAGATAAGTGTGTGTGAAAGCCATCCTTCACCTAGCTTGTTGGGAACACAAAGTTTCTTTTCAGTTGCAAAATACACTCCATACTTATATATGGGGAGGTACTAGCTCCAACTCGGTTTTACACTGAAAACTGCAGGAATTTCTGACCGGTTCTAGGAAACATACTGAGAACCCAGAGTAACAGTTTCCCCTGCTATCCGTTGCCATTGTGCTGGATGAACGAACATCTCTCCACATGCTGAGTTCTGAGAGATAAGTGTGTGTTAAAGCCGTCCTTCTCCTAGCTTGTTGGGAACACAAAGATACTTCTCAGTTGCAAACTACACTCCATAAATATATATGGGTAGGTACTAGCTCCAACTCAGTTTTACAGAGAAAACTGCAGGAAATTCCAACGGTCACTAGGAAACACACTGGGAAACCAGAGTAAAAGTTTCCCCTGCAACCCGTTCCCTTTGTGCTAGATGAATGAACGTCTCTCCAGAAGCTCAGATCTGAGAGATATATGTGTGTGTGAAAGCCGTACTTCACATAGCTTGTTGGGAACACAAAGTTTCTATTCAGTTGCAAACCACAATCCATACATATATAAGGGGAGGTACTAGCTCCAACTCACGTTTACAATGAAAACTGCAGGAACTTCAAACTGGCACTAGGAAACAGATTGATAAAACAAAGAATAGTTTCACCTGCATACGGTTCCCTTTGTGGTAGATGAATGAAAGTCCCTCCACATGCTCAGTTTGAGAGATAAGTGTGTGTTAAAGCCGTACTTCACCTAGCTTCTTGGGAAGACAAAGTTCCTTTTCAGTTGTAAAAACACTCCATATATATATTTGGGCAGGTACCATCTCCAACTGGGTTTTAAGTGAAAACTGCAGGAACGTCAAACCGGCACTAGGAAACTGACTGAGAAACCAGGGTACAAGTTTCACCTGCAACCCGTTCCCTTTGTGCTACATGAGCGAACGTCTCTCCACATGCTAAGTTCTGAGAGATAATTGTGTGTGAAAGCAATCCTTCACCAAGCTTGTTCAGAATGCAAAGTTTCTATTCAGTTGGAAACTACACTCCATACATATATATGGGGAAGTAATAGCTCCAACCCTTTTTTAAAGTGAAAACTGCAGGAACTTCAAACTTGCACTAGGAAACAGAGTGAGAAACCAAAGTAAAAGTTTCTCCTGCAACCGGTTTCCTTTGTGCTACGTGAACGAACGTCTTTCCACATGTTCAGTTCTGAGAGATAATTGTGGGTGAAAGCCATCCTTCACCTAGCTTGTTGAGAACGCAAAGATTCTTTTCAGTTGCAATCTACAATGCATACATATATATGGGTTTGTACTAGTTCCAAATGGGTTCTACAGTGAAAACTGCAGGAACTTCAAACCGGCACTAAGAAACAGACTCAGAACCCAGAGAAACAATTTCTCATGCAACCCGTTTAATTTGTGCTAGGTGAACGAACGTCTCTCCACATGCTCAGGTCTGAGAGGTAAGTGTGTGTGAAAGCCGTCCTTCACCTAGCTTGTTGGGAACACAAAGATACTTCTCAGTTGCAAAATACACTCCATAAATATATATGGGTTGTTACTAGCTCCAACTCGGTTTTACAGAGAAAACTGCAGGAACCTCCAACGGACACTAGGAAACACACTGAGAGACCAGAGTAAAAGTTTCCCTTGCAACCCGTTCCCTTTGTGCTAGATGAATATACGTCTCTCCAGATGCTTAGATTTGAGAGATAAGTGTGTGTGAAAGCCGTCCTTCACCTAGCTTGTTGGGAAAACATAGTTTCTATTCAGTTGCAAACCACAATCCATACATATATAAGGGGATGTACTAGCTCCAACTCGGGTTTACAGTGAAAACTGCAGGAACTTCAAAACGGAACTAGAAAACAGATTGAGAAGCCAGACAATTCTTTTCCCTGCAACCTGCTCCCTTTGTGCTAGATGAATGAACGTCTCTCCACATGCTCAGTTCTGAGAGATAATTGTGTGTGGAAGACGACCTTCACCTAGCTTTTTGGGAACACAAAGTTTCTTTTCAGTTGCAAACTGCACTCCATTCATATATATGGGGAGGTACTAGCTCAAACAGATTTTACAGTGAAAACTGCAGGAACTTGAAAACGGCACTAGGAAACATTCGCAGAACCAAGAGTAAAAGTTTCTCCTGTAAACCGTTCCCTTTTTCCTAGATGAACGAACGTGTCTCCACATGCTCAGTTCTGACAGATAACTGTGTGTTAAAGCCGCACTTCAACGAGCTTGTTGGGAACACAAAGATTCTTGTCAGTTGCAAAATACACTCCATACATATATATGGGGAGGTACTAGCTCCAACTCGATTTTACAGTGAAAACTGCAGGAACTTCAAACCGGCACTAGGAAACAGACTGAGAACCCAAGGAACAAGTTTCCCCTGCAACCCGTTTATTTTGTGCTACATGAACGAACGTCTCTCCACATGCTCAGTTCTGAGAGATAATTGTGTGTGAAAGCCATCCTTCACCTAGCTTGTTGGGAACACAAAGTTTCTTTTCAGTTGCAAAATACACTCCATACTTATATATGGGGAGGTACTAGCTCCAACTGGGTTTTACAGTGTAAACTGCAGGAACTTCAAACCGGCACTAGGAAACAGACTCAGAACCCAGAGAAACAGTTTCTCATGAAACCCGTTCACTTTGTGCTAGGTGAACGAACGTCTCTCCACATGTTCAGTTCTGAGAGATAAGTGTGTGTGAAAGCCATCCTTCACCTAGCTTGTTGGGAACACAAAGTTTCTTTTCAGTTGCAAAATACACTCCATACTTATATATGGGGAGGTACTAGCTCCAACTCGGTTTTACACTGAAAACTGCAGGAATTTCTGACCGGTTCTAGGAAACATACTGAGAACCCAGAGTAACAGTTTCCCCTGCTATCCGTTGCCATTGTGCTGGATGAACGAACATCTCTCCACATGCTGAGTTCTGAGAGATAAGTGTGTGGTAAAGCCGTCCTTCTCCTAGCTTGTTGGGAACACAAAGATACTTCTCAGTTGCAAACTACACTCCATAAATATATATGGGTAGGTACTAGCTCCAACTCAGTTTTACAGAGAAAACTGCAGGAACTTCCAACGGTCACTAGGAAACACACTGGGAAACCAGAGTAAAAGTTTCCCCTGCAACCCGTTCCCTTTGTGCTAGATGAATGAACGTCTCTCCAGAAGCTCAGATCTGAGAGATATATGTGTGTGAAAGCCGTACTTCACATAGCTTGTTGGGAACACAAAGTTTCTATTCAGTTGCAAACCACAATCCATACATATATAAGGGGAGGTACTAGCTCCAACTCACGTTTACAATGAAAACTGCAGGAACTTCAAACTGGCACTAGGAAACAGATTGATAAAACAAAGAATAGTTTCACCTGCATACGGTTCCCTTTGTGGTAGATGAATGAAAGTCTCTCCACATGCTCAGTTTGAGAGATAAGTGTGTGTTAAAGCCGTACTTCACCTAGCTTCTTGGGAAGACAAAGTTCCTTTTCAGTTGTAAAAACACTCCATATATATATTTGGGCAGGTACCATCTCCAACTGGGTTTTAAGTGAAAACTGCAGGAACGTCAAACCGGCACTAGGAAACTGACTGAGAAACCAGGGTACAAGTTTCACCTGCAACCCGTTCCCTTTGTGCTACATGAGCGAACGTCTCTCCACATGCTAAGTTCTGAGAGATAATTGTGTGTGAAAGCAATCCTTCACCAAGCTTGTTCAGAATGCAAAGTTTCTATTCAGTTGGAAACTACACTCCATACATATATATGGGGAAGTAATAGCTCCAACCCTTTTTTAAAGTGAAAACTGCAGGAACTTCAAACTTGCACTAGGAAACAGAGTGAGAAACCAAAGTAAAAGTTTCTCCTGCAACCGGTTTCCTTTGTGCTACGTGAACGAACGTCTCTCCACATGTTCAGTTCTGAGAGATAATTGTGGGTGAAAGCCATCCTTCACCTAGCTTGTTGAGAACGCAAAGATTCTTTTCAGTTGCAATCTACAATGCATACATATATATGGGTTTGTACTAGTTCCAAATGGGTTCTACAGTGAAAACTGCAGGAACTTCAAACCGGCACTAAGAAACAGACTCAGAACCCAGAGAAACAATTTCTCATGCAAACCGTTTAATTTGTGCTAGGTGAACGAACGTCTCTCCACATGCTCAGGTCTGAGAGGTAAGTGTGTGTGAAAGCCGTCCTTCACCTAGCTTGTTGGGAACACAAAGATACTTCTCAGTTGCAAAATACACTCCATAAATATATATGGATTGTTACTAGCTCCAACTCGGTTTTACAGAGAAAACTGCAGGAACCTCCAACGGACACCAGGAAACACACTGAGAAACCAGAGTAAAAGTTTCCCTTGCAACCCGTTCCCTTTGTGCTAGATCAATATACGTCTCTCCAGATGCTTAGATTTGAGAGATAAGTGTGTGTGAAAGCCGTCCTTCACCTAGCTTGTTGGGAAAACAAAGTTTCTATTCAGTTGCAAACCACAATCCATACATATATAAGGGGATGTACTAGCTCCAACTCGGGTTTACAGTGAAAACTGCAGGAACTTCAAAACGGAACTAGAAAACAGATTGAGAAACCAGACAATTCTTTTCCCTGCAACCTGCTCCCTTTGTGCTAGATGAATGAACGTCTCTCCACATGCTCAGTTCTGAGAGATAATTGTGTGTGGAAGACGACCTTCACCTAGCTTTTTGGGAACACAAAGTTTCTTTTCAGTGGCAAACTGCACTCCATTCATATATATGGGGAGGTACTAGCTCAAACAGGTTTTACAGTGAAAACTGCAGGAACTTGAAAACGGCACTAGGAAACATTCGCAGAACCAAGAGTAAAAGTTTCTCCTGTAAACCGTTCCCTTTTTCCTAGATGAACGAACGTGTCTCCACATGCTCAGTTCTGACAGATAACTGTGTGTTAAAGCCGCACTTCAACTAGCTTGTTGGGAACACAAAGATTCTTGTCAGTTGCAAAATACACTCCATACATATATATGGGGAGGTACTAGCTCCAACTCGATTTTACAGTGAAAACTGCAGGAACTTCAAACCGGCACTAGGAAACAGAATGAGAAACCAAGGAACAAGTTTCCCCTGCAACCCATTTATTTTGTGCTACATGAACGAACGTCTCTCCACATGCTCAGTTCTGAGAGATAATTGTGTGTGAAAGCCATCCTTCACTTAGCTTGTTGAGAACGCAAAGTTTCTTTTCAGTTGCAATCTACACTCCATACATATATATGGTTGGTACTAGCTCCAACAGGGTTTTACAGTGTAAACTGCAGGAACTTCAAACCGGCACTAGGAAACAGACTCAGAACCCAGAGAAACAGTTTCTCATGAAACCCGTTCACTTTGTGCTAGGTGAACGAACGTCTCTCCACATGTTCAGTTCTGAGAGATAAGTGTGTGTGAAAGCCGTCCTTCAACTAGCTTGCTGGGAACACAAAGTTTCTTTTCAGTTGCCAAACACACTCCATATATATACATGCGGAGGTACAATCTCAAATCGGTTTTACGGTGAAAATAGCAGGAATTTCAATCCGGGACTAGGAAACAGACTGAGAATGCTCTGTAAAATTTTCTCTTCAAACTCTTCCCTTTGTGCTAGATGAATGAAGGTCTATCCAAATGCTCACTTCTGAGAGATAAGTGTGTGTGAAAGCCGTCCTTAACCTAGCTTGTTGGGAAAGCAAAGTTTCTTTTCAGTTGCAAACTACAATCCATAAATATATATGAGGAGGTATTAGCACCAACTCGGTTTTACAAAGAAAACTGCAGGAACTTCAAACCGGCACTAGGAAACAGTCTCAGAACCCAGAAATAAAGTTTCTCCTGGAAACCGTTCCCTTTGTCCAAGGTGAATTAACGTCTCTCCACATGCTCAGTTCTGAGAGATAAGTGTGTGTTAAACCCGCCCTTCAACTAGCTTGTTGGGAACACAATGTTACTTTTCAGTTGCAAACTACACTCCATATATATATATGGGGAGGTACTAGCTCCAACACGGATTTACAGTGAAAAATGCAGGAACTTCAAACCAGCTCTAGGAAACAGACTGAGAACCCGGAGTAACACTTTACACTGCTACCCGTTCCCATTGTGCTGGATGAACGAAAGTCTCTCCACTTGCTCATTTCTGAGAGATAAGTGTGTGTGAAAGCCGTCCTTCACCTAGCTACTTGAAAACACAAAGTTTCTTTTCAGTGGCAAACTACACTCCTTAATTATACATGGGGAAGTACTAGCTCCAAATGTGTTTTACAGTGAAAACTGCAGGAAATTCAGACCGGCACTAAGAAACATTCTCAGTACCCACAGTAAAATTTCTCCTGTAAAACGTCTATTTGTGCTAGGTGAACGAACGTCTCTCCACATGCTCACTTCTGAGAGATAATTGTGTGTGAAAGCCATCCTTCACATAGCTTGTTGAGAATGCAAAGTTTCTTTTCAGTTGCAAATTACACTCCATAATTATATATGGGGTGGTGCTAACTCGAACTGGGTTTTACAGTGAAAACTGCAGGAACTTCAAACCGGCACTAGGAAACTGACTCAGAACCCAGAGAAAAAGTTTCTCCTGCAACCCGTTCATTTTTTGCTAGGTGAACGAACGTCTCTCCACATGCTCAATTCTGAGTGATAAGTGTGTGTGAAAGCCGTCCTTCAACTAGCTTGTAGGGAACACAAAGATACTTCTCAGTTGCAAACTACACCCCATAAATATATGTGGGTAGGTACTAGCTCCAACTCGGTTTTACAGAGAAAACTGCAATAACTTCCATCGGACACTAGGAAACACACTGAGAAACCAGAGTAAAAGTTTCCCCTGCAAACCGTTCCCTTTGTGCTTGATGAATGAACGACTCTCCAGATGCTCAGATCTGAGACTTAAATGTGTGTGAAAGCCGAACTTCAACCAGCATGTTGGGAACACAAAGTTTCTATTAAGTTGCAAACCACAATCCATACATATATAAGGGGATGTACTAGATTCAACACTGGTTTACGGTGAAAACTGCAGGAACATCAAACCGGCAATAGAAAACAGATTGGGAAACCAGAAAATACTTTCCCCTGCAAACCGCTCCATTTGTGCTAGATGAATGAACGTCTCTGCACATGATCAGTTCTGAGAGATAAGTGTGTGTGAATGCCGTACATCAACAAGCTTGTAGGGAACACAAAGTTTCATTCCAATTGCTAACTACTCTCCATACATATATATGGGGAGGTACATTTTCCAACTCGGTTTTACAGTAAAAACTGCAGGAACTTCAATCCGGCACTTGGAAACAGTCTCAGAACCCAGAGTAAAAGTTTCTCCTGTAAAACGTCCCTTTCTCCTAGGTGAACGAAAGTCTCTCCACATGCTCAGTTCTGAGAGATAAGTGTGTGTGAAAGCCATTCTTCACCTAGCTTGTTGAGAACACAAAGTTTCTTTTCAGTTGGAAATTACACTCCATACAAATATATGGGGTGGTACAAGCTCCAACTGGGTTCTACAGTGAAAACTGCAGGAACATCATACCGGCAATAGGAAACAGACTCACAACCCAGAGAAACAGTTTTCCTGCAACCCGTTCACTTTGTGCTAGGTGAACGAACGTCTCTCCACATGCTCAATTCTGAGATAAAAGTGTTTGTGAAAGCCGTCCTTCACCTAGATTGATGGGAACACAAAAATACTTCTCATTTGCAAACTACACTCCATAAATATATATGGGTAGTTACTAGTTCAACTCGGTTTTACAGAGAAAACTGCAGGAACTTCCAACGGACACTAGGAAACACACTGAGAAACCAGAGTAAAAGTTTCCACTGCAACAAGTTCCCATTGTGCTAGATGAATGAACGTCACTCCAGATGCTCAGATCTGAGAGATACGTTTGTGTGAAAGCCGTCCTTCACCGAGCTTGTTGGGAACACAAAGTTTCTATTTAGTTGCAAACAACAATCCATACATATATAAGGGGATGTACTAGCTCCAACTCGGGTTTACAGTGAAAACTGCAGGAACTTCAAACAGGCACTAGAAAACAGATAGAGAAACCAGAAAATACTTTTTCCTGCAACCTTCTCCAATTGTGCTAGATGAATGAACGTCTCTCCACATGCTCAGTTCTAAGAGATAAGTGTGTGTGAAAGCCGTCCTTCACCTAGTTTGTTGGGAACAAAAAGTTTCTTTTCAGTTGCAAACTGCTCTCCATACATATATATCGGGAGGCACTAGCTCAAACAGGTTTTACAGTGAAAACTGCAGGAACTTAAAAACGGCACTAGGAAATATTCTCAGAACCAAGGGTAAAAGTTTCACCTGCAAAACGTTCCCTTTTTGCTTGATGAATGAACGACTCTCCAGATGCTCATATCTGAGAGATAAATATGTGTGAAAGCCGAACTTCAACAAGCATGTTGGGAACACAAAGTTTCTTTTAAGTTACAAACCACAATCCATACATATATAAGGGGATGTACTAGATCCAACTCGGGTTTACAGTGAAAACTGCAGGAACTTCAAACTGGCAATAGAAAACAGATTAAGAAACCAGACAATACTTTTTCCTGCATCCTTCTCCCTTTTTCTAGATGAATGAACGTCTCTCCACAGGCTCAGTTCTGAGAGATAAGTGTGTGTGAAAGCCGTCCTTCACCTAGCTTGTTGGGAACACATACTTTCTTTTCAGTTGCAAACTACACTCCATAAATATATATGGGGAGGTACTAGTTCCAACTCGGTTTTACAGTAAAAACTGCAGGAACTTCAATCCGGCACTTGGAACAGTCTCAGAACCCAGAGTAAAATTTCTCCTTTAAAACGTCCCTTTCTCCTAGGTGAACGAAAGTATCTCCACATGCTCAGTTCGGAGAGATAAGTGTGTGTGAAAGCCAAACTTCACCTAGCTTGTTGAGAACACAAAGTTTCTTTTAATTTGGAAACTACACTCCATACATATATATGGGGTGGTACTAGCTCCAACTGTGTTCTACAGTGAAAAATGTAGGAACGTCAAACCGGCACTAGGAAAAAGACGCAGAACCCAGAGAAACAGTTTTCCTGCAACCCGTTCACTTTGTGCTAGGTGAATGAACGTCTCTCCACATGCTCAATTCTGAGAGAAAAGTGTTTGTGAAAGCCTTCCTTCACCTAGCTTGTTGGGAACACAAAGATACTTCTCAGTTGCAAACTACATTCCATAAATATATATGGGTAGGTACAACTTCCAACTCGGTTTTACAGAGAAAACTGTAGGAACTTCCAATGGACACTAGGAAACACACTGAAAAACCAGAGTAAAAGTTTCCACTGCAACCCGTTCCCTTTGTGCTAAATGAATGAATGTCTCTCCAGATGCTCAGATCTGAGAGATAAGTTTGTGTGAAATCCGTCCTTCAACTAGCTTGTTGGAAACACAAAGTTTCTATTCAGTTGCAAACCACAATCCATACATATATAAGGGGATGTATTAGCTCCAACTCGGGTTTACATTGAAAACTGCAGTAACTTCAAACCGGCACTAGAAAACTGATTGAGAAACCAGACAATACTTTTTCCTGCAACTTTCTCCCTTTTTGCTAGATGAATGAACGTCTCTCCACAGGCTCAGTTCTGAGAGATAAGTGTGTGTGAAAGCCGTCTTTCACCTAGCTTGTTGGGAAAACAAAGTTTCTTTCGTTGCAAACTGCACTGCATACAAATATATCGGGAGGTACTAACTCAAACAGGTTTTACAGTGAAAACTGCAGGAACTTGAAAACGGCACTAGGAAACTTTCCCAGAACCAAGAGTAAAAGTTTCTCCTGTAAACCGTTCCCTTTTTCCTAGATGAACGAACGTCTCTCCACATGATCAGTTCTGAGAGATAACTGTGTGTGAAAGCCGCACTTCACCTACCTTGTTGGGAACACAAAGATTCTTTTCAGTTGCAAAATACACTCCATAAATATATATGGGGAGGTACAATCTCCAACTCGGTTTTACAGTGAAAACTGCAGGAACTTCAAACCGGCACTAGGAAACACACTGAGAAACCAGGATACAATTTTCCCCTGCAACCCGTTCCCTTTGTTCTACATGAACGAACGTCTTTCCACATGCTCAGGTCTGAGAGATAATTGTGTGTGAAAGCCATCCTTCACCTAGCTTGTTGAGAACGCAAAGTTTCTTTTCAGTTGCAATCTACAATCCATACATATATATGGGTTGGTACTAGCTCCAAATGGGTTCTACAGTGAAAACTGCAGGAACTTCAAACCGGCACTAAGAAACAGACTCAGAACCCAGAGAAACAGTTTCTCATGCAACCCGTTTACTTTGTGCTAGGTGAACGAACGTCTCTCCACATGCTCAGTTCTGAGAGATAACTGTGTGTGAAAGCCGTCCTTCAACTAGCTTGTTTGGAACAAAAAGTTTCTTTTCAGTTGCAAACTGCACTCCATACATATATATCGGGAGGCACTAGCTCAAACAGGTTTTACAGTGAAAATTGCAGGAACTTAAAAACGGCACTAGGAAATATTCTCAGAACCAAGAGTAAAAGTTTCACCTGAAACCGTTCCCTTTGTGCTTGATGAATGAACGACTCTCCAGATGCTCAGATCTGAGAGATAAATGTGTGTGAAAGACGAACTTCAACTAGCATGTTGGGAACACATAGTTTCTTTTAAGTTGCAAACCACAATCCATACATATATAAGGGGATGTACTAGATCCAACTCGGGTTTACAGTGAAAACTGCAGGAACTTCAAACCGGCAATAGAAAACAGATTGAGAAACCAGACAATACTTTTTCCTGCAACCTTCTCCCTTTTTCTAGATGAATGAACGTCTCTCCACAGGCGCAGTTCTGAGAGATAAGTGTGTGTGAAAGCCGTCCTTCACCTAGCTTGTTGGGAACACATACTTTCTTTTCAGTTGCAAACTACACTCCATACATATATATGGGGAGGTACTAGTTCCAACTCGGTTCTACAGTAAAAACTGCAGGAACTTCAATCCAGCACTTGGAACAGTCTCAGAACCCAGAGTAAAATTTCTCCTTTAAAACGTCCCTTTCTACTAGGTGAACGAAAGTCTCTCCACATGCTCAGTTCGGAGAGATAAGTGTGTGTGAAAGCCATCCTTCACCTAGCTTGTTGAGAACACAAAGTTTCTTTTAATTTGGAAACTACACTCCATACATATATAAGGGTGGTACTAGCTCCAACTGTGTTCTACAGTGAAAAATGTAGGAACGTCAAACCGGCACTAGGAAACAGACGCAGAACCCAGAGAAACAGTTTTCCTGCAACCCGTTCACTTTGTGCTAGGTGAATGAACGTCTCTCCACATGCTCAATTCTGAGAGAAAAAGTGTTTGTGAAAGCCGTCCTTCACCTAGCTTGTTGGGAAAACAAAGATACTTCTCAGTTGCAAACTACATTCCATAAATATATATGGGTAGGTACAACTTCCAACTCGGTTTTACAGAGAAAACTGCAGGAACTTCCAATGGACACTAGGAAACACACTGAGAAACCAGAGTAAAAGTTTCCACTGCAAACCGTTCCCTTTGTGTTAAATGAATGAATGTCTCTCCAGATGCTCAGATCTGAGAGATAAGTTTGTGTGAAAGCCGTCCTTCACCTAGCTTGTTGGAAACACAAAGTTTCTATTCAGTTGCAAACCACAATCCATACATATATAAGGGGATGTATTAGCTCCAACTCGGGTTTAAAGTGAAAAATGCAGTAACTTCAAACCGGCACTAGAAAACTGATTGAGAAACCAGACAATACTTTTTCCTGCAACTTTCTACCTTTGTGTTAGATGAATGAACGTCTCTCCACATGCTCAGTACTGAGAGATAAGTGTGTGTGGAAGACGTCCTTCACCTAGCTTTTGGGAACACAAAGTTTCTTTTCAGTTGCAAACTGCACTCCATTCATATATATGGGGAGGTACTAGCTCAAACAGGTTTTACAGTGAAAACTGCAGGAACTTGAAAACGGCACTAGGAAACATTCGCAGAACCAACAGTAAAAGTTTCTCCTGTAAACCGTTCCCTTTTCCTAGATGAACGAACGTCTCTCCACATGCTAAGTTCTGAGGGATAACTGTGTGTTAAAGCCGCACTTCACCTAGCTTGTTGGGAACACAAAGATTCTTTTCAGTTGCAAAATACACTCCATACATATATATGGGGAGGTACTAGCTCCAACTCGATTTTACAGTGAAAACTGCAGGAACTTCAAACCGGCACTAGGAAACAGACTGAGAAACCAGGGAACAAGTTTCCCCTGCAACCCGTTTATTTTGTGCTACATGAACGAACGTCTCTCCACATGCTCAGTTCTGAGAGAAAATTGTGTGTGAAAGCCATCCTTCACTTAGCTTGTTGAGAACGCAAAGTTTCTTTTCAGTTGCAATCTACGTTCCATACATATATATGTTTGGTACTAGCTCCAACTGGGTTTTACAGTGTAAACTGCAGGAACTTCAAACCGGCACTAGGAAACAGACTCAGAACCCAGAGAAACAGTTTCACATGCAACCCGTTCACTTTGTGCTAGGTGAACGAACGTCTCTACACATGCTCTGGTCTGAGAGTTAAGTGTGTGTGAAAGCCGTCCTTCACCTAGCTTGTTGGGAACAAAAAGATACTTCTCATTTGCAAACTACACTCCATAAATATATATGAGTAGGTACTAGATCCAACTCGGATTTACAGAGAAAACTGCAGGAACTTCCAACGGACACTAGGAAACACACTAGGAACCAGAGTAAAAGTTTCCCCTGCAACACTTTCCCTTTGTGCTAGATGAATGAACGTCTCTCCACATGCTCAGTTCTGAGAAATAAGTGTGTGTGAAAGCCGTCCTTCACCTAGCTTGCTGGGAACACAAAGTTTCTTTTCAGTTGCAAAACACACTCCATACATATACATGCGGAAGTACAAGCTCAAATCGGTTTTATAGTGAAAATAGCAGGAATTTCAATCCGGGACTAGGAAACAGTCTGAGAATGCTGAGTAAAATTTTCTCTTCAAACCTGTTCCATTTGTGCTAGATGAACGAACGTCTATCCACATGCTCACTTCTGAGAGATAAGTGTGTGTGAAAGTATTCTTTCACCTAGCTTGTGGGGAAAACAAAGTTTCTTTTCAGTTGCAAACAACAATCCATAAATATATATGGGGAGGTACTAGCTCCAACTCGGTTTTACAATGAAAACTGCAGGAACTTCAAACCGGCTCTAGGAAACAGACTCAGAACCCAGAGTAAAAGTTTCTCCTGTAAACCGTTCCCTTTGTCCTAGGTGACGAACTTCACTCCACATGCTCAGTTCTGAGAGATAAGTGTGTGTGAAAGCCACCCTTCACCTAGCTTGTTGGGAACACAAAGTTTCTTTTCAGTTGCAAACAACAGTCCATACATATATATGGGGAGGTGCTACCTCCAACTCGGATTTACAGTTAAAACTGCAGGAACTTCAAATCGGCTCTAGGAAACAGACTGAGAACCGTGAGTAAAACTTTCCCCTGCTAAACGTTCCAATTTTGCTGGATGAACGAACGTCTCTCCACTTGCTCAGTTCTGAGAGTTAAGTGTGTGTGAATGCCGAACTTCACCTAGCTACTTAGGAACACAAAGTTTCTTTTCAGTTGCAAACTACACTCCTTACTTCTATATGGGGAGGTACTAGGTCCAACTGGATTTTACAGTGAAAACTGCAGGAACTTCAGTCAGGCACTTGGAAACAGTCTCAGAACCCAGAGTAAAAGTTTCTCATGTAAACCGTCCATTTGTCCTAGGTGAACGAACGTCTTTCTACATGCTCAGGTCTGAGAGATAATTGTGTGTGAAAGCCGCACTTCACCTTGCTTGTTGGGATCACAAAGTTTCTTTTAAGTTGCAAAATACACTCCATATTTATATGTGCGGAGTTACTAGCTCCAAATCGGTTTTACAGTGAAAACTGCAGGAACTTCAAACCGGCTCTAGGAAAAAGACTGTGAACCCAGAGTAACATTTTCCCCTGCTACCCGTTCCCATTGTGCTGGATGAACGTACGTCTCTCCACATGCTCATTTCTGAGAGAAAAGTGTGTGTGAAAGCCGTTCTTCACCTAGCTTCTTGGGAACACAAAGTTTCTTTTCAGTTGCTAACTACAATCTATACATATATATGGGCAGGTACTAGCTCCAACTGGGTTTTACAGTGAAAACTGCAGGAACTTCAAACAGGCACTAGGAAACTGACTGAGGTTCCAGGGTACAAGTTTCCCTGCAAACATTTCCATTTGTGCTACATGAACGAACGTCTCTCCACATGCTCAGTTCTGAGAGATAATTGTGTGTGAAAGCCATATTTCACCTAGCTTCTTGAGAACGCAAATTTTCTTTTCAGTTGCAAACTACAATCCATATACATATATATGGGGTGGTACTAGCTATAACTGGGTTTTACATGGAAAACTGTAGGAACTTCAACCCGGCACTAGGAAACAGACTCAGAACCCAGAGAAACAGTTTCTCTTGCAACCCGTTCACTTAGTGCTAGGTGAACGAACATCTCTCCACATGCTCAATTCTGAGAGAAAATTGTGTGTGAAAGCCGTCCTTCACCTAGCTTGTTGGGAACACAAAGTTTCTTTTAAGTTGCAAAATACACTCCATATTTATATGTGGGGAGGTACAAGCTCCAAATCGGTTTTACAGTGAAAACTGCTGGAATTTCAAACTTGCACTAGGAAACAGAGTGAGAAACCAGAGTAAAATTTTATCCTGCAACCCGTTCCATTTGTGCTACGTGAACGAAAATCTCTCCACATGCTCAGTTCTGAGAGATAATTGTGTGTGAAAGCCGTCCTTTACCTAGCTTGCTGGGAACACAAAGTTTCTTTTCATTTGCAAAACACACTCCATACATATATATGGGGAGGTACTAGCTCCAACACGATTTTACAGTGAAAACTGCAGGAACTTCAAATCGGCACTAGGAAACAGACTGAGAAACCAGGGAACAAGTTTCCCTTGCAACCCGTTTATTTTGTGCTACATGAACGAACGTCTCTCCACATGCTCAGTTCTGAGAGAAAATTGTGTGTGAAAGCCATCCTTCACTTAGCTTGTTGAGAACGCAAAGTTTCTTTTCAGTTGCAATCTACATTCAATACATATATATGGTTGGTACTAGCTCCAACTGGGTTTTACAGTGTAAACTGCAGGAACTTCAAACCGGCACTAGGAAACAGACTCAGAACCCAGAGAAACAGTTTCTCATGCAACCGTTCACTTTGTGCTAGGTGAACGAACGTCTCTCCACATGCTCTGGTCTGAGAGTTAAGTGTGTGTGAAAGCCGTCCTTCACGTTGCTTGTTGGGAACAAAACGATACTTCTCATTTGCAAAATACACTCCATAAATATATATGAGTAGGTACTAGCTCCAACTCGGATTTACAGAGAAAACTGCAGGAATTTCCAACGGACACTAGGAAACACACTAGGTACCAGAGTAAAAGTTTCCCCTGCAACCCGTTCCCTTTGTGCTAGATGAATGAACGTCTCTCCACATGCTCAGTTCTGAGAAATAAGTGTGTGTGAAAGCCGTCCTTCACCTAGCTTGCTGGGAACACAAAGTTTCTTTTCAGTTGCAAAACACACTCCATACATATACATGCGGAGGTACAAGCTCAAATCGGTTTTATAGTGAAAATAGCAGGAATTTCAATCCGGGAATAGGAAACAGACTGAGAATGCTGAGTAAAATTTTCTCTTCAAACCGTTCCATTTGTGCTAGATGAACGAACGTCTATCCACATGCTCACTTCTGAGAGATAAGTGTGTGTGAAAGTATTCTTTCACCAAGCTTGTGGGGAAAACAAAGTTTCTTTTCAGTTGCAAACAACAATCCATAAATATATATGGGGAGGTACTAGCTCCAACTCGGTTTTACAATGAAAACTGCAGGAACTTCAAACCGGCTCTAGGAAACAGACTCAGAACCCAGAGTAAAAGTTTCTCCTGTAAACAGTTCCCTTTGTCCTAGGTGACGAACTTCACTCCACATGCTCAGTTCTGAGAGTTAAGTCTGTGTGAAAGCCGTCCTTCACCTAGCTTGTTGGGAACACAAAGTTTCTTTTCAGTTGCAAACAACAGTCCATACATATATATGGGGAGGTGCTACCTCCAACTCGGTTTACAGTTAAAACTGCAGGAACTTCAAATTGGCTCTAGGAAACAGACTGAGAACCGGGAGTAACACTTTCCCCTGCTAAACGTTCCAATTTTGCTGGATGAACGAACGTCTCTCCACTTGCTCAGTTCTGAGAGTTAAGTGTGTGTGAATGCCGAACTTCACCTAGCTACTTAGGAACACAAAGTTTCTTTTCAGTTGCAAACTACACTCCTTACTTCTATATGGGGAGGTACTAGGTCCAACTGGATTTTACAGTGAAAACTGCAGGAACTTCAGTCAGGCACTTGGAAACAGTCTCAGAACCCAGAGTAAAAGTTTCTCATGTAAACCGTCCATTTGTCCTAGGTGAACGAACGTCTTTCTACATGCTCAGGTCTGAGAGATAATTGTGTGTGAAAGCCGCACTTCACCTTGCTTGTTGGGATCACAAAGTTTCTTTTAAGTTGCAAAATACACTCCATAATTATATGTGGGGAGTTACTAGCTCCAAATCGGTTTTACAGTGAAAACTGCAGGAACTTCAAACCGGCTCTAGGAAAAAGACTGTGAACCCAGAGTAACATTTTCCCCTGCTACCCGTTCCCATTGTGCTGGATGAACGTATGTCACTCCACATGCTCATTTCTGAGAGAAAAGTGTGTGTGAAAGCCGTTCTTCACCTAGCTTCTTGGGAACACAAAGTTTCTTTTCAGTTGCTAACTACAATCTATACATATATATGGGCAGGTACTAGCTCCAACTGGGTTTTACAGTGAAAACTGCAGGAACTTCAAACAGGCACTAGGAAACTGACTGAGGTTCCAGGGTACAAGTTTCCCTGCAAACATTTCCATTTGTGCTACATGAACGAACGTCTCTCCACATGCTCAGTTCTGAGAGATAATTGTGTGTGAAAGCCATATTTCACCTAGCTTCTTGAGAACGCAAATTTTCTTTTCAGTTGCAAACTACACTCCATATACATATATATGTGGTGGTACTAGCTATAACTGGGTTTTACAGGGAAAACTGTAGGAACTTCAACACGGCACTAGGAAACAGACTCAGAACCCAGAGAAACAGTTTCTCATGCAGCCCGTTCACTTAGTGCTAGGTGAACGAACATCTCTCCACATGCTCAATTCTGAGAGAAAATTGTGTGTGAAAGCCGTCCTTCACCTAGCTTGTTGGGAACACAAAGATACTTCTCAGTTGCAAACTACAATCCATAAATATATATGGGTAGGAACTAGCTCCAACTCGGTTTTACAGAGAAAACTGCTGGAACTTCAAACTTGCACTAGGAAACAGAGTGAGAAACCAGAGTAATATTTTATCCTGCAACCCGTTCCATTTGTGCTACGTGAACAAAAATCTCTCCACATGCTCAGTTCTGAGAGATAATTGTGTGTGAAAGCCGTCCTTTAACTAGCTTGCTGGGAACACAAAGTTTCTTTTCAGTTGCAAAACACACTCCATACATATACATGCGGAGGTACAATCTCAAATCGGTTTTAAAGTTAAAATAGCAGGAATTTCAATCCGGGACTAGGAAACAGACTGAGAATGCTGAGTAAAATTTTCTCTTCAAACCGTTCCCTTTGTGCTAGATGAACGAAGGCTTATACACATGCTCACTTCTGAGAGATAAATGTGTGTGAATGCCGCCATTCACATAGCTTGTTGTGAAACAACGCTACTTTTCAGTTGCCAACTACACTCCATAAATATATATGGGGAGGAACTAGCTCCAACATGGTTTTAAAATGAAAACTGCAGGAACTTCAAACCGGCACTAGAAAACAGATTGAGAAACCAGACAATATTTTCCCCTGCATACCTCTCCCTTTGTGCTATATGAATGAAAGTCTCTCCACATGCTCAATTCTGAGAGATAAGTGTGTGTGGAAGCCGTCCTTCACCTAGCTTGTTGGGAACAAAAAGTTCCTTTTCAGTTGCAAACTGCACTCCATAAATATATATGGGGAGGTAATAACTCAAATCGGATTTACAGTGAAAACTGCAGGAACTTGAAACCGGCACTAGGAAACATTCTCAGAACCAAGAATATAAGTTTCTCCTGTAAACCGTTCCCTTTGTCCTAGGTGAACAAACGTCTCTCCACATGCTCAATTCTGAGAGATAAGTGTGTGTGAAAGACGCACTTCACCTAGCTTGTTGGGAACACAAAGATTCTTTTCAGTTGCTAAATACAATCCATACATATATATGGGGAGGTACTATCTCCAACTTGGTTTTAAAAAGAAAACTGCAGGAACTTCAAGCCGGATCTCGGAAACAGACTGAGAACCCAGAGAAACAGTTTCCCCTGATACCTGTTCCCATTGTGCTGGATGAACGAAAGTCTCTCCACATGCTCAGTTCTGAGAGATAAGTGTGTTATAAAGACGTACTTCACCTAGCTTCTTGGGAACACAAAGTTTCTTTTCAGTTGCTAACTACAATCTATACATATATATGGGCAGTAACTAGCTCCAACTGGGTTTTACAGTGAAAACTGCAGGAACTTCAAACCCGCACTGGGAAACTGACTGAGAAACCAGGGTACAAGTTTCCCCTGCAAACCGTTCCCTTTGTGCTACATGAATGATCGTCTCACCTCATGCTCAGTTCTGAGAGATAATTGTGTGTGAAAGCCATTCTTCACCTAGCTTGTTGAGAACGCAAAGTTCCTTTTCAGTTGCAAACTACACTCCTTACAAATATATGGGTTGGTACTAGCTCCAACTGGGTTTTACAGTGAAAACTGCAGGAACATCAAACCGGCACTAGGAAACAGAATCAGAACCCAGAGAAACTATTTCTCCTGCAAACCGTTCACTTTGTGCTAGGTGAACGAACGTCTTTCCACATGCTCAATTCTGAGAGATAACTCTGTGTGAAAGCCGGGCTTCATCTAGCTTGTTGGGAACACAAAGATACTTCTCAGTTGCAAACTATACTCCATAAATATATATGGGTAGGTAGTAGCACCAATTCGGTTTTACAGAGAAAACTGCAGGAACTTCCAACCGAAACTAGGAATCACACTGAGAAATCAGAGTAAAAGTTTCCCCTGCAACCGGTTCCCTTTTTGCTAGATGAATGAACGTCTCACCAGATGCTCAGATCTGAGAGATAAGTGTGTGTGAATGCCGTCCTTCACCTAGCTTGTTGGGAACAAAAAGTTTCTATACAGTTGCATACTACAATCCATAAATATATATTGGGAGGTAACAGCTCCAACACGGTTTTAAAGTGAAATCTGCTGGAACTTCAATCTGGCACTAGGAAACAGAGTGAGAAACCCGAGTAAATGTTTCTCCTGCAACCCGTTCAGTTTTGGCTACGTGAACGAAAATCTCTCACATGCTCAGTTCTGAGAGTTAAGTGTGTGTGAAAGCCGTCCTTCAACAAGCTTGCTGGGAACACAAAGTTTCTTTTCAGTTGCAAAACACACTCCATACTTATACATGCAGTGGTACAAGCTCAAATCGGTTTTACAGTGAATTTAGCAGGAATTTCAATCCGGGATTAGGAAACAGTCTGAGAATGGTGAGTAAAATTTTCTCTTCATTCGGTTCCCTTTGTGCTAGATGAACGAAGGTCTCTCCACATGCTCAGTTCTGAGAGATAATTGCGTGTGAAAGCCATTCTTCAGCTAGCTTGTTGAGAACGCAAAGTTTCTTTTCAGTTGCAAACTACACTCCATACATATATATATGGTGGTACTAGCTCCAAATGGGTTTACAGTGAAAAAAGCAGGAATTTCAAACCAGCACTAGGAAACAGACTCATAACCCAGAGAAACAGTTTCTCCTGCAAACCTTTCACTATGTGGTTTGTGAACGAACGTCTCTCCACATACTCAATTCTGAGTGATAACTTTTTGTGAAAGCCGTCCTTCACCCAGCTTGTTGGGAACACAAATATACTTCTCAGTTGCAAACTACACTCCATAAATATATATGGGTATTTACTAGCTCCAACTCGCTTTTACAGAGAAAACTGCAATAACTTCCAACGCACACTAGGAAACACACTGAGAAACCAGAGTAAAAGTTTCCCCTGCAACCCGTTCCCTTTGTGGTAGATGAATGAACGTCTCTCCAGATGCTCAGATCAGAGAGATAAGTGTGTGTTAAAGCCGTCCTTCACCTTGATTGTTGGGAACAGAAAGTATCTTTTCAGTTGCAAACTGCACTCCATACATATATATGGGGTGGTACAAGCTCAAATCGGTTATACAGTGAAAACTGCAGGAACTTCAATACGGCACTAGGAAACAGACTGAGAAAGCTTAGTAAAATTTCCCCCGCAAACCGTTCCCTTTGTGCTAGATGAACGAACGTCTCTCCACATGCACAGTTGTGAGAGATAAGTTTGTGTGAAAGCCGAACTTCACCTAGATTGTTGGGAACACAAAGATTATTTTCAGTTGCAAAATACAATCCATACATTTATATGGGGAATTAATAGCTCCAACACGGTTTTACAGTGAAAATTGCAATAACTTCAAACCGGCACTAGGAAAAAGTCTCAGAACCCAGAGTAAAATTTTCTCCTTTAAACCGTCCATTAGTCCTAGGTGAACGAACGTCTCTCCACATGCTCACTTCTGAGAGATAATTGTGTGTGAAAGCCACCTTCAACTAGCTTGTTGAGAACGCAAAGTTTCTTTTCAGTTGCAAACTACACTCCTTACTTATATATGGGGAGGTACCAAATCCAACTGTGTTTTACAGTGATAACTGCTGGAACTTCAGGCCGGCACTAGGAAACAGACTCAGAACCCAGAGAAACAGTTTATCCTGAAAACCGTTCAATTTGTGCTAGGTGAACGAACGTCTCTCCACATGCTCAATTCTGAGTGATAAGTGTATGTGAAAGCCGTCCTTCACCTAGCTTGTTGGGAACACAAAGATACTTCTCAGTTGCAAACTACACTCCATAAATATGTATAGGTAGGTACTAGCTCCAACTCAGTTTTACACAGGAAACTGCAATAACTTCCAACGGACACTAGGAAATACACTGAGAAACCAGATTAAAATTTTCCACTGCAAAACATCCCTTTGTGCTAAATGAATGAACGTCTCTCCAGATGCTCAGATCTGAGAGATAAGTGTGTGTGAAAGCCGTCCTTCACCTAGCTTGTTGGGAACACAAAGTTTCTATTCAGTTGCAAACCACAATCTATAAATATATAACGGAGCTACTAGTTCCAACTCGGGTTTACAGTGAAAACTGCAGGAAATTCAAACCGGCACTAGAAAACAGATTGAGAAACCAGACAATACTTTCCCCTGCAAACCTCTCCCTTTGTGCTATATGAATGAACGTCTCTCCACATGCTCAGTTCTGAGAGATAAGTGTGTGTGGAAGCCGTCCTTCACCTAGCTTGTTGGGAACACAAAGTTCCTTTTCAGTTGCAAACTGCACTCCATAAATATATATGGGGAGGTAATAACTCAAATCGGATTTACAGTGAAAACTGCAGGAACTTGAAACCGGCACTAGGAAACATTCTCAGAACCAAGAATAATAGTTTCTCCTGTAAACCGTTCCCTTTGTCCTAGGTGAACAAACGTCTCTCCACATGCTCAATTCTGAGAGATAAGTGTGTGTGAAAGCCGCACTTCACCTAGCTTGTTGGGAACACAAAGATTCTTTTCAGTTGCAAAATACAATCCATACATATATATGGGGAGGTACTATCTCCAACTCGGTTTTAAAAAGAAAACTGCAGGAACATCAAGCCGGATCTAGGAAACAGACTGAGAACCCAGAGAAACAGTTTCCCCTGATACCCGTTCCCATTGTGCTGGATGAACGAAAGTCTCTCCACATGCTCAGTTCTGAGAGATAAGTGTGTTATAAAGACGTACTTCACCTAGCTTCTTGGGAACACAAAGTTTCTTTTCAGTTGCAAAATACAATAAATACATATATATGGGGTGGTATAAGCTCCAACTCGGTTTTACAGTGAAAACTGCAGGAACTTCAAACCGGATCTAGGAAACAGACTGAGAACCCAGAGAAACAGTTTCCCCTGCAACCCGTTCCCATTGTGCTACATGAAAGAACGTCTCTCCACATGCTCAGTTCTGAGAGATAATTGTGTGTGAAAGCCATCCTTCACCTAGCTTGTTGAGAACGCAAAGCTTCTTTTCAGTTGCAAACTACACTCCTTACATATATATGGGGTGTTACTAGCTCCAACTGGGTTTTACAGTGAAAACTGCAGGAACTTCAAAACGGCACTAGGAAACAAACTCAAAACCCAGAGAAACAATTTCTCCTGCAACCCTTTCACTTTGTGCTAGGTGAACGAAAGTCTTTCCACATGCTCAATTCTGAGAGATAATTGTCTGTGAAAGACGCCTTCACCTAGCTTGTTGGGAACACAAAGATACTTCTCAGTTGCTAACTGCACTCCATAAATATATATGGGTAGGTACTAGCTCCAACTCGGTTTTACAGAGAAAACTGCAGGAACTTCAAACCGGATCTAGGAAACAGACTGAAAAACCAGAGAAACAGTTTCCCCTGATACCCGTTCCCATTGTGCTGGATGAACGAAAGTCTCTCCACATGCTCAGTTCTGAGAGATAAGTGTGTTTGAAAGACGTACTTCACCTAGCTTCTTGGGAACACAAAGTTTCTTTTCACTTGCAAACTACACTCCATACATATATTGGGCATGTACTATCTCCAACTGGATTTTACAGTGAAAACTGCAGGAACTTCAAACAGGCACTAGGAAATAGATTGAGAAACCAGAGAATAGTTTCTCCTGCAACCCTTTCCCTTTGTGCTAGATGAAGGAACGTCTCTCCACATGCTCAGATCTGAGATATAAGTGTGTGTGAAAGCCGAACTTCACTTAGCTTATCGGGAACACAAAGTATCTTTTAAGTTGCAAACTACACTCCATACATATATATGGGGAGGTACTAGCTCATATCGGTTTTACAGTGAAAACTGCAGGAACTTCAATACGGCACTAGGAAACAGCCTGTGAAAGCTAAGTAATATTTACCCTACAAACCGTTCCCTTTGTGCTAGATGAACGAACGTCTCTCCACATGCTCAGTTCTGAGAGATAATTGTGTGTGAAAGCCGTACTTCACCTATCTTGTTGGGAACACAAAGTATCTTTTCAGTTGCAAACTACATTCCATACATATTAATGGGTAGGTACTAGCTCCAACTCGATTTTACAGTGAAAACTGCAGGAACTTCAAACCTGCAATAGGAAACAGACTCAGAACCCAGAGTAAAAGTTTCTCTTTTATCCCATTCTCTTTGTGCTATGGGAATGAACGTCTCTCCACATGCTCATTTCTGAGTGATAAATTGTGTGAAAGACGTCCTTCACATAGCTTGTTGGTAATACAAATTTTCATTTCAGTTGCAAACTACAATTCATACATGTAAATGGGGAGGTACTAGCTCCAACTCGATTTTACAGTGAAAAATGCAGGAACTTATTACCGGCACTAGGAAACAGACTGAGAAACCAGAGTAACACTTTCCCCTCCAAACCGTTCCCTTTGTGCTAGATGAACGAACGTCTCTCCACATGCTCAGTTCTGAGAGATAAGTGTGTGCAAATGCCGTCTTTCAACTAGCTTGTTGGGAACACAAAGTTTCTTTCAGTTGCAAACTACACAGCATACGTATATGGGGAGGAATAAGCTTCAACCTGGTTTTACAGTGAAAACTGCAGGAACTTCAAACCGGCACTAGGAAACAGACTGAGAAAACAAAAAAACAGTTTCCCCTGCAACCCGTTCCCTTTATGCTAGATGAACGATCGTCTCTCCACATGCTCAGTTCAGAGAAATTAGTGTGGGTAAAAGCCGTCCTCACCTTGTGTGTTGGGAAAATAAAGTTTCTCTTCAGTTGCAGACTACAATCCATACATTTATATGGAGAGGACATAGCTCCAACACGGTTTTACAGTGAAAACTGCAGGAATTTCAAACCAGCACTATGAAAAAGACTGAGAAACCAGAGTAAATTTTACACTTGCAACCCGTTCCATTTGTGCTAGATGAACGAAAGTCTCTCCACATGCTCAGTTCGGAGAGATAAGTGTGTGTGAAAGCCGTCCTTCCCTTACCTTGTTTGGAATACAAAGTTTCATTTCAGTTGCAAACTACAGTTCATACATATAAATGGGGATGTACTAGCTCCAACTCGGTTTTACAGTGAAAAATGCAGGAACTTAATACCGGGAAGGAAACACACTTAGAAACCAGAGTAACAGATTCCCCTGCAACCCGTTCATTTTGTGCTAGATGAACGAACGTCTCTCCACATGCTCAGTTCTGAGAGATAAGTGTGTGTGAAAGCCGTCTTTCACCTAGCTTGTTGGGAACACAAAGTTTCTTTTAGTTGCAAACAACACAGCTTACAATTATGGGGAGTTATAAGCTCCAACACGGTTTTACAGTGAAAACTGCAGGAATTCAAACCGGCACTAGAAAAAAGAATGAGAAACCAGAGTAAATGTTACACTTGCAAAGCGTTCCCATTGTGTTATGTGAAAGAATTTTCTCCACATGCTAAGTTCTGAGAGATAAGTGTGTGTGAAAGCCGTACTTCAGCTAGCTTGTTGGGAACACAAAGATTCTTTTCAGTTGCAAACTACAGTCCATACATATATATGGTGAAGTAAAAGCTCAAATCGGTTTTACAGTGAAAACTGCAGGAATTTCAAACCGGCACTATGAAACTGACTGAGAAACCACAGTAAAACTTTCCCCTGCATCCCGTTCCCTCTGCGCTACACGAACGAACGTCTCCCTACATGTTCATTTCTGAGAGATTAGTGTGTGTGAAAGCCGTCCTTCATCTAGCTTCTTGGGAACACAAATTTTCTTTTCAGTTGCAAACTACACTCCATACATATATATTGGGAGGCCTTGGCCCAACTCTGTTTTACAGTGAAAACTGCTGGAACTTCAAACCGGCACTAGGAAACAGAACGAGATACCAGAGTGAAAGTTTCCCCTTCCACCCGTTCCCTTTGTGCTAGATGAACGAACGTCTCCCCACATGTTCAGTTCTAAGAGATAAGTGTGTGTGAAAGCCTTCCTTCAACTAGCTTGTTGGGAAAACAAAGATTCTTTCAATTGCAAACTACACTGCATACATATATGGGAAGGTGTAATCTCCAACTCGGTTTTACAGTGAAAATTGCAGGAACTTCAAACCGGCTCTAGGAAACAGACTGAGAAACCAGAGTAACAGTTTCCACTGCTACCAATTCCCATTGTGCTAGATGAACGAACGTCTCTCCACATGCTCAGTTCTGAGAGATATGTGTGTGTGAAAGCCGTCCTTCACCTAGCTTGTTGGGAACATAAAGTTTCTCTTCAGTTGCAGACTACAATCCATACATTTATATGGGGAGGACATAGCTCCAACACGGTTTTACAGTGAAAACTGCAGGAATTTCAAACCAGCACTAGGAAAAAGACTGAGAAACCAGAGTAAATTTTACACTTGCAACCCGTTCCATTTGTGCTAGATGAACGAAAGTCTCTCCACATGCTCAGTTCGGAGAGATAAGTGTGTGTGAAAGCCGTCCTTCCCTTACCTTGTTTGGAATACAAAGTTTCATTTCAGTTGCAAACTACAGTTCATACATATAAATGGGGATGTACTAGCTCCAACTCGGTTTTACAGTGAAAAATGCAGGAACTTAATACCGGGAAGGAAACACACTTAGAAACCAGAGTAACAGATTCCCCTGCAACCCGTTCATTTTGTGCTAGATGAACGAACGTCTCTCCACATGCTCAGTTCTGAGAGATAAGTGTGTGTGAAAGCCGTCTTTCACCTAGCTTGTTGGGAACACAAAGTTTCTTTTAGTTGCAAACAACACAGCTTACAATTATGGGGAGTTATAAGCTCCAACACGGTTTTACAGTGAAAACTGCAGGAATTCAAACCGGCACTAGAAAAAAGAATGAGAAACCAGAGTAAATGTTACACTTGCAAAGCGTTCCCATTGTGTTAGGTGAAAGAATTTTCTCCACATGCTAAGTTCTGAGAGATAAGTGTGTGTGAAAGCCGTACTTCAGCTAGCTTGTTGGGAACACAAAGATTCTTTTCAGTTGCAAACTACAGTCCATACATATATATGGTGAAGTAAAAGCTCAAATCGGTTTTACAGTGAAAACTGCAGGAAATTCAAACCGGCACTATGAAACTGACTGAGAAACCACAGTAAAACTTTCCCCTGCATCCCGTTCCCTCTGCGCTACATGAACGAACGTCTCCCTACATGTTCATTTCTGAGAGATTAGTGTGTGTGAAAGCCGTCCTTCATCTAGCTTCTTGGGAACACAAATTTTCTTTTCAGTTGCAAACTACACTCCATACATATATATTGGGAGGCCTTGGCCCAACTCTGTTTTACAGTGAAAACTGCTGGAACTTCAAACCGGCACTAGGAAACAGAACGAGACCAGAGTGAAAGTTTCCCCTTCCACCCGTTCCCTTTGTGCTAGATGAACGAACGTCTCCCCACATGTTCAGTTCTAAGAGATAAGTGTGTGTGAAAGCCTTCCTTCAACTAGCTTGTTGGGAAAACAAAGATTCTTTCAGTTGCAAACTACACTGCATACATATATGGGAAGGTGTAATCTCCAACTCGGTTTTACAGTGAAAATTTCAGGAACTTCAAACCGGCTCTAGGAAACAGACTGAGAAACCAGAGTAACAGTTTCCCCTGCTACCAATTCCCATTGTGCTAGATGAACGAACGTCTCTCCACATGCTCAGTTCTGAGAGATATGTGTGTGTGAAAGCCGTCTCGGTTTTACTCTGATAACTGCAGGAACTTCAACCCGGCACTAGGAAACGGCCAGATAAAGATGAGTAAAATTTCCCCTTCCATCCATTCCCTTTGTGCTAGATGAACGAACGTCTCTCCATATGCTCAGTTCTAAGAGATAAGTGTGTCTGAAAGCCGTTCTTCACCTAGCTTTTTGGGAAAACAAAGATTCTTTCAGTTGCAAACTACAGTCCATACATTTATATGGGGAGGTCCAATCTGCAACACGGTTTTACAGTGAAAATTAGAAGAACTTCAAATCAGCACTAAGAAACAGACTGAGAAACCAGAGTAAATATTACACTTGCAAAGCCTTCCCATTTTCTAGGTGAACGAAATTTTCTCCACATGCTCAGTTCTGAGAGATAAGTGTGTGTGAAAGCCGTTCTTCAACTTTCTTGTTGGGAACACACAGTTTCTTTTCAGTTGCAAACTACACTCCATAAATATATATGGGGCGGTCCTGGCTCCAAATCTGTTTTACAGTGAAAACTG
This sequence comes from Camelus bactrianus, assembly GCF_048773025.1. Taxonomy (NCBI): domain Eukaryota; kingdom Metazoa; phylum Chordata; class Mammalia; order Artiodactyla; family Camelidae; genus Camelus; species Camelus bactrianus. Next base: position 1,474,766 of record NC_133566.1, read on the forward strand.
CATGAACTTCAAACCGGCACTAGGAAACATACCGAGAACTAGAGTAAAAGTTTCTCCTGCAAATCGTTCCATTTTGTGCTAGATGAACGAATGTCTCTCCACATGCTCAGTTCTGAGAGACAAGTGAGTGTGAAAGCCGTACTTCACCTAGCTTGTTGGTAATACAAATTTTCATTTCAGTTGCAAACTACACTTCATACGTGTAAATGGGGAGGTAAAAGCTCCAACTCGGTTTCACAGAGAAAAATACAGGAACTTAATACCGGCACTAGGAAACAGACTGAGAAAGCAGAGAAACAGTTTCCCCTGCAAACCGTTCCCTTTGTGCTAGATGAATGAACGTCTCTCCACATGCTCAGTTCTGAGAGATATGTGTGTGCAAATGCCGACTTTCACCTAGCAAGTTGGTAACAGAAAGTTTCTTTCAGTTGCAATCTACAATGCATACATATAGGGGGAGGTATAAGCTCCAACTCGGTTTTACACTGAAAACTGCAGGAACTTCAAACCGGCATTAGGGAACAGACAGAGAAACCAAAAAAACAGTTTCACCTGCAACCGGTTCCCTTTGTGCTAGATGAACGATTGTCTCTCCACATGCTCAGTTCTGAGAGATAAGTGTGTGTGGAAGCCATCCTTCACCTAGGTTGTTGGGAACACAAAGATTCTTCTCAATTGCAAACTACAATCCATACATATATATGGGGAGTTACTAGCTCCAAATCGGTTTTACAGAGAAAACTGCAGGAACTTCCAACGACACTAGCAAACACACTGAGAAACCGGAGAAAAATGTTCCCCTGCAACCCGTTCCATTTGTGTTAGATGAAAGAACTTCTCTCCAGATGCTCAGATCTGAGAGATAAGTGTGTGTGAAAGCCGTACTTCAAATAGCTTGTTGGGAACACAAAGTTTCTTTTCAGTTGAAAAAAACAATCCAAACATATATAAGGGATGGTACTAGCTCCAACTCACGTTTACACTGAAAACTGCAGGAACTTCAAACAGGCACTAAGAAACAGATTGAGAAACCAGAGAATAGTTTCTCCTGCAACCCTTTCCCTTTGTGCTAGATGAATGAAAGTCTCTCCACATGTTCAGTTCTGAGATATATGTGTGTGTGAAAGCCGAACTTCACTTAGCTTGTCGGGAACACAAAGTATTTTCTAAGTTGCAAACTACACTCCATACATATATATGGGGAGGTACTAGCTCATATCGGTTTTACAGTGAAAACTGCAGGAAATTCAATAAGGCACTAGGAAACAGACTGAGAAAGCTTAGTAAAATTTCCCCTACAAACCGTTCCCTTTGTGCTAGATGAACGAACGTCTCTCCACATGCTCAGTTCTGAGAGATAAATGTGTGTGAAAGCCTTCCTTCACCTAGCTTGTTGGGGACACAGAGTATCTTTTCAGTTGCAAACTACACTCCATACATATATATGGGGAAGTAGTAGCTCCAAGTCTATATTACAGTGAAAACTGCAGGAACTTCAAACCTGCACTAGGAAACAGACTCCGAACCCAGAGTAAAAGTTTCTCTTTAATCCCATTCTCTTTGTGCTATGTGAACGAACGTCTCTCCACATGCTCATTTCTGAGTGATAAATTTGTGTGAAAGACATCCTTCACCTAGCTTGTTAGGAACACAAAGTTTCTTTTCAGTTGCAAACTACACTCCATACAAATATATAGGGAGGTCGTAGCTCCAACTCAGTTTTACAGTGAAAACTGCAGGAACTTCAATACGGCACCAGGAAACAGATTGAGAAATGTTAGTAAAATTTCTCCTGCAATCCTTTCACTTTGTGCTACATGAATGAACGTCTCTCCACATGCTCAGTTCTGAGAGATAACTGTGTGTGAAAGCCTACCTTCACCTATCTTGTTGGGAACACAAAGTTTCTTTTCAGTTGCAAACTACACTCCATACATATATAAGGTGTGGACCTGGCTCCAACTCGGTTTCACAGTGAAAATTGCAGGAATTTCAAACCGGCACTAGGAAACAGACCGAGAACCAGAGTAAAAGTTTCTCCTGTAAAACGTTCCATTTTGTGCTAGATGAACGAACGTCTCTCCACATGCTCAATTCTGAGAAATAAGAGTGTATGAAAGCCGTATTTCACATAGCTTGTTGGTAATACAACTTTTCATTTCAGTTGCAAACTACAATTCATACATGTAAATGGGGAGGTACTAGCACCAACTCGATTTTACTGTGAAAAATGCAGGAACTTAAAACCGGCACTAGGAATCAGACTGAGAAACCAGAGTAACAGTTTCCCCTCCAAACCGTTCCTTTGGTGCTAGATGAACGAAAGTCTCTCCACATGCTCAGTTCTGAGAGATAAGTGTGTGCAAATGCAGTCCTTCACCTAGCTTGTTGGGAACACAATGTTTCTTTCAGTTGCAAACTACACTGCATACATATATGGGGAGGAATAAGCTCCAACTCGGTTTTACAGTGAAAACTGCAGGAACTTCAAACCGGCACTAGGAAACAGACTGAGAAACCAAAAAAACAGTTTCCCCTGCAACCAGTTCCCTTTGTGCTAGATGAACGATCGTCTCTCCACATGCTCATTTCAGAGAAATTAGTGTGTGTAAAAGCCATTCTTCACCATGATTGTTGGGAAAACAAAGTTTCTCTTCAGTTGCAAACTACAATCCATACATTTACATGGGGAGGACCTTGCTCCAACAAGGTTTTACAGTGAAAACTGCAGGAATTTCAAATCAGCACTAGGAAACAAATTGAGAAACCAGAGAATAGTTCCTCCTGCAACCAGTTCCATTTGTGCTAGATGAATGAACGTCTCACCACATGCTCAGTTCTGAGAAATAAGTGTGTGTGAAGCCGTCATTCAACTATCTTGTTGGGAACACAAAGTTTCTTTTCATTTGCAAACTACACTCCATAAATATAGATGGGGAGGTACTAGCTCCAACACGGTTTTACAGTGAAAACTGCAGGAACTTCAAACTGGCACTAGGAAACAGACTGAGATACCAGAGTAAATTTTACACTTGCAACCCGTTCCATTTGTGCTAATTGAACGAAAGTCTCTCCACATGCTCAGTTCTGAGAGATAAGTGTGTGTGAAAGCCGTCCTTCGACTAGCTTGTTGGGAAAACAAAGATTATTTTAGTTGCAAACTACACTGCTTACATTTATGGGGAGTTGTAAGATCCAACACGGTTTTACAGTGAAAAGTGCAGGAAATCAAACCGGCACTAGGAAAAAGACTGAGAATCCAGAGTAAATATTACACTCCCAAAGCGTTTCCATTGTGCTAAGTGAACGAATTTTCTCCACATGCTCAGTTCTGAGAGATAAGTGTGTGTGAAAGCCGTCCTTCTCTTAGCTTGTTGGGAATACAAATTTTCATTTCAGTTGCAAACTACACTTCATACATATAAAATGGAAGGTACTAGCTCCAACTCGGTTTTACAGTGAAAAATGCAGGAAATTAATACCGGGAAGGAAACACACAGAGAAACCAGAGTAACAGATTCCCCTGCAAACCGTTCTCTTTGTGCTAGATGAACGAACGTCTCTCCACATGCTCAGTTCTGAGAGATAAGTGTGTGTGAAAGCCGTCCTTCACCTAGCTTGTTGGGAACACAAAGTTTCTTTTCAGGTGCAATCTACACTCCATAAATATATATGGGTAGGGCCTAGCTCCAACTGGGTTTTACAGAGAAAACTGCAGGAACTTCCAACCGACACTAGGAAACACACTGAGAAACCAGAGTAAAATGTTCCCCTGCAAACAGTTCTTTGTGCTAGATGAATGAACGTCTCTCCAGATTCTCAGATCTGAGAGATAACTGTGTGTGAAAGCCGACCTTCACTTTTCTTGTTGGGAACACAAAGTTTCTTTTCAGTTGCAAAATACACTCCATACATATACATGGTGCGGTCCTGTCTCCAACTCGGTTTCACAGTGAAAACTGCAGGAACTTCAAACCGGCACTAGGAAAGAGACCGAGAACCAGAGTAAAAGTTTCTCCTGCAAAACGTTCCATTTTGTGCTAGGTGAACGAACTTTTCTCCACATGCTCTGTTCTGAGAGATAAGTGTGTGTGAAAGCCGCTCTTCACCTAGCTTGTTGGGAATAAAATTTTCATTTCAGTTGCAAACTACTCTTCATACATATAAATGGGGAGGTACTAGCTCCAACTCTGTTTTACAGTGAAAATGCAGGAACTTCATCCCGGCACTAGAAACAGACTGAGAAACCAGATTAAAATTTTCCACTGCAACCAGTTCCCATTGTGCTAGAGGAACGAACGCCTCCCCACATGCTCAGTTATGAGAGATAAGTGTTTGTGAAAGCCGTCCTTCACCTAGCTTGCTGGGAATACAAAGATTATTTTAGTTGCAACTACAATGCTTACATATATGGGGAGTTATAAGCTCCAACACGGTTTTAAAGTGAAAACTGCAGGAATTCAAAACGGAACTAGAAAAAAGACTGAGAAACCAGAGTAAATGTTACACTAGCAAAGCGTTCTTATTGTGCTAGGTGAACGAATTTTCTCCACATGCTCAGTTCTGGTTTTCTGAGAGACAAGTGTCTGTGAAAGCCGTCCTTCAACTTGCTTGTTATGAACACAAAGTTTCGTCTCAGTAGCAAACTACACTCCATATATATATATGGGGAAGTACTAGCTCCAACTCGGTTTTACAGTGAAAACTGCAGGAACTTCAAACTGGCACTGTGAAACAGACTGAGAATCCAGAGTAAAAGTTTCTCCTGTGGAACGTTCCATTTTTTGCTAGATGAACGAACGTCTCTCCACATGCTCAGTTCTGAGAGATAAGTGTCTGTGAAAACCGTCCTTCACCGAGCTTGTTTGTAATACAAATTTTCACTTCAGTTGCAAACTACAGTTCATACATATAAATGGAGTTATACTAGCTCCAAATCGGTTTTACAGAGAAAAATTCAGGAACTTAATACCGGCCCAAGGAAACAGACAGAGAAACAGAGTACAGTTTCCCCTGCAACCCGTTCCCTTTGTGCTAGATGAACGAATGGCTCTCCAAATGCTCAGTTCTGAGAGATAAGTGTTTGTGAAAGCCGTCCTTCACCTAGCTTGCTGGGAATACAAAGATTATTTTAGTTGCAAATACAATGCTTACATATATGGGGAATTATAAGCTCCAACACGGTTTTAAAGTGAAAACTGCAGGAATTCAAACCGGAACAAGAAAAAAGACTGAGAAACCAGAGTAAATGTTACAATAGCAAAGCGTTCTTATTGTGCTAGGTGAACGAATTTTCTCCACATGCTCAGTTCTGAGATATATGTGTGTGTGAAAGCCGAACTTCACCTAGCTTATCGGGAACACAAAGTTACTTTTCAGTTGCAAACTACACTCCATACATATATATGGATATGTGCTAGCTCATATCAGTTTTACAGTGAAAATTGCAGGAACTTCAATAAGGCACTAGGAAACAGACTGAGAAAGCTTAGTAAAATTTCCCCTTCAACCCGTTCCCTTTGTGCTAGATGAACGAACATCTCTCCACATGCTCAGTTCTGAGAGATAATTGTGTGTGAAAGCCGTCCTTCACCTAGCTTGTTGGGAACACAAAGTATCTTTTCAGTTGCAAACTACACTCCATACATATATATGGGGAGGTACTAGGTCCAACTCGGTTTTACAGTGAAAACTGCAGGAACTTCAAACCTGCACTAGGAAACAAACTCAGAACCCAGAGTAAAAGTTTCCCTTTAAACCCATTTTCTTTGTGTAAGGTGAACGAACGTCTCTCCACATGCTCAGTTCTGAGAGATAAATTTGTGTGAAAGACGTCCTTCACCTAGCTTGTTAGGAACACAAAGTTGCTTTTCAGTTGCAAACTACACTCCATACATATATATAGGGAGGACCTAGCTCCAACTCGCTTTTACAGTGAAAACTGCAGGAACTTCAATACGGCACCAGGAAACAGACTGAGAAAGTTTAGTAAAATTTCTCCTGCAAAACTTTCCCTTTGTTCTAGATGAACGAACGTCTCTCCACATGCTCAGTTCTGAGAGATAATTGTGTGTGAAAGTCGTCCTTCACCTAACTTGTTGGGAACACAATGTATCTTTTCAGTTGCAAACTACACTCCATACATATATATGGTGCGGTACTGTCTCCAACTCGGTTTCACAGTGAAAACTGCAGGAACGTCAAACCGGCACTAGGAAACAGACCGAGAACCAGAGTAAAAGTTTCTCCTGCAAAACGTTCCGTTTTGTGCTAGATGAACGAACGTCTCTCCACATGCTCAGTTCTGAGAGATAAGTGTGTGTGAAAGCCGTACTTCACCTAGCTTGTTGGTAATACCAATTTTCATATCAGTTGCCAACTACAATTCATACATGTAAATGGGGAGGTACTAGCTCCAACTATGTTTTACAGTGAAAAATGCAGGAACTTAATACCGGCACTAGGAAACAGACTGAGAAACCAGAGAAACAGTTTCCCCTGCAAAACGTACCCTTTGTGCTAGATGAACGAACGTCTCTCCACATACTCAGTTCTGAGAGAAAAGTGTGTGCAAATGCCGTCCTTCACCTAGCTTGTTGATAACACAAAGTTTTTTTCAGTTTCAAACTACACTGCATACATATAAGGGGATATATAAGCTCCAACTCGGTTTTACAGTGAAAACTGCAGGAATTTCAAACATGCAGTAGGAAACAGACTGAGAAATCAGATTAAAATTTTCCACTGCAACCCGTTCCCATTGTGCTAGAGGAACGAACGCCTCCCCACATGCTTATTTCTGAGAGATAAGTGTGTGTGAAAGCCGTCCTTCAACTTGCTTGTTATGAACACAAAGTTTCGTCTCAGTAGCAAACTACACTCCATATATATATATGGGGAGGTACTAGCTAAAACTCGGTTCTACAGTGAAAACTGCAAGAAATTCAAACCGGCACTAGGAAACAGACTCAGAACCCAGAGTAAAAGTTTCTACTGCAAACCGTTCCGTTTGTGCTAGGTGAATGAACGGCACTCCGCATGCTCAGTTCTGAGAGATAAGTGTGTGTGAAAGCCTTACTTCACCTAGCTTGTTTAGAACACAAAGTTTCTTTTCAGTTGCTAACTACACTCCATTCATATATATTGGGGAGGTAATATCTCAAATCGGTTTTACAGTGAAAACTGCAAGAACTTCAAACCGGCACTAGGAAATGGACTGAGAATGCTGAGTAAAATTTCCCCTTCCAACCCTTCCTTTGTGCTAGATAAACGAACGTCTCTCCACATGCTCACTTCTAAGAGATAAGTGTGTGTGAAAGCCGTCCTTCACCTAGCTTGTTGGGAACACAAAGATTCTTTCAATTGCAAACTACACTGCATACATATATGGGGAAGTATAATCTCCAACACGGTTTTACAGTGAAAACTGCAGGAACTTCAAACTGGCACTAGGAAACTGACTGAGAAACCAGAGAACAAGTTTCCCCTGCAACCCGTTCCCTTTGTGCTAGATGAACGAACGTCTCTCCACATGCTCAGTTCTGAAATATAAGTGTGTGTGAAAGCCGTCCTTCACTTAGCTTGTTTGGAACACAAAGATTCTATTCAGTTGCAAACCACAAACCATAAATATATAAGGGGATGTAATAGCTCCTACTCGTGTTTACAGGGAAAACTGCAGGTACTTCAAACCGGCACTAGGAAACAAATTGATAACCCAGAGAATAGTTTCTCCTGCAACACATTCCCTTTGTGCTAAATGAATGAACATCTCTGCACATGCTCAGTTCTGAGAATTAATGTGTGTGAATGGCGTCCTTCACCTACCTTGTCGGGAACACAAGGTTTCTTTTAAGTTGCAAACAACACTCCATACATATATATGGGGAGGTACTAGCTAAAATTCGGTTTTACAGTGAAAACTGCCGGAACTTCAATACGGCACTAGGAAAAAGACTGAGAATGCTTAGTTAAATTTCCCCTGCAACCCTTTCCTTTTGTGCTAGATGAACGAAATTATCTCCACATGCTCAGTTCTGAGAGATAAGTGGGTGTGAAAGCCGTTGTTCACCTAGCTTCTTGGGAACACAAAGTTCCTTTTCAGTTGCAAACTACGCTCCATAAATATATATGGGTAGGTAATAGCTAAAACTCGGTTTTACAGTGAAATTTGCAGGAACTTCAAACCGGCACTAGGAAACAGTCTCAGAACCCAGAGTAAATTTTCTCCTGCAACCCGTTCCGTTTGTGCTAGGTGAATGAACGGCACTCCGCATTCTCAATTATGAGAGATAAGTGTGTGTGAAAGCCGTCCTTCACCTAGCTTGTTTAGAACAAAAAGTTTCTTTTCAGTTGCTAACTGCACTCCATTCATATATATTGGGGAGGTATTATCTCAAATCGGTTTTACAGTGAAAACTGTAAGAACTTCAAACCGTCACTAGGAAAAGTACTGAGAATGCTGAGTAAAATTTCCCCTTCCAACCGTTCCCTTTGTGTTAGATAAACGAAAGTCTCTCCACATGCTCACTTCTAAGAGATAAGTGTGTGTGAAAGCCGTCCTTCACCTAGCTTGTTGGGAACACAAAGATTCTTTCAGTTGCAAACTACATTGCATACATATATGGGGAGGTATAATCTCCAACACGGTTTTACAGTGAAAACTGCAGGAACTTCAAACCGGCACTAAGAACCTGACTGAGAAACCAGAGAACAAGTTTCCCCTGCAAACCGTTTCCTTTGTGCTAGATGAAAGAACGTCTCTCCACAAGCTCATTTCTGAGAGATAAGTGTGTGTGAAAGCCGTACTTCACCTAGCTTGTTGGGAACACATAGTTTCTTTCCAGTTGCAAACAACACTCCATAAATATATATGGTGAGGTACTAGCTCCAACTCGGTTTTATAGTGAAAACTGCAGGAAATTCAAACTGGCTCTAGGAAAAAGACTGAGAAACCAGAGTAAAAGTTTTTCCAGCAACCCGTTCCCATTGCGCTAGGTGAACGAAAGTCTCTAGACATGCTCAGTTCTGAGAGATAATTGTGAGTGAAAGCCGTCCTTCACCTAGCATGCTGGGAACACAAAGTTTCTTTTCAGTTGCAAAACACACTCCATACATATACATCGGAGGTACTAGCTCAAATCGGTTTTACAGTGAAAAAAGCATGAATTTCTATCTGGCACTAGGAAACACACTGAGAATGCTGAGTAAAATTTTCCCTTAAACCCGTTCCCTTTGTGCTAGATGAACAAAAGTCTATCCACATGCTCAGTACTGAGAGATAATTGTGTGTGAAAGCAGTCAATCACCAAGCTTGTTGGGAACACAAAGTTTCTTTTAAGTTGCAAACTACACTCCATATATATATGGGGGGGTTTAATATCCAACTCGGTTTTACAGTGAAAACTGCAGGAACTTCAAACCGGCACTAGGAAACAGATTGAAAAACCAGAGTAAAATTTCCCTGCAAATCGTTCCCTTTGTGCTAGATGAACAAACGTCTCTCCACATGCTCAGATCGGAGAGATAAGTGTGTGTGAAAGCCGTACTTCACCAATCTTGTTGGGAACACCTAGTTTCATTTCAGTTGCAAAATACACTCCATACATATATATGGGGAGGTACTAGCTCCAACTCGGTTTTACTCTGAAAATTGCAGGAAATTGAAACCGGCACTAGGAAAAAGTCTCAGAACCCAGAGTAAATGTTTCTCCTGTAAAACGTCCCTTTGTCCTAGGTGAACGAACGTCTCTCCACATGCACAGATCTGAGAGATAAGTGTGTGTGAAAGCTGTCCTTCTACTAGCTTAATGGGAACACAAAGATTCTATTCAGTTGCAAACCACAAACCATACATATATAAGGGGAGGTACTAGCTCAAACTCGGGTTTACAGTGAAAACTGCTGGAACTAAAAACAGGCACTAGGAAACAGATTGAGAAACCAGAGAATAGTTTCTCCTGCAAACCTTTCCCTTTGTGCTAGATGAATGAACGTCTCTCCACATGCTCAGTTCTGAGAGGAAAGTGTGTGTGAAAGGCGTCCTTCACCTAGCTTGTCGGGAACACAAAGTTTCTTTTCATTTGCAAAATACACTCCATACATATATATGGGGAGGTATTAGCTCAAATCGATTTTATAGTGAAAACTGCAGGAACTTCAATACAGCACTAGGAAACTGAGAAAGCTTAGTAAAATTTCTCCTGCCAACCGTTCCCTTTGTGCGAGATGAACGAACGTCTCTCCAAATGCTCAGTTCTGAGAGATAAGTGGGTGTGAATGCCGTCCTTCACCTAGCTTGTTGGGAACACAAACATTCTTTTTAGTAGCAAACTACACTCCATTAATATATATGGGGTGGTACTAGCTCCAAATCGTTTTTACAGTGAATTCTGCAAGAACTTCAATCCGGCACTAGGAAACTGACTGAGAAACCAGAGAGCAAGTTTACCCAGCTAACCGTTCCCTTTGTGCTAGGTGAACGAACGTTTGTCTACATGCTCAGTTCTGAGAGATAAGTGTGTGTGAAAGCCTCACTTCACCTAGCTTGTTGGGAACACAATGTTTCTATTCAGTTGCAAACCAGTATCCATATATATATAAGGGGTGGTACTAGCTCCAACTCGGGTTTACAGTGAAAACTGCTGGAACTTCACACCTGCACTAGGAAAAAGTTTGAGAAACCAGAGAATAGTTTCTCCTGCAACCCGTTCCCTTTGTGGTAGATGAATGAATGTCTCTCCACATGCTCAGTTCTGAGAGATAAGGGTGTGCCAAAGCCGTACTTCACCTAGATTGTTAGGAACACAAAGTTTCTTTTCAGTTGCAAACTACACTGCATACATATATATGGGGAGGTACAATCTCAAATCGATTTTACAGTGAAAACTGAAGGAACTTCAATACGGCACTAGGAAACAGACTGAGAAGGTTTAGAAAATTTCCCATGCCAACCGTTCCCTTTGTACTAGATGAACGAACGTCTCTCCACATGCTCAGTTCTGAGAGATAAGTAGGTGTGAATGCCGTCCTTCACCTAGCTTGTTGGGAACACAAACTTTCTTTTCAGTTGCAAAATACACTCCATAAATATATATGGGTAGGTACAAGCTGCAACTCGGTTTTACAGTTAAAACTACAGGAAATTCAAACCGGCACTAAAAAACAGACTCAGAACCCAGAGTTATAGTTTCTCCTGCAACCCGATCTGTTTGTGCTAGGTGAACGAACGTCAATCCGCATGCTCAATTCTGAGAGATAAGTGTGTGTGAAAGCCGTACTTCACCTAGCTGGTTGGAACACAAAGTTTCTTTTCAGTTGCTAACTACACTCCATTCTTATATATGGGGAGGTACTAGCTCAAATCGGTTTTACAGTGAAAATTGCAGGAATTTTAAATCGGCACTAGGAAACGTACTGAGAAAGCTGAGTACAATTTCCCCTTCCAAGCGTTCCCTTTGTGCTAGATGAACGAACGTCTCTCCACATGCTCAGTTCTAAGACATAATTGTGTCTGAAAGCCGTCCTTCACCTAGCTTGTTGGGAAAAAAAGATTCTTTCAGTTGCAAACTACACTGCATAAATATATGGGGAGGTATAATCACCAAATCGGGTTTACAGTGAAAACTGCAGGAACTTCAAACCGGCTCTAGGAAACAGACTGAGAAACCTGAGTAACAGTTTCTCCTGCTACCCGTTCCCATTTTGCTAGATGAATGAACGTCTCTCCACATGCTCAGTTCTGAGAGATAAGTGTGTGTGAAAGCCGTCCTTCACCTAGTTTGTTGGGAACACAAAGTTTCTTTTCAGTTGCAAACTACAATCCATAAATATATATGGGGAAATACTAGCTCCAAATCTGTTTTACAGTGAATTCTGCAAGAATTTCAAACCGGCACTAGGAAACTGACAGAGAAACCAGAAAGCAAGTTTCACCTGCAACCCGTTCCATTTGTGATACATGAAAGAAAGTCTCTCAACATGCTCAGTTCTGAGAGATAAGTGTTTGTGAAAGCCATCCTTCACCTATCTTGTTGAGAACGCAAAGTTTCTTTTCAGTTGCAAACTACACTCAGTACATATATATGGGGTGGTACTAGCCCCAAATGGGTTTTACAGTGAAAACGGCAGGAAGTTCAAAACGGCACTAGGAAAAAGCCTGAGAAACCAGAGTAATAGTTTCTCCTGAAACCGGTTTCCTTTGTGCTAGATGAACGAAAGTCTATCCACATGCTCAGTTCTGAAAGATAAGTTTGGGTGAATGCCGTCCTTCAACTAGCTTGTTGGAAACACAAAGTTTCTTTTCAGTTGTAAATTACACTCCATACATATATATGGGGAGGTACTAGCTCCAACTCGGTTTTACAGTGAAAACTGCAGGAACTTCAATAAGTCACTAGGAAACAGACTGAGAAAGCTTAGTAAAATTTCCCCTGCAAACCGTCCCCTTTGTGCTAGATGAACGAACGTCTCTCCACGTGCTCAGTTCTGAGAGGTAAGTGTGTGTGAAAGCCGTCCTTCACCTAGCTTGTTGGGAAACAAAGTTTCTTTCCAGTTGCAAACTACACTCCATACATATATATGGGGAAGTAGTAGCTCCAACTCGGTTTCATAGTGAAAACTGCAGGAACTTCAAACTGTCACTAGAAAACAGACTGAGAAACCAGTGTAAAACTTTCTCCTGCAACCCCTTCCTTTTGTGCTAGGTGAACGAATGTCTCCCCACATGCTCAGTTCTGAGAGATAAGTGTGTGTGAAAGGCGTCCTTCAACTAGCTTGCTGGGAACACAAAGTTTCTTTTTAATTGCAAAATAAACTCCATACATATACATGCGGAGGTACTAGCTCAAATCGGTTTTACACTGAATATAGCAGGAATTTCAATCCGGCACTTGGAAACAGACTGAGAATGCTGAGTAAAATATTCCCTTCAAACCGTTCCCTTTGTGCTAGATGAACGAAAGTCTATCCACATGCTCAGTTCTGAGAGATAAGTATGTGTGAAAGCAGTCCATCACCAAGCTTGTTGGGAACACAAAGTTTTTTAAGTTGCAAACTACACTCCATAAATTTATGGGGGGATATAAGCTCCAAATCGGTTTTACAGTGAAAACTGCAGGAACTTAAAACAGGCTCTAGAAACAGACTCAGAACCCAGAGTAAAAGTTTCACCTGTAAACCGATTCCTTTGTCCTAGGTGAATGAACGTCTCTCCACATGCTCAGTTCTGAGGGATAAGTGTGTGTGAAAGCCATCCTTCACCTATCTTGTTGAGAACGCAAAGTTTCTTTTCAGTTGCAAACTACAATCTGTACATATATATGGGGTGGTACTAGCTCCAAATGGGTTTTTCAGTGAAAACTGCACGAACTTCATAACGACACTAGGAAAAAGCCAGAGAAACCAGAGTAAAAGTTACTCCTGAAACCGGTTTCTTTTTGCTAGATGAACGAACATGTCTCCACATGCTCAGTTCTGAAAGATAATTGTGGGTTAAAGCCGCCCTTCATCTAGCTTGTTGGAAACACAAAGTTTTTTTTCAGTTGTAAATTACACTCCATACGTATATATGGCGAGGTACTAGCTCCAACTCAGTTTTACAGTGAAAACTGCAGGTACTTCAATAAGACACTAGGAAACAGACTGAGAAAGCTTAGTAAAATTTCCCCTGCAACCAGTTCCCTTTGTGCTAGATGAACGAACGTCTCTCCCAATGCTCAATTCTGAGAGATAATTGTGTGTGAATGCCGTCCTTCACCTAGCTTGTTTGGAAACAAAGATTGTTTCCAGTTTCAAACTACACTCCATACATATATATGGGGAGGTAGTAGCTCCAACTCGGTTTCATAGTGAAAACTGCAGGAACTTCAAACTGGCACTAGAAACAGTCTGAGAAACCAGTGTAAAAGTTTCTCCTGCAACCCGTTCCTTTTGCGCTAGATGAACGAAAGTCTCTCCAGATGCTCAGTTCTGAGTGATAAATGTGTGCGGAAGCCGTCGTTCAACTAGCTTGCTTGGAACACAAAGTTTCTTTTAAGTTGCAAAATAAACTCCATACATATACATGCGGAGGTACTAGCTCAAATCAGTTTTACACTGAATATAGCAGGAATTTCAATCCGGCACTAGGAAACAGACTGAGAATGCTGAGTAAAATTTTCCCTTCAACCCGTTCCCTTTGTGCTAGATGAAAGAACGTCTATCAACATGCTCAGTTCTGAGTGATAAGTGTGTCTGAAAGCAGTCCATCACCAAGCATGTTGGGAACACAAAGTTTCATTGATTTGCAAACTACACTCCATAAATATATGGGGCGGTATAAGCTCCAAATCTGTTTTACAGTGAAAACTGCAGGAACTTCAAACCGGCACCAGGAAAGAGATTGAGAAACCAGAGTAAAAGTTTCCCTGCAAACCTTTCCCTTTGTGCTAGATGAACGAACGTCTCTCCACATGCTCAGTTCTGAGGGATAAGTAGGTGTGAAAGCCGTACATCACCAAGCTTGTTGGGAACACAAAATTTCTTTTCAGTTGCAAACTACACTCCATACATACATATGGGGAGGACTTAGCTCCACCTGGGTTTTACAGTGAAAACTGCAGGAACTTCAAACTGGCACTAGGAAATAGACTGAGAAACCAGAATATTATTTTCCCCTGCAACCCGTTCCATTTGTGCTAGATGAAAGAACGTCTCTCCACATGCTCAGTTCTGAGAGATAAGTGTGTGTGAAAGCCGCACTTCACCTAGCTTGTTGGGAACACAGAGTTTCTATTCACTTACAAACCATTATCCATACATATATAAGGGGAGGTACAAGCTCCAACTCGGGTTTACAGTGAAAACTGCTGGAACTTCACACCGGCACTAGGAAAAAGATTGAGAAACCAGAGAATAATTTATCCTGCACCCCTTTCCCTTTGTGGTAGGTGAATGAAAGTCTCTCCACATACTCAGTTCTGAGAGATAAGTGTGTGTGAAAGCCGTCCTTCACCTAGCTTGTTGTAAACACAAAGATTTTTTTCAGTTGCTAACTACACTCCATATATATATATGGGGCGGTACTAGCTCCAACTCAGTTTTAAAGTGAAAACTGCAGAAATTTCAATCCAGGACTAGGAAACAGACTCAGAACCCAGAGAAACAGTTTCTCCTGCAAACTCTTCCTTTGAGCTAGGTGAACGAACGTCTCTCCACATGCTCAGTTCTGAAAGATAAATGTGTGTTGAAGCCATCCTTCACCTAGGTTTTTGGGAACACATACTTTCTCCTCAATTGCAAACTACAATCAATACATATATATGGGGATGTACTAGCTCCAACTCGTTTTTACAGAGAAAACTGCAGGAAATTCCAACCGGCACTATGAAACATATTGAGAAACCAGAGAATAATTTCTCCTGCAAACCGTTCACTTTTTGCTAGATGAATGAAGGTCTCTCCACATGCTCAGTTTTGAGATGTAAGTGTTTGTGAAAGGCGTCCTTCACACAGCTTGTAGGGAACACAAAGTTTCTTTTCAGTTGCAAACTATACTCCATACATATATATGGGGAGGTACTAGCTCAAATCGATTTTACAGTGAAAACTGCAGGATCTTCAATAAGGAACTAGGAAACAGACTGAGAAAGCTTAGTAAAATTTCTCCTGCCACCCGTTCCCTTTGTGCTAGATGAACAAACGTCTATCCACATGCTCAGTTCTGAGATATAAGTGGGTGTGAAAGCCGTCCTTCACCTAGCTTGTTTGGAAAAAATTTATTTCCAGTTGCAAACTACACTCCATACATATAAATGGGGAGGAAGTAGCTCCAACTCGGTTTCATAGTGAAAACTGCAGGAACTTCAAACTGGCACTAGAAAACAGACTGAGAAACGAGTGTAAAAGTTTCCCCTGCAAACCATTCCTTTTGTGCTAGATGAACGAAAGTCTCTCCACATGCTCTGTTCTGAATGATAATTGTGTGTGGAAGCCGTCCTTCACCTAGTTTGCTGGGAACACAAAGTTTCTTTTAAGTTGCAAAATAAGCTCCATACATATATAACGGGATATACTAGCTGCAACTCGGGTTTACAGTGAAAACTGCAGGAACTTCAACCCGGCTCTAGGAAACAGACTGAGAATCCAGAGTAAAAGTTTCTCCTCCAACCCGTTCCCATAGTGCTAGATGAACGAACGTCTCTCCACATGCTCAGTTCTGAGAGATAAGTGTGTGTGAAAGCCGTCCTTCACCTAGCTTGTTGGGAACACAAATTTTCTATTCAGTTGCAAACTGCACTCCATAAATATATATGGGGAAGTACTAGCTCCAAATCGGTTTTACAGTGAAAACTGAAGGAATTTCAACCCGGCACTAGGAAACTGATTGAGAAACCAGAGAACAAGTTTCCCTGCAACCCGTTCCCTTTGAGCTACATGAAAGAAAGTCTCTCCACATGCTCAGTTCTGAGAGATAAGTGTGTGTGAAAGCCATTCTTCTCCTAGCTTGTTGAGAACGCAAAGTTTCTTTTCAGTTGCAAACTACTCTCCGTATATATATATGGGGTGGTACAGGCTCCAAATCGATTTTACAGTGAAAACTGCAGGAACTTCAAAACGGAACTAGGAAAAAGACTGAGAAACCAGAGTAATAGTTTCTCCTTAAACCGGTTTCCTTTGTGGTAGATGAACGAACGTCTCTCCACATGCTCAGTTCTGAAAGATAAGTGTGGGTGAAAGCCGCCCTTAAACTAGCTTGTTGAAAACACAAACTATCTTTTCAGTTGCAAATTACACTCCATACATATATATGGGGAGGTACTAACTCCAACTCGATTTTACAGTGAAAACTGCAGGAACTTCAATAAGGCATTAGGAAACAGACTGAGAAAGCTTAGTAAAATTTCCCCTGCAAACCGTTCCCTTTGTGCTAGATGAACGAACGTCTCTCCACATGCTCAGTTCTGAGAGATAAGTGTGTTTGAAAGCCTTCCTTCAATTAGCTTGTTGGGAAACAGAGTTTCTTTCCAGTTCCAAAATACACTCCATACATATATTTTGGGAGGTAGTAGCTCCAACTCGGTTTCATAGTGAAAACTGCAGTAACTTCAAACTGGCACTAGGAAACAGACAGAGAAACCAGAGTAAAATTTTCTCCTGCAACCCCTTCCATTTATGCTAGGTGAACGAAAGTCTCTCCACATGCTCAGTTCTGAGAGATAAGTGTGTGTGAAAGCTGTCCTTCACCTAGCTTGCTGGAAACACAAAGTTTCTTTTTAGTTGTAAAATACACTCAATACATATACATGCGGAAGTACTAGCTGAAATCGGTTTTACAATGAAAATAGCAGGAATTTCAATCCGGCACCAGGAATCAGACTGAGAATGCTGAGTAAAATTTTCCCTTCAACCCGTTCCCTTTGTGCTAGATGAACGAACGTCTATCCACATGCTCAGTACTGAGAGATAAGTGTGAGTGAAAGCAGTCCATCACCAAGCTTGTTGGGAACACAAAGTTTCTTTAAGTTGCAAAATACAGTCCATAATTATATGGGGGTGATTATAAGCTCCAACTCAGTTTTACAGTGAAAACTGCAGGAATTTCAAACCAGCACTAGGAAACAGTTTGAGAAACCATAGTAAAATTTTCCCTGCAAACCGTTCCCTTAGTTCCAGATGAACGAACGTCTCTCCACATGCTCAGATCTGAGAGATAAGTTTGTGTGAAAGCCGTCCTACACCAACCTTGTTTTGAATACAAAGTTTCATTTCAGTTGCAAAATTCACTCCATACATATATATGGGGATGTACTAGCTCCAACTCGGTTTTACACTGAAAATTGCAGGAAATTGAAACCGGCACTAGGAAAAAGTCTCAGAACCCAGAGTAAATGTTTCTCCTGTAAACCGTCCCTTTGCCCTAGGTGAACGAACGTCCCTCTACATGCTCAGATCTGAGAGATAAGTGTGTGTGAAATCTGTCCTTCAACTAGCTTGTTGGGAACACAAAGATTCTATTAAGTTGCAAACCACAAACCGTACATATATAAGGGGAGGTACTAGCTCAAACTCGGGTTTACAGTGAAAACTGCAGGAACTTCAATACGGCACTAGGAAACAGACTGAGAAATCTTAGTAAAATTTCTCCTGCCACCCGTTCCCTTTGTGCTAGATGAACGAACGTTTCTCCACATGCTCAGTTCTAAGAGATAATTGTGTGTGAAAGCCGTCCTTCATATAGTTTGTAGGGAACACAAAGATTCTTTCAGTTGCAAACTTCACTGCATACTTATATGGGGAGGCATAATCTCCAACTCGGTTTTACAGTGAAAACTGCAGGAACTTCAAACTGGCTGTAGGAAACAGACTGAGAAACCAGAGTAACAGTTTCTCCTGCTACCCGTTCCCAATGTGATAGATGAACGAACGTCTCTCCACATGCTCAGTTCTGAGAGATAAGTGTGTGTGAAAGCCGTCCTTCACTTAGTTTGTTGGGAACACAAACTTTCTATTCAGTTGCAAACTACACTCCATAAATATATATGGGGAAGTACTAGCTCCAAATCGATTTTACAGTGAAAACTGCAGGAACTTCAAACCGGCACTAGGAAACAGACTGAGAAACCAGAGTAAAAGTTTCTCCTGCAACCCTTTCCCTTTGTGCTAGATGAACGAATGTTTCTTCACATGCTCAGTTGTGAGAGATAATTGTGTGTGAAAGCTGTCCTTCACCTAGCTTCTTGGGAACACAAAGTTTCTTTTCTGTTGCAAACTCCACTCCATACATATATATGGGGAGCTCCTAGCGCCAACTCTGTTTTAAAGTGAAAACTGCAGGAACTTCAATAAGGCATTAGGAAACTGACTGAGAAACAGAATAAAAGTTTCTCCTGCAAACCGTTCCCTTTGTGCTAGATGAACGAAAGTCTCTCCACATGCTCAATTCTGAGAGATAAGTGTGTGTGAAAGCTGTCCTTCAACTAGCTTGCTGAAAACACAAAGTTTCTTTTTAGTTGTAAAATACACTCAATACATATACATGCAGATATACTAGCTCAAATCGGTTTTAAACTGAAAATAGCAGGAATTTCAATCCAGCACCAGGAAACAGAATGAGAAACCAGAGTAAAATTTTCTCCTGCAACACGTTCCCTTTGCGCTAGGTGAACGAAAGTCTCTCCACATGATCAGTTCTGAGAGATAATTGTGTGTGAAAGCCGTCCTTCAACTAGCTTGCTGGGAACACAAATTTTCTGTTCAGTTGCAAACTACACTCCATAAATTTATATGGGGAGGTAAAAGCTCATATCGGTTTTACAGTGAAAACTGCATGAACTTAAATACGGCACTAGGAAACAGACTGAGAATGCTGAGTAAAATTTCCCCTACAAACCTTTCCTTTTGTGCTAGATGAACGAACGTCTCTCCACATGCTCAGTTCTGAGAGAAAATTGTGTGTGAAAGCCGTACTTCACCTAGCTTGTTGGGAACACAAAGTTTCTTTTCAGTTGCAAACTACATTCCATAAATAAATATAGGGAAGTTCTTGCTCCAACTCGGTTTTACAGTGAAAACTGCAGGAACTTCAAATTGGCACTAGGAAACAGACTGAGAAAACAGAGTAAAAGTTTCTCCTGCAAACCATTCCCTTTGTGCTAGGTGAATGAACGTCTCTCCACATGCTCTTTTCTGAAAGATAAGTGTGTGTGAAAGCCGTCCTTCACATAGCTTGTTGGAAACACAAAGTTTCTTTTCAGTTGCAAACTACACTCCATACATATATATGGGGAGGTACTTGCTCCAACTCGGTTTTACAGTGAAAACTGCAGGAACTTCAAACCGGCACTAGGAAACAGCCTGAGAATCCAGAGTAAAAGTTTCTCCTGCAACCCGTTCCTTTGTGCTAGGTGAACGAAAGTCTCCAAATGCTCAGTTCTGAGAGATAATTGTGTCTGAAAGCAGTCCATCACCAAGCTTGTTGGGAACACAAAGTTTCTATAATTTGCAAACTACACTCCTTAAATATATATGGGGAAGTACTAGCTCCAAATCGGTTTTACAGTGAAAACTGAAGGAATTTCAACCCGGCACTAGGAAACTGATTGAGAAACCAGAGAACAAGTTTCCCTGCAACCCGTTCCCTTTGAGCTACATGAAAGAAAGTCTCTCCACATGCTCAGTTCTGAGAGATAAGTGTGTGTGAAAGCCATTCTTCACCTAGCTTGTTGAGAACGCAAAGTTTCTTTTCAGTTGCAAACTACTCTCCGTATATATATATGGGGTGGTACAGGCTCCAAATCGATTTTACAGTGAAAACTGCAGGAACTTCAAAACGGAACTAGGAAAAAGACTGAGAAACCAGAGTAATAGTTTCTCCTTAAACCGGTTTCCTTTGTGGTAGATGAACGAACGTCTCTCCACATGCTCAGTTCTGAAAGATAAGTGTGGGTGAAAGCCGCCCTTAAACTAGCTTGTTGAAAACACAAACTATCTTTTCAGTTGCAAATTACACTCCATACATATATATGGGGAGGTACTAACTCCAACTCGATTTTACAGTGAAAACTGCAGGAACTTCAATAAGGCATTAGGAAACAGACTGAGAAAGCTTAGTAAAATTTCCCCTGCAAACCGTTCCCTTTGTGCTACATGAACGAACGTCTCTCCACATGCTCAGTTCTGAGAGATAAGTGTGTTTGAAAGCCTTCCTTCAATTAGCTTGTTGGGAAACAGAGTTTCTTTCCAGTTCCAAAATACAATCCATACATATATTTTGGGAGGTAGTAGCTCCAACTCGGTTTCATAGTGAAAACTGCAGTAACTTCAAACTGGCACTAGGAAACAGACAGAGAAACCAGAGTAAAATTTTCTCCTGCAACCCCTTCCATTTATGCTAGGTGAACGAAAGTCTCTCCACATGCTCAGTTCTGAGAGATAAGTGTGTGTGAAAGCTGTCCTTCACCTAGCTTGCTGGAAACACAAAGTTTCTTTTTAGTTGTAAAATACACTCAATACATATACATGCGGAAGTACTAGCTGAAATCGGTTTTACAATGAAAATAGCAGGAATTTCAATCCGGCACCAGGAATCAGACTGAGAATGCTGAGTAAAATTTTCCCTTCAACCCGTTCCCTTTGTGCTAGATGAACGAATGTCTATCCACATGCTCAGTACTGAGAGATAAGTGTGAGTGAAAGCAGTCCATCACCAAGCTTGTTGGGAACACAAAGTTTCTTTAAGTTGCAAAATACAGTCCATAATTATATGGGGGTGATTATAAGCTCCAACTCAGTTTTACAGTGAAAACTGCAGGAATTTCAAACCAGCACTAGGAAACAGTTTGAGAAACCATAGTAAAATTTTCCCTGCAAACCGTTCCCTTAGTTCCAGATGAACGAACTTCTCTCCACATGCTCAGATCTGAGAGATAAGTTTGTGTGAAAGCCGTCCTACACCAAGCTTGTTTTGAATACAAAGTTTCATTTCAGTTGCAAAATTCACTCCATACATATATATGGGGATGTACTAGCTCCAACTCGGTTTTACACTGAAATCTGCAGGAAATTGAAACCGGCACTAGGAAAAAGTCTCAGAACCCAGAGTAAATGTTTCTCCTGTAAACCATCCCTTTGTCCTAGGTGAACGAACGTCTCTCTACATGCTCAGATCTGAGAGATAAGTGTGTGTGAAATCTGTCCTTCAACTAGCTTGTTGGGAACACAAAGATTCTATTCAGTTGCAAACCACAAACCGTACATATATAAGGGGAGGTACTAGCTCAAACTCGGGTTTACAGTGAAAACTGCAGGAACTACAAAAAGGCACTAGCAAACAGATTGAGAAACCAGAGATTAGTTTCTCCTGCAACCCGTTCCCTTTGTGCTAGATGAACGAAAGTTTCTCCTCATGCTCTGTTCTGAGAGGTAAGTGAGTGTGAAAGGCGTCCTTCACCTAGCTTGTCGGGAACACAAAGTTTCTTTTTACTTGCAAACTACACTCCATATATATATATGGGGAAGTAGTAGCTCAAATCGATTTTACAGTGAAAACTGCAGGAACTTCAATAAGGCATTAGGAAACAGACTGAGAAAGCTTAGTAAAATTTCCCCTGCAAACCGTTCCCTTTGTGCTAGATGAACGAACGTCTCTCCACATGCTCAGTTCTGAGAGATAAGTGTGTTTGAAAGCCTTCCTTCAATTAGCTTGTTGGGAAACAGAGTTTCTTTCCAGTTCCAAAATACACTCCATACATATATTTTGGGAGGTAGTAGCTCCAACTCGGTTTCATAGTGAAAACTGCAGTAACTTCAAACTGGCACTAGGAAACAGACAGAGAAACCAGAGTAAAATTTTCTCCTGCAACCCCTTCCATTTATGCTAGGTGAACGAAAGTCTCTCCACATGCTCAGTTCTGAGAGATAAGTGTGTGTGAAAGCTGTCCTTCACCTAGCTTGCTGGAAACACAAAGTTTCTTTTTAGTTGTAAAATACACTCAATACATATACATGCGGAAGTACTAGCTGAAATCGGTTTTACAATGAAAATAGCAGGAATTTCAATCCGGCACCAGGAATCAGACTGAGAATGCTGAGTAAAATTTTCCCTTCAACCCGTTCCCTTTGTGCTAGATGAACGAATGTCTATCCACATGCTCAGTACTGAGAGATAAGTGTGAGTGAAAGCAGTCCATCACCAAGCTTGTTGGGAACACAAAGTTTCTTTAAGTTGCAAAATACAGTCCATAATTATATGGGGGTGATTATAAGCTCCAACTCAGTTTTACAGTGAAAACTGCAGGAATTTCAAACCAGCACTAGGAAACAGTTTGAGAAACCATAGTAAAATTTTCCCTGCAAACCGTTCCCTTAGTTCCAGATGAACGAACTTCTCTCCACATGCTCAGATCTGAGAGATAAGTTTGTGTGAAAGCCGTCCTACACCAAGCTTGTTTTGAATACAAAGTTTCATTTCAGTTGCAAAATTCACTCCATACATATATATGGGGATGTACTAGCTCCAACTCGGTTTTACACTGAAATCTGCAGGAAATTGAAACCGGCACTAGGAAAAAGTCTCAGAACCCAGAGTAAATGTTTCTCCTGTAAACC
Organism: Camelus bactrianus; assembly: GCF_048773025.1. Classification (NCBI taxonomy): domain Eukaryota; kingdom Metazoa; phylum Chordata; class Mammalia; order Artiodactyla; family Camelidae; genus Camelus; species Camelus bactrianus. The sequence continues at coordinate 1,497,851 of NC_133566.1, forward strand.
ATCCCTTTGTCCTAGGTGAACGAACGTCTCTCTACATGCTCAGATCTGAGAGATAAGTGTGTGTGAAATCTGTCCTTCAACTAGCTTGTTGGGAACACAAAGATTCTATTCAGTTGCAAACCACAAACCGTACATATATAAGGGGAGGTACTAGCTCAAACTCGGGTTTACAGAGAAAACTGCAGGAACTACAAAAAGGCACTAGCAAACAGATTGAGAAACCAGAGATTAGTTTCTCCTGCAACCCGTTCCCTTTGTGCTAGATGAACGAAAGTTTCTCCTCATGCTCTGTTCTGAGAGGTAAGTGAGTGTGAAAGGCGTCCTTCACCTAGCTTGTCGGGAACACAAAGTTTCTTTTTACTTGCAAACTACACTCCATATATATATATGGGGAAGTAGTAGCTCAAATCGATTTTACAGTGAAAACTGCAGGAACTTCAATAAGGCATTAGGAAACAGACTGAGAAAGCTTAGTAAAATTTCCCCTGCAAACCGTTCCCTTTGTGCTAGATGAACGAACGTCTCTCCACATGCTCAGTTCTGAGAGATAAGTGTGTTTGAAAGCCTTCCTTCAATTAGCTTGTTGGGAAACAGAGTTTCTTTCCAGTTCCAAAATACACTCCATACATATATTTTGGGAGGTAGTAGCTCCAACTCGGTTTCATAGTGAAAACTGCAGTAACTTCAAACTGGCACTAGGAAACAGACAGAGAAACCAGAGTAAAATTTTCTCCTGCAACCCCTTCCATTTATGCTAGGTGAACGAAAGTCTCTCCACATGCTCAGTTCTGAGAGATAAGTGTGTGTGAAAGCTGTCCTTCACCTAGCTTGCTGGAAACACAAAGTTTCTTTTTAGTTGTAAAATACACTCAATACATATACATGCGGAAGTACTAGCTGAAATCGGTTTTACAATGAAAATAGCAGGAATTTCAATCCGGCACCAGGAATCAGACTGAGAATGCTGAGTAAAATTTTCCCTTCAACCCGTTCCCTTTGTGCTAGATGAACGAATGTCTATCCACATGCTCAGTACTGAGAGATAAGTGTGAGTGAAAGCAGTCCATCACCAAGCTTGTTGGGGACACAAAGTTTCTTTAAGTTGCAAAATACAGTCCATAATTATATGGGGGTGAATATAAGCTCCAACTCAGTTTTACAGTGAAAACTGCAGGAATTTCAAACCAGCACTAGGAAACAGTTTGAGAAACCATAGTAAAATTTTCCCTGCAAACCGTTCCCTTAGTTCCAGATGAACGAACTTCTCTCCACATGCTCAGATCTGAGAGATAAGTTTGTGTGAAAGCCGTCCTACACCAAGCTTGTTTTGAATACAAAGTTTCATTTCAGTTGCAAAATTCACTCCATACATATATATGGGGATGTACTAGCTCCAACTCGGTTTTACACTGAAAACTGCAGGAAATTGAAACCGGCACTAGGAAAAAGTCTCAGAACCCAGAGTAAATGTTTCTCCTGTAAACCATCCCTTTGTCCTAGGTGAACGAACGTCTCTCTACATGCTCAGATCTGAGAGATAAGTGTGTGTGAAATCTGTCCTTCAACTAGCTTGTTGGGAACACAAAGATTCTATTCAGTTGCAAACCACAAACCGTACATATATAAGGGGAGGTACTAGCTCAAACTCGGGTTTACAGTGAAAACTGCAGGAACTACAAAAAGGCACTAGCAAACAGATTGAGAAACCAGAGATTAGTTTCTCCTGCAACCCGTTCCCTTTGTGCTAGATGAACGAAAGTTTCTCCTCATGCTCTGTTCTGAGAGGTAAGTGAGTGTGAAAGGCGTCCTTCACCTAGCTTGTCGGGAACACAAAGTTTCTTTTTACTTGCAAACTACACTCCATATATATATATGGGGAAGTAGTAGCTCAAATCGATTTTACAGTGAAAACTGCAGGAACTTCAATACGGCACTAGGAAACAGACTGAGAAATCTTAGTAAAATTTCTCCTGCCACCCGTTCCCTTTGTGCTAGATGAACGAACGTCTCTCCACATGCTCAGTTGTGAGAGATCGGTGGGTGTGAAAGCCGTCCTTCACTTAGTTTGTTGGGAAAACAAACATACTTTTCAGTTGCAAACTACACTCCATACATATACATGGGGAGGTACTAGCTCCAAATCGGTTTTACAGTGAAAACTGCAGGAACTTCAAAACGGCACTAGGAAACTGACTGAGAAACCAGAGAGCAATTTTCCCCTGCAACACGTTCCATTTGTGATACATGAAAGAAACTCTCTCCACATGCTCAGTACTGAGAGATAAGTGTGTGTGAAAGCCATTCCTCACCTATCTTGTTGAGAACGCAAAGTTTCTTTTCAGTTGCAAACTACAATCCGTACATATATATGGGGTGGTACTAGCTCCAAATGGGTTTTACAGTGTAAACGGCAGGAACTTCAAAATGGCACTAGAAAAAAGCCTGAGAAACCAGAGTAAAAGTTTCACCTGAATCCGGTTTCATTTGTGCTAGATGAACGAACGTTTCTCCACATGCTCAGTTCTAAGAGATAATTGTGTGTGAAAGCCGTCCTTCATATAGTTTGTAGGGAACACAAAGATTCTTTCAGTTGCAAACTTCACTGCATACTTATATGGGGAGGCATAATCTCCAACTCGGTTTTACAGTGAAAACTGCAGGAACTTCAAACTGGCTGTAGGAAACAGACTGAGAAACCAGAGTAACAGTTTCTCCTGCTACCCGTTCCCATTGTGATAGATGAACGAACGTCTCTCCACATGCTCAGTTCTGAGAGATAAGTGTGTGTGAAAGCCGTCCTTCACTTAGTTTGTTGGGAACACAAACTTTCTATTCAGTTGCAAACTACACTCCATAAATATATATGGGGAAGTACTAGCTCCAAATCGATTTTACAGTGAAAACTGCAGGAACTTCAAACCGGCACTAGGAAACAGACTGAGAAACCAGAGTAAAAGTTTCTCCTGCAACCCTTTCCCTTTGTGCTAGATGAACGAATGTTTCTTCACATGCTCAGTTGTGAGAGATAATTGTGTGTGAAAGCTGTCCTTCACCTAGCTTCTTGGGAACACAAAGTTTCTTTTCTGTTGCAAACTCCACTCCATACATATATATGGGGAGCTCCTAGCGCCAACTCTGTTTTAAAGTGAAAACTGCAGGAACTTCAATAAGGCATTAGGAAACTGACTGAGAAACAGAATAAAAGTTTCTCCTGCAAACCGTTCCCTTTGTGCTAGATGAACGAAAGTCTCTCCACATGCTCAATTCTGAGAGATAAGTGTGTGTGAAAGCTGTCCTTCAACTAGCTTGCTGAAAACACAAAGTTTCTTTTTAGTTGTAAAATACACTCAATACATATACATGCAGATATACTAGCTCAAATCGGTTTTAAACTGAAAATAGCAGGAATTTCAATCCAGCACCAGGAAACAGAATGAGAAACCAGAGTAAAATTTTCTCCTGCAACACGTTCCCTTTGCGCTAGGTGAACGAAAGTCTCTCCACATGATCAGTTCTGAGAGATAATTGTGTGTGAAAGCCGTCCTTCAACTAGCTTGCTGGGAACACAAATTTTCTGTTCAGTTGCAAACAACACTCCATAAATTTATATGGGGAGGTAACAGCTCATATCGGTTTTACAGTGAAAACTGCATGAACTTAAATACGGCACTAGGAAACAGACTGAGAATGCTGAGTAAAATTTCCCCTACAAACATTTCCTTTTGTGCTAGATGAACGAACGTCTCTCCACATGCTCAGTTCTGAGAGATAAGTGTGTGTGAAATCCATTCTTCACCTAGTTGTTGAGAACGCAAAGTTTATTTTCAGTTGCAAACTACACTGCATACATATATATGGGGAGGTACTAGCTCCAACTCGGTTTTACAGTGAAAACTGCAGGAATTTCATACCAGCACTAGGAAAAAGACTCAGAACCCAGAGAAACAGTTTATCCTGCTAACCTATCCGTTTGTGATAGGTGAACGAACGCCTCTCCACATGCTCAGTTCTGAGAGATAAATGTGTGTGAAAGCCGCACTTCACCTAGCTTGTTGGGAGCACAAAGATTCTATTCAGTTGCAAACCACTATCCATACATATATAAGGGGAGGTAGTAGCTCCAACTCGGGTTTACAGTGAAAACTGCTGAAACTTCACAACGGCACTTGAAAAACGATTGAGAAACCAGAGAATAGTTTCTCCTGCAACACGTTACCTTTGTGGTAGATGAATGAACGTCTCTCCACATGCTCAGTTCTGAGAAATAATTGTGTGTGAAAGCCGTATTTCACCTAGCTTGTTAGGAACACAAAGTTTCTTTTCAGTTTCAAACTACACTCCATACATATATATTGGGAGGTCCTAGCTCCAACTCGATTTTGCAGTGAAAAATGCAGGAACTTCAAACGGCACTAGGAAACAGACTGAGAAAGTTAGTAAAATTTCCCTGCAACCCGTTCCCTTTGTGCTACATGAACGAAGGTCTCTCCACATGCTCAGTTCTGAGAGATAAGTGTGTGTGAAAGCCGTTCTTCATCTAGCTTGTTTGGAACACAAAGTTTCTTTCCAGTTGCAATCTACACTCCATATATATATATGGGGATGTCCTAGCCCCAACTGGGTTTTACAGTGAAAACTGCAGGAACTTCATGCTGGCACTAGGAAACAGACTGATACACCAGAGTAAAAGTTTCCCCTGCAACAAGTTCCCTTTGTGCTAGGTGAATGAACGTCTCTCCACTTGCACAGTTCTGAGAGAAAAGTGTGTGTGAAAGCCGTCCTTCACCTAGCTTGTTGGGAACACAAAGATTCTACTCAGTTGCAAACTAAACTCTGTACATATATATGGGTAGGTACTAGCTCCAACTCGATTTTACAGATAAATCTGAAGAAACTTTCAACCGACACTAGGAAACCCACTAAGAAACCAGAGTAAAATGATCACCTGCAACCCTTTCCCTTTGTGCTAGATGAATGAACGTCTCTTCAGATGCTCAAATCTGAGAGATAAGTGTGTGTGAAAGCCGTCCTTCACCTAGCTTGTCGGAACAAAAAGTTTCTATTCAGTTGCATACTACACTCCATATATAAATATAGGGAGGTTCTAGTTCAAATCGGTTTTACAGTGAAAAATGCAGGAACTTCAATAGGGCACTAGGATAAAGACTGAGAATCCAGAGTAAAAGTTTCTCCTGAAACCCGTTTAATTTGTGCTAGATGAACGAAAGTCTCTCCACATGCTCAGTTCAGAAAGATAAGTGTGGGTGAAAGCCGAACTTCACCTAGCTTGTTGGAAACACAAAGTTTCTTTTCAGTTGCAAATTACACTCCAAAAATATATATGGGGATGTTCTGCCTCCAACTCGATTTTACAGTGAAAACTGCAGGAACTTCAATAAGGCACTAGGAAACAGACTGAGAAAGCTTAGTAAAATTTCACTGCAAACCGTTCCCTTTGTTCTAGATGAACGAACGTCTCTCCACATGCTCATTTCTGAGAGATATGTGTGTGTGAAAGCCGTCCTTCACATAGCTTGTTGGGAAAACAAAGTTCCTTTCCAGTTGCAAACTACACTCCATATATATATATGGGGAAGTACTAGCACCAACTCGGTTTTATAGTGAAAACTGCAGGAAGTTCAAACTGGCACTAGGAAACAGAATGAGAAACCAGAGTAAAAGTTTCTCCTGCAACACGTTCCCTTTGCGCTAGGTGAACGAAAGTCTCTCCACATGCTCAGTTCTGAGAGATAATTGTGTGTGAAAGCCGTCCTTCATCTAGCTTGCCTGGAACACAAATTTTCTGTTCAGTTGCAAACTACACTCCATAAATTTATAGGGGGAAGTAATAGCTCATATCGGTTTTACAGTGAAAACTGCATGAACTTAAATAAGGCACTAGGAAACAGACTGAGAATGCTTAGTAAAATTTCCCCTACAAACCTTTCCTTTTGTGCTAGATGAACGAACGTCTCTCCACATGCTCAGTTCTGAGAGATAATTGTGTGTGAAAGCCGTACTTCACCTAGCTTGTTGGGAACACAAAGTTTCTTTTCAGTTGCAAACTACATTCCATAAATAAATATAGGGAAGTTCTAGCTCCAACTCGGTTTTACAGTGAAAACTGCAGGAACTTCAAATTTGCACTAGGAAACAGACTGAGATAACAGAGTAAATGTTTATCCTGCAAACCATTCCCTTTGTGCTAGGTGAACGAATGTCTCTCCACATGCTCTTTTCTGAAAGATAAGTGTGTGTGAAAGCCGTCCTTCACATAGCTTGTTGGAAACACAAAGTTTCTTTTCAGTTGCAAACTACACTCCATACATATATATGGGGAGGTACTTGCTCCAACTCGGTTTTACAGTGAAAACTGCAGGAAATTCAAACCGGCACTAGGAAACAGCCTGAGAATCCAGAGTAAAAGTTTCTCCTGCAACCCGTTCCTTTGTGCTAGGTGAATGAACGTCTCTCAAATGCTCAGTTCTGAGAGAAAAGTGAGTGTGAAAGCCGACCTTAACCTATCTTGCTGGGAACACAAAGATTCTTTTCAGTTGCAAAATACACTCCATACATATACATGCGGAGTTACAAGCTCAAATCTGTTTTACAGTGAAAATAGCAGGAATTTCAATCCGGCACTAGGAAACAGACTGTGAATGCTGAGTAAAATTTTCCCTTCAACCCGTTCCCTTTGTGCTAGATGAACGAAAGTCTATCCACATGTTCAGTTCTGAGAGATAAGTGTGTGTGAAAGCAGTCCATCACCAAGGTTGTTGGGAACACAAAGTTTCTTTTAATTTGCAAACTACACTCCATAAATATATGGGAGGGTATAAGCTCCAACTCGGTATTACAGTGAAAACTGCCGGAACTTAAAACTGGCACTAGGAAACAGGTTTAGAAACCAGAGTAAAAGTTTCCCTGCAAACCGTTCCCTTTGTGCTAGGTGAACGAACGTCTCTCCATATGCTCAGTTCAGAAAGTTAAGTGTGGGTGAAAGCCGTCCTTCACCTTGTTTTTGGAAACACAAAGTTTCTTCTCAGTTTTAAAGTACACTCCATACAAATATACGGGTAAGTACTAGCCCCAACTCGGTTTTACAGAGAAAACTGCAGGAACTTCCATCCGACACTAGGAAACAACCTGAGAAACCAGAGTAAAATATTCCCCTGCCACCCGTTCCCATTGTGCTAGAGGAATGACCATCTCTTCAGATGCTCAGATCTGAGAGATAAGTGTGTGTGAAAGCCGTTCTTCAACTAGCTTGTTGGGAACACAATGATTCTATTCTGTTGCAAACCACAATCCATATATATATAAGTGGAGGTACTAGCTCCAACTCGGAATTACAGTGAAAACTGCAGGAACTTAAAACCGGCACTAGGAAACAGATTGAAAAACCAGAGAATATTTTCTCCTGCAAACCGTTCCCTTTGTGCTAGATGAATGAACGTCTCTCCACATGCTCAGATCTGAGAGATAAGTGTGTGTGAAAGCCGTCCTTCACCTAGCTTGTCGGAACACAAAGTTTCTATTCAGTTGCAAACTACACTCCATATATATATATAGGGAGGTTCTAGCTCAAATCGGTTTTACAGTGAAAAATGCAGGAACTTCAATAGGGCACTAGGAAAAAGGCTGAGAAATCAGAGTAAAAGTTTCTCCTGAAACCCGTTTAATTTGTGCTAGATGAACGAACGTCTCTCCACATGCTCAGTTCACAAAGATAAGTGTGGGTGAAAGCCGAACTTCACCTAGCTTGTTGGGAACACAAAGTTTATTTTCAGGTGCAAATTACACTCCAAAAATATATATGGGTATGTTCTACCTCCAACTCCATTTTACAGTGAAAACTGCAGGAACTTCAATAAGGCACTAGGAAACAGACTGAGAAAGCTTAGTAAAATTTCACTGCAAACCATTCCCTTTGTGCTAGATGAACGAACGTCACTCCACATGCTCAGTTCTGAGAGATATGTGTGTGTGAAAGCCGTCCTTCACATAGCTTGTTGGGAAAACAAAGTTTCTTTCCAGTTGAAAACTACACTCCATATATATATATGGGGAATACTAGCTCCAACTCGGTTTTATAGTGAAAACTGCAGGAACTTCAAACTGGCATTTGGAAACAGAATGAGAAACCAGAGTAAAAGTTTCTCCTGCAAACGTTCCATTTGCGCTAGTTGAACGAAAGTCTCTCCACATGCTCAGTTCTGAGAGATAATTGTGTGTGAAAGCCGTCCTTCAACTAGCTTGCTGGGAACACAAATTTTCTGTTCAGTTGCAAACTACACTCCATAAATTTATATGGGGAGGTAATAGCTCATATCGGTTTTACAGTGAAAACTGCATGAACTTAAATACGGCACTAGGAAACAGACTGAGAATGCTTAGTAAAATTTCCCCTACAAACCTTTCCTTTTGTGCTAGATGAACGAACGTCTCTCCACATGCTCAGTTCTGAGAGATAATTGTGTGTGAAAGCCGTACTTCACCTAGCTTGTTGGTAACACAAAGTTTCTTTTCAGGTGCAAACTACATTCCATAAATAAATATAGGGAAGTTCTAGCTCCAACTCGGTTTTACAGAGAAAACTGCAGGAACTTCAAATTTGCACTAGGAAACAGACTGAGAAACCAGAGTAAAAGTTTCTCCTGCAACCCGTTCCCTTTGCGCTAGGTGAACGAAAGTCTCTCCACATGCTCAGTTCTGAGAGATATGTGTGTGTGAAAGCCGTCCTTCAACTAGCTTGCTGGTAACACAAAGTTTCTCTTCAGTTGCAAAATACACTCCATACATATACATGCGGAGGTACTAGCTCAAATCTATTTTACAGTGAAAATAGCAGGAATATCAATCGGGCACTATGTAACAGACTGAGAATGCTGAGTAAAATTTTCCCTTCAACCAGTTCCCTTTGTGCTAGATGAACGAACGTCTATCCACATGCTCAGTTCTGAGAGATAAGTGTGTGTGAAAGCACTCCATCACTAATCTTGTCTGGAAAACAAAGATTCTTCCCAGTTGCAAACTACACTCCATATATATATATGGGTATGTACTAGCTCCAACTCGGTTTTACAGATAAAACTGCAGGAACTTCCAACCGACACTAGGAAACACACTGAGAAACCAGAGTAAAATATTCCAATGCCACCTTTTCCATTTGTGCAAGATGAACGATCATCTCTCCAGATGCTAATATCTGAGAGTTAAGTGTGTGTGGAAGCCGTCCTTCACCTAGCTTGTTGGGAACACAAAGATTCTATTCAGTTGCAAACCACAAACCATACATATAAAATGGGAGGTTCTAGCTCCAACTCGGGTTTACAGTGAAAACTGCAGGAACTTCACACCGGCACTAGGAAACAGATTGAATAACCAGAGAATAGTTTCTCCTGCAACACGTTCCCTTTGATGTAGATGAATGAACGTCTCTCCACATGCTCAGTTCTGAGAGATAAGTGTGTGTGAAAGCCATACTTCACCAACTTGTTAGGAACACAAAGTATCTTTTCAGTTGCAAACTACACTCCATACATATATATAGGGAGGTCTAGCTCCAACTCGGTTTTGCAGTGAAAACTGCAGGAACTTCAAAAGGCACTAGGAAACAGACTGAGAAAGGTTAGTAAAATTTCCCCTGCAACCCGTTTCATTTGTGCTACATGAACTAAGGTCTCTCCACATGCTCAGTTCAGAGAGAAAAGTGTGTGTGAAAGCCGTTCTTCACCTAGCTTGTTTGGAACACAAAGTTTCTTTCCAGTTGCAATCTACACTCCATATATATATATGGGGAGGTCCTAGCTCCAACTGGGTTTTACAGTGAAAACTGCAGGAACTTCAAGCTGGCACTAGGAAACAGACTAATACACCAGAGTAAAAGTTTCCCCTGAAACAAGTTCCCTTTTTGCTAGGTGAATGAAAGTCTCTCCACATGCTCAGTTCTGAGAGAAAAGTGTGTGTGAAAGCCTTCCTTCACTTAGCTTGTTGGGAACACAAAGATTCTACTCAGTTGCAAACTAAACTCTGTACATATATATGGGTAGGTACTAGCTCCAACTCGATTTTACAGATAAAACTGAAGAAACTTCCAACCGACACTAGGAAACCCACTAAGAAACCAGAGTAAAATGATCACCTGCAACCCTTTCCCTTTGTGCTAGATGAATGAACGTCTCTTCAGATGCTCAGATCTGAGAGATAAGTGTGTGTGAAAGCCGTCCTTCACCTAGCTTGTCGGAATACAAAGTTTCTATGAAGTTTCATACTACACTCCATATATATATATAGGGAGGTTCTAGCTCAAATCGGTTTTACAGTGAAAAATGCAGGAACTTCAATAGGGCACAAGGATAAAGGCTGAGAATCCAGAGTAAAAGTTTCTCCTGAAACCCGTTTAATTTGTGCTAGATGAACGAACGTCTCTCCACATGCTCAGTTCAGAAAGATAAGTGTGGGTGAAAGCCGAACTTCACCTAGCTTGTTGGAAACACAAAGTTTCTTTTCAGTTGCAAATTACACTCCAAAAATATATATGGGGATGTTCTGCCTCCAAGTCGATTTTACAGTGAAAACTGCAGGAACTTCAATAAGGCACTAGGAAACAGATTGAGAAAGCTTAATAAAATTTCACTGCAAACCGTTCCCTTTGTGCTAGATGAATGAACGTCTCTCCACATGCTCAGATCTGAGTGGTAAATGTGTGTGAAGGCGTCCTTCACCTAGCTTGTCGGGAACACAAAGTTTCTTTTCTGTTGCAAAATACACTCCATACATATACATGCAGTGGTACTAGCTCAAATCGGTTTTACAGTGAAAATAGCAGGAATTTCAATCCTAAACTTAGAAACAGACTGAGAATTCTGAGGAAAATTTTTCCTATAACCCGTTCCTTTTGTGCTAGATGAACGAAAGACTCTCCACATGCTCAGTTCTGAGAGATAAGTGTGTGTGAAAGCAGTCCATCTCCAAGCTTGTTGGGAGCACAAAGTTTCTTTTAAGTTGCAAACTACACTCCATATATATATGGGGAAGTATAAGTTCCAACTCGGTTTTACAGTGAAAACTGCAGGAACTTCAAACCGGCACTAGGAAACAGACTGAGAAACCAGAGTAAAATGATCACCTGCAACCCTTTCCCTTTGTGCTAGATGAATGAACGTCTCTCCACATGCTCAGTTCTGAGAGTTAAGTGTGTGTGAATGCCGTCCTTCACCTAGCTTGTTGGGAACACAAAGATTCTTTTGAGTTGCAAACAACACTCCATAAATATAGATGGGGATGTAGTAGCTCCAAATCGGTTTTACAGTGAAAACTGCAGGAACTTCAAACCGGCACTAGGAAACAGTCTTAGAAGCCAGAGTAAAAGTTTCAGCTGTAAACCGATTCCATTGTCCCAGGTGAATGAACGTTTCTCCACATGCTCAGTTCTGAAAGATATGTGTGTGTGGAAGCCATCCTTCACCTAGGTTTTTGGGAACACATAGTTTTTTCTCAATTGCAAACTTCAATCCATACATATATATGGGGAGGTAATAGATCCAACTCGGTTTTACAGAGAAAACTGCAGGAACTTCCAACCGACAGTAGGAAACACACTGAGGAACCAGAGTAAAATGTTCCCCTGCAACCCGTTCCCTTTGTGCTAGATGAATGAACGTCTCTCCACATGCTCAGATCTGAGTTAAAAGTGTGTGTGAAAGCCGTCCTTCAACTAGCTTGTCGGGAACACAAAGTTTCTTTTCAGTTGCAAACTACACTCCATACATTCATATGGGGAGGTAAGAGCTCATATCGGTTTTACACTGAAAACTGCAGGAACTTAAATACGGCACTAGGAAACAGACTGAGAAAGCTTAGTAAAATTTCCCCTACAACCCGTTCCTTTTGTGCTAGTTGAACGAACGTCTCTCCACATGCTCAGTTCTGAGAGATAATTGTGTGTGAAAGCCGTCCTTCACGTAGCTTGCTGGGAACACAAAGTTTCTTTTCAGTTGCAAAATACACTCCATACATATACATGCTGAAGTACTAGCTCAAATCGGTTTTACAGTGAAAATAGAAGGAATTTCAATCCTACACTTGGAAACAGACTGAGAATTCTGAGTAAAATTTTCCCTACAACCCGTTCTTTTTGTGCTAGATGAACGAAATTCTATCCACATGTTCAGCTCTGAGAGATAAGTGTGTGTGAAAGCAGTCAATCTCCAACTTGTTGGGAACACAAATTTTCTTTTAAGTTGCAAACTACACTCCATATATATATGGGGAAGTATAAGCTCCAACTCGGTTTTACAGTGAAAACTGCAGGAACTTCAAACCGGCACTAGGAAACAGATTGAGTAACCAGAGAATAGTTTCTCCTTCAACACGTTCCCTTTTAGGTAGATGAATGAACGTCTCTCCACATGCTCAGTTCTGAGAAATAAGTGTGTGTGAAAGCCATACTTCACCAAGCTTGTTGGGAACACAAAATTTCTTTTCAGTTGCAAAATACACTCCATACATATACATGCTGAAGTACTAGCTCCAACTCGGTTTTGCAGTGAAAACTGCAGGAACTTCAAAAGGCACTAGGAAACAGACTGAGAAAGTTTAGTAAAATTTCCCCTGCAACCCGTTCCTTTTGTGCTACATGAACGAAGGTCTCTCCACATGCTCAGTTCAGAGAGAAAAGTGTGTGTGAAAGCCGTTCTTCACCTAGCTTGTTGGGAACACAAAATTTCTTTCCAGTTGCAATCTACACTCCATATATATATATGGGGAGGACCTAGCTCCAACTGGGTTTTACAGTGTAAACTGCAGGAACTTCAAGCTGGCAATAGGAAACAGACTGAAAACCAGAGTAAAAGTTTCTCCTGCAACACGTTCCCTTTGTGCTAGGTGAATGAACGTCTCTCCACATACTCAGTTCTGAGAGAAAAGTGTGTGTGAAAGCCGTTCTTCACCTAGCTTGTTGGGAACACAAAGATTCTTCTCAGTTGCAAACGACACTCCGTACATATATATGGGTAGGTTCTAGCTCCAACTCGATTTTACAGATAAAACCGAAGAAACTTCCAACCGACACTAGGAAACCCACTAAGAAACCAGAGAAAAATGATCACCTGCAACCCTTTCCCTTTGTGCTAGATGAATGAATGTCTCTCCACATGCTCAGTTCTGAGAGATAAGTGTGTGTGAATGCCGTCCTTCACCTAGCTTATTGGGAACACAAAGATTCTTTTCAGTTGCAAACTACACTCCATAAATATAGATGGGGATGTAGTAGCTCCAAATCGGTTTTACAGTGAAAACTGCAGGAACTTCAAACCGGCACTAGGAAACAGTCTTAGAAGCCAGAGTAAAAGTTTCTGCTGTAAACCGATTCCATTGTCCCAGGTGAATGAACGTTTCTCCACATGCTCAGTTCTGAAAGATATGTGTTTATGGAAGCCATCCTTCACCTAGGTTTTTGGGAACACATAGTTTCTTCTCAATTGCAAACTTCAATCCATACATATATATGGGGAGGTACTAGATCCAACTCGGTTTTACAGAGAAAACTGCAGGAACTTCCAACCGACAGTAGGAAACACACTGAGGAACCAGAGTAAAATGTTCCCCTGCAACCCGTTCCCTTTGTGCTAGATGAATGAAAGTCTCTCCACATGCTCAGATCTGAGTTAAAAGTGTGTGTGAAAGCTGTCCTTCAACTAGCTTGTCGGGAACACAAAGTTTCTTTTCAGTTGCAAACTACACTCCATACATTCATATGGGGAGGTAAGAGCTCATATCGGTTTTACACTGAAAACTGCAGGAACTTAAATACGGCACTAGGAAACAGACTGAGAAAGCTTAGTAAAATTTCCCCTACAACCCGTTCCTTTTGTGCTAGTTGAACGAACGTCTCTCCAAATGCTCAGTTCTGAGAGATAATTGTGTGTGAAAGCCGTCCTTCACGTAGCTTGCTGGGAACACAAAGTTTCTTTTCAGTTGCAAAATACACTCCATACATATACATGCTGAAGTACTAGCTCAAATCGGTTTTACAGTGAAAATAGAAGGAATTTCAATCCTACACTTGGAAACAGACTGAGAATTCTGAGTAAAATTTTCCCTACAACCCGTTCTTTTTGTGCTAGATGAACGAAATTCTATCCACATGTTCAGCTCTGAGAGATAAGTGTGTGTGAAAGCAGTCAATCTCCAACTTGTTGGGAACACAAATTTTCTTTTAAGTTGCAAACTACACTCCATATATATATGGGGAAGTATAAGCTCCAAAACGGTTTTACAGTGAAAACTGCAGGAACTTCAAACCGGCACTAGGAAACAGATTGAGTAACCAGAGAATAGTTTCTCCTTCAACACGTTCCCTTTTAGGTAGATGAATGAACGTCTCTCCACATGCTCAGTTCTGAGAAATAAGTGTGTGTGAAAGCCATACTTCACCAAGCTTGTTGGGAACACAAAATTTCTTTTCAGTTGCAAACTACACTCCATACATATATATAGGGATGTCCTAGCTCCAACTCGGTTTTGCAGTGAAAACTGCAGGAACTTCAAAAGGCACTAGGAAACAGACTGAGAAAGTTTAGTAAAATTTCCCCTGCAACCCGTTCCTTTTGTGCTACATGAACGAAGGTCTCTCCACATGCTCAGTTCAGAGAGAAAAGTGTGTGTGAAAGCCGTTCTTCACCTAGCTTGTTGGGAACACAAAATTTCTTTCCAGTTGCAATCTACACTCCATATATATATATGGGGAGGTCCTAGCTCCAACTGGGTTTTACAGTGTAAACTGCAGGAACTTCAAGCTGGCAATAGGAAACAGACTGAAAACCAGAGTAAAAGTTTCTCCTGCAACACGTTCCCTTTGTGCTAGGTGAATGAACGTCTCTCCACATACTCAGTTCTGAGAGAAAAGTGTGTGTGAAAGCCGTTCTTCACCTAGCTTGTTGGGAACACAAAGATTCTTCTCAGTTGCAAACGACACTCCGTACATATATATGGGTAGGTTCTAGCTCCAACTCGATTTTACAGATAAAACCGAAGAAACTTCCAACCAACACTTGGAAACCCACTAAGAAACCAGAGAAATATGATTACCTGCAACCCTTTCCTTTTGTGCTAGATGAATGAACGTTTCTCCACATGCTCAGTTCTGAGAGATAAGTGTGTGTGAATGCCGTCCTTCACCTAGCTTATTGGGAACACAAAGATTCTTTTCAGTTGCAAACTACACTCCATAAATATAGATGGGGATGTAGTAGCTCCAAATCGGTTTTACAGTGAAAACTGCAGGAACTTCAAACCGGCACTAGGAAACAGTCTTAGAAGCCAGAGTAAAAGTTTCTGCTGTAAACCGATTCCATTGTCCTAGGTGAATGAACGTTTCTCCACATGCTCAGTTCTGAAAGATAAGTGTGTGTGGAAGCCATCCTTCACCTAGTTTTTTGGGAACACATAGTTTCTTCTCAATTGCAAACTTCAATCCATACATATATATGGGGAAATACTAGATCCAACTCGGTTTTACAGAGAAAACTGCCGGAACTTCCAACCGACACTAGGAAACACACTGAGGAACCAGAGTAAAATGTTCCCCTGCAACCCGTTCACTTTGTGTTAGATGAATGAAAGTCTCTCCACATGCTCAGATCTGAGTTAAAAGTGTGTGTGAAAGCCGTCCTTCACCTAGCTTGTCGGGAACACAAAGTTTCTTTTCAGTTGCAAACTACACTCCATACATTCATATGGGGAGGTAAGAGCTCATATCGGTTTTACACGGAAAACTGCAGGAACTTAAATACGGCACTAGGAAACAGACTGAGAAAGCTTAGTAAAATTTCACCTACAACCCGTTCCTTTTGTGCTAGTTGAACGAACGTCTCTCCACATGCTCAGTTCTGAGAGATAATTGTGTTTGAAAGCCGTCCTTCACCTAGCTTGTTGGGAACACAAAGATTCTTTTCAGTTGCAAACAACATTCCATACATATATTTAGGGAAGTTCTAGCTCCAACTCGGTTTTACAGTGAAAACTGTAGGAAAATCAAATTGGCACTAGGAAACAGACTGAGAAAACAGAGTAAAAGTTTATCCTGAAACCCATTCCCTTTTTGCTAGGTGATCGAAGGTCTCACCACATGCTCAGTTCTGAGAGATATATGTGTGTGAAAGCTAAACTTCACCTAGCTTGTTGAGAAAGCAAAGATTCTTTTCAGTTGCCAACTACAATCCATACATATATATAGGGTGGTACTACCTCCAACTGGGTTTTACAGTGAAAACTGCAGGAACTTCAAAACGGCACTAGGAAAAATCCTGAGAAACCAGAGTAAAATTTTTTCCTGCAAACCTTTTCCTTTGTGCTAGATGAACGAACGTCTCTCTACATGCTCTGTTCTGAAAGATAAGTGTGTGTGAAAGCCGTACTTCACCTAGCTTGTTGGAAACACAAAGTTTTTTTCAGTTGCAAACTACACTCCATACATATATATGGGGATGTACTTGCTCCAACTCGGTTTTACAGTTAAAACTGCAGGAAATTCAAACCGGCACTAGGAAAAAGCCTGAGAATACAGAGTAAAAGTTGACCCTGCAACCCGTTCCTTTGTGATAGGTGAATGAAAGTCTCTCCACATGCTCAGTTCTGAGAGAAAAGTGTGTGTGAAATCCGACCTTAAACTAGCTTGCTGGGAACACAAAGTTTCTTTTCAGGTGCAAAATACACTCCATACATATACATGCGGAGTTACTAGCTCAAATCGGTTTTACAGTGAAAATAGCAGGAATTTCAATCCGGCACTAGGAAACAGACTGTGAATGCTGAGTAGAATTTTCCCTTCAAACCTTTCCCTTTGTGATAGATGAACGAAAGTCTATCCAAATTCTCAGTCCTGAGTGATAAGTTTGTGTGAAAGCAGTCCATCACCAAGGTTGTTGGGAACACAAAGTTTCTTTTAATTTGCAAACTACACTCCATAAATATATGGGGGGGTATAAGCTCCAAATCGGTATTACAGTGAAAACTGCCAGAACTTCAAACTGGCACTAGGAAACAGGTTTAGAAACCAGAGTAATAGTTTCCCTGCAAACCGTTCCATTTGTGCTAGGTGAACGAACGTCTCTCCACATGCTCAGTTCAGAAAGTTAAGTGTGGGTGAAAGCTGTCCTTCACCTAGTTTTTGGAAACACAAAGTTTTTTCTCAGTTTTAAAGTACACTCCATACAAATATATGGGTAAGTACTAGCCCCAACTCGGTTTTACAGAGAAAACTGCAGGAACTTCCATCCGACACTAGGAAACAAACTGAGAATCCAGAGTAAAATGTTCACCTGCAACCCGTTCCCATTGTGCTAGATGAATGACCGTCTCTTCAGATGCTCAGATCTGAGAGATAAGTGTGTGTGAAAGCCGTTCTTCAACTAGCTTGTTGGGAACACAATGATTCTATTCTGTTGCAAATCACAATCCATATATATATAAGTGGAGGTACTAGATCCAACTCGGATTTACAGTGAAAACTGCAGGAACTTCAAACCGGCAGTAGGAAACAGATTGAAAAACCAGAGAATATTTTCTCCTGCAAACCGTTCCCTTTCTGCTAGATGAATGAATGTCTCTCCACATGCTCAGATCTGAGAGATAAGTGTGTGTGAAAGCCGTCCTTCACCTAGCTTGTCGGAACACAAAGTTTCTATTCAGTTGCAAACTACACTCCATATATATATATAGGGAGGTTCTAGCTCAAATCGGTTTTACAGTGAAAATGCAGGAACTTCAATAGGGCACTAGGAAAAAGGCTGAGAAACCAGAGTAAAAGTTTCTCCTGAAACCCTTTTAATTTGTGCTAGATGAACGAACGTCTCTCCACATGCTCAGTTCAGAAAGATAAGTGTGGGTGAAAGCCGAACTTCACCTAGCTTGTTGGAAACACAAAGTTTCTTTTCAGTTGCAAATTACACTCCAAAAATATATATGGGGATGTTCTACCTCCAACTCGATTTTACAGTGAAAACTGCAGGAACTTCAATAAGGCATTAGGAAACATTCTGAGAAAGCTTAGTAAAATTTCCCCCGCATCCAGTTCCCTTTGTGCTAGATGAACGAAAGTTTCTCCACATGCTCAGTTCTGAGAGAAAATAGTGTGTGAAAGCCGTCCTTCACCTAGCTTGTTGGGAACTCAAAGTTTATTTTCAGGTGCAAATTACACTCCATAAATATATATATGTGGATTAATAGCTCCAAGTCGGATTTACAGTGAAAACTGCAGGGACTTCACACCAGCACTAGGAAACCGACTCAGAACCCAGAGAATCAGTTTCTCCTGCAACCCGTTCCCTTTGTGCTAGGTGACCAAAAGTCTCTCCACTAGTTCAGTTCTTAGAGATAATTGTGTGTGAAAGCCGTCCTTCACCTAGCTTGCTGGGAACGCAAAGTTTCTATTCAGTTGCAAACTACACTCCATATATATATATAGGGAGTTTCTAGCTCAAATCGGTTTTATAGTGAAAATAGCAGGAATTTCAATCCTACACTTGGAAACAGACTGAGAATTCTGAGTAAAATTTTCCCTACAACCCGATAATTTTGTGCTAGATGAACGAACGTCTCTCCACATGCTCAGTTCTGAGAGATAATTGTGTGTGAATGCCGTACTTCACCTAGCTTGTTGGGAATACAAAGATTCTTTTCAGTTGCAAACTACACTCCATAAATATAGATGGGGATGTAGTAGCTCCAAATCGGTTTTACCGTGAAAACTGCAGGAACTTCAAACCGGCACTAGGAAACAATCTTAGAAACCAGAGAAAAAGTTTCTGCTGTAAAACGATTCCATTGTCCTAGGTGAATGAACGTTTCCCCACATGCTAAGTTCTGAAAGATAAGTGTGTGTGGAAGCCATCCTTCACCTAGGTTTTGGGAACACATAGTTTCTTCTCAATTGCAAACTTCAATCCATACATATATATGGGGAGGTACTAGATCCAACTCGGTTTTACAGTGAAAACTGCAGGAAATTCAAACCGGCACTAGGAAAAAGCCTGAGAATCCAGAGTAAAAGTTTACCCTGCAACCCGATCCTTTGTGCTAGGTGAACGAAAGTCTCTCGAAATGCTCAGTTCTGAGAGAAATGTGTGTGTGAAAGCCGACCTTAAACTAGCTTGCTGGGAACACAAAGTTTCTTTTCAGATGCAAAATACACTCCATACATATACATGCGGAGTTACTAGCTCAAATCGGTTTTACAGTGAAAATAGCAGGAATTTCAATCCGGCACTAGGATCAGACTGTGAATGCTGAGTAAAATTTCCCCCTCATACCGTTCCCTTTGTGATAGATGAACGAAATTCTATCCACATGCACAGTCCTGAGTGATAAGTGTGTGTGAAAGCAGTCCATCACCCAGCTTGTTGGGAACACAAAGTCTCTTTAATTTGCAAACTACACACCATAAATATATGGGGGGTATAAGCTCCAACTCGGTTTTACAGTGATAACCGCCGGAAATTCAAACCGGCACTAGGAAACATATTGGGAAACCAGAGTAAAAGTATCCCTGCAACCCGTTCCTTTTGTGCTAGATGAATGACCATCTCTTCAGATGCTCAGATCTGAGAGATAAGTGTGTGTGAATGCCGTTCTTCAACCTGCTTGTTGGGAACACAATGATTCTATTCAGTTGCAAACCACAATCCATAAATATATAAGAGTGGGTACTAGTTCCAACTCGGGTTTGCAGTGAAAACTGCAGGAACTTCAAACCGGCACTAGGAAACAGATTGAAAAACCAGAGAATATTTTCTCCTGCAACCCGTTCCCTTTGTGCTAGATGAATGACCGTCTCTTCAGATGCTCAGATTTGAGAGATAAGTGTGTGTGAAAAGCGTCCTTCACCTAGCTTGTCGGGAACACAAAGATTCTTTTCAGTTGCAAACTACACTCCATAATTATATATGGGGTGGTAATAGCTCAAATCGTTTTATAATGAAAACTGCAGGAATTTCAATAAGGCACTAGGAAACAGACTGATAAAGCTTAGTAAAATTTCCCCCGCATCCCGTTCCCTTTGTGCTAGATGAACGAACGTTTCTCCACATGCTCAGTTCTGAGAGAAAAGTGTGTGTGACAGCCGTCCTTCACCTAGCTTGTTGGGAACTCAAAGTTTCTTTTAAGTTGCAAATTACACTCCATAAATATATATATGGGGACGTAATAGCTCCAAGTCGGTTTTACAGTGAAAACTGCAGGGACTTCAAACCAGCACTAGGAAACAAACTCAGAACCCAGAAAATCAGTTTCTCCTGCAACCCGTTCCCTTTGTGCCAGGTGAACAAAAGTCTCTCCACTAGTTCAGTTCTTAGAGATAAGTGTGTGTGAAACCTTCCTTCACCTAGCTTGCTGGGAACACAAAGTTTCTTTTCAGTTGCAAAATACACTCCATACATATACATGCTGAAGTACTAGCTCAAATCGGTTTTACAGTGAAAATAGCAGGAATTTCAATCCTACACTTGGAAACAGACTGAGAATTCTGAGTAAAATTTTCCCTACAACCCGTTCCTTTTGTGCTAGATGAACGAAATTCTATCCACATGTTCAGCTCTGAGAGATAAGTGTGTGTGAAAGCAGTCCATCTCCAACTTGTTGGGAACACAAATTTTCTTTTAAGTTGCAAACTACACTCCACATATATATGGGGAAGTATAAGCTCCAACTCGGTTTTACAGTGAAAACTGCAGGAACTTCAAACCGGCACTAGGAAACAGATTGAGTAACCAGAGAATAGTTTCACCTTCAACACGTTCCCTTTGTGTTAGATGAATGAACGTCTCTCCACATGCTCAGTTCTGAGAGATAAGTGTGTGTGAAAGCAATACTTCACCTAGTTTGTTAGGAACACAAAGTTTCTTTTCAGTTGCAAACTACACCCCATACATATATATAGGGATGCCCTAGCTCCAACTCGGTTTTGCAGTGAAAACTGCAGGAACTTCAAAATGCACTAGGAAACAGACAGAGAAAGGTTAGTAAAATTTCCACTGCAACCCGTTCCTTTTGTGCTACATGAACGAAGGTCTCTCCACATGCTCAGTTCAGAGAGAAAAGTGTGTGTGAAAGCCGTTCTTCACCTAGCTTGTTGGGAACACAAAATTTCTTTCCAGTTGCAATCTACACTCCATATATATATATGGGGAGGTCCTAGCTCCAACTGGGTTTTACAGTGAAAACTGCAGGAACTTCAAGCTGGCAATAGGAAACAGACTGAAAACCAGAGTAAAAGTTTCTCCTGCAACACGTTCCCTTTGTGCTAGGTGAATGAACGTCTCTCCACATACTCAGTTCTGAGAGAAAAGTGTGTGTGAAAGCCGTTCTTCAACTAGCTTGTTGGGAACACAAAGATTCTTCTCAGCTGCAAACGACACTCCGTACATATATATGGGTAGGTACTAGCTCCAACTCTATTTTACAGATAAAACTGAAGAAACTTCCAACCGACACTAGGAAACCCACTAAGAAACCAGAGTAAAATGATCACCTGCAACCCTTTCCCTTTGTGCTAGATGAATGAACGTCTCTCCACATGCTCAGTTCTGAGAGATAAGTGTGTGTGAATGCCGTCCTTCACCTAGCTTATTGGGAACACAAAGATTCTTTTCAGTTGCAAACTACACTCCATAAATATAGATGGGGATGTAGCAGCTCCAAATCGGTTTTACAGTGAAAACTGCAGGAACTTCAAACCGGCACTAGGAAACAGTCTTAGAAGCCAGAGTAAAAGTTTCTGCTGTAAACCGATTCCATTGTCCTTGGTGAATGAAAGTTTCTCCACATGCTCAGTTCTGAAAGATAAGTGTGTGTGGAAGCCATCCTTCACCTAGGTTTTTGGGAACACATAGTTTCTTCTCAATTGCAAACTTCAATCCATACATATATATGGGGAGGTACTAGATCCAACTCGGTTTTACAGTGAAAACTGCAGGAAATTCAAACCGGCACTAGGAAAAAGCCTGAGAATCCAGAGTAAAAGTTTACCATGCAACCCGTTCCTTTGTGCTAGGTGAACGAAAGTCTCACGAAATGCTCAGTTCTGAGAGAAAAGTGTGTGTGAAAGCCGTCCTTCATATAGTTTGTAGGGAACACAAAGATTCTTTCAGTTGCAAACTTCACTGCATACTTATATGGGGAGGCATAATCTCCAACTCGGTTTTACAGTGAAAACTGCAGGAACTTCAAACTGGCTGTAGGAAACAGACTGAGAAACCAGAGTAACAGTTTCTCCTGCTACCCGTTCCCATTGTGATAGATGAACGAACGTCTCTCCACATGCTCAGTTCTGAGAGATAAGTGTGTGTGAAAGCCGTCCTTCACTTAGCTTGTTGGGAACACAAACTTTCTATTCAGTTGCAAACTACACTCCATAAATATATATGGGGAAGTACTAGCTCCAAATCGATTTTACAGTGAAAACTGCAGGAACTTCAAACCGGCACTAGGAAACAGACTGAGAAACCAGAGTAAAAGTTTCTCCTGCAACCCTTTCCATTTGTGCTAGATGAACGAACGTCTCTCCACATGCTCAGTTCTGAGAGATAAGTGTGTGTGAAAGCCGTTCTTCACCTTGCTTGTTGGGAACACAAAGTTTCTTTTCTGTTGCAAACTCCACTCCATACATATATATGGGGAGGTACTAGCTCCAACTCGGTTTTACAGTGAAAACTGCAGGAACTTCAAACCGGCACTAGGAAACAGTCTGGGAAACCAGAGTAAAAGTTTCTCCTGCAACCCGTTCCCTTTGTGCTAGATGAACGAATGTTTCTTCACATGCTCAGTTGTGAGAGATAAGTGTGTGTGAAAGCTGTCCTTCACCTAGCTTCTTGGGAACACAAAGTTTCTTTTCTGTTGCAAACTCCACTCCATACATATATATGGGGAGCTCCTAGCGCCAACTCTGTTTTAAAGTGAAAACTGCAGGAACTTCAATAAGGCATTAGGAAACTGACTGAGAAACAGAATAAAAGTTTCTCCTGCAAACCGTTCCCTTTGTGCTAGATGAACGAAAGTCTCTCCACATGCTCAATTCTGAGAGATAAGTGTGTGTGAAAGCTGTCCTTCAACTAGCTTGCTGAAAACACAAAGTTTCTTTTTAGTTGTAAAATACACTCAATACATATACATGCAGATATACTAGCTCAAATCGGTTTTAAACTGAAAATAGCAGGAATTTCAATCCAGCACCAGGAAACAGAATGAGAAACCAGAGTAAAATTTTCTCCTGCAACACGTTCCCTTTGCGCTAGGTGAACGAAAGTCTCTCCACATGATCAGTTCTGAGAGATAATTGTGTGTGAAAGCCGTCCTTCAACTAGCTTGCTGGGAACACAAATTTTCTGTTCAGTTGCAAACTACACTCCATAAATTTATATGGGGAGGTAAAAGCTCATATCGGTTTTACAGTGAAAACTGCATGAACTTAAATACGGCACTAGGAAACAGACTGAGAATGCTGAGTAAAATTTCCCCTACAAACCTTTCCTTTTGTGCTAGATGAACGAACGTCTCTCCACATGCTCAGTTCTGAGAGATAATTGTGTGTGAAAGCCGTACTTCACCTAGCTTGTTGGGAACACAAAGTTTCTTTTCAGTTGCAAACTACATTCCATAAATAAATATAGGGAAGTTCTTGCTCCAACACGGTTTTACAGTGAAAACTGCAGGAACTTCAAATTGGCACTAGGAAACAGACTGAGAAAACAGAGTAAAAGTTTCTCCTGCAAACCATTCCCTTTGTGCTAGGTGAATGAACGTCTCTCCACATGCTCTTTTCTGAAAGATAAGTGTGTGTGAAAGCCGTCCTTCACATAGCTTGTTGGAAACACAAAGTTTCTTTTCAGTTGCAAACTACACTCCATACATATATATGGGGAGGTACTTGCTCCAACTCGGTTTTACAGTGAAAACGGCAGGAACTTCAAACCGGCACTAGGAAACAGCCTGAGAATCCAGAGTAAAAGTTTCTCCTGCAACCCATTCCTTTGTGCCAAGTGAACGAAAGTCTCCAAATGCTCAGTTCTGAGAGATAGTTGTGTCTGAAAGCAGTCCATCACCAAGCTTGTTGGGAACACAAAGTTTCTATAATTTGCAAACTACACTCCTTAAATATATATGGGGAAGTACTAGCTCCAAATCGGTTTTACAGTGAAAACTGAAGGAATTTCAACCCAGCACTAGGAAACTGATTGAGAAACCACAGAACAAGTTTCCCTGCAACCCGTTCCCTTTGAGCTACATGAAAGAAAGTCTCTCCACATGCTCAGTTCTGAGAGATAAGTGTGTGTGAAAGCCATTCTTCACCTAGCTTGTTGAGAACGCAAAGTTTCTTTTCAGTTGCAAACTACTCTCCGTATATATATATGGGGTGGTACAGGCTCCAAATCGATTTTACAGTGAAAACTGCAGGAACTTCAAAACGGAACTAGGAAAAAGACTGAGAAACCAGAGTAATAGTTTCCCCTTAAACCGGTTTCCTTTGTGGTAGATGAACGAACGTCTCTCCACATGCTCAGTTCTGAAAGATAAGTGTGGGTGAAAGCCGCCCTTAAACTAGCTTGTTGAAAACACAGACTATCTTTTCAGTTGCAAATTACACTCCATACATATATATGGGGAGGTACTAACTCCAACTCGATTTTACAGTGAAAACTGCAGGAACTTCAATAAGGCATTAGGAAACAGACTGAGAAAGCTTAGTAAAATTTCCCCTGCAAACCGTTCCCTTTGTGCTACATGAACGAACGTCTCTCCACATGCTCAGTTCTGAGAGATAAGTGTGTTTGAAAGCCTTCCTTCAATTAGCTTGTTGGGAAACAGAGTTTCTTTCCAGTTCCAAAATACACTCCATACATATATTTTGGGAGGTAGTAGCTCCAACTCGGTTTCATAGTGAAAACTGCAGTAACTTCAAACTGGCACTAGGAAACAGACAGAGAAACCAGAGTAAAATTTTCTCCTGCAACCCCTTCCATTTATGCTAGGTGAACGAAAGTCTCTCCACATGCTCAGTTCTGAGAGATAAGTGTGTGTGAAAGCTGTCCTTCACCTAGCTTGCTGGAAACACAAAGTTTCTTTTTAGTTGTAAAATACACTCAATACATATACATGCGGAAGTACTAGCTGAAATCGGTTTTACAATGAAAATAGCAGGAATTTCAATCCGGCACCAGGAATCAGACTGAGAATGCTGAGTAAAATTTTCCCTTCAACCCGTTCCCTTTGTGCTAGATGAACGAATGTCTATCCACATGCTCAGTACTGAGAGATAAGTGTGAGTGAAAGCAGTCCATCACCAAGCTTGTTGGGAACACAAAGTTTCTTTAAGTTGCAAAATACAGTCCATAATTATATGGGGGTGAATATAAGCTCCAACTCAGTTTTACAGTGAAAACTGCAGGAATTTCAAACCAGCACTAGGAAACAGTTTGAGAAACCATAGTAAAATTTTCCCTGCAAACCGTTCCCTTAGTGCCAGATGAACGAACTTCTCTCCACATGCTCAGATCTGAGAGATAAGTTTGTGTGAAAGCCGTCCTACACCAAGCTTGTTTTGAATACAAAGTTTCATTTCAGTTGCAAAATTCACTCCATACATATATATGGGGATGTACTAGCTCCAACTCGGTTTTACACTGAAAACTGCAGGAAATTGAAACCGGCACTAGGAAAAAGTCTCAGAACCCAGAGTAAATGTTTCTCCTGTAAACCATCCCTTTGTCCTAGGTGAACGAACGTCTCTCTACATGCTCAGATCTGAGAGATAAGTGTGTGTGAAATCTGTCCTTCAACTAGCTTGTTGGGAACACAAAGATTCTATTCAGTTGCAAACCACAAACCGTACATATATAAGGGGAGGTACTAGCTCAAACTCGGGTTTACAGTGAAAACTGCAGGAACTACAAAAAGGCACTAGGAAACAGATTGAGAAACCAGAGATTAGTTTCTCCTGCAACCCGTTCCCTTTGTGCTAGATGAACGAAAGTTTCTCCTCATGCTCTGTTCTGAGAGGTAAGTGAGTGTGAAAGGCGTCCTTCACCTAGCTTGTCGGGAACACAAAGTTTCTTTTTACTTGCAAACTACACTCCATATATATATATGGGGAAGTAGTAGCTCAAATCGATTTTACAGTGAAAACTGCAGGAACTTCAATAAGGCATTAGGAAACAGACTGAGAAAGCTTAGTAAAATTTCCCCTGCAAACCGTTCCCTTTGTGCTAGATGAACGAACGTCTCTCCACATGCTCAGTTCTGAGAGATAAGTGTGTTTGAAAGCCTTCCTTCAATTAGCTTGTTGGGAAACAGAGTTTCTTTCCAGTTCCAAAATACACTCCATACATATATTTTGGGAGGTAGTAGCTCCAACTCGGTTTCATAGTGAAAACTGCAGTAACTTCAAACTGGCACTAGGAAACAGACAGAGAAACCAGAGTAAAATTTTCTCCTGCAACCCCTTCCATTTATGCTAGGTGAACGAAAGTCTCTCCACATGCTCAGTTCTGAGAGATAAGTGTGTGTGAAAGCTGTCCTTCACCTAGCTTGCTGGAAACACAAAGTTTCTTTTTAGTTGTAAAATACAATCAATACATATACATGCGGAAGTACTAGCTGAAATCGGTTTTACAATGAAAATAGCAGGAATTTCAATCCGGCACCAGGAATCAGACTGAGAATGCTGAGTAAAATTTTCCCTTCAACCCGTTCCCTTTGTGCTAGATGAACGAATGTCTATCCACATGCTCAGTACTGAGAGATAAGTGTGAGTGAAAGCAGTCCATCACCAAGCTTGTTGGGAACACAAAGTTTCTTTAAGTTGCAAAATACAGTCCATAATTATATGGGGGTGAATATAAGCTCCAACTCAGTTTTACAGTGAAAACTGCAGGAATTTCATACCAGCACTAGGAAAAAGACTCAGAACCCAGAGAAACAGTTTATCCTGCTAACCTATCCGTTTGTGATAGGTGAACGAACGCCTCTCCACATGCTCAGTTCTGAGAGATAAATGTGTGTGAAAGCCGCACTTCACCTAGCTTGTTGGGAGCACAAAGATTCTATTCAGTTGCAAACCACTATCCATACATATATAAGGGGAGGTAGTAGCTCCAACTCGGGTTTACAGTGAAAACTGCTGAAACTTCACAACGGCACTTGAAAAACGATTGAGAAACCAGAGAATAGTTTCTCCTGCAACACGTTACCTTTGTGGTAGATGAATGAACGTCTCTCCACATGCTCAGTTCTGAGAAATAATTGTGTGTGAAAGCCGTACTTCACCTAGCTTGTTAGGAACACAAAGTTTCTTTTCAGTTTCAAACTACACTCCATACATATATATTGGGAGGTCCTAGCTCCAACTCGATTTTGCAGTGAAAAATGCAGGAACTTCAAACGGCACTAGGAAACAGACTGAGAAAGTTAGTAAAATTTCCCTGCAACCCGTTCCCTTTGTGCTACATGAACGAAGGTCTCTCCACATGCTCAGTTCTGAGAGATAAGTGTGTGTGAAAGCCGTTCTTCATCTAGCTTGTTTGGAACACAAAGTTTCTTTCCAGTTGCAATCTACACTCCATATATATATATGGGGAGGTCCTAGCCCCAACTGGGTTTTACAGTGAAAACTGCAGGAACTTCATGCTGGCACTAGGAAACAGACTGATACACCAGAGTAAAAGTTTCCCCTGCAACAAGTTCCCTTTGTGCTAGGTGAATGAACGTCTCTCCACTTGCACAGTTCTGAGAGAAAAGTGTGTGTGAAAGCCGTCCTTCACCTAGCTTGTTGGGAACACAAAGATTCTACTCAGTTGCAAACTAAACTCTGTACATATATATGGGTAGGTACTAGCTCCAACTCGATTTTACAGATAAATCTGAAGAAACTTTCAACCGACACTAGGAAACCCACTAAGAAACCAGAGTAAAATGATCACCTGCAACCCTTTCCCTTTGTGCTAGATGAATGAACGTCTCTTCAGATGCTCAAATCTGAGAGATAAGTGTGTGTGAAAGCCGTCCTTCACCTAGCTTGTTGGAACAAAAAGTTTCTATTCAGTTGCATACTACACTCCATATATAAATATAGGGAGGTTCTAGTTCAAATCGGTTTTACAGTGAAAAATGCAGGAACTTCAATAGGGCACTAGGATAAAGACTGAGAATCCAGAGTAAAAGTTTCTCCTGAAACCCGTTTAATTTGTGCTAGATGAACGAAAGTCTCTCCACATGCTCAGTTCAGAAAGATAAGTGTGGGTGAAAGCCGAACTTCACCTAGCTTGTTGGAAACACAAAGTTTCTTTTCAGTTGCAAATTACACTCCAAAAATATATATGGGGATGTTCTGCCTCCAACTCGATTTTACAGTGAAAACTGCAGGAACTTCAATAAGGCACTAGGAAACAGACTGAGAAAGCTTAGTAAAATTTCACTGCAAACCGTTCCCTTTGTTCTAGATGAACGAACGTCTCTCCACATGCTCATTTCTGAGAGATATGTGTGTGTGAAAGCCGTCCTTCACATAGCTTGTTGGGAAAACAAAGTTCCTTTCCAGTTGCAAAGTACACTCCATATATATATATGGGGAAGTAATAGCTCCAACTCGGTTTTATAGTGAAAACTGCAGGAAGTTCAAACTGGCACTAGGAAACAGAATGAGAAACCAGAGTAAAAGTTTCTCCTGCAACACGTTCCCTTTGCGCTAGGTGAACGAATGTCTCTCCACATGCTCAGTTCTGAGAGATAATTGTGTGTGAAAGCCGTCCTTCATCTAGCTTGCTGGGAACACAAATTTTCTGTTCAGTTGCAAACTACACTCCATAAATTTATATGGGGAAGTAATAGCTCATATCGGTTTTACAGTGAAAACTGCATGAACTTAAATAAGGCACTAGGAAACAGACTGAGAATGCTTAGTAAAATTTCCCCTACAAACCTTTCCTTTTGTGCTAGATGAACGAACGTCTCTCCACATGCTCAGTTCTGAGAGATAATTGTGTGTGAAAGCCGTACTTCACCTAGCTTGTTGGGAACACAAAGTTTCTTTTCAGTTGCAAACTACATTCCATAAATAAATATAGGGAAGTTCTAGCTCCAACTCGGTTTTACAGTGAAAACTGCAGGAACTACAAAAAGGCACTAGGAAACAGATTGAGAAACCAGAGATTAGTTTCTCCTGCAACCCGTTCCCTTTGTGCTAGATGAACGAAAGTTTCTCCTCATGCTCTGTTCTGAGAGGTAAGTGAGTGTGAAAGGCGTCCTTCACCTAGCTTGTCGGGAACACAAAGTTTCTTTTTACTTGCAAACTACACTCCATATATATATATGGGGAAGTAGTAGCTCAAATCGATTTTACAGTGAAAACTGCAGGAACTTCAATAAGGCATTAGGAAACAGACTGAGAAAGCTTAGTAAAATTTCCCCTGCAAACCGTTCCCTTTGTGCTAGATGAACGAACGTCTCTCCACATGCTCAGTTCTGAGAAATAATTGTGTGTGAAAGCCGTACTTCACCTAGCTTGTTAGGAACACAAAGTTTCTTTTCAGTTTCAAACTACACTCCATACATATATATTGGGAGGTCCTAGCTCCAACTCGATTTTGCAGTGAAAAATGCAGGAACTTCAAACGGCACTAGGAAACAGACTGAGAAAGTTAGTAAAATTTCCCTGCAACCCGTTCCCTTTGTGCTACATGAACGAAGGTCTCTCCACATGCTCAGTTCTGAGAGATAAGTGTGTGTGAAAGCCGTTCTTCATCTAGCTTGTTTGGAACACAAAGTTTCTTTCCAGTTGCAATCTACACTCCATATATATATATGGGGAGGTCCTAGCCCCAACTGGGTTTTACAGTGAAAACTGCAGGAACTTCATGCTGGCACTAGGAAACAGACTGATACACCAGAGTAAAAGTTTCCCCTGCAACAAGTTCCCTTTGTGCTAGGTGAATGAACGTCTCTCCACTTGCACAGTTCTGAGAGAAAAGTGTGTGTGAAAGCCGTCCTTCACCTAGCTTGTTGGGAACACAAAGATTCTACTCAGTTGCAAACTAAACTCTGTACATATATATGGGTAGGTACTAGCTCCAACTCGATTTTACAGATAAATCTGAAGAAACTTTCAACCGACACTAGGAAACCCACTAAGAAACCAGAGTAAAATGATCACCTGCAACCCTTTCCCTTTGTGCTAGATGAATGAACGTCTCTTCAGATGCTCAAATCTGAGAGATAAGTGTGTGTGAAAGCCGTCCTTCACCTAGCTTGTTGGAACAAAAAGTTTCTATTCAGTTGCATACTACACTCCATATATAAATATAGGGAGGTTCTAGTTCAAATCGGTTTTACAGTGAAAAATGCAGGAACTTCAATAGGGCACTAGGATAAAGACTGAGAATCCAGAGTAAAAGTTTCTCCTGAAACCCGTTTAATTTGTGCTAGATGAACGAAAGTCTCTCCACATGCTCAGTTCAGAAAGATAAGTGTGGGTGAAAGCCGAACTTCACCTAGCTTGTTGGAAACACAAAGTTTCTTTTCAGTTGCAAATTACACTCCAAAAATATATATGGGGATGTTCTGCCTCCAACTCGATTTTACAGTGAAAACTGCAGGAACTTCAATAAGGCACTAGGAAACAGACTGAGAAAGCTTAGTAAAATTTCACTGCAAACCGTTCCCTTTGTTCTAGATGAACGAACGTCTCTCCACATGCTCATTTCTGAGAGATATGTGTGTGTGAAAGCCGTCCTTCACATAGCTTGTTGGGAAAACAAAGTTCCTTTCCAGTTGCAAAGTACACTCCATATATATATATGGGGAAGTAATAGCTCCAACTCGGTTTTATAGTGAAAACTGCAGGAAGTTCAAACTGGCACTAGGAAACAGAATGAGAAACCAGAGTAAAAGTTTCTCCTGCAACACGTTCCCTTTGCGCTAGGTGAACGAATGTCTCTCCACATGCTCAGTTCTGAGAGATAATTGTGTGTGAAAGCCGTCCTTCATCTAGCTTGCTGGGAACACAAATTTTCTGTTCAGTTGCAAACTACACTCCATAAATTTATATGGGGAAGTAATAGCTCATATCGGTTTTACAGTGAAAACTGCATGAACTTAAATAAGGCACTAGGAAACAGACTGAGAATGCTTAGTAAAATTTCCCCTACAAACCTTTCCTTTTGTGCTAGATGAACGAACGTCTCTCCACATGCTCAGTTCTGAGAGATAATTGTGTGTGAAAGCCGTACTTCACCTAGCTTGTTGGGAACACAAAGTTTCTTTTCAGTTGCAAACTACATTCCATAAATAAATATAGGGAAGTTCTAGCTCCAACTCGGTTTTACAGTGAAAACTGCAGGAACTACAAAAAGGCACTAGGAAACAGATTGAGAAACCAGAGATTAGTTTCTCCTGCAACCCGTTCCCTTTGTGCTAGATGAACGAAAGTTTCTCCTCATGCTCTGTTCTGAGAGGTAAGTGAGTGTGAAAGGCGTCCTTCACCTAGCTTGTCGGGAACACAAAGTTTCTTTTTACTTGCAAACTACACTCCATATATATATATGGGGAAGTAGTAGCTCAAATCGATTTTACAGTGAAAACTGCAGGAACTTCAATAAGGCATTAGGAAACAGACTGAGAAAGCTTAGTAAAATTTCCCCTGCAAACCGTTCCCTTTGTGCTAGATGAACGAACGTCTCTCCACATGCTCAGTTCTGAGAGATAAGTGTGTTTGAAAGCCTTCCTTCAATTAGCTTGTTGGGAAACAGAGTTTCTTTCCAGTTCCAAAATACACTCCATACATATATTTTGGGAGGTAGTAGCTCCAACTCGGTTTCATAGTGAAAACTGCAGTAACTTCAAACTGGCACTAGGAAACAGACAGAGAAACCAGAGTAAAATTTTCTCCTGCAACCCCTTCCATTTATGCTAGGTGAACGAAAGTCTCTCCACATGCTCAGTTCTGAGAGATAAGTGTGTGTGAAAGCTGTCCTTCACCTAGCTTGCTGGAAACACAAAGTTTCTTTTTAGTTGTAAAATACACTCAATACATATACATGCGGAAGTACTAGCTGAAATCGGTTTTACAATGAAAATAGCAGGAATTTCAATCCGGCACCAGGAATCAGACTGAGAATGCTGAGTAAAATTTTCCCTTCAACCCGTTCCCTTTGTGCTAGATGAACGAATGTCTATCCACATGCTCAGTACTGAGAGATAAGTGTGAGTGAAAGCAGTCCATCACCAAGCTTGTTGGGAACACAAAGTTTCTTTAAGTTGCAAAATACAGTCCATAATTATATGGGGGTGAATATAAGCTCCAACTCAGTTTTACAGTGAAAACTGCAGGAATTTCAAACCAGCACTAGGAAACAGTTTGAGAAACCATAGTAAAATTTTCCCTGCAAACCGTTCCCTTAGTGCCAGATGAACGAACTTCTCTCCACATGCTCAGATCTGAGAGATAAGTTTGTGTGAAAGCCGTCCTACACCAAGCTTGTTTTGAATACAAAGTTTCATTTCAGTTGCAAAATTCACTCCATACATATATATGGGGATGTACTAGCTCCAACTCGGTTTTACACTGAAAACTGCAGGAAATTGAAACCGGCACTAGGAAAAAGTCTCAGAACCCAGAGTAAATGTTTCTCCTGTAAACCATCCCTTTGTCCTAGGTGAAAGAACGTCTCTCTACATGCTCAGATCTGAGAGATAAGTGTGTGTGAAATCTGTCCTTCAACTAGCTTGTTGGGAACACAAAGATTCTATTCAGTTGCAAACCACAAACCGTACATATATAAGGGGAGGTACTAGCTCAAACTCGGGTTTACAGTGAAAACTGCAGGAACTACAAAAAGGCACTAGGAAACAGATTGAGAAACCAGAGATTAGTTTCTCCTGCAACCCGTTCCCTTTGTGCTAGATGAACGAAAGTTTCTCCTCATGCTCTGTTCTGAGAGGTAAGTGAGTGTGAAAGGCGTCCTTCACCTAGCTTGTCGGGAACACAAAGTTTCTTTTTACTTGCAAACTACACTCCATATATATATATGGGGAAGTAGTAGCTCAAATCGATTTTACAGTGAAAACTGCAGGAACTTCAATAAGGCATTAGGAAACAGACTGAGAAAGCTTAGTAAAATTTCCCCTGCAAACCGCTCCCTTTGTGCTAGATGAACGAACGTCTCTCCACATGCTCAGTTCTGAGAGATCGGTGGGTGTGAAAGCCGTCCTTCACTTAGTTTGTTGGGAAAACAAACATACTTTTCAGTTGCAAACTACACTCCATACATATACATGGGGAGGTACTAGCTCCAAATCGGTTTTACAGTGAAAACTGCAGGAACTTCAAAACGGCACTAGGAAACTGACTGAGAAACCAGAGAGCAATTTTCCCCTGCAACACGTTCCATTTGTGATACATGAAAGAAACTCTCTCCACATGCTCAGTACTGAGAGATAAGTGTGTGTGAAAGCCATTCTTCACCTATCTTGTTGAGAACGCAAAGTTTCTTTTCAGTTGCAAACTACAATCCGTACATATATATGGGGTGGTACTAGCTCCAAATGGGTTTTACAGTGTAAACGGCAGGAACTTCAAAATGACACTAGAAAAAAGCCTGAGAAACCAGAGTAATAGTTTCACCTGAATCCGGTTTCCTTTGTGCTAGATGAACGAACGTTTCTCCACATGCTCAGTTCTAAGAGATAATTGTGTGTGAAAGCCGTCCTTCATATAGTTTGTAGGGAACACAAAGATTCTTTCAGTTGCAAACTTCACTGCATACTTATATGGGGAGGCATAATCTCCAACTCGGTTTTACAGTGAAAACTGCAGGAACTTCAAACTGGCTGTAGGAAACAGACTGAGAAACCAGAGTAACAGTTTCTCCTGCTACCCGTTCCCAATGTGATAGATGAACGAACGTCTCTCCACATGCTCAGTTCTGAGAGATAAGTGTGTGTGAAAGCCGTCCTTCACTTAGTTTGTTGGGAACACAAACTTTCTATTCAGTTGCAAACTACACTCCATAAATATATATGGGGAAGTACTAGCTCCAAATCGATTTTACAGTGAAAACTGCAGGAACTTCAAACCGGCACTAGGAAACAGACTGAGAAACCAGAGTAAAAGTTTCTCCTGCAACCCTTTCCCTTTGTGCTAGATGAACGAATGTTTCTTCACATGCTCAGTTGTGAGAGATAATTGTGTGTGAAAGCTGTCCTTCACCTAGCTTCTTGGGAACACAAAGTTTCTTTTCTGTTGCAAACTCCACTCCATACATATATATGGGGAGCTCCTAGCGCCAACTCTGTTTTAAAGTGAAAACTGCAGGAACTTCAATAAGGCATTAGGAAACTGACTGAGAAACAGAATAAAAGTTTCTCCTGCAAACCTTTCCCTTTGTGCTAGATGAACGAAAGTCTCTCCACATGCTCAATTCTGAGAGATAAGTGTGTGTGAAAGCTGTCCTTCAACTAGCTTGCTGAAAACACAAAGTTTCTTTTTAGTTGTAAAATACACTCAATACATATACATGCAGATATACTAGCTCAAATCGGTTTTAAACTGAAAATAGCAGGAATTTCAATCCAGCACCAGGAAACAGAATGAGAAACCAGAGTAAAATTTTCTCCTGCAACACGTTCCCTTTGCGCTAGGTGAACGAAAGTCTCTCCACATGATCAGTTCTGAGAGATAATTGTGTGTGAAAGCCGTCCTTCAAATAGCTTGCTGGGAACACAAATTTTCTGTTCAGTTGCAAACTACACTCCATAAATTTATATGGGGAGGTAATAGCTCATATCGGTTTTACAGTGAAAACTGCATGAACTTAAATACGGCACTAGGAAACAGACTGAGAATGCTGAGTAAAATTTCCCCTACAAACATTTCCTTTTGTGCTAGATGAACGAACGTCTCTCCACATGCTCAGTTCTGAGAGATAAGTGTGTGTGAAATCCATTCTTCACCTAGTTGTTGAGAACGCAAAGTTTATTTTCAGTTGCAAACTACACTGCATACATATATATGGGGAGGTACTAGCTCCAACTCGGTTTTACAGTGAAAACTGCAGGAATTTCATACCAGCACTAGGAAAAAGACTCAGAACCCAGAGAAACAGTTTATCCTGCTAACCTATCCGTTTGTGATAGGTGAACGAACGCCTCTCCACATGCTCAGTTCTGAGAGATAAATGTGTGTGAAAGCCGCACTTCACCTAGCTTGTTGGGAGCACAAAGATTCTATTCAGTTGCAAACCACTATCCATACATATATAAGGGGAGGTAGTAGCTCCAACTCGGGTTTACAGTGAAAACTGCTGAAACTTCACAACGGCACTTGAAAAACGATTGAGAAACCAGAGAATAGTTTCTCCTGCAACACGTTACCTTTGTGGTAGATGAATGAACGTCTCTCCACATGCTCAGTTCTGAGAAATAATTGTGTGTGAAAGCCGTACTTCACCTAGCTTGTTAGGAACACAAAGTTTCTTTTCAGTTTCAAACTACACTCCATACATATATATTGGGAGGTCCTAGCTCCAACTCGATTTTGCAGTGAAAAATGCAGGAACTTCAAACGGCACTAGGAAACAGACTGAGAAAGTTAGTAAAATTTCCCTGCAACCCGTTCCCTTTGTGCTACATGAACGAAGGTCTCTCCACATGCTCAGTTCTGAGAGATAAGTGTGTGTGAAAGCCGTTCTTCATCTAGCTTGTTTGGAACACAAAGTTTCTTTCCAGTTGCAATCTACACTCCATATATATATATGGGGAGGTCCTAGCCCCAACTGGGTTTTACAGTGAAAACTGCAGGAACTTCATGCTGGCACTAGGAAACAGACTGATACACCAGAGTAAAAGTTTCCCCTGCAACAAGTTCCCTTTGTGCTAGGTGAATGAACGTCTCTCCACTTGCACAGTTCTGAGAGAAAAGTGTGTGTGAAAGCCGTCCTTCACCTAGCTTGTTGGGAACACAAAGATTCTACTCAGTTGCAAACTAAACTCTGTACATATATATGGGTAGGTACTAGCTCCAACTCGATTTTACAGATAAATCTGAAGAAACTTTCAACCGACACTAGGAAACCCACTAAGAAACCAGAGTAAAATGATCACCTGCAACCCTTTCCCTTTGTGCTAGATGAATGAACGTCTCTTCAGATGCTCAAATCTGAGAGATAAGTGTGTGTGAAAGCCGTCCTTCACCTAGCTTGTTGGAACAAAAAGTTTCTATTCAGTTGCATACTACACTCCATATATAAATATAGGGAGGTTCTAGTTCAAATCGGTTTTACAGTGAAAAATGCAGGAACTTCAATAGGGCACTAGGATAAAGACTGAGAATCCAGAGTAAAAGTTTCTCCTGAAACCCGTTTAATTTGTGCTAGATGAACGAAAGTCTCTCCACATGCTCAGTTCAGAAAGATAAGTGTGGGTGAAAGCCGAACTTCACCTAGCTTGTTGGAAACACAAAGTTTCTTTTCAGTTGCAAATTACACTCCAAAAATATATATGGGGATGTTCTGCCTCCAACTCGATTTTACAGTGAAAACTGCAGGAACTTCAATAAGGCACTAGGAAACAGACTGAGAAAGCTTAGTAAAATTTCACTGCAAACCGTTCCCTTTGTTCTAGATGAACGAACGTCTCTCCACATGCTCATTTCTGAGAGATATGTGTGTGTGAAAGCCGTCCTTCACATAGCTTGTTGGGAAAACAAAGTTCCTTTCCAGTTGCAAAGTACACTCCATATATATATATGGGGAAGTAATAGCTCCAACTCGGTTTTATAGTGAAAACTGCAGGAAGTTCAAACTGGCACTAGGAAACAGAATGAGAAACCAGAGTAAAAGTTTCTCCTGCAACACGTTCCCTTTGCGCTAGGTGAACGAATGTCTCTCCACATGCTCAGTTCTGAGAGATAATTGTGTGTGAAAGCCGTCCTTCATCTAGCTTGCTGGGAACACAAATTTTCTGTTCAGTTGCAAACTACACTCCATAAATTTATATGGGGAAGTAATAGCTCATATCGGTTTTACAGTGAAAACTGCATGAACTTAAATAAGGCACTAGGAAACAGACTGAGAATGCTTAGTAAAATTTCCCCTACAAACCTTTCCTTTTGTGCTAGATGAACGAACGTCTCTCCACATGCTCAGTTCTGAGAGATAATTGTGTGTGAAAGCCGTACTTCACCTAGCTTGTTGGGAACACAAAGTTTCTTTTCAGTTGCAAACTACATTCCATAAATAAATATAGGGAAGTTCTAGCTCCAACTCGGTTTTACAGTGAAAACTGCAGGAACTTCAAATTTGCACTAGGAAACAGACTGAGATAACAGAGTAAATGTTTCTCCTGCAAACCATTCCCTTTGTGCTAGGTGAACGAATGTCTCTCCACATGCTCTTTTCTGAAAGATATGTGTGTGTGAAAGCCGTCCTTCAACTAGCTTGCTGGTAACACAAAGTTTCTGTTCAGTTGCAAAATACACTCCATACATATACATGCGGAGGTACTAGGTCAAATCTATTTTACAGTGAAAATAGCAGGAATATCAATCGGGCACTATGTAACAGACTGAGAATGCTGAGTAAAATTTTCCCTTCAACCAGTTCCCTTTGTGCTAGATGAACGAACGTCTATCCACATGCTCAGTTCTGAGAGATAAGTGTGTGTGAAAGCAGTCCATCACTAATCTTGTCTGGAAAACAAAGATTCTTCCCTGTTGCAAACTACACTCCATATATATATATGGGTATGTACTAGCTCCAACTCGGTTTTACAGATAATACTGCAGGAACTTCCAACCGACACTAGGAAACACACTGAGAAACCAGAGTAAAATATTCCCCTGCCACCTTTTTCATTTGTGCAAGATGAACGATCGTCTCTCCAGATGCAAATATCTGAGAGTTAAGTGTGTGTGGAAGCCGTCCTTCACCTAGCTTGTTGGGAACACAAAGATTCTATTCAGTTGCAAACCACAAACCATACATATATAATGGGAGGTTCTAGCTCCAACTCGGGTTTACAGTGAAAACTGCAGGAACTTCACACCGGCACTAGGAAACAGATTGAATAACCAGAGAATAGTTTCTCCTGCAACACGTTCCCTTTGATGTAGATGAATGAACGTCTCTCCACATGCTCAGTTCTGAGAGATAAGTGTGTGTGAAAGCCATACTTCACCAACTTGTTAGGAACACAAAGTATCTTTTCAGTTGCAAACTACACTCCATACATATATATAGGGAGGTCTAGCTCCAACTCGGTTTTGCAGTGAAAACTGCAGGAACTTCAAAAGGCACTAGGAAACAGACTGAGAAAGGTTAGTAAAATTTCCCCTGCAACCCGTTTCATTTGTGCTACATGAACTAAGGTCTCTCCACATGCTCAGTTCAGAGAGAAAAGTGTGTGTGAAAGCCGTTCTTCACCTAGCTTGTTTGGAACACAAAGTTTCTTTCCAGTTGCAATCTACACTCCATATATATATATGGGGAGGTCCTAGCTCCAACTGGGTTTTACAGTGAAAACTGCAGGAACTTCAAGCTGGCACTAGGAAACAGACTGATACACCAGAGTAAAAGTTTCCCCTGAAACAAGTTCCCTTTTTGCTAGGTGAATGAAAGTCTCTCCACATGCTCAGTTCTGAGAGAAAAGTGTGTGTGAAAGCCTTCCTTCACTTAGCTTGTTGGGAACACAAAGATTCTACTCAGTTGCAAACTAAACTCTGTAAATATATATGGGTAGGTACTAGCTCCAACTCGATTTTACAGATAAAACTGAAGAAACTTCCAACCGACACTAGGAAACCCACTAAGAAACCAGAGTAAAATGATCACCTGCAAACCTTTCCCTTTGTGCTAGATGAATGAACGTCTCTTCAGATGCTCAGATCTGAGAGATAAGTGTGTGTGAAAGCCGTCCTTCACCTAGCTTGTCGGAATACAAAGTTTCTATGCAGTTTCATACTACACTCCATATATATATATAGGGAGGTTCTAGCTCAAATCGGTTTTACAGTGAAAAATGCAGGAACTTCAATAGGGCACAAGGATAAAGGCTGAGAATCCAGAGTAAAAGTTTCTCCTGAAACCCGTTTAATTTGTGCTAGATGAACGAAAGTCTCTCCACATGCTCAGTTCAGAAAGATAAGTGTGGGTGAAAGCCAAACTTCACCTAGCTTGTTGGAAACACAAAGTTTCTTTTCAGTTGCAAATTACACTCCAAAAATATATATGGGGATGTTCTGCCTCCAAGTCGATTTTACAGTGAAAACTGCAGGAACTTCAATAAGGCACTAGGAAACAGATTGAGAAAGCTTAATAAAATTTCACTGCAAACCGTTCCCTTTGTGCTAGATGAATGAACGTCTCTCCACATGCTCAGATCTGAGTGGTAAATGTGTGTGAAGGCGTCCTTCACCTAGCTTGTCGGGAACACAAAGTTTCTTTTCTGTTGCAAAATACACTCCATACATATACATGCAGTGGTACTAGCTCAAATCGGTTTTACAGTGAAAATAGCAGGAATTTCAATCCTACACTTGGAAACAGACTGAGAATTCTGAGTAAAACTTTCCCTATAACCCGTTCCTTTTGTGCTAGATGAACGAAAGTCTCTCCACATGCTCAGTTCTGAGAGATAAGTGTGTGTGAAAGCAGTCCATCTCCAAGCTTGTTGGGAGCACAAAGTTTCTTTTAAGTTGCAAACTACACTCCATATATATATGGGGAAGTATAAGTTCCAACTCGGTTTTACAGTGAAAACTGCAGGAACTTCAAACCGGCACTAGGAAACAGACTGAGAAACCAGAGTAAAATGATCACCTGCAACCCTTTCCCTTTGTGCTAGATGAATGAACGTCTCTCCACATGCTCAGTTCTGAGAGTTAAGTGTGTGTGAATGCCGTCCTTCACCTAGCTTGTTGGGAACACAAAGATTCTTTTGAGTTGCAAACAACACTCCATAAATATAGATGGGGATGTAGTAGCTCCAAATCGGTTTTACAGTGAAAACTGCAGGAACTTCAAACCGGCACTAGGAAACAGTCTTAGAAGCCAGAGTAAAAGTTTCAGCTGTAAACCGATTCCATTGTCCCAGGTGAATGAACGTTTCTCCACATGCTCAGTTCTGAAAGATATGTGTGTGTGGAAGCCATCCTTCACCTAGGTTTTTGGGAACACATAGTTTCTTCTCAATTGCAAACTTCAATCCATACATATATATGGGGAGGTAATAGATCCAACTCGGTTTTACAGAGAAAACTGCAGGAACTTCCAACCGACAGTAGGAAACACACTGAGGAACCAGAGTAAAATGTTCCCCTGCAACCCGTTCCCTTTGTGCTAGATGAATGAAAGTCTCTCCACATGCTCAGATCTGAGTTAAAATTGTGTGTGAAAGCCGTCCTTCAACTAGCTTGTCGGGAACACAAAGTTTCTTTTCAGTTGCAAACTACACTCCATACATTCATATGGGGAGGTAAGAGCTCATATCGGTTTTACACTGAAAACTGCAGGAACTTAAATACGGCACTAGGAAACAGACTGAGAAAGCTTAGTAAAATTTCCCCTACAACC
This sequence comes from Camelus bactrianus, assembly GCF_048773025.1. NCBI lineage: Eukaryota > Metazoa > Chordata > Mammalia > Artiodactyla > Camelidae > Camelus > Camelus bactrianus. The sequence continues at coordinate 1,538,461 of NC_133566.1, forward strand.
CGTTCCTTTTGTGCTAGTTGAACGAACGTCTCTCCACATGCTCAGTTCTGAGAGATAAGTGTGTGTGAAAGCCGTCCTTCACGTAGCTTGCTGGGAACACAAAGTTTCTTTTCAGTTGCAAAATACACTCCATACATATACATGCTGAAGTACTAGCTCAAATCGGTTTTACAGTGAAAATAGAAGGAATTTCAATCCTACACTTGGAAACAGACTGAGAATTCTGAGTAAAATTTTCCCTACAACCCGTTCTTTTTGTGCTAGATGAACGAAATTCTATCCACATGTTCAGCTCTGAGAGATAAGTGTGTGTGAAAGCAGTCAATCTCCAACTTGTTGGGAACACAAATTTTCTTTTAAGTTGCAAACTACACTCCATATATATATGGGGAAGTATAAGCTCCAACTCGGTTTTACAGTGAAAACTGCAGGAACTTCAAACCGGCACTAGGAAACAGATTGAGTAACCAGAGAATAGTTTCTCCTTCAACACGTTCCCTTTTAGGTAGATGAATGAACGTCTCTCCACATGCTCAGTTCTGAGAAATAAGTGTGTGTGAAAGCCATACTTCACCAAGCTTGTTGGGAACACAAAATTTCTTTTCAGTTGCAAAATACACTCCATACATATACATGCTGAAGTACTAGCTCCAACTCGGTTTTGCAGTTAAAACTGCAGGAACTTCAAAAGGCACTAGGAAACAGACTGAGAAAGTTTAGTAAAATTTCCCCTGCAACCCGTTCCTTTTGTGCTACATGAACGAAGGTCTCTCCACATGCTCAGTTCAGAGAGAAAAGTGTGTGTGAAAGCCGTTCTTCACCTAGCTTGTTGGGAACACAAAATTTCTTTCCAGTTGCAATCTACACTCCATATATATATATGGGGAGGACCTAGCTTCAACTGGGTTTTACAGTGTAAACTGCAGGAACTTCAAGCTGGCAATAGGAAACAGACTGAAAACCAGAGTAAAAGTTTCTCCTGCAACACGTTCCCTTTGTGCTAGGTGAATGAACGTCTCTCCACATACTCAGTTCTGAGAGAAAAGTGTGTGTGAAAGCCGTTCTTCACCTAGCTTGTTGGGAACACAAAGATTCTTCTCAGTTGCAAACGACACTCCGTACATATATATGGGTAGGTTCTAGCTCCAACTCGATTTTACAGATAAAACCGAAGAAACTTCCAACCGACACTAGGAAACCCACTAAGAAACCAGAGAAAAATGATCACCTGCAACCCTTTCCCTTTGTGCTAGATGAATGAACGTCTCTCCACATGCTCAGTTCTGAGAGATAAGTGTGTGTGAATGCCGTCCTTCACCTAGCTTATTGGGAACACAAAGATTCTTTTCAGTTGCAAACTACACTCCATAAATATAGATGGGGATGTAGTAGCTCCAAATGGGTTTTAACTGTGAAAACTGCAGGAACTTCAAACCAGCACTAGGAAACAGTCTTAGAAGCCAGAGTAAAAGTTTCAGCTGTAAACCGATTCCATTGTCCCAGGTGAATGAACGTTTCTCCACATGCTCAGTTCTGAAAGATATGTGTGTGTGGAAGCAATCCTTCACCTAGGTTTTTGGGAACACATAGTTTCTTCTCAATTGCAAACTTCAATCCATACATATATATGGGGAGGTACTAGATCCAACTCGGTTTTACAGAGAAAACTGCAGGAACTTCCAACCGACAGTAGGAAACACACTGAGGAACCAGAGTAAAATGTTCCCCTGCAACCCGTTCCCTTTGTGCTAGATGAATGAAAGTCTCTCCACATGCTCAGATCTGAGTTAAAAGTGTGTGTGAAAGCTGTCCTTCAACTAGCTTGTCGGGAACACAAAGTTTCTTTTCAGTTGCAAACTACACTCCATACATTCATATGGGGAGGTAAGAGCTCATATCGGTTTTACACTGAAAACTGCAGGAACTTAAATACGGCACTAGGAAACAGACTGAGAAAGCTTAGTAAAATTTCCCCTACAACCCGTTCCTTTTGTGCTAGTTGAACGAACGTCTCTCCACATGCTCAGTTCTGAGAGATAATTGTGTGTGAAAGCCGTCCTTCACGTAGCTTGCTGGGAACACAAAGTTTCTTTTCAGTTGCAAAATACACTCCATACATATACATGCTGAAGTACTAGCTCAAATCGGTTTTACAGTGAAAATAGAAGGAATTTCAATCCTACACTTGGAAACAGACTGAGAATTCTGAGTAAAATTTTCCCTACAAACCGTTCTTTTTGTGCTAGATGAACGAAATTCTATCCACATGTTCAGCTCTGAGAGATAAGTGTGTGTGAAAGCAGTCAATCTCCAACTTGTTGGGAACACAAATTTTCTTTTAAGTTGCAAACTACACTCCATATATATATGGGGAAGTATAAGCTCCAACTCGGTTTTACAGTGAAAACTGCAGGAACTTCAAACCGGCACTAGGAAACAGATTGAGTAACCAGAGAATAGTTTCTCCTTCAACACGTTCCCTTTTAGGAAGATGAATGAACGTCTCTCCACATGCTCAGTTCTGAGAAATAAGTGTGTGTGAAAGCCATACTTCACCAAGCTTGTTGGGAACACAAAATTTCTTTTCAGTTGCAAACTACACTCCATACATATATATAGGGATGTCCTAGCTCCAAATCGGTTTTGCAGTGAAAACTGCAGGAACTTCAAAAGGCACTAGGAAACAGACTGAGAAAGTTTAGTAAAATTTCCCCTGCAACCCGTTCCTTTTGTGCTACATGAACGAAGGTCTCTCCACATGCTCAGTTCAGAGAGAAAAGTGTGTGTGAAAGCCGTTCTTCACCTAGCTTGTTGGGAACACAAAATTTCTTTCCAGTTGCAATCTACACTCCATATATATATATGGGGAGGTCCTAGCTCCAACTGGGTTTTACAGTGTAAACTGCAGGAACTTCAAGCTGGCAATAGGAAACAGACTGAAAACCAGAGTAAAAGTTTCTCCTGCAACACGTTCCCTTTGTGCTAGGTGAATGAACGTCTCTCCACATACTCAGTTCTGAGAGAAAAGTGTGTGTGAAAGCCGTTCTTCACCTAGCTTGTTGGGAACACAAAGATTCTTCTCAGTTGCAAACGACACTCCGTACATATATATGGGTAGGTTCTAGCTCCAACTCGATTTTACAGATAAAACCGAAGAAACTTCCAACCAACACTTGGAAACCCACTAAGAAACCAGAGAAATATGATTACCTGCAACCCTTTCCTTTTGTGCTAGATGAATGAACGTTTCTCCACATGCTCAGTTCTGAGAGATAAGTGTGTGTGAATGCCGTCCTTCACCTAGCTTATTGGGAACACAAAGATTCTTTTCAGTTGCAAACTACACTCCATAAATATAGATGGGGATGTAGTAGCTCCAAATCGGTTTTACAGTGAAAACTGCAGGAACTTCAAACCGGCACTAGGAAACAGTCTTAGAAGCCAGAGTAAAAGTTTCTGCTGTAAACCGATTCCATTGTCCTAGGTGAATGAACGTTTCTCCACATGCTCAGTTCTGAAAGATAAGTGTGTGTGGAAGCCATCCTTCACCTAGTTTTTTGGGAACACATAGTTTCTTCTCAATTGCAAACTTCAATCCATACATATATATGGGGAGGTACTAGATCCAACTCGGTTTTACAGAGAAAACTGCAGGAACTTCCAACCGACACTAGGAAACACACTGAGGAACCAGAGTAAAATGTTCCCCTGCAACCCGTTCACTTTGTGTTAGATGAATGAAAGTCTCTCCACATGCTCAGATCTGAGTTAAAAGTGTGTGTGAAAGCCGTCCTTCACCTAGCTTGTCGGGAACACAAAGTTTCTTTTCAGTTGCAAACTACACTCCATACATTCATATGGGGAGGTAAGAGCTCATATCGGTTTTACACTGAAAACTGCAGGAACTTAAATACGGCACTAGGAAACAGACTGAGAAAGCTTAGTAAAATTTCACCTACAACCCGTTCCTTTTGTGCTAGTTGAACGAACGTCTCTCCACATGCTCAGTTCTGAGAGATAATTGTGTTTGAAAGCCGTCCTTCACCTAGCTTGTTGGGAACACAAAGATTCTTTTCAGTTGCAAACAACATTCCATACATATATTTAGGGAAGTTCTAGCTCCAACTCGGTTTTACAGTGAAAACTGTAGGAAAATCTAATTGGCACTAGGAAACAGACTGAGAAAACAGAGTAAAAGTTTATCCTGAAACCCATTCCCTTTTTGCTAGGTGATCGAAGGTCTCACCACATGCTCAGTTCTGAGAGATATATGTGTGTGAAAGCTAAACTTCACCTAGCTTGTTGAGAAAGCAAAGATTCTTTTCAGTTGCCAACTACAATCCATACATATATTTAGGGTGGTACTACCTCCAACTGGGTTTTACAGTGAAAACTGCAGGAACTTCAAAACGGCACTAGGAAAAATCCTGAGAAACCAGAGTAAAATTTTTTCCTGCAAACCTTTTCCTTTGTGCTAGATGAACGAACGTCTCTCTACATGCTCTGTTCTGAAAGATAAGTGTGTGTGAAAGCCGTACTTCACCTAGCTTGTTGGAAACACAAAGTTTTTTTCAGTTGCAAACTACACTCCATACATATATATGGGGATGTACTTGCTCCAACTCGGTTTTACAGTTAAAACTGCAGGAAATTCAAACCGGCACTAGGAAAAAGCCTGAGAATACAGAGTAAAAGTTGACCCTGCAACCCGTTCCTTTGTGATAGGTGAATGAAAGTCTCTCCACATGCTCAGTTCTGAGAGAAAAGTGTGTGTGAAATCCGACCTTAAACTAGCTTGCTGGGAACACAAAGTTTCTTTTCAGGTGCAAAATACACTCCATACATATACATGCGGAGTTACTAGCTCAAATCGGTTTTACAGTGAAAATAGCAGGAATTTCAATCCGGCACTAGGAAACAGACTGTGAATGCTGAGTAGAATTTTCCCTTCAAACCTTTCCCTTTGTGATAGATGAACGAAAGTCTATCCAAATTCTCAGTCCTGAGTGATAAGTTTGTGTGAAAGCAGTCCATCACCAAGGTTGTTGGGAACACAAAGTTTCTTTTAATTTGCAAACTACACTCCATAAATATATGGGGGGGTATAAGCTCCAAATCGGTATTACAGTGAAAACTGCCAGAACTTCAAACTGGCACTAGGAAACAGGTTTAGAAACCAGAGTAATAGTTTCCCTGCAAACCGTTCCATTTGTGCTAGGTGAACGAACGTCTCTCCACATGCTCAGTTCAGAAAGTTAAGTGTGGGTGAAAGCTGTCCTTCACCTAGTTTTTGGAAACACAAAGTTTTTTCTCAGTTTTAAAGTACACTCCATACAAATATATGGGTAAGTACTAGCCCCAACTCGGTTTTACAGAGAAAACTGCAGGAACTTCCATCCGACACTAGGAAACAAACTGAGAATCCAGAGTAAAATGTTCACCTGCAACCCGTTCCCATTGTGCTAGATGAATGACCGTCTCTTCAGATGCTCAGATCTGAGAGATAAGTGTGTGTGAAAGCCGTTCTTCAACTAGCTTGTTGGGAACACAATGATTCTATTCTGTTGCAAATCACAATCCATATATATATAAGTGGAGGTACTAGATCCAACTCGGATTTACAGTGAAAACTGCAGGAACTTCAAACCGGCAGTAGGAAACAGATTGAAAAACCAGAGAATATTTTCTCCTGCAAACCGTTCCCTTTCTGCTAGATGAATGAATGTCTCTCCACATGCTCAGATCTGAGAGATAAGTGTGTGTGAAAGCCGTCCTTCACCTAGCTTGTCGGAACACAAAGTTTCTATTCAGTTGCAAACTACACTCCATATATATATATAGGGAGGTTCTAGCTCAAATCGGTTTTACAGTGAAAATGCAGGAACTTCAATAGGGCACTAGGAAAAAGGCTGAGAAACCAGAGTAAAAGTTTCTCCTGAAACCCGTTTAATTTGTGCTAGATGAACGAACGTCTCTCCACATGCTCAGTTCAGAAAGATAAGTGTGGGTGAAAGCCGAACTTCACCTAGCTTGTTGGAAACACAAAGTTTCTTTTCAGTTGCAAATTACACTCCAAAAATATATATGGGGATGTTCTACCTCCAACTCGATTTTACAGTGAAAACTGCAGGAACTTCAATAAGGCATTAGGAAACAGTCTGAGAAAGCTTAGTAAAATTTCCCCCGCATCCAGTTCCCTTTGTGCTAGATGAACGAAAGTTTCTCCACATGCTCAGTTCTGAGAGAAAATAGTGTGTGAAAGCCGTCCTTCACCTAGCTTGTTGGGAACTCAAAGTTTATTTTCAGGTGCAAATTACACTCCATAAATATATATATGTGGATTAATAGCTCCAAGTCGGATTTACAGTGAAAACTGCAGGGACTTCACACCAGCACTAGGAAACCGACTCAGAACCCAGAGAATCAGTTTCTCCTGCAACCCGTTCCCTTTGTGCTAGGTGACCAAAAGTCTCTCCACTAGTTCAGTTCTTAGAGATAATTGTGTGTGAAAGCCTTCCTTCACCTAGCTTGCTGGGAACGCAAAGTTTCTATTCAGTTGCAAACTACACTCCATATATATATATAGGGAGTTTCTAGCTCAAATCGGTTTTATAGTGAAAATAGCAGGAATTTCAATCCTACACTTGGAAACAGACTGAGAATTCTGAGTAAAATTTTCCCTACAACCCGATAATTTTGTGCTAGATGAACGAACGTCTCTCCACATGCTCAGTTCTGAGAGATAATTGTGTGTGAATGCCGTACTTCACCTAGCTTGTTGGGAATACAAAGATTCTTTTCAGTTGCAAACTACACTCCATAAATATAGATGGGGATGTAGTAGCTCCAAATCGGTTTTACCGTGAAAACTGCAGGAACTTCAAACCGGCACTAGGAAACAATCTTAGAAACCAGAGAAAAAGTTTCTGCTGTAAAACGATTCCATTGTCCTAGGTGAATGAACGTTTCCCCACATGCTAAGTTCTGAAAGATAAGTGTGTGTGGAAGCCATCCTTCACCTAGGTTTTGGGAACACATAGTTTCTTCTCAATTGCAAACTTCAATCCATACATATATATGGGGAGGTACTAGATCCAACTCGGTTTTACAGTGAAAACTGCAGGAAATTCAAACCGGCACTAGGAAAAAGCCTGAGAATCCAGAGTAAAAGTTTACCCTGCAACCCGATCCTTTGTGCTAGGTGAACGAAAGTCTCTCGAAATGCTCAGTTCTGAGAGAAATGTGTGTGTGAAAGCCGACCTTAAACTAGCTTGCTGGGAACACAAAGTTTCTTTTCAGATGCAAAATACACTCCATACATATACATGCGGAGTTACTAGCTCAAATCGGTTTTACAGTGAAAATAGCAGGAATTTCAATCCGGCACTAGGATCAGACTGTGAATGCTGAGTAAAATTTCCCCCTCATACCGTTCCCTTTGTGATAGATGAACGAAATTCTATCCACATGCACAGTCCTGAGTGATAAGTGTGTGTGAAAGCAGTCCATCACCCAGCTTGTTGGGAACACAAAGTCTCTTTAATTTGCAAACTACACACCATAAATATATGGGGGGTATAAGCTCCAACTCGGTTTTACAGTGATAACCGCCGGAAATTCAAACCGGCACTAGGAAACATATTGGGAAACCAGAGTAAAAGTATCCCTGCAACCCGTTCCTTTTGTGCTAGATGAATGACCATCTCTTCAGATGCTCAGATCTGAGAGATAAGTGTGTGTGAATGCCGTTCTTCAACCTGCTTGTTGGGAACACAATGATTCTATTCAGTTGCAAACCACAATCCATAAATATATAAGAGTGGGTACTAGTTCCAACTCGGGTTTGCAGTGAAAACTGCAGGAACTTCAAACCGGCACTAGGAAACAGATTGAAAAACCAGAGAATATTTTCTCCTGCAACCCGTTCCCTTTGTGCTAGATGAATGACCGTCTCTTCAGATGCTCAGATTTGAGAGATAAGTGTGTGTGAAAGGCGTCCTTCACCTAGCTTGTCGGGAACACAAAGATTCTTTTCAGTTGCAAACTACACTCCATAATTATATATGGGGTGGTAATAGCTCAAATCGTTTTATAATGAAAACTGCAGGAATTTCAATAAGGCACTAGGAAACAGACTGATAAAGCTTAGTAAAATTTCCCCCGCATCCCGTTCCCTTTGTGCTAGATGAACGAACGTTTCTCCACATGCTCAGTTCTGAGAGAAAAGTGTGTGTGACAGCCGTCCTTCACCTAGCTTGTTGGGAACTCAAAGTTTCTTTTAAGTTGCAAATTACACTCCATAAATATATATATGGGGACGTAATAGCTCCAAGTCGGTTTTACAGTGAAAACTGCAGGGACTTCAAACCAGCACTAGGAAACAAACTCAGAACCCAGAAAATCAGTTTCTCCTGCAACCCGTTCCCTTTGTGCCAGGTGAACAAAAGTCTCTCCACTAGTTCAGTTCTTAGAGATAAGTGTGTGTGAAACCTTCCTTCACCTAGCTTGCTGGGAACACAAAGTTTCTTTTCAGTTGCAAAATACACTCCATACATATACATGCTGAAGTACTAGCTCAAATCGGTTTTACAGTGAAAATAGCAGGAATTTCAATCCTACACTTGGAAACAGACTGAGAATTCTGAGTAAAATTTTCCCTACAACCCGTTCCTTTTGTGCTAGATGAACGAAATTCTATCCACATGTTCAGCTCTGAGAGATAAGTGTGTGTGAAAGCAGTCCATCTCCAACTTGTTGGGAACACAAATTTTCTTTTAAGTTGCAAACTACACTCCACATATATATGGGGATGTATAAGCTCCAACTCGGTTTTACAGTGAAAACTGCAGGAACTTCAAACCGGCACTAGGAAACAGATTGAGTAACCAGAGAATAGTTTCACCTTCAACACGTTCCCTTTGTGGTAGATGAATGAACGTCTCTCCACATGCTCAGTTCTGAGAGACAAGTGTGTGTGAAAGCAATACTTCACCTAGTTTGTTAGGAACACAAAGTTTCTTTTCAGTTGCAAACTACACCCCATACATATATATAGGGATGCCCTAGCTCCAACTCGGTTTTGCAGTGAAAACTGCAGGAACTTCAAAAGGCACTAGGAAACAGACAGAGAAAGGTTAGTAAAATTTCCACTGCAACGCGTTCCTTTTGTGCTACATGAACGAAGTTCTCTCCACATGCTCAGTTCAGAGAGAAAAGTGTGTGTGAAAGCCGTTCTTCACCTAGCTTGTTGGGAACACAAAATTTCTTTCCAGTTGCAATCTACACTCCATATATATATATGGGGAGGTCCTAGCTCCAACTGGGTTTTACAGTGAAAACTGCAGGAACTTCAAGCTGGCAATAGGAAACAGACTGAAAACCAGAGTAAAAGTTTCTCCTGCAACACGTTCCCTTTGTGCTAGGTGAATGAACGTCTCTCCACATACTCAGTTCTGAGAGAAAAGTGTGTGTGAAAGCCGTTCTTCACCTAGCTTGTTGGGAACACAAAGATTCTTCTCAGTTGCAAACGACACTCCGTACATATATATGGGTAAGTACTAGCTCCAACTCTATTTTACAGATAAAACTGAAGAAATTTCCAACCGACACTAGGAAACCCACTAAGAAACCAGAGTAAAATGATCATCTGCAACCCTTTCCCTTTGTGCTAGATGAATGAACGTCTCTCCACATGCTCAGTTCTGAGAGATAAGTGTGTGTGAATGCCGTCCTTCACCTAGCTTATTGGGAACACAAAGATTCTTTTCAGTTGCAAACTACACTCCATAAATATAGATGGGGATGTAGTAGCTCCAAATCGGTTTTACAGTGAAAACTGCAGGAACTTCAAACCGGCACTAGGAAACAGTCTTAGAAGCCAGAGTAAAAGTTTCTGCTGTAAACCGATTCCATTGTCCTTGGTGAATGAACGTTTCTCCACATGCTCAGTTCTGAAAGATAAGTGTGTGTGGAAGCCATCCTTCACCTAGGTTTTTGGGAACACATAGTTTCTTCTCAATTGCAAACTTCAATCCATACATATATATGGGGAGGTACTAGATCCAACTCGGTTTTACAGTGAAAACTGCAGGAAATTCAAACCGGCACTAGGAAAAAGCCTGAGAATCCAGAGTAAAAGTTTACCATGCAACCCGTTCCTTTGTGCTAGGTGAACGAAAGTCTCTCGAAATGCTCAGTTCTGAGAGAAAAGTGTGTGTGAAAGCCGACCTTAAACTAGCTTGCTGGGAACACAAAGTTTCTTTTGAGTTGCAAAATACATTCCATACATATACATGCGGAGTTACTAGCTCAAATCGATTTTACAGTGAAAATAGCAGGAATTTCAATCCGGCACTAGGAAACAGACTGTGAATGCTGAGTAAAATTTTCCCTTCAAACCGTTCCCTTTGTGATAGATGAACGAAAGTCTAACCAAATGAACAATCCTGAGTGATAAGTGTGTGTGAAAGCAGTCCAACTCCCAGCTGGTTGGGAACACAAAGTCTCTTTAATTTGCAAACTACACGCCATAAATATATGGGGGGTATAAGCTCCAACTCGATTTTACAGTGATAACCGCCGGAAATTCAAACCGGCACTAGGAAACATATTGGGAAACCAGAGTAAAAATATCCCTGCAACCCGTTCCTTTTGTGCTAGATGAATGACCGTCTCTTCAGATGCTCAGATCTGAGAAATAAGTGTGTGTGAAAGCCGTCCTTCAACCTGCTTGTTGGGAACACAATGATTCTATTCAGTTGCAAACCACAATCCATAAATATATAAGAGTGTGTACTAGCTCCAACTCGGGTTTACAGTGAAAACTGCAGGAACTTCAAACCGGCACTAGGAAACAGATTGAAAAACCAGAGAATATTTTCTCCTGCAACCCGTTCCCTTTGTGCTAGATGAATGACCGTCTCTTCAGATGCTCAGATTTGAAAGATAAGTGTGTGTGAAAGGCGTCCTTCACCTAGCTTGTCGGGAACACAAAGTTTCTTTTCAGTTGCAAACTACACTCCATAATTATATATGGGGTGGTACTAACTCAAATCGATTTATAATAAAAACTGCAGGAATTTCAATAAGGCACTAGGAAACAGACTGATAAAGCTTAGTAAAATTTCCCCCGCATCCCGTTCCCTTTGTGCTAGATGAACGAACGTCTCTCCACATGCTCAGTTCTGAGAGAAAAGTGTGTGTGACAGCCGTTCTTCACCTAGCTTGTTGGGAACTCAAAGTTTCTTTTAAGTTGCAAATTACACTCCATAAATATATATATGGGGACGTAATAGCTCCAAGTCGGTTTTACAGTGAAAACTGCAGGGACTTCAAACCAGCACTAGGAAATAAACTCAGAACCCAGAAAATCAGTTTCTCCTGCAATCCGTTCCCTTTGTGCCAGGTGAACAATAGTCTCTCCACTAGTTCTGTTCTTAGAGATATGTGTGTGTGTAAGCCGTCCTTCACCTAGCTTGCTGGGAACACAAACTTTCTTTTCAGTTGCAAAATACACTCCATACATATACATGCTGAGGTACTAGCTGAAATCGGTTTTACAGTGAAAATAGCAGGAATTTCAATCCTACACTTGGAAACAGACTGAAAATTCTGAGTAAAATTTTCCCTAACACCCGTTCGTTTTGTGCTAGATGAACGAATGTCTATCCACATGCTCAGTTCTGAGAGATATGTGTGTGTGAAAGCAGTCCATCTCCAAGCTTGTTGTGAACACAAATTTTCTTTTAAGTTGCAAACTACACTCCATAAATATATGGGGAAGTATAAGCTCCAACTCGGTTTTACATTGAAAACTGCAGGAACTTCAATCCGGCACTAGGAAACAGATTGAAGAACCAGAGTAAAAGTTTCACTGCAAACCGTTCCCTTTCTACTAGATGAATGAACGTCTCTCCAGATGCTCAGTTCTGAGAGATAAGTGTGTGTGAAAGCCGTCCTTCACCAAGCTTGTTGGGAACACAAAGTTTCTTTTCAGTTGCAAACTACACTCCATTCTTATATATGGGGAGGTAGTAGCTCCAACACTGTTATGCAGTGAAAACTGCAGGAAATTCAAACCGGCAGTAGGAAAGAGTCTCAGAACCCAGAGTAAAAGTTTCTCCTGTAAAGCGTCCCTTTGTTCTGGGTGAACAAACGTCTCTCCACATGCTCAGTTCAGAGAGAAAATTGTGTGTGAAAGCCGGCCTTCACATAGCTTGTGGGGAACACCAAGATTCTATTCACTTGCAAACCACTATCCATACATATTTAAGGGGAGGTACTAGCTCCAACTCGGGTTTACAGTAAAAACTGCTGGAACGTTACACCGGCACTAGGAAACAGATTGAGTAACCAGAGAATAATTTCTCCTGCAACACGTTCCCTTTGAGGTAGATGAATGAACGTCTCTCCACATGCTCAGTTCTGAGAGATAAGTGTGTGTGAAAGCCGTACTTCACCTAGCTTGTTAGGAACACAAAGTTTGTTTTCAGTAGTAAACTACACTCCATACATATATATAGGGAGGTCATAGCTCCAACCTGGTTTTGCAGTGAAAACTGCAGGAACTTCAAAAGGCACTAGGAAACAGACTGAGAAAGGTTAGTAAAATTTCCCCTGCAACCCGTTCCCTTTGTGCTACATGAACGAAGGTCTCTCCACATGCTCAGTTCTGACAGAAAAGTGTGTGTGAAAGCCGTTCTTCACCTAGTTTGTTGGGAACAAAAAGTTTCTTTCAGTTGCAATCTACACTCCATATATATATATGGGGAGGTCATAGCTCCAACTGGGTTTTACAGTGAAAACTGTAGGAACTTCAAACTGGCACTAGGAAACAGACTGAAAAACCAGAGTAAAAGTTTCTCCTGCAAAATGTTCCCTTTGTGCTAGGTGAATGAACGTCTCTCCACATACTCAGTTCTGAGAGAAAAGTGTGTGTGAAAGCCGTAATTCACCTAGCTTGTTGGGAACACAAAGTTTCTTTTCAGTTGCAATCTACACTCCATATATATAGATGGGGATGTCCTAGCTCCAACTCAATTTTACAGATAAAACTGAAGAATTTCCAACCGACACTAGGAAACCCACTAAGAAACCAGAGTAAAATGATCACCTGCAACCCTATCGCTTTGTGCTAGATGAATGAACGTCTCTCCATATGCTCAGTTCTGAGAGATAAGAGTGTGTGAAACAGGCCATCTCCAAGCTTGTTGGGAACACAAAGTTTCTTTTATGTTGCAAACTACACTCCATAAATATATGGGGAGGTAGAAGCTCCAACTCGGTTTTACAGTGAAATTTGCAGGAACTTCAATCCGGCACTAGGAAACAGATTGAGAAACCAGAGTAAAAATTTCATTGCAAACCGTTCCATTTGTGCTAGATGAATGAACGTCTCTCCAAAAGCTCAGTTCTGAGAGATAAGTGTGTGTGAAAGCCGTCCTTCACCAAGCTTGTTGGGAACACAAAGTATCTTTTCAGTTGCAAATTACACTCCATACATATATATTGGGAGGTAATAGCTCCAACACCCTTTTACAGTGAAAAATGCAGGAAAATCAAACCGGCACTAGGAAACAGTCTCTGAACCCAGAGTAAAAGTTCCTCCTGTAAAGCGTCCCTTTGTCCTATGTGAACGAACGTCTCTCCACATGCTCATTTCTGAGAGATAAATGTGTGTGAAAGCCGTCCTTCAGCTAGCTTTTTGGGAACACAAAATTTCTTTTCATTTGCAAACTACAATCCACGCATATATATGGGGAGGTCCTAGCTCCAAATGGGTTTTACATTGAAAACTGCAGGAACTTCATACCGGCACTAGGGAACAGATTGAGAAACCAGAGAATAGTTTCTCCTGCAACTCGTTCCCTTTGTGCAAGATGAATGAACGTCTCTCCACATGCTCAGTTCTGAGAGAAAAGTGGGTGTGAAAGCCGTCCTTCACCTAGCTTGTTGGGAACACAAAGTTTCTTTTCAGTTGCAAATTACACTCCATACTTATATATGGGGATGTTCTAGCTCAACTCTATTTTACAGTGAAAACTGCAGGAAATTCAAACCGGCACTAGGAAACAGTCTCAGAATCCAGAGTAAAATTTCTCCTGTAAACCGTCCCTTTGTCCTAGGTGAACGAACGTCTTTCCACATGCTCAGTCCTGAGAGATAAGTGTGTGTGAAAGCCGTCCTTCACCGAGCTTGTTTGGAACACAAAGTTTCTTTCCAGTTGCAAACTACAATCCACACTTATATATGGGGAGGTCGTAGATCCACCTGGTTTTTACAGTGAAAACTGCAGGAACTTCAAACTGGCACTAGGAAATAGACTGAGAAACCAGAGTAAAAATTTCTCCTTCAAACCGTCCCCTTTGTGCTAGATGAAAGAACGTCTCTCCAAATGCTCATTTCTGAGAGAAAATTGTGTGTGAAAGCCGTCCTTCAAGTAGCTTGTTGGGAACACAAAATTTCTTTTCAGTTGCAAACTACATTCCATACATATATATGGGGAGGTACTAGCTCAAATCGATTTTACAGTGAAAACAGCAGGAATTCAATACGGCACTAGGAAACAGACTGAGAAAACTTAGTAAAATTTCCCCTGCAACACGTTCCATTTGTGCTAGATGAACGAACGTCTATCCACATGCTCAGTTATAAGAGATAAGTGTGTGTGAAAGCCGTCCTACATCTATCTTGTTGGGAAAACAAAGATTCTTTCAGTTGCAAACTACACTGCATAAATATATGGGGAGGTATAATCTCCAACTCGGTTTTACAGTGAAAACTACAGGAACTTCAATCCGGCACTAGTAAACAGTCTCAGAACCCAGAGTAAAAGTTTCTCATGTAAAACTTCCTTTTGTCCTAGGTGAATGAACGTCTCTCCACATGCTCAGTTCTGAGAGATAATTGTGTGTGGAAGCCGTCCTTAATCTAGCTTGTTGGGAACACAAAGTTTCTATTCAGTTGCAAACCACAATGCATACATATATAAGGGGAGGTACTAGCTCCAACTCGCATGTAAAATGAAAACTGCAGGAAATTCAAACTGGCACTAGGAACCATATTGATATACCAGAGAATAATTTCCCCTGCATCCCTTTCCCTTTGTGGTAGATGAATGAAAGTTTCTCCACATGCAAAATTCTGAGAGATAAATGTGTGTTAAAGCCGTCCTACACCTAGCTTGTTGGGAACACAAAGTTTCTTTTCAATTGTCAACTACAAACAATAAATATATATGGGGAGGTAATATTTCCAATTCGGTTTTACAGTGAAAACTGCAGGAACTTGAAACCGGCCCTAGGAATCATTCTCAGAACCCAGAGAAATAGTTTCTCCTGGAAACCGTTCCCTTTGTCCTAGGTGAACGAACGTCTCTCCACATGCTCAGTTCTGAGAGATAAGTGTGTGTGAAAGCCGTACTTCAACTAACTTGTTGGGAAAACAAATATACTTCTCAGTTGCAAACTACACTCCATAAATAGATATGGGTAGGTACTAGCTCCAACTCGGTTTTATAGAGAAATCTGCAGGAACTTCCAACGGACACTAGGAAACACACTGAGATACCAGAGTAAAAGTTTCACCTCCAACCAGTTCCGTTTCTGCTAGATGAATGAATGTCTCTCCAGATGCTCAGATCTGAGAGATAAATGTGTGTGAAAGCCTTACTTCACATAGCTTGTTGGGAACACAAAATTTCTATTAGGTTGCAAACCACAATCCATACATACATATAAGGGGAGGTAGTAGCTCCAAATCGGGATTACAGTGAAAACTGAAGGAACTTCAAACCGGCACAAGAAAACAGATTGAGAAACTAGACAATACTTTCCCCTGCAACCCGCTCCCTTTGTGCTAGATGAATGAACGTCTCTCCACATGCTCAGTTCTGAGAGATAACTGTGTGTGAAAGCCGTACATCACCAAGCTTGTAGGGAACACAAAGATTCTTTTCAGTTGCAAACGACACTCCATACATATATAAGGGGAGGTAAAAGCTCCAACTCGGTTTTACAGTGAAAACTGCAGGAACTTCAATCCGGCACTAGGAAACAGTCTCAGAACCCAGAGTAAAAGTTTCTCCTGTAAAACTTCCCTTTGTCCTATGTGAACGAACGTCTCTCCACATGCTCAGTTCTGAGAGATAAGTGTGTGTGAAAGCCGTCCTTCACATAGCTTGTTGGGAACACAAAGTTTCTATTCAGTTGCAAACCACAATCCATAAATATATAAGAGGAGGTACAAGCTACAACTCGTGTTTACAGTGAAACTTCAGGAACATCAAACTGGCACTAGGAAACATATTGATAAAACAGAGATTAGTTTCCCCTGCATCCCGTCACCTTTGTGCTACATGAACGAACGTCTCTCCACATGCTCAGTTCTGAGAGATAATTGTGTGTGGAAGCCATACTTCAACTAACTTGTTGAGAACGCAAAGTTTCTTTTCAGTTGCAAACTACAATCCATACAAATATATGGGGTGGTACTAACTCCAAATGGGTTTAACAGTGAAAACTGCAGTAACTTCAAACCGGCACTAGGAAACAGATTCAGAACCCAGATAAACAGTTTCTCCTGCAACACGTTCATTTTGTGCTAGGTGAACGAACGTCTCTCCACATGCTCAATTCTGAGAGATAAGTGTGTTTGAAAGCCGTCCTTCACCTAGCTTGTTGGGAACACAAAGATACTTCTCAGTTGCAAACTACACTCCAAATATATATAAGGGTAGGTACTAGCTCCAACTCAGTTTTACAGAGAAAACTGCTGGAACTTCAAACGGACACTAGGAAACACACTGAGAAACCAGAGTAAAAGTTTCCCATGCAAACATTTCCGTTTGTGCTAAATGAATGAACGTCTCTCCAGATGCTCAGATCTGAGTGATAAATGAGTGTGAAAGCCGTACTTCACCTAGCTTGTTGGGAACACAAAGTTTCTATTCCGTTTCAAACCACAATCCATACATACATAAGGGGAGGTACTACCTCCAACTCGCATTTACGATGAAAACTGCAGGAACTTCAAAACGGCACTAGGAAACAGATAGATAAACCACAGAATAGTTTCCCCTGCATCCCCTTCCCTTTGTGGTAGATGAATGAACGTCTCTCCACTAGCTCAGTTCTGAGAGATAAGTGTGTGTGAAAGCCGTCCTTCAACTAGCTTGTTGGGAACACAAAGTTTTTTTTCATTTGTTAACTACACTCCATAGATATATATGGGGAGGTATTAGCTCCAATGCGGTTTTACAGTGAAAACTGCAGGAACTTGAAACCGGCCCTAGGAAACATTCTCAGAACCCAGAGTAATAGCTTTTCCTGTAAACCATTCCAAATTTCCTAGGTGAACGAACGTCCCTCCCCATGCTCAATTCTGAGAGATAAGTGTGTGTGAAAGCCGCACTTTGCCTAGCTTGTTGGAACACAAAGTTTCATTTCTGTTGCAAAATACACCCCATACATATATATGGGGAAGTACTAGCTCCAACTCGGTTTTACAGTGAAAACTGCAGGAACTTCAAACCGGCTCTAGGAAACAGACTGAGAACCCAGAGTAACAGTTTCCCCTTCTACCCGTTCCCATTGTGCCTGATGAACGAACGTCTTTCCACATGCTCAGTTCTGAGAGATAAGTGTGTGTGAAAGCCGTCCTTCACCTAGGTTGTTGGGAACACAAAGATACTTCTCAGTTGCAAACTACACTCCATAAATAGATATGGGTAGGTACAAGCTCCAACTCGGTTTTATAGAGAAAACTTCAGGAATTTCCAACGGACACTAGGAAACACACTGAGGAACCAGAGTAAAAGTTTCCCCTGGAAACCGTTCCCTTTTTGCTAGATGAATGAACGTCTCTCCACATGCTCAGATCTGAGAGGTAAATGTGTGTGAAAGCCGTACTTCACATAGCTCGTTGGGAACACAAAGTTTCTAATAAGTTGCAAACCACAGTCCATACATATATAAGGGGAGGTACTAGCTCCAACTCGTGTTTAGAGTGAAAACTGCAGGAACTTCAAACTGGCACTAGAAAACAGATTGAGAGACCAGAAATTACTTTCCCCTGCAACCCGCTCCCTTTGTGCTAGATGAATGAATGTCTCTCCTCATGCTCAGTTCTGAGAGATAATTGTGTGTGAAAGCCGTACATTACCAAGCTTGTTGGGAACACAAAGTTTCTATTAAGTTGCAAACTACAGTCCATAAATATATATGGGGAGGTAATATCTCCAACTCGGTTTTACAGTGAAAACTGCAGGAACTTCAATCCGGCACTAGTAAACAGTCTCAGAACCCAGAGTAAAACTTTCTCCTGTAAAACTTCCTTTATCCTAGGTGAACGAACGTCTCTCCACATGCTCAGTTCTGAGAGATAATTGTGTGTGGAAGCCGTCCTTCACCTAGCTTTTTGGGAACACAAAATTTCTTTTCATTTGCACACTACATTCCATACATATATATGGGGAGGTACTAGCTCCAACTCGGATTTACAGTGAAAAATGCAGGAACTTCAAACCGGCTCTAGGAAACAGACTGAGAATCCAGAGTAAAACTTTCCCAGGTACCCGTTCCCATTGTGCTGGATGAACGAATATCTCTCCACTTGCTCTGTTCTGAGAGATAAGTGTGAGTGAAAGCCGTCCTTCACCTAGCTTCTTGGGAACACAAAGTTTCTTTTCAGTTGCAAACTACACTCCTAACATATATATGGGGAGGTACAAGCTCCAACTGGGTTTTAGAGTGAAAACTGCAGGAACTTTAATCCGGCACTTGGAAAGACTCTCAAAACCCAGAGTAAATATTTCTCCTGAAAACCGTCCATTTGCCCTAGGTGAACGAACGTCTCTCCACATGCTCAGTTCTGAGAGATAAGTGTGTGTGAAAGGCGTTCTTCACCTGGCTTGTCGGGAACACATAGCTTCTTTTAAGTGGCAAACTACACTCCATACATTTATATGGGGAGGTACGAGCTCAAATCGATTTTACAGTGAAAACTGCAAGAAATTCAATAAGGCACTAGGAAACAGACTGAGAAAACTTAGTAAAATTTCCCCTGCATCCCGTTCCATTTGTGCTTGATGAACGAAATTCTCTCCACATGCTCTGTTCTGAGAGATATGTAGGTGTGAAAGCCGTCCTTCACCTAACTTTTTGGGAACACAAAGTTTCTTCTCAGTTGCAAATTACACTCCATAGATATATATGGGGAGGTACTATCTCCAACTCGGTTTTACAGTGAAAACTGCAGGAACTTCAAACCAGCACTTGGAAACAGAATCAGAACCCAGAGAAACAGTTTCTCCTGCAACCCGTTCCCTTTGTGCTAGGTGAACAAAAGTCTCTCCACATGTTAAGTTCTGAGAGATAATTGTGTGAGAAAGCCGTCCTTCACCTAGCTTGCTGGGAACACAATGTTTCTTTTCAGTTGCAAAATACACTCCATACATATACATCCTGAGGTACTAGCTCAAATCGGTTTTACAGTGAAAACTGCCGGAACTTCAAAACGGCACTAGGAAACAGACTGAGAAATCAGAGTAAAAGTTTCTCCTGCAACCCGTTCCCTTGATGCTAGATGAACGAACGTCTCTCCACATGCTCACTTCTGAGAGATAAGTGTGTGTGAAAGCCGTCCTTCACCTAGATTTTTGGGAACACAAAGTTTCTTTACAGTTGCAAACTCCACTCCATACATATATATGGGGAGGTACAAGCTCCAAATCGGTTTTACAGTGAAAACTGCAGGAACTTTAAACCAGCACTAGGAAACATTCTCAGAACCAAGAGTAAAAGTTTCTCCTGTAAACCGTTCCTTTGTCCTATGTGAACGAACGTCTCTCCACATGCTCAGTTCTGAGAGAAAACTGTGTGTGAAAGCCGACCTTCACAAAGCTTTTTGGAAACACAAAGTTTCTTTTCAGTTGCAAAATACATTCCATACATATATATGGGGAGGTAATAGCTCAAATCGGTTTTACAGTGTAAACTGCAGGAACTTCAAACTGGCACTAGAAAACAGATTGAGAAACCAGACTATACTTTCCCCTGCAACCTTCTCCCTATGTGCTAGATGAATGAACGTCTCTCCACATGCTCAGGTCTGAGAGACAATTGTGTGTGAAAGCTGTACATTACCAAGCTTGTAGGGAACACAAAGTTTCTTTTCAGTTGCAAACTACACTCCATACATATATAAGGGGAGGTAATAGCTCCAACTCGATTTTACAGTGAAAACTGCAGGAACTTCAATCCGGCACTAGGAAACAGTCTCAGAACCCAGAGTAAAAGTTTCTCCTGTAAGACTTCCCTTTGTCCTATTTGAACGAACGTCTCTCCACATGCTCAGTTCTGAGAGATAAGTGTGTGTGAAAGCCGTCCTTCACATAGCTTGTTGGGAACACAAACATTCTATTCAGTTCCAAACCACAATCCATACTTATATAAGGGGAGGTACTAGCTCCAACTCGCATTTACAATGAAAACTACAGGAACTTAAAACTGGCACTAGGAAACATATTGATAAACCTGAGAATAGTTTCCCCTGCATCCCTTTCCCATTGTGGTAGATGAATGAAAGTTTCTCCACATGCAAAGTTCTGAGAGATAAGTGTGTGTGAAAGCCGTCCTTCACCTAGCTTGTTGGGAACACAATGTTTCTTTTCAGTTGCAAACTACACTCCATAAATATATATGGGGAGGTACTAGCTCCAATTCGATTTTACAGTGAAAACTGCAGGAACTTGAAACCGGCAGTAGGAAACATTCTCAGAACCAAGAGTAAAAATTTCTCCTGTAAAACGTTCCATTTGCCCTAGGTGAACGAAAGTCTCTCCACATGCTCAGTTCTGAGAGATATGTGTGTGTGAAAGCCGTCCTTCACCTAGCTTGTTGGGAACACAAAGATACTTCTCAGTTGCAAACTACACTCCATAAATATATATGGGTAGGTACTAGCTCCAACTCAGTTTTACAGAGAAAACTGCAGGAACTTCCAACGGACACTAGGAAACACACTGATAAACCAGAGTAAAAGTTTCCCCTTCAACCGGTTACCTTTGTGCTAAATGAACGAACGTCTCTCCAGATGCTCAGATCTGAGAGATAAAAGTTTGTGAAAGGCGTACTTCACTTAGCTTGTTGGGAATAAAATATTCTATTCAGTTGCATATCACAATCCATACATATATAAGGGGAGGATCTAGCTCCAACTCGGGTTTACAGTGAAAACTGCAGGAACTTCAAACCGGCACTAAGAAACAGATTGAGAAACCAGAGAATACTTTCCCCGGCAACCCGTTCCTTTTGTGCTATATGAACAAACGTCTCTCCACATGCTCAGTTCTGAGAGATAATTGTGTGTGAAAGCCATTCTTCACCTAGCTTGTTGAGAACGCAAAGTTTCTTTTCAGTTGCAAACAACACTCCATACATTTATAAGGGGTGGAACTAGCCCCAACTGTGTTTTACAGTGAAAAAAGCAGGAACTTCAAACCGACACTACGAAACAGACTCAGAACCCAGAGAAAAAGTTTCTCCTGCAACCCTTTCACTTTTTGCTAGGTGAACGAACGTCTCTCCACATGCTCAATTCTGAGTGATAATTGTGTGTGAAAGCCGTTCTTCACATAGCTTGTTGGGAACACAAAGATACTTCTCAGCTGCAAACTACATTCCACAAATATATATCGGTAGGTACTAGCTCCAACACGGTTTAACAGAGAAAATTGCAGGAACTTCCAACGGACACTAGGAAACACACTGAGAAACCAGGGTAAAAGTTTCCCCTGCAACACTTCCCCTTTGTGCTAGATGAATGAACGTCTCTACAGATGCTCAGTTCTGAGAGATAAATGTGTGTGAAAGCCTATTTCACATAGTTTGTTGGGAACACAAAGTTTCTATTAAGTTGCAAACCGCAATCCATACATATGTAAGGGGAAGTACTAGCTCCAAACCCGGTTTACAGTGAAAACTACAGGAACTTCTAACCGGCACTAGAAAGCAGATTGAGAAACCAGACATTACTTTCCCTGCAACCCGCTCCCTTTGTGCTAGATGAATGAACGTCTGTCCACATGCTCAGTTCTGAGAGATAAGTGTGTGTGAAAGCCATATATCAACAAACTTGTTGGGAACACAAAGTTTCTTTTCTGTTGCAAACTACACTCCATACATATATATGGGGAGGTACTAGCTCAAATCGGTTTTACAGTGTAAACTGCAGGAACTTCAATCCGGCACTAGGAAACAGTCTCAGAACCCAGAGTAAAAGTTTCTCCTGTAAAACTTCCCTTTGTCCTATGTGAACGAACGTCTCTCCACATGCTAAGTTCTGAGAGATAACTGTGTGTGAAAGCTGACCTTCACATAGCTTTTTGGAAACACAAAGTTTCTTTTCAGTTGCAAACTACACTCCATACATATATATGGGGAGGTACTAGCTCCAACTCGGATTTACAGTGAAAAATGCAGGAACTTCAAACCGGCTCTAGGAAACAGACTGAGAATCCAGAGTAAAACTTTCCCAGGTACCCGTTCCCATTGTGCTGGATGAACGAATATCTCTCCACTTGCTCTGTTCTGAGAGATAAGTGTGAGTGAAAGCCGTCCTTCACCTAGCTTCTTGGGAACACAAAGTTTCTTTTCAGTTGCAAACTACACTCCTAACACATATATGGGGAGGTACAAGCTCCAACTGGGTTTTAGAGTGAAAACTGCAGGAACTTTAATCCGGCACTTGGAAAGACTCTCAAAACCCAGAGTAAATGTTTCTCCTGTAAACCGTCCATTTGCCCTAGGTGAACGAACTTCTCTCCACATGCTCAGTTCTGAGAGATAAGTGTGTGTGAAAGGCGTCCTTCACCTGGCTTGTCGGGAACACATAGCTTCTTTTAAGTGCAAACTACACTCCATATATTTATAAGGTGAGGTACGAGCTCAAATCAATTTTACAGTGAAAACTGCAAGAACTTCAATAAGGCACTAGGAAACAGACTGAGAAAGCTTAGTAAAATTTCCCCTGCATCCCATTCCATTTGTGCTTGATGAACGAACGTCTCTCCACATGCTCAGTTCTGAGAGATATGTGGGTGTGAAAGCCGTCCTTCACCTAACTTTTTGGGAACACAAAGTTTCTTTTCAGTTGCAAATTACACTTCATAGATATATATGGGGAGGTACTATCTCCAACTCGGTTTTACAGTGAAAACTGCAGGAACTTCAAACCAGCACTTGGAAACAGACTCAGAACCCAGAGAAACAGTTTCTCCTGCAACCCGTTCCCTTTGTGCTAGGTGAACAAAATCTCTCCACATGTTAAGTTCTGAGAGATAATTGTGTGAGAAAGCCATCCTTCACCTAGCTTGCTGGGAACACAATGTTTCTTTTCAGTTGCAAAATACACTCCATACATATACATCCTGAGGTACTAGCTCAAATCGGTTTAACACTGAAAACTGCCGGAACTTCAAAACGGCACTAGGAAACAGACTGTGAAATCAGAGTAAAAGTTTCCCCTACAGCCCGTTCCCTTGATGCTAGATGAACGAACGTCTCTCCACATGCTCAGTTCTGAGAGATAAGTGTGTGTGAAAGCCGTCCTTCACCTAGATTTTTGGGAACACAAAGTTTCTTTACAGTTGCAAACTCCACTCCATACATATATATGGGGAGGTACAAGCTCCAAATCGGTTTTACAGTGAAAACTGCAGGAAATTTAAACCGGCACTAGGAAACATTCTCAGAACCAAGAGTAAAAGTTTCTCCTGTAAACCGTTCCCTTTGTCCTATGTGAACGAATGTCTCTCCACATGCTCAGTTCTGAGAGAAAACTGTGTGTGAAAGCCGACCTTCACAAAGCTTTTTGGAAACACAAAGTTTCTTTTCAGTTGCAAAATACACTCCATACATATATATGGGGAGGTAATAGCTCAAATCGGTTTTACAGTGTAAACTGCAGGAACTTCAATACGGCACTAGGAAGCAGACTGAGAAAGCTTAGTAAAAGTTTCCCCTGCAACCCGTTCCCTTTGTGCTAGATGAATGAACGTCTCTCCATATGCTCAGATCAGAGAGATAAGTGTGTGTGAAAGCCGTCCTTCACCTAGCTTGTTGGGAATACAAAGTTTCTATTCAGTTGCAAACCACAATCCACACATATATAAGGGGAGGAACTAGCTCCAACTCGGGATTACAGTGAAAACTGCAGGAACTTCAAACCAGCACTAGAAAACAGATTGAGATACCAGACAATACTTTCCCCTGTAACCCTCTCCCTATGTGCTAGATGAATGAAAGTCTCTCCACATGCTCAGGTCTGAGAGACAATTGTGTGTGAAAGCTGTACATCACCAAGCTTGTAGGGAACACAAAGTTTCTTTTCAGTTGCAAACTACACTCCATACATATATATGGGGAGGTACTAGCTCAAATCGGTTTTACAGTGTAAACTGCAGGAACTTCAATCCGGCACTAGGAAACAGTCTCAGAACCCAGAGTAAAAGTTTCTCCTGTAAGACTTCCCTTTGTCCTATTTGAACGAACGTCTCTCCACATGCTCAGTTCTGAGAGATAAGTGTGTGTGAAAGCCGTCCTTCACATAGCTTGTTGGGAACACAAACATTCTATTCAGTTCCAAACCACAATCCATACTTATATAAGGGGAGGTACTAGCTCCAACTCGCATTTACAATGAAAACTACAGGAACTTAAAACTGGCACTAGGAAACATATTGATAAACCTGAGAATAGTTTCCCCTGCATCCCTTTCCCATTGTGGTAGATGAATGAAAGTTTCTCCACATGCAAAGTTCTGAGAGATAAGTGTGTGTGAAAGCCGTCCTTCACCTAGCTTGTTGGGAACACAATGTTTCTTTTCAGTTGCAAACTACACTCCATAAATATATATGGGGAGGTACTAGCTCCAATTCGATTTTACAGTGAAAACTGCAGGAACTTGAAACCGGCAGTAGGAAACATTCTCAGAACCAAGAGTAAAAATTTCTCCTGTAAAACGTTCCATTTGTCCTAGGTGAACGAAAGTCTCTCCACATGCTCAGTTCTGAGAGATATGTGTGTGTGAAAGCCGTCCTTCACCTAGCTTGTTGGGAACACAAAGATACTTCTCAGTTGCAAACTACACTCCATAAATATATATGGGTAGGTACTAGCTCCAACTCAGTTTTACAGAGAAAACTGCAGGAACTTCCAACGGACACTAGGAAACACACTGATAAACCAGAGTAAAAGTTTCCCCTTCAACCGGTTACCTTTGTGCTAAATGAACGAACGTCTCTCCAGATGCTCAGATCTGAGAGATAAAAGTATGTGAAAGGCGTACTTCACTTAGCTTGTTGGGAATAAAATTTTCTATTCAGTTGCATATCACAATTCATACATATATAAGGGGAGGATCTAGCTCCAACTCGGGTTTACAGTGAAAACTGCAGGAACTTCAAACCGGCACTAGGAAACAGATTGAGAAACCAGAGAATAGTTTCCCCGGCAACCCGTTCCTTTTGTGCTATATGAACGAACGTCTCTCCACATGCTCAGTTCTGAGAGATAGTTGTGTGTGAAAGCCATTCTTCACCTAGCTTGTTGAGAACGCAAAGTTTCTTTTCAGTTGCAAACAACACTCCATACATTTATAAGGGGTGGTACTAGCTCCAAATGTGTTTTACAGTGAAAAAAGCAGGAACTTCAAACCGACACTACGAAACAGACTCAGAACCCAGAGAAAAAGTTTCTCCTGCAACCCTTTCACTTTTTGCTAGGTGAACGAACGTCTCTCCACATGCTCAATTCTGAGTGATAATTGTGTGTGAAAGCCGTCCTTCACCTAGCTTGTTGGGAACACAAAGATACTTCTCAGTTGCAAACTACATTCCACAAATATATATGGGTAGGTACTAGCTCCAACACGGTTTAACAGAGAAAATTGCAGGAACTTCCAACGGACACTAGGAAACACACTGAGAAACCAGGGTAAAAGTTTCCCCTGCAACACGTCCCCTTTGTGCTAGATGAATGAACGTCTCTACAGATGCTCAGTTCTGAGAGATAAATGTGTGTGAAAGCCTACTTCACATAGCTTGTTGGGAACACAAAGTTTCTATTAAGTTGCAAACCACAATCCATACATATGTAAGGGGAGGTACTAGCTCCAAACCCGGTTTACAGTGAAAACTACAGGAACTTCTAACCGGCACTAGAAAACAGATTGAGAAACCAGACAATACTTTCCCTGCAACCCGCTCCCTTTGTGCTAGATGAATGAACGTCTGTCCACATGCTCAGTTCTGAGAGATTAGTGTGTGTGAAAGCCATATATCAACAAACTTGTTGGGAACACAAAGTTTCTTTTCTGTTGCAAACTACACTCCATACATATATATGGGGAGGTACTAGCTCCAACTAGGTTTTACAGTGAAAACTGCAGGAACTTCAATCCAGCACTAGGAAACAGTCTCAGAACCCCGAGTACAAGTTTCTCCTGTAAACCATTCCCTTTGTCCTAGGTGAACGAACGTCTCTCCACATGCTCAGATCTGAGAGATAAGTGTGTATGAAAGCCGTCCTTCACCTAGCATGTTGGGAAAACAAAGTTTCTTTTCATTTTCAAACAACACTCCATACATATGTATGTGGAGGTACTAGCTCCAATTCGGTTTTACAGTGAAAATTGCAGGAACTTCAAACCGGCTCTAGGAAACAGACTGAGAAAACAGAGTAACAGTTTCACATGCTAACCATTCCCATTGTGCTGGATGAACGATCGTCTCTCCACATGCTCAGTTCTGAGAGATAATTGTGTGTGAAAGCAATCCTTCAACTAGCTTGAAGAGAACGCAAAGTTTCTTTTCAGTTGCAAACTACACTCCGTATATATATATGGGTGCTACTAGCTCCAACTAGGTTTTACAGTGAAAAGTGCAGGAAATTCAAACCGGCACTAGGAAACAGACTCAGAACCCAGAGAAACAGTTTCTCCTGCAACACGTTCACTTTGTGCTAGGTGAACGAAAGTTCTCCACATGCTCAGTTCTGAGAGATATATGTGTGTGAAAGCCGCACTTCACATAGCTTGTTGGGAACACAAAGATTCTTTTAATTTGCAAACTACACTCCATACATATATATGGGGAAGTCCAAGCTCCTAATGTATTTTACAGTGAAAACTGAAGGAACTTCAATACGGCACTAGGAAACAGACTGAAAAAGCTTAGTAAAATTTCCCCTGCAACCCGTTCTCTTTGTGCTAGATGAACGAACGTCTCTACACATGCTCAGTTCTAGAGATAAGTGTGTGTGAAAGACGCCCTTCAACTAGCTTGTTGGGAACACAAAGTTTCTTTTCAGTTGCAAACTACATTCCATACATATATATGGGGAGGTACTAGCTCCAACTCGGTTTTACAGAGAAAACTGCTGGAACTTCAGATCGGCACTAGGAAACACACGCAGAACCGAGAGAAACAGTTTTCCCTGCAACCCATTCAATTTGTGCTAGGTGAACGAAAGTCTCTCCACATGCTCAGTTCTCAAGGATAACTGTGTGAGAAAGCCGTCCTTCACCTAGCTTGTTGGGAACACAAAGATTCTTTTCAGTTGCAAACTACACTCCATAATTATATAAGGGTTGGGGCTAGCTCCAGCTCGGTTTTACAGAGAAAACTGCAGGAACTTAAAACCGACACTAGGAAACACACTGAGATACCAGAGTAAAAGTTTCCCCTGCAACCCGTTCCCTTTGTGCTAGATGAATGAACGTCTCTCCAGATGCTCAGATCAGAGAGATAAGTGTGTCTGAAAGCCGTCCTTCACCTAGCTTGTTGGGAATACAAAGTTTCTATTCAGTTGCCAACCACAATCCATACATATATAAGGGGAGGTAAGAGCTCCAACTCGGGTTACAGTGAAAACTGCAGGAACGTCAAACTGGCACAAGAAAACAGATTGAGAAACAAGACAATAGATTCTCCTGCAACCCGCTACCTTTGTGCTAGAAGAATGAACGTCTCTCCACATGCTCAGTTCTCAGAGATAACTGTACGTGAAAGCCGTCCTTCACCTAGCTTGTTGGGAACACAAAGATTTTTTTCAGTTGCAAACTACACTCCATACATATATATGGGGAGGTACTAGCTCAAATCGGTTTTACAGTGTAAACTGCAGGAACTTCAATCCGGCACTAGGAAACAGTCTCAGAACCCAGAGTAAAAGTTTCTCCTGTAAAACTTCCCTTTGTCCTATGTGAACGAACGTCTCTCCACATGCTAAGTTCTGAGAGATAACTGTGTGTGAAAGCTGAACTTCACATAGCTTTTTGGAAACACAAAGTTTCTTTTCAGTTGCAAACTACACTCCATACATATATATGGGGAGGTACTAGCTCCAACTCGGATTTACAGTGAAAAATGCAGGAACTTCAAACCGGCTCTAGGAAACCGACTGAGAATCCAGAGTAAAACTTTCCCAGGTACCCGTTCCCATTGTGCTGGATGAACGAATATCTCTCCACTTGCTCTGTTCTGAGAGATAAGTGTGAGTGAAAGCCGTCCTTCACCTAGCTTCTTGGGAACACAAAGTTTCTTTTCAGTTGCAAACTACACTCCTAACACATATATGGGGAGGTAAAGCTCCAACTGGGTTTTAGAGTGAAAACTGCAGGAACTTTAATCCGGCACTTGGAAAGACTCTCAAAACCCAGAGTAAATGTTTCTCCTGTAAACCGTCCATTTGCCCTAGGTGAACGAACGTCTCTCCACATGCTCAGTTCTGAGAGATAAGTGTGTGTGAAAGGCGTCCTTCACCTGGCTTGTCGGGAACACATAGCTTCTTTTAAGTGCAAACTACACTCCATATATTTATAAGGTGAGGTACGAGCTCAAATCAATTTTACAGTGAAAACTGCAAGAACTTCAATAAGGCACTAGGAAACAGACTGAGAAAGCTTAGTAAAATTTCCCCTGCAACCCATTCCATTTGTGCTTGATGAACGAACGTCTCTCCACATGCTCAGTTCTGAGAGATATGTGGGTGTGAAAGCCGTCCTTCACCTAACTTTTTGGGAACACAAAGTTTCTTTTCAGTTGCAAATTACACTTCATAGATATATATGGGGAGGTACTATCTCCAACTCGGTTTTACAGTGAAAACTGCAGGAACTTCAAACCAGCACTTGGAAACAGACTCAGAACCCAGAGAAACAGTTTCTCCTGCAACCCGTTCCCTTTGTGCTAGGTGAACAAAATCTCTCCACATGTTAAGTTCTGAGAGATAATTGTGTGAGAAAGCCGTCCTTCACCTAGCTTGCTGGGAACACAATGTTTCTTTTCAGTTGCAAAATACACTCCATACATATACATCCTTAGGTACTAGCTCAAATCGGTTTAACACTGAAAACTGCCGGAACTTCAAAACGGCACTAGGAAACAGACTGTGAAATCAGAGTAAAAGTTTCCCCTGCAGCCCATTCCCTTGATGCTAGATGAACGAACGTCTCTCCACATGCTCAGTTCTGAGAGATAAGTGTGTGTGAAAGCCGTCCTTCACCTAGATTTTTGGGAACACAAAGTTTCTTTACAGTTGCAAACTCCACTCCATACATATATATGGGGAGGTACAAGCTCCAAATCGGTTTTACAGTGAAAACTGCAGGAAATTTAAACCGGCACTAGGAAACATTCTCAGAACCAAGAGTAAAAGTTTCTCCTGTAAACCGTTCCCTTTGTCCTATGTGAACGAATGTCTCTCCACATGCTCAGTTCTGAGAGAAAACTGTGTGTGAAAGCCGACCTTCACAAAGCTTTTTGGAAACACAAAGTTTCTTTTCAGTTGCAAAATACACTCCATACATATATATGGGGAGGTAATAGCTCAAATCGGTTTTACAGTGTAAACTGCAGGAACTTCAATACGGCACTAGGAAGCAGACTGAGAAAGCTTAGTAAAAGTTTCCCCTGCAACCCGTTCCCTTTGTGCTAGATGAATGAACGTCTCTCCATATGCTCAGATCAGAGAGATAAGTGTGTGTGAAAGCCGTCCTTCACCTAGCTTGTTGGGAATACAAAGTTTCTATTCAGTTGCAAACCACAATCCACACATATA
Organism: Camelus bactrianus; assembly: GCF_048773025.1. Taxonomy (NCBI): domain Eukaryota; kingdom Metazoa; phylum Chordata; class Mammalia; order Artiodactyla; family Camelidae; genus Camelus; species Camelus bactrianus. Next base: position 1,568,577 of record NC_133566.1, read on the forward strand.
TAAGGGGAGGAACTAGCTCCAACTCGGGATTACAGTGAAAACTGCAGGAACTTCAAACCAGCACTAGAAAACAGATTGAGATACCAGACAATACTTTCCCCTGTAACCCTCTCCCTATGTGCTAGATGAATGAAAGTCTCTCCACATGCTCAGGTCTGAGAGACAATTGTGTGTGAAAGCTGTACATCACCAAGCTTGTAGGGAACACAAAGTTTCTTTTCAGTTGCAAACTACACTCCATACATATATATGGGGAGGTACTAGCTCAAATCGGTTTTACAGTGTAAACTGCAGGAACTTCAATCCGGCACTAGGAAACAGTCTCAGAACCCAGAGTAAAAGTTTCTCCTGTAAGACTTCCCTTTGTCCTATTTGAACGAACGTCTCTCCACATGCTCAGTTCTGAGAGATAAGTGTGTGTGAAAGCCGTCCTTCACATAGCTTGTTGGGAACACAAACATTCTATTCAGTTCCAAACCACAATCCATACTTATATAAGGGGAGGTACTAGCTCCAACTCGCATTTACAATGAAAACTACAGGAACTTAAAACTGGCACTAGGAAACATATTGATAAACCTGAGAATAGTTTCCCCTGCATCCCTTTCCCTTTGTGGTAGATGAATGAAAGTTTCTCCACATGCAAAGTTCTGAGAGATAAGTGTGTGTGAAAGCCGTCCTTCACCTAGCTTGTTGGGAACACAATGTTTCTTTTCAGTTGCAAACTACACTCCATAAATATATATGGGGAGGTACTAGCTCCAATTCGATTTTACAGTGAAAACTGCAGGAACTTGAAACCGGCAGTAGGAAACATTCTCAGAACCAAGAGTAAAAATTTCTCCTGTAAAACGTTCCATTTGTCCTAGGTGAACGAAAGTCTCTCCACATGCTCAGTTCTGAGAGATATGTGTGTGTGAAAGCCGTCCTTCACCTAGCTTGTTGGGAACACAAAGATACTTCTCAGTTGCAAACTACACTCCATAAATATATATGGGTAGGTACTAGCTCCAACTCAGTTTTACAGAGAAAACTGCAGGAACTTCCAACGGACACTAGGAAACACACTGATAAACCAGAGTAAAAGTTTCCCCTTCAACCGGTTACCTTTGTGCTAAATGAACGAACGTCTCTCCAGATGCTCAGATCTGAGAGATAAAAGTATGTGAAAGGCGTACTTCACTTAGCTTGTTGGGAATAAAATTTTCTATTCAGTTGCATATCACAATTCATACATATATAAGGGGAGGATCTAGCTCCAACTCGGGTTTACAGTGAAAACTGCAGGAACTTCAAACCGGCACTAGGAAACAGATTGAGAAACCAGAGAATAGTTTCCCCGGCAACCCGTTCCTTTTGTGCTATATGAACGAACGTCTCTCCACATGCTCAGTTCTGAGAGATAATTGTGTGTGAAAGCCATTCTTCACCTAGCTTGTTGAGAACGCAAAGTTTCTTTTCAGTTGCAAACAACACTCCATACATTTATAAGGGGTGGTACTAGCTCCAACTGTGTTTTACAGTGAAAAAAGCAGGAACTTCAAACCGACACTACGAAACAGACTCAGAACCCAGAGAAAAAGTTTATCCTGCAACCCTTTCACTTTTTGCTAGGTGAACGAACGTCTCTCCACATGCTCAATTCTGAGTGATAATTGTGTGTGAAAGCCGTCCTTCACCTAGCTTGTTGGGAACACAAAGATACTTCTCAGTTGCAAACTACATTCCACAAATATATATGGGTAGGTAGTAGCTCCAACACGGTTTAACAGAGAAAATTGCAGGAACTTCCAACGGACACTAGGAAACACACTGAGAAACCAGGGTAAAAGTTTCCCCTGCAACACGTCCCCTTTGTGCTAGATGAATGAACGTCTCTACAGATGCTCAGTTCTGAGAGATAAATGTGTGTGAAAGCCTACTTCACATAGCTTGTTGGGAACACAAAGTTTCTATTAAGTTGCAAACCACAATCCATACATATGTAAGGGGAGGTACTAGCTCCAAACCCGGTTTACAGTGAAAACTACAGGAACTTCTAACCGGCACTAGAAAACAGATTGAGAAACCAGACAATACTTTCCCTGCAACCCGCTCCCTTTGTGCTAGATGAATGAACGTCTGTCCACATGCTCAGTTCTGAGAGATTAGTGTGTGTGAAAGCCATATATCAACAAACTTGTTGGGAACACAAAGTTTCTTTTCTGTTGCAAACTACACTCCATACATATATATGGGGAGGTACTAGCTCCAACTAGGTTTTACAGTGAAAACTGCAGGAACTTCAATCCAGCACTAGGAAACAGTCTCAGAACCCCGAGTACAAGTTTCTCCTGTAAACCATTCCCTTTGTCCTAGGTGAACGAACGTCTCTCCACATGCTCAGATCTGAGAGATAAGTGTGTATGAAAGCCGTCCTTCACCTAGCATGTTGGGAAAACAAAGTTTCTTTTCATTTTCAAACAACACTCCATACATATGTATGTGGAGGTACTAGCTCCAATTCGGTTTTACAGTGAAAATTGCAGGAACTTCAAACCGGCTCTAGGAAACAGACTGAGAAAACAGAGTAACAGTTTCACATGCTAACCATTCCCATTGTGCTGGATGAACGATCGTCTCTCCACATGCTCAGTTCTGAGAGATAATTGTGTGTGAAAGCAATCCTTCAACTAGCTTGAAGAGAACGCAAAGTTTCTTTTCAGTTGCAAACTACACTCCGTATATATATATGGGTGCTACTAGCTCCAACTAGGTTTTACAGTGAAAAGTGCAGGAAATTCAAACCGGCACTAGGAAACAGACTCAGAACCCAGAGAAACAGTTTCTCCTGCAACACGTTCACTTTGTGCTAGGTGAACGAAAGTTCTCCACATGCTCAGTTCTGAGAGATATATGTGTGTGAAAGCCGCACTTCACATAGCTTGTTGGGAACACAAAGATTCTTTTAATTTGCAAACTACACTCCATACATATATATGGGGAAGTCCAAGCTCCTAATGTATTTTACAGTGAAAACTGCAGGAACTTCAATACGGCACTAGGAAACAGACTGAAAAAGCTTAGTAAAATTTCCCCTGCAACCCGTTCTCTTTGTGCTAGATGAACGAACGTCTCTACACATGCTCAGTTCTAGAGATAAGTGTGTGTGAAAGACGCCCTTCAACTAGCTTGTTGGGAACACAAAGTTTCTTTTCAGTTGCAAACTACATTCCATACATATATATGGGGAGGTACTAGCTCCAACTCGGTTTTACAGAGAAAACTGCTGGAACTTCAGATCGGCACTAGGAAACACACGCAGAACCGAGAGAAACAGTTTTCCCTGCAACCCATTCAATTTGTGCTAGGTGAACGAAAGTCTCTCCACATGCTCAGTTCTCAAGGATAACTGTGTGAGAAAGCCGTCCTTCACCTAGCTTGTTGGGAACACAAAGATTCTTTTCAGTTGCAAACTACACTCCATAATTATATAAGGGTTGGGGCTAGCTCCAGCTCGGTTTTACAGAGAAAACTGCAGGAACTTAAAACCGACACTAGGAAACACACTGAGATACCAGAGTAAAAGTTTCCCCTGCAACCCGTTCCCTTTGTGCTAGATGAATGAACGTCTCTCCAGATGCTCAGATCAGAGAGATAAGTGTGTCTGAAAGCCGTCCTTCACCTAGCTTGTTGGGAATACAAAGTTTCTATTCAGTTGCCAACCACAATCCATACATATATAAGGGGAGGTAAGAGCTCCAACTCGGGTTACAGTGAAAACTGCAGGAACGTCAAACAGGCACAAGAAAACAGATAGAGAATCCAGACAATAGATTCTCCTGCCACCCGCTACCTTTGTGCTAGAAGAATGAACGTCTCTCCTCATGCTCAGTTCTCAGAGATAACTGTACGTGAAAGCCGTCCTTCACCTAGCTTGTTGGGAACACAAAGATTTTTTTCAGTTGCAAACTACACTCCATACATATATATGGGGAGGTACTAGCTCAAATCGGTTTTACAGTGTAAACTGCAGGAACTTCAATCCGGCACTAGGAAACAGTCTCAGAACCCAGAGTAAAAGTTTCTCCTGTAAAACTTCCCTTTGTCCTATGTGAACGAACGTCTCTCCACATGCTCAGTTCTGAGAGATAGTTGTGTGTGAAAGCTGACCTTCACACAGCTTTTTGGAAACACAAAGTTTCTTTTCAGTTGCAAACTACACTCCATACATATATATGGGGAGGTACTAGCTCCAACTCGGATTTACAGTGAAAAATGCAGGAACTTCAAACCGGCTCTAGGAAACAGATTGAGAATCCGGAGTAAAACTTTCCCAGGTACCCGTTCCCATTGTGCTGGATGAACGAATATCTCTCCACTTGCTCTGTTCTGAGAGATAAGTGTGAGTGAAAGCCGTATTTCACCTAGCTTCTTGGGAACACAAAGTTTCTTTCCAATTTCAAACTATAATGCATATATATATATAGGTATGTACTACCTCCAACTCGGTTTTACAATGAAAACTGCAGGAACTTAAAACCGGCACTAGGAAACTGACTGAGAAACCAGAGTACAAGTTTCCCCTGCAAACCTTTCCCTTTGTGCTACATAAACGAACGTCTCTCCACATGCTCAGTTCTGAGAAATAGGTGTGTGTGAAATCCTTCGTACACCTAGATTGTTGGGAACACAAATAATCTTCTCAGTTGCTAACTACACTCCATAAATTTATATGGGTCGAAACTAGCTCCAACTCGATTTTACAGAGAAAACTGCAGGAACTTCCAACAGACACTAGGAAACACACAGAGAAACCAGATACAAAGTTTCCCCGGCAACCCGCTCCTTTTGTGGTAGATGAATGAACGTCTCTCCAGATGCTCAGATCAGAGAATTAAGTGTGTTGGAAAGCCGTCCTTCACCTAGCTTATTGGGAAGACAAAGTATCTATTCAGCTGCAAACAACAATCCATTCATATATAAGGTGAGGTACAAACTCCAACTCGAGTTTACAGTGAAAACTGCAGGAACCTCAAACCGGCACTAGAAATCAGATTGAAAAACCAGAAATTACTTTCTCCTGCAACCCACTCCCTTTGTGCTAGATGAATGAACGTCTCACCTCATGCTCAGTTCTGAGAGATAAGGGTGTGTGAAAGCCATCCTTCACCTATTTTGCTGGGAACACAAATTTTCTTTTCAGTTGCAAAATACACTCCATACATATACATTGGGAAGTACTAGCTCAAATCGGTTTTTAGTGAATTAGCACTAATTTCAATCCGGCATTAGGAAACAGACTGAGAAAGCTGAGTAAAATTTCGTCTTCAACCCGTTCCATTTGTGCTAGGTGAACGAACGTCTATCCACATGCTCAGTTCTGAGGGATAAGTGTGTGTGAATGCCGTCCATCAAAAAGCTTGTTGGGAACACATAGTTTCTTTTCTGTAGCAAACTACACTCCATATATATATTTGGGGAGGTACTAGCTCCAACTCGGTTTTAAATTGAAAACTGCTGGAACTTCAAACTGGCAATAGGAAACAGAGTGAGAAACCAGAGTAAAATTTCTCCTGCAAACCGTTCCCTTTGTGCTATGTGAACGAAAATCTCTCCACATGCTCTGTTCTGAGAGATAAGTGTGTGTGAAAGCCGTACTTAATCTAGCTTGCTTGGAACACAAAGTTTCTTTTCAGTTGCAAAACACAATCCATACATATACATGCGGACGTACAAGCTCAAATCGGTTTTACAGTGAAAACTGCAGGAATTTGAATCCGGGACTAGGAAACAGACTGAGAATGCTGAGTAAAATTTTCTCTTCAAACCGTTCCCTTTGTGCTAGATGAAAGAACGTCTATCCACATGCTCACTTCTGAGAGATAAGTGTGTATGAAAGCCGTCCTTCATCTAGCTTGTTGGGAACACAAAGTTTATTTTAAGTTGCAAACTACAATCCATAAATATATATGGGAAAATACTAGCTCCAAATATGTTTTACAATGAAAACTGCAGGAACTTCAAACCGGCACTAGGAAACAGTCTCTGAACCAAGAGTAAATGTTTCTCCTGTAAACCGTTCCCTTTGTCCTAGGTTAACGAACGTCTCTACACATGCTCAGTTCTGGAGTTAAGTGTGTGTGAAAGACGACGTTGACCTAGCTTGTTGGGAACACAAAGTTTCTTATCAGTTGAAAAGTACACTCCTTAAATATATATGGGGAGGTACTAGCTCCAAATCGGATTTACAGTGAAAACTGCTGGAACTTCAAACTGGCTCTAGGAAACAGACTGAGAACCCGGAATAACACTTTCCCCAGCTACCCGTTCCCATTGTGCTGGATGAACGAACTTCTCTCCACTTGCTCTGTTCTGAGAGAGAAGTGTGACTGAAAGCAGTCCTTCACCTTGCTTCTTGGGAACACAAAGTTTCTTTTCAGTTACAAACTACACTCCTTACTAATATATGGGGAGGCACTAGCTCCAACTGGATTTTAGAGTGAAAACTGCAGGAACATCAATCCGGCATTAGTAAAGAGCCTCAGAACCCAGAGTTAAAATTTCTCCTGTAAACCGTCCATTTGTCCTAGGTGAATGAACGTCTCTCCACATGCTCAGTTCTGAGAGATAAATGTGTGTGAAAGCCGTCCTTCAACTAGCTTGTTGGGAACAAAATTTTCTATTCAGTTGCTTACCACAATCCATACATATATAAGGGGAGGTTCTAGCTCCAACTCGGGTATACAGTGAAAACTGCAGGAACTTCAAACCGGCACTATTAAACAGATTGAGAAACCAGAGAATAGTTTCCCCTGCATCCCGTCCCCTTTGTGCTACATGAACGAACATCACTCCACATGCTCAGTTCTGAGAGATAATTGTGTGTGAAAGCCAACCTTCACCTAGCTTGTTGAGAACGCAAAGATTCTTTTCAGTTGCAAACTACACTAGATACAAATATATGGGTTGGTACTAGTTCCAAATGGGTTTTACAGTGAAAACTGCAGGAAATTCAAATCGGCACTAGGAAACACACTCAGAACCCAGATAAACATTTTCTCCTGCAACACGTTCACTTTGTGCTAGGTGAACGAATGTCTCTCCACATGCTCAGGTCTGAGGGATATGTGAGTGTGAAAGCCGTCGTTCACATATCTTCTTGGGAACACAAAGATTCTTCTCAGTTGCAAACTACACTCAACATATATATATGGGTAGGTACAAGCTCCAAATCGGTTTACTGAGAAAACTGCAGGAACTTCCAAACAACACGAGGAAAAACACTGAGAAACCAGAGTAAAATATTCACCTGCCAACCGTTCTCTTTGTGCTAGATGAATGAACGTCATTCCAGATGCTCAGATCTGAGAGATAAGTGTATGTGGAAGCCGTCCTTCAACTAGCTTTTTGGGAACACAAAGACTCTATTCAGTAGCAAACCACAAACCATACATATATAAGGGGAGGTTCTAGCTCCAACTCGGGTTTACAGTGAAAACTGCAGGAACTTCAAACCGGCACTATTAAACAGATTGAGAAACCAGAGAATAGTTTCCCCTGCATCCCGTCCCCTTTGTGCTACATGAACGAACATCACTCCACATGCTCAGTTCTGAGAGATAATTGTGTGTGAAAGCCAAACTTCACCTAGCTTGTTGAGAACGCAAAGATTCTTTTCAGTTGCAAACTACACTAGATACAAATATATGGGTTGGTACTAGTTCCAAATGGGTTTTACAGTGAAAACTGCAGGAAATTCAAATCGGCACTAGGAAACACACTCAGAACCCAGATAAACATTTTCTCCTGCAACACGTTCACTTTGTGCTAGGTGAACGAATGTCTCTCCACATGCTCAGGTCTGAGGGATATGTGAGTGTGAAAGCCGTCGTTCACATATCTTCTTGGGAACACAAAGATTCTTCTCAGTTGCAAACTACACTCAACATATATATATGGGTAGGTACAAGCTCCAAATCGGTTTACTGAGAAAACTGCAGGAACTTCCAAACAACACGAGGAAAAACACTGAGAAACCAGAGTAAAATATTCACCTGCCAACCGTTCTCTTTGTGCTAGATGAATGAACGTCATTCCAGATGCTCAGATCTGAGAGATAAGTGTGTGTGGAAGCCGTCCTTCAACTAGCTTGTGGGGAACACAAAGACTCTATTCAGTTGCAAACCACAAACCATACATATATAAGGGGATGTACTAGATCCAACTCGGGTTTACAGTGAAAACGGCAGGAACTTCAAACCGGCACTAGGAAACAGATTGAGAAACCAGAGAATAGTTTCTACTGCAAATTGTTCCCTTTGTGCTAGATGAATGAACGTCTCTCCACATGCTCAGTTCTGAGAGGTAAGTGTGTGTGAAAGGCGTCCTTCACCTAGCTTGTCGGGAACACAAAGTTTCTTTTCAGTTGCAAAACACACTCCATATATATACATGCGGAGTTACAAGCTCAAATCAGTTTTACAGTGAAAATAGCAGGATTTTCAACCCGGAACTAGGAAACAGACTGAGAATGCTGAGTAAAATTTTCTCTTCAAACCGTTCCCTTTGTCCTAGGTTAACGAACGTCTCTCCACATGCTCAGTTCTGAGAGATAATTTTGTGTGAAAGCCGACCTTCACAAAGCTTGTTGGAAAAACAAAGTTTCTTTTCAGTTTCAAACTACACTCCATAAATATATAAGGGGAGGTACTAGCTCCAACTCGGATTTACAGTGAAAACTGCAGGAACTTCAAACCGGCTCTAGGAAACAGACTGAGAACCAGGAGTAACACTTTCCCCAGCTACCCGTTCCCATTGAGCTGGATGAACGAAATTCTCTCCACTTGCTCTGTTCTGAGAGAGAAGTGTGACTGAAAGCCGTAGTTCACCGAGATTCTTGGGAACACAAAGTTTCTTTTCAGTTGCAAACTACACACCTTAAATTTATATGGGGAGGTACTAGCTCCAATTGGGTTTTAGAGTGAAAAATGCAGGAACTTCAATCCGGCACTAGGAAAGAGTCTCAGAACCCAGAGTAAAAGTTTCTCCTGTAAATCGTCCATTTGTCCTAGGTGAACGAACGTCTCTCCATATGCTCAGTTCTGAGAGATAAGTGTGTGTGAAAGCCATACTTCACCTAGCTTGTTGAGAACGCAAAGATTCTTTTCAGTTGCAAACTACACTCCATACAAATATATGGGGTGGTTCTACCTCCAAATGTGTTTAACAGTGAAAACTGCAGTAACTTCAAACAGGCACTAGGAAACAGACTCAGAACCCAGATAAACAGTTTCTCCTGCAAAACGTTCACTTTGTGCTAGGTGAACGAACGTCACTCCACATGCTTTATTCTGAGACATTAGTGTGTTTGAAAGCCGTCTTTCACCTAGCTTGTTGGGAACGCAAAGATTCTTCTCAGTTGCAAACTACAATCCATATATATATATGGGTAAGTACTAGCTCCAACTCAGTTTTACAGAGAAAACTGCAGGAACTTCCAACGGACACTAGGTAAGACACAGAGAAACCAGAGTAAATGTTTCCCCTGCAACCCGTTCCCTTTGTGCTAAATGAATGAACATCTCTCCAGATGCTCAGATCTGAGAGATAAACGTGTGTGAAAGCCGTACTTCACCTAGCTTGTTGGGAACACAAAGTTTCTTTTCAGTTGTAAACTACAATCCATAAATATATATGGGGAGGTACTAGCTCCAATACGGTTTTACAGTGATAACTGCAGAAATTTGAAACCGGCCCTAGGAAACATTCTCAGAACCCAGAGAAATAGTTTCTCCTTTAAAACGTTCCTATGTCCTAGGTGAACGTACGTCTCTCCACATGCTCAGTTCTGAGAGATAAGTGTGTGTGAAAGCCGCACTTAACCAAGCTTGTTGGAAAAACAAAGTTTCTTTTCAGTTTCAAACTACACTCCATACATATATAAGGGGAGGTACTAGCTCCAACTCGGATTTACAGTGAAAACTGCAGGAACTTCAAACGGGCTCTAGGAAACAGACTGAGAACCAGGAGTAACACTTTCCCCAGCTACCCGTTCCCATTGTGCTGGATGAACGAAATTCTCTCCACTTGCTCTGTTCTGAGAGAGAAGTGTGACTGAAAGCCGTACTTCACCTAGATTCTTGGGAACACAAAGTTTCTTTTCAGTTGCAAACTACACACCTTAATTTTATATGGGGAGGTACTAGCTCCAACTGCGTTTTAGAGTGAAAACTGAAGGAACTTCAATCCGGCACTAGGAAAGAGTCTCAGAACCCAGAGTAAAAGTTTCTCCTGTAAAACGTCCATTTGACCTAGGTGAACGAACGTCTCTCCACATGCTCAGTTCTGAGAGATAAGTGTGTGTGAAAGCCATACTTCACCTAGCTTGTTGAGAACGCAAAGTTTCTTTTCAGTTGCAAACTACACTCCATACAAATATATGGGGTGGTTCTACCTCCAAATGTGTTTAACAGTGAAAACTGCAGTAACTTCAAACAGGCCCTTGGAAAAAGACTCAGAACCCAGATAAACAGTTTCTCCTGCAACACGTTCAATTTGTGCTAGGTGAACGAACGTCCCTCCACATGCTTTATTCTGAGAGATAAGTGTGTTTGAAAGCCGTCTTTCACCTAGCTTGTTGGGAACGCAAAGATTCTTCTCAGTTGCAAAATACAATCCATATATATATATGGGTAGGTACTAGCTCCAACTCTGTTTTACAGAGAAAACTGCAGGAACTTCCAACGGACACTAGGAAACACACTGAGAAACCAGAGTAAAAGTTTCCCCTACAACCCTTTCCCTATGTGCTAAATGAATGAACGTCTCTCCAGATGCTCAGATCTGAGAGATAAATGTGTGTGAAAGCCGTACTTCACCTAGCTTGTTGGGAACACAAAGTTTGTATTCAGTTGCAATCCACAATCCATACATATATAAGGGGAGGTACTACCTCCAAATCGCCTTTACAATGAAAACTGCAGGAACTTCAAAACGGCACTAGGAAACAGATTGATAAACCACAGAATAGTTTCCCCTGCATCCCGTTCTCTTTGTGGTAGATGAATGAACGTCTCTCCACATGCTCAGTTCTGAGAGATAAGTGTGTGTGAAAGCCGTACTTCACCTAGCTTGTTGGGAACACAAAGTTTCTTTTCAGTTGTAAACTACACTCCATAAATATATATGGGGAGGTACTAGCTCCAATACGGTTTTACAGTGATAACTGCAGAAATTTGAAACCGGCCCTAGGAAACATTCTCAGAACCCAGAGTAATAGTTTCTCCTTTAAACCGTTCTTTTGTCCTAGGTGAACGAACGTCTCTCCACATGCTCAGTTCTGAGAGATATGTGTGTGTGAAAGCCGCACTTCACCTAGCTTGTTGGGAACACAAAATTTCTTTTCAGTTGCAAAATACACTCCATACTTTTATATGGGGAGGTACTAGCTCAAACCCGGTTTTACAGTGAAAACTGCAGGAACTTCTATCCAGCACTAGGAAAGAGTCTCAGAACCCAGAGTATATGTTTCTCCTGTAAAACTTCCCTTTCTCCTAGGTGAACAAACGTCTCTCCTCATGCTGAGTTCTGAGATATTAGTGTGTGTGAAAGCCGTCCTTCACCTAGCTTGTTGGGAACACAAAAATTCTTCTCATTTGCAAACTACACTCCATAAATATATATGGGTAAATACTAGCTCCCACTCGGTTTTACAGAGAAAACTGCAGAAACTTCCAACCGTCACTAGGAAACACACAGATGAACCAGGGTCAAAGTTTCCCCGGCAACCCGCCTTTTTTGTGCTAGATGAATGAGCGTCTCTCCAGATGCTCAGTTCTGAGAAATAAGTGTGTTTGAAAGCCGTCCTTCACCTAGCATGTTGGGAACACAAAGTTTCTATTCAGTTGAAAACCAGAATCCATACATATATAAGGGGAGGTACTAGCACCAACACGGGTTTACTGTGAAAACTGCAGGAACTTCAAACCTGCTCTAGAAAACAGATTGAGAAACCAGAAAATACTTTCTCCTGCAACCCGCTCACTTTGTGCTAGATGAATGAACATCTCTTCATATGCTCATTTCTGAGAGATAAGGGTGTGTGAAAGCCGTCCTTCACCTAGCTTGTAGGGAACAAAAAGATTCTTTTCTTTGCAAAATACACTCCATACATATATATGGGGAGGTACTAGCTCCAACTCGTTTTTAAAGTGAAAACTGCAGGAACTTCAACCGGCTCTAGGAAACAGACTGAGAAACTAGAGTAAAAGTTTCTCATGCTACTCGTTCCTATTTTGCTAGATGAACAAACGTCATTCCACATGCTCAGTTCTGAGAGATAAGTGTGTGTGAAAGCCATTCTTCACCTTGCTTGTTGAGAACGCAAAGTTTCTGTTCAGTTGCAAACTACACTCTTTACTTTTATATGGGGAAGTACTAGCTCCAACTGGGTTTTACAGTGAAAACTGCAGGAACTTCAATCCGGCACTATGAAAAAGTCTCAGAAACCAGAGTAAAATTTCTCCTGTAAACGTTCATTTGTCCTAGGTGAACGAACGTCTCTCCACATGCTCAGTTCTGAGAGATAAGTGTGTGTGAAAGCCGTGCTTCACCTAGCTTGTTGGGAACAAAAAGTTACTATTTGTTGGAAACCACAATCCATACATATATAAGGGGAGGTTCTAGCTCCAACTCGGGTTTACAGTGAAAATTGCAGCAACTTCAAACCGGCACTAGGAAATAGATTGAGAAACCAGAGAATAGTTTCTCCTGCAACCCGTTCCCTTTGTGCTAGATGAATGAAGGTCTCTCCACATGCTCAGTTTTGAGATGTAAGTGTGTGTGAAAGGCGTCCTTCACCCAGCTTGTCGGGAACACAAAGTTTCTTTTCAGTTGCAAACTACACTCCTTATAAATATATGGGGAGGTACTAGCTCAAATTGATTTTACAGTGAATTCTGCAGGAACTTCAATATGGCACTAGGAAACAGACTGAGAAAGCTTAGTAAAATTTCCCCTGCATCCCGTTCCCTTTGTGCTAGATGAACGAAATTCTCTCCACATGCTCAGTTCTGAGAGATAAGTGGATGTGAAAGCCGTCCTTCACCTAGCTTTTTGGGAACACAAATTTTCTTTTCAGATGCTAACTACACTCCATTCATATATATTGGGGAGGAACTAGCTCAAATCGGTTTTACACTGAAAACTTCAGGAACTTCAAACCGGCACTAGGAATCTGACTGAGAAACCAGAGAACAAGTTTACACTGCAACCCGTTCCCTTTGTGCTACATGAAAGAAAGTCTATCCACATGCTCATTTCTGCGAAATATGTGTGTGTTAAAGCCATCCTTCACCCAGCTTGTTGAGAACGCAAAGTTTCTTTTAAGTTGCAAACTACACTCCGTACATATATATGGGTTGGTACTAGCTCCAAATGGGTTTTACAGTGAAAACTGCAGGAACTTCAAAATGGCCCTAGGAAAAAGACTGAGAAACAAGAGTAAAAGTTTCTCCTGAAACCGGTTTCCATTGTGCTAGATGAACGAACGTCTATACACATGCTCAGTTCAGAAAGATAATTTTGGGTGAAAGCCGACTTTCAACTAGCTTGTTGGAAACACAAAGTTTCTTTCAGTAGCAAATTACAATCCATACATATATATGGGGAGGTACTAGCTCCAACTCGGTTTTACAGTGAAAACTGCAGGAACTTCTATAAGGCACTAGGAAACAGACTGAGAAATCTTAGTATAATTTCCCCTGCAAACCTTTCTCTTTGTGCTAGATGAACGAAAGTCTCTCCACATGCTCAGTTCTGAGAAATAAGTGTGTGTGAAAGCCGTACTTCACCTTGCTTGTTGGGAACACAAAGTTTCTTTTCAGTTGTAAACTACAATCCATAAATATATATGGGGAGGTACTAGCTCCAATACGGTTTTACAGTGATAACTGCAGAAATTTGAAACCGGCCCTAGGAAACATTCTCAGAACCCAGAGAAATAGTTTCTCCTTTAAAACGTTCCTATGTCCTAGGTGAACGTACGTCTCTCCACATGCTCAGTTCTGAGAGATAAGTGTGTGTGAAAGCCGCACTTAACCAAGCTTGTTGGAAAAACAAAGTTTCTTTTCAGTTTCAAACTACACTCCATACATATATAAGGGGAGGTACTAGCTCCAACTCGGATTTACAGTGAAAACTGCAGGAACTTCAAACGGGCTCTAGGAAACAGACTGAGAACCAGGAGTAACACTTTCCCCAGCTACCCGTTCCCATTGTGCTGGATGAACGAAATTCTCTCCACTTGCTCTGTTCTGAGAGAGAAGTGTGACTGAAAGCCGTACTTCACCTAGATTCTTGGGAACACAAAGTTTCTTTTCAGTTGCCAACTACACACCTTAATTTTATATGGGGAGGTACTAGCTCCAACTGCGTTTTAGAGTGAAAACTGCAGGAACTTCAATCCGGCACTAGGAAAGAGTCTCAGAACCCAGAGTAAAAGTTTCTCCTGTAAACCGTCCATTTGACCTAGGTGAACGAACGTCTCTCCACATGCTCAGTTCTGAGAGATAAGTGTGTGTGAAAGCCATACTTCACCTAGCTTGTTGAGAACGCAAAGTTTCTTTTCAGTTGCAAACTACACTCCATACAAATATATGGGGTGGTTCTACCTCCAAATGTGTTTAACAGTGAAAACTGCAGTAACTTCAAACAGGCCCTTGGAAAAAGACTCAGAACCCAGATAAACAGTTTCTCCTGCAACACGTTCAATTTGTGCTAGGTGAACGAACGTCCCTCCACATGCTTTATTCTGAGAGATAAGTGTGTTTGAAAGCCGTCTTTCACCTAGCTTGTTGGGAACGCAAAGATTCTTCTCAGTTGCAAAATACAATCCATATATATATATGGGTAGGTACTAGCTCCAACTCTGTTTTACAGAGAAAACTGCAAGAACTTCCAACGGACACTAGGAAACACACTGAGAAACCAGAGTAAAAGTTTCCCCTACAACCCTTTCCCTATGTGCTAAATGAATGAACGTCTCTCCAGATGCTCAGATCTGAGAGATAAATGTGTGTGAAAGCCGTACTTCACCTAGCTTGTTGGGAACACAAAGTTTGTATTCAGTTGCAATCCACAATCCATACATATATAAGGGGAGGTACTACCTCCAAATCGCCTTTACAATGAAAACTGCAGGAACTTCAATACGGCACTAGGAAACAGACTGAGAAAGCTTAGTAAAATTTCCCCTGCATCCCATTCCCTTTGTGCTAGATGAACGAAATTCTCTCCACATGCTCAGTTCTGAGAGATAAGTGGATGTGAAAGCCTTCCTTCACCTAGCTTTTTGGGAACACAAATTTTCTTTTCAGATGCTAACTACACTCCATTCATATATATTGGGGAGGTACTAGCTCAAATCGGTTTTACACTGAAAACTTCAGGAACTTCAAACCGGCACTAGGAATCTGACTGAGAAACCAGAGAACAAGTTTACACTGCAACCCGTTCCCTTTGTGCTACATGAAAGAAAGTCTATCCACATGCTCATTTCTGCGAAATATGTGTGTGTTAAAGCCATCCTTCACCCAGCTTGTTGAGAACGCAAAGTTTCTTTTAAGTTGCAAACTACACTCCGTACATATATATGGGTTGGTACTAGCTCCAAATGGGTTTTACAGTGAAAACTGCAGGAACTTCAAAATGGCCCTAGGAAAAAGACTGAGAAACAAGAGTAAAAGTTTCTCCTGAAACCGGTTTCCATTGTGCTAGATGAACGAACGTCTATACACATGCTCAGTTCAGAAAGATAATTTTGGGTGAAAGCCGACTTTCAACTAGCTTGTTGGAAACACAAAGTTTCTTTCAGTAGCAAATTACAATCCATACATATATATGGGGAGGTACTAGCTCCAACTCGGTTTTACAGTGAAAAATGCAGGAACTTCTATAAGGCACTAGGAAACAGACTGAGAAATCTTAGTATAATTTCCCCTGCAAACCTTTCTCTTTGTGCTAGATGAACGAAAGTCTCTCCACATGCTCAGTTCTGAGAAATAAGTGTGTGTGAAAGCCGTACTTCACCTTGCTTGTTGGGAACACAAAGTTTCTTTTCAGTTGTAAACTACAATCCATAAATATATATGGGGAGGTACTAGCTCCAATACGGTTTTACAGTGATAACTGCAGAAATTTGAAACCGGCCCTAGGAAACATTCTCAGAACCCAGAGAAATAGTTTCTCCTTTAAAACGTTCCTATGTCCTAGGTGAACGTACGTCTCTCCACATGCTCAGTTCTGAGAGATAAGTGTGTGTGAAAGCCGCACTTAACCAAGCTTGTTGGAAAAACAAAGTTTCTTTTCAGTTTCAAACTACACTCCATACATATATAAGGGGAGGTACTAGCTCCAACTCGGATTTACAGTGAAAACTGCAGGAACTTCAAACGGGCTCTAGGAAACAGACTGAGAACCAGGAGTAACACTTTCCCCAGCTACCCGTTCCCATTGTGCTGGATGAACGAAATTCTCTCCACTTGCTCTGTTCTGAGAGAGAAGTGTGACTGAAAGCCGTACTTCACCTAGATTCTTGGGAACACAAAGTTTCTTTTCAGTTGCCAACTACACACCTTAATTTTATATGGGGAGGTACTAGCTCCAACTGCGTTTTAGAGTGAAAACTGCAGGAACTTCAATCCGGCACTAGGAAAGAATCTCAGAACCCAGAGTAAAAGTTTCTCCTGTAAACCGTCCATTTGACCTAGGTGAACGAACGTCTCTCCACATGCTCAGTTCTGAGAGATAAGTGTGTGTGAAAGCCATACTTCACCTAGCTTGTTGAGAACGCAAAGTTTCTTTTCAGTTGCAAACTACACTCCATACAAATATATGGGGTGGTTCTACCTCCAAATGTGTTTAACAGTGAAAACTGCAGTAACTTCAAACAGGCCCTTGGAAAAAGACTCAGAACCCAGATAAACAGTTTCTCCTGCAACACGTTCAATTTGTGCTAGGTGAACGAACGTCCCTCCACATGCTTTATTCTGAGAGATAAGTGTGTTTGAAAGCCGTCTTTCACCTAGCTTGTTGGGAACGCAAAGATTCTTCTCAGTTGCAAAATACAATCCATATATATATATGGGTAGGTACTAGCTCCAACTCTGTTTTACAGAGAAAACTGCAGGAACTTCCAACGGACACTAGGAAACACACTGAGAAACCAGAGTAAAAGTTTCCCCTACAACCCTTTCCCTATGTGCTAAATGAATGAACGTCTCTCCAGATGCTCAGATCTGAGAGATAAATGTGTGTGAAAGCCGTACTTCACCTAGCTTGTTGGGAACACAAAGTTTGTATTCAGTTGCAATCCACAATCCATACATATATAAGGGGAGGTACTACCTCCAAATCGCCTTTACAATGAAAACTGCAGGAACTTCAAAACGGCACTAGGAAACAGATTGATAAACCACAGAATAGTTTCCCCTGCATCCCGTTCCCTTTGTGGTAGATGAATGAACATCTCTCCACATGCTCAGTTCTGAGAGATAAGTGTGTGTGAAAGCCGTACTTCACCTAGCTTGTTGGGAACACAAAGTTTCTTTTCAGTTGTAAACTACACTCCATAAATATATATGGGGAGGTACTAGCTCCAATACGGTTTTACAGTGATAACTGCAGAAATTTGAAACCGGCCCTAGGAAACATTCTCAGAACCCAGAGTAATAGTTTCTCCTTTAAACCGTTCCTTTGTCCTAGGTGAACGAACGTCTCTCCACATGCTCAGTTCTGAGAGATATGTGTGTGTGAAAGCCGCACTTCACCTAGCTTGTTGGGAACACAAAATTTCTTTTCAGTTGCAAAATACACTCCATACTTTTATATGGGGAGGTACTAGCTCAAACCCGGTTTTACAGTGAAAACTGCAGGAACTTCTATCCAGCACTAGGAAAGAGTCTCAGAACCCAGAGAATATGTTTCTCCTGTAAAACTTCACTTTCTCCTAGGTGAACAAACTTCTCTCCTCATGCTGAGTTCTGAGAGATTAGTGTGTGTGAAAGCCGTCCTTCACCTAGCTTGTTGGGAACACAAAAATTCTTCTCATTTGCAAACTACACTCCATAAATATATATGGGTAAATACTAGCTCCCACTCGGTTTTACAGAGAAAACTGCAGGAACTTTCAACCGACACTAGGAAACACACAGATGAACCAGGGTCAAAGTTTCCCCGGCAACCCGCTGTTTTTGGGCTAGATGAATGAGCGTCTCTCCAGATGCTCAGATCTGAGAAATAAGTGTGTGTGAAAGCCGTCCTTCACCTAGCATGTTGGGAACACAAAGTTTCTATTCAGTTGCAAACCAGAATCCATACATATATAAGGGGAGGTACTAGCACCAACACGGGTTTACTGTGAAAACTGCAGGAACTTCAAACCTGCTCTAGAAAACAGATTGAGAAACCAGAAAATACTTTCTCTTGCAACCCGCTCACTTTGTGCTAGATGAATGAACGTCTCTTCATATGCTCATTTCTGAGAGATAAGGGTGTGTGAAAGCCGTCCTTCACCTAGCTTGTAGGGAACAAAAAGTTTCTTTTCTTTGCAAAATACACTCCATACATATATATGGGGAGGTACTAGCTCCAACTCGTTTTTACAGTGAAAACTGCGGGAACTTCAACCGGCTCTAGGAAACAGACTGAGAAACTAGAGTAAAAGTTTCTCATGCTACTCGTTCCCATTTTGCTAGATGAACAAACGTCACTCCACATGCTCAGTTCTGAGAGATAAGTGTGTGTGAAAGCCATTCTTCACCTTGCTTGTTGAGAACGCAAAGTTTCTGTTCAGTTGCAAACTACACTCCTTACTTTTATATGGGGAAGTACTAGCTCCAACTGGGTTTTACAGTGAAAACTGCAGGAACTTCAATCCGGCACTATGAAACAGTCTCAGAACCCAGAGTAAAATTTCTCCTGTAAACGTCCATTTGTCCTAGGTGAACGAACGTCTCTCCACATGCTCAGTTCTGAGAGATAAGTGTGTGTGAAAGCCGTGCTTCACCTAGCTTGTTGGGAACAAAAAGTTACTATTTGTTGGAAACCACAATCCATACATATATAAGGGGAGGTTCTAGCTCCAACTCGGGTTTACAGTGAAAATTGCAGCAACTTCAAATCGGCACTAGGAAAAAGACTCAGAACCCAGATAAACAGTTTCTCCTGCAACACGTTCAATTTGTGCTAGGTGAACGAACGTCCCTCCACATGCTTTATTCTGAGAGATAAGTGTGTTTGAAAGCCGTCTTTCACCTAGCTTGTTGGGAACGCAAAGATTCTTCTCAGTTGCAAAATACAATCCATATATATATATGGGTAGGTACTAGCTCCAACTCTGTTTTACAGAGAAAACTGCAGGAACTTCCAACGGACACTAGGAAACACACTGAGAAACCAGAGTAAAAGTTTCCCCTACAACCCTTTCCCTATGTGCTAAATGAATGAACGTCTCTCCAGATGCTCAGATCTGAGAGATAAATGTGTGTGAAAGCCGTACTTCACCTAGCTTGTTGGGAACACAAAGTTTGTATTCAGTTGCAATCCACAATCCATACATATATAAGGGGAGGTACTACCTCCAAATCGCCTTTACAATGAAAACTGCAGGAACTTCAAAACGGCACTAGGAAACAGATTGATAAACCACAGAATAGTTTCCCCTGCATCCCGTTCCCTTTGTGGTAGATGAATGAACATCTCTCCACATGCTCAGTTCTGAGAGATAAGTGTGTGTGAAAGCCGTACTTCACCTAGCTTGTTGGGAACACAAAGTTTCTTTTCAGTTGTAAACTACACTCCATAAATATATATGGGGAGGTACTAGCTCCAATACGGTTTTACAGTGATAACTGCAGAAATTTGAAACCGGCCCTAGGAAACATTCTCAGAACCCAGAGTAATAGTTTCTCCTTTAAACCGTTCCTTTGTCCTAGGTGAACGAACGTCTCTCCACATGCTCAGTTCTGAGAGATATGTGTGTGTGAAAGCCGCACTTCACCTAGCTTGTTGGGAACACAAAATTTCTTTTCAGTTGCAAAATACACTCCATACTTTTATATGGGGAGGTACTAGCTCAAACCCGGTTTTACAGTGAAAACTGCAGGAACTTCTATCCAGCACTAGGAAAGAGTCTCAGAACCCAGAGAATATGTTTCTCCTGTAAAACTTCACTTTCTCCTAGGTGAACAAACTTCTCTCCTCATGCTGAGTTCTGAGAGATTAGTGTGTGTGAAAGCCGTCCTTCACCTAGCTTGTTGGGAACACAAAAATTCTTCTCATTTGCAAACTACACTCCATAAATATATATGGGTAAATACTAGCTCCCACTCGGTTTTACAGAGAAAACTGCAGGAACTTTCAACCGACACTAGGAAACACACAGATGAACCAGGGTCAAAGTTTCCCCGGCAACCCGCTGTTTTTGGGCTAGATGAATGAGCGTCTCTCCAGATGCTCAGATCTGAGAAATAAGTGTGTGTGAAAGCCGTCCTTCACCTAGCATGTTGGGAACACAAAGTTTCTATTCAGTTGCAAACCAGAATCCATACATATATAAGGGGAGGTACTAGCACCAACACGGGTTTACTGTGAAAACTGCAGGAACTTCAAACCTGCTCTAGAAAACAGATTGAGAAACCAGAAAATACTTTCTCTTGCAACCCGCTCACTTTGTGCTAGATGAATGAACGTCTCTTCATATGCTCATTTCTGAGAGATAAGGGTGTGTGAAAGCCGTCCTTCACCTAGCTTGTAGGGAACAAAAAGTTTCTTTTCTTTGCAAAATACACTCCATACATATATATGGGGAGGTACTAGCTCCAACTCGTTTTTACAGTGAAAACTGCGGGAACTTCAACCGGCTCTAGGAAACAGACTGAGAAACTAGAGTAAAAGTTTCTCATGCTACTCGTTCCCATTTTGCTAGATGAACAAACGTCACTCCACATGCTCAGTTCTGAGAGATAAGTGTGTGTGAAAGCCATTCTTCACCTTGCTTGTTGAGAACGCAAAGTTTCTGTTCAGTTGCAAACTACACTCCTTACTTTTATATGGGGAAGTACTAGCTCCAACTGGGTTTTACAGTGAAAACTGCAGGAACTTCAATCCGGCACTATGAAACAGTCTCAGAACCCAGAGTAAAATTTCTCCTGTAAACGTCCATTTGTCCTAGGTGAACGAACGTCTCTCCACATGCTCAGTTCTGAGAGATAAGTGTGTGTGAAAGCCGTGCTTCACCTAGCTTGTTGGGAACAAAAAGTTACTATTTGTTGGAAACCACAATCCATACATATATAAGGGGAGGTTCTAGCTCCAACTCGGGTTTACAGTGAAAATTGCAGCAACTTCAAATCGGCACTAGGAAATAGATTGAGAAACCAGAGAATAGTTTCTCCTGCAACCCGTTCCCTTTGTGCTACATGAAAGAAAGTCTATCCACATGCTCATTTCTGAGAAATATGTGTGTGTTAAAGCCATCCTTCACCCAGCTTGTCGGGAACACAAAGTTTCTTTTAAGTTGCAAACTACACTCCGTACATATATATGGGTTGGTACTAGCTCCAAATGGGTTTTACGGTGAAAAATGCAGGAACTTCAAAATGGAACTAGGAAAAAGACTGAGAAACAAGAGTAAAAGTTTCTCCTGAAACCGGTTTCCATTGTGCTAGATGAACGAACGTCTATACACATGCTCAGTTCAGAAAGATAATTTTGGGTGAAAGCCGACTTTCAACTAGCTTGTTGGAAACACAAAGTTTCTTTCAGTACCAAATTACAATCCATACATATATATGGGGAGGTACTAGCTCCAACTCGGTTTTACAGTGAAAACTGCAGGAACATCTATAAGGCACTAGGAAACAGACTGAGAAATCTTAGTAAAATTTCCCCTGCAAACCTTTCTCTTTGTGCTAGATGAACGAAAGTCTCTCCACATGCTCAGTTCTGAGAAATAAGTGTGTGTGAAAGCCGTACTTCACCTTGCTTGTTGGGAAAACAAAGTTTCTTTTCAGTTGTAAACTACAATCCATAAATATATATGAGGAGGTACTAGCTCCAATACGGTTTTACAGTGATAACTGCAGAAATTTGAAACCGGCCCTAGGAAACATTCTCAGAACCCAGAGAAATAGTTTCTCCTTTAAAACGTTCCTATGTCCTAGGTGAACGTACGTCTCTCCACATGCTCAGTTCTGAGAGATAAGTGTGTGTGAAAGCCGCACTTAACCAAGCTTGTTGGAAAAACAAAGTTTCTTTTCAGTTTCAAACTACACTCCATACATATATAAGGGGAGGTACTAGCTCCAACTCGGATTTACAGTGAAAACTGCAGGAACTTCAAACGGGCTCTAGGAAACAGACTGAGAACCAGGAGTAACACTTTCCCCAGCTACCCGTTCCCATTGTGCTGGATGAACGAAATTCTCTCCACTTGCTCTGTTCTGAGAGAGAGGTGTGACTGAAAGCCGTACTTCACCTAGATTTTTGGGAACACAAAGTTTCTTTTCAGTTGCAAACTACACACCTTAATTTTATATGGGGAGGTACTAGCTCCAACTGCGTTTTAGAGTGAAAACTGCAGGAACTTCAATCCGGCACTAGGAAAGAGTCTCAGAACCCAGAGTAAAAGTTTCTCCTGTAAACCGTCCATTTGTCCTAGGTGAACGAACGTCTCTCCACATGCTCAGTTCTGAGAGATAAGTGTGTGTGAAAGCCATACTTCACCTAGCTTGTTGAGAACGCAAAGTTTCTTTTCAGTTGCAAACTACACTCCATACAAATATATGGGGTGGTTCTACCTCCAAATGTGTTTAACAGTGAAAACTGCAGTAACTTCAAACAGGCCCTTGGAAAAAGACTCAGAACCCAGATAAACAGTTTCTCCTGCAACACGTTCAATTTGTGCTAGGTGAACGAACGTCCCTCCACATGCTTTATTCTGAGAGATAAGTGTGTTTGAAAGCCGTCTTTCACCTAGCTTGTTGGGAACGCAAAGATTCTTCTCAGTTGCAAAATACAATCCATATATATATATGGGTAGGTACTAGCTCCAACTCTGTTTTACAGAGAAAACTGCAGGAACTTCCAACGGACACTAGGAAACACACTGAGAAACCAGAGTAAAAGTTTCCCCTACAACCCTTTCCCTATGTGCTAAATGAATGAACGTCTCTCCAGATGCTCAGATCTGAGAGATAAATGTGTGTGAAAGCCGTACTTCACCTAGCTTGTTGGGAACACAAAGTTTGTATTCAGTTGCAATCCACAATCCATACATATATAAGGGGAGGTACTACCTCCAAATCGCCTTTACAATGAAAACTGCAGGAACTTCAAAACGGCACTAGGAAACAGATTGACAAACCACAGAATAGTTTCCCCTGCATCCCGTTCCCTTTGTGGTAGATGAATGAACGTCTCTCCACATGCTCAGTTCTGAGAGATAAGTGTGTGTGAAAGCCGTACTTCACCTAGCTTGTTGGGAACACAAAGTTTCTTTTCAGTTGTAAACTACACTCCATAAATATATATGGGGAGGTACTAGCTCCAATACGGTTTTACAGTGATAACTGCAGAAATTTGAAACCGGCCCTAGGAAACATTCTCAGAACCCAGAGTAATAGTTTCTCCTTTAAACCGTTCCTTTGTCCTAGGTGAACGAACGTCTCTCCACATGCTCAGTTCTGAGAGATATGTGTGTGTGAAAGCCGCACTTCACCTAGCTTGTTGGGAACACAAAATTTCTTTTCAGTTGCAAATTACACTCCATAATTTTATATGGGGAGGTACTAGCTCAAACCCGGTTTTACAGTGAAAACTGCAGGAACTTCTATCCAGCACTAGGAAAGAGTCTCAGAACCCAGAGTATATGTTTCTCCTGTAAAACTTCCCTTTCTCCTAGGTGAACGAACGTCTCTCCTCATGCTGAGTTCTGAGAGATTAGTGTGTGTGAAAGCCGTCCTTCACCTAGCTTGTTGGGAACACAAAAATTCTTCTCATTTGCAAACTACACTCCATAAATATATATGGGTAAATACTAGCTCCCACTCGGTTTTACAGAGAAAACTGCAGGAACTTTCAACCGACACTAGGAAACACACAGATGAACCAGGGTCAAAGTTTCTCCGGCAACCCGCTCTTTTTGTGCTAGATGAATGAGCGTCTCTCCAGATGCTCAGATCTGAGAAATAAGTGTGTGTGAAAGCCGTCCTTCACCTAGCATGTTGGGAACACAAAGTTTCTATTCAGTTGAAAACCAGAATCCATACATATATAAGGGGAGGTACTAGCACCAACACGGGTTTACTGTGAAAACTGCAGGAACTTCAAACCTGCTCTAGAAAACAGATTGAGAAACCAGAAAATACTTTCTCTTGCAACCCGCTCACTTTGTGCTAGATGAATGAACGTCTCTTCATATGCTCATTTCTGAGAGATAAGGGTGTGTGAAAGCCGTCCTTCACCTAGCTTGTAGGGAACAAAAAGTTTCTTTTCTTTGCAAAATACACTCCATACATATATATGGGGAGGTACTAGCTCCAACTTGTTTTTACAGTGAAAACTGCGGGAACTTCAACCGGCTCTAGGAAACAGACTGAGAAACTAGAGTAAAAGTTTCTCATGCTACTCGTTCCCATTTTGCTAGATGAACAAACGTCACTCCACATGCTCAGTTCTGAGAGATAAGTGTGTGTGAAAGCCATTCTTCACCTTGCTTGTTGAGAACGCAAAGTTTCTGTTCAGTTGCAAACTACACTCCTTACTTTTATATGGGGAAGTACTAGCTCCAACTGGGTTTTACAGTGAAAACTGCAGGAACTTCAATCCGGCACTATGAAACAGTCTCAGAACCCAGAGTAAAATTTCTCCTGTAAACGTCCATTTGTCCTAGGTGAACGAACGTCTCTCCACATGCTCAGTTCTGAGAGATAAGTGTGTGTGAAAGCCGTGCTTCACCTAGCTTGTTGGGAACAAAAAGTTACTATTTGTTGGAAACCACAATCCATACATATATAAGGGGAGGTTCTAGCTCCAACTCGGGTTTACAGTGAAAATTGCAGCAACTTCAAACCGGCACTAGGAAATAGATTGAGAAACCAGAGAATAGTTTCTCCTGCAACCCGTTCCCTTTGTGCTAGATGAATGAAGGTCTCTCCACATGCTCAGTTTTGAGATGTAAGTGTGTGTGAAAGGCGTCCTTCACCCAGCTTGTCGGGAACACAAAGTTTCTTTTCAGTTGCAAACTACACTCCATATAAATATATGGGGAGGTACTAGCTCAAATTGATTTTACAGTGAATTCTGCAGGAACTTCAATACGGCACTAGGAAACAGACTGAGAAAGCTTAGTAAAATTTCCCCTGCATCCCGTTCCCTTTGTGCTAGATGAACGAAATTCTCTCCACATGCTCAGTTCTGAGAGATAAGTGGATGTGAAAGCCGTCCTTCACCTAGCTTTTTGGGAACACAAATTTTCTTTTCAGATGCTAACTACACTCCATTCATATATATTGGGGAGGTACTAGCTCAAATCGGTTTTACACTGAAAACTTCAGGAACTTCAAACCGGCACTAGGAATCTGACTGAGAAACCAGAGAACAAGTTTACCCTGCAACCCGTTCCCTTTGTGCTACATGAAAGAAAGTCTATCC
Organism: Camelus bactrianus; assembly: GCF_048773025.1. Classification (NCBI taxonomy): domain Eukaryota; kingdom Metazoa; phylum Chordata; class Mammalia; order Artiodactyla; family Camelidae; genus Camelus; species Camelus bactrianus. Next base: position 1,594,269 of record NC_133566.1, read on the forward strand.
ACATGCTCAGTTCTGAGAAATATGTGTGTGTTAAAGCCATCCTTCACCCTGCTTGTTGAGAACGCAAAGTTTCTTTTAAGTTGCAAACTACACTCCGTACATATATATGGGGTGGTACTAGCTCCAAATGGGTTTTACAGTGAAAACTGCAGGAACTTCAAAATGGCACTAGGAAAAAGACTGAGAAACAAGAGTAAAAGTTTCTCCTGAAACCGGTTTCCATTGTGCTAGATGAACGAACGTCTATACACATGCTCAGTTCAGAAAGATAATTTTGGGTGAAAGCCATCTTTCAACTAGCTTGTTGGAAACACAAAGTTTCTTTCAGTAGCAAATTACAATCCATACATATATATGGGGAGGTACTAGCTCCAACTCGGTTTTACAGTGAAAACTGCAGGAACTTCTATAAGGCACTAGGAAACAGACTGAGAAATCTTAGTAAAATTTCCCCTGCAAACCGTTCCCTTTGTGCTAGATGAACAAACGTATCTCCACATGCTCAGTTCTGAGAAATAAGTGTGTGTGAATGCCGTAGTTCACCTAGCTTGTTGGGAAACAAAGTGTTTTCCAGTTGCAAACTACACTCCATAAATATATATGGGGAGGTACTAGCTCCAACACGGTTTTACAGAGAAAACTGCAGGAACTTCAAACCGGCACTAGGAAACATTCTCAGAACCCAGAGTAAAAGTTTCTCCTGTAAACCGTTCCCATTGTCGTAGGTGAACGAAAGTCTGTCCACATGCTCAGTTCGGAGAGATAAGTGTGTGTTTAAGCCGCCCTTCACCTAGCTTGTTGGGAACACAAAATTTCCTTTCTGTTGCAAACTACACTCCATAAATATATGGGGAGGATTAAGCTCCAACTCAGTTTTACAGTGAAAATTGCAGGAAATTCAAACCGGCACTAGGAAACAGATTGAGAAACCAGAGTAATAGTTTCCCTGCAAAAAGTTCCCTTTGTGCTAGATGAATGAACGTCTCTCCAGATGCTCAGCTCTGAGAGATAAGTGTGTGTGAAAGCCGTCCTTCACCAACCTTGTTGGGAAAACAAAGTTTCTTTTCAGTTGCAAACTACTCTCCATAAATATATATGGGAAGGTATTAACTCCAACTCTGTTTTACAGTGAAAACTGCAAGAAATTCAAACCGGCACTAGGAAAGAGTCTCAAAACCCAGAGTAAAAGTTTCTCCTGTTAACCGTTCCTATGTCCTAGGTGAACGAACGTCTCTCCACATGCTCAGTTCTGAGAGATAAGTGTGTGTGAAAGCCGACCTTCACCTAGCTTGTTGGAAAAACAAAGTTTCTTTTCAGTTTCAAACTACACTCCATAAATATATAAGGGGAGGTACTAGCTCCAACTCGGATTTACAGAGAAAACTGCAGGAACTTTCAACCGACACTAGGAAACACACAGATGAACCAGGGTCAAAGTTTCCCCGGCAACCCGCTCTTTTTGTGCTAGATGAATGAGCGTCTCTCCAGATGCTCAGATCTGAGAAATAAGTGTGTGTGAAAGCCGTCCTTCACGTATCATGTTGAGAACACAAAGTTTCTATTCAGTTGCAAACCAGAATCCATATATATATATGGGGAGGTACTAGCACCAAAACGGGTTTACTGTGAAAACTGCAGGAACTTCAAACCTGCTCTAGAAAACAGATTGAGAAACCAGAAAATACTTTCTCCTGCAACCCGCTCACTTTGTGCTAGATGAATGAACGTCTCTTCATATGCTCATTTCTGAGAGATAAGGGTGTGTGAAAGCCGTCCTTCACCTAGCTTGTAGGGAACAAAAAGTTTCTTTTCTTTGCAAAATATACTCCATACATATATATGGGGAGGTACTAGCTCCAACTCGTTTTTACAGTGAAAACTGCAGGAACTTCAACCGGCTCTAGGAAACAGACTGAGAAACTAGAGTAAAAGTTTCTCATGCTACTCGTTCCCATTTTGCTAGATGAACAAACGTCACTCCACATGCTCAGTTCTGAGAGATAAGTGTGTGTGAAAGCCATTCTTCACCTTGCTTGTTGAGAACGCAAAGTTTCTGTTCAGTTGCAAACTACACTCCTTACTTTTATATGGGGAAGTACTAGCTCCAACTGGGTTTTACAGTGAAAACTGCAGGAACTTCAATCCGGCACTATGAAACAGTCTCAGAACCCAGAGTAAAATTTCTCCTGTAAACGTCCATTTGTCCTAGGTGAACGAACGTCTCTCCACATGCTCAGTTCTGAGAGATAAGTGTGTGTGAAAGCCGTGCTTCACCTAGCTTGTTGGGAACAAAAAGTTACTATTTGTTGGAAACCACAATCCATACATATATAAGGGGAGGTTCTAGCTCCAACTCGGGTTTACAGTGAAAATTGCAGCAACTTCAAATCGGCACTAGGAAAAAGACTCAGAACCCAGATAAACAGTTTCTCCTGCAACACGTTCAATTTGTGCTAGGTGAACGAACGTCCCTCCACATGCTTTATTCTGAGAGATAAGTGTGTTTGAAAGCCGTCTTTCACCTAGCTTGTTGGGAACGCAAAGATTCTTCTCAGTTGCAAAATACAATCCATATATATATATGGGTAGGTACTAGCTCCAACTCTGTTTTACAGAGAAAACTGCAGGAACTTCCAACGGACACTAGGAAACACACTGAGAAACCAGAGTAAAAGTTTCCCCTACAACCCTTTCCCTATGTGCTAAATGAATGAACGTCTCTCCAGATGCTCAGATCTGAGAGATAAATGTGTGTGAAAGCCGTACTTCACCTAGCTTGTTGGGAACACAAAGTTTGTATTCAGTTGCAATCCACAATCCATACATATATAAGGGGAGGTACTACCTCCAAATCGCGTTTACAATGAAAACTGCAGGAACTTCAAAACGGCACTAGGAAACAGATTGATAAACCACAGAATAGTTTCCCCTGCATCCCGTTCCCTTTGTGGTAGATGAATGAACGTCTCTCCACATGCTCTGTTCTGAGAGATAAATGTGTGTGAAAGCCGTACTTCACCTAGCTTGTTGGGAACACATAGTTTCTTTTCAGTTGTAAACTACACTCCATAAATATATATGGGGAGGTACTAGCTCCAACTCGGTTTTACAATGAAAACTGCAGGAACTTAAAACCGGCACTAGGAAACAGACTCAGAACCCAGAGTAATAGTTTCCCCTTTAAACCGTTCCTTTGTCCTAGGTGAACGAACGTCTCTCCACATGCTCAGTTCTGAGAGATAAGTGTGTGTGAAAGCCGCACTTAACCAAGCTTGTTGGAAAAACAAAGTTTCTTTTCAGTTTCAAACTACACTCCCTACATATATAAGGGGAGGTACTAGCTCCAACTCGGATTTACAGTGAAAACTGCAGGAACTTCAAACCGGCTCTAGGAAACAGACTGAGAACCAGGAGTAACACTTTCCCCAGCTACCCGTTCCCATTGTGCTGGATGAACGAAATTCTCTCCACTTGCTCTGTTCTGAGAGAGAATTGTGACTTAAAGCCGTACTTCACCTAGATTTTTGGGAACACAAAGTTTCTTTTCAGTTGCAAACTACACACCTTAAGTTTATATGGGGAGGTTCTAGGTCCAACTGGGTTTTAGAGTGAAAACTGCAGGAACTTCAATCCGGCACTAGGAAAGAGTCTCAGAACCCAGAGTAAAATTTCTCCTGTAAACCGTCCATTTGTCCTAGGTGAACGAACGTCTCTCCACATGCTCAGTTCTGAGAGATAAGTGTGTGTGAAAGCCATACTTCAACTAGCTTGTTGAGAACACAAAGATTCTTTTCAGTTGCAAACTACACTCCATACAAATATATGGGGTGGTTCTAACTCCAAATGTGTTTAACAGTGAAAACTGCAGTAACTTCAAACAGGCCCTAGGAAACAGACTCAGAACCCAGATAAACAGTTTCTCCTGCAACACGTTCACTTTTTGCTAGGTGAACGAACGTCTCTCCACATGCTATATTCTGAGAGATAAGTGTGTTTGAAAGCCGTCTTTCACCTAGCTTGTTGGGAACGCAAAGATTCTTCTCAGTTGCAAAATACAATCCATATATATATATGGGTAGGTACTAGCTCCAACTCAGTTTTACAGAGAAAACTGCAGGAACTTCCAACGGACACTAGGAAACACACTGAGAAACCAGAGTAAAAGTTTCCCCTACAACCCTTTCCCTATGTGCTAAATGAATGAACGTCTCTCCAGATGCTCAGATCTGAGAGATAAATGTGTGTGAAAGCCTTACTTCACCTTGCTTGTTGGGAACACAAAGTTTCTTTTCAGTTGTAAACTACACTCCATAAATATATATGGGGAGGTACTAGCTCCAATACGGTTTTACAGTGATAACTGCAGAAATTTGAAACCGGCCCTAGGAAACATTCTCAGAACCCAGAGTAATAGTTTCTCCTTTAAACCGTTCCTTTGTCCTAGGTGAACGAACGTCTCTCCACATGCTCAGTTCTGAGAGATATGTGTGTGTGAAAGCCGCACTTCACCTAGCTTGTTCGGAACACAAAATTTCTTTTCAGTTGCAAACTACACACCTTAAGTTTATATGGGGAGGTTCTAGGTCCAACTGGGTTTTACAGTGAAAACTGCAGGAACTTCTATCCAGCACTAGGAAAGAGTCTCAGAACCCAGAGTATATGTTTCTCCTGTAAAATTTCCATTTCTCCTAGGTGAACAAACGTCTCTCCACATGCTGAGTTCTGAGAGATTAGTGTGTGTGAAAGCCTTCCTTCACCTAGCTTGTTGGGAACACAAAAATTCTTCTCATTTGCAAACTACACTCCATAAATATATATGGGTAAATACTAGCTCCCACTCGGTTTTACAGAGAAAACTGCAGGAACTTTCAACCGACACTAGGAAACACACAGATGAACCAGGGTCAAAATTTCCCCGGCAACCCGCTCTTTTTGTGCTAGATGAATGAACGTCTCTCCAGATGCTCAGATATGAGAAATAAGTGTGTGTGAAAGCCGTCCTTCACCCAGCATGTTGGGAACACAAAGTTTCTATTCAGTTGCAAACCAGAATCCATACATATATATGGGGAGGTACTAGCTCAAACCCGGTTTTACAGTGAAAACTGCAGGAACTTCTATCCAGCACTAGGAAAGAGTCTCAGAACCCAGAGTATATGTTTCTCCTGTAATACTTCCCTTTCTCCTAGGTGAACAAACGTCTCTCCACATGCTGAGTTCTGAGAGATTAGTGTGTGTGAAAGCCGTCCTTCACCTAGCTTCTTGGGAACACAAAAATTCTTCTCATTTGCAAACTACACTCCATAAATATATATGGGTAAATACTAGCTCCCACTCGGTTTTACAGAGAAAACTGCAGGAACTTTCAACCGACACTAGGAAACACACAGATGAACCAGGGTCAAAGTTTCCCCGGCAACCCGCTCTTTTTGTGCTAGATGAATGAGCGTCTCTCCAGATGCTCAGATCTGAGAAATAAGTGTGTGTGAAAGCCATCCTTCACCTAGCATGTTGGGAACACAAAGTTTCTATTCAGTTGCAAACCAGAATCCATACATATATAAGGGGAGGTACTAGCACCAACACGGGTTTACTGTGAAAACTGCAGGAACTTCAAACCTGCTCTAGAAAACAGATTGAGAAACCAGAAAATACTTTCTCCTGCAACCCGCTCACTTTGTGCTAGATGAATGAACGTCTCTTCATATGCTCATTTCTGAGAGATAAGGGTGTGTGAAAACCGTCCTTCACCTAGCTTGTAGGGAACAAAAAGTTTCTTTTCTTTGCAAAATACACTCCATACATATATATGGGGAGGTACTAGCTCCAACTCGTTTTTACAGTGAAAACTGCGGGAACTTCAACCGGCTCTAGGAAACAGACTGAGAAACTAGAGTAAAAGTTTCTCATGCTACTCATTCCCATTTTGCTAGATGAACAAACGTCACTCCACATGCTCAGTTCTGAGAGATAAGTGTGTGTGAAAGCCATTCTTCACCTTGCTTGTTGAGAATGCAAAGTTTCTGTTCAGTTGCAAACTACACTCCTTACTTTTATATGGGGAAGTACTAGCTCCAACTGGGTTTTACAGTGAAAACTGCAGGAACTTCAATCCGGCACTGTGAAACAGTCTCAGAACCCAGAGTAAAATTTCTCCTGTAAACGTCCATTTGTCCTAGGTGAACGAAAGTCTCTCCACATGCTCAGTTCTGAGAGATAAGTGTGTGTGAAAGCCGTGCTTCTCCTAGCTTGTTGGGAACAAATAGTTACTATTTGTTGGAAACCACAATCCATACATATATAAGGGGAGGTTCTAGCTCCAACTCGGGTTTACAGTGAAAATTGCAGCAACTTCAAACCGGCACTAGGAAATAGATTGAGAAACCAGAGATTAGTTTCTCCTGCAACCCGTTCCCTTTGTGCTAGATGAATGAAGGTCTCTCCACATGCTCAGTTTTGAGATGTAAGTGTGTGTGAAAGGCGTCCTTCACCCAGCTTGTCGGGAACACAAAGTTTCTTTTCAGTTGCAAATTACACTCCATATAAATATATGGGGAGGTACTAGCTCAAATTGATTTTACAGTGAATTCTGCAGGAACTTCAATACGGCACTAGGAAACAGACTGAGAAAGCTTAGTAAAATTTCTCCTGCATCCCGTTCCCTTTGTGCTAGATGAACGAAATTCTCTCCACATGCTCAGTTCTGAGAGATAAGTGGATGTGAAAGCCGTCCTTCACCTAGCTTTTTGGGAACACAAATTTTCTTTTCAGATGCTAACTACACTCCATTCATATATATTGGGGAGGTACTAGCTCAAATCGGTTTTACACTGAAAACTTCAGGAACTTCAAACCGGCACTAGGAATCTGACTGAGAATCCAGAGAACAAGTTTACTTTGCAACCCGTTCCCTTTGTGCTACATGAAAGAAAGTCTATCCACATGCTCAGTTCTGAGAAATATGTGTGTGTTAAAGCCATCCTTCACCCTGCTTGTTGAGAACGCAAAGTTTCTTTTAAGTTGCAAACTACACTCCTTACATATATATGGGTTGGTACTAGCTCCAAATGGGTTTTACAGTGAAAACTGCAGGAACTTCAAAATGGCACTAGGAAAAAACTGAGAAACAAGAGTAAAAGTTTCTCCTAAAACCGGTTTCCATTGTGCTAGATGAACGAACGTCTATACACATGCTCAGTTCAGAAAGATAATTTTGGGTGAAAGCCGTCTTTCAACTAGCTTGTTGGAAACACAAAGTTTCTTTCAGTAGCAAATTACAATCCATACATATATATGGGGAGGTACTAGCTCCAACTCGGTTTTACAGTGAAAACTGCAGGAACTTCTATAAGGCACTAGGAAACAGACTGAGAAATCTTAGTAAAATTTCCCCTGCAAACCGTTCCCTTTGTGCTAGATGAACAAACGTCTCTCCACATGCTCAGTTCTGAGAAATAAGTGTGTGTGAAAGCCGTAGTTCACCTAGCTTGTTGGGAAACAAAGTTTTTTCCAGTTGCAAACTACACTCCATAAATATATATGGGGAGGTACTAGCTCCAACACGGTTTTACAGAGAAAACTGCAGGAACTTCAAACCGGCACTAGGAAACAGTCTCAGAACCCAGAGTAAAAGTTTCTCCTGTAAACCGTTCCCATTGTCGTAGGTGAACGAAAGTCTGTCCACATGCTCAGTTCGGAGAGATAAGTGTGTGTTTAAGCCGCCCTTCACCTAGCTTGTTGGGAACACAAAATTTCCTTTCTGTTGCAAACTACACTCCATAAATATATGGGGAGGATTAAGCTCCAACTCAGTTTTACAGTGAAAATTGCAGGAAATTCAAACCGGCACTAGGAAACAGATTGAGAAACCAGAGTAATAGTTTCCCTGCAAACAGTTCCCTTTGTGCTAGATGAATGAACGTCTCTCCACATGCTCAGCTCTGAGAGATAAGTGTGTGTGAAAGCCGTCCTTCACCAACCTTGTTGGGAAAACAAAGTTTCTTTTCAGTTGCAAACTACTCTCCATAAATATATATGGGAAGGTATTAACTCCAACTCTGTTTTAGAGAGAAAACTGCAAGAAATTCAAACCGGCACTAGGAAAGAGTCTCAAAACCCAGAGTAAAAGTTTCTCCTGTTAACCGTTCCTATGTCCTAGGTGAACGAACGTCTCTCCACATGCTCAGTTCTGAGAGATAAGTGTGTGTGAAAGCCGACCTTCACCTAGCTTGTTGGAAAAACAAAGTTTCTTTTCAGTTTCAAACTACACTCCATAAATATATAAGGGGAGGTACTAGCTCCAACTCGGATTTACAGTGAAAACTGCAGGAAATTCAAACCGGCTCTAGGAAACAAACTGAGAACCAGGAGTAACACTTTCCCCTGCTACCAGTTCCCATTGTGCTGGATGAACGAAATTCTCTCCACTTGCTCTGTTCTGAGAGAGAAGTGTGACTGAAAGCCGTCCTTCACCTTGCTTCTTGGGAACACAAAGTTTCTTTTCAGTTGCAAACTACACACCTTAAATTTATATGGGGAGGTACTAGCTCCAATTGGGTTTTAGAGTGAAAACTGCAGGAACTTCAATCCGGCACTAGGAAAGAGTCTCAGAACCCAGAGTAAAAGTTTCTCCTGTAAACCGTCCATTTGTCCTAGGTGAACGAACGTCTCTCCATATGCTCAGTTCTGAGAGATAAGTGTGTGTGAAAGCCGTACTTCACCTAGCTTGTTGGGAACACAAAGTTTGTATTCAGTTGCAATCCACAATCCATACATATATAAGGGGAGGTACTACCTCCAAATCGCGTTTACAATGAAAACTGCAGGAACTTCAAAACGGCACTAGGAAACAGATTGATAAACCACAGAATAGTTTCCCCTGCATCCCGTTCCCTTTGTGGTAGATGAATGAACGTCTCTCCACATGCTCTGTTCTGAGAGATAAATGTGTGTGAAAGCCGTACTTCACCTAGCTTGTTGGGAACACATAGTTTCTTTTCAGTTGTAAACTACACTCCATAAATATATATGGGGAGGTACTAGCTCCAACTCGGTTTTACAATGAAAACTGCAGGAACTTAAAACCGGCACTAGGAAACAGACTCAGAACCCAGAGTAATAGTTTCCCCTTTAAACCGTTCCTTTGTCCTAGGTGAACGAACGTCTCTCCACATGCTCAGTTCTGAGAGATAAGTGTGTGTGAAAGCCGCACTTAACCAAGCTTGTTGGAAAAACAAAGTTTCTTTTCAGTTTCAAACTACACTCCCTACATATATAAGGGGAGGTACTAGCTCCAACTCGGATTTACAGTGAAAACTGCAGGAACTTCAAACCGGCTCTAGGAAACAGACTGAGAACCAGGAGTAACACTTTCCCCAGCTACCCGTTCCCATTGTGCTGGATGAACGAAATTCTCTCCACTTGCTCTGTTCTGAGAGAGAATTGTGACTTAAAGCCGTACTTCACCTAGATTTTTGGGAACACAAAGTTTCTTTTCAGTTGCAAACTACACACCTTAAGTTTATATGGGGAGGTTCTAGGTCCAACTGGGTTTTAGAGTGAAAACTGCAGGAACTTCAATCCGGCACTAGGAAAGAGTCTCAGAACCCAGAGTAAAATTTCTCCTGTAAACCGTCCATTTGTCCTAGGTGAACGAACGTCTCTCCACATGCTCAGTTCTGAGAGATAAGTGTGTGTGAAAGCCATACTTCAACTAGCTTGTTGAGAACACAAAGATTCTTTTCAGTTGCAAACTACACTCCATACAAATATATGGGGTGGTTCTAACTCCAAATGTGTTTAACAGTGAAAACTGCAGTAACTTCAAACAGGCCCTAGGAAACAGACTCAGAACCCAGATAAACAGTTTCTCCTGCAACACGTTCACTTTTTGCTAGGTGAACGAACGTCTCTCCACATGCTATATTCTGAGAGATAAGTGTGTTTGAAAGCCGTCTTTCACCTAGCTTGTTGGGAACGCAAAGATTCTTCTCAGTTGCAAAATACAATCCATATATATATATGGGTAGGTACTAGCTCCAACTCAGTTTTACAGAGAAAACTGCAGGAACTTCCAACGGACACTAGGAAACACACTGAGAAACCAGAGTAAAAGTTTCCCCTACAACCCTTTCCCTATGTGCTAAATGAATGAACGTCTCTCCAGATGCTCAGATCTGAGAGATAAATGTGTGTGAAAGCCTTACTTCACCTTGCTTGTTGGGAACAAAAAGTTTGTATTCAGTTGCAATCCACAATCCATACATATATAAGGGGAGTTACTACATCCAAATCGCGTTTACAATGAAAACTGCAGGAACTTCAAAACGGCACTAGGAAACAGATTGATAAACCACAGAATAGTTTCCCCTGCATCCCGTTCCCTTTGTGGTAGATGAATGAACGTCTCTCCACATGCTCAGTTCTGAGAGATAAGTGTGTGTGAAAGCCGTACTTCACCTAGCTTGTTGGGAACACAAAGTTTCTTTTCAGTTGTAAACTACACTCCATAAATATATATGGGGAGGTACTAGCTCCAATACGGTTTTACAGTGATAACTGCAGAAATTTGAAACCGGCCCTAGGAAACATTCTCAGAACCCAGAGTAATAGTTTCTCCTTTAAACCGTTCCTTTGTCCTAGGTGAACGAACGTCTCTCCACATGCTCAGTTCTGAGAGATATGTGTGTGTGAAAGCCGCACTTCACCTAGCTTGTTCGGAACACAAAATTTCTTTTCAGTTGCAAAATACACTCCATACTTTTATATGGGGAGGTACTAGCTCAAACCCGGTTTTACAGTGAAAACTGCAGGAACTTCTATCCAGCACTAGGAAAGAGTCTCAGAACCCAGAGTATATGTTTCTCCTGTAAAACTTCCCTTTCTCCTAAGTGAACGAACGTCTCTCCACATGCTGAGTTCTGAGAGATTAGTGTGTGAGAAAGCCGTCCTTCACCTAGCTTGTTGGGAACACAAAAATTCTTCTCATTTGCAAACTACACTCCATAAATATATATGGGTAAATACTAGCTCCCACTCGGTTTTACAGAGAAAACTGCAGGAACTTTCAACCGACACTAGGAAACACACAGATGAACCAGGGTCAAAGTTTCCCCGGCAACCCGCTCTTTTTGTGCTAGATGAATGAGCGTCTCTCCAGATGCTCAGATCTGAGAAATAAGTGTGTGTGAAAGCCGTCCTTCACGTATCATGTTGAGAACACAAAGTTTCTATTCAGTTGCAAACCAGAATCCATATATATATATGGGGAGGTACTAGCACCAAAACGGGTTTACTGTGAAAACTGCAGGAACTTCAAACCTGCTCTAGAAAACAGATTGAGAAACCAGAAAATACTTTCTCCTGCAACCCGCTCACTTTGTGCTAGATGAATGAACGTCTCTTCATATGCTCATTTCTGAGAGATAAGGGTGTGTGAAAGCCGTCCTTCACCTAGCTTGTAGGGAACAAAAAGTTTCTTTTCTTTGCAAAATATACTCCATACATATATATGGGGAGGTACTAGCTCCAACTCGTTTTTACAGTGAAAACTGCAGGAACTTCAACCGGCTCTAGGAAACAGACTGAGAAACTAGAGTAAAAGTTTCTCATGCTACTCGTTCCCATTTTGCTAGATGAACAAACGTCACTCCACATGCTCAGTTCTGAGAGATAAGTGTGTGTGAAAGCCATTCTTCACCTTGCTTGTTGAGAACGCAAAGTTTCTGTTCAGTTGCAAACTACACTCCTTACTTTTATATGGGGAAGTACTAGCTCCAACTGGGTTTTACAGTGAAAACTGCAGGAACTTCAATCCGGCACTATGAAACAGTCTCAGAACCCAGAGTAAAATTTCTCCTGTAAACGTCCATTTGTCCTAGGTGAACGAACGTCTCTCCACATGCTCAGTTCTGAGAGATAAGTGTGTGTGAAAGCCGTGCTTCACCTAGCTTGTTGGGAACAAAAAGTTACTATTTGTTGGAAACCACAATCCATACATATATAAGGGGAGGTTCTAGCTCCAACTCGGGTTTACAGTGAAAATTGCAGCAACTTCAAACCGGCACTAGGAAATAGATTGAGAAACCAGAGATTAGTTTCTCCTGCAACCCGTTCCCTTTGTGCTAGATGAATGAAGGTCTCTCCACATGCTCAGTTTTGAGATGTAAGTGTGTGTGAAAGGCGTAATTCACCCAGCTTGTAGGGAACACAAAGTTTCTTTTCAGTTGCAAACTACACTCCATATAAATATATGGGGAGGTACTAGCTCAAATCGGTTTTACACTGAAAACTTCAGGAACTTCAAACCGGCACTAGGAATCTGACTGAGAAACCAGAGAACAAGTTTACCCTGCAACCCGTTCCCTTTGTGCTACATGAAAGAAAGTCTATCCACATGCTCAGTTCTGAGAAATATGTGTGTGTTAAAGCCATCCTTCACCCTGCTTGTTGAGAACGCAAAGTTTCTTTTAAGTTGCAAACTACACTCCGTACATATATATGGGGTGGTACTAGCTCCAAATGGGTTTTACAGTGAAAACTGCAGGAACTTCAAAATGGCACTAGGAAAAAGACTGAGAAACAAGAGTAAAAGTTTCTCCTGAAACCGTTTTCCATTTTGCTAGATGAACGAAAGTCTATACACATGCTAAGTTCAGAAAGATAATTTTGGGTGAAAGCCGTCTTCCAACTAGCTTGTTGGAAACACAAAGTTTCTTTCAGTAGCAAATTACAATCCATACATATATATGGGGAGGTACTAGCTCCAACTCGGTTTTACAGTGAAAACTGCAGGAACTTCTATAAGGCACTAGGAAACAGACTGAGGAATCTTAGTAAAATTTCCCCTGCCAACCGTTCCCTTTGTGCTAGATGAACGAACGTCTCTCCACATGCTCAGTTCTGAGAAATAAGTGTGTGTGAAAGCCGTACTTCACCTAGCTTGTTGGGAAACAAAGTTTTTTCCAGTTGCAAACTACACTCCATAAATATATATTGGGAGGTACTAGCTCCAACTCGGTTTTACAGAGAAAACTGCAGGAACTTCAAACCGGCACTAGGAAACAGTCTCAGAACCCAGAGTAAAAGTTTCTCCTGTAAACCGTTCCCATTGTCGTAGGTGAACAAATGTCTGTCCACATGCTCAGTTCGGAGAGATAAGTGTGTGTTTAAGCCGCCCTTCACCTAGCTTGTTGGGAACACAAAATTTCCTTTCAGTTGCAAACTACACTCCATAAATATATGGGGAGGATTAAGCTCCAACTCAGTTTTACAGTGAAAATTGCAGGAAATTCAAACCGGCACTAGGAAACAGATTGAGAAACCAGAGTAATAGTTTCCCTGCAAACAGTTCCCTTTGTGCTAGATGAATGAACGTCTCTCCAGATGCTCAGCTCTGAGAGATAAGTGTGTGTGAAAGCCGTCCTTCACCAACCTTGTTGGGAAAACAAAGTTTCTTTTCAGTTGCAAACTACTCTCCATAAATATATATGGGAAGGTATTACCTCCAACTCTGTTTTACAGTGAAAACTGCAGGAAATTCAAACCGGCCATAGGAAGGAGTCTCAGAACCCAGAGTAAAGTTTCTCCTGTAAACCGTCCCTTTGTCCAAGGTGAACGAAAGTCTCTCCACATGCTCAGTTCTGAGAGATAAGTGTTTATGAAAGCCGTCCTTCAGCTAGCTTGTTGGGAACGCAAAATTTCTTTTCAGTTGCAAACTACAATCCATACATATATATGGGGAGGTATTAATTCCAACTCGTTTTTAAGTTAAAACTACTGGAACTTCAAACCGGCACTAGGAAACAGACTCAGAACCCATAGTAAAAGTTCCTCCTGCAACCCATTCCATTTGTGCTAGGTGAACGAAATTCACTCCGCATGCTCAGTTCTGAGAGATAATTTTGTGTGAAAGCCGTCCTTCACCTAGCTTGTTGGGAACACAAAGTTTCTTTTCAGTTGCTAACTACACTCCATACATATATAAGGGGAGGTAATAGCTCAAATCGGTTATACAGTGAAAACTGCAGGAACTTCAAACCGGCAGTAGGAAACCGACTGAGAAATCTGAGTAAAATTTCCCCTTCCAACCGTTCTCTTTGTGCTAGATGAACGAACATCCCTCCACAGGCTCAGTTCTAAGAGATAAGTGTGTGTGAATGCCGTCCTTCACCTAGCTTGTTGGGATAACAAAGATTCTTTCAGTTGCAAATTACACTGCATACATATATGGGGAAGTATAATCTCCAAATCGGTTTTACAGTGAAAACTGCAGGAACTTCAAACCGGCTCTTGGAAACAGACTGAAAAACCAGAGTAACAGTTTCACCTGCTACCCGTTCCCATTTTGCTAGATGAACGAACGTCTCTCCACATGCTGAATTCTGAGAGATAAGTGGGTGTGAAAGCAGTCCTTCACCAAGCTTGTTGGGAAAACAAACTTTCTTTACAGTTGCAAACTTCTATCTATACAAATATATGGGGAGGTACTAGATCCAACTCGGTTTTACAGAGAAAACTGAGGGAACATCAAACCAGCACTAGGAAAAGGACTCAGAACCCAGAGTAACAGATTCTCCTGCAACACGTTCATTTGTGCTAGGTGAAGGAACGTCTCTCCACATGCTCAGTTCTGAGAGATAAGTGTGTGTGAAAGCCGTCCTTCACATAGCTTGTTGGGAACACAAATTTTCTTTCCAGTTGCAAACTACACTCCATACATATATATGGGGATGTACTAGCTCCAACTCGGTTTTAAAGTGAAAACTGCTGGAACTTCAAACTAGCCCTAGGAAACACACTGAGAAACCAGAGTAAAAGTTTCCCCTGCAAACTCTTCCCCTTTTGCTCCGTGAACGAAAATCTCTCCACATACTCAGTTCTGAGAGATAAGTGTGTGTGAAAGCCGTCCTTCATCTAGCATGCTGGGAAGACAAAGTTTATTTTCAGTTGCAAAAAACACTCCATAATTATACATGCAGAAGTACTAGCTCAAATCAGTTTTACAGTGAAAATAGTAGGAATTTCCATCTGGCACTAGGAAACAGACTGAGAAAGCTGAGTAAAATTTTCTCTTCAAACCTTTCCTTTTGTCCTAGGTGAACGAACGTCTCTCCACATGCTCAGTTCTGAGAGATAAGTGTGTTTGAAAGCCGTCTTTCACCCAACTTGTTGGGAACGCAAAGATTCTTCTCAGTTGCAAAATACAATCCATATATATATATGGGTAGGTACTAGCTCCAACTCTGTTTTACAGAGAAAACTGCAGGAACTTCCACCGGACACTAGGAAACACACTGAGAAACCAGAGTAAATGTATCCCCTGCAACCCTTTCCCTATGTGCTAAATGAATGAACGTCTCTCCAGATGCTCAGATCTGAGAGATAAATGTGTGTGAAAGCCGTTCTTCACCTAGCTTGTTGGGAACACAAATTTTCTATTCAGTTGCAATCCACAATCCATACATATATAAGGGGAGGTACTACCTCCAAATCGCGTTTACAATGAAAACTGCAGGAACTTCAAAACGGCACTAGGACACAGATTGATAAACCACAGAATAGTTTCCCCTGCATCCTGTTCCCTTTTTGGTAGATGAATGAACGTCTCTCCACATGCTCAGTTCTGAGAGATAAGTGTGTGTGAAAGCCGTACTTCACCTAGCTTGTTGGGAACACAATGTTTCTTTTCAGTTGTAAACTACACTCCATAAATATTTATGGGGAGGTACTAGCTCCAATACGGTTTTACAGTGAAAACTGCAGAAATTTGAAACCGGCCCTAGGAAACATTCTCAGAACCAAGAGTAATAGTTTCTCCTTTAAACCGTTCCTTTGTCCTAGGTGAACGAACGTCTCTCCACATGCTCAGTTCTGAGGGATAAGTGTGTGTGAAAGCCGCACTTAACCTCGCTTGTTGGGAACACAAAGTTTCTTTTCAGTTACAAAATACACTCCTTACATATATATGGGGAGGGACGAGCTCCAAATCGGTATTATAGATAAAACTGCAGGAACTTCCATCGGACACTAGGAAACACACTGAAAAACCAGAGTAAAAGTTTCCCCTGCAACCCGTTCCCTTTGTGCTAGATGAATGAAAGTTTCTCCACATGCAAAGTTCTGAGAGATAAGTGTGTGTGAAAGCCGTACTTCACCTAGCTTGTTGGGAACACAAAGTTTGTTTTCAGTTGCAAACTACACTCCATAAATATATATGGTGAGGTATTAGCTCCAATTCGGTTTTACAGTGAAAACTGCAGGAACATGAAACCGACACTAGGAAACATTCTCAGAACCAAGAGTAAAAGTTTCTCCTGTAAACCGTTCCCTTTGTCCTAGGTGAACGAACGTCTCTCCACATGCTCAGTTCTGAGAGATATGTGTGTGTGAAAGCCGCACTTCACCTAGCTTGTTGGGAACACAAAATTTCTTTTCAGTTGCAAAATACACTCCATAATTTTTTATGGGGAGGTACTTGCTCAAACCCGGTTTTACAGTGAAAACTGCAGGAACTTCTATCCAGCACTAGGAAAGAGTCTCAGAACCCAGAGTATATGTTTCTCCTGTAAAACTTCCCTTTCTCCTAGGTAAATGAACTTCTCTCCACATGCTGAATTCTGAGAGATTAGTGTGTGTGAAAGCCGTCCTTCAACGAGCTTGTTGGGAACACAAAAATTCTTCTCATTTGCAAACTACACTCCATAAATATATATGGGTAAATACTAGCTCCCACTCGGTTTTACAGAGAAAACTGCAGGACCTTCCAATCGACACTAGGAAACACACAGATGAACCAGAGTCAAAGTTTCCCCGGCAACCCGCTCTTTTTGTGCTAGATGAATGAGCGTCTCTCCAGATGCTCAGATTTGAGAGATAAGTGTGTGTGAAAGCCGTCTTTCACCTAGCATGTTGGGAACACAAAGTTTCTTTTCAGTTGCAAACAAGAATCCATACATATATAAGGGGAGGTACTACCTCCAAATCGCGTTTACAATGAAAACTGCAGGAACTTCAAAACGGCACTAGGAAACAGATTGATAAACCACAGAATAGTTTCCTCTTCATCCTGTTCCCTTTGTCTAGGTGAACGAACGTCTCTCCACATGCTCAGTTCTGAGAGATAAGTGTGTGTGAAAGCCGTCCTTCACATAGCTCTTTGGGAACACAAATTTTCTTTCCAGTTGCAAACTACACTCCATACATATATATGGGGATGTACTAGCTCCAACTCGGTTTTACAATGAAAACTGCTGGAACATCAAACTAGCACTAGGAAACAGACTGAGAAACCAGAGTAAAAGTTTCTCCTGCAAACTGTTCCCCTTGTGCTCCGTGAACGAAAATCTCTCCACATACTCAGTTCTAAGATATAAGTGTGTGTGAAAGCCGTCCTTCATCTAGCATGCTGGGAACACAAAGTTTCTTTTCAGTTGCAAAATACACTCCATAATTATACATGAGGAAGTATTAGCTCAAATCGGTTTTACAGTGAAAATAGTAGGAATTTCCTTCCGGCACTAGGAAACAGACTGAGAAAGCTGAGTAAAATTTTCTCTTCAAACCTATCCCTTTGTCCTAGGTGAACGAAAGTCTCTCCACATGCTCAGTTCTGATAGATATGTGTGTGTGAAAGCCGTCCATCACCAAGCTTGTTCGGAACACAAAGTTTGTTTTCAGTTGTAAACTACACTAAATATATATATATGGGAAGGTACTAGCTCAAATCGGATTTACAGAGAAAACTGCAGGATCTTCAATATGGCACTATGAAACAGACTGAGAAAGCTTAGTAAAATTTCCCCTGCAACCCGTTCCCTTTGTGCCTGATGAACGAACGTCTCTCCTCATGCTCAGTTCTGAGAGATAAGTGGATGTGTAAGCTGTCCTTCACCTAGCTTGTTGAAAACACAAACTATCTTTTCATTTGCAATCTACACTCCTTACATATATATGGGGAGATATTAGCTCCAACACGGTTTTACAGTGAAAACTACAGGAACTTCAAACCGGCACTAGGAAACAGACTCAGAACCCAGAGTAAAAGTTTCTCCTGTAACCCGTTCCGTTTGTGTTAGGTGAATGAACGTCACTCCGCATGCTCAGTTCTGAGAGATAACGAGTATGAAAGCCGTCCTTCACCTATCTTGTTGGGAACACAAATATTCTTTTCAGATGCTTACTACACTCCATTCATATATATTGGGGAGATACTAGCCCAAATCGGTTTTACAGTGAAAACTTCAGGAACTTCAAACCGGCACTAGGAAACTGACTGAGAAACCAGAGAACAAGTTTCCCCTGCAACCCGTTCCCTTGTGCTACATGAACGAAAGTCTCTCCACATGCTAAGTTCTGAGAGATAAGTGTGTGTTAAAGCTTTTATTCACCCAGCTTGTTGAGAACACAAAGTTTCTTTTAAGATGCAAACTACACTCCGTACATATATATGGGGTGGTAATACCTCCAAATGGGTTTTACAGTGAAAACTGCAGGAACTTCAAAATGGCACTAGGAAAAAGTCTGAGAAATCAGAATAAAAGTTTCTCCTGAAACCGGTTTCCTTTGTGCTAGATGAACGAACGTCTATCGACATGCTCAGTTCAGAAAGATAATTTTGGGTGAAAGCCGTCCTTCAACTAGCTTGTTGGAAAAACAAAGTTTCTTACTGTAGCTAATTACACTCCATACATATATATGGGGAGGTACTAGCTCCAACAAGGTTTTACAGTGAAAACTGCAGGAACTTCTATAAGGCACTAGGAAACAGACTGAGAAATCTTAATAAAATTTCCCCTGCAAACCGTTCCCTTTGTTCTAGATGAACGAACGTCTTTCCACATGCTCGGTTTTGAGAGATAAGTGTGTGTGAAAGCCATCCGTCACCTAGCTTGTTGGGAAACAATGTTTTTTCCATTTGCAAAATACACTCCATAAATATATATGGGGAGGTACTAGCTCCAAACCGGTTTTACAGAGAAAACTGCAGGAACTTCCAACCGGCACTAGGAAACGGACTCAGTACCCAGAGTAATAGTTTCTCCTGTAAACCGTTCCCATTGTCGTAGGTGAACGAACGTCTCTCCACATGCTCAGTTCGGAGAGATAAGTGTGTGTTAAAGCCGCCTTTCACCTAGCTTGTTGGGAATACAAACTTCCTTTTCAGTTGCAAACTACGATCCATACATATATATGGGGAGGTATTAGATCCAACTCGGTTTTACATTGAAAACTGAGGGAAGTTCAAACCAGCACTAGGAAAAAGAGTCAGAACCCAGAGTAACAGATTCACCTGCAACCCGTTCATTTTGTGATAGGTGAACGAATGTCTCTCCACATGCTCAGTTCTGAGAGATAAGTGGGTGTGAAAACCTTCCTTCACCTAGCTTTTTGGGAACACAAATTTTCTTTCCAGTGGTAAACTACATTCCATACATATATATGGGGATGTACTAGTTCCAACTCGGTTTTAAAGTGAAAACTCCTGGAACTTCAAACTGGCACTAGGAAACAGACTGAGAAACCAGACTAAAAGTTTCTCCTGCAAGCCGTTCCCTTTGTGCTCCGTGAACGAAAGTCTCTCCACATGCTCAGTTCTGAGAGATAAGTGTGTGTGAAAGCCATATTTCATCTAGCTTGCTGGGAACACAATGTTTCTTTTCAGTTGCAAAATACACTCCATATTTATACATGTGGAAGTACTAGCTCAAATCGGTTTTACAGTGAAAATAGCAGGATTTTCAATCCAGCACTAGGAAACAGACTGAGAAATCTGAGTAAAACTTTCTCTTCAAACCGTTCCTTTTGTGCTAGATGAACGAACGTCTATCCACATGCTCAGTTCTGAGATATAAGTGTTTGTGAAAACAGTCCATCTCAAAGCTTGTTGGGAACACAAAGTTTCTTTTAAGTTGCAAACTACACTCCATAAATATATGGGGAGGTATAAGCTCCACTTGGTTTTACAGTGAAAACTGCAGGAAAATCAAACCGGCACTAGGAAACAGTCTCAGAACCCAGAGTAAATGTTTCTCCTGTAAACCGTCCCTTTGTCCTAGGAGAACGAACGTCTCTCCACATGCTCAGTTCTGAGAGATAAGTGTTTTTGAAAGCCGTCCTTCAGCTAGCTTGTTGGGAACACAAAGTTTCTGTTCAGTGGCAAACTAAAATCCATTCATATATATGGGGAGGTATAGCTCCAATTCGATTTTAAGGTAAAACTACTGAAACTTCAAACCGGCACTAGGATACAGACTCAGAACCCATAGTATAAGTTTCCCCTGCAACCCGTTCCGTTTGTGCTAGGTGAACGAACTTCACTCCGCATGCGCAGTTCTGAGAGAAAATTTTGTGTGAAAGCCGTCTTTCACCTAGCTTGTTGGGAACACAAAGTTTCTTTTCAGTTGCTAACTACACTCCATACATATATATGGGGAGGTAATACCTCAAATATGTTTTACAGTGAAAATTTCAGGAACTTCAAACCGGCACTAGGAAACGGACTGAGAAAGCTGAGTAAAATTTCCCCTTCCAACCTTTCCCTTTGTGCTAGATGAACGAACGACTCTCCACATGCTCAGTTCAAAGAGATAAGTGTGTGTGAATGCCATCCTTCACCTAGCTTGTTGGGAACACAAAGATTCTTTCAGTTGCAAACTACACTGCATATATATATGGGGAGGTATAATCTCCAAATCGGTTTTACAGTGAAAACTGCAGGAACTTCAAACCGGCTCTAGGAAACAGACTGAGAACCAGAGTAACAGTTTCACCTGCTACCCGTTCCCATTTTGCTAGATGAACGAACGTCTCTCCACATGCTGAATTTTGAGAGATAAGTGGGTGTGAAAGCTGTCCTTCACCGAGCTTGTTGGGAAAACAAACTTTCTTTTCAGTTGCAAACTACAATCCATACATATATATGGGGAGGTACTAGATCCAACTCGGGTTTACAGTGAAAACTGAGGGAACTTCAAACCAACACTTGGAAAAAGACTCAGAACCCAGAGTAATAGATTCTCCTGCAACCCGTTCATTTGTGCTAGGTGAACGAAGTTCTCTCCACATGCTCAGTTCTGAGAGATAAGTGTGTGTGAAAGCCGTGCTTCTACTAGCTTGTTGAGAACGCAAAGTTTCTTTTAAGATGCAAACTACTCTCCGTACATATATATGGGTTGGTACAAGCTCCAAATGGGTTTTACAGTGAAAACTGTAGGAACTTCATAATGACACCAGGAAAAATACTGAGAAACCAGAGTAAAATTTCTCCTGAAACCGGTTTCCTTTGTGCTAGATGAACGAACGTCTATCGACATGCTCAGTTCAGAAAGATAATTTTGGGTGAAAGTCGCCTTCAACTAGCTTGTTGGAAACACAAAGTTTCTTTCAGTAGCAAATTTCACTCCATACATATATATGGGGAGGTACTAGCTCCAACACGGTTTTACAGTGAAAACTGCAGGAACTTCTATAAGGCACTAGGAAACAGACTGAGAAATCTTAGTAAAATTTCCCCTGCAAACCGTTCCCTTTGTGCTAGATGAACGAACTTCTCTCCACATGCTCTGTTTTTAGAGATAAGTGTGTGTGAATGACGTCCGTCTCCTAGCTTGTTGGGAAACAAAGTTTTTCCATTTGCAATCTACACTCCATTAATATATATGGGGAGGTAATAACTCCAACTCGGTTTTACAGAGAAAACTGCAGGAAATTCCAACCGGCACTAGGAAATTGTTTCAGAACCCAGAGTAAAAGTTTCTACTGTAAACCATTCCCATTGTCGTAGGTGAACGAAATTCTATCCACATGCTCATTTCGGAGAGATAAGTGTGTGTTAAAGCAGAACTTCACCTAGCTTGTTGGGAACACAAAGTTTCTTTTCAGTTTCAAAATACACTCCATTCATATGTATGGGGATGTACTAGCTCCAACTGTGTTTTACAGTGAAAACTGCAGGAACTTCAAACTGGCACTAGGAAATAGACTGAGAAACCAGAGTAAAATTTGTCCTTCAAACCGTCCCCTATGTGCTAGATGAAAGAACGTCTCTCCAAATGCTCATATCTGAGAGATACTTGTCTTTGAAAGCCGTCCTTCAACTAGCTTGTTCGGAACACAAAGTTTCTTTTCAGTTGCAAATTACATTCCATACATATATATGGGGAGGTACTAGCTCAAATCGATTTTACAGTGAAAAGTGCAGGAACTTCAATACGGCACTAGGAAACAGACTGAGAAAACTTAGTTAAATTACACCTGCAATCCGTTCCCTTTGTGCTAGATGAACGAACGTCTCTCCACATGCTCAGTTCTGAGAGATAAGTATGTGTGAAAGCCGTCCTTCACATAGCTTGTTGGGAACACAAAGTTTCTTTTCAGTTGCAAACTACAATCCATAAATATATATGGGGAGGTACTAGCTCCAACTCGGTTTTACAGAGAAAAATGCCGGAACTTCCAACCGGCACTAGGAAACAGTCTCAGAACCCAGAGTAAAAGTTTCTCCTGTAAACCGTTCCCATTGTCGTAGGTGAACGAAAGTCTCTCCACATGCTCATTTCGGAGAGATAAGTGTGTGTTAAAGCCGACCTTCACCTAGCTTGTTGGGAACACAAAGTTTCTTTTCAGTTTCTAAATACATTCCATACATATATATGGGGATGTACTCTCTCCAACTCGGTTTTACAGTGAAAACTTCAGGAACTTCAAACCGGCACTAGGAAACAGACTCAGAACCCAGAGTAAAAGTTTCTCCTGCAACCTGTTCCGTTTGTGCTAGGTGAACGAACGTCACTCCGCATGCTAAGTTCTGAGAGATAATGAGTGTGAAAGCCGTCCTTCACCTAGCTTGTTGGGAACACAAATTTACTTTTCAGATGCTTACTACACTCCATTCATATATATTGGGGAGGTACTAGCTCAAATCGGTTTTACAGTGAAAACTTCAGGAACTTCAAACCGGCACTAGGAAACTGACTGAGAAACCAGAGAACAAGTTTCCCCTGCAACCTGTTCCCTTTGTGCTACATGAACGAAATTCTCTCCACATGCTAAGTTCTGAGAGATATGTGTGTGTTAAAGCCATTCTTCACCCAGCTTGTTGAGAACGCAAATTTTCTTTTAAGTTGCAAACTACTCTCCGTACATATATATGGGTTGGTACAAGTTCCAAATGGGTTTTACAGTGAAAACTGTAGGAACTTCATAATGACACCAGGAAAAATACTGAGAAACCAGAGTAAAATTTCTCCTGAAACCGGTTTCCTTTGTGCTAGACGAACGAACGTCTATCGACATGCTCAGTTCAGAAACATAATTTTGGGTGAAAGTCGTCCTTCAACTAGCTTGTTGGAAACACAAAGTTTCTTTCAGTAGCAAATTTCACTCCATACATATATATGGGGAGGTACTAGCTCCAACTCGGTTTTACAATGAAAACTGCAGGAACTTCTATAAGGCACTAGGAAACAGACTGAGAAATCTTAGTAAAATTACACCTGCAATCCGTTCCCTTTGTGCTAGATGAACGAACGTCTCTCCACATGCTCAGTTCTGAGAGATAAGTATGTGTGAAAGCCGTCCTTCACATAGCTTGTTGGGAACACAAAGTTTCTTTTCAGTTGCAAACTACAATCCATAAATATATATGGGGAGGTACTAGCTCCAACTCGGTTTTACAGAGAAAAATGCCGGAACTTCCAACCGGCACTAGGAAACAGTCTCAGAACCCAGAGTAAATGTTTCTCCTGTAAACCGTTCCCATTGTCGTAGGTGAATGAAAGTCTCTCCACATGCTCATTTCGGAGAGATATGTGTGTGTTAAAGCCGACCTTCACCTAGCTTGTTGGGAACACAAAGTTTCTTTTCAGTTTCAAAATACACTCCATACATATATATGGGGATGTACTAGCTCCAACTGTGTTTTACAGTGAAAACTGCAGGAACTTCAAACTGGCACTAGGAAATAGACTGAGAAACCAGAGTAAAATTTGTCCTTCAAACCGTCCCCTATGTGCTAGATGAAAGAACGTCTCTCCAAATGCTCATATCTGAGAGATACTTGTTTGTGAAAGCCGTCCTTCAACTAGCTTGTTCGGAACACAAAGTTTCTTTTCAGTTGCAAATTACATTCCATACATATATATGGGGAGGTACTAGCTCAAATCGATTTTACAGTGAAAACTGCAGGAACTTCAATACGGCACTAGGAAACAGACTGAGAAAACTTAGTAAAATTACACCTGCAATCCGTTCCCTTTGTGCTAGATGAACGAACGTCTCTCCACATGCTCAGTTCTGAGAGATAAGTATGTGTGAAAGCCGTCCTTCACATAGCTTGTTGGGAACACAAAGTTTCTTTTCAGTTGCAAACTACAATCCATAAATATATATGGGGTGGTACTAGCTCCAACTCGGTTTTACAGAGAAAAATGCCGGAACTTCCAACCGGCACTAGGAAACAGTCTCAGAACCCAGAGTAAAAGTTTCTCCTGTAAACCGTTTCCATTGTCGTAGGTGAACGAAAGTCTCTCCACATGCTCATTTCGGAGAGATAAGTGTGTGTTAAAGCCGAAATTCACCTAGCTTGTTGGGAACACAAAGTTTCTTTTCAGTTTCTAAATACACTCCATACATATATATGGGTATGTACTAGCTCCAACTCGGTTTTACAGTGAAAACTGCAGGAACTTCAAACCGGCACTAGGAAACAGACTCAGATCCCAGAGAAACAGTTTCTCCTTCAACCCGTTCCCTTTGTGCTAGGTGAAAAAATGTCTCTCTACATGCTCAGTTCTGAGAGATATGTGTGTGTGAAAGCCGTCCTTCACCTAGATTGCTGGGGACAAAAAGTTCTTTTAATTGCAAAATACACTCCATACATATACATGCTGAGTTACTAGCTCATATCGGTATTACAGTGAAAATAGCAGGAATTTCAATCCGGCACTAGGAAACAGACTGGGAATGCTGAGTAAAATTTTCCCTACAACCCATTCCCTTTCTGCTAGATGAACGAAAGTCTATCCACATGCTCAGTTCTGAGATATAAGTGTGTGTGAAAGCAGTCCATCTCAAATCTTGTTGGGAACACAGAGTTTCTTTATGTTGCAAATTACACTCCATAAATATATGGGGAGGTATATGTTCCAAATCGGTTTTACAGTGAAACCTGCAGGAACTTCAAACCGGCACTAGGAAACAGATTGAGAAACCAGAGTTAAAGTTTCCCTGCAAACAGTTCCCTTTGTGCTAGATGAATGAAGATCTCTCCAGATGCTCTGTTCTGAGAGATAAGTGTGTGTGAAAGCCGACCATCAACAAGCTTGTTGGGGACACAAAGTTTCTTTTCAGTAGCAAACTACTCTCCATACATATATATGGGAAGGTAATAGCTCCAACACTGTTTTACAGTGAAAACTGCAGGAAATTCAAACCGGCACTAGGAAACAGTCTCATAACTCAAAGTAAAAGTTACTCCTGTAAACCGTCCCTTTGTCCTAGGTGAACGAAAGTCTCTCCACATGCTCAGTTCTGAGAGATAATTATGTGTGAAAGTCGTCCTTCAAATAGCTTGTTGGGAACACAAAGTTTCTTTTCAGTTGCAAACTAATATCCATACATATATATGGGGAGGTCCTAGCTCCAACTGTGTTTTACAGTGAAAACTGCAGGAACTTCAAACTGGCACTAGGAAATAGACTGAGAAACCAGAGAAATATTTGTACTTCACACCATCCCCAATGTGCTAGATGAAAGAACGTCTCTCCAAATGCTCATATGTGAGAGATAATTGTGTGTGAAAGCTGTCCTTCAACTAGCTTGTTGGGAACACAAAGTTTCTTTTCAGTTGCAAACTATATTCCATACATATATATGGGGAGGTTCTAGCTCAAATCGATTTTACAGTGAAAACTGCAGGAACTTCAATACGGCACTAGGAAACAGACTGAGAAAACTTAGTAACATTACAACTGCAACCCGTTCCCTTTGTGCTAGATAAACGAACGTCTCTCCACATGCTCAGTTCTGAGAGATAAGTGTTTGTGAAAGCCGTCCTTCAGCTAGCTTGTTGGGAACACAAAGTTTCTTTTCAGTTTCAAAATACACTCCATACATATATATGGGGATGTACTAGCTCCAACTGTGTTTTACAGTGAAAACTGCAGGAACTTCAAACTGGCACTAGGAAATAGACTGAGAAACCAGAGTAAAATTTGTCCTTCAAACCGTCCCCTATGTGCTAGATGAAAGAACGTCTCTCCAAATGCTCATATCTGAGAGATACTTGTTTGTGAAAGCCGTCCTTCAACTAGCTTGTTCGGAACACAAAGTTTCTTTTCAGTTGCAAATTACATTCCATACATATATATGGGGAGGTACTAGCTCAAATCGATTTTACAGTGAAAACTGCAGGAACTTCAATACGGCACTAGGAAACAGACTGAGAAAACTTAGTAAAATTACACCTGCAATCCGTTCCCTTTGTGCTAGATGAACGAACGTCTCTCCACATGCTCAGTTCTGAGAGATAAGTATGTGTGAAAGCCGTCCTTCACATAGCTTGTTGGGAACACAAAGTTTCTTTTCAGTTGCAAACTACAATCCATAAATATATATGGGGAGGTACTAGCTCCAACTCGGTTTTACAGAGAAAAATGCCGGAACTTCCAACCGGCACTAGGAAACAGTCTCAGAACCCAGAGTAAAAGTTTCTCCTGTAAACCGTTTCCATTGTCGTAGGTGAACGAAAGTCTCTCCACATGCTCATTTCGGAGAGATAAGTGTGTGTTAAAGCCGAAATTCACCTAGCTTGTTGGGAACACAAAGTTTCTTTTCAGTTTCTAAATACACTCCATACATATATATGGGTATGTACTAGCTCCAACTCGGTTTTACAGTGAAAACTGCAGGAACTTCAAACCGGCACTAGGAAACAGACTCAGATCCCAGAGAAACAGTTTCTCCTTCAACCCGTTCCCTTTGTGCTAGGTGAAAAAATGTCTCTCTACATGCTCAGTTCTGAGAGATATGTGTGTGTGAAAGCCGTCCTTCACCTAGATTGCTGGGGACAAAAAGTTCTTTTAATTGCAAAATACACTCCATACATATACATGCTGAGTTACTAGCTCATATCGGTATTACAGTGAAAATAGCAGGAATTTCAATCCGGCACTAGGAAACAGACTGGGAATGCTGAGTAAAATTTTCCCTACAACCCATTCCCTTTCTGCTAGATGAACGAAAGTCTATCCACATGCTCAGTTCTGAGATATAAGTGTGTGTGAAAGCAGTCCATCTCAAATCTTGTTGGGAACACAGAGTTTCTTTATGTTGCAAATTACACTCCATAAATATATGGGGAGGTATATGTTCCAAATCGGTTTTACAGTGAAACCTGCAGGAACTTCAAACCGGCACTAGGAAACAGATTGAGAAACCAGAGTAAAAGTTTCCCTGCAAACAGTTCCCTTTGTGCTAGATGAATGAAGATCTCTCCAGATGCTCTGTTCTGAGAGATAAGTGTGTGTGAAAGCCGACCATCAACAAGCTTGTTGGGGACACAAAGTTTCTTTTCAGTAGCAAACTACTCTCCATACATATATATGGGAAGGTAATAGCTCCAACACTGTTTTACAGTGAAAACTGCAGGAAATTCAAACCGGCACTAGGAAACAGTCTCATAACTCAAAGTAAAAGTTACTCCTGTAAACCGTCCCTTTGTCCTAGGTGAACGAAAGTCTCTCCACATGCTCAGTTCTGAGAGATAATTATGTGTGAAAGTCGTCCTTCAAATAGCTTGTTGGGAACACAAAGTTTCTTTTCAGTTGCAAACTAATATCCATACATATATATGGGGAGGTCCTAGCTCCAACTGTGTTTTACAGTGAAAACTGCAGGAACTTCAAACTGGCACTAGGAAATAGACTGAGAAACCAGAGAAATATTTGTACTTCACACCATCCCCAATGTGCTAGATGAAAGAACGTCTCTCCAAATGCTCATATGTGAGAGATAATTGTGTGTGAAAGCTGTCCTTCAACTAGCTTGTTGGGAACACAAAGTTTCTTTTCAGTTGCAAACTATATTCCATACATATATATGGGGAGGTTCTAGCTCAAATCGATTTTACAGTGAAAACTGCAGGAACTTCAATACGGCACTAGGAAACAGACTGAGAAAACTTAGTAACATTACAACTGCAACCCGTTCCCTTTGTGCTAGATAAACGAACGTCTCTCCACATGCTCAGTTCTGAGAGATAAGTGTTTGTGAAAGCCGTCCTTCAGCTAGCTTGTTGGGAACACAAAGTTTCTTTCCAGTAGCAAACAACAATCCATACGTATATATGGGGTGGTACTAGTTCCAACTCGGTTTTAAGTTAAAACTACTGGAACTTCAAACCGGCACTATGAAACAGACTCAGAAGCCAGAGTAAAAGTTTCTCCTGCAACCCGTTACCTTTGTGCTAGATGAACGAACGTCTCTCCACATGCTCAGTTCTGAGAGATAAGTGTGTGTGAAAGCCGTCATTCACTTAGCTTGTTTGGAAAACAAAGATTCTTTCAGTTGCAAACTACACTGCGTACATATATGGGGAGGTATAATCTCCAAATCGGTTTTACAGTGAAAACTGCAGGAACTTCAAACCGGCTCTAGGAAACAGACTGAGAAAACCGAGTAACAGTTTCACCTGCTACCCGTTCCCATTTTCCTAGATGAACGATCGTCTCTCCACATGCTCAGTTCTGAGAGATAATTGTGTGTGAAAGCCGTCCTTCACCTAGCTTGTTGGGAAAACAAATTTTCTTTTCAGTTGCAAACTACACTCCATACATATATATGGGGAGGTACTAGATCCAAATTGGTTTTACAGTGAAATCTTAGGGAACTTCAAACCAGCACTAGGAAAAAGACTCAGAACCCAGAGTAACAGATTCTCCTGCAAACCGATCACTTTGTGCTAGGTGAACGAACGTCTCTCCACATGCTCATTACTGAGAGATAAGTGTGTGTGAAAGCCATCCTTCACCTAGCTTGTTGGGAACACAAATTTTCTTTCAAGTTGCAAACTACACTCCATACATATATATGGGGATGTACTAGCTCCTACTCGGTTTTAAAGTGAAAACTGCTGGAACTTCAAACTGGCACTAGGAAACAGACTGTGAAACCAGAGTAAAAGTTTCGCTTGCAAACCGTTCCCTTTGAGCTCCGTGAACGAAAGTCTCTCCACATGCTCAGTTCTGAGAGATAAGAGTGTGTGAAAGCCGTCCTTCATCTAGCTTGCTGGGAACTCAAAGTTTCTTTTCAGTTGCAAAATACTCTCCATACTTATACATGCGGAAGTACTAGCTCAAATCGGTTTTACAGTGAAAATAGCAGGAATTTCAATCCGGCACTAGGAAACAGACTGAGAAAGCTGAGTAAAATTTTCTCTTCAAACCGTTCCTTTTGTGCTAGATGAACGAACATCTATCCACATGCACAGATTTGACAGATAAGTGTGTGTGAAAGCCGTCAATCACCAAGCTTGTTTGGAACACAAAGTTTGTTTTCAGTTGCAAAATACAATCCATACATATATATGGGGAGTTACTAGCTCCAACTCGGTTTTAATGTGAAAACTGCTGGAACTTCAAACTGGCACTAGGAAACAGAGTGAGAAACCAGAGTAACAGTTTCACCTGCTACCCGTTCCCATTTTGCTAGATGAACGAACTTCTCTCCACATGCTCAGTTCTGAGAGATATGTGGGTGTGAAAGCCGTCTTCACCTAGCTTGTTGGGAAAACAAATTTTCTTTTCAGTTGCAAACTACACTCCATAAATATATATGGGGATGTACTTGATCCAACTTGGTTTTACAGTGAAAACTGAGGGAACTTCAAACCAGCACTAGGAAAAAGACTCAGAAACCAGAGTAACAGATTCTCCTGCAACCCGTTCATTTTGTGCTAGGTGAACGAAAGTCTCTCCACATGATCATTTCTGAGAGATAAGTGTATGTGAAAGCCGTCAATCAACATGCTTGTTGGGAACACAAAGTTTCTTTTCAGTTGCAAACAATAATCCATACATTTATATGGGGAGGTACTAGCTCCAACTCGGTTTTAATGTGAAAACTGTTTTAACTTCAAACTGGCACTAGGAAACAGAGTGAGAAACCAGAGTAAATGTTTCTCCTGCAACCCGTTCCCTTTGTACTACGTGAATGAAAATCTCTCCACATGCTCTGTTCTGAGAGATAAGTGTGTGTGAAAGCCGTCCTTTACCAAGATTGCTGGGAACGCAAAGTTCTTTTTAATTGCAAAATACACTCCATACATATACATGCAGAGTTACTAGCTCAAATCAGTTTTACAGTGAAAATTGCAGGAATTTCAATCCGGCACTAGGAAACAGACTGGGAATGCTGAGTAAAATTTTCCCTACAAACCGTTCCCTTTCTGCTAGAATAACGAAAGTCTATCCTCATGCTGAGTTCTGAGGTATATATTTGTGTGAAAGCAGTCCATCTCAAAGCTTGTTGGGAACACAGTATTTCTTTTAAGTTGCAAACTACACTCCATAAATATATGGATAGGTATAAGCTCCAAATCGGTTTTACAGTGAAAACTGCAGGAACTTCAAACCGGCACTAGGAAACAGATTGAAAAACCAGAGTAAAAGTTTCCCTGCAAACAGTTCCTTTTGTGCTAGATGAATGAAGATCTCCAGATGCTCAGTTCTGAGAGATAAGTGTGTGTGAAAGCCGTCCTTCACCAAGCTTTTGGGAACACAAAGTTTCTTTTCAGTAGCAAACTACTCTCCATACATATATATGGGAAGGTACTAGTTCCAACTCTGTTTTACAGTGAAAACTGCAGGAAATTCAAACCGGCACTAGGAAACAGTATCAGAACCCAGAGTAAAATTTCTCCTGTAAACCGTCCCTTTGTCCAAGGTGAACGAACGTCTCTCCACATGCTCAGTTCTGAGAGATAAGTATGTGTGAAAGCCGTCCTTCACATAGCTTGTTGGGAACACAAAGTTTCTTTTCAGTTGCAAACTACAATCCATAAATATATATGGGGAGGTCCTAGCTCCAACTGTGTTTTACAGTGAAAACTGCAGGAACTTCAAACTGGCACTAGGAAATAGACTGAGAAACCAGAGTAAAATTTGTCCTCTAAACCGTCCACTATGTGCTAGATGAAAGAACGTCTCTCCAAATGCTCATATGTGAGAGATAATTGTGTGTGAAAGCCGTCCTTCACCTAGCTTGTTGGGAACACAAAGTTTCTTTTCAGTTGCGAACTACATTCCATACATATATATGGGGAGGTACTAGCTCAAATCGATTTTACAGTGAAAACTGTAGGAACTTCAAACCGGCACTAGGAAACAGACACAGAACCCAGAGAAACAGTTTCTCCTGCAACCCGTTCACTTTGTCCTAGGTGATCGAAATTCTCTCCACATGCTCAAATCTGAGAGACAAGTGTGTGTGAAAGCCGACCTTCACTTAACTTGTTGGGAACACAAAGTTTGTATTCAGTTGCAAACCACAGTCCATACATATATAAGGGGAGGTAAGAGCTCCAACTCGGCTTTACAGTGAAAACTGCGGGAACTTCAAACCGGCACTAGAAAATAGATTGAGAAACCAGACAATAGTTTCTCCTGCAACCCGCTAAATATGTGCTAGAGGATAGAACGTCTCTCCACATGCTCAGTTCTGAGAGATAAGTGTTTGTGTAAGCCGTTCTTCACCTAGCTTGTTGGGAACACAAAGATTCTTTTCAGATGCAATCTACACTCCATACATATATATGGTGAGGTACAAGCTCAAATCGGTTTTACAGAGAAAACTGCATGAACTTCAATAAGGCACTAGGAAACAGACTGAGAAAGCTTAGTAAAATTTCCCCTGCAACCCGTTCCCTTTGTGCTAGATGAACGAACATCTCTCAACATGCTAAGTTCTGAGAGATAAGTGTGTGTGAAATCTGCCCTTCACCTACCTTGTTGGGAATACAAAGTTTCTTTTCAGTTGCAAACTACAATCCATACATATATATAGGGAGGTACTAGCTCCAACTCGGTTTTACAGTGAAAACGGCAGGAACTTCAAAACGACTCTAGGAAACAGATTGAAAAACCAGAGTAACATTTTCTCCTGCTAACCTTTCCCATTGTGCTGGATGAACGAACGTCTCTCCACATGCTCAGTTTTGAGAGATAAGTGTATTTGAAATCCGTTCTTCATTTAGCTTGTTGGGAACAGAAAGTTTCTTTTCAGTTGCAAACTACAGTCCATACATCTATCTGGGGGTTTCTACCTCCAACTCGTTTTTACAGTGAAAACTGCAGGAACATCAACTAGGCTCTAGGAAACAGACTGAGAATCCAGAACAAATGTTTCTCTTGCAACCCATTCTCTTTGTGCTAGAAGAACGAACGTCTCCCCATATGCTCAGTTCTGAGAGATAATTGTGTGTGAAAGCAGTCTTTCAAATAGCTTGTTGGGAACACAAAAATTCTTTTCAGTTTCAAACTACACTCCATATATTTATACGGGGAGTTACAAGCTCCAACACCATTTTACAGTGAAAACTGAAAGAAATTCAAACCGGAACGAGGAAACAGACTGAGAAACCATTGTAAAAGTTTCTCCTGCTACCCGTTCCTTGCGTGCTAGATGAACGAACGACCCTCCACATGCTCAGTTCTAAGAGATAAGTGTGTGTGGAAGCCGTCATTCACCTAGCTTGTCGGAAACACAAAGTAGTTTTCAGTTGCAAACTACATTCCATACATTTATATTAGGACGTACTAGCACCAAGTAGATTTTAAACTGAAAAAAACAGTAAATTCAAACCGACACTAGGAAAAAGACTGAGAAACCAGAGTAAAATTTTCTCCTGCAACCCGTTCCCTTTGTGCTAGATGAACGAATGAGTCTCCACATGCTCAGTTCTGAGAGATAAGTGTGTGTGAAAACCGTCCTTCACATAGCTTGTTGGGAACACAAAGTTTCTTTTCAGTTGCAAAATACACTCCATATTTATACATGCAGAAATACTAGGTCAAATCGGTTTTCCAGTGAAAATAGCAGGAATTTCAATCCGGCACTAGGAAACAGACTGAGAAAGCTGAGTAAAATTTTTCCTTCAAACCGTTCCTTTTGTGCTAGATGAACGAACGTCTATCCACATGCTCAGTTCTGAGAGATAAGTGTGTGTGAAAGCCGTCCATCACCAAGCTTGTTGGGAAAACAAATTTTCTTTTCAGTTGCAAACTACACTCCATACATATATATGGTTAGGTACTAGATCCAACTCGGTTTTACAGTGAAAACTGAGGGAACTTCAAACCAGCACTAGGAAAAAGACTCAGAAACCAGAGTAACAGATTCTCCTGCAAACCGTTCATTTTGTGCTAGGTGAACGAACGTCTCTCCACATGCTCAGTTCTGAGAGATAAGTGTGTGTGAAAGCCGTACTTCACTTAGCTTGTTGGGAACCCAAATTTTCTTTCCAGTTGCAAACTACACTCCTTACATATATATGGGGATGTACTTGCTACAACTCGGTTTTAAAGTGAAAACTGCTGGAACTTCAAACTGGCACTAGGAAACAGACTGAGAAACCAGACAAAAAGTTTCTCCTGCGACCCGTTCCCTTTGTGCTCCGTGAATGAAAGTCTCTCCACATGTTCAGTTCTGAGAGACAAATATGTGTGAAAGCCGTCCTTCATCTAGCTTGCTGGGAACTCAAAGTTTCTTTTCAATTGGAAAATACTCTCCATACTTATACATGCGGAAGTACTAGCTCAAATCGGTTTTACAGTGAAAATAGCAGGAATTTCATAACGGCACTAGGAAACAGACTGAGAAAGCTGAGTAAAATTTTTCCTTCAAACCGTTCCTTTTGTGCTAGATGAACGAACGTCTATCCACATGCACAGTTTTGAGAGATAAGTGTGTGTAAGCCGTCAATCACCAAGCTTGTAGGGAACACAAAGTTTCTTTTCAGTTGCAAACTACAATCCATAAATTTATATGAGGATGTACTAGCTCCAACTGGGTTTTAATGTGAAAACTGCTGGAACTTCAAACTGGCACTAGGAAACAGATTGAGAAACCAGAGTAAAAGTTTCTCCTGCAACCCGTATCCTTTGTGCTACGTGAAAGAAAATCTCTTCACATGCTGAGTTCTGAGAGATAAGTGTGTGTGAAAGCCGTCCTTCACCTAGCTTGCTGGGAACACAAAGTTTCTTTTTAGTTGCAAAACACACTCCTTACATATACATGCGGAGGTACAAGCTCAAATCGGTTTTACAGAGATAATAGCAGGAATTTAATTCCGGGACTATGAAACAGATTGAGAATCCTGAGTATAATTTTCTCTTCAAACCGTTCCCTTTATGCTACATGAACGAACGTCTATCCACATGTTCACTTCTGAGAGATAAGTGTGTTTTTTAAGCCGTCCTTCACCTAGCTTGTTGGAAATACAAAGATACTCCTCAGTTGCAAACTACACTCCTTAAATATATATGGGTAGTTACTAGGCCAACTCAGTTCTACTGGGAAAACTGCAGGAACATTTAACGGACACTAGGAAACACACTGAGAAACCAGAATAAATTTTCCCCTGCAACCCGTTCCCTTTGTGCTAGATGAATGAACGTCTCTCCAGATGCTCAGATCTGACAGATAAGTTTGTGTGAAAGCAGTACATCACCTAGCTTGTTGGGAACACAAAGATTCTATTCAGTTGCAAACCACAATCCATATATGTATAAGGGGAGGTCCTAGCTCCAACTCGCGTTTACAATGAAAACTGCAGGAACTTCAAACGGGCACTAGGAAACAGATTGTGAAACCAGAGAATAGTTTCCCCTACATCCCGTCCATTTGTGGTACATGAACAAACGTCTCTCCAACTGTTCATTTCTGAGAGGTAATTGAGTGTGAAAGCCGTACATCAACAAGCTTGTTGGGAAAACAAAATTTCTTTTCAGTTGCAAACTACACTCCATACATATATATGGGGAGGTACTATCTCCAAAACGGTTTTACAGTGAAAACTGCACGAAATTCAATCAGGCACTAGGAAACAGCCTCAGAACACAGAGTAAAAGTTTCTCCTGTAAAACGTCCCTTTGTCCTAGGTGAACAAAAGTTTTTCCACATGCTCAGTTCTGAGAGATAAATGTGTGTGAAAGCCGTCCTTCACCTAGCTTGTTGGGAACACAAAATTTCTATTCAGTTGCATACCACAATCCATACATATATAAGGGGAGATTCTAGCTCCAAATCGGGATTACAGTGAAAACTGCAGGAACTTCATACCGGCACTAGGAAACAGATTGAGAAACCAGAGAATAGTTTCCCCTGCATCTCGTTCCCATTGTGCTACATTAACGAACGTCTCTCCACATGCTCAGTTCTGAGAGATAATTGTGTGTGAAAGCCATCCTTCAACTAGCTTGTTGAGGACTCAAAGTTTCTTTTCAGTTGCAAACTACACTCCATACATATATATGGGCTGGTAAAAGCTCCAACTGGGTTTTACAGTGAAAACTGCAGGAACTTCAAACTGGCACTAGAAAACAGATTGAGAAACCAGAGAATAGTTTTTCCTGCAACCCACTACCTTTGTGCTAGAGGATAGAATGTCTCTCCACATGCTCAGTTCTGAGAGATAAGTGTTCATGTAAGCCGTCCTTCACCTTGCTTGTTGGGAACACAAAGATTCTTTCCAGTTGCAAACTACACTCCATACATTTATATGGGGAGGTACAAGCTCAAATTGGTTTTACAGTGAAAACTGCAGGAACTTCAATACGGCACTAGGAAACAGACTGAGAAAGCTTAGTAAAATTTCCCCTTCAAACCGTTCCCTTTGTGCTAGATGAACGAACGTCTATCCACATGCTAAGTTCTGAGAGATAAGTGAGTGTGAAAGCCGTCCATCACCAAGCTTGTTGGGAACACAAAGTTTCTTTTCAGTTGCAAACTACAATCCATACATATATATGGGGAGGTACTAGCTCCAACTCGGGTTTAATGCGAAAAATGCTGGAACTTCAAACTGGCACCAGGAAACAGAGTGAGAAACCAGAGTAAATATTTCTCCTGCAACCCGTTCCCTTTGTGCTACGTGAATGAAAATCTCTCCACATGCTCAATTCTGAGAGATAAGTGTATTTGAAAGCCGTCCTTCACCTAGCTTGCTGGGAACACAAAGTTTCTTTTCAGTTGCAAAACACACTCCTTACATATACATGCGGAGATACAAGCTCAAATCGGTTTTACAGTGATAATAGCAGGAATTTAATTCCGGGACTATAAAACAGTTTGAGAATGCTGAGTAAAATTTTCTCTTCAAACCATTCCATTTATGCTACATGAACGAATGTCTATCCACATCCTCACTTCTGAGAGATAAGTGTGTTTGAAAGCCGTCCTTCACCTAGCTTTTTGGGAATACAAAGATACTTCTCAGTTGCAAACTACACTCCATAAATATATATGGGTATGTACTAGCTCCAACTCAGTTTTACAGACAAAACTGCAGGAACTTCCAACGGACACTAGGAAACACACTGAGAAACCAGAGTAAAAGTTTCCCCTGCAACCAGTTCCCATTGTGCTAGATGAATGAACGTCTCTCCAGATGCTCAAATCTGAGAGATAAGTGTGTGTGAAAGCCGTACATCACCTACCTTGTTGGGAACACAAAGATTCTATTCAGTTGCAAACCACAATCCATACATATATAAGGGGAAGTCCTAGCTCCAACTCGCGTTTACAATGAAAACTGCAGGAACTTCAAAAGGGCACTAGGAAACAGATTGAGAATCCAGAGAATAGTTACCCCTGCATCCCGTCCCGTTTGTGCTACATGAACAAACTTCTCTCCACATGCTCAGTTCAGAGAGATATTTGAGTGTGAAAGCCGTACATCACCAAGCTTGTTGGGACCACAAAATTTCTTTTCAGTTGCAAACTACACTCCATACATATATATGGGGAGCTACTAGCTCCAACACTGTTTTACAGTGAGAACGGCAGGAACTTCAATCCGGCACTAAGAAACAGTCTCAGAACCCAGAGTAAAAGTTCTCCTGTAAAACATCCCTTTGTCCTAGGTGAACGAACGTCTCACCACATGCTCAGTTCTGAGAGATAAGTGTGTGTGAAAGCCGTCCTTCACCTAGCTTGTTGGGAACACAAAATTTCTATTCAGTTGCAAACCACAATCCATACATATATAAGGGGAGGTTCTAGCTCCAACTCGTATTTACAGTGAAAACTGCAGGAACTTCAAACCGGCACTAGTAAACAGACACAGAACCCAGAGAAACAGTTTCTCCTGCAACCCGTTCACTTTGTGCTAGGTGATCGAAATTCTCTCCACATGCTCAGTTCTGAGAGATAAGTGTGTGTGAAATCCGTCCTTCATTTAGTTTGTTGGGAACACAAAGTTTCTTTTCAGTTGCAAACTACAGTCCATACATATATATGGGGGGTTCTACCTCCAACACTTTTTTACAGTGAGAACTGCAGGAACATCATCTAGGCTCTAGGAAACAGACTGAGAAACCAGACAAAATGTTTCTCTTGCAACCCGTTCTCTTTGTGCTAAAAGAACGAACGTCTCTCCATATGCTCAGTTCTGAGAGATAATTGTGTGTGAAAGCCGTCTTTCAACTAGCTTGTTGGGAACACAAAAATTCTTTTCAGTTTCAAACTACACTCCATATATTTATACGGTGAGGTACAAGCTCCAACACCATTTTACAGTGAAAACTGAAAAAATTCAAACCGGAACTAGGAAACAGACAGAGAAACCATTGTAAAAGTTTCTCCTGCTACCCGTTCCGTGTGTGCTAGATGAACGAACGACCCTCCACATGCTCAGTTCTGAGAGATAAGTTTGTGTGGAAGCCGTCATTCACCTAGCTTGTTGGGAACACAAAGTAGTTTTCAGTTGCAAACTACACTCCATACATTTATATTGGGAGGTACTAGCTCCAAGTAGCTTTTAAACTGAAAAAAGCAGTAAATTCAAACCGGCACTAGGAAACAGACTGAGAAACCAGAGTAAAAGTTTCTCCTGCAACCCGTTCCCTTTGTTCTAGATGAACGAACGACTCTACCCATGCTCAGTTCTGAGAGACAAGTGTGTGTGGAAGCCGTCTTTCAACTAGCTTGTTGGGAACACAAAGTTTCTTTTCAGTTGCAAACTACCCTCCATAAATATATACGGAGATGTAGTAGCTCCAACTCGGTTTTAAAGTGAAAAGTGATGGATCTTCATACCGGCACCAGGAAATATACTGGGATACCAGACAAAAAGCTTCTCCTGCAACCCTTTCCCTCTGTGTTACATGAAAGAACGCCTCTCCACATGCTCAGTTCTCAGAGATAAGTGTGTGTGAAAGCCGTCATTCACATGACTTGGTGGGAACACAAAATAACTTTTAAGTTGCAAACTACACTCCATATATATATATGGGGATGTACAAGCTCCAAATCGGATTTAAAGTGAAAACTGCAGGAAAATAATACAAGCATTAGGAAACAGACTGAGAATGCAGAGAAAAAATTTCTCCAGGAATCCGTAACATTTGTGCTAGATGAAAGAACTTCTATCAACATGCTCAGTTCTAAAAATAAGTGTGTGTGAAACCGAAAGTCACATTGCTTGTTAGGAATACACATTTTCTTTTCAGTTGCGAAATAGACTCCAGACATATATATGTGGAGGTAATAGCTCCAACACGGGTTTACTGTGAAAACTGCAAAAATATCAACTTGGCACTAGGAAAGAGACTGAGAAACCAGACTAAATGTTTCTCTTGCAAACCGTTCCTTTTGTGCTAGATGAACGAAAGTCTCTCCACATAATCAGATCTGAGGGATACGTGTGTGTGAAAGCCGTCCTTCACCTAGTTTGTTGGGAACACAAAGTTTCTTTTCAGTAGCAAACTACACTTCATACATATATATGGGGAAGTATTAGCTCCAAATAATTTCTAGAGTGAAAACTGAAGGAACTTCTTACCGACACTATGAAACAGACTGAGAAACCAGAGTAAACATTCTCCTGCTAACATTTCCTTTTGTGCTAGATGAATGAACGTCTCTCCACATGCCCTGTTCTAGAGATAAGTGTGTGTGAAGCCGAAATTCAGTTTGCTTGTTAGGAATACAAATTTTCTTTTCAGTTGCAAACTACACTCCATACACATATATGTGGATGTAATAGTTCCAACTCGGGTTTACAGTGAAAACAGCAAAAACTTCAAATTCGCACTAGGAAAGAGACTGAGAAACCAGAGTAAATGTTTCTCTTGCAACCCGTTCCCTTTGTGCTAGATGAACTAACGTCTCTCCACATGCTCAGTTCTGAGAGATAAGTGTGTGTGAAAGATGTCCTACACCGAGCTTGATGGAAACACAAAGTTTCTTTTCAGTAACAAACTACAATCCATACATATATATGGGGATGTACTAGCTCCAAATCGGTTCTACAGTGAAAACATGAGGAACATCTTATCGACACTATGAAAAAGCCTGAGAAACCAGAGTAAATTTTCTCCTGCAAACAGTTCACTTTGTGCTAGATGAACGAATGTCTCTTCACATGCTCAGTTCTGAGAGAAAATTGTGTGTGAAAGCCGTACTTCACAAAGCTTGTTGGGAACACAAAGTTTCATTTCAGTTGCAAACTACACTACATACATATATATGGGTAGTTACTAACTCCCACTCAGTTTTACACTGAAAACTGCAGTAACATCAAAACGGCACTAGGAAACAGACTGAGAAAAAAGAGTAATAGTTTCTCCTGCAAACCGTTCCCTTTGTGCTAGATGAACGAGCGTCTCTCCACAAGCTCAGTTTTGAGAGATAAGGGTGTGTGAAAGCCGTCCTTCACATAGCTTGCTGGGATCACTAAATTTCTTTTCAGTTGCAAACTAAAATCCATACATATATATGGGGAGGTAAAAGCTCCAAATCGGTTTTACAGTGAAAACTGCAGGAACATCAAACAGGCACTAAAAACAGTCGGAGTATCCAGAGTAAAAATTACTCCTGCAAACCGTTCCCTTTGTGCTAGATGAATGAACATCTCTCCACATACTCAGTTCTAGGGATAAGTGTGTGTGAACCCGAACTTCATATAGCTTGTTTGGAATACAAAATTACTTTTCAGTAGCAAACTACTCTCCATACATATATATGGGGAGGTTCTACCTCCAGCTCGGTTTTACAGTGAAAACTACAGGAACATCAACTCGGCACTAGGAAACAGACAGAGAATCCAGAGTAAAAGTTTCTCCTGCAACCCGTTCCCTTTGTGCTAGATGAAAGAACGTCTCTCCATATGCTCAGTTCTCAGAGATAAGTGTGTGTGAAATCCGTCTTTCAACTAGCTTGTTGGGAACACAAAAATTCTTTTCAGTGTCAAAATACACTCCATACATATATACGGGGAGGTACAAGGTCCAACACCATTTTACCGTGAAAACTGCAAGAAATTCAAACCGGAACTAGGAAAAGTCTGAGAAAGCATTGTAATATTTTCTCCTGCTACCCGTTCCATTTGTGCTAGATGAACGAACGTCTCTCCACATGCTATTTTCTGAGAGATAAGTGTGTGTGGAAGCCGTCATTAACCTAGCTTGTTGGGAACACAAATTTTGCTTTCAGTTGCAAATTACACTCCATAAAATTATATTGGTAGGTACTAGTTCCAAGTCAGTTTTAATGTGATAAATGTTGGATCTTCCAACCGGTACAAGTAAAAGACTGAGAATCCAGAGTAAATGTTTCTCCTGCAAACATTTCCCTTTGTGCTAGATGAACGAACGTCTCTCCACATGCTCTGTTCTAGAGATAAGTGTGTGTGAAGCCGAACTTCACCTTGCTTGTTAGGAATAAATATTTTCTTTTCAGTTGCAAACAACACTCCATACATATATATTGGGATGTACTAGCTCCAAATCTGTTCTACACTGAAAACTGGAGGAACATCTTACCGACAATATGAAACAGACAGAGAAACCTGAGTAAACTTTCTCATGCAAAGAGTTCACTTTGTGCTAGATGAACGAATGTCTCTCCACATGCTCAGTTCGGAGAGATAATTGTGTGTGAAAGCCTTCCTTCACATAGCTTGTTGGGAACACAAAGTTTCTTTTCAGCTGCAAACTAATATCCATACATATATACGGGGATGTACTAGGTCCAAATCGGTTTTAAAGTGAAAACTGTAGGATCTTCAAATCGGTGCTAGGAAAAATACTGAAAAACCAGAGTAAAAATATCTCCTGAAATATATTTCTTTTGTGCTAGATGAACGAATATCTCTCCACATGCTCAGGTCTGAGAGATAAGTGTGTGTGAAAGCGGTGCTTCACCTAGCTTCTTGGGAACACAAAGTTTCTTTCATTTGCAAAAAACACTCCATAAATATATATGGGGACGTACTAGCACCAACTCTGTTTTAAAGTGAAAACTGAAGTATCTTCATACCGGCACTAGGAATCATACTGAGAAACCAGACAGAAAGTTTCTCATGTAAACCGTTCCCTTTGTGCTACATGTACGAAAGACTCTCCACATGCTCAGATCTGAG
Organism: Camelus bactrianus; assembly: GCF_048773025.1. Classification (NCBI taxonomy): domain Eukaryota; kingdom Metazoa; phylum Chordata; class Mammalia; order Artiodactyla; family Camelidae; genus Camelus; species Camelus bactrianus. The sequence continues at coordinate 1,635,904 of NC_133566.1, forward strand.
AGATAAGTGTGTGTGAAATCGGTCCTTCAACTAGCTTGTTGGGAAAACAAATTTTCTTTTCAGTTGCAAACTACACTCCATACATATACATGGGTAGGTTCTACCTCCAGCTCGGTTATACAGTGAAAACTGCCGGAACATCAACTCAGCACTAGGAAACAGACTGAGGAACGAGACTAAATGTTTCTCTTGCAACCCATTCCCGTTGTGCTAGATGAACGAACGTCTCTCCACATGCTCAGTTCTGAGAGATAAGTGTGTGTGGAAGCCGTCATTCACCTAGCTTGTTGGGAAAACAAAGTTTATTTTCAGTTGCAAACTACACTCCATATATTTATATTGGGAGGTACTAGCTCCAACTCGGTTTTAAAATGAAAACTGATGGATCTTCAAACCGGGACTAGGAAAAAGACTGAGAAACCAGAGTAAAAGTTTATCCTACAACATGTTCCCTTTGTGCTAGATGAATGAATATCTCTCCACATGCTCAGTTCTGAGAGATAAGTGTGTGCAAAAGCCGTACTTCACATAGCTTGTTGGGAACACAAAATTTCTTTTCACTTGCAATCTACACTCCATAGATATATATACGGGAATGTACTAGCTCCAAATCTGTTCTACAGTGACAACTGGAGGAACATCTTATCGACACTATGAAACAGACTGAGAAACCAGAGTAAACTTTCTCCTGCAAACAGTTCACTTTGTGCTAGATGAACGAAATTCTCTCCACATGCTCAGTTCTGAGAGATAATTGTGTGTAAAAGCCGTCCTTCATATAGCTTGTTGGGAACACAAAGTTTCTTTTCAGCTGCAAACTAAAATCCTTACATATATACGGGGATGTACTAGCTCCAAGTCGGTTTTAAAGTGAAAAGTGTAGGATCTTCAAACCGGTACTAGGAAAAATACTGAGAAACCAGAGTAAAAGTGTCTCCTGAAATATATTCCTTTTCTGCTAGATGAACGAATATCTCTGCACATGCTCAGGTCTGAGAGATAAGTGTGTGTGAAAGCCGTACTTCACCTAGCTTGTTGGGAACAAAAAGTTTCTTTTCAGTTGCAAACTACACTCCATAAATATATACGGGACGTACTAGCACCAAATCGGTTTTAAAGTGAAAACTGAAGTATCTTCATACCGGCACTAGGAATCATACTGAGAGACCAGAAAGAAAGTTTCTCATGCAAACCGTTCCCTTTGTGCTACATGTACGAACGACTCTCCACATGCTCAGATCTGAGAGATAAGTGTGTGTGAAAGCCGGCCTTCACATAGCTTCTTGGGAACACAAAATTTCTTTTCAGTGGCAAACTACACTCCATACAAATATATGGGTAATTACAAGCTTCAACTCGGTTTTACACTGAAAACTGCAGTAACTTCAAACCGGCACTAGGAAACAGAATGAGAAAACAGAGAAATAGTTTCTCCAGCAAACAGTTCCCTTTGTGCTAGATGAACGAACGTCTCTCCCCATGCTCAGTTCTGAGAGATAAGTGTGTGTGAAAGCCGTCCTTCACATAGCTTGCTGGGATCACTAAATTACTTTTCAGTTGCAAACTAAATTCCATAAATATATATGGGGAGGTAAAAGCTCCAAATCGGTTTTACAGTGAAAACTGCAGGAACATAAAACAGGCACTAGTAACAGTCTGAGTATCCAGGGTACAAATTACTCCTACAAACCATACCATTTGTGCTAGATGAATGAAAGTCTCTCCACATGCTCATTTCTAGAGATAAATGTGTGTGAACCCGAACTTCTCATAGCTTGTTCAGAATACAAATTTTCTTTTCAGTTGCAAACTACACTCCATATATATATGGGGAGGTTCTACCTCCAGCTCGGTTTTACACTGAAAACGGCCGGAACATCAACTCGGCACTAGGAAACAGACTGAGGATCCAGAATAAATGTTTCTCTTGCAACCCGTTCCCGTTGTGCTAGATGAACGAACGTCTCTGCACATGCTCAGTTCTGAGAGATAAGTGTGTGTGGAAGCCGTCATTCACCTAGCTTGTTGGGAAAACAAAGTTTGTTTTCAGTTGCAAACTACACTCCATATATTTATATTGGGAGGTACTTGCTCCAACTCGGTTTTAATGTGATAACTGTAGGATCTAAATGCCGGTACTAGGAAAAAGACTGAGAAAACAGAATAAAAGTTTCTCCTGCAACATATTCCCTTTCTGCTAGATGAACGAATGTCTCTCCACATGCTCAGTTCTGAGAGAAATGTGTGTGTGAAATCGGTCCTTCAAATAGCTTGTTGGGAACACAAAGTTTCTTTTCAGTTGCAAACTACAATCCATACATATATATGGGGAAGTACTGGCTACAAATCGATTTTACACTGAAAACTGCAGTAACATCCAAAGGCACTATGAAACAGACTGAGAAACCAGAATAATAGTTTATCCTGCAAACCGTTCACTTTGTGCTAGATGAATGAACGTCTCTCCACATGCTCAATTCAAAAGATAAGTGTGTGAGAAGCCAAACTTCACGTAACTTGCTGGGAACACATATTTTCTTTTCAGTTTCTAGCTATACACCATACACATATACGGGGATGTAGTAGCTCCAACTAGGTTTTACAGTGAAAATTGCAGGAACTTCAACCCGGTACTAGGAAAAAGGGTGAGAAATCAGAATAATAGTTTCTCCTGCAAATCTTTCCCTTTGTGCTAGATGAAGGAACGTCACTCCACATGCTCAGGTCTGAGAGATAATTGTGTGTGAAATCTGTCCTTCGTTTATCTTGTTGCGAACACAAAATTTCTTTTCAGTTGCTAACTACAATCCATACATTTATATTGGTAGGTACTAGTTCCAACTCGGTTTTAATGTGATAACTATAGGATCTACAAAACGGTACTAGGAAACAGACTGGGAAACCAGAGTAAAACTTTCTCCTGCAACATGTTTCCATTGTGCTAGATGAACGAACGTCTCTCCAGATTCTCATTTCTGAGAGATATGTGTCTGTGAAAGCCGTACTTCACATAGCTTTTTGGGAACACAAAGTTTCGTTTTAGTTGCAAACTACACTCCATACATATATATGGGGATGTACAAGCACCAACTCGGTTTTAAAATGAAAACTGCAGGATATTCAAACCGGGACTAGGAAAAAGAATGAGAAACCAGAGAAAAAGTTTCTCATGCAACATGTTCCCTTTGTGCTAGATAAACGAATATCTCTGCAGATGCTCAGTTCTGAGAGATAAGTGTGTGCAAAAGCCGTACTTCACATAGATTTTGGGAACACAAAATTTCTTTTCACTTGCAATCTACACTCCATACATATATACGGGGATGTACTAGCTCCAAATCGGTTTTAAAGTGAAAAAAGTAGGATCTTCAAACCAGTATTAGGAAAAAGACTGAGAAACCAGAGTAAAAGTGTCTCCTGCAACATGTTCTCTTTGTGCTAGATGAATGAACGTCTCTCCACATTCTCAGTTCTGAGAGATATGTGTGTGTGAAAGCCGAACTTCACATAGCTTGTTGGGAACAGAAAGTTTCTTTTCAGTGGCAAACTGCAATCCATACATATATATGGGTAGTTACAAGCTTCAACACTGTTTTACACTGAAAACTGCAGTAACATCAAACCGGCACTAGGAAACAGACTGAGAAAACAGAGTAATAGTTTCTCCTTCAAACCGTTCCCTTTGTGCTAGATGAACGAACTTTTCACCACATGCTCAGTTCTGAGAAATAAGTGTGTGTGAAATCGATCTTCATTTAGCTTGTTGGGAACACAAAGTTTCTTTTCAGTTGCAAACTACAGTCCATACATATATATGGGGAGGTACTACCTTCAACTCTGTTTTACAGTGAAAACTGCAGGAACATCAACTAGGCACTAGGAAACAGACTGAGAAACTAGAGTAAATATTTCTCCAGCAATCTGTAACATTTTTGCTAGATGAAAGAACTTCTCTCCACATGCTCAGTTCTAGAGATAAGTGTGTGTGAAGCCGAACTTCACCTTGCTTGTTAGGAATACACATTTTCTTTTCAGTTGCAAACAAAACTCCATTCATATATATGTGGAGGTAAAAATTCCAACTCGTGTTTACAGTGAAAACTGCAAAAACATCAACTTGGCACTAGGAAAGAGACTGAGAAAACAGAATAAATGTTTCCCTTGCAACCCGTTCCCTTTGTGCTAGATGAACGAAAGTCTCTCCACATGCTCAGTTCTGAGAGATAAGTGTGTGTGAAAGCCGTCTTTCAACTAGCTTGTTGAGAACACAAAAATTCTTTTCAGTATCCAACTACACTCCATACATATATACGGGGAGGTACAAGCTCCAACACAATTTTACCGTGAAAAATGAAAGAAATTCAAACCGGAACTAGGAAAAAGACTGAGAAACCATTGTAATAGTTTCTACTGATACCCTTTCCATTTGTGCTAGATGAACAAACGTATCTCCACATGCTCATTTCTGAGAGATAAGTGTGTGTGGAAGCCGTCTTTCAACTAGCTTGTTGGGAACACAAAGTTTGTTTTCAGTTGCAAACTACACTCCATAGATTTATATTGGTAGGTACTAGTTCCAACTCGGTATTAATGTGTAACTGTAGGATCTTCAAACCAGTACTAGGAAAAAGACTGAGAAAATAGAGTAAAAGTTTCTCCTGCAACATGTTCCCTTTGTGCTAGATGAACAAACGTCTCTCCACATACTAAGTTCTGAGAGATATGTGTTTGTGAAAGCCGTACTTCACATAGCTTGTTGGGAACACAAAGTTTCTTTTCAGTTGCAAACTACAATCCGTATATATATACGGGGATGTACTAGCTCCAAATCGGTTTTAAAATGAAAACCCTAGGATCTTCAAACCGGTACTTGGAAAAAGACTGAGAATCCAGAGTAAATGTTTTTCCTGCAAACATTTCCCTTTGTGCTACGTGAATGAACGTCTCTCCACATGCTCTGTTCTAAAGATAAGTGTGTGTGAAGCCAAAATTCACCTTGCTTGTTATGAATACAAATTTTCTTTTCAGTTGCAAAATACACTCCATACATATATATGGGGATGTAGTAGCTCCTACTCGTGTTTACAGTGAAAACTGCAAAAACATCAACATGGCACTAGGAAAGAGACTGAGAAAACAGACTAAATGTTTCTCTTGCAACCCGTTCAATTTGTGCTAGATGAACGAACGTCTCTCCTCATGCTCAGTTTTGGGTGATAAATGTGTGTGGAAGCCGTCATTCACCTAGCTTGTTGGGAACACAAAGTTTCTTTTCAGTTGCAAACTAAAATCCATACATATATACCGGGTTGTATTAGCTCCAAATTGGTTTTAAAGTGAAAACTGAAGTATCTTCAAACCGGCACTAGGAATCATACTGAGAAACCAGACTGAAAGTTTCTCATGCAACCCGTTTCATTTGTGATATATGTACGAACGTCTCTCCACATGCTCTGATCTGAGAGATAAGGGTGTTTGAAAGCCGTCCTTCACATAGCTTGTTGGGAACACAAAATTTCTTTTCAGTGGCAAGTTACACTCCATACATATATATGGGTATTTAGAAGCTTCAACTCGATTTTACACTGAAAACTGCAGTAACTTCATACCGGCACTAGGAAACAGACTGAGAAAACAGAGTAATAGTTTTTCCTGCAAACCGTTCCCTTTGTGCTAGATGAACGAACGTCTCTCCACATGCTCAGTTCTGAGAGATAAGTGTGTGTGAAAGCCGTCCTTCACATAGCTTGCTGGGATCCCAAAATTACTTTTCATTTGCAAACTAAATTCCATACATATATATGGGGAGGTAAAACTCCAAATCCTTTTTACCGTGATAACTACAGGAACATCAAACAGGCACTAAGAACAGTCTGAGAATCCAGAGTAAAAATTACTCCTGTAAACCTTACCTTTTGTGCTAGATAAATGAACGTCTCTCCACATGCTCAGTTTAGATATAAGTGTGTGTGAAGCCAAAATTCACATAGCTTGTTAGGAATACAAATTTTCTTTTCAGTTTCAAACTACACTCCATACATATATATGGGAAAGTACAACCTCCAACACAATTTTACCGGGAAAACTGCAAGAAATTCAAACCGGAACTAGGAAACAGACTGAGAAACCATTGAAAAAGTTTCTCCTGCTACCCGTTCCATTTCTGCTAGGTGAAAGAAAGTCTCTCCACATGCTCAGTTCTGAGAGATAAGAGTGTGTGAAAGCCGTCTTTCAAATAGCTTGTTGGGAAAACAAATATTCTTTTCAGTTACAATCTACAATCCATATATATATATGGGGAGGTACAACCTCCAACACAATTTTACCGAGAAAACTGCAAGAAATTCAAACCGGAACTAGGAAACAGACTGAGAAACCATTGTAAAAGTTTCTCCTGCTACCCTTTCCATTTCTGCTAGGTGAAAGAAAGTCTCTCCACATACTCAGTTCTGAGAGATAAGTGTGTGTGAAAGCCGTCTTTCAACTAGCTTGTTGGGAAAACAAATATTCTTTTCAGTTTCAAACTACACTCCATACATATATACGGGGAGATACAACCTCCAACACAATTTTACTGAAAAAACGGCAAGAAATTCAAACCGGAACTAGGAAACAGACTGAGAAACCTTTGTAAAAGTTTCTCCTGCTACCCGTTCCATTTCTGCTAGGTGAACGAAAGTCTCTCCACATGCTCAGTTCTGAGAGAAAAGTGTGTGTGGAAGCCAACATTCACCTAGCTTGTTGGGAACACAAAGTTTGTTTTCAGTTGCAAACTACACTCCATACATTTATATTGGTAGGTTTTAGTTCCAACTCTGTTTTAATGTGATAACTGTAGGATCTTCAAACCGATACTAGGAAAAATACTGAGAAACCAGAATAAAAGTTTCTCCTGCAAAATGTTTCGTTTGTGCAAGATGAATGAACGTCTCTTCACATGCTCAATTCTAGAGATAAGTGTGTGTGAATCCAAACTTCACCTTACTTGTTAGGAATACAAATTTTCTTTTCAGTTGCAAACTATACACCATACAAAAATATGGGGACGTACTAGCTCCAACTCTATTTTACAGTGAAAATTGCAGGAACTTCAACCCGGTACTAGGAAACAGGCTGAGAAACCAGAGTAAAAATTTCTCCTGCAACAAGTTCCCTTTGTACTAGATGAAAGAACGTCTCCCCACATGCTCAGGTCTGAGAGATAAGTGTGTGTGGAAGCCGTCCTTCACCTAGCTTGTACGGAACACAAAGTTTTTTTCAGTTGCAAACTACACTCCATACATATATATGGGGAGGTACAAGTTCCAACTCGGTTTTACTGTGAAAACTGCAGGAACTTCAAACCGGCACTAGGAAACAGACTGTGAAACCAGAGTAAACGTTGCTCCTGCAAACCTTTCCATTTGTGCTAGATGAACGAACGTTTCTACACATGCTCAGTCTGAGAGATATCTGTGTGTGAATGCCGCCCTTCACCTACCTTGTTGGGAACACAGAGTTTCTTTTCAGTTTCTAACTACACCCCATATATTTATAAGGGGATGTAGTAGCTCCAACTCGGTTTTAAAGTGAAAACTGTAGGATCTTCAAACCGTTACTAGGAAAAAGACTGAGAAACCAGAGAAAAGTTTCCCCTGCAACATAGTCCCTTTGTGCCAGATGAACGAATGTCTCTACACATGCTCAGATCTGAGAGATAAGTGTGTGTGATAGCCGTACTTCAAATACCTTGTTTGGAAACAAAATTTCTTTTCACTTTAATACTACACTCCATAAATATATACGGGGATGTACTTCCTCCAACTCTGTTGTAAAGTGAAAAAAGTAGGATCTTCAAACCGGTACTAGGAAACATACTGAGAAACCAGAGTATATGTTTCTTCTGCAAACATTTCCCTTTGTGCTAGATGAATGAACGTCTCTCCACATGCTCTGTTCTAGAGTTAAGTATGTGTGAAGCCGAACTTCAAATTGCTTGTTAGGAATACAAATTTTCTTTTCAGTTGCAAACTACACTCCATATATATATAGGGGGAGTTACTAGCTCCAACTCGATTTTACACTGAAAACTGCAGTAACTTCAACCGGCCCTAGGAAACACACTGAGAAACCAGAGTAATAATTTCTCCTGCAAACCTTTCCCTTTTTACTACATGAACGAACGTCTCTTCATATGCTCATTTCTGAGAGATAAGTGTGTGTGAAAGCAGTCCTTCACATAGCTTGTTCTGATCACAAAAATCTTTTTCAATTGCAAAGTAAATTCCATACATATATATGTGTAGGAACAAGCTCCAAATCGGTTTTACAGAGAAAACTGCATGAACATCAAACAGGCAATAAAAACAGTCTGAAAATCCAGGGTAAAAATTACTCCTACAAACCGTACAATTAGTGCTAGATGAATGAACGTCTCTCCACATGCTCAGTTTTAGAGATAAGTGTGTGTGAAGCCGAACTTCACAAAGCTTGTTAGGAATACAAATTTTCTTTTCAGTTGCAATGTGAACTCCATACATATATATGGGGAAGTTCTACCGCCAGCTCGGTTTTACAGTGAAAACTGCAGGAACATCAACTCGGCACTAGGAAACAGACTGAGAAACCAGAGTAATAGTTTCTCCTGCAACTTGTTCCCTTTCTGCTAGATGAACGAATGTCTCTCCACATGCTCTGTTCTGAGAGATAAGTGTGTGTGAAATCCGACCTACACGTAGCTTGTTGGGAACTCAAAGTTTCTCTTCAGTTGCAAACTACCCTCCATATATATATAAGGGAAGGTACTAGCTCCAAGTCGATTTTACACTGAAAACTGCAGTATTATGAAACCGGCACTAGGAAACAGACTGAGAAACCAGAGTAAAAATTTCTCCTGCAACCCGTACCATTTGTGCTAGATGAATGAACGTCTTTCCACATGCTCAGTTCTAGAGATAAGTGTGTGTGAAGCCAAAATTCACCTAGCTTGTTAGGAAAACAAATTTTATTTTCAGTTGCAAACTACACTCCATACATTTTTATGGGGATGTACTAGCTCCAAATCGGTTTTACAGTGAAAAATGGAGGAACTTCTTACCGACACTAGGAAACCGACTGAGAAACCAGAGTAAATTTTCTCCTGCAACCCGTTCAATTTGTGCTAGATGAACGCACGTCTCTCCACATGCTCAGTTCTGAGAGATATGTGTGTGTGATAGCCGTCCTTCACCTAGATTGTTGAGAACACAAAGATTGTTTTCAGTTGCAAACTACACTCCATAAAAATATACGGGGATGTACTAGCTCCAACTCGGGTTTAAAGTGAAAACTGCAGGACCTTCAAACCGGCACTAGGAAACAGACTGAGAAACAGACAATAAGTTTCTCCTGCAAACCGTTACCTCTGTGCTACATGAACGAACGTCTCTCCATATGTTCAGTTCTGAGAGATAAATGTGTGTGAAAGCGGTCTTTCAACTAGCTTGTTGGGAACACAGAAATTATTTTCAGATTCAAACTACTCTCCATACGTTTATACGGGGAGGTAAAAGCTCCAACACTATTTTACCGTGAAAACTGCAAGAAATTCAATCCGGAACTAGGAAACAGACTGAGAATGCATTGTAAAAGTTTCTCCTGTTACCCGATCCATTTGTGCTAGAACAACGAACGTCTCTCCACGTGCTAATTTCTGAGAGATAAGTGTATGTGGAAGCCGTCATTCACCTAACATGTTGGGAACACAAAGTTTGTTTTCAGTTGCAAACAGCACTCCATACATTTATATTGGGAAGTACTAGCTCCAAGTCGGTTTTAAAGTGAAAACTGTAGGATCTTCAAACCGGTACTAGGAAATAGAATGAGAAACCAGAGTAAAAGTTTCTGCTGCAACCCGTTCCCTTTTTGATAGATGAATGAACGTCTCTCCACATGCTCAATTCTAGAGATAAGTGTCTGTGAAGCCAAATTTCACCTAACTTGTTGGTAACAAAAATTTTCTTTCAGTTGCAAACTATACCCATTCACATCTAAGGGGAGGTACTGGATCCAACTCGGTTTACAGTGAAAATTGCAGGAACTTCACCTAGGTACTAGGAAACAGGCTGAGAAAACAGAGTAAAAGTTTCTCCTGCAACCCGTTCCCTTTGTGCTAGATGAAAGAACGTCTCTCCTCATGCTCGTTTCTGAGAGATAATTGTGTGTGGAAGCCGTCATTCACCTAGCTTGTTGGGAACACAAAGTTTGTTTTCACTTGCAAACTACACTCCATACATATATATGAGGAATTACTAGTTCCAACTCGGTTTTACTGTGAAAACTGCAGGAACTTCAACCGACACTAGGAAACAGAATGAGAATCCAGAGTAAACGTTGCCCCTGCAAACCTTCCCTTTGTGCTAGATAAACGAACGTCTCTCCACATGCTCAGTTCTAGAGATAACTGTGTGTGAAGCCGAACTTCATCTAGCTTGTTAGGAATTCAAATTTTATTTTCACTTGCAAACTACACTCCATGCAAATATATGGGGAGGTACTAGCACCAACCCATTTCTACAGTGAAAACTGGAGGATCTTCTTACCGACACTATGAAACAGACTGAGAAACCAGAGTAAACATTCTCCTGCAAACAGTTCACTTTGTGCTAGATGAACGAATGTCTCTCCACATGCTCAGTTCTGAGAGTTAATTGTGTGTGAAAGCAGAACTTCACATAGCTTGTTGGGATCACAAAGTTCTTTTAAGCTGCAAACTAAAATCCATACATATATACGGGGATGTACTAGCTCCAACTCGGTTTTAAAGTGAAAACTGTAGGATCTTCAAACCGGTACTAGGAAAAAGACTGAGAAACCAGAGTAATACTGTCTCCTGCAACATATTCCTTTTGTGCTAGATGAACGAACGTCTCTCCACATGCTCAGTTCTGAGAGATAAGTGTGTGTGAAAGCCATCCTTCACATAGCTTGTTGGGAACACAAAATTACTTTTCAGTTGCAAACTACACTCCATACATATATACGGGTACTTAAAAGCTCCAACTCTGTTTTACACTGAAAACTGCAGTCACTTCAAACCGGCACTATGAAACAGACTGAGAAACAGAGTAATAGTTTCTCCTGCAAACCGTTCCCTTTGTGCTAGATGAACGAACGTCTCTCCACATGCTCAGATCTGAGAGATAAGTGTGTGTGAAAGCCGTCCTTCACATAGATTGATGGGATCACAAAATTTCTTTTCACTTGCAAACTACACTCCATAAATATATACAGGGATGTACTAGCTCCAACTCGGTGTTAAAGTGAAAAAAGAGGATCTTCAAACCGGTACTAGATAACAGACTGACAATCCAGAGTAAATGTTTCTCCTGCAAACATTTCCCTTTGTGCTAGATGAATGAACGTCTCTCCACATGCCCTGTTCTAGAGATAAGTGTGTGTGAAGCAGAACTTCACCTTGCTTGTTATGAATACAAAGATTCTTTTCAGTAGTAAACTACACTCCATACATATATATGGGTAGTTACTAGCTCCAACTCGGTTTTACACTGAAAACTGCAGTAACTTCAAACCGGCACTAGGAAACAGACTGAGAATCCAGAGTAATAGTTTCTCCTGCAAACCTTTCCCTTTGTGCTAGATGAACGAAAGTCTCTCCACAAGCTCAGTTCTGAGAAATAAGGGTGTGTGAAAGCCGTCCTTCACATAGCTTGCTGGGATCACAAAATTTCATTTCAGTTGCAAACTAAATTCCATACATATATATGGGGAGGTAAAAGCTCAAAATCGGTTTTACAGTGAAAACTGCAAGAACATCAAACATGCACTAAGAACAGTCTGAGTATCCATAGTAAAAATTACTCCTGTAAACCGTTCCCTTTTTGCTAGATGAATGAACGTCTCTCCACATGCTCAGTTCCTGGGATAAGTGTGTGTGAACCCGAACTTCACATAGCTTGTTAGGAATACAAAATTTCTTTTCAGTTGCAAACTACACTCCATACATATATATGGGGAGGTTCTACCTCCAGCTCGATTTTACAGTGAAAACTATAGGAACATCTATTCGGCACTAGGAAACAGACAGAGAAACCAGAGTAAAAGTTTCTCCTGCAACCCGTTCCCTTTGTGCTAGATGAAAGAACGTCTCTCCATATGCTCAGTTCTCAGAGATAAGTGTGTGTGAAATCCGTTTTTCAACTAGCTTGTTGGGAACACAAAAATTCTTTTCATTTTCAAACTACACGAAATACATATATATGGGGAATTCAAAGTTCCAACAACATTTTACCGTGAAAACTGCAAGAATTTCAAACCGGAACTAGGAAAAATTCTGAGAAACTTTTGTAATATTCTCTCCTGTTAACCGTTCCAATTGTGCTAGATGAACGAACGTCTCTCCACATGCACAGTTCTGAGAGATAAGTGTGTGTGAAGCCTTACTTCACAAAGCTTGTTGGGAACACAAAATTTCTATTCAGTTGCAAAATACAATCCAAACATATATAAGGGGATGTACTAGCTCCAACTCGGTTTTAAAGTGAAAACTGTAGGATCTTCAAACCGATACTAGGTAAAAGACTGAGAAACCAGAGAAAAGTTTCTCCTGCAACATATTCCATTTGTGCTAGATGAACGAATGTCTCTACAATGCTGAGATCTGAGAGATAAGTGTGTGTGAAAGCCGTCCTTCACATAGATTGTTGGGAAACAAAATTTCTTTTCACTTGCAAACTACACTCCATACATATATACGGGGATGTACTACAACCAACTTGGTTGTAAAGAGAAAAGAGTAGGATCTTCAACCCGTACTAGGAAACCTACTGAGAATCCAGAGAAAATGTTTCTTCTGCAACCATTTCCCTTTGTGCTAGATGAATGAACGTCTCTCCATATGCTCTCTTCTAGAGTTAAGTTTGTGTGAAGCCGAACTTCACCTTGCTTGTTAGGAATACAAATTTTCTATTCAGTTGCAAACTACACTCCATACACATATATGGGGATGTAATAGCTCCAACTCGGGTTTACAGTGAAAACTGTAAAAACATCAACTTGGCATTAGGAAAGAAACTCAGAAACCAGATTAATTGTTTCCCTTGCAACCCTTTCCCTTTGTGCTACATGAATGAACGTCTCTCCACATGCCCAGCTCTGAGAGATATGTGTGTGTGAAAGCCGTCCTTCACCTAGCTTGTTGGAAACACACAGTTTCTTTTCAGTAGCAAACTACACTCCATATATATATATGGGGATGTACTAGCTCTAAATCCGTTCTACAGTGAAAACTGGAGGAACTTCTTACCGACACTAGGAAACAGACTGAGAAACCAGAGTTAACTTTCCCCTGAAAACAGTTCACTTTGTGGTAGATGAAAGAATGTCTCTCCACATGCTCAGTTCTGAGAGATAATTGTGTGTGAAAGCTGTTCTTCACATAGCTTGTTGGGAACACAAAGTTATTTTTCAGCTGCAAACTAAAATCCATACATATATACGGGGATGTACTAGCTCCAACTCGTTTTTAAAGTGAAAACTCTAGGATCTTCAAACTGGTACTAGGAAAAAACTGAGAAACCAGAGAAAAAGTGTCTACTGCAACATATTCCTTTTGCCCTAGATGATCGAATATCTCTCCACATGCTCAGGTCTGAGGAATAATTGTGTGTGGAAGCCGTCATTCACCTAGCTTGTTGGGAACACAAAGTTTGTTTTCAGTTGCAAACTTCACTCCATACATTTTTATTGGTAGGTACTAGTTCCAACTCTGTTTTAATGTGATAACTGTAGGATCTTCAATCCGGTACTAGGAAAAAGACTGAGAAACCAGAGAAAAAGTGTCTACTGCAACATATTCCTTTTGTCCTAAATGATCGAATATCTCTCCACATGCTCAGTTCTGAGAGATAAGTGTGTGTGAAAGCCGTCCTTCACTTAGCTTGTTGGGAAACAAAGTTTCTTTTCAGTTGCAAACTAAACTCCATACATATTTACGGGGATGTATAAGCTCCAAATCAATTTTACAGCGAAAACTGCAGGAATATCAAACAGGAACTAGGAACAGACTGAGAATCCACAGTAAAAATTTCTCCTGCAAACCGTACCATTTCTGCTACATGTATGAACGTCTCTCCACATGCTCAGTTCTGAGAGATAAGTGTGTGTGAAAGCCATCCTTCACTTAGCTTGTTGGGAAACAAAGTTTCTTTTCAGTTGCAAACTACACTCCATACATATATATGGGGAGGTACTAGCTCCAACTCGTTTTTAAAGTGAAATCTGCAGGATCTTCAAACCGGCACAAAGAAACAGACTGAGAAACCAGAGTAAAAGTTTCTCCTGCAAACAGTTCCCAGTGTGCTACATGAACGAAAGTCTCCCAACATGTTCAGTTCTGATAGAAAATTGTGTGTGAAAGCCGTCCTTCACATAGATTGTTGGGAACACAAAGATTCTTTTCAGTTGCAAAATAAACTCCATACATATATATGATGATGTACTAGCTCCAACTCGGGTTTAAAGTGAAAACTGCAGGATCTTCAAACCGGCACTAGGAAACAGACTGAGAAACCAGAGTTAACATTCTCCTGCCAACTGTTCTCTTTGTGCTAGATGAACGAACGTCTCTCCACATGCTCAGTTCTGAGAGATAAATGTGTATGAAAGCCGTCCTTCACCTAGCTTGTTGGGAACACAAAGTTTCTTTTCAGTTGCAAACTAATCTCCATACATATATACGGGGATGTACTAGCTCCAACTCGGGTTTAAAGTGAAAACTCCAGGATCTTCAAACCGGCACTAGTAAACAGACTGAGAATCCAGAGAAAAATTTCTTCTGCAAACCGTTCCCTTTTTGCTAGATGAATGAACGTCTCTCCACATGCTCAGTTCTAGATATAAGTAAGTGTGAAGCCGAACTTCACCAGCATTTATGGTATACAAATTTTATTTTCAGTGGCAAACTACACTCCATAAATATATATATGGAGAGTTACTGGCTCCAAATCTGTTTTACAGTGAAAACTGCCGTAACTTCAAACCGGCACTAGGAAACAGACTGAGAAACCAGAGTAATAGTTTCTCATGCAAACCTTTACTTTTGTGCTAGATGAACGAACGTCTCTAAACATGCTCAGATCTGAAAGATAAATGTGTGTGAATGCCGTCCTTCACATAGCTTGCTGGGATCACAAAATTTCTTTTAAGTTGCAAACTAAACTCCATACATATTTACGGGGAGGTACTATCTCCAAATCGGTTTTACAGCGAAAACTGCAGGAAGTTCATTCCGGCACTAGGAAAGAGTCTCAGAACCCAGAGTAAAAGTTTTTCCTGTAAACCGTTCATTTGTCCTAGGTGAACAAACGTCTCTCCACATGCTCATTTCTGAGAGATAACTGTTTGTGAAGCCGCCCTTCACCTTGATTGTTTGGAACACAAAGTTTCTTTTCAGTTGCAAACTACACTCCATATATATATATCAGGAGGTAATAGCTCCAACTCGGATTTACAGTGAAAACTGCAGGAACTTCAAACCGGCACTAGGAAACAGATTGAGAAACCAGAGAATAGTTTCCCCTGCATCCCGTTCCCTTTGTGCTACATGAAAGAACGTCTCTCCACATGCACTGTTCTGAGAGATAATTGTGTGTGAAAGCCATTCTTAACCAAGCTTGTTGAGAACGCAAAGTTTCTTTTCAGTTGCAAACTACACTCCATACAAATATATGGGGTTGTACTAGTTCCAAATATGTTTTACAGAGAAAACTGCAGGAAATTCAAACCGGCACTAGAAAACACACTCAGAACCCAGATAAACAGTTTCACATTCAACATGTACACATTGTGCTAGGTGAACGAACGTCTCTCCACATGCTCAATTCTGAGAGATAAATGTGTTTGAAAGCCGTCCTTCACCTAAATTGTTGGGAACACAAAAATACTCCTCAGTTGCAAACTACAATTAATAAATATATATGGGTAGGTACTAGCTCCAACTCAGTTTTACAGAGAAAACTGCAGGAACTTCAAACGGACCCTAGGAAACACACTGAGAAACCAGAGTAAAAGTTTCCCCTGCAAACAATTGCCTTTGTGCTAGATGAATGAACGTCTCTCCAGATGATCACATCTGAGAGATAAATGCGTGTGAAAGCATTACTTCAACAAGCTTGTAGGGAATACAAAGTTTCTATTCAGTTGCAAACCACAATCCATACATATATAAGGGGAGGTACTAGCTCCAAATCGCGTTTACAATTAAAACTGCAGGAACTTCAAACCGGCACTAGGAAACAGATTGATAAACCAGAGAATAGATTCCCCTGCATCCCGTTCCCTTTGTGGTAGATGAATGAATTTCTCTACACATGCTCAGTTCTGAGAGAAAAGTGTGTGTGAAAGACGTCCTTCACCTAGCTTGTTTGGAACACAAAGATTCTTTTCAGTTGCAAACTACACTCCATACATATATATGGAGATGTACCAGCTCCAAATCGGTTTTAGAGTGAAAACTGCAGGAACTTCAATCCTACACTAGGAAACAGTCTCAGAACCCAGAGTATAATTTCTCCTGTAAAACGTCCCTTTGTCCTAGGTGAACGAAATCTCTGCACATGCTCCGTTATGAGAGAAAAGTGTGTGTGAAAGCCGTCCTTCACCTAGCTTGTTGGGAACCCAAAGTTTCTATTGAGTTCCAAACCACAATCCATACATATATAAGGGGAGGTAATAGTTCCAACTCGAGTTTACAATGAAAAGTGCAGGAACTTCAAACCGGCACTAGGAAACAGACTCAGAACCCAGAGAAACAGTTTCTCCTGCAACACGTTCACTTTGTGCTAGGTGAACGAACGTCTCTCCACATGCTCAATTCTGAGTGATAAGTGTGTGTGAAAGCCGTCCTACACCTAGCTTGTTTGGAAAACAAAGATTCTTTCAGTTGCAAACTACACTGCATACATATATATGGGTATGTACTAGATCCAACACGGTTTTACAGAGAAACCTGCAATAACTTCCATCGGACACTAGGAAACACACTGAGAAACCAGAGTAAAAGTTTCCCATGCAAACCGTTTCCTTTGTGCTAGATGAATGAACGACTCTCCAGATGCTCAGGTCTGAGAGATAAATGTGTGTGAAAGCAGTACTTCAACTAGCATGTTGGGAACACAAAGTTTGTATTAAGTTGCAAACCACAATCCACACATATATAAGGGGAAGTACAAGCTCCAACCCTGGTTTACAGTGAAAACTGCAGGAACTTCAAACCGGCACTAGAAAACAGATTGAGAAACCAGACAATACTTTCCCTGCAAACTGGTCCCTTTGTGCTAGATGAATGAACGTCTCTACACATGATCAGTTCTGAGAGATAAGTGTGTGTGAAAGCCGTACATCAACAATCATGTTGGGAACACAAACTTTCTTTTCAGTTGCAAACTACACTCCATACATATATAAGGGGATGTTCTAGTTCCAACACGGTTTTACAATGAAAACTGCAGGAACTTCAATCCGGCACTTGGGAACAGTCTCAGAAACCAGAGTAAAAGTTTCTCCTGTAAAATGGCCCTTTCTCCTAGGTGAAAGAATGTCTCTCCACATGCTCAGTTCTGAGAAATAATTGTGTGTGAATGCCTTCCTTCACCTAGCTTGTTGGGAACACAAAGTTTCTTTTCAGTTGCAATCTACACTCCATACATATATATGGTTGGTACTAGCTCCAACTGGGTTCTACAGTGAAAACTGCAGGAACGTCAAACTGGCACTAGGAAACAGACTCAGAACCCAGAGAAACAGTTTCTCCTGCAACACGTTCACTTTGTGCTAGGTGAACGAACGTCTGTCCACATGATCAATTCTGAGAAATAAGCGTGTGTGAAAGCCGTCCTTCACATAGCTTGTTGGGAACACAAAGATACTTCTCAGTTGCAAACTACACTCCATAAATATATACGGGTTGGTACTAGCTCCAACTCGGTTTTACAGAGAAAACTGCAGGAACTTCCAACGGACACTAGGAAACACACTGAGAAACCAGGGTAAAAATTTCCACTGCAACCCGTTCCTTTGTGCTAAATGAATGAAGGTCTCTCCACATGCTCAGTTCTGAGAGATAAGTGTGTGTGAAAGCCGTCCTTCACCTAGCATGTTGGGAACACATAGGTTCTTTCCAGTTGCAAACTACACTCCATATATATATATATGGGGATGTCCTAGCACCAACTCATGTTTATAGTGAAAACTGCAGGAACTTCAAACTGGCACTAGGAAACAGACTGAGGAACCAGAGTAAAAGTTTCTCCTGCAACCCGTTCCCTTTGCGCTAGGTGAACGAATGTCTCTCGACATGCTCAGTTCTGAGAGATAAGTGTGAGTGAAAGCAGTCCTTCACCTAGCTTGCTGGGAACACAAATTTTCTCTTCAGTTGCAAATTACAATCCATACATATACATGCGGAGGTACTAGCTCAAATCGGTTTTACAGTGAAAAAAGCAGGAATTTCAATCCGGCACTAGGAACCAGACTGAGAATGCTAAGTAAAATTTTCCCTTCAACACGTTCCCTTTGTGCTAGATGAACGAACGTCTATCCACATGCTCAGTTCTCAGAGATAAGTGGGTGTGAAAGCAGTCAATCACCAACCTTGTTGGGAAAACAAACTTTCTTATCAGTTGCAAAATACACTCCATAAATATATGGGGGTGTGTAAGTTCCAACTCGGTTTTACAGAGAAAACTGCAGGAACTTCAAACCGGCACTAGGAAACAGATTGAGAAACCAGAGTAAATGTTTCCCTGCAAACCGTTCTCTTTGTGCTAGGTGAACGAAAGTTTCTCCACATGCTCATGTCTGAGAGATAAGTGTGTGTGAAAGCCGTCCTTCACCTAGCTGGTTGGGAACATAAAGTTTCTTTTAAGTTGCTAACTACACTCCATTCATATATATGGGGAGGTTCTAGCTCAAATCGGTTTTACAGTGAAAACAGCAGGAACTTTAAAACGGCACTAGGAAACGGACTGAGAAACCAGAGAAACAGATTCTCCTGCTACCCGTTCCCATTGTGCTAGATGGACGAAAGTCTCTCCACATGCTCAGTTCTGAGAGATAAGTGTGTGTGAAAACCATCCTTCACCTAGCTTCTTGGGAACACAAAGATTCTTCTCAGTTGCAAACTACACTGCATAAGTATATGGGGAGGTATTATCTCCAACTCGGTTTTACAGTGAAAACTGCAGGAACTTCAAACCAGCTCTAGGAAACAGACTGAGAAACCAGAGAAACAGATTCTCCTGCTACCCGTTCCCATTGTGCTAGATGGACGAACGTCTCTCCACATGCTCAGTTCTGAGAGATAAGTGTGTGTGAAAACCATCCTTCACCTAGCTTCTTGGGAACACAAAGATTCTTCTCAGTTGCAAACTACAATCCATATATATATATGGGTAGGTACTAGCTCCAAATCTGTTTTACAGAGAAAACTGCAGGAACTTCAATCCAACACTGGGAAACACACTGAGAAACCAGAGTAAAATGTTTCCCTTCCACCCGTTCCCTTTGTGCTAGATGAATGAACGTCTCTCCAGATGCTCAGATATGAGAGGTATGTGTGTGTGAAAGCCGTCCTTCAACTATCTAGTTGGGAACACAAAAATTCTATTCAGTTGCAAACCACAAACCATACATATATAAGGGGAGGTACTAGCTCCAATTCGGGTTTGCTGTGAAAACTGCAGGAACTTCAAACCAGCACAAGGAAACAGATTGCAAAACGAGAGAATAGTTTCCCCTGCAACCCGTTCACTTTGTGCGAGATGAATGAACGTCTCTCCACATAATCAGTCCTGAGAGTTAAGTGTGTGTGAAAGGCGACCTTCACCTATCTGGTTGGGAACACAAAGTTTCTTTTCAGTTGCAAACTACAATCCATTCATATATATGAGGATGTACTAGCTCAAATCGATTTTACAGTGAAAACTGCTGGAACTTCAATACGGCACTAGGAAACAATGAGAAAGTTTAGAAAAATTTCCCCTGCAACCCGTTCCATTTGTGCTAGATGAACCAATGTCTCTCCACATGCTCAGTTCAGAGAGATAAGTGGGTGTGAAAGCCGTCCTTCACCTAGCTTGTTGGGAACACAAACTTTCTTTTCAGTTGCAAAATACAATCCATACATATATATGGGGAGGTACTAGCTCCAACTCGGTTTTACGGTGAAAACTGCAGGAACTTCAAACCGGCACTAGGAAACAGACTCAGAACCCAGAGTAAAAGTTTCTCCTGCAAACCGTTCCGTTTGTGCTAGGTGAACAAACGTCAATCCGCATGCTCAGTTCGGAGAGATAAGTGTGTGTGAAAGCCGTACTTCACCTAGCTGGTTGGGAACACAAAGTTTCTTTTCAGTTGCTAACTACAGTCCATTCATATATATGGGGAAGTACTAGCTCAAATCGGTTTTACAGTGAAAACTGCAGGAATTTTAAACCGGCACTTGGAAACGGACTGAGAAAGCTGAGTAAAATTTCAACTTCCACCCTTTCTCTTTGTGCTAGATAAAAGAAACTCCCTCCACATGCTCAGATATAAGAGATAAGTGTGTCTGAAAGCCGTCCTTCACCTAGCTTGTTGTGAACACAAAGATTCTTTTAGTTGCAAACTACACTGCATAAATATATTGGGAGGTATAAACTCCAACACGGTTTTACAGGGAATACTGCAGGAAATTCAAACCGGCACTAGGAAAAAGTCTCAGAACCAAAAGTAAATGTTTCTCCTGTAAACCGTCCCTTTGTCTAGGTGAAAGAACGTCTCTCCACATGCTCAGATCTGAGAGATAAATGTGTGTGAAAGCCATCCTTCACCTAGCTTGTTGGGAACACAAATATTCTATTCAGTAGCAAACCACAAACCATACATATATAAGGGGAGATACTAGCTCAAACTCGGGTTTACCGCAAAAACTGCATGAACTTCAAACCGGTACTAGGAAACAGATTGAGAGAACAGAGAATAGTTCCTCCTGCAACCCGTTCCCTTTGTGCTAGATGAATGAACATCTCTCCACATGCTCAGTTCGGAGAGGTAAGTGTGGGTGAAGCCGTCCTTCACCTAGCTTGTCGGGAACACAAAGTTTCTTTTCAGTTGCAAACTACACTCCATAGATATATATGGGGAGGTACTAGCTCAAATCGATTTTACAGTGAAAACTGCAGGAACTTCAATACGGCACTAGGAAACAGTCTGAGAAATCTTAGTATAATTTCTCCTGCAACCCGTTCTTTTGTGCTAGGTGAACGAACGTCCCTCCACATGCTCAGTTCTGAGAGATAAGTGGGTGTGAAAGCCGTCCTTCACCTAGCTTGTTGGGAACACAAACTTTCTTTTCAGTTGCAAACTACACTCCATAAATATATATGGTGAGGTACTAGCTCCAACACTATTTTACAGTGAAAACTACAGGAACTTCAATCCGGCACTAGGAAACTGACTAAGAAACCAGAGAGCAAGTTTCCCCTGCAATACGTTCCATTTGTGCTACATGAAAGAAAGTCTCTCCACATGATCAGTTCTGAGAAATAAGTATGTGTGAAAGCCATCCTTCAAATATCTTGTTGAGAACGCAAAGTTTCTTTTCAGTTGCAAACTACACTCCATACATATTCATGGGTTGGTACTAGCTCCAAATGTGTTTTAAAGTGAAAACTGCAGGAAATTCAAACCGGCACTAGGAAAAAGTCTCAGAACCCAGAGTAAATGTTTCTTCTGTAAACCGTCCCTTTGTCATAGGTGAACGAACGTCTCTCCACATGCTCAGATCTGAGAGATAAGTGTTAGTGAAAGCCGTCCTTCACCTAGCTTCTTGGGAACACAAAGTTTCTTTTCAGTTGCAAACTACACTCCGTACATATTTATGGGGTGGTACTAGCTCCAAATGGGTTTTACAGTGAAAACTGCAGGAACTTCAAAACGGCACTAGGAAAAAAACCTGAGAAACCAGGGTAAAAGTTTCACCTGAAACTGGTTTACTTTGTGCTAGTTGAATGAACGTCTCTCATCATGCTCAGTTCTGAAAGATAAGTGTGGGTTAAAGCCGTCCTTCAACTAGCTTGTTGGAAAAACAGTTTCTTTTCAGTTGCAAATTACACTCCATACATATATATGGGGTGGTACTAGCTCTAACTCGGTTTTACAGTGAAAACTGCAGGAACTTAAATAAGACACTAGGAAACAGACTGAGAAAGCTTAGTAAAATTTCACCTGCAAACAGTTCCCTTTGTGCTAGATGAACGAACGTCTCTCCACATGCTCAGTTCTGAGAGAAAAGTGTGTGTGAAAGCCGTCCTTCACCTAGCTTGTTGGGAAAAAAAGTTTCTTTCCAGTTGCAAACTACACTCCATATATATATATGGGTAGGTAGTAGCTACAACTCGGTTTCATAGTGAAACCTGAAGGAACTTCAAATTGGCACTAGGTAACAGACTGAGAAACCAGTGTAAAAGTTACACCTGCAATACGTTCCCTTTGTGCTAGGTGAACGAAAGTCTCTCCACATGCTCAGTTATGAGAGATAAGTGTGTGTGGAACCCGTCCTTCACCTAGCTTGATGGCAACACAAAGTTTCTTTTTAGATGCAAAATAAACTCCATATATATACATGCGGTGGTACTAGCTCAAATCGGTTTTACACTGAATATAGCAGGAATTTCAATCTGGCACTTGGAAACAGACTGAGAATGATGAGTAAAATTTTCCCTGCAACCCGTTCCATTTGTGCTAGATGAATGAACGTCTCTCCACATGCTCAGTTCTAAGAGATAAGTGTGTGTGAAAGCCGCTCTTCACCTAGCTTGTTTGAAACACAAAGTTTCTTTTCAGATGCGAAATACACTCCATACATATATATGGGGAGGTTCTAGCTCCAACTCGGTTTTACAGTGAAAACTGCAGGAACTTCAGACCGGATCTAGGAAACAGACTGAGAACACAGAGTAAAAGTTTCCCCTGCTATCCGTTCCCATTGTGCTGGATGAATGAAGGTCTATCCACATGCTCATTTATGAGAGATAAGTGTGTGTGGAAACCGTCCTTCACCTAGCTTGATGGCAACACAAAGTTTCTTTTTAGTTGCAAAATAAACTCCATACATATACATGCGGTGGTACTAGCTCAAATCGGTTTTACACTGAATATAGCAGGAATTTCAATCTGGCACTTGGAAACAGACTGAGAATGATGAGTAAAATTTTCCCTGCAACCCGTTCCATTTGTGCTAGATGAACGAACGTCTCTCCACATGCTCAGTTCTGAGAGATAAGTGTGTGTGAAAGCCGCTCTTCAACTAGCTTGTTTGAAACACAAAGTTTCTTTTCAGTTCCGAAATACACTCCATACATATATATGGGGAGGTACTAGCTCCAACTCGGTTTTACAGTGAAAACAGCAGGAACTTCAAACCGACTCTAGGAAACAGACTGAGAACACAGAGTAAAAGTTTCCCCTGCTATCCGTTCCCATTGTGCTGGATGAATGAAGTTCTCTCCACATGTTCAGTTCTGACAGATAGGTGTGTGTGAAAGCCGTCCTTCACCTAGCTTGTTTGGAACACAAAGTTACATCACAGTTGCAAACTACACTCCATAAATTTATATGGGTAGGTAGTAGCTCCAACCCAGTATTAAAGAGAAAACTGCAGGAAATTCCAACGGACACTAGGAAACACACTGAAAAACCAGAGTAAAAGTTTCCCCTGCAACCCGTTCCCTTTGTGCTAGATGAATATACGTCTCTCCAGATGCTCAGATCTGAGAGATAAGTGTGTGTGAAAGCCCTACTTCACCTAGCTTGTTGGGAATACAAAGTTTCTATTAAGTTGTAAACCACAATATATACATATATAAGGGGAGGTACTAGCCCCAACCGGGTTTACAGTGAAAACTGCAGGAACTTAAAACCGGCACTAGAAAACAGATTGAGAAACCAGACAATACTTTCCCCTGCAACCCGCTCCCTTTTTGGTAGATGAATGAACGTCTCTCCATATGCTCAGTTCTGAGAGATAAGTGTGTGTGAAGCCGTCCTTCACCTAGCTTGTTGGGAACATGTAGTTTCTATTCAGTTGCAAACCACAATCCATACATATAAAAGGGGAGGTACTAGCTCCAACTCGCATTTACAATGAAAACTGCAGGAACTTCAAACTGGCACTAGGAAACAGATTGATATAACAGAGAATAGTTTCCCCTGCATCCGGTTCCCTTTGTGGTAGATGAATGAACGTTTCCCCACATGCTCAGTTCTGAGATATAAGTGTGTCTGAAAGCCGTACTTCACCTAGCTTGTTGGGAACACAAAGTTTCTTTTATGTTGCAAACTACATTCCATAAATATATATGGGGATGTTCTAGCTCCAATTCGGTTTTACAGTGAAAACTGCAGGAACTTGAAACCGGCACTAGGAAACAATCTCAGAACCAAGATTAAAATTTCTCCTGTAAACTCTTCCCTTTGTCCTAGGTGAACGAACGTCTCTCCACATGCTCAGTTCTGAGAGATAAGTGTGTGTGAAAGCCGCACTTCAAATAGCTTGTTGGGAACACAAAGTTTCTTTTCAGTTGCAAGCTACACTCCATACATTTATATGGGGAGGTACTAGCTCCAACTCGGTTTTACAGTGAAAACTGCAGGAACTTCAAACCGGCTCTAGGAAACAGACTGAAAACCCAGAGTAACAGTTTCCCCTGCCATCCGTTCCACTTGTGCTGGATGAACGAACGTATCTCCACATGCTCAGTTCTGAGAGATAAGTGTGTGTGAAAGCCGTACTTCACCTAGCTTCTTGGGAACACAAAGTTTCTGTTCAGTTGCAAACTACACTCCATACATATATATGGGCAGGTACTAGCTCCAACTGGGATTACAGTGAAAACTGCAGGAACGTCAAACCGGCACTAGGAAACTGACTGAGAAAGCAGGGTACAAGTTTCCCCTGCACCCCGTTCCCTTTGTGCTACATGAACGAACGTCTATCCACATGCTCAGTTCTGAGAGATAATTGTGTGTGAAAGCCATCCTTCACCTAGCTTGTTGAGAATTCAAAGATTCTTTTCAGTTGCAAACTACACTCCATATATATATATGGGGAAGTACAAGCTCCAACTCAGGTTTATAGTGAAAACTGCAGGAACTTCAAACTGACACTAGGAAACAGACTGAGAAACCAGAGTAAAAGTGTCTCCTGCAACCCGTTCCCTTTGCGCTAGGAGAACGAAAGTCTCTCGACATGCTCATTTCTGAGAGATGTGTGTGAGTGAAAGCAGTCCTTCACCTAGCTTGCTGGGAACACAAAGTTTCTCTTCATTTGTAAATTACACTCCATACATATACACGCGGAGGTACTAGCTCAAACCGGTTTTACAGAGAAAAAAGCAGGAATTTCAATCCGGCACTAGGAACCAGACTGAGATGCTAAGTAAAATTTTCCCCTCAACACGTTCCCCTTCTGCTAGATGAACGAACGTCTATCCACATGCTCATTTCTGAGAGATAAGTGTGTGTGAAACAGTCAATCCCCAACCTTGTTGGGAACACAAAGTTTCTTTTAAGTTGCAAACTACACTCCATAAATAAATGGGGGTGTGTAAGTTCCAAATCGGTTTTACAGAAAACCTGCAGGAAATTCAAACCGGCACTAGGAAACAGATGGAGAAGCCAGAGTAAATGTTTCCCTGCAAACCGTTCTTTTTTGCTAGGTGAACGAACGTCTCTCCACTTGCTCAGGTCTGAGAGATAAGTGTGTGTGAAAGCCGTCTTTCAACTATCTCGTTGGGAACACAAAAATTCTTCTCAGTTGCAAACTACACTCCATAAATATATATGGGGAAGTACTAGCTCCAAATCGGTTTTACAGTGAAAATTGCAGGAACTTCAAACCGGCACTAGGAAACTGACTGAGAAACCAGAGGACAAGTTTCAACTGCATCCCATTTCCTTTGTGTTACATGAAACTAAGTCTCTCCACATGCTCAGTTCTGAGAGATAAGTGTGTGTGAAAGCCATCCTTCACCTAGCTTGTTGAGAACGCAAAGATTCTTTTCAGTTGCAAACTACACTCCGTATATATATATGGGGTGGTACTAGCTCCAAATCCGTTTTGCAGAGAAAACTGCAGGAAATTCAAAACGGCAGTAGGAAAAAGACTGAGAATCCAGAGTAAAAATTTCTCCTGAAAACGGTTTACATTGTGCAAGATGAATGAACGTCTCTCCACATTCTCAGTTCTGAAAGATAAGTGTGGGTGAAAGCCGTCCTTCAACAAGCTTGTTGGGTACACAAAGATTCTTCTCAGTTGCAAACTACAATCCATATATATATATGGGTAGGTACTAGCTCCAACTCTCTTTTACAGAGAAAACTGCAGGAACTTCCATCCAACACTAGGAAACACCCTGAGAAACCAGAGTAAAATATCCCCTGTCACCCTTTCCCTTTGTGCTAGATGAATGAATGTCTCTTCGGATGCTCAGATCTGAGAGATATGTGTGTGTGAAAGCCGTCCTTCACCTAGCTAGTTGGGAACAAAAAGATTCTATTCAGTTGCATACCACAAACCATACATACATAAGGGGAGTTACTAGCTCCAACTCGGGTTTACAGTGAAAACTGCAGGAAATTAAATCCAGCACTAGGAAACAGACTCAGAACCCAGAGAAAAAGTTTATCCTGCAAACCGTTCCTTTTGTGCTAGGTGAACGAACGTCTCTCCACATGCTCAGTCCTGAGAAGTAAGTGTGTGTGAAAGGCGTCCTTCACCTACCTTGTCGGGAACACAAAGTTTCTTTTCAGTTGCAAACTACACTCCATACATATATATGGGGAGGTACTAGCTCAAATCGATTTTACAGTGAAAACTGCAGGAACTTCAAACCGGCACTAGGAAACAGACTCAGAACCCAGAGAAAAAGTTTATCCTGCAAACCGTTCCTTTTGTGCTAGGTGAACGAACGGCAATCCGCATGCTTATTTCTGAGAGATAAGTGTGTGTGAAAGCTGTCCTTCACCTACCTGGTTGGGAACACAAAGTTTCTTTTCAGGTGCTAACTACACTCCAGTCATATATATGGGGAGGTAAAAGCTCAAATCGGTTTTACAGTGAAAACAGCAGGAAGTTTAAACCGGCACTAGGAAACGGACTGAGAAAGCTGAGTAAAATTTCAAATTCCACCCGTTCCCTTTGTGCTAGATGAATGAATGTCTCTCCACATGGTCAGATCTAAGAGATAAGTGTTTCTGAAAGCCGTCCTTCACCTAGGTTGTTGGGAAAACAAAGATTCTTCCAGTTGCAAACTACACTGCATAAATATATGGGGAGGTATTACCTCCAACTCGGTTTTACAGTGAAAACTGCAGGAACTTCAAACCGGCTCTAGGAAACAGACTGAGAAACCAGAGTAACAGATTCTCCTGCTACCCGTTCCTATTGTGCTAGATGGACGAACGTCTTTCCACATGCTCAGTTCTGAGAGATAATGTGTGTGAATGCCTTCCTTAACCTAGCTTGTTGGGAACACAAAGTTTCTTTTCAGTTGCAAACTACACTCCATATATATATATGGGGAAGTACTAGTTCAAACTCGGTTTTAGAGTGAAAACTGTAGGAACTTCAAACCGGCACTAGGAAACTGACTGAGAAACCAGAGTAAAAGTTTCTCCTGAAACCGGTTTACTTTGTGGTAGATGAACCAATGTCTCTCCACATTCTCAGTTCTGAAAGATAAGTGTGGGTGAAAGCCGTCCTTCAACTAGCTTGTTGGGAACACAAAGATTCTTCTCTGTTGCAAACTACATTCCATATATATATATGGGTAGGTACTAGCTCCAACTCTGTTTTACAGAGAAAACTGCAGGAACTTCCATCCAACACTAGGAAACACACTGAGAAACCAGAGTAAAATGTTTCCCTGCCACCAGTCCCCTTTGTGCTAGATAAATGAACGTCTCTCCAGTTGCTCAGATATGAGAGGTATGTGTGTGTGAAAGCCGTCCTTCACCTAGCTAGTTGGGAACACAAAGATTCTATTCCGTTGCAAACCACAAACCATACATATATAAGGGGAGGTACTAGCTCCCACTCGGGTTTACAGTGAAAAGTGCAGGAACTTCAAACCTGCACTAGGAAACAGTTTGAGAAACCAGAGAATAATTTCTCCTGCAACCCGTTCAATTTGTGCTAGATGAATGAATGTCCCTCCACATGCTCAGTCCTGAGAAGTAAATATGGGTGAAAGGCGACATTCACCTTGCTGGTCGGGAACACAAAGTTTCTTTTCAGTTGCAAACTACTCTCCATACATATATATGGGGAGGTACTAGCTCAAATCGGTTTTACAGTGAAACCTGCAGGAACTTCAATACGGCACTAGGAAACAGAATGAGAATGTTTAGTAAAATTTCCCCTGCAGCCCGTTCCATTTGTGCTAGATGAACGAACGTCTCTCCACAAGCTCAGTTCTGAGAGATAAGTGTGTGTGAAAGTCGTACATCACCAAGCTTATTGGGAACACAAAGTTTCTTTTCATTTGCAAACTACACTCCATACATATATAAGGGGAGGTACTATTTCCAACTCTGTTTTACAGTGAAAACTGCAGGAAATTCAATCCGGAACTTGGAAACAGTCTCAGAACCCAGAGTAAAAGTTTCTCTTGTAAAACGTCCCTTTCTCCTAGGTGAACGAATGTCTCTCCACATGCTCAATTCTGAGAGATAACTGGGTGTGAAAGCCGACCTTCACCTAGCTTCTAGGGAACACAAAGTTTCTTTTCATTTGCAAACTACACTCCATACATATACATGGGCTGATACAAGCTCCACCTGTGTTTTAAAGTGAAAACTGAAGGAACTTCAAACCGGCACTAAGAAAGTAAATGAGAAACCAGAGTACAAGTTTGACATACAACCCGTTCACTTTGTGCTACATGAACGAACGTCTATCCACATGCTCAGTTCTGAGAAATAATTGTGGGTGAAAGCCATTCTTCACCTTGCTTGTTGAGAACTCAAAGTTACTTTTCAGTTGCAAACTACACTCCATACATATATATGGGGTGGTACTAGCTCCAACTGGGTTCTACAGTGAAAACTGCAGGAACGTCAAACCGGCACTAGGAAACAGACTCAGAACCCAGAGAAACAGTTTCTCCTGCAAACCGTTCACTTTGTGCTAGGTGAACGAACGTCTCTCCACATGCTCAATTCTGAGTGATAAGTGTGTGTGAAAGCCGTCCTTCATCTAGCTTGTTGGGAACACAAAGATACTTCTCAGTTGAAAACTACAATCCATAAATATATATGGGTAGGTATTAGCTCCAACTCGGTTTTACAGAGAAAACTGCAGGAACTTCCAACGGACACTAGTAAACACACTGAGAAACCAGAATAAATGTTTCCACTGCAACCCGTTCCCTTTGTGCTAGATGAATGAACGTCTCTCCACATGCACAGTTGTGAGAGATAAGTGTGTGTGAAAGCCGTACTTCTCCTAGCTTCTTGGGAACACAAAGTTTCTTTTCAGTTGCAAACTACACACCATACATATATATGGGCAGGTACTAGCTCCAACTGGGATTACAGTGAAAACTGCAGGAACGTCAAACCGGCACTAGGAAACTGACTGAGAAACCAGGGTACAAGTTTCCCCTGCAACCCTTTCCCTTTGTGCTACATGATCGAACGTCTATCCACATGCTCAGTTCTGAGAGATAAATGTGTGTGAAAGCCATCCTTCACCTAGCTTGTTGAGAACTCAAAGATTCTTTTCAGTTGCAAACTACACTCCATATATATATATGGTGAAGTATTAGCTCCAACTCGGGTTTATAGTGAAAACTGCAGGAACTTCAAACTGGCACTAGGAAACAGACTGAGAAACCAGAGTAAAAGTTTCTCCTGCAACCCGTTCCCTTAGAGCAAGTTTAAAGAAAGTCTCTCGACATGCTCATTTCTGAGAGATATGTGTGAGTGAAAGCAGTCCTTCAACTAGCTTGCTGGGAACACAAAGTTTCTCTTCAGTTGCAAATTACAGTCCATACATATACATGCGGATGTACTAGCTCAAATCGGTTTTACAGTGAAAAAAGCAGGAATTTCAATTCGGCACTAAGAACCAGACTGAGATGCTAAATAAATTTTCCCTTCAACACGTTCCCCTTCTGCTAGATGAACGAACGTCTATCCACATGCTCAGGTCTGAGAGATAAGTGTGTGTGAAAGCCGTCCTTCACCTATCTCGTTAGGAACACAAAGATTCTTCTCAGTTGGAAACTACACTCCATAAATATATATGAGGAAGTAGTAGCTCCAAATCGGTTTTACAGTGAAAATTGCTGGAACTTCAAACCGGCACTAGGAAACTGACTGAGAATCCAGAGGACAAGTTTCAACTGCATCCCGTTCCCATTGTGTTACATGAAAGTAAGTCTCTCCACATGCTCAGTTCTGAGAGATATGTGTGTGTGAAAACCATCCTTCACTTAGCTTGTTGAGAACGCAAAGTTTCTTTTCAGTTGCAAACTACACTCCGTATATATATATGGGGTGGTACTAGCTCCAAATCCGTTTTGCAGTGAAACCTGCAGGTACTTCAAAACGGCAGTAGGAAAAAGACTGAGAAACAAGAGAAAAAATTTTTCATGTAAACGGTTTACTTTGTGCTAGATGAACGAACGTCTTTCTACATTCTCAGTTCAGAAAGATAAGTGTGGGTGAAAGCCGTCCTTCAACTAGCTTGTTGGGAACACAAAGATTCTTCTCATTTGCAAACTACAATCCATATATATATATGGGTAGGTACTAGCTCCAACTCTGTTTTACAGAGAAAACTGCAGGAACTTCCATCCAACACTAGGAAACACACTGAGAAACCAGAGTAAAATATTCCCCTGCCACCCGTTCCCTATGTGCTAGATGAATGAACGTCTCTTCAGATGCTCAGATCTAAGAGATATGTGTGTGTGAAAGCCGTCCTTCAGCTAGCTAGTTGGGAACACAAAGATTCTATTCAGTTGCAAACCACAAACCATACATATATAAGGGGAGGTACTAGCTCAAAATCGGGTTTACAGTGAAAAATGCATGAACTTCATACCGGGACTAGGAAACAAATTGAGAAACCAGAGAATAGTTTCTCCTGCAACCCGTTCCCTTTGTGCTATTTGAATGAACGTCTCTCCACATGCTCAGTCCTGAGAAGTATGTGTGTGTGAAAGGCGTCCTTCACCTATCTTGTCGGGAACACAAACTTTCTTTTCAGTTGCAAACTACACTCCATACATATATATGGGGAGGTACTAGCTCAAATCAGTTTTACAGTGAAAACTGCAGGAACTTCAATACGGCACTAGGAAACAGGATGAGAAAGTTTAGTAAAATTTCCCCTGCAACCCGTTCCATTTGTGCTAGATGAATGAACATCTCTCCAGATGCTCAGTTCTGAGAGATAAGTGTGTGTGAAACCCGTCCTTCACATAGCTTGCTGGCAACACAAAATTTCTTTTTAGTTGCAAAATAAACTCCATACATATACAAGCGGTGGTAATAGCTCAAATCGGTTTTACACAGAATATAGCAGGAATTTCATTCCGGCACTTGGAAACAGACTGAGAATGATGAGTAAAATTTTCCCTGCAACCCGTTCTATTTGTGCTAGATGAAGGAACGTCTCTCAACATGCTCAGTTCTGAGAGATAAGTGTGTGTGAAAGCCGGACTTCACCTAGCTTGTTGGGAACACAAAGTTTCTATTAAGTTGCAAACCACAATCCATAAATATATAAGGGGAGGTACTAGCTCCAAACGGGTTTACAGTGAAAACTGCAGGAACTTCAAACCGGCACTAGAAAACAGATTGAGAAACCAGAAAATACTTTCCCCTGCAACCCGCTCCCTTTTCGGTAGATGAATGAACGTCTCTCCACATGCTCAGTTCTGAGAGATAAGTGTGTGTGAAGGCCGTCCTTCAGCTAGCTTGTTGGGAACAAAAAGTTTCTATTCAGTTGGAAACCACAACCCATACATATATAAGGGGAATTACTAGCTCCAACTCACGTTTACAATGAAAACTGCAGGAACTTCAAACCGGAACTAGGAAACAGATTGAGATATCAGAGTAAAAGTTTCCCCCAAACAGTTCCATTTGTGCTAGATGAATGAAAGTCTCTCCAGATGCTCAGTTCTGAGAGATAAGTGTGTGTGAAAGCAGTCCTTCACCAAGCTTGTTGGGAACACAAAGTTTCTTTTCAGTTGCAAACTACAATCCATACATATATATGGGGAGGTACTAGCTCCAAATCTGTTTTACAGTGAAAACTGCAGGAAATTCAAACCGGAACTAGGAAATTGTCTCAGAACCCAGAGTAAAACTTTCTCCTGTAAACCGTCCCTTTGTCCTATGTGAACGAACGTCTATCCACATGCTCAGTTCTGACAGATAATTGTGTGTGAAAGCCATTCTTCACCTAGCTTGTTGGGAACACAAAGTTTCTTTTCATTTGCAAATTACAGTCCACACATATATATAGGTAGGTCCTAGCTCCAACTGGGTTTTACAGTGAAAACTGCAGGAACGTCAAACTGGCACTAGGAAATAGACTGGGAAACCAGAGTAAAAGTTTCCCCTTCAAACCGTTCCCTTTGTGCTAGATGAAAGAACGTCTCTCCACATGCTCAGTTCTGAGAGATAATTGGGTGTGAAAGCCGTCCTTCAACTAGCTTGTTGGGAACACAAAGTTTCTATTCAGTTCCTAACCACAATCCATACATATATAAGGGGAAGTACTAGCTCCAACTGGGTTTTACAGCGAAAACTGCAGGAATTTCAAAAAGGAACTAGGAAACAGATTGAGAAACCAGAGAATATTTTTTCCTGCAACCAGTTCTCTTTGTGGTAGATGAATGAACGTCTCTCCACATGCTCAGATCTGAGAGATAAGTGTGTGTGAAAGCCGTCCATCACCAAGCTTGTTGGGAACACAAAGTTTCTTTTCAGTTGCAAACTACACTCCATACCTATATATGGGGAGGTACTAATTCCAACTCGTGTTTACAGTGAAAACAGCAGGAACTTCAAACCGGCACTAGGAAACAGTTTGAGAAACCAGAGAATAGTTTCCCCTGCATCCCGTCCCCTTTGTGCTACATGAACGAACGTCTCTCCACATGCTCAGTTCTGAAAAATAATTGTGTGTGAAAGCCATCTTTCACCTACCTTGTTGAGAACGTAAAGTTTCTTTTCAGTTGCCAAATACACTCCATACAATTATATGGGGTGGTAATAGTTCCAAATGGGTTTTACAGTGAAAACTGCAGGAACTTCAAACCGGCACTAGGAAACACCCTCAGAACCCAGATAGTCAGTTTCCCTGCAACACGTTCACTTTGTGCTAGATGAATGAACGTCTCTCCAAATGATCAGATCTGAGAGATAAATGTGTGTGAAAGCCGTCCTTCACCTAGCTTGTTGGGAATACAAAGTTTCTATTCAGTTGCAAACCACAATCCATACATATATAATGGGAGGTACAAGCTCCAACTCGCGTTTACAATTAAAACTGCAGGAACTTCACACCGGCACTAGGAAACAGATTGATAAACCAGAGATTAGTTTCCCCTGCATCCCGTTCCATTTGTGGTATATGAATGAACGTCTCTCCACATGC
This sequence comes from Camelus bactrianus, assembly GCF_048773025.1. Classification (NCBI taxonomy): domain Eukaryota; kingdom Metazoa; phylum Chordata; class Mammalia; order Artiodactyla; family Camelidae; genus Camelus; species Camelus bactrianus. The sequence goes on from NC_133566.1 coordinate 1,669,598, forward strand.
TCAGTTCTGAGAGAAAAGTGTGTGTTAAAGCCGCCCTTCACCTTGTTTGTTGGGAACACAAATATGCTTTTCAGTTGCAAACTACACTCCATACATATATATGGGGAGTTACTAGCTCCAACTCGGATATGCAGTGAAAACTGCAGGAACTACAAACCGGCTCTAGGAAAAAGATTGAGAATCCGGAGTATCACTTTAACCAGCTACCCGTTAATATTTTGATGGATGAACGAACGTCTCTCGACTTGCTCAGATCTGAGAGATAAGTGTGAGTGAAAGCCGTACTTCACCTAGCTTGTTGGGAAAACCAAGTTTCTTTTCAGTTGCAAACTGCACTCCTTACGTATATATGGGGAGGTAAGAGCTCCAACTGGGTTTTACAGTGAAAACTGCAGGAACGTCAATCCGGAACTCTGAAAGAGTCTCAGAACCAAGAGTAAAAGTTTCTATTGTAAACCGTCCATTTGTCCTAGGTGAACGAACATCTCTCAACATGCTCAGATCTGAGAGAAAAGTGTGTGTGAAAGCCGCGCTTCAACTTGCTTGTTGGGAACACAAAGTTACTTTTCAGTTGCAAACTACAATCCATACATATATATGGGGAAGTACTAGCTCCAAATAGTGTTTACAGTGAAATCTGCAGGAACTTCAAACCGGCACTAGGAAACAGATTGAGAAACCAGAGAATAGTTTCCCCTGCATCCCGTCCCATTTGTGCTACGTGAACGAACGTCTCTCCACATGCTCAGTTCTGAGAAATAATTGTGTGTGAAAGCCATACTTCACCTAGCTTGTTGAGAACGCAAAGTTTCTTTTCAGTTGCAAAATACACTTCATACAAATATATGGGGTGGTACTAGGTCCAAATGCGTTTTACAGTGAAAACTGCAGAAACTTCAAACTGGCACTAGGAAACACACTCAGAACCCAGATAACCATTTTCTCCTGCAACACGTTCATTTTTTGCAAGGTGAACGAACGTCTCTCCACATGCTCAATTCTGAGTGATAAGTGTGTTTGAAAGCCGTCCTTCACCTAGCTTGTTTGGAACACAAAGATACTCCACAGTTGCAAACTACATTCCATAAATATATATTGGTATGTACTAGCTCCAACTCAGTTTTACAGAGAAAACTGCAGGAACTTCCAACGGACACTAGGAAATACACTGAGAAACCAGAGTAAAATTTTCCCCTGCAAACAGTTCCCTTTGTGGTAGACGAATGAACGTCTCTCCAGATGCTCAGATTTGAGAGATAAATGTGTGTGAAAGCCAAACTTCACATAGCTTGTTGGGAATACAAAGTTTCTATTCAGTTGCAAACCACAATCCATACATATATAAGGGGAGGTACTAGCTCCAACTCGCATTTACAATTAACACTGCAGGAATTTCAAACAGGCACTAGGAATTAGATTGATAAACCAGAGTATAGTTTCCCCTGCATCGCGTTCCCTTTGTGGTAGATGAATGAACGTCTCTGCACATGCTCAGTTCTGAGAGATAAGTGTGTGTGAAAGCCATTCTTCACCAACCTTGTTGGGAACACAAAGTTACTTTTCAGTTGCAAAATCCACTCCATAAATATATATGGGGAGATACTAGCTCCAATTCGGTTTTACAGTGAAAACTGCAGGAAATTGAAACCGGCACTAGGAAACATTCTCAGAACCCAGAGTAATAGTTTCTCCTGAAAACCGTTCCCATAGTCCTAGGTGAACGAACGTCTCTCCACATGCTAGGTTCTGAGAGATAAGTGTGTGTGAAAGCCGTCCTTCACCTAGCTTGTTGGGAACACAAAATTTCTTTTCAGTTGCAAAATACATTCCATACATATATATGGGGAGGTACTAGCTCCAACTCGGTTTTACACTGAAAACTGCAGGAATTTCTGACCGGTTCTAGGAAACAGACTGAGAACCCAGAGTAACAGTTTCCCCTGCTATCCGTTCCCATTGTGCTGGATGAACGAACATCTCTCCACATGCTGAGTTCTGAGAGATAAGTGTGTGTTAAAGCCGTCCTTCACCTAGCTTGTTGGGAACACAAAGATACTTCACAGTTGCAAACTACACTCCATAAATATATGGGAAAGTACTAGCTCCAACTCAGTTTTACAGAGAAAACTGCAGGAACTTCCAACGGTCACTAGGAAACACACTGGGAAACCAGAGTAAAAGTTTCCCCTGCAACCCGTTCCCTTTGTGCTAGATGAATGAACGTCTCTCCAGAAGCTCAGATCTGAGAGATATATGTGTGCGAAAGCCGTACTTCACTTAGCTTGTTGGGAACACAAAATTTCTATTCAGTTGCAAACCACAATCCATACTTATATAAGGGGAGGTACTAGCTCCAACTCACGTTTACAATGAAAACTGCAGGAACTTCAAACTGGCACTAGGAAACAGATTGATAAAACAAAGAATAGTTTCACATGCATACGGTTCCCTTTGTGGTAGATGAATGAAAGTCTCTCCACATGATCAGTTCTGAGAGATAAGTGTGTGTGAAAGCCGTCCTTCACCTAGCTTGTTGGGAAACAAAGTTTCTTTTCAGTTGCAAACTACATTCCATAAATATATATGGGGAGGTACTAGCTCCAATTCGGTTTTACAGTGAAAACTGCAGGATATTGAAACCGGCACTAGGAAACATTCTCAGAACAAAGAGTAAAAGTTTCTCCTGTAAATCGTTCCATTTGTCCTAGGTGAACGAATGTCTCTCCACATGCTCAATTCTGAGACATATGTGTGTGTGAAAGCCGCTCTTCACGTAGCTTGTTGGGAACACAAAGTTTCTTTTCAGTTGCAAAATATACTCCATAAATTTATATGGGGAGGTACAAGCTCCAACTCGGTTTTAAAGTGAAAACTGCAGGAACTTCAAACCAGATCTAGGAAACAGCCTGAGAACCCAGAGTAACAGTTTCCCCTGATACCCGTTCCAATTGTGCTGGATGAACGAACGTCTATCCACATGCTCAGTTCTGAGAGATAAGTGTGTGTTAAAGCCCAACTTCACCTAGCTTCTTGGGAACACAAAGTTTCTTTTCAGTTGTAAAAAACACTCCATACATATAAATGGGCAGGTACCATCTCCAACTGGGTTTTAAGTGAAAACTGCAGGAATGTCAAACCAGCACTAGGAAACTGACTGAGAAACCAGGGTACAAGTTTCCCCTGCAACCCGTTCCCTTTGTGCTACATGAACGAACGTCTCTCCACATGCTAAGTTCTGAGAGATAATTGTGTGTAAGCCATCCTTCACCAAGCTTGTTGAGAACGCAAAGTTTCTATTCAGTTGCAAATTACACTCCATACATATATATGGGGAAGTAATAGCTCCAACACTTTTTTAAAGTGAAAACTGCAGGAACTTCAAACTTGCACTAGGAAACAGAGTGAGAAACCAAAGTAAAAGTTTCTCCTGCAACCCGTTTCCTTTGTGCTACGTGAACGAAAATCTCTCCACATGCTCAGTTCTGAGAGATAAGTGTGTGTGAAAGCCGTCCTTCACCTTGCTTGCTGGGAACACAAAGTTTCTTTTCAGTTGCAAAACACACTCCATACATATGCATGCGGAGGTACAATCTCAAATCGGTTTTACAGTGAAAATAGCAGGAATTTCAATCCGGGACTAGGAAACAGACTGAGAATGCTGTGTAAAATTTTCTCTTCAAACTCTACCCTTTGTGCTAGATGAACGAAGGTCTACCCAAATGCTCACTTCTGAGAGATAAGTGTGTGTGAAAGCCATCCCTAACCTAGCTTGTTGGGAAAGCAAAGTTTCTTTTCAGTTGCAAACTACAATCCATAAATATATATGAGGAGTTATTAGCTCCAACTCGGTTTTACAAAGAAAACTGCAGGAACTTCAAACCGGCACTAGGAAACAGTCTCAGAACCCAGAATTAAAGTTTCTCCTGTAAACTGTTCCCTTTGTCCAAGGTGAACGAACGTCTCTCCACATGCTCAGTTCTGAGAGATAAGTGTGTGTTAAAGCCGCACTTCAACTAGCTTGTTGGGAACACAATGTTACTTTTCAGATGCAAACTACACTCCATATATATATATGGGGAGGTACTAGCTCCAACTCGGATTTACAGTGAAAACTGCAGGAACTTCAAACCAGCTCTAGGAAACAGACTGAGAACCCGGAGTAACACTTTCCACTGCTACCCGTTCCCATTGTGCTGGATGAACGAAAGTCCCTCCACTTGCTCATTTCTGAGAGATAAGTGTGTGTGAAAGCCGTCCTTCACCAAGCTACTTGAAAACACAAAGTTACTTTTCAGTGGCAAATGACATTCCTTAATTATATATGGGGAGGTACTAGCTCCAAATGGGTTTTACAGTGAAAACTGCAGGAACTTCAGTCCGGCACTAGGAAACATTCTCAGAAACCACAGTAAAATTTCTCCTGTAAAACGTCTATTTGTCCTAGGTGAACGAACTTCTCTCCACATGCTCAGTTCTGAGAGATAATTGTGTGTGAAAGCCATCCTTCACATAGCTTGTTGAGAACTCAAAGTTACTTTTCAGTTGCAAACTACACTCCATACATATATATGGGGTGGTACTAGCTCCAACTGGGTTCTACAGTGAAAACTGCAGGAACGTCAAACCGGCACTAGGAAACAGACTCAGAACCCAGAGAAACAGTTTCTCCTGCAAACCGTTCACTTTGTGCTAGGTGAACGAACGTCTCTCCACATGCTCAATTCTGAGTGATAAGTGTGTGTGAAAGCCGTCCTTCATCTAGCTTGTTGGGAACACAAAGATACTTCTCAGTTGAAAACTACAATCCATAAATATATATGGGTAGGTATTAGCTCCAACTCGGTTTTACAGAGAAAACTGCAGGAACTTCCAACGGACACTAGTAAACACACTGAGAAACCAGAATAAATGTTTCCACTGCAACCCGTTCCCTTTGTGCTAGATGAATGAACGTCTCTCCACATGCACAGTTGTGAGAGATAAGTGTGTGTGAAAGCCGTACTTCTCCTAGCTTCTTGGGAACACAAAGTTTCTTTTCAGTTGCAAACTACACACCATACATATATATGGGCAGGTACTAGCTCCAACTGGGATTACAGTGAAAACTGCAGGAACGTCAAACCGGCACTAGGAAACTGACTGAGAAACCAGGGTACAAGTTTCCCCTGCAACCCTTTCCCTTTGTGCTACATGATCGAACGTCTATCCACATGCTCAGTTCTGAGAGATAAATGTGTGTGAAAGCCATCCTTCACCTAGCTTGTTGAGAACTCAAAGATTCTTTTCAGTTGCAAACTACACTCCATATATATATATGGGGAAGTATTAGCTCCAACTCGGGTTTATAGTGAAAACTGCAGGAACTTCAAACTGGCACTAGGAAACAGACTGAGAAACCAGAGTAAAAGTTTCTCCTGCAACCCGTTCCCTTAGAGCAAGTTTAAAGAAAGTCTCTCGACATGCTCATTTCTGAGAGATATGTGTGAGTGAAAGCAGTCCTTCAACTAGCTTGCTGGGAACACAAAGTTTCTCTTCAGTTGCAAATTACAGTCCATACATATACATGCGGAGGTACTAGCTCAAATCGGTTTTACAGTGAAAAAAGCAGGAATTTCAATTCGGCACTAAGAACCAGACTGAGATGCTAAATAAATTTTCCCTTCAACACGTTCCCCTTCTGCTAGATGAACGAACGTCTATCCACATGCTCAGGTCTGAGAGATAAGTGTGTGTGAAAGCCGTCCTTCACCTATCTCGTTAGGAACACAAAGATTCTTCTCAGTTGGAAACTACACTCCATAAATATATATGAGGAAGTAGTAGCTCCAAATCGGTTTTACAGTGAAAATTGCTGGAACTTCAAACCGGCACTAGGAAACTGACTGAGAATCCAGAGGACAAGTTTCAACTGCATCCCGTTCCCATTGTGTTACATGAAAGTAAGTCTCTCCACATGCTCAGTTCTGAGAGATATGTGTGTGTGAAAACCATCCTTCACTTAGCTTGTTGAGAACGCAAAGTTTCTTTTCAGTTGCAAACTACACTCCGTATATATATATGGGGTGGTACTAGCTCCAAATCCGTTTTGCAGTGAAACCTGCAGGTACTTCAAAACGGCAGTAGGAAAAAGACTGAGAAACAAGAGAAAAAATTTTTCATGTAAACGGTTTACTTTGTGCTAGATGAACGAACGTCTTTCTACATTCTCAGTTCAGAAAGATAAGTGTGGGTGAAAGCCGTCCTTCAACTAGCTTGTTGGGAACACAAAGATTCTTCTCATTTGCAAACTACAATCCATATATATATATGGGTAGGTACTAGCTCCAACTCTGTTTTACAGAGAAAACTGCAGGAACTTCCATCCAACACTAGGAAACACACTGAGAAACCAGAGTAAAATATTCCCCTGCCACCCGTTCCCTATGTGCTAGATGAATGAACGTCTCTTCAGATGCTCAGATCTAAGAGATATGTGTGTGTGAAAGCCGTCCTTCAGCTAGCTAGTTGGGAACACAAAGATTCTATTCAGTTGCAAACCACAAACCATACATATATAAGGGGAGGTACTAGCTCAAAATCGGGTTTACAGTGAAAACTGCAGGAACTTCAAACCGGCACTAGAAAACAGATTGAGAAACCAGAAAATACTTTCCCCTGCAACCCGCTCCCTTTTCGGTAGATGAATGAACGTCTCTCCACATGCTCAGTTCTGAGAGATAAGTGTGTGTGAAGGCCGTCCTTCAGCTAGCTTGTTGGGAACAAAAAGTTTCTATTCAGTTGGAAACCACAACCCATACATATATAAGGGGAATTACTAGCTCCAACTCACGTTTACAATGAAAACTGCAGGAACTTCAAACCGGAACTAGGAAACAGATTGAGATATCAGAGTAAAAGTTTCCCCCAAACAGTTCCATTTGTGCTAGATGAATGAAAGTCTCTCCAGATGCTCAGTTCTGAGAGATAAGTGTGTGTGAAAGCAGTCCTTCACCAAGCTTGTTGGGAACACAAAGTTTCTTTTCAGTTGCAAACTACAATCCATACATATATATGGGGAGGTACTAGCTCCAAATCTGTTTTACAGTGAAAACTGCAGGAAATTCAAACCGGAACTAGGAAATTGTCTCAGAACCCAGAGTAAAACTTTCTCCTGTAAACCGTCCCTTTGTCCTATGTGAACGAACGTCTATCCACATGCTCAGTTCTGACAGATAATTGTGTGTGAAAGCCATTCTTCACCTAGCTTGTTGGGAACACAAAGTTTCTTTTCATTTGCAAATTACAGTCCACACATATATATAGGTAGGTCCTAGCTCCAACTGGGTTTTACAGTGAAAACTGCAGGAACGTCAAACTGGCACTAGGAAATAGACTGGGAAACCAGAGTAAAAGTTTCCCCTTCAAACCGTTCCCTTTGTGCTAGATGAAAGAACGTCTCTCCACATGCTCAGTTCTGAGAGATAATTGGGTGTGAAAGCCGTCCTTCAACTAGCTTGTTGGGAACACAAAGTTTCTATTCAGTTCCTAACCACAATCCATACATATATAAGGGGAAGTACTAGCTCCAACTGGGTTTTACAGCGAAAACTGCAGGAATTTCAAAAAGGAACTAGGAAACAGATTGAGAAACCAGAGAATATTTTTTCCTGCAACCAGTTCTCTTTGTGGTAGATGAATGAACGTCTCTCCACATGCTCAGATCTGAGAGATAAGTGTGTGTGAAAGCCGTCCATCACCAAGCTTGTTGGGAACACAAAGTTTCTTTTCAGTTGCAAACTACACTCCATACCTATATATGGGGAGGTACTAATTCCAACTCGTGTTTACAGTGAAAACAGCAGGAACTTCAAACCGGCACTAGGAAACAGTTTGAGAAACCAGAGAATAGTTTCCCCTGCATCCCGTCCCCTTTGTGCTACATGAACGAACGTCTCTCCACATGCTCAGTTCTGAAAAATAATTGTGTGTGAAAGCCATCTTTCACCTACCTTGTTGAGAACGCAAAGTTTCTTTTCAGTTGCCAAATACACTCCATACAATTATATGGGGTGGTAATAGTTCCAAATGGGTTTTACAGTGAAAACTGCAGGAACTTCAAACCGGCACTAGGAAACACCCTCAGAACCCAGATAGTCAGTTTCCCTGCAACACGTTCACTTTGTGCTAGATGAATGAACGTCTCTCCAAATGATCAGATCTGAGAGATAAATGTGTGTGAAAGCCATTCTTCACCAACCTTGTTGGGAACACAAAGTTACTTTTCAGTTGCAAAATCCACTCCATAAATATATATGGGGAGATACTAGCTCCAATTCGGTTTTACAGTGAAAACTGCAGGAAATTGAAACCGGCACTAGGAAACATTCTCAGAACCCAGAGTAATAGTTTCTCCTGAAAACCGTTCCCATAGTCCTAGGTGAACGAACGTCTCTCCACATGCTAGGTTCTGAGAGATAAGTGTGTGTGAAAGCCGTCCTTCACCTAGCTTGTTGGGAACACAAAATTTCTTTTCAGTTGCAAAATACATTCCATACATATATATGGGGAGGTACTAGCTCCAACTCGGTTTTACACTGAAAACTGTAGGAATTTCTGACCGGTTCTAGGAAACAGACTGAGAACCCAGAGTAACAGTTTCCCCTGCTATCCGTTCCCATTGTGCTGGATGAACGAACATCTCTCCACATGCTGAGTTCTGAGAGATAAGTGTGTGTTAAAGCCGTCCTTCACCTAGCTTGTTGGGAACACAAAGATACTTCACAGTTGCAAACTACACTCCATAAATATATGGGAAAGTACTAGCTCCAACTCAGTTTTACAGAGAAAACTGCAGGAACTTCCAACGGTCACTAGGAAACACACTGGGAAACCAGAGTAAAAGTTTCCCCTGCAACCCGTTCCCTTTGTGCTAGATGAATGAACGTCTCTCCAGAAGCTCAGATCTGAGAGATATATGTGTGCGAAAGCCGTACTTCACTTAGCTTGTTGGGAACACAAAATTTCTATTCAGTTGCAAACCACAATCCATACTTATATAAGGGGAGGTACTAGCTCCAACTCACGTTTACAATGAAAACTGCAGGAACTTCAAACTGGCACTAGGAAACAGATTGATAAAACAAAGAATAGTTTCACATGCATACGGTTCCCTTTGTGGTAGATGAATGAAAGTCTCTCCACATGATCAGTTCTGAGAGATAAGTGTGTGTGAAAGCCGTCCTTCACCTAGCTTGTTGGGAAACAAAGTTTCTTTTCAGTTGCAAACTACATTCCATAAATATATATGGGGAGGTACTAGCTCCAATTCGGTTTTACAGTGAAAACTGCAGGATCTTGAAACCGGCACTAGGAAACATTCTCAGAACAAAGAGTAAAAGTTTCTCCTGTAAATCGTTCCATTTGTCCTAGGTGAACGAATGTCTCTCCACATGCTCAATTCTGAGACATATGTGTGTGTGAAAGCCGCTCTTCACGTAGCTTGTTGGGAACACAAAGTTTCTTTTCAGTTGCAAAATATACTCCATAAATTTATATGGGGAGGTACAAGCTCCAACTCGGTTTTAAAGTGAAAACTGCAGGAACTTCAAACCAGATCTAGGAAACAGCCTGAGAACCCAGAGTAACAGTTTCCCCTGATACCCGTTCCAATTGTGCTGGATGAACGAACGTCTATCCACATGCTCAGTTCTGAGAGATAAGTGTGTGTTAAAGCCCAACTTCACCTAGCTTCTTGGGAACACAAAGTTTCTTTTCAGTTGTAAAAAACACTCCATACATATAAATGGGCAGGTACCATCTCCAACTGGGTTTTAAGTGAAAACTGCAGGAATGTCAAACCAGCACTAGGAAACTGACTGAGAAACCAGGGTACAAGTTTCCCCTGCAACCCGTTCCCTTTGTGCTACATGAACGAACGTCTCTCCACATGCTAAGTTCTGAGAGATAATTGTGTGTAAGCCATCCTTCACCAAGCTTGTTGAGAACGCAAAGTTTCTATTCAGTTGCAAATTACACTCCATACATATATATGGGGAAGTAATAGCTCCAACACTTTTTTAAAGTGAAAACTGCAGGAACTTCAAACTTGCACTAGGAAACAGAGTGAGAAACCAAAGTAAAAGTTTCTCCTGCAACCCGTTTCCTTTGTGCTACGTGAACGAAAATCTCTCCACATGCTCAGTTCTGAGAGATAAGTGTGTGTGAAAGCCGTCCTTCACCTTGCTTGCTGGGAACACAAAGTTTCTTTTCAGTTGCAAAACACACTCCATACATATGCATGCGGAGGTACAATCTCAAATCGGTTTTACAGTGAAAATAGCAGGAATTTCAATCCGGGACTAGGAAACAGACTGAGAATGCTGTGTAAAATTTTCTCTTCAAACTCTACCCTTTGTGCTAGATGAACGAAGGTCTACCCAAATGCTCACTTCTGAGAGATAAGTGTGTGTGAAAGCCATCCCTAACCTAGCTTGTTGGGAAAGCAAAGTTTCTTTTCAGTTGCAAACTACAATCCATAAATATATATGAGGAGTTATTAGCTCCAACTCGGTTTTACAAAGAAAACTGCAGGAACTTCAAACCGGCACTAGGAAACAGTCTCAGAACCCAGAATTAAAGTTTCTCCTGTAAACTGTTCCCTTTGTCCAAGGTGAACGAACGTCTCTCCACATGCTCAGTTCTGAGAGATAAGTGTGTGTTAAAGCCGCACTTCAACTAGCTTGTTGGGAACACAATGTTACTTTTCAGATGCAAACTACACTCCATATATATATATGGGGAGGTACTAGCTCCAACTCGGATTTACAGTGAAAACTGCAGGAACTTCAAACCAGCTCTAGGAAACAGACTGAGAACCCGGAGTAACACTTTCCACTGCTACCCGTTCCCATTGTGCTGGATGAACGAAAGTCCCTCCACTTGCTCATTTCTGAGAGATAAGTGTGTGTGAAAGCCGTCCTTCACCAAGCTACTTGAAAACACAAAGTTACTTTTCAGTGGCAAATGACATTCCTTAATTATATATGGGGAGGTACTAGCTCCAAATGGGTTTTACAGTGAAAACTGCAGGAACTTCAGTCCGGCACTAGGAAACATTCTCAGAAACCACAGTAAAATTTCTCCTGTAAAACGTCTATTTGTCCTAGGTGAACGAACTTCTCTCCACATGCTCAGTTCTGAGAGATAATTGTGTGTGAAAGCCATCCTTCACATAGCTTGTTGAGAACTCAAAGTTACTTTTCAGTTGCAAACTACACTCCATACATATATATGGGGTGGTACTAGCTCCAACTGGGTTCTACAGTGAAAACTGCAGGAACGTCAAACCGGCACTAGGAAACAGACTCAGAACCCAGAGAAACAGTTTCTCCTGCAAACCGTTCACTTTGTGCTAGGTGAACGAACGTCTCTCCACATGCTCAATTCTGAGTGATAAGTGTGTGTGAAAGCCGTCCTTCATCTAGCTTGTTGGGAACACAAAGATACTTCTCAGTTGAAAACTACAATCCATAAATATATATGGGTAGGTATTAGCTCCAACTCGGTTTTACAGAGAAAACTGCAGGAACTTCCAACGGACACTAGTAAACACACTGAGAAACCAGAATAAATGTTTCCACTGCAACCCGTTCCCTTTGTGCTAGATGAATGAACGTCTCTCCACATGCACAGTTGTGAGAGATAAGTGTGTGTGAAAGCCGTACTTCTCCTAGCTTCTTGGGAACACAAAGTTTCTTTTCAGTTGCAAACTACACACCATACATATATATGGGCAGGTACTAGCTCCAACTGGGATTACAGTGAAAACTGCAGGAACGTCAAACCGGCACTAGGAAACTGACTGAGAAACCAGGGTACAAGTTTCCCCTGCAACCCTTTCCCTTTGTGCTACATGATCGAACGTCTATCCACATGCTCAGTTCTGAGAGATAAATGTGTGTGAAAGCCATCCTTCACCTAGCTTGTTGAGAACTCAAAGATTCTTTTCAGTTGCAAACTACACTCCATATATATATATGGGGAAGTATTAGCTCCAACTCGGGTTTATAGTGAAAACTGCAGGAACTTCAAACTGGCACTAGGAAACAGACTGAGAAACCAGAGTAAAAGTTTCTCCTGCAACCCGTTCCCTTAGAGCAAGTTTAAAGAAAGTCTCTCGACATGCTCATTTCTGAGAGATATGTGTGAGTGAAAGCAGTCCTTCAACTAGCTTGCTGGGAACACAAAGTTTCTCTTCAGTTGCAAATTACAGTCCATACATATACATGCGGAGGTACTAGCTCAAATCGGTTTTACAGTGAAAAAAACAGGAATTTCAATTCGGCACTAAGAACCAGACTGAGATGCTAAATAAATTTTCCCTTCAACACGTTCCCCTTCTGCTAGATGAACGAACGTCTATCCACATGCTCAGGTCTGAGAGATAAGTGTGTGTGAAAGCCGTCCTTCACCTATCTCGTTAGGAACACAAAGATTCTTCTCAGTTGGAAACTACACTCCATAAATATATATGAGGATGTAGTAGCTCCAAATCGGTTTTACAGTGAAAATTGCTGGAACTTCAAACCGGCACTAGGAAACTGACTGAGAATCCAGAGGACAAGTTTCAACTGCATCCCGTTCCCATTGTGTTACATGAAAGTAAGTCTCTCCACATGCTCAGTTCTGAGAGATATGTGTGTGTGAAAACCATCCTTCACTTAGCTTGTTGAGAACGCAAAGTTTCTTTTCAGTTGCAAACTACACTCCGTATATATATATGGGGTGGTACTAGCTCCAAATCCGTTTTGCAGTGAAACCTGCAGGTACTTCAAAACGGCAGTAGGAAAAAGACTGAGAAACAAGAGAAAAAATTTTTCATGTAAACGGTTTACATTGTGCTAGATGAACGAACGTCTTTCTACATTCTCAGTTCAGAAAGATAAGTGTGGGTGAAAGCCGTCCTTCAACTAGCTTGTTGGGAACACAAAGATTCTTCTCATTTGCAAACTACAATCCATATATATATATGGGTAGGTACTAGCTCCAACTCTGTTTTACAGAGAAAACTGCAGGAACTTCCATCCAACACTAGGAAACACACTGAGAAACCAGAGTAAAATATTCCCCTGCCACCCGTTCCCTATGTGCAAGATGAATGAACGTCTCTTCAGATGCTCAGATCTAAGAGATATGTGTGTGTGAAAGCCGTACATCACCAAGCATGTAGGGAACACAAAGTTTCTTTCAAGTTGCTAACTACACTCCATACATATATATGGGGAGGTACTTGTTCCAACTCGGTTTTACAGTAAAAACTGCAGGAACTTCAATCCGGCACTTGGAAACAGTCTCAGAACCCAGAGCAAAAGTTTCTCCTGTAAAACGTCCCTTTCTCCTAGGTGAACGAAAATCTCTCCACATGCTCAGTTCTGATAGATAAGTGTGTGTGAAAGCCATTCTTCACCAAGCTTGTTGAGAACACAAAGTTTCTTTTCAGTTGGAAACTACACTCCATACATATATATGGGGTGGTACAAGCTCCAACTGGGTTCTACATTGAAAACTGCAGGAACGTCTAACTGGCAATAGGAAACAGACTCAGAACCAAGAGAAACAGTTTTCCTGCAACCCGTTCACTTTGTGCTAGGTGAACGAACATCTCTCCACATGCTCAATTCTGAGAGAAAAGTGTTTGTGAAAGCCGTCCTTCACCTAGAATGTTGGGAACACAAAGATACTTCTCATTTGCAAAATACACTCCAAAAATATATATGGGTAGGTACTAGTACCAACTCGGTTTTACAGAGAAAACTGCAGGAACTTCCAACGGACACTAGGAAACACACTGAGAAACCAGAGTAAAAGTTTCCACTGCAACCCGTTCAATTTGTGCTAGATGAATGAACGTCTCTCCAGATGCTCTGATCTGAGAGATAAGTTTGTGTGAAAGCCGTCCTTCACCTAGCTTGTTGGGAACACAAAGTTTCTATTCAGTTGCAAACAACAATCCATACATATATAAGGGGATGTACTAGCTCCAACTCGGGTTTACAGTGAAAACTGAAGGAACTTCAAACCGGCACTAAAAAACAGATAGAGAAACCAGAAAATACTTTTTCCTGCAACCTTCTCCCTTTGTGCTAGATGAATGAACGTCTCTCAACATGCTCAGTTCTGAGAGAAAAGTGTGTGTGAAAGCCGTCCTTCAACTAGCTTGTTGGGAACAAAAATTTTCTTTTCAGTTGCAAACTGCACTCCATACATATATATCGGGAGGCACTAGCTCAAAATGGTTTTACAGTGAAAACTGCAGGAACTTAAAAACGGCACTAGGAAACATTCTCAGAACCAAGAGTAAAAGTTTCTCCTGTAAACCTTTCCCTTTGTCCTAGATGAACGAAAGTCTCTCCACATGCTCAGTTCTGAGAGATAACTGTGTGTGAAAGCCACACTTCACCTAGCTTGTTGGGAACACAAAGATTCTTTTCAGTTGCAAAATACACTCCATACATATATATGGGGAGGTACTAGCTCCAAATATGTTTTACAGTGAAAACTGCAGGAACTTCAAACCGGCACTAGGAAAAAGTCTGAGAACCCGGAGTAACACTTTCAACTGCTACCCGTTCCCATTGTGCTGGATGAACGAAAGTCTCTCCACTTGCTCATTTCTGAGAGATAAGTGTGTGTGAAAGCCATCCTTCACTTAGCTTGTTGAGAACGCAAAGTTTCTTTTCAGTTGCAAATTACACTCCATAAATATAGATGGGGTGGTGCTAGCTCCAACTGGGTTTTACAGTGAAAACTGCAGGAACTTCAAACCGGCACTAGGAAACAGACTCAGAACCCAGAGAAACAGTTTCTCCTGCAACCCGTTCTTTTTTTGCTAGGTGAACGAACGTCTCTCCACATGCTCAATTCTGAGTGATAAGTGTGTGTGAAAGCCGTCCTTCATCTCGCTTGTAGGGAACACAAAGATACTTCTCAGTTGCAAACTACACTCCATAAATATATATAGGTAGGTACTAGCTCCAACTCGGTTTTACAGAGAAAACTGCAATAACTTCCATCGGACACTAGGAAACACACTGAGAAACCAGAGTAAAAATTTCCCCTGCAAACCGTTCCCTTTGTGCTTGATGAATGAACGACTCTCCAGATGCTCAGATCTGAGAGATAAATGTGTGTGAAAGCCGAACTTCAACTAGCATGTTGGGAACACAAAGTTTCTTTTAAGTTGCAACCCACAATCCATACATATATAAGTTGATGTACTAGCTCCAACGCGGGTTTACAGTGAAAACTGCAGGAACTTCAAACCGGCAATAGAAAACAGATTGAGAAACCAGATAATACTTTTTCCTGCAACCTTCTCCCTTTTTCTAGATGAATGAATGTTTCTCCACAGGCTCAGTTCTGAGAGATAAGTGTGTGTGAAAGCCATCTTTCACCTAGCTTGTTGGGAACACATACTTTCTTTTCAGTTGCAAACTACACTCCATACATATATATGGGGAGGTACTAGTTCCAACTCGGTTTTACAGTAAAAACTGCAGGAACTTCAATCCGGCACTTGGAACAGTCTCAGAACCCAGAGTAAAATTTCTCCTGTAAAACGTCCCTTTCTCCTAGGTGAACGAAAGTCTCTCCATATGCTCAGTTCGGAGAGATAAGTGTGTGTGAAAGCCACCCTTCACCTAGCTTGTTGAGAACACAAAGCTTCTTTTCAGTTGGAAACTACACTCCATACATATTTATGGGGTGGTTCTAGATCCAACTGTGTTCTACAGTGAAAACTGTAGGAACGTCAAACCGGCACTAGGAAACAGACGCAGAACCCAGAGAAACAGTTTTCCTGCAAACAGTTCACTTTGTGCTAGGTGAACGAACGTCTCTCCACATGCTCAATTCTGAGAGAAAAGTGTTTGTGTAAGCCGTCCTTCACCTAGATTGTTGGGAACACAAAGATACTTCTCAGTTGCAAACTACATTCCATAATTATATATGGGTAGGTACAAGTACCAACTCGGTTTTACAGAGAAAACTGCAGGAACTTCCAACGGACACTAGGAAACACACTGAGAAACCAGAGTAAAAGTTTCCACTGCTACCCGTTCCCTTTGTCCTAGGTGACGAACTTCACTCCACATGCTCAGTTCTGAGAGATAAGTATGTGTGAAAGCCGCCCTTCACCTAGCTTGTTGGGAACACAAATTTTCTTTTCAGTTGCAAACAACACTCCATACATATATATGGGGTGGTACTAGCTCCAACTCGGATTTACAGTTAAAACTTCAGGAACTTAAAATCAGCTCTAGGAAACAGACTGAGAACCGGGAGTAACACTTTCCCCTGCTAAACGTTCAAATTTTGCTGGATGAACGAACGTCTCTCCACTTGCTCAGTTCTGAGAGATAAGTGTGTGTGAATGCCGAACTTCACCTAGCTAATTAGGAACACAAAGATTCTTTTCAGTTGCAAACTACACTCCTTAATTATATATGGGGAGGTACTAGCTCCAACTGGATTTTACAGTGAAAACTGCAGGAACTTCAGTCCGGCACTAGGAAACAGTCTCAGAACCCAGAGTAAAAGTTTCTCATGTAAACCGTCCATTTGGCCTAGGTGAACGAACGTCTTTCCACATGCTTAGGTCTGAGAGATAATTGTGTGTGAAAGCCGCACTTCACCTTGCTTGTTGGGATCACAAAGTTTATTTTAAGTTGCAAAATACACTCCATATTTATATGTTGGGAGTTACTAGCTCCAAATCGGTTTTACAGTGAAAACTGCAGGAACTTCAAACCGGCTCTAGGAAAAAGACTGTGAACCCAGAATAACATATTCCCCTGCAACCCGTTCCCATTGTGCTGGATGAACGTACGTCTCTCCACATGCTCATTTCTGAGAGAAAATTGTGTGTGAAACAGTTCTTCACCTAGCTTCTTGGGAACACAAAGATTCTTTTCAGTTGCTAACTAAAATCTATACATATATATGGGCAGTTACTAGCTCCAACTGGGTTTTACAGTGAAAACTGCAGGAACTTCAAACAGGCACTAGGAAACTGACTGAGGTTCCAGGGTACAAGTTTCCCTGCAAACCTTTCCATTTGTGCTACATGAACGAACGTCTCTCCACATGCTCAGTTCTGAGAGATAATTGTGTGTGAAAGCCATATTTCACCTAGCTTCTTGAGAACGCAAATTTTCTTTTCAGTTGCAAACTACACTCCATATACATATATATGGGGTGGTATTACATATAACTGGGTTTTACAGGGAAAACTGTAGGAACTTCAACCCGGCACTAGGAAACAGACTCAGAACCCAGAGAAACAGTTTCTCCTGCAACCTGTTCACTTAGTGCTAGGTGAACGAACATCTCTCCACATGCTCAGTTCTGAGAGATAATTGTGTGTGAAAGCCATCCTTCAACTAGCTTGTTGAGAACGCAAAGTTTCTTTTCAGTTGCAATCTACAATCCATACATATATATGGGTTGGTACTAGCTCCAAATGGGTTCTACAGTGAAAACTGCAGGAACTTCAAACCGGCACTAAGAAACAGACTCAGAACCCAGAGAAACAGTTTCTCATGCAACCCGTTTAGTTTGTGCTAGGTGAACGAACGTCTCTCCACATGCTAAGGTCTGAGAGGTAAGTGTGTGTGGAAGACGTCCTTCACCTAGCTTTTGGGAACACAAAGTTTCTTTTCAGTTGCAAACTGCACTCCATTCATATATATGGGGAGGTACTAGCTCAAACAGGTTTTACAGTGAAAACTGCAGGAACTTGAAAACGGCACTAGGAAACATTCGCAGAACCAACAGTAAAAGTTTCTCCTGTAAACCGTTCCCTTTTTCCTAGATGAACGAACGTCTCTCCACATGCTCAGTTCTGAGGGATAACTGTGTGTTAAAGCCGCACTTCACCTAGCTTGTTGGGAACACAAAGATTCTTTTCAGTTGCAAAATACACTCCATACATATATATGGGGAGGTACTACCTCCAACTCGATTTTACAGTGAAAACTGAAGGAACTTCAAACCGGCACTAGGAAACAGACTGAGAAACCAGGGAACAAGTTTCCCCTGCAACCCGTTTAATTTGTGCTTTATGAACGAACATCTCTCAACATGTTCAATTCTGAGAGATAATTGTGTGTGAAAGCCATCCTTCACTTAGCTTGTTGAGAACGCAAAGTTTCTTTTCAGTTGCAATCTGCACTCCATACATATATATGATTGGAACTAGCTCTAACTGGGTTTTGCAGTGTAAACTGCAGGAACTTCAAACCGGCACTAGGAAACAGACTCAGAACCCAGAGGAACAGTTTCTCATGCAACCCGTTCAATTTGTGCTAGGTGAACGAACGTCTCTCCACATGCTCAGGTCTGAGAGTTAAGTGTGTGTGAAAGCCGTCCTTCACCTAGCTTGTTGGGAACAAAAAGATACTTCTCATTTGCAAACTACACTCCATATATATATATGAGTAGGTACTAGCTCCAACTCGGATTTACAGAGAAAACTGCAGGAACTTCTGACCGGTTCTAGGAAACAGACTGAGAACCCAGAAAAACAGTTTCCCCTGCTATCCGTTCCCATTGTGCTGGATGAACGAACATCTCTCCACCTGCTGAGTTCTGAGAGATAAGTGTGTGTTAAAGCCGTCCTTCACCTAGCTTTTTGGGAACACAAAGATAGTTCTCAGTTGCAAACTACACTCCATATATATATATGGGTAGATACTAGCTCCAACTCAGTTTTAAAGAGAAAACTGCAGGAACTTCCAACGGTCACTAGGAAACACACTGGGAAACCAGAGTAAAAGTTTCCCCTGCAACCCGTTCCCTTTTTGCTAGATAAATGAACGTCTCTCCAGAAGCTCAGGTCTGAGAGATATATGTGTGTGAAAGCCGTACTTCACCTAGCTTGTTGGGAACACAAAGTTTCTATTCAGTTGCAAACCACAATCCATACATATATAAGGGGAGGTACTAACTCCAACTCACGTTTACAATGAAAACTGCAGGAACTTCAAACTGGCACTAGGAAACAGATTGATAAAACAAAGAATAGTTTCACCTGCATACGGTTCCCGTTGTGGTAGATGAATGAAAGTCTCTCCACATGCTCAGTTCTGAGAGATAAGTGTGTGTGAAAGCCGTCCTTCACCTAGCTTGTTGGGAAAACAAACTTTCTTTTCAGTTGCAAACTACATTCCGTAAATATATATGGGGAGTTACTAGCTCCAATTTGGTTTTACAGTGAAAACTGCAGGATCTTGAAACACGCACTAGGAATCATTCTCAGAACCAAGAGTAAAGGTTTCTCCTGTAAACCGTTCCATTTGTCCTAGGTGAACGAATGTCTCTCCACAAGCTCAATTCTGAGAGATATGTGTGTGTGAAAGCCGCACTTCACGTAGCTTGTTTGGAACACAAAGTTTCTTTTCAGTTGCAAATTACACTCCATAAATTTATATGGGGAGGTACAAGCTCCAACTCGGTTTTAAAGTGAAAACTGCAGGAAATTCAAACCGGCTCTAGGAAACAGACTGAGAACCCGGAGTAACAATTTCCCCTGATACCCGTTCCAATTGTGCTGGATGAACGAACGTCTATCCACATGCTCAGTTCTGAGAATTAAGTGTGTGTGAAAGCCGTACTTCACCTAGCTACTTGGGAACACAAAGTTTCTTTTCAGTTGTAAAAAACACTCCATACATATATATGGGCATGTACCATCTCCAACTGGGTTTTAAGTGAAAACTGTAGGAACTTCAAACCGGCACTAGGAAACTGACTGAGAAACCAGGTTACAAGTTTCCCCTGCAACCCGTTCCCTTTGTGCTACATGAACGAACGTCTCTCCACATGCTAAGTTCTGAGAGATAATAGTGTGTGAAAGCCATCCTTCACCAAGCTTGTTGAGAACGCAAAGTTTCTATTCAGTTGCAAACTACACTCCATACATATATATGGGGAAGTAATAGCTCCAACCCTTTTTTAAAGTGAAAACTGCAGGAACTTCACACTTGCACTAGGAAACAGAGTGAGACATCAAAGAAACAGTTTCTCCTGCAACCCGTTTACTTTGTGCTACGTGAACGAAAATCTCTCCACAAGCTCAGTTCTGAGAGATAAGTGTGTGTGAAAGCCGTCCTTCACCTAGCTTGCTGGGAACACAAAGTTTCTTTTCAGTTGCAAAACACACTCCATACATATACATGTGGAGGTACAATCTCAAATCGGTTTTACAGTGAAAATAGCAGGAATTTCAATCCGGGACTAGGAAACAGACTGAGAATGCTGTGTAAAATTTTCTCTTCAAACTCTTCCCTTTGTGCTAGATGAACGAAGGTCTATCCAAATGCTCACTTCTGAGAGATAAGTGTGTGTGAAAGCCGTCCTTAACCTAGCTTGTTGGGAAAGCAAAATTTCTTTTCAGTTGCAAACTACAATCCATAAATATATATGAGGAAGTATTAGCTCCAACTCGGTTTTACAAAGAAAACTGCAGGAACTTCAAACCGGCACTAGGAAACAGTCTCAGAACCCAGAATTAAGTTTATCCTGTAAACCGTTCCCTTTGTCCAAGGTGAACGAACGTCTCTCCACATGCTCACTTCTGAGAGATAAGTGTGTGTGAAAGCCGCCTTAACCAAGCTTGTTGGGAAAGCAAAGTTTCTTTTCAGTTGCAAACTACAATCAATAAATATATATGAGGAGGTATTAGCTCCAACTCGGTTTTACAAAGAAAACTGCAGGAACTTCAAACCGGCACTAGGAAACAGTCTCAGAACCCAGAATTAAAGTTTCTCCTGTAAACCGTTCCCTATGTCCAAGGTGAACGAACGTCTCTCCACATGCTCAGTTCTGAGAGATAAGTGTGTGTTAAAGCCGCACTTCAACTAGCTTGTTGGGAACACAATGTTACTTTTCAGTTGCAAACTACACTCCATATATATATATGGGGAGGTACTAGCTCCAACTCGGATTTACAGTGAAAACTGCAGGAATTTCAAACCAGCTCTAGGAAACAGACTGAGAACCCGGAGTAACACTTTCCACTGCTACCCGTTCCCATTGTGCTGGATGAAAGAAAGTCTCTCCACTTGCTCATTTCTGAGAGATAAGTGTGTGTGAAAGCCGTCCTTCACCTAGCTACTGGAAAACACAAAATTACTTTTCAGTGGCAAACTACACTCCTTAATTATATATGGGGAGGTACTAGCTCCAAATGGGTTTTACAGTGAAAACTGCAGAAACTTCATTCCGGCACTAGGAAACATTCTCAGAACACACAGTAAAATTTCTCCTGTAAAACGTCTATTTGTCCTAGGTGAACGAAATTCTCTCCACATGCTCAGATCTGAGAGATAATTGTGTGTGAAAGCCAACCTTCACATAGCTTGTTGACAACGCAAAGTTTCTTTTCAGTTGCAAATTACACTCCTTACATATATATGGGGTGGTGCTAGCTGCAACTGGGTTTTACAGTGAAAACTGCAGGAACTTCAAACTGGCACTAGGAAACAGACTCAGAACATAGAGAAACAGTTTCTCCTGCAACCCGTTCATTTTTTGCTAGGTGAACGAACGTCTCTCCACATGCTCAGTTCTGAGTGATAAGTGTGTGTGAAAGCCGTCCTTCAACTAGCTAGAATGGAACACAAAGATACTTCTCAGTTGCAAACTACACTCCATAAATATATATGGGTAGGTACTAGCTCCAACTCGGTTTTACAGAGAAAACTGTAATAACTTCCAACGGACACTAGGAAACACACTGAGAAACCAGAGTAAATGTTTCACCTGCAAACCGTTCCCTTTGTGCTTGATGAATGAACGACTCCCCAAATGCTCAGATCTGAGAGATAAATGTGTGTGAAAGCTGAACTTCAACTATCATGTTGGGAACACAAAGTTTCTATTAAGTTGCAAAACACAATCCATACATATATAAGGGGATGTACTAGCTTCAACACTGGTTTACGGTGAAAACTGCAGGAACATCAAACCGGCACTAGAAAACAGATTGAGAAACCAGAAAATACTTTCCCCTGCAAACCGCTCCGTTTGTGCTAGATGAATTAACGTCTCTCCACATGATCAGTTCTGAGAGATAAGTGTGTGTTAATGCTGTAGATCACCAAGCTTGTAGGGAACACAAAGTTTCTTTCCAGTTGCTAACTACACTCCATACATATATATGGGGAGGTACTTGTTCCAACTCGGTTTTACAGTAAAAACTGCAGGAAATTCAATCCGGCACTTGGAAACAGTCTCAGAAACAGAGTAAAAGTTTCTCCTGTAAAACGTCCCTTTCTCCTAGGTGAACGAAAGTCTCTCCACATGCTCAGTTCGGAGAGATATGTGTGTGTGAAAGCCAAACTTCACCCAGCTTGTTGAGAACACAAAGTTTCTTTTCAGTTGGAAACTACACTCCATACATATATATGGGGTGGTACAAGCTCCAACTGGGTTCTACAGTGAAAACTGCAGGAACGTCAAAACGGCAATAAGAAACAGACTCAGAACCCAGAGAAACAGTTTTCCTGCAACCCGTTCACTTTGTGCTAGGTGAACGAACGTCTCTCCACATGCTCAATTCTGAGAGAAAAGTGTTTGTGAAAGCCGTCCTTCACCTAGATTGTTGGGAACACAAAGATACTTCTCATTTGCAAACTACACTCCATAAATATATATGGGTAGGTACCAATTCCAACTCGGTTTTACAGAGAAAACTGCAGGAATTTCCAACGGACACAAGGAAACACACTGAGAAACCAGAGTAAAAGTTTCCACTGCAACACGTTCCATTTGCGCTAGATGAAAGAACGTCTCTCCAGATGTTCAGATCTGAGAGATAAGTTTGTGTGAAAGCCGTCCTTCACCTAGCTTGTTGGGAACACAAAGTTTCTATTCAGTTGCAAACAACAATCCATACATATATAAGGGGATGTACTAGCTCCAACTCGGGTTTACAGTGAAAACTGCAGGAACTTCAAATCGGCACTAGAAAACAGATAGAGAAACCAGAAAATACTTTTTCCTGCAAACTTCTCCCTTTGTGCTAGATGAATGAACGTCTCTCAACATGCTCAGTTCTGAGAGATAATTGTGTGTGAAAGCCGTCCTTCACCTAGCTGGTTGGGAACAAAAAGTTTCTTTTCAGTTGCAAACTGCAATCCATACATATATATCGGGAGGCACTAGCTCAAACAGGTTTTACCGTGAAAACTGCAGGAAATTTAAAACGGCACTAGGAAACATTCTCAGAACCAAGAGTAAAAGTTTCTCCTGTAAACCGTTCCCTTTGTCCTAGATGAACGAAAGTCTCTCCACATGCTCAGTTCTGAGAGATAACTGTGTGTGAAATCCGTACTTCACCTAGCTTGTTGGGAACACAAAGATTCTTTTCAGTTGCAAAATACACTCCATACATATATATGGGGAGGTACTAGCTCCAACTATGTTTTACAGTGAAAACTGCAGGAACTTCAAACCGGCACTAGGAAAAAGACTGAGAACCCGGAGTAACACTTTCAACTGCTACCCGTTCCCATAGTGCTGGATGAACGAAAGTCTCTCCACTTGCTCATTTCTGAGAGATAAGTGTGTGTGAAAGCCATCTTTCACCTAGCTTGTTGAGAACGCAAAGTTTCTTTTCAGTTGCAAATTACAATCCATAAATATATATGGGGTGGTGCTAGCTCCAACTGGGTTTTACAGTGAAAAGTGCAGGAACTTCAAACCGGCACTAGGAAACAGACTCAGAACACAGAGAAACAGTTTCTCCTGCAACCCGTTCATTTTTTGCTAGGTGAACGAACGCTTCTCCACATGCTCAATTCTGAGTGATAAGTGTGTGTGAAAGCCGTCCTTCAACTAGCTTGTAGGGAACACAAAGATACTTCTGAGTTGCAAACTACACTCCATAAATATATATGGGTAGGTACTAGCTCCAACTCGGTTTTACAGAGAAAACTGCAATAACTTCCATCGGACACTAGGAAACACACTGAGAAACCAGAGTAAAAGTTTCCCCTGCAAACCGTTCCCTATGTGCTTGATGAATGAACGACTCTCCAGATGCTCAGATCTGAGAGATAAATGTGTGTGAAAGCCGAACTTTAACTAGCATGTTGGGAACACAAATTTTCTTTTAAGTTGCAAACTACAGTCCATACATATATAAGGGGATGTACTAGCTCCAACTCGGGTTTACAGTGAAAACTGCAGGAACTTCAAACCGGCAATAGAAAACAGATTGAGAAACCAGACAATACTTTTTCCTGCATACTTCTCCCTTTTTCTAGATGAATGAACGTCTCTCCACAGGCTCAGTTCTGAGAGATAAGTGTGTGTGAAAGCCGTCCTTCACCTAGCTTGATGGGAACACATACTTTCTTGTCAGTTGCAAACTACACTCCATACATATATATGGGGAGATACTAGTTCCAACTCTGTTTTACAGTAAAAACTGCAGGAACTTCAATCCGGCACTTGGAACAGTCTCAGAACCCAGAGTAAAATTTCTGCTGTAAAACGTCCCTTTCTCCTAGGTGAACGAAAGTCTCTCCACATGCTCAGTTCGGAGAGATAAGTGTGTGTGAAAGCCATCCTTCACCTAGCTTGTTGAGAACACAAAGTTTCTTTTCAGTTGGAAACTACACTCCATACATATATATGGGGTGGTACTAGCTCCAACGGTGTTCTACAGTGAAAACTGTAGTAACGTCAAACCGGCACTAGGAAACAGACACAGAACCCAGAGAAACAGTTTTCCTGCAAACCGTTCACTTTGTGCTAGGTGAACGAACGTCTCTCCACATGCTCAATTCTGAGAAAAAAGTGTTTGTGAAAGCCGTCCTTCACCTAGCTTGTTGGGAACACAAAGATACTTCTCAGTTGCAAACTACATTCCATAAATATATATGGGTAGGTACAAGTTCCAACTCGGTTTTACAGAGAAAACTGCAGGAACTTCCAACGGACACTAGGAAACACACTGATAAACCAGAGTAAAAGTTTCCACTGCTACCCGTTCCCTTTGTGCTAGATGAATGAATGTCTATCCAGATGCTCAGATCTGAGAGATAAGTTTGTGTGAAAGCCGTCCTTTACCTAGCTTGCTGGAAACACAAAGTTTCTATTCAGTTGCAAACCACAATCCATACATATATAAGGGGATGTACTAGCTCCAACTCGGGTTTACAGTGAAAACTGCAGAAACTTCAAACCGGCACTAGAAAACTGATTGAGAAACCAGACAATACTTTTTCCTGCAAATTTCTCCCTTTTTGCTAGATGAATGAACGTCTCTCCACAGAATCAGTTCTGAGAGATAAGTGTGTGTGAAAGCCGTCCTTCACCTAGCTTGTTGGGAACAAAAAGTTTCTTTCAGTTGCAAACTGCACTGCAAACAAATATATCGGGAGGTACTAGCTCAAACAGGTTTTACAGTGAAAACTGCAGGAACTTGAAAACGGCACTAGGAAACTTTCTCGGAACCAAGAGTAAAAGTTTCTCCTGTAAACCGTTCCCTTTGTCCTAGATGAACGAACGTCTCTCCACATGCGCAGTTCTGAGAGATAACTGTGTGTGAAAGCCGCACTTCACCTAGCTTGTTGGGAACACAAAGATTATTTTCAGTTGCAAAATACACTCCATACATATATATGGGGAGGTACTAGCTCCAACTCGGTTTTACAGTGAAAACTGCAGGAACTTCAAAACGGCACTAGGAAACACACTGAGAAACTAGGACACAATTTTCCCCTGCAACCCGTTCCCTTTTATCTACATGAATGAACGTCTCTCCACATGCTCAGTTCTGAGAGATAATTGTGTGTGAAAGCCATCCTTCACCTAGCTTGTTGAGAACTCAAAGTTTCTTTTCAGTTGCAATCTACAATCCATACATATATATGGGTTGGTACTAGCTCCAAATGGGTTCTACAGTGAAAACTGCAGGAACTTTTACCGGCACTAAGAAACAGTCTCAGAACCCAGAGAAACAGTTTCTCCTGCAACCCGTTTATTTTGTGCTAGGTGAACGAACGTCTCTCCACATGCTCAGGTCTGAGAAGTAAGTGTGTGTGAAAGCCGTCCTTCACCTAGCTTGTTGGGAACACAAAGATACTTCTGAGTTGCAAAATACACTCCATAAATATATATGGGTATGTACTAGCTCCAACTCGGTTTTACAGAGAAAATTGAAGGAACATCCAACGGACACTAGGAAACACACTGAGAAACCAGAATAAAAGTTTCCCCTGCAACCCGTTGCCTTTGTGCTAGATGAATATACGTCTCTCCAGATGCTCAGATCTGAGAGATAAGTGTGTGTGAAAGCCGTCCTTCACCTAGCTTGTTGGGAAAACAAAGTTTCTATTCAGTTGCAAACCACAATCCATACATATATAAGGGGATGTACTAGATCCAACTCGGGTTTACAGTGAAAACTGCAGGAACTTCAAACCGGAACTAGAAAACAGATTGAGAAACCAGACAATTCTTTTTCCTGCAACCTGCTCCCTTTGTGCTAGATGAATGAACGTCTCTCCACATGCTCAGTTCTGAGAGATAAGTGTGGGTGGAAGACGTCCTTCACCTAGCTTTTTTGGAACACAAAGTTTCTTTTCAGTTGCAAACTGCACTCCATTCATATATATGGGTAGGTACTAGCTCAAACAGGTTTTACAGTGAAAACTGCAGGAACTTGAAAACGGCACTAGGAAACATTCGCAGAACCAAGAGTAAAATTTCTCCTGTAAACCGTTCCCTTTTTCCTAGATGAACGAACGTCTCTCCACATGCTCAGTTCTGAGAGATAACTGTGTGTTAAAGCCGCACTTCACCTAGCTTGTTGGGAACACAAAGATTCTTTTCAGTTGCAAAATACACTCCATACATATATATGGGGAGGTACTAGCTCCAACTCGATTTTACAGTGAAAACTGCAGGAACTTCAAACCGGC
This sequence comes from Camelus bactrianus, assembly GCF_048773025.1. Lineage (NCBI taxonomy): Eukaryota > Metazoa > Chordata > Mammalia > Artiodactyla > Camelidae > Camelus > Camelus bactrianus. The sequence continues at coordinate 1,696,567 of NC_133566.1, forward strand.
ACTAGGAAACAGACTGACAAACCAGGGAACAAGTTTCCACTGCAACCCGTTTATTTTGTGCTACATGAACGAACGTCTCTCCACATGCTCAGTTCTGAGAGATAATTGTGTGTGAAAGCCATCCTTCACTTAGCTTGTTGAGAACCCAAAGTTTCTTTTCAGTTGCAATGTACACTCCATACATATATATGGTTGGTACTAGCTCCAAATGGGTTTTACAGTGTAAACTGCAGGAACTTCAAACCGGCACTAGGAAACAGACTCAGAACCCAGAGAAACAGTTTCTCTTGCCACCCGTTCACTTTGTGCTAGGTGAACGAAGGTCTCTCCACATGCTCAGGTCTGAGAGTTAAGTGTGTGTGAAAGCCGTCCTTCACCTAGCTTGTTGGGAACACAAAGATACTTCTCATTTGCAAACTACACTCCATAAATATATATGAGTAGGTACTAGCTCCAACTCGGATTTACAGAGAAAACTGCAGGAACTTCCAACGGACACTAGGAAACACACTAGGAACCAGAGTAAAAGTTTCCCCTGCAACCCTTTCCCTTTGTGCTAGATGAATGAAAGTCTCTCCACATGCTCAGTTCTGAGAAATAAGTGTGTGTGAAATCCGTCCTTCACCTAGCTTGCTGGGAACATAAAGTTTCTTTTCAGTTGCAAAACAAACTCCATACATATACATGCGGAGATACAAGCTCAAATAGGTTTTATAGTGAAAATAGCAGGAATTTCAATCCGGGTCTAGGAAGCAGACTGAGAATGCTGAGTAAAATTTTCTCTTCAAACCGTTCCATTTGTGCTAGATGAACGAACGTCTATCCACATGCTCACTTCTGAGAGATAAGTGTGTGTGAAAGTATTCCTTCACCTAGCTTGTGGGGAAAACAAATTTTCTTTTCAGTTGCCAACAACAATCCATAAATATATATGGGAAGGTATTAGCTCCAACTCGGTTTTACAATGAAATCTGCAGGAACTTCAAACCGGCACTAGGAAACAGACTCAGAACCCAGAGTAAAAGTTTCTCCTGTAAATCGTTCCCTTTGTCCAAGGTGACGAACTTCACTCCACATGCTCAGTTCTGAGAGATAAGTGTGTGTGAAAGCCGCCCTTCACCTAGCTTGTTGGGAACACAAAGTTTCTTTTCAGTTGCAAACAACACTCCATACATATATATGGGGAGGTACTAGCTCCAACACGGATTTACAGTTAAAACTGCAGGAACTTCAAATCGGCTCTAGGAAACAGACTGAGAACCGGGAGTAACACTTTCCCCTGCTAAACGTTCCAATTTTGCTGGATGAACGAACGTCTCTCCACTTGCTCAGTTCTGAGAGATAAGTGTGTGTGAATGCCGAACTTCACCTAGCTACTTAGGAACACAAAGATTCTTTTCAGTTGTAAACTACACTCCTTACTTATATATGGGGAGGTACTAGCTCCAACTGGATTTTACTGTGAAAACTGCAGGAACTTCAGTCCGGCACTAGGAAACAGTCTCAGAACCCAGAGTAAAAGTTTCTCATGTAAACCGTCCATTTGTCCTAGGTGAACGAAAGTCTTTCCACATGCTCAGGTCTGAGAGATAATTTTGTGTGTAAGCCGCACTTCACCTTGCTTGTTGGGATCACAAAGTTTCTTTTAAGTTGAAAATACACTCCATATTTATATGTGGGGAGGTACTAGCTCCAAATCGGTTTTACAGTGAAAACTGCAGGAACTTCAAACCGGCTCTAGGAAAAAGACTGTGAACCCAGAGTAACATTATCCCCTGCTACCCGTTCCCATTGTGCTGGATGAACGTACGTCTCTCCACAAGCTCATTTCTGAGAGAAAAGTGTGTGTGAAAGCCGTTCTTCACCTAGCTTCTTGGGAACACAAAGTTTCTTTTCAGTTGCTAACTACAATCTATACATATATATGGGCAGGTACTAGCTCCAACTGGGTTTTACAGTGAAAACTGCAGGAACTTCAAACAGGCACTAGGAAACTGACTGAGGTTCCAGGGTACAAGTTTCCCTGCAAACCTTTCCATTTGTGCTACATGAACGAACGTCTATCCACATGCTCATTTCTGAGAGATAAGTGTGTGTGAAAGCCGTCCTTCACCTAGCTTGTTGGGAACACAAAGTTTCTTTTCAGTTGCAAATTACACTCCATAAATTTATATGGGGAGGTACAAGCTCCAACTCGGTTTTAAAGTGAAAACTGCAGGAAATTCAAACCGGCTCTAGGAAACAGACTGAGAACCCAGAGTAACAGTTTCCCCTGATACCCGTTCCAATTGTGCTGGATGAACGAACGTCTATCCACATGCTCAGTTCTGAGAGATAAGTGTGTGTGAAAGCCGTACTTCACCTAGCTACTTGGGAACACAAAGTTTCTTTTCAGTTGTAAAAAACACTCCATACATACATATGGGCAGGTACCATCTCCAACTGGGTTTTAAGTGAAAACTGCAGGAACTTCAAACCGGCACTAGGAAACTGACTGAAAAACCAGGTTACAAGTTTCCCCTGCAACCCGTTCCCTTTGTGCTACATGAACGAACGTCTCTCCACATGCTAATTTCTGAGAGATAATAGTGTGTGAAAGCCATCCTTCACCAAGCTTGTTGAGAACGCAAAGTTTCTATTCAGTTGCAAACTACATCCATACATATATATGCGGAAGTAATAGCTCCAACCCTTTTTTAAAGTGAAAACTGCAGGAACTTCACACTTGCAGTAGGAAACAGATTGAGAAATCAAAGAAAAAGTTTCTCCTGCAACCCGTTTACTTTGTGCTACGTGAACGAAAATCTCTCCACAATCTCAGTTCTGAGAGATAAGTGTGTGTGAAAGCCGTCCTTCACCTAGCTTGCTGGGAACCCAAAGTTTCTTTTCAGTTGCAAAACACACTCCATACATATACATGTGGAGGTACAATCTCAAATCGGTTTTACAGTGAAAATAGCAGGAATTTCAATCCGGGACTAGGAAACAGACTGAGAATGCTGTGTAAAATTTTCTCTTCAAACTCTTCCCTTTGTGCTAGATGAACGAAGGTCTATCCAAATGCTCACTTCTGAGAGATAAGTGTGTGTGAAAGCCGTCCTTAACCTAGCTTGTTGGGAAAGCAAAATTTCTTTTCAGTTGCAAACTACAATCCATAAATATATATGAGGAAGTATTAGCTCCAACTCGGTTTTACAAAGAAAACTGCAGGAACTTCAAACCGGCACTAGGAAACAGTCTCAGAACCCAGAATTAAAGTTTATCCTGTAAACCGTTCCCTTTGTCCAAGGTGAACGAACGTCTCTCCACATGCTCAATTCTGAGAGAAAAGTGTGTGTGAAAGCCGTCCTTAAACAAGCTTGTTGGGAAAGCAAAGTTTCTTTTCAGTTGCAAACTACAATCAATAAATATATATGAGGAGGTATTAGCTCCAACTCGGTTTTACAAAGAAAACTGCAGGAACTTCAAACCGGCACTAGGAAACAGTCTCAGAACCCAGAATTAAAGTTTCTCCTGTAAACCGCTCCCTTTGTCCAAGGTGAACGAACGTCTCTCCACATGCTCAGTTCTGAGAGATAAGTGTGTGTTAAAGCCGCCCTTCAACTAGCTTGTTGGGAACACAATGTTACTTTTCAGTTGCAAACTACACTCCATATATATATATGGGGAGGTACTAGCTCCAACTCGGATTTACAGTGAAAATTGCAGGAACTTCAAACCAGCTCTAGGAAACAGACTGAGAACCCGGAGTAACACTTTCCACTGCTACCCGTTCCCATTGTGCTGGATGAACGAAAGTCTCTCCACTTGCTCATTTCTGAGAGATAAGTGTGTGTGAAAGCCGTCCTTCACCTAGCTACTTGAAAACACAAAGTTACTTTACAGTGGCAAACTACACTCCTTAATTATATATGGGGAGGTACTAGCTCCAAATGGGTTTTACAGTGAAAACTGCAGGAACTTCAAACCGGCACTAGGAAACTGACTCAGAACATAGAGAAACAGTTTCTCCTGCAACCCGTTCATTTTTTGCTAGGTGAACGAACGTCTCTCCACATGCTCAATTCTGAGTGATAAGTGTGTGTGAAAGCCGTCCTTCAACTAGCTAGAATGGAACACAAAGATACTTCTCAGTTGCAAACTACACTCCATAAATATATATGGGTAGGTACTAGCTCCAACTCGGTTTTACAGAGAAAACTGTAATAACTTCCAACGGACACTAGGAAACACACTGAGAAACCAGAGAAAATGTTTCACCTGCAAACCATTCCCTTTGTGCTTGATGAATGAACGACTCCCCAAATGCTCAGATCTGAGAGATAAATGTGTGTGAAAGCTGAACTTCAACTAGCATGTTGGGAACACAAAGTTTCTATTAAGTTGCAAAACACAATCCATACATATATAAGGGGATGTACTAGCTTCAACACTGGTTTACGGTGAAAACTGCAGGAACATCAAACCGGCACTAGAAAACAGATTGAGAAACCAGAAAGTACTTTCCCCTGCAAACCGCTCCGTTTGTGCTAGATGATTTAACGTCTCTCCACATGATCAGTTCTGAGAGATAAGTGTGTGTTAATGCTGTAGATCACCAAGCTTGTAGGGAACACAAAGTTTCTTTCCAGTTGCTAACTACACTCCATACATATATATGGGGAGGTACTTGTTCCAACTCGGTTTTACAGTAAAAACTGCAGGAAATTCAATCCGGCACTTGGAAACAGTCTCAGAAACAGAGTAAAAGTTTCTCCTGTAAAACGTCCCTTTCTCCTAGGTGAACGAAAGTCTCTCCACATGCTCAGTTCTGAGAGATATGTGTGTGTGAAAGCCAAACTTCACCCAGCTTGTTGAGAACACAAAGTTTCTTTTCAGTTGGAAACTACACTCCATACATATATATGGGGTGGTACAAGCTCCAACTGGGTTCTACAGTGAAAACTGCAGGAACGTCAAAACGGCAATAAGAAACAGACTCAGAACCCAGAGAAACAGTTTTCCTGCAACCAGTTCACTTTGTGCTAGGTGAACGAACGTCTCTCCACATGCTCAATTCTGAGAGAAAAGTGTTTGTGAAAGCCGTCCTTCACCTAGATTGTTGGGAACACAAAGATACTTCTCATTTGCAAACTACACTCCATAAATATATATGGGTAGGTACAAATTCCAACTCGGTTTTACAGAGAAAACTGCGGGAACTTCCAACGGACACTAGGAAACACACTGAGAAACCAGAGTAAAAGTTTCCAAGGCAACAAGTTCCATTTGTGCTAGATGAATGAACGTCTCTCCAGATGTTCAGTTCTGAGAGATAAGTTTGTGTGAAAGCCGTCCTTCACCTAGCTTGTTGGGAACACAAAGTTTCTATTCAGTTGCAAACAACAATCCATACATATATAAGGGGATGTACTAGCTCCAACTCGGGTTTAAAGTGAAAACTGCAGGAACTTCAAATCGGCACTAGAAAACAGATAGAGAAACCAGAAAATACTTTTTCCTGCAAACTTCTCCCTTTGTGCTAGATGAATGAACGTCTCTCAACATGCTCAGTTCTGAGAGATAATTGTGTGTGAAAGCCGTCCTTCACCTAGCTGGTTGGGAACAAAAAGTTTCTTTTCAGTTGCAAACTGCAATCCATACATATATATCGGGAGGCACTAGCTCAAACAGGTTTTACAGTGAAAACTGCAGGAAATTTAAAACGGCACTAGGAAACATTCTCAGAACCAAGAGTAAAAGTTTCTCCTGTAAACCGTTCCCTTTGTCCTAGATGAACGAAAGTCTCTCCACATGCTCAGTTCTGAGAGATAACTGTGTGTGAAATCCGTACTTCACCTAGCTTGTTGGGAACACAAAGATTCTTTTCAGTTGCAAAATACACTCCATACATATATATGGGGAGGTACTAGCTCCAACTATGTTTTACAGTGAAAACTGCAGGAACTTCAAACCGGCACTAGGAAAAAGACTGAGAACCCGGAGTAACACTTTCAACTGCTACCCTTTCCCATTGTGCTGGATGAACGAAAGTCTCTCCACTTGCTCATTTCTGAGAGATAAGTGTGTGTGAAAGCCATCTTTCACCTAGCTTGTTGAGAACGCAAAGTTTCTTTTCAGTTGCAAATTACACTCCATAAATATATATGGGGTGGTGCTAGCTCCAACTGGGTTTTACAGTGAAAAGTGCAGGAACTTCAAACCGGCACTAGGAAACAGACTCAGAACACAGAGAAACAGTTTCTCCTGCAACCCGTTCATTTTTTGCTAGGTGAACGAACGCTTCTCCACATGCTCAATTCTGAGTGATAAGTGTGTGTGAAAGCCGTCCTTCAACTAGCTTGTAGGGAACACAAAGATACTTCTGAGTTGCAAACTACACTCCATAAATATATATGGGTAGGTACTAGCTCCAACTCGGTTTTACAGAGAAAACTGCAATAACTTCCATCGGACACTAGGAAACACACTGAGAAACCAGAGTAAAAGTTTCCCCTGCAAACCGTTCCCTATGTGCTTGATGAATGAACGACTCTCCAGATGCTCAGATCTGAGAGATAAATGTGTGTGAAAGCCGAACTTTAACTAGCATGTTGGGAACACAAATTTTCTTTTAAGTTGCAAACTACAGTCCATACATATATAAGGGGATGTACTAGCTCCAACTCGGGTTTACAGTGAAAACTGCAGGAACTTCAAACCGGCAATAGAAAACAGATTGAGAAACCAGACAATACTTTTTCCTGCAAACTTCTCCCTTTTTCTAGATGAATGAACGTCTCTCCACAGGCTCAGTTCTGAGAGATAAGTGTGTGTGAAAGCCGTCCTTCACCTAGCTTGATGGGAACACATACTTTCTTGTCAGTTGCAAACTACACTCCATACATATATATGGGGAGATACTAGTTCCAACTCTGTTTTACAGTAAAAACTGCAGGAACTTCAATCCGGCACTTGGAACAGTCTCAGAACCCAGAGTAAAATTTCTGCTGTAAAACGTCCCTTTCTCCTAGGTGAACGAAAGTCTCTCCACATGCTCAGTTCGGAGAGATAAGTGTGTGTGAAAGCCATCCTTCACCTAGCTTGTTGAGAACACAAAGTTTCTTTTCAGTTGGAAACTACACTCCATACATATATATGGGGTGGTACTAGCTCCAACGGTGTTCTACAGTGAAAACTGTAGTAACGTCAAACCGGCACTAGGAAACAGACACAGAACCCAGAGAAACAGTTTTCCTGCAAACCGTTCACTTTGTGCTAGGTGAACGAACGTCTCTCCACATGCTCAATTCTGAGAAAAAAGTGTTTGTGAAAGCCGTCCTTCACCTAGCTTGTTGGGAACACAAAGATACTTCTCAGTTGCAAACTACATTCCATAAATATATATGGGTAGGTACAAGTTCCAACTCGGTTTTACAGAGAAAACTGCAGGAACTTCCAACGGACACTAGGAAACACACTGATAAACCAGAGTAAAAGTTTCCACTGCTACCCGTTCCCTTTGTGCTAGATGAATGAATGTCTATCCAGATGCTCAGATCTGAGAGATAAGTTTGTGTGAAAGCCGTCCTTTACCTAGCTTGCTGGAAACACAAAGTTTCTATTCAGTTGCAAACCACAATCCATACATATATAAGGGGATGTACTAGCTCCAAATCGTGTTTACAGTGAAAACTGTAGAAACTTCAAACCGGCACTAGAAAACTGATTGAGAAACCAGACAATACTTTTTCCTGCAAATTTCTCCCTTTTTGCTAGATGAATGAACCTCTCTCCACAGAATCAGTTCTGAGAGATAAGTGTGTGTGAAAGCCGTCCTTCACCTAGCTTGTTGGGAACACAAAGTTTCTTTCAGTTGCAAACTGCACTGCAAAAAAATATATCGGGAGGTACTAGCTCAAACAGGTTTTACAGTGAAAACTGCAGGAACTTGAAAACGGCACTAGGAAACTTTCTCAGAACCAAGAGTAAAAGTTTCTCCTGTAAACCGTTCCCTTTGTCCTAGATGAACGAACGTCTCTCCACATGATCAGTTCTGAGAGATAACTGTGTGTGAAAGCCGCACTTCACCTAGCTTGTTGGGAACACAAAGATTATTTTCAGTTGAAAAACACACTCCATATATATATATGGGGAGGTACTAGCTCCAAGTCGGTTTTACAGTGAAAACTGCAGGAACTTCAAACCGGCACTAAGAAACACACTGAGAAACCAGGATACAATTTTCCCCTGCAACCCGTTCCCTTTTTTCTACATGAACGAACGTCTCTCCACATGCTCAGTTCTGAGAGATAATTGTGTGTGAAAGCCATCCTTCACCTAGCTTGTTGAGAACGCAAAGTTTCTTTTCAGTTGCAATCTACAATCCATACATATATATGGGTTGGTACTAGCTCCAAATGGGTTCTACAGTGAAAACTGCAGGAACTTCTAACCGGCACTAAGAAACAGTCTCAGAACCCAGAGAAACAATTTCTCCTGCAACCCGTTTATTTTGTGCTAGGTGAACGAACGTCTCTCCACATGCTCAGGTCTGAGAGTTAAGTGTGTGTGAAAGCCGTCCTTCACCTAGCTTGTTGGGAACACAAAGATACTTCTGAGTTGCAAAATACACTCCATAAATATATATGGGTATGTACTAGCTCCAACTCGGTTTTACAGAGAAAATTGAAGGAACATCCAACGGACACTAGGAAACACACTGAGAAACCAGAATAAAAGTTTCCCCTGCAACCCGTTCCCTTTGTGCTAGATGAATATACGTCTCTCCAGATGCTCAGATCTGAGAGATAAGTGTGGGTTGAAGACGTCCTTCACCTAGCTTTTTGGGAACACAAAGTTTCTTTTCAGTTGCAAACTGCACTCCATTCATATATATGGGTAGGTACTAGCTCAAACAGGTTTTACAGTGAAAACTGCAGGAACTTGAAAACTGCACTAGGAAACATTCGCAGAACCAAGAGTAAAATTTCTCCTGTAAACCGTTCCCTTTTTCCTAGATGAACGAACGTCTCTCCACATGCTCAGTTCTGAGAGATAACTGTGTGTTAAAGCCGCACTTCACCTAGCTTGTTGGGAACACAAAGATTCTTTTCAGTTGCAAAATACACTCCATACATATATATGGGGAGGTACTAGCTCCAACTCGATTTTACAGTGAAAACTGCAGGAACTTCAAACCGGCACTAGGAAACAGACTGACAAACCAGGGAACAAGTTTCCACTGCAACCCGTTTATTTTGTGCTACATGAACGAACGTCTCTCCACATGCTCAGTTCTGAGAGATAATTGTGTGTGAAAGCCATCCTTCAATTAGCTTGTTGAGAACGCAAAGTTTCTTTTCAGTTGCAATCTACACTCCATACATATATATGGTTGGTACTAGCTCCAACTGGGTTTTACAGTGTAAACTGCAGGAACTTCAAACCGGCACTAGGAAACAGACTCAGAACCCAGAGAAACAGTTTCTCTTGCCACCCGTTCACTTTGTGCTAGGTGAACGAAGGTCTCTCCACATGCTCAGGTCTGAGAGTTAAGTGTGTGTGAAAGCCGTCCTTCACCTAGCTTGTTGGGAACAAAAAGATACTTCTCATTTGCAAACTACACTCCATAAATATATATGAGTAGGTACTAGCTCCAACTCGGATTTACAGAGAAAACTGCAAGAACTTCCAACGGACACTAGGAAACACACTAGGAACCAGAGTAAAAGTTTCCCCTGCAACCCTTTCCCTTTGTGCTAGATGAATGAACGTCTCTCCACATGCTCAGTTCTGAGAAATAAGTGTGTGTGAAAGCCGTCCTTCACCTAGCTTGCTGGGAACACAAAGTTTCTTTTCAGTTGCAAAACAAACTCCATATATATACATGCGGAGACACAAGCTCAAATAGGTTTTATAGTGAAAATAGCAGGAATTTCAATCCGGGTCTAGGAAGCAGACTGAGAATGCTGAGTAAAATTTTCTCTTCAAACCGTTCCATTTGTGCTAGATGAACGAACGTCTATCCACATGCTCACTTCTGAGAGATAAGTGTGTGTGAAAGTATTCCTTCACCTAGCTTGTGGGGAAAACAAATTTTCTTTTCAGTTGCCAACAACAATCCATAAATATATATGGGAAGGTATTAGCTCCAACTCGGTTTTACAATGAAATCTGCAGGAACTTCAAACCGGCACTAGGAAACAGACTCAGAACCCAGAGTAAAAGTTTCTCCTGTAAATCGTTCCCTTTGTCCAAGGTGACGAACTTCACTCCACATGCTCAGTTCTGAGAGATAAGTGTGTGTGAAAGCCGCCCTTCACCTAGCTTGTTGGGAACACAAAGTTTCTTTTCAGTTGCAAACAACACTCCATACATATATATGGGGAGGTACTAGCTCCAACACGGATTTACAGTTAAAACTGCAGGAACTTCAAATCGGCTCTAGGAAACAGACTGAGAACCGGGAGTAACACTTTCCCCTGCTAAACGTTCCAATTTTGCTGGATGAACGAACGTCTCTCCACTTGCTCAGTTCTGAGAGATAAGTGTGTGTGAATGCCGAACTTCACCTAGCTACTTAGGAACACAAAGATTCTTTTCAGTTGTAAACTACACTCCTTACTTATATATGGGGAGGTACTAGCTCCAACTGGATTTTACTGTGAAAACTGCAGGAACTTCAGTCCGGCACTAGGAAACAGTCTCAGAACCCAGAGTAAAAGTTTCTCATGTAAACCATCCATTTTTCCTAGGTGAACGAAAGTCTTTCCACATGCTCAGGTCTGAGAGATAATTTTGTGTGAAAGCGGCACTTCACCTTGCTTGTTGGGATCACAAAGTTTCTTTTAAGTTGCAAAATACACTCCATATTTATATGTGGGGAGGTACTAGCTCCAAATCGGTTTTACAGTGAAAACTGCAGGAACTTCAAACCGGCTCTAGGAAAAAGACTGTGAACCCAGAGTAACATTATCCCCTGCTACCCGTTCCCATTGTGCTGGATGAACGTACGTCTCTCCACATGCTCATTTCTGAGAGAAAAGTGTGTGTGAAAGCCGTTCTTCACCTAGCTTCTTGGGAACACAAAGTTTCTTTTCAGTTGCTAACTACAATCTATACATATATATGGGCAGGTACTAGCTCCAACTGGGTTTTACAGTGAAAACTGCAGGAACTTCAAACAGGCACTAGGAAACTGACTGAGGTTCCAGGGTACAAGTTTCCCTGCAAACCTTTCCATTTGTGCTACATGAACGAACGTCTATCCACATGCTCATTTCTGAGAGATAAGTGTGTGTGAAAGCCGTCCTTCACCTAGCTTGTTGGGAACACAATGTTTCTTTTCAGTTGCAAATTACACTCCATAAATTTATATGGAGAGGTACAAGCTCCAACTCGGTTTTAAAGTGAAAACTGCAGGAAATTCAAACCGGCTCTAGGAAACAGACTGAGAACCCAGAGTAACAGTTTCCCCTGATACCCGTTCCAATTGTGCTGGATGAACGAACGTCTATCCACATGCTCAGTTCTGAGAGATAAGTGTGTGTGAAAGCCGTACTTCACCTAGCTACTTGGGAACACAAAGTTTCTTTTCAGTTGTAAAAAACACTCCATACATACATATGGGCAGGTACCATCTCCAACTGGGTTTTAAGTGAAAACTGCAGGAACTTCAAACCGGCACTAGGAAACTGACTGAGAAACCAGGTTACAAGTTTCCCCTGCAACCCGTTCCCTTTGTGCTACATGAACGAACGTCTCTCCACATGCTAAGTTCTGAGAGATGATAGTGTGTGAAAGCCATCCTTCACCAAGCTTGTTGAGAACGCAAAGTTTCTATTCAGTTGCAAACTACATCCATACATATATATGGGGAAGTAATAGCTCCAACCCTTTTTTAAAGTGAAAACTGCAGGAACTTCACACTTGCACTAGGAAACAGATTGAGAAATCAAAGAAAAAGTTTCTCCTGCAACCCGTTTACTTTGTGCTACGTGAACGAAAATCTCTCCACAATCTCAGTTCTGAGAGATAAGTGTGTGTGAAAGCCGTCCTTCACCTAGCTTGCTGGGAACCCAAAGTTTCTTTTCAGTTGCAAAACACACTCCATACATATACATGTGGAGGTACAATCTCAAATCGGTTTTACAGTGAAAATAGCAGGAATTTCAATCCGGGACTAGGAAACAGACTGAGAATGCTGTGTAAAATTTTCTCTTCAAACTCTTCCCTTTGTGCTAGATGAACGAAGGTCTATCCAAATGCTCACTTCTGAGAGATAAGTGTGTGTGAAAGCCGTCCTTAACCTAGCTTGTTGGGAAAGCAAAGTTTCTTTTCAGTTGCAAACTACAATCCATAAATATATATGAGGAAGTATTAGCTCCAACTCGGTTTTACAAAGAAAACTGCAGGAACTTCAAACCGGCACTAGGAAACAGTCTCAGAACCCAGAATTAAAGTTTATCCTGTAAACCGTTCCCTTTGTCCAAGGTGAACGAACGTCTCTCCACATGCTCAATTCTGAGAGAAAAGTGTGTGTGAAAGCCGTCCTTAACCAAGCTTGTTGGGAAAGCAAAGTTTCTTTTCAGTTGCAAACTACAATCAATAAATATATATGAGGAGGAATTTGCTCCAACTCGGTTTTACAAAGAAAACTGCAGGAACTTCAAACCGGCAATAGGAAACAGTCTCAGAACCCAGAATTAAAGTTTCTCCTGTAAACCGTTCCCTTTGTCCAAGGTGAACGAACGTCTCTCCATATGCTCAGTTCTGAGAGATAAGTGTGTGTTAAAGCCGCACTTCAACTAGCTTGTTGGGAACACAATGTTACTTTTCAGTTGCAAACTACACTCCATATATATATATGGGGAGGTACTAGCTCCAACTCTGATTACAGTGAAAATTGCAGGAACTTCAAACCAGCTCTAGGAAACAGACTGAGAACCCGGAGTAACACTTTCCACTGCTACCCGTTCCCATTGTGCTGGATGAACGAAAGTCTCTCCACTTGCTCATTTCTGAGAGATAAGTGTGTGTGAAAGCCGTCCTTCACCTAGCTACTTTAAAACACAAAGTTACTTTACAGTGGCAAACTACACTCCTTAATTATATATGGGGAGGTACTAGCTCCAAATGGGTTTTACAGTGAAAACTGCAGGAACTTCAAACCGGCACTAGGAAACAGACTCAGAACATAGAGAAACAGTTTCTCCTACAACCCGTTCATTTTTTGCTAGGTGAACGAACGTCTCTCCACATGCTCAATTCTGAGTGATAAGTGTGTGTGAAAGCCGTCCTTCAACTAGCTAGAATGGAACACAAAGATACTTCTCAGTTGCAAACTACACTCCATAAATATATATGGGTAGGTATTAGCTCCAACTCGGTTTTACAGAGAAAACTGTAATAACTTCCAACGGACACTAGGAAACACACTGAGAAACCAGAGAAAATGTTTCACCTGCAAACCATTCCCTTTGTGCTTGATGAATGAACGACTCCCCAAATGCTCAGATCTGAGAGATAAATGTGTGTGAAAGCTGAACTTCAACTAGCATGTTGGGAACACAAAGTTTCTATTAAGTTGCAAAACACAATCCATACATATATAAGGGGATGTACTAGCTTCAACACTGGTTTACGGTGAAAACTGCAGGAACATCAAACCGGCACTAGAAAACAGATTGAGAAACCAGAAAGTACTTTCCCCTGCAAACCGCTCCGTTTGTGCTAGATGATTTAACGTCTCTCCACATGATCAGTTCTGAGAGATAAGTGTGTGTTAATGCTGTAGATCACCAAGCTTGTAGGGAACACAAAGTTTCTTTCCAGTTGCTAACTACACTCCATACATATATATGGGGAGGTACTTGTTCCAACTCGGTTTTACAGTAAAAACTGCAGGAAATTCAATCCGGCACTTGGAAACAGTCTCAGAAACAGAGTAAAAGTTTCTCCTGTAAAACGTCCCTTTCTCCTAGGTGAACGAAAGTCTCTCCTCATGCTCAGTTCTGAGAGATATGTGTGTGTGAAAGCCAAACTTCACCCAGCTTGTTGAGAACACAAAGTTTCTTTTCAGTTGGAAACTACACTCCATACATATATATGGGGTGGTACAAGCTCCAACTGGGTTCTACAGTGAAAACTGCAGGAACGTCAAAACGGCAATAAGAAACAGACTCAGAACCCAGAGAAACAGTTTTCCTGCAACCAGTTCACTTTGTGCTAGGTGAACGAACGTCTCTCCACATGCTCAATTCTGAGAGAAAAGTGTTTGTGAAAGCCGTCCTTCACCTAGATTGTTGGGAACACAAAGATACTTCTCATTTGCAAACTACACTCCATAAATATATATGGGTAGGTACAAATTCCAACTCGGTTTTACAGAGAAAACTGCGGGAACTTCCAACGGACACTAGGAAACACACTGAGAAACCAGAGTAAAAGTTTCCAAGGCAACAAGTTCCATCTGTGCTAGATGAATGAACGTCTCTCCAGATGTTCAGATCTGAGAGATAAGTTTGTGTGAAAGCCGTCCTTCACCTAGCTTGTTGGGAACACAAAGTTTCTATTCAGTTGCAAACAACAATCCATACATATATAAGGGGATGTACTAGCTCCAACTCGGGTTTACAGTGAAAACTGCAGGAACTTCAAATCGGCACTAGAAAACAGATAGAGAAACCAGAAAATACTTTTTCCTGCAAACTTCTCCCTTTGTGCTAGATGAATGAACGTCTCTCAACATGCTCAGTTCTGAGAGATAATTGTGTGTGAAAGCCGTCCTTCACCTAGCTGGTTGGGAACAAAAAGTTTCTTTTCAGTTGCAAACTGCAATCCATACATATATATCGGGAGGCACTAGCTCAAACAGGTTTTACAGTGAAAACTGCAGGAAATTTAAAACGGCACTAGGAAACATTCTCAGAACCAAGAGTAAAAGTTTCTCCTGTAAACCGTTCCCTTTATCCTAGATGAACGAAAGTCTCTCCACATGCTCAGTTCTGAGAGATAACTGTGTGTGAAATCCGTACTTCACCTAGCTTGTTGGGAACACAAAGATTCTTTTCAGTTGCAAAATACACTCCATACATATATATGGGGAGGTACTAGCTCCAACTGGGTTTTACAGTGAAAAGTGCAGGAACTTCAAACCGGCACTAGGAAACAGACTCAGAACACAGAGAAACAGTTTCTCCTGCAACCCGTTCATTTTTTGCTAGGTGAACGAACGTCTCTCCACATGCTCAATTCTGAGTGATAAGTGTGTGTGAAAGCCGTCCTTCAACTAGCTTGTAGGGAACACAAAGATACTTCTGAGTTGCAAACTACACTCCATAAATATATATGGGTAGGTACTAGCTCCAACTCGGTTTTACAGAGAAAACTGCAATAACTTCCATCGGACACTAGGAAACACACTGAGAAACCAGAGTAAAAGTTTCCCCTGCAAACCGTTCCCTATGTGCTTGATGAATGAACGACTCTCCAGATGCTCAGATCTGAGAGATAAATGTGTGTGAAAGCCGAACTTTAACTAGCATGTTGTGAACACAAATTTTCTTTTAAGTTGCAAACCACAGTCCATACATATATAAGGGGATGTACTAGCTCCAACTCGGGTTTACAGTGAAAACTGCAGGAACTTCAAACCGGCAATAGAAAACAGATTGAGAAACCAGACAATACTTTTTCCTGCAAACTTCTCCCTTTTTCTAGATGAATGAACGTCTCTCCACAGGCTCAGTTCTGAGAGATAAGTGTGTGTGAAAGCCGTCCTTCACCTAGCTTGATGGGAACACATACTTTCTTGTCAGTTGCAAACTACACTCCATACATATATATGGGGAGATACTAGTTCCAACTCTGTTTTACAGTAAAAACTGCAGGAACTTCAATCCGGCACTTGGAACAGTCTCAGAACCCAGAGTAAAATTTCTGCTGTAAAACGTCCCTTTCTCCTAGGTGAACGAAAGTCTCTCCACATGCTCAGTTCGGAGAGATAAGTGTGTGTGAAAGCCATCATTCACCTAGCTTGTTGAGAACACAAAGTTTCTTTTCAGTTGGAAACTACACTCCATACATATATATGGGGTGGTACTAGCTCCAACGGTGTTCTACAGTGAAAACTGTAGTAACGTCAAACCGGCACTAGGAAACAGACACAGAACCCAGAGAAACAGTTTTCCTGCAAACCGTTCACTTTGTGCTAGGTGAACGAACGTCTCTCCACATGCTCAATTCTGAGAAAAAAGTGTTTGTGAAAGCCGTCCTTCACCTAGCTTGTTGGGAACACAAAGATACTTCTCAGTTGCAAACTACATTCCATAAATATATATGGGTAGGTACAAGTTCCAACTCGGTTTTACAGAGAAAACTGCAGGAACTTCCAACGGACACTAGGAAACACACTGATAAACCAGAGTAAAAGTTTCCACTGCTACCCGTTCCCTTTGTGCTAGATGAATGAATGTCTATCCAGATGCTCAGATCTGAGAGATAAGTTTGTGTGAAAGCCGTCCTTTACCTAGCTTGCTGGAAACACAAAGTTTGTATTCAGTTGCAAACCACAATCCATACATATATAAGGGGATGTACTAGCTCCAACTCGGGTTTACAGTGAAAACTGCAGAAACTTCAAACCGGCACTAGAAAACTGATTGAGAAACCAGACAATACTTTTTCCTGCAAATTTCTCCCTTTTTGCTAGATGAATGAAAGTCTCTCCACAGAATCAGTTCTGAGAGATAAGTGTGTGTGAAAGCCGTCCTTCACCTAGCTTGTTGGGAACACAAAGTTTCTTTCAGTTGCAAACTGCACTGCAAACAAATATATCGGGAGGTACTAGCTCAAACAGGTTTTACAGTGAAAACTGCAGGAACTTGAAAACGGCACTAGGAAACTTTCTCAGAACCAAGAGTAAAAGTTTCTCCTGTAAACCGTTCCCTTTGTCCTAGATGAACGAACGTCTCTCCACATGATCAGTTCTGAGAGATAACTGTGTGTGAAAGCCGCACTTCACCTAGCTTGTTGGGAACACAAAGATTCTTTTCAGTTGAAAAACACACTCCATACATATATATGGGGAGGTACTAGCTCCAACTCGGTTTTACAGTGAAAACTGCAGGAACTTCAAACCAGCACTAGGAAACACACTGAGAAACCAGGATACAATTTTCCCCTGCAACCCGTTCCCTTTTTTCTACATGAACGAACGTCTCTCCACATGCTCAGTTCTGAGAGATAATTGTGTGTGAAAGCCATCCTTCACCTAGCTTGTTGAGAACGCAAAGTTTCTTTTCAGTTGCAATCTACAATCCATACATATATATGGGTTGGTACTAGCTCCAAATGGGTTCTACAGTGAAAACTGCAGGAACTTCTAACCGGCACTAAGAAACAGTCTCAGAACCCAGAGAAACAGTTTCTCCTGCAACCCGTTTATTTTGTGCTAGGTGAACGAACGTCTCTCCACATGCTCAGGTCTGAGAAGTAAGTGTGTGTGAAAGCCGTCCTTCACCTAGCTTGTTGGGAACACAAAGATACTTCTGAGTTGCAAAATACACTCCATAAATATATATGGGTATGTACTAGCTCCAACTCGGTTTTACAGAGAAAATTGAAGGAACATCCAACGGACACTAGGAAACACACTGAGAAACCAGAATAAAAGTTTCCCCTGCAACCCGTTCCCTTTGTGCTAGATGAATATACGTCTCTCCAGATGCTCAGATCTGAGAGATAAGTGTGTGTGAAAGCCGTCCTTCACCTAGCTTGTTGGGAAAACAAAGTTTCTATTCAGTTGCAAACCACAATCCATACATATATAAGGGGATGTACTAGATCCAACTCGGGTTTACAGTGAAAACTGCAGGAACTTCAAACCGGAACTAGAAAACAGATTGAGAAACCAGACAATTCTTTTTCCTGCAACCTGCTCCCTTTGTGCTAGATGAATGAACGTCTCTCCACATGCTCAGTTCTGAGAGATAAGTGTGGGTGGAAGACGTCCTTCACCTAGCTTTTTGGGAACACAAAGTTTCTTTTCAGTTGCAAACTGCACTCCATTCATATATATGGGTAGGTACTAGCTCAAACAGGTTTTACAGTGAAAACTGCAGGAACTTGAAAACGGCACTAGGAAACATTCGCAGAACCAAGAGTAAAATTTCTCCTGTAAACCGTTCCCTTTTTCCTAGATGAACGAACGTCTCTCCACATGCTCATTTCTGAGAGATAACTGTGTGTTAAAGCCGCACTTCACCTAGCTTGTTGGGAACACAAAGATTCTTTTCAGTTGCAAAATACACTCCATACATATATATGGGGAGGTACTAGCTCCAACTCGATTTTACAGTGAAAACTGCAGGAACTTCAAACCGGCACTAGGAAACAGACTGACAAACCAGGGAACAAGTTTCAACTGCAACCCATTTATTTTGTGCTACATGAACGAACGTCTCTCCACATGCTCAGTTCTGAGAGATAATTGTGTGTGAAAGCCATCCTTCACTTAGCTTGTTGAGAACGCAAAGTTTCTTTTCAGTTGCAGTCTACACTCCATACATATATATGGTTGGTACTAGCTCCAACTGGGTTTTACAGTGTAAACTGCAGGAACTTCAAACCAGCACTAGGAAACAGACTCAGAATCCAGAGAAACAGTTTCTCATGCAACCCGTTCACTTTGTGCTAGGTGAACGAACGTCTCTCCACATGCTCAGGTCTGAGAGTTAAGTGTGTGTGAAAGCCGTCCTTCACTTAGCTTGTTGGGAACAAAAAGATACTTCTCATTTGCAAACTACACTCCATAAATATATATGAGTAGGTACTAGCTCCAACTCGGATTTACAGAGAAAACTGCAGGAACTTCCAACGGACACTAGGAAACACACTAGGAACCAGAGTAAAAGTTTCCCCTGCAAACCGTTCCCTTTGTGCTAGATGAATGAACGTCTCTCCACATGCTCAGTTCTGAGAAATAAGTGTGTGTGAAAGCCGTCCTTCACCTAGCTTGCTGGGAACACAAAGTTTCTTTTCAGTTGCAAAACAAACTCCATACATATAGATGCGGAGATACAAGCTCAAATAGGTTTTATAGTGAAAATAGCAGGAATTTCAATCCGGGTCTAGGAAGCAGACTTAGAATGCTGAGTAAAATTTTCTCTTCAAACCGTTCCATTTGTGCTAGATGAACGAACGTCTATCCACATGCTCACTTCTGAGAGATAAGTGTGTGTGAAAGTATTCCTTCACCTAGCTTGTGGGGAAAACAAAGTTTCTTTTCAGTTGCAAACAACAATCCATAAATATATATGGGGTGGTATTAGCTCAAACTCGGTTTTACAATGAAAACTGCAGGAACTTCAAACCGGCACTAGGAAACAGACTCAGAACCCAGAGAAACAGTTTCTCATGCAACCCGTTCACTTTGTGCTAGGTGAACGAACGTCTCTCCACATGCTCAGGTCTGAGAGTTAAGTGTGTGTGAAAGCCGTACTTCAACTAGCTTGCTGGGAACACAAAGTTTCTTTTCAGTTGCAATACACACTCCATACACATACATGCGGAGGTACAAGCTCAAATCGGTTTTATAGTAAAATAGCAGGAATTTCAATCCGGGACTAGGAAACTTAGTGAGAATGCTGAGTAAAATTTTCTTTTCAAACAGTTCCATTTGTGCTAGATGAACGAAAGTCTATCCACATGCTCACTTCTGAGAGATAAGTGTGTGTGAAAGTATTCCTTCACCTAGCTTGTGGGGAAAACAAAGTTTCTTTTCAGTTGCAAACAACAATCCATAAATATATATGGGGTGGTATTAGCTCAAACTCGGTTTTACAATGAAAACTGCAGGAACTTCAAACCGGCACTAGGAAACAGACTCAGAACCCAGAGTAAAAGTTTCTCCTGTAAACCGTTCCCTTTGTCCTAGGTGACGAACTTCACTCCACATGCTTAGTTCTGAGAGATAAGTGTGTGTGAAAGCCGCCCTTCAGCTAGCTTGTTGGGAACACAAAGTTTCATTTCAGTTGCAAACAACACTCCATACATATATATGGGGAGGTACTAGCTCCAACACGGATTTACAGTTAAAACTGCAGGAACTTCAAATCGGCTCTAGGAAACAGACTGAGAACCGGGAGTAACACTTTCCCCTGCTAAACGTTCCAATTTTGCTGGATGAACGAAAGTCTCTCCACTTGCTCAGTTCTGAGAGATAAGTGTGTGTGAATGCCGAACTTCACCTAGCTACTTAGGAACACAAAGTTTCTTTTCAGTTGCAAACTACACTCCTTACTTATATATGGGGAGGTACTAGCTCCAACTGGATTTTACAGTGAAAACTGCAGGAACTTCAGTCCGGCACTAGGAAACAGTCTCAGAACCCAGAGTAAAAGTTTCTCATGTAAACCGTCCATTTGTCCTAGGTGAACGAACGTCTTTCCACATGCTCAGGTCTGAGAGATAATTGTGTGTGTAAGCCGCACTTCACCTTGCTTGTTGGGATCACAAACTTTCTTTTAAGTTGCAAAATACACTCCATATTTATATGTGGGGAGGTACTAGCTCCAAATAGGTTTTACAGTGAAAACTGCAGGAACTTCAAACCGGCTCTAGGAAAAAGACTGTGAACCCAGAGTAACATTTTCCCCTGCTACCCGTTCCCATTGTGCTGGATGAACGTACGTCTCTCCACATGCTCATTTCTGAGAGAAAAGTGTGTGTGAAAGCCGTTCTTCACCTAGCTTCTTGGGAACACAAAGTTTCTTTTCAGTTGCTAACTACAATCTATACATATATATGGGCAGGTACTAGCTCCAACTGGGTTTTACAGTGAAAACTGCAGGAACTTCAAACAGGCACTAGGAAACTGACTGAGGTTCCAGGGTACAAGTTTCCCTGCAAACCTTTCCATTTGTGCTACATGAACGAACGTCTCTCCACATGCTCAGTTCTGAGAGATAAGTGTGTGTGAAAGCCGCCCTTCACCTAGCTTGTTGGGAAGACAAAGTTTCTTTTCAGTTGCAAACAACACTCCATACATATATATGGGAAGGTACAAGCTCAAACACGGATTTACAGTTAAAACTGCAGGAACTTCAAATCGGCTCTAGGAAACAGACTGAGAACCGGGAGTAACACTTTCCCCTGCTAAACGTTCCAATTTTGCTGGATGAATGAACGTTTCTCCATTTGCTCAGTTCTGAGAGATAAGTGTGTGTGAATGCCGAACTTCACCTAGCTACTTAGGAACACAAAGTTTCTTTTCAGTTGCAAACTACACTCCTTACTTATATATGGGGAGGTACTAGCTCCAACTGGATTTTACAGTGAAAACTGCAGGAACTTCAGTCCGGCACTAGGAAACAGTCTCAGAACCCAGAGTAAAAGTTTCTCATGTAAACCGTCCATTTGTCCTAGGTGAACGAACGTCTATCCACATGCTCAGGTCTGAGAGATAATTGTGTGTGTAAGCCGCACTTCACCTTGCTTGTTGGGATCACAAACTTTCTTTTAAGTTGCAAAATACACTCCATATTTATATGTGGGGAGGTACTAGCTCCAAATAGGTTTTACAGTGAAAACTGCAGGAACTTCAAACCGGCTCTAGGAAAAAGACTGTGAACCCAGAGTAACATTTTCCACTGCTACCCGTTCCCATTGTGCTGGATGAACGTACGTCTCTCCACATGCTCATTTCTGAGAGAAAAGTGTGTGTGAAAGCCGTACTTCACTTAGCTTCTTGGGAACACAAAGTTTCTTTTCAGTTGCTAACTACAATCTATACATATATATGGGCAGGTACTAGCTCCAACTGGGTTTTACAGTGAAAACTGCAGGAACTTCAAACAGGCACTAGGAAACTGACTGAGGTTCCAGGGTACAAGTTTCCCTGCAAACTTTTCCATTTGTGCTACATGAACGAACGTCTCTCCACATGCTCAGTTCTGAGAGATAAGTGTGTGTGAAAGCCGCCCTTCACCTAGCTTGTTGGGAAGACAAAGTTTCTTTTCAGTTGCAAACAACACTCCATACATATATATGGGGAGGTACAAGCTCCAACACGGATTTACAGTTAAAACTGCAGGAACTTCAAATCGGCTCTAGGAAACAGACTGAGAACCGGGAGTAACACTTTCCCCTGCTAAACGTTCCAATTTTGCTGGATGAATGAACGTTTCTCCATTTGCTCAGTTCTGAGAGATAAGTGTGTGTGAATGCCGAACTTCAACTAGCTACTTAGGAACACAAAGTTTCTTTTCAGTTGCAAACTACACTCCTTACTTATATATGGGGAGGTACTAACTCCAACTGGATTTTACAGTGAAAACTGCAGGAACTTCAGTCCGGCACAAGGAAACAGTCTCAGAACCCAGAGTAAAAGTTTCTCATGTAAACCGTCCATTTGTCCTAGGTGAATGAACGTCTTTCAACATGCTCAGGTCTGAGAGATAATTGTGTGTGTAAGCCGCACTTCACCTTGCTTGTTGGGATCACAAACTTTCTTTTAAGTTGCAAAATACACTCCATATTTATATGTGGGGAGGTACTAGCTCCAAATCGGTTTTACAGTGAAAAATGCAGGAACTTCAAACCGGCTCTAGGAAAAAGACTGTGAACCCAGAGTAACATTTTCCCCTGCTACCCGTTCCCATTGTGCTGGATGAACATACGTCTCTCCACATGCTCATTTCTGAGAGAAAAGTGTGTGTGAAAGCCATTCTTCACCTAGCTTCTTGGGAACACAAAGTTTCTTTTCAGTTGCTAACTACAATCTATACATATATATGGGCAGGTACTAGCTCCAACTGGGTTTACAGTGAAAACTGCAGGAACTTCAAACAGGCACTAGGAAACTGACTGAGGTTCCAGGGTACAAGTTTCCCTGCAAACCTTTCCATTTGTGCTACATGAACGAACGTCTCTCCACATGCTCAGTTCTGAGAGATAATTGTGTGTGAAAGCCATATTTCACCTAGCTTCTTGAGAACGCAAATTTTCTTTTCAGTGGCAAACTACACTTCATATACATATATATGGGGTGGTACTAGCTATAACTGGGTTTTACAGGGAAAACTGTAGGAACTTCAACCCGGCACTAGGAAACAGACTCAGAACCCAGAGAAACAGTTTCTCCTGCAAACCGTTTATTTGTGCTAGGTGAACGAACGTCTCTCCACATGCTCATTTCTGAGAAGTAAGTGTGTGTGGAAGCCGTCCTTCACCTAGCTTGTTGGGAACACAAAGATACTTCTCAGTTGCAAAATACACTCCATAAATATATATGGGTAGGTACTATCTCCAAATCGGTTTTACAGAGAAAACTGCAGGAACCTCCAACGGACACTAGGAAACACACTGAGAAACCAGAATTAAAGTTTCCCCTGCAACCCGATCCCTTTGTGCTAGATGAATATACGTCTCTCCAGATGCTCAGATCTGAGAGATAAGTGTGTGTGAAAGCCGTCCTTCACCTAGATTGTTGGGAAAACAAAGTTTCTATTCATTTGCAAACCACAATCCATACATATATAAGGGGATGTACTAGCTCCAACTCGGGTTTACAGTGAAAACTGCAGGAACTTCAAATCGGCTCTAGGAAACAGACTGAGAACCGGGAGTAACACTTTCCCCTGGTAAACGTTCCAATTTTGCTGGATGAACGAACGTTTCTCCACTTGCTCAGTTCTGAGAGATAAGTGTGTGTGAATGCCGAACTTCACCTAGCTACTTAGGAACACAAAGTTTCTTTTCAGTTGCAAACTACACTCCTTACTTATATATGGGGAGGTACTAGCTCCAAATGGATTTTACAGTGAAAACTGCAGGAACTTCAGTCCGGCACTAGGAAACAGTCTCAGAACCCAGAGTAAAAGTTTCTCATGTATACCATCCATTTGTCCTAGGTGAACGAACGTCTTTCCACATGCTCAGGTCTGAGAGATAATTGTGTGTGTAAGCCGCACTTCACCTTGCTTGTTGGGATCACAAACTTTCTTTTAAGTTGCAAAATACACTCCATATTTATATGTGGGGAGGTACTAGCTCCTAATCGGTTTTACAGTGAAAACTGCAGGAACTTCAAACCGGCTCTAGGAAAAAGACTGTGAACCCAGAGTTACATTATCCCCTGCTACCCGTTCCCATTGTGCTGGATGAACGTACGTCTCTCCACATGCTCATTTCTGAGAGAAAAGTGTGTGTGAAAGCCGTTCTTCACCTAGCTTCTTGGGAACACAAAGTTTCTTTTCAGTTGCTAACTACAATCTATACATATATATGGGCAGGTACTAGCTCCAACTGGGTTTTACAGTGAAAACTGCAGGAACTTCAAACAGGCACTAGGAAACTGACTGAGGTTCCAGGGTACAAGTTTCCCTGCAAACCTTTCCATTTGTGCTACATGAACGAACGTCTCTCCACATGCTCAGTTCTGAGAGATAAGTGTGTGTGAAAGCCGCCCTTCACCTAGCTTGTTGGGAAGACAAAGTTTCTTTTCAGTTGCAAACAACACTCCATACATATATATGGGGAGGTACAAGCTCCAACACGGATTTACAGTTAAAACTGCAGGAACTTCAAATCGGCTCTAGGAAACAGACTGAGAACCGGGAGTAACACTTTCCCCTGCTAAACGTTCCAATTTTGCTGGATGAACGAACGTTTCTCCATTTGCTCAGTTGTGAGAGATAAGTGTGTGTGAATGCCAAACTTCACCTAGCTACTTAGGAACACAAAGTTTCTTTTCAGTTGCAAACTACACTCCTTACTTATATATGGGGAGGTACTAGCTCCAACTGGATTTTACAGTGAAAACTGCAGGAACTTCAGTCCGGCACTAGGAAACAGTCTCAGAACCCAGAGTAAAAGTTTCTCATGTAAACCGTCCATTTGTCCTAGGTGAACGAACGTCTTTCCAAATGCTCAGGTCTGAGAGATAATTGTGTGTGTAAGCCGCACTTCACCTTGCTTGTTGGGATCACAAACTTTCTTTTAAGTTGCAAAATACACTCCATATTTATATGTGGGGAGGTACTAGCTCCAAATCGGTTTTACAGTGAAAAATGCAGGAACTTCAAACCGGCTCTAGGAAAAAGACTGTGAACCCAGAGTAACATTTTCCCTGCTACCCGTTCCCATTGTGCTGGATGAACATACGTCTCTCCACATGCTCATTTCTGAGAGAAAACTGTGTGTGAAAGCCATTCTTCACCTAGCTTCTTGGGAACACAAAGTTTCTTTTCAGTTGCTAACTACAATCTATACATATATATGGGCAGGTACTAGCTCCAACTGGGTTTTACAGTGAAAACTGCAGGAACTTCAAACAGGCACTAGGAAACTGACTGAGGTTCCAGGGTACAAGTTTCCCTGCAAACCTTTCCATTTGTGCTACATGAACGAACGTCTCTCCACATGCTCAGTTCTGAGAGATAAGTGTGTGTGAAAGCCATATTTCACCTAGCTTCTTGAGAACGCAAATTTTCTTTTCAGTGGCAAACTACACTTCATATACATATATATGGGGTGGTACTAGCTATAACTGGGTTTTACAGGGAAAACTGTAGGAACTTCAACCCGGCACTAGGAAACAGACTCAGAACCCAGAGAAACAGTTTCTCCTGCAAACCGTTTATTTGTGCTAGGTGAACGAACGTCTCTCCACATGCTCATTTCTGAGAAGTAAGTGTGTGTGGAAGCCGTCCTTCACCTAGCTTGTTGGGAACACAAAGATACTTCTCAGTTGCAAAATACACTCCATAAATATATATGGGTAGGTACTATCTCCAACTCGGTTTTACAGAGAAAACTGCAGGAACCTCCAACGGACACTAGGAAACACACTGAGAAACCAGAATAAAAGTTTCCCCTGCAACCCGTTCTCTTTGTGCTAGATGAATATACGTCTCTCCAGATGCTCAGATCTGAGAGATAAGTGTGTGTGAAAGCCGTCCTTCACCTAGCTTGTTGGGAAAACAAAGTTTCTATTCATTTGCAAACCACAATCCATACATATATAAGGGGATGTACTAGCTCCAACTCGGGTTTACAGTGAAAACTGCAGGAACTTCAAACCGGAACTAGAAAACAGATTGAGAAACCAGACAATTCTTTTTCCTGCAACTTGCTCCCTTTGTGCTAGATGAATGAACGTCTCTCCACATGCTCAGTTCTGAGAGATAAGTGTGTGTGGAAGACGTCCTTCAACTAGCTTTTTGGGAAAACAAAGTTTCTTTTCAGTTGCAACTGCACTCAATTCATATATATGGGGAGGTTCTAGCTCAAACAGGTTTTACAGTGAAAACTGCAGGAACTTGAAAACAGCACTAGGAAACATTCGCAGAACCAAGAGTAAAAGTTTCTCATGTAAACCGTTCCCTTTTTCCTAGATGAACGAACTTCTCTCCACATGCTCAGTTCTGAGAGATATATTTGTGTTAAAGCCGCACTTCACCTAGCTTGTTGGGAACACAAAGATTCTTTTCAGTTGCAAAATACACTCCATGCATATATATGGGGAGGTACTAGTTCCAACTCGGGTTTACATTGAAAACTGCAGGAACTTCAAACCGGCACTAGGAAACAGACTGAGAAACCAGGGAACAAGTTTCCCCTGCAACCCGTTTATTTTGTGCTACATGAACGAACGTCTCTCCACATGCTCAGTTCTGAGAGATAATTGTGTGTGAAAGCCATCCTTCACTTAGCTTGTTGAGAACGCAAAGTTTCTTTTCAGTTGCAATCTACATTCCATACATATATATGGTTGGTACTAGCTCCAACTGGATTTTACAGTGTAAACTGCAGGAACTTCAAACCGGCACTAGGAAACAGACTCAGAACCCAGAGAAACAGTTTCCCATGCAACCCGTTCACTTTGTGCTAGGTGAACGAACGTCTCTCCACATGATCAGGTCTGAGAGATAATTGTGTGTGAAAACCATATTTCACCTAGCTTCTTGAGAACGCAAATTTTCTTTTCAGTGGCAAACTACACTTCATATACATATATATTGGGTGGTACTAGCTATAACTGGGTTTTACAGGGAAAACTGTAGGAACTTCAACCCGGCACTAGGAAACAGACTCAGAACCCAGAGAAACAGTTTCTCCTGCAAACCGTTTATTTGTGCTAGGTGAACGAACGTCTCTCCACATGCTCATTTCTGAGAAGTAAGTGTGTGTGAAAGCCGTCCTTCACCTAGCTTGTTGGGAACACAAATATACTTCTCAGTTGCAAAATACACTCCATAAATATATATGGGTAGGTACTATCTCCAACTCGGTTTTACAGAGAAAACTGCAGGAACCTCCAACGGACACTAGGAAACACACTGAGAAACCAGAATAAAAGTTTCCCCTGCAACCAGTTCCCTTTGTGCTAGATGAATATACGTCTCTCCAGATGCTCAGCTCTGAGAGATAAGTGTGTGTGAAAGCCGTACTTCACCTAGCTTGTTGGGAAAACAAAGTTTCTATTCATTTGCAAACCACAATCCATATATATATAAGGGGATGTACTAGCTCCAACTCGGGTTTACAGTGAAAACTGCAGGAACTTCAAACCGGAACTAGAAAACAGATTGAGATAAAAGACAATTCTTTTTCCTGCAACTTGCTCCCTTTGTGCTAGATGAATGAACGTCTCTCCACATGCTCAGTTCTGAGAGATAAGTGTGTGTGGAAGACGTCCTTCAACTAGCTTTTTGGGAAAACAAAGTTTCTTTTCAGTTGCAACTGCACTCAATTCATATATATGGGGAGGTTCTAGCTCAAACAGGTTTTACAGTGAAAACTGCAGGAACTTGAAAACAGCACTAGGAAACATTCGCAGAACCAAGAGTAAAAGTTTCTCCTGTAAACTGTTCCCTTTGTCCTAGGTGACGAACTTCACTCCACATGCTCAGTTCTGAGAGATAAGTGTGTGTGAAAGCCGCACTTCACCTTGCTTGTTGGGATCACAAACTTTCTTTTAAGTTGCAAAATACACTCCATATTTATATGTGGGGAGGTACTAGCTCCAAATCGGTTTTACAGTGAAAACTGCAGGAACTTCAAACCGGCTCTAGGAAAAATACTGTGAACCCAGAGTAACATTTTCCCCTGCTACCCGTTCCCATTGTGCTGGATGAACGTACGTCTCTCCACATGCTCATTTCTGAGAGAAAAGTGTGTGTGAAAGCCGTTCTTCACCTAGCTTCTTGGGAACACAAAGTTTCTATTCAGTTGCTAACTACAATCTATACATATATATGGGCAGGTACTAGCTCCAACTGGGTTTTACAGTGAAAACTGCAGGAACTTCAAACAGGCACTAGGAAACTGACTGAGGTTCCAGGGTACAAGTTTCCCTGCAAACTTTTCCATTTGTGCTACATGAACGAACGTCTCTCCACATGCTCAATTCTGAGACATAAGTGTGTGTGAAAGCCGCCCTTCAACAAGCTTGTTGGGAACACAAAGTTTCTTTTCAGTTGCAAACAACACTCCATACATATATATGGGGAGGTACTAGCTCCAACACGGATTTACAGTTAAAACTGCAGGAACTTCAAATCGGCTCTAGGAAACAGACTGAGAACCGGGAGTAACACTTTCCCCTGGTAAACGTTCCAATTTTGCTGGATGAACGAACGTTTCTCCACTTGCTCAGTTCTGAGAGATAAGTGTGTGTGAATGCCGAACTTCACCTAGCTACTTAGGAACACAAAGTTTCTTTTCAGTTGCAAACTACACTCCTTACATATATATGGGGAGGTACTAGCTCCAAATGGATTTTACAGTGAAAACTGCAGGAACTTCAGTCCGGCACTAGGAAACAGTCTCAGAACCCAGAGTAAAAGTTTCTCATGTATACCATCCATTTGTCCTAGGTGAACGAACGTCTTTCCACATGCTCAGGT
This sequence comes from Camelus bactrianus, assembly GCF_048773025.1. NCBI lineage: Eukaryota > Metazoa > Chordata > Mammalia > Artiodactyla > Camelidae > Camelus > Camelus bactrianus. The sequence goes on from NC_133566.1 coordinate 1,725,459, forward strand.
CTGAGAGATAATTGTGTGTGTAAGCCGCACTTCACCTTGCTTGTTGGGATCACAAACTTTCTCTTAAGTTGCAAAATACACTCCATATTTATATGTGGGGAGGTACTAGCTCCAAATCGGTTTTACAGTGAAAACTGCAGGAACTTCAAACCGGCTCTAGGAAAAAGACTGTGAACCCAGAGTTACATTTTCCCCTGCTACCCGTTCCCATTGTGCTGGATGAACGTACGTCTCTCCACATGCTCATTTCTGAGAGAAAAGTGTGTGTGAAAGCCTTTCTTCACCTAGCTTCTTGGGAACACAAAGTTTCTTTTCAGTTGCTAACTACAATCTATACATATATATGGGCAGGTACTAGCTCCAACTGGGTTTTACAGTGAAAACTGCAGGAACTTCAAACAGGCACTAGGAAACTGACTAAGGTTCCAGGGTACAAGTTTCCCTGCAAACCTTTCCATTTGTGCTACATGAACGAACGTCTCTCCACATGCTCAGTTCTGAGAGATAAGTGTGTGTGAAAGCCGCCCTTCACCTAGCTTGTTGGGAAGACAAAGTTTCTTTTCAGTTGCAAACAACACTCCATACATATATATGGGGAGGTACAAGCTCCAACACGGATTTACAGTTAAAACTGCAGGAACTTCAAATCGGCTCTAGGAAACAGACTGAGAACCGGGAGTAACACTTTCCCCTGCTAAATGTTCCAATTTTGCTGGATGAACGAACGTTTCTCCATTTGCTCAGTTGTGAGAGATAAGTGTGTGTGAATGCCAAACTTCACCTAGCTACTTAGGAACACAAAGTTTCTTTTCAGTTGCAAACTACACTCCTTACTTATATATGGGGAGGTACTAGCTCCAACTGGATTTTACAGTGAAAACTGCAGGAACTTCAAACCGGCTCTAGGAAAAAGACTGTGAACCCAGAGTAACATTTTCCCTGCTACCCGTTCCCATTGTGCTGGATGAACATACGTCTCTCCACATGCTCATTTCTGAGAGAAAACTGTGTGTGAAAGCCATTCTTCACCTAGCTTCTTGGGAACACAAAGTTTCTTTTCAGTTGCTAACTACAATCTATACATATATATGGGCAGGTACTAGCTCCAACTGGGTTTTACAGTGAAAACTGCAGGAACTTCAAACAGGCACTAGGAAACTGACTGAGGTTCCAGGGTACAAGTTTCCCTGCAAACCTTTCCATTTGTGCTACATGAACGAACGTCTCTCCACATGCTCAGTTCTGAGAGATAAGTGTGTGTGAAAGCCATATTTCACCTAGCTTCTTGAGAACGCAAATTTTCTTTTCAGTGGCAAACTACACTTCATATACATATATATGGGGTGGTACTAGCTATAACTGGGTTTTACAGGGAAAACTGTAGGAACTTCAACCCGGCACTAGGAAACAGACTCAGAACCCAGAGAAACAGTTTCTCCTGCAAACCGTTTATTTGTGCTAGGTGAACGAACGTCTCTCCACATGCTCATTTCTGAGAAGTAAGTGTGTGTGGAAGCCGTCCTTCACCTAGCTTGTTGGGAACACAAATATACTTCTCAGTTGCAAAATACACTCCATAAATATATATGGGTAGGTACTATCTCCAACTCGGTTTTACAGAGAAAACTGCAGGAACCTCCAACGGACACTAGGAAACACACTGAGAAACCAGAATAAAAGTTTCCCCTGCAACCCGTTCTCTTTGTGCTAGATGAATATACGTCTATCCAGATGCTCAGATCTGAGAGATAAGTGTGTGTGAAAGCCGTCCTTCACCTAGCTTGTTGGGAAAACAAAGTTTCTATTCATTTGCAAACCACAATCCATACATATATAAGGGGATGTACTAGCTCCAACTCGGGTTTACAGTGAAAACTGCAGGAACTTCAAACCGGAACTAGAAAACAGATTGAGAAACCAGACAATTCTTTTTCCTGCAACTTGCTCCCTTTGTGCTAGATGAATGAACGTCTCTCCACATGCTCAGTTCTGAGAGATAAGTGTGTGTGGAAGACGTCCTTCAACTAGCTTTTTGGGAAAACAAAGTTTCTTTTCAGTTGCAACTGCACTCAATTCATATATATGGGGAGGTTCTAGCTCAAACAGGTTTTACAGTGAAAACTGCAGGAACTTGAAAACAGCACTAGGAAACATTCGCAGAACCAAGAGTAAAAGTTTCTCCTGTAAACCGTTCCCTTTTTCCTAGATGAACGAACTTCTCTCCACATGCTCAGTTCTGAGAGATATATGTGTGTTAAAGCCGCACTTCACCTAGCTTGTTGGGAACACAAAGATTCTTTTCAGTTGCAAAATACACTCCATGCATATATATGGGGAGGTACTAGTTCCAACTCGGGTTTACATTGAAAACTGCAGGAACTTCAAACCGGCACTAGGAAACAGACTGAGAAACCAGGGAACAAGTTTCCCCTGCAACCCGTTTATTTTGTGCTACATGAACGAACGTCTCTCCACATGCTCAGTTCTGAGAGATAATTGTGTGTGAAAGCCATCCTTCACTTAGCTTGTTGAGAACGCAAAGTTTCTTTTCAGTTGCAATCTACATTCCATACATATATATGGTTGGTACTAGCTCCAACTGGATTTTACAGTGTAAACTGCAGGAACTTCAAACCGGCACTAGGAAACAGACTCAGAACCCAGAGAAACAGTTTCCCATGCAACCCGTTCACTTTGTGCTAGGTGAACGAACGTCTCTCCACATGATCAGGTCTGAGAGATAATTGTGTGTGAAAACCATATTTCACCTAGCTTCTTGAGAACGCAAATTTTCTTTTCAGTGGCAAACTACACTTCATATACATATATATGGGGTGGTACTAGCTATAACTGGGTTTTACAGGGAAAACTGTAGGAACTTCAACCCGGCACTAGGAAACAGACTCAGAACCCAGAGAAACAGTTTCTCCTGCAAACCGTTTATTTGTGCTAGGTGAACGAACGTCTCTCCACATGCTCATTTCTGAGAAGTAAGTGTGTGTGAAAGCCGTCCTTCACCTAGCTTGTTGGGAACACAAATATACTTCTCAGTTGCAAAATACACTCCATAAATATATATGGGTAGGTACTATCTCCAACTCGGTTTTACAGAGAAAACTGCAGGAACCTCCAACGGACACTAGGAAACACACTGAGAAACCAGAATAAAAGTTTCCCCTGCAACCAGTTCCCTTTGTGCTAGATGAATATACGTCTCTCCAGATGCTCAGATCTGAGAGATAAGTGTGTGTGAAAGCCGTCCTTCACCTAGCTTGTTGGGAAAACAAAGTTTCTATTCATTTGCAAACCACAATCCATATATATATAAGGGGATGTACTAGCTCCAACTCGGGTTTACAGTGAAAACTGCAGGAACTTCAAACCGGAACTAGAAAACAGATTGAGATAAAAGACAATTCTTTTTCCTGCAACTTGCTCCCTTTGTGCTAGATGAATGAACGTCTCTCCACATGCTCAGTTCTGAGAGATAAGTGTGTGTGGAAGACGTCCTTCAACTAGCTTTTTGGGAAAACAAAGTTTCTTTTCAGTTGCAACTGCACTCAATTCATATATATGGGGAGGTTCTAGCTCAAACAGGTTTTACAGTGAAAACTGCAGGAACTTGAAAACAGCACTAGGAAACATTCGCAGAACCAAGAGTAAAAGTTTCTCCTGTAAACTGTTCCCTTTGTCCTAGGTGACGAACTTCACTCCACATGCTCATTTCTGAGAGAAAAGTGTGTGTGAAAGCCGTTCTTCACCTAGCTTCTTGGGAACACAAAGTTTCTATTCAGTTGCTAACTACAATCTATACATATATATGGGCAGGTACTAGCTCCAACTGGGTTTTACAGTGAAAACTGCAGGAACTTCAAACAGGCACTAGGAAACTGACTGAGGTTCCAGGGTACAAGTTTCCCTGCAAACTTTTCCATTTGTGCTACATGAACGAACGTCTCTCCACATGCTCAATTCTGAGACATAAGTGTGTGTGAAAGCCGCCCTTCAACAAGCTTGTTGGGAACACAAAGTTTCTTTTCAGTTGCAAACAACACTCCATACATATATATGGGGAGGTACTAGCTCCAACACGGATTTACAGTTAAAACTGCAGGAACTTCAAATCGGCTCTAGGAAACAGACTGAGAACCGGGAGTAACACTTTCCCCTGGTAAACGTTCCAATTTTGCTGGATGAACGAACGTTTCTCCACTTGCTCAGTTCTGAGAGATAAGTGTGTGTGAATGCCGAACTTCACCTAGCTACTTAGGAACACAAAGTTTCTTTTCAGTTGCAAACTACACTCCTTACTTATATATGGGGAGGTACTAGCTCCAAATGGATTTTACAGTGAAAACTGCAGGAACTTCAGTCCGGCACTAGGAAACAGTCTCAGAACCCAGAGTAAAAGTTTCTCATGTATACCATCCATTTGTCCTAGGTGAACGAACGTCTTTCCACATGCTCAGGTCTGAGAGATAATTGTGTGTGTAAGCCGCACTTCACCTTGCTTGTTGGGATCACAAACTTTCTTTTAAGTTGCAAAATACACTCCATATTTATATGTGGGGAGGTACTAGCTCCAAATCGGTTTTACAGTGAAAAATGCAGGAACTTCAAACCGGCTCTAGGAAAAAGACTGTGAACCCAGAGTAACATTTTCCCCTGCTACCCGTTCCCATTGTGCTGGATGAACATACGTCTCTCCACATGCTCATTTCTGAGAGAAAAGTGTGTGTGAAAGCCATTCTTCACCTAGCTTCTTGGGAACACAAAGTTTCTTTTCAGTTGCTAACTACAATCTATACATATATATGGGCAGGTACTAGCTCCAACTGGGTTTACAGTGAAAACTGCAGGAACTTCAAACAGGCACTAGGAAACTGACTGAGGTTCCAGGGTACAAGTTTCCCTGCAAACCTTTCCATTTGTGCTACATGAACGAACGTCTCTCCACATGCTCAGTTCTGAGAGATAATTGTGTGTGAAAGCCATATTTCACCTAGCTTCTTGAGAACGCAAATTTTCTTTTCAGTGGCAAACTACACTTCATATACATATATATGGGGTGGTACTAGCTATAACTGGGTTTTACAGGGAAAACTGTAGGAACTTCAACCCGGCACTAGGAAACAGACTCAGAACCCAGAGAAACAGTTTCTCCTGCAAACCGTTTATTTGTGCTAGGTGAACGAACGTCTCTCCACATGCTCAGTTCTGAGAAGTAAGTGTGTGTGAAAACCGTCCTTCACCTAGCTTGTTGGGAACACAAAGATACTTCTCAGTTGCAAAATACACTCCATAAATATATATGGGTAGGTACTATCTCCAAATCGGTTTTACAGAGAAAACTGCAGGAACCTCCAACGGACACTAGGAAACACACTGAGAAACCAGAATTAAAGTTTCCCCTGCAACCCGATCCCTTTGTGCTAGATGAATATACGTCTCTCCAGATGCTCAGATCTGAGAGATAAGTGTGTGTGAAAGCCGTCCTTCACCTAGATTGTTGGGAAAACAAAGTTTCTATTCATTTGCAAACCACAATCCATACATATATAAGGGGATGTACTAGCTCCAACTCGGGTTTACAGTGAAAACTGCAGGAACTTCAAATCGGCTCTAGGAAACAGACTGAGAACCGGGAGTAACACTTTCCCCTGGTAAACGTTCCAATTTTGCTGGATGAACGAACGTTTCTCCACTTGCTCAGTTCTGAGAGATAAGTGTGTGTGAATGCCGAACTTCACCTAGCTACTTAGGAACACAAAGTTTCTTTTCAGTTGCAAACTACACTCCTTACTTATATATGGGGAGGTACTAGCTCCAAATGGATTTTACAGTGAAAACTGCAGGAACTTCAGTCCGGCACTAGGAAACAGTCTCAGAACCCAGAGTAAAAGTTTCTCATGTATACCATCCATTTGTCCTAGGTGAACGAACGTCTTTCCACATGCTCAGGTCTGAGAGATAATTGTGTGTGTAAGCCGCACTTCACCTTGCTTGTTGGGATCACAAACTTTCTTTTAAGTTGCAAAATACACTCCATATTTATATGTGGGGAGGTACTAGCTCCTAATCGGTTTTACAGTGAAAACTGCAGGAACTTCAAACCGGCTCTAGGAAAAAGACTGTGAACCCAGAGTTACATTATCCCCTGCTACCCGTTCCCATTGTGCTGGATGAACGTACGTCTCTCCACATGCTCATTTCTGAGAGAAAAGTGTGTGTGAAAGCCGTTCTTCACCTAGCTTCTTGGGAACACAAAGTTTCTTTTCAGTTGCTAACTACAATCTATACATATATATGGGCAGGTACTAGCTCCAACTGGGTTTTACAGTGAAAACTGCAGGAACTTCAAACAGGCACTAGGAAACTGACTGAGGTTCCAGGGTACAAGTTTCCCTGCAAACCTTTCCATTTGTGCTACATGAACGAACGTCTCTCCACATGCTCAGTTCTGAGAGATAAGTGTGTGTGAAAGCCGCCCTTCACCTAGCTTGTTGGGAAGACAAAGTTTCTTTTCAGTTGCAAACAACACTCCATACATATATATGGGGAGGTACAAGCTCCAACACGGATTTACAGTTAAAACTGCAGGAACTTCAAATCGGCTCTAGGAAACAGACTGAGAACCGGGAGTAACACTTTCCCCTGCTAAACGTTCCAATTTTGCTGGATGAACGAACGTTTCTCCATTTGCTCAGTTGTGAGAGATAAGTGTGTGTGAATGCCAAACTTCACCTAGCTACTTAGGAACACAAAGTTTCTTTTCAGTTGCAAACTACACTCCTTACTTATATATGGGGAGGTACTAGCTCCAACTGGATTTTACAGTGAAAACTGCAGGAACTTCAGTCCGGCACTAGGAAACAGTCTCAGAACCCAGAGTAAAAGTTTCTCATGTAAACCGTCCATTTGTCCTAGGTGAACGAACGTCTTTCAACATGCTCAGGTCTGAGAGATAATTGTGTGTGTAAGCCGCACTTCACCTTGCTTGTTGGGATCACAAAGTTTCTTTTAAGTTGCAAAATACACTCCATATTTATATGTGGGGAGGTACTAGCTCCAAATCGGTTTTACAGTGAAAAATGCAGGAACTTCAAACCGGCTCTAGGAAAAAGACTGTGAACCCAGAGTAACATTTTCCCTGCTACCCGTTCCCATTGTGCTGGATGAACATACGTCTCTCCACATGCTCATTTCTGAGAGAAAAGTGTGTGTGAAAGCCATTCTTCACCTAGCTTCTTGGGAACACAAAGTTTCTTTTCAGTTGCTAACTACAATCTATACATATATATGGGCAGGTACTAGCTCCAACTGGGTTTTACAGTGAAAACTGCAGGAACTTCAAACAGGCACTAGGAAACTGACTGAGGTTCCAGGGTACAAGTTTCCCTGCAAACCTTTCCATTTGTGCTACATGAACGAACGTCTCTCCACATGCTCAGTTCTGAGAGATAATTGTGTGTGAAAGCCATATTTCACCTAGCTTCTTGAGAACGCAAATTTTCTTTTCAGTGGCAAACTACACTTCATATACATATATATGGGGTGGTACTAGCTATAACTGGGTTTTACAGGGAAAACTGTAGGAAATTCAACCCGGCACTAGGAAACAGACTCAGAACCCAGAGAAACAGTTTCTCCTGCAAACCGTTTATTTGTGCTAGGTGAACGAACGTCTCTCCACATGCTCAGTTCTGAGAAGTAAGTGTGTGTGAAAGCCGTCCTTCACCTAGCTTGTTGGGAACACAAAGATACTTCTCAGTTGCAAATACACTCCATAAATATATATGGGTAGGTACTATCTCCAACTCGGTTTTACAGAGAAAACTGCAGGAACCTCCAACGGACACTAGGAAACACACTGAGAAACCAGAATAAAAGTTTCCCCTGCAACCCGTTCCCTTTGTGCTAGATGAATATACGTCTCTCCAGATGCTCAGATCTGAGAGATAAGTGTGTGTGAAAGCCGTCCTTCACCTAGCTTGTTGGGAAAACAAAGTTTCTATTCATTTGCAAACCACAATCCATACATATATAAGGGGATGTACTAGCTCCAACTCGGGTTTACAGTGAAAACTGCAGGAACTTCAAACCGGAACTAGAAAACAGATTGAGAAACCAGACAATTCTTTTTCCTGCAACTTGCTCCCTTTGTGCTAGATGAATGAACGTCTCTCCACATGCTCAGTTCTGAGAGATAAGTGTGTGTGGAAGACGTCCTTCAACTAGCTTTTTGGGAAAACAAAGTTTCTTTTCAGTGCAACTGCACTCAATTCATATATATGGGGAGGTTCTAGCTCAAACAGGTTTTACAGTGAAAACTGCAGGAACTTGAAAACAGCACTAGGAAACATTTGCAGAACCAAGAATAAAAGTTTCTCCTGTAAACCGTTCCCTTTTTCCTAGATGAACGAACTTCTCTCCACATGCTCAGTTCTGAGAGATATATGTGTGTTAAAGCCGCACTTCACCTAGCTTGTTGGGAACACAAAGATTCTTTTCAGCTGCAAAATACACTCCATGCATATATATGGGGAGGTACTAGCTCCAATTCGGGTTTACATTGAAAACTGCAGGAACTTCAAACCGGCACTAGGAAACAGACTGAGAAACCAGGGAACAAGTTTCCCCTGCAACCCGTTTATTTTGTGCTACATGAACGAACGTCTCTCCACATGCTCAGTTCTGAGAGATAATTGTGTGTGAAAGCCATCCTTCACTTAGCTTGTTGAGAACGCAAAGTTTCTTTTCAGTTGAAATCTACACTCCATACATATATATGGTTGGTACTAGCTCCAACTGGATTTTACAGTGTAAACTGCAGGAACTTCAAACCGGCACTAGGAAACAGACTCAGAACCCAGAGAAACAGTTTCCCATGCAACCCGTTCACTTTGTGCTAGGTGAACGAACGTCTCTCCACATGCTCAGGTCTGAGAGTTAAGTGTGTGTGAAAGCCGTCCTTCACCTAGCTTGTTGGGAACACAAAGATACTTCTCAGTTGCAAAATACACTCCATAAATATATATGGGTAGGTACTATCTCCAACTCGGTTTTACAGGGAAAACTGCAGGAACCTCCAACGGACACTAGGAAACACACTGAGAAACCAGAATAAAAGTTTCCCCTGCAACCCGTTCCCTTTTTGCTAGATGAATATACGTCTCTCCAGATGCTCAGATCTGAGAGATAAGTGTGTGTGAAAGCCGTCCTTCACCTAGCTTGTTGGGAAAACAAAGTTTCTATTCATTTGCAAACCACAATCCATACATATATAAGGGGATGTACTAGCTCCAACTCGGGTTTACAGTGAAAACTGCAGGAACTTCAAACCGGAACTAGAAAACAGATTGAGAAACCAGACAATTCTTTTTCCTGCAACTTGCTCCCTTTGTGCTAGATGAATGAACGTCTCTCCACATGCTTAGTTCTGAGAGATAAGTGTGTGTGGAAGACGTCCTTCAACTAGCTTTTTGGGAAAACAAAGTTTCTTTTCAGTTGCAACTGCACTCAATTCATATATATGGGGAGGTTCTAGCTCAAACAGGTTTTACAGTGAAAACTGCAGGAACTTGAAAACAGCACTAGGAAACATTCGCAGAACCAAGAGTAAAAGTTTCTCCTGTAAACCGTTCCCTTTTTCCTAGATGAACGAACTTCTCTCCACATGCTCAGTTCTGAGAGATATATGTGTGTTAAAGCCGCACTTCACCTAGCTTGTTGGGAACACAAAGATTCTTTTCAGTTGCAAAATACACTCCATGCATATATATGGGGAGGTACTAGCTCCAACTCGGGTTTACATTGAAAACTGCAGGAACTTCAAACCGGCACTAGGAAACAGACTGAGAAACCAGGGAACAAGTTTCCCCTGCAACCCGTTTATTTTGTGCTACATGAACGAACGTCTCTCCACATGCTCAGTTCTGAGAGATAATTGTGTGTGAAAGCCATCCTTCACTTAGCTTGTTGAGAACGCAAAGTTTCTTTTCAGTTGAAATCTACACTCCATACATATATACGGTTGGTACTAGCTCCAACTGGATTTTACAGTGTAAACTGCAGGAACTTCAAACCGGCACTAGGAAACAGACTCAGAACCCAGAGAAACAGTTTCCCATGCAACCAGTTCACTTTGTGCTAGGTGAACGAACGTCTCTCCACATGCTCAGGTCTGAGAGATAAGTGTGTGTGAAAGCCGTCCTTCACCTAGCTTGTTGGGAACAAAAAGATACTTCTCATTTGCAAACTACAATTCATAAATATATATGAGTAGCTACTAGCTCCAACTCGGATTTACACAGAAAACTGCAGGAACTTCCAACGGACACTAGGAAACACACTAGTAACCAGAGTAAAAGTTTCCCCTGCAACCCGTTCCCTTTGTGCTAGATGAATGAAAGTCTCTCCACATGCTCAGTTCTGAGAAATAAGTGTGTGTGAAAGCCGTCCTTCACCTAGCTTGCTGGGAACACAAAGTTTCTTTTCAGTTGCAAAACACACTCCATACACATACATGCGAAGGTACAAGCTCAAATCGGTTTTATAGTGAAAATAGCAGGAATTTCAATCCGGGACTAGGAAACAGACTGAGAATGCTGAGTAAAATTTTCCCTTCAAAACGTTCCATTTGTGCTAGATGAACGAACGTCTATCCACATGCTAACTTCTGAGAGATAAGTGTGTGTGAATGTATTCCTTCACCTAGCTTGTGGGAAAACAAAGTTTCTTTTCAGTTGCAAACAACAATCCATAAATATATATGGGGAGGTACTAGCTCCAACTCGGTTTTACAATGAAAACTGCAGGAACTTAAAACCGGCACTAGGAAACAGACTCAGAACCCAGAGTAAATGTTTCTCCTGTAAACCGTTCCCTTTGTCCTAGGTGACGAAATTCACTCCACATGCTCAGTTCTGAGAGATAAATGTGTGTGAAAGCCGCACTTCACCTTGCTTGTTGGGATCACAAACTTTCTTTTAATTTGCAAAATACACTCCATATTTATAAGTGGGGAGGTACTATCTCCAAATCGGTTTTACAGTGAAAACTGCAGGAACTTCAAACCGGCTCTAGGAAAAATACTGTGAACCCAGAGTAACATTTTCCCCTGCTACCCGTTCCCATTGTGCTGGATGAACGTACGTCTCTCCACATGCTCATTTCTGAGAGAAAAGTGTGTGTGAAAGCCATTCTTCACCTAGCTTCTTGGGAACACATAGTTTCTTTTCAGTTGCTAACTACAATCTATACATATATATGGGCAGGTACTAGCTCCAACTGGGTTTTACAGTGAAAACTGCAGGAACTTCATACCGGCACTAGGAAACAGTCTCAGAACCCAGAGTAATAGTTTCTCCTGTAAACCGTTCCTTTTGTCCTAGGTGAACGAAAGTCTCTCCACATGCTCAGTTCTGAGAGATAAGTGTGTGTCAATGCCGAACTTCACCTAGCTTGTTGGGAACACAAAGATTCTTTTCAGTTGCAAACTACACTCCATAGATATATATGGGGAGGTACTAGCTCCAACTGTGTTTTACAGTGAAAACTTCAGTAACTTAATTCCTGCACTAGGAAACAGTCTCAGAAACCAGAGTAAAAGTTTCTCCTGTAAATCGTCCATTTGTCCTAGGTGAACGAACGTCTCTCCACATGCTCAGTTCTGAGAGATAATTGTATGTGAAAGCCAACCTTCACCTAGCTTGTTGAGAACGCAAAGTTTCTTTTCAGTAGCAAACTACACTCCATACATATAAATAGGGTGTTACTAGCTCCAACTGGGTTTTACAGTGAAAACTGCAGGAACTTCAGTCCGGTCCTAGGAAATAATCTCAGAACCCAGGGAAACAATTTTTCCTGCAAACCGTTCAATTTTTGCTAGGTGAACGAACGTCTTTCCACATGCTCAATTCTGAGTGATATGAGTGTGTGAAAGCCGTTCTTCACCTAGTTTGTTGGGAACACAAACATACTTCTCAGTTGCAAACTACACTCCAAAAATGTATATGTGTAAGTACTAGCTCCAACTTGATTTTACACAGAAAACTGCAATAACTTCCAACGGACAATAGGAAACACACTGAGAAACCAGATTAAAAGTTTCCCCTGCAAAAAGTCCCCTTTGTGCTAGATGAATGAACGTCTCTCCAGATGCTCAGATCTGAGAGATAAATGTGTGTGAAAGCCGTACTTCAACTAGCTTGTTGGGAACACAAAGTTTCTATTAAGTTGCAAAACACAATCCATACATAAATAAGAGGAGGTACTAACACCAACCCTGGTTTACAGTGAAATCTTCAGGAACTTCAAACCGGCAATAGGAAAGAGATTGATAAACCAGAGAATAGTTTCCCTGCATCCCGTTCCCTTTGTGCTAGATGAATGAACGTCTCTCAACATGCTCAGTTTTGAGAGATAAGTGTGGGTGAAAGCTGTACATCACCAAGCTTGTTGGGAACCCAAAGATTCTTAACAGTTGCAAACTACACTCCATACATATATATGGGGAGGTACTAGCTCCAACTCGGTTTTATAGAGAAAACTGCAGGAAATTCAATCCGGCACAAGGAAACAGTCTCAGAACCCAGAGTAAAAGTTTCTCCTGTAAAACGTCCCTTTATCCTAGGTGAACGAACGTCTCTCCACATGCTCAGTTCTGAGAGATAAGTGTGTGTTAAAGCCGTCCTTCACCTAGCTTCTTGGGAACACAAAGTTTCTTTTCAGATGCAAACTACACTCCATACATATATATGGGCAGTTAATAGCTCCAACTGGGTTTTACAGTGAAAACTGCAGGAACTTCAAACCGGCAATAGGAAACTGACTGAGTTCCAGGGTACAAGTTTCCCCTGCAACCCGTTCCCTTTGTGATACATGAACGAAAGTCTATCCACATGCTCAGCTCTGAGAGTTAATAGTATGTGAAAGCCATCCTTCAACTATCTTGTTGAGAACGCAAAGTTTCTATTCAGTTGCAAACTACACTCCATACATATATATGGGTTGGTACTAGGTCCAACTGGGTTTTACAGTGAAAACTGCAGGAACTTCAAACCAGCACTAGGAAACATACTCAGAACCCTAAGAAACAGTTTCTCCTGCAAACCGTTCACTTTGTGATAGGTGAACGAACGTCTCTCCACATGCTCAATTTTGAGAGATAAGTTTGTGTGAAAGCCGTTCTTCACCTAGCTTGTTGGGAACACAAAGATACTTCTCAGTTGCAAACTACAATCCATAAATATATATGGGTAGGTACTAGCTCCAACACGGTTTTACAGGGAAAACTGCAGGAACATCCAACGGACACTAGGAAACACACTGAGAAACCAGAGTAAATGTTTCCCCTGCAAACCGTTTCCTTTGGCTAGATGAATGAACGTCTATCCAGATGCTCAGATCTGAGAGATAAGTGTGTGTGAAAGCCGTCCTTCACCTAGCTTGTTGGGAACACAAAGTTTCTATTCAGTTGCAAACCACAAGCCATACATATATAAGGGGAGGTACTAGCTCCAACTCGGGTTAACAGTGAAAACTGCAGGAAATTCAAACCGGCACAAGAAAACAAATTGAGAAACCAGGCAATAATTTCCTTTGCAACCCGCTCCCTTTGTGCTAGATGAATGAACGTCTCTCCTCATGCTCAGTTCTGAGAGATAAGTGTGTGTGAAAGCCGTAATTCACCTTGCTTGTTGGGAACACAAAGTTTCTTTTCAGTTGCAAACTGATATCCATACATATATATGGGTAGGTAAGAGCTCAAATCGATTTTACAGTGAAAAATGCAGGAACTTGAAACCGGCGCTAGGAAACATTCTCAGAACCAAGAGTAAAAGTTTCTCCTGTAATTCGTTCCCTTTGTCCTAGGTGAACGAACGTCTTTCCACATGCTCAATTCTGAGACATAAGTGTGTGTTAAAGCCGTACTTCACCTAGTTTCTTGGGAAAACAAATTATATTTTCAGTTGCAAACTACACTCCATACATATATATGGGCATGTACTAGTTCCAAATGTGTTTTAAAGTGAAAACTGCAGGAACTTCAAACCGGCACTAGGAAACTGACTGAGAAATCAGGGTACAAGTTTCCCCTGCAACCCGTTCCCTTTGTGCTACATGAACGAATGTCTCTCCACATGCTCAGTTCTGAGAGATAATTGTATGTGAAAGCCATCCTTCACCTAACTTCTTGAGAACGCAAAGTTTCTTTTCAGTTGCAAACTACACTCCGTACATATATAAGGGGTGGTACTAGCTCCAACTGGGTTTTACATTAAAAACTGCAGGAACTTCAAAACTGCACTAGGAAACAGACTCAGAACCCAGAGAAACAGTTTATCCTGCACCCGTTCACTTTGTGCTATGTGAACGAACGTCTTTCCACATGCTCAATTCTGAGAGATAAATGTGTGTGAAAGCCGTACTTCACCTAGCTTGTTGAGAACCCAAAGTTTCTTTTCAGTTGCAAACTACACTCCTTACATATATATGGGGAGGTAATAGCTCCAACTCGGTTTTAAAGTGAAAACTGCTGGAAATTCAAGCTGGCACTAGGAAACAGAGTGAGAAACCAGTGTAAAAGTTTCTCCTGCAACCCGTTCCATTTGTGCTACATGAACGAAAATCTCTATCATGCTCAGTTCTGAGAGTTAAGTTTGTGTGAAAGCCGTCTTTCACCTAGCTTGCTGGGAACACAAAGTTTCTTTTCAGTTGCAAAACACACTCCATAATTATACATGCGGAGGTACAAGCTCAAATCGGTTTTACAGTGAAATTAGCAGGAATTTCAATCCGGGATTAGGAAACAGACTGAGAATTCTGAGTAAAATTTTCCCTTAAAACCGTTCCATTTGTGCTACATAAACGAAGGTCTATCCACATGCTCACTTTGGAGAGATAAGTGTGTCTGAAAGCCGTCCTTCACCTAGCTTGTTGGGAAAAACAAATTTCTTTTCAGTTGCAAACTACACTCCATATATATATATGGGGAGGTACTAGCTCCAACTCGGTTTTACAATAAAAACTGCAGGAACTTCAAACCGGCACTAGGAAAGAGTCTCGGAACCCACAGTAAAGTTTCTCCTGTAAATCGTTCCTTTTGTCCTAGGTGACCGAACGTCTCTCCACATGCTCAGTTCTGAGAGAAAAGTGTGTGTGAATGCCGCACTTCAACTAGCTTGTTGGGAACACAAAGATTCTTTTCATTTGCAAACTACACTCCATACATATATATGGGGAGGTACTAGCTCCAACTGGGATTTACAGTGAAAACTGCAGTAACTTCATTCCTGCACTAGGAAACAGTCTCAGAAACCAGAGTAAAAGTTTCTCCAGTAAACCGTCCATTTGTCCTAGGTGAACGAACGTCTCTCCACATGCTCAGTTCTGAGACATAATTGTGTGTGAAAGCCATCTTTCAACGAGCTTTTTGAGAATGCAAAGTTACTTTTCAGTAGCAAACTACACTCCATACATATAAACGGGGTGGTACTAGCTCCAACTGTGTTTTACAGTGAAAACTGCAGGAACTTCAGTCCGGCACTAGGAAATAGTCTCAGAACCCAGAGAAACTGTTTCTCCTGCAAACAATTCACTTTTTGCTAGGTGAACGAACGTCTTTCCACATGCTCAATTCTGAGTGATATGAGTGTGTGAAAGCCGTCCTTCACCTAGTTTGAAGGGAACACAAATATACTTCTCAGTTGCAAACTACACTCCATAAATGTTTATGGGTAGGTACTAGCTCCAACTTGGTTTTACACAGAAAACTGCAATAACTTCCAACGGAAAATAGGAAACACACAGAGAAACCAGATTAAAAGTTTCCACTGCAAACCGTCCCCTTTGTGCTAGATGAATGAACGTCTCTCCAGATGCTCAGATCTGAAAGATAAATGTGTGTGAAAGCCATACTTCAACTAGCTTGTTGGGAACACAAAGTTTCTATTCAGTTCCAAACCACAATCCATACATGTATAAGGGGAGGAATTAGCTCCAACTCGGGTATACAGTGAAAACCCTGGAACTTCAAACCGGCACTAGAAAACAGATTGAGAAACAAGACAATATTTTCCCCTGCAAACCGCTCCCTTTGTACTAGATGAATCAACGTCTCTCAAGATGCTCAGATCTGAGAGATAAGTGTCTGTGAAAGCCGTCCTTCAACTAACTTGTTGGGAACAAAAAGTTTCTATTCAGTTCCAAACCACAATCCATACATATATAAGGGTAGGAACTAGCTCCAACTCGGGTTTACAGTGAAAACTGCAGGAACTTCAAACCGGCACTAAAAAACAGATTGAGAAACCAGAAAATAATTTCTCCTGCATCCCGCTCCATTTGTGCTAGATGAATGAACGTCTCTCCACATGCTCAGTTCTGAGAGATAAGTGTGTGTGAAGGCCGTCCTTCAACTAACTTGTTGGGAACACAAAGTTTCTTTTCAGTTGCAAAGTACACTCCATACATATATATGGGGAGGTACTAGCTCAAATCGGTTTTACAGTGAAAAATGCAGGAACTTCAATACGGCACTAGGAAACAGACTGAGAAAGTTTAGTAATATTTCCCCTGCAAACCGTTCCATTTGTGCTAGATGAACGAACGTCTCTCCACATGCTCAGTTCAGAGAGGTAAGTGTGTATGAAAGCTCTCCTTCACCTAGCTTGATGGGAACACAAAGTTTCTTTTCAGTTGCAAAATACACTCCATAAATATATATGGGTAGGAACTAGCTCAAATTGGTTTTACACTGAAAACTGCAGGAACTTCAATCATGCACTAGGAAACGGACTGAGAATGCTGAGTAAAATTTCCCCTTAAACCCGTTCCCTTTGTGCTAGATGAGCGAACGTCTCTCCACATGCTCAGTTGTAAGAGATAAGTGTGTGTGAAAGTCGTCCTTCACCTACCTTTTTGGGAACACATCGTTTTTTCAGTTGCAAACTACACTGCATACATATATGGGGAGGTATAATCTCCAACTCGGTTTTACAGTGAAAACTGCAGGAAATTCAAACCGGCTCTAGGAAACAGACTGAGAAACCAGAGTAAAAGTTTCTCCTGCAACCCGTTCCCTTTTTCCTAGATGAACGAACGTCTCTCCTCATGCTCAGTTCTGAGAGATAAGTGTGTGTGAAAGCCGTACTTCAACTAGCTTGTTGGGAACACAAAGTTCCTTTTCAGTTGCAAACTACAATCCATACATATATATGGGGATGTACTAGCTCCAACTCGGTTTTACAGTGAAAAATGCAAGAACTTCAAACTGGCACTAGGAAACAGACTGAGAAACCATTGTATGAGTTTATCCTGCAACCCTTTCCCTTTGTGGTAGATGAACGAACGTCTCTCCACATGCTCATTTCTGAAAGATAAATGTGTGTGAAAGCCATTCTTCACCTATCTTGTTGGGAACACAAATTTTCTTTTCAGTTGCAAACTACACACCATATATTTATTTGGGGATGTATTAGCTCCAACTCGGTTTTACAGTGAAAACTGCTGGAACTTCAAACCGGCACTAGGAAACAGACTGAAATATCAGAGTAAGAGTTTCCCCTGCAACCCGTTCCCTTTGTGCTCGATGAACGAACGTCTCTCCACGTGCACAGTTCTGAGAGATAAGTGTGTGTGAAAGTCGTCCTTCACCTAGCTTGTTGGGAACATTAAGTTTCTTTTCAGTAGCTAACTACACTCCATACTTATATATGGGGATGTATTTGATCAAAATTTCTTTATCGGTGAAAACTGCAGGAACTTCAAACCGGCACTAGGAAACACACTGAGAAACCAGAGTAAGTTTTTCTCCAGTAAACCGTTCAATTTCTGCAAGATGAACGAACATCTCTCGATATGATCAGTACTGAGGGTAACAGTGTGGGAAAGCCATCCTTCACCTATCTTGTTGGTAAAACAAATTTTCTTTTCAGTTGCAAACTACACCCCATATATAGATATGGGGATGTGTTTGCTCCAACTCGGTTTTACAGTGAATACTGCAGGAACTTCAAACCGGAACTAGGAAGCAGAATGAGGAACCAGAGTAAAAGTTTTTCATGCAAACCGTTCAATTTCTACAATATGAACGAACGTCTCTCCACATGCTCCGTTCTGAGTTATAAGTGTGTGTGAAAGCCGTCCTTCACCTAGCTTGTTGGGAACACAAAATTTTTTTTCAGTTTCAAACTAATCTCCATAAATATATATGGGGAGGTACTAGCTCCAAATCGGTTTTACAGTGAAAACTACAGGAACTTCAAACCGGCACTAGGAAACTGACTGAGAAAACATTGTAAGAGTTTCTCCTGCAATCCGTTCCATTAGTGATAGATGAACGAACGTATATCCACATGCTCAGTTCTGAGAGATAAATGTGTGTGAAAGCAGTCCTTCAACTAGCTTGTTGGGAACACAAATTTATTTTTCAGTTGCAAACTACACTCCATACATATATATGGGTATGTATTATATCCAACTATGTTTTACAGTGAATACTGCAGGAACTTCAAACCGGCCCAAGAAACAGACTGAGAAACCATGGTAAGAGTTTCCCCTCCAACCCTTTCCCTTTGGGCTAGGTGAACGAACGTCTACCCACATGCTCAGTTCTGAAAGATAAATGTGTGTAAAAGCCATCCTTCACCATTATTGTTGGGAACACATATATTCTTTTCAGATCCAAACTACATTCCATATATATATTTGGGGATTTATTATCTCCAACTCGGTTTTACAGTGAAAACTGCAGGAACTTCAAATCGGCACTAGGAAACAGACTGAGAAAACAGAGTAAAATTTCTCCTGCAACCCGTTCAATTTCTACTAGATGAACGAACGTCTCTCCACATGTTCATTTCTGAGATATAACTGTGTGTGAAAGCCGTACTTCACCTAGATTGTTGGGAACACAAAGTTTCTTTTCAGTTGCAAACTACATTCCATAAATATATATGGGGATGTACTAGCTCCAACTCGGTTTTACAGTGAAAAATGCAAGAACTTCAAACTGGCACTAGGAAACAGACTGAGAAACCATTGTATGAGTTTATCCTGCAACCCTTTCCCTTTGTGGTAGATGAACGAACGTCTCTCCACATGCTCATTTCTGAAAGATAAATGTGTGTGAAAGCCATTCTTCACCTATCTTGTTGGGAACACAAATTTTCTTTTCAGTTGCAAACTACACACCATATATTTATTTGGGGATGTATTAGCTCCAACTCGGTTTTACAGTGAAAACTGCTGGAACTTCAAACCGGCACTAGGAAACAGACTGAAATATCAGAGTAAGAGTTTCCCCTGCAACCCGTTCCCTTTGTGCTCGATGAACGAACGTCTCTCCACGTGCACAGTTCTGAGAGATAAGTGTGTGTGAAAGTCGTCCTTCACCTAGCTTGTTGGGAACATTAAGTTTCTTTTCAGTAGCTAACTACACTCCATACTTATATATGGGGATGTATTTGATCAAAATTTCTTTATCGGTGAAAACTGCAGGAACTTCAAACCGGCACTAGGAAACACACTGAGAAACCAGAGTAAGTGTTTCTCCAGTAAACCGTTCAATTTCTGCAAGATGAACGAACATCTCTCGATATGATCAGTACTGAGGGTAACAGTGTGGGAAAGCCGTCCTTCACCTATCTTGTTGGTAAAACAAATTTTCTTTTCAGTTGCAAACTACACCCCATATATAGATATGGGGATGTGTTTGCTCCAACTCGGTTTTACAGTGAATACTGCAGGAACTTCAAACCGGAACTAGGAAGCAGAATGAGGAACCAGAGTAAAAGTTTTTCATGCAAACCGTTCAATTTCTACAATATGAACGAACGTCTCTCCACATGCTCCGTTCTGAGTTATAAGTGTGTGTGAAAGCCGTCCTTCACCTAGCTTGTTGGGAACACAAAATTTTTTTTCAGTTTCAAACTAATCTCCATAAATATATATGGGGAGGTACTAGCTCCAAATCGGTTTTACAGTGAAAACTACAGGAACTTCAAACCGGCACTAGGAAACTGACTGAGAAAACATTGTAAGAGTTTCTCCTGCAATCCGTTCCATTAGTGATAGATGAACGAACGTATATCCACATGCTCAGTTCTGAGAGATAAATGTGTGTGAAAGCAGTCCTTCAACTAGCTTGTTGGGAACACAAATTTATTTTTCAGTTGCAAACTACACTCCATACATATATATGGGTATGTATTATATCCAACTATGTTTTACAGTGAATACTGCAGGAACTTCAAACCGGCCCAAGAAACAGACTGAGAAACCATGGTAAGAGTTTCCCCTCCAACCCTTTCCCTTTGGGCTAGGTGAACGAACGTCTACCCACATGCTCAGTTCTGAAAGATAAATGTGTGTAAAAGCCATCCTTCACCATTATTGTTGGGAACACATATATTCTTTTCAGATCCAAACTACATTCCATATATATATTTGGGGATTTATTATCTCCAACTCGGTTTTACAGTGAAAACTGCAGGAACTTCAAATCGGCACTAGGAAACAGACTGAGAAAACAGAGTAAAATTTCTCCTGCAACCCGTTCAATTTCTACTAGATGAACGAACGTCTCTCCACATGTTCATTTCTGAGATATAACTGTGTGTGAAAGCCGTACTTCACCTAGATTGTTGGGAACACAAAGTTTCTTTTCAGTTGCAAACTACATTCCATAAATATATATGGGGAGGTACTAGATCCAACTCGGTTTTAAAGTGAAAACTGCTGGAATTTCAGACCGGCACTAGGAAACAGACTGAGAAACCAGAGTAAAATTTCTCCTGCAACCCGTTCAATTTGTAATAGTTGAATGAACGTCTCTCCACATGTTCAGTTCTGAGAGATAAATGTGTGTGAAAGCCGTCCTTCACCTAGCTTTTTGTAAACACAAAATTTTTTCTTCAGATGAAAACTACAATACAAAAATATTTATGGGGTGGTACTAGATCCAACTCGGTTTTAAAGTGAAAACTGCTGGAATTTCAACCTGGCACTAGGAAAATTACTATGAAACAAGAGTAAAAATTCACCTACAAACTGTTACTTTTTTGCTAGATGAACGAACGTCTCTCCACATGCTCAAACCTGAGAGATAAGAATGTGTGAAAGCCGTCTTTCGAATAGCTTGTTGGGAACAGAATGTTTATTTTCAGTTGCAAACTACACTCCATACATATATATGGGGTAGTACTAGCTCCAACTGGGTTTTACAGTGAAAATTGCAGGAACTTCAAACAGGCACTAGGAAACAGACACAGAACCCAGAGAAACAGTTTCTCCTGCAACCCGTTCAGTTTGTGCTAGGTGAACGAAAGTCTCTCCACATGCTCAATTCTGAGAGATAAGTGTGTGTGAAAGCCGTTCTTCACCTAGCTTGTTGGGAACACAAAGATACTTCTCAGTTGCAAACTACAAACCATAAATATATATGGGTAGGTACTACATACAACTCGGTTTTACACAGAAAACTGCAGGAACTTCCAACGGACACTAGAAAACACACTGAGAAACCAGAGTAAAATTTCCCCTGCCACCCGTTCCGTTTGTGCTAGATGAATGAACGTCTCTCCAGATGCTCAGATCTGAGAGATAAATGTGTGTGAAAGCCGTACTTCACCTAGATTGTTGGGAACACAAAGTTTCTATTAAGTTGCAAACCACTATCCATACATATATAAGGGGAGGTATTAGCTCCAACTCGGGTTTACAGTGAAAACTGCAGAAACTTCAAACCGGCACTAGAAAACAGATTGAGAAACCAGACAATATTTTCCCCTGCAACCCACTCCCTTTGTACTAGATGAATGTATGTGTCTCCACATGCTCAGATCTGTGAGATAATTGTGTGTGAAAGCCGTTCTTCACCTAGCTTGTTGGGAATACAAAGTTTTTTTTCAGTTGCAAACTGCAATCCATACATATACATGGGGAGGTAATAGCTCAAATCGGTTTTACAGTGAAAACGGCAGGAACTTCAAACCGGCACTATGAAACAGACTGAGAAACCATTGTATGAGTTTCCCCTGCAAACCGTTCCATTTGTGGTAGATGAGTGAAAGTCTCTCCACATGCTCAGTTCTGAGAGATATGTGTGTATGAAAGCCTTCCTTCACCTAGCTTGTTGGGAAAACAAAGTTTCTTTTCAGTTGCAAACTACACTCCATAAACATATATGGGGATGTACTAGCTCCAATACAGTTTTACAGTGAAAAATGCAGGAACTTGAAACCGGCACTAGGAAACAATCTCAGAAACCAGAGTAAAAGTTTCTCCTGTAAAACGTTCCCTTTGTCCTAGGTGAACGAACGTCTCTACACATGCTGAGTTCTGAGAGATAAGTGTGTGTGAAAGCCGCACATCACCTAGTTTGTTGGGAACACATAGTTTCTTTTCAGTTGCAAAATACATTCCATACATATTTATGCGGATGTACTAGCTCCAACTCGGATTTACAGTGAAAAATGCAGGAACTTCAAACCGGCTCTAGGAAACAAACTGAGAACCCAGAGTAACACTTTCCCCTGCTACCCGGTCCCATTGTGCTGGATGAACGAACGTCTCTCCACATGCTCAGTTCTGAGAGATAAGTGTGTGTAAAAGCCGTCTTTCACATAGCTTGTTGGGAACACAAAGATTCTTTTCAGTTGCAAACTACACTACATAAATATATATGGAGATGTACTAGCTCCAACTCGGTTTTACACTGAAAACTGCAGGAACTTCAAACCGGCACTAGAAAACAGATTGAGAAACCAGACAATAATTTCCACCACAACACGCTTCCTTTGTACTAGATGAATGTATGGGTCTCCACATGCTCAGATCTGTGAGATAATTGTGTGTGAAAGCCGTCCTTCACCTAGCTTGTTGGGAATACAAAGTTTCTTTTCAGTTGCAAACTGCAATCCATACATATACATGGGGAGGTACTAGCTCAAATCGGTTTTACAGTGAAAACGGCAGGAACTTCAAACCGGCACTACGAAACAGACTGAGAAACCATTGTATTAGTTTCTCCTGCAACCCGTTCCCTTTGTGGTAGATGAGTGAAAGTCTCCACATGGTCAGTTCTGAGAGACATGTGTGTATGAAAGCCTTCCTTCACCTAGCTTGTTGGGAACACAAAGTTTCTTTTCAGTTGCAAACTACACTCCATAAACATATATGGGGATGTACTAGCTCCAATTCGGTTTTACATTGAAAAATGCAGGAACTTGAAACCGGCACTAGGAAACATTCTCAGAACCCAGAGTAAAAGTTTCTCCTGTAAAACGTTCCCTTTGTCCTAGGTGAACGAACGTCTCTCCACATGCTAAGTTCAGAGATATAAGTGTGTGTGAAAGCCGCACTTCACCTAGTTTGTTGCGAACACATAGTTTCTTTTCAGTTGCAAAATACATTCCATACATTTATATGCGGATGTACTAGCTCCAACTCTGATTTACATTGAAAAATGCAGGAACTTCAAACCGGCTCTAGGAAACAGACTGAGAACCCAGAGTAACAGTTTCCCCTGCTACCCGTTCCCATTGTGCAGGATGAACGAACGTCTCTCCACATGCTCAGTTCTGAGAGATAAGTGTGTGTGAAAGCCCCTCTTCACCTATCTTCTTGGGAAAACAAAGTTTCTTTTCAGTTTCAAACTACACTCCATACATATATATGGGGAGGTACAAGCTCCAACTGGGTTTTACAGTGAAAACTTCAGGAACTTCAAACTTGCACGAGGAAAATGACTGAGAAACCAGGGTACAAGTTTCCCCTGCAACCCGTTCCCTTTGTGCTACATGAACGAACGTCTCTCCACATGCTCAGTACTGAGAGAAAATTGTGTGTGAAAGCCATCCTTCACCTAGCTTGTTGAGAACGCAAAGTTTCTTTTCAGTTGCAAACTACACTCCATACATATTTATGGGGTGTTATTATTTCCAACTGGATTTTACAGTGAAAATTGCAGGAACATAAAACCGGCACTAGAAAACAGATTGTGAAACCAGATAATACTTTTTCCTCCAACCCGCTCCCTTTGTGCTAGATGAATGAACGTCTCTCCACATGCTCACATCTGTGAGATAAGTGTGTGTGAAAGCCGTCCTTCACCTAGCTTGTTGGGAATACAAAGTTTCTTATCAGTTGCAAACTACACTGCATACATATATATGGGGAGGTACAAGCTGAAATCGGTTTTACAGTGAAAACGGCAGGAACTTTAATACGGCACAAGGAAACAGACTGAGAAAGCTTAGTAAAATTTCCCCTGCAACCCGTTCATTTTGTACTATGTGAACGAACGTTTCTCCTCATGCTCCGTTCTGAGAAATAATTGTGTGTGAAAGGAGCACTTCAGCTAGCTTTTTGGGAAAACAAAATTTCTATTCAGTTGCAAAAAACAATCCATACATATATAAGAGGAGGTACTAGTTCCAACTCGGTTTTACACTGAAAACTGCAGGAACTTCATACCGGATCTAGGAAACAGACTGAGAACCCAGAGTAAAAGTTTCCCCTGCTACCGTTCCCATTGTGCTGGATGAACGAACGTCTCTCCACATGCTCAGTTCTGAGAGATAAGTGTGTGTGAAAGCCGTCCTTCACCTAGCTTGATGGGAATACAAAATTTCTTTTCAGTTGCAAACTGCACTCCATACATATACATGGGGAGATACTAGCTCAAATCGGTTTTAAAGTGAAAACTGCAGGAACTTCAATAGGGCACTAGGAAACAGACAAAGAAAACTTAGTAAAATTTTCCCCGCAAACCGTTCCCATTGTGCTGGATGAACGAACGTCTCTCCACATGCTCAGTTCTGAGATAATTCTGTGTGAAAGCCGTCCTTCACATAGCTTGTTGGGAACACAAATTTTCTTTTCAATTGCAAACTACACTCCATACCTATATATTGGGATGTACTTGCTCCAACATATTTTTACAGTGAAAACTGCAGGAACTACAAATCGGTTCTAGGAAATAGACTGAGAAACCAGAGTAAAAATTTCTCCTGCAAACTTTTCCCTTTTTGCTAGATGAACGAATTTCTCTCCACGTGCTCAGTTCTGAGAGATAAGTGTGTGTGAAATCCGTCCTTCACCTACCATGTTGGGAACAAAAAGGTTCTTTTCAGTTGCAAACTACACTCCATACATATATATGGGGATGTATTAGCTCCAACTCGATTTTAAAATGAAAATTGCAAGAACTTCAAACCAGCACTAGGAAACATACTGAGAAACCAGAAAAAATGTTTCTCCTGCAAACAATTCACTTTGTGCTAGATGAACGAATGTCTCTCCACATGCTCAGTTCTGAGAGATATGTGTGTTGAAAACCGTCCTTCACCTAACTTGTTGGGAACATAAAGATTCTTTTCAGTTGCAAAGTACACTCCATAGATATATATAGGGATGTATTAGATCCAACTCGATTTTACAGTGAAAAATGCAGGAAATTCATACCGGCACTAGGAAAAACACTGAGAAACCAGAGAAAGATATTCTCCTGCATCTCGTTACTTTTGTGCTAGATGAACGAACGTCTCCACATGCTCAGTTCAGAGAGATATGTGTGTTAAAGCCATCGTTCAACTAGGTTGTTCGGAACACTAATTTTCTTTTCACATGCAAACTACACTCCATACATATATATGGGGAGGTAATAGCTCCAAACAGGTTTTACATTGAAAACTGCAGGAACTTCAAACCGGCCGTTGGAAACACGCTGTGAAACCAGAGTAAGAGTTTCCCCTGAAACGCGTTCCATTTTTGCTAGATCTACGAACGTCCCTCTACGTGCCCAGTTCTGAGAGATAAGTGTGTTTGAAAGCCGTCCTTCAAATAGTTTGTTGTTAAAACAAATTTTCTTTTCAGTTTCAAACTAAACTCCATGTATATATTTCGGGATGTATTAGCTCCAACTCGGTTTTACAGTGAGAACTGCAGGAAAATATAACCGGCACTAGGAAACAGACTGAGAAAACAGTGTAAGAGTTTCTCCTGCAGTCCGTTCCATTTGTGCTAGATGAACAAAAGTCTCTCCAAATGCTCAGTTTTGAGAGATAAGTCTGTGTGAAAGCCGTGCTTCACATAGCTTGTTGGGAACACAAAGTTTCTTTTCAATTGCAAACTACACTCCATACTTATATATTGGGATGTAGTAGCTCCAACATATTTTTACAGTGAAAACTGCAGGAACTACAAATCGGTTCTAGGAAATAGACTGAGAAACCAGAGTAATAATTTCTCCTGCAAACTTTTCCATTTGTGCTAGATGAACGAATGTCACTCCACGTGCTCAGTTCTGAGATATAAGTGTGTGTGAAAGCCGTCCTTCACCTAGCTTGTTGGGAACACAAAATTTCTTTTCAATTGTAAAATACACTCCATAAATATATATGGGTTTGTACTAACTTCAACTCGGTTTTAAAATGATAACTGCAGGAACTTCAAACCGGCAATAGGAAACAGTATGAGAAACCAGAGTATATGTTTACCATGCAACCGGTTCCCTTTGTGCTAGATGAACGAACGTCTCTCCACATGCTCATTCCTGAGGTGTAAGTATGTGTGAAAGCCGTCCTTCACCTAGCTTGTTGGGAACAAAAAGGTTCTTTTCATTTGCAAACTACACTACATATATATATATATGGGGATGAATTAGCTCCAACTCGATTTTAAAATGAAAATTGCAAGAACTTCAAACCAGCACTAGGAAACAGACTGAGAATCCAGGGACATAGTTTCTACTGCAATCCGTTTTATTTGTGCTAGAAGAACGAACGTCTCTCTACATGCTCAGTTCTGAGAGATAAATTTGTGTGAAAACCATCCTTCACCTATCTTGTTGGGAACACAAATTTTCTTTTCAGTTGCAAACAGCAGTCCATATATATATTTGGGGATATATTAGCTCCAAATCGGTTTTACAGTGAAAAATGCAGGAACTTCATCCTGGCACTAGGTAACAGACTGAGAAACAAGAGTAAGAGTTTCTCCAGCATCCCGTTCCCTTTGTGCTAGATGAACTTACGTCTCTCCACATGCTCAGTTCTGAGAGATATGTGTGTGTGAAAGCAGTACTTCACCTAGCTTGTTGGGAACACAAATTTTCTATTCAGTTGCAAACTACACTCCATACCTATATACTGGGGGGTAATAGATCCAACAATGTTTTACAGTGAAACTGCAGGAACTACAAATCCACACTAGGAAACAGACTGAGATACCAGAGTAAAAGTTTCTCCTGCAACGCGTTCCCTTTGTGCTAATTGAACGAACGTCTCTCCAAGTGCTCAGTTCTGAGACATAAGTGTGTGTGAAAGCCGTTCTTCACCTAGCTTGTTGGGAACACAAAGTTTCTTTTCCGTTGTAAGCTACAATCCTTACATATATATGGGGAGGTACTATCTCCAACGTGATTTTACAGAGAAAACTGCAGGAACTTCAAACCTTCACTAGGAAATAGACTGAGAAACCATAATAAGTGTTTCTCCTGCGAACCGTTCCCTTTGTTCTAGATGAACGAATGTCTCTCCACAGGCTCATTTCTGAGAGATAAGTGTGTGTTAAAGTCGTCCTTCACCTAGCTTTTGGGAAGACAAAGTTTCTTTTCAGATGCAAACGACAGTCCATACATATATATGGGGAAGTACTAGCTCCAAATCTCTTTTACAGTGAAAACTGCAGGAAATTCAAAGCGACACTAGGAAAAGGAATGAGAAACCACACTAAGTGTTTCACCTGCAACCCGTTCCATTTGTGCTAGAAGAACGAACGTCTCTCCATATGCACAGTTCTGAGAGTAAGAGTGTGTGAAAACCATCCTTCACTTAGCTTGTTGGTAAAACAAATTTTCTTTTCAGTTGCAAAATACACTCCATATATATATTTGGGGATGTATTAGCTCCAACTCGGTTTTACATTGAAAACTGCAGGAATTTCAAAACGGCACTAGGAAACAGACTGAGAAAACAGTGTAAAAGTTTCCCTGCAATCCGTTACCTTTGTGCTATTGAACGAACGTCTCTCCACATGCTCAGTTCTGAGAGATAAGTGTGTGTGAAAGCCGTCCTTCACCTCGGTTGTTTGGAACATAAAGTTTCTTTTCAGTTGCAAACTACACTCCATACTTATATATGGGTATGTATTAGATCCAACTCGATTTTTCAATGAAAACTGCAGGAACTTTAACCCAACACTAGGAAACAGACTGAGAAAACAGAATAAGAGTTTCTCCAGCAAACCGTTCCATTTGTGCTAGATGAACGAACGTCTGTCCACATGCTCAGTTCTGAGAGGTAATTGTGTGTGAAAGCCGTCCTTCAAATAGCTTGTTGGGAACACAAAGTTTCATTTCAGTTGCATTCTACACTTCATAAATATATATGGGGAGGTACTAGCTCCAACTCGGTTTTACAGTGAAAACTGCAGGAACTTCAAACCGGCCCTTGGAATCAGGCTGTGAAACCAGAGTAAAAGTTTCCCCTGCAACCCGTTCCATTTTTGCTTCATCAACGAACGTCCCTCTACGTGCCGACTTCTGAGGGATAAATGTGTTTGAAAGCCGCCCTTCACATAGTTTGTTGGTAAAACAAATTTTCTTTTCAGTTTCAAACGTAACTCCATGTATATATTTGGGGATGTATTAGCTCCAACTCGGTTTTACCGGGAATACTGCAGGAAATTCAAACCGGCACTAGGAAACAGACTGAGAAACCAGAGTAAAAGTTTCTCCTGTAAACCGTTCCATTTGTGCTAGATGACCGAAATTCTCTCCAAATTCTCAGTTCTGAGATAAGTGTGTGTCATAGCCGTCCTTCAAATAGCTTATTGGGAACACAAAATTTCTTTTCAGTTGCAATCTGCACTTCATAAATATATATGGGGAGGTACTAGCTCCAACTCGGTTTTACAGTGAAAACTGCTGGAATTTCAACCTGGCTCTAGGAAAATTACTGTGAAACAAGAGTAAGAGTTTCACCTGCAAACCATTCCCTTTGTGCTAGATGAACTAACGTCTCTCCACATGCTCAATTCTGAGAGAAAATTATGTGTGAAAGCCTTCCTTCACCTAGCTTGTTGGGAACACATAGTTTCTTTTCAGTTGCTAACTAAACTCCATACGTATATATGGGGAGGTACTAGCTCCAACACATATTTACAGTGAAAACTGCAGGAACTAGAAATCGGTACTAGGAATCAGACTCAGAAACCAGAGTACAAGTTTCTCCTGCAAACTTTTCCCTTTCTGCAAGATGAACGAAAGTCTATCCACATGCTCAATTCTGAGAGATAAGTGTGTGTGAAAGCAGTCCTTCACCTAGCTTGTTGGGAACACATAATTTCTTTTCACTTGCAAACTACACTGCATATATTTATATGGGTATGTAATAACTCCAACTCGGATTTAAAGTGAAAACTGCAGGAACTTCAACCCGGCACTAAGAAACAGACTGAGAACCCAGAGTAATACTTTCTCCTGCAACCCGTTCAATTTGTACTAGATGAAAGAGAGTCTCTCCACATGCTCAGTTCTGAGAGATAATTCTGTGTGAAAGCCGTCCTTCACCTACCATGTTGGGAACACAAAGTTTCTTTTCAGTTGCAAACTACACTCCATACATATATATGAGGATGTATTAGATCCAAACTGGGTTTACATTGAAAACTGCAGGAACTTGAAACCAGCAGTAGAAAACATACTGAGAAACCAGAGTAAAAGTTTCTCCTGCAAACCATTCACTTTGTGCTAGATGAACGAATGTCTCTCCACATGCTCAGTTCTGAGAGATAAATGTGTGTGAAAACCGTACTTCACCTAACTTGTTGGGAACATAAAGATTCTTTTCAGTTGCAAAGTACACTCCATAGATATATATAGGGATGTATTAGATCCAACTCGGTTTTACAGTGAAAAATGCAGGAAATTCATACCGGCACTAGGAAAAACACTGAGAAACCAGAGAAAGATATTCTCCTGCATCTCGTTACTTTTGTGCTAGATGAACGAACGTCTCCACATGCTCAGTTCAGAGAGATATGTGTGTTAAAGCCATCGTTCAACTAGGTTGTTTGGAACACTAATTTTCTTTTCACATGCAAACTACACTCCATACATATATATGGGGAGCTACAATCTCCAAACAGGTTTTACATTGAAAACTGCAGGAACTTCAAACCGGCCGTTGGAAACACGCTGTGAAACAAGAGTAAGAGTTTTCCCTGAAACGCGTTCCATTTTTGCTAGATCTACGAACGTCCCTCTACGTACACAGTTCTGAGAGATAAGTGTGTTTGAAAGCCTTCCTTCAACTAGATTGTTGGTAAAACAAATTTTCTTTTCAGTTTCAAACTAAACTCCATATATATATTTCGGGATGTATTAGCTCCAACTCGGTTTTACAGTGAGAACTGCAGGAAATTCTAACCGGCACTAGGAAAAAGACTGAGAAAACAGTGTAAGAGTTTCTTCTGCAATCCATTCCATTTGTGCTAGATGAACGAAAGTTTCTCCAAATGCTCAGTTTTGAGAGATAAGTCTGTGTGAAAGCCAAACTTCACATATCTTGTTGGGAACACAAAGACTCTTTTCAATTTCAAACTACAATCCATACATATATATGGGGAGGTACTAGCTCCAATACCAATTTACAGTGAAAACTGCAGGAACTACAAATCGGTACTAGGAATCAGACTGAGAAACCAGAGTAAAAATTTCTCCTGCAAACTTTTCCATTTGTGCTACATGAACGAAAGTCTCTCCACATGCTAACTTCTTAGATATAAGTGTGTGTGAAAGTCGTCCTTCACCTAGCTTGTTGGGAACACATAATTTCTTTTCACTTGCAAACTACACTCCATATATTTATATGCGTTGGTAATAACTCCAACTCGGTTTTAAAGTGAAAACTGAAGGAACTTCAAACCTGCACTAGGAAACAGACTTAGAAACCAGAGTAAAAGTTTCTCCTGCAACCCGTTCAATTTGTACTAGATGAACGAAAGACTCTCCACATGCTCAGTTCTGAGAGATAATATTGTGTGAAAGCCGTCCTTCAACTAGCTTGTTGGGAACATAAAATTTCTTCTCAGTTGCAAACTACATTCCATACATATATATGGGGATGTATTAGATCCAACTCTGTTTTACATTGAAAACTGTAGAAACTTCTCACCAGCACTAGGAAACATACTGAGAAACCAGAGTATTTGTTTCTCCTGCAAACCATTCCCTTTGTGCTAGATGAACGAATATCTCTCCACATGCTCAGTTCTGAGAGATAAGTGTGTGTGAAAGCCGACCTTCACCTAATATATTGGGAACATAAAGTTTCTTTTCAGTTGCAAATTACACTCCATAGATATATATGGGGATGTATTAGAACCAAATCGCTTTAACAGTGAAAAATACAGGAAATTCATACCGGCACTAGGAAACACACTGAGAAACCAGAGTAAGATATTCTCCTGCAAACCGTTCCTATTGTGCTGGATGAACAAACGTCTCCACATGCTCAGTTCAGAAAAATATGTGTGTTAAAGCCATCCTTCAGCTAGCTTTTTGTGAACGCATAGATTCTTTTCAAATGCAAACTACAATCCATACATATATATGGGGAGGTATTAGCTCCAACACGGTTTTACAGTGAAAACTGCTGGAAGTTCAACCTGGCACTAGGAAAAAGACTGAGAAACCAAAGTAAGTGTTTCACCTGCAAACCGTTCCCTTTGTGCTAGATGAACGAACTTCTCTCCACATGATCAGTTCTGAGATTAAACTTTATGTGAAAGCCGTCCTTCACCTAGCTTGTTGGGAACACAAAGTTTCTTTTCAGTTGCAACCTACACTCCATACATATATATTGGGATATATTAGCTCCAACTCAGTTTTACAGTGAAAGCTGCAGATAATTCAAACCGGCACTAGGAAACAGACTGAGAAACCAGAGATAAAAATTATCCTGCAAACCTTTCCCTTTGTGCTAGAAGAACGAACGTCTCTCCATATCATCAGTTCTGAGGGTAAGAGTGTGGGAAACCCGTCCTTCACTTAGCTTGTCGGTAAAACAAAGTTTCTTTTTAGTTGCAATCTACACCCCATATATATATATATGGGGATGAATTAGCTCCAACTCGGTTTTACAGTGAAAACTGCAGGAAATTCAAACCGGCACTAGGAAACAGATTGAGAAACCAGAGTAATAGTTTCACCTGCAACCCGTTCCCTTTCTGCTTGATGAACGAACGTCCCCCCACATGCTAAGTTCTGAGAGATAAGTGTGTGTGAAAGCCTCCTTCACATAGATTGTTGGGAACATAAAGTTTCTTTTCAGTTGCAAACTACACTCCATACTTAAATATTGGGATGTATTAAATCCAAATCGCTTTTACAGTGAAAACTGCAGGAACTTCAAAACGGCACTAGGTAACAGACTGAGACATTAGAGTAAAAGTTTCTCCTGCAAACCGTTCCCTTTGTGCTAGATGAACGATAGTCTCTCCAGATGCTCAGTTCTGAGAGATTCGTGTGTGTGAAAGCCGTCCTTCAAATTGCTTGTTGGGAACACAAAGTTTCTTTTCAGTTGCAAACTACACTCCATACATATATACGGGGAGGTACTAGCTCCAACTTGGTTTTACAGTGAAAACTGCTGGAATTTCAACCTGGCACTAGGAAAAATACTGAGAAACCAGAGTAAGATATTCTCCTGCAACCCGTTCCTTTTGTGCTAGATGAACGAACGTCTCCACATACTCAGTTCAGAAAGATATGTGTGTTAAAGCCATCCTTCAGCTAGCTTGTTGTGAACGCATAGATCCTTTTCAGATGCAAACTACAATCCATACATATATATGGGGAGGTATTAGCTCCAACTCAGTTTTACAGTGAAAATTGCTGGAAGTTCAACCTGGCACTAGGAAAAAGACTGAGAAACCAGAGTAAGTGCTTCACCTGCAAACCGTTCCCTTTGTGCTAGATGAACGAACTTCTTTCCACATGCTCAGTTCTGAGATAAAACTGTATGTGAAAGCCGTCCTTCACCTAGCTTGTTGGGAACACAAAGTTTCTTTTCAGTTGCAAACTACACACCATACCTATATATGAGGATGTACTGGCTCCAACTCTATTTTACAATGCAAACTGCAGGAACTACAATTCGGCACTAGGAAACATACTGAGAAACCAGAGTAAATGTTTCTCCTGCAACCTGTTATCTTTCGGCTAGATGAAGGAACATCTATCCTCTAGATGTGCTCATTTCTGAGAGATAAGTGTGTGTGAAAGCTGTGCTTCACCAAACTTGTTGGGAACACAAAGTTTCTGTTCAGTTGCAAAGTACACTCCATACATATATATGGGGAGGTAAAAGCTTCAAATCGGTTTTACAGAGAAAACTGCAGGAACTTCAAAGCGACACTAGGAAACAGACTGAGAAACCAGAGTTAGAATTTCTCCTGCAAACCGTTCCATTTGTGCTAGATGAACGAATGTCTCTCCACATGGTAAGTTCTGAGAGATAAGTGTGTGTGAAAGCCGTCCTTCACCTAGCTTGTTGGGAACACAAAGTTTCTTTTCAGTTGCAAACTACACTCCAAACATTTATATAGGTATGTATTAGCTCCAACACGGTTTTAAAGTGAAAACTGCAGGAACTTCAAACCGGCCCATGGAAACAGGCTGTGAAACAAGAGTAAGAGTTTCCCATGCAAACCGTTCCATTTTTGCTACATCAACGAACGTCCTTGTAGGTGCCCAGTTCTGCGAGTTAAGTGTGTTTGAAAGCCGTCCTTCACCTAGTTTGTTGGTAAAACAAACTTTCTTTTCAGTTTCAAACTAAAGTCCATATATATATTTGGGGATGTATTAGCTCCAACTCGGTTTTACCGTGAAAACTGCAGGAAATTCTAACCGGAACTAGGAAACAGACTGAGAAAACTGTGAAAGGGTTTCTACTGCAATCCGTTCCCTTTGTGCTAGATGAACGAACGTCTCTGCACATGCTCAGTTTTCAGAGATAAGTCTGTGTGAAAGCCGTACTTCACCTAGCTTGTTGGGAACACAAAGTTTATTTTCAGTTGCAAACTACACTCCATACATATATATTGGGACGTACTAGCTACAACACATTTTACAGTGAAACTGCAGGAACTACCAATCGGTACTAGGAAACAGACTGAGAAACCAGAGAAAAAGTTTCTCCTGCAAACTTTTCCCTTGGTTCTAGATGAACGAATGTCTCTCCACGTGCTCAGTTCTGAGATATAAGTGTGTGTGAAAGCCGTACTTCACCTAGCTTGTTGGGAACACAAAGTTTCTTTTCAGTTGCAACCTACACTCCATACATATATATGGGAATATATTAGCTCCAACTCAATTTTACAGTGAAAGCTGCAGATAATTCAAACCGGCACTAGGAAACAGACTGAGAAACCAGAGACAAAGATTATCCTGCAAACCTTTCCCTTTGTGCTAGAAGAACGAACGTCTCTCCATATGATCAGTTCTGAGTGTAAGAGTGTGGGAAAGCCGTCCTTCACTTAGCTTGTCGGTAAAACAAAGTTTCTTTTTAGTTGCAAACTACACCCCATATATATATATGGGGATGAATTAGCTCCAACTCGGTTTTACAGTGAAAACTGCAGGAACTTCAAACCGGCACTAGGAAACAGATTGAGAAACCAGCGTAATAGTTTCACCTGCAACCCGTTCCCTTTCTGCTAGATGAACGAACGTCCCTCCACATGCTAAGTTCTGAGAGATAAGTGTGTGTGAAAGCCTCCTTCACATAGATTGTTGGGAACATAAAGTTTCTTTACAGTTGCAAACTACACTCCATACTTAAATATTGGGATGTATTAAATCCAAATCGCTTTTACAGTGAAAACTGCAGGAACTTCAAAACGGCACTAGGTAACAGACTGAGACTTTAGAGTAAAAGTTTCTCCTGCAACCCGTTCCCTTTTTACTAGATGAACGATCGTCTCTCCAGATGCTCAGTTCTGAGAGATTCGTGTGTGTGAAAGCCGTCCTTCAAATTGCTTGTTGGGAACACAAAGTTTCTTTTCAGTTGCAAACTACACTCCATACATATATACGGGGAGGTACTCGCTCCAACTCTGTTTTACAATGCAAAATGCAGGAACTACATATCGGCAGTAGGAAACAAACTGAGAAACCAGAGTAAATGCTTGTCTTGCAAACTGTTCCCTTTCGGCTAGTTGAAGGGACATCTATCCCCAAGCTAATTTCTGAGAGATAAGTGTGTGTGAAAGCCGTGCTTCACCAATGTTGTTGGGAACAGAAAGTTTCTTTACAGTTGCAAAGTACACTCGATACATATATATGGGGAGGTACAAGTTTCAACTCGGTTTTACAGAGAAAACTGCAGGAATTTCAAAGCAACACTAGGAAACAGACTGAGAAACCAGAGTAAGAATTTCTTCTGCAAACCGTTCCATTTGTGCTAGATGAACGAATGTCTCTCCACATGCTAAGGTCTGAGAGATAAGTGTGTGTGAAAGCCGTACTTCAATTAGCTTGTTGGGAACACAAATTTTCTTTTCAGTTGCAAATTACACTCCATACATATATATAGGAATTTTTTAGCTCCAATTCGGTTTTACAGTGAAAACTGCAGGAAACTCAAACCGGCACTAGGAAACAGACTGAGAAACCAGAGTAAAAGTTTCTCCTGTAAACCGTTCCCTTTGTGCTAGATGACCGAAAGTCTCTCCACATTCTCAGTTCTGAGAGATAAGTGTGTGTGAAAGCCGTCATTCACCTTGCTTGTTGGGAACACAAAGTTTCATTCAGTTGCAAACTCCACTCCATACCTATATATTGGGAGGTACTATCTCCAACAATGTTGTACAGTGAAACTGCAGGAAATACAATTCCACACTAGGAAACACACTGAGATACCAGAGTAAAAGTTTCTCCTGCAACCCGTTCCCTTTCTTCTAAATGAACGAAAGTCTCTCCAAGTGCTCAGATATGAGATATAACTGTGTGTGAATGCCGTTCTTCACCTAGCTTGTTGGGAACAAAATTTACTTTTAATTTGTAACCTAAAATCCTTACATATATATGGGGAGGTACAATCTCCAACTCGGTTTTACAGAGAAAACTGCAGGAACTTCAAACCGGCACTAGGAAACAGACTGAGAAACCATAATAAGTGTTTCTCCTGCGACCCGTTCCCTTTGTGCTAGATGAACGAACGTCTCACCAAATGCTCAGTTCTGAGAGTTAAGTGTGTGTGAAAGCCGTCCTTCACCTAAGTTGTTGGGAACATAAAATTACTTTTCAGATGCCATCTACACTTCATAAATATATATGGGGACGTACTAGCACCAAATCGGTTTTACAGTGAAAACTGCTGGAAATTCAACCTGGCACTAGGAAAATTACTGTGAAACAAGAGTAAGACTTTCACCTGCAAACCGTTTCCTTTGTGCTAGATGAACGAACGTCTCTTCACATGCTCAATTCTGAGAGAAAAGTATGTGTGAAAGCCGTCCTTCACCTAGCTTGTTGGGAACACAAAGTTTCATTCAGTTGCAAACTCCACTCCATACCTATATATTGGGAGGTACAAGCTCCAACACTGATTTACAGTGAAAACTGCAGGAAATACAAATCGGTAATAGGAATCAGACTGAGAAACCAGAGTAAATGTTTCTCCTGCAAACTTTTCCCTTTGTGCTAGATGAACGAACATCTCTCCACATGCTCACTTCTGAGAGATAAGTGTGTGTGAAATCGTCCTTCACCTAGCTTGTTGGGAACACAAAATTTCTTTTCACTTGCAAACTACACTCCATATATTTATATGCGTTGGTAATAACTCCAACCCTGTTTTAAAGTGAAAACTGCAGGAACTTCAAACCGGCACTAGGAAACAGACTGAGAAACCAGAGTAAAAGTTTCTCCTGCAACCCGTTCAATTTGTACTAGATGAACGAAATTCTCTCCACATGCTCAGTTCTGTGAGATAATTTGTGTGAAAGCCGTCCTTCATCTAGCTTGTTGGGAACATAAAATTTCTTCTCAGTTGCAAACTACATTCCTTACATATATATGGGGATGTATTAGATCCAACACAGTTTTACATTGAAAACTGCAGGAACTTCACACCAGCACTAGGAAACATACTGAGAAACCAGAGGTAAAGTTTCTCCTGCAACCCATTCCCTTTTTGTAGATGAACGAACGTCTCCACATGCTCAGTACAGAGATATATGTGTCTTAAAGCCATCCTTCACCTAGCTTGTTGGGAACACATAGATTCTTTTCAGATGCAAACTACAATCCATACATATATATGGGGAGGTACTAGCTCCAACTCTGTTTTACAATGCAAACTGCAGGAACTACAAAACGTCACTTGGAAACAAACTGAGAAACCAGAGTAAATGTTTCCCCTGCAACCTGTTAACTTTCGGCTAGATGAAGGAACATCTATCCCTGTGCTCATTTCTGAGAGATAAATGTGTGTGAAAGCCGTGCTTCATCAATCTTGTTGGGAACACAAAGATTCTTTTCAGTTGCAAAGTACACTCCATACATATATATGGGGCAGTACAAGCTTCAACACGGTTTTACAGATAAAACTGCAGGAACTTCAAAGCGACACTAGGAAACATAGTGAGAAACCAGAGTTAGAATATCTCCTGCAAACCGTTCCATTTGTGCTAGATGAACGAATGTCTCTCCACATGCTATGTTCTGAGAGATAAGTGTGTGTGAAAGCCGTCCTTCACCTAGATTGTTGGGAACACAAAGATTCTTTTCAGTTGCAATCTACACTCCACACATATATATAGGTATGTATTAGCTCCAAATCGATTTTACAGTGAAAACTGCAGGAACTTCAAACCGGCCCATGGAAACAGGCTGTGATACCAGAGTAAGAGTTTCCCCTGCAAACCGTTCCATTTGTGCTAGATGAACGAATGTCTCTCCACATGCTATGTTCTGAGAGATAAGTGTGTGTGAAAGCCGTCCTTCACCAAGTTTGTTGGTAAAACAAATTTTCTTTTCAGTTTCAAACTAAACTCCATATATATATTTGGGGATGTATTAGCTCCAACTCGGTTTTACCGTGAAAACTGCAGGAAATTCTAACCGGCACCAGGAAACAGACTGAGAACAGAGTGTAAGAGTTTCTCCTGCAAACCGTTCCCTTTTTGTTAGATGAACGAACGTCTCAGCACATGCTCAGTTTTGAGAAATAAGTCTGTGTGAAAGCCGTCCTTCACCTAGCTTGTTGGGAACACAAATTTCTTTTCAGTTGCAAACTACACTCCATACCTATATATTGGGACGTACTAGCTACAACACATTTTACAGTGAAAACGGCAGGAACTACAAATCGGTAGTAGTAAACAGACTGAGAAACCAGAGAATAAGTTTCTGCTGCAAACTTTTCCCTTGGTTCTAGATGAAAGAATGTCTCTCCACATGCTCAGTTTTGAGATATAAGTGTTTGTGAAAGCCGTCCTTCAGTTAGCTTGTTGGGAACACAAAGTAACTTTTCAGGTGCAAACTACTCTCCATACATATATATGGTGATATATTAGCTACAACTTAGTTTTACAGTGAAAGCTGCAGATAATTCAAACCGGCACTAGGAAACAGACTGAGAAGCCAGAGACAAAGATTATCCTGCAACCCGTTCCCTTTCTGCTAGATGAAGGAAAGTCTCTCCACATGCTGAGTTCTGAAAGATAAGTGTGTGTGAAAGCCGTCCTTCACATAGATTGTTGGGAACATAAAGTTTCTTTTCAGTTGCAAACTACACTCCATACTTATATATTGGGATGTATTAAATCCAAATCTCTTTTACAGTGAAGACTGTAGGAATTTCATAACTGAACTAGGTACCAGACTGAGACTTTAGAGTAAAAGTTTCTCTTGCAAACCGTTCCCTTTATGCTAGATGAACGAACGTATCTCCAGATGCTCAGTTCTGAGAGATACGTGTGTGTGAAAGCCGTCCTTCAAATTGCTTGTTGGGAACACAAAGTTTCTTTTCAGTTGCAAATTACACTCCATAAATATATACGGGGAGGTACTAGCTCCAACTCGGTTTTACAGTGAAAACAGTTGGAATTTCAACCTGGCACTAGGAAAAATACTGAGAAACCAGAGTAAGCGTTTCAACTGCAAACCGTTCCCTTTGTGCTAGATGAACGAACGTCACTCTAAATGCTCAGTTCTGAGAGATAATTTTGTGTGAAAGCCGTCCTTCACCTAGCTTGTTGGGAACATAAACTTTCTTCTCAGTTGCAAAATTCATTCAATAAATATATATGGGGATGTATTAGATCCAACTCTGTTTTACATTGAAAACTGCAGGAACTTCACACCAGCACTGGGAAACATACTGAGAAACCAGAGTAAATGTTTCTCCTGCAACCCATTCCCTTTGTGCTAGATGAACGTATGTCTCTACACATGCTCAATTCTGAGACATAAGTGTGTGTGAAAGCCGTCCTTCACCTAACATGTTGGGAACATAAAGTTTCTTTTCAGTTGCAAACAACACTCCATAGATATATATGGGGATGTATCAGATCCAACTCGCTTTTACAGTGAAAAATGCAGGAAATTCATACCGGCACTAGGAAACACACTGAGAAACCAGAGTAAGATATTCCCCTGCAACCCGTTCTTTTTGTGCTAGATGAACGAACGTCTCCACATGCTCAGTTCAGAGAGATATGTGTGTTAAATCCATCCTTCTCCTTGGTTGTTGGGAACACATAGATTCTTTTCAGATGCAAACTACAATCCATACATATATATGGGGAGGTACTAGCTCCAACTAGGTTTTACAGTGAAAACTGCTGGAAGTTCAACCTGGCACTAGAAAAAAGACTGAGAAACCAGAGTAATTGTTTCTCCTGCAAACATTTCCCTTTGTCCTAGATGAACGAAATTCTCTCCACATGCTCAGTTCTGAGAGAAAATTGTATGTGAAAGCCGTCCTTCACCTAGCTTGTTGGGAACACAAAGTCTCTTTTCGGTAGCAAACTACACACCATACCTATATATGTGGAGGTACTAGCTCCAAATATGTTTTACAATGCAAACTGCAGGAACTACAAATCGGCACTAGGAAACAAACTGAGAAACCATAATAAGTGTTTCTCCTGCGACCAGTTCCCTTTGTGCTAGAAGAACGAACGTCTCTCCATATGCCCATTTCTGAGAGTAAGAGTGTGTGAAAGCCTCCTTCACCTAACTTGTGGGTAAAATAATTTTCTTTTCAGTTGCAAACTACACTCCATATATATATTTGGGTATATATTAGCTCCAACTCGATTTTACATTGAAAACTGCTGGAACTTCAAGCCGGCACTAGGAAACATACTGAGAATACAGTGTAATAGTTTCTCCTGCAATCCTTTCCCTTTGTGCTAGATGAACGATCGTCTCTCCACATGCTCAGTTCTGAGAGTTAAGTATGTGTGAAAGCCGTCCATCACCTAGGCTGTTGGGAACATAAACTTTCTTTTCAGTTGCTAACTACATTCCTTACATATATATGGGGAGGTACTAGCACTAACACTGATTTACAGTGAAAACTGCAGGAACTACAAATCAGTACTAGGTATCAGACTGAGAAACCAGAGTAAAAGTTTCTCCTGCAAACTTTTCCCTTTTTGCTAGATGAACGAACGTCTCTCCACATGCTCACTTCTGAGAGATATGTGTGTGTTAAAGTCGTCCTTCACCTAGCTTGTTGGGAACACAAAATTTCTTTTCACTTGCAAACTATACTCCATATATTTATATGCGTTGGTAATAAATCCAACTCGGATTTAAAGTGAAAACTGCAGGAACTTCAAACCTGCGCTAGGAAACACACTGAGAAACAAGAGTAAAAGTTTCTCCTGCAACCCATTCAATTTGTACTAGATGAAGGAAAGTCTATCCACATGCTCAGTTCCGAGAGATAATTTTGTGTTAAAGCCGTCCTTCACCTAGCTTGTTGGGAACATAAAGTTTTTTCTCAATTTCAAACTATATTCCATACATATATATGGGGATGTATTAGATCCAACTCGGTTTTATATTGAAAACTGCAGGAAATTCACACCAGCACAAGGTAACAGACTGAGACTTTAGAGTAAAAGTTTTTCCTGCAACCCATTCCCTTTGTGCTAGATGAACGAATGTCTCTCCAAATGCTCAGTTCTGAGAGATAAGTGTGTGTGAAAGCCGTCCTTCAACTAACTTGTTGGGAACATAAAGTTTCTTTTCAGTTGCAAACTACACTCCTTAGATATATATGGGGTTGTATTAGATCCAACTCGCTTTTACAGTGAAAAATGCAGGAATTTCATACCGGCACTAGGAAAGACACTGAGAAACCAGAGTAAGATATTCTCCTGTAACCCGTTCCTTTTGTGCTAGATGAACGAACGTCTCCATATGCTCAGTTCAGAGAGATATGTGTGTTAAAGCCATACTTCACCTATCTTGTTGGGAACACATAGATTCTTTTCAGATGCAAAATACTATCCATACATATATATGGGGAGGTACTAGTTCCAACTCGGTTTTACAGTGATAATGCTGGAAGTTCAACATGGCACTAGGAAAAAGACTGAGAAACCAGAGTAAGTGTTTCACTTGCAAACCTTTCCCTTTGTGCTAGATGAACAAACGTCTCTCCACATGCTCAGTTCTGAGAGATAAGTGTAAGTGAAAGCCGTCCTTCACCTAGCTTGTTGGGAACGCAAAGTTTCTTTTCAGTTGCAAACTACACTCCATACATATATATGTGGAGGTACTAGTTCCAAATAGGTTTTACAGTGAAAATTGCAGGAACTTCAAACCGGCCCGTTGAAACAGTCTGTGAAATCAGAGTAACAGTTTCCCCTGCAACCTGTTCCATTTTTGCTAGATCAACGAACGTCCCTCTACGTGCCCATTTCTGAGAGATAATTGTGTTTGAAAGCCGTCCTTCACCTAGTTTGTTGGTAAAACAAATTTTGTTTTCAGTTTCAAACTAAACTCCATATATATATTTGGGGACGTACTAGCTCCAACACATTTTACAGTGAAAACTGCAGGAACTACAAATCGGTACTAGAAAAAGGACTGAGAAACTAGAGTAAAAGTTGCTCCTGCAAACTTTTCCATTTGTGCTAGATGAACGAATGTCTCTTCACGTGCTCAGTTCTGAGAGATAAGTGTGTGTGAAAGCCGTCCTTCACCATGCTTGTTGGGAACACAAAGTTTCTTTTCATTTGCAAACTACCCACCATACCTATAGATTTGTAACTACAAGCTCTAACTCGTTTTTACACTGAAAACTGCAGGAACTTCATACAGGAACAAGGAAAAAGACTGAGAAACCAGAGTAAGAGTTTCCCCAGCAACCCTTTCCCTTTGTGCTAGATGAAATAACGCCTCTCCTCATGCTCAGTTCTAAGAGTTAAGTGTGTGTGAAAGCCGTCCTTCACCTAGCTTGTTGGGAACAAAAAGTTCCTTTTCAGTTGCAAACTACACTCCATATATTTATATGGGTAGGTACAAGCTCCAACTCGGTTTTACATTGAAAACTGCAGGAACTACAAAGCTGCACTGGGAAATAGACTGAGAAACCAGAATATAGCTTTCTCCTGCAACCCCTTCCCTTTGTGCTAGATGAACAAACGTCTCTCCACATGCTCAATTCTGAGAGATAATTTTGTGTGAAAACCGTCCTTCACCAAGCTTGTTGGGAACACATAGTTTCTTTTTAGTTGCAAACCACACTCCATACATATATATGGGGATGTTGTAGCTCCAAATCGGTTTCACAGTGAAAACTTCTGGAACTTCAAACAGGCACTATGAAAGAGACTGAGAAACTAGAATAAAAATTTCTCCGGCAACACGTTCCCTTTGTGCACGATGAAGGAATATCTCTCCACATTCTCAGGTCGGAGAGATTTGTGTGTGTGAAAGCCGACTTTAACCTAGTTTGTTTGGAATACAAAGTTTCTTTTCAGTTGCAAACTACACTCCATACATATATAAGGTTAGGGATTAGCTACAACTCGGTTTTACAGTGAAAACTGCAGGAACTTCATACGAGCTCTAGGAAACATACTGAGAAACCAGAGTAAAATTTCTACTGCAACATGTTCCATTTGTGCTACATGAACGAACGTCTCCCCACATGCTCAGTTCTGACAGTTAAGAGTGTGTGAAAGCCGTCCTTAACCTAGCTTGTTTGAATCACATAGTTTCTTATCATTTGCAAACTACATCCCATACAATATATGGAGAGCTATTAGCTCCAACTCGGTATTAAAGTGAAATCTGCAGGAACTTCAAGCCGGCACTAGGAAACAGACAGAGAGCTGAGTAAAAGTTTCTCCTGCAGCCCGTTCACTTTGTGCTAGATGAACGAAAGTCTCTCCACATGCTCAGATCTGAGAGATAAGTGTGTGTGAAAGCCGTCCTTCACCTAGCTGGTTGGGAACACAAAGTTTCTTTTCATTTGCAAACAACAATCCATATATATATTTGGGGAAGTAGTAGCTCCAACTCTATTTTGCAGTGAAAAATGCAGGAATTTCAAACCGTTAATAGGAAAGAGACTGAGAAACTAGAATAAATATTTCTCCTGCAACACGTTCCCTTTGTGCAAGATGAACGAAAACCTCTCCACTTGCTGAGTTCTGAAGATAATTGTGTGTTGAAGCCGAACTTCACCTAGCTTGTTTTGAACACATAGTTTCTTTTCATTTGAAAATTACACTCCATACATATATAAGGGGAGTTAATAGCTCCAACTCGGTTTTAAAGGTAAAACTGCAGGAAATTCAAACCGGCACCATTAAACAGACAGAGAACAAAATTAAAAATTTCCCCTGCAACCCGTTCCCTTTAAGCTAGATGAGGGAACGTCTCTCCACATGCTCAGTTCTCAGAGATAAGTGTGTGTGAAAGCCTTCCTTCACCTTGCTTGTTGGGAACACAAAGTTTGTTTTCAGTTCCAAAGTACACTCCATACATATACATGGGGATGTAGTAGCTCCAACTCTGTTTTACAGGGAAAACTGCAGGAACTTCAAACCGGCACTAGGAAACAGACAGAGAGTAGAATAAAAATTTCTCCTGCAAATCTTTCCCTTTTTGCTAGATGAACGAACGTCTCTCCATATGCTCAATTCTGAGAGATAATTGTGTGTGAAAGCCGACATTCACCTAGCTTGTTGGGAACACAAATTTTCTTTTCAGTTGAAAACTACACTCCATACATATATATGGGGAGGTAATAGCTCCAACTCGATTTTAAAGTGAAAACTACAGGAACTTCAAACCGGCACTAGGAAACAGACACAGAAACCAGAGTAAAATTTCTCTTGCAACACATTCTCTTTGTGCCTCATGACCGAAATTCTCTGAACATGCTCAGTTCTGAGAGATAATTGTGTGTGAAAACCTTGCTTCACATAGTTTCTTGGGAACAC
The DNA here is from genome assembly GCF_048773025.1 of Camelus bactrianus. Taxonomy (NCBI): domain Eukaryota; kingdom Metazoa; phylum Chordata; class Mammalia; order Artiodactyla; family Camelidae; genus Camelus; species Camelus bactrianus. The sequence goes on from NC_133566.1 coordinate 1,769,949, forward strand.
AAAGATTCTTTTCAGTTGCAAACTACACTCCATACATGAATATGGGTTGGTAAGAACTCCAAGCCTTTTTTGCATTGTATACAGTATGATCTTCAAACCGGCACTTAGAAACAGACTGGGAAAACAGAGTAATAATTTCTCCTGCAACCCGTTCCCTTTGTGCTAGATGAACGAACTTCTCTCCATATGCTCAGTTCTGAGAGATAATTTAGTGTGAATGTTGTCCTTCATCTTGCATGTTGGGAACACAAAGTTTCTTTTAATTTGCAAACTACACACCATACATATAAATGGGTAGGTACTAGTTCCAACTCGTTTTTACAGTGAAAACTGCAGGATCTTCAATCATGCACTAGGAAACAGACTGAGAAACCAGAGTAAAACTTTCTCCTGCAACCAGTTCCCTTTGTGCTTGATGATCGAACGTCTCTCCACATGCTCAGTTCTGAGTGATATGTGTCTGTTAAAGGCGTCCTTCACTTACCTTGTTGGGAACACAAAGTTTCTTTTCAGTTGGAATCTACACTCCATACATATGTATGGGGAGGTACTAGCTCCTACTGGGTTTTACTGTGAAAACTGCAGGAACTTCATTCCTGCACTAGTAAATATTCTGAGAATCCGGAGTAATGTTTCTCCTGCATCCCCTTCTCTTTGTGCTAGATGAACGAATGTCTCTCCTCATGGTCATTTCTGAGAGATAAATGTGTGAAAGACCTACTTCACCTAGCTCCTTTGGAACTTTATGTTTCTTTTTAGTTCCTGAAATCCCTACATTCATTTATATGGGGAGGTACTATCTGCCATTTTGATTTACAATGATATCTGCATGAACTTCAGACCGAAAGTAGGAAAAATACTGAGAAAACAGAATAATTGTTTCAACTGCAATCATTACCTTTATGCTATATGATCGAACATCTCTCCTCAAGCTCATTTCTGAGGAATAATTGTCCATGAAAGCCGCCTTTCACCTATCTTCCTGGGAACACAAATTTCTTTCCTGTTGGAAACAACACTACATATATATATTTTTGGGATGTACTAGCTCCTACTCAGTTTTGCTCTGAAAGCCTCCTGAACTTCAAACCGGCAGTAGGAAACAGACTAATAAGCCATTATAAGTCTTTCTGCTGAACCCACTCCCTTTTGCTAGATGAACGAATGTCTCTCTATATGTTGAATAGTGAGTGTTAAGTGTGTGGGGAGTCTTCAATCTTCTAGGTTTTTGGGAACACATTTTTTTTCCTATTGGAAACTGCCCTACATACATATATATGGGGATCACTAGCTCCAACTCAGCTTTACAGAAAAACTTCATGAAATTTACCCGGATCTAGTATAAGATACTGAGAAACCAGAGTAATTTTTTCTACTACAGTCCATTCCATTTATACTGGATGATAGAACTTCTCTTCTCATTCTCACTTCTGACAGATAAATATTTGTGCATGGCATCAGAAACCTTACTTGTTGGTAAAAGAGTTTCTTTTCAGTGGGTAAATACACTACATGCATATATATGGGGAGGTATTTGCTCCAACTCGCTTTTACAGTGAAAACTGCGTGAACTTCAATGCGGCACTCTGAATCATACTGTGAGTCCAGGGTAAGTGTTTCTATTTCAACCCTTTTCCTTTTTATAGATGAACGAACTTCTCTCCACTTGCACAATTCTGAGTGTTAAGTGTGTGTGAAAGTCTTCAGTCAAATTTCTTGTTGGGAACACACAGTTTCTTATGAGTGGGTAAATTCACTACATTTGTATAAATGTGGAGATACTAGTTACAACTCGTAATTACAATGAAAACTGCATGAACTTCAACAGCATGAGGAAGCATAGTGAGAATCCAGTGTAGGTGTTTCTCCTGCAAACCATTCCCTTTATGCTAGACAAAATGAATGTCTCTCCACATTCTCAATATTCAGAACTGAATGAGTGTTGAAGCCATCCTTCACCTACCTTGTTGAAAACCCAGAGTTTCAGTCCAATGGAAATTATGTTTCTTTCATATATATAGGAACTTTCTAGCACAGACTCGGTTTTATACTGCAAAGTGCTTTTATTTGAAACCGGCTTTGAAAAACATGCTGACAACTCAGAGAATCTGTTTCTGTTTATCACTTTAGCTTCAATGCTGGATGAAAAAACTCCTCTCCACAGGCTTACTTCTGACATCTGAATTTGTTTTGGAGACGACCTTCACCTAACTTCTTTGAAAACCAGAGGTTCTGTTATAGGGGAACTAAGCTACTTACGTATCTAAGGGCAGGCGCTCACTCCAACGTGGTTTTCCACACTAAATCACTTTTACATTGAAAACGGCGTTAGGAAACATGGTGAAATCTTAGAGAATGTGTGTCTGTAATACCTCTGCATTTTATTCTGCATAAAGGAACTCCTCTCAACATGCTCAATTTTCATAACTCTATGAGTTTGGAAGCTGTAATTCACCTAGCTTGTTGGAAACCCAGAGTTTCAGTCCAAGGTAAACTAAGCTGCTTCCATATATATCGGGATGTAATAGTACGAACTCAATTTTAAACTGCAAATCGCCTTTACTTGAAATTGGCTTTGAGAAACATGCTAAGAAATAAGAGTAATTATTTCTGTATGTCCCTTAACCTTCAATGCTGGATGAAAGAACGCCTCTCCACAAGCTCAATTCTGACATCTGAGTTTGCGTTGGAGCCGTCCTTCAGCTATCTTGTTGGAAATCCAAAGTTTCTGATATAGGGGAACTACGCTACTTACATATATAAGGGGAGACACTCGCTCCAACGCGGTTTTCCACAGCAAACTGGTTTTACATTGAAAAAGGCGTTAGGAAACATGCTTAGAAATCAGAGAATTTGTGTCTAGAATACCTCTGCCTTTTATGCTGCATGAAGGAACGCCTCTCAACATGCTCAATTATCAGATCTGTACGAGTGTGAAAGCCGTTCTTCACCTAGCTTTTTGGAAACCCAGTGTTTCAGTCCAAGGTAAACTACGCAGCTTTCCAATATATGGGGATGTACTAGCATGAACTCGATTTTTCACTGCAATCGGCTTTTACTTGAAACCGGCTTTGAGAAACATGCTGAGAAATCAGAGTACTTGTTTCTGTATATAACTTAACCTTCAAGGCTGGATGAAAGAAGCCTCTCCACAAGCTCACTTTTGACATCTGAATTTCTCTTGGAGCCGTCCTTCACCTAACTTGTTGGAACCCCAGAGTTTCTTGTATAGGGGAACTACACTACTTACATATGTAAGGGGAGGCTCTCGCTCCAACTTCGTTTTCCAGATCAAACCGCTTTTACATTGAAACCGGCGTAAGAAACATGCTCAGAAATCAGAGAATGTGTGTCTAGAAGTCCCTTTGCCTTTTATGCTGGATGAAGGAACGCCTCTCCACATGCTCAATTTTCAGGAATATAGGAGTGTGGAAGCCACCTTTCACCTAGCTTGTTGGAAACCCAGATTTTCAGTCCAAGGTAAACTTCGCTGCTTTCATATACATGGGGACGTACTAGCACGAACTCAGTTTTTCACTGAAAATCGCTTTTACTTGAAACCGGGTTTAAGAAACATACTGAGAAATCAGAGAACGTGTTTGTACATTTCACTGTGCCTTTTATGTTTACTGTGAAACGCTGGTTTGAAAGAAAAATCACTTTGCTTTGGTAAACTGCTTTGAATCGACTTCCTCCGCTTTGATATGTAAATTGGGTAGTTCCCGTTTTCCAGAAGCTCTGGTTTTCCAACATGTTAGGAGAAGGAAGTCTCCAACACAAATTCAGATGTCAGAAGTGATCTTGTGGAAAGGCGTTCTTTCATCCAGCATTGAAGGTTAAGTGACATACAGAAATACTTACTCTGAATTCTCAGCATGTTTCCTAATGCCAGTTTCTAAGGAAGAGCGGTTTGCTGTGGAAAACCGCTTTGGAGCGAGAGCCTCTGCTTAGATATGTAAGCAGCGTAGTTCCCCTAGACCAGAAACCCTTGTTTTCGAAGAAGTTATGTGAAGAATGGCTCCAACTCACATTTAGATGTCAGAAGTGAGCATGTTGCGAGGCGTTCCTTCTTCCACCATTGAAGGTTAAGTGACATACTGAAACACTCATTCTGATTTCTTAGCATGTTTCTGAAATCCGTTTCAAGTAAAAACGTCTTGCAGTGGAAATGAGAGTTGATGCTAGTTCATTCGCATATATATGAAAGCAGCGTTGTTTCCCTAGTCCAGAAACTGTTGGTTCCCAATGAGCTAGGTGAAGGATGGCTTCCATACATATACAGAATTGAAAATAGAGCATGTGTAGAGGCCTTATTTCACCCAGCATAAAAGGCAGAGTGACATGTAGAAACACATTCTCTGATTTCTCAGCATGTTTACTAACGCCGATTTAAAAGTAAAAGCTGTTTGTGAGGAAAACTGCATTGGAGCGAGTGCCTCCCTTTAGATATGTAAGCAGCGTAGTACCCCTAGACCAGAAACTCTTGTTTTCCAACATTTTAAGTGAAGGACGTCTCCAGCACTCATCCAGCTGTCATAAGTGAGCATGTGGAGAGGCGTTCTTTCATCCTGCATTGAAGGTTAAGTGACATACTGAAACACTATCTCTGATTTCTCAGCATGTTTCTCAAAGCCGGTTTCAAGTAAAGCGGTTTGCAGTGGAAATGCGAGTTGGTGCTAGGACGTCCCCAAATATAAGAAAGCAGCATAGTTCCCCTAGTCCTGAAACTATGGTTCCCAACAAATAGGTGAAAGACGGCTTCCATACATATACAGATTTGAAAATAGAGCATTTGGAGTGGCGTTCTTTCATCCATCATAAAAGGCAGAGTGACATGTAGAAACACATTCTCTGATTTCTCAGCGTGTTTACTAACGCTGGTTTCAAAGTAAAAGTGGTTTGCTTAGGAAAACCACGTTGGAGCGACTGCCTCCGGTTAGATATGTAAGTAGCGTAGTTCCCCTAGACCAGAAACTCTGGGTTTCCAACAAGTAAGGTGAAGGACACCTCCAACACACATTCAAATGTCAGAAGTTATCATGTAGAGAGGCGTTCTTTCGTCCAGCATTGATGGTTAAGTGACATACAGAAACACTTACTCTGATTTCTCAGTGTGTTTTTCAGAGCGGGTTGCAAGTAAACACGGTTTGCAGTGAAAAACCGTTTCGGTACTAGTGCATCCCCATAGATATGTATGTAGCGTAGTTTCCCTACCCCAGAAATTGTGGGTTCCCAATTAGCTAGTTGAAGGACAGCTTCCAAACTCATAAATTATCTAAAAATTGAGCATGTGGTGTGGAGTTCTTTCATACAGCATAAAAGGTGGAGTGACATATAGAAACACGAACTCTGATTTCTCAGCATGATTCTGAAAGCTGGTTTCAAGTAAAAGCTCTTTGGAATGGAAAAGCCAACTGGAGCTTGTGCCTCACCTTATACAAGTAAGTACCGTAATTCCCCGAGGCCAGAAACTGGGTTCTCAAAAACCTAGGTGAAAGTTGGCTTCCACTCACATCTGTTTCCAAAATGGAACAAGTGTAGAAGAATTCCTTTATCTCACCTAAACAGCAAGGCTAAATCTCAAGCACTTACCATGATTTCTCTGCATGTTTACTTGAGTAGATTTAAAGCTAAAAGCATTTTTCGCTCAGAAACCTAGTTAGAGCTTATTCCTGCTGTTATATATGTCGGTCAGGCAGTGCCCAAACACCACAATTCTGTGTTTCCAGCAGTGTTGGTGAAGGATGGCTTCCACACACATTCGGTTTTCTCTCCTCTTCACTCATCTGCATAGACATCAATGCAGGTTGTGTATTGTGGAAGCCAAGGAAATTTTTTTTCATTTAGGATCAGCCTCGGAGAAAACTGAGACCTGCTTCTGCTTCTTTTCCCTGCTAGATTTCCTCTTGGTGCATTACCAATCCTCAAGAGTGAGTTCCTTTAACCAAGTATTTATTTCAAAAAAATGAGCAGGTTTCCATAGGGCCATTACTTCTTTTATATTCTTGCTTTTTAATACCTCTCTTCCATCTCTTTATCTCCAGGTGTCTTATTTCTATGTCCTTTGGTTTGGGCTGATGGCTAATCAGCATTAGTGTAGAAATTGTTGCTTGATATTACTGATCTACATTCTTTCCATGGATATTTGATTTATTATTGGATTTTAGGGAAGAGTTTCTTTTAAAAAATTCTGGTAAGTAACTTGTGGGGGGCTCTGATTCTGTTGGTCTAGAACTATAATGCTTAATTTCTGAATAAGTGATACTTTCACAGAGCTCAAAATTCCAAAGGTTTGAGTGCCACCACTGTCCCGAAGACTTTCAAACTTTTCTTTGGGGGCACTCAGAACTGAGTGTGTGTGTGTGTGTGTGTGTGTGTGTGTGTGTCCTTCTGGACTTAGTTTAGCCTGAAATGAGCAAAGGCAAGTACCCCCCATTTTACACAATCAACAGACGACTTTCACAATTTGATAACTTTTAAAAATATATGAACTGTAATGTAGAATTTTACAAGAGGCAGTGACCTTCAGGACTGTCAGCAATGGAGGCAGAACAGTTGGAGGGACAGCAGGTGCTCGTGCTCAGTGGCTGAAGTCACACAACATCCACGGCCACCTCTGGTTAAACTTATAGAGTTGGTGCTGTCTGCAGGCTTTCAGGGCTGTGCCCACCTCCCCACCAAACATATATATTAGGAAAAGTGGTGAGCCTCAGTATGAGAAACAATAAAGAATTAGTAGGGGAAATTGAGTTTATTGTTTTTAAAAGAAAAATTAGCATCCAGGTAGTTTAATTTCAGCTCCTAATAGACTGATGTGTTGACATTCACAAGGATGCGTAAACACCTGCAAGGTCATGGGGCAGGACCGGAGACTCTGAAGCAGAAATCACCACACACAACTTCCACTGCTGTCCTTGACAGCCTTATAGAATTACTTGATTAAGAAAAGGCCATAGATGTTAAATATCATCATTTTGAGAAACCAGTTCTTTTGAAATCTTATATACTAATGTAACTGAATTGGATAAAGAAATGCTAAATGTGTAATAAAGTATCCAAAGAGGTAATGATTACTGAAAACACCACAAATTGAAGAGGACCACAGCATAATGTGCATATATATTTTAATGATCTGGAAGAATCAGCTCAGCAGTGTATTCGAGACATCTAGTGATGATGTCAAAAGTGGGTGTCCTTGGATAGTTTTTGTGAATGTTAGAGTGAAGTCAGGGTCAGGTACACAAATTTAGTTTAAAAACAAAAGGTGAAACAGATTTCTTTTCAAAAATCTATTGTGTCTTGTTAGAAATCATCAAATCCAGGGTCAAGGGAAGGAAAAAAAACCTAGTGACCACGTGACTGTTTCAGGAGCTGGTAGTAAAATGACAGTGGACAATTATGTAAATTAGATATGATCTTGATGTCCAACTGACCCAAAGATTTTTAGTCCATGTGCCAAAAATATATCAAGGAATAAATAGTGATCTATGTTTTATCAGCTCTCTTATCCCCCCTTCAAGCCTGCATTCTGATTGGGAAACTAAGAACTTCTACTGCAGGGAGGGGGATTTTCAAAAATGGAGTTTCCCCCAACCGAGAAAATAAAGAAAATGTAGCCATACTCTGTAGAGACACAGGGAGATCTTTTGAGACAGATGACACTTGCTTTACTGTCAACTAGTGGAGGTGCAGCTTTTTGATGACTTGGGTAGCACGTTGCTGCCTTTCTCAAGGTATTGCCCACGGCTCTTGAGAAGCGATGAAGTGGGGCCAAGGAATTAGCCTCCAAATGCCCTTTGCCATGGATGTTGTCTCTATTCTCCACTTTTAAGCTTTAGCTTAGACAAGTTGCCGTGTCTTGCCAAGTGAGCTACAGACAGTAAGTACATCTTGAAGCACACGGCTCTTTCCTCCTCACTGCAGCAAAGAACCTCTGCATTGGAGCATCCTGAGATGTCATCGATGCTCATTTTTCATGTTAGGAATCAGTAAGGATGCTATGTCCACATGGATGAGGAGGATAAGATTTCAGTCTCTAAAGTGGCAATGATGGGTTGACCTTTTCACTTAAAGAGTCTCACATCAACAAATGCGTGTCTGTTCTGGACCAAGAAGAAACAAGTGTTTGAAAAAGAATAGCTTGAAAGGTCAGTGGGACATGTCAGGCTTCATGTCCTCAAGTTCGGGTATCCAACATGTTTTTCCTATCCTGAGTGATGCTGACAATTTGCCGTGCTCTGTGCCTCATGTATACCAAAGGCTTTCCTAAATAAAATATCTAGAAATGGTAACATTCTTGATATGTGTTAAACCGGGGGAGGTGAAGGATTTAAAATTAGTCCCTAATGTGCATTGATTTTTTTAAAGACATCAATTTTATAGATACTTTTGAAGAATTAAAGTGACAGAAAATTACAAAGCACCTTTTCCTTCTGATAAGAAAGGGTTCTGTATTCCTTTATTGATGAATCTAACATAGAATCAGTACTAATATTGTTTGTATTGTACTTAGTGTTTACAGAGTGATTCACAGATATTCTCCTATTTCATCTGTGCAATGACCTCTGGAAGATAAGATTTCCAAGTTATGCTTTTTAATGTCTATTTTTAACTCTGTCTAAAAGCAGATTGATTGAGCCCCATTTGCTCAATTTAGAAGGCTGGACTGATTAATTGTGTCAGAACATTCCAGGAGGCAGAGGAAAGGAAGAGACAGGGGTTCTACATGATGGAAGCTGCTCCTGAAATGATTTGACCAGCAGTCTTATCCATTTTCCCCAAGGCTGGAAACAAAACATAACCCAAGACAAGGAATACAGGGAGCCCATGTGACTCCAGCCTTGGCACATAGAGTCACGGCTGTCCTTTTGTGCCTCGGAGAGGAGGATGATTTGGGTCTCTGTTCTACAAACTCTGTTTTGCTTTATCTCCACAGTGTCTTGTTTTTCTGGCATATGCTGAAACTTGATTTACATTTCATAGCATTAAAACAAAAATCAAGATTTCTTTATCATTTATTAACTATTTGGTAAATAGTTTTTGGTGAATATTTAACTTTAATAGGTCTTACCACGGCAATGCACAACACCTAGTTCCCCAGATAACAGCAGTGGCTTAAACATGCTAAAAATGTATTTCCCTCTTACATAAAGAAGTCAAGCAATCGGTAGCCCAGGGCTGGTTTACAAGATGGCCCCTGGGTCAGAGAACAAGATGCCTGTTATCTTCAGCCCATCAACCTGATGGCCCAAAGTGGCTGCCTGAGGGTCAACCATCAGGTCCACATTCAGGCAGCAGAGAGGAGGGAAGAAAGGTGCTTCAGTTCCCTTTTGGGATGGTTCTGTAAAGTCCCAGGTAGCTTTCCTGCTTTTATCTTGCTTTAGACAGAGGGCTGAGAGACAGCTTGCTATAAGGTAAGCTCAACTCAGGACCAGCCTTCTCTCTCGAGGGGAGGGGAGGGAGTGGGCGGGGAGGAACCGATCATCCTGCACATGGTGTAAGACACCACGATGAGCCGCCGGGGGCCTCTGCAGTCCGCCCATTGCTTTAGGCTGCACTGAGCGGTTGGTAACGGTTGAGATTTTCACGTAGAGGTGTGTGTATGCTTGAACAATTGCTCGGTTCATTTAAACTAGTGGTTACCAGAGCATGATGGAGAACACATTTGTTCTCACCTTCTAGCCAGTGACCCTCCCGCCAGGTTTCTTTCCTGCTGTTCATTTCCACGTTATTTTCCAAGACTTCCAGAGGAAATGTAAGCAGCCTGATGCTCAAATGCTTTTCTGTGTGATTCCCCCCTTGTTCTTTGAAGGAACAACAAATTTCCTAGAGAAGAGTGGACAAAATTCCAACCCTCCATTTCTTTAAAGCTCTGAGATTTGGTGTTAGAAAATAGAAGAAATTTCCAGAAACACCGTTAAGAAACATTATTTCTTTCAAATGTGATTTGGAACAGCAAAGGACAATATATTTTATAGAACAACTTTTAAGACAACTGAATTGGCAGTAAGTTCACATAATGAAACTTCCAACAAGTCTTTATATTTCTCCTGGAAATTCATTGGCTCTTCGTGTAAATTATTAATAATTAATATAAGCTTTCTATTCTTTCTCTTCCTGTAGTTGTAGAGTTAACGTGAAAATAGCTTATTGTGTCACTGAGAAAGCCTCCTTGTCAGCCTTCTAGTTAAACAGCTTGTGTGCGTTTCAGTGGCAGGTGTGTTAAATAGTAGTTTTCAGGCACTTGGGGGATGCCCATCACACCAGCACTGTGGGAGCCTATTTCTCACCCACGACCAGGTGAGACCCTCCTTTCCTCCGCTGCCTCACCCAGCCCCCCGCATTCTGGTTCTTTCTCACCACCCATTTTCATCAGGTTCAGCCCAGCACAAGCAGAGAAATTCTTGGTTTCTCAAAGACCAGGATCTTAGTTCTAGGCTTTCTGTTAAAGAACAGTGTATAAAATCAGGCAAATTTATGTGTCTTTTGAGGCCTCGGGATCTCTGCAATTAAAACATGAACTTGAGTTACAATACTATTCTTTTCCACTTCTGAATTACTATAACTCCACACAATAGCTTTTTTATTAATTAGCTAAAAAATTTTTCCAGAATGTATTTTCCTAAGATTCACAAATATCTGTTACTTTATATTTAAAGATGCTATATTTAAGAAATGGAATAATTATTTACTTTTAAAAAGTAATTTAAGTCAAGAAATGTTTGATACTGAATGTTTACTATGAGTTCAAGTATGTAAGCTTAATTTTTGTGGTACTGTCGATAAACCACACAATGTGAGATTTGTGGGTTAAGTTTTACCTGGGGCAAAATGAGGACCAGAGCCCAGGTGTCAGCATCTCTGAGAACTCGGAGGAACTGCTCTGAAGTTGAGGGGGAGTTCAGCATTATATGAGATTTCATTGAAGGGGGATGTGCAGTCAAGTATACGTTAAGTCAGAGGCTGCTGCTTGTCGAGGAACAGGTGTCTCTGTTAATGATTTTAGTGCTTTTCTAGATAGGAGGAGATGCAAGAATTTGGGCTCATAAAATTTCCTGAAAATGTCTAACTATCTGAAAGATTTTCTGCTCATTTTCCCAGAGCAGAGAGCGCCCCATTCCTGATCTCCACCCTGAACTACTTTCAGAGGGTGTTCAAGGTCAGCACCTGCAGCAGCTCATGACTTAATCAAATCAGAGGCAGATGACAAGTGCCAATTTTTAGTTGACAATATGTATATATTGTAGGAAAAAATGTTACTTTCCAACCCTACCCCTCTTTTACTTTTAGTTAGAGCTCAACCGATAACTGTTAGATGCCTTAAGTCAGATGAGGGGTGAAGGAGTCATCTCGTAAGCCGGCCAGTGCTCTATGTCAGCCTCCTTGATCACATTCAATTTTCTTTCTGTTCAAACAGCATACATCTGATTTTATGAAGTCTGGAGCCTGTCCTGAGCACATGGGGTCTGGAGGTGGCCCTGTTCCTGGGGTCTTTGTTTATTCTGTGAATTATGGTGTGAATCTTTATGTGCCCAAGCTTCATCATAATTTCAAACTTTAAGGATTTAAATATGGGAGATGGATGCCAAGTTCTGGGAAAAGATTTTCAGGATAACAGCCAGGATTGGTAAAAAGTAGGGAGAATGGATACAGCCTTTAAAAAAGAAAAGTTATTTTACAATTTCTGGCAGATAAATTAAAGTCCTGGTTGGGATTCTATCAGGAATGTTTAATTGGGAGACCTACCTCCCATTTTCATGAAATAAAATAATTTTATTATTTGTTTAGTGCCTACTGTCTAACAAATAAGTATCCCCTTTTCATATAGTTTTATCGTTTAATCTCTACAAAGATTCCCTGGAGAACACATGTGTCACAGGTGAGGGAACCAAGATCATCCAGGGTAAGTGGCTGGAAAGCAGATGGGTTGGAGGGCTTACCCTCCTTCAGGCTGAGACAGAGACACCAAGGTTTATTGACAAGCATGTAGCTGAAGTGGTTTATTTAATACTTTGCTTCCTTGATGAATTGGATCTCTTGAAATTGTTTATGTCTGGCTTATCTTCCCCTCTCTCCTCTGCCTCAGGACTTCTCCTCGTAAGTAGTATGAATTCAGCCTGAGCTGATTCAGGAAAATCAGAAAATAAAAAATTAGCCCACACAAATGACTGCTTAGTCCTTGTAATTCAGTACTTCCTAAAACTCTCAGAAACGCAAGGAAGGTGTGTTACCTCGGGGACTGAGTGCATTTGAAGAGTGAGAAATGTTAAGTGTGATCTGGTAAAGGCGCAGGCTCTATAGACAAAGATCCGGGTTTGGATCCTGGCTCCATCAAGTACTGGAAACATGACCACCTAGAGCCTCAGTTTCTTCATGTGTTAAATGGGCTGATGGGGCTCACCTCCAAGTGGTCAGGTCAAAATGAGATGGTACGAGTGACTCTCAGGAAGAATGCTTGGCAAAGTGCTAGTTGCTCTTGCTGCTTTGTAATGTCCTCTTAGGTAATTCCATTGTCCATTGGCTTGAGAATACCTCCTCATTTGATTTAAGAAAAATAGCATGCCTTAAGAATTTTAAAAATAAGGAATGAAGATTTACTGATTAATGCTGGGTGTATTTTTATAGGTCATTTATTTTAAAAAAAAGTAGGAGTTCTCTAAAGAGAATTTATTCAGTGTGCCTAGAATATGATTCAGTTAAAAATGATTTTCCTTTAAATACTTTTCAGAAATTTTCTGTGATATTTTTCTTGAAAAGTACTTGAAGATTTCTGAGGAGGTTTTACATTTAGAAAAGTTTATTCTTGTAACAATTGACACATTAAATAAATGATTCATATCCCTGGACAGCATTAAGCCCTGGCTTTTTTTTTAAATATATATAATTTTGGTGGTTAGTTCTATGACATTTTATTGGGTAGAATTATCTCCCATTTCCATTTTACAGGCAGAGAAGATGAGTCATACGATACTCACTATACAAGAGAAGCAGAGGCTGATTAATTTGGGCAGAAGAGTAAAAGGGTGTGGAGGAAAAAATCCTTGACTCGCAAACTGGACGCATTCTGTGGTGCTGTGCAGCTGAAATGGATTTGATTTTGCTTCTGGGTTGTCCTAGGTTTCGGCGCATGTGCCTGGAAATGTCTCTCGGGCAAAGATGCTTATTTAAGAAGGTTGTCATTGTAAATGTTCTTAAGAGGATTAAATAAATTCCACAGCAAATAAATGAACATGTTTGGAAGGTTTTCCACCCTCATGTAATTTCCAGAAAACAGACATGTTTCACTTGCTAAACCAAACACACAAGTACAATAATGAGCCTGGCTCACATGACTGGACAGCATGGAGGGAGCCTCATCTATTGGTTTGGGTTATGCTGCAGTAACTGCACCTGAAATTTTAATTAAAATTTATTTACAGCGAGTGCTGCTTCCGTGTTTTTCTCCCCAAAGTAAGGAAGCGCCCTCCTTGCCTGGCCATTAGTCTGCAGAGCCCCGCGGCTCACACACTCCCCTGCTCATCAGGAGGCTGATGGAGCCAGTTTGCTTAGACACACTTAGCTACACTCGCAGCGGGGATCATCAGTCTCTTCTGTGTGTTGATCTCCACGTGCAGGGGAGAAAATCGACTTTTGCTGCCGACAAACGCTAATTGACTACCAGTTGTTTCAGAGGGACTATGATGTTGAAAACTGGTGTCCCATTCATTTTTATATGTTGGATGCTGACAAATTTCACGGCAACACCTGCACAGTAATTACACCCACCAGGGAGGGTGTCGGAGTTTGAATCTGTGTGTTTTAGTATTCAGATCCTGGCACTGGTCAGTTTTCAGTGTTCTCGCTGGGTTTGGGAGACTGTTTCTGGAGCGATTTCTTTGGCTTCCAATAAATTTGCAAAGCCGTCTCCTTCAGTCGATTTCTGATGAGTTCAGTTGGGAGGGGCATGTGAAATTGGGGCGGGCAGAGGGGTGCAATGAAAACTAGCCACCATCTGGTTACCTTTCATTTTTTGTGGGCCAAAAATTCTTGTCTTCTTTTCTTTTCTCCTCCATCCATCCCTTCAGGTCAGGGAGTCGTCTTCAAGAATTTCTTCCTAAAATGTAAAGTAATGATGAAGGCAGTGTGTTTCTGTGGTTGATTTCATTTGATTTGCTTTCATTGTTAAACTTTTTCTGGTGAGGTTCTTATGAGCTCTTAAAAGCTGGAAGAGCAGCAATACCAAGGAGAGAAGGTCAGAGAAATGAGTCAGCGGCCCCTGTGAGGTCTGGGGGACGAGGGCAGGAGGTGGGACAGAGGCAGCACCGTGGCCTCCCCTGCAGCCCTGAGGGCAATGTGTGCATGTAAAGCCAGCATCTCTTGTCACCATGTGTTCTAACAGGACTCCCACTAAAGGAATGCGAGGAGATTTGGGGGAGGCCTTACCTTTTACCCTCTTGCCAAACATCTTTAATGCTGACTGTATTTATTCAAGATGACACAGAAATCACCTGCAGAGTGTGAGGGAGCGGTGCTTGCTTCCTGTCTTGCCCGCCCCAGGCTCACTAATCAGACACCTGATTCTTGCAGGCACTGCAGTGCCCGTGGGGGGAGCTCTGCTTCTGGGGGTTCTCTGCTCCTGTGGGGGGAGCTCTGCTCCTCGGGGAGCTGGGCACGGGAGTGCGCACATTGGAGCCGGTCGCACCAGCACTGATTCCACTCCAAATGGTGAGATGAGCCCTTTGTGTAAGTAGTAGAGGTGGGATCCAGAGTCTTCCTATGTCTAAGGAGATCTGCAGTAAAGCCAACTTGGAGGAAAGAAAGAAAATGCCTACTGTCCCATGACTGTGTCCTAAGGGTTTAAAGCTCACTGCGGAGCACACGTGAGATCTCATCCAGTAAATACTCTGTGGTCTTGACTCTGACTTGTCATGTATTTGGCATTCTCATAATGTTATTTCTCTTAAAATATCTAAGCAATCATTTTTGTGTGATGGTTATGTGTGCGTAAGGGTCCTGAAGAAACTGTTGTGGATGGAAGTGTGGGCATCAGTGGTACCAGAAGAGCTGGTGGCCCTGGGGGCTGCCCGAGCTGCATACCATTTGTTACCAGCAGTCTTTCAGGTCGCATCTTATTCCAGAGCTCATCGGGGCTCCCATCTCTCACTACGTGTCTTGAGAGAATATTTGTTCAGAGGGGAGGGGACGGGGTGCTTCCAAGTTTGGGTTCTGGGGTTCCCTGTCTAAAGGTGGCACTGGCACAAATCATTTATTCATGGAGTAATGAAGCCCCCCAGTCTCGTTGCTAATTGGGACTCCCTGTCCTTCTTCATGTTAGGAGCTGGAGGGCTTGGGTTAGGCCCCCAAACCTGTTTCTGGTGAGCTTTCAGCCCTATCACACCTCCTGTGTTGTCCCGTTTCAGTCACATGACTTTGATTTTTGCAGGTAGGTGTGAATCCTGGATAGTGCCTGAGACTTCAAGGTTTCCCCTACAGTAGGGACACTGAAGAAATTTCACCCCATAAGGTGTGTTCGGGGGCCTCGAGGACAAGTAGGGACCCACAGACAGATGTCTGGATGGGTGGTGATCAGGCCCGAGTCTTGGAAGAACAGATATTCCATTACTGTTTTAACAGTGAAATTGAAGGAGTAATTCTGGAAGGTCTGATGCAACTGAGATTAAAATTATTATATTTTATTGTTAGCAGGAGTGGTTTTTAACCCTTAGACCCAGTCCCCCCTATTTATAATAAATATTTTGTAACCTTTCTTTTCTAGTGCCCGGAAGTGAACGTCATAGAAAATGTAACCTAACTATAAATATGATAAACAAATAGACAGGTAGATGAAAAGATGTGGTGTCTAAATTCTTATGGGGTATTTTATAGTTATGCTAATTAGTGACCTCTCAGGACAAAAGGCACATACAAAGGGAGTCACTTCTAATAAACTGTTTTTCCAAGCCTTATCTAACTGGGAAACAAGTGGCTTCAGAATGTTAGAGCCCCTCCCAGTCCCCCGGGGAAAACTCATTGTCAGAGTTACACTTGCTGATGGTGTCCTGTGCCAAGTGCAAGCAGATGCGGTTCGGAAGCTGCCCGGGGGCTGACTCCGGGGATTCCTTCTCCATAGCAGCTGTGAGGGAGCCTTGCCTTTCCTGACCACAACCACAGAGGCGATTTTGAATCTCTGAAAACTGCCATACCAGTGTATATCACAACCCCGACGAGATATGTTGAATAAAGTAGAAATCTTTAAGTGCCTCCTTTAGGATAGAAATAGGATATAAAATAAATCATGATTTAAAAAATTCTAGTGCCCGAATAAGTGCTACATTACACTGGCTGCATTATAAGGTTAGACAACTTCATTACCGCTTTACATACGACATCTTGTAGTTAGATTTTATTTATATTTTTTTCCCTAAAGAAAAAACAATCATTTGTTGAGTTCTTGTGTCAGAGGTGACGAGCAGAGAGCAAGTGTAAAACCGGGAATCGTGGTGCTGGTTAGTCTAAGACCATGTCCTTCACTGAGCAGATCATCTTTACTCATTTTACTGCACTTTTTGGAATCACATTCTCACTTGGAAAAACCCCTGTGTCAGTTGGATTTGCTAGTAAAACAATTAATTTTCTTACCTAGAACATCAGTGATGTTTTCAAGATGATAAAAAAAATTTGCCCATGGTATTTAAACAGTTGCTTGTTCCCGTAACTCATGGCTCACGGTCTCGTATTTGTCACAATTGGAGAACTGTGTTTTCTTTGTGCAAATTCTCATTGCTTTGGTGATGCAGGGACACTTGTCTTTACTGGATGGAGTATGATAGTAGTTTTTTGCATTCTCTCCCTAAATCTGGAGTCCTGTGTTATGTTTTCTGTTAACTTAAAAAATAGGAATATTGTTATTTACCTAAATATCTAACCTCACACCAGTGGTGCATATAAAATTCGTCCAAATAGGAATTCCAATATTAAATGAAACAGTAATTTCACAACCCACTTTTCCAAAAATTTGGATTGATGGTTCAATTATACCAGGGACATTAGCTGTTTTAATTGAATCAATCATTGCTTTCTTCAATAAAATTTTCCATTCCATCTGCTCTTTTGGTTTATTGTTCTTCAGTGTTTCATTTGCTTTCTTTCCCCAAAATATATGATTTTAGCTTTTGTCATTGAAAACCCTTACTGGTTTTGCTACCTCATGCTGGAGAGGAAGGCTTGTGACTGTTTTATAGTCACTGGTTTCATGGTTGTATGATTGCTTAATGCCATGTTGCAGGGGTGTGGAGACCTATTGAATTGTGTACATAAAAGGTTTAGTCTACACTGAGTGCAGGGTTAGTGTTCGCAGCCCATGTCATCAGTATCATAATTAATCCATTACAATCATCCTCTATTAATCAGTGTTTTCCTTCTAACGTCTCCAGGAGAGGAAATGTAGTAATCTAAATGCAAATCTTTGCCAAACTTTCAGTCAATTCAAAACTTTTAATGCTTTCCTGTCAATAGGACTGTGTGCCTTCTATCCCTAATTCTGCTCCTCCTGACCCAGGACACGTTCTCCACAGCTGATGATCCATGAGACACCGGATTCTTGATCCCATGGCTCTGTGTGTTCTGAGACATCTGGGGACTTCAGCAGTGTTTTAGGGGCTTTGGGTCCCACCTCTTCATAGCATTGCTGAGATGAGATCTTTGGGTTCACCCTCATTCTTGAGTGTACGGTGCATTTTTTCTAGAACCAACACACGCCACCGTGGCAGCACTGCTTTGACCACGTGCTGGGACAGTGTGTGCTTGTCAGTTCTTGGGTTTAAATTTTCTGTTCTAATTTCTATAATGGGGTATATTGACAGATACACTCCATGTAAACAGAAGTTCTGTGGGGTTTTCAGCAACTTCTAAGAACATAAATATTCCTGAAGCAGCTAATCTTCCTCCCAACAAGTGAGGAGCAAGCCGGCAAGCCCTGGGCGCCTGTGGCGGCCAAGCTGTGCAGCCCAGGCTGCTCACCGAGGAGCAAGGAGAAAATCTTAAAAACCTACTTTCATGATGTCTTTCACAGAATCTCAGAAATGAACGTTTTAATATCTAAAGAGGGGTGATTTTTTAAAATAAATTTTTTATTTTTTTCCTTTTTCAGTTTTATCAGGTAGAATTTTTACAGTTCAACTTCACATACACATATTGCATGTAAATACATGTATAGAGTATACTGCATTTTTTAGTTTACATATATGTACTAATTATTGTTTCTAAGAACAGATTAGAGCTTTAGATTTTTAAAATTAGTTACCAGAGGAATAAGGACATCTACAAAAGAATAAACAGAATATGGTAATCCAATCACAAAGGACAGTCAGATGTGCTTGCATATATTCAAGAAATCAAAACAATATTTAGTTCATTTGTGGTCTTATTATTATTGCTATTAATTTTAGATTCCCCATAAATGAAGTCATATGGCATTTTTCTTTCTCTTTCCACCCCACTTCACTTAGAATGACAGTCTTCATGTCCATCCATGTTGCTGCAAATGGCATCTTTTATGGCTGAGTAGTATTCCATTGTATATATGTATCACCTCGTCTTTATCCAGTCATGTGCTGATGGACATTTGTGTTGTTTACATGTTCCTTGTTCTATGTCCATTCTGGCAACAATTACGGATTTTAAATATTTTCCACCTTAAAATCCTACCTGAAGGAGATGTGGTAACTGGAATCAAAAACAGTTACAGCACAGGGTTGTTTGTGATGGGCCCTGGGGGCTTGGTAGAAAGGTTGGCAGAAAGGATTTCAGATTCTGATCAAATGAGTCCTCCTCTTGTAGCCCTGCTGACCGCCTCTCTCAAGGCCTGCCCTACAAGTCTGACCAGTCCCTTCTGTGAATCCTACTGTATTGTGCACAAATTTTGTCCAATTGGTGTCACCCACTAGGGACCTTAAGTGAGGCACCCAAGCTCCTGTGTTGGTTTCTTCCATCAGCCCTTAACTTCCTTGGGAGCCAGGACTGTCTCATTGCCCCAAGGATCCCTAATGCCTAGTGAGATGCCTGATAAAGCTGGTACTTAACGAGCACATGGGTCAAATGGAAAAATCTGATCAAAAAAAGGCCCTCATTTTTCAGACATGCCTACTTGAGCACATAGGGTAAAATGACATGTCTTCTTGGATTTGCTGTCAAATACTTCAACAAAGGACAAATAAAAGAACAAAGGTCTGAATAAAGGAAATATGGAAAAGTTTGTGAATTCCTTAATCTGGGTGATGGGCTGATTGTACTACACTTACTGATGTATACTTAAGTTAGTTTATAATTTTACTGTCATTAGCTGAATAGCAAGTATTAATATGTATTAATTGAAATCCTTAGAACTGAACAAACTTACCCCACACAAAATCCTTTATATCCTAGTAGTTTGTCTTTGAGAACTCTTTTCCCACAAAGACAGGAAAAAAGGGAAAGGCAGATACGTGCAGTATTTCCATGTTGTCAAAAGACCAAAGGCCGATACAAAAGAAGAGATTGTATAAAAGATAAAGAGGCTGAAATCAATGTCTGGAAAACCTAGCTAACAATCCTAAATGGCCCAACTTAACTAACCTCAGCACTGCTGCATCAAGAATGGGGCAAATAGCACCTAGTGGATTTTTTTTTTAATAAATAAATAATAATCCAGTTCCTACCACAGGCAATTATGATAAGACTGAGTATAATTTCTAACACCAACTAGTGTATAAATCATAATTTCTACTTGATTCAAACTGCTTCTTCTATAAAATTTGAATCTTTTTATTCTTAAGACAGTTTTGTGGCCTATGACCTAGTGATAAAATTTTCAACTGGCTTGTATTAAAAAAGTTCACCATAGTGAGGGTTTATTACATCAAGTATTCCTTTTTGGGAAACCCATGTGCCTTGTCACTCTCTTTCATAAGATTTCCTGTGGAAAATTCAATCCTTCATTCAGGAAAAGGCTGAGCAATATATCTCATGGAAAACCTTCATAAACTGCAACACAAGAAAATGAAAATGACAGTGAGCAGCTCGTGAAGCCAGCAGACACACAGCGCACGGCTGTGTTCCCGCCTCGACTTTCTGTAACCAGCAGGGAAAATGTGCATTTCAAGAAATAGACATAAACAATTTTCAGGACCTGAGCACAAAATTTCCCTTTCAGGGTTTAGCGGGCTTCCATTTAATTCTATGAGAAATGTTTAAAACAACAGAACAACAGCTGAGATAGGGTTTAAAGTAACTTTTATGTCTTAGTGAAAATAAAGCCAACTGATAGTTATCATTTTTACTTTATTTGATCTCACTCTCTTACTTTACCTCCCCAACCTCCTCCACAAAATGATGGTGAACATCGCCTCCTGGGTCAGAAGGCTAAGTAGAAAGTACCAATCAAATGGAGGTGTGCTTTGTTGTTTTATTTTTCAAAACAAACAAATTTCATTCATGTGATTTAATAATTAACATCAGAAAAAAAGTCTACTCAATAAATGGTAGCCAACACATGTCATCATAGCTGCTCATCAGGATTGGCCCCACGTTACACACTTTTACATGGACATGTGCCATGTGCTGTCATGGGAAACGGTGAGTGGGGACAGGGCCTCTGCTCTCACAGGGCACACAGCCTGGTGGGGGAGGTGGTGTTCAATCATTGCCCTTTTTTTTTAATGTACTTACAAATTATGGGAAATGCTATTTAAAAAGAACAAAATAAGTCAATGAAAGTGAAAAATACAAGGACAGTATTTAGGCTGAGGGAAGACAGGGAACCTCTTTGAAGGGCTGACATTCCACTGAGACCCAAAGGACAACTCCGGTGCTGCAGGTGAAGGGCAGGGACACATTGATAAAGGGCTGATATCCAGAATATACCAAAATCTCTTTAAACTCAACAAGAAGGATGAACAACCTGATTAAAAAATGAGCAAAATGCCTGAACACAGACCTCATCAAAGAAGAAATCTGGATGCCAAAGAAGTCTATGGAAAGATGGTCCACAGCATCTGTCATCAAGGGGATGCAGACTGAAACAGCGAGGTACCACAGCACACCTGTCAGAACTGCCAAAACGCAGAACACTGACAGCACCGAATGCTGGTGAGGATGTGGAGCATCAGGAATACTCATGCATTGTTGGTGGGAATGTAAAATGGCCCAGATACTTTGGAAGACGGTCTGGCAATTTTTTACAAAACTAAACGTACTCCTAACATATGATCCGGCAACTGTGCTCCTTGGTGTTTACTTGATGAAATGGAAACTTATGTCCACACACAAAACTGCATACAGATGTTAATAGCAGCTTTATTCACAATCACCAGAACTAAGAAGCAACTAAGCTGTTCTTCAGTAGGTGAATGGATAAACTGTGGTCCAGCCAGAAAATGGACTATTATTTGTTGTTAAAATGAAATGAGTTATCAAGGCATGGAAAGACATGGAGGAACCTTAAATGCATATTACTAAGTGAAAGAAGCCAATCTGGGAAGGTTCCGCAACTGTCTGATTCCCACTGTATGGTGTTCTGGGAAAGGGAAAACCACAGAGACTAAAGGATCAGTGGCTGTCAGAGGCTAGAGGGGAAGGAGCAATGAATGAGGTGCAGCACAGAGCATTTTAAGGTCACTAAGACAGACTACTCTGTATGATGCTGTGACGGTGGATACATGTCATTGCACATCTGTCCAAACCCACAGAGTGCACACCACCAAGTGTAAATCCTAGTGTCAAGTCTGGGCTCTGGGTGATGATGACGTGTCAGTGCAGGTTCACCCACTGTCACAAATGCACGCTTTGGTGCAGGCGTCAATAGTGAGGAGGCTGTGGGGACAAAGTGCAGTTCATACACCGAATCCAGCCCCAGCCACCGCTGTTAATAACGCTCTGTGGGTGTGTGGAATGTCCGGCTGCTCTGGCGTCTGAACAGCAGAGCTGAGCAGCTGCACCAGAGATCAGGAGGTTTACAGACCCTGAAATACTTACTCCCAAGCCCTTGACAGAAAAAGTCTGCTGAGCCCTGTTCTAAACGAATCAGGATTCACCCTGATGAGACAGGACAGCAGGGCCCAAACCAGGCATGGTTAATGGGACTGAAGCAATGTTTTAGTTCCAACACCTTTGCTGAAGTCCTGCGAAAACAGTGACAGACTGTAGCCAGGAAGCGTCTGCAGAAGGAGCCGGTAGCAGGCCTTCCCGCCAGGCTCTGGGATGCAGGGGGCCGTGAGCTGCACGGGGGCCACCCGCTTGAAGAAGGCGGACTTGCGGTGGAAGCCGATCAAATCATAGAGCACGGAAAGGATGCTGCACTGCTGAATTCTCTCCTAGGAATGCTGAAGCACAGGGAGAAAAGCAACAAACATCTGAATGAAACATGTAATTGAAAAAAGACCCGTAAAATACTTTCCCTTAAAACAGAGACCCAATGACACAGGAAGGAAGAGGAAGGCTGACTTCATGCACTGATGGGACCGGATGCAGAAATGCAGGGAAGCAGCGCTTTGCAGATGCTCCAGACACCCTCTGGGCCCCACCTTTCCGAGTTCCGCCTCTCCTTTTATTAGAAAGGTCCGTATTCCCTGAAACAGAGGAATCTGCTACCTAAACATGGGACACAGAGAAGGGAAAGAGGAAAAGGAAGGGAAAGTAAAGGAACAACAGTTCATCTAGACCCTAGGGTTTGGGCGGGACTTTCACCAAACACACAACCTCTCAAAGCACAGAGCACACAGTGAGAGGCTAACAGAGTGTCTGCGACTTCTGCTCCTTAAACACCAGCTACCTGCCAGCACACGCTGTGCCCATTACTGAATCATTACAATCATTTCAGAAACTATTACTACCCCGGCTCACAGGCAAGGAAATCTGAAACTCGGGGAGGAATTATTATCATCCTGGACAAATTCCCACAGCCCAGAAGTGTCAGAGCCTCCGGCAGACCCTGGACTAAAATGCTCCTCATCAAAACGGGCCCTGAGCCTCAGGCTGAGGCCATGTTAGTTCTGCACGGGCCCAGAGCACGAGTCTGTGGGACAGGGAGTGGTCCCACTCGAAGTGCCAGGCCAAGGCCCTCAGGAACCTATGTAATGAAACCAAATCCCCAAACTCATTTCCAACGCACTGCCCTGTCCGGGAGGACTGCTCAGCACATCTGGCTTATCACCTGTGCACAGGCTGTGCAAGGGGCCCAGACAGTGATGTGACGTCCCAGTGGAAGTGGCTCGGAGACTGCTTCATCACAGGACAGACTCTCCCGGCTTCCAACGTTAACTCTCCATTCCATTTCCAACTGGAAAGTAAGTTTAGACTTGTTTTCCTCTCCAGAAACAAAGAGAGTGGTAAAATCAGCGGGAAACTCAAGACTGAGGAAGAGTCTCCTGGCCATTTGGAAGGATAGGCTGGGGAGGGAACAGAGACAGGGATCAGAAAGACCCGTGTTCCAGTCCAAAGTCTGCACATCACTCGCTTTGATAATTTCCTTATTAATACAGGTGATAAAATCTAATTATGATTGTTAGGAAAACTAAATGAAATAACGTATGCCACTAGCATAGGTGTAAAACCCTCCATGAGTGTTCCAGAAATGGACGTGACCATGGTTAGATACTGTCTGCCAAGTCTTGTGTGCTAAGCTCACATCAGCCAGCCAGAGATGTGCCAGAGAATGCCTCAACAACCAGCAGCCTTCTCCAACTTGGAAACTCACAGTGTCCGAAGAACAGGCAGTGGTGGATGCTTTGGGAAACTCTGGAGGTAGCACTTCAGTGATGACTTAAAAAGCTGGGGAGAATTTAGGGGACCATACAGTTCAAATACAGAAAACTCATTCCATGTCTACAAATATTCATCTAGAGCCATGATGATTCAGAGAGGAAATACATATTCAAACATACATCATTTTCCCACATAAGTGTATCAAAACAATTTGGAAAGAATGTAACTTTCTTCTCTAGATCACACAGTGGGGATTACAAGGTTTGTACTGAAAGCCCTACATGTAAATCATCTGCAAACGTAACTGGGTCCATTATCAGTCATCATCATTCGAAGGGAAGGATGAAAAGAACAAAGCCAAGCTAATACGCTCCGGTATTTTGTTGGGTTACGATGTCACAGAGGAGACGGACAGGTCATCAAGGAACCACTCTGCCGTGATCACGGAGCCAGGGAGCGGGATGGGCGGCAAGATGTAAGGCGCAGCCATAGCTGTGCCCGCGCTTCTAGGCAGGTACCCAGTCACTTCAACAAGGTGTCAAAATTGTATGCCCACGTCCTCATCACCTGTCATGCATTAAAGAGAAATGGAAACCTATAAATGGCCAAAAACCTCGGTGGGTACACCGTCCAAAGAGCAAAGTCACAGTTTGACAACTGGCCATCCCGGTTCCCTGGGATTCATTCTTGGAGAACCTTAAAAACCACTCTTTTGTCCTCAAGAAGTGCTGCCTACTTGTCCTATCTTTGGCTCAGGGATACAGCACGTTCACATGGACTTGAATGTCTGCACAGATTTGACTGTCTTTCTCCAGGTTCACTTGTCCATTCTGAAGAGGCCTGAGTTAAGTCCAAATTCCATAAAATCAATTCCCTCCAGTGACAACTCAATGAGTCTGCAATTACAAACCAACTGAACAGGACTGTCCTCAGCTAAAAATGTCACCCACCCTTCACTGTTTTCTTAATCTCCTCTCCTGGCTAATTGCAACAGACTAACACCACCCTCCACCAAGTTCCCCGACTATGTCAAATAGAAAGTAAGGTCCATAAAAGAGGAGACAACTCCATAGTCACCTCTGAATTCCTAGCATATATTAATGTCAATAAATTGAACTATGATTATGGCTTCTTTCCTTTAAAACCTTTCTGGTTATTTAAATGAGACCATGGAAGGGAGGTGTTTGGGTCCAGTATCTTGATCCAGAAGACTCTGGAGGCCTTTTTCGGAATGGCTGCCCACTGATTCATTCAAAACACAACTTCTCTTTCCGGGAGGAGCTGTGATTTTCTGCCAGGAGTTTGTTGTCACTCTCATGCCAGAACAGATTTAAACTAAATACTTACATTGGATATGTTATTTTTCCCCGCTTCCAAAAAATTGACTTTCCTGACTTCCTTGCCTTGAGGAATGCTTTTTTACTTTTCTTTCTAATTCCCCCTTTTATAAAGCAGGATTCTCAGGATGTGCTTGGGCTTACATAAGAACAGCCATCCAACTCCCAGTGTGAGAGGCCTGGGGCTCACCTCCAGCCCTCCTGTCAAGGCAACTGAAACTCAGTTCATGATCCAACTGGCCCCCCAGGGCTTCTAAGGCTCGCGTATCTCCCAGAATCCCTGCTTTCTGGTTTGACTTGGCTTCTGAAGATTTCCCCTCACTTTCTTGACAATTAGCTGTGCAGCTTGAAAGATGAGGAAGGAAGGTCTTATTTCTTAATCAGCATTTTAAGGAACTTATGTAATGAAGGTTTTCAAGAGTTTCTAGAACCCTCCATTGCCGAGACAGAAAACACACTAGATATTTTCTAAATCTAGCCATCATGTGCATTTTTTCTTTGCTTTTGTTTTCTTAACTGCTAACAGACATTTTTTAATTAAAAAATAAAATAAGGCCCCAAATAGGATAGAACATTGAAGAGGAAACAAAATTAAAGGGCAAAGACAGAAAAATGATAAGTACTCTACAAAGTTAATAGAAAACATACACTATGGATCAGATCAGCAGTTCTCAGTAACAGCTAATTGAAACCTGACCATGAGGTAAAATGTCTCTCCTGTCAGGAGACGGCCAACAGAAAACAGAATTAAATCAACAAACTAAAATTCTAAGTCTGGCGAGGTAGAGAAGTCTACCAGCTATATGTGTTTTCTTCTGGAAAAGAGGGAGACTCACAAGATCTTTTCTGTGGAGCCTGAGCCCAGGTGAGGACGGTGAAGTGAGCTCTGTAAGTGCCCAATTAGCAAAGTGAGTGATGAATAAAGAGACGTGAGCTTTGATGACAGAGATTATACCACTATTCACTTGTCCTGTAAGTATGTCTTCACGTTCAATGATCAATACCTCGGCATCCTCAGGGATTGAGATTATAGGAAAATGCACAGCCCGGGCCTAGACCTTCTCTGTGATTGTGGCACTGCACTTAGATGTTTCAAGGGCACCTCCAACTCCACCTGCAAATAGCTGACTTCACGGTGCTCCTCCCATAGCCGTCGTGTCCAGGGCCCCTTGTCGGGGGGCAAGGTCTCTCTGCCTCTCCCAGCTCAGTCCCATCACTCACAGATGTGACTGGACCCCTCCTTCAGGGCCCAATTTCCTCAGTCAACGAGTCCCACCACCCACACCTCACCTACCAGGTTCTCACTGGCACTCCCTCAGCACTGACTCTGTACTGGGGACCACACTGCACATTGTGCACACGTTATCTCACTGGATCTCCACAGAAGTCCTGGGAAGTCGGTATATCACTGCTTCAATTAATAAGATAAATTGTTTCACTTCCTTGAGTGTGTCATCCAAAGTGACACAGGTACTGAGCCACAAACCTGGGACTGAAAATCACTTGAAAATTGAACACTGCTACACCTCACAGCCACCCTACTCTGACTTATCACATCACCTCCTGTGGAGCCTTCTAAATGTTTCTAAGCATTCTACAAGACAAAAGTGATCTACGAGAGCACCCCACTCCCCTACTTAAAATCTGTCAATGACGGTCCACTGCCCTTAGGAGAAAGCCCCACCGGACCTGAGCACAGCCCAATGGCCCGGCATCTGCGTTCCCTGCGCGGCCTCGCCGCCTCACCCACCACGCAGCCCTACACGTGCCATGTCCAGGACAGGGATGCTGACTCCGTACAACACGGGGCTCGTCTCACTCAAACAATGATCACCCTCTTCAGTGCTGACTCTCAGTAAAATGTTTTCTCTGGATGAATCAATATCTTTTTCCTTACAACTTCCCATCATTTATAATGAGTTCCCCCCAAAAGAGAGAAGACCTAATTCTCAGTCTCCTTATCTGTAAAGTGAGAATAACAAGGAAATATGTGAGGTTTTAAAAGAAATAATATTCATGTGAGGCTGAGGGACAATTCCCAACATACAGTAAGCACTCAGTATGTGCTTATTTAATATTAATAAAGTAGATTCCATTCCAGCAACCTTAAATCAATGCTTTATGGCTTTGTCCAAAAGACTACCGACAAACTATTGGACGAAACCCTTTGAGCAGATCAGCCCAAGCGTACTGGGATAGGTAAGCCTTGACTCCAGTTACAGCTGCAGCCAACCAGCACTACGGGGTGGGGGCAGGTTGCTCAAACTCTTACATGTTGTTTGAGCATTTAGTTGTCGTTATTGAATAAAGACAGGTATTATATAGTCAAAGCTCCTGAAACATAAATCTTCAAAGATTGATGCAAATTAGGTTTCAAGTACAACACTCTCACTAGAAATTATTTGAAAATTATAGTCTTAGCTCCTCCACACAACAAAAGGGCATGTTCTTAATGTATCTGACTATATACACTGAAAGGATTGTTTAAAAGACATTAAGATGAAGCCACACTGAATAAGCTCTCAGTATAATCTGCACAAAGCCCCACCCAAGGGTCTCACTTCTCACTTCCACATAGGTGTTCAGGTAGCTTAACCTGGGTCTTGGTTTCTTATGACACGGGGGTGGGAAGAATTGTGGATAGATTTATGTAGCAAATATAAATCTAGGGTATTTGCTGTGTAGGAATCCTAGAAATAAATAAATTGATATATAGTCCCACCCTTAGGAAGCTCAGACTTTCCAATTAGAACAGCATTAAAAATAAAATGAGAGATACATTTAACAAAATTTTACAAGACTTGCACATTGAACATTTTGAAGTATCACCAAAAAAAATTAAAAGATCTACATATATGGAAGGCATCCCATGTTCATGGAATGGTAGACAATATTGTTAAAAATGTTAAGACTCCCCAAAGTGATCTACAAATTTAATGGAATCCCTATCAAAATTCCAGCTGACTTCTTTGCAAAAATTGAAAAACTGATGCCAAAATTCATATGGAAGTGCAAGGGACCCAGGTCAGCGAAAACAATCTTGAAAAAGAAGAGCAAAGTTGGAGGACTCACTCAAAGGTTACTACAAATCTATAGTACTCAAGTCATTATGGTACTGGCATAAGTTTGGATGCATAAATCTATGAAACACAATAAAAAATCCAGGGGGGAAACTTACATTTACAGTCATTTTTCCAGAAATTTGCCAACAACACTCCATTGAAAGAATAGTCTATTCAACAAATGGTGCAGAGACACCTGGGTATCTTCAGGGAAAAGAATGAATCTGGAATCTGGACCCCCGTATTTTATATAACAAATATAATATTAATTCAAAATGGATCACAGACAGAAACGTAATAACTAAATGCATAAACTTTCTAAAAGAAGACATAGTTTAAATCTTTGTGGTCTTAGGATAGGCTATGGCTTCCTAGATACAATACCAAGAGCACATATGAAAAAAAAAAAAAGATAAAATGGACTTCATCAAAATTAAAACCATTTGTTACAAGGACATCATCAAGAAAGTGAAATGAAAGGGGAAGGGGGTAGCTCAAGTGATAGAGTGCGTGCTTAGCAAGAAAAATAAAATGAATAAATCTAATTAATTCCCCTAGAAAGAAATTGTTTTAATGTTTAAAAAAAGTAAAGTGAAACGACAATCTGCAGATTAGGAGAAAAATTTTGCAAAGCATATATCTAATAAGAGACTAGTATCCAGGATATAAAACAAATGCTTACAACTGACCAATACAAAGAAAATCGACCCAATTTTTAAATATGCCAAGTATTTAAATAGATACACAATTGGCCAATAAGCATATGAAAAGATGCTCAGCATCACTAGCAAAATCAACATCAAAATGAGATCTGATTTTACACTCACTAGGATGGTTATAATCAAAACATGGACAATAACAAGTGTCGGTCAGGAGGCAGAGAAATGGGAACCCTCAATACGCAGCCGTTGGAAAGGGGTAATGGTGCAGCTTCTTTGGAGAAGTCTGGTGTTTCCTCAAAAGGTTAGAGTTATATGGCTCAGCAATTTCACTCCTACATGTAGATTCATCCCTTAGTATCCTTGGGGGGTTGGTTTCAGGAACCCCCCATCCTGGATTCCATAATCCAAGGATGTTCGAGTCCCTTTACAATCAGCTATCTGGATCCATGAAGTGGAAACTACAGCTATGGCGGGCGAACTGTACAGCCAACAGAATGAAAACATATTCTCACAAAAATATGCACATCAATATTCATGGCAGTATCATTCAGAGTAGCCAAAGTTTACAAACAATATCCATCCATCAATGAACGGATAAACAAAATTACCAAGAATAGTCCCACAAACTTTTGTTCATTGAATCTTTGACAAAGGGGGTGAGAACATACAATGGAGTAAAGACAGCCTCTTCAGCAAGTGGTGTAGGGAAAACTGGACAGCTGCATGTAAATCAATGAAGTTAGACTACTCCCTCACAGCATACACAAAAATAAATTAAAAATGGCTTAAAGCCTTAAACATGTAGACAAGACACTATAAACCTCTTAGAAGAAAACATAGGCAAAATATCTGACATACATCTCAACAATGTTTCCCTAGAGCAGTCTACTCAACCAATAGAAATACAAGCAAAATAATACAAGTGGGATCTAATTAAACTTACAAGCTTTTGCACAGAAAAGGAAACAAAAAGCAAAACAAAAAGACAATCTATGGAATGGGAGAAAATAGTGGCAATAAATGAAACTGGCAAGGGCTTAATTCGCAGAATATGTAAACAGCTTTTACACTTAATAAGAAAGAAAAACAAACAATTCAATTCAAAAATGGGCAGAAGTCCTAAAGAAACTTTTCTCCAATGAAGACATACAAATGGCCAATAGGCACATGAAAAAAATGCTCAATATCATTATCAGAGAAATGCAAATCAAAACTGCAATCAAGTATCACCTCTCACCAGTCAGAATAGCCATCATTCAGAAGTTCACAGACAGTAAATGCTGGAGAGGCTGCGGAGAATTGGGAATCCTCCTACACTGTGGTGGGAATGCAGTTTGGTGGAGCCATTGTGGAAAACTGTGTAGAGGTTCCTCAAAAGACAAAAAATTGACCTTCCAATGACCCAGCAATCCCACTCCTGGACATATATCCAGAAGGAACCCTAATTCAAAAAGACACTTTCATCCCAATGTTCACAGCAGCACTATTTACAATAGCAAGACATGGAAACAACCTAAATGTCCACTGAAAGATGACTGGATGAAGAGACTCTAGTATATTTCTCCAATAGACTACTATTCAGCCATAAAATAATAATAAAGTAATGCCATTTGCAGCAACATGAATGGACCTGAAGAATGTCATTCTAAGAAAAGTAAGACAGAAAGAGAAAGAAAAATATCATATGAGATCGCTCACATGTGGAATCTAAAAAAAAAAAAAAAAAATCAAAAAAACAAAGACACAAAAAGATAAACTTATCTACAAAACAGAAACAGACACAGAGACATAGAAACCAAAATATGGTTACCAGAGGGGAGAGGGTGTGGGAAGGAATAATTTGGGATTTCAAGATTTGCAGATACTGACTATGTATAGAATAAACCGCAAGTTTATACTGTATAGCACAGGAGAATATATTTAATATCTTATAGTAACTTATGTTTAAAAAGAATATGAAAATGAATACACGTATGTTCCTATTTAACTGAATTGTTGTGCTGTACCCAAGAAACTGACACAACATTATAAACTGACTAGACTTCAATGAAAATATTTTTAAATAGACCAAAAACGAAAAAAAAAAAGGATATTATGAAACCAAAAGAATAAAGTACTGACTCAGGCTACAATATGGATGAACCTTGAAACTTTATGCTAAAATAAGCCAGACACAAAAGGACAAAGAGTGCCCTTTAAGGTGAACTGTATCTAAGCATTCACTGTACTACTTCTGTAAATTTTCCGGAGGTTTGAAGTCTATCAATATCAAAATAAAATGTATTATTCATTAAAATCATAAAACGCTTCCTCACAGGAGGGCTTAAATTATTAAATGCAGAAATGCATGTAAAGCTCCTGGAAAAACAATTTGCACGTCCACACACAGACACTGCTGTCACTGCCGCTCAGAGGGTGGTGCCAGCGCTGATGAGGGCTGCCTCCACTCGCTGCCCTGCAGACAGGAGTGAGGGCCTGGGCTCTGACAGGCAGGGTGAGCGTGATGCTGAGTCAGACACAGCCATGCCCCAGACTCTGCGTTACCCAACTTTCTTATACAAACTGCAACATGTAATGTAAACACGCTACAGGGATGTATCTTACAACACAGGGAATACAGCCAATGTTTACAGTAACTATAAATGGAGCATCTATTGTACACCTGAAACATATCATATTTTAAATCAGCTATATCTTTGTAAAAAATTAAAAAATAATTTAAAAATATTATCACTTTAATATTCAATTCGGTTTTTAAGTAACAACTAAACAGCTTAGAATGTATAAAAGCATTTAAGTGTGCTGTTTGTTTACATATTTATTTACTTTCAGCCTCCTGCTAAAAGAGAAATTAAACAATTTTTTTAAACACACCTTAACAACCATAACAACAAAAAGGCAAAACTGAGAGTGAAGAGAAATTGGAGATTCAATACTTAAATGAAATCAGGGGGAGGTAAAGTCATAAAAATGGATTCCCTGGAGCCAGGGCAAGTGTTAAAGGCCGACTAGAAATTCAGCTGTAAGATTCTTGGCAGCTAAAGCAAAAAGAAAAGATCATGGGAGGATGGTAGAGCGTGTGCTTAGCGTGCACGGGGTCCCGGGTTCAAGCCCCAGGGCCTCCACTAACAGATAAATATACCTAATTACCTACCCCCCAAAAGAGTCCCAAAGAAAAGAAAAAGAGAAATTTCTTTCCAAAAAAACCTGATATTAAATTTGGATTAAATACTTAAAAAAAAAAAAAAAAAAGAAATATAGAAAAGATGAGTGACACTGTGAAGGAAAAGCCCAGCTGGGCTAACGAGCTAAGTCACAAATATAAGTGTGATAAGTGTCGGTTTACTGATCTAAGTATTGCTGGGCTAACTCGTAAATCTGAAGTTTAGTGTCAGTTTACTGGGCTAATAAGTTAACTCGTAAATCCAAGGTCAACAATTGTCAGTAAAGTGATCTGTTCCAAATTCATAAGCTTCAGTGTATGGATTCCTTGCTTTTTGTTGTTTGAGCCTTATTGGCTAATAGCCCCTTACTTGTAATTAACCCTATAGAACCTCATGTGCAGGTCTTGGAGGTGCTCAGAGCTTCGTAACAGAAGCCCCTCTGAGCCCGCCGGCGTAATAAATCTCAGTGCTTGTTTCTTGGCTGGCCTGTTCTTTCCGTAACAACACAAGCGATAATGCCCTTGAGATAAATCTGTGATGGCTGCTGGCAGGTCCCCATGTCTCACTTGGCAAAATCTGAAACATCCTTCTCACCACTTAGAGTCATCATAAGCCCACCCCACACTTCCCGCTGTTAAATGCAGGAGCACAGGCAGGGCCCGGCCTTTGCTCTCTCTGTGTCATCACAGTGAGACAGGATGGAAGGGGGCAGAGCACAGCCATTCAAGGAAGGCCACAGCAATTAACATCAAAATGGTGAAGGATTCAACCCCCAGTAGGCCTTGAGGCTCAGGATGATGAGATTTAACTTCTAGCAGAGCTTGAGCTTCATTATACACCCATTGTAATACTAACATGGTGAATAACATGCCCCAGGCACCATGGAAGTCCCAAGGCTAGCCACAAAATGTCAAAGGGTGGGAAATGGCCAACTCCCTGGGAATCTCAGCCCCTTGCACTTGGGCTGGTCCTTCTACATATTAGCAAATGAAACCACCAAGCCCAAGAAAACGAGCAACACTGCGCCACCTTGCGGTCACCCCTCTCTCTCCCTCTTCGGAGAAAGCCCACACTCTGTGGAGTGTGTACCTACTTTTAATCTGAGCAACAAACCCTCGCACCTCGTGGCCTTTCTCTTGCCTTTCAATGTATCTCTCTGAGTAAATCTACCTTTACTCAACAGTGGCTTGCTCTTGAATACTTTACTTCAAGAAGCCAAGGAACAAAATCTGGTGGGGCACATCCCAGGGGCTCAACCAAAGCCTGGGACACAGCCCTTCTCATGCCTCACGTTTTTTTTCTTGTATCAACAGGACTGGGTTGTGAAGGGAGCTCTGAGGCCCCAGCTAAGGGACAGAAGCCGCCCCCAGGGCTCGAATTGGCGGGCAGCCTCTTCCCCAGCAGGGGCCTTGGGGTCTGCCCGGTTCTCTGTGTTTCTCTGTTGTGCTGACTCCCCAGCCACAGAGCGTTCTCCCTAGGTCTGTCCCCACAAAACCCTTCTCTCCAAAATACAAGCACATCATGTCACAATCCTCTTGTTCAACCAGTAAATGTTCAACCCACTTTTTCCCTCCACAGTAAAGTACTTAACTGTCCTCCCTCCCATCCCAACACTTCTTTCTTTGTGAGAACTCTGCACTCCCCACACACCATCCTGAACGCAGGTGCCTTGCTGGCTGGGACCGAGATGTTCCAGTCTCACAGAGCCTGCATCCTTTCACTTTCCCCTTGTTACCTTAAAACAGCCTATCCTGAGTCACCCACAAATCTGATTCTGAACTTCATAAAGTGCTGAGTTTGCAGTCACTGTGTGCATACCTCCCAGGTTTTGACTAAGTTTCCTTCACGAGATCTTCATTAAGGAGCTGCATCTAGAAGTTTAAAGGGGCTATTCTTACATCTGAGCGGAGGAGCCTGCAAAAAATTTAAATGGCTTTGAAGAGAGAGTTAACCAGGGACAGAGAGGTCGCAGGTCCTAGTCAACAGTGTCATGAGGCAAAATGTTCTTCAAAGGCTCAGAGAGGCTTCTGAACACCGAGTCAGCAGGGAGGAGGTGACACGCAGTGAGTGGGGTGAGTGACACAGGGTAGGCTCCCCCAGCTGGGGAAGAATTGGATTTTGTTCTAGTTTTCCAAACAATTTCTTACTACCTTTTTCTCCTATTGTCACATACCATTTCCTACGAATTAAGAATATCAATGTCAGTCATTTGGGCCCCTTGGGAGAAGCAACACGATGCCAGGGCTGGGGCATGACAGCCACACCAGTCTAGGTTGAAAGACCAGCGGGGGTATTTCCATGGTGATCACGGGCATGCAGCAAACTCCCCAGCTTCAATGACCTCATCTCAAAGGTGGGGCAATAAAACTACCAAGAAAAGTGGGTGATGATTATGGAAGACATCTGTTTACTAGGTAAGTGCCCATGACACTGCAGCTTATTGGGGAATGAGTATGATTAACAAGGCCCTGTCTACCTGGCCACACGCTCCCTGCCTTCCTGCCTTGGTGCAGCAGCAGAGTTTGTTTAGCTGAGATGAACGCCCCCAGAGCAGCCACGACGGGAAAGCTCTCAGCTCTGCATTGCGAGGCGTGTTCCATTCCTTCTCAGTGCTGATCACAGTTTGCTGTCATCTGTTTTTATGTTTATCCCTTTTGTAACTTCCTCTCCTCCGGAGTTTTTGCTCAAGCAGCACAGGGCCAGGTGTGTCTTGCGGCCTGCCCGATATTCTGGGCTGGGTAACAGACGACCCCACATCTGGCTTTGATGCTGAAAGGAGAGGGCAGAAGGCCCTGGGGCCCATGCTGAACCGAGGCCCCTGCATCCAAAATTATGGTCTGAATTTGGGCAAATTACACAGTCTTCTTTACCCTGAGATTCCTCATCTGTCCATGAAAATAACTGCCCATGGCACACAGAGTTACCAAGATTAAAGGAAATTACCAAATTCACAACCTATTCAAGGGGCTACCAGTGCATCCTCAACAGACACATGCTGCCTTTACAGCTCTGACACACGCAAAGCAGGGCGGCCGCACACAGTGAACACTGCTAAGTGCCAGTGTGTTAAGTGCTTCATGTGTGCTACAATACTCTTTAGAACTTACAACAATCCCAGGTAGAAACGAATATTATCATGCCCATTTCACAGATTCACCAACAGGTTAGGAGAGGTTACATTCTAATCCAAGGCCCCATGGTGAGGAATTGGTGATTTAAACCTGAATCTGGGCCCAGGCCTGGGTTCCATCTCTCTCCCATCCACCTGACCACTTGCCTATGAAATCCACCTGTCCAATACACAAGTTTGCAGCCGGCCAGCTCTTAAATGCAATGTGTGCCACCATTTGTCAATGTTGGTTAATTACCATAAACTGTTCTCAGAAACCACTACAGAAAAGAAAGGTGGACTTAAGGAATTCTGCATTGTGTTCTCCTGTAATGTGCAGAAACCCTTCCCTACACCACCAAATCCAAATGTATGCTTCCTCCATGCCTATGTTTGCACACGGCTTATTTAAGAAGGTACCTGCAGTAATTCCATCTTGGTTGCTTTCCAAGGTTGCAGATTATCCATAATCAGTCCTTGAACGAAAATACTGCAATGTGAATGAAAATACTTCAACCATGTCAGTAAACAAAGAATGCTGAAACCAAGTCATTAGCGGCTGCTGTCACCCCCCAGCAAAGACAGGCCCCTGCAGCAACTCACAATGGTGCCCTCTGAGCAGACTCAGAATAAGAAAGGACAGGATACTGGTCCTAGATAGCTTGGTGCTTGTCTAAAGAATGAATTCAGTGAGTCCAAAATATTTGCTTCCTCCCATACATAGAAAAGCACTAAATTCTTGAACTTGAGATACCTGGCTTTCTTTAGATAACAAGCAATCTTTTATTGTTCCAACAACCTGGTCTCTGTTGTAAAGCTCCTATATATCCTAGCTCCTCCTCAACCTTTTGGGAGCAGTCCCTCAGAGAGATCTGAGAGGCTGTCATCCCGGCTCGAGTCCTCCCACCAAATAAAACATAACTCTTAGCTTTTAGGCCGCACATGTATTTAAGTCAACAGTTTTGGACACCATAAAGGGACCCAGAGCAGACTTTCTCCACCTGAACTCTCCGAGTAACAGGGGCCTTTGTACCAGCAGTGGCCCTTTGTGCCCGTCCACCTCCTCGGGGAGTCCATATGAATTTCGGTGAGTCTCTCCTGGTTCTCGGATCTCACATATTGGTTGATATTCCTGAGTTTTATTTGGCGGTGTTTCCAGGTATCTGGCCCTCCAGTTGAAGGAGACTGGGGGGAATTACCCACCCAGTGGAGACATACTGGGTGGGGCCTGGTTGAAAGATAACGGGAAATACCCACCTTGAGGAGACGTCCGATGTGGGCTGGTGGAAACATATCAGGAAAATACTCACCCAGTGGAGACATCCCGTGTGTCCAAGTTGAAAAACACTGGGTTCAGGGCTCAGTGGTTAGGTAAGTGGCTGGTCTAATGTTTTCCTCAATTTGGTTACATCCATTGAATTTTTCAGGATAAAAGTAAAACTCTTATGAGGAATCTTTCAACTCCAAAAATGGGACCCTCCTCCTGGCTGGTAACAGTTTCTCGGGTGACAGAGAATCTTGCAGGAATGGTAGAGGCAAAGACTTCATGCCATAGAGCTGTCCCTGTGAGAAATCTTACTAGCAAATTTATTCTGAGAACCCGACCTTACAATGGGGAATAGAACTTTCAAAAAAATTAAAAATCAGAAAAGAAAAGAAAAAGGAATGACAGATTGCCAGCCTCCAACTATTACCCCAGCCAGGTTTATGTACGTACAAAACTTACAGCAATAATTGGAAATTAGAAAAAAAATCTCACTCTGAAAGTAACTAACCAGGCCTGATAAAAACATTTTTTGGAATTCTGAACTTATAAAAACAAAATCCCCGTTAGGGGGAACTTGGATTTCTCTTCCTGTGTCCTTGAAGTATAAACGTTTTATCTTTCTCTGGGTTTTTAAGTGTGTGTATGTATGTATATATATGTTTACTTTCTTTTTAAAGGAAACATTGGACTCTGTCATACAAAAGATACAAGTATCGTGTACATATGGTGGCCACGCAAATAAATTGGATTCTAAGCAATTCTTTGTACCAATTTTCAGATATTTTACCATCTTAAACTTTGTTGCATCAGTCTGGACCACAAAGGCCTTTAGCTTTTGGAGAGTAAACCTTTGAATTTTATTTAGGCAATACCCCCACTCTCATGTGGAAAAGCCTTTTCATCTTATTGGTTTTAAATCACTATATATATATATATATATATAAATTGATGGCCATATGATGGATCCTTTAATTAGGAAAAACTTTTAAATTTGTGAAAGTTGAAAGAGATCTCATTATAAACAGCTATTTTATTGGTACCTATTAAAATCAAGTTTAAAGGTAGAAAAATATATCTAATGGTTAAACTAAGAACTTAGTTAAAAAAAAAATAACTGGTTTGAAAAGTTTCATTTGTGTTTTTCCTTTCCGATAAATGGTTCTAGAGTTGCTAATAAAAACTTAGAATAATTATTGTTAATTAGGTTGAATAACTGGAAAAAAGGATTGTAAAAATATCAAAAAAGAAAAGATAAAGGCTTATCCCAAATGGATAAATATTTTTAAAAGGTTATTTTGAATGAGATAAATAAAATGGACATTTTTGGATTTAGATACAAGGTTTTGATACTACACTACTTAAAGTTAAAAAAAAAAGGGGGCCAAAGAGATCACCTACTGTCCCCCAACATTAAAGTTCAAAGAAGTCCGTTTTATTTACCACAGTTTAAAATATATGTATATATAGACTGAAATACTTGATCAATGATTGGGACAACAGACCAATTAATCAAATTAAAAACTGAGAAGGGTCTAAGCTCTTTGGCTGAAACTTGGGCATCTAGAGACTTTTCTATAAAATTAGATACAATGCACAAAAAAGAAAAAAAGGCTTCTGGCACTCCTTCTAGAAATAAGAATTATTGATTAAACCTAATAAATATAAAAATTAAAGGTATAAGACAATAAAATTGAGATAAATTTTGTAAAATTGGTATATTTAAATGGTCTTTATATAAAACTTTTGCTTAATTATGTTGTGGGATAGATATGTTTCAATGGAAAAATGCTTCCCCTTCTTGGTATTATAAGGCTGGGCACATATCTGTCCCTCAGAAAATATTAATTGAACAAAGTAAAGGAAACCAATAGAGTTACATGAGCCGTCAAATATAACGTAAAACTAAAAACGAATATTCAGTGGCTAATAAAAAATTATAGTAAGAGGTTTACCCTGGGTTTAACTTATAGCTCAAGGAAAAGAGATCTTACTAAATGCCTTATGCAAGCTTTGGAAGACATGATAAAGTAAACCTTAAAGTTTTAAAACACGGAATTCTTTGTCTACAGCTTTTCTCACTGATAAAAAAATGCCAATTAAGGAGAGAAAATTGGGTCTGGGTGACAGAGCAGTTCTCTGGGGAACTTGAAGCGTGTGTCTTTGTCTTGCAGACCAGAAATGTAAATACAGCAAACAGTGACCTAGGACTGAGCCTAATTAGCTCAAAGAAATAAAACTTAGGGCCAAGAAATTTTTGGCATTTTAGAACTCAGAACTCTGACGGGTCCTTCAGACTTTGCCAAGAAATCTTAAATGTCTGTTTCATAAATAGTAAGCCTTAGTGATTTGAGCAAGCAAATTCAGCTTACTCCAACTATTATTATACCTATCTTATAAGTAAGTTTTAAAGTGAAGCTATGAGATCTCTATCTTTTGTCTTTTTATAAGACTGCGTACACATTATAGATGTGAGATACTTCTACAGCTAAAAAAAAAAAATCAAAGTCAAAGTGCTCTGCTTAATTGATGTAAAAAATAAGAGCTTACAAATTAAGTATTTTTAAAATAAAAACTTACCAAATTGAATTTCAGCTTCACTTGAACTGGAAAATATTCAATATTAAGATAATATTTGATATTGTTTAGTTTAAGAATGTTCTAATTAATATAGACATCTTTAAAGTCATCAATATTAAGTATAATACCTTTACTGTACCTATGTTTAATGAAAGTCAAATACGATCCTGTTATATCTGTTGCAGATTGGTCAAGAAAAAAAAAACCAGTAATGTGGTGTGGTAAAATTTTAAGTAAATTAAATGCAAATGAGATGAGAGCTTTGGGTAAATTTTTAAAATATATTTTTAAAATGTTTGCTTAAGATAATCTGTAAATGTTTGGTATCTTTAAATTCTAGAATTGTACTAAATTAAGTCAAATGATAGGATTTTATTAAATAGCTATGCCATTTTCAGATAAAATAAGATTGAAATATGAATTACTTAACATGTAACTTCCTCTTACAGAGAAATTAAAGGTGTTTAGAAATATTAATAAATGGTTGGTGCCACCCTGAAATAGTCTCTATTATTAAGGGAATGATCTCAGTATCCTAGGAAAATAAGGTAAATGTGTAAAGAAGATATAAGAATGGAATTATATTTTGTTAATGAAAAATAGTGAATATCTCCTGAAGCTGGTTACTTCTGAATGGAAGAGAAAATAAGGGACACACTAATATGAGTATAGAAAGCTGTGGATGGCTTGTGGAAGAGGAACCCTGAAGAAAGAGTTTCGTACGTGGTCGGAATTGGCTAAGTTTAGAATCAACTTGGGCAAAGTAAATGAATCTTAGAAGTAAGCAGGTACAAGACTACATTTGGTTTTCTCTCTGTTAAGAGGAAATTATTTTCTTAAAATGTTAATCCACCTTCAGTAACAGATTGTAAAGCTTCTTATGCCACTTACCTGATCTGTTCTGCCTTTACCTTTGACGTATTTTCTTGTTAATGAATAAGTACTACGTTACAGTGATCTATATGTTTATCTGACCAAGTGTTCTGAAATCTTTTAACAAGCTCCCCAAATATCAATTTCTAATTAAAGTTCTTTTAATCTCCAGTTAAGTTTGGGATGATACAGAGGGCCTCTGAAACATCCCAAAGAGAGATTTTAAGCGAGTAAGTTTCATTTGGCATGTTAAATAACATGGTATTGTCAAATGAATAATAAATCTTCTAAGGTTATATTGTATGAGAAAATATTATTAATATAGATATTGTAGAAATTATATGGACTCCCTAAAATTCTGGTATATCTGAAATGTTACCAGTGATAATTCTGGGTATAGTGACCAGGTTTCTTTATCGATTATAGTGTAACAGTTTAACCATGCTTTTAAATCTTTTGTCATTTATAGACAGTTAATGGTTGTCTTCTAATGGTTTGCAAAATGCTTTCTCTTCAAGGAGATTTACTGATTTCTAATAAATTTCAAACTATAGCAGTGAACTAAACTGGGTAAGAAATTTTAAAGTTCCAATGAAAACTGTGATTAAAAGAATTAGTTACACGGGACTGAGTAAACTGGTGAATATGGTTATAATTTTTGATTTTGTTTAAAATGCTACTGGCTTTTAACCTGTTTCCCAGACATAAAGAATCTCTTCTCTTTAAGCTAGTTATGATTCACAGAAATTTAATAAATTATACCTATGTAATCAGACTTGGAACAGTTATCTTTTCTCTCTATCTGATCCCTCAATCGACTAAAAACTCTTAGGTCCCCAATGGCTTTATCAGACAAATGAGGAAGATCATCTCCTAACAGATATAGGAATCTCAAGGTATTTTAAGGATTTTAAAGACAAAAGAATTTACCTAAATCTATAAGGCAGAAATCCATGACAAGCCCTTAACGGGGCTTTCCTGGCCTTAGCAAACCTTATTAACATTCTACCCTGAGACTCCTAATTAAAAGTTCCAACACGGCCAATTTAAAAAAGCCTATATGATCAAATAATCAGACTTAACTTGTAAATAAATTAATCTTGACATGGCTTTATTTGAGAAAAATGAGGGTAACTTTAGAGAGAAAAAAGATTATAATTTAGTGGATATTAAATTCTAGTTTTGTTAATTGAGGTCCGTATTTACTAAGACACTTCCCAGATCATTCTTTGCTGTTATGTCACATTGCTGTACAGTTTAATTGAATTATGAAAAGGATACCCTAGGTTTGTTTCTGAAGCTCAGTAATCTATCCTTGGGTAAATTTCCAATGCCCCATGACCTGCAGCCAGGGGATTATACATACTGGAACAGGCATGACTTAAAGAACTGTCTCCAACCTGAATGGAAGGACCCTTTATCAGGTACTCTTAACTAGACCATACACACCAAAGCTGAAGGAAATGGACTTTCGGGTTCATTTCCTATCAAAAATAGCCCCTGCAGTGCACTGGACTATAGAGCACTGCTCACCTTAAAACAATGCCCAAATGGAGAAAAAGCTACCAGGCCAGGATGAGAAGAAGACGACATCTGAGGTAGAGAGCTGACCCAAGACACCGGACCAGGGCTGCATAACAATTACTGTGATAATTTCTCCTACCTTTAATTATGAACTACTCCAATTGTTAAGTTTATGGTAAATTACCTATGTCTAGTACTTCTGTGTTACCTTGGTGGGTTTCCCTACTCCAAGGCTCTAACTAGATAGCCCTCAGAAACGTTATTCTAAAAATAAATTATAGTTCTGTTTAGGCCACTGTTAATCTTACAAGGTGGGAGACATCACCTCGCCAATTAATATCTGCTCTGACCCTGACCATAAATATGAACTTTCTCATAAGATCACTCAATCTCAATCAGAAACACAAGCAAAATTTTAACCCAAAAATACAACTTCTTGACTATTAAATTCTTACTCGTGACTTTATTAACGTTACTAGCTGTATTACTGATATACTGCCTATTTTATAAAATTGTTGTCTGTTACATTTCCCAATGTGTAACTAGGCCTACAAGATTGATGATGGCTAAACATCTTGAAGAAATAGATAAAATTTATAACCCTGAATAAAGTAATTGTAATAGTGTGATTCTAGGTATGGGAATGAGCAATGAAGGGTAAACACTTCCTGGATCATGATAGACTAGTAAGACAGGTGATCCAGAGAACTTTTAGTATCAACAGGGCCTGTTAAAAAAACTAACACCTTGAATGGCAACTCAGAAGATTCTTCACCTGAACTAGGATTGAGCCATCCTAGCACCGTGGGACAAAATTGGTCATGAAATGTCTCTCAAATTATTGGTCGAATTTAGGACCAAAGGGGAGCACTGTGAATGAAAGTACTACAATGTGAATGAAAATACTGCAACCATGTCAGTAAACAAAGAATGCTGAAACCAAGTCATCAGCGGCTGCTGCCAACCCCCCAGCGAGTGCATGCCTGCAGCCCAGCCTCTCAGCCACTC
Source organism: Camelus bactrianus (assembly GCF_048773025.1). Taxonomy (NCBI): domain Eukaryota; kingdom Metazoa; phylum Chordata; class Mammalia; order Artiodactyla; family Camelidae; genus Camelus; species Camelus bactrianus. The sequence goes on from NC_133566.1 coordinate 1,812,247, forward strand.
ACAGTGGTGCCCTCTGAGCGGACTCAGGGTAAGAAAGGACAGGATACTGGCCGTAGATTGCTAAGTACTTGCCAAAGGAATGAATTCAATGACCCAAATGTTTGTTTCCTTCCATACATAGAAAAGCACTAAATACTTGAACTTGAGATATCTGGTTTTCTTTAGATAACAAGCAATATTTTATTGTTCCAACTACCTGGTCTTTCTTGTAAATCTTCTATATATACTAGCTCCTCCCCTACCTCTTGGGAGCAGTCCCTCAGAGTGATCTGAGAGGCTGTCATACCGGCTCGAGTTCTCCAGCCAAATAAAACATAACTTTTAACATTTAGGCTGAACATTTATTTCAATGAAGTCCCAGAATAGACACAACTCATAAATTCTGTAGTGGAACACACTGGATCAGGAACCATAAGCGTGTTTTAGTCCGGAAAAACTACGGTTTACTCTTTCTTCCTGTCATTATGCAATCCCACCAGAACTCATTAATATGCTGTCTGCTCATCTGGCAACCAAACTCAGAGAAGAGTTAACTCAGCAGAGTGCTCTACTGGGGAGAACACCCCGCAGCAGCACTGCGGGCTTGCCCTCCCGCACGCTCTGCTGACCCTTGGTGTCCTCCGTGGAGACCAGGCCAACAGAGCTGTTCCCAACAGCTGCGAAGTCCCACACGTTAAATAAATCATTTTATTTTATACGATATTTTATGTATATACCCATCTCTGAAAACAGCTTTGCCAGAAGCCCAAATCTTCAGCATCAATCTGCAAAGGCAAATCCAGTCCGCAAGGGAAAACAAGACTTAAGACGAAGCTAAGGCATCCAAAGTACTCTCCACGACCTAAGGCCTCCAAAGTCCCCTCCAGGACCGTCAACCAAACTGCATGCAGGTCTGCAGCTGCAGGCGGCAACATGTCTGCATTTAAAGCAACCCCTTCCTGCCCTCGGGCGCTACAATGTCCCTCTAAGCCCTCCCATCTCAGGGTAAGAGCAGCCGCTGCAGAACCTTGCAGGGAAGCAGTGACAGGACTGGACAAAGAGGATCAGAGCTAAACTAAGTCTTCTGATGACACGAGCTTGTCACTCTGTCACTTTACAGATGAAGATATATATAGAGAGGTGGGGTGATCTTGCTCAAAGTCACACAGCTAATAAGTGGCAAAGTCTATATCTCTTCTCCTCCCTCCGGCTTGACGCCCCAGCTGGGACGCCCACAGGGTTCTCTCGTGCCTGCCTGAACAGTCCTTTCCTGTCACCCATAACACACCAAAGGGTCTGACCCTAGCCTGCTTTTTCAGCATCTTTTCCCTGCAGTCTCGCAGGAACAAGGCTGCTCGGGCCACTGTATGACTTCCAGCTCCCAGAAGCCTCCGTGTTCAGGCTGGTCTTGCCTGTGCATCCAGCACCCTGCTCAGAGGCTCTTCCTCCCCTGCAGGAGGACGTTTCCACTCTCGGCAGGGACACCCCCCCAGGGAAGCCCTCTTCTCTCCCTCAGCATGGCAGGTGTCCCAGGCCACATCCCGAGCTGCCCCATTAGGACTGCGGGTGCCCAGGTTTGCTAGTCAGACCAGCAGCCTCAGAGCCAGGGATTATGCCCGGGTCACCCTGCAAACCTACTGCCCGCCTCACAGCCCCCAGCCAGCAGCTCACCTGGAAGTCACAGCAAGTGCCCCACCGAATCCCAAAGTCTTCATTTGCCAGCACAGCTGACAGCTGGTTTCCAACCTTTGGTCAGTTTCACACAAAACAGCAGCTTCAACTGTGAAGCAGGGGGTTTTCTCTTCTGCTCCCATCCTTACTGGAAACGTCAAGGGAAATGAAAAGGCCTTTTCTCAACACTTTTCTGATGACACCTTCCCACCCACAATACTCACATGCTCAAAAGCTTTGGGTCCACGTGATTTTGTTTCCCTTATGCTAAGTGGCTCAAAACACTGCGGGATTTTTTCTTTTTTGAGGGTATTTGTACTCAGTTTCTCGGCTTTAATCTGTTTTTGTCTCCTTCAGTATCCCTAGAAGTTGTCAATTCTTACTCCCTTCAGCAGCCTCCCTCCCAACATCCAGTCTAGGAAATCAGCTGTGACGAGGGGCCTGGGGGCAGTCACAGAAGATGCAACTAAGGCACAGAGAGGCGACATAATTTACCCGAGAAGATCAGCTTCAAACCCCAACACTGTGTGTCACGTCCCTCTGTTTAACTCTTATGCTGAGCAAGCTAACTTTTTGTAGATTATGGTTATAAACAGATGAAGTATCAAAACACATACAAGGACACACATCAACTCTAAGATGTTCATTAACTCCACTATTTCGTTTCTATTTATTTTATTTCTATTAAAAAAAATTAAGAACCTCTGCAGTCAATATACCAAAATGTTACTGGGCTTTAAATACAGAATATAGAGGTGTTAAGTGTGTCATTACTCATCCTTATTTGTATGTTCACAAGACAAAATGATTTGAAAGTCCCTCTCCCCTCCCCCTACTCACTACTGCCTTCACCAGAGCTCCCAAACCACACATCTAACAGCCTTTCACTTTACCCATAGCTGAACTCATCAGTTTTTCCCCAGAACTCCCTCTGCAGCTTTCCCTCCTCAGAGCACAGCAGGACCATCATTTACCTCATTAATCCACCCAGAAACCTGTTCCTTACTCCATCCTACCTTCACAGACAGCATTCATCCTTTCCTTTTTAACATCTAAACATGCCCTCAATCTGTTCACCTTTACCCACTGACCATCCCACCGCTCAAGTGGAAGCCACCAACACTGTCCACCTGGACTCACGAGTCTCCAAAGTGGCCCCACAGATGCATTCCCATACTTGAGACAAATGGGATTGTGTCACTCCCGTGTTTTTTGGACTCCTTTCAAACCCACTCTTCTTAGAAGAAACTCCAAGTTCTTCACCTGATGAAGGTCTTTGCCATCAAACTGTCAGCTCAGGGAGGGGAGGACACGCCCTCTCCCCTAGGACCCGCCCTCTGGCAGAGTATCAGCTTGGGAGGACCTGCTGAGCTACACCAGCCTGTATTCTAACCCTGGTCTTGAATTCTTAGCAAACTGCTTCACTTATCCATACAAATCCAAGGTAGATTAGAAAGATTTTAGATGTTGAGCTAGACTATTGATTTGGGGATTTTGCACTAGCAACCTGCAAGTACATGTTCTAATGATTCTGTCTTCTTAAAACCACACCCAGATTTAAGTAGTACTTGTGGAATGTCTTCGGAGTAAAAGGGACTGTACTTTTACAGACTTTATGTTTTATAACATGAACAACCCGGACAGGGTCAAAAATGGAACCGCCTCACATGTGACAGAAGACAGATGAGAGACATATAGCAACAGGTCACAAAGATGGTAAGAGCAAAGTTGTTTCTCCAACCCCTCAACAAATTTTTGAAAGAACCAAAAACTTTGAATTTTGAAAGTAAAATACTATCATATAAAGAAATAAAATAATCCTCTTCATCAGGGTTTCAAGATCTGACTCCAGAATTTTTAGCATGCAATATTCAATCCTAGCACAGAAAATCAGATGGACTAGTGGTAAGTAAGTTCCAGGAAAACTGCAGTAATTCCTCCACTTATAAACGGACATAAACTCACCTGCTGAAGGTAAATGTAGACCGCATTCTGGAGAAATTCTGAAGCTTCCAGGCTCTGCTTCTCTATGGCGAGGACATGGACAGCTTCAAAGCATGCTTCTAACTGAGTCACCAGCATTCTTACACTGCAGGGGGAAACGGAGGCCCCCAGTCAAGAGCAGAGATGTTCCTGTCGTGTCTCGCAGGCCGTGCCTCGGGGACCCAGTGCCCTGTAGCAGCCCGGCCCCAGGTGAGGACCCGCAGCGTGGCCCACCCAAGCAGGAGGGGCACTGTGCTTGAGAAATCCCATCCCCGATGGGAGCAATAGGGGCCGGTGGGGTTGAGTGAACCTATAAATGCCCACAGAAATATGCCTGCATTCATTCAAGTGATACGATCAATAGTAGCAGGCTATTTAACAAAATTTCAATTGTCAGTGGAAATTTACCATTCCTTTCCGCTTGTCCCCTGCCCTCTGAGACAGGCTTAGGCTCTCTCACACCGGCAGCTCTGATGCAATAGTTGTGAAGTCGTTTTACTTTGCTGCAAGTGTCCTCACTTCCTGTGTCGCTGTGATTGCCGTCTCTTAACACAGTCAGATGTCTTCCTGGATCTCTCCCTGCGTTCCTTACTCCTGCTCCTCAGATCCAGACATAAAGGGCAAGTGAAGACACATGACCAGAAAAGGCACCGTGGACTTGAATGAAGTCCTCAGTGATCCCCTAGGTGAGTGCTGACCACCACTTACCTTCGATTCTCAAGGTTCTGCCCAGGGTGACATCCAGACAGGAAAGCATCCTGGCCAATAAAAAGCTGTGTGGCCTGGGTGCGGGGACAAGTGCAGAAGCTGGTTCCAGAGCCGTGCCCCTCCCCACCTCTGATCCCCTCTCTCCCGAGGCCCCACTACCAAGCCCCCAGGCTCCCTGATCTTCTGTCCTTCTCTTCTACTCTAATCCAAGCCCTTTTCCTCTTCCTTTATTCCCTAATTATCCCCAGTTGAAGTGGTTTTTCAGTCACAGTATCTGAAAAAATTTCCGGCAGCTGAAAAAGAGGTCTCCAGAGGTCAATGCCCATACACTGGTTCCTGAACACAGCCCCTGATTAGGGGGGCCCTCACCAACACTCACGGGGCATCAGACATGTTGCAGGGTCGGCCACCCCTAACAAGATTTTGCTGTGACCCCAGTGCCCACAGAGCATCCCTGCTCTCATAAATGTATTTGGCCCACTTATCCGTTACTAAGAAGCAAAAGTAAAAAAATTGCTCATGTTTCTTACTAAAATTATTTATGAGGTAGAAAAAGAAATTTCAATAGAAAAGAATAAATTTGACTGCATGTTAGATCTGTTCCTTTGGCTTTAAACTTGTGCCGTTTTCTAGGCTCAGACTTGCTAGCTCTGTACCTTTTGTAAAAGTAAGTTGCCTTTAGCCTGAAATATCCAGGAAAGCCTATTCTCCGGGCTCTGAACTTTCAGGATGTTAACTCTTCTACACTTATGTAGAGATGGCAAGTTGCAAAATAGAGAATAACCTTTGTTTTTTTTTGGAGGTTTTACAGGGGCACCATGATTTGACACACATGGACAGCTGCAAGAACAAAGGATTCCAAGAACAAACAATTCGTACAGCAAGAAGTTTGCAACAACCAACCATACCCCCGCCCCTTTTTAGTCTAAAAGAAGACTGAATTCTGACTTGGGGAAGAGGGTTCTGCAGGATATCAGTATACCATCTTCTGAGTCTGCCAGCTTTTCAAATAAAGTCACTATTCTTTGCTCCAACACCTCATCTCCCAATTTATTGGCCTGTCATGCAGCAAGAAGAACGAGTTTGGATTTCGTAACAAAATGACTGCATTGGTGGTAGTATGTCTCCACTCTTTCCTCAATTCCAATATGTCACAACCTATCAATTTTATATGCTGTTTAACAACACAACCAAAAAACCTATCATAGGGAATTGATTGTATGGAAATAAAGTTATTTCTATTCCTTCAATACTTGTTTTCTTTTCTATTTTATTTTGTTTTGCTTATTGAAAAGAAATTAAAAGTGAAATCATTTTATTTCACCTATTTTTTTAGCTACATATTTTAAATACTACAGAAAGATTTAAATTGCATTAAAAATTGTTCATATATTAGTATAAAGATATATACACAATCAATGCGGATTAAGAAAGGAATGGATATTTACTAAAAATCCACTGCACATCCAGTCTTTTACAACCATATCCTGGAATATAAGCTCTAGAATCCAGGATTCCCCCACTCCCTTTCTCACTGCTGAGTGCCTTAGTAATGAACAACGAAGCCACCATCATAGAAAAACGCAATCAGTATTTTAGGTATAAATGAGGGAATTAGCTCATTCAATTCTAAAACAAAAAGCTTAAAATAAATACTGAACGTATTTACAGACAAAAAAATTGTACACAAAAAGTAGTTCCTTCCCCAAGGTCACAAAGCTAATAACTGGTAAAGGCAAGATTTGAACTCATCTGCCTGATTCTAAAAACTAAGGTGGAAATCACATTTGATTGTGGAGGGTCCAACAGCACAGCCTATAACCTTATCTTTGTTCAGATCTAGCCATAGACAGCCTGAGACAGCACCCCATTCCTATGGAACTCTAGGGCTAATGATAACACAAAGGATTTTATATCCAGTAGTTTCTTAGGTCTCATTTATTTAAAGTGTCAGCAGGTCAGCAGAAAAAACTCTGGGAAATATGAGTGGGTTCAGAAGTTTTTGCTGATTAGAAACTCTATTTATCAGGACAGAGTGACCTTCCCATGAGAGGCCACATGGACCTAAACTAAAGGCAGGTGAGCAATGAAAACTAACAAGACCCTGGAACTCAAGCAAGAAGGATCCCTGCCATCCCCCACCAAGTTGCCTCTTCACCCGCGTGGACATGATGGCAGAAGATCCAGGTTCTTGTCCAAGTTACACCATCATGGATTCTCACCCATAAAAAGTTACAACTCTATGCTCTCTTAAGGCCTTCCCAACACAAATATGATGACACCAACGTCTCAGCAGAATGTCTATGTCTCCACTTCCTCCCTTCTATTAGGAGAATAATTCTATGGCCACAAAGCAGAAATCCAACTAAAAACACCATGCACGAAGCCAGGTGAAGTCTGCGTTACACACTTTGCTCTCATGGTCAGTGAATGAAAACTCAGAATAAGTGGTTCTTCTCCCTCAGAAAGTGGGAGGTAGCCTGATTGTGTGTGTGTGTGTGTGTGCACGCACGCATGTGTGTAAATCAAATACAATGAATTCTGGGATGTGTAGAGATTTTTTTTAAGTTACTATCATTTCATGAGGATGAGACAACCTTTAAACTAATTTGAATCTAGTGTCCTGAGACAGTCTCAGGCTGTTTTGGTGGAGGAGGGGAAAGGGGAAAGGAAAAGAGGAAAGAAGTAAACGAAGCAAAGAAGTAAGAATACTCCTAGTGAAAGGCAAGACATTAATTTTGTTCCTACTTGCATCACACACAAATTAGGGACTGGCTTTCCCCTGATGTCTTGTCGAGCACTGAGTTGCAGAAGAAGAGGCGACAGCCCATTTCTCAATGAACTTGTGACAGTACTTGGCATCTTATAGACAAAAAACATTTACCATGATCAAACACTCTAGCAGCAGGCCGTAATTCTCCTGTTTTGAGAGACAAGAAAACAGGAGTTCAAAGAGGATGTATAACTTGACAAAAGTCAGAGGACCAGTAAACAAGAGAGGATGAATTCAAACTCAGATCTGAATGCAGAGTCTGATCTTCCCACTCCCAGGGCTGGAAAATCCTTAACACACAGGCTTCCCAGCTCCCCTGCAGTGTTCCTGGCACCAAGCACTTCCCATGGCGATGGTTGCCAGTTCTCACAGACACAGCGCTCTGTGCAGCCAATGACCTCCATCGGACCTTGTAAATCTACCTGCCACGCCCACCAGGCTTCACCATGCAGGCAGGAATGCTGGCTTTCAAGTGCATACAAATCCATCCCTGGTCTAACCTGGGCTCTTCGGAGGCCTCTCCAGCCTAAAGGCATCCATGAAAGTGCTCAGAGTTTGTACATGAGCCACACTACCTCTCTCCATCTGTCTCCCCACCTATACTACTTAGCTATGACCATTTTGAGAATCTTGGAAACAAATTTTGATAAACAGAAAAGAAAGGATTCTGGAACAAGTATTTAATACTTACAATTTTAAATGACAAGTTACAAAGTGAGTATTGACAATCCGAATCTGCCTTCCTAGATGTCAGTTTAAACAGTTAAAAAATATAATCGCAAAAAATTCTCACTTACAAAATTAACTGAAACATAAACAATAATCTGGAATAAACTCAAAAATAATGCCCATGTTCTACATGGAGAAACTACAGGACTGTACTGAGGGGTAAAGTAAGAGATGTGCATGTAGAGACAGCAACATATTGCATGGAGGAAAGCAGTTTTGTAAAGATGAAAGTTCTGCTAAAGATAATTCAAAACTTACTAAAAAATCCTATGAAAACCCTTATCTGTTTTTTTTTTAACTTGAACAAAGTATTTTAGAAATCTTCAGGAATAATAAAGTCATAATACTAGCCAAGAAAATTTGGGATGGAAGGAAAGAATAAAAAAAAAAATCTCACTTTCAGATATTAAATAAATTTTTACATTATGTAAGTTATGGTGCTGGAATAAGAAAGTAAGATTGACAGAAAAAAAAAACATGAGCTCAAAAAGAGACTCTAGTGTACATAAGTATTTTGTACACGTGGGAATTCAAATCAAAGAAGCAAAGTATGAATTCAATAATTATCCTGGGACAATCAGAGAATCACCTGGATAGAACAAATTCTATTCCTGTCATAATGAACACCAGAAAATTTACAGATAGTGATGTAAATATTAAAATGTACTAATAACAGCAAATACAACTCTTTGCTCATATTAATTCAACTTCCCCTCATTATAACAAGAACTATTATCATCTCCATCTTAGAGATTACAAAACCTACAGAAGAGATTTGTACCATTATAAGAAAGTATTTCTAAGAATAATACCAAAAATAAAACCGAAAAAGAAGACATTTACTATCTTAAGTATATTTTGGGCCACAACAAAAGTAAACCTACTGAACAAAATGAAAGGCAAGAAATGACAAGTAAAAGCTGTGTGATGCATGTTGATGAAGACAAGGGGTTAATGTTCATAACATACAAAGAGCTGTCACAAAGCAACAAGAAGCTCCCTCACTTAAATGTGTGCAAAGGACAAAAGGGATCATTCACTTTTTAAAAGTCAGATGGCTAATATGTGAATAATGCTGAATACCTCACTGGTCATCAAATGCATGCTAAAACAATGAAAAATCACTTTTGCTCATCATATTGGCAAACATTTTTAAAAGATATTCTAGCTAGTGTCCATCTGTGAGAGAACAAACTGTGAGCGAGGTGTTTGGAGGACGACATGTCAATGGATATGTAAACTCTGAAAAACGTGTGTACACACAGACTCAACTCCACTTCTAGGAATCGTTTCATTTAGAAAAAAAAATCAGTTCAAAAAGATGTACTCATCAGGATATTTTCACAGCACTGTTTACAATGGTGGGAAGAAAAGCTGAAGTGAAATCATATCCAGCGATAGAGAAATGGTTACATAAGTAATTCTACATCTTTTCATTCCCCACTGGAGAAGAAATTTCTAGATTCACTTGAAAAGAGCCAGTGATGAATGTAAATGTCACATCCAGGGACTAAATTTCCAGAAGACTTAACTAAAGAAATACTCATACGAGTTCATAGGAAAACTTGCAGAAGAAGGATGCCAGTCAAACATCTTTTCTGACAGTGGAAATTGGAGAAAACTGAAGTGTCCACCATCAAGACAATGATGCGGTAAATTACGGCTAGCTATGGGCCCTGATGGGGCCGGCGTTTCGGCATGGTCCAGGGCCTTGTCCACAGCACTCTCCCACCATAGGTGTCCTTGCACAAGAGGCCACACCTGCATATCAGGGGACCCCTCCACTCTATCTGAAAGGACCGGGTGAGTCTGGAGTGGGAGGACGTCTATGATATACCCTTGAGTGAATAAAGTGAGCTGCAGAAAACATATAATATGGCCTTATTTTTCAATAAAACATATATACACACACATATACATAGATTTCTAATATACGTGTATGTATGTACGTATATATGTGTATATATATATATATGTCATAGGCATAAAAGTCATGAAATATATACACCACATTGTCAACAGCTTTTACCTTCAGGAAATAAGGGGAAGGGATATAGGGGCCTATCGGTACCACCACAGTTCTCTTTTCAGAATTTCATTAAAGTATACTTGGAATTTAAAAGTTTATTTAAGTCCGAAGCAAAATGGACGATGCCTCCACAAGACAGAATGCTATACTGGTCATCAAAAATCATACCAGGGGAGTTAGAATATTGTAGTAAAACGTATAAAAATCCGAATGGAAAATGGAGGTCTCCACAAAGTAAACAGGCACAGAGTGCTCGCTGGTTTTTATGAGATAGTTGATACACACTGATGAAAAGGACAGAAAATAGATGTTAAATTGTTAATTATTATCTCTGAGTAGTGGGACCAGGATAGCCTCTTTTGTCCCTTTTTTCAGACTTATTATATTAAATACACATTATTTTTCATCTGAAAAAAGCATTTTTAAGATGTGTAGTACCACACATTGAAGAAAATACACGATTACATACAGAAACAAGTAACTAGGAGGCACCGCAGCAGCGTCACACAATGCAGAACGGGCGATCCTGATTAACACCATGCAGTTACATAAGGACCCACAAAGTGAGAGCACCTGCTTTAACAGGACACGGCCCCCTTCTATTTGTCAGTTGTGTCTTCAAGGCTGAGGCAGTTCTGAGAACGGACAGTGTCAGTGCTGGTGTCTGGATGGATGCCACTGTAGGTGAGGGCACCTGCAAGCCGAGAGGAAGAACAGAAATCATCCTCTGCTTTTTCTGTCCTGTTTCTTTGTTACTTTAAAAGATAGGCATAAATAAGATAAACTGTGAATCTTCCCTACTGAAATTTCAGTAATGAAACCTTTCTTAAAATCTTCACAGCTTATATTCTGCCTATAACTGTCTTTTCAACAAAGCATCATATTTATTAAATGTTAATTAACTCAGTTAATTAACTCCCTGTTGAAACCTTCTATTAAAGAATATGAAAAGCACTACGTAAAAGCACCACGCCTGTAGTGACTACTTTAGATGTCTTGACGGCAGTGCAGTCAGCCCGCACCATCCCGTGGCACTGAGCTCCTGATGCTGCTAAGAGAGCACGCTGCCACCTCAGATGGAAAGAAACGGTGAAAGCATTCTCGGAAAACTACAGCACTGACAAAACATAACTGACAAATCCCAGGCTCCTTGGAGGCTATCATTTTCTGTTTCTGTCCAGACATAGTCAATGAGCAGAACCACCCCATTCCTGAGCCATGGGACTCAGGTGGGAAGGAGTTTTGGAGAAATTTCCAGGTATAGAATGTAACCAACTATATGTAGAACTCTGACAAAATAAAAGATGAAATACTCTGATTTTGGAAGACACTCAAAATAATCTCCTAAGCCTTAGTAGCTGGAAAGGCTGGGCTTCTCCTGAGCCACTTATTTATTTCACAGCCAGTGAGCATCTCCCACAAACCCTGTTTCCCTGTGTCTGCTGGGAGCCTCAGGCACACTCTTGCTGTCTATCTTATAAGTCACAGGGCAGAGGTGTGTGTCTCACGCCTGCAAACCTCACACAGGCTCACCTCCTAGCCTCACTGTCTGAACTTGGCCCCATTTTCTCACCTGTTTATTTGGTATCTGTTCTTCTGTAAGCTGCCTGAAGTGCTCATTGGAACAAGTCAGAAGAATGAGTGGGTAGAGAAATGGACAGATGGACAGGTGAGAGTTGGGCAGACAGACAGAGAGACTCCAAGAAAAGGAGAACAAAGAAAATTTCCTCTGCAGAACCCTCTTCTAGTCAGGGAAGAAAACCACCACGGAGAAGAGTGAAGAGGCAGGTGGCTTAGGGCTGTTTCCTGGATTCCATGAAAAGTCACACCAAGAGATGAGAGGGTAGAACTATAAATAATGAAAGAAAAAAAGCACACATGCTTGAAAAATATATCTACAATATGTACTTTCTAAAGAATAGATTCAAATCAGAAGAGCCCAATAACACAATCATTGGGTATTTACAGAAGTGAGAATCCCACCTTCAATCCACAAGGCATTCCTTTGGCGCACTGAGGGTCTACACGGTGAGGCCATAAAGCCGTCTCCACAAATCCATTCTATCCTGCACTTACGAGGAACGAGCAGCTGTGCTCAGGCTGCCACATGCGTCATTTACACCCCACAGCACCTCTACGGGGGAGGAACTCCTAGCGAGCCCCATCTCTGCAGGACAGAAAACAAGTCCGGGAGAGGCTAAGCCGACCTACCAGTTCTCCATCTTACAGGACTGGTCACTCCAGAACAGTACTCGAACTCGGACCCACGTTTGTAATCACGGTACTACCATGATTTGTGTGCTTTTTGTGTGTATAATACATTTGTTTCTGGCATGAAAGGATATTTAACAAATGTTCGGTTGTCTTGTCTATCTCATTAGCTCATAATCAATCTTTATACTGTTGAATTGTACTCTTCCCCTGGAGAAAGTAACGGAAAGAGCAGGGGTCAGAATAAGGTGGGGCTCCATCCTTTATCTGGTACCTCATCTCATCCAAGTCCCCAACGAGGGAGAAGGAGCAAATGTTCTCTTCATCTTTTAAAGAGAGGGCTCCACTGATGGTGACTTACTCAACTCCAAAACCAAGGCTGGGGGAAGGGCACAGGCAGCAACCAGAGCAGTATCACCTGTAGGAAGGAGAAAAGTGCTAATGGGAGAGCTAAGGGGTGTGCCTCATTTAATTTCAATCGATAAAAGAATACCACAGTCTAAAAATACTAGCATGCAATGGATTTGCTCTTCCTTGACATCTAGCAAGTTTCCACAGCCCCCATGTAACATCATCATGTACCAGTGAAAGGAAGAGTCTACAGACAGGGAAAATCTGTACCACAGGCAGGCTGAAAACCAGGCTGGAGGAAAGGAAGAGAAAGGGCATAGTTAAGAAGAGGGGAAAGGCTGGGAAAAAGACATCATCTCAAGGACTCTCAAGCATCATCCAACAATCATATAATCATTCATTCAAGAGAGAGTTACTGAGGTCTGATTTTGTGCAAGATCTTACACAGGGCAAAGCAAGAGCACAGTGTCCATGGTGGCAGCAATTGGCGGGGATCAAATACACTTCTGATCCCGGTACCTGGCACACTTGTCCTCAGTATAAAGGAAAAGAAAAAAAAGTAAAATAATACTATGTAAACTCAACGCATTGTTGAAAAAAAATTAAAGAAAACCTAAATACCTGGACAGACACACCACGCACATTCATGGATCAGAAGACAGCGCTCTTGGGATGGCAGTGCTCCCCAGAGCGATCCGTGCATTCAATGTGGTCTCGATCACAATCCCAGCGGGCTCCTCTGCAGAAACTGACTAGCTGCTGCTACAATTCATATGGGAATTCGAGGGTCTCAGTAACCAAAACGTACTTGAAAAAGAAGAACAACGTGAGAGGACTTGTAATTCTCAATTTCAAACCTTACAACTGTATCTCCACGTGAGTTTAGACGCCATTTTTAAGTTATTATTGTGTTTATCCTTATTTTCCAAATTCTGTACAATGAAAATAACTGTTACAATAAGAAAACTAAAAAGTAATGTATCTTTTAAAACATGCACACTGATTCATTCATTGGGAAAAAAATATTTTAACTTTAAAGAGTTAAACAAATATCTAGTGAAAAAGGACTACTTAAAAACAAGAGTGCATTTACATTTTTCATAAATTGAAAACTGAAAAGCACAAACACATCAAGTTTCTAGGGAGACCGATGCAACATATTAATAGTTATTTCCAAAATTCTAATTTAATGATGAAAACTCAAGAAAGAGAAAATCGTGATTGACAGCCAACTGCAAACACATGGAGAGCAAAGGCCTAGAAAACACAGTTCCTTTAAATCTGCTGCTAACTCAATAGGAGAGGAAATTCCTCACTGAGGGGACAGTGAAATCCCATGCATAAGACAGTGTACACAGTACAAACTGCACTAGAATCGGGGGTGATTTTCTTAGAAGAATTCTAAAGTTACAACATTGCTGAAAAACTATAAATACACTGACAGACAGATTAAAAGACACAGTCATACATATTATATAGAAACTTATGAAGTCTGCTCCCATGTTGCATAGATATACGAACATATTTTTTCATTTATGGGCACTGATTACTTTAGCCCAGGTAGAGTATTTCAACTAAAACAAATAATCAATAATGCACTCCTCCGGTCAAATCTAGTTGATAAGTTACTCTGCTATGTAACCATAATGTGTCTAAGATAGATCTAAAATTAGTGAAAAAGAGCTTTGTATGGCTTCTTGAACTCTTCTCAAAATTCCAATCTTAATTTTAAAATAGATCTGAGCAGTATTTCTATATGATCTTTTCCCTCGTGAAATAAACAACACAGTCTGTTGTCAAAATTCTGTCCTTACAATGATTCACGAGCACCGTATCCTAACAAAACTGCTGGACAGCAAGGCACTATCCAGACACTGTGACCAAACAAGTGAAACACAAGGAAGACAGTGACCCTATTCTGGAGGGCTTACCGACTGTGTCAACACAGGGGTTTTTATTTGATTGGTTTGATTGGGTAGCAAAATAAAATCAATCAGTTTTCTTCTTTGAGCATTCTGTAAGTCATGACTCTGTATTTAGTGTCATGAGCAGGAAAGACTTAAGCATGACTTGATTAGGTCAACTAGCAACAATCATCACAGGGGAGTGAGTAATAAAGAAGTAAACTGATAGCAATGCTTCTGCCTACATGAGACCTAAAATAAACCTACACTGATCTCTGCAACAAAATGAGGAGATGAGGTCCCCAGTGAGAAAACAAACTAACAAGAAATCATAAAAGGAAAGACTTCTTTATTAACGATTCCAGGCAGGAGTGGAGCATGGTGGTGAAGATCACAGACGCTGGGGACAAACATGAGGCTCTGAACTCCCACAGCACTGGGTAGCTTTGACACTGATATGTCAGTGAAATTTTCTGCATCTCAGTCTCCTATCCATAGACTGGGGACAACAACAGCACCTGTCTCCTAGAACGGTCCTAAGAATTAAGTTACTTTATATGTAAATTTTAAATAAAATACCTCAGATTTTAAATATTACCCCAAAAGCACAAGGAACAAAGAAAACAGTGATAAGTTGGAATTCATCAAAATGTAAAACTTTGCTTCAAAGGACACCATCCAGATAGTGAAAAAACAACAGACAGGAGAAAAGTTATTCAAATCAATTATCTGATTAGGAATTTGTATCTTCAAATAAAAAAAAAAATCTCCTGCAACTCAACAATAAAATGTTAACTCAATTAAAAGTGAATAAAGGATCTGAAAAGGTATTTTTCAAGGAAAATATACAAATGGCCAATAAGCACAATCAAACGATGTTCAATATCACTAGCTCTAAAGGAAATCAAATCAAAACCACTAAGAGAAACCGCTTCACACTCACTACAATAGGTTATAATAAAAAAAAAGAGTAACAAGCACTAATGAGGACACAGAGGAAGCGGAGCACGCAGCAGTTGCTGGTGAGGATGTAACGCTGCGTGGCCACTTTGGAAAACAGCCTGGCAGGTCCTCAGAGAGTTGAACATTTGGTTTATGAATGATGCAGCATTTCTGCTCTCTGGTCACACACGTAAGAGAACTGAAAACAAATGTCCACATAAAAACTCCTACAGGAATATTCACGGCGCCATTACTGATCACAGCCAAAAAGCAGAAACAACACAAGTGTCTATCACCTGATGAATGGGTAAACAGAGGGGCCCAGCCATACAGTAGAATATAATTCAGCAATAGCAAAGCATAGAGTACTGACAGGCCACAACGTGGACAAAGATTGAAAACGTTACTCAGTGTGAAAGAAGTCAGTCACAATAGATGGTTCCATTTACATGAAACGACTCATTTTACATGAAATGTCCAGCACAGGCAAATCCACAGAGAGAGAAGAGTGGCTGACTGGGGCTGGGGGAGGATGGGGAAGATGGGAATGACTGCTTGTGCATACGGGGCTTCCTCTTGGGGGATGAAAATGTTCTAAGACTGACTGCGATGCACAATTCTGGGCATAGAGTAAAAACCGCTGTACATTTTAATGGGTGAATTGTATTAAAACTGTTAAGGACAAAAGCACCTAGGGCCAGTACCTTCAAATAGTAAATTCAAATTGCTAACTTTTATTACAGGAAGAAGAAACTGCCCTCAGCATGAAAGCAGCAGATCAGCAAATATGGGTTAATTGAAATTGGACAAGAGCATTTCACTTGAAACAGTTGCTGAGTGTTTACGAAATATTCAGAAATAGGAAAATCAGCTTGACATCACGAAGAAGCATTCTGCTTCAAATGCAGATCAAATATTTAGCAAGCCCAGCTGCTAGAAATGACCAGAGAAGAAACCTGGTTCTTAAAACAAGCACCAGAGCCAACAAGGAAATGGTGGTGAGGAAAGCAGGTGGCCGAAAATCTGGAACAGTTAGCTACAAATAATTTCTCCACTGAAAATTCAAAAATAAAATGAAAGTGATGCAATGCTGTGATGGCCTGATGTGAATGGGCTTCCTCCGGTGCTCGACAGTTCTGTAACCCCGAATGACAGACTCAGGAGAATCAGCATGGCTCCTGGCAGTCCCCAAGTGACTGCCCACCAGCACGCCGACAACCATCACATCTGCCAGGGTTGAATTGCAGAGAAGAGACCAACTTCCAAAAGGCACAGGAAATGTTGACAAGGGAAGAAAAGGCTGCGGTAAGTCCTGGGACAGAGGCCCTATGAGAAGGCTGCAGGTGAACTGGGGTGGCCCTGGGGCAGGAAGGGACCACGGAGGAGCAGATCTCAATTCTCTACTCTCTCTCCCTCGGGTAGGAGAGATAAAGCCTGCATCCTTCTCACCTGGAACTGTGGGTTCTGGCTGGAATAAGTCTTACCTACAGGGAATGATTACTCAATACTCTGTGGAAAAAGTCAAGAAAGCGAGAGGGAGTAGGGAGCCAACACCACAAGCCTCTCCAATGTTCCCATATTTATTGTGTATAATCAAAGGAAAAAGTCATTAACAGTTGTGTGATAGTAAGCAGGAACTTGGGGAAAGAAGGGATGAGACAGTGATTGAAGAATCCACCATGAGTACAAAACTTAGTGTATCTTTAGGGAAGTCATGGGGTGAGGGGAACAAGATACATTCTTTAGATATGTGAATTACAAAACAGACCACCAGACCAGCTAGGTCCTTGTTTTGGGGATAATAGACTATCTAACTGCACACAAGCCCAGCGTTTATACCTGAGGGCCTGGGTCATTTCTTTGCAATGAGCAGAGTGCAATCTAAAACCTCAACTATGCAAGCAAAGCATTGTCTCTGCTTTTAAAGGCAAGGAGACAGGAGTGAGGATACACAGGCCCCTGCTTGCAAAGCAGTTATTAAGCATATTTTTTTCTTCTTAAAGTTGACAGGCAGCTGGGGTCTGTTAAAATTTGTTAACCCAATCATGGGCTCCCACATGAAACCATTATTGAGGACACCCTAGGGTGACAAATCCTGGCTTTGGGCATTTTCCTGCCAGCTTCAGCCACTCTAGCAGGGTCTTGGCACATCCCTGAATAACGATCCCACAGTACCACCCACACTCTTAACTCCTGGTGCTTGAAACTTAATTTTAGCTCTACATAACTTAATGTAGAAAAGTTTCAGAAATAAAAGTTATTATATTCATTTTATATCTCATAATAGGACTGATTTTTCTGATTGCTCTAAGCTGCTGCTTCTTGGTAAAGCACCTAATTCTGCAGGTGAATTCCGTACTTTCCTTTGGGCATAACTAGCCAGTTTGGTCTCGCTAACTTCTATTGGTCAAATACCGATACACTTAGTTGATTTCATTGTTCATCAATTTCAGCTGGGAGTAGAGGGAGTGTCACTTTGATCCTCAGCCCACCCTCAACTCTTTATCATCAGCAACTCAGGCCTCCGGAAAACAAACAAAAAAAGCATTTGTTTCCCTTCTGCACTTTCAACAAACCCAACAGGATACATCAGCCTGGAGAAAGAATTCAACACATATGTTAAAACAAAAATCTATAAACCTGAAGAAACTCCATCTCCGAATCATGTTACACAATGACATGAAAGTAAGTGTGTCAGGCACAAAGCATGGGTGAGCCTGACCACCTGATTTCTATTCTTCAAAGGAAGGAAGGTTTTCCCATTTTTAATTATCACTCTGTCATTGTTTCTGATTAAGCCAAAAAAATAGTTTATGAAATAATTAAGCACTGCAATAACAGATTATTGTTGTATCAATTACAGAAGACATTCAGAGGGGTTAGGAAAACCCACCTCTGTAAAAAAATGCAATATTTCTTCCCCTGTGAAGAACACGTATACAAAATGCAACAGAGAATTCAAACTCTTGTGGAGAGGAGCAAAACCCACAGAAACAAAGCAAAGTCATTAGTATGAGTCAATTCATAATTCACTGGACAATCATGTTCAATGCATTCAATGAAATTTAAAGGCACACTGCAAACCATTCACTTAATGATCTGCAGGCTAGAGGAAGAATTTCTCTCTTTAACAGACAACAGTAATAAATAGGGTGAAACACCAAACAAGGACCAAAGAACAATCAGGTTTTTAACAGTTCTGATAAATCAGCATGTTCTAAAGATCAAAATCCAAAAGTTTTAAACATTCATTCACACCACAATGAAACAAGCACTTAAAAAAAAAACAAAAAACCCAAAGAAACTAAGCACATAGATCATGTACATGGATCAATGAGAACTTCATGAACCGCTGGAAGAAAGAACAAGCTATAGCCTTTTCCTTGAAAAATAAAACTACTTTTAAAGATAAATGCTAAAACACATTTCATCATTCATGTTGCCTTGAAAAATCTGAGGCACTTGTATCTCATTAGAAAAGCAATTCTGAATAATAGTATGTTACAATTCAGTGCCAGTTTGCTTTAGGAGAAAAGAGAAAAGAAAAGCTACTCTTCCTCAAATCCTGCACAAAGTGTAAAGAACCTCCCTGCCTCTTTCTCCTCCCGTTTTCTAAGCTCATGCTCCCCAACCCTTCTGAAACAAGTATGAGAACGACTTATTCCCACCAATATGCCAAATGACAAAAGAATATCAATTTATTTGTATAAATATATGCCTACAGCTTAAACTAGAGGAGAAATATATCAGAAGTCTATATGGAACGTCTTTCTACCTTCCTGAAATCACACACACAATCGTTCACAGAGACACAGACATATTCCCCCTGGATTACTGGGCACTTCACAAGCTTAGGACTTCCAACTTCTAGAAGATAACTTTGCAGTTAGTTTAAAATACAAAACTGTCAGCTTTTGAAAGCCTTGTTCATCTGCTAAACCATCCAAATATCAAAGAGACCCAATTAGCCTTCTCTGTAGTACGTAATTTCCCATGATGGCAAAACAGACCCTAAGAAGCACTGGATCCAATTCTCGTGTTTATCACTAGCTATGATCGTTTTTAAGCACATTAGCAGATTCAGAAAGGTATGTCCCAACAGCATTTATTCTTATTGAAATAGTATACGTGTTCAATTGCCTATATAGAGACTAGGTCCCATGATGGTGTTTAAGAGCTATTTTGTGTATTGCAATATGTAGTTTTAAGTGCAGACAAGGAGGGTGGGTATTACTCAGTTGTAGAGCACCTGCTTAGCATGCACAATGTCCTGGCTACAGTCCCCAGTACCTCCAAAAAAATAAATAAAAATAAGTGCATATTTAAAAATAAGAGTAAAGTTATAAAAAAATGCAGACTAAAAACCACTGCCATCTAGGAGCCACAATTACAATAAAAAAACAAGAGTTTCTATCAAATATTGACTATATGCCAATCACAGAGACAACCACAAATCACACCTGACAAACATCACGTGTGATTCTCAGCAACCCTACCAAGTAGACACGGAAGAGAAACCCGGCACTGCAGATGAGGAGACGAAGCTCGGAGTAGCCGGGGACGCTGACTGTCCTGCTCCCCGTGACAACACGTCAGCCCAGGGCAAGCGCTGACAGAGCTGTACTGAGGGGACACCCAGCTGCATGGAATCTTGGGGAACTGGGGAGTCCTAGAAAACTCAAAAAATTGTTCAGTGAAAAACCAGCTCAAATATATTACACAGTGCCACATCCTTTAAACAGGGAACACGACTGAGACCTTTTTGATGCATCCGTGTCCTTTCTGCGATCATCACTTTCTTGCCCTCTCAGCGCGACCAGTGATGATTTGGACCCCTTATGAAGTGCACTCAGATGGCAGAGCATTTAAAGATGTTTTATGAAGTTTGTAAGACTCTGTCTATGCCTCACACAGGCGGTCATCCATCACTTCTCACCAGTGTGGATGTACCACCTGAAACCATTCCTTTCTGCTTTTTAAAATCCCTTCATCTAATCCAGACTTTTCAACAGCAAAGAATCAGCTCAACCACAAACAGTGGACAGCTCTTCACCAAATGGACTCGAACAGCCCATTGGACTACCTGGAAGCCCTTTTCTTCTATTAAAACCACTTCCGGGTACTTCATCATTTTCTGATTGGTGGACTTTGCCGCTGACTGGCCTACTCAGAGAGCTCCCAGCCTCACATGCGGGGGTGGGCGAGGACCCTGCTGTTGGGGGAAATCAGTGAGGAAGGCGGACATCCTCTGGCCAGGTCCGCATGGGTAGAAGTGCCACAACTTGCTCAGACATTATACCATCAGCACCCCTGGGCTCCCATGGACTGGTTTCACATTAACCAAACTCATGACACACTGATGCAAGAAAACCAGAAATTTAACTTATTAATGTAACAGAAGACATAAAACTATGAACCAGACTGCAATATCAGAGTTCAACCATCAGTACATCTCCTCAATGGCCCAATCACGGGCAGGCAGTCACATAGCAAGCGTGGATAGAAGCAGAGCAGGAAGGGTTTCTAGATAAATTCAATGGACTAAATTTCTGTTATACCAACAGATCTACTGCCTGGAAAACAACGCTAATCATGGTGCACTCTTCATGGACAGTGGCCGAGACATGACTGTGAGCACCTGTGTGACTCTCCTTTCTCTGTCCTTTCTGGGCTAACTGATGCACAGACGTTTAGAAATCCAAGGATGCAGATACATATAAACACCCAAAGCCCATTCTAGAAGCCTCAAAACCAGACAGCCAGGGTTAAAATACTACCTCTGCCACTAACTAATTTTGTGACCTTGGCCAACTTATCCTCTGTGTGCCTCAAATTCCACACTGTAAAACTGGGATAACAATCAAACCTTTCTTACTCGCTTGTTGAGAAGATTGAAGGATTCATTTCTGTAAAATGCTCAGAAATGAATGTAGCACATTTTTGGTGCTCAACAAATGTCAACTTAATATTACAGTGGTTTACAAGTCTCCTTTCTAATCATCTTCTGTGTTTCCTGGCTAGACTAAGTCCCAAAGGAAATCCTTATTTCTCCTTTTATAAACTCTTGGGGTCCACCCTTCTGTTCCATCCCACCACCTGTTTAAACTGAAGGAGAGGATGCCTCCTCCCCACTCCTCTGGGCCATGGAGAGTGCTTCTCCCTTCACACCCCTGACTGCTGGCCCACAGCTAGCCCTCATCACACTAACAGAGTGAGGTGTGATTCCGGGGAGACAAGCAGGGCATGTGAAACCCTTCCTTTCCCTCCAGTGTTGGCCACCCTTGGGAAGCACCTGGGATGCTCACCTCCATGGCAGAACAGCCCTGTGCATTATTGGGCTGATCCTCTCAAGGGAAGGCTCGCTGTGGCCCAGAGATACCTGGGACAGGGTAAGTCTCTACTTCTGGGACACAGTATCATGACACTCATTTACCCACAGCCCTGAAGTTCATGGAGAATGTGGCTTCATCAGTAACAAAGAAGACATTTATCGCCTGCCTACTCTTTTGTGTCATCTCTCAGTTGGCTGCTGGAGACAACATGTGTATAAGTATTGGATCCCCTTAGGCCCCAACATATATGATGTAACAAAAAATTCTGTGGCTTAACGTTGGTTCAGGGCGACTGTGTAACAGTTCTGACTCTGCTGATGCTAAACTATGGGTATAGAAATTATAGAACCTCCTCAAATATCTTTCATCATAAAACCAGCTTTTCTTATTTACCTGTTTCTTAGTAATTGCCAAAGACCATCAAATGATGGCTTCACATAAAACAGCAGCTAAAGTTTAAGAGCCCTCTTGACATACCCACTGTGGTAAACACTTTACATAATTTCTAATTATCACAATTCTACAAAGCAGATACGAGCATCCCCATCTCACAGACGAGGGAAAAACTCAGAACGAACTGACTCAGGCTCACGTGGTTCAGTGGCAGCATGTGCACGCAAACCCAAGTCAAAAAACTACACCCCTTCGTATATGTACCTAATCATCTCCCACCGATTAACACACAGCGGTGGGTCAATACTCAGGGAACTCAACACACTTTTTAGCTTTAAGTTGCTCCAGAGGCCGCTTCTAGCTCTTTTATAAAATCCCAGCTCACTGGTTTCTAACACTGGAAGAAAACTCCGATTTTGCCATTGTTTGCACAGCAAGTCTGAAATGTTCACAGCGAGATGACAGAATAAAACTAAGATATAAGCAGAATAATATTTCCAGGTAGACAGGCACAATGGACATTGTGCTATTCTGAAGCATTAAGCAAAGTAATCAAAATAAAATAACGTTGTTTAAGCCTTCTTTTACAAACAGGAAAATTAAGAGTGTAAGAAGGTGCAACAGCGCCACCTATGGCTAAAAAGACCTTCCAGGTTGCCGGGAAAGATGGAACACAAAAATTGCCTGTAGGATCAGAAATGAGAATCAGATAACTAAAAGCTTATGTAGCACATACTGCACTTTGCTTCGGGGGAAGGGTATTTAATTCAGTATTTAATCTGATATTGCTAATACTCCTGAATATAAACAAAAGACATAGGCTCATGGAAACTCATCTTAGAAGAGGAAAGAATCAAGTCCAGCCACTTCATTTTACAGGAGGGGAGACTGAGACTTTGGATCTGTCCTCCTGGCAATCCGCAGCAAAGCTCTCCTAGGCCTCATGTCTTGCACTGTAGCAAAAACCAACAGATCCGTACTAGGCCTATATTCATAAAAGTCACGTCTGTACTTTTCCAACAGTAGGTAATCTAAGTATCTTGCAAAATACTTCTCAAAGAGCCAGGAAATCATACAAGTTTGTTGAAATACAAAAGCATTTATTTACATATTAAAACAGCATGAGTTTTATTCTGTCTATTAAAAAAGTGACATGTGAAATCAAAATTTTGATATTTTAAAACCTGTTAAGAGTGCAGAAAAAAATCAAAATTTTATTTAATCACAAAACAGAGAAGCTTATTCCCTGAAAATGATCAATGTGGATTTTTCTAAACTTAATGGTTCTGGTCAGAATACCAGGAATTTAAATGTCTGAGTGGATGGTTACAGGACAACAGGAATTCTGAGTTGTAACAATACACATTCTGTGTAAATAATTTTCAAGGTCCTCTGCTTAAGGCAATTTAACTAGTCCCTGTCTCGCTAGAATGATACAGATTTCATTAAAACTTCATACTGCCCTAGAAGTAAAGAAAACTGAATCCTTGTTACTTTAATCCATATTCATAAATATCATATATATACATAATGAATATGCATCAGAAATAAGCTACCCTTTTTAGTATTCAGACTTGATACTTCTAAAGTATCAGTCATTGTGACAGTACATTTTTATTAAGCACCTCTATGGTGCTTTGTATACAAAGCGTCTAACTCTCACAGTCAGACAAGGTAAACGATATTACTCAAATTTCACAAATGACGAAATGTCCTTAAGCCATGAAAACAACTAACATATTCATCATCAGGATAGGAAAGAGTAAGGATTTTACTTACAATACTCACTGACAATCTTTCCATCCATACTAAGACTACGTAAAACAAATTCAGTCTTTGTAAATTTTTCAGTCAATAAGCGCCCCTAGAGAAAAACAAGCAACATCATTAGCAACGGTTTAACGTTCAAAGCCCACTTCTCTTTTGCACTATAATTACTTTTAATGATTTGTTTTTAGTGCTTACAGAGCACTAAAACAAAAAAATATTAATTTTAAGTCATTACCTGAGAATAAATCATTTGTGAAAATGTACAATTTTAATTTATGCCACTCTGTCTCACATTCTTACTGGTGTCTCTCCTTTGAAGGCCTCATCAGGCTAAGATCGCTAAAATCGGTCATTTATGGACTCACAGGAGTTCGGGAAACCACTCAACGGGATGCTGATTAGAGGAGCAATTGAGAATGCATCCTGTGCAGCCTGGATTCCAGCACCGAGCTAGCCACCACCAGCTGCGTGTGATTTGGGACAAGCTGGCCCATCTCTCAATCCCTCAGCTGCAAAAAAGGAGACACTGATACCTACGCTCAAACACCTGCTATGAAGTAAAACATGAGGAAAGCATTTTGACTTTAGGTATGTGTCCACTCACAGCGAGTTGGTCATTATGATGATGAGGATGGCTGTTAATAAATTAAGCTAGACCAAAAAGTAGAAGTCACCATAAAGGAGAAACACTTTAAGTCAAACAGCATTTCCTTTTGGAGTGGATTGCAGAATATTCTATTGATTTTTTTAATAAACCAAATTTTGTCCATTAATTATAGATTTACAAGTTCATGGACAAGTCTCCAGAAAAAGTATTAGAGGCCTCTAACTTCTGATTACTAAGAAAGTAAAGTTTAAAAAAATCAGGGGGTATATTTTACCTCATTTGGGAGAGTATGTTCTTAGCATGCATGAGGCCCTCAGTTCAGTCCCCAATAACTCCATTTAAAAACTTTTTTTTAAGAAATGGAGAATTAAAGCAAAAATTTGGAGGAATACAGAATTCTTTTAGAGACTCAACTCAGATTTAAGATGGGGAAAAAAACTTCCATTTCTCAGAGGAAATCTTGAGAACTATGTAAACTGGATCTAAGATGTCTAGTCTTTTAACATTATTCATGAATTCATATTACCAAGTCTTAAAACTACCTGATAACCCACAGTGGTGATACTGATTGTAACAGCTGCCAACGCGGATCGAGCTCCGGCTAGGACTGCTGTGTACTGACATCTCTGCCCCTGAGGCCTCACCAGGCTGAGAGCACTAAATTCGGTCATTCATGAGCATCTCGTTTAAGTCCTCCATCTGTGCTTCTCACTCCCCCCTCACCATCTGAGGGAAGCACTGTTATCATCTTCTCCACCCGCAGATAAGGCCACTGAGGCACAGAGACTA
Source organism: Camelus bactrianus (assembly GCF_048773025.1). Taxonomy (NCBI): domain Eukaryota; kingdom Metazoa; phylum Chordata; class Mammalia; order Artiodactyla; family Camelidae; genus Camelus; species Camelus bactrianus. The sequence continues at coordinate 1,837,418 of NC_133566.1, forward strand.
AACCCGTTCCAGGTCACATTGTTATTAAAGGATGTCTGTATTTCTGCTGTTTTTCTTTTGACAAAGGAATCTGAGATATCAATTCAAGAGAGACTGTTAAATAATCAAGTCTGTCTGGCCTTCACAAAGAGCAGATACTATAAATTCCTGATATAGGATGAGGCTGCTGCCACAAACTGACTCAGCTTGAAATTAACATCCAAAATGAAGCAGCGGATACACGTAAGTATTCATGACTGTCAACTCCGCTCACGGGTCTGGGCCCTTCACTGCCTGAACGAGGGTGAAATCCCCACCCGTGTCATGGAGGTATGCACGGCTCTTCCAGGTCTCACCTAGGCTTCACGGGCTGTTTCCCCCCACAGACTGTCCTCAACGATTAAAAAGCTCTCAAGATTTTTACATCATGCAAAACTGAAAGACATTTCTGCAGATGGAGCACTTTCTCAGGCTTAAACCTTTTTTGCCTAAACTCACCAAGGGGGAAAAAGAAACATGACTCTACAAAGTCTCTGACCCTCACCACTCACAGGAGTAGAACGGCCTCAGCACAAGATGACTCTTCATATTGCAGGATGAGAACAAAATAAAGCCGCCCCAACATCAGGCACTCCCAGAGACAGCGCTCAGCAGTCTTCTGCACACTCACGGTTGTGCAGCCCTAACCACCATCTATTTCCTGAACACTTCATCACCCCAGAAGAAACCCTCTGTCACTAACAGTCACTCCTTAACAGCCCTCCACCCAGCCCCTTGCAACCATCACCTGCTCTCTGCCTCTGCATGTGCCTATTCTGGGCATTTGAGATCAATGAAATCAACAATATGTGGCCGTTTGTGTCTGGTTCCTTTCACTTAATGTGCTGTTATCAAGGCTCGTCCATGTTGAAGTGGCATAAGCATCTCTCTCACTCTTTTTTTTTTTTAAAACGTTAAAGTTTTTTAGAAGGTGGTAAGTACTATCAAAAAGAGTATAGTGGAATATAAGGGATTGGGTTTGAAAGGGAAAAGGGCGGGTTGAGCAGTCAGGGTAGACTTCCCAAAGCAGGAGGCCTTTTTCATCTTCCCTTTAATTTTTTTTCTTTTTTATTCACTCTTACGTCTGAATAATGTTCCACTACATGGAGATACTACATTCTGTTCATCAATTCAGCAGCTATGTATGGACGAGGTCCAGAAGAATGAGTTTAACAGGTGACTAGCAGGGATGGCATTTAAACAAAGGGCAAGATGTGCTTTAAAAGAAAAGCCAACCAACAGAGGCACAAGGAAATTCACTGCGTTTCTGAACAAAGTGCTTGCTTGCTTCGGCAGGACTACCATGCAGGGCTGGGGCGGATATTGGAAGGGATCACGGTGAGGGAGTCACCTGAGAAGACTCCCCACTGCAAGCAGCTCAGACAATTCTCCTACCTCATCCTGTATTTTTAGAGCCATGTTTCTATGTTTCTCTTATTTCAAGTAATAGCACTTTAACTACACATCTGATCATCTGCATCAGACCACCTTACCTCCAAGCCACAGAAAATCATTCACTGACCGGAGCAGCTTCAGGACATAACGGTGATGGATCAGGGAGTCCTGCAGCATCCCAGCCTGCAGGCACAAACCCCACATGTGCCCTGTTGATGTCCAGAAACTAAAATGCGTGGAAAAATCTTACTGCTGGTGCATGACATCTACCCCCAAATTACCCCCAAAATCATGCTGGCAAAGCACTATTCAACCCTCTCACTACAAAAAAAAAAAAAAAAAAAGCTAAGAAGGCAAATTTAGGCTCTTCCATTGAAAACCAGCAACCGTCACTGCCAGTATCTCCGCTGGAATGCTCCTGACTTCAAAAACCACTGGGCAGTTACTTTTCAAACGTGTAACGCATATATGTATTCCACGTAGATGACATTACAGAAGGATTTTTCTTTTCAAAAGTTCCAGTTGCAACATTAGCACAAGAAAGTTTATGTTTCAGCTCTAAAAAAATTCAATTATCTTCCACTTTCTTAATGTTGATCCTATTATTATTTTATAAAGGGAGCTATGCTGCATATTATAAACCAACTGTTTGGCTTCTGCAAACAAGACCTTTATGACCTCACTATTTCAGAGCAAACTTTAATGATACTTTGAGAGGTGGGGCCTGGGGCGCTCACTAACAGCTCTTTAAATACAGACAAGGATGTGCTATTAAGTAATGAAAAGGCTCTAACTCCACATTAACTCAGAAACCAAAGAAACTACACCAAAACGTTACTTTATCATTTTTAAATATTCCGATTCTTTTGAATATTAAATTTCTTAAAAGATATAATTTCTTTTTGAGAAAAACAACAGCTGTATTAAATTTCCTTTCACAAAGAAAGCAATCTTTATCAAGAATAAAAACCCCTATAAAAATCCAAAAGACGGGACGTTTCTAGCTAAGTGAACATGCAGATCTGAAAACAAACATATGTCCTATCAGATCTCACTCGAATGAGCACAACAAAGTACTGGGATACCCTAGAACTTACCTCTTCTGTTCCAAATGTTGGCTGAGCTAAGATCATCAGCCAAGGCAGGGAAGGAGAGAAGAGGAAAGTCCACCTGGCGGCCTCCATCTGTTTTCTTCCAGCCACAAGGTGCCGCAAGGGCGGCCCCACTAACAAGCCCTCCCCATAAGGAAATCCGTCATCCACATGCCCCTGCCGTCCCCAGGCAGCCCCGATGCCCCACTCCCACTGGTCACCTCCCAGCCTGTGAATGGTCTTCTAATGACCCCGCCAGTTTGTGGCAACCTCCCCCTCTTCCCTGCTACACACACACACACACACACACAGAGCCAAGGCAGCCTTCCCAAAGCACAAATTTGATCACATCAACCCCCACTTCAAACCCTTCAGAGGCTCCCTGGTAGAGTTCTAGCCCCACCCCTGACCTTGACCCTGACCGTGCTCGCCCAGCCTCACCTCAGTACCCAGGTCCCCAGTGACCTCAGGGGCCCCCTGACTTGCTCTTACTTCCCACTTGCCTCCAGGCTCATTTTGACTGTTTCTCAAGGAAGCCTTCCCTCCCTCCAACCTCTGCAATTTGTTCCTCTGTTCCTAGAACTTTCTAGGTTAAGTCAACTTCTGACACTGCTAAGCTCCCAAGAAGCAATTACATTTTACTTACTAATGTGGGTCCACCCTCTCTCTACTAGAAACTCAGAAGTGCGCATGTTATGAATAAATGAATGACGGGGTGGGTCTCAAAGGGAGAGACATACCTGCTCTCGCCCGTCCCGGCCCTTCTTTCTGAAGAATATCAGAAGCAAAACCAGAAGTAGCTTTCCTGAGGGTCACTTCCTGCTGACACCCTTCACTGCCTCCTGTGTCAGTTCTAGTAAAACCCAAGCTCCTCCTAAACCCTCCTCCCAGGAACTCTCCAGTGTCCTCCCCAGCAGGGACACCATCCACCCTGGACCACAGAGGGCAGTCTCCATGAGTCCCCACCCCACAAGCCTCCAGGCCTCTGCCCGGGCTGCACCTGCCACCTGAGCCACATTCTTGACTCCTTCTCCTGGCTGACTCTTACTCTGTCCTCAGAACTGAATGTAGAGCCCATTTCTTCCAGGAAGTCTTCTCTGATAATGTCCTTTAGGTCTTGGCTGGGCTCACTCTACAGCAGCACTGCCTGGCGACCAAGTGGTGTTTGTCCACCCGCTCCTCTGAGACCATGACATCTTGGAGGCCACATGGGAAAAAGGAGTGAGATGACAAGAGGGTTGGGAAGAGCAAAAAGCAAAATCACAGCCCAAATCCCAAATTCAAGGATTCTGTCTCAGAAAAAAAAGAATAAAATGTTTCATACATGTGTCATTTGGCTACGATTTTTGTGGCTCATGGAAAGCAAGAGCTTGGTGTTCTAGTCCAAAAACCAAGTTACATACAAAGAAATGTATATATTCATATATAAAGCAAGCCAGAACTGCTCGACAACAGTTTGCAGTTAAATTCCAAAGGAAATTTGATAAAGGCAATCTCTCTCTCTCTCCTTTTTTTTTTTTTTTTGGAATCATATAGTTTCAGAAGTGTTTGTATAACTAAGTGATTGCTACAGCCCATGATTCTGCACTGGAGTGTTTGGGGCTGAGGAGGCCCAGATTACATGCACTGTGAAAATGCAATCACACCAACACACTGACAGGCGCCCTAGTGGCTGAGCTGAATTTTCAAAGCAGACAGCCTTACAATGGAACACAGTTCTATGTAGAAAGTAAGAAATGCAATGTTCTGTACTCAATTTCATACGTTATATGGGCCACTAACCAATAGTGCATCTTGTCTAATGAAACCCAAAAATAAATTGCCAACGTCGATTTTCTCCATCTGATCATTTTATATTAACATTGGTTATCAAACCCTCAATCCATACAGAAACCTCAGGCTTACGCTGCAGCAGAGTTACATCCCGCGGAAGAAAGCTGATTAAGGAAGAACTGGAGAGTTCCCCTTCAGAAGCTGCTAAGTCTGGTTTTGCACCTGTACGTCATTTGCAACCACGTCATGGTCAAAGGAGTAAGACCTAACCTCTGTGGGGCGTAAAGTACTGCGTTGCTTCCGAACCATCAAAGAACACTGAGCTTTGTGAAACAGTCCTGAGGCACTTAAATCGCACTTTTTCTGAAAGGCTCCAAAACTGACCTACTTGATCATTCCAGGTACAACAGGGAGGTACCGGAATTAGTAGAGAAAACATGCCCTTGAAGTCTGACAAGGCCCTGCTTGAATCCTGCTACAGCATTTACTAGTCACTAAATGGACCAATAACTTAACCCCTCTGAGAAGGCTTGCCAATCCGTAAAAGGGGGCTGCCACCGCCCCCATGTGAGGGATAGATGTGAATGGAACACGCAATTAGGGCTGCCGACTGGTACCTGACACGGGGCCTGGCTAGTTTCCCTCCGCTGCCCTTCTCCCCCTTTAAACTTGCACTGTTCCCCCTGGTAAGGATCAAGCCCCCAGAATAGACTGCCCTTATCTTCTGTGTATCCCCGGATACATGCCTTACCCTTAGGAGGCCAGAAAAAGAACTGTCTCCTCCCCAGTCACTATCACTGTTCTTAAGAGTCTGACTTTTTTTAAACTCTATTTGCAGGGAGACTATTCCAGAACTGTCCAAGCACCATTCTCCAGGTTGGCTCCCCTCCCAGCACCCATCCCTTTTCATCTCAGATCCTCTGTCTGATTGCCTTCTGTTCATGGGAAAGAGAGTCCGGTAGGGTGGGGACTCCCTAGGCCTCCCTCCCTCCCTGACAGGTAAGTGTGACTACTTTCTCCCCACTCCCCACTCCAACTCCAGCTTCTAAGGAGTCTCCCCTCCAGGACCCTGCAGCCTCTGCATCGTCCCAAGTCGCACACGTGGCCATGACCCTCCCTTTAGATTTCATCCTGGTTGGCCCTGCCCACCACCTGGCCCTTTAAGGATAAATGGCATTGCTCTGAAAATCCCAAATGCTGCTGACTGACACACCAAAGCTGCATTGTCTGGGCTTTCCTCCAACCGAGGCAAAGCCCTACCCTCCCTCAGATTCAGTCTGCACCTCTTGAGAAGAGCTAACCCACATGTAAGGCTGTGAACACCAGCTAAGGATGAATCCCAACGTGTATCTCTAGTCCGGCGCCTTCACCTGAGCCCCAGGCTCATAGACCCGAGTGCCTCTTTGAAGTCCTAACTTCGATGACAAATGACATCTTAAAAATGCCTCATTTCCACCATTTACTCTGGAATTAGATTCCTGGCAGGTACCTCCCAGACTCCCCATTTTAGTAACAGCCCCAGCACCCACCTAGGTGTTTGAGGTCACATTCAATTTCCACTGTTCCCTCCCACCAGTCCTGCCCTGGAATCAGTCTTGTCATTTCTGTCGCTAAGCCCATCTCAAGTCTGGTTCTGCAAAGACCGCGACCGGAACCCCACAAGCTCACAGCAAGGTGCAGTGAATTACAGTCCTCCGAAGGGTGCTCCCTGGAGCAGGAGGCATCTCCTGCCGATGGTCACCTCACAAGGCACTGGATTCTCACACAGGAGGACCAGGAGAAGGGACTCAAGGTTCTCCAGTGGTCTGAGCTTTGAAGGACCCGAGGTCTGGGGGAGCTCCTAATTAGCAGACACACTTGCCAGTGAGCAGATGAGGATGGAGGAACCCAGGCAAGGCTGTTCTCACTCTGACCCCTGGGCTCTCAGGAGCCACAGGAAAGGCCTGTGTCCAGGGCACAGCCCACCCATCACAGATCCCAGCCTACATTTGCCAACCCGGACAGCCTAGACTCCTTCTATTTATGACACTTCTTTTCTGTTCCTCCCGAGAATGTGATAGACTCTTTCAGAAAGTCTGGCCTGTCTCAAGTGAGACCAAGTCAGTGAAGGATGAAGTGTCCACATTTGGACTAGAGCATGAAAGGAGAAACAAGGCCTCATGGCCAGCATGACGGTGGTGGCCTAACCCTTCCCCCGGGGGAGATGAACCATGGTAGGGGTGAGAATGCAAGGTCCTAGTTCGGCCAAAGTATCTTCCTTCACAGCTGACTGTGGTGTTGGGGTCTCACTATTGAAAACTAACGACATGGCTGTCAGTCGTGGACGTAGCTGCAACAGACACAGAGTTAGCTATTTACTGCAAAAGTGGGTTAAAAGTAAAGGCCGGTACAGGGAGGCCTGAACGGCTGCTGAGGGAAACCACAGACCCGGCTCTGAATGCCAACTGGATGAAGCAGAGTAGAACATACGGTCCCCTTTAGAGGTTCGTTTGTCCACCAGATCCAGGTGAGCAAGCCTCTTTGGAGAAGGCCATGTAGTCCTGATACTCAGAAAAACCAGCCTCGTACAGGGAAAAAAAGAGTGGCATGAATTATAGACCTGGTACTGTCCCTTTATGAAGGCAAACTAAAGTAAATGGCAGGGGGAAGTTGAATGCAAAAAAAAAAAAAAAATGACTGCTTCCTCCAACAGCGTCCCCTGCAGCTACTCACCCCCGAGCCGGCCACTTCCTCCTCACCAGTGACCGCCGGCCAGTAAGCGCCATCACGCACGTCACACAGCGACAGCCAGGAACCGCGTGCTGAGCACTTTTGTGTAAAAGCAGGAATCGAGCAAGATGCTGCAGACTTTGAATTTCCAAGTTTAAATACTCCATGAAAAGAATCCCTCAGCAGCAGCCTAAATCAATTCGCATCTCACTTCTTCAAAACAAATTTAATAAGGGCGCATTTGTCACCAAATATGAGGAGGACCAAACAGGTTCCTCAAAGCAAGGATTTTAACAGGTATCAAACACCAGTGGGTGATGTGCTAACAAAGCAAATATTCCAAAAAATTAGAAAATAAATAGTTGACTAGGATAATACATGGATCAAGGCAGCTGTTAAGTTTTTGCTTTTTAAAGCGATGGAGACAGCACAGAGGGCGATCTAGCTATTTCCAATGCAGGGTGTGAACAGCCCACCTTTTCAGACGCAACAACATGCTCACAGGGCGGTACAAGAGAAAAAGGAAAAAAGAAAAAGGAAAAGAGGAACAAGCGAAAATTAGAAAGAAACAAGAACAAAAGTGAGTTTGACAGCCTGTACAAAATTTTACGTGAGTGTGATGAGGACAGGGACGTGGGGAAGGTGAGACCCACCCTCACCTCCTGCTCCAGGGAAGGCAGGGGACTGTGGGGATCGGCGCTGCCCGGGGACACCAACGTGGTCAGAGCCCCAAACCAAAATTCCACCTACATGTGTCTAGATAGCTTTTGAGCTACAAAATGTGGTTGCATTTCAGGCTGGAAAGTTTTACTCACTCCCACCAAGAGCAGCAGGAGAGAATTAGGCTCTGCTCCTGCACCAAAGCATTGTTTTATAAATTAATGACTAAGGAACAGTAAAAGGAACAATGGAGTAAAAGTGACTGGAGAAGAACGTGCTTGACCCGAGCTCACTGGCCGAGTTATCTCACTGACGTTCAGATGCTGGCTGAGCCCTTATGGTACCAAAACAGACAGATCCACCAGGAGGGAGGTTTAATGCGCTGCTGTATTTTGATGCCGAGAACCATGACTGATACACGAGGTTCTGGGTAAACAATGATGACAGTGTCAAACACTATGGGCTAAGCACACATCCAGCTACTCTGCCAAATCCCAAGGACAGACTTCAAAAGGCAAAAACAGGCTGGCATTCTCTGGTGGGTCTACAGACTCAGAGTCAAGCAATTGCTGAGCAAACATGTCACCAGTGCCTCCTATGACAAAAGAGGAGGCACTGGACAGGGGGCTGGGGCAGGGCTCCAGGCTTCCACTGCTCACCTACTGGTCTGTGCAGGGGGAGAAGACAGTCCCTGCTTACGTTGCACCGATGCACCTACCCGGACTAACGCCTGGGGGCTCAGCAGGAGGTGACAGGTGAGGTGAACGGAGCCAGTCTGGGAGTGGCCCGGTGCTGGCAGCTGTGCCTTCGGCAGTGCCCAGGCTCCTAAAGTTGCCACCTCATCTCCAAGTAGCAGAAGGGGAGTGTGGACATATAGATCACAGGGCCTTGTGAGGACAAGTACAGATCATGGCCACGACATGCCTTGCCCCTTCCTTAAGCCATACAGGAATGTCCGGGAAGGAACTGAAAATTCATCCAGAGTTTGCCAGGCACCACAGGCAGGTGGGACTCGGGTCCCCTGTGCCTCTCACTCACAGGGCTGGTCTGGACTTTCTTTTTATCAATTCTCTGCAATCTTCTCCTCCAATTGACCAACAACCAGAAAGTAGGATCTGATCTTAGGTAAGTTCAAGAATGACAGAGCACCGCCTCCACAGTGGGCCCGGCAGCACATGCCAGGTCCTCCGACCGTCACCTGTGGGACCGCCATGAGTGCTCTCCAGACTCAAGGCCCGAGGCCGTAGGCCGGGGGGGACACAGCTTCCCTCACTCTCCCCAGCAAAGGGGGACCACCTCTCGGCAAAGGCATCTCAACCTCTCCTGCCCGAGGGACAGCACGATGGACACACGGGGAAACAGAGCAGAAGATGGGGGTTAGGCAGACCAGAAGAGCTCGTCTGCACTTTCGAGGCAATGTGAGGACTTTGACGTAATCACAGGGACAAAGTGAAGATGAACCTTTCCCTGCTCTGTCCCATACTCCGTGACAAGCCTTTTCCTGTGTAAATAGTTCATTCGGAAGTCCCTGGCGGTGTTTCTGATGTCCTAACCTGGCATGGTGACTGTCGGGCATGAATAGAGGGCCTGAGCCGTGCAGGTGCTGGGCCTAGGAGTCAGGAGACACCTGCTCCACCCTCAGCTCAACCAGAGCCTCGTTCTGCATCTCGGGATTCAGCGTCTTATCTATAAGCAAAGAGATGAGACTGTCCCAGGAAAGGCTGCCCGACATTAATGAAATGAGATCCATGTAAAAAAAGTTTCCCATTTGCCACATTTAAAAAGTAAACAAAGAAATAAACAAACAAACAAAAAACAAATACTAGAAACTGATTTTAAGAACAGACCTTACTTATTCTACTGTATGTAAAATACTATCATTTTGACTTGTAATCAACATAGAAAGTAACAAGGTAGATTACATTCCTTTTACTATATGTCTCAGCGTCTGATGTGCATTTGACCTACAGCACATGTCAGCTCAGACCAGCCTCCTCCCCAGTGTTCCTAGCATCAGTGGCTGTGGCTACTCTATTGGACAGCAACTCCAGGGGTCCCACCAGGGGTCCTGGCTGAAAAGCGGGAGAAAGTGTCCACAATAACCATAAAAGGAGCTCTCTGAAACAAAGGCGGATTCACTTTTAAATGTCTGTAAACCGGCGGGCTGCACCTCCCTCCACCCTTGGCTACAAGACAGCCTTCTTCCTTGCTGATCCCTTCCTGGATGTAGGGAAGCAATCTGGCACACAGCGAGGGTGGCCGGGCTTCCAGGTAGACTTACCTGCTGTCTGTGTCCAGTCCCATGAAGTCCTCTTTCTCAAACAAGGTGCAGAGGAGTGGGATCTTGTCCCCAGACTTGTTGGGGTCCCATCCAGCCACTTGTACTTGAGCATGATGAAGAGTGACTCAGTGAAGTCCTCGATCCTCTTCTCCACCAGCCTGCAGTCCTCGTAGATTGAAAGCCATGTCGGTGCGTGTCTGCTCGGCTACCTCCCCATGCAGCACAAAGACAAATAGCTGAGAGTCATAGAGCGTGGTGCCATACAGCTCCTCTGCACGTGGAGCTTCTCGAAGGCCTTAGCCGAGAGGCAGTCGGCAATGGTGACAAGGCCCACTACATTGCTGTGGGTCTGGAAGTCGCTCCACGCATTCTCAGGCGCATAGTGGTGCCTGTAGTGGATACAGAGTGCCCACTGGGAGCCGCACAGGCTGATTTGGCTCACCAAGGAGATTCGCTTATAGATGCAAAAGAAATTCTCCTCTGAGATGATCCCAAAGGCTTGGATCACCACGGGGAGAATCTGGTCATTCTCAGCGCACTGCACGTAGAGAGGGATGCTCATGTTGCAGCCCCTGCTGAGAGGGGAGAGGAGATCGAGATACATACTCTGCTGTGGGCTGTGGGCCCCTCTGGGTTGTGGTGACCTGGTGTGTACCAGCCAGAAGGTAAGGGAAGCCCAAGCAAAGCCGGGGGTACAGTTTATCCTCAGTGTCTGCACATGGCTACCGTAGGTCGGATCACATTACCCAGCTTTTGGTCCAGGCTTCCTGCCCATGCAGACCAGGGTCATTTCTTGTTTTCTGTTCCAAGCACCTAGCCAGACCCTGATGCAAAGTCAGTGCTCAAAACTGCTGAATAAAGAAATGAACAAAGGAACTGCTTTCCACACCCCTTTAAGCAGAATATAAAGAAAAGAACCACAGTGGGATCAAAACATCTGGATTTCAACTCCAATTTATTTGAACTCCTAAGCTGCAGAATAATGGATAAGATAACTTGCTTTGGGGAGGAGGGTACAGTTCAGTGGTAGAGCACGTGCTTAGCAAGTACGAGGTCCTGTGTTTAATACCCAGTACCTCATTTTAAAAAGTGAAACAAATAAACAAACCTAATTACCCTCCTCAAAAAAAAATTTTTAACTCAAAATTCAAAAAAAAGCCTTGCAATTGACACAACATTGTAAACTTGACTATACTTCCATTAAAAAAAAAATCCTTGCCTAACAAGAATATATCTGGATTATGGAAGTTTGCAAATGTAAAATGCCTAGGTTACAACCTGCATAAAAAGTGGGGACTGTACAAATTTACTATCCCTCCTTTATGAGCTATATTTCCTTTGGGGTGGGTTATAACCTCTCAGAGCTAATTTTCTCAGATTAAAAAACAGAAAATATTACCTGATTCTCAGTACTGCTGAAGAATCTGATAACCCTATTAAAGCATCTGAAACACAGAGGTTACTCAATAAATATTTGTTGAATGAATGAATAAACAGGCAAGTGAATGCTGCCCATGCTACAGACCATCACAATGGTACTGCCTGGAAATCCCAAGCCCATGTTCCACCCGACTCTACATTAACCATGTGGGTGAACTGTGCAGGTCTGTGTGCTTCTCTAAGCCCCAGATTAATCATGAATAGAAATGAGGGCAATAACACAAACCTCAAAGGGTTAATGAGTCAGTAATGAATTGTCCCCGAATTTTGCAAGATTGAACCATTAAGGAAAATTGGGCAAAGGGTCCATAGGCCCTCTCCATATTATCTCTTATGACTACATGGGAATCTACATTACATCACAAAATTAAAAGTCTAATTTTTTAAAGAGGCTATTGAGTTTAAATGAGCTCACTGTCTCAAATAAGGAACACACAGCACAAATAGGACAAGCCCTAGACCATGAGATACACTCAGTTAAATTACCCACTGAACCCACTGGTCCCTCCAACTTCAGAACACGAGGATGGGTCCTCGTGGCCAGATTCCACTGCACCTGAAGCTAACAAAGCTAATGGTCCCCACTTCCAAGAGCCCCTGTCACCACCCTAGGTCTAAGTTTGTGTTTGTAATTTTTTTTCTTTTTATTAAATAGAAACCCCCAATTGCATAGCCTTCAGGTCACCAAAACCTGACCACAGAAATCAAGATGGCAACCCTTCTTGGTGAAACAATAAAATGAAAAGCCATTTCCACAAGAACTCTGTGTAAATCTACTAGGGAACTTCATCCTGGACTGAGGGGAAGAGGACTGGGGAGGAGGGGGCAATCTGGGGCACAGAGAACCATGGGCCACCTGTCCCACGATGGACTTTAGTTTCAACACTCACTCTCTAGGAACTTCAAAATACACACAGATTGCTATGGACAAGATTTTTTTTTTTTTTTAAGAAATCACTGACTCCCTAGCAGGTCTTGTTTCTACCGAGACACAAATGGATTATGTGTATAATGTTTCACAAAAACCCTAAAATACTATCACCCCAACTTGACACATGAAGAAACTGAGGGAGAGAGGTTTATCACGTTGTGCAAGATTAGAGAGAGGCCACATCAGACAACGTATTTAAACCCAATCCCCTGCTCCATTGCTCACACTAGAAAGTGTGATACACTGCCCCTTTCCTGCCCTTTCCCTGCAGTAAATCTCTGAAGACTTTTCTGTGCCACCTGGAATCACAATCACATCAGTTTTCCACAAAGAGCTATGTCACTCCTTGGAGGACGTATCAAAATCTAAAGGGTTGGAATGGGAGGAGAGATTTGCATTTTCTGTTTCTCAAAGGAAACATGGCTTTAAAAGAAACTGAAAAGGACTTATCTAGGCTATGGTCTCATTGTACAGAGAAGGAAATGGAGGCTCAGAAGAGATTAGGAAAGGTCCTTATTAACAAATATTGCCTGAGTGAAGCACCAAGCCAGCCCTGGGCACTGCTGTGGGAGGATCTGGGAGGCCCAGTAGAATGAGTGTTAGAAAAAGGAAAGAGAAGAAGCATACAAGGCGCTGTCTCTACATCACCATAACATGGAATTCCAGCAAATTATCCAGTATGGGTGCAGCCAACATTAAGATTGGCTAGAGAGGTTATAGAAACCTGGAAGTCTCAAGCATAGTGGAAATTCCAACATTTACTATGTTTTTTTCCCAGTTCAAGCATCAGCTCAGTGGGTACTCTGTACCAGGGACTACACGAGGCCTGGAGTTCTCCCAAATACAGATCTCTATTACCACGTGTGCAAACCACATAAAGGCCACCAGAAGAAAAGCTCCCACAGATAAGATGGAATTACTGAAACTGAAAGCAGCCAAGCAGCATATATTAACTAGGAAAAATGGTGCTGCTAGAAATGGACTCATGGGCATAGAAACAAACTGTGGTTAGCAGGCAGGAAAAGGGGGATTAACAGATACACATTAATTAATATAAAATAAATGACAAGGACCTGCTATATAGCACAGGGAACTATATTCAAGTTCTTGTAATGATTTGTACTAAAAACAATCTAAAAGGTATATATATATGCATATGTTAATAACTGAATCTCTGCTGTCACCTGAATCTAACATTGTAAGTTAACTACACTTCAATAAAAAATAATTAGAAAAAAAAGTAAGTCATTAAAAAAAAATAAAAGAACACTGTAATACCTGTAGCTGTAGGTGGTGGAGAATTCTGGCTGCAAGCAGCAAGTCCACTGGATCACTCCAGCACTGACTATCAACCTTTCTGAACATCAGAGTCACTTGGCTTCACTGAGGTTACTTTTCTCTTCTGTGAAAGGCTACAATTGCAACTAACAATGTATAGAATTTCATCATTCACAAGCCCAACAATTAGTGAGGACTTCCCATGGGCCAGGCTCTGGACAGATGAAAAGATAGGGTCTCAGATATATTCAAGGGTAGAAGAAGTTTTTGCCATAAAGACATTAATTCTTCCTGTTTTGATAGACAGATTCAATGCAATTCTGATTAGAATGCCTACCAGACTTTTCATGGAATGTAACAAGTTAATTTATGGTCAGGAAAAGCCAAGAAACTTCTTTAGAACCACCACTGGGGAAGAGTGGATAGGTCATTGATTTCCACTGTTCTTTCTGAAGTGATGAAAACGTTCTGGAATAATAATGCTTGCACCACTGTGAATATGCTAAAAGCTGCTGAATTGTACCATTTAAATGGATGGACTTCACGGTGTGTGAACAATATCATAATAAAGCTGTTATATGAAAAAAATATTTCTTGACAATTATTTTCACCTCTATACAACTAGTCTGCCACACAATTTAAGAAAAACAAAAAACCAAAACAAACCAAACTGTGCCAGGAGCTATTTAGGACTGCAATATCCCTAGGTCTCCAACCCCTCTGGTGGTGCTGTTCCTGTTAACACACACTAGCTGGGCTGGGCTACTTAGGGACTGTAACTATCTTTCTAAAATCGACGTTCACACATTTCACCCTGGGAGAGGGAAGCCTGGAGGATGTCACAGCCTCATGCCTTCAGATCATTTTTAACTGAACCAAGCCCTGCTTTCAACACTGTAATCCCTCTCACTATATAAACACGTGACATCATCAAGCACCGCCATCATAACACCTGAAAGTGTTCAAGGAATTTACCTGCGGCAGAAACACTGAGGGAGGAGACAGAAGTGCCCTCAGCACTGACGCTCCATTTTGCCGACTTCACCAGGAGAAGCTGGTATTTACAGCCTGAGGCTCTCAGCCCGGGGAGCAGCGCCCACGCCACTGAGCTGGTCCTGAGGGAGCGGGAAAAGGAGAGGAGGGCAGCCCCGGGGTCACGGGGCAGGGAAATCGGGGTGGGGGACGCGGGCTACAGCCCCGCACGGAGGCCAGCCCCAGCCCCAGCCCCAGCCGCCCGCCGAGGAGAGGAAGCCCGGGAGGAGAGGACTTGCGGGCAGGAGAGGGGAAGGGGACGCCAGCCGCGGACTGAGGGGAGCCCGGCTGGGGCGAGAGGCGTCAGGTGCACACCTGGCCCTGGACAGCTGTGGCCGGGGCGCCGGGGCAGGTGGCGTGGGCAGAGGGGCCTGGCCCGAGCAATTCAGCTGAACACACGCTGACTCGCACCCTCGCGGGCTGTGACACGCGGACCGCCCTCCCGCAGCCGCCTTGAACTTTCCCGTGAGCCCCCTACCTTGCACTTCCACAGCCGGAGGCCCCAGCCCCAGGCAGGAGCCAAAGGCCTACCGGGCAACAGAGCTGAGAATCCTTTGGGGCCGATCCCCGGCTCGGAGCTGGAGCTTCCAAACCTCGGTCCAGCTGGCACCAACTGCGCATGCGCAGGAGGGCCAGCGATCCTCTGGGTTCTGCGAGAGAAGGTGGGGAAGCAAGGGAGGGAGAAGATGGGAGGAGGAGGGGAGAAGGGGAAAAGTGGAGGGAGACAGATGGACAGGAGGTGCAGAGAGAAGGGAGGGATCTAGAGAGGGGAGGGGAGTAGCAGAGATGGAGAGAAAAAGCTTTACCTCTGGGGGCACCCCGACACAGGCGGCAGTCCTGCCTCTGTACCCTTCTCTAACACTTCAAGGCCCGCAGCTCAAATTTTCCCTCCCTTGTCCACCCCTCCAGCCGAGGCCTCTGCAGAATCCCTACGGGTATCACATCCGTTGCCCCCAAGCGGAGCTGGGTTTCCTGTTGCTCTCGGAACCAAGCACCCGCGGGTGTTGCCGCTCAGAACTACCTTGGGAAGAGTATATATTCCCCTTTTACACGCTGAGAAACAGGCAGGCACGATCTCTGCCTTAGCTCCAGTGTCCCAGGTCTTGGGCTGCCCGGGAGCGGGAGGTACAAGATCAGAGCCCCAGACAGAGCAGACTGCCTGAGTGTTGGTGCATAGACCCCATCCCTCCTGGGTAAACCACACACCACCCTAGTGGAACAATCAAGGGCTCACAGTAGGTCCCTGGGTGTGGGAGAGCTGTCCTCAGTTCCAGTTCCCAGCTTGCTAGGTAGATAGGAGTGTTACTGAGTCCAAATTCATTCTCCTCAGTGCAGGACAGGCCAATAATTTGGGAGACCAGGTGTTGGGGCATGGAATAGCCAGTTTCTCTAGACCTTGATAGCAAAATAATGTCCTGGAAAACCATCTCCCCAAGTCAGAATTCAGGCTCCTTTCCTACATGCTTGGTTGTAGCAAACTTCTTGGTGTAGGAATTCTTTGTTGTTAGAATCCTTTGTTCTTGCAGCTATCTGCCTGGGTAAAATCTCTGTAAACCCCCAGCAAAACAAACGTTATTTTCTATTCTGCAAATTGTTATCTTTATATGAATGGAAAGTGTTAAGTATCCTTAAAGGTCAGAGCCTTGAAAATAGGCTCTCCTGTATATTTCAGGCTCTAGGCAACATTGTTTCACAAGCAAGATGAAGCCTAGGAGACATAGCACAGTGTTAAAGTCAAAGGAAAAGATCTAGTATGGAGTCAGATTTGTTCTTTTCTATTACCCGGGCAGAAGGCACTTGAGGATTTAAACCCCTTTAAGTTAAAAATAAATAAAAGTTTAAAGGAATTTACATACATAGGTGGGAACGTGCATAGCATACCTGGAAAAGCACACAAAGGATAGTAAACAGTGGCATCTCCAGGGAGGGCTGGAAGAACAGGGGATGAGGGAAAACTTCTTTCACTTGTGTATTTTTGTGCTCTGTTTGAATTTTTTTAACCATATGCATGGATTTCTTTTTCAGTTAAAAAACAATTGTAATGGAGCAAAGGAGTAATTAGCACAGCAAATACAGCAGCCATGGAATCACTGAGCCATCAGTTTTAATTTAAGCCAGGAAACATTTATTGACTCTCTCCTATGTGCCCAGTGCTCTTTTAAGAGTTCTTTTATTATTTTGATTATTATTATTATTTTTATTTTTATTTTATAAAATAATAACATGCTATCCCTCACCCCTGCCCAGGGTTGGCGGAAAACCGAGTTTTTCTTGAGTTGTTTTCCAAGGAGTAGAGATGATTTATAAACAGAACACATCTTCCAGGCAAAACAGTCAGAGTGGTTTTCCAGCAGGCCAGACAGCTATGAAGGGTTTACAGTAGAGGCGCCCAGAGGCTGAGAGAGAAAGCCTCCAGGACCCTACAACAAGCTGCCCAAAGTGCCTTCTCCATGGCACTACAGAAATAGGAAAGAAAAACTATGACTCCATATTAGATCTGTTCTTTTGACTTTAACCCTGTGCCCTGTTTCCTAGGTTTAGTCTTGTTGGTTCTGCACCTTTTGTAAAACAATGTTGCCTAGAGCCTGAAATATATAGGAGAACCTATTCTCAAGGCTCTGACTTTAAAGGATATTAACACTTTTCCATTCATATAAAGATAACAAGTTACAGAATAGAAAATAACATGTGTTTGTTGGAGGTTTACACGGATCTTACCCAGGTGAAGAGCGGCAAGAACAAAAGATTCTAACAGCAATGAATTCATAAACCAAGTTTGCAACAACCAAGCATTCCTGCTTCCCCTTTTTAATATAGAAAGAGCCTGAATTCTGACTTTGGGAGATGGTTTTCCAGGACATTAGACTTCCACCTTCTCAGCTGGCTTTCCAAATTAAAGTCACTATTTCTTGCCCCAAAACCTGGTCTCCCGATTTATTGGCCTGTAATGCACGAGCAGAACAAGTCTGGACTTGGAAACACAAACATACATTGAAAGTACCCATTTGGTATATTAAATGACTTGCTTCCACTCTTCTTCCTGACATTTTCTTCTCTTGAAAACTCCTGCTATGTTTATGAAAACCCTGTCATGTGGACACATTTGCATCTCTAGCCACTACCCTTCCAGGTAAGAACTGATGCCAAGAAGTCAATGGAAGTTGCCAGAAAAGAGCAGAATTGGTTACTGGCTGATGTTCAGGAGCAGGCTGGGACACCTGACAAGATGTCATAAGTACAGATAGACAGCTGGGCACCAAAGGAGAAGCTTCTAAGCCTCCATGAGGGACTTGTTGGATAGGAAGGAAAAGTCCCAACCTATAGTTCTGATCCCACCACGAGCTTCCTGGGTGAGGCTGGACAATTCACTTAAATTCTCTAGGCCCATGCTGTCCAACATGGGAGCCACCAGCCACATTCAGGATTATGAAGTTACTCTGTAGCCAGACAGAATTATAAATACACATTTTATTGCAAAGGTTCAGCAAGTATAATATTTAAAAACATTATTTGTTATCTTGCCCTAACGAGTTATTTTTGTATGTCTAGCTTTCTGTGGTTTGCAATGCCTGCGACTAATGTTTCCCTTACAGTGAGTTATTTTGAAATTATAAGTTGCTGTACACAGTACCCTCATATCACACTTGAAAAAAATTGATCCACATAATCAAGGTGATCTGACTTAGTAGTTATGAGCAGGGGCTCTGTGGTCAGCCTGCCTGAGTATAAATTCTCACACTGCCTCCAGGGGATTCTGTGTGAATCTTGGAAAAATTGTTATTGTTGTTGTTGTTGTTATTTGTGTCTCTTTTTCCTTCCCTTTTAAATAGCGAGGAATATGTAGACTATATCTCGTACAGTGTTGCCAGGATTAAATGAGTAAACGTCTGTGCTGCCCACTTCCCTGGGTTTCAGCATTCTCCAGGCAATCAGTGTCAAACTCAGAGGCATTCTCCACTGTCTTAGTCAGTCTGGGGTGCTGTAACATATTACCATGGGTCAGGTGGCTTAAACAACCAGCATGTTCCTTAAGTTGTGGAGGCTGAGGTCAATGTATCTGGGAGAGGATAGCCTTCATAGCTCGAAGATGGCTGTCTTCCCACTATCTTCATGGGCCATAGAGCAGAGAGAAGCAAGCAATCTGGGGCCTTTTATAACGGCACTAATCCCATTCATGAGGGCTCCACTCTCATGACCTCATTTTATCCTAGTAATCACCTCCCAAAGGCCCCGCCTCCCAATACCATCACCCTGGGAGATGGGGTTTTGACATATGGATTTTGAGGGGATGCAAACATTCAGTCCACACATCGGCTAACTCTCCCCAACATGCAGTCATCAAACCTGTAGCTAATTTCAAAGTAATGTTTATATCTCTCTGCCCATTTCCATTCCTGCATCCACTAACATTGAAGCACTGTTATATTTTATTCCTTATTTTTCTGGTAGAGATTTAATTGATTCCTCTACTCCAATGCTCTCCTCACACCAAACAGTCCTATTAACAGCCCTGCCAGGTAGGTCTTCTTTAAAACACTTTCCCACTGCACCTGGTTGTTTTTTAGGTGTAAATGTCAGAATCCTCTCCACACCCGAGCCTAGAACTTTAATCCCTTACACTACCGCTCACTATGTTATTTTTCTATTACCACTGTAACAAACTTCCATAAGCTTAACAGCTTAAACCAGCACAGATTTATCACCTTATGGCTGTGGAGGTCAGAGATCCAACACAGTTCTCACTGAGCTAAATTCAAGTTACCAGCAGGGTTCCTTCCTTCTAGAGGATCTAGAAGAGAATGTTTCCTTGTTTTTGTTTTTTTTCCAGTTTCCAGAGGTCATCCACATTCCTTAGCTTGTGCCCCATGACTTCCTCCATTTTCATGGCCAGCACCCTTTCTGAACATTGCTCCATGGCTACATCTCCCTCTGATTTTAAACTCAGCTGGGCTATGTCCTCCATTTTAAGGACCCCTGTGATTACATTGGGCCCACCTGGACTATCCAGGCAACTCACCCTACTGTCTCATCTCAGGATCCCCTTCTCCCCTCCCATTAAGGCATTATGTACGTGGCTGTGACACTCACCTTGTGTGACATTTCCTCCCATGAGCAAATTAAGGTTCAAGGCACTTATGAATGACTTTTTGTTTTTCTTCCTTAGTCTTTCTACCTTCAGTATGTGTGGTGAGATTATATGAATCCTTTTTATTTTGGCCCTCCACTAATCTTTAATAATGTATCATGGGTTTAAAAGGCTAATAGACAATTTAGAAGACAGAAATCTTCTAAGATTTTTCTCCTAATATGTCTGTCATCCCTTTTGCCATGTACAATAAAATGTCACAGTTGGCTAACCTGTGGCGGGGGAGGAACATGATTCTGCCACCACACTCCCCTCATTCACACCAATTTGATGATCGGCTAACCAAGGATCTATGCTCCCCGCTTCGCTCACTTCCTCCTCCTTTCCACTGACTATCCTGTTCCCACTGCTTCCTTCATTCACCACATCAGGATTTCATGACCATATTCTTCTCTAAGTAAAATGGATATCTTGCATCTACTGTCTGATAACTGTTCTTATTGTATATGCACA
Source organism: Camelus bactrianus (assembly GCF_048773025.1). NCBI lineage: Eukaryota > Metazoa > Chordata > Mammalia > Artiodactyla > Camelidae > Camelus > Camelus bactrianus. Next base: position 1,857,625 of record NC_133566.1, read on the forward strand.
CACTGACCTACACATAACCCCACCCATCTCTTTATTTTCCTAGAATCTTCCAGAGGAATCAGTTCCATGATAATGATGATAAAGATACTGACAGTGATGACAGGGGCCTCTCAAGGTTTCTGATAAAGAGGGAATCAATAAAGGGAGGGAATCATTGCAAAATTGCCCCAGAACAGGCTTAAACATAAATAACTGTTAAAGTGTTTAATGAAATTGACTAATATTTAACTATTTTTAAAACTTTGTAACACTGAATTTAAAATTTTAATGGGAATTTTCATTTACCCCTAACCAAGATTCAACTCTAGGACCAAAATCTAACGATTTCTATCTTCTAACAAATAGTCCACTAGCCTTTTAAACACGTGATCCTTTAAAAAGGGTAAGTGCTGGGCTGAAAATAAGCAGGATTCATATAATCTCACCAGACACAGTGAATGTGGAAAGACCAAGGAAGAAAAACAAAAAGCCATTCATAACGTCTTGAACCTTATGTTGCTCACAGGAGAAAATTTTAGCCAAGGTGAGTGTCACATCAACATGACACCTGAGTGGGACGGGGAAGACGGTTCCTCATCAGACATTTATGCTGACTTGTTAGATGCCAACAGAGTTTCCTCATTGGATTTGCTTCAAACAAGTATGGAAGAGTTTAGGCTCTACCAAGAGCAGACTAAACATTTTCCCCTGCTGTCAGATCACTGGACTGAATGTCCCCAGAAGAATGATATGATTATGTTTCATAGGGAAGTCTTCCTGAGAAGCAACAGGCTTTTCGAGGGCAGAACTGCAGGTCCCCCCATGGGGGGCTTGAGGACGGCAAGAGGGGACACTGGAAATACAGGAGGAGTGAGTTCAGATACTGCTGCTCAGGTCACCAAAGTCAGCAGTGCTATGTCTAAGGATATGTCATTCTCCCAAAAGTTCCATGAGTGAAGGAGCCTGTGAACACTAAGCAGGTTGTTAAGAAACAGCAGCTCATAATTTGCGTCACAACTCAATTACGGTATGTTTTGATATTTGGAAAATAATTAGCCCATTGTTATTTGAAACTGCAGCAGTAGTAATAGAAATAAAAAAGACTGAGCCGTCTTGGAGACAATAATTAATAAACAATTCTAAATCTGCAGGATTCCTTGACAATATGCAAGCAATGAGCTAGATGTGTGCTGCAGATACCTCTTACAGCAGGGCTCACCCCTGCAAAGCACAGAACTAGTTTTCTCAGCAGACATAGGGAACCAAGTCAAGATTCCTAATCTTGAGAGGTTTACTATATGGCAAGGAATATCAGACAAGTACATACAGCCAAATATGAATAAATGTAATCAAATATTATGAAATGTGAATGGAGCACAGACGAAAGAGAAATTCTTTTCACCTGGGATCTAGAGAGACTTCTTCAGAAAATGTGGCTTTGGAGATGGCCAAATTCACGGGTGGAATTTTGGCAGAACAGGATGTAAGGAATTTAAAAACTGATTCTAAAATTCATATAAAAATGCAAAGGATCCCAAATATCCAAAACAACTTTGAACAAGAAAAACAAAGTTGGAAGACTTACACTATCTCATTTTCAGACTTTTTTTTAATAAAGCTACAGTAATCAGAAAGTATGGTGTTGGTGTAAAACAGGAAAATAGAATAATGGAACAGAATACAAAGTTCAGAACTAAGCCAACAGTTATATAGAAAATTGATTCTCAAAAAGGATACAGTGGAGGAAAGGATCTTTTCAACAAGTAATGCTGGAATTGTTAGATAGTGATATGCAAAAAAAAAAAAAAAAGAACTTTGATCCACACCTCACAAAATATACAAAAATTAACTCAAAGTGGATCATAGATCTTAATAGGAAATCTAAAACTATAAAACAGCTAAGAGAAAAAGCATAGGCTTAAGCTTTATGACCTTGGGTTTGGCAAATATTTCTTTGCTATGACACGAAAAGTATAATCTATTTTAAAAAGTTACTGATAGAGTGAAGTTTACAAAAATGAAGACTCTTCAAAGCTCTTCTAAACACTGTGAAGCAAATGAAAAGACAAGCCACAGACAGAAGCTATTTGCAGATCATATATCTGGTAAAGGTCTCTCTTTGTGTCTGATCCAGAATATAATGGTTTCAAAACTCAATAATAATGCAAACACCTGAATGAATGAATGAGGCCAGAAAACACACGTCAGTAAAGATATCCAGATGGATAATAAGCATATGAAAAGTGCTGATTAAAGATGCCATTAGTCATTAGAGAAATGCTTTTAAAAACCACAGTGAGATACTGGTACACATACATAATAGAATGTATACGATTAGAAAGACCGACGTTACAAAGTGCTGGCAAGGAAGTAGAGCAACCAGAACTGATACACACCACGAGGAATTTACAATAGCACAACCATTTTGGAAAACTGTTTAACAGTTTCTTTAAAAATGGTAAACACCTATCTACCATATAACCCAGATATTCCTCATCTGATGCTTTAGAAAATAGAAGCATATGTCCATACAAAGACTTGTAACCAAATATTCACTGCAATATTATTTATAATAGCTCAAGTTGTAAATAACCCATGCACCCATCAAGAAGTAAATGGAGAAACAAAGGATGGTCTATCCAAACAATGCTCACAATAAACTATTCAGGAAAAACTCAGCACTAAGCAATACTCTGCTATAAGAAAAATAAGCTATTAATACAGCAATACAGATGACTCTCAGAATAATTACACTGAATGAAAGAAGTCAGACAACATAGAGTATATACTGCATGAATCCATTCATACAATGATCTTGAAAATGCAAACCAGTATGTTGTGATAGAAAGCAGATCAATGGTTTCCAGGGGAATAGACCGGGAGGGAGGGAGGGACAACAAAATGCAGGAGAAGAGTTTTGTGGGTGATGGGTATGTTCATTGTCTTGAATGTGGTCATGTTTCCTTGGGGATATACTTATGTCAAAACGTATTAAGTTGTACACTTTAAATGTGTGAAAATTATTTTGCCAAGTATACCTCAAAGATGTTTTAAGAAAAAAGGCACTTCTGTCCTGACACAACTCAGGGCCTGATTGGAGTGAGATGATCAGTCCCTCACACTGTCTGCCTAACAGGAAGGTCGAAAACCTCTCATGGAAGATAAGATATGGATTTTTCATTTGCAATGTCTGCCATGTAATAATTTCTAGACATGTAACATGTCAAGACTATATGATGGATAAAATGAGAATAAGAATCATTAGACAATGGATTCAAACCCCCAGGTGATGTAGGCATCAGAGTTACCAATAAAGGCTATGAAATACTTTTAATATATTCAAGAAAATAAGGAAATGATGGGAGAATATATAACAGGGTCAAGACTTTCACCAGAGAAATATACTGGAATGTATTTTTAAGAAAAATCAAACAGATACTCTAGAACTGAAGCTTTCAGCTCTGGAAACATGTAAACAGAGCTAATCAGGATCCCTTTTAAGTAAAACTTTCAGTAATGCCGGATAAAATACAACAACAAAAGTAACACAGAGCTAACTATGGAGAGAGAAGTTCCCAGGTGACAATAAAAAGAGGACACTTAACGCCAAAATGGTAATCTTGTGAGCTGATGCCACCGCACCCTGGAGGGAAGGGGTTTTCATCTGCACATAAATAGGGATACAATGTCCACTTAGGAAATAGGGTCCATACCAGATGTAGAAGAGTCTTCCTTTATAGAAACCTCTGCATAAGACGTATTGGAAGACTTGCCTCTTCACTGAAAGGGAGACTCACTGTTCTCCACATGTGCACATAGGAAAGGGGTGAAATAACCGGTTCTCTAGGGAGAAACAAAGTCTCCCTTAAAAAAGTCTAATCTCCACGCCCCTGCTTTATATGAATGTGGAATCCAAATTGATACTCCACTTAAGATTCCGGAATTCCCAAACCAAAAAATATAATAATTCAAGGTTCATCATATCACCTGGAGCCTTAGGATAAGCAACACAAAATTGTTCTCTAGGGAAACTTTAAAAACCAGGATGTAAGGGACAATCATAGGAAAAAAATTGTACTCACTATAGAGAAGATCCCACAACTCTGCATACACACAGACACACAACTAAAAACAGAAAGAAATCAGTGCCACAGGGAAGAAAGAGCTAACCGTAAAACACAGGATGATTAATATTCCAGAGCCTAAAATTATGAAACAATCTAAGAGAGAGCATAAAATAAGTATGACTGAATCATTAAAAGGTAAAATTAATCTTATATAACATAATGAACAATCAGGATATCATGAAAAATAAAACATCAATTTTTTAAAGAACTAAACAGAAATTATGGAAACAAAATACAGATATCATTTGGTATATAAAATTCAATGTATGGGTTAAGTAACATTTTAATCTTCAATATCTAGTGTGTTCATTAAAATTCAACAGTAATCTCTAAAGTAATTGTTTAAAAAGAGAATAAAAATAAAGAAGTCAAAATGAAGAATGCAAAATAGGCCGGTCACTATTCTAAGTTCTTCATCTATTTTATCACTTAATGCTCACAGTCTTTGAGGTGGATAGTACCACTTTTTTACATGAAGGAGGTGAGTCTCAAAGGGATTACATATCCTGGTTACATGGTTAGCGAGGGAGGGAACCAAGCCCGGATAGGCTGTCTCTAGATACCATGCTCTTAACCATGACTGCAAGGTATATAACAGGCAGGAGAAAAGCAGAGAAAAGCAAATAGAATTCACAAAACAAGATGCCAGAAATAAAACATGATCACTAATCACAATGTATTTAGATGAAATAAATAATGAGTTAAAAGATTTACCGATTTCATTTGTTAACCTGAGACAAAGCAAAATTAAAACTTAAAACTGGTTGAAAGCTTAGAAGAATAACAGAAAGAAGTCAAAAGTTAGAGCCAGAAAAAGAGACACCTGAGAAATACTAATCAATGGAAAGGGAATCACTCAAGCCTCCCTCAGGTTCATAGATACCTGAAACCCACCTTGGCCTGACACTTACCAGCTCTGTGCCTGAGCGAAACACTCAGTCCCCCGGAATCTTCGTTCACTCACCTGTGAATGTAAGGAAAGTTCCCTCCTTCCATCCAGAAAATTTGTATTGACTGCTGTGCCACGGGTCCTGATCAAGCCACCTGAGGTCCATCAGTGAACAAATAAGGATCCTTGTCCCTGTAGGACTGAGGAGGAGCAGAACATAGACTAAAGTCGTGACAGTCATGTGAAATATATGGTATTCTAGAAGGTGATAGAAATAATATGATCAGGGAGAGGGGGTTTCTTGGGCAGAGACAAGGGGAAGGCAGTTTCCAGTTTAAAATGAGATGGCCAGAGCTGGGCTCACTGAGGACCTTGAGAAGGGGGTGCTAGATGCTGAGCTCCCTCTAACACAGCACCACACCCTGGATGATGCGAACCACAGAGGCTCACTATCTCACAGCCCTGGGGGCGGGGAGTCTGCAGGCAGGGTGTCAGCAGGGCAGGCTCCTCCTGAGGGCTGGGAGGGAGAGGCTTGTCCAGGTCTCCCTCCTTGGCATGGAGACGACCGCCTTCTCTCCACATCTCACCACGTCATCTCCCATGTACACGTGTTTCTGTGGGCACATTGCCCCTTTTTATCAGGACACAAGTCATACTGGATTAGGGCCCACCCTAATGACCTCTTCTTAACCAATGACATCTGCAACAACCCTATTACCAAATGGGGTCATGTTCTGTAGTCCTGGGGATTAGGACTTCAACATATGAGTTGGACAGAGACCGGCCAGGGTAACAGGCCTGTGGGTGCATGTCTGATGTCCCCAAGGGCCAGCAGGGAGGCCAGTGTGGCTGGAGCGGAGTGAGCCAGGGAGAAAACCGGAGATGAGCTTAGCTTGGGGAGGGGGAGGAAAGCTGTAAAGTCACCATAAGGACTCACTTCTTCACTGAGTGAAATGAGAAGCCATTGCAGGATTTTGAGCAGAGAAGATCACACCCAGGGTCTCAATCATGACTGACTTAGGTGATGAGGATGAAAATATTCAGGCTTTTGAGCTGATAATAGTTAGACTACATGTTGGACTTTGAGTTGATGGTGTAGTAAATGAGACTCTGGAGGGTGTTGGGATGAGGTGGATGCATTTTGCATGTGGGATGGACAAGAACCAGTGGGGCCAAAGAGAAGGACTTGGTAGAATAATGGCCCCCAATATGTCCACGGTCTGATCCCTAGAACCTGGGAATATGTCACTGTGCATGGCAAAAGGGACTCTGCAGGTGTGACTGTCAAGGACCTTGGGATGGCAGATCACTGTGGGAAAGCAAACGTCATCATGGAGGTCCTTAGAGGAGAGAGGCAGATTGGTCAGAGACAGACATGTGAAGTGGCAGCCGAAGTCACAGTGACACAGGGCCCTGGGCCAAGGAGTGTGAGCACCTCTGCAAGCTGGGAAAGTTAGGAAGATGAATCCCTCCCAAGAGCCTCGGTGTGGAATGTAGACTTGGCCACACGTTTGTTTTAGCCCACTGACAATGACTTTGCACTTCTGCACCCTAGAACAGTGAGACAATGGATGTGTGTTACTTTAAGCCACTGAGTCTGTGGCCCTTTGTTACAACAGCAATAGGAAAGGCACTCAGGAACCAACATGAATATGAACCACAGGCTGCCTGCTGTACTGGCAGGAAGTCCTTTGTCTCTGATCCTGGGGGAGTGTCCTGTCTTCTGGCAGCATCCACACACTACATCATGCTAACCTGGCAGCTTGCAGGGTGTCAAATCTTAACCCTGCACAGTTCTTGATCATGTCATCATGGGTATTTTTCCATCTTTTAAATACACTTCAGTCTTCTAATTGAGAGACTGTGTACATAGTTTTCAATCTTAATAATAAATAACTGTGGTTTTATTTGGTTATTTAAATTATGAATAATAATATTCACACTAGTAAAAGTTATTAAAATCAACATTTTTCAATGAAAATATCAAATTTCCTTTTGCATGAACATGTATTAACTACAAGAAATGTTCCATGCTTTGTTCTACAATTTAGTGTTAGAGTCTTAGAGAATAATATTTTCCTCAAAAGTTATTATGGCGAGGGGATTTCTTTTGGTGGTACAGTTCCTACATAAAATCTGGTGCATGGCTCAGGCCACTGGGAACCTAGAGATGATAGAAATAAAGAGGCATTATAAACACAGAACAATTTTTAAAGGAATTAAAAAACTGGATGTGTGAAAACAAAGAATCAGAGAATATTCTGGTGAAATAAAAGTATTTTTCAGCTTAAGCAAGACACTGGGTGAATAAATCTAAAATGAAAAAAACACCCAGAGATTAGCAGCGAGTCATGCATGCAGTGTGACTGATCAAAACCAAGTTGTTTCCAAACCAGTGTGCAGGCTTGATGCCTTCATCAATCAAGTCTGTGTGGCACCAGGCCACCTCGAATACATGTTGATGAGGTATTTATAAGCCCTTCACCATCCCAGCTCAAAGCCCACACACGAGCCACACGACCATCACCTACACGTCTGCAAAACACACATCGTGGTTAATAGCACTTTTCTTGCTCAGTAGCTGGTGGCAGGGCACTGTGAGCAGACAGAGATACAGGGACACGGAGACACAGAGGCACCTCCCCTTACTCAGCTGAAAACCTTCCGTGCATTCCTGGGGACAGGATTGTCATAAAATGCACCATGCATTGATCCTCCTCCTAGGAAAGAAACAACAGGGTTGTCCTCAGGTTTGAGCAAGGGTGGCCGGGGGATCTCAGTAGAGCTGTTTCAGCACAACCAATAGAATTGATGGCCACCGTGATCAAGAGAGACATCCCCTGCTATCTCGGTAGGCACTTGGGCTCCTGACAAAAGCTGGGCTCAGTAAAGGCTTGAGTAGAAGGCACAGACCTGAGGGATGCCCCAGCGAGAGACAGGAGGTAGGACCTGGTTTATACTGCTCTGGGTGTATCCCAGCCTCATCCGAATACGAAATCAGAAATTTGCAAAACAGTAGAGCTGGGATGGATCACCTACTCCAGACTCCTCTCCTTACAGTTAAAAGGGTGGCAGCCCTGAGAGGCAAAGCAAAGTGCTAAAGGCAGAGCCTGGAAGTGGCAGCACCAGATGAAACGCACCGTGCCAACCCCCGTTCAAGTCCGCTGACACTGAGGATGGGGCCAAGGTTTCCAACTAGGAGAATGAGACAGTGTAAATACTTTGTTCCCCCCAAAACCCCAAATGTTTTTTGAAGGCACAAAAACTCACTTTAACTAGCTCTCTTCTGAGGGGGCGCTCTTCTGTCTCCGTCTTTCTGTCTGTCTCCATTTCTCTCTCTCAGACACAAACACATACAATTTCGTGAAAGGGGAATTCCTGCCATACAAAGACAGACTTCACATCTTCAGAAAGACACTTGACAAAGCACGTTTTCTCAATTCAAGCCTTTGTGTGAGGTCTGGGCAACTGGCTTATATTCTAGAACAATTGGTGGTTCCAAAATCAGGAAATCATCTTCCCCAAAGGAAGAGTTCTGGTCCGTGTTGATGAAATTGGGGATGTCACATTTCATAAGCCTGTTCGGCTCCTCCTCTGGCCACCTGCTGCATCTGATGGCTTCCTGGAGCCGAACATCCCTGTCAAGGGCTATGGTTGGGATACCAGCTTTGGCCTTGTCCAAGCGGTCCACTTCATTGACGTAGCAGTGAAAGAGGGACCTAGATTCGTCTTTGCCCTGCCAGAGTACACCTTGGGCACCAGCGGTCTTCCAAAGTCTGACACAAAGCTGTTCAGTCTGAATCTCTTCTCGGGAGACTCTGCATTGCCATAAAGAAAACCAAAATAAAAGATCACTCACACTCTAGCTCGGTGACCTGAAGAATCATAGTTTTTGCCTTCTACTGAGTGCAAGTCCCTGCACAGAGAATGCTGACAAGCACTGGAAATGAGAGACATCACTTCTGAACATATACAATTAAACCCAAGGCAAAAGTCACAAGTGGGGGCCCTTGGACCAACCTAAACAGACATCATTCCCTGAGAATCCTCAATATTGCTGTATCGCACAACACTTTTTCTCAATGGGGCACTCAGATCATCTTCATCAGAATTAGTTAAAGTGCTTCTTAAAATGCAGAATTCTGGGGTACACTCAGCGTCTCCAGGGTTAGGGACCAGTAGTCTGTATTTTCAGAGCCGCCAAGGTCACTAAACATGCTCAGGTTTAACACCGCCGTCTACATTGGGTCACCTGAGCATCGACAATGCTGTCTCATGGGGTGGGGGGATTGCCATGTGTGTCAGGGTGCTGTCCTACCCACGAGACTCCCCTGATTCTCAGAACTGACAGTGCTGCCCCATTGGGCAAGAAATACCACCATTTCACAATGCATACACAGGGCGCCCGACTGACAGATGCAATCAGTGATGGGAGAGGGGACAAAGCTCAGGTTCCTGATCCCTTGTTTCACTTACTATGGGACAAATGATCAATTCAAGGGTAATAAATCAGTGAATGAGTGAATAACATGACTCTCGTTAGTCCCACGAGTGCCTGGAAGAGGGAGCCTGGGCACACTGAGAACCATAACAGCCCATCTACTTAATTGCCATCCTCCCCAGATTTATGTAAAGGTTACTTCCACCCAGACTCCTCCAAGAATCATGCCTGAACACACTCTCAAATCCAGAACAGAACCTGACAACAATTAGGCTCTGGAGTCTGTGTTTAGCGAGTGTGGAATCTCAGCGATTCCAGCTCTTACACCTTGCCTTCCCATCCCACACCTCACGATATGGCCCTTATGACCAGCTCTCCTGGGGCTGGGGCCACAGAACCCATTTACAGGACTGGAAGAATCTGATCATGTAAACCATCCCCCAGGTTATCATCAAGAGTCACCTGCATTTAAGGGATCAGTAATCCCAGAAGCTTTGCAGTTCAGGCAGCTGAGGGATGTTTATATCAGTTCTGTCTTCTACTGTGACTGCCTGGGTGACATCAGACAAGGAATTCTCAAAAGCCTGAGCTTTTCCTTTCAGGAATAATCTACTTAACAAATCTCGTTGACCACTCAACAAATGTGATGTGAAGATCAATGATTTACACAGGAGTACAACATTCACTAGGTAGTGGATTTAAAATCAGAGAAAAATCATTTGAGAAAGATTGACAGAATGTTGCTTTAATGCAAATTTAAGTATTCTTACCTTTCAGTAAATCATCTTCCCCTACTTATCACTTCACCCAAATTTAAAATATGTTTGAGAACAGGGATGAGTGTGCCAGCAATCTGTGACCCAATAACCTAAAATGTCACCTAGGAAAAAGAGGGGAGTAACACATTTTTAAAAACATGGTGAGGATGGCGGGGACATCCCCCATCTCCAGACTAAGAAGCTCTGAGTAATAGCTTTCCTGCCTGCCTGGGGCATCAGCTGATATGAAAACCCACCCAGAAACCTCACAGTCCAGCAGCTCTTCCGTAACACAGGCTACACTTTCTCGGGATTAAGAATTGGGTCCAGTAACCACTTCGCTGAAGAATAAAGACAAAGGAGAACAAGAGAGTTCTGCCCCTCCCCAGGGAAGAGCCCAGACCTTGGGCTGCATGCACTGCGCCCACCTCCCAGGAGAAGGATAAACTGGAGAAGGGCGTCCTGTGAAACTGGGGCAGCAAAGGTTGAGATGGGAACAAATTGACCAGCTGGCCAGGGACAGCCCCCTCTGTCACTGCCTTGGCAGCTGCCTCCACCCCCTCAGCACACCCTGCTCACTTCCGGTGGTTAAGCTGTCAGGGAAACTGCTTTGCGACCTGGGGCAACAGAGGCTGCCCCCAGGCCAAGCTGAAGGGGAGATGGGAGCTAAACCACTAGCTCCCAAGTGGCAGGCTCCACACCCCCGCCAACACCCCGCCACCCCTGCAACCTACTACTCCCCCGGGGCAACATGACCCGGAGAAGGGTGACCTGGGAACGAGGGGCAGCAGAAGCCGCCCCCACGTCAGGCCTCCAGAGAGATGGGAGCTTATCCTCCAGCTCACCAGGGGCAGCCCCCTCTGCTCTCCACCCCCTGATCTCACCGCGCCCACCTCCCAGGAGCAAACTGACCGGGTGTGGGGTGTCAGGCGAATCTTGGGAGGGAGAGGCCATCCCCAGGGCAGGTCAGGGGAGAGGAGAAGAAGTGGCCCCATTAGGCGGGGCAGCCGGCCGTCGCAGCTGCCTCTGCCCTCGAACGCATCACGCCCGCCTCCCAGGAGCAAGCTGACCTGGAGACGGGCATCCGGCTTCTTGGGCAGCAGAGGACACCCCCAGGATTGGCCGCGGGGAAGAGGAGAGAAAATTGACAGACTCCGTGCTGCAGGTCTTCTACCCCCGCCGTCGCCACCCTCGCACCTTAAAGGCACCGTCCGGAGGGCCCCTCCCCCAGCAGGCTCAATGGGACAGGTGTGCCTGGTGATCTGGGGCTGGAGAGGCCACTCCCACACCAGGCCTTCGGGGAGACAGGAGCCAATCCACCAGCTCCCCAAGGCAGCCCCCTACCCCCGCAGCAGCCACCATTCTTGCCCCCTGGCCTCACGGTGGCCTCCTCTAGGGAGCAGGCTGACCTGGAGATGGACGTCCGGCGAACTAGGGACAACACGGTCCGCCCTCAGGGCGCACCATGGGGGGAAATGGGAGCAAATGGACCAGATCCATAGGAAATCCTGCCGCTGATGCCACCACCCCCATTGAACCACTCCCGCCTCCCGGGGTCAGGCCGACTAGGATACACGTGTCTCACAACCCAGGGCAACAGAGACCGCCCCCAGGACAAGCCGCGGGGAAGATGGGAGGAAATGGGCCCGCTCCCCCGCTGCAGGCTCCTGAACCCAACCACCCCTGCGCCCTGACTACCCTGCCTCCCGCCCCCAGCAGGCAATGTGGGACAGGGGTGTCCCAGGACCTGGCGCAGCAGAGGCCGCCTGCAGGCCACGCGGCACAGACATGGGAGCTAATTCACAAGCTCCCCCTGGGCAGCCTCCCTATCACCGCAGACACCTCCTTCCCAGCCCCCTGACTGCACAGCACCCATCTCCCAGGAGCAAGCTCACATGGAGTCGGACATCAGGCAAATCTCCGGCGGCAGAGGTCACCCCCAGGCCAGGCCGCAGGGGAGAGAAGAAATGGAGCAACTCCCTGGAAAGGCCCCCCTCCCCCTGGCGCCGCCGCCGCCGCCTCCCAGGACCAAGCTCAAATGGAGACCTGCGTCCCGCCTCTAGGGCAGCAGAAGCCGCCCCTGGCTCTGCCGCGGGGGAGAGCGGAGTGAAATGACCGGCTTCCGAGCGGCAGCCCCCCTACCCTCATGGGCCCCGCACCTTAATGGCACCGCCCCCACTCCGCACTCAGCAAGCTGAGTGGGACAGGTGTGTCCGGCGACCTGAGGCAGCAGAGGCCTCTCCCAGGCCCGGCAGCCAGGACAAGGTAGCTATTCCACCAGTTCGCCAGGGGCAGCCTCGCTCCGCCCCCCTGCCTCTGCCGCCGCCCCTTTACCTAACCGCCCCACCTCCCAGGAGCAAGCTTACCTGGAGTCCAACATCTGGCGAATCTCCAGCGGCCAAGGCCCCCCCAGGCCAGGCTGCAGGGAAGAGAAGAAATTGACCTGCTTGCCCAGGCTGCCTCCCACACGCCGACGGCGCCGCCGCCGCCGCCCCAGACCATTGCACCAGCCTCCCAGGGTCAGGCTGACTGCGAGGATGTGCACTTACCTTCTGATCCTGGCCACGTGCCTTAGCACCTCCCTGCACCCCTACACTCCTTGCACCTCTGCACTCGTGCCACTCTCTGCACTTCTGCACTCCCTGCACTTCTGCACCCCTGCACCCCCTCATCCCCTGAAATGCCTGCGCCCTCCACAGCCCCTGCAACCCTGCCACCACTTACACCTTTGCACTGCTTACACTCCTGCACCCCTGCATGTCCCACACACCACCTCTTGGGCCTGTGGCAGAGTCTCTGCTGTTAGACCAATGCACAGGAACTCACATCTTTGCCAGTATATGATGCATCAGTGGACGTCTGGGGTTGGCTGCAGGAAGGTACGTGTTCCCGGTCACTAGTCTGGGCCACTAGGGTGATCTCTGTGAGGTCACCCAGGACGGGCTCAGAGATGCTGTTCTCTGGGAAGAGAGGAGTTGAAACCGGTCTTGAGGGCAGAGCTGTGCTCACCAGGTCGTCCACGCTTCATGTTTTACACAGGGTTTCGGAGAAGTGAAATGGATCCGGCCAAGTAAGACCGGCCTGCTGTGCACTCACCTCAGTCCTGGGCTCTGAGGCAGACCGACTGGCTCCCACCATCAGGACACAGTTTGGGCACCTGAATGGTCCCTTGGAGGCATCCTATCACTTCTCAGGAAGAAGTCTGGCTGCTTCCACCCTATGGCCCTCCCTCCCACTGTGCTGGCCTCAGGAAGGTTCCTTATTTGGGGAAGAAGGCAGCCCACCCCCTACCCCACCCCTCACCTTTCTCTAACCCAGGCTGGTGCTTTCTCTGCCCTTCAGAGTCTGGAAAGCCATTTCTCTTCAGGTATGTCCCTTCTGAGATGGACTTGCTTCCACTCAATTCTAGGTGAGGATGCACCATGGAATGCACTGGGTAAGAGAACCAAAATAAATAGTTTCTTCTGTGAGGTTTTCTGTTTATCTACTGGGGCTGGGCTGTGTGTAGTTTGCTACAGCTATTGGTGTGAGGGGCTAAAGCCACCTGTGTGTCCTTGTTTTCATCTCCCTGCTGCCTTTGGGTTTTCCCTAGACACTCCTGAGATATTTACTTCTTTTAGTTATATTCCTGTCATTGCACAGGGGCCCTACTGACATGGAGGTAAGGGGTTGGGGGAGCTGGACAGAGCTGGGCATCTGTAGTCCTGTGATTAGTTCTCATTGAGCCTGTGCCCTGAGCTGTGACCTCCACAATTGTGTCTCTTTCCCCTCACCCCAATTTGGGTGACACAGAAGGTATTTCCCTTCCCCCAGGTTGGTTAGGCTTTGGTAAAATAATTTCTCATTAAAAAAACAAACAAACAAAAAACAACTTCCCCCAGTGAAACAGGATGTTCTGGGTGTATTTCAATAGAGTTATTTTCTGCTTTCCAGGCAGGAAGCATTAGGAGTCTTTCTCTGACTTTCAGTCTGAGAACAGGGTACGGTCCTGGAGGTAAAATGCATGAAAAAGAGCAGGGGGCCCCTCTGACTGGCCCCCTGGAGTTGTCACACTCAGACTTCCCCATGCTGAGCCTCCCGCTGGCCTCAGGGACCTGTTAAATCTGCCTTTCCCCAGGGTTCTTACAAAAGCGGGTTCTGCCCTGGGAGCTATGACTCTCCAAGCCTGCCCGGCTGCCTCTCTGGGTTGGGACCAGCTTTCCCCCTCAGTTATCTTGTGGATCTAAGAAGAGCAGTGGGTTTGAAGCTCCCTCAGCCATGGTGTTGTTTTCAGGACAGAAGGAGCAACTTCTGAGCTCCTCACAAGCTGGACCAGAGGCTGGAAGCCTCCCCTCCTCTGCCTCCGTGCAATCAGTGGCTGTTTTTCTGGCCGAGTTTCTGAAGATGTGGATTTAAACACACACATCCCAGCCCCTACAGGAGCACACAGTCCCAATAAATCCCCCCAGTTTCGACTGGGAACTACGGAGCCAATGGGGACACGAGTTTTGGGACCACAGAGGCCTGACTGCATGACATGCTCCGTGGCCTATTAACGTGGTTGCTCTGGGCCTTGCCTGAATTGGCTTGCTTACCACACCTGGTACGTGGGAAACACAAAATAAGTATTAGAACCTGCACTTTTGCTCCCTCCAGGGCCTTCAAACATAGAAAGTAATAAGTGAACTCAGACGGCCTAGTCACCACAATGAGGTCCGACCAGCCCGGCTCTCCTGAGTGATGGGCACTGACTTGCACCTTAACTCAGAACAGTAGGGGAACCGCCTTCCTCTAACTGGGCCTCACCCCAAACCAGGCACACCCTCAGCTGAGACGGGGAAAGCTCACCCACTGAGGTGTGTGCTGGTGGCTTCAGTGTAACCCGGCCCTGCCGGGATGTGAACCTGCAGTGAGTGCGGTGGAGGGTCGGGTGGAGGGGGGGTCCATTCTGCGGTGGCAGGGGGCCTGGTAACACCCCGCCTGGCCTGGTTCCTGGGGTTCCCTAACACCTCCTACAGCTCCTGGTTTGGCTCCGGTCCTGGCCACTCCACACACTCTCCCAGTATCTTTTCATTAAGTCCCTTTTTTGCTTTTATCAGTGAGAAGTGGCTTCTGTTGCTTGTTCAGTGGAACAGTGCATCGGGAAACCAGACTATTTCTAACATCAGTAAAATACCAACCTCGGTCAGCTCGCCGGGCAGACCGCGCAGCACAAAGGCCTGCAAAGGGCTGTGTGAACGGCTTACGTGAAGGGTCCTCATCACCTGACTTCAGAGATACAGAAGCTGGTGGTTCAGGTAAAACCTCAGGGAGGGATTGAGGAATCCAAAGCTGGTTGGTTTCAAAGGCTAACTGGTCAGACCAGACCCCTGAGCTGTGGTCAGAAGCCTAGCTCAACATCACGCAGACTCAGCACACTAAGTGCCGGGTGGGGCCTGTGGTGTTCCTTTTGCAGGCTCTCGTTGGGGATTCACTGTAGCCACTTATATGCAGCAGAGATTCCAGCCCCCTTAGCCCCCACCCTGAGTGATCCATGACACAAATCCCGGGAGTGTTTAATTTTCATCTTTGTTTAGGAGGATGAAGGTGGGGCAAGAGGAGGCATAAATTCATACTGACTGACTCAAGGTCTCAGCCAGCACCTCCTCCTCGGAGAGCTATGTGCTCCCACAGTTGTGGCTGGGGGGCTGGGCGGAGACCCTCCTCTGGTCCCAGAGGGACTCGCTCCTCTGGCCACAACTGATGGGTTGGACAACAGATCCAGGGGGAGACAGAGCATCGTTCCTGGGAATTTGGAACTGACACACAGAAATCAAGTTCACTCATCTGGGGATTGGTGAGGGGGAGGGGCGGTGGTTGGAAATCAAATGAAACCAGAGCATGAGAGAAAGTTAGAAGTGAAAGAGAGAGAGACAGAGAGACTGAGCTTGTGAGAGCAAATAGTCAGAAAGAAGGAAAACAATCATGGGACAGAGGAATTCCAGCTCCTGACTGTCTAGTCTGTCCCAGCCCATCAACCACCCCGCGGGATGGTTAATATCATTCCAGTTTTGCAGATTAGGAAACAGGCTGAAAAAGGTGGGGGCTGGGTTTGGGTGCACAGTTAATTTAAATGCCACTGGGCCCCTCATTTCCCATTGCCTGAAGGCACCTTAATCCTCAATGGGACCCCTGCGGTCCCCTGACCGCCCAACACCCAAATCAAAGGGCCCCTGCAGGAGTGGGAACCCCTCTGAGTGTGGAGAGTTCCCTGCACCGAGATGCCATGCATCAGCAGGCTCCCGCTAACCCCAGGTTAACATCGCCCCAGCTGTGCAGTCTCCCGACCCACTTCCCTCCCTGCCAGGCACCCCTGTCCTTACCACCAAGTGTACTGCAGGAATTCAGGCACAGGGATGCCCAAAGCAACACGAACCCACCGGCTGTACAAACAGCAGACTCCCAGCCCCACCTGGGTTCCAAGGGGAGAGTAGGCGTCCTCACCGTTCATGTGTCGAAGACAATCTTCTTCTTCAGCTGGAGGTTATACAGAAAAATAAAATATCCAAAACATAGTTCGGTGAGGAATTCCTCCAAGGACCTGACTCCAGAGTCTACAACCAGGTGTACCTATCCCCCAGACTTGGGGTGAAGGTGGATTATTGATCAGCACAACCCCCGGTGGCCCAGCTCCTCGGCTTGGCTGCCCAGAGGGGGCTGGGGGAATGGGTAAGGCCAGGGCACTCAGGAAGAGCACAGAGGACCTGACATCTCCCCTCCGCACTCGTAAAACCTTCCCCAAATCTCAAGACATCGGACAGAGAGCCGCCAAAACAATAAGGAGATGCTCCCATCACTTCACTCACTCCTTTCAGTTCACTTACGAGCTGAGCATCCACTGGGTCCCAGGACATGACACATAGGATGACCGTTGGGACAGGCTTGGTCCTTCCACCTGGACCTGTTCAATCTGATGGAAGAATGATCACTTATAAAAAGTTTCTCAAAATTATACAGAGACCAAAGACAAACTGCAGAGTGAACCAAATTTAAAAATATATATGAAGATCCCCCAGTCTCCCCGCCTAAGGTTTACAGCATAAAGCAAGAAATTCTTGCCTTTGATCACCAAGGAAGTTGTCACTCCCTCTCAGGTGGAAAGGAGAGTTATTCTTTGAGCAGGACACAGAAGTGCTCCATCGGATTGGACCAGGGCATCTACATTCATTCAGCAAATGTGTATAAGCTCCTACTACGTACGGGAATCTCCTAACTAGACCCATTCCCAAGGCTCTCGGGCTTTATCAGTCAACAAAATAGACACGACTCCCCATCACTGGGGGCTCAGAGTTTTAGCAGAGGATACAGGCAGCATGTTGGGGGTAGCAAGAGCTTGGAAAAATTTTTAAAAAATGAGTGATATGAGCAAACTCGGGTGATGGCGGTGGGGTGGGAGGCAGGCAGGAGGGAATAAGGCAATCCTGGCAGATCTCACGGATTAATGAACTTGAAGCAGAATAGATCCAGAGGAAGAAGGAAGAGCTGGAGCCAGAGGCCCCCAGAGTGAGGGGGAGAGTGTGGGCTGAGAGGCAGAGCACGCCGGGTCCTGAGGACTTTGTGACGGCTTTGGCTCCTAATGAAATGGTGAAACGTTTAGTGAGTTTTGAGGGGAGGGGTGATGTAGTCCAACTTATGCTTTTGTGTTAGTGTTTTTCTGGGGGAGGTAATTTATTTATTTTAATGAAGGTGCTGGGGATTGAACCCAGGATTTCATGTATGCTAAGCATGCGCCCTACCACTGAGCTGCACCCACCCCCTCAATTTATGCTTTTACAGACTCCCTATGACTCTGTGTGGATGAGAGATTGTAGGAAAGCAAAGATGGAAACAGGAGGCTATTGGTGTCCAGAAAGGGCTGAAGGTGGCTCTTATTAGGGCGGGGAGCAGGGAGCAGATGGTTAATGAAGACAGGGTATCCAGAATTTTCTAACAAGCTGGATTTTCTGTCTGTATGTGTAAGAGAAAGAGAGAGAAAGGACATGGTTCCAACATCTGGACCTGGACAATGGGAGGGATGTCCTCTCCATCCACAGAGTATGGGACAAGGTGGGGCTGAGTAGGTGGAAAGGGGCTGGTTTCAGCTCAGTTCTTCAATGTCATGGTTAAGGGGTGTATTACATATTGCCACAGAAATGCCTAATAGGTAGAGGAGTCTGTTTTCTTTTTAACATTTAAAAAATATAATTTAAATGTATTAATTGTATTATGTGAATGATTTGGGAATTTTGTTTCATGCCAAGGTATATGTTACATATAGCCAAATGGAAAATATATCAGAAAAGGGGAGAAATGAGGGCTTTCACATAAACTGACTGTCCATAATGTAGGTAAAATTTCAATAAAACCAGTTTTCAGTGCAAAAACCTCATCTCGGTGTTACATAAAAATAAATGAAAAAGGACTATGTTGATGTATCATTATTTCATGTTACATAACAGCCCGAAACAAACACACTGTTTCACTTTGAGGCTTGTAGAAATACTATCTGCTTTATTCACATAAATACAGAAATGCAGAAAGGTTCTCAGGTAAAATAAGCATCTTAGTGGAAATAATACAGATTTGAGCATTTTACATGATATATATGTACTGATTCAAAATTTGGAAAAGTAATTTCATAGTAGAACATATGTATGAATGTGAAACCAAGATGAATGAAAGAAAAAGAATGTGAGTCTCAGGGATAAAGGTCCAGATGGAAAGGGCAAATCAGGGATTTTTGGAGAAATCGAGAAATTGATGACATGCCAATTTCCAAGGCTGGGTTGCTTCCACCAAAGGAATAGCAGAGAGAGAGAGGAGAGGCCTAGGAACCAGCTCTGGGACACACCCACAGTATATGTTTGGAAAAAAGAGGAGACATTGCCAATGTAGACCAAAAGCAGACAGAGCGATGGGCTAGAGGTTGAGTGAAGCAGGAACACGGAGGAGGAGGGATGGAAGAGCTGGGTCAAATGCTGCCGAGTGGCCACGCATGATGAGGACTGAAAAGTGACCACTATATTTAGCAACATGGGGTCACTGATGGCCTTGACAGGGCAGTTTCCATAGAGCGAGGGATCAGGGGAAAAGCCAGAGTGGGTGTAAAAGGGGATGGTTCAGGAGAAGATGCAGACAGTGAGTTTAAACAACTCCTTAAATATTTTCTGCAAAGACACAGGGTGGCAATTGGTGGGGGTGAATTAGGGTCAAGGAGTGCTGTTTGTTTCTTTTAAGAGGATGGACGTTTATATACTGATGGGAGGCAACTAGCAGGAGAACAAAATAGATGAGGTAGTAAAAGAGAGGATGGTTTTGGGAGTGACAACCCAGAGAAGATGGGAGGGAAGGGGCCCCGGGGACTTTTGGAGGAATTGGCTTTCGATGTCACTTGTAATAAGAGGTGGGGCACAGAGAGTGAGGTCACAGACATCAGAAGGCGAGCGGATGTGCTGGGATTTTCTTGTGAAACTTCTCTTCTGTTGGCTTGTAGGCTTGTTCAAAGTAGAAAAGTAACCTTACTAGCTGAGGGACGAGGAGGAAGAAAGAGTTACTGGAGCCATGAGCAGAAGATAAGAGCATTCCAGGGAGAATGGGACAGTGAAAAGAGCAGGGGGAGACGGGGGAGTGCACTCCCAGAAAGTTAAATTTTATCTTTGAGGTCCCCAAGTGTGTGATGTGTGATTACCCTTCCTGCTTTCTATGAAATAAAAATTAAGTATGATTCAGAGGAAATGCTATTTCATTCTAAGAGGCTGCCTGTTTCTCAGGAATGGTCATCTTAAACTGCAAACATTACAAAAAATGTTGAAAAGATGAACCTGTGTACCTAAAATCCCCTATTTTCTATTAATCTGGTTACTCTTTAGTTCCCCTATGAATAACACATAACCAATACTGCCGTGATGCAGGTACATCGATGCTTAAAAGGAAATGAGATCTGTATCCTTTTCCTAAATTCCATGGCTTCCTTAATATGCAATTCCCCTTGGAATTTAGGAATGTCTGGTATAAGAAGTGAGAAACAGTTTGAGAAAATCCCGGCTCAGAATTACACAGCACAACCGCATCTCAGAAGTATATACAGCTGTAAAGAATTTTAGAAGCAAAACTCCGTAACTACTCTTAAAGAATTTTGCAAACCTGGGCCTGCCCAGATGTTTCCAAACTGGAAAGGAACTCCAATCACTTGCCTGGTACAGGGACCAGAGGCTGGCCAGCCTTTTCCGTAAAAGCGAGAGAGGAAATATTTTCAGTTTTGCAGATCATTTTGTTGTAACCATGCAGGTCTGCAATAAGAAAGCTAAGAGCACTGGGAGACAGGAAACAAATTGGCATGCCCACACCCTCCCTTCCACTCAGGGCAGCTTCTCTGTGGTGGGGAGCTTTGCCACCATCACTTGCTTCTTTGTTTCCATTGGTTTCTTTGTTTCCACCTTACTGCTCAAGCTCAGAACTTCATGTTGGCCTGGTCCTTCTGCATCCATGCAGAGAGAAGGCTGAGCAGGGGTGGGAACCCCACCTGATGGAGAAGAGAGATTGCTGGGAGGGACACTGCGGTGGCCACCATGACACGACACAATCACACCTTCCATGGTGAAAGGGAATGAAGACAAGGGAGGGACACAGCAGTGGGACCCCTAGGTCACCTGCCAGGCTTGCTCTCCCTCCACGGCCACCCTGGGGGCCTGGGTGTGTTGGGTTTCAGCTACAGATATTAGGCTGAAGGGACTCAATATAAAGGACCCTCCACCTCCTCACTAGGTTCCAAACGCAGCACCTGTAATTCCACCCTCTGAGTTTCTGGAACTCAGCTGGAAGAATACACGATCAGGTCAGACCCAGAGCCCAAGCCAAACACGACAGGGGTCACGTGGGGTTGTAACCCCGTGCTCAGTGTTCAGGGACTCCTTGCAAATCTGCAGAAATCCCTGTTCCGCCTCATTCCTGGGAGAAAGCCCAGATCTCCTCCTGCTCTGTCTGTTCTTCTCTTGAGGCTATTGTCCTGGAGGGATGCAGAGTCCTAGAACCTGGCCCTCCAAACGTACATAAGCAGATTGTTCAATAAAACAAATTATGCACTTTTTCACATTTGCTAGTTTTTTTATTCCAGAAAGGCTGCGGGACTCATTCTCACAGTCTCCTGTGCCCCCACCACTTGGTGGCCCTCTGCTCATGGAAACACGATTTCCCACAACTGCACCCTGCCTCCCAGATGGTCAGAGGGGAGTGTCCCACAAAGACACAGGTGTTTGTGAGGATCCTGTCCCCCAGCAGAAAGACTACTCCTGGAGCGACGAACAGGGATCTGGCCTCCTGAGCCGCTCAGCTCTAATTCAAAGCATAAAGTGGGGACCCCGAAAATTGCTGAATGACTTTCTGAGTCACCTGGGCGGGAGGGGCCTGATTTTTCTTTCCAGGAATGGAGGTAGCGCAACTTCCATTTTCAGGGCTGACATTGACGATGGATCTAGTTCTCCACACTGCACCGCAGGAAGGAGAGACCCTTCCATCCCACAGCTAGGAAACCCAGCCCTCGGGAGTTCTGAAGCAGTGCATCGCTGCCAGATCCAGCATCCCTGCAGAGTGGCCTCTGCTCCTGAATGAGCCCCTTCCCTGGGCCTTTTCTGCCCCGAGACGACCACACCCCAGGTTGTGCCAGAGCTCTGGGGCTCTGCGTGTCCAGGGTACACAGGTGGGACCTGAGCCAGGTGTCCCCTGGGCCTCAAGGTGGAGAGATCTGCCTCTGCATCAGGGGAAGGTGACCCCACATGGCTGGCAGGACACTCTCAATATGGACCTCCAGGAGCCCAGGGAGCAGTTTCCCTGCAGGTGTTAGGAGCCATCATCAGGAGGGCAGGCCCCTCTTTGTGCAGGCCATCCTGCAGT
Organism: Camelus bactrianus; assembly: GCF_048773025.1. NCBI lineage: Eukaryota > Metazoa > Chordata > Mammalia > Artiodactyla > Camelidae > Camelus > Camelus bactrianus. Next base: position 1,879,705 of record NC_133566.1, read on the forward strand.
GCTGGGCCCACGTGCTGACCACAGAAATCTACATGCCCCCAGGATACCCCAGGCAGCCTCACAACTTCGTCACCTGGTGACCTGGGTACCACGGGCTCCTTGGCCATCCCATGAGGGTGGTCCTTGCAGGTATGGTCTCCAGGTGCTCCCGTTAAGAAATCCCCCTGGGTTTCTGTGGTCACAGAGCCCACACCAGAAAATTGTAGTCCTGCAGTGACCCCCACAGCAGTCAGCTCCCCTGTGCATGTCCAGGGACAAATGACAGCAATTTATTGCCAGGAACCATAATGAACAAGGGGGTGGGATTCCATACTAAGTTCAGGATCCTGGTAACTCACTCTGCACCCCAAAAAGCATCCATGAGAAATGTGTGTATTGGGATGTCTGTGACCCTAGAAGAGCTGTTCCTCAGGGCTCCTGGGACCCTCCAGCCCCTCTCAAGATTCTCAGAGCCTGGGTCTTAATTTCTATCTCCCTCCTTTGGTGTACGGTCACCTGTGTCTCGTGGTTACGGGTCAATTTTTTGCATGACTTGGCATGATTTTAGTGCTCGTACTCCAACCCTGCACTGGACTCCCAAAATTTTCCCACTGACCCTTGGCTCCCTGTGTGGGTCAGGGAACCCTAAGTCTGCACCCTTCACTCTCCTCCTCTACCCCCACCACTGGGGCCACCCCTAGGTGGACTGGGAGTTGTTTGTAAATGAGTCTTACACAAGGACATGACTGGACAAAGCAGGACCCCACCCCCGGAAAGCACACCTGCTCCCTTCTCTGAAGAGGACCCCACAGCCCCACATTGCCTCCCAGGGGTCTACTCAGGACACAGTCCCCCTGTTCTGGGCAAGGCATCTCCCTGGAATCCTTGCTTCCAGGCAATCTCTCTGTCCTTCTTCAGTGTTTAGAGTTGTTCCCATGTCTCTGAGCACCTAGGTGCCCAGCACAGGCCCTTCAGTGACCTGGAGAAACAAGGAAGATATGTGGCCACAGGTCTCACAGGACACACCTGCAGGGACCCCAGGCCAAAGGGCCAACCTTCTGCCTTCTCAGGTGTGGATCCCTTGGTACCTTTTTGCAGGGGGCCCAAATGGGGAGTGGGGCCCAAAGCAGTTCATGGGGCTCTCTGGGCAGGGAAGACTTGGGCCATGCACCTTGCCTTGTTTCCCTGCTGGGCCACTCTGAAAACCCCGGCTCTTCTGGCTGTGGCTGGAGGCCCCCCAAACCTCAGGGCGGGGCCCTTTCTCTCAGCCTCCACTGCCTCCAAAGCCACGCTGGTGCTGGCGAGGGGAAAGAGCTTTCTTGCTCTCTTGTGGCCAAGTTGCCACAGGTGGATGCTGCGGGGAGCTGGAGAGAGAGATAGCACTTGCTCAGATGTGAGTGGTTAGGCAACTTGACACCCTGTCAATTAGCCTTAAACATTGGAAAGAGGACTTTCCCAGGAAAGCTGGAAGTTACTTTCAGTAATTTGTCTAAAGATTTCTTTTTTTTTTTCCCCCTTAAAGACTCATAAAACCCCTCCCAGGTCATTCCTGGTATGGACCATTATCCAGGGATCAATCAAGAACTGCAGAAGGAGAGGGGTGGGGCTGAGGGAGAGGGGAGGGGAGATCAGAGTCCACAGAGAGGAGATGCCCCTCCCAGGAGCCACACAGTGGGCAGTGGCTGCTGGCATCCAGCTCTCCTGTTCTCAGGCCCATTTCATCTGGGGTGTTTCCAAAAGAAACAATTGTGGAAGGGCCATGGAGGACACCTAGACCTCCCAGAATACACAGGGGGAGCAGAGTCACCATGCTGGCTCTGGGCTTGGAGACAGACCTGTAGTGGAGACCACAGGTCTTCTGAGAAGCCAGTTTTGGAATAAAGGCAGTATGCGCTGGAATACCCAGTTCGAGCGAGTGCTTCATCATAGACATGTAATTTACATAGTTCTTCTCACCACGAAACTCTGTGTTCCCAACAAGCTACGTGAATGACGGCTTCAACACACATTCATTTCTGAGATGTGAACAAGTGGAGAGTGGCTCTTTCATTCAGCATAAACGGCCTGGTTACACCCAGGGAGATTTACCCAGATTTCTCAGCTGGTTACTTCACCCAGATTCAAAATAAAGGCAGTTTGTGCTGGAAAAGCCTGTTGGAGCATGTTCAGAGCTGTTTCGGGCTCTGTCACAGCTGGAAGGTGCAAACCCCAACTTCCAGAAAGAGGGACCAGGCCCCCACCTGCCAGGTGGTGTTGCCTTTGTTGGGGAACAGTGATCTTTGGGTTAGATATTTTGCGGCTCTCTCTAAAAACTGCTTTGACTTAAGTTTGCATCCTAGTCACCAGTTCCAGGGCAACAGAAAAAGCATACTCTACATCCCTTTTGAGTGCCTTTGCACTCAAATCTTCCCAAAAGAGCAAATATTTGCCCATGAAAATACCAGCTGCTCTTCTAAGGCCCCCTAAATACCCAGCAGTTTGGGCGGTGCACTCGATCAGGGAAAGGAGGAGAGGGACCAGCGGCCCTCAGGCAGGCTTTACCCGGTGTGGCAGCTGCGCTGTGGGTGTGTGGTGGGGAGGGCCATGCAGGGAATCCTGTTTGAGGGGCCTCTGTGCACGCCTGCATTATGGTCTGAGGTTTCATAAAAAGGCTCCAGGCAACCTAACACGTCAGATAATGCCCCCACCCTCGGGCTGGAACCACCAGGAGCTCAGTACCTGTAACGGGGACAGGGACAGTGCCCGGTGTGGGGAGAGGTCATGGGACACTCCGGGGCAGGGGCAGTGGTGCTGGGGAAGGCAGGGGATGCAGTGAAGGGTGGAGGGAGCAGGGTCCCTTACTTGGGGATGAGAGTTCTTGGGGAGACCACAGAGCATGGCACACACCATCCCCACCCCATATCCCAAATTCCTAGCCCCGCCAACAAGGGGCTGGTCTACACCCTCTCACCGTGGCTTTCCTGTAAGACCGCACCCAACCCGGCATCTGGCACTCCTGCCCTACATCCCCTCTTGGGACAGATCCCGTATTCTTGGAAACTGCCCAGCAGCGCGATTTCAAGTCTGACAGCGGGCCTGGCGGATCTGCACTTCAGGTGCCCTACCTGGCCAGCAATGCGTGCCTGGGCTCAGTCCTCTATCTTGCCAACCGGCAGCCTGGGTCCACGTCCGGTGCAAGTGGAGGCCGCGGAGCCCAGGCTGAGCCCCGCATACGGACAGCTGAGGGTGCCCCCGCCCCACTGCCCCACTGCCCCGCCGCCACGCCCACCAGCCCACAGGTGGCAGCACAGCCCCAGCCTCTGGCCGGCGCCACCTGCAGGTGAGGACTTCCGCGCGGCCCTGCCCCCCCAGCAATGCCCAGCTGCCCCATAAGCCTCCCCCCACCTGCGTCCTGGCCTCACCCTGGCTCCCATTGGCTCCGCATTTTCTGCCCTCGCACGTCTAGCCTCGGGAGGACGCAGACGCAAGGGCTAGGGGAGGGCCTCGCGGCATTGCCATGGCTACAGGCGCCGCGCTCCGCCGGCCTGCGCTTCTGGGGCGGGCAGCGGGCTCCGGAAGTGTGCAGCTGCCCGGGACCATGGAGGTGCTTGCTGCTGGGGATGGCGGCTTGCTCGGCTGGGCGACTAGTTCTGGCCTGGTCAATTGGCGGCCGACATCCTGTCTGGGGCGGCGTCCCACAGACGGTAAACGTACGGCCGCGCCGTCGGTGGGGCCAGTGGACATGGACCAGGGTGGATCCGGTTTAGTGTGGCACGGGGAGAGGTTGTGGTACCGGGAGCGGGTTGGGGCGGGGGGAACAGGGCTGGGGCACAGCCTCGGGATTTCCTCCCCCTCGAGCGCTGGGGCTGGGACTGCGAGTCCAGGTAGCCTTGGGTGGCCGCGGCCTCCCAGAACCCCCGGGAAGGGTAGGCGGAGGACCCGTCTTTTATGAAGTGGGGACTTACATGGGTATTGAAAAGCCCCAGAATCAGATGTTGGAATGGGGTGGTTTATCAGCCTTGTTTATCTGCAGGGAAATTTCAGTTCCATCCCGATGTTGGCTCCTTCGATAAACTTAGGAATAAGACAAGGGTCAGTGCCGATTAGCAGTTATCTAGGGCTTGACTCAAAATAGACTGTGCGGGGTGTAGGGATGGTAGATGGTCCCTCCCTCTCAATGTTGGCAGTCTTCTGGGATTAGAGGCCCCAGTTGAGGATTACCTCAACTGCAGTAATGGAGGTCGTGGGAAACATTAACAAAGAGAAGGGAGGGGTGTGGCTGCGGTAATTCATTAAAGGCAGGACACTTGCCTGGCTTTTGTGTAGGACGGTCTCGCCTAGGGTAGGGCAGCAGTTATCAAAGTGTGTCCGAGGCCCCTGAGATGCAAGACTATTTTCGTAGAAATGCCGGTATGTCACCTGCCTTTTGCACACTCTTGCACTCCCGAGTTTCCTGTGGGGTTTTCCAGGGAAAACCTGGTCTGTGATACCACAAAACAGGGAATATAAAGGCAGATAGAATTCAGCTCTCACCAGTCCAAAAGAGATTTGCAGAAATTAAAATCACTGCTATTCTTCTCATTAATGATTTTTGTTTAGAAAAATATACTTATTTTTTGCTTAAGAGTATTAATGGTAACATGTAGTAGGTTAATATTTTTAAGTGAACCCAAAAGCATTTTTTAAAGTTCTAATTTAACTTCTAACACAGGAACTATTGATAGATTTAACCCACATAAACAGCAGCCTTTTGGAGTCCTCAATAATTAAGAGTGTACAGGGGTCTGTAGACCAAGAAGCTTGAGAGCCCCTGGAGAACAGGTGCTCAGGTACTAGGCAGGTGCTTAGCGTTATTAGACAGATGCCAAGATGTCTTCTGCATGTGCTCCTGGACTCGAAGTAATTGGCCACATGGAGATGGGTGGACAGTGCCTCCACTATACAAACCAGTAGCTGCTGAACCTGCCTTGAGTCTAGGCCATGTGTTGTGCAGGGATTCCCATTGTATCTGTTCTATCTAAGCCTGGATTCCTGTGCAGAGGCCTGGCCCTGAAGACCCGCTCTCCTTTGCTCCCTGCAAGGTACCTTCTGTGTGACGTCAACCCTCCAGAGGGCTTCAGCCTCCTTAGGGGCGTCTGTATCCACATCGCCTTCTTCCTGAAGACCCTGCTGAAAATGGAGGAGTCGGTGCTGGTGCTACCCCCTTGGGGCCGCCTCTACCATTGGCAGAGCCTGGACATCCACCAGGTCCTGATTCCCTGGTCTGACTTTTTGATCTCTCAAGTCTCAACAGAAACATCCCTGACTCTGAGTATGAACACTTCATTGCAGGTGAGATGGTGATCGTTTAACTGGGGCCAGACGGTTGTTGTTCTGGTTCCGATGTGAACATCGGGCTGCCTTGCTTCGGGCTTGTCGGTCTGCTTAGGGGCCCTGCTCATGTTTCCTGCACTTCAGGTGAATTTTGTTCTTTCCATAGTTTTTCTCAGGAAATAGATCTGAAGTGTATGAGCTCTGTGTTCCCTCCCCTCTGAAAACCCTGGCCTCCTGGTGAGATGGAGTGGTGACAAGGAGGCCACTGCCACAGAGGCCTTGTCCCAGCAGGACTCTCTCCCTGGGCAGTAAGGGCCATTCTTAGCTGAAGGAAAACACGATGTGTGTGTAGAATGGGCCACGTGCTGGAGAAGGTATGTAACCTCTCATTCAGTATAATTTGGTCCTACTCAAGTTCCCATTTTACTTTCTGTAAGAGGTAAGGATTGAACATTTTTTTGAATAAAGCTGTTTAGAGCTTATCTTTTTTTTAATTGAAATGTGGTTGATTTACAATGTTTTGTTAGTTTCAGGTATACAGCATAGAGATTCATTTGCACATATACATAGTCTATTCTTTTTCAGGTTCTTTTCCATTATAGGTTGCAAGATACAGAATATTTTCCCCTGTGTTCTACAGTGAATCATTGTTGTTTCTCTGTTTTACATATAGTAGTTTGTAATTGATAATCCGAAACTCCTAAGTCTGTTTTCTAAGTCTGTGAGTGTGTTTTTGTTTTGTAAATAAGTTCATTTGTACCATTTTTAAAAATTCCACATATAAGTGATATCATATAATACTTGTCTTCCTCTGTCTGAGTTATTTCACTTTAGTGTGATAATCTCCAGGTCCATCCATGTTGATGTAAATGGCATTATTTCCTTCTTTATTATGACTGAGTAATATTCTTTTATATCTAAATACTACATCTTTATCCAGTCATCTGTCAGTGGGCCTTTAGGTTGCTTCTATGTCTTGGCCATTGTAAACAATGCTGCTGTGATCATTGGGGTGCAGGTATATTTTGGAATGAAGGTTCCCTCTGGATATATGCCCAGTAGTGGGATTGCTGGATCAAATGATAAATCTTTTTTTAGTCTTTTGAGGAATCTCCATACTGTTTTCCACAGTGGCTGCACCAAACTAATTTCCCACCAAAAATGTAGGAGAGTTCCCTGTGGAGAGGTTCTCCACAGCCTCTCCAGCATTTATGGTTTGTGGATTTTTGAATGGTGGCAATTCTGACTAGTGTGAGATGATAACATTATAGTTTTGATTTGCATTTCTATGATAATTAGCGATATTGAGCCTTTTTTTCTATGCCTATTGGCAATTTGTATATCTTCATTGGAGAATTGCTTGTTTAGTTGTTCTGCCCATTTTTGGACTGGGATGTTTATTTTTTTATTAAGTTGTATGAACTATTTATATAGTCTAGAAGTTAAGCCATGTTCAGTCTCATCTTTTGCAAATATTTTCTCCCATTCCATAGGTTGTCTCTTTGTTTTGTTTACGGTTTCTATTGCTGTGAAAAAGCTGATAGGTGTAATTAGGTCCCATTTGTTTATTTTGGCTTTTATTTCTCTTGCTTGGGTGGATTGCCCTAGGAAAACTTGCTGAGATGTATGTCAAATGATGTTTTGCCTATGTTTTCTTCTGAGAGGTTTATAGCGTCTTGTCTAATGTTTAAGTCTTTAAGCCATTTTGAATTTGTTTCTTTTTGGGTTTTGTTTTTTGCTACTCTATTGTATGCTTTCGATTTGGGGTTACCTTATTTTTCAAGTATATCAACCCATTACTATATCTATTTCCTATAGACTGGTAATCACGTAGGCTCCAACACATCCTAAGAATAATGAGAAAAAGAAAAGAAAGAGAAAAAAATCTATCTTTTCTTGCTACTATCTCCCATTCCCACCTTTTTGTATTTTGATGTACTTTTTCTTTTTTACATCTTCATGTTTATTCTCTTGTAACTCGTTATTGCATTTCCAACTATGGTTTTCCCATTTCTATAGCATCCTGCTTCCTTTCTGTTTAGAGTAGAACCTTTTAATATCTCTGTTTTGTTCAATAATGCTGAATTATCTCCCCACCCCCCTCCCCCCTGCACCTCTGATTCCTCAGTCCAGGGAAGCCAAACCATCCTAGCCTTCATCGGTTCTGGGAAAGCAATCTTCAGAATGGGAAATAAACATTGAAAAGTAATATTCTGTGTGTTGCTTTCTACCCTTGCCCAGAGAGTGATAATCACCTCTGAAGGCAGAGGAAGAAAGTTGGAGGTGTGGAGAACAAAGTATTTTCTGCTTTTGCTACTGAAAAGAAGATTGCTTTTGTAATTAGTGATGATACCGTTTAAATTGGTGAGATCGAGATTCCACACCTTCAGAGCCTGTGAATAACCAGCTGGGAGAAATCTCTCCAGGGCCCCTGCAGTAGGAATGGCAGCCCCTCTGAGCACCTGTTGTTCTGTATTCTTCCTGCCTCCACGCGGGTTGGCTAGGCACTTTGCAGGATGATGCAGTTACCCGAGGTGGAGGATGGGGAGACCCTTGCTGGGTGGCGAGCCACAGGAGCCCACACTTGAAGGACAAAGTGAAGAGTAGTGGGGTGGGCGTAGGAGCAGAGGATGGTTGAGACACAGGATGGTGTCCTGGAGTCCAGCAGGTGAGGCTGGTGGGGAAGATGGGGCCCAGGTGCATGGGCAGTCCTTGAGGGATCTGAAGCAAAGATATGAACCAAGAGACTGGGTTCGTGTGGGGGTACAGCGCCCCCTGTAGGCCGCAGGGCAGTGCAGTGAGCCCGGGAGGAGCAGGCACTTCCCCAAAGTTGGGTTGACAGGTCACAACCAACTCACTGGGAACCAAGGGGTACGGAGATATTGCTTTTTGTCCCTCTTCCTTGAAAAAAACTGCTTCCTGTTGAGTAGCCTGTGTCGTTAGTGAGAATTAAAGACATGAAGCAACATTGCCTCAAAGGTCACCCATTGTGTAGCTGTTAATGAGGGTCAAATGCAAACTTGAATAGATGAAATCAAACATTCATCATCGGATTTTAAATTCCTTTAAAATAAAAATTCTTGCTGTCTTTGTTCTTCATTTCAGGGTTCACTTGGTGGTAATAATAGTAACCAAAGCAACAGCAAACCATTACAGAACTCTGCCCTGCTGTTTCAGGAACTCTGTGTTCACGACAATCCAATGAGGTGGCACTTTACAGGAAAGACAGTTATTAATCACACATCTAGTAAATGGCAGAGCTGGGACTTGAACCCAAGCTCTCTGGCCCCATAGCCCCCCCTCAGGCCCTTCACTGCAGCTCATTTGGCATGCCCGACACAGGCCAGCATTAAGGAGGGGCATGACCTTGGCCAAGGCTGCTTCACCTCTTGGTCTGTGTTTCCTCATCTGTAGAATGGGGGTGTGGGCAGTGAACTCTGTGAGCTCAGTGGTCACTTCCTCCAGCTCTGCTATTCTACTGCTTTGAGTTAATTTAGTAAGTATCTGAGCCTCTGCACGGCCCACTCACAGGCCGGCGCTTTGCTAGGCCCTGGGTTACGGAGAAAAGTAAGATCAGCCTGCTTCTCCAAGAAGCCTGTGTCCCTCCACGGGAAAGAGCTGCCAGGCCCAGGCTCCCTCGCTGGCGGTCGGGGGCTGGGCAGGAAAGTCTGATAGAAGATGGAGGTAGAGCCACTCCGGGAACAGTGGTGGCCACACATCTCTCAGGAGCGGGAGCTTCTGTCCAGGCTGCTGAGAGGGGAGTCCTCATGAGGCCAGTAGCCCACCCAAACTAAGCCCTCAGGACAAAGATCCAGCCATCCCTGCAGTGTCACCATAGAGCCAGTCCATCCTCATCACTGTGCCTCTGTGCTCCTTTGTCCTGGGGCCTCTTTTCCCCCTACACCCAGAAGACTCTTCTCCCTCTCTTCTCTGAGTGTCCCCTCACTTCACCCGTGGTCCATGCTTCCTGGGCAACCATCTCTTTGCCCTCTCACACCCCCCCGTTTGATCAGGAGGCTGGGTTGACTTCCTTGGGCTCACTTTCCACCTTCAGATGATTGCTCCTTCTCTCGTGGGAGCACCTGGAAAACCCATATCCTTTCCTAGCAGTGCCTGCCACCCTGGCCTCCCTGATCATCTGCCTCAGTCAGGAGCACCTGGACCACCAGCTCTGTATTGCCTCGCCTCCTACCATCAAGACCTTAAAGTTCATTCTCCCTCCACCACCCAGTATGGTCATTTTAGGGTCTTCTTCTCCGTCAGCCTGAGCCAGCCACCCCCCATTCACCCTACCCCTGAGCTCATACCCGCTCGGGTCTCCACCCCAGGTCCAGCCCCTCTCCTTTAAGTGCCCACCTCTAGCCGTCCAGCTGCTTCTCCACCAATCTCCCTGGTCCCCCTTCACCCTCTTGGGGCATCATGCACTGACTCCTCTTCGTTCCTGCCTGTCCATGTTCCTCTTACTTCCACTTCCCCACCTTCTGGCTCTGCATCCACAGTCAGCACTCTCTTTATGACAAACAAAACCCCCTTGAGCCTTGACCTTTCCAGTTCCTCACCAGGCCGACTTCCATCTCGGTTCACCCAGCTCTACTTTTTCTGAGCCTGCAGGCAGCAGGCTCTCCCTGCACAGGTTTCTAAGACTGCAAATCAATGCCCACCGTGTTGCTGCTGCCAGGAAATCCTCCAGGGTTTCTCTAGTGAGCACATTTCCCCACTTACCACTCAGTGGTGTCAACATTCTCTGCTCTCTGCACACCTCTAACCTTCCCTCTGTCTCTTCCCTGACTCCCAGCAGATGGCCTTGCCTCCTGCTTCAGAGAGAATGACATGTTACTGGAAAGGAACTCACTCACCTGCATCAAATCTGCTCACCTCACTTTTTATCTGTCCCTCTCCCACCTGGACTTTAGCTGTAGTTCTTAATTCAGTGAGGTTAGTTGACATATATACACAGTTAAAAGCATAGCACACTATCGGCTACCTTCTAGGGCTTACTTTTTCAATTTAACATAGAGTGTATGATTCATCCATTTTGCTGCTTGTAACTGCAGTTCACTTGTTTTAACTGATCTTAAATGTGTGTGTGAAAGTAACACAAGAGAAGGCTAAGCCAGGATTCAGGATGCTGGTTACTTCCTGTGAGAAGAGGCCAAGAGCAGGATAGGGAAAGAGGACACAGTATGTCACTGTCAATAGTCCTGTTCTGATGTTGGGTGAAAGGTTCAAAACTATTTCTTATAATATTAATTTTAATGCATAAATACCTCTGACAGGCACCTAAGGTGAGAATGTGTCATGAACCAAGATGTACAATGGGTAATATTACATCATTATTGTTATGTAATCTTGTTATAAAATATATTAATTATAATCCTACATTGTTAGGTGTTATGTATTATATAGATGCATGAATTATATATTATGTATAAAAATACCTACATATGTATTATATACTATCTGATAATAAACAGAACATAATATGCTAGTATATCTACTATTATGTATTATTTAATAAATAATAACATACTATATCCTGTTATATGACATGGCACATAATCTTCAATCAAATAAAAATATGTCACTATATGTAATGATAATTAATAAAATTAAATGAAAAAGCCCGCAGCTTTTAATGCTGACACCACTACAGCTGTCACTGTCTTTTCTCTTCCGTTTCATGGCCGAGGTCCTCACAGTGCTGCCCGTTCCCCCTTTCATCTCCTTATCCTGAACCTTCCTCCTCCTCCCATCCCATGCTGCCTTCTGCCCGTGGCCCCTCTAGTCACCAGCGGCCTCTGGGGCACTGATCTGCGGGCACGGTCTCAGGCCCCAGCTCACCTGCCTGTCCGCCGCCTCTGCCACCGCTGGTGGGGGCGGGGCGGGGGTCAGAGTGCACCCCTTGTCCTGGAAGAGAACACAGCACAGACTGTGACCAGCAGCAGGTGTGGCCGTGAACTGCAGGACTGGGGGGAGAGCCAGACTGTCTGCATCCAGACCTGGGGCACTTGGAGTGTGCAGAAGCCCCGTCCTCACTGCCCCTGAAGTGAAGAAAACACCCTCAGGTGAGTTAAAGTGCTTATGACCTAGGTCTGTTGGCTGGAAAGGACAAACGGGCCCCTAAGGGGAGGGTAGTTGATGTTCCAGGCCCCACCAAAGCCCTAAGGGCTGGCGAGGAACCAGGCTGGATGCTCCACTGGACCCAGTGACCCCTCGGGGGTGGGGCCTTCGGGAACAAGCAGAAAGCCCTCTGTCTCTGGGGGGGAACGGGGCAGTGTGGGAGCATCCCTGCAGCGAGTCAAGTGAAGTCAGGGCCTGTGGGATCCACTTGTATGGCCACATCGAGCCTCAGCAGAAGCCACAGCAGGAGTGGATTCCTGTCTCTCCAGCTGTCATCCTCGTGTCTGGGTGCCAGGCTTCAGACCCGATCCCCTGGGGCACTAGGACAGTTATAGACAGAGGCGGCTCGGGGAGGCCTCAAGAGGGCGGTACTGGCCTTCCTGCTGACACGATTACACAAAGATCAAACAATCCATCGATGGGAAGAAAATAAGAAACATAGTCACATCTGGACCCCGAGCTTAGATGTGGTGTATGTGTGACATTTATCAACAATCCAGCGAGGTTCTGGCCAGAGCTAGAGGGAAGGGCAGCAAGACGGGAGTGGCACTAAGGAGCATCGTGGTGCAGAGGCTGGACTGGGGGTCTGCAGGCTCCTCCCAGGAGGAGACTCAGTGTTTTGGAGGTGGCTAACATGGTTCCTTCATGTCACCAGCAAGTGATGCCACCTGCGGAAAATCAGCTATAATCCTGAGCCGGATCAGCCCTGGTGATGTGATAAGGGCTCCTACAAGAGGGGGCCCCAGACGGATAGTGAACCAACCAACAGGCTGATGAGTTTCTGGCCTGTGTTTTCGTGCTTTTATATCAAGAATGAGGAGAGAGTTGAATGGCTCACCATGAAGATTTTAACAACTTAAGAGGGTTCCTTGTCTCACCCGAAGGAATTCAGGAGGTGTTTAGTCCCTGTGGAGACTAACGGCCTCTTGGTTCCTCATGAACCTGGCAAACCCACCAGCCCTCTATGGCCAGACATTGGCAAGTGCCTTCTCTTGTTCTAACAAAATCCTTTCCACCCACGCCTGTGGTAAGCTTTTAATTTTTTTTAAATAATGGGAATGAAGATACCTTACAGCCTCCTCAGACCTCTCCTTAGGGTTTCTGCCCTTAGATCCCAGCAAGGGGGCCTGCTGCCCTGAGTCCTGCACTACAGAGGGTCCCTCTGGCCCTGACACTTCCTCTGGCCACACCCTCCATGGGGTGGAGTCAGCAGGGCAAGGGGACACGGTTATTGGCTCCATCCCATGCTCTAGAAACCCAGGACTCCAAATGCCTTACCTCAACAGCCCCTGACCCATTTCTAGTGCCTGCACCGGCTCTCCCTGGAGTTCAGATTCCCAGGACTCACAGAGAAGCCAACGGGCAGCTGTTGTCATGGAGGGTATGGGCAGAGCCCGGATGTGAGGTCTGAGTGTCCCCCTGTGCACATCCAAGGCCACTTATGGCAAGGGATGGACCCAGCATTGGGAAGAAAATGGTCAGGCTAGTGATCAAAGACTGGGAATCAGCTATCCCCACAAGCTCACTTTCTTTGCGGGACTCCCCTGAGTCTGGGAATTCTAAATTTGAACCTGGACTTCCCCCTTATAATGAATGTATATTTGTAAAGGCAGGAGTTTAGAACCTACTGCACTTAACATGTTTACATGTATAGGATGTGAGCTCCCAGGTATGCTCTGGCTCTGCACTTCCAAAGGTCCAGAGCAGTTATGTTGGCTCTACTGAGACTGTAAGTGGTAAACACTATCTCCAGAGTGGAAGGGCTCCTACTTCACTCTCCAAAGTCAAGAACTTCTGAGTGGATAAAAAAATGGACACTGTGACCCTCAATTGTAAATTGATTTAGAAAAACGCCAAAGTGTGTATGACGTGTGTGTGCACACATGCGCACCTGGGGACGTGTGTGGTACATGACTGTGACTGTGTGTGCGTGCACGCACAACTGGGGATGTATGTGGTTCTGTTTGTTATGTGTGTGTGTGCGCCTGAGGACGTGTGTGGTTGTGCGTATGGTATGTGTGTGTGTGGTACATGACTCCATGTGTGTGTGCACATGAGGATGTATGTGGAGCAGAGCCAGTGTGTCTGAACGTGTGTTTGTGTGTACGTGCATGCATTAGTTTTAATAGTAGAAGCTCTCATTTAGAATTATGAAGTAGTAAAAATTTTATGATGTCCTTTGCTGTATAATTCAAATTTAAAATAATTTTCAATCACCAGAAATTTAGTCCCCCTCAGATTCTGATTTTTTTCCATATTGATTATGTCTTCATTTTACTGATGGGAAAACTGTAGCTTAGAGATGTTAACTGACTAAACCAAGGGCATGAAGCTCACGAGCCCAGGACCAGGATGCAGTCCAAGCCATGCTGCTCCAGAGGCCTGGAGCCCTGCTCACGATCACGCATGGCCTCTTGGCGGGGGAACAGACTCTGATGGGCTGTGGCCAGCGTGCAGGCTGCCCAAGCCGGGGACTCGGGATGCCGGGCGGAGAGTACCAGACAGCAGACAAGGGTGAAGGGCTGCTAAGAAGTCAGATAGTTTCCTAGGCCTTGGATGAGGAAGGAGGCTCACTGCTCATCCTTGATCCCTTTGCTGGTGGCTAAAATGTACAAAGGCCCAAGAGAGCACTTCTGGGAGCTGCCTGCCGAAACCTGGAAAAGGACTGCTCAGGACTGGCTCTGCAGTAGGAGCAGAGGGAGGCAATGTCGCCTCCAGGTGGACATCCTTGGTGATGGCAGTGGGAGGCCTAGCAGTCTTGGTATGGAGGTGGCAGGACAAGGTCCTAGTGGATGATCGTTTTCACGTGTCTTAAAAATCATTGCTTCATATATTTTATCCATTTTGTGGTTTACTTTAGGATGGTAAATACGGTCTCTGTTACTCCATATTACATAGATTGATTAATTTTTTTATTGTTAATTTTCTCTTCAGTTATTTGGAAGCTATATTGCCTCTTAATGAAAATTCTCTCTAAATTTTTATAAATGATCTCTAAGTTCATAACTTTATATGTAATTGAACCAGTATTCCTATAAGAGTCTCAAAAGTGAAATAATCTATTAGATCCTGTTCCTTAATAATGATAAATTTAGCATATTTTACCTCTCTGCTGTTCCAAATTGTGTGTGTGTGTGTGCTCCAGTTACTACTTTTTAGACAGTTGCTTTAAGTTTGTTATATTAACAAAGAAAATATAGGTATAAACACCTTGGATTTCATTGCTCACTACCACTATTTAATCCCATGTCTTTCCCACTTTTCAGTTATTTACTTATCGGGATTTCCCAATCAACTTGACACATGATTGAGTTATTTTTTTGAGCGGTGGACTTGGAACACTTACATATCTATATGCAGATTTATGTTCTCCTGATCAACAACCCTCAGCGTGTTGTTGATGGCCCAAGCCTTGTTTTAAAATAAGGCATTGTATTTCATTAGCAAAAAAAAAAAAAATTCTTAATTTAAGGTGCTGTCTTTTTATGGCTGTCTAGTCTTGTATGGTGAATGGATATTAATAGAGATTTCCTTAACCTTCCTCCTTCTTTTTGCCATATCTCGAATTCATTGAGAAGCATGTTTTTACCATTTCTCAGATGGGCTTCTGCTTTGGCTTCCACTTTAAACCATCACCCCACTCTTTTTCCCCATGCTTATTCCTGAAAAACTGAGCTCTCTAACGGATTAAAGGTGGTTCCCGTCAGAGATGTGTGGCTCCCTGTCCAAAGGTCCAAAGGAAGAGAAAAGGAAAGATACCTATTTTTGGTGGTTACATTTTGTCAGGTTAGAGATCTAGTTATCCATGTGGCTGTGGTGGAATCTGCAATATCTTGGCTCAGAGTTTCCTTTTTCTGGCTTACTAGGGGAGCCGCATTAGCTGGGGTCACGGCGCTGTGGCCGTTGTCAGGATCCCGGGGCTGAGGCAGCCCCTCTCCCCCCTTGTTATTTTGATCTTGCAAACTGGGTCCCAGCTATGTGAACCCTGCACATGGCAGCCAGGATCGCCATCCACGCGACGTGTCCCCAGTTCCTCGTCGTCCCTCACTGCTATCAGCTAGCTCCAGTAAGGGTACGAGCTGGCTTCCACTGCGGTCCTTCATCTTTCCTCTCCAGGCAGGCCCTCCTTTCCCACTAGTGGCCCTAAGCCTTCTCTCCTATGCTACATACGCTGAAGGAATTCCTCAGGATTTCCAGCAGGTAGATGGCGCTCTTCTATGTTTGGAACACTTCAGTGCTTGCAGTGGAAATTTAGGAGGTGGGAAGGAGGAGCTTGGGGGTTCTCCGTATCTAGGGGCTCCCTATCCAGCAGATTCAACTAACTGTGGATTGAAAATATTCGGGAAAAAAACAGAAAGTTTCAAAAAGCAACACTTGAATTTGCCATACATAGCATTCATGTTGTATTAGATACCATGTGTAATCTAGAGATAATTTAAAGTACACAGGAGGACACAGCGAAAGAGAAAGTGACAACAAATATATGTGTATATTCATGTATAACTGAAAACTTGTGCTGTATGCTGGAATTTGATACACCATTGTAAAATGACTATAACTCAATAAAAAAAAGTTTGAATATATATAAAAAAAAGTACATGGGAGGATGTACATGATTTCCATGCAAGTCCTATGTCATTTTATAAAAGAGGCGTCAGCATCCATGGATGTTGACGTCGGGGGGAGTCCTGGAACCAGTGCCCCATGGTTACCAAGGGATGACTGGAAGTCCAGGCTCCTTATCACAGCCTGTCAGGTCCCCACGTGGTCTGAATCCTACCTGTACCACACTTCCCTTGTCACTCTCCTCCAGCCCTGGCAGACTGCCCTCAGATTCTTGAACAGGCCAAACTCACTGCACTTCATGTCTGGCCCCTAGAAATACCTGTTTCTTTCTGAGCATGGCTCTGCTTTCACAAAATGGGCTGCACTGTCACTAGAGAAGACAGTGTGGAGGTTCCTTTAAAAACTGAAAATTGACTTAACTCATGATCCAGCCTTCCCACTCCCAGGCATATGTCAGAAGAAAACTCTCATTCAAAAAGTCACATGCACTTCTATGCTCACAGCAGCACTATTTATAATAGCCGGTACATGGCAACAACCCAAATGTCCATCGACAGCTGACTGGATAAAGAAGTAGTAGTATATTTATACAATGGAATACTATACAGCCATGAAAAACCCAAATAATTTCATTTGCAGCAACATGGATGGACGTAGAGATAGTCATTCTAAGTGAAGTAAGCCAGAAAAAGAGAAAAATGCCATATGATATCACTTAAATATGGAATCTACAAATGACACAAGTGAACTTAGCTACAAAAGAGAAACAGACCCACAGAGTTAGAGAAACAAACTTTCAGTTACCAGAGAGAAAAGGGGATGGGAAGGGATAAATATGGGAATTCGAAAAGTGCCCCTCTTGGGGAGTGATGGAAATGTTATCTATCTTGATTGTGGTGATGGTTTTCTGGGTGTAGACATTTATCAAATTCATCAAATACTACATGTGAAATATGTGTATTTTACTGTACAGGAATCATACCACAATAAAGGTGCCTGTAAAAGAACAAGAAAAGATTGGCGGCATTATGTCCTATGTTTTTATGTGTCTTCAATGAGTGGGTCTTCAAGTTTCTGATCTGCTATATTTTCTGAACCAGAAGTGCCCTCCTTCCCTTTTCTTTGGTAAACTGTCAGTGGGTGGCATTTATTCCCGTGGCTTTGACTGCTCTCAGTCCACTGATTAACTGTCAAATCTTTTCCAGCATGGACATCTCAGTTCATTCCCAGAAATATACTTATAATTGACAAGTAGACATTCCCACTTGATTAGCCCATAAAATCTCAAGCTCTGTATGTTTGGATTTACACTCGCTCACAACTAGATTTACTTCTTCAAACAATGGCATCACTATCCCATCTGATTTCCGAGCCGTACATCTTGGAGTTTTCCTTTACTTTTCTACTCTTTCACCCCCGTCAGTACTACAATTCTATTCCTTAATGTCCCCCAACTAAGTCCCCGCCCCTCACTCCCCACTGCATTAATTCACACCCCTTGCTAGTCTCCCCAGTGCTGTTCTTTAGAGTGAACAATCCACTTTGCTCACTTTTAATGACTAATCTGTGTCACTCTCCTCCTTAAAACCCCAAAGAATTCCCCACTGTGTATGTGAGGAAGTCCACGCTCCCTGATTTAAAGTCACATCTTCTCATCACCTAGTTGCTGCTTTTTTTCAGCCTCAGCTTCTGTTACTTCCCCACAGCCTCTAGCCTCACTGACCTTCCTTCCCTAAGTACAAAGTGCTCTTAAACACGACCAGGCGTCTGCACGAGACACGCAAGCTGGCGAGAATCCCATCCCCACCACACAATCTCCTGGTCTAGAGATTTGCTGGAATCCTTCAAACGTCAGGGCAGAAAGCGTTTCCTCTCTGACACCTTCCCTACCTTCTAGAACCCAGCCCCAGGTAGTGCAAGAGCCCCTCTGAACATACAGAACACATGATGCCAAGTGACTCTTACCACATTGTTTTGAAAACCTATTTAAATTTGTCTCTTCCACGACACACTGTGATCTCCTTGAGGGATGGGTGGCTGTGTGGTACTTGTCTAGACAGCTAATGTCTGGCACAGACCCCGGGCCATTGGAAACAGTCTGCTGACTCATCAAGAAGAACTGTCATCTTTGCGATGTAAGAAAGACTACATGATCTCTGATCTTACACCATCCGGCAAGGGTCAAAATAATTTCACATAGAACTGCACAGGCAAAATATGTGTATTCTTTTCCTCTTTGTGAGCCCGAGATCATAGGCATCCTGGAACGTAGGTGTCACTCTAAGCTGTCTGTCCCCTAGGCTGTCACGTCCAGCTTCAACATATTTTTTAGAAGTTGTAGGGATACGTGTACATCACCCCGTCTTAGAGCAAACGGTGCTTCAGCCTGACCCAGTTTAATGTCTATATGAAAATCAGAAATCTTCCAAACTGAAGCCTGAGGAAACATTTCCCATCACTCCTTCCAGTCTGTCTTCCATCTGCATCACACATCCCCACTACTCATCTGCGTCAGGCCACGTTTTACCTAGAAACATTGTCTGTGGGACACTTGGATGAGGACTAATTACAGCAGTCATGAAAATGGTCCCATGAAAGTAGGCTCTGCACAACAAGGATGTTTTGACCGGAGGCCTCAACCGTGGCCTGCAGGGTCTGGTCACATGTTCTGCCTGGCTTCCCTGCAGACGTTCTGCAGAAAATCAAGCCTGCAGTTAAACTCATAGAAGTTCCAAGAAATCCAGAATAATGAAGTGAGATTCAGCTCCTTGGGAATATTTTTGAAAACCATCTACTAATAGGAAGAAGAGATTTTAGAGGTTTGTTTCAGAGCAGATGATGTCCAAATGCTGATGGGTCAGTTTTGTCATTGTTGCTCGCTAGTTGGCTTTCTGCTGCTTCTAACACGCCTCTGTATAGAGAAGTGGCCTGAGTCGGCCCTCAGAGCAGAAAGGTGAGCTGGGCCTGGAGACAGCCAAGCTCTTCTGCTGTGTAGTGACACGCTGAGAAGGAAGGGATGGCCCAGGGCTTCCTCTGACTCTCTCCCTCAGTTATAAACTCTATGAAGGGAAAGTGGAACAAAAAATCTTAATTCAATATGGTATTGTCAAAATATAAAAAAAAAATTGTCTTTGGAGGGGATGGCATAGTTCAAGGGCTAGAGTACGTGCTGGGTTCAATTTGCAGTACCTCAATGTAAAAAAATAACAAGAAAAATTCTTTTTAAAAAAAAGAAAAAGAACAAAGAAGAAAATAGATCTGAAACAACCCAAGTTTAAAAAGAAAAAACGTCTTTTAAAAATAGTAATCAGCTCAGTCTTTTGCTAGATTAGGAGTTTGGGATTAACAGATACACACTACTATGTATAAAATAAATAACCAACTCTCAGGTCCTTAATAACCTAGTTCAACCTGAATCCTTGCTCTTTTTTCCCCTAAGCAACCAGTGGAAACCTCTGAAATTCTCATCTTATAAAATAATTCATTTAAAGGCGGTTTGAAAGTTACTGCTTAAAACATTTATTTCAGATTCCGTGAATATAGGTCTAGTAAGAAAGACAGACAATAAACCAGTAAGCAAATAAATATATGACGTACTGCCAGGTACTAATAATTGCCGCAAAGAAACATAAAGCATATTAGGAGAGAAAATGATTGAATAGGACATATGTGCGTGCTATTTTAAATAATGTTGTCAGATAAGTCCTCTCTGAGGGTAAAATAATTTGAACAAAGTCCTGAATGAAGCAAAAGAATAAGCCACATAGGTAACAGACAAGAAAAGCCTCCCAGGCCGGGAGAAGTGTAAGTACGAGACTTGGAGTTACAAACACAGCTGTCCTGGCGGGGACCATGTGGGCGGTGAAGATGGGCTGGAGCAGAACGGTGAGAACTGAGGCTGCAGAGACGGGTGAGGGACCGGATCACACAGGGCCTTGGTAGGGACTCTGGATATCCTTCTGGATACAATGGAAAATCTCGAGAGTATTTTGCAAAGGGGAACATCTTGATCTGATTCATACTTTAATAAGACCGCTGTGGGTAATATATGGGGAATAAGCAATGGAAGCAGGGCAAGGTAAGCTGATGGGAAGCCAGTGGGAAGAGTGATGCTGACCTGGAGAGAGACACCGAGGTTGGGCTGGGATGATAGCGGGAGACGGGCTGAAAGGGAACACAATTTGACAGTAACGGTCACAGGCCTTAATGCTCGAGTTGGACACAGACACAGAGTGTTTCAGGGTGATGGGTATGTGATATTTGGAGCTGAGTCGCAGTTTTTATGCAGAGACCTGACAGGAGAATAAATTGGGCCCGTTGACGGCAGTAAGAAGGGTTGGTGGGTGTTGACTTCCCCATAGAGTCGCGTCTCTGTTTCTCTGTAGATGAAGTCAGCAGAGCAGGGATGGATGTTCCTACTTCTGCAGAGAATTCCGTGTCCTCCTCATTGACAAATTCGAGAGGCCGACCTTCCCATCCAATTGCAACATGTTGAATCTGCTTCTTTCTATCCAGGAGGAGATTTCCAACTAAGATGCCAATCAAAAATTCCCGTGTCCAGAGTTAGAGCTGTGTACCTTTGGGATGATCTCAGAGATGCCTCCACAGAGGCTCGGTGTGCTCTCTCTCCCTCAAAGCACACAGTTCCCTTCAGTCCGCTGGGTCTCAGCAGAGAAGATTTCACAAATAGCCCCTCTCAGACCCTGGGGACCAACCTCCCGCTTGGCCGAGCTCTGAAAATGAGCACGAGTTCCAGGCCAAGGGCCTTCTCCAGGGAGCCATGTGGCAGGTTACATGAGGACAGTGTACAAAAGGGTGGGAGGGTTGATGGTATAAATGGATTTTAATTTTTGCTCTGCGTCTGATTTTGTCCTTCCGTTTTGCTAAGGAAGTGTTCTTAGGCCAGACATGATTCTCCTTTTTTCTTTCTATTTGATCATCCAAGAGGTTTAGATAGGGTATTTGTTTTAGGGTAAGAATCTTTAAAAAAAAAAAAAAAAAAACCTTGCAAATTAGTCTTGTTAGACATTTGGACGAGTAAATACTCCCAGCAGTATTGAACCCCCTTGTTCCTCCAGAGAGTCTCCAAAGGTATACATGTTCCAAATCTGGCCAAAACCAATGAGCTTTTCTTTTTTTTAATCACTTCACCATGGACAAAAGATATAACTAAAGAAGGTGAGAAAAGAGCAGGTCGCCATCATCCAAAGTCCCACCCAAAATGCCCACAGAAGTAAAGAGGAGATGAGCGAGAGAAACGGTTTATTTATACACACGCAGGAGATAACCAGAAAAGTAAGTACCATGTTAAATGGTGAAAGTTGAAGGCTTTTTTTTATCAACATCACTTAATAGGGCAAAGGGAGAGGAGAGAATTGGCGTCTATGACAGGTTTTCCTCTACATCTATTGAATCTCAGGTATCTTCAGCTTAAAGTGCTTTTGTATTAACTGTGGGTTACATCTGACTTTCCATTCCTCGAACTTTGTTCTTCTTTTTCAAGATTCAGTCATGTATTCTGAGCCCCTGGATTTTCCACGTGAATTTTAGATTGATTGTGAAGTCCTGCAAAACACCACCTGGGATTTGGGTAGGCATTTTTGAATACTTAGATCTATTCGGTGACTATAGTCATCTTACTAGAACGAAGCCTTCTGCTCCATGAATATGGGATTATTCTCTGTGAATGTAGGTCTTAATTTCTCTCAACAGAATCTCTCATATATTGTAGTCTTCAGTGTCCAAGTCTGGGACTTTTTCCTCATCTCCATTGGATGCTGATTCAGAAGAGACACGACCTCCTGGAGAACCTCTGTTGCCACGGAGCTGACATGGAACTGAGTCCTGAGAAGGCTTTAAATTCTTTTAAAAATATGATTAAAGTACTTTAATTACTCCATAGATGAGTAATGAATGGGTCACATTAACATAGGATTTTAATCCTTCTAGAATTAGAAGAGTAATATAGACACATTACAAAAAATTGAAATATTGCCTAAAAGAGATTTGTAATTCCCACCCACAGAGGTGACTGTCATGAATGATTTGGTGCTTATGTCTCAGTCTCTGGGTCTCTCAGTATGTCTCTCTCCATCTCTGTCTCTCACACACTCACAATCAGATCAATTTCCATCTATACTGATTTCACACATATGTGGTAGTGCAGATGGGACCCTAGATGCAGACAGTGGGTCTGCATACTTCCACCCTGAGGCCTTCCTTGACATTGGGTTGAGACCAGGCACCCACTTTCCCAACTGCACAGCATTCATTCATCCACATGAACCAGAACGAGTGGAACCCATCCCCTCTCCATCAACATTAGTTTTGCTTTAATTCCGACTGTTTCAACCAGTGCTGTGATGATCACCCTTGAAAAGGCATCTTTGAATAGGTGTGTAAGGATTTTAGTGGGATGAACTGTAAGGATCAGAACTTCTGGGGAAGAGATGCATCTGTGGCCCTTTGATGCGTCCTGCACCCTGTTCTCCTGAAAAGAAGCGTCCCTTCACTCTTCCCTCCAGGGTATCTGCGGGAGCCTCTGCCTGCTTACATTGTCACCAGGGCTGGTTGCCACCTGACTAAAGACCTGCCAGTGTGATGGTGACCGGTGCTGTCTCTGCAGTGTTTCCTTCTGCCTGTGTTCTCACCAGAGAGGTCAAGCATCTCTAACACACACTGGCCACCAGCATTGCCTCTCATTGGAACTGCCTATGTCTGTTCTCTTTCTGTTTAGAACACTGGGTTTTGAAAGGAATTTGGACTACAGGGATGGGAAATCTTCCTCCAACCTTGGGTTATGAGGAAAGCTTTTTCCAAGTTGTGGTTTGTCTTTCAAGCAGTTTTTCAAGGCTTTTGCTAATTTTTTTGATTTGTTTTTTTTGTTTCTTTGTTTGTTTTTGTTTTTGTTTTGTTTTTTTTTGTTTGTTTGTTTGTTTTTTTTTTTTTTTTTTTTTTGCTACAGGAAGAGCTAAGTATCTCCCTTCTGTCTTCTGGCTGTGGTGTCACAGGGGGAACAGCAGTGTCTACCCTGAGATTATGCAAACAGTTACTAAAAGGGCTTCATTTTGTACATCACATCTTTAATCCCCCTGGATATCCCCTTAAAATAATAAAAATGATGTTTCAAGTGAAAACAACAAAAAATCACCAGCCCCAGCTTAAAACATGTGGGCAGGGACAAAAAAACAACTTTTTTAAAGTTTCATTGACAGGGAACAACAAGGAGAGGTAAAGACACGCAGAGAGAAAGAGGACTTGGGGTTGTCAGGGGCTGGGTGAGGAGGGAGGGGAGTGTGCTCTGGATCCATGGTTTCAATTTGAGGAAATAAATAGTGTGAAACTAGATGGTAGTGATGGTCGCACAACATGGTGAATGCCCCTAATGCTCCTGAGTTGCACAATTTAAAAGGGGAAAAGTCTATATTTTATTAATGAAACTCTAAAAAGCAAAATAAATGATGCCATAAATGACGTGAAACAAACAAAGGAAACTAAAGAAAACCAAACAAAAACATCTCCAGAGGAAGGGAAGTCAAGTTTGGGAGGGGGAGGGGGAGGGACTGATGATGGGATTTTGGAGAACATTTTGGAGAAGAAGGTGTGGGTGGGTGCAGAGTGGGCTCTGCCCCAGGAGGTGGTGATGCCTGAACTGGTTCTCCGTTGCCCAGCAGTCCAGGTGCAGATGCAGGTTCAGGAGAAGCAGCAGGAGCTGCAGGAGGGAGCTCGGGGCCTCCTGCTGGATCCAGATCGTCCTTTTTTGGTCTCTGACATCTTACCCTGCCCCTGCCTGCTCTGTAAATTTTGGATGTGGAGAGAGTTTTAAGTCTTGTGGAAGAGCTCATGTTGTGAGAGAGGAAAATTTTATGCAGCTGCCTCCCTTTCCATGTGCCTCTTCAAGGACAGAGACCCTTCCAGAGCTTTCCAGACAGCTCCCACCCTGAAAGTGCCCACAGGATGTGTTCTGTGACTGAATTTTTCCAGACAGGTGGTCTGAGGCCATTCTTTGCTCTGGTCCCAACAGTAGCCTCTGGGGACACCTCCCTGTGTGGCCCAGCCCTCGCCCCTCCCTCACCTACACACATACACCAGCCCCGCCTTTCTGACATTCGGGCTTTGCTTCGGGGGCTCCTGGCCCTCCACCTGGCTTGCAGCGAGGTGGGCACGGTGCTCCAGGTCAGAGCCGGGTGTGCTGAGCAACCCGTTAGACCCTGGCAGGACCCTGGGGGGAGCCCTGGGTGATGTCTGGGTCGGAGGCCTGCCCCACTGATTTCTGGGCCATGGTGGTGGGGACCCCTCCATATCCAGACCCACCTGGAGCCTCCGCTGGCCCTCAGAAGAGTGGCACAGCAGCTCTTCACTTGGGGAGGGGGCGTTGGTGTTCTTATACATCAGCTTCTGTTCAGTATGTGGTATCTGGCTCTGCAAAGACAGTGACCAGCAGCTGACCCGGCCTGGAATTCTCAGAGCCCTGCCCGGCCAGGAACACTCCTGATTCTGTCCACTCGACCCTCTTCTGTCAGATGAGAATGGGACCATGTTCAGCTCAGACTCCCGGGAGGGAAAAGACATACCCAGAGAGCATGGGCTCCACCTCGGACAGCAGAACCCTTCCCCACCTCTCCACATCCCAGCCAGCCACCTTTGACCTGGGCTGTGGATGTGACCGGCCCCCCAGGCCTCTGACCTGCTTTTGCTTGAGGAAGAAACCAATCCCCAACATGACTACTCTGTCTTCACCAGCCAGGACGGGGCAGTGTGGCTACCTTGGTGGGATATGAGTGGTGGCCCGGCCTGAGCGGGTCTGCCCTGGGCCTCCCTGTGTTACCTTTGGGTCTCTCGGGCCAAAAGGCCAGAGGCGCCTTGGGTGAGAACTGACCCAGCGCCAGCAGCGTTGGTACAGCCCCTGGCTGCAGGCTTTCCAGGGTCTGTGGCCTCGGGATATTGTGATGCAGCAGAACACGCCTCTGTCTTCAATCAGGTGAGCTGAGTAGGGACTTCTCTACAGAGTGGGTGCCTGGTGACTTCGGTTCCAAGTTCTTTTGGGCTCTATTGCCAGGGAAGTGAAGTCACTTCCTGGGGTCCACTTATCCAAACTTCCTCCTGACACAAAGCTCCCCAAGGACCTTTCTGGGCTGCCGATCTCTCATTTCTCACTCCATGCCATGTCCACACACAGTGACATCAACTCAGCCCCCCCATAGCCCTGGGGAGGCCTGGATGCAGCCAGTGCCACAGCTCTGAAGACACAGCTGGGTTCAGACCTGGCTCCCCCCACTCAGCAGTTTTATCACCATGGAAAAGCCACGTGCCTCTCAGGGTCTCCCCAATTCCCCATTGGCACAGTGGGTATCATTCTGGCCCCTTATTCCTAGAGAAGCCATCCTATCTCTAGACCTAAAAACACCTACTGCATCTGTCACCCCCACGGGCTGGCATCACAGGGAGCTCATGCACAGACTCAGCAAAGGAAGGACCCCACAGAGGGCTGGTGGAGCGCAAAGCACATGCCACACAGGCCGGGGTCTGCCCTGGGGTCTGGAGAAAGTCACTTTCCTTGCTGCTTGCTTCCCAGCTCCCAGTCATGAGACTGAAATTAAATACAACTCTGACATCGTCCGCTCTGGCATGCAACCTCCTAGGTCATTCTGTCATGTTGACATACAGGCTCAGGGTCCCATCTCGGCCTCTGTGGTGGGCTGCCCCACAATGTCTTCCTATTTTTTGCCTTCTGTTCCCACGCCCTTGTGTGATTCGCATACCCTAACTTGGAGGGTGGATGGACTTTGGGACCAGGTTCTGACATGTACACTGACTTGTGAAAATGTGCATGAGTTTCACTCATTACCAGCTCCAGTGTTCCTCCTCTCTGTCTCTGTCTCTCAGTGCCTCTCTCTCTGTCTTGTCTCTCTCTCTGTTTCTCTGTCTCCCCCTGCTTTTCTGTGTTTCAGTCTGTATGTCTCTTTTCCTGTATGTATGTGTGTATATATTTATGTGTTTATGTGTATATTTATGTTTGTGTATTGTTCGGGCCCAGGGCAGGTCTCTTCTCAAAATCCCTTGATGACATATTGATTATTTTGAATTCATGTTACTGAAGAAAAATTATCTTTGAAGATTGTGCAAGAACGTTGGTGGGATCTTCTCTAGGGATCAGCACTGCTAGGGAAGGGATGCACCTGTGGCACTTTGATGTATCCTGTACCTTGTTCTGCCGGAGAGGAGCGTCCATTTTCTCTTCCCTCCAGGGGACCTCCTGGGGCCTCTGCCTGCTCACGTTGTCACCAGGGCTGGTTGTCACTGGGCTAAAGTCCTGCCAGTGTGATGGTGGCCAATGCTGTCTCTGCAGTCTGTCCATCTGCCTGTGTCCTCACCTGAGAGGTCGAGCATCTCTAGCCCACACTGGCCACCTGCACTGCCTCTCGTTGGAACTGCCTGCGTGTGTTTTGTTCCTTTTCAGAACACTGGGCTTCAAGAGGTTTTTGGACCACAGGGATGTGAAGCTTTTCTCCGACCTTGGGTCATGAGGAAACCTTTTTCCAGGCTGTGGTTTGTCTTTCCAGCTGTCTTTCTTGGTTTTTGTTTTCTGCTTTTGTTTGGTTTTATTTTGCCACAAGAAGAGCTAAGCATCTCACTTTTGGCTCTGGTTTCACACTTAGAACAGCAGTGCCTACCCCGAGATTATGCCAGAGTTACTAAAAGGGCTTCATTTGGTACGTCTCATCTTTAATCCATCTGGATTTTCCTCTCAAAATACAAAAATGCTAATTCACGTAAAAACAAACAAACAAACAAAAAATTCACCAGTCCCTACTTAAGATATGTCGGCAGACAAAAAAAAAAAAAAAAGCCACCTTTTATATGATTTCATTGATAGGGAACCTCCAGGATAGGTAAAGACATAGAGAGAGAAAGGAGATTAGGGCTTGTCATGGGCTGGGGGAGGTAGGATGTGGGGAGCACTTTGGATACAAGCTTTTACTTTGAGGAAGGAAATAGTCTGAAGCAAGTGGTGTTGGTGTCACAGCATTGTGAATGCACTTAATGCTCCTTAAAATTGCACAATTTAAAATGGGAAAAGGCTAAACTTTATTCTTATAAACTTTAAACAAAAATAGAATATACTATAGTAAAAAGAAAAAAATCTGACTCCATAGAAGATCTGTTCTTTTGGCTTTAACCCTGTACCCTCTTTTCTAGGTTTAGTCTTGCTAGCTCTGCACCTTTTGTAAAACAATGTTGCTTTTAGCCTGAAATATACAGGAGGGCCTATTTTCAAGGCTCTGATGTTTAAGGATATTAAAACTTTTGCACTTATATAAAGACAACAAGTTGCAGAATGGAAAAAAAACTTTTGTTCTGTTAGAGGTTTTACAGAGGCACTATGACCTGGTCTACACAGACAGCTGCAGACCAAGATAATGGCAGACTACTATCTTGGAAAACCATCTTCCCCAAGTCAGACTTCAGGCTCCTTTTCTACTAAAAAGAGGAGGAGCTGCGGTTGGTTGTTGCAAACTTCTTGGTGGAGGATTTCTTTGTTCTTGGAATCCTTTGCAGCTGAACACGTGGGTCAGAACATGGTGTTCTTGTAAAACCTGCAACAAAACAAATTTCTATTCTGCAACTTGTTATCTTTGTAGGAGTGCAAAAGTGTTAATATCCTTAAAGGTCAGAGTTTTAAGAATAGGCTCTCCTGTTTATTTCAGGCTAAAGGCAACATTGTTTTACAAAAGGTACAGAGCTAGCAAGACTAAGCCTAGAAAACAGGGCAGAGGGTTAAATGAAAAGGAACAGAACCAATATGGAGTCAGATTTGTTCTTCTCTATTACAGTGCCTTCTGGTGAGAGCTAAGAGGATGATTCCTGGGTGGGTCCTCCATTGTCCCAGGCTGGGGTTCAGGCAGGATCCCTGCCAGATTCACCATGACTTTGGACCTGATCTCCCGCATGACTTTGGACCTGATCTCCCACAGAGAAATTGACATTTATTGAATTAAAATTACCTGTCAAAATCCCTTCAATTGCCTGTAAACTATAACAAAGCAGGGGATGTCTCATTGGCCAGTCAAATGCCAGTCTCCCCTGATGCAAGGGACCAGCGTCGTGGCGGGATCCATGGTGGCCTGGCCAGTGCACCTTCCTACTTTGCTCTCCAGCCTTGGCTTCCTCACTTTGAAGCTTTAAAAGCTCCCGTCCCTCTTCCCTCTGGCCTGGAGTGAATGAACAATATCCCTGTACCCACCTGGGCTGAGGCCAGGCCACGCACACAGCCCCATGCACACAGCCCACCATCTGCTGTCTACCCCTGGGCTCAAGTGCACCCTCTGAACTCCCCCACCCCAAAGGTCCGCGTGCCCAGTGCCTCCGCCCTAGGGGTCCAGATCACCATCAGGA
The DNA here is from genome assembly GCF_048773025.1 of Camelus bactrianus. Lineage (NCBI taxonomy): Eukaryota > Metazoa > Chordata > Mammalia > Artiodactyla > Camelidae > Camelus > Camelus bactrianus. The sequence goes on from NC_133566.1 coordinate 1,908,058, forward strand.
CCATCAACCACCCAAGGCCCACAGGCCAGTGGCTGGCAGCCTGGGATCACCCTGACCCATCGGGTCAGTTGAGGCACAGGGTGCGAGGATCAGGGTGACAGGGCGGGAATTGGAACCGCCTTCAGCCCAGCCTGCCTCGCCCTGTATCCTCAGAAATTAACTATGAAGGTGCACACTAGGCTGGATCCCCCACTGGTGGCAGTAGTCATCATTACTGGAGCCCGGATTTCCCCACCTCAACCACAGGGTAGGGGTGCACTCAGAGTGAAGGGGATCCCATGGTGAGGGGGTAAAGGATGAGGGGTGTGGGGCCAGCTGAGAGTGGAACTGACCTGGCTGAGAGGTGAAGGGGACAGTTTCAGGATTTTGGGGTTCCTGTGGTGAGGCATGAGGGGTAAGCTTGTGGGTGTAGGGGCCACAGGTTAGGACCTAGCAGGACGGAGTGTCAGGGCAAGGACCTCGGTGTGAGGAGAAGGAGCCCTGCCTTCAAGGTCTGGTGGGAGACTGGGCCTGACCAGGGGCGGGAGGGTAGTAACAGGGAGGAGAAGGTGAGCTGGGGAAGTGGGGCTGGCGGGGTGTGGCCTGGCCCAGGACAGTCGTGGTTCTACTTCAGTGCCAGGACCCAGTCGGTGGCGGGGTGAAGGCTCTGGGGATGGAGACCCGGCCCGACGAGCAGGAGGGGCCCCACCTGGCCCCTCCCAGCCCCAGTGGCCAGGGCCGGTAAAGCAGGAGACCCACCCGAGCAGTTTGCGCTGCAGGAGGGAGGAGGAGGGGCGTGCACGCGCAGACGGACATCCGCGCGGACGCCGGAACCCGCCCAGAACGCGTGGAAGCTGGCGGGAGCCGGTTGCTCCTGGACAAGCTCCTGGAAGAGGAACACGGCCTGGGGTCTGGGCCGCCGCTTGCCCGCGGCTCGGTTGCCGCTGCCGGGCAGTTAAGGGGGCGCTGGTGGGGGCGTGCTGCTCGGGGAGCCGGCGGGTGACGCCTGGGCTGTGCAGCTGGGGAGGCGCACAGGGAGGGGTGCGGAGGTGAGTTCCCGGCCGCGCGTCCCGTTAGGACCCTGAGGCGGGTCCCAGCCGCCGCTGTGGTTCGTGGTAACCCCACTATTAGTAGTTCCTGAACCCCGCGTTTTTGCCGCCGCTTATACCCGGGTTTAGGAGAGCAGGTACAGTCCCGGGAGGTGGGAGGGCGCCTGACGGCACCGGAGCATCTCCGACTGGCCCTCAGACTATGGCCTGCCCCCGGGAGGCGAGTGCGGTGCGGGCGCGGGGCCTCGGATGGAATGGGGGCTGCCCCATGAGAGCCCCTGGATTTGCTCCCATCTTCCCCGCGGCCTGACCTTGGGGGCGGCCTCTAAAGCCACAGGTTCGTGGGACTCAGTTTACAGGTCAGGCTGCACTTGGGAGGTGGGCACGGTGCGATAAGTGTGCTGGGGTGGCTGCAGCAGCAGCGGGAAATTGTTGCAACCCCCGCGCTCTCACAAGGCAGCCCCAATCCCGCCATCGCAGCCGCCGCCATTCCCTGACAGCACAGCACCCGCCTTCCAGGAGCAGGCGGACCTGTAACCTGAGTTCCGTGAAACTGGGGCAGCAGAGGCCAAGCTCAGGCCATGCGCTGGGGTTTGAAGCAAATCCACGGGCTCCCATGGGCAGACCCCATAACCCGCCACTGCCTACGACCACACCGCACCTTCCTCCCTGGAGCAGGCCGACCTGGGGACCGTGCCTGGAGCAGCAGAGGCCGAGGCCTGGACAGGCCGTGGGGGAGATGGGGGCAAATCGACCAGCTTGCCAGGTCACTGCCCATCTCCCTGCCACTGCCCCAGGTTCGTGGATCACTTGTTTTCAAGTCAGTGGGTTCCTGAGGGGCAGGCGTGGTGCAGTCAGGAGGCTGGGGCTGCGGGGAGGGGTGCTGCCCCAGAGGGACCAGGTGGACTTGTTCCCATCTCCCCCAGGGCCAGGCACGGGGATGGCATCTGCTGCCCCAGGTTTGCAGGACACATGTCATGTCAGCCTGTCCCTGGAAGGCGGGCTCAGTGTACTCGGGGCAGCCTCAGTAGCTGACAAGGATTTTAGAAGTGGGTTCTAGCACAGCATAACTAATTCTCCTTTCTTCTCTTGCTTCCTCAGTTGGTGGCTGTATCGTCTTTTTCATTATAGGTTATTGCTGGATAATGAACATAGACTTCTGTTCTATAAGCAAGAAACTTTATTTAAAATCTGTTTTTATATATAGTGGCTAACATTTGTAAATCTCAACCTCCCAAATTTAGCCCTTCCCATCCCCTGGTAACCTTAAGATTGTTAACTAAGTCTGCAAGTCTGTTTCCGTTTTGTAGATGAGTTCACAGTGTCTTTTTCTCTCTTTTTTTAGATTACACATATGAGTCGGTATCATTTGGTATTTTTCTGTTTCTGGCTGCTTTCACTTAGAATGACGATCTCTGGCTCCATCCATGTTGCTGCAAATGGTTTTATTTTGTCCTTTTCATGGTAGATTAGTATTCCAGTGTATAAATATACCACAACATCTTTATCCAGGCATCTGTTGCTACATTTAGCTTGCCTCCATATCTCGGCTATTGTATACAGTGGTGCTATGAATACTGGGGTGCAGGTATCTTTTCACATTGGAGTTCCTTCCAGTTATATACCCAGAAGTGGGATTGCTGGGTCATAGGATAAGTCTACTTTTACTTTTTGAGGGATTTCCATGATTTCCATAATGACTACACCAAACTGGATTCCCACCAGCAGTATAAGAGGGTTCCCTTCCCTCTACAGCCTCTCTAGCATTTATCATTCATAAACTTCTGAGCGATGGCCATTCTGACTGGTGTGAGCTGATACCTCATTGAAGTTTTGATTTGCATTTCTCTGTTTATTAGTGATACTGAGTATTTTTTCATGTGTCTATTGGCCATTTGTATCTTCATTGGAGAAATGCTTGTTTAGATCTTCTGCCTATTTTTGGATTAAGTTGTTTGTTTTTTTGTTACTAAGTTGTATCAGCTGTTTATATATTCTGAAAATTAAGCCTTTGTTAGTCGTATCATTTGGAAGTATTTTCTCCAATTCATAGGTTGTTGTTTTGTTTTACTTATGGTTGCCTTTGCTGTGAAGAAACTTATGAGTTTAATTGCATCCCATTTGTTTGTTTTTTTCTCTTATTTCCATTGCCTGGGTAGATTGCCCTAGGAGAATGTTCCTAAGATTTATGTCAGATAATGTTTTGCCTATGTTTTCTTTTAGGAGATTTATCATGACTTGTCCATCTGCATCTTAAGCCTGTACTCTAGATCTGTGCTTCAGTTTTGAATTTTGGGCTTCTTAGAGAACACCTACTCTTAGCTCATATGTCAGATTCAACATTACTAAAGCTGATTTCATAATCTACTTTCTTGCAGGGTCTCCACTTATTCAGTGGGATAATCATTCTTCCGATCTTGAATACCCAAAGGCTTGGAATGGTCTTTGATTCATATTTCTCTCACCACCCTCCACATGTTGTCAGCTTCTGGAACTGTATGTTTTTGATTTCAAGTTTCTATTCTGATTGCTGATGCTCTGATGAAGAGCTTTCATCCCTGATACATGAATTTTTCCTTCTGTTGAATTCTTGGATATTCTCTCACCCCTTTTCAGTCAACCTACAGTTTTGACCCTCCAACATCTACAGTCAAGTCAAAGACTTACCACAACCAGAACTCAGCCAGTTAGTCTCGACCCTCCATCATCTTGGTCTTCCCTTATGTGTTCCAATCATTATGTGACCTAGCCTCCTAGGGTAACCTGTGCCTTATTAAAAACCAGGAGTCACCAGCCTTTTCCTATCCAGTCCTCAGTTAAAACAGCTTAGAATTGCCCTGAGAAGTAGTTGGAGCCCCATCCCCTTCAGAGAGTCTTCCCTATTTACTCCAAATACTTTTAGCTCCTCTTTGTATTCCTGCACTGTTCATGATCGGTAGCCTGTAATCTTGGCTTTGAGTACTTACTTGGTACCATTCCCAGGTGGTTTCCAATGTGTCTCCTCACTTAGCTCGTAACTGGAGAATACTCCTGTGTTCAGCCTCCTTTATACCCTTCACCCTGCTTAGCATTGGGCAATAGCAGGCATCCAGGCAGTGCTTACCTACTTTATATGTTCCCAGGGGTGGTGGTGTGGAGTATAGCTAATATCTATTAATTCAGTGTTGCAATTAAAAAAGAAAGCCAAGAAAATCCATAAAACTTTATCTCCATGTTCAGTTTAGCTCTTTACCTCAACGGTTTTCTTAACTCTCTGTTTACATTCACATAGTATTCAGTGCTTGTACAGTTCCCTGAGGCAAGCAGGTGAGATGTTATTATGCTTGACTTTCATGTTACATTTCATATTGGATACATTTGTGCAATGACAAAACCTTCTTTTATAAGTAAACAGCCGGAAGCCCAGAGAGACTAAGAGCCAAACCCAGGGTCGCCTGGTTAGTGTTGGGCACAGGCCAGGACCGCGGTTCTCATCTTCCAGCTGCTCCTCTTCCAGTGCCTTATCATTCCAGTGCTGGGAAATGTAGCCCCATCAGCCAAGCGGCCAAGTCCCATTGCTTCCCCTTTACCTGCCAGTGATGGCAGTGCTACAAACAGTGGCAAAGGAAAGGTCAGAAATAGGAGTGATAAAAGACGTGAAAGTGTGGGATATGGATCCTCAACATCCTCCTCCCTATTTGAGCGCCTTACAAGTGTCCGAATCTGACAGTGCTGTTCATTGTTTTTAACATAGTCTTAAAAATCAGACTGATTTTTTATAGGACATGCTTTTATCCTGGTCCCTTTCCTGCCAGTAGTCACTGTCATGGGCAGAAAGTGCCTGACTGTGCTCTGTTTGTCATGTAGGTGGGAGGGAAAGTGGGAGAGGGAGCGGGTTGAACTGAAGCCGAGTTTTACAGCTCTGTTGTTCTAGGACCAGAGCAGTTCCACTCTTGCTTTCATCACCTCCCCACCTCAGAGTCCCAGACACCCACTCCTGCTTGCTTCCCCACATGCCACGTCCTGGGGGAGGACAGGATGGTTGGCAATGTCCTCTCCACCCTCCGCTTTGGGAGGTGAAGGAGTCTGCTTTAACTTTTGAGATGTTTTGGTAATTGGGCTTTTCCAGCTTTTCTAGACATCTCCTATCCAGCTCTGAGAAATTGGAGATGTAAATTAACCATACATGGACTATACTAATGTATTCAGTGGCATTAATGTGATGTTTTCTGTAAGGTGTTCTGTGACTGGATAGGAGGTTGTTTCTCACAGGATGCTTCACATCCAATTCTAAAGGCCTACGGGATGCAGGTGTAATTCAACTTCTTACGTGTCTGTAAGGCAGACATGAACATTATTTGGTAATATGACCATATGTTCATAGATGACAGTTAGTCCGTCGGCTCTGTATCTAATGAAACTTTAAATTCCAAACGCTTGAAGAAACTTAGTGGAACATGATTTTTGCCTGTAAGTAGTTGCAAAATCTGAAATCACAACTCTACCACAGGCCACAGTGTTTTCCAGTAGAGAAAGCCCTCTACTTTTACAACCTCTAAGTAATGCAGTGGTTCTTTGGGTGAGATGAGGGATGCCAGAGTATTTTGTTGGGAAACTAGAGTGGCGTGACAAGTATTCTGGGACTGGTTACAGTTGAATCTCTACTTCCTATATCCTGGACTGATTACAGAGGCAATGTTAGTGCGGTAACCAGCTTCTGAATGCAAGTGTAGCTAGGGAGACAACAGAGAAAATAGAAGGGATATAAAGTAATGGAGGGACTTCAGACCAGTACAAATGGTGACTTTGACACAACAGGCGGCTGACGTGAACTTGGCAGGAATTTGTGAGAAGTGGTGAGTGTCATTGCAAGCAGGAGAGTCCTGCAGCTTTTGGGGTGAACAGGCAAAGGGGAGAGCAGATATGGTGGCCACCCGGGGGCTATTTGTGTCCTGAATGTGAAAATGTCTGGTCCCCTGTTCAATTTTGCAGCCACAACTTCACATGACTCAGGGCATTATTTCCACCAGAAAACCACAAAAACATAATGAACCTCTGTTTCCCAAAGTGTTTGTTCTCGATCTGAGATGATTGTCCTGTGGTGGGAGGTAAGTGGGCGATGGGGCCTGTTACATCACCCCCTTTCACTAAAAGTCTACGTCGCTGCTTTTCACCCCGCTCCTAGAGGTGCTGTCATTCTGTTACACCTAGACCTGTGAGACTGGCTTGCCTGAATCCTCACATGAAGAGGGACGGTTATGTGCAGTTTTAAAAAATTGCTTGGGTCATGTGGTCCTTTGTTCCCTCCATTGGAAATCACTATTCCAGAGCAAATATTATGCATCTATAGAAACTATATTGTTTGTAAGATGTCTTCAGAAGTTTTGCAGTAGGTTTAAATATTTGCTTCGTGATGACATCTTGACTGTTTGAAGGAGGCAAGCCTCACTAGGGGCTTTGTGTGCTTCCTGTCTGAGAGTTCCTTTACTGGCAGTAGAGTGTTCGTAGGCAGAGTTAGAAAGTTACCTGTTCTGAGAAGCCAAATTTGCCCCCCAGCTGGGAATTGGCAGAAGAGTCAGTTATGGAAGGAAGGCTTTAGGATTATCTGGTAGCAGATTTCTGGGATCCAAACCCTGGGAAACCTCAGCTTTTCAGAGTATGTTCTGTAACAAAAGGCTATTGGATAATTTTAACACTTGTTATGGTATTAGAGTTGGGGAAAGACTTAAAAGTGAAAGAACCTTAAAAGAGAATCTCCAAATATTTTAAAGAAGACAGTTCTCAGAATGAGAGCTTTTCTGGAAAAGACTAGCTCTTTGCTTCACAGGGGAAGCAGGGAGAAGGTGTAACTGCACTTACGGTAACTTAAAAGGTAAATCTTACCCTCCCACTTAGCTGTTTCCTGGTGTACGTTCATCTTCCACATCTGTAGTTTTAGACATGACGTATCATTTTCTGGTACTGCATTCTGCTTCTGAGTGAGAGAATGACACAAAGTCACATAGTGATTGAAAAATTGCACAAAGGAATTTATTGTTAAAAATGTAGACCTGTGGCAGGGTGCTGCATTTGCAAGTGACTTTCAGTACAGAGAACACTTAAAAGAATGCAGTGTTATTTCTTTTTTTATTCCTTTAAGCCTTTGAATAGAAGGTTTTCTTTGCAGAGTTTCTGGAGTACATCAGAACAAGCAGGAACTAAAAATAGCTTTAAGAAAGCACCAGTATAGACGTTGCTTATAGTATGGCATCTGTATTAAAGTTAATTCTTTAAAGCAGGAAGTTGTAACTCTGAATTTCTTAAGGAAATATAAACATTCTTGACCCTTAATGACATTATTTGTGCAGTGAAGCTGCTTTTGCTTCCATTCTGAGCATTGAATAGCCTTCTATGATACATCTACCAGTCCTCAATATTTTATTTTCCCTCTGTTGTGAACTTGTTATTAAACTTGAAGCAGATATAAATATCATTAACTTTCTACATATGAAGATATTCAGTGTTACATAGTCAGAAAGTTTGTGTACATCACACGTGTCTACATAATTCCCCCCTTTCCAACTGTTTTCCTTATGAAAGGATGGTGGGAAATGGCATTATGGGGATATGTCTTACAGTACACAGTGTTTCCCCTGTTCCCTCTACCAGACCTGGATGTTCTTTCATCTTTCAGTTTCTAGACTTACCAGCTCTTTTTCTTAAGCCAGGTGTAACTCATCCCCCTGTGCACACACACATGCGTACACACACACACACACACACGCACACACACACATTCTGCCGTAGGGAGTAGCGTGCACCATCCCATTCTCCCACTCCACCTCTGATCCCACCCACTGGAGGCAGTGTCTTGCACGAATTCATTCGTAAGTTCCGTTTTAAACCTCGAGTGGTCGGGAAATAGGACTGATATCCACACCTAGTAGGCAGGCCCTCAAGGATAACTTCTATGATTAATGCCAGGTTATCTTAATGTTTGAATACCTGGGTTTCATGTCTTCCTGCTCCACCTGTGTGACCCATGATTACCACATTTCTGTCTCCCACTAGACTTTTTCTCTCCAACTCTGGACTCTTACAATCTTCCGCTGATTTGACATCTTCACTTGGAACTCTGATATCTTAAAACCAACATGTGTGAAAACTGAGCTCTTGGTCCTCCTACCCCCCAAACTGGTTCTTCCTGCAGCCTCCCCCATTCAGTTAGTGGAAACTTAATCCTTCCAGATGCTTGGGTCAAAAATCTTGGAGTTATTCTGACATTCACTGACATACCACAAGAATTCTGTCTATAGATCTGGTTTAACACTGCCTTTAAAACATATCCAGAACCCAGCCGCTTCTCACCATGGCTCCTGCATCCACTGCTGTTTCCCTGTCCTGAGCCACTGTCCTCTTCTCCTGCACAGCCCTTCTCAATGTCTTCCCTCTTTTAATCTCTGACCCATTTCGACTATTCTCACCCGGCACTCAAGTGAGCCTTGAAAACCTAAGTTAGATTGTGTCGTCCTTCTGCAGTGCCTCCCCATTTCACTCCGGGTAAAAGCCACAGTCCTTACAACGTCCTCCAAGGCCGTACAGGATCTGTACTGACCCTTCTCCACAGCTCCAGCAGTGCCCCCATTCTGGAACATGCGAGGTGCACGCTGGCCTTGGTGATGGTTATTCCGTCCACCTGGGACTTCTCACCTCCTAGTCCTAGTCCTAACCTCAGTCCTCAGTGTGGCCTGCTCTGGTATTATTACAACATCACCCTTATCCCATACCCTCAACCCTATTTAACTTGCCCTTTTTTCTTTTTTCCATGGTTCCTCTTTCCTAACATGCCACCTCCTCTGCTGCTCTGTTGTGTGAATTGTCATCTGCACCCCCCACCCCAGCTAGACTCCAACCAAGCTCCTTGAGGACAGGACTTTTGTTTTGTTTATTGATCTATTCCAAGTGCCTAGACTAGTCCTGGGTATATAGTAGGCAGTCAAAAATTATTTGCTGAATAAATTAAAAGACTATTTTAAAACTGAATCATCCTTTCAGGAACGAGTGAGGAAAGGAAGCTGCATGAAGGAAAATGGAGCAGTAAATAATGATATTTGCCTGTTGTTCTTTGTGTGATATATATGTGTTTTAGTCTTAATTTGGTATCCCAGTTTCTTAATTTAATAGCTGTATTAAGATGTAATTTACAGGCCATAAAATTCACACATTATAATTGTTCAAGTCAGCCATTTTAGCTATTTCTAGAGTTGTGCAACTATGTCCTCAAAAAGTCCCCTTGTGTCTGTCCATATACAGTTCGCCCTCCCCTCAGTGGTACCCTGATATTATATCTTTTTGTTTTTTTGGCTATCACATCTCAAAAGAATAATTTACACAGGAGTACTAATATAGCTTTGCACTTTTAGAAATGACACACTTAAATATGAAATCAGCGTTCATTGCTGAATGTAGGTAGCAGTATCAGACATTGGTGAGAAGAATGGACTTGAGTGTCAGACTGGCTGCAGTCTTACCCAGCTCCATCATTTATCAAGTTACCCAAATTATTTTCTGCCCCAAGCTCTTTATCTGTTATATGGGGGTAATAATAGCATCTTACAGAGTTGTTGTGAGGATTAAGCAAACAGGGAAACAAAGTTTAGTATAGTGGCCAGCTTATGTTATTACCTAAGAAATAGCCTTGCAGGTAGAGAGCAAAATTCAAATCAGTTTCTAAAGCATGTGTAAAATATGATCCAGTTCCTGCCTGGTTTGTAAACACGTATGCCTACTGCAGAATGTAAAAGCAGGCTAATATCCAACAGAAAAGATCATTTCTCAGCATTTCTTTCAAAGGTAATTGCAAAATCATTTTTACTAAATTTTCTGTGCCCATCTCTGACAGAGCTTTGACACCAGGGGGGGTAATTATCTACTTTTCTGTTAAAATCATGCTGACCATCAGAAAGTGTTCTGAATTATATTTTAGCATAATGTTGGGAAATACTGTGAGACTTCTTCAAAATTAATGGGGGGACGGGCATTCATTGTAGATCTTGTAGCCTGATAAGCCTGCACTAAATTATCATTTTTTAAGTTTTAATTAAAGTAGTTAATTAATTTTTTGCAGGGGGGTGGTAATTAGATTTTTTTAATTCATTTTATTTTTAGAAGAAGTACTGGGGATTGAACCCAGGCCCTTGTGCATGCTAAGAATATGATCTTTCACTTGAGCTATACCGTCCCCCCTAAATTATCTTTAATAAGGTCTTTTTCTCTGTTTTGTTATTTTCTTTTATGTACAGATGCACAAAGCAGGGTCATCAGAATCCTCTCAATTCCAAAGATGATAATAGTGAAACACATTGCACAGTGACAGTGAATCCTTGGCATATGAAGAAAGATTGTAAAGTCCTGAATGAATTAAGAAGTTATTGTTAAATTAACATACATGTAACCATGGCTCTCTTACCTTTATTTTTCACCTTATAATGAAGATACTCCCCACCTGTCAAGGTTGCTTTGTTTGATATAGGGAATATCTAAAGCCTTTTCTGCAAGTGTTTTAAATAACTAAGAGCAGGTAATTTATCAGAAGTGTGAATGGTGTAATCTGCTCTGTCTAGTATGGTAGCCACCAGCCACATGTGGCTATTGTGAATTGAGATGTTTTATAAGTGGAAAATACATAATAGATTTTCAAGACTTCGTACAACAAAAATAATGTAAAATATTTATTAATAAGTTTTAAAAGTGTTAATCACGCTTTTGAAATGATAGTATACTGGCTATTTTGAGATAAATATAATTACTACTGGAATTAATTTCAGTTGTTCCTTTTTATTTTCTAAATGGGATTATTGGAAATTGTGACTTCCACTATGTTTCTATTGACAGTGCTGGCTTGTAAATTATTGCAAATAATATGAAAAGAAAACTTTGATTAAAAATTTTGTAATTGAGTAGTTGATTTACATCCTAGTAGTTTCAGGTGTACAACACAGAGGATCAACATTTTTATAGATTATATTCCATTTAAAGTCACCATAAAATAATGGCTATATTTCCCTGTGCTGTATGATGCAGCCCTGTAACCTATCCATTTTATACATATTATTTTTACCTCTCAATCCCCTACCCCCTTCCTGCCTCCCCTCTCCTCCTTCTCCCCATTGGTAACCACCAGTCTGTTCTGTGTACCTGTGAGTATATTTCTGTTTTATTATTGTCATTAATTTGTTTTATTTTTTAGATATACATATAAGTTAATACATAGAATAATTATTTTTCTTTCTCTGAGTTATTTCACTTAGCATAATACCCTGTAGGTCCATCCATGTTATTGCAAATGGCATTATTTTATCTTTTATGGGTGAGCGGTATTCCATTTTGTGTGTGTGTGTGTGTGTGTGTGTGTGTGTGTGTGTGTGTGTGTGTGTATGTATATATACATATTTATATAATATACCACACCTTCATTATCCAGTCATCTGTCAGTGAACATTTGGGTTGTTTCAGTGTCTTGGCTACTGTAAATAGTGCTGCTGTGAACATTGGGGTGCATGTGTCTTTCTGAATTATATTTTTCTCTAGACATATACCCATGAATGGGACTGCTGTATCACACGGAAATCTATTTTTAGTTTTTTAAGGAACCTCTATACTGTCCTCCATAGTGGCTGCACCAATTTACATTCCCACCAACTGAGTAGGAGGGTTCCTTTTTCTCTTAAAAGGTCAAAAATTCTCTACATTTATATACTTTCCTTACAGTTTAGGACACAATCTGGCAAAAGCCAGATAGAATTTAATAGCAGTTAATACAGTTTTTTTTTTAATAGCCATGCATTATGGATAGATACAGTCTCGATTTTTGTAGATGCAGAAGTTTTTATAGCTTCACAGACATTTCAGACTTGCAGAGAGAAAAATTTCTTTACATTTTGCTGAATTTGTCTGGGTGGCTTTATCGAATTTGGTCCAGGCCTGCAGAGGTAAATACACATCCAAACCTGAACCATTTGAATGTCTGCAAGATTTTAAGAGTCTAGAATGTCAGATCTGGACTATAACTCTGGTGAATGACATCAGTGAGTGGACTCAAGAAAACCCCATTTGAGTCCAAAACTTTTCATAAGCCAAAAAAGGCTTTGAAATTGTGGCAAAGCCAGAGTCTTTTGTGCACCATATATGGCCACAAACACATGGGGACAACCACAGGCCTTCTGGAGTGCCAAGGGAATTCCATGTGAGGAGTCCAGCACTCACAGGAATCCAACAAATCTCTGCCTGCCAGAGCACCTTCATTGCTACTGTGCTGTTTTGAGCAAATGTCTTTTCATCAGGTTCAAATTGGTTTGTTGTTATTTTTGCATAAAAAAAATCAAACAACTTCTTGTTCCCTTGGTGAAAGTAAAAGCCTAACATTTTCTGGTTTCTTTTGACAGAGAAAACATGAGCCTATGAATCTAACCTCATCTATGATGGTCTACAGCTGGGAGCAGCCAGATCAGTGTCAGTCCCTTTGCAGCCATTGGCTGGGAGCCTGCATGTTACCTGGAATGATATTTGAAACATGTCACCCTAGCCGTGCCTTTGCTGTGGGCTGGGAGGCGAGTCAGTCAGAATCTGCATTATGGAATGTATGTTTCTGATCCAAAGCTAGGAGGTCTTTTCTAATAGCCAGAGAATGTACTCATACATATATCTATTAATTATGCAAGAACCTTTTTAAAGATTTTTTATCATAAAAATTTACCCACCAAAATTGAAAATGAAAGAACAGTGGAATTAAAAATCATCTGTACCTTAAGTATACATAAAGAATCTTAAAATCCTTCTAAAATTTTTGTTCAAATGTAGATATTTTTCCCTTCCAAAAAGGAAAATTATTATTTCATTTTTTTGGTTTTTCCTTTTATTATATATTCCATATCAATAAAAATAATTATTTTAAATCCCTTTTAATGTCCATTTAACACTATATTGAACAGATATGTAATTAGTCCTAGGTTTCAGAAATTTAAAAAATTGTCATTACAATACCACTGCAAAGAATATTTTGGTGTTTCTATTTTTAGTTACTAATTTGGACTAAAAATTAAGAAGTTTGCTTTTCTTCATCTACAACATTGGTTATTTTATGAATGAACTGTAAGGATTTTAAATAACTTTTCAGTAATTTCAACAAAGAATTTATCTTTAAGGCAAAAATGTACGATGGTTTGCAAATCTACTTTTATTATATCTTCACTTTTACCAGTGTCATATGTGTGTGTATTTGCACAAGTGCTTTAACTACCTGTGTACTAAAAATGTGAAAATAGTTAGTTTCCTTGTTTGTCTTTTCATTCTCCCAATATAGGTTTTGGATGACAAGCTTGTATTTGCGAAAGTACACACCCTGTGGGAGGTGCTCTGTACATACGCTGAGATACTGTACATAAAATTGCCTCTGAAGCCCAATGATCTGAAAACCCGGTCCTCAGCCTTTGATAATTTCAGCTGTTTTATGAAAGTCCCCCAAGTGGATAAAAATATCATCAAGCCGGAGCAAGAGTTTTTCATTGCCCTATTTGAGAAGAGCTGCGTGAATGACTTTTATATTCAGGATAGAGATACATTCTTCAATCCAGCCACCAAAAGCTGCATTGTAAGTCTAAACCGAGTTTAGCTGCTGTCTTGGGGGTGATTTAGTACCTGCTGTTGAATTATCAGTGATTTGGTTTGGTTGCTTAGGTTTGGTTTTTAAAAGCTGCCTATAAAAAGGAAAAAAAGAGAAAGAAAAGAAATATGCCTACAGATTCCTGTTAGGATAGTAAAGAGTGGCTGGTTGGTTACCCTGTATAAACCACACACTCTCTTAGAATCTTTTTAGGTTTACTTCATCCTTTTTCAGATCAAGTATCAAGTAAGGGATAGTGTTAAAAAAAATTTCGGGATTAACAGGCTTGTGAGCTCTGGGATCTGCAAGGCAGCTTTCCTTCCCCATTGTGTAAGTCAAATGGCAGAAATGAAATAAAGCACCTCATATATCCTCTGGTGTTAACAGGAAAAGGCTAATCTTGACCTTGTTTCTTCCTGGGTAAAATGAAGACAATATGTCAGGAGGCGAGACACTCACTTAGGGCAAGAACCATGTTGTTTTGTTCACTGCTGAATCCTAGGCACCAGGAAGGCTGAGTTTAACGAGTGAATGAATGAACTGTAGTTCCCCCAGAGTTACCATGTGGGGCAGTGCGGATTAGCAGCTAAGAGCATAGACTTGAGAAGGGAGGGTACAGCTCAAGTGATGTGGTGCATGCTTAGCACACATAAGGTCCTGGGTTCAGCCCCCAACACCTCCTCTAAAATAAACCAAAAACCCTAATTACCTCCCCACCCCCCACCAGAATTACCTTATTATCTCCCCGCCACCAAAAAAAAAAAAAAAAAAAAAAAAAAGAGAGAAGTGGCTATGAGCGAAGACTCAGGCTGGAACACCTGTGCAGATTTCTCGCTGTCGACCTTGTAAAAGTCATTTAGCCTCTGTGTTTATCAAGTTCCTCATCAATAAAATGGGGATAATAATAGTACCCACCTCGTAGACTTGCTATGGGGATTAATGAATCTGTGTCGATGTTAGAACAGCCCTGGCTAATAGTAAGTACTATGCATCTGTCAGCTCTTTACATAATTATTGACAGATGTTATTGTCAACCAAAGAAGTATTAGTTCTTTGTAAGGGAAATGCATGTTAGACCATTTCATTTATCATTTTCTGTAATTCAGGCTTTTTCCCTCTGAAATACCATTTTCTGTCTGTGCACTAGGAAGCCACAGGGCTTTCCAAATTTCATCTGTCTGGGTTCTTGTCATGATGGCAATACTGCAGAATGTTGACAATTTTTAGGGACTCCTCTGAGATGACAGCAACCCCTCAAATTCAGGAGCACTTCTCTAACTGATAACATCTCGCATGAAATGAAGTTTTTAAAATGTAACAGCTTCAGACGCTTAATGATGCCATAAATGCAAGGATGTTATATCTAAGCTCTTTAAATAAATCCTGTGATTGAAATAAAGGAAATACTATATTACAGCACTCTATGACTTTGTTATCTTTGCTATCAATTTATCTGACTCTCTAAGACCAAAGAAAGCAAAGACTGAGATTGATCGTTACTACTGTGTGGTACACGTATTTGTGGATGAAGACAATACTGAAATGCACTGTTTAAGATATTAAAATGGACACTAAACAGCTGCTTTAAGCACATGCATAAACAGAACAGGGAGCTGGGTGCAGGGAGCAGACACTGAGCTTCCTGGATCAGAGACCCAACATAGCAGTCCAGACAAGCAGTCCACCTGTTTTATATTTATGTCCCTGCAAAATTAGCAGTGAGAGTCTGAAATGAACTTTGGGGACACTGGCAAACAGCTGTCATGATTACTAATGTGGGACACCAGGATTCTACAGTGTTTAGTTGGCATCTTTGCACAACCAGTTCTTTTCCACTAAAGCCTCTAGTAATTGCTGGTCCCACATCCAGGCTGAGGAATCATCTCATGTGGTGTTTGGGAGGGAGGCAAGTGGAGTCAGGACCCATGTTAAGGCTGGGTGGGTAATAATCTGGTTCTAGTACAGGAAAAAGGAAAGTAGGTCAGGTGGGAAGGAGAATTACTGGATTTAAATTTAGTTTCTTGAGTAAGCTAAATACATATCATCATGTCAAGTTTCTTTGTTTATATTCCATGTGCTGTCACCAAATAACTACTGAATTGTGGGGACAAAAAAAGCCTGGGTTTTAGAATTGACCCTGCCCCTAACCAGCCAGAGTCCAGGTACCTCTGGGGGTCCAAGGAGGGGGCTGCACCGTCAGGTGTCCCTCCACTGCAGCAGTTTGGGCACTTGGGTCTAGATTTTTTGCTGTGGAAGACTGGCCCACTTGTAGTACATTAAGCATCTGCAAGGCTCTCAACAGGTATCCACGGTGGTCCCAGGACTGTAACATCCAAGCGTTCCTTTCCACCCACGTTTGCAAATGACCCTCAAGGGGTTAGTATTAACCCTGGGTGAGAATTATGAAAAATTATATGGTACCTCCATCCCTCCTGGCAAGTGAGGGCCCCTTATTTACAAATGAACACGAAGTGTTAGCACCACATTTTAACAACAGAACATGTGAAAACGTGGCGACAGTGATGCTCACCTGTTTGCTTCTGCTTCCCAGTGCAACTTCAGCCTCCATCAGAGGACCTCAGCTGCCTCAGCGAACAGGGCCTTCTGTACAGGGAATGGGCTCCTCCTGAAGCATAGACAAGAAGCAGCCCTTAGATCTCATCAGGTGAGCTGCTGTGGAGAGCAATCCAGTGGGAAGGGCTCAGGGTTGCCCTCATGGCATCTGAGTGTGACAGTCCTCCAAGAGTGTTACCAACCAGGTAGCTCACAGGAACTCTGAGCTTTGTTGCCCCAAGTCTTTACTGGAGGCTTTATTACAAAGACATGATTTACTGGGTCACTACCGACATGGCTAAACAAAACCCTAACTGTAACTCAAACCTTTACTTAGCCCTAACCATTGAGCCCATTCCTCTCCTGGTGGTCACTCATTTGTCACAAAGCTCAAAGCCCCACTCTTCTAATCACATGGTTGGTGTCTCTGGCTAGCCAGTCCCCATCCTGAGTCATCTCATGAACACAAGCCATCCAAGGGTCCACCATGAATAGAAAAGACACTCCTATCTTGGGAAATTTCAAGGCTTTAGGGGTTGCCATCCAGGAACTGGGACCAAAGACCTACCAAATTCTTCATCAAACAGGAGTAAATGTTAGATTTCACTTAAATTATAAAATAAGAGACGGAGGATGGAGAAGATGGAGGAGTAGAGGGACGCTCGTGGCTCACCCTCTCCCACAGATACAAGACCCACATCTACGGACCCACTCAGCCAACCAGAGAACCTGCGGAACTCCGACAGAACATTGCCCTCTTCAAAAGATAAAGACACCAAAAATCTGGCAGGAGAAAAGGAAAAAAGAAAGAGCAAAAGGCAAAGCAGCGCGGGACAGGTCCCGCGGGGAGGGAGCGGCAAAGGAGGATTGGCCCTCGCTCGCTGGGTCTTCCCTCTCCAACTGAGAGGCCAGCGGGATGGACGGGGATCCGCCGAGGCTCGGATCTGTACAGAGCAGCCCTAGACTGACAGAACTAAGTTAAACGGGCACAGAGCGTCCCCCTGACACTCAGCCTGAGACGGGCCGGCAACGGCGGGCAGGGCCAGGCTGCACAAGCCGGGCGGAGGACGGAAGTGGCTGCACGGAGGCAGCCCCGGGGGAACGCAAGGTGCTGCCTGCCGTGGCAGTGGGTGCACAGGGCAGAACAACCTGGGCCCTCCATAAAACAGCACGGCTGATGTGCTCTCGGGGGAATGGTGCATACCCCCATCTCGGAAAACCTGTGGAAACTTTTCAGGGGAAGAGTGGTGGGGCTCAGGCACAGCAGCCATATCGCTATATCCTCCGGCGCTAAGCACCCAGACGGGGGCGGGAGCAAAACCTGCATCTGCACGGAAGGGCTTAGCAGCCTCAAAGGCCAGACTGAGACTGGCCTGCAGCCCGGGGCAGATAGGATCCTTTCATCCTGGTGCCTCAGAGAACTTGCTCCACAAAGACAAACAAGGAGCTGGGTTTTGGCTCAGAGCAGGGACAAGGCTGTCCCTCGGTCTTCCCCGAGCCCACCTGCGGAGCGCCGACCAGGGCGGAGAGTGCAGCCACACAGAGCAGTGGAGCTACCGGTGGCGCAGGTAGAGGGAGAGCGGCCCCCCCGCCTCTTGGGCAGGAACAGAGCCCCTGACCGAGGTGCTGGGGCACGACCCGCCCTCCTACACGGCCAGACTGCAACATCTGACTGCGGCATCCAGAGGGGCAGCGACCCGCCTGCCCACAGCAGAGAGCTGCACCTGACCCAGTGTTAGGAGGAGGCGCGATCGGCTTGCCGACAGGTGCTGGGAGCAGCACAGAAGAGGGCGCCAACGGAGGGCCTCTGAAAACAGCAAGCTGAGCTTCCAAAACAAGACGAAGACAGAAAGTCTTCACATTAAAAGCACACAGAATCCAGGAGAACACCGACAACCCCCCTTTTTTTTCTTTTTTTAAATCTGTTCTTACCTATTCTATTTTCTATTACTCTCTTAATTTTTACTTCTTAATTCATTTCTATTTCTCTTGGGTTTTGATGTCCTGTTATTGATTAGACAGAGGTTTCAAATACATCTATTCATCTCCCCCCACTTTTTAAAAGGTTTTAAAAGGACATCTCAACCCGATTAATACTCTGCTTCAATTCGCTCTTCTATTATTCATTATACACTGTTTTCAAAACCTCTTTCTCCATTCTTTTAAAATTCTTTCTCCCTCTCTTTTATTTTTTTTCCTAAGTTCTATTCCTAAATAGGCATTAGATAGATAAAACCCTTAAGGACCATAATAGACAACTGATATTCCATAAACCACAGTGCCAGAGAGGTATGAGAAAGATGAAGCAGAGAAACTTTTTCCAATTAAAAGAATGAGAAATCCCCTGAAAGAAAGATCAATGAAATAGATATCAATAGCCTACTAGATCAAAATTTCAAAAAAGGAGTGATCAAATTGCTGAAGGAATTAAAAGAGATAGTGTTTAGAGATATAAAATACATCAAAAATGAAATTGAAGCTATAAAGAAGAGCCAAGTAGAACGGGTAAACTCATTGACAGAGATGAGGAATGATCTAATAGCTGTGCAAAGCCGACTAGATAATGCAGAGGAATGAATTAGTGATCTAGAAGACAGGGTGATAGAAAGCACCCATTCAGAAGAACTACAAGATAAGCAAATAAAAGATAATGAAAATAGCATAAGGGACCTATGGGATAATATAAAGCATCCCAATCTTCACATAATAGGGGTCCCAGAAGGGGAAGAAAGATCAAAGGGGATTGAAAAGGTTTTTAAAGAAATCATGACTGAAAACTTCCCAAACTTAAAGAAGGAATCAGATATCCAAGTACAGGAAGCTCAGAGGGTCCCAAACAGGAAGAACCCAAATAGACCCACACCAAGACATATCATAATCAAGATGGCCAGAGTCAATGATAAAGAAATGATTCTAAAGGCAGAAAGAGAAAAGCAGAGTAAGTTACAAGGGAACCCTCATAAGGCTCTCAGCTGATTTCTCTACACAAACACTACAGGCCAGAAGGGAGTGGCAAGATATATTCAAAGCCCTGAATGAAAAAAAGATGCAGCCTAGGATTCTTTATCCAGCAAGGCTATCCTTTAGGATAGAAGGAGAAATAAAGAGTTTCACAGACAAAAGAAAGGCTGCAGAAGTTTAGCAAAACTAAACCCATGCTAAAAGAAATATTGAAAGGGCTATTCTAAATAGAAAAGCAGCAGGACGCTACAGAAATGAGAAACTCACAACTGGAAAGGTGATAACTCATGAATTACAAATAAAGTAAACACAAAATTATAAGACATACAAATCACTGAGAGTGGGAGAGGGAGGCAGGAAAATATAGAATATTTTTTTCTTTCTTTTTTAAATTTTTTAACAGTAGGATGGGTTTGAGATCATGTTACTATCAGTTTAATAAAAACAGTTATAGTAATGGGTTAATACATTTACAAAAAAGGGTAACCACAAGCCAAAAATTTACAAGGGAGTCACAAAAATTAAATAAAATCCATGATAATATAAAGGAAAATTACCAAACCACAAAAGGAAGAAGAAAGGAACAAAGAGGATATACCAATTCAACTGCAAAGATAAGTTCAAAATGGCAATAAACACACATCTATCATTAATTACTGTAAATGTTAATGGACTAAATGTTCCAGTCAAAAGACATAGAGTGGCAGACTGAATAATAAAGCAAGAACCTTCAATATGCTGCATGCAAGAGACCCACTTTAGGGAGAAGGACACATATAGATTGAGAGTGAAAGGATGGAAAAGGATATTCCATGCAAATGGAAAAGCCGAAAAAGCAGATGTTGCAGTACGGATTTCAGACAAAATAGACTTTAAAACAAAGGCCATAAAGAAAGATAAAGGACATTTTATAATGATTAAAGGAGTGATACAAGATGAGGATATTACACTCGTTAATATATATGCACCCAATATAGGAGCCCGTAAATACATACAAGAATTACTAACAGAGATAAAGGGGGATATTGATGGGAATACAATCATAGTTGGAGATTTTAACACCACATTAACATCACTAGACAGATCTTCCAGACAGAAAATAAACAAGGCAAAAGAGAAATTAAATACTACTATAGAAAAACTAGATTTGGTGGATATTTTCAGAGCATTACACGCCCCAAAAATAGGATATACATTCTTTTCAAGTGCACATGGAACATTTTCCAGGATCGATCATGTATTTGGGCACAAAAGAAGCCTCAACAATTTTAAGAAGATAGAAATTATCTTAAGCATCTTTTCTGACCACAATGCCATGAAACTGGAAATCAACAACAGAGAAACAAAGGCGAAAAAAAGGAAAGCATGGAGATTAAACAATATGTTATTGAAAAAACAATGGGTTAACGAGGAAATCAAAGCTGAAATTGAAAAATACCTTGAGACAAATGATAATGAAAGCACAACCACTCAAAACCTATGGGACACAGCAAAGGCAGTGCTAAGAGGGAAGTTTATATAGATACAGGCCTTCCTCAAAAAAGAAGAACAATCTGAAATAAACAATTTAACCCACCACCTGAATGAATGAGAAAAAGAAGAACAAAAAGCCCAAAAAGCAGCAGAAGGAAGGAAATAATAAAGATCAGAGGAGAATTAAATACAATAGAGATTAACAATACCATAGAAAAAATCAACCAAACCAAAAGCTGGTTTTTTGAAAAGTAAATAAAATCAAC
The DNA here is from genome assembly GCF_048773025.1 of Camelus bactrianus. NCBI lineage: Eukaryota > Metazoa > Chordata > Mammalia > Artiodactyla > Camelidae > Camelus > Camelus bactrianus. Next base: position 1,928,958 of record NC_133566.1, read on the forward strand.
AAACCTCTGGCCAAACTCACAAAGAAGAAAAAAGAGAGAGCACAAATTAGCAAAATAAGAAAGGAAAATGGAGAAATTACAATGAACAAAATAGAAATACAGAATATCAAACAAGAATATTATGAAAAACTATATGGAACCAAACTGGATAACCTAGAGGAGATGGACAAGTTTCTGGAGACATACTGTCCACCAAAACTGAACCAAGAAGAATCTGAACACTTGAACAATCTGATCACTAGAAAGGAAATAGAAATAGCAATTAAAAACCTCCCTACAAATAAAAGTCCAGGACCGGACGGCTTCACTGGGGAATTCTACCAAACATACAAAGAAGAACTCATACCAGTCCTTCTCAAACTCTTCCAGACGATTGAAAAGGAGGGAATACTCCCAAACTCATTCTATGAAGCCACCATCACCCTGATACCAAAACAAGGCAAAGACACTACAAAAAAAGAGAATTATAGGCCAATATCGCTGATGAACATAGACGCCAAAATCCTCACCAAAATTTTAGCAAATAGAATCCAACAACACATAAAAAAGATTATACATCATGACCAACTGGGGTTCATCCCAGGGACACAAGACTGGTTCAACATACGCAAATCAATCAGTGTAATACATCACATCAACAAGAGAAAGGACAAAAACCACATGATCATCTCAATCGATGCAGAAAAAGCATTTGATAAAATTCAACACCCATTTATGATAAACTCTCGCCAAAGTGGGTATAGAGGGAACATATCTCAACATAATAAAAGCTATATATGACAAACCTACAGCCAGCATAGCACTCAATGGTGAAAAACTCAAAAGCTTCCAACTAAAATCTGGGACAAGACAAGGATGCCCACTATCACCACTCCTATTCAACATAGTCCTGGAAGTCCTAGACACAGCAGTCAGGCAAGAGAAAGAAATAAAAGGGATCCAAATTGGAAAAGAAGAGGTAAAAATATCATTACATGCTGATGACATGTTACTATATATAGAAAATCCTAAAAGGTCCACACAAAAGCTACTAGAGCTGATTGAAGAATTCAGCAAGGTAGCAGGCTACAAAATTAACGTTCAAAAATCAGTTGCATTTCTTTACACTAACGATAAATCAACAGAAAAAGAAAGTAAAGAAACAATCCTCTTTAAAATAGCACCCAAATAATAAAATATCTGGGAATAAATCTAACCAGGAGGTGAAAGAATTATACACAGAAAACTATAAACCATTCATGAAGGAAATTAAAGAAGACTTTAAAAAATGGAAAGATATTCCATGCTCTTGGATTGGAAGAATCAATATTGTTAAAATGGTCACACTGCCCAAGGCAATCTACAGATTTAATGCAATCCCTATCAAATTACTGAGGACATATTTCACAGAACTAGAACAAAGCATAATAAAATTTATATGGAACCATCAAAGACCTAGAATTGCCAAAGCATTACTGAAGAGAAAGAAAGAGGCTGGAGGAATAACTCTCCCAGACTTCAGACAATACTATAGAGCTACAGTCATCAAGACAGCATGGTATTGGTACCAAAACAGACATATAGACCAATGGAACAGAACAGAGAGCCCAGAAATGAACCCACAAACTTTTGGTCAACTCATCTTTGACAAAGGAGGCAAGAATATACATTGGAATAAAGACAGTCTCTTCAGCAAATGGTGTTGGGAAAACTGGACAGCAGCATGTAAAACAATGAAGCTAGAACACTCCCTTACACCATATACAAAAATCAACTCAAAATGGGTTAAAGACTTAAACATAAGACAAGATACAATAAACCTCCTAAAGGAAAACATAGGCAAAATATTATCTGACATACATTTCAAAATTTTCCTCCTAGAAGAAATAAAAGCAAGAATAAACAAATGGGACCTAATGAAACTTACAAGCTTCTGCACAGCAAAGGAAACCAGAAGTAAAACAAGAAGAAAACCTACGGAATGGGAGAAAATTTTTGCAAGTGAAACCAACAAAGGCTTGATCTCCAGAATATATAAGCAGCTCATATGACTCAATAAGAAAAAAATAAACAACCCAATCCAAAAATGGGCAGAAGACCTAAACAAGCAATTCTCCAAGGAATACATACAGATTATCAAAAAGCACATGAAAAAATGCTCAATATCATTAATTATAAGAGAAATGCAAATCAAAACTACAATGAGGTATCACCTCACACCAGTCAGAATGGCCGTCATTCAAAAATCCACAAATGACAAATGCTGGAGAGGCTGTGGAGAAAGGGGAACCCTCCTACACTGCTGGTGGGAATGCAGTTGGTGCAGCCACTATGGAAAACTGTGGAGATTTCTCAAAAGACTAGGAATAGACTTACCATATGACCCAGGAATCCCAATCCTGGGCTTGTATCCAGAAGGAACCCTACTTCAGGATGACACCTGCACCCCAATTTTTATAGCAGCACTATTTAAAATAGCCAAAACATGGAAACAGCCTAAATGTCCATCAACAGGTGACTGGATAAAGAAGAGGTGGTATATTTATACAATGGAATACTGCTCAGCTATAAAAACCGACAACATAATGCCATTTGCAGCAACATGGATGCTCCTGGAGAATGTCATTCTAAGTGAAGTAAGCCAGAAAGAGAAAGAAAAATACCATATGAGATTTCTCATATGTGGAATCTAAAAAACAAAAACAAAAACAAACAAACAAACAAAAACAAAGTGTAAATACCGGACAGAAATAGACTCACAGACAGAGAATACAGACTTGTGGTTACCAGGGGAGGTGGAAGGTGGGAAGGGATAGACTGGGATTTCAAAATTGTAGAATAGATAAACAAGATTACACTGTATAGCACAGGGAAATATACACAAAATTTTATGATAACTCACAGAGAAAAAAATGTGACAATGTGTGTGTATATGTCGATGAATGACTGAAAAATTGTGCTGAACACTGGAATTTGACACAACATTGTAAAATGATTATAAATCAATAAAAAAAAATGATGCTCAGCTTTGCTAATCATTAGAGAAATGCAAATCCAGCCAACAATGTATTGAAAAATCCAAAGTAATCAAAAGCAGAGCTTAGGACAGTGAACCCTCTGTGCCCATCTGCTGCAAGGATCACGAGCTCCTGCCACTCTTGTTGGACAGACACTCAACATCTCTGCTACTATGCGATTCTGGGTTTTTTTGGGGGGGGTTAATGAGGCTTATTTATTTTAATGGAGATAATGGGGATTGAAGCCAGGACCTTGTGTAGACGAGGCACACGCTCTACCACTGAGCTGTAGCCTTTCCCCCTACCCAAGCTTTTCTGACGCACATCCAAGACATCATTTCAGCCCTAAATACTTCAGTGATTCAATACTCAGTTAACTATATTAAATTACACATTACCCCAATGAACAGGCACTAAACTCAAAACAAAATGCCGTGAGCCCTCCAGCCACACAGATGTGCATCCCCAAACTAGTCAGAGGACACTGGCTCACCTCTCATGTGGACTCTTGGCAAGCTGTTCTGTAAAGGGGCTGCGCACATCAGGTCACAGACTTCTAAAGACCAGAACAAAGAGAGAAGGTCACATTAGGTAGTTTATCTCACAGCAAAGATGGACAAAGAAATCAGTGCTGAAAACAAGGCAAATCTTTGTCACTTAGTGTAAAATAAATGGAGTCTTGGGGCTGGTGGAAATGTTCTCTGCTGTCCACCAAGGTAGCTGCCGGCCACCTTGGTGATCAAGTCCTTGGAATGTGGCTGAGGAACTGAATTTTCAGTTTACTTACTTTTGACTAATTTCAATGTGGACACGTGCAAACCCAGCCTTGAACGTGGCCTTTGCTTTCCAGCACTGATGGCCTGACAGCCGTCCCTGCACAGGTAGAAAGAAGGCACTTCCTGTGCAAACAGGGCAGGAGGCAGGAGGAAGAGATGGCACCAGTGTCCCCAGAGCCCCAGACAAAGTTCTGAGCAGTGGCCCTGAACGTGCTGCTGGGTCTCCAGCTGCTTTAGAGAGGTGATGACACCCTACAACTTGCAAGGCCCATCCACTCTCCAGGAGAACCCAATGTGGAGAAAAATTTACTTCCAGCATCACAGGGTGACAGAACTCCCAAAGCCCCACCGTGCATCCACAGATGGTCAAGCACAGGGCGCCCTTCCCGAGTCTGGGGCCCACAAACAGGGGTGGGCTCCCCTGACTGGTGCCTTCACCTCAGGGCAGAAGATGAGCATGAGTTCCTGCACCTCCTACTCTCCACCTAACCTGAAACCATAATAAAGCAGGTTATTAAACAGAAATCAGAGAGTCAAAGCATATGACTGCCAAGAGTTTCCCTTGAGGAGTTCCCCCAAGGTGACAGCAAAGCTAAGACCAAGAGGAGGGAGAGAAGGCTTTCTGTCCCCAACAGGTGAGGGTCCTGTTGTCACCTAACAGACACCTAATGCAGCGGTCAGCAGCCATCCCCAGCTTCACCAGAACCTCCCAGAAGGAGGCTGGCCCCTCAAGCTCCTGGTCACCTGTGCCTGAATCCTGTGCGCAGAATACATGTGATAGGTGCACTCGGAGCCAGCACACACACGAGCTGTTCCCGGGCCTCCCGCACTAGGAGTGTGTGTGTGTTGGGGGGACATGCTCAGGAAGGAGAGCACCAGATGTTGAGGCACAGCTTGCAAACAGGAACGAGGGTGGTGTCTGTGGGAGCCTATGCATCTACAGAAAGGTAGAGGAATGTCACCACTCATGTGCTGTGGTCTCCAGGATATATTTACTGTCCACTGCAAAGTGGAGACGGGTGATCGGCCCACCTGCGCCAGCAGGGCAGGAGGGCATTTGGAAGGTGACTGAGTGCAAGTGGGCTGGCCAGTGGGTGGCATTGCGGGGACAGTGCACACAGACAGGGGTCTCTACTGGTGGTAAAGCACCTGCCTACCAGCAGTGCCCCTCCAAACGGGCCATCCAGCCATCTATGATGCTTCCTGCTGCCACAGCCAATGAGCTCAAATTTTTGCCCCCAAACCAAACCACAGAAAGACGGTGAGCGGCTATGAAAGTCAACATTAGAAACAAGCAGGCAGCAACGTGGGTGGACTTGGAGAGTGTCATTTTAAGTGAAATAAGCCAGAAAGAGAAAGAAAAACACCATGTATCATTCAAATGTGGAATCTAAAAAAGACACTAATGAACTCATCTACAAAACAGAAACAGACTCACAGTGTTAGTAAACAATCTTCTATTACTGGTGGTGGGGAAATAGGGGCTGAGAAGGGATAAATTCAGAAGTTTGAGATTTGCAAATATTAACTATATATAAAAATAGATAAAACAAATTTCTGTACAGCACAGGTAATTATACTCAATATCTTCTAATAACCTTTAATAAAAGAGAATATAAAAATAAATATATGTATGTAACGCATGACTGGGACACTATGCTGTACACAAGACATTGACACACTGTAACTAACTATACATCAATTAAAAAACAAAACAAAACAAAACAGTGGAAAACTATTGTAAAACAAAAAGTTTAACAAGTATACACACATACAAATTAAAAAGAATATATGACATCACCAAAAATTTCAGGTTGGGTTTAGATGGAAGAATTTGAAAAACAGAATGAAACAAACCTTCTCCAGAAAGCAGAGATTCAGAGCAAGATCAACATTTTTGGTTACTGAACAACTTCCCGGTGCCAGCCAGGGCCACCACCACCCTGGGGCCTCACCACAGGCACGGTGTCCCCGGCAGCTGGGGGATGGCAAACCCATTTGTCTAATTTGTGGCAGTTTGAAGGCCACATCCACCCTTAACATCTCCATCTATATTAGTGGGAGCCCACACGGATGCCAAACGTATTTTGCCACCACTTTCCTTGGAGACACGAACATAACCACCAAGGAGAAGTCAGTGTCTGGAGTCTGGATGTGATGGGATGTAGCGCGAGGAGCCAGGCACCTTCCACCTTCCAAAGTCCACCCGGTGGACCGACTGGAAGACATTACCCCTATTTCTAAAAGGACCAAAGCAACAGTGCAGAATTCCAGGCTGGAGCTGAGGAGGCTGCACTCGGCTTAGCTGCAGGCCATCTTTTTATCTATGTTTCGGAAGCAACCATCCACTCATAAGTCAAAGCTTTAAGATCAACTGACAGCTATTCATAACATCTTTTCTAGATGCCCAGTGCTACGTTCCTCACTCAGGAGAGTCATTACACAGTGTAGACTTGAGACCGAGGCCCAGGTGTCACAAGGAAGGAGACACCAAGGATGTTTGTCAGTGGGGCAGCGGGGCCCAGCCCTCATCCACCTCCTGAGAGTTGGAAGGTCCGTCCACTGTAGGGGCCTGTCTCCCAGGGCTGGGGGGCCTTAGAGAGTCCCAGACACCTCGGAAAAGCTGTGCTTGTGTCCAGGGATAGACAATGAGAATTTAAGGGTCTGGGCAGTTAAGGATCTCATCGGTCCCAGATTTTTCTTTTCCAAAGTTTTTTTTTTTTAAGTATTTTTCATTACTATTTTTATTTATTTATTTATTGTGGGGAGATAATTAGGTTTATTTATTTTACTGGAGGTGCTGGGGACTGAACCCAGGACCTCGTGTGTGCTAAGCACCCACTCTACCACTGTTCTGTACCCTCCCCACTCTTTTCCGAAGTGTCTAACACAGGATCTCACTCCTTCCAGAAGCCAACAAATTTCCAGGTGCTGCCCTGACAAATCCTTTCAGCTGATGAGAGATGAGTTCTGCCCCTGCAGCTTCAAACTCCTGAGGTTCCATAATTATATTTTTCTCCTGTGGAGCAGAATATAATTATTTTATTGTATTACATTATTGTGCTATATTACATTACATTATAGTGTAATGAGATGTACTAAGATTATTTTATCATCAAGGTTACCTATTTGTGGGTTAATCACCAGTGAACTCAACCCATCTTCAGTTATTTCAGACAGAACATGAAAAGTCAGCAAGGAAACATTTGCTCAAGAAAATCAATCATCTGAAAACTAGAATTTTTAAAAAATTAAAGTGTAGTGATTTACAAGTTGCATTAGTTTCATGTGTATAGCAGAGTGACTCAATTATACATGTATATCTCTCTTCTTTTTCAGATTCTTTTCCATTATCATTTATTACAAGAGACTGAATACAGTCCCCTATGCTGTACGGTAGGCCCTTGTTGGTTATGTATTTTAGATGTAGCTGTGTGCATCTGTTAGTCCCAAACTCCTAATTTAGGCGTTTGGTTCCATAATTATTTTTTGTTCATACAAGGCATCCTTGACATTTTCTATTTTGTAAAGGAAAAGCTTTTGACAGTTAATCTTATTTCCTAAAAGGGCAGCAGGACCAGAAGAGACAGCAGCCTCTAAGGGGTCCCTGCCACCAACCCGATCAATCCCAAAGGGCGGCCCCCACCCTGCCCTGGGGCCAGTGACCAAGGAGCACCTTCAGGCCTGGACACACATGGGCAAGGCTGTGCTTTATGTGTGTGTTCAGGAAAAGCCACACGTGAGGGGAACTTTCCTGTATTAAACAATTCAATTTCATGATAAGTGATTAGTATTTAAAGGAATATTCCCTAACTTATTTGGTTGTAAAACATTCACATGTATTTAGGGTGAAGATTCAGCTCTCCCTCAGCTGTTTCTGGGGCAAGGCTGCCCTGGACACCAGCTCCTCAAGGAGCCACATGCCACTTCCCCGCCACTGGTGCTGCAGGTCAGGGTGGCCATGTGAGTCACAGGGGGCAGGACAATGAGGACCTGGGGGTCCCCTCTCTCTGGAAAGGGTCTCCTTGGAGCAGAGCAGCAGAAGGAAAGCTGGAAGATGTGGATCCTGACCAGAGGTTGTACCCAGAACACTTTGATTTTTGCAGACACAGGTGTGAGGTGGCCAGTCCCGTGGCACAGCCAGCCCCTACAGGCCTGGCAGTCTGTCATGTCCAGCACAGCATACAGGGCACCGTGGTCTCTGTCATTGCAAAGCGCAACCCTGCCCCTGCCAAGCTGCCAGGGTCCTGGAGACAAGAGACTGCTTTAAGAAGCAGCAGAGCAGGAAGAGAGGGGACAGCTCAGGTTGTAGAGCATGTGCTCAGCGTGCACAGGGTCCTGGGTTCAATCCCCAGCACCGCCTCTAAAAATACATAAATAAACCTAATCTCCCCCCGCCAAATAAGCACCAAAGCAGCAACAGAGCAAAGACCTCCCTTTATGGGTCTACAAAGGCAACGCAATTCCCACTGAAATCGCAGTATGCTTTTTAATCCATTTGACAAGCTGATTCTAATCCTTCCAAAGCAAAACCAGGATCCACGAAGAGGCAGAAGGTGCTTGAAGACATAAGGTCAGGAACACGTCCTGTCAGGGGTCAAGACTGAAGTTGGAGCTACAATGTTTAAGACTGTGAGTTGGAAGCCAGGGATAGATGCACAGACCGGTGGGACATGGAAGAAAGCCAGGAGACAGAGCAGCATGTCCACTGGGAGCTGCAGGGGGACAGAATGACCCTGGGGACCAGCAAGTAGAGGCATCACCCTTCAGCCACTCGAGGAAGGACGACTGGTCACCCCCCCAGGGAGGGACAAAGAAACTTCCTCCAAGTCTCATATCGGACACCAAAACCAACCCCAGAAGGATTAGAACTGAAACTTAGAAAGCAAAACCTGCAACGTGTAGACGGAAATATGCAGGAATATCTCCATGGCTCCTAGGTAGCCAAGCACTTCTTTTAAGAGACACAAAATGGGTTAACCATGAAAAAAAAAAGTGACTATATTCAAAGAGTATCAGTTTATCAAATACCACCACTACCAGAGTGAAAACTCAAGCCACAGACAGGGAGAGGTGTGTGCATCAAATGCAACACAGAAGATACACAAATTATAGTACAATGGACACATGACACGAAGGGAGCATGTAACAGCAGGGAAGATGCCCCACTCCTCAGTCCTGAGGGAGACGTAGAGCGACGCCCATGAGAGCCCGTGTCACACTCACTAGGCCCTCAGTTCAGAGCTGTCAGTGGACATGACCTACAGGGGACAGAGGGACAGGCTAAATGACACCAGAGGCAACCAGTGGAGAAAGCGGGTGTCCCACATGTGATTTCTTAGTGATGAGGGGCTCCTAGTGTCTGCTTTATCAGGCTCTCCACACAGCAGGAATGGGGCACATGCAGCTATTTAAATGTAAAATAATTAAAATTCAATAAAATTTAAAAATCAGTTCTTCCGTCACATGGAGCCACACTTCGAGGGCTCAACAGCCTCAGCTCCGAACTCTCCATCACAGACAGCACTCCCGGGCAACGGTGCTCCACACCTTACGTGTGTGTCACATACGTTCATTTAGATGCATCAAATACTGTATAATAAAACATTCTGACGATGCTCACAGAGTAAGCCATTCTTTAATGATGAGCTCCATTTCATATCGGTTTTCCTTTTGTAATGACTTTTCAAAATTTCCAATTTTATTTAATAAAATGGGTTTTGAATAGAACAAATAGAAAAAATGCAGTAGTATTTTTTAGAAATATATATAGACAGAAATATAACATCAAATGTAGAGAAAAAATAGCATAGGAAGCAAAAAAAAAATGATGCCATGATTTGTTAAAGCTTAAAAATCATATTTCCAAATAGGAAAAAAAAAAGTTTACTTTTAATTTGAAAGTTTTTCTGTTCTTCAATTGTAGGAAACTAATTCAAATTAAATTCTAAATAGTCGTGAAGAAAACCCTTGCTCCCCTTCCCTTATTAATGATCCCAATAAATCAAGCTTCTAAATCCTTTCCTCTCCCACCACCCCGGGGCGAGCCCGCAGGACCCAGGCAGGGCTGGGCACCCACCAGGCTCTGCTGGCCAGGCAGGCAGAAGAGGACGGCGTCGCCCACCTCCCGCAGGTTCTGGAAGCATGCTGTCTTCAGCTCTGTGTACTCAATGACGTCCTTCAACTGGAGCTGGAAGATCTCCAGGATGCCTGTGGTGGGGGGGTGAGTCTGAGGTTGGGGGAGGCTGGAGGGGCAGGAGATGCCCCAGGGTGCCGCCTGGGGTCCCAGGCGGGAGCATTCTCTGACATGGCCACCATGCCCACATGGGCATGGCCACCTGTCTCCTGAGCCCAGCACCAACTGGGCCCTGGACCTCAGCTCCAGAGCCTCTGTCCCTGTCAGCCCTGTGCAGAGCTCGTGTTACTGTGCTTTTCAGACACTGTGTGTTTTGCACATTGAAGTTTGTGGCGACCCCGCATTGAGAAAGTCTACAGGCGCCATTTCTCCAACAGCATCTGCTCACTTCCCACCTCTGTGTCACATCGTGGTCATTCTTAGAATAGTTTAAATTTAAAAACTTTTTTAGGTTTTTTTCCCCTTATATTATTTTTGTTTTTGCTTTGGGGGCTTGGATTTACTTATTTATCTACTTATTTGTTTATCTACTTATCTATTTATTTGTAATGACAGTGCTGGGGATTGAACCCATGACCTCGTGCATGCTAAGCACACACTTTATCATTTGAGCTGTACCTTCCTCCCTTAATTTTTTCACCCTTTTCTCTTTTTTTAATTAAAAATTATTTATTTATTTACTTAGCCAAGGAGAGAGTAATTATTTACTTAGTTTGTTTTTAGATGGAGGTACTGGGGATTGAACCCAGGACTTCGTGCATGCTAAGCACACTCTACCACTGAGCTACGCCCTGCCCCCACTTTAAACTTCATTATTATATTTGTTAGGGTGATCTGTGATCAGTGGTCTTGGATGTTATTATGCCAAAAGGTCACAACTTGCTAAAGGCTCAGATGTTGGTTGGCATGTTTCAGCAAATCAATGAAGTGTTTTTTAATTACGGTGTGTACGTTCTTTAAGACATAATGCTATTATGCACTTAACAGACTACAGTCTAGTGTAAACATAACTTTGCTTGCCCTGGGAAACCAAACAAGTCATGGGGCTCATTTCTTTGCGGTGATCTGGAGCCAAACCTGTCATGTCTTCCAGGTTTGCCTGTATCTTCCGAGGAGGCATCGTGTCCAGCAGAGGTAGGAAAGGTAATTGATAAAACTCACTTCACAGGCACAGAGGGCAGTGTACTTAATCCGATAAAGGACTAAGCCAAAGCCCTGCAGCTAAACTCCTACTGGGTGGTGACACCCGCACAGCTTCCTGCAGGGCTCCTGCGCAAGACGGCGCATCTCCGCTGCTGTCCTGGAGGCCCTGGATGTTGTGATATGGCAGGAAAAGACACAAAGCATGAAGCCTGGACAGAAAGTCACTGTCCCCTGACTCAGTCCTACAGTCAGTGCTGACCCAGTCAGAACTCCCCGAGCTGACTCTGGAATGGGTAGTCACACAGAAGATGTGGAAAAGCCAAAACAACCCCGAGAGGGACAAAGTCAGAGACTTAAGAGGTTTCAAACCCCTCACCCCAACAGGTCGGCCCAGGGTGCTGGCCCACAAGGACCCATGGCCCTGCCCGCCCAAGAGGCCATCACTTCCTCTCGTGGTCCACCGCCCACCCCATCCACCCCCCAGGCCTCAGTATCACCCAGCGCGAGCTCAGACCCTCCCGGGGGGATGTTCCTCCACACGCGTAGCCCCCAACAGGCACTAAAGAGCAGGGTCCCCCCCAGCAACACAGTGTCATCTACACGAGGCGCACAAGGGCCACGGGCCTGGCCACACAGTGGGGTGAGGACATGTAGGGGGTGGCCCTGAAGTCCACAGCTCTGCCCCAGACCAGCTCTGGATTTGGCCTAAATGGCTTCACCTCCGACATTAAAAATGCCCCCCACTGGCCAGGATCTGAGCCCATTTTATGACCCCAGTGTTACAATCTGCTTCTGACAACGGACTCAGGCTCCTGAGCCAGGCTCACAGACGGCCCTTTCACTCCCCAGAGTTCAAATGGTTCACCTCGCCGTCTCCTGAGACACCAGCAACAGCCCTGGGGGCTCAGCCTCACCAGCGGGCTGCCCGTCAGAGCAGTGTCCCATGGGTGGTCCACATGTGGGCTTAGCAAAGCAGTCATCCAGCTGTCTTGGATGAGACAAAAGGCAGTTTTGTACAAGACAAGGGTTCCTGTAGTCCCGTTTTATCAAGGACGATGCTTTCTGAGTTCACAAAGGCTGTTTGTGTGGGGAGCCCCAAACCAGTGCTGTTCAGGCCGTGCAGGGCTGAACCCCACAGGGCACCCCTGACCCAGGGCCCAATAGCCAGCCAGCCAATGTGACAGATGGGCTGCACCCTGCGTGGAGCTTCCCCCAGGCCTGGGCCGGTCAAGACTGGCGGGCAGCTGGACCTGGCAGTCGAGCTCCCCGCCCCTCACTGGTCATTGATGTTCAAGGAATTGGTGTTGCAGGAAAGCTGGAGGTGTTCAGGGTTCAGAGCCCTGTCACCCCCGCCCCACAACTCCCACACACCCTCCTGCAGCCTGCTCCTGGCTGAAAGGCTGCAGACACTCAGGCTCTGGTTGGCCCCCACCTCCTCCCAGCAGGGAAAGCAGATGGGAACCTTGTCAGTGACTGCCCACTTGGTCTCCCTCCCTGTGTCCGGGACAACACTGCCCCTGCCCCCCATGCCTCCAAGGAGGTGCCGTGCTCACTGGGGGAGCCATACTTGTGTGAGGCAGCCAGCAGACCTCAGGCATCACCTCCATTAGTGTGCCCTCATACTGCAGGATTTTGCATCGCAGCTGAGGGAGAAGGGCCATGTCAGCCACCAGCCCCCACTGCCCCACGGGCTGAGGTGTGACAGGGACTTGGGAAAAGGAGTCTGTTCATAAAATTCCCTGTGATGACCTAGGACTGAGAATCACTGGCTGGAAAGGAAAGCCCCCCCTACCCCCACCCCAGGAAGTGGGTGCAGAATCCCCCCCCAGAAAGGCCTCACACCCGAGGGGCACACACCAGGCTCCTGGCCACCTGCAGCAGCTCCCCCCTGATCGCCGTGATGCCCTGGTAGCCCGCAGCCGGCAGATGGCCTGGAAGTGAGGGGGCCCACGAAGCTGCAGCCGCCATTGTAAATGCCCGAGCAGGCCAGGTTCCAAGGCTGGGGACAGACCGCGTCAGTGCTTGGCAGAGTCTCGGGGATTTCAACGCAGCTCCTACGCACTCGTGAAGAGGATGAACTGCTTGCCAAAGTGCATGAGTACGCAGGGCCCTCGGGTGGAGGGATCTGGAGAACCTGTTAGACTCCCCTTACTGGTATATATGATTTCAACCTGAAGACGTGAAAACAAACTTGCTAAGACAGAAGGAACACAAAACCACTTGGTTTTCAACATTTATTAAACTGCTGGTCCTACAAAAGCATTTTGAGGTCCTGCAAGAAGAAATGAAATTATCTTACAGCCTCTTTGCTGCCCCCATGGAACTGCTCCCAGTCTCCTGGGGGAGACATGCAGGACAGACTCTGATGGGGTAGGGGAGCTGCATTCCCAGGGATGCAGGGTGGGCTGGGAGGAAAGGTAATCAGGGTGGCTTCCTGTAAGAGGGGACCTCCAAGCTTGTCTAAGGACAAGGGTACACACTCAGCATGGAGACTCCTAATGCAAGCATTCAGTGCTATGCATTTCCCTCACACACTTCTTTAGCTGCATCCTGCACACTTTGATATATTTGCATTTCAATTTAGTCCAATGTCTTTTTAAAAAATTTCCCTTGAGTCTTCCTCTTACCCAAGGTTCATTTAGAAATGTGTTCATCTGCAAGTGTTTGGAGATTTTCTTGTCATCTTTTTGTTACTGATTTCTAGTTTGAGTTCACTGTGGTCAGATAACACACTGTAATATTTCAATTCTTTTAATTGTTTTGAGGTCTGTTTTAGGATATGGTTTACCTTGGAGAATGCTCATGGGCACTTAAAAAGAACCTGTGCTGCTGTTGTGGGGTGAAGTGTTCTGTACATACCAATAGTGTCCTGTTGGTTGAAGGTGTTCGGCTGACTTTCTGTGCACTCACTCTTTCAATTACTAAGTGAGAGGAAGTCTGACTTCTCCAATTACAATTGTGCAGTTGTTCATTTCTCCTTCCACTTACGTCAGTTTTTGCTTCAAGTGTTTTGAAACTCTGTTGTTTGGTGCATCAACATTTAGGATTGCTGTATTTTCTTGTCTGACCTTTTTATCATTATGTAATATCCCCCATCCTTGGTAATAGTCTTTGCTCTAAAATCTACTTTATCTTACATTTACACAGTTACTCCTGCTTCCTTCCTTCCTTCCATCCTTTCTTTCTTTCTTTAGTAGTGGGGAGGTAATTAGATTTATTTATTTGTTTGCTTCTTTATTTAATGGAGGTAATAGGGATTGAACCCAGGCCCTCATGCATGCTAAGCACACACTCTACCACTAAGCTGCACCCTCTCCCCTACTCCTGCTTTCTTTTCAAATCAGAAGGGTTTGTTTAAACATATAAAACTTTTGCAAAGAAGCATGATTTAAAAAAATATGAAAGGAACCCTCCTACACTGTTGGTGGGAATGTAGTTTGGTGCTGCCACTATGGAAAATGGTATGGAGAGTCCTTAAAAAACTGAAAATGAAGTTACTACATGATCCAGCAATCCCATTCCTGGACATATATCTGGAGAAAACTCTAACTTGAAAAGATGCATGCACCCCAGTGTTCATAGCAACATTATTTACAATAGACAAGACATGGAAGCAACTTAAATGTCCATTGATAGATGACTAGATAAAGAAGATGAGAAAAATTTATAAAATGGAATACTAGTCAGCCATAAAAAGAATAAAATAATGCCATTTGCAGCAACATGAATGGACCTAGAGATCATCATTCAAAGTGAAGTCAGAGAAAGACAAATATCAAATGATATCACTTATATGTGGAATCTAAAAAAAAGATACAAATGAACTTATATACAAAACAGAAATAGACTCACAGATGGAAAACAAAGCATGGTTACCCAAGGGGAATTGGAGAGAGGGCTAAACTGGGAGTTGGGGATTAGCAGATACTAACTACTGTATGTAAAATAGATAAAAAGGCCCTACTGTATGATACAGGGAACTATATTCAATACCTTAGAATAACCTTTAGTAGAAAATAAGCTGAAAAAGAGCAGATAAATATGCATATATGACTGAGTCATTATGCTTCCACCTAAAAATAGCACATTGCAAAATAATTATACATCGACTACAAAAATATAGATTTGCTCATTACTAAATTCTAAGACCTTGATTAACACATATTGCACCTTAAGAAATTAACCAAGGTTGTAACTGTCAAAGCAACACCAGCGCATGAAGTGAACATGCGCATCTGAGAGGTGGGCAGCGGCCCGCAGCACTGAGCACGTTTGCACAGCAGCGGCATGTTGCTGAGTGGCTGGACTTTGTCCTCACCCTTTCAAGAGTATTGAGTGTTTGTGGGCAGATGGCCAAATTGCTTGCAAGTCAGCTGGATCCTTTCGTGACCTGTCAGGGTGTGCGGCAGTAACTCCCCTAGGGCTGGTACTGAGACAGGCCCTTCTGGCAATTCTCTCGAGTGCCTGGGTGCTCAGTGAGGTTTCCCCCTTCTTGTGGGCAAGGCCCAGCGAGCTCTGGGAACTAGTCCATCTACAGCAGCCCCTCCTCTCCTAGTCACGGAGTTTAATATTCAAGCAAAGACTAAAAAGGGCCCCTAGTTTTGTCTCAGGAGCTGTTTCTCTGTGTACCTCTCTCCTCTCCCATACTCTGCCTTGAAAATTCCAGCTGTTTTGGCTTCCTCAACTTCCAATCTGTCTCATCCACTGAGCAAGATGTCCGAAGTGCTTCCAGGCAGAAAGCCAGGGAAGTCAGAGTTCACACCCCTCGTTTCCTTTCCCTCAGGGGAACATCCAGTGAAAACAGTTGCTTCATAAATTGTGTCCACAGTCCCACTTGTTTAAGGCTAAAGAGTAAATGCAAACTGTTACTCCAGTATCCTAAACAACGTTTATTTTTAAAATTGGGGGGGCGGTAATTAGGTTTGTTTGTTTGTTTGTTTGTTTATTTATTTATTTAATGGAGGTCCTGGGATGAACCCAGGACCTCGGGCATGCTAAGCACACACTCTACCACAGAGCTATACCCTCTCCCCAAACAACTGTTATACACCATATTTTGACCGTATGTATTTCTCAATCTAAAGACCAAAATAATGGAAACAAATACTGAATTCCAGTTAGTAGTTTGTGTTTTGCAGTGGGTAAGGTCAGTATTTCTGAAGCTACTTTCTGCACAGCCTAGAACTGAGCAAATGAGGGAATACACTAAGAATGATGAAACAAGAATCCTCAGTGCAGAAGGAAGTTACAGAAATGGAACTGAAGCCTGCAGTGCTGAATGGAAACTGATGGCCACAGTGTGAATACATGTCTTTAATAGACAGACAGCGGGATGGAAGGAGGCCCACGTAAACATTAGGGGTTTAGCTGTGTTCCCTCAAAACAGAACTTGTAGCCCCAATCACCAGTCTCTCAGAATGCGCTCATTCAGACACAGGGTTGTTGCAGATGTAATTAGTCAAGATGAAGCCATTCTGGAGCAGAGTGCACCCTTAATCCAATATAACAGGGCTGATGTCCTCACAGGAAGAGGACAGAGACACAGAAGGAAATCACCACGTACTGACAGAGACAGAGACAGAGACGAACTGGAGGGATTTGGTTGCAGGCCGGGGACCACTGGCCACACCACAAGTGGGAAGTCCAGACAAGTCCTTCCCCAGAGTCCCAGAGGGACCAGAGGCAAGGACACACCTAACACCCAGGCTTGGCTTAGTTTTAAAATATTCTCCATTAAAAGGAGTCCTGGTGAATCACAGATTTCAAGGATAAGGTAGGAGAATTCCAAGATGAACCTGGAAGCCCCTGTGGTGAAGAAGGCAGGGCAGGGTTGCAGAGCTCTGGGGACAGCCCAGAAGACATGGAGATGAGGCTGGAGGGGATCCCACTGGCCAAAACATGGCCGACTCAAGCCACAGAATCAAGTCCTGCCAGTAACAGATCATAACCCTGCGTTAGGATCCCTGAGACCTCACTCAAAATAAATAAACAAATAAATAAGCACTAACAAGCACACACAGCAGAATGCCAACTACTACCTGTAGATGGAATGAAAAAGCTCCCACATCACCACTGTTCAACTGCCGTAGTGAGAACGGCTTTGGGTCAGAATCATCAACAGATTCTAAAATCAGTGGATCAAGTTTTAACAAGGAGCAGGTTATTTAAAGTCTCAAATTATCTCCTTATAAATTACTTAACAAATTCAAACAGAAAAATGGTACCATGCCAGCAGAGAAACTTGGCAGCCACCACCCTGAGCACAGCCAGTGGTGGGACAGCCTCGTGGTGCACCACACCCTACTCAGGGCACACCCGCCTTCGGTGCTGTTCCAGCCAGAGGACCGACTCTGAGCCCAACTGCTGGCTTACTGCCAAGGCTACAGTATTGTCACAGTGAGATGCTGTGCAGGTTAAACTGAAGTCACAGACCACCTAAGCACCCTCCCAGAGTCACCAGGCACAACTCATGCATCAGAAATAAGCAGCAAAACAAGCGGACACGCCAGACAACAAAGGCAGTCCTGGGCTCCTGCAAGCTCCCGGGAAACCCTGAGGTGGGAATTAAAACACCGGGCGCACACTGCGGTTCTCACCCTGGACACACAAAATGCCTTTTCCCGGTAATGAAGCATTAAGGGTTCCACCAGAAGACCTAAAAATACAGAATGGCTCTTGCTGGCACTGATGGAAGGGAGAGGCCCCCAGAGCTGCTCTGGTGTGTGCCTGCCTGAACTGCACCCCAGTTTTCTGGGCCCAAGGAGGCCGAAGTCACATCACACTGGTCCCAGCCAGCACACGTGCCAAGGTTGCAGCTCTGACACACATGACACTGGGTTCCCGAGCAATCATATGGCCTCCAGGCACCTGGGCTTTGGGCGGGCTCTGCAGACCCACCCGTGGGCTTCCAGGGAAGCACCAGGCAAAGGCAGCTTTTTGCTCACCGACATGATGTAGACCTCGTGCTGGGCAGGCTCAGGGAACTGAGGGTAGAGGTCCTGACCTGAGTTCTGGCCACCTCAGCTCTGATATCGGGGGTCCTGCCACCAGCAGGACAGGCGGCCCTGGACAGCAGGGCTGTTCCCTAGCATCAGCCACAGTTGGGGTGAGGGCAAAACTCAGAGGGCGGAGCCTCAGAATCTCTTTCCCTGACTCCAGACTCCTCACCCAGCTTCCATCCAGATGCCCGAAGCATCCTTCAGAAAACACAGTGATTCAGCAGAAGGGTTTACAGCGTGTGCTGAATGTTACTCCTCACGTCACTTTCACCTGCCCCACCACCACCCAGCCACCCCGCAGTCCTTCCACGGCTCCTGGTGTTTCTGAGGCCTCGGCCCATCTTAAATATTGTCACCAAGATGACCGGGAGAGATGGGCGATGTGTGCGCTCAGTGCAGTGGCCACAAAGTAGGCCCAGGGGACATTTCAACTGTTCCTTTTGCAAGATCTCTGGTAATTCCTTAAAAGGGAGACAAATGCTTGGCAATCAAAAATGCAATCCAAAGTTAACACCCCAAAAATCACAGCTCCTGTGTCACCTGATTCTGCTCCCCATCCCCTGCCCCCACTGTAACATACTTTCTGGACTTGCCAACACTGGGGTTCTGTTGCATTTCACCTTTGGAGTTGCCAATTCTAAGCACTGGACAAAAATCATTTCAGGGACATAATAGAAATTCAATGCAAAGGTTCCAAATGGACTAACCAAAGCAAAGAACATCTTGCAAACATTGGCCATGACTTCAACAGATTTTCAGAAGCATAACAAGCATGTATATACCCTTGCTAACATGGCGTGCTCTCCTTTGAGATCACATGGGGAAAAATGTGTATTTAACAGTATGCCTATTAACAACTATTTCCGCAAAATTAAAAGTACATTGTCTTTGACCATAACAAAAACTCTAGAAGACATTTTTACAATGGAAATCATTAGGAATTTAATTATTTCCATGTATATATATATTCTAGCTTTTCTACAATTATGGGGAATTACTTGCATAATAAAAATATTTTTTCAGTTAATACTAACTCTATAACAACTTTAAAAACACCTGTTTCAATAAAGTGGGCACTCAGAAGGGAGCTGACAGGGCTGAGTGGTCTCTCAAGTTTGCTTCCAGTGGCTTACACCCAGCCAGGCATGGGGACACCTGATCCAAGGAGGCTCCTCCACCTGTGGCTCCTGTGGCCATGGCCACATGTCCCCTCTGCTGCCCGGGGCTGGGCCAATGGCTCTGATGCACAGATCCACACACCAAGAACAGGCCTGCCTCCCCACAAGGAAAGCAACGCTGGGTCCCAGACAGATGAGGGCAACAACAGGCATGATCAGGCTGCAGGAGGGCCTCCCTTCTGCCCTCAGGGTCAAAGCTCAGCACCTCTGGATCAAGACACAAAAATCTAGGCCTACATATCAGCCGTGATTAAGCCAGCACGTGGTGGGATGTTCACATGAAGTATTGAAGCAAAGTAAAAGTCAAAGACACTTATTTTTAAGCAGTGGTGATGACACTCACACAGATGCTCACATACACGCACACACTGTCTCTTACACACCCACCATCACTCATATTCCCCCACTGCTCTCACTAGTACTCACACAGTCTTACATACACGCACACTCCTGCATGTGCTGACACAGAACAGGGTGCAGAGAGGATGAGCCTCAGGCAGGAGGATGCCCAGAATGCAGGGGCCACCCCAGGGCCACCCCAGGACTTGGGCTGCTTCACAAGGCGGGACTGCACGACCCTGCAGCCAGCAGCCATGCCACCCACCCAGTGGGTCACTTTGTGCTGCTCAATAAAGTGAAATGATAGGTGGGTGGGAGGCTGGCTGACCAGCTGATCCTCATGTTCCCCAAAACCTCAGAGTAGAACCAAAGAAAAGAGAGGCACCCAGCACGTTCCAACGTCTGCAGACTTCAAAGTGTGCTGGCAGTGCCGACCCGGCAGCTGCCGTCCACGTGCAGCACGGGGTTCACCCCGAGCCTCAGGGGTTGCTCCAGATGGGAGCCTCAGCCCTGCCGCCTGGTCCGCACGAGCCACGACCGCGCCACACTCCCACGGGCTGGCCCACGGCTGCCCCTGCACACACGGGGGACCAGGAGGGCCTGAGCACCTTGGATGCAGGAAATGATGGGGCACAGGGGGGCAGGGTGGAGGCCCTGAGACCACCCTGCTAGATGCCCGCTGGCGGGGCGCCCAGCACCACCCTGCGGCGGCGCGCTCACTGGCTGGCAGGGCCGCTGCGGCGGCCGGCGGGCGGGAAGCCGGGGCCGGGTTCCCGGAGGGTGCGGGGGAGGCCCTCCCGCAGGCGCCGCACGGTGGGGCCGGCCTCCCGGAGCACGGAGTCGAAGCTGTCCAGTCAGGCATCTGCTCAGCAGCGTGTGGGTCACGCGATTGATTTCCAGGAGGCCATCCAGCTCCTACAGAACCAGAGACGGGGTGTGAGGACAGAACCGGGCCTGGCACAGCGGCCTCCATCCCCTACACAGGCAGTGATGGTGGGAGCAGGGTGGGCAGGGCAGGGTGTGGGTGGCGAGGGGCTGCGCCGTGGGGCCCAAGGTCTAGGCCAGGAGCACACGGGGGCCTGGCTGGGGACACGCACTTGCTGCCCACACCCCAGTTCAGCCCGTCCTCTCCACTGCTCCTGCAATGCCCTCCTTTTCATGATTGCCCCCTCAGGGCCACTGTCCTTTCTCCAGTGTGGTCACCTCCCCATTGTCCACTGCTGGCCTCCAACACCCTCACAGGGCAGAGAGCACTGGGATGTGTCCACAGCCACCCGCTAGCAGGCTGAATGTCAGGTGTTGGCCTGAGTCGGCATCCCTATATTCCAAAGCACAGCCTCACCACAGAGAGGCCAGCACATTCAGAGCCAGCCTCCCAGGCTGTTACACTGACTGTCCACAAACCTGCCCAGATCTGCACTAGCCACCACTCAGCCACCCGTCACATACAGCAACGGGGATATGGCTGGTCCAAACTGAGGTGCACCGTGCGTGAGACACACAAGATTTCAGAAACCAAATGTGAAAACAAAGAATGTAAGCCACCGACGACAGTGTTCTTTTAAAATGATTGTGTGTTGAACTGTTCATTTGGGGGCATAGTGGGTTAAATAAAATACATTATTAAAATTAATGTCCCCTATTTCTTTTTCCTTTTCTAATGTGATGTTTAAAACAATCTCCACAGCCATATTCTACTTGTACTGGGCGGCATGGGTCTCGGTCAAATCCTCAACCAGTGGTTTTCATCTGAATCATGTAGGACCAAGGCCAGGGAAGATACTGTGGCCCAGACCAAGCCAGTCTGCAGGAAGGGCCCCTGGGGGCCTCCGATCCCGGACAGCCGCAGGATCCTGAGGAAGCGCTGGAGGGCTCCCTCACCCCTGCCCCACAGAGATGCCCTCTGCTCTGAGGGTGCCCCAAGGGGACACCCGCACCCCAGAAGCTGCTTCTCAGGAACAAACAGTCTTCCTGGAGTCCTTGCCTGCATACTTTACTCTTGGAAGATTGAAATGGCACAGACTCCTTAATTTGCCCTTCCTTCCCTGCTGCCGATCAGATTTTCTGTCCTTGATCACACTGCTCAGACACCCAGGGGACTTTCCTTCTTTAAAGTCCAACACTTTCACTACAATAGTTCTTGGTATTGGCCACCTTGGGTCAGTTCTCCCAGGCATGTGATGTGAAAAGTGCACTCCATTTTTCATTTCATCAAAGTTAATTCTTGAGATAACATTTTTAATCTTTGTTCCATCTTGTTCCTTTGATTTTCATCCTCAGTGATGTCTATGTGTGCTGGATCTTCACTGACCATCTTCTACGTGATTTTCTCTCAATCCTTTTTGTCTCTCCTTTTCTTTCTTTCTATCTTTTTTTCTTTCTTTCTTTCTATCTTTTTTTCTTTCTTTCTTTCTATCTTTTTTTCTTTCTTTCTTTCTTTCTTTTTTGTTTCTTTCTTCTTTCTTTCTTTCTTTCTTTCTTCTTTCTTTCTTTCTTTCTTTCTTTCTTTCTTTCTTTCTTGAGGTATAGTCAATTTACAATGTTGTGTCAATTTCTGGTGCACAGCACAATTCCTCAGTCATATATGAACATACACATATACTCATTTTCATATTCTCTTTCACCATGAGCTACTAACAGATATTGAATATATTTCCTTGTGCCATACAGTATAAACTTGTTTATCTGTTTTATATACACCAGTCAGAATCTGCAAATCTCAAACTCCCAGTTTCTCCCTTCCCACCTCCCTCTCCACTGGCAACCACAAGTCTGTATTCTATGTCTGTGAGTCTGTTTCTATTTTATATATAAGTTCATTTGTGTTTTTTTTTTTTATGGATCCACATATGGGTGATATCATATGGTATTTTTCTTTCTCTTTCTGGCTAACTTGACTAGAATGACATTCTCCAGGTCCATCCATGTTGCTGCAAATTATTTTATCATTTTTAATGGATGAGTAGTATTTCATTGTATAAATATTTCACAACTTCTATATCCAGTCATCTGTTGATGGACATTTAGGCTGTTTCCATGTCTTGGTGAATGTAAATAATGCTGTTATGAACACTGGGATGCAGGTGTCTTTTTGAAGTAGGGTTACCTCTGGATGTATGCCCAGGAGTGGAATTACTGAGTCATATGGTAAGTCTATTTTTAGTCTTTTGAGGAATCTCCATACTCTTTTCCACAATGGCTGCACCAAACTACAGTCCCACCAGCAGCGTAGGGGGGTTCCCTTTTCTCCACAGCCTCTCCAGCATTTATTGTTGGTGGACTTTTGAATGATGGTCATTCTGGCTGGTGTGAGGTGATACCTCATTGTAGTTTTGATTTGCATTTCCCTGATAATTAGTGATATTGAGCATTTTTTCATGTGCCTATTGGTCATTTGTATGTGTTCATAGAAGAATTGCTTGTTTTGGTCTTCTGCCCATTTTTGGCTGTATATAATCATGATCCCATGGCTCCAGAAAAGCAGGTAAAACACAAAATAATCAGCCCCTCAAGCTGTGACTTGAGGGAAAAAAAATACACTGGTCTCAGGGACAAGGAAAAAAAGAAGTCACCCACATTATATCACAGAAAAAACAACAACAGGACAGAGAAGAGCAACATAACCATGAACATGACATTGTCCAAACATATGAGAGCAACAAAACAAAACAAACAAACAAAAAGACAAGACAACCCAATTGAGGAGGAAACAATCCCGGACAAAGTGCTAATTTTCTTCAGTACAGAAGCTCTGTGGTTCTGCAGCAGGAAAAGGACCTGAATTTTTGGATATATATTTTGAAGAATTTAGCAGTAAAGTGCCATGCATAATTTTCATTGAAGTGATTCATGACAGGACAGAAATGAAAAAGGACACAAATTAATATCACTTTCCACTTCTGGCTATAATGGAGGAAAAGGGACTCACTTTAACCTACCACCATAAATAATTAGAAAACTAGAAAAACTATATGGGAGGAAAAAGAAATGAGGTTAAGAGCTACAACTGGCCCGATGTACTACCTAAGAGCAGTTTCTGGGTCCATGTGAGGGTGAAAGAACCCAGACAGAGGCTGCTGCTCTCACCAAATTGAGGAGCCAGATACCTGAGTCCAGAGAGGGCAGGCATTTAGGATTTGTGGGTCAGGGTATGAACGAAGAGGAAGCCACACAGAAAGGAAGCCCAGAGAGACTCAGAGGGATCCCCTTACATGTCTGGCTGAGCACAAATCTGATCATGTGAGCGAATCAACTATCCCAGGTCAGAAAATAAACCACTAAGAAAGTAAGCAGAGGATTCTTCAAATCTTATACAGAGGTCAGAAGTGTTCATACTCCCACCAGCCAGAGAAGACAGACCTGTAATACATGGAGCACTGGGTAAAGTCTTCAGAAAACCATCACCTTATTCATGGGGTAAAATTAGCCATGAACTAAAGCTTGTTCTGGACTTACCCTAACAAACTCTAAAGGCCATCTTCCAAAGGATTTGACTCATTCCAAGTAGTTTAATTTCTCACCCCTCCAAAAAATATGACAGTGTTTAAAGAAGAGACAAAATCAAACACAGAAAAACAGTAAAATCAATACTGATCTGCAACCAATCAGAAATTACTATGCATGTAACGAATCAGGAAAATATTTTTTCTCCAATTTCTAGAGGGAAAAAAAGCAGACATTAGAAACAAATTATAGAGATGATGGACTCCGTATACAAACAAGTTAAAAGTTATTATAAACATGTTATAAGAACATTATAAAAACATACAGGTAAACAAACATGATGGGGGAAAAGTGAAAGATAAAATTCCGTCTATAGATCCAAGAAACTCAACAAATCCTAAGCAGGATAAATATAAAAGAAGACCCTTCAGAGGCAAGTCATGGGCAAACGGCTGAAATCTAGGGGCGAAAAACCTTAAAATCAGCTGTGGGCGGGTTAGGACCAAAGGAGCTAGAGAAAAAGACATTACACACAGAGGAACAAAGGTGTCAAAGACAGCATGACTCGACATAAGTCACAAGGTAGTTTAGCAACATGTTTAAAGTACAAGGAAAAAAATCTCAACCTAAGAATCTATACCCAGTGAAAACATCTTTCACAAATGAAGATGAAAGAAAAAAAAGTAAAACGAACCGTTTCAGACATCAAAGCTGACAATTCATCACCAGTAGCCCTGCTTGAGGAAATGTTAAAAGTTTTTCAGGCAGAAGGAATAATCCAGCTGGAAATCTGTGTTGACACAAAGAATAGTGCCAGAAATAATGAATATATGAGAAAATTTAAAAATTTCTTTTCTCATTTTTAAAATCTCTTTCAGAGTTAAGTGACTGTACTTAAAAAGACACTACGTAATGTGGCATTTATAATGCACATACAATTAAAATGTATGACGACACAGCGTGATGGAGGGGAGGAGAAACAGAAGCATACCACACATCAAGGGGCATTTTACCTGAAGGTATACACTGGTTAACTTACAAATGTACGCTGTACATCCAGGCACAGCTTCTAAAAATATATAGTAAATAGGTATATTAAATAAACCAAGAGAAGAGATAAAATGCGATTATTTTTAAAGCAAATTAATCTCAAAGGATGTAGGAAATGAGATGTAACAAAAGACTATGAACAGAGGAACTAACAGAAAAATAGTAGGATGGTAGTTTTAAACTCAATCATGTAAATAATTACATTTAAAGTAAATGATCTGAACATATTAATTAAATGACAGAAAGTAATTTTCTTATTTTTCAAAAAAGAAAATGTAAACATGTGCTGTCTAAAAGGCACTTTAAACACACACAAAAAGATGAGTCAAAGGAAAAGGGTTGGGGAAGTTACACCATACAAACACTAACCCAAAACTAGCCCAGAGGGGCTGCAGTGTTATCAAAGTGAATTCAAAACAACCAACTCCACCCCCCAAATCTGAGGGATAAAGACAGACATTTGATAACGCATCCAAAGGCTGTAACAGTCCTAAGTGTGTATCAAATAACAGAGCTTCAAAGTACATGAAGAAAAAGCTGACAGAAATTCAAGTAGACAAATCTGTAATTATAGTTGGAAATCACAACAGTCCTCACTGAACAAGAGAACAAAAAACAAGGATTGAACACTAGTGGTGTCCTGTCAAGTGTCCCCCCATCTTGTGTCACTGGTCACACCCTCTGCCCCACTCGTGATCCAGGCCGTGGTGCTCAGCCCAGCTTCGCTCAGCAACTGCTCTGTGTAACAAAAAGATGTCTGCACTACCCACCTTGAGGCACCCGGGAGAGGAAGGTAAATTTCAGATCTGCTCAGCCTCCCAGGGCTGCGGGAAGGGGGCCCAGATGCCTACCACTCCTTGTCATTCACCATGTTGTTGAATGCTCAGCGTCAGTGGCCAGTTATTAGTGTTCTCCCAGGCTCCTGTCTCACACCTAGTACTTAGTAGATGTTCACATGCTTTCCCTAGGGCCGCCTTAACAAGTTACAACCAACTAGGGGGCTTAAAACAGCACAAATTCATTTCTTTCATAGTCCTGAACCCAGAATCCAGCAGCGTGGGGTCATCGGAGTCACATCACTTCCGGAGGCTCGGGGAGAATCACTCCGTTATGTGGAGGGTAACCCTCATCCAACTGTCTTCCTGGCCTCTCTTCCCCATGTGTCTGTGCATCAGTCTCTGTTCTCTTATAAAGACACCAGTGGTTGAATTAAGGGCCCACCCTAGCCCAGTATGGCCTCATTTTAACTTACATCCTAATTATATCTGCAAAGACTGTCTTTTTAAATACGATGTGACTCTTGGGAGGACACTGTTCAACCCAGGACAGTGATGGATAAACATGAGAACCGCTGGGTTCCCTGATGTCACCTCCACACATCCTGCTGCTGATTTGAAGACTCGGGTCAAGCTCACCCATGAATGTCCACACGCCTGTTCACCCAACTTCCCCAAAGCATGAAATTAGACAGTAAGACATATTCTTCTGGATTAAGACACTGAGAGCTGACGAAATGCAAACATTCTTAATTCTTTAGTTTGACTGAAAGGTGAGACATTTTCATTGAGATAGTAACTGAGGCAAGCCTCAGTTGAAAGGAAATGTTCACTAAGAAGGAAGCACTGGGAGAGGGTGGGAGGAGCTTCGACTCCAGGGAAAAGGAGAGGAAGGGAAATATAGTGAAGCCCAAAGAAAAACATCACCAGCTTTAGAGTTTTGCTTAAGGTGGACCCATTGAGAGGAGTTCATAAAGTTACACAGAGAGAAGACGGTTCAGAGGTCCAGCAGCCACACTTAGGTTCTCGGAGGGCCCGGAAGACCTGCCACTCCCCACGCCGGCACACTTTCCCGGTGAGCCAGAGCATCTGTTCACTCAGCGGGCGCTGTTCAACACTCCCGTGGGCGCCGCCCCCCACTTGTCATGCGGAAGCTGCGGGGCCCTGACGGGATGATGACGGCAGTGGGGCTTGGAGGTGCCGACACCATGCTGGACACAGGACTCAGTAATTCCCTCATTTACTCTAACCCTCACAACCCCTTTATGACGTTGATTCCTTTACTGTTTCCCTGTTTGACAGATAAGGAAGCTGAGGTTGGAAGAGGAGTGACTTTTCAAATACTAATTACTGGTGATGGAGGTGGGGCCCAGGTCATCCATCTCCAAAGCATAAAGACCTTAACACACAGAGGATCCAAGAAAATGGACATAGACTCTGATGGGCGACGCTTTTCCACTTGGTTTTTTCTTCATCTTGTTTACCAAGGTGTTTTCACTTTCTTACTTGAAATGTTAAGACTACCTTGACCTCCTTGCAAATTACCAGCTGGATAGAAGGTCAGATGCCAGATGGTCCCAAGGTCCCTCTGACCCTATGACATTGTGAACTGCTATAAATAACAGCCAGATACCCTTCAAGCTTCCGCTTCAAGAGGATAAGCCTGCACGTTATGTTCAGTCACTGACTCCCAACAGCATAGGCTGCGATCTCCCAGCTGACCCCCCCTTTGGTGGATATGTAGAAAAATGATGTAAGCCAAACCAGAGCTTGGGCTCCAATGACATACCTTATATGGATGGTATTTACGTACTTTACATGCTTTTTAGTAAACTCATGAGTGTCCCGTTTCCTAAACTCCAGGTAGTAGAAATGAAAACTTGCAACATAATGGAAAACTTTGGAACTGAAAGTTGACTCACACTCCCCCTCCTACATAAAACTCTGCTCTGCTCTGCAGACGGTGAGGAAAACTGATGATGCAATAAGTGTAGTTCCGTCCCTAAAATCACTTGTGACTTCATCGATGAGATAATATACAGAGAAGAAATCAAAAAGCCAGCATTAATACGTTAGTGCTTTGATAAGCTCTGTGGGGATTGTCTCAGGCTGAACTCCCCCAGAAGCAGATCCTAAGACAAAGACGTGTGTGCAAGCCTGTTTAGGGTATGTTGTTAGGAAGTTCCTGGGGGAAGGAAAAGTAAAAAGTGGAAAATGCTATTTCAAGTGAAATGAAAAGAATTCACCAGCCCCTGCTTAAACCATGTGGGCAGGCACAAAACGCCACCTTTCCTACGGTTTCACTCATAGGGAACACCCAGGAGAGGTAAAGACCCCTAGAGAGGAAGAGGACTCAGGGTTGTCAGGGGCTGGGGGAGGAAGGAAGGGGAGTGATCGCTTTGGGTCCAGGGTTTTATTTTGAGGAAAGAAATAGCATAAAACTAGATGGTAGTGATGGTCGCACAGCATGTGAATGCAATTAGTGCTCCTGAATTGCACAATTAAAAAGGGAAAAAAATCTATATTTTATTAAAGGAAATGGAAAATGGAAAAATAAAGGATGCCATAAATGATGTGAAACAAACAAACTAAACTAAAGAAGAACAAAACAAAAACAACTTCAGGGGTAGGAAAGTCAATTTCGGGTGGGGGAGGGGATTCATGGTGGGATTTTGGAGAAGAAGGTGTAGGTGGGGGCAGAGGGGGCTCAGCCCTAGGGGATGATGATGCCTGAACTGGTTCTCCACTGCCCAGCGGTCCAGGTGCAGGTGCAGGAGCTGCAGGATCTTCAGGAGCAGCAACATCAGCAGGAGCTGCAGGATCTTCAGAAGCAGCAGGATCTTGAAGTTCAGCAGGAGCAGCAGGAGGGAGCTCGCGGTCTCCTGCTGGATACTGGTGGTCCTGCTTTTGGTCTCTGGCATCTTCCCCTGCCCCCGCCTGCTCTGGACCTGTAACTGTTGGACGTGGAGAGAGCTTTAAGTCTAGTGGAAGTGCTCATGCTGTGAGAGAGGAAAAATGTACCCACGTGCCTCTTTCCATGTGACTTTTCAAGGACAGAAATCTTCCCAGAGCTTTGCAGACAGCTCCCACCCAGCAAGTGCCCACAGGATGTTTTCTGTGACTGAATTCTTCCAGACAGGTGGTCTGAGGACAGTCTTTGCTCTGGTCTCAACAGCAGCCTTTGGGGACGCCTCCCTATGTGGCCCAGCCCTCAGACCTCCCTCACCTACACACATGCACCAGCCCCGCCCTTCTAACCCTTGGGCTCTGCTTTGGGGGGCTCCTGGTCCTCTACCTGACTCCCCGGGAGGTGGGCACGGTGCTCCAGGTCAGAGCCGGGGGTGCTAAGCTGCCCCTCAGCCCCAGGCAATGTCCTGGGGAGAGACCTGGGTGGTGTCTGGGCAGGAGGCCGTGTTGGTGTGGAGCCCTCTCTATCCAGACTCATCCAGAGCCTGCGCTGGCCCTCCAAAGTGTGGCACACCAGCCCCTCACTCGGGGAGGTGGCATGGGTGTCCTGGTTCCCTGGATCCTGCGGTGTCTGGCTCTGAAAAGACAGTGACTGGCAGCCGGCCCGGCCCGGAGGTCTCAGAGCCCTGCCCGGCCAGGGCCACTCCTGCTTCTGCCCTACTCGACCCTCTACTGCTAGATCAGACTGGGTCCTTGGTCAACTGATTCACCCGGGAGGCAAGAGACACACCCAGAGGGCATGGGCGCCACCTCGGGCAGCAGGGCCCTACCCTGGCTCTCCACAATCCTGCCTGCCAGCTTGGACCCGGGTTGTGGATGTGACCGGCCCCCCAGGGCTCTGACCCTTCCTCAGCCTGCTCTTGCTTGAGGCAGGACCCCCCCAACATGACTGCCCCACCTCCACCAGTCAGGAAGGGGCTGTGGGGCTACCCGGGTGGGATCTGAGTGGTGGCCTGGCCTGGGCTGGCCTGCTCTGGGCCTCCCTGTGTTACCTTTCGTCCCTCTGGCCAAAAGGCCAGAGGCGCCTGAGGTGAGACCTGAACCACTGTCTGCACTGTTGACAAAGGCCGTCACTGCGGGCTCTCCGAGGGCCGCTACCTCAGGATCTCGGGGTGCAGCAGAACATGTCTTGAGTTGAGCTGAATTGACCAACCAAGTGAGCTAAGGGGGCTTCTCTACAGAGCGGGTGCCTGGTGACCTAGGTTCCAAGTTCTGTTGGGTTCTATTGCCAGGGAAGTGAGGTGACTTCCTGGGGTCCCCTTCCCCAAGCTTCCTCCTTACACAGAGCTCCCCAAGGGCCTATCTGAGCCGCTGATGGCTCACTTCCCACCCCATGCCATGTCTACACACAGTGACACCAACTCGGCCCTCCTTATAGTGCTGGGGAGGCCTGGATGCAGCCAGGCCCGCAGCTCTCAGGACCGAGCTGGGTTCAGACCTGGCTCCCCCACTAGCAGTGCTGTCACCCTGGACAAGCCACCTGCCTCTCAGGGTCTCTCCAGTTCCCCCATCAGCCCAGTGGGCATCATTCTGGCCCCTGATTCCTGGGGGAGCCATCTTGTCTCAAGACCCATAAACACCTACCGCACCTGTCAGCCCTGTGGCCTGGCTTCACAGGGAGCTCATGCACAGACTAAGCAAAGGAAAGGCCCCACAGAGGGCTGGTGGAGCACAGGGCACACCCCACACAGGCCGGGGTCTGCCCTGTGCTCTGGGGAAAGTCACCCTCCTTGCCGCCTGCTTCCCAGCTCCCTGTTGGCGGGTTGAAATTAAACACAACTCTGACATCATCCGTTCCAGCATGCAACCTCCTAGGTCATTCTGTCGTGTCAGATTCAGGCCCAGTGTCCCATCTCGGCCTCTGGGGTGGGCTGCCCCACAGTGGCTCCCTGCTTTTTTACCTTCTGGTCACACATCCTTGTGTGATTCCAACACACTCCTCTGCAGGGTGGTGGACACTGGGACCAGGTTCTGACATGTAGACTGACTTGTGAAAATGTGTGTGACTTCCACTCATTCCCATCTCCAGTGTTCATTCTCTCTCTTTCAGTGCCTCTCTGTCTGTCTTCTGTCTCTCTTTGTCTCTCTGTGTTTCAGTCTGCCTGTCTCTTTCCTCTATGAATGTGTGTATATATTTATGTGTATATGTGTGTATTTATGTGTGTGTATTTTTAGAACCCAGGGCAGGTCACTGCTGAAAATGCCTTGATGACATACTGATTGTTTTAAATTCATGTTACTGAAGAAAAAAGATCTTTGAAAGTTGTGCAAGCACTTTGATGGGGTCAGCTCTAAGGATCAGCACTGCTGGGGAAGGGATGCACCTGTGGCCATTTGATGACTCCTGTACCCTGTTCCCCCAGAGAGGAGTGTCCGTTCACTCTTCCCTCTAGGGGATCTGCTGGGGCCTCTGCCTCCTCACGTTGTCACCAGGGCTGGTTGTCACCAGGCTAAAGCCCTGCCAGTGTGATGGTGACCAGCATTGCCTCACAGGGGGTCCGTGTGCATGTGTCCTCACCTGAGAGTCGAGCAACTCTAACACACACTGGCCACCTGCACTGCCTCTCATTGGAACTGCTTGTGTGTGTTCTGTTTCTTTTCAGAACACTGGGTTTTGAGAGGTTTTTAGACCTCATGTGTGTGAAAACTTTCTCTGACCTCGGGTCATGAACAATGTTTTTTCCAGGTTGTAATTTGTCTTTCCAGCTGTCTTTCTTGGTCTTTGTTTGTTTTTTGGTTTTATTTTGCCACAGGAAGAACTAAGCATCTCCCTCTGGCTCTGGTTTCACACTTAGAACAGCAGTGCCTACCCCAAAATTATGCACATAGTTACTAAAAAGGCTTCATTTAGTATGTCTCATCTATAATCGATATGGATTTTCCTCTGAAAATACAAAAATGCTAATTCATTTAAAAACAAAAAATTCACCCGTCCCAGCTTAAGATATGTGGGCAGAAAAAAAAAGCCACCTTTTACTATTTCATTGATAGGGAAACTCCAGAATAGGTAAAGATGGAGAAAGGGGATGAGGGCTTGTCACGGGCTGGGGGAGGGAGGATGTGGGGTGAGCTTTGGATACAAGCTTTTACTTTGAGGAAGGAAATAGTCTGAAACCAGACAGAGGTGCTGATCTCACAGCATTGTGAGTGCACTTAATGCTCCAAAACTGCACAACTTAAAATGGGAAAAGGCTAAACTTAATTCTTGTAGACTTAAACCATAAAAATAGATGATACATAATAGAAAAGAACAAATCTGACTCCATATTAGATCTCTTCCTGTGGCTTTAACCCTGTGCCCTGTTTTCTAGGCTTAGTCTCGTCTGTCTGGTAAACAGGAGAGCCTGTTCTCAAGGCTCTGATCTTTAAGCAGATTAACACTTTTGCACTGATACAAAGACAGCAAGTTGCCGAATAGAAAGTAGCTTGTTTTGTTAGAGGTTTTACAGGGGGCACCATGACTTGACTCATGTGGACAGCTGTAGACCAAGAACATGGCCTACTAATGTCCTGGAGAACCATCTTCCCCAAGTCAGACTTTAGTCTCCTTTTCTACTAAAAAGGGGAGGGGCTGTGGTTGGTTGTTGCAAACTTCTTAGTGCAGGAATTCTTTGTTTTTGGAATCCTTTGCAGCTGTCCATGTGGGTCAGGTTATGGTGCCCCTGTAAATCCTCCAACAAAACAAAGGTTATTCCCTATTCTGCAACTTGTTATCTTTATAGGAGTGCAAAAGTGTTCATATCCTTAAAGGTCAGAGCCCTGAGAATAGGCTGTCCTGTATATTTCAGGCTAAAGGCAACATTGTTTTACAAAAGCTGCAGAGCTAGTGAGACTAAGCCTAGAAAACAGGGCACAGGGTAGAAGGAAAAGGAACAGATTTAGTAGTCAGATTTGTTTTTTTCTACTATAGTGCCTTTTGGTGAGAGGTAAGAGGTTGTTTCCAGGTGGGTCCTCCTCTGCCCAGGCTGGGGTTCAGGCAGGAGCCCTGCCAGGTTCACCATGACTGTGGACCTGATCTCCCACAGAGAAAGTAACAATTACCAGTGATTAAAATTACCTGTCAAAGTCCCTTCAATTGCCTGTAAACTATATGGCGGGGCGGAGGCGGACAAGGAACTTCTCATTGGCCCATCAACAGTCTCCCCAGTGCAAGGGACCAGCGTCATGACTGGTTCCAAGGTGGCCTGGCTAGTGCAGCTGCCTGCTTGGCTCTCCAGCCTTGGGCTCCCAACAAGGACACTTTCAAATCTCCTGTCCCTTTTCCCTCTGCCACGGCGTGAATGAACGTGGTCCCTGCAACCACCTGGGCTGAGCTCAGGCCACACACATAGCCCGATTCACACAGCCCACTGCCTACTGTCCATCTCCAGGCTCAGCTGCACCCTTACCCTCTCACAGGTTCCTGTGCCTCCACTCTCAGGGTCCGGATCACCATCCGGGCCACCCAAGGCCCACAGGCCAGTGGCAGGCAGCCCAGGACCACCCTGACCCCCAGGCTCAGATGAGGCACGGTGTGGGGGTTAGAGTGCCTGAGCTGGAATTGGAACTGCCCCCAGCCTGGCCTGCTGTGCCCTGTAGCCTCAGACTGTGCTGTGCACACTAGGCCAGATCCCCGCTGGTGGCAGTCACCATGGTGACCAGAGCCCAGACTTCCTCGCCCCACTCACGGGGTAAGGGGTGAGGGTGTCAGCTCCAGGTAGGGGTGCACTCTGAGTGAGGGGGATCCCGCAGTTAGGACAGGCTGAGGGGTGAAGGGGACCATATCAGAATGTTGGGGGTCCTGCAGTGAGGCATGAGGAGTATGCTTGGGGTTTGAGGGCCAAAGGTTAGTACTAGCGGGGTGGAGTGTGGGGGTAGGGACCTCCTTGTGACAAGAAGCCGCGTCGTGGGGGTGCAGTCTGAGACTGGGCCTGGCCGGAGGTTGGGGGGCAAGCAAGGGGAGTGGGGCTGGGGTGTGTGGCCTGGCCCAGGGCCGGTGGTGGTCCTGGTTGAGCCAGGACCTGGTCGGTGACGGAGTGGGGTCATTGGGGATGGAGACCCAGCAGGGCGGGCAGAGGGGTGGGCCCGCTCTACTGCCCTAGCCCGCCCCGGCCGGCTGGGCCCCACTCACAGAGAACCAGACAGTGGGAGCCCCACCCCGAGCGTCCGCGCTGCAGGCCTGAGGAGGAGGGGTGCAGATGCGCAGATGCCTGACCCCGCCCGGCCTGTGTCGAAGCCGGACGGGAGCCGGGTGCTATTGGACCAGCTCCTGAGGAGGAACGAGGCTTGGGGTCTGGGCCGCTGCTTGCCGTCGCCTCCGCTGCCATCGCTGGGCAGGTAAGGGGGTGCTGGTGGGGGCGTGTAGGTCAGGGAGCCGGCGGGTGAGGCCTGGGCTGCCCAGCTGGGGAGGAGCACAGGGAGGGGTGCATGGGTGAGGCCCAGCCGCGCTGACCGTTAGGACCCTGAGGCTGGTGTGGGCCGCCACCATAGTTCGTGGTGCCTTCACCCAGTTAGTAGTCCCTGAACCCCGTTTCTTTGCTGCTGCTTGTACCCGGGTTTGGGTAAGCGGGTGCAGCCCCGGGAGGTGGGAGGGCACTAGAAGGCCCTGGAGCACTACCCTCCGGCCCTCAGATCATGGCTTGCTCGCGGGAGACAGGTGCGGGGCTGTCAGGGGCCAGGGGTGGCAGTACCCTGGCAGCAGCAGGGAGAGGGGTCTGCTCCTGGGAACTGTCAAGTTGCTCCCATCTACCCCACGGCCTGTCCTGGGGGTGGCCTCTAAAGCCCCAGGTTTGCAGGACTCAGGTTACAGGTCAGTCTGCTTTTGGGAGGAGGGCACGGTGCGGTGAGTGTGCGAGGGCGGTGGTAGCGACAGCGGAAAGTGGCAGCAAATCCCCGTGCTTGCACAGGGCAGCCACAGTCCCACCATCGCCACCTCCATCCCCTGACAGCACAGCTGCTGCTTTCCAGGAGCAGGCTGACCTGTAAACTGAGTCCCGCGATCCTGGGTTATCAGAGGCCGAGACCAGGACAGGCCGCAGGGGAGTTTGAAACAAATCCATAGACTTGCATGGGCAGATCCCTAAACCCCTGGTTGTTTCTGCTGCCTGTGACCACACCGAGCCCGCCTCCCGGGAGCAGGCTGACCTGGGGACATGCCTGGGACAGTAGAGTCTGCCTCCAGGCCATGCTGCGGGGAAGATGGGGACAAATCGACCAGTTTGCCAAGGGCAGTGCCCCTCTCCCTGCCACAGCCCCAAGTTCATGGGACACTTTTCCAGGTCAGTTGGCTCCGGAAGGCAGGTGCGGTTGCGGTTAGAGGGCGGCGGGGGGAGGGGTGCTGACCCTCCTCCAGGTGGCAAGTGGACTTGCTCCATCTCCCAGGGGCCTGTCCTGGGGGCGGCCTCTGCTGCCCCAGGTTCACAGGAAGCATGTGTTCATGTCAGCCTGCTCCTGGGAGGAGGGTGCAGTGTGGTCAGGAGGCAGTGTCAGCATCAGGAAAGGACTTTAGGAGGACCGGGCTCCAGCCTAGGGTAACTCACTCTCCTTCTTTCTTCTCTTGCTTCCTCAGTTGATGGCTGTAGTGGCTTTTCCAGTATAGGTTACTACCAGATTTTGAACATAGGTTTCTGTGGTATACAGAAGAAACTTAAAAAAAACTGTTGTACATTTAGTGGCTAATATTTGTAAATCTCAAACTCCCAGATTTATCCCTTCCCACCCCATTTCCCTGGTAACCATAAGATTGTTAACCAAGTCTGTGAACCTGTTTCTGTTCTGTAGATGAGTTCATAGTGTTGTCCTTTTTTGATTGCACATCTGAGTCATATCATTTGGTATTTTTCTCTTTCTGGCTCACTTCACTAAGAATGATGATCTCTAGGTCCATCCATATTGCTGCAAATAGCACTCTTTTAACCTTTTTAATGGCAGAGTAGTATTCCATTGTATAAATACACTAGTTCATCTTCATCCAGTCACCTGTTTCTTCATTTAGGTTGCTTCCACGTTTTGGCTATTATATATAGTGGTGCTATGAATACTGGGGTGCAGGTACCTTTTTGCATTGGAGTTTCCTCTGAATATATACCCAGAAGTGGGATTGCTGGATCATAGTGTAAGTCTATTTTTAGTTTTTTGAGGAAATTCCATACTGTTTTCCATAATGGCTACACCAAACTACATTCCCGCCAGCAGTGTAAGAGTTCCCTTTTCTCCACACCCTCTTCAGCATTTATCATGCATGAACTTTGAAGTGACGGCCATTCTGACTGGTGTTTTGTAGTTTTGATTTCCATTTCTCTGGTAATTAGTGATACTGAGCATTTTTACATGTGCCTATTGGCCATTTGTAGTCTTCATTGCAGAATTGCTTCTTTAGGTCTTCTGCCCATTGTTGGATTGGGTTGCTTGTTTTTTGTTATTAAATTTTATGAACTGTTTATATATTCTGGGAATTAAGTGTTTATCAGTTGAATCATTTACAGATACTGTCTCCCATTCTGTAGGTTGTCGTTTTGTTTTGCTTATGGTTTCCTTTGCTGTGCAGTTTCCTTTGCTATAAGTTTAATTAGCCTTTAAGTTTAACAGCTCATACATCTTAATAACAAAAAACAAACAGCCCAATTCAAACTGGGCAAAGACATAAACAAGCGATTCTCCAGTGAAGACATACAAATGGCCAATAGGCACATGAAAAAATGCTCAGTGTTGCTAATTATCAAGGAAATACAAGTTAAAACTAGATAAGTTATCATCTCACACCAATTAGAATGGCCATCATGCAAAAGTCATTGCATATGTCATTCAAAAATCATAGCACACATCATTAATTATGGGGGCTTTTTCTGCTAGTCACACTCGAGTTTAAATTCCAACCCAGCTACTGGCTGTAAAAAACCAGGGAATTGTGTCCAGTGAATACATATCTGTATTTGTCATTTTCCCTCATCAGGGTGGTTTCTCTTTCATATATGAAATGATAAGCATATAATTTACATTGACTTTTATGCATACATTCACATATAATAGCCACAAAATACAAGGCCACTTAAAAAAAATACTCCTTTTTTCTTACCGTAGAATGTGTTCAAACCTTTAGCAGCAGATTCAGCAGTTATAGGGTTAACAGTACAGCTGCCACCCCTCCCTGTCCTGGAGCCTCACAGGGACACTGCGAGGCTGAAGAAAAGATTTTTTCCTCCAGTTTATCTAAAGCTTTTCTTCAGTCCTGGGATTGTTTTATTATATAATTTATTCATTTTTTAATGGAGGTACTGGGGGTTGAACCCAGGACCTCATGCGCACCCTGCGCCACTGAGCAACACTCTCCCCGGCCAGGCCTGGAATTGAATAATCTTTACTTCTCCCTCTTGGAGGAGAGAGGGACACAAACTTTAACATTTTTGACCCACCCGGGTCCATCTTTGGGAATGTTGGGGTGCTTTTTCCTCCCACCTGGGGGGAGAAGGGAGACCACGGGGTCACCAGGGGTGCACTTTCCCTCACTGAGGCCAGCAGGCCGACTCCTGGGGTTGCATTTACTGATTTCAAATACATTGGTGCATTCTACTTCTCTCACCTGACAGCTTAGCTTCGTTTTATACTGTGGATGATTGCGTGGCCACCAGGGACCAGATTCATCGTGTCCCACCCTTCATTCTTCCTTTTACTGAACAAGGCTTTTGCAACACTTGACTGAGTCAGGGCTGTTCTAGAGAATCCCAGTTCTGCCCTCCCTGTTCCTGAGCGCACTCCCAGGTTCAGTGATTCACTAACAAGCCTCACAGGACTCTAGATATGGTCATCCTCAGGGCTGAGATTTAGTATAGTGAAAGAGAAGAAAGCAAAATCAGCAAAGGGAGAAGGCATGTGGGCAATGTCTGGGGGAAACAAGACGGACGTCCTCTCCCAGGGGAGACGCACAGGATGCCCTTCGTCCCCCCAGCAAGGTGCTGTGAGCACACATGTGAAGTGTCGTCTTCGCGGGCACAGTGGGGAGACTCGGTGCCCTGGGCTTTCAGTGAGGCGGGTCGTGTAGGCA
Organism: Camelus bactrianus; assembly: GCF_048773025.1. NCBI lineage: Eukaryota > Metazoa > Chordata > Mammalia > Artiodactyla > Camelidae > Camelus > Camelus bactrianus. The sequence continues at coordinate 1,966,779 of NC_133566.1, forward strand.
CATCTGCCTGGCGCTCAGGTAAGTTCCAGCCCCTGGAAGGAAGCAGGTTTCAGCAGACACCATGTGGGCTATGCAGACAGTTGAGGCCCAGGGACGCATTCTTGGCAGTTAGGGGATGGTGGGAGCCCTCGCAAAATCCAGGTTATCAGAGGCCACTGGAGGGCAGCCTTGCAAGCAGGTCTTCCCAAGGACAGCAGTCTCGGGCCTGCTCTGTTAGCTTGTCTGTTCCCAGTACCGTAATTAAAGCTGGCTCATGTCTCACTGTTACACAGTGAGGTGGTTATCTTTTTTCTATTGTAATAAAAATACGTGATGCATGTTTTTCTTTTTTTAAAATATTCTATTTGTTCGTTTTTTTTTTTTAATTTATATATCTACATCTACCTATTGTTTTTTGCAGGGGGTAATTAGGTTTCTTTATTTTAATGGAGGTCCCAGGGCTTGTTGAACCCGTTGCCGCCTGTGTGCTGAGTGTGCCCTCTGCCGCTGAGCTGACCTCCCCCTCAGTGCGTGTCTTTCTAACTTTAGAGCATTTTGTTTTTTAAGGAGCAGGTCGTAATCCCTAGAAAGAGAGTAAATGTCTTTTCTGAGTAAATTTTTTTATCTTTTACAACTTCTGATACACATTTAGATATTTTGTCCTCCCCTTGCGTTTTCCAAAATTTAATTCTCATCAGCAAATTTTTCATAGTATTTATTGTACTGATTAAAAACATACACTATGGAGTCTTTAAAGTTACTATCTTCATTAATACTTAATAATTATTTTAAAAATATATTAAGATTAGGAAACTGTGACTCCTGATTGGCTCAGCTGCTGTTTTTGGTGCTCCGATAGGCCCCAGCTGTGATAATGTTGAAGAAGCCGTGAACAAGTCTGCCCGAGGATCTCCCGCTACAGTTCTGGGAGAGACTCGGAAGGAAACAGCCCCGGTGCAGCTCCCGGTTTCTGGCCTGGAGCTGACTGCCGTGATGAAGATCGGAACCAGGGTCATGAGAGGCGTGGACTGGAAATGGGGCGATCAGGTGCTTAGAGATTTGACCCAAACACATGAGCTGCATGTTAGTCATATTCTGCACATCCTGGCTGGATGGAACCTGGAGTCAGTCCCTACCTTCTCTCAGGATGTGTGTGACTGACTCATGACAAAGTACCGACTCCGAGGCAGGTGACTAGAGGCTCCAAACAAGGAGGGAGCAGCAGCGGCCTGTCGTGGGGCCCCTATCAGGTCTGTGAGGAGTGGGGACTGTTTTCAGAGAACTCCTGGCATGGGCTCAACTAGGGGTGCAGCCCAAAACGAGACAGTGAGCAGGAGAGAGCGCACCTTAACCGAATAATTGGGTCGAGAAAGCTCTGGCGTGGCCTCTACGAGCTGATGGCCACATGCCGGTCAGCGCCCTGGCTGGGCGGCAGCAGGCGCTGGCTTGGGGGTGCCCACCTTTTGTCTTCTACCCCGAGCTCCTTCCTCCCACGTCTCTACAGGATCACCCCGGGTGGAGGTCAGGGGCCGGGCCCTGCACCACTGCCCTGGCCGCTCGTGCAGGACTGCGTTCACCTTCCTATGATGTGGAGCTGCCTTCTCACATCCTGGTGTTCTCAGCCTCACTCTTAAGCACACGACTCCTGAGAATCGTCTCAGAATCGGTGTCCAGAACAGGCAGCATCATCCTAAAAACAGCTCTTACTCATAGAAATGGGAGGTGGAGGTTCACTCTAGGGTCAGAGAAAACCTGAAGAATGAGGGGGAATGAGGCGGTGCTGGTGCTTCTTTGAGGTTCTGACCTCGTGAAGCCCCGAGAGGGGTCCAGGGGCCAAGGAGCTGGGTGGCAGGACCAGGCTGGAAAGTTTCATCTCTGCATTGGCTTAGAGAGGATGCCGACTGAGGTGACACCTTCCCAGCTACCTCTTCGGTAAAGGAGCATGGGCAAGTTAGCCCCGGTGTCAGCTGTGCAGTGATGGTGTGAGCTGCGTGGTGACGGCGTGAGCTGTACGTGTTGTAGCGGGTCTGGAGCCCTCTATGGACACGCAGCCTGTGCCAATGCTGCAGCCACTCTTACAGGCCATATTCATGTGACAGGCCGGCCTGGACCCTCTTAACCAGTCTCTGTTTTGGCTTCCCCAGGACAGACCTTCTCCTGGCCTTGGCTGTGTCATCGGTGAACTTGGAGAGGACGGGTGGATCATGGTCCAGAGGGACACGGGCAACACCAACTCATACAGGATGGGAAAGGAGGGGAAGTATGACCTGTAGTTGGCGGAGCTGCTGGCCTCCACGCAGCCCTCCACAGAGGACTCGGACACAGAAGATGACTCCGGTGGGTGCCGGAGGGCCTGGCAAGCTGTGGGCACGTGCTGGCCGGCCATCCTTTCATCTGGGAGTGAGAGCATCTCTGTAGACCAGGCTTCCCCGGAAGGTCAGTTTTAAACTGGTCCCCGGTGATTCTGTTGGATTTGATTCCTGTCTTCCTTGGAGACAGTGTGGTGGGAGGGAGAGGGCAGGGCTGTCTGTGTCCTCGCAGCTGGCGGGCTTTCTGGGGGCCCTGAGCCGGTGTCTGAGGTAGTGAGCCAGTGCCTGGAGGAGTGGGTGTTACCCTGCCCCACCAGAGCACAGCTTTTTCCTTCTGTCACCTTACCCACTGAGGTCCCGCTGTCAGGCATGTATTGCCGAGTAGTAAGTCAGTACTTTACTACCTGAGGGAAAGTGGAGGTGGGAGTTTAGCGTGACCACAAGGTGAAGGAGGTGCAGGGTGTGGGAGGAGGGCTTCAGGACTTTTTCAGACCTTGGGATGTTGAGATCTTGGTGAGACCGTCCAGGAGGCCAGCGATTTTTCTTGGGGCTCCAGTGTCAGCTGTATTCACAGCACGGGCAGGCTTCAGAAATCACTTTTATGGTTAGGAGGGGAAACCCGAGAGGCTGAGCTCATCAGAGAAAATGGTGTGGAAGGTGTCAGAGGCAGTGCTGCGTGCCTGCCCCGTGTGCGTGCCACTCCGCACATCAGATGTACACGGGTGACGTCTGCCCTTGGCAGGTTAGGAGTAGTGTGTGTGACGCCACGTGGACCTGCCTGGGTCAGTGCGGGTTATGTTATCATTGCATCTGACAATGTCCTGGTCAAGTGCGCCTCCTTCCAGCTCTCTGCCAGGGGGCTTCACTCAGGAAGTCGGCCTGAGCAGGGCTGGCCAAGTGACAGGAAGGTGGCCTGGACATGTGTGCCCCTAGCTCCACGTCCATGGAGGCAGCCACCTCATCTTCATCCTGCCCACAGCCAGCTCATTAACAACCAGCTTTTGACATTTGATGAGCTGTTTTTCTGAGAAGTGAGTTTTTATAATTGTTTTAGTTCTTCTGAGCTGTATGCTGAGATTGCTTTAAAAAGTATTTAAAAGGCTTGGTTCTTTTGAAGGAGGTAGAGATGGAGCTGAATAGGGTGTTTATTTAGTGGGCCTTGAATTTCATCTTCAAATATAAAGAGCTGCTTCCTTTCCAAAGTAAGAAAAGAAGAATGTGAAGTCAAATCCCTTAAGTTACATGTGGAGACACTTTCCCATTTATTTGGGAGTGTAGTTTCTAATTTTGATTTTTTTTCAGAAGCTTTAACAAATTGAAGGGAACATTCACCCCACTGCAATGATGCTCACCAGCACTGTTAATTTACTGCAAACTCTGTCTGCTGGAGCCCATGCTGAAGTCATGCAGAGTGAAGCCACCAAGACTCTGCATGGACTGCTGTGCACGTTGGCAGAGAGGGCAAGGATGGACAAGACATGCATGCAGGGAGTGCTGTGGGCCACAGAGTCAGAACCGGGCTGTGAGGCTGTCGTGTGTGAGTGGGTGCGTGTGTCCGTGTCCTCCCAGGCTTCCTCGGCTTGTGGCAACAGCATTCCAGTGTCTGCCTCATCTTCGCTTGGACGCCTCCCCTGTCATTTGCCTCTTCTAAGGGCTTTCATTGGATTTAGGGTTCATCCTAATGCAGTATAATGTCATCTCAGTCCTTACCTTCGTTATACATGTGAAGGGTTCATTTTCAAATAAGGTCACAGCTGAGGTTCTGGGTGAAGATGACTCTGGGGGGATACAGTTCAACCCACCAAAGTGTTTGAGTATGTGGATGTGAGGGTGTTAAGTGTGGAGAGGTGGAAGTGAGTGCAGCGAGTGTGTGTGTGTGTGTGTGTGTGTGTGTGTGTGCAGGCTTGAGTGCATGTGTAAGTTTGTACATGTGAGTTTGTCTATGAGGGTGTGAATGTGAAGGAAACAAGTGAATGTGTGTGAGTAACTGGGTGTGTGAATGACTGAGCAGGCATATGTGTGACTGTGCTGGGGTGTGAGTGTCCATGCATGTGTCTGGGTGAGAGTGATTGAGTGTGAGAGTGAGCGTGGGTCTGAAGGGCAGTGTCCCTGGAAGCCGGGAGAGCAGGAGGGCTGGGCCGTGGGAGCTGGGGAAGAGCAGCTGGTCCAGGGGTCTGAGCAGGTCACGGGGATGCGGCCCCGCCCCAGGGTCACTGCCAGCCAGGAGGGAGCAGAAGCCCCAGGTGCCCTAATGGGGCCCCGGGAGGAGCAGACAGGGTCATCGTCAGGTCAGAGTCAAGTTGGATAAACCTCATGGAAACCTCTTCCTCTCATTCTGCTTTGAAGACTTCTTAGCCTTGGCCTGGGAATTTAGGACACAGATTAAATATGAATGAGCTCATGGAAGATGTTTAAAACGTGAGATTTCAAACCAGTAGTATGTTCCCTCACAGAGAACTGCTGTCGGAGTTGTGAGTTGTCTCCCTACTGCACACGGAGGGTGAGTGGGTGAAGTTCCTTAAGGAGTTTGAGTTGCTACACGTGCTTTACAGATTTTTAACGTGTAAAGTGTACCTTGGGAGGGTAGAGCTCAGTGGTAGAGTGGGTGCCTAGCATGCACAAAGTCCAGGCTTTAATCCTCAGTACCTCCATATTTTTATTTTATATATCAACGTAATTACTTCCCCTCACACAAAAAAAAACAAAAAGACAAAAGAAAGTCCTTTGAGCTGATTCAAAAGTCTCCTGTTCCTCTCCCACTGAGTCAGTGAAATTGTAACATAGCCGTGAAGTAGTTTCTCCTTGAAAATAACGTGATGGAGGTCAATTAAAAGCAAAGGTTGTGCTGAGTGCTTCTTTGTAGAAGGTGGGCGCCCAGCAGCACCGCCTGGCTCTGGCAGGCCCCCCAGCAGGCGGGGGTGCCAGGAAGCTGGCCGAGGGGGTGGGGGCCGCGTGCCTTTCACCTCTGCTGGGGTTTCCCTGTAGGATGTTGATTTCCCTTTGAAATTCCCTTTTTAAAGTCTCTGTTTATTTTTGGGTTTTTTAAATTTTTTTTTCAGGGGGTATGTAATTAGGTTTGTTTATTTATTTTGTTTTTCGATGGAAGTACTGGGGATTGAACCCAGGGCCTTGTGTGTGCCAAGCATGTGCTCTCGCACTTTAGCTCTACCTTCCCCCCTTAAACACTGCATTTTATTCAAAGATATATTTTTAAATATTTTGTTCCTGGAAAAAAAGGATGAAGAAATTAATCTAGAAATGAATTCAGCTTAATTGTAAGAAGCAGGCAGCGCCCTGGACTCCGCTCCCCAAGCTTGCTCTCTGTCTGCTCTAGGCCCTGTGGGAGGGCTAGTTTCCTGACTCTGAGGACCCAGAGGTGGGGGGCCTCATGGCAGTCCTGGCTGTGGGAGGAGGCATCGACAGTCAGTTGCACCTGGAAGGACAAGTCACGCACAGGAGTTTGGAGAAGGCACTGTGACTCCCATCACCCCGAAGGGCAGGATCACCATGCAGCTCTGTGACATGTGCGCCTGTCATGTGTGCCCCCTGAACCAACTGAAGTCAGTAGTGAACCTGTGTTCAGTTCCTGGGTGAAGTGGGAAGAACTTGATTCTGGCCGTTTATGTCTGCCTTCTAGGACGCCATCCAAATTCAGAAAGCATGTCCGCCTTTCTTTTTCATCTCGCACCCCAGTGGTGAATGGGACCTATCTCACAGGATTACATAGATTAGTAGCTCATTTGTCTTATTTTAGCCTCAAAAAGACTTGAAAGGGCATTAGCTACTTAGAAGGTACTGTGGAAGTATGTTAGTTTTCATTATTTTTAAACTGTGAATTAATGACATTTATTTCTTATCGAACAGCTCAACTTTCAAAAAAAACCCTGAAAATGATTCCCTTAAATGAGCTTTGTTCATGTACGAAATCCATAATAATCACGTTGAGTGACATGGTTTGTGTGGCAGCTGGTGTCATGTTAAACCTGTGAATTAGGGATACATAGAGAAAGTGATTTATATTACTTTGATGTAACCCAACTAAGATTTGACCATATCTTTCAATAAAATACTGTTTTTGATAATTACAGGAACATGTGCATGTTGTAGAAAATACCTAAAAATTTAGTAACCACCACCCTGATGTAATTATTGCTGACACGTTGGTAAAGAAAAAATTAATTTAGTTTCTATTTACTGCGCATGTAAGTCTTTGTCTTGCCTCCAGTGTCATCCTTTAACATTATTTTCAGATGTAAAAAGACTTACATCTACATGTGGTGTTTCAGATTTAGGACTCAAGGCTCTGACAGCTTCCAGAACGTCCATGTGTTCTGCTCACTGGACACACATTGAAGGCTCCTGCGCTCCATCTTCAGCTCCCTGCCCGGCGTTCAGCGGCACCGACTTGCGCTTCACGGAGCCCGGGATCTCCGTCTGGGCTCAGTTGGTGAACCTCGCTGGCAGCAGATTGGAAAAGCACAAAATAAAGAAATCACCTAAGCGGGGTTTTGCAGGTCAGTACACGCACTTCTTGATGAAAGATCTGCATCTTAACTAGTATTATTTGAACAACATCTTGTTTTGTCAGAGCAGGTCTGTCACTGCCGAAGTCTTTGGGTTCAGATGGACTGACCACTGGTTGAGTGACAGCGGGCGTGGTGATGAGTGTGTGTGACACCAAGAATGATGCCATGGTGGGGGTGGCACCCAGAGAACCCCCAGGCCTCCCCACCTCCCGGTGCCAGCGTTTATTCTGCACACGCTTTTTGAAGAGAAGTCTGTGTTCTCTCCCTGCACATTGACCCCCCAGCTGAGGCCCCCAGTCTAGTTGCCCTTCTTGAGTGTTGCTCCGGGTCTCATCACAGCCAGATCTGGCAGGGCCTGTGTGCCTGGACCTGCCTCACTTTGTGTCTGTGGACCGTGGTGGCCTGTCCGAGACCAAGGCCAGCCCTGCTCCAGCTCCGCCTTTGGTCTGGGGTGCTGTTCTCCAGTTCCCTAACGTTGCCTCTCATGTGTCCTTTCAGAATTCTTCTCCCTGACTATTCTTTGCACATTAGACATCCCTGTGGTTGCGTCTGTCACTTGTGGCTCATTCTGCCCACTCTTGAGTTTTCTCACCCATTTCTCCCCAATTCTGTAATTCCTGCCACAGCATTTATGATGGCTCTCCAGTTCTCATCTCTGGCTGGAGGGCCAGGTGCATGTAAACCACAGCATGTCCACAGTTCAGCTAACCTTGTCCCTTAGCCAGCATTTCCTGTCACGGTGAATAACCCTGTCTGCTGGATATTCGAGCTCGGTGCCCCGGAGGCACCTCTGGCTCCTCCCGTGCCCATGTCCCCACGTCCCCAGTCCCCATGTCCCCATGCTGCCTACTGTGGCCTCCGGCATCTCCTGCTCTGGATGCTGCTGCTGCGACTGGCCTGGCTCTCCTTGTTGCCTGCCTGCATCTTTGTGGCGGCTTCCCTGGTCTGTTCCTCCGTTGGCCCACGGACATCACTGCAGTCATTTGATTAGATAAGATCCTGTTGCCGGTAGATGTAACCGGCATGCAGGTTCTTGAACCATCCCAGAAAGAATTCAGATGAGACACGGTGGTTAAGAAAGTGAAGTGAGGATTTACTAAGGCATGGACAGCACACTCTCAAGGGGAGAGCAGGTGGGCTCAGGTGAGCAGCTGTGCTGAGTTTCTTTGGCAAGTTGGTTACATAGAGTACAAATGATCGGGCAGAATATTCATTAGGAAGTGAAGGGTTTGGGGTCGTATTTCCTGGTTTCATCCCAACTCTACCTTTCTGAAGGGAAGAAGGATTTTTGTCCATATTTATTCCAGATTGGAAGTGTCATGACATTGGTGCTTGATGGGGACTTGTAATCTGGAAGGCCAATTTTTTGGAAATGAGGGCACAATGAGAAAAGTTATATTGGGACACTGGAGATTCCTGCCTTTTCCCACCTTTCTTTGTCAGCCTCCAGGCCACTTGTCACTCCAAAATGTGAGAATGCTTTTCAGCCCAGATGTTCCTGCCTTTCTTTTCTGCCCAGGGACCCTTGGTGCTTACATGATGTAGGGTTTTCTGCATTTGGCCCGTACCCTTTGTTTCTGCCCAGTTCCTGCCATTTGGCCTGGGTCCCCCTTTCTCTGCTCATATCTAGCTATCTGCCTGCTCTAACAATTCTACAGAGTGCCTTGATCTTTACATTAGAGAACTGTATGTCGTGAATATCTGACAAAATTGTGTTGCAGGAGTCATGGGAAGAAAAGGTGAAAGTATGTTATTTATGACACAGGTGTCTGGGTGATTTCAGTGACTTGGGAAACAATTGATTATACTAGAAATAGCTAACACGGCCCTAACCGTGTTAAACCATCGCATCCTCACTCTGACCTAAGGCAGCACGTGGCAGAGGAGACCTCAGGGCGGAGGAGGATGCTCACCCACAGCCTGGGGAAGGGCAAGCCCTTCATCACTGCCAGGCTTTGCAAGCTCAGATGAGTCCCTCGGGGCAGCGCCCTCCCCAAGGCCGACCTCTGCTGAGGGGAGAGCCTGCGCCCTCCCTGCTGAGGCCTTTTCTCCCCCAGGACAATGACACCTGGGCCTGCTGAGGGGCCAGAGCTGACGCTGTGCGTCCTGAAGGCGGGCTGCGCTCTGCTTTCCCACCGGGACCAGCTCAGGCGGATCCTGTCTCAGCCAGCTGTTCAGGACGCGGCAGCTGCTCACGCAGGTGACTTTCTAGGAGCCCTTACAGACCTGTAAGAAAGGCAAAACTCCAGTAGAAAACAGCCAAGAGACAAGTACGGGTGGCCCATAGAAGGGGAACTAGAGATGGCTTCTATGTGCACAAGGAAGATGTGCCACCAGGCCAGGAACTGATGAAACACAGACCGCAATTGAGAAAGACAAAGCCCGAGGGGAGGGAGGGAAACAGTGCTCTGCTGCCTCGATGGTCAAAGTGCGGCCCCAGGACCAGCAGCGACGGTGGCACATAGGAGCTTATTAGAGGTGTGGGCCCTCAGGCCGCAGCCCAGACCTAAGAAGTCAGGATCTGCATTTTTAACATGGTTCCCGGTGCACATGAAGTGAGTCTCCTCTGACACTCTGCTGGGGGTTTAAGTTGGTACAGCCGTCCACTGGGCATCTGAGGACATGCTAGACTTTAAAATGCATGTGCACACGTATCTATATCTGTATGTCCATTGATTAGGAAGTCATCTTGTGGGAATCGATCACATGGAAAGACATGAAGAAATGTGTTTATAGATGCTCATTGTGGCTTTTTTTTTGTTGGTCTTGAGTTTATGCTGAAAACTGGAGAAACCTCAGTGCCCATTATTAGGTGGTGTGCCAGAATGGCAGCACACCTTGGTGCTGTTCACGGTGGTGGTGCATTTGTGTGCCCCTTACCATGGAAACGTGAACATGAGAAAAAAAAAAGTACACTGCTGCGTACTTATCTGTTTGTAGATTTGCCAAAGAGAGTGACAGGAGAATTTCAGTTGACTTCATTTTCTTTGTACTGTTCTGTATGGCTTTAGTTTTCTAGAATGAGCTCATATCATTTTAAATAGAAAAAAACCCAAAGCTGTGAAAAAATTTTGGACTATCTACTGTTGAAAGACATTGTGCTAAATATTATGGGCAACCAGACAGTCCTCGTTTATGGTTTTTTTACTCTTTGGAGTCGGGGTGGGGAGAGAAAATGAAGGCAGGTAGCTCTGTCCAAGGTACACGCTCGTGTGCTGTGAGATGTCTGAGCACAGTTCACACGTGTCCCGGGGACGCTGGTGGTGGAGGGCTGGGGAGGGCAGACTTGAGGGGTGAGGCAGGCCCTGGTTGTAGGGTGATGAGGAGTCCCTGTCCTGGGGGAGGAGGTGGCAGGAGCACAGGCGTAATCAGTGAGTATTGGGTACTGAGCTTGGCAAGGAGTGCAGGGTTTATCAGTGATCATGGGGCTAAAGCTGGAGGGGTCAGTTAATTGGTGCCCAGGGAATTGGACTGGCTGTTCTGTGGTCACCCTAGTGAGTAGCTACAGCAGTGCTGAATCGGGGTTACCATCCCATGCTCGGGGCAGAGCGAGAGCTCCAGATGGATCTGTCCAGCACAGGGCTTGACAGCCCACCACAGCTTTATACAAACACAGCCATGCCTTCCTGTTTACATGTCATCTCTGGCCACTTTCAGCCTTCAGCGGCTGAGTTTGAGTGGCTGTGACAGACCCTGTGGTCAGTAAGCCTGAACTGTTTACTCCCTGGCTCTTCAAAAAATATTTACAACCCCTGGACTAAAGGATTAAGTTGAAATTGTATCAGTGGGCTGAGGGCAATTGAGAAGTGCCAGACACCTCACCCAGAGCTGCTCAGATGAAGACAGTAGACATCACCCTGACCACATGACACATTTGGAATTGGTGTCAGTTTATGGTGTGAACGAAGGGAAAGAGAGCAAGCCCTGGGGCCACAGCACACTTGGGAGTGTTCAGAGCTGGGATTTCTGAAGCAGTGAGTGCTCACCAAGGCAGAGAAGGGACCCGAACTGGACCAAGGGCAGAAGTCTGGGAGGTCGCTTTGGTTGGGTCTAAAGAGACAGACAGAAGAACTAAAGAAGGACAGAGGCCAGAAAGCAGGGAGTGGAAAAGCCTTGAAAATTTTGGTTGGTTAATGCTTGATGAGGTAGAAATCATGTATCTGGTTTAACATGCTCAGTGCACTGTGTTTTAAAAAAAAAAAAACAGATTTCTTCTGTATAGCACAGGGAGCTATATTCAATATCCTATGATAACCTTTAATGAAAAAGAACATGAGAACGAATATATGTATGTATGTATACACATGACTGGGACATTGTGCTGTACACCAGAAATGGACACGTTGTAACTGACTGTAGTTCATTAAAAAATAGTTAAAAAGAAAATAGTAAAGAGATGTTTGTGGTTAAAAATGCAGTGTCATTCCTATTTTGTTTTTAAATTCAGATGATGGAGCAGCTGCGTCCCCTGACCTTGGGGACATGTCTCCTGAAGGCCTGCAGCCCCCAGTGATCCTCTTACAGCAGTCACTGGCCTCGGCCACCCAGCTGTCTCTGGTGAGGCCATATTTGACAAACAGGAGCTTGAGGTACAGTCAGTAGTAGCCTTGGCAGTTTTTATCCAGCACAAAAGATTGTCAACTTTTTTTTTTTTTTTTGGTAGATGTGTAGGTAGATTTCCTTAAGGATATAGTCTGAATTTTAAATATGCCAAAATAATTCTTATGACTAGGTAGGTTTTAAGCATGATTGTCATAGAATGTTATAATACTGGTTAAAGAATGAATGAGTTAAATTTTAATCTTATTTTGAATTTCTGTGAATTATTTGGAAAGGTCAGCTGGATTCAGCATGGGTTCATTGCTCAAGTGTTCTTGGAGGAATCTTTTCCCAGGAAACAGTGTCATTGAAAGAGCCCCGTGAAGCCTAGGAAGATGGCTCTTGCTGGATTGTTTCACTTACGCCAGAGACTTTCCTAAGCCTGCTCTGTTGAAGCCAGGCGCTCAGGTTCCAAGCACGTGCTGCACCGCATACTCGGGGGTGGACTGTGGGCATCTTCTCACTGAAGAGAGGACATCAGACCAGGTCTAGTCATAATGGGAACTTCCATGGCCCACCACATGGAGAACTAGATTTTTTTTTTATTTTTAAATCCTTCTTGCTGTGCAGTACATCAGAAATTCTGGACAAAACATCAAAGACAAAAATTAAACCTTGAGGGCTCAATTTGGCAGGCAGAAAACACCTTAGTAGAGATCCGCAGAGACCAAGACCCTGCGTGGAGCCAGGATCCAGAGTGAGGAAGTGGCGGGTGCAGAGGGAGAAGGCGGGAAATTCTGGGCACGGGGGCAGCTGGGGAGGAGGGTGCAGGGCCTTCTGTGACCCCCACCAAGTGCCAGCTGCTCGTTAGGTCTGAACACCTGAGGTGAGAGGCCGGTTAAAGTCACCCAAGCCCCTGCTGGGTGTTTTTTCCTGTCCTGCTCTCTTGTTCTTTTCTGAGACTGCTGCTGTCATCTGGGGATTGCTAGTGAGTTTCTATTTTGAGTGTCTTGGTTAATCAGCTTGTTTCGCTGTACAGAGCTGTTTTAAAGGTCAGGTGTGCAGCTTCATCGGGTCTTATCTGCTGTAACCCGTCCAAGGAATCCTTTATACTTTCAGATCTCATGTTTCCGTATGGTTCCTGTGTTACAGTTTTACAGGTCTCCTGACGGTCCTCATCTCTTCACCCTTTGTGTCACTTAAAACACATATCATCCTTGATACCTTTACATCTTTAAACATACGTCTGATTGCTATATTAAATTTCTTATTTGCTAATTCTGACACTTGGGCCACTCATTGGTCTGCTACTGATCGGTTTGTTCTGCTGGTCATAGTCAGTTACTGGTTCTACTTCTACACACGTCTAAACAACGTTGCTGTGTGCTGGGTGGCTTGGGTATTACGCTGTGTGGCCTCTGGGCTCTGTCACGTCCTCTGGAGAACACGGAGCTTTATTTTTGCAGACAGTTCAGTGCCTGGCAGTTTTCCTCAGTCTTTCGAGGCTTGATTCTAGACTTTTTGGTGATAGTTTATTTTTGTTTTGCCCTCAGTCCTGGTTCCTGGTCTCTAATTCTACAGGATTTATAATGTCTTCTTAGGTTTCAGTGGAAACCTCTACATCATGACCTCTGCGCTCAAACGTGGTTGGACTGGGACCTCGTGCCGTCTCCTTAGCCCTGGGCCTGCCCGCAGTTCCTTTGTGCTGGGCTCAGCTTTGTGGTCAGCCAAGGAGTCGCGGGTAGTCTGCCCGTGCACTTCGTGTTCCTTCTGCACCCTGCTTGCTCCGGCAGGCCTCTGACTGCAGTCCAGGAGTGCCGCCCCTGTCACGACTTGCCCAGGACCTCCCTGTTGTCAGGGTCACACCTGTCCCTGTTTTCTCCAGGGCCTGCCTTCAAATGTTTTTTAAAAATACTCTGTCCAGAATTCACAAATGTTATCAGCAGAGGCTTAGTCTAGTCTGCTTCTTACTGCCAGAACTGGAACTCCTAGCTTGAACTGGTTCTGAATTACAAGCTTTTAGGATGGAGCCTGTCACTTCTGAGTTATTCAGACTTCACAGCAAAACCCTAGGATTCTGACCCTTCCTAAGCACTGGAAGGCTCAATGATGTCTTCTGTTTCTCCCTAATTCCTTCCTCAAGTGGTCAGTTTAAAACAAACAGCGAGCCTAAGCACTATGAGAAGTAGAATGGATGAGCAGGGAGTTTCAGGTGGTTCAGGGAGGGGTGAGGAGCCCAGAGGCAGGCAGTCCCCAGCTGCAGGCCCTGGTGATGCGTGCACTCATCAAATCATTGCAATTTGCTTCCCAACATTCTTTAGTCCCCTTATTTTTTTATACCATGTTTAATCCCCAGAGAGGTTGTGTTACTCCTCAGTAGGTGGGGGTTGATTTGGTGGCACATGTGGTGGCTCTGTGCTGTCTGTGACCTGTCCTACAGATGGAAGAGAGCAGGAGACTGTGGGCACAGCTTGGTCATGGGGAAGGGAGGGGTCCCCTTCTCTTGCCTCCTCGAGCCCCTCACTCTGCGTTCACTCCCTCAGCTTGTTGCCACTCAGAGCTCAGATTTCAGGGCTGTGAAATTTCCTTAACGGACATCGATATTTGGCTAAATTACTAGGTAGGTTCTTTGTCTGCCAAAGAAGCTTTTTAACCATCACAGTTTTCCTCTACCCATTCATCTAAAAATACCCAGTAGGACTGAGTATAGAAATACACTTCTGCACTGCAGTTGGGAGTGGTCGTCCGTAATTTCCATTTTCCTAGGCTCCCTGCTCCCCCCCAACTGATGGCCCTCGGCTCCGCTCCCGTTTGCCCAGGCCGCCGCGCTGGCTGTGTGTCAGCGTTTGGCTGTGGAGTCCATGCATCTGGCTAGCCCCGTGTGTGAAACCTGCAGCTCTATGATGCCTGTCCCCGTGCTGCACGTCCACCCCATCAGAGTGAAGAAGGACCAGCTGTCACCAGGTCCTGCTCTGCCTGTTGTGATCCAGCTCATGGAAACAGGGTTCCCTAGAAGGAACATCAAGTTTGTACTCAACTCACCCACGGGCACCCCTGGGAATGCTGCTGGCTTGCCAGGTACTGCGTTTTCCACGGGGGTGTTCCAGCTTAAAGTGCCCATCTATATGTTCGTAGGCCTCCCGGGAAATGCGGCCATCAGAGGCCCATGCGCAGCTGGGCGTGTGGTCCTCACCATGGGGTGCCGTGTGTGCCTGCTTCTGGGCATGTAGGCCATGGTTGGGTCTCTGTTGGACAATGCTGACATGCAGGTCATGTTGCCATTAATCTTGTAAAAATGAAGGATTTTACAGTGAAAACACAGCATAATATTTCACACTTTCTTTTTTAATGTTAGAGATTTCACATACTTCTTTAAGTAGGTTTATCTGGTTCACCATTTTTAGAAATGTGCTTCTCTTTTGTAGTCTACCGGTGCTGTCATAACCGAGACCCAGACTTAACGAAAAACGGGCTGATTTCCTGAGTAATGATGATTATGCTGTGTATGTGAGAAAGAATAATCAGGTGAGTAATTGTCTCAGGCTGGAGCCTGGCTGAGGTTTTCATTCAACAAATGTGTAAGCATCTCAGAAAATCAGAGACCTGGCAGAGGAGGGCATAGCAGCCAGCAGGGAGGCCTCTGTGTCTGGAGAGAGGACAGAGGAGCAGCAGAGTGGGGGGCCAGCACCACAGAACAAAAGGGGGCTTGTCCATAGTGACGTGGCACAGGGTCCTGTGCTTCTTGGTCATCCCCCTTTTGGATACTTTCACAGCCTGTTTTTGCTTTTGAGGGGAGACCAACGTAGTTAGGTTTATTTATTTATTTTATTTAATGGAGACACTGGGATTGAACCCAGGACCATGTGCATGCTAAACACACACTCTGCCACTGAGTTATACACTCCTCCATCTTTTGTAAAAAATATCATTCTCATTGCCATCTAATTTCAAAAATTTAGTTATGTTTTTTCAACCCTAAATCCTTCATTTTCCTCCTTTAATTCTTTTGTTCTAGTCAGTACACTTCAGAGAATGTCCCAGAAGTCATCTCATTCTACCTGTTGATATGTGAATATGTATCCCATATAGATAAGGCTTTTATTTTTAATATAATGACCTTACAGTTTCCTAACATTGCCTGACAAAGTGAACAGTGATTCCTCACTGTCATCTCATAGCTAATGCTTGCTCAGATTTTCCCGATTTTCTCAAAAACGGCTTTCTATAGTAATTCCTTTGAATTTTGATACTAACAAGATCATATACCATACATTTGGGTGATAGGTCCATGAAGTGTTTTTTAACCTAGAATAGTTCCTCCCTCCTTTTTTCCTTTTCATGCCATTCATTTGTGCTAAAACTACATTGACCCACAGCCTTCCTCCCTCTCCTCTGTGTCTCCTGTACATTCAGAGCGAGGGCTGCAAAGTGGTTGGGCTCAGGCTGCCCTGAGCAGGAATGTATTGTAGGTGCCAGCACACAGCATTGCTGGTTTTCACCATCTATTCTCTGTTAATGTTGTTCATATCGCCTTCTAGATCCGTCACAAACTTTGTCATCCCCCCCAAATTTATTAGCTGGAGTTGTGTCCTTTAAAAAAAAACTTTCTTATGAATTCTGGTCCTATAATATAGTTCATATAGGAAAGGCAAAATAGTGGCTGTTTTTTGTTTGCTTGCTTGCTTGCGTGCGTTACCAATTTTCAGAATGATGAATTGGTGCCTGGTACTTGTAAAGGTGACCAAGAACCTTTGTTTTGTCTATTATCATTATGATGAATTTATTGGCTATTATGGATTTGATGTGTTTTAGCCATTTTTCCTCTTGATCATGTGGGAACCCACTGATCTTTCTTTTGTTTTAATTTAAGTATAGTCTCTACAATGCTGTGTCAGTTTCTGGTGTGCAGCGTATTGTTTCAGTCACCCATGTACATTCTTTTCCTTTGCAGGTTACTACAAGATACTGAATGTAGTTCCCTGAGCTGTACAGTAGGACCTTGTTGTTCATCTATTTTAGTATCTGTGCTAGTAGTATTAGTATTAGTAGTTAGTACTTAGACTCCCAACTTACCCTCCCCACCCCCTTGCCCCTCTGGTAACCGTTTGAGCTGTTTGTATGTTCTTGAAATTCAGCCCTTATCATTTGCATCATTTGCAAATATTTTCTCCCATCCCGTAGGCTGTCTTTTTATTTTTGTTAGTTTCCTTTGTTGTACAAAATCTTGTAAGTTTGATTAGGTTCCATTTGTTTATTTTTGCTTTTATTTCTATTGCTTTCAGAGACAGATCTAGGAAAACATTGCTACAATTTATGTCAGAGAATGTTTTACCTGTGTTCTCTTCTGGATTTTTATGGTGTCCTCTTTTATATTTAAGTCTTTAAGCCATTTTGAATTTATTTTTGTGTATGGTGTGAGGAAGTGTCCTAAATAACATCATTGATTTCCATGCTGCTGTCCAGTTTTCCTAACACCACTTGCTGAAGAGACTGTCTTTTCTCCATTGTATATTCTTGCCTCCTTTGTTGAAGATTAATTGACCCCATAGGTCTGTGGGCTCTCTAATTCTATTCCATTGACCCCTGTGTGTGTTTTTATGCCAGTACCACACTGTTTTGGTTACTGTAGCTCTGTAGTATTGTCTGAAGTCTGGGAGGATTATTCCTTCAGCTTCATTCTTTTTGTTCCATGTTGCTTTGGCCATTGGGTCATTTGGGAGTCCATATAAAATTTAGGATTATTTGTTCTAGTTCTGTGGAAAATGTCCTGGGTAATTTGATAGGGGCACCATTAAATCTGTAGGTTGCTTTGGATACTATGGCCATATTAACAATATTAATTTTTCCAATCCAAGAGCATAGGATATCTTTCCATTTCTTTAAATCATCTTTGATTGCCTTAATCAGTGTGTTGTAGTTTTCCACATATAAGTGTTTCACCTCCTTGGTTAGGTTTATTCCCAAGTTGTTTTGTCTTTGTTTTTCATGTGATTTTAAAAGAGACTTTTAAATTTTACTTTCCTTTTTGGATATTTCATTGTTAGTATAAAGAAATGCAGCTGACTTCTGTATGTTAATCTTGTATCCTGCTACCTTGCCAAATTCATTTATCAGCTTTAGTAGTTTTTGTGTGGAGCCATTAGTTTTTGACTGCTCCCTTGCTTTATGGCACACATGGACCTAGGCTCATGTTACGTATTTCCTCCCCCAGAGATCAAGACAGGCAGCTTTCTAAAGAGCCCTGGTTCTATGTATTGAGAAATGATTTTGAGATCATACTGGGTGCTATAGGAACTTTCCTTAGAAATAGAATATTGCTACTTAAAATTGATCACTCATCTATACACTGGACTAGACTTTTTACATTTAATTTTAATTTTAGGTAGGAATGATGGCTAGATGCTGTTGAACAGATGAAGAAGTTTGTGAAGGGGATGTGGGCAAAATTATCAAATTGATAGAGGTGGATTACATGACCTCAGTGTGCAGTGTGGTTGGCAGCAGAAAGAAGCACTTCCTGGGTTAGGTACATTCACGTGGAACTTGTAGGTAAGAACATTCTTCATCTGCTTCTGAGTGAGATCTTTACAGTTCCCAGAAATGAATGCTAACTGTAGTTCATTTTTTATTGGAATCTCTAGGCTGTCCTCCACCAAGTTCTCCTCACATAAAGGCAAGATTGGTGGTAAAGTTGTGTGAAAGCCTCAGTCTTGACACTGAAATACAAGTGGGGGTCCATGACTCAGCAGAATGCGGGGCTTGGGAAAGGCCATGGTACCTAGGCAGGGAAGCACTGGGGGTTGGCTTCTCATCAACTGGTGTAAACTTGGGCAGGAAAAACAAGAATTAAGCAAAACCTTATGATATAAAAATAGTGTCCTTCTGCTTGTCAGTGCCCTCACGACCAGGAGCAGCCCTGCTGTTGAAAAGTCAGGTGTATTAACTCCCTGCAACATGGGAGAATGCACACCATGGAGAATGTGGTGTCTCCATAAGTGTGTGAATGTGACAAATTCTAATGGGTTTGCACTGAGTATTTGGGGGAGATTTCAAGGAATTAGGGTAATTCTAAGAATGGATGTGTTAATAAATATTCCCTGGAGGGCAGAAATATTGAGTCAGGATGAGGTCATACCTGGCAGGGAAGCAGTCGGTCATACTCGCCAGGAGGGGCTGTGGTTGGGATTCGATTGGATGTGACTGGACATGTTAGAGTGGTTTTGTTTTCATCTCAATCTGTCACAGTCTCAGTCTGACCTTGTCTCATATTGGGGTTCTTGTTCTGTCAGTCCTTCTGCCAAATGGCCAGCTCCCTCAGTGTTTTTCTCTCTTTTTATTAATGCTGTATAAAAATTTAGGTCTGAGTTTAAGAAATGGGAATGTAGAAATGATGGGTGTTAAAACATGGAAACACAGAATTCTCCTCAGTTTATATTTAATGTGATAGTGTTGAGATTTCAAATCACATGGCATACTAAGTCCATTTTAACAGTTGCAAGAAAAATTATTAAATACATGCGTGGTTTTGTTTTGCCTTGTGGAGAGCTGTCTTTCTGCCAGATAGCTTAGATTAGAAATGACTGCAGTGGTGGTGATTCCCCAGTGGGCAGGGATGTTAGAGTTTCTTAAATTACTTAATAACAAATGGCTTGTTTAATATTTTATTTTGGTTTAACATTTTGCTTCACTCAAGAGATTCTTAAAAGCTTTACAAATTAAAACAAAGATAAATTTCAAAAATAACAACTTGGTTTAGAAGTTAATGTTTTCAGTAGCTTTCACCAAAGGGCAAGAGATATCTTAACATTATTAATGTAATTTTTATTCCTTAAGATACTGAATGGAGTTTTTGGTTGGTGTAATTAAAAACAAGCAAATAAACCTTCAATAAGTGGAAGATTTCAAACAGATACAAAAGTCGAGATTATAGTACAATGAGCCTCCATGTGCCCATTACCTGACTTCAGCGGTTGTCAGCTCCTGGCCAAACTGTTCATCCATGGTCCCCTGCTTCCATTATTTTGAAGCTAATCCCTGATTGCCATCATGTGTTAGTTGATCCAGAAGTATCTTAGTGTGTTTCTCCTAGAGAGAAGTTCTCTTTGAACAACACAGAAAACTGTAATATAATATCATGTGGTTAGGTATAGCTTTAATTTTAATTTTCAGTTTTTATTTGTGAAAGAGATGCTCCAGACAATTTCTGTTTTGTCCTAGCTGTCAGTACCAATGGGAAAGACGTTATTGTCAACTTCCCTCAGTCTCACTGAACTGGGCTCTCATCAGACATGGAGTTGGTACCCAGTGTCCATCCTGGCATCATGTGAGTTTTTATTTTTACATTGCTAGATTTGTTTGGGAGGAATGGCTTTCTCTGGAATCAAGTTTAACAAATGACCTCATCTTTTTCTTATTGACCAATGGCTATTTAAAAAATAGGTGTGATGGCTGTGAGATGTTTCCTATCATTGGATCTCAATTCAAATTCTGTGATGACTTTGATTTTTGTGAAATGTGTTTCAAAACCAGGAAACACAACACCAGGCATATATTTGGCAGAACAAATGAACCAGGTATGGTAGAATTATTACGTTTTCTTTCTACAGAATTTATTAGTGAGATAATTATTGTGCAAACAAAGTTAATTAATTTTGATCTTTAAAGCTCATACTTAAATGGTGAGCACTGTACTATGTGCACAGTGATACAGGAAACATGGTCCTACCCACCTGGTGAATTACTATTTTTTAACAAGCAATGAGGGGTGTTAGAATAATGGGGTGTTCACTTGTATTTCCATAAAGAAACAGTAAAAGGATCTCAGGAAACTAGTAAGTGTTTTGTTGGATGGGATGTGGAATTGGGGAGATGGAGAGGGATTCTTTTTATTTGTGTGTCTTTTATTATTTATTTTATCACTATGGCAGAATATAGACAACATAAAATCTGCCAGTTCAGTCACTTTTAAGTGTATAATTAAGGGAATTTGCACACTAACACCACTATTTCTAAACTCTTTTCACCACTCCAATTTAGGAAGGGATCCATTAAGGAATAACTCCCCTTTCTTCCCTCTGCCATACCCTGGCAACCTCTAATCTGCTTTCCACCTCTGAATTTGACAACCCTAGGTACCTCTTATAAGTGAAACCACTCAAAATTTGATTTTCTGTGTGTCTGACTTATTTCACTTTGCATTGTGTTTCCAGGGTTCATCCATGTCATAGCATGTGTCAGAACTTCATTTTCTTTTTTTGTGGCTGAGTAACATTTCATTGTATGTATATACCACGTTCTGTTTATCCAGTCATATATTATGGAAATTTTGGTTGTTTGTACCTTTCAGCTCTTGTGAATAACATTGCTGTCAACATTGGTGTATGAATCTGTTTCAGTCCCCGTCTTCAAAACTAGGAGTGTAATTGCAGGGTCATTAGGTAGTTCTTTAACTTTGGAGAGGACTGCTAACATGTTTTTTTATAGTGGCTGCACCATTTAACATTTCTTTCAGCAATATATGAGGGTTCCAGTTTCTCCACATCCTCACCAACATTTGTTTCTTTTCTCTTCTCTTTTCTTTTCTTTCTTTCCTCCCTCTCCAATATAAAATCTGAATGGTCATATTAAAGACATATTACCTTTAATTGAAAAATCTACACATGAAGAAAACTCCAGGTCCAGATGATTTCACCAGTGAATCTACTACAGAAGGATAATTATGACCAAATTGAATTCCAGGAATGCACAGTGTATGGCTTACTATTCATAAACCAATCAGTGTAGTTCACCACATTAGCCGAGTAAATCAGAAAACTCATGTCATTTCAATGGATGCAGAAAAAGCATTTAATAAAATTCAGCATCTGTTTGAGGAAAAAGTGTTAGCAAACTAGGACTAGAAGGGAATTTCTTTAACCTGATAGTCATTCTCAGTTAAATACCTACAGTAACCACGATACTGAAGAGATACTGAAAGCTTTCTTTCTGAGGTTGGGAATAAGACAGTAGCACCTGCATCTCCTCTGCTAATCACCACTGTATTGGAGTTCCCAGCAAGGAGAGTAAGGCAAAGGGAAGAGGGGGAAAAAACTATTCAGGTCCCCAGTTTTGCTAGTAGTCACTTATTAAACAGTGCAGATAAATCCATCATTGCAGAACATTCTGCTGGACAGCACTGTTTGAGATAATGCAGATTCAATCAAAACCCCGGCATGAGTTTGTTTATTTTGGTGAATTTGATGAGCTGATTCTAAAACATAGATGGACACACAAAAGGCTAAGGGTAGGCAAAACATTCTTGAAGAAGAACAAAATTCTCTACTAGATATTTAAACTTCTGAATCTGTTATAATTTAGACAGTGTCTGGTTCTTAGGCAAAGACATAAGAAATCTAGGTAAGTCTGTATCCAGCAGATCAAAGAATCCAAAAACAGATCCAGGCATGTGTGGGTATATGATTTATGATAAAGATGACATTACAGGACATTGGGGAAAATTTGGTTCCTACTTAATTGGATGTCTGTTCTGGAAAAAGTGAAACTTGATTGCTATCACAAACACAGAAATCAGATCTAAGAGCATTGCCTGTTTCCAGGTGTGAATGGTAAAACTGAACTTTTGGAAGATAACATAGAATTTCTTCATGACTTTGATATAAGGAAAGATTTCTTAAAACAGCAAAAGAACTAACTTTAAATCAAAAGTTGGTAAAATTAAGAGATCACAATCATAAAAAAATAAGAGAGTGAAGGTGCAAAGCATCTGTAATCAATAAGGGCTTACATCCAAAATATGTTAAAAATAGGCTTTTAAAAAAATGTAGAAATTTGTACAAAAAAGACTCTCTTCATATAAAAATGGAAAAAACGGAAAAACAATCTGGGCATTTCACACAAGTGGCCAGTAAATAAATGAAAAGGTGCTCACAGTCATCAGGAAAACACATTAAAATCACGGTGGAGTACCAATACACTGTCGTGGCTGAAATTAGAGATACTGATGACTCCTGGTGTTGGTGAAGGAGTGGAGTGGAGCACACGGAATGTTCATAAACTGCTAGGGAAAAGTTAGATTAAAAACAACAACAACAAAAATAGTACAGTATCTCTGTATATGCAGAAAGACGTATAACAAAAATCTTCCCAGTGGCAGTATTCATAATAGCTCTGAACTGGAAATAATGCAATGTCAGTCAAAAGAAGAATGGATAAATAAATCATCACCCCTTCATAAAGTGGGGTACTATAAAATAATGATAATGAACAAACTGTAGTTTGTTTAAGAAAATTCACTTACATAATGTTAAAACTAATCTGATTATGGAGGTCAGGATGCTAGTGACTTTTAGGGGAGAGAGAATTCAGCATTGACTTGAGGGGTTGTGGGCTGGTGGTGGGGTGGTTCTGGGAAGACGGCAGTTTTTATTATTCCTGCCTGACAAGTTCAGTTGATGATAATTTTTTAAGCTGTATTCTAATTTCTGTATTTTTATATATATAACAAACAAGTTTAAACATAGAATTTAATAATGGCACTGATAATAGAAATCAAAATTAATTTTTTTTTTTAAAAAGTGGTTATTATGTGCCGGGTTCTATTCTGCGTGTCTACTTGTGGTATCTCATTTAAACATTGTGACAGACCTAAGGGACTGAGGTTAGTGTAATAACACCTCTGCTGGAGCAGGGAAACTAGGGCCCAGAGTGGCTGTCTTTACGACGCAGTGCCTTAGTCTTTTTACTGTTTATTTCTGAGTTGTTTGTATATCAAGGACCTCAGTTCTTTTCATATATATTTTTATTTATTTATATTCCTTACCAGTTTTCTTTTGTTTTTAACATGCAGATTTAAACATACACCCCCCCACCCCTGCACCAATTATTTGACATTTAGATTTCCAGTTGTTTGCTATTGCAAACAGTACCAGGTTATATATTGTTTCCTAACTGTCTTTGTGCACAGCATCTACTATTTCATTCAGATATAATCCACCCCCCCTTTTAAACTGAACAGAGTTGCTCCACATAATTGAGTTAACTGAATGTATTTTAAATTCTGATTAATGAATTGTTTAGACAAGTTACCCCATTTGCCATGAAGATGTGGTCCTTTTACATGTTCAGCAGATGTATATCAGTCATACACTCTGGGTCAGTTAAGGGCCTTGTGCTGTGAAGAAGGGGATGGAGGCCGAGGTCTAAAAGCAGAGCTAACGCAGGTGATGTGCACGTGTAAGCGGGGGTGAAGACTTGAGATTTGCACTTTAGAAAGGCCACTGTAGCCATCTCACTGAAGAAATACAGAATTGCAGATGGGCAAGGTAAAGACAGAGTGAGCTGTTAGGGATCTGTTGCAGTTGTCTGCGTGCGGCATAGGGTGACGGAGGCCGGAAGGAGAGGTGGCATCCGAGTGTTCTGCAGGAGGTGGGGTCAGCAAGGCGGGGCTGTTACTTGCGTGAGATGGTCTGTGGACGAAAAGAGCTCTACTGTGACTCCCAGAGCCTTGGTTCTGATTGACTCATGGGAGACAGTGGCATTCGCTGTGGGAGAATATAGAAGTGGAACTTCTATTTTGGGGGGAGTTGAGCTTTGTTGTCTTTAGTTTGCAGAATCCGTGCGACACTCAGGTAGAGGTTGTACGCTCCACAAGAAGGGCGCTCGTCTCTTCGTCATGACTGAACTGTCAGTGCGGTGACTGCAGCAGATGTTAAGCTGGCTGTCAATGCCAGAGCTGTTCTCGGTACTTTACACGTAGTAAAGTACTCAACCTTCACCACAGCTGTTTGAGGTACATATTATTATCATTACCAGGACATTAGGTGTGCAAGGCCACCCAGCTGGTGGAGTGTGGAGCTGAAATTCCAAGCTGCAGCAGCCTGGCTAACAGTCTGTGCTCTTCACTTTTCCACCAGTGCTGGTGTGTGTTTTGAAACAAGTCGGCTTGAGAAAGAGTACCATGGTGCTGACCAGTGTGGTGAGAGTTCGCTGGTTTACTTAAAAAAAACAAACAAACAGGTATTCTGGGCCAGTGTTGGTTGACCAGGGTTTTATGCTTTGCCTTCTGGCTTTAGTTTGCTATTGAAAGTTTTGTTGACTGTAAGAAGAAAAGTCTTTCTCTTTTCTTAAGGAAAAAGTAACTTTTGTTTGTTAGCTAGCAAGTACTTTTATGGACCAAAATGTTACTTTTCCATGTCTTCCATGAAAAATCATGACCATGGTCTCAGCCTACCTGCGAAATAGTTATTGATTGTTCATTTTGTGGCAGGCTTGCCTGATCTAGGTTCTCTTGGGACTGTGTAAGAAGCATCCAGAGGAATACAGCAGCCTGTGAATTTGTTTCCATGTATTGTGTGCTCAGCCTTTAATTACCTGTATCAGTGGTGAGCACCATTAGGACGATTTTCTCACCTGCTTCGGAGGATGCTGGGGGGACTGATTGCCGTACACCTGGCAGGTGCAAAGCAGAGCCTCAGCAGTGCTCCTCTGAACTGATTTCTAAAGAGCTGCCCTACTGGACAGGCCTGGTGCGGGCATTCAGAGATTACTTTTGCAATTTACGGTTCTCAACTGATGAAAACCTCATATGTGAAAATGAGTATTAAAGGTAGTTTCCATTGCTTTACAAAAAGATGTGTTTTAAGATTTTCTCTTAAAACAGATTTATAGATGCTCATTTTAAGCACTACTGGATTCTATACCATTTAACGTACAACAGTTGTGTTGAGTATCATATCCTTGTTGGTAGTATTTAAGGTTTTTAATATAATTGAACATCCTAAAGTTCTTAATTTAAAGAACTATCAAATAGGTCAGAAGGTACAAACATTAGGATATGTTTGCACCCTTTAAGTCTCACTTAATATCTTCTTGTAGGAGGAGAGACTTCAGCATGCAAACCTTCATCTGTTCGGCTTGCACCATCATTTTCATTCCATGCTGCTGGCCTTCAGATGGCTGCACAGATGCCCCATTCACATCAGTACAGTGACCATCGCCAGCCAGACATAAGTGACCAACAGGTTTCTGCCTTATCTTATCCTGATCAGGTTCAGCAACTTCTAACTAACCAGGTAAGTTTACGATGTATCAGAAATGATTTGTTG
Source organism: Camelus bactrianus (assembly GCF_048773025.1). NCBI lineage: Eukaryota > Metazoa > Chordata > Mammalia > Artiodactyla > Camelidae > Camelus > Camelus bactrianus. The sequence goes on from NC_133566.1 coordinate 1,992,234, forward strand.
GGATGGTCATTTATTCCTTAAAATGGCGTAATAGAAAACAGGCAAATACCTTAATGGTTTTCAGTTTTACATGTCACATGGGACTTCAGATGAACAAAATACAATGTTAAGAAGTTTGCATTAAAATTTTTGTTGTTTTTTCTCTTTCCCCTGTGTTTTTCACTTTAATTAAAAAACACATATAAACAAGCACATTCTCCCATTTTGCAATAAGGGGGGAAGTTATTTCTAAAGGATATTAGTTAAAGAAACTGAAAGCTTATTTTTAGGGAAAGAAGGTTAAGTAGAAAAACATAAGTTACAGGAAAACAAGTCAGATTCCACTATTGCAAACTTATGGAGCTGATTTTATGCTGTTATACTACTTTATACACATACCTACAAATAAACGTGAAACTCCTTAAAATTAACGTAAATTAGTTACTCTGCTCATTTTAATATTCAGACTAGAGGTTAAGTAATTTTTCTTAAGAATAGTATACAGTGAATAAATGCTGAACCCTCTTGACATACATACATATGTGCATATGCGTATGTATTTTTAATATCTTCCTGAATTAACTGCATCTACTATGTTGATTTTTGGTTTGGGAAGAATTTTTTTTTACTAGCTATAGTTGTGGTAAAGTTTCTTTCCCCCTGAGGCTGAGTGTGTGATGAGCACTGAAAGTGGCTGTTTTTCCATGTACTTAGGAATTTGGTTTGCCACTGTTTATTTAGGTCTTTTAATATGATCAAAAACTTGGAAAATTTCAGAGTGTTTCTTTTACTGGATTATTTGAGGGAAATTAGTTTTTCCTAACTTAATATGTGGTTTTAATAAGCTATTGGCTACAGTTAAGTAAAGCCATTATTTGAGGACACCCTTGTATGTATTAAAATAAAATATTGTCAATAGTTGACCTGATTCTACATTTACAAAATGTATTACAGTGTGTGAGTAACATTCACAATAAAATAGTAAGATAAATTATGACAGGACTTAAGAATTCTTTTATGCAGTAAATTGAGGAATTGTATGTTTGAGAATTAGAGTAGTTGGTCAAAACTGGAAAGTGTGTGTGTACCAGAAGAAAATTCTCTGGACTTCCACACAGTAGTAATAGCATAATGATCCAACTGCACTGTACTTGTAAGAAGCAAGTATGTTTGGATTCATTTTCCAGCTTGTTCAGAAGCAGCCTATCAGGCAGGCTGCCTGTTTTTAATCTGTTTTACAGCTGAAGGGACTGAGCTCCCATTTGTGATCTCTCTAAGTATATAGGTAGTAACTCTGGGGTCCAGCTCAGGCTTCTTTCTTTTTAGATACAGTGCTCTCTCCGCTCTAACACCTGGCATGTGCAAAGGACTAGGAAAAACCCAGTCCTTTAAAGTTATTTTTATGGTAGTATTATTGTAGTAGATCATCTAGTTAGCTAGCAAAGTACCTATTTTTAGATACAACTAACATCTTATTTGTGGATTATTTTCAAATAAGAGATAAGTTAATTTAGTATCCATTTTAAGCTGTAAAATATTTTTAGATTCATATTGTGTAAAAAAAAAGTCTTTAAGTAATAATATTCAGCCAGATATTTTTGCCAAACTCCAGAAGTTTCTGAACTGAAGGCAGTCAGATTAAAAGCTTTCTTCTAACTGAAGTGTAAAACACTGAAACTGTGCGCTGATGTGGCCTGGTCTACCAGACATGGGTTCCAGATCTTGACTAATGATCTAGTTGTGTGACCTGAGTCAGGCCGCATGGACTCTTCTCTCTGTTCCTTGAATGTAAGGTTGGACTGGACTTGACATCCCCCTCACCCAATTGCCTTCTAGCTCTAAAGTTTGGTAATTTCATTATTTGATTTCCACTGTTTCTTGTCAATCATCCTATCAGTGTCTTTTCAATAAGGTTTATTGTACAAGTAAATTGAAATGAGCTTACTTGAACATTTCATTTCTGGTAATTAATCTTTCTAATATGAGTGTGTTTCATATAAATTGAAACACAGTTTTGTTCAAAAGATAAATGTAGTAAAAGTGTAGAAAAGTGTGGTTACTGTTTGGAATGCTGAGCCTGTTTGGGCTATTACTGTTTTCACGGCACCTTTCATGGTTATTAAACTGTGTGTTCTGCATGTGTGTTGTGTATGCTGTTCAGCTTTATTAATAGGTCTCAAGATAGCAAGAATGGCAGGATGTAGTGTTTCTTACTCTTTACTATATATAAAAATATGAGGTAAATGTAAATAAAATGGATGGAATAGGTATTATTAAACTAGGAAACTACTTTTTAATGAAGTCCTGGCACTTACACTATGGAATCTTTTCAGGAAAAAAGATTGTTTTAGCTCTTGTAACTGATCTAAGCAGGAGGTGAGAACTACTGCTTTTTTTTTTTTTTTTTTTTTTTGGTCTTTGTGATCTGTGTCTTCACACGGAAAGGTCAGGAGAATTAGAGCCTTGGGGGTGTGGCTGTTTTGGGCTACCAGAGCCAGATAGCTGAGGCAGCTGGATGATTATCTCAGCAGCAATCTCTTTTGCAGGGAGGACATTGGGCAGCAGTGTGGAGGGGAGCTCACTATCTGCAGCAGCTTGGTGAGCTCCTGGGTCCTCTGAACCACTGGGTTTTTTCACCCAGCTGGGGAAGGGAAGAAGGGAGCTTGTTACATTACATTCTCCTGACTTTGTGACTGTGGAAGTTTGAAGTGGACAAAGCATCAGATGCTTAGGGCTGGTTTGAGTTTGAGTATAAATTTGTAACAGTGTATTTGGAAAAATTATTTTCTAATTCTGGATTTGTGATTATAGCATTACAATAGTGAAAAACAGAAAATTTGATTACCTAACATGAAATCACAGTGAAAGTTAGTGAAAAAAGTATTGTTTAGTTTGTAGGAATTAATTTATTCTTCCCATGTGTTTTGAGCATCTACTCTGTACAAGGGATTATTGGAAGCACTGAAGTACAGTCTGATCCAAAGGCCAAATTTTTGTGGATGGAATGCATCTGGTTTATATATACATATGTTCCTGAAATAGTAACTTCTGTTGCCAAAAGTATGTAAGAAAAGTAAGATATTTAGAATTAGCTAATCGACTCGGCCTTGTACGTGGCTTGGCCAGTTGTGAAAAGGTTAGCAGTGTCACGACATGCCAAGTGCACAGTGCATGCTTACACACTGTGTGCATAAAAATGTGGTAGTCAGAATTACTTTCATAGACAACTTCAGGTCTGTGCAGTACATTAAAAAATCTCTTTTTGATTGTGTGATTTTGGTGTTTTAAGTGAGCATAGTTACTCCTGGAAAGCCGTAGCCATTGGTTCATTTTCCAGTGTTTGAAATACCTGTGGAGTTGTAAGTGGGCAAGTTGAAAACTTAAACATATTTATAGTTTTGAACATAACTGATTTTAATAAATGCATATGTTATTTTATTGGTATATATTATGCATGGCTCAATTATTTTGCCCAAGAAATAGCCTAAAAATGATTCCCCAAGAAGCTAGAATAGACTCCTAAAATTAACAGGGAGCCCCTGGCCCAGTGCTGTGATTCAGAGCATGGGGTTGGGCGTGAGACTGCCTTAGTTCTCTTCTCATCTGTATTATTTTACTGGCTCTAGGACCTTGGTCAAGTAACATTACCTCAGGAACACAGGTTTCTCATTTGTAAAATGGTGATAGGAGCATTACTTATTTTCGTGAGATTTTTGAGAAGATTACATGAAAGATGTAAAAATTTGCATGCCCAAAATACGGTGTATAGCAAACACTTGCTGCTACAGTTATTATTTTATTGTTAACAACTTAAGTAACTCATTCATTTCTAATGGTAGTTATACCTTCTGTCAACTCTTACTACACTGGTTCAGATTTTGTGAAACCTCACAGTGAGGCTGCACTCCAGTAGTCCAAGAAGGGTCTTGCTGAGAACATTACCTGCTTGAAAACAATTCCAGTGCTTAAAAAATAAGAAAGGAAATAGATTACAAGAACCCTGTTTCATTACCTTAAATGCTTACAGCTTCATTTGCATGAAAATAATTGACATGCTTATACTGATACTGTCTATTCCTTGAGTCTCCAAGGACTGATATGAGAGCCAAATATTCTGTGAACCTAGTTGTTCCTGTTTATATTTAAAAAATAAAACAATATGTATTTTAAAAATTAATTCAGATTATCTTATTGTCTTACTATATTTTCAGACAAATAGTTATAATCACTGTTTGTCCCCTTAAATCTTATTTGGAACTTTGAGAAGGAGATATAATGGGGAAAGATAATCATTAACTGAATACAGTAATTCAGTGAATTTGCTATCTGGGTAACAACTTTTAGAATTTGAGTACAGATGCAGAGGAAACTAATGTTAAGATCGGTTTGCTCACTGCTGTGGTCCCTCCATCGTCTCATGCTGCAGGGATGGTGATTCTTTTCTGTTCCATCTGTTGCTACCTCTACCCTCCTCTCTTCTTTTTTGTTAGTGTGAGTTAACTTGGTTAATTTTCCCAAGACTCCAGACATTTCTGTGAGGCCTTAGTGTGATGTGTTTGCTTTCTCTCTGCCCCTCGAATTGACCAGAGTGTCCTTTGAAAGGGGCTGCATCAGGGGCTCCTGGCTCAGTAGATTTTGCTGGTATAAATGTCTGTAAGAGAGCTAGACAGGAATCCAAGTGTGGCTAGTGGTAGGGACTGTAGGTACCCTGATGTAATTAATTGGTTTTGAGGATCAGGATCCCTTGGTTGCAAGAAGCCCCACTGGGAACCCCTTTACTGAGGCTTGCCACGTAGCAGAGTCAGGTGGGAAGAACAATCCAGCATCGCTGGCATGCTAGTTGCACCCCCCTGGGAGTGCTTGTGTATGGAGGACATTCGTGTTCCTGCTCCAGCCCCCGTCTAGCAGGAAGCTCACAGTTGTACTCTGACTGCTTACTGGTTGATGAAAGACGTGGTGTAGCGTTGCGCTGAGAGTACGGCTGAAATGAGTTTTTTAAAAGAAAGTTTCATTAGCTTTAAGGTGTCCTCTGGAACTTATTTGTGGTCAGATCTTAGTGTAATCAGAAGTAGAGATACTGGTATTATGGATTCATTTGTTTATTCAACAGATATTTATTAAAGAATCTACTGTGTGCCAGGCACTGTTGTAGGCAAAAGTAATACAATATTGAACAAAAACCCTGTGCCACATGGAGGTTTCTTTGTAGTGGAAGGAAGACAAACCAAAACCAGTAAATGAGCAAATGTATACTAGTATGTCAGGTGGTGATAACTCAGCAGGGCGGGGGGCAAGGGAACATGGAGGGCAAGCCCAGATGTGTCAGGTGGAGGGCGTGCTTTACTCAGTTATGCTAAAGGAGTGAGTGCAGATTTCAGCCTTGCTTACATTATAGGCAGATGCTTGTTGGAGGGCAGGATCTGGGGGTGTTGGGAGCTGCACTTCTGCAGCACCAAACTCCATCTCTGCCCTGTGACCAGCTTGCTTCATGGTGCCAGCTGGGCCCTAAAATCTTGTCTTAGGAGGCTGGAAGATGAGTTAGTCTTTGCCTGCTGTGACCCCAGGTCAGGCTTAGGAATAATTCAGAAGTTTTTCCTTGGCTAATTGTATGGTGGAGAAGCCCTCTTGGGCAGCGTATCATGCATGTCTCCTGAACCAGGGGTATGTCTATAATGCTGTTGTTTAATTTGGGGAACAGAACTGAAGCCTTGGGCAGCTGGGCATATTATCTTCTCATTTCATTTATTTTTCCAGTGGTTGTCTTCATTGGATTCCAGTTAAAAGAGATAATTGAAACTTCTAATGTAGATGTCTTTTTTAAAAATAATACATATACACAGGTTACAAAAGAGGGAATTCATGCCAGTACAGTATATTTAAAGTGCTAGTCTTTTCTGTCTATTTAAGGTTATGCCTGATATTGTCATGTTACAGAGGTGGATGCCCCAAACCTTCCATGATCCAGCTACTGCTCCCCTGAGAAAAATTTTTCTGTTGACTTGATCAAAACATAAAAGCATATTAATGAGGTAAGACTATTGATTTGTTGTAACACCATCTATCTTGGAATAGAGTAGGGGAAAGAAGTTATTTTGTGATGTATTTAAACATACTAAAATTTTTTACTCCCAATGATTTTTCATATTGATGACTACTATGAAGACTGGTAAGTTAATGATTTATAGATAGTATAATTACATAAAAGAAAAAAGGCATATTAACAAGGACTACAGAAAATTAAGATAATTATGGATAACTTTCCTTCTTTTTCAAAATGCTTAATATAGGCTGAGTTATCACTTCTATAATAACTCCTCTTCAAAACAAGAAAGGGGAAGGGAGGGAATAATGACACTGGAAAAGTCTGAATATGTTAGAATTTTGCTTGAATTTTCATTTATCTGTTTCTCCTATTGCCGTGGATGTCAGGAAGCTCTGAGATGTATTCAGTACCCAGTTACAGTCATCTGGCCTAGTTTATCTATATTATTTTCTTTTTAAATTGATATGTGTTCTTTTATCTGTATCTTTTCATTGTAAGATATCCGAAAGACTTTTTGGTGGAATTAAGTATGATAAAAAAAATGCACTTTAAATTACTCATCTTCCAACTTGACTCTGCCTCCAAAAATTATTTTTCTGGTGTTGTCTTAGGCCTCTGGCATGATTGTTACTTGCTTCTAACCGCAATTCTAGCTCTGTAATTAATTATTAAATGAGCTTTTCTGGAGAAGAGTGCCTGTGCTTTCTTTCCTTTTCCAGTGGGCCCTACATCCTTTCACACTGAAGGCTTATCTTCTACCAGTGTTAGAGCCACTTATCTAAAAAGATGTTCTTATGTGTGTATAAATTTTATAATAGTTTGATGCCATTTAATGCCAGTATTTATGTTACTGTGGCATTATGGTAAGATAAAATTGGAATGAACTCAATGAGGAACACTTCTAAATTGGATTTTGTACATAATTAATGTGTTATAAAAAATGTGCAAACCAGCTTTTGGTTATCTGAAAATATATGATAAAATAGTGAACACTTTATTAATGTCAGTTTGTTAATATCTGATAAATTGTTAAACTGTTAACAGTAACTCTGTTGAAGCTTGTTTTTAACTGTTTTGCCACCTTGTAAACTAGAATTTTTGTGATGTTGCTCCTTGCAGTGTAATTTATAACTTCCTCAGTTAGTTACCAATCACTTGGTCTATTGCCTAGTCCACCTATTATTTTTTACTAGTCTTAGAAACTATAAGAAAAACAGATATAAGGAAAATAACTCATTTTGTGAACCACAAGGTTCACAGCCTTTAGCGAGTGCGGGATAGGTAGGGAGCATGTCTGTTTCTCATTAATGTGTTGTTATAGGCTTAAAAACTGGGCATGTCTCAGAGGCCCCTTTTATATTAGTAAAACATCAGTTCATATACATTTAAACTTTCATTTTTAAACTCTTTTGCCTTAGGATCAAATATAAAATTGGGATTGACTAGAAGGGGGCATGAAGGAACTTGTATATAAGGAGGATGAAAATGTTATTTATTTTGTTTGGCATTTGTTGATTGCATCAACATGAGCAATTTTCCAAAATCCCTAATATGATACACTCTTGAGATCTATGCCATTTCACTGTATATAAATTATATCTTGGTTTAAAAAAATAAATGTAGATCTGGTCCTGTTACTCTTCTTGAATGGGAGGTGTTGCTCCAGTCACTTAACATCTATTTATAAAATGTATAAACTGTATAATTCTAAAGGGAATTTTACTGCAGAAAATTTCCCTGGTTATATATTAGTGTTGTTCTGTAATTCAAATAGCAACTATAGAAAATTCTTTATTTCATTTGTGTGTGTATGTGTTAAAGAATAGAAATTCATCTGTTTCCTACTGATAGCAGATTTGTCTTATATATGCTCTTGATATATGGTGTGCACGCACCCCCCCAGTGATTTTAGTGACACACTTAACAATAACTATGATTATATTGTAAAAAATGGAGAAAAGTGTATGGATCATTATGAAATTGACTCCTTGATAGGCAAAGGTTCCTTTGGACAGGTAATTTAACGGAAAATGCTGAATTTTATAGTTAGAACGTATTAGTGAATCATGTTGTTACATCTTTTTCTCAATACTACACTTTTAATGTTTGTAAATAGATCTCAGCAACAGACATGTAAGTATTTGGATTGTCATTGTTCTGTGAAGGTACTAATACTGCATCAGCCCTAAAAACTCCAGTAGCAGTTTTTTTGTGGGGTTTTTGTTTGTTTGTTTGTTTTTTGGCTTTTTTGAACTTATTGAACTTAACCAGGTAGCTACTTTACTAAGTGGTTTATTTTAATCACTGATAGGTAGTATTGCCTCTTTCACACGGGCTTTGGAGTGTGTGGGTGGTTCTTCATTATGTATGTTAGAGATAATTGCGCTCCTGTCAGATATTCCTCTTCAAAGAAAAAAACACTTACTATCTTCAGCCAGCACAGCAGGTGCCTTCTCACTTTTTCAGAGGCTTGGATGCCAGGGGCTGTGCCTTGACTTTGTCTCTTGGCTCCTCTTCTAACTCTGCCAGGCCCTCTGAGTGGGCAGTCTCCAGGATGTCCTTCTCAGGCCCCAAAGTGCCAGCATGGCTAAGGCTGTGACTGGTGGAGTTCTGATGGGCAGGACCACTCGGGCAGCACAGCTGCTTAGGAAAGTGAGGAAGGAGCTCCAGGGGACCTGGTTTTTTCACTTCTTTCCTGGTCTCTTCTCTCTACCCATGAATCTCCTCTCCTCACTTGCCCATCCTGCCCAATACAGAGGACAAAACCCTAACTGCATCAGTGTCTTTCATCAGCTGAGCCCAGACTTAGCTGTCAGTCCTTCCTCCTTGCACTTCATGAAGCTTTTCTCGGGCTGTGGCTTCCCAAGCTGTTCCCACTCCTAAATCCCCCATCTCATTGGGTTGCCGCAGAGCTGTTTTATTTGAGGTATGGTTTCCTGTTCATCCCATTCTCCATTGCCTTGCAACTTTTCTGCAGTGAAGCAGTTATTAATTTGTAATCCAAATACTTTTGACTTTTTGACAATTTTGGGGGTTGTTTTTTTTCCTTAAACTGTGGAACCTACATGTTCTTATTTATCTGTCTCTGCCTTGTGAGAAACAAAATATGCCTCTATCACCCTGTGAGGAAAGGTTTTCCTGTATGAATCTGATTGTGTTTAGGACAGAAAGAATACTGTAAGCCACTAGCAGCCACAGGCTGAGACCAGGACACATCTAAGCGATGAAACCTGAAGGAGATATGAACAAGGTTGTTAGCAGAGCTCTGCAGCTCTGGGGTGGCTCTGCCAGGCCCTGGTGTCACATGTACAGTATGCCTGCCCCTTTCCATGATGTCAAGGAATTTTTGTAATTATACATAATTCAGGGCCCTTTCCCTTGATTCTAACCTCTTTCTTCTGAGTCAGGGGTTTCTCAGTGTTAAGGGAGCCCTTCTGTATCAAAATATTACTTCTTGTCAGAAGCAACTTCTACTTCTCTGTCAGAGCCTCTTAAAGAACGGTGTTTCTGAGGCCTACCACTTACATAAGTAAGGCTGTGAATGCGCTGGGTGGAGTGATTTCTGTCTCCACCCTCAAAATCACACCGACGCTCTGGCAGTTGCCCCCAGCAGGGCGGCATCTGCCTTCTGTGATGCCCACTGTGAAGTCGGGGCCACGCGGCTTGCTCTTTAAACTTAGATTTCCCTGGCACTTACTCTTCAAGCTCGCAGTGATCTCCCCCTCCCCTTTACCTTTTCTCATACCCTGATTTCTAAGAGCACGCTAGCATCGTATACTTGTGAAAGTACAGGCCTGTTTGACATCAGGATTCGTTTTCCCAGATGAGACTGATTGACGCCTTTCTCCTAGGCTGAAGTGTGTTCAGGGTCAGGGCCTGTCACTGGCCAAATAAATTCTTCCTTATTGACTTTGTCAGGCTCTCTCTAAATTCTCTGCCAGGTCCTTGTCAAATAAGCAGCTCCTTCATTTCTTAGGCCAGTGGTTATCAGTCCTGATTGCACATTGAAAATTTCCAGGGAGCTTTGAGGCTGGGGGCTGGGGAGGGAGGACTGATGCCTAAGCTCCAGACTAATGAACTCAGAATATCTGACTGAATTCTGGACATTGGCATTCTTGAAAACTGCCTATTGAATGTATAATTCAAGATCAACAATCATTGTTTTACCACTGAGCCAGTTAACTATTTGCAAAGTCAGTAAATGGTTGGGGCCCTGTTAGTGGCCTTTGTCCTGGAGATCATTAGGATCTGGGCACTAAACTGCCACTCTTGATGTAGTCAGTATGGTCAGTGAAAGAGAATATCAAAACCACTTGGTCATGGTCAGATGCTTACATGGGTCACCTCTGATTTAAAAGGCAGTAGGCAGTAGTTTATTTTAGAATTGGGTGAAACCAGAGATACTGCTTTTTTATATTTCAAGTTTGATTTCAGCTAAACCATTTATGATCTGACATTGACAATAACCTTGACTGATGTGGATCTTGGACCATGCATCCATTCACTTCCTCTAATCCAGTGATACTCAACCAAAACATTGGAATCACTTGGAGTTCTACATGCATCTCCAGACATTCTGAATATCCTAGAAAATGTGTCTAAAGCTATTATCTATTCAGACTGTATATAATGTTACAAAAGTAAGAATATTTAATCCGGTATAGTGGTTATTTCTAATTTGTATAGATACAGTTTTCTTTTATCTTTGTATTTGTTTCCTAGTTTTTAATGTAAATTTCTTTGTCAACAGTGTGAAACTTGTTTAAATGAGTAAAATTTAAAATGAGAGGTGTGCAGTCATTTGTTCATGAACACTTCAGTTTCCTTAGCATTAATTCTCATTTTAAAACTCAAAATCCTCAAATTATATGGTATTTTAACTTATTTCCTGCTTATTTAAAAAATTTTTCTAGTCTGAAGTAATTCTCTTATATGCCTATGAAAATCTAATTTGAATTTAGAAAGTTATCTACATTTTTCAGATGATTTACAACCTTTTAAATATCTCACATGTATACTTAGAATTTAAACCAGGTTTTTCTCACATTAAAAGAATAGTCAGAAGTATTGTTTTATAATGTTATTTAGTAAGAAAGGTGGAAAACCAAAGCACTTGTCAACATTCATAATTTATTTTTGAAAGAGGAAAATAGTTATTCTAATTTTGTTAAGAAACTTACCTACTTTGTGGATGTTTAGAAATACTATAAGGATGCAAAAGAAATCCAATTGAAAAGATTGACTTAAAGTGACAATAAACTAATAAATGGATGCTGTTGAATGGAAATGAATAGAATCTCATATTTAGGAAGGTCAGAAAAATGGGAATTAGATAAATGTATAATTAAGGTGAATTGTAAATTGTTGTTAATGAAATAGATATTATTTATCTTTTTTCGCTTTTAGGTTGTAAAGGCATATGATCGTGTGGAGCAAGAATGGGCTGCCATTAAAATAATAAAGAACAAGAAGGCTTTTCCGAATCAAGCCCAGATAGAAGTGTGACTTCTTGAGCTCATGAAGAAACATGACACTGAAATGAAGTACTACATACGGAAACAGACAGACAGACAAAGCAATGAGCCCTGACCCAGACCAAAAATTTGAGTCAATGGTTATTTTTATATGATAATATGTTGATTTTATCTTAAAGTGATTGAATAAAAATCAGTTATTTCTGTTGGAGGGCATACAGATCTATATATATTACTTGATCTGGCGGTGGTATTTTAAATCTTTAGGAATGGCATTCCAGGTGGTACATAGTCTAAAAACAAATAAGAATAGTCTCTCTCTCTCTTTTTTTTTGCAACTTATGAGTGCCATTTGTTTGCTTTAATGATACATTAAACTCCAGAGATTTCTTTGTTTAACTTTAATTGTTTCTAATACAGCTCAGAAATTAGAAATGAGGTACTATGTATTAATGATTATAGAACCATTTTTGGAATGTCTACCTCAAGAAATAACAGCCACCATGTCTTGAACTTCTACCATATTGCTTGTGCTTTTCCTCCACTGTCTGCAATAGACATAGCAGTCCTGTCAGGAAGGTGGCAGAATCCTTACACTGCAGATGGTCTCAAGGTGTAACATACCCAAGGTCCCAGGGCTCTGAAAACAAAACAAAAAGGGACAGAAGAGTTATGAAAATAGTGACTTCTAGGGCCAATTGATACATGGGTAAGCTATCTTCTAGTTATACATTCTTTAATAATATTTTTAATCAAATCTAAGATGCCAGTGAACTCCAGACATCATTGTTTTATTTGATGACACTGAAAATAAATGCCACCAAGAAGAAACAAATTGCTGCCAAGTATAAAAATAAGATGCTATAAATTTTAAGATAGGATCATTTAATTATATAATTTTAAAAATAAGCATATATTAGCAACTCATGTTCAGAAATGCTGGCTGGTTTACCTGGTAACCATGAGGTTAAGTTTTTATTAACAAACTCCTTTTTAATAAATTAGGAGAGGGCATTGTGGCCTCCAAAATGATAGAAACAAACACTTATGTTCACAGATATATAGTCCAGTGACTCAGATTAGATTTCATATATGAAACACCTTCATTCCTATTGTTGCAATAAAATGAGCTTATCCTATTTATTTTAATTCCTTAGTGTCTTTATAGATCGTCTGATACAGTCCATAGTAATGACATTTGCATTTGAACAATTTTCTCATCTAATTCACTGAATCTTTGGTCTTCACTGTTAGTTACAACTTAGTATAAGCTGAGCACATATCCATTCAATGGGTTAGAAGGCCAGGAAGGACACTGTGAGGATGCTTGACTTATAAAGGAGACATCTGAACATACCTAACCTCTTCTTCCTCTTCACTCTAATGTTTCATTTTGAGTTTTTGTTTAAGTGGTAGACAAAATACTGATAGTATTACTATAGCATTTTAATTCTGCTTTTTTGAAAGAAAACATGAACTATTAGCTACTTGGTTATGTTACAATAATGGCTGTCATTTTTGTTTTTAATAAATTGACTTTAATGATCAACACTCCAAGGCATCCCCCTTTGCTGCTGTGCCGCCTCCGCCTCTGCCGCCGACCTCTTCCCCTGACTTCACCACACCTGCTCCCAGGAGCAGGCTGACTTCAAAGGCTTGAGTCCAGCAAACTTGGGGGAGCGGAGTTCGCCCCCAGGCAAGGCAGCTAGGGACATGAGAGAAAATACTCTGGCTAGCGAGGGACACCCTTTTCCCGCATTGCCGCCATTGAAACACTTCCCTAGACCGCACTCAGCCTCAAGTGCGTCTGTCTCTCTGACTGCCTGCCTGACTGACTATATATTGGAGGATGGGACAGGCTAGTCTATGTGTGTGTCTGTCTGTTTATCAAACGGAAGAGGAGACGACTAGTATGTCTCTATATTTGCCTGCCTACCTATGTATCTATCTATGTATCTATCTATATATCTATGTATCTATGTATCTATGTATCTTCTATCTATCTATCTATCTATCTATCTATCTATCTAGCTATCTATCATCTATCAATCTATCATCTATCTATCTATCTAGGGGAGGTATAGCAGTAGGCTAGTGTGTCTTTATTTCTGTCTGTTGGAGGAGGAGGTTAATGTGTCTATATAACTATCTACATATTTGAAGAAGAGGAGGAGGCTAGTGAGTGTGTGTGTGTGTGTGTCTGTGTGTGTGCTGGTCTGTCTATCTATGTATCTGTAACTAAAGGTGGAGGAGGGTACTGTGTCTGTCTATAAGTCTATGTATGCATCTAATGGAGGAGAAGTATGCTTGTATGATTGTCTGTCTGTGTATCTATCAGATATCTATGAATGAACCTATATCTAATCGAGAAGAAGAAACCTAGAGTGTCTATCTCTCTGACTGTGAGAGGAGGAGAAGTCTACTTTGTCTGTCTCTCTGTGTGTCTGTTAGTCTGTCTCTGTTTTTATCTAATGGAGATAAAAAAGGATTCCCATGTGTCTGGCTATCGGTTTGTCTCTCTAACAAGAGAATATAGAGGCTAGTGTGTGTATCCATAAATCTCACTTTCTATCTATCTTATGGAGGAGGAGAAATAGACTATTAACTATTTCTGTCTATTATCTAATGGAGGGGGAGATTTGTGTGTCTCTCTACCTACTTAATTGAGGAGTAGGAGGAGGCTAGTGTGTGTGTGTGTCTGTCAATGTATGTATCTGTCTAGCTATATAATGGATGAGGAGGAGGAGGTTAGGATATATGGCTGTTTCTAAATGGAGGAAGAGGCTAGTGTGTCTGTCTATCTATTTGTCTCTCTGTCTAATGGAGGAAGCCTCCCAGTATTCCACCCACCTGGAGGGATGCCAATTGCCACCCTGAAGCAGCAATGGGCACCCCCATTGCACGCTGAGGGGGACACTGGATGGAAGCCAGAGGCTTGCCTGTGTAGCCCGTGCCTCCCACTTCCGCCGTCTCTGTAGCTGACCCCGACCACCCCTCCTAGGCCCCCTCCCCCCTACGCCCACTGACCACAATGCAGCCGCTTCCCTGGAGACGGAAAACACAGAGATGTGCACCTCGTGTACCTAGAGTAGAAGAGACTGACCACAGGACCGTCCAAGGAGGAATGGGAGCAAATACACGGGCTTGGTTGGGCAGCCCCGTCTCCACAATGCAGCATCTGATCGCACCACGCCTGCCTCCTGGGCACAGGCTGACATGGAAACATGCATACTGTGAACTTGGGGCAGGAGAGACCGCCCACAGTCAGGCCCTTGAGGAGATGGGAGCAAACTGATCGGCTCACCCGAGGCAGTCCACTCCCCGCAACATCCCTGTCTCCTGAGCTCACCTCGACAGCCTCCCAGGACCTGGCTGACAAGGAGAATTAATTCCTGCACACCTGGGTTAGCAGAGGCCGCCCCGAGGCCAGGAGAGGGGGAGATGGGAGGAAAATGACCAACTCACCAAGGCATCCCCCTTAGCTGCTGTGCCGCCTCCGCATCTGCCGCTGACCTCTTCCACTAACCTTACCACGCCTGCTCCCAGGAGCAGGTTGACTTCAAAGACTTGAGTCCGTCGAACTTGGGGGAGAGGAGGCCGCCTCCAGGGATGGCAGCTAGGTACATGGGACAAAATCCTCTGGAGCTCCATGGGCACCCTAATCTCCTTTCGCCACCGCCGAATCTCGTCCCCAGACCGCACCCCGACTCTTGTGAGTCTGACTCTATGATTGCCTGCCTGACTATCTATTGGAGGATGCGAGAAGCTAGACTATGTGTGTGTCTGTCTGTTTATCCAACGGAGGAGGAGGCGACTAGTATGTCTATTTGCCTGCCTATATATGTATCTATATACATATCTATCTATGTATCTATGTATCTATCTATCAATCTACCTACCTAGGGGAGGCATAGCAGTAGGTTAGTGTGTCCTTTGTTTGTCTGTCTGTTGGAGGAGGAGGTTAGTGTGCCTATAGAACTATCTACCTATTTGAGGATGTGGAGGAAGCTAGTGAGTGTGTGTGTGTGCATGCTGATCTGTCTATATATGTATCTGTATCTTAAGGGGGAGGAGGCTACTGTATGTTTCTATCAATCTATGTATGCATCTAATGGAGGAGGAGTAGGCTAGTATGTCTGTCTCTGTCTATCTATGAGATATCTATGTATGTACTTCTATCTAATTGAGAAGAAGGAGGAAGCTAGAGTATCTATCACTCTGTCACAGGAGGAGAAGACTAGTGTGTCTGTCTCTCTGTGTGTCTGAGAGTAGTCTCTATCTATATCTGATGGAGAAGAAGGAGGATTCACATGTGTCTGGCTATCTGTCTTTCTAACAGGAGTAGGTAGAGGCTAGTGGGTTTATCCATCAATCTCACTTTCTATCTTTCTAATGGAGGAGCAGCATAAGTCTATTAAGTTTGTCTATCTATTATGTAATGGAGGAGGAAATTAGTGTGTCTCTATACATCGTTAATTGAGGAGTAGGAGGAGGCTAGTGTGTGTGTGTGTGTGTGTGTTTGTGTGTGTGTGTGTGTGCTAGGCTTCACATATATTGAAATGCCATGGCAATGTGATAGCACTCTGCTGAACATCTGTAAACAGGCAGGAATTTCATTTGCAGAACTGTGCTTCTCTCTGGCCCCTGGATGTGCTTTTCTCTGTTTTCTGGAAATTGAAGGGCTCTGGCTTTCACTGCCCTCCTTTGACAGAGATGCCACCAGATATCTTTGCATCTTGAAGGCTAACACAAAATAAATTGGTGCGATTATGCAATTTAGCTGCATTTGTGGTCTTAATTTATCTACTGGCATCTGTAAATGACTTTATTATAAAAAATTCAAAGGCTCTGCTAAAAGCCAAATTAAGCTTGGTAGCAACACAAAAACATCATCAACCAGGGAAATGTCTAAAAGCACCAGCAAACAAGGAAACATCAAGTGATGTCTGGAAAGACATAAAATGTGATGTCAATTCATTAAGTGCTGACTATTGTTATTTTAGTTGAGATCTGAGTAAAAGTGTATTGCTGGTGGGTTTGCCAAGTATGTCTACTGGGAGCCAATTTACCTTTTTCCTCTCAGATACTTCACAGGCAAGGTAACTAGGGCCTGCAGTTATTAGAAAGTTTTGGAAGCCAAAGTTCAATGCCTGCTCAATGAAGGAGAGGAAATAAATGAAGAAAAGCCATGCCTCTCTATTACAGCTCCAAAATAACTATATACATATATACTTGGTACACTTTGGATGTCAATAAAAATTATAAATTAAAAGTTATTTAATCAAAAGGCAATGGTCCTACAAAATTCATACAGAAAACAACTAACATATTAAAAGTGTTGATATTTGGGCCCCTGATGCCAATAACAAAGTTAGATACTAAATGAAGAAAAAGGTAGAAAAGAAGTTTTTCAAAGGTAAGGTTTATAAAATTATTTTTTTATCTGAATCTCATCAATTCTGTCAGATTAGTCACAGACAAAACTTGTCTCATGAAAATTCTGGTAAAATGTTGATATGACATGAAATTTAAAGGTTATTTGTGCTGACATCCTCATTTAAAAAATAAGAAAAAAAGATCCAAAAAGTTTAGTGATTGTGCCACTTGTGGTTGAGATTAAAATCAGTCTATTAGCCAATGTCCTTTTCTCAGCTGACTTTCTTTCAATTATATTTAGCAACATAAAAGGCCTGGCCCCATTTTGGTAATTTTTAGCTAAAGGGATTTATTCACTGAACAGTGGTCTTTATTTAAAGGCCAGTGACAGATTTAAAGTGTTAGAATTATACCTAACATAAAAGTTCAAGGAAGTTCACAAATGCAAGACAGTGAGCAAATAAGAATGGATTCTAGGGGGTGCTTTCAAATAGAACATGGGTCATTCTTCAAATAGCTTGAAGGGTCAATGAATTGAAGATTTACTACATAAGGAATGTTGGTCTTTGGTCTCTGAATGAAAACACCACAGTAGCCCAAGTTTCAGATCTTACAATTAGGTGTTCGTCATGCTTTCTATGCATGTGAAGAGAGAGCTCTCTAAAGGTTATGAGACAAGTTGACAATATTCTTTATAGATGAAATCTAGCAATTTATGTTGATTTTCTTTCCAGACATATCAATAACCCACTGATGTGTATATGGAGGGAAGATGCTTAAAAGTTAGGCACTAATTATCATTTAGCATCTAGGTGTCCCCGAGTCATTTATATAGCAGAATTTATCATCTGGAGAAACAAAGTACATTTAGTGTTACCAGCAGAAGCAATTGCCTACAATGATATAGTTGAGCTTTCGGTGAATGGTAAAAGGATAAACTGAACTATGGCAACAATCACTGTAATCACAAAGAATGCAGCCTTTGCCCTGTAGCACTGTATGCTACGCATTGTATGTAATAGGTATAGAACAGGATTGAAATGAAATATCCAGAACATTGTCAAAATGGAATTCACAGTGTCATCCGTCTCTTCCTCCTCCTATAATGTGGTTAATGATTTGTAACTGTGTCACAGCTTGCTTCAGTCAAACTAGATATACTGTAAAAGATTAAAATCTGTTGGCTCATAAATTGAGAGGCATTCACATATGCACATATTCATATACTACGTGATATCTCACTGAGCCTTATGTGATTGACAGGGAGGAATAATTTCCCTCTACCCTTCTAGATTCCTCTGGATGGTCTAGGAATAAAATTTGACATGAAATGGATTAACAGGAGAAAATCAAGTGAAAATTTAAAAACATGTATACATTGGAGAGACCCAGGAAGTCACCAAAATGACTGAAAACTTTACCTTAAATGCCATTTTCAGCTAAAGACAAAAGTGGATTTGGGGTTTAATGGCTTGGGACTTAAAAGGGGAAGAAGGCAATTCATGGAGATAGAAAAGCAAATGTTTGGTAATGAAACGTTTGCTGGGCCAAGCAGAGACACTGGGACACAGAAAGGAATAACAGACTTTAACAGACTCTTCCCTATCTACCACACTACTTTATACCAAAGTTATCTATGGCATAAGCTCCCTTCCTGGAACATATCCTCTAACTATATTCTTTTAGGCAATTAAGGGGAAAGTCAAAGGTTCTTCCTGAATTTTTGGGGCCTTAAAAATAGTGAGCTTAAATTAATCCTTATGTCAAAGAGACACATTTTGGGGACCCCAAAGTTAGCTCCACTACATGATTTATTTGACAAGTTTATATACCTAGAGTGAAACTGACTTTAGAAGAAGGGAAAAATCATTACTTCAGCCTGGTGTTTTCAAGAACCACTGAATGGAAGAGATGCCCCTGACCAAGAAGTTGAAGTAAGATTCAATGAGAAAATCAAAGCGTCCTAGGTGATAAATTGTTTGTAGCACAACCACCCAAAGGCAGCTGACATAAAATGGTGACCTGACACCCGTGTGCTCAACCATGATTAATTCCGATGCTGTGTTTGACAAGGATACCTAATGACGTTTTACCTATGCTCAATCAGTTTTTAATGTTTTAATATCGGTTCAGGTATTCTATGGGCTTTTGTAAAAACTGTTTTGAGGATAATTTAAAAATTTTATAGGTATCAAATTTTTTCCCATCTTAACAATGAGAAGATTATTATATATTTAGATGTGTTACCCTTTTTCCCCCTATTTTTATATGCTTTTGCTTGCACTGGATATATATGTGCAATTTGCATGATACTAGAATCAAAATTCTAAATACATAAAATTTTTCTTGTTTTTCTTAGACTTCCTGATGAATATTTTTTTTAATCCTGAACATTTGAGTGGTAGTTCTTCCTAGATAAATTAGTCATTTCTCAAATTGATGAACAGATATAATAATTTAAGTGAAATTTGTTTGGTTAAATAATTGGAATTTAACTATATTTACATATATTTTAGCACTGTTAAATATATGTAGAAACACTCAAAGATGGGATAATTTTTTTTCAAGTGATTATAGTGAACTGGTTGTGAATAAGTGGAGTCCATATACTAAAAGTTTTAACTGAAGAAAGCACAGAACACACACCAAAATAGAACATCAGCTGAGGGGGAACAGATGGCACTTCAAGAGATGAAGGACAATAAATAAGGGCCATATAAAGGAAGAATTTGACTCAAGGATTGGAAGAGTTTAGCTTTTTTTACGTCATAGAGAATTAACATAGCTTTATTTTTATTTTAGGAAGATTTATAAGCACCATGGAGGCTAGATTCAATGAGAAGGAATTAGAATTAATTCTAATTAATTAATTGTTTAATTAGAGCAGAACAATAAATTAATAGATGATTTCATTAGTGCAGGTGATAGGCAGTATGTTACTAAAGCAGATTGGGGCAAGGAGAGCAAATATGTGGCAGCGGACCATCCATGCTGCTGTGATGGAAGCCGGTATAGAAGGATGGCAAAAAGTGTGACAGGCAACAGTATTCTGACGTTATTTGTTAACCAGGAGGAGAGCAATTATGAACTGAGCAGAGAAATTAGGTGAAGAAATGACACAGTAAGTAGAAGAGATAAATTTTAAAAGGGCCAACCAGATTCAAAACATGAAAAGAGTGTTACCATTTTCTTTGAAATTTTAATGTGTAGTTTTAATTCTAAATCATTCAATTTCCTCTTGCCTTTATTTAACTCATAAAATAGCACAACACTGACACTTTGGTGTTATTCAAAGCACCACGCATCCTGGGGGCCTGCATGGTCTTTTGACTCATTAAAAGCAAGCACCCAACTTTATAGTTCTGTTAATCTTTTACTTTTAAAAATATCTTCTTCATGGATAAGTCCCTACCTTTGTAGAAGATATTTCCAGATTTTATTACTCTTCGTCTTGTATCTAGAATTAGACCAAAATTCAGGAAGACTACGAATGTGGGATGGAAAACAAATTACATTGTTATTTTTAATAGGTTCTAACTGCAATTTGGCATTTCTTTTATGATATGGGCAACAAACTACAGTAATAATAGAAATCTAATGAACTTGCTTGCTATCAAGATAAATGCCACGTACATTCATATCATATTGTAGTTGTAACTCTCTCAAACTAACATTTACTCCCATTTCTACTTTCAAATTGCCCACACGATCAGTCATCTTTCTGTAGAGGCTCATGTGACATAGTTGTCCAACAACAAGCAACTCTGTGCCTCATCATTATTCAGTCACCAAACTTTAAATTGTCATATTTTCTTACTGCTTTCTAGTGTTCCCTAACTCAATTGTTATTTGATCAGTATGTGAAAAGAGGCAAGTCAAAGATTACTCTATAATATATTGTTCTAATCCAAGCTGACCAACAGACTTCACACTTTGAAAATGCTGTAAATACATTTTCTTTTTAGCTTGTAAGAGCATATATTACCATATCACATTTATGTTTTGACAACTGCATTTCAATATAATTTATTTTATTTGCAGTCAGGTATATATCATTTTTATGTAGTTAAAATGATTATCTGATGATAGTTTCACAGACTTCATGTAGCTGCAACTCATATTACATGTGGTTGGAATAAGCAAATCCTTACGTATTGTGATACAAATGACATTTTTTGCTAAAAAGATACTAGACTGCAGGGTCCTCTGTAGATTAAAATAGCCCAAAGGTCCAGAAGGAAAGCAACATTTCGGCAGTTACCATTAGGACCTTAGCAAAGTTCATGTGTGATTGAATGGAAAGAAAGTTAGACTGTAAGTCTTGATTTGGTCATAACTCTGTCTTGGGCAACTCAAACTTTCTAGGCCCCTTTTCTACTATAAAATGTTGGATTTTTATTTGACAATTCTATCTTTGCTATAAATGTGATTGTATATGTGTTTTCCAGTTTAACATTGAGCTAAGAGGAAATGGGAGGTTTAGACAGAGATAGGTAAGGGTGGATTCAAATTGCAAGAATGACTTTTGAGAGCCAGGCCCACCGGAGACAGTGAATGATTCAATGGGGATCTGGATCTCCAGGAAGAAGTCATAAGAGAAATGTTTGAAAATCAGTTGGAGAGAACTGGGGCAATTCCGTCTTTCTTGGCATTACTTTCTATTATAATAGAAATATATTTCTCTGCCTATCTGAGGCTTATAGATTTGTGCTAATTTTTAAGGGAAAGAAGCTATTTTCTTTGGATTACTGAACTTTAGCCAATATATTTGAGGAACAATTAATTGACCTGTACATTTCAAGGCACTGGCTTTGACTGTGTTAAACTGAACTTCTTGAATTACGCTTGCTATTAGACTGTATAATTTACACATTATGTGTGTGCTTGGGAATACTATTTCTGAGCTATTAATAGTGTTTTATTTGATTCAGAAATCAAAGCACTCTTTCTTATGGAATTTTATAACTGGCATTCTTTGTTCTACCACAAAGAGGTTCTCTTAAGTTATAAAAATATTAATTATAAATATTTCTAGGTCTAGGAATGTTCAGTCATAGCTGTCATGTGGGTCAATTTTAGGTCCAATTCTCCACTCTAACTTCTTTTTGAGATTTGACTTTTGGTTTGTCATATATTTTTTTGAGCGTGCTATCTGGTATAAAATAATGTGTGACTGCTTAAACTGTATATGTGTAAATACCAGTTTCACATTATGGACCTCTAATATAACCATGAAATGGTACAGTACCTCTTACCAAACACCTCTTGGAAAGGACATAAATCAAGGTCTCAAGATAGTGCTAGTGCTCATGAACAGTTTATAAGAGTCAAGCAAAGCTACTGGAAGATGAGAGAGCAGACATAAGCCATCCTTACCAAGCTACCCAACCCCGAGATCATTCAGGCTGCAAATTGTCAGACGTCTGGGTAAGGTCACCATAGACTATCCAGACACGGAGAAGACAGCCCAGACAAGAACTACTCAGCCAACCTAGATTATTATGAAAATCATGAATGCTTACTCTTTTAGGCCTAGGGGTAGTTTCTGAGTAGCTTATTGTACAACACAAGCTAAGTGATAGAAGGGTACTGGGATCTGGGAGTACTTTTTGGATGTTCTTTTTTTGTTTTGGTGGTATTGAAATATTTCATTTAGTTTTGTTTTGCTCTATTTTTAAATAGGCTTAACTGCTAATGAGTAGAAATCAATCTAGAAGACAGGTTTAGGTTCTAGGAAAAATAAGTGATATTTTTAGCTAACACTAAATAAAAACTAAATACATAGCATTTAAATAAGAAAAATTGGATGTGGAAGGATCTCTTGTAATTGAAAGAAAAGAGAAAAGGGTTGTTCTCTTGGGGTTTGGTGTTGGGAAGCCGAGGTGAGAATTATATGTTAGCTTTCCATTTCCCTGTGAGGCAGGATGGACGGCCATCCACTGAGCCTGAGTGAGGAGATGGTTGACTGTTTTAAATACTGCTGTGAAGATGAGAAAGCTGGCAGAGGAATGTACTAGAAATGACAGTATCTTTTGAAAATGTGAAACAACTCTATAGCTGAGAGTTTGTTTCAATTTTGTGATTTTTGTTGCACAAAAATGCAGTGTATTTGTCATATATAAAATATACACTAAGCCTATTCTCTCCATATGTAAGTCTCTGAAAACACAATGTATACCTTTGAGGTCTGAGCAAGAGTTACTCTCACACTGCCCTGGTTGAAAGATCTCTAGATACTCTGTTGTCTTAATGCCTATGTAACCCTTAAATTCCAAGACCCAAAGGGAATTATTTTTTTCATTTTTATCAATGATCACTAATCCACATCTAGGTAGTGCAATTAAAAAAAATAAAAATTTTGTCAAAGTTTTAAATTTTTGGAGATTTCTCCCCAAAGCTCATATGCAGAATTTTTGTGGGAATTAATTTTGGTCCTAATTGACCTCTGGTTTTGAGTTAACTCAAGAAAGAAGGGCAATCATGGATAATAATTAATAATATAATAATAATAATAATAATAATAATAATAATAATAATAATAATAATAATAATAATACAAAGTATGGCTTAAGAAGCTAGATATCACTACTTATAAACACACACATATACAAAGACACACATGCCACATACATTCTCACACACATATTCATTAAATTCTCACAATGCAGCAACATATTTTTTACACATAAACACGCTGAGGAACAGGGAGGTTAAGTAACGTGTTCTAGGTTACACGACAGCAAGTGGCACAGCCAGGAGGCAAACCCAGGGAGTCTGGCTCCAGAGTCTGTGCTGTGAACTACTAGGCTGTTTTGCCTTTGGAAGGCTCTGGACCATTTTAATCATACTAGATTAAAATATGCACAATAGACATTCAGAGATTGCCAGCGCTATTTGACAAATGTTAGGTTATCAAAATTCAGACAAATGGTATCTTTCTGCTAGACAGAAATTATTTTGAACCAAACACAGATGAGTTGTGCATGGATCCAATTTTTAGTGACATCAGCAGTCAGAAATGTATAGATAGACTGAAATAAAAGGAATTACTTCAGTATTTATTTGGTTTTTCAAATTCTGTTTAAACATCATAGGAGTGTAGAACTCATTTTTCACCTGCACATAATTAAGAAATGATTATATAAATAGAAAAATGTGTATAATGTAGGAGAAATGCCTGAACAGCACTGTGCTGTATAGGGAGATAGACCTAAAATAAAAGGTAATAATAGTTTTAACAACCTTTATGCTCCTGAAATCAGCAATTAAATATATTCAAATCTGCAACAACAGAGTTCATACAATGTAATATGTACCTAAACATGGACATTTCTAATGATGTTGAAAGCCTAGGAAAAGGGATCACAAAACCCTGGTGTGGTTGTAATACTTAGGCAATGGTTCCTGAAAGGGGAAAAAAACAGCAAACTAATAAAACTGTTTATCTGATGACATTCAGAATTTCTGACTGTCATTCAGACAAAGCTTGTTGATAATCTAACAGTCAGAAACAGCTTATGGGCCTCAAAATACTGTCACCTGGATTAAAGTAAATATTTTAAACTATTGTAATGATGTCTTAATATGTAGAATGGGGTAAGAAGAATCACTTCAATTTCTGTAAGTAAAATTTAATAAGAGTTGGGAAAAAAATGTAAAGGGTAAGTTAAGTTTCTGCTTTGGACAGGTATGTATGAATAGCCCCCAGATAGTTAAATCTTCCTGTATTTATTTAAATGAAGCACAAAGTTTAAGTTCAAGTTAAGAGTAGTTGGTCTAAAAATGTTTTTAAAGTGGCATGTACTTTAAATACATAAGAATACGTAAGGTACTTGGCATCTAACATTTGTTGAAGTGTGTTTGAATCTACCTCATAAAATATAAAATAAATATAGAACCTGCTTTCTAGTGTGAAAATTTTGGAATAAAAATTATATTTATATTTATACTTTGGCTGAATTTAATGGTACCTGAAGCAGCTAATTTCAGTGCCTCTGGAAAGGGCAAAACTGGAAGGAGTCCGTTATACTAAAATTCCCGATCAACTTTCATTCTTTGTTATTGTTTTATTTCATTATAGCTGATGAAAGGGACCAACTCCAGAAGCCTGGTGGGGCAGTGATGAAGAGCAGTGTAGTGTCTATGAAAGCATTCTGCTTCTTCTGTTTTTGTTCTAGAGAGAATTCCATGGACTCTAATGCTTTCATCACCCACCTCTGTGCAATTATCACCTTTGCTAATAAAAACACAGGCTCCATAGCATTTAATCTCTCCATCCACAAAGAAGTCATTGTCCTTGACATCCCAACATTAGGGGCAGTAAGAAAAGGTGAACAGGAGAAAGTACATGGCATTTTCATGGTATTATAACCCATGTTTCCCAACGGAAAAACTACAAAGTAAGAGCACTTACATGTTCTTGCTAGTGCCTTAACTCCACTTGGCTCATTTTTATCCAAAACGTTGAGAAAAAGGTGAGGCAAGGTTTTATTGTCACTTTGAAATTTGGCTGTAACTACTCTCCTTTTATTATGCATGATTCTGCTAATGACCAGTCTCTCTACTAGCAAATAAGTAATTGCTTCTTCCTTTAACTATTTTTTTGCTCCATTATTAAATGTAAAATACCTATGGAAGACTCTACATAAGGGATATAAAATGTATCCAAAATAATTCATCATAAACTAAACCCCAACTTTCCACCCCCAGCTGAGCTCTCTCCACTACTTGTCTATGTTCTGCTCAGTTCTGACAATTTGCCATCACTGGAGTATGTATTGCACTTTTTAGCCTCAGTATGTTTACAGTTGTCATTCCATCTGCTAAAATACACATTTGCCAAAAACCTAGCCTATTTAAGCCCCAGTAGTAATGTGACTTTCATGAAATCATCTCCAATCATCACAATGAAAATATTTCTTCTAACTCCAATAGCATCATGTATAATATTGAATCGTGTATCCCATGGTGTACTGAATTAGAACTGATTATTTACATAGCATATACTCTACTATTTGGTAAGGGCTTTGAAGGCAGAGCTTTGTACCTTCATACCTTGTCTTAGCCAAAGCCATCTTAAGCCAGCTTCTGCCCAACTTACCAGCTGTCCACATGTGCAGGGTTAGCCTAACCAAGATCAGCAGAGCCCAGCAGGTCAGCTAAACCACCCAACTGATTTGACATGAGAGATGAGAAGAAAACCAAATGATTGCTAATTTACGACAGAACACTTTGTGATGGCTTACTTTATGCTAATAGATAACTGCTATTGATTGCCTTTAAAAGCTCTGTTCATTCTAGTAAGTCAAATTGGTTTTGTTTCATCTGTTTTGAAAGTTACCATAGTATATCCTCATGACTATTTCCCTTGAAGTCTTGTTTTTGGTGTCCAAGGTATTTCTATTAGAGGCAGAGACTACTCAGAGCAAAGCATTAGGTTTCTCTGATAATCACCTGTCTCACTGTGGTCTTCAGGAAAGAATCTTCCAGGGGTGCTAAAGATCTTTCATATGCTAAAAATTTTATTAGCAATTTTCAGGTACTTCAGCTTCTCTGAGGACAAGTTAATCAAGTGATTCACATAACTACAACATCTTTGAGTGCCTACTCTGATCAGAAGCTCATCTAAATGCTGAGGTTTAACATGAGAATAAGACACTATCCCTGCTCTGGAGTTTTAGGATGAATGTGGTACATACTACTGATATATCACAGTGCTTGACATGTGCTCTGATGTCATACAGTCTCAGATTAAATCCAAGGTCAAAGAGTAGGTACTCTGCTTCTTTCTGTTACATAAAATAAAATTTGAATTAAGTGTATGAATCTGAGAAATAAGGATAACAATAGATGCCACTGAGGACTACTTTGAAACTCACAGTGAAGTAATGCATGTAAAGTACTCAGCATAATACTTGGCACATAGCAAGTGTTCAATAGAGGTTGGCTATTACTCTAAGTAATTAAATAAATTTCAACGTGATAGATGGCATATTAGAGGTGTGCAGAACGTATTGAGAACACAGGATGAATTGTTCTCCCTAGAAGGGCTACGTAAAACTGCAGAGAAGGGGTGACATTTGATCTGGGACTTAGAGAATGAAGAGAAAGTTAGGCAGAAAAAGCAGGAAAGACAATCCCAGATAAAATACTGGAATGAGCATAAGCTGAAAACATCCTTGTGTGTGAGGAATAGTATTCCAGTCTTGTTAGAACAGAAGATGTTCGCATTGATTAAGGGGTAGAGACCGGTTTTACTACTTTGAAATTGGGAGGGTATAAAAAATATACAATTCTAATTACTATCTAATGAACACCTACTACGGATCAAGCACTGTGTTAAGCTCTTACACTGCAAAATTTCAATGCCATTGTGGCATTGCAGGAACATTATATCCCACTTATTTGATGATAGATTGAAAAACAGATTTAGTTACTTGCCAAAGGCCACTGTATGGTCAGTTTGAAGTCATGTAAGCATTTTCAACCACAGGGTGACGTAATGGGTTTTACAATTTAAAGTCCAAATAAAGAGGGATTGGATTGGAGTAGGAAGAGGCTGAGAGAGATATATAAGGAAAATTCAAATAAGGAATTAAGTTCTGGACTGGAGCACTGGCAGTGGGGAGGATTACGGGTGACAGCCTGAGACACTTCCTATGACCTAATGAAGCCAGCCTGTTATTCTGTTGAAAAATAAAACTGATTGAAGATCCTCCAAGTCAGCCCTTATCCTGTGTATTAACAAACAGGATCTGGGGAAGTGCTTTTTCAGGTGTGTTAGGAAGGTCTCAATACTCCATTTTAGTATTATTGACCTCCTCTAGAACACCTTGGAAGAAATGACACCATGTCTTTCTAAGTCCCTGGGAGACTACAGAGGCAGAGCTAAGATTCAGGCATGAATCTGTGGCAAAAATGCTTGAAGTAACGAAACAATTAAGCCCCAAAACTGTCTGGGTTCAAATTACAGCTCTTCTACATGCTAACTTTGTTCTATACCTGTGTTTCTTTCTATGGAGAATGGAGATATTACCTTTCTCATGAAGAAACATAAAATGATGTGACTGTAAAGTGCCTAGAACAGAGCAGGACAAGTGGTAAATACCTAGTAAATGTAAACCATTTTTACTATTATTTCTACTTCTAGAGTACATAAAATAATACTTTAAGTTACTTTTTAAAATAAAGACATATAAAGCCAAGAAAAGTTTACTGTAACATGTATTCTTCCAATAAATATTTCTTACCTGATAAAAATACAGAAATAAAATTTCCCTTAAACTTTTGTTTAATAGATAATTTTCAGTTGGATAAGAGCATTAAGAAAAAATTCCCCTCGTCCTTCCATCACATTTTTGTGTTTTTCCTTCTGTAAGTTAGAAACATCTTTTAATCCTAACCTGGCACAGCCCGTTGTTGGTTAGTCAAGAGGAGATATGAATTATTGAGACAAGTTATGATTTTCATTTTTTAGATGACATGCATATTATTAGATTTTAAGATGACTGCAAGATTATGCTCCATTTTTTATACTCAATTTGAATAGTTCTGTGGATTTCAGAAAAAAAGAGAATTGAATTATCATTCTGCTAAGAGGATGGCTTAGATCTTCCTACAGCCAGATAGAATTGGCATCATGAAATCAGTCCCTGACTATGTTAGCATGTCCTACCAAAACCAGCATGAAATAGGGTAAAATAGAAAAACTCTTATGTGACACTTTCTTTATAGAGATTTATATTAACTTGCAGAAATTTCATTCATCGTCTTTTGACTTCTCATCAAAAGTAAATTTGATAGCTAAGTCTGCTCATTGAAATTTTATAAAAAAAAATTCAAACAATGTAATACTTCTTAATGTTAAAATGTATGCATTGCATTCTGTATATGATTTATGAACAAAATATCACATATGAGTGATATGGCACCATCATTATTATGACTATGTCAAAAATATAATTTATATTTAACAGAATCAGCCAATTCTCTGCCTTTATGAGTATAAGGCACTCAAACAATTCCACAAAAAAATACATTATCTTGGTTTAATCTATTAAACTTACTTCTACTCTTACTTTTTTCTCAAACAACATAGAAGAAGCTGATTTCCATGAAAGCAAACAATGATAATAATATGGCATTACATGATACATTCACTTTAAAGAAAAGGTTAATGCCAAAAGCCCAGTCATCTTTTTATTTTATTTTATTATTATTTTCTTACTGAACTATAATTTACACTGTTGTGTTATTTTCTGGTGTACAGCATAATAATTCAATTGTACATATATATTCTGTTTTATATTATTTTCCATTATAGATTAGTATAAGATATTGAATATAGTTCCCTGTGCTTTACAGTAGGACCTTATTTTTCTATTTTATACATAGTAGTTTGTATCTGCTAATCCCAAACTCCTAATTTATCCCTCCCCCTACCTTTCCCCTACAGTAACCATAAGTTTGTCTTCTATGTCTGTGAGTCTGTTTCCATTTTGTAAGTAAGTTCATTTGTATCATTTTTTAGGTTCCACATATAAGTGATATCATATAATATTTGTCTTTCTCTGTCTAACTTACTTCACTTAGTATGATAATCTCTAGGTCTACCCATGTTGCTGAAATGTCATTATTTCATTCTTTCCCTTTTATATGTTTCAGTAGTATTTTATATATATTTACACACACAAACACAACATTTTTATACAATCAACTGTTGATGGACATTTAGGTTGCTTCTATATCTTGGCTATTGTAAATAGTGCTGCTATGAACACTGGGGTGCACGTATCTTTTTAAATTAGAGTTTCCTCCAGATATATGCCCAGGAGTGGGCTCTCTGGATCATATATGATAACTCTATTCTCAGTTTTTTAAGAAATTGCCATATAGTTTTCCACAGTAGCTACACCAAATTACATTTCCACCAGCAGTGTAGGAGGGCTTTCTTTTCTCCACAGCCTCTCCAGCATTTATCATTTGTGGACTTTTTAATGATGGCCATTCTGACCTGTGTGAGGTGATACATCATCGTAGTTTTGGTTTACATTTCTCTGATAATTAGTGATGTTCAGCATCTTTTCATGTGCCTTTTGGCCATCTGTATGTTTCCAGTCATCTTAAATTTCACCAAATATTGGGAAAAGTGAATATATAAATTTGGGTCCATTATGTTCACTGAGGCCCTGAAACCTGTATGTGGAAGAGTAGGGTAGATGTTTGTTGATTTACAATAAATAATGCACAGAGGAAGGAAGGTGCTTAAATTTACTCACAAGAACTTACTTCCAGTTGAATAGCATATAAGCAAACATATATACTATTGCTGCCTATTGAGATTTTTCTGTTTGTAGACTACCTTCAAATAGATTATTGACATCAAGAGCAAGAATATTTTGGTTCTGGTAGTTCAGTGTGCTCTTTTTTCTTTCCCTTTGTATATGAAGAAGAAAATGTGGTTAGCATTGCTGGTCAGTAGATAATAGACCAAAAATAGTGAGACAAACTCTTTTAAGCCTATCTGCCCTGTCATCTCCAGTATACAACATCAAACTGTGAGTCAGAGGAACAGGAGGCAAGTTATAAAGCACTGAAGCCCAAGTCACACTATATGTGATGCTATGCTATAGTGAGAAAATCAACTGTTGAATTTATTTAACAAACTCCAGAAACCCATGGTTTGAAGAATTCTTAGTAGTTATGTACATATAGAAGTGTGTATATTAATATTCTATACTTACATTAAATTCATACTTTAATTAAATAGTACTTATATTGAATAATGTTCTTTAATATAAATTGAAAGAAAGCACAATCACTAGAATTAGAGATATGTTCTGTTCAGTTATTGCTAACAAAGAATAACAAACATTTAGGTGATAATTTGGATGCTTGATACATAAAAAATGTGTTTATTGAAATATATTTTTAAAAGGTCGATCCTTCTTTTTAATTTTACTGTATTTTGTGGATTGCTTATTTCATTACTAATCTCATTCTGCATTCATAGACTAAACCAAGGTTATAATGAAAAAACAGGTGATAATAAAGTACATGAGAACTGTCTATGTGGCCAGCACCTATTTAACTCTTGCATTAGCTCTACAAAATAAGTGCTGTAATATTCATATACAGATCAGGAAATAGAGATTAAGAATAGTATCAAAAGTTGCACAGCAAAAATTCAAGCTCATGTGGTCTGACTCCAAAGTACATGCTCTTAAACACAACACTTTGCTGCTTTAAAATTGCACATAAATTCCACCACTTTTCTCACTTGTAGCGTTCAACAATGAAGGGACACATAGAAAAGAAAATGAAATAGGAAAGCTTTCATATAAACAGATTTGAAAGCAACATGGAGAGGAAATTCAACTGATGCAATTAATAGTAACTTTCCAGGATTTTTGCAATATCCACAAGATAATTTCCTGAACATCAGTAGTAACCATTAATCTAAATGTTTGCATATTTTGCCACCTTCCATATTCTTTGCACATGGGGCTTTCACTCTTTCTGACATCTTGAAGAGTTTACACATCTGTGATCCACAATCAGCATGAAGGATAAAAGTAAGTCTGGTGAAATTAATTTCCTAGATACTTTATAAAAAATCAACGAGTTCTCAAACTAGTGGAAGAAATAGGATTTTTTCTGAGAAAAGTTGTGATCCTGTACACACACACACACACACACATATACATACATACAAAAAACTGCTGTCATGTAAGCAGTTGATTAGTCTGATTATTTGTTGGGCATTTATTGGAGAGAAGAAGATAATGAATTAGAAAAGGCATCTTCATTATTCATTCATTTATTCTTCAATTTATGATATATTTAAAAGCCTCCTTACTATTCAGAGTGAGGCAAGGCACTGTTCTCAGCATTTAGGATATAAAAGTGAATCATAGAGACATAGTCCCCATTTCCATGGTATTAATAATCTATCTCACAGGAAACCTCAAAATAGTAGTCAAGAGATGATAAAGCCTGATCTAGAAAGATAGATTAAAAGGAAGTTCAGATGTGAAAAAGGTTAAGGAGGAAAAAGCAAAGCCTTAAGAACTAAGGATAAAAAATAAAGAGGGGAATAAAATTAGTCAAAAGAGAAATCTGAAAGAAAATATTTTAAAATCTTCTTTATTGAAACATTTCATGACAAATTAGATCTGAATGACTATATCACAAAAATGATCAATTACATCTAAAAGTAACAATTGGCATTGTGAGACTCTAAAATCACTCTAATTAAATCAGGTCAAAAACAGTTACTCTTGTAATCAGTCTTGTATTAAGCATGCATTTTTCTCTTGAGAAAGTCAAAGTACTCTTATCCTCCACACATCCATGAGGGGTAGAAATGAAGAGATTGTTCAGAGTTAGACAATATAAGAGATCTTATTCTTGAATGCCTTCCTTCTGCTCTTCCTTTATTTTCCCAATAAAATACGTGCATGGAGTACATCTTAAACAAATCCTTAAGTTTAGAAGAATTTAGGGCTATACTCTACTACAATTTTATGATAAATTAGGCTACATGATGTGGAAAGGTATTATCTAAGAGAGAGGTATACTCAGTGACTTGAAAAATTACAACATTCCAAATGACATTCCAAAAAAATATGCACACCTTTTACTTCAGGCCAAATTGCTAACCTCTGTTATAGTTGATGAAGCTCAGTTCAGGAAAAATGGTCCCACTAGGATGAAGAAGATAGTATAAAAACACGACAGTTGACACTGGGTCAAGTGTGCGGCTTGATTTACGCTGTCTGACATAGGCTTATGGCTTATGATCAGGAAGTCTGTAGGAGAAAACAGCACTAATTTTACTGACAAGAAAGCAAAGGGGAAAAATCAGAAGTAGGATGGAAAGGCTCTAAGATGAGTAATAATAGTGCAGGGAA
This sequence comes from Camelus bactrianus, assembly GCF_048773025.1. NCBI lineage: Eukaryota > Metazoa > Chordata > Mammalia > Artiodactyla > Camelidae > Camelus > Camelus bactrianus. The sequence continues at coordinate 2,025,017 of NC_133566.1, forward strand.
ATAGCACTTACTCTGCTAGTCTGTAAACATAAAATCTAAATATAATGTTGCACTTTTGAATTTTAGTAAATACAATGGTTAAATTAGAAGAAATGAGAACATTAAAAATTTCATATAAGAATAAAGACTGGAATACTTCATCTCAAAGATCCTGAGACAAATAAGCATCTGAAAAGGATTTATTACAGAAACCAGAAAAAGGACTGAAAGCTAATAGGACTGAGAAGTAATAATGCCTAGAGATTAACAGCACAGACTCTGAAGCATGACTACTTGGTCTGGAATCTGACCACACTACTTATCAGCTGTGACTCTGAGTAAATTAAGGGTAATTAAAAAAACTCAATTTACCGTGAAGTAATTAATGTTTGACTTGTAGAAATGAAGACTGTAATATCTATCCTAGTTTTCTTTATTGCCATAGCCTGTGAATATTTATAAAGTTTAACTATTTTTATCTTCTGCCTAAATATTCACTGATTAAGATACACTGTGATGCTTCATTTTGTGATATGAAGAATAGTGAGTTGATAGTAAGTCAGAACTAGAAGCAGTGACTTATAATACATTGTGGATGGGTCAATGTGTCTTGGGCAAAATGTACAATATTTGCATTAAATCAGTTATAAACAGTTTTAATTATGCAGAGAAGCATGTACCTGGGCGTTGGGCAGCCGAAGTGGTAAACTACATTGGGAATTTTTGCTAGTGATGTTGACGAGTAACTAGAGCCTTTTTCCTGCTACCTTCGGACTTTGGCATCCAGCTCACCAGTATGTGACTAAAGCTAAGCCAGTCAAATTGTATCACTTAGAATAGTGAGCCTGCAGTGAATATCTGACTCTGACTCTGGTGTTAATAACCTAAAATAGCAGTGAAAGTTTAGGATTCATTCCACCAATCATAGTTTGAGTACACTGAAGACAGTGACACTGTAATCAAAGGCCCAACAGTGTTGTATTAAGTATCCACTGAGAGTAGTAACCCAGCTATGGCGGTCAGTTTTGTGCTGCACCATAAACAGAGCTGCTCTGGAGGTCTTTGGGAGACGTCACTGTGTTCTCAGCTTTTCTCTTTCCCCTTCTACTTTCTAGGTGTTTGTTTTAAAAGGTTTTCCATACATAGATTCTGTGAGCTTCATCTTATACTTTCGATAATCCATCTTTTAATTATATTAATTGGAATTTATTTTTGCAATTTATAGCTAAGAACTATGACACATGAATAGATTAAGAATAATATATGTGTGTTGATTGCAGGTTGCAAATAAATCTGAAAAGTTTTAAAATAACAAAATCACCTATGTGGGAACAAAAATGACCAGCCCAAGATTTTCTGACAAATAAGATAACTAACTTATAAGTAAACCAAAAAAATCACTTGTGGAAATATTTTATGATCATTTTCTTTTTCTAAATTAAGAATTTGGTGTTTTAGAGCAGTTTAAGGTTCACAGCAAAACTGAGGGTAAGGTACAGAGATTTCCCACACATACCTGCCCTCAAACATGCATAGCCACCCTCATTATCAGTATCCCCCAGCAGAGTGGTACATTTGCTACAATTTATGAACACTGACACAGCATAATCACCTAAAGTCCATAAGTCCATAATTTATATTAGAATTCATCCCTGGTGATGTACATTCTGTGTATTTGGACAAATGTATAATGACACGTATCCAACAATATACTATACAGAATAGTTTCACTGCCCTAAAAATCCCCAACAACAGCAGAATAGCATCTTCTTCTCAAGTGCACATGGGACATTCTCCAGGATAGATCATACGGTAGGTCACAAAACTATTCTCAAAAGATTTAAATACTCAAAAGATTTAGATGACACATATATCATTTTCTTTGATTACAACAGGGTGAAGTTAGACATCAATAACAGAAGGAAAATTTTTTTTTAAAAATTAGTAACATGTAGAAATTAAACAACACACTCTTAAAATCCAAAGAATAAATTGTAAGGGAAATTAGAAAATAAAGAAGAATGAAAACAAAAATGAAGCATGCCAAAATACAAAGACGCAGTGAAAGCAGTACTCAGAGGGCTATTTACAGCTATAAATGTCAACATTAAAAAGGAAAAAGAAAAAAACTCTCCAATCAATAAACTAAATTTACACTCAAGAAAAAAAGAGAAAATTTCAGCAGACCTATAACAAGAGATTAAATCAGGAATCAAAATCCTCCCTACAAAGAAAAGTCCTGGACCAGGTGGCTCTACCCGTGAATTCTACTAAACATTTAACTAATTATTAACACCAATCATTCCCACCCTTTCCAAAAAATTTTAGAGGTGGCAATACTTCCTAGATCATTTTTTGTTGCCAGCATTACTCTGATACCAAAACCATATAAAGACATCATGAGAAGATAAAACTACAGACCAATATTTCTTATGAATATGATGCAAAATCTTCAACAAAATATTAGCAAATAAAATCCAAAAACATATTAATAGAATTATTAGCCATGATTAAATGAGATTTATACCAGTACATGCAAGAGTGGTTCAGCATAAGTAAACCGATGAAGGTAATACATCACATTAACAGAAGTGGAGCAAAAAAAACTATATAGTTATCTAAATTGACTCAGAAAAGGCTTCTGACAAAATGTAACACTCTTCCCTGATAAATACTCTCAGAATACTGAAAGTAAAGGTAAAATTTCTCAATATGATAAAGGGTATTTATGAAAAACTCAAAACTAACATCATACACAATGGTGAAAGACTGAAAACTTTCCCACTATGATCATGAACACAGATGTCCATTATTACTGCATTCAACATTGTACTGGAGGTTTTAGTCAGAACTATTAAACAAGAAAAATAAATATAAGGCTTCCAAATTAGGAAGAGGAAAAATCATCTCTACTCATAGATGACACAATTTTATATATAGAAACCCCCCCAAAAAAATTCATAAGAAAGCTAATAAACAAATTCAACAAGGTTGCAGGGAAAAGATCAACACACAAAAATCACTTGTGTTTATATACACCAGTAATAAATAACCCAAAATGGAGATTAAAGAAGAAATTCTATTTACAGTAGCACCTGAAAAATTAAATAATTAGAATTAAATATAACCAAGGAGGTGAAAGACTTGTATGCTGCAAACTAGAAAACAGCTGAAAGACGTTAAAGAAGACCTAACAAATGGAAAGACATCATGGTCATGGAGTGAAAGAGTTAATACCCAAAGCAATCTACAGATTTAACACAACCTCTATCAAAATTCTTACATTCATTGTTTTGGCAAAAAAAAAAAAAAAAGGAAAAGCCAGTCCCCAAACACATACAGATTTGCAAGGGTCTTGATTAGCTAAAAACAATCTTGAAAAAAAAAGAATGTTGAAGAACTCACTTCATAATATCAAAACTTACCATAAAGCTACACTGGTTTAAAAGATACTGTACTAGCATAAGGACAGACATATAAACCAAAAGAATAGAATAGAGAGCCCAGAAATAAATCTTCACATAATGAATGGTCAATTTATATTTGACAAGAGTGCCAAGACTATTCATTGGGGGAAGAACAAGTCTTTTCAACAAATGGTTCTGGGAAAAATGGACAAAGTATAAATCTGGACTTTACCTACAACCATAAGAAAACATTAATTAAAAAGAGATCTAAAATGTAAACTCAAGAGCTAAAACAATAAAACTCTAAGGAAAAATAATGGAGAAAATCTCCATGATACTGAGTCTGTCATTGACCTATGAATATGACATCAAAGCAAAAGTAACAAAAGAAAAAAATAGACTAAGCTTTATTAAAATCAAGAACATTTATGCATCAAAAAGCAAAAAGATAATATAATGAATGAGAGAAAATATTTCAAATTAAGTGTGAGATTAATATCCAGATTATATAAAGGATCCTTTTAAAAATACAATAAACAGCCCAAATAAAAACTGGTTTGAAACAAGATTTTCAACAAAAATAAACAAGTGACCAATTGCTTGCGAAAAAAATGCTCAACATCAGTAGTTATTAGAGACCTGCAAATCAAAACCACAATAAGATACTATTTCACACCTGCTAAGATGGCTAAATAATAAAATAAGTAAGTAAATAAAAAGCTCCAGTATAACAGTTGTTGGTGAGGATGTGGAGAAACTGGATCACTCACGCATTAATGTGGACAACGGAAACTGGTAGTCACGTGGAAAACATTTCAGCAGTTTCTCAAAAGATTAAAAACAGAAGTACCATATGACCCAGCAATTCTACTCCAAGGCATATATCTTAAAGAATTTATAGCAGGGACTCAGATATTTGTATACCAATGTTCATAGAGGCACTGTTCACAAAAGGTGGAAACAACCTGCTGTCCATCTTCAGATGAACAGATAAACAAAATGTGGTCTATGCTTCATTGGAATATTATTCAATTATTAAAAATAATGAAGTTTTATTTTATTTTATTTATTTTTAATTTTAGAAGGGAAGCCCCTTTTTCTTAAACTTGTACATCTTACTTTCTTCCTTTCAGAATCCTAATAAAAAACTTATGTTTCTGCTTACTTAAAAAAACCAAAAAACAAATGAAGGAAACTATTAAAACATCACTTTTGTGATGGGAAAGGAGAAAACAAGATTCAACATAAGTATAGAAAACTGTATCAGGAGCAAAGAAATAATTCGAAGAGGAGCTTACTTCAGTCTAGGGCCAGACCACCTGCACACACAGCCCTAACCTAAGAGGATTTCCAAAGCAAAACAACCCCAGGAGACCAGGGAGCAAGCCCTAAGAAGTTTGTTACTTCTGAAGTAACAAATAGAAAACGAATGATCGCACAAATACAAATCACTTTATTTGAAAAAAGTACACACGCATTCAACACATGTCTCCCCTCCCTTCCCAGGCTCTCTTTAATCAACAGCTGGTGGAGGAGGGCAAACCCTTAGCGACAGGGCGTTCACAAAATGTATGTGTTCTTTGCCAGTTGCCATTTGTAGTCCCCGGAACTCCAGATGGTGCGGAGGGTGCACTCCTGGTGCCAGTGTGCCACCCTGATCAGGCAGACTATGGAGGCTCCCAAGAGGATCAGGACCATCACGGACAGCCCTGCCAGGACCACCATCACTTCAGTGCCGTGGGGCAGGGCAGGATACAACTCCTTGCCGAAGCAGCACTGCATGCACTCCTCCTTGGAGGGGTAGCTGTTTTTATTGCACTGGCACCCTCCATAGTTGAAGTTGTCAAGAGTTCCTCTCGGCATTAAAGTACCAGCGTGGGAAGGCTGCGCGGCAAGGCCCAGTGACCGCCTTGGCAGTGCAGTATTCTTCATAGTTGAAAATATCACTGGAGATGTCACCAGCATCCTGATTTCTAAGAACACTTGGGACAGAGGAATCTGCTCCATTCCTGCTGGTGGCCGGACCATCAATGGTGTTTTCTGTGACACCAGCACATTTTGCAAGACACTCCTCCTTGGTCATATAATTATCATCATTCCCTTCACAGCCTCCATACACAAACTGCTGGCAGTATCTGTCAGTGACATTATAGGACCACCTAGGGATGGCGGCCCAGCATGTTCCCACTATTTTCAAACTTGGCAAAATTCGTGGATGACACATTCTCCATTGGCAGCCTCAGCCCCAGAGAGGAGCAGCGCTGCCAGCAGAGCGAGGAGAACCCAGCACCGCTTCCGCCTACACAGCTGCGCCAAGACAGGCTCCACCTGGCCGCGCGCCACCAGCCGTTGGGGTCTCGGGATCAGGTGCTGGAAGGGCCTTTCCACGCACATGCACTGGAGCGCCTCGCATTCAGGTGCGGGTGCTCGCAGATGGTCCCAGGGTGTGGTGCTGGCTCTCGCCATGCAGGAGATGTCCGGGAAGCCCTTTTCTCAGAACTTAGGTGTGTGGACACCCTGGCTCCTTTGCCCACGATGCTTCAGTCCGCTCCTCGCTCACCCCTGACTCTCCCCCAGTTCAGAACCCCGCTGCACCCACAAACGCTTGGCGGGCGCTAGAGGTAATGGCGGCCGCTTAAAAGCAGCTACCCAAGGTGGTCCAAGAATGAAATTTTAATGTATGCTACAACACGGACCTCGTAATCATTGTGCTTCGAGAAGTAAGCCAGATATAGAAGGACAAATATTGTATGGTTCTACTTAAATGAGGAACCTAGAATAGGCAAATGCATAGAGACAGATATAGTAGTAGTATTTTACCTGGGCTCAGGGGGAACAGGTGTTACTCTTTTCATGAGTATAAACTGTTTTGGAGGATGATGAAAAAGTTTTGGATATAAATAGTGGTGATGGTTGCACAATATTGTGAATGTATATATAATGCTACTTAGGTATATACACTTTTGGTTAAAATGATAAACATTGTGTATATTTTGCCACAAGAAGACAACAAAACAACACATTTATTACCTCCCAGTCTCTTCAGTCTTTCATAAGATTGCAATCAATGTGCTGTCCAGCACTGAAGTCTTATCTAAAGGTTCTACGGGGAAATAATCTGCTTTCATACTCATGTGTGATTGTTGGCTGGTTCAGTTGCTTGAGGGTTACTGGATTGAGAAGCTTAGTTCCTGACTTGCTAGTGGCTCATGCTCAGTTCCTTGCCACATGGGTTTTTCAGAATGGCAGACTGCTTCATCAAAGCCAGAAAGAAAGGGAGAGTATGTTGGAAAAACAGAAATCACAATCTTTTATAACCTAATCACATGAGTGACATCAGTGACATCTCATCATCTCTGTCATATTTTACTGGTTAAAATTAAGTGACTACAGTCAGAGGGAGAGGATTATACAAAGATAACATCTCAGGAGGCAGGGTTCTTTGGGGGCCATCTTAGAAGTTGCCTTGCTGCAAAGAGATTATATAAAATGATACCATAGTATGTGCATGAAAATTATTATCACACTATTGTATCATCATATAATACCAAACCAAATGTTTCTGAATATTTAGCAACATGTACCCAAGGATTCAGATGACAGACTTGAATATTCACCTTTAGTCTATATTTTTCTTGTACCACAAAACCCAGCCACAAAGATAAACACTTTGATACGTCCAACATTTCTTTTTGAAATGAGAGCATTTTGCATGCCATCTTAGATAAATAACATTTTTTGAAAGATGTTCAAACTATCTGGCCTTCTGCGATTTTGCTTGTTTATTATTGAACATCAATACTTTCTTCCAACAACTTGACACGCCATTATTGTGACTGTAAATCTGTGCTACATCTTTGTAGAATTGTAACTGATGCCCAATGACATCTAGCTGGTACCTTAAATTGTTTATCAATAAAATTAATTATGTCTTTGAATAATATACAAACATATGAGTGTGTATAAATGTTTGTATATGTAATTTGTGCATATTGACCCCAAATAGACCTATTATTTCTAAGAAAAAAGTGGTAAATCCTAAAACTCTGCCTCAGTTCTTAATAAAATAAAACATTTTTCATCCTACCTGGTCTCTAAGCTCTGATTAAATTGACTAATTTACTCATAATTCCATAAGATTTAAAACAGACATGTCTTAACTGCCTATCAAGTGCCTGCACAGGCTCTAGTTAATTCCTGGCATGAAAAAGCCTGCTTCATTTCCTTTACTAACTGTGAACTTTGGGGCAATTTATTTAGTAGCCCTTGGTTTCGGTTTTCTCAGGTGAAAATTTGATTAATAACATTTTCTGCTAGATAGGGATATCACGAGGATTAAATCAGTTAATACTTATAGAAGTCCTTAGAACAGTGTCTGTTATATCTCTATATAAATACATTTAGAGATAGAGATAGATAGATAAGGAGGGGTAGAGGAATGATTGCTTACAGCAAAAATAAAATGTTGCAACAAATGTATTTTTATTGTCTCTATCTCAGCTCCTCGTCCTAGGAGCTCTAGTTTTCAGCTTGGTGTGGGTTGGGGGTGAGGATTAAGAAGGTCACAGCAAGGTTGATGAAACCCTCGAGCTTCCAAAATAAATATAACCGTAGTTTCTGCTTTAAAATAATCAACAACAACAACAACAAAACATTCTTTTAGGTTAAACAGTGTCTTCCAGATAATTACTCAGTTGATTCAATATTTAAACTTCCTTTCAGGGTTATTTCTCTCTTCCTAATCACTCTTCAATTAGTTTCTTCCCAAATATAGCTTTTTAAAAATCTTTAATGACAGCACTGATCATTACAGTTCTTTTAGGGACAAAGTAATGTTTTTCTCTTTTATTACTACTCTGTTAAGGTAGAGAATTTTCAGCATCACCTGCTAAGTCTTTTCCTAAGTTATTTTCCTCATGAGCTGGCTCAGGGGTCTACAATAAGAATTCCGCCATTACTGAGTTTGTCTATTCCAACTATGCATTCAGAAATAAAGTGGTAATTGGTATGAAATACTAATGGTATTTGATAACCAAGTCAATTTATAGCCTGTGTTTAATAATCTTGAAAAGTTTGGAATTTCCCTTTTCTCTGTAACATTCTAACAATTGTCTTACGTTTCATTATGGGACGGTTGGAAAAAAGACTCACAGTATATTAGTTGTGGGAGGATCTCAGGTCCTAGTCCTGTTTCCTCCAAGTCTAGGGAGTGTGATTACAGTGTCGTCCTTAGAAGCACAAACCCTGGGACCAGACTGCCTTGCTTAACACTTGCTCTGTAACTCACAAGCTAGGTGAGTGTAGGCAGTTAACGTTCTAGGGAAACTGTTTCTCCTCAGTAAAATGAGGTATGTGAACACGTACTTCACAGGTTTGCTGTGAGAATTAGCCAAGTTAAATAATTGACAGCTGACCTCTGAACCTCTGAACAACATGGGTTTGAACTGCACTGGTCCACTTATAAATGGATTTATTTTCATTTAGTCCTATACAGTACTGCACGACCCTCAGACTGAATTGAGGGTGCAGAACTGCAGATAGGGAGGACTGATTATGGGACTTGAGCATCCACAGGTTTTGGTATCCATGGCAGGTCCTGGAACCAAACCCCCAAAGATACAGTGGGGCACAGTATACCTCTTAAAGCAGGAATATTAAAGCAATCCAACTACTGAGGGGCACAGGATTCTTCTGAGGGCTGGCTTTGATTTAAGAATTCAAGAATCTCCAGTGACTTTGGCAAACATTGTACTATTCTACAGTCTAGAACTTTTCCATCATGTAACTTCCCCTTTATCCTTCACTTGAGGTCAGACTTCCTTCAGGGTCTGATGACTATCCAAGCTCCTCCTGGATCTCTCTCCATTTGTTCTTATAAGCATTGAACATAATAAAATCCTTGCACATTTATTGTCTTGATATTTGCCTCTCAGAGAGTGTGTAGCAAAGGACTTGTTATCATTTGTGTTAACCAGGAAGCAGACTCTGAGATGAAGATTAGCATACAATAAGCTAATGATCATTCTTGAAATATTTATCTGTGAGAATAATAAAGGGATCATCATCTGGGGAAAGGAAGAATTTGAGCTTCATGTAGTATTAACAAAGGTATCAGCAGAGCCTATGAGATTCCAGTCAGAAATGACTTTTAGTATGTCCCAGTTTAGCACTGTGTCTCAATTTCACCTTTGCCTCTGTCAGTCATTGCATGCAGACAACCCCCGGGAGTGGAGTGTGGCTTTCCAATTCAACTGAAGGGAATATCAATGTATTGTATAATTATATTTTAATGAGTTTCTAATCTAGAGACAAGGTTTTGCATAGTTTCATATAACTTAATTAAGTAGACTCTACTTTTGGGGCTTGACCTATTCAAATACTAAAATGTATATACTGAATATTTCAATACATATTTATGAAACTATCTTATAAATATATATTTTTATAGAATTTTAAATCAGTTAATGGCTTCTGATATTACACATTAAGAACCTTCACTAATTGCCTATATTAAAAGTAAAATTTTTATATGGTGCCATAAAACCACATAATAAAGTATTATTAGTCTCCTATACAAAGTATTTAAAAAAAATCCTAGGTTGGGGTACTCTGAAACTTAATGGTTTCTTCTGTAGTACTTTTGTAGAAAGACCAAATAGGTGCTAGATATACTCTTAGCCTTGAGAATATATTATGGTATTCTATAACTCTAAGAATTCAAGAATTCTTAGGGGTTCCAAGCAGAGCTAAACTACTAGGATCATTTACCCACTATTATGTTACTGACTATAACCTATGTAACCTGTCTGACCAGTAATCTTCACTATATTTAAATCAAGCAGGATTTTTCCATAAGTGAGCATTTTCTTGGAGCTTGCAATACTTATCCTAGGTTTCTGTGCTGTTAATTAGCCTGTGAACTCCAAAAATTAAGACTCTGCTCCAACTAATTTGCAAATGACCTCAGTATTACCATTTCCATAATATCTTTTATAAAAACAAAGACAGTTTTAAAAATATATACCAAGAAGGTATAATGTGATAATGGATATTCTAAAAGAATGTTCTAATATTCTGACATTAAAAAGGTTGAACAGATGCTTCAGAGACTTTTGACTTTGATTTGTTAGTTATTCATCATTGGTCACCACTCTCCTACGTTTGATAGAGCATGAGAAGTGCTCCCCAAATATCAAAGTAATCATTTTTGTGATTCCTATAAATACAAGCTCTGGGGAAAAGACAACTGAACAATCAAGACAGGGTAAAGGCAGGGAAGTATTTTATTATAGGCCACTTCAAAGATCAGTTCATACTGCCCATAATAACAAGTTTACATGATCCTGCCTAAGTCTGCTATTAGCAATTGCACAGTTACATTATGCATGACATTTGACTATTCATAGAAAAGAAAATGTACTCTATTCCATTAGTGGTTTCCTATGAGTGTAAGTCTACAAATTACTGGTGATGTTTAGGCTGATGTGTTACTCTTTTGCATATTTATAATGCTCCTGTCACACTCATTATTAATATGAATGCAATGTGAGGTATTAAAGATCAATATGATTTCTATCAGCTTCAGATTCTGTTTGTGCTAAAACTCTTATGCAAATATGATAGTGTATTTACATTCTGCACTTATGCATGATCATGAAGGAATCTTGTGCTTTACCTTATATCACAGCTGGTATACTAAAAGTGTAAAAAGACACCTGAAATAAGTTAAAGTAAATGCTATTATTTCTGAAATCGGGAAATGATGAGAATCTCCAGTGGCTGGCTAGCCTTTTGATTCAGAACAACTTATAAGTTGTTGACAGTGTCTAGGAAGACCAGCACATCATTTTTCCCCAAAAATGCAGATTTGTTTTTAATGGCAAATATTTCCAAAAGAGGTATTTTATAGAATGCAGGTTTAAGCAGAGTTTCCTGGACTCTAAGAAGTGTATCTTTCCCTTTATTGTGTGTGTGAGTATAAAGATTTTTGTGCCACATGCTCCTATATGATTGGTCCCTTAAGAAAGTTTAAAATTCTGTGATGGATAAGAACAAAATATATCTTACATTGTCAGTGTGCCTGTCACAAATTAGATTTGGGACATTTTAGTTCCCTGATCTCAAGAATTTATACACTTTCACGATGAAAATAAATTACTGAAGATTTTGCTTCCAGCTTTGACAGTATAGACATAATCAGACCACAAATACTAGTAATATTTTTTTTAAGGAAAAAAAAAAAACCAAAGTGGAAAACAAACACAAATCTGTGTTCAAAGGCACTGGAGGGTAGTCAGTACTCAGGCCAAGATTTAAGAAGAAGAAAACACATTGAGGTGACCTATATTTTTGAAGGCATTGTTTTTTTCCCCTCGGTAACTTTGGCTGTCAGAAAGCAGGAACCTTCAGTTTGTAGCAATCTCACTGACTTACCAAGGCAGCCACGACTTGAAGAACTACTACCTCAAATAAAAGTCAACTACAGTTGATTTCAGGATGCAAATGTGTTTAAATGTTTAAAAATCTATCATGCACCTCACTACTTAGGAGACCAAATGAGAAAATTTGTATTTAATGCATAAATATATTTGATAAAATTCAGCAATCAATCATGGTTTGAGGAAAAATTAAAATAAGCCACACCAAAAATCAGGGTAGCCAAGAATAGTAGGGGTGATCCTTCATTTAATAAATGAGTATTTATACGAAGTACCGCATTAAAAGAGAGAATAGTGGAATCTCACTGCAGAAAATTAGAGAAGTCTATTTATTAAATTATTTATATTTTATGTTATTTTGGCAACATAAAAAAATACAAGTATGACAAAGAGAGAAATAAAACTGTCTTAACACAAGGCATTACTGTTTATATAAAAAAATCCCGAGTATACATGTAAACTATTAGAACAATTAAATAAATTTAGCACAATCTCTGGATACAATGTCAATATACAAAATTAAATTGCATTTCTATACATCAGCAACAAGCTATTAGAAGATCTATTAAAAGAATTCATTTGTAATAGTACCAAAAATATCAAACTAAAATATATTTCTGAGAAGCATTAAAAAATCTAAATAAATTGAAAATTTATCCTTTTTATAAATGGAAAGATTCATTATAAAAATGTTCATTCTTTTAAAATTCATCTATGGATCCAAAGCAATTTAAAATAAAATATGTACAGTTTTTTTTTTCCTGAGAAAACTGACAAAATAAATCTAAGACATACGGAAATGCAAATGGCAAGAACAGTGAAGACACCCTTGCGAGGAATAACAAAGTTAAAGGATTTGCACTACCTGTTGTAGAGACTTATTTCCAGTTTATAATAATTAAAAGCATTGTTGAAATAAGAATTAAAGAGCAGACTGATAGAACAGAGTCAGACCTACTTGTACAGATACAAATCTGCGTATATAGTCACTTCATTCACAACAATAATCGCCACTATTTATTGTGGGTTCATCACCACTCGGTTCTGGCCAGCAGAAGTCCCACTGAAACGGAATGAGTTACTCAAGACTCTATGGAAAAAGTCAAGAGAGCGAGAGAGAGTCGGAAGCCAACTCCCCGAACATCTCAATTGCTCCATTTACTGTCTACAATCAAAGGAGTAACCATTGACCATTGTGAGATGGAATGCAGGAATTTATGAAATCACTGACCATTGTGTGATGGAATGCAGCAATTTAGGGAAAGACAGGGTGGGATTTAGATTGTAGAGTCTAGCAAAGGTCAGAAGGCCCTCTAGGTTTTAGCAAGTATTATTTGTGTTGACATCAGGCAAGCCTTACAGCTTATCAGGGCAAAATGTCTGAGAAGTAGCTGCTTTAACATTATTCTTGGACTCAGGTGGCTGTGCCTGTCTTAGTTTGCCCCCCTCTGGGGGTCTTACCCGTCACTGGCTAACCAGCCTTTTCACCTCCGAGTTTGCACCTTATCATCTTGGAATCAGGCGGCTGTACCTGTCTTAGGTTGCCCCCCTCTGGGGGTCTTACCCATCATTGGCTAACCAGCCTTTTCACCTCCGAGTTTGCAGCTTATCATCTTGGACTCAGGCGGCTGTGCCTGTCTTAGGTTGCCCCCCTCTGGGGGTCTTACCCGTCATTGGCTAACCAGCCTTTTCACCCCTGAGTTTGCAGCTTATCATCTTGGACTCAGGCAGCTGTGCCTGTCTTAGGTTGCCCCCCTCTGGGGGTCTTACCTGTCATTGGCTAACCAGCCTTTTCACCCCTGAGTTTGCAGCTTATCATCTTGGACTCAGGCGGCTGTGCCTCTCTTAGTTTGCCCCCCTCTGGGGGTCTTACCCGTCATTGGCTAACCAGCCTTTTCACCCCTGAGTTTGCAGCTTATCATCTTGGACTCAGGCAGCTGTGCCTGTCTTAGGTTGCCCCCCTCTGGGGGCCTTACCCGTCATTGGCTAACCAGCCTTTCACCTCTGAGTCTGCAGCTTTTTATAACATCATTCCAGCCCAAGACTCATTTCTTTGGGGGCCTACAGTTTACCTTTAGGGAAGTCATGGGGAGAGGGGAATAATATACATTCTTATAAATATGTTAAAGTGGACCACCAGCCCAGAAGTGGCTGTGGTCTGTTAGAATTTGTTAACCCAATCATGGGCTCCCACAGTTTATGCTGGATCAACTGAATATTCAGATAAATGAAAATGGGCCTGGACTCTTATCCTATGCCACACTCATAAAAAAAAAAAAAATCCAGTTGAGTTGTAGTCATAAATGGAAAAAAAAATAATTTTTCCAAAAGAATTATAGAAGAATATCTTCTGCTTACTTTGGGAGAACAACATTTTTTTTAAGATAAAAATAAAAGAGCAAAAAATTAATAATGAAGGAAAGTATTAATTAAATAGACCTTATTTAAATTCAGAATTTGTATTTGTAAAATATGTTACAATTAAGAGACTGAAAGTACAAACCAGAGAATAATTAGAACATATATCTCAGACCGAAGATTCATATACATTAGCATATAAAGATTGCCACAGATCAATGAGAAAGCACAGACTGTGCAATAAGAAAATGGGAGAATAACTAGAAAATGCTTTTCAACAGAAGATATTAAAACTGCAACACACCTACTAAAAGATATTCAACATTATTAGTCACAACCACAACAATTTACCTATATATCCCACCTCAACTAAAAAAAAAAAAAGTGTTGGTGAGGATATAGTGTGATTGGAATTACATTTATCATTGGCAGGTTTGTAAACTGGTGCAACCATTTTAAAAATAGTAAGTTCAATGTATGCATATCCTATTATATACCAATTTCACTCCTACATAACTTTACATCAAAAGACACGCATAAAATTGTGAAACCAGCATTATTTGTAATAGCACCAAACTGGAAATACCACAAATTCCATCAACAATAGAATGGACAAATAAATTGTGACCTTTGTTCATATGTAACATTGTTTAGTAACCTAAAGTAATAAATCCCCACTATGTGCAACAGCATGGATGACCCTCACAGATCACTGCTACATGCAACAACATAGATTAATTTCAAATTATAATCAGTGAAAGAAGTCAGAATCAATAAGTACTGTATGACTTCATCGATGGAAATTCCAAAAACAAGAAAAACTCAGTGCTGACAGAATTCAGAATAATAGTTCTTTGGGGGCATAATGCCAAGGAAGGGGCACAGGATATATTTCTGGTTTTCATGGTGATTTTCTATATTTTGATGTGAGAGGTTCTCAACACAGTTGTGTTAACACTGAAAATTAAAGAAGCTATACACATTTTATGCATATGTTTTCCATCCTGTACATTGTGTATTTCAATAAATATTTTAAATCAAGTATTTGTATAACATTGTTTTGAGGAAATTGTCACTATTCAAATAATAGCTGTATTTCTATTAGGAAATATAAAACCATACAGTATGTGTTCTTGTAGCTGCACTATCCCACCATGACATTTACTTCTGAGAAAGAAACTGGAGGAAGAAATGGGACATGTATCCATTTATTGATTTCTTCACCCAAATATTAACCCATATTTATGAGAGAAAGATAACATAAATCACACTAAATATTTTGAAAAATAAAGACATTTTATCACAATAATATATATTTCAAGAAAGGGAATGAAAAAATGAACTCTCTCTCATTTCTGCTATCAAATCTGTACTCTTGCCTCAAAGTTATTTCAAATGCTAAAATTAAATGTAGTTTCACTCAGCTCTCCAGTCAAAATCAATGGGCCCTTCTGTTATTCCAGAGTGCTTTGCTTGATTTCCATATTATTATTATAATACACATATAATTCTGTTTTGCATAATACTTATTTGTTTAATGCCTTCTCCTTCATTAGGTTTATGTGTGACAATAACAAGTACAAAGATGAATTCATGAAGTTTCTGTCCCCTCATTTTTTTTTACTTTAAAGGAAAAGTACATACCTTTAATTGTATATTGCAATGAAAATCTATAATAAGGACTGCCATTAAGATGGAAGAAAGATACATTTGAACAAATTGCATCACAGGGAAAATCCTGTGACCAAGGGAGGGTATGAGCCAGATCTAAGTATATAGTAAGTCATTCCTTTGTTATTTTATTTAGTCAATTATTCAAGATTTATTGAGTGTTTCTACATTCATGGCACTGAGACAGCTGCTGGAAATACACTAAAGAGTAAGATGCAGGCTCTAATCTAGAGAAGTTCAGAGTTTAATGACAGAAATCCATGCCTTGATATATAGTCACAGCAGAGTGGAAGGCATGTATAAGCTATGGTTCAAGCACTCTGACAGCACAGAGGAAGAAGAGATAGTGGCTGAGTGGTCAGTAGATATAAAAACAACATCAACCATATATATTTTTCACTTTTCACACATAAAGCACTTCTCTAAATTTTCCACACACGACTCCTTTCATTTGTGTGTACACTAAATCTCTTCAGCGGGCATTATTACTGAACTTAATGGATGAGGAAACCAGGAAACCAGGAGTCAAACTAGCTTGTCAAGGATACACAATTAGTAATTCACAGATCCAGGCTTAGAAACTAAAATCATCCAATTTCAAAGCTCTGAAAATACGATCTTAACCATTCATCATGTACTCTCTATGAACATACCCTCAAGTGACACTTTTCCACATGCAGGCATTAAGGTGAAGACCGAAAAAAAATCACAAAACTCTATTGCACTGAATACAGATGGGACTCAGAATTTTCTTCAACACAGGCCTACTGGCACTACTGATTTCTCAGAGGTACACTATTAATTTCTGCCTTGAGAAGTCTGTAGAGAAAGAGAAATGCTGAGCATGTAGGTAGGTGAAACAGTAGGTGATTATTAACCTTGAACTCTTCATCTCATCAGTTGCTTATTTCCACTTGATTTTGTTCTTTTTCTGGAGTTTTGTCCTTTTGTTTGGAAGGTATTTTGTCTCCTCATTTTGCTTAACTCTCTGTTTCTGGATATATTAGCTATGTCTCCTGGCCCTCAATGTGTGGCCGTACATACGAGGTGATCTGTGGGACCCAGGGGCACAGTCCTCCCTGGTTAAAGAGCCAGGTGCTCACAGGTTATCTCCTGGTTGGGCTGCATGCACCCTCCTGTTGCGATTAGGCTGTAACCGCTGGGGGTGTGCTGGCTGCCCACCAGGCCTGCTAGCTGGGGAGGTGACTCCTTTGGGGACACTGTAAGGAAGGGCAGGATCTGGCCTGGCTGGCTGAGAGGTCCAGCTGTGTCTGCTGCAGACACACTGATGTGTCAGGCTGGCCCCCCGCACAACTATCTGTGAGACCCAGCTGCATCTTTTGTTTGTGTGGTGTGTGGAGCTGGCCCCCTGCAGTGGGGCAAGAGAATACAGAGGTCATCACAGTATATGCTGATGTTGTTTCAGAATTTTTGTTTCTTCTTTTGAATTTCATTATTAATCTTTACAGTGAGTAACAAGAAATTTAGACATGTGATCATATATTCAATTTCCACTTTCACAAAGCAGCTCTGATTTTAGCATCTGGTATTAATATGGAGTGTTACTAAATTCAGGATGCAGTTAATGTGCATTTTAAATCTTAATTTGTTCCATGTCTTATGCATTTATTAGTAGAGAATTTTAAGGCAGTACTGTTTTTGTGGTGAAAATATTATTGAGACTTAAAACTTGATGTCTAAATGAGAATCAAAGCATATTCAATGGTGCTGCACCTCCTGAAATCTAAATATGAGACAGTGCCAACCAAAAATGACAGGGACTCATGCTGCTGGAAAAGCCTTTCAACTTTGATAAAATGTCTGCTCCAAAGTATCCAATATTCTTCCACATTGAATACAAGCAATTGTCATTTTGATTTTTTTCATGCATGAATTACAGAAAACAGAACTGAACAAAAAATATTTTATCTCTAAAGAGAATCAAAAAGAATGAGCCTCAGTTCGCGTATATAATATACAGTGCTGAAAAGTCTGTAAAAAAAATCTGTAGGAATTCCCGAAGCCTAATTTTACCTCATATTTTTCATGCACTTCTCAATAGAACTATTTAATCAAGAATAATGAAAATTAATGATTATCAGACAGCACTTCATTTCCAAAGAGCTGTAGGGAAGTTAACACCCTGTTATACAGACTTAGCTCTAACAGGCTTCTGGGTCACTGGTGAGCTGGTTCAAATGTGGATCTACTGTGCTGATTAGTCATGAGTCATGTGTCTGCAATTACAAGGGCTGTGCTTGGGTACTCTTCAAAGACAGCACTGTAGAAACCAGCTGTCTATTAAAAGCTTTTATTCAAAATACATGAGTCAACTCAACATTGGAGAAATATCTCATTTTAAGAAAAAAAAGACCAATATAGATATGTGAGGGGGCACCTCAATTATCTAAGGAAGTTATCTAAGTCTGATTATCTAAGTAAGTTCTACAGTGGAACATTTTACTACAACAATTTTGCTTAGATGTCAGGTACTTTCTCTATGTTTCAAGTACAGTCTTGCCAAACTAAATAATAATAATAATAGTATTTTTTCTAATTTCTTTCTCTCTGCTTTTTTTGTTTTTGAAATTCTTTTTTTTAAATCAAAGTTATTTAGCTTTATCTTTTTTGGGAGGCCTAACTAGGTTTGTTTGTTTGTTTATTCATTTATTTTAATGGCAGTACTGTGGATTGAAATCAGGACCTCATGCATGACATGCACTCTACCACTGAGCTCCCCCCATACTCTGCTTATTTTTATGTAGGTCTTCTGTTTTGGACAATATTTTCTTCTGACACTGGATGACATCATCCACTGCTACCTTCTCAATTTTCACATGTGTACTCCTTACTTGAAATCTACTCTTAACAAATTTCTAGGATGCAGTATATATAGTATTATTAAGTATATTCATCATGTACATTCAATCTCTAGATTTATTCATTCTTTATAACTGCAATTTTATATCCACTGAACAACATCTTCCTAGCTTCCCCACCCCACCACCATTCAAATATGTGCTCCTATGTATGTGACATTTTCAAATTCTGTGTATAAGTCAGACCACATAGTTTTGTTTTGTTTGATTTCTATATATGGCTTATTTCATTTAGCATAATGTCCTCCAGGTCATCCATGTTGTCATGAATGGTAGGGTCATTTTATTTTTTGAAACTAAATAATATTCTGTTATACATATATACCACAAAATTTCTTTATCCATTTATGTGTCAATGTACATTTAGGTTAAAATGACCTTTCAAGGATGCCAAAGCATTATAAAGATGTTGTAATGAATTATTATTAAAATGCTTAAGACAAATGAACAAAAACAAAGTTTTAGCAATGAAATAGAAGATAAGAAAAATTAAATTGAATTTTATAAATAAAAAATAGAATAACTTTTAAAAAAAATTGATGGACTGGCTCAACAGCAGAATGAGGTATACAGAGGAAAGAATCAGTGAACGTGAAGAAAACAGAAATTACCCAATCTAAACAAAAGTAAGATAACAGACTGAAAACAAAGAAAGCAGAGTCTCAGGAACATGTGCGACTTTAACTACCTATCTGACATCTGTGTCATCAGAATCCTGGAAAAATAGAAGAAAAGGGTGGGGCTGAAAATGTATTTGAATACTGAACTGAAAACTTCCAGAATTCAGCAACAGACATAAGCTTACAGATTCAAGAAACTGAACAAATGCCAAACAGAATAAACTCAAAGAAACCACACCAAGACACATGATTTGTCAAAATTCTGAAAACTAAAGACCAAGAAAAAAATTTTAGAAGTACTTAGAGTGAGTGAGACAGTACTTACATATGGGGGAAAATAACTTGAATGACACCAAACTTCCCACCAGAAACCACTGCAATCAGAAGTAGCCAGCACAAAGTTTTTTAAGTGCCTGAAAGAGAAGAACTATTAATCTAGAATTCTATATGCAGGAAAACATTCCAGAATGAAGAAGAAATCATGTAATTCTCAGAGAAGGAATGCTAAGAGAATGTGTTGCCACCAGACTTAAACTTTCTCTTAACTACTTATCTCTCAACAAGAGAATCACTTTGTTTCTACATCTCCTTTCAGAGGACCGAATACAGAGTACCTTCTTTTTAATTTCTAAAAAAAAAAAAAACTTCTGGCAATGTAAAATATGTTAAAATTCAAAAAGCCATCTTCTCAAGAAGATTTTCTCATTCTTTTTGTTGACAGAAATGGATCTACATTCAATGTTGCTTTTAATTATTTTTCCCCTCTGGCTTACACTTACATAATTTGGAAAAAGGTGGTGCTTGTTCACCCACTTTTTATTTATAAGATTAAAGATTTCACTGTAATATCAACACAGTATTAAGTACAAAATAAATATAGTTGAAGTGGAGAAAAAGATCCTGAACTCTAGGATATAGAAGAAAAATCAAAGAGAGACAGAGAAAGAGAAAGAGAAAGAGAAAGAGAAAGAGAAAGAGAAAGAGAAAGAGAGAGATATCCAGAGAAAAATTTGAGACAATTTAAATGCTTTGCAGTTTTCCTAGCCAAAAAAGAACAAAGACACTGCAGTATATTGGTAGAAAAATTAACAAAGCACATTTGTTCTGTAGTGTATGAATTTTCATTAATTAGTTAAAATAACAATAACTGAGATTAGTAATGTACATCCTGAAATTTTTTCACTTAAATATTTTTAACATCAAAACAAATGCTATCTTGTGCTCCAGGTACCAAGCTTGAGTCCCTGTGACTCTTTTGCACACAGTGTTTCAATTTAATGAGTTAATTTTGGAAAAGCATAGTAAGAGATATATTGTGATAATCTCTTTATATTTTAAATAATTGGAGAGGATATCATATGGTTAGGCAGATTTAATTTTCTTTCATAAATATTACATAATCTTTATAACTTGTGCTTCAAAGAAAATAATCAGTTTCCATTCTCATTTGATTTACAACAATTTAAAATGCTTACATCAATTTAAAGAATATCTTAAAAGTCTTTTAATTTTAAGAAATGGAATAGATGGAAATCTGATCATGTCTGATTTTATTAAAGTGATGTGGAATTGAATCTTGTAGAACCACTTCAGTTTATGGCAAAAAAAATCTGACCACAATGGAAAGGTTCAGGTACACTCTCAGTCTCTTTAATACACGTTCTCTCCTGTTAAATGCCTAGCATTCCCAAAGGTAAATGTTAAAGCACTTTCTTCACTATTTTCAGAAAGCAAACATTTTAGATTTCTAATCTTAGCACAATGACTTCATCTTCAAACTAAATTCTGTATAACACAGGCATGTGAAAATATACCTACAATGTGATTCTACCAAGATATTAGGTTTCATTTTTGGGGAGTAAGTTTGAAAATTGTGTTACATATAAAAGCCAATAAGTAAACTTTATAAAAGAAACCATTTGAAAGAAGGGATTCTCCTATATAAATTAAATGATTTTTAAATGTATATTAGCCTTTATTCTTTATTCCATAGATGCTTAAGTGAATGAATGTCACAAATGCAAATTCAGATTTTTAAAGAAGTTTTTAAACTAACCTGTTTTTCCAGAAACCTGGTTTGGACTAGGTTTGATAAAGTCTAAGGGAAATACTGGGCTCACTATATTAAAGAATTAAACTTTAATTCTAAGTTATGTAGATCTTTGAGGACAGAAACAACTTATATTGAAACTATGATTTGGCTCGTAAGTTTCTATTTAAATGTCTTCAGATGATTCAACGCTTTCTTTCAAACAACTAAGAAACAAAAAACATTATGTGTACTTAAATATATCAAAGTGAATCATATTTTAATCAAGTGTTTTAAATCACTGTAAATCTGAACTCTAAAAAATTTTAATGACACTATAAAAAAGTCTGTTTCATTTTTATTTATCAGTTACATTTAATCTTAGTTTTCTCAATACACACTTCAATGATATTCTGTGTCAACAAAGAGTTTCAAGTGAATGATACACTCTATGTTATTCAGAAAAAATAGCAAGAGTTTGGAGAATTTTACAATTTAAGATAATTAAAGCAATGAAAATACAAACCTTCGTAGAGAAAGGTTATTGTGGGAAGCCTTCAGAGAAGGATGTTTGTCAAAGTTTAAAAAGTCTAATTTTTTAACAGAATGCAGAGAAAAAATCTCCTGGGAGAAAAATCTCCCTTTTGAAATTCTCAGTTATTATGTATATTCAGGAGGTTTCAGAATGAGAGAAGTAAGCTAGAAAGGACATGGGGGCAGCCAGTGTCTACCAAACCTTGAAGAACCAGAGCTATGTGTCAGAGATCCTAACATTTGTTACAGAAAAGTCTGGAAGAAATCATGCTCCAGGTCAATGAAAGACAATCCACAACTTCAGCTGCTATTGTTAGTAGAAATTCTGTTCTTAGTAGAAACTCAGAAGAGTTAGAATTTGATAATAAGGAAATATATTCACATATCACTCACTCATACATGAATTAACAGTGCTAAGTGCTTTTCTGCTTAATTTAATACATTAATATTTTTCTAGGCAATTAAGTGTATGCAGGAGATGGGATATTGGGAAAAGTACAAATTATAAGGCATACCAAACATTGTATTTTAAGTTCTATTCTTGGTCTAAGCTGTTTGCTACAAAAGATACCAATGGTAGACCATAAATCAGATAAGGATTAACTGTGCTGTGTTCATTTTTTAGCTATATTGCCTTGGGCATGCTATTAAACACCTCTGAACCTCAGTTACCCACACAGAATAAAAATTATTATAATGGTTTCCCTACAAGTTTATTTTAAGAATTAAAAATAATACTTGAGAAAACTAGCAGGAATTAGGCACATTACATATAGCTGATGATGAATTAGTGATCATGTTTTTTATTTTTATTATTATTTTTGTTTATTAAAGTATAGTTGATATATAATACTATACAAGTTACAGGTGTACAATAGAGTGATTCACAGTTTTTAAAGATGATACTCTATTTATAATCTCATCATGATCTTTTTCCCTCTGAATAGGTCCAACCCTTGTCATTCTATTCCAGAAAAGCTAATGAGATCTCTGCATATTTCTTCCTTGGTTTCACACCATTTTTTCTCATAGTATAAACTCAAGATGTTGAGTAATTTTTCTACCATTTGCCTGCCTTTTATTCTACTTAGGTTTCTAGTTTTGAAATTTAAATGAGTCTTACTCAAAGTTCTGTTTTTCACACTTGGCCCTGATACTCTGGATAAATTTCAATCTAAAATTTTGCTTCACAGGGATCTCCTCTGGGTCTTTAGGTAATACCTTTCAAAAAAAATCACTTAATGTATTTTATCACAACTTTATAGTGCTGTCCTGTGCTGCCTCATGCCAAGACTTTACCTCAACTTGGTTTGTAATTTATTTCCTATTCCAGTAAAGATTTCTTTTATTTGGAAATGCTTTATGAAAAAACTCATGTCTAATCTTTGGCAAATTCTGGTTTTGTAGTAAATTTATTGCAGGTTCAATAAAATCTGAATACATGTAATAATCCTAATATTTATATTTTATAAATAATATAGCAGACATTCATCTGTAAGTCAGATTTTTTTTTTTAATATATCACAGAGGGTGAATTTTGGAATCAAAGAGAAATAACCTGGGATTCTTAAATATCTCCGGTCAACAATTCTGACCCTTCTCTGTGCTTTCAATGGAACGAACTCTGTTTAATGGCTACACCTGACAGTAGCAATCCATTACAAGTGCTTTAAAAGCAGACATAAGTAAAACAACTTAACCACATCCATTGTTAATAATTGATGCTTATACATCATTGGCAACTATTGATTATAGGCTTAAAAGGAAGTTCTTTTTGTATTGACTTTGGAACTTCTGCCTTGCTATATAGGACTACAGCCACATGAACTTAATGGAAGTGTGTCACAATTCTAAAAAAAAAAAAAAAAGTAGTCAAAGAAACAAGATGCAATTGAGTCTTCTGTGGACTAGAAACAGGCTGTCCTTGAAAAGATGTTACAAAATGATTCCCTTGACATTAAAAAAAACCCCAAAAAACAGCTGACTGTTGTTACTAAGGGTACAATTAAATTGAGAACTGTTTTATTCTAGAAGTTTTAAATATGTGCATTCTATGTTTTAGATAAATATGAATTGAAGCTGAATTTTATCAACTGTTTACAATACCAGTCATGCTGTCTGAAATATTTTCATTTCAATTATTTTCCTCATGACTTCAAACACTTTAATTCTGTGAAGTAACAGCGGCTTGCTGATATACTAATGAAACAGTGGGACCACTATGAGATGGTCTCCATGCTTACTGTGGCTACTTGCTGTGAGAAATTATACAAATAATAGGAGAGGAAAGAGTTAAAAGGGAGAACACACTAGGACAAATAATATTTCTGTGATATAAGAAATCCTAAATTGAGTCCTAATTTGAACAATTATAGTTACATTCCAATGTTGGAGATATTGATAACTAGCTTGCAACACCAACTTCGCACAATGTTTGTTGTTTCCTTCATGCAAAATAAGTGAAGTAAAAATTTGTCTTAATTCTCTAATAGGATGTCATGAATAGTAAATGACAACATATATGTAGAAGCAAACTGAAAAGTGTGAAAATTAAAAAAAAAAACAGTGAAAGGTGGGGGCTTATTATTTCCTTAGACTTAAGATAGAGAAGATATGATGGACAATGACAAATACAAGGATGTTGGTTAAAAGCAATTTAAAAAGTGGTTTTAATATGTGAATACAGTCATCAATAGTTCTGAATGTCAACCTGTCAAGAAAAAGTCTCTGGAGGAAGATGAACTAGAATATTTACACCAAGCTGTTTCACTGTCAGTAACTTATCCTGTTTGGAACATAAGCAGACTAATAAAGTATGTGTTTTGTTTGCTTGGGAATTGTGCCCTTTCATTATATGCACAAAGTAAATTTGTAATAGTTTATTGAGTGACATTAGAAATTTCAGCCAAGTTCAAAATCATCAAAACTGTTATTTCTAAGAGCAAGTAGATTCAAAATCTATTGTCTCTCTTTGCCAAAGTATCAAAATGTTCCTTCCTGGTGCATCACTTACTACACTTTGGGAGCATTATTTATACATGTATCATATATAATCCACTTTTGGAACCCGGACTAATTTTAAATGCATCATCCCCCTATTTTTTTTAATATCTGTTGAGTACTCTTTCCAGGCAAGGCAAATAACACCTGAAAATAATTTTTTAATCTCTCAGAATTGGAAATATGCCACACAGAATACATTTACAGACACGATTGCTAGATAAAAGCATTTGGTCATTCTGCTTATAGTAAGAAAATTAAACTTATGGGCTAAAAACTTGTGATATGCCATTTGTAGTACATGCAACATATACTGTAACCTCTGACATACTGTAAAAAAGAATTATTAAAAATGAGCAACTCAGGGCAGAAAACAGGAAAAAAAGTCAGGTGAGAATTTCCTTTGGTTCAACTTTTCATTAAAATCAAATGTTTGTTACAATTAAATTTTAAGACAAAATCCCACAGATTATATGCCTCATATCGTGAAAAGATATTGAGAACAGACCATAAAAAACTGCCAACATCTTAAAAAATAACTATGAAAAAAGGTTTCAGTTTGAATTAAAGGCTAAGAGTGTCACTTAATAGTTTTTAAAAAAGCAACTCCCTTTTCTTTATATTCCTCTAATCAAAATTGTACAAATATTTCACAACATGATGTAAATAAGTAGAAAACAACAGATTTTATTCTTTCTTTGGCAAGGAAAAGTATTTGGTAAAAATAATTTACCCCATTTTTAAAAGATTATGACTGTGAAATATCATTTATAAGTTAAATAATAGAGCTAGGAGTTTGATATCATGGTTTTACTAAAAGGAAAAGTCATTGGGTATTGTAAAAAAATTATGATAGCATTAAGCCATCATTCCTTAAACCATGAATCATTTGTCCCAGAAGCATGCAATGTGATTTTGTACTAATTTTTTGCATAATAGGGAATTTATCAACATATCTACCACAATTATTGCCATTTTATTTTTACCATATTTCAAATATTTCCTATGGTTTACATACTAAATATGTTAGCTCATTTAATCTTATATCAAGTTGACAAGAGTTTATATCACTTTACATTGGAGGAAATGTGAACTTATAGAGATGAAGTAACTTTGTTATTGTTATAGAGATTGAAAGTTGGAGAACAGATGTAAATCCAGATGCACTGACTAAATTGTCTTGAGGCACTATATTGTATGTTTCCTTCTTTTTTGGAAAATGGATCTTGCCATCAGGACCAATCATTTCTAGAATGATAGCTCTAAAAATAAGGGAGAAACTAAGCATGATCATAGTAAGTACTTCTTTAACACGAGGCTGAGGAGTATGCTTCAGTAAACATTAGCAAGATAAAAGAATTTTAATAAGGACAATATGTGTAACTGCATACGTGACATCAAAATTTCCACCCCGAAAGCCAACTCAAGCTAAACCTGTCCAAAATAACTATCTTGACTTACTCACCATCTACACCAATATTTTTCCTCACCTATGTTTTCTCTTAACAAATCAGTACATTATTCACATAGGTCCTCAAGAGACAAGGAATGCTGAAAACAGTTATCTTTTTCTAAGAAGTTGCACCCCAAAAGATAACATTATGAAACAAAGAACATAAATCTTTGGTAGACAGCAAGCTGTCTCTGGATTTTCTTACTCCTCTGGCCAACAAATATCAATGTGCAGATACTTGCTGCACCCAGAGCACCCTCACACTCTTCTCCAAACAAGCCATAGTTCCATTTAGTTATTTTATTTGGTTCAAAGATCAAGAAATTTAAATTATGAGAACTACTCCCCTTCACATTTAAATGCAGCTGCATATAATCTGGTATTCTATAAATGGGAAGTCAGTTTATCTGTCTACATTTTTTCCCACTACAGACACTCATAAACTAGTGCCCATTGGTGGCACAGGGGAACCATAACTGAAGTAAACACCATCAGGAAACATAAGAAAAAAACACAGTATCACTGGTCCATGACAATGATAGACTCCTGTTGGAGGATCCTGCATTAAAGTTCCCTGTGAATCCATTGATTCTGCTTTCCAGGAGGAATTTTTCTCTCTATTGTCCTTCATGTTTCAGACTTAACAGTAAGAGGTTTTCCCTGTCCATTTTCCTCCATATTTAAGATGGGTGTCAGGAATGAAATCTCTTGGGGAGACTTAGGTTCTTTAAGTTTGGGGACTCAAGGGTTAAGACTCAAATATTCAACAAATGTCAGTGACAATGTGGGAGAAAAGGGAACCCTCCTACACTGTTGATGGGGATGTAAACTGAAACTAGTTCAAAAAGATACATGCACACACCCCAAAGTTCATAGCAGCATTATTTACACCTACCAAGGTATGGAAACAACCTAACCATCCATCAACAGATAAATGGATAAAGAAGCTGTGGTATATGTACAATGGAATACTACTTGGGCATAAAAAAGAATGGAATTCTGCCATTTGCAACAACATGGATGGACTGGGGGGGCATTATGCCAAGTGAAATAAGTCAGACAGAAAAATACAAATACTGTTTGATAATCACTTATGTGCAGAATCTAAAAAAATACAACAAACTAGTGAATAAGACAAAAAAGAAGCAGACTCACAGATACAGAGAATAAACTAATGGTTACCAGTGGGGAGACGGGAAGGGAGAGAGGCAATATAGGTGTAGGAGATTTTTTTTAAAAGGTTTATGATGGGATTATATGAAATCAGGTATGTGAAACTTTTGAAAATTATAAAGCATTGCAGAATTTAAAGAATCTTTCACTCAATAAAAAATAAAAGAGTCAAATATTCAAAGCTTTTTAAATCAGTAACTTATTTGACAACATAATTTTCTCAAAAATTCAGTGGGACTGAGATCCATTTATTTATAGTTAGTTTTTTGAGCCAATAACCACACAAAAATCTTTTCCAGAGAAAACTTCTAAAACTGATTTATGTCTCTGTATTTAACTTCCTTGGTTATTGCTCTCAAATTAATATGCATCTTGAGGCTGCCTGAAAGAATGAGTTTGAATTGGAAGGCCCTATTCTTAATCTACTCTTGGAGGTATAAATCTGAATGGTCCTATGCCATCCAAATCCTTTTTCAATCACATCTTTTACTTTTGAGGACTAGAAATAGTTGACTTTCCAAATATTGGAGGCCCCAAGATTTTGGATCCTTTTTATTAGCTTCATTATTTGCTATCAGACTTGCTCATGTCTTGCCTGAGCTCATTTCTTTAATACCTTGCTGAACTCAGCCAGTTAAGAGCAAATGCACACTCAATATTTCTTTAATGTTTAAAAAAAAATGATATTTATATACTATAAAATATAACTACACATCACCAAGGAATCGACCAAAGCTTAGTTAGGTGAAGCAAAAGTAAATATTTCTTCTGCATTGGTCCAGTATGAACCCACTCCACCCCCAATTTTCTGTGAACTGTCCTTTTTTTTTCAAATTTATTATGTTTTTTATTGAAGTATAGCCAGTTACAATGTGTCAATTTCTGGTATAGGGCATAATGTCTCACTCATGGGTATATATACATATACTTGTTTTCATATTCTTTTTCATTAAGGGTTACTACAAGATATTGAATATAGTTCCCTGTGCTATACAGAAGAAATTTGTTTTTCATCTGTTTTTATACACAGTAGTTAATATCTGCAAATCTCAAAGACATAGTAAACAATCTTATGGTTACCTGGAGTAGGAAGGGATAAATTTGAGGGTCTGAGATCTGTAAATGCTTCAACTATCTGTCTCAAATGTTTTCCCATAGAGCCTTAGTCTCAGAAGGTAACCTGGTCAACTTTGCATCTCTTGCACTTTTACCAAGGAGGAGGTTCTGTCTCCAAATTTCCAGGTCTATTACCAATTTCCTCTCTGCCTAGTGAACAACCTCTAACAGAGGCTGCTCTTTTTTTTTTTAGAATTTTTAATTTTTGTTGTTACAACAGCATCTGATTTGGTTACCAATATATGTATTATTTAAAATAAAATTAGCAGCTGTAACAATAAAGAGAAAATAAAAATTTTAGTAAACTACCCTATTTCAGAGATCTTAGTCTGATTTGTCATCGATGTATCCCAAGTACCCTAGCTTATTTACAATATTGACTTACTTATCCAGATTCAAATTATAAAAATTATTGAGTATGTTGGCTTACATAGATGAATAAACAGGAAATTAGGCCAAGAATATCATGCCAATAGTAGAAATGAAAATCCATGGATGTTGTTACCTGTATATATAATTATTTAGTTCAGTTAATGATTTTGTTATTTAAAAACACTTCAGTGAAGCATTTTGTGAATTAGTAAGGGAAACAAAAGTGTATTAACAGTGACTATTCAAAAGGAAGAAAAATGACCAAAAAAGAGGTAAACTAAAATAAATTCTAAAACTGTCAATAAAACAGCAGGGTAAATCTATGTCCTGGGTGACATTACTTCTGTAACATCTCTTCAGTAACAAAGAATGTTTCTGAATTCATAAAATACTCAGTTGGTAAACCAGTCATTTTGATAACTGCATTGATTGGCTTTCTTTGCCTGTGATTACAACAGTTTCCCCAAACTTAAAATATAAAGCTGTTTTATATATAGGACATTTCTCATGTACATCTGCTCAGTATATCTTTATCAACATTAATTTAACAAAAGAGAGTATAACCTACTTTGTTTTTAGTGTACTCTACATTTTCCTCAGGAAACCCCAAAACATCAAAGAAACACACAAAACAAAATATAACTAATATGATGAGAAATATTAATTTTGGAAGCAAATGTAAATATGTTATATTTTAGAGATGAAGACTTAAAAATGTTAACCATTTTCTTACCTATACAACAAAATGATTAAATAAATGATAGTGCATCCCTTGAAGCGACAGTATTCAGGTATTTAAAATAACATAGTTTACAATATTTAACATGAAGATGACTGAAACAGAATATTAAAGTGAAAAATGTAAGCTAAAATATGTATGTATATATATTTGTATTACATATAGTATATGTATTATATGTAAGGTACAGTATATACACTATGGATACTATATATTGTATTATATTACAATAAGTGATATATGCAATACATATGACATAAACACACTTTCATGATAAAAGTGCAGAAAGAAGGTATTTTGTGTATGTGTGTACACATGTGTTGTGTATGTGATGTCTGATGACAATGGGATGATTGCTTATTTTGTTTTTCATCTTTTTTAACTACTGCACTTTATAAGTTATTAAAATTAGACCACTCAAAAATATACACACATAATTCAATTCAATATAATTATTTTTAACTCTTTGTCAGGCGTTTTCTTGATGCTCAGACTAGAACTGAAGATGAATAGGAGGACGAAAAATGGAAAGGAATGGAAAGGAAATGCCATATACTCAGCACTTAACAAATAATAGATACCCTAGGAATTTAAATTTCAACAAATAAATGTAAGAAATTTGTATGGGAATGTGGGACCATAAGTGTTATGACAAGCAATGTGTTAAGCACATTATCCATTTTATCTAAATCTGTCTTTGCCATCACCATATGAAATTAATTTTATTATTCCAGTTTTAACAGATGAGGAAATGATAGATTAACATACTTGTCAAAGATGGCTAGCTAGTTAAGAGGGTGACTATGACTTTGATTCTAATTCTCTTCATCTCCAAAAACTGTGTACTGTTCTTGTGGATCTCAAAGACACAGTTCGCAAGAAAGACAAATAATGCTTTGTTACTAATACTATAAACAGGCAAAGTTCTATGAAAGTACAGATTAAAGGGAGGTAAATTCTGGAGTAAATGGATCCATGATTGCTGTCAGAGTGGGGTGGGGAGGAAGGCAGAGAAATGCTGTCTGATCTGTGTCTTCAAAGGTAGGATGAGCAAATTTTAGCAAGCATGGTGAGGGACATAAGACCTCCAGCCAGCACAAAAGCATCAGCAGAGATCCAGGAATTCAGGACTGGGGGTAGGGAGTTATCCACAGGTTATGTTAAGGGTGAAAACTCTGGCTCCAAACAAAGCTCCACCCCTCCACCCAACATACAACTTCTACCATCTTTCTTTCTAGCTGATATCTCCATATTTCACCTTTTTATATAGCATCAATGTATCTTCACCTTTCATTATAAAGTGTTAACCATATTTGACTAAGCTCTACTGTGAAATTCTCAAAAACTGGAAATGTGTGTGTTGATCTGTATTCAGCCAAATGAGATATGGCTAAGGATGGAAAAATATTTAGGATAAGTAAAAACAGTTACATTTTTTTACCTCAATCCAAACAGGAAAAAAAAAAGTTTAATTAGTTATCTCTCTAGCTTTAAAAATAATTTTTTTAAAAGGAGAGCAAGTACCTATTATTGAATACATGCTTTTAAATTATATTTAAAAATCTTCCTATCATAAGCAATTATTCAGATAGTTTAATTTATCCACTGACTTTCGTTTAATGAAATTTCACTTTTTACTCCAATGCTTCTTAACCCAATGCTTATCAAATTTTCTCTATAGTTTTATTTAATATAATTTGAAAATTTTAAATACACTAATAAATTTAATAATAAATACCCATAGGTTAAAAAAAATAACATTGAGAATTACTGAAAGATTTCTGAAAACCTGACCAAAATTTTATGATTTTATGAGAATGGCTCTTTTTATAAATAGACAAAGAATATGTATGTGATGTGTGTGTGTGTGTGTGTGTGTGTGTGTGTGTACATGTGTATTCCCATCCAATTTAGGGGCCTGTACTTCCTCTCAGTTACGCCTTAAGACGTGCCTCAGAAACCTTTCAATGTGGGTTACTCTACTCAAAGTAGCCCTCATACTGTCAAAATGATGTTCCATCTGTCATGGGAAGAAGCTTTTGTTTTAATGTATTTAAGTATTTGTATGTATGTATGGATTCTCTTTGGATTATTTTATGTCATCTAATACAATGATATTATGCAGTGAATAAAATACACTGGAATAAACTAAAACCTACATATTCATGCTTAAGTTTTTTTTTTTCTCATGAAATTTTTTCATTAAAGAATGCTTATTTTCTTAGCTATGTTATATTCAGAGTTTTACCATTTACATAACTTTTTCACTCTATGAAAATTGCTATATATAGTAAAACTAAAAGTTCTACCGTATAAACGGTGTGAGCTCTTACATAAACATGTATAGTTAAAACTAAATTGGTTTAATATCGTGGAAATAGATGAGTGGTGTCTTTGTTTTTGCTTTTGCTTTTTGAGTGAGATGAAGAACTTCTGCAGCATTCTCCTCAATCAAGAAAGTATACTGGACATACAAATTAATATTTTGAACTTTAGAGAATTTTAACTGCTAAGATAATTATTGTAACTTTTGATGGATTAAACTTTAGTACTGACTCAGGTTTTAAAAGACTTGACCCTAAAATCAAATTTATTTTCAATTCCTGTTTAATGACTATATTTAGAATTTATTGCTTAATTGCATCACACATCAATGCATTTTGCATTTTGATTAGGTAGTAGTTTTATGTGATTCTCTGAATCATTTGATTAGACATCCATGGAACAACTAAACCACACCCATTAACTCCACAAAAGACAAAACTCTCATTTCCTATATTGTGTTTGTAAAACTAACTTGTCTTCACAGAGACTTTCTTTGTATTTCTTTGTATGCTTAGCATTGTACCATCCAGAAAAATTTTGGGCGAGTTTCATCACCTTGAATTGTATTTCTGATCTCTATTTATCAGTTCTTTACTCATCAATTCCAATCCTTAATGTGTATAGCAACTCATTTAACAGCTTGAATGTTGTAATAAGATCTACTGAGTTAAGGATATTGCTAGTCTCACTTTAAAATTTTGAGATGTAGACAGATATGAATTATTAGATATCATGTATTATATGACTGCATATAAATGATTATTATATATTTAAGTATAATAAACATGTAGTATATATAATTATAAGCAATCATATGCATATGATTATCTATCTGCATAAGATCTATCTGTCTAAAACTACATCTGTGCATTATATCTTCCCTGTCTAAAATCTCACAAAATGTCATCCAGTGGTTCTATCATTTTGATTATTTGGACCCTGTTATGGACATTTCTGACAAAATGTAATACAGAATCTGAGCAGAATTCAGTTGTCCGTACAGAAGAATGTTATACACACAGTTTATATGAAAATGAGTGTATCCAAAATACCTGCTCACTATTTAGTGAGAAAACATAAATTTAAATGGAGAGAGGTAAACCTCATAACTTTCATCCCTTTACTATTGAAAGATTATCCAGGAAAAGAGTAGGATGATAAAAGTGATGCAACAATTTCCACTCTCAGTTTTTTGAAAGTCTCTCTCAAACACATTTACAACATATTAAATTTAGATTTTTAGATCTTAAAAAAATACCATGTGTAGATTACATTTTCTTGTGGACCTGTGACAGAATCAGATTAAACAAGTCATATTTCATATTGAATACAAAACAGGGACTCTCATTTTCCAGCCTGTCTTGAGCTGATAATAGTTGTGAAACACATTATAAGACTACAACGTGAGGAAACAGACCTTGATTTTGAATTTCCTTTGTGCTCTAGCAATGGGGCATAATGTTCAGTTATGCTGTTATGAGATATCACTTGCACAGCTTATCTTAAAAAAAATCCTCTAGTAATATTATTAAGAATAAGTTACACCACATGTATTCTATACTCAAATTGAAATTCATTCAATAGAATTTAGAAAACTTCAGGCTATTTCAGATTTTTATTTTCCATTGATTTGTTTTTCTTATAGCTTTTTTTCCCTCCCAAACAGAGTTTAAATAAAAAAAAAACCTGGGAGGAAATTTTTTAAATAAAATAACACTTTCAAGGGATTATCTATCATTAACATTGTACTCTAGATCCTTGTGAGGTTAGATGATTTCCATCAGAAATTATATTTTTCATATTCAGTTATATTTCACTGTTGACTGTGTGATACCTTAGTGGTAGTGGAGGAATATAATTAGAGAACACAGCAATAGAAAATCACTAATGGGATAATACTCTTTGCAACTGTCAGCAGTTTTTCACTTTTCACGTGAGGATGGGTTTGCTAATTGGATTAAGTCTGTGTCTAACTGTAACCTCAGCAAGCATCAGTTAAAGAAAGAATTGCCATGTCATACCTGGGTTGTGCACTAGGTGGTGAAGTGCATAGTTAATAATCATTTAAAGCACAGCCTATGTGCCTAATTATGCCATTTATTTGATTAAAAATCTGCTTATCAAGGCTAATTGTTCAACAAAATCTTCAGGGATATCTGGAGTAACCACTTATAGTATCTGAACTAGAGGTGGATTAAAGGTGTCATCAAATGTTTTAGCTTTTAGGCAACAAAACTGCAGCTGATTTTACAGGCTTTTTTATAAAAAGGAGTGCAAATACTGAGTTTTAGTGTAAGAGGACAGAATAGAATTACAGTGTCATTCAGAATATTTTTAGTGATGAAATCCATATGGGATGCAAAAAAGAAAAATACAGAGGAGTACCTGCTGAGTGTGGAATCTATTTGTGAGCTAATTTTGTGTCTATGAATAATTTAATGATACTATAGTAGAGAATATATGCCAATATCAATGAACTCTATTTTAAAAACTTTTGGACAACATCTCCGGGGTCCTTCCATCTACATGGGGCCAAATGACTTAGGTTTTAGCCAGTGAAAAGTTAAGAGAGGCTGGCCCTTAAAATATCCCTTGATGTCCTACAAAAGATCTCTCTTTGGTCATTGGCTAGGGACATGCATAGCTTTAAGTGGAGTGTACTCAAGTCTTACATCATGACCAAACCATCAGATGGGTAAAACTAAGTTCCAAATGATTGCATGCAGCAGAGATGCTTTCCCACCTCCACAGTCAGCCCACATACGGTATGTGTGCAGTGACAGACAGACCTTTCTTACATGTCAAATTAGTACACTAACACCTGGGAAATAAGAATTCTGAAAAACACATTTGGTAGTTAATATAGTTTGAAGTTTCCTCTGCAACTTGAGAGGTACTGAAACTGGTAGTTTCTTTTCTTCCCCAGTTAGTGGAGAACTGTGAGACTTCTGTTGAAAATATAAATTCCTTTTTTAATCTACACTGTTCCAGCCTCCATTGTGGTCAGCTGTAAAAGAGTTAAAATCCTAGGTAAATGTGAAATAACTCAGCTGGATAATTCAGTGCCCTGGACACAGTTGATTGACTTAGAACAATCACTAGTGATATGAACATTGTAGCCCCCACTTTATTTGACCTTCAGGATGGTTTACTTGCTGGTGTTCATGCTCAGGCTCAACACTCTTGAGCAGCAGCAGCAGCATGTACAAACTCAAGAAATGAGTGTTTACCTCTCCTTCACATTTTTTATTTCATCCTTTGTGGGCTTTCATTCTCGAACATCTAGCATCAAAATGAGAAGCTCAAGTTTATTCCTACTATGAGCTTTTAGAGATATTAGAAGACAGACATGTTACCATGCACTTAGTCAATTCAGTTTGGCCACCCTGTGGTCGCCACCCAGCTGAAGCTCCAAGTAATACACCACTGGGTAGCATGGTTTCATTAATAAAAGTGTGAGCAGCATGCTACAATTAAATATCTATTAAATATATGATGTTTTAACTCACGATTCTTATTTTATCTAAACTTACTGTAAGAAATAAGCAAATATAGCAATTTATGGCCATTAAATTCACAAACTTTATGAACCAATATCAGTTATACTGCTTGGAGTTTTGCATTTAGAAAAGGATTATTATACAAACTGAATTAAATCAGAGCATTCAGAAAGAAATATTAGGGCATTTGTCAAAGTTCTATTATAATGAATATGATTTTAAAGAAGTACTCTTTGTAATCTTTCTATTTCTATACCTGTCCAGGTACAATGAGTTACTATTACACAAATTTTTATAAAGAATATTTTCCATGGCTACCTTCTTCTATTCTGAGGTAATATGTAAAATTCTACATAGGAAGCCATTGTTTTATAGAGAAAGACACTTAACTAGAAGTGACAAGAATCCATTCTACCACTAATCACTTTCACACTCTCGGACCATTTCCTTACTCTCCCAGTGGTTTGGTGCATCTGTATTGAATAAACTGCAAGATTGCCGATCCTTTATGAAACACAGGAAATGAGAAGAGATTTTAACATTCATACAGTTCCTCTGAAATTTACTTTTGTTTTCACTTCAAATACCAATTATCTTTTTAACCATCACTCCCTGTCCTATTTCAAATACCTCAAACTCCCACATAATTTTGATTTAGCTTAAATCTCCAAACTTCTATGAAGCCAGTACCTGAAGAGACACTCTGAAGGAAGAAAGGAGAGAAGTGAAAGCAGCACCAGCATGGTGTCCATGTCTTTTACATATTAGTTCACCGCAGAAGAGACTCAAGTATATATTTTTAATCTTTAAATCTTGCATTACCAGAGAACAACTGAAACATTGATTTTTTGTTTCAGCCATTCAATCCTCATGAGCCTCAAGATTTTCCTGTATCTGAGTTAAGTGCTACTGGAATGGAAAATTGTAAAATACCTAACTCGTGTATAAAAGCATGTCTGACCTTTATATAAATGTGTTCAAACAAGTTAAATGAGGACATCATGACAAAATGATACGAGAATAATCAAAGATTATCAAAAACTAGGCAGCATTTTAACAAAATTTAGATTAGTGGAACTGTAAGTGTACCTTTACATTGACAATAAAAGGAAATACAGAGAAAAATGAACCACATGGAATGTACAAATTAGATGTTTAAGCTTTAAAAAAACTTGTTCTTCAGGGAGGATAGCTCAAGTGGTAGAGCACATGCTTAACATGCATGAGGTCCTGGGTTCAATCCCCAGTACTTCCTCTAAGAATAAAGTAAGTAAACCTAATTACCCCCGCACCCCCCCAAAAGTAGTAAAAATCTTGTTCTTCTAGTAAAATCCTCTAATAATTAGGATTTCCGTATTTTGTTTTCTCAAGCTACATCAAATAACCTAGTAGAAGAGAGACTTCATAAGATGATTTCACAGAACCTCTCTAACGTAATATTTTGCAACCTATATGTTTTGGGATAAGTTTCTTCCACAGAGGAAATAAATGTCTCCTCTTTATAACCAAATTTCCTTTGTTATTACATGATTTTTACCAAAGTGATTAAGATTAATCTGAAAGATACACAGATAAGGGAGTTATGCCTCACAGTGACTTGGTAGAATTATCACAGCAAATAACTCCTGCAATCCAATGATTTTTAAACAATATTTAGAATAATGCAGAAGATAAATAGATGTTTGTGTTTGTCCACTTAGAGAATAATCATATATCTCTCTTTATATTCAATAAGTACAATCTCTGGTGGTATGACGTGCTTTGACAAACTTTTTCAGAAACCTAAGTGCTAGGTACCAATGTGTTTTCCTTCCAATCCTTTGTTCTTTTCTTCCAAATCCTGCAAGTAGCTTGGAAACCTAAGCACATTGTAGAGCTTTATCTTAATAGTTTTAATGATGAAGTGAGCATTTACTCACCCATTTAATTGCTTATTTCTCACTGATATTTGCTTAAAATTATTCAATTGACATACTCCTTGAGAGAGCAACTCTCCCCTGATATGGCATTACCTGAAAAATCCTCAAAAATAGATCTCTATAGCAGAAGCACAGGAAAGCTTGCCCTGGCTTCCTCCTCTAATGATCTCTCTCCTGAAACTGCTCATGTAAACACTTGCACAAACATTAGTGGATAGGGAAATTATCTCTGAGAGCAAATGTGGCAGATTATATTTTTCCAGGTATTATTTCTCAATGACTTTGTTTGAACTTGAATTCATGGGCTATAAAGAGTGGAAGGTTATTTTTTTTCTGCTTTACTCTAATATATGCTTAATAAATTTACTTCTTCTATGTGATTATTACTATATGATATGTGTTTATATCATATTTTTATTGCATATCTATTTTTGGCACGTTTATAAAGATTGGTTAATTTTTAGTTATCTGTATCAAGGAAATTGAACAATGAAGTGAATAAACCTCAGTGGGAAACAGTCAAGATCTATGTGAGTCACAGGAATGAATTATACCTATAC
The DNA here is from genome assembly GCF_048773025.1 of Camelus bactrianus. NCBI lineage: Eukaryota > Metazoa > Chordata > Mammalia > Artiodactyla > Camelidae > Camelus > Camelus bactrianus. The sequence continues at coordinate 2,063,089 of NC_133566.1, forward strand.
AATAGCAGGGGCAACGGGTTTGCCTTTTTAATTGTGTGTGTGTGTGTGTGTGTGTGTGTGTGTGTGTGTGTGTGTGTGTGTGTGTGTGTGTTTATAACTCAGGCTTATCTGAGTATTCATCTTTATTCTCTAGTTGGCTAGCATAAGCCATCTCAAGGCATGCCAAGTGGCTAAAGAATGGGCAGCCAAACCTCTTAACAAACAGTATCCTCCATTTCTTCTCCATCTGTTTCTCTCTGCTTATTAGTTTTATTCTTAATATAGTTTCTCTTCTCCAGATGGTGAGAAATACGGTCACTGACACTTCCTGAGTCCAGCCATTCACAACTTCACTAGAAGATTCCAAAAACACAGAACTTCTATACCTGCAGAAGATGACACATACTAAGAGGTCAAACTAATAGATCCTCAATAACTGGGGGAACTATAGTACAATGTCAGTTATAATTGTATTTTGTGTTATGTATTCTTAATCATCACTAGATTTCTGCTAATATAACAAAAAGACCCATTTTTTATAATTATATATATATAATATATAAAAGGGTATAAGAACAATTTTACATATATACATAATTTATGTATATATATAAATATATATATTTATGTATATATAATATAATATAAGTTATACATAAATTATGTATATATATACACATATACATAAATATATATATACACACATATACATAAATATATATATATATGTAAAAAAGAGTTCCTTTTTTTTTAGACTGGCACAAGTATAGTGGCAACTGAGAACTTTCTGTTGTTATTTTCTCTGGCAATCATACCAGCAGTAGTAGAATTTCACTTTGGTATTCAGTTTCTATGACCTGAGATGTATTTTTGGTAATTCAACTTCTCATTAATATGCAGTATCCTTGTCAATGAAAGAAAACAAAATATAATTTCTAAATATATCCTAATTCATTGAAATGTATTTAAGTTGTTTTATCATAAGACAATTCAATTGCTTCTTCATTAGCTAAAGCATTTAGCAGGTACTTATCTACATGTAGCACTACAGAGGGCCAACTTTATGTAAAGGTTTGATAGTTCACTTAAAAGAAAAATTTTATTGTTTATTTTCCCCAAATCCTTTCCATTTATTGCTTATAGCTTTGAAATCCTTTAACTTTGAATCAAACACTATTTTTCATTGTTAGAGAGGCTGTTTAAAATTAAAATGCCTAAAGATATGACACATAAATATAAGATTATTCAGACTAATGTTTTAATAAGACAGAGGGAAGAGCATAAATGTGTGAAGGCCCAGGATAAGCCACCCCGAAATGTGCCTCAAAGGCATACTGATAATTTTGAATTCAGGTTACTTAAGAAATGGCCAATGCAAAAGGGACTCTGACCTTCTTTTCTCTCCCATGAAAGAAGGATATAAATCTCTCGTGTGAAAGGTGCACTCCCTATGTTTGGAGGTAGAAGGACACCCTTACTGCCAGAGGGGGAATTCACACTGAGAAGCCTATATAAACTAACCTTGTTACTTCTTTAATTTACTACCCAGAGCCCAGACTCTGTTTAAATTCATTTATTGAGCACCCAAAACCTAAGTTTCTTTGTCCCATCAATTCCTCACAAATGTAATGTTTCTTTGTCTAAAAAATACAAAAGCTGCCTCTTTAGGTCTCATTTTTTTGAGATCTCCAATATGCACAAATTAAAATTTGTTTATTTTTCTACCACTTATCCGATTTGTGTCAATTTTATTAGTTCAGCCACAAAAAATTAAGAGGAGTACAGGGGGAAATTCCCCCCACACACACACACACAAATAGCAGTGGTAGATTTGATAGATACCAAATTTTCTTAGTATAGAGAATCTGGAAAAATGACAAACTTCAATAACTTGATACATCTCCTTTATTCATTTTCTGACTCCTGAATTTATCTTAATTTTCTTTATGAGCAGAGATAGTTGCCAACAAAATAATCATTTTTTTAAACTATAAATTGGAACATATAATTCCCTTCTGAAAAGCCATCTGTGCTTTTTGGTTATACGTAAAAACAAACTCAGACTTCTTAATCTGTTCAACTAAGTCTTGAGAAGTTTGACTCATTTATAATTTCATATGCTGCCCCCACCATACCTGCTACACACTGGACTCAGTGGTCCACTGCCCATTTAGGGAGAATGAGAAATCCTTTAGGGACCTTCTCCCATGTTATTTTCTCTATTTGGTGTACTCTAGAGAAGTGGATTTGTCCAAGGATAGACTGATCACTAGTTAGCAAATTGTGTCATAGATCAGCAAATAGGTTTGTTCTTTGAATGTAAATCAAACACTTCACAAAATTCAGCTAATGTTTGTTTGTTTTGTATTTGTTTCATTTTCTCCTTAGCAAAGCTTTCTTAATGAAGTGCTTTGCTTTGCTTTTTCCAGAAGCGTAGCTTGAGTAACAGTGAATTTTGCCCCCTCTTCTATTTCACCCTCTTCTAACACTCAGGTATACTATCACACAGATACCAGTTTTTGTGTATCATTAGATTCCTTCTCCTCTTCCAAGTCTTAGCTTAAGGGTAACCTCATCTGGTAGAATCTGCTGCCCACCAATTTAAAATAATTGCAGAACTACCTCTGTGTCTTCTATCAAGACATCTTATTTAATTTTTAAATAACAATAATCACAACTTGCAATTTTATATTTTATTAGTCACTCACTTGTTTGTTTGTTTTTTTGTTAGCCTCTCCTAGAACTGTGAGTTTAATAAAGACTCATGCTATTTTTACGCACTATGCCCAGTGTCTGGAAGGTAGTATTCAATATCTAAATTAAAATACATACGTATATATTTGACTACATATTTAGATGGTTACTGAGAAGACACAAGTCTCTCTCCTGTGTTCTTTTGCTCCAGTTCATTAAACTGGCTCAGCGGCTTAGCAAATACCTTTGGTTGTATGGAGTACAACCAAATAAATCATTGATTCTACAAATTTATGATTTGTCTCAAGTCACAGCTTCAGGATACATCTTCCCTAACCTTCTAATTTGGGAGATATAGCCCTCATGTGTCTGTTACTGCAGTTTGTGTATAACTGTATCCTAGAAAATGTCACTCCACACTGAATTGATCTGTTTATGTGCTGTATCATCCATTGGGCAATACACTGCTTAAGGATACAGATTTTTGTAACTGTCTTTGTACTGCCACTTTTGTTTTTCACCTTATGTGTTATCATATAACATGAAGTCTGACTAAAATTAACTTCTAGGAAGACATTTCTTATTCATTCATTGTTCTTCTCCCATTACAATGTGAGCTCTCTGGAAGCAGGGGATGACTTGTATTTGTCTCTTTATTACCAGCTACCATCCCAGTATTAGAGCACACACAAACCTTCTATACATTCTGGAATGAAAAGCACATAATATTAAGTAATGGACGGCGTGTTTAAAATGACCCAATCATCCCTTTCATTCAGAGATGGGGAAATGCTCTAAAAGGTAGTATAATTTTCCAAGAGCATAAAGCCAACTAGTGAGAGAAGTGTGATTAGACTGATTCTCCTGTAGCCAGTTCATGGCTTTCTGGTATCATCCAGTGTATTTTTGGATGTATGTTTTAGTTTCAGTTCGTCTATCCCTTAGGCAGCCACAACCTGAACAAAAGAGAGGAGCTGTTGAGTTTCTGAAATGATTATGAGAGCCCAAAGACTGCATATGAATTAAGGACAAAAGCCTTCCTAGGATCCTCACATCAGTATATTCCTTCCCTTTGGCCATGAATACACTCAGCAGCTTAGACAGGTATCATAAGGGAAAAAAAAATTTCTACATCCTAAACCATTCTCTACCCTGAGAATGTTGATATTTTCTATTATGTTTGAATATCTTTCTTAAAAAAAAAAGAAAGAAAGAAAACTTATCTCACTTGGACAGGCTGACATTCAGCCAAAAGTAATTTTCAGCATTCCCTTGGTTTTAGCCAGGGAAAGGGTGATTATAGAAAGACAGTCCCACCATGCCTTTAGGGTTCATGAATCAACATCCTTATTTTTCTCATCCACACTATGGACACTGACACTTTGGTGAACTAAACTTAAGAAAGAACAGCCCATTCCCATCAAGGTGCGCTAGACTAGAGCACGCATGTGCAATGGAGAGCAAGGCAATTCTGTCTAGAGTTGTTCTCTTGGTTACCTTGTCACCCTGGTGACGTGGAAAGGCATACTGGATCTGACTGCAAAAGGATAATGGAGTGATACTGAGATGCGGTCAAGAACATAAAGCAAGAAATATATGTTTCCCTTTCTGGTCACAGAAATGGTATCAATTCTTTCAACTTACTGAAAGGAAAAAAGGCACCAAAAACCAAAACTATTGTTTTTAACTTTGTTGTTTCTATATCTAGGCTTTCCTCCAGCTGGACCTGATTGTAGATTCCTAAACATGCTAGCAGGTGTCATCATGGCTTTGCTCAAACTGCTGCATAGGTCAGGAATGCACCTGGACACTGACCCCCTCTCTGGCCCACACTCTGGGTATAAATCATGATTGAAAACTAAGTATGATAAGAAATGACACTTCCAGTGGATTAGGATGAGCAGTGCCTAACCAAAGCAGAGTTAGCATAAGAAAAATCAGGAGAGAGGAATGACACAGAAATCAGGCAAGTCAAACAGATCAATCAAGTTAAATAAAACTAAAATATTTTGTAAAATTAAAACTGAAAAGTATTTATAAGCAGTGCTGTAGAAATGGAAATCAGATCAATTTGGCTCAGACAAAGAATGGGAGGTGAGTAAACTTATAATATCCAACTCTTGTAATTATTTTAGTTCCTATTCAATTTCTTCAAAAAGTTATTTTAAAAAATAAATAAATTTCTTGTTTTAAAAAATACAGTTAGGAGGTTCAGTACTTAAATATTTTCTCTTCAGTGGTGCATGTTAATTCAAAGTAAGAAGATGACTATATTGTGAATGACTTCAATTTACAGCAATGGTCCTAAGGCAATGTTCCAAGAGATCACTTCATCAAAGTGATTTTGTTAAGAAATGGCATCTTTCATAGAAACAACAATTGGAACAATTAATTGGTTTCAATTTTAATTAAACGACGATCTCTTTAGCTCTGATTCAATTACAACAGCTAGATAAATCTAGACAGCAACATTTAGCTAATTTAATTAGATATGGCATTGCTTTTCTGTATTCCACTATGAATAACTAGTTGGGGGCCAGTGTTTCACCTACACAAAGTTCTCTGTACTTTCATTGGACAGACATAGGTAAACAATAGGCAAATTAAAACTACCTGAATGACATTTACATTTTTTTCAATTTTTATTTTTGGAAAGATTTTATGATGAATGGCAAATAATTGTCTTTTTCTCTGTTTACAATAAAATCCTCGACAAAAGAATTGTTTAATTTTATCAAGACATAAATTTAAAAATGATTTTGAGATAGTAAGGACTGATTTCACTATAGAAAACCTAATCCTACCTACTTTCACTACTTTTTAATTATTTTATAAAAACTGCCTTTTAATCTTTTAGTTCAATACTTAGTCCAGAGTTGCAGTATTAAAGGAAAAAAAACACGCTGAATAACAAATGAAAGTCAATTTTATTCCAATGGTATTACAACAGGGGAGAGATACTGAACTTTATTCCACCAAAACAAAGAGTCTTTGTTTTGGTGGAATAAAAAAAGTAAAGAGTAAACTTTCTCCTATTCTCACAACAGGAGGTAGTTTTACAACCTGGAACAAGAAGCCTACTGAAGTCAGGCCCCTCTCCTTCCACAGAGAATGGGAGATAGAGGTGCAATCTTTCCTCCATGTTTATATTACAAGAGATGCTTCGTAGGTCCTTGAGAAAGACATTACCTGACTCATAAAGTTGACAAGAGGCTTTTAAGGGGATTTAGACATATTTCAGAGGGGCAGAGAAATAGTTTGCAACTGCAAATCTCCTAAATTAAACACTGAAAGAAAAAAGATAAGGGGCTCGAGTCAAGAAGAAACCAAATCTAAAGCTTAATCAATCTGATGGAAATGTTAAAGCCTTCTTAGTTATAGTCAAAGAGCATTTAGGAATGAGGTCTCTACAATCCTTTCTGCCTTTTTCTCATGACCCGTAACAAGGTGGTTGCTGCAGCTCCTGCCATTACATCTGCATTTTAGATGGAAAGAAAAGGAAGGGCAAAGGGCAAAAACAAGGAGGGTATGAGGTGAGTCTGGCTCTTTTTTAAAGGATTTTTTTAAAGTCAACCAAACAAATTAAACGTACAATGAAGTGGCCATTACTGAGTCTTACAGCCGTATCTATCTATGAGAAAAGCTAGAGAAGTAGTATGCATTTTTTTTTTTGAGTCTGGGCATACTGCCACTCGAGTACAACTGGTTTATATAATGTTGTAATAGTAAAATTTATTTAATTTATTAAGAAAATTAATAAAGTTTGATATTAATATTTTATTTTAACTATATGATGTTTTCCCAAATAATAATTATAAATTATTATGATATTTTCCCAAAGAGTAATTGTAAATTATTATGATATTTTCTTCTCAATTCAGTCTTTCCATATGTTATTAAAGTTTGAGTTTAGGACTACCTTGGGAGCTTGTTACTGTATGTTCTTTGCACCTTTGTTCTGTTGCTTTTCCGCTGCCTTTATACCCCTGGCCTTTCATATTCAAAGGACTTTAAACATCATGAAATATCTCCTGATGCCATTGTTAAGTTTACTTTTAAGTTACATTTGTTTTTAGGTGCCATGCTTTATTCCCTTTCTTCTATCTTTAGGCATTCACAGTGATGTTCAAGGATTTTTGTAGACAGACATGAGGATTGAGTCTATGTTTCAAGGAAACTATCTCTTTCTATGCTGGAGTACATTTAATGAGTTTCTCCAGATTAGTCACTAAATCAGCTTACCCACTGCAAATTTAGACACTCAGAGTTTGCCAACATCATTCTAGACCAGAAGAACTGGCAAAACTGTCTAGCAGGTCTTAACATAGTTATAACAGTTCATTTTTAATAGACGTAAATAAAGTTGAAATATGAAATGCATAGGTAAATAACACTTTAAAAGACTGTTGGTGAATATGAAATGAGATCTGAAATAATGGAAAAGAAAACATATTCTTTTGTCAAATAAGGATATTCAATACAAAGTTTTTAATATGAAAGTATCCATTCTCTGTAAACTGATACATGAATTTAAGATGATCCTGGCACTAGGCCCAGGACCTGGCTTCACCAGCCCCAGGATCTCCTGGACTCTGCTCCACCCACCAGTAAGCCAGGTCCCCCAGAGTTCCACAGCCAGCCATCCTGGCCCCACCAATCAGCAGCTGGCAGCCTCAGCACAAGGCAGGGCCAGGCAAGCAACTGGACCAGGGGCTAGCCACAACTACCAAACTGCCTGCCACAACATGGGGACCCACACAGCCCACATGGGGCATCCCTGTTGAATAGCTCTGGTGACCAGAGAGGAGTATACAGCTGGAACTTGTAGGACTTCTACAAAAAGCCACTTCTCCAAGCTCAGGAAACATGACCAACCTACAAGATACACATAAATAAAAACAGCAAGTTAGGCAAAATAAGGAAATAGAGGAACATGTTCCAAGTGAAGGAACAAGATGAAACCCCAGAAGAAAAAGTGAAGTGGAAACAGGTAATCAACCTGAGAAAGACTTCAAGGTAATGATAATGAATATGATAGAAGAACTCAGGAGAAGAATGCATAAACAAAGAACGATGTTACAAGTTTTTAACAAAGAGTTAAAAAATATAAAGATTAACCAAACAGAGTGGAAGAATATAATAACTGAAATAAAAAATACAATAGAAGGAATCAATATTAGACTAAATGATACAGAGGAATCTATCAGAGAGCTGGAAGACCGAGTAGTGGAAATCACTGAAGCTGGGGGAAAAAAAAAAGAAGAAAAAGAAATGAGGACATTTTTAAGAGACCTCTGAGATTACATTTAGCATACTGACATTTGCATTAGCAGTCTCAGAGAAGAGGGAGAAGAAGGGGCAGAGAATATATCTGAAGACGTAATAGCTGAAAACTTCCCTAACTTGGGAAAGAAAACAAGACATCCAAGTCTAGGAAGCAGAGTCCTAACAAGATCAACCCAAAGAGGACCACACCAAGACACACTGCAATTAAAATGGCAAAAAACTAAAAATAAAGAATATTAAAAGCAGCAAGGGAAAAGCAGTAAGTTACACACAAGGGAACTCCCAAAATGCTATCAGATGACTTCTCAACAGAAGCTCTGAAGGCCAGAAAGGAGTGGCACAATATGTTCAGTGTGATGAAAGGGAGAAAGCTAAAGCCAAGAATACTCTAGCTAGAAAGGCTTTCTTACAGATTTGGTCAAGAGACCAAAAGTTTTGCAGACAAGCAAAATCTCTAAGAGTAAGCACCACCAAACCAAATGTTAGAGATTTCTCTAAGTGAAAAAGAAAAGGCCACAAGTAGAAACATGAAAATTATGAAAGGAAAAAGCTCATTGAAAAGGACAATTATGCAATAATAGTAGTAAGTCAATCAACCATATACAAAGCTGGTAAAAAAGTTAAAAGACAAAAGTAGCCGTATCATATCTAAATCCACAATAAGTAGTTAAGGGATACACAAAACAAACAGATAAAATATGAGGTCAAAATTAGTAATCATGGGGCAGGGGAATAATCCTCTATCTATACTCATCAAGGAAACAAGAGAGAAGGCTCATATCAATAAAATTAGAAATGAAAAATGAGAAGTTACAACCAATGCCACAGAAAACCAAAGCATCCAAGAGACTACAACAAACAACTATATGCCAATAAAATGAACAACCAGGAGAAATGGGCAAGTTCCCAGAAATGTACAATTTCCCAGGATTGAACAAGGATCAAACAGAAAATATAACAGATTGACTACCAACAGTGAAATTGAACCAGTAAAAAACAAAAACAAAACAAAACAAATAAAAAACCTCACAATAAACAAAAGTCCAGGAGCAGAGGGTTTCAAGGTAATTTCTACCAAACATTTAAAGAGGAGTTAACACCTACCCTTCTCAAACTACTTTAAAAAATGGAGGAGAAGGGGACACTTCCAAACTCATTCTCTGAGGTCAGTGTTACCATCATAAAATAAATGATAAAAATCAGGCCAATAATTTTTTTGGTTATATTTTATACAGGAATTATGTAATGTCAGAAGAATACTTTCTGTAATTATAAATTCCTCTGTTCTCATGAGACTTTATATGCAATCTTTATTTGAAGTACCAGCTCTGCTGTAACTATTAGAGTTGCCTAGAATGACAGGTTAAACACCATGACTATTAAGGTACTTATGCTAGTTTGACCCCATTGAAAATGAACATTATTTCTGGAAATAATCTTTCTCATCATAAAAATTAAATTATTTCATCAGATCCAAAGCCACTTGTAGTTATTAATATGCAAGTATAATTTCATGAGACTTGAAGTGTAGATTTAATTACCATTTTAATATTTGATCTTGCCTTTATATATTAAATATGTTATTGAAGCCTTTCCTCTAGGTATAATACATATTAGGAATTTTGAATATGATGCCACTTAGGTGGAAATATGACAAATGTCATTGTCAAAATGGAAGGTCCAGAGCAATGTTGAATCAGTACTGTATTTATAGAAATATCAATATGAATGGTACTAGAGTAATTTATTTTCCAAACAACTGGGGGCATAGGCTTAGATTTCATGCTCTCACCATTCTCCTCAGCATAATTAGAGGGCAATAAACACATCTCCAAAAGATGCACATGATTGAGGAACAGAAACAGATTTCAGAAATGCCTGGCTTAACTGATGTCCTGAGGAACTAAAAAGGCTGGAGGTCTCACTACATTATGCTATTCCTTCATATTGGGAAGGAGAGCATGAGAAGCTCTCTGCAGCTGCAAAAACATCCACTATCTCATTTCCCTTTTATAACCATAAGTCATATTTTCCCAGTTCTATGGTCAGAATTTGTGAATAATTATCTGTTCTTAAAAGAAGTGGGGATTCTTTGAAGAAGTAAGGAGATTTTGCAGACTGCATGTTGAATTGACTCTCAAATTAAAAAGCAGTGATGGATCTTCTGCAGTTAAATTTCAGCCACCATGGACAGTAAATTTGCAAATTAACTGATTATTAGTTTGCTTTTTATATGTGTTGATATTCAAATTAACATCATCAAGACTGATACGTGGGGTCAGAGTGAGAACAGATGAGGAATCAGGCATGGCACTGGTACTCAAATTTAAGTGTATAAAATCATTCAAGAAATCACTCAAAAAAAAAAATTCACACTTAGTAAGTGCGGACCTAGGCAGAACACAACTGTTTTAATGGATGACAAAGAGGATCAGGTTCAAATACTCCTTACAAATTTATATCCAAATCTTTGCCTTACTCTCCTCAAATTAACTTCAGAATTTCTGTGGTTTTTCAGTTAACTAGGTAAGAAAAAAATAGGTATTTCAGTTATGTTGCTTCAGGGTTTAACTGAAGCATGAGTTTGATAATAATACTGTGCTTGTGTAGAAAACACAGATCATACAGTGAAAGGGAATTTTAAAATGACATCAAATACACATGCTGAAATTCCATTACAAAGTGAGATAATGGAAAGAAATGATAAGTGTGCTCTTGTTCTTTATTCTCAAAATTGCACAAATGATAGAAATAAATATTCAATTATTGACCAAATTAAATGATGCCTAGTTATAATGGGTTGAATTATGTCCTCCCAGAATTCATGTCCACCTGAAACCTCAGATTTTGACTTCTTTGTCTGGAAACCGAGTCTTTGTAGAAGTAACTACAATGAGCTCAGATCATGCTGGGCTGTAAATCCAATGACAGGTGTCCTTAAAAAGAGGACAGGACACTCAAAGATGCACAAAGGAAAGAAGGCCATGTGATAATGGAGCCAGAGATTAGAGTGACTCAGTACAAAAGAAAGGAATGCTAAAGACTGCTGGCAATGACCAGAAGCTACGAGAGAGTCACAGAACAGATTCTTCTGAAAGTCCAGAATAAACCAGCTTTGCTGATACCTTGTTTTCACACTTTCAGCCTACGGCACTATCAGGTAATAAATACCTGCTGATTTATGTCACCAATTTTGTAGTAATTTGTTATGGCAGCCTTAGGAAATTAATGCATCAATTAGTTAAAGGATAACACAGTGCATAATTTGCAAAAGAGAAAATGGGTCAAGGAAGCTGGGCCCAATTTTTCTATGCATGATTCTTTGATAAGAGAAATTTGTGCTAATATGTAGTATACACAGAACTCCCAATATTATCTTGAGACATTAGGCTGCCTCTCTCTTATTCTTCTTCTTCAAGAAAAAAAAAATTTTGGCAAAGCAGAATAAATTACACCAAAGATAACATGGAAAATATCTGATGACACAGGGTTCCTACACTATATACACGAAAGTAAATACCAATTGATCTAGAGAGCTACAGAAATGAAAAATATATAAAAAATTGAATGAAATACATGATATATTTTATGATATTAGAGAAGGGAAGAAACAAAACAATGTAAGAAGAGGGTTTTTTTTGCTATCTTTGACTAATCAAAGTTTGAAAAATTTATAAAAAAATGTACACTGTGAGCTGATATAAAACCCGAACTGCAACCTGTCACCAACAATCTGCAATTCACATAGCCCATCAATTATGGATAAAAGAGTACAAATTCTATTTCAGAGCATCATTCATTTACCAGATTTCTTTTTGTTTAAGTAGTACACCCACAGGTGTCCCATACTGTTGATTTGGTCCCAGATCACCTAGATTATTCTGTCTTAAAAATTGCAGTAATCTAATGATATTTAATGATCAGTATGATATAGTGCTATAACTTATCCTCACTTTTATATCTAAATATTTTAAAATATAAATATCGTAGAATCAGTTTTTTGTTGCTAACAAACATTCCCCAAAAATTTGGAATTCATGCTTTAAATTTTATTTTTTGCATTTTGCAACCACTTGAATATGTGTTTTGTGCTAGTCTCAGTATGCTGATAGCTGGTATTGTGGCTGGACTGGCCCATCTGGTTCTTACTATGATTGCAAGATGCCCTCAGAAATGACCATCAGAAACTTTGAAAGGGACAAAATTTATGACTTAGAAACCTTGGAAACTACATGACATACTTGGGGCCACATGTCAAGATCACAGGTAAAGAATGAGAGATGGAGAGCATGCAGGCCAGGGGGTCTGCTTTTACTGGGCTCCTGAGTTGGCATCTTGGGGTTTGGCAAGCTCTTTATTTATTGGTGAATTTAAAACATAAGAGCAGGAATTTAAAGTGCAGAAAGAGATAAACAAACAAACAAACAAAAACAAGAGTCCTAAATGGCAGTTATCTAAGAAACCTGGGGTAGGGGAGTGTCTACCTCTTTATCTAGTGATATGGCTAGCAACTTGTTTACTCAAGATAGCTGTCTTTGAAGTGGATGCCTTGGCAATCAAAGCTTAAGTCAACACTTCTATTACAAAAAAGAAAAACTCTCAGGGCTTACACTAAAATATGTCATAAAAACTGAATCATCTTCTTAAACAATCTTACACACAAACATACACCTACACACAAGCACACACATTTACACACATGATTTCTATACCATTTCAAACCACTTAAGGTCTTCCTAAAATTCATCCTTAAATACTCTAATGATTCTCTGATCTCAAGAATTGCTGCAGAGTGGAGAGTATAGCTCGGTGGTAATGCACAAGCCTAGTATACATGAGGTCCTTTGTTCAAACCCCAGTACACACCTCCATTTAAAAAACTAAAGAAAAAAAGAAAAATAATAATTTTTGCAAATAATTTTCTATAAAATGCATTCAATTCTGTTGTCTATGAATCACACAAATAAAACAAAAAGAAAAAATTATTATGAATATTAAAATAGTATGGATTCTTAAAGATCATTTTTTTGTTTTTAATACAATGATCTATAGGAAGTCTCCACAGAAAAGTTTTATAATTTTTTCAAAATACCCTTTTTCATATACTTATTAGTATCTGTATCTTATAAACTCCTCCAAATACTGTCCTTTCATTTCCCTTCCAAAATAATTTGTCAATCATCCAATTGACTGACATGATTTTACAAAAATGTTGTTTTTTTGAAAAATCTATCCCTATCACATCAATGATAATGTTTTGGTATTTTACTCTCTTTTGTAATTTTTTATTTCAAATATTTTGCTTATTAAAAGTAAAAACACACACAATGGATGAAAATCATTGCACATGGTCTTATTTCTTTCTGGAATTATTATTCCCTGTTTAGATCTGTACTTGATAAATAGTAAGTTTCAAAAAATACATGTTAAATAGAGTTTAACCATGGAATTCTAATTATTTCCTTTCTTTGTTAGCAATATTTTTCAAATTTCTAAGCTTAATTTTTTCATCTATATGAAATGAAAAATTAAATACCTACCTTCAAGGATTGATTTATACATTAAGAAAATTTATATAACAGCATTTAACAAATTTATTAGCTTATAGGAAGAACTTAATGTGACTTCCTCTTCTTTTCTGTTAAAATTTTTTGATCTATGAATACGACATATGCTGTGAATTATTTACCTATGATTGGTTTTTAAAAGCCCTGGTTAAAAAAAAAATGAATTTGTCAAATGATAAATGCAGTGATGATTTATTCTTCTATGTTGGGACTAAACTGAATTTATAAAACATAGATTTGCAGATACTAACTACTATATGTAAAACAGATAAACAACAAGTTTATGCTGTATAGCACAGGGAACTAGATTCAATATCTTGTAGTAACCTATTATGAAAAAGAATAGGAAAATGAATATATGTATGTATATGTATGACTGAACTATTATGCTGTACACCAGAAACTGACACGTTGTAAGCTGACTATACTTACATTGAAAATAATCAATTCAGGCACAATTTTAACATTTTATTAAATATCAACTTTACCTCAAACATAATGCTTATTTATAAGGGGGATTTGGTAAAGACAGAAAATATCAAAAGTTAAAAATTACCTTTAAGCCCCTGCTTCAGTCCTCCCTTGCCTCAAAGATAAAGTCTTTTTTTCCCCAACCCAATTTCATTTCTAAGAAGTAAGCATATCAATGGTTTAGAGGAGGTTCTTCTCAGGCTTTTCAATATAATCTCACTTGTATGATGTATGTAAGAGTAAACCTTCATTGAAGATGCATTCTACCAATGTACTGGATACCTTTCTTTTCTCCCCATACCCACTTCCACACTTCTCGGCCCTGATCTGTGTCCTGGATAGCTTTCTTGCTCTCTGTCTTCCAATTCAATTCCCCTGCTAAAGGCATTAACAGAAGTTAAGAAGATGAAGAGAAAATAACATTACAGCATTTGTTACCCAGATCCCTTACACCAAGTTTCTGTGCACAGGTTTTACCTTTCAGTGTAAACAACAGCTCTGTGCGCAGGCTGCCCTACACATCCAGCTATGTCTCTGGGTTCAGAGTCTGCTTCTTCCCTTTATAATTTCAAGCTTAGTGATGTCAAAAGCTTTCTGTTTCACTAGCCTTGAGATACTGTATCTTCCTTTCCCTAAGTCCTTTGTGAATAGCTTTTGTTATGTTTTATTATTGTTAAACTCTCCCCAGTTATAAGTCTGAGTGGCCCATCTTTTTGTTGCCTGGGTCTGGACTGGTATATTTATATGTATATGCATTTCTGTACTCATGAGTATCTTCCCACTAGAATGTAGTATACTAGGTAAGTAAACAGTTTACGTAATTTTTTTCATAGGCTTTTGTTTTCTCAATTGAGAAAATCACCATGTAAACAATGGGCCTTTATTACTTGCTTTTAAAATATCAAATTAACATCTTCTTTGTTCTGGGATGACAAATGGAATCCATCTATATGTTTATATAAATAATATATTCATATTTATATATAAATTTATATAATGGCAGTACTATATACAAGAAAAGAGTATGTGAGAAACAACTAAAAACTTTCTAAAAATTCCACTAATTCAAGGTCATCAAACAAGGACATAGACATTTTCACAGCAAAAACCATCAAAACCATCACTCTGACATGATCAATTACAAACACAATCTTTTCTGTAAGCTGTATAGCTCTTTGAGAGAGCTTGAAAGTAATCCTGAAGATTTGGGATGGATGGTTTGTTTTGTTTTTGCTTTTTTCTTTTGTGCAGATCTTTTTGTCCATCAGACATATTTCTATACGTATGTTAGTTAAAATCAATGCATCCTTATAAAGCCCTCCTGCCAAAACACACAAAAATTCCATGAATGACATTATTGGGGCCTTTTAGGGATCTATAAATATACTGATGTTCATTTCCTGCACCTTCCATACTTAGTTCTTGCCTGTTTCTCATTCACTGTCATTCTCTTTCTTGTGATCCTGCACAAGGCAAACCTTTTGAAGGGTTGTGTTTCTTTAGATACAAATTCTGGGATGCACATATTCCACTGGCACTCTAGAAGTACCTGGGTATTTTCATTTCCTTGGATTTGCAATTCTGAACAAGCTGACAGGCTGCTGTCACCAAGCTCTTAAAGTCATCAATGATATGTAGTAGTATCTCCTCTCTCTCTCTAGATATCCATTAGAATTCACTTTTTTCCCAATTCCTACACTTCCTTTGGTAAAAATGTATAGGCTTTCACCATGAAGATGTCCCACTGTCTTAGGAATGCTTGATGTATTTGTTGTGTCACTACCACAACTGTGTGTTTGGTCATGCAGTCTTGTGGGAAGGTGTCAGCTGGTTCTGACTTTATGGGTGAGAAGTTGGAGAGCTGATTAGAACTGAGGAGGCAAGTTGGTTTACAATTGGTTAAGCTTTGAACTTGAGCTCATAAAGCATATCAAGTTTGTCTTTCTGTTTTTGAAGATCTGGGGTCCAAGGTCAATCATTTCCTTATGATACGTAGAGACCACTTCAGGAAACGATCATCTCAGTGGGAGGTCCAACTGTACATCATTCATTATGTCTCACATTGCTCTTACTTCTATGCATTAATAGCCCAGTAAGATGTAAAATAATAATTTAAAATATGATAAAATAATTATTTAAGAAATATGTCTATGTGCACTTTAATTTTATTTTTCTTTTTCAGTCTTAGGTAAAGCAGTTGGTATGTGGCTTGTTCAGCAGGCTGAACAACATTAGCAAACACATTATTTGATTTTGCTTCTGTAAACTGGTAAACAATCTCAGTATCTCTGTGTGGAGGAAAATGAACAAAAGCATCAGGATAACTGAAGACAAGTACAAGAAAGGTCACTGACAAGCATCCACATGCCTTCTCTTAGTTCAGATTAGAATATATAGTGAAGAGAGACCAATCGTTGGATCAGAATGATAGCCTCACTAGATCTTTCTGCTTTAAAAACTGTAACGATAGATGATTATCAAAATATCTCAAGGCAGTGCATCGTATTTAAGGAGTTTGGGAACTTGAAATAATGAGTTATATTCAAAATGCTCCACTGTCAGAACTAAGAACATAAATAACAAAGAACATTATGAGAGAGAAGGGAAAGCACAGACAAGAAGGTTCTAGACAGATAATGGATAATCTGAGGGCTGGCAATAACACAGAACAATATAAAGCCAAATATTTTCATATTTTAATGGGAGTGGAGTGGCTGAAGAAAAGCTGAGTATTTTCTAAATTACTCTTGGAGCCCTTCCTACTCAGTGGATTTGTAAGTATCATTAACTAGGGAAGCCACTGATAATGACTTGTTAGAAACATATAAAATAAGGAGCTATCTTCATTAAAAAAAATAATAACATGGTGAAGTCAGTACTTTTTACAACTCAGAATTCTGGTAAATTAGCCTAGTGGAGGAGATTCAGAATACTGGGGAAGGCTGAGTTTAGCACTGACAGGAAAAGACACTGGTGTTGGACTATGTAGATGAATTAATATCCTATCTTCCTCATTCCTGATTGTAAATTCTTATTTTTCACATAGAGAAAATAAAGTCTATAGTACCTAATTCACAGTGTATTTGTGAAGGAGGCAAAAGACAACACATTAAAAGAGCTTCACATAATGTATAGTGCAGAGATATTAAGTTATTTATAGCTGACTACTATTATAGAATTGTGACAGAATGCAGAACAAGTAAAAATAATAGAGTAATAGATTAAATTTACTATCAAGTTCTTCAAATTCCTTTCATTCTTCTATCAACCAAAATCTGGTTTCCAATTTGTTCAGAGGTGACTAAAATCACTAATTATCTTCCAATTACTAAATCTTATGACCCCTTCTCAGACCATATATTTTTGACCTCAAGGAGGAATTTGACAATACTTAAATTTTCCTCCATTGTGAATTCTCATTTGTCATGGATAATACAAAGAAGTTCTCTCTTAGTTCTATTACTGTTTGAATATTGCTTCTCAAATTCTATCAATCTTTTCAACATTGGTGATTCCATAGATTCTATCATTATTTTTCTACTTTTCACCCTACTAATTTACTCAGTGTGGTTCCATATTAAATTATAAAGTTTCAAGCACACGCACCACCATCACATATAACTACATACACAACAAATATCTCTATTTCTATTGAGCTCCACAACTCATGTTTCCAATAAGCTACTCAGTATCTTCACCTAGATGAGCCAGAAGAGCAAGGAAACTGATATTTCCAAAGATTTAAATCATCTCCACAAACAGGTGCCAGCAACTTAAGGACAAACTTGAATCCTCAAGTACAAATAATTAAATTCAAGTAGACAATCAGAATTGTCCTATGTTAAGCCAGTAAACTTCAGATTGAATACAGACAAGATGGTTCATATACACTTCCCTCTTTAAATTTATGGCATACACAGTATGATTTTAAAATATACTATACATTTGCATGTTATATAATAAATACTTGTATATTATTTTTATGCATATATGTATATACAGGTATGTATGTATATGTGTGCAGATATATGTAAAATGACATTCCAAATATCCCAGTTATTATACTTTCTTCATGTTATCAATCATATATGTATAGGATATATAATATGTATCATATTATATATTTTTTGGAATTTAACACAATCATTAACAATATGCTAATGTTAATCCAAAAATTAGCCTGTAAAACAACTACAGAAAGCAGTAGCATATTCATTGATAATGTAGTGGGCTCCTAAAGCATATGTAAATGATTACTATAATGATACAGTTAAAAAAAATTAATAATTCACACAGAATAAGGCCACTACCTTCATATCCCTGAATCAAATGTGTTTACAATAATCATTATTCCTCATGTAAATCAGACATATGCAAATCTTGTTCCAAATGTATTTGATGGATTATATCCTAAATTTTAACATTTCAGTGATATACAAATATATATTCCTGTATCAAATTTAGCCCAATTTTGTCATTATAAACTAAAAGTTGGTTATATAATGTCAAGGAAAAAGAAAAAATTACATTATCTAAAAACAAAGAAAACATTAAAAAATTAAATTTAGAATGAGCAAAGTAGTAAAAATCATGAATAAAATAGATTATAAAAATGAATTTAAAACATCAAGAAGAAAAGTATGAGGTAACTAATTTCATGTAGTAAATCTAATTGTATTTAATGTCTAAATTCAGATGAATTTACATTGTACAATGAATTTACACTGTAATGAATTCAGTTCATATTTAACTTCTGAGAAACTCTTATAAATTTACACATTACAGTAAAGAGATTAGAAAAAGTACTCATCAATTCATGAGCCCATGGCTACTAAACCTATTTACCATGGAAGTAAATTTCTTGGCTTTTACTAGCATTGGATTGTCATAAGAGATCAAAAATGAAAGCAGGTATGTAACCCATGCTGAGTCATAAAAAGCAAGGAGTAGAAAACTTGTACTAATATTTTAACTTTTTCCTTAACATGAATCCCTGCATTTGTCATTTATAAATCTTCTCTCTAAATGTTCTCAGTATTGGAAGGAACATGAACGCCTTACATTCAAATTATGAATAAGTTTCTAATATAAATATCATATTATATTTCTCAAGAAAAGCAATCAAATGGATTCTTACTCAAAGCTTTGTTTGGCTTCAATCATGAATCATTTTACAAACTTTTTCCATACTTAATTGGAACAGATGCATATTAGATTCTATCCTTCTCTCATATCCAAGAGATAACCAGTTATATTCAGTCTTAAAAGTGGAAGAAGGAAAATTTGTTGCAGTTACAAATTATATTTCAATCAAATTGTGGTCAACCGATTAAATGAAACTTCAGCAAATAGGTATATTGGCCACCTGCCATGTAATAATCACTTTTAGGTTCTTTAGGGATTAAATATAAAAGTGAGATATAATTTGTTGAATCTGTTTTATGTGTGTAGCATGGAGGAATATTTTGTGAGCATTTTCTGGCATTCTTTTATTTGTACTTGTGTGAGCCATGAAACAGTCTAAGTTGTGGTCATATCCGAAATAGAAACTGACAGTGGTGCATAGTTAGTATTATCTGTATGTCTATGCATTTAAAAATACTCCTAACTGTGCTATTAATATATTCTGGTCATTCTCTGGATAGCAGCTAGCTAGACAGAACAGATAAATAGACATCACAGATTGACTGTTTTTTCTGTTGTGAATTAATTGAAGGTTAATATTTATATCCACAAAAATGGGTTATATTAATTTAATTTTATGTATAATTACCTGTGTGTGGATTGTGATTTAAGTTGTTAGGTCCTTTAATTCTTTAAATCTGGCACTGTCTTTTCTTTTCTTTCATACTTTTCCATTGCTAAGCAAATTAATAAATATATAATTTTGGAAGTATATAGTTGCCAATTGAAAAAAGGGAATGAATAAATAAACAGCCATTAATTTTGTGTAGCCAATGATCAAAAGCTAGCCAAATTTCACATAATTAAAACTTTTTTAAAAATAGGAATATCAAGTGTGTTTTATGATCCTCTTACCAGGGACTATGACTTATTCTTTAAGTAATATGGTAGTAATGTCATCAAATTCCTTCTATGGATCACTGCATTGGGGCAAAACACTGAAGTTTCAAATCTATGTACCAGTGTCCCCTTAAAAATAATTTAATTCTTCAGTACTGAGAGTTGAGTGTTCACTAAGTGTACAATTATCCCTGAAGGTCCCATAGTTTTCCTTACCCCTCTCTATGCCTGGAAAATCAAATGACACACTTATCATTCCAGAGAATTCAAGGGTTTTAGAAGCTCTGTGTCAAAAACTGGGGACAAAAAAATCAAATGTGTATTTCTTACAGTATCACAGTGTAGTTTGTTGTTCTTTCTTATGCTCCAGTATTCACATTTCTAAAATCACTCTGAAACTTAGACATAAAGAGAGGATTCTTTAAATTTTTGACAGGGAAGACATCCTGTTATATCTTGGCTCCACTGGCAGAGATAAGGAAGAATGGTTCAAAAATGAACCTTCAGAATTCAGGAAAGCAGATGCTCTGAAATTCATGTAGTGATTTTGCAGTCAATTATGATTCTTATTTGAGTACCACTGCAGGGTGTTCCAAGAAGGATAGTTGGAAGATAGCTGGTTTTATTTATTATTTTTTTTTTAGAGTTTTTATATGATGCTCTTGACCAGTCCTGTGTAGCTAGGCTAGAGCTCTACAAATTTGAACACACATAGAATGTTTGCTTTGTAGCTACAAACATTTCTTTAAACATGTTTCTCTCTTATTACTCATTAGGGTCAGTTTGGTCATATTTTATTTATTGTTCTCCTATTTAATTTCACTGATACCCTTAAATATAAACTGAGGCCTTGTGATAGTGTCTGTATTTTTTCTATACTTTAAAAGTACTTCTCTCAAGTTAAAAATTTATAATTTAGATGAAATGACTGTATCTCTTGAAATCTCAACTCTCCAAAAAAGATAAAAGAAGATGTGCAAAATCTGAATATTCCTTTATCTTCCAAAGGAAGGTTTTTATTGAATATTTATTTTTAAATAGGAAATTCCAAGCTTAAAGTTGTCACTGTTTAATTATTTCAAACATTTAAAGAAAGGGCAATACCAAAATCAGAAAATAACTCATACTCAAAACACATAATAAATTTCAAGAAACGTATTAAAAAAGAAACATAAAAATGAGTACAAGAATTTAAAAAGGTGCTTTATAAATGTGGATATCAAATAAGCCAATAACTATGAAAAATATTCAACATTTTTCATCTGAAAAATGCACAATATTATATTATCATTACATATGTCCCCTACCCCCATGATGAAAATTTAAAAGATTGATAATAATATACGTCATCTAGTATGTGGAACAATTGAAGCTTTTGTATACTGTGAGTATAAACTGACTAAACACTTGAAAAACCTTTTGGCATTTTCTACCAAAACAGAACATTCTCACACTGTTGATTCAGCAGTTCTACTTCTAAGTCTGTAATGAAGAAAACTGTATATAAATGTGTACCAAAAGACACTTAACAAAAATCTTGATTCCAGCACTGTTCATAAGTGTCCCAAACTAGAAACAACCCAACGTCTATTAACTGTAAAATGGATATATAAATTATGGTTTATTTAGTCAATGCAACCTGGTACCATAATGAGAATGAACAAACTACAGCTACACAATCAACGTAAATGGATCTCATAAACATAGATTAAGGAAAAGCTAGACTCAAGAATATTTAATGTATATTCTCATTACATACAATTTTAAATTAGGCAAAAATAATGTATGTACCATCTTAGTGTTGTTAACCTTTTAGAAATGTAGTGACTAGAACAGAGTTTAAATTAGTCTCTAGAGTGCAAGTAATTTTTTTTATTTGAATGCTGTGCTATATAAGGTGTGTTAACTTGGTGAAAAATTATTGAGTTGTGCACTTATGATTTGTGCACTTGTATGTGTATATTTCATAGTTCCATCAAGAATTTAAGTAAAACACACACACACGACTATATTCACTATTCCTTACTTAATTCTTCTACTACTCTACGTTCCCTCCCCTATCTGTTCTCTCCCATTCAATGTTCTTGTTTCTCCTTAGATTTCAGATGAATAATTCTGAAAGGTAATACCAAGATCACCAAGATACTCATTTTGCAGAGGAAAACTATTTTATATGCAAGTAACAGAATATTACATCTAGTAGAAAAAGTGTCTTTTAGTTGATCCCATTAATTCACTGGGACCATTCACCGGTATGACTTCTATCTAGCCAATATACGTAACGTGTGTTCAGTTACAAGCCAACATAATTTTCACTCCATTTTTAAATCACAAGAGGATTCAAAATATCTCATAACTTCTGATAATTTTTTTTGGTTTTGATTTGATCCATTGAGACTCTTTTAAGCAGATAAATCTAATGACATTTGCATTCTAGTCAGCTCATATCTAGAATCTATAGAAATGGAGTTCAAGGATAATGTTAATAAACCAAATAAATAGGAGAAATAATTCTGTTTTTGTCTTTCACTTTTCCATTTCAGATAGTTGCCATTTTGGTTGATAAATGGCAATATTAATTGATTATATGAAAATTTTCACTGGTTAAAAAAGGTTAATTTAAAATTATCCAAGATATAACAGAATAAAGCATAAGATGAGTTCATTAATTATATACTACTGCCTAATAAAAGTTAACCCCAAAACTTAGCAGCTTAGAACAACAGCATTTATCATTCAATCATGTGAGTCAGAAATCTAGACCAGGCTTAGC
The DNA here is from genome assembly GCF_048773025.1 of Camelus bactrianus. NCBI lineage: Eukaryota > Metazoa > Chordata > Mammalia > Artiodactyla > Camelidae > Camelus > Camelus bactrianus. The sequence continues at coordinate 2,085,883 of NC_133566.1, forward strand.
TGGGTCCTCTGGTTCAGGGTATCTCACAGGGTTGCAACCAAGGTTTGCACCAGGGGCATGGAGTTTTTCCCAGATTAGATTGAAGGAAGATTTGCTTCCCCATTTGACTGCCATACCTCACAATATGGCAATCTGCTTCATCAGACTGAATGAGTAACAAAAGCAAGAGAGAGAGAATGTGAATAAGATGGATGTCATGGTCTTTTACAACCCAATCTTGGAAGTGATATCCTATCACTTTTTCTCTAGTATATTTGCCAGAAACAAGAATTAGGTTAAACACACAGTCAAGGCTAGGAAATTGTACTATAGTTTGAACACCAGGAGGTGGCAGTAACTGGGAGCTATTAAGAAGTTGCCTACTGCAGTAGGAAATTACAAAACAAACAAACAAAGAAACAAAACCTAAATAATTTACAGAGAAAAATCCATATGGACATAATCACAAATTAACTAGAAAAAGGATTTCCTAAAACAATTAAAAACCTTGAGAGAGAGAACATGAAAAGTTTCCACTTCCTGGTAAGTGTAATATGCTGCCTACTAGGATTTGTAGTTTTACTGATAGAAAATTACTTAAAATTTCTTTCATTATCTATTGGCAATCTTGACATTTCCTAGTTTCTTTATAGTGAAATACTTTGTTTTTCATTTTTGAACATAAATTTACTCAGCTAATAAAGACTTTATAAGGTATAAGATTAATTTTATACTATTTACAAGATAATGCTTTATAAATATAAAAGTACTCTGTGCAGACTGAAGTATAATCAGCCTCTCTTTACAATTTGTTCAACTTAATCACATATGAGAATTTCCAGAGAAAAGTGAAAAGGCTGCATTAGAAGTGAAGGAAAATCTGATTAAGAATTAATTTACAGAAATTCAACATGGATATTCTTAGAATATTACAATACAATCGGAAATTCCTATAGAGGTCATAAGTTTCTTCCAAAAAAAAGTCAGAAATTAGTATTTTTGGTGCATTTTATTAGAGCATATTGCTATGATCTTTGGCTATTATTTCCTAAAGTGCCACTCGCAAATTGCAACCACCTAGAATGTTAATCTTGGGATGATTTTAATAACTGACCTCGTATTTCACTGGTGGTAACCCAATAGCCAGCAATGCCTGACCAAGGTCTGTTTTTATCCCATGGCTCATATTTACACAAAACTGACAGTTATGGTGAGACTGAAATGTATTCTCTCCTCAGTATTAAACATAGAGATTAGCCCAACATATACTTATATGGTACACCAGAGTTTAAAATCACTGTAGAGAAGATCCCAAACTGAATCATAGATATCCTCAAGTTCTCCATCTTTCACAATGCAATCCATTCCTCTAACATGAAAGCTCAAGGTCTTATCCAGCAACACTGCAGCAGTTCCATTCTTCTACTGGGCTTTCCATCCAAAGGATTTTTTTTTTTCCCTTCCTTCCTCTCTCTCTCTCTTTCTCTCTTTTTGATTTACTTTGTTTACTTTTTTTAAGAATTCTAAGGGAGAGCTCATATGGTCTAAAAATCCATTCTGGATGTCCTTCTATAACTCAGCCAATCATTGTTAAGGTGACCCTTAGGTCAATTTTTATTTTCATAAATAACTTTTTTAAACTATTTGGAAACAGCATGTCTGAAAGCTCTTACTCTTCCTTGCTTGACTTCTTGCCAATCTCTCTCCAGACTGCTTAAAATGTTGAAAGAATTCAACCCTCCACTTTCCCTTCCCTTGTCCCAGGTCAACCCCAAAGACTATTTTCATCACCCCCAAATCAGGTATTCAGCCTCTTCCAGGATTCAATTAGAAGAGAAAAACAGGTTTTCCCTTCTTTCAGAGATACCTCTAGTTTGAGTGATACCCTCAGGGCTGCAATCCCATCTTTATATGGAACATTTAGTTCCTCTTTGTCTCATTACCTCACTATTTCTGATTAGGATTTTGGTATTAACTTCACACAACCAATTGGCCCATCTAAATGTTTTCCTATACAAATGATTCAGAAATCTCCTTGATTCTTGAAATGCATTTTGTCCCTCTTTCTATTTATTTATTTATTTATTTATTTATTTATTTATTTATTTATTTATTTATTTATTTATTTGATTCAAGTACGGTCAGTCACAATGTATCAATTTCTGAATGTACAGCACAATGCCCCAGTCATGCATATACATACATATATTTGTTTTCACATTCTTTATCCCTCTTTTAGTCATCAAGTATTCAAATGTCCTTTGAAAATACCTCACTATACATATGAAAACTATGTGTAAATTTTAACGAGTTTTTTAGTAGGATTTTTTTCAGTTCAGTATCTTGCCTCATAACTCTTTAAAAAATACATACATTAACATATATGAATACTGTACAACCTACAAATCTACTTAAATATGCACCTATCTTAGCATCTCATTCCTGGAAGACATGATATTTCATTATCAAAGGCCAATCTCTCTACCTATGCCCTCACTTTTTCAAGTGCATTCCTTTCCTTTTCTACTCCCTGTTATGCATCATCAAACTTCCTCCTCTATTGGGTCATCCTCATCAGATTATAAACATGAAAGCACAGAGTGGTTAAATGTGTAGCTCTAAGGTCAACTGGCCTGTATTTGAATCATAGCTTCCCCACTTACCACTTCTGAAACCTCAGCTTTCTCCTTTGAAACACTGAGCTAATTATAGTTTAATATTTCCACTCATATTTGATAAAGTTATGCAGATTAAGTGACATGATACAAGCAAAATACTTAGCACAATGCCTCGTACTAGGATTTGTTACTGTTACTACCACTATCCTCAAATACCTCAAACTTAATTAAAAATGTCCCAAATTAAAAGAAAAAATTCCTTTATTAAATATCAGTGTATATTTTTCATCACATTTCTCATTTCCCTTCAAATCCAAAGTCATAGAAATATAGGTAGATAAATTTTATCCATTTTAACTCATTAATTCTCTAATTTTCATTCTTTTGTATTCAATATTCCCCAAAACTTCTGTTATGTAATTTAGACCTAGATCCCTTTTCTTTCTACCCTGTGGCTTTAACTGGTAACATCATCTTTTACCTTTTCCCCACAGCTATCGATCATATATCTTCATGCTAAAAAGACTCAAATTTAAGTCTCCTGCCTCTTTGTTGCAACCTAGCATATCTCACATGCATCTTATGTGCTTCAGACTTGATTCAGACATTGTATACAACCTAATTTTGCCTCGGTTTTCTTTATTTCAGGAAATGGCACCAATATGTACTGCATTTTTCAAGTCAGGAAACACAGCAAATTTGATCCAACAGAACTCCATTTTCTTCCCCTTCTGTTTTGCTAGTTTTTATATATTATATCCACACATGTCAGAAAATGAACAATCCTAGGTTGTCATGATTGCTTTAAAAAAGTTAAGTTTTTAAAGATATTAAATGCTGCCCTATTCTTGATAACTACTTTTTCTTTTGTTTCTTTTTAGGCTAACTTTATATTAATAGCTGATAAAATAAATTTTCCCAAAGTCAATTTTAATTACATTTCTGGTGTAATAACTCCCTAAATTTTTATTCAATAATCAAATAGTCATATCTTCTTCATATTTTCATTTTTTAATGTTTTTCTCTAACAAGGCAGAAAGTGGTTTGAGGTACCTTAATAGAGAGTAACTTAATAGTATTTTCCTATCATGTGTAATTTTGGCATTTTTGAACATTGGGTTAAATTAACAGAACAATGTTATAAAAAAATTAACAACTTGGAGTTAGGGAAAATAAAAATATGAAACAGTTCTAATGGCATTTTATCCTACTTTTTTTCTATCTGCTTTACCCATTAGCAAAAAAAAAAAAATCAAATAATCTACAAATCCAGATTCTAATTACATTAAATAAGCAAAAACATCTTAGCAGTGCTGTGTTTGGCCTGTTGAGTGGAGACTCCACATGTTGGTTCAGGTTAGATATGTGGAAATCTTTTAATATGTGAGGAATTGACATATTGGCATTTATCACCACTGTGTGAAAAACAGTATCAGAGACAAGCTTCTTTTTTCTGAAAGAGAGTGTGTTATTAAATGTTGGGAACAGCTGGTTTGACAGATTGTCCTTGTTTGTTCCCAGCTTAGATTTTGCTGAACACTTGAGCATATATTGGATATGCTATTTAGGCTAGACATGACATTTCCAGTACCTCTTTAAAGGTCAGAATGACAGATGTCTGGGTATAATATTCTCTATGGGAAATATTTAAACAGTGATCAATGCTTATGTATTTTTCAAATACTGCTCTTTATTTTAAGTGGTTTTTAAGAATTTGGTTTTTCAGAGACCTGGATTTCAGTCTTGATTTTTCTATCTCCTGGATATAATGCATAATACTCTGATAAAATGAGGTAATACAAGTGTCTACTTCATAAGATTATTCTGAGGACTAAATATATGAAAATACTTTGCAATTTTAAAGTGCTATATGAACACTAGCTTCTTCATTATAGGTATCATGTATGATTATTTTCTATGTGAATAAACACACATACTAATTTCTAAATAAGTGGATAAATGGATGGAAGGATGGATGAATGTTAGAATCCACATCTAACAGATAACTGGCTTCTTCATACGTTGGCTGTGCTGTCATCCAAAATTAACCATGACACAGTAATCAATTCAGCATCTTTCCACGGTATGGAAATACTATAATACTATTAATATTCTAAGCACTATTGTATATACCACATTTCCCAGACATTTAATGAAGGAGACAGGAGAAGGCTTAACACATCTCAGAGCATACAACTTTATAAATGCCTCTACTCCCAAGTCTAACTGCCGACTAGGAGTGGTGGTTGAGTTTGGGTGTTATTAGTGCCTTTGATCAGTCTTCATTTTCCAGTCTCATTTTTCCTTCTAGTTCCTAGATTCCTCTTGCTTCTGCCCAAATTTTCCATACCCTTACCATACAGCATATTAGGTTTACTCCAGTTCTTCCCTTGCCCCTCAAAATCTTATGTATCACAATTTATAAAGCATGGCTCTTGCAGTCATCATTTACCAGGGTTCACTTTCCTAAGAAGCAGCAGATGATTTTAAACAAGTGTGCTTCCCATTAAACAGGCTAGTTCCTAAATAAAGATACTGTTATGTGGGGGAAATGTCATTATGTTTAATCTGCTCTTGCTAATTATTTTAATGAACTCTACAGATAGTCTGATACAACTTCACATGAATACTTTTTCATTAAATAGAAATATTAGGATTATTTAAATAGAAATTGTCTTTATCTTAAAAGTGTTTTTGAGTGGTTCTAACATTATTACATAGAGTTTAAATTATCATTCACAAAAGAAAAATGGGGGTTTTCATTAATGTAAATGGAAATTTTTCTTCTTAAAATTTTCTGTGACTCTCCATATAGTGGCAGAATTGTGTCCAACTCCAATCAATTTAGGTAAATTGCCATATTCATTTAAAAATTAATCTTATATTGTCCTATAAAGTTGTCTCTTATTCCTGTCACTTTTCAAGGGTTTGTGAAAAGAATTCTTACCTTTCTCTTAATCAATGTAAATTAGCTATAGTATTTCATACTTTAAATTTTACAAATAACATAGAAGAAATTTATGAACTTGGGTATCCCATGGACAGTCAAAGGAGAAAAGTCACATTTAAACATTATTTCACTTCTGTCTCTAAGGCATACTCCCAATATACCTTATTATTATTAATTTCATATAATATACATATTTTTGCAGTAGAACTTATTTGTTAAAACTTTAAAAATATTTTGGTAAGTGATCTCTTTTTATTTCATTTTTAGGAAGTTTTTACAAGTTTATATTTATGTTCCTAAAACTCTGTGTGTGTGAGCTTCAGTTGAGTATGTCACCTGGATAAATAATAATAAATATTTATATTCTAAGATTGGAAATACCCAAAAGGAGCATTCTTATTTAGTAAAGAAATATGTTTTTAAAACACATCCTTAGAATTCAAACAATATGTAAATCTAACAAATGTTTGCTCATACAAAACTATGATGGTTCTAAAATTTTATGGAAAATACTATTCCAGTGTTCATGTCCATCATGATAGAATATTGTGAAATTCATATGAATAGATCCTAGGGAATCTCTAGGTACAGGTGGCATACATTGTATTATTGTCCTCAATGATCCACTCTCTCCTGTAGGAGTATCATACCTCCCTATTCTTGCCAATTCTCCCTGCAGGTGCAGAGATTTAGTCTGAATTACTGGAGAGGATTTTGTTCCCCATGTTTTGTATCTGAGTATCATCCTATTTCCAAGGCAGAGACCTCACTTGTGTAATTAGGATGATTTTCAGATCTCTGAACTTAATGTTCATTAAATATAACTTCCCTTTTCTTTCTTCCTACTTTTCTTCCTCTCTCCCTTCCTTCCTTTTATTCTTTCTCTCTCTCCCTTTCTCTTTTTCTTTCTTTTAAATATAATTCAATTTCTAGCTCACCTGTTTTCCAGGCCACAAAGAAAATTTTACTTTGTTTTCTGAATTGACATTATTCAGTATTAATGTGTTAAGAGCACAAGGGGTGGTGATGGGAAATCTGATTATGAAGCTCTCTATCAACACAGGCTTCACTGAGATGTGCTTGATCTTTCTATCACTAAGACACCTTTAAGACTGATAATCTCTTGGCATATTTGTTCCCTGATGGTTCTTGAGGGTGGAGAAATAGAGGTGCATGCTTCAGTAAGACTTATGCTTGGGACATAGGGATCTTTGTGAGACTAGAAACATCTGCTGGATTCACCTGTGCTCTCTAAACAGAACAACAAAGACTGCATGACACATCTCTTTGTAACATAGTTTCCTGAATATTTTAAGCCCACTGTTGAGATCTACTGCTTAGGAAAAAAAAAAAAGAATCGTTTTAAAATATTACTGCTCACTGACAATGCACCTGGTCACCCAAGAGCTCTGGTGGAGATGTACAGTAGATTAATATTGTATTCAAGCCTACTAACACAACATTCATTCTGCAGCCCATGGATCAAGAAGTTAATCACCATTCTAGATGTCATGAAGACATTCATGATTCATGGGAAGAGGTAAAAATACTCTAACATAGAATTAATTTTTAAAATTGGTTTTCATTTAACATTCTGAACACTCATACAGCTCATTATTAGGGTAGAACCAATCTCATTTAATACTAGAAACATATTTGGAAAGGTGCCACCCATTCATTTGTTTTCTTTTGAGGTTAAAACTATGGAAGTCTAGTAAATGTAGAAAATGTTCCAATGCTGACTGAGATCAAATGTCAAATCATGAATGTTCTTGTGACAAACACATTAAGAGTGTCCTATGTGGAGTGGGCAGCTGCAAAGAGCAGTGGAGCAACCAGCGCCACGAGAGGGTGGGCAGCCACCTCCCTTCCTGGCAGGAACGCATGCAGCACTTGGCCACGGTGCTGGGAGAGGGTGCAATCCACCCACCTGCCCCCCAAACCCCGAGCACAGCATCTGACTGCAGCATTGGGAGGGGGAGTGACCCACCTGCCCACTGGGAAAGAGCTCATCTCCTGACCCAGTGTTAGGAGGGGATATGATCTGCAAGCCAACAGCCACTGGGAGCAGCACAGACAAGGGTGCCAACAGAGGGCCTCTGGAAACAGCAAGCTGAGTTCGCAAAACAGGGCGAAGACACAAAGACCTCTAGATAAAATCATTAAGAATACACTGTCTCCAGGAGAACTAGATAACTGATACTTCTTAAGCCACAGTGCCAGAGAGATATGAGCAATATGAAGAAGCAGAAGAGCCACTCCCAATTAAAAGTTCAAGAAAAATCCCCAGAAAGAACAATCAAGGAAATAGAAATTGATGGCCTACTAGATCAAGATTTTGAAAAAGGAACAAAAAGAAATAGTGTTTAGAGATCTAAAATATGTCAAAAATGAAATAGAAGCTATAAAGAAGAACCAAGTAGAATTAGTAAACTCATTTGCTGAGTTGAGAGTTGACCAAAAGGGTGTACAAAGCAGGCTAGATAACACAGAGAAACAAATAAGTGACCTAGAAGACAGGACAACAGAAAGCACCCAATCAGAACAGCTGAGAGAAAAACAAATAAAAAACAATGAAAACAATATTAGGGACCTATGGGGTAATATAAAGCATGCCAATCTACATACAATAGGGGTTCCAGAAGGGGAAGAAACAACAAAGGGAATTGAAAAGGTCGTTGAAGAAATCATGACTGAAAACTTCCCAAACCTAAAGAAGGAATCACATATCCAAGTACAGGAGGCTCAGAGGGTCCCAAACAGGAAGAACCCAAACAGACCCACACCAAGACATACCATAATGAAGATGGATATAGTCAAGGATAAAGAAATGATCCTACTTTATAATGATTAAAGGAGTGATACAAGATGAGGATATTACACTCATTAACATATATGCACCCAATATAGGAGCACCTAAGTACATACAAGAATTACTAACAGAGATAAAGGGGGCTAATGATGGGAATACAATCATAGTTGGAGATTTTAACACTGCATTAACATCACTAGACAGATCTTCCAGACAGAAAATAAACAAGGCAATAGAGAAATTAAATACTACAATAGAAAAACTAGATTTGGTGGGTATTTTCAGAGCATTACACCCCCCAAAAATAGGATATACATTCTTTTCAAGTGCACATGGAACATTTTCCAGGATCGATCAAGTACATGGGCACAAAAGAAACCTCAACAATTTTAAGAAGATAGAAATTATCTCAAGCATCTTTACTGACCACAATGCCATGAAACTGGAAATCAACAACAGAGAAACAAAGGAGAAAAAAAGGAAAGCATGGAGATTAAACAATATGTTATTGAAAAAACAATGGATCAATGAGGAAATAAAAGCTGAAATTAAAAAATACATTGAGACAAATGATAAAGAAAGCACAACCACTCAAAACCTATGGGACACAGCAAAGGCAGTGCTAAGAGGGAAGTTTATAGCAATACAGGCCTTCCTCAAAAAAGAAGAACAATCTCAAATAAACAATTTAACCCACCACCTGAAAGAATTAGAAAAAGAAGAACAAAAAGCCCCAAAAAGCAGCAGAAGGAAGGAATTAATAAAGATCAGAGAGGAATTAAATACAATAGAGTTTAACAAGACCATAGAAAAAATCAACCAAACCAAAAGCTGGTTTTTTGAAAAAGTAAAGTCGACAAACCTCTGGCCAAACTCACAAAGAAGAAAAAAGAGAGAGCACAAATTAGCAAAATAAGAAAGGAAAACGGAGAAATTACAACAAACAAAATAGAAATACAGAATATCATACGAGAATATTATGAAAAACTATATGGAACCAAACTGGATAACCTAGAGGAGATGGACAAGTTTCTGGAAACATACTGTCCACCAAAACTGAATCAAGAAGAATCTGAACACTTGAACAATCCAATCACTAGAAAGGAAATAGAAATAGCAATTAAAAACTTCCCTACAAATAAAAGTCCAGGACCAGACGGCTTCACCGGGGAATTCTACCAAACATACAAAGAAGAACTCATACCAGTCCTTCTCAAACTCTTCCAGACGATTGAAAAGGAGGGAATACTCCCAAACTCATTCTATGAAGCCACCATCACCCTGATACCAAAACAAGGCAAAGACACTACAAAAAAAGAGAATTATAGGCCAATATCACTGATGAACATAAACGCCAAAATCCTCACCAAAATTTTAGCAAATAGAATCCAACAACACATAAAAAAGATTATACATCATGACCAACTGGGGTTCATCCCAGGGACACAAGGCTGGTTCAACATACGCAAATCAATCAGTGTAATACATCACATCAACAAGAGAAAGGACAAAAACCACATGATCATCTCAATCGATGCAGAAAAAGCATTTGATAAAATTCAACACCCATTTATGATAAAAACTCTCGCCAAAGTGGGTATAGAGGGAACATGTCTCAACATAATAAAAGCTATATATGACAAACCTACAGCCAGCACAGCACTCAATGGTGAAAAACTCAAAAGCTTCCCACTAAAATCTGGGACAAGACAAGGATGCCCACTATCACCACTCCTATTCAACATAGTCCTGGAAGTCCTAGACACAGCAGTCAGGCAAGAGAAAGAAATAAAAGGGATCCAAATTGGAAAAGAAGAGGTAAAAGTGTCATTATATGCCAATGACATGTTACTATATATAGAAAACCCTAAAAGGTACACAAAAGCTACTAGAGCTGATTGAAGAATTCAGCAAGGCAGTAGGCTACAAAATTAACGTTCAAAAATCAGTTGCATTTCTTTACACTAACGATAAATCAATAGAAGAAGAAAGTAAAGAAACAATCCCCTTTAAAATAGCACCCAAAGTAATAAAATATCTGGGAATAAATCTAACCAGGAGGTGAAAGAATTATACACAGAAAACTATAAACCATTGATGAAGGAAATTAAAGAAGACTTTAAAAAATGGAAAGATATCCCATGCTCTTGGATTGGAAGAATCAATATTGTTAAAATTGTCACACTGCCCAAGGCAATCTACAGATTTAATGCAATCCCTATCCAATTACACAGGACATATTTCACAGAACTAGAAAAAATCACAGTAAAATTCATATGGAACCATCAAAGACCTAGAATTGCCAAAGCATTACTGAAGAGAAAGAAAGAGGCTGGAGGAATAACTCTCCCAGACTTCAGACAATACTATAGAGCTACAGTCATCAAGACAGCATGGTATTGGTACCAAAACAGACATATAGACCAATGGAAAAGAATAGAGAGCCCAGAAATGAACCCACAAACTTTTGGTCAACTCATCTTTGACAAAGGAGGCAAGAATATACATTGGAATAAAGACAGTCTCTTCAGCAAATGGTGTTGGGAAAACTGGACAGCAGCATGTAAAACAATGAAGCTAGAACACTCCCTTACACCATATACAAAAATCAACTCAAAATGGGTTAAAGACTTAAACATAAGACAAGATACAATAAACCTCCTAGAGGAAAACATAGGCAAAACATTATCTGACATACATTTCAAAAATTTTCTCCTAGAAGAAATAAAAGCAAGAATAAACAAATGGGACCTAATGAAACTTACAAGTTTCTGCACAGCATTGGAAACCAGAAATAAAACAAGAAGAAAACCTACGGAATGGGAGAAAATTTTTGCAAGTGAAACCAACAAAGGCTTGATCTCCAGAATACATAAGCGGCTCATACGACTCAATAAGAAAAAAATAAACAACCCAATCCAAAAATGGGCAGAAGACCTAAACAAGCAATTCTCCAAGGAAGACATACAAATGATCAAAAAGCACATGAAAAAATGCTCAATATCACTAATTATCAGAGAAATGCAAATCAAAACTACAATGAGGTATCACCTCACACCAGTCAGAATGGCCGTCATTCAAAAATCCACAAATGACAAATGCTGGAGAGGCTGTGGAGAAAGGGGAACCCTCCTACACTGCTGGTTGGAATGCAGTTTGGTGCAGCCACTATGGAAAACAGTGTGGAGATTCCTCAAAAGACTAGGAATAGACTTACCATATGACCCAGGAATCCCACTCCTGGGCTTGTATCCAGAAGGAAATCTACTTCAGAATGACACCTGCACCACAATGTTCATAGCAGCACTATTTACAATAGCCAAAACATGGAAACAGCCTAAATGTCCATCAACAGGTGACTGGATAAAGAAGAGGTGGTATATTTATACAATGGAATACTGCTCAGCTATAAAAACCGACAACATAATGCCATTTGCAGCAACATGGATGCTCCTGGAGAATGTCATTCTAAGTGAAGTAAGCCAGAAAGAGAAAGAAAAATACCATATGAGATCGCTCATATGTGGAATCTAAAAAACAAAAACAAAAACAAACAAAAACAAAGTATAAATAAAGGACAGAAATAGACTCACAGACAGAGAATACAGACTTGCGGTTACCAGGGGGGTGGAGGGTGAGAAGGTATAGACTGGGATTTCAAAATTGTAGAATAGACTACACTGTATAGCACAGGGAAATATACACAAAATGTTATGATAACTCACAGAGAAAAAAAATGTGACAATGAGTATGTATATGTTCATGAATAACTGAAAAATTGTGCTGAACACTGGAATTTGACACAACATTGTAAAATGATTATAAATCAATAAAAAATTAAAAAAAAACTACCCCATAAAAGGTGAATTATATAGTCATAGGAAAGAATAATTTTAACAAAGCTTTAGTGAGGTTACATTTGATGTAGTGTTTATCATTTTAGTATAGATTCTTCATCCTATTGTTCAGTCTTAGAAAGTCAGAGTTACTGAAATATAGCTGTGTGACCTTAGAAATGCCATGTAATCCCTCTGATCCTTTTCTACCTTAATCTGGAAAAGGAGCATTTATTAACACTTTATATACAATGCTGTTAGAAAAAAGTAAGTGAGAGGATTATGTAATGTGAAATATTAATTACAGGGTAACTAAAATTATTGCCATTTTAACTGTAAGCAAGAGCTAAGATTATAAGGGAAGAAAATGACTTTTCTCACAGCTCATGCATGAACATGTTCCTTTCAATGAACTGATGATAATATTTTGCAAGGGTTTCATACTTATATCCTTATAGAGAATAGACATTAACATAAAATGTGTTAAGTGGAAGGATATAAGATTATGGAGAACAATGAGGCTCAGTTACTTAATAGGAATGTTCTAAAAGAAGCATTTACTTTTCATTTTTATTAGAACATGACACGACTACAGAGATGTCTGGCTTAAAGACAGCTAGTTTTAGATGTAGTTTACAGAATTACTCTCCAACTGCATTTCTTTAATAAATATTTTGCTTCAAAACTGTTGTTGTCTACAAATCAGCAAAATCAGACTGTGGAAACTTCAGTTTCGTAGTAACATTGATACTTGTCTTTTCAATTCTGCTCTTTTCTACTTTTCTTTTATTCTAAACATTTGCTTTACTACAATAAAGATCCACAAAGTGTTCCCTATTTACTTCTTCTATTTGGTACCCACTGATTAACTGTATTTTGGGATAGAAGGATGGGGGTCAAGACCAATAAAAAACGTAAGAGAACAACACAGAAAAGAACCTAGAACTTTGCATGGGCACATACAAAGGAATTACTTCTGTAAGCTGAAGAGCTTAGAATGAATTTAGTGAATGAACCAATGGAGTCAACAGACTGTAAACGGTTTGAAATATCTGCAGTTAGAATATAATGACACGTAGAAGGAATTTCAACAGCCATTACCCTTTCAATCTCTGATAGAATAATGAACCGACAGCTTCATAAGCATTTCATCTCTACTGTAAATTATTACATCGCTATTGTATATCCTAAAATAATCATCCTGAGTTTCATTTATTCTTATCTGAATAAATGTTTTCATTCTAGTAATGTTCAAATTAGTAAAGACCTAGCTTTGTGCTCTTAGCTGGATTGTGAAATGCTTGAGAAAAATGCTGTTTTTTTAATGGTGGATTGCATGTGTTTTAAAATTATTATAACATTAAGAAAATCCTTTCATAAGTATGAACTATATAAGGTTATGATTTTTATTAGAGAAATTATAACTGTATACATAAAATTTTGAAATGGTCTGTTTAATTAAAATCAATATTATCACCAATTACAGTAAGTGATCAAAGCAGATAAAAATAAACCAGATGTGGTTTGTCACCAAATGAGATAATTGCAAGTCTATGCTTTAATATTTTAAACTAATCATTTACATAAATATTTTAATGATTTTTCTTGATCAACTACAGTATATTTCATATTTTGTGAGCATTTCCTTTAATTCTAAATGTGATTAAAAAAAGACTGCCTTAAGATTAAAAATATGTTAACTTAAATTGATATCAAATAATATCTTAATGAATCCAGGCACTTGTGTCTTTGAAATTAATGTTTTTAAAAGCATTCAATATCCTTTGTCATGCCATCATTTGGTAAAAATGTCAATGCACATTTTAAAAAGCATTCTGTAATCTGGTTTGATCTTTAAATATACTTAAGAAATGTTATTATATTAAACTGGGAGAAGTATTTAATATCCCAGAAAGTAAGTAAAAAATAAATAAATAAATTCAGGTCACAAGCTTACCTAAATTTTTTATTCTACTTAAAAACACTTAAAAGTGTTCTTTTATAATCATTTTTTCAAAGATTCCCAAATTATGTAAACAACAACAGAAACAAGTACAAATCTGCAAACATACTGCTCTCCTTGCAAACTGAAATAGAGTTACACATTTTGAAATTTTACTTTTTGCAGCACACAGCTAAGAAAGATTAATATTGCTCCTGTTGGTGGCATAGAAGCATAGAACTCTTAGTGCCACTCTACCAACACATTACAGACAAGGAAGGCACAGATACAGTGAGTATTAGAGATCTGATGATAATCTTTAGGATTCTCAATCGAAGAACCTGGAGATATATAAGACAAATGCAACACTGACACACTCAAACAAATTTGGTATAGAATTGTATGAATATACTCTTCATCTCCTCTTTTTCTGCTATGCTCCTTTTTCTTATCTATTGCTCATCCTAAGTTTTTCACTCTTGGAATCTCCTCTGTGCCTTCTTAAACTTGAAATATTTTAGTCAACTGTGTTGACATTTAAATCCAAGTCCCTGTGTTTGTTTAGCCATTCTGGATTGACTCCCATCAGCCAGTCAGTTCCAGGTTGATGAACCTATCACTTATGTTTGCCACACCTGTGACCTACTTGGAGCATATCTTTTCTGCTTCTGGACAAGCTTCTAGGTAATGATCCCCTATCTACATAATCAATCTGGCTTATTGCCTGAGACTCTGATCAGCGTAATTACAAATTTTTGGAATAACTAAGAATAATTTAGTTACATCAGCTATATATAAAGAAGTGATTAAATGATGGTTCTAGTCAGTGAACTGTGAGAAATTCATAAAGTCATGTAATCACAACCATGACTAGGATACAGAAGTTTCCTAACTGAAAAACAAAACAAAACAAAACTCCGATTTTACTCAAATGCTCTCCACGTCTCAACCCATGGCTACTACTAATTGTTTTTACTTTTCTAGAAGGTCACGCACATGAAATCATACAGTATGACAGTAATCTCGAATTTTAATTCTTTCAGGACACAATACATTTGAGACTCCTCTGCATTGCTGCAAGTTCTTTTTATTGCTGAGTAGTGTGCCATTGTATGAATGTACACCCCGTAGGACATCTGTTTCTAGATTTCAACAACTATAAATTATTCTGCTACAAACAGTCACATGCAGGTTATTTTGTCAACAGCAGTATTTATTTCTCTGAATATATAACTAAGAATGGAACTGCTGGGTCATATGGTAAGAGTATGTTTAATTTATAAGAAATATTGTTTTACATTCCCTCCAGCAGTGCATAATTTACATCTGCTCATGTCCTCAGCACTTACTATTGTCATTTTAAAAATATGTATTCACTTTAATAGATGTGCAGTGGTTTCTCACTGGGGTTTTATTTTAGTTTTCCAATGCCTAATGGTGTTGAGCATCTTTTATTGTGCATATTTGCCATTGGTATATCTTCAGTGATAAACTATCATTCAAATATTCAAATTCATTCAAATACTTTAACATTGTCTTTCAACAGATATGGAGAAAAATAGTTTCTTCTATCTTTAGTTTGCATCTTTACTCTCTTAACAGTTATTTTTCTCAGAGCAATTTTTAAAAATTTGATGAAGCTTAATTATCAAGATTTTCTTTTATGAACCATGCTTTTGATGATTTAACAAAGAACAGTTGAGTTAATCTGTGGCCCTGAAATTTTTCTTTTCAGTTTTTGTCTAAAAATATTAGTTTTACTCTTACATTTAGATTTACTACTCATTTTGAATTAATTTTTGTATAAAGTATAAAATGAGATTTACCAGACTATCCTACCCCAACATATGCCTCCTTGACATTGGGATTATTTTGAGCCAAAGGCCACTGAGAACCAAGAGACACAGGAAAAGCTCTAAAATCTGAGCACAAGTTCTCCTTTTTTAAGGAAATTTACATTTATAAAGTAAATTTCCATTTCTTTAGAAATCTCTACCAGGAAGAGGAAGACTCTTAACAATTCTTATTAATGGAGAAAACATTGACTTAAAGCTGCAAAGCAAACCTTACTAAACAACCCATGTTTACTATTTTTTTCCATAACTTGCTTTCCCTGCCCAGAAACCCCAAATTCCTTTTCCTTTGTTTTAGCCTAAGATGATATATAAACCCAAGTTCTTACCAATTTCAGTTACTCATCTCTGAGTACTCCCATTTGTAAGTGCTATGCACATGTTATTAAACTTGTTTGTTTTTCTCTCATTAACCTGTTTTTCTGGCCAGTCTCCTTTACAGGGCCACTACTGGATAACCTAAGATAGGTAGATGAAAAGATTTTTCCTCCTTTGCAAAGGCAAGATCAACTTTTGTTTTTTGCTTATTGATATTCAGTTGTTATAGTCTTTGTTTATTGCAAAGATATTCTTTTTCCATTGAAGTACCTTTGTCAAAATCAATTGACTATGTTTATGTGCATCTATTTCTGTATTCTATTTTACACATCTGTATGTCTATCCTTTCACAAAGATTATAGTAGTTTAATTACTGTAGCTTAATGTAGTTTACTTAAAACCAGATAGAGACTTGCAGCTTTGTTCTTTTTCAAAATCATTTTGCCTAATCCAGTAACTTTGCATTCCATAAGCAAGATAGACCCAACATAGAGATATCCCAAAAACTCCTGCTGGAACTTGACTGAGATTTCTTAAATTTATAGGACAATTTGAGGGAACTAAAATCTTAATTATACTGAGTCTTCAAATCCATGAATATGGTTTATCTCTCCACTTATTTATATATTCTTTTTCTTTTATCAGTTCTGTGTAGTTTTCAACATACAAATCCTTCACATACTACATTAGACTTTGGACCCAAAGTTGCTAATTCTGGGAGCAGTTTAAAGGTAATTTTTATTTCAGCTTTTAATTGGTCATTGTTAGTTAATAGAAGAAAAATAATCAATTTTGTATATTGATCTTGTATATTGTTATCTTGGTCAATTTTCTTTTTATTCCTAGAATCTTTTAGGTACAGCCCTTGGCATTTTCTATGTAAATAACCATTTCTTTTGTGATTATAAACAATTTTTTTTCAAATCTGTATGCACTTTATTTATTTTTCTTGCTTACTGCATTGTCTATGACTTCCAGTGAAATCTTAGATGGGGAGAATGAAACAGATATCCATGACTTGTTTCTAATCACAAAGAAATCATCTAAACTTTCTCTAAATATGAGGCCAACAGTGAGTTTGTCGATACTGTCAGGTTAAGGATGTTTCCTTCTCTCCTTAAAATGCTGAGAAATTTTATCATTAATGCATACTGAGTTATTTCAAATGCTTTTAAACATACAGTAGTATGATCACTTGGTTTTGCTTATTTATTCTGTTAAATATGATAGATTACACTGATTTTTTTTAAACTGATTTAGGTAGAATTTAATATCATAACATTTATCACCCATTTAAGTATACAATTCAATGATTTTAGAAAATTTATATGGGTGTGCAATTCACAACAATCTAATTTTAAATTATTACCATCACCCCAGAGAGTTGCCTTCATGTTCATTCAAAATTACTCCCTTCTTAAACTTTTGTACACTGTTGATGGGAATGTAAATCGGTGCAGCCACTGTGGAAAACAGTATGGAAGTTACTCTAAAAAGCAAAAATGGAACTACAATATGATCCAACAATTCCACTCATGGCTATGTATCTGAAGAAAATGAAAACATTAATCCAAAAAGATGTATGCACCTTAATGTTCATAGCAGCATTACTTACAATAGCTAAGATATGGAAGCAACCTACGTGTCTATCAGCAGATGAATGGATAAAGAAGTAGTGGTATATGTGTAGTATACACACACACACACACACACAGTTACATACATATATGACATGGACTACTACTCAGCCACAAAAAAGAATGAAGTTTTCCATTTGCAACAACAATAGATGGATGTGGAGGGTATTATGCTAAAATAAGTCGGAAAAAAAATACTGTATATTATCACTTACATACAGAATCTAAAAATAAAAAAACCATGAACATAGTGTAAGAGAAACAGAGTCTCAGATATAGAGAATGAATAAGTTGTCACCAGTGGGAAGAGGGACAAGACAGGAGTAGAGGATTAAGTGATATGAACTATGTGTAAGATAAATAAGCTACAAAGATATAATGTACAGCAAAGGGAATATAGCCAATAGTTTATAATAACTATAAAGGGAATATAACCTTCAAAAATTGTGAATCACTATTTTGTATACCTGAAACTTATATTGTAAATTAACTATACCTCAATTAAAAATTATTTTCATCTTCTACTACCAGACTTAGACAACCTCCCCTAGACATAAGTAATCTACATATTTAACATTTCTGTTGTTCTTTATAACATGGCATGATATTACTTCATTTCAACCTAAGGTATTTTTAGTATTTCTTGTAAGGTGGGTCTGTTAGCAACAAATTTTCACAATTTTTGTTTATCTGGTCTTTATTTCACTTTCATATGGGAAGTATTCTTTTAACAGCCTTATCGATATATTATTGATACACAAGGACCTGCATATATTTAAAGTATACAATTTGATGATTTTGAAACATACATGAAACCATCACCCCAATCAACGTAACAAACATATCCACCATATCCAGAAATTAGGAAGACCTTTTTTTTTCTTTCTATAATGTGAGTACATTCTTCCACAGCCTTTTGCCTGCCATTATTTCTAATATAAAACAGCCTTCAATAGTACTGATTTCCTGTGTATGAACCATTTTTCTCTTGCTGCATTTAAAATTTTCACTTTTGGCTTTCAACAGTTTGACCATAAATTTCTAGGTGTGGATTCTTTGTATTTATCCTGTTTAGAATTTATCAAGCTTCTTGGATATGCAGACTAATGTTTTTCATAAAATTTGGGAAATTTTAATCATTTTTATCACATTATTTTTCTACTCCTTTTTTCCCAGTCCTCTCAGATGCCTGTCACACATATTTTGGTACATCTGGTATTTTCTAAAAGTTCTCTGAAGCTCTATTTATTCTTCAGTCTTTAAAAGATGTTTTTTTCCTTCACACTGGATCATTTATTGCTAGTTAAAATTGTAATGTATCAGACCACGTAGAGTTGGTCCAGGTATAAAAAAATAAGTCAACAGGATAAAATAGAGTGGAAAAATAAATTGGCACTGGATATATGACCGAAGTCACACTCCTGTTTAATGGAGAAAGGATGGACTAGTCAATAAACGGTTTCTCAAAAATTACTTAACTGGACAAAAGGGAATGTAAACTAAATTCCACATTAAAATCAGCATTAGATGGATTAAAATATTTAATACATAAGTTAAAAGTTGAAAAGCTTTAGAAGCATTCATATAAGAATAACTTTATGACCTCACTGGAGAGATGGCTTCTTAAATAAGACATCATGGGAAAATAATATATTTGATATCTTTATATAAAAATCGTCTTTGTATCAAAAAGTGTGATAGAAAGAACATGTTACAGACAGAAAACATGTTTGAGTGCATGTAACCAACAATTAATATCCAAAACATAAGAAGGTATTTTATATAATTCAATAAAAACAATAAAAGTAAAATAAAAATCAATACACTAATTATATAACATTATTTTCAATTACACTAGTAATCAGCAAAACCTCAAAATTATGCATTATCATTCTATTATTGTGATCAAAAATAAACACACCTATATAAACACACATACAAACAACAAACATCACACACAAAAAAAACCAAAAAACATTTAACAGTATCACATGCAGTCATGGATATAGAATATTAGAATCCATAATCCACTAATATTGAAATGTAAATTGTCAAAACTACTTTGAAGAACTATTTGGCAATATTTAACAAAGCTGAATATACTCATACCCTCAAATTTCCACTACCAAAGGTTTAAGATATTATAGATTATACATGAGCATAAGACATTACAATAATGTTATAGTGGGATTAAAACACAGTGGAAGGAGGAAAACTGGAAATATTGAATGTAAACAAGTCTCTTGAATAGCAAATAGAGGTGTGTTCAAAATATATTTTTTAGATTGGACTGAAATAACCTCATGCATATGTGCTGAGTGGAATGATGCACTGACATGTATGGGATTCAAACGCTGGTGGTTAGGTAGACATGAGGGTGAATGTCAATGGAAAGTTTATGGAAATAAAGTGTTTTACAGCTTATTGTGTATCTTTATGGAAATAAAGGTAATCTCTCCTCTTGGATTCTAATTTCCATCTCTGCAACCCTTCAGACAAAGAAAAAGACCTATTTCCTCAAGCAATGTCTCTATAATAAATGATCATGACAATAACATTCATATAGAGTATCTGACCCTTTATTATTTGACAAGACCTGTCCTTGCTAAGGCGTGGAGAATCAGACTGAGAGAGGCTAAGAGATTCACCGAAGATAAAGTAGCTAGGAACACAAATGTAAAATGTAAACCAATGCCGACTGACACCAGAATTCAACTTAGCCAACTTCAATAACTTAACCCTGTCAGACTGCCCATCTGACTATATACATACCAGTTCTTTAATTTGCAACTACTGCTTAAGTGTTTTCCATATTTTCTTATACACATGCTTTTTATACTGTGGATTTTTCGACCATAACAAAACTCTGAGATAGCAAGCTTCGAGATACACTTTTCCAGTTACCTGGCAATAAGCTGCTTGACAATAAGGCAATAAATCTGAGCTGAGATAGTCTTCACTATTTTACATTTCTTGATCCATCCTTGTCTAGACTTATTCTGCTTCTTTTATCTTTCTAGTTATATGAGCCAAAAGTATTTTTTCTTTAAAATAATTTGAATTCACCAAAAGAGAGCAGAATAATCCAATTCCCAACCTTCAGTCAGATTCAGTCTTTCCCTTCCTTATGTTCTCATTATAGTTTCTTCACATATAGCATTTAGTAAACTATCATTAAACTTTTCTGTATACATTTCTTATTTTCTCAAGATGGAAGGTAAAGACTATATCTTCTTTAACTCTGGAGTACTGCTTTCCCTGATACTATGCTTCTGAAATAGTTATTGTAGGAAAAATTATACTGTACTAAAATTGATTAAAAAGAATAAAGACCTGTGGCAGAAATGTGGTCCTTCAGTCAAAAGAAACTGAATTCTTCTATAATTGATAACATTGCATTTTAATTTTCCCACTGGCATAATAGGGATTAAATGGCCCTAAGGTATTAAAAGTATTAAAATGGTTAATGTAGAGTTTCACATTTTTAGTATATGTAGATTAATTGTACTGAAGATTGTGTATATGTAGCTTCATTTCTTCATGAAGTTTTCTGTCTAAATATGAGAAAAAGACTTCTATATTTCACATTAGTAATCGATATGAGCAACATATTATTTGCTAGAAACAATTACCATGCATAGAAATAATCTACCAGTTTTTTACCTACCGAAATATATTGTAACTATTTCCATGTTGTCCATAATTTTAATTATCAGGAATACTTACTTCATTTCCTAATAAAAGTCACATTTATTGTAGAAATATTTATGGTTATGCCAAAATTTAGTATGATTTTTGTCACAAATAAAACTAATTTTATCTTTTTAAATTTAAACAGTTTTTATTACAGAAAGGTTGTCACATAATTAACTATTTCTCTGCATTGTACACAATTATTTTTATTCCCCACAGTAAGACTGCTTCCTAACTTCCTATCTGATGTTGACAGGTACTAAAATTCTAGTTTTAACAGAATAGTAATAAAAATTCCTCAGTGATTTAGGTTGAAGGCAGTTCACTGGGACATGGCTCTTGCACTGTTATTGGAATGTACAAATGTCTTTTTACTCTTTTGTCTTTCACATACAAAAAACAAGATAAATTATCTGTAGGCATGGGCAGTGGCAGCAGTAAACCATTATATGTTTTCCACTGAAACTAGTAACTGATGGTTATAGTTATTTCCTTATACAATAAGCCACCTTTTCTTCCTTCATTTCCTTCAACTGACTTCTCTGAAGTTATTGGTGAGGAACGCTGCCTTGAGCTTCCTTCACAACTCAGTAACAATGGTTAAGCACTATTTCAGAAATATAACATGCTACCTCCCATACCAACTCCCATTTCATCATTCTACCCATTAGAGGGTCCTTCTCTTTAGAACTTCCTGTGACTACATCTTCCGCTATAATTAACCAGGAGGCCTCTCCAGCATCATCCAATAAATTACTTCTTACAACCTTCATTGGATCTTTGATTCCTTTATCATCAAATTCACATAATCTACAAGTGTACTGCTGTAACCAACTCCTGAGGAGCTTTGCCTAATTTTCTCAGCTATCACTGATCCTTCAATATCTGAATTCTTAGTAATGGTCATTGCAGGAATTTTGAGTGTTCTTTTAATAATTTCCATATCAATTTTTGATCTGCTTTAGCTTGAGTTATTGAGTCCAAGGCTGGAATGCACTGAAGCAGAGCACAAACACCTTCCAGAACAATGCGTTCCTCAACAGCAGCTCATGTAACACTGAGAGCACCTGTAACTCTTTTTATTCACTTCAACACCATCTGTCTCAACCAACTTTCAGCAAAATTACTCCACCTGAGTTCTGTCAGATGATAATTTCACTTTATCTTTTCACATTTACTGGTTGTAATATATAATAGCTCAATGATCTCTTAAATATGTTTTGCAGTTTGAACTTTGTCACCTTTTTCTTTCAAGAGCATGGCATCATCTTTGGTCACAATGACCTCCCCAACTTCTCCTAAGTCTAGAGGCTTAACAACTTCAAGATTTAGAGTCAATCCTTCTTTTTCAAACACGGCAATATCAGAATAATAGCTAAGATTTTAATATGCTTCTTTCTATTTAATATGCTTCTTGGTCACCAAAACCAAGAGCTTTAACTGCTATAACTTGAAGACCAACTTTTAGCCTACTCAAAACAAGTGTATCTAGACATTCTCCATCAAAATCTTTAGCAATTATGATCAAGGGCTTACTGTGAGCATAGGCAAGTTAAGAGCAGCTATAATAAACTGAAAAGAAGAAATTTTCTTTCATTCAACAAAGCATAGGCATCTTGTAATTCACATTTCTGATATTTTGATGTATCAATACAGTATAGAGAAATATAACCTCAATAAAATTCATTCCCTCAGTAATTTCTAATTCATCATTAAATGTTTTTCCATTCTTTACTGTGATGACACTCTTTCTTCTAACCTTTTTTATTGCATCAGATATGATGTAGCATTTGTCTCCATTTGCAAAACTCCCAACAACGTGAGCAATTTCTTCAAGGGTTGCCACAGGTTTAGACTACCTCCCAAGTTCACCAATTACAACATCACCAGATACCATCACACATCTCCTGATTTTCACTAGATTAGCATCTTGGTTAATCTTCTAAAAGCCTTCTTTGGCAATAAAACTTGCCAGCACAGCAGCAGTAGCATATCATTCCCATCCTCTTCATTTATGCTGTTGGCAACATCTTAAACAAGTTTAGTGCTAATATTTTTGTATTCCTTTCCCTTGTTATTCATTTAATCCTGAGGTAAACAAATTTAAATTTGAACACACTTGAATGGAATGCCTAAAGGGGTAAAATTCATCTCACATTTATGTTATAGAAACTATCATGCTCTTAGAACAGATACATTTGAACACAATTTTCTATTGAGTAAAACAGAATCAAAATTTGTAGTTGCAAATTAAGAACCCCTGAAGCCTACAAATAAAATGTGAAAGTTATATTTTGGGTATTATATCTGACTTATCAAGCAGTCAATTTTTTATCTACTCTAAGTTCTCTGAGAACTGAGTTGAAATTGACTTAATTTAAAAATAGAGCAAAGAGCCTTCTGCACATTCAAAACTTAAGACATAAACTCACTCAAATAAAATTTGTTAAATTCACTAATCAAAGAGTTCCTCAGGCTTTAACCCAGACTAATGCTTTTTAGTGACTGAGCAATATCCTTGTTCAACAGCCTTGAGAGCCTTTGCATTTTTTATCAAACAATATATTGCAACTAACAATTAATTTTGCTTCAATAAACTTTATTTCCCATGGTAGAAAAACATGTGATATGTTTTCAAACAAATGCTGTTAAGAAGTGTATTAATTTAAAAAGGCTTTGGAATGAGGGCATTGCCAAAATGGCACAGTAGGGAGACCCAGAGCTCATTTCCTTCTATGGGCACATCAATATGACAACTATTTGCAGAGTGACTGTTGATGAGAAGGACTTGAAAACTAGCAGAAAACATTTTCCACAACTAAATTTATAAATAAAGAACCACAATGAGACAAGAAGGAAGGGCAGAGAAGTGCTATAGTCAAGATTCACATCCCTGGGTAGGAGACCCACAAATGGGAGGATAATCACAACTGCAGAGGTTCTCCCCAAGAAGCATGGGGTCCAAGGCTCCCTGCTGCAGGAACCTGAACCGGGAAGATGAGCCAGCAGAACATCTGGCTTTGAAGGCCACTGGGGCTTGTGTAAAGGCTTCTACAGAAGGCTGTAGAAAACAGAAACTTCAGACTTAAAGGGCTCACGAAAACTCTCACATGCTCCAAGACCCAGCACAGAAGAAGTAATTTAAAAGGACACTGGGTCAGACCCACCTGCTGATGTTGGAGAGCCTCCCAGAGAAGTAGGATGCAAAAGAGAACCCCTGGGACACAGATACTGGTAGAAGCCATTTTGGGGAGCTTGTTCTACCAAGAGGACACTCATGCTACCAAGTGCCACTATGGAGTTAGCAGTAGGGGCTTACCAACAAACCAGCCAGTCAGCTCCAGTCCTAGGACATTTTAGGTAAAGCAGCCATTCATGTGTGGGCCTAGTCCCTACCCACGAGCAGGCTGGCATCAGGACCCCAGAACCCAACAAGCAGTGCTCCATGATGCAGCCCCATCTACCTGCAGGCTGCAGACAACTTGATGAAAGGACAGTTCCCGCTAACAGCATACTCACAGCAGTCAACTCTGTAACAGAAGGGCTCATGCAGCCCACATATGGAGCATCGCTTCAGCATAAAGCTCCTGTGACCAGACGGGAGCATGCTGGGGCCCACAGGATGTCTCCTGCATAAGGCTACTTCTCCAAGATCAAGAAACATAACTGACCTACCTAACCTGTAGAAATAAAAACAGGTATCAGGCAAATGAGGTGACTGAAGAACATTTTCACAAGGAACACAGTAAGACTCCTGAACAAGAGCTAAGTGAAGGTAGAGATAAGAAGTCTACCCGATAAGGAATTCAAGTTATTGATTATAAAGTTGCTCAGTGAGCTCAGGAGAAAAATGGATGAACACACTGAGTTTAACAAAGAGGTAGAAAATATAAAAAAGAACCAAACAGAGCTGAAAACTACAAAAACTGAAATAAAAAAATGCACTGTAACAAATCAATAGCAGACTACATGATACAGAAGAGTAGATCAGCAAACTAGAAGACAGAGTAGTGGAAGTCACCTAAGCAGACTGAATTCATATCAAGTATCTTTTCAGATCACAAGAGTATGAGACCAGAAATCAACTACAAGAAAAAAAAAACCTGCAAAAAGCACAAACATGTGGAGGCTAAACAATATGCTACAATATGCTACTAAACAACCAATGGGTCACTGAAGAAATCAAAGAGGAAATGAAAAAAAAATGCTTGGAGACAAATGAAAATAAAAACACAATGATCCACAGTCTGTGGGATGCAACAAAAGCAGTTCCGAGAGGGAAGTGTATAGACATATGAGCTTGCCTCCGGAAACAAGAAAAATTTTCAACAACCTAACTATACACCTGAAGGAACTAGAAAATGAAGAATAATCAAAACCTAAAGTTAGTAGAAGGAAAGAAATAATAAAAATCAGAACAGAAGTAAATGAAATAGAGACTAAACAGGCAGTAGTAAAGATCAATGAAAGTAAAAGATGGTTCTTTGAAAA
The DNA here is from genome assembly GCF_048773025.1 of Camelus bactrianus. Lineage (NCBI taxonomy): Eukaryota > Metazoa > Chordata > Mammalia > Artiodactyla > Camelidae > Camelus > Camelus bactrianus. Next base: position 2,112,012 of record NC_133566.1, read on the forward strand.
ATGAACAAAATTGATAAACATTTGGCAGACTTATCATGATGAAAAGAGAGAGAGCCCAAAGAAATAAAATCAGAAATAAAATACAAAGGATTAGATGAGATTACTACAATTATATGTCAATAAAATGAACAACCTGGCAGAAATGAGTAAGTCCCTAGAAACATAAAATCTCCCACATCTGAAATCAGAAAGAAATATGAACAGACCATTTACAAATAATGAAATTGAATCAGTAATAACAAACAAAAAAACAAACAGAAAAAACTCCCAACAAACAAAAGCCCAGGACTGAAAGGATCAGATACCTTTATAGTAAATTCTACCAAAAACACAAAGGAGAGTTAATACATAGCCTCCTAAAACCATTTCAAAAAAACTGAAGAGGAAGAAACACTTGCAAACTCATTTTACAAGGCCAGCATCACCCTAATCCCAAAACCAAACACACCACACACAGAAAAGAAAATTACAGACCAATATCACTGATTAATATAGATGCAAAATCCTCAAAAAAAATTAAGGAAGTCAAATTCAACAGTACAATAAAAGGATCATACACCATGACCAAGTAGGATTCATCCCAGGGACCCAAGGATGGCTCACTATTTGCAAATCAGTCAATGTGATACATCCCATAGACAAACTGAGGAATAAATACATTATGATCATCTCAATAGACACAGAAAAACTTTTGACAAAATTCAACATCCATTAACGATAAAAACTCAGCAAAGTGGCTATAGAGGGACTACACCTCAATACAGTAAAGGCCAAATACGGCAAGCCCACAGCTAACACCATACTCAATGATGAAAAGCTGAAAGCTTTTCCTCTAAGATCAGTAACAGGACGAGGATGCTCACTATTACTACTTTTATTCAACACAGTATTAGACATTTTAGTCACAGCAATCAGACTGGGGAAAAAAAAAGGAGACAAGGCTTCCAAAATGAAAATGAAGAAGTAAAACTGTTACCATTTGCCAATGACATGATACTATACATAAAAAAATCTAAAGATGCTGCCAAAAAGCTATTAGAACTAAAACATAAATTCAGTAAAGTTGTAGGATAAAAAATTAATATATAAAAATCTGTTGCATTTCTTTGTACTAGTAACAAATGATCAGAAAACAAAATTAAGAAAACAGTCTCTTTTGCAATTGCAGCAAAAACAATAAATCTAAGAAGATAATGCACCTGTATTCAGAAAACTATAAAACATTCATGAAAGAAATTAAAGATAACATAAATAAATGGAAAGATGTACCCTGTTCATAGATTGGAACAATTAATGTTGTTAAAATGACCATACTACCCAAGGTAGTACACAAAGTCAATGAAATTCCTATCAAAATACAATGGCATTTTTCACAGAATTAGAACAAATAATTAAAAAATTTGTATGGAAACACAAAATACCTTGAATAACCAAAAAATTCTTGAGAAAGAGAAACAAAGCTGGAGGTATTATGTTCCTTGATTCAAACCATACTATGAAGCCACAATAATCAAAGTAGCATGGAACACGAGAATTAATATATGTATGCATATGCATGAATGCGACATTGTGCTGTATACCAGAAACTGACATACTGTAACTGACTGTAATTCAATTTAAACAAACAAACAAACAAACAAAATAACACTATGGTGTTGGCATACAAACAGACACATATCAAGGGAACAGAACAGAGAGCCCAGAAATAAATCCACAAGCATACGGTCAATTAATCTACAACACAGGAGACAAGGATATACCCTAGGGAAAAGAGATGACTTTAATAAATGGAGTTGGGAAAACTGGATAGTTACATACAAAAGAATCAAACTGGACTAGTTTCTCATATACATACAAAAATATACTTAAAATGGATTGAAGAGTTAAATGCAAGACCTGAGACCATAAAAAAATGTTCTAGAAGAATCATAGGTAGTAAGCTCTTTGACAGGGGTCTTAGCAACATTTTTTTAAATCTGTTTCCTCAGGCAAGAGAAACAAAAGCAAAAATCAAAAATGAGAATACATCAAACTAAAAATCTTCTGCATACAGAAAATACTATCAACAAAATGAAAAGGCTACTGGCTGAATGGGACAAGATATCTGCAAATAATGCATCACATCTGATAAGGAGTAAATATCCAAAATACCCAAAGAACTCATAAAATATCAAAAAAAAAAAACCCAAAAAATTAAAAAAGGGACAGAGGACATTTTTCCAAAGAAGACATACAGGTGACCAACAGGAAGGTGAAAAAGAGGCTCAACATCACAACCAGCAGGGAAATGCAAACCTAAACAACAATGAGCTACCACCTCTGATGTGCCAGAATGGCTATTAGCAAAAAGAGAACAAGAAGCCTGGGCATGGTTGTAGAGAAAAGGGAATGTAAACACGTGCAGTCACTATGGAAAACAGATGCCTTAAGAAATTAAAAATACAACTATCATATGATCCAACCATTCCATTTGAGTATTTGAAGAAAACAAAAACATTAATTAGAAAAGATACATACATCCCTATTTTGTTGCAGCATTATTTACAAAAGCAAGATGTGAAAGCAATCCAACTACCCATCAACAGATAAATGGATAAAGAAGATGTGGTATATATCTACAATGAAATATGAGACATAAAAAGGAATGAAATCTTGACAACTGTGACAACATGGAAGGACCTAGAGGGTATTATACTAAGTGAAATAATTCAGACAGAGAAAGACAAATTCCATATGATTTCATTTATATGCGGAATCTGAAAAATAAAACAGAGGAACATATGTAACAGAAACACTCATAGATATTCACAGAGCTGGTGTTTGCCAGAGGTGAGGGTGGATGAGAGGATGAGCAAAATGGTGAGGGGGATTAAGAGGTACAAACTTCCAGTTACAAAAAAATGAGTCACAGGGATGCAGGGTACAGCATGGGGAATATGGTCAATAATACTTTAATATATTTGTACAGTGACAAATGGTAACTGGAGTTATCATAGTGATCATTTAGTAATGTGTAGAAATATCAAATCACTATGTGGTGCACCTGGAACTAACACAGTATTGCAGATCAATTATAGTTCAATTAAAAAATTAAAATAGTTTTATCTGCCCTATGCTATAGTAAAATCTATTTTCCTAATTAAGCATTGTGTAAATGTTTTGTGTTTTTCCAATAACTATCTAATGACATTAAAGTTTGTTTCCTAGAGCCCAAAGTGTCAAAATTTTACATGTGTATTTAAGTGTGTGTTTATGTATGTAAAGTATATGTACATATATATTTAATTACATCAAAGTACTTTTTCCATAATTTTAATTTTTGTTTTTTATTCCCAATCAAATTTAAGCATAATAGGAGGGCAGAAATTTTTGTTTTCCTTTTCTTGTTGTTCATTGCTGCCTCCCCAGTGCTTAGGTCCAACCGTTGCACATAAAATTTCAGTCAGAATATTTTTATAATGTGTAGATAAAATTTTATCCACTAATATCATCCTGTATCTGCCAACGTAGATAAGTAAATAAAAAAAATCTTGCCCCTCTACAATATGAAATTGATTTTTGCTGTAGGATGTCAAAAGTTAGTTAAAGTCTATGTACAGCCCTTCATTTAATGAGCCAGGAGAACCCTCAGCTTTTGCAGCAAACTAGTCAGCAATAGGAGAAATTCATCCAGATGTTGAAATAAGCCCCCTGGAGCTGGTGGATATCTGGGATGTGGAGCATGAAATGGGTCCATAAGTGCGGAGGCCGGGAAGATGAACTCCATCCAAGTGACAATGTAGGAGAAAGAAGTTATAGGCAAGTTGAAAGCCCTGGGCTTCCCAGAGAACCTGGTGTTCCAGAACTACTTTGCTTGTGGAAAAACAAAAAGCAAAAAATAAAACAAAACCAACCAACCAGAGACACTGGCTGCAACTTCCTCCTGAATCAGAACTTTGACGAGGAATGATACTGGGAGGGAGGGCAGGCCACTCACAGCCCCCATCCTAAGCTCACTCCACAAATTGGAAAACAATCAGAAGCCTTAAAATAAAACTCCCCAAATTCCCACCCTCCTAAAGTGGCCTCATTCCCACCTTGGCTTGAGAGAACCCATGTCAGACAGCTGTCTCCTATCCCCTGTCCCAGCCCAGCCTCCTGGTAGGATTGGGCCTCTGTCCCATTTTCCTACATGCAGATGGAGAGATGGGTGCTTGCTTCCCCCTCCCTCAAAGAATCCCTGAGACTTCCCCACTCCTCTTCCAAGGCGAGGGGAACCTAGAGCCCCAAACTCTCATCTTGCATTGGAGTGACCCAATCTTTCCATCTGGGGTGAGTACTCGGAGGTCCAAGCCCCCCTCCATTGTCTGGTATTGACTTTCAGCCCGCATCCCTTTGCTGGGGAGTGAAATGTCTGGTTTGTTTTGCCCGGGGAAGGGGTAAGATCAGAGCCGCTCTGAAAGTCAAGGCCACCACCTACCCCGGAATACAGCAGTGTCTCTAATAAAGGTTTCTAACTGAATAAAGTTTTAAAAGCCAAAAAATAAAAATAAAAGGCGAAGGAGCCAGCTCCCACAGAGCAGGGTGTCTGTACGCGAGCTAGGCCAGAAAGTGAGACTATTACCCTGAAGCCGCTCTTGAGAGAAAAGACTTAAGGAACAGGCAGCGATGGTCTCCTACCTTACAACTGCTAGGACGGACGTTCAGCCCCGGACATTCGGCCCCGAGGATGTTTCCCAGAGCACCTCCGGGTTGCCGCAGGCATGCACCTCTGCTGACTAGGGACGGCGGCCTCTGGAAGCCTCTGGAAGCCTCTGTTCCTGCCTCGGGCACTTCCGGCTCCCAAAAGGCGCGAGATTTGCAACCTGCACATGCGCAGTCCACTTCTTCGCCAGCCTCTGGTGCAGCCTCTCGCTCTGCGGCCTGTGTGCCGCAGCCCTTCCCTCGCACCTGACTGGGCGTCCGGTCCAGGAGCTGCTGCGCTGTGAGTCTGAATGTGGAATTGTAGAGGGGATAAGGGGAAACAGTCGTCTTGGAGGATTAGTGTTTGCAAGATAGGAGGAGATTCTGGCACCGGGGGTCGGGTGGGGGTGGGGGCACGTAGGTGTTTTCTCGCCCCAGGATTTCCTCTGATCTCTCTCGATAACCAGTGAGTTTCTTTTGGGAGGAGTGTTCGGGGTGCAGCGACTTGGGCCTGATTCTGCCATTCTCTGAGCCGCCTCTGAAGCTCAGCACGCCCCAACCGATCCTTTTCCTGCCCCTCCATCAGGACCATAGGTGGCCTATCTAAACCACAGGTATTTGAATTACATGTCTTTTGATATACTAAAAATACTGTTATCGTTTTACCTCCTATGATTTTTTTTAACATCTATTTAATGAGTCATTTCCTGTGCCCTGGGTGAAAATTCAAGCAAGTATATGACTTTGATGTCATAAGAATGTGTCATTCAGGTATCTTATTGTAGCAAGCAGCTTAATTTTCTGATGGATCCTTTTGGATCCAATACTGAATCGCACGGGCTACCCATAGTCAATGATTACACACAGCAGGTGTACTAAAAAAGGGTAATTTATGCAAGATATAGGGCTCCTCTAATGGGCAACTTTTACTCAAAGATTCTCAGTCAACCTGGAGAAAAGTTTCTTAAGAGAGGTCTGTGGTCTGAGATGCTTTCCTCTGTCTCCTTCAGGGAGACAGGCATATGGCTTGCTTCCAAGTCTGAAGGATCTCCTCTGGCTCCAAGCTCTTTTTCTTCATAGGAGATTGCCTATATATATATAAAAATAATAGTTTAATTTTTTAAATAAGAATAAATAATAATTTATATAACAATACATAATAATTATATATATAAATAAATACACATATATTTAAAATCTTGGTGTCTGCTTTTTTAAGTGCCCAGACTAACAGTGGCTTTTCTAAAAATTACAAACATAATCTCAGTTAAGAAGTTGGAATTTTGAGTACAAATTATTAAATCTAAACTCTGAATTTGTTTTAATGGCAGGTCTCTCAACTAGCTCAAGCTTGCTGTCAATAGAAACCTTTGTTGGAATGAGGGCTAATGGGTTGATTTTTGTCTCTTTGTATTGTGCTTCTCCTCTTCCTCCCTCCTTCTCCCAGTCTCTAATCTCATTAGCCAGTTTCTCTCCAGGAGACTTGGGAAAGAAGTAGAAGAGAATAGGAAAGGATTTCCCACTGGAAGCTAGCTTCTCACTCTGAGACAGAGGCATAAAGCTAACTTTGGGAAGAAGTCTTTCTTGGGCCATTTAAAGAGTCCCTTTTAGGCCCTTTTGTTCTATAATTTCTATGATCTAGGTAGATAAAATTTACCACAGCCTTTAGAAATTCTGGGTCACCCCAGTTCTTTTCTGCTAGAATTCCTCCATTATCTGATAGATTATACATCGTGATTATATGATTTATAAGAAATATGTATTTGGTCTTTATCTCTATTTGTGGCACAGAGCTCCTTAAAACCATAAGAATTTCCTAATAAGAGTAATAAAAGTGTCTTGATATTCATAACAAATCCCTTTCAACAACTCCTGAGTTTATGTTAATGGGGTGACTTTTGGAAAGCACCTAAGGATGCGAAGGGGCATCCTAAGGAAGGGGGCTGGTTGCTAGGGGAGCCAACCATATAATTAGGGGTTGGAATTTTCAGTCCACCCCCTGCGCTCTGAGGAGGAGAGACGGGCTGCAGATTTAACCAGTCACTAGGAGTCAATGATTTAATCAAGTATGCCTATGTAATAAAGTCCCCATAAGTACCCAAAATGTTAGGGTTCAGAGAGCTTCTGGATTGGTGACCATGTGGGGATGCTGGGAAAATGGTGCTCCCAGAGATCATGGAAGCTCTGTGCTCTTTCCCACATACCTTATCCTATGCATGTCTTGCATCTGGCTGTTCCTGAGTTATACCTTTTTTTTTTTAATTATTTTTATTGAAGTATAGTCAGTTTAGAATATTGTGTCAGTTTTTGGTGTACAGCACAATACTTCTGTCACATAGGAACATATATTCATTTTCATATTCTTAACCAAAGTTACTACAAAATATTGAATATAGTACCCTGTGCTATACAGTATAAACTTATTGTTTACCAATTTTATGTATATTAGTTAGTATCTGCAAATCAAACTCCCAGTTTATCCCTCCCCACCCCTTTCCCCCTGGTGACTGTAGTTTGTTTTCTGTGTCTATGAGTCTGTTTCTGTTTTGTAGATAAATTTGGTTTTTTTATTTTTTTAATCCCAACAGCAGTTTCCCAATTTGCTGAAGAGACTGTCTTTACTCCATTCTATGTTCTTGCCTCCTTTGTCAAAGACTAATTGACCAAAAGTTTGTGGGTTTATTTCTGGGCTCTCTGTTCTGTTCTGTTGATCCATATGTCTGTTTTTGTACCAATACAATGGTGGCTTGATTACTGTAGCTCAAGTATTGTCTGAAGTCTGGGAGGGTTATTCCTCCAGCTTCATTCTTTTTCTTCAGTAATGCTTTGGCAGTTCTGGGTCTTTTGTGATTCCATATAAATTTGGGATTATTTGTTCTAGTTCTGTGAAAAATGTCCTGGGTGATTTTATAGGGATTGATTGCTATAGGTTGCTTTCAGTATTATGGCCATTTTAGCAATATTAATTCTTCTAATCCAAGAACATGGAATATCTTTCCATTTCCTTAGTCAGTGTCTTATAGTTCTCTGCATATAGGTCTTTCACTTCCTTGGTCAGATTTATTCCTAAGTATTTTATCCTTTTGGATGCAATTCTTAAAAGGGATTGTTTCTTTATATTCCTTTTCTGATATTTCATTGTTAGTGTAAAGAAATATCACTGATTTTTGTATGTTAATCTTGTATACTGCTACCTTGCTGAATTATCTCTAGTAGTTTTTGTGTGAATTCTTTGGAGTTTACTATATATAACAGTATATCATCTGCATATAGACAGTTTTACCTCTTCTCTTCCAATTTGGATCCCTTTTATTTCTTCTCTTTGTCTAATAGCTATGTCTAGGACTTCCAATACTGTATTGAATAGAAGTGGTGAGAGTGGACATCCTTGTTTTGTTCCAGATTTTAGGGGGGAAGCTTTCAGCTTTTCACCATTGAGTACTATGCTGGCTGTAGATTTGTCATAAATAGCTTTTATTATGTCACGATATATTCCCTCTATACCCACTTCAGTAAAAGTTTTTATCATAAATGGGTGTTCAATTTTATCAAATGCTTTTTCTGCATCTATTGAGATAATCATGTGATTTTTTTTTGTCCTTTCTCTTGTTATATCCTTTTATAATAAACTGGTAATCCAGTAAGTAAAATGTTTCTCTGAGTTCTGTGAGTTGTTTTGCAAATGAATCCAACCTGAAGAAGGGGTGATGGGAAACTCCAACCTATACACACACAGTTTCTTTCTCTCCTGTGTGGCTGAATCTGGTTTATAGGAAATCCTGACATAAGCCTCATGTTTATGAATACTGGAAATGCAAGCCTGCCTCATGCAGCTGTTTCTGTCAGGCTGCCACAGTGCACTTAACCTTGTGCTAGCCTGAGACAGGGCCAAGTTCTCTTTGTCTTCCCCTACAGAGGGCTCCCAGGACATCATTTCACCACCCTTCTGGGGATGGGCAGACTTCACCTCTCAGCAGTGCACACAGACTGCGAGAGCTCATATCCAAGAGTTCTCATCAATAAGTCTCTCCCCCAAATCTGCTTATTTTCTAGCTACATCACACTTAAGGGTCTAACAGCTGTGAAAATAATTCTTAAATAATTACTTTGAAAATTTCCAAGAGATGATTTTCCCCCTTCACCTTCAAATGTAACATTTATTATATTTGTAGTTCTTCATATACATTCACAATAAACACGTAATTATATTAACTGTAAATGATTAAAGGGCAGCTGGGGATAGAGAATAAGCAGATTAGAGAGCTGGTGTTAGGAGTTTCTTAGTTCTCTCATGTTCACAGAAAATTGCTGAAATTACTTAGGAGTATTTTGCTAGGTAACTAGGCTTTAGAAATAAAATCCAGGGTGACAGGTAAATACCTAAGCCAAAAAGAGTTTTTTAAGTGTAATTGGATTATTACATTCCCTTTGTAATGAATGTTTTACCCATGGTAGTTAATCATAATTAAAATTACATGTGATAATTTGGAAGCTTTATAAGCAGAGTACTTTGGGGTTGTGTCCCCATAGAGATTGGGTATTAATCAAGAGAAAAGACAAAGTGAGGGGAAAATAAGACTTAAGTTGGTTTAAAGGAAAGGGTAGTTAAATAAGATGGTGAGAATGATTGCAGATTGTTAATCATAACATCAAATTCCCATGTCTCAAGGAATAATACTTTTGTTTTTGAATAAAACTGATAATTTCAAGATTTTTAATTCTCTTTCCATGTGATGCTATCATGTAAGACTTGTAAATCTTATGATATATGGGTATATATTACCATGAGGAATTCTGAAATATAACACTTTTATCACTTCTCTAAGCAGTTGTTTTATATTAGAGAAAAATTAAGATGTGCAATGTTTTCCAAGTTACATTTGTATGTAAAAGTTGTACTATGCACATGTGTGGAAACCTTCAAGTTATTTCCTAAAAATTGTATGTAATTTTAAAGGTCTATTGTCTAGCAGCACTATATGCAGAATGCATAGATGTGTGGTTAGTAAACTCAATGCAAGATTGTTCTTTAAAACATTTTCAATTTTTTGTTATTGAACTTGAGACTAGACAAGTATCTTTCCAGTTTGCAGATCCATCATGCTACTGAACCTGATCTTTTCATCTTCTGAAGTTAAATTCAGATTTTGATAGTTCTTATATTCAGCTGGAGCAGATTATTGGCTTGACTTAGTAATGTTAACTCTTAATCTACAAGAATTTTCTTTCTAAAATATGCATCTTTTACATTAATTAATTGTACTAAAAGGAACTTTTGTCTAATCAGTAAAAGGAATTGTCTAATACATCACTAATTATAACAAAGTGTGATAAATACTATGATAAGGATAGGCCCCAACTCTCGGTGAAGCACTTGGGAGGGGGGCTGCAACTCCCTTATTGTTAGATGTGAATGACATCTATGAGAAAGAGTACATGATAGTAGGTACTTACCAACTGGAGGACAATTTCCCCTCACATACATTACCTGTAAATAACAATCAAATTTTGTTGCATAGGTACATATGTTGATTTATGAGCTTACTTAGGGATTTATGCCCTTAAGTAAATACATAAAAAGTTATTTGAGCCATCATGTACCTTCAGTAGAGTGAAAATGGTGTGATATGGTTTTCAAAGCCCCATTAATAGAAAGAAAGTAAAATTGAATTATTGATTTAAATATAAATATGTTTATCTTGAATGCTAGCAAGTAATATATAAAAAACTAAAAAAGAAGGACAGTAAAGGAAATATAACTTTAAAACACACACACATTAAGAGGCACTATTAAATAGTGTGTAAGTATTTAGGCTCTGGAGACATAGTCTGTGGTTTTCAGTCCTGTCCCTGTAACTTACTAGCTTTGTGGCTTTAGAAAATTATTTTATATTTTGGTCTTTCTGGTCATTTTTCTGTGAAATGGAGAAGATATTAGGCTAAATCACATGAAGTTGTCATACTTGGCTATTTTATTTTACAGCTTTATTGAGGTATAATTGATTTACAATAAACTACACAATTTAAACTGTGCAGCTTGATGAATTTTCATAAATACATATATACCTAAGAAACCATTGCCAAAATCAATATGTAAGCATAGTAGTCACTCCAAAGAGTTTTCTTGTGTCCCTTTTAAATCCACGTCTCCCTACCTTTTATCTTCAGGAAAACACTGAATTGCTCTCTGTCTCTGTGGATAGTTTCTTTTTTCCAGATTTTTGTTTTTTTAAGTGAATGGAATCATTGCAATATATATCTTTTTGGTCTGACTTCTTTCATTCAGCATAATTATTCTGACTCATCCTTGTGTTTGGAGATATCAAAGGTAATTGCTGGCTAGTGTTTTATTGTATGGATATTCCACAGTTTGTTTACTCATTCAACTGTTAGTGGACAATTTGTTGTTTTCTGTTTTAGGCCATTGTATGTATTTAGATATTTTATATGATATATATGTTGGCTATAAATATTTGCATACAGGAAATGATAGAGAAAAAGAATAAGACAAATAAATGACCAATACATTTAGGAAAGAAAAAGATACAAGTCCTCAATATCAGAAATGACAGGTGAGATTAATGCAGATCCTACATACACAATGAGAATAAAAAGAGAATATTATTAACAGCCATCTAGGAAATCTGATTAATTAAATAAACTGGAAAAATACCTTGAAAGACAAAAATTACCAAAGTTCTCTCAAGAAAAAAATAGATATACTGAATAGTCCTATATCTATTAAAGAAATTGGTTTCATGGGGGGAGAAAAAACTTTCCATAGAAAGAATTCTACCCCTGGATTACTTCATGGATGATTATACCAAATGTTGAAGAAATAATTAATACCAATTCTACACAAATACTTCTAGAAAATTGAAAAGGAAAGAATACTACAAAATGTATTTTATAAGACCAGTGTTATGCTGATAACTGATTTAGATGAAGATGTCTACAAAACAAAACCAGAAACCAGAAAACTATGAAAGAACAAAATCTGTGGATCTAGCTACAAAAGTACTTCACACAAAGTTAACGTATCAAATCCAATAATATATTAAAAGATTAATGTATCATGACCAATTGAGGATTATTCTGGTAACACAAAAATCAATCAGTGTAATTCACTATATTCACAAACTAAAGAAGAAAAGCCATATGATTGCCTTGAGAGGAACTTAAAAAAAGAATTTGGCAAAATTCAGTCTTCTTTCATGATAAAATCTCTCAAACTGATAAAGGATAACTGTGTAAAACCCACAGTTAACAGCATACTTAATAGTTAATGAATGAATGTCTTCTTCCTGACATAGAGAATAATGAGGCATGCTGTCCACTCTAACCATTTCTATTTAACATTGTGCTGAAGATCTTAGACAATGTGATATGTTAAAAAAAAAATACAGATTGGAAAGGAAAAGTTAAAAAATTATTTGCAGGCAACCTGATTTTCTAAATATTAAAGAATCTACAGAGAATTTGACATTTTTAGACTCCCCAAAGAGGAATTCTCTTGTTTTATCCTAACAGTAATATAATCTATTTCAAAGATTCTAATGACATATTTGAATACATTAATATACATGTAACACTTATCATAGTGTCTGTTCCAGGGGAAGTAACCTGAAACTCTTAGCTCATGCTTTTTGCCTTGCATGTTATCAGCAAAACTTGGAATCAATACAACACAATTAAAAATTGAAAAAGAGAATTAATGAGCAGAAAAATAAATATGAGAGATGGAATATTATGACAGCTTATGTCACAATATTATGTTAGTTTAAAGAAAATTAACTCTGAGTGATGAGTAAAAACTGGCTCTTGAGTTTCCTCCCAAAGGATGCTAAAAAGTAAATACCCATTGTAATCACATGTTTATCAATATGCATACCATTTTGAAACAGTTTTTAAAACAGATAAAGATACTTAGGAGATGCATAAACATTTTTGTTAGTCTGGCCAAATAGAATAGTTCTGGACTCCATTAAAGACATAAAACAACCTAGTGACCACAACCCAAGTAATCTTTTATAATAAATAGAGCAACAAGTTTTTAAGTATATTATATAGGACTCATTTTCTTTTCATTTTACAAAGATAATCTTTGTACATTAAGTAATAATGTGTACTGAGCAACAATGAATAGTAATGTCAGTAATTATAATCCAGGTAGAGCTACACACAAGGCTCTACATAATTTACATTTATTATTTACAACCTTTTTGTAAGGTATTGTCTCTCGAAAATGAAGAAACTGATGCACAGAGAGGTTGAGTGATTTGGCTATGGTTACACATCTTTTTAAATAGCAGAGAGAGCATTCAAAGGTCAGGCTGTCTACTTCCAAAGGCCACTGTTGACCTTAACTGTACTATACTGCCTCATCTTTTCTTCTTTGTTATAATTTAGTATTGTAATAGTTTTGTTTTGTTTTTTAGTAATTGTTGATGTGATTTTATGTCTCTAACACTTTCAGGTAGACTCATTTACTTGTCTTGGTCATTCAAAATGAATAAGCTTGCTCCTCTGAATTTCCTATCTTAAATCCATGTAGGTGAAATTGATTAACCTGATAATATGGAGTCAAGACAGTGTAATGTTAAGCACACAGTATCTTGAGCTAGAATCTTTAATGTGTGTTTTTATTCAACTACATACTAACTCAGTAACACTAGATGAGGCACACAACCTCTCAAAACTTTATATTTTTCCTTTGTATAGTTGAAATAACAATAATAGCAATATAAGATTTACATGCATCAAGAAATAATTAAGATAATTAGGCAAGTGTTAGTTGAGTTGGGCAGTGGGAGAGGGTAGCTGCTTAACTTTGCCAAGGTTAAATAAATAGGAAAAAAACACAAAAATAATTTCTGTTCTCTTCCTTGTATTTTTCCCCTAGAATTAAGTAGATATTTTTGCATCTTTATTTAGAGTGAGAGATAAATTATTTTAAGATATTAATATTCAGTTTTTTAGTTAGCTTTTCTACCAAATGATTGTGAAAATGTATGCAATAAGGTGTTTTTACATAAGATTATCCACTTTATCAATACATTGTATTTCATGTACATTGGGAATAAAAGTCGTAGCCCTTCCTCATGAGTAGCACTTAAAATGCTGTATTCTATTTTACCTGTTACAGGGCAGTCACCTCAATTAGAACAATTGTTCTTAACAAGTAAATAGTATGAGCTATGACATATAAAATTGTACATGTAAAGAATTTAAAATTGTCTGGTATATGCTAAATGTTACACAATTTGATTTGTAGTAGTAGGATACAAATAAGGAGTGATAGCAGTTAGTGGTAGTTATCTTTCTAGACTACAGGGGATGTTAAAGATAATAACAATGTGATTTGCTCTTGGATATACAGCATCTAATAGCTCTTTAAAAAGGCTTATTGAATAAATTGATAACTTATAATTAGTGAGTGGACAAGAAATATCTAAACACATTAAAATGGTGGACTACATTCATCTAGATCTTCTTCCGTAGAGTAATTAAATTTCAAGAAAAGTAGAAATATGTTTTAGTTTTTACTGAATCTTCAAGAATTTGATCATTTTGGTTTCAAACAACTTGTAGCAGTATATCCATGTCCATATATTCCAAGAGAAGTTAGGGAAAATGCAAAAAACTCAATATTGTCTTATGAAATGGTTCAGAAATGAGAATAACTATGGAAGTTTCAAAAGTTACAGGAGAGATTCTGATTTATTCTATGATATTGGGACTTGGAAAAGGTACAAAAATGGCACTGTTTAAATAAAATTTATATCTATTTTGCTTATGAACTTCATTTTAAAATGACCTTTAATATTTTTCTATGAAACCAGTGTTGTATGACTATTATTAACCTACAGTTACAATTGATGTGTGACTAATTCAGAATATATAGTGGTTTGATTTATATTATCTTGGAATCTGTCGACTGAAATAAAAGGCACAGCATGTAAGTTGAGAGTTATGTTTTATTTGGTGGAGTTCTTGTGGACTCAAGCCCAGGACACAGCCTCTCAGATCGCTCTAAGAGACTTCCACCTAGGCAAGGGGGAAACCAGGATATATAGGAGTTTTTTTGCAACAAAGACCAGTTAGTTGAAAGATCAAAAGGTTACCGTTAATTAAAGAAAACCAGATTATTTCAAGTCAAGGAACTTAGCTGTTTTCTATGTATGGGAAGGTGTAAATATGTGGCCTCACTGAAATCATTCCTTTGATATGCAGCTAGCCATCTAGGGCCAGTATCCTGTTTTTCCATATGCAGAGTTCCCCTCGGGTATGCTGTTGAGTGTGGTTGCAGAGACCAGGCTGCCGGCTTGTCAGCATCCTGAGTTCCCTCTGCTCACAGTCTGTGGTGGCAGTAGTGGCTGATAACTTGAAAGCCGCAGAATTATTCATTTACCGATATGGCTGGCAATATTTTTCATTCACAAATCTGTATAGTAAAAAATATGCTATACATTTTTCCTTTGATGTTTTGGATATATTATTTAAAGGAAAAATGTATTTTATTAATATACTTTTCAAATGCTGTGGGTAGTAAAACATTTATTAATAAAGTATAAAGAACACACTGAAATAGTTCTTCTGAGATACAGTTGAGGTTTACTCTAAGAAAGTACTTTAGGGGAAAGGGAGAAGGGTAAATTAGGAGTTTGGGGTTAGCGTATATAAACTACTATATATAGAATAGATAAACAAGGTTCTACTATATGTAGCACAGGGAACTACATTCAATACCTTATAACGTATAATGAAAAAGAATCTATGTATATAACTGAATCATTATGCTATACACCAGAAACTAACATTGTGAATCAACTATACTTAGAAAAAAGAAAAGTACGTCATCTGCTATTGTTTGTGTAATACCAATGACACAATAATCAAATATTAGGTGAAATTTAACCTAAGACGTCTCAGTGGTTTCTTTTGTAAAACTCCTGCCCAAATAATCTTGTCAAATTCTTGTATAGTCCATAAAATCTGGAAGGCCACCATAGATGACTAAAAGTTCATAGAGGTAGTAATTTGTTATATTGCTGAGATAATCATAATGGTTACCTAATGTTCTTCTTTGTAGAAAACCCTTTTAAGTGTCAAACATGGTCAGCTAATGGACTTTGTACAAGGGCAAATCAATGAATAACTGTTTCTTAATATTTACAGATGGATTGAAAAAAATGGTACTTAGTGGAAATCACAAATTCTATAACAGCAATCTCGTTACTAGTTTTTTTGTCTTTAATAGGAACATTGAAAGAGGACAATATAGACACAGTGGAGAGCCTAACACATTTATGTGGTAAGTTTGTAAATCACAGGAAGTATTTATTTTTTTGCTGGAAACTAATTCAGTTAAAAAGATAGTATCAAAAATCATACAGTTTTAGAAAGTTAATCAATATTTTATAGAGTAACTCAAGATAAAGCATTTAGGAAGGCAGAATCAAGAATATAGAGACATATATCCTTAAAATAGTGTGTCCTTCTCTGACCTAAATATGATCCTTTTAAATATAATGTAGAAAAAAGGTAAACAACAGCAAGAAAATGATTGTCCACTACTTGCTAGCAGTTGTGTCAGATATTTAGATATGCATCATTTTTCTTAATCTTCATGAATTTCATTCATTAGATACTGTTTGAATTAGAAACCAGTTGAATGTTTGATGAAATAAAAGAAGCTGAGGCTTAGAAAAAGAGGACAAATAGCACTTGAGATCAGGGAGGTAGGTGATTGAAAATACTTTGACGTATACCATAAGTGTCAGAGGAAGACTCTGAAGTATTTTAAAGAGTGATATGATTACTCTGGCTGTTGTGCTGAGAATAGACTGAAGCATTGAAGCCTAATTCATTAATCCAGGTTAGAAATGATGGTGGCTTGTACAAGGTAAATAACAGTGGACATTGCAAGAAGGGAGTAGATGTTTTATTTTTCCGAAACAGAGGCAAAACAATGTACTCAAACAGCACATGTAAGCTGTAAGAGACACTGGTGTTGATCATGTTGCTAAGGTTTTCACTTGGAGATGGAGTTTTCATTAACTGAGAAGGAAAAGATTGTGCGAAAAGCAGGTTTAAGGATAGAGAAGAACAGTAGTTCAGTTCAAGTCATGTTGGGTTTATGTTAAGAAGGAAATTGGATAAGTTCAGAAATATATAATAGGTAATTTGATCTCAGAACTCAGAGGAGAAATCTGACTAGAGGTATAAATTTGAAATGTGCAAAAATACATAAACATAGCATGTAGATAAATCCATGTGACTGATTGAGCTCATCAAGTAAATGGTTATAAACGTAAAAGAAAAGTCAAGAGGCAGAGCCCTGGGAAATTGGAATGCTAAGGAAATAAAGAGAAACTATTAAAGAAGCCTGTGTAGAAGACATTGAAGTAGGAGGATAATCAGGAGAGAAATGGAATGGTCTAATAGCCATGTGAAGAAAATGTTTCACAGAGAAGGTAGTGATAAACTATTCATAGTTATTTAAATGGAATGCTAAATTTTCCAAAAATGTTACAGTATAACCATGTTCTCAGGTAGTTAAAGATTTCTTTGGATAGTCAAAGGCAATATACAGGCTTTGAGTAACGGTAGACTACATAATTTGGGCCAACCATCCGCTTGAAAAAGTATGTATGTAGCACATATGTTTAAAGGCACTAGGTACCTAATACAATAGTGGAGAAATACAGGCCAGGAATGGACATGGTAGAAGTCCAATGCTGTGAGACTAGCAGTTGATGCCCCTTTGCCCTGTGTTTTTACTTAAAAATTTTTAATTTTGATTTTAATTTTTTAGTGAAGTATAGTTGATTTACAATGTTTCATGTCTACAGCAAAGTGATTCAAATTTATATATATATGTCTGTGAGTATTTTTTTAAATTTTAGCCTTGTTTTTTAAATCTTTTTTTTTTTGAGGTGCATGTGTAGGTTAGGAAGCTGAGCTAAAGTTTTAACATCATTGTTGGCTAAGGCAGCAGAAATTTTTGTCCAGAACACAACGGAAGGGAACCCTTGGTTAACCCATTTGATCAAATAATCTTAATTATTGAAATCGGACAAAGTGCAGATCTGCTGTTCTTCAAACACAGGGCAGATGGAAAGGTAAGTTTCTCAAAGATTAATATGATATATTGTACCTCAAATTATTCTTGAAATTTTCATGGATATTTAGTGCTCAATAAAAAATAACCAGCCAGAGGCAAATTAAAAACATGACCAAAAGCAAAGAAAATTATAGAGAAGGAAAATACATTCACAGAAGCTCTAGATAATGGAGTCATCATACTTATGTATAAAATAACTATATTTTATATTTTAGAAATATAAAAAATTAAATATGTGACAGAAAACTATTCGAGAAACAGCCTAAATGTCCATCAACAGATAACTGGATAAAGAAGATATGGTGTATATATACATAGGAATGTTACTCAGCCATAAAAAAAGAATGAAATAATGTCATTTGCAACAACATGCATGGACCTAAAGATTATCATATTAAGTGAAGAAAGTAAGACAAAGAAAGACAGATTTCATATATCACTTACATGTGGAATCTAAAACAAAATGTTATAAATGAACTTACAACTCACAGACATAGAAAACAAACTGATTACCAAAGGGGAAATGAGGGAGGGATAAATTAGAAGTTTGTGATTAACACATATAAAATAGATATATAACAAGGACTTACTGTATAGCACAGGGACCTATATTCAATACCTTGCAATAACCTATAGTGGAAAAGAATCTGAGAAAGAATATATATATATTCATATATATATATGAACATACATAACTGAATCACTTTGCTGTACACTTGAAACTAACACAACATTGTAAATCAACTATATATTCATGAAAAAAAAGGAACTAGGAATTTCCACAGCTAAAATGCATAGTAACCAAAATTAAAAATGCAGTGGATGGATTTAATACCCAAAAGCAAAGAAATAATGATTAATAGGAAGAGAGAGAAAGAGAAGGGAGGGAGAGAGTAATTGCAAGATAAAGTCTATAACTAAAAAATATAGATGAAAAGCATAATATACCAAAAGTACAAAGAAGTAGAGAAGAGAAGAATTAGAAAGTAATGACAAAGAAATACAATGACAAGAATAAAATAATCCTGAAGATTTTTTTTTTTAAATTCTAGTTAAGTTGATAAATCTCTGGCAAGTTTCCTCAGGAAAACAGGATAAAGAACAATTAACTAAAAGCAGAAATAAACCTACCATCTACAAGAATTAGCAAAAAAGAACAAAAAAAGCACAAAGTCAGAAGGAAGTAATAAAGATGAGAGAGGAAATAAATAAAATAGAGTCAAAGAAAATAGAAAAGATTAATGAAACCAAGAGCTGTTTTTTTGAAAAGAGAAACAAAATTGATAAGCCTTAACCAGATTCATCAAGAAAAAGAGGATCCAAATAAGGAAAATAAGAAATGAAAGAGGAGGAATAACAAATTATACCTCAGAGATACAAGAAAAAAAAATCATGAGAGAATACTACAGTTACATGGCAACAAATTGGACAACCTAGAAGAAATTAATAAATTTCTAGAAATATGCAATTTTTCAAGACTGAGTCAGGAATAGACTTCTGAACAGACTGATCACTAGTAGTGAAACTGAATTTTTCATCAAAAATCTCCCAGCAAGCAAAAGTGCAGGACTGAGCCGCTTCACAGGTGATTTCTACCAAACATATAAAGAATTAATACCTGTCCTTCTTAAACTCTTCTAAGCAATTGAAGAGGAGGAAACACTCCAAATTCATTCTATGAGGCCAACATTACCCTGATACCAAAACCAGAAAAAACATTACAAAAAATAGTCTTTTTTATTTAAAGTCAGTTGATTGTAAATGTTAACCACATTGAAAAAATACAAGATTAGTGCTTGATTAAATTTCTAGGGGAATAGTTTAATCAAATTGACACTTAAAGTAACCATCACAGTAGAGGAATTCATAAAGTATATCATTCCAATTACATAGTATCATTCCCATTTATGTATAAGAAAACTGAGAATAATATATTTTTATATAAAATCCCTAATTTCACTAAACTTATTTGTGGCTGAGCTAAGATTTTCATTCAGGTCTAGGAGTCTCTCAAATTCAAAGCCTTAACCAGTGTATTATAAAACTAAGACCACAAAAAATATTTTTAAAACTATATTTGAAACACATCAGTATTTCTTTTAGTTTTATATTTGTCTCCCTTTTCCATGTGTGAGAGAGATTGAATAACAAATAGTTGGACATAGTCAGAATTCCACTATGAAGAACTAACTCTTCTGGTCATAAGCAGGTAAAGGAAATAATTATAGTGATATTAACATTTTTCCTTTAAAGTATGAAATACAAATATTTGATCTAAATTTTCTTTGATTAATTCTTAATATTTAGTGCCAATTGCATTTTAAGCTGCTAAATGTCAAGTCACTTGAGACATGAGATGACAAAAAGGTGTTTTACTTTATTTGTAAAAAGGGTTGAAGAGCACATTTTTCATATTCTTTTTCACAAAGTAAACAACTTCTGATTTATTTCAGCTTTTCATATAAAATACTGCATTATCATATTGTGAGTAGTAAGGTCACTCATGACATGCTTCTGCAAAGTGTTTTATTCTTAGCATTAAAGAAGAAACTAGTAAAAGGTCGTGCTTGTTGACTTCATTCATAGTCAAGTTGTCTAAGTCATAAACATTCCACCTTAAAAGCTTTCATATTCCCTGAACTGTTCAGTTACATTATTTCCCTATCAATCTGTCACATTTGTATTATGTCAATTATGCATTTTTCCCTCAATTCATATTTGGCAATCCTTTTCAAACATGAATTAAAAATAAAAAATAAAAATAATTTCAAAATTCATTTCACCCCTTTTAAAATTTTTAAATGGCAAGGTGGATTACTTAAGCTTTGTATTATTTGATAGAATAATTAAATTTTAACAGTATTATGAAAGTTTATTTGAGCAATGATCTGTAGGTGAAGTAAATTCTTAATGTTACATAAAAAGCCAATAATGTTTTCAGTCTTTAAAAATACATTATTAAACTAATGTTATTTTTGTATATTATTTATCATAATATAAATATTACGTGAATTAGGTTGAGAATTAGGAAAA
The DNA here is from genome assembly GCF_048773025.1 of Camelus bactrianus. Classification (NCBI taxonomy): domain Eukaryota; kingdom Metazoa; phylum Chordata; class Mammalia; order Artiodactyla; family Camelidae; genus Camelus; species Camelus bactrianus. The sequence continues at coordinate 2,132,833 of NC_133566.1, forward strand.
AAATGCAAAAGGAATAAGTCAGATTTCATCCAGGAGCATGATTTCCTCATGATCTATCTTCAATATTAGAAAAAAGAAATGTTAAAAGTAAAAGAATAAGAAGACTTCAAAAATGATAAAGCTAATTTAGTAATACCAACATCCTATAAGTAGAATTTCAGACAAAAACATTACTGAAGTTAAAGAGGGACATTTCATGATATAGCACCAAGTTAAACTTCCTTATGTAATAACACCAAATGTATATGCATTAACATGGTTTAAAATATATAAAGTAAAACTGACAGAAATAAAAGGACAAAAATATAAATTCATAGTCATATTTGGAAACAAAGTAAATTTCTCTTAGTAAGTGATAGGCCATGTAGACTAAAAAAAAAACAAAAACAAATTGAACAACATGAAAAACAAACTTGAACAAAATGACAGATAAAGCACATCAACACCTCCGCAATGAAAAGTATTTTCAAATGCACTTGAGACACTTACCAAAATGAGTCATGTACTGGTCAATAAAAGCAAGGCTTAACAAATTTCAAAAGCTAGAATAAAATATAAAAAAAAAAAAAATGCTCTTTGACAACAATGAGACTAAGCTAGAATTAAATAATAGAAAATCCATTAAGCAAGCAAGCAATATGCTTCTAAATAACCCATAGGTTAAAGGAGAAATAAAACAAAATTTGAAAGTATTCCAAAATGAAGAAAATGGAAATATGAAAAATAACTGTTGTGGGGGAGCTAAAGCAGTGCTTTAATTTATACTCTAAAAATACATGTTTCTAACATACATACATACAAGTAGAAGAAAGGAAATAATTGAGAGAAAACCAGAAATCAAAATTAAAAAATATACAGAGAGATCAGCAAACCAAAATGTAAATCCTTTGAAAATTAAATAAAATTGTTAGTCCTTTAGTAAGTCTTATGAATAAAAGAAAGGAATATAAATTGCCAATACTGAGAATTTAAAAAGTAATTACCACCATATATTTTTGTTATTAGAATAATAAAATATATTATGTATAACTAACAATAAACTCAAAAATTTTGATGAATGGGCATATTTCTTAAAAATATATAACTTGACAAATGCAAGAAAGTAGTAAACAATGTGTGGTCCTCTAGTTATTAAAGACACTAAAAAATGTAAATAAATAGGACATGGTATTCAGTGATAAATTATTTGAAATACTTAAGTAATAATATCATCAAAACAAACTTACAAAGAATGTCTTTCTTACTCATTTTGTGATACCAATAAACCATCCCGAAGCCAACAAACAAGACAATAGCATTTGAAAAAATAGTTAAATAAAGGCCAGCCATCCAGTAATATGAGAGAAACAGGTCGCAGACCAAATAAATTTGCTCTAACTCTTCCCACAGAAAAACACACTAGATTTTCCATGTTAGTGAATTGATTTTTATATTGGTTCTAGGGAAATCAATTTATATCCCCTGCATTATGGATAGAGACTTTTTGTTTCTTCCCAATATTTTTATTTAGATAAATAATTACATCTACTACATAATCTTGTTTTGCAGCACCTTTTTGCTCACTTGAACCTAAATCAAGATTACTTCATAGATGCTTTATATTTTGCTTCATTCCCATTGTCAAAATTGTAGAAATAGCTAATTCCAGATATCATTATTTAAAGTACAGATTTCACTGATGAAAAAAAAATTCTTTGCTTGATCAAACTTTCAGACTCTTGAACCTTCTAGGCTCATCTGTGCCGTTCCTTGTAAAATCCAGTTTTAGTAGAAATTTTTCTCTCAATTTAGCAAGAACCCTCTACAGTATCTGATCATCCTTGATATCTGATCTGGCTACTAAAACTAGTTGCATTGAACGTAGGAGTGATGATATCTCTTTGAGATTTTGATTTCAATTATTTTCTATAAACACTCAAAAGTGGAATTGCTAGACCATATCATAGTTCTATTTTTAATTTTTTTAAGAACATCCATACTATTTTCCATAGCAGTTGTACCATTTTGAATTCCAACCACTAGAGTACAAGAGTTCTAATTTCTCTACAACCTTTGTAACACTTGTCTTTTGTTTTTTGATAATAGCTGTCCTAAGAGGTGTGAGGTAATACCTCACTGTGGTTTTGATTTGCATTTGCCAATGATTAGAGATGTTGAGAGTCTTTTCACATATCTGTTGGCCATTTATCTGTATTCTTTAGAAAAAATGTCTTTTCAAGTCTTTAACCCATATTTGAATTGGGCTATTAATTTTTTATGTTTTTGTTGTTGTTATTGTTACTGAGTTATAGCAATTCCTTATATATTTTGGAAATTAACCCCTTATCAGATACATGGTTTGCAAATATTTTTTTCCAATTTCTTTATATACTGTTGATTATTTCCTTTACTGTGCAGAAGATTTTTAGTTTAATTTATTCCCCCTTGTTTATTTGTTGTTGTTGCCTTTGCTTTTGAAGTTATATCCATGAAGTCATTGCCAAGACCTATCTCAAGAAGATTTTTCTCTACGTTTTCTTATAGAAGTTTTATGACTTTAGTTCTTACATTTATGTTTTTAATCCTTTCTGAGTTTGCTTTTGTGTATAAGGGTCTAATTTCACTTTTTTGCATTTAGAAATCTAATTTTCCCAGCACTATTTGTTAAAGAGACTATCCTTTTGTGTGTGTGTGTGTGTTTGTGTGTTTGTAGTCTTGGTACTCCTGTTGAAGATTGGATGACCATACATATATGGATTTAAGTCTAACTCTCTATTCTGTTCCATTGGTCTATTTATCTTGATGCCAAAACAACTGAAATATTTACTGTGAAATATAAATATATCTGTGACTTATTTTTGTGTGCATCAGCAAATTAAGAGCAGGAACATGATGTGTGTGTGGGGTGGGGTGAGAGAGAGATGTGTTACCACTGAAATCTGACAATTTCATTTCCATGTTTAGCATAACATCCCCTTATACCTTTCTGTATAATGTTAGGACAGTTCATTTTCATTGAGTCTCTCCCATGAATTATCAGAAGTTTTGACTAATATCAGGCAAGTTGCCAGAAATCCATACAGATTCATAATGCACAGTGGTTACCTGATACTTGAGTAACTGTGCCAAACCCAAAACTGGGAATGAGAGGCTCTCTTTTGATTAAAATAAATTTGGAAAATAGAAACCTCTAATGGATGATCATTTAACTCAGGAGATACCAGAGGGATTGGACAAGAAGCTTTAGCAATCCAGCCACCACCATCTCTTAGGTCAAAGATTTCAGTAAGTACTTTGTTGGTAAATGTTCACCATTTCCCAAGAGCCAATAAAATTTTCTTTACTCATTTTATTTACATTTATATTTTATTTATCCAAATGCGGTTAGCACTTACTGTGCTAGATGCTCTGTTTTAAAAGCTTTACAAATATTAAATTATTTAGTTTGTTTATTCATTATAACGTTATGAAATAGTTACAATTATTATCCCTATTTTACAGAAAAGAAATCTGAAGCACAGAAAAGTTAACCACATGGCTGGAGATCACAGAGCTGGTAAGTGACAAAACAAGGATTCAACCTAAGTGCTTTAAAACTGGATTCCATATTATGGACAGTTTTACCTTCCAAAATCCTAACTCTCTTCAAACTTCCAGTAGCTTCTCAATACTTACCATAAAACTTCACCTTCTCTAGCACGGTCCTCTAAGTCTTTCGTATATATGCTTTAACTACTACTTATGTCTCATCTCTAATTATTTCACTCCTTATTTCTATGTCATAATGATGCCTCATCTTTTATATATATGCAATTTTTATTGATTACAATATTTTAAATCAATTATTTGCTTGAATCATACTAAGTATTACTTTGATATTGAACTTGAAGTGTTTAAACTTCCTTTTTAGTTTTATGTACATCTGACTCTCACATGTCCAACTTATTTCTGACATATTATTAATGTTTATCCTGACACCCTCTCATTTTCGTATGCCATGAAACTGAATTGTTTGTATCACTCTGACTTATAATCCTGATTTTAGCCTGTGCTTGTGTCCTGTTGATGCTCAGTTTCTCTTTTCAGAGCGTAATATTCTCATAAAGCCTCTAGTTTTCCTGTTAGCTTTGTCCCAGAATAACACAGTTAGTTATTTTCTTAGAAGTGCAGAAATTAAATGAGAAAGTGTAATAAAACTGTACCATCATTGGACTATAGGAATTAAAATGGTGTCATGGAGTAAATATTTGTTTATCCCGTTGCTAATCATTATTTATAATCACTCAGCAATAATGAAATAATGCCAGAAATGTCATTTATTCCTATTAGGGATTGTTGTTTTCTCATGATCACTTTTTAATTGTTTGTTTTGAAAGCAATATAGTACAAATTTCAACTTTTGCTAAGCAACACTCAAAGTAATTATTAAAACTCTACTATGTTTCATTAGAAGGAAAGTGTGCATTTTCAATATAAATTTTCAAATATGAATTAGAAATAGCCTGAAAATTATTTATAAATGAATATTGATTAATAATGTATGATAAATATTTTTCTACTGATAATATTATGCTAACAGAAGATGCTGTTTTGCAGGTATTATTTTTATGATTTGCATTTTAATGAAACCTTTTTTCTTACATGTATAGACCTTTTTCAGAAAGCCATTTGTTTTATTGTTTCATATGTTTTATTCGTACATTAATTGCAGGGAACCAAGCATATTTAATGTCTATTATTTTACTTATCAAGATATAGTACTCTAAATTTGGACTTTTCTATTTTATTTTTATGACATGGGTAGCAGAGGAGCTTTTAATCATGTACAGTGTGATCTTGAAGAGGTCAATAAGAAAGACTCTTTTAAAGCTGTTTTTGCACATTGGAGTTGTAAACTTGAGTGAAAATCAGTACTAAGAGGTGAACTAGCATACGATATTTAATAAATTTTAACCAGCATACATAGCATACTCCTTTTGCCAGTGATTTTTCATACATGTATACATAATGCAGACTTCATAAGTATTATATATTAACTCACACAAATTCAAACCTTGACAACTGTATGTATGTCAAATATTTAATTTTGGATTTTTCTTTCTAAGAGAAGACTAAGAAAACTAGAGTAAATTGGAGAAATGAAACAACCATAATGCTTTAGACTGAATTGTTTGTGTATCCACAAAATTCTTATGTTGGAATCCTAACCATCAGGGTATTAGAAAGTGGGATATTTAGTAGGCTATTAGGTATCAAGGGTAGAGTCCTTATAAATGAGTTTTGTGCTTTTGCAAAAGAGGCCCCAGAGAGATATTTCATCCCTTCCACCAGGTGAGAACACGGTGAAAAGATAGTCATCTGTGAACTAGGAGCTGGGCTCTCACCAGACGATGAATATGTCAGTACCTTAATCTTGGACTTCCCAGCCTTCAGGACTATCAGAAATAAGTACTTAATGTTTATAAGCCACCTAGCCTGTGGTATTTTGTTATTGCAGCGTGAATGGACTAAGACATACAAATAATTCAAGCTTCTTTCAAATGCTTTAAAAAAAATCTAAGTATTCCAATCTAAAATTTCCTTAAAAGTAACTCTGTGGGAAAAAATGATAAGGCATAACAATTCTAATGTAACAATTTTTTTTACTTCATTAGATGTAAAAATGACATGTAAAAAGTAAATTTATGTATTTAGACAGGCATTGCAGCCTAATAGTTATGAACTACATTTACCATAAATTCCATTCAGATTTTAAAATGTGATCCATTTGATAGGTTTCACTTGGCAGAGTCTTGAAAGTATTATATATATATATTCAACATTTAAAAGATAAATGCTTAATCTTTCAGATTTGGAATGATTGACATAAAATATTGCTGTCTCAAGTTTCAAAAACAGAATTCAACACATTTTGATTATATTAAAAATCAACCTAACAATATACTCAAACAGTGGTGTAATGTTTGGGAAGAAAAAGCAAAACTAAGCAACCAAAATATTAACAACAAAGACTAGTGCAACAGGATTTTAGTTTTAAATTTGTCTTTGTTAGCTTGGAATAATATGTGATAGACATCACTATTTTCTAAAGAGAAGTGCCAGACCCATTCATGAAAGATGTACAAAAACTAAATCAAAAATATCCTGATAATGGCTTCCTGATTACCCATTTCCAGCCTAAGTATGAGGAAAAAATAGAAAAGAACAAGTCCAGGGTCTGTGATGTGCTGGCTTAGTGGATTATCACTACCTGTCCCTTTTCTTCTCTCCAGAGATCTTTCTGCCCCACTTTAAACAAAGTTGGTTGGGAGAAGGAAGTACCTTCATAAAGAGAAAACTAGTGTCTTTCCTCCTGGTTGTATATTTACTGAGTGAGCAATAGAAAATTATATAACCACTTCTGTGTAGCAGAAAGAGAACTAGTGAGAGATTTTTTTTTTTGAGAAGTCACCATCTATTTTCTGAAATAGGATGTCATGTATTACAACAAACTAAAAATAAACTGGAGAATTTTGAGAGTAATAGACTTGAGAATTTTGAGTGGCCAGCTGGAACTTCCTGAGATAGCTGGAATAAAGAAAGAAAAGCATTAGAGAAGTCTGTTCCACATGTAATTTTCATGTCAGGAAATCCAGAATTTCCAGTGGGAAATGTGTATTTAGAAAAGGAGCTGGATGTTCGCTATCTTGATGGGGACCCAACCAAGGTGGCCTGGTTGGGACAGATTAACTGCAGCAGTAAGGGGTTACAGTGTGTCACTGTGTGGGGACAGGAAAGAGTGAGGAGGTTCAAAGAGGTTCACCAGGAAGTGCATCACAGAATTTGAAAGCTGAGCAGTTCAGAGAGTCCTGTGTGGCCAATGAATGACCCACATATCAGCTCCCCACAAGTGACCGAAGAGGAGGGCATCTGATGCCAGGCAGCATATGACTATGGAAAAATAGAAAAAAAGCATTTAGTAAAAAGCCAATAGTCACAATACATATAGTTATACATATACATATATACACAATGTGTATCTTCCCTGAATTCAGCCCACTCAAAAAAATTACACCAGACTTTAATCTGAAGCACTCAGAGAGAGATTTTCAGGTGGGAATAAATACATCTCTAGTAGTAGTTTATAAGATGCACTCAGTGCTTCCTCATATACCTCCATTGACTTGGGACATTTTTCATGGTTTGGAAAATAATCTGGGGTAGTTATACTTAAATGAATAATACTAGGAAAATAACTGGATTTAAATTAAATTCTCTCACCAGTTGCATACATCATACATTTTTCGCCTCTATACACTAATGTAATAGAAATCTAGATCTGTGAAAGTGTAAAAGAATCAAATTACTTTGGCTCTTGTAACATGTTTTAATTTTATTTCCTGTAAAATTGTCTTCATTATGCATATAATCATGAAAAAGAGTACCAACCCATTCAGTATATTCTGGGCCGTTCATATGGATGCATAATTAATGGATTCAAAATGTTTTTAAGTTGGGGAGATTTTATTGAGTAAGTCATAAAATCCTTCCAAATTAAAAATCTGACTATTTGGCAGAAAATGTCCAAACACTCTTGCACAAACAAAATAATATACATGCATATAGTTTTAAATGTACTCGTATGTATAAACACTGAATGATCTGTATTAAATCTCTTGGCACCCATTTGTCAAAATCCCACTGAATAATCATCCCCTGCTGTGTGTATGATATGTGTGTGGCTTTTTATTTACAAGCATAATGACATGCACAGGAAGAAGCTAAAGTACTTCAGCAGGCTATATAGTTTGCTATCTGTGAAACTCATTTTAGTTAAAATTGTACTATTATTATAATCATGGATATGTAAGAATTCTTTTTCCCATAAAGGAAAGTGGGAATAGAAATTGAATTTCTTCTGCTGAATCTTGTCATTTCACAGTGTGATTTCTTACTAGGTTTGCAGCATCCATCGTTTCTTCTTTCCTTAACATAGAGTGAGTGCACTACAGTAATACTGTGTTTAAAGCCAGACTCATGATATGGTGGCTGTGGCTGAAATACCCATTTAATCCAACAGATTTGAATACAGTTTATAAATCAGTGTAGTGAAAGAAAAAACTGTTGTAGTGTGAGATTACTTGTCACAGTAGTTTATATTAAGGGAAACATCACTTTAAACTAACTCTTCACCATCTGTTGTGTACTCTAATTTAAAAAGATCATAATTTACAATTGCAAAAGTAGGTAAGAAACAAATGATTAAAATGCATATTATGTGCTATATTCACCTGAACATACATCTGTTCTGTTTATCTCTGTAATATTAGATACTAATTGGGAGACAAGCTCCTCTCCTCACATAGGAGGATAGATTTGGGGAGGGATGAAAGTAGGAATTATTACTTTTAGTACTGTTTAAAGCTTTTATTGAGATATAGTTGGTGTACAACATAAATTACCGGTATACAACATAATTTTTAAAGGTTATACTCCATTTATAGTTATTATAAAATATTAGCTACATTCCTTGTGTTGTACAATATATCCTTATAACTTATTTATTTTATATATAATAGTATGTACCTCTTAATCCTCTACCCTTACCTTGCTCCTCCCCACCCCTTCTAACTGGTGACCACTAGTTCTCTGTATCTGTGGATCTATTTCCTTTTTATCATATTCACTAGTCTGTTTTATTTTTTATATTTCATACATAAATTATACAGTATTTGTCTTTTTCTGTCTGACTTATTTCATTTGGCATAACACCCTCCAAGTCATATTGCATTCTTTTTTAAGGCTGAGTAGTATTCCATTGTGTGTGCATGCATATGTATGTGTGGTATACATATATATACCAGACACACACACACACACACACACATTCTTTATCCATTCATCTGTTGATGGAAGCTTATGTTGCTTCCATATCTTAGCAGTTGTCAATAATCCTGTTACGGACATTGGATTATATGTATCTTTTCAAATTATTGTTTTGGGGGGTGGGATATATACCCAGGATTGGAATTGATGGGTCATAAGTAGTAATTGTTTTTAAGATGATTTCCTTTTACAGAGTTTTACCACAAATTAAATTGGGGCCCAGTTAATAATAATTAATAATTATATATGATAATTATTATTACATTTAACAAAAATTCTCTATCATGAAGAGGTTGCCAAAATTACTCAAGTGAGAACATTATTTTAATTACGTTGTATTTAGGTTGATCCAAATGAAATTTTGAACATTGAACCATTTTTTCCTACATAAAAACCAATTTCTTATGGTTTAATCTGTTAACTAGGAGGAAATTGAGTCAGTCTGAAATTTAGCAAATGACAGAAGCCTTTTACATTAGACAATAAAACAAGTAGGGGTTATTGCATAATCTAGTCATGATAGTTAAGTATTCATTTAGTTTTTAGATATTGAATAACTCCCAGATAACTTGATTTTGTAAAGATATATAGAGTTCCACTGTACTTTTATAATAATATATAATCTTCTACTTTCAGTCCTACTTTCTCCCTTTTATATAGACAGGATCATGGGGAATTGTATTACATTTTCAGATTATATTGCTAGTCAGTCATTACTTTCTCTCTCTTTCACACACACACACACACACAGACACATACACACACATACACCCACATGTAAATATGTGGTTGCAGTAGGAAAGATCAGAACTCTGACCTTGACTTGGCTGAAACAAACGTTAGGAAGATTTTTAAGCAATAGAGTGAGAAGGAGAACAACACAGGTCATTTGTGTTTGCTAATTTGCTTTACCCAAAGGAAAAGTCAAATTTCTTTTTGTGACAAGGAGTAATTTTACATCTTGGAGCAAAGCATTAGTGAAGTTAGTTTTCTCACCTCACACAGAGACTGGTAGATGGAATCCTCTCTCCCTTGAAGATTACATTTCAAGGGGATACTCTCAGGTCCTTAAGAAAGACATTCCTAGATTGTTGTTCATAAAAAGGTTTACATATCTAAGGGATAGTGGAAGGATTTGCAATGATTTGTTTTCTAAAGTAAGTGCTGTAGGAAATAGAAAGTCAGGGGTCTAGAGTCAGAAAGAAGCTTTTCAAAAGTTTAGTCAAGCTGAGGGGAACCTTAAGTACATATTAGTCACTAGTTTAAAAAAAAAACTGCTAATTGTATACTAGACCTATATTTCAAACATGAATTTTGCAGAAAATATTGATCTACCTCTTCCATCTCCACATTTTTTAATGAATGGGGGGGGGCAAAAAACAACAAAAGAAAACAAAACAACTTATTAAAACACATTTGAAGCATTTCCAGTTTCCACTCCAACATGCAAAGAACTTGTAAACCACCACTTTCCCCCTCACAACAGGAAAAAAAAAAGCTAAAGAAACTGAAAATAAACATTTCTTAGATTCTTCAGAGAATTGAGGTCACAGTATAAACTACCACCCTGAAAACTGGAAAGAAATGTGAATACAGAAACTATAGATCAGTTTACCTGAAGCTGAAGTCTCTGGGGCTGGAATACTTACAGAATAACTTAAGTAAACTCCTGTAAGCTGAGTGTGGATCAGTTTGAGGGTTGAAAACTCCTCAGGACCCAGTCTAAGCATCACCCCTCATAGACAGTTTTGTGGGTTTTACCTCTAGGAGCCCCACCAGATTCTTATGGTGAAGATCAAAGAAGAACCACCATGTACTTGGCCAAGGGGAAGGAAAAAGTCACCATTTTGACATATATTTAGAGACAGTGTGTTTTGAAAAAACCTCCAAACCTCCACAATAAATGCCTATCACCTAAAGACTTCACTAAAGTCTTATCTAACTCAGGGGAGAGAAAATTAACCAACTCCAGCCACCTCTAGTGTTCTTTCTCAATTAAGGGACCAAAACTGTTGTGAAGCCTTGTGAAGCCATGATACAGGACCACAGGTCTGCTACAAGACTGAGATTTAATCATAGGATTATAGAAAGTGCTCCCTTCCCATACACCACAAACTTTGCTACCACATTAACAGGCCACTTAAGGTACTTAAACAAGTGAGAAGAAAATGTATTTTTACACAGTCATCTGCACATAAATGTTTATCACAGTCTTATTCATGATTATTCGAAACTGGAAACAACCAAGATGTCTTTCAATAGGTGAAAGGATAAACTATGTACATCCATAGTGGAATATTATTCAGTAATAAAAAAGAATGAGCTATCAAGTCACGATAAGACCTGAAAGAGCATTAAATGCATACTCTGGAGTGAAAGAAGTCAGTCTGAGAAGACTACAATAATGAATGTGTTTAACTGTATAGCATTATGGAAAAGGCAAAACTATAGAAACAGTAAAAAGATGAGTGGTTGCCAGGTGTTTTCTGGAAGGAAGGAATTGTAGGAGAGGAAAAATACTTTTCCCTTTATCCTTCTAGGTTCTTGGCTGAGACAGTCTCTGTAGTAAAAGAGTAATAGGCGAAAACAAACAGAAATTCAGTAACATGTATATACCTCCTGCATACGTGGGATTTACCCACAAAAACTGAAGAACTCTCCCAAATGTCCCAAGTCACCACACTGAATACCATCTCAAGTGAAAGACAAACGAAGATGTTAGGGGTGAGGGGAAGCCAGTTATAAGAGGTTACTAGGAAAATCACAATAAACAAAGGTAAGGGTATTTTGCAAATTTAAGTAGTTGGCTTCTCTACTGATAAGAGTTTCTAGAGATTTATAGTCACCCTTCTCTTCCTGGTACAGAAAATGAGAAAGTCTTATAAATGGAGATTTCCTTACAATGTAAATATCTCTTACAAAAGGGAAATTCTACTCAGTTTTCAGAGCTCCTATGTCTGCTGTTTCTTAAAAATAACCAGTTCAAAATATTCAGTATGCCAAAACTGCCGTTTTTTGGAGTGGTATAATTTGCTCCCCTTTGGAAAGGATGAGCAGGTGAAGCACAGGGAATTTTTAAGATGTGAAACTATTCTGTGTGAAACTGTAACTGTAGATACATGGCAGTTTGCCAAAACTCATAGAACTATAAACACAATGAGTGAAACATTAATGTAAATTATGTATAATATTTAATAATGTATTTTAATGTAATTAAATGTAAATTATGGATTATACTTAATAATAATGTATCAATATTGATTCTTTATTTCTAACAACTATATAACACTAATGCAAGATGTTAATAGGGGAAACTGTGGATGTGGGAGTTGGATATGTGGAATTTTGTATTCCATCTGGTCAATTATGTAAGTCTAGAAATGTACTAAAATATAAAACTTATTAATTATAAAATATAGAAATATAAGAGGATTTGCTAAATAATTTATTTGAATGAAACCCCTTCTGTCTTATGAGAGAGTTGTAATTTACCTTGAGAATACATGACATTTGCTTTTGAAAATACTTTGATAATTGTTTTTGACTATAAAATATAAGGCTTGTAGGGCACAGCTTTCAAGGGAGCAGTATAACAAAGAGATGGCTAAAATGTTCTGTATATGAAAAGAACAGAATTTGGAATATAACAGAATATAAAATGGGTGATTCTGAGAGATAATCACCCAAGTGAATCTCTAAGATGACAGTTGAGGATGAAGAGGGCCTGAGGGGAAGGATTGGGGCGAGAGACTTACAATGTCCCAGTAGATAAAAGAATCATAAAAGCAGAGATAGTTAAATTATTTGCTACCTGATGCTGTAAAGAAACATATTCCATTCCCTCAATTTTTCAGCCAAATCCAAGAACAAAAATACAGCCAACACCCGAGTTATACCAGAAATTATTTATCTTTATTAGTCTGTAGTTTATTTTATTCTATTATGACAAATCAGTGCTAATCCATTTAAGACACCAACACTGAAGAGAATCTGTTTTGCTCTGTGATTGCTTTATGGATATTGAAATATCTGTTATGACAAAGTTTTCAGTATTGTAAGTTTAATGTTTTGTAAGTAACAGCTTTTTTTCTTACATATGGTGACTTACATTTGTAAAAGCTACACACAGCTAAGTTTTGATACAATATGCAAGTTATTCAAGTCCACCATACTAACAATATTTCTGTTTTTTATTTTGGAGAAAAATCTAAATCTACTTTTATTAAATGACAAGTGCAAAACTCTGAGAATGTAATGAAATATTCTTGTTATTCCAGAGTTAACTGACTTGAAGATAAATATAGGTGGTTTGTTTTTCAAGCAAACTAGTGTTTTGCTTCACATGCCAGGTTCAAGAGTTACACATGGTTAAATGAAACCAGTGAGCACCATGTGGGAAATTAACATTAATAACTTTATTTATTCACTCAAAACCTCAAGGTCATTTTTCTCCCCCCAAAACTGAATTTTTTCATTCTCATCTGTCATTTACACTCTATTTTCTTCTTATTTTAGACCCCCCAATCTTTAAAAAAATGGAACCAAATAAGAAATGAAACTGCAGGCTTTTGGATTTTAAAAATAACAGCAGTTTCATTTATTTTTGTGTAGAGTGTACATTTCAGAGTAAAACATCCTAAAATATTTTCAGGTTCTGTAATTAGGTGACAGCTGGCTTGTGAAGTATCCAATGCCAATTAGCAGAAAAACTTTCATAAGAGAACAATTGTAATAAATCTTATAATTTTCAAAAGGAAAAAGTGAGGAACTTTTCTGCTCACATCAACTACAAGTTGATATTTTTAGGATACAAAGAAACTTCTTTCTCTGATTATGCTTGAATTTTTTAATGCCCATCATGTATGTATATACACGTGTCTGTATTAAAAACTCAAGCTTAATCTGGGAAAGAAGCTTCCTTATATCCTCTCTGTGTGTGCATTCATGTGTATGTGTTTATAAACCCTTTTTAGTTTAGAAATATATGCTCTGTGGCTAAGAGGTTCATTACCATGATGCAGTCTCTGTAGTATCTGTCTTGTAGATATGTAAAATGTAAATTATTTGCTCACTCTTTTCTCAAGATAATTAAAATTGTGAGGGTACATAAGTGACCATGGGGAAGAGAAACAAAGGTTAGTGTGTCTCTATCATAGGAATAGGGAGAGCAGTGATAGAAAATGTGACTGGGGAGATTGTCAGAACTTTCCAGGTTGTCTAAAGGTTAGGGATTTTTTGTTTTCTGAATATAACAGAAAAGCCTACTGAAAGATTATTGAAATTTCTAATGCTTGGACTTTGAAGGAGTTGTGAATTTTCTATGTATTGATACTTTGACAGGAAACTGGGCATGAGGCCACAGTGTTCAGAAGGGATGACTCAGAGAATATTTTCTGGTGTCCTAGGAGTAATTACTGATGCCCAAGGAGTGGTATAAGAAGTAACGGTACTCCACAACTGAATTAGGCACAGGTTTTTATTTTTAACTCATCAGTAGAATTGTTAGAGATATCTATATATCAATCATTTCAATTTTAAAGTAATTACTCTATGTCTCAGAGTTCTAATTGGCTATGAAGCGGTCTCTTTGCACCCTTCCCTTTGTCTGTTTTTAGTTTATGTAATTTCCTCATTTTCCCCCTGAATAGTAGAAATTTACAACTGAGGGACTTTATACTAAAATTAGGATAGAAAAACAGAGCTTGTAAAACAGAAGGAATATTGACTCAGATGTCATAGAACTTATAACAGTGGGTCCATAACAAGTGTTTCAACATTGGTAAATTAGATAACTTGATTTGAGGGGAAGAAATAAGCAATTGCAGGTTGATTGGCAGGTATTAGTCTCTAAAGAATACCATCTACCATGCAAATTCTTATAGATCATATTTAAGGTTTAGGTATAGGAATATTCTTATAGAATGTTCAAGCTGTAGATAGTTTATATTTATTACTTTACATTTCTTAAGGTCAAGAGAGTACATTTTCTTTTAAGTTTTGAATATTGGGTTTAACTTTTTAAAACCAGTGGGTTTAAAAACACAGATAATATATGATATGCTTCGTTATCTTAAAATTGATTAAGTGCTGATTGACCAAAGGAGTGGGTCAGAGGCAGGAAAGGATCTAGTAATGATGTGGTAGGCAGCCTCTGAAATGGCCCCTGATGATTTCCACTTCCTGATATTTACCGCTTTGTGTGAATCTCCTCTTCTGGACTCTGGACTAGACCTGATTATTGATACAACAAATACAACACAACAAAAATATGTCACATTAGAGATTGGGTTATAAAATCTGTGTCTTTTTTCTTACCCTCTCTCACGATCTTTCTTGCTTTGAAGGGAAGCTGTGCTATGGGCTGCTCTCCTGGGAGGCCCATGAGGCAAGGAACAGATGACTCTTGCCAAGAGTCAGCAAGAACCTGAGGCCTTCAAAAATACTCTTAGAAGTGGATCTTCCCCCAAGTCAAATCTTGACATGACCACAGCCCTTAATTGCAGCCCAGAGACAGAGGACTCAGTTCAGCTACTACTGAATTTCCAACCCACAGACACGTTAAGGTATTTTGCTGCTTTAAGTTGCTACATTTTGTTTATACAGCAATATATAACTGTTACAATAGGGAAAAGCCCATTTGATTTCAAAATATATTTTGAATGATTATCTAAAAATAAGTATAATTAAAGAATGATATCACCTGCACTAGTTTTTTAAAAAGGGTAGCTATATCTGTATTAAGAGACATGGTTGTTTCCTTGGCTTCCTCTTTGTATCATTCAGAACAGAATTGTAGAGATACAGGTATAGATGTGTGTTTTTTCACTCGATTATGCCACTTGCACTGCAGGTTAGTGCAGAGTGGGTATTGGACACATGTTCATCATAGGAAGAAACCCAGATTATTAATGAAGCACCCATCAGTCTCAAACGTTGCTGATCAGCATGCCAGAAAGAAAATACCATTCTTGAGAGTCTTCTACTAGGAATTAAATATTTTGGCCCAGAAGTGGCATGTATCTGATAACAACATACTGATCATAAGTAGCACTGGTAACTGTACTCAGCCAGAAAGGAGACAGGATTTATAATCTTACCATACACCAGGGATGGATTACAACTGGAAGTACTTAGCACCAGTGTAATTGGCTACTACATTGTTAAAAGCTTCTTGATACTCTCCCATTGTAAGATTGATTGATTGATTGATTTTAAAGATATATCAGAAGAAATCTTCTAGGCCTATCTTGGAGTATTATAAAAATTCATTGAAATTAATTGAAAAGCTATGCATGGCACATTGAGTTGAAATATTTTTCACAGAATTTCTGGTGGTATTTCATACCAGAGTTGAGTAATTGATCTTTAAGGAATATAGCCTACTATACCTTCCAGCACATACCTCCTTTTTCTGTTGTTGTTGTTGGTTGGTTGGTTTTTGTTTGTTTGTTTGTTTGTTTGTTTTTCTCTTCTTTCTCTTAAGTAACTCCCAAGGTTGTTTCTGTTGGGCTTTGGACATGGGGAACACAGTGGGCATCTGCAAGCTAAGCCATCTTTCTTCTTTTTTTTCTCTTTATTCCATTTTATCTGTGCAGGTTTCCCCAGTACTCACTTCTTGTTTGTTTGTTTTTGTTGTATTTATTGATGATTCTCTGGAAATTACCATACTGTATTAATCTGGATATGTAACAAGGCACCTATCTATTTTGTTCTTAATTAATTCAACAATGTGTAGTGCCTTTCTATTTTAGCAGCATTTTTCTAGTGACAGAATATAACAATAAAAAACTTTCAAAATTTCCTGCCATCACAGTACACATCTTTATGAAGGAGATAGACAGTAAACTAACGAAAAGTAAAATATACAGTATGTTAGCTGGTTAAGAGTCCTGTGAAGAAAAAAAATAAACAATGAAGAGTGGAGCCAGTTTTAAAGGCTTTGCTAATATGCTGATATTTAATCAGAAAAGTACATAAGATGAGGCAATGAATGAGTCATGGATATAAGAAGAAAGAACATTCAAGGATGAGAGGACAGCAAATGCAAAGACCCTGTGGTAACAGCATCCTTATTATATTGATATTGTAAAGGAGTTTGGATAGGGAAGAGTATGCCAGGAAGAGAATGGTAGTAATTAACCTATGACAGATAGTGTCCTGCTTATGTAGGGCATTTTATCTCACTGTATTTATCTTTATTTTACCATTACACAAAAACTCCTTAGAGGATATTGGGCAGTTTGATAGATATATTTTAAAAATATCAATGTGACTGTGAAGCAACAAGTATATATCAGACAGCACAGGGTAATATAGCCATTATTTTGTAATAACTTTAAAGGAAATATAATTTATAAACATATTGAATAACTATGCTGTGTGCCTGCAACTGACACATATTGTAAATCAACTATATTTCAATTGAAATAAATATCAATATGATGGTAATATTGAGAATAGGTAGTGGGGATATGATGGTAGCTTGAACACATGGATGGAAGCAATGGAAGTAGCATGATGTTATGTTACAGATTTATTTCAAAAGCAGATTTATTTTGAAAGGTTGGCTGTAGAGTGTAAGAAATAGGAAGTGTCAAGAGACTTCAACATTGCTTGCCCCACAGCAAAGAACTTAAACTGCAGAGGAAGAGACTGGAAGAGTAAGTTTGGATAAAAAGAGTGAGAATTTAGATTTTTGTATGTTAGGTAGAAGAGGCCAATTAAATATACAAGTGGAGAACTGAAAGCATAGATATATTTATATAAAACAAAGTGAAGAGTTACAGCTGGAGACCTTCTTTGGGGAAGTTGTCTGTGTGTAAATTATTTTTAAAGCCATTAAGACTGTATATCATTACTGAAGAGTGAATTGGGTGAAGTCAAGGAGACAAGAGGTCTAAAACTTAAAACCCCAGGGAATTCCAGCATTTGAAGATGAAGAGATATGAAGGAACTAGCAAAATGCACTGAGGGGCATGATTAATCAAATACAAATAAAATCAGAGTGAAATCTCCCCTAGACAGATTTTTAAAAAATCAGGTAGTCAATTGTGTTAATTGCTGCTGACCAGGTAAGATGAAGACTGAGAATAGACAACTACATTTTACAATGTTGAGACCATTGGTAACTTAGACAAGGATGGTTAAGGTGAAGTTGTGAATTAAGAATCTGTTTCAAATGGCTGATGCAGGAGTGGGAAGAGAGGAGTTGGAAGGGGAGCAGAAAAAGTGATGTAGTAGCTAAATGAATATTGGATCCAGAGAAAAGAATTGAGGTGAAAAAAATTACACATATTTAGAGGGGCTGGAGAGATTCATCAGTAAATGGAAAAAGCTAGTGTTTATTGCAAAAGTGAACATACTCTGTGGAGCAGTAACAGGAGAGAAGGGAGAAAATATTGTTGAAGTTGCAATGGAGAACAAGGGCGGTACTGTGAACATAGAGTTCCAAGGTTCACAGCTGAAAGTGGAAAAATGTGTGAAATTTGAACACAGATAAGAAGGTATGAAACATTCCTGTGAATTTGTAGGCTTGGAAAATATAGAATGGTGACTGGGCAGCACTTAGAACAAGTTAAAGTGTTTATCAGTTTTCAATGAGGGTAGTTGGCATGTTGTGGCATACATTTTTGTTTAGTGTAGGGTTTTGGTTTTATTACCTCAGTTCAGGTACTTATCCAAAGCAATAAACGTACAGGTGAAGAATAGGAAGAGGGTGGAGATTAAGTGGTTTTGAGGTTTTGCCAGGTAGTTGTGATGGAAGTAGACAGTGACATAGGAGGTGAGGATACAGTGAGGGGAATAATGTAACAATGGACTGTGGGATTCTCACTTGGATGGGAGGGAATTGAGGATATGGATCAGTTAAGCAATATTGAAAGGTTGATACAGTAAATGTACTCTTAGTCCCAGAGGGTCAAATGATTTTGGAGATAGGATACTATCAGGAGTAAGCGGTGAAGTTAAGTAGTGCTGGTTGAAGAGTGGGATGCTTGCAGTGAAGATCTAATTATGGGTATAGACATCTCTACTGTAGTCATCTAGTAAATGGTTGAAGCAGAATAGAGGGCAAGATCTATGGAGCAGGCAAGGTCAAGGTATTGAAATGGCATTTCCAAATGTGACAGCCAAAACAAAGAGGAGCTATATAATTTCTGTCTCTATTTTTTTTAACATTTTTTATTGGTTTATAATTATTTTACAATGTTGGGTCAAAATTCCAGTGTAGAGCACAATTTTTCAGTTATACATGTACATATATATATTCATTGTCACATTTTTTTCTCTGTGAGCTACCATAAGATCTTGTGTGTATTTCCCTGTGCTATACAGTATAATCTTGTTTATCTATACAATTTTGAAATCCCGTCTATCCCTTCCCACCCTCTGCCCCCTTGGCAACCACAAGTTTGTATTCTATGTCTTTGAGTCTGTTTCTCTTTTGTATTTATGCTTTGTTTTTTTTTTTTTTTTTTTTTTTTTAGTTTCCAAATATGAGCGATCTCATATGGTATTTTTCTTTCTCTTTCTGGCTTACTTCACTTAGGATGACATTCTCCAGGGGCATCCATGTTGCTGCAAATGGTGTTATGTTGTCAGTTTTTATGGCTGAGTAGTATTCCATTGTATAAATATACCACCTCTTCTTTATCCAGTCATCCATTGATGGACATTTAGGCTGTTTCCATGTCTTGGCTATTGTAAATGTGCTGCTATGAATATTGGGGTGCAGGTGTCATCCTGAAGTAGGGTTCCTTTTGGATATGTGCCCAGAAGCGGGATTCCTGGGCCATATGGTAAGTCTATTCCTAGTCTTTTGAGGAATCTCCATACTGTTTTCCACAGTGTCTGCATCAAACTGCATTCCCACCAGCAGTGTAGGAGGGTTCCCCTTTCTCCACAACCTCTCCAGCATTTGTCATTTGTGGATTTTTGAATGATGGCCATTCTGACTGGTGTGAGGTGATACCTCATTGTAGTTTTGATTTGCATTTCTCTGATAATTAGTGATATTGAGCATTTTTTCATGTGCTTTTTGATCATTTGTATGTCTTCCTTGGAGAATTGCTTGATTAGGTCTTCTGCCCATTTTTGGATTGGGTTGCTTATTTTTTTTCTTATTGAGTCATATGAGCTGCTTATGTATTCTGGAGATCAAGCCTTTGTTGGTTTCACTTGCAAAAATTTTCTCCCATTCCGTAGGTTGTCTTTTTGTTTTACTTATGGTTTCCAATGCTGTGCAGAAGCTTGTAAGTTTCATTAGGTCCCATTTGTTTATTCTTGCTTTTATTTCTATGCAACATACACAAAATAAACTCAAAATGGATTAAAGACTTAAACATAAGACAAGATACAATAAACGTCCTAGAAGAAAATATAGGCAAAACATTATCTAACATACATCTCAAAAATGTTCTCCTAGAACAGTCTACTCTGTCCCTAATTTTAAGATTTTGCTTAAAGGTCCTGTATGGCATAATGACTGAGCAGGTTTTAAACTCAATGAATGGTGTGGGTTTGAGAGACTTGGATGAGCCACTTAATCCCTCTATATCTAATTTTTCTCATGTATAAAATTGAATTGAACATAATACTAAACTCTAGAGGATGAGGGTGTGAAGTGAAAAAGCTAATACTTTTGCTTAGCTATTCTGAAGCTTTCAGTAAATGTTAATTATTATTTGTAGCATTGTTATGATTTCCCTGAATGAGTTTGGTTCATATAGCAGACATTCTGAAAGGAAAAGATTTCTACACAATGTAGTAAAGCCTATTGGTACTACTTTAAGTTGTGAAATTCAAAGCCTTTCTAATGACCTTCAATATGCATGGAAACGTAAAAACTTCAGAAAGATTTCAATATTATTCTCTTTGGCAAAATTTGAACAAATTAATACTCTATAGATTTGTTGCTTTCTCCCATATGCCATAGGCACTCTTGGAACAAACTAAACAGGAAAAATGGGGAAAGTGGTTTAGGAGTAAAGAAGTTTAACTATAAAATAAGAGAAAAAAAAGAGTCTGCAATGGGGATGGGACAGAAAATAAACTTAGTGTCCAGTTTGTAAGGATTCCTTCCATGATTTAGTGGTAAGAAATGACTAGCTGGAAGCACAGCAAGGTGAGTTCTGCATATTTTCTATTCTACTTTGCATAATAATATATAAAAATTCTACAATTGCTAAGTGTGTTATGCATTCTCTAGCATGACCTTAATTTTTCAAAACATAAATTGTCTTCAGAAAGATCAAAGTCTCTTCAGTTACGCTGAATAATTAGCACTAGCTTTAAAGTGTTTTTGCATCCTAAATTGCATATTATCTGATAAGGGCTTCCAATTTCAGAAATCCATTGAAGCAGTCTCATTTGGTTAAATAAGTATTTATATTTTTATACAGTAAATTTGAATATATGTTACCTTGATATATAAATTATCAACATGTAAGAAATTTCTTTCTATAATATTTGCCTAGGAATCCTGAACTTAAGCTCAAGATTGACACCAAAGCCACAAGAGTTTTATTATTGCACTTTTTATTAATTGGAAAGTCTCAGTTGCTCCTAAAAATATATTTCATCTTCCCAAAGGGAGAAAAATGTAATAATGAGAGTTTCTCTCATAGAGAATCCCATGCCTCTAGCATATTTTATAATAAATCTCGAGACCATGAAAAGGAAGGATCTGATGAATTTTAATTATGATGAGCAGCAAAAAGATATGTATGATTCCTAAGGCAAAGAGTGTTCTAATCAAACTAAAATAATCATATTAAGTCTAATACCTAGGAAACCAGAAAGCATTCAACACAGTTTGAGGAGTACCAAGGTAACTTTTGACAGTACATCCACAAATGGTTTAATAAAAGATACAAGTAAATCAAGTTATAAAACTCTTCTAATGGAAAAGCGTAATCTGAATTAAGATACTTAAATTTATTGGCAAAAGTGAATATTGAAAATGCCCATTTCTTTGAGCAGCAAAAGAAAGTGAAATGCATGAACATCTCAACAAGTGTTGTATCTTTTAACACCCAGGGTAGCTGGAGTTATAAATCAATATGTGTATTAGTTATTTGAAAACATTTTTAGTTCCTGTGAACAGATAGATATGCTGATACTATTGTTCTCATTCCTGGAAGACTAAAACTAGTCTCTTTACCTATGTAGTATTTTTACTTACTAAGAATAAAATCCTAAGTGTAACTCAACATAGGCTTGGCTAGAATGAACAGATGAAAGATATTTTCATCACAATATCATCAATATCATATAATCAGTAATCAAAGAATCACCTACTCTTCTCCCATATTACATTTTTTTCCTTCTTGTTTCAGTTTTATTGAGGTATAATTGGCATAAAGTTCTGTGTAAGTTTCAGGTATACAGCATAATGATTTGATTATGTACAGCATGAAATGATTACCATAGTAGGTTTAGTGAACATCCAACATCTCATATAGACACAAAATTAAATATAAAAAATAAATTCCTTCTGATGAGAATTCTTAAGATTTACTCTTCTAAAAACTTCATGTATAACATACAGCACTGTTAATTATATTTATCAACTTATACATGATATCCGTAGAACTTCCTTATCTTAGAGCTGGATGTTTGTATCTTTCTACTGTCTTCATCCATTGCCCTTCTCTCCACCCTTGCCTCTGGGAAGCACAAATCTGATCTCTTTTTCTATGACTTTGTCTTTGAAATGTAAATGACTTACAACACTATGTTAGTTCCCAATGCACAACATAGTTTTTGCTGTGTGTACGTTATGTCAGAATGATCATCACAATAAGTCTAATTAACATTTGTCACTATAGACAGATGTTGCATAATTAATGACTGTATTCCCCACACTGTACATTTCATACCCATGATTCATTTAATTTGTAACTGGAAGTTTGTACTTCTTATTCTCACTTACCTATTTCTTTTCTCCCCACAACCCCCTCCCCTCTGGCAACCATCTGTTTGTTTTCTGCTTCTGTTTTCCTATATTTGTTCATTTGTTTTGTTTTTTAGATTCTGCATATAAGTAGAATATAATCATACGGTATTTGTCTTTCTCTGACTTACTTGACTAAAGATAATACACTCTAGGTTCGTCCATGTTATGGCAATGGCTTCCTGTACTTGGATATCTGTTTCCTTCCCCAGATTAGGGAAGTTTACAGCTATTATCTCTTCAAATAGTTCTCTGTTCCATCTTTCTCTCTACTCCTTTTGGGACCCATATAATATGGATGTTACTATGTTTGATGTTGTCCAAGAGGTCTCAAGCTATCCTCATTTTTTAAAATACTTTTCTTTTCTTTTTTCTGTTCAGCTTGGGTAATTTCCACTCTGTGTTCCAAATCACTGATCTGTTCCTCTGAATCTTTTATTTCAGTTACTGTATTCTTCAGCTCTGCTTGGTTCTTCTTTATGTTTTCTGTTGTTGTTGACATTCTCACTGGGCTCATCCATTCATCCCTTGAGTTTGCTGAGCCTCTTGGTGATCATTGCCTTGAACTCTTTATGAGGTGTATTGCCTATCTCCACTTCATCTAGTTGTTTTTCTGAGATTTGTCTTTTTAATTTTTATTATTTAGAACATACTCCCTTATTTCTTCATTTTGCCCAATCTTCTGTGATTATTTCTGTGTGTTAAGTAGGCTGGTCACATTTCCCAGTATCAGAGAAGTGACCTTATGTAGGAGATGTCCAGTGGGGCCCAGTAGCACACTCCCCTCTGGTCATCAGAGCCGTATTTCTAGGAGTGCCACCTGTATAGGCTGAATGTACTTTTCTGTTGGGACCAGGCTGACTACTTTGGGCTGGTAGGTGGGGCTGGGTCCAGGTCCCATTGGCTGTAAGGCTATGCCTTATGTGGTGGCTGTGGGAGGATGTGAGTTGAGGGTTTTCCTACTCTGCTGTCTTGGCCACCTTCCTGTAAAAGCCAACTTTCATTTTGTTTTGTTTTTTTACTATATAAATAATCACAATGAAAAATTTTGAAACAGAAATAACTCACAGAAGTAAACCAAGTAATATGATTAGAAATCAGACAAAAAATACTGAATTTTCCATTTTTTCTTTTCATATGAACAGCACTTAAGGCAGAAAATAAATAGCCTTCAGTAACAATCAACACTGGCTAAAAGTCAGTAAGATGAAGAGCCAAACAATGGTAGTGAAAGTGTAAATTGTTTAAATTTTCTTTTCAACCATTTTAAAAATTTTTTAACTTTTTTCCCATTGATGAGGTAATAATAACTTTACATATTCCACTTCTCAAAATCTAGTTTGAGGAAATAATCATAGATGAGTATTTTGAAAATGTCATGATCCATTCTTTTTTGTTGGGAAAATAGAGGCACTTTAAATATCCATATTTTTATGTAACAACACTGTCAAATAATTTATTATACATCCGTTTAATGATGTACTTTTTCTATCATTGAAAACCATTTATTATCAGTCTCTTTTACCTTTTCCCTAGCTAGCTGCATGTCTAATTTTTTCAGTTTCTTCTTGTCTCCATTAAATGTCATGTTAATAGAAAGACATTTCTTGACCACAGTTGGTATTAAAAAAAGTAACCCTTTCCAGTTATCTTCCCCCAGTGACCTTATCCCACTTTATTCCCTTTATAAAGTGAATGGAACTTAACATTACATATCAAGTTATTTTACTTTCTCTTGTTTATTTCCTATCTTCTCTAATAAAACGTGCCCTGCTTGAAAGTATACTCTTGGTTTTATTCAAAACTGTCACTCCGTGCCAGTAATTATGACTAATACCTGGTAGTTCAATAAATATGTATTTTGTGTGTGTATGGATGTAATAGAGTTCCTTATTAATGGACATCCTTCAGCTTACTTTGTGCTTAAAAAAAATCTGGTGAGCCTCTAAATATGTTTTAAAATATGAGAGATACTCAATTTGGAAGGTAATTTTAAGTGGTGAATAATCAAGAGAAATGACACAATTACATGTCATTCTTAGCACCTGTGTTCATATTTTCAAAGAAGCAAACAAAAAATTGCAATTTACAATTTAATATTCATTCCCCTAATTGATTATATACATAATTTAGTTTTAAATTATAGCTACAAATTTACTTTAAAATCCCAAATGTGTTTTTATCAACTAAAATTGAGGAAAATATGCTAAATGGCCTTATTGCATTCTAGTCTATGAACATGGCATCATATACTATATCTAGGGAATACTGAAAAACATAATATGACATTCCTTTTTTAACTCCTGGGAAAAGTATGAATGATCCAGTCTTTTTAATAGTCATGTTTCTCATTTACATTCAGGAAGTTGACTTTCTGGGTAATTCATTCATCTTATTTAAGTTTGGCTAATGTGAGTGATTCTTTCTGGATCTAGCCATCTTCAAGTATACTGAAAGAATCTTATCCTTTTTCAGATAAGGTACAACTGAGAAACTATTCTCAACAAGGGATAACTTCCAGTAACTAAATTTATATTTACATATACATAGTGATAAAAATTATAAAGGATTCTGAGCAGTACATAACAATACTAACTTATAGCCCATATATTTCAAGTAATATGCAGCTCAAATATTTGTGTAAGAATTACATTTTAAATTAAGAATTTGTGTTTTTTAAGCATTGCTTCAATGGTGCTTTTGCATTGAACTTGAGAAGGAAGTTATGGCTAATCAGTATATATACTGCTTTTTTCTCTGTGTGTATGCATATTTGTTTCTTTTAAATATATTTACTTAATATATATAATTATATTAGAAAAATATTTGGAAAAAATGTTCCCCTAAACTATAGCTTTTCCCCCTATCAGCCCAAGAAATAGATGGATTTAATCACCCTTGAATACATAATTGTATCCCCTAAACAGAGCCACCTGAAACTAAGGTATATAACTGAGAATGAGTTGGCTAAGGCTGTGGGTATACTGTTCCTCTTTTTAATTCCTCTGAGGTCAGCAGATGTCATACTTACCCTTTTTATGAAATGTGATTTCTCAGAACAGTCCTGCAAATGATATGGGGTTAGTATTGTATAGTATAATACTGATTTGCTTATAAATTTTCCTGTTGTATCCAAGGTGTATACCAACTATGTGAGTTGTACAAACCTTGCTGTGGTCAGTATGGCAGAATTATTTCATTATGCAGTTAATAATGATAGAGTAAATCTGTAGGCCTCATAAAAACTATAAATATTTTGATAGATGTCATTCTCTTTTGTTCTTCAGATTAATGAGGTTTTTATTCATCTCTGTAAAAAGATCTATATACAAAAATGCCTTTAAAAAAAAAACAGAAAAGTAAGTCATCAGTAATTACCTTAACTGCTTAAAGAAGACAGGCAGAATCAGGTTAGTTCTTTCATCAGTCTAAAAGATCTATTGCTAGGCTTAGAGTAAATTGTACTGTAAGCAGTAAGGGAACATCAGATTTATGTGGATAATTTATTGCTTGATCTCTCATACATTTTGTCATTTCTGTGAATATTTATAAATCCCTATTTGTTTAACACAGATAAACTCTAAGGGGAAAACAGCATGTGTTTCAAATGGTACAGCGAATGTTTGTGGAGTCTGTGAGTCTGGATCCCTGGGTAATTACGTAGAGTTCTTGCACTGGATGTGAACTTTGAGTGAGATTGTCATGTAAGCCATTGAGATGAGTGTGAATTTGTTAGTACAGTATATCCTAGCTTCTTCTGAAAAATATGAACATTTCAAGGACAAATTGTATGACATCTACTCTTAAATGTGTATGAAAAGAGAGGTTACTGGTACAAGCAATCTTTCTCATGAGACAGTGAAGATTTTGTAATTGATCAAAAGTTTCTGTGATACATTGTAGTGTCTGAACAAGTTTGTGTAGCCTCCTTTTGTGAAGGACTTTCTGTTTTGGTTTCTGGGTCTAAAATACATCCTCATCTTTGGAAATCTACTTATTGAAACTTTTAATAATGCCATCTGTCTTCCTTTTCCATTGAAAAATGAAATCTATATTCAATTATACAAGATATTTTTCATTGTTTAACTGTGTCACTACCTATTTCCTATTACTTATGCACTTGAAAATGAATATAGATCTTATCTTAGGTCTATGGTGATCTCATGCTCAAATGAATTTCAGAAAGCTGGTGGTTATCCTTTTCCCTTCATTGATAAACTGATACTTTAAAAAAAATCACATCATATTAAAGAGTAATTCACTTTAACTTTTTGTTAACTCAAAGTTTTCATCCTCTCTTTTTTTTTCATCCTCTCTTTTTGTTAACTCAAAGTTTTCATCCTCTCTTTCTTATGTCCTGGTGCTATTTCTAAAATGTTTAGAATTGAGGATTTCTCTCTCTCTACTATTTCTGTAGAATAAACAACATTATACTGCAGGAATCTAAGATCTTATATCTCTTAAAATAATTCTATCTGAGCCATAATGCCATTTTTATGGACATATGCATTTAATGAATATATAATTATGTCATTTATCTCTCTCCACATGCATATATATATTTATTTGTTATAAAATTACATATATTTGTTTATAGATAGATGTATATATATATATATAGTATCTCTATTTCTGTTTTTATTCTCTGCTCTAACATTAAACACAGCACTGAATTCAAAACAAATAATTCATTGAAGTTGGTACATTACATTTTTATTTTTAAACTATGCTATAAAGGTATTTTAACTGAAGGCCACTGTTACCTCTCCATAAATCTCAACATTCTCCTGAAGTGAGATTCAGTTGTCTCTTTTGCCACTTGGCCTAATGGAGTATTTATTTAAGATGGCATGTGAAGTATTTCAGAGTTTTCCTTATGCTCCTTGAATCTGCCTATGCCTATTCATAATTACAAAGGCATTAGTGATCTTCTTCTAAAAATATAAGCCATATTGTGTCTCTCCTTTGCTCAAAGCATTCCAAGAGCTTCACATCATCCTTGGAATCAAATCTGAAATCCTTGTAATGGTTTTAGTAGGTAGATCTTACACTGTTCAATCCCTGCAAGCTTTTCTAATTTCTGACCATGTTTCCCTGGTCTGTTCCAGATGAGCTACGTGAGAGAACTTAGTCTGTGTCAAACACACCAAACTGATTCACACTTTACAGCCTTGCCATTGCTGTTTCTTTTACATGAAGTTCTGTCCAATTTCCATATCTCCTAACTGGCTCATTTCTTCACATTATTCATATCTTTATTCATGTAAGAAATATACATGTTTGTCTCAGAGGTCTTCTTTACCACATGTCTTAGTCTGCCCAGGCTGCTATAACAAGATGCCACAAGGCTGGATGGCTTAAACAATGGAAATTTAGTTTCTCACAGTTGTACCTTCTGAGAAGTCCAAGTTAAAGGTGTTGGCAAATTCAGTTTCTGGTGAGGAATTTCTTCATGACTTGTAGATTATTGCCTTCATGCTGTGTCCTCACACAACATTTCCTCAGTGCCTGAACATAGAGAGAACAAATTCTCTGGCAAGTCTCTCCTTATAAGGAAACTAATCCTTTTGAATCAAGGCCCCGCCCTTATGACTTCATTTAACCTTGATTACTTCATTTGAGGCCAAATACAACTACACTAGAGGTTAGGATTTCAGCATATGGATTTGAGGAAACACAAATATTCAGTCCATAACATCACTGAAGTAGTATACTTTGTCATCTGCTGTTCCATTCCCTAATTCTGCTGTGATTCTTCTGAATTCAAAACTATTTAAAATGGTACTACACATTTGTTTTCTTGTTTATGAAATCTCAATGAAGCCAGGTATTTTGTCATTTTTAAAAATTCGTATTCCTAGGATCTAATACTTGACAAGCATTTATTAGAATAATTAAATATTTTAAAGACAATTTAATTCATTACTGAATAATGATGGAAAGAGTCAATAGCATTTGGAAAACAAAGTTAAACACCAGAATATGATGAGCACTTAAGCCTTGTGACTTGTTAAGTCTTATGTTGACTTCCCAAATGAAATGGAGGATTGGGGATGTAGTCATATAATTAATATTTAACAGAAATTTTCTAAAACAATAGTTCATTTTTAAAGCATCATGGAAATTTTACCCATTCTTTACATACACATGAAATCACATGATGAGCCATGGAAGCTCACCTCACTCCTATTATAATTTGTGTTTCTCAAATTTCTATTAAGAAACTCTTCTAACTTTTTAAGCTGTGTTTCTACATAGTTCTCTTTCAAGGTGTCAACAATATATCCCCTTTGATGACTATAGGATGCAAAGCACATTCTTATATAATTATAGAAGGTATTTAAAATGCAAATACCCTTAGGAGAGAGGTAACAGTGAAATTACATAAGAGAGAAACAGTTTGTAAAGCAACTTTTTTAGAGTTTTACAGGCCAAAATAGTAGAATTTTCAAAGAATGCATTTTTTGAAAGTAATGAAAAACAAGTGTTTAATTTTTTCATTGTACCATTTGCATTAATCAAAGAATACATTTTTATTTAGACATTTTTTATTTTTTGTTTTGTCTTAGCACTGGTGTTCTCATTACTATGTATTGCCTATATGTTTAAAAAATAAAGATGTCTTCTCTTCACTTTCCCCCTCACATAGTATAAAACAAATTAATTAGTGCAAAATATTCATATTTGAACATATATTTTTCTTCCATGACTCTACAGTGCACTCACTAGGGGGAAAGATTGGTTGGGAAAAGTCTTTAGGATGGAATAATTACTTCTGATATGATAATGGATCCCTTGAATCTTGTGACAGTTTCATCACTTGGTCCATTGATTTCAGGGAACGTTTCTAGTACTTAAACAAAGCTACATTTTCAGCGGATGTTGGAAAGGATGTCAAGGAAAGCCA
Organism: Camelus bactrianus; assembly: GCF_048773025.1. Taxonomy (NCBI): domain Eukaryota; kingdom Metazoa; phylum Chordata; class Mammalia; order Artiodactyla; family Camelidae; genus Camelus; species Camelus bactrianus. The sequence goes on from NC_133566.1 coordinate 2,162,535, forward strand.
CTCCTCTAAGCATCACGTCTAACCTTCAATATCTCATTATTGACCAGATGCTGGCTCATTCATTCAAATTACTTAATTGAACAATTCAATTCTAGGCATAAAGTAGACAAATTAATTTAGTGATTGTCAATAAGCTGACATTCCCTGTGAAAGTTTAGAAATTTTCCATATATTTTGCAATAGTATTCAGTTGACCCATTTTAAAAACCCATTATTTGAATAAGCCTTACCTTAGTTAGCTTTAAATTCTGCTTCCAAACACTATTTGTATTTTATGTTAGTTTACATTTTCTTTTCCTTATTCATGAAGAATTTTACTCTTGTGTTAGTATCTTGACTTGGTTCATCTTACAAACTTTATTTTAGCTTTATTGCTTACTAGTGTGGATTCAACTTCACCATATAAATCAACATTTTTAGAAAAGTATTCAGTTTAATCTTGATATAAAAATTTTAGATGGCAGATAGGACATTGTAATCTAATCCATGCTGAAAACAGTGCAGGGTTTATGTTCTCAGTGCTGCTGTCACCACCATTTCCAAAGTTCCTTCAGTTTTTCTTCACAGATTCTTGGTTTTATTCACAAAGAATTAAGAACTTATAAAAATATTTTCCTTATTGAAAAGAAAATAACTCTTTAGGAAAGTGCTTAAAGTTAAAGGAAAATAATCATAGTTTCCTTAGATATCAGTTTTAATTTGTCTTTTATCTCAAGATCATAAGTGATATGAAGAATTTTGCCTATATATTCAATAATTTCCTAAGAATATCACATATAAACAAAATAATCTATGTAAAGTGTACACATACATATTTAGGAGAGTTCTTTGAGCTTTTTGTAGGACAATTAATGATAAATTAAGTTTGAAGTTATAAAATAAAAAAATTTATATGTTTAATATATTAGTAAAAGTGAAGTCTAACAAAGAGCTAAAGTCAAGAATGGCATAGTTTTAAGTTTGGCTAAGTGAATTATAAGTTGTTTATACTTCTTTTTATATGGAAGAGTATATACTACATAATTAATTTTATATAAATTTCTAGTCAGTTGCAAAGAAGTCTGTGGTCACAGAAAGCAGGTGAGTGGTTGCTTGCAGAATTTGAGTGGGTAGATGAAGAAAGGTGGAGGGAGAGATGAGCACAGGGGCATGAGGAGATTTGGGAAGGTGAGCTACATATTCGTGATCTTGATTTTGCTAATGGTTTTGCAGTTGTACACACATGTCAAATCATATCAAATTGTACACTTTAAATTGCTGCAGATTATTATGTATAGATTATATCTCAGTGATGCTGGAAATATACTGACAACTGAAAGGATAAGTAAATACTGAGGAGCTTTAACACTGCTCGATAGTTAATAGAACAGATGATACATTAGTCAAGGTATAAAAGATTTGAAAAACTATTAAATAATCAGAATGACCTAATGGAAATACAAAGAATGTTGCACTTGAGGGGAAAAAAAGGACAGAATACATTCTCAACCACACATATACAATTTACCAAAAATAACTATACACTGGGAGATGGTATCAATGGTGAATACTTCTACATATTTAAGGCAAATTTCATATTGATTTGAAATAATTAGTCCAGAGAATAGAAAGTGAACACTTTCCAACCACTTATATGAAGCAACTATAACTTTAATTAAAAATCTGACAATGATTTTACCACAAAGGATTATTAAAGTCCATTTTTTCATGAACATAGATGCAAAAATTCAAATCAAAATATTATCAAAACAAATTAGAGCTATAAAGCAATAGGGCTTTGACCGAGATTTACTTTTGAAGTAAACTCCTAAATTTATCTGTTCCCACTTCCTTTCCCCTGGTAACCATGAAATTTGTTTGCTGTGTCTTCGAGTCTTTCTGTTTTGTAGATGAGTTCATTAGTATGGTCTTTTTTCTTTCTTTCTCTTTTTAGATTCCACACATGAGTGATATCATATGGCATTTTTCTTTCTCTTTCTGACTTCAGTTAGAATGACAATCTCCAGGTCCATCCACATTGCCATAAATGGCATTATCTTATTCTTTTTATGGCTGAGTAACATTTAATTGTATAAATATACCACAACTTGCTTTATCCAGTCCTCGGTCGTTGGACATTTAGGTTGCTTCCATGTCTTGGCTATTGTAAATAGTGCTGCTAGATCCTATATCTTAGTAGTGCCAGGTACACAAATACATGGTACCAATTATTTCAAAGAGGTGTTAAGTATGTGTCTCATCACAAAAATTTGGATATATTATAATATTATACTTGAAAATTATGTGGCTTAAAAAAATTATATCCTGTAGTTAGCCTTTTTTCTCTTTTGTTGAAAGATTTATTTTTTTGTGGAAAAATACATAGTAGTAAGGACAAAGTTTCATGACATTCCAAAACACAATTTAAAGCCAATTTGCAGTTATCAATCACTTTTGATTACAAACATCACTGATTTGCCAGACTTTCATTAAATATTTAAGAACATATAAATTCCATCTTATTTTTAAAAAATTGTTAATTATCTTTGGATTGTCTGCAAATCAACTGGAATGCTATTAACTAATTCACAGAACATTGCTTTTGAATGTCTTCACTTAAATGATACAGCATTTATTTCATTGTAATAATAGATAGTGAAGTTCTTTGGATTCTTTATATGATAGTAATTTGAACTGATAAGCTTGAAAACTATTAATGAAAAAGGGTCAAGTACCTGGTAAAGATGCCAGAAATTCTGACATTTTACTTAGTATTTAACCAACACTACTGAGAATGAAAATTAATAAGCAGTTAAATAAAATGAATTAATTTTGATACTTTTACAAAGGTATCAATACTTTTAACACTTTAAAAAGTAACCATCCATCATTCATGAAAGAAAGGCAATTAATAATTTCCACATAACAGTATCCTCTTTGTTAATATGGTTTCCCAATATTTGAGTGTATATAGCTTGCCAACTTTGAGTGGCAATTTAGTTATTGGCATAATTCTAGTAAGATGTTTTGCAAATAGCTCAGTTCTTGTCCATCTAATTACACAAATTTGGGAGATGAATATATCAATATGTGTACCTGAAATTAAGAGGAGAAAACAAACCAGAAATGCTAAGTAATGTCAATAGTTGAAATTGTCTTGAACGGTTGTATCTCAAATTTGACATATTCTCAAGAAAAAAAAATAATGAGGGCTATCAGGACTGAATTGAATAGTTTTTAAAATTACACTACAGAAACATTTATAATATAGAATGAGATATCTATATAGTAATGTAAACTATAAATTTGTATTTAATATAGTAATACAAACCATAATATTTGCAACATGCGTAGAACTACAAACCAGTGAAATTCAAATTAAAAAATTAGTAGATTTAAAATAATTTAAAATTGTACAAATATTTAAGCATCATATAGGTTTAGTAATAAAATATAAATTTTATATTTTACATTTCACTTATAGAAGTGCTTCTTTTGTTCTTAGGACATAGATCATAATTAAGAAAATTATTACTTTAATTTTAAAAAATAATTTTAAATTGAAGTACATTTGAGTTTGACACATTTTTACTAACTTGCAATATGATTTCTCAATTCTTCCTTTATATGTATTTATTAAAATACTGCAAATTCTTATTCAGACACTGCACAGTAAAATGGTGTCAATTGACAATTGAAAACACAAACTTTTGGTCAATAAAATAAAGTTGATTATTCAGTGTTAGGGTGATTATCCAGATGATCCAGATGTGCTCATGTTAATTTTTAGATTAACATTAAAATTTAAAAATTAACAATAAATTTAAAGGTTCAAGGATTTTATGGAGGTAAGAAACTACATATATAAGAAACACTGCTCCAGGCAATTCAGATCAATACATTGTACTTGTGTCTAAAATTTCCAGATCATTATGGATACAGATGATGTTCGGTGCTAATTTTTACATTTCTCTCTTTGAGTCTACACTTTGCAAATTTTAATATAGATTTCTTATTTCTCCAAATTTTCCTGGTGGAAAATTAATTAACTTACCAAGTATTTATTGATTGCCTGATATAACCCTGGGTACCATGTAATACTGAAGCATTAGGTAATTTAATCATTTAAGCTAAACTCTCAGCCTTAGAAATCTTTTTGTAGTTTTGACATGTAGAAGCCTGCCTGTGACTTATCATTGGTTTTTTTGAAGAGATAATTGTTTCATGTTCTCAGACTCCAGGGTTCCAATTTCCCTTTCAGGACAAAGGCTTTTGAAAGTTAAAAGTCAGTTTTGTTTGTTTTCCATGGTAGCATCCCTTTCATTACATAATAAGCATTTAGTAGTCTAATACCATAATATATGCAAAGAAGAAGACGAGTACATGTGGAAGAAGAGATTCTCTCAGGTAGTGGGAAATAACAGAATATGCATTTTTGCTTATGCATCTAAAATATTGTACACACGTGCATGAACAATACACAGAATGCTCACTGTAAATATGTATTAATTTAGTCTGTTAAAATAATTAAACCACTTCCAAGTACTAGATGTCCAGTTGCAGGAAGATTATAACATAGAACTTACATTTATACACAATATATAAATTCTGAGTATATGAAATGTCTGTTACAGATTTCCACCCCACATTCTATTTGGAGATGTAACCTAGCCCATTAAATGAAGGAGAGTATTTCTTTTCTCCTTATATATGAGCTGACTTTTTGACATATTTTAGCAGACAGTATCTTGTGGAAGTGATACTGTGTAACTTTCAAGGCTAGATTGTAAGAGAGCCACAAGTTCTGCCTTTGCATTTTGGAACACTCTTGGGAACCTGTGTATCTTCCTCTGAGGATGCCCAGGCAGCCACCCAGGGAGGCTGGACCTGTTAGAGAGCTGAAGCCTCTGACAGGCTAGGTTGGGCTGTCAGTCAGCAGCTAGCACTGAGCACCAGCTGGGTGAGTGTCCATGTTCAGATTCCAGACAGCCAGTAGCTGGAACCAGGAGAAGTTCAAGAACTGCCTGGTCAACTCACAGAATCAGAAGAAGAAATAAATGGTTATTATTTGGGCTGCTAAGTTTTGGGGTGATTTGTTATACAGAAGAAATAGATAACTAAACAAGTCATGAATTTATAGCTCTGGCTTAAAAAAAATGCAGTGAAATCTTTTCATGGAAAGTATTTGGAGGATCATCTTATACATTTATCTTCCACTGCTGTTATCTACCTCTTTACCAGTAATCCTAAAATATGTGTTATTTAAACCAGGGGTTAGGAAACCGTAGCCCAGGGAGTTGTTATGGGTTGAATTGTGTTCTCCAAAAAGATTTGTTGGAGTCCTAACTCATGGTCCTTGTGATCTTATTTGGAAATAGGTGGGCCCTACTCCTTATAAAAAGAGGAAAAGAGACACAGAGACAGACACAGGGAGAACACCATATGACAGTAGAGACAGATTAGAGAGATACCTCCAAAAGCAAAAAGGTATTAAAAGGATTGTCAGCAACTACTAGAAGCTAGGAGAGAGGCCTTGAACCAGTTATCTTCAGGACACCCAGAAGGAATCCACCCTACTGACACCTTGATTTCAGACCTCTAGTCTCCAGAGCTGTGAGAACATAAGCCGTTGTTTTATCTGCCAACGTGTGCTAATTTGTTATGGTAGCTCTAGGATACTTATATGAGGTCAATTCCAGCCCACCACCTGTTTTTGTAAATAACATTTTATTGCACTGCAGCAAAGTTTTTCATTTATGTACTGTCTATGGCTGCTGTCATGCCACAGTGGCAGAGTTCAGTAGTTGCTGCAGAAACCAAATGGCCTGCAAAGCTTAAAATATTTACCATGTGGCCCTTCAGAGAAAAAGTTCACTGACATCTGATTTAAAATACATAGAGGTGTTGCTCTATATGGTCAGAAGTGGGCAAGCTTATAAGTGAATGTTTCTGACTACATATGTATGTACATGATCATATACATACACACAAGCACACATACACTCACAAACATAATGTATAGTATGTAAACATATACACAGGAGTATATATATTCACATGCATGTGCATATATGTAAGTGTACATCCATGTATATGTAAAATGTCAAATTCTTTCCATTGGAGATTTCTGAGGGAAAAAAAACAATACATTTGCAGTGTCTTCCTCTGCAGCAAATACTACAATAATAATGCTCTATTGTAACGGGGATACTTACCAATCAAATAAGTCACCTATTATAGTATTTGTTTAGTTCCTTGTACAGATTTTGTGATACATAAATAGGATTTTTTAATATTACTTTGTCCTGGGAACATTAAAATTTTAGCCTTTTTTATGATGATAGTTTTAAGTATAGTGTTTTGATTGCTAAATAAAAAGTGTCAGTTGTTTTATGGTATCTCTTTACACAAAATCAAAGAACTGAAACCTCGTAGTTGCTTTTAAATCACATATGAAATCAGTAATATTTGAATTAAACTTGAAATTGTGAATTTCAGCTGGCTCTGATTTAGTAGCTCTAGAAAATTGGAGAAAATATTTTGACATAAAATCTGAAGCTCCAGTCAGAATTTCCTGAATATACGTAATCATAAAATAAAAGAAATATGCTGTATTATCCTAAAGATAACCTTCGTAAGATTGGAATGGTCTCCACATTAATGAAACATGGAAACCTCAATCAAAAAATATAAATCTTAAGGAAACCCAAATCAACCCTACATAAGTTTTATATCTTCTGAATATACATTCTCTTTGTACACCATCAAACTTTAAAGTGTTTTTTTGAACTAATGCCTTCTTCCTAGTATAATTACTGCTAACATATGTCTCTGGAAGAGTCAGTCTTTATGGAAATAGTTCTTTGACAGTATATTTTACTTTATATCCTTTGGTGATAGTTTCCTTCTTTTAATCAAAAAGTAGAAAACAGCATTGTCTCCTGTATTTGGGATGGGTTAAAATATGTTATGTCTGTGTGTATGTGTGAGCAGTATTAAGGGAGATAGCACAGAAAGAGAAAAAAGAAAATTCTCTATGGGAGGATTTGGCTCTTATCTTTTAAAATGATTATAGTTTCAAAAATTCTGGCTTATCTACTAGATGATGTTTAGTGAATATCTTTTTTGTATGTATTTTTTTTATTATAGTCAGTTTACAGTGTGTTAATTTCTGGTGTACAGCATAATGCTTCCATCATACATGAACATACATATATTTATTTTCATACTATTTTTCACCATAAGTTACTACAAAATATTGAATATAGTTCCCTGTGCTACATAGTATAAACTTGTTGTTTATCTACTATGTATATATATTAGTTAGTATCTGCAAAACTCGAACTCCCAATAGCCCTTCCCACCCCCCTCCCCTGCTGGTAACCATAAGTTTGTTTTCTATGTCTGTGAGTTTGTTTCTGTTTTGTAAATAAGTTTGTCTTTTTTTTTTTTTAAGATTCCCCATATAAGTGATATCATCTGGTATTTTTCTTTCTCTTTCTGGCTTACTTCGCTTAGAATGACATTGTCCAGGTCCATCCACGCTGCTGCAAGTGGCGTCATTTTATTTTATCTTTTTTTAATGACTAAGTCGTATTCCATTGTGTAAGTATACCAACAGCTTCTTTATCCAGTCATCTGTCACTGAACATTTAGGTTGTTTCCATGTCTTGGCTATTGTAAATAGTGCTGCTATGAACACTGGGATGCATGTATCTTTTTGAAGTAAGGTTCCCTCTAGATATATGCTCAGGAGTGGGATTGTTGGATCATGTGGTAAGTCTATTTTTAGTCTTTAGAGGAATCTCCATACTGTTTTCCACAGTGGCTGCCCCTAACTACATTCCCACCAACAGTGTAGGAGGGTTCCCTTTTCTCCACAGCCTCTCCAGCATTTATCATTTGTAGACTTTTAAATGATGGCTATTCTGACTGGTGTGAGATGATATTTCATTGTAGTTTTGATTTGCATTTCTCTGATAAACAATATTGAGCATTTTTTCACATACTTATTGGCCATTTGTATGTCTTCATTGGAGAATTGCTTGTTCAGGTCTTCTGCCCATTTTTGGATTGGGTTGTTTAATGAATATCTGGTAGCACTTTTGATTTACATATGTGGTCTATTTATGAGCAATATTTAAAATAAATGTCAGTGAACTTACACCATATTCTATCAAAAAGTTACAATTCCTCTATGAAGCAGGAATAAGATATTCAGTGGACTTTCACTGTTCACCAAGCAATGACAACTGGAAATGCAAGTTAAAGGTTGAACGAAATTAAGAAAGCTTCATTATAAAGGAATCTTAAGAAAGGAGAGCATTTTAACGGGAATGAGCCAGTTCTATTGCCTCTAATGATCACTCTAGCCCTCCCTCCTCTTTTGTACTAACATCAATCTAGGAGAGGGAAAAGAGGTTCCTTTGAATTATGAAGGAAGGGACATTGTGGTTTTGTTTCCATATTCCCCACGGTGGAGGGGGGGTGGGTTGACTGTGCTGTCCTTTCAGTAAAGATGATGATGTTCAAGAGATTAACTCCTAGAGATTGCTGTGCCTAAAGGAAGGGGAGACTGCCTTTCTTTGAACAGGTATCTGCTTTTGCAGTGCATTTAAGGTTATGTGGAAAATGTGGTATAACCTATAAACAGTCTCAGTCTAAATAAAACAATGATACCATAACTAAATTATCTTCAGTGAATCAATGTAAAAAAGTTACCAAAATGTAAATACATGTTTAAGTATTGAACATTTAATTTTATAGACCATAATTATTAAATGCAAAACACGTTCAGATTTAAGAAATATAATCAACAAACTAATAATACTTGTATGACTGTAAGCAATGGGCTATCCTTCAACCAGTGTCTTTAGTCTACCAATAGTAGGATTTTTCCTTTTAGGAAGAACAGATCACTAAAATCATGGTGACTCTCAAATGTTTGAATGTTTGGAGCAATGTACTTTCAAATGTTCCAAGACTCTACTATCCCAGACTGGTATTTCCAAACTCGATGATTTGGGCTCATGAGCCTCATTCCCAGCATTAACTGCAATCTTACCACTCTCCTCCAATAAGATTACAGTCCTACCAGCTGAATGTGTTTTTAATATATTTTAGTTTTTACTTAATGATTCATGTTCTCTCTAAAGTATTCAGCATTACTGATTTTCCCACTGTTTCTAAAAGCACATCTGTTCTGAACAAATAAAAGTATTTTGGATAAAAAGATAAATATTTCCACACAAAATAAGTAAATTTTACTATACATTTGGAAGCAAAAATGCAGTTGAACTAATATTCAATATTTAATTTTATCTGAGAATTCTCTGTTCCTTAAAACACTTTGGAAAATACTTTTAAGACAAATAAAAGTCATGCACTTGTAAACAGATGCTATGTAGTGTCTCTTTGTACCTTAGTATTTAAAATGTCTTTTTACATCCCTGCAGAAAAACAGTGCCCTCTCGATTGCTTTCCGTTCCCTGAGCCTAGCATTTTCATGGTTACTGCTGGCTCTGAGCTCCTGCTTTGCTGAATTAATTTAATTTAGGAATCATATTACATTTCACTTGTGTTTTCCTGCTTATACCTTAGTGAAATTCAAGGCCTTTTAATTTCATTTCTTCCCCAACAGACAACTTACATAGTATTATTTTGCAATAAAGATTACAGAAAAAAATTGGAAATTGAAGTTAAGTATTCTAATTCCAATCAATTCTTCATCCTTTAGAGCTCTGAAATTTGAGTTGGCATCCTTCGTGCTTCACATCTTCCGTTTCACTTAAGAAGCCATTGAGGAACTTACATATATAGCTGTCTCCTACTTGATAAAAACTTTTAAATTTATTTTTATATTTAGTTAATGGCTCATATTTTCTCCAAAATGTTCAGCATTACTAAAAGTTAGATAGCTATAGAGAACTAATGGGTCTAATAATACTCTCTTTCCATGTCCTAAAGAAACATCATGATAGGTAGGTGTCTTGTTTTATTCTTTCATAAAACAAGCAAGCATACAAAAAAAAACCCCAACTTTCTCAAAAAGGGATAAGATATAAAAGACCTCTTTCCCGATTTTTAGTGTTGCCTAGAATGTATTCAGTTGAAATGTCTTCTTTGCTATTGTAGTTATTAACTCATGCACAGCAGTGGGAAAATTTCTATAATCATAATACACAGTCCAAGTTTCTCTCTAAGGCAAAGAGAATCTATTATAATACAGTGGTTTAAGAAGCTATAGGAAAATGACAGGAGGAAGCCAAGGGATTAAGAAAACTCAAGAGATGAACTTTGGGAAGAAATCAGATTTATCTATCTATGAGTATAAAGCACAGAAAGCTAAATTTATTTCTGGACTGAATTACATCACCTACCCTGTAATAAAAGCATTATGATTGAATGATTTAGGCACATCTCTAGATGAATCCAATATTCCCAATACTATTATCATTCTCATGTATATTCATCTTAATCATCTGAAATTTTCAAAACATGATAGATATATGGAATGTTGGTCCTGTAAGGAAACTAGGAGCGTATACCCAATCCTCTTATTATAAAAATTAATAAAGTATAGATGATGAAATATTTTCATCAAAACTATGCAGAGAAGTGCCCAAGTAGAATCCTGATCGCCTGCCACTGACTCCTGAGATTATTCTAAGGTTTTTTTGTTGTTTTTGCAGCTGAGGTTTAAACTATTATACTGTTCTCTTATTTATAATGGAAAATGTGTAATTTTTAACCTATCTATATCTGTGTTTAGCACAAGTTATAAAATATGTATTTTTAGAAAGGTGTATGTCTTAGTTCTATACTATAACAAAAATACCATAAACTGAGTGGCTTCAACAACAAATAACCATTCTTCACAGTTCTGGAGGCTAGGAAGTCTAAGATCAAGGTGCTGGCAGATTCTGTGTCAGGATTTCAACAATGGTTTTAGGCTTTTGTAAAAGAGTAAAATAAAGCTTCAGATTGCTGAGCATGATATTTATATTTATGGCATTAGGTATTTACTATTTTGATGTTTACACAATATTTTTTATATTCTTTTCTCATTAGACCTTCCTTACCAGCCCTGTATGTACTATAAAGAACGTTTGTCACATGGCAGTTTAGACAAAGGTGTTTACCTTTCCTTGTATACTGAAACTTTGCTGATGTGAGAACAACACAAAGAAAATGTATAAACCTATAAAAATAAAGAAATTAAATAGATATTTTCAGTAAGTAGTGGAAATAAAAGGATTTAGCATTGCTGAAAGATCTAAACTCCAGGGGCCTGCATGGACTCAGGGAACGGTTACTTAGGACAAGAAAGATAGTTCAAGCCACATATTCCCAGAAAGCCTCTGGGATTGGAGCCAGCAGGTGTGATGATGAAGGCAAGATGAGTCAGTTGGCTAAAGACAGGGGAAACAGATGAGGGCATGCATAAATGTAGTGAGATCCTCAGGTCCCTCCCCTTGTTTGCATACCTGCATAAGAACCTCCCTGCCCACAAATATTGATATATTTTCTATACATAAATTGGAATAGAGAGACTAAAGTCCTAGGGAATTAAGACAGGAAAAGCCAGAGAAACAGGAGAGTTACGTTGCCTCTATCGTTTAATCCATTACATTATCCAAAGTTTCTTAAGAAGAGAAATTACATATGTTTTAAGAAATTCTATGTTTATAAATGACCTCATCTAATATGCATTACTTTTTGGAGGAGGAAAGTTGGGTATAGATTTTTAGATAAAATTTTTTTCAGAATTTTTAAGAGGTTTTCACATTGTCTTCTAGTATGCAGTGTTATTAGTAAGAAATTCTTTCCAATTTGAATTCCTAATCTTTGGCAAGTAACCTATTTTCTCTGTCTCTTTCTTTGATTTTGGTTTTAGTTTCTGTGACTTTTGTGTTAGATAACTTTCTCAGATGTTTGGAAATCTTTGTTGTCCTGTCATTCAATGTTTGAAAGCAGCGTGCATGGGGAAAGACAGTCACCTGCTGTGCTGACTGACTGATGGCTGGGAGAGGAGTCAGCCATTTTGTTAGAGAACCCCAAAACACTGGAATCTATAGTTTTAATTTTCTGTTTCATCTCAGGCTATTCAGTTTCTCCAAAGAAGCATCCTCAAATCTCCTTCCAGGAGGATACACACTTAGCTAGACTTCAGTATTCTTGAAGCCTAACAATGCAAGAGGTTTGGAGGAATGAGTACTTTTACTTATTCCCTTTTATGGCTGAATAATATTCCACTGTATATGTGTGTATGCATATATATGTGTATGTATGTATACATGTGTGTGTGTATATATATATTATATATACATATAATATATATATTTGCTATATATTTTTTGGATATATACCCAGGAGTGGAATTGCTGGATTATATGGTAATTCTATTTTTGCTGAGGACCCTTTTTTACTATTTTCCTCAGTGGTTGCACCAATTTACATTTCCACCCACAGTGTACAAGGGTTTCTCTTTCTCTATATCCTTGCCAACATTTGTTATTTGTGTTCTTTTTGATGATAGCCATTCAGACAGGTGTGAGGTAGTATCTCATTGTGGTTCTGACCTGCATTTCCCTGATCATTAGCAGTGTTGAGCATCTTTTCACATGCCTGTTGGCCATCTGCATGTCCCCCTTGGAAAAACGTCTATTCAGTTCTTCTGCCCTTTTTTTAATCAGGTTTATTTTTTTGATGTTGTGTTCTATGAGCATATTGATGGTTTTCTTTGCTGAGGAGAAGCTTTTTAGTTTGATGTAGTCCCGCTTTTTTACTTCTGCTTTTGTTGTCTTTGCTTTTGGTGTCAAATCCAAAAAATAATTTCCAAGATGGATGTTCAGGAGCTTACCCCCTCTGTTTTCATCTAGAAGTTTTATAGTTTCTGGTCTTACATGCAAATCTTTAACACATTTTAGCATTAATTTTCCTGTATGACATAAGGTGACATCTAGCTTCATTCTTTTGCATATAATTATCCAGTGTTCCCAGCACTATTTATTGATGAGACTATCCTTTATTGTGTATTCTTGAGTTCTTTATTGATAATTAATTGACTGTATATGCATGGGTTTATTTCTCGAATGTCTATTCTGTCCCATCCTGTGTGTCTGTTTTATTACCATAGCTTTATAATGTATTTTGAAATCAGGACATGTGATGCCTTCAGCTTTGTTCTTCTTTCTCAAGATTGCTTTGGCTTTTTGGGGTCTTTTGTGGTTCCATGAAAATTTTAGGATTGTTTTTTTTCTATTTCTGTGAAAAATGCACTAGAGTTTTTTAATTGTTCAGCTGTGCTAGTAAGAACCCAGGCTGTATCAATCTTTATATTCCAGTTACTGAAAATGTTGTCTTGTCACGTATGTCATGGTCAAAAGATGGCTACTGCAGCTTCAGATACTAAATCTACGTTGAACACAGGAAGCAGGAGTGAAAAGGGAGCCAACAGTAACAACAGCCACATTGTCTTCCTTAGTCAGGAAAGCAAAAGCTTTATCAAAACCCCATACTAGTGTTCCACTACTTGGGCTGCCCAGTGTCGTATGGCCATTCATTGCTGTAAGGGAGACTATGAATGTATTAAGATGAGGCTGCCTGAAGCAAAGTATTCTTTTTTCAGGGAAAACTGAGGAAATGAATAATGAGTAGACAATTAAAACACTGATCATCTGCCCTTATTACATTTATGGATTTCAGAGACAACACAAATAGAATCAGTGTTTTCAAATATCTTATAGGTGGGAATAAGTAATGAAATAAATTTAACGTGACATGCAGTATGAAAGGAGAAAGTAAAACATTTGTTTCATGCATACTTGTCCAAGACAGTTTACATACATATTTCTCTTTCAAGTAACCAGTTGAGATTCAAACCCAGATTTATTGAATTGTAATTCTCATGTGCTTTCCGGTACATAACACGTAGGGATTTTTTGTTTGTTCATTTTAGTGGAGTGAAGTCTAAGCTCACACAATTATGGTTCTAAAAATGTACAAGCACATGTAGAATTTTGTGTTAAAAATCATTGGGAAAAAGTTTAGGGGGCTTAGTTTACTATAAGCTCACTGTAAGTCAAAAGCAATAAGATTACCAGAAATTTCATGTGCACTCTGAGAGTAGCTCAGTAGAATAACTTCCAGTTCAGAAAGATTCATCATATGGTAATTAGCTAACTTGCATGCAAGCCTCAGTGGGTATGATTTTCATAAGCCAGACATTCTGATGTGCAGAAACCAGAACTCTCTGTTTTGACTTATGCTGGACTTCATGTTTATCTCATTTCTATTTCAACCTGCTGCCAAAAATTTAATTTAATAATTTCCAGGAAAAAAAAATCAAATTTAAGGATTCTTTTCAATCATTTTAGATTTGAAACTTCCCAGCCCACTCTCCCTTCTCCCTAGGGTTATGTCTGAGTGCCTGGCTTATATATTTTTATGACATTGCGGGAGGTGTTGTGAAATGGTTAGACTTAGATCAGTACTGTTCTGTTCTCTGAGAGTATAGACTACTTGTTTGATTTTCAGGATTTCCTCCCCCTGGTGTCTCATGAAAGAACAAATATCCTACTGGCTTCTGAACTTAAGATTTAGTAAATTGTGTGCAATTCTGTCCCTACTCATTTTTGTGAGCCAACTCTATTGCCTTCAGACCATGGCTTCTTCCTTTCAGCAACTTTTAACTAACTTCTCTGCCCTACATGGAGAAATAGGGAAGATTACACTCCAATAAATCTTTAAATCTCAAGAGAAATTCTGACTCATCCTAAGGAGGAATTGTTTGCTCCTGACCATTTATTTCCCTCTATGAAGCTGTTGATTGCAGTGTCAGAAGGCCTAGAACACATCACCCTTCTGTTCAACTTATAATGAAGAATTGTGGCTATAAGGACTCTTCTGTGAAAGCTGTGAAAGTTTCTATCTTGCTGATTCTTCTAACTGCCTCCAATCCAAAAAGAGAAAGAAAAAAAATTCTTAATCAGCAATGAGAATGAAGATATTTACCTTTAGGTGTAGGGGATGTGTTCTTGGTCTTATTAAATGTCAGTCTCTAATGTTGATTAGTATATTGACCTTTTTGACATGTGAAAACCAGCCTTTAGAGTTTTGAGGAAGGAGAAATAAGCAAGATCATTTGGGAGGAAAAATGTGGGTCAGGAGAAACACGGGTAGTAATAAAGCTATCAAAAACCTAAAATATGGTTTAAGTGACTAACCAGTCCTGAATCAAAGAAAACTTTCTCTACCTTTTTGTCCTTGTAACAAATTAATAGGTAGTTCTCCCACTCTTTAAAATATTTTTATTTTCAAACAAAAACAATAGATAATAAATTGGTGCTTTTTAGCACTGATTTCTAGAATGCTGAAGCTGTGAATTTTGTGCATCCCTTTTAATTAATTTAGTGAATCCCCACCCCTGTTTCTAAAAATGTGCATTGAAGACTGCATCATGTTTGTCTAAGGACATGAGGTTTGAAAATCTCTGTCCCCAGATTGTCTCTTCTGTGTTGATATAACACTCAGGTCACTCACTGTCAGGAATATTCTGTGTATTGCCCTTCATGAGCATCATACTAGGGCTAGGAAGTTTTATTTCCTCCGGGAAATCTCTTTAAGCTTTTGTAAGTGGTGCATTGTACTATGCAAGAAGCAGACCTCCAAGGAAAAGATAAACTTTGTCTATTTGGGTGTCTAACACAGACTAAGAACAGACATTTTTCTAAAAGAAATGTAATCATAAGATAGATCAACTACAACTATAATGAACACCTGAGACCTGTTACTTCTAAGGCATGAAAGTTACTGATCTTTTTTTTACAAGAATGTGAAAAATACAGCTCTCTTTAGATACACTGTCATGTACTTTTTTGATAACTTCTAGGATATTTTAACCCATAAGAAGATAGTATAAATTCTCTATTTTTTTCTTACCATTTTAGAATAGTTTTCTCACAATCCATTGGTGATTATTAAAAGATCACTTTAATTCAATTGTGCTAATGTTTACCTCACCTCATTACCAATTTAAGGACACGAGGGCTGTGGGAAGCCCAGACTGTGCTTGTGAGGAGTAGTGTACACTGGCTAGCCCCTGAGGCAGGGCAGGGGGAGGTCTGCTCTAGCAGCTGCCGCATTTCCCACCACCACCTCAGTGTGCTCCCCAGAGTGCACTGAGCAGAAGCTCCAGCCCTGCTCACTCCCTGTCACAGTTTATTCTGGGGAGGCCAAGAATGAGAAGATGACCTTGGGTTGCAGAGGTGACCCAGTCCCAGAGTGGAGTCTGGGTTGGGTATGGCAGCCGTTGTTGGCACTTAAGCAGTACATCAGAAGCAGCCACTCAACTGCCACTCGCACCCCACTGTACGCCCAGAGTCTGCATGCACCCCACCCTGCAGTGTGGCTCCATAGCAGGGCAAGGATGGCAGAGGCTGGGGGAAATGATCAGTTGCAAAGGACAGAGGACTTGCAGTGAGACTGTGTCTGAGCAGATCAAGGGAAACAATCATGGGTGCCTGCACAGGCATGGGAGACAGCTCAGACCTCTGTTTGCTGCCACCATGAGCTGAGAGTCCATACGGATCCCCTCTGCTTCAGCCCTCCCCCTCTCTGGGTAGAGGCCCTGGTGATGCAAGAGGAGAACACATACTCAAAAGGAACAGAGCCAACTTGGGCTGAACCTCAGTGCTTCTGCTCTAGCAACTTGAGACTAGACCCTACCCCTGATAGGGTGATATCAGCCCCCGAGCAGAGGAGAAGTTCTGCCTCACACCTGACCTCAGCTCTACCTCTTCCATCCCCAGCCCCGTCCCCTACCAAGGTGGTAGCTGCCAGCACACCCTGACATGACTTGTGTCCCCACCAAATCTAGCTCTCTGACCAAAGGCATCGGGCACACATAGCCTGTGTAAGAATGCTCCCATGTAAGGGTACCTCTTCAAGACCTCACTAGGTAACTGTTTCACCTCAGTTTTTAGAGGCAGAAAAACTTAGGTAAAATGAAAAGGCAGAGGAACTTTCCTTACTTGGAAAAATAAAACTGCTGAAAAAATAAATAATGAAGCAGAAATAAACAATTTACCTGATAAGATTTCAAAGAATTGTTTAAAAAAAAGATAACTGAATTAGGGAGAAGAATATATGAGCACAGTGAGAATTTTAACAAGAAACTAGAAAATATAAAAAAGATCCAAGACTATATTAAATTTAGGCAATATAGTGGGTGCAGATATAAATGAAAAATTAACACTTTTCTGTATGCACAGTAGTAATATTCCTATTTTGCATGAGATAGTGTTGATTTTTAAAAACCAGTCACTTTTCTCTGATTTTTATCTTCTTGCAGCTTAGGGCTTCTAAACGTATATTAAAAAGATCTTTAGATTCTTGACATATTATTTTTATGCATGAATAAAACATAAAGAAATAATTTTGAGTAAGTTATTTCTAAGGGAAAAACAACAACTTCATCACAACTTCTACCTGGCTAGTTGTTAAGACCATCCTGCCTTTAGAGACATCAAAATGTGAAACCAAAACAAAAACATCATACCCACAGTCTTGCCTAAGAAATAGAATAATTCCCAACAATGTTGATGTCCCTTTGTGCACTTCTCTGGTCGCATCCAGAATGGGAAATGGAATATTGGAATATTGAATATTGAATATTTCCCATTCCCTTGTTTTTTCTCTACAATTCTACCAAATATTTAACCTAAATAACTTATTGTTTATTTTTGTTTGTAGCTGATGTAACTAGATAACTATATTACATGTATTCTTATGTGACTTTTTTTAAACTTAGCATTATATGCTGTTCATCCACACTGTTTGTAACTATTATTCATTTTCCATGTTGTATAGTATCCCACTGTATGTGTATATTTCAGCTGATAAATTTTCCTCTTGATAGGCATTTGAGCAGTTTTTAGTATTTTTTTTTATTACAGATACATCTGCTATAAACATTCTTGTTAGCTGTCTCTTGGAAAGCTTATCAGGGTTCTCCAGGCTGGATACCTAGAAATGGAATTTCTACCTCTAGATTGATGATGTCCAACAGAACTTTCTGCCATAATATAAATATTTTATACATCTGGGATGTCTAATAGGTAGCCACTAGCTGCATATACTATTGAGCCCTTGAAATGCACCTAATTCATACTGGAGACCTGGATTTTTAGTTCTATACAATTTTTTAAATTGAAGTATATTTGAGTTACAATATTATATTAATTTCAGATGTGCAACATAGTGATTCAGTATTTTTATAAATCATACTCCATATAAAGCTATTATAAATTCTGGGCTATATTCCCTGTGATGAACATTACACCCTTATAACTTACTTATTTTATATGTACTTTGTATCTCTTAATCCTCTTCACCTATTTTGACTCCCCCCACTCCTCTCCTCTCTGGTAACCACTAGTTTGTTCTTTGTATCTGTGAGTCTGTTCCTGTTTTGTTATATTTGTTTGTTTGTTTTATTTTTCGATTCCATGTATCCATAAAACATACAGTATTTATCTTTCTCTGTCTGATTTATTTCACTTCAGGTCCATATATAATTTTATTTAATGGAAATTTAAATAGCCACATGTGTCTAGTAGTTATAGTATTGGACCATACAAGCCTACATGATAGACTTTCCTATTTTATTGGTGTCAAACACTGATCTGTTCTTCCTCCTTCCCCTGAATATCCCATGGAAGGTCAGTCATCCTTTCCTTGCTTCCCAGCCCAAAGTCTTGGAGAACTAATGCTGTAAAGATGTTGAGGCAAAGAAGAGAACTCATATTGACTTTCTGAGCAAAGGTAGAGGTGTGTGCCACAGCATAGTTTGCATCACTGCATCCACTTTGAGATCACTACAAGGCTGTGCAACACAGGAATTAAAGCAGAAGATAATCATTTTGTTTGGAGAATGTATAGTTTTATTTTCTATCATTTACTCAAATTGCAGTAAAGAAAGCTAATATTGTCCATATAAAGATTCTTTCATGATCTCTAATCATGAAAGATTGGAGCTTTCTGCTCTGGATCCTAGTAAACAAACTTCCCAAGTTACTGTCCCTTTGGCCTCGGATATGCAATACCAGTGATCTTTGGTTCTGCACTCTCTGTTCTCTCCATGATGTCCCTCCACATTGCTCTGCCTCTACAGCCTCAGACAATGCCCAACTCTTTTGTGTGGTGGGGCCACTCTCTTTGTAGTGGGACAGGCTTTGAAGCTCTTCAAGAAAAAGCTGATTCTGCTGAATCTCATACTCACAGAACTCAACCTGGTTGTAGATGTGTTTCTACTCGATAACTAAATGCCTTAGATTCCTATACAGGTGAATGTAGCTAGTACGCTGTTTGCTAACTGAAAGACCTGTATTCACCGTGTCCTCATATGCTCTTTCTTTTATTTATTTTTCATAAACTTTGTTAGTTCCATGTTTGGCTCAGGACTGATGAAATGAGAATTTAAGTTTGTTGTGGTGTCAGTTTCTGCTGTCATTCCTGCTCCTGCCCTTTTGTCAGGCTCTCATTGTGCTGCAGTCACACAAGAACTTAAGCTTGGGATGAACACACTGGGAATTCCATGAACAGAGTATGTATGGTAGGCATGCTGGATTCTCCTCTCCCCAGGGTATAACCAGCATGGATTGGACTAAGACAGCTCAAACCCTTTGGGGGCTTTGATGCTTGCTTCATCCTAATCTCCTTTTTCATGAAGCTCTACAGCCACTGAGCTCTTCTTTTTCTCTGTGGCTAACATAGGATGCCCGTTGTGTCTTCAACTGTTGCTCTTAAAAACTGATAAGCTCTCCCCTTTAGGGAAGTCCATTTTTAAGTATGCTTATGTTTCTCAAGATCCTTGGATGTAGAAGTTTGCAAACTTGAAGGGAAGTACCTTGGTTAACTCTAAGGCATTTTAGGCTTACATAGCCCCTTTCCTTGGTGGACTGACCACATCAAACAAGGAATTAGGAAAAGAGAAGACTTGAATAAATTACCCAAGTGCACAAAGCTTATAAATGGCAAATCTGAGATTCAAATCTAGGCCTTATGGTTCCAGAATCTGTGCTTGGTGAGGTTCACTTCTCTTCATACTGATGCTCTTTTATGTCACTTGTCACAGTTGCAATTTTACATTTGTGCCTTGTTCATGGTAAACACTCAGGATTTGTTAAGTAAACAAACTAGGTAAGTGGAGTAAGATGCAGGTGAATATAGTGGCAGGTAGTATTTAAGGTAGGGAGGCATGGGTATATCAATGTCATGGTTTGTCAAAGATAGATGATATGTAAAGATCCCAATACACAGGCAATAGGTCAGTGTAAGTGAGATTGTGTAAAATATGGTGCCATTTTAGCCATGGACCTGGAATTCAGGATAGAATTTTATTTTCCATATCAGTAAGACTGAAATTCACAAGTAACCTAAAGTAACTGAAAGTATATGAAGGTATACTTGGACTGAATGAAAAGTATCAAGGTTTCAGTTGTGAAATGAGGTAATGAAGCCAGAACCAGATAAACATAAATTTTTTCTTGTATTCACCTGCTAAGACAATATTTGTTCTGGAAGCCTAAGGATCCAGGGAATTGGAGCTAGACATCAGTAATTTGTTAATGTATCATCTCAACCTTGCATTACTGATGAATTCTTAATCAGATTCAGTGCTTGTGGAGTTGAGAGTTCTGCTGATTTGCAGTTTCTGTTTGTTGAACAACTTCCTAGATTATATCACAAAGATACATTCTAATATCTCATGTCTTAATAGTTTAGTACAATGCAACTTATTTCATATTTTTAAAATGCATTTTGTGAAAAATGACTGGGATGAATCCTCATTCGTTATTTAATTTATTTGATATTCAGTTCATTCCTTAATCGTTCAATAAGCAGTTATTTTGTTAGCTTTTTAGAATAATATAATGAAAAATGTAGATGCTGTTGCTATCCTTACAAAGATACTAACTGTTAATATACAATATGATAGAAATTTGCTGGATAAAAATAGAGAGGACAGTTTAAACCAAAGTCCATAAAAGAGAAAAACTGTGAAGAGTTTGAGAATCTAAAGGAAGTTCACTATAAATAAATTATAGGTTACAAGGAAGGCAAGGCAGGGAGGCTAATGAGAGATGAGACTGTATGGGTTAAAAAAAGCTCAAATTACTAACTAATTGTGTACCATCTGTACTGAAGATTATCCAAATGTCAGAGGATATTACTAAAGGTGCTTAAGGAAGTGAATGATATCATTACATTTTATAAAATTGATTCTACACATCTGTGCTGGAAATAAATCTAAAAGGATAAACAAAATGTGCTGTATATGTATATGTATATGATGTATATGTATATGTATATATTCACACACACCACACACACACATACATGCAGTGGAAAATTATTTGACCTTAAAAAGGAATGAAATCCTGTCACATGCTACAATATGGATAAACCTTGAGGCCATTATGCTAAGGGAAATAAGATGGCACAAAAAGACAAATGCTGTATGATGTCACTTGTGTGAAGTATCTAAAGTAGTCACAGTCATAGAAACAGAAAGTAGAACCGTGCTTACTAAGGTCTGGGTGAGGGAGAAATGGGGAGTTGTTTAACTGGTAACAGTTTCCAGTTTTGCAAGATGAAACAGTCCTGGAGATCTGCTGCAGAGCAATGTGACTGCACTTATTGGCAGTGAACTATGCACTTAAATGGTTAAGGTGGTAAAGTTTGTGTTACATGGTTTAAGACTATCTTCTGAGCATTTTGAGCTTTATAGCAAAATTGAGAGAGATTCCCCAGATAATCCCTGTCCCCATACGTGCATAGTATGATCTCCATTATCAACATCCCCTACCGGAGAGGAGTCATTGTTACAGTTGATGGAGTTACACTGACACATCATAACCACCCAAAGGCCATAGTTTACAGTTCACTCTTGGTATTGTACATTCTGTGAATTTGGACACTTGTATAATGACATGTACCCATCATTAAAATATCGGATAAAGTATTTTCATTGCCCTAAAAATCCTCTGTGCTCTTGCCTGTTTAACTCTCCCCTCACAAATCCTGGCAACTATTGATCTTTTGACTGCCTTCACAGTTTTGCCTTTTCAAGAATGTCACATAGTTGGAATATACAATATATAGCCTTTTCAGATGGACTTTTTTTTTTCACTTACTAATATGCATTTAAGGTTCCTCCATATCTTGTCATGGCTTGATAGCTCCTCTATGTTTGGTGCTGAGCAGTAAGTATTCCATGATCTGGATGCGTCACAGATTACATATCCATTCACCTACTGAACGGTATCTTGGTTGCTTCCAAGTTTGGCAGTTATATAAAACGCTGCCTAAACTTCTGTGTGCAGGGTTTTGTGTGGAATGTTATGTTTTTTTCCTTAACCATAATATAATCTAATATTAAAAGCTGATATAACAATGCTCAGACACAAAAATCCAAAGAAGGAAACATGGTGTTCTAACCTTGAGTAGCAATAGTGCACATGAAGAAAGGTAATTATATTCAATTTTTAACTTTTTAGAAAGTAGAAACAGTTTGACCCATGTTATTTATTACTCTAGGGAAATAAGCTGCATAATTAATTTGGATAAGGAAAGAATAATTTCACTTCTGATATATTGCTTTTGAAGTGTACATCAGACATCCATGGACCATTGGAAATATATGGACTCAGGAAATAAATTTTAGGCATAAAAATACATTGAATTCTGGGGAAGGTCAGTAGAATTCAACAGTTACCAATACTCTTTCTACAACAGCCTTTTTATGACAATAATTCACATTAAAGATGATATCTAAACAGAAGGCAAGAATCTCCTAGAGAGTAATGTATTGAGTATTGGGTGATGGGGAGGGGTATGTAATTTTCAAATGCCCCTTGATGTGTTTGATATAAGCTTTTCCCTGCCAAGTGGAAGTTGCATCTCATTGCCCTATTTTAAATAACTGACTGATAATAATTAAAGATATGGCAGTAAATGAAATTTTTTAGACAGATTTTATTGTATGAGAAAAGGCCATGGAAAATCCTGAGGCACAGTACAATTTAAGAAATGAATAGAAGAAAAAATTCCTTTGTTTTGAATAGAATTACAAAATCCCAACAATCGTATTCCTTAAGTTTTCTCTATAGCTATTTTTGTTTGTTTATTTTTGTTTTACAGCTGTTTGTTTTAAAACTGAGGTTAAGTGGGGTAAAAATTGGGAGGAGAGACAGGGAAAGGCAGGGAGAGGAGGTGTTCTATAAATAATGTTTCTGTTCTGTTCTTGACTGCTTGGCTGTTCGTCCTTCTTCTTACCTTTTAGATCTGTGGAATTAAAGCAGGTATAGAATGACAGTTTCCCAAAGGTGCACTGAGGTGCCCCCAGGGCACCACAGCAGCTACATAGGGGTGCTGTCAAAGAAAAATTGTACCCAATAGACAGGCAAGGAAGATTTTATTCAATACTGTTGCAACAGAGAAGAGAGACTAAACTCAACTCTGCTGAAACCAAAGGCAGGAGAATTTTAAAATATTGGGGTAGGTGAGTGGAGAAATACTGAAGGACATGAAGGGTGAATCTGGTCAAAGTAATTAGGTCATCTGTCTTTTCTACTTTAGCAAACAATGATGTTAGGTTTATATCCTCCAACAGAGACTGGAAGATAGGGGCATTGTGTTTCTTGATGGTTACATTTCAAAGGGATGGCTCACAGATACTTGAGAAAGACATTTCTGGGTTGTAAAAAACTGGCAAGAGGCTGGGTGATTTACAACTCAAAGGGGCAGAGAAAGAACTTACAATGGGAAGTTTTCTGAAGTAAATGATGTAATGAGCTCCTCTGCCCATTTTTTAATCAGGCTGTTTTATTTTGTTTTTTGTTTTGTTTTTGTTTGATATTGAGTTGTATGAACTGTAGTTTGTAAAGACTTGATGAGGGCTGAAGGATTCACTTCCAGGGTCACTCACATGGCTGTTAAGAGACTCCATATAATTGGTCACAACATGACTTCCCCTAGAGCAAGTGAGGAGACAGACAGAGGGAAGAAATGAATCAGAAGTTACACTGCCTTTTATAACCTAATCTTGGAAGTTCCATACTCTCACTTTTGCCGTATTCTGTTTTTCACACTAAACAGTCTTGGTACAATATGGGAGGAGGCTGTATACCAAGAGCCATGGATCACTGGAGGCCAATTTGAGGCTGGCTACTATAGTAACCTATAGGCAGGAATAGAGAATGCAGTCAAATTCGCAGAGGGTGATTTTGCCAAATGGATAAACTGGAAGCATATTGGAAAATGAATTAAGAATTTTGGCAAGAGATTAGGTAAACTGCTGGGATATGAAATTTGGTCTATAAATGAAAAAGGATGAAAGATCTGTTAGGTAGGAGAGAAGTATAGGAATATTGGAGTTGGATAACTAAAAGGAGTCTGAAGTTATTTCAAATTATTATTTGAATAATATTTGGAGATTATTGGAAAAGGAATTGTTAAGTCAGGATGTGGAAATTGACATGGTATGGAAACAAAGACCGTAAGTTAAGGGTTGGGGTTTTTTTATATTGGAAGTGACAGAGTTCAAGACATAGATGAGGAGAGAATATTTTTAGTCAGGTGATCTAAGTGTCAAAGAAACATTAAACAGCTCTCTACTCATGAGCAAATAAGAGAAACAGGTTGGAAAGCATCAAAGTAGAGGAACTCTAGGTCACAGTTTTAGTGTTCATTGGATGTAGGACTTGAAAAGATGTCATAGAAAGCCATTTCCACATCAACATTTTTTAATTAAGAACAAAAATGATGGCCCAAGGATGTATGGAAAATTGTTTTCCATAGAATCGAGTTTTCAGAGAACATGAGTTACAGGATGGGGTAAAAAGAGGGGCAAAGTTAAGAGGAGAGGAGTGCAGGGTAGAATATGATGACAGTCTAAAGGCTCTCATATTCAAGAATGCGCAAAGATACAAGGCTGTGAGATGAAATGAATTTGACTGGCTAAAAATTTAACAAGAAAATTAATTTCAGCATCCCACCAGTCTACTGGTGTCTGAGGGTGGGCTATGTGGTAGCCTATGTAGGCTATGACTCTGAATTTCAACCTTCTCAGGATTTAGCTGCAACCCTGGGTGGAATCTTCTCAAGAAGTTCAACTTGGTAGTGAATGCCGGAGCCCTCATAGCTCATGATCTAAATGAAAATACTGTATCATGTTTGACGGTTGAAGGGAGTAGCATTTCTGCAGCAATGGTTGAGCCTCTAGTATGTGATGATACTCTTTGAAGTGGATATGAAGCTTAGTGGAATATACTCTGCATGATAGATGGTGGGTGGGGGCACTAATATAAGAAAGACATGATGATTCAGTTATGAGAGGTGAAAGATTAATTGATTCTACCATATGCAAGTTTGAAAAAGTTGCAGAAGTTTTGTAAGTCACTAGCTTTCACTGAGCTTGATTTCTTACTGTCTGCTGCAATATTAAACTTGTTGACAATGGTGGTGGTAATGGAGAAATGAAGAAGAGAAATTGCCTATTTATGTGCATTTTAGAAGGATAATTCAAGCACTGTATCTCAAGTACAGCACCCATTCTATACAATGTTCTTTGTTTTCTGACATGTTTGAAAGACCATAATTTTCTTGAAAGGAGAAGATATGTTTAATTTGTATTTGAACTTTCAGTGCCTAATACAGTACCTAGCTCATAGTACGTGCAGAGGGATATTATTTTTATTGCTCAATTTAAGATACAAAAAATTTAACTGAAACTTGCCTAAAGTTAACAATAGTCAATTTAAAAATTAGAGAGAAAAAAGCTATTTACACCATAGACTTTGCTGACTCAATATTTATTCACTGTATTTATATTTTTCTATGTATGGGTTTTGCTGTCAGTTTAGCTTCATTAAGCTTTGAAGATTAAATTCTACCAATGGCAATTGAGAATTGTTCTCACTTAATTAGGAAAGAGCTATTTGAATCCTGATCCCCACCTTGAAAGTCATCTCATAATTTCTTTTAGAGATAGATATAAAACACATCTGAAGATCTTATTCCTATCATTTTGCTATTATCAGTAATTACTTACCTTAGTAAAATCACCGTGTTCAGGTAAACTTGTATGCAAAAGGTTGATAATTCCCTAGGCTTATCTCTCTTCTATTACTTTTCTTCATTTTATGCAAATTTCTAGTGTTGCAAATATAACAGTGATGTGAATTAAATGAAAATAGGTTGCCAATTGTTTGGGGACTTTTATTCTTCAATTCATAATGGTCACAAAAACAAACATACACTTATGAATTTCTCTTTACAAGCTTTTTTCAAAAAATGCATCAGTATTTCTATCCTTTCCACTACCCTCAATCTCTAGCTTGGAATTTCAATAGGAAAATAAAACCTACAAAATGAAAACAAAAATCAATCTTTTATTTAGGAACAAATTAAATTGCAAAATAACAGGATACCAAATTCTGATTTTTTTTTTTTGATCTTTCAGTATTTGATAATGCCTAGTGAACATGTTGATACATATGAAAATAAGAGGCTATGGACCCATAATGCCAGACTTTAAAAATTTGTATTTTAATGTGGAATTGCATTTCCACTATTGTCCTAGTCTTCAGTAATATTTCCAGCTGTTAGAGAATTACAGTGCTACTTATATGAATGACATTTATTTTAGAATATACATTTTTTTGTAGTTAGTAACCATCTTCCCCAGTTGTCATTCTTGACAATAAGAAAAACTATTCTAGATTAGCTTTAAATTGCTTAACTATTATTGTTTTCATGTTTATGTATTTATTTGTTTATAAATATCTCATTTAATTGTCCTACTTTGAAAAGGAAATATCTTCCTCATTTTATCCCTCAGGACCTTAGGTAGCCAAATCAAAACAAGTATGTTTGCAATAAACTAAGAGTTGAGGTCTGCTTTTGCTTTTGTTTTTTGGTTTTTGTTCTTTTTGCCTGAGATTGGGCTAGCTAATGGTTGAAGTCATTTGAGATCTTATAGTATCAAAAATAACAGCAGCTCCTCCTGTTATGTACAATGAGTGCAGCACATGCTGAGTACGTCAATATTTTAAGTATTCTAACTTGTTTTATGTCACAATTCTGTGAGATAAGTAGTATAAACCTCATGAAAAGAAGAGGAAGTACATCCTCAGAAAAGTTAGTTTTCTCAGTGTCATCATGACTAAATAAATGGTAGAGTGGGAATGTTGACTCAGATGCAATGCATATTATATTTATAATCTTTGCTATACAAACAAGTAAAGATTACTATGAAGAGAAACACAAATCCTAAATAAGAAAGAGTCTCAGAATTAGACAAAGCTTTCTTTCCATCAAACTCAAGGAGGTTGTTACCTTCCTTTTAAACAATGAATGGTGCAAGAATGAAAATGTAGCTTCTCTTAAACGTTGAGTTGTAATACATTCATCATTCTTTTGATGTTAGGAAAAATACTCTTATTAGTGCATGTATGACTTTTAACTTTCACATTTTTAATTTTTTTCTTTTTTGGGAGGTAATTAGGTTTATTTTATTTTTACTTACTTATATTTTTAATGGAGGTTCTAGGGATGGTACCTAGGACCTTACGTTTGCTAAGCACTTGCTCCACCACTGAGCTATGCCCTCCTTGCACTGACTTTCACATTTCTAAAAAGCGCTGATTACTACTACAGATTTGTGAAAGGCATAATGAAAAAGGATTTATAACTGTTGTACTGGAACATGAGGATGCCAGGATGGGAGAGAGGTCTACTGTGGAAAATGTTATATATGATCACTTACATGTGTACTTGTATGTAAGTACTGAAAGGACACCTACTCCGTCTGATTTCATAAGTGACTTAAAGAGATCCTTAAGTATTTATATCATCTATTTTGATGGTCCAAAATTTTGGAATTTTTATAAAATGGATTCAAAGTCAAGGCTAGGAAATTAAAGAGTCAATGAAACATAGAATCTGTTTCTCATGGAAGCCAAAGAACAAAGGTGTGAAACTAAAGAATGAAGGTTTACTAAGTCCTTTTCTATCCATTTATTTTCTATCGGTTCACACAGTCTGGATACCATACTTGACAACACAACCCAATGTAAAGGAATAAGATAACATTTGCAAAGAATTGGAATAGGTTGAATATTACCTTGTTTCATGATCTACAGTGCTGCGTAGACTAAAGAATAACCTTCTTTGAAGTAAGGCTAATAAGTCTCTCTCCAAGACATGTATTCTATCACAATTCTCATCTCTGCTTTATGATGATAGAGCAGATAGGTCAACTGATCTCTGCCTTTCAACTGTGGATGAAAGTAACATTGACTTGCACCTCATTCATCTTTTTGCAAGAATGCAAAAAAGAAGCTGCATGAAAACTCAGCAGTGGCTGAGTACAGTAGAAAAATTTCCCCAAATTTGGAATTATATTCAGTACTCTCTGCATGGTAGTAAACTCTTATTTTTTCAGAGTTATTTAGCAAAAGTGAAGTGTCATGTAGGTTGTAATATATTTTTGATATCATCAGAACTTCAGCTGTATTCAACAACTCTTTATTCATCCTAAATTTGAAGTTCATTAGGGATGATAAACACAGTACTTTTATGAAACTTTATGCAATTCCTCAGTGTACATATCAGTATTTTTTACAGTTAATTGTTATTTATGCCTAACACTCTTCCTCTATTGGTCAGTAAAATCAAATTATAGTTTCTGAATTATGTTGTAGTATGATATAATGTATAAGAGGACAAATAGCCAAATTTGAATCAAATTGCCAAAATTTGAACCTCAGGACTATATTTACTGAGGGACCTTAATCAATTTACTTAATTACCCTATTCTTAGATTTCCTTAATTTTCACTCAAGTATGATAATAAGGGTACCTACCTCATAGAGTTTTTACTAGAATTAAATTTCTAGACATATGTAAAGCACTTAGAATAAGACTGGGTTTAAAGTAAACACTAGAAGTTTTCTAATAATAATTCCATAATTGTACACATTTTACTCTGTTATATGCATTGCTATGCATTTAACTATACATTATAAACATACACATTCAATTATATGCTATAAACACGTGTATATCTAGCTACACACTACTGATAGTCTGTAATTTTACATATTTAACTATGTGATATGAGAAAGGTTAGATGTAGTATTTCTAAATCTGTCTTTGCCAATGAAAGGAGAATAAGAACTAGAAGCTTACCTAGCATCTTTATGATAGATTTAGGCGGAAAGATAATTCTGGCATAAATTATTAAATTCCACTGTTAAAACACACAGAAGCTATTCAAAATGGATTCAAAATTTGAGAAAACTTTATGAAGTTAAGGCCTTTTGCATTTGTTAGTCACAACTGTGTATTTTTCCTCCAAACATAGGGAAAAACAGCCTTTATGCAGCAGTTGAAAAAAAAGTGAAATAAATTTGAAAGTGAAAGAGATGGTATAGTTACTACGCAGGAGATATTTGGCCCCAAACAAATAGATCTTAGATGAGCTTAGATTTTTAAAGAGGTCACTATGGGTTGAAAATCTAAGTAAGGACTGGAGGATAAAGTGAAGTATATAAAATAAATGAACCATAGGGAAAATAAATTTGAGTAGGGTGGTACAGATTAAGAGAGGATCAAATTAAAAACTTGAATTGTCAAACAGATAAATAACTTAAAATATATTCCACACGATCACAAAATAATCTTAACTGAAGAGTGACAATAAATAATCTCTCCAGCACAAGTAAGGTTTATGGGTTTAAATATCTATACTTAGAGCTTCATCTATTTAAATAGATAAATTGAGAAATCAGGAGTATCACTTAGCAAAAGTATGATTAATATAAATATATATGTATATGATTAAGGTCATATGTCATATATTACATATTAGTATGTTTATATTACTGTAAATAATAGTGTCTAGCATCATAATGTGCAAAAGCACCTTTTAGACTAAGCATATGACATAATCTTTTGCTTTGAAGATATTACCTTACAAGCACTGAGTTCCAAGTTTTAAAAATAGGGCAGAAATGGTTTAATTAAGAGAAATAAGATTAAACTGTGTGATATGAACCACAGTGTGAAAAGATTATTAAAATGGGAGATTCAGAAACATCCTGATACATCATACAAGATTAGAAAGTTATTAGGAATTGGTCATGTAGCATTTTCCAAGAGTGAAACATTACAGTTGAAAAATTTTTTAAAAGTTCTTTAGCTCTAAGGGACATTTTCTTTTTTTTTCTTTTTTTTTTTCCAAGACTTAAATTTCAGTTTACATCCCGGGAATGAGTGTAATGATTTTAGAATGTGGTTTATTGTTGTTTGTGTGTGTGTGTTTGTGTAACTAAATTTGGGTAGAACATTAACCAAAAATGGAGTGTCTATTTAGATTATTTGTATTTTTCCCAAAGTTTTTTTGCTAATATATCAGTAATCATGACCAGAATCTGATATTTACTTGAAATCTCAGGTACTCCTCCAAAACATTTATTGAAAGTCAAGAGTTAGGGTATTCATTACTTATCTTTCCATACTTGTTAATATGAATTATTGACTTTAAAAAATGTTAAAATAACATATATCAGAATTTATACATATATATTAATTTATTATATAATTTTTGGTTATTTTAACTTTAAAGTACCTTTTTTTGTTGTAATTTTTAATAGTCTACACTCACTGCCTTCACTGCCTTGGATTTAATCCACAACAAACTGGCTTTTACCTCCTCATTTGTAATTAAAAGAAAGTATATATATGTGTATATACTTAATATAATATATATTAGGAAGAGAGAAAGAGGTGATATATATCCAGAATAGCTCTTGGTACTGAGGAACAATAGTAACAAAAATAGACAAGATAGGTACATTTTCACACAGAAGTAGATAAATAAGCACAGAAAATGCCTAGAGCTAATGAAATGGTGTGGAATAATTAATGTTAATTTTGTTAAGTATTTGAACAGACCTCTCTGAAGTTGTGATATTCTAACTTTTTTCAGAGAAGCTAAAAACACTGCATTATTATGTGAAATATCCTTATTTGTAAAAGTTGGGAGCTAATTGGAAAGTTGCCAAATCACCATACAGGCTATTACTTCATAGGCCAAATTGAGTATTGTTACTTGGGTTTGCCTATTGGTGGGTATTGAGCCAAAAGATACAATCAAGCCAATGATTGGAAGAAAGAAGGATTTATTACTTGGAGCAAGTAAGGAGAACACCGGGGATCTTTCCCAAAGCAGCGTATCCCTGAACAGCAAAATTGGGGGAGCTTTCAGCTAAGGGTACATGAATATTAATGAAGGGATTTGGGTGGGATGTGCATATTCATGAAAGGGCTTGAGCAGAGAAGAATTAGCACAGCACTGGGGCAAAGGTTGACAGTCCAGGCTTTGGTTGATTGAAGTCGTGAGGGTCAGAAAAGGTCAACATCATCATTCCTTAGGTTACATCTGTTCTGGTAGTTGAGGCTAGAGGGGGCTTGGAATTCAGCAGAGTAGCTCAAGAAAGTGCTCCAGGCTAATCTTTACCATTAAGATAGAACTGGGTGTATTAGCAGCTGATTTATTATCTTTGCTGTTGTTACTTCTCTTGCCTGTTAACAGTTGTTTGTTCCTGCATTCTTTTGTCTCCTTAAGATCATGAATTACTGTGACCTATTCAAGAGCAAGCATTATGGCCAGGCTTAGATCACAAAATGGCTTAGGGCAAAAATGGCTTCTCTTATGTCAGGAAAGCCATACATTTTCTTTCTCTGAGGACCCCTTACCCTATCTATTTACAGTATGTCTATGAACTTCTCCCCTCTATGGAGACTGGATTGCACCAATTGCTCCAAACTCTCTTTTGAAATGATACATATATTTGTGTTATTTAGATCTACAATGCTTCCTTCTACCTCTTTTAATCTATAAATTATAATTGTCAAATGATTAATTTAAATATGACCTATTATGATATTGTGATTTATAATAAGAACTCTATGTTTGGTTTTTGTCCCTGTTCCTGGCATACAGCTCCTAAAATCCTAGTAATTTTTTGAGTGATAAGAGCAATAGGAGTATCTTTAGTTACAATATTCGGTCTTTTGTCCTCAGTTCCTGAAATATTGTCAAAGACAAAAAAAAGAAAGGAGTGTCTTTTGCTATTCATAACAAGCCACTTTCACCCACACCTGAGTTTATGTTAATGAGATGAGTTTTGGTAAGCTTCTAGATAATCACAAGATGTGGGCTGGTTACCAGTGGAACCAAGTATATGACTAGAGGGTTGAAACTTTTGGTACTATCCTTGACCCCTGGGGAGGGGCAAAGTGCTGGAGGTTGAATTAATCACCAGTGGCCAATGTTTTAATCAATCGTGCCTCCCTAAAAATCCCTAAAATGCAAGGTTTGAAAAGCATCTTGCTAGTTAAACACATGGAAGAGCTCAGTTGGTGGTGAGCCCAGAAAGGACACAGATGCTTCCCTTGCACATTCCCCATACCTGGCCCCATGGATCTCTTTTATTTAGCCATTAATAAATTGAAGCTCTAGTGAATAACTTGTTCTCTTGAGTTCTGTGAACTGTTCTAGCAAACTACTGAGCCTGGGGAGGGAACTTGTGACTTACACATGATTAGTTAGAAGAAGAAGTAACAACCCGGGCTCGCAACTTGCATCAGAGTTGGGGAGGAACAGTTTGGTGGGAATGAATCTTTAACTTCTGAGATCTGATGCTAGCTCCAAGTACATATTGTTAGAATTGTGTTAAGTTATAGGACACCCAGTTGGTGTCCGTAGAGGACTGTGGAATTGCTTGGTGTGGAAAAAAATATGCATCTGGTGTCAAAAAGTATTCTGTGAGTAATTAGGAGGAAAACAACTATTTTCCTTTCATTTGGTAAGCAGACATGAAGTAATGAGTGTACAGTTGTGAGTAGAGGAAATAGAAACATAGGTTTTTCCTTTCATCTGGATACTTTGTAGATCTCTGCAATTTAATATGCTGAATATCTAGTTCATTCCTGTCAGTTTTTTACAACCCAGTGGCTGCAGATGCTCGCACTATTCTTCTTGACCTTGAATAGTGATTCTACCAATTACTAACTGTGAACTTGGGCAAGTCAGTTTACATTCCTGTGCATCGATTTCCTCATATGCAAAATGAGTATGTCAGTCAGAGGCCAATCAGACAATGGGAATCAATAGTAATTGGAAAAATAAATCTTTACTATAAAGAATTATGAACTATAACAGGGGGATTACCTATAAAGGGTAAAGAGAGCTCTAAAAAATACTCTAGGGCTGAGGAAAGTACCTGAGAAATGAATAAACATGGAATCTCCCTTCCCCCAGGTTGTGATTCAGATCTCATTAGAGAAGATACGGTTATAGGTAAATAGATTGTGGAAAAGTTCTCTGGGTGGTTCCAGGCCAGAGTTGATCCACATTCTGTGGGCAGAGGCTGGTGGATGGAGAAGTACTGCTAGATCCTGTAAACAGGAAGTAACTCTCTAGTGTGCTGGCAGCTTGAGACAGGGAAATCTGCCCTGGAAGATATCTTAGAGTCTCACTGGGAGTGGTCTCATGGAGGTGCAGCTGAAATTCAGTGTAGGAGAGCATCCCTGAATGTTCACACAAACCACTGGTAGGCATGCAATCAAAGCAAGAAGAAAAGAAAGCAAAATAAAATTTAAAAGAGAACAGGACCTGGAAGAGAAGTTCTGTCTTCCTACGGTGTCCCTCCAGCACTGTCTCTTGTCAGAGCTTAAGATGGTGCCAGCTGCAAAGAAAGTGCCCACTCCCAGAACATACAAGGAAGGTTGAATGTGGAGAGAAAGAGCAATAAGTTGATAAGTGATGCATTAGTTTCCAAGGGATTTCACAACAAATTATCATTAACTGGGTGGCTTGAAATGGCCAGAAGTGTTCTCTCATAGTTCTGGGGCCAGAAGTCTGCAGTCAGTATGTCAGCAGGGCTGTACCTCTGGAATCCCTGGTGAGGAATCCTTCCTTGACTCTGCCAGCTTCTAATGGCTGTCAGCATCCTTGGGACTGCATCACTCCAGTCTCTGCCTCTGTCTTCTCATGGCTTTGTCTGCAGCTAGCCCTCACATGGACACACTTAGGGATAACCTGTGTAATCCAGGATGATTTCATGTCAAATTGTTTAACTTATCTATATCTGAAAAGATCCAGTTACAAATAAAATCATGTTGGTTTGCAGGTTCCTGGGGTTAGAACATTGACCTGTCTGTTTGGGGCCACCATTTAGCCTTCTTATTTGGGGATTATAACAAAAGTGTTTAACTTACCACCTTCTTAATAATAATAAATGAATTAATCAGAAAAAATACTTGGAACAATGTCTTTAATCAGATAAAATACTTAGAACAATGTCTTCTTCATAATGAGTTCCCAAAAAGTATTTGTTGTTGCTGTTTTCATCATCATTGTCATCATCATCACATCATGATGGTCACCGTTCTAGCCATGTATCATCTCCAGTCACTACTCTTCCATTTGATAGAAAGGATAATTATGGGATAATCAGAAATTGTACCCTGACCCTGTATTTGTCAGATGAGTGACCTTGAACTTAATTTCAGAAAAGGAGATTTTTTTTTAAATTTAAGTTTTATGCAGGTAGTCTTATACTAATTGACAATAAACCTCTAGAAGTGACATAACTTATTTACTGTCACTTAATCAGTGGTGATGACATCATTTAGTTTAGTCTTTGTGATATAGTGTTTAATTACTATTACCATTATTGGTACTAACTTCTACTTCTATTATTACTATTATCTTCACTAATGATATTGCTGGCTACCTTTAAAAAACACATATTAGGGACTTCTCTGTCTCCCTCATTTCCCTTATTCTCTCTTTTTAATTAATTAACAATTCTTGGAAGTCTGTTAGAAGGAAACACAATTTCCTGAATTGGCTTTCTCTCCTAATTACCTTTGTAATTGCCATTTCCTATTATTTTGTACCCTTGTAATAAAATACCCTCTTAACTGGTCTCCCTAACTTTTGTGTCACCCTTCCCCAATCTTTATTCCACATAGAAAAAAAAAGTTTGTGAAACATAGATCTGTTGTCACTCTATTGCTTTCAAGTTCTTCCGTGATTTTTAAGGTTCTCCAGTATTTGGAGTCAAACTATTTTTTAGCCTTATCTTCTGACTACATAAACTAGATAAATTATTCACAGAAGTTCTCCTTTCATATTATTTAGAATTTAAATCTAGCTCAAACATCACCTCTTCTGTAAAATATTACTCCAGATCTCAAAAGGTAAAAGAACTCTTATCTTCTCTGCTCAGACCAAGTATGACCTTTGATTTCACTACAGAGAGCACGTGATTAATGAAACCATAGAACTATAACCTAGATCCCCTCTCCTGGAGAGTGTTTGGATGCCCATCTTCACTTTTCTGGAAGTAGGAACATAAAATGTTATACATTGTTGAATGACAGAGACCAAACAAAAATTTTTTTTTAAATTAAGGGTTCACATTTTATAAATACTTATAAGATTTATAATATGTTGCTCCATTGTTTCTTTACCCAGGACTTCTTTTCCCAAATAATGAATATGAAATTATTCTGATTTTCTCTATATTTACCAGAAATAAAGTGAAATTCCATTACTCAAATTTGCTTTACAGTGCATTTTTGTAGTGATTAATGCCCATTTTTTTTTCCAACTAGCCTGCTATGAACTTAGTATGTAATGTATTTGCTCAAAAACTTATTGGGCTACTACTATGTGTCATGCAATATAATAATAACTGTATATATTCATATAATATTATATAATTTTATGATTTGCCAGACCTAAAGTGCAAGGATAAGTAGCACTCAATAATCTATATATCATATCTAAGATTTAAATCTCACAAAATTTTTTTCTTTAGCTTCAGCTTTGCTTAGAGCTTGCTTTCCAGCTTAATTATCTAACAGCATTCTTATATGATTCTGATTTGTATTATTTATTTACTTTGAGCTTCCTTCTCTTTCATTCCACCACCTTAGTTTGTGTTTGATTCTTTTTTTCTTAATCAATACATTTCTGATCCAACTAATATGCATTAGTTTCTTGCTCTGTGCCAGGAAGTGCATGGTGCTTTCTCATGCAACATCTTATTTAATCTGCACAACAAATCTATCACAGAACATATTATTTTGTTATTAAGACATGTTAACAGAAAAATTAATGACTTTCAAAGTCAGACAGTGATTAAAATTACAGAGATAACATAAGTACAAAGCAATATGATTTGCTCCACTCTATTATGTGCCCCACTGCCCTCTCCCTTAAATTTTCTAGAGATATTTCAGAGTATGGTTTTCTCCAATATGTCAAGTAGAATATTTTATCTGAGCCAAGAGCAGGGCTCATATGCAGTAATTAGATTTATATTCCTTCTCCAACACACCATTTAACCTTTAGAGTTTGAATGTTACTAACAGATTTGGCTATGTGTTTTTCACATTTGCATAGAAGAATTTACCTAGAGGTATGCAGGAGGAAAACACTAAATAAAGGTGGTATGATCTGGGCCTTCTTTCTTTGAGGATTAATTTTTAATTAACATTGTTATTGAGATAATTATAAATTCACATATAGCTTCACTAAATAATACAGAGAACGTGTGTCCTTTTACCCAGGTTCCTCCAATGGTAACATTTTGCAAAAACTACAACATACTACAGCAACCAGGTTATTGACATTGATACAGCACACTAATCTTTTTAGAGTTCAGTGGTTTAACTTACACACACTTGTGCATGTGTGTGTGTTTGTGTATTTAGTTCTATGCAGTTCCATGTATAGAACAGGTTTTCTGTCCACCATCACAGTTCAGACACTGAACATCTTCATCATCACAAGTATCCCTTGTATGGCCCTTTCATAAAACCACACCTCCCTTCCACCTCCTCTACCCCTGCCATTTCTAACCCTTAGTAACCACTGAACTGTTCTCCATAAACATCTTGGCTTAATAATATTGAGAGAGTTAATGGGCTAATTGCTGTGGTACACTCAAGTAGAGCATCAGTTCAAGGTCCCCATGGTGGCTGATGCTAGAAAAATTTTGGACCTTGATATCCTGGTGGCAGCTTGCACCACAGAGGACTGACAGTAAGAATGAATCTAAAGCCTGGTAAATGTTGGAGTCTACACATATATAACAGTGTTGAT
This sequence comes from Camelus bactrianus, assembly GCF_048773025.1. NCBI lineage: Eukaryota > Metazoa > Chordata > Mammalia > Artiodactyla > Camelidae > Camelus > Camelus bactrianus. Next base: position 2,199,766 of record NC_133566.1, read on the forward strand.
TTTGAGCACATTAGCCCCTGAGGAAAGCACCATTTTTCCTTGTATCACAGGAAATTCACTCATTCAACACATACTTATTATGCTACTAATAAAAGGAGATGGTTCCACCAGAGATAGGCCAGAGGTAGTCATGGTCTTTGGGAAAATGATTTTAATCAAGTGAATCATTTAGCCTTCAGCAAAGAGTGACCCAGTGCCTCCAACTTCCATGATAGAGGTGCTAGAAGCATCAAGAATGAGGGACTTTGTCAGAACCTTGAATGCTCTGGACAGATCAGGTGTTTGGTGAAGGACACCCTGATAGTGAGGGTAGACACTATGTAAGAACGTACCCTTCAAGTTTCAGGCACCTTGGGACCACTAACTTCTTCAAATAATCTGTCTTCTTTTAAAGGGGTGTATTACAGAGGACATCTTCTCTTCTCTCTGTGATGGTGGCATGCATTATGTTCCCACATGCACTAGCAGTATTCATTGTCCTCCGTCATTTCATACTTTTTGGCCATGTTGATTATAACAGCACTAGCAAAAGTTGGAACAGAAACAGTGGCAAGAAATGTTATGTCATGAAACTTTCAAGACAGCTGTCACCAAGCTCGGCAGTATTTCAGCTCCAAAGGTGTATCTGCATTCCTGCTCTGTCAAACACTGAGTGAAACCAGGGCTGGTAACTGGATATCAGCAAACAGACTTTTAGATGTAGGGAAATATCAAGGGAGGAAGTTCTGAGAAAAGTCTTCTTGCTAATTTGGATGGGAGTTCAGAATCTTAATGTAAGGGTGGCCTCATTTATGCCCCAGGATGGTGATACTTCAGCATACTAGAAACATATTTCAATAAAGAATTTAGGCTAACAGAGGGCTGTATTAGCATATTTTCATATATAACAATGGCTTTGATCTGCCTGTGTTGACTGATTTTGTTTTGTTCTGTTTTCTGATTAGTTAACTTAGAAGTTATTTCAAATTTAAAATGCATTTGTACTCTATCACTGTGCTGATTCTATAAACCTGTCATTAGTCAATGTTATGTTAAACAAATAATCTTAGGTTTAATAACAGAATGGGTATATTTAGGGGTGCACAAAATGAGAAGGCCAGCCTTGTGCCAGGAATTTTTTTTTTTTTTTTTGGTGAAGAACTGTAAGCTCATTGTACTATACAGCAGACATCATATAGTAGGAAAGCATGAAAAAATATTCCTAAAGGAGTCAACTAGATTAGAATCTAACCCTCTGAAAAACCTTCAATTCCCCAAAGAATTTTTATTTAGCTTGATTTCAATGATAGAAGAATTATTTAAAAGACAGAAGCTAAAAAACCTTAATCATAAAAAGAGAGAGTAAAATGGTGGTTACCAGGGGCTGGGGGTAGGGTGGATGGGAGAGATGGGGTTTAAGGGTGCTGAGGTACCTAAGCATACTTAGTAGATAATTAAGTCCTGGAGAGCTAATACACAGTACAGTGATTATAAGCAACAACACTGTATTAGAAACATTAAACTTGCAGAGAAGCTAGATTTTACTTATTCCCAGGACTGAAAGAAATGATAATCATGTGACATGATAGAGGTGTTAGCTAACTCTCTGATGGCAATCTTATTGCAATATAAATATATTGAATCAATATGTTGTACACCTTAAGCTTACACAGTGTTGTATGTCAAATACAATTCAGTGCAAAAAGAGCACCTTTATTAAAAATAACAAAAATAAAAGGACATGTAAAAGATGAAAGCTAATGCTAATTACAGTTTTATTTGTTGATATCCAGGTATTTGAACCTGAAATATAGGGTCTAAAAATAGGCATTTTGAACAGTTAAACAAATCAATTAAATGGATATCAAAATAATAAAAAATGACAAGCATTACATAAAATAATGGCCAGATGTATCCATCACTTCGAATTCCCTGTCACTAAACCATACTCCTGTGTAGAGAAAAATCCCAATGCACTGCAGGTGGAATTAGGGTGTAATAGTTAGACTCAAAGGCATGGTGAACTACAGTTACAAAGATATGTCTGTAAGATCTTCTTGTTTTGCTCCAAGGGTGCCAGACTCGTGGAAATGACTGACTTGGGATTTTGCTGGAGAGAAATAAAGAGACAGGAAGGAGGAATTGCACCGCCTGACCTCTGAGAACTAATTGTTCTTATGACTTTGCGAGAAACATAGGAAAACATGGCAGACCCTGGCAGGGAGGATGGCTGTCCGACAGCAAAACAGCAAGAAGGGCATTGTTGTGTTTGAGGAGGGCTCCACTGAAGAAAACCCCAACAAAAAATGGATTGAACACCTGCTCTGGGCAGTCACTGAGTTGGTACTGAGTGATGAGATTAGCAACTGCATGTGCATGTGGCAGATGCTGATGTGAGCCTTCTTAAAGCATTCTTTACAATGAAGTCCCACTGGTAGTAGGAATGTATTATCTTGCTATGGAAAAGGCCTTGGATAGCTTTTCTAATGGTACTATACACTTGCACAGAGTAAGAAGTATTATGTAATAAAATGTATTGTTATAAGAATGTGAACAATAGACAGCTTGCTAATCCCAAAGACACCTCGGTAAAATATCTTCTTTATTACTTCGCATTGCAAATTTTTTTACCAAAAGGAAAATAGAGCAATTGAGGCAAATGACAAGCTTCTTCCTTCTCTGAATGGGCCGCAGGAGGAAATAAGGTAATTATGTATAATTAAACATCATCCTTAATTCATTCCTCCCCCTCTTTCTAATATTATAGACTTGGGGAATATAAAATTTACTTGCTGCTGTGGATAGAAAGCAATGGTGCTCTATAAAAAGCCAATACTCTATTCCTTGAAGAATGTTTCCTTTTAAAGTGATATCCTGAATTGCAAGGACACTTCTCTGACTTACCTAGGACAAAGTTAAATCTTAGTCTAAGTGAGGAAAGGACTTTGCATCTGCAAAAATTTCTGCATTTCTGAGGGAGAAAAATTAAATACCATAAGAATATGTTCTTATAGAAAATAGAGAGATGAGGTGGGTATATTATTTCTTAGCCCTAAATACAACTCTCATCCTTCTAAGGGTTTTGGTTTTGTAATCTCTGATCAGTGATCTTTGATGCTACAAACCACACCCATATAAGATGGGAACTGAATCAGTAAATGTGTGTGTTCTGCCTGCTCCACTGAGCAGCTGTTCCTCAGTCTCTCATTCTCTTGTTCCCCAGGCTTCCTTATTCCCTGAGACACAACAACATTAACATTGGGCCAGTTAATAACCCTACAATGGCCTCTGTTCAGGTAAAAGGAAGAGTCTCACATCTTTCACTTTAAAACAAAAGCCAGATATAATTAAGCTTAGTGGGGAAGGCATGTTGAAAGCTGAGACAGGCCAAAACTTTCCTCTTGTGCCAAACAGTTAGCCAAGATGTGAATGCAAAGGAAAGTTATTGAAGGAAATTAAAAGTGCTGCTTCAGTGAACACATGAATGGTAAGAAAGCAAAACAGCCTTATGGCTGATAAGAAGAAAGTCAGATACAAGATCAAACCAGCCACAACATCCTCTTAAGCAAAAGCCTTATTCAGAGTAAGGCCTTAACTCTTCAATTTTGTGAAGGCTGACAGAGGTGAGGAAGCTGCAGATTAGTTTAAAGCTAGGAGAGTTTGGCTCATGAGGTTTAAGGAAAGAAGCCATCTCCATACATACAAGTGTCAGGTGAAGCAGCCAGTGCTCCAGATCTGGCTCAGGTCATTCACGACGGTGGCCACACTGAACGACAGATTTTCAATGTAGACAAAACAGTAGGTGTGAATGTACATGTTTCCAACACACTTATTACAAACCCTAGATTCCTAGATTATAAAGATTAGTAAATTCCCCCAAGGCAATCATAGATTCAGCTTTAGCTAGCCCTAAAATTTTCTGTTTCTGCTTTATTTTGTTGGAGGGTTGGGACTAGAGATCTGTTTTTACTTTTTTAGAAAATCAGGTTTGGACCTACATGAATTGGCAAGTTAGAACTGGGACTCCTCTATAATGATGTGACTCTTAAAGAGTAATAACCTCTGTAAAAATAAAATATGAAATGTGAATATAAGCACAGGAAGATAGCCCAGAAAAATCCCATAAGAATTAATAAACAAAGCCTCTTTAGTCTTTGGTTGAGTACTGATACGCATGTGAGGAAACTACATAAAGCTGGGGAAAGAATATAAACTTACCTCTAAGTAGAAGGTTGAACAATTCCGAGACCTCAAAGGAATCTAGGAAAAGTCTGTGTTCTAGTGAACCAGAAGGAAAATCATTGTAATAATTTGGGCACGAGAGAGAATTCTCAGAAGAGTATTATGTTACTAGTGGTTTAAATTAGCTCTAAACTAATGACTACTCTGGACTCACTGTAACAAATTTTAAAAAGTAAGTATCAAAGAAATCAGACTTCATGTAACTTAACAGCATGCCAGAACAGAATCCAGTACCCCAAAATGGAAAATTCACAATGGTCTGTGTTTTGGGTTTTGTTTTGTTTTTTTTTTTTGTTTTGTTTTGTTTTGTTTTGTTTTGTTTTGATTAACAGACTTTATTTTTGAGGGCAGTTATATATTTATGGAAAAATTGAATGAAGAGTATGGAGAGTCCCCATGTATCCTCTTAATGCCCCACCCCGCACACAATTTCCCCTACTATTAACATCCTGCATTAGGGTGATAGTTTTGTTACAATTAAGGAACAAATATTGATGCAGTATTAACTAAGGTTCATAGTTTACTTTAGGGTTCACTTTTTGTGTTGTACGTTCTGTGAGTTTTGACAAATGTATAATGACATGTATCTACCATTACATCATAAACACTAGTTTCACTGCCCTACAAATTTTTCTATGCTCCACATATTCATCCCTCCCTCCCTCCTTCTAAACTTCTGGCAACTTCTGATCTTTTTAGTGTCTCCATAACTTTGCCTTTTCCATGTCACATTCTTAGAGTCATACAGTATGGAGCCTTTTCAGGTTGGCTTCTTTCACTTAACAGTATACACTCCTCCTCCTTGATAGCACATTTCTTTTTTGTTGGATATTATTCCATAGTGTGAATGTACCATGGTTTCTTTATCCATTCACCTGTTGAAGGACATCTTGATTACTTCCAAGTTTTGGTAATTATGAATATAACTTCTATAGATATTCATGTACAGGTTATTGTGTGAACTTAAGTTTTCCACTCACTTGTGTAAGTAATAAGCAGCACAATTGCTGGGTTATATGGTAAGAATATGTTTAGTCTGGTAAGAAACCACCAAATGGTCTTCCAGAGTGGCTGTGCTATTTTGCATTCCTGCTAGCAGTAAATGAGAATTCATGTTGCTCCACATCCTGGTCAGCACTTGGTGTTGTCCATGTTTTTGATTTTAGCCATTTAAAAGGTGTTCTTTTGAATAAAGTTCCCTGTGCTATACAGTAGGAACTTGCTGTTTATCTATTTTATATATAGTAGTTAGTGTCTGCAAATACCTTGTAATAGCCTATAATGAAAAAGAATATGAAAAGTTATGCATATATATGCATAATCGCTATTCTGTACACCAGAAATTAACACAACATTGTACACTGGCTATAGTTGAATAAAAAAAATTTTTGTTTTGATTTCTACTTTCTTAATGACATGTGATATACAGCATCTTTTCATATACTTATTTGCAATCTATATGTATTTTTTGGAGAAGTATCTGTTCAGATCTTTTGCCCATTTTTAAAAATGTTTGAATCAATGTTTTTAATGAAAACATTCAGTGATTCAGTGGACCACTGCCATCTTCCATTCTCTCTTTCCCTCCAAAGAAGTAATCATAACCTTTATTTTTTTTAATTTAATTTAATTTTTTATTGAAGTACAGTCAATTATAATGTATTGGTTTCTGGTGTACAACACAATGTCCCAGTCACACATATACACACATATATTCATTTTCATATTTTTTTATTAAAGGCCACTATAAGATATTAAACATAGTTCTCTGTGCTATACAGAAGAAACTTTTTTAAAATCTGTTTTTATACATAGTGGCTAACATTTGTTAATCTCAAGCTCTCCACCTTTATCCCTTTCTACCCTCCTTTCCCCGGTAACCATAACATTACTTACTATGTCTGTGAGTCTGTTTCTGTTCTGTAGATGAGTTCATAGTGTCCTTTTTTTTTTTTGTAGATTTTATCATATGAGTGATATCATATGATATTTCTCTTTCTGGCTTACTTCACTTAGAATGACAATCTCTAGGTCCGTCCATGTTGCTGCAAATGGCATTATTATTATTTTTTATGTCAGAGTAGTATTCCACTGTATAAATATACCACAACTTCTTTATCCAGTCATCTGTCAATGGACATTTATGTTGCTTCCATGTCTTGGCTATTGTATATAGTGCTGCTGTGAACACTGGGGTACATGTGTCTTTTCACATTAGAGTTCCCTTCAGATATCCTACACAATGGTCTGCTTTTAATAAAAAAAAATGCTAGGCTTACAAAAACAGGAAAGTATAATCCATAATCATGAAAAAAACATGGAGCTAGTAGAAACAGATTTTTAAAGCAGTCATCATAAATATGTGGCATAAAGATAAATAGATGACTGAAACAAGGAGAAATAGAAGATAATAAAATATAAGGGCATGTGATTCAAAGTACTTGGGACATGAGAGGTTGGAGGGCCACTGCAGAGAGAGTTGCAAGAGATACAATATCATTAAAGCCAAAATTTCAATTAAAATGAGGAAGTGAAGAAAATAATTCAAAAAGACACTAATGACTTAGATATTGTTACTGATGATTGACTGTGTGAGTTCTAGGGTGCACATTGGAAAGATCATGGGATCTGCTGTGGGTATGAGATGAGGCAGGAAACCAACATGCAGAGGCTTAACAGGATAAGAGTGTTGAATTAGTGATGACATATCAGGCAGACCTGGTTTTCAGGTTGTGAATGAGATAAAAATATACAAGCCGTGTTGGGAATAGTCCTGGTGGTCTATACAGAAAATATGATGGATAATTTTTTATTGTAACCTCAGAAATGGTCAGCCAGGCAGCTTTCCCTGGTTACAAGCTAATACGTAGCTCTAGTGATGGGGATGCAGGATAAGCATGATACATAGGTTTTAGCACTAGGAACATGTGCGCTCCTTTGGCTTCCTTCCCACTGGGAGTTGTATCTGGGAGACAGTGTTATGGGAATAATGTGGAGGTGCACAGACATGCTTTACTTTCTCCTATAGGTATTGCTGCTGATGAAGGTGAGGAATTTTCATAAGAAACACTTTAAATCAATGTGCAGGTTGTTGTGTTTGCCTATATTTGAAAGTACAGTCTTTTAATATGAATAAACTCAAATTTAATTCAGGTAAGAATGATCTGGAATATTTCTGTTTATTCTCATATTAGAATAAATGGTCTGAGCTTGAAGATTTCTGAATTCCAGTCCATCTCTTAGACTTTGTAATATATATCCAGTTTTCTTTTTTTCCCATGTTTGGGCAAAGTATTTTCCTCAAAAACATAATACTGAGACAATCTTCATTTGAACAAGGAGATATTAAGATAGAATGTTGACCACACCAGTGGAATGGTTATTCTCAATCCTAAAGCTAGAATTATATTTGCTCATAAACTGAGATGATTTAAAAGTTTCAAAAAGTTACATACATATGGTATATATGTAGAGATATAATCCATTATCATTCTGGAAAAGACTTGGTGATTTCATCAGGGCAAAGATAACATAACACTGAATTGCTTTTGTTATCAAAAATCACTTGGGCATATTTTTGTGGGTCTATCTCCAGGTTTGCTAATCTGTTTCATTGTTCTGTGTGTCCATCTCTCTGCCAATACCATGCTGTCTTATTAGCTACATAGTAAGCCTCAGCATTAGTAAGAATGATTCCTCCCACTTTATTCTTCTTTTTCAAAATGATTTTAGCTATTCTAAGCCCTTTGCTTTTCCATATAAATTTTAGAATAAACTTTTCTGTCTCTACAAAAAAAAAAAAAATCCTAGCTGAAGATTTTTATAGGAGGTGCATTAAACCTATCAATCAGCTTGGGGAGAGTTGATATCTTTAGAGCATTACATTTCCCAATATATGTACAGGATGTGGCTCTCTATTTAATCTTCTTGGATTTCTTTCATAGTATTTTATAGTTTCTAGCATACAAATTCAGTACATGCTTTGGTAGATTTATATCAAGTATTTCATTTTCTTTGAAGTTACTGTAAATGATGCTTTATGTAAGGAATATTTTTGACTTCATGTTTTTCATAGTTTCTATTGTATACAGTGTAAAGAAGACAGAAGGAAAAAGACAGAAAGGGAATGAGAAAAACTGAAAGTAGGAAGATCAGTAATAATCTTTCAATAGTCTAAGTGGGAGATTATTATGGAATGTGTTACATTCATAGTAGGAGGAGTAGAGATAAATTGATTTTATTGTCAGCATGAAATGTCATTATGAAATATCTAGATAATTAAAATTATGGTTTGGAATTAGGAGAGACAACAGAAGATATAGCTTTGGATATCATTGGTATTAAGAGTAGTTGAAACTCTATATATATATATATGTTTGCTTGTGAAGAATATACAGAGTAAGGAAAAACAAAAACCAAGAAATTGATCATGATAGGAGATGTATTAAAAAAAACAGTCTGTGAAAGAATATCCAGCCAAAGAGATTAATCAGGGGTGGTATTAATCAGCTGTGAGGGAAGAACAAGGGGAGAAGTATCTCAGAAAAGCCAAGGGAAGGATCAAAAGACTAGGAATAGACTTACCGTATGACCCAGGAATCCACTTCTGGGCATATATCCAGAAGGAGCCCTACTTCAGGATGACACCTGCACCCCAATGTTCATAGCAGCACATTTACAATAGCCAAGACATGAAAACAGCCTAAATGTCCATCAAGAGATGACTGGATAAAGAAGAGGTGGTATATTTATACAATGGAATACTATTCAGCAATAAAAAATGACAACATAATGCCATTTGTAGCAACATGGATGCTCCTGGAGAATGTCCTTCTAAGCGAAGTAAGCCAGAAAGAGAAAGAAATATACCACATGAGATCGCTCATATGGGGAATCTAAAAAAAAAAACAAAAACAGAAACAAACAAAGCATAAATACAAAACAGAAATAGACTCATAGACATAGAATACAAACTTGTGGTTGCCAAGAGGGCGAAGGGTGGGAAGGGATAGACGGGATTTCAAAATTGTAGAATAGATAAACAAGATTATAATGTATAGCACAGGGGAATATACACAAGATCTTACGGTAGCTCACAGAGAAAACAATGTGACAATGAATATATATATGTTCATGTATAACTGAAAAATTGTGCTCTACATTGGAATTTGACACAACATTGTAAAATGATTATAAATCAATAAAAAATGTTTAAAAAAATAAAAATAGAACTAACATATTATCCAGCAAAAAAAAAAAAAAAGCCAAGGGAAGGAATTTTAAGAAGAAAAGTGGTGAGTGAAGTCAACTTCTTTAAAGAGTCTAATGTAATGTGTCATAGGTCACCACGTTTCCATGATGTAGCCTTGATGTTTGTAGCATTCAGAAGTTAAGACTGCAGGTCTAGCTCTGTCCCCTACTCACTATGTGACCTTGGTCAAACTGCTAATTCTTTATCTTGCCTTTTTCATTTGAAAATAGAAAAATAGCTAAGTTTATCTTACCTAATTTTAATCTTCATAAAAATTTTTAACACAAATGTTCAGAATAATGCTAGGCGTATAGTAAACAGCTGAAAAATACATTAGTTATTATTGTGAAATTGTCAAGTGATAACTGGAGAACATAAACAGACCTTTCTCAGAACAGACATAAATAGGAACAAGGCAAAGACAAGGCCCTCCATATCTATAAAAATATCAAGGCTTCTTCCGACCAAAGTGGATCATTACTGCATCTTTACTAAGGGTAACTTTAGTCCCTTTTTAGTTCTTCCACCTCCTAGATAGTAATTGTTATGATAAATATCCAAATTGACCCTTCCTCTTAACAGATCTAATCCAGGCCTCCAATTCCTTAATTTCTCTTTTCAGACATCCAGGAAAATTTCAAACCCTGTAAGAAGTTACTGCAAACTCCCCTTTTCTGAGAAATCTCCATAGCCTTGGATTAAGTTCTTTCTTACTGCAGCAAGTTAATTAAAACTGAATTTGTTTGACTATAAGTGTGTTTCTAAAGATGCTGGCTAGTGAATAACATCAATATTATAATTATTATCATTATCACCTTTGTTGGTCAACAGGGTATTGCATATACTTTAACATAATACTTTGCATCAAAAAGTGCTCAGAAGTATTTGATGAATAATAAAAAAGCAGTGGTCAATTAGGAAGCACTTGGCTTCAAGTAGGGCAGTTTCAGTAGTGGAAAGGCAAATGGAACTGTAGTGGGCTGAAATGTGGCCAGAGGAGAAAAAGAGGAAATAATAATGAGGATTGGCAGCCCACAACTGTCCATCCACTAGCCACGCCCACCCACCGCATCTCAGAAATTGGGTTGTGTGAGGTAAGAATACAATAGATAGCTACTTGAGGTATGCCCTGTGCAGACATGTTAGACAATGAACTTTAAATCAGAAGGACCTCAGTATCTCATGTCTTTTGAGGTTACTGACTTTTTAAAAATATTTTTCTTCTATTGGTATGACACTCTTGTGATACTATCACATTTGCAACCCAATAATTTTGAGTCCTCCTTTCATAATATGTAGGGTCTAATTTTATATTCTCATGGAAATCAGAAAATCAAGTTTGGTTGACATGTATATAAACTGGGTGTAAGCTGAGGTAACTTTCTCTCAGGAAAATGCTTAAGTATCAGTGTGTGATTTTGTAGTTTTGATTCAAGCTCATTTTAAAACACCTTGGATCTTGACAAAGTTCCAAATAAGAATTTGTTCTACATATCTAATAGTTAAACAATTTGAAAAGAACAGATTGAGCAAACTTCAAGGGCTCATCAAAACTCACAATACATGAAATAATTAAATTAAAGTTAATTAATTCAAAATAATCAATCCTAATGGTCTTCTTACATTATGAATATTTCTTCTGTTTCTCAGTTTCTTCATCTGTAAAATAGTATATACATATTTATTTCATAGTATTATGGTGAGAATTAAAAATAATATATATTAAACATGCTATATCTGGTGTGTGCCTGCCAGTTAGCAGACTCTGTCAGTACATGTTAGCAGCTTTCCATTTCCTGACTAAAAAGTGACCAAAATACGGGATCAAGTCTCAGCTTATTAAGCCATGTTTATGTCACACATTAAATGGGTAAGCTGGTAACTTTCTTTAATGCAATAGAGTCTAGATGATTTCTAAAAGCATTTAGACAGAATGTTATTTAAAAGTCAGTTCCTTCTTCAAACCCAATTTACTGTATTAAAATTTTTTTGCTATAGTTTTCCTGAACACCAGAATTAGATGCTAATTGATGACATTTATGTGGATAACATTGGGAAATATATCTTTGCTGTAGACAGTAGTAAAATTAATTTAGTACATATTTGTAATCTAAACAAAACTTTGCTTAGAACACTAGTAAAAAGTCTAATTTATAAATTTTGTGAAGTGATGGTTTGCATATTTTTTATTATTTTTCTATGACTAGTATAGAATTTTCTATTAGATTCAGGTATATATTTCACATTTTCAATTAAAACTGACATTTTAAAGCCTCTTTTTTGAGTAGAGGCAACATAATAAACTATTTTTATTCTTTAGCTTGAAGGCAGGTTATTCTGTTTGCTTAAATTGTTCACTCTTTAGAGCCATCCAGCATTCTGCCTGTTTCTTCTGCCTAAAATAGCAGTCAATTTTAATTAACTTGGTGCACAGAAGTCTTTGGCATTTGTGGAAACTGGGCACACAGCCACTCCTCAAAACACCACTGATCAATTTGCCTAGAAAGAAGTAAAGAAATGGAAGATATTGGCTTTGAAGAGCTTTTGAATGTTATCCTAAAGTTGAACCACTAGAAATTCAAAATTAAAATGTAAAAACAACTTTAACTCAGCTAAAATATAATACTATGTTTTAAAATTATTGATTTAGTAATTATTTGGAATTTTTTATTGGAAATGAATGATGAGTGGTTAAATGCCTAATTTAATTTGTTATTTATTTTTCATATCTACATAAACAGTATTCCCTAGAGTTTTAATGCAACAGTTCTGGAGGAAAGTTGATGGGTTTTGGCAGCGTTCTTGGACTAACTCTCTGAGGAATCATTATGGTGTTAGAGTTGTATATTGTGTTTCAAAGAATAGCAATATTTACTATGATATTATCTCTGAACTATAAACCTCCTGATATTTAAAATACTCAGCTTCTTCTCTTATAAAGCAGGATGTACATGAGTAATAAGACAGATGTCCTTGAATATATGTAAATTATTTTACTATTCTCTCATAAATAAAAAATTACACAAAGCCTTTCAAATATTTTCATTGAGAACATCTTAGAAAAGATACATTTTCTCAGTCTATCCACCATATCTTCCTTTGTTCAACAACATTTTGTTCTTTCATATCAAAGGGGAAAATTTAATATCTATTGCATTAAGAAGAAATCTTGTGATTCTCAAAAGGGTGTCATACTTAATGCCAACAAAGAACGTAAAAGTTAAAATTTCATCCTAAACAATGTTTTACAAAATAAAAACAACTTTAGTTATATACTTTATTGTATCTAGTTCTTTTAAGTGTGAATAGAATACACTGCAAGGTAAACTAAATGGTGCAGGCTTTTTTTCCCCTTTGTTATACATTTTTGATGATCAGTTTTATTAAGTAAAAAATTTTAAAGATGCATTAATTATATAATGTTGACTGGAAATGAGAAAATAATACATTTTTTTCTACAAGTTAATATGACTTGCTATTTCTCTGAGATTTTCCAAGTTGAAAATTTGTGTTGTCATGCATTTCAGTCTTCCTAAACCAAGTGTCAATTTGTGTCACATGGTCAGAATTGAACTGAATGGAATGACCTGAACTTGGTCTACTTGCTGTTACAACTGGTGTGCATCATGCTGAAAGATGAACTGGCAACATATTATAGGAGAATTTGAATATGACAGAAACAAACACAAAGGTATCATAGCATCCACAGAAGGAGGTATCATAGCATTATACACACACACACATATTTGAGGTCTCATTGTGGTCACTGCTTAATTACTCAAAGGTAGTTAACAGAGTTTATTGAAAAATCCATATTATTTGCTCAGGACAGGAAAATGTTAGGGTGAGAAAAATTTTCAGGGGTGTGTGATAGTGGAGGAAGATCCTCTGTGCAGACTAAAGTAGATTTTAATCTGTGGATATCATTGATGTATTTTTATGAAAACTTATAAAGTAAACTAATGTAGAAAACAGATAAAAGGAGGGACAGCTCAGGTCAAAGAAGTGAGGAGGCCAGGGTTTTTATCTGCTCTCCCCACCCATCATCCTCTGTATTGACTTTTCAAATACATTTGGAAGTCTAGACTTCCAAAGATTAATTTGAAAAACAATGGCCTAATCTATCATGTAGAATTTATATGCACCAATTTTTAAGACAAATGAATTCTTTTGGATTTAGTAGATGTTCAGATTTAAACAAGTCATTTAACATTTACTGCATTTTTCCTTGTTTGTTTTCAGGTCTGTATTAATCCCTACCGCCTGTCTGTCCCCGTCTCAGCACATATACATTTGCAAAATTGCTGTGAGAATTATACAGATAAAATAATTTGAACATGCTCTGACAGGAGGATGAGGAGGGGCCATGGGGATTATAATACTTTCCTGAATAGAGTCCCTAGTGGAGAAATGAAGATATTTTGGTATGAACCTGTGTAGGTGGACAAGTCAGGTCAGCTTAACACAGAGTTTGTCTCTTGGGAGGAGAGTGACTCATCCCCAGTATCATCTCATCTGAGAGCCATTTCTGATCCACCAGGATGTGCTGGTGCCACATCTTTCCCCTAAGGGCTTCTTGGTCATTACCCTAGATATGGTATTATTACTGTTTGAGTGTCTTTCTTCTCCACTAGACTATGTGGTAATTCATGACCATTTACATTTATATAATCACATAGCACAGCCTCTTCAAAGCAGCTGATAGCACAGCTCATAGACCAGTCTATGCTTGTTGAAAGACTCGCTAATTGAAAAAATAAATAAGTGATGTGCTCAGTGTAATTACATCATTAAGAATATCTCTTGCATTGCAAAACATGATCAGTGACTCATTAAGCAAGAAAATGTAGTAACAATATTCCTTTTCTGAAGGCCTTTATCTTCTTGGATTTTCTCTCAACCAAAAGTTGAATCATTTTTAAATTATTTGAAATTAGTTTTTAACTAGCTTTGGGGTTATATTAAGCATATTAAGCTTTGGGGTTATGGAAAACAACTGCTTCCTGTTTCTTTCTACCTCACATCTTTACTGTCAATAAACATTTTCTTTTCTCATATTGTCCCTCAGAGTTTACTTTCTCTTTTGATTAATTTTTATAAATTTCATTTATCATTATTCACTAGCTCATCCATTAGTTCATTAAATATTTATTTAGCAGCTGCTATGTGACAATCACTGAAATAAAGTCTGGGAAAATAGAGATGAAAAAGACATGACCCCTGTCCTTAAAACTTATAATCAATTAGAGAAGACAGAAAAAACCCCACAGATATCACTCCTTGTTTCCCCAGCCTTCAGAACTGAGGGCTAAAACCAGAGTCAAAATAATGGTAGCAAGACACTGTCTGTTTTTTCTCTTGCCAACAATTATAGAAAGGCTAGTTTTTTATGGAAGTATTTTAGGGAATCCCAAAGATGGTTAATGTTTGCTCCCAAGCTCAGTTCTTTATGTTATAATGCTGGTAGGGCATTTTATGCCTTGTTATCCATTTTTTGTGGAGGAGCCAGATGTCCACATGCAGGACATGGCATATGTTGATGTTGAATGTACCTGCGAGGCTGTGCTACAGCTGCTCTGTGCTGTGCCACGGCTGGGAATCTGACAGAAGGGTGTCTGAATCAGCCCCTGCTGCCCTCTGCTCTTACACTTATAGTAAAGAGTATTCAGTAGTGACAAAAGGCATGAGAATTGAAATACAACTAATCTGAGACCACACCTTGCCCCCTCCTTTTACAAAACATAAGCAAAGCCTTCAATATGTTTCCTTAATCTTTCTAAGCCTCAACTTTATCACCTATATAATAAGACTGTCTACTTTGTGGTTTTAGTATGCAGACAATGTATTTGTATGGCTGCAAATACTTAATTGTAAACTTCCTAAACTCCAGGATTACTGGGGATTTAAGCTTCCCTTTAGATCAGGTGCATGTACTATGTACTATCTCAGTGAACAAACTGGGTAAACGTGAACAGCTGTTAGCTTGCCTTACCACTGACTTCCTCATACTTGTTCCCTTCAAGTAAGGGTATCAGGCTTCACTTCCACAAGCTTTTTCTTTTTCTATTTTAATCATTTTTTCTTAATTCTGAAAGGCTAAAGCAAAAGTGAGCTGGAATCAGTTACATTCTGGCTACTAGATGATAAGGAGTAATTCTGTTTAGAGGGTAGCATGGGAAAATATAATACGCAATAAAATACATGTTTGTAAGAATCATTTGCATACATGTATTTTCCTGTGGGGGGGATGAGATTTAGCTGGACATATCTTGCCCATCTTAAGGAAGTCAATAATTTATGATGCCTTCCCAACCCCAAATATGACACTACTATATCTCCTCTTTGTAACCCTAATCCTAAACCTTCCCTGTCAAGAACTGTGAAGGTTCTGAGACAAGCTAACAAGTCAGCCTACCACTTTTTCGATGCTGGTGGAAAATACAAGACTCATGTCAAAAATAATGTTGAATTTATTACTCATAAAAATATGAGTAGCCAGAATGTCAGCAACTTTCCCTTAATTCCCTCAGTTCCAGTTCTTACCGTATGACATACAAAGGCCCATATGGCACCTGTACAGTATAACGTGTTACATTATAGGAGAGCAACACTAAGCTTAAGGAACCTAAATATTTTATAATGGGCAGTAAGCTGTCCTGCCCTTTGCTCTTTAGGAAAGGCATTCTCTTTATTACACTGTGAAGTAAGTAGCCTGTCCTTGACTCTGGAGGGAGACTCTATCTTCCAAAGCTGTTTGCTATATACTTCTTAAAGAGATGACAAAGGACATAATGTCTTGCTCACAAGATGTGCAGAAACATAGGAGACCCATGGAGACTGACTCAGTCCTTGAACCCTGTCTGACTTTTTAACTTCTTCAATAATTACAACAATTTTAATAATGCATTTGTACATCAGTGCATAAATAAAAGCAATCTTATCAAGTAGCATGTTTTCTGGGGTCTGTGGGAAACCATAATTCAAAAGTGTTCTATTGAAGTTATAACAGTTTTTATGCACATTGTTAACACTTTGTTTTATGTTCTTTCCCCTCACAGCTCCTTCCTTCTGGAATAAAAAGAAAAAAAATGGAATTGCGTCTTCCCTCTGAAAAGGTACATGTTTATTTGTTTTATTTCTATTTTATCCATGATCCAAAACAAACTATCCTATAACCATGAGGTAGTATTTCCCATGTCTCAAGTCATCTTTTGATAGTTGATTCACATTTGTTTACACATTCTGGTTTCTTTTGCTAGATGCTTCTGTATAATAGCCTATTGATTTTATTCCTAATCTATGATGCAACCGCAAACAAACATCTACACGTTAAATATCTGTTTATTTTCTTGTTTTAACCAAGCAGTATTTTTAGGAGATTGCATTATAAAAAACAACTAGACTGAAGAGCACGGCCAGTTGCTGGAGGGAATGGACATAGCGTTCCTGTTACTGAACAGTATGTCCATTATTGTAACTAGAACAGATTGCTTACAGTAGCAGAATTCGCACAGTTGCTCATTGGTCATAATGGATCTGGGGCTGTGGGGAAGGCAGTGATATTGTCCAAGGTTGGTATTTTTTCTTACATGCATGGCATTTCTAAATAAATGAGAAAAGCTGTAGAATAACTACCCTGCCCTTGCTTATTATAAACCATTCACATTTTGGCATTAGAGATATGAATAGGCCCTCAAAGAAAGAATGGATTCTAATTCAACAACAGAAAGAGACCACTGGCCAACGGAGGGAAAAAATGTATGAAACTACATTATTTCTAGGATTGGTCTGCTCTACCAGTTAGAAGTGAGGGAGAACATCTGCTACTGATTTGGTTGGAAATTTTTGTTTTTCAAAGTTAGCAGGAGGGAGTAAAGATAAAAAGAAAAAAATACTAATTATTTGGGTTCATCCAAAAAGTAGGTACATTTTCTCCAATACACTGGAGTGACTATAGATGTTTCCTAATCAGATCCATAGGTGCTTAAATCTGAACATCCCAGTTAATCCAATGACAATTCTTTAATGTATGTTTCATATTAAGTGCAAGGTAGAGCATTGTGCCATGAGCCTAATTTCCTAATTTTGTTTTACATATTACAATATTTGAGAAATTACAAAATAAAAGTATAGTAGATTTCAAGCCCAAACTAAACTTTTATGTAGTGTGTGTGTGTGTGTGTTGGCAGAACGGTGGCTGAACTTAACTTGAAATTCTTAATAGACATGCTCACTTCCTTCATGTTTATGTGACTTAAAATCTTCCTCTTAAAACTATATGCAGCAAGATATCAAAATAAGAATTTAAGATCATTGTTGGGCTATATAGAAAGCCCATCAGGTCTGTTTACATGACAGAGATAAAGTGATCTTTTGGGAAATGTGTTTTGTTTACTTTATGCTCTAGATCTAATGCTGTTCTCATTTAGAGATTGTGGCAGATTCCAACAAAATAAAACCCATAAAAATGGAAAAAAAATTTCACTAAGATCTCTCAAACCTTGGAAGCACAAAGAAGTATATTTTGATCTATGTATGTTATGAAGCTTTCTGACTGCAGCTGGGGAGTCAGTAGCCTGATCAATTGGCTCTTTGCATCACTGTGACAACATCAGCAAACATTGTGTGAAGGATATCCTCCATTTGCTTCTACAGACCAACTCCTTACCCTTCTCTGTTAGCCAAAAACTCTGACCTCTATCACACAGGCTCACTGGCCTCGTACACACAACTCATAAATTTTCTCTTTGATTTATTTGGATAATAACATTTGATATTGATAGACTACAATGCTAGCTAGAAATTTAGGACCCCTATCATGAGAATCTGGATAAAAATCAAAACAATTTTATTTATAAAAATAATTTAGTAAGTTTTAAGTTAGGAGTAAAAAAGTTGAACATTTGAATAAGTACCTACCAAGTAAAATATAATCTCAGCAGCTCTGTTTGGATGGGATATAGCTTACATTTGAAGAAAATATAGAAAAAGGAGAGCAACTCTGGTTTTGTTTTTTTTTAATCTTGGTCCAAGAAAATAGTTTAACTATTTTATGTCTATTTTAAATAACAGCAAAAAATGCAAATTACAAGCACACATTTTTCTTGTATCCAGAGTTCTATTTCAGAATAGAACTGCAAAAATAATGCTACCCCACTGTGTAAAGGAAATGAGAAATTCAGAGACCATTAAGGGGGATTGTGAATTTATATACTGCATTAGCACCAAAGGATACAACATGGCTATGTCTTAAAAATTCAATGTTTAATGGCACTTGGATTTCCACCACTATCTGTCTGAGATATTAAATCCATGGTGGGGTCATAATGTATCTTATCTTGCCAAAGAGTTTTGAGATGATTTTTTTCCTTGTCAATTTCTCACTTTGTTTACGCAGTTTTATTTATTTAACAATGAAGAAATTGTTTACTTTGAACCCTCTGAACACAGGAAACACAATAGCACTTAAGTTCTTGTCTGAGTAAACCATAGTGAAGTCAGATAAAAACTGTCTATATTGTTTGAGGGTGCTAGTTCCAGATGTTTTTGTCCAGCATCTGTTATTACTGAGAATTAAGTAAAGACAGTAGAATTCTGTCTCTCCTTTTTTACTTCATTCCATTTTCATGTTGCCTAGCCTCTGCCCCACCTTCAAAATAGAAAAGAGTAAATTGGCACATTTAAAATCTATCTATCTGTATATACACATATATACGTTCAAATGTTAATTTTAGGTCTTTTCAAATTTCTTATAAAAACAGTGCTTGTGTTTGTATATATTTGTGTTTCATGCTTTTAGTATTTAGTCATTCAGATTTCAAAAATTTGTGAAAGATGGTTTTTAATAGATTCTGAAAATAAATGATACCCAATTTATGAAGAGAAGGTCCAGATTCAAATACAGAATATTTTATTCAATAGATTTATTCATCAATTTCTTCTTCTTTATTAATATATTGGTGAAATTTCATTTTCTGCTATGTGTAGTTTTTTAGTGAAATATATTGGTATTTCTATTGTAGGGGAGCAAAATTTGACACTCCCAAAATTTGTTTTTGATATGAGTATTAATTTAGGCTGATTATTTTTAAGAAACAGAGGACTCAAAATTTTTTTCTGTTATCTCTCTCTTAACTGCCTAAACAAATTTAGATAGAGGATCTGTTTCCAGAATAGAGCTATCACCAGAGATATTTGCAAAGAATATTGACTAGGTAGGGTGAGGGAAACAGCAGGGCCTAGAGATCACAGTTCACTTTGTGTGCCATTGTTTCCGCTTGGCTCAGCAAAATTTGTTTACCAGACATTTGATTTTCCATTTCCATGTGAATTATCTTCCCTGTCTTTGAAGTCTCAAACCACTATCCTCATCATTTTCTTTTGAATTTAGCTGAGGAAGGTATTTAAAGTAAGGGTTTCATCCATTTTGTTGGTTAAATTACTCAATTTTCCTGGATCCCTCCAATATATACATGTTATTAAAATTTTGTTGAATTTTACCTTGTTAATCTGTCTCGTGTCAATTTAATTCTTAGACCAGGCAATGAGCTTAGAAGGGTAGAGGAAAATGTCTTTCTCCCTGACAGTATCAGGTATAAAGGCAAAAATTACACACTTCTGAAATTTTCACTATTGTTCTGGTTTCACACTGGTGCTCTGTGCCACGTGCATTTTACGCCTCACATGATTAGTAGTAACTCAAGCAGTAATGAATAAACTGAATGGAAATTAAGGAAATAATTTTATTTACAATAAAAACACTTGGAACACATTAGTCATGAAATATGTAGCTCACTCTGAGTATTGCCATCTTTACAATATGAACTCTTTCAATCTACATGCATGAGATATACTTCATGCAGGTCTCCTTACAGTTTCTTTTAGGAATGTTTTGTAGTTTTCAGGGGATAAGTCTGCAAACACAATTTTATTTTTCTCACAAAATGAAGGCCGATAATTTCATTTCTTTTCCTTGTCCAATTGCTTTGGTTAGGACTTCCAATACTATGTTGAATAAATGTAGTGACTATGGGCATTCTTGTCTTGTTCCTGATCTTAAAGGAAATGCTTTTAGCTTTTCAGCATTGAGTCTGATGTTAGCTGTGGGCTTATCTTATATGGCCTTTATTATGTTGAAATATGTTCCCTCTATATCCACTTTTGGAGAGCTTTTATAATAAAATGGATGTTGAATTTTGTCAAAAATTTTTTCTGCACTTACTGAGATGATTATATGTTTTTATTCTTCAGTTTGTTAATCTAGTATATCACATTTATTGATTTGCTAATATTGAACCATCCTTGCCTCCCTGGAATAAATCCCACTTGACCATGATCCTTTTATGATCCTTTTAATGTATTGTTGAATTTGGTTTTCTGATATTTTCTTGAGAATTTTTGCATCTATGTTCATCAGAGATACTGGCCTGTATTTTATTTTTTTGAAGGGAGTATATCTTTGTCTGGTTTTGGTGTTAGAGTGATGCTGGCCTTGTAAAGTGAATTTGAAATCATTTCTTCCTCTGCAATTTTTGGAATAGTTTGAGAAAATAGGTGCTAACTCTTCTCTAAGTGTTTGGCAGAATTCACCTGTGAAGTCCTGGACTTTTTTTTTGTTGAGAGATATTTGTGTTTGTTTGTTTTGTTTTATTACTGATTCAATTTCATTCATTACTTGTAATGGGTCTTTTTATACTTTCTATTTCTTCCTGGTTCAGTCTTAGTAGAGTATACATTTCTAGATATTTGTTCATTTCTTCTAGGCTATCCATTTTATTGGCATATACTTGCTCATAGTAGTCTCTTATGATCCTTTGTATTCCTGTGGTGTTGATTGTAACTTCTCCCTTTTCATTTCTGATTTTACAAAAGCAAAAATAAACAAATGAGACCTAATTAAATTTAAAAGTTTTTGCACAGCAAAGGAAACCACTGACAAAATGAAAAGACAACCTACTAAGTGGGAGAAAATATTTACACATGTTATGATTGATGAGGGGTTCATATCCAAAAAATATAAATAACTCATACAACTCAACATCAAAATAGCAAATAACCTGATTAAAAAATGAGCAGAAGAGCTGAATAGATTTTTTCCCAAAGAAGGCATTTAGACAGCCAATAGGCACATGAAAAGATGCTAACCATCACTGGTCATCAGAGAAATGCATATTACAACCACAATGAGATATTACCTCACAACTGCCAGAATGTCTATCATCACAAAGACCACAAATAAAAAATGTTAATGAGGATGTGGAGAAAAGGGAACCTCAGTATAACTGTTAGTGAGAATATAAATTGGTGCAGCCACTGTGGAAAACAGTATGGAAGTTCCTCCATAAATGAAAAATAGAACTACCAGATGATCCAGCTATTCCACTCCTGGGTATATATCTGAAAAAAATGGAAACATTAATTCAAAAAAGATATATGGACTGTAATGTTTATAGCAGCAGTATTTACAATGGTCAAGATATGGAAGCAACTTAAATTTTCATCAACAAATGAATGGATAATTCATCTGTTAATGTGCACTTAGGATGCTTTCATATCATAGCAATTATAAATAATGTTGCTGTTAATAGGGGTATGTATCTTTTTGAATCAATTCTTATTTTGTGGTTGGCTTTATTCCTTTGATAACTATGTAAGTTTAAAAAGCTAAAGCTCTAAATGTTCTTAGAAACAATGAACAGTACATATATGTAACTTTTAAAAATATGAGCAGTATAATGTGTATATGTATTTACATGCAAGGTATTGTATATGTGCAGTCAAATTGTAACAATTTTACCTAATAAAGCTGAAAAATGAAAAAAAAAACAAAAAAAAGAATGGCTAAAGAAGATAAAAAATGAATAGTATACACACATACATACACATATATAATGGAATACTACTTAGCCATAGGAAAGAATAAAATTTTGCCATTTGCAACAACATAGATAGACCTGGCAGATGAAATAAGTCAGGCAGAGAAGAACAAATACTGTATGTTATCATTTATATGTGGAATCTAAAAAAACAAGCTGATGAATATAACAAAAATGAGACAGCCTCACAAATGTAGAGAATGAACTAGTAGTTACCAGTGGGGAGAAGGAAGAGGGTAGGGACAAGACAGCGGTAGGGAAATAGAGATACAAACTACTATGTATAAAACAAATAAGCTACAGGGATATACTGTGTATCACAGGGAATACAGCCAATATTTTATAGTAAGAATAAATGGAGTTTAACCTTTAAAAATGGTGAATCACTATGTTGTATACCTGAAACTTATGTAATATTGTGCATCAGGTATACCTCAGTTTAAAAAAAAGCCAGTTCTTATGGAATTTCTGGGGAACCTGAATAGTCAAAACAATCTTGAAAAAACATAGTTGTAGGACTTACACAACTCAGTTTTAAAACTTACGGGTAGACTACAGTAATTGAAACTGTGGTACTGGTATAAAGATTTCCATATAGTCAATGGGATAGAATTAAGAGCCCAAAAATAAACCCATACTGTCTATGTCTAATTGATTCTTCACTAGGATCCTAAGATGATTCAGTGGAGGTAAGTTAGTCTCTTTAACAAATGGTGCTTGGACAATTGGTTATCCACCAGCAGAAGAAAGCAATTAGACTCTTACCTCACAACATGTAAAAATTTAATTCAGTATGGATCCAAATACTTAAATATAAGAGCTAAAACTTAGAAAAAAAACTTAGGAGTAAATCTTTGTAACCTTGGATTTAACGATGGTTTCTTAGATGTGATACCAAAACCATAAAAAAAAGAAAAATAGGTAAATTGGAATTGATAAAAATTTAAAAATTCTGAATCACAGGACACTCAGTAAACTGAAAAGACAGCCCACTGAATGGGAAAATATCTGCAGATTATACATTTTATAAGTGTCCATATTCTAGAATATATAAAGAACACTTATAGGTCAACAGTAAAAAGACAAACAACCCAACCAATAAATTGACAAAGATCATGAGTAGACATTTCTCCAGAGAAGATTTACAAATAGCCAAGAAGCACACGAAAATATGTTCAACATCATTAGTCATTAGAGAAATGCAAATCAAAACTACAATGAGAGACAACTTAATATTTAATAGGATGGCTCTGATGTTTTTTAAAAGGGGGAAAATATTCAGTGTTACTGAGAATTTGGAGAAATTAGAACCCTTATACATTTCTGGTGAGATGTAAAATAATGTAGCCACTTTGGAGAACAGTTTGGCAGTTCCTCAGTAAGTTAAATATAGGCTTTCCATGCATAGCATAACTATAGTTAATAATAATGTATTTATACTTGAAATTTGCTAAGAGAGTATATTTCAGGTGTTCTCACCAAGAGAAAAAAGAAAAAAATAGTGTAACTCTGTGAGGTTATAGATATATTAATTAATTAGCTTGATTGTGGTAATTATTTCACGATGTATACATATATCGGAACGTTAGATTGAATCACCTAAATATATGCAAATTTTACTTGTTGATCATACCTCAATAAAACCGAAAGAAAAAAGAAACAGAAAAGTCTGTCAAAGTAAAAATCAAATCCATACAAAAGAAAATTATCCCTGAAAAATATCTCCAGTTCTGGACAGTTTTACTGGTCTCTTCATTTCTTTCAAACCTTTGTTTCCTGCCATGTAGATTGTTCCAGGGCAAAGTAATGCAAAAATCTCCAGTATCACTCTGTGAATATTATATGCATACCAAACCCTGATAAACTTAAAGATGAAATATTGCCTGTAAGTATATATGTAAATATTTTCAAGAAGATAATGAAAATCAAGTCCAGCACAAAAGAACCATAATCATTGGTAGGAGTGTAAATTAATTTGGATGATAGAACATAAGCCTTAAACATGTTTTTCCTTATAGTGCAGTTTCTTTACTTTTAGAACTTTAATCAGAGATGGCCTTAATTATCAGATAGAAGTATTTTTATCACATATTTATAATAATTGCAATGAATTAATGATAAATTAGAGAAAATCAAATTATCCCACAGGGTATTTCCCACATTGCCTCCAATGAGTCTGTTTTGATTAGAAGCATTAAATATTTTTAGGTAAGTCATATATGAAAAAATACATAATTTTTATAATTAGGAAACCATTAAAGTATTTTCAGTTTCAGTTACAATAACTTTATACTCAAAGGGAAATAATGGTAAGAGGGAGAAGATGGGAACATCCCCTAATTATAATGCATTAATTATGGACTGACTTTGGTGTTTCTGGGGAAAAAAATACAGTAACATTTCAAAAAGGTAAGGCAGCTGCCTGATTGGAGACAGCTGCCTGATTGGAGAAAGCTTTAGCTATTTGGAACAAAAATAAACTGATAGAGTAGCTATTTGTCAAATAAGCCTTGAACTTGAACTCTGCTCTTTGCTCAAACTGTGCTGTACATCTTCCCTCTCACATGTACTCGTCAAAATTGTACCTATTCTACTCACAAAACACTTTGCACTACTTACATAGATTCCTAGATTATAGCTATTTGTGAACATACTTCACCTCACTTTCTGACTCTTAGAAGACAAGAAGCCTTATTCTGTTCATCGCTGTGTCTCTCACAGCAACAGGTAGCACTGTGCCTGGCATTTAGCAAGTGATTGATAAATATGTGACAAATAAGTAAATGTTGACTAAATTCGGTCTCTTGTCAGGGTCTTGTTTTTTGTTTTTTGTTTTTTGTTTTTTTAGTTTTTTATTCCAGTTTTCTGAAGTCTTCAGGGAACTCAATAATTCAGTGAAAGGATTAGAATTTCTGGGATGAAAGCCTGACACAGATATTGCTAAATCACACAGCACACCGTGCATGGAGGCTGTACCTATATTTATTCTGTTTTTCCCTTTATTTGCCTATTTCCTATCAGTTCCATTTCTGCCATGCTGGCTTCAACTCTGTGCTGCGAAGGCTAGAATTCTGCATTCTCCATCTCCTAGACTTCCATTTAGGTTCTGCCAATGGGAGTCACTGGCAAGAAATTGAAATTGTGGAGGGAAAAATTATGTTCCTATTATTTTTTTCTGTTTTAACAATGGTTCTGATGAGAGTGGACCACTGCACATAGCAGCAGGAAGCATCTGAACCCAGCATCCCTAGCATTGAGGGCTGTGCTAGTCCTGCTGGCTGGTTGGTGGCTTCTGGTGGTTCTGGCAGAAGCACTGGTACTTTCATCGGTGGCATGGGGTCTTATTCTGAATATCACCTCTAGGTCAGTGTAGAAACCTGTCTTTGTTCTGTTATAACAAAATACCATTGACTGGGTGGTTTATAAACAACATAAATTTATTGCTTACCATTCTGGAGGCTGGGAAGTCCATGATCAAGGCACTGGCTGACTTAGTGTCCCGTGAAGGCCAGCTTCCTGCTTCCTAGATGGTGGTCTTTTCCCCAAGTCCTCATGTGGTTGAAGGGGTGAAGGAGCTCTCTCTGGTCTCTTTTATAAGGCTACCAATCCCATTCACAAGGGTTCCACCCTTGTGACCTACTCACCTCCCACAGGCCTCTCCTCCAAATACCGCACACTGGGGATTAGGTTTCAACATATGAATTTTGGGGTGACATAGACATTCATTCTATAGCAAAACCTAAGATATGGGATGTCAAAAGAAAGTAGTGCCAAGAAAAATTGATGACCCACACATACTTGGTTAGCACTGTATTATTTTATTTCCATCACCAGGCTGAGTAGGACGTGACCTAGTGGCTCTGAGGACGTGTGACAAGTATTCACTACTTAATTTGAGTCAGCGAGTCTTTCTTTCTCTCTCCAGCTCAGCCACCACTGTCTGACCTTTGACAGCAAGTTAGCTTCCTGTAAGAAAGCTGCAGTTGCCTCACCGCTGACTGGGTCATCCATAACAAAAGTAGATCAGTGTTTTCTAGAGGTATGCAGGGAAGTCAGTGCTCAGAGATGCAGGGCCAGCTGGGCTTTCATGCTGAAATTATTCTTCGGGGGTTGGGAGTACATCAGGCAAGGGTGTTAATAAACATCCTATAGGTGCTTCCGTAGACTTTCTCTTAAACACAAACAGCATGTTTACATTGCTTGTTTTTGAGGGTAAAGACATTTTCTTTTTTCAGGAAACAATCCTCAAAAACATGTTCAAGTATAAGTTTCCATAAATATATTTGTAGCATTTCTTAATAAGAGCATGATTACAATTTGATAAAGCTGGGCGGAAACACCCTGTCAAAGCAAGTTTACTTTTGGTGGAGGTGAGGCAAGTGTTTTACATACTGACCACGTCACATGATGGTTACCACAGCAGGAGTATAGTTCCACCAGTGTCATGGTGAGTGATCTCTCTCAAGACTGTTTCCTCTCTTTTGTTCAAAAGGCTGAAAGCTGCTTTCTGCAGTTACCCATCTCAGGGCTACCTCTCAGATCACCCATTTATTCTTTTAGTCCTTCTATCATTTTTTAGACCTAAATCTTATTATTA
Source organism: Camelus bactrianus (assembly GCF_048773025.1). Lineage (NCBI taxonomy): Eukaryota > Metazoa > Chordata > Mammalia > Artiodactyla > Camelidae > Camelus > Camelus bactrianus. The sequence continues at coordinate 2,226,710 of NC_133566.1, forward strand.
AATTCTCTCTGCTCTCTGACCTTAGCGTGGTTCTTTCCTTCTTTCCCTCCTTTCATTTCTGTAACTGAACTATGACACACAATACTAGTATGAAACATCTCACAGATTTAAAGTTCTTCTTAGTGATAACATTTAGGAAATAAGGAGAAGCAAATTAATGTAATAAAATGATTCAAGAGTTTGACTGACAATGGGTTAAATATATTGAACAAATATTTGAGACATTCCCATGAACTAGGCACTGAGATAAGAATACAGCATAAGCTTTATCACACCTCTGTGATGATGGTACTCATAGAATGCATATTTTACATATACTGATACTGAGAAATAAACATGCTAAGGAAACTCCCCAAGGTCATACAGTTGGAGAGTTACATAACCGAGACTCAAATCATGGGTATGCATCTTCATTAATTGATACTCATAAATAGTAATAAGTAATTCACATTGATATTGATAATGCATATTTATTAATTAATAATTATTTATTAAATGCCTGTTATCAGACACTAAGGCTGTATGTATTACAGCCTTGATGGAATTGAAGAAAAAAATCTGAATGCAGTGTAACACCCAGACCCTTACAAACACTCTTACACCACCTTTCACAGCAGGGCAAACCAGAGGCACAGTTATCTGCTCTTACCTCAGTCCTGATCTGATAATAATATATTTTTCAGATCTTTATTAGGAATAGGGAAACATATCAAAGTAGTATTCTTTAAAGACAACTGAAGGCATCTCATGAATAGTTGTCAGTTGGTGATAACTGTATTTTCAGAATTTTGTTTCACTATGATATCATTCCCCAGAGGGCATTTTGTAGCCTTCTGGTGGTTCCTGCAATACTTTCAGAGGGTCTGCAATGTCAAAATTATTTATACAGTAATATGATGACATTATGTTACCTTTTCTCTGTGCCTTTTTCATTGTTTGATAATTTCATTGACGGTGAAACAACTGTGGTGGAAAAACCTGCTGATAAATTAGCCCAAAACAAGGCAGTGGACCCCAAATGTACTAGTGTTATATATTCCTCTTCAACCTAAACTATGAAAAATTTAAAACTCAGTTTCACTTAAGATTGTCCTTAAAGATACACTAAGAACAATTTTATTAAATCTCAATGTTTGTGTTCCTGTGTTTTTAATATTTTCTAACAAAATGAAAAATACGCATAAATCATTTCTACTGTATAATGAAGTGTGATGCCTAACTCAAGGAAAAGCACTTGTGCAGTTGTAATAGTAGCTGATTTAACTGCTTTTTTTCATGGAAAGTTGTTTTTACTTGAAAAAGGAAAACTAACAGACAACCCACAGTTAACCAGACTTGAGTATTTGACATACATTTTCTCAGCAATGAAGAGTCTGTAACTTCAAGGAAAATAACTGACAGTATCTTTTTCAATGATAAAATGTGGGCCTTCAAGTGAAAATTAGAGTTTTGGAAAACTTGCATTATCCCCCTGGGGGCTTGAAAGCTTCCAGAACCTTAAATACTTGACAAATAAGATTGGTTGTAATATTTAGAATATGGATTTTTGTTGCTGTGTAATGAAATGTGTCAAACATTTGGAAGATCTGCATAACTCATTGAACTGGTATTTCTAAAATAATCAATGTCTGATGTTACCAAAATTATGCATGAATAAAAGATCCATGTAAAGTGCAAGACACATCAGTCAGTTTCATGGAGTTTTAGATTGCTGACTTTTGCTGTGGTATCATTTATCACATTTCCACAATTTTCATACCTCTAGTATCTATGTGATGCTGGTTTCTGTATTTACCTCAACCAAGACAACCATGTCCTCCTGCAGATTGAATGTAGAAGCAGATATGAGAAAGAGACTGTCTTATGTTTAGCCAGTCATTACAGATATGTGAAAGTATTTAATACAGTGTCATCCTCCCTAAAGGCTTTTATTTGAAAAATAATTATTTTTATTAAAAATATGTGTGCAAATATATAATGTAGTTATTATTTTACAAGTATTTCCCTCAGTGTTAATACATAACATGATAAATACTAATAGGTATAGCAGACATGAACATCTCCTTATAGTCCTCGATAATTTTTAAGCAGTTTGAAAGGGTGTTATTTTGCAGCCTCAGGAGTCCCCTGGGTGAAATCTGAAACTGAAACACGGAGGGCAAGGAGAGATCGAAGGAAGAGGCACGCCACCCCAGACTGGTAGATGGCAGGTCTAACAAGCATGGGAACTTACATACAAGGCTTGTCTTGGGTGCTACAAGTAGATCTCTACACACCAGGCCAGAATCTTAAAGTTTATTTAGAGGCCTAACTGGGGCTCAGCTACGTATTTAGTCCAGACGATCTCAGCATCACCTTACCCTCTCAAAGCCACGTCCTTGAAACAGCTCCCAGTGTGGCAGTGGTGGGCAGAATGTACATTCCTATGACTGAAGAGTGGGTGAGGAGGTGAGGAGCCTCCAATTGCCCAGGTCCAGCTTTTGGGTCACCTGGCAGTCACATCCTCTGGATGACTTCCTCTGACAAGAAAAGTCATTAGTAGGTGATGGGATTAATTTTTGCCAGGATTAGATGTTTCCCTCAGTTTAATTAGTGTAGTTATTCTTGGGAGAGAACAGCAGTCCTCTTCTATGTGTCTTTGCTAAATAACAGAGCCATAGTCCCTCCTCCCACAGGTAGAAAGGAAATGAGTGTCTGCTGTTTGCGTGTTGAAAATTAACACATTGAATGAGCTTCACATGGCTTCCGGGAATGGGTAACATCTGAATCAGGAATTCTTATTTTCCTGTGGTACTTGGACCTGGCTCTGTTGAGGCTTACCTTCTAACCCCTGGCTATTTCTAGTTTCCTATATTTATTCCTTTCTCCTATTTCTTTTTTTTTTTTTAACATCTTAATTTATTTTATTTCTTTACAAGTTAAAGATGCATTGAAAAATAAACCAGTGAAGAGAAATGAGAGGGCCAGAGCAGGGGCATCCCAGGCTGGGAGCAGGCAAGCATAGCCTCCAAGCCTAGTCCTTGTCCTGCCTCAGCCAGGTCACATTGGAAGAGAACTGTCAGCCACTCTGTCAATGCCAAAGCCTGAGTGATGTCCTGGCAGGAGAGACCAGCCACCTTTGCCACTCTCCCCAACAACCCCCAGCTTGGAGAGCAGTGTTTCCAGCAGGAGCCCAGAGTGGGATGTGGGCTGGCTCTGTGAGGTATTGCGAGTTGATGACCAGGTCTCCTATTTCTTTTTAATTTTATTTGCAGGAATTCTCTCCCTTCTCTCTTTCTTCCATCCCTTCCCTATTCCACCCCTGCCCCTCCCTTTCTTTCTAACATTAATGCAGTATTAGTGGAACCAGTTTAAAAAGGCTTATGTATATGATCAGGCTATTAGGTAATATTGGATCTTTGGAAAATATTTTAATTGTATTATCTCCAAGATTATCTTCATTTTTTAACCACTCTCATTTAATGGTGGAATAGGCAACTCTAGTTGTAATAACTATATTATATAAAAAGTGACAAGAAAATCACATAATCCTTTTGATGCATGTAATAGACTCCCTGACATAGACAATCAAGAGAAAAGAATACTCTTTTAAGCCTAATCTATGACAGGACAATTACACAATTAGAGATTAGTTTAAAAATGCATGCATGTAATGTGATTCAATACGACCATTAAAAATCTTTATACTCAAAGAATATCCAAGACGTAATATTTGCATGATATGCAAGTTACAAAATGGTATGAATATTCAGTATGTATATGGACACATAAAAAGGCATTAAAAGTGAAGAAAATACACTAAAATATGCTGATCTAGGGTTTGAATATTTATGTGTGATAAATCTGTTGCTTTTGAAATCTGATTGGAGAGTGATAATGAATACTTCTAAAAGACAGCAAGGGACAGAGCAGGATACTTCACTACCCAGTTGGCTCTGATGCAGTGTTCTAGTCTGAAAGAAAAACTGGGAAGCTACTTTGCCAGTTTTACTACCTAGGCTGTCAGAATTCTCAGCTTATCTTGTGCAAGTTATAATTATTTTTCCAAGAATCCCCATCTTTATTTAATAGGAAATGGTACTTCAGGTCACAGTCTTTAGATCACAAATGCTCATTGCTATATGTGGCCATTGTTTATAAGTCTATGTCATCTGCTTTTTTTTGCCTAGAGATAGAAATTATTTTTCCCTTTAGTATTCAGGAGTTTTGCTATATTAACAATATCTTATCTATTCTGAATTTTTATTTTCAAGTATAGAGTGTACTTTCTCAATATGTACTTTCAACTCTTTAGTATTTCAGAAAAGCCTCTTTTTTACTATGATTTTTAGTATTAACTACAGTACTTACTTTGGATCTCTTCTTCAGGATCTCCTTTTATCTCCATGTTGTCTGTATTTAGTATTTCACTTTCTCTTAAGTTATTTTATCTCTGTATTACTTGATTTTTTTTTTCCTTCTACCTTCTATTTTTCTCAAGGCATTGGCATTTTGTTGTTACTGTTGTATTTAGGCACTTCTCTGTTGCTATTAAAGTTTACATTTCTGGAATGATTTTTCTTTTATTTTCAGGCATCTCCTGAGTTCTTTCGGTGGCACTTCTTTGTCTCTGTTTTTTCTATATTGATTAGTTGATTTCATTCAAAAAGTTATTTTTCCCACTGTTTTGCCTGGTCCTGGAAAGAGCCTTGGAAGCTCAGTTTAAGGGATTTTTAAGGGTTAGATTGGTCCAGCCCTGTTATGATCACCCAAAAGCTTCATACTTACCATCTAAAGGGTGAGAGAAGCCTTCTCAGTTGCAGCTGCAGTTCTGTAATCCACCTGTCATGTTTTAAAACTGACAAATTCCTATTGCCTGTTTAGGGTCCTCCTTTTTTTGTCAGGTTCATCAGATCAGATGTTAGCCCGCTTCTCCCTGCCTCTTCCTGCACTGTGGCTGATGACATTGCACCTGCGGCTGCATGTGCTTCTCTCTGCCTACTTGCAATTTGGAGTTTATGTGATTCATTGTCATCTAGTTCTATATGAAACATTTCATGAATTTTGTTTTGTTCCATTTAGTTTTTCTGTTTGAGTTTAAAGATTCAGAAAGTATAAAGAATGATGCAGCCACTATAGTTTTCTCCAAATCTGCTTCATATAGTTTAGATTAAGTTACTTGAGAAATAAAGTTTTAACCCTTGGCCTTTACTTAGAACATTTCTTTTTATGGAGACAACACATGAAAATAATTATTCAGATGCCTTCAATCATGTTCAGTTGATTTTGAGTAATTTCTGTTGTACCAAACGTAGCACAACATTCTTTCTTTCCATGATATGAAGTTAATTTGAAATATTGTGAAAGTGAGCCCCGTGTTTGTCTTTCCTTTCATAAATAACATAAAGAATTAGTGTGGTCCTATTCCAGGATCAAGTATGAAGTATATGTTTTCTATCTAAAATTAGTGGATGCTGCCCAGCTCTATTGAAGTTTCCTCTAGGTGGACAACTTCAGTACACCACAGAATGTTTGCTCATCGGGGAAAAAAAAAGAGAGCAGCATGATTGGCAATGGTTTCACGTTTTCTAATGACCTTAACAGTCATAACCTGATCCCTTCGTTAGTCAGGGATATGGCTGTCGTGGTGTCTGGGACTCGTACAGCTGGTGTCATCTAACTTCCCTGGAAGCCAGAAAGAGAAATACTCACATTGTTAAAAATATTAGTCCTTATTTCTGATATGCTTTTTAAAGTAAGCACCTGCTTGTATTCTACTTAATTCAACTTCTTTTTTTTTTCTAGGCACTTTAAAGAATCTTAGCAGATTATTAACACTCTTATTCTTCTTGCACTTTTTAAATTGTATTTTTGAAACTATATAAAGGATTTTTTTAGAAAAGTTATCTTCCCTAACATCTTATCTTTTTCCTTAGTGTTTAGAAATTTCCTAACTCGCTGCTTTCTGCATTCATTTTTTTCCGCCTCTTCAGTCAACTCCTTCCTCAGCATCAGAGCTAATCTTTTCTCATAACCATGTTAATGTGTAAAATAGCACTAGGAATTATGAGAATGATGCATTACATTTTGTGTATAGCTGTACCCACATAATACAGTTAATAATTTGCTATTTACAAACATGTTATATCTATTTAGTTATTTTTAGAATTTTTGAAGCTAGAAAAAGTCTCTCTCAACTTATAAACCATGTTTTGTGTTTTGCTGTTTTACTGTCTATATGGAAATTTTAAAAATACAAATTTAGTATTTTATTTTAAAATTACTCAAAGTCCTTATTTAATGTCCCTTGGACATTCATGAGCATGGTAAATATGTCTGTCTCATCACTTACTTTTGTGCTTTATAGATGACCTAATAGTGGATAAGTAAGTATATGATTCAAAAGTAACTAAAAAAAAGTTTAGAGTTTCTGTAATTTCAAACATACATATAATATTTTAGCATTCTAATGCATTTTTCTGTAACAGATAAAAACATGTTTTGGTAAAGTACTTTTTCAGTGTCTAAAAAAGGAGTTATCTATATTTATAAATGCTCAATTGGATAAGCTAATCATTATAGCCAACTTTCACTGCTGTCCTTTAAGAAATCAAGCTTCCCAGATTGAGGCCCAAATGACACCCTTCTCCTGTTAACTTTTGCCTTAGTCACATGACTGGTTTGGGCCAAATTTTCTTACATTTACTAACTGCATAAACTAGGAGAAATTACTTAAATTTACCAAAGTTCAGTTACTCAACTTTTAAAAATACAAGTAGTATCTACCCAGAAATTTGCCAATGTGATTACATCTGATAACTCCTTATACAGTTTAATACTTTTGCCCTCAGTGACTGAGTTAATGGCAGTTACAAAGCAGACACTGGGAGGAATTGAGTCCAAAGCATTAAAATAATGAAATGACTTTGTTTAGCTAGAAAATAATTAACTCTATATATCAATGTTAATAGATTTAATCATTTAATTTGAATATACTAAATAGTGTGAATATTACTTTTATCCACTTGTGCATGTGTATTGGTTGCAGCTACATTGGTTCTCATGCATATGTGTTTCCTGACTGTACACAGTGTCTCAGATAAGTATTTCCATTCTTTTGTAACTCTGCAGAGAATTATATTTGATAACATCAGTATGAAATAGGGCTGAAATACTGACCCTGTCTCATTGACCTTTTAAAATGATTTCTGAGTTTCTGATTGAAGGCATGGTGTCCTTGTAAAGATGGCAGGGTGCCTGAAGATATCTACCAGGGTGAACTGTAAGAAAGACAATGTGTTCATCAAGGAAGCCTGGCTAAGTTTTGGTGGGAGCTGACTGTCAGGAGTCTGGTATCATTTGACACTGACACTGGATATTTGATTGGGCTTTCAGTAAAACTGCTGTGCTGTCTTGAACCTACTACTAAAAATAAAACAAGCATTCTTGGAGGGTGGTATTGGAGGGGCACAACCTTTTTCAAGGCACTTAGTACTTCTACCTATAATGTAGCTATTTGTAGGTATGTATCTATATCATCTTTAACAGTTTAAACTACTATAGCAGGATACCATAGAGTAGGTGGATTATAATCAACAGAAATTTATTTCTCAGAGTTCTGAAGGCTAAAGTTCAAGATTAGAGTGCCAGCAGGGCCAGGTTCTTACAAGAGTCCACTGCTGGGTTGTAGATGGTCATTTTCTTATTGTATCCTCACGTGACAGAAAGCAAGCTAGCAAGCTCTCTGGGATTACATTTTAAAGACCACTAATCCTATTCTGGAGGTCTGTACCCTCTGGACCTAATCACCTCTCAAAGGCCCTACCTCCTAATACTATCACACTGGAGGTTGGAATTTAAGCATATGAATTTCAGGGAGATACAATAGTCCATTAACTGTTTTTTTTTCATATTCAAGATAAGTAGCAATTTGAAGTCAAATGATATTCATTTTGTAATCTTCTAATAATTGCAAATATTATAGATATTCAGTAAATATTATACAATATTATGAAAGTAAAAATGTAAAGAACTAGAAAAGGAAAGGTGTGAATGAGGGAGGGATAAAGGGAAAAAAGAAAGAATATTATATATATATATATTCTATACATATCAAAATATTCCTAGAACTACAAAGAGGTACATAAAATATCTTGTCTAATTCATTAAATGTTTGAGATGCTGCCTATAGCCAAGCAATTAGGAACAAACACTTAAATTTAAATTTATGCATCTTTTATGAAAAGTTTGCATCTATTAAATAGTATCAGTTTTCATATCCATTGATCCTGTAATGCCACTTCTAAAATTTACCCTAAGAAGATTGTATAATATACATTCAAAGATGCAAGTCCAGTAATGTTTACTGTAACATTTTTATGTAGTGGGGGGAAAAGCTACATGCTCAGCAATAAGGAATCAATTTAATATGAAAGGACAAGAAGTACACAGTTGGACTATATGTGGCCATAAAATTATGTCTTTGAAGAATATTTAATAATATGGTAAAAAAAAAAAAAGATTTATGACATAGTAATTGAGGGAAGTAAAGATCAATGAGGTCAAGTAGTTTTAAGGCCACACAATGCATAAATGAAGAACTGAAAATAAAATAAGATTAATTGTACATATACATATGAAACCCGAAATCAGTTGCAGTTAATTGTTACCTGCTTGTTTTCAAGTTCATGAATCTAAAGTTCAAAATGTCCTATGGGATGGAAATATATATATATATAGAGAGAGATGTTTCTCAAATTACCACATTATACACTTTAAACATATGCAATTATATTTGTCAGTAATTCATTAATAGTTAAAAAATACAAAAGAGTAAAAAATTTAGGAGAAATAAAACCAATATTCTGTGTGCCAAAGTTAAATAATGTATGAATAAGGACATTTTAGCATATAAGCTATTCAAATATATATTTTAACTATTGCAAAATTTGAATAATGAAGTTGCTAATGACCTTCAGTAAAAGATCCTATGGAGAAAAAGTTAGGAATATAAAATACGAACAAAAACAGCTGTTCATATCATTAGAGAGAAACCGAAGTGATTGAACAAAATCTTCCACATTTTTTACATAATAAGTTACTAGTTTTAGTGAAAAGTAATGAGGAAAAACAGGAGAGTAATTTCCTCTTGAATTATAGCCATTCTTTGAAAAAATAAAGGCCATTACACTAGATATTTGAAAAATAAAAACAAAAACCTATGGGTATGTCAACAAACAACACAAAGTTAAAAAGAAGTACCAGACATCAAACAATTTATTTCATTTTAATGTCATTTCTCTCCCTTGATGTCTCTACACAGTAGATACCTTGTGATTTAGAGCTTCCTGCCAAGACAACTTCAGGGTCATTCTGGAATCAAGCCTTGACCTTGTTACACAGATGAGTTTTTAAATTAGAACTTGCTCACAGAAGTGCAAAGGCAGCATATTGTTGAAGCTGTGCCTGAGTGTGACCGAGTCAGTACAAGCTAAGACTGTAATTGCTTGTTTGTGCTTCTTCTTATCCTGATGCCCTTACCTGCATCTACTTGGACTTTCTTTAGGGTAAACCTGCACTGTGCTGTAAGAGTGTCAGTATTCGTGATTATTTTTTCATCCTTCCAACAAAATCATTTACCTCTTTCCAGCTAGTACAGCTTTAGACCTAAGTAATCTCTGTTTTCTTTTGTTTTCTTCTTTGAAAGTCAAGTTAATATAGGAATCTTTAGGAATACTCTGAAGACTCAGTGTCCCTGACATGATAACCTGATTTAAAAAAAAGAAAACAAAACACTAATTCAAATCAGTTTTTGACTAGTCATCCCCCAGATATCATGACGGAAGACATAATATCCTAGTAGTCTTTATTTAGTGCCATTCCACATTGTTGTTTGTGCTGGTTCCTTGTTCAGGGCCTGTCAGCAGTAAATAAATTACTCCCCAGCTAGTAAATCACAAAACTCTCTTGAACTTCTCAGAGAAACAAAGCAAAATGATGAATCTCTTGCCCTAAGAGGTTTATTCATAAATATCCATTTTGTTTGAGGCACTTTGGGTCTACTCGATGGAAGACCAGTTTTCTTCCATAAAACACTGGAAGAGTGTTTATCTGGAAAGAAACACAAATGAAAGAGTGTTCATTCTCTGGTCTCCATCAAATTTCAGGATTTCCATATGATGGCATTAATAGTATGGAAAAAAACTTTGACTTGTCTTTAGCTATTTGAAGTGAGGACAGATATTTAAAAGTCAGAACGGAAGAAATAAACCCCCTCCTCCAACAAAAATTGAGTGATCGGTGATTTTTCTTTCTCTTTCAGCTCTTCCCACCTTTAAGAAACATTCCTAGATTTTCTGGGCAAGGAATAGCACTCATTTGTTCATATTTGAAGTGAAAAATAGAGAAAGTACTGGTAGTCAGGGCTATAGATCTTAAGTGACTCATGTAATAGTTTTAGTAAGTTCCTTTTTCTTTAGAGATTCAAGCCCAGACCGGGAGCAGCTAAGAGCATTTCCTCACTGACAATGTCTGGACCCGCAAGGGAAATATATTCTGTCACTGTGAACTTATTCCTAAGTGGGATAAAATTTTCTGACTAGCATTTAGCTGCTTAAAATTCAGTTGACTAGATACAATATTTTATGATTGCATTTGCATTTATAAAGCATAAATCATGTCAGTGAGGCAGCCCTAGGTATTACTAGGTATTACTATATTAACTAAGTTTTAAGAAAGAGAGACTTGCAGAAAAATTACAGAAAGTATTTTTATACTTTGTTCTAAGTCCGTACTATCTACAGGTATACTTAGAAACAGCCAGCTGTGTGATATAAAGAAGATACAAATTGTGTATTATGTAGCATAGTGACAATCTAGAGCTGTTTTTTAGCTCTAGTTTTATCCTCAGCCCTTTGGCCCAAGAATCTTAACCAATTAAAATCAATGCATTATTTATAAGTGATTTTGAAAAAAAAAACTCAAATAATTAATATTTTATTTCAACTTAGGTTAAAGTTGAAATTTAATTTCCCTCAGTCAAAAAGTTACTGAGAAAGGAAACGAAGAGCTACATGTGTCTTTTATTGTGCATGATGAAAATTTCTCAAGAATGAGGAACACATGTGAATTAAGGACAATGAGAACCCAGCTTTGGACCCTTACAAATATAGAGTTCTGTTGATTTTAGTTTCCATTTTCTGTGGTCAGAATGTACTTTGTTCTGTGGAACAGTATTGATGAGGTTGTAGTTTTGTTCTATCCATACAAAACATTTTATATTTGCAGACTCCTTGGTTATTTGTTTGTTTGATTTCATCTCATAAGGTGAGTGACAAAAGCTATTATTTTCATAAAGAAAAGGCCACTGTCAGCTTTAACTCAAGGTCAGTGTGCTTTATTCATGGTCACTGGGGTTTATGTTTTCATTATAGCATCTGCCTTAGAACATAACTGAGGAAGGCATTTCAGAATTGAAATCCCAAAATTAAGTTAAGCACTTGTAATTCATGTTGTATCAAATCATACCTTTGGGGTATAGGAAATGCCATTCCGGGTCTGACAAAGACCCACTGATATACACCAAGATATTTTATTGAGCACTTGAGGAAGTCATAACATTAGCCAATGTGTGGTCTTGCCTGCAGGTGGTTCACCCACTGGTTATATATTCAAATCACCTGCATAGCTTATGAAACCTACTAACGCCCAGCTACTGACAAGGATTCTGATTTGCCTTGCATGCCCTCTGGGTTGATCCAGAGTATCAAACTTTAGTGTGCACATGAATCATTGGAGGATATACTTAAAATGGAAAATCTCAGTTTGTATGTCTGGTGTGGCCCCTGCTATTCTGCATTTCTAACAAGCTATGAAATAATGTTAGTTTAAAAATAAAAGTTATAAAGGTAAATACATATAAATAAATGTCCCAGACTCCCATTCCAAATAAATACAAGCAAAACTATGTCAAATGTAATTAGGTTCTAACCAGTGAAATAATAATTCTTAAAAGTACAGAAAGCTCCTTATTAGCCTGTGATCAATATCAGAATAAAGGGCCAAAAAGGGAATCCAAAGTGACTTAAAAAAAAAAAAGGTTAAAAAAAAGGTGGAAAAGGAAGCTAAACAAGTAGAATTTTTTTTTAAGTATTGAGAATTAACTTTAGAAAAAAGTCAAGTATAAATTGATCTTTAGTAAAAATAAAGTCAAGATTATAACTAGAAATGTATATTTAACACAAACAAACTAAGAATAGATTTTTTGTGGTAGCATTTTTTGGGCAGAATTTATGATAGTATCATGATAGGATACTTGTATAGTTGATTTTTATAGCTTGATATCAGTTTAATTAAAGTGCAGAATTTTCACAATTTTATCAATGAATTTCCTCAAATTTTTGATAGTCAAACCATCTTCTTTTGAAAAGTTATCCTTATTTATATTCATTTTTGCTACTCTTTCCATCATCAGATCTTCATTTGCCAAAATCTCTATGTGGTATAATATGTTCCCTCAAACCATTTCAGCAAATTTCAAGTTATACAAAACCTTTTTCAGGTATTTGTAATTTTATTCTGTTGCTGTTTTGTTGATTTTTTTTTTCCTTCCTGTTTCTGTAGTTTCTCCAAACCAGGTAGAAAATGACCTAGGTATAAATTATTTGGAAAGTGCGGTTATATTTTCAGTTTGAGTAAGGGGAGAAATGATTGAGAAGTGATTAGTTTCATAAATAGTCCAGTTTTTCATAAATATTTTAGTGTTATGGCAACTCTGATTTCATCAGCACACTGGTACTTGCATATCACCACTTATGTAATGAAGGCTTTCTGCTGTAGAGTTCCCCATTCACATTAATCCAACTGCACTGTGAATCTGCTTATGGCATTATGCCAAGTGGAAGGAACCCGTGCATTGAATTTGCCAAGTAACAGTAGCTTGAGAGTCAAAAAAAAAAAAGAGGATATTGGCTCAGTCCAAAGACCTTTGCTTCCATTTCATCTGTTTACCCTGCATTTGCTCTCTTTACACAATCAGGCCTATTAATTTTAAACACTCTTTGTCCTTGCTTTCCATTTTTTGTTGATGTCTTTGCAACTGAGTAAACTTTGATCTCTATTCTGTGGATTATTCACTCTGTTCTGACAGTGCATGGATGCCCCTAAAGGCTGCTGCTGTCTAATAGTGAGAGAAATGTTATACTCATTTCCTTATGTCATCAGCTCTTCTCCCAGAGACCTCCACAACTGCACTTCTGCATAACTGACCATTGCCATATTTTATTTACTTCCTTAAATGGTAGAGATCATTGATCCTGCAGTTCATCCATCCCTCAGCTAGAAATACCTGGAGTTTCCCATCTAACCCTCAATACTATGCATTCCACTTCAAGATTTTATTCATGTTCATAGTTTGAGAACGTTTACTGATGCTCTCTAAACAACCTAAATTTCTGGTTGAGTAATCTGAAAGAGGATGAATTTTAAAAACACAGCATCATTGTTTTTATTTATTTATGTTTTTATTTTCTAACCAATATATGTGTAGTTATGTCACTGAGCCAATAGTTTTCACTTTTATCACCTTTAAATGTTGTGAAGACTCACAATCTTCTGCACTGAAGCACTTCATTTAATTTTGTAAACACAGCCAGCTGTTTATAAATGCATTTCTGGAAGAAAATGTACTTAGCTATACATCTCAATTTCTCTTCATTGTTCTGGCTTTTTGGAAAGTGAGGTTAGTATATGTTTGCATAACCCTGTGTTTAAATTATAGAAGAGATTTAATAAGGTAAGTGGTAGTTATATTGAGAAAATATTCCAGATATTTCAAGTTTCATAATGAGTTTGGTTTTTACTACTTTAAACAGATTTTTTCTTAATTACCCTGAATATTTATTTCCCTGTGTCCTAATGTCTACAAAATATCAACATATTATACATTTGAGAAGTAATACATCCATTCTAGAATTTTAGAACAGTATAATCTTCATCTTAGAATGCAATGATAAAAATGAAATGTTCTGAAGAATGCAGACAAGCAATTACCTAATAGCCATGTCTAGCCCTACAAATCAATTTTATAATGTACCAAGAATACTCTACAAGTATCATTTTAATAAACCTTTACTAAAAAAAAAAAGTTATATACATTCACATGAGGAGAATAAAATAATTATGCAGTGTTAAAATATGGGTTACCTTTTGAGTCATTTGCCTGTTACACAGCACTTTGATTTTTTTGTCATTTAATTAGGGATAATGCCATCCCTTTAAGAATACAACTTTTTTTCCAAGTGCTGCATACAAGGATCAATTTTTCTAATTTTATAAAATTTTAAAATTATATTATTTATGAAAAGCTTTCTTATTTGTCCAAATTTGATATTTTTAGATTTCTATAATCTTTTCTTTTGGTATTAGTTGAAATGACTGCAAAGATCTAAGCTCATGATTTGGGTTTATTCCATTTATTAGCTGTTTGTCATTTATTTAAAGAAAAGTCCACATATCTAAAGTTTGCAAGTTTTTATAATGCTATGTTTAATTACATCCATATTGTACATCAGTTGTCTTCTGAATATCTCTTAGCCCTCACTGAATAAATAACTGAATGAATTTTTATCCCTCTATATTTTGTTTACTTGTTTCATCACATAAGGAGATTAAATTTTGAATCCTGAACAGCTCCTGAGTTCTCAGAAACCTGTCAACAAGCAGAGGCATCTGAATGCAATAAATTGCTTCTTGACTCAATCTCAGGAGTGACTCTTCATCTGATGGACCTGTTTGTGAGGCCTGCATTTGTTGTTAAGCTATCAATTATATATGTGGTTCTCCATCTTTAAAATTGCAGGAGATGGATTTAGTGCCTAGGAGCCATGATTGGATTCAGAAGTTGGAAGGCAGAGAGACAGAGTACTGTTCTTATGGAATTGAAAGCTATCTGCTGAGTCAGCCACAGTCCATGCACTTTCTCTGCTTGGTTTCATCTAATGCCATTTGGTTTGGGCACAAAGGGATTCCCTTCAGGTGAACTAAGGGAGTGACGAAGTCTCTTTATTCTTTTCAGCCTATCTAAGAGTTAGGAAATAAACCAAGATGGAAGGAGTGGTATTTCATTTCAAGCTTTTAATAACTAAAATCTTACTGTTTTGAGTTTCTGTGGCTATAGTTGTATTTGAACTACGTATGATCAAGTCAAAGAATCTAGACAGATTTGGGCAGCTGGTTTCCTTTATCACTATTGTCTTATCCATTAATATAGAGCTAAGATTAAAGTTATTGACAAGAGGGATATTAGTACTTAAAAATAGCTCAGTATTATTGTAAGAAATATTGATGTCAGTATTTAAAAGGCTGAGTCTTAACTCCATTAACAAAATGAGTCTTTGCTCTGAGAAAAATAATTGGTTAACTTTATGTAATCAGTGAGTGAAACACAATTAGAAAACTTGGGAAGAAAATAATTCTTATAAAGGCCAAGTTTCTATCAAGTTTTTAGACTAAGTCTCAGGTTATTAGATGACAATATCATGGGCCACTTTTTTCTGGCATTGATATAAAAATCAAATATTACTGTTTCAGAGTTAGAGAAAAATGAGAACTATAAAAAATATTTTATAACCCATGCATATTTTTTGAAGTTTTAAAAATAGTGCTTTCCTCAAATTCTGTACTTTTGAATACGATCTATCTTTTTAATGCAGATTTTCTAGATAAAAGAATATTTTCCCCAACTTTAAGTTTTTAGAAAAAAAACACTTGATTAATATTAGTTTTAGATATTACTTAAACATACAACTTGATAAATTTGTTGTGGGTTTTTTTTTTTTGCTAAAATTGTGTTATAATACTGATTTGTCTGAAATCTGGGTAAACAAAACTGAAACTCATTTCTAATGTCATCTGGATATTTTATTTCAAAATACTAAAATATTTTAATACCAACTTTCATCCTATGTTGAAAGAGCTTAAGCAAGCTTAACTGCTGAAGCAGTTTTCCATTAGAAAAGTCACTAAACTTGATTTGATGCAGAAAACTTGATGATTGTTTTAGACAACCATTTTTAAGATTGCTGTAGAAAGATACAGTTTTAACTAAGGGTTAGAAACTGTCAAGGGTAAGTTTAGGGTTAGTTTTAGTTGTAGAATTGAGTGGGTTAATTTATTGAGCACTCAGCGTTAGAAAAGATCTTTCTGCCTTATTCATATCATTTTAGATCTTTGGGCCTCATTTTCTTTTCTTTGAAAAATATGGAGTATGATACAGTTATTTATTTATCTCCAGTTTAAATAATGTGTATTTCAAGAGCCCAAGCTCTTATCAGCATTACAAAATCTAAGTTCACACATAGTATTAAGAATTAAAAAAAAAAATCTGAATCTATATCCTGATTTTACTGCTAATCACTATTTGAACCAAACTAAGATCTCTGCCTCTCTGGGTCTCCTCTCCTTCACCTTTAAAATGAGGATGATAAGTGATCTTTAATGAATAATTCTGAGTTTATACTTGATAACGTATTTGGATAAATTTTGCACCATTTTAAGTATTAGTCCATTTTGGTCCTATTTGGTCTTCTTGTGATTTTTATCATATGGATAAATGTCATCATTTTATGAACATAAATAATCTTTGCCAATGTTAGAAAGTAGATTGTTCATCACTACTGATTCCATGGGCATTAATAGTATAATACAGAAATACTATGAACAACTCTTTGCCCACAAATTTGGTAACTTAGATGATATGAACTAATGTCTTGATAGACACAATCTACAAAAGCATACAAAGAGGAAAAAGATAACCTGAATGGCCATTTGCCAATGAAAGAATTATAATTAGTAATTAATAAACTTCCAAAAACAAAAGCGCCAATACTGGAAAAGAAACCCAATAAGACATTGTAGGATACTTATCAGAGGCAGAAAAAAAAATGAGTATCTAAGATTTGAGGGAATAAAAGAGAAAAGTGAACATTTTTCCCTAAATGGGAGTATAGACTTCCCTGACTTTACAACAAAACTGATTATTAAATATTTATTAACTTATAAGTATCAACCACAAGGAAGAGTTTTAGAGTATATATTAAGACCTTAAAAAAAATCATCATTTTTGTTAGTTTCCCGTAATGTATCTCCAGATTTTCTTACCAAAAACAAGTATATTGATTAATTTAGATAAAGTGTACCCTTTATTTAAAAGGAATGAGTAGTAAGTATGGAATTCTGAAACATAATAGGAGGGCCCCATACAAAAATTTAATTGCACTCCCTGATTTGTTTTCAAATCCCATGAAGCCTATGAGGTGTTTCTGTTTACCACAATATTAAGCATTGGTTGTACCATGTGGTGGCACTTTATCAGGTGTTTAATCATAAAGCTTTTATTGAAAGAAAGTGTCTTCATGGGTGCATAATTTAGAAAGACTGACCGACAAGTTATAATACAAATAAATTGTTTAAAAAAAAGTTTTCTAATTCATTTGTTCCTTGCTTTGATTAGATCTGTCTATCTTTAAATACAGAAGCATCCAAAACACCTTTGCGACTTCCCGGAGTGCCTTTATCATAGGGAAGCAGAGTGGGCAGATTCATGAGTGGTGTTCACAGAACTGTGGTAGGAGGTGTGGGGGTTAGAAGCGGGAGCATTACTTTTGTCACTGGCAATTAGCAGGCATTGTGAATTGAGGCTACCCAGTTAGTGCTCTTTTGTTCTCAGCAAATTACAGCTCAGAAGGAATGCTGGCACTTTGGTTTGCTAATCTGTGTGGCTTTGTGTGCTCTGATCTTTCAACCACAATCAAATAATCATTTCCTCTTGTTTGTCTTCATTCATTTCCTGCCCCCCCCCCTTGGATTTAACTATCAAATGTCCTTTGCTTTTGACCAGAGACTCTTCAACAAAAGCCCTGTAGTTCCTGACATCATTATTCTTTTGTAAAAAGCAGTGGTTGGGCATATACTAATGTAAATAGTTTCTTTTTCTTGGCCAAAGGCAAGTGTTCTGTGTATTGTACTGGTATTCTTATACATTGTGTATCAGACTTCATTCCAATACAGTATCATAAAAGGATTTAGGAGAACAGGAGTTGTGAACAGAAAATTGCATCGTGAATAATGTTGTCTTGACATCTTATCAAATCTGAAATCTTCACTTGGTTTTTAAGGGTTTTAATTTGTTTATTTTCTTCAAAACAAGCTATGAAGTATAAAGGTATCTATCCTCTACTGTCTGTCTGTCTGTCTGTCAGTCATCTAGCCATCTATCATCTGTCTATATGTTTCATCAGTCATTTTTAAATTACCATTTTTGTTAAGGCTTTTTGTTGGTAGCAAGTTTTTTTCCCCCTGCTAATACCTACTCCCTACCAAGTCACAGTGCCTCCCAAGACAACAATTTATAAAGCAAAAAGGGGTACATTTTAAAAGTGATACGTGGGAGGTATTAGAACAAAAGCTGTTATACATGAACAGAATTTTTGCACATAACTCCATCACAGTTCTTTAAAAATGTACCCTTTCACATAAAAATATCTGCTTGGAGCTAAAAAAAGCAGAAAAAAACCTTTATTTCCTTTTTAGGTGCAATCTTGTCAATGCAACTTAATTTGATATTTCAGGTTGCTCCCCCCAGAAAAATATGCAGGAGTCCCAAGATTGTGTGTATGTGTTAAGAGGTTCAGAATGTGCCACCCCAAAGTAAGCCACTTTGGCATATTGACAGTTCGGAGCTGAGGACACTTGAGAAACAACAGATGCAGGAAGGACTCCCTGACCTCCTCCTTTCTAATTAAAAGTAGGTTATAGAATTTCCTATGAGAAAGTTGTTCTTCCTGTACTAGAAAGAAAAGAACATTTCCTCTATGGGAGGTTGGAAGCCAGTGGTGAAATGGATGTGTACACACAAACCTAAAATAACCTTTATCTTCCATTAATTTTCCCCATAGATTTCTTAGTCATTTTCCCAGAATTCATCTCCACTAGAAATGTAACCCCCTTTTCCTTTGTATCATCACATCTCCACAATTTTATCATTCTTTGTTAAAAAGCTATATAAGCTCTTGGCCCTAACTTCTTCTTTGAGTCTTCATTTTTCCTGTGAAAGCTCTTGTGTACATGTAAAAACATTAAATAAACTTTACATGTTCTTCTCCTGTTAATATGTCATTTGTCATTCCAATCCTTAGGACCCAGAACCTAAGGAGGTGGAGAAAATGTATTTTTCATCCCTACAATTACGGTGGCAAGGATGGAATATCATTGGCTGGGACTCCCCACTCTCTTAGGACACCTAAAATAGTCAGCAAAAGGTAAGTGACTCTTGTGCTGTTTGTTTTATGCTGCAAAGTTATCGAGCTGGTATCTTCTTTTCTGGGCACAAAAGCCAGACCCCAGCCACCAGGCGTGACGGTGAGTGAAAGGACACAGGGCCCCACTCTTGCAATGCTCTCTGCTGGTAGAACAGAGAAGACACCCTTCCGAGGAGCTCTTTGTTTTAATTGCTCTTTTCCATCCCAGAGATAGACATTGTTTTCCTTATGGGTCATATCAGCCTGTTGTTTGAGCTGGTATCACAGATAGGTGAGTATACTGTTCTCGCTGGATAGGAGCCTGTTTGGACAAACTTTGCTGTGGCTTGCCAGTAAAAATACTAGGTGAGGTTCTCCTTTTACCTTGTTTCATATTCTGAGAGCCTGGCTTGTAACCTCCTCCCCTCTGCCAACCGGAAAGGAAGCTGTTGGGCCTGCATCAGGTAGCTAGCCACCAGACGAGGAACCTAAGACACAGAGTGTGCTCGCAGCATTTTCCGTCTGACTCTGCCAGCTCTGGAGGAGTCTGTCTTAGTATGAGTTCTCAGCCCTTAAAGGGCCTTTGTCGTCTCTACCCTCATTGCCTTGTCAGTGCTGGAAAAGTTGCGTCTCCATACTGGCTGTCTGGTATCAGATTAGCAGATCTGTGATTGGAAGCATCTTACTTTGGTGGGATGCTGGAGACACAAGTTCTCACAAACACTGTCATTACCATTTGTGATAAAAAGGTTGTGGCTTTTGTTTTGAATCTGAGGTATAGTTGGTTTATAATATTGTATTATTTTCAGATGTGTACAACTTAATGATTCAAAATTTTTATAGATTTTCTCCACTTACAGTTATTATAAAATATTGGCTGTATTCCCTGTGCTGCACAATATATCCTTGCAGCTTATGTATTTTATACATAATCATTTGTACCTCTTAACCCCTTACCTCTTCTTGCCCCTCCCCACTTCCCTCTCCCTACTGGTAACCATTAGTTTGTTCTCTGTCTGTGAGTCTCTATTTTGTTATATATATTTGTTTTATTTTTAAATTACACATATAAATAATAACATACAGTGTTTTTCATTTTCTATCTGACTTATTTTTCTGAGCATAATACCCTCCAGGTCCATCCATGTGGTTGCAAATGGCAGAATTCCTTTCTTTTTTATGTCTGAGTAGTGTTCCATTGTGTATATATATCACATCTTTTTTTATCAATGTATCTGTTGTACACTTGGGTTGCTTCCATAGCTTGATCATTTTAATTAATGCTGCTATGAACATTGAGGTGTATGTATCTTTTTGAATTAGTGTTTTTGTTTTCTTTGTATATATACCCAGGAGTAGAATTGCTGAATCATATGGTAGTTCTGTTTTTAGTTTTTGAGGACCCTCCATACTGTTTTCCACAGTGTACCAATTTACATTCCCACCAAGTACTGAGGGTCCTATTCTCTGCATTCTTGCTGATATTTGTTATTTGTGTTCTTTTTTAATAATAGCCATTTTGACATGTGTAAAGTAGTATCTCACTGGGGCATTGATTTGTATTTCTCTGATGATTAGCAATGTTGAGCAAATTTTCACATGCCTTTTGGCCACTTGTATGTCTTTGGGAAAACGTTTATTTAGGTTTTCTGCCCATTTTTAAATCAATTTTTTCTAATATTGAATTATAGAGCTGTTTATATATTTTGGATATTAACTCTTTATTGATCATACCATT
The DNA here is from genome assembly GCF_048773025.1 of Camelus bactrianus. Taxonomy (NCBI): domain Eukaryota; kingdom Metazoa; phylum Chordata; class Mammalia; order Artiodactyla; family Camelidae; genus Camelus; species Camelus bactrianus. The sequence continues at coordinate 2,247,722 of NC_133566.1, forward strand.
CGCATATATTTTCTCCCATTTAGTAAGTTGTCTTTTCATTTTGTGAATGGTTTCCTGTGCTTTGTAAAAGGTTTCAAATTTAGTTAGGCCTTATTTGTTTATTTCTGCTTTTGTTTCCTTTGCTTTAAGAGACAGATCCAAAAAAAATATTGTTACAGTTTTTGTCAGAGTGTTCTGCCTATGTTTTCTTCTAGGATTTTTATGGTTTCTGGTTTTACATTTAGGTTTTTAATCAATTTTGAGTTTACCTTTGTATATGGCATGAAGAAGTGTTCTAATTTCATTCTTTCCCATGTAGCTGTCCAGTTTTCCCAGCACTGCTTATTGAAGAGACAGTCTTTTCTCCATTGTATATTCTTGCCTTCTTTGTTATAAATCAATTGGCCATAAGTGTGTGGGTTTATTTCTGAGCTCTGTATTCTGTTCCACTGATCTAGGTGTCTGGTTTTGTGCCACTACCATACTGTTTGGATTACTGTAGCTGTCTAGTATAGGCTGAAGTCAGAGAGAGGTCTTTGCTTTCTTGATCTTTCTTTATGAGTGACTTTTTGGATCATGTGGGCTGCACCACCTCCAGGAATCTCTTGCATCCATGAGGAAAATTTATTCTAAGTATGGAAAGTTACCTTTAAGTCTTTATATGGAAAGGCTTACTGGATTGGGTCACTATTGAAAGGGGTACACCTTTAAAAATTCTATTTGTTAGTGGCCAGGTGATCCTTTAATTTGAAAAAAATTTTATATTTGGAAATAAAATTTTTTAAAGAGCTCTCATCCTAAATACATGTCCTATTGGTACCTATGGAATGATCAAATTGAAAGAAGGATAAAAAAGATCGTTTGGGTAGCCTTATGGACACTTTAAACAAGATTAAAGAATGGAAATGAGGTTCAAAACAAAAGTTAAACTCCACACCACAGTAAATTCCCCTTCTCCATGCTCCTTCACTCTTATTTATCCCGAACTCCCTGTCTGACGCTTCAGAAGATCTTTTAGATCTCTGGACCCCTGTCTCAAATCCCTCTTCCCCAAATTCAACCCTTAACAAATTCCTTTAATCCTTGAAACTCTTTCAGCTTCCCCAGAGAATCCCTTAAATACCCAGCTTACCACTTTCTTCTCTTACCCTGCAAAAATTACAGAAAATACTCCAGCCTGATGTCCAGGACTGGGTATTCAGGTTACTTATGTAAATACTGATGGCAAAGAAATAACTTTGGCAAAGGCCTCAGCACCATGCAACAGGATCTATTTTGCTATTCTGTTTTATATATAGTAGTGTGTATATATACTAATCCAAACTCCTTATTTTTCCCCCATTCCCCTTAGGTAACCATAAGTTTGTTTTCTTTGTATGTGATTTTGTTTCTGTTTTATAAATAACTTCATTTGTATGAGCTTTTTAGATTCCACATATAAGTGGTACCTTATGGTATTTGTCTTTGTCTGACTTACACCACTTAATATGATCATCTCTGTGTCCACTCATATTGTTGCAAGTGGGATTATTTCATTTTTATGGCTGAATAATATTTCATTGTATCTATCTATATCACATCTTTTTTATTCATTCATCAGTTGACAGGCATCTAGATTGCTTCCGTGTCTTGGCTATGGTAAATAGTGCTGCTATGAACATTGGGATACATGTATCTTTTTGTGTTAGAGTTTTTATCTTTTCCAGATATATCCCTAGGAGTAGGATTGCTGGATCATAGGGTAACTATTTTTAGTTTTTTAAGGAACTTCTATATTGTTTTACATGGTGACTGCATCAATTTACATTCTCACCAATAGTGTAGCAGGGTTCCCTTTTCTTTACATCCTCTCTGTCATTTATTATTTGTAGACTCTTTGATGATGGCCATTCTTACTGGTGTGAGATGATACCTCATTGTAGTTTTGATTTTCATTTCTCTAATAATTAGTGATGTTGAGCATCTTTTCATGTGTCTGTTGGCCATCTATGTGTTTTCTTTGTAGAAATGTCTGTTTAGAACTTCTGCCAATTTGGGGGATTTCTTTGGTTTGTTTGTTTTGATATTGAACTGTATGAGCTGTTTGTATATTTTTGAAATTAATCCTTTGTCAGTTGCATAACTTGAAAATATTTTCTCTGATTCCACAGGTTTTCTTTCATTTTGTTTGTGGTTAACTTTATTGTGCAAAAGCTTGTAAGTTTTATTAGGTCATAGAAATCTTTTAATTTCCACCTTAATAACAGGTCTTCTCTCTGATATGAAAAGACAAATCCAAAATGGTGTGGTTGGCTATGCAGAACAATCTCTCAGTGTTATTACTGAAGTTGCTATTTCATTTTTTGAAAATAGCTTGCAGGAAAGCAGGAGAAAATAGGAACTGAAATCAACAATCCTGCCTTGCAAATTGAGTGTTTAAAAAACATAAATATGACTTTAAGGGTAATTTAATACTCACCAATTTTTCTTGCCAACCACAGAGCCTCCCCATCCATCTCAAGCTATCTGCAAATACTGTAAAAGCTGGTACATTGGAATGCACATAAAACAAAAAAAGGCTTACATAAAATTTCCCTAGATTCCATGTGCCTCAGAGACACTTTTCACTTCTGTAGGGTAATTTCTGATCAATTGATGGGGTCAGTCAATTCTCAGTTGCACCCCAGAACCTACCATTAAACTTAAAATGGAGTATCAGAAACTGTTCTCTTAGTTGATACTCATTCAGCTTTCTCTACCACTGGCTTAGAGGATTATCTCTGTCACCTCTGATTCTGTTCAAGCTGTCAGAGTCTCTGGGCAACCTATTTTACTGTCAGATCTCAGGTTACCCCCCCAAATCTTTAGGCCCTCTAACCACCCATCAGACCTTTCTAGTTTCTCATTCCTCATCAGCAAGCGTTTTAGGTAGAGACTTATGTAAATTTAATGCTTCCAAACTATGTAATGAGAAAGGTGGGTTTTTTTCCCCGTGTGCTCAGGCCAAATCTCAAACTTCCTACTTCCCCTAGTAGAGACCTATCTCTATTTAAAATCCTCTGAAGAGAATGCAGCCTTAAAAGATGTCCTAATTAGTCTCTGATCCTCACATGCAATTGAGGTTGGATTGCTACTCAGTGTAGAGCACATGCATATTGTCTGGAAAAGGAATAAACCTGTCCCAGCAGTTTTAATTAGGGTGGCAGCTGTGGCAACAACATCCTCTTGAGAGAGACCAATATCCTCTCTCTAGAAGCAAAAAAGGAATTGAATCTACAGTAGAGCCAAGTTCCTTACTTTCTCACCCTGCAGTACCTCAGTCTTGTCAGTAATGAAAGAAGGGAAACTTGATTCAGATGAAAATCAATTTATTGCTTTGTACAAGATGCAGGAGCCATCAGTGCTTTTGTAATTCCTCATCTTATTGGAGTCCCTAATCCAACTACTATTCTTAACTCAGGTCCTGCTGACGTAGCTAGAGTGTTAGAAACTGACTCCGGCATAGCTTTCTAATCCCATTGCCCCTGATTTACAGTTTCCCTTTGTGTTTATGGTTAGAGGAAGACAACTAACATGGACTTGCATACCTCAGAGACATTGGGAGTCTTCCTCAGTATTCTTCCAGGTCCTTAAAGCCAGCTTAGACACTGTAGGCTTTACCCAAGGCTCCACTCTTAGTCAGGATGTTGATGGTCTTTTACTTTGTAACCGAAGCAAGGTGTTCTTACAGGTTTCCACATTCTCCTAAAGGCACTAGCTAAACAAAGCCACAGATCTTCCCAAAATAGACTTCAGTGGGTAAAGCCAGCCGTTACCTACTTAGAACATGAGATATCTCAGGGCACTCAGAACTCATCCCAAAATGTCTTGAGTTAATTTTGTCTATCCCTCTCCTGCAAAAAAAACAAAAACAAAAACAAAAATAAAAACAAACCTACAACTATGAAAATGTTTAAGGGCAGCTTCTGTTGTTCCCAATAGACTTCTAACAGATAGGGTTCACATTAAATCTGCAGACTGCTCTGGGCAGGACAATCATTTTAACAATATTAATTCTTCCAGTGCAAGAACCTGGGATAGCTTTCCATCCTTTAAGTCCTCTTTAATGTCCATTGTCAGTGTTTTGTAGTTCTCCGCATGTTAGTCTTTCACGTTCTTAGTCAGATTTATTCCTAAGTATTTTATTTTTTGGATGCAATTTTAAAAGTGTTTATTACTTTTGTGTGAAGCCAGGCCCCTGACGTCTGTGTGTGGATGTTGTTGTGCTGCTGCCTTGTTGGGTAGTAGCTCTAGTAGTTTGTGTGTGGAGCCTTCAGGGTTTTCTATATATAGCATCGTGTCACCCACATATAATGACACTTTGACCTTTACTTTTCCAGCTTGGATCCCTTTTATTTCTTTTTCTCATTTAATTGCTATGGCTAGGAACTCTAAAACGATATTGAATGGAAGGTGAGAGTGGGCATCGTTCTTTTGTTCCAGATTTTAGCTGAAAGGGTTTCCATTCTCTTGGTAGGGTATTATGGTGACTGTAGGTTTGTCATAATAGCTTTTATTATGTTGAGACATGTTCCCTCTATACTGACTTTAGTAAGACCATGGGCGCAATGTGGCCAGGGGGCTGGGAAGATGGCAGAGGCCATAGCCCTGGTGGTGTGGGGAGGGGGGCTGCCGAATAGGAGGCAGTCATTTGCCCCCATCTCCTCCGCAGCCTGGCAGGGTGTGGTCTCTGCTGCCCAAGGCTCATCTTTAGTTCAGACTGCACCCTAGAGGCCTGTGTGGTCCAGTCAGGGATAAGCGGGGACAATGGCAGGTGTGGCAGCTGTGGAGGTAGAATAAGGGGGGCTGCCTTGTGAGAGCTGGGGGATTTGTTCCCACCTTCCCCACGGCCTGGCCTGGGGGCGGCCTCTAATGCCCCAGGTTCGTGGGACTCATGTCTCCTGGTTAGCTTGCTCCCAGAAGGATTGCACAGTGTTGTCAGGGGTTTTGGGGGCCAGTGACGGGGGCAGGTATTGGGGGCCTGCCCTGGATGCTCTGTTCTGGTCATCTTGCTCCCATCTCCCCCGTGGCCTGGCGTAGTGGTGGCCTCTGCTGCCCCAGGTTCACGGGATGCCGGGTACAGGTCAGCCTGCTGCTAGGAGGCAGGCGCGGAGCAGTCAGTGTGGGGGCTGGCAGCAGTGACAGCGGGAAGTGGGAGCAAATCCCCGGGCTCACACAGGGTGATCTTTGTCCCCGCCACCTCTACCACCACTGCCACTGCCTGACCTCAGGGCCCCAGCCTCCCAGGAGTAGACTGACTTGTAACATGAGTCCCGTGAAACTGGGCCAGCAGAGGCCACCCCTGGACTGGACGCAGGGAAGATTGAAGCAGATCTACAGGTTTGTACAAGACAGCCCCCCTACCAGCTACCACTGCCCACTGACCACACCCCACCCGCCTCCCAGGAGCAGGCTGAAATGAGGAGGTGCCTCCAGCAAAGCTGGGGCAGCAGAGGCTGCCCCCAGGCCATGTCGCAGGGGAAATGGGGGCAAATATACCAGTTCATGAAGGGCAGCACCCGTCTTCCTGCCACTGCCCCAGAGTCCCAGGTCACTTGTTTCCAGGTGATGTGGCTCCCAGGAGGCAGGTGCAGTGCTATCAGGGGGCAGTGGTGGCCAGGGGATGAGGGTTGCCCCGGGGGAGCAGGTGGACTTGCTCCCACCTCCCGTGTGGCCTGTCCTGGGGGCGGTCTCTGTTGCCCCAGGTTCACTGGGTGTATGTATTCATGTCAGCCTGGTGCTGGAAGGAGGGTGCAGTGTGCTCAGGGGGCAGTGGCAGTGGTGGGGCGGGGCAAGGTCTTGTGAAGGACTGGGCTCCAGCCCAGGATAACTGACTCTCCTCTTTTTTCTCTTGCTTCTTCTGGTAATGGCTGAAGTGGTTTTTCCATTATAGGTTAGTATGAGACATTGAGCAGAGATCTCTGTGTTATACAGAGGAAACTTTAAAAAAAAACCTGTCTTTATATATAGTGACTTACATTTGTAAAGCTTAAAAGACCAAATTTCTCTTTTCCCACCCACTTTCCCTAGTAACCATAAGATTGTTTACTGTGTCTGCAAATCTCTTTCTGTTTTGTGGGTGAGTTTGTAGTGTCCTTTCTTTAAGTTTCCACATATGAGTGATATATGGTATTTTTCTTTCTTTTTGTGGCTTACTTTACTTAAAATGTGTTCTGATGTATGCGGAAGGGACAGTGATATTTTTTGGTGACTACTTAGACTCAATTGTGTGAGTAAGACATCTTATCAACTCTGTGAAACTCAGTGCTGTTTCATCACATTGTGACCAACCTCAGGTTTATGTCAGACCCTGCTGCGAGGAGCGCCCTGCCAGGTGGGCCGTGTTGCCCCCTCTGGATCGGAGGACACTGACTCGGTCACTCTGGTCTCACAGCTGGTTGAGGAAGTTAGAGGGGACTCTGCTGGGGTGGCTCCTGGGACATGGATCCGACCCCACCTGAGCTGCCAACCTGTAGTCCCTCAGTGCCCTACTAATCACCGATTCTCAGCTCTGACTCTTGGAAGCGGCCACTTCCCTCCACATCTGCCAGCACCCTCCAGTCTCCCAGTTCCCATCTGAAAGCTGCTCTGCCTTGCTCTGTCCAGCCAGCCCCGCTCGTCCAACCTAGAGCAGCCGGAGCAAGTCTGCCCCCCAGTCCTGTAGGGCTTCTGTGGCTCTGAGCACATGGCCAGCTGTCTTCACCCCCTCTCCCCATGCCCCCACCCAGCAGCAGAGAGTAGAGATCCTGCCTCTGGTCCCTCCCCCATGATCGATCATCTGAGGCCTGCCCCATGCAGGACCCTGGGGTGGAGGGGCACTGCTGCTGTGGCTGGAGGTCAGAGCCAGAATGTCAGGTGGAAACCTAAGTTTTGCAACCAACTGGCTGCCTCAGGCCAGAAGCAGTCTTTGGAGAAACACCGGGAGCAGAACCCCCACCTGGTTTCTTTCCATCCGAAGGCACCCCACTCGGTGCTGGCACCAGGAGGTCGGGCAGGGTGTCATGGTGCTGGCTCTGTAGTTCACAACCATGGAGGCACCTGCCTAGTGGACACCAGCCTGCTGAAGGGTGTGAGGACTCCGTGCGATGTGGTTCCCGGGGCCACCATCACTCGTGGACATGTTTTGCATTCCAACACGTTATTTACTGACAATTCACATGCATGGGAAGCTCTCCTCCCATGTTCCCCCACCCCCTTTCCCCCCAACTCACCCCCCACCTGAGTGCACCCCCTGCTGCTGAGGGAAGAATTAAGACACCTCACTGAGCAAACCCTCCAAGGTCCTTTTGATTGCAAGGACCTCAGCCTCCTGCTTGCACCACTCTTCTTGCTGCTGCAAGGCCTCCACTTCCCAATCCAACTCATAATACCTCACCTGCAGCCTCTGGAGCTCAGCCAAGGACTCCTCTATGCTCAGGGCCGGTGGATCCCCTGGGATGTGCCCACGCCCCTCCCTCCCTGCCACGACCCTGGGCTCCTGTTCTGCTGGCACCTTTCTCCTCTCCAAGATGAGTCTGAATAGGAAGATGACCCCACAGGTGTTACAGAACCAGGACATTAAGTGGAATGTGGTCCCAGGCCAGGGGCCCGCCAGCACCTCAGCCCAGTGACCCATAAGGAGGAGGACCATGCTCTCAAGGGTCCTGGGCACCAAAATGGTGATGTTGGAGTGCCTGCCCTTACCAAAGCCCACCGTCGCCTCTTTGGAGCACCACTGATGTGACTACTCTGGCCGCAGCAGAGGTATATGGAGCCTGGCCTGGGCTGGTGGCCTGGGATGTTTCCAGTCCGTGTCAGGTTCAGGACAGCCTTTGGGTCCAGGTCCCTGTTTCTGCTCTGTCTCTTGGCCTCCCGTCTGGCTGGCTGGCTGTAGGGCAGGCTGGACTGATGGTACCCATTCTTCCCTTCATGGAGGAGGTTGGGGCTGAGAGGGAGGGAGTGAGGTCTGAGGGAGTGATGTCCAAGGGAGCCAGGGCCAAGGTAGGGGATGGCTCGCATGAGGATCAGCAGGATGTCTTCCTCATCCACGGTGTAGCAGCCTCTTCCTGCCAGCTGACCCCAGGACCAGCAGAGGTGCTGATGACCAGAGGCAAAACATGACTTGTGGTGCATCCACATGAGGCTTGGGGCCAGATACCCACAGCTCAGTTGGAGGAGGTCCTGGGGAGTGCGGCACAGGAGTCAGCAGCTGCCCTCTGTCAAATGTCTCTGTGTGGTCGCTTGGCTGGCTGGTTGGCATCTGTGTTGGGACAGCAGAGGCCTGGGAGGGACAGTCCCAGGATGGGCAGGGGTCTGCTGTGCTCCTGTTGTCAGAGCCTGATCCCCCACCGCGGGGCTGGAACCAGAAGGAGAGGAGCCAGGCCAGCCCATGCAGGTACAGGGGGCCCCGGGTGTGGGTACACGGGCTTGCTGGCCCACAGAGGGGCCCGAAGGTGGACCCTAGGATTACAGTAGAGTGCTTGGTGTGGGTGAGGGTCCCGGGGCAAGAGGAATGGGCATGGAGTGTGTCAGAGGTGGGTATGGAGAAGGCGGTTGAGGACATGGCCACAAGTAGCAGGAGAACCAGAAAGGCCATCTCTGCTATGGCTCACCTTGGCAGCGGCGCTGGCTTTTATAACCACCCGTGGTCCATCATAATGCCTCCCTGTGACCCCTGCGGCCTCTCTGGCCAATCACCAGGCCACGCCTCCAGCCAATCCCCAGGAGGCTGTCACCATGTCCCTCTGTAATGGAAAAGAACAAATCAGACTCCTTGTTGGCTCTGCTCCTGTGGCTTTCACCACTGTGCCTTGTTTCCCAGGCTTAGTCTTGCTAGCTCTGCACCTTTTGTAAAACAGTGTTGCCTTTAGCCTGCAATGCACAGGAGAGCTTGTTCTAGGATGTTAGCACTTGTACACTGATGCAGAGATGGCAGGTTGCAAAACAGAAAATAGCCTTTGTTTGTTGGAGGTTTACAGGGACACCAAGGCCTGACTCACATGGACAGCTGCAGGAACAAAGGCTTCCTGTGGCAAGAAGTTTGCAATAACCATCCACACCGCCTCGCGTTTTCCTGTATAAAAGGAGACTGTTCTGACTGGAGTAGGATGGTTCTCCAAGACATTAGTCTGCCATCCTGTCAGTCAGCCAGCTTTCCGAATAAAGTCACTATCCTTGCCCAGCACTTCATCTCCCATTTTATTGGCCTGTTGTGCGGTGAGCAGAATGAGTTTGGACTCAGTAACAAGTGGGATTTCCCATCACCTAAGATGGGCACCACAGGAGGGGCAGGCTTTAGGGGCCGGAAAGCAAGGGCGAGTTTTACCTCGGGTGAGTGAGTTTTGAGGTGCTATGACACATCCAAACAGAGCTGTCAAATGCACAGTTGGGAGATACAGGTCTGAAGTTCAAGAAAGAACTTAAAAGGACAGAGATGGTAACTTGGAGGCTCCTGAATGTCCCTTCTACCACAGAGGCACTGAGCATATGGCTATTCATGGAGCAGTTGCCTCTGAGAGAAACCCACAGCCTGGCTGAGTGATTCCTACACATAGGGAAACAGAAAACACCCACATCAGAAGGGGTAGGAAAGGCACATCCCCACCATAAACCCCACCCCCAGCGCAGTGCTCTGCAATTGACAGGGCCCCCAACTCCCAGCTTCTCCCTTTGGAGTGAGGGATCTAAACTGAACAACTCACACCCCCCCACCTTAACTAAGGCTTCCATCCAAGGGACAAGCTCCCACGTCACTGCGCTCTGAAAGTCAGCAGGGCCTGTGTCCACCAGTCCCACAGGAGTGTGGCAAATGGAACCAGTGGGAGCACCAGCACCTGCTGGGCTCCTCCCAGAGGCCCCAGCTCAGAGCTTGCAGGTAGAAATGTGATCTTCCTGCTTCCACTTGCCTGGAAGGGGTTTGGCTGCAGATTTTTCAAAGGGCTGCCTGGGGCCCTGCATCTAATTAGCACACACCCAGGTGCCAGCTGTGACCCTCCCCAGAGCCCCGCCTTCTCCCTCTGGCTCACTCCAACAGTAAAACCAAGCATCTCCCTGGAAGGAGTTTGCCCACACATCTAGTGCCCCAGCTTTTATAGCTGCCATTCGAGAGATGGGCCCCCAGTAACCCAGGTTTGGTAGCCTGTAGGACTTCCACTCCTGAGTCCCACAGGACTAAAAGAAAGGTGCGCTTTTTAAATGGACACAGGAATACCCCCCCTCAGTTATACCCCACAGCTCAGCATGGGGTGAGCAAGTAAAACACTCATCTCCAAGTTTCTCTATAGAAAGGGCCATATTACACACTTTCTCAGTCCTGTCTGAGGGTCCAGCTTCCAATCAACCCACATTTAGGCGCTGCCTGAGAGTTTCCCCTTTGGAAAACTGATGGGTCTAGGGAGCCGCTAAAAGAAAGATAGCAGTTTGGACAATCGCAGAGGTTAATGAAGATACAACCAGGAGCTCAGGGCTGGCTGACTGCCAGGGTTCAACTCCTCCAGGAGACCATTCCACCCAGACTGGGAGAGGTGGTGGTTTTATCTAATGTGCAGAAACCAACAGAGAGGGTCAAGGAAAATGAAGAAACGGGAATAGATTCCAAATAAAAGAACAAGCTAAATTTCCAGAAACTCACCAGAATGATCAACCTGAGAAAGAGAGAGTTCAAAATGACAGTCATGAAGCTGCTCACTTATTCAAGAGAGCAATGCATGAACAAAGTGAAAACTTTAACAAGAGATAGAAAATATTGAAAGGTAGGAAACAGCAGTCATAGAACTGAAAAATAGAATAAAAATAATTGAATGAAAAATTCAGTCGAGAGGTTCAATAATAGACTAGATTGAGCAAAAGGAATGATCAACAAACTTGAAAACAGGGCAGTAGAACTTATTCAAGCAGAGAGCAAGAAGGAAAAAGAGTGAAGAGTGAAGATACTTAGGGGCCTTTCAGGAACCACCAAGCAGGTGAACATGTACGTTATAGAGGTTCCAGAGGAAAGGAGAGAGGAAAAGAGGCAGAACGCCTATTGGAAGAAACAATGGCTGAAAACATCCCTAAATTGGGGCGAGAAACAGACGTCCTGACCCAGGAAGCGCAGAACTCCAAATAAGCTGCATCTAAAGAATCCCACAGTGAGACACATTGTAATTCAACAGAAGTTAAAGACAAGGAGACAGTCTTAAAAGCAGCAAGAGCAAAGCAACTTATTATGACACAGGAATGCTCATAAGACTGCCAGTGGATTTTTGAGCAGAAATTTTGCAGGCCAGAAGACAGCTCTCAAGATGAGATAGATTCAAAGTGCTGAAAGAAAAATCCTCTACCTGGCAAAGCTGTCCTTCAGAATTAAAGGAGAGAGAAAGAGTTTTACAGACAAACAATAGCTGAAGAAGAAAGAGGAAATGAAATGATGCAAATTGGTAACAGGAAAACAGAGGAAAGCATAAAGCTCACCGGTAAAATTAAAAATAGAGTTCCATTCAGAATACGCTCCTATTGTAATGCTGGTGGTGGTGAAATCACTTATAAATCTAGTATGAAAGTTAAATAACAAAGCATTGAAGTAACTATAATTATAATAATTTGTTGATGGATACACAGGTAAAAATAGATAAATTGTGACATTAAAGACCTAAAATGGCAGGGGTGGGGAGTAAGAATGCAGAGCTTTAATGTGTGTGCAAATTTGTTATCAGCTTAAAGCAGACTGTTACATTTTCTGTAATTCTCATGGTAAACACAAAGCAAAAATACACAGTAGACATATACAAAATGAGAAAGGAATTTAAGAATAGCACTGCATAAAATTACCAAGTCACAGAGACAGAGAGGAAGATAGGAACAGAGGAATTACAAAACAGCCAAGAAATAGTGAACTAAATGGCAGTAGTAAGTCCTTACCTATTATTACTTCAAGTGTAAATGGACTAAATTTTCTACTCAAAAGACACAGAGTAGCTAAATGGATTAAAAAAAAAAATAAGACCTAACTATATGCTGCTTACAAAAGACTCACCAGCTTTCAAGACATATGCAGACTGAGAGTGAAGGGATGGAAAAAGTTATTCCATGCAAATGAAAACCAAAAGAAAGCAGAGGTAGCTGTACTTACATCAGAAAAAATAGACTTTAATCAAAATACTATAATAAGAGACAGAGAAGGTCATTTCATTATATAACAATAAAGGGTCAATTCAACAAGAGGCTATAACATTTGCAAATATCTATATGTCCAACATAGGAGCAGCTAAATATGTAAAGCAAATACTAATAGGCCTAAAAGGAGAAATAGCAATACAAAAATTATGGGGAGGGGGGGACTTTGATACCCAACTTTCATCAATGGATAGATCACCCAGACAGAAAATTAATAAGGAAACACTGGCCTTAAAGAACACATCAGAACATTTCATCCAATAGCAGCAGAATACGCATTCTTCGCAAGTGAACATGGAACATTCTCCAGGATAGAGTCTATGTTAGGCACAAAATAGGTCTTAAGGAATTTAAGAAGACTGAAATCATATCAAGTATCTTTTTCTGGCCACAATGGTATAAAACTAGAAATCAATTATAAGAAGGAAACTGGAAAGTTCACAAATATGTGGAGATTAAACACCATGCTCATGTTTGACCAGCCCACAGCTAACATCATACTCTACAGTGACAATCTGAAAGCTTTCCCTCCAGGATCAGGAACAATCAGGACATCCATTCTCACCAGATCTATTCAGCATTGTACTGGAAGCCATGGCCAGAGAAATTAGGCAAGAAAAAGATATAAATGGCATTCAAACTGGAAAGGAGGAAGTAAGATTTTCTGTTTACAGATGGCATGTTATTATATATAGAAAACTCTAAGTGTCCATCAACAGATGAATGGATAAAGAAAATATGAGATATATATAGATATATATATAGATATATCTATACACACACACACACACACACATATATAAACAAAGGAAGAAAATCTTGAAATTTCCAACAATATGGATGAAACTTGAGGGGATTATGTTAAATGAAAAAATCAGACAAGGACAACTAAATACTGCATGATCTCAAATGGAATTCAAAACAGTCAAACTCATAGAAAGAGACCAGATTGGTGTCGACCAGGGGTTGGGAAGTGGGCAAAATTAAGACATGTTGATCAAGGGTACAAACTTCTAGTTTGTAAGAGGAGTATGTTCTGGGGATCTAATGTACAATGTGGAGACTACAGTTATAATGTTGCATTCTATAATTGAAATTTTCTAAGAGAGTATAACTTAAGGGTTCTCATCACATAAAAAAATACGTGAGATTTTGGATGTGTTCATTAACTCAGTAAGAATCCTTTAACAACATCCATGTATTTCAAATCACAGACCCTTTAAAAATTTTACAATTTTATTTATCAAATTTGTGTTAATAAAACAAAAAAAAAAATAAGGATTTAGCAGTACTATCATGGAGGTGAGTTTTAACCTGCAGACCAATCACAGACCTCTGGTTACTTTACAAAACACGAATAAGAAAAACAAAATCAAAACATTAAATTAGCATTTAAAAACATTTATTTAGGGACAACAGAACCATGTCAACGTAAGTTTATTCTACTGCTACAAATGAACATAACTTCACAAAGAAAGAAAACTAATAGATTTCAGCTTTTTTAATGAATAGTGGTTGAATTTCTTTGTAATAGCATTTTTCATATATGTACATGAAACAAATATATGCAATTTTTGAAGGTATAGAAATAATTTTAAGAATAAATATTCTAGTTATTACTTAATACCCAGTTAGAATTCATGCCCCCATCTTTAAGCTTTTAAGTCATCAGGCACAAAGCCAAATCAAGTGTTTATGGGTGTTTGAAAATGAACACAAAAATAATGTGACCATATGAATTGGAATACATTAACTCTTAAATAATATATGTAATAAAATTAGTGGAAAGTATTTAAAGTCATGTAAGGTAAATATTTATGTATAGAAAAACAAGATCTTTTACATACAGGATAAAGATTTATGGAATAAACAGAAGAGATTTTGAACTTGTATTAAACATTGTTAAACTGGATAGTAAATCCTGTGAGTGTAGAAATAATTTTCTTATAATTCTCAGAGAAGGAAGTCATATGGCCTTTAATTCATGGTAATAGAGTTGGCTGGAAAAATGCCAGTTTGACCTCTGAGCTTTCCTTCCCACCGATCAAAATGTGAGTCTGTTTTTGATAAAACTGTGATTCTGTCTCCAGCTTGAAAATTCAAGTCCCCCGGCTGTTGTCCTTCAGAAGAATACAGTGCTGTCACTTCTGTAGGCTGGTTTCAATTGCCTAAAATAAGAAAAAGTATTTATTCACATTTTTATGAGGAAACTGGAAGCATGTGTCAGCAGGATATCCATTAACAACTCGGGGCTTGGTGTGTGGACGCCTTGGAAACATGTGGGCTGTGTGAGTTCACCACACTGAAGAGCACACGTTTGGTAATAACATTCCCTAAATCCACACGCGTCAAACTGCATTTGATTATGTACTTAAACATGTGTTTAGCAAACATTTGTGGTTATGAGTTTAAATTTTGAATAATCTATAACATTTCTCAGTTTTTCCTGTTTTAATAGAATAGTCAGGATAGTTTCCATGAACTATAGTTATCTGATGAAAGTTGAGCCTTGTGCTCCTGATTGGATCATTACAGCCTTAACGTGAACACCGAGCTGTGCAGTCACTGGCTTTGAGGACTCCGGCCCTGGTGCCCGTGCCATTGCAGCTGCAGACACTTACCTCCCCCAGGCTTTTATGGCTGTTCTCCTGCTGTGCTTACTGGATCCCTTCTCTCAAAACAGATGAAATTCAAGTTTGTGCATCAAGAAGCACGTCTACATGTGTTTAACAGGAACTTCTACACTGCGTCTAGAATTGTGGATGTTGTAATGGGAAGAAATACCTGAGAATTGAGTGGGTAATGAGTAAAAGACATCAAATACCATAAGCTGTGTAGCATCACAAGAATTCTACAGAAACACACTTTCTGTGTCCTCAGCTACATGGAATCCAGCATTTCCAAGTTCTGTACAATTTTGTGCATACATTAGGCCATTGGGTGCTTGCATCTAAGAGCAAACATACAGAAAATATAAATAACCAAATTCTAAAGCCAGTTACTTATTTGAGCCTATAATACTATAATAATAAAAATAAACTGAACTTGGCCTGTCAGTAAGAAATAAAAATAGTCATCACTTTAATTAAACTACCTTGACTGAAGCACTGAATTTGTATCTCACACAAGATGGTGCTATAGCTCTTTCTATAAAGCACGTGTCTTGTAGTTGAGTTCTCCCAGAGAAATAACCTTGATAATAACTAATCCCACTAGCAATATTACCAGAATAGTCCTTCCATAAAATGAAGTTCTTTATATTTTTATATTTTATACTGTATTTATTCTTAATCTATTAATTTTAAGACATAAAGCTAAAAGTATGTCACTAAAAGAATAAAACTTGACAGAGCCTGGATCAAATCAAAACCAGTTGAATGACTACCAATATACTGATAAACAGTCATTGCTGAGCACCAGGGAAAGTAGCTGTCACACTACGTTGAGACCAGTCCTCATGCCACGCCACATTGTCACCAGATCAGAAGAATGCAAGTTGATGTTGAAGAAAAATCATTCTGAACATTATTTTCTTATCAATAATTATACTCATGACCTCCCTATGGCGCTCAATCTCAAGTAACCGAACTTAACTAGTGAAAGCCCTCAAGTCACTCCTCCTCCCTCTTGTCCCCCAGACACGATGGACAATGGGAAGCAGCAAGTGAAATGTGCATGTGAGCATCGGGGAATATTCTGAAAGCCACAGCCGTCTTAGCTGCCGCACACATACCCTGTTTGGAGCACTAACTGCAAAATTAAAGATGCGTAGGAATGCTGCTGGCAGGATAACAGGTGTCCCTCCCTGTGTGCGCGGTCAGTCTCTCCTGTCCACTGAGCCGGGCACTGTGGTGGGTGCTGGACATGCCCATGTGTCCCCACTGCACAGAATACGAACCGAGACTTGCCAATGTTAAGTGGTCTGTCCCAGGGGTGGGAGCTGGCTCTGGGAGGTCTGTCTCCAGCGCTCTTAACCACTATAGAGATTACACCCCAGGGTCCTCAGCAACCACACACATCTTAAATTGCATTCAACAGACACAGCCGAGATTCAGCAGAGCATTTTGCTTCAGTGGAGAAAAATTTCAAGGGGAATTAGTCTATTCTCCTGCATCCCTGTGCTATCAAGACCGTGCGAATAGTAACAGCTGATGCTGATGCTCCTTGGTAATCACTGACACCTGGAGTGGTGCCTAGTGGCTGTAGGAATATATTTTATGCTGAATAATTAGAGAAGAAAAGATATTAGGAACTGAAGAAGAGAAAAGGCAGAGGGGATCACAGACTTGATTGACTCCCTGCCCTCTAATTTGCTCTGTCGTCTCCAGATGAGACAAGGGTAAAGCAGTAAAGAGATGGACAGGTGTGAGGAGGGGGCAGCGCTGCTGGGATGCAGGAGGCCCCTCTTTCCATCCAGGCTGGAGCCAAGCCAAGGCTGACGTGGGGGCTCATGCTGGCAGAGCTGGGGAGGGACATGGCTAAGACAGGCAGACGTGGGTGTGCCAGACGCCTCACCCAGCTGACTCATCAGGCAAAACCCCCATCTCCCAGGGGACGAGTCTAGGAGTCAACAGTTTAGTCTGTTGGGAAAGTTCATCCACCTGGAAACAAAGCAGGGAGCCTGGCCTGAGTGAAGGCAGGTGCTCCCAGAAGGGGACAGCTCATGAGCCACTAGGTGCCAGGCCTGCTGCTAGCTTTGTCTTCAGTGAGCTGGGATGCTGTAAAGTTCCTCTTTACTGTGAATATTAGGGATAACTTCCATAGGAGATGTTTAACGTCCACAAAATGATTCATTAAGAACTGATGAGCCAAGGAGACATGTTCTTCCAGGAAGGGAGGCCACCCTGGAGGCCACGGAAGCCCAGCCCACAGGGTCACTGAGCAGCCCTCACGCACAGGTGCCTGCCCTCCTGAATGATGCGTGTTACTTCAAGTTTTGCATTCTTGCACTTAAAAAACCAAATCTGGGGATCTTTAAAGCAATTGATCATTTTTGTCATAATATTCAAGTTTAATTCAAATAGAGGTTATTTTTCTCTCCCAAATCAGGGCCACACTTAACAGGAGGCAGATCATAATCAGCCTCAGTGACTGGCAGCTACTTTAAGGCTTGCAACTAAGAAGGCTGGGTCCATGGGACTCCACTGCCTTTTTACTTCTTGGTGAAGCCTACATAGTGTAACCCACATGCAGCCAACACATCTGGCCCCAGACTCAGAAGAAGGATCTCAGCCTTTCGAAGTTGCCCTTCAAGAAGCAACCAGAAGTAAGAGAACATAGCTTTGGGGCTCTTTCACATTTACTGCAGTGATGAGCTGGGTAGGCAACTTGATCCCGGCACCAAGGTTCCACCCAGGCCACATGGGGCCACATCCTCTGTAGGACCATGAGTGTCATGTTTAGCGAGCCAGACAGGACACCTGGGGAGGCCACCAGATGTGGGGTTCTCAAAAGGCAAAGTCCGGGCCATTTGTGGTTGTCACAGCTGGGGAGGGGGCACTACTGGCCCTAGGTGGACTTAGTCCACAGGTGCTGCTCAGCCCCACACAGCCAGGACAGCTCCCAACACGGAGCTGCCATGTTCCCACAGACAGTCACAGGGCAGGTGAGAGGCCGGGGTGGATGCTGATGGAGGAGGCACAGGCCCAGTTACCAAGTGCAGAGACCAGGGCTGCCAGCACTTGCTGTGTCCCTCTGGGAGACCCGAGGACATGGTTCGAGCTTCCAAAAGTGCAAAGCAAATGTGTGCACATCTGGAGAATGGTGGTCACACAACCTGTCTGAGGGCTCGGGGCAGGCTGGGGAGCTGGCCTGTGGGGGGCCGGGCATCCTGCACTGGGCGGTTTTCCCCTTGGGCCTCAGGCCTGTGGCTTGTGACTTCTCTCCACAAGGATGATGGAACAGGGTGTAAGGACATCCCTGGTAAGAGTTTTAACTGCTTTCACAGCTGCTTTTTTTTAACACGGTAATGGAAAGTAAGATTTATCTTTTAAATAGACTTTAAATCTTCCCTTTAATTTTCTTCAAAATCCTTTGTATTTTGAGAAAGGACTAAAATATAAATTAATATTAATATTAACTTGGTACCTACTGTTTGTACAACTTGTCCTAATCCTTCAAGTATAGAAATAAAACCCAACCAACCGACCAACCATGGGAGGAAACATTATCCTCAGTGAGTGGAAGTACAGGGTGTGAGTGTGAGCCTCTGTCTCCAGAGCCCACTTAGGGTTTTGTTTCTTATTACTAAACATTTTCCCTGTTTGCCTTTAAAGAAATATTTCTAATATGTTTGAGACACCTGGACTGCAGGTGCAGATTTCAGACAAGTCTGAAGAAAGGAACTCCAGTTCCCAGGCCTTTGCAGGGGGTTCACAGCCTCTGCACACTGTGGCCAATGTCCCTGGGCCCTTGGGGCAGCGGGCACCTCCTAGCAAGTTCAGCCTGTCGACTCCTCAAGTTCAGCATCTAACTGCATAGCATGTTTTAAATGAAGTGCTTCTCAAAACAAGGTGGCTAGTCTATAAATCAAGCAAAGGGTGCTGAACAGTTGCCCAGATATTTCCACAACCTGCCAGATTAAGTAGGAATTTTGTGATTAGAAGATGGTTATGAATCATTTTCAAAACAGAGATATTCTTATTTACCGACTCTTTCATGACAGCTGGGAAGTTCAGGACAGAGCTTATTTTCATTTCTGTTACCTGCAAAAATGAAACAGATAAGTATAAGGGGGAACATTTAGAAAATTTATTAGTATAGTATACAAAACACCCCAGAATGCCAAATCTTGTCTTGCTGAGCAAATATTTTAAGTTACTGTAACTGATAGAAATATCATTCATCACCTTTAAATCAAGAGGAGTACCTGAATAAACACAGGAAATAGACCAAACATAAGGCAGATAGTGAATGTCTGGTCTGCTGTCTGTGTGACCAGATGCATATAAATGGCAGCTCAGGGCCTTGCAGTTACATGTTTATGAAAAACATGCACATCTTTTTCCAGAAGTGATTATAAAATACCCAAATAAAAAACCCTGCAATCCCCAAGCCAGTGATTTTCAAACATCCTTTCTTGCTTAACACCTAAAATAATTTTTAAACAGCAAGTATTCACTAGTATATTTTTAATTGGTATCTAAAATTGTTGAATATAAGCTTAAGTGTATAATGTTCATCATATTTCACTATCAATTACTTAATCATATTTCTCCTTTTAGGAATAAAAGGATCTTAAAGTGATAGTGATTTGAACTCACCATCATTCACTAAAGAAAATCAGTGATTTTTTTTAATAGAGATTACATACTGTTCATTTTTAACCTTCAAATCATATATTCATTCCATTTGTCCCCAAAGTTTTTATTCATGTATTAATATTATATTTTATGTAAGTTTACAACAAAAATGTGTACATAAATTTATTTTTAAATTTTAAGTAACACAATCCTCTATTAAATAATTTCTTAGATTGAGTTTCATTTTGGTACACATTGATCAAAATGTGAAATATATGATGAATTTGTTAATTTACTCAATGTGAAAGTAAAATTTTATTTGAAATACATCCTAATATAGGGGCAAGACTTTTAAGAATTCACACACAGGATGACTATTTCTTGTTTCTGGAATGACGCAGTTCAACATCAAATTGTATTTCAGTGTTCCTTTTTAAAGATATAGGTGCTAAGAGAGCTGATTTTTATAAAAACTAGAGAGGGCAAGAAAGAGATATTTTACAACAATGTAACAGAATTCTTCTATATCCCCTCCAAGATAGAGGTAAAAAAAAAAATCACAGAGACCTATCATCAAAAAAAAATAATAATAATAAAGTACTATTTATAAAGTAATAAACTATTACTACTATAACTTTATTTTGGTGATAGCTATGTGATTTTAAAAACAATATATAATGATAATATTAATTACTACTCTTATTGTAAATTCAGAAAACAATGTCATTAGGTCCCCCTTCAGTTTTGCTGAAAGCAAAAAAAATGCAAATCACCTGATCTACAGAAGTGTTTACTGCTCATCAGACTGACTACACCAATATCAACATCCATAATTCACATTGGATCATTATCCTTACATTGTGGGGACAGTGCAGTGCAGACGATGAAGATTTGGTGGTGCTTTTAATCGAGTGTGAAAAAGCTCGCATGAGAGGCTAGCAGAGGACAGCCTCATGTCACGGGTCTGCTTTGAGGAGTAACACACATGGGAAATGGAGATCTGGAAATCCTGTCTCCCATATTACCTGTGCCCACGTGCCCTGCGCAGTCTCTGTGTACCCCAAGGTGTGCTCCAACGTGAAGGCCACTGGCCTAAGAAGTTTCTGTCTATAAAAATACAGAATTAAGTGTTGAGGGGGCAGTCATGGGGGTGGGGTGGCGGGGGAGGCAAGCAGTGGGAGTGGGGCTGATGGGTGTGGCTTGGCCCGGACCGGTGGTGGTTCTAGTTGGGTGCCCGGACCGGTTGGTGGTGGAGTGGGGCTGTTTTGGGGATGGGGACCCGGCCTGGGCTGGCGGTGGGTCGGAGGGGTGGGTCTGCCCCTCCACCTGGCACGCCCGGCTCCTCCAGGCCTCGGTTGCCAAGTCTGGTACAGCAGGAGCCCTGGCCCAGGGGTCCCGCTGCGGGAGGGAGGAGGAGGGGCGCACACGCGCATGGACGCGCACGCTGGGACGACGGAACCGGCGCAGAGCGTGTGGAAGCTGGTGGGAGCCGGGTGTTCCTGGACCGGCTTCCCAAGGAGGAACACGGCCTGGGGTCCGGGCCGCCGCTTGTGTTCGCCGCCGCTGCAAGCCGCCAGGCAGGTAAGGGGGCGCTGGTGGGGGCGCGCAGGTCAGGGAGCCGGAGGATGAGGCCTGGGCTGCGCAGCTGGGGAGGCGCACAGGGAGGGGTGTGTGGGTGAGGCCCGGGCCATGTGGCCCATTCGGACCCTGAGGGGTGTCGGGGGTCCGGAGGCCTGGTTCGTGGTGCCCCCCCTCACATCAGTAGTGACTGAACCCCGCATCTTGGCCGCCTCTCTTATGCGGGTTTGGGAAAGCAGGTGCAGCCCCGGGAGGTGGGAGGGCGCCGGATGGGCCACGGAGCACCTCCTACTGGCCCTCAGGCCGTGGCCTTTCTGTGTAGGTGAGCCTGCCTGGCAACCGCAGGCCGCCCGACCCTCCTGGGCACAGGCGGTCTTGGGCGGAATAATGGGCGAGGCCTGGGCCTTTGGGAGCTTGTTGGCCTGCCCCATGAAATCAAAAGTTTTTGGCAAGTCTATTTTTAGAGTTTTGAGGAATCTCCATAATGTTTTCCACTGTGGCTGCACCAAACTGTATTCCCACCAGCAGTGTAGGAGGTTCCCTTTTCTCCATGGCCTCTATTTGTTATTTGAGGACTTTTGAGTGATGGCCATACTGACGGGTGTGAGGTGATAACTCATTGTAGTTTTGATTTGCATTTCTGTGATAATCAGTGATATTGAGCATTTTTTCATGTGCCTGGTGTCTATTTGAATGTCTTCATTGGAGAAATGCTTGTTTAGGTCTTTGCCCATTTTTGGATTGGGTGGTTTGTTTTTTCGTTGTTCAGTTGTGTGAGCTGTTTCTACATTCTGGCAATTAAGCCTTTGTCTGTCGAAACATTTGCAAGTATTTTCTCCCATTTTGTAGGTTGTCATTTTGTTTTTCTTATGGTTTCCTTTGCTGTACAAAAGATTGTTAAGTTCATTTAGGTCCCGTTTGTTTATTCTTGCTTTTATTTCTATTGCTTGGGTAGACTGCCTTAGGAGAACATTGCTGAGGTGTATGTTAGATCATGTTTTGCCTATGTTTTCTTCTAAAAGGTGTGTAGTGTCTTGTCTTTAAGCCATTTTGAATTTGTTTTTGTGTATGGGGTAAGGGAGTATTCTAACTTCATTGATGTACATGCAGCTGTCCAGTTTTTCCTACACCTGTATGTTCTTTACTCCATTGTATGTTCTTGCCTCCTTTGTCAAAGATGAGTTGACCAAAGGTCTGTGGGTTTATTTCTGGGCTCTCTATTCTGTTTCATTGGTCCATACGTCTGTTTCTGTACCAACACCATGGATGGCTGTAGCTCTGTAGCATTGTCTGAAGTCTGGGAGAGTTATTCCTCCAGCTTCGATCTTTTTCTTCAGGAATGCTTTGGTAATTCTAGGTCTTTTGTGATTCCTTATAAACTTTTAGATGATTTGTTGCAGTTTTGTGAAAAACGTCCTGGGTGATATGATAGGGTTCACATTAAATCTGTAGATTGCTCTGGGCAGGATGACTATTTTAACAATATTAATTCTTTCAGTGCAAGAACCTGGGATAGCTTTCCATTTCTTTAAGTTCTCTTTAATTTCCTTAGTGTTTTGTAGTTCTCCGTATATAAGTCTTTCACTTGCTGGGTCAGATTTATTTCTAAGTTGTTGTTTTTTGGGTTTTTTTTGGATGCAATTTTAAAGTGTTTATTACTTTAAGGTAAAGAAATGCCCCTGACGTCTGTGTGTTGCTGTTGTGTCCTGCTGCCTTGCTGCTTTCTTTTCTTAGCTCTAATAGTTTTTGTGTGGAGCTTTTAGAGTTTCCTCAATGTAGCATCATGCCATCTGCAAATAATGACAATTTTACCTCTTTTCCAATTTGGATCCCTTTTATTTCTTTTTGTTGTCTAATTGCTATGGCTAGGACTTTCAATACTCTATTGAAAAGAAATGGTGAGCGTGGGCATCCTTGTCAAATTTTAGTGAAGAGAGGCTTTCAGCTTTTCACTTAAGAGTGTTATGCTGGTTGTAGATTTGTCATAAATAGCTTTTATTATGTTGAGATATGTTCCCTGTATACGCGCTTCAATAAAACCATGGCTGGGGGCTGGAACTAAGGCAACAGAGGTAAGGGCGGCGTCGGGAGGAGGGGGGCTGCTCCTTGCGAACTAGTCATTTGCTCCCATCTCCCCCGTGGCCTGGCCTAGGGCGGCCTCTGCTGCCCCAGGTTCCCCAGATGCACCACTTTAGGTCAGCCTGCTCCCTGGAGGCCTGTGCGATTTGGTCAGGGAGCTGGGATGACCACAGCTGTGGCAGCTGTGGTGGCAGGAGGAGGGGGGCTGCCCATTGGAAGCTAGTCATTTGTCTATGTGTGTGTCTGTCTGTATGTCTAATGGAGGAGGAGGCGACTAGTATGCTTCTCTGTTTGCTTGCCTATGTATCTATCTATCTACCTATCTAGTGGAGGCATAGCAGTAGGCTAGTGTGTCTTTTTATTTGTGTGTCTGTTGGAGGAGTAGGTTAGTGTGTCTTTCTACCTATCTAAATATTTGAGGAAAAGGAGGATGGTGTGTGTGTGTGTGTGTGTGTGCTGGTCTCTCTATCAATGTATCTGTAACTAAAGGGGGAGGAGTCTACTGTGTCTATCAGTCAATGTGTGCATCTAATGGAAGAGGAGTAAGCTAGTATGTCTCTCTGTCTATCTATCAGATATCCATATATGTACCTATATCTAATCGAGACGAAGGAGACTAGAGTGTCTATCTCTATGTGTGTAAGAGGAGGAGAAGACTAGTGTGTATGTCTGTGTGTCTGTGAGTCTCTACTATTTTCTAATGGAGAAGAAGAAGATTTTAAATGTGTCTCGCTATCAGTCTGTCTCTCTACAGGAGAAGGTAGAGGCTAGTGTGTATATCGTCAATCTCACGGACTATCTATCTAATGGAGGAGGAGAAAGAGTCTATTAAGTTTGTCTATTATCTAATCGAGGAGGAGATTGATGTGTCTCTCTAGCTACTTAATTAAGGAGTAGGAGGAGGCTAGAGTGTGTGTATGTGTGTGTGTGTGTGTGTGTGTGTGTCTGTGCACCTGTCTGTCTATGTATGTATCTGTCTACCTATATAATGGATGAGGAGGAGGAGGTTAGGATATATGGCTGTTTCTAAATGGAGGAAGAGGCTAGTGAATCTATTTATTTGTCTCTCTGTCTGTCTAATGGAGGAAGCCTCCCAGTATTCCACCAACCTGGAGGGATGCCAATTACCGCCCTGAAGCAGCAGAGTGCGCCCCCATTGCAGGCTGAGGGGGACACTGGATGGAAAACCTCAGGCTTGACTGGGCAGCCCATGCCTCCCGCTTCAGCCCTCTCTGTCGCCGCCACCGACCCGCCACCACCCCGCCCCCTGACCACAACGCACCCACCTCCCGGGAGCTGGAAAAGACCGAGATGAGCGCCTCGTGTACCTAGGGTAGCAGAGAACAACCTTAGGACCGGCCAATGGGGAGACCTGAGCAAATACACGGACTCCTTGGGGCAGCGCCACCTACTCAATGCAGCCCCTGATTGAAACGCGCCCACCTCCGGGGCGCAGGCTGACAGAAACATGCATACTGTGAACCTGGGGCAGGAGAGGCCATCCCCCAGGCCAGGCCCTTGTGGAGATGGGAGCAAACTGATCAGCTCACCCGAGGCAGTCCGCTCCCCGTGATGTCTCTGTACCCTGAGTTCACCTCGACAGCGTCCCAGGACCTGGCTGACAAGTAGAACTTAATCCCGAACACCTGGGGTAGCAGACGCCGCCTTGAGGCTAGGAGAGGGGTAGATGGGAGGAAAATGACCAACACACTGAGGCATCCCCCTTAGGTGCTGTGCCGCTTCCACATCTGCCGCTGACCTCTTCCCCTGTCCTTAACACGCCTGGTTTCTGGAGCAGGCTAACTCCAAATGTTTGAGTCCGTTGAATTTGGGGACCCGAGGCCGCCCCCAGGCAATGCAGCAAGGGACATGGGAGAGAATCCTATGGCTCTCAAGTGGCATTCCTGTCCCCAGTCGACACCGCTGAACACAGTCCCCAGACTGCACTCCACCTCCAGTGTGTCTGCTGCCTGACTGCCTGACTGCCTATCTACTGGAGGATTGGAGAGGTAAGTGTATGTGTGTGTCTGTCTCTAATGAAGGAGGAGGCGACTAGTATGTTTCTATGTTTCCTGCCTATCTATCTATCTATCTATCTATCTATCTATCTATCTATCTAGAGGAGGCATAGCAGTAGGCTAGTGTATCTTTTTATTTGTGTGTCTGTTGGAGGAGTCGGTTACTGTGTCTATCTACCTATCTACCTATTTGAGGAATAGAGGAGTTTAGTGTGTGTGTGTGTGTGTGTGTGTGTGTGCGTGCGTGCGTGCTGGTCTCTCTATCAATGTATCTGTAACTAAAGGGAGAGGAGGCTGCTGTGTCTGTCTATCAGTCTATGTGTGCATCTAATGGAGGAGAAATAAGCTAGTATGTCCCTCTGTCTGTCTATCAGATATCTATATATGTACCTATATCTAATGGAGAAGAAGGAGGAGACTAGTTTATCTATCCCTTTGTCTGTCAGAGGAGGAGAAGACTAGTGTGTCTGTCTCTCTCTGTGTCTGAGAGTTCTCTATCTATATCTAATGGAGAAGAAGTAGGATTCCCATATGTCTGGCTATCTCTCTGTCTCTCTAACAGGAGAACGTTGAGGCTAGTGTGTGTATCCGTCAATCTGACTTTCTATCTATCTAATGGAGCAGGAGAAGAGTCTATTAACTTTATCTATTATCTAATGGTGGAGGAGATTACTGCATCTCTCTGGCTACTTAATTGAGTAGGAGGAGGCTAGTGTGTGTGTGTGTATGCGCGTGTTGGTCTGTCCATCAATGTATGTGTAATTGAGGGGGAGGAGTCTACTGTGTCTGTCTATGAGTCTATGTGTGAATCTAATGGAGGAGGAGTAAGCTAGTATCTGTCTGTCTTTCTATCAGATATCTATATATGTACCTATATCTAATCGTGAAGAAAGAGGCTAGTGTGTCTATTTCTCTGTCTGTCAGAGGAGGAGAAGACTAGTGTGTATGTCTTTCTGTGTGTCTGTGAGTATGTCTCTATTATTTTCTCATGGAGAAGAAGAAGATTTCCAAAGTGTCTATCAGTCTGTGTCTCCTCAGGAGAAGGTAGAGGCTAGTGTGTGTATCAGTAAATCTCACTGACTATCTAATGGAGGGGGAGAAAGAGTCTATTAAGTTTGTCTATCTATTATCTAATGGTGGAGGGGATTAGTGTGTCTCTCTAGCTACTTAATGAAGGAGTAGGAGGAGGCTAGTGTGTGTGTGTGTCTGTCTGCCTATGTATGTATCTGTCTACCTATATAATGGAAGAGGGAAAGGTTAGGATATATGGGTGTTTCTAAATGGAGGAAGAGGCTTGTGAATCTATCAAATTTATCTGTCCTTCTGTCTGTCTAATGTAGGAAGCCTCCCAGTGTTCGACCCACCTGGAGGGAAGCCAATTGCCACCCTGAAGCAGTAGAGGGCGCCCCCATTGCAGGCTGAGGGGGACACTGGATGGAAATCCACAGGCTTGCCTGGGCAGCCCTTGCCTCCTGCTTCCTCCCTCACTGAGGCCGCTCCCACCCCGCCCCCACCACTCTCCCTGAGCACCCCTCACCCGCCTCCCGGGAGCCAGAAAACACAGAGATGAGCACCTCCTGTACCTAGGGTAGCGGAGACCAACCCTAGGACCGGCCAAGGGGGCAATCTGAGCAAATACACGGGCTCGGTGGGGCAGCCCCGCCTCCTCAATGCAGCCCCTGATCGCACTGCTCCCGCCTCCGGGGAGCAGGCTGACATGGAAACATGCATACTGTGAACCTGGGGCAGGAGAGGCCGCCCCCAGGCCAGGCCCTTGTGGAGATGACATAAAACTCAAAGGCTCACCAGAGGATGTCTGCTCCCTGTGAAATCCCTGTCCCCTGAGCTCACCTCACCAGCATCCCAGGACCTTGCTGACAAGGAGACTTAAATCCCACAAACCTGGGATAACAGAGGACTCGCTGAAGCCAGGAGAGGGGGAGATGGGAGGAAAATGACCAAAACGTCCAGGCATCCCCCTTTGCTACTGTGCTGCCTCCGTATCTGCTGCCGACCTCTTCCCCTGACCACACCACACCCGCTCCCAGGAGCAGGCTGATTTCAAAGGCTTGAGTCTGGCAAACATGGGGCAGCTGAGGCCACTCCCAAGCAAGGCAGTTAAGGACATGGGAGTGAATCTTATGGCTCACCAGTGGCACTCCTGTCCCCAGTCGCCGCCACTTAACCCAGTCACAAGACCGCGCCCTGCCTACAGTGAGTCTGTCTGACTGAATGCCTGACTGCCTATCTACTGGAGGATGGGAGAGGATAGTCTATGTGTGTATGTGTCTGTATATCTAATGGAGTAGGAGGTGACTAGTATGCTTCTGTTTTTGCCTGCCTATGTATCTATCTATCTATGTATCTATTTATCTATCTATCTATCTACCTATGTAGAGGAGGCATAGCAGTAGGCTAGTGTGTGTTTTTGAGTGTCTGTTGGAGGAGGAGGTTAGTGTGTCTTTCTACCTATCTAAATATTTGAGGAACAGGAGGATGGTGTGTGTGTGTGTGCTGGTCTCTCTATCAATGTTTTTGTAACTAAAGGGAGAGGAGACTGCTGTGTCTGTCTATCTATGTGTGCATCTAATGGAGGAGAAATAAGCTAGTATGTCTCTAAGCTAGTATGTC
The DNA here is from genome assembly GCF_048773025.1 of Camelus bactrianus. Classification (NCBI taxonomy): domain Eukaryota; kingdom Metazoa; phylum Chordata; class Mammalia; order Artiodactyla; family Camelidae; genus Camelus; species Camelus bactrianus. The sequence continues at coordinate 2,275,398 of NC_133566.1, forward strand.
TCTCTGTCTGTCTATCTATCAGATATCTATATATGTATCTATATATAATCGAGAAGAAGAAGGCTAGAGTGTCTATCTGTCTGTCAGAGGAGGAGAAGACTAGTGTGTATGTCCGTCTGTCTGTGAGACTGTCTCTATTATTTTCTAATGGAGAAAAAGATTTCCAATGTGTCTGGCTATCAGTCTGTCTCTCTACAGAAGGTAGAGGCTTGTGTGTATATAAGTCAGTCTCACAGACTATCTATCTAATGGAGGAGGAGAAAGAGTCTATTAACTTTATGTATCTATTATGTAATCGAGGAGGAGATTAGTGTGTCTCTCTAGCTACTTAATGGAGGAGTAGGAGGAGGCTAGTGTGTGTGTGTGTCTGTCTGCCTATATATGTATCTGTCTACCTATATAATGGATGAGGAGGGGAAGGTTAGGATATATGGCTGTTTCTAAATGGAGGAAGACGCTAGTGAATTTATCAAATTTATCTGTCTGTCTGTCTGTCTAATGGAGGAAGCCTCCCAGTATTTGACCCACCTGGAGGGATGCCAATTGCCACCCTGAAGCAGCAGAGGGCGCTCCCATTGCAGGCTGAAGGGGACACTGGATGGAAATCCTCAGGCTTGCCTGGGCAGCCTGTGCCTCCTGCTTCCGCCCTCTCTGTAGACGCCTTCGCCCCGCCCCCACCGCGCCCCTTGACCACCCTGCACCCGCCTTCCAGGAGCCGGAAAAGACAGAGATGAGCATCTCGTGTACCTAGGGTAGCAGAGATCAGCCCTAGGACCGGCCAAGGGGGAGCTCTGAGCAAATACACGAGGTCGGTTTGTCAGCCCCGCCTCCTCAATGCAGCCGCTGATCTCACCGAGCCATCCTCTGAGGCGCAGGCTGACATGGAAACATGCATACTGTGAACCTGGGGCAGGAGAGACCGACCCCAGGCCAGGCCCTTGAGGAGATGGGAGCAAACTGATCGACTCAGTCCGCTGTCCGCTCCCCGTGACGTCCCTGTCCCCTCCCCGCGACGTCCCTGTCCCCTGAGCTCACCTCCACAGCCTCCCAGGACCTGGCTGACAAGGAGAATTCAATCCCGCACACTGGGGCTGCAGAGGCCGCCCCGAGGCCAGGGGAGGGGGAGATGGGAGGAAAATGACCAACTCGCCGAGGCAGCCCCCTGACGTGCTGTGCCGCCTCCATATCTGCTACTGACCTCCTCCCCTGTCCTTACCACGCCTGCTCTCAGGCGCAGGATGACATCAAAAGTTTGAGTCCGTTGAATTTGTGGGAGATAAGGCCGCCCTCAGGCAAGGCAGCTAGGGACATGGGAGAGAATCCTATGGCTCGCCAGTGGCACTCCTGTCCCCGGTCGCTGCCACTGAACACAGTCCCCAGGCCGCAGCCCTCCTCCAGTGTGTCTGTCTGACTGCATGCCTGACTGCCTATCTACTGGAGGATGGGGGAGGATAGTCTATGTGTGTGTCTGTCTGTATATCTAATGGAGGAGGAGGCCACAAGTGTGCTTCTCTGTTTGCCAGCCTATCTATCCATCTATCTATCCATCTATCTATCTATCTATCTATCTATCTATCATCTATCTATCTATCTATCTATCTACCTACCTATCTAGAGGAGGCATAGCACTAGGCTAGTGTGTCTTTTTATTTCAGTGTCTGTTGGAGGAGTAGGTTAGTGTGTCTATCTACCTATGTACCTATTTGAGGAAGAGGAGGAGGATAGTGTGTGTGTGTGCGTGTGTGCGTGTGCGTGTGTGTGTGCTGGTCTATCAATGTATCTGTAACTAAAGGGGAGGAGGCTACTGTGTCTATCAGTCTATGTAGGGTTCTATTGGAGGAGGAGTAGGCTAGTATGTCTTTCTGTCTGTCTATCTATCAGATATCTATGTATGTACTTATATGTAATGGAGGAGAAGGAGGAGGCTAGAGTATCTATCTCTCTGTCTATCAAAGGAGGAGAAGACTAGTGTGTCTGTCTCTCAGTGTGTCTGAGCGTTGTCTCTATCTATATCTAATGGAGAACAAGGAGGATACCCATATGTCTGGCTATCTGTCTCTCTAACAGGAGAACGTTGAGGCTAGTGTGTGTATCCGTCAATCTCACTTTCTATCTATCTAATGGTGGAGGAGAAAGAGTGTATTAAATTTGTGTATCTATTATCTTATGAAGGAGGAGATTAGTGTGTCTCTCTACCTACTTAATTGAGTAGTAGGAGGAGGCTAGTTTGTGTGTGTGTGTATGTGTGTGTGTGTGTGTCTGTCTGTCTGTCTATGTATGTATCTGTCTACCTATACAATGGATTAGGAGGATGACGTTAGGATGTATGGCTCTTTCAAAACGGAGGAAGACTCTAGTGTGTCTGTCTATTTATATGTCTCTCTGTCTGTCTAATGGAGGAAGCCTCCCAGTATTCGACCCAGTTGGAGGGATGCCAATTGCCACCCTGAAGCAGCAGAGGGCGCCCCCATTGCCGACTGAGGGGGACACTGGATTGAAATTCACAGGCTTGCCTGGGCACCACGTGCCCCCCGCTTCTGCCCTCTCTGTAGCCGCCAACGCCCTGTCCCTTCCCCCCAACCTGACCACCCCGCACCCGCCTCCCGGGAGCCGGCGGCTATGGAAATGTGCACCTCTTGTACCTGGTAGCAGAGACCAACCCCAGGGCCGGCCATGGGGGCGATCTGAGCAAATACATGGGCTCGGTGGGGCAGCCCCGCCTCCTCAATGCAGCCCCTGACCGCACCGCGCCCACCTCCGGGTCGCAGGCTGACCTGGAAACATGCATACTGTGAACCTTGGGCAGGAGAGGCTGCCCCCAGACCAGGCCCTTGTGGAGATGGAAGCAAACTGATCGGCTCAACTGAGGAAGACCACTCCCCGTGACGTCCCTGTCCCCTGAGCTCACCTCGCCAGCATCCCAGGACCTCGCTGTCATGGAGACTTAAATTTCAAAAACCTGAGGTGGCAGAGGCCACCCTGAGGCCAGGAGAGGGGGACATGAGAGGAAAATGACCGACTCGCCGAGGCATCACCCTTAAGTGCTGTGCCGCCTCCGCCTCTGCCACCGACCTCTTCCCCTGTCTTCACCACGCCCGCTCCCAGGAGCAGGCTGATTTCAAAGGCTTGAGTCTGGCGAATTTGGAGGAGTCGAGACTGCCCCCAGGTAAGGCAGCTAGGGACATGAGAGAAAATCCTCTGGCTCTCCATGGGCACCCCTTTCCCCATTCATCTTCGCAGACTGCATTCCCTTACCGTGCCCTGCCTCTAGTGTGTCTGTCTGTCTGACTGCCTGCCTGACTGCCTATCTATTGGAGGAGGGGAGAGGCTAGTTTGTGTTTGTCTGTTTATGTAACATAGGAGGAGGCGACTCGAATGTGTCTCTCTTTGCCTATCTATCTATCTATCTACCTACCTACCTACCTACCTACCTATCTATCTCTCTCTCTATGTTTTGGAAGCCCATAAGCAGGCTAGTGTATCTTTTTATCTGTCCATCTGTTCGTTGCATGACAAGTTTAGTGTGTCTATCTACCTAACTACCTAATTGAGGAGGAGAAGGCTAGTGTGTGTGTGTCTGTGTGTGTTTGCATGCGGGTCTGTCTGTCTATGTATCTGTAACTAAATAGGGAGGAGGCCAATGTGTGTATCTATCTCTATGTATGCATCTAATGGAGGTGGAGTAGGCTAGTATGTCTGTCTGTCTGTCTATCTATCTGATATGTATGTATGTACCTATATCTAATCAATAAGAAGGAGGAGGCTAGAGTGTCTATCTTTCTGTGAGAGGAGGAGACTAGTGTGTCTGTCTGTCTGTGTGTCTGTGAGTTTGTCTCTATCTATATCTAATGGAGAAGAAGGAGGAGGCCCGTGTGTCCGTGTATGTGTCTCTCTCTCTAACAGGAGAAGGTAGAGGCTAGTGTGTGTATCCATCTATCTCACTATCTATCTAATGGAAGAGGTGAAAGTGTCTATTAAATTTGTCTACCTAGTATCTAATGAAGGAGGAGATTAGTGTGTCTCTCTACTTACCTAACTGAGGAGTAGGAGGAGGCTTGTGTATGTGTGTGTGTGTGTGTGTCTGTCTGTCTATGTATGTATCTGTCTACCTATCTAATGGAGGAGGAGGAGGTTAGGATATATGTTTGTTTCTAAATGGAGGAAGAGGCTAGTGTGTCTGTCTATTTGTTTGCCTGTCTAATGGAGGAAGCCTCTCAGGACTCGACCCACCTGGGGGGATGCCAATTGCCACCCTGAAGCAGCAGAGGGCGCCCCTAGAGCAGGCTGAAGGGGACACTGGGAGGAAATCCACAGGCTTGCCTGGGCAGCCCACGCCTCCCGCTGCCCCCCTCTCTGCATCCGCCCCCGCCCCCTCCTCCTGACCGCACTGCACCTGCCTGCAGGGAGCTGACTGACCTGGAGATGTGCCTCCGGTGATCTTGGGCCTATTGAGGCTGCACCCAGGCCAGGCATTCATGGAGACTGGAGCAAAATGACCAACTTGCCGGGGCAGGTCCCTTGCTCCCTGTGCCGCTGGCTGTTGTTGTTGTTATATATTATTAAGAATTTCTATGTGTCAAGAATCCAGGCGTTGCTTAGTTGAGTCCTGCTTCAGGGTCTGTCATGAGGTTGTAACTAAGGCGTCATCCAGGGCTGGGGTCTTCTTTGAGCACTAAACTTGGGACGTGTACATCTCCAAGCTTACATCATTGTTGACAGGGTTTAGTTCCTCTAGGCCTGTTGGACTGAGGGCCAAAAACGGCTTCTCGCTTTGTCAACGTGTGTAAGTCAAGAATGCATTAGAAAGTCTAATTGTAAGATGGAAACCACAGTTCTACGATATATAATCATAAAAGTGATAACCTCTCACTTTTGCCATAGTCTATGGATTAGGTCCCACCCACACTCATAAAGTCAAGGCGTTAGACAAATTCATGAATGTCAAAAGGCAAGATTAATTGGTGGTTATTTTTAAACTTGTTACTACAACTGCCCTTCCCACCTGTGTGTCTCCCACATCTGGGTTAGGAACTACCTTTGTATGGGTTAAACTCACCCAGTTATTGGGTATATCAATCACATTATAATTATACATATTTTTTCCCTGCTAGCATATAAACTCCATGAGGACAGAAATAGTCTTATCTCTGTCATTTCTTTATGTTACTTCACATAAAGTAAACTTCTATTGACTGTTTACTTGTTCCTTTGAATAGGAATCATTTATTTCTATTTTCAGTGCTTAGTACATTAGCTGTTACATGGTAGACATTCAACCCAGGTTTGTCAAAAGACTGCTTAGATGAAAAATGTTATTATTGAGATAATTCAGAAGAATTTTATTCAGAAAAAAGAACTTCACTGTAAATTTAACATTCAGAGTCACTCCTTAAAATACCAGTAACCAGGGTTACAAATATCCACACTTAAAGATAATAGCACAGACAACATTAGACTGCAGGGGCAGAAAGGGATTTCCCAAAAACAAGAGCTATTCTGTGAATCCCATGTCTCCTGCTTCTCTGATACAGCTGCACATATTCTGGATTATGGCGAGGGAAGTTGTACACCTCAAACCATGGGCTTAACTTCTCAGTATACACCAAGGCCACGCAGCCATGCCCTGTGAAGGAAAAACAAACGCCATTGCTGGCATTCTGCTCTCCATTCCCTCCCATTTACCAGGCAGGTTGCATGGCTGCAGCTTGGGCACCGCCACTTCTGTAGTGGTTATGTTCCCTTGTCCCTGAAAACTGAAGACGGTACTTACCTATAGAAATAATAGTATACATTTGACTGGCTTCCTGGGCCAGCCTACAGTATAGATCTAACTCAATAAATGGCCATATTACCTTTTTTGCATTCAAAGTTCTAGAATCAACATTTGGCAAATTTATCTGAACTACCATGTTCTGTCTACATTATAGGTTAAATAGACTAGGTTGGAGCCTGAGCAATAATTGTTAATCTCCGTCTGAAATATGGTTCTCTCTGATATTCATTAATTAATTCATTAATTTAATGAACTTTTATGAGGACATTCCCATGCACAGCTAGAGCATCATCACTGTGCAGTTGTTAGAGCCCCAGGTAGATGGCAGCGCCAGAATGAGACGCACTTATACAAACTGATAATTATGATTTAATGCAGAGTTTGTGTGAGAGAAGAGGTGAGCATGCAGTGTTCTGGGGCACCAAAGAGGGACTCTGCCTAATGGAGACTTGACTCTATCTTCAAGAATTAGGAAGCATTTATCCTAAATAGAAGGGTGTGTGCGACATTTTAAGTCAGAGGAACGCCACATGCAAAAGCCACAAAGTTCTGAAAGGCATGGTGTTATTTAAAAATGACCAGAAGAAATCCAGTGGTGATAAATAATGAGAAATGAAGGGAGATGCAGAAAACGGTTGTCAGAGCCTTGACTGAAAAGGTTCTATTATCGAGTGAAAATATTTCAAGAAGGGCTTCAGTGAAGTTTATGCAGAAGAGTGACTGGGTATGATTTTTTTGTAGGAACTCTGGGAGCAGAAATATCCATTAGAAAGCTCCTGAAAATGTCCAAATGTGAAACAATGATAGTCTTATTTTGGCAATGGTGGCAGCAGAGTTGAAAAGGAGGTTGTTCATGCAAGAGACAATCCTGAAGTAGACATATCAGAATCTGATGGCCAACTAGGGAGGCAGTGGCAGAGGACAGGAAGGATAACAGTGTTGGAAGAAATGGGAAAAAAGAGTAGTGGATACTGCAGAGATTTGTGTTTGAGGAGCTTAGGAAATGTGCTCGTGAAATATGAGAGAATGAGCTGAATTGGAGTGATAGATAATGAATAGGTGATGCTTGGAGTGGAATTACAGTTTTAAAACTTAGGAGCCTACATGATTTTCTGAAAATCTCTTCCAAGTTTCAGTATCTCCTTTTACTTGTTTCATATCTTGGGGCCCAAAGGAGTGACTGATTTTCATTTTATTCTCAAATGTACCTTCTAGACAATAGACACCAATCTCAGTTCAGTGTTCCTTTGGAATCTAAGCGAGGCAGAATTACCATCCCTGACTTGGGCCCCCACTCTACTCCATGCAGACAGTTTTATTTTTGCTTTAATGAAAAGTTGTCAAGACCTGTATCTTATATGATGTATGATTTTGGCACCCAGAATAAATGGATAAATGAATGAATAAGTTGGGTTCTGGTTCAAGATGGTGGTATAGGAAAACCTTGAAATAACCTCCTCCCAGAGACGTACACAATTACACCTACATAAAGAATAATTCATCCTGAGGAATACTTGAGGGCTGATTGAAAAGCTTCTGCCCAAGGAAAGATAGAGGGGCCACACAGAGATGGGTAGGCGAGAAAGAGCCATGGTGTCAGTGGGAACCCCACCCTCAGGCTGCAACTTGTAGTGGGAAGGGATATCACTGAGGGGCCAGCATGCAGACTCATCCACCATGAGAAATAGTGGAAAAAACAGTCATTTAAAGGGCACCTAGACTATGTGTGAAGGAAATCCATTTGCTAGCCCTAGAATATCTGCCAAACAGGCAGGGAGCTGCTAGAAGTCTCTTTGGGCTTGGAGGTGCTCAGGAGTACTATGTTTTGCATTCTTCCAAAACCTTGATTGTGCCAGGGGGAACATGGTTCAGGCAATCTAGCCAGCTTGCCAAGGTTACCGCAGAGTGCCCCAGGGCCCTGGCACACACCAGGTACAGCCATTCTCCCAAGGAAGCCCTGGTACAACATGCCCTTGGCTCCCCTGCCCATACCCATTCCAGCACCATCTGTCTCACCAAGGCTGCCCCATCACAGCACACCCCAGGACCCCACATCCATATCTTTTCTAACTTGAGCCATTCCACCAAGGCAGCCCTGTTGCAGTATTCCTGGGACCTCTGTACAGGTTTGCACACACTCCATCTCCAGCCAGCCAAAGCTGCCCAGAACATGCAGTCTACACCAGGAATGTGCCTACATATACAATGCCATGCTTTCAAAACCAGGTGAAGTAATTATTTTGCCTAATTCATAGAAACATACACAGAAAGTCAAACAAAATGAGGAGACAGAGTAATATGTTCTGGGAAAAAACAAGCTAAAACCTCACAAAAGCCCTGATGAAATGGAGATAAGCAATTTACCTGATAAAGAGTTTAAAATAATGTTCATAAAAATGCTCACCAAACTTGGAAGAATGAAGGAGAAAAGATCTTCAACAGAGTTAGAAAATATAAGAATCAGACCTGAAGAATATACTAACTGAAATTAAAAACTTACTATAGAGAATCAACAGCAGGAGAGATGACATGGAAGAACAGATCAGAGAGCTGGAAGATGGGAGACAATTTTAAAAAGATAAGAATAGTTTAAGGGACTTCTGGGCCAACAGTAAGTATACTAACATTTTCATTATAGGGGTCCCAGAAAAAGAAGAGAGAGAAATGGATAGAAAACTTATTTGAAGAATAATTCCTGAAAATTTTCCTAACCTGGGGAAGGAGACAGATATTCAGGTCAGAAGTTCAGAGTCTCAAATAAAATGAATTAAAAGGGATCAACACCAAGGCATATAATAAAAATGGCAAAAGTTAAAGAGAGAATTTTAAAGGCAGCAAGAGAAAAGCAGAGAGTCACATATAGGGGGCCCCCATTAAGTTAGCATCTAATTTTTTAGCAGAAATTTTGCAGGACAGAGGGGAGTGACATGGTGTGCTTAAAGTGCTGAAAGGAAAACACAGTCAAGAATACTCTACCAGGTAAGACTGTCATTCAGAACTGAAGGAGAGAGAGAGCACTTCCCAGACAAGCAAAAAGTAGAGGAGTTCATCACCACTAAAGCAGCTTTATAAGAAAAGTTAAAGGATCTTAAGTGGAAAAGAAAAGGCCATAACTAGAAATAAGAAAATAAATGAAAAGAAAAAACTCACTGGTAAAGGCAAATATATAGCAAAGGCAGTGATCACCACGTTCAGCATGAAGACTAAAAGACAAAAGCAATAAAATCACTGATACCTACAATAAGTACCTAATGGATGCACAAAATAAAAGATGTAAAATATAACATCAAGAACATAAGATCTGGGGAAGGAGGTAAAAATGTAGTACTTTTAGAAGGCATTTGACCTAAGCAACTATCAGCTTATTAAATTAAGTGCTATATGAATAGGTTGATATTCATGGACCTCATGGTAACCACAAACTAAAATTTACAATAGATACATGACAAATAACACTAAAGGGATTTGTCAAACCATACGGGAAGAGATCAAGAAAAAAGAGTGGACCCAAATAAAATCAGAAGTGAAAGAGAAGTTACAACTGAGCACAGAAATGCAAACAATCATAGGAAACTTCTGTGAACAATTATACACCAATTTTTCCAAAGAAGACATACTGATGGCCAGTAGGCACATGAAAAGATGCTCAATATCACTTCAACAGGGAAATGCAAATCAAAATCATAATGAGATGCTACCTTACATCTGTCAGACTGGCTTGTATCAAAAAAAAAAAAAAAAAAACAAGAAATAACAGGTATTGATGTGGACGTGGTGAAAAGGGTACCCTTGTGCACGGTTGGTGGGAAGATAAATTGGTATAGCCCCTATGGAAAATCATATGGAGGTTCCTCAAAAAATTAAAAGTAGGACTACCATACATTCAGCAATTTCACTCCTGGGTTTTTATCCAAAAGGAACAGAAACACTAACTTGAAAAGATACATCCACTTCATTGTTCATTGCAGCATTATTTACAACAGCCAAGATATGGAAGCAGCCCAAGTGCTCATTGATAAATGAGTAAAGAAGATGTGGTGTATAAATCTACAATAGACTATTACTCAGCTCTAAAAAGAATGAAGTCTTGCCTTGGCAACAGCATGGATGAACGTAGAGGATATTATGCTAAGCGAAATAAGCCAGACAAAGACAAATACTTTATGATTTCACTCATATGTGAAATCTAAATAACAAATGAACAAATATGACAAAACAGAAACAGATTCGTAGACTCAGAGAAAAAACTGGTGACTGCTAAAGGGTGGGGCATGTGGTGGATGAAATCGATGAAAAGGATTAAGAGGTACAAATTTTCAGTTATAAAATAAGTTTTTTATAAGGATATAATGCACAACACAGAGAGTATAGCCAGTAATATTGTAGTAATTTTGTACGGTGACCAATGGTAACTACACTTACTGCTGTCATCATTGCATAATGTGTAAAAATAGCCTGTCACTGTGTTGTGCCTTGATACTTATATATATTGTAAGTCAATTATACTTCAGTTAACAAAAGAGAAGAAATAAACTGCAGTGTTTGCCATCATTCCTAGTCTTTTAATTCAGTATCAGTAAGGAATAAACTGGAGAAGTAGAAACAGTTGCAATATAGATGTATTTTTTCTTTTTCTATTACAAATCAAAGGCTTGCTTACAGGAAGTTAGCTTGTGGGGCTGGATAAGCAGCTCCTGCCTGGCCGTCTCTGCGCATGGTGCTGGCCTGACGTTCAGAGGGCGGGCAGTTGTGAAGCAACAGTCACCAAGCAGACTAGAATCACATGAGACTGCGCTGGCACCTCATAAGGATGGATGGAAATCCATGTTCGTTCTTGCGGCCTCTGACTTGCTGATGTGGGTGATCTGCAGAAGCTGAGGCCCTTCGTCACAGAGCCAGACACACACGCCTGACCCAGGCCCTGCTTCATATCAGGGAGGTCCGTTCCCAGACTGGCTTTGAAAGCTTTTTTAAATACAACTTGGACATCGTGTTCTACAGTTTTTGTTACTTTTACACAAGCTAGAGAAGCAGCCCCATGTCCTTCAATCACACTTGGTTCTTTCCTAATCTTGGGTAAGCCTCAGAAAGTTTAGCTCTGTCTGTGACAGCGACATCACTGCATCAGCTGTGCTCCTGAGCATTTATGCCGCCCAAACTGCACTGGTTCTTCACTGCTCGTTTCCTACTTGTTTATTACTTCACACTGATGACTTGCAACTCTGTCTTTTCTGAGCCTTTTTCATACTTCTCAAGCTCTCAAATTTAGCCTCAATCTTCTAACATGGGCTATAACCTTATCTCTTCTATCTCAGAGAATATAAGAAATAAAATCATGTGAAATTCCTGAATTTCTTTTCCTTCTCTGTGGCCTCAGAGAAAAAGTATCTGAATCCTCTCCTAGGAAGTTACTTTCCTAAAACTGGTGATAGGACTTCACTACCTCAACAATCTCTTCTTCCTTTTGAATCTTTTCTCTCTTCCCCTCCACTAAACTTATATACATGTTCATATCATCCATTTCCTTAAAAATGTATCTTGAGTCCTACCCCTATTCCTTTTTTAAACCAGCTTCTACCACAACCACTCTATGAAAAGTCCTAAAAACAAATAACCTCCTAACTGGTAAATGTAACAGCCTCTTTCCTGTTGTCATTCTCCCTGGCCTTTCTGCAACCTGTGGCCAAATTTCCATCTTAATGCTGTCATCTTCGATCTCTCCCCAGTCTCCTTTGTCATCTCCTCCTTCTTTCCTGGCTCCTAAATGTAGGATTCTCTCAAGATGATCAATATTCTTTCCTTGGCCTACTTACCCTAAGTTGTTCCTTTTGTGATCCCTTAAGAATTCAAAGGGTTCCTTTATGTGAATAATTGTCCAACAAAGATATAATTCAAGCCACATATGTGACTTTAATTTTCCTAGTAGCCACCACAGAAAAAGTAAAAGAAACATTAATTTATCATACTTTAATTGAATATACCCATGATACATTTTAACATGTAATCAATTAAAAATTACTAATGAAATACTTTACATCCTTTATTTGTAACATGTCTGTCAATATCCATTGTGTATTTTACACTTAGAGTACATCTCAGTTGGTACTAGTCTTATTTCAAGCACTCGCTAGTCTCATGAAGCTATTAGCCACTGTCTTGGGTGTTCCAACTATGGAATCTACAAACCTGTCCTGTATTCTGAGTTCCACAGCTGGAATCCAACTGCTACTAAGATCTAACATTTATCCTCTTGTATAATCTGTCACTCATAGTGATAGCAATTATCTGTAAAAGTATGAGACAAAGATTTTACCCCATTACTCACATATCTTTATGGAATTCTACTTGCCGAATGAAAGGCAGCATGATGAGCACAAATCTTGAAGTCACAGATAATTAGACAGATAATTGAATCCAGGCTTCATGGCTAATTTGTATGCAATTTGGGACAAGTTACTTAACCTTCGTGAGAGTCTGTTTTCTCATCTAAAATTGGGAACACAGTCTTTCCTTCTGGGTTTGTTATAGGAAGACATTGCTATTATTTCTCGCACAGTGCATGACCCATAGTAATGTCACAATAAATGGTAACTGGGCCATTAACATGGCATTCAAGGTTCTCCATGACCTGTTTCTAATATACCTTCCCAACTTTGTGTCCCACTCTGACTTGTACTCTCATTCATCTATGCCTTCATACTTTCATTCTTCAAAAAACAAGTACTGTGAGCTGGGCCCCATCACTAAAACTTTACTTAAAGAGTTTATTTCTTTATTTACTTACTTGCTCGTTTGTTTGTTTCTTTGAGACGAATTGATTAAACATTGACTTTGTGCTGACTTCTTTTTAGATGCTTGAGATAAATTACTGAATAAAACAGACAAAACATTTGCTCTTGAGAAATGGACATTTTAGTTGGGAAGACAGAAAACAAAGAGTAAACATAATTAATTAGAGAATGATAAAGAATAGGAGAAGCCTATTGTGCTGTGAGGAAAAAACAAAAACAGAACAGAGTCAGTGAGATTGAGGAGGGGAGGAGTCTCTTACCCACTGTTAGCATCCTGGATACAACAGTTTCTCTTATGCATTCACAATAGTACGTAACTAGTGCTTTGAACATAATAAGGACTAAACAGAGAACTAATGAAATCAGTGGGAACGCATGGGGAAATGAGATCTAATTTCTAACTAAACAGTTTAGACATGTACTTTATGAACACTTTCTGTGTTAAATTGGAGCCCTTTTGATATTCTCTAGCAGAGTTCTTGGAGCTGGCATTTTAATGGGTACCTTTGTTTCCCCACAATTTTAGTCCTGATGGGGTGCAAGGAAATAATTATAGGGGTGGGGTATGGATCCTGTGCTAATTGGAACTGAGCGCTTATGTAACTATGGATACTTATAGTTCTATACAAACAACATGGTGGGGCTGGTAGTTAGCCCCCGAATTTTGGAGCAAAGTCAAGCAGTCTTAAATATGTGAATGTATCTTAGACTCTCCAAGAAGACTACTGCATATAATACACAGCATTTCTTAAAATTAATTAACCATAGAACTCCTGGTGTATAGAGAAATTAGAGTTTAGGTAAATGTACATTTGGAAATGATATTCTAAAAAACAAATGGTAATGTAGTCAGAAGTATTTAGATTATAAAGAGGAAGGTCATATAATTTATCATTTAAGACAGACATTTTTGAGAATGAAATGGCACTGTTAATAACTATGCCAGGAAAGCAGGAGTCAAACAAGTTTACCCCAGTAAATTAGAACATGTGGTCGCTGTAGTTACAGTTTACTGCACATTCGTATCTTTCCCCCAAATACACTTTCTAGTTTCTCCCGCTCCTTTGGGAGGTGGGTCCAGGGAAGCCCTGTGTGAAAGGAGGCAGAATAGCTGCGCTCCTTTTGGAGGGAGGTCTTTTGAAATCCTCAGCAATTCAATGCACCATAAAAAAGAAAATTAAAAACGAAAACTTTGAGGAAATACGTGTTTAGCCTTTTCAAGCAAAATAAGGAATTAGGTCTCCCTGAAGATGCTAATTTACTGAGACTTTTCAGCTTAAGGAATTATTTTGGTTACCTTTCCAGAGATATTATAAAAAAGATCATCTTAGATATATTGATAAATTTGTGGCTGTGTTTGATATGGGGATCACTATCAATACCTATGGAGTAAGGTTTAAAAAACCTTTTTAATGGGCTTGGAATTTTATAATAAAAAGTAAACAATAAGAATATAATGTTCATTAAACAACAAAATAAATTTTGCATTTTAGTAAATACATGAGTGCTCACTTGTATATTTACATTTTGTGCATCTCACTGTAAAAACCTACACTAAACTAAGGAATATATCAAACTACAGTCTTCTGCAACAAGTTCTATTTTTGTTCTTCATGTAAATAGTCAACCAATAACTTGCCATTCTCAAAGTGGAATTCAGTATTCCTTATATTAATTATAGCCTTCCTTCAGCAAACAGTTTTTAAACACAGCATCTAAATTCAGGATCATTGGGCACTAAAAAAAAGAAATGCTATTCAGAAATGCTCCATAAGCTAAATGGGGTAATATTTTTATAGACTTTTGGATAAATGTTGTATGACTCTCAGAAGAGAGAAGTTCTAATTTTATTAAAGAACACTTTGTCCTCAAATCTCCTTTCCAAATTCAATAAATAGAGAAAGCCCCCAGTGCAAAAGCATGAAGTGCCTACGTATCCACCAGAAAATAATTATGTTAAGGAGACAGTAATATTTGTAACATTTAAAGAAATTCATTACTAAAGAGAAAACTTCTCTGAGTTGGGGTGAAGGACAATCACATTGTAGTTTTTCTGAAACAGCATGAACATCATGATTTGCATTTTCTGTTTCCTTTGACCTGATAGTCTGATTGTCTCTAAATGAAATAACTGGCCTTGATGTGTATAGACAGAGGATATGGTTACCCTGGCAACAGGTACCATGGACCACATGTGACCCTTCTCCAAAGAAAATCTATGCCTCTTTTTTAAAACATAAAACAAAACAAAACAAAGTCTACTGTCTCCTACTTAAAACAGAACAAAATAAAATCCCAGTTTATTAACACTAACAGAAGAACATTCCCAACTTATTTCAGCTTCTTTATTTAGCAAACTGTTTTCCTGTGGATTTTGAAATGGATCAACATCACTTCTTTGTGTTAATCTCATCACCATGAGTAATCCAATTGGTTGGGTAAATTTAAAGTACTGAAAACTCTTTCTGGCATTCACAGTCTGAAGGTCCAGCAGAGGGAGCCCACACATTACTGCTGTTTTTTAAACGTCAGTCTAAAATGATGATACAATTTTAAAAGTTCCAGTAATAGAACTTTTGATATTTTGGGACTCTAGAGATAACTACACGGAAAAGTGTAAATCCTCTAATGTCATTTTGTTATTGTTGATGTTTAAATCTAATGAAGTGCCAGTATTTTTTAACATGTTTATGTAAGTAAAGAGTTTTTAGATCTATTTATGTAACCAATTCAAGGCTACCTAATGGGATAGATCTAACCTTTATTTCAGATTTCCCAAAAGTTTTTACTCATATCCACATCTCCATAAACATGCATCTCCTAAAATGTTGGCTGCAGACAACCAGGGCACACCCATGAAAAATGTCATGGAATAATATTTTAACTGAGAATAAAAAACATGAGGAATCCCTAGCTGGTTCCGTAAAAAGAACACAAGTAGTTTTCACGGCATTGTTTTCATGTCAGGAAAGATGTCTTTGAAAATGACATGCCTTCCATGGGAAGCTGTGGGGCCCCAGGGCCATCCTTGCTCCTAGAAGACACACAGACATGCTAGGTGATGCTCATCATCAGCCAACAGTCACTTGTCCAATCTTTTCCTTCAAAAATGTTACTTGATTTCCTTCTCTCTTCTGGTTACTGTTTCAAGTTTGGAGAGCAGAAGCATAATAAAAATAGCTACCATATATTGTGTTGTTATGATGATGTAGACACTGTGATGCATTCTCTCTTCCTAAGGGTTACAATAGCTAATTTACTAATGAAAAACTGTATGTATCTCAGAGAACTTAAATAAATTGCCTACAGTCCCAAAGGTAGTAATTGACAGTTTGCATTTGAATGAAAGTCTCTAAGACCCTGCAGTGCCCACTGGTAACCACTGTGGAATACTGCCTTACTAGACTCAGGAGATTCACAGCCCATCAATTTCACTCTTGTTTCTACTGAAACAAGAATTTCTTGTCCTTAGTGCAAAGACTTCTAGAAAGGAAAATGAAAAGTGGAAAATATTTGAGTGTTTATCATGAGCCAGTCACCACATTAGATGCCTTATATGTCTTATTTAATCTTTACAGCAGCCCTAGGAGGCACATATTATCCACATTTTACAGGTGAAGAAATGGAGGCCCAGGAGATTATACAATATACCCAAGATATAACATGAACTCAGGATTTGAATCTAGATCTTTCTGATTTTAAAATCTTCATGGTCATCCTGCTTCTAATTATGCAATTATTTCTTTCAACAGTTTCTCAAAAATAAAAAGTGCCTCAAGTAGTTATTTGGAGTTAGCTCAGAAGAATTTTTAAGGAAATTTTCTAAACTTCAACTCAAATATTCATTCACAATTAAGTTTCTTTCTTTCTTTCTTTCTTTCTTTCTTTCTTTCTTTGTAAATTTATATTAATTTTTACATAGAAACATGGTTAATTTTTACATAGAAACCATGTTTCTCATCATATAATCTAAACAGAACCTGTTAACTGAAACAATCATAGGGCTTAAAAACTGCAGTCAGTGGGCCTTAGTACTCATTAAGTCTGATTCTCTTAGTTTATTAGTGAGAAAACTGAGGCCCAGAGGAATTGACTTGGTTGATTTCCTATCATTACTAAGTGACAGCACAGAACTACCATTCTAACCCAGGAAAGCAACATTCCCCTTACCCTGCTTCAAAAAGGATTTAAGATGACTTTTATTAGAAACAGATCTAATCCTCGAGTAGTGACCTGGGTCATAACCTGACATTGAGTTTGGAAAAGTTAAAGTCAGTTTTATGAGGCCAGTGCTGGATTGTACTCATAGCATGAAAATAAAAACTAAGGCAAGTTTTATTCAAAGGTAAAAAAATAAAATGGACTCACTACTCAAAATTTAGTTAGTTTCAAAATTCTTTTAAGATCAAACTAATGAGCCAAAGATAAAATTTATAGAGTTTTAATTTGGGTAAAACAGCAAGTTGGACCATATAATGAGTATTGCAGTATCAAGTTCAGAAGATGTGATTATGTCATTGATTTACTATGCCACAACACTAATTTTAGCTACACATGTATATTGTAAATTTTAATTCAGCATTGCATACAATTTTTGTGGCTCCCTTCTGTTATTTACAGGTGGACAGTTTCCACAAGTAAGTTTCAAAACACACACATGTGTACAAGCACACACATGAACACACACAGTTTTTAAAGCAATCCATGACACCTGCCATGTGTTTAGAGTCACAGCAGAAAATTTGGGTGTGTGAGGACAGGACAGCAGCTAAATCCTGTTGAGATCCTGACCCCTAATATCTTGAACAGTTCTGAAAAAGTCCAGTCTGTTGGGGTGACAACATCTGATTGGGAAGACAAGTTAGTTTTTAGAGGCCTTACTTTCATAAAAGTCCCCTAACCTGATCAGTTTATACAGATGTCCATAATATGATCTCAGCAGTGATAAGACTCATGTATAAGAAAGTCTGACACAGCCTTAACTACGTTATTGGTTGAGTATGTACCCCCTAAACTTTCAGTACTGGCCTGCAGCAGAGAAAAAGTAGTCAACCACAAAGTAATTGTGTGCTAGGAGTGACTTAAAGGGACCTGCAGATGCGGCCTACAGTTTTAGAGGAGCTCATAAGCCATTGGCAGAAATAGGGCCAATGGAAAAATACCCAAGTTCACAAAAATTTAAAAAACAAAGTAAAACTTAAAAATAATATTTTAACCATATTATCATCCTACTTTTAGTCATTTTTTATTTGCTACCCATAGCTTAGTATCTGGTAATTGTAGGCATTCCATAATTGTTGATTGAATGGGTAAAACCTGGCAGCCAAGATTTATTGAGCACTTTCTGTGTGCTACACAGTAAGAACTTCTAACTGCATTATCACACTTAAACCCATGATAATTCTATGAGGTCTGGTTGTGGAAACACGAATTCTGTTACATATCCAAGGTCACCCAGTGAGTGTGGGAGGCAGGATTTGAAGCAAGGTCTGGCGCTCCAGGGGGGTTCTTTTGATCACTAGGATACAAATCCTTAAAACAGGTTAAACTTGGAGTGTTTCTATCAGGAGCTAAACTGTTGGTGAACTCTTGTCCTGTTCACACAAACTTTGTTATTTTTTTTAGTGGTAATGATTATAGCATGGTCATATTGTTGCTGCAAGTTTTACTGGCTTATGTGAGGTATTTTATTTGGTTTTCTATAAATGCCTCTTTAAGAAACATAGGGACACTGGACTTAAATGTAACTTCAGGTCACTCGTCCAAAAATTCCTGTGAAAATGTCGCTTCCCATGGGTAAAAGATAAATTCAGGATATAGGAATTGATGCACAACATTTTAATTCTTGCTACAAAGCCCAGGCTTCTGCGCATAAATGGGCTTTACATCATGTCATGTTATAGCAGTCTACCACTGTGTCACCTGGGTGTCACCTTACTGACATTCAAATTCCAGGAGAGCTAGAAAAATTTCTTTTCCCATTAAACAGTACTTTAAACAAAACTTAAACCCAAAGTAGGATTTGGAGCTCACCTCTGAGCTCACGGAAATGTGAAGACGGTCTAAGACCAGGTCCAAGTGGTATAATCGCTTGGAATTCGGTCTGATATGTTTTCCTTGTTAATTAAAAAAGGAATTATTTTCTCTTGCCAGTGAGTGGCCTTTGGATTGGGAATATTGTATAACCCAAGAAAACATCTTAATAAATTAGTCAGAAAATATGTTGTTCAAGCAATCTTGTTTTTTGGCCTTTGGGGAGAATATACGGATAAGTGATCCAAGGGGGAGGGTGGGGCAGGAAATCTGCAAGATGAATGTTGGAGAACTGCGTTCTTTGTGCATTCAGGATCCACAATAATTCATTGTACTGGTCAGATGCTTATAAAACAACTTCTAGTATGTTGGATCCATAAAAGACACATCACTTTTAGAATAGTTTACTGCCTAAGAAAATCATTTGTTACATAATTGAATAGATTAATATTTCTTCCTATATGTCCTTCCATGATGCCATAAAACAAATTAGCTCTATTTTTTAATCTTGAATTCCTTTTTCTCACGGGATGCAAGTTGAGACAAAATATGTCCTAACTGGCCATTCCTCTGCAGATGACCTCTTTCATTTGGTATAAATATGGATAAGTGTCCTGCTTAGCCCAAGTCATTCCTTTGAAAATAGCTTGAGTTAAACGTGATTTTCAAGTGACAGTCTTGAGATGGAATCTAGAAACAACTAGATTAAGCTACCTCTTTAATCACAGAATCTCTTGTTTGAAAGGTACCTCAAAAGGCCACACAATATAACCACATTAACTACAGTTTACCATTAACTACAATCAGTCAATATTCATGGAATACTTGCCAGCACCTATGCTCCAAATTTGTTTAATTAAAAAACAAAGAATTTAATTTGATTCCCTGTGCCTTTATTGTCACTTCAGGACCCTCTAAACAGTTCCTGCTCAATGCTATTTAAGATACAGCACGATAGTGGTCAGGCAAGGAACATGTCTGTGGAAATTTTGATGGCAGAGTGGTATTGTGTGACCACTGACAGGCTGTGTTGTCCGTTAACTGCACAAAGGGGCTTGTCAGGAGAAGGTTGTCTGGGTTCAAACTTGGCTGTGATGTTTGCTAGCTCTAAGATCTCTGGTGCTGTACAAGTCTCTAAGTCTCTCAGTTTCCTACTGTATCAAAAGGGATAGCAATGCACTGGCCTCACAAGCTTGTGTAAAGGTCAAATGCAAAAGCACACATGCACAACTTAGCATGGCTCCTTGCCCACAGTGCGTGCTCAGTTCACGCAGCTGTTACATAGAACACGATTATGTGATTATCATACTGTGGCCCTTGTGACAGCGTAGTGTCTGCCACACAATGGGTGCTCAGCCCACATTTATCAAGTGAGTGAATGAACAAATGAGGGAGACAGCTCCTCTACTGTGAGAAATGTTGATCAGAATGTGTGCAGTCAGCCCAGACGTTTGCTATACAACAACTCCGGGCACAACCTATATTCCCAAGTAAGTTGATAAAGTTGTCAAACTCGGTCAGTAATCTCTACTCTTTTCTGGAATTCTAGACCTTGACTACAAGGTAGTTGAGGTTTAGGGGCAAACGCAGCATGCGGTAATTTTACCCAGAAGAAAAGCTGTCATTTTTATGTACAGCTAAACATAGGAGTCTTGGCTCAGACTGGCTTCATGGTCCAAAGAGGTCTGGTAGGTTCGAAGCAAATAAAATGAAGAGCAGCTCTTGTTTAAATAAGGCCATGCAGAGACGTGGATTCAGCGTCCTTACATTGATTGTAGGTGGTGTTTACATTTCAAGATACAAAGTGGTGTTGGCTAATTTCCACAGTAGAAAGTTGCCTTAGTGAATATTTTCAGTAATTTCTTTTTCTTCCTCGTTCTTAATAAAGAAAAAATATTTGAATATCTGATATGAGTGATTGCAGCATGCAAATGCAAATAAGAAGGACAATTTTATTGCAAATCACTAATAACAATAAAAAAGACATTAATTAAAAAGAAATAAGACAAATTTTTGAAAAAAATTTTTCACATATATTTTTGAAATATTGAGGGATTATGGTATTTTACATTCTTAAATTAACAGATTCTTAAAAGCTTTATTATATTATCATCTATCACTTTTATCGTGGGTTGGTTTATTTCAGCACAACAGCTATTTTTTGAGCACTTACTCTGTACTAATGATTTGGTCCCTGAGGGGATTGCACAACTTGGGGAATAAAGCTAGTTTTAGTTATAAGACAGTAAGTGCTCTGATGAGTAGGAGGACATTATAAGAGAAACCAAACATAGGTCAGAGAGGTTAGAAAAAGTTTCCTAAAGGAGATGAAACTTGAGTCGTGTTTTGAAAGATGAGTAGGACTTAGTCAGAAGGTGGAACGGGGCATTTCAGGTAAAGGGAGCCAAAGACACGTGGGAAGGAACATGCTGCTCATGAGGAACTGCAAGTCACAGGACCCTCAGGAGGCGCACTGTTGGGGGGAGAGGGCAGAAGATATGAGGGCAGCGGGCTGGGTCAGTCCATTTACTTTACTTCATTAGTGTGATCAAATCACAGTGTGCCAGCATTTTCAAACTGTGTTCCACTGCTTGTTAGTAGCTGTTACTTTGGGGAAAGCAAGAGATCATGAGTCAAACGCTTACGGGCCATGTTTTATTATACAATATTGTGTTTTTCTTTACTTCAAGTATTTTCAGGACCTTTATTATGTCGATGGCCTTTGTGATTTTGCAAGAGGAGGACACAGCATGCAGCATTTTCTAAACTTACCTGGACACAGCTCATCTTGTAGCTTTGTGTTGCATCTTGCAGGATTTGAAGCATTTTCTGAACTTATTTCAGCAGGTCCTCTTGCAGGACTTGCATTTCATGGAAAACCCTTTTGGCAAAAGTGCATTCTAGTAGAAAGGTAGAGGAAGAATGTGAAAGGGGAAAATTAGATGGAGGCAGATTAATTATGATCTCATTGTCATAGTCCTGGAGTGGCCTAGAGAGGGACGGGGCAGAACCAACCTTCATTAGTAGACAACAAAGACGAAGAGCAGGTGATTGATTGAAAGCATTTTGGAATCTATGTGAAACACGGATCTGGTGATTGCCTTCTCCCATTAAATTAGGAGGTTAAAGTCAGCAGGACTAGGCAATTGATGGCATATGAAGGGTGAAGATAGGATGAGTGAATCAATACTGACTCAGGTTCCTGATCTGGGAAAGTGGGTGACAAGTGGTATTTTCAGTGAGACCTGAAATACTAGAGGAACAACTTGGATCTAAGAGTGCTGGGAAGTAGGCTTTTAGACATATAAATGTTAATGTGTCCAG
Source organism: Camelus bactrianus (assembly GCF_048773025.1). Classification (NCBI taxonomy): domain Eukaryota; kingdom Metazoa; phylum Chordata; class Mammalia; order Artiodactyla; family Camelidae; genus Camelus; species Camelus bactrianus. The sequence continues at coordinate 2,297,319 of NC_133566.1, forward strand.
GGAACAAGTTGAATATTTAAGTGGATGTGGGAGACAGGAGCACACAGCAGTAGTTCGGTCCGTGTGAGTGGATGAGATTACTCATCCAGGGAGGAATATGGGTCATTTTACCAAAAAGCAATTTGCAAAAGGCTGTCCTTCTCAGGGAATTGCTTTCAAAGAATTATCCATTTAGGAAATTGCCTTTTGGCTAATTGTACACTGGCAAACCATCTGTAGGCAAATTGACCTAGAGCCACCAGGAAAGCTGTAGGGCACGAGAGGATTCAGGACAAAGATGAACCTTTGAATTAAGACATGGCAGATTCAAAGAAAAAAACTCAGAAAAAAGAAATGAAGGACTATGGAATGAAAGGATATATTTTCACTAGTATAATTTGTTCTGCCAAACAAGTATTTATTTATATGAAAATGTCTGCTTCAACAGAAGAATTAATACCAAACTCTTTAAGCTGCAAGATAGGTGGGAAGCTGTGTTTGTTCTGAAATGTGCTTGAATAAATGGTCCAAGGTCAGGATTAACTGAACTACTTTATCTCTAACAACAGTACCCTGTTACCAGTGTTATCCATGCCTACTGTGTATTTTTAACATAGCTCAGACTAAGCCTAGATCTTCTTGCCTATAATAGTGATGACTGTACACTGCTAGACACATTACATGCACATAATAGCAGCCAACATGCTTCAAGATAGAAATAATATGACTTTTATTTTTGATATCTCTTGCTTAAGTAAGAAATGATGATGATTCTTGGATTCTAATTTTGTACTCTTTAGTGAAATCATGGGTTTCTTCAGCAATGATCCGTCATCTTCAGAATTAACTGTGCCTTGTATAGCTGCTGCTGCTGCACTAAGACCTGTGCCTAAGATCTCAGATTATCACCAAGGAGTAAGTGTGTGGCCTTGTGTGGGGGGACTGTGTGGCCATTAGAATGAGCAGAAGACAGGCTTTCTAGCCCCAAGTTTTGTTTATTTATCTTTATTTTTATTTTAGAAAGAACACTTAACATGATATCTATCTTTGTAACAAATTTTTTAAGTGTACAATACAGGATTGTTGATTACAGGGACAATATTGTAGAGCAAATCTCTAGAACTCAGTCATCTCACATAGTTGAGACTTTATGCCTGTTGCTTAGAAACTCCCCACTTCCCTTCCCCTCTATCCTTTGTCAATCACCATTCTAGTCTCATTCTATGAGTTAGGCTATTTTAGATACCATGGATAAGTGAAATCATGCAGTATTTGTTTTGCCACGACTGGCTTATTTTATTTAGCAAAATGTCCTCATGGTTTGGCCATGTTGTCACATACCACCACACACTGGATTGCTTTTTAGCAAAAAGAAAGGAAAGGAGTATATATCGAGTTCTATTGCAAGTGGCTGTAAAGCAGGGAAGATAAGCTAGATCAGAGGCCTAGCAGGAAAGCAGAGGACAAGCTGGGTGTCGACAGTAGCTGCTCATTCTCTGAAATCCCTGAAGTTTGAGTTTCAATTATTCAGATAGGCAATGACGATCCATTCCTTAAATGAAAGCCTTGGGTTGCAAACTTCTAAAAAGAGAAGACAAATACTGGGAAACCATGTTTGAATGATATCAACATCCATGAATTAAAGAAATGTTCTAATACTTTATCCACCTAAATCCAGGCAGCCAGACATTGGTGTCCTGCACGTTCTTTAGAGATGAAGTATTTCCTCCACATTGTCTGTGCTGGGCCAGTCCAGCCTGGCATCTAAGGGCATGCTGTGCCCATCCTTTTAGCCATACAGATTCTATCTGTCCTTTATGATTTAGCTGAAGGTGCCTTTTGTCCATGAAGATTCTCCTGACTTCTCTTGTTAATATCTCATTGCTCTATATCATTAGTTCATTCCAAATATATTTATTGAGTGTCCATTATGTGTCAGACTCAATTCTTGGTCCAGGGTTATAGCAGTGAACAAAACCAAGCCCCCTTTCTCAAAGAACTTACATTCTAGAAGGAGAAATTGAGTAAGAAAATAAATAATCTCTTTGTCTCTAGATAGATAGACAGAGAGAGATAGAAATGGATAGATGGCTGGAAGGACAGATGGATAGATGGAGATAAAGTTGATAAAGGCTATAAGAAAAAAATAGGAAATAAATAAATAATAATACTAGCAGATAAAGAAAATGCAAGTGAGTGATCAGTGTGTGTGGTGAAGGAGGGCTGACAAGCAGGACTTATTATTATTAGCGTTTGCTGCCATATTGTGAACTGCTTGAAGAGAAGTGCTCTGTTCTTTTTCTCTTATGCTCTCATCAGTGCCCCAGCACAGGGCTGGATATAGGCAACAGGCTTAACAGATGTTTGTTTATTGACACAGTTTTTCACTTTTCATCCGGATGTTTTGGCATGACAGAGGTGCAGCTTTAGTTTCCATTGAAATATCAAATTGGTCTAAATAGGCTGGGCTAGAGGTTTGGTTTCATGTTTGTATGCAGAGCAATATGCTCTAAATAAATCCAAGGGGATTCAGTGACAATTTTTGGCAGCAGTTTCTCCTCTGTGCTTCTGTTTTTCCTTTCTTGGTTTTCCCTGATGTCCTTCCATTACTGAGAGATTTCCGAGTGCAATTAGTGTGGCTCCACCCAGTGGCCTTTCGCCTTTGCCCTGAACAGATGATAAAGCTGAAGCAAAGGAAAGGAGGATCACAACAGAGGCCACTGAAGGGCACTCTCTGGGCCTGGGAGGAGTGGGAGCATGTAGGGGTGATGTTCTCATCCATTTATACCTCACCCCCTTCAGATCTCACTGAACCTGCTGAAGAAGGGCACAGGCTAACAACAAGAAAGACTTTTGCCTCAGGAGTTACCAGGGGCAGTGCCAGGAAGGAGAAAAGCAGAGAGAGAATGGAGTAGGGAGGGGGAAAAAGGATCTCAGGATAGGGGGTCAAAAACAAACCAGGCCAGAAAAATGCTTTTCCTAGCTTTTGTATGAGACATGGCATCCCCAGAGAGAATTTCTTAAACTCAGTGAACTTCCAAATGGCATTAGAAAGGTTTCCACCTGGAGTCTCGGGAGAATTTATAGTATCCTTGGAAAGGGTTTTTAAACATCTCTAGCCTGCAAAGAAACTAAAACAACAATCTCCTTTGCCCTGTGCTGTTTGTATTTCCCCTCCTGTTTATTAATGCAGTATAACTTTGTCAACACAAATGAGAACTGCACGAACTGGGCCTCCGTGAACACAGGCCTTCTGCCCGCACTAATTTCACCTCACCATGAACCCTGGGAGGGAGACACGGTTACTTCTCTGTCACAGAGGAAGAAACCCAAGTCTGAAGAGATTAAGAGCCTTCCCCCAAGCACACAGCAGCTGTGTCAGAACGGAGATTCAAAACCAGGTCTCTGGGGTCACAGTCAGAGTCCATGAATTCTTTATGTCTTTTAACAGGAATCAAATTGTTCAGGTGAGAAATTACAAGTATAGTGCTGATGGCTGAAAATAGAGTTACCGTTCTCCCCATCACACACACACACAAACACACACACAGCCTGGATGTAGAGGGATGTAAATAGAATAACAGGTCATGTTACCGTCCGTCCTTGCCTGGCTCCATATGGATCTTCTGCCTAATTTCTTTTTCCTGCTTGGATTCCTCTCAGGCCGTGGGCACGCAGGCTGGCTTTTATAACCGTGATGATTTATAGTCATGTTTTACTTGGTTTGCCATGTAGGAACTTATCCTGAAGATCTCCAACACCCTGAAGGTGTCAAACAACCCTACCATGGGATTGGAAGGTAATTTTTATGAAAATCAGGCGACAGTGAAGAAAAGGAAGTGAGAGAAGATTCTAATAAATAGACTTCAGCGGTAAAGATTAAAAGTGAAAAATAAAATTTGCTTTAGGTGCTCGGCTACTGAAATCCTGATTTGGAGCCTGCCCTTCAACATACAAATTATAAAAGTACAGTGAAAATATTATGAGAGTGTGTCAGCTGACTTCTAGTTGAAAGCCACTGTGACCTGGGGAAGTCCTTGAGTTATAGTTTCCTCGTCTGCAAAATAAAGGGATTTATTTTAGATCATTTTGTGTCAAATTTTACGTTCTTTTAAAATTTCCCTTGTTTAAAGTTATGTTTTTTGAGCCTCTAAAATGACTCAAATAATATTCTAAATATTCTTTTTAAATATTTTATTTTAAAAATTACTATCTGAAGATTGGACTAAGTGTACAAGGGGACCTAACCTGTATTTTGTGTTCATAATTCACCTAGAATCACATGGATAGAATTATCCTCACTGCCATGGCTATTTGTAGAAAATGGATCCATTTGGGGGTCATGAGCATGAAGTCTGGAGGTTCAGGGCAGTGACACTTGCTCTCTTGCTGAGGAGATTTCAGAAACATCGTGCAGCCTAGAAAAGCGGCCCTCAGGACCTGTCACCTAGTGAAACTGACAGAGCAGCCTGTGAGGAGGCCGCCAGCCAGGGACACAGGCACACAGCAAGTGAGGGGCGCCAACAGCCTGCTGCTTTTGGTGAGCAAATGCAACAGCCTCAGCCAGCAGCCACCAGAACAGCTGTCATGCTGAGGTCACAGCACAAGGTTACAGGACACAGCATCCGGGAAGAATTATAAGGACAGGTAACACTTCAGCAATAGCTAAAGATCAGAGAGAAAAGAGATCTTTTCAGCTGAGTGGAAGACAGAGACATAAGGAAATATTTATAGCAAATGATTTCCAGTGTAATCTAGAAATGTTCTGTGGCAGTCATTGAAACTTTGTAGTGAAACCACAGTAATTCTTTGGTCTCAGTTCTTAGTGGGGACTTTGGGTATACATGAAAAACAGAGACTTTGACCAAACTGAGCTCCAGACAAGCAAAAAGTAATTCAGCAGATGGCTGTGCATTTCTAAATTCTCAAGTATTACTGAGCCTCGTACCCTTGGATCACACGTCATATCCCATTGGTATTAGAGATGGTGGCTTTTCCTTTCCTTGCTGTGTGGCCATCTGGTGCAGTGTGTATCTGTGCTTTTCCTCTTTTTAATACAGGATTCATCAAAGTAATGTGTATATTTCTTTAAATTCTGCTGTTTAGAAATGTGTTTATCTTATGGGTTTTATGATCTTTCCTTTTAGAAATTGACTTGAATAATTTTGATGTTAAAACCTTTATTAGTTTGATTTTTAAAACATTTTATGAACATTCTTTCTCACTTCTGACTGACCCCGTAACTGCAAGATATGTAATAGTACCTGTGTGGAATTTGAGGGACATTGTCACTTTGCTTATAGTGGGTCTTAGGGTGTCATATGACAATCATCCTTAAAATGAATGAAAACATATTCTTAGAGGGAATTTTGGTTAATTTGAGGCTGTTGTCTTTTGGGAAATCTGATACTCATCAACCAAGGCTGGGGATTACTGTTCTGAAATTGTAATTTTGCATAGCAATGATCTTAAATGTCTACAGTGTTTGTAGCTGCCCCAGAATCATTCTTTTTAAATGAAGAATTGGCCAGAATTGAGAGCTGTGTCTGTAGAGGAAAGTTCCACAGGCTGGTGATACTTGCAGGAGGAAAACAGGGAGGCCTGGTTCCATCGACTGTGAAATTAGACAGAACACAAGTGAAAGGACAGGGAGGGAGCGAGGCTGGGAGTATGATGACCTGGGACACTAAGCCCGCTCACTGCTAACCAAAGATAAGGTGGGGGGATGATAGACATTTCTTCCTTATGTGAAGTGCAGTTCCTTTGCGGGAACAGATGCAGGAGATCTGAAGGGAAAAATCCCACTCTTCAGGCTATGGCAAGAGATAATCACTGGTGTGCCTGGGCACTACGAGTCCCAGGCCCTCCCCAGTAGGAGGAGTCCCCACTCTACACGGTGGAGACCAATGGAAGCAGGAGAAGCCTCAGCATGTGGGAGGCCAATCTGAGGAGCTGTTCCCATGGCTCATTCCTGACCCCTGCACCAGTTACCTTCCTCACAGGTGGGTGCCTGGAAGTAGCAAATTTGGCTGGGGAGGGGACAGCAGAGATAGCAAAAGTTGTAGACAGAAATAAGAATATGGTGCTACAGCGAGTAGCAGGGGATTCCCTGAGTGGCAGCAGGACAGGAGGCCAGGGGTATCTCCATAAGCACCTAGCCACCAAGAGAAGCGAGGCAATTGAGGGGCACCCCAGAGGGAAGAATTTGGAGGGGCTGTTGTTCCAGGGACTCCACTCTGTTGTCCCTGTTTTGTTCTGTAACTGCATCTAGGCCTCGAGAAAAGCTTTTACGAGTGAAACAGAATTTTGGAAGAATGAATGACGAGTGAGAAGAATGAGTAAAGAATTTACACTGAATATTAGAGGGCTCTGTGTCCATTGACTTGTTAGATTATGCCTTGTTTTGTATGTTTGCTAGCAACTCATTTTAAGAAAACTGAAAATAAAAAATAATGTGTCTTCCTTTCATGCCATTCCATGGTTCAAAAGCATTTTCACATGTTTTACATCATTTATAAATAGAAAAAAATTATGAGATAAACAAGGTTTGTTTTTCCAAATTTTTGGATTAAGAAACCAAGCTCAGGATGATGGTTAAGTTACTGTTCAAGTTTACATAATCTGTAAGTGAATCAAGGTTTGATTCCAGTTCTTCTTTGTTTTTATTTTATTATGTTTCTTTTTGGTTTGGACAGTTTACACATTCACATGATTAAAAAATCCAACCGTAACAGCATTAAGAAATCCCCCTCCAACCCCTGTCCATGTCGACTATAGTCATACCCCCTTTTATAAATAAAAGATATCATACTATGTACCCTTTTTTAAGACTTTTTTTTGACGCAGTTAGTAATTTATCCTGGAGCTCTTCCCAGGGCCACGCACAAAGTGCCCCCTCCTTGCTTTGAGTCGCTGTATGCTGCTCACTTGGGTGGAGGGTTCACAGGTATAAGTTTGAGTTTTATAACATTTGGGTTTTTTTCTATTACAAACAAGGTTTTAGTGAATAGTTGCACATACATCATTTCATTTTATACATATGCTTCTGTAGGATAATTCCTCAAAGCAAAGTCTTGGGTCAGAGGATAAATGCATTTATAATTAAATAAAAATTGCCAAATTTCTCTTCATAGGAGTTACACTATTTTACACTTTCACTTGTAATATGTAAGACCGTCAGTTTCTTCATAAAATTGCCTGCAAATTGGTATTGTCTAACTTTGAATTTATGCCATTATGATTGTTTAGGCTAATTGCTTGGTGTAACCTTAATTTGCCTTTTTGGGGAAATTTCTCCTTTTGATTTTAATTTTTTATTGAAATATATGTGATTTACAATATTACATTAATTTCAGGTGCACAACATAGTGATTCTAAATTTTTATAGTTTGTGCTCCATTTAAAGTTATCATAAAGTGTTGGCTATAATATCTGTGCTGTACAATATGCCCTTGTAGCTGATTTATTTTATACATAGTAGTTGTACCTCTTAGTTCCCTATCTCTGAATTTCCCCTCCCCCTTCTCTCTACCCACTGGTAACCACCAGTTTGTTCTCTTTATCTATGAGTCAGTTTCTGTTTTGTTATATTCATGTTTGTTTTATTTTTTTAGATTCCACATATAAGTGATAACATACAATATTTGTCTTTCTCTGTTTGATTTATTTCACTAAGTATAATACTCTTCAGGTCCATCCATGTTGTTGCAAATGGCAAAATTTCATTCTTTTTTATGGCTGAGTAGCATTCCATTTTATATATATAAATTACATCCTTCTTTATCCATTCATCTATTGTTGGACACTTACATTGCTGCAATATCTTGGCTATTGTAAATAATGCTGCTATAAACATTGGGGTGCATGTATCTTCTCCAATTAGTGTTTTTGTTTTCTTTACTTATATACCCAGGAGTAGAATTTTCTGGATCAAATGGCAGTTCTATTTTTAGTTTTTTGAGGAACCTCCATACTGTTTTCCACAGTGGCTGCACCAATTTACATTCCCACCAACAGTATACAAGAGTTCCCTTCTCTCAACATCCTCACCAACATCTGTTATTTGTGGTCTTTTTTGATGATAACCATTCTGACAGTTGTGAGGTGATCTCTCATTATGGTTTTGATTTACTTTTCTCTGATTAGCAATGTTGAGCATCATTTCATGTGTCTGTCTGCTATCTGTGTGTTTTCTTTGGAAATATGTTCAGATCTTCTGTCCAATTTTTAATTATCTGTTTTTTTAAATATTCATTTGTATGAGCTGTTTATATATTTTGGATACTAACCCCTTGTTGGTCATATCATTTGCAAATATTTTCTCCCATTTAATAGGTTGACTTATCATTTTGTTGATGGTTTCCTTTACTGTGCAAAAATTTTAAAGTTTACTTAGGTCCCATTTGTTTATTTTTGATTTGTTTCCTTTTCCTGGGGAGACATATCCAAAAAAGTATTGCTACGATTTATATCAAAGAGTGTTCTGCCTATGTTTTCTTTTAGTAGTTTTATGGTGAATGGCCTTTAATCCATTTTGAGTTTCATTGTGTACGTGCTGTCAGAGAATGTTTTAATTTCAGTCTTTTACAGGTAGCTGTCCAGTTTTCCCAGCACCACTTACTGAAGAGACTATCTTTTCCCCATTGCATATTCTTGCCTCCTTTGTAATAGATTAGTTGACCATAAATGTGTGGGTTAATATGTAAGCTCTCTATTTTCTTCCATTGATCTATGTGTCTGTTTTTGTGCAGATACCATACTGTTTTGATTACTGTAGCTTTGTAGTATAGTATGTAGTCAGAGAGTATGATACCTCCTGCTCTGTTCTTCTTTCTTAAGATTGTTTTGACATTTGTCTTTTACACTATGAATTGAGATTAATTTTTTCCTCTATCATTTGTCTTTTGATTTTGCTACTTGTTTCTTTCTTTTCTTTTTCAATAATTTTTTTTTATTGAGTTATAATCAGTTTACAATGTTGTGTCATTTTCCAGTATAGAGCACAATTTTTCAGTTATACATTAGCATACATATATTCATTGTTGCATTCTTTTTCACTGTGAGCTACCACAAGATCTTGTATATATTTCCCTGTGCTATACAGTATAATCTTGTTTATCTATTCTATATATACTTGTCAGTATCTACAAATTTCGAGTTCCAGTCTGTCTCCTTGTTTCTTTTTAATTTGGTATTTAGACTTATATTTTTTGGTAGACAAAATGATTTTTTTTTTTTTACAATTTAAAAATGATTCTAGATTTTAAATTAGAAGGGCTTTCTCTAACCTAAGGATATGTTTTCTTCTATTGGCATAACAAGGTATAAAAATAAGATTAAAGCCAATATCTAAAATTTCAATGTCTCCAGGTTAGCATGTTTCATACCAGCACTGGTGGAAGGCTAAATTTGTGCCCTCATTTTCCCATGACACTAGCAGAAACTGTAGTGCAAGACCTTTTCAAATACTTTTATGGGTTTTTCCTTTTTGAAACTTATGTAGATATGTGCAGCATATCTTCTTGAGAAGGTTATCATCATTTGCTAATGCCAATTCCTCACTTGCCAATCTTTCTTAAATCAACTCTGTTTCAAATCAGCAGCCTACATTCCCACTATTCTTCTGAAATTGCTCTTTTCAAGGGCATCTATCACCTTCATGTTGCTTAAACCACTGGTCAATTCTTAGTCCTCATATTAGTTGATCTGAAAGCTACATTTGTCATTGATCATCCTCCTCCTTGAAACACACTTCATTGGTTTCCAGGACACACACTTGCCTGCTTCTTTCTGACTTCATTGGCTACTTCTCTTCAGGCTGCTTTGCCGACTCCTCCTCATATTCCTAATCTCTTGACACTAGGGCCCCTTGGAGTCCAATCTTTTCTCTTCCCTAGCTACCCTCACTCCCTTGGTGGTTACTTCTGTTCTCAAAGCTTCTGCTTCTCACGTCTCTCACCTCCTGAACCTCCCAGATGATACCCAGATTTACATTTCCATTATGGTCATTCCACTAAATCTAGGGTCATCTATTCAGATGCTTACTAAATGTCTCTCCAGTAAGTTCCTCAAATTTAACATATCTGAAACTAAGCTCCTATTCTTTCTCTTTTCTAAGTCTGTTCATAGTTTTCTCCATCTCATTTAACAAACTTAACTTCTCACTTGCTCAGACCTCTCTCACACCCAACATTCAAGGCCCAAAGAAATACTTCTGAACTCAGCTTCAGAATATTTGCCTGACTACTCATCCCCATAGCCTTTGCCCTCATCAAAGCCACCATCACCTGGGTCACTGAAAGAGCCTACTCAGTGGGCTCAAGGCTTTTATCCTTGCCCTCATACAAAGTAGCTATCCCTTTAAGACGTAAGACATCACATTCCTCTGATTAAAAATTCACAATGGCTTCCCACCTCAGAGTTAAAACCAATGTTATTACACAGGCCGCCAAGGCCATTCATAATCTTCTACCTCCACCCTTTCACTCTGACCTCATCTTCTAATACTGCACTTCTCCAGACTCAAAGACCTCCCCACTGCTCCTTGTTTAATAAGCAAGATACTCCCTCACTGTATTAATTTTCTACTGCAGCTGTAAAATATTATCACAAAATTAGTGATTTAAAGCAACACAAATTTATTATCTTACAGTTTTGTAGGTCGCAAGTCTGACACAGGTCTCACTGGGCTAAAATTAATATGTTGGGATGTCTGTATTCTCTTCTGGAGGCTGTAGAGGCAAATCCATTTCCTTTCCTTTTCCAGCTTCTAGAGGTCACCCACATTCATTGGCTTTTGGTGCTTTTTCTCCAACTTCAAAACAAAAATGATAGCATCTCTCTGATCCATCTTCCATAGTCGCATATCCCTGTGACCATAGCTGGGAAAGGTGCTTTGATTTTAAGAACCCAGTGTGGTTAGATTGGGCCCACTTGGATAATCTCTTCATCTCAAGGTTGGTAACCTTGTTAATATCTGCAAATTCCCTTTTGCTATGTAAGTTAAACACAATTAAGGTTCCAGGAATTAGGATGTGGATATCTTTGGGAGGAGGGCCATTATTTTGCTTAGCACTCTCATCTCTTTTAATATTTGCTCATAGATCACTTTTCCTATTTAGGTCCACCACTACCACAGTATTCCCTCTCTTACATTCCTATTTTTTTGTTCTAATAATAGTAATCACCATATAATATACAGTGTGGTATATATTAATAATTGTTTTTTTCTGTCCCCCATCATCAGAGTGTAAGCTGTGTGGTGTCGCCAAAGTTTATGTTTGTTTCATGCTCTACCTGCAATGCCTTGAGCAGTGCCTCAGGATAGCCTCAATAGATACTTGCTGAATGAATGGATGAAAGAAGGAGTGGGGATTAAAACCCAAGGATCTTACCTTGTTTCTAAGGTAGACTTTCCAAATCAAGGGATGAAATACATTTTGAGCCAGTATCCCCATGGATTGATTGTAGAATTTATAAATTTACTTTTACTGATGGACTTATAATAAGTAATGGAATTTACTGGACTTTCACATGTGTACAGTGACATAGTGGATCCTTAGCCCTTATAATAGGGCCTTATTCATAACACAGGATATGATCTAATTTGATCTCAGTTGATCTCACTTGATCTATAGTTTATTGATTTCATAAATATCAAGTTGAAGATGATTCCTTCTATTCCTAGTTTTCTGAGAGTTTGTACCATGAATGGGTGTCACACTTGGTCAGATACTTTTTAAGCATCAGTTGATGTGATCAGATGAGTTCTCTTCTTTAGCCTGTTGATATGGTGGATTATACTGATTGATTTTTAAATATTGAGCCAGACTTGTATCCTTGAAATAAACTCCACATGTTCTTTATATGTTCCTGGGTTTTATTTTCTAATATTTTGTTAAGAATTTTTGCTTGTATATTCATGAGGAATATTTGTCTGAAGTTATAATTTTTGTACTATCTTTGTCTTACTTCAGTTTCAGGGTAATAGTGATTTCATGGAATGAGTTGAGAAGGGTGCCTCCTCCTCTGTTTTCTAGAAGAGATTATGGAGAAGTTCTAGCTGGGGAAAGAAGGCAGGAAAGGGAAATAAAAGACATAAATTAGAAAGGAAGAAATATGCTGTCCCTATTTGCAAGTAACATGATAGTCTATGTACAAAATTCAAGGAAATCTACAAAAAACTTCAAGAACTAAAAAGTGAGTTCAGGAATTTAGAATATAAAATAAACATTCAAAAATCAATTATGTTTCTGAATGTTAACAATGAAAATGTAGAAACCAAAGTTATATAAAAATACCATTTATATCCATTCAAAGTTAGTTGTAAATTTAATAAAATATGCAGGACTTGTATGCTGAAAACTACAAAACACTGATGAAATAAATCAAATGAAGAAACAAACCATGTCCATTGATTGAAAGACTCAACATAGTAGAGCATTGCAAAGATGTCAATTCTCCCCAAATTAACATACAGATCCTATAAATATCTCAGGGAGATTTTTTATAGATGTAGACAAAATTATATTGAAAAGCGAAGGAACTAGAATAGCTTAAACAATTTTCAAAAAGAAGAATAAAGTGGGAGAACTCACTCTACCTGAGTTCAAGAATGATGATGTACCACAGAAACCAAGACTGCGGTGGTACTGGTGAAAGGAGAGGCCCAGAGATCACTTGGATAGAATAAAGAACTTAGAAATAAACCCAGAAAAATACAGTCAACTGATTTTTTTCTAAAGGTGCAAAAGCAATTTGATGAAAAATGAATAAATTTTTTAATAAACAGTGCTGGAGCAATTGGATGTCCACAAGCAAAAAAAAAAAAAAAAGTTTCAACCTAAGCCTCACATGTTATACAAATATTAACTTAAACTGATTAATACGTTTAAATGTGCAATGTAAAACTATAAACATTTTGAAGATGACATAGGAGAAAATTTTCAGTACCTAAAGTGAAAATTTATTAAGGACAACACAAAAAGCATTATTCACACAAAAAATGATAAATTAAACTTAATCAAAATTATAGACTTTTGTTCTAGGAAACCTTATTAAGAAAGTTGAAAAGACAAAAGAAGACTTACAGACTGAGAGAAAATATTTGCAAGTGATATATCTGACAGCAGACTCACATCTAAAATATATAACGAACTTTCAAAAATCAATATAAAAATAGCAAATAATCTAATTAGATTATGAGCATAGAGAAGAAGAGAAATTTCACTGACAGGAGTACATTATGGCAAATTAGTACATGAAAAAATGTTTAATGTCACTAGCCATTAACAAAATACAAACTTAGATAACAATGATATATTAAGCCACACCTCTTAGAACAGCTGAAATAAGAAATAGTGACAATACCAAATCAGCATTTGGGAAGGACGTGGGGCAAGTGGATCTCTCATATATTGCTGGTTTGGCAGTTTCTTAAAAGAACTAAATATACACTTATTATAAAATCCAGCAATAGTATTTCTGTGCATTTATTGCACATTTATTGGAAATTTATGTCTACACAAAAACCTGTACACAGTTATTTGTAGAGGCTTTATTTGTAATAGCCCCAAACTAGAAGCAACCAAACTGTCCCTTGGGAGGTGACAGTTAAACAAATTGTGGTACATCCATACCATGGAATATTACTCAGTAGTGATAAGGAATGCCTGCACAACTTGGATGGATTTCAAGGACGTTACAATGAATGAAAAAAGCCAATCTCAAGAGATCACATGCAACATAATTCCCTTTATATAACATTCTTTTTTACAACATTTTTATTGATTTATAATCATTTTACAATGTTGTGTCATATTTATATAACATTCTTGAAATGACAGAGTTATAGAAATAGGGAAACAGACTAGTGGCTGCCAAGGGTTAGGGATGGTGTTGAGCAGAGAATGTGAGCACGACTGTGAGGAAATAGCATAAGGGAGATATTTGTGCTGGTGGAATATTTCTGTTTCTTGATTGCAGTCATGCTTATACAAATCTATACACTTAATAAAATGGAAAAAGCCCAGTAAAGGCTTGCTTTCAGCTAAGTCTAGGTCTGGGGTAATGGTGTAAATCGAATCACAGAGTTTGTCCCACCTGGAGGAAAGAAATATGAGCATGACTTGAAGATATTGTGGGTTTGATTCCAGACTACAATAAAGTGAATATCACAATAAAAATGACACAGAACTATCCATGCATATAGTAGCAATGTCCAATTCCTGATTATAATATTATACTATAATTATGTAAGATGCAGCCAGTGGGGAAACAGAGTGAAGAGTACATGGGTCCTCTTGATTACTACCTTTGCAGTTTCCTGTTTAATCTATATTTTAAAATAAAAGTAAAAAAAAAATACATGTTTTATTCCAGTGCATCATGGTTATCTACAGAAAATACAGATGCCAAATATGCTTTTTAGAGATATAGTGCCACTTATTTTGAAAAACTATTTTTTATTGAGGAGAAATCACATAACATTAAAAAATAACTATTTTAAAGCATACAGCTCAGGGGCTTTTAAGTACACAAAGCTGTGCAATCATCATCACTATCTAGGTCCAAATCATTTCATCAGCCTGAAAGGAGACCCTGTACTCATTAAGCACTCACTACCGCTATCTACTCCCCTCTACCTGCAGCCCCTGGAAAGCCAGTCATCTACTTGCTGTCTCTACTACAGATTTACCTGCTCTGGATAGTTCATATAAATGAAATCATACAATATAGGACCTTTGTCACATGCTTCTTTCACTTGGCATAATGTTTTCAAGGTTCATCCATGTTGTGGAATATATCAGTACTTCATTCCTTTTGTGACTGAATAATATTCTATTATAAGCTTGCACCATGGTTCGTCTATCCTTTCATCTGTTGATGGACAATTGGGTTGTTTCCACCTTTTGGCTATTGTGAATAGTCTTGCTATAGACATATGGTGGCAATTTAATACAAGAAAGTAGTCCATGCTTTCCTTGCAGAAGGTGTAGAATCCATGTAGGTTATATACTGTGGGTTACAACCAGTAACTCTAAGCTTTTGTCATTTATTTGGGAAAGATGACCTGTCACTGCAGTTTTCTTAGTCATTCATTCATCCCAGGTGAATCAAATATTGGAACACTTAGAGATAACACAGGCACTGACTGCTTATTTTGGGAGGAACAAATAAGAACACTTTATGAGATCAGAGACAAAATGTCATCATAAAAGCAATTATAAATTATTAGATGAGAGTCAACATTGTTCTCATAAGTGATCAAGACATAAATATTTTATTCTTTAAAGGCTTCAAAAACATAAAATAGGAGACAAAGTTCTTCAGCAATAAAACAATGTGAACCATGGAGATGCTTAACCTCTTGGGTTCAGTTTATTTAATATGTGGTCATCTTTGTGTCCTTAAATGCTTTAGAAATTAAATATATAACACTTTAGTCACTAAAGTCATTGTTTTCTAATCCTAGAACTAAATAACTCTCCAGAAATGTTTTTAGGCATAGCCAAGTAAGTTTACTCTTTCTTTGTACAGAACCAGTCCAGCTCTTTTCACAGCCTTTCTTCCTGGTTAGCTCTTTCAATTTGAAGCCATTGCTTTCCCAGCCATGCTGCGTGTCAGAACCGCCTAGTACATTTCCTAAAATACCTTTGTCTATGCTGCCACCCAGATCAACTGAATCAGAGTCTTTAGGAACAAGCCCAAGCATCTTATTTAAGTAAAATTCTCAAGTGACCCTAAGATGCTACCAGGGTGAGGGAGTAATGATTCAAGCCAGTGGTTCTCAAACTTGGATGAGCATCAGAATTCCCTACAAGACTTGTTAAAAAGAAGCTGGGTCCCACACTTTGGATTCTGATTCAGTGGTTCTGGGTGGGACCTGACGTTTTATGAGACGAACAAGATCCCCAATGATGCTGATGCTGCTAGCCCAGGATCCAACTTTGAGGACAATGAATTAATGTCCTTTTCTCTCAGTGACGATGAGTACTGGCCAAAGTCCTCCATATAAATACCTTTAAAATTATTCTTTTTACCTATTTTGAAGAATTTCCTTTAGCATGTTAATTAAGATGATGGGCCTTACAGTCAGAAGGCCTGATTAAAAATGCCCCTTCTTCTATGTAACTTTGGTCAAATTTCTTATTTTTTTCTTTTTCTTTTTTCTTTTTGTTAATGGAGGTACTGGGGATTCAACCCAGTACCTTACACTTCCTTATTTTTTAAAGCTCTGCTTTCTCCATCTGTGAAATGGGTATGATATGCTTGTTTTAAGTGTTAAATTTGATAATATATGTCAAGTGATTGACATACAGTAAATAGAATCTTTAACTTTTCTTGATAGCTTTCATTTCCAACTATCACAACTTTCCTTTATTCTAATTGGCTGTCAAGTTCTTTTCTTCTTTCTTATTGGTTAACAAATAAGGAGGTGTGTGTTAAAAATCAAGAAGATAATTAATTTGGGAGTTCAGCTGAGGCTCTCAAAGAACTGACTGAGGGTATTTACTGTTGCATGTAGTGGGTAAAAGCTTCATCTCTGGAGTCAGAAAACCCAGGGTTTGAGTTCTGTCTGAAACTTCTCTAAGTTTGTTTTCCTCTGTAAAGTGATGGTAATAAGAGTTCCTACACATTGAATTATTGTGATTGTAACAGAACAGATAATGCAATGCAGTGATTAGACAGTCCTGGGCATGTCTTAGGTACTCAATAAATGTTAACTATTATTAATCTGAGGGGTAATTGATTCCTAACTGCTCCTTTAAATATTAACTCTCGTTTTCCTCTTTGAGCTGATGTGTTTTTATAGTTCTTTGAGGTATGTCAGGAAGGAATGTAAATTCCCCACGGGGAATGCAACTCTGGAGAAGAAATTTGTTTACTGTTTCTGCAACACTCTTCTAAATGCAACACTGAGAAGGAGTGAAGAGTTACTCTTCAGACACTAAATAACTTCACTATTATTTCCATTGCGAGAATCAAGAGATGAGATGTTGAAACTCTTGGTCAATCATTAGTTTCCATTTCAGATCCTCACTTGGGCACTCTGTCAGTGGACAGCATTACAAACAGGGCTGCCGGTCCGCCTCTGTGGCTTCCTGGCTGGGATGAAGGGAAGTCCTTCACATGCTCTCTGGCAGTGTAAGTGCAGACACCTCTATTCAAAAGCTTTTTTGTTTTTTTGTAATTTTAATTTGATTACAGAATGGAAACCATCCCCAAATGCTCTGGATGTGATGCCAACTGATCTTGAGGCACAGCAGCATCTACAATAGTCTTTTCTGCAAATATATTAACAGGGGGTGTTTCTTCATTCAGTTCTCAGGAAAGGATGACTCTGCTGCTGATAGCACTGAGTCATGTTTCCTAAAGTTTGGTACACATCCCATGGGGGACATGAAATATTTGATGGGTGGTGAATGGACAGGCACTTATTTTAATATTCAGTGTTTAATATACATTAGGAAAAAGCACACATGCTTGTTTTCCCAGATACTCTTGTTTAAAGTAAATCTAAGATACATAGAAAGCTTAAAATTTGAGGTAAGGAAATATTAGGTGAACAATAGTATAAGGGGCATGTATGCAGTTTTGATAAATACAGTGAAGGTGAATGTGATACAAATTTGGGAAACGTGTTGCAAAATATGCAGGCTGTTTGGTGCCTCAGGAGCTAAAAATGATCCATCTGTATATATCACAAGTAGGGGAACATTTAGCTGTAGAGAATGAAATGGCTATGACAGTCTTTTCTAATTTTTCATTCATGTATGGTTATCTTCTAAACCAGCTTTCCTTTACTTGTCGCAATTCTCCCCTTTAAAGATTTTACTAATTATAAAAGAAAGATAAAGAGGAAAGAACCAACACACACATTCAGTGAAAAAGAAAGTGTAAATTTTTGGATTAATGGGTACTTCATTTAAGATGGCCATTAATATGACCAGACTTTCTTGTCAATTTATGAAGTAAGAGCCTGGCTCAAGACATTATATTTTCACATGTTTTATGTAGCACTGGAATTTATTTTGTAATTTAATGGCTAGATTCTTAATCTTATTGGATCCTGAAGGGAAGCAAAATTAGTACTGGAAAAAAAATAAAATAAGTTTTCTTTGCTTATGTGCAAGTCATGCCAAGCTGTATGTTTCATGTAAGATTAATAGTAGAGTGTTTCAGTTCTTTTTTATCAGAAGCAAAAACTGGCTAATTTATCTCCCCAATCCAGGAAACAGAATGGAGTGATATATGCCACAAGACCAGGCATAAAAGAAGCTCTTGAAAATAAGGTCTTCTAAGTTGAATTGGCCAGAAATGAGTCAGAGAACAAGTCATGGTGATGAAGCCATAAATGGCATCCACATTGCTACCATGGTTTCCAAGGAATAATATTCTCATCGTACTACCAAATGTGACTGGTTTATATATCTGCCCTACTATTGTCTCTGTGAAGTAGTATATATATATATATATTTTTACTAAATTGTTTTCATCTTGTTTCATTTGTTCAACAAATATTTATTGAGCACCTTTGATGTGTCAGGCACTCACTGTTTCAGGTGCTGGTGATGTAGCAGTGAGGAAAACCACTGAAGTCCCTGCCCTCAAGGAAACCAGAGCTGTTTATGCGAACTATCATTGTGAACATGATTACCTTCCTACATGAAAATGTACTTCTTAAATATTCTTATTTTCAAGAGGTTCAGAAGTGATTTTAAACAATTAGGAAATGATCGGGAATAGAGTTAGGTCATAAAATTCAGTTAAACAAGTTTAGAGGTAGCACACAAGAAAGAGAACTCACATTTAAAGACAATAAGAATGAACATTTAGAGCACTTGATATGCTCTGGACACTTTGCTCAGCACTCTGTATTTATTATCTCATTTAATCTTCACATCTCCCTTATATAAGTGGTACTATATTATCACCCTCATTTTATGGATGAGGACACTGAACTTAGAACAATTGAATGTCTTTTCCAATGTAATCCAAGCTTGTTTAATGGCATAAATAAGAAATAAAAACAAAAAGAAAGCAATCTGCCCCCACCTTAACCACCATAGAACAGTTCATCCATCCTGGCAGGGGGAAAGAGAAAAAATTAGATTAACACAGAGTATGAATACAAGAGTAAAAATCAAAAAATGGTAGATTTTAGAAAAATTCAGGGATCCTATTTCCATATTTTTATCTGAGTTTGCAATATTTGTGATTGATCCGCCCCCGCCTCCCCATCTCTGACAACAGGTTGTCACATATTTCTAATCACAAATGCAAAATCACAGAAAGTCCTGTATTTTCAAGCCACTGCTCAATGGAGGGCACTTACCAACTTTGGCTACAAGATTAGCCACCACTCAAGTGCTGCTGGATACAAGAGTCTTCAAATGGGGATTCCAGCCATTCCTTTCAAATACATACCAGTTCTGAGTTTTGGAGAACATGTAAAATATGTATTTTTTCTTGAATTTGGAAAAGTTAGGGCAGAGAAGCCATTGTGTTTTTCTCTCCTCTAGGGAGTAAGACTTAATGTAGGGAAAAAAGCAAAGGAGACAGTAGATGCAAAGTGGTCTATATGTGTATTCCTGTAATAAAATCTCATTACACTGGGTCTCCAGTGGATATCTTCCTCCATCCTGGTGGGAAGGGAGTGCTGGCATCTGCACGTGTGCTGGGTACCTTCTCCAGCTGCTTGTTTACTTTTCTAACTTGGGTACATGTAGAAGTTACCTCCACTGTGGAATTAACAAGTAACCTCACCCTGAAAAGTATTTCTGCAGTGTTTCTTGAATGGTTCTCCAATCACAACAATGCTCGTGAGTGGCTGGGAGTGTTAGGTTCTGTTCCGCTGCCACTTCTGGGATTTGCTTTGAAATCTGTGGACTCTGAGTCTCTTACGTGTCTCTCCAGAAAGTAAGGTTTTGGGACCTAGGCAAGATCAGCACATGAAAACCTCCAAGAGAGAATAATACTTTCCTGTCTTTAGATCTCTTCATCAAGGATAAAGGTGAGTGAGTCAGCCAGACAGCTGAATCACAAATACTTGTCAGTTGCCTCCTGTGTGCCAGGAAGAGGGGACAGAGCGACCAATGGCCGGCACAGCCCCAGCCCGAGGGAGGCTCTCACCTAGTGTGGAAACCAACATGGAATAGGTGACTTTGTGTTCACATCAACAGTCAAAGGAACCCAGAAGGTAGTTATTCCCACACATGGAGTAGGGGCCAATGATTTTTCTCATTCACTCTAAAGAAGCCTCTTGCCCCCAAGCGTATATTTTACTGAAAACAATAAGAGGGATTTTTATCTCACAGGACAGGAAACACCATTTCTCACCAAACCTGCGGACTTGATCTATATTCCCAAGTTCCTCACAGCCACAGAGCCACACGTTTTCTCTCTCTTTTGACTCTTCTCTAAACCTCTCTAGTTCCAGTCCTCCATTTCCAGATCTTTCCTTGAATCCTTTCTCTCCTTTCTTAAATAGAACAAATTAATTCTGTTTCACCTCTTTCTAACTTTCATAGCTGCCTCTAAAAACTGACTTAGCAAGCAGCATACCTGCCAATTATCAGGAATTTCTCTCATTAAAAGGCAAGGGAATATTATGTAATACTTTTGATTTCCTCACCTATGTCTCCACCCACTGCAGGGTTTCCACCTCTTTGCAAAGTCTTCCCAATTGGTTTGAGAGTTCCCAGCTGATATTTCACATGTACTTACAAAGTGCTGTCAGTCACCAGATGACATCCTCCATCTGTTTGCTTTTCTGTTTTAGCCCCCTGTGGTTTTCCCATCTGTGGCGGATACCTTCGATGCCTGCATAGTCACATAGTCCAGTGAAGGGGTCTTGGCTCTGCCTCCAGGATTTTCAGCCAAGCTCCCTCCTTTTAGACAGAGCTGCCAGTACACAGCCTGCTGATATTCGAGTGCCAGAGCAGAGCCATAGAATCTGATGCCCCTAGGATATAGAATATATTCTAAGAATATGTGCATAGAATATGTGCTGAGTGACATTGTGTTCATCGTGCAAGGAGGGAGAATGCTTTCCCACTCTTTGTCATCAGAGAGGTCATATGAACACTAGAGGGTTTTTCCATTGACAGAATTTTTGGACTAACAGCATCCTCTTGCTGTGTAGTCTCATTATATTCTTGCTTCAGAGAATTAGGATTTAACATGCCATTACCTGAAATATGTTGCTGATGATGATAGTCTTTTTAAAGATTATATTTGTATTACACATATTTTACTCCTATTACTATCCACTAGAATGTGGCTTCCATTCTAGGCTGTCATTTTCTCAGGGCCTAGAATAGTATATGATCCATAGCAGATAGATAATAATTATTTGTTGATTGAATAAATGGATGTATTGTCTCTGTGTTGCAATCTACACTTTACTATATGTCATTAACATTTTGGATTATATACCTTACCTCCCTAAGTAGATTTTAAGTTGTCTTTTAAGCAAGGACTACATGGGGGAGGAAAAGTTATTTTCTCTCTACACTTCCAGGTTCATGGCTAAGATCCTTCTGTAATAAAAAACATATTAACAGGAGAAAAACAAATAGAAATTTAATAACTGGTATACCTTCTGTATACATGGGAGATACCCAGGAAAACTGAGTTAACTCCTCAGAATGACCCAACCTGCCACCTTAAATACTGTTTCCAGCTAAAGATAAAAAAAGGCATTTGGTGTGGAGAGCCTGGTTTTCAGGCAAAGCACAGTAAACAAAGGTATGGTTGTTATGAAGATTTAAGTCCATGTCTTTTCATTGATAGAGTTGCTAGAGGTTTAGTCACCCTCCTTTTCATGGTACAGAAAGGTAGACACCCTTATAAATGGAAATTTCCCTTATAAGTGTAAATTTCTCTTATGAAAGTGTAATTTCTACTCGGTTTTCAGAGTTTTTTTCTGTGTCTGCTGTTTCTTAAAAATACTCAGCCTGAAATAATCCTTATGTCAAAAAGGCTTTTTTTAGGGTGACTTATTCTGCTCCCCTTCAACTACATCCTACAATTATTTTTGTCCTAATGTTAAAGATAAAGGGTCTAGATTAGGTGGTTATTAATTACCCAAATTGTACTTAGTCTAGGATCTTAAAAACTTCTACAGTCACTCCATTTGTCCCTTTAATTATTCATTAAGAGTCAGCTTTGTTGACAGTTTCTCCATGAAATGTCCGCATACTCCCATGCTCCACTTAGCATCCCAGGCTAAGTTCTCCTGTGCTATCACTTTCATGTATCATGTTAACACTGCATTTCCATGTTGTATGGCTGTTGTCATTTTCAGTATTTGTGTTGAGGGCTGTTCGCCTACTTAGACTGTGAGTCCTTAGACTGTAACAAATATCTCTTTATCCATCTTTATGTCTCTGATAATGTTTAATAAGTGTCTGAACAGTGTCTCTGTTATGATAATATGAAAATTAAAAAACCTCCAAATAACATTAAATGCTCAAATGTGTGTTGCTAAGTATAAAATAATGCAGGTTAAGGGACCTTGTAACAGCTTTCAGATGCTAAAGTTTGCTTCTAAGTTACTTGAGGGTGAAATTGATCTTCCTGTGGGATGACAAAGAATTTTATACTTCAGATCAGTAGGCAAACATTTACTGCAGACAACAGTGGCATATATTTACATATAATATTTGCACATGTGAACCTCAGTAACTAAGAGTGACTTCTTATCTATGCATTGTTTTGGTGGCTGGTGACTATGCAAAACTAAACCAGAGAAGGTGCTGTTTTAAATAAATATGTGGAGGGACTTCCAGAATGTGTGAAATAAGCAGACAATTGATAAGTATGTTTTTTTTAATTGTCACTAAATTTAAAGAAAATATTCATATATGATTTATGCATAGAAATAGCAAAAAAAAAAAAAAAGGAAATTGCTAGGAAAGGTTACTAGGAATAATTGTCTTTTAAACTCAGTAGTATTTCCTTGCCAACTTTGAGAATAAGACCTGATTTTCAAGTCAAGTAGGAGCCCTTTAGTTAATGCCTCTGTATTAACTTTTTAACGAATAGTTAGGTTTTATTGTTTGCTTGTTATATTTTAGAATCCAAAGATTCAAGAAGTCAGAAAGCCTTTCTGGGCCCCAGAAGCTGGGCATTTGGTGTATAACAACTTTTCAGGTTTCTCTGTGGGAAGGAGCAAGCCTTCCCCAAACTGTCTCCACTGGGGGATCTCAGGTGTCAGAAGCATGGCAAGTAGGTTCTTATCTTGGCTGATTGCAGACCTTCCTTACTTCTGACTGTGCCATTAGTAGCATTTATGTCATATGTAATTATTGGTTAAATGTAATTTAAAATAAAAAAGAATGTGCCATTATTTTCCTTAAAATCCCCCTGCACTTTTCCATCATGTAAGAATAAAATCCGAATTCTTTACCATGAAGTCCTATATAATCCACCTCCACACTCCCCTCTGGATTCACCATTCACCACCTTTCCCTCATTCCAGACATTCAAAAGACTTTAACCTTCTTGTTATGTCTCCAGCAGAGCAGCTCATCCAGTCTCAGGGACTTCACTGCTTGGCATCAGCCCTGGTTACCAGGGAGCAGCCCCTCATTACTGGGGCTGACACAGTTCGAAGTCTTCTCTTTTTCACATAACCAGGAAGCCTGGGCCAGCTTATTCAGAGCTGGTGCAACTGTGCCAGGAACCAGACCCCTTCTTTCCTGCGACAAAATCCCTAGTCTGTGACTTCAGTCTTCTTTGTCACAAGATGGCTGCACAACCTCCAGCCCTGTCATGAGGAAGAGGGCGAAGGGTAAAAGGTGCACACCCGTTAACTCAGCAGCTTAATCAGAGAAGTAGTCGCTGTCCTGGAAGCTCCATGTTGGAAATTTTTGCTTTCATCTTACTGGTCAGAACTTTGATCCTGTGCCCCTGCCCCCCACCCAACCCCAGGTGCATGGAGTCCAGGGAGAGGGGTGTTTTTAACTGGCACATTGCCAGTTAAAGGGGTGTTTTAACTGGGCAAAATTTTAGTGGGGAGGAAGGGGAGGTTGGCAGCTAGCAGTGTCTGCCATGTGGTGATTTTCCTTTTTATTCTAAATTAATTTTCTTTGACTGTCGACTCGTGTTTTTATTTTTAGATTAGTATGTTTATTGTCACAAAAGGAATATTTGCTCATTATTTAAATTCAAAAATACAGAAAAGTAAAAAGGAAGCAATAATTTAGCCAGAAACAGCTGGTGTCACAGTGGGTGAGCCTCATTCTATGCCTCTCATGTGTGTGTCCTGCAGATGGAAGGAAGCGGGGATGAGAGCTGGAAGGGAGGAGACAGGCAGGCACGTGGACAAATAAAAATGGAAGAAGCATTTTATAAGAACAGATCACACTTTATCAGTTCTTTTCATTAAAACATTAGGTTTCATTTTACTTAAATCTGTAAGAAGAAAAAGAAACTTAATCCTGAGAAATGTTACATCCCAAAAGGTCCCTTCACGAACATAGATTATGAAAACGTGTGAAAGACTGCCAAAGCTGTATTGTTATTTTTAACTGCTCTTTCCAGTTTTATACACGATCAATTTTCCCTTCTATTAAATATGTAGTAAAACTCTCACATCCCCTACTTGCATGACTCCTACCCATTTTTGTTGGATTTATTTCTTAATAAGTATATTATTTATAACTTTACTTTATATACTATATATAATGTATGTGTCATATATCATTATATATATTTACACATGGTTATATTATTTATAATTAATATATTTATTATATTCTCTCCAGCAGCTGTAATTCCCTTAAGCGTTTGAAAGTGGATCTTGGTTCTGGTTATTACAGAGCCAGAACGCTTCTCACCAGTCCATTAGCCATTGCTCCTCCATTCTGGAATTATTTTGATTGCCTTATAATTTGACTGAATTTTTTTAATCCATTGTTTTTTTAAGAAGGGCTCAGAAGTCCCAAATTCTGCAGTGTTTTCATGTTTGAATTTCATATCTAAGCAACTTTTCTTTTCTGTATAAAAGGAAAAGATACTGTCCATGTATTATTACTGAAAAATAACAACTTATCGAGAAATCAAAATGAAGAACTCAGGAAGGGAGAGTTCTGGTGTAAAAGCACTGTCTGACTGCAGCTGGAGCTAGAACCACCCGCCACACTCCCGCCGCCCCGTCCCGGGGAGAATCACAGTGCTGGCGGGTCTGACCCCTTCACTGGCCACGTTACTGGTCCTCCAGTGACTTGGAGGGATTAATGGCCTGATTTTACAATGACTCAAACAAATCTTTTATGAATGCTTTAAGAGGTTTCTACAGAAAATCTTCTACATCAAACTGTCCAATTAAATGTGATTACTACTCTATAAGGAAAAAACCTGGAAGAGATTTGAAGGAAATCTTGGGATGAGGTACTTTTGGGGACTTGTTTCTTCTTTTGACTTTTCTGTAGTTTCCAAATCTTTAAGAATCACTTATTTCACTTTTAATGAAAGAAGCAAACTTTGCATTTAAAAAGTTAACACTCTAAAGAAATTATATTAAAAATATAAAATTTTAATTCTTCACTTACCTCAAAGGCAGTCAGGGAAACGTTCCCTAGGAGTCAGTTCAGGACCTGCAGGGTTTGAGTACAGGCCTCCGAATCTCTTCTAGGGAGTTCCCTGAAACTTTATTTTTGTATTATTAACTGAATAATTATTGGTCTTAGAAATATTTCTGCTGTTTGGGGATTTATGAGGTACCTTAAAAGCCAAAAATTTGACCAAAATATACATGAATAACATTTTTTCTAATGTGATGTATGATATCACAGTATTAGAGCAGGATTATCATTTATTTCTTTAATCAAACTTAAACTAGTTGCTACTTTCCATGCAATTTATATTATTCCAGTGATATTATACCTTGATATACTTTATATAGAAAAATGTTCTTTAAAGCCCACTTAATCTGAACTAAAATGCTTCATAGAGTTATCAGCTGCTCTTTGATTCCTCTTTTAGATATTTTTAGTTATTTCTGTGAACATTTGAAAGAGTAATTTATTTAAAAGTGACAAAACCTGAAATTATCCCGATCCACATTCTCTTCGCATGTATTTAGCTCCATGTGTCATTGGACATGAGCCTTGGGTCAGTCGGCCTCCACGTCAGATGGATTAGAGGCCAATTCCGGGCAGGGGTCCCGCGTGCAGGGCCCTGCGTGCAGGGGGACGGCTGTGTGAGGGCGCTTGTTATGCACCTGCCTGCTGTGAGATCCTCACTTGTCTCAGCGCTCCCGTTGCATTAGTGCTTCTTGTTACATAATTGCCAAATGCACATTCAGCATAGTTTGTATTTGTGGTGCTTTTATCCATTGTTTATGACATTTAGGAATATCTGGAGTGGGAGTCACCAAGCCCGCAGCTCCAGCTTCCCACGGGGAAAGCTGCATGTCTCCCCGAGAAGTCTGAGGGCCCCTCAGAAACTGATGCCTGTGTTAGGTTTCTGAATCTAGATGTTGAATTTCACAGTAATATTCATAATGGTTGTATGGTCTATAATTATATGTTAAAATTAAATTATAAATAATGAAATTTCTTCTGCACTGAGTGATACTGCACTCACTCACTCTTACTGAACATTTAGGGATTTTCTTGTGTAATAGAACATTGTTAACCATGTCATTTTCATTTGTGTTTTTTTTTCCCCTAACCACTGTGT
Source organism: Camelus bactrianus (assembly GCF_048773025.1). Classification (NCBI taxonomy): domain Eukaryota; kingdom Metazoa; phylum Chordata; class Mammalia; order Artiodactyla; family Camelidae; genus Camelus; species Camelus bactrianus. The sequence goes on from NC_133566.1 coordinate 2,323,989, forward strand.
TCAAATCTAATATATAACTCTCCACACCAAAGTAATGCTTTTCCTTAAAAGGATTCTTCAGGATACAGTGGTGGGGAAAAGGAAGCAAAACTGACTATGTTTGAAAGAGTTCAGGAAGCAGAGGAAAAATGCAGAGGGGCACAGGCCCTCGGGGAGTGGATTACAGTCACATTCTCAGAAAAAGAGCGAGAGCTTTGGAAGATAAGATGGAGGAACTACAGAGACAGCAGGAGAAGGAACTATTCCAACTAAGTCAAGACAATTATATCCTTCGAGCCAAGGTACTAGACACATTGTCCTACTCTTCCTTTTATTTATGGGAAAAGAGCTAGTACTCCCTGCTAAATGCATTGTCACCCTCTGTCCCTGTGGCTCTTTGACTTGGTGCATTTGCTGCCAGTGACTTGGTTCCCGAGAGTGCCTCCCAACAGAAGAGCCTAAATCAAAGCCCTGGGGAAAAATCAGAATTTAAACTGGCTCATATTGATCCTTCTCTTGTTGGCAGTCCTTTTTGAAAATAAATCCCTTAGTTCACGGTGGTGACCTTCAAGGAAGACAGAGTTTCAGAAAGATTGCTGTAGAAGGGCTAAGTTCAGAGAATGACACTGTGTAGCATTTCTGAGTTAATTCCATCCTCAGAACCATCAGCACAAAACATCCTGTAATGAATTAACTGTCGCTGGTGTTAAACTAATTCCAGTGTGATTACAAGACAGTTCTAGGTCTGTACACCTTGTGTTTTCTTTTATATTTCCTCACTTTATCATTTCCTTTCCCAAATAAAATAATTTCTGCATTTTCTTAGTGAAGTAGCTTTGAAGAGTCAAACAAGAAACAAAGGTAGGTTGCCTTTTGAGGAAACATCGGCTTCTGCCACTGAGGAAAAATTAAAGCAAATCAAAAAAACAAATAGGAACAAGAGACACTTGTTCAGGGATGTCAACAGGTAGAGTTCTTCAGCACATAATGAGTTTGCTATGAGATCCTTTGGTTTTCAGAATAAGGCGTTTAAAAATATTTGTGTCCATGTAACAGGTAATGGGAATTCTGGCAATATGAGGAAGTAATCATTTGACTGGTCTGCCCATTTGTCATGGGCAGAATTAAAGTGGTTAAGAGCATGGGCTCTGGATTCAGAGTCTGGTTTTAGGCTTGGCTTCACTACCTGCTGTGCAGCCTTAGGCAAGTCACATCCCCCCTCTGAGCCAGTTTTCCCATCTGTGAAATGGGAATGAGACTGACAGTACCTGTCTCATAAGAGTGGTTGTGAAATTAAGATAAGACAGAGCCTCATCTCCTGGCTCCCTGCAGCAAAGGCAGGCTGATTCTTGATTGTGCCTGCCGGCGCCCCCCTTCCCTAGTCAGAGTTGAAAGACTGCGGATTAAGGGGGTTTTCACTGGTGTAGTGAGCCAGGGGCCCAGAGGGGCCCACGGCCCCGTATGAAACCAGGCTTCTGAGAGTGCAGGGCCTACGCCCAGGCTGTCCCCTGAGGGACACGGGGCCATTGTCACAGCTGCTGCCAAACCCACTGGTCAGGGCTTGGATGGGCCGGCGGGGCCTTCCATGGGCTCGGAGAACAGAGGCCTGGTGGGCTTTCTTTGGCTACCTGTTTTCTCTTGCTTTACACTTGAAAGCCACTTGTGTGACATTAAAGCCACATTAGGAAATATATATATTTAAATCATAAAAAAGACAGCGCAGGCCAACCTGAATGCCCTCCACACACATTAACCAGTTAATGCTTGTTGCCTATGACTAATGTTATAGCCATGTTTCCTTAGAAACTGTCCCATTTTTCTTTCATTTTCTGTAATGATTTTCAGTAGATAATATTGGCTACTTTTGATATTATATTCAGAAATATGAATTGGGCATTAATTGCCAATGCCCTAAGATTGAAAAAAAATTTGACTTAAAATTGGTAGAAAATGTATGTGTCCTGTAGAAGTCAGACATTTGTTCTGTGTGATGCATCTTGACCTGACAGGCAGGCAGGACAGGTTTGGTGATCTCCAGCACGAGCTTCACCTTCATTTCCTCCCCACCCTCTCTTCTGTCTCATTACCTTTTTCTCCTTTGACAGTAGTAGCCTAATCCTTGAGCATGCCAATAAGAAGCAGTTTTACTCCAGGGACATCCAGAGAAAGTGCTACCACATCAGAGGTGACAGCATTTACTGCAAATGAGATAGTACTGATTTTGCAGGACGCACAGCCCTAGAGTTACTGAGAATTGTCCAGACCCTCTGCCTGCCGTTCTGAGCTTACACGGAGCATGGCGTTTTAAGGAACAGACCCATGAGTATGCCAGCCACCCCTCACACACACACAGAACACAAAACTTGTGTATCAACATATGCACGTATTTTTCTGGGTTTCAAGAATTCTGCAGAATTAAGCACAGACTATCTGCCAGGCATTAGGCCAGGTGTGGTGAAACAGTTCAGAGTTTCATTAGATTCACAAAGATCCTTGGTTTTCATCAGACTCTTAATTTTAAAGAGGTTAATAAACCAGAGCATCTAAGCACAGATTGCCACAAATCTCACTGTCTGAGCCCCTTTCAGCTCAAGCCAGGTGCTGAGCTGGGTCTAGGCTTTGCTTTGCCTCATCCTGATCTTCTGGAAACACCTAGTCTCTACCTCCTTGCTTACAGAGAGTTCCAGAAACCAGCCCGTCTACCCACTGTGGCTCCATCCAGTTTCCTCACTGCAGAAAGATGGGCCAAAAACAGAAAAAAAGAAGGTACAAATGTCACCAAGTCCAAACTCATTCTGCTCACTGCACAAAGGCCAGTAAATTAGAAGACAGGGCCTTGGGGCAATGAACAGTTACTTTATTTAGAAAACCATTCAGAAAGCCGGCAGACCAAGAAGATAGCAGATTAAGGTCCTGGAGAACCATCTTCCCCAAGTCAGAATTCAGGCTTCTTTCCTACTTGCTTGGTTTTTGCAAACTTCTTAACATAAGAATTCTTTGTTCTTGGAATCCTGTGTTCTTGCAGCTGTCCACGTAGGTCAGGTCATGGTGCCCCTGTAAACCTCTAACAAAAGAAATGTTATTTTGTATTCTGCAATTTGTTATCTTTATGTGAATGGAAATGTGTTAATGTCCTTAAAGGTCAGAGCCTTGGGAACAGGCTCTCCTCTATATTTCAGGCTATTTCTTTTATTGACATGGTGTAATACATTGATTTATTTGTATATACTGAACCATCCCTGTGACCTTGGGATGAATCTGACTTGATAGTAGTATAGGATCTTTTTTATGTGGTGTTGGATTTCATTTGCTAATATTTTTATTAAGGATTTTTGCATTTATATTCATAAAACATATTGGTCTATAATTTTTTTGGTGATATCGTTGTCTGGTTTTGGTATCAGGGTAATGGCTTCACAGAATGACTGTGGGAGTGTTCCCTCCTCTTCAATTTTTGGAAGAGTTTGAAAAGGATTGGTGAAAGTTCTTCTTTGTTTGGTAGAATTCCCCAGTGAAGCTATCCAGTCCTGGACTTCTGTTTGCAGGGAACATTTTTAAAATTACAGACTCTATTTCACTTCTAGTAATCGTAATCAGTCTGTTCAAATTACCTATCTTGTCTTGATTCACTTTTGGTGGACTATATGTTTGTAAAAACTTGTCCACTTCTAGGTTATCCAATTTGTTGGCATATAATTATTCATAATATTCTTTTGTGATTTTTTTATATTTCTGTGGTATAGGTTGTAATTTCTTCTTTTCATTTCTTATTTTGTTTATTTGGGTCCTCTATCTTTTCTTGTTGGTGAGCCTAGCCAGAGGTTTGTCAATTTTGTTTACTCTGTCAAAAAAAACTAGCTCTTGGTTTTGTTGATTTTTTTCTATCATTTTCTAAATCTCTATTTTTATTTATTTCCTCCCTGACCTCTGTTATTTCCTTCCTTCTGCTGACTTTAGGTTTTGTTTATTCTTCTTTTTCTAATTCTTTTAGGTAGTAGGTTAGGTTGTTTATATTACCTGATAGGTCTCTTATATTGCTTTCATTCTTTTTTAAATTTGTTTTTCTATCTGCTGTTTTGATTGGGTGATTTCCATTATTCTATTTTCCAGAGCAAGTTGAGAAGCAGGCTGCTGTGGCTCAGTCCTGCCCCTCCCTTCACATGTACCAACACTGGAGCCCTCGATGGCACACCCAGGATTCCCTACACACACTCCCAGCCTCAGCCCAGGCCACACCCCAGCCCCCCAAGGTTGCCTCTGTGCAGCCAGCCCCAGCCCCCTCCCTGGGTCTGTCCTCTGCAGCTCAAGTTCCAGCACCCAGTCCTGGCACACACCAGCAGGCTCCCATCTGGGCTGAGGACTACAGGGACCATCTGTGCTGGTCTCTCCCTACTCCGTCCATCACAGAGCAGGTGCTGCACTCTCCTCTGAGCCTCTGAAGCTCTTCTGTCCCAGCTGACCTTCTCTCTGCAGAGGGGGCTTTCCAGGGTGAGGCCACTTTTCCCCTTCAACCACTCCCTTTCTGGGCACAGGTCTGATCCTGATTCCTTTTCTTTTTTCTTCCTACACAGTTATGTGAAGACTTTTCCTGTAGCTCCACTTGTATATGATCTTCTACCAGAATTCAGTACATATTTTTTGAGTTCCATGTTCTTCTATTCCACCCTCTTGAAGCCCCTCCCATATGCTTATTTTCTTTCTACTTGTTGCACCAACTACTTAGAGAAGAACGTTGAAATCTCCAGCTATAATTGTGAAATTTTAAATTTATTCCTTCAGTTCTGTCTTCCCTTTGTGTATTTTGAAGCCCTGTTATTAAGTGAATATACATTTAGGATTGTTACATCTTCTGAAAGAAGTAATACAGCCAGCCCTACATTTTTATGATTAGTGTTTTCATGGTATATGTTTTTCTATCCTTTACTTTTAACTCAGGTTTGCTGTGTAGTGTGTTTCTCCAATAAAAAGCAAGTAATTAGGTCTTCCCCACCCCCACACTGGAAATGTCTTTCAGTAATATAATGGCTTTTAGATTTTGTTAGGACTAGATTATAGAACATTCAAATTCAAGAAATTTTGCAATACTGAAGTGAGTTTTCTTTTTTGCCATTTGGATACTGGTGAAGGTATGTAGAAAAAGTTACTTTGAAAATAAATATAAAGTTTCCACTGATGTCTGTTTCTGCATTGGCTGATACTTTCTTCCACTGTAAGAATCTGATTTCTTCTTGCCTTCTGTTGTCAAAAAGAAAACTTAAGAAAATGAAGCTCTACTTGCTTTCTTCCAGCGTCAGTAGTTTTGAACGCAGTGTTCCCTCGTATATTACAGACTAGTGTCTCTAAGGAACATGCCAAGAAATGCAGACACACGGAAACTATGGAACAGCTGGTGTTGTCCTAATGCCATACCCCAGACATCATCTGCTGAACTATTTTCTAAATGCAACTTAATTGTAAAACACAAATAAATGAGTAAAGATGAATCAATGACAAATTCACTTGAAAGTCAATTTTTTCAAGGAAATTACCAGGTTACCATTCTACATAGGTGTGTAGAATGATATCTATATTTAATTATATATGTATTGTATATATTCATATAAAACAGATCAGCAAAACATGGCATGTGATAAATACTGCTGAGTTAAGAATGGTTGTTACCGGGCGGGCCCCCGCGGGTGGCTGCCAGCGCTTCCCACAGCTGGCTGGCTGTCTGGCCCAGGGAGCCAGACATGCCGGGTGCAGCCCACCCCGGGATGGACCCGGGCGCCTAGCCGCCCACAGGAGGAGAGCACGGAGCGGGGCATGAGGCGCGGGGGTGGGCCCGGCCCAGCCCGCCAGGACGGGCCACGGGCACTGGCCCCGGGGCGCCCGGGCTCAGGTGCCCGCCGAGCTAGGACAGAGTGCGCCAGCGCGTGGAGCCAAGGCGCCGGGACGTGCACCGCGCGGGAGGCGGCCGGTGCGGGCTCTGGGCGCCGGCGCAGCGCCTTTTCCCTTCGATGAGTGGCAGGGCGGCGAGCTGGGGGCGCCAGCTGCGCCGCAAACTTGGGGCTGGGCTCAGGCGCCTCTCGGGCAAGGACAATGGAGGCAGACGCGGGACACCAGGGAGAATCTGGCCAGCACAGCGACCCCGAGAAGGGGGCGGTCGGGGGACCGAGACTCTCGGGGTCTGGGCCTTGGGTTTGGACCGGGGCGGGCAGAGAGGAGGTGAAGAAGAGAGACCCAGGTGACAGGCACACGGCCCTCCAGCTCCTCCCGGCGACACGGCACCGTGGGGGAGGGGGCGGTGCTGGACGCGGGAGTCTGGGCTGCCGGCCCCGCAACCGTTGCTGCTGGAAGCCGGGGGGTGGGGGGTGGGTGTGGAGGGAACGGGGCTGTGAGCTGGGGCCATGGCCGGATTTGCCAGACAGAAGCGAGCTGGAGAGGGCACAGAGCAGAGAGGACGAAGAGGGCTGTCGGCGGCTCCAGAAGCCTGGTCCCCTGCTTCCAGAGGTTTGCTGAGCACCTACTGCGCGCATCTGCCTTCACACCCCTGCCCTTTCACCCGCCGTGATTCCCCCCAGGTCCTCCCCTTCCAGCTCTTCCTTTTCTCCGCTGCTCCGCATACCGCTCCCTCCTCTGACCTCAGGTAATAAGCCTGGGCTTCACCTTTTGTGGGATCTTCCCAAGTGCTGACCTCGCTCCCAGGCGGACCCAGGCTCCGAGGATAGGAAAGGACCGGTGGGCAAAGAGGACCCGGGAGAGCCGTGAGCCCCTGTGCTCTGGGCCCTGGCTGCCGCACCAGTGGGTTGGCTCTGGTCTGCCGGGTCTTCCATCAGGATCCCTGACGGCGGGGAAGGGAAACCCCGAGCCTCCTGCTGCGGAAGGCTGTTGGTGCCTAGGCCTAAGCGGGCAGGGCCAGGGCCATGAGAAGGCAAAGGCACCCAGCAACCAAAAAATTCCAAAAGGTGCGCACCACGATCCATCCAAAGATCCTGCTGGGTGAGCGAAGGGGAATCCCCACTGGGCCCTGAGTTCACCCCACTGGGCCCTGAGCTCACCCCACTAGCCCTAGCCCTGCTCACCCGATAGGACTTCTGGCTCGGGTCCCAGCCCTCCGATGGGGGCACTGCCCTGGCTTGGTCCTGATCCAGGCCATGGAGAAACTGAGGAACTTGGAGGGGACTCAGCAGATTCTAGTTTGGAACCCATGTAGTTTCTGGCTGTGCCAATACTAGAAACTCAAATAGCATTGTTCAGGGGATTGGGTCAGCAGGGTTCCAGACCCCTGGGTTTGCCCCAGGGCAGGCCCGGGGTGGTACCCGCCCACAGCTCTGCCTGTCAGGCGAGCTCCGCAACCCCCACCCTCGGGGCTTGCGGTGGCGACCAGCTTGGGGCAGTGGGGAAGGGGGCCTGGCAGCGAGGACACGCCCCCCCCGCAGAGGGTACCTGTGAGGCTAGGGGCGTGGAGTGCGTGGTGCCCAGCTTGGCCGCCAGGAGGCGTGGCGCGGGTCCCGTTACTCGGAGTCGCCACTGCTGCCTCTGCCGCAACGCCAGTGTCCCTGAGCCGCGGGTGATGGTGGCTCTCGCCGCACACACCCCTTCCTCACGTGGGGGTAGCCTGATGCCACTTTCCCTATGAATTATTTATCGCTGGCCTAAAAATACCCCGAACTTCACAGGCCAAGAGTAAGAGGTTCCCTGGGGGTTGGGCGGAATCAGCGGGGAGGGGGGAGTTAGTCTTGGAGGAGGGAGATCTCCGTGCCCGCGTCAGTGGGGTCATGATGGAGAAATGGTTGTCTCCCCTGACACCTGGGTTTGGGTTTTAGCTCAGCCAAAGGGAGGGAGGAAAACCCGACGGTAAAGCAGAGTCCGCTCACTCGGAGGGAAGTGGATCCAGAGGAGCCACCGAGCCTCGGTCCCTCGGCTCCCCCAGAGACAGCGTGGCTGGTGGGTGGGGCCAACTCCTGGGACCAAGGCTTCTGGCCTGGGAGAGGGGGCAGCCATCAGATGTCTGGAGTGTGAGTGTGTGTGCATGTCCGTGTGTGGGAGCCTGCCTGAGATTGGGCGAGCACATGGAGATGCTCAGGCGGTTCAAGGTGATGCTGAGGGTCCTGGAATACTGACCAATGCCATCCTCTCCCTGGACCCTTTTTGGGCCCGGGTGTTCATAAAATATTAACAGCTCACTTGTGAAAGGGGTGGACCCCAAGTGGGTGGGCAGAGGTCTGTAAGACAATAGTCCAGTGTGGGTCGGGGGCATCTTGGGCTGGCAAATAACCTGCCACGGAGCAAAATAAGGGAAACCCTGGCAGAGGAGCTCCCCAACCCAGGAGAAGTGGGGGTGTGGGGTGGGGGGAAGGGCAACCGGCCTAGAGCCAGACCCAGACCCTCTGTCTTCTCACGCGTGTTTCCAGAGCCTGGATGAACTAAGGCAGGTGCTCTGTGGGAGAGGGATTGAGGTTGGGCTCTGAAAATTCGGGGATCTGTTGTGCAGACAAGAGAGAGGTGGTGGGAAGAGGACATTCTAGCCTGAGGGAACAGCAGAGCAAAAGCCAAGAGACGAGGGTAGTAGGGTCACCCCTAAGTGACAAGAGTGTGTGGTCCACGGAAGGGAGGACAGTTGGTTGGGGTCAGAGTGTGTGGGGCTCTGTCCATGAGACCCAGTGTCTGGGCTTAATTTGTGGGCACCAGGGAGCAGCTGTGCTGTTTGAGGGTTGCAGTGGCCAGAGGAGTGTTTCAGGCCAGTGGGTCCCCCTCTCCTGCCTTTGTGGGAGGTTGGATGCCATGTGGTGCTAACATTCTGGAGTCTACATCTCTTTGAGTCTGCCCATTGCTATTTTAAGTTCAAAGACTTGCCTGATTGGGACCCCTCCCTCCAGAGGCATCCTGAGATCCATTTCTGTGAGAGGCAAGACCTCCCTCAGCTTCCTCTCCTCAACTCCAGTCCTGGAGGACACGTTACCATCAGAGAGTCTCGGGGGACAGCGCCCCGTTGGAGCTGAGGGAGGACCTGGGGCCTTCATCTACAGCCACGTTTTCCAAAAGAAACCACATGAGAGCTCACGAAGGCACAGTAGAAAAAGTAAAAAGAAAGGTGAAATGAATTCTAAGGCTATATTGTGTTTAACTCTATGTATCTAAAATGTTCTTTTGTCATGTAATCCATATAAAAATATTGAGATATTTTCCTTTTTGAACACTAAGTCTTCAATAGCCAGTGTGTATTTGACACGACACACCGCAATTCCAAAGAGACACATTTAAGTGCCCGATAGTCACACGTGACTGGAGGCTGCTGTTCTGGGCAGCAGAGATCTGGAGCTCAGAGCTGGGAGGCAGAGGTGGGGGAAGCTTTGGGCTTCCCAGAGGGTGGGGAACCTACAGGTATGGGCAGAGAGGAGCACAGAGAGGCCTTGCAAAGTGTGGAACAAGCACGGCAGTGCCCTTTTCAGGTGTAATTTGAAACCTCTGGTTGGAGCTAGCTGTGGGCACAGCACGCTCAGGCTCGCACACAAGACGCACACGCGCCTCCAGGCTGACATTGGAAGTCAGTGTACGAGGAAATCACACACAGGGGGAGTTGCAAGGGCAGAAAAGTGAGCACAGTATTCCCTCACCCGCCAAAACTCCAGTCTCCTCCTCCTGAATTCAACCAGGCCCGGCCTGGTCGCACTTCCACTCTCCCCTGTTCGGAAGTTTTTTGGGGATGTCATGGAGATGGAGAGGGGGTAAAGCTGTGGCTGATGGCCGGCTGGGAGGGAGAACTGCATGCATGGGCACCACTCACCAGTGTGGCTGTTGGTCCCAGTCCAAAGCCATGATGCTCATTTAGCAGGGATACACATCAGGCCCTTGGGTTATGGTAAAAATCCCCTCCCATCAGTGATGGCCTAGGGAGGCAGCTCATATGTGAGATACCTCAGGGTTTCAGGTGACTCTGAGCTCCGAACAAATCAACTGGGTCACACACCTGCTGTGGAAGAGCGGCTACTAACTGAGGCAATGGGGGGAGGGTAGGGATGTCCAGTGCCCAGGAGGAGGGGGCTCTGAGACAGGCAGGGTTATGCAGAGGAGGTTCCTTGGAGATGTTAGGTCCAGTTTAGGATGGAGAATGGTGTGTGTGTGTGTGTGTGTGTGTGTGTGTGTGTGTGACAGAGCTGCCTGCCTTCCCCTGGCTGTGGGGCTGTCACCTGTAGGATAAGGATGCTGATAAGAGCGGGCACCCCTCACACCATTGTGAAGTAGGTCCTGTGATTGTTGCAGGCAAGAAAACATGGCTCAGAGAGGCTAGGCAACTTCCCCAAGATCACACAATTAGTAAGTGGCAGAACTGGGACTTGAACTCAAGCCTCTCCACACAAATCCATGCACTTGGCACCAGATTAGCATTTGCTGTGTACCTTCCTGGGGCAGAACCCAGATGGATGAGTTTCCAAGCATGGTGTTCACCCATAAAACGGAAGTAATGAGCACCTAGCCTGGCATCTTCTTCCCAGCCCCCGCCCTCTGGGCTGCGCTTGGATGCTCAGCTAACCTCTGTCTCTTTTTCTTTGTCTGTCTGTGTCTGTCTGTCTCCCTCTCTCTCTGCCTCTCTTTGAGGAAGGAGGCTCCCCCCCTTCTCTTTCATCCTCTGGATGCGTGCCCCTGTGACGCTGGCCTTCGCCTCCTCTCTGTCTCTCTTTTCTCTTCGTGCCTCTGCCTCCCTCCCCATGCCTACCCTGGTCTCTCTGCAGGACCCTCTGGTGGACATGGTGGGGGGCTCTGGGGCCAGCCGTGCTGCTCACCTCACTCCTTGATGCATGCGCAGGGCTGGGCCCCGGGCAGGGCGAGCAGGCTGTGACGGTGGCCGTGGTGTTCGGCAGCTCAGGTCCATTGCAGGCCCAGGCCCATACCCGCCTCATCCCCCAGAGCTTCCTGGACCTGCTCCTAGAGATCCAACCACTCACCGTGGGGTCAACACCACCAACCCCAGCAGTCTTCTCACCCAGATCTGCGGGCTGCTGGGTGCTGCCCGCGTCCAAGGCATCGTCTCTGAGGGCAACGTCGGCACTGAGGCTGTGGCCCAGATCCTGGACTTCATCTCCTCCCAGCCCCTCGTGCCTATCCTCAGCATCAGTGGGGGCTCTGCCGTGGTCCTCACCCCTAAGGTGCCTGTTCAGAATCATGTCCCCTCATCCCTGGAGCCTGGAGCCAGGCTGGGGCTGGGGGAGTGGGGCTGAGTCTGGGCCAGGGAGACACTCAGGTCCTGGGAAGCTGGGATTGGGTGGGATCAGCAAGGAGGTGGGGGCTCAGGGAGACACGGGTGAGGGAGGAGAAGGCTGTGGGGATGATGTTCCCATGCTCTAGAGGAGAAACTTCCTGGGCTGCTTTGAAATTCGTGTCTGGATGAGGGCTGGGCAGGTGGCAAACCCACCTTTGGTTCTGGGGGCAACCCTGGCCCACCTTCTCCCTGTTTCTCTGGCCTTCCTTGGTCAGGCTTCAGATCCAGGGCAAAGGGCCAGGCTGGGACCTGAATTAGATGACTGGCAGGGGAGGGCATTCCGGGACAGGCACTGCCTGAGGCCTGGGGGCGGCAGGCCCTCGCCGAACTGGCCGTCCTGTGGGGAGAAAGTTCCAAACACATTCCTGCCCTCACAGCTGGGATAAGCCTCCTGAAGGAAGAACACAGGATGCCGTGCCACAAGGAAGTCTAATGGGGCCCCCTGTGGTTTGGTGGTTGATAAAAGTGCCTTAAGAAATATGTCTAAGCTGAGACCTGGGGGGTGAGGGAGGGTTGATAAGGTGTGTTGATAAGGTGGTGGGGGGCTCCAGGTAGAGGGGGCAGGTGGCAGGTGATGCGAATGCCCAGCGGTGGGAAGGAGCTTGGGGTTTCTGAGGGACAGAGAGAAGCCTGCAGAAGGTGGTGGGGTCCCAACCACACAGGGAAATATTTGGATTTTACCCTAAGTAACTGCGGAGCTGAGGAAGCTTTTGAGGGGAGAGACTGATCTGATTTGCATTTTTTTATGATTATTTTTTATTGTAGGGAATTTTGAGCAGACACAAAAGTAGACAATTATAATAATCCCATGTGCCCCTGGCTAAGACGCCTCACCCTTACCCCCACCCACTTCCCCTCGTCTGTATTATTTTGAAGCAAAGCCCAGACATATTTATATCATCCATAAATACTTCAGTACACATATCTAGATGATAGGGCTTTAAAAATAAAACCACCATACATCATCACATTTAAAAAATAATAAAAATTCTTTATCCTCATTTACAAAAAGGATGTTTTTTATATTTTTGAAAGGGTGTTCAAAATAAAGAAATCAAAGAATATACCTGAAAAGCCACTGATAGGGATCAAAGAATACATCCATAAGTTAAAATTACATATTTTAATATAACAAAAACTGTGTCAATTACCTGCTCATAGTTTAAATGTTGAATTTCTGGCATTTCTTTTGGCTTTGTATCAAACATGTAATCTCCTGTAAAGAGAAATTGTAAAATTGCCTTTTAGAAATGTTTTCTTTCTAATTACGAAGGTAATATATTTTAATGATAAATTATAGCAACATGCGACATACAAAAGTGACTCCTCAATCCCATTCAGAGAAAATCAATGTTAACCGTTAGTCACAGTCTCACATAAATTTTTCCAGTGTACATCCTACAATGCTTTGGAATTTTTTCTTACCCTTTACAATATATTTGAGCATCTTGCCATGTCACTACAATAAAGCTCTAAAAGGTTTAACCAAGTTTCATCAACAAGTATAAACATTACCTCCACACTTTTCCAAGAACAAGCGTTACCACTCTTCTAAATGTCTGCCATTCTTAGACATAAACAAACTTCTCCTTACATTAAAAATACTGATATCTTAGCGATTACCTGTGGAGAGAGGGAAGGGGGAGGGGCAACACAGGGGTACGGAACTGAAAGATACAAACAATGATATACTGTATAGCACTTGGAATTATAACCATTATCTTGTAATAATTTTTAACAGAGGATAATCTATAAAAATACTGAATCACTATACTGAATATCTAAAACTAATATAATATTGTAAAGCAACTATTCTTCAAAAAGTTTAATAGTTTTTATACATGTACTTTTATTGGTATCACCTTTTAATTAATTAATTAATTAATTTTATTTAAGTATAGTCAGTTTACACTGTGTCAATTTCTGGTGTATAGCATAATGTGCCAGTCATACATATACATACATATATTAATTTTCATATTTTTTATTATATATTACTACAAGATATTGAATATAGTTCCCTGTGCTGTACAGAAGAAACCTGTTCATCTATTTTATATATAGTAGTTAATATTTCCAAAGCACAAACTCCCAATTTATCACTTCCCACCTCCTATCCCCCAGTAACCATAAGTTTGTCATCTATGTCTGTAAGTCTGTTTCTGTTTTGTAAATAAGTTCATTTGTGTCTTTTTTCTTTTTTTAGATTCCACATATGAGTGATATCATATGGTATTTTTCTTTCTTTTTCTGGCTTACTTCACTTAGAATAACGACCTCCAAGTCCACTGATATTGCAAATTGCATTATTTTATTATTTTTTATGGCTGAGTAGTATTCCATTGTACAAATACATCACAGCTTCTTTTTCTAGTCATCTGTTGATGGACATTTAAGTTGTTTCCATGTCTTAGCTATTGTATATAGTGCTGCTATGAACATTGGAGTGCACATATCTTTTAAAATCAGAGTTCCCTCTGGATATATGCTGAGTGGGATTGCTGGATCATAGGGTAAGTCTATGTTTAGTTTTTTGAGGAATCTCCATACTGTTTTCCATAATGGCAGCAGCAAACTACATTCCCACCAACAGTGTAGGAGGGTTCCCTTTTCTCCACATTCTCTCTAGCATTTATCATTTGTGGATCACATTTTTAATACATATATGACTTTTAGTGTATGTGGCACCTTTTAAACATATGTAGCACTATTTTAATATATGCAGTACCTTTTTAATCTATGTTTTGCCTTTTTAACTATGTATTAACTATATACACTTTTTTCTTTGAATCACTTGCCTATACAAGTTTTACTCTTTTCTTATTGAATTATAAAAGTTATTTTTCTATTAGACGAATTAGAACATTTCCTGTTATATGTGTGGTAAATATTTATTTTCCCCATTTTTTGCCTATTTTCACCATTCAGAAATAATTAGTTTTAATACAGTCAGTTCTCCTATAATGGCTTCTGGGTTGGATGTCATGTTTAGAAAGATATTCACCTTTTCAGAGTCTACAAACATTTCCAAATGCATTCTTCATGTAATTTTATGTTTGCTTTTTTTAATGTTTAAATCTTTAACTTACCTGGAATTTATTTTGATATAAACAGTAACATATGGAACCAACTTCTCATCCAGCCTCCCAAGTCACTAACATGTTGATGAAACTGTTAATATAATCTTTATTTTCTAATTTAATATAAACTTCTAAAGACTGCATCAAGTATTCTCTTAATCTTTCCAACTCTGATAATGAAAGAATTCCTATGAGCATCAATATATTATTATTTATGCTTTTAATTAGTACTTTAAGAGCAAAATCTAGTAGTAATTTTATTCCACCATAGGCACAGGAACTCTAAAAGCACTAAATTAATTGATTCACAGAAATATATAGCCCTAACAGCATTAAATTAACTGATTCATAGAATTATATAGCCCTAAAAGCATTAAACTAATTGATTCATAGAAATATATATGATATACATACACACACACACACACACACACACACACTTAACAAATATGTTTGTGTCCTTATCATACATGGCACATTATATATTTATATGTTGAGGTTTTAATACATTTAACTGAAAATTATGTTTTGAGTAAGTTTTATACATTATTTATTCAAATGATTGAGAGCATATTTGCTATACTTGTATCCTGTATTTCATTAAAGTTCTGTATTGATCCTGATAACAGACTGTAGTATATGCTTTCCTAACACTTTAGAAGGGTCAAGATGCAGAACACTATATTATTCAATATTAAAATGACTCTAGAAAGGCTATCATTGATTAAAAACTTAAGTGCTAAGAATAGAATAATTTTGGAAAAAAATCCAGTTAAGAACTCCTCTTTTTCTGATGTCAGAAAACCTCTGTGGACAAGAGAATAGCCTAGTTGATAGAGGCAGCCTCTTCAATGGACCTCAATCATCCCCATCTCCTGACAGTCATACCTTTTTATAACCCCCTTCCCTTGAGTGTGGATTGGACTCCCTTCTAGTGAATAAAATGACAGAATTAATGAGATACCACTTCCAAAATAAGAATACAAACTATTGTGGCTTTGGGCATGGTGCTCCCTCATTTGCTCCCTCTGAGGAATGCCAGCTGCCATATTTTGAGCTGTCCTGGAGAGACCTGCATGGAAAGGAGCTGAAGGAGGCCTCTGGGCACAGTGAGGAACTGAGGACCTCAATCCAACAACCTGTGAGGAGCTGAATCCTGCCAATAACCACATAAGCTTGAAAGCAGATCCTCCTGAGTTGGGCTGGAGATGAGACTGCATCCTAGCTGACACACTGAATGCAACTTCATGAGAGAGAGAGAGACCTTAAGCCAGAATCACTCACCTGCACCCAGCTTCCTGACTTACATGAGATAACAAAGGTTCATTATTTTAAGCAACCAAATTTTCAGCTGATATGTTATGCAGCAATAGATATCTATATTTTTAGGAAAACTTATAATAGAGAGTTAGATTTTTTACAAGACTGAGTTTGAGTTTCTAAGGGAGCAGCTTTCAGCTTCAGATATCTAAGTAAATCATCGCTTACGGATGCTGCTTTATCTCGCTTATCTAACCTTTCTATCACAATTGGTCAACAACACTATTTCAATCAAAAATATTGAGAATCTATTCTGTGTTTAGTAACAGGTTAAAGCAAATAACTTGTTTGGAAATGCCTGTTCCCTTAAAGAAGCTAATAATCCAGTTGGGCAAAGAACATACAGGAAACAGAGATTAAGATAATGATAAAGTATAATAAAGTGTAAAATGCAATAAATGCCTTAAGCACCGAATGAGTTTGAAAAGAGATGTTGATAAATCCTTTAGCACTTAGAAATATCCTTTGGAGAGGATCATATCTAAACCAGATTCAGAAAAATGGACAGAACTTGCCAAGGTAGTGAGAGAAGCAGCATTCTCTGAGGGAGAACAAGTGATGGAAAAAACACACATAAGAAACATCGTGCCATATGGACAGATTATAAGAAGGTTTATACATAAGATTATGTTGCAGAGTGGTGGGAAATATGGCTGGATGGGCAAACTTGATCAGATTATAGAAAATCATAAATAATACATTAATAAGTTTGGCTATTTGTGAAAAATCATAAGGGATCTTTATGCTTTTAATAAAGCAGACAAGTGAAGGATGAAATTGGTGCTTAGGAAGGTAACAATGGTACATAAGCTAATTTGGAGAGGAGAGGAAACAAAAGAGTCTGCAGTAAACCCTGCTGTGAAGCACCAGCACACAGAGAGAGGAAAGGATTTCAGAGAAAGGATCCATCAGACTTTGCTACTAATGGGATATTCTAGACAAAGAGAAATCAAGGAACAAAAACCTGCAGCTAGCTACATTAAGCCAAAAATGGAAGAGAAGGCTTGGCAGAAGCCCCAGGTGAGCATTTGGGAAAAAGGAGAGACAGTCAACTCTGAACAAAATTAAAATGTTTCCACACTGACCTCCTTTTATTGTATTTGTTTTCAAAAGATGAACATAAGTTATCTTTTGAAAAGTCAGACAGCACCACCATCTCAATAACTATTTTCCTGACTGTGACACACAGTGCTAGTCTCACCATCACACAGATTGGCCTGCGTGGTTAAAGTCACGCTGCACGTTCTAGTTTGTGCTATGCTTTTTTACTTTGTCTTCCTACCCATTTTCTGCTTTCCACCTTCACCTCCTCCTCACCTTATTACTGAGATCCCCCAGCGCTTCCTAGGTACCCCAGCTTGCCGTGTTCCTCTCCCCACGCTAGAGCCTCCAACAAGCTGTGCCCAGCTCTGGCCCTGCTCTAACACTCTAGGAACAGAAATTTCCAAATTAAAATTCACTCCTCCTCTAACCTTTGCCAGCCAAAATCCCCATTCCCTGTGGTTCCTCAGCTAGGTGCTAGGGAAGCAATTAATTTTACAGTCTTTTGCAATCTTTCTTCTATTGTTTGCTTATTAATGCAAAAGTATCTCTGGTTTCTCCAGAGAACTGGAGTAAGCTCAAGAGGAGAAAATCCACAGAGCTTAGAAAATTAAACCATTTGTTCTGGCAGGATTGGCCTTGAATGAAGTTCACTTTTGGTGAGGCCGAGTTTTCAGAATCTCTTTCCTCACATCATGCTGGCTCGCTCCTCCCCCCTCCCATTAGGATCATACTACTCTCACGACGTCCCTGGCAGCTGAGCCCCCTCATTAAGGATGTTCAGGCCTCTTTAGGTACCCCGGATCTGGATAGCCTTCATTGATTTTTCTTTTTCCCTAATTAAAAAAATTCTCTATTATGTGTCCTATTTCCTCAGGACTTTGCTAGCTAGATAAATTTAATATACCAAGTTACTTTCTTTTCAAGAAAAATACCATGTTAACGTTTTCATTGTAAAGTACGTTTATGTAGTCGCACTGACTGTATTGCTGACACCTTCAAATAAGCTGTCCGCAGTACATAAGTCAGTGCTTGCTGGATAAGAAAAAAGGGAGAGGAGAAGAAAAAGAAAAGTATAGGAATTTAAAATATACTAAAAACACTTTTGAGGGGTGGAGAGGGAAAGGGGATATATTTTTGAGATTTTTAACAATCTGACAAGAAGGTGTCCAGATAGAGACAGCTCGTTATCTCACCTTTCT
The DNA here is from genome assembly GCF_048773025.1 of Camelus bactrianus. Classification (NCBI taxonomy): domain Eukaryota; kingdom Metazoa; phylum Chordata; class Mammalia; order Artiodactyla; family Camelidae; genus Camelus; species Camelus bactrianus. Next base: position 2,341,853 of record NC_133566.1, read on the forward strand.
GAGCTCACCTCATCTGTAAATGATGAGGCATTACAACTGACAATGCTTTTATTTCCACTCCAGTCCTACCCTTTTCTACCATTAGTTCTTCCACTCAGACACCCTCTGCCTCTGCTCATGGGTCTCTGCCACTACGTGTTCTTTAGTTATGGGAACTAACAGCAAATGAGCTCATTTTCTCACCGGGCAGTGTAGACAAAGACAAGTAGATTGATGGCATTAACTAGCAGGGTGGAGGGCAGGTAGGTGGCATCAGCCTCTGACAGCACAGAGAGCAGAGCTAGAAAGCAGTTAGCAGCTGTGGCTTGGCAGCATGATTTAGGTTAGCGCTGTCCAGTAGGAATATAATGCAAACCACAAATGCGAGTCTATGTGTAACTTTAAATTTTTAGTAGCCACATTAAAAAAAGTAAAAAGAAACAGGTGAAATTAATAAATAACATTTTATTTAGCCTAGTATATTATAAATATTTAATTTCAACACATAATCATTTTAAATAATTATTGATATTTTATATTCTTTTTTGTGTGGGCTAAATCTTTGAAATCCAGGGTGTATTTTACACTTCGAGAACATCTCAGTTCACCCTGGCAATATTTCAAGCGCTCAATATCCACCCGTGGCTAGTGACTGCTATACTGGACAGTGCATATTTAGGTGACTATGGTCACGATATGAGAACCAAAAAAGTAGGGCAGACAGTGGTTGGATAATGGAAGAGATGAATAGGAAACTGGGCTCAAAAATACACATTTTCTATATAGAGTAGGCATTCAAAAATCTGTTAATATTTGACTACATGTGAACTACTGTTTCCTGTTTGGTCTCAACCAGACCACCCTAAACATTGCACTTAACATGTTATTTACTCCATGTAAGAAACTAAGATAAATTAAGCGGCCTACCATAGTAAACCCAAACTGTCCTGCTTAGCTCCCAAGACTCTTGAGTTTAGCTGCAGCCTACTAATACAGTCTCCATCCCTAAAACAGTGTGACACACAGCTACCAACCACAGGCAAATTGTACTCCTTCACCATTCTTCCAAATACGTCTTACATGTTTTCACCTCTAGCTTGAGCTTAAAATAGTTTCCACCTACCAAAACATTCTTTCTGCTTCTTTGTAAGGGTTTAGAGTCTAACTGTATCACACAACTGACAGCAAGGCTCATGTTCCCCATTAAGCCTCCTCCTGCTCTTCGCCGACTCCTCATACTCATCTACAGACAAGCTTCTCAAAGCCACCCTCACTTGAGCCTTCATTTACTCGCCTCTTAGATGCTCTTCACTCACCGCTGCATTTCTGGCCCGTGAGTGTGCTGACGCTGCTTCTGTGATGGTCACAGTAACCTCCACGTTGCCAAATCATGTGGAAAGTACTCTCCAGTATTCAGGACCCTTTCTTGTCCCTTCTCACACGCTCCTTCTCCTGGCTTCACTATGTCACCCTCTCCTGGCTTTTCTCCTGTCTTAGTGGTTACTCCTCCCCTCACTTCTCTATCCTGTGACCCATGCAGTTCAGTGGAGGCAACCTTGCCCCCAAAGGAGCAAAAAATGCTTCTTGGAAGGTGGGGGGAAATTATCTCAGATATTATAATGGTTTGTGGCCTTCAAAGGGTCACAGTACATGAAGAGACAAACAGTGTATCTGTGGTGTTAAAATTTCCTGGAGTGCATGATTAGGACACAAATGTCTACAAAGGCTCCTTGGGGAACAATGAAAAAAAAGGTGAGAAACACTGCTTTACCCAAATCTTGGCATGCTGGGAAGCTTCAGGGGACAATCCTGGGCCCACTTCTGTTCTCTCTCTATACTTCCTCTCTTCATGATCTCACCAATTTCCAAAGATTTAAATACTATTTTTATATGAATGACTCCTAAATTCTTATCTTGAATTTCAGTGTCCCCTGGAACTCATGGTCTCTCAACAACAAAATTTTCCAAGTATTTTGTTTTCTTAATTTGTCCTTTACCTTCTTGCCTAAATTAAATTTGTCCTTTGATGATACTCCCACCCTCTCTAGTGAAAGCTCTTTTCTCTCATACATTCTTACCAGTGAGCCTGGAGGTAGATCAGGTATCTATTGCTCCTCATTGTCATTCCTTCTCCCTCTTCTCCCTGAAATGCCGAGTTGCAATACCCGTGCCATCATCTAATACTACCCATTGTCCACCCACCTGACTATAGTCCTCCACCAACTTCTGACTGGTCTTGAGATGTTCTCACTGAATCTCCTCATTTCCAGCTCTCTTTCTGTCACAAACCTTGCCATAAATTTCAGTAATTTCAATATTCATAGAGATAACTCATCTGATACCCTGGCCTTTGTTAATTGACATCTTCTCCAACAAAAATCTTCTATTTCACCTTATCTCAGATCTTATGGTCACATGGGTTTGTTATTATCAGGTTCCAAAAATTCTTCAGCTCTATCAGAGCCTACCATCCATTAACCCAATCACATCTTCCTTCCACATATTTATAGCCTTATTGTCTCTTAATGCAACTTAAATTCTATGGCTCATGTTTATAATCACTCTCTACACATATCTTCAATTTTGTAGACTCTTCAACGTGCTCACTTGGCAAAAACCCAGCTCTGGTTAAATCTCGCTATTCAGACCTGCCCTTGTGCAGCGGAATGTGACTGGAGAAGCCCTGCTGGCTGGTCTCACCAACCTCACAGGTGATGCTGAGGAATCGTCCTGCACCTCCCTCCTCACTCGTCTGTGTTACACCTTCCTTCCCATCCTCAACAGCTCCTCTTTCATCCTCACTCTCAGCTGATGGTCTGGTTTCCCATTTCACTGAGAGAAAAAAAACCAGTCAAAAGACCTTCCAAAAAGCTACCACAACCACCATCTACCCACTTACCTGCATCTATTTTTAATACATCTTATCTTCCCTCCTGTTGCTAAGGATGAACTAGCTGTACTACCTAAGACTAATTCTTCTATTCGTCTCAAGTACTCTTGTCAATTCCTTACCTTTCTCTTTTTAAAAACAGCTTTATTGAAATACAATTCACATACCATATAATTAACCCATTTAAAGTATCAATGTTTTTAAAGTATATTAACAGGATTGTGAAATTAACATGATCTAATTATAAAATTTGTCTCCCCAACTAAAAGAAATTCTATACCTATTAGCAGTCAGTCTCTACTTCCCTCCTACCTCCCCCAGTTCTAAGCAACCACTGACCTACTCTCTGTCTGTATACATTTGCCCGTTCTGGACACTTCGTATAAATGGAATCACATAATATGTGGTCTTCTGTGACTTGGCTTCTTTGACTTATCATACCTTTAAAGCTTTTCCATACCTTAGCATGTATCAGTACATCCCTTTTTAAGGCTGAATAATGACTCAGCGTATGGCTACACCATGTTTGCTTACCCATTCATAAATTCATGGATAGCTGGGCTGTTTCTATGTTTTGGCTATTATGAATAATGTTGCTATGAATATTTCAGTACAGGTTTTTGTATGGACATGTATTTTTACTTCTCTTGGGTGAAACTGTAGGTTCCTATGGTAATTCTGTATTTACCTTTTTTTAACATTTTTTATTGATTTATAATCATTTTACAATGTTGTGTCAAATTCAAGTGTTCAGCACAATTTATCAGTTATTCATGGACATATACACACTCATTGTCACATTTTTTTCTCTGTGAGTTATCATAACATTTTGTGTATATTTCCCTGTGCTATACAGTGTAGTCTATTCTACAATTTTGAAATCCCAGTCTATCCCTTCCCATCCTCCACCCCCCTGGTAACCACAAGTCTGTATTCTCTGTGAGTCTATTTCTGTCCTTTATTTATGCTTTTGTTTTTGTTTGTTTGCTTTTGTTTTTGTTTTTTAGATTCCACATATGAGCAATCTCATATGGTATTTTTCTTTCTCTTTCTGGCTTACTTCGCTTAGAATGACATTCTCCAGGAGCATCCATGGTGCTGCGAATGGCATTATGTTGTCAGTTTTTAAGGCTGAGTAGTATTCCATTGTATAAATATACCACATCTTCTTTATCCAGTCACCTGTTGATGGACATTTAGGCTGTTTCCATGTTTTGGCTTGTATTTACCTTTTTAAGGAACTGATAAATCATTTCCCACAGTGGCTGCACTGTGTTACATTACTGCTGGCTATGTCTGAGGGCTTCTGATTTTCTCTTGTGCCCATTCTAGTCAGGTACTCATCCCACGTACTTGTCAAGGTTAATGATTACTTCCCTACAGCTCGATCAATGGTCATTTTTTCAGTCTTCATCCTGCAAAACCTATTAGCAGCGTCTGATTCAGCTAATCTCTCACTTTTCTTTGAAACTCTTCATTTAGATTCTGGGCAATCAGTCTCCTGTTTGTCCTCGACAGAGCTGAACACCCCTATACTTCCTCTTCTTCAGCTTCTAATCACTGGCATGTCCCAGATTCAGTCCACTCATCTCCTCCCTCCTCTATCTACATTTATTCTATTCGTGATCTCACTCAGTCTAACTACCACTACAAAACTGGTGAGCACAGAAACAGAACATGTCCATCAACACAGGAAGTCTTATTGCACAGTGATGATTTACACTTCTTTTCTGAACTCTACACCCCGCTGCCTCCCTGGTATCTTCACTTGGATGTCAGTAAACATCTCAAAACCAAGCTCCTCAGGTTCCTCCCTAAACATGTTCCTTCCATTTTTTTCCTGTTTCAATTGATATTAACTCCAACTTTCTGGTTGTTCAAACCAAAAACTACAGGGTAACTAACCCTTGACTTCACTCACACTGCACATTCAATTGATCAGCAAATTCCGTCAGCCCTGTATCCAGAATCTGAGCACAGTTTATAATCTCCACTTCTACCACCCTGTTTGAAGAACCACCACCTTTTGCCAGTGTAACAGCTTCCTGACTGATCTCCCTGCTTCTGTCTTTACCCCCTACCAACTTCTATTTTCAACATAACAGCCAGAGAATTCTAGTGAAACTCAAAGTCAGATCATGTCAATCCTCTGTCCAAAATCCTTGAATGGCTTCCCAGATCACTCACAGCAAAAGTCAAAGTTGCTACAATAGCCTAGCGCCCTATATGATATTACACTATTACCTCACTAATTTCATTTCCTAATACCTTCCCTTGGCATAGTCCTTGGCAGTCATACTGGCTGTTCCTCAAAAGCACCAAGCATATTTCAGCCTTCTCCATGAAATGTAATTCAGAAATCACAAAGTTTAAGAATCACCAAGAGGGGAGCAAGGGGCAGGTGTCATGGGAGGGAAGGAGTGAACCGGAGAACATCATCCTGAGAGGAGTGAAGGCGGCAAGAGGGCAGACTGCTTCTCCCACTTCAACAAGGACCAAGATTTTCAGGGTAATCACTTTGATCAGTATGAAGAAAGACATTTGGAAATTGAACAAGCATCACTTGACAAGCCTATAGAACTGGAGAGTATTGGACATCACTTACTCCAGACACATGGGTGGAAGCTGGGCCAGGCATTGGGGAAAATCTCTTCAGGGGAAAACTGATCCCATTCCGATTGTTGTCAAGTATGATGTCATGGGCATGGGTTTGCATGGAAATGGAGCTTGCTTATGCTGAAGATGCTGCGGTACGGCACCGTGTCCTAGAAGTGGAAAAAGAAGACACAGAAGAACTGAGACATAAGTACAGGGATTATGTTGACAAAGAAAAGGCTATTGCCAAAGCATTGGAAGATCTCAGAGCCAGCTTTTACTGTGAACTCCGTGATAAGCAATATCAGAAACACCAGGAATTTGACAACCATATCAACTCCTATGGTCATGCACACAAGCAGAGATGGAAGGATCTTAAGCAGAGAGAGTTTGCTTGAAATGTATCTTCAAAATCCCGCAAGGATGAGGGGAAACAGGAGAAAGCCCTACGGTGGCTCCATGAGCTGGCAGAGCAAAGAAAACAAGCTGAATGTGCACCTGGAAGTGGCCCGCTACTTGCGGCCTGGGATCTGAATTCTCCACAGATAAAGGAGGCCCTTTTACTGCAATACAAATCACTAATACCACTGGACTGGCACAGGCTCACTGGCTAGCCTCTCAAGGCATCAGCTTTGGCATTAAGAATAATCTGGGGACCCCACTGCAAAAACTGGGGCTGTCATTTTCCTTTGCCAAGAAGGGTCCTGTCAAACTTGAATCAATAGCATCAGTTTCCAGTGACCAGGCAGAGGAAGGGACCTCTGAAGATGGAACAAAAGCTGCTGAGAAGGCTTCTGACTAAGGACTTCAGAAGGTGGGAGACTCTGATGGTAGCAGTAATCTTGATGGTAAAAAAAGAGGATGAACACGCTCAGGATGGAGGGTCCCTTGTCTCAAAATTATCTAAGTTAAAAAGAATGAAGTAAGAAGAAGGAGCTGGGGCTGCAGAGCCAGAATACTACCACTACATCCTCCCAGCACAGTGCGAAGTAAAACCTAATCTTCCTTTCCTACTCTTCATGACAGCCAGCGAACAAAGGGAAGGTGATAATAGTACACACCCAAAGAATCCCCAGAGAGCAAAACAAGTAGTTCTCCCAAGCCTAAGGGCTGCGTCAAGCTGGCAGCAAGCCAAGGATTAGAAAAGACCGACGGAAACCAGTGTGGCTGAGCCCACAGAGCGTAGGAGCAAAGCTGAGACAAAGACGACCTCAGGAGGGGATGAAAGTGAACAAAGCTTAGAAAGTCAGTCAGAAGGATTCAGAGAGTCTAACCCTTCTAAAGAACCCCCTCAGGCCCCTCCACCAGGGAAAGAAAGCCGGGAGGGGCCTAAACATCCTACTGGTCCCTTCTTTCCAGTTTTGAGCAAAGATGAAAGCACTGCCCTCCACTGACCATCAGAACTATTAATTTTCACGAAGGCAGAACCCTCCATTTCATACAGTTGTAACTCTTTGTACTTTGACTTTAAGCTTTCAAAGAACAACGATGCCAGAGCTAAAGGGACAGAAAAGCCAAAGGACATAGGAGGCTCCTCAAAGGACCGTCTCCAAGGCTGTGATCCTGGTGAGCCAAATAAAAGCAAGGAAGAGGGGCATAATGTAGAGCATTCTTCAGGAGGTGGATTGGATGCCCCTGCTTCAGGGTCTGCCTGTAGCAGCCTGAATAAGCAAGAATCCAGAGGCAGCCATGGGTCAGAGACAGAAGACACATGGAGAAGCCTTCCTAGCAAGAAAGAATGATCTGGTAAGTCCCACAGACACAAAACGAAAAAGCAACACAAAAAATCCAGCAAACACAAATGGAAACACAAAGCTGACCCAGAAGAGAAAAGCTCTAAGGCAGAGTCTGGGGAGCAGTCTAAGAAGCGCAAGAAATGAAAACAAAAGAAAAATAAGTCATCAGCCCCAGAAGCTTCTGAGCCGGGGCCTAAACCAGAACCGCTGGGAGTGGTAGCCCTGCACCACCACGAAGACGCGGCGAGCTCAGGACGGTTCCCAGCGGAGACCCATTCTAGCTGAAGAAGGAAATAGCGGCAAGAAGGATGAAGGTGGGGCCGGTGGCACCTCCCAAGATCACGGTGAGAGGAAACACAAAGATGAACCTCCAGCTTCATCCTGCCAGCGAGGAGCTAGCACCAAACGGAGCAGCCGCTCCAGCCATCGGAGTCGACCCAGCAGAGATGAGGATAGTGATCGTGCTTCGTCACGCCGGCTGCACCTGAAGTCTCCACCCCAGTACAGTGAGGAGGAGGGAGGAGGGGGGAGCAGGGGGTGGAGGAGCCGGGCAGCGAGCACTCCCGCAGCCGCTCACGGCCTGGCCGGCGCCGCTCCTCACGCCGCTCCTCCCCGGCCTTCTTACTCAAGTAGCTCAGACGCGTCTTCAGACCAGAGCTGCCAGAGTAGGCCGCGCAGTTCCTCTGGTGACAGCTACAGTGGCTATAGTGACCGATCACAAAGGCACTCCAATAGCTCCCATGACTCGGATGACTCAGACTAAGCCAATTCCAAGCACCGGTCCAAAGCGCACAAATACTCATCTTCTGGTGATGACCACAGCCCCAGCTGCGGCCAGTCCCGGCGCCTGTCTCAGAGTCGCACGAGGGGGCGATCGAGGTCCCACAGCCGGCGGCGGAGCCGGAGCTGCAGCAGGGGCCGCGGCACACCTGGAGCCCCTCCCAGAGGTCAGGCTCCAGGAAGGGATCATGGGGTCACGAGAGCCCCGAGGACAGGCGGTCTGGTTGTCGAGACTTCATTCGCTTTAAAATCTACCGCTCCCGGTCGCCCCACTGTTTTCGATCGGGTTGGGGAGGAGGCCCCGGGGAGAAGAAGAAGATGGCAGAGGGTTAGGCCCACCTTCCCAGAACAGCAACATCGGTGCAGGAAGAGGGTCAGAAGGTGACTGCAGCCCTGAAGACAAGAACTGTCACTGCCAAACTACTGGAGAAGATTCAGTCGAGGAAAGTGGAGAGGAAACCCAGTGTGAGTGAGGAGATGCTGGCCACCCCTAGTAAAGCTGGCTGAAGCTCAAGGACCCTCCACAAGGTCAGTTTGGGCCCAAGCTCCCACCTTCTCTTAGCAGTAAGCCTGTTCTTCCACCAATAGGAAAGCTCCCAGCTTCCTGAAAGCCTAGCCCCAAGAAATGTGAAGAGTCTGGCTGAGAAAGGGGGAAGAGCAAGAACAGTCAGACACAGGAGAAGGGCCTCCAGGGAGCAGAGATGCCCCATCTGGACATCAGCTCCCCTCAGAGGAAACAGCCAGCCCCTTATCAGACCTGCCCCCAGAAGAGCCAGAGTCTGAAGAAGCCACTGCTAATCACCCTGTGGCTCCGCTAGGCTCCCCAGTGCACTCTGACTGCTATCCTGGGGACCCAACCATCACCCATAACTGCTCCCTGATGCCAGTGCTGGGGACACCCTCGAGTCCTCGGAGAGTGGCAGCCAACCAGGCCCTGTGGAACCCGGCTTGCTGCCTACAGCGTCAGACCTGGAGCACTTCCCCAGTTATGCACCTCCGGGGTCGGGGGGAAGCCTAGGACTGACTCAGCTGATGGACCGAGGTGCTTCCCTAGCCCCCCAGGGGCTGGAGAAGCACAGCAAGCTCCAGCAGGCCACACAGCACACACCCAGAGCAGCTGCTGGCCCAGCGAGCAAATGCCTGCCCAGCCTCTGCTGCCCCAGCCCAGCCGCTCCAGCCTGGCAGCCCGTCCACACTCAGCAGCCAGCCACAGCCTCTGCCACCTCCGACACAGCCACTCAGCCTGTGTCCTACAGCATCAAGCCGCAGCAGCTGCCGCCGCCATCGGCATCCACCCGTACCCTCACCCCAGCCCTTGCCCCAGTACATCATACTCCCCAGCCTCACCTGATCCTCATTTCCTTGTCCCACCTTACTCACGCAATCATCCCTGGCCACCCTGCCACCTTTCTCACTAGCCATCCCATCCACATCATTCCCGCCTCAGCGGTCCATCCTGGGCCTTTCACCTTCCACCCCGTCCCACATGCTGCCCTCTACCTGGCCCTGCTTGCCTCGTGGCCTGCCGCAGCAGCTGCCACCACCCCCGCCTTCACCCACTGCTTCGCCCCATCTTCTCAGGTCAGGACCTGCAACATCACCCCAGCCAGGGCACATGAGCTGAGGGATAGAAGTCCAGGTAGGGCCAGGGAAGGTGGCCCATAACTCTTCCTTTGGGAGTGTTGAGCCATTAATACCAGCAAGTAAAAGCTGGGATGGGCTGTCTGACAGCCAAAGAATTGAATTATGACTTGCAGGGGTGGTTTTAGATTTGAGGTTTGCTTTGGGTTTACTCTAAAGGGTTCGCTCTAAAATCTACTGCTATCCCCAAAAGGGATTTTGTTCCCTTTCCCCTTTCTGTTTGCCCCTCCCTCGCCTGTGTTCCTAAGCTACAGCGCACCAGGAAGTGCTACCCGCCCCTCTGCAGCAACACCGCCCAACAGTCAAGTTGAAATATTCCCCTCCTCCATCTACTTTTTATACTCTGCACTTCTAGCTATACATTTTAAAACATTTTTCTCCTTTCTGGCTGGTGGGTTGTCTATCTTGTCCTGTCTTCTCAGTGTCTTTGACCTTGGTGACCTTATTTATCCAGAGTGAGGTGGAAACGGGGTCTGATCTGGAATTAGATGCCACTCAGGCTGTCATTCGATCCACTCCCCACACAAAGAGTCACACATTTGGCACGGTTGTCCTCGTGTCCGTCACCCCAGAAGAGACACCTGCATATCCCAGAAAAGAAGATCGTGTCATGAATAGAAGCTCTGCAGGACAGAGTCGCCCACGTGCTTCCCCAGAGAGGAGCTCGTGTGTCCAGCGGTTGTATTTTCTTCTGTCACGTTGTTGCCTTCTTAATTTACAGGATTTTTTAATGTAAACAATCGCACTGAACTCTATAAACATAAATGCTGCTTTTTGTAGTTCATATAAAAAGATTCCATATTTGTAGTATACTGCAATCATATTTTTTATATCCAGCACTTTAAGTGATCCTTGTTCTGGTGGCTTTATGTAAATATGTTTGCCCTAGTTAAATTAAGAAACTTTAAAGGTTATAAACTGAAAACAAAAAAATAAATTATTTGTTTTCTGCTAGATGCAAAAAAGAAAGAAGAAAGAAAGAAAAGAAAGAAAGAAAGAAAGAAAGAAAGAAAGAAAGAAAGAAAGAAAGAAAGAAAGAAAGAAAGAAAGAAAGAAAGAAAGAAAGAAAAGAAAAGAAAAGAAAAGAAAAGAAAAGAAAAGAAAAGAAAAGAAAAGGAAAGAAAAGAAAAGGAAAGAAAAGAAAAAAGGAAGGAAGGTAGGAAAGTAGGAAAGTAGGAAGGTAGGAAGGTAGGAAGAAAAAAGAATCACCACCAAGCTAGACTAAAAAGGTTATAAACAGAAATTCTATTTCCAGATATCTAGGTATTCAAAATAGTCAACAGTTAACTATGAGTTTCCCTGGCTGGTGAATGGGATTAAATGATATTACTTACATAAAGAAAAAGGTCTTTGAAAAGATGCAATCTTAATTACTTCACTAGACCTACGTCTCACAAAAAATCAGTTAGCTAGTTGTCTGGAATGGCACAGGCAAACTAATCAACTAAAGAGATTTTTTTAAATAAAAATTTAATTACTAATAAAGCTGTAAAAATGGATTAAGATTTCCTATTTGGTAACATTATTAACATAAAAATTTTTATTTGCTAAATCATAAAATATTTCAGTGTGATATATAACTACCTGCTCTGTAAACAAGTTCTACTCAATGCAGCTGGTCTGCAAACTGTACATTACTGGTCTGTTTTGAAATAAGAAGCTTTTGTAAGAATGCAATTTAATATACTGTTTCCTTCATCAAGAAAATTTTGCTCTGAAAAAATTTCAGATGGACTAAACAGTGTGCTTACTAATTTAAATGCTCTACATTCTAATACAAGCCTCTGTATCACTGCAGACTAGTAACTAGCATTTTATAGACAGGCAGAGATCAGTGAATTATATTCAGGGTAGCACTGTTCTAAAGTGCTTCCTGGGTTTTAATTCAAGTCTACTGAATATTTTTAAACACTTTCTGCATGAAGTGTTAGAGTTTCTGTGCCATTTTCCATTCTGCAATTTATTGGAATTAATACATATCTTGTTACTTTCCAGATGTCACCAGTCTCCATATTTACATTACAAAATTTTAATGCTGGTCAGAAAGAAGGCTTGAACATCCAAGACAGTAATATACTGATAAATTTTTTAAAGTAAGAGATTAAAAATTATAATTTAAAAATAGCTCATATAATAGCACTTCAAAAGGTGAAATTTGATAATATATTTGTAAGTTTTGAAAACTTTGTTTTATATTAAAAGATCTAAAAATCATTCACTTTTCAACACTAACCTAAATATTCCATCAGTTGCTCAGCAGTTATGATTTCCATTGTCGGTGGAAATTTCACATGAAAAACAAAATATTTTTTATGTAAAATCAAATGTTTTGGTGATTAAAGTGTTTCTTTAGTCAGAAACACAAGTTTGTACATGTGCTATGTGTATCTACTATATGTATACAACATTCACATTTTTAAGATCTTTATAACCAGTCTTTAACACAACAAAGTCAATCCTATCACCGTAAAACTTAGGGTGATAAAAGGTGAAAGGTGCGCCTTTCACCACCCACCCTGGTCATCATTAGGTGCCTGCAACAGCGTCCTGCATGGTAGAAAATGCAATTAAAGGGCAGGAAGAGACACCAACAATTTGACAGGTCACTCATGGGAGCAGTTCTACTGAACACAGCCTTGAACACAGCTCAGTATTTCATCATTTCAGTCTACCATGGCCATTTATATTGTTGAATAGCTAAAATGAATACAGTACAAAGGATTACTCATAAACTGAAGGATTCATACTATATGAGTCCAAATGTAAAATTTAAAAAGAGGCAAAATTAAACTATACTGTTTAGAGCTGTACACATATAAAGAAAAGGAAAGGGCTACTATAAAAATCACAACTGTAGTTAGCCCTAGGATTTAGGGAAGGAGTTATGGTTGGACTGGGGCATACAAGAAGTCTCTGAGACGGTGGCTATGCTCCATATCCTGACTTGCCTGCTAGTTCCACTGTTTGCTTCATGATAACTTGTTAAACTGGACATCTCTGTCTCATGCACATTTCTGTATGTGCTGTATGTCACAATAGAAAGGTTAAAAGTAAATACATATATTATAGTCATATTTAAGTTTCAAAAGTTAGTTCAGCTACAACACATTAGTTTAAATGAATTTTTTCAAATTAATTGTCAAATGAGTTATCTAGGTATTACAGCCAATGACTGTAAATATTTTAGCTGACTTACTGAAACACATACTCCTTGCTATATTCATAGAATAGAAGAAAATAGATACTGTAGGGTCGAAACTCAAAGTAATTAACATATAAATGACTGGAGAATAGCAGTATAATTAAAAACTCTTCAGGAATGATTTTCTGTTCAACCAAGGACATATTTTAAATGATCAATTTCTCTAACAAGTCCCCCATGCATCAAAGAAGGTGCTCTGGGCATTGATGCTATGGTTCATAAGGAAACAGTATGTCACAATTTTTTGTTTGTTTTAATCAATGAATAAAGTAAGTCCTAAAAAAGATCCCAGTAAAACAGAATACTATGAGACCCTCTGAGAGCATATGTGCCAGTCAGGACTTGTGAGTTAATCATCCAGTAGATTATCATTCAGTGAAAACCAAGCAATGCCATGGAAGTTTTAATCTTGATTCCCAATTATTTTTATTTTCTGGGACTTTTTAAAAATAGTAATACTTTTTTTTTTGAGTAGTTTTAGGTTTACAGAAAAATTGAACAGAAAGTACAGAGTTCCCATATATAGTGTATTTTAAAACTGAAACTCATTGGCAAATTATAGTCTCTTGCTTGTTTTTCTAAATAAACTTTTATTGAGTGTCACTCTCATTTGTTTATGTACTGTCTTTGGCTGCTTTTGCACTATAATAGCACAGCTGGGTCTTTGCAACAGAGAGCGTATGGCCCACAATACCTAAAATATTTACTGTCTGATTCTTTACAGGAGAAGTCTGTTGATCCCTGAATTAGGTGATTTTAACCGCTATTTAATAATATTTTATCAAGGTGTTTGAGTACAACTTTGAAGGTCAAATATTTAAACAATTAATTTATATACACTGAATATTTATGTTCTGAACAACTGTCAAACCAATTGGAAAGTCCCATTTACACCTAACAGTGTTTTGTAAATAAAATGAGACCTATACATTCTTTTACTCTAGGCAGATTCACTGCAGAAATATATTCACCAGAAAATCCCCCAAACAAACAGCTTATTCTTTTCTGGTCAATGCAGTAGTCCTACTATAAAGTTGTCAAAATAAGGAACCAAGGCACTAACAAGTATATGTATTCGGGAAATACATTCTCAATTCTAGATTTCTGCAAAGAGACGATTTCAGGGCTTACTCTTGAAATTTCCAAATAACAACTGCCTACCATGTCTTGCTTCAAACATCTGAAATAGGAAATGACATCTATACAGATTTTTAGAAGTGGAACAACAAAAATGCAAATATTTTAACTGACTTATTCACAAGCAAACTCAGTTATATATTCATTTCTTGAATCTTAGCCAATAAAATATTTTGGTTGTTCATTAAAACTAGGGACAGAAGACTATAATAGTAAAGAAATGCCTGTTTCCCACTAACACTGAATCTTTGCAACAGAGACCAAATGACCCAAGGACAAAAATAAAAACAAAAGCTTCTGTTTAAAGTATAAATAATTTGACACAACATTGTAAAATGACTGTAACTCAATAAAAAAAAGTTAAAAATAAAATATTAATAATATCCTAAACAGGAATGTAAAACATTCCAAAAGTGATATGCCAAGATTTTGATACCTGTGATTTTGATATTCTGAGCAGGGAGAGAAATGCAGAAGACTCAGTAGTAATTAGGAAATAAAAGCAGCTTATACAACTGATGGTAAGTATAAAAATGACCAGCCAAAGAACATTGTTAATGTTTAATCAGAATGTCAATTAATAAGTACTCAAGAAATACAAAGTTTAAATTTTAACACCTCCTTAAAGCTGGGAAGATATACTTGAGGAGATTTTAAAAAATTTAGTATTTACAGAGCAGAAACAAAATAAAGACTAGAAAAATGGAAAAAAATCAATGAAACTAAGAGCTGGTTCTTTGAGAAGATAAACAAAACTGATAAACCTTTAGCCAGAATTATCAAAAAAAGAAAGAGAGAGAGAGAGAAAGAGGGAGCCCAAATCAATAAAGTCAGAAATGAAAAGGAAATTACAACACCACAGAAATACAAAGGATCACAAGAAACTCCTGCCGACAACTATATACCAATAACATGGACAACCTAGAAGAAATGAAAACATTTCTAGAAATGTGCAATCTCCCAAAACTGAACCAGGAGAAAAATATGGACAGATCAATTATAACTAATGAAACTGAATTAGTAAAAAAAAAAAAAAAAAAAAAAACAAAACCTGAAAAACAAAAATAAAAACAAAAACAAAAAACTCCTAACAAACAAAAGTCCAGGACCAAAAGGCTTTCACAAGTGAATTCTACCAAACATTTGGAGAGGTTAACACCTATCCTTTTCAAACCATTTCAGAACCTGCACAGGAAGGAACACTTCTGAACACATTCTAAGAAACCAGCAACACCCTGACACAAAACCCAATGAAAATATCAGAAAAAAAAAAAACAGGTCAATATCACTGATGAAGACAGATGCAAAAATCCTCAACCAAATATTAAATACAGTAAAAAGATCAAACACCATGATCACGTGGGGTTTATCCAGGGATGCAAGGATGGTTGAGTATCTGCAAATCAGTCAATGTGATACACCATATTAACAACCTGATGAATAAAACACATAGTCATCTCAATAGATGCAGAAAAAGGTTTTGACAAAATTTAACATCCTTTTTATGATAAAAACTCTCAACAAAGTGGGTACAGAGGGAACACACCTCAACATAATGAAGACCATTTATGACAAGCCCACAGCTAGCATCATACTCAATCATGAAAAGCTAATAGCATTTCCTCTTAGATCAGGAACAAGACAAGGATGCCCAATCTCACTACTTTTATTTAACATACTATTTAAGCCCTAGCCACAGCAACCAGACAAGGAAAAGAATAAAAGGAATCCAAATTGGAAAGAAAGAAGTAAAACTGTCACTGTTGACAGATGACATAATATATACATAGAAAATCCTAAAAATACATTCAGAAAACTACCAGAACTCATCAATGAATTCAGAAAAGTTGCAGGATACAAAATCAACATATAGAAATCTGTTGTATTTCTATACACTAACAACAAACTATTAGAAAGAGAAATTAAGAAAACAATCTCCTTTAGAGTTGCAGCAAAAAGAATACCCAGGAATAAATCTCAGGCGGTAAAAGACCTGTACACAGAAAAGTGTAAGATGCTTATGAAAGAACCTGAAGACAATAGAAATAGTTGGAAAGATGTAACACACTCACGGACTGGAAGAATTAGTATTGTTATATTCCCACACCACTCAAGGTAATCTACAGATCCAGTGCAATCTCTATCAAAATACCAATAGCATTTTTCACAGAAATAGAACAAAAATTACAAAATTTGCTTGGAAACAGAAAAGATCTTTGTAGCCAAAAGTTTTGAGAAAGAAGAAAAAGCTGGAGGTATCATGCTCCCTGATTTCAAATCACACTACAAAGCTACAGCATAGTGCTGGCCCCAAACAGACACACAGATCAAAGGGACAGAGCAGAAAGCCCAGAAGTGAACCCACATTTACATGGGCAATTAGTCTACAACAAAGGAGGCAAGAATATACACTGGGCAATGGACGGCCTCTTCAATAAATGGTGCTGGGAAAACAGGACAGCTACATGCAAAAATAAATAAATAAATAAATAAACTGGACTATTTTCTCATGCCATGCAGAAAAATAAATTTAAAATGATTTAAAGACTTAAATGTAAGGCTTGAGATCATAAAACTTCTAGAAGAAAACATAGGCAGTATCTCTTTGACATTAGTCTCATTAATATTTTTCTAGATTATGTTTCCCCTGGCAAGGGAAACAAAAGCAAAAATAAACAATTGAGATTATATCAAACTGAAAAGCTTTTGCACAGCAAAGGAAACTATCAACAAAATTAAAAGCACACCTACTAAATGGGAGGAGATATTTGCAAATGCTATATCCAATTAAAGATTAATATCCAAAACATACAAAGAACTCACACAATTTAACATCAAAACAAACAAACAAACAAAAAACCCAATTAAAAAATGGGCAGAGGATATGAATAGATATTTTTCCCAAGGAAACATACAGATGGCCAATATCACATGAAAAGACTTCCAATATCACTAATCATCAGGGAAATGCAAATCAAAACTACAATGAGCTATTTATCTCACAACTGTCAGAATGGCTGTTGTCAAAGAGACAACAAATAACAAGTGTTGGCAAGCATGTGGAGGAAAGGGAACCCTCGAGCAGTGGTGAGAATGTATATTGGTGCAGTCACTAAGAAAAACATGGAGGTTCTTCAAAAATTAAAAAAAGAACTATCATAGGATCCAGTAATTCTATTCCTGGGTATTTATCTGAAGAAAACAGAAATACTAATTCAAAAAGATACATGCACCCCAACATTCATGGCAGCATTATTTATAATAGCCAAGATATGGGAGCAACCTAAATGGCCATCAATAGATGAATGGATAAAGAAGATGTGGCACATATGTGCAATGAAATACTACTCAGCTATAAAAAAGAATGAAATCTTGCCATTTGAGACAACATGGACGGACCTGAAAGGTATTAGGTTAGGTGAAATACATCAGAGAGAAAAAGACAAATACTATTTGATTTTACTTTCATGTGGAATCTAACAAACAAATGAATGAACATAACAAGACAGTAACAGAGTCATAGATACAAAGAACAAACAGAAGGTTACCAAAAGGGAGGGGGATAAAGGGAGGAGAGAAATAAGTGAGGGAGATTAAGAGGTACAAACTTGCAGTTGCAAAATAAATGAGTCATGGGTATGAAATGTACAGTGTGGCGAATATAGTCAGTAATTAGCTGATACCTGTTTGGTGACAGATGGAAACCAGACTTACCATGGTGATCATTTTGAAATATATAGAAATATTGAATCACTATGTTTTGCAACAGGAACTCACAAAGTGTTGTAGGTCAATTATACTTCAAAAACAAACTCATAGAAAAAAAGATCAGATTTATGGTTACCAGAGGTGGAGAGTGAGAAGAGGGGAAATTGGATAAAGGCATTCAAAAGGTATAAATGTCCAGTTATAGGTACTAGGGATGTAATGTACAACATGATAAGTATAATTAACACTGCTGTATGTTATATAATAAAAGTTGTTAAGAGAGTAAATCCTAAGAGTTCTCACAAGGAAAAAAAATTTTCTATTTCTTTAATTTTGTATCTATATGAGATAATACATGTTCACTAAACTTGCTGTGGTGATCACTTCATGATATATTGAAGTCAAATCATTATGCTGTACATATTAACCTTATATAGTGTAAATTATAACTCAATAAAACTGGAAGAAAAAAATGAGTATTTGCCAGTCTGTGCTCTTTAGGAAAGTCAGAACAAAAATTAAATATATTGAACTTCTACTAAATGCCATTCAATTTGCAAATTACCTTAATCCACAACAATGTTACAAAGAAGTTATCTTCATTTAAAGGATGAAGACATTAAAATATTAATTTGTCCAAAGTAGTAGAGCTATGATGTGCCTTGGAGGCTGACTCCAAAGCCAATCACCCCTTCTATTATACCACCATTTACAGACTTTTAAAAACAGCAACACTTAAGTTTTGCACAGTGGCAGTATCATAGCCGGTGAGGTTTATCCAAGGCATGATTATTGCTAATTGAAAAACAGCAACACTTTCTTTCAATGCAATCTTACATAAAACATAATCTGAAATATATTTTAAATGAAGAACTGACAGAACTCTGTGACCAATGAAAAGTGGAGTATCATGGAGAAAGAATAATTGAAGTTGACTCTAACGCTCAGAACACTCTAAAACTTAAGATCCATACAATTAATAAAAAATAAGAAGTTGGGTAAGGGAAGATAAGTTTATGGAAGAAAGTGATGTCAGCTTCATAAGTGTGAAGTTTAGGGTCACACTCAAACAAAGTTGAGTTGGAACTCAGGAGACATTTTAAATTTGTCCATGAATTATCTCATTTCTGTGCTGTAGTCTATTTTTGCATTATTTATGGTAAAATGGACCACTATATAATATAATTTCTTCTCAGTTGAAGTTTCACTAATTTTGAATATGCTAGCAAAAATAAAATAAAATGCACATGGTTGAGAGCACGATCCAAAGCCCCCTTTCTTCCTCCCAGAGCTTGCTGGTCTCTCCTACCCAAGGCTGGGTCAGGGCTGGTCCACTGAGAGCTGCACAGTTTGAAGGCACTGGAGCAGCAGGCTTCAGGAGCTGAGACTTCCTGCATCCACCACCCTTGTGTGGGCTGAAGTTTATCCTGGGAGCCTGGAACTCTTTGCAGAGGGGGGCCAGTTTGTGTGCCAATCATTTGTGTTTTAGATTGTGCAGATGGATGACCAGAAGTATGTTGAGGTGAAGAATGGGGCAAACATTCAGCTATGACTTAGCTTATGAGCTGTTTGCCTTCATCAGAAAGATTATAAAATAAATCATTCCTACCATCTACCCATGAAAAAATGATGATACAGAAGAACTGCTTCCTCAAAATTGTTTGTTTTCTCCCTTGAGATGAGCTTGACAGGTGATACCATCATGTGACACATGTCCTGTCCTGTCTTTTTTCTTTTCTTTTCTTTCTTTCTTTCTTTTTTATTGTTATAATCAGTTTACAATGTTGTGTCAATTTCCAGGGTAGAGCACAATTTTTCAGTTATACGTGAACATACATATATTCATTGCTTTTGTTGTTGTTGTTGTTGTTGTTCTATTTATTTATTTAGTGAGTGAGTTAGTTAGTTAGTTAGTTAGTTAGTTAGATACATGTCCTCAACTCTTCTTCAGATGAAAATAAACATACTTTACAGGTCTTTTTCCTCTTTTAATTGAAACCATTCTTCCACCACCATCCTTTGAGTCCCAGTCAAGCCAGATCCACGTCTTCACAAGCACCCCGGCCTCACTCTGCTCTTGGCAGTGGAATTCCAGACGGATGTCTCCCAGTCTCCCCAAAACACTCCGTCTGTGGCCTGAGGGCTACGTCTCCTCTTGTTCAAAGAATGTCAGAAACATTTCAAGATTCAGTTAAAATTCTACTGTTTTAAAAATCCTCCAGGGGCCAGTTATTCTGTTTTGAACTTGTGTACTTAATTTCTTTCCTACTGGCCCCTTGGTTTGTTTGAATTTTGCCTCCGACCTGTTTCCTAGGGGCTGTGGAAGTTATTGATCATTCTGGTCATGCCAAGCTGCTTTCTCTCATCTCGCTAATGTGTCAATTTTCTGGCTCAAAAAATGAAACCAACATAAAATACTGTTTTCTTCTCTTCTATTAATTAATTTATTTCTCTTCAAATGATATCACATCCAAAGCTTCTATATTATGGTTAATATCTTCCACATGAAATAGATGATAGAGAAAAAAAAGTGGAAAATAAAAAGGTAGTATGGTTTTAAAAAATTAAGTTTTAGAGACAAAGAGGAAAAGACAGGTAGAAAGAAGATGGAATAGCCTTAATACTTCCCTACAAAATGGCCTTAATAACAAATAGATCAAAGTAAGGCTAATAATAGCTACCCCAAAACAGAGGGGAATCAAAACCTAAAACTCAGTATTATTTTCGTATATAATCATTGTTATCATCAAGCCACAGTAGGGTGGGAAATAAAATCCAGAATTCCTTTAAGCAATTAGTAATATTTCCAATTAATACATATATAAAAATAATGGAAGTAGAAAATCTTTTTTGGCATATACCACTGTAATAACTTCTGCAGGAAAAAAACCATCAATGGATGCCAAAATTTGTGGCCAAAACTTCTGTATAATGGGAAGAAGGATATTTGCACATGTTTGTGTCTCCCCCCAAAATACTTTATAATTATAAATAGAAAAACTAATTTTATAGTGAAAAAACCTACTGGATATAATTTTAGTCAAGTTTTCATTTAACACCACCAATAATGAGACATATTAATGTCATATACGCCTCAATATAAGGCACTGAGGAGGGCACAGAGCCATTTCTCTGGTGTTTTTGCAAAAAAAATAAAGACAATTTAAACATAAAACTGAGGAAAAGTCAGACAAACCCAAATGAGGGAAAATAGACAAAATGGCCTTTCTTCTTCCAAAGTGTCAAGTTCGTGAAGGACAGGAGGGCAGGGAACCGCCACAGATTGGAGGACACGGAGGACAGCTGATGACTAAACCCAGTGTGTGTCCTGGACCAGAGAAGGGACACTGGTGGAATGAAGGGTGAAACTTGAATAAAGCCTGTAGGTTAGTTAGTGACATCTTGTTACTGTTAACTTCCCAGGGCTTGATGACTGCACCATGACTTTATAAGACATTCGTCTTTGGAGGAGCTGGGTAAAGGCTATATGGACAATATTTGTAATATTTTACCCTTTTTGAAAGTCTAAAATTATTTCAAAGTAAAATTAAGGAGTGGAATAATGGAGAGTACAGGTGACCTCTAATTAAGAATGGAAGTTTAAAGATAAATTCAGGACCTCCAAATAAAACTTTCAGAAGTGGTCTCTTTCTTATTTTATTACTTACAAAGTAATAAAAGACTTGTCCAGTCAGCAAAGAATGAACTCTTTTGGTGTGTATTTAGCTAAAGAAGATTATATGGTTTATGGGGTGTCTCTGGAGCTGTAATGGTCTTGGATGACACTTGGTCAGCCTTCTATGTTTATTCTGAGGTTATTTTATTTTCTGCATCTAACACCAAATTAGAAGTCTAAAATTTCATTTTCATCCCAGAAGGAATGACACACTGATGTGCGACAACTCACCTGTCCTTTTAATCTCTTCCTAAACTAGAAATACACACAACATATACCCCAAACGTCCAGTTGCTTGGTATCCAAACTATATTATGAAAGGTGTGACCCTAGATTTTTTTTCACTCAGACTAACTCAAGAGGAAGATAACAGCCTATTTGTATTCAAAAGGACACTAAATATTTTTAAACTTTGGTAATTACTTCCAGAACCTAAAATTTAAATTGTGAAAAATCCTACAATGTAGATACAACCAATAGCTTAGCTTTTTATAAGTCATCTGTATCTAGGAAAACTCTCCAGGGTATTTCTTAAACCTGAGGTTTAAAATTTTATTTATTTACTTTTACAGTTTGAGCACTGTGATTCAGATTTCATAAGAGTGAGCACAAGGACCCTGCTGAGCCTCCCACCTGCAGGGCGGGTTTAGGATGGCCACGGTTGTCTGGCCATCCCTCCAGCAGGACGGGGCGTCTGTATGCCGTTTCTCCTCTCTTGCATTTGAAGGCTTGTCATGTCAGTTTCAAAGTCTGATTGCTAAGAGCCCGACAGTTTCCCCTTTTGCAAGGATCGCCCGCTCTGGGCGTCTAAGCCACCAGGTAGGAGAGCAGCTACCTGCCGGGGAGACTGTGTGGAGAAGCCCTGAGAATGCATGGGGAGGGACAGCACGCCCACTCAGCCAACCTTCGTATTGTGCCCACCAGAGTCTCGGGCACGTGGAAAAAGCCTTCTCAGACTAGGGACAGGCTGCTGCGAGCTGAATGCCACTGCGTGACCCCAGTCAAACCTAGGAGCAGAAGCATCACTCAGCTGAGTCCTAACTAAAGTCCTGACCCATAGATCCTGAACACAGAGAGGATTATTGCTTTGAGATGGTTTAACACGCAGCCATAGGTAACCAGAACATATGATGTAAGGAATGCTCTTTGCGGGGCGTGTTTAAGACTGCTCTTTCTGAACTAGTCTCACCTCACCTTTAGAATCTGAATCTCAAATACAAGTCTCAGTACACCCAGTTTAAGACAGAGAAAGACAAACACTATATGACAAATACTACATGATATCACTTACATGTGGAATCTAAAAAATAATAGAAATGAAACTATATACAAAACAGAAAGAGACTCACATAGAAAACAGATTTATGGTTACCAAAATGGGGGATGCAAATTAGGCATATGGGGTTAACAGACACAAACCACCAAACATAAAATGGATAAGCAATGAGAAATTACTGTGCAGCATGGGGAATTATACCCAATATCTTGTAATAACCCAGAATGAAATATAATCTGTAAGGAAAAAGCCCAGCAAACGGAATCACTATGCTGTATGCCTGAAACTAACACAATATTGTAAATCAACTCTACTTCAGTTTTAAAAAAAGAAATCATAATTTTCAGACTCCTTTGAAGGTCTCTGTATGTGGTCAAGTGACAAAAATTCCCCCAGAGATAGAAATGGAAACACCGTTTGCACACTCGGGAAAATGTCCTTAAACCATCCCTTCTCCCTTCTCCGGGAGGAGTGTGGATGGGATTATTGGTGTCGCAGCCTCGTCAGGAGTTCTGAAGAGGAGGACTTCACCCTCAAGGTGTGAGAACTTAGTGCTGCAAGGATCACGAAACTTGGCGAGTTCAAGAAGCTAGTGCAAGACGGGAAGCTCGGTGCCCCAGAGAGCTCAATGTGTCTTCAGATGAGCGGCTGCGCCAACCGCGAATGGATGTCTGCGGAGAAGGCACAGGCGATATCCCCGAGCTGAGAGCATCACCCGATCCCGAATCCTCCTTTCTTTCCTCTGTTTTTTTTTTTTCATTTCCCCCTTCCCCCTGCCTCCCCCTCCCCACTTCTTTCCTCCCCTTCCCCCCTCTCGTCCACGAGGACTGGCTGTTGACCCTGCTCAGGCCTGGGTGCGGATGCGGGTGGGACCGCAGCCCCGCAGCGGCCCAGCGGTGCCCTCTGGCGAGACGGCTGCCTTGCGCTCTGTGAAAGGGTGGCCCCAGGCTCCACAGCCCAGCCACACTGTTCTCCCCATCACTGATGGAGATGAAGGAGAAAGATAGTGTCCTTTTCCTGTAGTTGTTAGCTGAGACCACCGCCCAGGGACACAAGAGGAGCTCCGCAAGCGAGGGTAGACTCCGATGGAAAGCCAGCTCCCAGCTGTCGGGGGCAGCTGGCAGCGCGCACCTGTGACAAGGAGAAGCCGAGGGACAGCTGGCCCAGGCTGCAGGTTGAGGTGACTGTTGAGAAAAGCATTCAGGTGCTGGATGGGGTGTCCGTGCCCACCCTGCCTTTGTGAGTGGACTGTGCTCTTCCTCAGCCTTCCTGCCCCCAAGGGTGTTGTTCAAAGCCGGAACCGCCTGAGGTGGGGGTGAGTGGGTTGTGCTACCTGTCAGCTTAACCGGAAGAGACAAAAGTTGAGGGTTCCCCCTCACCCTGCCCTTTTCAGGGAGTCGAACAGAAACTTTAGAGAGGACAATCTCTGTCCTCAAGAGATTCGGGGAAGCACCACTAAAGAGGTGGGGATGAGGCCCCCCTTCCTGATAACAAAGCTTCCTACTCCGCTACGTCCTTCTCGGGCAGCAAAGGAGAGGGGTCCTAAGCTTTTAGGTCACCCAGCGATCAGCTCCATACAGTTCTTGTCACCAAATTCCGTTCGGGACTGTGGAAGGACAGTCTCATTTTCTCCCAGCAATGGAAAAGCAGGCCTTGCTGCCGCTGCCGCCTCCAGTTTGAGACCCTTGACTTCCTGGCAGCTGCGACCCATCATTGGTCATTTCTCTCTGCACCAGCCAACCCCTGGTACCAGGTGTTTTGAGTGCTTGGGAAGTTAGGAGTGTTCAGGGACACACAGCAGTGACTAGCACGTGGGCTCTGTAAGTGAGCTTTTTGGGTTCTGTTCTTAGTTCTTCACAGGTGTGTTAACTTAGCAGGTGGCTTAACCTCTGTGTCTATTTCTTTATCCCTGCTTGTTGGGGGTGGATAAATGATAGTCTGACTCTCAGGTTTGTTCTGAGGATTAAATGAGCCAATCTATGAAAGATTTAGCAGTTCCTGGCACGTAGTAAACAATGGTCACTCAAACATTAGTAACCTTAGGAGCTTGGTTATTGAGACAAGAGTCGTTACAGCAAAAAGTCATGGTGTAACACTTCTATGTATAATTCCATTTTAGATTACTTTCTATGCTTAGTTTTAGAGACATTAAGGTATGGCTGTACTTTAAAAAGTTAGGTTTATTTCTGAAAGTTTTTAATGTCTTTTTATGAAGTCAGTGGATGGGGGAGCATTTCAAAGCAATGAAATTACCTGGGTAATAAACAGGACAAAAATATTAGTGTTTCTCTTATGCTAGGCATCTTCTACTTCACTCTTAAGATCGGCATTATGGTGAAGAAGAATTTGCACTGCCTGGCTATAAAATAAATTGTAAGGAATGGTCATCTAGGAGGTTTGTAGTTAGTTCTGCTTTTGCAGTGTCTGATTTTAATTTTTTCTCATTCTAGGCTTTTGGTTACTCCCCTTCCACCCTATCCCTTAATTTTATTTTTTGAAAGAGTCTGCATTTCAAGCTGCTAGGGCAAAGAGTGTGATTACAGAAGGAAAGACTCCTCATCCAGGTACCTTGCTCTCTAGCTGTCACTAGGAAAGCCAGAGTCAGGATCTAACATGAGGAGCCCGTGCTCACTCTGCAGCCAAATCATAAAGCTTAAATCAAAAGTAGCTATGTTTAGGCAGACCCTAAGTCTGAACGCCTAAACTTACAAAGCCAGCATTCTTTAGAGGTCCTAAAACTTGCATTACCTTTCCATTTAATTATGCTTTTTAAAAGCTATTCTATGAGGAATAAACCTATTAAAATGAGAGATTATGTTTTCATTAGGTCTTTGTTAAGCCTTCAGTAAAAAAAATAATGGGATGCAGAGTAATCAGTAAAATATATACAGTACTTTTAATGAGTCTTATTCTGTATACTGTAAATATTTACGTACTTTTAAGTCCAGAGAAGTAGTAACTAACTTTCAGTTTATAGTTTATTTTTCAATGTTAACACACAGTATTTGGGATACAGCAGAATTCTGTGTCTTGCAAAACCTTGAACTGTGTTTGTGTGTTTTTGACATAGCTCATCAAACAGTCTCTAGCCCTGAAAGCAGCTTTCAGATGTATAATGGTGTCAACAACGAGTGTGTCTAATGACAGCAGGCAGCAGAAAGCTAAAAGAGATTCCGGGATACTGTATCCATGAAAGGAGTTGGTAAATTTTAGCCCCATCCTAGTTTTGTAAATAGAGATACATTGGGACACACCTGTGCCCATTCTTTACCGTATTGCCTGTGGCTGCTGCCACAGCTACAAAACTGAGTGGTTGCAATACAGACCGTGTGGCCCCATAGAGTCAAAAATATTTACCGTGTGATCCTTTAGGGAAAAGTTTGCCAGCCCCTGCCATGGGACCTCGAAGTCCCTTCCTTAAAAATACACTTATGATCTCTTCATTATTTCTTAGTCCAACGGTTCCCAAACTGTCTTCTGCAGAATATTAATATTGTCTAAGTTAATAAGTGTTGTGGGAAAAAGATCCATGCTAACAGTAATTTTTTATTTGTAATTTATTTTAAAATAAAATTTAAGACTACCAAACTCATTGCTATGGCTTTTATTTTTATGTGATAACCTACCTTTAGGAAAAGGTGTCCCATGCCTGAGAGCACCAGGATGTCGAGTGAGAGATCACCTGATACATGAGCGTGCGATGCTCCACCTGCGCCTTGATGCCCAGGCAGCACTTAACACAGTCACTGATGAGATGCTTGGCATCATCTCTTTGATGATGGCTCATCTTCTGTGTCCTGACTTATAATTTCAACACATTTGTGATACTCAATGTTTATTCTAAATTAACCATGTTTTGTACCACAAACACATTGCCTGTGGATCTGTTGCTGAAACAAGGAAGACTTAAACAAGAAGTAGAATCTTTTTTGTTATCAAATTGTGTCTGAATCAAGTGATCAAAAGGTCAGAATATTACAAAGTAAAGATGAGCACTTGCAGCCTTCCGTTTCTAGAAATTCAGGAAGTGAGTTTTCCAGGGTCAAGTTTATGTCCAATTCCAACAAAATAACAACATTTAGTAAGAAACCACTAAGAAGAAAATATGAGGAAAGTTATTTGTTTTTTGGATTTACTTCCTTTGGAAATAGATTTGCACCTCATGCTCAGTGTGTGTTATGTAAGAAAATTTTATTGAAAAGCTCTTTGGCCCCTAGTAAGTTTTGAAGACATTTGGAAACTAAACATGCTGCATATAAAGACAAAGACATTATCTTTTTCAAGCAACATCTTGATTCACATGAAAACAATAAACCCCCAGCACCTAAAATTGTCAACACAGTTCATGGAAGCGCTAGAGAAGCATCATGCAGTGTAAGTTACAATGCAGCCCTGAGTGGAGGCTCATACATCAGAGAATTGCTCACCAAGCCTTGTGCAAAAGCCGTTGTGATGTGGATGTGTGACGAACAGTATTGTAAAAGCAAATAGACGCCGTGCAGTTGTCAGTATGGCTGCTGGTCGAATTAAGGCTCTAGCTGCTGCCACTGAAGAAGGGCCTGTTTGTAGACGGGAAACTTGTGGCAGGTTCTCACTGCAGCTTCCAGATCCAGCCGACGTCTCAGGACTCGCTGTGCTCCTCGTGTTTGCTTGTTGCAGGTTTAACAAGTCCACTGAGGACAACCTGCTCTTACGTGAATCTTTGCAAAGAATGCCGTTGGTGAGGACATTTTCAACTGCGTCCACAGCTTTATGCAAAACTGTGAAATTGAATGGGGAAAATGTGCTGGTGTTTGTAGTGATGCTTCTAGGGGGGTGGACCGGAAAATTGCTGGGACTGTCACCTGGATAAAATATGTGGCTCCCGAAAGCACCAGGAATCACTGCCTATTACATAGACATGCACTTGCAGTTAAAATAATGCCTACATCTTTGGAAAACATGCTCGATCAGGCAGTCCAAATCATCAATTATATTGAAGCTTGGCTACATCAGCCCAGACTACTAAAAATTTTATGTGAAGAATTGGGTGCCCAGCACACAGCACTTCTAAATACAGAGGTGAGGCGGCTTTCCCGACGTAAAGATCTTGTAAGACTTTTTGAGCTTCGTTGTGAACGATTGGTTTTCATGGATTCTGCTTTTTGAAGATCTGATTGTTTAACAAATTCATCATGGCTGCTAAGACTTGTATATCTTGCAGATATTTTTACTAAATTAAATGAGGTTAATCTGTCAATGCAAGGGGAAAATGTGACAGTTTTTACAGTATTTGATGAAATGTCATCAAAAGAAAACTTTGTTTTCCTACACTCAGTGACTTGACTGAAATTAATCCTATGGTTGATGGAGATACTTTCAGGGCCGCTGTGCAGCTCCGCAGGGGTTTGCATCCTACTCTGTTAATATTTTCCTGTAACAAAAGGTAATAATGCTTGGGTTAGAAATTTATTTACAGTAACCTAACCCAACCTCATTAGTGTCATGGGACTATGAGAGCCTGATTGATTTAACATCTGATTCCCAGGTGAAGCAAAATTTCACTGAACTTTCATGAAATGATTTTGGAGCAGCCTGAGTCAGGAGTAGACAAGCGTTGCAATGCGTGCAGGTTGTGTACTGCTTCGTTTACTACCATGCACCTGTGTGAAGCAGGATTTTCCTATTATGCTGGAAAAAAACAACTAGATGTGGATCTGACTTAGCAACACCACACCTAACATTAAGCAGATATGTGACAAAAAGACACAGAAGCACTGTTCTCATTAAAATCGGAGGGTTCTGCTTGCCTCTTGATAACCAAATATAAGATGCAAATTTAAAATGATTTACTTCAAAAAAAGGAAGCTAGTGCATTTATTTTTCATTAGTGAAAGCATATGATGTGGTATATTACTTTGCAGGTTTTGGTATCTGAGGCTGACTCACCAAAGCAGTGGGTAATTCAGTAAAGCAGGAACATGGGGAAGCAATCATTTATTCCAAAGAACATTAAGGTAGGAACATCACATGACTGGGCTTCAAGATGCTCACATTCACTTGTCACATCAGGGAATCCTTCATGTGTCCACTTCCATCATTAGCCAAGATCCAGGGGGTTCATGATGCACCCCAGTGTGTGTGTGTGTCACCTCTCAGCCATTTAACTTGCCTAATTGTCATGTTTTCTATTCAAAAAATAAATAAATTTCAGTACATAAAAATGAAGAGGAGCATAACAAATGATAATATATCCAACCTGACCAAAGAAACAAAAAGTACAAATGGAACAAACACACAGTGTGTACATCTTCCCAACTGCCAGCTTGTGTCACCTGGTGGCCCCACATGGAGCATCCCCTACAAGGCACTCTACTGGGAGGGTGTGTGTGTGTGTACGCACGTGTGTCAGTGTGGGGTGGCACGTAGACCAGAGAGGTCCAGCAGTCATTCAGAAAGCACACAGCTGACCCAGGCAGGGGCCAAGCTTTAGACCTTCCTGGCTGAGCCTGTGCCCAGGGAGGTCTGCAACTCACACTGGCTAGGGGAGGCTGGGTCACACATGTCCCTCCATCCCCAGCCCAGCTGGAAGCCAGAAAGAGGCCCAGGTCAGCCTGTGGCCCATTTTTAACCCTGCCCCACCCTGGCCTGTCCAAATGCCACAGGGCCACGTCACACATCTGGCTGACAAGCGTTCCTTGGGCTAGAGCAGCTATCCCCTCTTTTCCACATTCGCCCCTTGCCTGGTGCCCCTCTGTAGCTGCCCTCCCGCTCCTCCAGCCTCTCAGCACCATCTCGCCTCCTCCTCCCCATAGTGTCTCAGCGTTTTCTTGCCTTTGGTGAGATGGGGCCATTTCTCTCAAGGGTCGTTTTAAATGTTCAGGTTTTTAAATTTTTATTTTATTGACGTATAGTCAGTTTACAATGTTGTGTCAATTTCTGGTGTACAGCACAATGCTTCAGTCATACATGGACATACGAATATTCATTTCATGTCCTTTCTCACCATGAGCTACTACAAGATACTGACTATGGTTCCCTGTGCTGTGTAGTATAAACTTGTTGCTCTATTTTATATTTACCAGTCACTAACTGCAAATCTCAAACTCCCAGTTTATCCCTTCCCACCCTGTTCCCCTCTGGTAACCATAAGTTTGTTTTCTATGTCTGTTTAATTTTAGATTCCACATGAGTGTTGTCATATTGTGTTTTTCTTTCTTTCTGGCTTACTTCACTTAGAATGACGTTTTCCAGGGCCATCCATGTTGCTGCAAATGGCATGATATTATTTTTTTGGCTGAGTAGTATTCCATTGTATACATGACACGGCTTCTGTATCCAGTCATCTGTTGGTGGACATTTAAGCTGTCTCCATGTCTTGGCTATTGTAAATAGTGCTATGAACATTGGGGTGCAGGTGTCTTTCTGTATTAAGGCTCCCTTTGGACATATGCCCAGGAGTGGGATTATTGTATCATATAGTAAGTGTATTTTTAGTTTTTTGAGGAATCTCCATACCATTTTCCATAACTGCAGGACCAAACTGCATTCCCACCAGCAGTGCACAAGGGTTCAGTTTTCCACACCCTCTCCAGCATTTCCCGTTTGAATATTCATGTTTTAATTATTTTATTGCAGCAGCGACATGTAGGATAATGAAAAAGTGGCATCCTGGCGGCTGGGGGATGAGCCTGTGTGTGTGTCCCCATGCATGTGTGTGTGTTCCTGTATGTGTGTGCATGTCCCTGTGTGTGCATGTGTGCCCTCCATGTGCCTGCATGGGGGTGGGGAGTGGGGCTGGAGCCTGCGTGTGTGACTGAGTGACATCTCAGGCACGTGGGCCTGGAGGGGTGTGCGAGGCTGTGATGCTGGGCTGAGAGGCTGTGACCTGACCAAGGCCACACAGCCCGTCTTGGGGCTCAGGGCCCCACCCTTGCTTCCAGGCCTGCCACCAATCAGCTGGGGTGTTCCCTGCCGTGACACAGGGCTTGAAGTCCTGACCCTAAGGGCCCCACAACTTCCCTCAGGAGGAGGGGTCGCTGGGGCAGGAGGAGGCTGGGCTTGGCATGGGGAGGGGGAGCAGGGAATCCAAGGGGGCGAACATGGCCCTGGAGTTTGGGTGTGACCAGCAGCAGTGAGGTGAGGGGAGTAAGAAGGGCCTCCTCACCAGGACTGAGTTTGTCATCCCGGCCAGGGGAGCTGCTCTTCTGCACAAGGACCAATTTAGAAAAATGTGGAAAACCAAGTTTCAGGCTCCATGGTAGATAAGTCCCATTCCAGACGGAAATAGCAGGATGTGACCCCATAAAAAGTGGTGAGCGCACATGAGCCATCGCCCCGCCCAGAAAGGAATTCCCCCGAGAGCCAGAGCTCACCCCACACCCAACCAGGGCCCTGGTAGGCCTGGAGTGATGGCCCTGCTGGGGTCCCACTTCCCAGGAAAATGGGGAGAAGGTCCGCTGGTCATACAGTCGAGGCCCAAGGAGGGGAAGAGACCTGCCCAGGTCACCCAGCACAGGAGGGCAGTCGGGTGGGACCCAGGCCTTCGGGCTTGTCACAGCCCCCCTTCTTAGGACAGGGGCACAGGCCTGCCTGGGAAAGAAGCATCGGGAAAGTGAATAACCCTGCAGACAGGGCCAAGTTGGCTGGCTGGCCGAGCCTCAGTTTCCCTTCTGTGGAACGGGGGATGGGACGGTGCCTGATCACAGGGTCTCTGTGAAGCTAGAGATGGTGCTGCTGTGGTGCTGGGGAGAGCCCTCCTGGTCCTCCTTACCTGGGAAGTGGCCGGAGGGCCCTGGGCGTGGCTGTCAGCCCCGTCCTGAGGGCCGATGGTTCCTATCTAGCTGGGCGGGCTGCTGGTCCCTGCGGCCCTGACGGTGGCAGCTGCACGGCTTGGTGAAGGATGGGCCAACTCCCCTTCCCAGTCACCCTGGCCCATTGTCCCCCACCATGCACCCTGGGCTGGCTCCCTCTTTCCTTCCTGCCTCCTCTTGTCTCTGCTTCCCCCTACCCGGTGTCCCTCTCTTGTCACCTCCTGTCCCTCTCTAGGACTTGACCCCCACCTTTCTCTCACTCACACACTGTCTCTCCCTGCGTGTCTTTCTCTATCTCTCCCCCAGGCCCTCAGGCCCTGAGCTCAGGTCTAGCCCTGTCCAGGGCCACAGGGCCACATCTCTCCCAGCCCTCCCACCCTCACAGTGATGTTCCAGCCCCAGCTCTGCTCACAGTGGAGGCCGGTTACAGAGCTGCTCCTGCTGGCATTTACTGCTGCATCGCTGTTCCCCCCACTTCCCAGGCAGTGCAGCAGTCTCACCTTGACCTGTTTGTGGCCCAGCCTGGACCCCAGAGCTGCTGCAGGGCTGGCTGCCTCCCCCACCTGGAAGGAGGGAGGGCCCCGTGGGCTCCAGGGACAGCTGGCGCAGAGTAGAGTGGACTCTTTTTATACCCAACACCTTCTCCCTGGCAGTGGTGGCGTCCCACCCACTGACCCTGCCCCGCCCACCTCAGAGTCAGGAGGCTGTGGGAGGATGAGGGGTGCTCACGGGGCTCACTGAGAGCACTGCCGCCCTCAGCCCGCCTCAGGGCCTGCCTGGAGCCGGGGCTGCCGGGCAGCTGACATGGGGTGGGGGCATGGGCCTGGTCAGTGCAGGGCCTCTCGCTGGACGCCCATGGCTCCCTCCTGCACCTCATCCGTTCCTCACCATGAGACACGGCCACTTCATTCTGGTCATCTAGCTCACGACCGGACACCCCTGTGACTGACAGGCCCCACATGCCCAGTGAGTGTTTACAGACTGAAGCAGCACAGCCATCACTAGATCTAGATACAGGCTGTACCCACCACCCAGGAGGAGCCCCGGGGCCCCTGCGGTCACTGCTGCCCTGAAGGGGTAATCTTGCGTCTGCCCTGTCATCTTAGTTCCTGCTGGTTTGTGAGTTGTGTGCCCGTAAATCACTGCATGCCCTCAAGAGTGTGTGACCACTGGTCCTCCAGGAAGCAGACACTGACACAGAGAGAACTGTGACAATTTCATTAGGGGTGACAATAGGAGAGAACAGCAGAGGGGGCAGGTTGGAGCAGGGAAACATTCGGCCATAATGCACCTCTGACATCTTCTCTAAACACATCATTGCCACAGCTGAGGGGCCCCTTCAGTTGGCAGAATGTGCTGTAAGGCAAAAAGAGTTATTTATTTTAATAGGATCTTATTTTTTCCCAATTTTGTCTTCTCTAATGTATGTAAGGCCTCTGATGGACACTGTAGTCTGTGTGTGCATCTCCGTGTCTATACAGAATGAAAATAATTGTTTTCACATCTCAGACACAGATGTCAAAATGTGCACATTCTCATTATTATATTTCCTTCTTTAACTAGTAAGACCTAATATTTAATAGAAGAAAGGGACCTTTCGCCTTATCTTTAAAGCAGAGAGTGGTAAGCTCTGGGCCTGAGCTCTTATATCTTCAGTTTAATTTAATGTACTTCCTGAAGTCTCTTTTGATGATACTGTGTGCAGACACTTTCTTTTAAACTATGAGAATGCTGAGTGAGAAATATGTCCCAGTCATTTTGCAAAACAATATGTGTGCTTGACCCAACCCTCCTCACAATGACGTCAGGGAACAGCGTTACCCCCCGGCTCACAGACAACAACGCTGAGACCCTGTGGGGGCCCCACTGAGTCTTGGTGTTAGGGGATGAACTGCAAGAACTCAAAGAATCAGAAATTGGATCTTGTGACATAAATGTGGAGATGCCAAGCTGACAGTGGGCATGGTGATGAGGGAGCAGGGGTGTGGGGACAGGGGTCCTACAGGGGGTCTCCTGATCACCCCTGACTTCCCCCAAAGAACCTGCCTCATGCTGAAGGGCAAGGCACCTGCTCAGCTGATCTAAATCCTGCCTGCACTTTTCAAATTAAAAGAAAACTTCAGCCACACAAATACCCTGAAAAAAACAAGCTAAACTTCAGTTTCTCTGATATCCACAGATTTCATCCAGACCCAGAACTTTCAGAAACCCAAGAGAACAATTATCTTTATATGAGGTTGTGAACTGAGGGCTTTCTGGAGGCAGTGGGTTCTGAAGGGGATACGTGCATGGCTGCACTGAGTCCCCTGCACACACACGTGGCTCTGAGTGGACCTCACGCTGCATTCACACGGCCCACCTGAACTGCCCACCCTGCCGGGAGTGACCTTCCAGCTCCATCTGAGTGAACCCAACAAACGCCCACTGGGCAGCCCCTCAATTTCTTTCTTCCCCTCCACACCCTCCTATTCACTCCTGTGTGGCTCACGTGTCCTTCTTCTGCACTCTGAGGCCCTGCACGGGCACATCTGCTATGGTGACAAGCTGTCTGCTGTGAATGTCTCTCTCCCTCACTCGCTCCCTCACCCCTCGAGGCAACCCCGTGAGCCCCTGAAGTTAGGGGTGTGCTTCACCCCTCACAGAGCACATCACATGGTCCATGCAAGAAGCACATCGGCCAAACTGGGACTTCAAATTCACTTGATATTCTGTCAAAAGTCTCTTCTGTTCTATACAAGAGACGCCTGCTTCCCAGGTCAGGACAGGGAAATGACACAGTCCATCAGATGTGTGTGCTGGGAAGCTAGACAGACGTCACAATGTCCCAAGTCAGATTTCCTCAGGCATCGCAAGGCCCTGGAGTGCCATCTCCCCTTCTGCAAAGACTCGACAAGGGAGCAGAAGCACATGCTCTCATCTTAACGAGTGCTGTAACTGGTGGTGGGGGGGTGGCGGTGGCTGAGACCGCATAGGCCACAAGGGAGGTCGGGGTGGCGGTGACGAATAGCCTCTGAGAAGTGACACTGGGTGTCCCATTGGGCGAGGCACACCAAGTGGTCCTGGACAAGTACTGGGACCTCTGGAATCCACAGTGACTTGCAGAAGAGAGAGCTGTGTTGGATGACAGACAAAAGGAACAACACCTACAGAACCTGAAACCCAATGCAGCAGCTGTCAGCACCGGGCACCCTCCCCTCCACCGGGTGCACAGACAGCAGCACAGGGCCACACACTCGACCTTGGGGATAAAACACTGTTGCCACACGACACCGCCAGTGTCTGTAAGTGGAGGAAGTCGAGAGTCCTGCCTGAGACGATGTACAGAGGTTCCAGCAAATTGATAAACTAGGGCCTCCCAAACAGGAAGCCTCTCTGTGCAGGACAACCCACCCTGACACCTTCCCCAGCTCCACAGAAGCATGGTCTGCATGAACCAGAAACACAGAGAAAGAAAGGAACCGAAGGCCTGGTTTCCCACACATAGAATGAGAGCCGCACCTGGGTACTTGCTCTGTCTGCAGGACCCTGCCAGACCCTCTCTACTCCCTGCTAACAAAGGGCCCTCCTCCGCCAGCAGGAGCTGCCCCTGGGCGCAATGAGCTCTGAGGAGCTGGGCACCCTGCAGTCCTGTGGGGGAGCTGGCAATGTGCTTCTGAGGGGACAAGGCTGTCCTCAGAAGGGAGTCGGGCTCCGCTACAATCATCCTTATTCTCAGAGATGTCTGGATTTTAAGTTCGCTAGGAAAATCACACTACATTTGTCCTATGGGAAAGGGAAGGGGGAAATTTCAATCCTGCAAATAACACGAATGGGATTTTAGCGCATGTGGAAAATCCCATGGTGTGTGATGAGACAGAGAAGCAGCTCTGAGAGCTTCCAGGGCAGAATCGACCCAGCGCGGGATGAAGAACATGATGCCAGGACTTTGGTGCGAATTGGTCCTGCAGGGAAGGAGGCATTTTCACTGCGGGCTCTTTCCATTCCATCCTCTATTCCCTACTACAAATGCACCATCTCTGAGAGTCAGACTTTTCTGCCCAAAAGTACAACTGATGGCAGAGGGGAAGGCACCTTTACCTCCCCAGAAAAGACAGTGACGGGCTGTGATATTTACCACACACAGGAAGACTCAAAAGTTGCACAAACCACACGGTGTAAGGATGGAGGGGTGGCTTTGCTCAGTTATCAGTTACGAGTAATTGAATGGGCATTCTACAAAGGAGAATCCCCCAGCCTGAGCAAGGAAACCATTCAAAGAATGACAACAGGAAACAGTCTCAGTGACCCAGGAGCAATCCCAAGTGAAGGAGGTAAAAGGGAGTCAGCCGAGCCAGGAGAAGTCAGTATGGAGCAAGGGCTCACCATTCTTATGCTATTTTAAGAAACAAACAGTCAAAGCTGAGGTTCTCAGCCCTCATGTACTCCATTGCTAATGGCTTCTGCAAGCAACACTCAGGTGACTGGCTGAGAGGAAAAGCCAATGGACCCTGGGCAAGAGTTTCAATTTGAAAAAAAATGAGATGCCAGACACGAAACAGAACATAAAGTCTGCAGACAGGGTAGAAGAGGCTGCTGCTACAAAAAAAAAAAAAAAGAATACATATCCCAGAAAGACTTCCACCGAAAATGACATCCCAATTTAACTGGGCCTCCGTGGTCGCCTAAGGCAGGCAGGAGCTACCGGGGAACACTGGAGACGCAGAGGTTCTGCATCAGAAAAAAACTAAACAAAGGATGCAGGATTAGGCATTTCTGAGTAGAAATTATCAAAAGAAACAAAACTATGAGCCCTGTTTACCCGTATGACACTCGGTCTCATATCACACACACTAGGAGACAGGTCTCAGGACCCTTGACTGAAGAGACAACAGGCCCCGGGTTCGGGTGTTTCTTCCATAACCGATCATCGGCTGTGGAAGGTCAGGGCTCCACTCGCTGCAGACAGTGACAGGGGCGGGCTTCTCCTCCAGGGAGCCCGGAACGTGGTCTCTGTTGAAGGCCCGTGTGCAGAACCGACACGTCTGCCCTCCGTCAGAGGACCCTCTTTCCCTCCACAAGAGACACCTCCCTCCCCAGGGCAGGACGGGGAAGACGCGGCCCATCAAGTGCGTCTGCTAAGGGACCAGAGGGACACGGCCGTGAGCCCGGTCAGGGCGGCCCGTGCACGGGGAAGCACTGGAGAGCGATCTGCCCTTCTTCTGCAGTGACTCAAGGAAGAAACAGAGGACTATGCTTTCCTCTTACCGAGCGGAGCAGCTGGCGGTGGGGGGCGAGGCTGCACAGGGCTCAAGGGGGGCCCAGGTGCAGGTGGCCCGCTGGACGACGACGGGCCGCTCTCGGGGCAGGCCACGCGGGCTGGTCCTCGGAAAGGTTGGGGCCCTCCGGCCCACGGGGTGGCCTGCGGGACAGAAGGGAGAGCTGGGTTGGATGACAGACAAAAGCGCCAACACCGACAAAAGCCGAAACCCAACGCAGCAGCTGTCGGCACCGGGCACCCTCCCCTCCACCGGGTGCCCAGAGAGCAGCACGGCGCCACACGCTCCGCCCAGCCCTCTGGGGCCTGCCTGCAGCCTGGGCCGCACAGGAGGACACGGGGATAGGACCCTGACGCCGCACGTCGCCGCCGCTGTCTCCAAGTGGAGGAAGCCAAGGGTCCTCCTGCCCGAGAGGCTGCACACAGAGCTTCCAGCACACGGGCAAACTAGCGCCTTCCCAAGAGCCAGCCGCTCTGCTCTGGGCGGGCGGGACGGCCCTCCCCGCCACCTTCCCCAGCTCCACGCAAGCTTGCCCGGCGCGGACCAGGAACACGGAGACGGGACGGGCGTGAAGAGCTCATTCTCCACCGGGGTCGCCGCTCTGCCTGCAGGGCTCTGCCTGCAGGGCCCTGCCAGGCCCTCTCTGCCCCCTCCTCACAAAGGGCCACTCCTCCGCCCCGCAGGGGCTGCCCCTGGGCGCAAAGAGCCCTGGGGAGCTGGGCATCCCGGAGTCCTGCGGCGGAGCTGCCCAAGGGCTCCTGAGGGGACAAGGCTGTCCTCAGAAGGGAGTCAGGCTCCGCTACAATCCTCCCTACCTTCAGGGACGTCTGGATTTTACGTTCGCTACAGAACGCACCCTACCCGCGTCCAAGGGAGACTGACGTGGGGAGTCTCAATCCCACACCTGACACCAAAGGGACTGTCCTAGCTCGTGCGCAAGGCCCCACGGTGTGCGATGAGGCCGAAGAGCAGCTCTGACAGCTTCCAGGGCAGGCCCGACCCGGCGCAGGGTGGGGAACACAACGTAGGCACTCTGGTGCGCATCGGAATTCCCCCGCAGGGGAGGAGGCATTTTCACGGCGGGCTCTTTCCCTTCCAGCCTCTACTCCCTGCTACAAATGCACCACCTCGGAGAGTCAGGCTTTTCTGCCCAGAGTACAACTGGAGGCAGCGGCCAAGACACACTTACCTCCCGAGAACAGACAGTGACGGGCTGTGATTTCAGTTACCAGGATCTGAATGGACATTCTAAACAGGAGTATCACCTGGCCTGAGCCGGGAAACCAGTCAGAAGAGTGACGACACAGAAATCCGTCTCAGTGACCCAGGAGCAACCCCAGGTGCAGGAGGACAGGAAGGAGTCAGCCGAGCCGGGAGAAGTCAGTGTGGAGCGCGGGCTCACCCTCCTCACGCTGCTTCGAGAAACCCGCAGTCAAAGTCTGCGGGCCCCGGCTTCTAAGCACTCCCTCATGGCTCCTGCAGGCACCAGCCAAGGCGACGGGCTCCCGGGAGAAACAGCCCACTAACCCTGGGCAAGAGTTGGAGTCTGAAAGGCAGCGACACGCCACGCCACGCCAGACCCGTCACAGAACACACAGTCTGGAGACGAGGCCAGGAACGGCTGCCGGGAAAACAGGAAGATCACCTTTCCCAGAACGACGTCCAACAGAGCACGACCACCTCACTTACCTGGGCCTCCGGGGTCGCCGCAGGCGGCAGGGAGCTGCCGGGCCGCACCGGAGCCGCGCCAGGTCCCGCGTCGGCTAAAAACCACAGAAAAGGATGGAGGATTAGGCTTTCCTGCGAAGACACTGCTGAAGCAAAACGAAACCTTTGTGCCTTCCTTCCTTACCCGTATCACACTCGTTTATTGGAGGACCTGGATACTGACCCCAGGAACTCCTGCACGCTAAGCATACATTCTGTCTACTGCTGAGCTATATGTACCCTTCTCCCCAGAGCACACTTGTTTCTAGGCACAGAGAAAAACAAATGCCATCCACGTTCACTAACTTACCCAGTGTATAAGCTCTGTTGGCTCCACCAACAGAGGTCCGTGTGTTATGATCTCTTAGCTCCCCTGGAGCAAATTCCACCGTCCCAGTAACGTATTCTGGTTTTCCTTTGTTTTTCTTTCTTTTGTTTTTCTTTTTGCATTCTGGGTTCTTAATTTCGGGCTCAGTCGCCCCTTCCTAGGAACACAAAACAACGTAAAACAAGAACCGAACTTCAGAAACCATCAAGTTCATACACTAGGTCATTCAGTCAGTCAGTCAGTCAGGAAGACAACAGTTATTTACTGTATCTATCAGATCATAAGCCCTATCCTGGGAGAAGCTGGCAGTACAAGTAAAAGGCAGATTCCTCTCTCTGTTCTGCCAGAGGCACAGGATCCATGAAAACAAATCAGCACAGAAAAGTCTCAACAGCTCTACAACTGAGGTGAACGGGTACAGTAACGCCACAAAGGACAGGAGAGTCTGCTGCACGTGGACAGCTCAGGGAATGCTGGGAACACCGCACTGTTTCGTAAAAGAGAGATCCAGTGCAGACGGGGGATGTGGAGGGGCTTTGGGGAAGGGCAGCCTGAGTGAAAGGAGCAGGTGGGAAAGAGCGCAAGGCATTAAGGAAACTAGAACACTGTTACTGGCGGTGGAATGGGAAGACAAAACATGCTGCCTTCAAAATGAAACATCACTTAATTAATTTCAAGTGAGGACGGCTAAAACAAGAACCAACTCCAAGATACACCTAACTTTCCCAGGGATGAATTTCTTTTCCATATCCTCTAATAAACAGTAACGGAAAGACCCTGAAAAAAAGAATTCACATACAGACACTGGTTTCACTAGGTGAGTCTGGAAAATTAACACAAGTGCATTATCCAGTCCTACGGCATTAAGCACAGAATCACATCCTAAATGGTAAGTTAAAAGTATAAGTCCAAAGTTCTCATCAGCAGGTGCAAACGTGAAAATGCACACTCACACCAACCCCCGGCTTATGTCTCAGAATCCCCTGGTACTTACATAGTCACACAAGGACATTAACAACAAGAGACAGTACCTCATCCCAGGAAGATCCTCTTCCTTTCTCTTCTGCAACGTGGCGCACTGTCATATCATCTGTAAAATGTAGTTACATGTACGTTAATGAGAATAATCACGAATGTAAATTAGAACCACCATGTGCGTCTATCTCCGCTTGTGGATTTGTGAAAATAAAAGTGGCAGAAAATTATTTCAAGGAGTTAGAGCATTTAAAAAAATAAGTGCTTAAGTCACGGTTGGGATATATTTCAAACCAAGTAGTAAGAGGAAAACACGTAAAAAGAATGGATATCGAAGTTGTGTTTGCGCACTATGTATTTCTAACATTTGAAGTTTGCTCTTGTTTTTGTTTTTCCTTTTCTTCTTCTTTTAAGTGGAGGTACTGGGAATGAGCACACGGAATTCTGCATGCTAAGCAAGCGTTCTATTTACCACTAACCTATATCCTTCCCCAAGTCAGCTAGCTTCTCGGCAGAGATAAAATAAAATACAAAAAACGTTCACCGTTCACTACCTTACAAAACATGTTAGTTTGCTCAAGCACAAAAGATCTTTGTGGCTTTCTTCCCCGTATCACACTAAGCCTCACGTCAGACAGAATGGGAGACAGGTCTCAGGACCCTTGACTGAAGAGACAACAGGCCCCGGGTTCGGGTGTTTCTTCCATAACCGATCATCGGCTGTGGAAGGTCAGGGCTCCACTCGCTGCAGACAGTGACAGGGGCGGGCTTCTCCTCCAGGGAGCCCGGAACGTGGTCTCTGTTGAAGGCCCGTGTGCAGAACCGACACGTCTGCCCTCCGTCAGAGGACCCTCTTTCCCTCCACAAGAGACACCTCCCTCCCCAGGGCAGGACGGGGAAGACGCGGCCCATCAAGTGCGTCTGCTAAGGGACCAGAGGGACACGGCCGTGAGCCCGGTCAGGGCGGCCCGTGCACGGGGAAGCACTGGAGAGCGATCTGCCCTTCTTCTGCAGTGACTCAAGGAAGAAACAGAGGACTATGCTTTCCTCTTACCGAGCGGAGCAGCTGGCGGTGGGGGGCGAGGCTGCACAGGGCTCAAGGGGGGCCCAGGTGCAGGTGGCCCGCTGGACGACGACGGGCCGCTCTCGGGGCAGGCCACGCGGGCTGGTCCTCGGAAAGGTTGGGGCCCTCCGGCCCACGGGGTGGCCTGCGGGACAGAAGGGAGAGCTGGGTTGGATGACAGACAAAAGCGCCAACACCGACAAAAGCCGAAACCCAACGCAGCAGCTGTCGGCACCGGGCACCCTCCCCTCCACCGGGTGCCCAGAGAGCAGCACGGCGCCACACGCTCCGCCCAGCCCTCTGGGGCCTGCCTGCAGCCTGGGCCGCACAGGAGGACACGGGGATAGGACCCTGACGCCGCACGTCGCCGCCGCTGTCTCCAAGTGGAGGAAGCCAAGGGTCCTCCTGCCCGAGAGGCTGCACACAGAGCTTCCAGCACACGGGCAAACTAGCGCCTTCCCAAGAGCCAGCCGCTCTGCTCTGGGCGGGCGGGACGGCCCTCCCCGCCACCTTCCCCAGCTCCACGCAAGCTTGCCCGGCGCGGACCAGGAACACGGAGACGGGACGGGCGTGAAGAGCTCATTCTCCACCGGGGTCGCCGCTCTGCCTGCAGGGCTCTGCCTGCAGGGCCCTGCCAGGCCCTCTCTGCCCCCTCCTCACAAAGGGCCACTCCTCCGCCCCGCAGGGGCTGCCCCTGGGCGCAAAGAGCCCTGGGGAGCTGGGCATCCCGGAGTCCTGCGGCGGAGCTGCCCAAGGGCTCCTGAGGGGACAAGGCTGTCCTCAGAAGGGAGTCAGGCTCCGCTACAATCCTCCCTACCTTCAGGGACGTCTGGATTTTACGTTCGCTACAGAACGCACCCTACCCGCGTCCAAGGGAGACTGACGTGGGGAGTCTCAATCCCACACCTGACACCAAAGGGACTGTCCTAGCTCGTGCGCAAGGCCCCACGGTGTGCGATGAGGCCGAAGAGCAGCTCTGACAGCTTCCAGGGCAGGCCCGACCCGGCGCAGGGTGGGGAACACAACGTAGGCACTCTGGTGCGCATCGGAATTCCCCCGCAGGGGAGGAGGCATTTTCACGGCGGGCTCTTTCCCTTCCAGCCTCTACTCCCTGCTACAAATGCACCACCTCGGAGAGTCAGGCTTTTCTGCCCAGAGTACAACTGGAGGCAGCGGCCAAGACACACTTACCTCCCGAGAACAGACAGTGACGGGCTGTGATTTCAGTTACCAGGATCTGAATGGACATTCTAAACAGGAGTATCACCTGGCCTGAGCCGGGAAACCAGTCAGAAGAGTGACGACACAGAAATCCGTCTCAGTGACCCAGGAGCAACCCCAGGTGCAGGAGGACAGGAAGGAGTCAGCCGAGCCGGGAGAAGTCAGTGTGGAGCGCGGGCTCACCCTCCTCACGCTGCTTCGAGAAACCCGCAGTCAAAGTCTGCGGGCCCCGGCTTCTAAGCACTCCCTCATGGCTCCTGCAGGCACCAGCCAAGGCGACGGGCTCCCGGGAGAAACAGCCCACTAACCCTGGGCAAGAGTTGGAGTCTGAAAGGCAGCGACACGCCACGCCACGCCAGACCCGTCACAGAACACACAGTCTGGAGACGAGGCCAGGAACGGCTGCCGGGAAAACAGGAAGATCACCTTTCCCAGAACGACGTCCAACAGAGCACGACCACCTCACTTACCTGGGCCTCCGGGGTCGCCGCAGGCGGCAGGGAGCTGCCGGGCCGCACCGGAGCCGCGCCAGGTCCCGCGTCGGCTAAAAACCACAGAAAAGGATGGAGGATTAGGCTTTCCTGCGAAGACACTGCTGAAGCAAAACGAAACCTTTGTGCCTTCCTTCCTTACCCGTATCACACTCGTTTATTGGAGGACCTGGATACTGACCCCAGGAACTCCTGCACGCTAAGCATACATTCTGTCTACTGCTGAGCTATATGTACCCTTCTCCCCAGAGCACACTTGTTTCTAGGCACAGAGAAAAACAAATGCCATCCACGTTCACTAACTTACCCAGTGTATAAGCTCTGTTGGCTCCACCAACAGAGGTCCGTGTGTTATGATCTCTTAGCTCCCCTGGAGCAAATTCCACCGTCCCAGTAACGTATTCTGGTTTTCCTTTGTTTTTCTTTCTTTTGTTTTTCTTTTTGCATTCTGGGTTCTTAATTTCGGGCTCAGTCGCCCCTTCCTAGGAACACAAAACAACGTAAAACAAGAACCGAACTTCAGAAACCATCAAGTTCATACACTAGGTCATTCAGTCAGTCAGTCAGTCAGGAAGACAACAGTTATTTACTGTATCTATCAGATCATAAGCCCTATCCTGGGAGAAGCTGGCAGTACAAGTAAAAGGCAGATTCCTCTCTCTGTTCTGCCAGAGGCACAGGATCCATGAAAACAAATCAGCACAGAAAAGTCTCAACAGCTCTACAACTGAGGTGAACGGGTACAGTAACGCCACAAAGGACAGGAGAGTCTGCTGCACGTGGACAGCTCAGGGAATGCTGGGAACACCGCACTGTTTCGTAAAAGAGAGATCCAGTGCAGACGGGGGATGTGGAGGGGCTTTGGGGAAGGGCAGCCTGAGTGAAAGGAGCAGGTGGGAAAGAGCGCAAGGCATTAAGGAAACTAGAACACTGTTACTGGCGGTGGAATGGGAAGACAAAACATGCTGCCTTCAAAATGAAACATCACTTAATTAATTTCAAGTGAGGACGGCTAAAACAAGAACCAACTCCAAGATACACCTAACTTTCCCAGGGATGAATTTCTTTTCCATATCCTCTAATAAACAGTAACGGAAAGACCCTGAAAAAAAGAATTCACATACAGACACTGGTTTCACTAGGTGAGTCTGGAAAATTAACACAAGTGCATTATCCAGTCCTACGGCATTAAGCACAGAATCACATCCTAAATGGTAAGTTAAAAGTATAAGTCCAAAGTTCTCATCAGCAGGTGCAAACGTGAAAATGCACACTCACACCAACCCCCGGCTTATGTCTCAGAATCCCCTGGTACTTACATAGTCACACAAGGACATTAACAACAAGAGACAGTACCTCATCCCAGGAAGATCCTCTTCCTTTCTCTTCTGCAACGTGGCGCACTGTCATATCATCTGTAAAATGTAGTTACATGTACGTTAATGAGAATAATCACGAATGTAAATTAGAACCACCATGTGCGTCTATCTCCGTTTGTGGATTTGTGAAAATAAAAGTGGCAGAAAATTATTTCAAGGAGTTAGAGCATTTAAAAAAATAAGTGCTTAAGTCACGGTTGGGATATATTTCAAACCAAGTAGTAAGAGGAAAACACGTAAAAAGAATGGATATCGAAGTTGTGTTTGCGCACTATGTATTTCTAACAT
The DNA here is from genome assembly GCF_048773025.1 of Camelus bactrianus. Classification (NCBI taxonomy): domain Eukaryota; kingdom Metazoa; phylum Chordata; class Mammalia; order Artiodactyla; family Camelidae; genus Camelus; species Camelus bactrianus. Next base: position 2,385,972 of record NC_133566.1, read on the forward strand.
TTGAAGTTTGCTCTTGTTTTTGTTTTTCCTTTTCTTCTTCTTTTAAGTGGAGGTACTGGGAATGAGCACACGGAATTCTGCATGCTAAGCAAGCGTTCTATTTACCACTAACCTATATCCTTCCCCAAGTCAGCTAGCTTCTCGGCAGAGATAAAATAAAATACAAAAAACGTTCACCGTTCACTACCTTACAAAACATGTTAGTTTGCTCAAGCACAAAAGATCTTTGTGGCTTTCTTCCCCGTATCACACTAAGCCTCACGTCAGACAGAATGGGAGACAGGTCTCAGGACCCTTGACTGAAGAGACAACAGGCCCCGGGTTCGGGTGTTTCTTCCATAACCGATCATCGGCTGTGGAAGGTCAGGGCTCCACTCGCTGCAGACAGTGACAGGGGCGGGCTTCTCCTCCAGGGAGCCCGGAACGTGGTCTCTGTTGAAGGCCCGTGTGCAGAACCGACACGTCTGCCCTCCGTCAGAGGACCCTCTTTCCCTCCACAAGAGACACCTCCCTCCCCAGGGCAGGACGGGGAAGACGCGGCCCATCAAGTGCGTCTGCTAAGGGACCAGAGGGACACGGCCGTGAGCCCGGTCAGGGCGGCCCGTGCACGGGGAAGCACTGGAGAGCGATCTGCCCTTCTTCTGCAGTGACTCAAGGAAGAAACAGAGGACTATGCTTTCCTCTTACCGAGCGGAGCAGCTGGCGGTGGGGGGCGAGGCTGCACAGGGCTCAAGGGGGGCCCAGGTGCAGGTGGCCCGCTGGACGACGACGGGCCGCTCTCGGGGCAGGCCACGCGGGCTGGTCCTCGGAAAGGTTGGGGCCCTCCGGCCCACGGGGTGGCCTGCGGGACAGAAGGGAGAGCTGGGTTGGATGACAGACAAAAGCGCCAACACCGACAAAAGCCGAAACCCAACGCAGCAGCTGTCGGCACCGGGCACCCTCCCCTCCACCGGGTGCCCAGAGAGCAGCACGGCGCCACACGCTCCGCCCAGCCCTCTGGGGCCTGCCTGCAGCCTGGGCCGCACAGGAGGACACGGGGATAGGACCCTGACGCCGCACGTCGCCGCCGCTGTCTCCAAGTGGAGGAAGCCAAGGGTCCTCCTGCCCGAGAGGCTGCACACAGAGCTTCCAGCACACGGGCAAACTAGCGCCTTCCCAAGAGCCAGCCGCTCTGCTCTGGGCGGGCGGGACGGCCCTCCCCGCCACCTTCCCCAGCTCCACGCAAGCTTGCCCGGCGCGGACCAGGAACACGGAGACGGGACGGGCGTGAAGAGCTCATTCTCCACCGGGGTCGCCGCTCTGCCTGCAGGGCTCTGCCTGCAGGGCCCTGCCAGGCCCTCTCTGCCCCCTCCTCACAAAGGGCCACTCCTCCGCCCCGCAGGGGCTGCCCCTGGGCGCAAAGAGCCCTGGGGAGCTGGGCATCCCGGAGTCCTGCGGCGGAGCTGCCCAAGGGCTCCTGAGGGGACAAGGCTGTCCTCAGAAGGGAGTCAGGCTCCGCTACAATCCTCCCTACCTTCAGGGACGTCTGGATTTTACGTTCGCTACAGAACGCACCCTACCCGCGTCCAAGGGAGACTGACGTGGGGAGTCTCAATCCCACACCTGACACCAAAGGGACTGTCCTAGCTCGTGCGCAAGGCCCCACGGTGTGCGATGAGGCCGAAGAGCAGCTCTGACAGCTTCCAGGGCAGGCCCGACCCGGCGCAGGGTGGGGAACACAACGTAGGCACTCTGGTGCGCATCGGAATTCCCCCGCAGGGGAGGAGGCATTTTCACGGCGGGCTCTTTCCCTTCCAGCCTCTACTCCCTGCTACAAATGCACCACCTCGGAGAGTCAGGCTTTTCTGCCCAGAGTACAACTGGAGGCAGCGGCCAAGACACACTTACCTCCCGAGAACAGACAGTGACGGGCTGTGATTTCAGTTACCAGGATCTGAATGGACATTCTAAACAGGAGTATCACCTGGCCTGAGCCGGGAAACCAGTCAGAAGAGTGACGACACAGAAATCCGTCTCAGTGACCCAGGAGCAACCCCAGGTGCAGGAGGACAGGAAGGAGTCAGCCGAGCCGGGAGAAGTCAGTGTGGAGCGCGGGCTCACCCTCCTCACGCTGCTTCGAGAAACCCGCAGTCAAAGTCTGCGGGCCCCGGCTTCTAAGCACTCCCTCATGGCTCCTGCAGGCACCAGCCAAGGCGACGGGCTCCCGGGAGAAACAGCCCACTAACCCTGGGCAAGAGTTGGAGTCTGAAAGGCAGCGACACGCCACGCCACGCCAGACCCGTCACAGAACACACAGTCTGGAGACGAGGCCAGGAACGGCTGCCGGGAAAACAGGAAGATCACCTTTCCCAGAACGACGTCCAACAGAGCACGACCACCTCACTTACCTGGGCCTCCGGGGTCGCCGCAGGCGGCAGGGAGCTGCCGGGCCGCACCGGAGCCGCGCCAGGTCCCGCGTCGGCTAAAAACCACAGAAAAGGATGGAGGATTAGGCTTTCCTGCGAAGACACTGCTGAAGCAAAACGAAACCTTTGTGCCTTCCTTCCTTACCCGTATCACACTCGTTTATTGGAGGACCTGGATACTGACCCCAGGAACTCCTGCACGCTAAGCATACATTCTGTCTACTGCTGAGCTATATGTACCCTTCTCCCCAGAGCACACTTGTTTCTAGGCACAGAGAAAAACAAATGCCATCCACGTTCACTAACTTACCCAGTGTATAAGCTCTGTTGGCTCCACCAACAGAGGTCCGTGTGTTATGATCTCTTAGCTCCCCTGGAGCAAATTCCACCGTCCCAGTAACGTATTCTGGTTTTCCTTTGTTTTTCTTTCTTTTGTTTTTCTTTTTGCATTCTGGGTTCTTAATTTCGGGCTCAGTCGCCCCTTCCTAGGAACACAAAACAACGTAAAACAAGAACCGAACTTCAGAAACCATCAAGTTCATACACTAGGTCATTCAGTCAGTCAGTCAGTCAGGAAGACAACAGTTATTTACTGTATCTATCAGATCATAAGCCCTATCCTGGGAGAAGCTGGCAGTACAAGTAAAAGGCAGATTCCTCTCTCTGTTCTGCCAGAGGCACAGGATCCATGAAAACAAATCAGCACAGAAAAGTCTCAACAGCTCTACAACTGAGGTGAACGGGTACAGTAACGCCACAAAGGACAGGAGAGTCTGCTGCACGTGGACAGCTCAGGGAATGCTGGGAACACCGCACTGTTTCGTAAAAGAGAGATCCAGTGCAGACGGGGGATGTGGAGGGGCTTTGGGGAAGGGCAGCCTGAGTGAAAGGAGCAGGTGGGAAAGAGCGCAAGGCATTAAGGAAACTAGAACACTGTTACTGGCGGTGGAATGGGAAGACAAAACATGCTGCCTTCAAAATGAAACATCACTTAATTAATTTCAAGTGAGGACGGCTAAAACAAGAACCAACTCCAAGATACACCTAACTTTCCCAGGGATGAATTTCTTTTCCATATCCTCTAATAAACAGTAACGGAAAGACCCTGAAAAAAAGAATTCACATACAGACACTGGTTTCACTAGGTGAGTCTGGAAAATTAACACAAGTGCATTATCCAGTCCTACGGCATTAAGCACAGAATCACATCCTAAATGGTAAGTTAAAAGTATAAGTCCAAAGTTCTCATCAGCAGGTGCAAACGTGAAAATGCACACTCACACCAACCCCCGGCTTATGTCTCAGAATCCCCTGGTACTTACATAGTCACACAAGGACATTAACAACAAGAGACAGTACCTCATCCCAGGAAGATCCTCTTCCTTTCTCTTCTGCAACGTGGCGCACTGTCATATCATCTGTAAAATGTAGTTACATGTACGTTAATGAGAATAATCACGAATGTAAATTAGAACCACCATGTGCGTCTATCTCCGTTTGTGGATTTGTGAAAATAAAAGTGGCAGAAAATTATTTCAAGGAGTTAGAGCATTTAAAAAAATAAGTGCTTAAGTCACGGTTGGGATATATTTCAAACCAAGTAGTAAGAGGAAAACACGTAAAAAGAATGGATATCGAAGTTGTGTTTGCGCACTATGTATTTCTAACATTTGAAGTTTGCTCTTGTTTTTGTTTTTCCTTTTCTTCTTCTTTTAAGTGGAGGTACTGGGAATGAGCACACGGAATTCTGCATGCTAAGCAAGCGTTCTATTTACCACTAACCTATATCCTTCCCCAAGTCAGCTAGCTTCTCGGCAGAGATAAAATAAAATACAAAAAACGTTCACCGTTCACTACCTTACAAAACATGTTAGTTTGCTCAAGCACAAAAGATCTTTGTGGCTTTCTTCCCCGTATCACACTAAGCCTCACGTCAGACAGAATGGGAGACAGGTCTCAGGACCCTTGACTGAAGAGACAACAGGCCCCGGGTTCGGGTGTTTCTTCCATAACCGATCATCGGCTGTGGAAGGTCAGGGCTCCACTCGCTGCAGACAGTGACAGGGGCGGGCTTCTCCTCCAGGGAGCCCGGAACGTGGTCTCTGTTGAAGGCCCGTGTGCAGAACCGACACGTCTGCCCTCCGTCAGAGGACCCTCTTTCCCTCCACAAGAGACACCTCCCTCCCCAGGGCAGGACGGGGAAGACGCGGCCCATCAAGTGCGTCTGCTAAGGGACCAGAGGGACACGGCCGTGAGCCCGGTCAGGGCGGCCCGTGCACGGGGAAGCACTGGAGAGCGATCTGCCCTTCTTCTGCAGTGACTCAAGGAAGAAACAGAGGACTATGCTTTCCTCTTACCGAGCGGAGCAGCTGGCGGTGGGGGGCGAGGCTGCACAGGGCTCAAGGGGGGCCCAGGTGCAGGTGGCCCGCTGGACGACGACGGGCCGCTCTCGGGGCAGGCCACGCGGGCTGGTCCTCGGAAAGGTTGGGGCCCTCCGGCCCACGGGGTGGCCTGCGGGACAGAAGGGAGAGCTGGGTTGGATGACAGACAAAAGCGCCAACACCGACAAAAGCCGAAACCCAACGCAGCAGCTGTCGGCACCGGGCACCCTCCCCTCCACCGGGTGCCCAGAGAGCAGCACGGCGCCACACGCTCCGCCCAGCCCTCTGGGGCCTGCCTGCAGCCTGGGCCGCACAGGAGGACACGGGGATAGGACCCTGACGCCGCACGTCGCCGCCGCTGTCTCCAAGTGGAGGAAGCCAAGGGTCCTCCTGCCCGAGAGGCTGCACACAGAGCTTCCAGCACACGGGCAAACTAGCGCCTTCCCAAGAGCCAGCCGCTCTGCTCTGGGCGGGCGGGACGGCCCTCCCCGCCACCTTCCCCAGCTCCACGCAAGCTTGCCCGGCGCGGACCAGGAACACGGAGACGGGACGGGCGTGAAGAGCTCATTCTCCACCGGGGTCGCCGCTCTGCCTGCAGGGCTCTGCCTGCAGGGCCCTGCCAGGCCCTCTCTGCCCCCTCCTCACAAAGGGCCACTCCTCCGCCCCGCAGGGGCTGCCCCTGGGCGCAAAGAGCCCTGGGGAGCTGGGCATCCCGGAGTCCTGCGGCGGAGCTGCCCAAGGGCTCCTGAGGGGACAAGGCTGTCCTCAGAAGGGAGTCAGGCTCCGCTACAATCCTCCCTACCTTCAGGGACGTCTGGATTTTACGTTCGCTACAGAACGCACCCTACCCGCGTCCAAGGGAGACTGACGTGGGGAGTCTCAATCCCACACCTGACACCAAAGGGACTGTCCTAGCTCGTGCGCAAGGCCCCACGGTGTGCGATGAGGCCGAAGAGCAGCTCTGACAGCTTCCAGGGCAGGCCCGACCCGGCGCAGGGTGGGGAACACAACGTAGGCACTCTGGTGCGCATCGGAATTCCCCCGCAGGGGAGGAGGCATTTTCACGGCGGGCTCTTTCCCTTCCAGCCTCTACTCCCTGCTACAAATGCACCACCTCGGAGAGTCAGGCTTTTCTGCCCAGAGTACAACTGGAGGCAGCGGCCAAGACACACTTACCTCCCGAGAACAGACAGTGACGGGCTGTGATTTCAGTTACCAGGATCTGAATGGACATTCTAAACAGGAGTATCACCTGGCCTGAGCCGGGAAACCAGTCAGAAGAGTGACGACACAGAAATCCGTCTCAGTGACCCAGGAGCAACCCCAGGTGCAGGAGGACAGGAAGGAGTCAGCCGAGCCGGGAGAAGTCAGTGTGGAGCGCGGGCTCACCCTCCTCACGCTGCTTCGAGAAACCCGCAGTCAAAGTCTGCGGGCCCCGGCTTCTAAGCACTCCCTCATGGCTCCTGCAGGCACCAGCCAAGGCGACGGGCTCCCGGGAGAAACAGCCCACTAACCCTGGGCAAGAGTTGGAGTCTGAAAGGCAGCGACACGCCACGCCACGCCAGACCCGTCACAGAACACACAGTCTGGAGACGAGGCCAGGAACGGCTGCCGGGAAAACAGGAAGATCACCTTTCCCAGAACGACGTCCAACAGAGCACGACCACCTCACTTACCTGGGCCTCCGGGGTCGCCGCAGGCGGCAGGGAGCTGCCGGGCCGCACCGGAGCCGCGCCAGGTCCCGCGTCGGCTAAAAACCACAGAAAAGGATGGAGGATTAGGCTTTCCTGCGAAGACACTGCTGAAGCAAAACGAAACCTTTGTGCCTTCCTTCCTTACCCGTATCACACTCGTTTATTGGAGGACCTGGATACTGACCCCAGGAACTCCTGCACGCTAAGCATACATTCTGTCTACTGCTGAGCTATATGTACCCTTCTCCCCAGAGCACACTTGTTTCTAGGCACAGAGAAAAACAAATGCCATCCACGTTCACTAACTTACCCAGTGTATAAGCTCTGTTGGCTCCACCAACAGAGGTCCGTGTGTTATGATCTCTTAGCTCCCCTGGAGCAAATTCCACCGTCCCAGTAACGTATTCTGGTTTTCCTTTGTTTTTCTTTCTTTTGTTTTTCTTTTTGCATTCTGGGTTCTTAATTTCGGGCTCAGTCGCCCCTTCCTAGGAACACAAAACAACGTAAAACAAGAACCGAACTTCAGAAACCATCAAGTTCATACACTAGGTCATTCAGTCAGTCAGTCAGTCAGGAAGACAACAGTTATTTACTGTATCTATCAGATCATAAGCCCTATCCTGGGAGAAGCTGGCAGTACAAGTAAAAGGCAGATTCCTCTCTCTGTTCTGCCAGAGGCACAGGATCCATGAAAACAAATCAGCACAGAAAAGTCTCAACAGCTCTACAACTGAGGTGAACGGGTACAGTAACGCCACAAAGGACAGGAGAGTCTGCTGCACGTGGACAGCTCAGGGAATGCTGGGAACACCGCACTGTTTCGTAAAAGAGAGATCCAGTGCAGACGGGGGATGTGGAGGGGCTTTGGGGAAGGGCAGCCTGAGTGAAAGGAGCAGGTGGGAAAGAGCGCAAGGCATTAAGGAAACTAGAACACTGTTACTGGCGGTGGAATGGGAAGACAAAACATGCTGCCTTCAAAATGAAACATCACTTAATTAATTTCAAGTGAGGACGGCTAAAACAAGAACCAACTCCAAGATACACCTAACTTTCCCAGGGATGAATTTCTTTTCCATATCCTCTAATAAACAGTAACGGAAAGACCCTGAAAAAAAGAATTCACATACAGACACTGGTTTCACTAGGTGAGTCTGGAAAATTAACACAAGTGCATTATCCAGTCCTACGGCATTAAGCACAGAATCACATCCTAAATGGTAAGTTAAAAGTATAAGTCCAAAGTTCTCATCAGCAGGTGCAAACGTGAAAATGCACACTCACACCAACCCCCGGCTTATGTCTCAGAATCCCCTGGTACTTACATAGTCACACAAGGACATTAACAACAAGAGACAGTACCTCATCCCAGGAAGATCCTCTTCCTTTCTCTTCTGCAACGTGGCGCACTGTCATATCATCTGTAAAATGTAGTTACATGTACGTTAATGAGAATAATCACGAATGTAAATTAGAACCACCATGTGCGTCTATCTCCGTTTGTGGATTTGTGAAAATAAAAGTGGCAGAAAATTATTTCAAGGAGTTAGAGCATTTAAAAAAATAAGTGCTTAAGTCACGGTTGGGATATATTTCAAACCAAGTAGTAAGAGGAAAACACGTAAAAAGAATGGATATCGAAGTTGTGTTTGCGCACTATGTATTTCTAACATTTGAAGTTTGCTCTTGTTTTTGTTTTTCCTTTTCTTCTTCTTTTAAGTGGAGGTACTGGGAATGAGCACACGGAATTCTGCATGCTAAGCAAGCGTTCTATTTACCACTAACCTATATCCTTCCCCAAGTCAGCTAGCTTCTCGGCAGAGATAAAATAAAATACAAAAAACGTTCACCGTTCACTACCTTACAAAACATGTTAGTTTGCTCAAGCACAAAAGATCTTTGTGGCTTTCTTCCCCGTATCACACTAAGCCTCACATCAGACAGAATGGGAGACAGGTCTCAGGACCCTTGACTGAAGAGACAACAGGCCCCGGGTTCGGGTGTTTCTTCCATAACCGATCATCGGCTGTGGAAGGTCAGGGCTCCACTCGCTGCAGACAGTGACAGGGGCGGGCTTCTCCTCCAGGGAGCCCGGAACGTGGTCTCTGTTGAAGGCCCGTGTGCAGAACCGACACGTCTGCCCTCCGTCAGAGGACCCTCTTTCCCTCCACAAGAGACACCTCCCTCCCCAGGGCAGGACGGGGAAGACGCGGCCCATCAAGTGCGTCTGCTAAGGGACCAGAGGGACACGGCCGTGAGCCCGGTCAGGGCGGCCCGTGCACGGGGAAGCACTGGAGAGCGATCTGCCCTTCTTCTGCAGTGACTCAAGGAAGAAACAGAGGACTATGCTTTCCTCTTACCGAGCGGAGCAGCTGGCGGTGGGGGGCGAGGCTGCACAGGGCTCAAGGGGGGCCCAGGTGCAGGTGGCCCGCTGGACGACGACGGGCCGCTCTCGGGGCAGGCCACGCGGGCTGGTCCTCGGAAAGGTTGGGGCCCTCCGGCCCACGGGGTGGCCTGCGGGACAGAAGGGAGAGCTGGGTTGGATGACAGACAAAAGCGCCAACACCGACAAAAGCCGAAACCCAACGCAGCAGCTGTCGGCACCGGGCACCCTCCCCTCCACCGGGTGCCCAGAGAGCAGCACGGCGCCACACGCTCCGCCCAGCCCTCTGGGGCCTGCCTGCAGCCTGGGCCGCACAGGAGGACACGGGGATAGGACCCTGACGCCGCACGTCGCCGCCGCTGTCTCCAAGTGGAGGAAGCCAAGGGTCCTCCTGCCCGAGAGGCTGCACACAGAGCTTCCAGCACACGGGCAAACTAGCGCCTTCCCAAGAGCCAGCCGCTCTGCTCTGGGCGGGCGGGACGGCCCTCCCCGCCACCTTCCCCAGCTCCACGCAAGCTTGCCCGGCGCGGACCAGGAACACGGAGACGGGACGGGCGTGAAGAGCTCATTCTCCACCGGGGTCGCCGCTCTGCCTGCAGGGCTCTGCCTGCAGGGCCCTGCCAGGCCCTCTCTGCCCCCTCCTCACAAAGGGCCACTCCTCCGCCCCGCAGGGGCTGCCCCTGGGCGCAAAGAGCCCTGGGGAGCTGGGCATCCCGGAGTCCTGCGGCGGAGCTGCCCAAGGGCTCCTGAGGGGACAAGGCTGTCCTCAGAAGGGAGTCAGGCTCCGCTACAATCCTCCCTACCTTCAGGGACGTCTGGATTTTACGTTCGCTACAGAACGCACCCTACCCGCGTCCAAGGGAGACTGACGTGGGGAGTCTCAATCCCACACCTGACACCAAAGGGACTGTCCTAGCTCGTGCGCAAGGCCCCACGGTGTGCGATGAGGCCGAAGAGCAGCTCTGACAGCTTCCAGGGCAGGCCCGACCCGGCGCAGGGTGGGGAACACAACGTAGGCACTCTGGTGCGCATCGGAATTCCCCCGCAGGGGAGGAGGCATTTTCACGGCGGGCTCTTTCCCTTCCAGCCTCTACTCCCTGCTACAAATGCACCACCTCGGAGAGTCAGGCTTTTCTGCCCAGAGTACAACTGGAGGCAGCGGCCAAGACACACTTACCTCCCGAGAACAGACAGTGACGGGCTGTGATTTCAGTTACCAGGATCTGAATGGACATTCTAAACAGGAGTATCACCTGGCCTGAGCCGGGAAACCAGTCAGAAGAGTGACGACACAGAAATCCGTCTCAGTGACCCAGGAGCAACCCCAGGTGCAGGAGGACAGGAAGGAGTCAGCCGAGCCGGGAGAAGTCAGTGTGGAGCGCGGGCTCACCCTCCTCACGCTGCTTCGAGAAACCCGCAGTCAAAGTCTGCGGGCCCCGGCTTCTAAGCACTCCCTCATGGCTCCTGCAGGCACCAGCCAAGGCGACGGGCTCCCGGGAGAAACAGCCCACTAACCCTGGGCAAGAGTTGGAGTCTGAAAGGCAGCGACACGCCACGCCACGCCAGACCCGTCACAGAACACACAGTCTGGAGACGAGGCCAGGAACGGCTGCCGGGAAAACAGGAAGATCACCTTTCCCAGAACGACGTCCAACAGAGCACGACCACCTCACTTACCTGGGCCTCCGGGGTCGCCGCAGGCGGCAGGGAGCTGCCGGGCCGCACCGGAGCCGCGCCAGGTCCCGCGTCGGCTAAAAACCACAGAAAAGGATGGAGGATTAGGCTTTCCTGCGAAGACACTGCTGAAGCAAAACGAAACCTTTGTGCCTTCCTTCCTTACCCGTATCACACTCGTTTATTGGAGGACCTGGATACTGACCCCAGGAACTCCTGCACGCTAAGCATACATTCTGTCTACTGCTGAGCTATATGTACCCTTCTCCCCAGAGCACACTTGTTTCTAGGCACAGAGAAAAACAAATGCCATCCACGTTCACTAACTTACCCAGTGTATAAGCTCTGTTGGCTCCACCAACAGAGGTCCGTGTGTTATGATCTCTTAGCTCCCCTGGAGCAAATTCCACCGTCCCAGTAACGTATTCTGGTTTTCCTTTGTTTTTCTTTCTTTTGTTTTTCTTTTTGCATTCTGGGTTCTTAATTTCGGGCTCAGTCGCCCCTTCCTAGGAACACAAAACAACGTAAAACAAGAACCGAACTTCAGAAACCATCAAGTTCATACACTAGGTCATTCAGTCAGTCAGTCAGTCAGGAAGACAACAGTTATTTACTGTATCTATCAGATCATAAGCCCTATCCTGGGAGAAGCTGGCAGTACAAGTAAAAGGCAGATTCCTCTCTCTGTTCTGCCAGAGGCACAGGATCCATGAAAACAAATCAGCACAGAAAAGTCTCAACAGCTCTACAACTGAGGTGAACGGGTACAGTAACGCCACAAAGGACAGGAGAGTCTGCTGCACGTGGACAGCTCAGGGAATGCTGGGAACACCGCACTGTTTCGTAAAAGAGAGATCCAGTGCAGACGGGGGATGTGGAGGGGCTTTGGGGAAGGGCAGCCTGAGTGAAAGGAGCAGGTGGGAAAGAGCGCAAGGCATTAAGGAAACTAGAACACTGTTACTGGCGGTGGAATGGGAAGACAAAACATGCTGCCTTCAAAATGAAACATCACTTAATTAATTTCAAGTGAGGACGGCTAAAACAAGAACCAACTCCAAGATACACCTAACTTTCCCAGGGATGAATTTCTTTTCCATATCCTCTAATAAACAGTAACGGAAAGACCCTGAAAAAAAGAATTCACATACAGACACTGGTTTCACTAGGTGAGTCTGGAAAATTAACACAAGTGCATTATCCAGTCCTACGGCATTAAGCACAGAATCACATCCTAAATGGTAAGTTAAAAGTATAAGTCCAAAGTTCTCATCAGCAGGTGCAAACGTGAAAATGCACACTCACACCAACCCCCGGCTTATGTCTCAGAATCCCCTGGTACTTACATAGTCACACAAGGACATTAACAACAAGAGACAGTACCTCATCCCAGGAAGATCCTCTTCCTTTCTCTTCTGCAACGTGGCGCACTGTCATATCATCTGTAAAATGTAGTTACATGTACGTTAATGAGAATAATCACGAATGTAAATTAGAACCACCATGTGCGTCTATCTCCGTTTGTGGATTTGTGAAAATAAAAGTGGCAGAAAATTATTTCAAGGAGTTAGAGCATTTAAAAAAATAAGTGCTTAAGTCACGGTTGGGATATATTTCAAACCAAGTAGTAAGAGGAAAACACGTAAAAAGAATGGATATCGAAGTTGTGTTTGCGCACTATGTATTTCTAACATTTGAAGTTTGCTCTTGTTTTTGTTTTTCCTTTTCTTCTTCTTTTAAGTGGAGGTACTGGGAATGAGCACACGGAATTCTGCATGCTAAGCAAGCGTTCTATTTACCACTAACCTATATCCTTCCCCAAGTCAGCTAGCTTCTCGGCAGAGATAAAATAAAATACAAAAAACGTTCACCGTTCACTACCTTACAAAACATGTTAGTTTGCTCAAGCACAAAAGATCTTTGTGGCTTTCTTCCCCGTATCACACTAAGCCTCACGTCAGACAGAATGGGAGACAGGTCTCAGGACCCTTGACTGAAGAGACAACAGGCCCCGGGTTCGGGTGTTTCTTCCATAACCGATCATCGGCTGTGGAAGGTCAGGGCTCCACTCGCTGCAGACAGTGACAGGGGCGGGCTTCTCCTCCAGGGAGCCCGGAACGTGGTCTCTGTTGAAGGCCCGTGTGCAGAACCGACACGTCTGCCCTCCGTCAGAGGACCCTCTTTCCCTCCACAAGAGACACCTCCCTCCCCAGGGCAGGACGGGGAAGACGCGGCCCATCAAGTGCGTCTGCTAAGGGACCAGAGGGACACGGCCGTGAGCCCGGTCAGGGCGGCCCGTGCACGGGGAAGCACTGGAGAGCGATCTGCCCTTCTTCTGCAGTGACTCAAGGAAGAAACAGAGGACTATGCTTTCCTCTTACCGAGCGGAGCAGCTGGCGGTGGGGGGCGAGGCTGCACAGGGCTCAAGGGGGGCCCAGGTGCAGGTGGCCCGCTGGACGACGACGGGCCGCTCTCGGGGCAGGCCACGCGGGCTGGTCCTCGGAAAGGTTGGGGCCCTCCGGCCCACGGGGTGGCCTGCGGGACAGAAGGGAGAGCTGGGTTGGATGACAGACAAAAGCGCCAACACCGACAAAAGCCGAAACCCAACGCAGCAGCTGTCGGCACCGGGCACCCTCCCCTCCACCGGGTGCCCAGAGAGCAGCACGGCGCCACACGCTCCGCCCAGCCCTCTGGGGCCTGCCTGCAGCCTGGGCCGCACAGGAGGACACGGGGATAGGACCCTGACGCCGCACGTCGCCGCCGCTGTCTCCAAGTGGAGGAAGCCAAGGGTCCTCCTGCCCGAGAGGCTGCACACAGAGCTTCCAGCACACGGGCAAACTAGCGCCTTCCCAAGAGCCAGCCGCTCTGCTCTGGGCGGGCGGGACGGCCCTCCCCGCCACCTTCCCCAGCTCCACGCAAGCTTGCCCGGCGCGGACCAGGAACACGGAGACGGGACGGGCGTGAAGAGCTCATTCTCCACCGGGGTCGCCGCTCTGCCTGCAGGGCTCTGCCTGCAGGGCCCTGCCAGGCCCTCTCTGCCCCCTCCTCACAAAGGGCCACTCCTCCGCCCCGCAGGGGCTGCCCCTGGGCGCAAAGAGCCCTGGGGAGCTGGGCATCCCGGAGTCCTGCGGCGGAGCTGCCCAAGGGCTCCTGAGGGGACAAGGCTGTCCTCAGAAGGGAGTCAGGCTCCGCTACAATCCTCCCTACCTTCAGGGACGTCTGGATTTTACGTTCGCTACAGAACGCACCCTACCCGCGTCCAAGGGAGACTGACGTGGGGAGTCTCAATCCCACACCTGACACCAAAGGGACTGTCCTAGCTCGTGCGCAAGGCCCCACGGTGTGCGATGAGGCCGAAGAGCAGCTCTGACAGCTTCCAGGGCAGGCCCGACCCGGCGCAGGGTGGGGAACACAACGTAGGCACTCTGGTGCGCATCGGAATTCCCCCGCAGGGGAGGAGGCATTTTCACGGCGGGCTCTTTCCCTTCCAGCCTCTACTCCCTGCTACAAATGCACCACCTCGGAGAGTCAGGCTTTTCTGCCCAGAGTACAACTGGAGGCAGCGGCCAAGACACACTTACCTCCCGAGAACAGACAGTGACGGGCTGTGATTTCAGTTACCAGGATCTGAATGGACATTCTAAACAGGAGTATCACCTGGCCTGAGCCGGGAAACCAGTCAGAAGAGTGACGACACAGAAATCCGTCTCAGTGACCCAGGAGCAACCCCAGGTGCAGGAGGACAGGAAGGAGTCAGCCGAGCCGGGAGAAGTCAGTGTGGAGCGCGGGCTCACCCTCCTCACGCTGCTTCGAGAAACCCGCAGTCAAAGTCTGCGGGCCCCGGCTTCTAAGCACTCCCTCATGGCTCCTGCAGGCACCAGCCAAGGCGACGGGCTCCCGGGAGAAACAGCCCACTAACCCTGGGCAAGAGTTGGAGTCTGAAAGGCAGCGACACGCCACGCCACGCCAGACCCGTCACAGAACACACAGTCTGGAGACGAGGCCAGGAACGGCTGCCGGGAAAACAGGAAGATCACCTTTCCCAGAACGACGTCCAACAGAGCACGACCACCTCACTTACCTGGGCCTCCGGGGTCGCCGCAGGCGGCAGGGAGCTGCCGGGCCGCACCGGAGCCGCGCCAGGTCCCGCGTCGGCTAAAAACCACAGAAAAGGATGGAGGATTAGGCTTTCCTGCGAAGACACTGCTGAAGCAAAACGAAACCTTTGTGCCTTCCTTCCTTACCCGTATCACACTCGTTTATTGGAGGACCTGGATACTGACCCCAGGAACTCCTGCACGCTAAGCATACATTCTGTCTACTGCTGAGCTATATGTACCCTTCTCCCCAGAGCACACTTGTTTCTAGGCACAGAGAAAAACAAATGCCATCCACGTTCACTAACTTACCCAGTGTATAAGCTCTGTTGGCTCCACCAACAGAGGTCCGTGTGTTATGATCTCTTAGCTCCCCTGGAGCAAATTCCACCGTCCCAGTAACGTATTCTGGTTTTCCTTTGTTTTTCTTTCTTTTGTTTTTCTTTTTGCATTCTGGGTTCTTAATTTCGGGCTCAGTCGCCCCTTCCTAGGAACACAAAACAACGTAAAACAAGAACCGAACTTCAGAAACCATCAAGTTCATACACTAGGTCATTCAGTCAGTCAGTCAGTCAGGAAGACAACAGTTATTTACTGTATCTATCAGATCATAAGCCCTATCCTGGGAGAAGCTGGCAGTACAAGTAAAAGGCAGATTCCTCTCTCTGTTCTGCCAGAGGCACAGGATCCATGAAAACAAATCAGCACAGAAAAGTCTCAACAGCTCTACAACTGAGGTGAACGGGTACAGTAACGCCACAAAGGACAGGAGAGTCTGCTGCACGTGGACAGCTCAGGGAATGCTGGGAACACCGCACTGTTTCGTAAAAGAGAGATCCAGTGCAGACGGGGGATGTGGAGGGGCTTTGGGGAAGGGCAGCCTGAGTGAAAGGAGCAGGTGGGAAAGAGCGCAAGGCATTAAGGAAACTAGAACACTGTTACTGGCGGTGGAATGGGAAGACAAAACATGCTGCCTTCAAAATGAAACATCACTTAATTAATTTCAAGTGAGGACGGCTAAAACAAGAACCAACTCCAAGATACACCTAACTTTCCCAGGGATGAATTTCTTTTCCATATCCTCTAATAAACAGTAACGGAAAGACCCTGAAAAAAAGAATTCACATACAGACACTGGTTTCACTAGGTGAGTCTGGAAAATTAACACAAGTGCATTATCCAGTCCTACGGCATTAAGCACAGAATCACATCCTAAATGGTAAGTTAAAAGTATAAGTCCAAAGTTCTCATCAGCAGGTGCAAACGTGAAAATGCACACTCACACCAACCCCCGGCTTATGTCTCAGAATCCCCTGGTACTTACATAGTCACACAAGGACATTAACAACAAGAGACAGTACCTCATCCCAGGAAGATCCTCTTCCTTTCTCTTCTGCAACGTGGCGCACTGTCATATCATCTGTAAAATGTAGTTACATGTACGTTAATGAGAATAATCACGAATGTAAATTAGAACCACCATGTGCGTCTATCTCCGTTTGTGGATTTGTGAAAATAAAAGTGGCAGAAAATTATTTCAAGGAGTTAGAGCATTTAAAAAAATAAGTGCTTAAGTCACGGTTGGGATATATTTCAAACCAAGTAGTAAGAGGAAAACACGTAAAAAGAATGGATATCGAAGTTGTGTTTGCGCACTATGTATTTCTAACATTTGAAGTTTGCTCTTGTTTTTGTTTTTCCTTTTCTTCTTCTTTTAAGTGGAGGTACTGGGAATGAGCACACGGAATTCTGCATGCTAAGCAAGCGTTCTATTTACCACTAACCTATATCCTTCCCCAAGTCAGCTAGCTTCTCGGCAGAGATAAAATAAAATACAAAAAACGTTCACCGTTCACTACCTTACAAAACATGTTAGTTTGCTCAAGCACAAAAGATCTTTGTGGCTTTCTTCCCCGTATCACACTAAGCCTCACATCAGACAGAATGGGAGGCAGGTCTCAGGACCCTGAGGGAGAGACCGCAGGCCCCGGGTTCGGGTGTTTCTTCCATAACCGATCATCGGCTGTGGAAGGTCAGGGCTCCACTCGCTGCAGACAGTGACAGGGGCGGGCTTCTCCTCCAGGGAGCCCGGAACGTGGTCTCTGTTGAAGGCCCGTGTGCAGAACCGACACGTCTGCCCTCCGTCAGAGGACCCTCTTTCCCTCCACAAGAGACACCTCCCTCCCCAGGGCAGGACGGGGAAGACGCGGCCCATCAAGTGCGTCTGCTAAGGGACCAGAGGGACACGGCCGTGAGCCCGGTCAGGGCGGCCCGTGCACGGGGAAGCACTGGAGAGCGATCTGCCCTTCTTCTGCAGTGACTCAAGGAAGAAACAGAGGACTATGCTTTCCTCTTACCGAGCGGAGCAGCTGGCGGTGGGGGGCGAGGCTGCACAGGGCTCAAGGGGGGCCCAGGTGCAGGTGGCCCGCTGGACGACGACGGGCCGCTCTCGGGGCAGGCCACGCGGGCTGGTCCTCGGAAAGGTTGGGGCCCTCCGGCCCACGGGGTGGCCTGCGGGACAGAAGGGAGAGCTGGGTTGGATGACAGACAAAAGCGCCAACACTGACAAAAGCCGAAACCCAACGCAGCAGTTGTCGTCACCTATCACCCTCCCCTGCACTGGGTGCCCAGTTGGCAGCTACGCGCCATGCCCTTCATCAACCCTGGGGCCTGCCTGCAGCCTGGGCTGCACAGGAGGCCTTCGGGATAAAACTCTGTTGCCACACGTCTCTGTGATGACAGGGCATACTTATCCCGGAATACCCAATCCATCGGCAAGGCCAAGAATAATTTGTTCAAAATTGAAATGGTAGTTCTAGGGATTATTTCAATACAAAATGACCACTGGAACACAGCTGAAATAAATTACTTACCTGGGTTTCCTCTGCCTCCTGAGCCGGAAATGTGGTGCCATTCCTAACAGGGGCGCCACCCAGCCCTGAATCTGTAAAGGGAGAGCAGAACTGATGGTGGATTATATCTGACCGAGGCCTTGCGGGGGAAGCACGAGCCGAGCCCTCCCTGCCCTCCTCCAGGAGCTCTCACTCCCGACCGCGCCCCTGGCTCTTCACAGAAGCCGCAGGTCTCCCTCCCGCCTCAGGTGACCCCGAGGACGAGGGGAGACTGGACCCCTGTCCCATGACGAGGACACCACAGTGCCTTTATTCAGGTGTTTTCGTAGCTAATCACCCTGGATGGGGGCTCAGTGCTCAGATCCCTGGCAACCAACACTGACACTCGGGACTCACAGCACACTTCAGGGCAAATCAGTCTGTATACAGATTATACATTAAAGTAAGAAGGGTCTTTCATAGGAAGAGTATCAACAAGCCCTGACTGTGAGCTCCACCTCTTCCTCCTCAGCCTGTTGGTAAACTGTTATAAGCCTTCTCTCTGACAGCGCATGTCTTGTATAAGTGACCAGATGTCACATAAACATTTATGAAAGAAGTGGCCTCAATGACTCATGTTGTAATAAGCGGCAAAAGAATGGTGAGTTACATGGAGTAGCTGCTGGGAGACTTTAGAGTTACACGTTAACTCTGGGAGAGGGGGGCGACGTAGTCATGTCACTTACTAACTGGCTACTCTAAGTCACTGTGCAAGCTTTTTTATAAGAACGAAGGGACCTGAAAATTAGTGAAGAAATGCCTGCTGTCTTAAAGCAGATCTTGAATAGAATATTTATCCACCAAGGCAAATGAAGAAAAATGTTTTTCTCGTTATGACATACTGCCTTCATTCTAAAACGTCATCCATGTTATTTTCCTGAAATGAGAAGAAAATTCAGCCTTCAAAACCGTGTCCAGGCGGGAAGAGAGGGCTGACTCTCACGTCTTCTAGCGCACAGAAACCAGCCATGCCAGCCACGCCAGCCAACCAAGAGTCTGGGGGGTGGCCCGCAGTCCCTGGAGGGGCTCGAGCTCCACTGCTCACAGGGGACAGAGCCCTGCTGGCTGGTGGCATGTAAAGAAAACAGCATCTTGTCACCCAGCTGTGAACCTGTTCCCCACAGTAAGTGTGTGGTGTGGTGTCCAGGAAACCCGACAACTACCCATGGGGACAAGCAGCCCACTGGGCGGCTCCTGCTGCAGAAATGGAGCTGCCGCACTTCACATTGTGCTCCTTACCTCTCAGGGGAGGGTGCAGCCTGTACTGTCCTCCTGGGGTGGGATCCTGCCTCATGTATTCCTCTGCCTGCCTCCGTCTGCAGATTGCATCCAATCTTAAAGATAAAGAATGACTTCAATACAAATTACACCACGAATTCCTCTACTAGGCACAAAACAACCAGTCCTTAAAAATCTCAAAACACCCGTAAAAATGTGTCAAAATTCTGTACCTCTGTTTCAGGTGGGCAACTTCCCTTCTCAGCTCAGAGGAGTTTTCCCTTCTCAGGTCAGAATTTACCCTTCTCAGGTCAGAGTTTTCACTTCTCAATTCAGAGATTTCCCTCTCCAGCTCCTGAGACCTGAGCTGTGGGAGAAAAACATCCACGTTCAGTTGTGGCCGACTGTGCACAAAGGGAAGGAAGGAAACAAATTCTTACCGAGCTGTCTTGGGCCTTCTTCTCGGCAAGAGTGACCTGAAAAAGTCAACACATCAAGAAACACCCCATGGCAAGGGGTTCTCAGGGCCAAAATAACTGTCTGCATTAGGTGCTGAGGACTCGGTGTGTCAGGAGGAAGGCAGGTTACCTGGTGTCTCCAAGTGACCTCTGCTTCCCGCATTTGCCCATGACATTCTTCAAGTCTTATCCTATGAGTTACAAATTGTTGCATCAGAGAAGACACAATGCTGGGTATGCTGTTAAATAACCTGCCCCAGTCCACGTTATCTGCACTGCACACTCACACACATCATCTCACCGCTCAAGACACACTGCACACGGCTGCAGAAGCACAGCAGGTGCAAAGCTGTCGCTGCAGCCAATCCTTCCGTCACTGTTACTGAACGCCTGCCCGGTTCTGGGCGGACACAACTCCCCCTCCCGTTCTCAGCATTTCCCTCACGTGTCCTGTGCTGAGCATCTTTCATCACAAAGCTTGATTCTTCCTTTCCTTACATCCTGACCCTACTTCTTACACCTGGGTCTCCCCAGCAGCACGGGAATGTGTATTGGTCCGACTGACGCTACACTAAACTGCTATCTTCAGGGTGACAACGGTTTATAGCACCTTCAGAAACATCTCTGTGAACCGTCTCTCCTCTCAGTCTGGCCAGCACTGGGGACCAGGAAATTCTTAGTAACTTAATACTTTTTAAAGTTAAACGTTTAACTTAACATGTGTAAAACTTAACACTTTTCCTCCTGTGTGAAGCCATGTATACAAATGTCTTTTGTTTGGGTCGGTTTATGATATTGTGTCTAAACATTTTAGAAAAGTTTTCAAAAAATCCAACAGGTGTTTTCAAAGCCGCATGTGCGGAGGAGCTGAACTCACTTGTACCATCTTGTCTCCTCTTCAGCCAATTCTGCCTCCTCCTTTGCTGCCAACACCTGCTGCTTTCCCACTAGCTCACTTCCGTTCATGTCCACCTTCCTGAGAGGGGAAAGAAACTGTGAAATTCTGCCAGTTTCCCTCCCAGAAACTGGAAGGGAAGAATTCCATGTTCCTTTCACCCTTCCCTATAAATGCTCAGGCTGATAAACACACAGGAAAGAATTGAAGTACCCCCACTAATAAATATGAAAAAACTACACTCAGGCCTCTGGCAAGTGTTTGGTATCTGGGCTTCCCTTCAGCGTCCCCACCCCTACTCATTTGTGCATAAAATAAACACACAGGAAAAGCCCACGTGAGGTGTGCTCTGCGCCCCCTCCCCCCCACCAGGCTCACGATCCTGTGCCTGGGACAGCGCGAGCTCACTGTGTTTCAACGTGGGAATCAGGGTCTGACCAAGTCACCACAACCAAACACATTAGGGTAAAGCAAGCGTTCATGACTTGTTTGATTTCTCCCACAGAGAGCCCAGATTTCAGTCAAAACCTGGAGCAAAACCTGATCCTTTAGGAAATATAAGGCAATGTTTTTTTTTGAAAGCGGGTTAATGGGTGTGATGTCCATGACCTCTCCCTGAGAATGAAAGGAAACTCTGGACAAATTATGAAATCCATGATCAAATGTACCAACTTGCTAACAATCCAGAAAGGGACATGAGGCCAAGATGGAGAAGAAGAAAGCCCAGGACTGGGCCCACCTTCCCCGGGGGTCACCCGGTAACTGCAGAGGAAACCACTGAGATGCAGAGCAGCCCGGCAGCCGGTGCCCCCTACGCACGGGCACCGCAGTCAGGCAGCTGGAGCTCATGGTCCGTCAGCGAAGGTGATCCCTAGAAAGACCTGCAGGACTTAGCTGGGATCCGTGAGAGCTACATGCCAGAAACAAAGGTGGACAGGAGACACACGGGCCTCACGAGGGCTGGCTGCACTGACTGATCTCAGCTGCTAACCGGGTTAACAGGATGTAGCGCTGCTGGCGCCCTGACCACCTGCCAGCTGTAATGCCCACCTTCTCTGCAGCAAGTTAACTTCACACGAGGCCTCAAGTTTTCTCTATTTTCTACCCAATGTCTAGAGTTTATTAAAAATGATAGACACATGGCAGGTCATGACACTTTGATGTGGTTGAAACCTAAGGACAATAGAAATGGACCTAGAGGGATCCAGAAAATGAAGTGACTAAATCTGGTCCAAGAACCCGCTAAAATCTCAAACTAAATACAAACAAGACTCTGGTAACCAGTTAGAATGAACAGAAGCAGCAGATTACAGAAATCAAGGTTGAAAAATAAATGCACATCTGTACTGATCGAATATGGTAACAAAAATATGGTGGTAAGTATTCTGAAACATATTACAATATCCACATAACTCCTCACATTCATTCACACATTGTCATAATTAACACGGGAACGTCTTACCCTTCAGTGTCCATAGTTCTCTGTCCACTGATTTCATCAAGGACGCGTACTTTCTTCACCTGCCTTTGGAAACCGTCTTCCTCACGTTCTTTCAGAGATCCCGATGCAGCATGGTGGTCTTGCATTTTCTTTTTACCCTCTATAAACATAAAACAATTGGCTTTGTGTGTGCACGTGTGCACTCAAGAGCTTGGCTGTGCTGGGGAGTGGAGAAAGGAGAGAATTCTGAAGGCAGGAACCCCCTTTTTACCTTCCCAGTGCAAATTCATTGCTATTACAGGCATGTTTCATTTTATTGCCCTCCCTGGTAATGCATATTTTTAAACAATTGAAGATTTGTAACAACCCTGAGTACAACAATTCCATTGGTGACATTTTTTTCTGGCAGCATTTGCTCATTTCTTATCTCTGTGTCACATTTTGGTAGTTTCTGAAATATTTCGTTCTTTATCATTTTAATTAAAACAGGCATGACATTCCTTTAAGGCAAAGCCTAATCCAGCGGAAGTCCCTAATTCTCAGCAATTCTATAAACCCTGAGAGAGGTGAAGAGGCTTCAGAAGAAAAGTGTGAAGCCAGCAGGGGTTGGCCAATGAAGTTTAAGGCAAGATTCCATCTCCACTGCATACCTGTGCAAGGTAAGGTGGGAAGAGCTGACCCAGAGGCTGCTGCAAGTGCTCCAGGAGATGAAGCTAAGACAGCTAATGAAGGTGGCTGCACTAAACAACAGGTTTTCAATGCAGAGAAGTGCAAGGGGAGGCCACCCAGCACCATCACAGCTGTAGAGAAGTCAGCGCCTGGCATCAAGGCTTCAATGGACAGGCTGACTTTCCCGTTAGCGGCTAACGAAGCCAATATTCATTTAACATTATGAAAATCCTATGTCCCATGAGAATCAAGTGACATCTACTCTGTGTTCTATAAATAGAACAAAGCCTGAATGACAGCACATCTATTTACAACATGAATATTTTAGCCCATTGTTGAGACCTACTGCTCAGAAAACAAAACAAAACAAAACACACAAAAAAAATTTCTTTCAAAATATTACTGCTCATGGACAATGCACAAGTCATCCAGGAGCTCTGATGGAGATGCATGAGATGAATGCTGTTTCCATGCTTAACACGACATCTATTCTGCAGCCCATGGATCAGGAGTAATTATGACTTTCAAGTCTTATTATTTAAGAAATACATTTTGGAAGGCTTTAGCTGCCATAGACAGTGACACCAATGATGGGTCTGGGCAAATGAATGGAAAATTTTCTGGAAAGGATTCACCATTTTACATGCCATTAAGAACATTCGTTATTCATGGGAAGAAGTCAAAATATCAACATGAACTGGGGTTTGGAAGGAATTGATTCCAATCCTGATGTGTGACTTTGAGGGGCTCAAGAGTTCAGTGCAGGATGGAGCTGCAGATGTGCTGAAAATAGCAGAACTAGAGTTACAAGTGGAGCCTGAAGATATGACTGATTGGCTGCAACCTCATGATAAAATGTGCATGAATGAGGAGCTGCTTCTTATGGACAAGCAAAGAAATTGGTTTCTTGAGATGGAATCTACTGGTGAAGATGCTGTGAAGAAGGTTGAAATAACAAAGGACTTAGAAGAGCGTATGAACTTAGCTGATAAATTACCGCAGGGATTGAGAGGACTGACTCCAATTTGGAAAGAAGTTCTACTGTGTGTAAAATGTGTCAAATTGCCTGCGACAGAGGACTTGTTCCTGAAAGGAAGAGAGAATCCTGTCACAAACTTCACTGTGGTCTTATGTTAAGAAATTGCAAAAGCCACACCGATCTTCAGCAACTGCCACAATGACCAGTCAGCAGCCACCAACATTAATTCAAAACCATCCACCAAAATGACTGTAACTCAATAAAAAAAAAAAAAGTTAAAAAAAAAAGACCATCCACCAACAAAAAGATTACACCTCACTAAAGGCTCCAATGATGGCTAGCAGTTTTTAGTAATAAAGAGTATTTTCATTAAGTTATGAACATTGGGGTTTTTAGACACAGTGGTATTGCTCACTTAATAGACTACAGTATAGTGTAAACTTAACTGTTATTTGCAGTGGAAAACAACAAAAAAAAAACCCAATAAATTATTTGACTCTCTTAATTATATTTATTTTATTCTAGGGGTCTAGAACTGAAGCCACAACATCTCCCAGGAAGCCTGTATGTAAGGTTTTCTTCCCAACAAGCAACATACCTTCCAGGCTGCAGTCTCCAGTTGTCATAGCTCGCTGCATCGAACCCTCAGATCTGGTCTTCGAAACACCTGGCTGTAAGATAGATATGAGAAGACATTCAAGAAGTACTGATCTACAGCAATGTGAACATACTTAACACGAGAGGAATCGTACGCTTGGAATCAGCTAAGACGGGCCATCTGCTTTCCGTGCGTTACAGCACAATTAAACTCTGACACACTGATGCTCGGTTCTCTGAGCTAAGCATCTCTGGGGGTGAGTAACATTCCTTACTCTCTTCTTGCTGCTGAGCTGAACGTCCTCCTGCACATGCATTTCTTCAGACTTCACTGTGGCTTCACAGACGTGAGATTTATTAAGGGCAATTTCAACCTAAAACATTCTCATTGATGACTAAATTCCCAAGAAAAATAATTTGAATAGATATCAACATTTAATCTTCTAAAACATGAGATTGTTGTTCCTTGTGAAAGCTAATGTGTACAGTGGAAATCCTGCTGCAACTGGAGGCATTTACCTCAAATTCCTGAAGTGTTCATTGAAACAGTACCTTTCAAGTTCTCTGGAGATGTTCCTTTTTCCAGTATCTTCACACAGGACACAAATAAAGTATGTACTAAGATTTCAATGAAAACTCAGGGTGATATGCTTAAAAAGTGTAACTTTTTTTTCCCCAAAAACAAAGTATTTTGTTAACTGCAAAACAAACAATGGAAAATAAATATATTAGCCCTGGTGCATGTCCAAAGACTTTGGTGAGCATTCTCTCCAGAAGATATTAAGGCAGTGAAATGATTCTCAACATACACATTTTACAAAGAAAGGTAAGCAAGTGTTATACGTTCCCTTACACATGCTTGAAAGCATCTGGGACTTTCCCTGAATTTTGGTTTGGGGCTGAAGACAGTGCTCCATTTTAGAGTTTACAGCAGACAGTGCCTCTTCCTTCAAGTTCTAGCACTGGGCATCCTAGCAGCTCGTTCTGACCCCCTGCGTCTTGCATTTCCTTCTTCAGCTGGTCCTCTTCCACTGCCAGCCTGCCAATCTCTTCCAGAAAGTCTTGGATTGTTCTGATGGGCAGTTGCTTCTCTTCAACCCTTTTGGAATCCTGTCCCTTCTCAGCCAGTATCCACAACTACCCCTAAGTTTCCTGTGATGGCAGCTGATCCAGGTTAAGCCCAGGACAAATGTCAAGCCCATAAAGAAATGCAGAAAAAAGAGACCTCCAGGCGCAGATATTTCCTCGCCTCCACAGGATTCCTCCTCACTGGACAATGGAGGGCACGACTGGATGACAGGGGTAAGCAAGGGTGGGAAACTGCTCATGTCAAAGAGCTCACAAATGAGTGTCCCTGGTAAAATATAAACAAAGTTTACCCAAATTCACATGGAAAGTTCTCTGTTTAACATCAACAGGGCAAGGAGCTGTGCACCTAGTCTAGTAACTTCCTTCACCTCTCAGGTATTTCCTGGCATCTTCTGTGTATCTTGGAGGGCAGTGTGAGTGGTGAGAAAACTCTCTAAGTTGTGAAAATAAGACATATTTCCTAGTCTCTGAAATAGGAAAAGTCACGAAGGTTTTAGTCCATAAAATTCTGGGTCCATTGTTCACAGAGAGGTTCCGCTCCTGGGCTCTCACACTCTGCTGTGGCCAAAAGCAGGAGAAGCGGGAGCGCGCAGCTCGCCCAGGGCACAAAAAGCCTCAGAAGCCCGGCTATGGTCAATGTGGCAGCTCTTAACAAGTGTGGACTCTTGGCGTTCTGGTCCCTCACTGCCTGCAGCTTAGCTCGAGCAATCTGAAAGTCATTCAAATGTTCATTCACCCTCTCAATGGTTTTCAAGTTCTCCTTCAAGGAAACATTGTATTAGTAACAATTACTCATTACTTTCATTTCTGTTTTCAGAATGTGATCTAACAAGAGAAGAGGTTCGTACCTTAAACTTCAGTGCTTTCTCAGAGGGCATCTTCTTTTGCCTGATGGTCTCCTCCAAGCATTTCATTGCATTGTTGGTCTATGCAAAAATGTAATGAAGGAAACAGAATTACAAATACTAATTACACTGCTAGCTGAACCTATCTTGTGTGTGACCCCTTCCACTAATACAGAAAGTGGTGCTTTACATCTACGACACTTGCTTTTTTTTTTTTACTGAAATATAATCAGTTACAATGTGTCAATTTTCTGGTGTACAGCATGTTTCAGTCACACATATATATATACACCTATGTTTGTCTTCACATTCTTTTTCATTATAGATTACAAGACATCAAGTAGAGTTCCCTGTGCTCTACAGAAGAAATTTGTTTTTTGGTTTTTTTTTTTTTTTTTTTGGTTTTACTTTTTTTATCTAGGACACTTGCTTTGAGCCTAGACCTCTTATGGAACATATGGAACAGGACAGTAGGATGAAGGAAAAGAGAGCCAAATAACTGAACTACCAGAGGGGGGAGGAACTGAAGGTGAAATCACAAAAAAAAAAAAAAAGCAAAAGGACCAGGATACCTTCTGCACACAAGCCGATATATTTTCTGCAAGTTCTCTCTTTTCGTTCTCCAAATTCTTGATCTGCTCAGTCATCTGCTTTAAAGTAACTAAAAGGAGATAAAGCAATTTCTCATATTGGCAAGAAAACCCAGTAGAATAGAATTATCATGATTTATTAGCAGTAGAGACATATCTGGCTGGCACTATGAGTATAATTAACTTTTTAGCTTTACTACTGTGCCTAAAGGAAGCAAATCTTAGTGGCATTCTTAATGTGAGATCATTGAGATTCCTAGTTTAATTTTTTTCAAAGATTCAGAAACACAATAAAAAGTCTTCCCCTAAATTCCCTCCCAGCTATAAGCACCATTCTTAGAAAATTCATTCAAATACTTCTGACATCACCAGAGATGAAAAAGAAAAACCAAGCATCCTGTCCCCTTAACATTCTCCCCTCCAAATACTAAGGTAAGTAAACATGCTCCTGCTTTAAAAAAAAAAAAAATAGAACCCTTATCCCATGCAGGTTCACCCCACAGCCAGGCCCTATCTGCAGCACCACAGAAGGCAAGTTCAAAACGTCGCCTTGACTGGGCCTGCACAGGCCTCCAGTGTCTTCCTGCTGCCTGGCAGATCGTCTTTCATGAAAACCATGC
Source organism: Camelus bactrianus (assembly GCF_048773025.1). NCBI lineage: Eukaryota > Metazoa > Chordata > Mammalia > Artiodactyla > Camelidae > Camelus > Camelus bactrianus. The sequence continues at coordinate 2,412,892 of NC_133566.1, forward strand.
TGGGGGCCCTGAAGGACAAGGTCACTGGAATTAAAAGCTTTGGTACCATGTGGGCTTCCCCACCTAGTCACTGGAGGACCTGGATAACACACAGGCCCTAAATGACAAGCTTTTCCGTCGCCAGGATGAGAATGTTACCATCACTGCTTCAGGAAAGCAGTACATGTGAAACAGCCAGTCACAGGCGACTCCACGTGTGAAGATCTAGAATGCAGCCCTCAGAACCAGACTCCTCTCTCGGGCATCTAAGTCCCTCATCTGACCACACAGCGCACACGTGTCTTCTCTCTGCCCAGTGAGGACGCTCTGATGCTGAGATCCCTCTTCTCAGCACCAGCCCTTCTGCATCAACTGTCACCAACAGCAGCCCTTGAGGGCCTACTGAGCACCAGGCAGCCACCCTGCCCACCACGCACAGCCCCACTCAGTCAGCAGAGTCTGTGAAGCCTGCACAGAAAGCATCATCCTCAGGCTGAATCACCTCCATTAAGTCCCCACTGCCATGAATGGCTCCCTTCACGTCTAAGTCACAGCCCATGGTTTCCCCTCTGCTGTGACACACACCGCCTGGCTACATCTGCATCCCTCCCTCAGCCTGGAGGGTCCTGACAGGCTCAAGTAGTGTTTCAGCATCTTTACTTTTCACCAAGAGCCAGCTCATGTTAGGGACTCACTCCGAACATTAGACTTCTCTTCACCTGCTTCCTAAAGGTTGCTATGCAAAATTAAACTCATCCTAGTCTCCCTACTCCTGTGACCCTCCTGGCCTCTTAGCTCAATAGATGCCAACTTCCTCTACGATGTCATTTAGACACCATCGCAGGAGTAAAATTTTCAAGAGTTGAGAAGTCAGTTAGACATCAGAAGTCATTGTGTTTACTCTTAGTTGAATTAAAATCCATATCGAATCCTTGTATTGAGAAAATATTACAAAGGAAACTAAACCCTAATATCTTACCTTGAGATGCAGGAGGCTTTACCTAGGAGAGGAAGAAACAATAAATCTGAAGTCAAAACATATAATTAGTAAATCTATAATTTCTAATAAACTATCAAAACAGTAATCATTGAAATCACAATTATCATTTTGGTTCAGTGTAACAGTATGATTAAAAATCAGGAAAAATCAGAATTTCCTACTTAAGGCATGGTCTTTCACTCACCATTTCTCATAGCACAATGGTAAATAACTTATTTTAGAACAAAAGATCTGTTTACATTCTATTAAATAATCACCACTCTATTCAATTTTCATAATGCATATTCATATTTAACAACACTGAACTATATTATTTTCATAATATGTTGTTGTAATGCATCATTTATCTAATTTTTTTTTTTTGTCAAACCAATCATCCACACTTAAGTCCAGAACCTGGATTGTTGTATATTCTTCAAAAGAGAGAGAGAGACAGAGAGGAGAAAACTAAAAGAAAAATAAAGGCAAAATCTTTATACTAAGGTTAAGATGCACCCCTTTCATTCACTGAAAGGTTTTCTGAAATCTTTTACGGAGTTGACTGTTGAATTGATAAGCAATTGTAACATATGAGGTCGTAAGATTTGTCAAGACCACTAAAAACAAATGGACATCAGATGAGACATCAGATGAGAATGAAAGTGAGCAATGGCTGTAGTAAAAGCACATGCAGCAGCAGGACGGACAGCGACCATTTTCAAGAAGCGAACGTGCTTCTTGACTCAGATACAAGTCATCATCTGAGGAGTAATAACTCAGTAAAACCCAGGCAGGACTCCACTGTAATACCATGTAGACACATTTCCCTGACCCTTAACACATATTTTCTTCATTCAAAACTTTAAGTGATGATCAGAGACTGAGGCCAGCCCCTAACCTTGCCAAGATATTGGAGCATCATCACAGTGTCGAAGCTCCAGTGGCAATAATGTGGCAATAGAAGAATGCATACATGGAGGGCAAACAGAAAACCACAGATGTTCCCTTAACTTCACACTTGCTCAGGAACACTGAGCTTCCCTGTCCCCTGTCACCCAACACACAGGCAGGGGCAGGTGGAGAGATAGATGGGCTCACCAAATACTTAACCTTCCTGTTTTGTTATTGAAGAGAAGATTTTATGAATTGCCATTGTCTCATTGAGAATATACTGTTGTCTTGCTCAATGAGTTCTTACTATAAAGATTTTGCAACAAATTTCCATTTCAAAACTAATTTCTGTTCAAGTTAGTAATCTAAAAGGAAACAAAGAAAAGACTCCTGGATTCTGGCCCAGGCAGGCAAATAAAATGTCCAGTGACTATAAAAATTCCTGTTAGGTGTGATTAAAAGGACACTGTCAGGTACTTTAGTAATACTCACAGAACGGATGGTCCTCCAGACAAACAAGAGGAAACTGGAAACATCCAAGGTGACAACAAGAAGAAGAAGCTTCCACAGAAGTTCATAAACATCAGACCCAGGATGGATAAGGAGAATCAGAGTGTGGAGGATCTGAAAAGATATTGGAGATAATGAGGAACCTCAAAGACATTAGCAGTTTATCTGTCACAGGGAATCATCTTTAGAAACCCTCAACCACATCCTCAAATAGCTCCACCGAGAGGCGAGAAGGGACACTTGAGCTCAAAGGAGCTCTTGGGAGTGTGGACATGTTTACTGCCTTCATTTGGTAATAGTTTCACTGCTGCACACATACGTCAAATACCTGATAAACAAAATGTTAGAGATTTGACTTTGCTGACAGGCACATTGCAAATATTTTTAAAATAGTTAACAGAACTTAACTTATGAATGTAGAAGCCAACTTGAAATTGAAAATAAACAAACACAAACCTACATGGCATGGGACACCTCCATCTTCTATTGGATGTTCATGAAGTACCTGGACAAACCCCTATGTAGTGTCCCCAAAAATACACCCAACATGTATGGGGAAAGAGCAATGAAGGTATGTGTTAAAATACAGAGAGATGTACAGAGATGTATTTCTACATTTATAGACTGGACATGAGTGAGAAAGCAGACCAGCTCTTAGAATAATGTCAAAATTACTATTCCAGCAAAAATTAATGATATATTTTAGCCCAACTATCTAAAAACCATGGAGGTTTTCTTCAATATTCACTTTGGTTCTGAACCAGAGCACGTAATGTCAGACTTCTGAAATAAAAAAGGATTTGTATAATAAGAGTTTTAATCATATTGTACAAGATTACTCAAAGAATGAAGTTATATAAAAAGAGAACTCAAAATAATCAGTACAAATAATTTACATGCATATTTCACAGTACTGTACCTACATCCATTAACAGCCACCAAGAAAATTAATTTGTATTTCTGGAATGTACAGTCACCAAAACAAAAGTCAAACACATAGTTTTGTAAAAACTAGATTTATAAGTATTATAGGAGGGAATAAATGCGCAATGTAATTTGTACTTATCTAGATACCAAGTTTCAGTCTTGTGCAAATAAAGTCTCTCTAGAAAGCAGCCTCTGAATCAGTAACACTGTCATTGTCAGCTCTCACAGTTGGGGTCAGTAAAATGTGTGCTGGTGGAAAACGTGCACCGTCTTTGCATAGCTGCCGTCTGAGAGAGCAGTGGGTCTCAGCACAAAGGATCAAAGACACAAAAACAAACACCATCTAGTTGCTAACTGGTAAAACCCCCTCCACCGTGGGCATGCTTGTTACACACGGCACTGTCTGAGCGCTGACTTCAGCAGCTGCCTCCTACCTAGAGTCTATCCACCAGGGCCGATGGACTCAGGTTCTGTCAGCGGCCATGAGCAATGGTGGAGAAGGACAAGTTAGTTTATCCAAATGCTCAAAGATGTGGTAGGGAAAGAGGGCTGACTAACCTGTGAGAACTCAGCCTCATTCCCTTTGAGGGAAAAAATCCAAACAAAGATGACCTATAAATGCCCTACTTAGTAGGCTCAAAAGAAACAGAACAGACTCTTCTTTGGGTGGAGTGTTCATGTGGCGTTGATTCTGCTTCAGTGCAAAGATTGTTCCTGACACTCGGTTTTTCCAGGTCTGTAAGAATCTGGTGGAAGCCTATCACAACAAACCCACTTAAATCCATGAGGTGTTCTCAGTCTTTCTTTTTTAGGGTGTGGAGGTGATTTCTCCTGACACAGTAAAAATTTTACAACATGTATCTGAATTTTCTTTATATTTGGACAATTCTAAGGACATGAAGGACACTTTCTGCTTTGGGAAAATCAACATTCTTCACAAGGACACGTCACTAAAAAAAAAAAAAAGACAACTCGTCCACTTCCTGGTCACATCCCTCCTGAGTATTTCCTCATTATAAACATCACAGCAGGTTGCAGCCACTGATTTTCACATCAGCTCACTTCTCAGGGCTCCTCCATCAACCTAGCTGGACACAGAGTCCCTGGGGGCAGCCTCCAAGATGAAAAGGAAAGTGATAACTAAGAATTTGCTAGAAGTCCAATAAAAATAAAAGCAAAAATAAACAAATGGGACCTAATTAAACTTAGAAGCTTTTGCATAGCAATGGAAACCATAAGCAAAACAAAAAGACAACCTACAGAATGGGAGAAAATCTTTGCAAAAGATGAAACTGATGAGGGCTTAATTGCCAGAATATATAAACAGCTCATACAACTAAATAAGAAAAAAAAAACCTCAATCCAAAAATGGGCAGAAGACCTAAACAAGCAACTGTCCAGTGAAGACATACAAATGGCTAACAGGCACATGAAAAAATGCTCATTATCACTAATTGTCAGAGAAATGCAAATCAAAACTACAATGAGGTACAAAACTACAAATCAAAACTACCTCACACCAGTCAGAATGGCCACCATTCAAAAGTCCACAAATGACAAATGTTGGAGAGGCTGTGTAGAAAAGGGAACTCTCCTACACTGCTGGTGGGAATGCAGGTTGGTGCAGCCACTGTGCAAAACAGTTTGGAGATTCCTCAAAAGACTAGGAATAGACTTACCATATGACCTAATAATCCCACTCCTGGGCATATGTCCAGAAGGAACCCCACTTCAAAAAGACACCTGCACCCCAATGTTCATAGCAGCACTATTTACAATAGCCAAGACATGGAAACAGCCTAAATGTCCATCAACAGATGACTGGATATAGAAGAGGTGGTATATTTATACAATGCAATACTATTCGGCCATAAAAAAACAATATAATGCCATTTGCAGCAACATGGATGTCCCTAGAGAATGTCATTCTAAGTGAAGTAAGCCAAAAAGAGAAAGAAAAATACCATGAGATTGCTCATATGTGGAATCCAAACAAAAAAAAAAGAGCATAAATACAAAACAGAAACAGACTCACAGACATAGAATACAAACTTGTGGTTGCCAAGGGGCTGGGGGGTGGGAAGGGACAGACTGGGAGTTTGAAATTTGTAGATACCAACAGGCATATGCAGAATAGATAAACAAGATTATACTGTATAGCACAGGGAAATATATACAAGATCTGGTGGTAGTTCACAGAGAAAAAAAATTGTGATAATGAATATATGTATGTTCATATATAACTGAAAAACTGTGCTCTACACTAGAATTTGACACAATATTGTAAAATGACTATAACTCAATAAAAAATGTTAAAAAAAAAAGCAGCTGTGTTATATTTCATACAATGGACTACTACTCAGCCATAAAAATGGTAAAATGATGCCATTTGCAGTAACAGGGAATGGATGGACCTGGAGAATGTCATTCTAAGTGAAGTAGTCAGAAAGCAAAAGAAAAATACCATATGATATCACTTATATGTGGAATCAAAAAAAAAAAGACAAACTTATTTACAAAACGGAAACAGACTTACAGCATAGAAAACAAACTTATGGATACCAGAGGAGAAGGGACTGGGAAGAGAAAAATTGGAAGTTTGAGATGCATGGATACTAATCTATATAAAGTAGACAACAACTAGTTTACACTGTACAGCACAGGGAACTCTATTTAATATCTTGTAGTAATTTATGGTAAAAAAAAATATGGAAATGAATATATGTATTTTCCCATATGACTGAAGCATTCTGTTGTACACGAGAAATGGACAACATGGTAAACTGACTATACTTCAGTAAAAATATTTTAAAATTTATAGGGCTATTGAGTATTTTTGTTACATTAAAATTTCTGAAAAGAATACACTTCAAAGAAAACAAAGTTGCTGTAAGTTAACAAACCAGAAAGCACAGAGCACAGATGACATTTCCCTGTTTAACAGACCAGCACCAATCTAGTGCTGAGACCCCACTGCTCCCAGGACTGCCAGACATCACCACCAGGAAGGGCGCACGCACAGGAGAGCGCACCGCACGAGGACGGCACCAGAACACGCACAACTTGAAGCAGGATCCTGACAAGCTTTCCAGGAGCCAGTCTCACTATGACTTCTAGTAAATAGGAGTTTCTCGCTTTTTAAAAAACTGCTTTACTGAGATATAATTCCCCCATTCCCCCATTTGAGGCATACAACTCAATGGCTTTTAGGATGTTCACACTTCCTTCTTTGATGCAATAAAGTAACTATTTCAGGTTTCATCCTGTCAACCTGCTGTTTGGTCCAAGAGGTCCTGACAGGACTCAGATCTTGAGGACGCCGGTGGCCAGGGCCGCTCTAGGCTGGTCAAGAAACCTGTCCTGAGAGCCTCGGGCTTCACCAACGATGCGTTCCCATCAAGGACCCCATGAGAAAGCAGCTAGTTAACCGCAGTGTGAAAGAGCCCAGGAAAAAGGAGGACACCTGATGCCCGATGTTTACTCACATTTGAATTTTCATATCCAGTGCACCCCAGCATGTGGGACCAGAACATCCTCATCACCTCCATGTCCTGGTCCTCTCAGGGCCTTGAGGTCCCCAGGCAGGAGGAAGGGAGGGGAGGGGAGGGGAGGGTTGGGAAGGGGAGGGGAGGGGGTGGGGGATAGGGTGGGGAGGGAGTGTGACAGGTAGAGGGGTTGGGCACTTGAGAGGAGAAGAAGGGGGGTCACAGAAAGGATGAGGGCCAATCAAGCTCTTGAGGGGAGGAAGGAGGGTTCAGTCAGGTCAGGAGGTCAGCAGGTCAGGAAAACAAATAGCAGGCAAGCCGACTCTCAGGAGCAGCTGGAGGGGACAAGACGCCTCCCTCCAAGCCTTCTCCTGTCTGAACTCTGCCTTAGCAACGCCAGTGCTTTATGACCTCTCTTGACCAATCAACTGCCTTTGCCCCTGGCACCTCACAGTGGACATTTTGTGTGACCTCACTTTTGCAATGCGCCCCGCCTAACTGATCCCCCACCACCAACTGCCAGCCAACCCTGGGTCCTCTCTGAAAACTTTTCTGACCATATGCTTTCTGGTCCTGCACAACCGATGTCCCCTGCCCTCTACTTCCGGGCTGCTCCCTCCTCCTTTTCCAAATTCCGAGGATTTCCCTTGGGCAGTGGCTGAAAAACATATTAGGTAAACAATGACAGAACCAAGAGGAATCAAATATACAGGCAGGGTGGGAGGTCCTCACTCCCCTTCGCTCAGCACTGCACACAAAGTGCAGAGAGAACGTCCACAAGACGGAGAAGATCTTAACAGCACACCATCTTAATCACATCACCACACCCATGTGGCCGTCCTCATCTGTAGTACACCTGTAGGTGACACATTAATTTTAAGTACATATGTTACATGCATAAAAATAAGCCCTATGATTTTTGCCAAAAATATATAAAACTATAAAAAATAATTATATATTGTCACACGCCCTACACTGCATTTGGGTGATTCACATACACCCAGGTTCAAGGAGGCAAAAACTACCCGTGTGGGACAGAAGCAAAGTTGTGCTTTGGGGCAGTACTGGCTGTGAGGGGGCCTGAGAAACTCTTTTGGGGCGGTGGGAAGACTTGGTGTCTAGATATGGGGGGTGGTTGTGTTCACTCAATCAAGAAATACTGAGCATATGGGGCCTGCCAGTCTCAAGAGTCGGAGAGACCCTCGTGTCTGTCCCCGTGAAGTGGCCAACTGCTGACAGTGAGGAAGGGATGAGGTGCCTGCAGTGGCCACCAGAGTCCAGTGAGAGGGCCCCGCACTCATCCAGGCTTTGGGCCCCAGCCCTGCCAGCTGCCCCCAGGAGCCCCAATTCCAGGCAAACTCTGAGGGGGGCCGAGGGCAGCAGCTCGCTCCTAAGTCTCAGGAGCTCCCACAGTCTGCCCAGTGCTCTAAGTGAGAAAAGGGAAGGGGGGCAGTCAGTGGTTTGGGACGCTCTGCCATTGACAAAGAGGAGTTGGGTGAAAATACCTGGCTCCTTACACGTCCCTCAATCCAATCCCCCAGGAGCCCCTTAAGCCCACAGGGCCCTCCCTCCTTCCAGCTGGGGCAAGTGGCCAGCTCTGCAGCAGCTCTGGGGCCCAGGCTGGGCCAACTGGTCAAGGGCCACCAACAGGTCAAGGTATGACTGTGCTGCCCAGGAAGAGGGGGGACAGCAGTGAAGCAGTAAGTACCAGCAGGAGCAGCCTCTGTAACCGGGCTCCTCCACTGTGAGCAGGGCCGGGGCCAAAATGTGGCAGTGAGGGTGGGAGGGCTGGGAGAGGTGCGGCCCTATGGCCCTGGACAGGGCTGGACCAGAGCCCAGGGCCTGAGGGCCTGGGGGAGAGACAGAGAGAGACGGGCAGGGAGAGAGACAGTGCATGACAGAGAGAGGTGGGAGTCAAGTCCTAGAGAGTGACAGACAGTGACAGGGGGGAACAGGGTAGGGAGAGCAGATAAAAGACAAGGCAAGAAGGAAAGAGGGAGCCAGTCCACAGTGCATGGTGGGGGACAAAGGGCCAGGGTGGCCTGACTCTGGGAAGGGGCCCAGAGTGGAGGGGGCAGAAAAGGCAGGAATCCTGGCATCACAGTCTCTCCCACGCTAAGGCTCTCACCTCCCTGGAACTGAGCTCCCCAGGGGTCACTGTACTTGCAAAGACTGGTACGTCCCATTTTCCTTGGGACTGCTGGTACCAGCCTCTGTGTCTGTCCCTGTCGGGGCTGACATCCAGGAGAATGGGCTGCCCCTGGGGAGGAAATTCCAGAGCCTGCCCTGTGGGGAGTTGACCCCGACTCCTCACAGACCCAGTGGGGCTGCGTTTCCAACCGCACTGCTGGGTCTTCCTGGTCCCACAGCCAGGCTTCAGGTGCTATGCTGGCTCCAGGATCCCCTGGCCTAGAGGGACTGAGTCCCATCCAGGGTGAGCAGGCTTCAGGGACCCTGGGTCTTCTCCTACTGTCAACCAGAATTCCTTCCAACTCTCAGGAGTCGGGACCCCCTATAAATCAATTAACATCAGGTCAAAGGCATTGAGGTCTCAAGCTAAGCAATAAAATGTGCCATCTGACCAAATTCAAAGTGCAGTGTTCCAACTACACAACATTCTCAATAATCCATTTTATGGATGAGAAGACAGAAGGGATGTGAATCACCTAAGGGTCTCGGGGCTGGAAAGCACTGTAACTTTACCCTGAACCAAGGTCTACCTTGGAAAGGGATCCACCTGGAGCCCATCCTGTGACCTGCTCCCTGAGGTTCTGAGGAAGACTTTGGCTTTTCCTTGGGAAATTCCTCTTGCAATGACATTAAGTCATGCATCAGTCAGGACAAACGGTGAGGATGTGTTCACGAGGGATCCTGACTCTTAACAGCAAGTCAACTTTGTCTCAGGAAATGGGTCTTCTATCATTAATTCAGGCACCAAGGTAAATAAGAGTAAAAACATAAAATCCATTATACATGTGAGTATTTAATTTAAAATATAAATAACTTAATGAACTATATAAATGGATGCACTGCATTGGTCCATGACAAACAGGACATTACGTACATTCATTACAAAGAAGTGCTGTCATGGGTGGGGATGTGGTGACAAGAGCAGGGTCATTTTTAGCAGGGAAGGGGGTCCTACAGCTCTCAGTACAGGGTGGGTAAGTTCACAGTGCTTCTCCTCATGACCAAACTCTCAACACACACACACATGCAAACACACATCACACACATGCACACACACACACACACAAAGGCAAATAAATGCACATAGATCCTAAAATGACCATCTTACCTTCTGATCAGAAAAAAAGACAAAGATATGTGCTCACACCACCTAACAACACACTGAGCACACACACAGTCCCATAATAACTTCTTAATACTTCAGTTCTATGAGCCTCTGAAGTTCCCCTCACTTGTGCTCACCATCATCTAACAGAAAGAAATCATAAACAATACTTCAAGTCTGATTCATTACAGTTCTTCTAGGAACTTATATTATTGCAATTGTCAGAAGAATATACAATTCACAATTTCAGATGGAATTTTTTGCTCAGTAGTTTTCATGGTTAAATGCTTCCACTGACTACACAAAATTATTGGCTCTACTTTTCTTGTTCTGTGCTTTCTATGCCAACTAAAATTTCCCTATACATCTATTTTGGATTTCAGTCAGTGGCCTGATAGTGCATTTTGTAGGTAAGGTAAAGTGTGATTTTATTCCTATAGATCGCTATCTATCGATGAGCATTTTATTCTTTTAGTATTAAGTAGAACAACTGACTTCCAATCTACAGCTTTTCCTGTAACTGGAGAAACAATAAAGCTTATACTGACGTCACTCACCAATACACTACCAGACTCACAGCTTGTCCTGACCTCACTCTGACCTCCTCTAGTAAGTGTCCAGAAAAATCAAGCCCACACACGTGTGGATGTGACTCTGTAGGGCCAGCACGCCCACCTTCTCCATTTACTTAACTCTCAGTTGTCACTACTTTCCTATTATTTGACCTAAAAGTTGCCCTCCTCCTACCCTTACCCTGAGCATCTCAAGAGTAACCTAAAAACTAAACCCTTCACATGGCACAAACTGTAATCGCATTACTAGTAGCCATAAGGTTAGCCTATGAATGAATTTAAAAGGATTAGAATGAACATATGATAATTACTTTAAACAAAAACATTTTGACTCATAAAACTATAATTAACTTCATAATTATCAAATGGCACTAGTCTACATTACTATCCCTTTTGCATTTACAGTACCCTATATGGCCACTAATATATAAATTACACTTAACATCCCCATTACTATGCTCAGATAGCACAATATCATCATTTTTCATTACAGCCGCTGTCACCACACTCAGCACCCATTCTACGTGAGCTGGCTTAACACCTGCCATCAGTGCTCCCCGCCTGTGCGGCTGCACCGGGACCGTCACTAACAGCTGTGGGATCCAGCGCCTGCGGTACTGATTATGTACAAAATCTTAACCTTCTTCAAGGCTAAAACTCATTATTCCAAACATTATAGTAATACAATTAACATGATTATCAAAAATTATATCCTCTGAATTAACACTAAACCTTATGGCCTATTAACCAGACTTATCAGCTTATTGTTCCTGAATCAACTGACACAGCCTCTACTTTTCACTAGCCTCCTCTCTGTTAGTGCCTCCACTTGCATCAACAACGTCTCTTCTTCCACCAGCACACACAGCCAGCCGATTTCATCCATCCCAGCAATCATTAACCCCCGAAACTGTATCATCACAAGTACCCTTACTACAAACATCCTTAGACTTTCACACTTCACAACTGACCACATTCTAGAGTTTTAATCAAAACAACATGAGTCAAAACCCTAATTATTTACTACCCACTGAGAAAATCAGACAAGATGATTAAATTCAGTACTCTGTTTCTTACTGTATGTACTCCTTGGATCACTTCCACTTGTCACTGCACTAATTTTTACCCAGAATCTTGTAGGTTCCTTAACACTTTATAATAATTCAACACTAAACTCAGGCAGCATCCATTTCCTAATCTGGTGTTTCCCTATGACTGACACGTGTAAGAACATTTACAGTAAGCAGACCCCTTTAGGACCTGCTCCTTTGGTTCCCAAGGGCATAACTGGAGTTTGCATTCCTGGACCCAGAGCACCTGCGGTCATGCTGCTCACACTAGGCAGCTGGGGCACATCACACATTATAATATTCAATCCCTTGGAAAACCAGATGGTATATCCTGTCCTTATACTATCTTTATGAGGAATGATCATAACAAGCCCCATCTGTCTGTGCCGGACAGACGTACAGCCGCTCCCTGCAGGGCTCCCCACCAGCCACACACAGCAGGAACTGTGGGCATCTGTGCTCAGACAGCATGGTGTCACAGCGGTGCTCCAGCCCTGACAACCACCCATGCCTTACGTCATGGTCTGAACCACGTGTCAGGAACCCAGGCACAGGGTTCAGCACCGGGATGAGGAGCCCCCTCATCTGGGGTGAAAAGCAGCGAGCTTGCTGGGGCGCTGTAAGAGCCCCTGCTCTTGAAGAGCCTGTGCAGAGACCCGCAGACTCCCCGTCACGGCAGGGACACAGCAGGCTGAACACTGCCTGGGGCTCCGGTCGGCTGGCAGGGGTGGCTCAGGGGGACCCCCGGACTCCCCCAGGCTCCTGCTCCCGCCCTCCGTGTTCTGGTGCTGCTCCCCACGCAGGCGGAGGCCTCCACTGCCAGTGAGCGTGCACACCGTGGGAGAAAGTGGCGCTGGCGTGGGTGTGGCCCTGCCTCTGAAAAGGCGGCCGGCAGTCACGGCCAGCTAGTGTCCCCGCACACCCTCTGCAGGGAACAGCAACAGCACCAGAGCAGGGCCTGCCATCCCCAGAACTCACTTTCCTGTGCACACTTGACTGGGTGGGGCCAGCTCAGTGGTGCGGCCCCAATCTCTCTGGCCTCGACCCACTCTCTAGCCAAGGTGTGCACACTGGGGAAAAGGTAAAACCAGTACAGAAGGGCTGCTGCAAGCCCTCAGTCCTCAGCCACATCCAAACCAGAGACTGCCACCACACCCAGGAGAACCCCACTCCCACAGAGATCCTGCTCCAGCCCCACAGGACTCCGTGCCAACCCTGATAGGGCTGGAACACTCACTGAGCAGAGGAGAAGCCTCTGCTTCAACCTGGAACTGGCTCCAGTCCCTCTGACTCCAGCCCTGCAGCCCCCACTGCAGTGGCTGCCAGCACGTCCCGGGGGAAGAGGGCAGCCCAGGATCACTTCAGGTCCAGCTCTTCCCAACAAACCCGCTGGGCACAGAAGACTGCACAGGAATGCTCTCTCACAAGGACACCTTTCATTCTGGGGCAGGCAACTGTTTCACCTAATTTCGCAGAAATACAGAAAGTTAAAATGGGAAGACACAAGAACGCATTTTAAATGAAAGAATAACAAAATAACCATAATGAAAAGAAATAAATACTTTACCTGACAAAGAGGTCAAAGCAATAGCAACAAGAATGATAACTGAACTGGGGAAAAGAAGAGATGGGCACCGGGAGAACTGTCGAAAGAACTAGAAAATATAAAAAAGAACCAGTCAGAGCAGAACTGCAGGTAGTACGGAAGATTAGGCAATGCAGATGATCCATTAGCAATCCGGAAGACAGAATGAAAAACACCCAATCAAAAAAGCAAGAAGAAAAGGCCTTCTACATGAGTTTAAAGCACTTCTGAGACAGCAGCAAGCATAGTAACACTCACATTACAGGGGTCTCTGCAGGGAAAGAGAAAAAGGCTGAGAAAACATTGGATAAAATTAAGGCTGAAAACTTCCCTAATCTGAAGAAGGAAACGAGTATCAAGGCACAGGAATCAGAGAGTCTCAAACAGGATCAGCTGAGACAGACTCACATCAAGACATATCATCATTCAAAAAGCAAAATTTAAAGACAATGATAGAATTCTAAAGGCAGCAAGAAAAAAGGAAAGTGTCACAGAAAAGGAAATCCCTCATGAGTCTATCAGCTGTCTTTACTGCACATATTTTTTAAATTTACATGTATGCACTGTTCATTGTCTCTAAGAATGTTTAGAGTTTTAGCTTTTTAAACTTATGTAGTTATTAAAGGAATAAAACCAAACACAATAAAAATTCAAAAAGATACTCGCATCCCACTATTAACAGCAACACTATTTACAATTGCCAAGACATGAAATCATCCCAAGTACACATCAACAGATGAGTGGATAAAGGAGATTCACCATATGTAGGTAAAGGAATACAATTCACCCATAAGAGAGAAGTGTATTTTTCCTTTTTTGGCCTTCATTCATTTTTAACTTCAAAACCCAGAATTTTAGAACTGGCATAAACATTTCCATTGCATCAAAACCAACAAAATACCTAGAAATAAACTTAACCAAGGAGGTTACGTATATTCTGAAAACTGTAAAACACTGATGAAGGAAATTGAGGATGATACAAAGAAATGGAAATATATCTTATGCTCTTGGGTTGGAAGCAACAACAATATCAAAATGGCCATCTACCCAAAGGAATCTACAGATCCAATGCAACCCCTGTCAACACTCATGGCATTTTTCACAGAACTAGAACAAACAATTCCAAAATTTATATGGAACAATAAAAGACCCCTAACAGCCAAAGCAATTTTTTATACATCTTCCCCTCCCCCTCTCTCTTCTTTTTTGTTGCCTTTTTTTGCAGTTTGATGACTAGAGAAGTTCCTTGAACATTTGCTGTAAAGCTGGCTTGGAAGTGCTGAATTCTTTTAGCTTTTGTCTATTTGTGAATCTTTTGATTTCTGCATCAAGTCTGAACATGAGCCTTTCTGGATAGAGTATTCTTCATTGTACATTTTTTTCTTTTATCACTTTAAGTATGTCGTGCTTCTCCCTTCTGGTCTGTAGATTTTCTGCTGAGGAATCAGCTGATAACCTTATGTGAGTTCTCTTGTGTGTTGTTTTGTTGCTTTTCTCATGCTGATTTTAACATTTTCTCCTTATTTTAAATTTTTGTCACTTTGATGACTATGTGCCTTGGTGTGTTCCTCTCTGTGTTGATCCAGGACTTGGGTGACTGTTTCCTTTCCCAAGCTGGGAAAGTTTTTGGTTATTATCTCATAAAAATCTTTCTCAGGTACTTTCTCTCTCTCTTCTCTTTCAGGGAACCCTATAATGCAAATATTAGTGTGCTCCATGTTGTCCCAGAGTTCTCTTAAACTGTCTTCATTCCGTTTCTTTTTTTTTTTTCTGCAAGGCAGTAGTGATTTCCACTAATCTGTCTTCTAGCTCACTGATCAGTTCTGCTTCATTTAGTCTATTCTTGATTCCTTCTAGTGTGTTAGATCATTAAAATCATTTCAGTGACTTTATTCTTCAACTGTTTGGGTATTCTTTATATTTTCCAACTTTTTGCTAAAAATTTTGCTCTGTGCATCTGTACTTCTCTACAGTTCTCTAAACAACTTCACCATCATCACTTTAAAACTTTCTCAGATAACTTGCCTATCTCCTCATCACATTTCTTCTTCGGGGATTTTATCTTGTGCCTTGGACTGGGAGTTATTGTATGCTGCCTCATTCTGTATTTCTATATGTATTTTTAGGTAGGTTAGTTACATTTCTTGACCTTGAAGAAGCAGAGCTCTGTGGCATATGTCCTATGTGTCCCAGCAGTATGCTCCTCTCTTGTCACCCAAGGGCCAAGGTCCAGCCAGTCCCAGTGCAGAATCTGGCTTGTGTGTGGACTCCTACCACAGGTTTTGGGATTGTTGTTTTCTTCTTTCTGGTATCTGCTCCTTGTTGGATGAGGCTGGACTAGACGCTTATAGTCAGGATCCCTGGCTGGAGGAGCCAGTGCCTGCCCACTGCTGGGTGAAGCTTGGTCCTGGACCTCTGAGCAGGCGGCGCGGCTCCAGAGGCCTGGAGCCCTGCTCACGACCGCGCGTGGCCTCTCGGCCTGGTGAACAGGTTCTGATGGGCCGGGGCCAGCGTGCAGGCTGCCCATGCTGCAGACTCTGGATGTTGGGTGGAGAGAACCAGACAGCAGACGAGGGTAAAGGGCTGCTCAGAAATCAGTTGGGTTCCTAGATCTTCGATGAGGAAGGAGGCTCACTGCTCATCCCCAATCCCTTTGCTGGTGGCTAAAAGTAAAAGGGACCAAGGCCCACGAGAGCGCTTCTGGGAGCAGCCTGCCAAAACCTGGACCGGGACCGCTCATGAATGACTCTGCAGCAGGAGCAGAGGTAGGAAACGTCGCCACCTGATGGACATCCATGCTAGTGGCAGTAGGAAGCCTAGCAGCCTTGGTATAGGGGTGGAAGGACGAGGTCCTAGTGGATGATGTTTTTCACGTGTCTTAAAAATCATTGCTTCATATATTTTATCCATTTTGGGGTTTATTGTAGGGTGGTAAAAATGGTCTCTGTTACTTCATCTTAGCTAGATTGATTCATTGTTTTATTGTTAATTTTCCCTTCAATGATTTGGAAGCTCTATTGTCTTTGAATGAAAATTCTCTCTAAATGTTTATAAATCAACACTAAGTTCACAAGTTTACATGTAATTTTGCCAGTATTCCTATAACAGTCCCAAGAATGAAATAATCGATTAGATCTTGTTCCTCAGTAATGAGAAATTTAGCATATTTTACCTCTTTGCTGTTCCAAATTTTGTGTGTGTGTGTGTGTGTCAGCGCTCGCGCGCGATACAGTTACTACTTTTTAGACAGTTGCTCTAAGATTTTTACATTAACAATGAAAATATAGGTATAAACTTCTTGGATTTAATTGCTCACTACCACTATTTAATCCCATGTCTTTCCCATTTTTGAGTTATTTACTTCTTTCTCAATCAAAGGGACAAATGATTGTCTAATTTATTTTCAAGCGGTGGGCTTGGAACCCTTACCTGTCTATATGCAGCTTTATTTTCTCCCCATCAACAACCCTCAGCCTCAACACTCAACTCTCCGTATCTAGGGCCCCAAGCCTTGTTTGAAAATATGACATTGTTTCCATCACCAAAAAAAAAAAAAATTCTATATTTAAAGTGCTGCCTTTTTACGACTGGCTAGTCTTGTCTGGTAAATGGATATTAATAAAGAATTCCTTAACCTTCCTCCTGCTTTTTGCCATAACTCGGCTTCAATGAGAAGCTTTTATTTTTACCGTTTCTCAGACGGGCTTCCGCTTTGAACCACTAAACCATCACCGCACTCTTTGTCTCCATGCTTATTCCTGAAAAAGTGAGCTCTCTACCGGAGTAAAGATGCTTCCCGTCAGAGATGTGTGGCTTCCTGTACCAAGGTCCAAAAGAAGAGAAAAGGAATGATGCCTGGTTCCGATGGTTCCATTTTATCAGCTTAGAGATCTGGTTATCCGTGTGGCTGCCGTGGAATCTGCAATATCTTGCCTCAGAGTTTCCTTTTTCTGGCATAGTAGGGGAGCCGCATTAGCTGAGGTCACGGTGCTCTGGCCCGTGTCAGGATCCCGGTGCTGAGGCAGCCCCTTCCCCCCACCCCCACTCCTTGTCATTTTGATCGTGCAAACTGGGTGCCAGCTGTGTGAACCGTGCAGCTGGCGGCCAGGATTGCACCCCCATGCGACTTGTGCCCAGTCCCTCGGCGTCCCTCACTGCTACCAGCTAGCTCCAGGAAGGGTGCGAGCTGGCTTCCACTGCCGTCCTTCCCCCTTCCTGTGCAGGCAGGCCCTCCTTTTGCGCTAGTCGGACCGAAACCTTCTCTCGTACGCTGCATACGCTGAAGAAATTCCTCAGCGTTTCCAGGCGCTAGAGGGCGCTCTTCTCCTCTCTTTGGTCCCCTGCAGCGCTTACAGTGGAAATTTAGGAGGTGGGAAGGGCTTGAGGCTTCTCCGTAACTAGGGGCTCCCGATACAGCAGATTCAACCAACTGTGGGTTGAAAATATTCGGGAAAAAACAGAAAGTTTCAAAAAGCAGCACTTGAATTTGCCACACACCGGCAACTGCTTACGTAGCATTCACGTTGCCTTACATACCACGCGTCCTCTAGAGATGATTTAAAGTACACAGGAGGACACAGCGAAAGAGAATGTGACAATGAATGTATGCGTATGTTTATGTATAACTGAAAGATTGTGCTCTACGCTGGAATTCGACACAACATTGTAAAATGACTATAACTCGAAAAAAAATGTTTGTATGTAAAAAATAAAGTACATGGGAGGATGCATGTAATTCCATGTCAGTCCTGTGTCATTTTATAAAAGAGGCGTCAGCATCCATGGATGTTGGCATCTGTGGGGAGTCCTGGAGCCAGAGCCCCATGGTTACCAAGGGAGGACATGAAGCCCAGGCTTCTAATCCCAGCCTGTCATGTCCCCACGTGGTCTGAATCCTGCCTGTACCACACTCCCCTGGTCAGTCTCCTCCAGTCCTTAAAGACTGCCCTCTTCTTCTGGAACAGGCCAAGCTCACTGTACTTCATATCTGACCTCTAGAAATATCCGTTACATTCTGAGCATGGCTCTGCTTCAGTAAGATGGGCTGCATTGCCACTAGAGAAGACAGGATGGAGGTTCCTTCAAAAACTACAAATGGACTTACCTTATGATCCAGCCTTCCCATGCCTGGGGACATGTCAGGAGAAAAGTCTAATTCAAACAGTCACATGCACATCAATGCTCACAGCAGCCCTATTTATAATCACCAGGACATGGAACCAACCCAAATGTCCATCGACTGGTGACTGGATAAAGAAGTAGTGGTCTATTTATGCCATGGAATACTACTCAGCCATGAAAAAGGATAACCCGTTGCCATTTGCGGCAACATGGATGGACACAGAGATAGTCATTCTGAGTGAAGTAAGTAAGCCAGAAGAGAGAAAAATGCCATATGATACCACTTGCATGTGGAATCTAAAAAATAGACAGAAATGAACTTAACAACAAAAGAGGAACACACCCACAGACATAGAGAAACAAACTTATGGTTACCAGGGAGAGAAGCGGGTGGGAAGGGGTAAATATGGGAACTGGAAAATTGCCCCTCTTGGGGAGTGATGGAAATGGAAGCTACCTTGATTGTGGTGATGGATTTCTGGGTGTAGACGTGTATGAAAATTCATCAATTATTACATGTGAGATGTGTCTAGTTTACGGAACAGAAATCGTACCACAATCAAGGTGTTTTAAAAAAAAAAGAGATGGGCTGCATTGTGTCCTATGTTTCTATGTGTCTTCAGGGAGGCCTTAATAGGGAGGTGCTGGCCTTCCCGCCAACACGATGACATGAAGCCCGAACAATCCATCGTTGGGAAGAAGATAAGAGCCATGGTCCCATCTGGACCCCAAGCTTAGACATGGTGCATGGGTGACATTTATCGACAATCCAGCGAGGTTGCGGCCAGAGCTAGAGCCCGGGGCAGCAAATCGGGAGTGGCACTAAGGAGCATCGTGGCGCAGAGGCTGGACTGGGGGCCCGCAGGCTCCTCCCAGGAGGAGCCTCAGGGTTTGGGAAGTGGCTAACGTGCCTGCTTCGTGTCACCATCAAGTGATGCCGCCTGCGGAAAATCAGCTGGAATCCTGAGCCGGGTCAGCCCTGGGTGATGCACTAAAGGCTCCTACCAGAGGTGGCGCCAGACAGACAGTGACCCAAGCAACAGGCTGCTGAGTTTCCGGCCTGTGTTTATCGTGCTTTCTGTGTCTCACTGCATTTCAGTGTCACCCGGAGGAATTCGGGCGGTGTTTAGAGGCTGATGGCCTCTTGGTTCCTCATCAGCCTGGCAAGCACCCCAGCCCTCTATGGCCAGACCCTGGCGAGCGCCTTCCCTTGTTCTAACAAAACCCTTCCCACCCTCGCCTGCAGTGAGCTTTTGCTATTTTAATTGATGGGAATGAGGATACCTTACAGCCTCCTCAGGCCCTTCCTTAGGGCTTCTGCCCTTAGACCCCGCCATGACCACCCCCCACCCTGGGTCCTGCACTACAGAGGGTCCCTCTGGTCCTGACACTCCCTCTGGCCAAGCCCTCCATGGGGTGGAGTCAGCAGGGCCAAGGGGACACGCCCATTGGCTCCACCCCTTGCTCTGGAAACCCAGTACACCAAATGCCCTGCCCCAGCAGCCCTTGACCCACTTCTAGTATCTGTACCGGCTCTCCCCGGAGTTCAGGTTCTCAGGGCTCACAGAGAGGCCAATGGGTGGCTGTTGGCATGGAGGTTATGGACAGAGCCCGGATGGGAAGTCTGAGTGTCCCCCTGTGCACATCCAAGGCCCCTTGGGGCATGGGATGGAGCCAGCATTGGGAAGAAAAGGGTCAGGCTAGTGACCAGAGACTGGGAATCGGCTCTCTCCACACTGGCACTTTCTTTGCGGAACTCCCCTGAGTCTGGGAATCCTAAAGTTGAGCCTGGCCTTCCCCCTTAGAATGAATGTGTATTTGTAAAGGCAGGAGTTTAGAACCTACCGCACTTAAAATGTTTACATATGTAGGGTGGGAACTCCCAGGTATGCTCTGGCCCTGCACTTCCAAAGGTACAGAACAGTTATGTTGGCTCTGCTGAGACTGCAAGAGGCAAAGACCATCTCCAGAGAGGAGGGGCTCCTGCTTCATGCTCCGAAGTCAGGAGTTTCTGAGCGGATGAAACAATGGACACTGAGACCCTCGACTGTAAGGACAAGTCATGCTCGGGTAAATGGTAGCATTTTGGTTCCTTTAAGTTTGCTACTGAAGGGCTGGGACATTTCATTGTGCCTTGAAACTCCAGACCTCTTTACTCACATAGGCAGGCAAGTTAGTTGAGCCAGCTCAGCCTTTATTCCAAGTTCCTAACCAGAAGGCTATGAGGTTGAAAGTATATTTCTCAGACTCTTCTGCAGCAAGGGTTCCAGAATTGGCTTTAAAAATGCCCATCAGATATTGAGATTTGCAAATATTAACTACTATATATAAAAATAGCTTAAAAAACTAAATTTCTTCTGTATAGAACAGGGAACTATTTTTAATATCTTGTAATAACCTTTAATGAAAAATAATATGAAAAGGAATTCATACATATATACGTGTATATGAATGACTGGAACATTGTGCTGTACATCAGAAATTGACACATTGTAGCTGAGTATACTTGAATTAAAAAAAAAAAAATATATATATATATATAATGCCCATCAGCAGCATCTGAGTGTCACTGAAAGCAGAAACCCAGGTGAATGGAGGCAGAACTGGGTGGAGGAGCTACGTTAATTTGCTGGGGTGAATGCAGCCGGCATAGCAGAGATGTAGAAGTAATGCTCAAAACTGCACCTCACTGATCTGCAAGTGAGTTAGGGTAACAGCTTCCTGAAATCCTCCCTGCCCCTTCTGATGAACCAGCTGTCTGGCTTTTCTCTGGAAATCACTAGGCGCAGCCTGGAACTCAAAGGTAAAAATTAAAAACTGCAGTCAGGCAGCGAAGAGAGTGGCAGGACGCGTTGGACAAAAGTAGGTCAGAATCAACAAGGAATGGGGAGGGGATAGAACGTGTGCTGAGGACCCTGACTTCAGTGGTGGATTGTCTGTGTTGAGGACTCTGAGTCAGTATGAGTAGATGGATTGGTGTGGACTAAAATCATGGCCATTGTTCAGATAAGTGTGTGATTTGGAATATATTTATTAGAGGAGGGTTTTTCTTTCCCCTTCAACATTGATCATTTCTAGGGAGCAGAAAAATACTCTGCCACACAACATCTAAGTGCAAAAGAGATGCTACGGGATGATGGTGGTATGAAAAATTTCAGTTCTGCAGTTCCAAGATTTCCGTAATGAGGTTCACAGCAGTAGGTACTTAAAATAAAATAAGGTACTTAAAATAAAGACATCATCATATGTACATATCCTTAAAGATACACATATGGTGCTATAAGTGGTCCTGAAATGTGTTCTGCATTCTAAAATCCAATGAAATAAAATCAGTAGCTCAATATGCCTGTCGGCTCTATAAACATGATGTAGCTAATGAGCACAGAATGCAAGATCAGCTAGGAAATTTGAGATTTGTCTTTTCCAGTGTCAAAGTTAATATTTTTTGCTTTACTAAAAAGCTTTTTTTTAATTAAGGCTGTCAGCATCCATTGGTATACGGGGTTCAGTAGATGTGTTCAGATGTTCTAGACAGTGAATCAGAGCAAAGAATGAGGTTTAGACAGTAGTTAAATGCCTCACCCATGTGATCAGCATCCACATATTGCTAAACTGAAAATCCTTAAAAGTGAGAACTTCATCAAAGCAACGAAAAGAGAGGGAAAATAAGAGCCACAGACTAGTGGAAGTTTTGTAACGTGTAAATATGACAAAGGGCTATTCATGAGCATATTTTTAAAAACCCCTACACTTTAATAAGAAAAACAAACTGACAACAGGTTGCACACTGCTCCCTGTAGGAGAAGCCATGCAGATGGACTCTTATGTGAATGGGGCTGGAGCTGTAGAATTAGTTAGTCTTGCAAGTAACTCAGTTAAAAACAAATGCAAATGGGATATACTTCTAGAATATCTGAGTAAAAATCTTGGAAATCTTACTCCTCTATGAAGTAATGACAATGGCAAAATTTGTCAAAATTAACCTTTGCAGAACTCTGGAAATTAAACAAAGGTTTCCAGCAATCCGGGGAGTGTTTATTTAAAAAAATAAATAAATAAATCTCCATAAAGATAGTGAGTTTTGTGGCATTGTAACTTGATCTACCCCCATCTCCGTATCCTCACCTTAAATGGTGGCCTTTAAAAGCAACAGTCTCACAATCAAGGTAGGGGCAGAAGTGATTTGAAGTTACCCAAAAAATCCATCCCCAGAGAGCTGTCACTATTTGACCTAACTGAAACTCATGCTGTGCAAACAGCCTGTCCCCGGAGTGTGTGTGGAAAACAATCAGCAGTGAGTATTTAACATTACAACTGCCTGAGGCAGTGGTACCAGTCGAAGCTAACTAGATGCTGACTAGGAAACTTAGAAAGCAAAATTGAGTAATGAGATGTTCTGGGGGTGGAGGTAGGGTTAAAAACTCCAAAAAATTCTGGGAATTGTAGAAGGCCGTACACATGTGTGGCACATGGCAAGGAAAGATCTGAGAAAATCTTAAGCCTTCAACTCTGGCTGAACTTGAGGTTCTGCATAAGCAAGTACTAAAGGCTACAGAAGAGCTGCAGACTGCCTGCCGGTGCTGAGGGCATCCCTCAGCACGCAGACACACAGCCACCTGGCAACAGCTCAAACGATTGGCTCCAGGCTTTGAAAGAAATCACTGTCCAATCATTATTACAGTGATGACAACTAGGCTTTCTGCACACACACTGATCTCATGGCCATGCATGATAAAGAATACAGACTTTACAGAATTTGTTCAGAAAAGTAACTAAATAAATAGCTGCAGCAGCAATGACAATGGAAGCAATGATAAACCCTGGAGATGAGGAAAGTCTGGCTTTCAGATCTGCCACGTTGTAATATTTTAAATGTCCAGATTTCAACAGAAAAATTACAAGATGTACAAAGAAACAGAAAAGTCTGGCCATAACACAGGGGAAAAAGTAGTCAATAGAAACTCCCTGAGGAAGCCCAGACACTGGACTTACTAGACAAAGACATAAATAAGGAATTACACATATGTTCAAAGAGCTAACCGAAACCATGCCTAAAGAATTAAATTACGTGAAGATCTCATTGTACAGAGAATATCAATAGATAAAATTTATACTAAAAACCAACTAGAAATTCTATAGATACAAATATAATAACTGAAATGAAAAATTCAGTAAGAGGTTTCTCTGTAGATATGAACTTGTTGAAGAAAAAGTCAGTTAACTTAAAACTACTGAGATTATCCAGTCTGTGGAACAGAAAGAAAAAGGAATTAAAAAAAAAATGAACACTGTGTCAGAGATAGGTGGGACATCAACAACAATACCAATACACACATAATGGGAGGGCCAGAAGGAAGGAGACAAAAAAAGGGATAGAAAGAATATATAAAGAAATAATGGCTGAAAACTTCCAAAATTTGATGAAAACATTAATTTGTACATCCCAGCAGCTCAACAAACTACACATGGTATAAACGTAGAGACATCTAAAATAGACACATCAGACTCAGTGTGTCAAAAGACAAGAACAAAGAATCTTGACAGCAGAAAGAGAAAAGTGGCTCAACATATACAAAAGCTCCTCAGTAAGACAGTTGATTTCTCATCAAAAACCATGGAGACCAGAAGGCAGTGGGATGGTATCGTCAAAGTGATAAAAGGAAAAGACTGTCACCAAGTATTTTATAGCCAGCAAAATGATTCTCCAAAAAAATTAAAGGAGAAATTAAGACACAACTACAAAAACAAAATCTGAAAGAATCCATTGCTAGCAGGCCTGCCCTACAAGAAATATTAAGGATAGTCCAGCAGGTGTAAATGAAAGGACACTCACCTGAAAAATAAAGAACACTATTAGAGGTAACTACATGAGTAAAAAACTAGTATAAATAGAGTATTACATGTAAGTGCTTTCTTCTATTTGATGTAAAAGACAACTGCATAAAACAATACTTATGAAACTGTGTAGATGCACTTATAAATGCATAAAGGTGTAATTTGTATGACAGTGACAGCATGAGGAGGGGGAGGGAAAAGATTGATACCAAAGCAAAGTTTTTGTGTACTATTGAAATTAATTTGGCATTCATGTGAACTAGATTGCTTTAAAACAAGATGTTAATTATAATCTCCAGGGCAATGGAGGAGAAGGAGGAGGAGGAAGAGGAGGAGGAGAAGAAAAAGATAAAATAAACAACAAATTATAATGGCACACTTGAAAATGCCTACTTTGTACAAAAAAGTGTAGTAATAGACGAATGGGGAAAAAAAGACATATAGAAATCAGATAGCAGATGTAACTTCAACCTGATAAGAAATTACATTAATGTAAATGAATTAAACATTGTAATCAAAATACTAAAGGCAGAAATAAATGGAATAGACAATAGATGAACAACAGAGAATAATCAACAAAAAGAAAAGTTGGTTCTTTGAAAAGATCAACAAAATTGACAAATTTTTAGCTAGTACTGAAGAAAAAAAGAGAGAAGATTCAAATTACTAAAATGAGAAATGAAAGGAAGGATGTCACTACTGCCCTTACAAAAATAACAAGGAATATAAGGGAATACCATGAATAATTATATAGCTAATAAATGAGATAATGTAGACGAAATGGATAAATTTCTAGAAGGACATAAATGACTGAAGCTAATTCAAGGAGAAATAGAAAACTCAAATAATCCTACAGTAAGTAGTGACTGAAATAGTAATCCAAAACATTCCCACAAGGAAATGCTAGGCCCGTATGGCTTTGCTGGTGAATTCCATCAACTACTTAAAGAGGAAACAAAAACAAAAACAAAAACAAACAAACAAAAAAACAATGCTTCACAAACTCATCTAAAAATAAAGAGGTGGGCACACTTCCCAATTCATTCAATGAGACTAGTATCACACTGATACCAAAACCAGACAAAGGCATCAGAAGAAAACTAAACACTATCTCTTATGAATATAAATGCAAAAGTCCCCAACAAAATACAACAAATCCAATCCAGTAACATATAAAATAGACCACAATTAAGTGGGATATATCCAGGTATACAAAGGCAGTTCAACATACAAAAGTCAATTCATGTAATACACCATATTAATAGAATAATGGATTAAAAACTAGGAATAGAAGAGAACTTCCTCAACTTGACAGACAACATCTATGAAAAACCTGGAGCAAAGATCATACAGAATGGTGAAAGACTGAATGATTTCCTCCCAAAATCAACGTTGTACTAGAGGTTCTAGTCAAAGCAACCAGACAAAGAAAATAAAGCCTCTAGATTAGAAAGAAAGAAATAAAACTATTTCGATTCCAGATGACATGATATTATATATTGAAATCACAAGGCATCCACAAAGAAAAAAAAAGAGAGAGAAAAGAAAAAAAAAACTTATTAGAATTAATAACCAAGTCTGACCAAAGTTGTAAGACACAAATCAATATATAAAAAAGTAATTATATTTCTATACAACAGCAGTGATTAATCTAAAAATAAAATGAAGGAAACATTTTCATTTACAATAGCATCAAAAAGAATAAAATACTTAGGAATATTAAGAAAAATATGTGGAATACTGAGAAAAATGTCTGAAACTTGTATATTGAAAAATGAAATACTACTGATAGAAGTTATAAATGACCTAAAATAAATGGAAAGCTCTTCTGTGTTCATGGATCAGAAGCCTTATTATTGTTAGGATGGTAATTGTCCTAAAAATGACCTACAGATTCAATGCAACTCTGGCTTTTTGGCAGAAATGAACAAGCTGATCCTAAAACTAATATGGAAATGCAAGATACCCAGAATAGTCAAAACAATCTTGAAAAAGAACAAAGTTTTGAAGTTTCCTAATTCAAAACTCACTAACAAAACTGTAATCCATGCAGTGTGGTACTTGCATAAAGGACAGACAAATAGATTGAGAGAAAAGAACTGAGAGTCCATTAACAAACTCTTACACGTAGCCAGTTAATTTTTGACAAAGGTTCCATAACAATCCAATGGGGAAAAAATAATCTTTACCAAAATGATGCTGGGACACCTGAACATACATCTGGAAAGAAAGAAACTGAATTTTTATCTTAACACCATTTATGAAAATTAACTCAAAATAATTCACAGACCTGAAACTATAAAACTTTTAGAAAATGAACAATGAGAAAATCTTCAGGACTTTGGATTACAAATACTTCTAAGATATGACACCAAAAGTACAAACAACAAAAGAAAAAAAATGAAGTAAACTGGACTTCAGTAAAATTAAACACTTCTGTGCTTCAAAGGACTTCATCAAGAAAGTAAGAAGACAATCCACAGGATGGGTGAAAATATTTCCAATATTTTCCCTGATAAGGGATTTTATCGAGAATAGACAAAAAAGACTTAAAACGTGACAATACAAAGACAAATACAATTAAAATGGGCAAAGAATTTGAATAGATGTTTCTCCAAAGAAGACATATGAATGGGAAATAAGCAGATAAAAAGATGTTCAACATCAGTAGGCATTAGGGAAACAGAAATCAAAAGCACAATGACATGCCACTTCATACCAACTAGGATGACAAATATATATGATATATGATATATAAATATGTATCTATAAACCCAGTAATAAAAAGTGTTGATGAGGATGTGGAGAAACTGGACTCCTCATACATTACTACTGGAAATATAAAATGGTGCAGTCACTTTAAAAGGTACTTTAGCAATTCCTGAAAATATTAAAAGTAGAATACATCCCAGCAATTCCATTTTTTGATATATCCTCAAAAGAACTGAAAATATGTGTTCGCACAAAAACTTGTCCATGAGCATTTACAGCAGAATTATTCATCATCAAATGATAAGCAATGTGGAATATTTATAACAATGGCATATTATTTGAACACAAAAAGGAATTTGGGTACTAATATATATGCTACACCATGGATGAGCCTTGACAACGCTGCACTAAATGAAAGATGACAATCAAAAAAGGCAGAATACTGTATGGTTCTAGTTATATGATATGCCCAGAACAGGCAAATCCGTAGAGGCAGAAAGTAGAGTGGTGATTGCTGGGGGCTAAGGGAAAGGAAGGTTAGGGAGTGACTTACTAAAGGGTACTGGTTCCTTTTGGAAGTGATGGCTACAGAACCCTGAAATGTACTTAAAACCCTAATGCACACTTTCAAAGTCTGCATTTTTATGGTATGTGAATTATATCTCCACAAAGATGTTATTCTTGAAGCTGAGCCCACCTATGGAGCAACTGGCACAGCACTGACTGCGGCATCCAGAGGGGGAGTGACCCACCCACCCACTGTGAAGGAGAGCAGCACCTGACCCAGTGTTGGAGGGGCGCGATCTTCTTGCCGACGGACACTGTGAGCAGCACAGACGAGGGGGCCAACAGAGCAAGCTGAGTCCGTGAAACAGGGCAAAGACACAAAGACCTCTCAGTAAAACCATTAAGAGCGCACAGTCTCTAGGAGAACACATCTCTTTTTTTTTTTTAATCTTTTTATATCTGTTTTGTTTTCTATTACATTTTATAGCTTTACTTTTTAAACAGTTCTATATGTTTACAGTTCTCATTTCATTTTTAATTCTCTTGGTTTTGATCTGTTATTGATTATTCACAGGTTTCAAATATTGTGTTTTGATTTTTTTCTTCTTTTTATTAAGGTTTTTAAAAGACATCTCAGCTCGATTCCTAATCTGCTTCAACTTGCTCTTCTATTATAGATTATACACTGTTTTCAAACCTTCTTTTCCTCCATTCTTTTAAAATTCTTTCTCTCTCTCTTGTTTTTAAACTTTATTCCCACATAGGCTTTAGATAGATAAATAAATAAACTCCTTTAAGGACCACAATAGATAACTGATACTCCTTAAGTCACAGTGCCAGAGAGGTATGAGCAGTATGAAGAAGCAGAGGCAGTACTCCCAATTAAAAGAGCAAGAGAAATCCCCTGAAAGAATGACCAATGAAATAGACATTGATGGCCTACTAGATCAAGATTTCAAAAAAGAAGTGATCAAATTACTGAAGGAACTAAAAGAGATAGTGTTTAGAGACATAAAATATGTCAAAAACAAAATAGAAGCTATAAAGAAGAGCCAAGTAGAATTGGTAAATTCATTGGCTGAATTGAGATCTGACCTAAAGGCTGTACAAAGCAGGCTAGATAATGCAGAGGAACGAATAAGTGACCTAGAATACAGGACAACAGAAAGCACCCAATCAGAACAGCTGAGAAAAACAAATAAAAAAACAATGAAAACAATATAAGGAACCTATGGGATAATATAAACATGCCAATCAATGCATAATAGGGGTTCCAGAAGGAGAAGAAAGAACAAAGGGGATGGAAAAGGTATTTAAAGAAATCATGACTGAAAACGTCCCAAACCTAAAGAAGGAATCAGACACCCAAGTACAGGAGGCTCAGAGGTTCCCAAACAGGAAGAGCCCAAAGAGACCCACACCAATACATATCATAATCAAGATGGCCAGACTGAAGGATAAAGAAATGATCCTAAAGACAGCAAGAGAAAAACAAAGAGTGAGTTACAAGAGAAGGCTCTCAGCTGATTTCTCTACAGAAACACTACAGGCCAGAAGGGAGTGGCAAGATATATTCAAAGTCCTCAATGGAAAAAAAGATGCAGCCTAGGATACTTTCTGCAGCAAGGCTATCCTTTAGGATAGAAGGAGAGATAAAAAATTTCACAGAGAAGCAAAATCTAAAAGACTTTAGCAACATTAAACCCATCTTAAAAGAAATATGGAAAGGTCAACTGTAAATAGAAAAGAAGCAGGTTGCTAGAGAAAAGAGAACTCATAACTGGAAAGGTGATAACTACCATGAATTACAAATAGAATAAACATGAAATTGTAAAAGAAGACATCTAAATCATTGAGTGGGAGAGGGAAGCAAGAAAATATAGAGTATTTGTTCTTTCTTCTTCTTTTTTTTAAATGTTTTGTTCTCGGTAGGATGGGTTTAAGATTACATTACTATCTGTTTAGTACACACAGTTACAGTAATTGGTTAACAGACTTACAAAAAAGTGTAACCACAAGTCAAAAACTTACAAGTGAGTCACAAAAACTAAATACAATCCAAGATAATATGAAGGAAAATTACCATAACACAAAAGGAAGAAGAAAGGAACAAAGAAGAAATACCAAATCAACTGCAAAAATAAGTTCAAAATAGCAATAAACACTCATCTATCATTAATTACTGTAAATGTTAATGGACTACATGCTCCAGTCAAAAGACAGAGTGGCAGACTGGATAACAAAGCAAGAACCTTCAATACGCTGCATACAAAAGACACACTGTAGGGAGAAGGACACATATAGATTGAGAGTGAATGGACGGTAAAGGATATTCCATGCAAATGGAAACACCAAAAAAGCAGGTGTAACAGTACTGATTTCAGACAAAATAAACTTTAAAACAAGGGCCATAAAGAAAGATAAATAAAGACATTTTATAATGATTAAAGGAGCAATACAAGATGTGGATATTACAATCATTAATATATATGCACCCAACATGAGCACCTAAGTACATAAAACAACTACTAACAGAGATAAAGGAGGAAATTGATGGGAATACAATCATTGTCAGAAATTTTAACACCACATTAACATCACTAGACAGATCTTCCACACAGAAAATAAATAAGGCAACAGAGAAATTAAATGATATAATAGAAAAATTAGATTTAGTGGATATTTTCAGAGCATTACAACCGCCCAAAATAGGATATACATTCTTTTCAAGTGCACATGGAACATTTTCTAGGATTGATCATGTACTTGGTCACAAAAGAAGCCTCAACAATTTTAAGAGGATAGAAATTATCTCAAGCATCTTTACTGACCACAATGCCATTGAAACTAGAAAGCAACTACAGAGAAACAAAGGAGGAAAAAAAAGGAAAGCATAGAGATTAAACAACATGCTATTAAAAAACCAATGGGTCAATGATGAAGTCAAAGTTGAAATTAAAGTATACTTTGAGACAAATGAAAATGAAAACACAACCACACAATACTTATGGAACGCAGCAAAAGCAGTGCTAAGAGGAAAGTTTAGGGCGATACAGGCCTTCCTCAAAAAAGAAGAACAATATCAAATAAACAATCTAACCCACCAGCTAAAAGAACTAGAAACAGAAGAGCAAAAACACCCAAAAGTCAGCAGAAAGAAGGAAATAATAAAGATCAGGGAGGAAATAAATAAAATAGAGATTAAAAAAATAAGGAAAATAATCAATGAAACCAAAAGCTAGATTTTTGAAAGAATAAATAAAATCGACAAACCTCTGGCAAAACTCACAAAGAAGAAAAAGAGAGAGCACAAATAAGCAAAATAAGAAAGGAAAATGGAGAAATTACAACAAATAACATAGAAATACAGAATATCATATGAGAATATCATGAAAAACTACATGGAAAAAAATGGATAACCTAGAGGAGATGGACAAGTTTCTGGAAACATATAGTCCACCAAGACCGAATCAAGAAGACACTGACCACTTGAACAAACAGATCACTAGGAATGAAATCGAATTAACAATAAAAAAAACCTCCCTACAGATAAAAGTCCAGGACCGGACAGCTTCACCAGGGAATTCTACCTCACATAGAAAGAAGAACTCATACCAGTCCTTCTCAAACTCTTCAAGAAGATTGAAAAGAAGGAATATTCCCAAACTCATTCTATGAAGCCACCATCAACCTGATACCCAAACCAGGCAAAGACACCACCAGAAAAGAGAATTATAGACCAATATCACTGATGAACACAGATGGAAAAAGTCCTTACCAAAATACTAGCAAATAGAATCGTACAGCACATAAAAAAGATTATACATCATGCTCAAATGGGGTTCTTCTCAGGGACACAAGGGTGGTTAAACATACGCAAATCAATGTCATAGTTCACATCAACAAGAGAAAGGGCAAAAACCACATGATCATCTCAATAGATGCAGAAAAGCTTTTGATAAAATTCAACAACCATTTATGATAAAAATTCTCACCCAAGTGGGTATTGAGGGAACATATCTCAGCATCATAAAAGCTATATATGACAAACCTACAGCCAGCATAGCACTCAACAGTGAAAAACTCAAAAGCTTCCCACTAAAATCTGGGACAAGACAAGGACGCCCACTATCACCACTCCTATTCAACATATTCTTGGAAGTCCTAGCCACAGCAATCAGGCAAGTAAGAGAAGTAAAATGGGTCTAAATTGGAAAACAAGAGGTAAAAGTGTCACTATATGCAGATGACACGATACTATATATAGAAAACCCTAAAAGGTCCACACAAAAACTACTAAAGCTGATTGAAGAATTTACCAAGGTAGCAGGTTATAAGATTAATGTTCAAAAATCAGTTGCATTTCTTTACACTAATGATGAATCAACAGAAAAAGAAAGTAAAGAAACAATCCCCTTTAAAATAGCACCCAAATTCATAAAATATCTAGGAATAAATCTAACCACAGAGGTGAGAGAATTATACACAGAAAACTATAAGCCATTGGTGAAGGAAATTAAACAAGAATGTAAAAAATGGAAAGGTATCCCATGCTCTTGGATTGCAAGAATCAAAATTGTTAAAATGGTCACACTGCCCAAGGCCATCTACAGATTTAATGCAATTCCTATCCAATTACCCAGGACATATTTCACAGAACTAGAACAAATCACAATAAAATTTATATGGAACCATCAAAGACATAGAATTTCCAGGGCATTACTGAAGAAAAAAAGAAAGAGTTTGGAGGAATAACTCTCCCAGACTTCAGACAATACTAAAGAGCTACAGTCATCAAGACAGCATGGTATTGGTACGAAAACAGACTATAGACCAATGGAACAGAATAGAGAGCCCAGAAATGAACCCACAAACTTTTGGTCAACTAATCTTCGACAAAGGAGGCAAGAATATACAATGGAATAAAGACAGTCTCTTCAGCAAGATAAACATAAGGCAAGATACAATAAATCTCCTAGAAGAAAATACTGGCAAAATATCTGACATATATCTCAGAAATGTTCCCCTAGGGCAGTCTACACAAGCAATAGAAATAAAAGCAAGAATAAACAAATGGGACCTAATGAAACTTACAAGCTTCTGCACAGCAAAGGACACCATAAGTAAAACAAAAAGACAACCTACACAATGGGAGAACATTTTTGCAAATGAAACTGACAAAGGCTTGATCTGCAGAATATATAAGCAGCTCATATGACTTATTAAGAAACAACCAAATAACCCAATCCAAAAATAGGCAGAAGAGTTAAACAAGCAATTCTCCAAGGAAGACATACAAATGATCAATGGGCACATGAAAAAATGCTCAATATCACTAATTGTCAGAGAAATGCAAATCAAAACTACGATGAGGTATCACCTCAAACCAATCAGAATGGCCATCATTCAAAAATCCACAAATGACAAATGCTAGATTGGCTGTGGAGAAAGGGGCATCTCCTACACTTCTGGTGGGAATGCAGTTTGGTGCAGCCACTGTGGAAAACAGTATTGAGTTTCCCCAAAAGACTAGGAATAGAATTGCCATATGACCCAGGAATCCCACTCCTGGGCATATATCCTGAAGGAACCCTACTTCAGGATGACACCTGCACCCCAATGTTCATAGCAGCACTATTTACAATAGCCAAGACATGGAGACAGCCTAAATGTCCATCAACGGATCACTAAAGAAGTGGTATATTTATACAATGGAATACTACTCAGCCATAAATACTGGCAATATAGGGCCACTTGCAGCAACATGGATGCTCCTGGAGAATGTCATTCTAAGTTAAGTAAGCACGGTAACAAGGAATAAAGAGAAGTTACCTCCAGGTACAGTTATTTTGATTAAAATATCCATACAGAAAGCAAGTCACCCCCACGACTGCTGCCAGGAGGAGCATCTGAGTGTAATAGCCCAGCCAAGGAAAGTAGATTCAGACTTTCTCTCCGTAGAATTTCCTGCAGAAAGACAGAAGGTAGTTTCAGAAGACAAACATAATCAATCTGTAGCTTCATCCTCATGTTAATTTCTTTTTTCTTTGTTTTTTTGGGGGGCATAATAAGGTTTATTTATTTGTTTTTTAAATGGAGGCATTGGGGATTGAACCCAGGACCTCATGCATGCTAGGCATGCACTCTACCACTGAGCCATACCCTCTTTCCTTCATATTAATTTCTGATTCTAAATCAAGGGGGCTTTAAGTTTAAACCTCTGACTCAATTCACACTTAAAACATATGCGTTTTCATAGCAGCCCCCAAATTCTACCGTGAAATAAGAAGTATTTTACGTATCATAGAAGTACAGATCACTGGTTCACCTGCTGAAGAGAGATAAATGAGACCAGAGCAAAGGAGGGGACGAGGCCGACTCCGGAGCAGATGCAGGGGATCATCACCACCCACTGGACAGTCTGGCACATTCAGCAAATCCCCCCAAAGATCATTCTTAACAGGCTTGACACAAGTGGACATCAACAACTGGCTCAGTCATCTTCTCCTGCCTTATCTCGGGAACGTCCCTGGAGCAAATGCATCGTAAACCACAGATAATAAGGAAATGGCTGATAATGATAACAACTGGGAGTGCAATGTCTCTCTGACAAAATATTTACAAAACTCATTGTGGCAATGGGAGAGGGCAGGAGAGATGTGACTGAGGAAGGCACTGCACTGTATTCTTTGTATCTAGCATGCCTGTTGTTCTTAGGTTTTAAAAACTCTTCAATGTTTCTCAGTTAATCTGGAGTAGATGGAACAGGCCAGGGAGGCAAGATTAGAAGAAAGGAGGCAGGGCACGAAGCGGTGCCAGGCTGGTCCTGAAAGGGAGACAGACACAGACAGGCAGACGCAGAGGGCTTAGGAATGAGGCGGAACAATGAGACGGCGGCTCAGGTGTGTTTGCTGTCGCTGATACTTCCCTCAGCTGGCTCACTGCTGACTCGGCAGTGCTGGGTAAAACCTGTGGATTTTCTCAGCTCTGAGTTCTCTCTGAGGCTTCTGGCTCAGTCTGGAGCTGGGCTGAGCTCTGTGGGCTTAGCCTAGAGGGGACTCAGCTCTGAGAACAGCCTGGAGTCCTGGGAAAATTCACGCAGGAACCCCCTTGGGCTGGACCAGCGCTCACAGGGCTGCTGTGAGACCAGCTCCATCGTCAGAGACCTGGGCGTGGACCATTCCATGGGGAAAAGGGCTGAGCCCGATGCCAAATCAGATAGGAGGGGCAAAGTGTGTTCATTCTCATGTGACTGGGCTTTGCGGCCTGGCTCACGGATGGCAGGCTCAGGATGGTGTCTGGCAGAGAAAACCCTGGCAATGGGTTTGAGATGTCTTGGACTCTTTCTTGTTAAGTTTTTTGTAATATATTCTAATCAACTATCCGTCCTGAAAATGCCACATTCAAAACTGAAAGAATGTTAGAAGTTGCCTGCTTCAACTGCCCAATGGTAAACACACCCTGCTACAGTTAGAGAGCTGGTCAGGCAGCCTCTGCCTGCATATTTACAGTGACGGGGAGTTCATTACTTCCAAAGGTTACATGTCGGCAAGAAGGTCAGAAAGAATTTTTGAACCTTAAACAGATGTCTACCCCCTAGTCCTTGCTGAAATGCTAGGAATAACGAGGATCCCTTCAAATGTAGTTTTGTCTGATTGTTATCTCTCTCTGTGAAAAACACCCCAATTCTTAACATCAATTTTTTCAAAATTCAGCTTTGATTTCTTTTTATCAAAGTTATACCATACATTCATTAAAGAGTCAAACAGTTCTCGAACACCAATTGTAAAAAGAAGCAGTTTCCAACAACAGCCCCATTTCCTGGCCAGAAGCAACCACGTTCAGCTCCTACTGCTGACTCTTGAAATAATTACTCCCTTTCTCTGACTAATGTCCTTGTAACACAGCCTACTGACTTTTTCAGCTTTATGTATCACCTATTTAACCTTCTATTTTGGAAAATGAGGATTAAGCTCTCTTTCAAACCCCATCTCATCTACACACGCAAACCTTCATTCTTCCAAGCTTTTGATACAATTACATTATAATTTTGATCAGCTCAGTATCCTTGCTTTACATTATTATGACTCTGTACAGACTGTTCACAGCTGTAGCAAGTTGTCTGCTAGGCTTACTTTTTTCTTCCCTACTTTGTTTTTCCTGGAGTTAATAATTGTCTTGGTGGCTCATAGCTTAGATTTCTGTGCACTTAGCAATTCAACCCCAGAACTTCTCCTAATGAATAAATTTCTCAATACTTTCCAATACATTGTCTACAAATTTCATCTCCTTGAATAAATCTCTTCAGATCTCCTTCAACCTGGATTAACGACATGCTAGTCTTGTCACAGAGCTCAAGGGGCCACTAGTGGGAAGCAACAAAGGGAACACATGGACCAGGAGCAGGGAACAGATCAACATATTTTCCTTAGCAAAACATACTCAAAATAATGGGAAAATTGTTTTCTTTAGAAACACAAACACACACACAAACCCCAAAACCCATAAAGAATGATTAAAGAGCCTTCAGACCCATAGCCCTGCCATCAAATACTGTATAATATAAAATAAAAATAACAAAAGGAAAATACCATATAAATATGAATCTCAAGGGTGATGGGGTACACTCAGTGGCACAGTGTGTGCTCAGCATGCATAAGGACATAGATTCAATCTTCAGTACCCTCACTAGAAAAAAAATTAAAAAGAAAAGAAAAATGTATCAACTTTAAATATTTACATATATACAAACATCCTCTTTTAAAACTGTGTTCTACAGGATAACCCGGGTTAATGAGAAAGTGCCTCTTCATGACTGTGATCCTGCTGATAATTGAGGGAGAAAATTAGAGTATGACCACATCAAATAAAATCCCTTATGAAATAATGATCCCGGGTGACAATCATTATTGGCTGCTGTCATCACAAAAAAGAGAGTCAACTGGACAAAATGTACCTTGTGACAGGAGTACAAAACTTCACATAACAAGTATTCTTGCACAGAGTTGAACCTCAGTCAGATCAAGCTTTTAGGGGAGGATCAAATCACTTAGCTAAAGCCAATACATAGGATGGAGAAACAAGCCTAACACCACAGGGGAGAATGAAATCAGCCACACAGTAAATAGAGAAACCCCTCAGCAATTTCAAGGAAAATGAGAAACAGGAAAATTATAGATTAGAACCCACTTGAGAGATATGCTAGCTGCAATGTGTGAACCTAGTCTGGATCCTGATTTCAACCCCCAAACTACTTAAAAGTGTACTTTTGTGACAATCAGGGAATTATTTTGTAGCCCTAAAAAAAACGGAATATTCCAATTGTATTTGAAAGAGACCTTGTCATTTCACTATTGAAAGGTTAAGCTATGTAGGATTGCCTTCAAAATGATCCCATAGTGGGGGAGGGGAGGAGGTGGCGATGAAAGATGCAACAACAGTGACTCTGAGTTGATAATTCTGGAGCTGGGTGACTGATACAGGCAGGCTGGCTGTGCTGTTCTCTCTACTTCTGTACATGTTGAATCTTTCCATAAAATATGAAACAAACAAAAAGACGTCAGTGTTTTAAAACCCTCACTTTCAAGGTTAAGAGGTTTGCCCAAGTAGGTGGGCACCTGCATGGGGCACTGAGATTAGAAGCAACAGGCACCTGGCTCCAGGCCGACCTGGGGCTACCTTGACCCTCCTCTTCTCCTCACCATCCACAGCCAGCCCATAACTGCATCCTGTCAGCCCCACTCCCCAAACGCATTCCTCCCTGGCTCCCACCATCTCTCATCTGGCCCAGTCCAAGGGCCTCGGACCCGGCCTCCCTGCTTCCTGGGTCCCTGCAATTCATTCTCCACAGTATCTTTGCAAAATGTGAGTGAGAGAAAATTACTTTAGTGCTTAAACTATCATGACTGCTTCTCACTGCACTTAGAGTCTACACTCCTTTCCGTGCTCCTGACGCCCTTCTAAACCTCGCGTCTCGTCACTCTCACCAGCGCTGGCTCCAGTATCTCCTCAAACCTGCTGAGCACATTTGTGCCTCGGGGCCAATGGACAAGCTGCCTCTATTCCTGGGGTGACTTATCCCAGATCCTCAAAGTCCAGCCTCCTTATCGCCATCTCAGCTCACATGTAACCTACTCAAAGATAGCTTTCTTGACTCATTTCCCCCCAAGTCTCCCATCTCAACACTGTGTTATTTCCTTCATTTCAATCTGACATTGTTTCCTTATTCACCCGATTATTTTTATTTGCTCGGTTGTCCTTGGCCTCCCTCCCCCCAGCAGCCTTGCCCAAACACCATAAGCTCCCAGGAAGCAGCCGGCAGTGGTGCTCTGAGAAGACACATGCTGAGCGCGACATTACACTCACCTGGTGTAGTGAAACGGTGTCAAACAGCAGATACAGCAAAGCAGTGAGAATTTCTCTCTTATTTTATTTATTTATTTATTTTTTAGTTGTACAGCATCAAAGTTTTCTTTTTTTAACATTTTTAATGATTTATAATCATTTTACAATGTTGTGTCAAATTCCAGTGTTCAGCACAATTTTTCAGTCATTCATGGACATATACACACCCATTGTCACATTTTTTTCTCTGTGACTTATCATAACATTTTGTGTATATTTCCCTGTGCTATAGAGTGTAATCTTGTTTATCTATTCTACAATTTTGAAATCCCAGTCTATCCCTTCCCACCCTCCACCCCCCTGGTAAACACAAGTCTGTATTCTCTGTCTGTGAGTCTATTTATGTCCAGTATTTATGCTTTGTTTTTGTTTGTTTCTTTTTGTTTTTGTTTTTTAGACTCCACATATGAACAATATCATATGGTACTTTTCTTTCTCTTTCTGGCTTACTTCACTTAGACTGACATTCTCCAGGAGCAACCATGCTGCTGCAAATGGCATTATGTTGTTGGTTTTTATGGCTGAGTAGTACTCCATTGTATAAATATACCACATCTTCTTTATCCAGTGCCCTGTTGATGGACATTTAGGCTGTTTCCATGTCTGGCTATTGTAAATAGTGCTGCTATGAACATTGGGGTGCAGGTGTCATCCTGAAATAGATTTCCTTCTGGATACAAGCCCAGGAGTGGGATTCCTGGGTCATATGGTAAGTCTATTCCTAGTCTTTTGAGGAATCTCCACACTGTTTTCCATAGTGGCTGCACCAAACTGCATTCCCACCAGCAGTGTAGGAGGGTTCTCCTTTCCCCACAGCCTCTCCAGCATTTGTCACTTCTGGATTTTTGAATGACGGCCATTCTGACTAGTGTGAGGTGATACCTCATTGTAGTTTTGATTGGCATTTCTCTGATAATTAGTGATATTGAGCATTTTTTCATGTGCCTTTTGATCATTTGGATGTCTTCCTTGCAGAATTGCTTGTTTAGGTCTTCTGCCCATTTTTGGATTGGGTTGTTTATTTTTTTCTTATTGAGTCGTATGAGCTGCTTATATATTCTGGAGATCAAGCCTTTGTCGGTTTCACTTTCAAAAATTTTCTCCCATTCCGTTTTACTTCTGGTTTCCTTTGCTGTGCAGAAGCTTGTAAGTTTCATTAGGTCCCATTTGTTTATTCTTGCTTTTATTTCTTCTAGGAGAAAATTTTTGAAATGTATGTCAGATAATGTTTTGCCTATGTTTTCCTCTAGGAGGTTTATTGTATCTTGTCTTATGTTTAAGTCTTTAATCCATTTTGAGTTGATTTTTGTATATGGTGTAAGGGAGTGTTCTAGCTTCATTGTTTTACATGCTGCTGTCCAGTTTTCCCAACACCATTTGCTGAAGAGACTGTCTTTATTCCATTGTATATTCTTGCCTCCTTTGTCGAAGATGAGTTGACCAAAAATTTGTGGGTTCATTTCTGGGCTCTCTATTCTGTTCCATTGGTCTATAGTCTGCTTTCGTACCAATACCATGCTGTCTTGATGACTGTAGCTCTTTAGTATTGTCTGAAGTCTGGGAGAGTTATTCCTCCAGACTCTTTCTTTCTCTTCAGTAAAGTTTTGGCAATTCTAGGTCTTTGATGGTTCCATAGAAATTTTATTATGATTTGTTCTAGTTCTGTGAAATATGTCCTGGGTAATTGGATAGGGATTGCATTAAATCTGTAGATTGCCTTGGGCAGTGTGACCATTTTAACAATATTGATTCTTCCAATCCAAGAGCATGGAATATCTTTCCATGTTTAAAGTCTTTTTTAATTTCCTTCATCAGTGGTATATAGTTTTCTGTGTATAATCTTTCACCTCCTTGGTTAGACTTATTCCCAGATATTTTATTACTTTGGGTGCTATTTTAAAGGGGATTGTTTCTTTACTTTCTTTTTCTGTTGATTTATCATTAGTGTAAAGAAATGCAACTGATTTTTGAACGTTAATTTTGTAACCTGCTACCTTGCTGAATTCTTCAATCAGCTCTAGTAGCTTTTGTGTGGACCTTTTAGGGTTTTCTATATATAGAAACAAGTCATCAGCATATAATGATACTTTAACCTCTTCTTTTCCAATTTGGATCCCTTTTATTTCTTTCTCTTGCCTGACTGCTGTGGCTAGGTCTTCCAGGACTATGTTGAATAGGAGTGGTGATAGTGGGCATCCTTGTCTTGTCCCAGATTTTAGTGGGAAGCTTTTGAGTTTTTCACCATTGAGTACTATGCTGGCTGTATGTTTGTCATATATAGCTTTTATGATGCTGAGATATGTTCCCTCTATACCCACTTTGGCGAGAGTTTTTATCATAAATGGGTGTTGAATTTTATCAAATGCTTTTTCTGCATCGATTGAGATCATGTGGTTTTTGTCCTTTCTCTTGTTGATGTGATGTATTAAATTGATTGATTTGCATATGTTTAACCAGCCTTGTGTCCCTGGGATGAACCCCACTTGGTCATGATGTATAATCTTTTTTATGTGTTGTTGGATTCTATTTGCTAAAATTTTGGTGAGGATTTTGGCATCTATGTTCATCAGTGATATTGGCCTATAATTCTCTTTTTTTGTAGTGTCTTTGCCTGGTTTTGGTATCAGGGTGATGGTGGCTTCATAGAATGAGTTTGGGAGTATTCCCTCCTTTTCAATCGTCTGGAAGAGTTTGAGAAGTACTGGTATGAGTTCTTTGTATGTTTGGTAGAATTCCCCGGTGAAGCCGTCCGGTCCTGGACTTTTATTTGTAGGGAAGTTTTTAATTGCTATTTCTATTTCTTTTCTAGTGATCGGAATGTTCAAGTGTTCAGTTTCTTCTTGATTCAGTTTTGGTGGACAGTATGTTTCCAGAAACTTGTCCATCTCCTCTAGGTTATCCAGTTTGGTTCCATATAGTTTTTCATAATAATCTCGTATGATATTCTGCATTTCTATTTTGTTTGTTGTAATTTCTCCATTTTCCTTTCTTATTTTGCTAATTTGTGCTCTCTCTTTTTTCTTCTTTGTGAGTTTGGCCAGAGGTTTGTCGATTTTACTTACTTTTTCAGAAAACCAGCTTTTGGTTTGGTTGATTTTTTTCTATGGTCTTGTTAATCTCTATTGTATTTAATTCCTCTCTGATCTTTATTATTTCCTTCCTTCTGCTGCTTTTTGGGGCTTTTTGTTCTTCTTTTTCTAATTCATTCAGGTGGTCGGTTAACTTGTTTATTTGAGATTGTTCTTCTTTTTTGAGGAAGGCCTGTATCACTATAAACTTCCCTCTTAGCACTGCCTTTGCTGTGTCCCATAGGTTTTGAGTGGTTGTGCTTTCATTACCATTTGTCTCAAGGTATTTTTTAATTATAGCTTTGATTTCCTCATTGATCCATTGTTTTTTTAATAACATATTGTTTAATCTCCATGTTTTCCTTTTTTTCTCCTTTGTTTCTCTGTTGTTGATTTCCAGTTTCATGGCATTGTGGTCAGTAAAGGTGCTTGAGATAATTTCTATCTTCTTAAAATTGTTGAGGTTTCTTTTGTGCCCAAGTACATGATGAATCCTGGAAAATGTTCCATGTGCACTTGAAAAGAATGTATATCCTATTTTTGGGGGGTGTAATGCTCTGAAAATATCCACCAAATCTAGTTTTTCTATTGTAGTATTTAATTTCTCTATTGCCTTGTTTATTTTCTGTCTGGAAGATCTGTCTAGTGATGTTAATGCAGTGTTAAAATCTCCAACTATGATTGTATTCTCATCATTAGCCCCCTTTATCTCTGTTAGTAATTCTTGTATGTACTTAGGTGCTCCTATATTGGGTGCATATACATTAACAAGTGTAATATCCTCATCTTGTAACATTCCTTTAATCGTTATAAAATGTCCTTCTTTATCTTTCTTTATGGCCTTTGTTTTAAAGTCTATTTTGTCTGAAATCAGTACTGCAACACCTGCTTTTTTGGCTTTTCCATTTGCATGGAATATCTTTTCCATCCTTTCACTCTCAATCTATATGTGTCCTTCTCCCTAAAGTGGGTCTCTTGTATGCAGCATATTGAAGGTTCTTGCTTTATTATCCAGTCTGCCACTCTATGTCTTTTGACTGGAACATTTAGTCCATTAACATTTACAGTAATTAATGATAGATGTGTGTTTATTGTCATTTTGAACTTATCTTTGCAGTTGAATTGGTATATCCTCTTTGTTCCTTTCTTCTTCCTTTTGTGGTTTGGTAATTTTCCTTTGTATTATCATGGATTTTATTTAATTTTTGTGACTCCCTTGTAAATTTTTGGCTTGTGGTTACCCTTTTTTGTAAATCTATTAACCCATTACTATAACTGTTTTTATTAAACTGATATTAACATGATCTCAAACCCATCCTACTGTTAAAAATTTTTTTAAAAGAAAGAAAAAAATATTCTATATTTCCCTGCCTCCCTCTCCCACTCTCAGTGATTTGTATGTCTTCTTTTATAATTTCGTGTTTACTTTATTTGTAATTCATGAGTTATCACCTTTCTAGTTGTGAGTTTCTCATTTCTGTAGCATCCTGCTGCTTTTCTATTTAGAAAAGCCCTTTCAATACTTCTTTTAGCATGGGTTTAGTGTTGCTAAATTCCTGCAGCTTTTTTTTTTGTCTGTGAAACTATTTCTTCTTCTATCCTCAAGGATAGCCTTGCTGGATAAAGGATCCTAGGCTGCATCTTTTTTTCATTCAGGGCTTTGAATATATCTTGCCACTCCCTTCTGGCCTGTAGTGTTTGTGTAGAGAAATCAGCTGAGAGCCTTATGGGGGTTCCCTTGTAAATTACTCTTTGCTTTTCTCTTGCTGCTTTTAGAATCATTTCTTTATCCTTGACTCTGGCCATATTGATTATGATATGTCTTGATGTGGGTCTATTTGGGTTCTTCCTGTTTGGGACCCTCTGAGCTTCCTGTATTTGGATATCTGATTCCTTCTTTAAGTTTGGGAAGTTTTCAGTCATGATTTCTTCAAAAACCTTTTCAATCCCCTTTGATCTTTCTTCCCCTTCTGGGACCCCTATTATGCGAAGATTGGGATGCTTTACATTATCCCAAAAGTCCCTTATGCTATTTTCATTATTTTTTATTTGCTTATCTTGTAGTTTTTCTGAATGGGTGCTTTCTATTGCCCTGTCTTCTAGATCACTAATTCGTTCCTCTGCACTATCTAGTCGGCTTTGCACAGCTATTAGATCATTCCTCATCTCTGTCAATGAGTTTACCCATTCTACTTGGCTCTTCTTTATAGCTTCAATTTCATTTTTGACATATTTTATATCTCTAAACACTATCTCTTTTAATTCCTTCAGCAATTTGATCACTCCTTTTTTGAAATCTTGATCTAGTAGGCTATCGATATCTATTTCATTGATCTTTCTTTCAGGGGATTTCTCTTGTTCTTTTAATTGGGAAAGGTTTTTCTGCTTCTTCATCTTGCTCATACCTCTCTGGCACTGTGGTTTATGGAGTATCAGATGTCTATTTTGGTCCTTAAGGGTTTTATCTATCTAATGCCTACTTAGGAATAGAACTTAGGAAAAAGAGAAAAAAATAAGAGAGAAAGAATTTTAAAAGAAGGGAGAAAGAGGGTTTGAAAACAGTGTATAATGAATAATAGAAGAGCGATTTGAAGCAGAGTATTAATCGGGTTGAGACGTCCTTTTAAAACCCTTAAAAAAAGGGGGGGGAGATGAATAGATGTATTTGAAACCTGTGTCTAATCAATAACAGGATATCAAAACCCAAGAGAAATAGAAATGAATTAAGAAGTAAAAATTAAGAGAGTAATAGAAAATAGAACAGGTAAAAACAGATTTAAAAAAAAAAGGGGGGGGGGTTGTCGGTGTTCTCCTGGAGTCTGTGTGCTTTTAATGTGAAGTCTTTTTGTCTTCGTCCTGTTTTGGAAGCTCAGCTTGCTGTTTTCAGAGGCCCTCCGTTGGCGCCCTCTTCTGTGCTGCTCCCAGCACCTGTCTGCAAGCAGATCGCGCCTCCTCCTAACACTGGGTCAGGTGCAGCTCTCTGCTGTGGGCAGGCGGGCCGCTGCCCCTCCGGATGCCGCAGTCAGATGTTGCAGACTGGCCGGGTAGGAGGGAGGGTCTTGCAACCTCCCAGCACCTCGGTCAGGGGCTGTGTTCCTGCCCGGAAGGCGGGAGGGGCGCTCTCCCTCTACCTGCACCGCCGCCGGTAGCTCCGCTGCTCTGTGCGGCTGCACGCTACGCCCTGGTCGGCGCTCCTCCCTGGTCGGCGCTCCGCAGGTGGGCTCGGGGAAGACCGAGGGACAGCCTTGTATCTGCTCCTAGCCAAAACCCAGCTCCTTGTTTGTCTTTGCGGAGCAAGTTCTCTGAGGGACCAGGATGGAAGGATCCTATCTGCCCCGGGCGGCAGGCCAGTCCCAGTCTGGCCTTTGAGGCTGCTAAGCCCTTCCGTGCGGATGCAGGTTTCGCCCCCGCCCCCGCCTGGGTTCTCAGCACGGAGGATATGGCGGCTGTGCCTGAGCCCCGCCTCTCTTCCCCCAAAAACTTTCCGCGGGTTTTCAGAGATGGGGGTGCGCACCCTTCCCCCGAGAGCACATCAACCTTTCTGTTTTATGGCGGGCCCAGGTTGTTCTGCCCTGTGCACCCACAGCCACGGCGCGCAGCCCCTTGTAGTCCCCCAGGGCTGCCTCCGTGCAGCCGCCCCCGTCCTCCGCCCGGCTTGGGCAGCCTGGCCCTGCCCGCCGCTGCCGGCCCGCGTCTC
This sequence comes from Camelus bactrianus, assembly GCF_048773025.1. NCBI lineage: Eukaryota > Metazoa > Chordata > Mammalia > Artiodactyla > Camelidae > Camelus > Camelus bactrianus. The sequence goes on from NC_133566.1 coordinate 2,457,529, forward strand.
AGGCTGGGTGTCCGGGGGACGCTCTGTGCCCGTTTAACATCGTTCTGTCAGACAAGGGCTGCTCTGTACAGATCCGAGCCTCGGAGGCTCCCCCTCCGTCCCGCTGGCCTCTCAGTTGGAGAGGGGAGACCCAGCGAGCGAGCACCAGTCCTCCTTTGCCGCTCCCTCCCCGCGGGACCCGTCCCATGCTGCTTTGCCTTTTGTTCTTTCTTTTTTCCTTTTCTCCTAACAGATTTTTGGCGTCTTTATCTTTTGAAAAGGGCGATGTTCTGTTGGAGTTCCGCAGGTGCTCTGGTTGGCTGAGTGGGTCTGTAGATGTGGCTCTTGGTGTATTTGTGGGAGAGGGTGAGCTACGAGCGTCCTTCTACTCCGCCATCTTCTCCGTCGGGAGCATCTTTTCATGTATAGTTTAAAAAATAGTGACAATAACAAATACTGGTGATGTAATAGAAAAGAACATATCTGACTCCACATTAGATCTGTTCCTTTTCCTTTAACCCTGTGCCCTGTTCTCTAGGCTTAGTCTTGCTGGCTCTGCACCTTTTGGGAAACAATGTTACCTGTAGCCTGAAATAGACAGGAGAGCCTGTTCTCGGGGCTCTGACCTTTAAGGCTGTCAGCACTTCTGCACTCCTATAACAACAAGCTGCAGACTAGAAAGTAACATTTGTTTTGTTGGAGGTTTTGGAGGAGCACCATGACCTGGCGCACGTGGACAGCTGCGGGAACAAAGAATTCCTACAGCGAGAAGTTTACAACAACTAACACGCACCCCACCCTTTTTTTTTTTTTTTAATAAAATGGGCCTGTATTCTGACTGGGGGATGATGGTTCTCCAAGGCATTAGTCTGCCATCCTCTCAGTCGGCTGGCTTTCCAAATAAAGTTGCCATTCTTTGCCCCAACACCTCATCTTTTGATTTATTGGCCTGTCCTGCAGTGAGCAGAGTTTGGACTCGGTAACAGTTTCACACATACAGCAAAGTGATTCAGTTATACATATAAATATGTATATATTTCTTCTCTTCAGGTTTTTCTCCATTATATGTCATTATATGAAATTGAATATCATTCTTTGTGCTCTACAGTAGGACCTTATTGTTTATATATTTTATATAAAGTCATGTGTGTCTGTTAATCCCAAACTCCTAATTTACCCCTCCCCCACCCTGTGCCTTTGGTAACCATGTTTTGTTTTCTGTGTGCAGTAAGCATTTTTAGAAGCAGATTTCAGTGAGTTATAGGTGATATACATTTAAAATTCTGGTAGATATTGCCAAATGGCTCTTCAGAAAAGACCGTACAACTTTATACACCCACTAACAGCATTTGGTGAGAGTGCCTTGCCAACACTGTACATTATCAACCATTTTTCATTTTTGACAATCTGAGAGGTCAGATTCTCACTGTTGCTTTAATTTGCCTTCCTTTTGTTAGGATTGAGGCTAGGTATCTCTCTGCCTCCCCCTCCCAGAACACATACACATCCTTGTTCACTGGAAAATACACATACAGAAAAAACAAATTTCTACTGTAGAGCACAGGGAACTATATTCAATATCTGGTAGTAACTTATAATGAAAAAATATGAAAAGGAATATACGTATGTACATGTATGACTGAAACATTAGGCTGTGCACCAGAAATTGACACATTATAACTGATTATACTTCAATTAAAATTTTTTTAATTAAAAAAAGAAAATACACATACAGAAATGTGCACAAAGCTTTATTTTACGTGTGTGTATGTGCGTGCATACACACATATTAATGAATAGATACCAAGAAAACACTTGTGCAACCATCACTCAGGTCAAGAAACAGAACATGGAATGTGACCAGCTCCCCAAATCACACCCTGCCACCAAGCTCCTCTCTGATCATAAGCCCCTCCCTCTCGCAGAGGTAACCACTATCTTGTGGTCACACCCAAATAATACAGTCTATTTTGGCCTATATTTGAATTCTCTATGGATGGAATCATATTACACACGTCCTTTTGCCCCATGTTGTGTTTGTGAGATTCATGCCCTGTTGCATGGTGATAGGGTGTCATTTCACACGATTAAAAATCATTTCAAATTCTCTCTGTACTGGGGGCTGGGGATCTTCTCTCTCCCTTCAGTGTCTCATTGGTGTTGTAAAATCTCCCCACATTTCTAGGGAGAAAGATTAAGAAGGTGGGAAGTGGGCTGGGAATTGGGAAGAAGCTGAGGCTCAGAGAAGCCACACAGACAGCAGGTGCCAGCCCAGATTCACATCCACGACTGTCTGACACCGGAGTCCAGCTCACTGCCCCATCCCAAGGAGATGAAGCAGCTTCACACAGACCAAGGGCGTCCAGGGTGATCCGGGCTCCATACAGGGCACACCCCAGACAGTGAGGACTGTAGGGATGCAGAAGAGAGTGAGTTCAGGGAAGACTTCCTGGAGGGGGCAGCAGTTGACCTTTGCTCTGACCCTTCTTCCTCCCCAAGGCCCCTGTGCCCCTAGCCCAGTATGGGGGGGCTCCAGATGCTCTCACCTCTGGGCAGTGTCTTCTTGGAAATGACTTGTCTGGCTCCAGATGGGTCCTGAGACAGGTTAGAAGGTGGAGGCCATGGGCCTGTGCTAGGCTTCTGGGAACCCTGTGGTGACTTACCCTCTGCCCTCCCCTTGCAGACACAGCCCTGGACTGCGACCTGAGCTGTGAAGTCAGGCAGGATAGGGGATTTGTGGACAAGGTAGGGGGTTTTCTGGCTGGACCCAGAATGGGGGATGGAGTTTGGAGCTGCTCTAGGCTGGGTTAAGAGGGATGAGGCCCCTCAGGTGTCCCCCTGCCTCCTGGCTGATGCCGAGGTCGGGGGGGCCAAAGAGGAACCAGGCATGGCTGGGGGCCATTCACTGGGAGAAAAATCATCACCAAGAATTTTCAGGCATACAGGTGCCCAAACCTTCCTTTGAAGGGAAAACTCCTGGATTTTCAGTCTAGACAGGTTCAGCAAACATTTTCTGCAAGAACAAACTAGTAAATATTTGAGGCTTTGAGAGCCATGGTGACTCTGCTGAATTACTTGGTTCTGCCACTGTGGGATGACAGACCGCAGGCAACACGGAAACAAAGGGATGTGACAGTGTTCCAATAAAACTCCACTTAGAAAAAGAGGCAGTGGCTGAGCCAAATGTGGCCCTTGGGCAGTAGTATGTCAAGCCCCTGATGTAGGTGAAAAAGGAAACCTACCAAGGATGAAACTACGAGCTTTGGGCTGGACTGTGCTGGCACTTAATGCCCTGGGAGCTCAGAGAAGGGTCAGGATGGGTTTTGTGAGCAAGGACTCACTTGAAGTCCACTTAAGCTGGGCTCCAGAGCGATGCCAGAAGGACGACATTCCAGGTGCGGGGACAGCAAGGAACAAGACCTGGAAGGAGGAATGGATCTTACAGTCAGGAAGTTGCCTAGGGAAAGAGGATGTTGGTTGGAGACGTAACACGGACATCCATGAAAGACAGCTGTGTAGTTAGACTTGACTGTGTGGGCACTAGGGAGCCATTTCCATTTCTTGAGCAGGAGTGGACCTATCCTCAGAGGGTGGGGTGAAGATGAACAGATGGGGTTCAGAGGCTGGCCAGGGGGACACTGAGGAGGGGTGCTGGTTGGTCTGGGACCTCACCACCAGCTCTGCTCTGCCGTTGGCAGCAGAAGTGGGCCTGGGGGCTTGGTGGGTTTGGAGCCATCCTGCTGATGATCTGTGACAGGGACAATCTGCACTGTGATGACCAGGATAACTGAGAAGCACGTGCACTGCCTGCAAGGAGAGGGGGCAATGGGGAAGCTTGTGGTCCTGGACTTTCAGCATCACTGCTCAGCTACCCTGCAGGGATTCTGACCCACATGAGTGGCTCTGAAGGCAGAGCTCAGGGCCAGAGTTTCAGCTCCTGATACACCGTGATGTTCCTTCAAACCTACCTCAGACTGGCAGCTAGTCCTCCCCAACATCCCCAGTGCCACCAGGCACACACACCAGGGCAGAGCTCTGGACATGAGCTGACTCCCCTTTCTCCCCCTCTAGGGGAGTGGAGAATGCTGACATGACTTAAGTGCCTACTGTGAGCTGGGCCCTTTCCCAGAACTCTCTGACTATTCAAGCCGGAGGGCAGCATCTCCTCACTTCAGAGGTGAGGCTGCTGAGGCCACTGGAGGCACTCCGCCAGTCTGCAGCAGATCCAAGCTTTCCTATTCCAGCACCAAATCCGGCCTCCTCCCTGAGTGCTCTAAGTTCCTTGGCCCTAAGGATCTCAGGGGCTGAGGAGGGTGGTCCGGGGGGGTCCTCAGTTCCTCTCCCCCACTTTTGGCCAAGATCCAAGCAATTGCCTGCGGCGAACATCATTGCTGGGGCTTGGCACATGGGGTCTAATAACCACAGGATTTAGGGGCTCCCAGGACTGAGGGGGGTGTGGCCCCTACAAGCTCCTGAACCTTCTGGCTGAGATGAGCACATCAGAGCCAGAGAGCTGAGGGACACACAGCAGGAGGGAATGGCCGTGTGGAGAGCCGGGGGACACAGGGGCTTTGCTGTCTCTGCCCGGAATTTCTTTCTCATCACCCGCATCTTCAGCCTCACCTCTGGCAGGTACTGGGTGCCTGCTGTGGGCCAGGCACCATGACAGGCATGTCACGTGGTCCTTTCATCCTCATAGCCTGAAATTAACCCTTTGGAAACGTTATCATCCCCACTCTATAGCTAAGGAAACTGAAGCCCGGTGAGAACAGCAACTGAATTCCAGGGATGTCCTCGCCTGGTGGGTTCTGAATCCCAGCGCAGGCTGACTCCTGAGCTCTGCACTGACTCCCTCCACTAACAGGAACTGGGAGTCCTTGGGCAGTTCCTGTGGGATCAGTCTTCTATGTGGATTATTTCAGAGCTGCACGCCCATCCTCTGAGGTAGGGACCTGTGTGATCCCCATTTTGCAGGTGAGGAAACTGAGGCAGCTCAGAAAGTTGAAGGGCCTTGGCCAAGGTCACAGAATCCACATTTCCTGGGCTCAAGTTGAGACTTATCTGAATCCCAGCTTGAAGAGAGAATCCCTAAAGCCTGCCCCATCCAAACCCCTCATCTTATGGCTGGTGAAATGGAGACCCAAATGGGAGCGGAGGCTCACCCAGACCCCACAGTGGTCGTCGGCAGCAACGGGACGCAGGTCTCCATGGAGTCCCTCACATATAGTTTCCATTTTACAGATGGGGCAATTGAGGCGTGGAAAAATAAATGGCACAGAGAAGGCTAAAGGAAGTCAGTGTGGTAAACCCAACTTTAGCGCAATGAGATTCCTGAGGTCTCTTCCCCTACCTGCCAGATCCCCCAAGACCTGTTCGGGGGCAGGGCTCCTGGCTTCAGCCAGCTTGACCCTGGGCCCGCCTCTACAAGTTCAGATTTTCTGCCACTCCAGCCCTGAGCCCCTGCCCCTGGCCTGTGCGGTGCTCTGCCTCACCTGTGCTGGTAAGCTGGGGGACTCGGCCAAGGGCGGTGTGAATTTGGTGCTGTATGCCTTCAACTTATAGTACAGTGCTGCAGGTCAATTAACTCTCAGTAAAACTGGAAGAAATAAATTGCGACTTGGGAGACACAGATTTGGGTAAAACTGAGTGTTTCAAGGACGGGAGTCAGGGGCTTATAAAGACAAAAAGCCAAGAGGCTGTCAAAAGTCGCCTGATGAGGATTGTGACTGACACTGACGTGAGCCAGTCAGGAGACACGTGTCCTTAAGGAATCACAGGTTATTTCAGGATAGTGGCTCAGTATGTAGCTGAAGTTTCTGGCAGGTGTTCCGGATGACTTCATTAGGGCAATGAGTGCTCACAGGGCCGGATTCTCTGTGGGCTGAGATGTGCATAAGTCACACCTCCTTAGTGAGCCCTCTCGAGCAATGCAGACTCCATTTTTATTTTTCTTTCACAAAGGCAGTCTTCTATCTTTCTGTCTTGGAGCAGTGACCCCAGCTCAGCCTGGAGGACATTCAGGTGAGCTTCAGCTCACTGGCTAGTGCTGTAGGAATAGCGGAGTTTGCCATCGATCTCTTCCCTGCAGGCGTGGCAGCGCCCATGCCAGCTGTGAATGAGCACAGCTACCTGTGCTCAGGCTTGTGCTGGGGTGGGGGCGGGGAGCGTCCCTCCACCCTTCTAGGCTCACCTGGCTGGTCTAAGAATTAACCTGGCATAAGGTAGACTAACAGGAGAAAAATAAAAATTGAATAACACGTATACTTCCTGTGTATACCCATGGGAGACAGCCAGGGTAAACTGAGTGAACTCACCAAGAAGGCTGCAGCCCTCACCTTCAACATCATCTTCAGCTAAAGACTAAAGAGGAAGCTGCAGGCAGCGGTCAGTTAGAGGTCAGCTACATGGAATGCCCGGAGGCATGAGAAGTTCAGTTAGACAAGGGTTGGAAAGATGTCACGTTTAGACGTGGGAGTCATCAGACTCGCTGCGTGGGAATGGAGGAAGGGAAGACACACCAGAGTGGGTGGGGACGGACTGCTGGTGGGGAAGCAAGCAGATCTCTCAGGAAGTTTGTCATCAGAAGTAAGACTGGTTCATGTGAGAGGCAAGAAACAGGGAGATGTTTACAGAGAGGGGAATTTGAAATCATCACTGAGGAGGAAGGTGCAAATTAACTAAATAAAAGTAGCAGGATAGCTGGGCAGTGTGACTTTTTTCAGCAGCACTTAGATGCCTAGGGGTACGTAAGGGGGAAAGAATGAGAATCAGTCTGTTGTGTAGTTGGGAGTTTTGCCAAGTACACTGAAAGGATGGGAAAGGGAATAAAGGATCTAAGTAGGAGTTATTAAAATTTTAGCTCCGGGAAATTGTTGAGAAGGAGAGTATTTCCTTTACCGTCTTACATTCAGTGATTGGGAACCTGCAAATTAAATTGACTAAAGCAGATTACTGTGAGAAAAAAATTACGTATGAATACATGCAAGAGTTCACAAAGCAATGGGATTTGAAGGGGTGGCTAGAATTGGGGGCTTACATACAATTTAATACGTGACAGGAAAAGGAGAGAGGCATTTTCTGAAAAACAAATGACTTCTTGGTGAGAGGGGAGAGAAAGGGCACTTATGGTAGAACAAGTGACATTTAGGAAAGATAGATAATGCCTTAGGAGAATGTATGGGAGAGATGGCAGGTCTGTGACAATGTCTGTTTGAGTCTGGTGCTCCGAACTTGTCTCTAATTTTAAGACTGTTTCCAAAAAGTAAGTAAATAAATAGAGAAAATGAAAAGCCTGAGTCAGATTTCATTTCTCCATGAGGAAACATCTGTGAATCAGTGTTTCAGGTAACATACAGAAAATCTGATGGCACTGTAACGATTGTGATCCATTAGAACACTGAAACAGCCACAGCAGATCCAAACGCTGTCCGTCTAAATCTTTAGGTCGACAGTGATTAACACTGGAAAATTCAAAAAAGCTACCAATCAACACGGCTCAATAACAACGACAAATCTGGTCGGTGGTTGGGTGCTGCTTAAACAGCTGGCATCCGGGCTCAGTTTGAGTATATAATACACCAAAGTGCTGAGTTTTATTCCCAAAATCTGCTTAAAAGTCAATGAGATGCAGAGAAACGTGGTTTAAAATACTACATCAGTTTTAATCATGCATATACAATACAAGAATATTTCCCTTTAATAAACATTGTTAGTATCTTACTTAGCGGGAAATAATTAAAATGTTAGGCAAACAGCCCAGAGCAGGTAAATGTTTACTATTTCAGAGCAGGTAAATGTTTACTATTTATCTTGTAGATCAGATACTTTTCTTCAGAATTTCCACATATTCTTCACGTGCTTTTGAAACCAGATCTGGACTTGGACTTGACTCGTCCATCGAGCCTACGAGAGAGTCTGTAGGACTTAGATTCAAGTTCAATAGTAGCTGGGAAGAAAATGAAAGAATTAGATTTACTTAAAATACTTCATAGGTAACTAAATGTCAGTTTATTTTTTAAGAAAAGCTGAGACTCTTCTAAGTTTTAAGAAGAATGAAAAATACCTACATATGATTACAACACAAAATACAAGATTACTACTCTAGACTTTGCCCAGGGCTGCACGTTGAATTAACTGCTCCTGTGGCTAAGGATCAGAGCACCTGGTTTTCTCACTCTTCATTCATTTACTCAGCAACCATGTGCTAAGGCACTGTGACAAGCACTGGAACCACAAGATGAAGATGACAGAGTCCACCCTGAAAGATCTTGTACCATAAACTGGAGAAACAGATAAACAGGCAGTTTAGGTACAGAGACATAAATGCCATGACAGGTATAAAAGAGGGCAGAGTTGGAACACTCAGAAGGGACGTCCAGCTTTGTGTCAATATTGTCCCCTTTGGTGGCCGTGATGTGTAAGCAGATACCTGAAGGAGGAGGAAAAAGTGTGGGAGGGAGAGGCAAGGAGCAAACACAAAGCAGAGGCAGGAAGGGCGCCAGCGGAGCTGGGCGCAGTCTGACCAGCCGCTGGAGCACAGGGGCAGAGCAGGGGAGTAAAGAGATATGGCTGAAGACTTTGGCAAGAGCCAAATCGATGTGGGTGTTTTTCTTCCAAGCTAAGGAATTTGGAATTTTTCCTGAGGGCAAAATGTTAACTAGTGACAAAGTGAATGACAGGAAATTAATTGTCATCCACCAGGGGACAGGTACATGAACTGTGATTGCTTGAGTCTGGGTTTTTTGCCTCAGTCACTACCAAACTCGAGAAGCTGATGACCTCGATTCTTTGTGAGAACAGGTCTGTGTGCACAGGTGACAGGCCCACGGGGACAGCAGGAGAGGAAGGGCACAGCCAGAAATAGAGAACACAGACTTCTTGAGATTTTTTTTAAAGCTGTGGATCATGATGAATAAATGAGGAATAAGTACATTTATCATTATGAATGAAATTATGCTTTCACATTTTTCATTAGCTATGTGTAAGAAAAAATTTAACATAGTATCTGTTATTCAAACAACAGAAAGAGGTGCCATTTACTGTTTACAGTGTATTTCGGAAATCAATGTCTAAATTTAATTCAGAAATGTTGGCAACATACCTTCTTTTAATTCTCTGTCTATATTATTCTCCAACTTCTTCCGCATCTGAAATAAGTCAAATATTATTTTTAATGTTTAAGTTAAATAAGAAACACTATCATAGGAATGACAGCTAGCTTATGAAATGTGGCCTTTAAATAATACTTTTAGAGACTTGACCTAACTTGGGGATTGCTTAAATAGAAAAAATAATCACAGGAATAAAATAAAATAAATTCCTACTCACTTTGATTTTAGATAATAGAGAACATATACGTAAGGCTATTTAGATTCCCCTGATGGAAAGCACAGTAAACACTGCCCTGTCGGATACACATAATCTCAGAGGGTGATGCCTGATCTTATTAGCACAAAGAGTTTAAACAATTCATGTTCTACACTGAATGCATTACTTTGCATTTCTCAGAAAAACTGCCCTTTATAAAAGTTTAGTTTTTTTAACGTTAATGGGTTTTTCCTTAAAATGAGCTTTTCCATTCCAGCACTTTTAGAAAACAAATTTTAAGGTCTGTCCTTGCTAATGGTTTTAGCACAGAATCGTAGATACATAAAATGAAAAAAAGGGCTCTGTTATGATGTCAAGTGAAAATTCTACTGGCAAACAAGTTCAGCAAATGTATTTTGCTCTCTGTATATGACTAAGATATTTCTATCAAAATCTGCTTGAAGAAAAGGAGGCTAGCGCCAGTTTTCAAAGTTGGTTCCTGATTCACAACTTCCTTGAGTTAGAAATAAGGAAAACAATACGTAATTCTTTAACTGTAACTTTGTTTCTGTTCTAGAAGTTGGAGCCAACTATTTGAAACGACTTAATTAGTTATGTATTTAATTATGAAACGTGTGGGGACATTTCAAACTACGTGTCCCCACCTAAAATGTTCTTTTAAAAATCTTTCTTATAAAAGTCACCCGGCTCACTAAACAGGGTCTAAACTAGTACACCAGACATAATAAACACTGTGGTGACAACAGTGACACAAAAGCCGACGCCTTTGTAAATGTTAGGTGCAAAGACAAAATTTGGGGCTACCATTTGCCAGTATTTTCAGAGACTGTTTTCCCTAACACTCTGACAAGAGCATTCTAGAGAGGCCTTCTGCCATCAACAACGTGACATCAGTGCCAGGTGGGTCCTGTGAAGTGAAAAACGCCTAACAGATGAAGGGAGAAGCCCTTACTGAAATAATTTCATATAACCGTTAATAAACACTATGCAAAATGTAGATCACATTTTTACATGAGTTGAATGTAAGATTACTACCTTTTCCTCTGCAAAGCTATTTTCCTAAATAGGTACTTCTGGGACCTTTATGTTTATTTCTAGGTGAGGACCCCCATGTCCCGATGGTGGAAGTGGTCTGAAGTCCAACATTAATAAGGACAAGGCACCTACAGTTTTACTTAAACTTTTCCATTTAACAAAAACACAGAAAGATGAGAAAATTATACACAGGAAGACAATGTATCAGCAAGTTTTAATTCTAATGATTTTTAATTAGGAGGACTCTCTCATAACTGGCAGTTTGCAGACCATGTCCCACAGAAATGGAAGGTCCCACTGGGGACACTGCAGGATTGAGGTCAAAACTGAGGTCACAGGCTGGAAGATAATGCTGCCCTCTCTTTCCGAGATCAAATTGATAAAAAGACACTTGCCTCACACATATACACACAAGTTCATTTCTGAAGTGAATATATTTTCAGATTATTGATACTTTTTAAGTTAAAACTTGGTGTCATTCTTATTTTAAATGTTATAAAAATTAGTACAATTCCAGAAATGTAATAGAATCAAGTCATTTAAACACTCTGATTCATCATCCTGTTGTAAATAGGTTAATGTATGAAGGAAATGACACTTGTCAGTTTATAACTATTAAATACATGTATTTTGCTACAGAGAAAAGAAATGAAAATTTGTTGATCAAGGAGCTGAAAAATTAAGTACAGAGAAAAAAGTGAATGAAAGAAAAAGAACTGGAAGAAGTTGAGTGATTGTCTTTCAAAAGATAACACGCTTCCTCATTTGTCCATTCAGACAAAATGAAATGAGGGCAGGAGGGAGTCCACAGGGCAGAGAGCTGATACCAGAAACAAGGTTACTGAACTCTGCCTCTGCCTCATGAGAAATGAGCTTAACTAATGTGATAGTTTGATTAGAATTAAAATTCAGAGTGGATGTGCCCTGCCTTGGAAGCCTACTTTTAAAAGAAACGTGACCAGATTCTGCTGAGACAGTGCTGTGTCATGTAAAAAGTTAAAGTATTAGAACGTTAACCATTTTAGCTCTGGTGCACTGATATAGTCCCATTTAGAAAAAGGGCTGCTAAACTGAATGGACAATTGAGAAATTTAAAAGTTACTTAAATAAATCATTAGAAAATGTTTGAAAGTGTCAGTAATACACCAGAAGTCCAAAATCAATGAGTGTAAAATGTAGTCTTCCTATTTAAAATAGATTTGAAGGACATTTATTAACTATTGTGGCCATGCTTCATGTTAGGCACACCAACACTTAAAAACTCTTGAACATAAAAAAACCTCTAAAACAGAGAAATTTTGTGTGTTATAATATTGTCTGGAATCCATTTTTAAGTTTTCAATTCTCAGAAAAAAATTCTATGTGCAAGAAAATCTAACAGTGATGTATCTGCTCAGGCTAATTTTAACCTTTTGTATTTTATAGTAATATAGATAACACAACTGAGTAAAACTGTAAAATTGCTTCTGGCATGTAGGACAAAACATCCCAGAAATAAACTAGAATGTGAAATCTGAGGGTAAAAAATTAGCAAAACAGATACGGGGTCCATCTGTTACCACTACAACGATGTCACGTGACAAGGCTGTACGTCAAGCAGCAGTAAGAGAGGCAATAAATCCAAGTGTTATGAACTGGAAAAAACTTGCTTCGACAACCAGCACGACTGAAATCAGACTTAGAGCAATACTTCTGTGAAGTTAGAAGAAAATGCTGAGTAAGCTGGAACTTCACAGTAGGAACAGTCCAAAATGTTAAAATCTTGCACATAAAGGAGAATGTTAAATTCAATCCCAATGCCATTTTTAACATTTTGCTTTCTAGAACCATAGCTGAAAAGCTGTGCAAGTCTGTTGTTTTGTTAAGCCCCATGCAAAAACCCATCCCTTCGTCATTTTAAACAGTATGTTCACACCTCTCATGGCATTACTTTATGTTTTCCCAGCAGAAATAATTACATCCCTAGCAATTCCACAAGGCATCTTCTTTCTCTAAGTCTGACTAAGAAATCTGTAAGCAGTAACTGTACAGTAACTCCTATGAGGCTCCCGGCAGTGCTGAGGGAGACGTGTCTCTGCACCTGGACAGAATGGGGCTTGTTAACCTCCCTGCTAAACCTAGCATGATTCGGCCCCACGGCCCCACAGAACTACGTGTACCTTGGAACTACAACACTGAGTTTAAAATAAATCATTTTCCAGTGTATCTAGAAGTACTAAAAAATAGACACCTCTTTCCTCCAAAAACATCAAAGGAAACAACTGTCCTCAGGAGTCTTCTCCTGCATTGCTTTTGCACTCACACTATTCCACCATCATCCTGTAAAGTGACCCACTGTCGATTTTTTGGTGACAACTAATGAAAACATTTCGAGTTTGCATCATGCTTAGCCACTGACAGAAGTGTTAGCCATGCATTTTTTTTTAACACCATGCAGTCTGGTTTCATGACTCTGAAGCACTTAGACTCAATTTACCCACAACATTGTCTATGAAACCTGAGCTTTTTTCTTCTTCGATTTATTATGACATGAAGCCAAGTGAGAAGAAACAGGTTGACACCTCACTTAACAAGGGCCCGTGCTACCTTTCCCTGCATCAAGAAGATCATGAAAACACCATCAAACCATAAACCAACGCGCACCGATTTAAATGGGTATTTTAACAACAATGATACACAATGAAAACAGGTTGTAATTTAAAGACTCCCTATCACTGCCACCTCGGTATTCCTAGTGAGGGCAAGACAGAGACGTAAGTGAACTTCATTTTAAAAATTTAAGTATTTCCTTTACTTGACTACATACTTAGAAATGTTCTACAATTTCTCAGTAAGATATTTTATAGCAATTAAAATAACAATGCTATAAGTAAAATAGCAATTAAGGATGTACTCTTACAGAAGAAAATGATAAAAATTTTAAACTTAAAAACAGACCTTAATGTTTTTAGTGTTACAAGTTTATTGAATTCATAAAAAGAATATATCTTGGATTCCTTTAAATAAAAAACATCTGCATGTGGTTAAGTAGCTCAATGTCAATCATTTACTTATGCTTAGGGGTAGAAAAACTGGGGTGCAGCAAAACTTGAAAATGACTATGAACCAATGCCAAACCGAAATCAATCAGAAGCTAAGCCAAACATTGGAAGTGGATCTCTAGTTATTTGGCAATAATACTTAATTTCTAAACTAGAGTTTAAAATGGAGCTTTTTAAGAAATTTAAAATTTGTCAGTTCAGTTGCATTTATTGAATAAAGTTAATGACAGGTATCTCTTGAAAATTACAAGTCCAGGGACTTTAAAAAAGATTATAAAATTTGTCTCCTTTATTAACACAATTAATTATGGCTTTTACTTAGTGGGCAGAAGTCAAATAAACAACTCAGAATTTCATCAAATTAAAAACAAGAATTGTATCAGAAATCTGAAAACCAAGGAAAAAAAGATAATATAACTAACCCTGAACAGATCGCTTATGCTAGTCGAAGGGTCTGAAAAATTCCTGAAGTTCCTTCTTCGAGTAAGACTCCTTTCGGTCTCTACGCTAGTACTAGAACTTTCATCAGAAGGCGGTCCGTCAACAGGCCGTGCGGGAACAGAGCCGAGGAGAGAACTCTTGTGCTGCTTCTCCAGCTGAAGCTCAGTGCTCACTGCTGCCAGCCTCTCATTAGCCCTGCGAGGATTGCAAAGCACAGATTTCATTCATTTCATTTTCTTCCTAAGTGATGTGTATTTTTAAAGTTGCTATAATAGTAAACAGATTGTCCCATTAAACTGTTTTGACACCAAAAAATACGACAGCGCAGACCTACTGTAAACAATTACAGTTTAAAACTGTCCTAAAGAAGGACGTATATGCCTGGGGGGCCCTTAAGTAACGAGTACTTCAAAGTGGGGAGAGTCAGAGATGGAGACGCCCCCACAGAGGATCCCCGCTGCCTTCTGCACTGGCTGCATCTAGACATGTTCACCCTCAGGAAACCAATTTAGAAATAAAAACTAAACCATCCCTCAAAGCCATTTTCAAGCATTTGCTTTCACCCCCCTTATACACACATTTCACTCACTACCTGGGAGACATTAAGCATGCGGCACTGAGGAACAGTTTAGAGACACCACCTCTGGGGGGCACCAGGCGGCAGAGTCGATGGTGGGAAAGAACTACGACAGCACCAGGGGCAGTTTCAAGTGTCCCCCAATGTCCCAAAGCTCACTTTGTTACTTCGCTTTTACCAGAGGCCTACATCAGCACCTGTTTTCCATAACCAAAAAAAACCTCAAGCGGATTTTCACTTTTATGAAAAAAAAAAGCAAAAAGCCAGAATAGCACTGGGTGTTTGTTTCAGCCAGAGCCATCAGAGGGGCAATGAGCACCCCGAGCAGCGAGAGAGGCCCCACTGAGCTCCTTCCCCAGAACCACACTCAGTATCCCGGCATCACGCCACCACGGCTTTGGACTGTGTCTGTGAGCGCCTGTGCTTTATGCATATTTATTTTATGCATCCACCAGCAAGATGTGTCCTAAGGTAACTGCCCCTTTGCTTTACACCGACAACTTTCATAGAAACACTCTACTTTTGGATAGCGGGGAGACCTGTAGCTTATACTGTTATTCAGGCACCGGAGGATGGACCTACACTTTCTGTCTTCCACACACCCTCTCGGGCAGGCCACCATATTCTTTTTAGCCACTTTCTGAACCACTATACTGCCCTTCACCCCGATGTTAATTTCCCTGTTTCCCAAGCATGCCTTGACGTAGCGGAGACAAACTTAGAAGGATACAGTACTTCATCTCGATGCCCACGACCGGTGACACCAAATATCACAATCAAGAAAGTAAATTTACCAAACACCAGAATGGGGCCCCTTGGGTTTAAGTTGTACTCTTCCAAAACACAAGTTAATTTTAAACTCATTAACACTTCTATTTATGGGAATTTCAGCTAGAAATTTTGTGATAATATGGCTGTCTAAATTACAAAGTTTGCAAAACCCCTAGCTTAAAGACTAGATCAGGATAAATATATGCAAATATAAAAAATAAAGTCATGTAAAAGCAACAAAAGGCAGCGAGATGCAAACTGCCCTGGACTGACATTTTAAAGGGGAGTTCATTTACTAACACCATTTCCCAAAATGACACTATCTAGTCAGCTCTCACTTGCTACTCACTTCATGAACTTGGCTCAATAAAAATTATGCCTTAGAGGCAAGTTAATGAGCTAAATTGTTTTCTATAATTCTACACTTTAACTTACGAGTTTAGTTGGCTTGCCAATGACATTCCATTTTCTAGCTCTTCCAGGTACAGCTGCCTGTATTTTTCCAATTCTTTTTCATTACAATCAAACTGAAAAGTTTTACTTTTCAGTTCAGTTTCCAGACCTTTAACTCTGTGTTCCACTTGACTTACTGAAGCACGTTTATACTCTCTTAACAAGTCTTCTTGAGATGCTGCTTGGGCCTACAGCAAGTTAAAAGGATACAATTTTAAAAATACTTATAACCTAAGTAATTACAGTACATTTTTTCCCTTTAGTTTTGAGTCAGTGATTCAGAGAGCAACTTTTAAGTGTGAAAAAAAGCTGAACTTTAAAATACTTATCATCAATGTCAAGTGAATTAAATCTGAATTACAAAATTAAAGTTGAATCACTCTTACATTAGTACTCATGTAATGTGATAGTTCAAAGATTAATAGGATCAATTTAAAATTTTAACAGTTGAACAATACAACCTAACAGTAATCCCAGAGTGTGGTACAGTATTTGAGTCACAATATATTCTTTTCCTCCTAGTCGTCTTCATTTACACCAATTGTTCTTAAAAGTGATTCTCTAGTGAGAGATGTTCTGATAGATCAATTTAGTGATAGTAATGATGGAAACTGAATTATTTAAAGGGAGTAACAAATGCGGCCTTCCTTCCAGAAATCTACAAAACAAACCGCTATATGGGAAGTAGAGGAAACACATAAAATCTACACATCTGAACTGTAATTCTCAGCGAAGTGAATTACAGCACGTTACAGATCAATGCTTCACCTGTAAGAACTGGCTGATTTCTTCCAATCTTTCTGCAATATCCTGTCTTGCTTTCTTTTCAGTCTCCTGTTTGTACCGCATGACTTGACTGAGTTCTTTCAGTTTTTCTACTACATCCCATCTTGCTCGCTCCTCAGTCTCCCGTTTGTACTGCTCCACTGGACTGTGTTCCACTGCGTTCATTTCTAGGTGACGCCTGAGGTGCACTACTTCTTCCAACTGCTTTTTCTCCTCCTCCAGTGTGTCAGATTTCTTTTGCAATTCTTTCATAAATAACTCCTTTAGAAAACGTTGTTTCTGCACTCAGATGGAGAAGTACTGAAGATGTAGATTCCACTTTTGCTGGAAGATCAGCATTCTGCATGAAGAACATAAAACTGTTTGGTAATGATGTTAGCAGACTAAGAACAGCCTAACTCTAAACCAGCATCAAAGGTTGAAATAAATTCAGTTACAATAAAATGGTATCTGCCTTGTGGAATGGAGAAACTCAAATTACTCAGAAAGTCAAGAAAAAAGCTCAAACCACCAAGAGTCACAAAACAATACTGTTTACTGTCATCATCTTATACATTTGTACTTGATTTTACACTCTTATTTTTCTGTAATCGGTTCACGTCTTTCCTACATAAAATGACTACAAGGCACCTCTTAGTAGAAAGTCTCTTACCCCTTCCTCCCCCAAGCCTTAACTCTCCATGGCTTTTAAAGTTTTAGGGAGATCACATTGAGTTACTTAGGGCTGAATTAATAAATGCCTCCCAAAACAAGACTTTGAAAAAAAGACTGCAATTAATACATCTTACAAATATGGGTTCTAATGCCATAAGCCTTTCTCTGAACCACAAATATTTTATGCTTATTTGAATTGCATTCCAAGGAGAAATGAGTGATTCGCAGAGTTAAGGAGAAACCCATCTCCTAGTGTAGTGGTTTTAAGGTGATCCATACATTTTTCTAAAGAAAAAAGCCTTAATTCTTGTAATCCTTTGTGGCTCTCCACAAAACAAGACAACATACTCAACAAAGACAAACAGAAATACTTGCTGGATTTTCAGTGACATTGACTTGGAAGAACTACTTTCCTTCAGATAGAAGGATTATTTGGTAAGACAAGGCAGGCAGAGATGGTGGTTGTAAAACAACTCTACAAATTCCTTGGCACTTCCTCTGTGAAATTCCCTCCCCTGAACTATGTACTGGCCTCAGTCAACTGGTTTCTAGGGGACAGATGTGGGGGCACTGCTGTGTGATTTCTAAGGCTAAATGGCTTCTGACTTTCACTCTGTAGGGATGCTCACCCTTAGAACCCAGCCACCATGTTGTGAAGCCCAGGCCACCTACTGAGTCTTTGTACATGCAGCTGTCCCAGCTGATGACCCCAGGGAATGTCCTTAACCAAAGCCAGCTCCAACTTCCAGATATAAGCATGAACAAGCCTTTAGATTATTCTAGTGCCCGCTTGATGCCAAGTGGAGAAGAAATGAGCTGGCTCCACTGAGCCTTGTCTAAACACAGATTTGTGAACCAAGCAGATGCTGTTTTGAGGCAGTTTATTATATAAGTTATTAGCAATAAATAACTGGCACAGACACTGATATTAAAAATGGGGCACAGCCATTAAAAAAGAACCCAAAATGTGGGGATGCCTTTGAACCTGGAGGTAGGTGAAACCTGAACAGATGTAGAGAAGAGTAAGAGTGAAAATCCAAAGTGTCCCCGAGACTGTTAGTGGAAGCCTGAGGGCTCTTGAAGGGCTGAGACTGACGGCTTCTAGGCCAGGGAAGAAAATGACACTGAAACCGGAGGAAACGGGACTCTTGCTACCAAACAGCTGAAAGTAAAATTGATGAGAGAGATAAGCTAAAACAAAAAGATTATTAAATATAAAGGAACCAGGATTCACTGGGTTCAAATATCTGTATCCCATTTAAAGCATCTCCACATGCCCAACTGTCACATAATGGGTAAGCAGAGAAATGGCTTCCGGGCTAAGATCAAATCTAGGCTGCTGCCAGGAAAACAATCTAAAGATGAAGCCAAGACTTTGTTAAGACCTTGGAAAGATTTAAGGTGCCGCCTCAAATTCCTTTAAAGATCTTAAAAGCATAAGAATTTCAAAGGCATGGTCCCACAACAGCTTCACAGGAAGCCCAACGTGAAGTTTATCTCAAAAAGACATGAGAGTAGCTTTTCCAATGGCATGAACCCCAATAAAATTCACAGGAAACTCAAAAGTTTTAAAGAGAACTGTGGTAGCAAAAACACTGCTTGCTAGCTTGGACTGAAAGAGACAAAGACAGTGCAAAACAGGAAGAGGCCTTTGGGTTTTTCTTAGAAGGTCTACAAGGAGGAAGCTGGCTTGAGAGAACTACTCAGCTGCAAACACAGGTCACTGCTCATGAAAGGGACAGAACAAAGAGCTCAGAGAGGGCAGCGAAGGAGAACCCCTCCCAGGGTTAGGACTAAGTCCTAATCAAAGAGCCAGCATCAGGCTGCATTTCAGAACTGCTACGGACCAGTGTGCCTCCCATCTTGCATCTGTGAGTGAGGGAGTCCTTAGCAGTTTAGCAGAATGTTGGGTGTGTGGTGGCTAATAACCCGTGTCTCCTTATCCTCAAGCCTCAGCACTGAGAGGAGTGCACCCAAGGGGCTGCACTCCAGAAACCATGCCCAGGAACCTCACCCCACCTGAATCCGGTGAAGATGGGAAAGTAAGACCTTGGACTGGAGCCTGAGCCTACCACCACAGCGACCGAGACCTGCTCAGGGACTGAGTGGGGTAAACGGATTTCTCGTATGGAAGCAATAAGAAAACATTGTGGCTAGTGAGCAGATTATGCTGGTTTTTGAATGTCTCCATAAATTTTCAAAGTTAATTCCATAAAAAAGGTAGAATGGGGGCCAACCTTAAGTGCCCTCCTTGTAAAGAACAGCAAATGGTGAAAGGGGCACCGAGTGAACTGCAGGGCAGGTCTGAAAAGGCAGTTCAGCTTCTGCCTCGCTCTTAACCCTGGAACCCAGTCTCACGAGGGCAAGCTCAGGCCACAGAGACAGCTTAGGTGTTCCAGGGGAGGTGGTCCACCTGCCCGCCCCACCAAAGCCACAGTCCACCGCCAACATCAACCATCAGACATCAATGGATGAAACTGCACGCGATTCCAGCCCCCCGCCTTCGAGCTGCCCCACCTGGAGCTGAGAGGAATAGAGGCCAGCTGTCTTGGCCACACTTTTCCTAAGTGTAGGTTGTGAACAAAATAAATGCTTACTTAAGCCACTGAACTTTGGGGAGTTTGTTAGGCAAAAACAGATGAACAGAAAAGTGGATAAAAACGATAGTAAGAAATGTAACTTGAATATAGTAGAAATTGGTCTCCCATAAACTGGAATATAACAAACGTTGAGATTAACTTACTAATGACAAAGTGCTGATAAGAAACAGCAGGTAGCTGAAAGAAAGACCTCAGAACTAGTGAGAAGGAAGGTACTTCAGAGTTCCCCCCAATCACAGTTTCTTACAAATTGACATGTATTTCACAATTTTCCCTCAACTTTGAGGGTAAGGAAGACTGGTAAGCAAGGAGACATAGGATTTGAAGTCTAATAACTGAAAAATAACTAGAAACAGTCAGTTTACCAAAATCAGACTTTTTACCTCATTTCAATTAACTGAACTTCTAAGAGACAGGCAGCTTTGAGAATTTATTAATCTAGCACTCACTCTTCATTTTCCTTTCCTCAGAGAGAAAATAAAATATTATGGAACCGTAAGTATAGTGTCCTTTGGCAGTATTTAAATTAAATACAATTTTTCCTTTACCTGACTTCAAAGCTGGTTGGTAAGGGAAGGTAGGACTGTCTCAGCTTCATGTTGTAGCACAATGCTTCTCTGTGTCACACAGAGTGGCTTTGAACTTTTGAAATTCAGACTACTAGTCTGTTATCTGTTTCTGATAAACTGATTGAATATTATCTAATTTTTAACAGCTGTACTCTTGAAAAATTTTCCTTGGATGGGATGAAATACTTATTTCATTAATTATGCATTCAGCTATAGATTACAGCTAGGCATCTCTCTTTTTAAGTAAAAGGAGGTAGACACAGGGAGCTGAGAGTGCAGGATCTACACCAAGAACAAGATCGGCACCAGTGTTACACACAAGAACCAAGCCAAAAGAGGACTTGATCGTGAACCGCAAGATGATGGATTAGAGAGGCTTCCAAAGAGGAAAGTTGAATTAATCTTTTCCAGGCTTAATCTTTTGCCTCTAGATAGTGAAACCTATGGATGAGTCTATGAATTATAATGAGTGCAACATAATGAAGTATATTGCAGACTGAGTGAGCAGATCCTGTGACCATGATTTGATGGAAACTGGAGTGAAGTGGGAGGCAAGGATGAGAAAACAAAGGTCTGAATGGGGGCAGGGATGGACTTTATCTTTGCAAGCCTACTTTCTGTCACACAGTCATGTCAGAGTCAGCAAGGCATAAGCTGGCCACAGGCCCTTTCAGGAAGCAGCAGATCTCCACAGAAGTAGTTACAGATACCCCATGACACTGACTTTTTGTTATTATGTAAAACAACTGGTACTATGCAAGATGACTCAGAAAGAGTTCTCGTAACATCTGACTTGGTACCGGCATAGGACAGACATAGATCAAGGCATCACCACTGAGAATCTAAAAGAAACCCTCACATTTACGATCAACTGATTTTCAATACGAGTGTCAAAATAACTGAATGAGACAATAATAGTCTTTTTAACAAATGGTACTGGGACAACTGGATATCCACAAGCCAAAGAACAAAATTCGACCTCTACCTCATACAATACATACAAAATTAACTCAAAATGAAAGAGCTAAAACTACAAAATTCTTAGAAGAAAACACAGGTGTGTGTCTTCATGACTGGATCTGGCACTTGTTTCTTAGGTAGGACAGTAAAAGACAGAAATAGATTAACTGAACTTCATCAGTATTAAAAACTTCTAGTCTTCAAAAGACACCATCAAGAAGGTAAAAAGGCAATCTCCTGAATAGGAGGAAATAATCGAAAATCCTACATCTGATCAAAGATTTGCACCCAGGATACAAAAAGAACTCTTACAATTCAATCATAAAAAGACAATCCCATTTTAAAATGAGCAAAAACCTGGACAGGCCTTCAAAGAAGATACACAAATGGATAAGCGCATGGAAAGATCCCCAACATTCTCAGTCATCAGAAAGATGCAAATCAAAACACAATGAGATGCCAGTTCACACCCACCAGGAGAGCTAATCACCAGTGTTGACAGGGATGCATAGAAACTGGGAGAATTACACACTGTGGATAAAAATGTTAAATGGTGCAGCCACCCTGGGAAACAGCATGGCAGTTCCTCAAAAGGTTAAACACAGTTACCGTATGACCCATATGACAGCATTTCCATTCTTAAGTCTATTCCCCAAAGAAATGAAAACATGTTTACATCAAAACTTGGACAGAAATGTTCGCAGCAGCATTATTAACAATAGGCAAAAAGCAGAGGCAACCCAAATGTCCATCAACTGATAAATAGATAAACGGTTTAGCCCCACAACCGAGTAATGTTTGACAATAAACAGAAATGGAAATACTGACAAGCGCTATAACATGGATGAACCTTGAAGACGTTCTGTCAAATGAAAAAAGCTAATCATGAAGGACCACACGGCATGTGATTCCATCCATGGGAAACACCCAGAACAGGCACATCTATAAAGACAGAAGTCAGCCTGGTGGCTGCCGGGGGCTGAGGGGGATGGCGGGCTGGGGGTGATGGCCAAGGGATGCAGGCTTTCTTTTTAGGGTGATGGGAATGTTCTAAAATTGACTGTGGTGACAGCTGCACATCTCTGGATATACTAGGAGATACTAACTATGCATCCTAAATGGGTGACTTATATGATATGTGATTTTTTTTTTTTTGGTGCAGGAAAGTAATCAGGTTTTACTTCTTTATTTTTAGAGGAGGTACAGGGGATCGGACTCAGGACCTTGTGTACGCTAAGCATGCACTCTACCACTTGAGTTATGCAATCCCCCCTATAATATGTGAATTATATCTCAATAAAGTTAAAAAAAATCCAAAGGCAGGATCTAGACAATTTTCTTAATTGTCTATTTTGGGTGTACATTCATGATCTGAACTCCTCCATGCTTTGACAACATGTCTAAAACGAAGAGAAAATGAAGGCAATGTCTAACTTCAACTGGTTAGTATAATGACCTTTCTGCACAAGGTATTCTGAAATCCATGAAGTAAATACACACAGATTCTATATCCATTCACAAAAGTGAAGATGCGTTATGACAATTTTCTGGAACATGCCATGAAACATTATCCTCTGATTTTATCTAGCTTGCCTCGTGGTGAGAGATCACTAAAAAATACTGTTTAGTAGGGAAAAAAAGTTAACTTCTGTGGGGAAAGGTGTGTAATTTTCAACTTCTCTAAGGGTAAATATCATAAGAAAAAATATATAAAGAAATGGCAGAATGAAAGTCAAAGTTTAAGAAACAAGTGCATTATAAATAAAAGTGTAATTATAATGAAGATACAAAAGAAAGCTGTCCCTGAAAAGCTAGTGTCCTGCAATGCTCTGCGCTGCACTCACGGCTGACGTGCTAGATTTCACACGTACTGGGTTCGCAGCTTGATGTGACCTCCTCTCTGAGTCCTGTGTCTCATTTTCTGAGTTAGTGTGATGATGTGCTGTCACCTCCAGGGAAGCTTCCAACATGGACACTTTCTTTCGGGTGTCAGTCAGCTCTTGCTGAAGCTGTCTCATACAGGCCTAAAGAGAGAACTCTGTTACTGATTTTTAAGTCACCTTATCATTAAGTTACATTAATAAAATATAACTCCAACATATGGACTTTGAGAACTATCCCCACAGACATCAATTCACCTTCTTTTTCTCACAGGCACACATTCCTGTTTACTAAATTTCATTAAAGACACAGAAGGCATGACCCTCCTGCCTTACTGACAGTAAGTTAACTTAGACAATGGATACAGCCCCACCAGCCATTCCCTGCCCCTCCCAGGAAGTGGCCAAGCTTTACCCCCACTGAAGTCTCAAACAGAAATGGGCGTGTGGGTGGGATGAGTGGTGGTAAGTTCCACACTGTGGAACACTCTCCCTCTTTCTCATTAGAGGCTAAGTTCAGAGTCCTTCACATGTTCAATCTGGTGTTTAAATCCTTCCAACAGACTCCTATCTCACAATAAAAATGAGGTTATTCCAATGGCCTCTGGGCACCCGCGACAACCTGGCCTCCCCTGCCTCCTGGACTGCAGTTCCTACAGCTCCCCCCACCCCTCCCACTCACTCCCTTCCTGCCACTCAGGACTCTTAGCTGCTCCTCCTCAGTCTGAAAATGGGACCCCAATGCCAAACTCGTACATCACAGAGCGCTCCAGTTCCTTTGTACTGGACAAACTTACATCCAAATGACAGTAACTGAGCCTTGAAATGAGAATTGTGAGCAGATTATTTAAAAAAATGTTCAATGTAAATTATAAATAGAACAGGGGAGACTAAGTCAAACAGTTTTGCTAAAATTTACATTTGTCTCAAATTATGACTGAATGAAAAGCAGATGCCTTTAAGGAGTGGCGAGGTCATAACAATACATAATTTGAGATGGAAATATTTCAATTTAATTCCAGCTGACATGTATACAAATAAAATTATATCAACTAAAAATATATGAAAAGCTACTGAATGAAAAGTACTGCAAGATACAGTGTTTACACATCAGTTCATCTGGGAAATCTGGATTTGACTGTCAAGGTAATCCACACAATTGAATCTTTTCTCTCTCTTTTTTTTCTTTTACTTTTTTTGTTCACCCAACTGAATCTTAATTTCAAAATACTCATTTTAGGTCTGAGCATTTCATTTATCTGCTTCATCACGACACTAAAATGTGGTGACAGGAAGATTAAAATGATTTCGGCAGTATAAGAGGAAATTACTAAGACCTCCCTGTATCTGTCAACAACTTACAGCTTAATCTCTTAGAATTTCAGGTGACACGGCATCTTTACTCAAAGTAAAGCACCTCTCAGGCCTAACTTTTGTTTGCTGGATACAAGGCATGCTTTTAGGCTGCTTTACAATGTACATATTTACAGCCCACACATTTTTTATATTCAACTAGTTTCAACACTCAGCTTTCATCGGATACTACTTTGAACTTTCTTTGAGGAAGTCTGAAAATCAGTTCCCTTTCTGGGTACTTACTTCCATTTCTGCTCTGTCCGTTACATACTGATACAGTCTGTCCTTTAAACATCTGGATTCATCGATTAACTCCTTGTTTCCTTCCTCCAGCATCAGAACTCGTCTGCTCATGGCTTCAAGTTTTCCCAGGTGATCCAGAAACGGCGCTGGGATATTAAGTATTGTCTTTTTACTTTTGGCCCCACTTTGAGCAGCTTCCAGTTGCTGTCGAAGCAACACGTTTTCGCTTTCTAGTTCACATACTCTCTCCTCCAAGAACACCTGCTTTCCAATGTATCTGTTGACTTCCCCTTGTTTGCTCTGAGACAAGGATTCAGTTTCCTTGTTTGAACGCTGGGCTTGGCCTCGGTCTCTATGCACACATTCAAATACCAACGTCGTTGGTCTAAGAGCATCTCTCCTGGGATGGAGCTCAATTTCTTGGCCACGGAATTGACGTTCAGCTTCAGGAAGTTGCTGAGGAAGCACCTCGCTGTTATCTTCTGGGTCAGACAGCTCAAAATCCTTTGTGTCCTGTAAGTGAAACCCCTTATCTCTTACTCTGAACTGTACTCAATAAACTGACATATCATAATTTCCTTTGAAGTGAAAGACTAATCTCTAAGTTTATACAACAAAAAGTTTGCAATATCTGGGTATCCAACTGGAAGAACTTAAGGTGGATACAAATCTCAAACTTTAAACAAGCAGAAATCCCCAAAAGTTTAAAAATTTAAAGACAGTGAATCCATGAAAGTAAAAAAGAAACCACAAAAGGATGTTTAAGAAGCTCAGAACTGGGAAGGCCTTTCTCTGAAATACAACAAACCCAAAAGGCTTAAAATAAACAATGAATAAATCTGACTACACTTAAAAATTATATCTGACATCTAACCTTTACAGCTACCCCCAAAGGAAGAGCCTTAGCTCTGTATATATTTGGACAGGTTAAATTTCATAAAAAAATTTTCCTGAGAATACTCCATAAATATTCTCCCTTTCTAACATTTTTAGAGCAAGTTATAAGAATTACATCTACGGATAAGTGATAAATCTAAGCACTGTACTAAGCACGTCTACAAGCATCAGTTAACTCAGCTGTGACAATTCTGGAATAAAGGGTTAAAAACACAAGCAAGCTGCAGGGTTACCCCCAGGTCTTCTGACTCTCTCTTACACCAAACCAACACTACTTCTCTAGGACAAATATATAAACACAAGAGAAGCCTTCTACTTCCCTAATGGTGAATACACTAAAGGTAAAGAAGCTCAAATTTACAGAGCTCTTCTTAGAAAATCAGGAGACTATTTGCTTCTGCAATAATTTTTATTTCTTCTTCATGGTGTTTATAACAGTAATGGATGTGAAGTAGCAGGGAAATACAGTGAACTGTTTTATTAAAAATAAAATACTGATCAATAAATTATCACTAAGTATAGATTATGGTATGTCACTATATTCAAAAGCTCCTTGTACTGAAATCGCATACCACATGGAGCAGAGCATTACTTTTTATCACACGTAGGAGAACGACACCCAGACTATGGTTTCTGAACCGGCTATACTTTTTCCTCCTTACCATCAGTGGAAGTGATAAAGTAACCTCTCCATTCATCTATCAAAGGAGTGAGATCACTGCCAGAAACTAGAATGCCTGCTGTTAGTAGCAACAGTTTTGAGATCATGGAAAGTTCATCAATTCCTATAGGAAATATGAACAGCCTCTCCTCGGATGAGGCCATTGTGAATGTCACTATGTCACTGTTGCAGGCAAATGGATTTGAATTCAAAATATTGCTTTATCCAATGAACCAGAAATGAAACCCCCAGAAAATATATTTACATATATAGGCTTTTAAAACCCTCTATACTTTCTATACCTATAGTATTGGTTTTTAAACTATGTAAGTATACAAATTCATACACACACGTGTTTGAAGATGACTAAAGAAAATACCTCAGCATTCATTTTCTTGTTAGTCTTTTCTGCCTCCTTTTGTTGGGAAAGATGATGGGCCAGGATTTCATCTTGTATTACTCTGGCATTCTGCTCTCGAGAAAGTTGTCTCTGAGCATCATTTTGCTCTTCTAAAACCTGGAGACATATTTCATTAGGTTTGGGGTTTTATACCATGAAAAAAAGTCAAAAAAAGCTTAGGAGGGGAATCTTAAACAAAAATTTTTTTAAACTGTTAAAAAGAAGTAGCCTTTTTAAGCACAGGGATCTTTACTGCACATAAATAACTCAAATTCTAATATATACGACAGCTAAATTTATCACAGAGCAAAAACACAAAGGATGCAGTATCATGAAAGAAAAATTTTTTTAACACTTTTTAAATTGAGTTATAGTCATTTTACAATGTGTCAAATTCCAGTGGAGAGCACAATTTTTCAGTTGTACATGAACATATATATATTCATTGTGACTTTTTTTTTGTTGTGAGCTACCACAAGATCTTGTATATATTTCCCTGTGCTATACAGTATAATCTTGTTTATCTATTCTGCATATTCCTGTCGGTATCTACAAATTTTGAAATCCCAGTGAAAGAAAATTTCTTTATAAGGCATTTAACCAATTCCATCACAGTCTCAAGGCAATTCAGCCTGGATTTTAACTTCAAAAAGCCAGAATTAACACATGGATTTGAATTAGACTTGTTACTCTGTTGAATGGACCAAAACCGTCAATCCTTATGTTAATGATTAAGCTCAATTTAACTTCCATTCCTTCATTCAGAAAAGACACAGAGCATCTATTAGATGCCAAGAACATCAAGAAATTAGTAAGTTAAGCTCTAAATGTCATAGTTCATCTTTAGGATGAGATAACTTTCATTTGTTTTAAATGAAAATACAGATAAATTCAAAAGAATATTATAAATAATATTGATGAAACAGTGTTAGAGATACGCAATTTTCACCTAAGACTAATTTACCTGGTTTGGTTTATTCCTTATGCTCTTCCGTTTGCATTCTAGTGCCCGGGCAGTGCTTTCAAGTTCTTGGTTCGCGGAAACTTGCTCATTGCATTCTTTCTCTTTTCTTTTTAAGTCATCCTTAGTGTTTTCATATAATATATAAGCATTTTTCTTCTTCTTTGTTTCTTGTTCCAATGTTAATCTGCAGTGAAATATGCTTACCTTAAAATTTATTTTGTTAGAAAATAAAAAGTTCATTTTATGATCTGGTTCTTCACAAGCTGATTTATTACCCCAATGGAATTTCTATGTTCTCAATTTTTTTTTCATTTTTAAGTCTCACATTTTAAATTCCTCACTTCAAT
Source organism: Camelus bactrianus (assembly GCF_048773025.1). Lineage (NCBI taxonomy): Eukaryota > Metazoa > Chordata > Mammalia > Artiodactyla > Camelidae > Camelus > Camelus bactrianus. The sequence goes on from NC_133566.1 coordinate 2,485,470, forward strand.
CTCTTCATAAAGATAGACTATATATATGTATATATATATATATATTTGAAAAGTAGCAATGAAAAGACATAATGCTACTGAGTTTCAGTCAAGAGTAACTCTGGTCAATAGTGTAGGAAAGAAAATTTGCAATTCTTCAGTAAGGTTTGAATTGAAAATTACCCTTCCCCCCCACATAGTCATAAATTACTCCTTCATTAGGACAGAGAATTTAGTCATTAATTAAAAGAGAAGTTACTATTTAGAAACAGGTTTATAATTTCATGAGAAATAAAATTTCAACTTCATGAGATATTACAGGGACTCCTACATGATCTCCAGGGGAAGGTAACATCCGCAGATGTCTTTTCCAGAACACTGACCCACTAATTAGCATAATCCAAGGCGAGGCTGGGGAGTCTACTCCCTGATGCCCTACACTTTATGTTTCTTCTTTTGCAGCACTTTGAACTTACCTTGTTGAATATTATTTATTTTAGTAAATCATTTTTAAATCCCTTTTGGTACAAGGCAGGATCCCTATTAATTAAGAAATAAAGAGTAACCCGTGCTTTCAGCATACACCTTTGAACTGGTCTTATCTCTGTATGAGAGAGATGCTGAATAAACTAACCAGTAATCACTTTCCACTTAACTTTTTAGTCCATCCATTCATATGTTAAGAGTCAAACTGCATAAATTTTTTTAAAGTTTCTGCCTTGAGAAAAATGGTCATTTCATAATTCTGCAAGTGGGAATGTAAAGTAACATAAACTTTCTGGAGGACAATTGAGAGATAAGGACCAAAGATTTTTTTAAAGAAATATAGAATGAGTGTGTGTGTATATATATATAGCTGTTATTTCCAAGAGTCTCATATTCCACAATATTAATGAAATTTTCTCCCCTGTAAAATCCCAAAAGGTAAGTTAGCAATTTTAAGACTTTTCCTACATACCTACAGTATTAAAGTAAACATAGAGTTCAAATATTTCTTTAAAACCAAGAAATTCAGTACCTCATGCTGCAGAGCTGTCGTTCCCACTCCACATTTTGAAGTTTTAACTGTGATTTTGCTTCTCTTGTTTTCAACAGCTCTGCTTGTAGCCAGTTCACCTTATTTTCCATTTCTTTAATTTTTCCTGTAAGTAGTGCACAGTCAGATTCTTTCAGTTCTATTGATCTGAATGAATGAACTGGATCCTCAATTTTCAATAACCTATCAGAATCTGCATTAGGAAGAAAACAAACATAGAAACAAAATATATGAATAATTTTTGTGTATAAAGGACTGTGCATTTTCACATTCATTCATCCATATATTGAACAAATGGATATTGAGCATCTATAACATGGAAGACATTCTTCTAAGCTCTGCAGATATTAAAAGAATGACAAAATAATATTATGAACATTATGCAAATAAATTTGACAATTCAGATGAAGTGGGTAAAATTCCTTGAAAGAGAGAAATTACAAAAGCTCAATTAAGAAAGAGCAAATAAGCTAAAAAGCCCTATATCTTAAAAACCAAAACAAAAGTCCTATTTAAAGACCTTACGACAAAGAAAATTCCAGTCCCAATGGTTACACTGGTGAATTCTACCATATATTTTAGGAAAATTTAATACCAATTCCACACAAAGTCTCCTCGAAAAACGAAGAGGAAGAACTATGTCCTCATTCTATAAAACTAACATTACCCTGAATCCAAAACCAGACAAAGGTATTACAAGAAAGAAAACTAATGTCATGAAAATGGAGGTAAAAATTCTAAACAAAACATTAGCAAATTAAATCCAACAATACAGGAAAATTCATCACGACCAAGTGGGGTGTATCCCAAGAACGCAGGGCTGTTTTAACACGTAAAAATCAATGTTATTCATCATATTAACAAACTAAAAAAGAAACCATATGATCATGTCAGCGGATAAAAAGAGGCACTTGCCAAACCTCAGCATCTATTCCTGATAAAAACTTCCAGCAAACTAGGAACCAAGGGAACGTCTTCACTATGACAAAGATCCGTGCTAACCCTACAGCTGACACCATACACAATGGTGAAAAACGGAATGCTTTTCCCAGAAGGTGAGGAACCGGACAGGAATGGCTTCTCTTACTCCTTCTATTCAGCACTGTACTGGAGCCAGTGCAATCAGGCAAAATAAAGGACCAAAAGACATCTAGATGGGAAATGAAGAGGTAAAAGTGTCTGCTAATCAGCGGGGAATACGATTACATGATGCGAGTCAGCTAACTCCAACCTGTGGGCTGGGTTGCTTGCTTTGGTAAATAAAGTTTTACTGAAATACAGCCACATCCATTAACTTGTGCATTGTCTATGGCTACTCTTGTTGCAACACTGACAGAGCTGATTAGCTGTGACAGAGAATGTATTTATTGGCTGCAAGTCTTAAATGTGAACTCTCTTTAGTAAGACAGTAGTTTAAAGAAGAAAAATCTTGACCACCTTTGGTTACGTAGAAAATCTGAGAGAATCCATAAAAAGGCTACTAGAACTAATAAATGTGTTCAGCCAGGTTGGAGGGCACAGAGTCAGTATACAGAAATCAGCTATATTTCTATCATCAGAAACTAAAATTTAAAATATAGTATTTTGAAACAAACAAATAAGTAAAAATACACTATTTACAGCTGCACTGAAAAATAAGAAATACAGGTAAACATAAAAGACGGAAAGACCCAGACACTAAAAACTCTTAAAATATTACTGAGAAAATCAAGGAAGACCTATATAAATGGAGAAATGAACTTTGTTCAGGGTTAGAAATTCCATTTTGTTAAGAAGTCAATTCTCCCCAAATTAATCTACAGATTCAACATGATCTACATCTCATTTCCAGGACACTAGCAGACTTTTTTTTTTTCACATTGACAAGATGATTCTAAAATTCATGTGGAAAGAAGGGTAATAAAAGGAAACAAGATGAAGCCAGAGGACTGTGGCCTTTAACCATGGAGCTACGAGAAGCAGGAGCTGGATTTTAGGCAAGGAGGTTAACAAAGACCTGAATTTTAAAAACTATCTAGTAATCATGCTGGCGGCGTAGACCAAGGTTCCAGGAGGGGGAACAGCGGAGAAGAAAATCCTGAGGTGATTTCAGCGTTCTAGGAGGGAAGCAGTGATACCCTGACCTTGGGTGAAGGCGTAGGAGCAGCAGAGTCAACAGAAAGCACAGGGAGTGGGAACGGTCACAGCCCCCGGCTGGCAGCGCACAACACATCTGCTTCTGCTTTGACACAAAGCAGGTTTCTGAGACGCAGCGGACTGTAACGGAGCTGTGCTCCCTGGGGCAGTACTAGGTGTGCAAAGGTTACCACGAGATACTTAAAAAGGCTGTGTAGTCATATGGGGGTCCTACCTTTACTCTCCAGGCCAAGTTGTTTGATTAGCCTCAGGGTACTCTTACAATTAGGGGAAAGCGACTTGTGATCCTCAGAAGCTGTTTCCGGTGCCAGAGTTAAGTCATCGAGGTCATCCACAGAATTCACCTGCTCTGTGACCTACAAATAAATAATGCTATTTCACAGTGTCTCCAACATAGTTGTAAAATACGCTCAGTGTACAGAGGTGATAAATATCCATCTTTTTATGAGAGCAAAAACACAGACAATTCTCCAAACAACTGATTTTCGTCAGAAGGCTAACTTTATCAATTATGTTTCTAAGTTATTTTTAAGTAAATGTCTCTACAACAAAGGAGGATTTTGTTTTTCCACTCTATCTTTTATAAATTTTTTTTTACTACAGGAAAATATTTTTGATTAATATTTTACTATACCTTGTCCTTTTTAGTAGACATTTTCTTTGAAGACCTGAAAAAAGAAAAAAGCCATTCCTTTAAGCCAAATACTAAATATTGGAAATACAAGAAGTATGTAAATCTATTTTTTATATAAAACCTTTGCATTGATAATTTTCAATAAAAGGGATTAAACAAAAAATGGAAACAGTAACAATAAAGGACAAAGAAAGCATATCAATTATATTATTAACAAAGTATTAAATTTAAATCAAGCAGACAAGGAAAGGAAAAGGAAGAACATAAAATTACTTGTGTTATTTGATAGGAAAAAATATACCAGGATTTTCTTGTTGTTGTCTTTTTCAATAAAAACTGGCTTTCATGGCAATAAAACCTATTTGGAAAGTATTACTTAAGTCCTTATATGAAAGAAACCGTTTTCTAATAACCATGACATCAGCTTTTTTGAGGACTTAGTGTGCAACTGCTGTGCATTATTATCACCACTTTACGTGTCTTAAAGACATTTTAATCCTCACAACAATCCTGGGAGGTAGGTAATACATCAGGTACTTTACCCAGAAAGAAAATGAGGCACAGAAAGGCTAAGTCATTTGTCGAAGCCCCTATGTCTGCCCAGAATTCCAACCCAGGCAATCTGGCTTCAATACTTGCATTTCACAGTATGCTAAGAAACTAATATTTACTTTTAAGCATTTTTAACTAATGTAGTAAATGAATCTCTATTATTATTCTATGTCTAGGTATAATTATAAGTAATAATTTCTGGGGCATATGTCCAGAAGGAACCCTACTTCAAAATGACACCTGCATCCCAATGTTCATAGCAGCACTATTTACAATAGCCAAGACATGGAAACAGCCTAAATGTCCATCAACAGATGACTCGATAAAGAAGAGGTGGTAGGTGTATTTATACAATGGAATACTATTCAGCCATAAAAACCAACAACATAACGCCATTTGCAGCAACATGGATGCTCCTGGAGAATGTCATTCTAAGTGAAGTAAGCCAGAAAGAGAAAGAAAAAAACTATATGAGATCACTCATATGTGGAATCTAAAAACAAAAGCAAAACAAAACAAATACAAAACAGAAACAGACTTATAGACATAGAATACAAACTTGTGGTTGCCAAGGGGGAGGAGGGTGGGAAGGGACAGACTGGGATTTCAAAATGTAGAATAGATAAACAAGATTATACTCTACAGAACAGGGAAATATACACAAGACCTTGTGGTAGCTCGCAGTGAAAAACATATGTGACAATGAATCTATGTATGTTCATGTATAACTGAAAAATTGTGCTCTACACTGGAATTTGACACAACATTGCAAAACGACTATGATTCAATAAAAAAATGTTAAAATAATAATAATAATTTCTGAATCTTAACACCTATTTTTTAAAAATAAAAAGACTTTAGACCTAGGCAATACTGGAAATCTACTTTTAATAAAGATTTGCTTTTGCTAAAGACATTAATCAGCTGGCATTCATTATCCATTCAGCTGTTTGTTCATGCATCTGACAGGTCCTTATGGAGCATGATGGCTTTTTTAATTTAGAACTTAGTAATCCAAAAGTAATCATCTGTGATAGATTGTTAACAGTTTATTATTCTATCATATATAAACAAAATCTTCCCCTTCTTCCTAGAATCTAAACAAATATTAAGTTAATATAATCTGGTATTTTGTAATAGCATACAAAACCATAGCCACTCATGATGATATTGTCAAGGACACTATAAAATATAGAATCATCAAGGAATGATTAAACCCTATTCAGTATGGCCTAAGTGTTTGTATAGTCATTATGAGTATACAATTTTTAAAAAATCTATGGACAATGGTGTAACTTTAAAGTCATTATCTGCATATTCAATTGCATAAGAATATTACGCTTCAGAACTAATGAATAAGCCTTACAACAATACCATACATGAATACTTTACTACAGTATTTTAAAGATAACAGTACAATCAATACACTTTCTAATATCAGAAATTCAAAGTTAAATTGAAAAACACGTCTTCTATGGAATCTCATCCAACAGCACAGAGACATCCCCTACAAACTATCATCTCATCATTAAAAACAGAAAGGGAACCCCCACGAGCCCCACGTTCCCCTTCAGTTATCACCCAGTCCTCTCCTGCCTTCCCAGGGAATGTCCTCTGAGGGGCTGTTCACACTGATTCCCTGCAGCCCGGCTTCCCTGGGGACGTATTACTGAAACTACTTCCGGTCAAAGGCACTTGTCCTCATCTTAGCCTTTCGGCAGAGTTCCTCCGACACAGGTGAGAATCCTCTTGCTTTGGCCTGTGCACTATATGCTGCTGTTCTATTTCCAGAGAAGGTAATCACTGCTAATACGTCTTCAGCTAGAAATAAAGAATTTGTAGGTTTTACCTGCCACAACCTTGATCTCCTTCACTTAAACTGCTGTTGTCATTCCTGTGTAGGAGACCACCAGCCAGCGAGGCAGTCTTCGCAAATACACGTGAAGTCACAGATGCTTTTAATGTCCGTTTTCCACTTTCATTCTTTACTCCCTTCATGTGCAAGCCAGGACAGCTACTTTAAAACAATCCATAAAAAAGCCTATTTTTAAAATATAATTCTACTGATAAATTAAAAAAAAACCAATTTTTGTAAAATTCCAACTCTTACCCATCTTCAATCATTTATTAATTCACAAAATGGTTAACAAGTGCCAACCATATGCAAGGAAACACAAATTCTTGCTTCAAAGACAGATTTACAATTATGATACAATGTGATACGCAAGAGCTGACATATGAAAGTAAAGTGAGCATGAGGAAGGCTTTACAGAAGAGGGGAAATAAACAGGAATCATGAGCAAAAGAGACAGGAGGAAATTATTCTACTTAAGAGATTAAGAGATTAGAATGTGAGCACAAAGATTAGGCACATGGCATTTAGTTGTGTCCTAGGAACCTGGAAGGAAGAGTACAAAATATATGGAAGCAAGTAGAGAGATGAGTCTGGGAAGAAATTCTGAACAACATCTAGGAAAAGAATAATTACCTACTGCTGAATACTGATATAGGCTTACCTATCAGAATCTCCTTTCTGCAGAGCAGGAAACCGCTGGTCATCAGTTTTTCCCCTCTTCCTCTGCTGAGTTAATCCTTCATGATAGCTGCCATCACATATAGTTTCTGATCCTTTCAGTTCACCACTTTTGCTCCTGTTCTCTTCTACTTCAACCTTCAGTGAAGGTTTCATACAAAGGGTAATTATTACTTTATTCATTATAAAGACTTTGTTATCATTCACTTTATCATTTGACTCAGAGTTTGCCCTGATTTCAATTGATTAAGATATTTTTGTGCTTATTTTAATTTTTATCATTTCAAGTCATTGGAATGTTTGTAAATTCTGCTTCTTTCTGTTTGAGGAAAAGAAACAGAATTTCCAAAATTTCAAAAAGGACTTTCTGAATGTTGTGCTCTTACATCCACTCTTCCCCATGTGAATGGCAGAGACAGAGAAACAGAAAGACAAAGGCATAAAATTTGTCCTCTTCTGTCTTTACCACCAAGATTTTGTATTAAACAGCCAGATTTAGAAGATGTCGAACCTTGGTGCTTCAGTAACAGAAAGGAAACATTCTTCTTTCTGTGCTAAAGCTATCCTTTCCCCACTACTTTTTATAATTCTTGTTTCATTTGGATCCTGGGGTATCAAAATGTGGTGTTTAATAAAACATATAAACCCATGTTTACCGAAAGGAGCAGAGTGAAACTGATGAATTGCCAGTTAGTGTGGAATTCTGCAGAAGGAATAATGCTTCCCAATTTCACATTCAATAACCATGGCCATTTTATAGCTAGACGGCATAGGAGTAATGAGTGATCTACCTTAGCCCCACTGTTTACTGAAAACGGGAACACAACCAAGAAAGGTTAAGTGATTTGTCCAAGTTCCCTAAAGCAGTATTCCCCAGCATTTTACGGTGTCAAAAGAGATGATACAATTCTGTAACACTGAATCTAATAAGCTACCAAATAAATTCATCAAATTGATCAGATAAGTGTGACTTCGGCAAAGTTGGGGGCAGGGCTCATCTCCTTTTTCTATTAAAGGGGAACACCTTCAGATTTCCATCTTTAACACTCTTTGCACCTCACACAAAAGAACACACACATTTTAAAAATCTATTACTAGAACTAAAAAAAATCATTCAGTGCATCTCAAAACTCAAGTTTCTCAAAACTCAAGTTTTCTCCTTTGGAGATAAATACTGAATTTTTTTTGCTGAGGGTTCATACTACCTATATGGTAGAATCATACATGTCAAAACTTCCTACATTTTATTAAATAATATAATGTAAGTGTCTGCCTCAACAGAAACACCCGGAAGTGGTGACTCAAGAGTATGTGGGAGCACATGTATTCTTAAGAATATCTCAAAGTGGCCATGATGGAATTCTAAGTGTCCAGTGATCAGTAAAACAGAGAAGCCTGCACTCATTAACGCACAACACACGGATCAGTTTAGTGAGAGCACGTGCTTATATACCCCTTCTCTCAGTCACTGCTTCCTTCCCATTCTATGGATGTGCAACTTACATTTAAGCCAATAGATTAAAACAAAAAAACAAAACCCTTGAGCTTATATTTCTTAAGCTATTTCACTCGCATTTATTCCGGCTCAGAAGGTCACGTGGCACACAGCTGAATTACTTTCCCACTTCATACGAAAGACTGGCACAGAGACTTAGGTTGATTAAGGAACAAAACCCAGGAAAATGCTTCCCTGAGTTCCTGTTATTTAAATGGCAGAAATAGTCTGTTTCTACACAATTACATATTTAGATGACCCCGTTTTATACTTAGGCTATTTTCCTAAGTGGAAAATCAGATCAAGTACGGATCAGAATGGAAGAGATTATTGATATAGAGAAAAAAAACAAGAGCAGTAGCAAAGGAACCTCTACCTCTTTTTGAAGCTGAATTTTCTTTTTCCAAAGCCAGGAATTCTACTTGTAACATGCCTACCTCATTGTTAAACCTTTCCATATCTTGGTGTAACTCTTTTAGATATACTTTGGATGTTCTGTTACCATTTGATGGAGAAGAACTCACATTTCCTAATTCAGGGTCCATGATTTTAGAATTACTAGCATCACAGTTATCTGCAAGCAATGGCTTCTGGAGCTGGTCTTGTATTGGTTTGGTTTTCTTACAAGTATTTGAAACAGCAGACATATTGTGACTTTCTATTTGAATCATGTGTTTCATCTCACTGGAGAGGTCAAGCCACAAACCAAAAAGGCTTTTTGGGTCACTTACCTGAGGTGCACGTCCAATGTCTGATTTCCAGTGAGTATTTTGGCTCCTTTTCGGTTTTCTTTTTGTAGCCAATTCTTGGTCTTCATTCACTGTAAATGGAACTCGGTTCCTTACTTCATTTTCTCTGTCATTACGAAAACTCTCCTTGGTTTTGTTAAAAACGTGTTCAGTGTCTGGCTTATCGTTTTCATCCAACTTATTTTCATTTAAATAAAGTTTTGAAGATGACTGGCAACCATACTTGACTCAGACTTGGAATAAGATGCAAAAACATTTTCAAGACTGGGCTCTTTGTGTTCAGAGACTGCCTGGAATCCTATAGAGACAGAGGCTCCAGGTGCATCCTTTTCCTCAAAATCAAATGTATTATCTGTCACGTTGGAAGGTAGTTCCTTTAAGTCACCATGTAGTTCAGAGTTGTCAGGAAGCGGCACTACCTTACGATGAAAAGTAATTTTGCCTTTTTCATGGATTTTACTCATTTTCTGGTTTGACTTCTTTGTGATAAATTCTGAATTATGTTTCCAGTCGAATTTTCCTTGTTTGACCCACATGTCCTCATGCTTCTCCACACAAGAATGTTTTGAAGATACAGGTATGTCCTTTCTGTCATTCTCCTTATTCACTTCTGGTTCTCTAGGCGTTTTTTGCAGATGCACAAGTGAAAGATTAATCTGGTTGATTTGATCTTCAGATTTCTTTTCTTTCACAGTACGTGCTTGTGAAACACATTTATCCTTAAGTAGTCAAGTACAGATAAAGAAAAATTAGAAAATAATTAAAATTTAACAAACTTCGTAATCTATGTTGGGCTACTCACAAACTAAGAAGTGAAACATAACTTGCCTTAGCCTTGAAATAGGAGAAAAACAGGAACTCAGAAACCTAACTTTGTCACTGTTTGTTTGAACTAAACAATTCACACGTGTTAAATCTACCAAGAATTAGAGATTAGATTTTTAACATTACAAAGATTTCCTCACTAAAAAATATTTCACCTCTCGTACTTTAAATAGTGAGCCCCTCCAGTGCATGTAAAGATTTTTTTAAAGGACTAATAACTGGAGAATAAGCAAACTGTAAATTATTAGGTGCCAAAATCAATTAACATCAATCAGAAAGAGGAACAAATTCCTGAATTTTAATGCAAACGATATACTATGATAGTGATCTATCTCAGTATGTATTCTCTGCATCCACTGAGTTATATTATACTCTAACATTCACTAGTGAGAGTGAATGAAAGCATTTTTAATAATATTTACTGATTTCCTACCCTGAAATGAAATAAATTAGAAAGTTTTTGTTTCTTCCCTAACAATAAAGGTCCAATCCTGGAAGGTTTGATTCTCTTATTAGGCAGTTGGGTTGACTCTATGACCCCTATTCTCTCCCTGATTGTAGATTCTGAAATCGATGACATAGAGATCACAAGACAGAAGAAATCTTTCATCTTGGCATCAATGACATGCAATTTGAAACTGCAAATTTTGGACCACTGGGAATGACTGTTCCTTACATGAAACTAACTCGGTGGCCATCACTGCTATATTAGTTACAATTTCAACTGCTTATATCACATGATTTAATATTTGATATCACCTTATCATGTGTGGAAGTTATAAAAATGGAAGAAGTAAACAATATTCAGGAAGGTTTTTTGCCTCAATTCCAAGGATAAAGTTTAACTATAAATTGCTATAGATCCTAACAATAAGTTTTGTAATTAGATAAAATGCTATTCAAAACTAAATATTAAATAATTATTTATTGACTCTAAAAGTCTAGTTTGAAAGGCAATGTCTTTTGAATTTGAATAACTGTGTTATTAAAGCACAGAAAACAATATAAACCAGAAGTTTAAATTTACATTTTCACATACCTGTGAGAGGTTATTTTCACTCCCATCAAGTCTTTCTTGCTTTTCCTCAGATGCCCTTTGTAAGTCTAGGTCTGCTGAAAAATGAATATGCTTAGTTAAACTTCACTACTTAGAACAGCTAGATAAAAGGCATCATCTTTATAAAAACATAAACATTTCATCAATTGACAGTCTAAATTAAGTTTAATCTTTAGCTGGATATTTACTTCTTTAAGAACTACTTCTAACTATCTAAAACTTCAACAAACTATTTGGGAAATACTAGATGTTACCAGATAAAGGCATACAAACATCTCAAAGTTTCACTCACAAATTGATTCACCAGACATGAACAAAACAAAGAGAAATAAAACAAAATTTAAAAATACAGTAGAAATATACAAAGTCACAATAGACTCTATTCTCTCCTCCTAACAGTACCTTTTTAACAACATACCAAGCTTCAAGAGCAATGTTATTCATGGTCTCCAAAATTACGGTTACTTTTTATGCTTTTATCTTTCCTTAACCTGAAATGTTTCCCTCTATTGTTCTGACAAATTCCTTTTCCTCTTTGAAGACTCAGCTGCTCTGTGAAGTCCTCCTTGATTGCAGCTGTCTTTCCACAGAGACACAGGGATCTCTTTCCTTGGAGCTACCTTGGTACCTCACAGATTTTTCTAGTGTGTCTTCACCAGCTGAACTGTAAACTATTTCTTTACATGTCTATCCTCTTTGCTCCCATGCTGTAGAGGACAAACTCTTAAAAGTATCTGTGTATAAACAGTATTTATTAGAAAAACTTTGAGTTTAGAGCTTGTAGTCACTACTATAGGAGATAACTGAGAATCTTTTGTAAATACAACATTAATTCTGCAGGTAAGGAAAGAAAAGATAAAACTATAGGAGCAGAAAAAATATTGTATGACTTATTACTACAGCTCTGATTATATCACTGATTAAGGCACTAAATTCATTGGTATATAAAGTAGAACACATATTAAATATGGTTAATCAACAGACTGGGTATCCTAGAAGAATTAGAATTGATATCCCATATATTATTTTTAAGTGATAAAGCACTCCTTAAAAACCAATATCCTTTTCGACCCATCAATCCATTAAAAATAATAAAACAAGCTGATATACTGTGTGGACACAGTTAAGAAGGAGGTCCTGTGTAGCAAAATCCCAATGACTGCCACTACTGCTGGGAAAGCCACTTCTAAAATACAGAAAGGCAGAGAATATACTAGAAATACTTTGATATTTAGTTGCAGAGGTGCTTTTTCAGTTACACTGACTATAGCTATAACAAATATTTATAAATTCAGAGCTAGGTAAAAATAAAGCTAAGAAACCATACTTTGAGAAGGGAATCTTTGGATGTCCACCTAGGTTTCCCAACTACTCACAAAGCTCTAGACATCATCCTCCTACCCACTCTCAGGAGTGTGCTAAATACTACTCAGAACGAACTTACTTTCACCTAATTCTCTTTGCTATTTAATATGTTGCTTTGGTCAGAGGATGAATGTAAATGTCATGCCAAAAGGTATTGTCTGGTTGTAGGTTGCATAAAAGGAGTAAACACAAAGGAGATCCTGCCACAAAATGATTTCTGCAAAGTCGGAGTGTGGTGAAGCCACGCACAGGTAGACTATGGCTAGTTCTCTATGCTGCTTTATTACCTTCTTTGCTGCTTCTCTTCTCTGGCAGCTGTGACTCACACAGGCCACGGAGCGCTGCATTTTCTGACAGAGACATGGCTCCAATATTCACCCGGTCTTTATCTACCAGGGCCGTCTGCCTCAGTTCTGTGGGTGCTGACTGGTTTGTGGTCACTGATTGTGATACCAACGGACATTTCTCAACTTTCAAATGCTCGGCTCTTTGACCAGCCTTATTATTGAGGCTCAGACTAGTAGAATCCCAGTCTGAAGAACCTGAAAACAAAGTTTCCACTTATTAGAATGTGAATAACAATACAAACTTTTACAAATTCTCTTCCCAGAGCAGCAGCCCCACGTCCGCAGCCCCACGCCCTCCTCTCCCCCAAACACACTGCTCCTTCCCAGCTGGTTGTACTTTACATGTCATTGCTGTTCATATAGGGAACCACTGTCTCTTTTTTCTAAGTTTAATTTTCTAGTATTACTAATTTGGATTCACTCATCACTCTCTATAAAACAGTCAATATTCCATAAGAGCTTTAGGAATCATTATGATTCTTCAACATATGAATTTTTTCATTAACAAAATGTATGTCTAACCAGCCATTTACTGGACGTTTAAATATGCATGACTGTATTGAGTCCTAGAGACGTGGGCTTTAAGAAAACTTTTACTGAATGGTACTACTTAAATTACAATGAGACAGTCTTTCCTCAATGTACCAATATCTTCAAAATTCTTACCTTAAGCTGTGGATAAACATCATAAATTTATATAAAAAAGGATAGCCTTGAGTGACTAATTTTTTCCATATAAAAATAGGGTAAATCTAGGTACAAACTAGGTCCAAAGAGTACAGAGTGCCACGAGACAGGAAATATATAACAAAAATGTTTTCCTTTTTTAAAAAGAATTAAGTTGTCAGATTCAAACTTTTTAAGACAAGTTAAAGAAAAAAAGGCAAGAAATGTATAAGTGAACTTTAAAGCCCACTTCATCACAAGGGCCCCTTTATTATTTCACACCCATGAACCCTGTTTAAAACAGCAGTTCTCAAGTGTCATCTGAGAAGCCCTGAAGCCCCATGTTCCCTCCATCTAGGGAGTCCAGGAGGCCAAAACTATTTTCACAATAATACTGAATGCTATTTTCATTCTCATTTTTTGTTAAGTGTGCAGTGGAGGTTTCCAGACACATGACATGTGATAACATCATAGCTCTAATGGCTAATGGAATGTTTGTGTGTGCTTGTTTTTTAAATCTTTCAGTTCTATTTTCTAATATACTAAACATCAATAGATACAACCCACTTAAAAGTTCTTCAGAATTCTCAATAATTTTTAATAGTATAAAAAATATCCTAAATCCAAAAACTTTTAGGATTATTGTTTTAAAAGATCGTATCTACCAAACATTAAGGTAGGACTAATTCCATCATTTTTAATAATCAAAGACACCACACACACACAGAGAGAGAGAGAGAGAGAGGGAGAGAGAGGGAGAGGGAGAGAGAGAGAGCATGCTAATCAAAACATCCAGTTGGCTTAAAACCTTTGGGCTAGGGAAATAACTCTCTGGTAGAGCACATGCTTAGCATGCACAAGGTTCTGGGTTCAATCCCCAGGACCTTCATTAATAAATAAATACAGAAATAAATAAATATCATCAATGTGATAGCACTAGATGAAATAAAGTCAAATATGACTGACATATTAGCAAGTGAAGCTTTACCCTACATAAAGGTCAGAATTCAATTAAGCATTTTAAAACTCTGGAAAAATCTTAGAACCTAATAATCAATCTCTCAGAATCCCTGAGAAGTATAGGGACTCCAAGCTGAGCACTTTAGTGTCTCCCACCCTCAATAGAAACATCCAAGTCAAAGCTGACATTTTAAAAGTCTATTTCTTATGCTTATATATATTTTTCAAACATGGATACCAATAATATCTGCCTTACTTATGTCATCTTTCAATTAAATTTGAAGAAATAAAAGGAATTAGGAATAAGAAGACTGTACTTCTCTTCAGACTTAAATTTGTATTGCAAAATTTACCTGATTTGAATGTTTGTAAATTCTTCATTTCTCCTGTTTTATTAGGAACACAATCTTTCACTCCAACTGCAGGCTGAATGGTTTTTGAAACAAACCGATTAATAATGTACATTTGATACAATCTGTAGTAATAATTTGGGGGGGGGGTCTAGCTCAGTGGTAGAGTGCCTGCTTAGCAGTGCATGAGGTCCTAAGCTAAATTCCCAGTACCCTCATTAAAAAAAAAAAATCAAGATAAAAGTATAAAAGTTTTTACCTTCAAGTGAGGATATTTTTCAGTAGAATCTAAAAGCCAAAAGGGACACATAATCAATTATATGTAAATATGAAAGCCAACTATCCATTCACACAGTTAGTACTGAGTGCAATCCTCATGCTTGCTTTGGAAATGGACACGTTAGGTTTCGGTGTCTTGTTTTTCAGGGGCAGTTAGGACAGCAACAAGACAGAAACATGAGTCCATTATAGACACTCAATGAAGAGCAGGAATACAGGCTTAACAGAACATGCAGTTAAGATCTCAAAAGCACGATTATGTTTCAAGTGACTTATTTATAAAACAGAAACGTGCACATGTACCAGTGTGAACTTGCTGCCTGAGGAGGAGAAACGCGATCTCCAATCACAGGAACAAGTCACGGCTCCAAGAAGACAAATGTGAAAGCTGACGGTAAAACGCAGCAGCACATCTTTCGTGCGCCTGACACCATGAGTCTACAAGTACTTATCATACTCTTCAATTCGTTCTGCGATTTAGGAAGTCCACAGCTGTGACGGCAGTCCATTTGTATGTGCAATTCACTTCTCGTCAGAGAAAGTGATATGAATTGATCGGCTTGGATACACACTTTAGAATACTAGCTCATAAAAATATTTTTCCCATACCCACATGGGCTGTTGGCATGCCTACATTTCTTGGATCCTCTAGCCATCCAAGTTTCTTGATCCACTCATGCAAGAAAGAATGTATACTGAGTTTTCAATATTGAAATCTGGTGATTAAAAAAAAATTTTAATTGCCACAGAATTATTAGATACTAAAAGTCTTTTATATTTCAAAACCTGTGCCGTATTCACTGAAAATAACAACGTTAGCATTTATGGAATGAACCCTATTAATTTCTTTTGTTTCCAAAATTAGTTTGGTTTGGTAAATCAGGCTAATGTTTACAAGGATTTTTGTGAAACAACTATCTTATCAAAAAATTAGGTATCCTGAAACAAACAAAAAAAAAGCAGTCAATGCTTCATGTTCAAGTTAATCTCATTTGAATAACAAATACCAATACAACATATATCTTCGAAGCCTGATAGGAGGAGTGGCTGTGGTTTACCCCAATTCTAGGCCCCCTCCTGATTCCAGTATTCTCTGGAGTGGCAATGATCTAATCTGGCTTCAGTGCAAATACACTGACGCCATCGAAAAGGAGTTCTCTCAAGTTTCCTCCTCAATTCCAAAATCACCTACCTGCTGCCTTTTTTTCCTCCTTCCTTCCTTTCACTTTCCTCTTCAAAGGAACCTCTACATCTGTGGTCTTAATTCTTCCCCTTTTCTATTCTTTTGATGGACGATCCCCACCACTTCTTTTTCCTCTCTGCTTAGCAGCACTATCTTACATCTCTAATTTCTACTTCAACTCTTTGCCTCCCTCTGGCTATGAACGTGCTCAGAAAGAAAAACAAAATCATGCTTTTCCTTGTTGCTGTTGTCTTTAACTCCTCAGTGGCTCTTCTTCCAGACTCCCGTAAACACAAGTCTACCCTCTGAGTGTGATCTGAAGACCAGAAACAAGGGCATCACCTAAGAGCTTGTTAGAAACGCAGACCCACTGCTCAGAATGTGCACTTTTCACTGGGTCCCCAGGTGACTAAAATTTGAGAAACTCCAGTCTATACCGAGTCTGCTTCTACAGCACTCGGACTTAACTCATCCCTCTGAAATCCAGCCGCATGCGTCTCACTGTAACACTTCCCCAAAAGCTGCATCAGGAGTTGCAGACTTTTCGGGGGACTCTTTACCAGGCTCCAGCTCCCCTGACCTCCCCAGAAGGCACCCTGCTCTCTTTCCCTCCTCTTTCCCACTCTTCTGTTGGCCTATGAGACACCATCCTATAAGGCAGCAACACACTGCATGACACAAAGGTCCAGACATTGACAGCTGACCACACACGCCTGTGCTCACCCACAGCAGGCACACCCAGCTCTGCGTGATCAGGTACCCCCGTCCTCGCCGCCTTCCTAATGGTCGGGGGGACGAGGGAGTGAGACATCCTGCTGTGCTTCCCGGACAAGCTTTGGTGCTGGAAGCAGCTCACTTCATACCCGTCTCATTTCAAACACTCTTCTCTTCCTTCTTCTAAAGAACTATTCTACATTACCAACTCCTGCCAGGGACCCCCCCCCTTTTTCCTTCATTTAGTCCCCTCCTCTCTACCTCCCTCATTCTTCACTCCCTCCTTCCCTCCTCCTGGTTTCCTGACTGTCCTCAGGTCACAGAGCATCTTGAAAGAAAGCTAACAACTGAGCTCCTTAAACAGCATTCTAGTTTAATCTGTTGCTGACACCTGGTAAGATATACAATTTACTTCCTTTTCTCCTCTTTTTTCTCACTATATGTTCAACAGGTGATTTTCTTTGGCTGAGAGAATACATCCAAATCCATGTTTTAAATCAACGTTCTGTAAAATGACTTTTTTTAAATAAAATACAGTACTTACTTTCTATTTGTCCATTTAATGTATTTTTTTCTCCTCGACCTGCAGCTCCAGATAAATTATCAACACAGTTCAGAAGTTGAATCTCAGAGATACTCTGTTAAAATTAATATTAATAATGAATTAAAGATTTCCTGATCCCTTTCTAAGAAAATACCTGCGTTTCCTACCTTATTATTCTTTTTTTAATTTCCTACTTTAAAAGCAATTAGACTCGAAAACAAAATAAGCATATCCTGGAAACCCAAACATTTAAATAGAAAATTTCATATACACTCTTCAGATCAAGTCTATCTTTTATCTTCAGTTGGCTTTTGACTCTGTAAACTGAGCATGGAAATCTAGAGCAAATATTTTCACAGACAAAATACTGACTTACATGCAGATTTCAACAAAGAATTAACTTCAAAACACCTAATTCCATTTTGCATTCCTCGACAAAAGAAGAGGACGTTTGAAAAAAATATGTATTTTTATATGTGTAACTGAATTGCTTTGCAGTACAGTTGAAGCTAACATTATAAACTGACTACACTTCAATAAAAAATACAATTAAAAATATACATATTTAAATATTCTTTAATAAATGTGCTATAAATTTAAAATGTTTCTTAGTACACATATTGTGTTTAGTATTAAAATAACACACATGGCATGAAAACAAGCCTTCGAGTCTGTCATGTTGAGTATTAACAGAACACTGTGGAAACTGCTACATTTCAGTAAACAAAGGCTTAGCAGAATCTAACTCTTATTTGATAAAACTTTTATTGATAGGGAAAATAGTTGAATAAAGTACCAAAGTAGAAAGAAAAACATTTGTTTAAATTAACAGCAGAAAAATTTTAAATGTAGCTATGCAGCTCTTCAAAAAAGTACCATAAGCTTTACTTTAACAAGGGAAGAATAAGAACACTGTTTAGCGACCACCCGCATGTGCCAGGCCCTTATGATGCACATTCTTTCTCTACACACAGCAATAACAGTGATTCTAAGGACGGTTACCCACTCACTGCTTCCTGGCCACTCCAAGATGCTGGAGCACCGTGATGAGCAGACGGGACCCGCTGTTCTGTCTGGAACATCCCTCCCCTGGACCTTTGTGTGACTGGCTCCTTCCTGTCCATCATCTGGCAGCTTTGGTCACACTCAGCTCTTGTCTGACTACCTAAATTCCACCCTTACTCCACCCCCGTCCTAACTACAAACTCCCCCACTGTTGTCTAACCTAACGCTCTCCACGTTCCTTATGTGAAGGACTTACTGTCCCTGATAAAGGGTTCCTGTTTATTTGTTCTTCTGTTCCTGCCACTACAGCCTAACCCCTCAACTGCTACATTCAGTGTCTAACTGCCTGGTGCATAGCTGGTGTTCAGGAACAGGAATTTATTTAAGGTCAAAACGTCTAAATTCCCCAGAGGGCTTCAAGTACCAAAGCACTATATACCTATCGGAGATGTCCGATAATAGTCTACCGACACTCAACATAGCCCAAATGAGAAATCCCCGCACCCACTCTAACTTTCCCATTTTATTGTCCTTCAGATTTTAAAAAAGTGTCCTCAGCATTTCACTAGGTCCCTAGTGGCCACTGTGCTCATTCTCTTACATTTCTATAGCACCCTTTACAGTTGACAACGTGTTTTCACATTTGTTACCAGTTTTGTTCATGACATAACCTGAGAGGTAGGTATCAGTACCATGTTTTTGAACGAGGTCACTGACATTCAAATAAGTCAGACAAGTTTTTCCAAGATCCCACAGTGGGTCAGAACCAGGATGCTACGTCTGCTGACTTCAAATACAGTGCTGTGCCACTAGGCAGGAGCTGCCGAGATCCAAGAGTTCAGGCTCTTCTTACCTCTTTCCATGGCTGTCACCTTGGAATAGGTCATCACTACCCTGCACTTAGCTTCCTTCAAGTCCGGTCACCATAGAGGTACTCAGTGCACGCTATTTTCCCTACCCAAAATGCGCTGTCCTCAGTAAAACATCACTAAACCAAACTGCTGGTATTTTAACCCCACATATTTATTACTATTCCCCATGCTTTTGCTTCTCCTGAAATGTTCATTGCAGATCTACTTGACAATCCAAATATAATAGTACTTTCAAGTCACAGGCACTGTCTTTTCAAGGACAAAGTGGTTAAACAAACAAAAACACCGTGTTTTTTTTTTTAGTACAACCTGTTTCTCTCTCAATCTCACTAGGAGTTTTACACATTCATTTATAACAAAGAAACAAACATCTGGTCACAGGCTGACCAAGAATTATTTTTAGTTTTTAGAAAAGGTAACTTCAGAACCCAAACCGATTCCCTGTGACTTCTAAGCCTTGGCTTTTGCACTACATACACCAGTTTCATTATGTGAGTCTGGAAAATTAACACAAGTGCACTCTGCAGTGGTATGACATGTAGCACGGAATGACTTTACTAAGTGTGGGTTAAAATGAGGAAAAAATTTTGCTGGGAAAATGCAGAAGTGAGAAAGTGAAGTCAGAACATCCCTCCATTTATGTTTTAATATCACGCAATGCTTATATCTGAAAATAATAATAGAAGGCAGCACCTCAGAATCCAAGGGTGATTTGACATCTTCCTTTTCTTCTAGTCCTAAAGCTGAAGTTGTGCCTACAAAATGCAGTCACGAATACATTAATGAGAACACATACCACTGGGAAGTTTAAATATATATATAAGTCTATCTTGATTCATGAATATGTCAATAAATTAAAGTGGCAGAAAAGAATTTCAGAAGGTTGAAGCATTTTCTGGAAGAAAACTTGGTCGTAGTTGGGGTATTTATGAAAGAAGACGGCAAAAGAAAAACACTTAAGAAATGGATATCATATTTGGATCTACACACTTTAGATTTTTTACACTAGCTTTTTTGTTTTTTTCATGGCGGCACTGGGAATTGAACCCAGGACCTCGTGCATGCTAGGCATGCGCTCTCCCATTGAGCTATACCCTCCCCCCTCCAACCACATTAGTTTTAAACAGAGAAGAAAATCCATAGATGCTCACTGACTTACCACCTCTGTCACTTTTGTGTACTCCATCAACAGAAATCAATTTGCTATGATTTGCTTGCTCCTTTACAACACTGTTGATAGTCTGAGTGCCATTCTCTTTTCCCCCAGTTTTCGGCTTTGTTGTTTCTTCCTATAAAAACAAAACAAAATGTAACAAAAACCCAACTTCAGAAAACATCATATCCTACACTTGGTCATTCAGTCAGGAAGACAACATATATTTACTGTATGCATCAGATCATAGGCATTACCCTGGGAGAAGCTGGCAATCTACATAAAAGACAGATTCTGCTCTATATTCTAGGGGAGGTAGAGACACATGAAAATGAATCAACACAGACAAGTATCATTCAACAGCTCTACACCTGCAGTGAACAGACACAGTAAGGGCACAAAGGAGAGAAGAGACTTGCTGCGTGTCAATAGCTCCGGGAACGCTGGGAAGACCAGACTGTGTCTTAAACGACAGACCCAGTGCAAAGAGCAGACGTGAAGGGGGTTCTAAAAAGGGCAGCCTGAGCCGAAGGTCGAGGTGTGAAACAGCATGAGAAGTCACATGGAAAACTAGAACTCAGTTACTGGGGACAGAATGGAAAGACAAAATTTGCTGGATTAAATATAAGACATCACTTCATCAATTTAAATGTGAGGATTTCTAAAAAAAGAAATAACTTCAAGTTAAAACTAACTTCCATTGGGAACTATATTCAATATCTCACAAACAACTACAATGGAAAAGAAAGAAAAAGAATTAGATATATACATAGGTATGTATAACCAGATCACTTTACTGCACACCTGTAACTCATACAATACTGTACAACAACTACATTTGAATTAAAAAACAAACTTCTATAACCAAAAAGAAAAAAGGTGAGGATCAACTTTTCTTTCTGCTGTTCATAAAATCAGCTATATGTCCTTCAGAAGAGTCTGAGCACTTTTTTCCATGAGCTGACTTTTCCTTCTCTTAATTTGAATTTGAGACAATTTCTATCATAATTTGTACTATAGAGTTCCTGCTCTCACTTAACCCCACTATTTCTGCTGTTTTTTTTGTATAATCATCTCTCTCATTTTGACACTCATTTATCTTGTCCTTATTAGATGAATCTTTCCCCTTTGTACCCCTACCCATCTTCATATTCATCCAGCCGTTCTTTCCTCCAGCCGTTCTTTCCAGTTGCTTTCTTATTCTTTCTTTTCTTAATGGCATATTTGAGAACTGTTTATTGCCACCAACCTTTACAAATCTCAGTCCTGCACGTGTACCTCTCTTGTTATCACACTGTTTTCTATTGTGATCTTGAGGACTTCCATTCCTGTGTAGGATCCTTTTCATCCCCATGAGAATCAGGGGGACGGTAAGTGAAAAAGCACAGGAAGGAAAAGTTAAAAACAAAACGACTTACCTCTGTAACACCAAGGACTGCTGAAGACGTGAGAGGTTCCGGTGCTGGGAAGGCAGGATGAGAAAAGCCTGAAACTTCACTTGATGGTTGGGAAAAGGTTCTAACCGCATCTTCATTTTCATTATTAGAATTATTGTCCTCAAAGAAGGTGCTAGTTCCTGGTTTCAAAACACCATCTTCTGCCTCTGCTGTAGTGAAAACAAGGTATGGTAGATGGAATTATCTGTAATTTCTCATCAGTGAAAACACAAAAAGACAGTCTTCAAATAACTTACTGTTTATCATGGGTTCTTCCCAGGCCTGAATTAGCTTTGCGAATCTTGGATGCCGGACTTTCTAGAGAAGAAAATAGCAGCTTTAAGAACAACAAATACGAAATTGAAAAAAGTAACTGTAACATTCCCCATTCCTAGATGATCTAACACAAAGAGCGCTGGCTTTGGAGTCATTCAGATATGGATTCAAGTCCTGGGTCTGTCAGTTACCAACCTACATCTTCTCATGGGGTGAGGATGATGAGAGATGACCTCAGGGGTAACAAAATGTTACTTTCTTTACCCCTCATTGATTATTATACAAACACTATGGTATCCATTAGATGACTTTCTTGACCAAAATGATCTAGAACAAAAACTTATCCCTCATAGTTTACAGTCCTATTGAAAAAACTAACATTAAGAAATTTAAAGTAATTGTTATATTTTGAAATATGCTTGCATGATTTATATATGTGTGAATGATCTCTCATGGGGGAAATATGAGAGTTTACTTTTTAGCAGTATCTTATTTGGATGAGTTAGAACAACAAACAGTATAAGCTACTTCTATTCCATTCGCCAAAAAGCTAAAGACAAATGATTGTTCAAATTCAGTTACTTCTAAGAAAGAGGAATAAAAACAAAACTAATTCTGAGGGGCAATGACTCATGAGTGAAAGCCACACACATAGTAAACAGAAAACTGTCACTAAATATGTTCACAGAGGCAGAGTGAGATGGACTGAAAGAACAGACACTGAAGAAGTGTTTTCTGCAAAGAAATATTAGCTTTGGGACAAACCATTAAAAAAAAAAAGTGGGGAGGAGGAAGAAAAGAAAAAATGAGACATGACTAGTCAAGTACAAACTTAAGGCAAGAAAAAAAGGAAAATGTAAGTATAACAAGGCATGTGGAGAAATATATATATTTTAGCATTTATATATAATAGATCAGGAATGTATCAGTATTGTTAGGGATATACCATGAGTGAAAGCCTCTGTTTTACCTTTTTATTACATATATAAAAACATATGAATTATATACGCAAGTATATTCTTCAACAAATTTTATAAAAATATCAAAATACATGATATATGAAACATATATATAAAACAAAGGCCTTTGTTCATAGTGTATCCCCAATAATGCTGACCTGTATTACTCTACAACTGTTTGTTTGTAAATACTACTATAAGTGAGAGTTAAATTTTGTCACTCTCAGACACTCAATTGAACATGGTCGTCTCTCACTACCTGAATGCTGCAAATTATTACTAGAGAGAGAGAAAAATAGATTTTAGAAAGTTCCTAACATATCAAATTTCCACCTAGACAAAGAACTGGTAATCAGGATTCTAAGGATAATATATAGCTTGAAAAGATATATTTAATGGAACATGAGAGGGGGCTAAAAGAAGGTTAAAAAGTTTTCATCTCAAATTCTAAGCTCACAGTTGGTGGATACTGAAAAACAGACTGTAACCTTTTCCTACTTATCATATACTTCTTATCTACTTCCTTGGCATTTATGACATACTTCCTCTCATAACAACTGAACTTTTACAGCCTAAATAAAGGGAAGAGAAATTTAAGTCATATTTTTAAAATTTGAATAGATTTCACTATGACATAGTACGCATATTATATTACCTGTACCATCAAACATTTCATTATGATAGAGTGTGCATGTTACAGTACGTGCAGCATGATGCAGAATTCCATGTCTCTTCATGCATTCACATTCCAAAAATAATAAAATGCTTCTTACATTTAAGACCTCATTCTCGGTGCTCCAGGAAATGCACAATTATGTTCCCTAATCTCTAGCGGTGTATACTGATGCAGGGGCTATAAGATGAATATGTAAATAACTATACTACAAAATGTCTGAAACTTGAAATTTTAGAATGGGACACGAGGACTGGACACACTTTTTAAAACTGTAATACAAAAGAATTCTGAAATAGGTTTCATCATATGGTTGTTATTAAGAATCTACTTTTAAAGCTGGCTGTTATTTTAGGAAAAACATGTATTCTTCAGTTAGATGCAGAGTTTTGAATATACTTGTAATGGGATAATTTAGAAAACACAGAGGAATCTCTTTATAATACGGATTTTGAGAAACAGAATTTTAATTTCTAAATTTCTAGAATTTCAACTATTATTTTAGTCTTAATGCAGAACCAGAGATAGAAATAAAGTAAACAAAAAACAAAAACAAAAAACAAAAACAAACCCTCTTTCCTCACAACTCTCTGATACCAAAATAAAAAGTGTCCAAGGGGGAAAAAAAAAAAAGATACATGCTATGTAAGTTTTGGAACTGAAAGGCCCCAGGAAGAGGCCATGATTATCACAGTAAGTAGCTGTGTGCACTGAAGATGTCCCTGAGGCACGAGTATTATACAAGTGCTGTCAGTGTGGTTTGAAAGTCAAAGAATCCTTAGCCTTGGCCAAGCTTCACACCTCCTCTGTTGTGGGAAACCTTTCCACAATACAATTTTCCTGTCACGATCTATTTTCTAGTCCATTTTGCTTCAGCCTCATCTTCAGTATTTATCAAAGTAAAAAAAAAAAAAAAGAAAAAAAAAAAACCTGCCATATTTTCATAAAATGGTTTACTCTGACCAACTTTCTCATACAAACATAAAACAATGATAAGCAGAACACTGCTAAATTTTAAGAGAAAATACTACACAGAACTAAATTCAGAGCAGAAAAATTAATTTCACAAGAAAACACTTTACCTTGGGAGCAAGATCTAAGTTACCATCTGATGGAGGCCGTGAATCATCAATACCATGTTTGGGTGAAATACTTTGGAGAAAAATACACATCAAAAATGAGTGAGTTCATTTCTTTAAACAAACAAGTCACACAAGTCTATGCTGAGGGATGAGAAAGCAGATTTGGGAGCCAGGCTGCCTGATGGTTAAGTCACAGGTCAACTACTTGTTAACCATGGAATCATGGGTCAACTAGTCAACCTCCTTAAACTACAGTTGCCTAATTAACTACAAGTAAGCTATAACAGCACAGCTACTCTGCAAAGCTGTTGTGGGGACTGTATGAGGTAACAAATGCTAAGTACATAATACGGTGTCTAACCCACAGTAGGACACTCAAGAAGCCTTGTTTCTTTTCTCTGTGTTCCCTTAGTCAACATGTAATTTTTAAAAATCCATAAAATCCTACCTGCTTACAGAGATGTCTTCAAACCTTGGTGCAACCTTAGTCACTGAAATCTCTATTAAAGAAGAAAGTAAAATAGTTTATACGGGCAATAGAAAAACACAGAATATTAAAAGTATAAGACCAATGTTTTTGTTAAAAAGCATTCCATTGGGACCACACCTGGAGACTACACACTTGAGTGAATACTGGTATACTCCTGGTAGGTAATTAATGCATAAAAACCACTTCCCCTCCTTTATATTTATCAAAAAAAAAAGAGGGTGTTTATCCAAATTTGATATTTTAAAGTGAACTGCTGTTTTCAAGGACCAAAATCCCAACCAAACTTTATGAGACTCACAAAAGAATGATAATCATTAGTAGAATCAGTATCATAAACTGACAGTGTCAAGCTTACATAGCGTGGTGTTTCTGGACGACACCCACGGGACAAACCCACCCCACCATTTGGCTTTGTCAGCCTCGTGTTATCTGGGCACGGTCATCCCTATTCGCTCACATACGGTCTAGGGCTGCTTTCACACTGCAATGGCAGACATGAGTGGATGTGACAGACATCACATGGCCTAAAATATTGACTCTCTGGCCCTTTACAGAAAAAGCTTGTGCATCCCTGCTTTATGTCATAACAGGAAACCCTAAGACTCAAATCGAATCTTCTTACTCTTCTGCTCAACATTCTTCACTGAATCCATGCAGCTGCCATTGCTGGTTCCCAACTCGACAAACACTTCTTCTTCATTGTCCTTGCTGGACAATTGCAACTTTTCTTGGATATTTTCTGCCCCAGGATGAGAAGAAGGTAAACTCTCCTTAGCTGCAGAAAGAGAAATGATTGTTTTACGGTCATCACAGTAACTGCATTTCCTTTCCCAGTGGCTGCTTTAGGAATGAGCATGTGATGTAGCCCAGCCAATAAGATGCTAGGGGAAGTCTACGGAAGCGTCTGTTTCCTTCCTAGTTACAGAAAACATGCAGAGAGAAGCAGCCCTCCTCGCCTGCGGATATTGTCATGTGAGAAGATGATGCTTGGAGCTGCTGCTAATCAGCAGACCAGGAAAGGCGACATCAAACACCAGCAGCCTCACAGCTGAAGGAGGGACAGCATCTGGGATCCTGATTTCATCACCGAACCTTCTAAACAATCCTGACTCCTGTTGCTGTAGCCACTGTTACTTAGGGCTCCTATTATTATTTGCAGCTAAAAGCATTCTGACAAATTTCCCAAGGTCTACAGCAGACCTCCTCCTTTCTATACTACTAGAAAGGCTTTCAGAAGCATGCCTGAGCTAGGTAGTCACCTCGTTCCCAATCACTCCTACAGCATCCTTTCTGCACCAACAAAATGAAACTCATAGATCCTGCAAAGTTCACTGGCACATCTTAGCCTTTGCACCGCTGTCCTTTCTGCCAAATGTAATCTTCAAAGATGTTCCACCCACCAAACACTGCCCTTCTGCCTCCTTCCCTGGCAAACTTCTACTCGCTCTGCATGGCTTACCTGACATCCTACACACTTTTAAAAAACTTCTTTCCTCACCATGGACTTGAAGTATTTGGCACATGTTAAATACCAATAAAAAATACATAAAGACAGTTACAAAGTCCTCGTGGGCTCTGGGACACAGTAAGCACAGAATAAAGTAAAGCCAATCATAAAAATGGTGATGACAGTAACAAGCTCCCGGAGGCCAGGAACTGTGCTTTTGACCTGTTTGCATTCTGTAACGTCAGAGTGGTGCTTACTACCTAAAACACACTTGATAGTCATCTGTTAAGTGGATGAATTAACAGATAAGAATGTTTTCTTTGAAAGTCCTGTTAAAAAAAAACAGACATTAACCAGGGGCAACTCTGTTGTGCTATGAGCACCTTGAAGACCAAAACTCTGTCTTTTACATCTTTGTATTTCCTACAACAGAAGTTCTTTGCTTGATCAAGGTCTACCAAGTTAAAGGTGCCCTCATACAGTTCAGACTGAACAGCACGTGAGGGGTCACACCTAGGCAACAGTCGTCTTTTTTTTTTTTTATGTGAAGCACTTCTATGCTTTTATTACAATTTGTTGAGTCCTGAGTTGTGCTATTTGAATACTTATAATGACAATCCTTCAACTAATGGCAATAGAAAATCTTGTTCTAACAAAATATAGTTTCATGACAAGTATCCCCAAAAAAGAAGAAAACATCTGACTCTCATGAAGGCAGCATATCTCATTGTTTGCACTTCTGAGGAATGAAATTGGTGAGAGAGCCCTTGTTCGTGTAATGATGTGAAAAGTAACCAGTGCTTCTCAACAAGGCACTGCTTTCCTGACTTCTGCCCTATCACTAGGTACCTTTAAAAAACAATCTCTTATTAGCATGCTGCACACTGGCCCAGCTGTGCAGTTCTAATTGTTGGCCATTTGTTTACAGCACCGGGAAGGTATTGCCGAGCTCCCAGTTTTAAAGACAATCACTTTTTAGTGAGACTAATCACTATGCAATAACTAGCATTCATTTACCCAATGTAATCCATTTGCTGTAAAAATTAAAGATCCAGTTCTGTAACAAGGCCAACTTGTTATAATGTTACAGGAAATGTACAACAAAGTAAAAAACCTATTTTTCTTATTTACACAAAGATATAATACGGGATTTCAGGGGCCATGATTAAACAAATGAATTTCTTTTAAGACAATATTGTCTCAGATTTTAAATTACCTACAATTAACTTCTTAAATACTTCTGAATACTAGACCATTAAGAAAAAATTAATTAAAAAAATAAAAACACATGAAATTTACACACTGGCTTTCATCACTGCCCTTTCATTATCAAAATTTCCTCAATCTTACTTCCGTATCTACGGTGGGCCCAACAACAGTAACTTATTACCAGAACTCTGTCCTAGGTCGCTATTTTGAGGGGAAGTATTCGGTATCTTTCCGGCTCTGTAGTCGACAATCAGTTGGTAAAGGCTATGTATAAAGTGATAAATAAATATTAGTACTTGAATGCTAATATGAAAAACAATTACCAAATATATTAAGTTCTTAGATTATTTCAGACAATATCAGAGGTAATATCAAAACTTCAATTGTCCCATATATTTCAAATTTGTACAATCTACACTTTTAAATTTAGGATGTATACTTAAAAAGGAAAAAAAGTAAGGTGAAGTAGTCATGAACTGAGGGCAGTACAGCTCAGTAAAAGTTAACTAGAGCGACCCTGACATACGGAAAGTATCTCGAACTCAGAAGTCCCAGCTCTATAACCAACAGCTGTTTGTTCCTGGACAAGGTGCTTCTCTTCAGCTCAAAGTCTCCCTTTATAAAACTGGGATCTTACTGTCAGGCAGTTAGTTATTAATACTCGTAAGAGTATTATGAAGATTTAATGAGATAATGTATCCCCCAGATGCTCAGAGAAACAGTGGAAGAATGGAATAATTTGTTCTTGAACTTTAATGCTGGAACTATTTGAGAATCCCAAATAAAACCCAATGTGTGTTTTTTTCATAGGTGTAACATCTAAATGTGGCAGTTTTCAGAAAATGTTACAAATTACGGTGACTAGCTGTTCTTCGTGGTTTATAATTCAGGGCACCTCAGCTACTATATAACTTGTAGTTAAACTTATTTATACATATATGACCTCATACAAGCATATGTATGAGAACTAAACAAGCTGTCACTCTTAAGTTTACGTGTCCATCGCCACGAAGACCGCGGAAACTGGATCAGCACAGGCATCCCGGGAGCAGAGGTCAATCATGACCCGACTGCAGGACCAGTTTCTTTTTCCTTTTCTTCTTTTAAAAATTTTATTAAAGGTCTTTAGAGAGCAACATCCAGACCCCAGACCCAGCTGCCGAAGAGATCCTGTTAAAACCAGTTTTAGTACCAATGCTGCAGCAACAGAATCAAGGGAAACAAGAGAACGATTAGAATGCCCTCGCCCTGCCCCAATGCCTTGTGGGAGAGGACTGTCACTGTGATCTTAGGCAATCCCTTAGGTTCTTGGAAAATTCAACAGCAAGATTACAGAAGAAAGTCCCCAAAGGAAAATACAGGATTTTCTGCTCTACTAAACATTTTAAGACCCAAACAACTAGTTAGAAAAATCAGATATGTGACATTATTTGTACCCCATGCATTGGGGTTACACTGGAATGAAATGGAGAACAGCAGGACCCTAAGGATAAACACCTTACAAACCCTGAGATAAAGAACCCTGTGCCCACTGCTCCATCTCACTAGTCTGGCCTTTTGCTGGTTTCCAGCTGATGATGTGGAGGGTCTCACTGCCATCCCCAAAGTGCCTGCTCCCAACTAGGAACTCTCACCTGTCACGTAACAAGTAACCGTTAGGTCATTTTCAACCTCAGTTTAGAGAGAACTGGCACTTTAATGTAAACACTTACTGTTCAAAACCATTACAATAAGCATATTCTTCAGCAGTCCGTCAGTGTGAATCTAGCGAATCGGCATTAACACGTTTCTCAAGAAGCAGCTTGACTATGTCCGGTGAGTCATGATACACAGCAAGTGTGAGTGCTGATCTAAAATAAAAGAGACAACTTCACCCTTAGGAACTTAGTTAGCTTAACTTAAACAGTTAATTTGATCTATTTTACCAAGTTAATATCCTGCCCACCCCTGGAGAACTGACCATTTACATGCTTGAGTGCTCATCTTTGCAAACTACCTCCAAGGCTAAAACAGAGGGACAAAAAAGAAGCCTCCTGTCCTACTTGGGTAGCACATAGTAAAAGTTGCTAATTTAAAGTCCTCTGATGGAGAAGGATGCTGAGGTCACTTATCTGAAGTAGGTAAAGATTTAAATAAAGGATTCCCCATTTCTTCCCTCGTCTGAAATACAATACTTTAAAATCAGCTAGAGGTCAGGTAAGGAGAAGCTGTTTGCAGGCTGAAAACAGTAATATGAATAAAAAAGGCAATAAAAATAGTCACGGCTGCAGTTAATCACGCTGAGAAGCATGTGCCCGGCACTAACCTGAACAGTCTACGCATGGTCTTTCTTAGGCACAACCCCCCTTGAAGGATGTACTACGACCCTCCTTTACGTGACAGGAAACATACTGGTTGGTGATAAGTCATGTCCCCCAGGTAACACACCTGGCCAGCCGGAGAGCTGGGAATTCAACCTCGTCTGACTCTAAAGCCCAGCTCTTTCCTCTTTATCATCCACCTAAGACTTGTCTTCTTTAAAGGGAATGTTTATTCAATAATTAAAGCGATTTTTCTTCCTTCTACCATTATCAATTAAAAATAAAAACATCAAACTGTACTAGAAATGAAAAAGGATAAAAACTGACGAGCCCACAGTATCTGGTCATAGTTACTCTCTTAGTGATACTCAGTGATAACCTAATAACATCAGTATCCTTCAAAGAAAGTAATTTAAAGCAGAGTCATCCAAAAAGCAAAACAAACTCCTCTTTGTTTAGTATGCATCTTTTAAGAAAAAAATATATACCAAGAAGAGGTTAAAACAAATTATAAAAGAATGAAGAAATTCAACAGTCTCATAAGGTAAATAAAAACTAGAGTCCATACTAATAAAACTAAAATGAAACCCCTGAACTATTTTAAGACTGTATGACCAAAAAAATCAGGTTGCAAATTACATCAGTCACTATCATAAAGGAAGATGAATCCTGCTGCATACTGTTCTTTGTGACACCAGGCAGAATAATTGCTTTTCTACCTAACTGATGATGTGTTGATTCTAACTTCATCCTCTTCTTATTAAGTTAATCTTTCTGATTGGCTGTTACTATTCTAGAACAACATTAACATTAAACAAAAAGAGAGAGAGAGAGAGAACAAACTATTGTACCTTTGCAGCTTGTCAACTGCATGTACATTTGCCCCGTTCTCCATCAAAAATTTGACCATTTCTTCTTTGTTCTTCCTGACGGCGAGTAAAAATGGTGTCATGTTATACTGTAAAACAGTAAAAACAGTTGACAATGTACAAAATTACATATAAATTTCAAAACTGAACTTAAAAACTTAAATCTTTGAACTTAAACATACACTATAAAGTAAATAAAAAGTAGCCCCTTCTTCCTCGCCGCTCTGTGCTCCTTCTCTTTAAAAGGTTCCTCCTTGACCTCATCCAAAGTTTCCCTGTGAAGTCACTCTCTGAAACCCACTTCAGACATTTGCTGGTTCCAAGAACCTTCGCTTCTATTGCAGCGTGTGTCAGGCATTCTCTAGTTACCTTACTGCTCAACTACTACTCCCGACACTAAACACTGCTCCAGAGAGAGAACCATTTAGCTGCCGAATCAACTACATTTCTAAGGAGCCACGCTGAGGAGAAAGATACCATACTGTCTGCAACATGCATAACCTATCCAATTACAACTACGACTGATCTCATAAAGCTTGCAGACATTCCAATGGGAATATGACTACTTGCATGTAAAGAAAAAGTTTTTCTTAAACCAACTTATAAATTCTAATTTGAAAAATTCCATCCCACTCTTAGGGATTATTATAAAATATGAAGTAGACTATAAATTAATATAGACTATCTTTAAAATCTTGAAATATTTATCAAAATATACAACAGGAATTGTAAATTCAAATGCTTACAGAGGCAACATAGGTGGCCCGAGTAAGTGAAGGTCACAAGTGAGGACAGCAAACTGGAGAACACACGCCCCACCGAGAAGGGGCCACCTCTGCAGAGCAGACCACACAGGCCTGGGCTCAAGGGGGACCAGATTTGATTCTTTAGGAGAAGTTCTGAAGTGTAGATTTCTGCACAAGTCTCCTAAATTTTAAATGTTGACTCAATGTGTGGAGACAAACTGAACATATCCAGGGCCATGTTTAGTCTATAGCACACTTGTGTTTTTATGTTTGCTGTGTTTCCAAACAGTTGGGTATAAATCAACTATTTGTATGTAAAACCTTGCCTTTCTTTAGAATCATACGTCTTACACACAAAAACACTGGGCCCCAACATGTAATAAAGATTGTGATTAAGACTCATAATACCCACTTCAAGAATGTTTCCAATGCCTACTAAAACTACAATCTACCTGTATCTAATTCTCCCCAATTGTTAATCAAATGGATAATTAGTTCATGAGATGGCCGAAACTAAATTATTAGAACAATTCCAATTTGTTACTAATGTCATGGGTCTTGATGTTTAAAACTGCCATCTTGCATGGTATACTTATATATAATGCAATACAACTCAGCCATAAAAAAGAATGAAATAATGCCATTTGCAGCAACATGGAAGGACCTAGAGATTATCATACTGAGTGAGGTAAGTCAGAGAGTGAAAGAGAAATCCCATAGGATATCACTTAACGTGTGGATTCTAAAAATGCGATACAAATCAACTTATTTACAAAACAGAAATAGACTCACAGACATAGAAAACAAACTGATGGTTACCGAAGGGAAAAGGGGGTGGGAGAGGAATAAATTAGCAGTTTTGGACTAGCAGATACAAATTACTACATATAAAATAGATGAACAACAAAGTCCTACTGTATATACTACAGGGAACTATACTCAATATCCTGTAATAAACCATAACGGAAAAGAATATGTGTGTGTGTGTGTGTGTGTGTATATCTGACTAAGAATGTATAATAACTGAATAATATATATAACTGAGTAACTATATATATAACTGAATGAGAATATACATAACTGAGTAAGAATATATATATAACTGAACAACAATAAATATATAACTAAGAATGTATATATAACTGAATAAGGATATATATAACTGGATAAGAATATATATGTAACTAAGAATGTATCTACAACTGAATAAGAATATATATATAACTGAATAAGAATATATATATATAACTGAATCACTTTGTTGTACACCAGAAACTATCACAACACTGTAAATCAATTAGACTTTAATTTAAAAAAAGCTGTCATCTTGATTATGCTAGGGCTCACTGAATCTAACAGATATATTGCAAGAGTCCGTCACACAGCTTTAACCAAAAGAAGGCTCATGATTTCCTATTATTGCAATCAGAAAAACCCTGTTGACCTAATGACCTGGATGGGAACAAAAGGTGCAAAATCTTTAAAGGGTCCGACTCTACTTATTGAATCCCTCACCACAAGCAAGTTTCTAAGACTGTCTGAGAGCCACTGAATGATCAGTGGTTAGAAAGGAAAAGGAGCTATTCTTCCAGGCAATAGATACTGCCAGTAATATTGCCAATAAACTCCTCAATCACAGAGGAAGAGACGGATAAAAGTCAGGCTAACATGGCTGCAAAGCAGAGCACTGAAAGCAGTAGCATCTATCAAACCCCCGCTCTTCCAGAGATGTCTTATTTTTGAGATCTGTGAATTTACATGTATTACATGAATCCATTCAATAGTCCTTAACCAAGGCTTGTATCAGAATCTCAGGGAAGTATTTCTAAATACCTGCGTCTAGACCTGAGTACATTTACTCAATCAAAATCTTCAGGGGTGAGCCAGGAGAAAAAGCAGGAGGACCAGCTGCGCCATCACTTGCTCCCCACCTACAGCCACAGCCCCGCAGGGGAGCTGCACCAGGCTGAGCGTGGAAGACCCCAAGGTGAAGGTGTACGTGGAGGGCCACGTGGCCACCAGCACAAGCGAATGCCCCTGCTGGCTGTCAAACAGGACCTGACCTCACTTGCCCAGATTCGAGAACCTGGGATCCTGGGGTGCTCAGGGCCTGTGGCTTGCTGCCTCCCCTGCCCAGGTGCAGTCACCCAGCTCCCCCTGCTGGGTACTGGGTTCCTTCCTCCTCCCACCCATCCCCAGGCAGGCACCCAGCCCCTGCCATCACTTCACTCCCCGCAAGCCTTCATCTTCTGTAGGCTCTGAGCCTACCACCCACTCCCAGGCACTTCCTAATGGGAAGTTGTTCCTTCTGGGGTACAAGTGTGGCTGGGAGACAGAGCTCTGCCCTTTCTGTGGGCACTACCTCTAGCCTCTGGCCTTGGCTTTGGAGTTGTTTCCATGATAACAGGGCCTGATGTACTGTATTCAGTAAACATATTACTATAAATAAAACACCTGTAGCTAGAAAAGACCCTGTATTCCAAATATCTTGTAAATAAAGTCAGTTGAGCTATACCTCGTTTATCGCCTCAATATTTGCATCATAGCGGAGCAGCTCTGCTGCAACTGATGTATTTCCAGCCAAGACGGCGTAATGCAGAGCAGTGTTTTGAAAGTCGTCCGCAAGATTTGGGTCAGCACCCTGTTCCAGCAGGATACTGACACACGCTTCTTTCCGGCATTGTACAGCCTGTTGGTATCGCAGCAAGAAACAGACTGTAAGTGCCAGGCATTCCAAGTTAACATTCCTCAAGTTCCAACAGTTCATTATATTTAAAACAGGTAAATTCATTTTTATTCTAAGTAATTAAATCAAATCCATCTCACGTGGACACGGTTGGCTGCTACACACCTTGATGAGAGCTGTCTTGCCTTCCTTGTCACGAGCATTCAGATCACAACGCCACCCTATAAGGAAAGTCACCACTGGTGACTGGCCGCTCGTGCAGGCTAAGTGTAGGGCAGTCCTGCGAACGTAAGAGGACTGTTTAGGAAATTAGAGCATACTAGTTCAAAGATAGTTACTCACGTAATTGTAAACATTCAACAGCATGCTATTCCTACCCCTTTAAAACTAACATTTAGTCTTCTTATCTTAGTTCTTTCTATGGGGAAAGAACAGTATTTATTAGCTCTTATTACTCACCACATTAATGGAAGAACTACCTGTTTGAATAGAAAGGGCATGCCGTTGAGATTCAGCTCAGCTTGGGTCTGACTTCTACTTTAACACTGTCACTTATTAGCTCTCAATTAGCCTGTCTGTGTCTCAATTTCCTCATCAACAAAATGGGCATGAAGTAGTAGTTATCTTACAGGACCCCACTGCGATGCTTAAATGAAAAGCTATGCAAAATGTCTGGCAGTTCCTTGCACAAAATAACAGCTCAATAATTGTTAGGTAATATTATAATTGTTACCATTACTATTTTACAAAGACAACATTTCAATTCAGTAAAATGACAGTATATCTACTTTGCTGCTGCAAAGATGCGAGAGTACACTGTACTTCAATGATTCTAACATGCTCATTGTCTCACACTTCAACATCTCTGACATGGGAAGGCAATTTAAAATTCATGTCTTACAACCTTATTTGGCAGCTCCTCCCAGGCCCGCCCCGCCCTGCCCCGCCGCTGTTACCTGTTGTTCCTGTCTCTGCTGTGCACGAAATTCTTCTTACGTAACAGCAACACCTCCACTGTGTCCAGATCGCCAAGATATGCGGCTTTGTGGAACTTCTTTAGTTCGTGCTTACGGATGGGATACCTAGGCACGGGGTGCTCATGATCCCTGCGCTCTCTCTGACGGGCGCTGAAGCCCACCCAGCTCACAAACTTAGCGAGTCTCTTCTTCATTTGGCTTATCGCCTTCCGACACCGCTCACTTCCCTCCTGGCCTCTTGCCGCCTCCCGATCTCAGCGCTGGCGCTACAGAAGAGCCACAGAGGTCTCGCTTCCACACCTTGGCTGCAAAGCTCAACGGCTTGGAATGTTTCGTCCGGAACAGTCGTAGCCTAGCAACAGCACTGACCCTCAACTGTCCCTCAACTGTCCCTCCAGAGCCAGTGTCCCTGTGAGTGCGCACAGAGGCCCAGAGGCCCGGTGCGCACGTGGGAGCCTAATGCATTTCAAATCTCTCCAATTGCTTGTGGGCCATTTTGGATTCCTTTCAAATGTTGGTGCTAGGTGGCTGAGTGTTTTGGGACATTTCCAGAAGTGAGGCTTGCCCCTGAGAAAGTCATGTTTGTATGCAACTGTGGTTAGAGTGGGGTGGA
Source organism: Camelus bactrianus (assembly GCF_048773025.1). Lineage (NCBI taxonomy): Eukaryota > Metazoa > Chordata > Mammalia > Artiodactyla > Camelidae > Camelus > Camelus bactrianus. The sequence continues at coordinate 2,521,667 of NC_133566.1, forward strand.
ACCACAGGATGCTGAAGGCCTAGTCCCCCAGAGAGCTCCCCACCAAAAATCTCTATCTCCTTATCCCTCAGTTTATTCCTTTCCCCATCCCTCTGGGCCCCAGCCAGTCTCCAGGGAACTTAGCAGATGCAAACAGCAGAAAGCTGTTTTCATGGTTTCAGAGACTGTGGCAATATGTATCATTAAGTACAAACTTGAGAAACCAACACACGCTCTTGATGAAATGAGAACGTGTTTCCGCACGCCTGCTGACCCTGCTCTGTGGCTCAGCCTTATGTTTACATGCTTTCTTCACTTTATTTTATTTTTTGCTTTTATTTCCACCAATTAAATCTTGAATCAATCCAAGGCTTATTTGGGAGCATGGTATAACATTTGAGAACTTTTTAACCACATAACTATGAAAACACCATGTCAGTTACTCAGCGAGGCCATGCTGCTGGCTGACCACTGGCAGGAGGAGTGGAAGGCAGGGCAGGCCTCTTCTTCCTGCCAAACTCCATCCTTCCTCCCTCAGCTGGCTAATTATGATTTCTGGCCCTGCCAGGATTAAAACTGCAGGGGGCAGTAGAGTTCCTAAGTGGCTGACACTCCTGGGAGCTGGTCTTGAGTGGACTCAACCTGGCAAGTGTTTTGAAGCTGACTCTCTCAGGGGCATTTCTGGACCCACACCTGCCGTCACCTGCAACTCCCCTGACCTAAGTGAATGTGGTGTTACTAATTTACCCTTTTAATCTATCTTTTCTATTAACATACACTGTTATTTCCTTCGTCTTAAAAAAAAAAAATGCGTTCACCTTCCAGCTGTGGCCCCATCTCTCTGCTCTCCGGTACACACGCCTCCTGCCCCTGCAAAGGAGCTGTTCCCATTTGCTTCCTCTGATTCCTCTCATTTTCCATCCAAGCAAGCATGTCCACTGACTGCAACTGCTCATGACAGGGTCACCCACCACCCACCAGGTGCTGACTCCACGGGGAACTCTGTCCTCTCCTTGCATGGCCCGGCAGCCACACTTCCCACCGTTGCTCTCCCCGACTTCCTCAAGCCCTTTCCTCACGGGGCTTCCCAGGCCTCAGGCTGCTCTGGTTTCCTCCCACAGCCCTGGCCAGTCTTCTCAGTCCCAGGCCCTGAATGCTGGCACACAGCACCCCTGAGGCTGTCTTCTGGCCTCTACTACTTTCTGCTGCTGCCCCCATCGGCCTTAGGGCTTTATGTATTCTCTAGAAGTTGACAACTTCCAAACTGCTATTTCCAATCTAGACCTCCCTCCTGTATTCCAGACTCAAATACCCATTGCCTCTCAACGTCATCTCTTGGAAGTTTAATAGGACTTCTCCTAGGCCGGCCCTCTCATGTTCCTGCCCTCATCAGGGCCTGCCCTCACCTGGTCCTCCCCACTATCTCCTGGGCTTCCCCTCACCTGGGCCTGCCCTTTCCTGGGCCTGCCCTCTCCTGGGCCTGCCCTTTCCTCGTCTTGCCCTCTTCCTCCTGGGGAAGTAAGCCAGAAAGAGAAAGAAAAATACAGTATGAGATCACTCATTTGTGGAATCTTAAAAAAATAAGACAAAATAAATACGAAACAGTAACAGACTCATAGACATAGAGTACAAACTTGTGGTTGCCAAGGGGGTGGGGGGTGGGAAAGGACAGACTGGGAGTTTGAAATTTGCAGATACTGACAGGCATATGCAAAATAGATAAACAAGATTATAAAGCATAGCACAGGGAAATATATACAAGATCTTATGGTAGCTCAGGACGAAAAAGAATTTGACAATATATGTATGTTCATGTGTAAGTGAAAAATTGTGCTCTGCACTGGAAATTGACACAATACTGTAAACTGACTAACTCAATGAAAAAAAGGTTAAAAAAAAAAAAGAGTGCTCCATTCAGAGCTATGGTTACGTGCTGATCTTTCAGGGACAAAGACTAGGTTGGAACTAAATGTACAGACTGGGAGATAAAGGGATTTCAACTACTCTAACCACTTCCTATTGAATGAAACAGAGAAGCCAAGCCCTCACATTTCAAAGGGTGACAGGGAGTCAGGGGCCCGGTACGCCCTCTCCCACCTAGGCCTGGGTGGGAACAGTGGGCAGCCCCGGCCAGGGCCACAGGCAACAGTAGCCTCAGCTGTGCCCATCTGGACAGACAGACTGGCATGGCCCCACGGGCTCTGGGACTGCAAGCCCCATGGTGGCCATGGGGGTCATTACCATTCTGGGCCTCTGTGGCCTCTCTAAACTCACCCCTCCCCAATCCCATCTTTCAGGGAAGGATCTACAAACCCAGCCAGAGGGGATGCAGGACAGTGGGGCAGAGGAGAAAAGTCATTCCAGGCATCTCCCAGCCTCCCTGCAGCCCCACTCTCTGAACCTGGGCCCATGTCAGTGCAGAGACCCCTCCCACCTCTGCCTCCTCACATCAAGAGTGACCTATTCGTTGGAGGATGAGGGTGGGGTCAGACCTCAGTCTCTGGCTGTGACTTTGACATCCAACTGCCTCCTCTCTGCCCCACCCACCATGCTGCCTGTCACATGGCCCCTCAGGTGCCCCTTCAGTCTCCCACCTGCACTCCTGCCAGGAAGCTCCCTTCCTCCCTTAACCCCTCCAGACTCTCCTGGAGCTAAAGCCTGGACCCACCTCTGCCTCCTGCCTTGGCCAGGCCGGCACTGTTACCCTCCCCCCATTTCAAGGTGAAGAAACAGGCTCAGACAGGGTCACAGTGAGGAGGCGGGAGTACCCACCCCTGAACTCACAGACTGACCCTAATCTCATGACCCTGGGGTGACCTGCCCTGCTCAAGGAGAGGGTGCTGGCCGTGTGCCAACTGCTCACACCGGGAGGGCGGGCGCTCCTGGCCCGGGTGAGCGGGGATGCAACAGAGCTGTCCTGGCCTCAGGAAGCCAGCACAGCCCACCCTGGACTCACCCCCACGTGAACCCTGGGAAGTTCCTTCTGCCTCTAACTTCACTTTTTCCATCCTTCCTAAAGCCTCTGGCTGGCCATCGCCCCACGCAGAGCTAGGCCAGTGGGTGGAGAAGGGAGATTGAAGTCTGCACCCCAGTGCCCACCCGGACTCCTGGTGCCAGCACCTCTGCTCTGCTGTCCGTGCACATGCCGGCCTCCTGCCCACAGGGACTCATTGCTTCTTGTTGCCTGGGCCCAGCAGTGACCCAAGGTCGGTCACTGTTCTGCAGTCCCCTCCTGGTGTCCTTCCTGACAGGCCTTCTAGGCACAGCAGGAGCTGGGCATGGGTGGCCTCCTGGTTAAGAAGGCACCATGAACATCTCCTTTCTTTTCTAATAGAAAGGCAGTGACTTCAAGAAATTGATACTTCCGGGTAATCTAGGAAATAAAAGATAAACCTTCACAAATCCTGTTCCTGGAGTCTCAAGATCCTGGTTAAGATGGGGGAAAAAAGCTTGATAATAAACAATGAATTCAAACCCTAGTTGTACGCTACTTTACAGTATCACGTGCAAACATCTGACTTTCCAGTCTTGGAGTGGCCCATTTGGGACACTAACTGAACCAGGGTCACCATTTTTTTCCACTTTATAAGTTGTTATGCACCTGAATTATGTGTATCCACGACACAAAAGGTAACATGAACATGTAAACAATAATAGTATACTCCAGAAACTGACAAGCGTAACTATACACAAAATATTTAGAACAAAATGACAATGACACCACTACACATTAGCTTGTGGAACCTCAAACTGAGAATATCTAGTGAGTAAACAAGAAATATCAACTAAGCTACGATAAAACAAAAGTAGTACAGAAATGAATGTCGTACAAAGAAACAAGAGACAGAAGTTTTAAAAAATCCTCAATTCGTCTCTGAAAAGATTAATAAAGTAGAATAATACTTTCCTACTAAGAAAAAAGAGAAGCACACATAACATATTAACAGGTTAACACTTTAAATCAGCCAGTTTATAAATCTCCGCCATCTGTGACGCCTTCCTGTCTGCCCCTCACCTGCACGTTCAGACAAACTGTTCATGCTGTTACTTCTACCACCGTGTTCTCATACGCCCACTCCTTTCACCCCGGGGGCCCTTCCACACCTCGACGGCCCTTACACACCTCGACTGCACTCCAGCAGCCGCCCCTTCGTTACACTGTCCAAATCTTGCCTTCCTCATTCCCTTTTATACCAATACTAGAGCTCTCTTCAACACAAAGCCAAACACATCAGTCTCACTCACAAAAGCCATCAAAGACGCCTATTTTTTTAAAAGCAGAAAGTCAGCCAACCTCTGACCCTAAGTAAACACAGGAAACAGTCCGCTACACCTTCTCACCTCCCACTCCTGTATCACTGGGTCATCTCCTGCTCCCCGAGGGGACCAGCCAGGTGCTTTCATGATCATGTTCCCCCCAGCCTACAGGACACTTCCCTTGCTTCTGCCTCTCAAATTCCTATTCATAATTCCAGTCTTAAGTTTCAATGCCACATCTTCCATGAAAGTACCTCTGATCCATCAGTTACAGTAATTCCCTAATTCCCAACAATCCTTTGTCACTCTCACTGTACCTCTTTTGTAAAACACAATTCTACCTGCATTGGAACTTTTAATTTACATTATCTGTCTCCTTCAAGAGACTACAGTTCTTTGGGTGATGACTGTGTTTTAGCCATCTGTGCGTAACCTTTAGGAACTAGGACAGTGTCCTGTAATAAGCAAATACTCCAGAACTCTTAAGTGTACAGTCAGAATTGAATCTGACAGTAAATGGTAATTATGAGACTACTACTGAGAAATTTATCTTCACTAGAATTCAATGAACTGACTTCTCCAGACACATCACCCACAAATCACTACAGTGACCTTGGGGAAGCATTCTTCCTACGTTTTCCTCAATCTTTCACGTAATGTCTGCAGAAATTACTTTCATAACAATAAATTGAAAAATAAAAATGCAATAAATGCAACAAACCTAACAGTCAAATTGGCTGAACACATTCTGACACTACAAAAATAGTAGTAAAGGTTTAGCTGAACTAAATATGAAAAAGCCAATCAAGCATTTACAGAAGTTCCAAAAACAGATAATCTACACAGAATTAGGGTAAAGGTATTTAAAGGAATGTGTGGGCTAAGGAGTCCAAGAAATGCGTCAGTGTGTTAAAAGGGTAAAACAATCTAAAAATCACCTACCAAGTGATTCTCTGAACCTCAGAAGGGCTATTGGAAAACATCAAGTCATAGGAAAACAATCCAATTCAAAAGTGGGCAAAGGATTTTAATGGACCCTTCTCCAAAGACATACAAATGGCCAGTAAGGCCAAGAAAAGATGCTCAGCATCACTAATCATTAGGGAAATGCCTATCAAAACTACACTGAGATGCTACCGCACGCCCACTAGGCTGGGCACTATCAAGAAAACAGACTATGACAAGTGTCAGTGAAGACGTAGAGCCTTGCAACCCTTTGTGCACTGCTGGCAAGGATGTCAAATGATACACCACTATGGAAAATGATACGGCAGTTCCTTAAAAAATTAAAAATAGAATTACCACTTAATCCAGCAATCCCACTTCTCAGTGTATACCCAGAATTGAAAGCAGGGACTCAAAACATATTTGCACACTCATGTTTCTAACAGTATTATTCATAATAGTCAAAAGGTGGAAGCAACCCACAGATGGATGAATGAATGGATAAACAAAATGTGGTATATACATAAAACAGATTATTTAACCTTAAAAATGAATGAAATTCATTTACAAAAATGAACTTATTTACGAAACAGAGAAAGACACACAGACAGAAAACACATTTATGGTTGCCAAGGGGGAAAAGCGGTGGGAAGGGATAAGCTGGGAGTCTGAGACTTGCAGATACTAACTACTCGATAAATAGAATAAATACCAAGATTCTTCCGTAGAGCACAGGGAGCTATATTCGGTATCTTGTAGTCATGTATAATGAAAAAGTATGAAAAATAACCTATCTATGTATATGTATGACTGAAACATTACGCTATATACCAGAAATTGACACAATATTGTAAACTGGCTATCTTTCCATTTAAAAGAACAAAAAGGATGAAATTCTGACATGCGCCACAACATGGACCAATCTTGAAGACGTAATACTAAATGTAGTAAGCTAGACAAAAAGGGACAAATGTGGCTTGATTCCACTTATACAAGATACACAGAATAATCAAATTCAGAAAGGAGAATGCTTAACGGGGCTGCGTCGGGAGGAGGGATGGGGAGTAACTGTCTAACGGGCACAGAGTTTCAGTTTGGGAAGCTGACATGGTTCTGGAGATGGATGGTGGTGGATCGCACAACAATGTGAATGTACTTATCGCCACTGAACTGAATACTTAAAAATGGCTACAACAGTGAATTTTATGTTATGTATATTGTACCACAATTTTGTAAGTTCAGTAATTTTTTACTATCAAGGAATGTCATGGAAACTATGTATCTGTGACAAAGACTTAAAATTCTAAACTGTCAAACTTTGCTGCATTGTGCTAAAATTATATAAATTCAACACAGAAAAACTGGCTACTACTTACTGACTAGAAGCCCACTTTGCTGTTGTTCAGCACATTATAGTAATTTTTAGGGTGTTAGTAGGTAACTCATTTATAATAACCAAAACACAAGTACAAAAACATAGCCAAAAAATTCATCAGGATCAGTGAAGAGCACCTAAGTTCCTGTACAATGACCTCTCCTGACAATTAGCAGCACAAAATCACAACGGTCTCTCTCACTTCCTACTAGAAGCCCTTGAAAACTAAGACAAAATTGGGATCACTATTAAAGTGGACAAACTAATTATGCAGGTCAATGTAATTACTATTTAACAGATACAGTTATCATTCAACATTTTTTAAAACGTGGGGTCCACGGAAAAACAAATCGTCAATTATACTCAAGAACTGACGTTCATCTTGATGTGCTCTCTCTGGAAGCTTGCTTTGCAGTCTCTAGGAGGTGAAAGGAACACTTTGTATCTCCCATCCATCAATATCTGAATTAACATATTTTAAAGATAAAACCCAAGAAACAACAAAGTTATTAAGAGTGATCTCTGTCATTTAGATGAGACTTGCTCTGTATACAGAAAGCATCACTAGTTGCACTGGAACAGATTCAAAATACCAAATATCACCATTTGTGCCCCACTTTCGCTTCCGTTGTGCCACCACAGTCAATCATGATGTTCTTTAGGCAAAGCAATCAAGTTTACGATTAATCCAAACTTACAGTAAGGGAGTAAAATTCATACTGGGTTATGAGAAAGAGGGATGGGTGGGAATAAAAAGGACATAACAGGTCTATCGCGACAGCATAGTGCACAGCCTCGGGTGTGGCCTCTCCTCAACACGCAGCTGCAGGATCCCCTACTCTGCTGAATTCTGGATTCTTACACCCCCTTAACTGATGTTCCAAAGGCTTCTTAATACAAGCTGAAGCTGATCTTCATCTACCCCTTCTATCCAAATCTGCTCCTTTCCCTGAGGTTCCTCACAGGCTCATGTCAACCTGAAGTTCAGAGTCATCATTAATCCCCTCTCCTTCACCCCGTACCACATTCAAATGATCAGTAAGTTCTCAAATCCACCTCCTCTCACTCCACGACCACTGCCACGCCCAGCTCATGTCCTCACTGAGTCACACCTGTACTACTGCAGTACCCCCCAAGTGCTTCTCTGCTTCCGGTGTTCCCTCCTTCTTCTCCACCCTCCTCTCATAGATCCTCCTTGGGTCCACAGAGCAGTCTTTATGAAACATAGTATCACATCAGCTCCTTGTTTAGAAACCTTCAGTTGATCCTGTGTGAAATCATAACCAGTCCCAATTCTTTATAGCACGTCTTACAAAATCTTTCCAAATCTGGACCTAACGTCTGTCTCTAGCCTCACCTGCCTATACATGGACAGTTGTGCCCCCGTAGGGCTGCCGGTTCCTCTCCTACAGGCTCGCATTCCTTCACATCCCTGTGCCTTTGCAAATGGCCATCTCACTCCCTGAGAAGACCTCCCGCTTCCCCACTCCCTATCCATGCCACGAGTACTTTTACTTACCCTTTAAAATTAGGTTCACGATATCATCAACAAAGAAATTGCAAGGGAAAAAAGAGATGTCGGGGTAATGCAGAGACTAAAAGAGGGTAAGAGCCTACACAAATGCTCTGTGGAATAGTGTTCCTGGCCTGTTTCACAATCATACGGCTAGAAAAAAACAAGAAGCCAATAGGAACCATTTTTTTAAATTAAAAATAGGACACCCCTTATCTATTCCTAGCTAGGTGACAGTGTTTAAAAGCTGATACGTAACATTTCACACCCACGACGATGGCTACCGTCAAGAAAACAGGAAACAACATGTGTTGGTGAGGATGTGGAGAAGCTGAAACCCTGGTGCACTGCCGGTGAGAATGTAAAGTGATGCAGCCATTATGGAAAATGGTACGGTGGTCCCTGAGACAATTAAAAATACAATTACCATTTAACCCAGCAATATCATTTCTCAGTATATATCCCGAAAAATTGTAAGTAAAGACTCAAAAAGTATTTGCACTCATGTTCGTAACAGCGTTATTCACACGAGTCAAAAGGTGGGAGCAACCCAAGTGTCCGTGGATGGATGAACGTAAAAACTAAATGTGGTGTATAGTTAAAATGGAGTGTTACTTAGCTTTAAAAAAATTAATGAAATTCTGTTATGTGCCACAACACGGATAAATCTTGAAGATCTTATGGTTTAAGTGCAGTAAGCTAGAAACAAAGAGGACAAATACTGGGGAGGGTATAGCCCAGTGGTAGAGCGCACGCCTAGCATACACAAGGTCCTGGGTTCAATCCCCAGGAACTTCTCTAAAAATAAACAAACATACCTAATTACCTATCACCACCAAAAAAAACCAAAAAAACAAAAACAAAAAAAAACAAACACTGTTCGATTCCTCTTATATGAAGTATCTAGACTCATCAAATGCATAGAGTCTAAAGTAGAATGGTGGTTGCCAGGGGCAGGGAAGAATGGGAGTAATTACCTAATGAGTTTGGGAAGTTCAAAAAGATCTGGAGATGGAAGGTGGTGATGGCTGCAGAACAATGTGAATGTACTTAATGGTAATAAATTTTATTTTACAACAATTGAATAGAAAAAAATTTTTGAAAAACTGATAGGACAAACTGTTGGCGAGAATGAGGAACAACCACAACTCTCATACATCACTGGTGGAACGTGAAATGCCACAATCTGGGAAAATGCCTGCTAATTGCTTACAAAACTGAACCGATGCCTACCCTGCGATATCCCAGCCCCACTCCTTGGCAGTGACTGCAGGGGAAGGAGAGCATTTCCGTACAAGCGTGGTCACAGCAACTGTGCTCGGAATAATCAGAAGCTGGAACTAACCCGGGTGTCAGTCACCAGGAGAACGGCGAAGCGGTGGTGTCTTCCTACAGTTAAACAGCGGGCAGCAGTAACAGGCACAAAGACTGACACGTGCAGTGACAGAGATAAGCCTCAAAACGATTACGCTGAGTGAAAGGAGAATTCTACTAGAGTAGCTACTGAATGATTCCACTGATATGAATGAATAAAACAGGCAAAACTCATCCACAATGGAAAAAAAATCGGAAGTGTGGTTATCTCTGGGGGATGGAAGTGGGGACTGACTGTGAAAGAAAGGACTTCCTGGGTTGAAGGTGATGTTCTCTATTTTGTTGGGGACTAGGGTTACACAGATGTATGCATTTGTTAAAACCCAATAAATGCCACAATTAACACTTGTGCATTGCATATGGTTATTTTACCTCCAAAAAATGCCACAAAGAAAGCAACTCTAGTTAATGACACATGTGATAGAAATACTTACAGATAAAATGTACCCTGTCTGCAACTTACTTTGAGACATAAGAAATTAAGATGGAATGATGAAAACTTACAGTTTTATACATCAAATAAAAAAAGATGGGACTGATAAAATGGATAGGGGGCTAGACAGAAACATGACAAAGCACACAGAGTAAAATCTTACCTCTAGTATTAAAAAAGGCACCATGAATATCTCCTTTCTTTTCAAATAGTTAGGCAGTGACTTCTTGAAGCTGATACTTCTGAGTAATCTAGGAAAAAGGAAATGACAAACCTTCACAGATCTTTTTCATGGAGTCAGAAGATTCTATTAAGAATGAAAAAAAAACCCTGGATAATAAAAAAGGAATTCAAACCCTAGAAGTATGTTACTTTACAGTATAACATGCAAGTATTTGACTTTCTAGTCTTGGAGTGGCCCATTTGGGACTCTAACTGAACCAAGGTCATTCATTTTTTTCTACTTTTTATTTTAAAAGTTGTTTGTGAACCTGAATTATGCATATCCATGACACAAAAGGTAACATGAATATATAAATAGTAATATACACCAGAAATTGACCAGTGTAACTACACACAAAATACTTAGAACAAAATGACAATGAAACCACTACACATTCGCTTGTGGGATCTCAATAAAAATTCATAAACTAATTTTCTAGGGAGTAAATGAAAAACAGCAATTAAGCTACGATAAAACAAAGAAAAGTAGTACAGAAGAGAATGTCACAGAATCAACAGAGAAACAACAGAGGTTTTTAAAAATCCCCAGTTAGTCTTTGGAAAGACTAATAGAGTAGAATAATACTTTCTTACTAAGGAAAAAGAGAAGCACAAATAACACATTAACAGGTTAACAGATCAAAGAAGGAAAATATGTGATCATCTCAATAAATAGAGAAAAAAATCATTTGATAAAATGCAGCACAGCACCCGTTCCTGACAAAAATAAAAACAATATAAAACACTCTAATCCAAACTGGGAATGGAACTTTTGTAATTTAATAAAAAAAAAAAAGCTGTTAAAATCCTACAATAAAAGCCGTATTTAATATAAAATGATAGACACATTCACTTTTAAATCAGGAACGACAGTGCACACTGTCATTGCCTCTTTTCAGTAAAACCCCAGAGCTCCTAGACCTCTGACAGGAGACTGAGAAAAGCATAAGATTGGAAAGGAAAAAAACTACCATGGTTCTCACAAATATTATGGTCGTAATAAAAATCTAGACACTATTTGAATGAAAAAATACTTCAGCCTCGTTGCTAGATATAAAACAACATGCTAAACTTAGTAACATGCACCAAAAGTAATCAGTAAAAAATGTCATTTCAAAAAATTTTCTTTAGAATGTTAACAAGAAGTTTAAGTATCTGGGAACAAATTTAAGAAAATATGCAAGAGACAAGTAAGATGTTATATTAAGTGACAAAACCTCACCAAAGAGCACAAAGGGCATTTTTAAAAGGCAACCATGGTGCTGGATGTGAAAACAATACCATAAAATATCAATTCTCCTGGAATGAATCTATAAATTCAATGCATTTCTTCATCAAAATCCTAGAAAATGTATTATTTATAAAGGTATGTGACAATGTGATTCCTAAACTGATATGAAATAGTAAGAGGCCAAGAACAGCCAAAGGGTTTCAAAGAAAAAGAATGACGAGGGAAGAATTTTCTTTCAACTAGTAAATCTTATTCTAAAGCTGTTTTCATTAAAATCTGTGCTATTAGTATAAGGAAAGAAAAATGACCAAAAAAGAGAGAACAGAATCCGCAGAAACATCTACGTATATTTGGGAGTTTGGTGTATGGCATTAAAAATAAGGGAAGAAAGGACAAAATGACACGTGGATCATCAGTCATCCACATGGAAATAATATATAAATCCCTCTCTTGGTCTGTTTACAAAAATAAATTCCAGATAAAATGTAAAAAACCAAACTATAAAACTCATGTAAGAGGATATCCTTTATGCCATTAAAGTAGGAATGGAAATAAAAGTCACACACACAAAAACTTAACTTTAAAGGAAAATACTGATAATTAAAATGGAAATCACTGAAAACGAATTTAAAAAATATGCCATAACAGCATGGAAGGAGGCACCTCCAACATAAAAGAGCGCTTAGCATCAGAAACCCAGAAATAACAAGAACTTTGAGAAATCAGTGCAAAGGGCAAATCCTTACTAGGAAAACGGGCCAGTGATGTGAACAGATAGTTCAGGGACAAGAAAACCCAAAGTGTCATTGAACACATGGAAAGCGACGAAGAGTCACGAGTGATCAATGAGAACCATCAGAACTGGCAGAAATTAAGAGTCTAAAACAACAAGGCTACGTGTCATGCTCTATCAAATAAAAAAAGACGTAAGACGTCTAAATATTAGGAACATGCAAGGATGTGGAAAAACAGCAAACTAAAAACACGGATGAGGAGAATGGAAACAACTAAGAAATCAACTTGGCAAAAACCAATGGAATTAAGCTACTCTAGTCTAAAGAATCCCACTTCCGGGGATATTAAGGCACATTACTTAGAGAAACCTCACCTGAGTACCTAGGAGATACGCACAAAGATGTCCCATGGAGCAGTTTGTAACGGCCAAGGACTGCAGACAATCGGAACGTCCACGAATAGGGAAATACATGAACTGTGGCGGGTCAGTCAGTAGACTGCTTTTATTTATTTACTTTTTTTATTGAAGTATAGTCAGTGTACAATGTTGTGGTCAGTCAATAGACTACTGTATAAAGGTTAAAATGAATGAACTAGATCTATACATATAAAGATAGATAAAAATTAATAAAAAACAATTTGCATTTGGATACATACAGTATATCATTATACAAATTTTTAAAATATATAAAACTGTATCTTGTGTTCCTTAGGTAAATGCACATATAGGAAAAATAAACATGGATGGGAAGGAGAAACTGCCCAACTTCACGTGGGTGATAAGCTCAGGGGGACATAACAGGTAATGGGTGCTTTATTTCTAAAACAAACAACAAAACAACAAAGATAGAAGCCAGTACAGCAGAGTGTTCACATTTATAAAATTGGGTTGGTGGGTATACATGTACCTGATGTTCTGTACATTTCTATACATTTGAAATATTTCATAATTAAAAATTTTTAAGTGTGTGGGCAGTTCAGGAGGTGGATGTGGAAAACGCAGTTTACCGTTTCATGAGTACTGACAGCAGAGGAAAGGAGACCTGATGGAGGCTTAAAAACAAATTTTAAACAGGGAATGTGCTACCTCTTCTCCTAGACTACAGTTCACGTGTATATGCGTATACACACAGGTACGCACGTATGTGTGTGCACATTCATTTTCATTTGGAAACAGGAGAATACGAGGAAAAGAGGATCCAGGGAACACCTGCGCTAAGGCTCCTGGCTGCCATTCAGCCTGTAGGTCCCAGCACAGCAGGACCATGTGACATCAGTGCCTGCAAGTTAGAGTGTGTTTTGTTCTTAGTATTTTTATGGTATTCCTTTTTCTACATTTATCAAGTTGGCTATAATGGCTGTGAACCTTGACTAATAACAATGATGGACACGTGCTGTTTCTGATTTTACTGGAATAAACAAAGAAGAACTTTATCACAGCAATGGAGCCCATGCACCATGGAGTCAGACTGTCTGGGTTTAATCTCAGGTGCTAGCACTTACCAGGTATAAACTTAAGCAGATAATTTAATATGAGTCTCCCTTTGCTCATTTATACAATGGTGAATGATTAAGGGAAGTTGACTCTTGCCTCCTCTACACCATTGGTCTCACCTGAATGCTTTCTTCCAGGCGGCAGCACTCCAGGCCTGGCAGCATCTCTATAACCCGGTTGGGGCTGAACGGACACAACAGCTCAGTGAACTGCTCTGCGACACACGGAGACGTTTGCGGCAATTCTTGATTTACAACAACATCTTCTCTAAAACAAAAAGCATTATGTAATCACATCTATAATTAAAGCTACAGGTAAAAAGTACGTTACCAAGACTGCTTTTTGGCCAGGTAAAACTGCAAATTACATCAGAGACCTTCTAAAGCATGGTATTTCTCATTTAAGTGGAAAAACAATCTTCAGTAACAATATTCAGCGGTGGCGCCTCTAAGTCATACTCACACTACAGGGTTAACTTTCTATAAATTGAATCTAATGGTATAGTTCCCTTGCGTAAAACACTTAGTAATTCTCCAGCACACAGAAGATTCAGTATATTATTTCTTAGCTTTACATATTAAACTGTTCACTGTAAGCCCCCAAACCCTATTTTCCAGTCTCTATACTTCTAACTCTTCCCCCCGACATATTTATAGCTTCATCTTCTGCTGTCGCCCCCACGTCATCCTCTGAAAATGCATGACGCTTTGTGCCTTTAAGTCTCTGCACACCCAGGACACTTTATCTAGAACTCCTGCCCAATTCTCTGCCTAGACAACTGATACCAATTATTTAAGCCCAGTTCGTGCGTATCTAGGAACTCCTGTCTGACTCTCTCACACAGTCGATCCCTCTCTCCTCTTGTTCCTGCAGCACTTTTTTACTATGTCTGGTGTAGAGCTTTTAACACTGTACTGTGCTTATACAAGTGCTTCTCAGCTCCTATGAAAAAATTAAAGAAAACAATGTACACTTATCTGTGCCCCCCAGAGACTACCATACTGTGGGAGGTGGGGGGTGGGGGGCACAGTAGTGGGAAAATGAAGCGTGTCAGTGAATGAACTCCGCATCTCTGTCTCTTATGCCAGCTGCCTCCCACTCACTGCTGTGGTTTCCATCCTGTGTACGTGTCTCCTACTACTATTACTGCCACGTGGGGACCCTGGGTTGTGCTACATGTCCCTGTCACCGTCCTGTTCCCTATCTCTACCACTCAGTGGCCATAAAGGTAGTGAGCAAAGCACTCTCCCAGCAGTGCCGTGGTGATGACGAGTGGAATACTAGCTGCATGATACATACAGTACTTCCAACTGAGCATCTCAGTATTCAACATTAATACAGCTATATTCCAATTAAGATTTTCCAAGAAAAATTCTAGTCATCATTAACACAATGTGAGGATGACAGAAGTCTGAATAAATTACATGAAACCCAAAGAGAATACCGTTGCAGCTACTACAGCAGAAGATATGGGGTGGGGGCTTCTGTGGTTATGATGTCTAGGGTGAGTGCAAAATTTACCTGAAGTTTTTTAAGGACTGTTTCAATCTGTTTAGAAAAGTGAGTAGCAACCAGCTCTGCAGCTTTACCAGGCTTCAGGGACACAAGTTCCTGGAATGAAAGGCAAAGATGAAATGATCTTTAACATTAAATTTAAATAGAATTTCCACAGATGTGAAGCATGATCACCTCCTTCAAAATTTTCATGGGCTTCTACACTGCCTTTCAGGAGACCTCAACACAGGGCCTCAATTTTAATTAAAGGCATATTTAGCAAAATTTTAAAAGTACCATGTGAAAAACCTGATTTTGATATAAAAGGTGTAATTCAGAATTCTTAGAAAATGAAAGCACTAAACATTCAGGACTTAGATGACGACACCTACAGGATGAAAAGGAAAAAACACCTCCCCAAACTCCCCTCAGGGAATTTCATCCTTGATCTTAGAGCCCTAAATTTAAACAAATGAAAAAAAGGAATATAGCTGCAATTTCTCTGGCTAAGAATTCTGAAATTTTACTTCTGATGCCTGGTGGATTTTGAAATCAGAAGTGTCTTAAGAAAGGAACTTAAGGTCGTAACTCTAAGAGGTTGACCGCTCTTGGTAAGGCCAATTTCTGTTGAATCTAAGACCTCCAATCTGCCCTCTCTTTGAACCTTCCTCAGTACCACTGGCTCTTCTTTTCTTCTTGAAACTCTTTTCGTGCTTGGTTTCTGTGACCCTGTTACACCTTTTCAATTGCATTTTCTATTGCTAAAATGCAAAGATTGGCTACAGATCAACATATTATATTGCCAAATAAAAATAAGTTATTATGACTGCAAAATTTATGATATATCTAGTAATTTTATGATAGTATTTGTAGATGAATAATAATTAGCTGATAGAAATAACTAGTTTATACCACTTTATACATCTCAAAACAGAGAAGGTAGTATCACAAATAAAAAAGAAAATGTTACTACTGATCTTCAGACATTAAGAAGAAAGTATTATGAATTAATGTTGAGAATCTGAATGGGTAAATTCCTGGAAAAGTATAATTTACTAAGCTGATGTAAGAAATGGAAAAGCTGCGCTGATTTTTAACCACTAAAGAAGTTGAATAAATAGTCAAAAATCTTCCCATATGGAACACTCTAGGCCCAAATAGCTTCACTCTAAGTCCTAGCAATCATTTAAGGGAGAACTATTCCCAACATTAAATCTCATAAAGAACAGAAAAGAGGGAAACTTCCTCAGCTCACTGTATAAGGCTAACAAAATTCTGATACCTAAACCCAACAGAAGATAAGAAAGAAAAGGAAAATCACAGATCAATCTTATCGTGAACACTGATACAAACAAACATCCTAAATAAAAACAAAACACAAAATGTATAAAAAGGATAATATACTAGGATCAAGTTACGGTTATCCAGAGTTCAAGGGTGCTTTAACATCAATAAAATTTATAACGACAACATAACGCCATTTGCAGCAACATGGATGCTCCTGGAGAATGTCATTCTAAGTGAAGTAAGCCAGAAAGAGAAAGAAAAATACCATATGAGATTGCTCATATGTGGAATCTAAAAAACAAAAACAAAAACAAACAAACAAACAAAAGCAAAGCGTAAATACAGGACAGAAATAGACTCATAGACAGAGAATACAGACTTGTGGTTGCCAGGGGGGTGGAGGGTGGGAAGGGATAGACTGGGATTTCAAAATTGTAGAATAGATAAACAAGATTACACTGTATAGCACAGGGAAATATACACAAAATGTTATGATAATTCAGAGAAAAAAATGAGACAATGAGTGTGTATATGTCCATGAATGACTGAAAAATTGTGAACACTGGAATTTGACACATTGTAAAATGATTATGAATCAATAAAAAATGTTTAAAAAAATTTATAACGAAAATATAAGGGAGAAAAGGTAATAAAATTTATTCTTGAGAAAAACTGTTAGCATACTAGAAATAAAAGCCTTCCATAAAAATTTTATTGTAAATATTGCACACGTTAGAAATAAAAAATTTTTAATTATTAACAATAGCACTACTGTGCTAAAAAATATACAGTTGTGACAGTAAATCTAACAATCTAGAGATGAAAAATCTCTACAGAGAAAATTTAAAAACTTTATAGAAAGACAACTGAATAAAGGGTTATGCCAAATGGTCACTAAAAAGAAGAGTCATGATGTAAAGATGTCAATTTAAACTGACATTGAATGACAGATTCAGTGCAACCCCTATTAGAATCAGAAGGTTAAAAACGTTTTGGGGTGGAATTTGACAAGTTGATTCTAAAGTGTATTTGGAAGTATCAAAGGTCAAGAATAGTCAATACTCTCTTAAAGATATCAATAAAGTAACAATATTTAGGACAGTGTGGTACTGATGTAGAGACGAAGATCAATCAAACAGAAGAGGGCCCAGAAAAACAGACCAAGCATATAGACCCTTGCTACACTCATGGTAAGGCCACACTGCTGAGCATGGGGAAAGGCAACCTTTCAAAATAACTGCTGCTGGGAGAGCTAGGCATCCATATTTTTTAAAATTAGATGACTCTCCACCTCAAACCATATACAAAAACTGCTTTCAGATGGATGTAAGATTTAAAGATGGAAAAAAAAAACTTCTAGATAATAATATAGGAGTACTTTTCCTTTGATATGGAAAGAAAAAATTATTTTGACTACTTGAGAAAAAAAAAGTTTTTATTAAAAAAGAACCATAGAAAAAAGCCAGAGAGAATATTTACAACAGGTATCACTGACAAAAAGACTTAACATCCAGCTACATAAAGAACTCCTACAGATCAGTTAAGACAAGAGACATTCCACCAGAATTTTTGAGCAGAAGACTTGAACAAGCACAGAAAGGAAATTTAAATGGCCAACAAACATAACAAGGCTACCAATCTCATGAATAATTAAGAATACATAAACTTAAAACATAATGAAATATTACACATACACTAGATTGACAAAATTTTAAAATCCAGCAAAAATACACAGCTAATGGCAAGGGGAGGAGGGTTGCCCTGGGGAAGCCTTTGGTTTTGCCCCAGGCTTCCCTGTCTCCCCAACACCTGGCTTGTGGGCACCCTTTGCTGTCCCCGGTGGCAGGACACATATTTCCCAGTTTACTTAGTGGGGGTTGGTAAGATGAGGTCAGCTGGTACTGGTCAGGTGACCCCCACCCCCCCGCCCACCTGTGGCAGCAGAGGCCACCCCCAAGCCAGGCCGCAAGGGAGACTGGAGCAAACAGGCCAGCTTCTCCAAAGCAGGCCCCCTCCCCCAGCTGCCCCCTGCTCCCTGACTACACCACACCCACCTCCTGAGAGCTGGCTGACCTGGGGACCTGCCTAGAGTGAACCTGGGGTAGCAGAGGCCGCTCCCAGGCCAGGCCAGGCCAGGCCACAGGGAGATGGGAGCAAATGACTGGCTTGGAAGGGGCAGCCCCCCTCCTCCCGTCGCTGCTGCCTCCGCTGCTACCATCCTCCCAGCCCCCTGACTGCACTGAGCCCATGGTATTACCAAAGTGGGTCCAGAGGGAACATATCTCAACATAGTAAAAGCTATTTGTAACAAACCTATAGCCAGCATAATACTCTACGGTGAAAAGCTGAAAGCCTTTCCACTAAAACCTGGAACAAGACAAGGATGCTCACTCTCACCAGCTCTATTCAATACAGTATCAAAAATCCTAGCATAGCAATTAGACAACAAAAAGAAAGAAAAGGGATCCAAGTTGGAAGACAAGAGGTAAAATTGTCATTCCATGCGGATGACATGGTACTATACACAGAAAACCCTAAAGGCTCCGCACGAAAACTGTAAGAGCTACTGAAAGAATTCAGCAAGGTAGCAGGACACAGCAACAACATACAGAAATGAGTGGCATTTCTCTACACGAAAGTAATAATCCCTTTTAAAACCACCCAAAAACATAAAATACGTAGGAATAAATCTGACCAAGGAAGTGAAACACATCTGCAAAGGCCTACAAAACACTGACTAAGGAAATTAGAAAGGACTTAAAGAAATGGAAATATATCCCATGTTCTTGCATTGGAAGAATTAATATTGCTAAAATGGCCATACTACCCAAAGCAATCTACAGATTTAATCAGATTCCTATCAAATTACCCAGGACATTTTTCACAGAATTAGAACAAATCATCCTAAAATTTATATGGAATAATAAAAGATTCAGAATTACCAAAGCATTATGGAAGAAAAAGAACGAAGCTGGAGGAGTAACCCTCCCAGACTGCACACAATACTACAGAGCTACAATCAAAACAGCATGGTATTCATACAAAAACAGACATACGGATCAATGGAACCGAATGGAGAGCCCAAAAGTAAACCCACAAACTTCTGGTCAATTAATCTTTGACAAAGGAGGCAAGAATATACAGTGGAGTAAAGACAGTCTCTTCAACAAACGGTGTAGGGAAAACTGGACAGCTGCATGCAAATCAATGAAGTTAGACTACTCCCTCACACCATACACAAATATAAATTCAAAAATGGCTAAAAGACTTAAACATATAGACAAGATACTATAAACCTCTTAGAAAAAAACATAGGCAAAACATTACCTGATATATAATACCTCAGCAACATTCTCCTATGCCAGTCTACCCAAGCAACAGAAAAAAAAAAAAAAAGCAAAAATAACCAAATGGGACCTAACTAAACTTATAAGCTTTTGCATACCAAAGGAAACTATAAGCAAAACAAAACAACAGTCTATGGAATGGGAGAAAATAATTATAAATAATTCAACTGGCAAAGCCTAAATTTCCAGAATATATAAGCAGCTCATAAAACTTAATAACAAAACACAAACAGCCCAATCCAAAAATGGGCAGAAGACCTAAACAAGCAATTCTCCAAGGAAGAAATACAAATGATCAATAGACACATGAAAAAATGCTTAATATCACTAATTATCATAGAAATGCAAATCAAAACTACAAAACCCCAGTCCGAACAGCCATCATGCAAAAGTTCATGAATGATAAATGCTGGAGAGGGTGTGGAGAAAAGGGAACCCTCTTATACTGCTGCTGGGAATGCAGTTTGGTGTAACCATTACGGAAAACAGTATGGAAATTCCTCAAAACACTAAAAATAGACTTACCCTGTGATCCAACAATCCCACTTCTGGGTATATATCTGGACAGAACTCCAGTGCGAAAAGATACCTGCACCCCAGTATTCATAACCCCACTATAATATAACAGCCAAGACATGGAAGCAACCTGAATGAAGCAACAGATGACTGCATAAAGAAATCGTGGTATATTTATACAATAGACTACTACTCTGCCATAAAAAAGGATAAAATGATGCCATTTGCAGCAACATGAATGGACCCAGAGATCATTATTCTAAATGAAGTGAGCCAGAAAGAGAAAGAAAACTATCACATGATATCACTTATATGTGCAACTTAAAAAAAAAAAACAAACCACTATGAGCTCATCTACAAAACATGAACAGACTTGCAGACTTAGTAAACAATCTAATGGTTACCAGGGAAATGGGGTGGGAAGGGAGATTTAAAAATGTTTGCCACTATATGTAAAAGACTTTTTTTTTAATTTCTTCTGCATAGCACAGAAACCTATGTTCAATACCTGGTAATAACCTAAAATGGAAAAGTTGCTACAGCCACCAACTGAGGAAGAAAGAGAAGAAAGGAGATGTAGTTATCCTGGGCTAGAGCCCAGTCCTGGGAAAAACTCATGCACCCCAATGTTCACAGCAGCACTATTTACGATAGCCAAGATACGGAAACAACCCAACTGTCCGTCAACAGATAACTGGATAAGGAACATGTACATATACACAACGGAACACTACTCAAACACACAAGAAGAATAAAACAATACCACTTGCAGAAATACGGATGGATCCGAAGACTGTCATTCTAAGTGAAGTGGGCCAGGAAGACGAAAAAAAAAAAAAAAGCCATATGACATCATTCATATGAGGAATCTAAAAAATAGTAACAGTAATAATAAGGCCACAAATGGACTTAATTATCATTTTGACTTCTTGAATATGTGTAAGCACATCGGACTGTCCATGATTAGATCACCACATTCTGTTGATTCTTACTTTGTAGTTGGCTTTATTCCTTTAATAACTATGTAAGTTTGAAAATCTAACCTCTTCCTAACAATGATAAATAGTACATGTACGTAAACTAAAAAATAGTGCAGTATAGCGTATGTACGTATCTACATGCAATATAATGTGTACGTGTGGTTGAACTGTAGCAATTCTACCTAATAAAACTGGAAAAGGGGGTGGGGGGGAAACAGACATACAGAACAATGGAACAGAATAGAGCGCCCAGAATTAAACCCACAAACTTCTGGTCAATCAATCTTCGACGAAGAACACGCAGTGAGTAAAGACAGTCTCTTCAGCAAAAGATGTAGCAAAAATTGGACAGCTGCATGTAAATCAATGAAGTCAGGCTACTCCCTCAGACCATACACAGAAATAAATTCAAAGTGGCTTAAAGACTTAAACATGCAGACAAGACACTATAAATATCTTAGAAGAAAACCAACGGCAAAACATTACCTGGCATAAGCTCTCAGCCATGTTCTCCTAGGGCAGTCTACCCAAGCAACAGAAATAAAAGCAAAAATAAAGAAGCAAACAGGACCTAACTGAACTTACAAGCTTTTGCACAGCAAAGGAAACCATAAGCAAAGCAAAATGACAGCCTACAGGATGGAAGAAAATATCTGTAAATGATTCGACTGACAAAAGGCTTAATTTCCAGAATATATTAAAAGCTCATAAAACTTAGTAACAAAAAACAAACAACTCAATCCAAAAATGGGCAGAAAACCTGAACAAGCATTTCTCCAATGAAGACCACAAATGGCCAACGGGCACACAAAAAAATGCTCGAGTATCGCTAATTATCAGAGAAATGCAGATCAAAACTACAAAACCCCAGTCAGAATGGCCCTCACTCAAAAGTTCATGAATGATAAATGCTGGAGAAGGTGTGGAGAAAACGGAACCCTCTTACACTGCTGGTGGGAATGTAGTCTGGTGTAGCCATTATGGAAAACAGGATAGAAATCCCTCAAAAAACTAAAAATATCCAGCAATCCCACTTCTGGGTATGTATTCAGAGGGAACTCCAATGCAGAAAGATAACCTACGCCCCAGTATATACAGCACCACTACACAGATTAGCTAAGACGTGGAAGCAACTGAAATGAAGCAATAGGTGACTGTAAGTTCTGATATTATTTATACAACGGAATACTACTCTGCCGTAAAAAGGATAAAACAATGCCATTTGCAGCAGTATGGATGAACCTAGAGACTGTCATTCTAAGAGAAGTGAGCCAGAAAGAGAAAAATGCCATATGGTATCACTAATACGCGCCATCTTAAACAAAAAAGAAGACACTGTGAACTCCTCTGCAAAAGAGAATAAGATTCAGACTTGGTAAACAATCTTACGGTTACAAGGGAAAGGGGGTGGGAAGGGATAAATTTGGGAGATGGAGATTTACAGATGTTAGCTACTGTATAAAAACGGATTTTTTTTTAAAGTTTCTTCTGTATAGCACACAAGCCTACGTTCAATACCTGCTGATAACCTAAAATGGAGAAGTCGCTACAGCCACCAACTGAGGAAGCAAGAGAAAAAAGGTGAGTCAGTTATACTGGACTAGAGCCCAGTCCTGGGAAAGTCCTTGCCAGCCACTGAGACTGTCCACTGACCGCACTGCGCCCTCCTCCCAGGAGCAGGCTGACACGAAGACAGGATTCCTATGTGAATTTCGGGCAGCAAAGGCCGCCCCAGGACAGGCCTCTGGGGAAATGGGAGCAAGTCCCTCCCCCTCCCATCGGAGCGCAGCAACCCCTCCCCGCCGCCTCCCCCTAACAGCACCACGCCTGCCTCCCTGGAACCCACTGACTTGGAAACAAGTGTCCAGCGAACCTGGGGTAGCAGCGAGAGGGGCGCTGCCCCCGGCGAGCTGATCAATTTGCCCTTATCTCCCCCCGCGGCAGGGCCTGAGGACTGCCTCTGCTGCCCAAGGCACTTCCCGAGGTCAGCCTGCCCCTGGGAGGCGGGCGCGGTGTGGTTGGCAGCAGCGGCAGCGGCAGGTTTAGGGGTCCGCCTCTGCGAGCCTGTGGATTGCTTCAAACTGCCCACCGGCGTGTCCTGGCCTTGACCTCTGCTGCCCCAGGTTTGCAGGGCTCAAGTTTCAGGTCACCCTGCTCCTGGAAGGGAGACCTGTGCTTGTGCTGTCAGGGGGCAGCGGCGGTGGCGGGATTGGGGCTGCCACATGCTAGCGCGGGGATTTGCTCCCATTTCCCGCTGTCGCTGCCGCCGACCCCCGACAGCACCTCCTCGTCTCCCAGGGGCAGAAATGACCTGCAACATAGGCCCTGCAAATCTGGACAGCAAAAGCTGCCCCCAGGACAGGACGCAGGAGAGACGGGACCAAATTCACAGGCTCCCAAGGGTAGACCCCTCTCGCCGCCCCCGCCGCCCCCGCCGCCTGACAGCACCGCACCGGCCTCCTGGGAACAGGCCATGGTCCGAGGGCCAGTCGGACGTGCTCCCTTGCCATTCAGTGCCCTCCCACCTCCTGGGGTGGCGGCATCCGCTATCCCCTGTGTATAAGCGGCAACGAAGAGGCGCCCGTACTACTACTGAGCGGGAAGGACAAGTGGGCACCACGAACCACGCGGTGGCCCCCGACACACCTCAGGATCCTAACGGGTCGCGAGGCCCGGGCCTCAGCTACGCACCGCTACCCGCGAGCGCAGCCCAGGCTTCACCCGCCGGCTCCCGACCTGCCCGCACACACCAAGCGCCCCCTTACCGGCTCGGCGGCGGCAGCGGAGGCAGCAGCAAGCGGCGGCCCAGACCCCAGGCAGCGTTCCTCCTCCAGGAGCTGGTCCGGGAGCACTCGGCTCCCGCCCGGCTTTCACACGCTCCGGGCGGGTCCTGTCGGCGCGTCTGTGCGTCCACGCGCATGTGCGCCCCTCCTCCTCCCGCCCGCAGCGCGGACGCTCGGGCTGGAAATCCTGTTCCTGGGGAGGTGGGGACTGGTGCCAGGCTGGGGGCAAGGGCCTGGCAGTGGGGCGGGGGGGCCCATCCCTTTACCCGCCCCACCGGGTCTCCATCCTTAACACCTCCATCCCGTCACCTACCGGTCCTGGCACCCAACCAAAACCACGACCAGCTCAGGGCCAGGCCACATCCCCTAGCCCCCACTCCCCCTGCTCGCCTTCCCTCCCAAAACCTGTGACTGCCCCCCCCACCTACAGCCAAGCCCCCAAGTCTCCCACCGGACCCACGAAATGGGACTTCCTCTTACACCGAGATCCCCGCCCCGACACTCCACCACGCTAGTAACCTATGGCCCCCACGCCACAAGCTCACCCCTCATGCCTCACTGCAGGACTCCCAACATCCCAAGATGATCCCCCTCACCCCTCAGTGGGGTCAGTTCCTCTCTGAGCGGCCCCTCACCCCTCAGCGTGTCCCCCCTCACCGTGGGATCCCCCCCACTCCTAGTGCATCCCTCCCCCAGGTGACCCCTTCACCCATCACCTTGCGTGTGGGGCGTGGAGGTCTGGGCTCTGGTCCCCATGGGGACTGCCACCAGCGGGGATCCAGCCTAGTGTGCTGCTGCACAGCTAGTGTTGGAGGCTACAGGGTGTGGCGGGTGAGGCTGGAGGCGGTTCCAATACCTGCCCCTGCACCCTGACCCCTGCTCTGTGCTCTGTGCCTCCTCTGAGCCAGCGGGTCAGGGTGGTCCTAGGCTGCCCACCACTGGCAGGTGGGTCATGGTTCGTTGATGGCCCTGATGATCATCAGGACCCCTAGGGCGGAGACATTGGGCACGTGGACCTGCAGGGGTGAGGGTGGTGCGGAGGGTGCAGCTGAACCTGGGGACCGGTAGCAGGCAGGTGGGCTATGTGCATGGCCTGGGCTCAATCCTGGTGGGTTCAGGGACCCTGTTTATTCACGCCAGGGCAGAGGGAAGAGGGATGGGAGCTTCGAAAGTGTCCAAGCCAAGGCTAGAGAGCAAAGCAGGCAACTGCACTGGCCAGGCCACCTTGGAACCCTCCACAACCCTGGTCTTTGCCTACGGAGAGACTGACCTTCACCTGCCAATGAGACGTCGCCTCCCCCTCCCCCCATATAGTTTACAGGCAATTGAAGGGACTTTGATAGGTAATTATAATAGGAGATCAGGTCCACAGTTATGGTGAACCTGGCAGGGCTCCTGCGTGAACCCCAGCCTGAGGCAGAGGAAGCCCCACTCAGAAATATCCTCTTACCTCTTACCAAGGCACTACGTAGTAGAAAAAATCTGACTCCGTATTAGATCTGTTCCTTTTATTTTAACACTCTGTCCTGTTTTCTAGGCTCAGTCTTGCCAGCTCTGCACCTTGTGTAAAACAATGTTGCCTTTAGCCTGAAATACACAGGAGAGCCTATTCTCAAGGCTCTGACCTTTAAGGATATTAACACTTTTGCACTCCTATAAAGATAACAAGTTGCAAAATAGAAAATAACCTTTGTTTTGTTGGAGGTTGTACAGGGGCACCTTGACCTGACCCATGTGGACAGCTGCAAAGGATTCCAAGAACATGAAAAGTCCTACACCAAGAAGTTTGCACCAACCAACCACATCCCCTCCCCCTTTTACTAGAAAAGGAGCCTGAAGTCTGACTTGGGGAAGATGGTTCTCCAGGACGTCAGTCTGCCATTAACTTGGTCTGCAGCTGTCCACGTTGGTCAGGTCATGCTGGCCCTGTAAAACCTCTAACAAAATAAATGTTATTTTCTATTCTGTAAATGGTTGTCTTTATGTTGGTGCAAAAGGGTTAATATCCTTAAAGGTCAGAGCCTTGAGAATAGGCTCTCCTGTCTATTTCAGGCTAAAGGCAACATTGTTTTACAAAAGGTGCAGAGCTAGCAAGACTAAGCCTAGAAAACAAGGCAGCGTTTAAGCCAAAAGAGCATATCTAATATGGAGTCAATTTCTTATTTTCTTTTACAGTATATTCTATTTTTATGGTTTAAGTTTACAATTATGAAGTTCAGCCTTTTTCCATTTTAAATTGTGCAATTCAAGAGCATTAAATGCATTTACAATGCTGTGAGACCAACACCACTGTCTGGTTTCAGACTACTTCCTTCCTCAACGTAAAAGCTTGTATCCAAAGCACAACCCATGTCCTCCCTCCCCCAGCCCAAGACAAGGCCTAATCCCCATTCTCTTTCTCTCTCTCTCTCCACCCATCCTGGAGATTCCCTATCAAAGAATTCATAAAAAAGGTGGCTTTTTGTGTCTGCCTACATATCTGAAGCAGGGACTGGTGAATTATTTTTTACATGAATTCGCATTTTTGTATTGAGAGGAAAATCCAGATGGATTAAAGATGAGATGCACAAAATGAAGCCCTTTTAGTAACTATACTAACTCTGTGCATAATCTTGGGGTAGGCACTGCTGTTCTAAGTGTGAAGCCACAGCCAGAAGGGAGACGCTTAGCTCTTCCTATGTCAAAACAAAACCAAAAGCAATGTTACAGAGGCCACAGGGAGGTAGGCACCGTGCAGTCAGAGGGTGGCTACAGGGAGGGGTGCTGCCCTCCCTCAGCAGGTGGACTAGCTCCCATCTGTCCTAGGGCCTGTCCTGGGGGCGGCCTCTGCTGCCCCAGGTTCACAGGATGCATGTCTTCATGTCAGCCTGCTCCTGGGAGGAGGGCGCAGTGCATTGAGGGGGCAGCATCAGCAGCAGTCAAGGACTTTCCCAGGACTGGGCTCTAGCCCGGGATAACTACCTCTCCTTTCTTGCTTCCTCAGTTGGTGGTTGTAGCAGCTTTTCCATTACAGGTTACTACCAGATACTGAACATATGTTTCTGTGCTATACATAAGAAGCATTTTTTTAATCTATTTTTATATATAGTGGTTAACATGTGTAAATGTTAGCCACCATACATAAAAACTCCCAAATTTATCCCTTCCCACCTCCTTTCCCTGGTGACCATACAACCATACAATTATTTACTAAGTCTGCAAGTCTCTTTCTGTTTTGTAGATGAATTCCTAGTGTCTTTTTTTTTAACATTGCACATATCGGTAGTATCATACAGTATTTTTCTTTCTCTTTATGGCTCACTTCACTTAGAATGACGATCTCTATGTCCATCCATGTTGCTGCAAATGGCATTATTTTATCCCTTTTTATGGCAGAGTAGTATTCCATTGTAGAAATACGCCACATCTTCTTTATCCAGTCATCTGTTGCTTCTATAGTTTGCTTCCATGTCTTGACTGTTGTATATAGTGGTGCTATGAATACTGGGATGCAGGTATCCTTTCGCACTGGAGTTTCCTACGGATACATATCCAGAAGTGGGATTGCTGGATCATAGGGTAAGTCTATTTTTAGTTTTCTGATGAATTTCCATACTATCTTCCATAATGGCTACACCAAACTACATACCCCCAACAGTGTAGGAGAGTTCCCTTTTCTCCACACCCTCTCCAGCATTTATCATTCATGAACTTTTGAGTGATGGCCATTCTGACTGGTGTGAGCTGATACCTCATTGTACTTTTGATTTGCATTTCTCTGATAATTAGTGATATTAAACATTTTTTCATGTGTCTATTGGCCATTTATAGTCTTCATTGGAGAAATGCTTGTTTAGGTTTTCTGCCCATTTTTGGATTGGGTTTTTTTTTGTTATTAAATTTTATCAGCTGTTTGTATTTTCTGTAAATTAAGCCTTTGTCAGTCAAATCATTTACAGGTATTTTCTCCCATTCCATAGGGTGTCGTTTTACTTTGCTTATTGTTTCCTTTGCTGTGCAAAAGCTCGTAAGTTCAGTTAGGTCCCATTTGTGCATTTATTTGTGCTTTTATTTCTAATGTGTGGGTAGACTGCCCTAGGAAAACATGGCTGAGGTGTATGTCAGGTAATGTTTTGCCTATGTTTTCTTCTAAAAGGTTTATAGTGTATTGTCTACATGTTTAAGTCTTTAAGCTGGCCATCAGCGTGGCCATTTTACACAAAAGCACAAGAGCAGTGGAAGCACTCTGCACCCTCAGAGCATGGGATGCACCAAGCTCTACTTACGCAACCCTCAGTGTCTCCAGCCTCCACAGGGAACGTGCGTGAACAGATACAGCACCAACTTCGTAGTGAACACTTCTGTTAAAACAAAACAAAACAAAACAAAATGTTAACTTTTCATTCTTGGACTCTATTTATTCAAGCCAATTAAAGAGAGGAACAAATGGGAAGTCTTTGGATAAACAGTAAAAGCTATACTTTTTGGTAGGAGAGAATATAACTGGAAATAAAAATAGCAAAATAATAACAACAGTGATCTGAATACACATTTGATTTAAACACATCCTCTCCTCTTTTATTCCCTCTAATCCCGTTCATTCCCTCTCCCTCCCCCTGGGCCTTCTCTCCCTCCCCTCTCCTCTCCCTCCCTGCCTCCCCCCTCCCTCACTCTCTTTCTCTCCCTCTCCCCTCCCTCCAGTGAACACATTCACCTTACCCATCTAATTTCAGTCCACAGAAGCACTCAGCTATGAGTTCAGGTGTAGTTTAATATATTATATTTCAACACATGCATATGGTTATTTGAAGTTCTAAATTCTATTCCAGATATTTAAAACATTTAGAAGAAATGTAAGAACCCATTAATTTTAATGTTTTAATATAACAATTTGCTAAATGGTGAGACAGAAAAATATAAATATCAACAGAACAGTCTCACACACACAAAGAGAAACTTCTCTGGATGTGCATCACACACACCCAAGTTCCAAAGCTCTCATTACAACAGGCTGTTAATATGCCAAACGTGATGCTAAGTAATGTACATACTTAAACCTAAACTGGTCTCTGTACCAATCCCTTAAGGTTCCTTTAAGGAAACCAAAGCTTGTGCATGTACCGCTTACTTCCCGAGGACCCACTGCCTCCCTCTCCACTGGGCCTCACACTTCATCCTCTTCACAGGGGCTTTTACAGAACAAAACTTTCTCATTTTGATGAGATCCAGCTTATCAATATTTTCCTTTCATGGACATGTTTTTTATGTCAAGTTTTAAAACTGTGATCTCCAAGAGTTTTTCTAAATGTTCTATAGTTTTGTGTTTTACATTTACACAAATGACCCATCTGAATTAGGGTTTGTATAAAGTGTGAGGCTTAGGCTGCGGTTCTTTTGATCTTTTCATTTTGTTCTTTTTTCCTCCTATGGGCATCCATTTGCTCCATAAGAATGTCTTTTAAGTCTAGGGGAAAAAATCTCTTCTTATCTTCTTTTCCAGTCACTTTGTGCACTTTCCCCCATGATCCAGACCCCTGCAGTCTTGGTCCAATGCCAAATGAGATTAACATGAGAGAGGAATTAAAATCACATAAACTACTAGGGACAGTGGTCAATTTTATCTTCTATGTCAGTAAATAGAAGACAACATAAAAAGGACCTGAACCTCTGGGCCATTTGAGAACTCTGATTTTGAAACTGAGTATGAGACTGAACATTCCAGAAAGAAGATTAATTGAAACTAATGAACATTTAATGAGGTTTTAAGTAGCTGAATGTTTCACTCCTCCCACTTAGTTTACTTCATTCAATGCTTCTTACCATGTTTTAATTGGACAAAAATTTTCATCAATTCTATTGACAGGGAATCAAAACATAACATGAGTAAAAACTTCAGAGGAGGCCAGCAAATGGATCACTTTAGTGGACAGATAATGTTAGTGGCCCACTCTCTATTATGCAAATGGCCTGACGAGACACATCCTGAACTTAAGGAACTGTGTCAAGGCAAGAAGGTGCGAGGCTCCAGGCTCTGGGCTCAGGTACCAACCTCCGCTGCTCTTCGCCATGTTCTCCTGAGGGGACAGTGAGGCACTCGTCCATGTGTCCATGAAGCAACCTGAGGACGTCACTGCCGATGAGATACCCTGGAAAGATCAAAACCAGTCACACTAGAACAGTCATGGTCAGATGCTGACAGATGGACAGATCACCTGGTTCAGCCTTCTATTTTCATAGTCAAAGATCCAGAAGCCTAGTGAGGCTTAGGTAACTGGGAAAAATCGCAGACACAGGTGCTGCCACCTGCCTTCTATCTCTGAGCCCTGGGCTCCCAAGTCTAGAATCCATGACTGTAGCCTCAAAAGACCCTCCACTGAACAGACAAGCCTGGATAGGCTCAATTCTGGACCATCTAAGTGAGAATGATCAGAACAGAGCTATTTCCCTGGAAACCCTGAAGCGCAGGCACTACTGTGCTCCGGGTCTAAGTCCCGCACCCCGGAGGATGAGACATCTCGACGTTAGCCTAAATGAGCAATATCCTGAGGCCAGAACATTGGAGAAAATAACCCCTAGAAAGCTCACGTGTAAAATACACACAAATAAACAGAAATGTAAAAATAAGGAAGGACAGATCTTAACACAAACTTCACTTTTAAGTAACAATTTACATGAGAGTCTTTAATGTCATGCATCTGCGTTACAGGCTACTTTGACACAAAGAGATCTAATGCATTTGCTCGTTATCATCATCCCTATCATCATTAGGGATGACTGTCAACTCTGCATCAAGGGAACAGCCTCCTCACTGCTGTGGTGTCTTTACTTTGGGCTGCTTCGCTTCCTGAGCTGATGGGGGCCACACTCCAGAGGGTCTGCTGGAAGGCGGCATCCACGTGCAAGCTGCTATTGCCGTAGGACAAAGTGCTGCATTGGAGGCAAAACGAGGCATCACTTCAGGCTCAGGGTGACTCTTCACACGTAAGTGCTCCTGGCAACTCTAACCGAACATCACAGATTTGGAAATGTCCATAGACAACATCTATTTCAATCCCGTCCCTCAAAAATTAAGAGACTGGTCAAAAAAAATTAGTTTATATTTGATATTATGTATTTTTCAGCTTCATTCTAAGAGTTACTACTTAAGCCACTAACAGAAAACACACAAATGAATCACCTCACACCATTCAGAATGACCATGATTAAAAAGTTCACAAAGGAGAAATGCTGAAGAGAGTGTGGAGAAAAGGGAACCCCCTTATGCTGTAGGTGGGAATACAGTTTGGTGTAGCCACTATGGAAAACAGTGTGGAGATTACTTAAAAAATAAAAATAGAGTTACCATACGATCTAGCAATCCCACTCCTGAGCATATGTCTGGAAAAAACTCTAATCTGAAAAGATACATGTACCCCAATGTTCACAGCAGCACTATTTACGATAGCCAAGACATGGAAACAACCTAAATGTCCACTGACAGATGACTGGATAAGGAAACTGTGGTGTATTTATACAATGGAATCCTACTCAGCAATAAAAAAAGAAAAAAATAATGCCATTTGCAGGAACACAGATGAACCTGGAAACTGTCATACTAAGTGAAGTAAGCCAGACAAAGTAAGCAAAATACTATATGATATCACTTATATGTGGAATCCAGAAAAAGTGATACAAATGAACTTATTTACAAAACAGAAATAGACTCACAGACAAAGAGAACGAACTTAAGGTTCCCAAAGGGGAAAGGTGGGGAGGGATAAATTAGGAGTTCACGATTTGTAGATACACACTACTATACATAAAATAGATAAACAGCAAGGTCCTACTATATACAGCCCAGGGAACTACATTCAGTATCTTATAATTCCCTATAATGAAAAAGAATGCATATTTATAATTGAATCACTATGCCATATGACACTGCAAATCAATACTTCAAGTAAAAAAGAAAACACATAAATGAATGTACTATCATACATTTATTTGTTAAAACA
The DNA here is from genome assembly GCF_048773025.1 of Camelus bactrianus. NCBI lineage: Eukaryota > Metazoa > Chordata > Mammalia > Artiodactyla > Camelidae > Camelus > Camelus bactrianus. The sequence goes on from NC_133566.1 coordinate 2,553,606, forward strand.
GACTATTTTGTTTTAGAGGCTTAAGTTTTCTACATATCACGGTGTGACACTGTTTTGACAATGAAATAGGTAAAATCTTCTGGACTGATGTCTTAATTTTATAGGGTTCTTTGGGAACTTTTATCTACAATTTGATGTAACAGTCATTAGATGGCAATACTGCCCAAGAGGTATCAAAACTGAGGCCAATAAATTTCCTTCAAAATTCAGATATTGCCAATTTCAGATGTTCCTTCTTAAAAACAAATGTATTAAAAGAATATATTTTGTATCTTTGAGAGCCATAATACATGAGTTCTGAAATGATAAGTAAAGAAAAACAAAACGATGAGTAACACCAAACGCTGTGCTTATTTCACTATTACCTGACCACTGCAAGAGTTTCAGACACTCTGAGCACAACCACCTGTTTCCTTGGAGTCATCTCAGTAAACATCACCACCACTCCTACAGTGTTCCTACAACACTTTCCAATGCCGATGGTTGCCTAAGCTCTTAAAGACTAACTGCGCCAGAACTTTCCCAGAAATCTGACTTCCTAGTTAGATGAAGGGCAGTCACAGCATGAAGAGTCATCCTGGTTCCCGCTACAGGCCTTTCAACTCCAACGGTCTCTTCTGCCTAAATATGCTAACCTCAAGGCACCAGCAAATATGGGGGTTTCATTTTCTTTCTCTTAAAAACAAGACCAAAGAAGTTTCTGACAGTTGACATACATACCATTATCTTATCAATAATTTTTCCAATCAATAAGATTGAAAGTTTGCCAGTGGATGCATGAGATTTAGCAACAACCGGCTCTTCCACCTCCTCCTCTCAACCAGCTCTCTGCCTCTTCACAACATCCCCTTCACCTCGGCCTGTCAATCCTGTGCAAATCCCGGCTGAGATGCCTTTATTGAATTAATTTCTTTCCAATATGCTAAAACTCTTTAACTACTTACAAATTAATCATATGCCATCTGCTTCCACAAATAACAAAACACATTCTCCTTCATGGCCCTCATTACACAACGTGATTGTTGAGTGTCTTTTTCTTGCTGCCTCTTGTAAGTTATCTGACACAGGCTCACAACTGAACTCCCAGCACCAAGCAGGGTACTCAATAAACAAGGATGTAGAGGAGTTAACACAACCTTTAAAATCAAAGGAGCATAAGCTTTAAAAATATATTTTAAGTTGTTCCATAAATATTCCTATTTCAATGACCTAACACAAGCGCACACACGTACAAACCTGTAAAACCATATGGATTTCACTAAACCATCAGAGAAGATGACTCAAAATACCAGCGTTTATATTTTTACTACTGAATTCAGGTGAAAGCTCATGCCATGTTATGATAAACAGATTTGTTAATTCATCCTGGTTCCCTGAATATACTACGTGTAAAGCATGTGCTGAATATTAATAGAGCACAATCCCCATCCCAAGGGGGCTTGTTATCAAGAAAGGTAAAATACATCCACAAAATGCTGTGAGAGTCAGTATTTTGGAAACGCCAGCTGAACTGTAATCAAAGTGCTGTAAGAACTGGGAGAACAGATCACTTCAGCCAGCCTAACTGGAACAGAGTTCACTGTTTTGGGCCGTGAGGACAGGTGGTAGTTCCCCAGCAGATGTGGGATTCCTGTGGGGTGAGGCATGCGAGAAGCCAGTAGGACCCTTTGGCCTGGGCCTCACAGTTACATACTCAGAGATGCTGTCTCCAAGTAAATCTGTATGTACATTGGGTTTGAGGTTAACAATATTAATGATGTTAAGGGGCTAAGTGTAAGTATTTAAGACATATCAAAACTTTTAGAAACTAGTTTGGAGATTTTCATTTTTAATATACCAGAAACCTCATAACTGGAAGTGGCCTGGGCCTCCCTGGCCCTCTAAGAGGGAATGGTCCCCCTAATTAAGGGAATGGTACCCAAAGGGGCAGAGATATGGGAACATCAAGTACAGCAGAGTTTCCTCTTTGAGGCTTATAGCATAAACTCAGAAAGAGAGTGAGAGACAGGCCCTCAGACAAGAGAGGTGTCAGACCAAGGACTGTATACTTCAGGCAATAAGGAGCTTACTGCAGTGAGAACATAATAGGAGGAGAAGGAGGGTTAAAATGCAATTTTCAAATCATATCTAAGCTTAAAGATAAATAATAAATATGGAACTGTAAAAGTAGGAAAACTTCAGTCTGTCGGAGAAAGTAAAAAAAAAAGTCCTTAAGATCATATTACACCATTTAAAGTTATCTGCACCATGTCCACTCTTCTCAAGAAAACATCCTCTGGGCAAAACTATTTTGGATGCTTCTACCGAATTTTGCCACTTAAACAACAAAGGAAATCTGAAGAATCTCATTACTGTCATTGTTTTGACCTCATAATGCAGCTGGCAAATAGTTTGGGGAAATAAAAATATCAGCTATTTTAATTTCTTCTTTTTTTCATTTGTACTTACATTACTAGCACAGTTACTGATCTGCGTGTCTCTGAAGAACATCTTAATGCCAGCTGCTCACTTTTTGAGCTAATTTAGATAGAGCTAGAGTATTTATAGTAGTAGTAATAATAATAATATATATGGTATTAAACCATATTTAGCACTTGGAGGAATATTTATCAAGATTTGGATAAATATAAGAAATAGAACAGACTCCAGGGTTAAAGTACTGAGTATTTCAGGAGCCATGAAATTCGACAGTATGCTAGTAAATATGGAAAACAAGAACAAAGTTCAAATGAGTTTAACAAATAAGATAAGTGGCAAAGCTCAATAAGGAAATAAACCAACAAATATTCATAAAAACTAAAATCATACTAAATATATTCATGATAGTGATTTCATAATTACTGTAGAAGTTCTACTTCTGTTCTTTAAAACATTCTCACTAGAGTACTATGAAAATCTGGACCAGCATTTTCTGATGCCTTTCAGTTTAAGAACACCTGAAAATTCGCTACAGTCAAATGCTTAGTTCATGCTAAGGATGGTTTATCACATCTTTAGAAAGAACTGGGTAGAATCCTGGCCCTGTTTACTCAGCTGTTGTGTGATCTTGGGTAAATCACCTAAACTCTCTGAACTTCAGATCCTCCTAAGGATGAAAAGATTAAGTGAAAGAAAGCGTGTGTGATATCTAGCAGCATCTCTATGTGAATATTAAAAAGTGGTAATGATGTTACTATTCTAAAGCTTTAAGGTAGAAAAGAAAATACTGGCTTGATTCAAGTACAGTAGACAAAATGGTATATTATGATGGGGAACATACAGTAAAGGAAAGAGACTGAATGTGACTCACAGTATTGCTATTTTCTTGGCTAGAGGTTACTGAAAGTGTTGGGATATAAGTGCATCTCATAAGGGTTAGGTGATTAAACTGTATTATTTCTATTGTAATGAGTTATCATATTAAGGCAGAATGGATCCAAAAGAAATGATAGCCAAATTTTAGTCTTGACTTCATCAATAAAAGGACCAACTTTTGTTAAGTTACTGAACCCGAATGCCCCAAATTCCTCAAGAGGAACCAAGCAGAAGGGGTAAAATCACTTCTAAAGTGTCTCCAAGTTCATTTTCTAAACAGTATCCATGGTGACCACCTTGCTTGCTTTGATCACATCCATAACACGTGTTTCTGCAGTTTTTAATGCAACAAAAACAATTTAAGTCATGGAAACAAAAACCCACACAGGAAAGCCAAAGCATTAGAGGAAAGAAAAGAGTGGAAATTCTTATTGCTCCACACTCTTACCGATTATAATACTCCCAATCTGTGAAATAATAACTTTACTGTGCTTTTAGTTTTCATTTCCCCAATTAATAATCAGGGTTGACAATGTTTTACTTCTATAATGGCCCATTTGTATTTCCTCTTTTATGAAAAGCCTATTCTTGGGTATCTCTCTTTTTTCTCTTTGGTTGTCATTCTCATGTTGATTGATAGGAATACACTATGTATTCAGGATACTTCTAGGTCTTAAATTTTATGTTTTGGTGTGCAATAATCCAAGTAATAAAATTTGGTTTTCCTTTGATGGTCTATACTTTTTAATTTGTCGTTAAAATACATTTTCATAAAGTACATGGCTCTTTAATGACATTATTCCCCTTTTTGGTTTTATTTATATATATATGAATAATACATATATAAGCAAATACCAAGAGAAACTCTTCAACGCTTTTATTTTGAAACTTGATCCCAAGTTCCCCACATCTAGAAGTGGAAGATGGCATAAGATAACAGCCAGGTAAACTTAAGGGTGCATAGAAACGTCTATTAATAAGTAGCCTTTGAAATAGGAAGCCCAAGTGGCAGAGCACATATACATTCTTCTGGACACTGAGTTATGCACAGAGGTTAAGAATAATCAGAACAGAGATTTTTCTCTTTTCTTAACAGCAACTTACATTTGTGTAGCATATTAGATACTTTCACTGTACTTTACACACTTTATATGATGCTCAACACAACTATAATGAACAGGGAAAAGAAAATATTATTGTCACTTCAGAACTAAAAAAATATAGGAGGTGCAAGATTTGCCTAAATTGAGAAAAGCTTGGAGGCAAGCCCAAGTCTCCTGCCCTCTAGTCTGGGACGCCTTCCTCAACATCACACTACTTTCAAAGATAAGGAATAAACACTGCCAAAACTGAGAAGATGGCATTTTTTAAAACTGTGACTCATGGATGTAGTCATGTACTTACTGCTTATAAAAGAACTGTTATTATATTCAGGAAGAATTCTATTGAAGAGTGAGGGCCATGACAGGCACAGAGACAGAACTAGAGTACAGTAATCTGCGTCCCCCCCACACTACTCATTTTCTTCTAAGTCAAGATTATCCCTAAGCACAGATCTCTTACCCTCACAGAAGACTTGCACAAAAGAGAAAAGCATGGCTATGGTGATGGGAATTACTGGATTACCTGATAACTAGGAATATCTACTCAGGTAAAAGATGCTTAGATTTGGGCTCGTAAATCTATATTCCCAAGCGATACAATAACCATATAAAGTAGAGTACACTCAAGTGTATCTGAATCACCGCCAAAACAGTTCTTAAAACTTGTGACAAAGAATGTCACCTGACACATCAGTAGACAAAGGTTGTTGTAGTCATCAAGCCCTCAGCCACTGCAGCCACCCACTAACTCTGATGGTGCACCCTGAGGATGGAGAAAACAACATACTGGCCCTAGACAGCTAACGTGCACATCAAAGGAATGACTTCAATGAGCCCAGACTCTTGCATCTTCCCATACCTAGATTTGCAAAGCACTAAATCCCATAACTTGAGATATCTGGTTTTTAATGAACAGTAATCTTCTGGTGTTCCAACTACCTGATTTTTGTTGCCAAAACTCCTACATATCCCGACTCCTCCCCTACCTCTTCCCTCAGAGCTATCTGAGAAGCTGTCACCCACACTTAAGTCCTCAGCAGGTCGGCTGAATAAAACGTAATTCTCAATTTTAGATTGTGCATTTTTTTTTCAGTTGACAAACTGGAGAAAATCTTTATACTTGACATGGTTGCAAAAACTATCATAATTTACATGATGGGCAGGAAAAAGTAAGAAGTAGATACATATGTATTTAATATCACTAATGCGTAAGGCTTTCAGGTAATATAAACAATAGCTTTTATTATTTAAAAATAAAATTTAAAAGGACAACCACAGGGCTATTTTCGTACTAGTACATACAAGAAAATAATTATTAATGAAGTAAACTCTTTGGAACTTTAATATAGCTTTGTTTGTATTAGTCAGGGTTAGGAGGAAGACTCTAACTGTATCTTTCGAATTTTGCCACACGTAAATGTATCACCTATTCAAAAAATATATATAATTCAAAACCCCTATGTTTTATATCAAAATTAACTCCATAAAGATTAAGAACACAAGAAAACTATGAAAGTACTAGAAGAAAACATCAATAGATATTTTTATAATTACGTGGTAGGATTTTCTAAAGACATTCCTAAAGGCAGAAATACAAAGAACAAAAATAAATAGCTTACTAAATACATTTTTTAAGCTTCAACATAACAAAAACACTTTAACCAAAGCAAATGTTAACAAGAAAACTGGGAATTCTATTTATTTTTTTAAATTTATTTCTTATTTTACTTAATTTTTGAGGGGGGAGGTAACTAGGCTTATTCACTTATTTACATTTAGAGGAGGTACTGGGGATTGAACCCAGAGCCTTGTGCATGCTAAGCATGCACTCTATCACTTGAGCTATATATACCCTCCCCACTGGAAATTTTAATATATACATGATAGTGTGTGTTTGTGTATATGTGTTTAAATGACAGCTATATGTCAAAAAAGACAAATATTCTAATAGAAAAGAGGGCCACGGATATAAACAAGGAATTCACACAAACACAGTAAACATGAGAAATGGTCATCCTCATCAGTAATCAAAGAAGTACAATTTTTCCAAAACAAAGAACTTTGCCTTTCAGAATAGCAGGCTTCTTATTTTAAATAAAAATGCCTGGTGTGGATGAGAGAATGGGAAAATGACTCTCAAAAACATGGCTCATGGGATTGTAAACTATTCTAGACGGTAATATGGCAGTAAATATCAAAAGCCCTAAAAATTATATGCCTTTAGCTTAGAAGTTCCATTTGTAGTAGTTTATTCGAAGGAAATAACAACACTGCTCAGAAAGAGCTGCACGTAGATGTTCACTCCAGTGCTGCTTATAACAGAAAAAATTACTGAAAACTAACAAACACATAAATAACAGAGCTGGGATTTTAACTGCAGGCCTTTCTGCCTTCAGTGTCTGTGCCCCTGATGAATCTAGAGTGAATGTTCTTAGTCTAACAGTCTTCCTGTTAACCTCCTAACCCTGTAGCAACCAATGTACGATGCAAGTACATTCTGAGGGAGACTTGAGCTGACCACCCTGTAGCAGGAAACAAGCTGCACAACCAAGGGACACCAGTTAACCAACACAACTAATGTTCATGATTCTAAGCAAGACTTAGAATCTGCTAGTGTAATAAATGCACCTGGATCCAAATTTCTGTTAAAGGATATGCTTTATGTATTTCTTACCATAACTGCGAGTCACTGACACATTTTCTATCACATCAAAAAGTTATGTTAAGCTATTAAATTGGTGATAAAGGAAAGTCAAATATATGAAAGCTTCTGATTCTTAATTCTGTATTTACTAGCTTGACAGCAGATAAACTTATCAGTTGGTAAAATAAGAGAAAAGCTTTTGAGCAGAAGCTTGAGGCCTGGTATTTTTAAAGATGTATTACCAATTATCACTAAAAATTTCATGAATCAAGTAAAAACATAAAGCAATAATACATTTATATTTCCATTAAGTTAAGCCTGGGTTACAATGGTATGAGTCAGTTTGTTTTTCAGAAAGCAGCTTCAAAGGATGGAATAACAACATTACCAACAACTAAATAATCCCACTCTAGCTTAAGACATTCTTTAGATGGATAGGCCTTAACAGGTGAGGTTACTGGTTTTATCAGGATCATCTTATCTCTTGAGAAACTCTTTCTCTAAGGTAATAATTAGATTGCTTTTGTCTTTTGTCATTGGAAAGATACAAAAGTCATCAGACTAGCCTACGTTTTATGAACTTCATTACTAAGAAATTTATTAATACCAAGACAGAAAAAACCTAAATAAAATTTCTAGTTGTAACTGGAAGCTCTGTTTTTAGTAAAGAGGACTATTTAACATTTTAAAACACGTTGACTTGGAGAGCTCTGGAATTAACTGGATTACCAATTCTTTCAGTGAATTAAAACCCTTTCTACCATCTTTATTAAATGGAGTTTCTGCACTCTGCGCCTCACAACTTTTTTGTCTTCAATTCTTCAACAGGTAGTATGCTACAAACAGTATTTACATCTTTCATGAAAACACAAGAAACTACGTATTCTAGCTTTTGCAACCGTGCATCTTACAGAGATGAGAAGTGATTCAATGAGGAAGATCTTGAGTGAGGCTAAGGTGGAGAATAGGTATTTCTTCAGTTTCCAAGCAGAATTTTAATTATATATTTAAAAATTTTAAATTTTATTATAATTTTATAATATTATAACTATAAAACAATATTATATTATAATTTTTTAAACCTGCTAATTAAATATTTATTTCAATTTACTGGTGTTTAAAGAACAGATGCAATTGGCTGGTTACTACAAAGTTAGTGAGTAACTGTTCGGTGCCAGGAGCTCTACTTTTCCACTAAATTTACTGCAATTATTATAAAACAGTTACAAAGACCTGGTTACACCTCGGACGGATTGGCAGGAAACTCAACAGATTTCACTGGTGCCTTTATGTCTTCAGCATGGAAGGAATCTCTCCAAAAACTGGGTCTCTCTAGCAACTGCATGAGTATTTATCAAAAATGTGGAAAAGTCACATGTATCCCTGCTAGCATCAAGTCACTCTCTATCATCACTGTAACTACTATCTAATAACAAACTGTAGGAGCATTATCAGGCAAATTAGGAGAGAAGTGCTTTGCCCACCTCAGCACTGAAGATCTCATTTTGTTTTGTGAATTTCCAGCAACTCATGGCAGTCAGTGAACACACAGGATCACTTAAAAGTTTACAGTGGATCAGGCCACACTCAGTATGTCAGCAACAAGAGTATCCTTCAAGCCTCTCCCATTTTCAGAACAGATCAAATACCAAAATGAACATATACCTACATGTCAACTGGGAAACAAAAGGAAGTACAGCTAACCCCAGGTAGCCATGTTAACAGACTAAGGGACTGCAGAAAATTAAATGAGTAGGACAGTAACCAGAGGGGGAAAACATTAGCTAAAGTAACCAGATTGCCAACTGGGCAGAGAGCTCCTACTGCAGGGAAGAGATCGCTCAAATATTCACTGCCTGTATACCATCTTATTATGACCTCTCAGTAATCCTCAGGAGGCCTCCCGTATGGGATGGCTCTCCCCTACTTTACAGCTAAGGCAAATGAAGTGCTTCTTGTCAGGTGACTTGTTCAAATCCCAACAGAGGAAGTGAAAACCCTCACCTAGAATCTGGGTCACCCAAAGTCAAGAGCGACACTTCCTCTGTTTCCACCACGTGGATGTGAACGCCACCAGTCAACTGTACTCTTCAACTTGAGAAACAAAACTGAGAGGTGGCATCTTAGCAAAGGAAATTACTTTCCAGACATGATTCCAGGTGAAACCTTTGGTTTGTGCTCTTCCTCCCAGCAATTTAAAACACATTATGAATTTGTCAGCAGCGCCAAGGCCCACCACCCTTAGCATAATTAAAACCCACTAGGTTGGCTCACTGTGTAATGGCACCACGTGTGCTGTGAGAACATATTCACCTAAAAGCCCCCTGGAGGACACTAAACATTCACAAGCCACAATAAAACTTAGCAGAACATGTCAAATGATAAAACTTTTTATTAGCAGACGTTGTAACTCACCACTCAGGAATACTGTACTTAGATTCAGCCCCTACTGCTTTATGACTTTGAATTCTTAGGTGAGGAAAGTATCTACGGTGCATCAGAAAATCTCTTCTGGCTCAGAAGCCCATCACCCCAAAAGTGTCATTCCAGCCCTGAGGATTTTCTACTGCAGAATTCTGAGAGAAGCTGCATGTTCAAAGCCCCCGCCCCCAACCTAATAATCTTATTTTGCATGCTTCTCCTTATTGTTAACCTTTTAAGACTCAAATCCTATGTTTCTTCTTCTCTCCTGAAATACGGTAAGTTTGCTCCCCTCTTCAGCTTCTTCCCTCCAGCAGGTCACCTGCTGAAAGCCACATGCGGGCAAAAACTATCTGGTCAACGATAACTCAATTCCACCAGCAGAATAAAGAGGAGGAAATAGAAAAGGAAAAAAATAAAAAATAAAAAGAATTTACGACGAACTCCGAGCTGAGAGCAAAACCTATGTAGATCCAGGCAACCAAAATCAGAACTCTAAGAACTCTAAGGTAACACTTGTTTAAATGTTGCCCATTTTGCCCACGAGAAGTGTCTCCGAGGTCCTCATACCCGTACTGACCAGTCCGTCAGAGTCGCACACATGACACAAAACGAGCCCGCAGTGCTCTTACCAAACCGTCCTCCGTCCTCCGAACAGAAAGCTGGCCCCACTCACCCCGAGCGCGCCGGCGGCACCTCCTCCGAGGCTAACGCAGGCCCAGGGGGCCAGCGGAACGAAGCCGGCCAGGCCCGGGTCAGGAAGGCCGCGCCCTCTGGGACCCGAAGACTGGAGAGGAGGTCCCAAGACGGGGTGGGGGGGGACCTGAAGATGCGGGAGGACCAAAGACTGGGGAGGGGACCCGAAGACGGGGGAGGAGGACCGAAGACGGGGGAGGGGACCCGAAGACGGGGGAGGAGGACCGAAGACAGCGGAGGGGACCCAAAGATGGGGGAGGAGGATGGAAGCTGGAGCCACAGCAGGCCCACGGCGCTTCCGCTCACCACATCTGTAGAGCCCAGAACACCGCTCCTCGCCTCCGGCACCGCCCTTACCTTTAACATGAGGGAAATGCGTATCCACATATCCACGACTGCGGCAACACCTCCAGCGCCGGCGACAGTCCTGTCAGAATCCGCACGCTCCCCAGGTCGGGACGCGCCTTCTCGGTCTTTCCACATCTGAGGCGAGCACCGCACCGGCGGCCAGAAGGCGGCAGAGTCCCCCCCCCCCATGAGAACGCGTGTCCGCTGTCAGGTGACCGCAAGGACTCATCTGATTGGTTAAGGGAAGGGCCGCCTTTCTTCTGAAGGAGCGGAGGACTCAAATGCGTCAGAAGTAGCGCTGTTACTTGTGTTAAAACCTGTAAAGAAAAATGGTTTCTTTTCTGGCCTTTTAAAGGAAGCCAACTACAAAGTTAATACTTGAGGGCTTCCAAGGTATTATGAATACTCTCTCACAGTGAAATTCTCGATAGGAGTTCTAGAATACTTTTTTTAAACTAAGAAACAAATGAGTTTACATGATAGAGCATTTGAAGATCTGTCCCTACCTGGAAAAGTGCAATAGTCTAGATGGACAAAACTTTTTCCTCAAATGCTCTTGCATTCTCTAAGCATACTCAGAATTAACCTAATAGTCATAAATAGAATTGAGTCAGTGCTTAGTACAGTGATTTGTTATGCTTAATATAATGCAGGTCATTCTGTAACTAACTGTTGCCTTCTCCCCTAGTAAATGAAAAATAATTTGAATGTAAAGACCCAAAGAGAAGCTAGCATTCACAATGAAAACCAAACTTTAGGTTTTAATAAATCTTTAATAAACATTCAGGTAAGTAAAGAAGATGAAGTCTACCTAAGTAGAAAAAATCTGAAAGAAGTTAATTAATGATATTGCCCTGGCTCTTTTGAAAGATACATATTCAATTAGGAAAAAACAAAAATGAACTACAACATCTTATTCTGTGGAGAACTTAATGATATGCAATTTAGCTCCTAAATCTAGATTTTATTCCAAACTAAAAAGATTTTATTCCCAATTTAACTTTATCATCTAAGATATCTGAGAGAAACATGCAAAGGTTTCAGTGCTGTCCTTGAATTTTCCATTTTTCTTAAATTCAAGAAAAGAAAGCAACATATAAATAGATAAAATAATCCTAATTGTTATATATAACTCTATATAACTCCCATAATTGTGACCATTTTGTTTTCAATGTATTTCAATCTAAATGAGAGCCTCTCATGTAGATTCAAATAATATTTTGTTTCCTAATATTCTAGCTGAAGTTATTCACAAATATAATTTCAAAAAATATTCTTGGTTAACCAGCAATTTTTATTCCATATATTTTCTTGGGTAATACTTTCTCAAGAATATTATGAAAATATATAATTTTGTTAATATTTACCCTAACTTCAAAATTTTAGCTAAGATAAGTTTAAAGTTTTTAGTTTCTTAAAGATTCTCCAAGAGATTTAGATGGAAAAATAAATCCTTTTTGATATAGTATGTTTTTTGTGGTAATTAATGTTTATAAATGCAATGACCACCTCACCTCCAAAAAAGGTGTTTTATTTTTTTTTTTAATCAAAGATTTCCTGTGTCTGGTAATAATATAGCTCATTTTTCTATTTTTTCCTTTCTTATCCTCATTAATAAAAAACTAGTAAGTTTTGGACCCCATGCCATTTTGACATGTAGTTACAGCTTGTCCTTTTATAAAAGAAAATTAGAAACCGCTGAGTGTTGTAGATATTAATGGTTGTTAGAAATGTATAATAAAAGACTCTCTTTCCAGAGCATAGCTAAGCTTTTATGTCACTATTCATGAATGACTAACGCATTCAAAGGAGAAGAGCACTGATCTCCAAGGCTAGGATGATGGGCAGCGAAGAGGGAAAGAGAGGCTAAAAGAAAGCTGTTTGTCATACGTGAAGATCTAGTAACAGGCTTGCCGATAATGAGGTATTTTAGCTGAATTTAGAAAAAGAAACTTTTACTAAGTGTGAGGTTATCATTCATGGCATCTCCAATCACCAAGGACAAATCTGCTGGATACCTTTAGACAACTGAATATTTTAAAAGCCCATTAACAATCCAAATTCCAGAAGGTAATAAATAGGATCTTAGGTAATGCCACAAAACTACACTTTTATTATTTCCTTTCTCCTACCTGCTCATATATATGTTACTCAAGTTGCAGGCACTAAAAGAATCATAGGTCTCTGCATTTGTTTTTGTCCTTTAACTACAAGTAAAGGAATCAAGCTCTGTGTTTAATAAAATATAGCATGAGCTTATTACAAGCATATGGAGTAGCTTCCAGAAACCCAGGGAAGACTGAAAATCAAGACTGACAAGATCCAAGAGTTTCTGGTATTGTGATAGGAGGAACTAATGGGCAGTCTCATTAAGATAACCTCGTAAGTAAGAATCAGTTCCTGATATTTTTGTTTAAATGTTTTTCAGTTCAAAATTCAAGTTCTGGAGAGAAAAAGCCATGTGATTATCAGAGGAAAGTGTGTGCATGACCTTATTTGTAAGGTTGCATGAAAAGGTGGACAGGTGTAATTACCCAAGGGGAATATGGAAGTAGTATTAAAAAAAAAAAAAGAAAAAAAAATGAATCTTGGGAAGAAAAAAAGAAAGTTATGAGCATCCTTCAGATCTCTTTGAGTGTGTGTGTGTAATAATTTCAAATGCACAATGACTATTTACATACCGTCCCTGAAGCTGTGCATCTCAAACTGATACTGATTTGAACATGGCCTTTATAGAATATTTGTACCATCTTTGATCTAGCAGTACCTTAATATCATGTAGAAATATACTAATTTACCAGGATAGACTGTATGCTTTTCAGATTGAGATGATCTATCAATACATTAATCCCAAGCATATCATTGCTGAACTAAGATGAGTGTGGAATTTGGACACAAATTAATTACCAAGTAAATGCTTGAGGAATCTTTGCTGTCACTAGGCTGGCTTAGAGATACAGCCTAAGTATAGAAAGATTATAAAAGAAAGCAATTTTGTTCTTTGGGACTAAAATTATAGTTCTGCTTCTTTAGAATAATTTAAGAATTTGTATTATGACTGGAGAATCAAATTTTGCTTTTTTAAAATAGATTTGTAATTTACAGAGGGAATGAGATTCTCCAAACAATATTGCTTAAAATGTAAATAAATAAGAGTCCATAAAATAATCACCCTACAAGCCTGTTAGATGTATCAGTCATTCATCTATGCATTTAAGAATTAATGAGTCTTTTTTATGTTCCAAGTAGTGTTCTAAAAACAGGGGATATATTTGGTGGTGGTGGTGGGAGGGCACTCTGCCTTCATGAAACTTTAGTTCTACTGGAGGAAATAAGAAATAAGTGCACCCAGGAATATATGGTATAGTGCCAGCTAGTTGTATGTACCATGAAATAAAAAGAAGGTAAGGAGATAGGAAAAAAATAGGGTTGGAGGTGATAATGTGGAGGACAGATATTCTAGATGGAGTGATTAGGAAAGTCATCTCTAATTATCATTTGAATAGAGAGTACAATAAAGAGAACAGACAAGCACCTAAATCACAAAGATATTACCTAAACTGAAAGAATTGGTCAATTAGCATCTGATATGGCTTTGTTATTCTTTAAGAATTCTATCACCCAGGATCCTATTGGCTTATTTCTTTTGTTACCCTATAAGCTTTTCCTGGGATTTCTTATCCACTCAGATATTAATGATGATAAAGACAATGATGTGCAAATCCCTATCTGGTATCCTGAACTTCCTTCCGAAACTTCAGACTTTATATTCAACTAACTGATAGCTCAACAGGAATGTTCCAGAGACACCTGTTACACATCCTATTAATGCTAAAATAGACTATTCTCAACATCCTTCTCATACTCCTCTATGCAGTAACCAAATAAACCTGTAGCCATCCATGACTGTTTTTCTTCATGGAACTCTAAGCCTCTATTTATTTGCTCTTAAATATTTCTTAAATAAAAGAGTAAATTCTGTCCACTCCTACTTACCTTAAGTCTTTTTAATGTCTTACTTGAACTTTTGCAACAGCTTCCAAAATGGTTAATACGCTTCAATTGAATATCCTCGAGTGCGTTCTTACACTGCCCTCATTGAGGTAATTATCCATGTGACATTGTTATGCTCCTTCTTAAAACCATTCAGTGGCTTCTTATTGTCTAAAGGATAAAGTCCAAGCTTCTTATATGACATGTTCATATAAGCAAGCCTAAATTTAGGCATGCTATTTTGATCAAATCTAATAAATACCTATTTTTTCAGAGTTCATCTTAAACTCTCAAAGACTTGTAGCAAAATCTGCCATGTCTTGAAACTTCCTTTTTGGATTCTATGATTTCGTATTTAGCAGACACTTAGAAGTGCTATATCCAGATTCCTTCTGATGGCTTTTATCATTTCTGTATACCATGCCTCCCTCTCCCATTATTCTTGCTGCTAACTTCCTTCACGTGCAATTATAATTTTAGACTTGCTTGCAGTCAATTGCAGCTTTGACAGAGAACAGGAAGTACCTAGGAGTCAATAACCTCGGGGAGCAGAGTTTGGTGAATACCGTGGGGAAGTATAAATGTCAAACTTATTTGCATTGAGTAGGGAACAATTCTGAGGAGCAATTCACCTTCAGATCTTTCCTAAGGAGTCAGGCTATAGTAAGACTGCCTGAAATTGCACACTTGCTTGATTTCTTCCCTACTTCCTCACCAGTTTCTCCAGGAGCACTTTTCTAATAAATTACTAGAACATGAATCATTATCTAAGGTTGGCTTCTGAAGACATAACCTATGACACCATCTTCTCCTGTTTTCCCTCACATCACCTGGCTCTTCTTCGTTGTTCTCTATTGCCAGCTTTCCCTTCTCCATCCAACATATAAAGGCTGAGCTCCTCAGCACTTAATCTCAGATGCTTTTCTCACTGCACAATATGTCCTCTCCCTAGGCAATTTCATCTACCCCTACAGCTAATACTATGAGCAATTTTTTTTTTCCTTTTTCAACTTATACTTTCCTCTGAGCTTTAGACAATGTATTTAGCACTCCCTTCAATATTCCCACTTGGATGTCTCATAGGCAACTCAAATACACATTGGAATGAAAAAATAATCTCAACTCCCACATATAGGGGATCACACTGTGGAAGAAAATCAACCAGAGAATTGCTAGCATAAGAATCTATTAACAAAAATGATAGGCATGAGAAGGCTCCACAGGGGCAGTCAAACCTCGGGGAACAGGGTGGAAAGTTTTATGGAGCTAGTTTCAAGAACAGACAAACTTTTTACATGAATGAGCAGCCATTGAACAATCTGGTTTATATCAAGAGGGGTGGAAAGAAATGGGTAGAAGCTAATTTATGTGTGAGAGGACACGAAAGAAGGGCTGAATGATCAAATATATGCAAAGGCCACAACGGGAAGGTCTCAGTGTTTCAGTCTCCCACAGCATCCTCCCTCCTCGGTCCTCATGACTTCCCTCCATCGTGTTTGCCTCAGTCTAGAGCTGTTAGAGCAGGCAGATAGCTAGATGTGAGCAGAGAAAGGGGGATGCAGGCCAAATGGCAGGAACTGGGCAAAAAGGCAGGGAACAGGCCAAATGAAGAAAATCATACATCATGTAAACAACAGGGTTCCCTGAGCAGAATCCCTCCTCCCTTCAGGAAGGTGGCGCTGGGATGAAAACCAGGGAATATGACCCCCAAACCCTTCCCTCCCCAATTAATATTCTGCTCATTCATTTTTACACTCTGTGTAACCAACTTGCCAAGGAAACTCAGGGCAGCTGCTCACCTAAGACTGCCCGCTCTCCCCTTGAGAGTGAACTATCCATCCCTTAATAGATCCTCACTTTACTTTCTGATAATCTCCATGTCTCGCCTCTGAATCCTTTCTGCAATGGGACAAGAACCTAGGCAGTAGAGCAATCCACTGTATTTCTCCTGATTTACACTAATAATCTTCAGACGGGTCTATACATACTCTGAATCTTCTATGATTTATTTTTATAATGTTTCATTAAGTATTTAGTAATTATAAGATATTATAAAAGGCTAAGAAACAGATAAAGCTGAAATACTAAACCACTCATTTCTCCATCAGCTAGCTTAAGGAACCTCGATGTGCTTCTTCCTGATCCTATTCAATTTTATCTTCAGCTCGACATGACCATTATCTTGACTTTTAGTTTTAACATTTATTCCCATGCTGTCCTTAAAACATCATCATTTATGTCTGTATCTCTAAAGTATATTGTTTATTTTTCCTATGCTTAACTATAAAATAACACTTTGAGTATTATTCTATGACTTGCCTTTTTCAATCAAAATAGTATTCCTGATATGCATATATGTCATGCAAAACTGTTGTATAATATCCCATTGTACATAAATATAACATAACTTACCTATCTATTTTAATGTTGGCAGATTCGGGGGCATTGTTCCTTTTTAAAAATTAACTAATAAATTAATGAATTACTATTTAAAGATGTCATTTCAAAGAACATTTCTACATATGTCTTCTGATATGCACATGTAAGGGTTTCTTCAAATACAAGAGTAGAAACACTAGGTTGTTGGGGATCTAAGTCTTCAGCTTTACTAGTGATGTCAAATCCAAAGCATGTTACCAATTTCATATTTATAATCGTACCAATAATGCATGAGAAATTCAGCTGCTCTCATTTTCTTCAAGATTTGATAGTGTGATCTAATCCATTCCTCATCTAGCAGCTACTATGATGACCTTTTTACAAATGCAAATCTGATTAAGTCACCCAAACCCTGCCTAAAATCCTTTAATGGTTTTTCATTGACCCTAGAATAAACTCCAAAAGTTTAACATGTCAAAGGATTCTTTTTGTTCTGTCCTCTCCATCATTCAGTATTTTATAACACTCCCCCATGCCTTTTATCACCACACTGGTCTTAAGTTTCTTTTTATTGCCCCAAGACCTTCAAACATAATACTTTTTCCTGGAATTCTTTTTCTCTACCTCTTTACTTTGCTCCTTTAGTCTTATGTTAAATGTCACTCTCTCAAGGAAGCTTTTCTTGACTTCTTAGAATTTATTAGGCCCTCTCATCAACTGCCATTATTATTCACTGTGCTGTCAAAATACAGTATTTATCACAAAAATAATTAAGAAATGTCATGTGTATTTTTTTAATGTGCCTGCTAATAACCTTTAGGATCAAATGAGGTCAATTAAAGTCTCTGGTTCTGTGGTTCACAAAATTATTTGGAGCAACCAGCAAATGCTTTCAATAGTCACTGCCCACTATACATGGTGAATGGGAACGACTATTCTCTACACACACACACACACACACACACACACACACACACACACCACACACACACACACACACATTATACTTCATGTGAATTTTCATTCCAGAGTGTTGGGTTATTATTCAGCAAATATGCATGTCCTCTTTACATTCTCGATTCCCCTAATGTATACATGAGGAGGATATTCTTCTGTGCCATCGATATTGATGTTGGTCATGATCCACTTTGACCCATGGAGTGTGAAAGGTATGATGGAAGCTGAAACATGAAATGTGCTTGCCCTTTTAGGCATGCTGTCTTGCCTTCTACCATCACCATGAAAAGGATATGCTTTAGCTAGCTTGCTAGTCCCTTAAGAATATGCTTGTCACACAAGGCAGAACTGAGGCAAGTGCAGATCAGGCAAATACTATCTGATTCAAAGCCTGAGATATGAGTGATTCTTTTTTGTAAGCCACTGAGATTTGGTGGTTAACTGCAGGCAGCAAATGTTAACAGATGTACTAGATAAATTCTTAAAAGAGATGAAACTCTTGAAAGGACATAAAATTAACAGATTTAAGTTTTCTCAAGTAATTATCAATAACATAAAATAAATCCAATTTAAGTTAAGATAGAAATAGCTGCTCAGACCCTTTTCCCCAAAATAACTTAGATGAGAATAAAACACAAATTTAAACATTAGAAAATTTAAGTGGAGGACTTCTTTTAGACTCTGATTATCCTTTTACCTTATAAATCCTTTCATGCACGTGAGTATAAAACAATGAACCACAGCCATTGTGAGCTAGCTATAACTGACAATTTCTCTTAACATTTTAAGGGCTCGCTTTAAACTGAACATTTTCCATTAGATGTACAGAAAAGGTTATATAACCTTTTTTTGTGATGACCCTTACTTTTCAGAACGGAAATATAAAATACTTTTAACCAATTACCAGCTATTCCTAATGTCCAGATTTAGCTTTTTAGTCATAAAGAAAAAATGTCATTTAAATTTCACAGGTAGTCAGTATATCATAACTAAAAGCATATAGTTTAGGTCATGCAGATGACACAATTCAAATGCAAGATATATCTGCTAAGACTATTCCTGGTTAAAGTAACTTCTGCAGTCTGAAAGCTCCAAACTCTTAGGCCAAGGAGAGTAACATTAGAAAAAGCAGTCTTTCTACCTCATCACAATATTAGGTTTATGCCAAAATTTGCCTGCTTTATTAGGAGAGTCAGCATCCCCTTTTCACAGGGTGGTGGTCTTCTGCTAGGATCCAAACAACCCTCACATGCAGAAATAGGGGATTTAACGAACCCTCATAAATGTTATGACCAGTCCTCCTGGCTATACTCAGTCCTTCTAGGAACAAACTTTTTACTCATGCCAGGCTGATTCTGTAATCTGATTCCAAATTAGGATTGGAATTCAGGGACAGATAATTAGATCTACTGTCTACACCTAGAAGTCAAGTGATGCAAACATGAGCAGTTTAAGGTGGTCATGTGGATTCTGAAGATGGAAAATGAGGTCATGTGCACAGAAGAAAGTAAAGGCAGTAAAGCAGATATGCAGAGACTGCAGATGGAGCTTCCGAAAGGCTTCTCAGGTCCTTTCACACCTTTACTAAGAAGCCTATGCACACGTATTTCTTTTCATATAATGGAAGGAGGAGAGATTCCAATACTAGGTTGTCCATTTGTCCATCTAACTTACCTGTGATCAAGTGAGCTATTTCACATCTAAACCTAACATCTGCCATCTCAACAACAG
Organism: Camelus bactrianus; assembly: GCF_048773025.1. Lineage (NCBI taxonomy): Eukaryota > Metazoa > Chordata > Mammalia > Artiodactyla > Camelidae > Camelus > Camelus bactrianus. Next base: position 2,573,172 of record NC_133566.1, read on the forward strand.
TCCATGAGAAAATGCCTCTAAGGATTCCAATTCTGGTTTTTTTCCTCCAAGCTGACATTCCCATGCAAAAACCTCACCTTTCTCAGCTGAATGTGCATTAGGAGATTGTGTACTGATGGTTATAACTATGTTGGTAGAGATGGAGAGAAGCATTGTAGTACATTTTATTGTGGATGTATACTGGGGGGGGTAATTATTAAAACTAAAGATGTTTTTTATTTCTTTTTATAACCAGAAGATATTGCTATTGGACTGAACTGTATCCCTCTCCCACCCACCCAATCCATATATTGAAGGTCTAACTCCCATTGTGATGGTATTTATGGTGTTTGGAGATAAGGCCTATCAGGAGATAATGAAGGAAATAGGGTCTATAGGAGATCATATGGGCAGGGCACTGATCCTACAGAATTAGTGTCCTTATAACGAAAGACAGCAGGAAGCGCTCTCTCTCCATATATCCAAGAATAAAGGCCATGTGAAGATGCAAGCAAGAAGATGGCCATCAGAAACCCAGGAAGACAGTTCTCCCATCAGAAACCAGATTTACAGTCTCCTGGATCATAGACTTTCCAACCCCCAGGATTGTGAGAAAATAAATTTCTCTTGTCTAAGCCACCCACTATCTGATATTTTGTTGAGGCAGCCCACACTGACTGATACAGATATTTAACAAATTCCATGTGTAATAAAGGCTTATTTCTACCTGCTAGTCCCAATATTCACAGTGAAGCTGGGTAACTGAACAACTTTTAAGTTGCTATAGCTCATGGCACATCTCCACTGAGATACATATTTTCCATGAAAAAACACACTGCTTCCATGGCATGCTTAAGGATGACATTTTTCTTGGACAAAGTCAACTTACACTGAATATATTACTGTGCAGAATTATGTCTGCCATACTAACCTGGAAGGTACTGTCATGCAGAAAGAGAGAGAAACTCACAGACAGCAAGGTATAACAGCATAATGGGTGTGCTAATAGAGATATGGGTAACTTCCTATGGGAAGACAAAAAAGCAATTGATTAGAAATAAAGGGAAACTTTAAAGAGTTTTGTTTTTAATTTAACCTCCCTTGTCTGAAAAATAGGATTTGATGGCATTTAAAGTCCTCTGCTATTCTGAGATTTGTATTTTATTTATTACATCAGTGTTCATTTGCTAGAGAGAAGAACCAAAGAACAAATTAAGATACCCAGTAAAAAGCACATCTGAAAACCTGGGCAGAAGAAAACAGAGGTAAGAAGAAAAGGAAGAAACAAAGTATCTTTAACAGAAATTTTAATTACTAAATATGCTGTTACAGCATATTGTAGGTTGTAGACCCCAGCACATGAAGGCAGCAGGAACAAGTAGGGGGAGGGGGAAGAAATTGAAAAAAGTCATAGAGAAAGGATCTCTTGTGATAGTAAGTGGTTTATGTGTCTTGTTCCCATGGCGGCCTTTTCCAGGATGGAAACCATGTTGACTTCTTTTTTATGATCTCTGCCCCTAGGATAGTACCTGGCACATAATACGTATTAAATAAAATTCCAGCGACAAAATAATGAGTATAATAAAGTCCAACTACAGGGTTAGCTGAAGAGGGAGCCACTAAGATGAACTGTGCATCCAGATGAGACCATCAGGGGATGTAGATAGGAAAGCCCTTGCATGTACTTACTCTAAAGTCTACTCTACATAGTGATGATGGTCTGGTCCACATTATGCTTAGAATTCATGGTTTTAATTTCAGCTTTAATATACAGTCTTTGTAGGTCATGCTAATGAGTGTTCTTTTATTTCAACAAGTGAAATGTTTCTTTTACCAGGAAACCTATGTGCAGGAAAATGTTGATAGCTTCCTCTAATCGAAATTACATTGCTGGTTACACACTGAAGTACAGGTCTTACATCTACTTTTTCTATGATGCTAAGAATCATGACACTATTATTAAAATAGAGACAAAAGATTCTTCAGGTCAGAAAAAAACTGGTGTATGTGACTGAGGCAATTATGTATTACATTTCATCACCGAGTTGTCACTCTTGTAATATACTGGAGAGCACTAAAAGCTATTGTTCCCATGAATTATAACCCCAAATACCTCCACTCTGAAGATTCATTTTATCAGGGATCACAGTATTATACATCACCACTGTAATGCGTAACATATTTTCAGTGACATATCTTTATGGTATGCTATAGGCTAAAGTAGAGTAATTATCATTATAGGAAGGTTTTACAAGAGCTTTTATATTTTAGTTCCTATGTTCAAAGTTATCTAAGTTGTCTCTGTAATGAGAACGTTAAAAATGCTCATAGGTTATATTGAAAAATCAGTCCCTAGGGATTTTAAGCTATTTTCAAATTTTAAGGTCTTTCATGAGAAAAAAAAAATCATCAATAAAACAGTAAACACTTTCAATGGATGCTCTTCACTTTATGTTGTTGCTTCAGCTTGGGCCAAGTGGCTATATAACAGAAAACAAAATAAAGGAAGAAAAATCTTAAAGATTCAGTTTTGCTACACTAAAGTAAATCATAAGCAACTGCAGAAGCAGCTGTTTAAATGCAAAAAAACTTATTAAATTCTCTATCAGGCCATACAACATTTAAACAGTGTCTAAATATTTTAAACATAGTAAGAAATAGATTTCAATAACTTATATGGATGGGCATCTCTAGCTTCTGAGTTAAATTCTGGCCTGGCTAGCCGTTAGTGGTTAATGAGAAGCGACGTGAGAGAGCCAACGTTCAGCACAGACTTGCTGTTTGGGGCTCAAGAGCCCAGTCACTTTATGCAGGTTGGTAGGAGACCATTATTATGCAGCCCTGGCAATCAGTGTTTAATCTGTTGATAGCCTTGACAGTTGTGGCCGAAGTATAATTGGCATGGGCCCTGGTGCAAAAAATAAATAAACTGGGTTGTGCACAAAACTAAACAACATAATTACCAACAATTAGACATTAATTATGAGGTAGCAGATTCTCAAACCTTTCTGAATCTGGCCAAAGCTAGACTTCATTATATTTTAATGTTGTGAACGCATCCATGTTCCTGAGATAATCAGGTATTCAGAAGGTGCTTCCTGTAGGTTTTGTGTTTCATAACGGATTATCATATCAGGAAATTAAATGTTTATATTTGGCAATGATCTAATAATTACAAAAAAGTGAGTGAGGTGGGATTCATGTTAATTTGGTAGTAATTTATCTACTTGATTTTATTGATCACTTATTAAACCACTGGTATACAAAGAAATTAAAAATTATTTTAGGAGTATATAAAACAAATCAAGTCTCATTGATGATTACGTTAAGAAGACAGGAACAGGTAGAGAAGCTCAGGACAAAAACAAGAGTTCAAGCCACGAGGAAACAGAAAATATGCATAGGACAACTACCAATACTGAAACTGAATCAATGAACTCTCAACAAACAGAAGTCCAGGACCAGACAGCTTCACAGGTGAATTCTACCAAACACTTAGAGAAGAGTTAACACCTATCCTTTTGAAACCATTCCAAAAAATTGCAGAGGAAGGAACACTTTCAGACTATGAGGCCACCATCACCCTGATACCAAAATTAGACAAAGATATCACAAAGAAAGAAAATTACAGGCCAATGTCACTTGAATATAGATGCAAAATCTTCAACAAAATACTAGCAAACCAACTCCAACAAGGCATTAAAATGATCACACACCATGAGCAAGTGGGATTTATCCTAGGGATGCAAGGATTTTTCACTGTCCACCAATCAGTCAATGTGCTATATATACCACATTACCAAATTGAAGAATAAAAACCATACGATCATCTCAATAGATGCAGAAAAGCTTGTGATAAAATTCAATACTGACTTATGATAAAAACTCTCCAGAAAGTGGGCATAGAGGGAACATACCTACAGAATGGGAAAAAATATTTGCAAATGATGCAACTGACAAGGGGACTAATTTCCAAAATATACAAACAGCTCATACAGCTTAATATCAAAAAAACAAGGAGCTCAATCAAAAAATAGGCAGAAGACCTAAACAGACATCTCTCCAAAGAACACATACAGATGGCCAACAGCCACATGAAAGGATGCTCCACATCACTAATTATTAGAGAAATGCAAATTAAAACTACGATGAGGAATCACCTCACACCAGTCTGAATGGCCGTCATTAAAAAGTCCACAAATAATAAACATTGGAGAGGGTGTGGAGAAAAAGGAACCCTCCTACAATGTTGGTGAAAATATAAATTGATGCAGCCACTATGGAGGACAGTATGGAGGTTCCTTATAAAACTGAAAATAGACTTACCATATGATCCAGCAATCCCACTCCTGGGCATATATCTGGAGAAAACTATAACTCAAAAAGACACATGCACCCCAATGTTCACAGCAGCAATATTTACAATTGCCAAGACATGGTAACAACCTAAATGCCCATTGACAGATGACTGGATAAAGAAATTGTGGTATATTTACACAATGGAATACTACTCAGCCGTAAGAAAGAATAAGGTAATGCCATTTGCAGCAACAATGGATGGACCTGGAGGTCATCATTCTAAGTGAAGCCAGAAAGAGAAAGAAAAATAGTGTATGATATTGCTTATATGTGGAATCTAAAAATAAAAAAGACACAAATGAGCTTAGTTACAAAACAGAAACAGACTCACAGACATGGAGAACAAACTTAAGGTTACTAGGTGATTAAAAAGGGTAGGAAGGGATAAATTGGGAGTTTGAGATTTGTAGATACTAATTAACCACATACAAAACAGATAAACAAGTTTATACTGTATAGCACATGGAACTATATTCAATATCTTACAGTAACCTATAATGAAAAAGAATATGAAAATTAATATATGTATGTGTATGTATGACTGAAACATTCTGTACATCAGAATTTGATACAACATTGTAAACCAACTATACATTAAATAAATAAATAAACAGGACTAATGGGTCACCCTTTCGATTGCCATTTGTGATAATGGAGTTTGGAATTTACTCAAGAAATATTCAACATTGTAAAAGGGCTACACTTCAGTAAAACTTAGAAGGCAAAAAATATTGATTATCAATTCTCTATGGATTGCCTTTATACATTTTATTATTGACTTCTAATTTATTTGACTTGTGGTCAGAGAATATACTCCGTGTGATTTCAGTTTTTGAAATTCACTGAGATTTATTTTATTGCTTAGCATACAGTCTTTCTTGATGAATGTTCTGTAAATGCTTGAAAAGAATATGTATTCTTCATTTTGGGGATATAGTGTTCTATAAACATCTGCTAAATAAAAAAAATAGAGTTCGAGTACCTTCTACCATAACCAAGAAACCTTGCCTACATTAGACCCCAGAGAACTGTCACAGCACACTGCCAGCCACAGCCTTGATACTAAGTTTATACTATTAGATGGGCATGAAAAAGTATTCACATGAAAAATATTTTTACATATGAAATATTTCATTATTAATTTTAAATGTCCACAGCATCCCTTTGGGACATGAAGTGTGTTAACAGACTTTCCTCCTGCTTAGAAAACACAGCAGAAGAACATTAGCAAATTTCCACAGCTTAGCTGTATATGAATAAACATTTCCTTATCCTATTTCCTCTGATCTGAAGACCTGAGACAGTGATCTGTGAGTTCTCCCATCAGCCAGTCATGGTACAACCCACCTGTTCTATTGGCGTGTATTCTAACTACTTGTGACTACAGGTTATTCTGTGCAGAAGACCACAGGTAAAACGAACATCCATGCTTGCCTGAAGGAACCCACCTGTTCTATTTTATTTTTCACTTCAGTGCATATTAATTTGTTCAATTACCTAGGGAGTGTGCACCCTATTCTCTGAGGGAAATAAGATACACTTTTTAAAATATCTTAGTCCTTCTGATTTCTCCACCTCACATTCACTCTTCTGGATTGATAATTAGTAATTACATTTATCTATTTACTGAAGCTATTTTTAAAAGTATTTGAAGTGGAATATTATTTTCTGACTTCTGTTTCAGGTTCTCTTATTCTATTTAAGTCTCAGAACTTGCAAGTTATATAACATAACGTCCCTATTTGAGTCCTCATCCTAGACAAGGCAGCACTGGATATTTGTGAGCATTTCCCATTCCTTGGAAGCTTCTCTTCCCATGAATTCCACAACACTATATTATTCATTGGATAAAAATTGGGTGACTTATCAATAGTTACCAGCATAACTGATGGGTCGTTATCATTAGATTCAGAGCCTTTCAATTTGACAATAATCTACCTTATTTGATACTTTCTTTGTGCATTCTAATCTTATTTTTTCCAGATTGTTGCATGCACTTTTATATTCGTTTGCATTTAACCTTGCTGTTTCCAAATCTGGCAATATCTTACTTATCTTAAACTTTATTTACTCTGTTAAAGTCTACTCCATACCTACTATACAGCACTCAGCAGACAGACTAAGCCACTGGCCCATGGAAACAACAGAGAATGGATTCTTTGTCTCTATAATGCCTAGCAAAGAAGTTTTGGCATACTAGAAATTATGAAATGTGTGTTTGTATAATTTTTTAATTTGATTTCAACTTAAAGTGCATATGTGTCTCGGATCTAGAGAAAAGTGGGTCTAAATACTGAGGTGTCTGAGGCTGAGTAAGATACAGGTAAAAGAAGCAAGATAGCAGAAACAGACAACAAAAATCATGTCTCCCTATTGTTTAAGATGGTTTTTTCCTCATAAATAGCATATACCTGGGTTAAGGACAATCCTCATTTGAATGGGGTATCCAAGGTGTTTACAGAAGGAAACCTGCCTCTCCTTCAAAGTTAGAGAAACTACTAAATCACATTGAATCACCAGAGAAGGGGAAAGATGCAGATCATCTTGAGTGAAACTGTTCATACTTAAGGGTTTAAGCCACTAGTACAATTTCATATGATTACACTGAAATTAGTGACGCAGGGAGGAAACGGTGTGGATTATAATATACAGGCAGGCTACCCATTATTAGGACAGTGTAGAAGCAGGTACAGAAAACTAAATTGGTTCTTATAAGACAATATCTGAGAGACAAAACTAAGGCTAAATCTCAAGTCTCCGGATTTCACAGCCTTATTTCCCAACAGAATAGTTATTGGGTTCCAGTGAGAGCAAAACAAAGGAAAGAGAAATATTTGAAGAACTGAGCTAAAAAATATATAGTAAACAATGACAACAAAATTCATTTTGAAGCCTTTCATGTGTATTCATACCAATTTAAGAGAATGATAAAGTGAATGACTAATTAAACAGTATGCTTTTCAAAGGCTTATTGGAAACACTCCTTTTTTGGCATTAAAAAATTGTGCTCTTCTGAAAATGTATAGAAACAAATTATATATGCAAATCAGTGTCTCAGTGACTGCTTAAAATCAGCAGCACTGACCACTTGTGTTCCCAGAAGGAAAGGCACAGAGCTAATTCACTCTGCCTGAGACTGAGTGCACCTACTGTGTTTCAATTTGGGGTGCAATTATATGTCTGTGCAAGTCTTCACATGCCAATTATTGCACTTCAAAAGACCTGCATATTACTAGCAACTCTGAAACTGAAGAGGAAAAGGACAGTACTCTCTAAACAATGCAATTAGAACAGTATAGGCAATCAACTTTGCTATTTAGTATAAAGTTGAAAGCACTAAAGACTGAAGTAATAAATATTCACAAACACTTCATCATCATACAGAATTGCAGAACAGCGACACATTTTTAATACACAATGCAGGCATTCATCTCATTAAACTTAATGGCATCTGAGAAATGATGAAACGCTCATAGCCTTGAGCTTGTAATGAGATAAGCTTGTAGCCTGATCAGCTTGCATACAAATCATCTCATCTGAATAAAATTAATGTTCAATTTTTATATCTTTCCTCAAGCACTGCTGAGCCCCCCTTTTTATTTTATGAACAATTATAGAAAGGAAAATAAAAGTGTAGCCATAGCCATGATATGATTTATCAGTGGGAGGGTCTATAATACGTGACATTTTAAGTTCTTATATCTGGTACTAAATGTAAGATTTCTTAGGTACTAAAAAAATAAATAATGAATTCCTTATGTTAAATATAATGTGAGAAATCTTTTAAAGCTTCCATGTTAATATAAAAATGTTTATGCTTTAAAGTATGTTTTCACATTCCAAAATAATAATAACATACTAATATTTAATGTTAAAATGATTGACATTCATAAATTTAATTGGATTTTTCTGAAAATTGATATTCCCTCAAATCCTAATTTTAAAATTATAACATTAAAGGAGATATGCCCTTTCAAATCAGTCAAAATAGGAATACTTGATTTTCATTTTGTGACTAAAATTTGCATTCAGTATTTTCAATTCCAAAGTAAGTCATTTCCTTACATGCTTTTTGAAGTGAATTAACTGTTACAGGTTTTACTTAAAACAGCTTGCAGGACACTGCTCTCTTCCCTGAACATTTCCTACTAGTAACATTTAGCATCCCATAGCTATGAAAGTGCAAAAAGCACAAAATCTCAATTTCCATTTCAAACCTGTACTGGGAAAGAAAACTGCAAAAAGCTAAAGTAGAAACTCCTTGTGGGATAATTATCTTAGACCATAATTCTTGAACAGGGGCCTCAAATTGTGTTCCGTTCCCTCAATACATGACTTGTAGTTATTTACAACATCAATATCAAATTGTACCTCCAAAAGTAAAATTATCAAGAACGACCACAGTTCTCAATAAAATGGAGATTTAAAGCATTCATAAATTGAGAGTATTCAGGAAAAATATTTAGTTAGTAAGCTAAGTTAAAAACTCAACACTTCTTTCTCAAGTCCTCCTACTTACTAACAGATATTCACCTCATTTTCTCCATGCAGACGTCTCCTAAATGACAAACTTGAGGACTGAGGTAAAACATAAGCTGTACACAATAAGGCCTGGCAAATAATACATGTTCAGTAAGTGCTGGTTATTACTCAGAAGTATCCCTGCACTTCAACTCCCTCTTGCCAACCAAGAGTCTACGTGTTACTTTTCATACGTGTTTTTGCAAGTGGAATTCCTTTAATTCAAAAATCATACAATTTACAAAGATTTGCAGTCAGAATTCCAATGTTATTCGGTCCCCCTTCTTCTTCAAAGAAATTCCAGAAATCATAGATATGGCTTAGGTAGGTTGTGGCTTATATAGGTTGTGTCAGAGGTCCCCAAGACAGCCTGATAATTGTCTAACAGGACTCACAGGACTATTCAAAGCTGTTATTCTGGTTATGGTGTATTACAGAGAAGGGATGCAGCTTAAAACCAGCAAAGGGAAAAGGCATATGGGGCAAGGTCCAGGAGAAATCAGATGGATCTCCAGGCGCCCCTCTTAGTTCAGTCACAGTCTCCCACCAGTGATGTGTGACAGCACGGACAAAATGCTACCACTCTGGGAAGCTCACCCGGGCAGTTGGGAGGGGGGTGGTATCTATACTTTTAATGGGGGTCAGTAATGCAGCATGTGGTACCTACAAGACTGATACAGAGTGGCCCAAGGCCTCAGACATATAAAAACATTCTTATCAAATAGATTTTCCAAGGGTTCAGAGTTACGTCTCAAGAGCCAGCCAAAGGCCAATGCTGAAGATTTCTTTGTAATGCACAGGTTCTGCGAAATCCAGGCCTGCTGAGTTAACCCTATTCTGCCCTGAAATATCAAATGGAATTCAAATCAGGGGACCAGGACACAGAGAAAAAAATTTTGGCACCATATGAAAAGACTGGTGAATGAATACATCTATGCATTTTATTAAAATAAAACCATGTTTTACCTAATTATAACTTTTTCATAATATTGTTTTAATTTGCTTTTCTGATTAATTGACCAATTTTCATGATTCAGTTGCCTTGTTCAATAGTAGGCATAACTGATAGTTCTGGCTTATGCCCTGGTTTATGAGTTGATGCTCTGGTTCCCTGAATGGAGCCTCACTTTGTTCCTGCCACTAAGACTATTCTGTAACCTTTTCTCCAAATTCCTGCGTGAAAATCATGAAAATTCTAGGCCGCCCCAGCTCTGTGCCCTGACTAACAGGATCCTGCCTGTTTCCTAGGCTCACGGCTCCTAACAGGTTCACACAGGTCAGGTTCAGCAATCCTGCTAACACCGACCTCCTGCTTGGACTCCCGAGAGCCCGCCTGCACTGCCTCTCCAACTTAAGCCTCTCCATCTCCTGCCACATCAGATGGGACTTTTTTCAACTCCATGTATCTTTCCCTGAAGCATATGCCCTACAATAGTAAGTTTATTTTGTTTCTAGGTCTTTCCATGGCTTCTGTCATGGTAGATCTCACAGGGTTACTCTGTTTAGAAAGAAATTTATTTCTTATTCACATAACATCCATTCAAGAAGTATTTAGGGGTTTAGTGAGTGGTCAGGTGCTCTTCTAGTGCCAGGAAATATGTGAATATGTAGTTCTCGAGCAGTTGAATGTCTATGTTGACATATACATTTGCATTAAGACGTATGCACACACAAGCAGTCCCAGTCTTTTTTCAGTTAAGAGAAAAAAAAAATCAGTATGTTAGAATTGACTTTCTCATTAGCACTTCAGCCATTGTCATTGCCATCATTCGTCTTTTTACAGTCTCCCATGGGTCTTACAGTGCTTTGCCAGCTCAGATCACGTTTCAGTCCTGTTAAAGATACCATACCCTAATTCTGACAGTACAAACTATTACATTTCCCACCTACAGTTTCTAATCTGCACCAGTGACTGTAGAACTAATACTTTTTGCCCCTGCAAGCTCCTAAGTATGGTGGAGAATACCATATGGTTCTAGCCTCTCTGACACTAAAAACAAAGAATAAAAAAAAATGAATTGTCCTCTCTCAATACAAACAGCTTAAATGCAACAAGTACAGGACCTTTAGTTCTCCTACTCCTGGAGGGAATCTCATGAATTCACTGATATTTAGATCACTAGAGAAAAAAAAAAAATCCAACCTTGAATTAATATATCAGCACACACTAGACAAATATAACCCCAAAAAGCATTTAATAGATTGTCCATGAAGTAAATCATGGAAGTATAAAGCTAAAAATTATGAAACATAGTACTAAATCTTCTGAAGACTCAGTTTACATTCTACCTTCCATGTTTAATTAAAAGTCACAAAGATAGTTATTTCTAAAATCATTGCTAAAGAGTCAAAACACTCAGGGACATTGTGCTGTAAATCAGAAACTGACACATTGTAACTGACTGGATGTCAATAAAAAAAAAAAACTCAACATGCTGTGTTTTCAGTATGAGCGTTCTTCCTTTTTCTGAGAATAAACATTATAGACTAGAACAGATTCTGATGCAGGTTAAAACATTTTATTGATGTAGAATAACATCCATGTATGTTGAAAAGAAAAATGTCTTAAATAATAGGGATTCATATTTTAAATTTAAAAAATTTTTTTAATTCAGCCCATTTACTAGTACTTACTAGTAAGTACTTACTGATGAAGTACTTACTGATGTTGAGTATTTCTTGAGTAAATTTCAAACTCCATTATCACAAATCGTAATTGAGAGAGTGACCCATTAATTCTGACAATACATTTAAATGTAATTGCAATTGTAGTCACAGCCAGAGAACCAGGAAAAATAAACAAATGAATTGAGTATTTTAGTGGACCCAGCTATTTCTGCAAGAAATTCACTTTTTTGAGAGCTTAGCTTATCTAGCATTTCTTCTGTGTCACTCATTCATTCTTTCTGTAAATGTATGTTGAGTATTTACCATGTGCCTGGTCCTTTTCTGGACACTGAGGACACTGATAGATTAGACAGATAAAACAACTGTTCTTATGGAGCCTGTATTTCAGTAGAAGCAGGACCAACTAGTTAAAAAAGTGTGTTGAGTTCTGAAGAAAATAAAGTGGAATGGTGGTGATAGAGAGTAATTAAAGAGTGCTAATTTAAACTGAGTGGTCAGGGAAGGCTTCAAAGATCCAAATAAAAGATGATCCTGGGATGGATATTATGGGAAGAGGGATGAACTATTGTCAAGGTGGGGAAGATTTTAGGGAATTCAGGGAACAGAAAGATCAATGTGACTCAAGGGCAGTGAGTGTGTAGTAGAGATTGTATGAGGTGAACTTGGCAAGTTAGTCCCGAGCCAGATCACAGAACCTTCTAGACAGGAGTGAGGATTTTGTATCTAAGTGTAATGGGTAGCAACTGGATGGTTTCGTGGGATGTGTGTAGAAATGGGATGGTAAGGAGTTAATGCTGGAAGCAACGGTGACTAGTTAGGCAGTCATATCAGCGATATAGGTGGGAGGTGATGGTACCACGGAATAGAGGTAGTATTAGAAATAGTGTGAAATGGAGTCATTTATAATATTGTTTAACTACTCTAAACAGAAAATGATGGTGGTAGTATGTTAATACAGAGGAAAAGGAATAATCAAAGGATCAATAATGCCTAGATCTGAGGCTTGAATATATGAAGAAATGATTAGCATTATTTACTGATGTAGAAAGCCAGGAAGGAACAGGTTAAGTGCACATGTGTGTGTTTCAGATAGGTTAACTCTGATGAAACTATTAGACAGTCAACTGGAAATGCTAACTTGGTTAAAAAAAATGTATTTAAATAATTATATATTATCATGTTAAATAATAAAAATTACTTATACTACATATGTGAATGTGTATGTGTGTGTGCATTCCAAATTTGATGAAAAAGGTGACAGGAAAATTGTCCCAGACATAAAACAGACAAAAGAGATTATTTTGTTTTCTCAGTGTGGTACAGACTTTATCTTCCTATTAATTAGCCTATTTTCCAACTCTGTAGGGACAGAGATTAACATGCAGATTTGTTGTTATTGCTGTTGTTGAGTATATATGAATATAATTTGTCTAGTGGAATAGAAAAAAATAATTTTTTGCCTTTTAAGACATTTATCAGTTTTGACTCTAATTCAGAAATATGATCCTAACATTCCTCTATTAAATTGCATATTATATATACATTCATATACACATACTTAAACATAAGCATTCAGCTATTTTTCATATGCTCTTTGGACCAACTTTAACATCCTGTCATTAGTTAATACGCAAATAGAATCTTTGGCATGTGTTTATTTTATATTTGCATGAGGTTATTAAATTTATCTTTTTGAAAATTATAATTAATAGATGTAGTGGTTAAGGTTACATAGCTGGAAACCATTGGCATATAGATGATCACTATAAAATGGGTGAGACTATGCAGAAATAATAAAGAAAAATATGTGAGAATGGTTCTGATTCCAGAGTATAGGGGGAATACATAGATATATGTGTGTGTGTGTGTGTATATATATACACATCTCATTAAATGCTCAAAAAAAGCTATGAGATTTTGATATCTTCATTTTTAACTGAGTAAATTATGGTTCCAAAAAGCTTGAGTAACACTCTCAGAATTTCACAACTAAAAATGTTAGCAAATGTAGCCCTGGTTAGTATGACTTAAAATTTCATTCTTTTTTTTCCCCACAAGAGCAAGATAATTCACCAGACGAAAATAGCTTAATTTGTTATAGAGCTAATGGGCAATTTAGTCAATATCCCTTTTCTTTATTCCCATCCCCCTCCTGGTGTGTATGATTGCTGTAATTTTGGCTCTGCATACTGCAAAACTATCTCTTAACCTGTATTATCTTATCCAAAGGAGTTCCTTCAAAACTGGTTTAAATACAGATCATGTTGGAAATGCAAATACTATCATGGCATGAGGTAATTTAGTCCAGGCAAAACATGAAAAACAAGCTTACATATATTGCAAGATTTTTAACATGTATAACTGTAAGTTTTTTTTTAACTAAAATAATATTCATGAACTAAGTAGGATGATTAAATTGCCCTCCTTATGATTTATGACTTTTCTTTATATAAGTATATGCATCATAACCACTGATTAATCCTAAATCTAAAATTATAATTAATTATATCCATGTAGGATTTAAAACATGATAATTTTAAAGTGTTACTTCTTCAAATGAAAAAAATCAATTCACAATGAGATTAAAGGCAATGAATAAATAATATACTATATAATACAAATTAAATAAATGTCACTATTGCTTTCATATTCACTATGCTCTTTAATATGCATGCTCCTGTTATGCAGGTAGACAAAAATGATTTAAGAAGCTTAGGAAAATGATAAATCTACTTAAATGGCTTTAATAATTCAGTGATAAAGAATATCAAACAGAGGAAAAAATTTTTGAAGGGGCAAGAATAGTTAAAGGTGATTGAAAATGATAATGAACTCATCACTCATATTGCTCAAATGAAAGTTTAAAATATAATATAAATTTTACTGACAGTGGTACATTTATGGTACCTGCTGGATCACTGAGCATACATAAATATCTCCTTCTGGTAAACCACAACTGCTTGAGGGCGAGGATCATGATATTATTCAACTATGCATTTCCAGAGCATATGGTGAGCCCCTCAAACACACATTAATGTATTATTTTCAGTATCTGTGTCTTATACATCATGACCATCACCTTCTAAATCTTATTAGAATTAAAAAAAATATAAAATTCATAACAGGATAAAATGAGAATTTTGACCATTTTTACCTGCTATAGATATCTACTAAATGATATTTGAAACAGTTCTGTAATAGGAAAATAAAGCAACTTCATTGTGGAATTTGGCTGCTCTAAACTAAGAATAAAATATTAAAATGTATTCATTGAAAGTATTGAAAAAGTGAATGTTTAAAACAAATAAAATGGAAAAAATTATATATTTCTTGGTACAATTATTTTACAATTATTTTATTTTAAAATAATCAACAACATAGAACCAGATACTGAGGGTCTGCAATCCTTTATGCCCATTTAAGAGAATCGTAAACAGCTACATAAAATGTAAAAAAATAAAAATTCAGCAAATTTTATGGAAACAATGAATGCAATATGTAAACCATATCATTAAAGAATACTAAATATTTTAAATTTATTACATTCATTCACAAAAATATAATGGAAGATTTTAAGGTTTTTAATGTAAGATGCTAGGTCAATTAATATTATGGACAGCGAATCGTGTTATTTTAATGCTATGAACTGGAAAAGTAATTATTGGTAAAAAATAAATTAAAATTGCATAAAGGCTAAACGAATTATTTGTCTAAATGGCTTTTTCACACTAACAATAATTACCTGTCCTACATGTTTCATAATTTTTGGGATAGTCTACTCGGATTTCCCACAAATGTAGAAATCAAACTTCCTATTTTGTTCTTAAACATCGTGTTCTTAATCCTTAGGGAAAGTGTTTTATAGCTATCTAAAATGGCTTCATGTCTGCCATTCATCCTGAGGTTCTGATTCAGCAGATAGGCCCTGACTGAGATAGGCCCTAGTAATCTTCATTTTAATAAACATCTCAGACAAATTTGATTCAGAATTTGTGTGGCACCCTCTGTAAGATCTCTACAATTAGTGCCTAAATCCTGCCAATCGCCCTTTGTAATACTTTTTCATCTCTAGCTCATAGTCAATATCTTCATAATGTAACTCCATTTCAATGCAGTAACTGTCAACTCTTACCAGAATTTCTGCAGCCTTTCCCTATGACATTCTAGACTGAAAATTAATATTAATTACCTTTAAGATTGACCATTCTTAGAGATCCAAACACTGTCACAACTTCACAATCTTTCACACCCTTAGCATTGATCCTTTGAATGGAACATTAACATTTGTTTATTGAATTATTAAAGAAATCCATGTTATCAATGTATCAATCCTGAAAAATCACTGTTTTTAATCAGATCACCCTCCACATAAGAATGGTTAATGGCTGTCGATCAGAAAAATGAAAACTTCCTGAAGGCCTAACTTGATAATATGAAATGCCTTTGATATAGATGGACTAAGACAGCATACCAAACCACTGACCTGGCATTTGTACCAAGACTATATTACATAATCTATTAATTTCAATCCTTACTTCCTGAATTTCAATTCATCAATTAATTAATTAATTAATCAATAAGGTTTCTGCAAATCCTTATTAGGATACAGTTTTTTATAAAAAAGACTCTTGCTCATATGTTATTTTCAAAAGTAACTGCAAGAGACATATACACACATAAAACAGGAACGTGTACATGACAGTAAATAGCAAATACAATATATACACACAGCAGAAAACAATTAACATTCCCCTTAGGTAACACTTTGTAGAGCTGAAGGGCCTTGAGTAGGTTTTAATGGATATTTAGGAATTAGATAAGCAAAGAGGTAAGAAGGGGTTTTTTAGACATGAAATAGAAGAATGTGGGATGCCTCTGAAAGATAAAGAGTGTATCAACTTGGCAAAAGCAGAGCAGCTAGAGACAGTTAAAGTATGAAATAACTTTTAAAGGATAGCTATGTTTCAAGAGACTTAAGTCTGTCAGGCCAAAGGATTTGTAGTTTATCCTGTAGGCTCTGTGTTAACATGATGATTCTGGTGAAGGTAAGTGGCCAGCAGAGTGATACGAATTAGATGATATCCAATGTCTTTAAAATCGAAAATAAAATACTTTGGAAAACTGAGATGCCTATATCTTGCTATTCAATCATTTATTCAATCAATGAGTAATTAACTCTATGCCAGGCACTCTGATAGGTAGTGGGAATACAATGTTGAGCAAAAACACATGGATCAGGTGGTTTAAATTCTAAAGGGAGAGATAGACACTAATCAAATAGTAACACAACAGTTTATGACTGAAAACTGTGACTTCTGTGCAAAAGTGCAAGATGTTTTATGAATGTATATTAGGATTCCAGAGATGGTTTGGCTGAGTAAGTGGAAATGTAGGGTTGGGGAGAGAGTTTTACAGACCAAATAAGAACATGTGCATTTCTAGGGAGCAGAATACTTTTGGGAATATAAAAGAAAGCTAGTGTAGCAGAGAGGGAGAGAATAAGATACGTAAGCCACGTAGCTAGAGAGGGAGGCAGGAGCTAGATTAAGCAGGGCTGGTTGGGATCTTGTAATGGCTTTATCTTAAAAAGAGCAATAGTGGTGAGTCATTGCAGAATGTTAACAGAAGACTGACACTGAACTTAAAACAGTTCAATTAGGCTACCACATGGCAAGGGCATATTGAATGTCTGGGACATGTAATTACCAAAATGAGTTATCCATCCAGGTAAAAATATTAAATTTAGGATTATGATTTGGTAGATAGGAGGAAAAGGGCAGATTTAAGGGGTATTTAGAATAAAACTTAGCCAGACTGGATACTGAAAGTAAGAAAAAAAGATTTAAATTACGACAAGTAGATTTTTAGACAGACTGATTAGATGGATGAAGGCTCCTTCATTAAGACAGCTCTCTCTCTATATATATATATTCAATATGCATTAATAAGTATCTATCTCAATTATAATTATACATATCTTAATGTCTCTCTATACAGCAATGCACAAAGATTTAAACATAAATATAAAGAATATATTATTGCAAATATCACATATATAGTTAATATACTTAAAAAATTAAAATGCCATAGATTCATAAATTATGGGTTCTGTTTTTTTTATTATATATACTCTAAGCATAATTTTAGAACAGTCCTTTTTTTCACATATTTTTATTGACCTATTATCCTGCAATGAATAAATATTAAATGAACTGAAAATGAAAGGCTATCGGTGTCAAAAGACCAAATATTTTGCTCCTTTAAAAGTATTTCTACATGTGGATTAGCTCACAAAGTGAACTGTTTAATTGAAGCTTTATAATGTTTTTATATATGTGGTAGAGCAATTCTTTTTTCACTATTTGTCCTTCTCAAAATATTTTGTTTTCTTAAGCTCTTTCATTATTTGAATCACTTGAAACATTTTAGAATTATATCGTCAAGTGCTGTAAAATTCTAAGATTTGATTCAAATCAAATTAAAACTATGATACAAATCTGGGACATTTATTCCTTTTTAATATTCCATTTTATAAACTCATTTTGATAGCAAGAATACTATAATTACAAAATGTAACGATGAAGTCATATCCATTATTTAATTAAAACGATAGATAGCCACTTCATCTAGTTTTCTAAGTGTCTCACATTGGCCATAGTTGAGTTGATTCTGGCCTCATAAATATCAGGGTTTGAAAAAACAAAGCTCAGTGCTTACAGATTATTGCATATGTCAAAGTTAGTCATTTCAAAAGTTCAGTAATATCTAAATTAAACAGTTTAATTTGAAGGCGCACTATGTATGCAAGGAAAAATAATATGCTTAAAAGACCTATATGCTGCTTTGCTGTCTGCAGCTTCCTTATTTTTATTACCTTTGTACCACAGCCAAAATTATCTAAATGTATTGGAGGTTGAGAAGCAAGGGCACACAGACATAGAATTACAGTCAACAATCATGGATTAGGTACTCAACTGAGCAAAAGTATATCTTTTGACAGGCTGCAAACCTTTACAAAATTATTAAAGTACTAAAATGCAACTTAAACCCAAACATGATATAACATTTTCAAGGATGAGTTTTGTTTTTGAGGGGAAAAAAAACAACTATGTACTTGGAATAAAATTTGACTATGGAACCTTAATTCAAAAAGATACATGCACCCCAATATTCACAGCAGCACTATTTACAATAGCCAAGACATGGAAACAACGTCAACGTCCATTGACAGATGACTGGATAAAGTTGTGGCATATTTATATAATGGAATACTATTCAGCCATAAAAAATAATAAAATGATGCCATTTGCAGCAACATGGATGGACCTAGAGATGGTCATTTTAAGTTAAGCAAGCCAGAAAGAGAAAGAAAAATACCACATGATATCACTTACATGTGGAATCTAAAAAACAAAAAAAAATGACAAACTTATTTACAAAACAGAAACAGACTCACAGACATAGAAAACAAACATGGTTACCAGGCGGGGAAGGTGGGAAGAAGGGATACACTGGGAGTTCAAGATTTATTTAGAAACACTTATCAGCTAAGTCTTGATAAAACAGTGTATAAGGTGTATTATCTGCCCTCAATGAGCTTACAATCTTTTCCAAATATGTTTAGTGTTTTGGTGAAGCATTGCATAGGAAGCTGTCAGAACCAGTGTGGCTGTTTATGTGATACAATTGTAATTGAATTTAGTCAAAACTTAGTGGTATCTTTAATAAATATCACTTCAGGTAATGAATTTGGAGGTTATTCAAGAAATGTTCATCCTCATACTAGTGCTGCTTCATGGTTGTAAATACATTTTAAGTATAAACGCCTATGAGTTATCTCTTCTTTCTAATGTGTGCATGAAAAGTACAAATTAATCCAAATTTAGTCTTATTAACTGAAAAATTTAAACTTATCAGCCATAGCTTTACCATGCTAAATTATTTTGTTGGCTTATTTAATTCCTTTTTTAACAATTATCATCAGTAATGAAACAAATCCACAATGTGTGTCTTCCTATACAATGCACAACATCCTTATGAAGTATTTGTCAAAAGACAGAAACTTATTGTGAGGTAACAAAACATCACACAAACCCCAACTGAGGGATATTTTACAAAATAACTCTGAACTCTGTGAACTCTTTAAAAATAACAGCATCAAATAACCAAAAAGAGAGAGAGAGAAAGACAAAGTCAGGAAGTATGCCAGATTAAAGGATGTCTGACAACTGAATGCAATGCGTAATTCTGGATTTTCTTTTGCAAAAAAAGGACATTATTGAGACAACTGAGGATACGAATAAAATCTACAGATTAGATAACAATGCTGTAAAGTGTTAATTTCCTGACACTCACAGTTGTACAGTGATTAGTGTTTTCCACTGTTCCTGCTGCTTGGATCACGAGAGGAATGAAATCACATGTGGAAGTGGTAAATACAAACACCCTGAAATGCAGTGTTTGATGTAATGGCTTCTTAATGTAAGCCTTTTTTTTTCCCTGCTACTGCCCAGGCCCTGTATCACTATGGCTTCGCTCTCAGTGCCTTCTCCTTGTTGAGTGCAATCCTGTACAATCGAAGCAGCATCCAGAACACCTCAACTCAGGATCTTTGGCACTACTTTTTTCTATTCTGCTTTATTTTGTTTTTAAACTAATTTTATGATATAGATTAGATTGCAAAAAGATATGAAAAAGTTCAGAAATATGTTAGTCAAAGAATAAACATAGCTGCCAGCAGTTTTCACCATTTTTTTTTTACTACCTGTGTCATAATTATTGATTCTTAGTGATGACAGGAAAAAAAGTGCATCACTTTCTTCTAATTCCACTCAACTTTTAAACTTGAAGGCCACAAATGAATAAGCAGATAAGTACAGTAAAGAGGCAAACAGAGAAGAGAGTACTGCTGTCCATGCCTTGGGTTTTCATAGAAGACCCTTGACCCAGCCTAATTTCTAGCTTACTATCTGGTTGAGTCTTACTTTTCCCCTAATTGTATTCTCTGTTTTGAACCACTTGCTCTGAACACACCAAAATGTTTTATAACTTCCATATGGTTCTCTCTACCTAGAGATAATCATTTCTACTCCCTAAACTTCTTCTAATTGAAGAACAGTTATTCTTTTTCCAAATCAAGCTCAAGCTTCACCTCTATGTAAAGCCTCTCTTACTCTTTTTCCCGCACAGGAAGACTCAACCATAATAAATTATTCTACCATTTCTTACTTGCTTATTGGCAGTCTCATTACCAACGTTCCATTAGTTGCTCATATCTACACCACCTACACCTAACAAAGAGGTGAGCACACAGTCGATGCTCAATGAATAGTTCAGTAAATGAAGTAGGGATAAAAATACACATAAGTAATTCAGGTCAAATTTTTCTGATCTACTCTTACCTTTGGGGAGAAAAACTGGAGTGTATTTCACGTTCAAAAAACACCAAAGCTAAGAAATAAAAAGGATATAGAGAAGCAGAATGAACACATAGTTCACAGAATGAAAACATCCAAAAGAGAAATAAAAGAAGTTGCAGACCTAATGATCTCCCCACTTTGCAACCTTTTCTCCTGCCAGAACCCAGCCAAGGATATGTAGACAGCAAAACCTGGTGCAGTTAATAACTAGGCCAGAAGTGTTCCACGTGAACTTAATTCTTCCAACACCAACACGTGATTTAGAAGTGAAGAAGAGATGGGAGATGTTTTTACTCTCTGATGTGTTACAGAAAGCAGAAGAGACAGTATCATCAGTTGCTAGGCTAGAGGATTCCTGTTTGACTAGATTTCTTTGAACATTGGTGACTAAATGTAAATAAATAGTTAAGATATTACTGAAAATTTCCATAGCATTATGCTGTGCAGAGCCCTTTCCACAATTAAGTCAATCAACTATTCTAATAGATCATTGAAGCAAGCATATCAAGTTTATAAACCATACTTAACGGATCAAGAGTCTGAGGTTTAGATTAACTAAATGACCATGCAGTGCCTATTGTTATTGTATCTGATACAACCCAAGGCACTTTTTCTCATAGCCTAGTCTTCATTTTACTTTACTGTGCCACTTCAAACAATTACCTTGTAATAACTACATTACAAGAATTTCCCTTGGGACTGTGAATTTCAGTAATCTTTGTTATCTGCTAACCCCAGTCCCACTGTGTGGTTTAAACTTCATAAATGTTTGCTGGACAAATGAATTTGCATTTCTAGAGTATTTACTTATTTACTCCACATCCAATAATTATTTGGATTCACACAGGGACAAAATTGTTTCATAAACAGAAATGGTCATCCCGAAAAACTGTAAAGCTTAAGTGTCTAAAAGAAAGACTCTCAGACCAGACAGACTTTGCAATCCCAGCTGCTGAACTCACTCCCTAACTGCAGACTATGTGGAGATTACTTATCATAACACCCTTTTGGGCCTCACTTTGCCCTCTGGTAAATAAGACCTATATCCTCCCTATCTCAAGGATGTTAGATGCATTAAGTGAGTTGATACAGATAAGACCTTAGAACAGAATCTAGCATTTAGTAAGCATTACATGTTTTAGCCCCTGTTATTATCATGGTATTATTACTATTATTTTACTTAGAAAATTTTGACTGCATACAGACTCAGCCACTTGATCTTGAAAATACTGTTTTATAACACTACGCTCAAGTTTTTCATCTGTATTATTGGATCACATTTTCCAAATAACACACTGAAAATACTTAGAATTTAACATGTGTCCAATGAAATTTATATTTTTTATTTCATTTTATTTAATAAATATTGAATAACTATAGTGTATCAGGTCCTTTGTTGTTCTCTTAGGATGAAAGATTTTAAAACAGGTAAAATGACTGTCTTATATTTTAATGGGGAATAGAGACATAATAAACTATTTTCACAAATACATAGTTACACATAGTGAATTCATACTTAGCCAGAAAAACACTCAGTTAGAGCTAATATCTGCAACACATAATTTACCATCCACTTAACTTTTGATTTATGTAGTTTATCAGTTTTCTGTATATTCTTTAAGTTTGTTAAGGGCATGCCTTAGATTTTCAGCTCCAGGCAAAATGACCATCCTCCATATATACTACCAATCATATTTTTTTAAATAATTAGGATTTATTTGATTTTCTTCTTAGATTAGTGGTGATAAAACAAATGAAAATGAGATCATCTCTAATGAAGCTGACGGAATTCTAAACCCAGGTGTTCTAACTCAATGTACTCTACATATCTTTCAATAATTAATACTAATGATTCAATTTATTAAAGTTATTAGAATCATTGATGACTTTTCCAGGTATAAAATTACAGAGTCATTACACTTTAAACCATAACCGTAAAATTATATGCCTAGATGGCCATGCATATACAATTTTGAATATGAAACTGTCACAGAGAAAAATGTTAGCTAGCAAAATCTACATTAATGCAAGCATTAATGTTCTGCGGGAGACTTCCAGTTTAGGCTGGGATAAATTGTGATCATGGTGGTTGCTTACTATAGGAGAGAGAATAACCTAAACAGGATTCTACAGTATTTCTTAGGAAAGCTGCCTGTTACCCCTCACCTAATCGTGATTTTTATTGCTATGAACACTTAGTTTAACTCTGTATCAGCAACTTTCATATTGAGCAACTCTATTATATGCGAATATTTATATATTCAAAAGATCACTAAAACAATGACTTTCTTATCAATTTACTAAATTAGGAGAATATATTTTTAGAAATGCAAATTTGTGTTTTGTAATTATTATCAATCGCAAGCAGTGATGCCCATAATGGGACAATTATTTAAGGATATCTTAATTAGCTATTTTATTTTTGTTCAAAATGTTGTTTTGTTTTAAAAATAACATGCATCAGATCAGCAGAAATTGGTCACAATGAGCTACAGTGTTTTACATAATTATGAGCGTATCGTATTTGCACCTCCAAAAACACATTTTTGTTCAAAATAGTGATCCAATACTTAGTTTGACCTTCCATGGTGTTATTTCTAAACAGTGTTATTAGATAGAGAAAAGTTAACATATAATTTAATGATACTTCATGTATGTGTGTAGGGAGATGTGGACACTAGGATAAATTTTTCTTAAATATAATCAGCCTGAGAAAAAGCAAAAAAAAAAGAGGGAGTTTCACTGATATTTCTTCTTTGAGCCCCTTTCCTATTTATGACTTCTCTACATTTTATTTTTGAAGGCTGAATTGTATTTTATGATCTATAATACTGTATTAGTTTTTCCCCTTCTTTCTCCTTTTTTGTGTTTATGCTTGCTTGTATTGTGATATAATTTTTTTGCCTCCAATAAACAATGTTGTCATTGTGTGTTCAGCTAGAGAAATACTGTCACATTCATATATGGAAAGAAAAATAGCCTACGGTACAGTATTTAATAGATATTCCAATGCCATGATCTATGTTTTTCACAATAAAATTAGAAGTTGGTTATTTTCACCAAGTAACACACACACACACACATACACACACACACAGAGCTGAGTAAGTTCACCTTCATTTGGGATATTTCTATTTCTTTGTTTTCATTATTACACTGAATTTACCTTGATCTTTATGTACCTTCCTAGTCATTTCTTTCCCATCTTCTTTTTCACATGGTAGTAAAGCATAGTTCTTGAGGACCCATAAGAAGACACAGCTGGATATAAATTCTGTCTTTTTTATTTTATCAGTTGTATGAATTGAGTAAGTTACTTAAATCCTAATTTTGTCATCTGCAAAATTTAGATAATATTGTCTCCTAATTGGTAGTCCACTGGAATTTTAAATGAGATGACGCATATGACACTTTAACAGTGCTCGGCAAGATGTCACTAGATATATGTATTATCATTGAAGTGTGACTCTCCTTCCACTGTTGAAAACCAAGCTTTCCTTAAAATTCTATCCTTTATTACACTTTTCCATTTCCATGTCTCAGGTGTGTGGTTCCACTTATTGTGAAAGTGTTAGTGATTCCTATAATTTAAACGTTCTGGATGGAGTGATATAAAAACAAGCTTTATAAAGCTTCATCGTAGGATAAAAATAACATTATTGAGTTTAAAGGGTTGGGAAGTAATAATGAATTTATTATTTTGGAAATAAAAAATAAAGGAAAAGAAAATGCATTGCCCAGTCCTAACTCTCATCGACATTTTCTGTAATATGCTTAGAACTCGTATTAGTACAGTTACTTTAAAAGCATGTTAACAGTAGATTACTCGGTACTTGGAATTAGCAGCATATTAATGCTTTTATATTGCCACAAAACACATTCCAAGGTATTTCAGCTGGTAAGTACAATTTACTATATATAAGTTCCTGTAAATAGCAAACTCAGTTGTCACTTAAATTTTTGTAGATGTATTTGGCTCAAACCAAAAAAAAAAAAAAAAAAAAAGAATGTGCACAAATTTAGTTAGAATGTAATCAAGCATTTAAAGAAAGATCTTGTAAACTGATGATACATACCAATAATACCTGGCAGTATATTAAACAACTGGATATATAATATGTTTGGTTTACTTAGTTCACAAAGCTAGAAAATGAGAAATCAATCAAAACTTACCCCCTTTACCTTATGCTTCTATGTGTTGTTGTTCGTCAAATCCCAGTTTTCCACTTCAAATTTCTCTTAAATGTGTTCCAACTTCTATATCACCATATTCAGTATGTTATTTCAGAACCTCCTCAGTTCTCACCTGACCTGCCAAAATGTTCTTGAATTTCATCTTCTTGCTTTCATTACTGTCTCCTTCCAATGAATCTGCCAATGGAGTATTCTAAAGTACTTATCCAGGCTTCTCCCTCACCTTTGTAAGTGCATGGCTTTGCAATGCCAGACGATTAGCAAATGTTCTAGTGCAGTGGTTCTCAAACTTTGAAGTGCACAGGATCACCTGAAGGGCTTGTTAAAACTAAGTTTCCCAGGACTCTACCTCAGTTTCTGCTTCAGCAGTTTTGAGTGGGACTTGACAAGTCACATCTCTAACAAATTGTTAAGTGATGCTGATATAGCTGGTCTTGGGATCATGCTTTAAGATCTTTATTATGACCTAAAATGTTTTCATAATGCTTTATTCTCGGAACTGATCTCTCACCCTATTCTCTAACATTCATCTTCCACAGAGGCCTAAACACTGTGAGCTCTCGTACATTTCCATGCAAGATCATGTGCCCATTCCTCTGGAGCATCCTTTATTTCTCTACTTCATTTTTCTGAAATCTTGTTTACTTGGCTTCCTGACGATCACAATTCAAGACTCAACTCAGTTTTTTGGCTGGGAAGCATTGCCAAGCTCTTTTCTTGCATAGGTCAGATAGTACCCATGTGTCACACAGTAACTTTGCATTCCTTTCCATACACTCACCCACATGTAATTGTTTTTTTCTCTTTTGCATCCTATTCTTGTGAGCACTTCATCTCATTTCTCTATCTATTCAGAAACATGTCTGGGTTTTAGCTCCATAAATGTTTATCATAAAGTGAAAAATGCACATGCCAATCATTGGAAAAAAATAGGAAAAACAACAAATAAAAATATGTCTATTAGGTTAATAGTACTTTTGAGAGCTTCTATTCTAAAGCTCCTTTAAAGTTACTGTTTCCATAAATAAGAATACTGTACTGTGTGCTGTGAATCTTAACAATTACATAAAATATTGGTAAAATTATATATTATATTCTACACAATTCTTTTGTAAGGATGAATCACAATCCATGTTTGCTATTTTTATTTTATCTAGAATGTACTGAAAGGGTAAGAAGAGATAATGTTTATAATACATTAAGTGATTGTTCATTATTTAATTAAATTAAGGAATATGTATGGAGAGCTTACTA
Source organism: Camelus bactrianus (assembly GCF_048773025.1). Lineage (NCBI taxonomy): Eukaryota > Metazoa > Chordata > Mammalia > Artiodactyla > Camelidae > Camelus > Camelus bactrianus. The sequence goes on from NC_133566.1 coordinate 2,599,526, forward strand.
TGAGCAAGCACTGTTCCAGTTTATGCAATTTCCCCAAACTCAGAGATAACAGTGAAGTAGAAGGTACAGTTGTCTGACCCATTTACTATTCCATCATCTGTTCTACATTCCATGTAGTGTGGCTGGTTAAAATTGTGTGAAAATATCAGCTTACTAGTCAACCAAATTGACCTGAGCTCTCCCAAGATATATTTGTGCCAACTGTAGGTTCTAGCAAGGGAATGAAGCTACTGAGGAATTCTCATCAATGCTGAAGGTACGATGGAAGACACAATTGGGCAGCCTAATTAGCAAAGTAACCATGATATTCAGCATGATGATCAATATTATGGTGGAATTACCTTCACTGGGATATTCCCTGAGACTAGTCCATGAGATTCTTTTTATCCCCTGGTTTTGTTGAGGTGTAAGTGCCAAATAAAAATTGTGTCCACTTAAGGTGTGCAATGTGATGATTTGATATAATGTATACATTGTAAAATGACCACCACAATCAGGCTAATTATAACACCTATTATCTTGTACAGTTATCTTTTTCTGTGTGTGTGGTGGCAACACTTAAGGTCTATTCTTTCAGTAAGTTTCAAGTACACAATACAGTATTATTAACTATAGTCACCATGCTGTACATCAGATTCCTATAACTTACCAATCTTTTAACTGAGAATTTGTATCCTTTGACTGGCATCTCCCTATTTTCCCTACCCCTAGCCTCTGGTAACCACCATTCTACACTTTGTGACCATTAGCTCAACATTTTTAGATATTTTAGATCACATATAAATGAGATCATGCTATATTTGTTTTTCTCTAACTGGCTTATTTCACTTTGATTAATGTCCTTCAGTTTCATCTATGTTGTAAATGGCAGGATTTTCTACTATTTAAGGCTGAAGATTTTCCCATTGTATATGCATGTTACACATTCTTTATTCATTCATCAAGTGATAAACAGGTGGTTTCTATACCTTGGCTATTGTGAATAAAGCTGCAATGAACACGTGAGTGCAAATATCACTTTAACACACTGATTTCACTCCCTTCATATGTAAACTTAGAAGGGGGATTGCTGGATCTATGGTATCTCTATTTTTAACTATTTTCAGGAAACTCCATACTGTTTCCCATAATGGCTATATTAATTTACATTGCCAAAATAATGCACAAGCAACCCTTGATATTTCAAAAGATTAACAGGTTTTTGTTTTAACTTTCTTTAACCAGAACTGATGCACAAACTGTTATTTACAAAAACAGAAAAATCTTCAATGTATACATTTAAAAAACATGTTGATTCCATGTCTTGGCTACTGTAAATACTGCTGCTCTGAACACTGGGGTGTATGTATCTTTTTGTATTAAGGTTCCCTCTGGATATATGCCCAGGAGTGGGATTGTTGGATCTTATGGTAAGTCAAAGTTTAGTCTTTTGAGGAATCTCCATATCGTTTTCCATAATGGCTGCACCAAACTACATTCCCCCCAACAGTGTAGAAGGGTTCCCTTTTCGCTATACCCTTTCCAGCATTTAAACGTACATCAACAAATGACTGCATAAAGAAGCTGTGGTATATTTATACAGTGGAATACTACTCAGCCATAAAAAAAGAATAGAATAATGCCATTTGCAGCAACATGGATGGACCTGAAGTTCATCATACTAAGTGAAGTAAGCCAGAAAGAGAAAGAAAAATACCATTTGATATCACTTATATGTGGAATCTTAAAAAAAAAAAAAAGGCAAACGATCTTATTTACAAAACAGAAACAGACTCACAGGCATAGAAAACAAACTTATGGTTATCAGTGGGGGAAGAGGGTGGAAAGGAGTAAATTGGGGGTTCAAGATAAGCAGATACTAATATATATAAAATAAACAATTTCATACTACATAGCACAGGAACTATATTCAGTATCTTATAGTAACTTATGGTGAAAAAGAATATGAAAATGAATATATATACATATGTTCATGTATGACTGAAGCATTATGCTCTACACCAGAAACTGACACATTGTAAACTGACTATATTTCAATTATATATATATATATATATATATATACACATACACAAAAAATGCTGAAACAGGAACCATTTTAAAACATGCAAATAAATTCTTTCCAGTACACCTGCAAACTAGAACCAAATTATCTTAATGATTATTAGATTTTCCCCAATATCTGATAAACAGAGGTGGGACATGAACTATGTATTGAAAATTCATAAAAATAATTTATTCACTAAGTCACCAACACCCTAATATATAACAGATATAGAGGTAAAAATGATTTTTTGAGAAAAAGAAAGTATTATTTACAAAATAATCAATATTCTGGGGAAGAATCTACAAAGGAAGTTACTCTGTGATTACAGTGTCCAGTACAATCTATTTTGGGATGTATCCTTCTTACTAATCATTTGCATCTGAATCTTAGTTTTCCACTGTTAGGCTTACAAGAACAGATTCTTATTACATTGGGCTGAATCCACTAGACTGAGTCATTCTATTTATAATATTGAGTAAGAATTCTAGTTTATTAGGAGCAGTCATATTTAAAACATTTAATTTCCACTAATGATGTAGAAGGCAGTTTCCTTATACTTATCATCATTTAGTATTTAAGATGATTTGAGAATGTGAAAATCGAATGTAAATACAGTAAATATATTGACAGAAAGAAGATGAACTTGACAATCTGCACAGAGCATACTCGCTGGGTAGAGCATTTGTACTCCCTGGTTGAAGGCATGGATGTTCACAGTTATGCTGAGAATTTAATTAAGAGCAGAATGTTGGCTTTTTAATCCTTCTTGCTTTTATTATTCTCAGAAGATTAAAATGACATTTCTTGCCCTACCACACCTTGTCATTCAACATTTTTTTGTTCCTGTCTTTGTTTATAGTTAAACAACTTTGTCAGAAATTTCCCTCCCAGACTGCTCTCCCTTAATCGGAAATGCCTGTTCATTTTCATTGCGGTGATTAGTTAAGCCAATGGCAGTCTTTCACTAGATCTGGACCCAGAGATAAACACATGGGAAACACTAGTTTCAAAATCATTACATTAATATTAAGATGCTTACATTAGTATTAGGACTAGCTTGTCACTTCATTGCTTAGTCATAGTCTGAGCTTTTTCTTTCTAGCCAGATTGTCCCTCAATAATGCCTAGCTTACCCGACTCATAGATCCCTACATGTTTTGGATCAATACCCTTGAATTCTGCTCTGACCTTTATGATCTCACCTCTGTTATGAGCCTGCTCTCTGACTTTCTCCAGAATTCTTAGATCTGACCTGTTCCCTTGTTACTTGCTCTTTCCCATCCAGTACTCTTCACATTTTAGGATTACACTTGTTTCTAGACTGAAGGCTGTATTGACAGTTACTTAAAACTTACCCTGCCTCACCAGAAGTAGCTACCCAATTCTGACACTGATACTGATATCAGTTTAAGGTTTGGAGGAGACAGAGTTATGGTAATACTTTGCGATGAGGAATGACAACACTTGGAAAGAATTCAACAGATAAGTAGTCAATTAGCACATTTAACTACAGTAGTTCCCCTCTACCCCACCCAACTTTATCTGTAGTTTCCATTTTCTTGGTTTCAGTTACTCACTGTCAATTATGGTCCAGAAATATTAAATGGAAAATTTCAGAAATAAATACATCATAAATTTTAAATTGAACACCCTTCAGAGGAGCATGATGAAACCCAGCACCGTTCCTCTCTGGTTAGCCCAGGACATAAGTCATCCCTTTGTCCGGCATGTCCACTCTATATACACCACCTGCCCACTAGTCACTTAGTACCTGTCTCAGTTACGAGGTAGACTATAGGGTGTCCAGTGTTTGTGTTCAAGTAACCTTTATTTTACTTAATAATACTCCAAAGTGCAAAAGAAGTAATGCTGGAAATTGGAATATCCTTTCACTGTGTGTAATTCATAAACTAACTTTATGATAAGTGTGTCTGTACAGGAAAAAACATAGTATATATAGGGTTTGGTACTATCTGAAATTTCAGGCATCTACTGCATGTCTTGGAACAGATCGCCTGCAGATAAGGGAGGACTACAGATCACGGATGTAATTATTTATATTAATTAATATGTTTTGTTATTAATTAATTTTTCAATGAAATCTTGCAGATAATAAATGCTTCATGAATCCTAAATCATTAACTTATGCAAATCTGAACAACTTATCTGAACAATTCTCCTAATCATCAGGAACTTCCATCACGACGAATAACTCTTCTACGATGAACACTAGAGTTAGCTAAACTCTGATTAATCGAGAACTAGATTGTGGAAGAATTTTTATAACAAAAGCAATTTGAGGGAATTTTTGCTCCTACATTTTTGGTAGCAAATGAAAGCAATGTGTCTTCTTTTTTCTTTTCAGTGTTCAGTGTTTTTCATTGACTTTTATTACTTGTGAGTTATTTTTCTAATAAAAAATTTCTTAAACTGTTGTCAATATTCCAACTGTACTTCTATATTCTTTTAATCCATGATACTCAACATTAGCTTAGTTCATCCACTTTTAGTTCAACCACTATTTGAACATCTTTAAAAATGGGAATAACATTCTTCCTACTGCATTGTATGACAATGGATTTCATGTTGACAATTTTAATGCACAAGATAGCCTAATTCATACAACTGAATTCTTCTAAAGATTCTCCCTGATGTTGCTCTAATTTAATTCCATACGGCTGGAGCCTTCCATTAATATGAGCTTAATGTTTTAATTTTTATTTTTTGCTTATTGAAGTAATATTTCTGTATATTAAAAATCATCCTTTTTGGGTGTACAATTCAGTGAATTTTGACAAACTTATAAAGTGGTATAACCATCACCACAATAAAGATAAAAAATATTTCCATTGTCCAAAAAGATGTTTTCATTACCTTGTATTGTCTCCTTTTTCCTTATCCCTGCAAACCCTGGTAACCACTAATATGATTACCAACAGACTTCCCTTTTCTAGAATGTCATATAATAAATCTTTCCCTTTTTATAGGAATGACTTCACCTGTTATTTAATGAGAACCTATAATTGGTCACACACATAAAAATTATTGTAGTGAGATAGAGTATTACTACTTTGACCCTAGATTTTGTGTCTTCCTGCCTTTCAACTGCAAAGAAAATGCCATTTCTCAGGGCTTCTCCAGATATGAAAATGTTTAAAAAAAAAAAAAGAAGTTATTTATTTAAGTTATATCTCATTAAGAATACTTCACACAATTTGAGAATGAGGGATCTCCAGAAATCCAAAGATATTCTTGAATTAGGAGAAAACTACCTTGGCAAATCAAATGGCAATTTTATCTGATGGTTCCCAAGTGAGATACCCAGTGCATTCACGTCCACAGCGTACTGCTGTGGAAGACGAGGCATATGTCCTGCTGAGATGAGGACTTGTTAAGCCTTTGCCTGTCTAAAATACTGCTACTTCAGTGAGCAGAGACTGGATTTCCTCTTTTATGCTCAGTTTTATGCTGGAGAAGTATTTTTCAAAGAGGAGCATGAAACAGCTAAATAGAATGACAACAAGAAATGACTGAAAATTCCAGTGATTTTAGGGGAATGGAGTTTACGTTGCCTAGTCAAGCACAGTGATGATTTTCTAGTGGGAAAATAGAACTGGAAATTGCATACGTTGTAATAGCTTGGTGGCAGAACAAAAGAAATTCTTTGAAGCAGCATTTAAAATTTTCCCAGGTATATAAACATTATATCTTCCTTACTTGTGGGCAACCAGGTGTAGCATATAGAACATAAGTACAATATGAAGGAAACCTGCCAAATAGGTGAAAACAGACTAATTCCCTCTCTGTGATCCCAATTTCATCTGTAGAGTTTTAGGCACCATCCCTACACTATACAAGCTGAAGATAGATTTTGAATGCATAAACATATACAGTAGAGGAACACCCCCAGAAGAATCTGAAAGCTCACAAGAAATGAGAAGTCATGCAACCTCAAATTCTACAGAGAAGGAAAAATAATTCTCTCTACAATTTGTTTCAGATATGACATTTAGGAAGTTGGAGGTAATTAGTTTGTATATTGTCATTTATAGTTATATTCCTATGGAGAACTAATTAACTACCATAATTTTAAAATCCCATTACCAGTGTAAAAGAGCAAGGGACACTGAAGACTTTACATTCACTTGAATTTACTGAAGGAAAAAAAGTCACTAAAAGTTCATTATAATAAAATTATTGGATGACTACTGAATATCATAATAATACATTCTAAATTTTATAAATTCTAAGTTTTAAATGTAAGTAAGTAAATTTATAAATAAATAACTTTAAATAAATTTGAAAGAATATGATTTGAAAGAAGTCAGGTTAGGATGGCTGTACAGGATTTGATAGCTTTTATGTGGAGAAAGAGGAACACATTTTAGAAACCAGTGACTTAACTCTTTAAATGTGGGTCCAGTGACAACTTCAACTTTTTCTTCTTTCGATGAAGATCCATACTTTTCTACTTCTAGAATTAGGGGTGATTTTAGCTGTCTTTTCTATTTGAAAAATAGCACTCCAAAGAGAACTTCCAACTCCCCAATCCATTTTAGAGAGAAAAATTGGTATGGCAAAATTGGTTTCTCATAAAGTTATTTTTCACATTTTGTTAGTGTTGGAATCTCATCAACAATATTTTAAATGTAAACAATTTATTAAAGTAACTCAAATTTCCAAGAGTGTAATATATTCATTTCCAACCTGCAGCTTTTCATATGTTGCATATGTAATAACATACTACAGTAGCCACCCACCTAAAAATATATCACAACCAGCTGTACAAAAACTACACAGGGAAGTTAGTCTTGTGACAGTGAGAGCAAGGAATATTAGGAAAAACATGAAGTCAAAAGATGCTCAAAAATATCACAATGATTCTTTTTAATTAAAAGTTGTTTTTCTTTTAGCCCTTCTTAGCATAAGTAGAAATTACAATGTGAAAATGAATATATGTATGTATATGCATGACTGGAACACTGTGCTGTACACCAGAAATTGACACATTGTAACTGACTGCGCTTCAATAAAAAATAAATAAAATTGAAAAGAAATTAACATCATTGATTTCTTATTAAAAGGTAACAAAAATAGTCTTTTCTAAGGGCTCTTGCCAACTGAAAAAATTTTTATTTCCTGAAAGCTTATCATCCTTGAATACATCTTTCTATGCAAGCATGTAAATCCCATATTTCAAATCATAAATCCAGTTCCTTCCTTTGAAAGCAAAAAACCAAACAGAGTAGTGAAGTTGTGGAAAACACTTGCAGTTCACTTTTTAAGCCCTTTTGTATTCTCTCCAAAGCCATTCTTTGTGTTCATGGAAAGATAGTTAAGTACACTCAGGCAGCCAATCATGTGCTCCTTTTGATGGTGCAAAGTAGCAGATCTCTAAAAGAATTTCAGCTCTCTCTTTTTCATATTTGCATTTATGCAATTACCTGGACCTTTAAATGCTCGACACATTTATTTCAAAGAAAAGACTAAATGTTTAATTCTCAGGGGATTTCACTTGGTTGTAATTCTGACTCTGAGGGACACTGATGACAACTTTTCTTTTCACATCCAAATTGCAGTTTATCAATGAATTCTATTTAGCTCTCATTATATTTGGAGAAAATGCAGAAACAGGGCCAAAATTAAAGATATTAAAAGTCCTAAAAGTTTTATACGGAGGGAGGTGGGGGAAGGGGAGAAATAGGTGAGGGAGATTAAGAGGTACAAACTTCTAGTTATGAAGAAAATGAGTCACAGGTATGAAATGTACAGTGTGGGGAATATAGTCAATTACTATGTAGTATCTTTGTATGGTAACAGATGACAACTAGACTTATTATGGTGATCATTCTAAAACGTATAGAAACAGCAAGTCACTATGTTGTATACCAGGAACTAACTCAGTATCATAGGTCAATTTTATTTCCAAAAAACAAACAAACGTGGAGAAAAAGACATCAGGTTTGTGGCTACCAGAGGCACAAGTTTGGGGCAGAGAAGCCAGATAAAGGTTGTCAAAAATTACAAACTTTCAGTTATAAGATAAATAGGTACTAGAGATGTACCACATGATAAAGATAATTAACACTGCTGAATATTATGTATGAAAGTTAAAATAGGGTATCCTAAGAGTTCTCATCACTAGGAAAAGAATTGTTTTCTATTTCTTTAATGTTGTATCCATATGAGATGATGGATGTTCACTAAACCTATTGTGGTAACTATTTCATGAGGTATGTAAGTCAGTTCATCACACTGTATCTCAAAGTTATACAGTGTTGTATGTCAATTATATCTGAATAAAATGGGGAAAAAATTAATAGTCACTTATTTGTTACAACAGGAATTATTGAAAGAAGGCACTTCTTTTCTCCATTTTCTAAGTCTTTACTTGCTGCTGTGGTTTAAGGAGGTTTACTCTTAGAAAATATAATATACTTTCTTGACAATATATTTAGTATGGTAAATAATTTTAGTATACTTTTACCATCTTAAACATCATAAGGATTTTAGAATCCCTATCTACACTTACCCCTACTACTTATCTTTTCTGCTTCCCTCTAGCTTTAGGGACGCCTTGTTATGCATTTTAATCCTCTGTAGATTTACCCTTCTCATTGGTACTTACTCCCCCCCATACTTCTGTGCTTCCAACTGTAATTATTTCCCTCTGCATGAAAAACTCACATTAGTGGGAACAGCTGATAAAAAAAATTCCCTGTTTTTCCTTTCATAAAAAGCCTTTATTATATTTTCATTTTTGAAGAATATTTCACTGGATATAGAATTCTAGGTTGGCAGTAATCTTTTGCAGGTTTTAAATAACATACTATTATAGTTTCCATTATTTGTTATGAAGTCCACTATAAGTGATATAGTTTGTCATTTGAAGAAAAATTTCTTTTTAAAAATGAGAATTTCTTTTTTTTTGTTTGGTTTTTTTGTTTGTTTTGCATTTTTTTTTTTAGCAATTTGAGGTTTTATTTGTATATATTCCACTTCCGGTACGTAGCCTTTCTTAACTCTGGAGGGTTTTGTTTTCTCATTTGTTTGGGGTAATTCTCAGCTTCTGTAGCTTTTGTTTTGTATCTTCTCTTCCCTCATATTTCCTCATATCACCTCACCTTTTCTTGCCTCCTTTCTTGCTCTCTTTTATTCTGAAGATCTAGAATATATGCTAGAACTTCTCATCACATATGCATCTTATATGCTCTTTACTGTATTTTCAATGTATGTTTCTCTTTGTGGTTCAGACTATATCTTAATGATGTTTCTGTCTCCCTATTCACTAACCCTTACTGTAGCTGTATCTTAAACTGGTTCTTAATGTTAATTTTAGAATTACTACATGATTCATTTCATAAATTCCAATTATCTGCTGAAATTATCTATCTTACAATACATATAATATACATTTTTGTGCATATTAATCATTGTTACTTAAATATCCACATCTAATAATTCCAACGATTATTGTCTTTTAATCTCTTGGTTTTCAATCATTTAGTTCTTCTTCCTATAAGTCTGCTAATTTTTGACAGAATGTTGAATGCTGTGTTTGAAAAATTAAAGATAATTTGAGATTCTGCATGTAGTTATATTCAGCCAGAGAGATTTTTTTGTTGTTTTTTTAATTTCTGGCAGGCAGTAGAGTAGGGACAGATTGATTTAATCAGGCTGGGATAGAACTGATTCAAATCTGATTTTCTGCCTTTAGGAGAGGATTTATTTGGATTTGCTCTCACTACACTTGAAGCTGACATATTTACCAGAGACCATCTTCTTCGGCAAGTTCTGAACTAAACACTTGTCTCCCTTGCCCATGAAGTTGGCAAACGCTCCCTTTAGCTTCTTAGCATTTTGACTAAAGTTTGAAAATCAGCAAATGCTTACGAAGGGGCCAAGTGTGAGGCTCCGCTCTCTGCATTCTTCCTTCTTTCTGTGATCTTGGCACCTCAAGTTCTGGCTACCCTGAGAGACATCAATCCTGGTTTTCACCTTTCTAGTCCTAAGAGACTGTCCAAAGCTCTGAGCAACACCTTGATGTTTTGCACAAACCAGTAAGAAAAAATTGGACAGGAATTTGGTCTTTGCCCAGTGCAGTTCCCTTCTCTGCAGGATCTTGGTTCAAGCGTTGGCTGCTAATATCTTTTAAAGTATTTTTTAAGTAGTGTTTTATAAGGGGAATATTGGATACTACAAATTATATATAAAAGGAATTCTTCTGATTAATTTCTTGTGAATTAATATATTTCGGCTCTTAGCACAATAGTCATCTTAGAATATAATAGGTATTTTAGAAATGAAAAGATTGAAGTATTTATGATTTATTGGTTCTATCTTCTGAAAGGATATCATCTAGTCTACTCTACCTAGATATAGGTACCTATCTTCACTGATACATGAGAAGGTTGACAATAATAACAGAAAACAAATAACTGAAATTGTTCTAATTTCTGTCTAATGTGTATTACAGGAACTAGAAAGCTATGGCCAGGTGCAAATCTTTATGCTATTTCAGTTGTCTCCCATCTTATTCTCACCTCTGTCTGTCTGTCTGTCTATGCGTATATGTATATGCATATGCATACAAAACCCATATATAGCAATAGTATGTAAGTGTGTACACTGACTACGCACACACATACATACACACATACATACACATACATACCAACAAGATTGATATAAAGGATAAAAAAGCAATTATGTGCAACAAGCATTTTCATCTGAATAAAGACCATTTTTGTAATGGCTCCTCAAACCAATATTGCCTGTTCTTTTGTCTCTTTACTCTAGACTACCTGCTTAATTTAAGGAGTTTTTTTGAATGCCTGATGCCATGTTCTTACACATTGTGTGTTGATATTGTGCATTGATTTTACCTGTATCATCAAGCACCCTAATTTCACATTATTTAAATAGCTCCATTGTTAACTCTATTTATATGACCTGAAACAGTTTACAAGCTCAAGGAAGCCAAAAGATAAAAATGAAACTGAGAAAATATTTGAGAATATATAACATTTTCAAATATATGGGCATTAGAGAAGAAAGACAGCAAAATGGTTTTAGGTGTTTAAATAATTTGGGCATGCAAAATCTGATCATATATCTTTATTGACCATGATCTTGTCTAACACAGGAATTGGAAGAAATTTGGAGATAACATATTGACTAAGTTACACACAATTCAGTGAAAAGTGCACTGAGAAAGTCTACCAATTATTGTATTAGACAAGTTCTCTGACAGATTATGGACAGCTTCTGATAAGTTGAAATTGTTCTATCCATGCAATTGTTTCCAATTATTTCAAACAATTGAACATTTGGTTAATTTTTAACATGACTCAAGATGTGCAAACTTCAGCACTTTGTACACATGAATGTTTAGTAAAAAAGAAAATACTAAAATGATGTTTTGAATAAACTGTCTAATCAAAACATTCAGTAAAGTAGGTTTAATGAATTTCGTTAGTACAAACTGCTGTTTAAGGAAATTGTCAATTATGAGTGTTGTCATCATTCAAACAATTGTGAACTGATATAACTTGAAACAAAAACCTATTACATAGAAAATCAGTGTGTTTAATTCAGTTATTAACATGATCTAGGACCTAAAGAGTGAGACAATGTTTTATGAGCTTTTTCCTAAATAATAAAGTTGTGACTTATACCATTCACTGATATTGACAATAATCTTTTTTTGGTAACTGAAAGTTTTATATAAAGTTAGCTAAATTATTCTAGACTACAACTTTCTATATATCACACACAAATACACATACACTCATTAAAAAGCAACCCATACTTTATAATTCATAAGGAATTGTTACGAATTTACATCTCCTTACTTTGCAAATCAAGTATTTTTAACCCCCAAGAATATATAATGGGCATATATTCACAATGCCTATGTAAATACAAAATATATGTTGGATGGGATATTTGGTTCTTCTCTTTTTGTAAAGTAGAGGTGATAGATGATGCTACATTTTTTAGTAGAAATATTATAACCTATTTTGACTGAAAAAAGATGATGGCATCTTAGAATTACTGTTAAGCATAGGTAGGACACCTTGTTGTATTAATTGAAATGTGTAAGCATTGAGAAAAATCTGGTAAACATTAAACATAATTTATTGTTTGAGAAATATACCTTTTTTGTTGACAGTTGACCAGAAATAAAGATCAAAAATAGGTAAATTAAAATACTGTTAGAATAGGTAGCTCAAGTAAGTAGGAATTATGAAGCTCAGAGTATGACTCCATGTTTCATTTAAATAGGATCAGAATTTTATAGGAAACTTTGTGTCAAATGATGCATATTCAGAACAGTGGCTAATGCAATTAGGTTTGGTGAAATATTTTTAAACATGAAATTTCCAGCATGTTGTCACGGTGAGACATTCAAAATCAATCAACAAGTATTTAATTGGATTACATAGTCTAAGTGGATGTATAAATACTTAACCAATCACAAAATTCAGCAGCCAACATTGTTTCCTTTTGTCAGTAGGGTCTAAAGTCCATTAAGGCACTTTTTTTTTCTTTTACAGCGCCTTCTTTATCATAAAAATCCCAAATGAGTATTTTCCATGGTCTAACTTTCTGTTTACCATGACTATGGTGTTTGACTTTCTGATTTGTCCTTTTTTTGTTTGTTTATAAACTTCTCTACAGTTAGAAAGAATTATGTTTTTAAATGAGTTTATTATGAAAATTACTTTGATGAATATGTGTGATGTGCCTTTCTCACATTTTTACTGTTCATGTGCACAGAAAGGAGGACCTTTTCCATCAGTTCTTCTCATTTTACTGCAATATTTGAGTCAGTCTTAGTAACAGCTTATAAACTTTTCTATCAGTTGTGACACTCACGGGTAGAATTTATTCTTTGATTATGAATGGTGGTTCACCATGGACTGATGCTTTTCTGATGCTTTCATAGTTATGATTTGAGAGCATTTCTCTGCATATTAGCTTTAACTCCACCCATTTGTCTCTCTGTAATACTCAAGATCGAAATTTCCTGTTTCCAAGGGATCAGGGATATACTACAGAATATGCCACAAAGAACATTGGACTTTTGTAAGCCTGGCTATCACAAATGTGTAGCAAATTCTCAATTCTGTGCCAGAATCTGCTCATTTTACTTCACTGGGACTTTCAAAGAACAAATGCCAGCTGTGTGAAATGAACCACTACTGAGGGATTTAAGAGCATAACTCGTAATGGTTATATCTTAATGATCATGCCAAATTGATCTGTTCCAAAATTTATTCAAGATTAAAACATGCTGATAGACTGCTGCTGTTGCTGCATTTCCAGATATTTCCTTCATGTGCTATTATTTTTGATATGCCAATAGAAACCATATCATTAACAGGAGTGAGAATGCTCATGGGAACTTCAGGGATAAAGGAGAAATGAGTGGCAGTTGGAGCATCAAGGCTTATGACAGAAGCAGCAGGGAGTGGACGCAGAGAGAAAAGGAAGGATCCAGGAGAGGAATTAATCAGTGGTAGAGATGATAGTGTTAAGGGACAGGTTAGAAAGGAAGATGGAATTTTACTCTGAATGAACTGCATGTTCTGAATTCAGTGCAGAAGCCACTGTAATTTTGTAAAAAGATTTAAGAAATTTTCAAAGTTATATTTCATTTCATCATTCATCCTGTCATTCATTCAGCATGTATTTAATGTGTGTTTATTATATCACTTGGTCCATTGTAGACATTGGAGATACACTGGTAAAAACTAAATGCATGTATTTTTAAATAGCTTCCTTTATGGAGTTGCCTTCTGGTCTGTAAAATTAGTATGTTATACAACAGGTTTCTGATCTGTCATAATTACTAATAGGATGCATGCAAAATACTTAAAGTACAAAAGATATAAATGTTAATTTCTAAATAAATATAACATTGGTGTTTTTGGAAAACAGATATCATTAGTGTTATATCAGAAAGCTACAAACTCAAACTCAGATATGACCTGATAAAACTTACTGCTGAATATTAAAAGAAAGTTTTAAAATTGAAGTTAAAGTTTACATACAGTAAAATGTATAGCTCGTAAGTGTTTTTGAAGATAAGTTTTTTCATATTTATACATCACACAACTAATCACCAAATCAGGGTATAGAAATTTTCCATCACAGAGTTTCATTATGGTCCCTTCCTATCAAACTCTTCTCTGTATAGATTTGTTTTTATTTCTAGCTCATAAATTAATCTGGCCGGTTTCTAAACCTCATAAAAATGGTATTTATAGTACATACTCTTCTATATCTGGCTTCCTATGCTCACATAGTACAATGGATATCCACTGTTGACATACGCATAGTTCACTGCTGCAAATACTGCAGTGTTAAATTTCATGAATATATTACAATTTATCCATTATCCCTGTTAATGGACATTTGGTAGTTTCCAGTTTTTTGTTATTAACTATAAACCTCTCTAAACATCCTTATACAAGTAATTTTGCAGACTTTTTTTTATTCATTTCTCTCTGGTAAAAATTTAGCTACACTGTGGTGTCTATAAGAAACACTAAATACTTTTCCAAAATAGTTGAAAATTTTATACACCACCAGCAAATTATGACAGTTTCTATCCACAATTTTGCCTGTTGTCAGTCATTTTAATTTTAGACATTCTAGTAGACATGAAGTCATATCTCATTGTAATTTCAATTGTATTTCCTAGTGACAAAGTTGAGCATTACACAAATTTATTCAAGATTTGTGTAGATTTCACCCATTTTTCATCACATTTGACATTTCTTCATGTGTTTTAGATACAATTTTCTTTGTCAAGAGAGATGCATATCAAATATTTTCTTTGAGGCTGTGGTTTGTATTTTCAAGGAGGTAAAGTTCTTTTTTTCTATATTTTCTCTTAGAAACTTTAAGAGTTTAAAAACTTTACATTTACATATAATTTAGTTCAAAATAATTTTTGTGTGTAAAGTAAGATTTTGTGTGTCCCACTGAACTGTCTTGGCACCTTTGTAGAAAACCACTTGGCTACGTAGTGTGTATCTACTATAGTCTACTATGTGTAGACTCTGTTCCATTGTTTTATTTGCTAATTTTTATGTCAATAACACATTTACTTGGTGAATGAAGCCATATAGTAAGTCTTGAAATCAGGCAGTGTATGACATTCAAATTTATGTTAGGTTTTAGTATGGTTCTGACTATTCTAGGTCCTTTCCAATTTCAGAGTAATTTGAGAATCAGTCGATTTGTAACAATTCTTAAAAAATGAAAAAAAAAAAAAAAAGAACAACAAAACGGAGTGGTATGCCAGTAAACTGAAATAAATACTGATGACATAAGGCAATACACATCGTATCTTTTGGAGTTTAAGAAAAAGAAAGAATAAAATAGAATTAAGATAAAAATAGTCATTGCAAATAAGTTGTGGAAGTGAATGATGTTAAAATGTTCTAATATACTAAATTATGCAGGAGGAGGAAAAATGATAGACATTGGACTTTAAAATTAAACATGTGTATTTAAATTACTAGAGTAATATCTAAACTATTTGAAACAGAGCATATAACTTTCCAACTCATTGAAGGGAATTACTAGTGGATCCATTTCAATGAGCTATAGTTCCTGCTGCATCCTGTTCAAGACATTTTATTTCCTGTATGCTGAGTACTTTAACTTTGAACTGTTCATTTTTCTTGTGATTTTACTTGTATGAATATTTAAGGTTCAGGATGTTGGTAGGTGTCTCCAGGGAGGATGTGTAAATGTTTCTGCCATTTGCCATTGTAATAACAGGATATGTGGACATACGTAAAATGCCAGCAAAATAAATATATGCCATATGTGAAATCTTTTAAGTAAAAAATTATTGAGAGCTAGAGAACAAATAAAAACACATCTTACTCAAGGAAGACAACTATAATTCAAAACACAGCCTTTACAGTAAGAGTTACTACATTTATAAAGTTACTTATGTGTTAGGTATTATATATAACAAAAAATAATTGAAAAGCTGTTATATAATGGCACAGAGACAAATAAAAATGTTAATCTTTGTACATATAGTGTAGTAACTCTATTTTAAAAGTATATAAAAATCAAAATATAAAAATCTGTATTTAAAATTTTTCATTAAAGCTATAAATAATTCTCAAAGCAGGAAGTTAAAAAAATCAACACTTTGTATAACCCATGGTAAAATTTTAATCAAACAGTACTGTTTCATTATGAAACCCTGAGATGCTAGAAATTAAAAGTGATTAAAATATTTCAGATAAAGTCAAAATTTATTTTCATAAAGGCACTGAAAAATTAGTCTTTTTTCTAAGTTTGATTATTGAGGATTATAATTAGTGGTATTTTAAACTATTTTAGAGTAATTTTCTAATATTAAAAATCCTCCCTTAAGAATGTTTTCTTGAAGCGCAATATTTAAGTATAAAATGTGAAGAGTAATATATAATTTATCTTTTGATCAGTGATAAAATATACAGTAGCCAACATTTCCTTAGTGTCTACATGTATTTTAATCATCTAAAAACAGTATTTCCATTCTCACTAAAAATTAAATATTCATAAGGCTAATATATTTTATATTGTATAGTTATAAATGCACATGACTATTTGAGTAATATTTTAAGTGTATGAGAGTACCTATAAAATTGATTCTTAAACTCTTTAAATACCAGTAGCATTTAATATGTACCAATAAATTTGTATTTAACCTAAGTAATAATAACCATCATATAATCACATTTTTTACTTAACTATCTTTAAAATGTTAATTTGGTTTTCATCTGAATGAGAAAATTATTTACTTCCACAATAAAATTAATTTGAAATTTCCTAGTTTTCCCTTGAACTTCACACTTTGATTTATTTCAGTTTTTTACAGTTGTGTACCTGTATTTTAAAGGTAGATTATTTTCTTCCATCTGTGCTGTTTAGTTCAGCACATGTCTATAAAAACATATTTAGACAATTACTGCTTTCTTTCCCTTAGAAAAAGTGGACAGGTCCATGAGACAGTAAAAGTTATGTCTTCCTTGGTCCCTTCTCTCAAACATAAATAGGAGGCTAGTCCTAGATAACTATGGTGGAAGAGTCATTGAATACTGTAAATTCCATGACTCCATGTAGTGTCTACAGAGAGCATAATATGTATCAAAGTGCCCAAAAAACATCTGTGTTTAATATGGAAAGAAGGAAAGTGAGAGTAGAGAATATAATGAATTGTTCAGTTAATCATAAGATATTTAAATTGAACTGTACTAACCATTCACTGTAATCATCAAAATATCTATAATCTTGTCTTATTTAGTTTTGGCTGTTATAACAAAATATACTCTGGGTAACTTAAACGAGCAGATATTTATTTCTCACAGTTCTGGAAGCTGGGAAGTCCTAAATCAAAGTACCAGCAGATTCAGTTTCTCATGAGAACAGTTTTCCTGGCATATAGAAAGCCACCTTCTCATTATGTCCTCCCATGGCAGAGTGAAAGAGTTCTGGTCTAGCTTCTTCTTATTATATGAACACTAATCCCATGGTGGGTAAGGGTCACCCTCATGACCTCATCTAAACCTAATTACTTCCCAGAGGCCCCACTGCCAAATAACATCACACTGGCAGTTAGGCTTTCAACATATGTATTTGGGGCGACATAAACATTCAGTCTATCATGCTACTAATTTTTAAATTATCTACAAAATATTCATTCTATTTGGACAATGTAGAAATAAACTAGATTATGCAAAAGTAACCAAATAGACTGATTTCTCTCAGTCAAAAAGAGATTATTAAATTGTAAAATTCTCAAAATTATTATGGTTTAGTAGTGTTTAATTCAAGTCATATTCAGGACAATCTTGAGACAAACATTTAGTAGATTTGGAAATTTATTTTAAACACTGGAAGTCGAATTTATCAATGAGAAGTTTTTAATTTAAATGCACTTGTGTCTCTTATATGTAAAATACACATTGTATATAAAAATATACATACCAAATGACAATTACAATTGTTTGCATGTGACATTGTGTGTATTAACTGGTTAATTAATTAAAAGTCTAGGAGGGTGCACATACTTACTGGTACCAACCATTAAAATTACAACTATTTATATGAATAATTATAATTTTTATTTTATGTTACATTTTTTAAAGAATGACAGGGTATGGGACAGGCAGAGGAAAGACACAATGTGTTTAAGAGATTCACAAAAGTGTATTTAGATTACAAAAATTTTACAATAGCTTGAGAAACTTCTGAAAAAAAGGTTGGTCAGAAAGAGATGTGTTAAAAAAGCAGACATAAGAATATTTGATAACTAACAAGAAAGAACTAAGTTAGACAAGTAAGAAAAATAATAGTTACCAAATGGGTGCTTTATCTTGAACTGTAATTCTACACTGGACCATTGTTAACAGCAAGCTAAAGGCTGACTAGGCTGAACAGCTAACAGATGGCAGGCGTCAGTCTTTTGGGGCAGAAGTCTTGACAGGTGCACTGAGTTTATCATAGAGGAAGGTAATAAATTTAAGTGGAAAAGTCCTGATTTTTCTTCTTTTTCTCTTCTTCCTTTCCTCTCCCCTCCCCTTCCTTCTCTTTTACTCTCCTCATCTTGTCTTTGGACTTTCTTCTCTTTCTTTTATTCCTTATCTTTTCTTCTCTCTCTTCTCTTGCTTCTCTGTCTCTTTCCATTCTACATTCCCTCTCTCCCTTACCCCATCCCCTTTGGGAATCTTTATTAACATTACATTACGTGAAAGGTATAAGTAATTCACGAATACCATATTTTAAGCTCCATATTGGCATATCCAATGTTCGTATCAAGAAATGGGCAGAGTGCTCCTAAAATACATGTTCAAAGCATAAATTAAAAAGTAAATGATTCCTTTTAAATCCTCTAGCCCTGTTTCAGCAGAGCTGATTTCATACTGCATTCTAACTGTATCCCCACTGTAACAGCCTAGAATAAAGTCTTCCTTACATATTTAACTTTGCTTAGTGAAATTTTTGATTTGGCATAAATTTCCTCAAACTCTGAAGGTAGTTAATATTTTGGAGTGCAAACCCCTAGATTCAATTTAATCCAAAAAAAAAAATCAAAATTTTAACTATGTAGTTAAAGCTCTTAAGTGACACCCCACTAGGTCAAGTAGCTAATAAGAGGCCATGCAAATAGAAAATAACTTGATAAGGACCTATTTAAGATTCACTATTTGCTTGATAAAGACCTATATGTTCACTATTTGCTTCTTTAACAAACTTCATGTGCTAACCTCAAAATTACGTTCCATTTTTCATTTGTATGGATCTTTTAAATCTATATTTTGCATTAAAATGACATTATGTTATTCCAGTGAGAGAATTACTATTGGCATGCATGACAACTTTGCATTAACAGATTTAGTAGACCCCACCTAAAATTAAAGAAAATATAGCTTAGTAAGAAATGATGACATTCTGTGCATATAATTCTAAGATATCTTTCAGAAAAAACAAATTTACAAAGCTTAATAAGATAATTCTACATTATCATTTATCATTAGTAATACTTTCTAAGTCATAATCTTATCAGTGTTCCTTAGACTTTGGAATTATTTTCTTCTAGGGAAAAGATGAGTTAAAAGATATTATAAACGTTGACAGTTACTTTACATATGACTGTTGTATTTTGTTCTAAATCACAATACTTTTAGCAACTTTAAACATTCTTAATATGCTTAGCATCAGCATCAGATTTTAGGAAACAGGAAATTCTTCCCACCCTCATGCTTAATTTAACTGATCTTAAGCAAATCAATCTTTATTTCTCAACTTGACTGTAATAAAAATGGTCTATATTTTCCATCTTCCTCTGGCAGAAGATTCAGAAGCAAGACTAGACCTTAGAAGGGAGAAAGGCATGAGAATAAGGACTCTAGCTTGACTGACACAAATGAGAAGGTGAAGTTTCTTTTTCACTGTACCATACGTAACTCCCGCCATTTCTCAGTTCTCTATTCCACAGTCACCAGAGATGAAGGTGAGAAAGAGCTTTATCATTCTACAAACAACAAAAAAATTCTCTTGGGTAAAAATTTTGGAATATCATTTCTATGCTAAGATAGACATTCTAATACTCACTCATCTGCCTTCTGTTTTGCCTTTTAATAGTAATACAGATTGGGATTCTGTTATTCTCTTAAAGGTGAAGTCCAAAAACTTAAGCTCAACTTTCTCACTTTTCTGTTTTCTTGAAACTCTTTTCACTTCCCACTTAATCTACCTAGCCCATTAATTGCCATCTCCTCTAGATTTCAGAATATTTATTTGAATCAAGGATTTTATACACAGATAAATATACTTAAGATAAATATAGCAATTGGTTTAACTTAGGTGTCTCTACTTTTCTTCAATGGATACTTCCTAATCAAGTTGTGACGTTAATCTTTACCTTCAGTATAAGCCTCTTCCAAATGTCCGAATTCACCTTGGGGCAAACACTGATTTGTGGGTGTGATGTTCCCCAACTCTCCTTAGTGCTTTCCCTTGCAACTATGTAAAAAGAATGGTCAGTAATAAATCAGTTAACTTTAAAGAACTGTGATGTGAGATGGCAGCCTGTCGTTTTCCAAGGTTGGCAGATTTCCTATCTTGAGAGAGGATCATCTAATATTCATCCATAAACTCAGCTTTAGTCTAGGTCCAGAAACACTCCAGACCTCAGCTCTCCTGGATTTCTTGAGTTCTAGCTCACTAGAGTCCAACTAGGGATCAATTAATAAGCAGAAGCATTAATAAACTATTTTCAATATTTTAAAATTCCTAAAGTACAATTAACATTTGTCTATAAATCATTATTTACATATAGGCTAAACAGTATTAAGTGTCTTTGCATGTAATTGGAACTGTATCAACTGTGTGTGCTTCCGTATCATTTCAGATTTTACTCTAGAGTAATACTTATTTTGGTTTTGGATGTTTACTTGATTATTTTGTCTCTCTCAGGATCATAGTACTAAATCTGGCTCACTCATTTGACAGATAGTTGATAAACAGTATATTCCAGATCTTGTGCTAAGCACTGAGGATAAAGAAGTAACAGACTTCATGTTGCTTTCAGTCTGCTCCTAATTTGACTGGAGAGGGAGGTAAGCCAATAACATGATGTGAAGTGGAAAGTACACCAACATAGTTCTATTAGAACATAGAGGACAGGCACCTAACTCAGAAGGAGCAGAGAGACTGTCATTTTGGTGACCATCGGTATTGGTAATGGTGTTTGAAATTTCTTAACTGAATAATGGTTTAAAGGGCTCTTCTCATTCTTTTGCTGACCAGGGTTAGGCTGGAGAGGAGGGAGGGACTTGGGTGATCTGCCCATTCCCCTCATTTTGCTCCCGATACCTCAGAAACAGCAGTTGAGTGTTTTGTGAACCTTGTTGACCATAACTCGCCCCAACTGTGCATGTCTGCAGCTATTTTTAGCTTCTTGTAGTTTCTTTGTATTCTGTTTTTCCAGGTGCAATCCCAGCCTATGCAAACACCACAGCAAGAGGTCCCAAGGCTCAGCCTGCCCAAAATAACAGAAGCATGTATCAACCTGACTTTAAACTGCCCAAGTTTTTCTCTAGAGCACTTTTCCACAGACCCCTTTCCTAAGCACTCTTTGTTCTAGGCACAAGAATATTAGAAGAGTTCCAAAGTTGGAGGTGAACATCACACCCAGCAGAAGAAAAGGGATCACTGCCAACTGCAAAAATAAGGACAACACAACAAATTGTTACCCTGCATGTGATCTCTATGGAAACCAGTGCCACCTCTTGAACCCTTACTATGAAGCCCTCTACCTTCTCTCCCCCACAGGTTCACAGTCTTGGAGGTATTAGCCCACTGTGACCTCCTTTGCCTGGCAAAGAAATAAAGCTGCCTTTTCTACTTCATCCAAAACTCTGTCCTTGAGTCTCAATGTGGTAAGTGGGGTATGGAAGCCAAGTTTCAGCAACAAGACTGGGAATAACATGTGGCAATATGCCTCTTTGCTTCCACTGTCTTTGTAAGAAAAAATGTTTTGTAGCTAATTTTTATCTTAACTTGATCTTCAACTGCTTGTCTCTTCAACATCTTTCCAACTCCTTCTACTAGTTTCTTTTGCTATTCACATCCTCCCTCCAGAGGAGCTGACCTAGACAAGAGTTTCTTCTCTTACCTGACTTTATTTTTTTGCCTGTTGAAGTGAATCCTGTTGCTGTGATCTTGTAACAGAAGAGAACAAATCTGACTCCATATTGATCTGTTCCTTTGGCTCTAACCCTGTGCTCTGTTTCCTGGGCTTAGTCATGCTGGTTCTGCACCTTTTATAAAAGAATGTTGTCTATAGCTTGAAATATAGCCTATTCTCAAGGCTCTGACCTCAAGGGTATTAACACTTTTCCATTTATATAAAGATAAAAAGTTGCAGAATAGAAAATAACATTTGGTGGTTTACAGGGACACCATGACCTGACCCATGCTGACAGCTGTAAGAACAAAGGATTCCAACATCAACAAGTTTGCAACAACCACGCCACCTCTCCTTTTTAGTATAAAAGGAGCCTGAATTCTGATGTGGGGAAGACGATTCTCAAGGACTTTAGTCTGCCAAGTCAGCCAGCTTTCCCAATAGTCATTATTCCTTGCCCCAACACCTTTGTCTCCCGATTTATTGGCCTGTTGTGCAGCAAGCAGAATGAGTTTGGACTCAGTAACAATCTCAGTCATTTTCTTAGGTTACCAAGGTAGAATTATTTCAGAGATTATCCTCAACTCCATATTTATTCCTTGAATTTTTGAGCTGTTGTCTGGTTTACGGGTTAATAGTCCAGATACCTTTTCAGAGCTTTGGTCTTCCCCAAAGAGAAAAAAATCTTATGCTACCTCCTAACATTCCCATTAAAGAAAGATGCTAACTGACTTCACAAATTCAAAGATTGTAGCTGTAGCATTCTAATTTCTTTATGGCTAGTATGGAGGTGAGGAAGTAAAAGGACGAATAGCTATCTCATTTGCATATGCACGAAACCATCGTTTCCTAATAAGTATAGGTTTTCCTCTAATGAAATACCATTTCATCAAATTACCCAAGAAATAACTCTACTCCACCCAAGGATAGGGAGTATTATATTAAATTTCTTATAAAATAATTCTTTTGTTATCACAGTTTTTGAATGCAGGGCATGTATTTCTTTGAACAAAGCAGAATCATTGAAAAGTAAGTATAGCCATTCTCTTATGTAAGAGAAAAAGTTACTATGACATTATTATACGAGAACCAAAGATTTTTTTAAAAATGGGGACAGCAGAAATTTTAATAATTGTATTTGTTTATTGAATTTTACTTTCCTCACCTAATTACCATTTGATATTTTAATATCAACTCACATTGCAGATAATTACATGAAATCTTCAGTTACCAAAAAAGAAAGGCAAAGATAGACAAGTATTAGTACAGTGAGATTTTTACTTTTATAAATTGCAGTAAAAGTTCCTTCCATGCACTGTGTCTTTAAAAGTAAGTATAAAATAGTGTGTTCTGTGGATTCAGCTTGACATGGTTCCCCATGGACTTCAGGGTGTGACAATCTCCTTTACCAGCTCAATAGCTAAACTCCTGGAACATTAGCTTTGTGTGCTGAAGGATAAGAGAATTTGTGGCTGGAGGATATCCTTCTAATTTACTTGAGATTTTCTGATAACTTTGCCTTTCTGGTTTTTGGCATCAGTGATCTAAACTGACACATCAACTGGGGGCAGAAACATGCAGTTGTCAGGTTCTTTCCAAAAGTGAGTCTGAGACCTAATGCTGCTTCCCAAGAGCTGCTGCTGCTCTTCCTATTCGAGGCCACCCTCCCTGAGATTGCTGCAGTAGACTGAAGGGTTCACAGATGGGGGGAAAAAGGATTCTGTAGTGGTAAAGTCATGGCAGGACCATACGGTAAGTCAAAAATGTAAATACCTTTTTTTTCCACTTCATAGAACAGTCTTAAATCTCACAGTGAACAGAAGTAATGGATAATACCATATTCACCATGAAATTTAATGTATTAAACAAGCCTACTTAGTTTGATATTTTTCTTTTAAAAGGAGAGAGAACACATTTTTTGAGATGTTTCAGGGGCCCTCTGGAAAATTCTAGTTAGTTTAAGGTTCAGAATTTGATTTGGGGGAATTTTGTTAAAAATATTAAAAGGTTTTACAATACTTGATTAAATAGTACCATAATTTACTATGAAACAATATTTAGTTATCCATTTAACCAAAGAGACAACTGAAGATTTCAAAGGCAAAAGTAGGGAGTTATATAGTTGCAAAAAACAAACCAACCATAGCTCTTTTACTAGAGAAGGCTTGGTTTTCTTAAGTAGTAAAAGATCTGATAAAAAAAAAAATGAAGCACAGGAAATTATTTTGATAAAACACGGAATCTTTGTTTTCTAGGCAGATTACTTGTTAAGTAAAGAAAAACCTTTTATATTCCTATCAAGAACAAACCAACAACCCAAGAAAACCTCACCTTTTTTAGCATATGAAAGAACGTTCAGTTCAGTTTTACATAAATACAGTACTGATAGTAAAGCTTAGTGTGCTCTTTAAGTCAATGAAGTAGAGCTCTTTTATAAATTAATTTTGGCAAAACCCTCTGAAAGTAGAAAAACATTGAATGTCCATAATATATATCCATAGACATATACAGAGAGACAGACACAAACAGAAACCCCATGGCTTTTATTTCAAAACTTTAGCCCTTGGTCACTGCAAACTAGATTTTGGACAAGAGAGCTTTTAGAGCAGTCTGTATTTTAAAAAACCTCTCCTCTCCTTTTTTTTTTTTTTTTTTTCCCCTCAAGCAATGGTAGGTAGTGTTTACAATTTATAGATGTGATAAGATTTACAACTTCAAGGGACAGAGAAAGTGCAAGTTTTCTCATAGGAGTTTTGGGGTATATTTTTCTATTATCAGAAATCTAGGATAATCACTATTTAAATTTTTCCTTTGTATTAAGGGTTGGATGGAATGGGACACTCTGTTTCATTATCAATCTCACAGCCTCTTCCCTTTTGCTCTCCTCACTCCCCCAGAGTCTACCTCTTAATGTCCTAAGCAGGTTTGGTCATAAGCACTTGAACGTTAATTTGCAGTAGTCCGTAAACTTCCAGGTCTCTAACTTATTATTCTATTCTCCCATCTTGCTTGCTAGCCGCGAAGCTAACAGAATGGTGGGAAACCACATGTCCCCCTATAACTTCAGCTCTTCTTCCAACTTTCCAACTCAAGCTTCAGCCTTAAACTGGGCATTGGTGGCTGGCCAAACTGTCCATAGTAGCGGCCAGACCCCTGCAGAAGTCATTTGTTTTCCTTTTTTGCCACAGTGCAAACGTGCAGTTACTCAAAAAAGCGTATCAAAGCAGCCAGAGTTTTGGGGGCATCCCTGTACCCATGCAGCTGCCCACAAACATCTAACATATGGGCCACCCTCCTCACAACATAGAGCTCAAAGGCCAGCTCAGAATTTTCCCCATGGATGCCTCTTTCCCAAGACTCATTACTTTGCTCTCCAGGATGGCCCTCCAATTGTTGGTTTAAAAATTGGCCCCACACACAGAGGGCAGGGAGAGACCGAAGAAAGAGGTGGACAACTCTTTCTTGCTTTAATAAGCAAGAAAATTTACTTGCAAGGCTTGTCTTGGGCAGCCAAAAGATGAGTAGATCTCTACACCCACTCACCAGCATGTTAGATGTTTATACAGAGGCCCTAACTATCTGGCTTCAGTCATGTATACCATCCAGGTGGCATCAAAACTACATTATGCTCTCAAAGCTGTGTCCTTGGGCAGCTTCCAGTACAGGGAGTACAAGCAAACATACTCCAAAGACAGAGGAGGGGATGAAGAGCTCTGATTATCTGGTACAGTTCATGGGTCAACCAGCAGACATGTCCTCTTGATTACCTCTTCCAACAGTAAGATGAGGTTATCTCACTTTCTACTTAAAATAATTCTATTTAAATTTATTATTTTCAGATGTTCTTTAGAATTCATATATATAAATATATTAACATATTTCATATGTATACAATGTAATTCATAAATGTACATATATTTTTATGAAAACTAAACTAGATGATTTTTCAAAGTGAATTGTATGTGCTAAACAAGAAATTTCTGTATTGGTCAACTTCCATGCCTTTTTACTGTTACTGCTTTTGCTACAAAGATGACATACATTAGTTTGAATACTTGATAATAATTACTTGAATACAGCAAATAATTATTATTAAGTATCAAGTGATAGTAACATGTCCAGGCTCAGATAAGAGTGCTTCATCAATTATAAAATATGTCTGATAAACCTGCATATATTAGAAAATAAATCACAAACTGTTAAAGCCATAATAGAATCAAAAACATAGCCGAGTTGCCTTTAAATGATAGTAATAAATGCTAGTTATAGAATTTATACATATACTTACTAAAATTTTATTTCACAGAGAAAATTTGTTATAAAAGATTATATGAAGTTCCAAAGGAAAAAAATAAAGTTTTTTTCTTGTTATTTAAATCAAATTTATGAATATTGTTAGATACTCATACCATACATGCTTAGAGAGACAACTCCTAATCACAACAAAAAGGACAAACTATAAAGTAAATGAAATTGTAGTTCTGCCTTGCCATTATCAAGAATACTTGATTTACCCTTCGCTCTAATCATAGTGGAAACAAATTGTCCTGGAATTGAGCAAAAAAACTTTAAGGCCGTGGTGATACAACTGTGAAACCTAACAACTTGGAGGGAGATTAGAAGTTCCACTCCTTGAAACACAGCAAGACTGTCACCTATCAAAGGCTGCACCTTTGGAGTCCTGGTAATAAAAGTCTGAGGAGTAATCTAATGTGCCATTAACATCAAAGTGTCTGCCAGCCTACAATATTGCTTTTGCTTTAAATGTGTTGAGTACTAACCACCTGGCTTGCTTCCAGATTCCTAGTTGCTTATGGGGTAAGCACTGAAACTTCATCATAGAAATTCAGCTCTTTGAAAACAGACTTGCATATAAGCAGCTCATGGAGAAAACTGTTTCCTGTAACATATCGCTTTCTTTTCTAAAGCATATTTAATTCACATTGGGCATCAAAGGCATTAGCTGTGCAAAATTCTGAAGATTGTACCACCTATGATAGAACAGAGTAAATCTAGATCTAAAAATCTAAAATAGAGTAACCTGGATTCCTCGGTCATTTCAGAGTCCCTACTCCATGGCTGGCTGATTAGAGCTGTTTGTCCAGAGTTTATTAGATCCTTATCTATCATTTACCATAATAGTTAAGTCCACATGTTGATTGCTGTGTGGCATCAGGGAATGTTTCTCTACGTAACATCAAAGAACATTCCACAGGGGTCAGTCAAGGGTGTTCTGTATCGGTGAATGATGACATTCCAAAAAAAAAAAAACCCCTCAAATCCTCGCCTTCTCACTTTGAAACACACTATCTCCTTATCCAGCTGCCAATCATTTATTTTGCTTTCCTCTTTGATGCACATAAGTGTGCACACACATATTCACTGACTGAATACCAGACAGGCAGGGGATTACTCTTTATTTGGCCTATTTTTCCCCACTAGATTAAAATATCAAATAGGTAGGCACTCATCTAAACTTTGTTCATGTTTTATTTCACTCATTCACACCATAGCCCCCTGAAGGTATAATTTTTCCCATATTTGTAATGAAAAAAACTGAAGAGCGGAGAGAATAAATAGTCCAAGAACATACTATTAGTAGCTTAGTCAGGGTTCAGTCCAAGACACACTAGACTCAGATCCTGCGCGCTCAAATACTCTGCCTCACTGCCTTCCTTCCAAATCTGACCACACTTTAGGCACTTGGTGATACTTCTTGCGTTAATTTACTTGAGAAGAAACTTCTTGAACCTATTTGTGAATTCTGTCTTAGTCGAGCATCAAAAAAAGAATGGATACTCACCTAATACTGATTTGTTAAAAAAAACATGCAGAATTCTTAACTTTAAAAATTTTCCACAAAGAGAACTAATCAGAGAAGTGGGTTTGTCTTGTTCAAACTGGCAAACTTTAGCAAGTCATTTAATTTAACCTCTTTAAGCTTTAACTTCCTAACTTCTCACATTTGTCTTTGTTAGAAGGTTTTTGTTTGGGATTAAATCATATAACTGATGTGCATACTCAATGTCAACTAAAAATTCCCACACAAATGCAAAAAAGTACTGTTATTATGTTACTAAGATGAAAACGAGAAATTCTACAGTTTATGTGAGTTGAATAAATCTAACAGAATTTTAAATAAGAAATATATAAATACCCTTTCAATCACTTATCACATGTTCAGAAGTCAAATATTTGGATTCTGAGGTTTTTCATTTAATAACATAAAGGCATTACTTATCAACATTTAGATTATATTGATTTGAGTATACATATGATTTCCAGAATTAGATTCTTCTTTGGTTAGTTAAAACTTTGCTTCACAATAACCCAGTTCCGTTCTAAATGTTACATAGGTGATTAGATAGGCAGAAAGGGAAATGTAACCCACCTGTTAGGTACACCTATGATAACCAAGCAGGAGTTTTGCATATAATCCAAGTCTATGAGAATTCACACAGACACAAAAAAATCAAAATATTTTTAATGGAACTTGCTTAAAGATAAATTACATCTTTTAGCTTAAAAATTGCTTGGAGCCAGAAAAATTCTCTTTTCAACTGGGTGGAAAATATCATCTCTGTCTCTTATTAAGCAAATAATTTGCTTAAAGAGGATGTTTTAGAAGTTTCTATTAGTGGGAAAAATCTGATTTACAATCTCTGTAGATTTCTAGCACGTTATATCTGATTACCAGGGCCATGAATGATACGGGAACTGCAGGCATGCATTTTCAGATAGGGGTTTATTTCTATTTGAAAGGCTCTTCTAACTCTTCACCCACAGTAGACACCCATTACTGCTCATGATTGTGTTGACCCTGAGAAAATGCAGTAAGGGAGGGGATGACCTGTTCAAAATGTAACGGAAATTACTTTTCCCATTTGGCACATAAATTAGGAAGAAAGTAAGGAAAGAAGAGTGTTTGAAGTAGATAGTCATCTGCTAAAGGTCAAATTTCCAGAGACATCTTTGCTATAAATCTGGGGAGAGAAATTTTTCAAAATCCTTTGCTTCATCCTGTAGATGGCAAAGGTGAAATTCTTTTTGTGTTGCTCAGAATTTTTTCTTTTGAAGTGTTCCCAAATAAACACATAAAAGGGAAGTTTACTGTGTTTTCCTGTCTTTTCTTGATCAAATTTTGTGACAAATTCTGATTTTCTACTACATAATTACATCAACTGACACGGGATACGTTTTGTTTTCTCCCAAAGTTAACTAGTTCAACTGAAATTCATTTACACAAGCATTGTAATTTAAGTCTAATAATGCCTTTGTGTTAAAGGATGGGTGAAATTGAAAAGGTCAAAACCTATTTGACTTCCTTTAAATGTTTGATAGCTTGTTTACTTAAATTAATTCTATTCAAAATGCCAAGATATTTGCCCTTTTCATGTAGCTTGTGGGGCTCTTCATTAATATTTTTTTGACATCCAATCATTCCAAAACATTAAACATTTTCCAGTACATCTACATGCTTATAAAATTCAATTAAGAAGTAGTTTCTACCTTCAAAGAGTAGGCAGTCTGACAGATGAAAACCACCACTTAAAAACATACCATAGTCACCATTTTTAGTGCCTTTTCATCCATTCAATACACATTTATAAGTACCTATTAGATACCAGGCACTGTTGTAGGGTTTAGACACACATCAGTAAATACAACCTACAGAATCCCTGCCCTCGTGAGGAGCTTTCATCCTAATGAGGAGTAATTAAAATGTTTTACATCCTGATCATAAAATTAACATCTTCCCTCCCCATAGGAATTTTTCAGGGCATGGATAGGCAGAAATGGAGGTAAAAGAGTGGAAGTGTTCTCTCATCTCTATAAGAAGAACAATATTTTGTATTGCTTATCTTGAAAATACTTCTACATGATCATACTATGCTTATTTAATACCACAGTATTTCTTTTCTACAAATTATATATAAGCTGATATTTTTCTTACAGAAGTAAAGCATAATCTATTTCCTACTGTATAAAATAAGTTGTCCTGAATTCTCTCAAGTACATAAACTGAACTATAAAAATTATGAACATTACATTAAAATACACACCTATGAAAGATACTAATTATGTAATGCTAAGTAAAAACAATCAGGATAATATACTATGATCATAACTATATTTAGCAAGAACCTAGATTTTAAATCTATTCCATATACATGTTAAAAAACTGAAATCTGATGCACGACAGAAGAACTGCCATCTTGGACCTATTAAGAATTCTTGTACACGAGAGGCTAAGTCACTTGATATATGAACTATTTTATCCTGAAGAAATCTGTGCCTGAGTCCAAATGGAAAGATACTACCATAAAGCAGGAACATTTATGAAATCTTCTAATGAGGCACTGGGTGCACAGGATACGTTAACATTTAGAAGAGTGTGGCTGTGGTGGTGATGACCAGAACATCACGTCTCGACCTAGAGTTACTATTAGTGCTCACTGGGATATGAAATAGGCACTCTCTGAGCTGTGAGAGGGAATTGTTCCTAGGAGAGGTATATTTAGAGGATATCACAGCAGGATCTCAGCTTTATTAGTGCCTAAGGCAGGCTTCAGAAGCCACGGGAATGAAAACAACAGTGGCAGAGGCAAATTCAGAAAGTATCAAAATTATCAGCCAGTACTGGGAAGGGAGAAAATGACAGAAGCCCAATGGCAGCAAGAAGACTACTTCATACATACATTTCCTGAGGAAAACAGAACAGGATAGGAAGGGATTTGAGGAGACCAGAGGTCCTAAATGAGTAGTCAGAGGTGATCCACAGAAAAGTATTTTGATACATCATTCTAACATTAGCACAAAACAAACAAACATAACTTATACATGTCTTTAAAATGCATGGGAAATAAAGACAATTTGGAATTACCTAAAACAATAACAGTATATATATGTCATGGTGTTAAATTTACATTTCTTTTTTCTGTTTTTCAAATTTCTCTGTCCTGTAATGGATTTTGTCATTTTAAGAAATGTACATTCCTGCCTGTATTCTATTTTTTAAAGGAAACCAAGAAAGGTAGTCAAAATTTCTCTGGTCCAGATAATTTATTCCCACCACTTCTGCATCTCATTTCTATTTATTTGTTTCTCCTTAGCCTTAAAGGATGATTCCTGAGCATATGATGGCTTTGAAATCCTAAATGTGAACTTTGGAACAGATTCAAGATACAAAGTATACATTCATTTTTTTGATTGATGGTAGGGAAATGATCACTGTCTGGTAGTCAAACTTCTATCCAAAAACTAAACATGCCCTGGGCTCCAGTCAGAGCATAGATATCTCTTTTAGATCCCTTTTTGAACTTCCTCTGCCCTCTCTACATATTAGCCATCATCCTGTTTGGGCCTACAAGGATGGATTTAGTTTTTAATATTTATACTGAGTCTGCTCATTCCACTTTTAATTTTTAAATGCAAGGTCTGAAATTAATTTCAGTTATTTTAACACATATGAAGTTATGCAAATGACACTTTCTTTTAATACAAAGGAAGCAATGCCTGTCTGGTTAAAGTAAAGATGCAGAAGATTTATTTATTTCTTTGGGGTTTTTTGGGGGGGGAGAGGTAATTAGGTTTATTTATTTGTTTATTCATTTATTATTTTTTTTAATGGAAGCACTGAAGAAGGATTCAGGAGATTTAATATGAGTGCATGAACCTTGTCATCAAGTGATTCAGAACATTTAAAACAACTATGTGTGTGTGTATATGTCAGAGGGGTGAGGTTATGTCTGTGTGGGTGGGGGAAAGGATGAGAAGTTGGAGAAATAGATATTGAAGATGTTACATGTTGTGCCTAAAACACTTCCCCATCAAGAATGTATTTTCAAAACTAGGAAGGTCCCAACTGCCATCCTTGTTGTAGTTAAAGAAAAATTCAGTTTAGCAAAAGAAAAATAGGTAAATCCAACATAATTTCTGAGGACTGTGGATTTTTTAATAATTTATTAGAATCTCAACACAGTAAATTCAACTACATGCAAAAGCTGTTTCATTTTCAGTTTTATGCTCCAGGATTTTTTTCCCACCTCTTTTGGAGTACCAAATCATCTTCCTCACTCCTGAATCAAATTTTGTGAGACTTAGGGGATAATTTAATCAGAAATTTTCAGTAGCAACTCTGTTCTAGGCAGAATTTAAATCTCTGGGGATATATCAGAAAACAAAAGCAAGACTGCTCCTGTGGTGCTTTGCAATCTCGTGAGTACAGGTGGGAAATAAATGAATAACTACATCAAGTCATGACAAGTGCTAGAAAGAAAATAAAGCAGCATAAGGGGAGAGAATGGTAATTTTAGGTAGTATGTTATATCAAGATCTCTCTGCCATGGTGACTTTTGATCAGAGATGTGAAAGAAGTAATACCCAAGCATCAAGGTAAAAATATTTTAGGTACAGAGAGCTAATTGTCTTGATGTAGGCACATGCTGAACTAGAAGGCCATAGTGAATGCAGTGAGAAGAGTAAGGGCAAAAGTAGTTGATCAGGTGAAAGGTGACCATGGCTTGGAGTAAGATTAGAGAAATGGAAGTGACGTGAAGGACCTGAATTCTAGATGTAGTGCGTAGGTCCCGCTTCTAGCTGAAGACTTAGCACTGGGCCACTCCATTATTCAGAGGTTGGGGAAATGAGGAAGAATCAGAAAAAGGAGACTAAAAATTAGTATTCATTGAGAGAGGAAGAAAATGACATCTTTGATGCTGAGTAAAGAAAACAAGAAGGAGGTAGCGATCAAATGTATCAAAAGCTGAAGAGTTTATCAAAGATTGGAAAAGTAGACCTGGAGACCACTAGATGCTTTGACAAAAGAGCTTTCACTGGAGCAACAGGAACAAAGCTGATTTTCAAGGAGTTTTAAAAAGAGTATGAGAAGATGATGGAAAGTGATGATAGAAGATAAGGAATATAGACCACCTTGTGAAAGAGAGCTGAGAGAGAGAGGGTGTGTGTGTATGTAAATGACAGCAGAAATGGAGCACTAGTTAGTGGATTGTGGAGTCAAAAGAGGTTTCCTTTTGAGGCTGGAGACATTACATAATATTTACATTCTTTTGTGAACATTACAGTGGAAATGGAAAAAAATCACCAACAACCTTGGAAAGAGCAAAGCCAATTACAAAATAAATGTCCAGAAGTGTGTGTAAGGGGATGAAACCCAGACCATTAAGTAGTAGGTCTTGGGCATATATGATCCCTTCACCTTAACAGGAGGAAAGACAGATATGTGGTTGAGTATGTAGGTAGGCTGGTAGATCTGGTGGTTGGGGTTGAGGTGGGAGAGTGGTAATCTAAAAGTTCTCATCTGATTTCTCCTATTTTCTCAGTGAAATAAAGAACAAAGATAGCAGGTGAGTCTGACAGGAAAGAGGAAATTTTGGATGCTTAAGGAGATAGAATTATAGCTTTTACCAGAATTGAATTATTTCCAGGTGTTAGGAAGGAAGGAAATTGAGCAAAGGAGTTGACAGAGTTCCTCGCCAGTAAATACAGATTCCCAGAAAGGGCTCTTCAAGTCCTGTATTCCAGCCATACAGAATTTTTTTCTTACTCTTCAAATATAACTCATATTCAAGGTCTTTGAAAATTCTGTTGTTCTGATGTGAGAACTATATAACTTTTAATCATTCTTTAAATCTCAATTTAAATTTCAGGAAGTCATCCTGTACAAACCCTAACTTGTTTCTTCCATAGCACTTATCATAGCCTATTGTGTACACTTCTTTCCTTCCTGTCAACAGACTGTGTATTCCTCATAAGATGGTGTTATATCTCCAGTAGCTATGCGGAAATACTGCATATTACATATATCTATTGTTGACGCATGTGCTTTTGTTTTGTTTTGTTTTCTCCCTCCGACCAAAATTTAATTCAGTGAGTACCTAAAGGTTTGCATCGTAAAGCTGTATTTAGAATTATATATTGTATTTAGAATTGAAAACTATTAGAAGTACTTTAATTTTATTTCAGCCCCATGTTAACATCTGCACAAAGGAGAGTACAAGTAGAAATAGCCAGTTTAAAAATGCCACTCTCCACTGTGGCATATACAGATTTTAGAAAACAGTAAGAACAATAATAACAACTAAAACTAGGACGTAAGAACGGAATAATAACGGTAATTTCATTCCAAAATCTTAAAAGTTCCTTTTGTTTTTAATTATTTCTGAAGAGATTAAAATTGAGTACAATTCATCTTCTATCTACCTGAGGTTTTTTTTAAGTGTTGCATAATGAACTCAAGCATGTTATTCAAACTTTGACTTCCATACAAATGTAAGAGTATAATTTAGATGGATAGAAACAGGCTTTGCAGTAGAACAATGCAACAATAAGAGACACTTTTTCTTCCTTCATTCAATGTCAGAAAAATAGAACAGAAAAATCTGTCACTTTTGATGGAGAATGGAGTGTAGTTAAATTTAGTCTTACTTGAGTACTTTGTTTCAATTTGATTTGCAGTTAACCAAAGCTCATTGTTCAGTTTAAAAGCTTGTAAATTTGGTTGTCTTATCTGCACAAAGGGATACATTTGAAGTACCACACCTGATTTTTAAATATATTTTCAGTTCTCTGTGACCTAAATTACATTTTTTGTTAAATTAGAGCTGATTCTCTTTTTAAAAGGAGAATTATATTTCTGATCTGTTACGTTCTTTTCTCCTATATTTTGGGTTTTTATACTGTGGGTTTTGCCTGTATGACAAGAGTTTTTTGAAGATTCCTATTTCTAACTTATACATTCTTTATTACAAATTTGTATCCAACAACAGTCTCTAATGAACTAAGTTTATTGCAAATACTCTTTGCAGGTGTGTGTATGTGTGTGTGTATTGTTGAACAAGAGGGAGGATGCTGAGATATGCCATTTGTTGTTGAAGGATCTTGCTTTTTTCATTATGAGACAAACCATAAATGGGCCAGAAATTGATTTAAAAAAAAAAAACACATGGAATTAAGTCATACAAACTTACATATACAAAATGCAGTTTTCAGGAAAAGGAATGACAGAGATGACACCCATATTTCTATGGATTATTTATAATTTGAAATATATTTATACCTTAACTTACTCCAGAATGCATTGTAGGGGAACCTTATAAATCAGCATTCTCATGAAAAACAACCCCTATCCCATTATTCAAAATCTAGTATGGAGTTCTTCCTGGTTTAGGAAATCAAGGTAAATCATGAAGACCCTTTGAAGTCACAGAATCTAGTCACAAGAAACCAATATGATGCAATTTGATCCAACATTAGAATCAGACACCACTGGGTTCAAATGAAAGAAATGTGCATTTGTCACTTAGCAAATATTCACTGTGCATATACTGTGTTTCAAATATTGCTCTAGACACTGGGAATAAAGCAATGAACAAGACAGACAAGGTTCCTACTCTCATAAAACTTTCAAAAGGTGGATAGAGATGGACTATAAATAAAAATCAGATAGTGACAAGTATTTTGAAGAAAATAATACAGGATAATGTGATAAGAACTGACTAGAATAGGGGATCTAGATGGGGGTTGCTAGGGGAAGGCTTCTCTGGTATTTGATGTGAACAGAGAATGACAAATGCAACGCAGAAGGAAAAGGGTCTATGGCAAAGGATACAAGAAATGCAAAGATACAGAGATGAGAGAGAACTTGGAGAGTTACAGAAACAGAGAGAAATTCCATATATTTGGAATAGAGAGAGTAATTGGAAGATGAGTCAGAAATGAGATCACAGAAGTGGGGCCAAGAGTAGAGGATGTAGATCCTGGGAGCCTGTGGAAGACTGGGTTACAACACAGGATGCACCGGGAACATAAGAAGGGATGCAACACAACCTGATTAATTTCTGCAAAGATCACTCAAACCCCTAGGAGGGGAATGGCTTACATGGGCAGGTAATAAAGGCAGGAAAACTATTTAGAGTAGTCAACTGAAGGAGTGACGGGAATTTGATTTTAGGCAGCCACAGAGAGATGCAAAGAAACTTGAAACATGCTTTTAAAAAATTTCTTTATCACCACATAATCTTATTTCTCTTATTTTCAAACTGCTACTATGGGTCTATCTCTTCCACTTTTAACTTTGATTTGGATAGGCAAAAGGTCTTGTCTAATATATACTATACAATCCAACGTATGTATGAATATATGCATACTGATGCATGTAACTTGTGAATAAGAAATGCTTAGTGTCTTAGTGCAATTTTGGGTTGATATACTGGTTTCTTTTAATTAATCTGTGCTAGGGGACCCTTAAACATAAACTCTTCTGATGGCTGTTCTTTTAAGTTTGGAGAAAAATGACATAACTATTAACATATAACAGTGAAATTACATGATGAATATTGTTAAATAAGAATAATGCTAAACTTTCTTTAGAATATATATAAAATTCCTAAAAATCTGGTATATCCTGGTATTATGTTATCAGTCATAATTTTAAAATGTAGGTCATAGGAAAAAAATCAGATTCCCTGGTCAATTGCATTATAATGAACCTTCAGGAGATCTTTAACCATGGCCATTTTTAAGTCTTTTGTCATTTACAGACAGTTAGTGTTTTACTCTGATACTTTTGAAAAGCATTCCTACAAAAGTGCTTCATCTTCAAGGAGACTCAAGGAAAAGATTCTGGCAAGTTTAAGTCTCTAAAATCTAAGATCATGTGACAGAGACAGCAATGGACCATTCAATCACTTCCCCAGGGCTACCTACACAGTCTCACGGTAAGTCATGGGATGGGTACCCAAGATCTCACCCTGTTCTTCTCCACATCCAACAAAAGGGCCCATAACACTGATGATATAATGCTAACAGGTGAAGACTTGCCTCTGCTGCAGGTCATGCTGCAGACTTTGCTGGAATATCTTTGTTTGATGTGTCTGTGACTCTGGAAGGTATGGATTGGACACTGTGACAGAGACAACGAAAGGAGAGGGCACCCCTAAGATTCTGCTTTCAGCTTTGGTAGGTGACAAAACCCCAACATACCCCATACAGCAACAGCTCCTAGCAGGGTACACAGTGCTCCTCCAGGTAGAGTCTCTCCCAAAGGAGCAGCGTATCATGGTAAGAACTTCCCTTCTCATCATTTAAGAATATATTCCATTGACTCACTTCTGCCATGGCCCAAACTCCCAGTTTGACTAAGCGGCATGCCAACTTGCAGCAAAGGAGTATTTTGTCCACCAGCTCATTCTCTCTAAAACTGTGGGTGCTACTAGGCCCTGAAGAGTATGTAGAGCCTCCAAATGCCCCCATCCTTATTCCTGTGGCAGCCCCTATGGCCTACAGAGAGAGAATGGGAGAAATCCTCACTGATGCCTGATATATAGATGCCTGGAAGAAAGAAGGAAACACAACAGCCAACGGGCTGAACTCAGAGCAGTTTAGCTGGTGATCACTCATGAGCCCTGGCCATTAACCCCTAGCACTGATGAGCTGTTCTAAAAGGATTAATCCTATGGCCTAGACAATGAAAAGGTGAAGGGTGGATAATCATGAATAAGCCCTGGTGGGGTCAGGATATATGTAAAGGCATTTGGGTTCACCTGCAAGAGCCTAAAGCAGTCCTCACTGTCTTCAACATACTGGCTCATAAGGCAATGACAGCCCCTGGCAATCAGGAAGCTGATGCCCTCGCCTGGCTATGAACCCTAGCAACCGACTCTCCACTAGATACAGCAGATTGGGAGCACAGGCCAAATGGCCACTCTAGTGCCTGGATAGAATCGTGAATTCGAAGGTGGACAGATTGCCCTTAAAACAGTATCTTGGTTAATGCAGTAACAGCATGCCCTGTGTGTTCTAAACAACATACAAGATAACTGCCAAAGGAGTATGGCTATTCATTGGAGTTCCCAACTGGAGAGGGACTGGCATATTGAATAGATTGTCCTCTGTTCTCTGATGGAGGGTTCTAAACATGCCCTGGTTTGTGTGCAAAGTTTAGGGTGAGCCGCCGTATCTGACTTAACGCAAACTTTCCCCTGTTGCCACACAAACCAGGCTACCACTACTACAAGACTAGACTTGCTAAGTACTATGTACAGAAAACTTCATCAAATAGACAATAATCTGGGGTCACGTTTCAAAGGTCATAATACGCAAGATAGGGCAGAAAAACATGACACTGAATGGAGGTTCCATCTCTCCTGTAATTTGCAAGCAGTAGGGTTAGTGCAAAGAAAAATGGACTCTTAAAGCAGCAGACTGAATTAATAACAGGTACAGGCACTTTGGCCAAGTAGACTAAAGTACTGTCCCAGGCTTTAGTACATCTGAATGATCAGCCAGTGGGACCTGTTGAACCATATGCCAGACTGGGGGCCCCTGCCAAAACATCCACTGCCATAAAGGTATGGAAATCATCCAAAAACAGACATTGCCCCAACTCTGACCATGGATCAACGTGCTATGCTGCTGAAAACACCAAGCCCCACCCTGCCTGAGAGACATTATCCACTGGAATTTATGACAAGACATCCCAGTAAGATGAGTGAGTTACTTTGCACCCCCGGGTGAGAGGAAACCACTCATTCTTCACTGGTATCCCATTGTCCTGCTGCAAGCCAGACCAGTTAAAATGCATTACACTGGAAACTTGGAACATGCACTACTGAAAGAGAGGAGAAAATGAAGGTCCCGGCCTGATCAACAGTCCTGCCTCCACCGGCCAACATTTATAATATGCACAACCAAGTCAAGTTCCTAAAGCTGCCAACCGCCCTCTCCTCAAGGACAGGTGGACATATTCAGTTCTCCACTGGTACAATCATTTAGCTGCTGTTTTGGTCCCCTCCGTTGGCCTGCAGGACATTTCCGACCACAAGCAAGCCTTTACTAACCTCCCTCAGCAAGCCTCAAGTGACAGCCAACAAAGCCTGCTCACACTGCACATTGAGATGTCACTAGTTAAAAAAAAAAAAAAAAAAGCTTTCCTCCTAAATAAAATGGCCTTGGACATTATTACTACCTCACAAGGGGGCACCTGTGCCATTATCCAAAGAGAATATTATCTGTTCATGCCTGATAAGTCTGCTAATGTATCATCTTTATAAACCACATGAAAATCCAAATAAATGCCATGAGTGGTCTGACCCCCAGCCTAAGAGACTTAGTAAGTCAGCGGTTTGGGTCGTGGGGCTCTTGGAGGAACAATGTCGGTGCTTAGTCTGACAGTCTTTACCTAGATGTGCTTACTCTTAGTGTGTCTACACTGTTGCCGTGACGTCTGCCTCCAAGACAGCCAGACAGTTCTACAAACTGAGCCACCTCCGTGCTAGCAAAAGCCCCTGCTGACAGCTCAGGGCACACGGCGGAAGAGGGGGCCATACACAAGTGTAAGAGCCGATCCTGAGGGGTAAAGTGTTGGAGGAGGTCATCGAGAGGACATGACTGCCAGCTGACCCTCAAGCGGGACCCAGACAATCAGAGGCTCCTCATCGCCTCCCCTGTCCTTGGAGTGTGCATTCACTTGCCTTCCCTAGTTAGCACCGGCCCAAAGATGCAGCCTTGAGAGCACTGTGGTGCTGAGTCCATTCAGACGATATACAAGACTCAGCCCAGTTAAGGCTTTTATACAAACGCGTAAGATTCTGGCAGGTGAGAACGGAGATCTACGTGTCTTATGGCCACCCAAGACAAGCCGTGTAAGTAAGTTCCCTTGCTTATTAAAACTGCCACTACCAATCTGGAGTGGTCTGACTCTTTCTTCACTCTCTCCCATTCCTCTGTGTAAGAGAGCAGTTTACAAACCAACACTTACACGGCTAGAGACACATCACTTGGGAAAAAAAATTACAAGCAAAGAAAACCAAAGATGCAAATTGATTTTCACAAAGCGATAGGCAACCTAAGATGAATAGACCCGGTCCTTTAACCGTGTCAGGTGAATGTTTATTGAAGAATGACTGGGCGCCTAATGTGGCACTTTGTGTGCACACTTGAGGGCAACTCTCCATCAAGTATGAATCACTTTGCTGAGTCAGCACGCTGCTGTGGTTTAAGTATCACTCTAAATGCAAAATAGGCACCAATCTGTGTCTGGTAAACAGTATATGTAAGCATAAGTCCCAGTTCATGCTGACAGTTCTTGGGTACACAGTCAGAGCTCTTGACAGCACATACATCAGTCCAGAGCTCTTGGCAGACACCAGTTGTCCCCTCTACTTAACTCCCTCTCTTTCTCCCTTCACATTAGTTGCTTCAGTTTTGTCTCCCCTAATTTACTTCTAATTCATTCCTAAACCCCTGCTAATCTGTATTCTTCCCACAAGACTCCACTAAAACTGCTATTCCCAAGGTCACCAATGACCTCCTTTTTGCTAAAACTGACAGGCACTTCCCAGTTTGTGTGTTTGTTATTTTTTTCCTCTCACATGAACGGGTACT
This sequence comes from Camelus bactrianus, assembly GCF_048773025.1. NCBI lineage: Eukaryota > Metazoa > Chordata > Mammalia > Artiodactyla > Camelidae > Camelus > Camelus bactrianus. Next base: position 2,640,190 of record NC_133566.1, read on the forward strand.
ACACCGACACCATCGCCTCCTCCCACCTTCATGAACTATTCTTTTCTCTTAACTCCAATTATATGACTCTTCTCTTAGGTTTTTTTTTTTTTCCTATCTCCTCATTTGGGCTGTCTGTTTATTTCCTTCTGCCTTTCCTAAGTGTTGATATTTTTCAAAAACCAGTTCTTAGTTCTTTTCTCAAATTGCTGTGGTATATAATCCATTTCCAGAGGTTTATTAATATCCTTTTGACTCCCAGGACAGCTCTTTCTCATGCACTCCAGTTCATGTGAATAGTGCATATCCTTCTGACCCTTCTTGCTAGAATTTACCTACTTCTCTACTCCTTCCGGCCCCACACCACATGCCATAAAGGTTCAGACCACATCACCTGTTTCCTCCGTAACTCTGAACATACACTTGACTGGCATCTCTGTTCTAAACTTGTCTACTTGTATTGCAGTAACAGTGAATCAAACAGGATTTTTCCCCTAAAACCTAAACATCTCTCACTCCTTTAATAAAACTAAAACTCTCCAGTGACTTCTTCCTTCATATGGATGACAACACATAGTTCATACAGGGCTTTACAAGGTGCATTTTGTAATATTTTCTCTCCTCCTTGCCAAAGCTCCAGCCTCATCTTTCCCCTGCCGCCTTGTTCCCAGCCTCTGTCACTGAACGATACGATGTACTGGCAGAAGATGAGCAAGCCTCTTCATTGGGAAGCTAGCAATTCTTTATCAGGATAACCATACTTCTTAGACTCATGCCTCCAGGATAAATTTGCTCCTATTAAACTGACCACTTCTGTTACCTCTGACATTCAACCTTCACGTTCAAGTAATTAGTTAAGTAATTACTTATGTGATTAAGTAATACAAAAGTCTGGACACAGAAGAGATGCTTTGAGCTATTTGAAAAGAATAATCCACGATTGAAAGAATTTAGTTGTCTTGAGTTACTGTTACCTTGTGTTATTTTATACATCTTCATAATTTCCCTGTTTATTTTGCTACAGTATTGGGTGTTTTCTATTCCAATCTTCAAATTTTCCAAAACATAAAAAAGGCAAATATGGACGCATGCATTTTACACTGTTACAGAGTTTATTTGAGGTCAGCTTATGCGGTTTTAGGGTCAGTAGTTACAAAGCTATTGCTGAAGGGACAGCTCTAATTGTGAGGGAAAACCTGGACAGCATAGATACAGCTTGGTAGTAGATCTATATTTGTATCATATGCCATCTTTGAATTTTTAAGCCTTTATGCTCAATAATCAATATTCTATCTAGCACAATAATAACACATAGAATTATTTATGGTTACAATTAAGGTGTACTTTTCAGTCACAAGAGGAATGAAAAAGTTATTAGAGAGATGATGTGATTTAATGAAAAGGCCATTGAACAAGCAGCAAAGGCTCTCAAATGAGGTAATAAATGTGAAAGTCTTTGAGAAAAAAAAAGTATTATGCAAGCATAGGGTTAATAGTAAAAGTCTAAAATATTCATTTCTAGTAGACCTCATGCTTTCTGGGGCTATCAGAATAACATTAAAAAATTGATCCAGAAGGAAATCTACTTCAGGATGACACCTGCACCCCAGTGTTCATAGCAGCACTATTTACAATAGCCAAAACATGGAAACAGCCTAAATGTCCATCAACAGGTGACTGGATAAAGAAGATGTGGTATATTTATACAATGGAATACTACTCAGCCATAAAAACTGACAACATAATGCCATTTGCAACAACATGGATGCTCCTGGAGAATGTCATTCTAAGTGAAGTAAGCCAGAAAGAGAAAGAAAAATACCATATGAGATCGCTCATATGTGGAATCTAAAAAACAAAAACAAAAACAAACAAAAACAAAGCATAAATAAAGGACAGAAATAGACTCACAGACAGAGAACACAGACTTGTGGTTACCAGGGGGGTGGAGTGTGGGAAGGGATAGACTGGGATTTCAAAATTGTAGAATAGACTACACTGTATAGCACAGGCAAATATACACAAAAGGTTATGATAACTCACAGAGAAAAAAATGTGACAATGAGTGTGTATATGTCCATGAATAACTGAAAAATTGTGCTGAACACTGGAATTTGACACAACATTGTAAAATGATTATAAATCAATAAAAAATGTTAAAAAAAAAAGCACGAAATGTAAAAAAAAAAAAAAAACAAAAAAACCATGTTTCAACACTCAGCTAAAAAACAAATTATTACATACATAAGTGAATTCAACCAGGTGGGTGCCCAGCCCTGATTTTATTCTGTTTGCTTCCCCAAAACAGTAGTAACCATTCTGCTGAATTTACAATTTCTCATTCAAGGGCACTTTTTCACAACAATATTACACGTCTATATTCTAATGCTAATTACAGAATTGCTTTTCATATTGTAAAATGATATAAATGGTATCATAATACATGTTTGTAATTTTTAACTTTTGCCCAAAACTATGTTCTTGGAATTTATTCTTGTTGATATGTATGTTTATATTTTCACTGTGTGCAGTATAACCTTGTTTGAATATAGTACAATTTGATTATTAATTTCCCTACTGACAAAATTTTGAGATCCTTTTTTGTTTGTATGTGTTTTAAATAGAGTTTACTTTTTAGAATGGTTTTAGGTTCAAAGCAAAATGGAGTGGAAAGTACACAGAGTTCCCATATACCCCCTACCACACACACATACACACACACTCACACCCACACAGAGCCTTCCACACCAGAGTGGTACATTTGTTACAATCAGTGAACCTACACTGAAACATTATTATTACCACCCAAAGCCCATAGCTTACGTTAGAGTTCACTCTTGGTGCTGTCCATTCTACGGGTTTCACCAAATGTACAATGATGTGTATCCACCATTATAATATTACACAGAATAGTTTCACTGCCCTAAAAATCTCTGTGCTCCACCTCTTCATCCCACCTTCCCTGTAACACCTGGTAACCACTGATCTTTTTACTGTCTCCATAGTTTTGCATTTTCCAGAATGTCAGAGTTGGAATTCTATAGTAGGTAGCCTTTTCATATTGCCTTTATTCTTAACAAAAAGTAGTAAATTAACTATCACTGAAAATGCATGGGACCAATTCCACCTTCAATCTGTATAGGATTAAACATTATTACAGTCACAAATATGAATACTTACTCTGGAACATTAAAGACATTAAATTAATTTCTTGAAGCAGGAAGACAATGCCTGTGCATTCATTGGAAGATACAGCAGGAATTTTTTTTAAAGCCAAATTAATTAGCACACTATCAAAACTGACACATCAATATTAATTAGGTCATCATTCCAAAGGAGGAAAATCAGTCAAAAGTCAACCAACATTTATTAATCATCTACTTCCCTCGAAAGTGTTACTATGCACTTGAGATACAAGACAGATGAGATGCCGCCTCTGCCTGCAGGTGCTTTCCTGCTTATTATTTCATAATAGTTTCAGAAAGTAAATTTAAAGGGTCATGCGATTTAGCAACAAGAGATGCAGTAGAAAAAGCAATTCATTATGCTTGAATGGGGGGAAGGGAGGAGGGGGATGCAAATAAATGCAGGAGGGCCTCGCAAAGGAAGAGATATTTGACAGCTGCCTAGAGGGTGAGCAGGCTTCCCTCAGAAGCAAAAACTATACAAGGGCGTTTCAGGAAGGGAGAGAACAGTGCACACCCAAAAGCAAGCTACCTCTCAGTAAACTCAATCAGGCTGGACTGACTGTACCCCCAGGGAAGTTTATGCATGTCCAAATACACAAACCAGCATGGGAGGACAAAGATTCACTCCCTGATCAAATTCTCACCAGGCTCCTCCAAATCCTCTTCTCCATGAGGCCTCAACCTTGGCCTAAAAAAACCCACAGACTCTCAACAAAAATGATTTTGCCCATCCCTGACCCCTACCCAATTCACATTAAAAGACTTAAACACTAACATGTTTTCTAATAGCTGAAGGCCACATCCTTAGAATGACTCTAACAAATCCCCAACCAGAAAGGGCCTGTATGAGAAAGCTGAAGGCTGCCAAGAGAATTTCATTTGCCTTAGCATTTACTAAAAAGGCCTGACAACTGTGACTCCTTCCTCTGTCCCTTTCAGATAGACTAGTATCTCCTACAACTCAAGAGTGTCTTTCCTAAGTACCTGAAAGCCATGCCTTTGAAATGTGATCACCAGGAAGGATGGAGCCCCTGTCTCCAACTCCCTTCAATACTTGCCAGCCAGCAGACCCAGCTGGCCTCATCAGCATTTACACTGAGGACCCCTTTGTAATGTTCCACTTCTTGGATGCTGACAATTGTTTCTGAGTTCACTTTATGCTGGGCTCTCTTCCCCACTGCAATAGTATAGTACTGATTAAAATCTGTCCTGACCATTTTAACTGGTGTCTGGCTTTGCTTACCTTTGATAGTAACAGAACAGGAAATAATGCAATCCATAGTCCTAAAGTCTTCAGTAGCGCTCTTTGCCTTTCAAATACAGTCCTGCTGATTGCTTGGCATTTGAAGCCCTGTCTGAGCTCAGCAGAACAATTGGGAATTCCCAGAGGCTGCTTCTTCTCTGTCCTTTGTCCTCATCCTCCTTATGACATGAGTCCTTCCACATCACACTCTATTCACCTATTTTTATACTGAACTCATTTATTCTCCCCCTCATTCATATGTCAAACACATTCATTAACTGATTAACTACCATCTGTCAAGACTTCCCACTCAAAGTCCATGCCTCTACTTTCATAAACCTTCACTAATAGCTCCAGCCAGAGTATCTTCTTTCCCAACTGAGGATAGGGTAAGTACATTTAACCTACACGCAGAATTTTTTTTCTCCTATTATATCTTTGACTATTGCTACTATAGTATGCATTCTAGCAATTTCATCAGGAACATATTTTCCATATATAATATTACGGATAGACCACATGATAGTCCACAGGCCAAATCTGGCCCACTGCCTGTTTCTGTACAGCATGAACTAAGAGTGTCTTTTACATATTTTAATGGTTGAAAAAATCATAAGAAGAATATTTTATAAACATAAAAATCAAGAAATTCAAATTTCAGTGTCCATAAATAACACTTTTTTGGAATAAAGCCATGCTCATTCGTTTACATACTAGCTATAGCTGTTTTCATGCTACAATGTTTCAAGAGTAACTAGCTCTAACAAAAAAATGTATTACCCACAAAGCTGAAAGTATTTGCTATTTGGCTCTTTACAGACAAAGCATGACAACCCCTGTATTAGATAACTATTTGCTGCAGTGTGTTCATTCCAGTGATGGTTAAATAAGAAAAGTATCATATGATATCACTCATATGTGTAATCTGAAAAAAAAAAAAGAAAGAAAGAAAGGAAAAAGAAGACACTATTGAACTCATCTATAAAACAGAACTAGACTCGCACACAGGTAAACAAATCTTATGGTTACCTGGGGAAAGGGGGCAGAAAGGATAATTTGGGAGTTTGAGATTTGTAAATGTTAACCACTATATATAAAAAGATAAAAAAGATTTCCAGTCAAGATGGTAGAGTGGTAGGACCACGAGCTCGCCTCTCCTCGTGACTACAACGAATCCATGATGGAATGCTAAACAACCATCAAAAAAAAAGACTGGAACCTAGCAAAAAAGATCTTCTGCAACTGGAAACATAAAGAGGGAACCACAGCAGGAAGGTAGGAGGGGTGTGCTCACCATATAATCAGTCTCCATGCACCCTGGGTGGGGTGACCCACAAGCTGAAGATTTGTGAAGTCCCAGAGGCCCTCCCACAGGAGTGAGAGCTCTAAGCCCCACGTCAAGCTCCCCAGTCTAGGTCTTGTATTGGGAAGAGGAGGAGACCCCAGGACAAATGGTTTCAAAGGCCAGTGGAGCTTGGCTCCAGAAGCCCCACGAGACTCAGGAAAATGGAAACTCCATTCACTTAGGAAGTGTACACGAAAACTCACGTGCGCCGTGCGCCAGGTCCAAGGGCAGTGGCAGTGATTTCGTAAGAACCTGGGCCAGGCCTGCCTGCTGGATTTGGAGGGTCTCCTGGGGATGTGGGGAATGGCTGTGGCTCACCCAGAGGACATAAAAGCTGGTGATGGACATTATGGGAGTGTTCATCTACATGAGCTTTCCTGGAGGCTGACATCTTGATCGGATCATTAGCACCAAGACCTGGCCCCACCCAACAGCCTGGAGGGAAGACTCAGGCCAAGCAACATATAGGGTGGGAACACAGGCCCACCCATCAGCAGACTTCCTGAGCTGCAAAGGCCTCTAGACATAGTTCTACCCACCAGAGGCCCAGGACCAGGCTTCACTCAGCAGTGGGCAGGCACCAGCTCCTCCTGCCAGGAAACCTGCATAAGCCTCTAGTCCAGCATCACCCACCAGGGGCAGATACTAAAAATAAGAAAACAACAATCCCAAAGCCTGTGGAAGGAGCCCACAAACACACAGAAAAATAGATGATGGGGTGGCAGAGGAACATCTCCCAGGCCAAGGAACAAGATAAATTCCCAGTAGGAGAAATAAGTGATGAGGAGATAGGCAATTTATCTGAGAAACAGTTTAAAGTAATGATGGCCAAGATGTTCAGAGAACTCAAGAGGAGTACAGATGCACAGAGCAAAGTTTTTAGTAGAGTAGGAAAAGATAAAGAATACCCAAACAGAGTTGAAGAATAAAATCACTGAAATGAACAATATACTAGAAGGAACCAAGAATAGACTAAATGAAGTAGAAGAACGGATCAGTGAACTGGAAGACAGATTAGTGGAAATCACTACTTCAGAACAGAAAAAAGAAAAAAGAATGAAAAGAAATGAGGATAGTTTAAGAGAACTCTGGGACAACATGAAGTGCTCTAATATTTGCATTATAGGGGTCCCAGGAAGAGAAGAGAGAGAGAAAGGACCTGAGAAAATTTTTGGAGAGATAATCACTGAAAACTTTCCCAACTTGGGAAAGGAAACAGTCACCCAAGTCCAGGAAGCAGAGAGGACCACATAGGGTCAACACAAAGAGGAACACACCAAGGCACATAGTCATCAAATTGACAACAATTAAGGATAAGGAGAAAATATTAAAATCAGCAAGAGAAAAGCAACAAATAACATACAAGGGAATTCCCATAAGTTTATCAGCTGATTTTTCAGCAGAAACTCTACAGGACAGAAAGAAGTGGCATGATATATTTAATGTGATGAAAGGGGTAAACTTACAACCAAGAACACTCTATCCAGCAAGGCTCTGGTTCAGACTTGATGGAGAAGTCAAAAGGTTCACAGATAAACAAAAGCTACAAGAATTCAGCACCACAAAACCAGCTTTACAACAGATGTTACAACTTCTCTCGTCATCAAACCATAAGAAAAGAGAACAAAAAGAAGAAAGAGGGAAAAAAAAAAAAAGACCTACAAAAAATTGCCTTGGTTGTTCGGGGTCTTTTGTGGTTCCTTATAAATTCTGGAATTCTTTGTTCTAGTTCTGTGAGGAATGTTGTAAGTATTTTGATGGGGGTTGCATTGGATCTATGGATTGCTTTGGGTAGTGTGGCCATTTTGATAGTGTTGATTCTTCCAATCCAGGAGCACAAGAAATCTTTTCATTTCTTTGTGTCATTTTGGTGTTTGGAGTATAGGGAACCTCCTTCCTTAAGTTTATTTTTAGGTATTTTGATGTTTTTGATGTAATGGAAATGTTCATGCTGGTTATACAATTCTCGTTTTTGAGGTGAAAAAAAAAAAGGTGAATGAAGGGCTGCAAATGACAAAATATCCTTCTTTTCTATGGGTGAGTTGTATTCCATTACATACATACATACATATATATATACATATTTCTTACATTACATTCATCATATAGATATAGATATATATACATGCTGCATCTTCATTATCAATTCAACTACTCATGTGCACTTACGATGCTTCCATATCTTGGCAATCATAAATAATGTTGCTGCTAATAGCAAGGTCTGTCTATCTTTTTTAAATAATTTTTATTTTGTGGTTGGCTTTATTCCTTTGATAACTATATAAATTTAAAAAGCTAAAGCTCTAAACATCCTTAGAAATAATGAACAGCACATATATGTAAATTTAAAACATATATGGGCAGTAAAAAAAAAAAAATGAGCTATCAAGCCATGAAAGATATGGAAGAAACTTAAAAACTCTATTACTAAATGAAAAAAGTGAGTCTGAAAAGGCTACAAACTGTACGAGTCCAACCAAATGACATTCTAGAAAAGGAACAGCTACAGAAACAATAAAAAGATCGTGGTTTCCAGGAGTTTAGGGAGAGGGAGGGAGGGAGGAATGAACAGATGGAGCACAAGGGATTTTTAGGGTGATTAAACTCTTCTATGTGATACTATAGTGGCTAAATGTCATTATCCATTTGTCAAATGTACAACATCAAGAGTGAACATTAATGTAAACTACGGACTTTGGTTTATAATAGTGTGTCCATCTTGGTTCATCGCTTATACCAAATATGCCACACTGATGAGGGATGTTGAGGGTAGGTGAGTATATATATGTGGGTGGAGAGGGTTATGTGTGAACTCTGTATTTTCTGCTCAACTCTGCGGTGAACCTGAAACTGCTCTAAAAAAATTGTCTATTAATTTAGGAAAAGATATAAAAAAAAACCCACATTACTTCTGGATAGCACATGGAACTATATTCAATATCCTATAATAACCTTTAACGAAGAAGAATATGAAAATGAATATATGTACATATACGCATGACCGGGACATTAAGCTGTAGACCACAGACTGACACACTGTAACTGACTATCTTCAATAAAAATAAATCACATTCTCAGATCTAGAAAGGAAAGTGGTGTTCAGATTTCAGTTCTTTGCAGGTATTCACTTAATTCAGCTCTGATCCACCTCAGGGTCCTAACGGGTCGCGAGGCCCGGGACTCACCTACGCACCACTACACGCGAGCGCAGCCCAGGAATCACCCGACGGCTCCCGACCTGCGCGCTCCTACCAAGCGCCCCCTTATCGGCTCGGCGGCGGCGGCAGCGGAGGCGGCAGCAAGCGGCGACCCATAACCCAGGCCGCGTTCCTCCTCCAGGAGCTGGTCCGGGAGCACTAGGCTCCCGCCCAGCTTTCACACGCTCCGGGCGGGTCCGGTCGGCGCGTCTGTGCGTCCACGCGCATGCGCGCCCCTCCTCCTCCCGCACGCAGCGCGGACGCTCGGGCTGGAACTCCTGTTCTTCGCGAGGTGGGGACTGGCGCCGGGCTGGGGGTTGGGGGTTGGGGGCAAGGGCCTGGCAGTGGGGCGGGGGGGCCCATCCCTTTACCCGCCCCCACCGGGTCTCCATCCTTAACACTCCCATCCCATCACCTACCGGTCCTGACACAACCAAAACCACGACCAGCTCAGGGCCAGGCCACACCCCCTAGCTCCACTCCCCCTGCTCGCCTTCCCTCCCAAACCCTGTGAATGCCCCCCCCACCTACAGCCAAGCCCCCAAGTCTCCCACAGGACCCCCGAAACGGGACTTCCTCTCACACCGAGGTACCCGCCCCGACACTCCACCACGCTAGTAACCTATGGCCCCCACGCCACAAGCTCACCCCTCATGCCTCACTGCAGGACCCCCAACATCCCAAGATGGTCCCCCTCACCCCTCAGCCGGGTCAATTCCACTCCCAGAGATTCCTCACCCCTCAGCCTGTGCCCACTCACCGCGGGATCCTCCCACACCCGGAGTGCAACCTTACCCCCAGCTGACCCCCCTCACCCCTCAACCAGCGGGGGCAGGATGGTCTGGGCTCCCATCACCATGGCGACAGCCAGCCAGCCAGGGATCCCGGGCAGAGTGCTGGCACACAGCCCTGTGTCCCAGGCTCCTGGGCCCGGGCGGGGGTTGGAGGCAGTGCCAATTCTCGCCCGGGCGCCCTGCCCCCACCCCTACTCCACCCCACTTCTCCCCCCACCACCCAGTGCCTCGTCTGAGCTGATGGGTCAGGGTGGTACCAGGGTGCACACCACTCGCCAGTGGGCCTTGGGTGGTTGATGGTGCTGCCGGCAGGGAGGGGGCAGCCCCGCCCAGAATGGACAGCAGGCAGCAGCAGAGGCAGAGGCAGAGGCGAGGAGGGGGGCTGCCCTGGGAGAGCCAGTCAACTTCCTCCCAACTCCCCCGCTGCCTGGCCTGCGGGGCAGCCTCTGCTGCCCTGGCTTCCTGGAAAGAATCTCCCTGTCAGCCTGCTCCTGGGAGGTAGGCAGGGTGTGGTGGTCGGGGGTGGGGGGGGGGCTCAGCAGCAGCAATGGCAGGATTGGGGCTGCCTATGCTAGAGCGGGGATTTGCTCCCATTTCCCGCTGTCGCTGCCGCCGCCCCCGCACCCTGACAGCACCTCCTCGTCTCCCAGGGGCAGAAATGACCTGCAACATAGGCCCTGCAAATCTGGACAGCAAAAGCTGCCCCCAGGACAGGACGCAGGAGAGATGGGAGCAAATTCACAGGCTCCCAAGGGTAGACCCCTCTCCCCGCTGCCGCCGAGCCGCCGCCCCGCACCCTGACAGCACCGCACCCGCCTCCTGGGAACAGGCCATGGCCTGAGGGCCAGTCGGACGTGCTCCCTGGCCGTCCGGTGCCCTCCCACCTCCTGGGGTGGCGGCATCCGCTACCCACCCCGGGTATAAGCGGCAACGAACAGGCGCCCGTACTAATAATGAGCGGGAAGGAGAAGTGGGCACCACGAACCACGCGGTGGCCCCCGACCCACCTCAGGGTCCTAACGGGTCGCGAGGCCCGGGCCTTACCTACGCACCGCTACCCGCGAGCGCAGCCCAAGCTTCACTCGCCGGCTCCCGACCTGCGCGCCCCCACCATGCGCCCCCTTACCGGCTCGGCGACGGCAGCAAGCGGCGGCAGCAAGCGGCGGCCCAGACCCCACGTCGCGTTCCTCCTCCAGGAGCTGGTCCGGGAACAGTTGGCTCCCGCCCGTCTTCTTCAAGCTTCTGGCTGTTCCGCGTCTGCGCAGGCGCATCGGCGCGTGCGTACGCGCCCCTCCTCCTCCCGCCGGAAGCGTGGACCCTCGTGCTCGTGCTCCTGCTGCTCGGGTTGTGGCGAGTGGGGCCGAGCGGAACCGATCGGGGTCTGGCGGCGGGCGTGGCGGTGGGGCATTAGCCCTGGGACAGAGAGAAGACGGATGGAAGAGTTAAAAATAAATCTCTTATTTCAGGATTTCTTAAAAAGTTATCTTGGTGCTAGTCAGTGCACAGCGAATAAAAACCAGATAATTGTTCGAAACTTTCTATCTACAAGTTGGCCACTTTACAGACAATAAGTTCAAATCATCAAGATCAGGGAAACTCAAGCGATGCATTTAACTCAGCCTACTGATAAATGAAGAGGTACAGAGTGTGAGGTTTCAACCATCTAGTCAGAGTTCCAGAAGAAGGGGAGAGATAGAATGGAGGCCATTGTTTGAGGTTATAATATTTCAAATATTAGTGGCGATAACAGTTAAGAATTGTACAGAATTCTATTTAGAGACTATCATCTGGGTGTTTGGGGTGCTTGTCTTTCTGGGTTGCCATTGCTTGTAGGACACTTCAATGAATAAAGTTGGAGATATGCATTTTTTAGAGAACCTTGAAATTCAACATTGTAAAATTTATTTGACTACTTAGATTTTATAATTGTACCTCTTTTCCACTTGAAAAATTAATTCCTAAGACATTAAAAGGAACACAGTAACTAATTCATTTTATTTCAATTTACTGATATCTACGTACCCACACATGAATACTAATACTTCAACATAGCCATATTCATAATACTTAAATAATGAGTTTAATATGTGAAACTTAAGATTTATCTAAAGGTTTGTTTTTTAACTGCAGGCTATACATTACTAGCAACAGAGCCAAAATATTGTAGGTTTATTGCACAAATATGATTACTCATAGTGGGATTATGCCACCAAGTTTATACACAGATAGGTTTCATTTCATTATTTTCAATTTTAATAATTGTTATATTAGGTTATTTTATTTATTTCACTTTGAATTATGTAAAATATATACATGATTCCAAGTTCAAAATTATAAAGCAGAATTTTTACTTGCATCCACATGCTTGTTTTTAATTTTTTTGTATAATAAAGATGAAATATAACATTTTATGTTCATGCCATTGTATCTTTGGACAGATTATTAGAAATAGGATTCCTGAATTTATAAGATGACCGTGTGTATACTTTCACTAGGTATTGCAAAATCCCCTCCATAGTGTTGTACCATTTTTCATTCCCATCAGCAATGCTTGAGAATGCATCATTATTTAGAGGCTGGCCAACAGAATATGTTGTCAGACATTTCATTTGTTGATAATTTGGTAGCTGAATAATGTTTTTGCAGTATATTATTTTGAAATCCTTTATTATAAGGATTTATATATAATAAAGGATTTCAAAATAGGTTTAAGCTTTTTTCATATATTTAAGGGTCACATTTATTTATTTTTATGTGAAAATACTACATAAATATCATTAATGTTTCTATTAATTTGTTGGCCATTTTCTTCTCAATTTTTGGAAGTTTAAACAGAATTGTAAAGGAATTAACTTTAGGCCGAAGGAATGTTATTCTAGCTAGGGAGTCTGAAATAGAACAAAAAAAGGAAATTAAAGAAAGACATCCATGAACAAAGCAAGTAAACACTATATTCAAGTCACACTTCATAGTAATAAAATGTCTTGTGATTAAATAAAATATAATTTTAAAACATGAAAACAGCAAAAAGGTTGGAGTGGTAAATGCATTGACATTGATCGAAGGTCTTTGTTAGCTAAAAGGAAAGCAAAAGATTGAATTAAATTTATATGTTGAAATGTTAACAATGCTTAATATAAATTATAGGTTAACCATTAAACAAACAGAGTGTATAATTTTGAATTTAGTGGAAGGGAATATAAAACTGGGTTCAATCCCCAGTACCTCCATTAACAAAACAAACAAAAATCTTTTTTAAAAGTCCATAAAAAATAGATATATTTGAACAAGTAAAACTTGATAATATTTACTGCCCAAATGCCCTCACTGATGGAATTCTAAAGGTTATACTTCACAAAAATAAACTGATCTTAGCTGAAGATTTGAGGGAAGCAAGGAATCAAGGATAAAAACAAACATCTGTTTATAAAACAGGAATGACAGTGTCAACTTTCTTGACGTTAAAAATTCAAGATAAAACTAAAATATGCAATCGGTTGTGAAGTAACAAAATGATCATTAAAACTATATTGAAATACATTCATATCAATGAATTTTATATTTAAATTAAAATATAAATTAAATCTTAAGATAGAAAATATAATAAAGTACTAATAAGTGGTTGGCAAAATTGTATCTGTCAAATATAAAGAAAAATAATATTGAAAATGCAAAAGTAATATCAAGACAAAGGAGATATTTACCAAATTAAAGGGAAACGTGCATGACGATGAAAGGCACACCTTTATAAGAAATAAACTTGTATGAACAAACAATATAGCAGATAAATAATGCAGAAGCAATGAACATGAAAGAACAGATAAAAAATGAAGTTATAAAGAAATATCAATGCATTAAATTTGTATTCATACATATCTAAAACAAAGTATAATTATGGATATAGACTAATTGATTAATATAACCAACATACTGAATTATTTATGTGTTTACTCAAAATCTATAGCTGTTTCAAGAAGTATTTTCCCCAGTTCAATCTTCTGCTTCAAATCTCAACTATACAACTCAGATATATAAATTAATCACAAAGTTGCAAAAAATGAGTATCTTGGGCAAAGATTTGAATTGTGTTATTAAGATACCATGTTGTCCCTCCAGCAATTAAAATGTGTATTTCAGTTGTTTTCTTTGCTTTGAATCTTATATTTAAGTACCTATCTCATTCCTTTTTATTTTTTACATTAATTGGATAGCTGTCAAATTCTTAACTAGATTTTTAATAAGGTATGTTAAAAATTTGAGCATTTTCAAAGGCAATTTACCTTTTTTGACCTGTTTTATATTATTAATTTAATTCTTCTGTGATTCTCTTCTAAACCCCATCTACAGATACCTGTAGCAATATGCTTATTACATGTTTCCTTTTTCACTAATCTTCATGGTGTCATGAATCAATGTAAAATACACTCTGATGCTCATAATTAAAAGCATTCACTTTATATTAAATTGATCATTCCCTGTGCCCCTCAAAAGAACACACTTTTAATAAAATATTTATTATATTTGTTGCTTTGTTAAGAGTAAATATTAAAAGAATATGGTTGGGGTGAAGGGTTAGTGTTTAGGATATAAGGAGTTTAGTGGTGAAAATACAAGCAAAAGAAGTAAAACTTCATCTGGCTCATTAGATATATACATAATATTCTTGGCCCATGTATGTATATGTTTATGGGCCAGGAGTTTGCAGACTATCATGGTAACTATGAGGAAAGTTAAAAATAAGAAAGAAAGAAAGAAAGAAAGAAAGAAAGAAAGAAAGAAAGAAAGAAAGAAAGAAAGAAAGAAAGAAAGAAAGAAAGAAAGAAAGAAAGAAAGAAAGAAAGAAAGAAAGAAAGAAAGAAAGAAAGAAAGAAAGAAAACGAAAGAAAGAAAGAGAGAGAGAGAGAGAAAGAGAGAGAGAGAGAGAAAGAGAGAAAGGAAGGAAGGAAGGAAGGAAGGAAGGAAGGAAGGAAGGAAGGAAGAAAGAAAGAAAGGAAGAAAGAAAGAAAGAAAGAAAGAAAGAAAGAAAGAAAGAAAGAAAGAAAGAAAGAAAGAAAGAAAGAAAGAAAGAAAGAAAGAAAAGCATAAAGGTGTACCTAATGATGACTGGGCTTCCTTAGAAAGGGAACAGAGAGCTGGAGACAGCGACAGTCTCCAAAAACACATGAGAAAACTGGAGACAGCGACAGTCTCCAAAAACACATGAGAAAACGTTTACTCTTGTTTTGTACATGTTGTTTCCTTCTGTACCTGTACTGTATGTAAAATTAAGGAAGAAAAGAAGCAGAAATAAAAGGGAAAAAAAGGAAGGAGAAAAGAAAGGAACCTGGCCATTTATTCTTTAAATATATAGCTAGTATTATCTCCTGTGAGCCAGAGATCTTTCAGAACCCCTCTTAGGACTCAAAGACACCTAAATGGCAGTTCTCTTCCAAATGCTCCTAATCCTGTATCTCTGTAGCTTTATAACAGTAAAGATGGTCTCAAGCAGATACAAATCAACTCCAAAATCTAAATGTATACAAGGTATACCTGTAACAAATTATATATTTTCATATATATTATATACATATATAACATATATAAGCATACATGTAGATATATACTCAGACATAATGTATATGTAGATATTTTTTAAAGAGATATATCCCCTAAAGTTTCTTCAGAACACTGTATTCCTTTAGTATGATTATCTTGGAAAAGACCTCCAGGCTCTAATAAAATAACCAGGGCATTCCCAGGACAACTCCAGTACAAACTTCAATCTAAAGGGTAAGAGATCCTAAGCCACACTTTTCCTAGGATTTCTGGTACTAGGGTGAGAACAAACTGATAAGTCAGCCACCAAAGCTTTTTTAGAATTGCCTTGAATGTAACCCAAAGAGCCCATAGATCTATTCACTCCACTGTCTAACTGTAACTTATTTTGTGTCTGTTATGTGCCAGGTTCTCGGTGAACAGCTGATCTGCCTAACTGAATAGTACAACAAACTTGCCTTCTGTCAACGTATGCACTACAGTCAAATGGACTCAAAGTCTATCTTTCCTGAGACTCAGGTGTCATAGCAAGGAAAAAACAAGAGCAAAAATCCATCTACTCCCACTTTTCAGCACTCCTGGCACTATATACAAAAGAACTCAATATTAAGAGACCTTGTTTCATATAATCCATTATTGTCAATATCTTCTTCTAATGAAAGATGGAAAGTTGATACCAGAAACATTTCTATAACTTTATACATTTGCGATTTTTAAGCTTTATTGATTGTATCCTATTTTCAAGATTGTAAAATGACCTGAACCTTTCAAAAGATTCAAAATAAAAAAGCAACTATAGATATCTCATTTATTTTTCATTTAAAGGTATCTTTTCTTCTTCAACTTAAGATTTCCTTCCTTTATGATTTATTAGCTAAACACACACACAAACACACAAATACAAATATTTTGAAGCAATATCTGTGTGTATGTTTTGTAATAATGAGAGCAATTTAATTACCCACAGTAATTGAATGAAAATGTTTAATTCTTAAAAAATTGTATTAACTCAAAAGGCAAGTCTTTTTCTTTTACATTATATCTTTTTGACCCAGGGAATGTCATTTAATCATTATTACTCAAGCATATTAGTAATTTATTCTTTGACTTTTAAAATCATATTAATAAAATAATTATTTATTAACTCATGAAAGTGTTTTAAGTACTATGAAGTTTCAAATAATATAGTTTTCCTGGAAAGAATATACATTTTAAAGATAAAATCCCTGTCCAAAGAGGTATTTTGATATTTGATACACAATCAATAGCACATAAAGTTACTTGGATGTTTAAGCATTTTTAAAATGATATTTTAAGTGGAAACATTGCAGAAACTTGCAGAAGCATTTTCCTTGTTTCTCATTTTAAGAATTTTGAAATTTTTCTATCTAGAGGTAGATGCTTAATTACTGATTATTATTCAATCAATATGTTCTTTATACAACCACACACAAAAGTTCACTTTTCCAATTTTCTATCATATGAACCCAGGTATGAATTTCTTTAGCTGGAAATAATTTTATAAAGCATCAGAAAATTGTTTAAGATCATTTAATGTTACATTAAGGTTGGACCACATATCTAAATAAGATGCTGGTGGAAATTAATTCGATATGTTTTACATGCTATTAATTAAGTAAATAAAGCACCATGGTAGAGTCTTTTATACATTGTGTATTGTTGTCTATTGTGCTGCACAAAATTTAAGTTGTGGATTCAGTCCACTTTCTTCTATTATTTAAAAGTTCAAGAATGTCATAAAAATACATATGCCATTCTTTCTAATTAAAAACTATGCATATTTCATTAAGACGTTCTTATGACTTGCCTAGATTGCATGTTATGACACTCTTAACTGAGAAGGAAAGGCCAAGCAGATGACACAGCACACTTAAACATTATCCTCTGTGGATTTGCCCACATTAATCGTGCTCTTTATGAACCAAGAAGACATTCGATAATATTAGGTATTGTGGCAGTTTGAGAATACTATTAAAAAAGTGAATTATTAGGCTTGCCTATCTTTGGAGAAAAATTATTTTATTCCAATAGGAAGCATAAACACAAAATGATACTGACTTTCCTGTCTGCAGTAACCCCACCCCCACCATCTTAGCAGGCCCTCTCTTTTGGAGGAAGGATTAAATTATCTTATTAGTGCATTTATTATTATCTTTTTACACATTCAATTCACCAAACAGTGAAAAGTTGTTCATTGAGACTGACTACACTTAAAAAGCACAAATAGAAATATATTATAGTTAATCAGTCTATCTACCCACCTGTCTATTTTTTCTCCCTATCTCATCTTTCCTTCTCTCCCCCCACACCCTTTCTCTCTCTCACACACACACACACACACACACACAAACCACATTGCCTGTGGGCAGTTTCATGTCCTTCCCTGGGCCCCTGGAATCATGGGTTGTTCCAGTTCCCTAGTCTTGCTCTGCAACATTACCCATTCTTCTATCTGTGAAATCTATTCTCTCTGCACTTGTCTCTTTTACTTAAGGGCATTAAAACTCCCTCTTTGTAGGTATACAGATCTTGTCTATTTCTCTGCTGAACCAAAAAAAGAAAAAAAAAAGAAATATAAATTATTAAAAGTCATATAATACCTAGAGCAAAAAAAGTATCTTAAAACAGGAGAAAGTGAATAAAACATTGATGAATATAATATTTGGGAAACTTGAAAGCTGAGAGGTTGGAGAACTGTACAGCTAACAATGTTAAGATAGATTTCATGTCAATAGGGTAAAGATTAAATGATTTTATGAATAATAGTTAATCTGGAAATGGTTAATAGGATTATGTAAGCAAAATCAGAAAGGACTGTAAGCCTAACTCATTAGAATAATAAGACAATTTATCCTGGAATTTGTTAGATCAAAGAATAGAGACATGGCTGATGATTAAAATATTACAGCAGAGGATTTCATTATGAATATGGTATTAGACTTGTAGCAAAAATACTCCTAGAATAAAATCTTAATGGCTTCCAAAATAATATTTTTTTCTCCTAACTTTCCACGTTTGCCCCTTTAGACCTCTTCTCACAGGCAGATTGTGTTTGCATGGAGTTTATGATTTGCTAATCATTCTTTTTTTTTTTAATCAAGTTTTTGTCAGTCTTTAGAGAAAATGATTTAATTTGGTCATTTTCATGTTCAGATGTACCTGAAAAGGACTGGCTTACATTCAACTCATTTAAATAGAAGTTGTGAAAACTCTGTGGAATAGGAGAACTGTTTTCCAAGCAAAATAATTTAGAACATACTTGTGATAACTGGCAGCTTATTTTTTCCATCTAAATTTATAGACCTAAATCCGAGTATTAGGCAGACTTTCATTTATTTCACATCCAGCTATGCTTCAAGGACTTGGAATCAATTCTGCATAGTGTGGATCTGAAGGAAAACGTGATCCCTGAGATGCAAGACACAGCAATGACAGTCAATTTAGATTTATAAAGTGAGCAGAACAAGAAACATCACAAAATACTATCATGTAAAATTGGTAATTTTTGCTAATTTTTCAAACACAAAAGTGTTACATACATTGATTTAAAGTGAAGACATACAAACAAATTAAAATATACCAGAAAGTTTTGATGTATGAGCTGGTGACTATGAGACTGACATTAATAATTTGCATATGGACAATTAAGAATTGACTGGTTGGTAAATTTTATAAAATACTGGAAAAATCACAGGATTTAGAGTCTGTATTTAGAGACCTGGATTTCAAATTCACTGTCATCACTTACTACCTATGCAACCTCAAGCATTTTGCATCAATTATCTCAACTATCAAAAACCACACCAAAAGTATACCTACCTCATGAAATAGTTGAATGGGTTAACTAACCTACAATGCATGGCAGCACATTATGATTCCTAAAGCTTGGTGTAGTTGTGTCTGGGCTTAAGTGTGCTTTTCATGCTTCCTCTACGTTTACCACAATGACATGTCCCCACGTGCATAGGTTTATGTCTCTCTTACTATACAGAACTACAGAGGAAATTGATGTACTGTTTATTTATTATGTATATGTATATATATCTATACTTGTATCTTTAAATTCACCTTATTTTTAGCTGTTATAAATAAACATATATGCACACATGTGCACACACAGACATGTATACAAACACATGCATTCACACACACATATATAGTCATAATAAACTGAAGAGGTCAATTGTAATCCCTAACACAACCACTAATAAAATACCAAAAAAAAAAAAAAATACAGAAATGGAAATTTTAAAAGAACAAAAATGGCACACTGCAAAATAAAATTAAACACAAAAAGGGAGTAATAGAAAATTTGAGAATCAAAAAAGGTACAATATTTGGAAAACAATTAGAAAAATGACAGAAGTAAATACTTTCATTTGTGTAATTACTTTAAATATAAATGGACTAACTGCTCTAATAAAAAAACTTAGACAACATGGACACCCAAGACGGAGGTTATTCATCAACACGAGAAATGAACATCAGCCGAAGATACGTAAGATGGACAATGGGAGTTCAAGCCTTTCCTGGAGGAGGGTTGGCAGTTTTATATTATATCTGAGATAATTTCCCTGCACTAGGTGGAGACACAAAGTGTATTGCTGTCTTTAATCGGGAAGCTTAACGTGGTCCACGGTGGCCGACAAGCAGTGGGTTGTGCTGTTCTTGTTCTACGTCAGGTTAGCTAAGCCATAAGCAGCTTTCTTAGCGTTCCCTTCCCTTTGTGTGTCTCTAGGTTAGGGTTGTTCAGAAGAGAAGTTTACACCTGTTGGAGAGCAAACTGAAGGAGCAGTCCTTTGGCTGGGGGGCTGTGCTACAGCCGTGCACGTTGTCACTGACCTGCACCCTCACACCGTCAGTGTGGAGAAGCTGCTCCTCCGGCGCCCGCCGGCCTCCGCAGGGGGTCCAGCCCTGGGCCAGGCAGGTGTGCAGCTCCATCCTGCTGCCACCGGTTTCTTCCACAGGGAGAGACACAGGCTCCAGGTCTTCCTGAAGGCGTTCAGATTTTATTGAATGGGTTAGATTTCTCCTGCTTAAAAGGTTTTTTTATTGTGGTAAAAGAATAGGATTTGCCCCTAAGGAAGTGTACCATGTTAAACCTCTCTCCGGGTTTTGGGGACAGTAAATACATTCATACAGTGCAATCACGACCACCTGTGTCTCCATAACTCTCCCCGTCTTTACGTGTGAAACCCTATGCCCGTAAACAACAACCCCCCGTTCTCCCCCGGCTGCAGCCACTTCTGTGTTTCCTCTTTCTGGGAATGCGGCCACTCCTAATCGCTCACACAAGTGGAATCGTACACGATTCACCGTCTTGCCCCTGGCTCACGGTACGCGTTCCGATGTCCCCCAGGTGCCCCCGTGCTGTCACACACGTCACAATGTTCTTCTTTCTTCAGGGGCAGTACTGTTCCATTGTACGCTCAGCCCACATCGTGCTCATCTGTCCATCCACGGAAGGACACTCGAGTTCCTGCCTCGTGGTAGGTATTGTCAACGGAGCTGCTGTGAAGTGGGTGTTCAAGTGCCTCTTTAAGACCTGTTGTATGTTTGCTCGGGGTTATTCTAAGCAGTGAGATTGCTGCAAGTGTGGTAGTTGTTTCTGAAATTTCTCTGAGGGGCTTCCAAACGGTTTTGCACAACAGTAATGCCATTTTATGTCCTCACCAACAGTGCACAAGGGTTTCTTTTCTCCACATCCACGGACACCACACACGGACAGCAATCCAGGTATTCAAGGCTCAGACTGGCAGACGTTCCCCTTGGAGGGCGGGAGGAGGGGGGACCTGGTGGGGGCCCAGGAGCGCAGTGGGGTGGCAGCCCAGGGTGTGTGTGTGTGTGTGTGTGTGTGTGTGTGTGTGTAAGATGTGGATGGGGGTGCGGGCAGGAGAGGTGAGACACGGACAGGAGTGTGTCGGAGGTCTTGCCCGGGGCAGGGCCCCGAGGGGTCAGGAGCAGCAGGAGGCTGACCTCAGGCTCACACCGGTGCTGACACAGGGGCTCAAGGGAAGGCGTCGGCCACTTCGCTTCCAGGGGCCCAGGAGGGGTTGTGCATGGGGGACGTGCTGTGGCCTGGTGTTGCCCCAGGGTCAGGACGGGGCCCTCAGGCCTGGTGGGGGCAGCTGTTCTGGGACTGGTGCTCCTCAAGGACCCATGGGGCCAGCCCGGTATCGACCGTCCTGGGGTCCCCATGGGAATGTCTGGCTGGAGGCAGATCTGTGGTCCAGGGGACGGAGGTGAGGGGCAGGGCCTGGGGCCGGGCAGGCTGCAGGGACCATTCGCAGGTTCAGCTTGTTGGTTAGGTGTTCCGTGTGAGGGAGATTGCGAGTGGGGGAGACCCCCAGGATGGTTTCTGGAGCCCCGATGGAGCCCTGGAGGCAGAGGGTGCCCAGTGTCCTCACGCCTGGAAGGGTCCCTGAGGGCCGGTGATGCCCCTGGACCCAGCTGCCTGCCCCAAGGCCTCACCCTCTTTTGTGTAGAGCCCACTGGAGAGAGCTGTCCCTTTCCTACATAAAATTCTCTGTCTTCCTCTGTCTCTGTGTCTGTCTGTCTGGCTGGCTGTCCCCCACAGGAAGCTGGAATGACCCTTTCCAATGGCCCTAGGGTGCTATGGCTTTACTGACAGACACTCAGTGCTGGTCCCAGCTCCCCTCCAGGAGCCTGTACTGCTGGCCTCCCCTGGGGCCGTGGAGCCACAGACTCGGCACATTGATTTCGCCCCCTCTGCCCTGACACACTGAAAAGCTCACACAGACACTTGGACAATGTCCAGCCGCCCAGGGCCGCGTCCCGTGGGTGACTGAGATCTCCTGAAGTGCTGGCCTCGATCGCCCAGCAGAGCCAGCCCCGACCAGGCGCTGGCCTCCATTTCCTGGAGTGTTTCCTGTGAAGGGCAGACAGCTGTGGCTCCTGTGTCTGCCCTCTGGGGAGTGCTGTGTCTCCTACAACCCGGGACCTGAGACTGTTCCTTTGAGATGGAACCACCAGGAGGGACTGGAGCTCAGGGTCTGGCCTCCTGGGAGGACCGAGTCCGGACTCCGTCCCTGCACCCTTGGCAGCCGGTGGGCACAGTGGCCTTCACGCTCCTCGACCTGGGACGTGCTGCTCCAGGATGGGAGACAATAATTTCTGTGGTTCCAACCCGACTGTGCTGCGTGTTACAGCAGCCGTGCTGACCAGGAGTCCGACACCTGGGATTTGCTGCTGACTCCGCACCCCCAGGGAACCCCAGGGATGGGTGTGGTGGGGGGAGAGCTGGGGCCTGGGGCTGGGAGGGTGTGGAGGGCGGCCAGGCTGTGGAGTCACCAGGGGAGGGGCTGCAACATAGAGCGATTCCCAGAGAGCTATGGAATGGTAAAGGATGCTTTATTGTCTCCACAACCCAAAACATGACAAGCCAGAGTCTCCCAACAAAAAACCCAAACCAAAGATAAACAGCGCAGAAAGTTCATGGGCGCCAGACGTTTAGAAAGGATGCACAGCTTCCCAAGCCAGGCCTGGCGTGACCTCTGGCTGTAGCGCGCCCCCCCTCCCCTGCCACCACCCGGCAGTGGGGCCTGCCCCTCCCCATCCAGGGACAAGACAGGAGAGGCCCAGGGGTCTCGGGCCGGGACGCCAGGCTGTCGGGCTCCCTCCTCCCGGGGCTCACCTCTCACCCCACCGCCCAGTGCAGGGGAGCTCCTGCTGAAGGTGTCTCAGGCCGCTGGCCACAGGACAGGCTGGCTGCGGCCACTGCCCTGTTTTGCCAGTGTCCCTCTTGCTCTGTCCAGCGAGGCCGTGTCCTGCCCTTGGGGGACCCGGTCACCAGGCTCGTCTCTGGGAAGCTGGAGTGGGGAGACCTCACCCCCTTCCTGGCAGGCCTGGCTCCTGTAGGGGCCATGGGCCCTGGCCCTTCTCAGAGCTGAGTACTTGGCTGACCGTTTGTGGCACATCCAGAAGCTACCCTCCTGCGAGAGGTCAGCCGGGGCAGCACTGTTCCACCAAACATCTCACACAGTGCGCCTCCTTTTTGGAACCGTCCTTGGTCACCAGGCCTGATGGTGTCCACAGAGAGCGGGCCATGCAACTGCCCCGGGATGCCAGTTTCCTTCTCATCCAGACGAACCCTAGGGTGCCCCAGGCACTCCCGTTGAGGACAGGCAGACCCCTCGCCTCAGGCTGGTGGTAGCACCTGAAGGTGGGCAGGGTGCAGGGTGTGGTAGGTGGTTGTGTCTTTCTTTCCCCCAAACACAACCATCTAGTCAGAGTTCCAGAAGGAGAAGGGGAGGGAGAGAATGGAGGCCATTCTTTGAGATTATAATATAATATTTGAATAATATTTCAAATATTTGTAGGGATAACAGTTAAGAATTGTACAGAATTCTATTTAGAGACTATCATCTGGTTTTGTTGGATTTAAGATTCTTGGTTGAGAGTTTTTACTTTCATTTTATTAATGCCATGTATCACATTTATTATTTTGCACATAGTGGATGACCCTTGTACGACTGGAATAAATCCAACATGCTCATGGTGTATGATCATTTTAATGTACTGATGAATTCAGTTTGCCAACATTTTGTTGAGGATTTTTGAGTCTATGTTTAGCAGGATCTTGGTCTATAATTTTCTTTTCTTGTCTGATTTTGGTATCAAAGTAATGCTGGCCTCATAAAATAAATTGCGAAGTGCTCCCACCTCTTCTACTTCTTAGAAGATTTTGTAAAGGATTGATATGAATTCTTCTTTAACTGTTTTGTAGAATTCAACAGTGAAGTCATTTGGTCCTGGACTTTTCTTTGTTATGAGGTTTTTGATTAATAATTAAATCTTCTTGCTACTATTCGATCTGTTCAAATTTTCTATTTGTTCATGATTCAGTCAGGTAGGTTGTACATTTCTAAGAATTTACCCTTTTCTACTAGGTTATTAACTTGTTGGTGTATAATTCTTTATAGCAGCTTTTTAATGATCCTTAGTATTTCTGTGACATCAGTTGTGATATCTGATTTTATTACTGATTTGTATAATTTATTTTATCTTTCTTTTTTTCTTAATGTGTAGAAGTTTAATATGAAGTCCAGGAGAACAGGTTCTTCTTTAGTTCAAGGATATATTTTCAATGTGTAGAAGAATGCTTGGTACCTAGTAGATTACATATAATAAATATACACATCATATATTATACAAATGTTTACTATAAAAAAGAGAAACTGAGTGAGTTCTAACTCAGATGATAATTATCTTTTCTGCAAAGCAAGCTATGCAAGCTATAACAATAGGTACATTGTAGAGTCTTGGGTTAGAGATCTGAAAATATTAAAACAATATGTTTATCAATATCCCCAACTGGAAGAAAGGGACAGTAGCTTCGATCCCTATTGCCAGCTAACATCTAGCCCATGGTAGTGGTTCTCACAATATTTGCTGATGGTACAGTCATGGAAAGAAACTGGAGCATGACTATTTACATTCCCATTTATTCTTGTCCTATTTAATCTATTCTCTATAGTACAAACAGAGTGATCTTTTCAATTGTAATTCTTATTTTATTTCCTTACTTAAAACTATTTCATTATTTCTCACTTTTCTTAAGCAAAGGCAGTACCCCCTCAGATTGCTGACGAGAACCTACATAGTCTGGCTTTTATGCATCTTGCTTAAATTATCTCCTTCCATACTCAACATTTTATTTATTTTATTTATTGTGTCCTCTTTCTTTTCTTCTTGGTGGGCCTGGCCAGCGGTTTGTCAATTTTGTTTACTCTTTCAAAAAAACAGCTTCTTGTTTGATTAATTTTTTTCTATTTTTTAATCTGTTTTCTTTCTTTCCTCCCTGATAGTTATTATTTATTTTCTCTGCTGACTTTGGGTTTTGTTTGATTGTTCTTTTTCTAATTCTTTGAGGTGGTAGGTTTGAGCTTGTTCTTGTTTTTTGTGTAAGAACCCTATTGCTATGAACATCTTAGGGCTGATTTTGCTGCATCCCATGCAATTTTAGTGGTTGTGTTTTCATTCTCATTTATCTCAAGGTATTTTTTTAAATTTCCTTTTTGATTTCATCATTGACTTAATTTTTTTTTTTTTTTTTAGTAACATGTTGTTTAGTCTCCATGTAGTCTTTTTTCCCCTCGTTTTTCATTCTGTGGTTGATTTTTATTTTCATGCCATTGTGGTCAGAAAATATGCTTGAAATAATTTCTATCCTCTTAAATTTGTTGAGGCTTCTTTTGTGTCCAAGTATGTGATCTATCCCAGAGAATGTTCCATGTGCATTTGAAAAGAATGTATATTTTGTTTTGGGGGGATGTAATGTCCTGAAAATATCCATTTAGTCTAACTGCTCTATTGTGTAATTTAGTATCTCAATTGCCTTATTGATTTTATGTCTGGAATATCTGTCCAATGATGTGAATGGGGTGTTAAAGTCTCCTACTATCATTGCATTCCCATCAATTTCTCCGTTTGTCTGTTAGTATCTGTTTTATACATTTCGGCGTTCCTATATTGGGTGCAAATATGTTAATAAGTGTAATATCCTCATTTTGTATTGCTCCTTTGATCATTATATAGTGTCCTTTATCTTTTTTTATGGCCTTTGTTTTAAAGTCTATTTTGTCTGATATGAGTAGTGCTACCCTCACTTTCTTGTCTTTTCCATTTTGCAGGAAATGTCTTTTTCCATCCTCTCACTTTCACTCTATGAATGTCCTTTACTTTAAAGTAGGTTTCTTGTAGGGAGCACGTTGTTAGTTCTTGTTTCATTATCCAGTCTGCCATTCTGTGTCTTTTCATTGGAACATTTAGTCCATTGACATTTAAAGTGATGATTGATAGACGTGTGTTCATACTCAGTATTTTCGAATAATGCTGATAGTCATCTTTAAAAATCATATTGGACTTCTACTAAAATTTTATTAAACTTGTTTCATAAGTTCTTGTTATATGAATAAATGGTTTCATTCTCCTCTTTCCCCTCCTGTTAAGGGAACAATTATTTTGACATAAATACACTGAATAATTAACCAGCCAATCAATTTTAAAAAAGAAGAAGAAAGAGGAGACAAGATCAAAGACTTGGGGAAAGAAAGGACTATAGTTACATTCACAGAAGAATTCAAGTAAGAGCGAGCTGTGTCACCCACTTTATTTCTTCTTCCCTTTGTCTCCTATGAGGAAGAGGAAAATACAGATGCTGCCAAAATGTTCAAGACTTTCAAAAATCTAATCAGTTTGATATTTTCTGAAATAAAAATTTTCATTGGAAAAGTAAATTATTTTGTATTATAAAGAAGGCGACTTTGAAAACCATTTATATACTAATTAGAACTATAATGATTTTTCTATAATAACAAATATGTGATGAAAATTTTATTTCTCCAAGGATTGTCTAAGAATATCAGTAAGAAGTTAGTTTAGAAGCAACAGTCAATTAAGACTCTTACTTTGGATCGAAAAATAAGCATAAAAAGCATTTTGCATAGCTATCTCTTTTGAAATAAAACTAAAGACAGATGATTGTGAGAAAAAAAAAAAGAAATACCTCTGCAGTGATTTTCACTTTTTTCTAATTTAGAATATAGCACCAAGAAATGAGGATGATACGGTTTTTCTGCTACCAGATTAAGCCCATTTTTCCTACATATATTTAACCCACAACCCTCTCCCAACTTTTTTTTTTTTAATACTAATTGCTTCCCTAGGTTCTCATCTATTTTTGATCTACCTACAGGCTACAGTTGAATTTGTATTCCATATGGGGGAAACCGCATTCAGATTAACAGTTCACACATCATTAGACAATGGAGGCAGTGGGAAAACATATGCAAAACTTTAAAAACTCTCAACCAAGAATCTTAAATCCAACAAAACCATATTTCAAAAATAAAAAAAAAAATACATTCCAAACTTATAAAACAAACAAAAAGTAGAATTTATTGCTAGCAGACTTATCTTAAAAGAAATGCTAATGGAAGCGCTTCAGTCTAAAAGCAAGTGATCTCAGAAACTACTGTTAGAAATCTTGGAAGAGTTTGGAAAGCATGAATGATACCAAAGTCCTGTGGAAAAATAAATAAAACTGCTAACTTAAAAAGAGGAAAGGGGAACTCGGTGGAGCCCGGGAGCCCGGGAGGGAGGCAGGCGGTGGCGCCTGTGAGCAGCAAGCGCGCGGCGGCGGCGGAGGCGGCGGGCGAGAGCGAGAGCCGAGCGGCCGGGGGCTCCCGTCCCTGCTGCCAGGTGGCGATCTGCCGGGCTTGCCGCGCCCACCCCCCCCCCCCCCGACCTCAGCCTCCGCCTCGCCGCTTCCCCTCGTCCAAGCGGCCGCTTGTCTGCCCGCTAGCCGGCTCCAGGCCGGAGGGGAGCGCGGCGCAGTCCGCGGACGAGGTGGGGGGAGGCGGGGAGAGACGGGGGTGGGGGGACTCCCAGCATCTTCGCGGCTCCCAAAGACGACCCAGAAGGGGAGCGGCCGGGGAGGCACGTCCGCGGCCCCGCGAGGAAGAGGCGTGCGACCTGGTCTTCACCAAGATGAAGGGCTACCCGCACTGGCCGCCCGGATTGATGAACTCCCAGAGGGAGCTGTGAGGCCTCCGGCAAATAAGTATCCTCTTATTTTTTTGGCACCCATGAAACTCCCATTTCTAGATCCCAAAGACCTTTTCCCTTACAAGAAAAACTAAGGCAAGTTTGCAAAGTCAAACAAATGGAAAGGGTTTAATGAGGGGTTATGGGAAATAGAAAACAGCCCAGGAGTAGAGTTTCCTGCACATCAGGCAGTTCAGCACCAGAGCTCCTCAGAAACTGAGGAGAAGGCGGGATCCCGCAGCTGCAGGCCGTGAGGAAGAAGGTGATAGAGTAGAAGATGGACAAAACAAAAGAAAGAGTGAAAAACCAGGGTCAAAACGGAAGAAGTCATATACTTCAAAGAAATTCTCTAAACAATCCTGGAAATCTCCAGCATATGAAGATGACAAGGACTGCAAAGAGGAAAATAAAAGCAGCTCTGAGGGTGGAGATGCTGGCGATGACACGAGAAACACTTTAGACTTGCAGAAAACCAGTGAAGGGACCTAACTACCACAAGGAATGCTGCATGTAAAGAAAGCCACAAGAAGGTTATACGTTTGGTTGTCTAATATTCTTGGATTTGCTATGAAGCAACACATAGTCTTCGTTGTCATTGACAGAACCCCAGTTTGTATGTCATTATTCACATTCCTCTCCGTTGTGTTTGGGGGAAAGAAAGACATTTTAGCCTTTTTTAAAAGTTATTGATTTAATTTCATATTATTTGGTTGCATGAAGTTGCCCTTAACTATTAAGTATTATCAAGATTTTTGCACAAGCTTGTACATGTCTAGGACTCTTTATCAAGGCAGTTACATTCATCAGCCCTGCCTTTATTCCGCCATCACCAAACACTCAGTTAAATACGAATTAGCATTTTTTTTGAAATGACCACTCAACATCATGCTTAAGGGATTTATTCTCTGTGACAGAACCCAGGAACCAATTCCTAGATATATAACGTTGGCATATTGAAGATAAACTTAAAATTGTCCTTCAGTTTTGAGGCCATGTGTAAAGTTTAATCATACTGTAAAATATCTACTCCGTATTAGAAATAGCTAGTTGACCGCTCATACTTCTCCAAACTCATGTCCTTACGCACACAGACTCAGTTTCTATATGTGAAGTTAGTGAGTCATTTTGTGTTACTCCAAAATAAAGATGATGATTTTTTTTCCCCATGCCAAGACAAGCTGAGCTAATCACTCAAGGTGGATACTTTACATTTTGAAGCTGGAATCAGCAGTAGCCCTATGGGAAATCAGACAGAGTGTTGACTTTTAAAATAGACTTTTAAATGAACTGTTTTCTTTTGGAATTAGAGTTAGAATAGTTAATATTCACCCACAAACCATTATTCTGTGTACATTACTGTTGCTATTGTGATAATAGAGAATTTTACTTATTTTTATGCCAGTTCATATTGTGAGAACACGTTTAGTCAGTTGGGTTTTATCAGTCCTGTCATGCTTGTCCTTGGATTATCTTTCATGTATTCGAGGTTTGTAGTTGAAAAGTTTACTGTAATAAAACAAAATCAAAAACAAAAAAAAGTATTGCTTTTACAGAATAAATTTATTGGAATGTGTACTGGGAGTAAGATTTGAGGCTGTAAACAACTAAGTTAGTGTAATTTGGCTTCATATATGTCATGCGAGGTATTAATGTATTCCATATATTAAAGCAAAAATTGCTAACAGAAAGTTTACAATAGAAAATAAATAAATAAATAAAGGACAGAGATTTCCAGTCAAGATGGTGGAATAGTAGGACCACCAGCTCACCTGTCCTCACAACTACAACAAAAGCACAACTGACTACTAAACAACCATCAGGGAAGAAAAAGACTAAAACCTAGCAAAAAAAACCCCTCTTCAACTGGAAGCATAAAGAGGGACTCTTAGTGGGATGGTAGGAGGGGTGTGCTCATGATACAATCAGGCCCCATAGCCCCTGGATAGGCTGCCCATGAGCTGAAGAATAATTAAGTTACAGAGGCCCTTCCACAGGAGTGAGAGTTCTGAGCCCCACATAAGGCTCCCCAGTCCAGGGTTTTGGCATTGGAAGACGGAAACACCAGAGTATCTGGTTTTCAAGGCTAGCAGAGCTCATCTCCAGGAGCTCCACAGGAATGGGGAAAAAAGAGACTTCACTCTCTTGAGACACGAACAAAGAATTTCACATGGACCATGTCCAAGGGCACAGGCAGTGACTTCGTAGGAAACTGGGCCAGACCTGCCTGCTCAATTTGAAAGGTCTTCTGAGAAAAGGGGTGGCTATGGCTCACCTTGGGGACACAAAAGCTGGTGGCAGATATTTGGGGAGTGTTCAACTACACGAATTTTCTAGAAGACTGACATCTTGCTTAAATCATTAACACCAAGACCTAGCCCCAACCAACAGCTGGAAGGCTTAAGTGTTCCGAAGCCTCAGGCCCAACAACAAACTGGGTAGGAACTCAGCCCCACCTATCAGCAGTATTCCTGAGTGCACAGCCACCTTTAGACATGCAACTAAGCATGGCCCTATCCATCCAAAAGCCAGAACTAAACTCCACCTAGCAGTGAGCAGACACCATGTCCTCCTGCCAGGAAACCTACAGAAGCCTGTAGTTCAGCTTTATCCACCAGGGAACACATACCAGAAATAAGAAAACAACAATCCCAAATTTGTGGGAGAAATCTGCAAACACAAGCCAGACTCTACCTAGGGCCCAGCTGGACCCTGGTCCTTGAGAGACGTGTACTGCTGGGATGCATAGGGTTTCTCCCAAAAAGGGCCACTTCTCCAAGGTCAAGAAATGAAACTGACTTACCTAAAAATACAAATAGAAAGTTAGACAGTATGAGGCAGCAGAGGAATATTTCCCAGGCCAAGGCACAAGATAAAATCCCAGAAGAAAAAATAAGTGTTAAAGAGACAGGCAATCTAGCCAAGTAAGAGTTTAGAATAATGATGGAGAAGATGTTCAGGGAACTCAGGAGGAGTATAGATGCACAGAGGGTAGTTTTTAGTAAAGAGTTAGAAAACATAAAGAATATCCAAACAGAGTTGAAGAATACAACTGCTGAAGTGAAAAATAGACTAGAAGGAACCAAGAAAAGACTAAAAATGAGGGAGAAGAGCAGATCAATAAGCTAGAATACAGATTAGTGGAAATCACTACAACAGAACATAACAAAAAAAAAAAAAGAGAGAGAGAGAGAAAGAAAAAATGAATAGTTTAAGAGAACTCTGGGACAACATGAAGTACACTAATATTTACATTATAAGGGTACCAGGAAAAGAAGAGAGAAAGGACCTGAGAAAATATTTGATGAGATAATAGCTGAAAACTTCTCTAACTTGTGGGGAAAAAATGTCACCCAAGTCCAGGAAGCTCAGAGAATTCCACACAAGATTAACCCAAATTGACATAGATTAAGGATAAGGAGAAAATACTATACTCAGCAAGAGAAAAGCAACACATAACATACAAGGGAACTCCCTTAAGGTTCTCAGCTGATTACTCAGCAGAAACTCCACAGGCTAGAAGGAAGTGGTGTGATACATTTAAAATGATGAAAGGGAAAAACTTACAACCAACAATGCTCTATCCAGCAAGGCTCTCCTACAGATTTGATGGAGAAATCAAAATTGAATCGGTAATTTAAAAACTCCCAACAAACAAAAGTCCAGGACCAGATGACTTCACAGGTGAATTCTACCAAATATTTAGGGAAGAAGTAACTCCTATCCCTCTGAAACTATTCCAAAAAATTGCAGAGGAAGGAGCACTTCCAAACCCATTCTATGAGGTAAACATCACCCTTACAACAAAACCAAATATATCATGCACACAAAAAGAAAATTGCAGGCCAATATCACTTATGAATATAAATTTAAAAATCCTCAACAAAATGCTGGCAAACTGACACCAGCAATGCATTAAAAGCATCCTACCCCATGGTCAAATAGGGTTTATCCCGGGGGTGCAAGGAGTTTTCCTCACATTAATGTGACACACCATGTTAACAAACTGACGAACAGAAAACATATGATCATTTCAATAGATGTGGAAAAAGCATTTGATAAAATTCAACATCGATTTATGATGAAAACTCTCCAGAAAGTGGGATAGAGGTAATATACCCCAATATAATAAAGGCCATATATGACAGACCCATAGCTAACATCATAATGGTCAAAAGCTGAAAGTGTTTCCTCTAAGGTCAGGAAAAAGACAACGATGCTCACTCTTGCTACTTTTATTCAACATAGTTTTGGAAGTCCTAGCCATAGCAATCAGAGGAGAAAAAGAAATAAAAGGAATCCAGATCTGAAAAAGAAAAAAATAAAATAAAACTGTCACTGTTCAAGGCTGACATGATACTATGCATGGAAGACCTTAAAGAAGCAACCGGAAAACTACTAGAGCTCATCAATGAATTTGGTAAAGTTGCAGAATACAAAATTAATATACAGAAATCAGTTGCATTTTTATACACTAACAAGACAGCAGAAAAAGAAATTAAGGAAACAATCCTATTTATCATCACACCAAAAAGAATGAAATACCTAGGAATAAGCCTATCCAAGGAGGCATAGTTCTGACAGCTATAAGACACTGAAGAAAGAAATTGAAGATGACATCAAAAGATGAAAAGATATACAGTGTTCTTGGATTGGAAGAATCAATATTGCTAACATAAGCATACTACCCAAGGCAATATATAGATTCAATGCAATCACTATCATATTATTAATGACATTTTTCACACAGTTGGAGCAAAAATGTTCAGAATTGTCCAGAAACACAAATGACTCCAAATAGCCAAAACAGTCTTGAAAAAGGAGAACAGAGCTGGAGAAATTATGCTCTTTGACTTCAAACTATATTACAAAGCTACAGTAATCAAAACAGTATGGTATGGCACAAAACAGACACATAGATCAATGGAACAGGATAGAAAGGCCAGAAATAAACCCACGCACCTATGGTCAATTAATCTATGACAAAGGAGGCAAGAATATACAATGGAGAAAAGACAGTCTCTTCAATAAGTCGTGCTGGGAAAGCTGGACAGCTGCATGTAAAAGACTGAAATTAGAACATTCCCTAACCATGTACAAAAATAAACTCAAAATTGATTAAAGACTTAAATTTGAGACCAGATACTAAAAATTTCCTAGAGAAAAACAGGCAGAACACTCCTTGACATAAATCACAGCAATAGGTTTTTAGAATCAGATTCTAGAGGAATGGACATAAAAGGAAAAGTAAACAAAGAGCATCTAATTAAACTTAAAAGCTTTTGCACATTTAAGGATACCATCAACAAAATGAAAAAAGACCCACAGAATGGGAGAAGATATTTGTGACAAGGGACTAATTTTCAGATATGCAAACAGGTCATACACCTTAATATCAAAAAAAGAAGCAACCCAATGGAAAAATGAGTAGAAGACCTAAATAGACATCTTTCCACAGAAGACACACAGATGGCCATACAAATGGTTGAGCATGAAAAGATGCTCAGCATCACTAACTGCTAGAGAAATGCAAATCAAAACTACAATGAGATATCACCTCATACCAGTCACAATGGCCATCATTAAAAAGTCCACAAATGATAAATGCTGGAGAGGCTGTGGAGGAAAAGGAACCCTCTTACACTGCTGATGGAAATGCAGATTGGTGCAGCCAGTATGGAGGACAGTGTGAAGATTCCTCAAAAAACTAAAAATAGACTTACTATAGAATCCAGCAATCTCACTTTTGGACATATAGCTGGAGGAAAATACAACCTGAAAAGACACATGCTCCCCAGTGTTCACAGCAGCTCTATTTACTATAGCCCCAACACGGGAACAACCCCAATGTCCATCAACAGATGACTGGATAAAGAAGATGTGATTATATATATATTACACACACACACACAATGGAATACTACTCAGACATAAAAAGTGATCAATGCCATTTGCAGCAATATGAATGGACCTGGAGATTGTCATTCTAAGTGAAGTAAATCAGAATGAGGAAGAAAAATACCACATGTGATACTGCTTATATGTGAAAGCAAAACAAAAAACAAAAAATAAAAAAACACAAATGAACTTATCTACCAAATAGAAACAGAGTCACAGATATAGAGAAACAAATACTTATGGTTATCAGGGGATAAAGGGTTGGGAATGGAAAAATAGGGAATTCAAAATGTGCACCCCTTTGGGAGTGATGGAAATGTTAGCTGTCTTGATTGTATTGTTAGTTTCACTGCTATATATTTATCAACATTCATCAAATTGTACATCTGAAATATGTATAGTTTACTGTATAGTAGCCATACCACAATAAAGGTGGTTAAAAAGTAAAAATAGGGAAAAAATTAAAAAGTAAAAGCAAGTGACAATAATTCAAGCCACAAAAGGAAAGAGTGCCAATAAAATTAAGCATGTATGTAATTACAAAATGCCATATAATTGCGTATTTCTTCTTCTTACTTCTCCTGACACTTCTCCTGATTTCAAAAATGAATTGCCTAAAATGATAGACACATAATTGCATTAATAATTCTATAGTATATTTGACAACAAGACAAAGGAGATGGGTGGGGGAAAATTGGATGGGAGTAAGAAAACAAAATCAGTTGTTAACATAGATCCACAGGGATAAATGAAGAGAATCAGAATGGGGGAATAAGAACTTTAATATAACAAACTCCACAAAACTAACTTGGCTTCATTTATTCTCTCAGCATTATTAAAAGATACATAAGGGAAACTGGACAGCTACATGTTAAATAATAAAATTAGAACACTCTCTAACACCATATACAAAAATAAACTCAAATTGGGTTAGAGACCTAAGTGTAAGACTTTTCAAAAGGAAAACATAGGCAGAACACTCTTTCACACAAATCACAGCACTATTTTTTGGATCTGTCTCCTAAATCAAAGGAAATAAGAGTAAAAATAAACAAATGAGACCTAATTATTCTTAAAAGTTTTTGTACAGTGAAGGAAACCACCTGCAACATAAAAAGACAAGCTACACAATGGGAAACAATGTCTGCAAGTGATGTGACTGGTAAGGGTGTAATACCCAAAATATGTAAAGAGCTCATATAATTCAACATCAAAAGCAAGAGTACAACCTAATTTAAAAATAGGCAGTAAAACTGAATAAACATTTTTTCCCAAAGAATACATACAGATGGTGAAGAGGCACATGAAAATATGCTAAAACATCAATAATCATCACATAAATGCAAATAAAAACCACAATGAGATATTACTTCACACTTGTCAGAATGCTTATCATCAAAAAGAAACACAAATAACAAATGTTGGCAAGGATGTAGAGACAAGGGAACCCTCATATGCTGTTGGTGAGAATCAAAATTGTTGCAGCCACTGTGGAAAACAGTATGGAGGGTTCTCAAGAAAACCAAAAATAGAATTATCATATGAGCCAGCAATTCCACTCTTGGATATATATCAAAAATAAACAAACCAACATAATATGAAAAAGTACATTTACCCAATGTTCATAGCAGTATTATTTCCATTTACCATGATATGGAAGCCACCTAAGTGCCTATCAACAGATAAATGGATAAAGAAGATGTATGTATCTTTACATATACGTATATCACAATAATATATATGTGTGTGTCTCTCTGTGTGTGTATACACACACACACACATTACAATGGAATACTACTCAGCCATAAAAAGAATGACATTTTTATCATTTGCAGCAATGTGGAAAAACTTGGAGGGCATTATGCTAAATGAAATAAGTCAGATAAAGAAAGAGAATTATTGTATTACAACACCTACGTGTAGAATCTAAAAAATACAACAAACTAGTGAATATACCAAAAAAAGAAGCATACTTACAGATATAGGGAACAAACGAGTGGTTATCAGTGGGGAGAAGGAAGGTGGGAGGGGGAAATACAGGGGCAGAGAACTAAAAGGTACAAATGATTAGGTATAAAATAAGTTACAAAAATATACTGTACAACACAGGAAATATAGCCAATATATTACAATAACTATAAATGCAGTGTGACCTATAAGAATTATGAATGATTATATTGTACTCTTGTAACTTATATAATAAAAATGATACATGATTATTATTTTAGTTGGTTTGGACTATTGTAACAAATTGCCATAGACTGAGTTACTTAAAAGCCAAATATTTATTTCTCATATTTCAGGGGACAAAGAAGTCCAAAATTAAAATGCTAGTATATCTGGTGTCTAGTGAGAGCCTGCTTCCTGGCTTGCAGATGGAAATCTCATTGTATCTTCACATGGCAGAAAACAGAGAAAAAGTAAGCAAGCTCTTTTGTGTCTCTTATATTAATTCAATCACGAGGACTCCATCCTCAAAATCTAATTACCTCCAAAATGCCTCATATCCAAATATCATCACATTGAGGATTAAGATTTCAACACGTGAATTTGGGGGAGGGGGGTGGATAAAATCATTCAATCTATAGCAAGTATATAAATTAATAATTTTAACAATGCATTATTGGGTTTAAATTTTATAAATTTTGTATATATAATTGGCCCTTGAAAAATGCAGCAGTTAACTGTGCCAAGCCCCCAAGCAGTTGAAAATCCATCTATAAATTTGGATCCCAATAACTTAACTATGAAAAGCCTACTGTTCACCGGAAGTCTTACTGATAACATACATAGTTGATTAACACGTATTTTGTAAGTTGTGTATTTTGTATTGTATTTATGCAATAAAGTAAGCTTGAGAAAAGAATGTAGTAAGAAAATCATAAGGAGGAGAAAATACATTTAAGGCACTGTACTGTGTTTATCAATACTGTATGTTTATGTCTGTTTACAAGATGAGTCTTTGTCAGTACCCGAGTCAATGTTGCCTTATATGATATAAAGCACTATAAATAGTATACATATTACTAACACTAGACATGAAAAATGAAAAGATAATGTGTAGAGGAAGTTCATAAATACTTACAGGTATATGAAGTTTATGCATCAATAATGAAGAAACAGCAATATGGTTGCTTTATAGTTGCTTAGTGTAGTCAATTGGATTTCTTCACGTGGCTTGCCTATAGACTAATGAAAGAATTATAAACTTTTTTATGGCATACAGAATTACACTTATATTTGTAATACACTATTAAAAATACATTTTAAAATAAACATTTACCTGTGATAATAGACTCACAGCTTCTCCAATTATAAGAAAGACATACTATATGATAATCTAATTCTTTGGAGACAAAGATATAAGAAGTAAGAAAATTAACACATAATTAATTTTATATTATATATCACTTACCTGATGCCTATGTTAATATATACTAATATCTACATGTATTTTATACACTCATGACATCTAAATTAAATAATATTTTAAAATATTTCTAGGCCATTGTGGTTCATCTGTGAATTTTCTCAAACTGTTGCAAATCTGTAAAAAAGTTTCCAGTATACTTTTTGAAAAAAAAATGTATAAATGGACCCATGCAATTCAAACCTGTGCTATTCAAGAGTCATTGAGCTAATATATGTATTATATATAGTATATTTATTGTATATAAATATAATTCTATTTTTAATATTTAATATAATATATATAAAATATTAGTACCAAAAAGAGGGGAAAGGGACTGGAGATCTATGGAATTAAACTTCTTATTTTTACAAGAATTAATTCAGTATAAATTTGAGGTTGACTCTGATTAGTTAAGATATATATTGTAAGCCATACAACACCCACTAAGAATAAAGAAAACTTAAAAAATAAATTTTAATAAATTATGGAAAAAATTGAACGTTATACTAGAGAATATCCACTTAATAAAAAGAAGGCAATAGAAGAGAAATAGAGCAACAGAAATGCCATGAAACATGTAGAAAACAAACAAACAAAAAGTGTTAGATGTAAATCCAACCTTATCAGCAATATTAAATGTTAATGGATTAAACAACTCAACTGAAGACAAAAATAGATTGGATAACTGGCCCTCCTCCCATTAAAAAAAGAAATCCAACGTTATGCTATCTATAAGAGACATATTTTACATTAAAAATACTAATAGGTTGAAAGTAAAATAATGGAAAATGATATGCCATACAACCAGTAATTATAAAGGAGAGCTAGAGTGGCCAGGTAAATATCGAAATAAAACAGATTTTAAAACAAAAAGTTACTAAAGATAAAGAGGCATATCTCTAAATGGTAAAAGGATCAATCTGCCAAGAAGATACAACGTTTGTAAATCTACATATATCTATAAGAAGAACTCCAGAATCCATGAAGGAAAAATGGGTGTAATTGAAGGGAATAATAGATAACTTAACAATAACAAAGATTTTAATATTTCTCTTTCATTAATGGAAAGAAACAACTAGGTAGAAGATCAACAAAACACTTGAGCAGCACCATAAAATAGCTAGACTTCACAGGAGTCTATCAAACACTCTACTCAACAGCAGCAGAATGTATATTCTTACCAAGCACACAAGGAGCCTCTCCAAGACAGGTTGTATGCTAGGCTATAAAAAAACTAACAATAATTTTTAAAGAATTGAAGTATAAA
Source organism: Camelus bactrianus (assembly GCF_048773025.1). NCBI lineage: Eukaryota > Metazoa > Chordata > Mammalia > Artiodactyla > Camelidae > Camelus > Camelus bactrianus. The sequence goes on from NC_133566.1 coordinate 2,678,633, forward strand.
ATATGTCCCTTGACCATAATGCAATTACAAATAGAAATTCTTTAAAACATGTGTTATTTCATAAATTCATAAATATGAAGAAATTAAAAGACACACTATTAAATAACCAATGTGCCAAAAAAGAAATCACAAAGGAAATAAGAAAATACTTTGAAGTAAATAAAAATAAAACATATGAAATCATATTGGATGAAGCTAAAGCAGCATTCAGAGGCATATTTTTAGCTGTAAATATCTGTATTCAAAAAGAAGAAAGATGTCAAATCAATAACACTCTTACTTAAAAAAAAAAAAAACAAGAAAAAGAGGAAACTAAGCCCAAAGAAAGCAGAAAGAAAGTAATACTAATGCATAAAGTGGAAATAAATATTGATAAAGAATATTAGCAGATCTTTAGTTCAGTTGACCAAGGGAAACAAGAGAGAGAAATGAGGTGAAATTCTTAAAATTAAGCTTAAGATAGGGGCATAGGTACGAACTTTACAGAAATTATAAAGATCGTTAGCGAATGCTGTTGACAACAGTATGTATGCAAAAAACAAGATAATAGTTAAAATGGACAAATTCTATAAAGAAATGAATTAAGGAAAATTATTTAAAAAGAACTAGAAAATATAGATAGATCTATAGCAAGTAAAGAAATTAAATTCATAATTAAAAGTTTCTCACAAAGAAAAATCCAGATTTAGAAGGCTTTACTGTTGAATTCTACCAGACTTTCAAAGAATAATACCAATCTTTTACCAAATCATCCAAAAAAAAAAAAGATAGGGAATATTTCCCAACTCACTCTATGGAGTCAGAAATTCTCTAATACTAAAAACAGACAATAATGTCTCAGAAAAAAAAAAGCTGGAGTCTAAGATTTTTTATGCATACAGACACAAAATTTCTCAGTGAAATACTAGCAAACTGATATATCAACATATAAAAAGGATTATACACTATGACCAACTGGGATTTGGAAGGCACGTATCTTGATTTCAAAACTTACAACAAAGCTCCAATAATCAAGACACTGCTGTACTGACATAAACATAATATACATATTTAAGAATATAATTGAGAGTCTATAAATAAACTCTTACATTTATGGCTAATAATTTTAACAAGAATCTCAAGACAATTTATTTGGGGAAAGTGCAGTCTTTGCAACAATGGTGCTGAGACAAGTCAATGTACACATGGAAAAGAATGATGTTTGATCTCTATCTCACACTATGCATAAAAAAGTATCTCAAAATGAATCATAAACTCACATATAATAGATAAACCCCATGAAACTATTAGAAGAAAATATGGGCATAAATATTTACTGGCTTGCAGTAGTCACAAAATCTTAGATAATCATATCAAAAATACAAGTGACAAATGAACATTTTACTGTATCCAGCTTTAAATTTTTACTTTGTTGAAAATACTGTAAGTAAGTGAAAAGACAACCTGTAGAATTAGAGAATATATTTGAGTATCATTTTTCAGATAAGAGACTTGTGTCCAGAATATATAAAGCATCCATACAACTCATAAACAAAAAGACAATTAACTCAATTTAAGAAGGTACAAAGCATTTGAGTATACAGTTCTTCAAAGAAGATATTCAAATGGCCAGTAACACAAGAAAAACTGTTCAACGTCATTAGTCATAGGAAAATTCAATCAAATTACAATGAGACTTCACTTCACTAGGATGTGGACAAAACGTACTATGAAGCGCTGACAAAGATTTGGAGAAATCAGAGCTTTTATGCCCTGTTATTGGGAATGTAAAATGGTGAAGCCACTTCGGAAAACAGTGTAACAGTTCTTCAAGATGTTAAACAGGGTTACCACATGATGTGTGAATTCCACTACTAGGTGTATATCCAAGATAACTAAAAATATGTGTCTAAAAATACTGTACATAAATATTCATAAGAGCCTTTTTCACAGTAACCAAAAAATGAAAACAACCTAAATGCCCATCAACTGGTGAGTGGATTAAAAAAATGTGTCATGTACATACAACAATGCTGAATAATATTCTGAGTAACATTCAGCAGTAAAAAGGGACAAAACTGATACATGCAATAACCTGGACAGAAATTGAGAGAGCTACGCTAAGTGAAAAAAGCAAATCCATAGAAACAGAGGGTTGATGGTTGCTAAGGACTTGGAGAGAGGAAAGCAGAGAAAGGGGCAATGAGTGACTGCGAATTTTTCTTTTTCTGAAAACAAAAATTCTATAAAATTAGATTGTGCTGATGGTTGTGCAACCCTATAATAATTTAAAAATCATTAAATTGTGCGTTTTGAATGGGTGAATTGTATGGTGTATTATTTACTTCAACAACACTTAAACGTTCACATCATGTTATGCTTTTGCTTCAAATTTTTCAATAACATCTTATTTTATTAAAAGTAAAATCAAAGTGCTTACATTTATCAGTAGGACCCCCCATAATATGGTCTCCATGTTACCTTCTCTGTCATCATCTGCCATTACTCTCCTTGTTTGCTCAGCTTTGCTCACCACCTTGCAGGTTCTCAACATGCCAGCCTACTCTTGTTTCAGGGACAACGGGCTTGCTGCTTTCCCCACCTAGGACATTATGTTCCCCAGATACCGTGCGCTGTGTTAGAGAGCACTTCTGAGCTCAACCTGCATCTTTGCTCAGCAAAGCCATTATGAGACCGGTTGAATTTAAAGCTCCCTCCACTAAAATTCTCATCTCCTTTTCTATGTCTTTTTTTTTTTTTTATGTTGTTTATTATGGTTAGGCCTCCTCTGTTTGTTTTGTGTTTTACTAACTTCATTCACTAAAATATAAATTCAAAAAAGACATGATGTCATCTGTTTTGTTCACTGTGGTTTCTCCAACACTTAGAAGAGTAGATTATTACATGGTAGGCATAAAATAAGTATTTGCTTAATATATTATTTACAGTGTATGGCAAATACCTTTAATTTTATAACTCAAGAAATGTAACCTCATAGAGCTTAAAGATTTTGCATGAAAATAAAAGTATTTAACCTTTTTAAAATGAGTATTTGAAATATATTGAATTTAAAAAGTCACACAACGTATTTTCCCAGTGGAAGTTAAGGCATGAACATCTAATAAGTCATATCAAATGTGTAAAGTAAGGTTCAAATAATTGACTTTTGTAGCAAATACAAATTATAATTTAGTCTCATATCGCAGGTCTGACATCATCATTTAATTTTTGGCTGCCATTTCTGGAAATATCTGCTCTGGGTTGAAGAGATTTAATCAGTTTTGGCCTGACCACAGCGACATCAGGGGGTGACGGTCCATAAGAGAGACAGGATGATGGGAATAAGCCTTTTCCTCCACAGACCTCTAGAGTAACCAGAGGAATAGTGCTTGGCCTCATTGACATTGCAGATAATGAGGTTCAAAGATTTGTTGGGGGACCCATGAGGGACTGGCATCATGGGTGGTGTGGATGCTGTATATTGCCTCTCTCGTGAATATTTTGGATTTTCGTGCACATGCTACAGGATAGAAATCTTTCAGAAGTGTTTTGACAAGCTGTTTTGAAGACATCAATATAATGTATTATTTAGGATTTTAATTTAGGTTCTCTAACTTATGTAATGTATATAGAAAGAATTATATGTATCTGGGCTATTAAGCTATAGATCTCTTTTTTTAAAGCATTTCTTGTCATGTAGAAAGAAACCTATTAGTAGGCTTGGAATTAACTTAGAGTTAAATAAAACTGATTATTTTACCCCCTTCACTTTTTTTCCTGCCAGTAGCATTAAATTTTAGTGATAGTGTATTGAATAGCGTTGGTTAAAACAAAATTGAATTGACCCCCAAGAGAGAATTAATGAGGTATTTTGTCAAGAACTAGTTCTAAGAATTGAAGTATGTCCCAGTTAAATTCCCAGATTTTAAATTAACTTAAAATTTTCTAGGAGTCTTCTTTCTGAAAGATGTTGTAGGTTATTTTTCATCGCGGTTACGAGTGAACACACAGTGCACAGTGCTCAGTGCCCTGTAGCCTGTGGCTGACAGAGGCTAATAACCAACCTCAGAGGAAGACTTGGGTGTTTCATTTTTGTAGCTCCTTCTGTCCTGGAATCTAAGTGGTTTGCAAACACTGCCCTGAGCATAAACTCAGTGAAATGTAGCCATTTGTGAGGTAGAACATGGCTACTGTTTTGTGCCAGCGTCCCCCACACATGAGCTACCCTGTTAACCACCAACAAAAGGGTATTTGCCTGTCTGACAGCTGGGGAGAGAGCACGTCTCAAAGTCACATTGCCTGAGACTCTCTGCTGTCTTTCACTATGAATTTTTTGGTTGGATGTTTGCCAACTTATAACTGATTGTACTTACAGACCTCGCTTGCATTAGTCTTCCTTCTTACAGATTGCACTTACACAGCAAAGTATATGTTATTATGATTATTATATAGCTTTATGATTTAATTCATTTCTGTATGTAATTAAAAACTAAAGAAGATTATTGTACAAATCGGGGGGAAATATCTGCATTTTGGAAATAGGGAAACTCTCATTTTGGGGGAAGGTTAATTCTGTGTAGTGTATCTGTTAAATTTAAGAACTAAATTTGTGAAATACCTTATACTATGGTTCTGTTGTCACACTGTTTGTTCCTTCAAGACTGCTATCAGTTATTCCTTTGAAAATGGTATCCAGTTGATTTACTGACTCATGCTTATTAGATATGGTGATAAGTTAAATAGATGAAAATAAAGTACTACATAATATTATGTAAAATTTATTAAAAGTCTTGAGGCTTATAAGCAGAAGAGGTATCATCTTGGAATTACAGGGGGGGGGAGTGAAATTAAGGCATAGAAAATAGAGGCAGCTTTTAATGAAGAATTTGAGGATATAGAAGGACTTATTAAACTTGAAGTCTGATTTCCACAAGTCATGGCAAAAAGATTTAGGAAGAAGAGAAGCAGTTGGAGAATAAATTAGGAAGAGGAAGCACAGGGCAGTATGGGGGTGAAGACATAGGAGAAGGACAAATGGTGGACAGATCGGTGATGAAGAGGGTATCAGAGACATGAGACACGGTGATGGGTGTAGACGGCCACCGGACTGCCAAGAGACAATCATTTCTAGCGGTTTCCAGTAGATTCTTCTCAGACTTCAGTCGTTGCCAACATGTGTTGCATTTCTGAGGGAGTTATACTTTCTGACAGTTTTCTGGAAGGAGTCAAGAGGTCTGGATTGACTGATGCTTTGAGGGCACTTAAGTTACAGTCTCCCAAAGAGGTGAGCACTTAGAGGTCTGGCTTCGGTGTGCTGGAGCTGGGGAGTCGAGGCCCTGGGAGTTGGTGGCTGCTTGTATGAGTTTTGGTAGTTTGTGTGTGTTTCAAAGAATTGATTCATCTGTGTTATCAAATTTTTGGCTGTAGAGTTGTTCATATTATTCCTTTACTATCCTTTTATTGTCTATGGAATCAGTAGTCATGACCTGTTATTAATTTGTACCTTCTCTTTCTCTCTCTCTCTCTGTCTCTGACTCTGACTCTTGTCTCTGTCTTTGACCGTCTCGATCTCTCTCCCTCTCCCTGTCTCTTGTCTCTCTCTCTTTTTTTGGTTAACCCGGCTAGAGCTTTGCCAGCTTTTGGTTTTGTTAATTTTCTCTATTGTTTTCCTCTTTTCAATTTCATTGATCTCTGCTCTAATTATTTTTTCTTCTGCTTGCACTAAGTTTAAATTGCTCTTCTTCCTCAGTTTCCTAAAGCAGAAATTTAGATTAGTGATGTTTCTTCTCTTCTAATGTATTTGTTCGATGTTATACATTTTTCTCTAAGCTCTGTTTTTGCTGTATCCTCAAGTTTTGATAGATTGTATTTTTATTTGCTTAAGATATTTTAAACTTTTCTTGAGACTTCTTTTTTGATCCATGTGTTATTTAGAAGTATGTTGTTTAATCTCCAAATATTTTGAGCTTTTCCAACTGTCTTTCTATTATTGATTTCTAGTTTAATCCCATTGTAATCTAAGAATAAGCTTGATATGATTTCTATTCTTATAAATTTGTTAACATATGTTTTATGGCCCAGAATGTAGTCTATCATAGCAAATGTTTTGTATTAGCTTGAGAAGAGTGTAAATTTTCTTGCTGTTGGAGGGACTGTTTTATAAATGTCAGTTAGATGAAGCTGATTGTTACTGTTAGCCAGGTCAGCTTACTGATTTTCTGCTTGCTTGATGTATCAATTAATGAAAAAGCTGTTGAAATCTCCATCTATACTGGTGGACCTGTGGATTTTGAATTCCTTACAGTTCTATCAATTTTAGCACCACATATTTTGATACTCTGTTGTTAAGTGTGTAGACACAAAGGATTGTTATGTCTTCTTAGAGAATTAACCCCTTTATCATTATGCTAATCTTGATATCTCATGATTTCCCTTATTCTGAAGTCTGCTTTGTCTGAAATATGGCTACTGTAGCTTTCTTTTCATTAGTGTTAGCATGATATTTCTCTATCCCTTGATGTTCAACCCATGTCTTTATATATAAAAGGTGTTACCTGTAGAAAACATATAGTTGAGTCTTGGTTTTTCATTCATTCTGACAATGTCTTTTAGTTGGTACATTTAGACCATTCACATTTAAAGTGATTATTGATATAGTTGGTTTCTTTGTTTTCTGTTCTTTGTGCTTCCCAGCCCCTTTCTCTTTCCCATGGTTTTAGCCTGTAAATTATACTTAAAACATTTTTTAAGTAATTGCTCTAGAGTTTTCAATACACATTTTAAACTAATCTAAGTTCACCTTCATATGATACTGTATTGCTTCCTGTGTAGTTCTTAAAATATTTAATGAAAGAATGTTCTCAGTTCATTCCTCCTGCCCCTGATGGCACCACTGTCAATTATTTCACTTATTTGTATGCTATAATCACTCAGTACATTGTTACTTTTATGAAATAATTATATTTAGGTTAATTAAGAATAAGAAAAATGATTTTATTTTATCTTTACTGGTTCCTTCTCTGATATGCTTCCTTTCTTTATGTAGAACTGAGTTTCTGAACTTTATCATTTCCTTCTCCTTGAAGAATCTCTTTTAACATTTCTTCTAGGGCAGGTCTTCTAGCTATGAATTTTCTCAGTTTTTGTTTATCTGAGAAAGTCTTATTTCTTCTTATTCATGAAAGATAATTTTACATATAGAATTTTAGATTGGCCCTTTTCTTCCTTTCAACACTTTAAATATTTCACTCCATTATTCTCTTAATTGCATGGTTTCTGATGAGACATTATCTATAATTCTTAACCCTTGTTCCTCTTACATAGGATATTCCTTCAATCCTTTTGGCTTCCACCCCTTGCCTTTGCTCCAGATTTTCTCTTTGTGTTTTGTTTTGTGCAGTCCAAATTCTAAGTACATGACGTTCCTAAGTGTAGATGTTCCGGTATTTATCCTACTTGATACTCTCTGAGATTCTTGGATCTGTGGTTTCGTGTCTTAATTTTGTCAGTTTCTTGGCTACTATTACTTCAAGTATTTCTTAAGTTCCATTCTCTCATCTCCTTCTGGTATTCCGGTTCCATGTATGACACACCATTCAGAATTGTCCCATAATCCTTCGATGTTTTGTTTTCTTTTTTCATTTTTCTCTTTGCATTTCAGTTTTGGAAGTTTGCATTGTCTTATTTTTAAGCTCAGTGATTCTTTTCTAGGTTGTGTCCAGTCTACTGATGAGCCTCAATGATGTTCTTTATTTCTGTTATAGTATATTTTTGATGTCTTGTGTTTCCTTTTATTATTCCTTAAAGTGTCCGTCTCTTTGTGTCTGTTGCCCACCTGCTGTTTCATGTTGTCTGCCTTTTCCATTAGAGTCACTGAAATATTAATCACAGTTATTTTAAATTCCTGGTCTGATCATTCTAAAATCTGTCTCATATTTGAATGTGGTTCTAATGCTTATTTTCTTATTGAAAACTAGACATGATGTATCAAGCAATATGCATTCAAATAGATAGGTCTTTAGTGTGAAGTGTGCCATTAATTTGAACAGGAATTGGTTTATGTTTAATGTTTGCTGAAGCTTTAGATGTTAGAGGCATCAGACTCCTCTAGCGTGCTTGTTTTCTCTTTCCTCCCTTGTGTTTTTGACCATCACAGAGAGCTCTTCCTTAGTTGCAGTTTGTGTCTTGCAGCTCTCTCACATGTAATCTGCTGCTATTATACTGGAGCCTTATGGTGTGTGGTGAAGCATGGAGGAGGGGGAACAGTCTATACGCTAATGATTAAATCATAGCCTTTCAGTGCATATGTGTCCCTAGGCTGTGACCTTCACAGATATTTCTTGTCTTTTCCCACTTAAGTGAGACAGGATGGCTAGAAGGGGCTGGAGTTTGGAACTGCCCTTCTCCCATGTGATAGAAGACTCTAACTAGGCTTTTTTCTGGAGAGTATGCCTTTTTATGAATAATGCTTGGGTGTATTTTACAGTGGTTACTTTCTCCCTCCCCATGGCCAGAGCCATGAGGGGATTTTTCTTGACTCTTTACCAGGAGGATCTTGTAGGTTCCTAAAGGTAAAGCCCATGAAAGTATGTCCAAAGGCCCTCTCCCCTCGGAGTTTCTCACTCTCAAACTAGACCACACTCAGCCTCCAGCAGTTCACCAAAATTACCATTTAAATATTTCTATTTACTGACTCTAGTGTCTTTTGTTTCAAGTAAGCAGATATTGGTTATGACTCTGGATTCACCTGTCTCTCCAGATTTCAGGGTAGCAATTTGCTACGCAAACTTAATTCTCTGTTGTGTCCAAGAAAAGTCATTGATTTTCAGTTTGTCCAGCTTCTTTCTTACTATAAGGACAGATGTGATGACTTTTGAGCTCTCAACATGAAACCAAAAGTCCTAGTACTTCTTTTGTATTTTAAGGTCTTCGGTTTTCTCATTTTCCCTTCTCAGATTTTCACCACATTGATCAAAACTGGTGCAAAATTGTCATGTTAGGAGCAAAGATAAAATCATAATTTTTACATTAGACAGTACTGAGAAAGGGATATATAAACTGATAGGTGTTCGGGTTGGTAGATAGACAGATTTATGAAAAGATGTTATCCTTCTTTCTTATGAGTCCTGGACAACTTCTAAGTGTCACTGACTGAAGAGTATTGGGACACATTGGTTTAGATCAAAAATTGGCCAACTTTTCCTTAAAGAGTCAAATAGAAAATATTTTAGGTTTTGCAAGTCAGCCTGTCTCTGCTATCATAGTGCAAAAGCAGTCATTAATAATACTTAAGCAAGTGACTATGACTATATTTCAACAAAAGTTTATTTATAAATACAGGCTATGAGCTGGATTTGACCTGGGGGCCACAGTTTACCAACTCCTGGTCTAGATCAGCGGTATGTAATTTTTATTGTATAGCTCTTGTCTAGTACTGATTATCAAGAGATGCTGGCTTTGTTTTATTTGCATACATTTCATTACATTCAGATATTAACCCATGTTTTGTTGATGGATATTTTAATATGTTGGTAGAAGGGTTCTAAAATTTTTAAGCTTTAAGAGGCACCATCAAGGCTCAATTTATGACAGTAAAAACTACCTCAAAGTTGCCTTGAAATGTGATTCATATTCATTCAGAATAATCTGAAAAGTTCTCAGCAATTGTGTAGCATGTTAAGTTTTAAAATAAGTCTATTTTTATTACTTTACTTAATCATTTAGGCATGACAGGTATTATAATAGTGGATGACAGAGGCGTGGCCCAAGATTGGTGATCTGACTTCCAGGGCAGAGCTCTTTTAACATAATATATTGTACCACTCATGTCAACTGGAGGTCGAGTCAATAGATTAAATATTAGCTTTGTTCAGAGGCCATTTCGGGTGTGTTACTCTTAATGAGAAAAGTGGGATTATGCTCATTATTTCAAATAATTCTGTACTGAGCATTATTGCAAAGCATTTAGGAAGACACACAGAAATAGATGTATAAGTTACTGAAATAAGCCAGACAAGCGATTTTGCTATAAATTATAGAATAATTATACTGCCAGGGATCTTAGAGACTGTTTAATTCAACAGGCAAACAACCTGAGATCCAGAGGGGCTAAGTGGCTTAGGATTCAGTGTAATTAGTAACAAAAGACTGTGCAATATATGTAAATGAAACCATCATGCTGTATGACTTAAACTTGTCCAGTGATGCATGTCAGTTATTTCTCAATAAAACTGGAGGAAAAAAAAAAAGCATAGTACTGGAAGGTCATAATGGTAGTAAGCTAGAGCCAGACTGGGAGAGTCAACTGTGAAATTTTGAGGAATTTTTGTGAGCGTGTTGTTGAATACATTCATGAATAAAAATTACATGTAAACTCAAATTATATTAAAAACAAAGATTTATATAAGCAAAATGCTTCACTTACTAATTATTTTACTGTGTATTTCTGTTCTCTGTGCTCTTGCTACGTATAGTGGTGTCCTCCACAACTCAGTTGAGTAAAGTGACATGAATAGCTTGAAAATGGCCACAGAGGAGCATTTGCACTACAGAAACTGACAAATGTTACAGACAACACTCTCTTCCCTACCCCTGACATGCTGGAGCTGGTTGACTAATATTTACCTGCATGTGATTAGCCATGACTTCTGTGTTACATACTTGTCTGTTTATGTGCCTGGCTTTGCTGCAAGACTGTGAGTTCCCTGAGGTTGGGATTTTTATCCTTAGTACCCAGCACAATGCTTGGCTTCCAGTTGACAGACAAATGTTTTTAGAATGAATGAGTGGGCTTTATATTCATGCAGTCCTTGATTCAAACCCTGGCTCTATGTTACTTTGTGTTTTGACCACTATGTATTAGTAAAATGAGGGTAGTAATACCAGTCTTGCATGACTTTTGTGAAGATTAATATGTGTCTGGTACATAGTAGGTGTAAAATAGTAGTCAGAAGGAGACTAAATGCTATTAGGGTCCGGACATACTATATGCAGGGTTTTGTATTAAGTGTTTAACCACAAATTGGATGAGAATCAAGAATGTGGCACTGTTATTTGTGTGTGTGTACACACTTCTCCTTCCCACACAAAATAATGGCAAATATATGCCATAATATTAAAAGGAATATGATATATAAGAGGCAGGAAGCAATTCCTCTGTTACGTTTGGCTTTGTTCAGGCTCTTAGTACAGTATCATGCCCAGTTTTACTTTGCTCACTTTAAAGAGGATGTCAAAAAGCTGTATGTAGCATGCCCTGGGAAGAACCAACAATTATGATCGAAGGGAGAGAAAATAGGTCCTTTGAGGCAAGTTTAAGGAATTGAGATGGTTTATTCTGGAGAGGAGATGGTAAAGGAGTCACTTAGCTCAAGTACATGAAGGGTTATTATAAGGAGGACACTCTCACGCTGTTCTCCAGATGCACTGAGGACCAAAAGAGGAAGTTGACTTATTTCATTTAAAGAAAATTGTGTCAAACACTGAAATTGACTATCAAGGGATGTCATGGAATCTCCATTTTTGAAAATATTTAAAAAGAGAGCAGAGCCGATGGTTATTTATCGGAAAGTTGAAATGTTTGACCTCATGAAAGTGACAGGCAGACTTGTGGACCTTACAGTTTTTTTCCACCTTTGTGATATGATCCACCTTTTCTTATATTTATTGTAACTTACCAAACATGTCCCAGACATTTCATTGGGAAGCCACTTACAGAGAGATAAAATTATTATTTAGCTTGCATTGTATTTTAATTGCTGGATTTATCTTAAATGAAAATATTTAGTGTTATCTGTCTGCTAAGAACTAAGCTGAAGTCAGATACAAACAGTCCACGTTTGTATTTTGACACTCTGCTAGACGACTAGTAGTATGTATTGCTTAAGCACATTTGGTATTAATATTTTTTCAAGTATTGTGTTACAAATATTCTGTAACTCTTTTGTGACAGGGAATCCTCTTGGTAAATGATTCTACAAATTATCAAAGCTTTGAGAACTTAGAAGATTGGTGACCTGTCGTGAAGAAAGTGAGTGAGGAGTCAGAAACTCAGCCTCTGGTTGCCTTGGTGGGCAATAAAAGTAAGTTATTAATGTTTATTTACCTATAGTAAAGTTTATTTGCCTATCTTATAGTTTTTATTCCTAAAAAAAATTCGTGTTTGGAAACATAAATAGATACCACTTTCCCGGAGTGAGCAAGTTGCTTGAGGAGAAGATTCCTAAAGATGCGCAGTCTTTTCAATAACAGTTTTGACGCTTGATCTGTCGTAACTCCTCTCCTGCTTTGGCCAATTCCTTGATAAGGTGAGTTCTGTTCTGTGTGTTTCAGCTTCCTGTGGTCTAAGGAAGCAGTGTGGACTGTTAACAACAGCAACACAGCTGCAGATACTGCACAACAGCTTCCGCCCTGCCCCCAGGATTCTGAGAGACACATTTCATTAAATGATGCCCTGTCCTAGGGAAGAGAGCAGCGTCCGTGTGGAGTTCTGTGTGCATTGTTCCTTGCTCTTCTCTCATAAGCCTTCCTTTCTAAATTTCTGAAGTTTGTTCTTAAAGATTTTTTTTCTTTTCGAGAAAGAGTGTATTATATTGGGTGAGGAGTGGTGCTTGGTAAAAATGATGGATGAGTAATTTTTGAGATCTGTCTCTTGGGCTATGATATACAGCACATAAAAATTCTACGACTGAATTCAGTACAGGATTCTTATTTGGTTCATAGTTCTACAATGCAGTTACCCTGGAAAAGGAGACCTTAATAAGGGTTTTCAAATACATAAAATATTATGATATGACCTAATCTTCTACAACTTATTTGAGGTCAGAAAAAGAGAAAATGAATTAAATTGTACCATGGAGAATTCAGGTCAGGAACTGTTTCCTGGCTATAAACATTGTTAAATCAATACCCAAGTATACTACCAAGAGAATTACCTTCTCCAAAAGTCTTTAAAATTATAGTGAATTTTTTGTCTGTAATTGTTTAGGAAATAGTACTTCCTGAAGGACTAAACCACGATTTTTTCATGATGTGGTTTTTCACATTTAGTTGAACATTTAATAAATCCAAGGCTTACGTTAAAACCATTACAAAACAGGTGTGAATATAATTCCTCTGAAGAGTTAAAAATATGAATTTTATAATACTTCCTAGAAAACAGTATTACATTTCACAAAATAGATGGCTTGGGTACAAGATGAACTTTTTTTTTTTTAGCTTTAGTTAAATTTTGCTCATCTCTTGTATGGATCTAATTGAGTGAATCAGAAGTTTTCAATTCATTGACATCCCCCTTTACAAATCATAAGTTTTGATGAGCTTAGGTTCTATTTTCTGAGTGCAGCTTTTCATTTTAGGAGATCATTTCTTGGTCATTTGTCATGTCACCAAAGCACTGGCTTATATTATATGCTTTACTGGAGGTTTCCCATCACCTTTTGGGAAATTGTAGAATAGGAATGGGGGTTGGGATTTGCTTTCATTTTTTTTTAGAATATAATCTTACTACCATCTGGAGCACTTGTGCATAATTATATACATTATGTTATGTGTTTGTGCTATCCTGTGAGGCAGCCACCATTGGTCCCTGTCTAAGACAGGATGTCAGACTAGGTGGGCTATTGAACTATACTGGTGATGCCATTCTTAGGTTTTAAAAACAAACATTTATATAAGTTATATGAATTTATGCAAAAAAAATGAATACAGTGTTATGTTTAAGACTTAACAGCATGAAAGTCAAAAGAACTTTTTTGCTTTTGGCTTAGCCCTAACCCCTTTCTCATATTTATAATACTCTCTTTCAGAATGAGATCATATAACAGAGTTTGCAGTGACACAGAATGTTATATATATATATAAAAAATTAAGTGATTATAGATGAACATTTTCCTGGATATTATTTACCATAATGTCAGTGGCCCAATTTCATATAATCAATATGATCATGTAGTGTTGTGTTTCTTACTTTCTTTCTTTAATTTCTTACTTTTCTTACTTTACTTACTTTCTTACAATTTGTGTTTCCAACTTGATGTTACATTAGTATAGTAGTATGCATTCATTTTCTTTTTGAGGGATATAATTATATTAAAAGGCAAAGACTTTACATACTGGTTAAAGGCAAAGCAAAAGAAACATTGTGGAAAAACATTTGAAATTAGATTATGATGATCATTATCTATACAGAGTCATCTTCTGCCTAAATATGCTTTTAAAAATTCATCATTGTGTACTATTCTTTGCAACTTAAATAGAAAGCATATGTTGAACAGAAATATGTGTAGGCTGTGAAAATACTGGCAGCAATAGCCAACTTTTAGCCCAAAGTTTAGCAAAAGGATGAGATAGAAAGTTTCTATACAAAGAGTGTGTGTGTGTGAATTTGTTACACAGCACGAGCTTATAATGAGTAAGTTATAAAATCGTTTGCTTTTTATTAAAATACAGCAAACTCTCAGAAATTGGGTTGAGTCTTAGATAAAGATGAATTATGGGTTTATTTTTATGAAAATTATATATTATTACAGCTAAATACAGAGATCAACTAGAGAAGGTAAAAGATATAGCCAGCAGAGGAGGCAACTTGCTTTAATGAAAGAGAATTGATAATTAGTAAGTTAATTATTTCAGCATTAATACTTAAAAACATGTAATACATTTGACCCTTGAATAACACAGGAGTTAGGAGCAAGTTTCCTTTCCGCAATCAAAAATCTGTGTATAACTTACAGTCAGTCCTTGTAAACCCAGTTCCTCTTTATCCATGATTCTGTAGCCGTGGGTCGGATCAGCTTGGGGTCACGTACTGCTGCAGGGTCACTATTGCAAGGATCATGATGTAAGTGGACCTGCGCAGTTCTAACCCGTGTTGTTTGAGGGCCAGCTGTGCTTACAACAGATTAGTTTAGTTACTTCTATACTCTACTCTAAAGGCTATAAAGTGCTAGTCAGTGTTCTTAGTTGGTGCTATTTAAGGTTTTAAATGAAGCACCGCGTTGTGGTTAACATCACTGGGCCTTAACTTTAGACAGACTTTGCTTATAAGCCCAAGCAGGGTGATAGCTGACAAGTTACTTTATGCCCTTAAGCCTCAATTTCTTCATTTGAAAATAAGGATAATAGTTTCTGTCTGATAAAGTTGCTTTAAAGATTAAATGAAGTATTACATGCAAAATACTTAGTATGCGGTCTTATATACCATAAATGCTCAATAAACTATTAGTTATTATTAATCATAATAGCCTTTTAAAAGCACTGACTATAGATTCAGTTTGAAAGGTCACAAATTAGAAATGAGTAGAGCTGAACTAGTTATTTGACAAAAGTAGCCTGAAGGGAATGGTTCCTAGAGAATTCCTTTGTCTCGGTCTTATTCCTTATTTATTTATTTATTTATTTATTTATTTATTTATTTATTTATTTATTTATTTATTTGCCATGGGAAGGGCAACTCATTCAGCAAATATTCTTGAGTGCCAACTATGTATATTCAGTTAGCCATTGTCAATTTGTGCACAGGTTGAACCAAAAGGAGTGCTTAAGGAGTAATTGGGACCTGCTAACCTAAGTCTTAATTTTATTGTTTTTCTCTACCATCTTCAAGTTTTCTGAAATTTTAGCTTTCTTTGGCTTTGTCTGGTTGTTGGGATTAAGAAATACAATTATGTTCAAATCTCCACGGAAGGCCCTACTTTTCCCTGGCGAGGTTAAAAACAAAATTCCTGGTAGGTAATTTTCAAGACGGGAAAGAGAGTAGGTCATCTACTTACTCTGTGTTCCAGGGAAGTTCTGTTGAAGTTTGATGAGATCTGTAGCCCAAGCGCAGTGCGACGTCTCACAGGCTACGGTCCCGGCTTCCTGGCCGTGAGGGTCTTGCTCCCCCAGCAGTGGGCCCCTCTCACTTGATCAGAGCCTGCCCTGCAGCGCCTGTGGGTTTTCACCTTATGTCCACTTACTATGGGCTTATTACGGGGTGGACCTAACCACAGCCTGACACGCTGTCATCATCCCTCATGTGAGCTATGGCACTAGCTTCCTAACTGCTCCTCCTGCTCCGAGCTTTGCTCTCCTACAATCCAGTTCCCAGATGGTAAGTCATATTGTACGACTTTTATTCTTAAAATCCTCTAGTGCGTTCTCATTATATTTAGAATAAGATCCAAACTCCTCATCCAAGTTTATCAAGCACTAGGTGATCTGGCTCCTACCTTCCTCTCAGATCGCATGTTCTACTAAATGTTCTCTTGTCCATAATGTATGTAAGGCACATTTGTCTTTTTTTCTATTCCTAAAACATTCCAAGTTAATTTGGAATTTAGGGTTTCTTCTGCTCAAAATGGTTTTCCCTCCAGTCTTACTTGGCTGGATCTACTTTGTCATCTGGGCAAATGTTATCTTCTCAGATTTGGGGTCCTGGACCACTCACATCTAAATAAGTCATCAAGTCCCTTTCTGTCAGGATGTTCTGTTTCAGATATCTGCATAGTCTCATTGTCATCTGATACTGTTTTTTGTTTCTTGTACGTCTTCCCCACTAAAATCTAAGCTCTGTGAAAGCGAAGGACCTCATCGCTTAGAGCAGTGCCTGAAAGAATGACTACTGAATGAATGAATAAAAGCCTTTTCATGAAGACTGTTGAAATTAGAAGTGTTTATGGCCTGGGATGTGTTATTCAGGGAAAACGGTTTTCTTAATGAGGAAAAATACATGTGTAGATACAGGGAACCTATTAGATGGCCTTTGGGCCCTACTAGCCTACTGAATTCCACTCTGGTGAATGGCGTCAGAGTTTCTTAGGAAACAAATCGAAGATATTTTATGCTGGATCATCTTTGAGATTAAATGTTATAGATTTTATGTTACGATTTTAGGTTAAATAAATCTAAAAAAGTTAAGAATTTTGCTTCATTTTCTTAACTTGTGACTTTTATAATTGTAGAAACCTATACTTTCAACTTTTTATTTACAAAATTTTAATTTCTCTGTTTAATTTAACAAATCATAATCTGTAGTCGAATATCATTTTAATTTTTCTTTTAGTGTTTCACAGAAGGTTCAAATTAAAATGAAGTGAACATTCAGGAATATTAATTTTTAAAGGTTAATTTTGTATTCAACCCGTGTTTTATAACAACATGGTGTTTTAATTTGTCATTGTGTTATTTTCTGTCTTTAAGCTGTTACATTTTCCTACTATCTGACCCATCACCTGGTTTCTCCCCTGACTGGCTAACGTTCTCAGCTGGATAGGTTGTAAACAGAAATCAACAGGGTTGCACGGGAGCTGCCCACTTCCTGATTTATAGCCTTTAAGTTCGTGGAGGTTATCAGTAACTTGCATGGGGAGTAGGAATTATCACGCTCCAGTGTAGAGTGTATGGATGAATGATTTCTACTCTTAAAGATATTAAACAGATCCTTTCCCAAATAAAGACTAATAACTCAGATTTTTAAACAATCTTCAGGACAGATGAGGGCATGAAGAGTGCGCCAACACTAATGAGCAATGTCGAGTGTGTGTTCTCTTTAACAGTGACTGACTATTCCTGGAGTGCCATCTCTGCCCAGGAAGTGATGTTTCACACTGTTACGTTCGAAGGTTACATTTTAATGTGCCCTGTTAGTTGTGTTCCCTGAACTCAGAGGAAATGGAGTAGTAAAACAAGTAAATTTTAAGTTGAAAATTTTACTGATGTTCTCAGTAAAACTATCACAAGCCTTTTAAAGACTATTCTTTATTCTTAGTAACAGAGGAGCATGAGATGCTTGTATGTCCAGCTCCAAGAATGTCATGGAAATTTACATGGAAGTACTTGCCTACACTGTGCCTCTTCTGAGTCTTCAAAAATTCTTATTTCATCTGGAGAGTGGACCTGTGACATGTAGGTAACATTTACTTTGATTCCCTCTTGGAAGGATTCACATCAGCTTCTATAAAATCTATCATCTACAATATTATAACAAAGTGAACAAGTGAGTCATAATACCAATTTGCTTAAGAGAGGTTACAGTTTATAAAGCATAAGCAAAGACTTGCAGATTTGAAAAGTTCATTCTGTTTATACATTCTAAATTAAAATATTCTACCCTTTACCCATTTGTTTTAATACTTTAGTTCTTTATGTTCTGGAAATAGTAAACCAAATATCAGATCCAAGCGTCTTTTTCAGATTGACCTAATATTTGTTTCTGTTGCTTCATTTTCCCCTTCCCCTCCACCCCTTTGAATGTAAATTTGCCAAATAGAGCTGTGACTATTTCCTTACTGGTGGATGCTGATCGTCCTACTCTGATACTGATAGCGTCAGTACTCCTTATACTTGGAGAGTGTTTAATATATACACTTAAAGCTCTTCTTGTGTGTGATGCTTCACACACCTATCATGCTATAAGAATATCTTGCTAGTATTTCAAGTTGAATTGGCTGAGTAGTTTCCTCAAATTAAATGCATAAGCTTGCATTCAGACTGGTGTTGTGACTGACATTGGGGAAGAAAATGTCAAACGAGTGCTTTTTTCACAATACTAATCAAAAACCATTTTTCACCTGATGGCTGTTGCAGTGATGTTACTGTGTCATTTCAGGGTTACTTTTTTTAGATGACCTACTGCAAACCATTTTGACAGTATTACAGTTTACTTAGCTTGAGAAGTATTATGGCTTTTGTGGTTTGGTTTTGTTTGTTTTGGAGGAATTGTGCAAGCATTTCAATCATAGCAATCTGTTTATATGATTTCAGTCTATCTTTTCATTGTCTTGATAGAGAAGGTTTATTAAATGATAAAGAAAGCATAATCCACCTTTTGTTTCTTTTATGATGAATCTCTGATTTTAAATTTTAGAAGAAATTAATTATTAAATATAATATTAAATAGAATGCTAAATAAAATAACACAGCTATCAGGTTTTTTTGTGAAAAGGTTTGAAATTTTCATTAATGTAATTTAAGCCCCTTAAATAGTTTATTTTAATTCTATTGGCAGTGATTGTGGAATAAATCCAATATTAGATTAAAAGAACACTACAGTGGGGATCAGAAAACTTTGTCCTGCTACTGTCATTTTATCTAGCTATGTTACCTCAGCAATTTGTTCAAGCAATTGATATGATCCTCGTGTATAAAATGAGGGCAATCTGTACTGGGCAATCATAAGCACCTTCTACTCCTAAAACATGATGACCCAAACTATGTTTAGTTAAAGTTGTGCTTAATTGAACATATTTATTGCCATGCAATTTTAAGAGAGTTTTTCATTTTAGCTTTATGTGTAATTGAAATTCTGTCTAATCTTCAGAGATGGTTTCTTAGGCTCACTTTATCATTCATTTGTTAGGTTATTTGGAGACCATTTTCTGTGTACAAGGGTTCCCTTTTCTCCACATCCTTGCCAACATTTATTTGTAGACTTTTTTCATAATGGCCATTCTGACCAGTGATAGCTCATTGAGGTTTTCATTTGCATTTCCTTGATGATTAGCAGTGTTGAACATCTTTTCATGTGTCTTCTTTGGAAAATTGTCTATTCAGGTCTTCTGCCCATTTTTAAATCAGATCTTTGCTTTTTTGATATTGAGTTGTATGAGCTGATTATATATTTTGGCTATTAATCCTTTTATTGGTCTTATCATTTGGAAATATCTTGCATTCAGTGTTTTGTTTTGTTTTGTTTTGTTGGTTTTGTCTGTGGTTTCCTTTGCCGTGCAAAAACTTTTAAGTTTAATTAGGTACCATTTGTTTATTTTTGCCTTTATTTCCTTTGATGTAGGAGACAAACCCCTCAAAATATTGTTGTGATTTATGTCAAAAAGTGTTCTGCCTATGTTTTCTTCTAGGAGTTTTATGGTTTCAGGTCTTACATTTAGGTCTTTAATCCATTTTGAGTTTATCTTTGTGTGTGGTGTGAGAAAATGTACTAATTTCATCTGTTACAGTTTTTCCAGTGCCACTTATTGAAGAGACTATTCTCTCCACTGTATATTCTTGCTGCATTTGTCATAGATTAACTGACCATAGGTGTATGGGTTTATTTGGGGGCTCTCTCTTCTGTTCGATTGATCTAGGTGTCTTTTTTTTTTTTTTGGTGCCAATACCATGCTGTTTTGATTACTGTAGCTTTGTAGTATAATCTGAAGTCAGGGCGCATGATAAAAATAGCATTTTTTTAACTTAAATTTGTTCTTGACTTCAGAATTCAGTTAGTTTTCCTTTTCTGTGACATTATTTTCTAAAATACCAGATGAATGTCTAGTTTTGCAGTATAAATAAAGCAATTCAGCAAGCATTTTCTTTGTTTGCTTTCTTATGTCATGTCTTACTCATTTATTTCATTCATTCAACAAATAGTCATTAAGCACCTACCTACCTAGGTATTTCACTAGAGAAATATAGGCAATAAATAAATAAGCAAACATGTAAAATGTTAAATAGTGATGTGTTGTATAGATAGATTAAGCAGGAAAGGAGAAAAGGGAAGTCTGAGAGGAGAGTGTTAAGAATTTAGATATAAAAGGGAAAGTCTGGGAAGATGTCATTTGAGCAGAGACATAAAGGAGATGAGAGAAGGTGCCACACAGGTATCTGGAAGAAGAGTTATCCGAGTAGGAGGCGGAGAGCAGGTGCAAGGGTCTCCATCTAGTATTTAGAAACATATGAAACCACGAGGAGGCGTACGTGTGTTTGTGTATAGTGAGAGAGAGCGAGAGGGAGCATGTTCGTAGCCGTGTGTGCAGCTGCGTGTGGGGAAGAGTGACTAAATGAATAGTGTCGGAGCTGAAGAAATAAAGAGAGAAGGATCTAGGAAGAGGAGAGAACAGGAAAGACTCTGTAGGCCATCGTAAGGGCTTTGACTTTTACTCTGTGTGAGATGTGAAGCCACCAAGGGATCTGAGCAGAGTGAAGTGACTTAACTTGAAGGGATCACTGCAGTTCCTGTTTTGAGAATATACCATAGTGGATAAAGTGGAAGCAAGGTAAACAGACAGGACACTTTCGGCAATCTGGGCGAGAAACAATGGTGATGTGATCCATGGTGATAATAGTGAAGTGGTGAGAAGTGGCTGGATATATTTTGAAGGTGGGGGTGATGGATTTTCTCATAGGTTGGTTGTAGAGTAGAGACGAGAAGAAGCAAGATAATGCCAGGAGTTTTGGTCTCAGTGTCCGGAAGGCTGACGCTCAGTTTACTGAGGTCAGGAAGGGTGTGGGAAGAACAGATTTTGGATAAGTGTCAAAAGTTTGGTTTTGGACATGTTCGGTTTGAGATACTAAGCCTCTAGGTGGAGATGTCTAGTAGGAAGTTGGATATATGAGTTTATAATTCAGGGGCAAGATGAAGTCTAGAGATAAAATTCTGGGAGTCAACAGCCCATTGCTAATATTTAGGTCTTTGAGACTGAGTGAGCTTTACATAGGAATGAGTAGAAGAAGAGAAGCAAGAGGTCCAAAGATTAATCCTTGGGTTATGGCCATGTTTTAAAGTTTGGGGAAGTGAAGAGAGATCAGCAGAGGAATTAAAACATGGCCAGTGGCGGAAAATCAGGAGAGTGAAGTATCCTGGAAGCCGAATGTATAGGAGTTTTAAGGAGAAGGGTGTGATCAGCAGAGGAGTCTGAGAATGGTTAGATTAAGCAGTACAGAGACAACTGGTGGTGACCTTGGTGAGTGGGCTCACCAGAGCGCTGGGGGTGAAAGCTTAGTAGAATGAGTTCAAGGGAGAAGGTGAATTGTAGACAATGAATAGAGGCAACACGTATACATGACGCTGCTGAACAAGGGAGTCCATAAGTGGGGTAGCAGCTGGAGGGAATCTGAGTCAGAGCTCTTGGTGTTTTTAAAGGAGAGATATTGCAGCGCGCTTTATGTTAACTGGAAAAGAGAGAGAGAGACATGGGATGGGTGGGTGTTGTGCAAACCCCTGATGATGTAAGATGCATGTCTTTTTAAATGTTTTGAACTGGTTCTGTTTTTAGACATAGTTTTGAATGAGTCATCTCCATTCTTCACTCTTTAGTTTATTGTATTGATTCTAATTAAGTAAAAAGGTAGAACTTGGGGGGGTCTGTGAGAACTTCCCCAATTCCTAAACTCCTCCTTAGAGGGTTGAGGGGAATAAACAAGTAGAAAAGGACCAGGACAGAATACTGGATAGTTTCTCACTTGATTTTAATATTTACTAGCTATTTTTTGCTTTTTAAATTGTCTGATTCTTCCAGAAAAGTCACCCTTTTTAAAGCAAAGTGCTTCATTTTGTTTTTGATGTTGATTTGGAATCATGCGGGTGTGCTGTAACTGCAGCTCCATGCAGGCAGGGGCCTGCTGCCTTGGCCGCTGCTGTCTCTCTAGCACCCAGCTCGGTCCCTGGCACACAGAAGGTACTCAATAAATCCTGGTTACTAGTGACCAGAAGGTTATTAATTCTCTACTCAGTAAAAGATGGAACTGTGGAAGTTTTGAGATAATAAAGTGAAAATAATTTTTTGAAGCTTCTGTAATACTCTGAAGCCAGGTTTTTCATCTGGAAAAGGAATCTAATAGCAGCCTCACGTGGTGCTCATGAGTTACTGCCACATAAGATCATGTCAAAAGCCTTTCATATTGCACACGTATTTATTGTGAGAACTAAACTTTTAGCCCTGATCTCTTAATTTTTATTCAAAACTTTAATTTTACAAAGATGAGAAGTTGTGTTTCCCCTGTAGGCATTTATTTCACGGTGTATTCTAGCACTCTAATATTTTTAATGTAGAGTCAGAAACACAAACTTCTAAGTAAGACCACTTAGGTTCAGATATGGGCTCACTTATTTAAATGTATGACCTCGTTCAGGTGCTCAGCCACTTTGTACCTTAGTTTTGTCATCTGTAAAATGGGAATAATCATAGTACCTACCTTATAAGGAGGTTGTTACAGGAATTAAATGCATATAACATTCCTAGAACCATGCCTGGTACATAATAGGCACTATATGTGTTAGTCGATGTTATTATATTTCCCACTCTCTCTCCAAATCCTGTCTTCTAGTTACGGGTAGTGAGAGGAGCAATTGCTAAGTCTATGTATGTTTCAAATTTAAGGATTTAAAGATTGAAAACATTAAAAGTTTTGTGAAATATCTTTAGAATACCTAAATAATGATTAAACTTTGGGTTATAATTATTTGGAAGCCAACCTTCACTTGTAGTTTAGAAGTATATTTCTCTGGAAAATATTTAAATTCAATTAATTGATGGAGGTAATTTAATTTTGATATTCAGTCTGAGTGGTGTACAGTTGCCATGAATTTTTATCCCAAGTTTATTTTGCTATGTACATGTGTCTAGTGAAAAAAAGATGCTGCATAAATCATCATTTGAGTTTGAATGTGCTTCTGTTTTTGGCTGAGGTATAAATGTTATTTCTGGCTGTGTCCTTCATACTTAGCTCTTCTTACAGCAAATGGAAAGGCCTTAATTGTACCTAAGGGAATAGTTAATCCACAGTGGATGTATGTGGACAGAAGCCGAGTCTAGTAGATGAAATAAAGTTATAAATGGTAAACCTGTGAATGCTTACAAAGTCTGGCAGCTATAAAAGATAGCGTATAGTTTCAGATTAGCAAATTCTGTGTGCAGCACAATAATAATAATTCTTTTCTTGGCACGTTTGTGTTGTATATGTATATGTAAATTAAATTAAAAGGCGTACTCTGAACTATGTATGAAGTGTATTTGTCTTTTTTTATTGTTCATTAAGCTTTGTGATGTGCTTTTGACGTCAACAATAGAAGCTGAAGATCTCACATTTTTGGAAAGTTGCCTCTCTTTGATTGGGGGCAGTTAATCAGCATTAACCCAGAACAGTGCCTGGGCTTTGTGGATTTGAGCGTTCTATGCGGTTGCACTGCTCCAGCAAAAGGTTAAGTATTAATGGAAAATGGCCACAGCCCTTTCACTTAGAGAAAACGTGTTACTTGTAAGCTTTCTTTTGATTTTACTTTTACAGTTACATTGAATGTCTTCATTCATTTAGCCACCCATAAAGCAAATACTGCTGCACACGCGGTGGGTACTAAGCCTTCTAAGGACTGTGTGGCGTGCCACAGATCATTAACTGCAAGTAACCACCTGACTTGAGGGAAGCCTGGAAGCATCATTATAGTGAAATAAGCTTTTATTTAGGTGTCACTGCAGTACACTGATTTATTGAAATGTCACCAACTGCTACTGGGAAAATATATTCTCATTATTATTCAGGGAATGGAAAGATTAACCACTATATACTGTAAAAGAGATATATTTCTAACAGTGGAAAAAATAAGAATAAATATTAGTGTGGTTGGTATTTTGCTAATAATCACTCTTTTAGAATTAATTAGGTGATTAATTAGGCTAAATTAGGTGATTCCTTTAGGATGCTTTCAAATCTGTGTGTGATTCTATATATGTGTTAAATTAAGGGCATGTTCTGAGTTCTCTCTAATTTGAAAAACCTTAAACTTAAGCAGCATAGAAAGACAATAGCAGACTTACTATAAATGTTTAACATAGTCAATTCAGAAAGTAGTAAGTTCTTTCTGTGAGCACATGGCTGCTTCCAGGCACATGTAAGTAAATCCAGCCTCTTTGAAACTTGTTGTGGAAGCAAGATTGACATAGTGGACAAAAAGCACAGAAGAAAGACAACCTATGCGCTACTGCATCAATGGGAGGGAGAAACTGTCAGCTAAGGATTAAGAGGAATGTGTGACTCCAACTGAGTCTTTGCAAAATTAGTAGGGTTTGGGTATATAAATTCAAAGACTGAATTTCAGGCAAAATGTAGCATTTTAAGGTGAAGTATTTTTAGAGAGAAGTTGACAGAAATCTTGAGTCCTTTTTAAGTATTTGATTCATTAGAGTCTGTACCATCTATTTACTATTTTTTAAAGCAATATAAGCTGTTGTGTGAATTTAGATTTTATTTGTGCTTTATCAGGTAAATTATAATAAGATAGTAAAAATTATATAATAGCACTTGGGCACATTGCTGCTGTTTTTTTGTTTGTTTGTTTGTTTGTTTGTTTGTTTGTTTCTTTCTTTCTTTCTTTCTGTTGTGCTTAGGTGGATAGATTGCTGTTTCTCTTGGGCCAGTACTGAGTTCTTTAAATATGGTAATAAAATGATGTCCCTTTTATACGGCATCTGTCATGTGCCAGGCTTCATGCTAAGTGACCTCCTTTTGCAAGAATGAGAACATTGAGTCTCAGAGAGTGACTTGCCAGTTGTTAAACAGCTAGTAGGAGACAGATCCAGATTTGAACCCAGCTGCTTTCTGCCAAAGCACCTCCACTTCTTTTCATCTTGTTATAGATATGTCTTAAGCCTATTCAAGGATAACTTTCCATTTGGAATTTAATGTTAGCTTTTGTTTTTGCAATTAAAAAAATCTCTTAATAACTCATTTTAACATTTCTTGAAATATGAGTTCCACTCCCATATTTTGGTGTTTGTTTCCACGCTGAGATGATCTAAATAACAGAAAAATATTAGAGCTGTATTAGCTTGCCAGGGCTACCAAAACAAGGTGCCTTAGACTTGGTGGTTTAAACTATGGAAATTCATTTTCTCACCTTTCTAGAGGCTAGAAGTCTGAGATCAAGGTGCCCGCAGAGTTGATTCATGGATGCCTGCCTTCTCCCTTCGTCTTCACATGGTCTTTCCTTCGTGCAGGTCAGTCTGAATCTCCTCTTAGAAGGACACCCTTCATACCGGATTAGGGCCCATCCATATGACCTCAATTTGACCTTAATTGCTTCTTTAAAGATAATTGCTGTCTTCAAGTCAAGTCACATTCTGAGCAACTGGGGGTTAGAACTTCAACATATAAATTTGAGGGTGGCAGGGTTGACACAGTTCAGCCCAGAGCAGAACCATTATGGTTTAAGACATTAGAAGTAAATCTCAAAGAATCATTGAAGTCAGAGCTAGAATAATCTAGAAATCTTCTAATTTTTTAATTTACTAATGAAGAAACAGAAATAAGAGCTCTTTTGAATACATTATGAAACTCAGTGGGAATTAAATTTTAGACCATCTTTAAATATTTACTGTATAAAAATGTGGATTACTGTGTGTCAGATAATATACTTGAATGATTTTTTTTTTTGTTATTGGAAGCAGCAAATACACATACTATGCAAATTAGGGAAGAATGCTTCTAAAAGTAAATGATGTCCTTATTTCTGTTCTCTTCTAGTACTTCTAAAGTTACAATGGAAGCCAAAGGAAGGGTGAAAGTGAGTTGATTTACACAAATAGAATATCACAGGTGACTTTTAGAGCCATACGGGCTGTACGTTGGAGATACTGTGGGCTCTGTTCCAGACCACCACAATAAAACGAGTCATACAAATTTTTTAGTTTCCCAGTGCATATCAAAGTTATGTTTATACTACACTGTAGTCTGTTAAGTGTGCAATAGTATTATGCCTAAAAAAATGTACATACCTTAATTAAAATATTGTATTGCTAAAAATGCTAATTATCATCTGAGCCTTCAGGAAGTCACAACCTTTTTGCTACTGGAAGACCTTGCCTCATAGCTGATGGCTGCTGACTAATCAGAGTGGTGGTTGCTGAAGGCTGGGGTGCCTGTGGCAATTTCTTAAAATAAGGCAAGAATGAAGTTTGCCTCATTGATTGACTCTTCTTTTCAAAAAGGATCTCTCTGTTGTATGCAATGCTGTTTGATAGGATTTTACCAACAGTAGAACTTCTTTCCTCAGCCACAAACAAAGAATGAGATGCTGTCATTTGCAGCAACATGGATGGAGAATATTATGCTTAGTGAAATAAGTCAGACAGAGAAAGACAAATAAATACTATATGATATCACTTACATAGGGAGGGAATGTTAAAAATAATACAAATAAATGTATATGTGAAACATAAACAGACTCACAGATACAGAAAACAAACTTGTGTTTAACAAAGGGGAGAGGGAAGGGAGGAGTGACAAATTAAGGATATGGGGTTAACAGATACAAATTACTATATATAAAATAAAGAAGCAACAAGGATTTACTGTATAGCACTGGGAATTATACCCATTATCTTATAATAACCTATGATGGAATATAATCTGTCTGCAAAAATACTGAATTACTGGGCTTACACATGAAACTTACACAATATTGTAAATCAGCTGTATATCAATAAAAACAATAACAACAACAACATAAAGTTAGTTACCTGACCCCCCCCCCATAAAAAAATGAAGTCAATTCTCTCAAACCTGGCTTTATCAACTCGGTTTGTGTAATGTTGTAAATCCTTTGTTACCATTTCAACGGTCTTCACAGCATCTTCCCCAGGGGTACATTATATCTTAGTTTTATGAAGAGAGTTTCAAATATTAGAAATAATTAGAAAAACTCAATAATGGATCAGTTCATTCAGAATATCAGATCTATGGGGAATTCTGATCATTTGGATCATGAGGCTGAGCCATTTCCTTACACCATGCACATCTTTTTTTTTTAATTAAAGTATAGTCAGTTTATAATGTTATTTTATAGTGTCCTTTCCTGGTGTACAGCATAATAGTTCAGTCATACATACATATATTTGTTTTCAAATCCTTTTCATTATAGGTTACTACAAGATATTGACTATAGTTCCCTGTGCAACACAGTATGAACTTGTTTATCTAGTTTATATATAGTAATTAGTATCAGCAAATCTCGAACTCCCAATTTATCCCTTCTCACCTTCTTCTCCCCAGTAACCAGAAGTTTATTTTCTATGTCTGTGAGTCCCTTTCTGTTTTGTAAATAAGTAGTTTGTCTTTTTTTTTTTTTTCGGTTCCACATATAAGTGATATCATATGGTACTTTTCTTTCTCTTTCTGGCTTACTTCACTTAGAATGACAATCTCCAGGTCCATCTGTGTTGCTGCAAATGGCATTATTTTGTTCTTTTTTTAAGGCAAAGTAGTATTGTATTGTATAAATACACCACAACTTCTTTATCCAGTTATCTGTCGGTGGACATTTAAGTTGTTTCCGTGTTTCGGCTACCATAAATAGTGCTGCTGTGAACACTGGGGTGCATGTGTCTCTCTGAATTAAAGTTCCCTCAGGAGTGGGATTGTCGATCATATGGTAAGTTTATTTTTAGTGTTTTGAGGAATCTCCATACTGTTTTCCATAACGCCTGCACCAAACTGCCTTCCCACTCACAGTGCAGGAGGGCTCCCTTTTCTCCACACTCTCTCCAGCATTTATTATTTGTGGCCTTTTTCATGATGGCCATTCTGACTGGTGTGAGCTGATACCTCATGGTAGTTTAGATTTGCATTTCTCTGATAATTAGTGATATTGGGCATTTTTTCACGTCCCTATTCACCATTTGTACACCGTCCATATCACTTCATGCAAAGCAATGAAGATAAGGACAATGCTGATTAAAAAACACACAAACTGAAATTTTCTCTTTAGAGACTGGTCTTGAAAATCCAAACGTCTGCAGTACGTGTTGTGCCCATAGGTTGAAAACATTCTCATTAGTCATAATCTTGAGAGTAAAGGTTACCAAGACTAAAACTAACACTAAAATATTTTAAAGGTCAGCCAAATGTTTTGATTAATGCTGTTGAATACCATGAGCATAATCTCATCAATGCAAGTAAAGTAGTGTGTTTATTTAGCAAACATGTATTGAGGGCCTGTTTTGTCCGGGAATGGTGCTAACTACTAGGAATACAAAAATAATGACAAGGTCCCTACCCTTAAAGACCAGATAGTTTTCAAGAGAAAGCCATTAAATTATGAGGTAGGTTGGATATATGAAATTAAAAATGGATAGTGGCCGTTTTATGCACAGGCACGGGAAGGTAAGGTATTAAATGGGAATCAAGTTCAAGGAGCAGCACCACGTGCAGATATGTGGAGTAAAAGTCAGCGTCATAGATGTGGGTGAAGCATCATCATGTGGGGTCTTATGAAAGCATTTAATTTTCATCCTCATGATTCTCATTGTATTATGGTCTCAATTCACATTCCCCTCCTTAGAGATTCTTTCCCAAGGCTGCATCCTCATTTGTGCACAGAGCCTATCAGATTGGGTGAGACTAGGTGGTAACCTGAGGTGAAGAAGAAGATGAATTCTATTCTGCTCCTCTCTTCCCCAGTAAGATGTTTTTCATTGAATCTTTGTGCAAGTCTTACAGGATTTTTTCTTCAAAAGATGGGAATATCAGAGGGGTTCTCTAGGTTGGAGCTAAGCAATCAGACACATGTGTGTCCTCTTCAGTTTGAATATTATCTCAAGTTTAAATCACCAGAGAGAATAAATTTGAAAATAATATGATGGTTATAAAACTTGAGTTAAAGTTGTCAGTGTGACATTTTAAATCAAATCTCTCCTTTAACCCAAGCTTTAATTTCCTTTTCTTTTATGTTTCACTGTTATAATACAGGCAGGTGTTGAGAGGGAATGGAAGGGGAAAGTAGTACCTCAGAGTGATAATCCTATGAGGGGAAACATTTGTGTATTGTTAAGAACTGATGCTGCTCCAAAGTATGACTGTCAAGTTTTTCTTGCCACAGAACTCTGTGTACATGTGTTAAGTTTAAACAAACAAACAAACAAAATGTCCTTAACTACCAGGAGCTATATAAAAGCCAAGGACTTTGCCAGAGGTTAAAAGTTTCTATTAATTCTCCTAAAAATGCCAAATTCATCATTGAGAAAGATATAGAGAGACCAAATTTGGCTTTGTCCAAGAATTCCTCCAGCTCATTTGCAGACAAACACACACATGCACTCTGCTCTAAAGTAGGGTCTTGAGCGCTTTTCGTGATGCTAGAGATTGAATTTGCTAATGTCGGAGTTTCTGAAATATAAAAGTCTGTATTAAGTTACTATTAAGGATTGAAGGATTTGAGGAAAACATCATTTGTTGACATAGTTTTATACAGGATTTAGTCCTTAATTTTAGTAATAGCCAAAGGAACTTAATTCTGGGACCAGCTGCCTGCTTGTTGATATTCTTTAAAAAAATTTTTCATTGGAACTGTAATTTTTTTTAGAGCAGTTTAATGCTCACTACAAAATCGAGGTGGAGGTACAGAGATTTCCTGTGTACTTCTGCCCTCACAGATGCATAGCCCTCTCCCTAATTAGTAACAACCCCCCACCACCAGGATGGTACAATTGTTACAATTGTGAACCTTTAGTGGTTCATCGTGATCACCCAGGGTCCATAGTTTACATTAGGATTCACTCTTGTTGTTACACATTCTAAACATCTGGGTAAATATATAATAGCGTGTATCCACCATTGTGATGTCATATGGAGTATTTTTACCGCCCTAGAAATCCTGTGTTCCCACCTATCCATCCCCTCATCATGGCTTAATGGCTCTTTTTTTAGTGCAGTTTATTTATCTACTCACCTACTGAAGGACATCTTGGTTGCTTCTAAGTTTTGGCAGTTATAAATAAAGCTGCTATAAACATCGGTGTGTAGGTTTTTGTGTGGATATACATTTTCAGGTCACTTAGGTAACTGATGAAGAGTGCAATTGCTGCATCCTATGGTAAGAGTATATTTAGTTTTCTAAGAAACTGCCTGTCTTCCAAAAGGGCTACACCAGTTTGCATTTCCACCAACATTGTATGAGAGTTCCTGGCACTCTGCAGTCTTGCTGGCATTTGCTGTTGTCAGTGTTCCAGATTTTGGCCATTCTGGTAGGTTGTGGTGGCATGTCATTGTTGTTTTCATTCCCATTTCTCTGATGACAGGGAACATCTTTTCATATGCTGTTTGCCATCTGTAAATCTTTGATAAGATCTGGCTTGTCTTCTCATTCTCTTGACCTTGTCTTTCCCAGAGCAAAAGTTAATTTTTAACAAAGTCTAGCTTATCAACTTTTTTCTCTCATGGATTGGGCCTTTGGTGTTATATCTAAAAAGGTATCACCATATCCAAGTTTATCTAGGTTTTTTCCTGTTATCTTCCAAGAGTTTTATATTTTTGCATTTTACATTCAGTTCCACAATCCATTTTGAGTTAATTTTTGTGAAAGTTGTAAAGATCTGTGTCTAGATTCATTTTTTCTTTTCTTTTCTTTTCTTTTTTTGCATATAAATGTCTAGTTTTTCCATCACCAATAATTGAAAAGACTATCTTTGCTCCATTGTATTATCTTTGCTCCATTGTCAAAGATCAGTTGATGGTATTTATTTGGGTCTATTTCTGGTCTCTACATTCTGTTCTGTTCATCCATTTGCTGTTATGCAGCACCACATGATCTTGATTACTGGAGTTTTTATAGTAAGACTTGAGGTTGGTTAGTGCCAGTTCTCTTTGTTTTTCTCTTTCTGTATTGTTTTGGCTATTCTGAGTTTCTTGCTTCTCTATATACACTTTAGAATAAGTTTGTCAATATCCACAAAATAACATGTTGGGATTTGGGGATTGCATTGAATCTATAGCTCACGCTGGATAGAACTGATGTCTTGACAATATTGAGTCTTCTTATCCATGAACATGGAATAGCTCACCATTTACTTAGTTCTTTCCATTTATTTAGTTATTCTTTGATTTTGTTTATCAGAGTTTTGTATATATTGTATATATATTTTGTATATATATCTACGTGTATATTTCCTTAAAGATGTAGATCTTGCACATATTTTGTTAGATTTATACCATGGCATTTCATTTTTTTGATGTATTCATGTAAATGGCTTAATGTTTTTAATTTCAAATTTTAATTGTTCATTGCTAGTATATAGGAATAGATTGTTTTTTATATATTAATCTTGTATCCTGTGACCTTGCTGATATTCTTGATGATGAAATTGAAGTAATTTCAAAGAATGTCTTGAAAGTAATGTATCTTATTGTACCTATAAACATTTCATAGAATATTACTCGCCTGGCTTTAGCACTGAGTATGATATTCTGGAAGCTAGTTGAAGAGAATGTTCCAAGGAGGGAGGAACTCAACTATGTCAAATGCTGTTGGTAGGTAAGTAGAAAGAGGAACAATACTTATTATTGGCTTTAGCAACAATTCATTGTTTATCTTTATAAGATCAATTCTGGTGAAGTTGTGAGGACCAAAGTGAGATTAGGATTAATAAGGATAGATGATTCTTCTGAGGAATGTGCTATAAAGAAAGCAGAGAAATGGAAGGGGGAGTGGGGTCAAGAGTTTTTAAATTGTTTTTACTTTTTACTTGTATGATGGGAGAAATATGTTCGTATGCTGATAGAAATGAAATAGTAGCATGAGCAAAATTGATGATATAGGAGAGAGATGTTAGAATAGCTGGAGTGACATCATTAAGTAGTTGAGAGAGGATAGGATTTTGTATACAAATAAATGGTTTGACTTGAAGTAGGAACATGGATTCATACTAACAGGAGTATAGACAACTGCCTGCACTATGTTTGATGCATAGATCTGGTGACATGTAGAAGGTCTTTTGACTGTTTCTAGTTTCTCAGTGAAATGGGAAGCACAGTCTTTGTGTAGGTTAAGTTGTTTCCCCCTAAAATGTATGTTGAAATCCTAACCTCCAGTACCTGTGAGTGTGACCTTATCTGGAAACAGAGTCTTTGCTGATGTAATCAAGTTAAGATAAGTCATACTTAATTAGGGTTGACTGATATCCGTATTAGGAGAGAGAAATTTGGACAGAGACACAGACACTTAAAAAAGAAAGCCATTGAGAATGGAGGCAGAGATCGGAGTGATGGAGCTACAAGCCAAGGAATGCCAAGGTTTGCTGGCAGCCGTAAGAAACTAGGAGGCAAAAAAGGATTCTTTTCAAGAGCCTTCAGAGGGCACATGGCCCTGCCAACACTTTGATTTCTGGCTTCCAGCCTCCAGAACTGAGAGAGAATAAATTTCTATTGTTTTAAGCCACCTATCTTGTGGTACTTTGAGAAGCCCTTGGAAACTAATACCAGTCTTCAACTAGGAGTGAGAATGGGGGAAGGCTTGATGTTTTGATTTCTCATGGATGTTTCTTAAACTTTTCTTTCTTTGACTTAAGACTTCTTATAATATCAGGCTTCCTTGACACTTCTATTGGCTGGTGGGTAGAATGTTTCTAGGCTGTCTTTTAATGGACAGAGCATTTCTTGTTTCTAGTTTTCTGACCTTGCAATTCCTGCCAGCAGGACTTAGAAAAGCTGGTTGCAGCACTCAGAGCTGATGGACCCTCCCCTCCCCTACCATGGGCCACTGTAGAATCAGTTTATGATTATTGCTCCTTTTTTTAAAGCATTCTTATAAAAATTGTTTAACGTACAGAAAAGTTGAAAGAATTTTATAGTAAACACCTGTGTATACTGTCTGAAGCAGAAGTTCAACAAACTTTTCTGAAAAGAGCCAGATAGTAAGTATTTCATGACTTACAAGACATACAGCATCTGTTGTAACTATTTACCTGTCCCATTACAGTAATCAGTCCAGCCATGGACAGTATGTAAATAAAGGAATGTGGTTGTGTTCCAATAAAACTGTATTTATAGATAATGAAATTTGAATTTTGTATTTCATATGTCATGATTTATTCTTCTTTTCATTTAGTTTCAACTTTTTAAAAATGTAAAAACTATTCTTAGCTCATGGGATGTAAGAAGGTGACACACCAGATCTGGCCCACAGGCTGTAGTTTGCTGACCTCTGATCTAGAGATTACAGTGGACATTCTGCTATGTTTGCATTATCACATATCTGTCCATTTATCTATCCCTCTGTTGTCTAACAGTTCACCTACATTTTGATGCATTTCAAAGTTATTTGCAGACAGTACACTCTACACCTAAATTCTTCATTGTACGTATCATTACTTAGAGTTCAATTTTTGTGTGTGTGGTAAAATTTACTTACAGTGAAATTAAAAAAAATATTAAGTGTACCTTTTGTTGATTTTGACAAGTCATGCACCTATATAACCTGTATCCTTATCAAGATATTGAATATCACCATCCCAGAGGAGCCCAGTCTTCCTCAGTGCCCTCCAAAGCCTACCGCAGCCTCCGCCGCAGCCACGAGGCTGAAATGAAACAGAATGAGCAGCAGCTGTTGCCCCCACCGCAGCCCCCACCGCCGGTGTGGGAAGAGATCGGAGACGCCATGAATGGGATGCTTGCGCTTTCTTCCTTGTCCTTGATCGTCTTTATTGACTATTTTCTTGAGGGTTAACAGCTCTATGGCCTCACAGTCATGTTTTTGATTTCTTAAGATCTATAGACTCTTATTCCTCTTTAGATGTAAAGACAGAATTTAATAGTATTAGTAACTGATCTAGATTTTAAAATTTATGAGAAAGGTTGTTGTTGGATTTTCTTAGCCACTCTTACCTTGAATTTGAGGACAAACGTCACGTTTGCAGTAGGTTTCACCCTGGCCGTAGTGTTGGTAGCAAACTGACCATCAGTCTTCCCACATGGTACACAGACCAGCAGTAACTGAGACCCCGTCCGTGGTAGAAGCTGGGAAGGAGTTTATCACTGTACACCTGCTCATTCTTCTTCTCTTTCTACCTTTACGACAGCTTAAGGTTATAGGAGGGCACTGACCTGTTTCTCTCTGTGGTGACATTGTGCCAGGTCAGCGTTGCTAACCAGAAATACGCTGCCCAGAGTTTCCTTCCCTGTATTGTTCAGGTAGCATTGGCCACCAAAGGCATTTTGTGGAAGACTGTTAAGAGGGAAGTGAGGGGGCCAGCAGGCTTTTTGACTCTCTGAGGGGCAGTGCTGAGTGCCAGGCACTGTGGCAGCTCTCACGCCGCGCCACTGATTTGCTGGCTCACTTGGTAGGTGTTGGGCAGCACGTGGACTGCAGTTTCTTCAGCTCCTCCCAGCTTCCCCCCTTCGGCATCTCTGAATGCTTGCCCTGCGTGTATAGCTCCCAGGTGAAGGGTGCATGCTTCTCCTGTAGGTCACCCTTGGTGTCAGGGTTGGGTTGGTGATAGACAGGTGCCAAGTTCGGTTTGTCGTTGCCAGTTCCTGTCATCCGCACAGGTCCCAGTCTGCCCTTGCTCTTCTCCTCATCCAGTTCCCTTGCTGCCTGCTGGCCTGGCTGACCTGTAGTGACTTCAGGCTCAAGACTAGATGCAGAGGCAACAGCCTGCACCTGCCACCCCTGGGACGCTCACAGCTGAGTGAGGTCTGACCGCTGTGATAAATCTCTCTTCTTTATCACCCATACTGGTTCTGCCTCTTAGAACTGAACCCTAATTGATACACCCTACCTATTCCAGGGTTCATACTAGAAACTTTTCATATTTGATCATGTATTTAGAAAGTTATTTCTACCAGCTCATTTTATCTTCCAGAAATTTTTATTTCTCTTCTAATCTTGGCACCTTTTTCTTATTTATTTTTTTTTAATGCTGCTGTGTATGCTCATGTTTAGTATTTGATCTGACACATCAGTGGTATTTTGAACCTTTAATAGTTTGGATTAAAAATCCTAACTGTGCTTAAATACTAGTTTTAAAAACATTTCAGTAGACATAGCAATCTTTTAAAAATAGTTGAACTCTTTTTACCATAAAGACCTACCTAACAAAACAGTGAGCTGGGAGTATACAGAAAACCCAAAGAAGTTTTTGCATCCAAATGGCCTAGAGTGAGACAGAAGTGTCAGAAATTGGCATTGTGACAGAAGCACCGTGAGACATGTGTGACAACCAACAGTGAGACGTATTTTCACATTATGCTCTAGTTGTGTAATGTAATATGATGTGATCGGTTATAAAGTAAGGTCCTGAACTTTTCTTTTCAGCAACTTTAAAGTTTGAACACCTGTTTCAGTGGCATGCATTTTTTCCCATTGAAATTGGTTTGTGTATGTTTTGTTTTTAGCATGTTTATTTAATATCAAAGGTAGCATATTTTTTACTTTTGCAATTGACTTTTTTGTTGGCAATAGACAGGATTACTTAACCATTCAGGTTAACTGATGCCACTTTTGGCTGTACATGAGATTTTGTTATAATGTTTTATTTTCTCCTGAGACACTTATATATAAAAGACAGCATAATAAAAAATTGTTGAATGAATTGTGCCAAATAAAGAAGTCCAAAACTATTATTACCTTTTAGCAAAATAGATTTTAAATATTAGTGAAGTAATTTCATAACTTTGTAAAGTACAAAATTATCATCGATATGGTTGTTTAAAAAAAACCACTTTTATTTCCATGCATTTGTACTGTGTATTGAAGTCTCAACACAGGGAACTGCTTCAACTATGTCACTTGTGTCACGCATCGTAAGACACTGGTTTAAAGCCGAATACCAAAGGTGGTTGTGTAATCATGCTTCTTTCTGTATTCCATCGTCTTCCCTACCCCTGCCATTTGTACCCATAGAGTTATAATTTGATATGTTAATATATTGAGACTATGAGCTGAATTCTTTGGTAGTGGAAATTAATGTTTTCTAGGTTTGCAATTAAGCTCATTCTTAGGGTCTCTTTTTTAACCATTAAAGATTATTGATTGCTATTCTATATTTTAATAAGAATTGGTAAAATTGATTAAACTTTGTGTTTTTAGTCTTAGGTTCATGAATGAAGTTTTCCTCTTTCAAAAGAAGGTTTTTGTCAGGAATTATCTGCACTTGTGCCTTTTCCTTAAGACGTTTCATTTTTTTTTTTTTTAGAGGAAGATTTTTGGGGGGTCAGTTGCCTTATTATTTATTTTTTGGCTTATTGACATATTGGGCTAGCACCATCTTCTGAGAGTTTGTTACATTACAGTTTAATATTAAAGTCTAAGTGATATTTTATAATTAAGAAAATGCTTTTAGTTTTTATGAGAATTTTAAAAAATGTCTATAATCAGTTTGGTTAAAATGTCTTTTGATAACCAAAAAAGCAAAACTACCTGTTAGAACTTGACTTTGTTCTTACTATTGTAAACATTTGCACACATTCCGTTTCCTCTTATATTTGAAGTATTCATTCATTCATGCATGCATGCATGTGTGAGTGCCTTTGATGTACCAAGCACAGTGCTAGGAGAGACAGTGTGACGGTGTTGTCCTAGAGTAATGTACTTGGTATACAGGGGGACTTTACAGTAGAAGTAAATGCTTAAACAGACTCTTAGTGTGCAGAAATGTGCCATGCAGAGAAGGACAAGACATAACAGTTCAGAAAGAAGTAAAAAAGAATCAATAATGCCTCAGAAGCTAGGAAATAGTCTAAAATATAAGAGAAACTTATATTTGTCACAGCTGGAGCATAGGGTACAAGGCAGAAGGAGTTGAGAAACAGAGACAATATTCTAAGGAGTTTGGACTTTCTCTTAAGAGCTATACAGAAAGCGGCTAAGGGACTTTAAACAGAAGAACCATTTGAGCAGTGCTGTAGAGGAAGGGTCAGCAGACTACAAGCTGCTTGTTTTGAGTGGCCAACTGCCTAAGAAAGGTTTTTACATTTTTAAATGGTTAGAAGAAAATCAAAAGAAGGATAATATTTCCTGACACCTGAAAATTATATGAAAATCAAATTTTAGTGTCCATAAATGGTTTTATTGCAACAGAGCCACACTCATCTGTTTGCATCTTGTCTGTAGCTGCTTTTTCACTACAGCGGCAGAGCTGAGCAGCTGCTGTGAAGAATCTGTGACCTGCAAAGCCTGAAATATTTCCTCTCGGGCCCTTTACAGAGAACATTTGCCAAAGCCTGGTTTAAATACACCAATTAAAATGCAGAGATAGAATGGCTAGAAAAGCAAGAGTCTACTCTATGCTGCCTATAAGAAACTCACTTTACTTTTTTAATTTCTAAATTTTTATTATTTTTAATTGAAATATAGTCGATTTACAATGTGTTAGTTTCTGGTGTGCAGCATAGTGATTCAGTTCATACATATATAAGTTATTTTTCATATTAGGACCTTATTATTTATTCTGTGTATAGCAGCTTCCCTCTGCTAATCCCACATTCCCAATTTATGCCTCCCCTTGCCCTCTCCCCTCTGGTGATCGTAAGTTTGTTTTCTATGTCTGTGAGTCTGTTTCTGTTTTGTAAGGAAGTTCATTTGTGCCATTTTTTTCAGATTTGACATGCGATACGGTACTTGTCTTTCTCGGTCTGGCTTAACTGCCCTTTCACTTAGTATGATGACCTCTAGGTCTGTCCAGGTTTCTGCAAATGGCATTACTTCACCCTTTTTAATGGCTGAGTAGCATCTCACTGTATATACATATACCACAGCTTCTTTAGAAACTCACTTTAAAAATGAAGATACAGATAGGTTAAAAGTAAAAGGATGGAAAAAGATACATTCTGCAAATACTAATCAAAAGAAAGTTGAAGTACCTGTATTATTACCAGAAACAAGGAATTTATCAGGGATAAAGAAAGACATTAAATAATGATCAAAGGGTCAATTCACAAAAAAGGCATCACAATCCTAAATGTATATAAACTCAGCAGCAGAACTTTAAACTACTTAGAGCAGAAACTGATAGAACAGAGAAGAGAAATAGACAAATTTACCATTGCAGTTGAGACTTCAAGACTCCCCTCAGTACTGGCAGGACATGTAGAAACTAATGAATAAGGATATAGAGACAGCAACCAATGGGACCTAGCTGGCATTCACAGTACATTTAATCTGATGACAGCAGAATATTCATCACTTGCAGGTGCACGTGGAACAAGAGAGACCATATTCTGGCCTAAAAAAGAAGCCTTAACAAAGTTAAAAGAATTGAATATGTTCTCTGACGATAATGGAATTAAACTAGAAATCAATAACATAAAGATACTTGTAATATCCCCAGTTAGTTGAAAATTAAACAGCTCACTTCTAAATAACCTGTGGCTCACTGAGGAAGTCACAAAAATTAAATATTTTGAATTGAACAAAAATGAAAATGCTACATGTCAAAATTTGTGAGAAGCAGCTAAGCAGTGTTTAGAGAGAAATGTTTAGCATTATTAAATGCTTATGTTCAAAAAGAAAAAAATTCTCAAAATCAGTGACCTAAATAAGCTTTCACCTCGAGAAAATAGAAGATGAAGGGCAAATTAAACCTAAAGCAAGCAGAAGAAAAGGGAAAGGAAAGCTAAAAGTAGAACGAAAAATCAGCAGAGAAATCAGTGAGATCAAAAGCGAGTCCTTTGAAAAGATAAATAAAATTGATAAACTTCTAGCCAAACTGACTGAAAAAAAGAAGATTCAAATTACAGTATCAGGAACGAAAGAGGGGAATTTACAGCAAATCCTGTCTGCATTGAAAGGAGAATAGGGAACATAATGAAAAGTTTTACTTCCATAAGTCTAAACTGATTAAATGAACAAATTCCTTTAATGATGAAACTGCCAGAGTTTACTCAAAAAGAAATAGATAACCTGAATACTGCTGTATTTATGAGAAAAAAAAAACCCTGAATCTATTATTTTAAATGTTCCCACAAAGAAAACTACAGGCCCAGATGATTTTCCTGGTGAATTCTACCAAACATGCATGGGAGGAATAACATCAATTCTATACATATCCTCCCAGAACATGAAAGAGGAAGGAACACTTCTCAACTCATTTTATAACAGCAGCATTAATCTGATACTAAACCCAGAAAAAGACACTGGGAGGAAAGAATACTGCAGACTAACATTTCTCATGAACATAGACAGAAAATCCTTAATGAAACATTACCAACTTGAATTTAGCAAGATATGAAAAGGATACTACATCGTGATCAACTGGGGTCTATCCTAGAAATATAAGGCTGGTTCAGTATTCAAAATCAATTAATAGAATTTACTCTATCAATAGGCTGAAGAAGAAAAGCCATGTGATGGTCTCAATAAATACATGAAAACATTTGATAAAGTTTAATATTCATTCATGGCATTAAAAAAAAATCCTCTGAGCAAACTAGAAATAAGAAGTAACTTCTTCAACCTGATGAATGGCATCTATGAATAACCTACAG
This sequence comes from Camelus bactrianus, assembly GCF_048773025.1. Lineage (NCBI taxonomy): Eukaryota > Metazoa > Chordata > Mammalia > Artiodactyla > Camelidae > Camelus > Camelus bactrianus. The sequence goes on from NC_133566.1 coordinate 2,718,554, forward strand.
TTAACATCATACTTGATAGTGAATTAGTGAATTCTTTCCTGTGAACATCAGATACAAGGCAAGGATGTTCACTCGCAGCACTCCTGTATTCAGCATCATTCTTGAAGTCCTAGCTATTGTAAAAAAGTAAGAAAAAAGCTATATAAGACGTACATATTAAAAAGAAAGAAATAAAACTACTACCAGATTCTCAGATGGCATGAATAGCTACATTGAAAGTCCCTGTGTGAGAAAATGACATAATTTTAACATAAGACCCAAATAAAAGAAGACAACTTCGTGCTCAGGGACACAGTGGCTCAGTATTGTAGAGATGGCAGCTCATCTCTAGCTGATTTACCAGTTCAGCGTAATTTCCATCAAAGCCCAGTGCTATTTGTGTCTGGTATTTAAGCAAACTGGGTCTAACATGTATACCGATGGATAAAGGGCCAAGGACAGTCAGTATGTTCCTAATGTACAATGTGAGGAGCATGTGCCAGGCCAGTGATCAGATCTGTATATAAATAGCTTGTAATAAAGACAATGTGGAATTTCCTCAAGGAAACAGAACAGAGATGCTGGAAACAAACCCTCACGTAAGGCAACTTTGATGTTATAGTGAAAATCCTGTTCAGATCTTCAAGAAGGAAGAGAATGTTTGGTAAGTAGCTCTGGGATAGTTGCTTATATTTACAGAGAAAAAGAAAATAGTGCCTGTATTACTGCCACACACAGAAGTTAGTTCCAAATGGATTAAAGGCTGAAATGTTAATGGTACAACGTTTTTAGAAGGAAAAAATGAAAAATGACTTTCCTACCTTGGGATGTGGAAGGATTTCTTAAGCAAGATGTAATGGCTGAATTTTAATGTTGAATATATCAACCACTTAAGAGAAACACTTTTGTTTCTATCAAGTGATGTATTAAATGATTCAAAAAGATAAACCACAAACTGGGAGAAGGTATGTGTAACACAGATAACTGACAAAAGACTAGTGCACTTTCACAAATCTGCAAGAAAGACCATTCAGTAGAAAAAAAGGACATAAAACATGAATAGGAATTTCACAGAAGAAGAACAAATAGCCCAGAGATGTGTGAAAATAAGTGCAGGCTCATCACGGGTCAAGGAAATGTGAAATAAGGCCACAGGTAAGTAGTAAGATGCAAATCAAGAAACCTGAGAAGGGATAAGAGACACAGTGTGAATCTACAGTAATTCATATCCACTGCTGGATGGGTTACAAATTGGTACAACCACTTTGAAAATAATCTGACATTATTCTGTAAAATTGAACATTCATAGACCCTATGATTCAACAGTTTTCCTCCGCTGAATGTCAGACTCCTACGCATAGGTATCAGGTGACAGGGCGTGTATAAGGACGTCACGGTGCTTCCCTGAGGGTAATGGCTAACCGCAGGGGACAATTCAAGTGTGCCAGTTGGAGAACAGATGTATAAAATGTGATCTGTTCGTATAAAGGTATGTTATATGGCAACGCAAGTGAGTGAACTGTTCCACTTGGGATGACACGAGTGACACAATGTTGTGTGAAAAAAAGTCAGTCCCAAACACTGCATAACGAGGAGACAGCTGTGTGAGAGCTACGATGCAGACTCCGGAGCTGGAGGGCCCGGGGCTTGAGTTCTGGCTCCGCCCTCACTAGGTGTGTGTCCTTGTGTAAGTCACTTCTCCTGTCTATGCTTTAGTTTCTCACCTGTCAGTGATGGTTGTTGTGAGGGTTAAAAGATTTAATACGTATAAAGTGCCTATAAAATAGTGTGGTGCTACATACACGTTAGCTATTCTTGCCCCTCTGAATTCCACTTCTATTAGGCAGTTTTGTCTTTATTATTTGCTTTTTGTTGTTATTTTAAATTATGTGTTATTATTTGCCATCCCCCACTGGATCTAATATATGGTTTCCAATTGAGGGCAATTGGAAAATAGAGAGAAATATAAAAAAATAATTAAATAACTGTAATACAATTGCTGATTGAAGCAATCCTTACTACGGATTCCGTTCCTTGCAAGATCCTAGGATATACTAGTCTCTAAGGAAGGCAAATACACTTTTCTTCCCCCATACAATTCTACGTATAGAAGGCATAACTGAACTTGGACCTTATTATGCTATCTATCTATCATGGACAACTTTGCAAATAAACCTGTGTAGTCCTGTGCCAGTATGAAACCTCTAGGAAGAATTCCTATGGAGACTGCCTGAAACATGATTTAAAAAAAGAAGTCAGTAAGCAATGAAAGTTAATAGACAGACTCAAATATAGAAAGATTTACTTACTTACTCCTTGGTGTTATGTCCTCATTTAGACCTATAATTATATTTTATCCTGAAGTTAGAGAAGTTAATTATCCATTATCTATCACCCGAGGGAATTTAGGGAATCCAGTGAATGGTACTAAATAAGTGGAAATAATATGAATTTTACATACTCCCCTTCCTGCCCTCTTGCTACCGTCTGCTGTTAACGTTGTTCTGTGACTCCACAGAGTTAACAGTATTCAACTATCCCCTAAGAATGCTTGTAGGTCTGTTTGTAGATATGTATGTGACTGTGTAATTTAAGTGCAATTCACATGAGAAATTGACACACTGTAAACTGTACTTCAATAAAATATATATATACAAAAAATACAATTCAAAGTGATCAGGCAAATCTTATAGCAATATAGAGAATCTATAAAAGTGTTGCAGAATTACTAGAAGCAAAAGTGACAAATGAAGATCTGGTGGAGTCAGGTGATAAATAATTGAAGAAAAAATCCACAAGATTCATGACATAGGTAGGTCAAAGGAGTGTGATTTGATAATTAAGGGACTATTAGAGGTCCTTGGGGAAAATTATGGAAAAATGTTTTTGCAACAGTTACCCTTCTTTATGATAATATGAAAAATTCACTTTGAAGACTGTCATAATTTTGCTAGTAATTTTTAATACAGTGAGATATACATACAGAAGAGTATATAAAATATCTGTATAGTTTACAGAATAGCTATTCCTGGGTCAGTAAACAGTACTGCCAAGCACCCCAGAGGCCAGCCGGTGACTTCATCAATCCTCTCTGAACCTGCAGAGATAACTCCTGTCCTCTGTCCTGATCTTTTTCCCTTGGTCTTCTATTTTGGTTTCATCATCTGTGTATGCTTCATTGAGTAATGTTTAATTTTGTGATTTTATGATGTGAATGCTATTTTTTATGTGTATTCCTTTCGGTCTTTCTTCTTTTGCTCAACGTGTTTGTGATACTCATTCTTACGTGGTGTGAGGCTCCAGTTCATTATTTTTTCAGTCCTGTATAGTATTCCCTGTAAAAATGAAGGAAAATACATGGTGTTAGACACAGCTGATATTTTGTATTTCTTTTAAGAGCCTAAAAATGTTTCTTTTTATTTGACAAATACTTTGCATCTGGCTATTGTGTTATGTGCTTTTTTATTTGTTTTTGTTTTTAGCTGCATATAAAAAAAGAACAAAGTAAGTGCAGGTTATAAAATGATAAGCTTATTTTTTCAGAGTATTTGATTTCATAAAATCTTAATTTCATTGTTTCTAAAGCATCATGAAATATTTAAAAGGAAAATACTAACCTGAGGGAAACAAATGTTGGAACAAAGGTAGCAAATGTTCTTATGGTAGAAGACAGTATACACATTGGTAAGATAAACACTAAAAACAGTAGAAAATGGGAAAAGGAAGGAAAAGGCATTTCACAAAGAAATAGATGAACTGTATACAGGAAAAATGCTAAACTGCACTGAGGGTTTTAGATTATACTAGAAATTAAAGTAGTTTCTTTGATGACACTTTTTTCTTTACATTTGTGGGACCTCATGATTTTCAGGCATTTATGTTTTTTAAGAAGTTTGGTGTAAGAATCTATAAAGTCAAAGTCAAGTTCTGGTAATGTTTTATTTCCCTGCATTAGCAATTCTTCTAAGACAGCATGACTTACTATGTCCTCATAGAAAGACAGCATGAGAGCATGTACATGGCAGGGCAAAATTAAACATATGCTCACAATCAAATTAATGTATTTCATCTGTCTTCAACTAATAACAACCTGTCATGTTATCTATCTGAGTAGGGGCATAGACAGTTTATTTTGTGTTTGGAGTAACTTCTTGGAGGTAGTTAATGTGACAAGTAGTTTGTCTGAATTGAGTATAACCAGATCAACAATCTAGATGTTTCCTTGATAACCTAAAACTTACTGTGAAAATCCGTACGAGTACTATATTTGTATTTTGCTTCTTTAAGTTAGGCAGAGATGTATTTTACAATAATTTCACAGAGATCATCTGTTTCTGCCATTGTATATGGACTAAGATGCATTAAAAAGTTTATACTTTTAGTGATTTCTTTCCACTGACAGGGATTAGACAATAATATAGTTAGCGTCACACAATACTTTCCCTTTTTTTAAAAAACATGAAGTAATGCATTCTGGTTTGAATAAAAAAGTCATATTCATTGTAGAATATGTTCTTATAGCATGTTAAAAAGTGGATTTTTAGGAAAATAAGTATATTGTAAACTTTTAGGCCAATATAAAAAAATAATATACCAACTGTTGTAATGTTTTTCAGAATTTAAAAATTTTACTTAAAATTTTATATTCTTTAGTTTGATCAGTAACTCTGATTATTATACATTTGATTTACAGTTTTTAAACTACTTATTACACTCAATACTGTATCTTTGAAAACTATTCTGTTTGTTATATCAACAATCCTATAAGTAGATACAATGGAGATCCTGACTATGGATGCCTGAATGCCAGGAAACAAACAGGACTTACAAACAAATAAGACTTAAAAAGAGAAGTTGTCATATACTTGGCTTATTAGCATTAATGTGTGTATTTTAGAAGTCAAAATATATACATAATTTTAAGCATAAGGAAATCAAATTTAATAAATTATTAAGGGTATTTAATTTGTTGTGTGTGGATTAATCATGATGGATCATTTTTAAGCATTATGTAATTCCCCGATTTGTATGTACAACTGCAAGTACTTTGTAAAGAACTTTATATAATCAAGTGCTAGGCACAGAGCATCTTATTTTATAATGCCGATGGGCTCAGTTTTATGATTTTTTGATGAATACTTAAAGTACTAATAAGCAATAACCAGGTTTATAATAGTTCACTTTTTTATAATAACGAGCATTTAAAGTTTGTATGTCTTTATTCTTTTAATTAAAACTCTAAATAAAAGACTTTAAAATGACCATTCCAAAGGCTAATGTTCCTTCTTTGTGAGACACTGAATCTGGAACCAGAGGGCTTGATTCTGATTCTGGTGCTAGCAATGGGGCTTTCCTTAAATCACTCTGCGCCTCAGGCTTTTTGTGTGTGAAATTAGATTAATGCTTTACCTGTTTGTCAAGATTGTTATGGGGCCACAAAGTTTTGTAAATTTTGAAACAGACTTTAGGTTGCTCCAGAAGTCTCTTAAAGTGGTTTCTCTGTGTCTGTCTTGCCCTCCTGTTTCCTTTCTCCTCATAGTAGCCCGAGTCATGTTCTCAGATGCAAAGGCCACGCTGTGCCACTGCTTACAGCCCTCCACTGACTTTGCGTCGCTGTATTTGAGCGATAGCCTCACGTTAGACTGCACGTCCCCACTCCTGCACATCACGCGTCTTTGTTCTCCTCAACTGTACTCAGTCATTTTCCTCTTCCAGGGTTTGTCCTGGTTGTTCCAGTGACTGAAATATTTTTCTCCTCCAGCCTCCACTTAGCTTGATTGGCTTATTCTCATCTTTCAGACTCAGATCAAAGAGGTTCTCCATAGCTACTGTGTAAAATTGTCAGAATCGCTAGCTTGCTTCCAGTCACTCTGTTACTCTTTATCTGCTCAGCAACGCCTCTCCCCCTCCTGCAATTTCTGGTTAGGCTTGTCACACTGACTTGTTTGTCTACGTGTTTACTTGTCTATCAGCCCTCCTCCCTCCTTGACGTGAGGGTAACACCAGCCTTGCTCTCTCACTTACTGCTTGTGCCTTGCGTAGTGCTAGACACGTAACAGGTGTGCGTGTTTAGTAAATGAATTTTAAGGTGTTGCTTTACTTCTCTTAAAGGAGCACATGAACTTTTTTTGGATAGCCTGTGAGTTTTGTAACTACACTGTTAATCTGAATCATCTTTAGATTAATTAATATGCACTGGAATGACTAATTACTTTTGGGAGAAAGAATAATCAGCTGCATGTGTGTGAGGATAAAACTCGCCATCTTCTATTTTTAAAGTTATGATATAGATAATGGCAATTATTTACAATTTGTAAAGGACCTTACATGTTTACAAGATAACTGAACAGAAAAAGAAGTCATAGTCCTGAATCTGTAGGAATGCAACATTTTTAATCATTTGTAATTTTCTTTTGAATAGTCTGAATTTAGAAATAAAAGTTGTCACTGTGTAGTTAATGGAAGTGCTTTGAATCCAGCTTGGGAAAGTCTCATATATGTCACCCACAAGAACTTCCTTTTGGGGTTATATTTTTGCTCAGATGGGCTGGACTGTCTGAGGTGAGATGGGTGAAAAGCAGAGCGGTATAGATGTTACCCATGTGCATGTGAACTTCTTAGCATCCCATAGTGACAACATGTCTTCCTGACGCTAAAGCTGCTTGCAGATTCATTCTGATGTAAAATCCTTACCTCTTGTTTTTCTCTTTTCTCTGACAAACCTCCATCTCTGCTTCACTTGCTCAACTGCATTTGTGCTGAACAGCCCCCAGCCCTTCCATCACCCTCCCCACTCCCCAGACATTCTCTACCCAGAATATCTTATCCTTTAACACAGAAGCCGTGTTCCAGAAAGGCGGTAATGGGCTGACAGCCTCAGAAAAATGAACAGACCCTCTGGAGCTTCTCCATATCACAGGCGGATTTGTCAGGATTAAGAGAAATACAGTACCCCAGAAAATGCCCTGATTGTTGCCACCTTTCTGTTCTATCCAGTTCTACTGTAAAACAAATATTCTGCAAAAACAAAATTAGGTAGGTAAGGACCCTCAAACACTGCAATCAAGCTAAAGTTAGGTAACCAGAGACCCTCAAATAATACAGTCAAGCTAAAACTATGTGGTCATATAGATTAGAGCTAGCCAGGGCTTTCTGTTCCTTCAAAGTGGCTTTTTAATTTTAAACTTTTAAAGAAATCTCGAGTTAATGGGCCTGAGTTTCAGTTTTCTAGCTTCCTGCCTCCCTCAAATCCACACCATCTTCCCGCCTCAGCCTATATGAAGATTAGAGTACTGGTCAACTCAAGTAAGTTAAAAAAATGATAATAACTCGAGTGGTTTGCTCCAATGTAGACAACAATGAAATCAACAGGGCTGTGCGCCTACCTCCCTGAGCGTTCCTATTTTCCTTATGTGCCAAGCAGAGGGATCACAATGACCAGCATCACTGCTAATTTTAGCACTGCCCAGTCTCAGGTTATCCAGCAAGTGACCATTCCAGAGTGATCTCCATTCCATAAACAGCTGCCTTCCCACATCTCCAAAACTTTGGAGGGAAAATAAAAAACAACCCTGAGTTAGTAGTTAACATTAGAATTCCAAGAATTCTCATTTCTCCTGAGGTCTTTTCCATTTCATTCATTCTCTCTTCCTATTTTGTACCATCTCCAGCAGGCGCTCCAATCCCCTTTCTTCAAAATAAATTCCTACTCATCTTCCAATAAATTTGCTTCATTCACTTGAGCCCATCATGGCTTCTCCCTAATTTTATCACCCATGTTATACAGTCCCATGAATCTTTCTATTTTTAAGAGAGTTTAATACTTGCAAAACAAGTGGATTCTATAACCACAGTGTGTCTGCATATAAGCAACATACTTATTGAATAGGAACAAAAAGAAACTGTCTCACTTTTAAGATTTTTAAAGCAGAGCAAAAGTACATAGTAGGGTAAATGGACCAAAGCTTGGTTGAGTTAAATCATCAATAAAATTAAGTACATGGATAATATCACTTATATGTAAAATCTAAGAAAAATAATAATGAAACAAATGAACTATTATTTGATGGGTTATTATTTATAACTTAAATGATTGCATTCTGGAATGTGTGTGAGCACACCTGACTGTCCTTTATGACTGGATCACCACATCCTGTTGATTCTTATTTTGTGGCTGGCTTTATTCCTTTGGTAATGATGTAAGTTTAAAACCTAAAGCTCTAATCTGTTCTTCAAAACAATGATCAGCACATATACAGAATGTGCAGTATTTTGTATACATGTGTCTACATGCACTATAATGTGTATGTGCAGTCAAACTGTAATAATTCTACCTGCTAAAACTGGAAGAAATAATTAAGTACATGGATAAAGCTGATAAACCAGAGAATTCTACCTTTGGCTTGAGAAGTATTAAACTGAAGAGAACAGGAAACCATTCTTTTTGGCATCAATATTACTGTCTTCAGAAAACTCACTACAATGAACATCGAGGAATGGGGGTTCAGCAGAGAGAGGAATGTCCGGCTTGTAAAATCCCTCAGAATGATGTCATATGACAAAGAGGCAACTGAAAGGAGGATTCGAAGGACACAAGAAAAGACCTAGTAGAGGCCAGTTGGGTAAGATCACATTTTAAAATATTCCATGGATGTCTTAGAGGTAGACAATATGAAACTAATGAGAATCACAACCAAGGCCAGTCCAGATACATGAATGGAGACCGGTTCCATAGAGAGTGGAACTTTGTAAGTGTTAGGATGGTACAAATAGAATGTATTGCCCTAAAAATGTAAGAATTGGTGAATTTCCTGTCATGGGTTGTGACTAAGGAGAAAGTGAGAATTTCAGAAATATTGCAGAAGAGAGTAACTCAGTAGTTAGAATAGATTTTAATTAGTGTTATTTCTTAATTCTAAGGTTTCATTTTATTTTTATCTTTAAAGTGAGTGTCTGAACCCAATATACTTTTCCAATTTTCTTCAAATTTGCCTCAAAATTGTCCATATGGCTATTTGAATTAAGTGTTGGAAACTTCTAGACACTCAGGCTTATCTTCCTTCTTCACTTTCTGTCTACTGATCAGCGTGTCCATTAGGAACATGTTTTCATCACTCAGCTGTAACTTCACGGCCCAGCCCTCGCAGCAGCTGGTCTTTTGGAGTGAGGCTGAGATGGAATCTTTCACTATTTTGCTTTGCTCTTGAAGCCTCCACTTACAAGAAACTGTGTCCAGAATGATTTATTTTAATTAGTGGCTGGTCAACTCAGGGAGGCCTACTTCAAACAAGTCATTCTAGATGTGCACTTGATAATTTAAAGCCACGTGTGTATCCAATGTCCTGAGACAGGAAGAGAAAATAATTTCTAATAATGAAATCATTGATGGTTAGAACGATTCTAGCAGCGGACAGCCTCTCCTCACAGTGTCTCCTGGGATTCTTTGTTTTCTACTTTTGACAATCAGAAAAAGTCATGTTTCTTCTTCAAAAGAAGCTGTAGAGCTGTTTAACTTCTGCTTCTTGAGTCTGCTTGTCTAGTTGGTTACAAACAGGTGTAGGTGTGACATTTGTTTGACTCCTGTGTGCATTGAGAAGTCTGAAATAGTGTAAGAACAAAGTTTCTATTCACTGAGATTAGCTTTTTTAAACTTTTTAATTAGGTAGGTTATTCTTTTTTAAATACTGCCTCTTTGGTGAAGCAGTTCCTTTGAGCAGCAGTAGGGCACGCAAAGTGCCTGGCTGGCCTGTCCTTTTACAGAGTAAGGGGCGGAGAAGAGCAAGCTTAGAATTGTCATCAGACTTCTGAGTAAATATCTTAAGAATGAAGACAGTCTGATGATCAGAATGACGACGATGACAGCAGGGCTGACCATTGTAAGTACAGATCTGAGACAAAAGAGAACCCCCCACCCCCTTTTTTGGTTTAGTGCTGCATTTGGTTGTAGGACAAAGAAAAATGTAAAATTGAATAAGAAGTAGGATCTAGAAGGTAACAAAATGATGGCCCCAATTAAAAATAAAACCCATTCTATACTTTCTGCTCAATTTTTCTGTAAACATTAAAGTCTCTAAAAATAATTTCAGAAAACTACAGTAATATTAGATTCACCATTAGATCTTGTCATTTAATGGTTTAATAAAGAAATATTACCAATTTTTAAAGATCCAAGCCCTTAGTGTTAGCTGCTAATGTACAAAACTATGCAAAATGAATTATAGACTTAAATAAAGTGCCCAAGAAAATCTTCCTTAAATGTGGCACAGACACAGAATGATATATATACAGCGTATTATATTATAAGAGATGTTAACAAATTAACCTGTCAGACCGGCAGATGGCATTAATAAAGCTTTCTGTTTCTAAGAACTTTTTTAAGTTTATGACCCACAGTTTCCTAAAGTAAGCCAAACAAGCTTTTTAGTAAACTTAAGTGATTCTCAATCTAAGAGGCACAGTAGGTTGCTCTGGCATAGATTTTCAAAATGCTACTGTCTAACCTTTAACTTCCCTTATCTGCTTTTGTCAGATTTTTCAGCAGAGCTGATAAAGCTCCTGTACCAGACAATGCTAAATAAAATGCAACAGAAAAATGGACTCACATTGCGCCAGTTCAGTCCTCTGATGAAAGACCCTTGAGAAGAAATGACACATGATAGAAATGGAGTAAGTTGTTCTCATTTTGGATCAGAATCCACCATGAAGGTACAGTCAGGTTTAAGTGTGTTTGAGCAGCTGGAGGGGCAGCTTAGCAGAAATCTGTCCACATCAAGAGCTAAGCCATTTCCAGGAAAAAGAGGGGTAGAAACAAGCAAACTTAACTTTGTAACAAAGTTGGCTTCTTATAGAGAAGTCCTCCTTCTGAACACACAGAGTTGAGTCTGAAAAAAAGGAATGAATGCATTCTTGACCTGCTCCACTGTGATTTATTGGGGTGAGAGAGAGAAACCACAGTAACAATTAAAAGATGTGCTTTTTAACCAAACCTAAGACATAGATTCTCAAATTTTAACATGAATGTGAATTACCTGAGGAACTTGTTAAAAGGTAGGTTCTGATTCAGTTCGCATGTTGGACCAGGTGAGGCCAATGATACTGTGTCCCAGAGAACAATGCAAGGTCTCTGATATTAGGGTCTAAGCAAATATCTGAGAAATTAAGGTCCAATGTGGTAATGTTCTAATAGTCCTGTTTCACAGTGTGGTCAATCAAAAAGAGTAAATTCCCATTCTTGGTCACTAGCCACTGAATAGGTTTGTATTATTACAGGTTTCAGCCTCCACCAAGATATCTGCATGAGACAGTAATGGCATTAGAACAAGAAGATACTGAGAGCAGTTTCCAGAAGCAGCAGCAATATATCGTTTGGTGGCTATAGGATAATAGAATATTGCAAAAGTTAAGGCATTGAGGAGTTCAAGACCATGGGGATGCTCTAGCAAAAACACTCTTAGAAGAGGGAAACCAAGGAGAAGAGGAGAGAAGTGACAGAGGCATAAGAGTGGTTACTGGACTATTTGTTGAGGACTTCAAAGAACCATGCTGGAACGTAACACATGAGAGTTCGGGTTGCACTTGGAGATTGTGGGAGTCTGCTGTATCTATCAGTATAAGAAACGGAATAAACATGAATAAATATGGAAACCACAACAATTCTAATGTTTATAAAAATGTCAGAAGGCCGTTCGTCGAATTTCATAATTTCAAAGGTGCATAAAAAATCATCTTAAAAATTCACATTTTTTAGATTGAATAGATGTTAATGTAAAGTGAACAGGAAGAAGATAAAAGAGGCTTCTGAAGGAGAGAAGACTCGTTTTTCATAGACACGTTCTGAACTGACTTTTTTTTTTTACAAACTGAATTTGCTCAGAGTAAGCTAAGCAAGCATTTTAAAAAACTTTAAAAGTGATTCTTGACTAGGAGGCACATCAAAATGTTCTGGTATAGAGTTTAGAAACACTTTTCTCTAACCTTAACCTTGAAGCTCCCCCCATACACTAAAATATACTAACTTATACTAAGGGTGTACTATATCTTTAAATCCCTGCATAAGACAACAGTGTAGTCAGCACTCACATGTGTTGATGCACAGCACCAAAGAGCTGGCAGTTCACTGCATAACTCAGTATAGCAATTCCCCAATTGTTAACTCATCAAGAGGGGGTTCCTTATACTAGAATTATAAAAGCAAGACAATACTGTTTTAATATTGCCATCATCTGATATTCTATAAATAGCAATAACATTAACTATGCATACATTTAACTTCCCATTGATTATACAACATGGACAAGTACTTTTACATCCATATGCTGGCATCTAAATTAATAAGTGATCTAATCACAGCTTTTCAGGTAAAAGCTGGCATCGGGATAATTCACTTATCTGGTTTATGGTCATGTACTTTTACAAAGACAACCTAGTGTATTGGAAAGAATACTGGCCATAGAGGCAAGCAACGTAGATTTTAATCTTTATTCTGTAATTTACTAGCATTATGACCATGAGAAAGTCACATAACCACTTTTAAGACCCAATTACCCTACCTATAACATCAGAATAGCTAACTTACTTATTGACTAGTGAGGATTAAATGGAAAAGCATGGACTATCAAGCTGATAGATAATAGAATGTAAATTCCACACCTCCTCTCTGGGCTGGCATGCCTTCTTCTGTAACGTGGGGACAGTATTATGATGGGTGCCTATTTCACAGATTTATGGTGAGGATCAAATTAACTAATGAATAGGACATTTCTGATGTTTTTGGACACTATACTCACATTTTGGCAGTCTCCTAAGGTAGAAAACAGAGATCTCATTTAGAGTCACTCTTGCAGCTCGGATTTTCTGCCAAAAATTAGTTAAACTGGGTACTTGGTTACCGATAAGGACTCTGAGCAGCACAGCTTTTAGCCTTTGCTTTGTAAATAGTCTACACTTGCAGTTGTTCTTTCTTTTTTTTTTTTTTTTTTTGGAAGCTATACTTTGTGACAAAATGACTGTCCTAGACAAATGTTTGACAAGATTTTGGGTATATTTACCAGAGTCTTGCTCAATTAAATCTGTTCATCAACTTCCCACAAATAGGAAAGTAATATTATACATCTGAGAGGGACTCAAGATAGTTTAATAATTTGTGATGACTGAGTAATCATAGAGAAAAACAAAAAGTGAGATATCTGTCTTCTTTTTACACCAATATAAATTCTATAACCAAGACTTAAATGTAAAAATCAAATTAATAAAAATGTCTTAGAATATGTTAATTTAAAAATAAGTCCTACCTTTAAAAAAATAAAATAAACCCTACTTCAAAATGACACCTGCATCCCAATGTTCATAGCAGCACTATTTACAATAGCCAAGACATGAAAACAGCCTAAATGTCCATCAACAGATGACTGGATAAAGAAGAGGTGGTATACTTATACAATGGAATACTACTCTGCCATAAAACAGGATACAATAATGCCATTTGCAGCAACATGGTTTGACCTAGAGATTGTTATTCTAAGTGAAGTGAGCCAGAAATAGGAAGAAAAATACCATATGATATCACTCATATGTGCAATCTAAAAAAAAGACACTATGAACTCATCTACAAAATAGAAATATACTTGCAGACTTCGTAAACAATCTTATGGTTACCAGGGAAAGGGGGTGAGAAGGGATAAATTTGGGAGTTTGAGATTTACAAATGCTAGCCACTGTATGTAAAAATAGATTTTACATATAGTGGCTTCTGTATAGCATAGAAATCTATGTTCAGTATCTGGTCATAACCTCTAAAGGAAAAGCGGCTACAGCCACCAACTGACGGAAACAAGATCAGAAAGGAGAGTTGTCACCCTAGAGCCCAGTCCTCCTAAAGTCCCTGTCTGCCGCTGACGCTGCCCCCTGACCGCACTGCGCCCTCCTCCCAGGAGCAGACTGCCATGAAGACGTGGGTCCTGCGAGGCAGAGGCGGAGGCTGCTCCCAGGATAGGCCTGGGGGAAGATGGGAGCAAGTCCACCTGCTCCCCCTGGGGCAGCACCCCTCCCCGCAGCCGCCCCCCCCGAACACGCTGCGCCTGTCTCCCGGGAGCCCACTGACCTGGAAACAAGTGTCCTGCGAACCTGGGGCAGCGGCGAGAAGAGGGGCGCTGCCCCTAGTGAACTGGTCAATTTCTCCCCGTCATCCCCGCGGCAGGGCCTGGGGGCGGCCTCTGCTGCCCCAGGTTCGTGGGACGCAGGTGACAGGTCAGCCTGCTCCCGGGAGGCGTGCGCCATGGGGTCAGAGGCGGCGGCAGCGGCGGGTTTAGGGATCTGCCTATGCGAGCCTGTGGATTTCCTTCTAACTCCCCCCGCAGCCTGCCCTAGGCTCGTCCTGTGCTACCCCAGGTTCTCGGGACTCAGGTGACAGGTCATCCAGTTCCTGGAAGGCGGGCGCTGTGCCGTCAGGGGGCTGCGGAAGCGATGGCGGAATTGGGGCTGCCCTGTGTTAGCGCGGGGATTTGCTCCCCTTTCCCGCTGTCGCTGCCGCCGCCCCCGCACACTGGCCTCACTGCGCCAGCCTCCCAGGAGCAGACTGACCTGTCACCTGCATCCCACGAACCTGGGGCAGCAGAGGCCGCACCCAGGACAGGACGCAGGGGAGATGGGAGCAAACCCACAGGATCACAGAGGCAGACCCCTCTCCCCGCCGCCGCCTCTGATGCCGCGGGCGCCGCACCCTGACGGCACCGCGTCTGCCTCCCAGGGGCAGGCTGACCGCCAGACGGCTTGCACGGGGCAGCCCCCATCCCACCGCGGCGCCCCCTGCGGCCCCGTGACCACAACGCATCCGCCTCCCAAGAGCTGGCCATGGCCTGAAGGCCGGTCGGAGCTGCTCCCTGGCTGTCCAGCGCCCTCCCACCTCCCGGAGCTGCACCCGCTTTCTCAAACCCGGGTATACCCGGCAGGGAAGACACGGGGTTCAGGGACTACGAATGTGGGGGAGGGGCACCGTGAACCAGGGCGGCGCCCGGCACCCGCCTCAGGGCCCTAAGGAGCTGCGCGGCCCGGGCCTCACCCGCCGGCTCCCCGACCTGCGCCCCTTTACCTGCCCGGCGACGACAGGAGAGGCGACGGCAAGCGGCGGCGCAGACCCCAGGCCGCGTTCCTCCTCGGGGACCTGGTCCAGGAGCACCTGGCTCCGGCCCAGCTTCCACACGCTCTGGGCGGGTTCCGGCGTCCGCGTCCCTCCTCCTCCCGCCCGCAGCGCGGACGCTCGGGCTGGGGCTCCTGCTGTGCGGGGCGGCGGGGCGGCGGGGCGGCGGGGCGGCGGGGCGGCGGGGCGGCGGGGCGGGTCCCACGACCGCCCCGCAAGGTCTCCATCCCGCCACTGACTGGACCTTGCACCCAACCAGCACCACCGCCGGCCCGGGCCAGGCAACACCCCCAGCCCCGCTCCCCCTGCTCGCCTCCCCTTCCCACCCCATTGCTGTCCCTGTAGCCCCAGCCAGGCCCGGTCTGTGACAGGACCTCCAAAATGGGGCTCCTCCTCACACCGAGGTGCCCGCCCTCACACCGCTCACCCCTCTTGCCTCACCGCAGGACCCCCACCGCAACATCCCGAAATGGTCCGCCTCAGCCCTCAGCCGGGTCAGTTCCACTCGGAGCGGCCCCTCACCGCTCAGCCTGTCCCCCCTCACTCCAAGTGCACCACTACCCCCCAGCTGACCCCCTCACCCATCACCCCGTGGTTGGGGCGGGGAAGTCTGGGCTCCGGTCTCCATGGCGACTGCCAGGAGCAGGGGATCTGGCCTAGTCTAGTGTCTGGCCACACAGCTAGTGTCCAAGGCTACAGGCTGCGGCGGGTCGGGCTGGAGGCAGTTCCAATTCCTGCACTCTGCTCTGTGTCTTCTCTGAGCCAGCGGGTCAGGGTCGTTCAGGGCTGCCCGCCACTGGCCTGTGGGCCATCCGTTGTTGATATCCCTGATGGTGATCGGGCTCCCTAGGGTGGAGGCGCTGGGCTTGCGGACCCGTGGGGGGTGCAGCTGAGCTTGCGGCATGGACAAGCAGACGGGTGGGCTGTGTGCATGGCCTGGGCTCAGCCCAGGTGGGTACAGGGATCCTGGCCATTAGCACCAGGGCAGAGGATGAGGGACTGGAGCTTTGAAAGTGTCCACATTAGGAAGCCAAGGCTGGAGAGCAAAGCAGGCAGCTGTGCTGGCCAGGCCACCTTGGAGCCTGCCACGACACTGGTCCTTTGCATATGGGGAGACTGACCATTGACCAGCCAATGAGACGTTTTGTACCCCCCAACCTTGGTATAGTTTACAGGCAATTGAAGGGATTTGACAGGTAATTTTAATCACCAGTAATTATCACTTTCTCTGCGGGAGAGCAGGTCCACAGTCATGGTGAACCTGGCAGGGCTCCTGCCTGAACCCCAGCCTGGGCAGAGGAGGACCTGCCCAGAAACATCCTCTTACCTCTCACCAAAAGGCACTGTAGTAGAGAAGAACAAATCTGACTCCATTAGATCTGTTTCTTTTCCTTTAACCCTGTGCCCTGTTTTCTGGGCTCAGTCTTGCCAGCTCTGCACTTTGTGTAAAACAATGTTGCCTTTAGCCTGAAATGTACCGGAAAACCTATTCTCAGTGCTCTGACCTTTAAGGATATTGACACTTCTGCACTCCTATAAAGATAACAAGTTGCAGAATAGAAAATAACCTTTGCTTTGTTGGAGGTTTTACAGGGGCACCGGGACCTGACCCACCTGGGCTTCATTTTGAGAAACTCTGTCTGAGTTGTTTCTTTCTATCTTGTCCTGAGCTACACTCTAGAATGTTCGTGATAACACATTTTGCAAAGGGGTAGACAGCGAGTTACTATCTCATCTACAATTTTAAATAAATTTTGAATGAATGACATTTTCAAGTTAGATATCTTCTCAAAAAAAAATCAATTTTCTGTCCATAATGTTACAAATGATGGGCATTTTTCTGTGATGAGGTTTTAACCATTATTCAGAGTGGCTTTTTGTTTTTAAATCTTTTTTTAACTAATAACATTTTCTGTGTATTTTAATTTACTTCAGTATTTTAAACAGAATTGCATTACAAATATGTTTTTAATTGTATTGTTTTTTGTAGTCTTTATGTGACATTGCCAATTATTTTTATATTACATAGAAGTTTTCTCAAATTACTCGCCAGGGGACTAAAGCAGTTGACAGTCAGAATGGTTGGAATTGTGTTCTAAGAAAAATTTCTTTCGCATAAGCATGTATGTAGTCAGGGCATTTTGTGTGTATGCAGCCTGAAGTGGGTATCGGGTATTATGCGTGTTTAGTACCTGTATATTTACTTTTTAATTTTTTTATTTTGATTTTTGTCATGTAGACTACTGTCTTGTTATAATGTATAATGTAATCTTGTCTTGGTATAATGTAATCTGTATTTGTGTACCTTTTTTTAACTTTAAAATCTTTGAATGAAATGTTTAATACTCATTAGAAAAAAATTCAAAACCTTTTCACCAAACCCTCAGGGAAAACTGCCACTTCAGGAAGGTGCCCTACGTTACAGCACAGCCCCTGCACACCTGCTCCCGGCCCCCCGCACAGCAGCTGGAGAAGTGTAAATGCGGAGAGCAAACGGTGCCCTTTGGAGTCAGGTCAGCCAGGGCCTGACTCCCAGGGATGCTATTTATTCTGCCTCTAAAGTGGGGGTAATCATGCCCACAGTTTGTGATCGCTGTGGGGAAAGTGTCTGGCATCACACCCAGCACGTAGCAAGAGCTCAGTATCACCATCACCCGTCACTGTCGTATTATTGGTCGGCATTGTTCATTACTCTTCCTTCTTATAAACAATGGAATAAATCACGAGAACGCTAGTTTCTCTATGAAGTCGGGTTTCCTAAAATCTCTTTCACAGGCTGTGCAATTAAACTCAGTGAATGAAAAGCTTCAGCTTCAGAGATTCTTCTCTGCTCTGACACTTTTCCATGTTGGTGTTGGGAAATATTTTTCCACTCTTAACTCCATTTTTTTTTTCTATCATCAGCATACTTCTACCCTCCTCTTTTGCCCACGTTTCCTTCTCCCTCCCCTCCCCCTGCATATTCACGTTTGTCGCAGGGATCTCTAGGAGGCTCACTCAGGGGCTGTGCTTTGGGGTGAACTCAGCGGTGAGAACTGGGGCCCGTGGCAGCCCCAGCGAGGACAGGCCGCACTCAGCAGGAGCAGAGCTCAGGAGCCCCACACCGAGTCCAAGGACGTGACTCTGCCCTTCAGCGGGGGCAGCGGATCCCCATGAGATCAGCTTTGGATTTGGAGCTCACCGCCTCGGTGGGTTCTCGGGAACCAGCACAAAGTTTCAGCTCTTACACGCCCCGAGGAAGGGGTTTCAGAAGCTTCTGTGGGTGCGGTCATCACAGTGAGTCTCTGCTGCTTGACCTGCTCAAACAACCCTGCTTACAGATTTTCCTCCTAATCATTGTTTGGGGGAAGAAAAAGCCACCACTTTAATGTAACTGATTGTCAGACTCCTAGACTTAACTTGATTGCTGGCTATGATCACAAAGGATCAATTTTTTTCTTTTGAAAAGAATGTTTTTCACACATACTGAGTAGAAAATGTAAACACTCATGTGCCTTCATTGACCTGAATTGTTTGTGAGAAATAAAGAATGTAAGAAAAAAGTCAGTGTAGGAATTTTTTTTTATTTTAAAAGTAAAAAGGCATTTCCAGAAGACATCTCCTATTGACTTCATAATTTTAGTGGGGGAGAGTCCTTCAACCCCATACCACTCAGCTTCAATTTTTAGAAACCCCAGTAGGCAGGGCCAGGAACTTATAAACTAGGTCCTACTCGCCTGCAGTGCCCTGGGGGTGGGTCCCTCGGCTCAAATAACGTGTTCCTGCTCTTCTTCTGAGACGTGGAAATAACATAGCTTCAGCATACCCCACAGGTTTGCAGGGGAGGCCAAATCCCACAATGCGGAGACTTCTCGAAGGAGTAGGTGAGGATGTTTGGGGAGGTTATGGGGGGCTTTGCCTCCGGCGTTGGTCTGGTTTTAGTTATGCTATTTATTTGGAAGTTTAAAGCATCATTAAGGGAGCTCATAAATTGTGCCATTTGTCACAGTGGGGCATGGTTTGAGAAACTCTGAGTCGGAGTATGTGCTTTGTATAAATGTTCTTATGCCAAAAGCATTGTAAGCATTCTCTTAAATGAGTAAAACTAATTTTTTTGCAGTAATCAAACAGAAGTTCAAATATAGTTTATTAACTAAAGTAAAGAAACAGTTAAGTAAATGTTTTAAGATTTTGTTTGGACGAAAAAGGCTTTCTGGGTTCCCTGAGTTAAACCAAGAGCTCCTTCAGATTCCTGCTGGTTTAGACTGTCGGTGTAAATGACCCTATTGACCTGTAACCTGGGTGGCTTGGGGTGGTCTGGGGTGAGGGGGTGAGTACACTGTGGGTAAGAGGGCAGAGGGCTCATTACTGGAGCAGGGAGGGCGCACTTGTGACAGGGAGTTAAGGAGTCATGGGCCTGGGGAGGGAAGAACCTGCAACCCTTGTTCTCCAGAACATTTGCTCATGATTAGCTCTCACCTTTGAGGACCCACATCCCCACCCCCTCAGACCCACGTTCCCATCCTCTCAGACCCAGGTTATCGCTTTGCTTATTTTGGTTGAATATATAGTGTTATTTGCCCCAGTCCTGTACCTCTTCAGGAGAGACTCAACTGAAGGAGAACCTGAGAAGACATGAAAGGCTCTCTCCTCCATCGTACTGCCTGTCCACGCCAGACCGTCCCCCTGTCCACACCAGACCCTCCCCACCCACACCAGACCCTCCCCCTGGGCTTTGTGTCCAGTTTCTCATCCAAGGACGGTCTGTGGGGCAGCCATTACATTCCAGCACCTGTGTGGGCTTGGGGACCACAGAACTGACCAGAGCAAATGAAGCTTACAATTTGCTGGGAGATACAATCAGTTATAAAGCTAATTTTAAATAGAGTGTGACAGATTTATTTGGGCCTCAAGACAAGAGGAAAGACATTGTGTTTCCCCGTTTCACCTGAGCTGTCAGAGCCACGGGGGCTCCCACCTGCTCATTCCCCCCACGCCGCTCCCAGCCCTCACCCCAGCCCTCTCTCCCATGCACTTAGCACAGCTGAGACTAGGGGATAAACAGCTGCTAAGCCCATAAGTGTTGTCCAAGATGACTTCAGAAGTCATGTCCATAAGTGACCATGGGAGACCAGATTCTCTGCCAAATTACCCGTTCCTCAGTCACAGCCTAGACTCTGTCAGACCTGTGTTGTTTATTAATCACTTACTTAATATTTGGCAAGACTCAGTTTTCCTGATGAACTTGGACACAGCCATCGTGAGATCATCTGACATCTTTTCTTCTCCCTCTGCAACAGTTTTGAGATGCTGTCCCCTCCTTAGCTTGTGGGTGATGCCTCTAAGTGTCGCCGAGGTCTCACGCCATCTGCTTCTTTTAGCATCATCAGAGAACGGGGAGGACTGTGTGATCGTGTTCAACTCGGACACACGTTCGGGCGCGACAGGTCCTGCAGCTTCTCTGCAGTGGGAACCTCTGTGTGAATTTCCCAGCCAAGTGACCTTTCCGCTTTTTAGCACTTGTTCTCAATTAAGGAGCCACAATTACTTTTTAACCGCCCAGTTCCTGGAATTAGCCTAATGATTTGTACATGCAACAGGCAGCAGCGCTCCAGAGAGACGTGTGCTGTACAAGCTGAGGCCGGACAAGCCCGCCCGGCACGAGACAGAAGAGACCTGGTGATTTTTTGAACACAAAGTATCTTCCAGCTCGAAGGACTGAACTCACCACGTCCCCTGCAGGGCTGCGGTCAGCACCTCACGAGCCACCTCCTGTCACTAGGGTGTTGGCATCTTGGGGCCTAGAGGTTTACTGTGAGCATACTATACTTTCACTTTAATCCATATCTAGAAATTTTTAAGACCCATAAGAATGAGGCTAGAAGGGTGGAATTTCAGATACCAAGCCAGACAATGCACCTGGTGAGTAATCTGACCTCTGCCATCAGTTCTTGGGCACAAGACAGGTAGCCATTCCCCTCTACAAACAGCAGCTAAAGTCATTTATGGAGCCTCATGGCGCTGAGGGAGTCATGATAGGGTCTGGCAAAATCAGCCCTAATTGCCCTCAAATGTGCAGGTACGTTACTCAGCCAAATGGAGTTAAGGTGATGAGCGAGAGCAGCACGTAACAGAAAGGTGCTCCTGGTGACTGCTGCAAAGGAGTCACGTGACAGCTGGGGCGCTGCCCTAGAATCCAGCAGGAAGTGAGAAGGTCTGTGGAGGTCGCAGGTTGTAAACAGTGATGGAAGATGGCACCGTTATGGTCATGACTTGGTTCCACAACCTGATTCTTCTGAAATCTTAGAATCAGGGTCACTCTTAACTAATACCAAAGCACAGGAAGCTTCTCTGGGCTGCTTCTGCTTTCTGGAGACCCACACCCTCATTCCTTGGCCTCTCAGCTATCTTTCAATCAATCTATTAAAATGGAAGTTGATAAATAGCGTATTATCCCTCCTTAGAGTTCGTGGATTTGAAATATAAATTTCTGAACACAAAGTATCTTACACTTTGAAGGACTGAATTCACAACAATCTATAATGACATAATTTCAGAATGTGTGTCAGTAGCAGATACATTTGGAGGAGGGCTGGGGACGATTTCTGAGACACACTTCAGTCAGTGCCCTCACCGCGTACAGACTTCACCACGGACATAGCAGAAGCCCTTCAAAAGAGGCCAACTTGCTAGGAAACACAAGACTGTGTGACAAAGAAATGCGGACTGTGCGTACCTGATCCTCCCAAAGTCACCCACAGCCGCTGTGAACACCTAAATTCACACCCCAAGTTATCTCAGTATCTGGACCTTAAGGAGGGAGAAGGCATAACAGGAGGAAAGGTCCGAAGAATGGAAAGTTTACGATCATCAAAAAAATTTTTCTCTAATTGAGGGAGATTTGCCTTTATATTGTTTGAGATTTTATAAAATATAGTATTCACCTGTTATTTGTATGCTTAAAAGTAAATAATTAATGAAAGAAAGATAACACAGCTGAGGGCTGATCTTCTATTTGCACATAAGCATATAAATCATAAATATGCTTATAAATAATATATATGAAATATGTATGGTTTTCAGTTTCAGCATTTCTTAGATTAGCAATGCATACTCCAGTGAATATGAAAATGCTAGTTTACTATACTTGAATTTTTCTTACTAGTTATTTACAAATCATAATCCATTACACATTTTGAAATTTAATTTCTAATTCTCAATTTGCCTTCATGCTTACTTAAATATCAGGAAGGAATTTCCAAAATTGATAAAAATCCCCTAAAAAAAATTAAAGGCCCTTCAAATTTTTTCTTTTAACCAGTTTGAATTAGGCTTTCAGGGTTGAGAAATATTTGTTCCTTGGATGACATTACCACTTGTGGTCCCAGTGAAATGGCAGTCAGTCTGGGCCCTGCTTTGACTGAAGCTTTGGCCTGAGAGTGGAAGACCTTAGAGGTGAGAGACATACCCATCAACACAGCTACACGGAATTACACAGCCTAACGCTGCAATAACCGCCGTTTAAAAACGAAACTTTAGATTTACTCCTAGGTATTGTATTCCTCTGGGTGCTATTTTAAAGGGGATTGATCCTTTACTTTCTTTATCTATTGATTCATCATTAGTGTAAAGAAATGCAACTGATTTTTGAACGTTAATTTTGTAACCTGCTACCTTGCTGAATTCTTCCATCAGCTCTGGTAGTTATTGTGTGGACCTTTTAGGGTTTTCTATATATAGTAACATGTCACCAGCATATAGTGACACTTTTACCTCTTCTTTTCCAATTTGGATCCCTTTTATTTCTCTCTCTTGCCTGATTGCTGTGGCTACGACTTCCAGGACTATGTTGAATAGGAGTGGTGACAGTGGGCAGCCTTGTCTTGTCCCAGGTTTTAGTGGGAAGCTTTTGAGTTTTTCACCCTAACGTTAAGTGCTATGCTGGCTGTAGGTTTGTCATATATAGCATTTATTATGTTGAGGTAGGTTCCCTCTATACCCACTTTGGTGAGAGTTTTTATCATAAATGGGTGTTGAACTTTATCAAATGCCTTTTCTGCATCTATTGAGATGATCATGTGGCTTTTGTCCTTTCTCTTGTTGATGTGATGTATCACATTGATTGATTTGCATATGTTGAACCACCCCTGTGTCCCTGGGATGAACCCCACTTGGTCATGATGTATAATCTTTCTTATGTGCTATTGGATTCTATTTGCTAATATTTTGGTAAGGATTTTTGCATCTGTGTTCATCAGTGATGTTGGTCTGTAATTCTCTTTTTTGGTGGTGTCTTTGCCTGGTTTTGGTATCAGGGTGATGGTGGCTTCATAGAATGAGTTTGGGAGTATTCCCTCCTTTTCAATCTTCTGGAAGAGTTTGAGAAGGACTGGTATGAGTTCTTCTTTGTATGTTTGGTAGAATTCCCCGGTGAAGCCATCCGGTCCTGGACTTTTGTTTGCAGGGAAGTTTTTTATTCCTAATTCAATTTCATTTCTAGCGATTCATTTGTTCAAGTGTCACTTTCTTCTTGGTTCAGTCTTGGTGGACTGTATGTTTCCAGAAACTTGTCCATCTCCTTTAGGTTGTCCATTTTGTTTCCATAAAGTTGTTCATAATATTCTCATATGATATTCTGTATTTCTATGTTATTTGTTGTAATTTCTCCATTTTCATTTCTTATTTTGCTTATTTGTGCTCTCTCTTTTCTCTTCTTTGTGAGCTTGGCCAGAAGTTTGTCGATTTTACTTACTCTTTCAAAAAACCAGCTCTTGGTTTGATTGTTTTTTTCTATATTTTTAAAAATCTGTATTTTACTTATTTCCTCCCTGATCTTTATCATTTCCTTCCTTCTGCTGCCTTTTGGGGATTTTTTGCTCTTTTTTTTCTAATTCTTTTAGCTGGTGGATTAGATTGTTTATTTGAGGTTGGTGGGGTTTTTTTTGTTTTGTTTTGAGGAAGGCCCGTATTGCTATAAACTTCCCTCTTAGCACTGCCTTTGCTGCATCCCATAAATTTTGTGTGGTTGTGTTTTCATTGTCATTTGTCTCAAGGTATTTTTTAATTTCAAAATTGATTTCATCATTGACCCACTGGATTTTTAGTAGCATGTTGCTTAATCGTTATGCTGTCATTATTTCTCCTTTGTTTTTCTGTAGTTGATTCCTGGTTTCATGGCATTGTGGTCAGAAAAGATGCTTGAGATAGTTTCTATCTTCTTAAATTTGTTGAGGCTTCTTTTGTGCCCAAGTACATGATCAATCCTAGAAAATGTTCCATGTGCTCTTGAAAAGAATGTTTATCCTATTTTGGGGGGGTGTAAAGTTCTGAAAATATCCACCAAGTCTGATTTTTCTATTGTATCATATAATTTCTCTGTTACCTTATTTATTTTCTGTCTGGAAGATCTGTCTAGTGATGTTAATGTGGTGTTAAGTCTCCGACAATGATTGCATTCCCATCAATTTCCCCCTTTATCTTTGTTAGTAATTGTTTTATGTACTTAGGGGCTCCTATATTGGGTGCATATATATTAATGAGTGTAATATCCTCATCTTTTATTAATCCTTTAATCATTATAAAACGTCCTTCTTTATATTTCTTTATGGCCTTTGTTTTAAAGTCTAGTTTGTCTGAAATCAGTAATGCTACTCCTGCTTTCTTGTCATTTCCATTTGCATGGAATATCCTTTTCCATCCTCTCTCTCTCTCTAGCTATGTGTGTCCTTCTCCTTAAAGTGGGTCTCTTGTATGCAGCATATTGAAGGTTCTTGCTTTATTATACAGTCTGCCACTCTATGTCTTTTGATTGGAGCATTTAGTCCATTGACATTTACAGTAATTAGTGATAGGTGTGTGTTTATTGCCATTTTGAACTAATTTTTGCAGTTGATTTGGTATTTCCTCTTTGTTCCTTTCTTCTTCCTTTTGTGGTTTGGTAATTTTCCTTTGTATTATCATGGATTTTATTTAGTTTTTGCGACTCCCTTGTAAGGTTTTGGCTTGTGGTTACCGTTTTTTTGTAAGTCTGTTAACCCATTAGTATAACTGTTTGTATTAAACAGATAGTAGTATAAGCTCAAACCCATCCTACTGAGAACAAAATATTTTAAAAAGAAGAAAAAAACTCTGTATTTTCTTGCTTCCCTCTCCCACACCTAATGATTTAGATGTCTTCATTTACAATTTCGTGTTTATTCTATTTGTAATTCATGGTAGTTATCAACTTTCCAGTTACACTTGTCTCATTTCTGTAGCATCCTGCTTCTTCTCTATTTAGAGTAGACCTTCCAATATTTCTTTCAGCTTGGGTTTAGTGTTGCTAAACTCTTCTAGGTTTTGCTTGTCTGTGAAATTCTTTATCTCTCCTTCTATTCTAAAGGATAACTTTGCTGGATAAAGTATCCTAGGCTGCTTTTTTTTTTTTTTTTTTTTCATTCAGGACTTTGAGTGTATCTTGCCACTCCCTTCTGGCTTGTAGTGTTTGTGTAGAGAAATCAGCTGAGAGCCTTATGAGGGTTCCCTTGTAACTCACTCTTTTTCTCTTTATGACATAGGATTTTGAATGCTTTTTTCCCTAGAAGGCGTTTCATGTACAGCATATATGTGAGCTGATACTGGTTGTGGTATTTTAATGGGAAAGAATTTCCCTGCTGTTGTAGTTTAGAGGGAGGGAGGACAGTGACCCCTCCTGCTGTGTGGGTCACAGAAATGACTAGAGAACAGGAGGTGGCCCACCTGTGTGCCCGATCTGTCTTTTTGAATACTTTCCCTGGAGTACAGCCACGTCTGTTTGTCATTGTCAATGACTGCTTTTGTACTATGGACAGCAGAAATGTGCAGTGGTTGCCTCAGAGGGAGACCATGTAGACAGTGGAACTGGGAATCTTTGTACCTGGCCCTTTTCAGAAAATCCATGCCAGTCTCTGCTGCAGAATATGGGGAGCTTTCAGATAACCCAGAGATGCATGGAGGCAAGGAGGGAGGCTTGGTGGTCTGAGGAGTTGATGTGAGCATCTGCTGGTGGCTACATGCAGGAATACTTTAGCCTTCACCTTCAGCATTTGACAGGACGTATGAATCACGGAGAGAGAAAGAGAAAGAGAAAGAGAGAGAGAGAGAGAGAAAGGAGACACTAGATTATGAAATTACCAAATTATGAGTCGACAGGCAAATCATTTCCTCATGAGCCTAAGTCAGCTTTGAATGTGCAGCTTGAGAAAAACTTGGCTCAGAGGTGACTAAAAGGTCCCTAAAGGGATGCGTGAACCAGGCCAGCAAGTGCTGAGCAAGTCCAGTGAACTCCCCACCCTCACTCCCTGGGCGGGGCACCTCCCCAGGGATCTACACTGGGCTGGACCTACTCCCTGAGCCCCCGGCCTGAGGCATGTGGCCGTGGCGGTCGGTGCGGGGTGTCCAGCTCATCTCAGGCATTGCTCCGGACATCTGGGCCGGCTCGGTGGGAAGGCAGTGGAGGAGATGGGTCAGCAGGGCTCCGCCTGAGTCAGGGCCTCTCTGCCTCCTGGCTTGGTGGGGTCCTGGGGTGGCGTGGTTGGGGGGAGAGGAGAAGGAACCTTGGCTGCAGAGGAGGCATGTTGGGGAGCACACATTTCCCAGGAAATCCCCCAAACACCTGTGAGGTGTCCCTAGACAGTAGCCCCCAAATCCAAAAGCAGCTTTGTTTTCATATTTTAGAGCCGAGAAAGGGCTTTTCAGGCCTGTGATTAAACAGTGAGCAGACAGGGAGCTTCATGGGATTGAAGTGTCTAAATATCACCTACTCTTGCCCGATGCCTCCCAGCTCGGCCTCTGTCCCTTTGTGTCTCATGGGCCCAGGCCCTGCTTGTCTCCGCTGTCCTGCCTGGTCATGGACTTCACCCTATGGTAAATATTGGGATGGGTGGCTTTCTTTTTAAGACATTCAGATGGTAAAGTACAGCCTCTGAGCGCAGTTACCAAGTGTGAACGTCTTCCCCAGGCTGCCAGCTCACTGGTCAGAGCCTGGAGCTGTGAGCCTGAATGGTGGGCCCTGCAGGGCTGGGTCCCCACAGCTTGGGACCCTGTTTCTGGAACTGCCTGAGAAAGATCTTTGAGCAACAAAAACTTTATTTGGCAAGATCAGACTCCAGGCTGCACAGCCACAGGGGTGAGAGCAGGCGGTCATGGTGACAACCTGAGGCGGGGCACTGAGTGTCCACCCGCTGTGTCCACACCCCTTTCCTCCCTGTCATCTGTTTCTCCGCTGTTTCCAGACTGCTGAATCCTCAACTGTCCACGTCAGGCTGACCACTCACCAGGTGGGCCTTATCCTTGAATCCCAGGGACTGCTCGATTGCTGCCCCAAAGCCCACAATTTAAGTTCAGAACCTTTATCACGAGGGTCTACAAAGCACTGGCTATTCTGTGCCAACTTGCTAATGCACAGAAGGAAGAAAATTCAGGATGTGGAGAGAGCTCTCCCCAAAAGCTTCCTCTGTGAGATGGACACCTGCCACAGCCAGTCACCCCTCCTCATCCCCCTGGGATCCCTCTGAAGAGGTGCACAAACCAGCCTGTCTCTGGGGAGGAAGAGCCCACGTTGGGCCCTGTGCTGGGCATTTGACAAGTCCTGGGCATCTTGCTTGATCCTCCAATCATACCCATTTTACAGATGAAGAAATAGGCACAGAGAGGTTGGGGAACTTGGCCAATGCCACACAGCGGCGAACGGATAGCACAGAAGCCACAAGAGGTGGGACAGACCCAGCAGGGCAAGCATGGCGTCCTGTGCAGACAGGCCGCTGGCTCCTGCCCAAGGGCTGTGAGGTAACAGGAAGGCGCCCAGCCTGCCCAGAGGGGCCAAGCTGGGTGACATGGGTGGGCAAGACCAGGATGACGTTGACAAGACCCTGCTCGTGACCCCTCCCCGACTGTAACCGCCCCCTCTCCAGCTTGTGCTTCCACTAAAGCTACCAGCCGCCCCGAGGAGGCCGGGCCAGGCAGCTGGGGGACAGAACCCACCTGCTGGGCCAGCGCGCCTGCAGTGTGGGCAATGGCGCGATGTGGCCGGCCCCGAGGGCTGTGATGGGCGGGGTGCACCCCAGTCTTCTCGAGCTGAGTCACACGCTGGCCCCAGGAAGCCTGGCCACATGACCTCCAGAATGAGGCGATTTGGACTTGCTGTTGAATGTGAGCCAAGTCACTGCTGCTTCTGGAAGCAGAAGGGAGCTGAGCTTAACTGAGCATCCCCTCCCAAGAAGGGGCACCACCTCTGGGGCACATCCCGGGTCAGCGGGGGTGGTGCCCTGATGTCACACGAAGGGCGGGGCATCGCCTGCAGACGCTGCGCGGGGAAACGGCTTGGCCCTGTCTTGTGGGTGCATTTGTGAGACAACTTCTCTGAGGATCTTAGGCTGAGGAAGAGATCGTAACAGGCTCAGATAGACCCAGAAACCCCCCACACGCTCAGATACACACACACGCACCTCAAGACACACTCACCACAATTAAACACTCACAGACACTCAACAGCACTACACGAGCCTTCAGCCTGGTGGACGGCCTGAAGCCCAACAGCCCCAGGCAGACCTGCGACCCCAGGACTTGGGGAAGAAATGGCAGGAACCACCCAGTACAAGGCCCTGCAGGGCCCATGCTGACTGCCCACCTCAGCCCCTGCCTCACGTAGTCCTGCCTTATCCTGGGCCTGCCCTTTCCTGGACTTGCCTTCACATGGTCCTGCCCTCTCCTGAGCCTTCCCTCACCTAGGCCTGCCCTCTCCTGGGCCTGCCCTCTCCTTGTCCAGCCCTCTCCTGGTCCTAACCTCTCCTGGGCCTGCCTGCACCTAGGCCTGCCCTCACGTTGGCCTTCACTATCCCGATCTGCCCTCTCCTTAGCCTGCCCTCAGCTGGGCCTGCCCGTTTCTGGGTCTGCACACACCTGGGCCTGCCCTCTCCTGGTCCTGCCAAAAGCTCCAAAGTGCTGGGTTTTATTCCCTCTGCTTAAAAGTTAATCAGATGCAGACAAATGTGGTTTAGAATACTACATCAATTTTAATCATGCACATATAATATAAAATATTTTCCTTTAATAAACAGTGTCAATATCTTGACGGGAAGTAACTAAAATGTGAGGCAAACAGCCCAGCAGGTAAATGTTTACTTTTCATCTTGTAGATCAGACACTTTTTCTTCATCATCTCCACATGTTCTTCACGTGCTTTCGAAACCAGATCTTGACTTAGACTTGACTTGTCCATTAAGCCTACAAGAGAGTCTGTAGGACTTAGATTCAAGTTCAATAGCAGCTGGAAAGAAAGTGAAAGAATTAGATTCTTAAAATACTTCATAGGTAACTAAATGTCAGTTTATTTTTTAAGAAAAGCTGAGACTTTTCTAAGTTTTAAGAAGAATGAAAAATACCTATATACGATTACAACACAAAACCCAAGATTACTACTCTAGACTTTGCCCAGGGCTGCATGTTGAATTAACTGCTCCTGTGGCTAAGGATCAGAGCGCCTGGTTTTCTCACTCTTCATTCATTTACTCAGCAACCATGTGCTAAGGCACTGTGACAAGCACTGGAACCACAAGATGAAGATGACAGAGTCCACCCTGAAAGATCTTGTACCGTAAACTGGAGAAACAGATGAACAGGCAGTTTCGGTACAGAGACATAAATGCCATGACAGGTATAAAAGAGGGCAGAGTTGGAACACTCAGAAGGGACGTCCAGCTTTGTGTCAATATTGTCCCCTCTTTGGTGGCCGTGATGTGTAAGCAGATACCTGAAGGAGGAGGAGAAAGTGTGGGAGGGAGAGGCAGGAAGGGCGCCCGCGGAGCTGGGCGCAGTCTGACCAGCCGCTGGAGCACAGGGGCAGAGCAGGGGAGTAAAGAGATATGGCTGAAGACTTTGGCAAGAGCCAAATCGATGTGGGTGTTTTTCTTCCAAGCTAAGGAATTTGGAATTTTTCCTGAGGGCAAAATGTTAACCAGTGACAAAGTGAATGACAGGAAATTAATTGTCATCCACCAGGGGACAGGTACATGAACTGTGATTGCTTGAGTCTGGGTTTTTTGCCTCAGTCACTACCAGAAACTCGAGAAGCTGATGACCTCCATGCTTTCTGAGAACAGGTCTGTGCACAGGTGACAGGCCCACAGGGACAACAGGAGAGGAAGGGCACAGCCAAAAACATAGAACACAGACTTCTTGAGATTTTTTTAAAGCTATGGATCACGAGGAATAAATGAGGAATCAGTGTATTTATCATTATGAATGAAATTAAGCTTTGACAGTTTTCATTAGCTATGTGTAAGGAAAAAATTTAACATAGTATGTTATTCAAACAATAGAAACAGGTGCCATTTACTGTTTACAGTGTAGATCGGAAATCAATGTCTAAATTTAATTCAGAAATGTTGGCAACATACCTTCTTTTAATTCTCTAGCTATATTATTCTCCAACTTCTTCCGCATCTGAAATAAGTCAAATATGATTTTTAATGTTTAAGTTAAACAAGAAACACTATCATAGGAATGACAGCTAGCTTATGAAATGTGGCTTTTAAATAATACTTTGAGACTTGACCTAACTTGGGGGTTGCTTAAATAGAAAAACAATCACAGGAATAAAATAAATTCCTACTTACTTTCATTTTAGATAATAGAGAACATATATCTGTAAGGTTATTTAGATTCCCCTGATGGAAAGCACAGTAAACACTGCCCTGTTGGATACACATAATCTCAGAGGGCGATGCCTGATCTTATTAGCACAAATATTTAAACAATTCAAGTCATGTTCTACACTGAATACATTACTTTGCAGCTCTCAGAAAAACTGCCCTTTATAAAAGTTTAGTTTTTTTTAACGTTAATGGATTTTTCCTTAAAGTGAGCTTTCCATTCCTGCACTTTTAGAAAACTAAAATTTTAAGGTCTGTTCTATGCTAATGTTTTTAGCACAGAATCGTAGATGCATAAAATGAAAAAAGGGTTCTGTTATAATGTCAAGTGAAAATTCTACTGGCAAACAAGTTAAACAAATGTATTTTGCTCTCTGTACATGACTAAAATACTTATATCAGAAAATCTGCTTGAAGAAAAGAAAAGGAGAGGCTAGTGCCAGTTTTCAAAGTTGGTTTCTGATTCACAACTTCCTAGAGTCAGAAACAAGGAAAACAATACATAATTCTTTAACTGTAAATTTGTTTCCATTCTAGAAATTAGGGCCAACTTTTTGAAACTCGACTTAATTAGTTACGTATTTAGTTATGAAATGTGTGGGGACATTTCAAACTACAAGTGTCCCCATCTAGAGTGTTCTTTTAAAATCTTATAAAAGTCACCCGCTCACTAAACAGGGTCTAAAATAGTACATGAACATAATAAACACTGTGGTGATAACAGCGACACGAGAGCTGAGGCCTTTGTAAATGTTAGGTGCAAAGACAAGATTTTGGACTACCATTTGCCAGTATTTTCAGGGACTGTCTTCCATAACTGTCTGACAAGAGCATTCTGGAGAGGCCTTATGCCATCAACAACGTGACAACAGTGCCAGGCGGGTCCTGTGAAATGAAAAACGCCTAACAGATGAAGGGAGAAGCCTTTACCGAAATAATTTCATATAAACATTAATGTAGATCACACTTTTACATGAGTTGAATGTAAGATTACTACCTTTTCCTCTGCAAAGCTATTTTCCTAAGTAGGTACTTCTGAGACCCTTATGTTTATTTCTAGGTGAGGACCCCCATGTCCAGATGGTGGAAGTGGGCTGAAGTCCAACGTTAATAAGGAGAAGGCACCTGCAGTTTTACTTAAACTTTTCCATTTAACAAAAACACAGAAAGGTGAGAAAATCATACACAGGAAGACAATGTATCAGCCAGTTTCAACTCTAATGGTTTTTAATTAGGAGGATTCTCTCATAACTGGCAGTTTGCAGTCTATGTCCCATAGAAATGGAAGGTCCCACTGGGGACACTGCAGGATTGAGGTCAAAACTGAGGTCACAGGCTGGAAGATAATGCTGCCCTCTCTTTCCGAGATCAATTAGATAACAACACACTGGCTGCACACATATACACAGACGTTCATTTCCAAAGTGAATATATTTTCAGATTATTGATAACTTTAAGTTAAAATTTGGTATCATTCTTATTTTAAATGTTATAAAAATAAGTACAATTCCAGAAATGTAATAAAATCAAGTCATTTAACCACTTTGATTCATTATCCTGTTGTAAATAGGTTAATGTATGAAGGAAATGACACTTGTCAGTTTGTAACTATTAAATACATGTATTTTGCTGCAGAGAAAAGAAATGAGAAAGAATTTGTTGATCAAGGAGCTAAAAAATTAAGTACAGAGAAAAAAGTGAATGAAAGAAAAAGAACTGGAAGAAGTTGAGTGATTGTCTTTCAAAAGATAACACGCTTCCTCATTTGTCCATTCAGACAAAATGAAATGAGGGCAGGAGGGATTCCACAGAGCAGAGAACTGACACCAGAAACAAGGTTACTGAACTCTATCTCCGCCTTATGAGAAGTGAGCTTAACTAATGTGATAGTTTGATTCGAATTAAAATTCAGAGTGGACGTGCCCTGCCTTGGAAGCCTACTTTTAAAAGAAATGTGACCAGATTCTGCTGAGATGCAGTGCTGTGTCATGTAAAAAGTTAAAGTCTTAGGAATATTAATCGTTTTAGCTCTGGTGCACTGGTATAGTCCCATTAAGAAAAAGGGCTGCTAAACTGAATGGACATTTGAGAAGTTTAAAAATTACTTAAAATAAATCATTAGAAAAGTTTGAAAGTATCAGTAATGCACCAAAAGTCCAAAATCAGTGTAAAATTTAGTCTTCCAATTTAAAATAGATTTGAAGGACATTTATTAACTATTGTGGCCATGCTTCATGTTAGGCACACCAATACTTAAAAACTCTTGAACATAAAAAATCTTTAAAACAGAAATTTTGCCTGTTATAATATTGTCTGGAATCCATTTTTAAGTTTTCAGTTCTCAGAAAACAATTCTATGTGCAAGAAAATCTAACAGTGATGTATCTGCTCAGGCTAATTTTAACTTTTTGTATTTTATAGTAATATAATTAAATAACACAATTGAGTAAAACTGTAAAATTGCTTCTGACATGTAGGACAAAACATCCCAGAAATAAACTAGAATGTGAAATCTGAGGGTAAAAATTAGCAAAACAGATACCGGGTCCATCTGTTACCACTACAACGATATCAAGGGACAAGGCTGTACTTCATGCAGCAGTAAGAGAGGCAATAAACCCAAGTGTTATGAGCTGGAAAAAACTTGCTTCGACAACCAGCACGACTGAAATCACAGACTTAGAGCAACAGTTCTGTCAAGTTAGAAAAAAATGCAGAGTAAGCTGGAACTTCACAGTTAGTAACAGTCCAAAATGTTAAAACCTTGCAAATAAAGGAGAATGTTAAAGTCAATCCCAATGCCATTTTTAACATTTTGCTTTCTAGAACCATAGCTGAAAAGCTCTGCAAGTCTGTTCTTTTGTTAATCCCCATGCAAAAACCCATCCCTTCGTCATTTTAAACAGTATGTTCACACCTCTCATAGCATTACTTTATGTTTTCCCAGCAGAAATAATTACATCCCTAGCAATTCCAGAAGGCATCTTCTTTCTCTAAGTCTGACTAAGAAATCTGTAAACAGTAACTGTACAATAGCTCCTGTGAGGTGCCCGGTAGTGCTGAGGAAGCCGTGTCTCTGCACCCAGACAGAGCGGGGCTTGTTAACCTCCCTGCCAAACCTAGCATGATTCGGCCCCACGGCCCCACAGAAGAACTACATGTACCTTGGAACTACAACACTGAGTTTAAAATAAATCATTTTCCAGTGTACCTAGAAGTACTGAAAAATAGACACCTCTTTCCTCCAAAAACATCAAATGAAAAAACTGTCCTCAGGAGTCTTCTCCTGCATTGCTTTTGCACTCACACTCTTCCACCATCATCCTGTAAAGTGACCCACTGTCGACTTTTTGGTGACAACTAATGAAAACATTTCGAGTTTGCATCATGCTTAGCCGCTGACAGAAGTGTTAGCCATGCATTTTTTTTTAACACCACGCAGTCTGGTTTCATGACTCTGAAGCACTTAGACTCAATTTACCCACAACACTGTCTACGAAACCTGAGCTTTTTTCTTCTTTGATTTATTACGACATGAGCCAAGTGAGAAGAAACAGGTTGAGACCTCACTTAACAAGGGCCCGTGCTACCCTTCTCTGCATCAGGAAGATCATGAAAACACCATCAAACCATAAACCAAATCGCACCGATTTAAATGGCTATTTTAACAACGATACACAATGAAAACTACTTGTAATTTAAAGACTCCCTATCATTGCCACCTCGGTATTCCTAACAGGTGAGGGAAAGACAGAGACATAAGTGAACTTCATTTTAAAAATTTAAATATTTGCTTTACTTGACTACGTATTTAGAAATATTCTACAATTGCTCAGTAAGACATTTTATAACAATTAAAATAACTGCTATAAGTAAAATAGCAATTAAGGATGTACTCTTACAGAAGAAAATGATAAAAGTTTTAAACTTAAAAACAGAACTTAATGTTTTTAGTGTTACAAATTTATTGAATTCATAAAAAGAATTCATCTTGGATTACTTTAAATAAAAAACATCTGTATGTGGTTAAGTATCTCAATGCCAATTATTTACTTATGCTTAGGGGTAGAAAAACTGGGGTGTAACAAAACTTGAAAATGACTATGAACTAATGCCAAACCGAAATCAATCAGAAACTAAGCCAAACATTGGAAAGTGTATCTCTAGTTATTAGGCAATAATACTTAACTTCTAAAATAGAATTTAAAGTGGAGCTTTTTAAGAAATCTAAAATTTGTCAGGTTAGTTCCATTTATTGAATAAAGTTAATGACAGGTGTCTCCTGAAAATTACAAGTCCAGGGACTTTAAAAATAAAATTTCTGTCTCCTTTCTTTATTAGCACAATTAATTATGGCTTTTACTTAGTGTGCAGAAGTCAAATAAACAACTCAGAATTTCATCAAATTAAAAACAAGAATTGTATCAGAAATCTGAAACCCAAGGGAAAAAAGATAATATAACTAACCCTGAACAGATCGCTCATGCTAGTTGAAGGATCTGAAAAATTCCTGAAGTTCCTTCTTCGAGTAAGACTCCTTTCGGGCTCCAGGCTAGTACTAGAACTTTCATCAGAAGGCGGTCCGTCAACAGGCCGTGCAGGAACAGAGCCGAGGAGGGAGCTCTGGTGCTGCTGCTCCAGCTGAAGCTCAGTGCTCACTGCTGCCAGCCTCTCATTAGCCCTGCGAGGATCGCAAAGCACAGATTTCATTCGTTTCATTTTCTTCCTAAGTGATATGTATTTCTAAAGTTGCTATAATAGTAAACAGATTCTCCCATTAAACTGTTTTGACACCAAAAATACATCAGCGCAGACCTACTGTAAACAATTACAGTTTAAAACTGTCCTAAAGAAGGACGTATATGCCTGGGGGGCCCTTAACTAACAAGTACTTCAAAGTGGGGAGAATCAGAGATGGAGACGCCCCCCCAGAGGATCCCCGCTGCCTTCTGCACTGGCTGCATCTAGACATGTTCACCCTCAGGAAACCAGTTTAGAAATAAAAACTACACCATCCCTTAAAGCCATTTTCAAGCATTTGCTTTCACTCCCTCTTATATACACATTTCACTCACTACCTGGGAGACATTAAGCATGCGGCACTGAGGAACAGTTTAGAGCCACCACCTCTGGGGGGCACCAGGCGGCAGAGTCGATGGTGGGAAAGTACTACGACAGTGCCAGGGGCAATTTCAAGTGTCCCCCAATGTCCCAAAGCTCACTTTGTTACTTTGCTTTTACCAGGGGTCTACATCAGCACCTGTTTTCCATAACCAAAAAAAACCTCAAGTGGATTTTCACTTTTATAAAAAAAAAAAGCAAAAAGCCAGAATAGCACTGGGTGCTTGTTTTAGCCCGAGCCATCAGAGGGGCAATGAGCACCCCGACCAGCGAGAGGCCCCACCGAGCTCCTTCCCCAGAACCACACTCAGTATCCCGGCATCACGCCGCCACCGCTTTGGACTGTGTCTGTGAGCGCCTGTGCTTTATGCATATTTATTTCATGCATCCACCAGCAAGATGTGTCCTAAGGTAACTGCCCCTTTGCTTTACACCGACAGCTTTCATAGGAACACTCTACTTTTGGATAGCGGGGAGACGTGTAGCTTGTAACACTGTTACTCAGTCACCGGAGTTGGGACCTGCCCTTTCTGTCAACCACACACCCCCTCGGGCAGGCCACCATATTCTTTTTAGCCACTTTGTGAACCACTATACTACCCTTCACCCCGATGTTAATTTCCCTGTTTCCCAAGCATGCCTTGACGTAGCGGAGACAAACTTAGAAGGATACAGCAGTTCATCTCAGCGCCCACGAGCGGTGACACCAAATATCACAATCAAGAAAGTAAATTCACCAAACACCAGAATGGGGCCCCTTGGGTTTAAGTTGTACTCTTCCAAAATACAGTTAATTCTAAACTCATTAACATTTCTATTTATGGGAATTTCAGCTAGAAATTTTGTGATAATATGGCTGTCTAAATTACAAAGTTTGCAAAACCCCTAGCTTAAAGACTAGATCAGGTTAAATATATGCAAATATAAAACATAAAGTCATGTAAAAGCAACAAAAGGCAGCGAGATGCAAACTGCCCTGGACTGACATTTTAAAGGGGAGTTCATTTACTAACATTTTCCAAAATCACACTATCTATCTAGTCAGCTCTCACTTGCTGCTCACCTCAGGAACCTGGCTCAACAAGAATGATGCCTTAGAGGCAAATTAGTGACCTAAGTTATTTCCTATAATTCTACGTTTTGACTTACAAGTTTAGTTGACTTTCCAATGACATTCTATTTTCTAGCTCTGCCAGGTACAGCTGCCTGTATTTTTCCAATTCTTTTTCATTAGCAATTTTCAGTTCAGGCTCCAGACCTTTAACTTTGTGTTCCACTTGACCTACTGAAGCACGTTTATACTCTCTTAAGATTTCTTGAGAAACTGCTTGTGCCTACAGAGAATTAAAAGGATACAATTTTAAAAATAATTATAACCTGAGTAATTACACTATATTTCTTCCCTTTAGTTTTGAGTCAATGATTCAGAGAGCAATTTTAAGTGTGAAAAAAGCGCTGAACATTAAAATACCTATCATCAATGTCAAGTGAATTAAATCTGGATTATGAAATTAAAGTTGAATCACTCTTATATTACTACTCATGTAATGTGATAGTTCAAAGAATAATAGGATCAATCTAAACTTTTAAAAATTGAACAATACAACCTAAGAGTAATCCAAGAGTGTGGTACAGTATTTGAATCACAATATATTCTTTTCCTCCTAGTCATCTTGATTTACACCAATTGGTCTTAAAAGTGATTCTCTAGTGAGAGATGTTCTGAAAGATAAATTTAGTGATAGTAATGATGGAAACTGAATTTAAAGGGAGTAACAAATGCGGCCCTCCTTCCAGAAATCTACAAAACAAACTGATATCTGGGAAGTAGAGGAAACACATAAAATGTACACATCAGAACTGTAATTCTCAGCGAAGTGACTTAGAGCATGTTACAGATCAATGCTTCACCTGTAAGAACTGGCTGATTTCTTCCAATTTTTCTGCAATATCCTGTCTTGCTTGCTTTTCAGTCTCCTGTTTGTACCGCATGACTTGACTGAGTTCTTTCAGTTTTTCTACTACATCCCATCTTGCTCGCTCCTCAGTCTCCCGTTTGTACTGCTCCACTGGACTGCGTTCCACTGTGTTCACTTTTAGGTGATGCCTGAGGTGCACTACTTCTTCTTCCAACTTCTTTTTCTCCTCCTCTAGCGTGTCAGATTTCTTTTGCAATTCTTTCGTAGATAGTAACTCCTTTAGAAAAAGTTGAGTTTCTGCACTCAGATGGAGAAGTACTGGAGATGTAGATTTCACTTCTGCTGGAAGATCAGCATTCTGCATGAAGATAAAATTGTTTGGTAATGAGGTTAGCAGACTGAGAACAGCCTAACTCTAACCCAGCATCAAAGGTTGAAATAAATTCAGTTACAATAAAATGGTATCTGCCTTGTGGAATGGAGAAACACAAATTACTCAGAAAATCAAGAAAAAAGTTCAAACCACCAAGAGTCACAAAACAATACTGTTTACTGTCATCGTCTTTGTTATACATTTGTACTTGATTTCACTCTTCTCTGTAATTGGTTCATGTCTTTCCTACATAAAATGACACAAGGCACCTCTTAGTAGAAAATCTCTTACCCCTTCCTCCCCCAAGTCTAAACTCTCCATGATTTTTAAAGTTTTAGGGAGATCATATTGAGTTACTTAGGGCTGAATTAATAAATGCCTCCCAAAACAAGCCTTTCAAAAAATGACTGCAATTAATACATCTTACAAATATGGGTTCTCATGCCATAAGCCTTTCTCTGAACCACAAATATTTTATGCTTGTTTGAATTGCATTCCAAGCAGCAATGAATGATTTGCAGAGTTAAGGAGAAATCCATCTCCTAGTGTAGTGGTTTAGTAAGGTGATCCATACATTTTTCTAAAACAAACAAACAAAACAGCCTTAATTCTTGTAATCCTTTGTGGCTCTCCACAAAACAAGAGAATATACACAAAAATAAACAAAAAAAATTTGCTGGAATTTCAGTGACACTGACTTGGGAAGAACTACTTTCCTTCAGATAGAAGGATTATTTGGTAAGACAAGGCAGGCGGAGTTGGTGGTTGTAAAACATCTCTGACACTTCCCCTGTGAAATTCCCTCCCCTGAACTATGTACTGGCCTCAGTCAACTGGTTTCTAGGGGACAGAATGTGGGGGCACTGCTGTGTGATTTCTAAGACTACATAGCTTCTGACTTTCACTCTGTAGGGACGCTCACCCTTAGAACCCAGTCACCACGTTGTGAAGCCCAGGCCACCTACTGAGTCCCTGTACACACAGCTGTCCCAGCTGATGACCCCAGGGAATGTCCTTAACCAAAGCCAGCTCCAACTTCCAGATATGAGCATGAACAAGCCTTTAGATTATTCTAGTGCCCGCTTGATGCCAAGTGGAGAAGAAATGAGCTGGCTCCACTGAGCCTTGTCTAAACACAGATTTGTGAACCAAGCAGATGCTGTTTTGAGTCACCAGGTTTTGAGGCAGTTTATTATATAAGTTATTAGCAATAAATAACTGGCACAGACACTGATATTAAAAATGGGGCACAGCCATTAAAAAAGAACCCAAAATGTGAGGATGCCTTTGAACCTGGAGGTAGGTGAAACCTGAACAGATGTAGAGAAGAGTAAGAGTGAAAATCCAAAGTGTCCCCGAGACTGTTAGTGGAAGCCTGACGGCTCTTGAAGGGCTGAGACTGACGGCTTCTAGGCCAGGGAAGAAAATGACACTGAAACCGGAGGAAACGGGACTCGCTACCAAACAGCTGAAAGTAAAATTAATGAGAGATAAGCTAAAACAAACAAAAAGATTATTAAATATAAAGGAACCAGGATTCACTGGGTTCAAATATCTGTATCCCATTTAAAGCATCTCCACATGCCCAACTGTCACATAAATGGGTAAGCAGAGAAATGGCTTCCGGGCTAAGATCAAATCTAGGCTGCTGCCAGGAAAACAATCTAAAGATGAAGCCAAGACTTTGTTAAGACCTTGGAAAGATTTAAGGTGCCGCCTCAAATTCCTTTAAAGATCTTAAAAGCATAAGAATTTCAAAGGCATGGTCCCACAACAGCTTCACAGGAAGCCCAACGTGAAGTTTATCTCAAAAAGACATGAGAGTAGCTTTTCCAATGGCATGAACCCCAATAAAATTCACAGGAAACTCAAAAGTTTTAAAGAGAACTGTGGTAGCAAAAACACTGCTTGCTAGCTTGGACTGAAAGAGACAAAGACAGTGCAAAACAGGAAGAGGCCTTTGGGTTTTTCTTAGAAGGTCTACAAGGAGGAAGCTGGCTTGAGAGAACTACTCAGCTGCAAACACAGGTCACTGCTCATGAAAGGGACAGAACAAAGAGCTCAGAGAGGGCAGCGAAGGAGAACCCCTCCCAGGGTTAGGACTAAGTCCTAATCAAAGAGCCAGCATCAGGCTGCATTTCAGAACTGCTACGGACCAGTGTGCCTCCCATCTTGTATCTGTGAGTGAGGGAGTCCTTAGCAGTTTAGCAGAATGTTGGGTGTGTGGTGGCGAATAACCCGTGTCTCCTTATCCTCAAGCCTCAGCACTGAGAGGAGTGTACCCAAGGGGCTGTACTCCAGAAACCATGCCCAGGAACCTCACCCTACCTGAATCCGGTGAAGATGGGAAAGTAAGACCTTGGACTGGAGCCTGAGCCTACCACCACAGTGACCGAGACCTGCTCAGGGACTGAGTGGGGTAAACGGATTTCTCGTATGGAAGCAATAAGAAAACATTGTGGCTAGTGAGCAGATTATGCTGGTTTTTGAATGTCTCCATAAATTTTCAAAGTTAATTCCATAAAAAAGGTAGAATGGGGGCCAACCTTAAGTGCCCTCCTCGTAAAGAACAGAAAACGGTGAAAGGGGCACCGAGTGAACTGCAGGGCAGGTTTGAAAAGGCAGTTCAGCTTCTGCCTCGCTCTTAACCCTGGAACCCAGTCTCATGAGGGCAAGCTCAGGCCACAGAGACAGCTTCGGTGTTCCGGGGGAGGTGGTCCACCTGCCCGCCCCACCAAAGCCACAGTCCAACGCCAACATCAACCATCAGACATCAATGGATGAAACTGCATGCGATTCCAGCCCCCCGCCTTCGAGCTGCCCCACCTGAAGCTGAGAGGAATAGAGGCCAGCTGTCTTGGCCACACTTTTCCTAAGTGTAGGTTGTGAACAAAATAAATGCTTACTTAAGCCACTGAACTTTGGGGAGTTTGTTAGGCAAAAACAGATGAACAGAAAAGTGGATGAAAAACGATAGTAAGAAATGTAACTTGAATATAGTAGAAATTGGTTTCCCATAAACTGGAATATAACAAACGTTGAGATTAACTTACTAATGACAAAGTGCTGATGAGAAGCAGCAGGTAGCTGAAAGAAAGACCTCAGAACTAGTGAGAAGGAAGGTACTTCAGAGTTCCCCCCAATCACAGTTTCTTACAAATTGACATGTATTTCACAATTTCCCCTCAACTTTGAGGGTAAGGAAGACTGGTAAGCAAGGAGACATAGGATTTGAAGTCTAATAACTGAAAAATAACTAGAAACAGTCAGTTTACCAAAATCAGACTTTTTACCTCATTTCAATTAACTGAACTTCTAAGAGACAGGCAGCTTTGAGAATTTATTAATCTAGCACTCACTCTTCATTTTCCTTTCCTCAGAGAGAAAATAAAATATTATGGAACCATAAGTATAGTGTCCTTTAGCAGTATTTAAATTAAATACAATTTTTCCTTTACCTGACTTCAAAGCTGGTTGGTAAGGGAAGGTAGGACTGTCTCAGCTTCATGTTGTAGCACAATGCTTCTCCGTATCACACAGAGTGGCTTTGAACTTTTGAAATTCAAACTACTAGTCTGTTATCTGTTTCTGATAAACTGATTGAATATTATCTAATTTTTAACAGCTGTACTCTTGAAAAATTTTCCTTGGATGGGATGAAATACTTATTTCATTAATTATGCATTCAGCTATAGATTACAGCTAGGCATCTCTCTTTTTAAGTAAAAGGAGGTAGACACAGGGAGCTGAGAGTGCAGGATCTACACCAAGAACAAGATCGGCACCAGTGTTACACACAAGAACCAAGCCAAAAGAGGACTTGATCGTGAACCGCAAGATGATGGATTAGAGAGGCTTCCAAAGAGGAAAGTTGAATTAATCTTTTCCAGGCTTAATCTTTTGCCTCTAGATAGTGAAACCTATGGATGAGTCTATGAATTATAATGAGTGCAACATAATGAAGTATATTGCAGACTGAGTGAGCAGATCCTGTGACCATGATTTGATGGAAACTGGAGTGAAGTGGGAGGCAAGGGTGAGAAACTAAAGGTCTGAATGGGGGCGAGGGATGGACTTTATCTTTGCAAGCCTACTTTCTGTCAGAGTCATGTCAGAGTCAGCAAGGCATAAGCTGGCCACAGGCCCCTTCAGGAAGCAGCAGATCTCCACAGA
The DNA here is from genome assembly GCF_048773025.1 of Camelus bactrianus. Classification (NCBI taxonomy): domain Eukaryota; kingdom Metazoa; phylum Chordata; class Mammalia; order Artiodactyla; family Camelidae; genus Camelus; species Camelus bactrianus. The sequence goes on from NC_133566.1 coordinate 2,760,899, forward strand.
AGTAGTTACAGATACCCCATGACACTGACTTTTTGTTATTATGTAAAACAACTGGTACTATGCAAGATGACTCGGAAAGAGTTCTCGTAACATCTGACTTGGTACCGGCATAGGACAGACATAGATCAAGGCATCACCACTGAGAATCTAAAAGAAACCCTCACATTTACGGTCATTTGACTTTCAATACGAGTGTCAAATAACTGAATGAGACAATAATAGTCTTTTTAACAAATGGTACTGGGACAACTGGATATCCACAAGCCAAAGAACAAAATTCGACCTCTACCTCATACAATACATACAAAATTAACTCAAAATGAAAGAGCTGAAACTACAAAATTCTTAGAAGAAAACACAGGTGTGTGTCTTCATGACTGGATCTGGCACTTGTTTCTTAGGTAGGACAGTAAAAGACAGAAATAGATTAACTGAACTACATCAGTATTAAAAACTTCTAGTCTTCAAAAGACACCATCAAGAAGGTAAGAAGGCAATCTCCTGAATAGGAGGAAATACTCGAAAATCCTACATCTGATCAAAGACTTGCACCCAGGATACAAAAAGAACTCTTACAATTCAATCATAAAAAGACAATCCAATTTTAAAATGAGCAAAAACCTGGACAGGCCTTCAAAGAAGATACACAAATGGATAAGCGCATGGAAAGATCCCCAACATTCTCAGTCATCAGAAAAATGCAAATCAAAACACAATGAGATGCCAGTTCACACCCACCAGGAGAGCTAATCACCAGTGTTGACAGGGATGCATAGAAACTGGGAGAATTACACACTGTGGATAAAAATGTTAAATGGTGCAGCCACCCTGGGAAACAGTATGGCAGTTCCTCAAAAGGTTAAACACAGTTACCGTATGACCCATATGACAGCATTTCCATTCTTAAGTCTATTCCCCAAAGAAATGAAAACATGCTTACATCAAAACTTGGACAGAAATGTTCGCAGCATTATTAACAATAGGCAAAAAGCAGAGGCAACCCAAAGGTCCATCAACTGATAAATAGATAAACGGTTCAGCCCCACAACCGAGTAATGTTCGACAATAAACAGAAATGGAAATACTGACAAGCGCTGTAACATGGATGAACCTTGAAGACGTTTTGTCAAATGAAAAAAGCTAATCATGAAGGACCACACAGCATGTGATTCCATCCATGGGAAACACGCAGAACAGGCACATCTATAGAGACAGAAGTCAGCCTGGTGGCTGCCGGGGGCTGAGGGGGATGGCGGGCTGGGGGTGATGGCCAAGGGATGCAGGCTTTCTTTTTAGGTTGATGGGAATGTTCTAAAATTGACTGTGGTGACAGCTGCACATCTCTGGATATACTAGGAGATACTAACTATGCATCCTAAATGGGTGACTTATATGATACGTGATTTTTTTTTTTTTTTTTTGGTGCAGGAAAGTAATCAGGTTTTACTTCTTTATTTTTAGAGGAGGTACAGGGGATCGAACTCAGGACCTTGTGTACGCTAAGCATGCACTCTACCACTTGAGTTATGCAATCCCCCCTATAATATGTGAATTATATCTCAATAAAGTTAAAAAAAATCCAAAGGCAGGATCTAGACAATTTTCTTAATTGTCTATTTTGGGTGTACATTCATGATCTGAACTCCTCCATGCTTTGACAACATGTCTAAAACGAAGAGAAAATGAAGGCAATGTCTAACTTCAACTGGTTAGTATAATGACCTTTCTGCACAAGGTATTCTGAAATCCATGAAGTAAATACACACAGATTCTATATCCATTCACAAAAGTGAAGATGCGTTATGACAATTTTCTGGAACATGCCATGAAACATTATCCTCTGATTTTATCTAGCTTGCCTCGTGGTGAGAGATCACTAAAAAATACTGTTTAGTAGGGAAAAAAAGTTAACTTCTGTGGGGAAAGGTGTGTAATTTTCAACTTCTCTAAGGGTAAATATCATAAGAAAAAATATATAAAGAAATGGCAGAATGAAAGTCAAAGTTTAAGAAACAAGTGCATTATAAAGATAATAAAAGTGTAATTATAATGAAGATACAAAAGAAAGCTGTCCCTGAGAAGCTAGTGTCCTGCAATGCTCTGCGCTGCACTCACGGCTGACGTGCTAGATTTCACACGTACTGGGTTCGCAGCTTGATGTGACCTCCTCTCTGAGTCCTGTGTCTCATTTTCTGAGTTAGTGTGATGATGTGCTGTCACCTCCAGGGAAGCTTCCAACATGGACACTTTCTTTCGGGTGTCAGTCAGCTCTTGCTGAAGCTGTCTCATACAGGCCTAAAGAGAGAACTCTGTTACTGATTTTTAAGTCACCTTATCATTAAGTTACATTAATAATATATAACTCCAACATATGGACTTTGAGAACTATCCCCACAGACATCAATTCACCTCCTTTTCCTCACAGGCACACATTCCTGTTTACTAAATTTCATTAAAGACACAGAAGGCATGACCCTCCTGCCTTACTGATAGTAAGTTAACTTAGACAATGGATGCAGCCCCACCAGCCATTCCCTGCCCCTCCCAGGAAGTGGCCAAGCTTTACCCCCACTGAAGTCTCAAACAGAAATGGGCGTGTGGGTGGGATGAGTGGTGGTAAGTTCCACACTGTGGAACACTCTCCCTCTTTCTCATTAGAGGCTAAGTTCAGAGTCCTTCACATGTTCAATCTGGTGTTTAAATCCTTCCAACAGACTCCTATCTCACAATAAAAATGAGGTTATTCCAATGGCCTCTGGGCACCCGCGACAACCTGGCCTCCCCTGCCTCCTGGACTGCAGCTCCTACAGCTCCCCCCACCCCTCCCACTCACTCCCTTCCTGCCACTCAGGACTCTTAGCTGCTCCTCCTCAGTCTGAAAATGGGACCCCAATGCCAAACTCGTACATCACAGAGCGCTCCAGTTCCTCTGTACTGGACAAACTTACATCCAAATGACAGTAACTGAGCCTTGAACTGAGAATTGTGAGCAGATTATTTAAAAAAATGTTCAAAGTAAATTATAAATAGAACAGGGGAGACTAAGTCAAACAGTTTTGCTAAAATTTACATTTGTCTCAAATTATGGCTGAATGAAAAGTAGATGCCTTTAAGGAGTGGCGAGGTCGTAACAATACATAATTTGAGATGGAAATATTTCAATTTAATTCCAGTTGACATGAATACAAATAAAATTATATCAAGTAAAAATATATGAAAAGCTACTGAACGAAAAGTACTGCAAGATACAGTGTTTACACATCAGTTCATCTGGGAAATCTGGATTTGACTGTCAAGGTAATCCACACAATTGAATCTTTTCTCTCTCTTTTTTTTCTTTTACTTTTTTTGTTCACCCAACTGAATCTTAATTTCAAAATACTCATTTTAGGTCTGAGCATTTCATTTATCTGCTTCATCACGACACTAAAATGTGGTGACAGGAAGATTAAAATGATTTGGGCAGTATAAGAGGAAATTACTAAGACCTGCCTGTATCTGTCAACAACTTACAGCTTAATCTCTTAGAATTTCAGGTGACACGGCATCTTTACTCTAAGTAAAGCACCTCTCAGGCCTAACTTTTGTTTGCTGGATACAAGGCATGCTTTTAGGCTGCTTTACAATGTACATATTTACAGCCCACACATTTTTTATATTCAACTAGTTTCAACACTCAGCTTTCATCGGATACTACTTTGAACTTTCTTTGAGGAAGTCTGAAAATCAGTTCCCTTTCTGGGTACTTACTTCCATTTCTGCTCTGTCCGTTACATACTGATACAGTCTGTCCTTTAAACATCTGGATTCATCGATTAACTCCTTGTTTCCTTCCTCCAGCATCAGAACTCGTCTGCTCATGGCTTCAAGTTTTCCCAGGTGATCCAGAAACGGCGCTGGGATATTAAGTATTGTCTTTTTACTTTTGGCCCCACTTTGAGCAGCTTCCAGTTGCTGTCGAAGCAACACGTTTTCGCTTTCTAGTTCACATACTCTCTCCTCCAAGAACGCCTGCTTTCCAATGTATCTGTTGCCTTCCCCTTGTTTGCTCTGAGACAAGGATTCAGTTTCCTTGTTTGAACGCTGGGCTTGGCCTCGGTCTCTATGCACACATTCAAATACCAACGTCGTTGGTCTAAGAGCATCTCTCCTGGGATGGAGCTCAATTTCTTGGCCACGGAATTGACGTTCAGCTTCAGGAAGTTGCTGAGGAAGCACCTCGCTGTTATCTTCTGGGTCAGACAGCTCAAAATCCTTTGTGTCCTGTAAGTGAAACCCCTTATCTCTTACTCTTTGAACTGTACTCAATAAACTGACATATCATAATTTCCTTTGAAGTGAAAGACTAATCTCTAAGTTTATACAACAAAAAGTTTGCAATATCTGGGTATCCAACTGGAAGAACTTAAGGTGGATACAAATCTCAAACTTTAAACAAGCAGAAATCCCCAAAAGTTTAAAAATTTAATTAAAGACAGTGAGTCCATGAAAGTAAAAAAGAAACCACAAAAGGATATTTAAGAAGCTCAGAACTGAGAAGGCCTTTCTCTGAAATACAACAAACCCAAAAGGCTTAAAATAAACAATGAATAAATCTGACTACACTTAAAAATTATATCTGACATTTAACCTTTACTGCTGCCCCCAAAGTAAGAGCCTTAGCTCTGTATATATTTGGACAGGTTAAATTTCCTAAAAAAATTTTTCCTGAGAATACTCCATAAATATTCTCCTTTTCTAACATTTTTAGAGCGAGTTATAAGAATTACATCTACAGATAAGTGATAAATCTAAGCACTGTACTAAGCACGTCTACAAACATCAGTTAACTCAGTTAGCTGTGACAATTCTGGAATAAAGGGTTAAAAACACAAGCAAGCTGCAGGGTTTCCCCCAGGTCTTCTGACTCTCTGACTCTTACACCAAACCAACACTACTTCTCTAGGACAAATATATAAACACAAGAGAAGCCTTCTACTTCCCTAATGGTGAATACACTAAAGGTAAAGAAGCTCAAATTTACAGAGCTCTTCTTAGAAAATCAGGAGACTATTTGCTTCTGCAATAATTTTTATTTCTTCTTCATGGTGTTTATAACAGTAATGGATGTGAAGTAGCAGGGAAATACAGTGAACTGTTTTATTAAAAATAAAATACTGATCAATAAATTATCACTAAGTATAGATTATGGTATGTCACTATATTCAAAAGCTCCTTGTACTGAAATCGCATACCACATGGAGCAGAGCATTACTTTTTATCACACGTAGGAGAACGACACCCAGACTATGGTTTCTGAACCGGCTATACTTTTTCCTCCTTACCATCAGTGGAAATGATAAAGTAACCTCTCCATTCATCTATCAAAGGAGTGAGATCACTGCTAGAAACTAGAATGCCTGCTGTTAGTAGCAACAGTTTTGAGATCATGGAAAGTTCATCAATTCCTATAGGAAATATGAACAGCCTCTCCTCGGATGAGGCCATCTTGAATGTCACTATGTCACTTTTGCAGGCAAATGGATTTGAATTCAAAATATTGCTTTATCCAATGAACCAGAAATGAAACCCCCAGAAAATATATTTACATATATAGGCTTTTAAAACCCTCTATACTTTCTATACCTATAGTATTGGTTTTTAAACTATGTAAGTATACAAATTCATACACACACGTGTTTGAAGATGACTAAAGAAAATACCTCAGCATTCATTTTCTTGTTAGTCTTTTCTGCCTCCTTTTGTTGGGAAAGATGACGGGCCAGGATTTCATCTTGTATTACTCTGGCATTCTGCTCTCGAGAAAGTTGTCTCTCAGCATCATTTTGCTCTTCTAAAACCTGGAGACATATTTCATTAGGTTTGGGGTTTTATACCATGAAAAAAAGTCAAAAAAAGGTCAGGAGGGGAATCTTAAACAAAAAATTTTTTAAACTGTTAAAAAGAAGTAGCCTTTTTAAGCACAGGGATCTTTACTGCACATAAATAACTCAAATTCTAATATATATGACAGCTAAATTTATCACAGAGCAAAAACACAAAGGATGCAGTATCATGAAAGAAAAAATTTTTTAACACTTTTTAAATTGAGTTATAGTCATTTGACAATGTGTCAAATTCCAGTGGAGAGCACAATTTTTAGTTGTACATGAACATATATATATTCATTGTGACATTTTTTTTGTTGTGAGCTACCATAAGATCTTGTATATATTTCCCTGTGCTATACAGTAAAATCTTGTTTATCTATTCTGCATATTCCTGTCGGTATCTACAAATTTTGAAATCCCAGTGAAAGAAAATTTCCTTATAAGGCATTTAACCAATTCCATCACAGTCTCAAGGCAATTCAGCCTGGATTTTAACTTCAAAAAGCCAGAATTAACACATGGATTTGAATTAGACTTGTTACTCTGTTGAATGGACCAAAACCGTCAATCCTTATGTTAATGACTAAGCTCAATTTAACTTTCATTCCTTCATTCAGAAAAGACACAGAGCATCTATTAGATGCCAAGAACATCAAGAAATTAGTAAGTTAAGCTCTAAATGTCATAGTTCATGTTTAGGATGAGATAACTTTTATTTGTTTTAAATGAAAATACAGATAAATTCAAAAGAATATTATAAATAATATTGATGAAACAGTGTTAGAGATACGCAATTTTCACCTAAGACTAATTTACCTGGTTTGGTTTATTCCTTATGCTCTTCCGTTTGCATTCTAGTGTCCGGGCAGTGCTTTCAAGTTCTTGGTTCGCGGAAACTTGCTCATTGCACTTTCTCTTTTCTTTTTAAGTCATCCTTAGTGTTTTCATATAATATATAAGCATTTTTCTTCTTCTTTGTTTCTTGTTCTAATGTTAATCTGCAGTGAAATATGCTTACCTTAAAATTTATTTTGTTAGAAAATAAAAAGTTCATTTTATGATCTGGTTCTTCACATGCTGATTTATTACCCCAATGGAATTTCTATGTTCTCAATTTTTTTTTTCATTTTTAAGTCTCACATTTTAAATTCCTCACTTCAATCTCTTCATAGACTATATATATGTATATATATATATATATATTTGAAAAGTAGCAATGAAAAGACATAATGCTACTGAGTTTCAGTCAAGAGTAACTCTGGTCAATAGTGTAGGAAAGAAAATTTGCAATTATTCAGTAAGGTTTGAATTGAAAATTACCCTTTCCCCCCCACATAGTCATAAATTACTCCTTCATTAGGACAGAGAATTTAGTTATTAATTAAAAGAGAAGTTGCTATTTAGAAACAGGTTTATAATTTCATGAGAAATAAAATTTCAACTTCATGAGATATTACAGGGACTCCTACATGATCTCCAGGGGAAGGTAACATCTGCAGATGTCTTTTCCAGAACACTGACCCACTAATTAGCATAATCCAAGGCGAGGCTGGGGAGTCTACTCCCTGATGCCCTACACTTTATGTTTCTTCTTTTGCAGCACTTTGAACTTACCTTGTTGAATATTATTTATTTTAGTAAATCATTTTTAAATCCCTTTTGGTACAAGGCAGGATCCCTATTAAGTAATTAAGAAATAAAGAGTAACCCGTGCTTTCAGCACAGACCTTTGAACTGATCTTATCTCTGCATGAGAGAGATGCTGAAGAAACTAACCAGTAATCACTTTCCACTTTACTTTTTAGTCCATCCATTCATATGTTAAGAGTCAAACTGCATAAATTTTTTTGAAGTTTCTGCCTTGAGAAAAATGGTCATTTCATAATTCTGCAAGTGGGAATGTAAAGTAACATAAACTTTCTGGAGGACAATTGAGAGATAAGGACCAAAGATTTTTTTAAAGAAATATAGAATGAGTGTGTGTGTATATATATATAGCTGTTATTTCCAAGAGTCTCATATTCCACAATATTAATGAAATTTTCTCCCCTGTAAAATCCCAAAAGGTAAGTTAGCAATTTTAAGACTTTTCCTACATACCTACAGTATTAAAGTAAATATAGAGTTCAAATATTTCTTTAAAACCAAGAAATTCAGTACCTCATGCTGCAGAGCTGTCGTTCCCACTCCACATTTTGAAGTTTTAACTGTGATTTTGCTTCTCTTGTTTTCAACAGCTCTGCTTGTAGCCAGTTCACCTTATTTTCCATTTCTTTAATTTTTCCTGTAAGTAGTGCACAGTCAGATTCTTTCAGTTCTATTGATCTGAATGAATGAACTGGATCCTCAATTTTCAATAACCTATCAGAATCTGCATTAGGAAGAAAACAAACATAGAAACAAAATATATGAGTAATTTTTGTGTATAAAGGACTGTGCATTTTCACATTCATTCATCCATATATTGAACAAATGGATATTGAGCATCTATAACATGGAAGACATTCTTCTAAGCTCTGCAGATATTAAAAGAATGACAAAATAATATTATGAACATTATGCAAATAAATTTGACAATTCAGATGAAGTGGGTAAAATTCCTTGAAAGAGAGAAATTACAAAAGCTCAATTAAGAAAGAACAAATAAGCTAAAAAGCCCTATATCTTAAAAACCAAAACAAAAGTCCTATTTAAAGACCTTACGACAAAGAAAATTCCAGTCCCAATGGTTACACTGGTGAATTCTACCATATATTTTAGGAAAATTTAATACCAATTCCACACAAAGTCTCCTCGAAAAACGAAGAGGAAGAACTATGTCCTCATTCTATAAAACTAACATTACCCTGAGTCCAAAACCAGACAAAGGTATTACAAGAAAGAAAACTAATGTTATGAAAATGGAGATAAAAATTCTAAACAAAACATTAGCAAATTAAATCCAACAATACAGGATAATTCATCATGGCCAAGTGGGGCGTATCCCAAGAATGCAGGGCTGTGTTAACACGTAAAAATCAATGTTATTCATCATATTAACAAACTAAAGAAGAAACCATATGATCATGTCAGCAGATAAAAAGAGGCACTTGCCAAACCTCAACATCTATTCCTGATAAAAAACTTCCAGCAAACTAGGAACCAAGGGAACGTCTTCACTATGACAAAGATCCGTGCTAACCCTACAGCTGACACCATACACAATGGTGAAAAACGGAATGCTCTTCCCAGAATGTGGTGAACCGGACAGGAGTGGCTTCTCTTACTCCTATTCAGCACTGTACTGGAGCCAGTGCAATCAGGCAAAATGAAGAACCAAAAGACATCTGGATGGGAAATGAAGAGGTAAAACTGTCTGCTAATCAGCGGGGAATGTGATTACATGGTGCGAGTCAGCTAACTCCAACCTGTGGGCTGGGTTGCTTGCTTTGGTAAATAAAGTGTTACTGAAATACAGCCACGTCCATTAACTTGTGTATTGTCTATGGCTACTCTTGTTGCAACAGTGACAGAGCTGATTAGCTGTGACAGAGAATGTATTTATTGGCTGCAAGTCTTAAGTGTGAACTATCTTTAGTAAGACAGTAGTTTAAAGAAGAAAAATCTTGACCACCTTTGGTTACGTAGAAAATCTGAGAGAATCCATAAAAAGGCTACTAGAACTAATAAATGTGTTCAGCCAGGTTGGAGGGCACAGACTCAGCATACAGAAATCAACTGTATTTCTATCATCAGAAACTAAAATTTAAAATATAGTATTTTAAAACAAACAAACAAATAAAAACACACTATTTACAACTGCACTGAAAAATAAGAAATACAGGTAAACATAAAAGATGGAAAGACCCAGACACTAAAAACTCTTAAAATATTACTGAGAAAATCAAGGAAGACCTATATAAATGGAGAAGTGAACTTTGTTCGGGGTTAAAAATTCCATTTTGTTAAGAAGTCAATTCTCCCCAAATTAATCTACAGATTCAACATAATCTACATCTCATTTCCAGGACACTAGCAGACTTTTTTTTTTTTTTACATTGACAAGATGATTCTAAAATTCATGTGGTAAGAAGGGTAATAAAAGGAAACAAGATGAAGCCAGAGGACTGTGGCCTTTAACCATGGAGCTACGAGAAGCAGGAGCTGGATTTTAGGCAAGGAGGTAACAAAGACCTGAATTTTAAGAACTATCTAGTAATCATGTTTGCGGTGTAGACCAAGGTTCCAGGAGGTGGAACGGCAGAGAAGAAAGTCCTGAGGTGATTTCAGCATTCTAGGAGGGAAGTAGTGATAACCTGACCTTGGGTGAAGGCGTAGGAGCAGCAGAGTCATAGAAAGCACAGGGAGTGGGAATGGTCACAGCCCCTGGCTGGCAGCGCAAAACACGTCTGCTTCTGCTTTAACACAAAGCAGGTTTCTAAGACCCAGCGGACTGTAACGTATCCGTGCTCCGTGGGGCAGTACTAGGTGTGCACAGGTTACCGCCAGATAACTTAAAAAGTCTGTGTAGTCATACGGGGGTCCTAACTTTACTCTCCGGGCCAAGTTGTTCGATTCGCCTCAGGGTATTCTTACAGTTAGGGTAAAGTGACTTGCGATCCTCAGAAGCTGTTTCCGGTGCCAGAGTTAAGTCATCGAGGTCATCCACAGAATTAAGCTGCTCTTTGACCTACAAATAAGTAATGCTATTTCACAGTGTCTCCAACATAGTTGTAAAATATGCTCAGTGCACAGAGGTGATAAATATCCATCTTTTTATCAGAGCAAAAACACAGACACTTGTCAAAAGAACTGATTTTTGTCAAAAGGCTAATTTTATCAATGTTTCTAAATTATTTTTAAGTAAATGTCTCTACAACAAAGAAGGATTTTCTGTTTTTCCACTCTTTTATAATTTTTTCTAACTACAGGAAAATATTTTTGATTCATATTTTACTATACCTTGTCCTTTTTAGTAGATATTTTCTTTGAAGACCTGGAAAAAAAAAAAAAAGCAATTCCTTTAAGCCAAATACTAAATATTGAAAATACAAGAAGTATGTAAATCTATTTTTTATATAAAATCTTTGCATTGATAATTTTCAATAAAAGGGATTAAACAAAAAATGGAAACAGTAACATTAAAGGACAAAGAGAGCATATCGATTATATTATTAACAAAGTATTAAATTTAAATCAAGCACACAAGGAAAGGAAAAGGAAGAACATAAAATTACTTGTATTATTTTATAGGAAAAAATATACCAGGATTTTCTTGTTGTCTTTTTCAACAAAAACTGGCTTTTATGGTAATAAAACCTATTTGGAAAGTATTACTTAAGTCCTTATACGAAAGAAACCGTTTTCTAATAACCATGACATCAGCTTTTTTGAGGACTTAGTGTGCAACTGCTGTGCATTATTATCAGCACTTTACGTGTCTTAAAGACATTTTAATCCTCAAAACAATCCAGAATTCAGTACATATTTTTTGAGTTCCATGTTCTTCTATTCCACCCTCTTGAAGCCCCTCCCATATGCTTATTTTCTTTCTACTTGTTGCACCAACTACTTAGAGAAGAATGTTGGAATCTCCAGCTATAATTGTGAAATTTTAAATTTATTCCTTCAGTTCTGTCTTCCCTTTGTGTATTTTGAAGCCCTGTTATTAAGTGAATATACATTTAGGATTGTTACATCTTCTGAAAGAAGTAATACAGCCAGCCCTACATTTTTATGATTAGTGTTTTCATGGTATATGTTTTTCTATCCTTTACTTTTAACTCAGGTTTGCTGTGTAGTGTGTTTCTCCAATAAAAAGCAAGTAATTAGGTCTTCCCCACCCCCACGCTGGAAATGTCTTTCAGTAATATAATGGCTTTTAGATTTTGTTAGGACTAGATTATAGAACATTCAAATTCAAGAAATTTTGCAATACTGAAGTGAGTTTTCTTTTTTGCCATTTGGATACTGGTGAAGGTATGTAGAAAAAGTTACTTTGAAAATAAATATAAAGTTTCCACTGATGTCTGTTTCTGCATTGGCTGATAATTTCTTCCACTGTAAGAATCTGATTTCTTCTTGCCTTCTGTTGTCAAAAAGAAAACTTAAGAAAATGAAGCTCTACTTGCTTTCTTCCAGCGTCAGTAGTTTTGAACGCAGTGTTCCCTCGTATATTACAGACTAGTGTCTCTAAGGAACATGCCAAGAAATGCAGACACACTGAAACTATGGAACAGCTGGTGTTGTCCTAATGCCATATCCCAGACATCATCTGCTGAACTATTTTCTAAATGCAACTTAATTGTAAAACACAAATAAATGAGTAAAGATGAATGAATGACAAATTCACTTGAAAGTCAATTTTTTCAAGGAAATTACCAGGTTACCATTCTACATGGATGTGTAGAATGATATCTATATTTAATTATATATGTATTATATATATTCATATAAAACAGATCAGCAAAACATGGCATATGATAAATACGGCTGAGTTAAGAATGGTTGTTACCGGGCGGGCCCCCGCGGGTGGCTGCCAGCGCTTCCCACAGCTGGCTGGCTGTCTGGCCCCGGGAGACAGACATGCCTGGTGCAGCACACCCAGGGATGGAGCCGGGCCCCTAGCGGCCCACAGGAGGAGAGCACGGAGCGGGGCATGAGGCGCGGGGGTGGGCCCGGCCCAGCCCGCCAGGACGGGCCACGGGCACTGGCCCCGGGGCGCCCGGGCTCAGGTGCCCGCCGAGCTAGGACAGAGTGCGCCAGCGCGTGGAGCCAAGGCGCCGGGACGTGCACCGCGCGGGAGGCGGCCGGTGCGGGCTCTGGGCGCCGGCGCAGCGCCTTTTCCCTTCGATGAGTGGCAGGGCGGCGAGCTGGGGGCGCCAGCTGCGCCGCAAACTTGGGGCTGGGCTCAGGCGCCCCCCGGCAACGAAAATGGAGGCAGACGCGGGACACCAGGGAGAATCTGGCCAGCGCAGCGACCCCGAGGAGGGGGCGGTCGGGGGACCGAGACTCTCGGGGTCTGGGCCTTGGGTTTGGACCGGGGCGGCCAGAGAGGAGGTGAAGAAGAGAGACCCAGGTGACAGGCACACGGCCCTCCAGCTCCTCCCGGCGACACGGCACCGCGGGGGAGGGGGCGGTGCTGGACGCGGGAGTCTGGGCTGCCGGCCCCGCAACCGTTGCTGCTGGAAGCCGGGGGGTTGGGGGTGGGTGTGGAGGGAACGGGGCTGTGAGCTGGGGCCATGGCCGGATTTGCCAGACAGAAGCGAGCTGGAGAGGGCACAGAGCAGAGAGGACGAAGAGGGCTGTCGGCGGCTCCAGAAGCCTGGTCCCCTGCTTCCAGAGGTTTGCTGAGCACCTACTGCGCACATCTGCCTTCACACCCCTGCCCTTTCACCCGCCGTGATTCCCCCCAGGTCCTCCCCTTCCAGCTCTTCCTTTTCTCCGCTGCTCCGCATACTGCTCCCTCCTCTGACCTCAGGTAATAAGCCTGGGCTTCACCTTTTGTGGGATCTTCCCAAGTGCTGACCTCGCTCCCAGGCGGACCCAGGCTCCGAGGATAGGAAATTACCGGTGGGCAAAGAGGACCCGGGAGAGCCGTGAGCCCCTGTGCTCTGGGCCCTGGCTGCCGCACCAGTGGGTTGGCTCTGGTCTGCCGGGTCTTCCATCAGGATCCCTGACGGCGGGGAAGGGAAACCCCGAGCCTCCTGCTGCGGAAGGCTGTTGGTGCCTAGGCCTAAGCGGGCAGGGCCAGGGCCATGAGAAGGCAAAGGCACCCAGCAACCAAAAAATTCCAAAAGGTGCGCACCACGATCCATCCAAAGATCCTGCTGGGTGAGCGAAGGGGAATCCCCACTGGGCCCTGAGTTCACCCCACTGGGCCCTGAGCTCACCCCACTAGCCCTAGCCCTGCTCACCCGATAGGACTTCTGGCTCGGGTCCCAGCCCTCCGATGGGGGCACTGCCCTGGCTTGGTCCTGATTCAGGCCATGGAGAAACTGAGGAACTTGGAGGGGACTCAGCAGATTCTAGTTTGGAACCCATGTAGTTTCTGGCTGTGCCAATACTAGAAACTCAAATAGCATTGTTCAGGGGATTGGGTCAGCAGGGGTCCAGACCCCTGGGTTTGCCCCAGGGCAGGCCCGGGGTGGTACCCGCCCACAGCTCTGCCTGTCAGGAGAGCTCCGCAACCCCCACCCTCGGGGCTTGGGGTGGCGACCAGCTTGGGGCAGTGGGGAAGGGGGCCTGGCAGCGAGGACACGCCCCCCCCGCAGAGGGTACCTGTGAGGCGAGGGGCGTGGAGTGCGTGGTGCCCAGCTTGGCCGCCAGGAGGCGTGGCGCGGGTCCCGTTACTCGGAGTCGCCACTGCTGCCTCTGCCGCAACGCCAGTGTCCCTGAGCCGCGGGTGATGGTGGCTCTCGCCGCACACACCCCTTCCTCACGTGGGGGTAGCCTGATGCCACTTTCCCTATGAATTATTTATCGCTGGCCTAAAAATACCCCGAACTTCACAGGCCAAGAGTAAGAGGTTCCCTGGGGGTTCGGCGGAATCAGCGGGGAGGGGGGAGTTAGTCTTGGAGGAGGGAGATCTCCGTGCCCGCGTCAGTGGGGTCATGATGGAGAAATGGTTGTCTCCCCTGACACCTGGGTTTGGGTTTTAGCTCAGCCAAAGGGAGGGAGGAAAACCCGACGGTAAAGCAGAGTCCGCTCACTCGGAGGGAAGTGGATCCAGAGGAGCCACCGAGCCTCGGTCCCTCGGCTCCCCCAGAGACAGCGTGGCTGGTGGGTGGGGCCAACTCCTGGGACCAAGGCTTCTGGCCTGGGAGAGGGGGCAGCCATCAGATGTCTGGAGTGTGAGTGTGTGTGCATGTCCGTGTGTGGGAGCCTGCCTGAGATTGGGCGAGCACATGGAGATGCTCAGGCGGTTCAAGGTGATGCTGAGGGTCCTGGAATACTGACCAATGCCATCCTCTCCCTGGACCCTTTTTGGGCCCGGGTGTTCATAAAATATTAACAGCTCACTTGTGAAAGGGGTGGACCCCAAGTGGGTGGGCAGAGGTCTGTAAGACAATAGTCCAGTGTGGGTCGGGGGCATCTTGGGCTGGCAAATAACCTGCCACGGAGCAAAATAAGGGAAACCCTGGCAGAGGAGCTCCCCAACCCAGGAGAAGTGGGGGTGTGGGGTGGGGGGAAGGGCAACCGGCCTAGAGCCAGACCCAGACCCTCTGTCTTCTCACGCGTGTTTCCAGAGCCTGGATGAACTAAGGCAGGTGCTCTGTGGGAGAGGGATTGAGGTTGGGCTCTGAAAATTCGGGGATCTGTTGTGCAGACAAGAGAGAGGTGGTGGGAAGAGGACATTCTAGCCTGAGGGAACAGCAGAGCAAAAGCCAAGAGACGAGGGTAGTAGGGTCACCCCTAAGTGACAAGAGTGTGTGGTCCACGGAAGGGAGGACAGTTGGTTGGGGTCAGAGTGTGTGGGGCTCTGTCCATGAGACCCAGTGTCTGGGCTTAATTTGTGGGCACCAGGGAGCAGCTGTGCTGTTTGAGGGTTGCAGTGGCCAGAGGAGTGTTTCAGGCCAGTGGGTCCCCCTCTCCTGCCTTTGTGGGAGGTTGGATGCCATGTGGTGCTAACATTCTGGAGTCTACATCTCTTTGAGTCTGCCCATTGCTATTTTAAGTTCAAAGACTTGCCTGATTGGGACCCCTCCCTCCAGAGGCATCCTGAGATCTGTTTCTGTGAGAGGCAAGACCTCCCTCAGCTTCCTCTCCTCAACTCCAGTCCTGGAGGACACATTCCCATCAGAGAGTCTCGGGGGACAGCGCCCCGTTGGAGCTGAGGGAGGACCTGGGACCTTCATCTACAGCCACGTTTTCCAAAAGAAACCACATGAGAGCTCACGAAGGCACAGTAGAAAAAGTAAAAAGAAAGGTGAAATGAATTCTAAGGCTATATTGTGTTTAACTCTATGTATCTAAAATGTTCTTTTGTCATGTAATCCATATAAAAATATTGAGATATTTTCCTTTTTGAACACTAAGTCTTCAATAGCCAGTGTGTATTTGACACGACACACCGCAATTCCGACGAGACACATTTAAGTGCCCGATAGTCACACGTGACTGGAGGCTGCTGTTCTGGGCAGCAGAGATCTGGAGCTCAGAGCTGGGAGGCAGAGGTGGGGGAAGCTTTGGGCTTCCCAGAGGGTGGGGAACCTACAGGTATGGGCAGAGAGGAGCACAGAGAGGCCTTGCAAAGTGTGGAACAAGCACGGCAGTGCCCTTTTCAGGTGTAATTTGAAACCTCTGGTTGGAGCTAGCTGTGGGCACAGCACGCTCAGGCTCGCACACAAGACGCACACGCGCCTCCAGGCTGACATTGGAAGTCAGTGTACGAGGAAATCACACACAGGGGGAGTTGCAAGGGCAGAAAAGTGAGCACAGTATTCCCTCACCCGCCAAAACACCAGTCTCCTCCTCCTGAATTCAACCAGGCCCGGCCTGGTCGCACTTCCACTCTCCCCTGTTCGGAAGTTTTTTGGGGATGTCATGGAGATGGAGAGGGGGTAAAGCTGTGGCTGATGGCCGGCTGGGAGGGAGAACTGCATGCATGGGCACCACTCACCAGTGTGGCTGTTGGTCCCAGTCCAAAGCCATGATGCTCATTTAGCAGGGATACACATCAGGCCCTTGGCTTATGGTAAAAATCCCCTCCCATCAGTGATGGCCTAGGGAGGCAGCTCATATGTGAGATACCTCAGGGTTTCAGGTGACTCTGAGCTCCGAACAAATCAACTGGGTCACACACCTGCTGTGGAAGAGCGGCTACTAACTGAGGCAATGGGGGGAGGGTAGGGATGTCCAGTGCCCAGGAGGAGGGGGCTCTGAGACAGGCAGGGTTATGCAGAGGAGGTTCCTTGAAGATGTTAGGTCCAGTTTAGGATGGAGAATGGTGTGTGTGTGTGTGTGTGTGTGTGTGTGTGTGTGTGAGACAGAGCTGCCTGCCTTCCCCTGGCTGTGGGGCTGTCACCTGTAGGATAAGGATGCTGATAAGAGCGGGCACCCCTCACACCATTGTGAAGTAGGTCCTGTGATTGTTGCAGGCAAGAAAACATGGCTCAGAGAGGCTAGGCAACTTCCCCAAGATCACACAATTAGTAAGTGGCAGAACTGGGACTTGAACTCAAGCCTCTCCACACAAATCCATGCACTTGGCACCAGATTAGCATTTGCTGTGTACCTTCCTGGGGCAGAACCCAGATGGATGAGTTTCCAAGCATGGTGTTCACCCATAAAACGGAAGTAATGAGCACCTAGCCTGGCATCTTCTTCCCAGCCCCCGCCCTCTGGGCTGCGCTTGGATGCTCAGCTAACCTCTGTCTCTTTTTCTTTGTCTGTCTGTGTCTGTCTGTCTCCCTCTCTCTCTGCCTCTCTTTGAGGAAGGAGGCTCCCCCCCTTCTCTTTCATCCTCTGGATGCGTGCCCCTGTGACGCTGGCCTTCGCCTCCTCTCTGTCTCTCTTTTCTCTTCGTGCCTCTGCCTCCCTCCCCATGCCTACCCTGGTCTCTCTGCAGGACCCTCTGGTGGACATGGTGGGGGGCTCTGGGGCCAGCCGTGCTGCTCACCTCACTCCTTGATGCATGCGCAGGGCTGGGCCCCGGGCAGGGCGAGCAGGCTGTGACGGTGGCCGTGGTGTTCGGCAGCTCAGGGCCATTGCAGGCCCAGGCCCATACCCGCCTCATCCCCCAGAGCTTCCTGGACCTGCTCCTAGAGATCCAACCACTCACCGTGGGGGTCAACACCACCAACCCCAGCAGTCTTCTCACCCAGATCTGCGGGCTGCTGGGTGCTGCCCGCGTCCAAGGCATCGTCTCTGAGGGCAACGTCGGCACTGAGGCTGTGGCCCAGATCCTGGACTTCATCTCCTCCCAGCCCCTCGTGCCTATCCTCAGCATCAGTGGGGGCTCTGCCGTGGTCCTCACCCCTAAGGTGCCTGTTCAGAATCATGTCCCCTCATCCCTGGAGCCTGGAGCCAGGCTGGGGCTGGGGGAGTGGGGCTGAGTCTGGGCCAGGGAGACACTCAGGTCCTGGGAAGCTGGGATTGGGTGGGATCAGCAAGGAGGTGGGGGCTCAGGGAGACACGGGTGAGGGAGGAGAAGGCTGTGGGGATGATGTTCCCATGCTCTAGAGGAGAAACTTCCTGGGCTGCTTTGAAATTCGTGTCTGGATGAGGGCTGGGCAGGTGGCAAACCCACCTTTGGTTCTGGGGGCAACCCTGGCCCACCTTCTCCCTGTTTCTCTGGCCTTCCTTGGTCAGGCTTCAGATCCGGGGCAAAGGGCCAGGCTGGGACCTGAATTAGATGACTGGCAGGGGAGAGCATTCCGGGACAGGCACTGCCTGAGGCCTGGGGGCGGCAGGCCCTCGCCGAACTGGCCGTCCTGTGGGGAGAAAGTTCCAAACACATTCCTGCCCTCACAGCTGGGATAAGCCTCCTGAAGGAAGAACACAGGATGCCGTGCCACAAGGAAGTCTAATGGGGCCCCCTGTGGTTTGGTGGTTGATAAAAGTGCCTTAAGAAATATGTCTAAGCTGAGACCTGGGGGGTGAGGGAGGGTTGATAAGGTGTGTTGATAAGGTGGTGGGGGGCTCCAGGTAGAGGGGGCAGGTGGCAGGTGATGCGAATGCCCAGCGGTGGGAAGGAGCTTGGGGTTTCTGAGGGACAGAGAGAAGCCTGCAGAAGGTGGTGGGGTCCCAACCACACAGGGAAATATTTGGATTTTACCCTAAGTAACTGCGGAGCTGAGGAAGCTTTTGAGGGGAGAGACTGATCTGATTTGCATTTTTTTATGATTATTTTTTATTGTAGGGAATTTTGAGCAGACACAAAAGTAGACAATTATAATAATCCCATGTGCCCCTGGCTAAGACGCCTCACCCTTACCCCCACCCACTTCCCCTCGTCTGTATTATTTTGAAGCAAAGCCCAGACATATTTATATCATCCATAAATACTTCAGTACACATATCTAGATGATAGGGCTTTAAAAATAAAACCACCATACATCATCACATTTAAAAAATAATAAAAATTCCTTATCCTCATTTACAAAAAGGATGTTTTTTATATTTTTGAAAGGGTGTTCAAAATAAAGAAATCAAAGAATATACCTGAAAAGCCACTGATAGGGATCAAAGAATACATCCATAAGTTAAAATTACATATTTTAATATAACAAAAACTGTGTCAATTACCTGCTCATAGTTTAAATGTTGAATTTCTGGCATTTCTTTTGGCTTTGTATCAAACATGTAATCTCCTATAAAGAGAAATTGTAAAATTGCCTTTTAGAAATGTTTTCTTTCTAATTACGAAGGTAATATATTTTAATGATAAATTATAGCAACATGCGACATACAAAAGTGACTCCTCAATCCCATTCAGAGAAAATCAATGTTAACCGTTAGTCACAGTCTCACATAAATTTTTCCAGTGTACATCCTACAATGCTTTGGAATTTTTTCTTACCCTTTACAATATATTTGAGCATCTTGCCATGTCACTACAATAAAGCTCTAAAAGGTTTAACCAAGTTTCATCAACAAGTATAAACATTACCTCCACACTTTTCCAAGAACAAGCGTTACCACTCTTCTAAATGTCTGCCATTCTTAGACATAAACAAACTTCTCCTTACATTAAAAAAACTGATATCTTAGCGATTACCTGTGGAGAGAGGGAAGGGGGAGGGGCAACACAGGGGTACGGAACTGAAAGATACAAACAATGATATACTGTATAGCACTTGGAATTATAACCATTATCTTGTAATAATTTTTAACAGAGGATAATCTATAAAAATACTGAATCACTATACTGTATATCTAAAACTAATATAATATTGTAAAGCAACTATACTTCAAAAAGTTTAATAGTTTTTATACATGTACTTTTATTGGTATCACCTTTTAATTAATTAATTAATTAATTTTATTTAAGTATAGTCAGTTTACACTGTGTCAATTTCTGGTGTATAGCATAATGTGCCAGTCATACATATACATACATATATTAATTTTCATATTTTTTATTATATATTACTACAAGATATTGAATATAGTTCCCTGTGCTGTACAGAAGAAACCTGTTCATCTATTTTATATATAGTAGTTAATATTTCCAAAGCACAAACTCCCAATTTATCACTTCCCACCTCCTATCCCCCAGTAACCATAAGTTTGTCATCTATGTCTGTAAGTCTGTTTCTGTTTTGTAAATAAGTTCATTTGTGTCTTTTTTCTTTTTTTAGATTCCACATATGAGTGATATCATATGGTATTTTTCTTTCTTTTTCTGGCTTACTTCACTTAGAATAACGACCTCCAAGTCCACTGATATTGCAAATTGCATTATTTTATTATTTTTTATGGCTGAGTAGTATTCCATTGTACAAATACATCACAGCTTCTTTTTCTAGTCATCTGTTGATGGACATTTAAGTTGTTTCCATGTCTTAGCTATTGTATATAGTGCTGCTATGAACATTGGAGTGCACGTATCTTTTAAAATCAGAGTTCCCTCTGGATATATGCTGAGTGGGATTGCTGGATCATAGGGTAAGTCTATGTTTAGTTTTTTGAGGAATCTCCATACTGTTTTCCATAATGGCAGCAGCAAACTACATTCCCACCAACAGTGTAGGAGGGTTCCCTTTTCTCCACATTCTCTCTAGCATTTATCATTTGTGGATCACATTTTTAATACATATATGACTTTTAGTGTATGTGGCACCTTTTAAACATATGTAGCACTATTTTAATATATGCAGTACCTTTTTAATCTATGTTTTGCCTTTTTAACTATGTATTAACTATATACACTTTTTTCTTTGAATCACTTGCCTATACAAGTTTTACTCTTTTCTTATTGAATTATAAAAGTTATTTTTCTATTAGACGAATTAGAACATTTCCTGTTATATGTGTGGTAAATATTTATTTTCCCCATTTTTTGCCTATTTTCACCATTCAGAAATAATTAGTTTTAATACAGTCAGTTCTCCTATAATGGCTTCTGGGTTGGATGTCATGTTTAGAAAGATATTCACCTTTTCAGAGTCTACAAACGTTTCCAAATGCATTCTTCATGTAATTTTATGTTTGCTTTTTTTAATGTTTAAATCTTTAACTTACCTGGAATTTATTTTGATATAAACAGTAACATATGGAACCAACTTCTCATCCAGCCTCCCAAGTCACTAACATGTTGATGAAACTGTTAATATAATCTTTATTTTCTAATTTAATATAAACTTCTAAAGACTGCATCAAGTATTCTCTTAATCTTTCCAACTCTGATAATGAAAGAATTCCTATGAGCATCAATATATTATTATTTATGCTTTTAATTAGAACTTTAAGAGCAAAATCTAGTAGTAATTTTATTCCACCATAGGCACAGGAACTCTAAAAGCACTAAATTAATTGATTCACAGAAATATATAGCCCTAACAGCATTAAATTAACTGATTCATAGAATTATATAGCCCTAAAAGCATTAAACTAATTGATTCATAGGAATATATATGATATACATACACACACACACACACACACACACACTTAACAAATATGTTTGTGTCCTTATCATACATGGCACATTATATATTTATATGTTGAGGTTTTAATACATTTAACTGAAAATTATGTTTTGAGTAAGTTTTATACATTATTTATTCAAATGATTGAGAGCATATTTGCTATACTTGTATCCTGTATTTCATTAAAGTTCTGTATTGATCCTGATAACAGACTGTAGTATATGCTTTCCTAACACGTTAGAAGGGTCAAGATGCAGAACACTATATTATTCAATATTAAAATGACTCTAGAAAGGCTATCATTGATTAAAAACTTAAGTGCTAAGAATAGAATAATTTTGGAAAAAAATCCAGTTAAGAACTCCTCTTTTTCTGATGTCAGAAAACCTCTGTGGACAAGAGAATAGCCTAGTTGATAGAGGCAGCCTCTTCAATGGACCTCAATCATCCCCATCTCCTGACAGTCATACCTTTTTATAACCCCCTTCCCTTGAGTGTGGATTGGACTCCCTTCTAGTGAATAAAATGACAGAATTAATGAGATACCACTTCCAAAATAAGAATACAAACTATTGTGGCTTTGGGCATGGTGCTCCCTCATTTGCTCCCTCTGAGGAATGCCAGCTGCCATATTTTGAGCTGTCCTGGAGAGACCTGCATGGAAAGGAGCTGAAGGAGGCCTCTGGGCACAGTGAGGAACTGAGGACCTCAATCCAACAACCTGTGAGGAGCTGAATCCTGCCAATAACCACATAAGCTTGAAAGCAGATCCTCCTGAGTTGGGCTGGAGATGAGACTGCATCCTAGCTGACACACTGAATGCAACTTCATGAGAGAGAGAGAGACCTTAAGCCAGAATCACTCACCTGCACCCAGCTTCCTGACCTACATGAGATAACAAAGGTTCATTATTTTAAGCAACCAAATTTTCAGCTGATATGTTATGCAGCAATAGATATCTATATTTTTAGGAAAACTTATAATAGAGAGTTAGATTTTTTACAAGACTGAGTTTGAGTTTCTAAGGGAGCAGCTTTCAGCTTCAGATATCTAAGTAAATCATCGCTTACGGATGCTGCTTTATCTCGCTTATCTAACCTTTCTATCACAATTGGTCAACAACACTATTTCAATCAAAAATATTGAGAATCTATTCTGTGTTTAGTAACAGGTTAAAGCAAATAACTTGTTTGGAAATGCCTGTTCCCTTAAAGAAGCTAATAATCCAGTTGGGCAAAGAACATACAGGAAACAGAGATTAAGATAATGATAAAGTATAATAAAGTGTAAAATGTAATAAATGCCTTAAAGCACCGAATGAGTTTGAAAAGAGATGTTGATAAATCCTGTAGCACTTAGAAATATCCTTTGGAGAGGATCATATCTAAACCAGATTCAGAAAAATGAACAGAACTTGCCAAGGTAGTGAGAGAAGCAGCATTCTCTGAGGGAGAACAAGTGATGGAAAAAACACACATAAGAAACATCGTGCCATATGGACAGATTATAAGAAGGTTTATACATAAGATTATGTTGCAGAGTGGTGGGAAATATGGCTGGATGGGCAAACTTGATCAGATTATAGAAAATCATAAATAATACATTAATAAGTTTGGCTATTTGTGAAAAATCATAAGGGATCTTTATGCTTTTAATAAAGCAGACAAGTGAAGGATGAAATTGGTGCTTAGGAAGGTAACAATGGTACATAAGCTAATTTGGAGAGGAGAGGAAACAAAAGAGTCTGCAGTAAACCCTGCTGTGAAGCACCAGCACACAGAGAGAGGAAAGGATTTCAGAGAAAGGATCCATCAGACTTTGCTACTAATGGGATATTCTAGACAAAGAGAAATCAAGGAACAAAAACCTGCAGCTAGCTACATTAAGCCAAAAATGGAAGAGAAGGCTTGGCAGAAGCCCCAGGTGAGCATTTGGAAAAAAGGAGAGACAGTCAACTCTGAACAAAATTAAAATGTTTCCACACTGACCTCCTTTTATTGTATTTGTTTTCAAAAGATGAACATAAGTTATCTTTTGAAAAGTCAGACAGCACCACCATCTCAATAACTATTTTCCTGACTGTGACACACAGTGCTAGTCTCACCATCACACAGACTGGCCTGCGTGGTTAAAGTCACGCTGCGCGTTCTAGTTTGTGCTATGCTTTTTTACTTTGTCTTCCTACCCATTTTCTGCTTTCCACCTTCACCTCCTCCTCACCTTATTACTGAGATCCCCCAGCGCTTCCTAGGTACCCCAGCTTGCCGTGTTCCTCTCCCCACGCTAGAGCCTCCAACAAGCTGTGCCCAGCTCTGGCCCTGCTCTAACACTCTAGGAACAGAAATTTCCAAATTAAAATTCACTCCTCCTCTAACCTTTGCCAGCCAAAATCCCCATTCCCTGTGGTTCCTCAGCTAGGTGCTAGGGAAACAATTAATTTTACAGTCTTTTGCAATCTTTCTTCTATTGTTTGCTTATTAATGCAAAAGTATCTCTGGTTTCTCCAGAGAACTGGAGTAAGCTCAAGAGGAGAAAATCCACAGAGCTTAGAAAATTAAACCATTTGTTCTGGCAGGATTGGCCTTGAATGAAGTTCACTTTTGGTGAGGCCGAATTTTCAGAATCTCTTTCCTCACATCATGCTGGCTCGCTCCTCCCCCCTCCCATTAGGATCATACTACTCTCACGACGTCCCTGGCAGCTGAGCCCCCTCATTAAGGATGTTCAGGCCTCTTTAGGTACCCCGGATCTGGATAGCCTTCATTGATTTTTCTTTTTCCCTAATTAAA
This sequence comes from Camelus bactrianus, assembly GCF_048773025.1. Lineage (NCBI taxonomy): Eukaryota > Metazoa > Chordata > Mammalia > Artiodactyla > Camelidae > Camelus > Camelus bactrianus. Next base: position 2,785,130 of record NC_133566.1, read on the forward strand.
AAAATTCTCTCTTATGTGTCCTATTTCCTCAGGACTTTGCTAGCTAGATAAATTTAATATACCAAGTTACTTTCTTTTCAAGAAAAATACCATGTTAACGTTTTCATTGTAAAGTACGTTTATGTAGTCGCACTGACTGTATTGCTGACACCTTCAAATAAGCTGTCCGCAGTACATAAGTCAGTGCTTGCTGGATAAGAAAAAAGGGAGAGGAGAAGAAAAAGAAAAGTATAGGAATTTAAAATATACTAAAAACACTTTTGAGGGGTGGAGAGGGAAAGGGGATATATTTTTGAGATTTTTAACAATCTGACAAGAAGGTGTCCAGATAGAGACAGCTCGTTATCTCACCTTTCTGAGTTCACCTCATCTGTAAATGATGAGGCATTACAACTGACAATGCTTTTATTTCCACTCCAGTCCTACCCTTTTCTACCATTAGTTCTTCCACTCAGACACCCTCTGCCTCTGCTCATGGGTCTCTGCCACTACGTGTTCTTTAGTTATGGGAACTAACAGCAAATGAGCTCATTTTCTCACCGGGCAGTGTAGACAAAGACAAGTAGATTGATGGCATTAACTAGCAGGGTGGAGGGCAGGTAGGTGGCATCAGCCTCTGACAGCACAGAGAGCAGAGCTAGAAAGCAGTTAGCAGCTGTGGCTTGGCAGCATGATTTAGGTTAGCGCTGTCCAGTAGGAATATAATGCAAACCACAAATGCGAGTCTATGTGTAACTTTAAATTTTTAGTAGCCACATTAAAAAAAGTAAAAAGAAACAGGTGAAATTAATAAATAACATTTTATTTAGCCTAGTATATTATAAATATTTAATTTCAACACATAATCATTTTAAATAATTATTGATATTTTATATTCTTTTTTGTGTGGGCTAAATCTTTGAAATCCAGGGTGTATTTTACACTTCGAGAACATCTCAGTTCACCCTGGCAATATTTCAAGCGCTCAATATCCACCCGTGGCTAGTGACTGCTATACTGGACAGTGCATATTTAGGTGACTATGGTCATGATATGAGAACCAAAAAAGTAGGGCAGACAGTGGTTGGATAATGGAAGAGATGAATAGGAAACTGGGCTCAAAAATACACATTTTCTATATAGAGTAGGCATTCAAAAATCTGTTAATATTTGACTACATGTGAACTACTGTTTCCTGTTTGGTCTCAACCAGACCACCCTAAACATTGCACTTAACATGTTATTTACTCCACGTAAGAAACTAAGATAAATTAAGCGGCCTACCATAGTAAACCCAAACTGTCCTGCTTAGCTCCCAAGACTCTTGAGTTTAGCTGCAGCCTACTAATACAGTCTCCATCCCTAAAACAGTGTGACACACAGCTACCAACCACAGGCAAATTGTACTCCTTCACCATTCTTCCAAATACGTCTTACATGTTTTCACCTCTAGCTTGAGCTTAAAATAGTTTCCACCTACCAAAACATTCTTTCTGCTTCTTTGTAAGGGTTTAGAGTCTAACTGTATCACACAACTGACAGCAAGGCTCATGTTCCCCATTAAGCCTCCTCCTGCTCTTCGCCGACTCCTCATACTCATCTACAGACAAGCTTCTCAAAGCCACCCTCACTTGAGCCTTCATTTACTCGCCTCTTAGATGCTCTTCACTCACCGCTGCATTTCTGGCCCGTCAGTGTGCTGACGCTGCTTCTGTGATGGTCACAGTAACCTCCACGTTGCCAAATCATGTGGAAAGTACTCTCCAGTATTCAGGACCTTTTCTTGTTCCTTCTCACACGCTCCTTCTCCTGGCTTCACTATGTCACCCTCTCCTGGCTTTTCTCCTGTCTTAGTGGTTACTCCTCCCCTCACTTCTCTATCCTGTGACCCATGCAGTTCAGTGGAGGCAACCTTGCCCCCAAAGGAGCAAAAAATGCTTCTTGGAAGGTGGGGGGAAATTATCTCAGATATTATAATGGTTTGTGGCCTTCAAAGGGTCACAGTACATGAAGAGACAAACAGTGTATCTGTGGTGTTAAAATTTCCTGGAGTGCATGATTAGGACACAAATGTCTACAAAGGCTCCTTGGGGAACAATGAAAAAAAAGGTGAGAAACACTGCTTTACCCAAATCTTGGCATGCTGGGAAGCTTCAGGGGACAATCCTGGGCCCACTTCTGTTCTCTCTCTATACTTCCTCTCTTCATGATCTCACCAATTTCCAAAGATTTAAATACTATTTTTATATGAATGACTCCTAAATTCTTATCTTGAATTTCAGTGTCCCCTGGAACTCATGGTCTCTCAACAACAAAATTTTCCAAGTATTTTGTTTTCTTAATTTGTCCTTTACCTTCTTGCCTAAATTAAATTTGTCCTTTGATGATACTCCCACCCTCTCTAGTGAAAGCTCTTTTCTCTCATACATTCTTACCAGTGAGCCTGGAGGTAGATCAGGTATCTATTGCTCCTCATTGTCATTCCTTCTCCCTCTTCTCCCTGAAATGCCGAGTTGCAATACCCGTGCCATCATCTAATACTACCCATTGTCCACCCACCTGACTATAGTCCTCCACCAACTTCTGACTGGTCTTGAGATGTTCTCACTGAATCTCCTCATTTCCAGCTCTCTTTCTGTCACAAACCTTGCCATAAATTTCAGTAATTTCAATATTCATAGAGATAACTCATCTGATACCCTGGCCTTTGTTAATTGACATCTTCTCCAACAAAAATCTTCTATTTCACCTTATCTCAGATCTTATGGTCACATGGGTTTGTTATTATCAGGTTCCAAAAATTCTTCAGCTCTATCAGAGCCTACCATCCATTAACCCAATCACATCTTCCTTCCACATATTTATAGCCTTATTGTCTCTTAATGCAACTTAAATTCTATGGCTCATGTTTATAATCACTCTCTACACATATCTTCAATTTTGTAGACTCTTCAACGTGCTCACTTGGCAAAAACCCAGCTCTGGTTAAATCTCGCTATTCAGACCTGCCCTTGTGCAGCGGAATGTGACTGGAGAAGCCCTGCTGGCTGGTCTCACCAACCTCACAGGTGATGCTGAGGAATCGTCCTGCACCTCCCTCCTCACTCGTCTGTGTTACACCTTCCTTCCCATCCTCAACAGCTCCTCTTTCATCCTCACTCTCAGCTGATGGTCTGGTTTCCCATTTCACTGAGAGAAAAAAAACCAGTCAAAAGACCTTCCAAAAAGCTACCACAACCACCATCTACCCACTTACCTGCATCTATTTTTAATACATCTTATCTTCCCTCCTGTTGCTAAGGATGAACTAGCTGTACTACCTAAGACTAATTCTTCTATTCGTCTCAAGTACTCTTGTCAATTCCTTACCTTTCTCTTTTTAAAAACAGCTTTATTGAAATACAATTCACATACCATATAATTAACCCATTTAAAGTATCAATGTTTTTAAAGTATATTAACAGGATTGTGAAATTAACATGATCTAATTTTAAAAATTTGTCTCCCCAACTAAAAGAAATTCTATACCTATTAGCAGTCAGTCTCTACTTCCCTCCTACCTCCCCCAGTTCTAAGCAACCACTGACCTACTCTCTGTCTGTATACATTTGCCCGTTCTGGACACTTCGTATAAATGGAATCACATAATATGTGGTCTTCTGTGACTTGGCTTCTTTGACTTATCATACCTTTAAAGCTTTTCCATACCTTAGCATGTATCAGTACATCCCTTTTTAAGGCTGAATAATGACTCAGTGTATGGCTACACCATGTTTGCTTACCCATTCATAAATTCATGGATAGCTGGGCTGTTTCTATGTTTTGGCTATTATGAATAATGTTGCTATGAATATTTCAGTACAGGATTTTGTATGGACATGTATTTTTACTTCTCTTGGGTGAAACTGTAGGTTCCTATGGTAATTCTGTATTTACCTTTTTTTTAACATTTTTTATTGATTTATAATCATTTTACAATGTTGTGTCAAATTCAAGTGTTCAGCACAATTTATCAGTTATTCATGGACATATACACACTCATTGTCACATTTTTTTCTCTGTGAGTTATCATAACATTTTGTGTATATTTCCCTGTGCTATACAGTGTAGTCTATTCTACAATTTTGAAATCCCAGTCTATCCCTTCCCATCCTCCACCCCCCTGGTAACCACAAGTCTGTATTCTCTGTGAGTCTATTTCTGTCCTTTATTTATGCTTTTGTTTTTGTTTGTTTGCTTTTCTTTTTGTTTTTTAGATTCCACATATGAGCAATCTCATATGGTATTTTTCTTTCTCTTTCTGGCTTACTTCGCTTAGAATGACATTCTCCAGGAGCATCCATGGTGCTGCAAATGGCATTATGTTGTCAGTTTTTAAGGCTGAGTAGTATTCCATTGTATAAATATACCACATCTTCTTTATCCAGTCACCTGTTGATGGACATTTAGGCTGTTTCCATGTTTTGGCTTGTATTTACCTTTTTAAGGAACTGATAAATCATTTCCCACAGTGGCTGCACTGTGTTGCATTACTGCTGGCTATGTCTGAGGGCTTCTGATTTTCTCTTGTGCCCATTCTAGTCAGGTACTCATCCCACGTACTTGTCAAGGTTACTGATTACTTCCCTACAGCTCGACCAATGGTCATTTTTTCAGTCTTCATCCTGCAAAACCTATTAGCAGCGTCTGATTCAGCTAATCTCTCACTTTTCTTTGAAACTCTTCATTTAGATTCTGGGCAATCAGTCTCCTGTTTGTCCTCGACAGAGCTGAACACCCCTATACTTCCTCTTCTTCAGCTTCTAATCACTGGCATGTCCCAGATTCAGTCCACTCATCTCCTCCCTCCTCTATCTACATTTATTCTATTCGTGATCTCACTCAGTCTAACTACCACTACAAAACTGGTGAGCACAGAAACAGAACATGTCCATCAACACAGGAAGTCTTATTGTACATTGATGATTTACACTTCTTTTCTGAACTCTACACCCCGCTGCATCCCTGGTATCTTCACTTGGATGTCAGTAAACATCTCAAAACCAAGCTCCTCAGGTTCCTCTCTAAACATGTTCCTTCCATTTTTTTCCTGTTTCAATTGATATTAACTCCAACTTTCTGGTTGTTCAAACCAAAAACTACAGGGTAACTAACCCTTGACTTCACTCACACTGCACATTCAACTGATCAGCAAATTCCGTCAGCCCTGTATCCAGAATCTGAGCACAGTTTATAATCACCACTTCTACCACCCTGTTTGAAGAACCACCACCTTTTGCCAGTGTAACAGCTTCCTGACTGATCTCCCTGCTTCTGTCTTTACCCCCTACCAACTTCTATTTTCAACATAACAGCCAGAGAATTCTAGTGAAACTCAAAGTCAGATCATGTCAATCCTCTGTCCAAAATCCTTGAATGGCTTCCCAGATCACTCACAGCAAAAGTCAAAGTTGCTACAATAGCCTAGCGCCCTATATGATATTACACTATTACCTCACTAATTTCATCTCCTAATACCTTCCCTTGGCATAGTCCTTGGCAGTCATACTGGCTGTTCCTCAAAAGCACCAAGCATATTTCAGCCTTCTCCATGAAATGTAATTCAGAAATCACAAAGTTTAAGAATCACCAAGAGGGGAGCAAGGGGCAGGTGTCATGGGAGGGAAGGAGTGAACCGGAGAACATCATCCTGAGAGGAGTGAAGGCGGCAAGAGGGCAGACTGCTTCTCCCACTTCAACAAGGACCAAGATTTTCAGGGTAATCACTTTGATCAGTATGAAGAAAGACATTTGGAAATTGAACAAGCATCACTTGACAAGCCTATAGAACTGGAGAGTATTGGACATCACTTACTCCAGACACATGGGTGGAAGCTGGGCCAGGCATTGGGGAAAATCTCTTCAGGGGAAAACTGATCCCATTCCGATTGTTGTCAAGTATGATGTCATGGGCATGGGTTTGCATGGAAATGGAGCTTGCTTATGCTGAAGATGCTGCGGTACGGCACCGTGTCCTAGAAGTGGAAAAAGAAGACACAGAAGAACTGAGACATAAGTACAGGGATTATGTTGACAAAGAAAAGGCTATTGCCAAAGCATTGGAAGATCTCAGAGCCAGCTTTTACTGTGAACTCCGTGATAAGCAATATCAGAAACACCAGGAATTTGACAACCATATCAACTCCTATGGTCATGCACACAAGCAGAGATGGAAGGATCTTAAGCAGAGAGAGTTTGCTTGAAATGTATCTTCAAAATCCCGCAAGGATGAGGGGAAACAGGAGAAAGCCCTACGGTGGCTCCATGAGCTGGCAGAGCAAAGAAAACAAGCTGAATGTGCACCTGGAAGTGGCCCGCTACTTGCGGCCTGGGATCTGAATTCTCCACAGATAAAGGAGGCCCTTTCACTGCAATACAAATCACTAATACCACTGGACTGGCACAGGCTCACTGGCTGGCATCTCAAGGCATCAGCTTTGGCATTAAGAATAATCTGGGGACCCCACTGCAAAAACTGGGGCTGTCATTTTCCTTTGCCAAGAAGGGTCCTGTCAAACTTGAATCAATAGCATCAGTTTTCAGTGACCAGGCAGAGGAAGGGACCTCTGAAGATGGAACAAAAGCTGCTGAGAAGGCTTCTGACTAAGGACTTCAGAAGGTGGGAGACTCTGATGGTGGCAGTAATCTTGATGGTAAAAAAGAGGATGAACACGCTCAGGATGGAGGGTCCCTTGTCTCAACATTATCTAAGTTGAAAAGAATGAAGTAAGAAGAAGGAGCTGGGGCTGCAGAGCCAGAATACTACCACTACATCCTCCCAGCACAGTGCGAAGTAAAACCTAATCTTCCTTTCCTACTCTTCATGACAGCCAGTGAACAAAGGGAAGGTGATAATAGTACACACCCAAAGAATCCCCCAGAGAGCAAAACAAGTAGTTCTCCCAAGCCTAAGGGCTGCGTCAATCTGGCAGCAAGCCAAGGATTAGAAAAGACCGACGGAAACCAGTGTGGCTGAGCCCACAGAGCGTAGGAGCAAAGCTGAAACAAAGACGACCTCAGGAGGGGATGAAAGTGAACAAAGCTTAGAAAGTCAGTCAGAAGGATTCAGAGAGTCTAACCCTTCTAAAGAACCCCCTCAGGCCCCTCCACCAGGGAAAGAAAGCCAGGAGGGGCCTAAACATCCTACTGGTCCCTTCTTTCCAGTTTTGAGCAAAGATGAAAGCACTGCCCTCCACTGACCATCAGAACTATTAATTTTCACGAAGGCAGAACCCTCCATTTCATACAGTTGTAACTCTTTGTACTTTGACTTTAAGCTTTCAAAGAACAACGATGCCAGAGCTAAAGGGACAGAAAAGCCAAAGGACATAGGAGGCTCCTCAAAGGACCGTCTCCAAGGCTGTGATCCTGGTGAGCCAAATAAAAGCAAGGAAGAGGGGCATAATGTAGAGCATTCTTCAGGAGGTGGATTGGATGCCCCTGCTTCAGGGTCTGCCTGTAGCAGCCTGAATAAGCAAGAATCCAGAGGCAGCCATGGGTCAGAGACAGAAGACACATGGAGAAGCCTTCCTAGCAAGAAAGAATGATCTGGTAAGTCCCACAGACACAAAATGAAAAAGCAACACAAAATGAAAAAGCAACACAAAAAATCCAGCAAACACAAATGGAAACACAAAGCTGACCCAGAAGAGAAAAGCTCTAAGGCAGAGTCTGGGGAGCAGTCTAAGAAGCGCAAGAAATGAAAACAAAAGAAAAATAAGTCATCAGCCCCAGAAGCTTCTGAGCCGGGGCCTAAACCAGAACCGCTGGGAGTGGTAGCCCTGCACCACCACGAAGACGCGGCGAGCTCAGGACGGTTCCCAGCGGAGACCCATTCTAGCTGAAGAAGGAAATAGCGGCAAGAAGGATGAAGGTGGGGCCGGTGGCACCTCCCAAGATCACGGTGAGAGGAAACACAAAGATGAACCTCCAGCTTCATCCTGCCAGCGAGGAGCTAGCACCAAACGGAGCAGCCGCTCCAGCCATCGGAGTCGACCCAGCAGAGATGAGGATAGTGATCGTGCTTCGTCACGCCGGCTGCACCTGAAGTCTCCACCCCAGTACAGTGAGGAGGAGGGAGGAGGGGGGAGCAGGGGGTGGAGGAGCCGGGCAGCGAGCACTCCCGCAGCCGCTCACGGCCTGGCCGGCGCCGCTCCTCACGCCGCTCCTCCCCGGCCTTCTTACTCAAGTAGCTCAGACGCGTCTTCAGACCAGAGCTGCCAGAGTAGGCCGCGCAGTTCCTCTGGTGACAGCTACAGTGGCTATAGTGACCGATCACAAAGGCACTCCAATAGCTCCCATGACTCGGATGACTCAGACTAAGCCAATTCCAAGCACCGGTCCAAAGCGCACAAATACTCATCTTCTGGTGATGACCACAGCCCCAGCTGCGGCCAGTCCCGGCGCCTGTCTCAGAGTCGCACGAGGGGGCGATCGAGGTCCCACAGCCGGCGGCGGAGCCGGAGCTGCAGCAGGGGCCGCGGCCGCACACCTGGAGCCCCTCCCAGAGGTCAGGCTCCAGGAAGGGATCATGGGGTCACGAGAGCCCCGAGGACAGGCGGTCTGGTTGTCGAGACTTCATTCGCTTTAAAATCTACCGCTCCCGGTCGCCCCACTGTTTTCGATCGGGTTGGGGAGGAGGCCCCGGGGAGAAGAAGAAGATGGCAGAGGGTTAGGCCCACCTTCCCAGAACAGCAACATCGGTGCAGGAAGAGGGTCAGAAGGTGACTGCAGCCCTGAAGACAAGAACTGTCACTGCCAAACTACTGGAGAAGATTCAGTCGAGGAAAGTGGAGAGGAAACCCAGTGTGAGTGAGGAGATGCTGGCCACCCCTAGTAAAGCTGGCTGAAGCTCAAGGACCCTCCACAAGGTCAGTTTGGGCCCAAGCTCCCACCTTCTCTTAGCAGTAAGCCTGTTCTTCCACCAATAGGAAAGCTCCCAGCTTCCTGAAAGCCTAGCCCCAAGAAATGTGAAGAGTCTGGCTGAGAAAGGGGGAAGAGCAAGAACAGTCAGACACAGGAGAAGGGCCTCCAGGGAGCAGAGATGCCCCATCTGGACATCAGCTCCCCTCAGAGGAAACAGCCAGCCCCTTATCAGACCTGCCCCCAGAAGAGCCAGAGTCTGAAGAAGCCACTGCTAATCACCCTGTGGCTCCGCTAGGCTCCCCAGTGCACTCTGACTGCTATCCTGGGGACCCAACCATCACCCATAACTGCTCCCTGATGCCAGTGCTGGGGACACCCTCGAGTCCTCGGAGAGTGGCAGCCAACCAGGCCCTGTGGAACCCGGCTTGCTGCCTACAGCGTCAGACCTGGAGCACTTCCCCAGTTATGCACCTCCGGGGTCGGGGGGAAGCCTAGGACTGACTCAGCTGATGGACCGAGGTGCTTCCCTAGCCCCCCAGGGGCTGGAGAAGCACAGCAAGCTCCAGCAGGCCACACAGCACACACCCAGAGCAGCTGCTGGCCCAGCGAGCAAATGCCTGCCCAGCCTCTGCTGCCCCGGCCCAGCCGCTCCAGCCTGGCAGCCCGTCCACACTCAGCAGCCAGCCACAGCCTCTGCCAACTCCGGCACAGCCACTCAGCCTGTGTCCTACAGCATCAAGCCGCAGCAGCTGCCGCCGCCATCGGCATCCACCCCTACCCTCACCCCAGCCCTTGCCCCAGTACATCATACTCCCCAGCCTCACCTGATCCTCATTTCCTTGTCCCACCTTACTCACGTAATCATCCCTGGCCAACCTGCCACCTTTCTCACTAGCCATCCCATCCACATCATTCCCGCCTCAGCGGTCCATCCTGGGCCTTTCACCTTCCACCCCGTCCCACATGCTGCCCTCTACCTGGCCCTGCTTGCCTCGTGGCCTGCCGCAGCAGCAGCCACCACCCCCGCCTTCACCCACTGCTTCACCCCATCTTCTCAGGTCAGGACCTGCAACATCACCACAGCCAGGGCACATGAGCTGAGGGATAGAAGTCCAGGTAGGGCCAGGGAAGGTGGCCCATAACTCTTCCTTTGGGAGTGTTGAGCCATTAATACCAGCAAGTAAAAGCTGGGATGGGCTGTCTGACAGCCAAAGAATTGAATTATGACTTGCAGGGGTGGTTTTAGATTTGAGGTTTGCTTTGGGTTTACTCTAAAGGGTTCGCTCTAAAATCTACTGCTATCCCCAAAAGGGATTTTGTTCCCTTTCCCCTTTCTGTTTGCCCCTCCCTCGCCTGTGTTCCTAAGCTACAGCGCACCAGGAAGTGCTACCCGCCCCTCTGCAGCAAAACCGCCCAACAGTCAAGTTGAAATATTCCCCTCCTCCATCTACTTTTTATACTCTGCACTTCTAGCTATACATTTTAAAACATTTTTCTCCTTTCTGGCTGGTGGGTTGTCTATCTTGTCCTGTCTTCTCAGTGTCTTTGACCTTGGTGACCTTATTTATCCAGAGTGAGGTGGAAAGGGGGTCTGACCTGGAATTAGATGCCACTCAGGCTGTCATTCGATCCACTTCCCACACAAAGAATCACACATTTGGCACTGTTGTCCTCGTGTCCGTCACCCCAGAAGAGACACCTGCATATCCCAGAAAAGAAGATCGTGTCATGAATAGAAGCTCTGCAGGACAGAGTCGCCCACGTGCTTCCCCAGAGAGGAGCTCGTGTGTCCAGCGGTTGTATTTTCTTCTGTCACGTTGTTGCCTTCTTAATTTACAGGATTTTTTAATGTAAACAATCGCACTGAACTCTATAAACATAAATGCTGCTTTCTGTAGTTCATATAAAAAGATTCCATATTTGTAGTATACTGCAATCATATTTTTTACATCCAGCTCTTTAAGTGATCCTTGTTCTGGTGGCTTTATGTAAATATGTTTGCCCTAGTTAAATTAAGAAACTTTAAAGGTTATAAACTGAAAACAAAAAAATAAATTATTTGTTTTCTGCTAGATGCAAAAAAGAAAGAAGAAAGAAAGAAAGAAAGAAAGAAAGAAAGAAAGAAAGAAAGAGAAAGAAAGAGAAAGAAAAGAAAGAAAGAAAGAAAGAAAGAAAGAAAGAAAGAAAGAAAGAAAGAAAGAAAGAAAAGAAAGAAAAGAAAAGAAAGAAAAGAAAAGAAAAGAAAGAAAAGAAAAGAAAGAAAAGAAAAAAGAAAAAAGGAAGGAAGGTAGGAAAGTAGGAAGGAAGGAAGGAAGGGAGAAAGAAAAAAGAATCACCACCAAGCTAGACTAAAAAGGTTATAAACAGAAATTCTATTTCCAGATATCTAGGTATTCAAAATAGTCAACAGTTAACTATGAGTTTCCCTGGCTGGTGAATGGGATTAAATGATATTACTTACATAAAGAAAAAGGCCTTTGAAAAGATGCAATCTTAATTACTTCACTAGACCTACGTCTCACAAAAAATCAGTTAGCTAGTTGTCTGGAATGGCACAGACAAACTAATCAACTAAAGAGATTTTTTTAAATAAAAATTTAATTACTAAAAAAGCTGTAAATATGGATTAAGCTTTCCTATTTGGTAACAGTATTAACATAAAAATTTTTATTTGCTAAATCATAAAATATTTCAGTGTGATATATAACTACCTGCTCCGTAAACAAGTTCTACTCAATGCAGCTGGTCTGCAAACTGTGCATTACTGGTCTGTTTTGAAATAAGAAGCTTTTGTAAGAATGCAATTTAATATACTGTTTCCTTCATCAAGAAATTTTGCTCTGAAAAAATTTCAGATGGACTAAACAGTGTGCTTACTAATTTAAATGCTTTACATTCTAATACAAGCCTCTGTCTCACTGCAGACTAGTAACTAGCATTTTATAGACAGGCAGAGATCAGTGAATTATATTCAGGGTAGCACTGTTCTAAAGTGCTTCCCGGGTTTTAATTCAAGTCTACTGAATATTTTTAAACACTTTCTGCATGAAGTGTTAGAGTTTCTGTGCCATTTTCCATTCTGCAATTTATTGAAATTAATACATATCTTGTTACTTTCCAGATGTCACCAGTCTCCATATTTACATTACAAAATTTTAATGCTGGTCAGAAAGAAGGCTTGAACATCCAAGACAGTAATATACTGATAAATTTTTTAAAGTAAGAGATTAAACATTATAATTTAAAAATAGCTCATATAATAGCACATCAAAAGGTGAAATTTGATAATATATTTGTAAGTTTTGAAAACTTTGTTTTATATTAAAAGATCTAAAAATCATTCACTTTTCAACACTAACCTAAATATTCCATCAGTTGCTCAGCAGTTATGATTTCCATTGTCGGTGGAAATTTCACATGAAAAACAAAATATTTTTTATGTAAAATCAAATGTTTTGGTGATTAAAGTGTTTCTTTAGTCAGAAACACAAGTTTGTACATGTGCTATGTGTATCTACTATATGTATACAACATTCACATTTTTAAGATCTTTATAACCAGTCTTTAACACAACAAAGTCAATCCTATCACCGTAAAACTTAGGGTGATAAAAGGTGAAAGGTGCGCCTTTCACCACCCACCCTGGTCATCATTAGGTGCCTGCAACAGCGTCCTGCATGGTAGAAAATGCAATTAAAGGGCAGGAAGAGACACCAACAATTTGACAGGTCACTCATGGGAGCAGTTCTACTGAACACAGCCTTGAACACAGCTCAGTATTTCATCATTTCAGTCTACCATGGCCATTTATATTGTTGAATAGCTAAAATGAATACAGTACAAAGGATTACTCATAAACTGAAGGATTCATACTATATGAGTCCAAATGTAAAATTTAAAAAGAGGCAAAATTAAACTATACTGTTTAGAGCTGTACACATATAAAGAAAAGGAAAGGGCTACTATAAAAATCACAACTGTAGTTAGCCCTAGGATTTAGGGAAGGAGTTATGGTTGGACTGGGGCATACAAGAAGTCTCTGAGACGGTGGCTATGCTCCATATCCTGACTTGCCTGCTAGTTCCACTGTTTGCTTCATGATAACTTGTTAAACTGGACATCTCTGTCTCATGCACATTTCTGTATGTGCTGTATGTCACAATAGAAAGGTTAAAAGTAAATACATATATTATAGTCATATTTAAGTTTCAAAAGTTAGTTCAGCTACAACACATTAGTTTAAATGAATTTTTCAAATTAATTGTCAAATGAGTTATCTAGGTATTACAGCCAATGACTGTAAATATTTTAGCTGACTTACTGAAACACATACTCCTTGCTATATTCATAGAATAGAAGAAAATAGATACTGTAGGGTCGAAACTCAAAGTAATTAACATATAAATGACTGGAGAATAGCAGTATAATTAAAAACTCTTCAGGAATGATTTTCTGTTCAACCAAGGACATATTTTAAATGATCAATTTCTCTAACAAGTCCCCCATGCATCAAAGAAGGTGCTCTGGGCATTGATGCTATGGTTCATAAGGAAACAGTATGTCACAATTTTTTGTTTATTTTAATCAATGAATAAAGTAAGTCCTAAAAATGATCCCTGTAAAACAGAATACTATGAGACCCTCTGAGAGCATATGTGCCAGTCAGGACTTGTGAGTTAATCATCCAGTAGATTATCATTCAGTGAAAACCAAGCAATGCCATGGAAGTTTTAATCTTGATTCCCAATTATTTTTATTTTCTGGGACTTTTTAAAAATAGTAATACTTTTTTTTTTGAGTAGTTTTAGCTTTACAGAAAAATTGAACAGAAAGTACAGAGTTCCCATATATAGTGTATTTTAAAACTGAAACTCATTGGCAAATTATAGTCTCTTGCTTGTTTTTCTAAATAAACTTTTATTGAGTGTCACTCTCATTTGTTTATGTACTGTCTTTGGCTGCTTTTGCACTATAATAGCACAGCTGGGTCTTTGCAACAGAGAGCGTATGGCCCACAATACCTAAAATATTTACTGTCTGATTCTTCACAGGAGAAGTCTGTTGATCCCTGAATTAGGTGATTTTAACTGCTATTTAATAATATTTTATCAAGGTGTTTGAGTACAACTTTGAAGGTCAAATATTTAAACAATTAATTTATATACACTGAATATTTATGTTCTGAACAACTGTCAAACCAATTGGAAAGTCCCATTTACACCTAACAGTGTTTTGTAAATAAAATGAGACCTATACATTCTTTTACTCTAGGCAGATTCACTGCAGAAGTATATTCACCAGAAAATCCCCCAAACAGCTTATTCTTTTCTGGTCAATGCAGTAGTCCTACTATAAAGTTGTCAAAATAAGGAACCAAGGCACTAACAAGTATATGTATTCGGGAAATACATTCTCAATTCTAGATTTCTGCAAAGAGATGATTTCAGGGCTTACTTTTGAAATTTCCAAATAACAAATGCCTACCATGTCTTGCTTCAAACATCTGAAATAGGAAATGACATCTGTTCAGATTTTTAGAAGTGGAACAACAAAAATGCAAATATTTTAACTGACTTATTCACAAGCAAACTCAGTTATATATTCATTTCTTGAATCTTAGCCAATAAAATATTTTGGTTGTTCATTAAAACTAGGGACAGAAGACTTAATAGTGAAGAAATGCCTGTTTCCCACTAACACTGAATCTTTGCAACAGAGACCAAATGACCCAAGGACAAAAATAAAAACAAAAGCTTCTGTTTAAAGTATAAATAATTTGACACAACATTGTAAAATGACTGTAACTCAATAAAAAAAAGTTAAAAATAAAATATTAATAATATCCTAAACAGGAATGTAAAACATTCCAAAAGTGATATGCCAAGATTTTGATACCTGTCATTTTGATATTCTGAGCAGGGAGAGAAATGCAGAAGACTCAGTAGTAACTAGGAAATAAAAGCAGCTTATACAACTGATGGTAAGTATAAAAATGACCAGCCAAAGAACATTGTTAATGTTTAATCAGAATGTCAATTAATAAGTACTCAAGAAATACAAAGTTTAAATTTTAACACCTCCTTAAAGCTGGGAATATATACTTGAGGAGATTAAAAATAATTTAGTATTTACAGAGCAGAAACAAAATAAAGACTAGAAAAATGGAAAAAAAATCAATGAAACTAAGAGCTGGTTCTTTGAGAAGATAAACAAAACTGATAAACCTTTAGCCAGAATTATCAAAAAAAAGAAAGAGAGAGAGAGAGAAAGAGGGAGCCCAAGTCAATAAAGTCAGAAATGAAAAGGAAATTACAACACCACAGAAATACAAAGGATCACAAGAAACTCCTGCCGACAACTATATACCAATAACATGGACAACCTAGAAGAAATGAAAACATTTCTAGAAATGTGCAATCTCCCAAAACTGAACCAGGAGAAAAATATGGACAGATCAATTATAACTAATGAAACTGAAATAGTAAAAAAAAAAAAAAAAAAAAAAAAAACCTGAAAAACAAAAACAAAAACAAAAACAAAAAACTCCTAACAAACAAAAGTCCAGGACCAAAAGGCTTTCACAAGTGAATTCTACCAAACATTTGGAGAGGTTAACACCTATCCTTTTCAAACCATTTCAGAACCTGCACAGGAAGGAACACTTCTGAACACATTCTAAGAAGCCAGCATCACCCTGACACAAAACTCAATGAAAATATCAGAAAAAAAAAAAACAGGTCAATATCACTGATGAAGACAGATGCAAAAATCCTCAACCAAATATTAAATACAGTAAAAAGATCAAACACCATGATCACGTGGGGTTTATCCAGGGATGCAAGGATGGTTGAGTATCTGCAAATCAGTCAATGTGATACACCATATTAACAACCTGATGAATAAAACACATAGTCATCTCAATAGATGCAGAAAAAGGTTTTGACAAAATTTAACATCCTTTTTATGATAAAAACTCTCAACAAAGTGGGTACAGAGGGAACACACCTCAACATAATGAAGACCATTTATGACAAGCCCACAGCTAGCATCATACTCAATCATGAAAAGCTAATAGCATTTCCTCTTAGATCAGGAACAAGACAAGGATGCCCAATCTCACTACTTTTATTTAACATACTATTTAAGCCCTAGCCACAGCAACCAGACAAGGAAAAGAATAAAAGGAATCCAAATTGGAAAGAAAGAAGTAAAACTGTCACTGTTGACAGATGACATAATATATACATAGAAAATCCTAAAAATACATTCAGAAAACTACCAGAACTCATCAATGAATTCAGAAAAGTTGCAGGATACAAAATCAACATATAGAAATCTGTTGTATTTCTATACACTAACAACAAACTATTAGAAAGAGAAATTAAGAAAACAATCTCCTTTAGAGTTGCAGCAAAAAGAATACCCAGGAATAAATCTCAGGCGGTAAAAGACCTGTACACAGAAAAGTGTAAGATGCTTATGAAAGAACCTGAAGACAATAGAAATAGTTGGAAAGATGTAACACACTCACGGACTGGAAGAATTAGTATTGTTATATTCCCACACCACTCAAGGTAATCTACAGATCCAGTGCAATCTCTATCAAAATACCAATAGCATTTTTCACAGAAATAGAACAAAAATTACAAAATTTGCTTGGAAACAGAAAAGATCTTTGTAGCCAAAAGTTTTGAGAAAGAAGAAAAAGCTGGAGGTATCATGCTCCCTGATTTCAAATCACACTACAAAGCTACAGCATAGTGCTGGCCCCAAACAGACACACAGATCAAAGGGACAGAGCAGAAAGCCCAGAAGTGAACCCACATTTACATGGGCAATTAGTCTACAACAAAGGAGGCAAGAATATACACTGGGCAATGGACGGCCTCTTCAATAAATGGTGCTGGGAAAACAGGACAGCTACATGCAAAAATAAATAAATAAATAAACTGGCCTATTTTCTCATGCCATGCAGAAAAATAAATTTAAAATGATTTAAAGACTTAAATGTAAGACTTGAAATCATAAAACTTCTAGAAGAAAACATAGGCAGTATCTCTTCGACATTAGTCTAATTAAAATTTTTCTAGATTATGTTTCCCCTGGCAAGGGAAACAAAAGCAAAAATAAACAATTGAGATTATATCAAACTGAAAAGCTTTTGCACAGCAAAGGAAACTATCAACAAAATTAAAAGCACACCTACTAAATGGGAGGAGATATTTGCAAATGCTATATCCAATTAAAGATTAATATCCAAAACATACTAAGAACTCACACAATTTAACATCAAAACAAACAAACAAACGAAAAACCCAATTAAAAAATGGGCAGAGGATATGAATAGATATTTTTCCCAAGGAAACATACAGATGGCCAATATCACATGAAAAGACTTCCAATATCACTAATCATCAGGGAAATGCAAATCAAAACCACAATGAGCTATTTATCTCACAACTGTCAGAATGGCTGTTGTCAAAGAGACAACAAATAACAAGTGTTGGCAAGCATGTGGAGGAAAGGGAACCCTCGAGCAGTGGTGAGAATGTATATTGGTGCAGTCACTAAGAAAAACATGGAGGTTCTTCAAAAATTAAAAAAAGAACTATCATAGGATCCAGTAATTCTATTCCTGGGTATTTATCTGAAGAAAACAGAAATACTAATTCAAAAAGATACATGCACCCCAACATTCATGGCAGCATTATTTATAATAGCCAAGATATGGGAGCAACCTAAATGGCCATCAATAGATGAATGGATAAAGAAGATGTGGCACATATGTGCAATGAAATACTACTCAGCTATAAAAAAGAATGAAATCTTGCCATTTGAGACAACATGGACGGACCTGAAAGGTATTAGGTTAGGTGAAATACATCAGAGAGAAAAAGACAAATACTATTTGATTTTACTTTCATGTGGAATCTAACAAACAAATGAATGAACATAACAAGACAGTAACAGAGTCATAGATACAAAGAACAAACAGAAGGTTACCAAAAGGGAGGGGGATAAAGGGAGGAGAGAAATAAGTGAGGGAGATTAAGAGGTACAAACTTGCAGTTGCAAAATAAATGAGTCATGGGTATGAAATGTACAGTGTGGCGAATATAGTCAGTAATTAGCTGATACCTGTTTGGTGACAGATGGAAACCAGACTTACCATGGTGATCATTTTGAAATATATAGAAATATTGAATCACTATGTTTTGCAACAGGAACTCACAAAGTGTTGTAGGTCAATTATACTTCAAAAACAAACTCATAGAAAAAAAGATCAGATTTATGGTTACCAGAGGTGGAGAGTGAGAAGAGGGGAAATTGGATAAAGGCATTCAAAAGGTATAAATGTCCAGTTATAGGTACTAGGGATGTAATGTACAACATGATAAGTATAATTAACACTGCTGTATGTTATATAATAAAAGTTGTTAAGAGAGTAAATCCTAAGAGTTCTCACAAGGAAAAAAATTTTTCTATTTCTTTAATTTTGTATCTATATGAGATAATACATGTTCACTAAACTTGCTGTGGTGATCACTTCATGATATATTGAAGTCAAATCATTATGCTGTACATATTAACCTTATATAGTGTAAATTATAACTCAATAAAACTGGAAGAAAAAAATGAGTATTTGCCAGTCTGTGCTCTTTAGGAAAGTCAGAACAAAAATTAAATATATTGAACTTCTACTAAATGCCATTCAATTTGCAAATTACCTTAATCCACAACAATGTTACAAAGAAGTTACCTTCATTTAAAGGATGAAGACATTAAAATATTAATTTGTCCAAAGTAGTAGAGCTATGATGTGCCTTGGAGGCTGACTCCAAAGCCAATCACCCCTTCTATTATACCACCATTTACAGACTTTTAAAAACAGCAACACTTAAGCTTTGCACAGTGGCAGTATCATAGCCGGTGAGGTTTATCCAAGGCATGATTATTGCTAATTGAAAAACAGCAACACTTTCTTTCAATGCAATCTTACATAAAACATAATCTGAAATATATTTTAAATGAAGAACTGACAGAACTTTGTGACCAATGAAAAGTGGAGTATCATGGAGAAAGAATAATTGAAGTTGACTCTAACGCTCAGAACACTCTAAAACTTAAGATCCATACAATTAATAAAAAATAAGAAGTTGGGTAAGGGAAGATAAGTTTATGGAAGAAAGTGATGTCAGCTTCATAAATGTGAAGTTTAGGGTCACACTCAAACAAAGTTGAGTTGGAACTCAGGAGACATTTTAAATTTGTCCATGAATTATCTCATTTCTGTGCTGTAGTCTATTTTTGCATTATTTATGGTAAAATGGACCACTATATAATATAATTTCTTCTCAGTTGAAGTTTCACTAATTTTGAATATGCTAGCAAAAATAAAATAAAATGCACATGGTTGAGAGCACGATCCAAAGCCCCCTTTCTTCCTCCCAGAGCTTGCTGGTCTCTCCTACCCAAGGCTGGGTCAGGGCTGGCCCACTGAGAGCTGCACAGTTTGAAGGCACTGGAGCAGCAGGCTTCAGGAGCTGAGACTTCCTGCATCCACCACCCTTGTGTGGGCTGAAGTTTATCCTGGGAGCCTGGAACTCTTTGCAGAGGGGGGCCAGTTTGTGTGCCAATCATTTGTGTTTTAGATTGTGCAGATGGATGACCAGAAGTATGTTGAGGTGAAGAATGGGGCAAACATTCAGCTATGACTTAGCTTATGAGCTGTTTGCCTTCATCAGAAAGATTATAAAATAAATCATTCCTACCATCTACCCATGAAAAAATGATGATACAGAAGGACTGCTTCCTCAAAATTGTTTTCTCCCTTGAGATGAGCTTGACTGGTGATACCATCATGTGACACATTTCCTGTCCTGTCTTTTTTCTTTTCTTTCGTTCTTTCTTTTTTCTTGTTATAATCAGTTTACAATGTTGTGTCAATTTCCAGGGTAGAGCACAATTTTTCAGTTATACGTGAACATACATATATTCATTGCTTTTGTTGTTGTTGTTCTATTTATTTATTTAGTGAGTTAGTTAGTTAGTTAGTTAGTTAGTTAGTTAGTTAGTTAGATACATGTCCTCAACTCTTCTTCAGATGAAAATAAACATACTTTACAGGTCTTTTTCCTCTTTTAATTGAAACCATTCTTCCACCACCATCCTTTGAGTCCCAGTCAAGCCAGATCCACGTCTTCACAAGCACCCCGGCCTCACTCTGCTCTTGGCAGTGGAATTCCAGACGGACGTCTCCCAGTCTCCCCAAAACACTCCGTCTGTGGCCTGAGGGCTACGTCTCCTCTTGTTCAAAGAATGTCAGAAACATTTCAAGATTCAGTTAAAATTCTACTGTTTTAAAAATCCTCCAGGGGCCAGTTATTCTGTTTTGAACTTGTGTACTTAATTTCTTTCCTACTGGCCCCTTGGTTTGTTTGAATTTTGCCTCCGACCTGTTTCCTAGGGGCTGTGGAAGTTATTGATCATTCTGGTCATGCCAAGCTGCTTTCTCTCATCTCGCTAATGTGTCAATTTTCTGGCTCAAAAAATGAAACCAACATAAAATACTGTTTTCTTCTCTTCTATTAATTAATTTATTTCTCTTCAAATGATATCACATCCAAAGCTTCTATATTATGGTTAATATCTTCCACATGAAATAGATGATAGAGAAAAAAAAGTGGAAAATAAAAAGGTAGTATGGTTTTAAAAAATTAAGTTTTAGAGACAAAGAGGAAAAGACAGGTAGAAAGAAGATGGAATAGCCTTAATACTTCCCTACAAAATGGCCTTAATAACAAATAGATCAAAGTAAGGCTAATAATAGCTACCCCAAAACAGAGGGGAAACAAAACCTAAAACTCAGTATTATTTTCATATATAATCATTGTTATCATCAAGCCACAGTAGGGTGGGAAATAAAATCCAGAATTCCTTTAAGCAATTAGTAATATTTCCAATTAATACATATATAAAAATAATGGAAGTAGAAAATCTTTTTTGGCATATACCACTGTAATAACTTCTGCAGGAAAAAAAGCATCAATGGATGCCAAAATTTGTGGCCAAAACTTCTGTATAATGGGAAGAAGGATATTTGCACATGTTTGTGTCTCCCCCCAAAATACTTTATAATTATAAATAGAAAAGCTAATTTTATAGTGAAAAAACCTACTGGATATAATTTTAGTCAAGTTTTCATTTAACACCACCAATAATGAGACATATTAATGTCATATACGCCTCAATATAAGGCACTGAGGAGGGCACAGAGCCATTTCTCTGGTGTTTTTGAAAAAAAAAAAAAAGACAATTTAAACATAAAACTGAGGAAAAGTCAGACAAACCCAAATGAGGGAAAATAGACAAAATGGCCTTTCTTATTCCAAAGTGTCAAGTTCGTGAAGGACAGGAGGGCTGGGAACTGCCACAGATTGGAGGACACGGAGGACAGCTGATGACTAAACCCAGTGTGTGTCCTGGACCAGAGAAGGGACACTGGTGGAATGAAGGGTGAAACTTGAATAAAGCCTGTAGGTTAGTTAGTGACGTCTTGTTACTGTTAACTTCCCAGGGCTTGATGACTGCACCATGACTTTATAAGACATTCGTCTTTGGAGGAGCTGGGTAAAGGCTATATGGACAATATTTGTAATATTTTACCCTTTTTGAAAGTCTAAAATTATTTCAAAGTAAAATTAAGGAGTGGAATAATGGAGAGTACAGGTGACCTCTAATTAAGAATGGAAGTTTAAAGATAAATTCAGGATCTCCAAATAAAACTTTCAGAAGTGGTCTCTTTCTTATTTTATTACTTACAAAGTAATAAAAGACTTGTCCAGTCAGCAAAGAATGAACTCTTTTGGTGTGTATTTAGCTAAAGAAGATTATATGGTTTATGGGGTGTCTCTGGAGCTGTAATGGTCTTGGATGACACTTGGTCAGCCTTCTATGTTTATTCTGAGGTTATTTTATTTTCTGCATCTAACACCAAATTAGAAGTCTAAAATTTCATTTTCATCCCAGAAGGAATGACACACTGATGTGCGACAACTCACCTGTCCTTTTAATCTCTTCCTAAACTAGAAATACACACAACATATACCCCAAACGTCCAGTTGCTTGGTATCCAAACTATATTATGAAAGGTGTGACCCTAGATTTTTTTTCACTCAGACTAACTCAAGAGGAAGATAACAGCCTATTTGTATTCAAAAGGACACTAAATATTTTTAAACTTTGGTAATTACTTCCAGAACCTAAAATTTAAATTGTGAAAAATCCTACAATGTAGATACAACCAATAGCTTAGCTTTTTATAAGTCATCTGTATCTAGGAAAACTCTCCAGGGTATTTCTTAAACCTGAGGTTTAAAATTTTATTTATTTACTTTTACAGTTTGAGCACTGTGATTCAGATTTCATAAGAGTGAGCACAAGGACCCTGCTGAGCCTCCCACCTGCAGGGCGGGTTTAGGATGGCCACGGTTGTCTGGCCATCCCTCCAGCAGGACGGGGCGTCTGTATGCCGTTTCTCCTCTCTTGCATTTGAAGGCTTGTCATGTCAGTTTCAAAGTCTGATTGCTAAGAGCCCGACAGTTTCCCCTTTTGCAAGGATCGCCCGCTCTGGGCGTCTAAGCCACCAGGTAGGAGAGCAGCTACCTGCCGGGGAGACTGTGTGGAGAAGCCCTGAGAATGCATGGGGAGGGACAGCACGCCCACTCAGCCAACCTTCGTATTGTGCCCACCAGAGTCTCGGGCACGTGGAAAAAGCCTTCTCAGACTAGGGACAGGCTGCTGCGAGCTGAATGCCACTGCGTGACCCCAGTCAAACCTAGGAGCAGAAGCATCACTCAGCTGAGTCCTAACTAAAGTCCTGACCCATAGATCCTGAACACAGAGAGGATTATTGCTTTGAGATGGTTTAACACGCAGCCATAGGTAACCAGAACATATGATGTAAGGAATGCTCTTTGCGGGGCGTGTTTAAGACTGCTCTTTCTGAACTAGTCTCACCTCACCTTTAGAATCTGAATCTCAAATACAAGTCTCAGTACACCCAGTTTAAGACAGAGAAAGACAAACACTATATGACAAATACTACATGATATCACTTACATGTGGAATCTAAAAAATAATAGAAATGAAACTATATACAAAACAGAAAGAGACTCACATAGAAAACAGATTTATGGTTACCAAAATGGGGGATGCAAATTAGGCATATGGGGTTAACAGACACAAACCACCAAACATAAAATGGATAAGCAATGAGAAATTACTGTGCAGCATGGGGAATTATACCCAATATCTTGTAATAACCCAGAATGAAATATAATCTGTAAGGAAAAAGCCCAGCAAACGGAATCACTATGCTGTATGCCTGAAACTAACACAATATTGTAAATCAACTCTACTTCAGTTTTAAAAAAAGAAATCATAATTTTCAGACTCCTTTGAAGGTCTCTGTATGTGGTCAAGTGACAAAAATTCCCCCAGAGATAGAAATGGAAACACCGTTTGCACACTCGGGAAAATGTCCTTAAACCATCCCTTCTCCCTTCTCCGGGAGGAGTGTGGATGGGATTATTGGTGTCGCAGCCTCGTCAGGAGTTCTGAAGAGGAGGACTTCACCCTCAAGGTGTGAGAACTTAGTGCTGCAAGGATCACGAAACTTGGCGAGTTCAAGAAGCTAGTGCAAGACGGGAAGCTCGGTGCCCCAGAGAGCTCAATGTGTCTTCAGATGAGCGGCTGCGCCAACCGCGAATGGATGTCTGCGGAGAAGGCACAGGCGATATCCCCGAGCTGAGAGCATCACCCGATCCCGAATCCTCCTTTCTTTCCTCTGTTTTTTTTTTTTCATTTCCCCCTTCCCCCTGCCTCCCCCTCCCCACTTCTTTCCTCCCCTTCCCCCCTCTCGTCCACGAGGACTGGCTGTTGACCCTGCTCAGGCCTGGGTGCGGATGCGGGTGGGACCGCAGCCCCGCAGCGGCCCAGCGGTGCCCTCTGGCGAGACGGCTGCCTTGCGCTCTGTGAAAGGGTGGCCCCAGGCTCCACAGCCCAGCCACACTGTTCTCCCCATCACTGATGGAGATGAAGGAGAAAGATAGTGTCCTTTTCCTGTAGTTGTTAGCTGAGACCACCGCCCAGGGACACAAGAGGAGCTCCGCAAGCGAGGGTAGACTCCGATGGAAAGCCAGCTCCCAGCTGTCGGGGGCAGCTGGCAGCGCGCACCTGTGACAAGGAGAAGCCGAGGGACAGCTGGCCCAGGCTGCAGGTTGAGGTGACTGTTGAGAAAAGCATTCAGGTGCTGGATGGGGTGTCCGTGCCCACCCTGCCTTTGTGAGTGGACTGTGCTCTTCCTCAGCCTTCCTGCCCCCAAGGGTGTTGTTCAAAGCCGGAACCGCCTGAGGTGGGGGTGAGTGGGTTGTGCTACCTGTCAGCTTAACCGGAAGAGACAAAAGTTGAGGGTTCCCCCTCACCCTGCCCTTTTCAGGGAGTCGAACAGAAACTTTAGAGAGGACAATCTCTGTCCTCAAGAGATTCGGGGAAGCACCACTAAAGAGGTGGGGATGAGGCCCCCCCTTCCTGATAACAAAGCTTCCTACTCCGCTACGTCCTTCTCGGGCAGCAAAGGAGAGGGGTCCTAAGCTTTTAGGTCACCCAGCGATCAGCTCCATACAGTTCTTGTCACCAAATTCCGTTCGGGACTGTGGAAGGACAGTCTCATTTTCTCCCAGCAATGGAAAAGCAGGCCTTGCTGCCGCTGCCGCCTCCAGTTTGAGACCCTTGACTTCCTGGCAGCTGCGACCCATCATTGGTCATTTCTCTCTGCACCAGCCAACCCCTGGTACCAGGTGTTTTGAGTGCTTGGGAAGTTAGGAGTGTTCAGGGACACACAGCAGTGACTAGCACGTGGGCTCTGTAAGTGAGCTTTTTGGGTTCTGTTCTTAGTTCTTCACAGGTGTGTTAACTTAGCAGGTGGCTTAACCTCTGTGTCTATTTCTTTATCCCTGCTTGTTGGGGGTGGATAAATGATAGTCTCTGACTCTCAGGTTTGTTCTGAGGATTAAATGAGCCAATCTATGAAAGATTTAGCAGTTCCTGGCACGTAGTAAACAATGGTCACTCAAACATTAGTAACCTTAGGAGCTTGGTTATTGAGACAAGAGTCGTTACAGCAAAAAGTCATGGTGTAACACTTCTATGTATAATTCCATTTTAGATTACTTTCTATGCTTAGTTTTAGAGACATTAAGGTATGGCTGTACTTTAAAAAGTTAGGTTTATTTCTGAAAGTTTTTAATGTCTTTTTATGAAGTCAGTGGATGGGGGAGCATTTCAAAGCAATGAAATTACCTGGGTAATAAACAGGACAAAAATATTAGTGTTTCTCTTATGCTAGGCATCTTCTACTTCACTCTTAAGATCGGCATTATGGTGAAGAAGAATTTGCACTGCCTGGCTATAAAATAAATTGTAAGGAATGGTCATCTAGGAGGTTTGTAGTTAGTTCTGCTTTTGCAGTGTCTGATTTTAATTTTTTCTCATTCTAGGCTTTTGGTTACTCCCCTTCCACCCTATCCCTTAATTTTATTTTTTGAAAGAGTCTGCATTTCAAGCTGCTAGGGCAAAGAGTGTGATTACAGAAGGAAAGACTCCTCATCCAGGTACCTTGCTCTCTAGCTGTCACTAGGAAAGCCAGAGTCAGGATCTAACATGAGGAGCCCGTGCTCACTCTGCAGCCAAATCATAAAGCTTAAATCAAAAGTAGCTATGTTTAGGCAGACCCTAAGTCTGAACGCCTAAACTTACAAAGCCAGCATTCTTTAGAGGTCCTAAAACTTGCATTACCTTTCCATTTAATTATGCTTTTTAAAAGCTATTCTATGAGGAATAAACCTATTAAAATGAGAGATTATGTTTTCATTAGGTCTTTGTTAAGCCTTCAGTAAAAAAAATAATGGGATGCAGAGTAATCAGTAAAATATATACAGTACTTTTAATGAGTCTTATTCTGTATACTGTAAATATTTACGTACTTTTAAGTCCAGAGAAGTAGTAACTAACTTTCAGTTTATAGTTTATTTTTCAATGTTAACACACAGTATTTGGGATACAGCAGAATTCTGTGTCTTGCAAAACCTTGAACTGTGTTTGTGTGTTTTTGACATAGCTCATCAAACAGTCTCTAGCCCTGAAAGCAGCTTTCAGATGTATAATGGTGTCAACAACGAGTGTGTCTAATGACAGCAGGCAGCAGAAAGCTAAAAGAGATTCCGGGATACTGTATCCATGAAAGGAGTTGGTAAATTTTAGCCCCATCCTAGTTTTGTAAATAGAGATACATTGGGACACACCTGTGCCCATTCTTTACCGTATTGCCTGTGGCTGCTGCCACAGCTACAAAACTGAGTGGTTGCAATACAGACCGTGTGGCCCCATAGAGTCAAAAATATTTACCGTGTGATCCTTTAGGGAAAAGTTTGCCAGCCCCTGCCATGGGACCTCGAAGTCCCTTCCTTAAAAATACACTTATGATCTCTTCATTATTTCTTAGTCCAACGGTTCCCAAACTGTCTTCTGCAGAATATTAATATTGTCTAAGTTAATAAGTGTTGTGGGAAAAAGATCCATGCTAACAGTAATTTTTTATTTGTAATTTATTTTAAAATAAAATTTAAGACTACCAAACTCATTGCTATGGCTTTTATTTTTATGTGATAACCTACCTTTAGGAAAAGGTGTCCCATGCCTGAGAGCACCAGGATGTCGAGTGAGAGATCACCTGATACATGAGCGTGCGATGCTCCACCTGCGCCTTGATGCCCAGGCAGCACTTAACACAGTCACTGATGAGATGCTTGGCATCATCTCTTTGATGATGGCTCATCTTCTGTGTCCTGACTTATAATTTCAACACATTTGTGATACTCAATGTTTATTCTAAATTAACCATGTTTTGTACCACAAACACATTGCCTGTGGATCTGTTGCTGAAACAAGGGAGACTTAAACAAGAAGTAGAATCTTTTTTGTTATCAAATTGTGTCTGAATCAAGTGATCAAAAGGTCAGAATATTACAAAGTAAAGATGAGCACTTGCAGCCTTCCGTTTCTAGAAATTCAGGAAGTGAGTTTTCCAGGGTCAAGTTTATGTCCAATTCCAACAAAATAACAACATTTAGTAAGAAACCACTAAGAAGAAAATATGAGGAAAGTTATTTGTTTTTTGGATTTACTTCCTTTGGAAATAGATTTGCACCTCATGCTCAGTGTGTGTTATGTAAGAAAATTTTATTGAAAAGCTCTTTGGCCCCTAGTAAGTTTTGAAGACATTTGGAAACTAAACATGCTGCATATAAAGACAAAGACATTATCTTTTTCAAGCAACATCTTGATTCACATGAAAACAATAAACCCCCAGCACCTAAAATTGTCAACACAGTTCATGGAAGCGCTAGAGAAGCATCATGCAGTGTAAGTTACAATGCAGCCCTGAGTGGAGGCTCATACATCAGAGAATTGCTCACCAAGCCTTGTGCAAAAGACGTTGTGATGTGGATGTGTGACGAACAGTATTGTAAAAGCAAATAGACGCCGTGCAGTTGTCAGTATGGCTGCTGGTCGAATTAAGGCTCTAGCTGCTGCCACTGAAGAAGGGCCTGTTTGTAGACGGGAAACTTGTGGCAGGTTCTCACTGCAGCTTCCAGATCCAGCCGACGTCTCAGGACTCGCTGTGCTGCTCGTGTTTGCTTGTTGCAGGTTTAACAAGTCCACTGAGGACAACCTGCTCTTACGTGAATCTTTGCAAAGAATGCCGTTGGTGAGGACATTTTCAACTGCGTCCACAGCTTTATGCAAAACTGTGAAATTGAATGGGGAAAATGTGCTGGTGTTTGTAGTGATGCTTCTAGGGGGGTGGACCGGAAAATTGCTGGGACTGTCACCTGGATAAAATATGTGGCTCCCGAAAGCACCAGGAATCACTGCCTATTACATAGACATGCACTTGCAGTTAAAATAATGCCTACATCTTTGGAAAACATGCTCGATCAGGCAGTCCAAATCATCAATTATATTGAAGCTTGGCTACATCAGCCCAGACTACTAAAAATTTTATGTGAAGAATTGGGTGCCCAGCACACAGCACTTCTAAATACAGAGGTGAGGCGGCTTTCCCGACGTAAAGATCTTGTAAGACTTTTTGAGCTTCGTTGTGAACGATTGGTTTTCATGGATTCTGCTTTTTGAAGATCTGATTGTTTAACAAATTCATCATGGCTGCTAAGACTTGTATATCTTGCAGATATTTTTACTAAATTAAATGAGGTTAATCTGTCAATGCAAGGGGAAAATGTGACAGTTTTTACAGTATTTGATGAAATGTCATCAAAAGAAAACTTTGTTTTCCTACACTCAGTGACTTGACTGAAATTAATCCTATGGTTGATGGAGATACTTTCAGGGCCGCTGTGCAGCTCCGCAGGGGTTTGCATCCTACTCTGTTAATATTTTCCTGTAACAAAAGGTAATAATGCTTGGGTTAGAAATTTATTTACAGTAACCTAACCCAACCTCATTAGTGTCATGGGACTATGAGAGCCTGATTGATTTAACATCTGATTCCCAGGTGAAGCAAAATTTCACTGAACTTTCATGAAATGATTTTGGAGCAGCCTGAGTCAGGAGTAGACAAGCGTTGCAAGGCGTGCAGGTTGTGTACTGCTTCGTTTACTACCATGCACCTGTGTGAAGCAGGATTTTCCTATTATGCTGGAAAAAAACAACTAGATGTGGATCTGACTTAGCAACACCACACCTAACATTAAGCAGATATGTGACAAAAAGACACAGAAGCACTGTTCTCATTAAAATCGGAGGGTTCTGCTTGCCTCTTGATAACCAAATATAAGATGCAAATTTAAAATGATTTACTTCAAAAAAAGGAAGCTAGTGCATTTATTTTTCATTAGTGAAAGCATATGATGTGGTATATTACTTTGCAGGTTTTTGTATCTGAGGCTGACTCACCAAAGCAGTGGGTAATTCAGTAAAGCAGGAACATGGGGAAGCAATCATTTATTCCAAAGAACATTAAGGTAGGAACATCACATGACTGGGCTTCAAGATGCTCACATTCACTTGTCACATCAGGGAATCCTTCATGTGTCCACTTCCATCATTAGCCAAGATCCAGGGGGTTCATGATGCACCCCAGTGTGTGTGTGTGTCACCTCTCAGCCATTTAACTTGCCTAATTGTCATGTTTTCTATTCAAAAAATAAATAAATTTCAGTACATAAAAATGAAGAGGAGCATAACAAATGATAATATATCCAACCTGACCAAAGAAACAAAAAGTACAAATGGAACAAACACACAGTGTGTACCTCTTCCCAACTGCCAGCTTGTGTCACCTGGTGGCCCCACATGGAGCATCCCCTACAAGGCACTCTACTGGGAGGGTGTGTGTGTGTGTACGCACGTGTGTCAGTGTGGGGTGGCACGTAGACCAGAGAGGTCCAGCAGTCATTCAGAAAGCACACAGCTGACCCAGGCAGGGGCCAAGCTTTAGACCTTCCTGGCTGAGCCTGTGCCCAGGGAGGTCTGCAACTCACACTGGCTAGGGGAGGCTGGGTCACACATGTCCCTCCATCCCCAGCCCAGCTGGAAGCCAGAAAGAGGCCCAGGTCAGCCTGTGGCCCATTTTTAACCCTGCCCCACCCTGGCCTGTCCAAATGCCACAGGGCCACGTCACACATCTGGCTGACAAGCGTTCCTTGGGCTAGAGCAGCTATCCCCTCTTTTCCACATTCGCCCCTTGCCTGGTGCCCCTCTGTAGCTGCCCTCCCGCTCCTCCAGCCTCTCAGCACCATCTCGCCTCCTCCTCCCCATAGTGTCTCAGCGTTTTCTTGCCTTTGGTGAGATGGGGCCATTTCTCTCAAGGGTCGTTTTAAATGTTCAGGTTTTTAAATTTTTATTTTATTGACGTATAGTCAGTTTACAATGTTGTGTCAATTTCTGGTGTACAGCACAATGCTTCAGTCATACATGGACATACGAATATTCATTTCATGTCCTTTCTCACCATGAGCTACTACAAGATACTGACTATGGTTCCCTGTGCTGTGTAGTATAAACTTGTTGCTCTATTTTATATTTACCAGTCACTAACTGCAAATCTCAAACTCCCAGTTTATCCCTTCCCACCCTGTTCCCCTCTGGTAACCATAAGTTTGTTTTCTATGTCTGTTTAATTTTAGATTCCACATGAGTGTTGTCATATTGTGTTTTTCTTTCTTTCTGGCTTACTTCACTTAGAATGACGTTTTCCAGGGCCATCCATGTTGCTGCAAATGGCATGAAATTATTTTTTTGGCTGAGTAGTATTCCATTGTATACATGACACGGCTTCTGTATCCAGTCATCTGTTGGTGGACATTTAAGCTGTCTCCATGTCTTGGCTATTGTAAATAGTGCTATGAACATTGGGGTGCAGGTGTCTTTCTGTATTAAGGCTCCCTTTGGACATATGCCCAGGAGTGGGATTGTTGTATCATATAGTAAGTGTATTTTTAGTTTTTTGAGGAATCTCCATACCATTTTCCATAACTGCAGGACCAAACTGCATTCCCACCAGCAGTGCACAAGGGTTCAGTTTTCCACACCCTCTCCAGCATTTCCCGTTTGAATATTCATGTTTTAATTATTTTATTGCAGCAGCGACATGTAGGATAATGAAAAAGTGGCATCCTGGCGGCTGGGGGATGAGCCTGTGTGTGTGTCCCCATGCATGTGTGTGTGTTCCTGTATGTGTGTGCATGTCCCTGTGTGTGCATGTGTGCCCTCCATGTGCCTGCATGGGGGTGGGGAGTGGGGCTGGAGCCTGCGTGTGTGACTGAGTGACATCTCAGGCACGTGGGCCTGGAGGGGTGTGCGAGGCTGTGATGCTGGGCTGAGAGGCTGTGACCTGACCAAGGCCACACAGCCCGTCTTGGGGCTCAGGGCCCCACCCTTGCTTCCAGGCCTGCCACCAATCAGCTGGGGTGTTCCCTGCCGTGACACAGGGCTTGAAGTCCTGACCCTAAGGGCCCCACAACTTCCCTCAGGAGGAGGGGTCGCTGGGGCAGGAGGAGGCTGGGCTTGGCATGGGGAGGGGGAGCAGGGAATCCAAGGGGGCGAACATGGCCCTGGAGTTTGGGTGTGACCAGCAGCAGTGAGGTGAGGGGAGTAAGAAGGGCCTCCTCACCAGGACTGAGTTTGTCATCCCGGCCAGGGGAGCTGCTCTTCTGCACAAGGACCAATTTAGAAAAATGTGGAAAACCAAGTTTCAGGCTCCATGGTAGATAAGTCCCATTCCAGACGGAAATAGCAGGATGTGACCCCATAAAAAGTGGTGAGCGCACATGAGCCATCGCCCCGCCCAGAAAGGAATTCCCCCGAGAGCCAGAGCTCACCCCACACCCAACCAGGGCCCTGGTAGGCCTGGAGTGATGGCCCTGCTGGGGTCCCACTTCCCAGGAAAATGGGGAGAAGGTCCGCTGGTCATACAGTCGAGGCCCAAGGAGGGGAAGAGACCTGCCCAGGTCACCCAGCACAGGAGGGCAGTCGGGTGGGACCCAGGCCTTCGGGCTTGTCACAGCCCCCCTTCTTAGGACAGGGGCACAGGCCTGCCTGGGAAAGAAGCATCGGGAAAGTGAATAACCCTGCAGACAGGGCCAAGTTGGCTGGCTGGCCGAGCCTCAGTTTCCCTTCTGTGGAACGGGGGACGGGACGGTGCCTGATCACAGGGTCTCTGTGAAGCTAGAGATGGTGCTGCTGTGGTGCTGGGGAGAGCCCTCCTGGTCCTCCTTACCTGGGAAGTGGCCGGAGGGCCCTGGGCGCGGCTGTCAGCCCCGTCCTGAGGGCCGATGGTTCCTGTCTAGCTGGGCGGGCTGCTGGTCCCTGCGGCCCTGACGGTGGCAGCTGCACGGCTTGGTGAAGGATGGGCCAACTCCCCTTCCCAGTCACCCTGGCCCATTGTCCCCCACTATGCACCCTGGGCTGGCTCCCTCTTTCCTTCCTGCCTCCTCTTGTCTCTGCTTCCCCCTACCCGGTGTCCCTCTCTTGTCACCTCCTGTCCCTCTCTAGGACTTGACCCCCACCTTTCTCTCACTCACACACTGTCTCTCCCTGCGTGTCTTTCTCTATCTCTCCCCCAGGCCCTCAGGCCCTGAGCTCAGGTCTAGCCCTGTCCAGGGCCACAGGGCCACATCTCTCCCAGCCCTCCCACCCTCACAGTGATGTTCCAGCCCCAGCTCTGCTCACAGTGGAGGCCGGTTACAGAGCTGCTCCTGCTGGCATTTACTGCTGCATCGCTGTTCCCCCCACTTCCCAGGCAGCGCAGCAGTCTCACCTTGACCTGTTTGTGGCCCAGCCTGGACCCCAGAGCTGCTGCAGGGCTGGCTGCCTCCCCCACCTGGAAGGAGGGAGGGCCCCGTGGGCTCCAGGGACAGCTGGCGCAGAGTAGAGTGGACTCTTTTTATACCCAACACCTTCTCCCTGGCAGTGGTGGCGTCCCACCCACTGACCCTGCCCCGCCCACCTCAGAGTCAGGAGGCTGTGGGAGGATGAGGGGTGCTCACGGGGCTCACTGAGAGCACTGCCGCCCTCAGCCCGCCTCAGGGCCTGCCTGGAGCCGGGGCTGCCGGGCAGCTGACATGGGGCGGGGGCATGGGCCTGGTCAGTGCAGGGCCTCTCGCTGGACGCCCATGGCCCCCTCCTGCACCTCATCCGTTCCTCACCATGAGACACGGCCACTTCATTCTGGTCATCTAGCTCACGACCGGACACCCCTGTGACTGACAGGCCCCACATGCCCAGTGAGTGTTTACAGACTGAAGCAACACAGCCATCACTAGATCTAGATACAGGCTGTACCCACCACCCAGGAGGAGCCCCGGGGCCCCTGCGGTCACTGCTGCCCTGAAGGGGTAATCTTGCGTCTGCCCTGTCATCTTAGTTCCTGCTGGTTTGGGAGTTGTGTGCCCGTAAATCACTGCATGCCCTCAAGAGGGTGTGACCACTGGTCCTCCAGGAAGCAGACACTGACACAGAGAGAACTGTGACAATTTCATTAGGGGTGACAATAGGAGAGAACAGCAGAGGGGGCAGGTTGGAGCAGGGAAACATTCGGCCATAATGCACCTCTGACATCTTCTCTAAACACATCATTGCCACAGCTGAGGGGCCCCTTCAGTTGGCAGACTGTGCTGTAAGGCAAAAAGAGTTATTTATTTTAATAGGATCTTATTTTTTCCCAATTTTGTCTTCTCTAATGTATGTAAGGCCTCTGACGGACACTGTAGTCTGTGTGTGCATCTCCGTGTCTATACAGAATGAAAATAATTGTTTTCACATCTCAGACACAGATGTCAAAATGTGCACATTCTCATTATTATATTTCCTTCTTTAACTAGTAAGACCTAATATTTAATAGAAGAAAGGGACCTTTCGCCTTATCTTTAAAGCAGAGAGTGGTAAGCTCTGGGCCTGAGCTCTTATATCTTCAGTTTAATTTAATGTACTTCCTGAGGTCTCTTTTGATGATACTGTGTGCAGACACTTTCTTTTAAACTATGAGAATGCTGAGTGAGAAATATGTCCCAGTCATTTTGCAAAACAATATGTGTGCTTGACCCAACCCTCCTCACAATGACGTCAGGGAACAGCGTTATCCCCCGGCTCACAGACAACAACGCTGAGACCCTGTGGGGGCCCCACTGAGTCTTGGTGTTAGGGGATGAACTGCAAGAACTCAAAGAATCAGAAATTGGATCTTGTGACATAAATGTGGAGATGCCAAGCTGACAGTGGGCGTGGTGATGAGGGAGCAGGGGTGTGGGGACAGGGGTCCTACAGGGGGTCTCCTGATCACCCCTGACTTCCCCCAAAGAACCTGCCTCATGCTGAAGGGCAAGGCACCTGCTCAGCTGATCTAAATCCTGCCTGCACTTTTCAAATCAAAAGAAAACTTCAGCCACACAAATACCCTGAAAAAAACAAGCTAAACTTCAGTTTCTCTGATATCCACAGATTTCATCCAGACCCAGAACTTTCAGAAACCCAAGAGAACAATTATCTTTATATGAGGTTGTGAACTGAGGGCTTTCTGGAGGCAGTGGGTTCTGAAGGGGATACGTGCATGGCTGCACTGAGTCCCCTGCACACACACGTGGCTCTGAGTGGACCTCACGCTGCATTCACACGGCCCACCTGAACTGCCCACCCTGCCGGGAGTGACCTTCCAGCTCCATCTGAGTGAACCCAACAAACGCCCACTGGGCAGCCCCTCAATTTCTTTCTTGCCCTCCACACCCTCCTATTCACTCCTGTGTGGCTCACGTGTCCTTCTTCTGCACTCTGAGGCCCTGCACGGGCACATCTGCTATGGTGACAAGCTGTCTGCTGTGAATGTCTCTCTCCCTCACTCGCTCCCTCACCCCTCGAGGCAACCCCGTGAGCCCCTGAAGTTAGGGGTGTGCTTCACCCCTCACAGAGCACATCACATGGTCCATGCAAGAGGCACATCGGCCAAACTGGGACTTCAAATTCACTTGATATTCTGTCAAAAGTCTCTTCTGTTCTATACAAGAGACGCCTGCTTCCCAGGTCAGGACGGGGAAATGACACAGTCCATCAGATGTGTGTGCTGGGAAGCTAGACAGACGTCACAATGTCCCAAGTCAGATTTCCTCAGGCATCGCAAGGCCCTGGAGTGCCATCTCCCCTTCTGCAAAGACTCGACAAGGGAGCAGAAGCACATGCTCTCATCTTAACGAGTGCTGTAACTGGTGGTGGGGGGGGTGGCGGTGGCTGAGACCGCATAGGCCACAAGGGAGGTGGGGGTGGCGGTGACGAATAGCCTCTGAGAAGTGACACTGGGTGTCCCATCGGGCGAGGCACACCAAGTGGTCCTGGACAAGTACTGGGACCTCTGGAATCCACAGTGACTTGCAGAAGAGAGAGCTGTGTTGGATGACAGACAAAAGGAACAACACC
The DNA here is from genome assembly GCF_048773025.1 of Camelus bactrianus. Taxonomy (NCBI): domain Eukaryota; kingdom Metazoa; phylum Chordata; class Mammalia; order Artiodactyla; family Camelidae; genus Camelus; species Camelus bactrianus. Next base: position 2,820,059 of record NC_133566.1, read on the forward strand.
TACAGAACCTGAAACCCAATGCAGCAGCTGTCAGCACCGGGCACCCTCCCCTCCACCGGGTGCCCAGACAGCAGCACAGGGCCACACACTCGACCTTGGGGATAAAACACTGTTTCCACACGACACCGCCAGTGTCTGTAAGTGGAGGAAGGCGAGAGTCCTGCCTGAGATGATGTACAGAGGTTCCAGCAAATTGATAAACTAGGGCCTCCCAAACAGGAAGCCTCTCTGTGCAGGACAACCCACCCTGACACCTTCCCCAGCTCCACAGAAGCATGGTCTGCATGAACCAGAAACACAGAGAAAGAAAGGAACCGAAGGCCTGGTTTCCCACACATAGAATGAGAGCCGCACCTGGGTACTTGCTCTGTCTGCAGAACCCTGCCAGACCCTCTCTACTCCCTGCTCACAAAGGGCCCTCCTCCGCCAGCAGGAGCTGCCCCTGGGCGCAATGAGCTCTGAGGAGCTGGGCACCCCGCAGTCCTGTGGGGGAGCTGGCAATGTGCTTCTGAGGGGACAAGGCTGTCCTCAGAAGGGAGTCGGGCTCCGCTACAATCATCCTTATTCTCAGGGATGTCTGGATTTTAAGTTCGCTAGGAAAATCACACTACATTTGTCCTATGGGAAAGGGAAGGGGGAAGTTTCAATCCTGCAAATAACACGAATGGGATTTTAGCGCATGTGGAAAATCCCATGGTGTGTGATGAGACAGAGAAGCAGCTCTGAGAGCTTCCAGGGCAGAATCGACCCAGCGCGGGATGAAGAACATGATGACAGGACTTTGGTGCGAATTGGTCCTGCAGGGAAGGAGGCATTTTCACTGCGGGCTCTTTCCATTCCATCCTCTATTCCCTACTACAAATGCACCATCTCTGAGAGTCAGACTTTTCTGCCCAAAAGTACAACTGATGGCAGAGGGGAAGGCACCTTTACCTCCCCAGAAAAGACAGTGACGGGCTGTGATATTTACCACACACAGGAAGACTCAAAAGTTGCACGAACCACACGGTGTAAGGATGGAGGGGTGGCTTTGCTCAGTTATCAGTTACGAGTAATTGAATGGGCATTCTACAAAGGAGAATCCCCCAGCCTGAGCAAGGAAACCATTCAAAGAATGACAACAGGAAACAGTCTCAGTGACCCAGGAGCAATCCCAAGTGAAGGAGGTAAAAAGGAGTCAGCCGAGCCAGGAAAAGTCAGTATGGAGCAAGGGCTCACCATTCTTATGCTATTTTAAGAAACAAACAGTCAAAGCTGAGGTTCTCAGCCCTCATGTACTCCATTGCTAATGGCTTCTGCAAGCAACACTCAGGTGACTAACTGAGAGGAAAAGCCAATGGACCCTGGGCAAGAGTTTCAATTTGAAAACAAAATGAGATGCCAGACACGAAACAGAACATAAAGTCTGCAGACAGGGCAGAAGAGGCTGCTGCTACAAAATAAAAAAAAAAAAGAATACATATCCCAGAAAGACTTCCACCGAAAATGACATCCCAATTTAACTGGGCCTCCGTGGTCGCCTAACGCAGGCAGGAGCTACCGGGGAACACTGGAGACGCAGAGGTTCTGCATCAGAAAAAAACTAAACAAAGGATGCAGGATTAGGCATTTCTGAGTAGAAATTATCAAAAGAAACAAAACTATGAGCCCTGTTTACCCGTATGACACTCGGTCTCATATCACACACACTAGGAGACAGGTCTCAGGACCCTTGACTGAAGAGACAACAGGCCCCGGGTTCGGGTGTTTCTTCCATAACCGATCATCATCGGCTGTGGAAGGTCAGGGCTCCACTCGCTGCAGACAGTGACAGGGGCGGGCTTCTCCTCCAGGGAGCCCGGAACGTGGTCTCTGTTGAAGGCCCGTGTGCAGAACCGACACGTCTGCCCTCCGTCAGAGGACCCTCTTTCCCTCCACAAGAGACACCTCCCTCCCCAGGGCAGGACGGGGAAGACGCGGCCCATCAAGTGCGTCTGCTAAGGGACCAGAGGGACACGGCCGTGAGCCCGGTCAGGGCGGCCCGTGCACGGGGAAGCACTGGAGAGCGATCTGCCCTTCTTCTGCAGTGACTCAAGGAAGAAACAGAGGACTATGCTTTCCTCTTACCGAGCGGAGCAGCTGGCGGTGGGGGGCGAGGCTGCACAGGGCTCAAGGGGGGCCCAGGTGCAGGTGGCCCGCTGGACGACGACGGGCCGCTCTCGGGGCAGGCCACGCGGGCTGGTCCTCGGAAAGGTTGGGGCCCTCCGGCCCACGGGGTGGCCTGCGGGACAGAAGGGAGAGCTGGGTTGGATGACAGACAAAAGCGCCAACACCGACAAAAGCCGAAACCCAACGCAGCAGCTGTCGGCACCGGGCACCCTCCCCTCCACCGGGTGCCCAGAGAGCAGCACGGCGCCACACGCTCCGCCCAGCCCTCTGGGGCCTGCCTGCAGCCTGGGCCGCACAGGAGGACACGGGGATAGGACCCTGACGCCGCACGTCGCCGCCGCTGTCTCCAAGTGGAGGAAGCCAAGGGTCCTCCTGCCCGAGAGGCTGCACACAGAGCTTCCAGCACACGGGCAAACTAGCGCCTTCCCAAGAGCCAGCCGCTCTGCTCTGGGCGGGCGGGACGGCCCTCCCCGCCACCTTCCCCAGCTCCACGCAAGCTTGCCCGGCGCGGACCAGGAACACGGAGACGGGACGGGCGTGAAGAGCTCATTCTCCACCGGGGTCGCCGCTCTGCCTGCAGGGCTCTGCCTGCAGGGCCCTGCCAGGCCCTCTCTGCCCCCTCCTCACAAAGGGCCACTCCTCCGCCCCGCAGGGGCTGCCCCTGGGCGCAAAGAGCCCTGGGGAGCTGGGCATCCCGGAGTCCTGCGGCGGAGCTGCCCAAGGGCTCCTGAGGGGACAAGGCTGTCCTCAGAAGGGAGTCAGGCTCCGCTACAATCCTCCCTACCTTCAGGGACGTCTGGATTTTACGTTCGCTACAGAACGCACCCTACCCGCGTCCAAGGGAGACTGACGTGGGGAGTCTCAATCCCACACCTGACACCAAAGGGACTGTCCTAGCTCGTGCGCAAGGCCCCACGGTGTGCGATGAGGCCGAAGAGCAGCTCTGACAGCTTCCAGGGCAGGCCCGACCCGGCGCAGGGTGGGGAACACAACGTAGGCACTCTGGTGCGCATCGGAATTCCCCCGCAGGGGAGGAGGCATTTTCACGGCGGGCTCTTTCCCTTCCAGCCTCTACTCCCTGCTACAAATGCACCACCTCGGAGAGTCAGGCTTTTCTGCCCAGAGTACAACTGGAGGCAGCGGCCAAGACACACTTACCTCCCGAGAACAGACAGTGACGGGCTGTGATTTCAGTTACCAGGATCTGAATGGACATTCTAAACAGGAGTATCACCTGGCCTGAGCCGGGAAACCAGTCAGAAGAGTGACGACACAGAAATCCGTCTCAGTGACCCAGGAGCAACCCCAGGTGCAGGAGGACAGGAAGGAGTCAGCCGAGCCGGGAGAAGTCAGTGTGGAGCGCGGGCTCACCCTCCTCACGCTGCTTCGAGAAACCCGCAGTCAAAGTCTGCGGGCCCCGGCTTCTAAGCACTCCCTCGTGGCTCCTGCAGGCACCAGCCAAGGCGACGGGCTCCCGGGAGAAACAGCCCACTAACCCTGGGCAAGAGTTGGAGTCTGAAAGGCAGCGACACGCCACGCCACGCCAGACCCGTCACAGAACACACAGTCTGGAGACGAGGCCAGGAACGGCTGCCGGGAAAACAGGAAGATCACCTTTCCCAGAACGACGTCCAACAGAGCACGACCACCTCACTTACCTGGGCCTCCGGGGTCGCCGCAGGCGGCAGGGAGCTGCCGGGCCGCACCGGAGCCGCGCCAGGTCCCGCGTCGGCTAAAAACCACAGAAAAGGATGGAGGATTAGGCTTTCCTGCGAAGACACTGCTGAAGCAAAACGAAACCTTTGTGCCTTCCTTCCTTACCCGTATCACACTCGTTTATTGGAGGACCTGGATACTGACCCCAGGAACTCCTGCACGCTAAGCATACATTCTGTCTACTGCTGAGCTATATGTACCCTTCTCCCCAGAGCACACTTGTTTCTAGGCACAGAGAAAAACAAATGCCATCCACGTTCACTAACTTACCCAGTGTATAAGCTCTGTTGGCTCCACCAACAGAGGTCCGTGTGTTATGATCTCTTAGCTCCCCTGGAGCAAATTCCACCGTCCCAGTAACGTATTCTGGTTTTCCTTTGTTTTTCTTTCTTTTGTTTTTCTTTTTGCATTCTGGGTTCTTAATTTCGGGCTCAGTCGCCCCTTCCTAGGAACACAAAACAACGTAAAACAAGAACCGAACTTCAGAAACCATCAAGTTCATACACTAGGTCATTCAGTCAGTCAGTCAGTCAGGAAGACAACAGTTATTTACTGTATCTATCAGATCATAAGCCCTATCCTGGGAGAAGCTGGCAGTACAAGTAAAAGGCAGATTCCTCTCTCTGTTCTGCCAGAGGCACAGGATCCATGAAAACAAATCAGCACAGAAAAGTCTCAACAGCTCTACAACTGAGGTGAACGGGTACAGTAACGCCACAAAGGACAGGAGAGTCTGCTGCACGTGGACAGCTCAGGGAATGCTGGGAACACCGCACTGTTTCGTAAAAGAGAGATCCAGTGCAGACGGGGGATGTGGAGGGGCTTTGGGGAAGGGCAGCCTGAGTGAAAGGAGCAGGTGGGAAAGAGCGCAAGGCATTAAGGAAACTAGAACACTGTTACTGGCGGTGGAATGGGAAGACAAAACATGCTGCCTTCAAAATGAAACATCACTTAATTAATTTCAAGTGAGGACGGCTAAAACAAGAACCAACTCCAAGATACACCTAACTTTCCCAGGGATGAATTTCTTTTCCATATCCTCTAATAAACTGTAACGGAAAGACCCTGAAAAAAAGAATTCACATACAGACACTGGTTTCACTAGGTGAGTCTGGAAAATTAACACAAGTGCATTATCCAGTCCTACGGCATTAAGCACAGTATCACATCCTAAATTGTAAGTTAAAAGTATAAGTCCAAAGTTCTCATCAGCAGGTGCAAACGTGAAAATGCACACTCACACCAACCCCCGGCTTATGTCTCAGAATCCCCTGGTACTTACATAGTCACACAAGGACATTAACAACAAGAGACAGTACCTCATCCCAGGAAGATCCTCTTCCTTTCTCTTCTGCAACGTGGCGCACTGTCATACCATCTGTAAAATGTAGTTACATGTACGTTAATGAGAATAATCACGAATGTAAATTAGAACCACCATGTGCGTCTATCTCCGTTTGTGGATTTGTGAAAATAAAAGTGGCAGAAAATTATTTCAAGGAGTTAGAGCATTTAAAAAAATAAGTGCTTAAGTCACGGTTGGGATATATTTCAAACCAAGTAGTAAGAGGAAAACACGTAAAAAGAATGGATATCGAAGTTGTGTTTGCGCACTATGTATTTCTAACATTTGAAGTTTGCTCTTGTTTTTGTTTTTCCTTTTCTTCTTCTTTTAAATGGAGGTACTGGGAATGAGCACACGGAATTCTGCATGCTAAGCAAGCGTTCTATTTACCACTAACCTATATCCTTCCCCAAGTCAGCTAGCTTCTCGGCAGAGATAAAATAAAATACAAAAAACGTTCACCGTTCACTACCTTACAAAACATGTTAGTTTGCTCAAGCACAAAAGATCTTTGTGGCTTTCTTCCCCGTATCACACTAAGCCTCACATCAGACAGAATGGGAGGCAGGTCTCAGGACCCTGAGGGAGAGACCGCAGGCCCCGGGTTCGGGTGTTTCTTCCATAACCGATCATCGGCTGTGGAAGGTCAGGGCTCCACTCGCTGCAGACAGTGACAGGGGCGGGCTTCTCCTCCAGGGAGCCCGGAACGTGGTCTCTGTTGAAGGCCCGTGTGCAGAACCGACACGTCTGCCCTCCGTCAGAGGACCCTCTTTCCCTCCACAAGAGACACCTCCCTCCCCAGGGCAGGACGGGGAAGACGCGGCCCATCAAGTGCGTCTGCTAAGGGACCAGAGGGACACGGCCGTGAGCCCGGTCAGGGCGGCCCGTGCACGGGGAAGCACTGGAGAGCGATCTGCCCTTCTTCTGCAGTGACTCAAGGAAGAAACAGAGGACTATGCTTTCCTCTTACCGAGCGGAGCAGCTGGCGGTGGGGGGCGAGGCTGCACAGGGCTCAAGGGGGGCCCAGGTGCAGGTGGCCCGCTGGACGACGACGGGCCGCTCTCGGGGCAGGCCACGCGGGCTGGTCCTCGGAAAGGTTGGGGCCCTCCGGCCCACGGGGTGGCCTGCGGGACAGAAGGGAGAGCTGGGTTGGATGACAGACAAAAGCGCCAACACTGACAAAAGCCGAAACCCAACGCAGCAGTTGTCGTCACCTATCACCCTCCCCTGCACTGGGTGCCCAGTTGGCAGCTACGCGCCATGCCCTTCATCAACCCTGGGGCCTGCCTGCAGCCTGGGCTGCACAGGAGGCCTTCGGGATAAAACTCTGTTGCCACACGTCTCTGTGATGACAGGGCATACTTATCCCGGAATACCCAATCCATCGGCAAGGCCAAGAATAATTTGTTCAAAATTGAAATGGTAGTTCTAGGGATTATTTCAATACAAAATGACCACTGGAACACAGCTGAAATAAATTACTTACCTGGGTTTCCTCTGCCTCCTGAGCCGGAAATGTGGTGCCATTCCTAACAGGGGCGCCACCCAGCCCTGAATCTGTAAAGGGAGAGCAGAACTGATGGTGGATTATATCTGACCGAGGCCTTGCGGGGGAAGCACGAGCCGAGCCCTCCCTGCCCTCCTCCAGGAGCTCTCACTCCCGACCGCGCCCCTGGCTCTTCACAGAAGCCGCAGGTCTCCCTCCCGCCTCAGGTGACCCCGAGGACGAGGGGAGACTGGACCCCTGTCCCATGACGAGGACACCACAGTGCCTTTATTCAGGTGTTTTCGTAGCTAATCACCCTGGATGGGGGCTCAGTGCTCAGATCCCTGGCAACCAACACTGACACTCGGGACTCACAGCACACTTCAGGGCAAATCAGTCTGTATACAGATTATACATTAAAGTAAGAAGGGTCTTTCATAGGAAGAGTATCAACAAGCCCTGACTGTGAGCTCCACCTCTTCCTCCTCAGCCTGTTGGTAAACTGTTATAAGCCTTCTCTCTGACAGCGCATGTCTTGTATAAGTGACCAGATGTCACATAAACATTTATGAAAGAAGTGGCCTCAATGACTCATGTTGTAATAAGCGGCAAAAGAATGGTGAGTTACATGGAGTAGCTGCTGGGAGACTTTAGAGTTACACGTTAACTCTGGGAGAGGGGGGCGACGTAGTCATGTCACTTACTAACTGGCTACTCTAAGTCACTGTGCAAGCTTTTTTATAAGAACGAAGGGACCTGAAAATTAGTGAAGAAATGCCTGCTGTCTTAAAGCAGATCTTGAATAGAATATTTATCCACCAAGGCAAATGAAGAAAAATGTTTTTCTCGTTATGACATACTGCCTTCATTCTAAAACGTCATCCATGTTATTTTCCTGAAATGAGAAGAAAATTCAGCCTTCAAAACCGTGTCCAGGCGGGAAGAGAGGGCTGACTCTCACGTCTTCTAGCGCACAGAAACCAGCCATGCCAGCCACGCCAGCCAACCAAGAGTCTGGGGGGTGGCCCGCAGTCCCTGGAGGGGCTCGAGCTCCACTGCTCACAGGGGACAGAGCCCTGCTGGCTGGTGGCATGTAAAGAAAACAGCATCTTGTCACCCAGCTGTGAACCTGTTCCCCACAGTAAGTGTGTGGTGTGGTGTCCAGGAAACCCGACAACTACCCATGGGGACAAGCAGCCCACTGGGCGGCTCCTGCTGCAGAAATGGAGCTGCCGCACTTCACATTGTGCTCCTTACCTCTCAGGGGAGGGTGCAGCCTGTACTGTCCTCCTGGGGTGGGATCCTGCCTCATGTATTCCTCTGCCTGCCTCCGTCTGCAGATTGCATCCAATCTTAAAGATAAAGAATGACTTCAATACAAATTACACCACGAATTCCTCTACTAGGCACAAAACAACCAGTCCTTAAAAATCTCAAAACACCCGTAAAAATGTGTCAAAATTCTGTACCTCTGTTTCAGGTGGGCAACTTCCCTTCTCAGCTCAGAGGAGTTTTCCCTTCTCAGGTCAGAATTTACCCTTCTCAGGTCAGAGTTTTCACTTCTCAATTCAGAGATTTCCCTCTCCAGCTCCTGAGACCTGAGCTGTGGGAGAAAAACATCCACGTTCAGTTGTGGCCGACTGTGCACAAAGGGAAGGAAGGAAACAAATTCTTACCGAGCTGTCTTGGGCCTTCTTCTCGGCAAGAGTGACCTGAAAAAGTCAACACATCAAGAAACACCCCATGGCAAGGGGTTCTCAGGGCCAAAATAACTGTCTGCATTAGGTGCTGAGGACTCGGTGTGTCAGGAGGAAGGCAGGTTACCTGGTGTCTCCAAGTGACCTCTGCTTCCCGCATTTGCCCATGACATTCTTCAAGTCTTATCCTATGAGTTACAAATTGTTGCATCAGAGAAGACACAATGCTGGGTATGCTGTTAAATAACCTGCCCCAGTCCACGTTATCTGCACTGCACACTCACACACATCATCTCACCGCTCAAGACACACTGCACACGGCTGCAGAAGCACAGCAGGTGCAAAGCTGTCGCTGCAGCCAATCCTTCCGTCACTGTTACTGAACGCCTGCCCGGTTCTGGGCGGACACAACTCCCCCTCCCGTTCTCAGCATTTCCCTCACGTGTCCTGTGCTGAGCATCTTTCATCACAAAGCTTGATTCTTCCTTTCCTTACATCCTGACCCTACTTCTTACACCTGGGTCTCCCCAGCAGCACGGGAATGTGTATTGGTCCGACTGACGCTACACTAAACTGCTATCTTCAGGGTGACAACGGTTTATAGCACCTTCAGAAACATCTCTGTGAACCGTCTCTCCTCTCAGTCTGGCCAGCACTGGGGACCAGGAAATTCTTAGTAACTTAATACTTTTTAAAGTTAAACGTTTAACTTAACATGTGTAAAACTTAACACTTTTCCTCCTGTGTGAAGCCATGTATACAAATGTCTTTTGTTTGGGTCGGTTTATGATATTGTGTCTAAACATTTTAGAAAAGTTTTCAAAAAATCCAACAGGTGTTTTCAAAGCCGCATGTGCGGAGGAGCTGAACTCACTTGTACCATCTTGTCTCCTCTTCAGCCAATTCTGCCTCCTCCTTTGCTGCCAACAGCTGCTGCTTTCCCACTAGCTCACTTCCGTTCATGTCCACCTTCCTGAGAGGGGAAAGAAACTGTGAAATTCTGCCAGTTTCCCTCCCAGAAACTGGAAGGGAAGAATTCCATGTTCCTTTCACCCTTCCCTATAAATGCTCAGGCTGATAAACACACAGGAAAGAATTGAAGTACCCCCACTAATAAATATGAAAAAACTACACTCAGGCCTCTGGCAAGTGTTTGGTATCTGGGCTTCCCTTCAGCGTCCCCACCCCTACTCATTTGTGCATAAAATAAACACACAGGAAAAGCCCACGTGAGGTGTGCTCTGCGCCCCCTCCCCCCCACCAGGCTCACGATCCTGTGCCTGGGACAGCGCGAGCTCACTGTGTTTCAACGTGGGAATCAGGGTCTGACCAAGTCACCACAACCAAACACATTAGGGTAAAGCAAGCGTTCATGACTTGTTTGATTTCTCCCACAGAGAGCCCAGATTTCAGTCAAAACCTGGAGCAAAACCTGATCCTTTAGGAAATATAAGGCAATGTTTTTTTTTGAAAGCGGGTTAATGGGTGTGATGTCCATGACCTCTCCCTGAGAATGAAAGGAAACTCTGGACAAATTATGAAATCCATGATCAAATGTACCAACTTGCTAACAATCCAGAAAGGGACATGAGGCCAAGATGGAGAAGAAGAAAGCCCAGGACTGGGCCCACCTTCCCCGGGGGTCACCCGGTAACTGCAGAGGAAACCACTGAGATGCAGAGCAGCCCGGCAGCCGGTGCCCCCTACGCACGGGCACCGCAGTCAGGCAGCTGGAGCTCATGGTCCGTCAGCGAAGGTGATCCCTAGAAAGACCTGCAGGACTTAGCTGGGATCCGTGAGAGCTACATGCCAGAAACAAAGGTGGACAGGAGACACACGGGCCTCACGAGGGCTGGCTGCACTGACTGATCTCAGCTGCTAACCGGGTTAACAGGATGTAGCGCTGCTGGCGCCCTGACCACCTGCCAGCTGTAATGCCCACCTTCTCTGCAGCAAGTTAACTTCACACGAGGCCTCAAGTTTTCTCTATTTTCTACCCAATGTCTAGAGTTTATTAAAAATGATAGACACATGGCAGGTCATGACACTTTGATGTGGTTGAAACCTAAGGACAATAGAAATGGACCTAGAGGGATCCAGAAAATGAAGTGACTAAATCTGGTCCAAGAACCCGCTAAAATCTCAAACTAAATACAAACAAGACTCTGGTAACCAGTTAGAATGAACAGAAGCAGCAGATTACAGAAATCAAGGTTGAAAAATAAATGCACATCTGTACTGATCGAATATGGTAACAAAAATATGGTGGTAAGTATTCTGAAACATATTACAATATCCACATAACTCCTCACATTCATTCACACATTGTCATAATTAACACGGGAACGTCTTACCCTTCAGTGTCCATAGTTCTCTGTCCACTGATTTCATCAAGGACGCGTACTTTCTTCACCTGCCTTTGGAAACCGTCTTCCTCACGTTCTTTCAGAGATCCCGATGCAGCATGGTGGTCTTGCATTTTCTTTTTACCCTCTATAAACATAAAACAATTGGCTTTGTGTGTGCACGTGTGCACTCAAGAGCTTGGCTGTGCTGGGGAGTGGAGAAAGGAGAGAATTCTGAAGGCAGGAACCCCCTTTTTACCTTCCCAGTGCAAATTCATTGCTATTACAGGCATGTTTCATTTTATTGCCCTCCCTGGTAATGCATATTTTTAAACAATTGAAGATTTGTAACAACCCTGAGTACAACAATTCCATTGGTGACATTTTTTTCTGGCAGCATTTGCTCATTTCTTATCTCTGTGTCACATTTTGGTAGTTTCTGAAATATTTCGTTCTTTATCATTTTAATTAAAACAGGCATGACATTCCTTTAAGGCAAAGCCTAATCCAGCGGAAGTCCCTAATTCTCAGCAATTCTATAAACCCTGAGAGAGGTGAAGAGGCTTCAGAAGAAAAGTGTGAAGCCAGCAGGGGTTGGCCAATGAAGTTTAAGGCAAGATTCCATCTCCACTGCATACCTGTGCAAGGTAAGGTGGGAAGAGCTGACCCAGAGGCTGCTGCAAGTGCTCCAGGAGATGAAGCTAAGACAGCTAATGAAGGTGGCTGCACTAAACAACAGGTTTTCAATGCAGAGAAGTGCAAGGGGAGGCCACCCAGCACCATCACAGCTGTAGAGAAGTCAGCGCCTGGCATCAAGGCTTCAATGGACAGGCTGACTTTCCCGTTAGCGGCTAACGAAGCCAATATTCATTTAACATTATGAAAATCCTATGTCCCATGAGAATCAAGTGACATCTACTCTGTGTTCTATAAATAGAACAAAGCGTGAATGACAGCACATCTATTTACAACATGAATATTTTAGCCCATTGTTGAGACCTACTGCTCAGAAAACAAAACAAAACAAAACACACAAAAAAAATTTCTTTCAAAATATTACTGCTCATGGACAATGCACAAGTCATCCAGGAGCTCTGATGGAGATGCATGAGATGAATGCTGTTTCCATGCTTAACACGACATCTATTCTGCAGCCCATGGATCAGGAGTAATTATGACTTTCAAGTCTTATTATTTAAGAAATACATTTTGGAAGGCTTTAGCTGCCATAGACAGTGACACCAATGATGGGTCTGGGCAAATGAATGGAAAATTTTCTGGAAAGGATTCACCATTTTACATGCCATTAAGAACATTCGTTATTCATGGGAAGAAGTCAAAATATCAACATGAACTGGGGTTTGGAAGGAATTGATTCCAATCCTGATGTGTGACTTTGAGGGGCTCAAGAGTTCAGTGCAGGATGGAGCTGCAGATGTGCTGAAAATAGCAGAACTAGAGTTACAAGTGGAGCCTGAAGATATGACTGATTGGCTGCAACCTCATGATAAAATGTGCATGAATGAGGAGCTGCTTCTTATGGACAAGCAAAGAAATTGGTTTCTTGAGATGGAATCTACTGGTGAAGATGCTGTGAAGAAGGTTGAAATAACAAAGGACTTAGAAGAGCGTATGAACTTAGCTGATAAATTACCGCAGGGATTGAGAGGACTGACTCCAATTTGGAAAGAAGTTCTACTGTGTGTAAAATGTGTCAAATTGCCTGCGACAGAGGACTTGTTCCTGAAAGGAAGAGAGAATCCTGTCACAAACTTCACTGTGGTCTTATGTTAAGAAATTGCAAAAGCCACACCGATCTTCAGCAACTGCCACAATGACCAGTCAGCAGCCACCAACATTAATTCAAAACCATCCACCAAAATGACTGTAACTCAATAAAAAAAAAAAAAGTTAAAAAAAAAAGACCATCCACCAACAAAAAGATTACACCTCACTAAAGGCTCCAATGATGGCTAGCAGTTTTTAGTAATAAAGAGTATTTTCATTAAGTTATGAACATTGGGGTTTTTAGACACAGTGGTATTGCTCACTTAATAGACTACAGTATAGTGTAAACTTAACTGTTATTTGCAGTGGAAAACAACAAAAAAAAAACCCAATAAATTATTTGACTCTCTTAATTATATTTATTTTATTCTAGGGGTCTAGAACTGAAGCCACAACATCTCCCAGGAAGCCTGTATGTAAGGTTTTCTTCCCAACAAGCAACATACCTTCCAGGCTGCAGTCTCCAGTTGTCATAGCTCGCTGCATCGAACCCTCAGATCTGGTCTTCGAAACACCTGGCTGTAAGATAGATATGAGAAGACATTCAAGAAGTACTGATCTACAGCAATGTGAACATACTTAACACGAGAGGAATCGTACGCTTGGAATCAGCTAAGACGGGCCATCTGCTTTCCGTGCGTTACAGCACAATTAAACTCTGACACACTGATGCTCGGTTCTCTGAGCTAAGCATCTCTGGGGGTGAGTAACATTCCTTACTCTCTTCTTGCTGCTGAGCTGAACGTCCTCCTGCACATGCATTTCTTCAGACTTCACTGTGGCTTCACAGACGTGAGATTTATTAAGGGCAATTTCAACCTAAAACATTCTCATTGATGACTAAATTCCCAAGAAAAATAATTTGAATAGATATCAACATTTAATCTTCTAAAACATGAGATTGTTGTTCCTTGTGAAAGCTAATGTGTACAGTGGAAATCCTGCTGCAACTGGAGGCATTTACCTCAAATTCCTGAAGTGTTCATTGAAACAGTACCTTTCAAGTTCTCTGGAGATGTTCCTTTTTCCAGTATCTTCACACAGGACACAAATAAAGTATGTACTAAGATTTCAATGAAAACTCAGGGTGATATGCTTAAAAAGTGTAACTTTTTTTTCCCCAAAAACAAAGTATTTTGTTAACTGCAAAACAAACAATGGAAAATAAATATATTAGCCCTGGTGCATGTCCAAAGACTTTGGTGAGCATTCTCTCCAGAAGATATTAAGGCAGTGAAATGATTCTCAACATACACATTTTACAAAGAAAGGTAAGCAAGTGTTATACGTTCCCTTACACATGCTTGAAAGCATCTGGGACTTTCCCTGAATTTTGGTTTGGGGCTGAAGACAGTGCTCCATTTTAGAGTTTACAGCAGACAGTGCCTCTTCCTTCAAGTTCTAGCACTGGGCGTCCTAGCAGCTCGTTCTGACCCCCTGCGTCTTGCATTTCCTACTTCAGCTGGTCCTCTTCCCCTGCCAGCCTGCCAATCTCTTCCAGAAAGTCTTGGATTGTTCTGATGGGCAGTTGCTTCTCTTCAACCCTTTTGGAATCCTGTCCCTTCTCAGCCAGTATCCACAACTACCCCTAAGTTTCCTGTGATGGCAGCTGATCCAGGTTGAGCCCAGGACAAATGTCAAGCCCATAAAGAAATGCAGAAAAACGAGACCTCCAGGCGCAGATATTTCCTCGCCTCCACAGGATTCCTCCTCACTGGACAATGGAGGGCACGACTGGATGACAGGGGGAAGCAAGGGTGGGAAACTGCTCATGTCAAAGAGCTCACAAATGAGTGTCCCTGGTAAAATATAAACAAAGTTTACCCAAATTCACATGGAAAGTTCTCTGTTTAACATCAACAGGGCAAGGAGCTGTGCACCTAGTCTAGTAACTTCCTTCACCTCTCCGGTATTTCCTGGCATCTTCTGTGTATCTTGGAGGGCAGTGTGAGTGGTGAGAAAACTCTCTAAGTTGTGAAAATAAGACATATTTCCTAGTCTCTGAAATAGGAAAAGTCACGAAGGTTTTAGTCCATAAAATTCTGGGTCATTGTTCACAGAGAGGTTCCGCTCCTGGGCTCTCACACTCTGCTGTGGCCAAAAGCAGGAGAAGCGGGAGCGCGCAGCTCGCCCAGGGCACAAAAAGCCTCAGAAGCCCGGCTATGGTCAATGTGGCAGCTCTTAACAAGTGTGGACTCTTGGCGTTCTGCTCCCTCACTGCCTGCAGCTTAGCTCGAGCAATCTGAACGTCATTCAAATGTTCATTCACCCTCTCAATGGTTTTCAAGTTCTCCTTCAAGGAAACATTGTATTCGTAACAATTACTCATTACTTTCATTTCTGTTTTCAGAATGTGATCTAACAAGAGAAGAGGTTCGTACCTTAAAATTCAGTGTTTTCTCAGAGGGCATCTTCTTTTGCCTGATGGTCTCCTCTAAGCATTTCATTGCATTGTTGGTCTATGCAAAAATGTAATGAAGGAAACAGAATTACAAATACTAATTACACTGCTAGCTGAATCTATCTTGTGTGTGACCCCTTCCACTAATACAGAAAGTGGTGCTTTACAACTACGACACTTGCTTTTTTTTTTACTGAAATATAATCAGTTACAATGTGTCAATTTTCTGGTGTACAGCATGTTTCAGTCACACATATATATATACACCTATGTTTGTCTTCACATTCTTTTTCATTATAGATTACAAGACATCAAGTAGAGTTCCCTGTGCTCTACAGAAGAAATTTGTTTTTTGGTTTTTTTTTCTTTTTTTTTTTTTGGTTTTACTTTTTTTATCTAGGACACTTGCTTTGAGCCTAGACCTCTTATGGAACATATGGAACAGGACAGTAGGATGAAGGAAAAGAGAGCCAAATAACTGAACTACCAGAGGGGGGAGGAACTGAAGGTGAAATCACAAAAAAAAAAAAAAAAAAAGCAAAAGGACCAGGATACCTTCTGCACACAAGCAGATATATTTTCTGCAAGTTCTCTCTTTTCGTTCTCCAAATTCTTGATCTGCTCAGTCATCTGCTTTAAAGTAACTAAAAGGAGATAAAGCAATTTCTCATATTGGCAAGAAAACCCAGTAGAATAGAATTATCATGATTTATTAGCAGTAGAGACATATCTGGCTGGCACTATGAGTATAATTAACTTTTTAGCTTTACTACTGTGCCTAAAGGAAGCAAATCTTAGTGGCATTCTAAATGTGAGATCATTGAGATTCCTAGTTTAATTTTTTTCAAAGATGCAGAAACACAATAAAAAGTCTTCCCCTAAATTCCCTCCCAGCTATAAGCACCATTCTTAGAAAATTCATTCAAATACTTCTGACATCACCAGAGATGAAAAAGAAAAACCAAGCATCCTGTCCCCTTAACATTCTCCCCTCCAAATACTAAGGTAAGTAAACATGCCCCTGCTTTAAAAAAAAAAAATCGAACCCTTATCCCATGCAGGTTCACCCCACAGCCAGGCCCTATCTGCAGCACCACAGAAGGCAAGTTCAAAACGTCGCCTTGACTGGGCCTGCACAGGCCTCCAGTGTCTTCCTGCTGCCTGGCAGATCGTCTTTCATGAAAACCATGCTGGGGGCCCTGAAGGACAAGGTCACTGGAATTAAAAGCTTTGGTACCATGTGGGCTTCCCCACCTAGTCACTGGAGGACCTGGATAAGACACAGGCCCTAAATGACAAGCTTTTCCGTCGCCAGGATGAGAATGTTACCATCACTGCTTCAGGAAAGCAGTACATGTGAAACAGCCAGTCACAGGCGACTCCACGTGTGAAGCTCTAGAACGCAGCCCTCAGAACCAGACTCCTCTCTCGGGCATCTAAGTCCCTCATCTGACCACACAGCGCACACGTGTCTTCTCTCTGCCCAGTGGGGACGCTCTGATGCTGAGATCCCTCTTCTCAGCACCAGCCCTTCTGCATCAACTGTCACCAACAGCAGCCCTTGAGGGCCTACTGAGCACCAGGCAGCCACCCTGCCCACCACGCACAGCCCCACTCAGTCAGCAGAGTCTGTGAAGCCTGCACAGAAAGCATCATCCTCAGGCTGAATCACCTCCATTAAGTCCCCACTGCCATGAATGGCTCCCTTCACGTCGAAGTCACAGCCCATGGTTTCCCCTCTGCTGTGACACACACCGCCTGGCTACATCTGCATCCCTCCCTCAGCCTGGAGGGTCCTGACAGGCTCAAGTAGTGTTTCAGCATCTTTACTTTTCACCAAGAGCCAGCTCATGTTAGGGACTCACTCCGAACATTAGACTTCTCTTCACCTGCTTCCTAAAGGTTGCTATGCAAAATTAAACTCATCCTAGTCTCCCTACTCCTGTGACCCTCCTGGCCTCTTAGCTCAATAGATGCCAACTTCCTCTACGATGTCATTTAGACACCATCGCAGGAGTAAAATTTTCAAGAGTTGAGAAGTCAGTTAGACATCAGAAGTCATTGTGTTTACTCTTAGTTGAATTAAAATCCATATCGAATCCTTGTATTGAGAAAATATTACACAGGAAACTAAACCCTAATATCTTACCTTGAGATGCAGGAGGCTTTACCTAGGAGAGGAAGAAACAATAAATCTGAAGTCAAAACATATAATTAGTAAATCTATAATTTCTAATAAACTATCAAAACAGTAATCATTGAAATCACAATTATCATTTTGGTTCAGTGTAACAGTATGATTAAAAATCAGGAAAAATCAGAATTTCCTACTTAAGGCATGGTCTTTCACTCACCATTTCTCATAGCACAATGGTAAATAACTTATTTTAGAACAAAAGATCTGTTTACATTCTATTAAATAATCACCACTCTATTCAATTTTCATAATGCATATTCATATTTAACAACACTGAACTATATTATTTTCATAATATGTTGTTGTAATGCATCATTTATCTAATTTTTTTTTTGTCAAACCAATCATCCACACTTAAGTCCAGAACATGGATTGTTGTATAATCTTCAAAAGAGAGAGAGAGAGACAGAGAGGAGAAAACTAAAAGAAAAATAAAGGCAAAATCTTTATACTAAGGTTAAGATGCACCCCTTTCATTCACTGAAAGGTTTTCTGAAATCTTTTACAGAGTTGACTGTTGAATTGATAAGCAATTGTAACATATGAGGTCGTAAGATTTGTCAAGACCACTAAAAACAAATGGACATCAGATGAGACATCAGATGAGAATGAAAGTGAGCAATGGCTGTAGTAAAAGCACATGCAGCAGCAGGACGGACAGCGACCATTTTCAAGAAGCGAACGTGCTTCTTGACTCAGACACAAGTCATCATCTGAGGAGTAATAACTCAGTAAAACCCAGGCAGGACTCCACTGTAATACCATGTAGACACATTTCCCTGACCCTTAACACATATTTTCTTCATTCAAAACTTTAAGTGATGATCAGAGACTGAGGCCAGCCCCTAACCTTGCCAAGATATTGGAGCATCATCACAGTGTCGAAGCTCCAGTGGCAATAATGTGGCAATAGAAGAATGCATACATGGAGGGCAAACAGAAAACCACAGATGTTCCCTTAACTTCACACTTGCTCAGGAACACTGAGCTTCCCTGTCCCCTGTCACCCAACACACAGGCAGGGGCAGGTGGAGAGATAGATGGGCTCACCAAATACTTAACCTTCCTGTTTTGTTATTGAAGAGAAGATTTTATGAATTGCCATTGTCTCATTGAGAATATACTGTTGTCTTGCTCAATGAGTTCTTACTATAAAGATTTTGCAACAAATTTCCATTTCAAAACTAATTTCTGTTCAAGTTAGTAATCTAAAAGGAAACAAAGAAAAGACTCCTGGATTCTGGCCCAGGCAGGCAAATAAAATGTCCAGTGACTATAAAAATTCCTGTTAGGTGTGATTAAAAGGACACTGTCAGGTACTTTAGTAATACTCACAGAACGGATGGTCCTCCAGACAAACAAGAGGAAACTGGAAACATCCCAGGCGACAACAAGAAGAAGAAGCTTCCACAGAAGTTCATAAACATCAGACCCAGGATGGATAAGGAGAATCAGAGTGTGGAGGATCTGAAAAGATATTGGAGATAATGAAGAACCTCAAAGACATTAGCAGTTTATCTGTCACAGGGAATCATCTTTAGAAACCCTCAACCACATCCTCAAATAGCTCCACCGAGAGGCGAGAAGGGACACTTGAGTTCAAAGGAGCTCTTGGGAGTGTGGACATGTTTACTGCCTTCATTTGGTAATAGTTTCACTGCTGCACACATTTGTCAAATACCTGATAAACAAAATGTTAGAGATTTGACTTTGCTGACAGGCACATTGCAAATATTTTTAAAATAGTTAACAGAACTTAACTTATGAATGTAGAAGCCAACTTGAAATTGAAAATAAACAAACACAAACCTACATGGCATGGGACACCTCCATCTTCTATTGGATGTTCATGAAGTACCTGGACAAACCCCTATGTAGTGTCCCCAAAAATACACCCAACATGTATGGGGAAAGAGCAATGAAGGTATGTGTTAAAATACAGAGAGATGTACAGAGATGTATTTCTACATTTATAGACTGGACATGAGTGAGAAAGCAGACCAGCTCTTAGAATAATGTCAAAATTACTATTCCAGCAAAAATTAATGATATATTTTAGCCCAACTATCTAAAAACCATGGAGGTTTTCTTCAATATTCACTTTGGTTCTGAACCAGAGCACGTAATGTCAGACTTCTGAAATAAAAAAGGATTTGTATAATAAGAGTTTTAATCATATTGTACAAGATTACTCAAAGAATGAAGTTATATAAAAAGAGAACTCAAAATAATCAGTACAAATAATTTACATGCATATTTCACAGTACTGTACCTACATCCATTAACAGCCACCAAGAAAATTAATTTGTATTTCTGGAATGTACCAAAAACAAAAGTGTACCAAAACAAAAGTCAAACACATAGTTTTGTAAAAACTAGATTTATAAGTATTATAGGAGGGAATAAATGCGCAATGTAATTTGTACTTATCTAGATACCAAGTTTCAGTCTTGTGCAAATAAAGTCTCTCTAGAAAGCAGCCTCTGAATCAGTAACACTGTCATTGTCAGCTCTCACAGTTGGGGTCAGTAAAATGTGTGCTGGTGGAAAACGTGCACCGTCTTTGCATAGCTGCCGTCTGAGAGAGCAGTGGGTCTCAGCACAAAGGAGAGACACGCAGATCAAACACACAAAAACAAACACCATCTAGTTGCTAACTGGTAAAACCCCCTCCACCGTGGGCATGCTTGTTACACACGGCACTGTCTGAGCGCTGACTTCAGCAGCTGCCTCCTACCTAGAGTCTATCCACCAGGGCCGATGGACTCAGGTTCTGTCAGCGGCCGTGAGCAATGGTGGAGACGGACAAGTTAGTTTATCCAAATGCTCAAAGATGTGGTAGGGAAAGAGGGCTGACTAACCTGTGAGAACTCAGCCTCATTCCCTTTGAGGGAAAAAATCCAAACAAAGATGACCTATAAATGCCCTACTTAGTAGGCTCAAAAGAAACAGAACAGACTCTTCTTTGGGTGGAGTGTTCATGTGGCGTTGATTCTGCTTCAGTGCAAAGATTGTTCCTGACACTCGGTTTTTCCAGGTCTGTAAGAATCTGGTGGAAGCCTATCACAACAAACCCACTTAAATCCATGAGGTGTTCTCAGTCTTTCTTTTTTAGGGTGTGGAGGTGATTTCTCCTGACACAGTAAAAATTTTACAACATGTATCTGAATTTTCTTTATATTTGGACAATTCTAAGGACATGAAGGACACTTTCTGCTTTGGGAAAATCAACATTCTTCACAAGGACACGTCACTAAAAAAAAAAAAAGACAACTCGTCCACTTCCTGGTCACATCCCTCCTGAGTATTTCCTCATTATAAACATCACAGCAGGTTGCAGCCACTGATTTTCACATCAGCTCAGTTCTCAGGGCTCCTCCATCAACCTAGCTGGACACAGAGTCCCTGGGGGCAGCCTCCAAGATGAAAAGGAAAGTGATAACTAAGAATTTGCTAGAAGTCCAATAAAAATAAAAGCAAAAATAAACAAATGGGACCTAATTAAACTTAGAAGCTTTTGCATAGCAATGGAAACCATAAGCAAAACAAAAAGACAACCTACAGAATGGGAGAAAATCTTTGCAAAAGATGAAACTGATGAGGGCTTAATTGCCAGAATATATAAACAGCTCATACAACTAAATAAGAAAAAAAAACCTCAATCCAAAAATGGGCAGAAGACCTAAACAAGCAACTGTCCAGTGAAGACATACAAATGGCTAACAGGCACATGAAAAAATGCTCATTATCACTAATTGTCAGAGAAATGCAAATCAAAACTACAATGAGGTACAAAACTACAAATCAAAACTACCTCACACCAGTCAGAATGGCCACCATTCAAAAGTCCACAAATGACAAATGTTGGAGAGGCTGTGTAGAAAAGGGAACTCTCCTACACTGCTGGTGGGAATGCAGTTTGGTGCAGCCACTGTGCAAAACAGTTTGGAGATTCCTCAAAAGACTAGGAATAGATTTACCATATGACCTACTAATCCCACTCCTGGGCATATGTCCAGAAGGAACCCCACTTCAAAAAGACACCTGCACCCCAATGTTCATAGCAGCACTATTTACAATAGCCAAGACATGGAAACAGCCTAAATGTCCATCAACAGATGACTGGATATAGAAGAGGTGGTATATTTATACAATGCAATACTATTCGGCCATAAAAAAACAATATAATGCCATTTGCAGCAACATGGATGTCCCTAGAGAATGTCATTCTAAGTGAAGTAAGCCAAAAAGAGAAAGAAAAATACCATGAGATTGCTCATATGTGAAATCCAAACAAAAAAAAAAAAAGAGCATAAATACAAAACAGAAACAGACTCACAGACATAGAATACAAACTTGTGGTTGCCAAGGGGCTGGGGGGTGGGAAGGGACAGACTGGGAGTTTGAAATTTGTAGATACCAACAGGCATATGCAGAATAGATAAACAAGATTATACTGTATAGCACAGGGAAATATATACAAGATCTGGTGGTAGTTCACAGAGAAAAAAAATTGTGATAATGAATATATGTATGTTCATATATAACTGAAAAACTGTGCTCTACACTAGAATTTGACACAATATTGTAAAATGACTATAACTCAATAAAAAATGTAAAAAAAAAGCAGCTGTGTTATATTTCATACAATGGACTACTACTCAGCCATAAAAATGGTAAAATGATGCCATTTGCAGTAACAGGGAATGGATGGACCTGGAGAATGTCATTCTAAGTGAAGTAGTCAGAAAGCAAAAGAAAAATACCATATGATATCACTTATATGTGGAATCAAAAAAAAAAAGACAAACTTATTTACAAAATGGAAACAGACTTACAGCATAGAAAACAAACTTATGGATACCAGAGGAGAAGGGAGTGGGAAGAGAAAAATTGGAAGTTTGAGATGCATGGATACTAATCTATATAAAGCAGACAACAACTAGTTTACACTGTACAGCACAAGGAACTCTATTTAATATCTTGTAGTAATTTATGGTAAAAAAATATGGAAATGAATATATGTATTTTCCCATATGACTGAAGCATTCTGTTGTACACGAGAAATGGACAACATGGTAAACTGACTATACTTCAGTAAAAATATTTTAAAATTTATAGGGCTATTGAGTATTTTTGTTACATTAAAATTTCTGAAAAGAATACACTTCAAAGAAAACAAAGTTGCTGTAAGTTAACAAACCAGAAAGCACAGAGCACAGATGACATTTCCCTGTTTAACAGACCAGCACCAATCTAGTGCTGAGACCCCACTGCTCCCAGGACTGCCAGACGTCACCACCAGGAAGGGCGCACGCACAGGAGAGCGCACCACACGGGGACGGCACCAGAACACGCACAACTTGAAGCAGGATCCTGACAAGCTTTCCAGGAGCCAGTCTCACTATGACTTCTAGTAAATAGGAGTTTCTCGCTTTTTAAAAAACTGCTTTACTGAGATATAATTCCCCCATTCCCCCATTTGAGGCATACAACTCAATGGCTTTTAGGATGTTCACACTTCCTTCTTTGATGCAATAAAGTAACTATTTCAGGTTTCATCCTGTCAACCTGCTGTTTGGTCCAAGAGGTCCTGACAGGACTCAGATCTTGAGGACGCCGGTGGCCAGGGCCGCTCTAGGCTGGTCAAGAAACCTGTCCTGAGAGCCTCGGGCTTCACCAACGATGCGTTCCCATCAAGGACCCCATGAGAAAGCAGCTAGTTAACCGCAGTGTGAAAGAGCCCAGGAAAAAGGAGGACACCTGATGCCCGATGTTTACTCACATTTGAATTTTCATATCCAGTACACCCCAGCATGTGGGACCAGAACATCCTCATCACCTCCATGTCCTGGTCCTCTCAGGGCCTTGAGGTCCCCAGGCAGGAGGAGGGGAGGGGAGGGGATGGGAGGGTTGGGAAGGGGAGGGGAGGGGGTGGGGGATGGGGTGGGGAGGGAGTGTGACAGGTAGAGGGGTTGGGCACTTGAGAGGAGAAGAAGGGGGGTCACAGAAAGGATGAGGGCCAATCAAGCTCTTGAGGGGAGGAAGGAGGGTTCAGTCAGGTCAGGAGGTCAGCAGGTCAGGAAAACAAACAGCAGGCAAGCCGACTCTCAGGAGCAGCTGGAGGGGACGAGACGCCTCCCTCCAAGCCTTCTCCTGTCTGAACTCTGCCTTAGCAACGCCAGTGCTTTATGACCTCTCTTGACCAATCAACTGCCTTTGCCCCTGGCACCTCACAGTGGACATTTTGTGTGACCTCACTTTTACAATGCGCCCTGCCTAACTGATCCCCCACCACCAACTGCCAGCCAACCCTGGGTCCTCTCTGAAAACTTTTCTGACCATATGCTTTCTGGTCCTGCACAACCGATGTCCCCTGCCCTCTACTTCCGGGCTGCTCCCTCCTCCTTTTCCAAATTCCCAGGATTTCCCTTGGGCAGTGGCTGAAAAACATATTAGGTAAACAATGACAGAACCAAGAGGAATCAAATATACAGGCAGGGTGGGAGGTCCTCACTCCCCTTCGCTCAGCACTGCACACAAAGTGCAGAGAGAACGTCCACAAGACGGAGAAGATCTTAACAGCACACCATCTTAATCACATCGCCACACCCATGTGGCCGTCCTCATCTGTAGTACACCTGTAGGTGACACATTAATTTTAAGTACATATGTTACATGCATAAAAATAAGCCCTATGATTTTTGCCAAAAATATATAAAACTATAAAAAATAATTATATATTGTCACACGCCCTACACTGCATTTGGGTGATTCACATACACCCAGGTTCAAGGAGGCAAAAACTACCCTTGTGGGACAGAAGCAAAGTTGTGTTTTGGGGCAGTACTGGCTGTGAGGGGGCCTGAGAAAACCTTTTGGGGTGGTGGGAAGACTTGGTGTCTAGATATGGGGGGTGGTTGTGTTCACTCAATCAAGAAATAC
The DNA here is from genome assembly GCF_048773025.1 of Camelus bactrianus. Lineage (NCBI taxonomy): Eukaryota > Metazoa > Chordata > Mammalia > Artiodactyla > Camelidae > Camelus > Camelus bactrianus. Next base: position 2,844,127 of record NC_133566.1, read on the forward strand.
TGAGCATATGGGGCCTGCCAGTCTCAAGAGTCGGAGAGACCCTCGTGTCTGTCCCCGTGAAGTGGCCAACTGCTGACAGTGAGGAAGGGATGAGGTGCCTGCAGTGGCCACCAGAGTCCAGTGAGAGGGCCCCGCACTCATCCAGGCTTTGGGCCCCAGCCCTGCCAGCTGCCCCCAGGAGCCCCAATTCCAGGCAAACTCTGAGAGGGGCCGAGGGCAGCAGCTCGCTCCTAAGTCTCAGGAGCTCCCACAGTCTGCCCAGTGCTCTAAGTGAGAAAAGGGCAGGGGGGCAGTCAGTGGTTTGGGACGCTCTGCCATTGACAAAGAGGAGTTGGGTGAAAATACCTGGCTCCTTACACGTCCCTCAATCCAATCCCCCAGGAGCCCCTTAAGCCCACAGGGCCCTCCCTCCTTCCAGCTGGGGCAAGTGGCCAGCTCTGCAGCAGCTCTGGGGCCCAGGCTGGGCCAACTGGTCAAGGGCCACCAACAGGTCAAGGTATGACTGTGCTGCCCAGGAAGAGGGGGGACAGCAGTGAAGCAGTAAGTACCAGCAGGAGCAGCCTCTGTAACCGGGCTCCTCCACTGTGAGCAGGGCCGGGGCCAAAATGTGGCAGTGAGGGTGGGAGGGCTGGGAGAGGTGCGGCCCTATGGCCCTGGACAGGGCTGGACCAGAGCCCAGGGCCTGAGGGCCTGGGGGAGAGACAGAGAGAGACGGGCAGGGAGAGAGACAGTGCATGACAGAGAGAGGTGGGAGTCAAGTCCTAGAGAGTGACAGACAGTGACGGGGGGAACAGGGTAGGGAGAGCAGATAAAAGACAAGGCAAGAAGGAAAGAGGGAGCCAGCCCACAGTGCATGGTGGGGGACAAAGGGCCAGGGTGGCCTGACTCTGGGAAGGGGCCCAGAGTGGAGGGGGCAGAAAAGGCAGGAATCCTGGCATCACAGTCTCTCCCACGCTAAGGCTCTCACCTCCCTGGAGCTGAGCTCCCCAGGGGTCACTGTACTTGCAAAGACTGGTACGTCCCATTTTCCTTGGGACTGCTGGTACCAGCCTCTGTGTCTGTCCCTGTCGGGGCTGACATCCAGGAGAATGGGCTGACCCTTGGGAGGAAACTCCAGAGCCTGCCCTGTGGGGAGTTGACCCCGACTCCTCACAGACCCAGTGGGGCTGCGTTTCCAACCGCACTGCTGGGCCTTCCTGGTCCCACAGCCAGGCTTCAGGTGCTATGCTGGCTCCAGGATCCCCTGGCCTAGAGGGACTGAGTCCCATCCAGGGTGAGCAGGCTTCAGGGACCCTGGGTCTTCTCCTACTGTCAACCAGAATTCCTTCCAACTCTCAGGAGTCAGGACCCCCTATAAATCAATTAACATCAGGTCAAAGGTATTGAGGTCTCAAACTAAGCAATAAAATGTGCCATCTGACCAAATTCAAAGTGCAGTGTTCCAACTACACAATATTCTCAATAATCCATTTTATGGATGAGAAAACAGAAGGGATGTGAATCACCTAAGGGTCTCGGGGCTGGAAAGCACTGTAACTTTACCCTAAACCAAGGTCTACCTTGGAAAGGGATCCACCTGGAGCCCATCCTGTGACCTGCTCCCTGAGGTTCTGAGGAAGACTGTTGGCTTTTCCTTGGGAAATTCCTCTTGCAATGACATTAAGTCATGCATCAGTCAGGACAAACGGTGAGGATGTGTTCACGAGGGATCCTGACTCTTAACAGCAAGTCAATTTTGTCTCAGGAAATGGGTCTTCTATCATTAATTCAGGCACCAAGGTAAATAAGAGTAAAAACATAAAATCCATTATACATGTGAGTATTTAATTTAAAATATAAATAACTTAATGAACTATATAAATGGATGCACTGCATTGGTCCATGACAAACAGGACATTACGTACATTCATTACAAAGAAGTGCTGTCATGGGTGGGGATGTGGTGACAAGAGCAGGGTCATTTTTAGCAGGGAAGGGGGTCCTACAGCTCTCAGTACAGGGTGGGTAAGTTCACAGTGCTTCTCCTCATGACCAAAATCTCAACACACACACACATCACACACATGCACACACACACACGCACAAAGGCAAATAAATGCACATAGATCCTAAAATGACCATCTTACCTTCTGATCAGAAAAAAAGACAAAGATATGTGCTCACACCACCTAACAACACACTGAGCACACACACAGTCCCATAATAACTTCTTAATACTTCAGTTCTATGAGCCTCTGAAGTTCCCCTCACTTGTGCTCACCATCATCTAACAGAAAGAAATCATAAACAATACTTCAAGTCTGATTCATTACAATTTTTCTAGGAACTTATATTATTGCAAGTGTCAGAAGAATATACAATTCACAATTTCAGATGGAATTTTTGGCTCAGTAGTTTTCATGGTTAAATGCTTCCACTGACTACACAAAATTATTGGCTCTACTTTTCTTGTTCTGTGCTTTCTATGCCAACTAAAATTTCCCTATACATCTATTTTGGATTTCAGTCAGTGGCCTGATAGTGCATTTTGTAGGTAAGGTAAAGTGTGATTTTATTCCTATAGATCGCTATCTATCGATGAGCATTTTATTCTTTTAGTATTAAGTAGAACAACTGACTTCCAATCTACAGCTTTTCCTGTAACTGGAGAAACAATAAAGCTTATACTGACGTCACTCACCAATACACTACCAGACTCACAGCTTGTCCTGACCTCACTCTGACCTCCTCTAGTAAGTGTCCAGAAAAATCAAGCCCACACACGTGTGGATGTGACTCTGTAGGGACAGCACGCCCACCTTCTCCATTTACTTAACTCTCAGTTGTCACTACTTTCCTATTATTTGACCTAAAAGTTGCCCTCCTCCTACCCTTACCCTGAGCATCTCAAGAGTAACCTAAAAACTAAACTCTTCACATGGCACAAACTGTAATCGCATTACTAGTAGCCATAAGGTTAGCCTATGAATGAATTTAAAAGGATTAGAATGAACATATGATAATTACTTTAAACAAAAACATTTTGACTCATAAAACTATAATTAACTTCATAATTATCAAATGGCACTAGTCTACATTACTATCCCTTTTGCATTTACAGTACCCTATATGGCCACTAATATATAAATTACACTTAACATCCCCATTACTATGCTCAGATAGCACAATATCATCATTTTTCATTACAGCCGCTGTCACCACACTCAGCACCCATTCTACGTGAGCTGGCTAAACACCTGCCATCAGTGCTCCCCGCCTGTGCGGCTGCACCGGGACCGTCACTAACAGCTGTGGGATCCAGCGCCTGCAGTACTGATTATGTACAAAATCTTAACCTTCTTCAAGGCTAAAACTCATTATTCCAAACATTATAGTAATACAATTAACATGATTATCAAAAATTATATCCTCTGAATTAACACTAAACCTTATGGCCTATTAACCAGACTTATCAGCTTATTGTTCCTGAATCAACTGACACAGCCTCTACTTTTCACTAGCCTCCTCTCTGTTAGTGCCTCCACTTGCATCAACAACGTCTCTTCTTCCACCAGCACACACAGCCAGCCGATTTCATCCATCCCAGCAATCATTAACCCCCGAAACTGTATCATCACAAGTACCCTTACTACAAACATCCTTAGACTTTCACACTTCACAACTGACCACATTCTAGAGTTTTAATCAAAACAACATGAGTCAAAACCCTAATTATTTACTACCCACTGAGAAAATCAGACAAGATGATTAAATTCAGGACTCTGTTTCTTACTGTATGTACTCCTTGGATCACTTCCACTTGTCACTGCACTAATTTTTACCCAGAATCTTGTAGGTTCCTTAACACTTTATAATAATTCAACACTAAACTCAGGCAGCATCCATTTCCTAATCTGGTGTTTCCCTATGACTGACACGTGTAAGAACATTTACAGTAAGCAGACCCCTTTAGGACCTGCTCCTTTGGTTCCCAAGGGCATAACTGGAGTTTGCATTCCTGGACCCAGAGCACCTGCGGTCATGCTGCTCACACTAGGCAGCTGGGGCACATCACACATTATAATATTCAATCCCTTGGAAAACCAGATGGTATATCCTGTCCTTATACTATCTTTATGAGGAATGATCATAACAAGCCCCATCTGTCTGTGCCGGACAGACGTACAGCCGCTCCCTGCAGGGCTCCCCACCAGCCACACACAGCAGGAGCTGTGGGCATCTGTGCTCAGACAGCATGGTGTCACAGCGGTGCTCCAGCCCTGACAACCACCCATGCCTTACGTCATGGTCTGAACCACGTGTCAGGAACACAGGCACAGGTTTCAGCACCGGGACGAGGAGCCCCCTCATCTGGGGTGAAAACCAGCGACCTTGCTGGGGCGCTGTAAGAGCCCCTGCTCTTGAAGAGCCTGTGCAGAGACCCGCTGACTCCCCGTCACGGCAGGGACACAGCAGGCTGAACACTGCCTGGGGCTCCAGTCGGCTGGCAGGGGTGGCTCAGGGGGACCCCCGGACTCCCCCAGGCTCCTGCTCCCGCCCTCCGTGTTCTGGTGCTGCTCCCCACGCAGGCGGAGGCCTCCACTGCCAGTGAGTGTGCACACCGTGGGAGAAAGTGGCGCTGGCGTGGGTATGGCCCTGCCTCTGAAAAGGCGGCCGGCAGTCACGGCCAGCTAGTGTCCCCGCACACCCTCTGCAGGGAACAGCAACAGCACCAGGGCAGGGCCTGCCATCCCCAGAACTCACTTTCCTGTGCACGCCTTACGGGGTGGGGCCAGCTCAGTGGTGCGGCCCCAATCTCTCTGGCCCCGACCCACCCTCTAGCCAAGGTGTGCACACTGGGGAAAAGGTAAAACCAGTACAGAAGGGCTGCTGCAAGCCCTCAGGCCTCAGCCACATCCCAAACCAGAGACTGCCACCACACCCAGGAGAACCCCACTCCCACAGAGATCCTGCTCCAGCCCCACAGGACTCCGTGCCACCCCTGATAGGGCTGGAACAGTCACTGAGCAGAGGAGAAGCCTCTGCTTCAACCTGGAACTGGCTCCAGTCCCTCTGACTCCAGCCCTGCCGCCCCCACTGCAGTGGCTGCCAGCACGTCCCGGGGGAAGAGGGCAGCCCAGGATCACTTCAGGTCCAGCTCTTCCCAACAAACCCGCTGGGCACAGAAGACTGCACAGGAATGCTCTCTCACAAGGACACCTTTCATTCTGGGGCAGGCAACTGTTTCACCTAATTTCGCAGAAATACAGAAAGTTAAAATGAGAAGACACAAGAACACATTTTAAATGAAAGAATAACAAAATAACCATAATGAAAAGAAATAAATACTTTACCTGACAAAGAGGTCAAAGCAATAGCAACAAGAATGATAACTGAACTGGGGAAAAGAAGAGATGGACACCGGGAGAACTGTCGAAAGAACTAGAAAATATAAAAAAGAACCAGTCAGAGCAGAACTGCAGGTAGTACAGAAGATTAGGCAATGCAGATGATCCATTAGCAATCCGGAAGACAGAATGAAAAACACCCAATCAAAAAAGCAAGAAGAAAAGGCCTGCTACATGAGTTTAAAGCACTTCTGAGACAGCAGCAAGCACAGTAACACTCACATTACAGGGGTCTCTGCAGGGAAAGAGGAAAAGGCTGAGAAAACATTGGATAAAATTAAGGCTGAAAACTTCCCTAATCTGAAGAAGGAAACGAGTATCAAGGCACAGGAATCAGAGAGTCTCAAACAGGATCAGCTGAGACAGACTCACATCAAGACATATCATCATTCAAAAAGCAAAATTTAAAGACAATGATAGAATTCTAAAGGCAGCAAGAAAAAAGGAAAGTGTCACAGAAAAGGAAATCCCTCATGAGTCTATCAGCTGTCTTTACTGCACATATTTTTTAAATTTACATGTATGCACTGTTCATTGTCTCTAAGAACGTTTAGAGTTTTAGCTTTTTAAACTTATGTAGTTATTAAAGGAATAAAACCAAACACAATAAAAATTCAAAAAGATACTCGCATCCCACTATTAACAGCAACACTATTTACAATTGCCAAGACATGAAATCATCCCAAGTACACATCAACAGATGAGTGGATAAAGGAGATTCACCATATGTAGGTAAAGGAATACAATTCACCCATAAGAGAGAAGTGTATTTTTCCTTTTTTGGCCTTCATTCATTTTTAACTTCAAAACCCAGAATTTTAGAACTGGCATAAACATTTCCATTGCATCAAAACCAACAAAATACCTAGAAATAAACTTAACCAAGGAGGTTACTTATATTCTGAAAACTGTAAAACACTGATGAAGGAAATTGAGGATGATACAAAGAAATGGAAATATATCTTATGCTCTTGGGTTGGAAGCAACAACAATATCAAAATGGCCATCTACCCAAAGGAATCTACAGATCCAATGCAACCCCTGTCAACACTCATGGCATTTTTCACAGAACTAGAACAAACAATTCCAAAATTTATATGGAACAATAAAAGACCCCTAACAGCCAAAGCAATTTTTTATACTTCTTCCCCTCCCCCGCTCTCTTCTTTTTTGTTGCCTTTTTTTGCAGTTTGATGACTAGAGAAGTTCCTTGAACATTTGCTGTAAAGCTGGTTTGGAAGTGCTGAATTCTTTTAGCTTTTGTCTATTTGTGAAGCTTTTGATTTCTGCATCAAGTCTGAACATGAGCCTTTCTGGATAGAGTATTCTTCATTGTACATTTTTTTCTTTTATCACTTTAAGTATGTCGTGCTTCTCCCTTCTGGTCTGTAGATTTTCTGCTGAGGAATCAGCTGATAACCTTATGTGAGTTCCCTTGTGTGTTGTTTTGTTGCTTTTCTCATGCTGATTTTAACATTTTCTCCTTATTTTAAATTTTTGTCACTTTGATGACTATGTGCCTTGGTGTGTTCCTCTCTGTGTTGATCCAGGACTTGGGTGACTGTTTCTTTTCCCAAGCTGGGAAAGTTTTTGGTTATTATCTCATAAAAATCTTTCTCAGGTACTTTCTCTCTCTCTTCTCTTTCAGGGAACCCTATAATGCAAATATTAGTGTGCTCCATGTTGTCCCAGAGTTCTCTTAAACTGTCTTCATTCCTTTTCTTTTTTTTTTTTTTCTGCAAGGCAGTAGTGATTTCCACTAATCTGTCTTCTAGCTCACTGATCAGTTCTGCTTCATTTAGTCTATTCTTGATTCCTTCTAGTGTGTTAGATCATTAAAATCATTTCAGTGACTTTATTCTTCAACTGTTTGGGTATTCTTTATATTTTCCAACTTTTTGCTAAAAATTTTGCTCTGTGCATCTGTACTTCTCTACAGTTCTCTAAACAACTTCACCATCATCACTTTAAAACTTTCTCAGATAACTTGCCTATCTCCTCATCACATTTCTTCTTCGGGGATTTTATCTTGTGCCTTGGACTGGGAGTTATTGTATGCTGCCTCATTCTGTATTTCTATATGTATTTTTAGGTAGGTTAGTTACATTTCTTGACCTTGAAGAAGCAGAGCTCTGTGGCATATGTCCTATGTGTCCCAGCAGTATGCTCCTCTCTTGTCACCCAAGGGCCAAGGTCCAGCCAGTCCCAGTGCAGAATCTGGCTTGTGTGTGGACTCCTACCACAGGTTTTGGGATTGTTGTTTTCTTCTTTCTGGTATCTGCTCCTTGTTGGATGAGGCTGGACTAGACGCTTATAGTCAGGATCCCTGGCTGGAGGAGCCAGTGCCTGCCCACTGCTGGGTGAAGCTTGGTCCTGGACCTCTGAGCAGGCGGCGCGGCTCCAGAGGCCTGGAGCCCTGCTCACGACCGCGCGTGGCCTCTCGGCCGGGTGAACAGATTCTGATGGGCCGGGGCCAGCGTGCAGGCTGCCCATGCTGCGGACTCTGGATGTTGGGTGGAGACAACCAGACAGCAGACGAGGGTAAAGGGCTGCTCAGAAATCAGTTGGGTTCCTAGATCTTCGATGAGGAAGGAGGCTCACTGCTCATCCCCGATCCCTTTGCTGGTGGCTAAAAGTAAAAGGGACCAAGGCCCACGAGAGCGCTTCTGGGAGCTGCCAGCCAAAACCTGGAAGGGGACCGCTCATGAATGACTCTGCAGCAGGAGCAGAGGTAGGAAACGTCGCCACCTGGTGGACATCCATGCTAGTGGCAGTAGGAAGCCTAGCAGCCTTGGTATAGGGGTGGAAGGACGAGGTCCTAGTGGATGATGTTTTTCACGTGTCTTAAAAATCATTGCTTCATATATTTTATCCATTTTGGGGTTTATTGTAGGGTGGTAAAAATGGTCTCCGTTACTTCATCTTAGCTGGATTGATTCATTGTTTTATTGTTAATTTTCCCTTCAATGATTTGGAAGCTCTATTGTCTTTGAATGAAAATTCTCTCTAAATGTTTATAAATCAACACTAAGTTCACAAGTTTACATGTAATTGGGCCAGTATTCCTATAACAGTCCCAAGAATGAAATAATCGATTAGATCTTGTTCCTCAGTAATGAGAAATTTAGCATATTTTACCTCTTTGCTATTCCAAATTTTGTGTGTGTGTGTGTGTGTCAGCGCTCGCGCGCGATACAGTTACTACTTTTTAGACAGTTGCTCTAAGATTTTTACATTAACAATGAAAATATAGGTATAAACTTCTTGGATTTAATTGCTCACTACCACTATTTAATCCCATGTCTTTCCCATTTTTGAGTTATTTACTTCTTTCTCAATCAAAGGGACAAATGATTGTCTAATTTATTTTCAAGCGGTGGGCTTGGAACCCTTACCTGTCTATATGCAGCTTTATTTTCTCCCCATCAACAACCCTCAGCCTCAACACTCAACTCTCCGTATCTAGGGCCCCAAGCCTTGTTTGAAAATATGACATTGTTTCCATCACCAAAAAAAAAAAAAATTCTATATTTAAAGTGCTGCCTTTTTATGACTGGCTAGTCTTCTCTGATAAATGGATATTAATAAAGAATTCCTTAACCTTCCTCCTGCTTTTTGCCATAACTCGGCTTCAATGAGAAGCTTTTATTTTTACCGTTTCTCAGACGGGCTTCCGCTTTGAACCACTAAACCATCACCGCACTCTTTGTCTCCATGCTTATTCCTGAAAAAGTGAGCTCTCTACCGGAGTAAAGATGCTTCCCGTCAGAGATGTGTGGCTTCCTGTACCAAGGTCCAAAAGAAGAGAAAAGGAATGATGCCTGGTTCCGATGGTTCCATTTTATCAGCTTAGAGATCTGGTTATCCGTGTGGCTGCCGTGGAATCTGCAATATCTTGCCTCAGAGTTTCCTTTTTCTGGCATAGTAGGGGAGCCGCATTAGCTGAGGTCACGGTGCTCTGGCCCGTGTCAGGATCCCGGTGCTGAGGCAGCCCCTTCCCCCCACCCCCACTCCTTGTCATTTTGATCGTGCAAACTGGGTGCCAGCTGTGTGAACCGTGCAGCTGGCGGCCAGGATTGCACCCCCATGCGACTTGTGCCCAGTCCCTCGGCGTCCCTCACTGCTACCAGCTAGCTCCAGGAAGGGTGCGAGCTGGCTTCCACTGCCGTCCTTCCCCCTTCCTGTGCAGGCAGGCCCTCCTTTTGCGCTAGTCGGACCGAAACCTTCTCTCGTACGCTGCATACGCTGAAGAAATTCCTCAGCGTTTCCAGGCGCTAGAGGGCGCTCTTCTCCTCTCTTTGGTCCCCTGCAGCGCTTACAGTGGAAATTTAGGAGGTGGGAAGGGCTTGAGGCTTCTCCGTAACTAGGGGCTCCCGATACAGCAGATTCAACCAACTATGGGTTGAAAATATTCGGGAAAAAACAGAAAGTTTCAAAAAGCAGCACTTGAATTTGCCACACACCGGCAACTGCTTACGTAGCATTCACGTTGCCTTACATACCACGCGTCCTCTAGAGATGATTTAAAGTACACAGGAGGACACAGCGAAAGAGAATGTGACAATGAATGTATGCGTATGTTTATGTATAACTGAAAGATTGTGCTCTACGCTGGAATTCGACACAACATTGTAAAATGACTATAACTCGAAAAAAAATGTTTGTATGTAAAAAATAAAGTACATGGGAGGATGCATGTAATTCCATGTCAGTCCTGTGTCATTTTATAAAAGAGGCGTCAGCATCCATGGATGTTGGCATCTGTGGGGAGTCCTGGAGCCAGAGCCCCATGGTTACCAAGGGAGGACATGAAGCCCAGGCTTCTAATCCCAGCCTGTCATGTCCCCACGTGGTCTGAATCCTGCCTGTACCACACTCCCCTGGTCACTCTCCTCCAGTCCTTAAAGACTGCCCTCTTCTTCTGGAACAGGCCAAGCTCACTGTACTTCATATCTGACCTCTAGAAATATCCGTTACATTCTGAGCATGGCTCTGCTTCAGTAAGATGGGCTGCATTGCCACTAGAGAAGACAGGATGGAGGTTCCTTCAAAAACTACAAATGGACTTACCTTATGATCCAGCCTTCCCATGCCTGGGGACATGTCAGGAGAAAAGTCTAATTCAAACAGTCACATGCACATCAATGCTCACAGCAGCCCTATTTATAATCACCAGGACATGGAACCAACCCAAATGTCCATCGACTGGTGACTGGATAAAGAAGTAGTGGTCTATTTATGCCATGGAATACTACTCAGCCATGAAAAAGGATAACCCGTTGCCATTTGCGGCAACATGGATGGACACAGAGATAGTCATTCTGAGTGAAGTAAGTAAGCCAGAAGAGAGAAAAATGCCATATGATACCACTTGCATGTGGAATCTAAAAAATAGACAGAAATGAACTTAACAACAAAAGAGGAACACACCCACAGACATAGAGAAACAAACTTATGGTTACCAGGGAGAGAAGCGGGTGGGAAGGGGTAAATATGGGAACTGGAAAATTGCCCCTCTTGGGGAGTGATGGAAATGGAAGCTACCTTGATTGTGGTGATGGATTTCTGGGTGTAGACGTGTATGAAAATTCATCAATTATTACATGTGAGATGTGTCTAGTTTACGGAACAGAAATCGTACCACAATCAAGGTGTTTTAAAAAAAAAAGAGATGGGCTGCATTGTGTCCTATGTTTCTATGTGTCTTCAGGGAGGCCTTAATAGGGAGGTGCTGGCCTTCCCGCCAACACGATGACATGAAGCCCGAACAATCCATCGTTGGGAAGAAGATAAGAGCCATGGTCCCATCTGGACCCCAAGCTTAGACATGGTGCATGGGTGACATTTATCGACAATCCAGCGAGGTTGCGGCCAGAGCTAGAGCCCGGGGCAGCAAATCGGGAGTGGCACTAAGGAGCATCGTGGCGCAGAGGCTGGACTGGGGGCCCGCAGGCTCCTCCCAGGAGGAGCCTCAGGGTTTGGGAAGTGGCTAACGTGCCTGCTTCGTGTCACCATCAAGTGATGCCGCCTGCGGAAAATCAGCTGGAATCCTGAGCCGGGTCAGCCCTGGGTGATGCACTAAAGGCTCCTACCAGAGGTGGCGCCAGACAGACAGTGACCCAAGCAACAGGCTGCTGAGTTTCCGGCCTGTGTTTATCGTGCTTTCTGTGTCTCACTGCATTTCAGTGTCACCCGGAGGAATTCGGGCGGTGTTTAGAGGCTGATGGCCTCTTGGTTCCTCATCAGCCTGGCAAGCACCCCAGCCCTCTATGGCCAGACCCTGGCGAGCGCCTTCCCTTGTTCTAACAAAACCCTTCCCACCCTCGCCTGCAGTGAGCTTTTGCTATTTTAATTGATGGGAATGAGGATACCTTACAGCCTCCTCAGGCCCTTCCTTAGGGCTTCTGCCCTTAGACCCCGCCATGACCACCCCCCACCCTGGGTCCTGCACTACAGAGGGTCCCTCTGGTCCTGACACTCCCTCTGGCCAAGCCCTCCATGGGGTGGAGTCAGCAGGGCCAAGGGGACACGCCCATTGGCTCCACCCCTTGCTCTGGAAACCCAGTACCCCAAATGCCCTGCCCCAGCAGCCCTTGACCCACTTCTAGTGTCTGTACCGGCTCTCCCCGGAGTTCAGGTTCCCAGGGCTCACAGAGAGGCCAATGGGTGGCTGTTGGCATGGAGGTTATGGACAGAGCCCGGATGGGAAGTCTGAGTGTCCCCCTGTGCACATCCAAGGCCCCTTGGGGCATGGGATGGAGCCAGCATTGGGAAGAAAAGGGTCAGGCTAGTGACCAGAGACTGGGAATCGGCTCTCTCAACACTGGCACTTTCTTTGCGGGACTCCCCTGAGTCTGGGAATCCTAAAGTTGAGCCTGGCCTTCCCCCTTAGAATGAATGTGTATTTGTAAAGGCAGGAGTTTAGAACCTACCGCACTTAAAATGTTTACATATGTAGGGTGGGAACTCCCAGGTATGCTCTGGCCCTGCACTTCCAAAGGTACAGAGCAGTTATGTTGGCTCTGCTGAGACTGCAAGAGGCAAAGACCATCTCCAGAGAGGAGGGGCTCCTGCTTCATGCTCCGAAGTCAGGAGCTTCTGAGCGGATGAAACAATGGACACTGAGACCCTCGACTGTAAGGACAAGTCATGCTCGGGTAAATGGTAGCATTTTGGTTCCTTTAAGTTTGCTACTGAAGGGCTGGGACATTTCATTGTGCCTTGAAACTCCAGACCTCTTTACTCACATAGGCAGGCAAGTTAGTTGAGCCAGCTCAGCCTTTATTCCAAGTTCCTAACCAGAAGGCTATGAGGTTGAAAGTATATTTCTCAGACTCTTCTGCAGCAAGGGTTCCAGAATTGGCTTTAAAAATGCCCATCAGATATTGAGATTTGCAAATATTAACTACTATATATAAAAATAGCTTAAAAAACTAAATTTCTTCTGTATAGAACAGGGAACTATTTTTAATATCTTGTAATAACCTTTAATGAAAAATAATATGAAAAGGAATTCATATATATATACGTGTATATGAATGACTGGAACATTGTGCTGTACATCAGAAATTGACACATTGTAGCTGAGTATACTTGAATTAAAAAATATATATATATATATATATATATAGTGCCCATCAGCAGCATCTGAGTGTCACTGAAAGCAGAAACCCAGGTGAATGGAGGCAGAACTGGGTGGAGGAGCTACGTTAATTTGCTGGGGTGAATGCAGCCGGCATAGCAGAGATGTAGAAGTAATGCTCAAAACTGCACCTCACTGATCTGCAAGTGAGTTAGGGTAACAGCTTCCTGAAATCCTCCCTGCCCCTTCTGATGAACCAGCTGTCTGGCTTTTCTCTGGAAATCACTAGGCGCAGCCTGGAACTCAAAGGTAAAAATTAAAAACTGCAGTCAGGCAGCGAAGAGAGTGGCAGGACGCATTGGACAAAAGTAGGTCAGAATCAACAAGGAATGGGGAGGGGATAGAATGTGTGCTGAGGACCCTGACTTCAGTGGTGGATTGTCTGTGTTGAGGACTCTGAGTCAGTATGAGTAGATGGATTGGTGTGGACTAAAATCATGGCCATTGTTCAGATAAGTGTGTGATTTGGAATATATTTATTAGAGGAGGGTTTTTCTTTCCCCTTCAACATTGATCATTTCTAGGGAGCAGAAAAATACTCTGCCACACAACATCTAAGTGCAAAAGAGATGCTACGGGATGATGGTGGTATGAAAAATTTCAGTTCTGCAGTTCCAAGATTTCCATAATGAGGTTCACAGCAGTAGGTACTTAAAATAAAATAAGGTACTTAAAATAAAGACATCATCATATGTACATATCCTTAAAGATACACATATGGTGCTATAAGTGGTCCTGAAATGTGTTCTGCATTCTAAAATCCAATGAAATAAAATCAGTAGCTCAATATGCCTGTCGGCTCTATAAACATGATGTAGCTAATGAGCACAGAATGCAAGATCAGCTAGGAAATTTGAGATTTGTCTTTTCCAGTGTCAAAGTTAATATTTTTTTGCTTTACTAAAAAGCTTTTTTTTAATTAAGGCTGTCAGCATCCATTGGTATACGGGGTTCAGTAGATGTGTTCAGATGTTCTAGACAGTGAATCAGAGCAAAGACTGAGGTTTAGACAGTAGTTAAATGCCTCACCCATGTGATCAGCATCCACATATTGCTAAACTGAAAATCCTTAAAAGTGAGAACTTCATCAAAGCAACGAAAAGAGAGGGAAAATAAGAGCCACAGACTAGTGGAAGTTTTGTAACGTGTAAATATGACAAAGGGCTATTCATGAGCATATTTTTAAAAACCCCTACACTTTAATAAGAAAAACAACAAACTGACAACAGGTTGCACACTGCTCCCTGTAGGAGAAGCCATGCAGATGGACTCTTATGTGAATGGGGCTGGAGCTGTAGAATTAGTTAGTCTTGCAAGTAACTCAGTTAAAAACAAATGCAAATGGGATACACTTCTAGAATATCTGAGTAAAAATCTTGGAAATCTTACTCCTCTATGAAGCAATGACAATGGCAAAATTTGTCAAAATTAACCTCTGCAGAACTCTGGAAATTAAACAAAGGTTTCCAGCAATCCGGGGAGTGTTTATTTAAAGAAAAAAAAAGATAAATCTCCATAAAGATAGTGAGTTTTGTGGCATTGTAACTTGATCTACCCCCATCTCCGTATCCTCACCTTAAATGGTGGCCTTTAAAAGCAACAGTCTCACAATCAAGGTAGGGGCAGAAGTGATTTGAAGTTACCCAAAAAATCCATCCCCAGAGAGCTGTCACTATTTGACCTATCTGAAACTCATGCTGTGCAAACAGCCTGTCCCCGGAGTGTGTGTGGAAAACAATCAGCAGTGAGTATTTAACATTACAACTGCCTGAGGCAGTGGTACCAGTCGAAGCTAACTAGATGCTGACTAGGAAACTTAGAAAGCAAAATTGAGTAATGAGATGTTCTGGGGGTGGAGGTAGGGTTAAAAACTCCAAAAAATTCTGAGAATTGTAGAAGGCCGTACACATGTGTGGCACATGGCAAGGAAAGATCTGAGAAAATCTTAAGCCTTCAACTCTGGCTGAACTTGAGGTTCTGCATAAGCAAGTACTAAAAGCTACAGAAGAGCTGCAGACTGCCTGCCGGTGCTGAGGGCATCCCTCAGCATGCAGACACACAGCCACCTGGCAACAGCTCAAACGATTGGCTCCAGGCTTTGAAAGAAATCACTGTCCAATCATTATTACAGTGATGACAACTAGCCTTTCTGCACACACACTGATCTCATGGCCATGCATGATAAAGAATACAGACTTTACAGAATTTGTTCAGAAAAGTAACTAAATAAATAGCTGCAGCAGCAATGACAATGGAAGCAATGATAAACCCTGGAGATGAGGAAAGTCTGGCTTTCAGATCTGCCACGTTGTAATATTTTAAATGTCCAGATTTCAACAGAAAAATTACAAGATGTACAAAGAAACAGAAAAGTCTGGCCATAACACAGGGGAAAAAGTAGTCAATAGAAACTCCCTGAGGAAGCCCAGACACTGGACTTACTAGACAAAGACATAAATAAGGAATTACCCATATGTTCAAAGAGCTAACAGAAACCATGCCTAAAGAATTAAATTACGTGAAGATCTCATTGTACAGAGAATATCAATAGATAAAATTTATACTAAAAACCAACTAGAAATTCTAGAGATACAAATATAATAACTGAAATGAAAAATTCAGTAAGAGGTTTCTCTGTAGATATGAACTTGTTGAAGAAAAAGTCAGTTAACTTAAAACTACTGAGATTATCCAGTCTGTGGAACAGAAAGAAAAAGGAATAAAAAAAAATGAACACTGTGTCAGAGATAGGTGGGACACCATCAACAATACCAATACACACATAATGGGAGCGCCAGAAGGAAGGAGACAAAAAAAGGGGTAGAAAGAATATATAAAGAAATAATGGCTGAAAACTTCCAAAATTTGATGAAAACATTAATTTGTACATCCCAGCAGCTCAACAAACTACACATGGTATAAATGTAGAGACATCTAAAATAGGCACATCAGACTCAGTGTGTCAAAAGACAAGAACAAAGAATCTTGACAGCAGAAAGAGAAAAGTGGCTCAACATATACAAAAGCTCCTCAGTAAGACAGTTGATTTCTCATCAAAAACCATGGAGACCAGAAGGCAGTGGGATGGTATCATCAAAGTGATAAAAGGAAGACTGTCACCAAGTATTTTATAGCCAGCAAAATGATTCTCCAAAAAAATTAAAGGAGAAATTAAGACACAACTACAAAAACAAAATCTGAAAGAATCCATTGCTAGCAGGCCTGCCCTACAAGAAATATTAAGGATAGTCCAGCAGGTGTAAATGAAAGGACACTCACCTGAAAAATAAAGAACACTATTAGAGGTAACTACATGAGTAAAAAACTAGTATAAATAGAGTATTACATGTAAGTGCTTTCTTCTATTTGATGTAAAAGACAACTGCATAAAACAATACTTATGAAACTGTGTAGATGCACTTATAAATGCATAAAGGTGTAATTTGTATGACAGTGACAGCATGAGGAGGGGGAGGGAAAAGATTGATACCAAAGCAAAGTTTTTGTGTACTATTGAAATTAATTTGGCATTCATGTGAACTAGATTGCTTTAAAACAAGATGTTAATTATAATCTCCAGGGCAATGGAGGAGAAGGAGGAGGAGGAAGAGGAGGAGGAGAAGAAAAAGATAAAATAAACAACAAATTATAATGGCACACTTGAAAATGCCTACTTTGTACAAAAAAGTGTAGTAATAGACGAATGGGGAAAAAAAGACATATAGAAATCAGATAGCAGATGTAACTTCAACCTGATAAGAAATTACATTAATGTAAATGAATTAAACATTGTAATCAAAATACTAAAGGCAGAAATAAATGGAATAGACAATAGATGAACAACAGAGAATAATCAACAAAAAGAAAAGTTGGTTCTTTGAAAAGATCAACAAAATTGACAAATTTTTAGCTAGTACTGAAGAAAAAAAGAGAGAAGATTCAAATTACTAAAATGAGAAATGAAAGGAAGGATGTCACTACTGCCCTTACAAAAATAACAAGGAATATAAGGGAATACCATGAATAATTATATAGCTAATAAATGAGATAATGTAGACGAAATGGATAAATTTCTAGAAGGACATAAATGACTGAAGCTAATTCAAGGAGAAATAGAAAACTCAAATAATCCTACAGTAAGTAGTGACTGAAATAGTAATCCAAAACATTCCCACAAGGAAATGCTAGGCCCGTATGGCTTTGCTGGTGAATTCCATCAACTACTTAAAGAGGAAACAAAAACAAAAACAAAAACAAACAAACAAAAAAACAATGCTTCACAAACTCATCTAAAAATAAAGAGGTGGGCACACTTCCCAATTCATTCAATGAGACTAGTATCACACTGATACCAAAACCAGACAAAGGCATCAGAAGAAAACTAAACACTATCTCTTATGAATATAAATGCAAAAGTCCCCAACAAAATACAACAAATCCAATCCAGTAACATATAAAATAGACCACAATTAAGTGGGATATATCCAGGTATACAAAGGCAGTTCAACATACAAAAGTCAATTCATGTAATACACCATATTAATAGAATAATGGATTAAAAACTAGGAATAGAAGAGAACTTCCTCAACTTGACAGACAACATCTATGAAAAACCTGGAGCAAAGATCATACAGAATGGTGAAAGACTGAATGATTTCCTCCCAAAATCAACGTTGTACTAGAGGTTCTAGTCAAAGCAACCAGACAAAGAAAATAAAGCCTCTAGATTAGAAAGAAAGAAATAAAACTATTTCGATTCCAGATGACATGATATTATATATTGAAATCACAAGGCATCCACAAAGAAAAAAAAAGAGAGAGAAAAGAAAAAAAAAACTTATTAGAATTAATAACCAAGTCTGACCAAAGTTGTAAGACACAAATCAATATATAAAAAAGTAATTATATTTCTATACAACAGCAGTGATTAATCTAAAAATAAAATGAAGGAAACATTTTCATTTACAATAGCATCAAAAAGAATAAAATACTTAGGAATATTAAGAAAAATATGTGGAATACTGAGAAAAATGTCTGAAACTTGTATATTGAAAAATGAAATACTACTGATAGAAGTTATAAATGACCTAAAATAAATGGAAAGCTCTTCTGTGTTCATGGATCAGAAGCCTTATTATTGTTAGGATGGTAATTGTCCTAAAAATGACCTACAGATTCAATGCAACTCTGGCTTTTTGGCAGAAATGAACAAGCTGATCCTAAAACTAATATGGAAATGCAAGATACCCAGAATAGTCAAAACAATCTTGAAAAAGAACAAAGTTTTGAAGTTTCCTAATTCAAAACTCACTAACAAAACTGTAATCCATGCAGTGTGGTACTTGCATAAAGGACAGACAAATAGATTGAGAGAAAAGAACTGAGAGTCCATTAACAAACTCTTACACGTAGCCAGTTAATTTTTGACAAAGGTTCCATAACAATCCAATGGGGAAAAAATAATCTTTACCAAAATGATGCTGGGACACCTGAACATACATCTGGAAAGAAAGAAACTGAATTTTTATCTTAACACCATTTATGAAAATTAACTCAAAATAATTCACAGACCTGAAACTATAAAACTTTTAGAAAATGAACAATGAGAAAATCTTCAGGACTTTGGATTACAAATACTTCTAAGATATGACACCAAAAGTACAAACAACAAAAGAAAAAAAATGAAGTAAACTGGACTTCAGTAAAATTAAACACTTCTGTGCTTCAAAGGACTTCATCAAGAAAGTAAGAAGACAATCCACAGGATGGGTGAAAATATTTCCAATATTTTCCCTGATAAGGGATTTTATCGAGAATAGACAAAAAAGACTTAAAACGTGACAATACAAAGACAAATACAATTAAAATGGGCAAAGAATTTGAATAGATGTTTCTCCAAAGAAGACATATGAATGGGAAATAAGCAGATAAAAAGATGTTCAACATCAGTAGGCATTAGGGAAACAGAAATCAAAAGCACAATGACATGCCACTTCATACCAACTAGGATGACAAATATATATGATATATGATATATAAATATGTATCTATAAACCCAGTAATAAAAAGTGTTGATGAGGATGTGGAGAAACTGGACTCCTCATACATTACTACTGGAAATATAAAATGGTGCAGTCACTTTAAAAGGTACTTTAGCAATTCCTGAAAATATTAAAAGTAGAATACATCCCAGCAATTCCATTTTTTGATATATCCTCAAAAGAACTGAAAATATGTGTTCGCACAAAAACTTGTCCATGAGCATTTACAGCAGAATTATTCATCATCAAATGATAAGCAATGTGGAATATTTATAACAATGGCATATTATTTGAACACAAAAAGGAATTTGGGTACTAATATATATGCTACACCATGGATGAGCCTTGACAACGCTGCACTAAATGAAAGATGACAATCAAAAAAGGCAGAATACTGTATGGTTCTAGTTATATGATATGCCCAGAACAGGCAAATCCGTAGAGGCAGAAAGTAGAGTGGTGATTGCTGGGGGCTAAGGGAAAGGAAGGTTAGGGAGTGACTTACTAAAGGGTACTGGTTCCTTTTGGAAGTGATGGCTACAGAACCCTGAAATGTACTTAAAACCCTAATGCACACTTTCAAAGTCTGCATTTTTATGGTATGTGAATTATATCTCCACAAAGATGTTATTCTTGAAGCTGAGCCCACCTATGGAGCAACTGGCACAGCACTGACTGCGGCATCCAGAGGGGGAGTGACCCACCCACCCACTGTGAAGGAGAGCAGCACCTGACCCAGTGTTGGAGGGGCGCGATCTTCTTGCCGACGGACACTGTGAGCAGCACAGACGAGGGGGCCAACAGAGCAAGCTGAGTCCGTGAAACAGGGCAAAGACACAAAGACCTCTCAGTAAAACCATTAAGAGCGCACAGTCTCTAGGAGAACACATCTCTTTTTTTTTTTTAATCTTTTTATATCTGTTTTGTTTTCTATTACATTTTATAGCTTTACTTTTTAAACAGTTCTATATGTTTACAGTTCTCATTTCATTTTTAATTCTCTTGGTTTTGATCTGTTATTGATTATTCACAGGTTTCAAATATTGTGTTTTGATTTTTTTCTTCTTTTTATTAAGGTTTTTAAAAGACATCTCAGCTCGATTCCTAATCTGCTTCAACTTGCTCTTCTATTATAGATTATACACTGTTTTCAAACCTTCTTTTCCTCCATTCTTTTAAAATTCTTTCTCTCTCTCTTGTTTTTAAACTTTATTCCCACATAGGCTTTAGATAGATAAATAAATAAACTCCTTTAAGGACCACAATAGATAACTGATACTCCTTAAGTCACAGTGCCAGAGAGGTATGAGCAGTATGAAGAAGCAGAGGCAGTACTCCCAATTAAAAGAGCAAGAGAAATCCCCTGAAAGAATGACCAATGAAATAGACATTGATGGCCTACTAGATCAAGATTTCAAAAAAGAAGTGATCAAATTACTGAAGGAACTAAAAGAGATAGTGTTTAGAGACATAAAATATGTCAAAAACAAAATAGAAGCTATAAAGAAGAGCCAAGTAGAATTGGTAAATTCATTGGCTGAATTGAGATCTGACCTAAAGGCTGTACAAAGCAGGCTAGATAATGCAGAGGAACGAATAAGTGACCTAGAATACAGGACAACAGAAAGCACCCAATCAGAACAGCTGAGAAAAACAAATAAAAAAACAATGAAAACAATATAAGGAACCTATGGGATAATATAAACATGCCAATCAATGCATAATAGGGGTTCCAGAAGGAGAAGAAAGAACAAAGGGGATGGAAAAGGTATTTAAAGAAATCATGACTGAAAACGTCCCAAACCTAAAGAAGGAATCAGACACCCAAGTACAGGAGGCTCAGAGGTTCCCAAACAGGAAGAGCCCAAAGAGACCCACACCAATACATATCATAATCAAGATGGCCAGACTGAAGGATAAAGAAATGATCCTAAAGACAGCAAGAGAAAAACAAAGAGTGAGTTACAAGAGAAGGCTCTCAGCTGATTTCTCTACAGAAACACTACAGGCCAGAAGGGAGTGGCAAGATATATTCAAAGTCCTCAATGGAAAAAAAGATGCAGCCTAGGATACTTTCTGCAGCAAGGCTATCCTTTAGGATAGAAGGAGAGATAAAAAATTTCACAGAGAAGCAAAATCTAAAAGACTTTAGCAACATTAAACCCATCTTAAAAGAAATATGGAAAGGTCAACTGTAAATAGAAAAGAAGCAGGTTGCTAGAGAAAAGAGAACTCATAACTGGAAAGGTGATAACTACCATGAATTACAAATAGAATAAACATGAAATTGTAAAAGAAGACATCTAAATCATTGAGTGGGAGAGGGAAGCAAGAAAATATAGAGTATTTGTTCTTTCTTCTTCTTTTTTTTAAATGTTTTGTTCTCGGTAGGATGGGTTTAAGATTACATTACTATCTGTTTAGTACACACAGTTACAGTAATTGGTTAACAGACTTACAAAAAAGTGTAACCACAAGTCAAAAACTTACAAGTGAGTCACAAAAACTAAATACAATCCAAGATAATATGAAGGAAAATTACCATAACACAAAAGGAAGAAGAAAGGAACAAAGAAGAAATACCAAATCAACTGCAAAAATAAGTTCAAAATAGCAATAAACACTCATCTATCATTAATTACTGTAAATGTTAATGGACTACATGCTCCAGTCAAAAGACAGAGTGGCAGACTGGATAACAAAGCAAGAACCTTCAATACGCTGCATACAAAAGACACACTGTAGGGAGAAGGACACATATAGATTGAGAGTGAATGGACGGTAAAGGATATTCCATGCAAATGGAAACACCAAAAAAGCAGGTGTAACAGTACTGATTTCAGACAAAATAAACTTTAAAACAAGGGCCATAAAGAAAGATAAATAAAGACATTTTATAATGATTAAAGGAGCAATACAAGATGTGGATATTACAATCATTAATATATATGCACCCAACATGAGCACCTAAGTACATAAAACAACTACTAACAGAGATAAAGGAGGAAATTGATGGGAATACAATCATTGTCAGAAATTTTAACACCACATTAACATCACTAGACAGATCTTCCACACAGAAAATAAATAAGGCAACAGAGAAATTAAATGATATAATAGAAAAATTAGATTTAGTGGATATTTTCAGAGCATTACAACCGCCCAAAATAGGATATACATTCTTTTCAAGTGCACATGGAACATTTTCTAGGATTGATCATGTACTTGGTCACAAAAGAAGCCTCAACAATTTTAAGAGGATAGAAATTATCTCAAGCATCTTTACTGACCACAATGCCATTGAAACTAGAAAGCAACTACAGAGAAACAAAGGAGGAAAAAAAAGGAAAGCATAGAGATTAAACAACATGCTATTAAAAAACCAATGGGTCAATGATGAAGTCAAAGTTGAAATTAAAGTATACTTTGAGACAAATGAAAATGAAAACACAACCACACAATACTTATGGAACGCAGCAAAAGCAGTGCTAAGAGGAAAGTTTAGGGCGATACAGGCCTTCCTCAAAAAAGAAGAACAATATCAAATAAACAATCTAACCCACCAGCTAAAAGAACTAGAAACAGAAGAGCAAAAACACCCAAAAGTCAGCAGAAAGAAGGAAATAATAAAGATCAGGGAGGAAATAAATAAAATAGAGATTAAAAAAATAAGGAAAATAATCAATGAAACCAAAAGCTAGATTTTTGAAAGAATAAATAAAATCGACAAACCTCTGGCAAAACTCACAAAGAAGAAAAAGAGAGAGCACAAATAAGCAAAATAAGAAAGGAAAATGGAGAAATTACAACAAATAACATAGAAATACAGAATATCATATGAGAATATCATGAAAAACTACATGGAAAAAAATGGATAACCTAGAGGAGATGGACAAGTTTCTGGAAACATATAGTCCACCAAGACCGAATCAAGAAGACACTGACCACTTGAACAAACAGATCACTAGGAATGAAATCGAATTAACAATAAAAAAAACCTCCCTACAGATAAAAGTCCAGGACCGGACAGCTTCACCAGGGAATTCTACCTCACATAGAAAGAAGAACTCATACCAGTCCTTCTCAAACTCTTCAAGAAGATTGAAAAGAAGGAATATTCCCAAACTCATTCTATGAAGCCACCATCAACCTGATACCCAAACCAGGCAAAGACACCACCAGAAAAGAGAATTATAGACCAATATCACTGATGAACACAGATGGAAAAAGTCCTTACCAAAATACTAGCAAATAGAATCGTACAGCACATAAAAAAGATTATACATCATGCTCAAATGGGGTTCATCTCAGGGACACAAGGGTGGTTAAACATACGCAAATCAATGTCATAGTTCACATCAACAAGAGAAAGGGCAAAAACCACATGATCATCTCAATAGATGCAGAAAAGCTTTTGATAAAATTCAACAACCATTTATGATAAAAATTCTCACCCAAGTGGGTATTGAGGGAACATATCTCAGCATCATAAAAGCTATATATGACAAACCTACAGCCAGCATAGCACTCAACAGTGAAAAACTCAAAAGCTTCCCACTAAAATCTGGGACAAGACAAGGACGCCCACTATCACCACTCCTATTCAACATATTCTTGGAAGTCCTAGCCACAGCAATCAGGCAAGTAAGAGAAGTAAAATGGGTCTAAATTGGAAAACAAGAGGTAAAAGTGTCACTATATGCAGATGACACGATACTATATATAGAAAACCCTAAAAGGTCCACACAAAAACTACTAAAGCTGATTGAAGAATTTACCAAGGTAGCAGGTTATAAGATTAATGTTCAAAAATCAGTTGCATTTCTTTACACTAATGATGAATCAACAGAAAAAGAAAGTAAAGAAACAATCCCCTTTAAAATAGCACCCAAATTCATAAAATATCTAGGAATAAATCTAACCACAGAGGTGAGAGAATTATACACAGAAAACTATAAGCCATTGGTGAAGGAAATTAAACAAGAATGTAAAAAATGGAAAGGTATCCCATGCTCTTGGATTGCAAGAATCAAAATTGTTAAAATGGTCACACTGCCCAAGGCCATCTACAGATTTAATGCAATTCCTATCCAATTACCCAGGACATATTTCACAGAACTAGAACAAATCACAATAAAATTTATATGGAACCATCAAAGACATAGAATTTCCAGGGCATTACTGAAGAAAAAAAGAAAGAGTTTGGAGGAATAACTCTCCCAGACTTCAGACAATACTAAAGAGCTACAGTCATCAAGACAGCATGGTATTGGTACGAAAACAGACTATAGACCAATGGAACAGAATAGAGAGCCCAGAAATGAACCCACAAACTTTTGGTCAACTAATCTTCGACAAAGGAGGCAAGAATATACAATGGAATAAAGACAGTCTCTTCAGCAAGATAAACATAAGGCAAGATACAATAAATCTCCTAGAAGAAAATACTGGCAAAATATCTGACATATATCTCAGAAATGTTCCCCTAGGGCAGTCTACACAAGCAATAGAAATAAAAGCAAGAATAAACAAATGGGACCTAATGAAACTTACAAGCTTCTGCACAGCAAAGGACACCATAAGTAAAACAAAAAGACAACCTACAGAATGGGAGAACATTTTTGCAAATGAAACTGACAAAGGCTTGATCTGCAGAATATATAAGCAGCTCATATGACTTATTAAGAAACAACCAAATAACCCAATCCAAAAATAGGCAGAAGAGTTAAACAAGCAATTCTCCAAGGAAGACATACAAATGATCAATGGGCACATGAAAAAATGCTCAATATCACTAATTGTCAGAGAAATGCAAATCAAAACTACGATGAGGTATCACCTCAAACCAATCAGAATGGCCATCATTCAAAAATCCACAAATGACAAATGCTAGATTGGCTGTGGAGAAAGGGGCATCTCCTACACTTCTGGTGGGAATGCAGTTTGGTGCAGCCACTGTGGAAAACAGTATTGAGTTTCCCCAAAAGACTAGGAATAGAATTGCCATATGACCCAGGAATCCCACTCCTGGGCATATATCCTGAAGGAACCCTACTTCAGGATGACACCTGCACCCCAATGTTCATAGCAGCACTATTTACAATAGCCAAGACATGGAGACAGCCTAAATGTCCATCAACGGATCACTAAAGAAGTGGTATATTTATACAATGGAATACTACTCAGCCATAAATACTGGCAATATAGGGCCACTTGCAGCAACATGGATGCTCCTGGAGAATGTCATTCTAAGTTAAGTAAGCACGGTAACAAGGAATAAAGAGAAGTTACCTCCAGGTACAGTTATTTTGATTAAAATATCCATACAGAAAGCAAGTCACCCCCACGACTGCTGCCAGGAGGAGCATCTGAGTGTAAAAGCCCAGCCAAGGAAAGTAGATTCAGACTTTCTCTCCGTAGAATTTCCTGCAGAAAGACAGAAGGTAGTTTCAGAAGACAAACATAATCAATCTGTAGCTTCATCCTCATGTTAATTTCTTTTTTCTTTGTTTTTTTGGGGGGCATAATAAGGTTTATTTATTTGTTTTTTAAATGGAGGCATTGGGGATTGAACCCAGGACCTCATGCATGCTAGGCATGCACTCTACCACTGAGCCATACCCTCTTTCCTTCATATTAATTTCTGATTCTAAATCAAGGGGGCTTTAAGTTTAAACCTCTGACTCAATTCACACTTAAAACATATGCGTTTTCATAGCAGCCCCCAAATTCTACCGTGAAATAAGAAGTATTTTACGTATCATAGAAGTACAGATCACTGGTTCACCTGCTGAAGAGAGATAAATGAGACCAGAGCAAAGGAGGGGACGAGGCCGACTCCGGAGCAGATGCAGGGGATCATCACCACCCACTGGACAGTCTGGCACATTCAGCAAATCCCCCCAAAGATCATTCTTAACAGGCTTGACACAAGTGGACATCAACAACTGGCTCAGTCATCTTCTCCTGCCTTATCTCGGGAACGTCCCTGGAGCAAATGCATCGTAAACCACAGATAATAAGGAAATGGCTGATAATGATAACAACTGGGAGTGCAATGTCTCTCTGACAAAATATTTACAAAACTCATTGTGGCAATGGGAGAGGGCAGGAGAGATGTGACTGAGGAAGGCACTGCACTGTATTCTTTGTATCTAGCATGCCTGTTGTTCTTAGGTTTTAAAAACTCTTCAATGTTTCTCAGTTAATCTGGAGTAGATGGAACAGGCCAGGGAGGCAAGATTAGAAGAAAGGAGGCAGGGCACGAAGCGGTGCCAGGCTGGTCCTGAAAGGGAGACAGACACAGACAGGCAGACGCAGAGGGCTTAGGAATGAGGCGGAACAATGAGACGGCGGCTCAGGTGTGTTTGCTGTCGCTGATACTTCCCTCAGCTGGCTCACTGCTGACTCGGCAGTGCTGGGTAAAACCTGTGGATTTTCTCAGCTCTGAGTTCTCTCTGAGGCTTCTGGCTCAGTCTGGAGCTGGGCTGAGCTCTGTGGGCTTAGTCTAGAGGGGACTCAGCTCTGAGAACAGCCTGGAGTCCTGGGAAAATTCACGCAGGAACCCCCTTGGGCTGGACCAGCGCTCACAGGGCTGCTGTGAGACCAGCTCCATCGTCAGAGACCTGGGCGTGGACCATTCCATGGGGAAAAGGGCTGAGCCCGATGCCAAATCAGATAGGAGGGGCAAAGTGTGTTCATTCTCATGTGACTGGGCTTTGCGGCCTGGCTCACGGATGGCAGGCTCAGGATGGTGTCTGGCAGAGAAAACCCTGGCAATGGGTTTGAGATGTCTTGGACTCTTTCTTGTTAAGTTTTTTGTAATATATTCTAATCAACTATCCGTCCTGAAAATGCCACATTCAAAACTGAAAGAATGTTAGAAGTTGCCTGCTTCAACTGCCCAATGGTAAACACACCCTGCTACAGTTAGAGAGCTGGTCAGGCAGCCTCTGCCTGCATATTTACAGTGACGGGGAGTTCATTACTTCCAAAGGTTACATGTCGGCAAGAAGGTCAGAAAGAATTTTTGAACCTTAAACAGATGTCTACCCCCTAGTCCTTGCTGAAATGCTAGGAATAACGAGGATCCCTTCAAATGTAGTTTTGTCTGATTGTTATCTCTCTCTGTGAAAAACACCCCAATTCTTAACATCAATTTTTTCAAAATTCAGCTTTGATTTCTTTTTATCAAAGTTATACCATACATTCATTAAAGAGTCAAACAGTTCTCGAACACCAATTGTAAAAAGAAGCAGTTTCCAACAACAGCCCCATTTCCTGGCCAGAAGCAACCACGTTCAGCTCCTACTGCTGACTCTTGAAATAATTACTCCCTTTCTCTGACTAATGTCCTTGTAACACAGCCTACTGACTTTTTCAGCTTTATGTATCACCTATTTAACCTTCTATTTTGGAAAATGAGGATTAAGCTCTCTTTCAAACCCCATCTCATCTACACACGCAAACCTTCATTCTTCCAAGCTTTTGATACAATTACATTATAATTTTGATCAGCTCAGTATCCTTGCTTTACATTATTATGACTCTGTACAGACTGTTCACAGCTGTAGCAAGTTGTCTGCTAGGCTTACTTTTTTCTTCCCTACTTTGTTTTTCCTGGAGTTAATAATTGTCTTGGTGGCTCATAGCTTAGATTTCTGTGCACTTAGCAATTCAACCCCAGAACTTCTCCTAATGAATAAATTTCTCAATACTTTCCAATACATTGTCTACAAATTTCATCTCCTTGAATAAATCTCTTCAGATCTCCTTCAACCTGGATTAACGACATGCTAGTCTTGTCACAGAGCTCAAGGGGCCACTAGTGGGAAGCAACAAAGGGAACACATGGACCAGGAGCAGGGAACAGATCAACATATTTTCCTTAGCAAAACATACTCAAAATAATGGGAAAATTGTTTTCTTTAGAAACACAAACACACACACAAACCCCAAAACCCATAAAGAATGATTAAAGAGCCTTCAGACCCATAGCCCTGCCATCAAATACTGTATAATATAAAATAAAAATAACAAAAGGAAAATACCATATAAATATGAATCTCAAGGGTGATGGGGTACACTCAGTGGCACAGTGTGTGCTCAGCATGCATAAGGACATAGATTCAATCTTCAGTACCCTCACTAGAAAAAAAATTAAAAAGAAAAGAAAAATGTATCAACTTTAAATATTTACATATATACAAACATCCTCTTTTAAAACTGTGTTCTACAGGATAACCCGGGTTAATGAGAAAGTGCCTCTTCATGACTGTGATCCTGCTGATAATTGAGGGAGAAAATTAGAGTATGACCACATCAAATAAAATCCCTTATGAAATAATGATCCCGGGTGACAATCATTATTGGCTGCTGTCATCACAAAAAAGAGAGTCAACTGGACAAAATGTACCTTGTGACAGGAGTACAAAACTTCACATAACAAGTATTCTTGCACAGAGTTGAACCTCAGTCAGATCAAGCTTTTAGGGGAGGATCAAATCACTTAGCTAAAGCCAATACATAGGATGGAGAAACAAGCCTAACACCACAGGGGAGAATGAAATCAGCCACACAGTAAATAGAGAAACCCCTCAGCAATTTCAAGGAAAATGAGAAACAGGAAAATTATAGATTAGAACCCACTTGAGAGATATGCTAGCTGCAATGTGTGAACCTAGTCTGGATCCTGATTTCAACCCCCAAACTACTTAAAAGTGTACTTTTGTGACAATCAGGGAATTATTTTGTAGCCCTAAAAAAAACGGAATATTCCAATTGTATTTGAAAGAGACCTTGTCATTTCACTATTGAAAGGTTAAGCTATGTAGGATTGCCTTCAAAATGATCCCATAGTGGGGGAGGGGAGGAGGTGGCGATGAAAGATGCAACAACAGTGACTCTGAGTTGATAATTCTGGAGCTGGGTGACTGATACAGGCAGGCTGGCTGTGCTGTTCTCTCTACTTCTGTACATGTTGAATCTTTCCATAAAATATGAAACAAACAAAAAGACGTCAGTGTTTTAAAACCCTCACTTTCAAGGTTAAGAGGTTTGCCCAAGTAGGTGGGCACCTGCATGGGGCACTGAGATTAGAAGCAACAGGCACCTGGCTCCAGGCCGACCTGGGGCTACCTTGACCCTCCTCTTCTCCTCACCATCCACAGCCAGCCCATAACTGCATCCTGTCAGCCCCACTCCCCAAACGCATTCCTCCCTGGCTCCCACCATCTCTCATCTGGCCCAGTCCAAGGGCCTCGGACCCGGCCTCCCTGCTTCCTGGGTCCCTGCAATTCATTCTCCACAGTATCTTTGCAAAATGTGAGTGAGAGAAAATTACTTTAGTGCTTAAACTATCATGACTGCTTCTCACTGCACTTAGAGTCTACACTCCTTTCCGTGCTCCTGACGCCCTTCTAAACCTCGCGTCTCGTCACTCTCACCAGCGCTGGCTCCAGTATCTCCTCAAACCTGCTGAGCACATTTGTGCCTCGGGGCCAATGGACAAGCTGCCTCTATTCCTGGGGTGACTTATCCCAGATCCTCAAAGTCCAGCCTCCTTATCGCCATCTCAGCTCACATGTAACCTACTCAAAGATAGCTTTCTTGACTCATTTCCCCCCAAGTCTCCCATCTCAACACTGTGTTATTTCCTTCATTTCAATCTGACATTGTTTCCTTATTCACCCGATTATTTTTATTTGCTCGGTTGTCCTTGGCCTCCCTCCCCCCAGCAGCCTTGCCCAAACACCATAAGCTCCCGGGAAGCAGCCGGCAGTGGTGCTCTGAGAAGACACATGCTGAGCGCGACATTACACTCACCTGGTGTAGTGAAACGGTGTCAAACAGCAGATACAGCAAAGCAGTGAGAATTTCTCTCTTATTTTATTTATTTATTTATTTTTTAGTTGTACAGCATCAAAGTTTTCTTTTTTTAACATTTTTAATGATTTATAATCATTTTACAATGTTGTGTCAAATTCCAGTGTTCAGCACAATTTTTCAGTCATTCATGGACATATACACACCCATTGTCACATTTTTTTCTCTGTGACTTATCATAAAATTTGTGTATATTTCCCTGTGCTATAGAGTGTAATCTTTTTTATCTATTCTACAATTTTGAAATCCCAGTCTATCCCTTCCCACCCTCCACCCCCCTGGTAACCACAAGTCTGTATTCTCTGTCTGTGAGTCTATTTATGTCCAGTATTTATGCTTTGTTTTTGTTTGTTTCTTTTTGTTTTTGTTTTTTAGACTCCACATATGAACAATATCATATGGTACTTTTCTTTCTCTTTCTGGCTTACTTCACTTAGACTGACATTCTCCAGGAGCAACCATGCTGCTGCAAATGGCATTATGTTGTTGGTTTTTATGGCTGAGTAGTACTCCATTGTATAAATATACCACATCTTCTTTATCCAGTGCCCTGTTGATGGACATTTAGGCTGTTTCCATGTCTGGCTATTGTAAATAGTGCTGCTATGAACATTGGGGTGCAGGTGTCATCCTGAAATAGATTTCCTTCTGGATACAAGCCCAGGAGTGGGATTCCTGGGTCATATGGTAAGTCTATTCCTAGTCTTTTGAGGAATCTCCACACTGTTTTCCATAGTGGCTGCACCAAACTGCATTCCCACCAGCAGTGTAAGAGGGTTCTCCTTTCCCCACAACCTCTCCAGCATTTGTCACTTCTGGATTTTTGAATGACGGCCATTCTGACTAGTGTGAGGTGATAACCTCATTGTAGTTTTGATTGGCATTTCTCTGATAATTAGTGATATTGAGCATTTTTTCATGTGCCTTTTGATCATTTGGATGTCTTCCTTGCAGAATTGCTTGTTTAGGTCTTCTGCCCATTTTTGGATTGGGTTGTTTATTTTTTCCTTATTGAGTCGTATGAGCTGCTTATATATTCTGGAGATCAAGCCTTTGTCGGTTTCACTTTCAAAAATTTTCTCCCATTCCGTTTTACTTCTGGTTTCCTTTGCTGTGTAGAAGCTTGTAAGTTTCATTAGGTCCCATTTGTTTATTCTTGCTTTTATTTCTTCTAGGAGAAAATTTTTGAAATGTATGTCAGATAATGTTTTGCCTATGTTTTCCTCTAGGAGGTTTATTGTATCTTGTCTTATGTTTAAGTCTTTAATCCATTTTGAGTTGATTTTTGTATATGGTGTAAGGGAGTGTTCTAGCTTCATTGTTTTACATGCTGCTGTCCAGTTTTCCCAACACCATTTGCTGAAGAGACTGTCTTTATTCCATTGTATATTCTTGCCTCCTTTGTCGAAGATGAGTTGACCAAAAATTTGTGGGTTCATTTCTGGGCTCTCTATTCTGTTCCATTGGTCTATAGTCTGTTTTTGTACCAATACCATGCTGTCTTGATGACTGTAGCTCTTTAGTATTGTCTGAAGTCTGGGAGAGTTATTCCTCCAGCCTCTTTCTTTCTCTTCAGTAAAGTTTTGGCAATTCTAGGTCTTTGATGGTTCCATATAAATTTTATTATGATTTTTTCTAGTTCTGTGAAATATGTCCTGGGTAATTGGATAGGGATTGCATTAAATCTGTAGATTGCCTTGGGCAGTGTGACCATTTTAACAATATTGATTCTTCCAATCCAAGAGCATGGAATATCTTTCCATGTTTTAAAGTCTTTTTTAATTTCCTTCATCAGTGGTATATGGTTTGCTGTGTATAATCTTTCACCTCCTTGGTTAGACTTATTCCCAGATATTTTATTACTTTGGGTGCTATTTTAAAGGGGATTGTTTCTTTACTTTCTTTTTCTGTTGATTTATCATTAGTGTAAAGAAATGCAACTGATTTTTGAACGTTAATTTTGTAACCTACTACCTTGCTGAATTCTTCAATCAGCTCTAGTAGCTTTTGTGTGGACCTTTTAGGGTTTTCTATATATAGAAACATGTCATCAGCATATAATGATACTTTAACCTCTTCTTTTCCAATTTGGATCCCTTTTATTTCTTTCTCTTGCCTGACTGCTGTGGCTAGGACTTCCAGGACTATGTTGAATAGGAGTGGTGATAGTGGGCATCCTTGTCTTGTCCCAGATTTTAGTGGGAAGCTTTTGAGTTTTTCACCATTGAGTACTATGCTGGCTGTATGTTTGTCATATATAGCTTTTATGATGCTGAGATATGTTCCCTCTATACCCACTTTGGCGAGAGTTTTTATCATAAATGGGTGTTGAATTTTATCAAATGCTTTTTCTGCATCGATTAAGATCATGTGGTTTTTGTCCTTTCTCTAGTTGATGTGATGTATTAAATTGATTGATTTGCATATGTTTAACCAGCCTTGTGTCCCTGGGATGAACCCCACTTGGTCATGATGTATAATCTTTTTTATGTGTTGTTGGATTCTATTTGCTAAAATTTTGGTGAGGATTTTGGCATCTATGTTCATCAGTGATATTGGCCTATAATTCTCTTTTTTTGTAGTGTCTTTGCCTGGTTTTGGTATCAGGGTGATGGTGGCTTCATAGAATGAGTTTGGGAGTATTCCCTCCTTTTCAATCGTCTGGAAGAGTTTGAGAAGTACTGGTATGAGTTCTTTGTATGTTTGGTAGAATTCCCCGGTGAAGCCGTTCGGTCCTGGACTTTTATTTGTAGGGAAGTTTTTAATTGCTATTTCTATTTCTTTTCTAGTGATTGGAATGTTCAAGTGTTCAGTTTCTTCTTGATTCAGTTTTGGTGGACAGTATGTTTCCAGAAACTTGTCCATCTCCTCTAGGTTATCCAGTTTGGTTCCATATAGTTTTTCATAATAATCTCGTATGATATTCTGCATTTCTATTTTGTTTGTTGTAATTTCTCCATTTTCCTTTCTTATTTTGCTAATTTGTGCTCTCTCTTTTTTCTTCTTTGTGAGTTTGGCCAGAGGTTTGTCGATTTTACTTACTTTTTCAGAAAACCAGCTTTTGGTTTGGTTGATTTTTTTCTATGGTCTTGTTAATCTGTATTGTATTTAATTCCTCTCTGATCTTTATTATTTCCTTCCTTCTGCTGCTTTTTGGGGCTTTTTGTTCTTCTTTTTCTAATTCATTCAGGTGGTCGGTTAACTTGTTTATTTGAGATTGTTCTTCTTTTTTGAGGAAGGCCTGTATCACTATAAACTTCCCTCTTAGCACTGCCTTTGCTGTGTCCCATAGGTTTTGAGTGGTTGTGCTTTCATTACCATTTGTCTCAAGGTATTTTTTAATTATAGCTTTGATTTCCTCATTGATCCATTGTTTTTTTAATAACATATTGTTTAATCTCCATGTTTTCCTTTTTTTCTCCTTTGTTTCTCTGTTGTTGATTTCCAGTTTCATGGCATTGTGGTCAGTAAAGGTGCTTGAGATAATTTCTATCTTCTTAAAATTGTTGAGGTTTCTTTTGTGCCCAAGTACATGATGAATCCTGGAAAATGTTCCATGTGCACTTGAAAAGAATGTATATCCTATTTTGGGGGGGGTGTAATGCTCTGAAAATATCCACCAAATCTAGTTTTTCTATTGTAGTATTTAATTTCTCTATTGCCTTGTTTATTTTCTGTCTGGAAGATCTGTCTAGTGATGTTAATGCAGTGTTAAAATCTCCAACTATGATTGTATTCTCATCATTAGCCCCCTTTATCTCTGTTAGTAATTCTTGTATGTACTTAGGTGCTCCTATATTGGGTGCATATACATTAACAAGTGTAATATCCTCATCTTGTAACATTCCTTTAATCGTTATAAAATGTCCTTCTTTATCTTTCTTTATGGCCTTTGTTTTAAAGTCTATTTTGTCTGAAATCAGTACTGCAACACCTGCTTTTTTGGCTTTTCCATTTGCATGGAATATCTTTTCCATCCTTTCACTCTCAATCTATATGTGTCCTTCTCCCTAAAGTGGGTCTCTTGTATGCAGCATATTGAAGGTTCTTGCTTTATTATCCAGTCTGCCACTCTATGTCTTTTGACTGGAACATTTAGTCCATTAACATTTACAGTAATTAATGATAGATGTGTGTTTATTGTCATTTTGAACTTATCTTTGCAGTTGAATTGGTATATCCTCTTTGTTCCTTTCTTCTTCCTTTTGTGGTTTGGTAATTTTCCTTTGTATTATCATGGATTTTATTTAATTTTTGTGATTCCCTTGTAAATTTTTGGCTTGTGGTTACCCTTTTTTGTAAATCTATTAACCCATTACTATAACTGTTTTTATTAAACTGATATTAACATGATCTCAAACCCATCCTACTGTTAAAAATTTTTTTAAAAGAAAGAAAAATATATTCTATATTTCCCTGCCTCCCTCTCCCACTCTCAGTGATTTGTATGTCTTCTTTTATAATTTCGTGTTTACTTTATTTGTAATTCATGAGTTATCACCTTTCTAGTTGTGAGTTTCTCATTTCTGTAGCATCCTGCTGCTTTTCTATTTAGAAAAGCCCTTTCAATACTTCTTTTAGCATGGGTTTAGTGTTGCTAAATTCCTGCAGCTTTTTTTTTGTCTGTGAAACTATTTCTCCTTCTATCCTCAAGGATAGCCTTGCTAGATAAAGGATCCTAGGCTGCATCTTTTTTTCAT
Organism: Camelus bactrianus; assembly: GCF_048773025.1. Taxonomy (NCBI): domain Eukaryota; kingdom Metazoa; phylum Chordata; class Mammalia; order Artiodactyla; family Camelidae; genus Camelus; species Camelus bactrianus. Next base: position 2,878,781 of record NC_133566.1, read on the forward strand.
TCAGGGCTTTGAATATATCTTGCCACTCCCTTCTGGCCTGTAGTGTTTGTGTAGAGAAATCAGCTGAGAGCCTTATGGGGGTTCCCTTGTAAATTACTCTTTGCTTTTCTCTTGCTGCTTTTAGAATCATTTCTTTATCCTTGACTCTGGCCATATTGATTATGATATGTCTTGATGTGGGTCTATTTGGGTTCTTCCTGTTTGGGACCCTCTGAGCTTCCTGTACTTGGATATCTGATTCCTTCTTTAAGTTTGGGAAGTTTTCAGTCATGATTTCTTCAAAAACCTTTTCAATCCCCTTTGATCTTTCTTCCCCTTCTGGGACCCCTATTATGCGAAGATTGGGATGCTTTACATTATCCCATAGGTCCCTTATGCTATTTTCATTATTTTTTATTTGCTTATCTTGTAGTTTTTCTGAATGGGTGCTTTCTATTACCCTGTCTTCTAGATCACTAATTCGTTCCTCTGCATTATCTAGTCGGTTTGCACAGCTATTAGATCATTCCTCATCTCTGTCAATGAGTTTACCCATTCTACTTGGCTCTTCTTTATAGCTTCAATTTCATTTTTGACATATTTTATATCTCTAAACACTATCTCTTTTAATTCCTTCAGCAATTTGATCACTCCTTTTTTGAAATCTTGATCTAGTAGGCTATCGATATCTATTTCATTGATCTTTCTTTCAGGGGATTTCTTTCGTTCTTTTAATTGGGAAAGGTTTTTCTGCTTCTTCATCTTGCTCATACCTCTCTGGCACTGTGGTTTATGGAGTATCAGTTGTCTATTATGGTCCTTAAGGATTTTATCTATCTAATGCCTACTTAGGAATAGAACTTAGGAAAAAGAGAAAAAAATAAGAGAGAAAGAATTTTAAAAGAAGGGAGAAAGAGGGTTTGAAAACAGTGTATAATGAATAATAGAAGAGCGATTTGAAGCAGAGTATTAATCGGGTTGAGACGTCCTTTTAAAACCCTTAAAAAAGGGGGGGAGAGATGAATAGATGTATTTGAAACCTGTGTCTAATCAATAACAGGATATCAAAACCCAAGAGAAATAGAAATGAATTAAGAAGTAAAAATTAAGAGAGTAATAGAAAATAGAACAGGTAAAAACAGATTTAAAAAAAAAAGGGGGGGGGGTTGTCGGTGTTCTCCTGGAGTCTGTGTGCTTTTAATGTGAAGTCTTTTTGAATTCATCCTGTTTTGGAAGCTCAGCTTGCTGTTTTCAGAGGCCCTCCGTTGGCGCCCTCTTCTGTGCTGCTCCCAGCACCTGTCTGCAAGCAGATCGCACCTCCTCCTAACACTGGGTCAGGTGCAGCTCTCTGCTGTGGGCAGGCGGGTCACTGCCCCTCCGGATGCCACAGTCAGATGTTGCAGACTGGCCGGGTAGGAGGGAGGGTCGTGCCCCCTCCCAGCACCTCGGTCAGGGGCTGTGTTCCTGCCTGAAAGGCGGGAGGGGCGCTCTCCCTCTACCTGCACCGCCGCCGGTAGCTCCGCTGCTCTGTGCGGCTGCGGGCTCCGCCCTGGTCGGCGCTCCGCCCAGGTCGGCGCTCCGCAGGTGGGCTCGGGGAAGACCGAGGGACAGCCTTGTCCCTGCTCCGAGCCAAAACCCAGCTCCTTGTTTGTTTTTGCGGAGTAAGTTCTCTGAGGGACCAGGATGGAAGGATCCTATCTGCCCCGGGCTGCAGGCCAGTCTCAGTCTGGCCTTTGAGGCTGCTAAGCCCTTCCGTGCGGATGCAGGTTTCGCCCCCGCCCCCGCCTGGGTTCTCAGCACGGAGGATATAGCGATATGGCGGCTGTGCCTGAGCCCCGCCTCTCTTCCCCCGAAAACTTTCCGCGGGTTTTCAGAGATGGGGGTGTGCACCCTTCCCCCGAGAGCACATCAACCTTTCTGTTTTATGGCCGGCCCAGGTTGTTCTGCCCTGTGCACCCACAGCCACGGCGCGCAGCCCCTTGTAGTCCCCCAGGGCTGCCTCCGTGCAGCCGCCCCCGTCCTCCGCCCGGCTTGGGCAGCCTGGCCCTGCCCGCCGCTGCCGGCCCGCGTGTCAGGCTGGGTGTCGGGGGGACGCTCTGTGCCCGTTTAACATAGTTCTGTCAGACAAGGGCTGCTCTGTACAGATCCGAGCCTCGGAGGCTCCCCCTCCATCCCGCTGGCCTCTCAGTTGGAGAGGGGAAACCCGGCGAGCGAGCGCCAGTTCTCCTTTGCCGCTCCCTCCCCTCGGGACCCGTCCCATGCTGCTTTGCCTTTTGTTCTTTCTTTTTTCCTTTTCTCCTAACAGATTTTTGGCGTCTTTATCTTTTGAAAAGGGCGATGTTCTGTTGGAGTTCCGCAGGTGCTCTGGTTGGCTGAGTGGGTCTGTAGATGTGGGTCTTGGTGTATTTGTGGGAGAGGGTGAGCTACGAGCGTCCTTCTACTCCGCCATCTTCTCCGTCGGGAGCATCTTTTCATGTGCAGTTTAAAAAATAGTGACAATAACAAATACTGGTGATGTAATAGAAAAGAACAAATCTGACTCCACATTAGATCTGTTCCTTTTCCTTCAACCCTGTGCCCTGTTCTCTAGGCTTAGTCTTGCTGGCTCTGCACCTTTTGGGAAACAATGTTACCTGTAGCCTGAAATAGGAGAGCCTGTTCTCGGGGCTCTGACCTTTAAGGCTGTCAGCACTTCTGCACTACTATAACAACAAGCTGCAGACTAGAAAGTAACATTTGTTTTGTTGGAGGTTTTGGAGGAGCACCATGACCTGGCGCACGTGGACAGCTGCGGGAACAAAGAATTCCTACAGCGAGAAGTTTACAACAACTAACACGCACCCCACCCTTTTTTTTTTTTTTTATAAAATGGGCCTGTATTCTGACTGGGGGATGATGGTTCTCCAAGGCATTAGTCTGCCATCCTCTCAGTCGGCTGGCTTTCCAAATAAAGTTGCCATTCTTTGCCCCAACACCTCATCTTTTGATTTATTGGCCTGTCCTGCAGTGAGCAGAGTTTGGACTCGGTAACAGTTACACACATACAGCAAAGTGATTCAGTTATACATATAAATATGTATATATTTCTTCTCCAGGTTTTTCTCCATTATATGTCATTATAAGAAATTGAATATCATTCTTTGTGCTCTACAGTAGGACCTTATTGTTTATATATTTTATATAAAGTCATGTGTGTCTGTTAATCCCAAACTCCTAATTTATCCCTCCCCCACCCTGTGCCTTTGGTAACCATGTTTTGTTTTCTGTGTGCAGGAAGCATTTTTAGAAGCAGATTTCAGTGAGTTATAGGTGATATACATTTAAAATTCTGGTAGATATTGCCAAATGGCTCTTCAGAAAAGACCATACAACTTTATACACCCACTAACAGCATTTGGTGAGAGTGCCTTGCCAACACTGTACATTATCAACCATTTTTCATTTTTGACAATCTGAGAGGTCAGATTCTCACTGTTGCTTTAATTTGCCTTCCTTTTGTTAGGATTGAGGCTAGGTATCTCTCTGCCTCCCCCTCCCAGAACACATACACATCCTTGTTCACTGGAAAATACACATACAGAAAAAACAAATTTCTACTGTAGAGCACAGGGAACTATATTCAATATCTGGTAGTAACTTATAATGAAAAAATATGAAAAGGAATATACGTATGTACATGTATGACTGAAACATTAGGCTGTGCACCAGAAATTGACACATTATAACTGATTATACTTCAATTAAAATTTTTTTTAATTAAAAAAAGAAAATACACATACAGAAATGTGCACAAAGCTTTACTTTACGTGTGTGTATGTGCGTGCATACACACACATTAATGAATAGATACCAAGAAAACACTTGTGCAACCATCACTCAGGTCAAGAAACAGAACACGGAATGTGACCAGCTCCCCAAATCACACCCTGCCACCAAGCTCCTCTCTGATCATAAGCCCCTCCCTCTCGCAGAGGTAACCACTATCTTGTGGTCACACCCAAATAATACAGTCTATTTTGGCCTATATTTGAATTCTCTATGGATGGAATCATATTACACACGTCCTTTTGCCCCATGTTGTGTTTGTGAGATTCATGCCCTGTTGCATGGTGATAGGGTGTCATTTCACACGATTAAAAATCATCTCAAATTCTCTCTGTACTGGGGGCTGGGGATCTTCTCTCTCCCTTCAGTGTCTCATTGGTGTTGTAAAATCTCCCCACATTTCTAGGGAGAAAGATTAAGAAGGTGGGAAGTGGGCTGGGAATTGGGAAGAAGCTGAGGCTCAGAGAAGCCACACAGACAGCAGGTGCCAGCCCAGATTCACATCCACGACTGACACCGGAGTCCAGCTCACTGCCCCATCTCAAGGAGATGAAGCAGCTTCACACAGACCAAGGGCGTCCAGGGTGATCCGGGCTCCATACAGGGCACACCCCAGTGAGGACTGTAGGGATGCAGAAGAGAGTGAGTTCAGGGAAGACTTCCTGGAGGGGGCAGCAGTTGACCTTTGCTCTGACCCTTCTTCCTCCCCAAGGCCCCTGTGCCCCTAGCCCAGTATGGGGGGGCTCCAGATGCTCTCACCTCTGGGCAGTGTCTTCTTGGAAATGACTTGTCTGGCCCCAGATGGGTCCTGAGACACGTTAGAAGGTGGAGGCCATGGGCCTGTGCTAGGCTTCTGGGAACCCTGTGGTGACTTACCCTCTGCCCTCCCCTTGCAGACACAGCCCTGGACTGCGACCTGAGCTGTGAAGTCAGGCAGGATAGGGGATTTGTGGACAAGGTAGGGGGTTTTCTGGCTGGGCCCAGAATGGGGGATGGAGTTTGGAGCTGCTCTAGGCTGGGTTAAGAGGGATGAGGCCCCTCAGGTGTCCCCCTGCCTCCCGGCTGATGCCGAGGTCGGGGGGGCCAAAGAGGAACCAGGCATGGCTGGGGGCCATTCACTGGGAGAAAAATCATCACCAAGAATTTTCAGGCACACAGGTGCCCAAACCTTCCTTTGAAGGGAAAACTCCTTCTGGATTTTCAGTCTAGACAGGGTCAGCAAACATTTTCTGCAAGAACAAGCTAGTAAATATTTGAGGCTTTGAGAGCCATGGTGACTCTGCTGAATTACTTGGTTCTGCCACTGTGGGATGACAGCCGCAGGCAACACGGAAACAAAGGGATGTGACAGTGTTCCAATAAAACTCCACTTAGAAAAAGAGGCAGTGGCTGAGCCAAATGTGGCCCTTGGGCAGTAGTATGTCAAGCCCCTGATGTAGGTGAAAAGGGAAACCTACCAAGGATGAAACTACGAGCTTTGGGCTGGACTGTGCTGGCACTTAATGCCCTGGGAGCTCAGAGAAGGGTCAGGATGGGTTTTGTGAGCAAGGACTCACTTGAAGTCCACTTAAGCTGGGCTCCAGAGCGATGCCAGAAGGACGACATTCCAGGTGCGGGGACAGCAAGGAACAAGACCTGGAAGGAGGAATGGATCTTACAGTCAGGAAGTTGCCTAGGGAAAGAGGATGTTGGCTGGAGACGTAACACGGACATCCATGAAAGACAGCTGTGTAGTTAGACTTGACTGTGTGGGCACTAGGGAGCCATTTCCATTTCTTGAGCAGGAGTGGACCTATCCTCAGAGGGTGGGGTGAAGATGAACAGATGGGGTTCAGAGGCTGGCCAGGGGGACACTGAGGAGGGGTGCTGGTTGGTCTGGGACCTCACCACCAGCTCTGCTCTGCCGTTGGCAGCAGAAGTGGGTCTGGGGGCTTGGTGGGTTTGGAGCCATCCTGCTGATGATCTGTGACAGGGACAATCTGCACTGTGATGACCAGGATAACTGAGAAGCACGTGCACTGCCTGCAAGGAGAGGGGGCAATGGGGAAGCTTGTGGTCCTGGACTTTCAGCATCACTGCTCAGCTACCCTGCAGGGATTCTGACCCACATGAGTGGCTCTGAAGGCAGAGCTCAGGGCCAGAGTTTCAGCTCCTGATACACCGTGATGTTCCTTCAAACCTACCTCAGACTGGCAGCTGGTCCTCCCCAACATCCCCAGTGCCACCAGGCACACACACCAGGGCAGAGCTCTGGACATGAGCTGACTCCCCTTTCTCCCCCTCTAGGGGAGTGGAGAATGCTGACATGACTTAAGTGCCTACTGTGAGCTGGGCCCTTTCCCAGAACTCTCTGACTATTCAAGCCGGAGGGCAGCATCTCCTCACTTCAGAGGTGAGGCTGCTGAGGCCACTGGAGGCACTCCGCCAGTCTGCAGCAGATCCAAGCTTTCCTATTCCAGCACCAAATCCGGCCTCCTCCCTGAGTGCTCTAAGTTCCTTGGCCCTAAGGATCTCAGGGGCTGAGGAGGGTGGTCCGGGGGGGTCCTCAGTTCCTCTCCCCCACTTTTGGCCAAGATCCAAGCAATTGCCTGCGGCGAACATCATTGCTGGGGCTTGGCACATGGGGTCTAATAACCACAGGATTTAGGGGCTCCCAGGACTGAGGGGGGTGTGGCCCCTACAAGCTCCTGAACCTTCTGGCTGAGATGAGCACATCAGAGCCAGAGAGCTGAGGGACACACAGCAGGAGGGAATGGCCGTGTGGAGAGCCGGGGGACACAGGGGCTTTGCTGTCTCTGCCCGGAATTTCTTTCTCATCACCCGCATCTTCAGCCTCACCTCTGGCAGGTACTGGGTGCCTGCTGTGGGCCAGGCACCATGACAGGCATGTCACGTGGTCCTTTCATCCTCATAGCCTGAAATTAACCCTTTGGAAACGTTATCATCCCCACTCTATAGCTAAGGAAACAGGCCCGGTGAGAACAGCAACTGAATTCCAGGGATGTCCTCGCCTGGTGGGTTCTGAATCCCAGCGCAGGCTGACTCCTGAGCTCTGCACTGACTCCCTCCACTAACAGGAACTGGGAGTCCTTGGGCAGTTCCTGTGGGATCAGTCTTCTATGTGGATTATTTCAGAGCTGCACGCCCATCCTCTGAGGTAGGGACCTGTGTGGTCCCCATTTTGCAGGTGAGGAAACTGAGGCAGCTCAGAAAGTTGAAGGGCCTTGGCCAAGGTCACAGAATCCACATTTCCTGGGCTCAAGTTGAGACTTATCTGAATCCCAGCTTGAAGAGAGAATCCCTAAAGCCTGCCCCATCCAAACCCCTCATCTTATGGCTGGTGAAATGGAGACCCAAAGGGGAGCGGAGGCTCACCCAGACCCCACAGTGGTCGTCGGCAGCAACGGGACGCAGGTCTCCATGGAGTCCCTCACATATAATTTCCATTTTACAGATGGGGCAATTGAGGCGTGGAAAAATAAATGGCACAGAGAAGGCTAAAGGAAGTCAGTGTGGTAAACCCAACTTTAGCGCAGTGAGATTCCTGAGGTCTCTTCCCCTACCTGCCAGATCCCCCAAGACCTGTTCGGGGGCAGGGCTCCTGGCTTCAGCCAGCTTGACCCTGGGCCCGCCTCTACAAGTTCAGATTATCTGCCACTCCAGCCCTGAGCCCCTGCCCCTGGCCTGTGCGGTGCTCTGCCTCACCTGTGCTGGTAAGCTGGGGGACTCGGCCAAGGGCGGTGTGAATTTGGTGCTGTATGCCTTCAACTTATAGTACAGTGCTGCAGGTCAATTAACTCTCAGTAAAACTGGAAGAAATAAATTGCGACTTGGGAGACACAGATTTGGGTAAAACTGAGTGTTTCAAGGACGGGAGTCAGGGGCTTATAAAGACAAAAAGCCAAGAGGCTGTCAAAAGTCGCCTGATGAGGATTGTGACTGACACTGACGTGAGCCAGTCAGGAGACACGTGTCCTTAAGGAATCACAGGTTATTTCAGGATAGTGGCTCAGTATGTAGCTGAAGTTTCTGGCAGGTGTTCCGGATGACTTCATTAGGGCAATGAGTGCTCACAGGGCCGGATTCTCTGTGGGCTGAGATGTGCATAAGTCACACCTCCTTAGTGAGCCCTCTCGAGCAATGCAGACTCCATTTTTATTTTTCTTTCACAAAGGCAGTCTTCTATCTTTCTGTCTTGGAGCAGTGACCCCAGCTCAGCCTGGAGGACATTCAGGTGAGCTTCAGCTCACTGGCTAGTGCTGTAGGAATAGCGGAGTTTGCCATCGATCTCTTCCCTGCAGGCGCGGCAGGGGCCCATGCCAGCTGTGAATGAGCACAGCTACCTGTGCTCAGGCTTGTGCTGGGGTGGGGGCGGGGAGCGTCCCTCCACCCTTCTAGGCTCACCTGGCTGGTCTAAGAATTAACCTGGCATAAGGTAGACTAACAGGAGAAAAATAAAAATTGAATAACACGTATACTTCCTGTGTATACCCATGGGAGACAGCCAGGGTAAACTGAGTGAACTCACCAAGAAGGCTGCAGCCCTCACCTTCAACATCATCTTCAGCTAAAGACTAAAGAGGAAGCTGCAGGCAGCGGTCAGTTAGAGGTCAGCTACATGGAATGCCCGGAGGCATGAGAAGTTCAGTTAGACAAGGGTTGGAAAGATGTCACGTTTAGACGTGGGAGTCATCAGACTCGCTGCGTGGGAATGGAGGAAGGGAAGACACACCAGAGTGGGTGGGGACGGACTGCTGGTGGGGAAGCAAGCAGATCTCTCAGGAAGTTTGTCATCAGAAGTAAGACTGGTTCATGTGAGAGGCAAGAAACAGGGAGATGTTTACAGAGAGGGGAATTTGAAATCATCACTGAGGAGGAAGGTGCAAATTAACTTAATAAAAGTAGCAGGATAGCTGGGCAGTGTGACTTTTTTCAGCAGCACTTAGATGCCTAGGGGTACGTAAGGGGGAAAGAATGAGAATCAGTCTGTTGTGTAGTTGGGAGTTTTGCCAAGTACACTGAAAGGATGGGAAAGGGAATAAAGGATCTAAGTAGGAGTTATTAAAATTTTAGCTATGGGAAATTGTTGAGAAGGAGAGTATTTCCTTTACTGTCTTACATTCAGTGATTGGGAACCTGCAAATTAAATTGACTAAAGCAGATTACTGTGAGAAAAAAATTACGTATGAATACATGCAAGAGTTCACAAAGCAATGGGATTTGAAGGGGTGGCTAGAATTGGGGGCTTACATACAATTTAATACGTGACAGGAAAAGGAGAGAGGCATTTTCTGAAAAACAAATGACTTCTTGGTGAGAGGGGAGAGAAAGGGCACTTATGGTAGAACAAGTGACATTTAGGAAAGATAGATAACGCCTTAGGAGAATGTATGGGAGAGATGGCAGGTTTGTGACAATGTCTGTTTGAGTCTGGTGCTCCGAACTTGTCTCTAATTTTAAGACTGTTTCCAAAAAGTAAGTAAATAAATAGAGAAAATGAAAAGCCTAAGTCAGATTTCATTTCTCCATGAGGAAACATCTGTGAATCAGTGTTTCAGGTAACATACAGAAAATCTGATGGCACTGTAACGATTGTGATCCATTAGAACACTGAAACAGCCACAGCAGATCCAAACGCTGTCCGTCTAAATCTTTAGGTCGACAGTGATTAACACTGGAAAATTCAAAAAAGCTACCAATCAACACGGCTCAATAACAACGACAAATCTGGTCGGTGGTTGGGTGCTGCTTAAACAGCTGGCATCCGGGCTCAGTTTGAGTATATAATACTCCAAAGTGCTGAGTTTTATTCCCAAAATCTGCTTAAAAGTCAATGAGATGCAGAGAAACGTGGTTTAAAATACTACATCAGTTTTAATCATGCATATATAATACAAGAATATTTCCCTTTAATAAACATTGTTAGTATCTTACTTAGCGGGAAATAATTAAAATGTTAGGCAAACAGCCCAGAGCAGGTAAATGTTTACTATTTCAGAGCAGGTAAATGTTTACTATTTATCTTGTAGATCAGATACTTTTCTTCAGAATTTCCACATATTCTTCACGTGCTTTCAAAACCAGATCTGGACTTGGACTTGACTCGTCCATCGAGCCTACGAGAGAGTCTGTAGGACTTAGATTCAAGTTCAATAGTAGCTGGAAAGAAAATGAAAGAATTAGATTTACTTAAAATACTTCATAGGTAACTAAATGTCAGTTTATTTTTTAAGAAAAGCTGAGACTCTTCTAAGTTTTAAGAATGAAAAATACCTACATATGATTACAACAAAAAATACAAGATTACTACTCTAGACTTTGCCCAGGGCTGCACGTTGAATTAACTGCTCCTGTGGCTAAGGATCACAGCGCCTGGTTTTCTCACTCTTCATTCATTTACTCAGCAACCATGTGCTAAGGCACTGTGACAAGCACTGGAACCACAAGATGAAGATGACAGAGTCCACCCTGAAAGATCTTGTACCATAAACTGGAGAAACAGATAAACAGGCAGTTTCGGTACAGAGACATAAATGCCATGACAGGTATAAAAGAGGGCAGAGTTGGAACACTCAGAAGGGACGTCCAGCTTTGTGTCAATATTGTCCCCTTTGGTGGCCGTGATGTGTAAGCAGATACCTGAAGGAGGAGGAAAAAGTGTGGGAGGGAGAGGCAAGGAGCAAACACAAAGCAGAGGCAGGAAGGGCGCCAGCGGAGCTGGACGCAGTCTGACCAGCCGCTGGAGCACAGGGGCAGAGCAGGGGAGTAAAGAGATATGGCTGAAGACTTTGGCAAGAGCCAAATCGATGTGGGTGTTTTTCTTCCAAGCTAAGGAATTTGGAATTTTTCCTGAGGGCAAAATGTTAACTAGTGACAAAGTGAATGACAGGAAATTAATTGTCATCCACCAGGGGACAGGTACATGAACTGTGATTGCTTGAGTCTGGGTTTTTTGCCTCAGTCACTACCAAACTCGAGAAGCTGATGACCTCGATTCTTTGTGAGAACAGGTCTGTGTGCACAGGTGACAGGCCCACGGGGACAGCAGGAGAGGAAGGGCACAGCCAGAAATAGAGAACACAGACTTCTTGAGATTTTTTTTAAAGCTGTGGATCATGATGAATAAATGAGGAATAAGTACATTTATCATTATGAATGAAATTATGCTTTCACATTTTTCATTAGCTATGTGTAAGAAAAAATTTAACATAGTATCTGTTATTCAAACAACAGAAAGAGGTGCCATTTACTGTTTACAGTGTATTTCGGAAATCAATGTCTAAATTTAATTCAGAAATGTTGGCAACATACCTTCTTTTAATTCTCTGTCTATATTATTCTCCAACTTCTTCCGCATCTGAAATAAGTCAAATATTATTTTTAATGTTTAAGTTAAATAAGAAACACTATCATAGGAATGACAGCTAGCTTATGAAATGTGGCCTTTAAATAATACTTTTAGAGACTTGACCTAACTTGGGGATTGCTTAAATAGAAAAAATAATCACAGGAATAAAATAAAATAAATTCCTACTCACTTTGATTTTAGATAATAGAGAACATATACGTAAGGCTATTTAGATTCCCCTGATGGAAAGCACAGTAAACACTGCCCTGTCGGATACACATAATCTCAGAGGGTGATGCCTGATCTTATTAGCACAAAGAGTTTAAACAATTCATGTTCTACACTGAATGCATTACTTTGCATTTCTCAGAAAAACTGCCCTTTATAAAAGTTTAGTTTTTTTAACGTTAATGGGTTTTTCCTTAAAATGAGCTTTTCCATTCCAGCACTTTTAGAAAACTAAAATTTTAAGGTCTGTTCTTGCTAATGGTTTTAGCACAGAATCGTAGATACATAAAATGAAAAAAAGGGCTCTGTTATGATGTCAAGTGAAAATTCTACTGGCAAACAAGTTCAGCAAATGTATTTTGCTCTCTGTATATGACTAAGATATTTCTATCAAAATCTGCTTGAAGAAAAGGAGGCTAGCGCCAGTTTTCAAAGTTGGTTCCTGATTCACAAATTCCTTGAGTTAGAAATAAGGAAAACAATACGTAATTCTTTAACTGTAACTTTGTTTCTGTTCTAGAAATTGGAGCCAACTATTTGAAACGACTTAATTAGTTATGTATTTAATTATGAAACGTGTGGGGACATTTCAAACTACGTGTCCCCACCTACAGTGTTCTTTTAAAAATCTTTCTTATAAAAGTCACCCGGCTCACTAAACAGGGTCTAAACTAGTACACCAGACATAATAAACACTGTGGTGACAACAGTGACACGAGAGCCGAGGCCTTTGTAAATGTTAGGTGCAAAGACAAAATTTGGGGCTACCATTTGCCAGTATTTTCAGAGACTGTTTTCCCTAACACTCTGACAAGAGCATTCTAGAGAGGCCTTCTGCCATCAACAACGTGACATCAGTGCCAGGCGGGTCCTGTGAAGTGAAAAACGCCTAACAGATGAAGGGAGAAGCCCTTACTGAAATAATTTCATATAACCGTTAATAAACACTATGCAAAATGTAGATCACATTTTTACATGAGTTGAATGTAAGATTACTACCTTTTCCTCTGCAAAGCTATTTTCCTAAATAGGTACTTCTGGGACCTTTATGTTTATTTCTAGGTGAGGACCCCCATGTCCCGATGGTGGAAGTGTTCTGAAGTCCAACATTAATAAGGACAAGGCACCTACAGTTTTACTTAAACTTTTCCATTTAACAAAAACACAGAAAGATGAGAAAATTATACACAGGAAGACAATGTATCAGCAAGTTTTAATTCTAATGATTTTTAATTAGGAGGACTCTCTCATAACTGGCAGTTTGCAGACCATGTCCCACAGAAATGGAAGGTCCCACTGGGGACACTGCAGGATTGAGGTCAAAACTGAGGTCACAGGCTGGAAGATAATGCTGCCCTCTCTTTCCGAGATCAAATTGATAAAAAGACACTTGCCTCACACATATACACACAAGTTCATTTCTGAAGTGAATATATTTTCAGATTATTGATACTTTTTAAGTTAAAACTTGGTGTCATTCTTATTTTAAATGTTATAAAAATTAGTACAATTCCAGAAATGTAATAGAATCAAGTCATTTAACCACTCTGATTCATCATCCTGTTGTAAATAGGTTAATGTATGAAGGAAATGACACTTGTCAGTTTATAACTATTAAATACATGTATTTTGCTACAGAGAAAAAAAATGAAAATTTGTTGATCAAGGAGCTGAAAAATTAAGTACAGAGAAAAAAGTGAATGAAAGAAAAAGAACTGGAAGAAGTTGAGTGATTGTCTTTCAAAAGATAACACGCTTCCTCATTTGTCCATTCACACAAAATGAAATGAGGGCAGGAGGGAGTCCACAGGGCAGAGAGCTGATACCAGAAACAAGGTTACTGAACTCTGCCTCTGCCTCATGAGAAATGAGCTTAACTACGGTGATAGTTTGATTAGAATTAAAATTCAGAGTGGATGTGCCCTGCCTTGGAAGCCTACTTTTAAAAGAAACGTGACCAGATTCTGCTGAGACACAGTGCTGTGTCATGTAAAAAGTTAAAGTCTTAGAATGTTAACCATTTTAGCTCTGGTGCACTGATATAGTCCCATTTAGAAAAAGGGCTGCTAAACTGAATGGACAATTGAGAAATTTAAAAGTTACTTAAATAAATCATTAGAAAATGTTTGAAAGTGTCAGTAATACACCAGAAGTCCAAAATCAATGAGTGTAAAATTTAGTCTTCCTATTTAAAATAGATTTGAAGGACATTTATTAACTATTGTGGCCATGCTTCATGTTAGGCACACCAACACTTAAAAACTCTTGAACATAAAAAAACCTCTAAAACAGAGAAATTTTGTGTGTTATAATATTGTCTGGAATCCATTTTTAAGTTTTCAATTCTCAGAAAAAAATTCTATGTGCAAGAAAATCTAACAGTGATGTATCTGCTCAGGCTAATTTTAACCTTTTGTATTTTATAGTAATATAGATAACACAACTGAGTAAAACTGTAAAATTGCTTCTGGCATGTAGGACAAAACATCCCAGAAATAAACTAGAATGTGAAATCTGAGGGTAAAAAATTAGCAAAACAGATACGGGGTCCATCTGTTACCACTACAACGATGTCACGTGACAAGGCTGTACGTCAAGCAGCAGTAAGAGAGGCAATAAATCCAAGTGTTATGAACTGGAAAAAACTTGCTTCGACAACCAGCACGACTGAAATCAGACTTAGAGCAATACTTCTGTGAAGTTAGAAGAAAATGCTGAGTAAGCTGGAACTTCACAGTAGGAACAGTCCAAAATGTTAAAATCTTGCACATAAAGGAGAATGTTAAATTCAATCCCAATGCCATTTTTAACATTTTGCTTTCTAGAACCATAGCTGAAAAGCTGTGCAAGTCTGTTGTTTTGTTAAGCCCCATGCAAAAACCCATCCCTTCGTCATTGTAAACAGTGTGTTCACACCTCTCATGGCATTACTTTATGTTTTCCCAGCAGAAATAATTACATCCCTAGCAATTCCAGAAGGCATCTTCTTTCTCTAAGTCTGACTAAGAAATCTGTAAGCAGTAACTGTACAGTAACTCCTATGAGGCTCCCGGCAGTGCTGAGGGAGACGTGTCTCTGCACCTGGACAGAATGGGGCTTGTTAACCTCCCTGCTAAACCTAGCATGATTCGGCCCCACAGCCCCACAGAACTACGTGTACCTTGGAATTACAACACTGAGTTTAAAATAAATCATTTTCCAGTGTACCTAGAAGTACTAAAAAATAGACACCTCTTTCCTCCAAAAACATCAAAGGAAACAACTGTCCTCAGGAGTCTTCTCCTGCATTGCTTTTGCACTCACACTCTTCCACCATCATCCTGTAAAGTGACCCACTGTCGATTTTTTGGTGACAACTAATGAAAACATTTCGAGTTTGCATCATGCTTAGCCACTGACAGAAGTGTTAGCCATGCATTTTTTTTTAACACCATGCAGTCTGGTTTCATGACTCTGAAGCACTTAGACTCAATTTACCCACAACACTGTCTATGAAACCTGAGCTTTTTTCTTCTTCGATTTATTATGACATGAAGCCAAGTGAGAAGAAACAGGTTGACACCTCACTTAACAAGGGCCCGTGCTACCTTTCCCTGCATCAAGAAGATCATGAAAACACCATCAAACCATAAACCAACGCGCACCGATTTAAATGGGTATTTTAACAACAATGATACACAATGAAAAGTGGTTGTAATTTAAAGACTCCCTATCACTGCCACCTCGGTATTCCTAGTGAGGGCAAGACAGAGACGTAAGTGAACTTCATTTTAAAAATTTAAGTATTTCCTTTACTTGACTACATACTTAGAAATGTTCTACAATTTCTCAGTAAGACATTTTATAGCAATTAAAATAACAATGCTATAAGTAAAATAGCAATTAAGGATGTACTCTTACAGAAGAAAATGATAAAAATTTTAAACTTAAAAACAGACCTTAATGTTTTTAGTGTTACAAGTTTATTGAATTCATAAAAAGAATATATCTTGGATTCCTTTAAATAAAAAACATCTGCATGTGGTTAAGTAGCTCAATGTCAATCATTTACTTATGCTTAGGGGTAGAAAAACTGGGGTGCAGCAAAACTTGAAAATAACTATGAAACAATGCCAAACCGAAATCAATCAGAAGCTAAGCCAAACATTGGAAAGTGGATCTCTAGTTATTTGGCAATAATACTAAATTTCTAAACTAGAGTTTAAAATGGAGCTTTTTAAGAAATTTAAAATTTGTCAGTTTAGTTGCATTTATTGAATAAAGTTAATGACAGGTATCTCTTGAAAATTACAAGTCCAGGGACTTTAAAAAAAATTATAAAATTTGTCTCCTTTATTAACACAATTAATTATGGCTTTTACTTAGTGTGCAGAAGTCAAATAAACAACTCAGAATTTCATCAAATTAAAAACAAGAATTGTATCAGAAATCTGAAAACCAAGGAAAAAAAGATAATATAACTAACCCTGAACAGATCGCTTATGCTAGTCGAAGGGTCTGAAAAATTCCTGAAGTTCCTTCTTCGAGTAAGACTCCTTTCGGTCTCTACGCTAGTACTAGAACTTTCATCAGAAGGCGGTCCGTCAACAGGCCGTGCGGGAACAGAGCCGAGGAGAGAACTCTTGTGCTGCTTCTCCAGCTGAAGCTCAGTGCTCACTGCTGCCAGCCTCTCATTAGCCCTGCGAGGATTGCAAAGCACAGATTTCATTCATTTCATTTTCTTCCTAAGTGATGTGTATTTTTAAAGTTGCTATAATAGTAAACAGATTGTCCCATTAAACTGTGTTTTGACACCAAAAAATACGACAGCGCAGACCTACTGTAAACAATTACAGTTTAAAACTGTCCTAAAGAAGGATGTATATGACTGGGGGGCCCTTAACTAACGAGTACTTCAAAGTGGGGAGAGTCAGAGATGGAGACGCCCCCACAGAGGATCCCCGCTGCCTTCTGCACTGGCTGCATCTAGACATGTTCACCCTCAGGAAACCAATTTAGAAATAAAAACTAAACCATCCCTCAAAGCCATTTTCAAGCATTTGCTTTCACCCGCCTTATACACACATTTCACTCACTACCTGGGAGACATTAAGCATGCGGCACTGAGGAACAGTTTAGAGACACCACCTCTCGGGGGCACCAGGCGGCAGAGTCGATGGTGGGAAAGAACTACGACAGCACCAGGGGCAGTTTCAAGTGTCCCCCAATGTCCCAAAGCTCACTTTGTTACTTCGCTTTTACCAGAGGCCTACATCAACACCTGTTTTCCATAACCAAAATAAACCTCAAGCGGATTTTCACTTTTATGAAAAAAAAAAGCAAAATGCCAGAATAGCACTGGGTGTTTGTTTCAGCCAGAGCCATCAGAGGGGCAATGAGCACCCCGAGCAGTGAGAGAGGCCCCACTGAGCTCCTTCCCCAGAACCACACTCAGTATCCCGGAATCACGCCACCACGGCTTTGGACTGTGTCTGTGAGCGCCTGTGCTTTATGCATATTTATTTTATGCATCCACCAGCAAGATGTGTCCTAAGGTAACTGCCCCTTTGCTTTACACCGACAACTTTCATAGAAACACTCTACTTTTGGATAGCGGGGAGACCTGTAGCTTATACTGTTATTCAGGCACCAGAGGATGGACCTACCCTTTCTGTCTTCCACACACCCTCTCGGGCAGGCCACCATATTCTTTTTAGCCACTTTGTGAACCACTATACTGCCCTTCACCCCGATGTTAATTTCCCTGTTTCCCAAGCATGCCTTGACGTAGCGGAGACAAACTTTGAAGGATACAGTACTTCATCTCGATGCCCACGAGTGGTGACACCAAATATCACAATCAAGAAAGTAAATTTACCAAACACCAGAATGGGGCCCCTTGGGTTTAAGTTGTACTCTTCCAAAACACAAGTTAATTTTAAACTCATTAACACTTCTATTTATGGGAATTTCAGCTAGAAATTTTGTGATAATATGGCTGTCTAAATTACAAAGTTTGCAAAACCCCTAGCTTAAAGACTAGATCAGGATAAATATATGCAAATATAAAAAATAAAGTCATGTAAAAGCAACAAAAGGCAGCGAGATGCAAACTGCCCTGGACTGACATTTTAAAGGGGAGTTCATTTACTAACACCATTTCCCAAAATGACACTATCTAGTCAGCTCTCACTTGCTACTCACTTCATGAACTTGGCTCAATAAAAATTATGCCTTAGAGGCAAGTTAATGAGCTAAATTGTTTTCTATAATTCTACACTTTAACTTACGAGTTTAGTTGGCTTGCCAATGACATTCCATTTTCTAGCTCTTCCAGGTACAGCTGCCTGTATTTTTCCAATTCTTTTTCATTACAATCAAACTGAAAAGTTTTACTTTTCAGTTCAGTTTCCAGACCTTTAACTCTGTGTTCCATTTGACTTACTGAAGCACGTTTATACTCTCTTAACAAGTCTTCTTGAGATGCTGCTTGGGCCTACAGCAAATTAAAAGGATACAATTTTAAAAATACTTATAACCTAAGTAATTACAGTACATTTTTTCCCTTTAGTTTTGAGTCAGTGATTCAGAGAGCAACTTTTAAGTGTGAAAAAAAAGCTGAACTTTAAAATACTTATCATCAATGTCAAGTGAATTAAATCTGAATTACAAAATTAAAGTTGAATCACTCTTACATTAGTACTCATGTAATGTGATAGTTCAAAGATTAATAGGATCAATTTAAAATTTTAACAGTTAAACAATACAACCTAACAGTAATCCCAGAGTGTGGTACAGTATTTGAGTCACAATATATTCTTTTCCTCCTAGTCGTCTTCATTTACACCAATTTTTCTTAAAAGTGATTCTCTAGTGAGAGATGTTCTGATACATCAATTTAGTGATAGTAATGATGGAAACTGAATTATTTAAAGGGAGTAACAAATGCGGCCTTCCTTCCAGAAATCTACAAAACAAACCGCTATATGGGAAGTAGAGGAAACACATAAAATCTACACATCTGAACTGTAATTCTCAGCGAAGTGAATTACAGCACGTTACAGATCAATGCTTCACCTGTAAGAACTGGCTGATTTCTTCCAATCTTTCTGCAATATCCTGTCTTGCTTTCTTTTCAGTCTCCTGTTTGTACCGCATGACTTGACTGAGTTCTTTCAGTTTTTCTACTACATCCCATCTTGCTCGCTCCTCAGTCTCCCGTTTGTACTGCTCCACTGGACTGTGTTCCACTGCGTTCATTTCTAGGTGACGCCTGAGGTGCAGTACTTCTTCTTCCAACTGCTTTTTCTCCTCCTCCAGTGTGTCAGATTTCTTTTGCAATTCTTTCATAAATAACTCCTTTAGAAAACGTTGAGTTTCTGCACTCAGATGGAGAAGTACTGAAGATGTAGATTCCACTTTTGCTGGAAGATCAGCATTCTGCATGAAGAACATAAAACTGTTTGGTAATGAGGTTAGCAGACTAAGAACAGCCTAACTCTAAACCAGAATCAAAGGTTGAAATAAATTCAGTTACAATAAAATGGTATCTGCCTTGTGGAATGGAGAAACTCAAATTACTCAGAAAGTCAAGAAAAAAGCTCAAACCACCAAGAGTCACAAAACAATACTGTTTACTGTCATCATCTTTGTTATACATTTGTACTTGATTTTACACTCTTATTTTTCTGTAATCGGTTCACGTCTTTCCTACATAAAATGACTACAAGGCACCTCTTAGTAGAAAGTCTCTTACCCCTTCCTCCCCCAAGACTTAACTCTCCATGGCTTTTAAAGTTTTAGGGAGATCACATTGAGTTACTTAGGGCTGAATTAATAAATGCCTCCCAAAACAAGACTTTGAAAAAAAGACTGCAATTAATACATCTTACAAATATGGGTTCTAATGCCATAAGCCTTTCTCTGAATCACAAATATTTTATGCTTATTTGAATTGCATTCCAAGGAGCAATGAGTGATTCGCAGAGTTAAGGAGAAACCAATCTCCTAGTGTAGTGGTTTTAAGGTGATCCATACATTTTTCTAAAGAAAAAAGCCTTAATTCTTGTAATCCTTTGTGGCTCTCCACAAAACAAGAGAACATACTCAACAAAGACAAACAGAAATACTTGCTGGATTTTCAGTGACATTGATTTGGAAGAACTACTTTCCTTCAGATAGAAGGATTATTTGGTAAGACAAGGCAGGCAGAGATGGTGGTTGTAAAACAACTCTACAAATTCCTTGGCACTTCCCCTGTGAAATTCCCTCCCCTGAACTATGTACTGGCCTCAGTCAACTGGTTTCTAGGGGATAGAATGTGGGGGCACTGCTGTGTGATTTCTAAGGCTAAATGGCTTCTGACTTTCACTCTGTAGGGATGCTCACCCTTAGAACCCAGCCACCATGTTGTGAAGCCCAGGCCACCTACTGAGTCTTTGTACATGCAGCTGTCCCAGCTGATGACCCCAGGGAATGTCCTTAACCAAAGCCAGCTCCAACTTCCAGATATGAGCATGAACAAGCCTTTAGATTATTCTAGTGCCCGCTTGATGCCAAGTGGAGAAGAAATGAGCTGGCTCCACTGAGCCTTGTCTAAACACAGATTTGTGAACCAAGCAGATGCTGTTTTGAGTCACCAGGTTTTGAGGCAGTTTATTATATAAGTTATTAGCAATAAATAACTGGCACAGACACTGGTATTAAAAATGGGGCACAGCCATTAAAAAAGAACCCAAAATGTGGGGATGCCTTTGAACCTGGAGGTAGGTGAAACCTGAACAGATGTAGAGAAGAGTAAGAGTGAAAATCCAAAGTGTCCCCGAGACTGTTAGTGGAAGCCTGAGGGCTCTTGAAGGGCTGAGACTGACGGCTTCTAGGCCAGGGAAGAAAATGACACTGAAACCGGAGGAAACGGGACTCTTGCTACCAAACAGCTGAAAGTAAAATTGATGAGAGAGATAAGCTAAAACAAACAAAAAGATTATTAAATATAAAGGAACCAGGATTCACTGGGTTCAAATATCTGTATCCCATTTAAAGCATCTCCACATGCCCAACTGTCACATAATGGGTAAGCAGAGAAATGGCTTCCAGGCGAAGATCAAATCTAGGCTGCTGCCAGGAAAACAATCTAAAGATGAAGCCAAGACTTTGTTAAGACCTTGGAAAGATTTAAGGTGCCACCTCAAATTCCTTTAAAGATCTTAAAAGCATAAGAATTTCAAAGGCATGATCCCACAACAGCTTCACAGGAAGCCCAAGGTGAAGTTTATCTCAAAAAGACATGAGAGTAGCTTTTCCAATGGCATGAACCCTAATAAAATTCACAGGAAACTCAAAAGTTTTAAAGAGAACTGTGGTAGCAAAAACACTGCTTGCTAGCTTGGACTGAAAGAGACAAAGACAGTGCAAAACAGGAAGAGGCCTTTGGGTTTTTCTTAGAAGGTCTACAAGGAGGAAGCTGGCTTGAGAGAACTACTCAGCTGCAAACACAGGTCACTGCTCATGAAAGGGACAGAACAAAGAGCTCAGAGAGGGCAGCGAAGGAGAACCCCTCCCAGGGTTAGGACTAAGTCCTAATCAAAGAGCCAGCATCAGGCTGCATTTCAGAACTGCTACGGACCAGTGTGCCTCCCATCTTGCATCTGTGAGTGAGGGAGTCCTTAGCAGTTTAGCAGAATGTTGGGTGTGTGGTGGCGAATAACCCATCTCCTTATCCTCAAGCCTCAGCACTGAGAGGAGTGTACCCAAGGGGCTGCACTCCAGAAACCATGCCCAGGAACCTCACCCCACCTGAATCCGGTGAAGATGGGAAAGTAAGACCTTGGACTGGAGCCTGAGCCTACCACCACAGCGACCGAGACCTGCTCAGGGACTGAGTGGGGTAAAAGGATTTCTCGTATGGAAGCAATAAGAAAACATTGTGGCTAGTGAGCAGATTATGCTGGTTTTTGAATGTCTCCATAAATTTTCAAAGTTAATTCCATAAAAAAGGTAGAATGGGGGCCAACCTTAAGTGCCCTCCTCGTAAAGAACAGAAAACGGTGAAAGGGGCACTGAGTGAACTGCAGGGCAGGTTTGAAAAGGCAGTTCAGCTTCTGCCTCGCTCTTAACCCTGGAACCCAGTCTCATGAGGGCAAGCTCAGGCCACAGAGACAGCTTAGGTGTTCCAGGGGAGGTGGTCCACCTGCCCGCCCCACCAAAGCCACAGTCCACCGCCAACATCAACCACCAGACATCAATGGATGAAACTGCACGCGATTCCAGCCCCCCGCCTTCGAGCTGCCCCACCTGAAGCTGAGAGGAATAGAGGCCAGCTGTCTTCACCACACTTTTCCTAAGTGTAGGTTGTGAACAAAATAAATGCTTACTTAAGCCACTGAACTTTGGGGAGTTTGTTAGGCAAAAACAGATGAACAGAAAAGTGGATGAAAAACGATAGTAAGAAATGTAACTTGAATATAGTAGAAATTGGTCTCCCATAAACTGGAATATAACAAACGTTGAGATTAACTTACTAATGACAAAGTGCTGATGAGAAGCAGCAGGTAGCTGAAAGAAAGACCTCAGAACTAGTGAGAAGGAAGGTACTTCAGAGTTCCCCCCAATCACAGTTTCTTACAAATTGACATGTATTTCACAATTTCCCCTCAACTTTGAGGGTAAGGAAGACTGATAAGCAAGGAGACATAGGATTTGAAGTCTAATAACTGAAAAATAACTAGAAACAGTTTACCAAGATCATACTTTTTACCTCATTTCAATTAACTGATCTTCTAAGAGACAGGCAGCTTTGAGAATTTATTAATCTAGCACTCACTCTTCATTTTCCTTTCCTCAGAGAGAAAATAAAATATTATGGAACCATAAGTATAGTGTCCTTTGGCAGTATTTAAATTAAATACAATTTTTCCTTTACCTGACTTCAAAGCTGGTTGGTAAGGGAAGGTAGGACTGTCTCAGCTTCATGTTGTAGCACAATGCTTCTCCGTATCACACAGAGTGGCTTTGAACTTTTGAAATTCAAACTACTAGTCTGTTATCTGTTTCTGATAAACTGATTGAATATTATCTAATTTTTAACAGCTGTACTCTTGAAAAATTTTCCTTGGATGGGATGAAATACTTATTTCATTAATTATGCATTCAGCTATAGATTACAGCTAGGCATCTCTCTTTTTAAGTAAAAGGAGGTAGACACAGGGAGCTGAGAGTGCAGGATCTACACCAAGAACAAGATCGGCACCAGTGTTACACACAAGAACCAAGCCAAAAGAGGACTTGATCGTGAACCGCAAGATGATGGATTAGAGAGGCTTCCAAAGAGGAAAGTTGAATTAATCTTTTCCAGGCTTAATCTTTTGCCTCTAGATAGTGAAACCTATGGATGAGTCTATGAATTATAATGAGTGCAACATAATGAAGTATATTGCAGACTGAGTCAGCAGATGCCGTGACCATGATTTGATGGAAAGTGGAGTGAAGTGGGAGGCAAGGGTGAGAAACTAAAGGTCTGAATGGGGCGAGGGATGGACTTTATCTTTGCAAGCCTACTTTCTGTCACAGAGTCATGTCAGAGTCAGCAAGGCATAAGCTGGCCACAGGCCCCTTCAGGAAGCAGCAGATCTCCACAGAAGTAGTTACAGATACCCCATGACACTGACTTTTTGTTATTATGTAAAACAACTGGTACTATGCAAGATGACTCGGAAAGAGTTCTCGTAACATCTGACTTGGTACCGGCATAGGACAGACATAGATCAAGGCATCACCACTGAGAATCTAAAAGAAACTCTCACATTTACAGTCATTTGATTTTCAATACGAGTGTCAAATAACTGAATGAGACAATAATAGTCTCTTTAACAAATGGTACTGGGACAACTGGATATCCACAAGCCAAAGAACAAAATTTGACCTCTACCTCATACAATACATACAAAATTAACTCAAAATGAAAGAGCTAAAACTACAAAATTCTTAGAAGAAAACACAGGTGTGTGTCTTCATGACTGGATCTGGCACTTGTTTCTTAGGTAGGACAGTAAAAGACAGAAATAGATTAACTGAACTTCATCAGTATTAAAAACTTCTAGTCTTCAAAAGACACCATCAAGAAGGTAAAAAGGCAATCTCCTGAATAGGAGGAAATACTCGAAAATCCTACATCTGATCAAAGATTTGCACCCAGGATACAAAAAGAACTCTTACAATTCAATCATAAAAAGACAATCCAATTTTAAAATGAGCAAAAACCTGGACAGGCCTTCAAAGAAGATACACAAATGGATAAGCGCATGGAAAGATCCCCAACATTCTCTGTCACCAGAAAAATGCAAATCAAAACACAATGAGATGCCAGTTCACACCCACCAGGAGAGCTAATCACCAGTGTTGACAGGGATGCATAGAAACTGGGAGAATTACACACTGTGGATAAAAATGTTAAATGGTGCAGCCACCCTGGGAAACAGTATGGCAGTTCCTCAAAAGGTTAAACACAGTTACCGTATGACCCATATGACAGCATTTCCATTCTTAAGTCTATTCCTCAAAGAAATGAAAACATGTTTTCATCAAAACTTGGACAGAAATGTTCACAGCAGCATTATTAACAATAGGCAAAAAGCAGAGGCAACCCAAAGGTCCATCAACTGATAAATAGATAAACGGTTTAGCCCCACAACCGAGTAATGTTTGACAATAAACAGAAATGGAAATACTGACAAGCGCTGTAACATGGATGAACCTTGAAGACGTTTTGTCAAATGAAAAAAGCTAATCATGAAGGACCACACAGCATGTGATTCCATCCATGGGAAACACCCAGAACAGGCACATCTATAGAGACAGAAGTCAGCCTGGTGGCTGCCGGGGGCTGAGGGGGATGGCGGGCTGGGGGTGATGGCCAAGGGATGCAGGCTTTCTTTTTAGGGTGATGGGAATGTTCTAAAATTGACTGTGGTGACAGCTGCACATCTCTGGATATACTAGGAGATACTAACTATGCATCCTAAATAGGTGACTTATATGATACATGATTTTTTTTTTTTTTGGTGCAGGAAAGTAATCAGGTTTTACTTCTTTATTTTTAGAGGAGGTACAGGGGATCGAACTCAGGACCTTGTGTACACTAAGCATGCACTCTACCACTTGAGTTATGCAATCCCCCCTATAATATGTGAATTATATCTCAATAAAGTTAAAAAAAATCCAAAGGCAGGATCTAGACAATTTTCTTAATTGTCTATTTTGGGTGTACATTCATGATCTGAACTCCTCCATGCTTTGACAACATGTCTAAAACGAAGAGAAAATGAAGGCAATGTCTAACTTCAACTGGTTAGTATAATGACCTTTCTGCACAAGGTATTCTGAAATCCATGGAGTAAATACACACAGATTCTATATCCATTCACAAAAATGAAGATGCGTTATGACAATTTTCTGGAACATGCCATGAAAGATTATCCTCTGATTTTATCTAGCTTGCCTCATTGTGGTGAGAGATCACTAAAAAATACTGTTTAGTAGGAAAAAAAAGTTAACTTCTGTGAGGAAAGGTGTGTAATTTTCAACTTCTCTAAGGGTAAATATTATAAGAAAAAATATATAAAGAAATGGCAGAATGAAAGTCAAAGTTTAAGAAACAAGTGCATTATAAAGATAATAAAAGTGTAATTATAATGAAGATACAAAAGAAAGCTGTCCCTGAGAAGCTAGTGTCCTGCAATGCTCTGCGCTGCACTCACGGCTGACGTGCTAGATTTCACACGTACTGGGTTCGCAGCTTGATGTGACCTCCTCTCTGAGTCCTGTGTCTCATTTTCTGAGTTAGTGTGATGATGTGCTGTCACCTCCAGGGAAGCTTCCAACATGGACACTTTCTTTCGGGTGTCAGTCAGCTCTTGCTGAAGCTGTCTCATACAGGCCTAAAGAGAGAACTCTGTTACTGATTTTTAAGTCACCTTATCATTAAGTTACATTAATAATATATAACTCCAACATATGGACTTTGAGAACTATCCCCACAGACATCAATTCACCTCCTTTTCCTCACAGGCACACATTCCTGTTTACTAAATTTCATTAAAGACACAGAAGGCATGACCCTCCTGCCTTACTGATAGTAAGTTAACTTAGACAATGGATGCAGCCCCACCAGCCATTCCCTGCCCCTCCCAGGAAGTGGCCAAGCTTTACCCCCACTGAAGTCTCAAACAGAAATGGGCGTGTGGGTGGGATGAGTGGTGGTAAGTTCCACACTGTGGAACACTCTCCCTCTTTCTCATTAGAGGCTAAGTTCAGAGTCCTTCACATGTTCAATCTGGTGTTTAAATCCTTCCAACAGACTCCTATCTCACAATAAAAATGAGGTTATTCCAATGGCCTCTGGGCACCCGCGACAACCTGGCCTCCCCTGCCTCCTGGACTGCAGTTCCTACAGCTCCCCCCACCCCTCCCACTCACTCCCTTCCTGCCACTCAGGACTCTTAGCTGCTCCTCCTCAGTCTGAAAATGGGACCCCAATGCCAAACTCGTACATCACAGAGCGCTCCAGTTCCTCTGTACTGGACAAACTTACATCCAAATGACAGTAACTGAGCCTTGAACTGAGAATTGTGAGCAGATTATTTAAAAAAATGTTCAAAGTAAATTATAAATAGAACAGGGGAGACTAATTCAAACAGTTTTGCTAAAATTTATATTTGTCTCAAATTATGACTGAATGAAAAGCAGATGCCTTTAAGGAGTGGCGAGGTCATAACAATACATAATTTGAGATGGAAATATTTCAATTTAATTCCAGTTGACATGTATACAAATAAAATTATATCAACTAAAAATATATGAAAAGCTACTGAACGAAAAGTACTGCAAGATACAGTGTTTACACATCAGTTCATCTGGGAAATCTGGATTTGACTGTCAAGGTAATCCACACAATTGAATCTTTTCTTTTATTTTCTTTTACTTTTTTTGTTCACCCAACTGAATCTTAATTTCAAAATACTCATTTTAGGTCTGAGCATTTCATTTATCTGCTTCATCACGACACTAAAATGTGGTGACAGGAAGATTAAAATGATTTCAGCAGTATAAGAGGAAATTACTAAAACCTGCCTGTATCTGTCAACAACTAACAGCTTAATCTCTTAGAATTTCAGGTGACACGGCATCTTTACTCAAAGTAAAGCACCTCTCAGGCCTAACTTTTGTTTGCTGGATACAAGGCATGCTTTTAGGCTGCTTTACAATGTACATATTTACAGCCCACACATTTTTTATATTCAACTAGTTTCAACACTCAGCTTTCATCGGATACTACTTTGAACTTTCTTTGAGGAAGTCTGAAAATCAGTTCCCTTTCTGGGTACTTACTTCCATTTCTGCTCTGTCCGTTACATACTGATACAGTCTGTCCTTTAAACATCTGGATTCATCGATTAACTCCTTGTTTCCTTCCTCCAGCATCAGAACTCGTCTGCTCATGGCTTCAAGTTTTCCCAGGTGATCCAGAAACGGCGCTGGGATATTAAGTATTGTCTTTTTACTTTTGGCCCCACTTTGAGCAGCTTCCAGTTGCTGTCGAAGCAACACGTTTTCGCTTTCTAGTTCACATACTCTCTCCTCCAAGAACGCCTGCTTTCCAATGTATCTGTTGCCTTCCCCTTGTTTGCTCTGAGACAAGGATTCAGTTTCCTTGTTTGAACGCTGGGCTTGGCCTCGGTCTCTATGCACACATTCAAATACCAACGTCGTTGGTCTAAGAGCATCTCTCCTGGGATGGAGCTCAATTTCTTGGCCACGGAATTGACGTTCAGCTTCAGGAAGTTGCTGAGGAAGCACCTCGCTGTTATCTTCTGGGTCAGACAGCTCAAAATCCTTTGTGTCCTGTAAGTGAAACCCCTTATCTCTTACTCTGAACTGTACTCAATAAACTGACATATCATAATTTCCTTTGAAGTGAAAGACTAATCTCTAAGTTTATACAACAAAAAGTTTGCAATATCTGGGTATCCAACTGGAAGAACTTAAGGTGGATACAAATCTCAAACTTTAAACAAGCAGAAATCCCCAAAAGTTTAAAAATTTAATTAAAGACAGTGAATCCATGAAAGTAAAAAAGAAACCACAAAAGGATGTTTAAGAAGCTCAGAACTGGGAAGGCCTTTCTTTCTCTGAAATACAACAAACCCAAAAGGCTTAAAATAAACAATGAATAAATCTGACTACACTTAAAAATTATATCTGACATCTAACCTTTACAGCTACCCCCAAAGGAAGAGCCTTAGCTCTGTATATATTTGGACAGGTTAAACTTCCTAAAAAAAATTTTCCTGAGAATGCTCCATAAATATTCTCCCTTTCTAACATTTTTAGAGCAAGTTATAAGAATTACATCTACGGATAAGTGATAAATCTAAGCACTGTACTAAGCACGTCTACAAACATCAGTTAACTCAGTTAGCTGTGACAATTCTGGAATAAAGGGTTAAAAACACAAGCAAGCTGCAGGGTTTCCCCCAGGTCTTCTGACTCTCTCTTACACCAAACCAACACTACTTCTCTAGGACAAATATATAAACACAAGAGAAGCCTTCTACTTCCCTAATGGTGAATACACTAAAGGTAAAGAAGCTCAAATTTACAGAGCTCTTCTTAGAAAATCAGGAGACTATTTGCTTCTGCAATAATTTTTATGTCTTCTTCATGGTGTTTATAACAGTAATGGATGTGAAGTAGCAGGGAAATACAGTGAACTGTTTTATTAAAAATAAAATACTGATCAATAAATTATCACTAAGTATAGATTATGGTATGTCACTATATTCAAAAGCTCCTTGTACTGAAATTGCATACCACATGGAGCAGAGCATTACTTTTTATCACACGTAGGAGAACAACACCCAGACTATGGTTTCTGAACTGACTATACTTTTTCCTCCTTACCATCAGTGGAAATGATAAAGTAACCTCTCCATTCATCTATCAAAGGAGTGAGATCACTGCCAGAAACTAGAATGCCTGCTGTTAGTAGCAACAGTTTTGAGATCATGGAAAGTTCATCAATTCCTATAGGAAATATGAACAGCCTCTCCTCGGATGAGGCCATTGTGAATGTCACTATGTCACTGTTGCAGGCAAATGGATTTGAATTCAAAATATTGCTTTATCCAATGAACCAGAAATGAAACCCCCAGAAAATATATTTACATATATAGGCTTTTAAAACCCTCTATACTTTCTATACCTATAGTATTGGTTTTTAAACTATGTAAGTATACAAATTCATACACACACGTGTTTGAAGATGACTAAAGAAAATACCTCAGCATTCATTTTCTTGTTAGTCTTTTCTGCCTCCTTTTGTTGGGAAAGATGATGGGCCAGGATTTCATCTTGTATTACTCTGGCATTCTGCTCTCGAGAAAGTTGTCTCTGAGCATCATTTTGCTCTTCTAAAACCTGGAGACATATTTCATTAGGTTTGGGGTTTTATACCATGAAAAAAAGTCAAAAAAAGCTTAGGAGGGGAATCTTAAACAAAAATTTTTTTAAACTGTTAAAAAGAAGTAGCCTTTTTAAGCACAGGGATATTTACTGCACATAAATAACTCAAATTCTAATATATACAACAGCTAAATTTATCACAGAGCAAAAACACAAAGGATGCAGTATCATGAAAGTAAAATTTTTTTAACACTTTTTAAATTGAGTTATAGACATTTTACAATGTGTCAAATTCCAGTGGAGAGCACAATTTTTCAGTTGTACATGAACATATATATATTCATTGTGACTTTTTTTTTTGTTGTGAGCTACCACAAGATCTTGTATATATTTCCCTGTGTTATACAGTAAAATCTTGTTTATCTATTCTTCATATGCCTGTCGGTATCTACAAATTTTGAAATCCCAGTGAAAGAAAATTTCTTTATAAGGCATTTAACCAATTCCATCACAGTCTCAAGGCAATTCAGCCTGGATTTTAACTTCAAAAAGCCAGAATTAACACATGGATTTGAAATAGACTTGTTACTCTGTTGAATGGACCAAAACCGTCAATCCTTATGTTAATGATTAAGCTCAATTTAACTTCCATTCCTTCATTCAGAAAAGACACAGAGCATCTATTAGATGCCAAGAACATCAAGAAATTAGTAAGTTAAGCTCTAAATGTCATAGTTCATGTTTAGGATGAGATAACTTTTATTTGTTTTAAATGAAAATACAGATAAATTCAAAAGAATATTATAAATAATATTGATGAAACAGTGTTAGAGATACGCAATTTTCACCTAAGACTAATTTACCTGGTTTGGTTTATTCCTTATGCTCTTCCGTTTGCATTCTAGTGCCCGGGCAGTGCTTTCAAGTTCTTGGTTCGCGGAAACTTGCTCATTGCATTCTTTCTCTTTTCTTTTTAAGTCATCCTTAGTGTTTTCATATAATATATAAGCATTTTTCTTCTTCTTTGTTTCTTGTTCTAATGTTAATCTGCAGTGAAATATGCTTACCTTAAAATTTATTTTGTTAGAAAATAAAAAGTTCATTTTATGATCTGGTTCTTCACAAGCTGATTTATTACCCCAATGGAATTTCTATGTTCTCAATTTTTTTTTTCATTTTTAAGTCTCACATTTTAAATTCCTCACTTCAATCTCTTCATAAAGATAGACTATATATATGTGTATATATATATATATATATTTGAAAAGTAGCAATGAAAAGACATAATGCTACTGAGTTTCAGTCAAGAGTAACTCTGGTCAATAGTGTAGGAAAGAAAATTTGCAATTATTCAGTAAGGTTTGAATTGAAAATTACCCTTTCCCCCCCACATAGTCATAAATTACTCCTTCATTAGGACAGAGAATTTAGTCATTAATTAAAAGAGAAGTTGCTATTTAGAAACAGGTTTATAATTTCATGAGAAATAAAATTTCAACTTCATGTGATATTACAGGGACTCCTACATGATCTCCAGGGGAAGGTAACATCCGCAGATGTCTTTTCAAGAACACTGACCCACTAATTAGCATAATCCAAGGCGAGGCTGGGGAGTCTACTCCCTGATGCCCTACACTTTATGTTTCTTCTTTTGCAGCACTTTGAACTTACCTTGTTGAATATTATTTATTTTAGTAAATCATTTTTAAATCCCTTTTGGTACAAGGCAGGATCCCTATTAAGTAATTAAGAAATAAAGAGTAACCCGTGCTTTCAGCATACACCTTTGAACTGGTCTTATCTCTGTATGAGAGAGATGCTGAATAAAGTAACCAGTAATCACTTTCCACTTTACTTTTTAGTCCATCCATTCATATGTTAAGAGTCAAACTGCATAAATTTTTTTAAAGTTTCTGCCTTGAGAAAAATGGTCATTTCATAATTCTGCAAGTGGGAATGTAAAGTAATATAAACTTTCTGGAGGACAATTGAGAGATAAGGACCAAAGATTTTTTTAAAGAAATATAGAATGAGTGTGTGTGTATATATATATATAGCTGTTATTTCCAAGAGTCTCATATTCCACAATATTAATGAAATTTTCTCCCCTGTAAAATCCCAAAAGGTAAGTTAGCAATTTTAAGACTTTTCCTACATACCTACAGTATTAAAGTAAACATAGAGTTCAAATATTTCTTTAAAACCAAGAAATTCAGTACCTCATGCTGCAGAGATGTCGTTCCCACTCCACATTTTGAAGTTTTAACTGTGATTTTGCTTCTCTTGTTTTCAACAGCTCTGCTTGTAGCCAGTTCACCTTATTTTCCATTTCTTTAATTTTTCCTGTAAGTAGTGCACAGTCAGATTCTTTCAGTTCTATTGATCTGAATGAATGAACTGGATCCTCAATTTTCAATAACCTATCAGAATCTGCATTAGGAAGAAAACAAACATAGAAACAAAATATATGAATAATTTTTGTGTATAAAGGACTGTGCATTTTCACATTCATTCATCCATATATTGAACAAATGGATATTGAGCATCTATAACATGGAAGACATTCTTCTAAGCTCTGCAGATATTAAAAGAATGACAAAATAATATTATGAACATTATGCAAATAAATTTGACAATTCAGATGAAGTGGGTAAAATTCCTTGAAAGAGAGAAATTACAAAAGCTCAATTAAGAAAGAACAAATAAGCTAAAAAGCCCTATATCTTAAAAACCAAAACAAAAGTCCTATTTAAAGACCTTACGACAAAGAAAATTCCAGTCCCAATGGTTACACTGGTGAATTCTACCATATATTTAAGGAAAATTTAATACCAATTCCACACAAAGTCTCCTCGAAAAACGAAGAGGAAGAACTATGTCCTCATTCTATAAAACTAACATTACCCTGAATCCAAAACCAGACAAAGGTATTACAAGAAAGAAAACTAATATCATGAAAATGGAGGTAAAAATTCTAAACAAAACATTAGCAAATTAAATCCAACAATACAGGAAAATTCATCACGACCAAGTGCGGTGTATCCCAAGAACGCAGGGCTGTTTTAACACGTAAAAATCAATGTTATTCATCATATTAACAAACTAAAAAAGAAACCATATGATCATGTCAGTGGATAAAAAGAGGCACTTGCCAAACCTCAGCATCTATTCCTGATAAAAACTTCCAGCAAACTAGGAACCAAGGGAACGTCTTCACTATGACAAAGATCCGTGCTAACCCTACAGCTGACACCATACACAATGGTGAAAAACGGAACGCTTTTCCCAGAAGGTGAGGAACCGGACAGGACTGGCTTCTCTTACTCCTTCTATTCAGCATTGTACTGGAGTCAGTGCAATCAGGCAAAATAAAGGACCAAAAGACATCTAGATGGGAAATGAAGAGGTAAATGTGTCTGCTAATCAGCGGGGAATACGATTACATGATGCGAGTCAGCTAACTCCAACCTGTGGGCTGGGTTGCTTGCTTTGGTAAAGTTTTACTGAAATACAGCCACGTCCATTAACTTGTGTATTGTCTATGGCTACTCTTGTTGCAACACTGACAGAGCTGATTAGCTGTGACAGAGAATGTATTTATTGGCTGCAAGTCTTAAATGTGAACTCTCTTTAGTAAGACAGTAGTTTAAAGAAGAAAAATCTTGACCACCTTTGGTTACGTAGAAAATCTGAGAGAATCCATAAAAAGGCTACTAGAACTAATAAATGTGTTCAGCCAGGTTGGAGGGCACAGAGTCAGTATACAGAAATCAGCTATATTTCTATCATCAGAAACTAAAATTTAAAATATAGTATTTTGAAACAAACAAATAAGTAAAAATACACTATTTACAGCTGCACTGAAAAATAAGAAATACAGGTAAACATAAAAGATGGAAAGACCCAGACACTAAAAACTCTTAAAATATTACTGAGAAAATCAAGGAAGACCTATATAAATGGAGAAATGAACTTTGTTCAGGGTTAAAAATTCCATTTTGTTAAGAAGTCAATTCTCCCCAAATTAATCTACAGATTCAACATGATCTACATCTCATTTCCAGGACACTAGCAGACTTTTTTTTTTTTCACATTGACAAGATGATTCTAAAATTCATGTGGAAAGAAGGGTAATAAAAGGAAACAAGATGAAGCCAGAGGACTGTGGCCTTTAACCATGGAGCTACGAGAAGCAGGAGCTGGATTTTAGGCAAGGAGGTTAACAAAGACCTGAATTTTAAAAACTATCTAGTAATCATGCTGGCGGCGTAGACCAAGGTTCCAGGAGGTGGAACGGCGGAGAAGAAAATCCTGAGGTGATTTCAGCGTTCTAGGAGGGAAGCAGTGATACCCTGACCTTGGGTGAAGGCGTAGGAGCAGCAGAGTCAACAGAAAGCACAGGGAGTGGGAACGGTCACAGCCCCCGGCTGGCAGCGCACAACACGTCTGCTTCTGCTTTGACACAAAGCAGGTTTCTGAGACGCAGCGGACTGTAACGGAGCTGTGCTCCCTGGGGCAGTACTAGGTGTGCAAAGGTTACCACGAGATACTTAAAAAGGCTGTGTAGTCATATGGGGGACCTACATTTACTCTCCGGGCCAAGTTGTTCGATTAGCCTCAGGGTACTCTTACAATTAGGGGAAAGCGACTTGTGATCCTCAGAAGCTGTTTCCGGTGCCAGAGTTAAGTCATCGAGGTCATCCACAGAATTCACCTGCTCTGTGACCTACAAATAAATAATGCTATTTCACAGTGTCTCCAACATAGTTGTAAAATACGCTCAGTGTACAGAGGTGATAAATATCCATCTTTTTATGAGAGCAAAAACACAGACAATTCTCCAAACAACTGATTTTCGTCAGAAGGCTAACTTTATCAATAATGTTTCTAAATTATTTTTAAGTAAATGTCTCTACAACAAAGGAGGATTTTCTGTTTTTCCACTCTATCTTTTATAAATTTTTTTTTACTACAGGAAAATATTTTTGATTAATATTTTACTATACCTTGCCCTTTTTAGTAGACATTTTCTTTGAAGACCTGAAAAAAGAAAAAAGCAATTCCTTTAAGCCAAATACTAAATATTGAAAATACAAGAAGTATGTAAATCTATTTTTTATATAAAACCTTTGCATTGATAATTTTCAATAAAAGGGATTAAACAAAAAATGGAAACAGTAACAATAAAGGACAAAGAAAGCATATCAATTATATTATTAACAAAGTATTAAATTTAAATCAAGCAGACAAGGAAAGGAAAAGGAAGAACATAAAATTACTTGTGTTATTTGATAGGAAAAAATATACCAGGATTTTCTTGTTGTTGTCTTTTTCAATAAAAACTGGCTTTCATGGCAATAAAACCTATTTGGAAAGTATTACTTAAGTCCTTATACGAAAGAAACCGTTTTCTAATAACCATGACATCAGCTTTTTTGAGGACTTAGTGTGCAACTGCTGTGCATTATTATCAGCACTTTACGTGTCTTAAAGACATTTTAATCCTCACAACAATCCTGGGAGGTAGGTAATACATCAGGTACTTTACCCAGGAAGAAAATGAGGCACAGAAAGGCTAAGTCATTTGTCGAAGCCCCTATGTCTGCCCAGAATTCCAACCCAGGCAATCGGGCTTCAATACTTGCATTTCACAGTATGCTAAGAAAGTAATATTTACTTTTAAGCATTTTTAACTAATGTAGTAAATGAATCTCTATTATTATTCTATGTCTAGGTATAATTATAAGTAATAATTTCTGGGGCATATGTCCAGAAGGAACCCTACTTCAAAATGACACCTGCACCCCAATGTTCATAGCAGCACTATTTACAATAGCCAAGACATGGAAACAGCCTAAATGTCCATCAACAGATGACTCGATAAAGAAGAGGTGGTAGGTGTATTTATACAATGGAATACTATTCAGCCATAAAAACCAACAACATAACGCCATTTGCAGCAACATGGATGCTCCTGGAGAATGTCATTCTAAGTGAAGTAAGCCAGAAAGAGAAAGAAAAAAACCATATGAGATCACTCATATGTGGAATCTAAAAACAAAAGCAAAACAAAACAAATACAAAACAGAAACAGACTTATAGACATAGAATACAAACTTGTGGTTGCCAAGGGGGAGGAGGGTGGGAAGGGACAGACTGGGATTTCAAAATGTAGAACAGATAAACAAGATTATACTCTACAGAACAGGGAAATATACACAAGACCTTGTGGTAGCTCGCAGTGAAAAACATATGTGACAATGAATCTATGTATGTTCATGTATAACTGAAAAATTGTGCTCTACACTGGAATTTGACACAACATTGCAAAACGACTATGATTCAATAAAAAAATGTTAAAATAATAATAATAATTTCTGAATCTTAACACCTATTTTTTAAAAATAAAAAGACTTTAGACCTAGGCAATACTGGAAATCTACTTTTAATAAAGATTTGCTTTTGCTAAAGACATTAATCAGCGGGCATTCATTATCCATTCAGCTGTTTGTTCATGCATCTGACAGGTCCTTATGGAGCATGATGGCTTTTTTAATTTAGAACTTAGTAATCCAAAAGTAATCATCTGTGATAGATTGTTAACAGTTTATTATTCTATCGTATATAAACAAAATCTTCCCCTTCTTCCTAGAATCTAAACAAATATTAAGTTAATATAATCTGGTATTTTGTAATAGCATACAAAACCATAGCCACTCATGATGATACTGTCAAGGACACTATAAAATCTAGAATCATCAAGGAATGATTAAACCCTATTCAGTATGGCCTAAGTGTTTGTATAGTCATTATGAGTATACAATTTTTAAAAAATCTATGGACAATGGTGTAACTTTAAAGTCATTATCTGCATATTCAATTGCATAAGAATATTACGCTTCAGAACTAATGAATAAGCCTTACAACAATACCATACATGAATACTTTACTACAGTATTTTAAAGATAACAGTACAATCAATACACTTTCTAATATCAGAAATTCAAAGTTAAATTGAAAAACACATCTTCTATGGAATCTCATCCAACAGCACAGAGACATCCCCTACAAACTATCATCTCATCATTAAAAACAGAAAGGGAACCCCCACGAGCCCCACGTTCCCCTTCAGTTATCACCCAGTCCTCTCCTGCCTTCCCAGGGAATGTCCTCTGAGGGGCTGTTCACACTGATTCCCTGCAGCCCGGCTTCCCTGGGGACGTATTACTGAAACTACTTCCGGTCAAAGGCACTTGTCCTCATCTTAGCCTTTCGGCAGAGTTCCTCCGACACAGGTGAGAATCCTCTTGCTTTGGCCTGTGCACTATATGCTGCTGTTCTATTTCCAGAGAAGGTAATCACTGCTAATACGTCTTCAGCTAGAAATAAAGAATTTGTAGGTTTTACCTGCCACAACCTTGATCTCCTTCACTTAAACTGCTGTTGTCATTCCTGTGTAGGAGACCACCAGCCAGCGAGGCAGTCTTCGCAAATACACGTGAAGTCACAGATGCTTTTAATGTCCGTTTTCCACGTTCATTCTTTACTCCCTTCATGTGCAAGCCAGGACAGCTACTTTAAAACAATCCATAAAAAAGCCTATTTTTAAAATATAATTCTACTGATAAATTAAAAAAAAACCCAATTTTTGTAAAATTCCAACTCTTACCCATCTTCAATCATTTATTAATTCACAAAATGGTTAACAAGTGCCAACCATATGCAAGGAAACACAAATTCTTGCTTCAAAGACAGATTTACAATTATGATACAATGTGATACGCAAGAGCTGACATATGAAAGTAAAGTGAGCATGAGGAAGGCTTTACAGAAGAGGGGAAATAAACAGGAATCATGAGCAAAAGAGACAGGAGGAAATTATTCTACTTAAGAGATTAAGAGATTAGAATGTGAGCACAAAGATTAGGCACATGGCATTTAGGTGTGTCCTAGGAACCTGGAAGGAAGAGTACAAAATATATGGAAGCAAGTAGAGAGATGAGTCTGGGAAGAAATTCTGAACAACATCTAGGAAAAGAATAATTACCTACTGCTGAATACTGATATAGGCTTACCTATCAGAATCTCCTTTCTGCAGAGCAGGAAACCGCTGGTCATCAGTTTTTCCCCTCTTCCTCTGCTGAGTTAATCCTTCATGATAGCTGCCATCACATATGGTTTCTGATCCTTTCAGTTCACCACTTTTGCTCCTGTTCTCTTCTACTTCAACCTTCAGTGAAGGCTTCATACAAACGGTAATTATTACTTTATTCATTATAAAGACTTTGTTATCATTCACTTTATCATTTGACACAGAGTTTGCCCTGATTTCAATTGATTAAGGTATTTTTGTGCTTATTTTAATTTTTATCATTTCAAGTCATTGGAATGTTTGTAAATTCTGCTTCTTTCTGTTTGAGGAAAAGAAACAGAAATTCCAAAATTTCAAAAAGGACTTTCTGAATGTTGTGCTCTTACATCCACTCTTCCCCATGTGAATGGCACAGACAGAGAAATAGACAAAGGCATAAAATTTGTCCTCTTCTGTCTTTACCACCAAGATTTTGTATTAAACAGCCAGATTTAGAAGATGTCGAACCTTGGTGCTTCAGTAACAGAAAGGAAACATTCTTCTTTCTGTGCTAAAGCTATCCTTTCCCCACTACTTTTTATAATTCTTGTTTCATTTGGATCCTGGGGTATCAAAATGTGGTGTTTAATAAAACATATAAACCCATGTTTACCGAAAGGAGCAGAGTGAAACTGATGAATTGCCAGTTAGTGTGGAATTCTGCAGAAGGAATAATGCTTCCCAATTTCACATTCAATAACCATGGCCATTTTATAGCTAGATGGCATAGGAGTAATGAGTGATCTACCTTAGCCCCACTGTTTACTGAAAACGGGAACACAACCAAGAAAGGTTAAGTGATTTGTCCAAGTTCCCTAAAGCAGTATTCCCCAGCATTTTACGGTGTCAAAAGAGATGATACAATTCTGTAACACTAAATCTAATAAGCTACCAAATAAATACATCAAATTGATCAGATAAGTGTGACTTTGGCAAAGTTGGGGGCAGGGCTCATCTCCTTTTTCTATTAAAGGGGAACACCTTCAGATTTCCATCTTTAACACTCTTTGCACCTCACACAACAGAACACACACATTTTAAAAATGTATTACTAGAACTAAAAAAAATTCAGTGCATCTCAAAACTCAAGTTTCTCAAAACTCAAGTTTTCTCCTTTGGAGATAAATACTGAATTTTTTTTGCTGAGGGTTCATACTACCTATATGATAGAATCATACATGTCAAAACTTCCTACATTTTATTAAATAATATAATGTAAGTGTCTGCCTCAACAGAAACACCCGGAAGTGGTGACTCAAGAGTATGTGGGAGCACATGTATTCTTAAGAATATCTCAAAGTGGCCATGATGGAATTCTGTGTCCAGTGATCAGTAAAACAGAGAAGCCTGCACTCACTAACGCACAACACACGGATCAGTTTAGTGAGAGCACGTGCTTATATATCCCTTCTCTCAGTCACTGCTTCCTTCCCATTCTATGGATGTGCAACTTACATTTAAGCCAATAGATTAAAACAAAAAAACAAAACCCTTGAGCTTATTATATTTCTTAAGCTATTTCACTCGCATTTATTCCGGCTCAGAAGGTCACGTGGCACACAGCTGAATTACTTTCCCACTTCATACGAAAGACTGGCACAGAGACTTAGGTTGATTAAGGAACAAAACCCAGGAAAATGCTTCCCTGAGTTCCTGTTATTTAGATGGCAGAAATAGTCTGTTTCTACACAATTACATATTTAGATGACCCCGTTTTATACATAGGCTATTTTCCTAAGTGGAAAATCAGATCAAGTATGGATCAGAATGGAAGAGATTATTGATATAGAGAAAAAAAACAAGAGCAGTAGCAAAGGAACCTCTACCTCTTTTTGAAGCTGAATTTTCTTTTTCCAAAGCCAGGAATTCTACTTGTAACATGCCTACCTCATTGTTAAACCTTTCCATATCTTGGTGTAACTCTTTTAGATATACTTTGGATGTTCTGTTACCATTTGATGGAGAAGAACTCACATTTCCTAATTCAGGGTCCAAGATTTTAGAATTACTAGCACCGCAGTTATCTGCAAGCAATGGCTTCTGGAGCTGGTCTTGTATTGGTTTGGTTTTCTTACAAGTATTTGAAACAGCAGACATATTGTGACTTTCTATTTGAATCATGTGTTTCATCTCACTGGAGAGGTCAAGCCACAAACCAAAAAGGCTTTTTGGGTCACTTACCTGAGGTGCACGTCCAATGTCTGATTTCCAGTGAGTATTTTGGCTCCTTTTTGGTTTTCTTTTTGTAGCCAATTCTTGGTCTTCATTCACTGTAAATGGAACTCGGTTCCTTACTTCATTTTCTCTGTCATTACGAAAACTCTCCTTGGTTTTGTTAAAAACGTGTTCAGTGTCTGGCTTATCGTTTTCATCCAACTTATTTTCATTTAAATAAAGTTTTGAAGATGACTGGCAACCATACTTTCTTGACTCAGACTTGGAATAAGATGCAAAAACATTTTCAAGACTGGGCTCTTTGTGTTCAGAGACTGCCTGGAATCCTATAGAGACAGAGGCTCCAGGTGCATCCTTTTCCTCAAAATCAAATGTATTATCTGTCACGTTGGAAGGTAGTTCCTTTAAGTCACCATGTAGTTCAGAGTTGTCAGGTAGCGGCACTACCTTACGATGAAAAGTAATTTTGCCTTTTTCATGGATTTTACTCATTTTCTGGTTTGACTTCTTTGTGATAAATTCTGAATTATGTTTCCAGTCGAATTTGCCTTGTTTGACCCACATGTCCTCATGCTTCTCCACACAAGAATGTTTTGAAGATACAGGTACGTCCTTTCTGTCATTTTCCTTATTCACTTCTGGTTCTCTAGGCGTTTTTTGCAGATGCACAAGTGAAAGATTAATCTGGTTGATTTGATCTTCAGATTTCTTTTCTTTCACAGTACGTGCTTGTGAAACACATTTATCCTTAAGTAGTCAAGTACAGATAAAGAAAAATTAGAAAATAATTAAAATTTAACAAACTTCGTAATCTATGTTGGGCTACTCACAAACTAAGAAGTGAAACATAACTTGCCTTAGCCTTGAAATAGAAGAAAAACAGGAACTCAGAAACCTAACTTTGTCACTGTTTGTTTGAACTAAACAATTCACACGTGTTAAATCTACCAAGAATTAAGAGATTAGATTTTTAACATTACAAAGATTTCCTCA
Organism: Camelus bactrianus; assembly: GCF_048773025.1. NCBI lineage: Eukaryota > Metazoa > Chordata > Mammalia > Artiodactyla > Camelidae > Camelus > Camelus bactrianus. The sequence goes on from NC_133566.1 coordinate 2,918,896, forward strand.
CTAAAAAATATTTCACCTCTCGTACTTTAAATAGTGAGCCCCTCCAGTGCATGTAAAGATTTTTTTAAAGGACTAATAACTGGAGAATAAGCAAACTGTAAATTATTAGGTGCCAAAATCAATTAACATCAATCAGAAAGAGGAACAAATTCCTGAATTTTAATGCAAACGATATACTATGATAGTGATCTATCTCAATATGTATTCTCTGCATCCACTGAGTTCTGTTATACTCTAACATTCACTAGTGAGAGTGAATGAAAGCATTTTTAATAATATTTACTGGTTTCCTACCCTGAAATGAAATAAATTAGAAAGTTTTTGTTTCTTCCCTAACAATAAAGGTCCAACCCTGGAAGGTTTGATTCTCTTACTAGGCAGTTGGGTTGACTCTATGACCCCTATTCTCTCCCTGATTGTAGATTCTGAAATCGATTACATAGAGATCACAAGACAGAAGAAATCTTTCATCTTGGCATCAATGACTTGCAATTTGAAACTGCAAATTTTGGACCACTGGGAATGACTGTTCCTTACATGAAACTAACTCAGTGGCCATCACTGCTATATTATTTACAATTTCAACTGCTTATATCACATGATTTAATATTTGATATCACCTTCTTTATTATGTGTGGAAGTTATAAAAATGGAAGAAGTAAACAATACTCAGGAAGGTTTTTTGCCTCAATTCCAAGGATAAAGTTTAACTATAAATTGCTATCGATCCTAACAATACTTTAAGTTTTGTAATTAGATAAAATGCTATTCAAAACTAAATATTAAATAATTATTTATTGACTCTAAAAGTCTAGTCTGAAAGGCAATTTCTTTTGAATTTGAATAACTGTGTTATTAAAGCACAGAAAACAATATAAACCAGAAGTTTAAATTTACATTTTCACATACCTGTGAGAGGTTATTTTCACTCCCATCAAGTCTTTCTTGCTCTTCCTCAGATGCCCTTTGGAAGTCTGGGTCTGCTGAAAAATGAATATGCTTAGTTAAACTTCACTACTTAGAACAGCTAGATAAAAGGCATCATCTTTATAAAAACATAAACATTTCATCAATTGACAGTTTAAATTAAGCTTAATCTTTAGCTGGATATTTACTTCTTTAAGAACTACTTCTAACTATCTAAAACTTCAACAAACTATTTGGGAAATACTAGATGTTACCAGATAAAGGCATACAAACATCTCAAAGTTTCACTCACAAATTGATTCACCAGACATGAACAAAACAAAGAGAAATAAAACAAAATTTTAAAATACAGTAGAAATATACAAAGTCACGATAGACTCTATTCTCTCCTCCTAACAGTACCTTTTTAACAACATACCAAGCTTCAAGAGCAATGTTATTCATGGTTTCCAAAATTACGGTTACTTTTTATGCTTTTATCTTTCCTTAACCTGAAATGTTTCCCTCTATTGTTCTGACAAGTTCCTTTTCCTCTTTGAAGACTCAGCTGCTCTGTGAAGTCCTCCCTGATTGCAGCTGTCTTTCCACAGAGACACAGGGATCTCTTTCCTTGGAGCTACCTTGGTACCTCACAGATTTTTCTAGTGTGTCTTCACCAGCTGAACTGTAAACTATTTCTTTACATGTCTATCCTCTTTGCTCCCATGCTGTAGAGGACAAACTCTTAAAAGTATCTGTGTATAAACAGTATTTATTAGAAAAACTTTGAGTTTAGAGCTTGTAGTCACTACTATAGGAGATAACTGAGAATCTTTTGTAAATACAACATTAATTCTGCAGGTAAGGAAAGAAAAGATAAAACTATAGGAGCAGAAAAAATATTGTATGACATTACTACAGCTCTGATTATATCACTGATTAAGGCACTAAATTCATTGGTAAATAAAGTAGAACACATATTAGATATGGTTAATCAACAGACTGGGTATCCTAGAAGAATTAGAATTGATATCCCATATATTATTTTTAAGTGATAAAGCACTCCTTAAAAACCAATATCCTTTTCGACCCATCAATCCATTAAAAATAATAAAACAAGCTGATATACTGTGTGGACACAGTTAAGAAGGAGGTCCTGTGTAGCAAAATCCAATGACTGCCACTACTGCTGGGAAAGCCACTTCTAAAATACAGAAAGGCAGAGAATATACTAGAAATACTTTGATATTTAGTTGCAGAGGTGCTTTTTCAGTTACACTGACTATAGCTATAACAAATATTTATAAATTCAGAGCTAGGTAAAAATAAAGCTAAGAAACAATACTTTGAGAAGGGAATCTTTGGATGTCCACCTAGGTTTCCCAACTACTCACAAAGCTCTAGACATCATCCTCCTACCCACTCTCAGGAGTGTGCTAAATACTACTCAGAACGAACTTACTTTCACCTAATTCTCTTTGCTATTTAATATGTTGCTTTGGTCAGAGGATGAATGTAAATGTCATGCCAAAAGGTATTGTCTGGTTGTAGGTTGCATAAAAGGAGTAAACACAAAGGAGATCCTGCCACAAAATGATTTCTGCAAAGTCGGAGTGTGGTGAAGCCACGCACAGGTAGACTATGGCTAGTTCTCTATGCTGCTTTATTACCTTCTTTGCTGCTTCTCTTCTCTGGCAGCTGTGACTCACACAGGCCACGGAGCGCTGCATTTTCTGACAGAGACACGGCTCCAATATTCACCCGGTCTTTATCTACCAGGGTCGTCTGCCTCAGTTCTGTGGGTGCTGACTGGTTTGTGGTCACTGATTGTGATACCAACGGACATTTGTCAACTTTCAAATGCTTGGCTCTTTGACCAGCCTTATTATTGAGGCTCAGACTAGTAGAATCCCAGTCTGAAGAACCTGAAAACAAAGTTTCCACTTATTGGAATGTGAATAACAATACAAACTTTTACAAATTCTCTTCCCAGAGCAGCAGCCCCACGTCCGCAGCCCCACGCCCTCCTCTCCCCCAAACACACTGCTCCTTCCCAGCTGGTTGTACTTTACATGTCATTGCTGTTCATATAGGGAACCACTGTCTCTTTTTTCTAAGTTTAATTTTCTAGTATTACTAATTTGGATTCACTCATCACTCTCTATAAAACAGTCAATATTCAATAAGAGCTTTAGGAATAATTATGATTCTTCAACATATGAATTTTTTCATTAACAAAATGTATGTCTAACCAGCCATTTACTGGATGTTTAAATATGCATGACAGTATTGAGTCCTAGAGACGTGGGCTTTAAGAAAACTTTTACTGAATGGTACTACTTAAATTACAATGAGACAGTCTTTCCTCAATGTACCAATATCTTCAGAATTCTTACCTTAAGCCGTGGATAAACATCATAAATTTATATAAGAAAGGATAGCCTTGAGTGACTAATTTTTTCCATATAAAAATAGGGTAAATCTAGGTACAAACTAGGTCCAAAGAGTACAGAGTGCCACGAGACAGGAAATATATAACAAAAATGTTTTCCTTTTTTAAAAAGAATTAAGTTGTCAGATTCAAACTTTTTAAGACAAGTTAAAGAAAAAAAGGCAAGAAATGTATAAGTGAACTTTAAAGCCCACTTCATCACAAGGGCCCCTTTATTATTTCACACCCATGAACCCTGTTTAAAACAGCAGTTCTCAAGTGTCATCTGAGAAGCCCTGAAGCCCCATGTTCCCTCCACCTAGGGAGTCCAGGAGGTCAAAACTATTTTCACAATAATACTGAATGCTATTTTCATTCTCATTTTTTGTTAAGTGTGCAGTGGAGGTTTCCAGACACATGACATGTGGTAACATCATAGCTCTAATGGCTAATGGAATGTTTGTGTGTGCTTGTTTTTTAATTTTTCAGTTCTATTTTCTAATATACTAAACATCAATAGATACAACCCACTTAAAAGTTCTTCAGAATTCTCAATAATTTTTAATAGTATAAAAAATATCCTAAATCCAAAAACTTTTAGGATTATTGTTTTAAAAGATCGTATCTACCAAACATTAAGGTAGGACTAATTACTTCCATCATTTTTAATAATCAAAGACACCACACAGAGAGAGAGAGAGAGAGAGAGAGAGAGAGAGAGAGAGGGAGAGAGAGGGAGAGGGAGAGAGAGAGAGCATGCTAATCAAAACATCCAGTTGGCTTAAGACCTTTGGGCTAGGGAAATAACTCTGTGGTAGAGCACATGCTTAGCATGCACAAGGTTCTGGGTTCAATCCCTAGGACCTTCATTAATAAATAAATACAGAAATAAATAAATATCATCAATGTGATAGCACTAGATGAAATAAAGTGAAATATGACTGACATGTTAGCAAGTGAAGCTTTACCCTACATAAAGTTCAGAATTCAATTAAGCATTTTAAAACTCTGGAAAAATCTTAGAACCTAATAATCAATCTCTCAGAATCCCTGAGAAGTATAGGGACTCCAAGCTGAGCACTTTAGTCTCCCAGCATCAATAGAAACATCCAAGTCAAAGCTGACATTTTAAAAGTCTATTTCTTATGCTTATATATATTTTTCAAACATGGATACCAATAATAACATCTGCCGCATTTATGTCATCTTTCAATTAAATTTGAAGAAATAAAAGGAATTAGGAATAAGAAGACTGTACTCCTCTTCAGACTTAAATTTGTATTGCAAAATTTACCTGATTTGAATGTTTGTAAATTCTTCATTTCTCCTGTTTTATTAGGAACAGAATCTTTCACTCCAACTGCAGGCTGAATGGTTTTTGAAACAAACCGATTAATAATGTACATTTGATACAATCTGTAGTAATAATTCGGGGGGGGGTCTAGCTCAGTGATAGAGTGCCTGCTTAGCAGTGCATGAGGTCCTAAGCTAAATTCCCAGTACCCTCATTAAAAAAAAAAATCAAGATAAAAGTATAAAAGTTTTTACCTTCAAGTGAGGATATTTTTCAGTAGAATCTAAAAGCCAAAAGGGACACATAATCAATTATATGTAAATATGAAAGCCAACTATCCATTCACACAGTTAGTACTGAGTGCAATCCTCATGCTTGCTTTGGAAATGGACACGTTAGGTTTCGGTGTCTTGTTTTTCAGGGGCAGTTAGGACAGCAACAAGACAGAAACATGAGTCCATTATAGACACTCAATGAAGAGCAGGAATACAGGCTTAACAGAACATGCAGTTAAGATCTCAAAAGCACGATTATGTTTCAAGTGACTTATTTATAAAACAGAAACGTGCACATGTACCAGTGTGAACTTGCTGCCTGAGGAGGAGAAACGCGATCTCCAATCAGAGGAACAAGTCACGGCTCCAAGAAGACAAATGTGAAAGCTGACAGTAAAACGCAGCAGCACATCTTTCGTGTGCCTGACACCATGAGTCTACAAGTACTTATCATACTCTTCAATTCGTTCTGCGATTTAGGAAGTCCACAGCTGTGACGGCAGTCCATTTGTATGTGCAATTCACTTCTCGTCAGAGAAAGTGATATGAATTGATCGGCTTGGATACACACTTGTAGAATACTAGCTCATAAAAATATTTTTCCCATACCCACATGGGCTGTTGGTATGCCTACATTTCTTGGATCCTCTAGCCATCCAAGTTTCTTGATCCACTCATGCAAGAAAGAATGTATACTGAGTTTTCAATATTGAAATCTGGTGATCAAAAAAAATTTTAATTGCCACAGAATTATTAGATACTAAAAGTCTTTCATATTTCAAAACCTGTGCCGTATTCACTGAAAATAACAATGTTAGCATTTATGGAATGAACCCTATTAATTTCTTTTGTTTCCAAAATTAGTTTGGTTTGGTAAATCAGGCTAATGTTTACAAGGATTTTTGTGAAACAACTATCTTATCAAAAAATTAGGTATCCTGAAACAAACAAAAAAAAAGCAGTCAATGCTTCATATTCAAGTTAATCTCATTTGAATAACAAATACCAATACAACATATATCTTCGAAGCCTGATAGGAGGGGTGGCTGTGGTTTACCCCAATTCTAGGCCCCCTCCTGATTCCAGTATTCTCTGGAGTGGCAATGATCTAATCTGGCTTCAGTGCAAATACACTGACGCCATCGAAAGGAGTTCTCTCAAGTTACCTCCTCAATTCCAAAATCACCTACCTGCTGCCTTTTTTTCCTCCTTCCTTCCTTTCACTTTCCTCTTCAAAGGTACCTCTACATCTGTGGTCTTAATTCTTCCCCTTTTCTATTCTTTTGACGGACGATCCCCACCACTTCTTTTTCCTCTCTGCTTAGCAGCACTATCTTACATCTCTAATTTCTACTTCAACTCTTTGCCTCCCTCTGGCTATGAACGTGCTCAGAAAGAAAAACAAAATCATGCTTTTCCTTGTTGCTGTTGTCTTTAACTCCTCAGTGGCTCTTCTTCCAGACTCCCCTAAACACAAGTCTACCCTCTGAGTGTGATCTGAAGACCAGAAACAAGGGCATCACCTAAGAGCTTGTTAGAAACGCAGACCCACTGCTCAGAATGTGCGCTTTTCACTGGGTCCCCAGGTGACTAAAATTTGAGAAACTCCAGTCTATACCGAGTCTGCTTCTACAGCACTCGGACTTAACTCACCCCTCTGAAATCCAGCCGCATGCGTCTCACTGTAACACTTCCCCAAAAGCTGCATCAGGAGTTGCAGACTTTTCAGGGGACTCTTTACCAGGCTCCAGCTCCCCTGACCTCCCCGGAAGGCACCCTGCTCTCTTCCTCTTTCCCACTCTTCTGTTGGCCTATGAGACACCATCCTATAAGGCAGCAACACGCTGCATGACACAAAGGTCCAGACATTGACAGCTGACCACACACGCCTGTGCTCACCCACGGCAGGCACACCCAGCTCTGCGTGATCAGGTACCGCCGTCCTCGCCGCCTTCCTAATGGTCGGGGAGACGAGGGAGTGAGACATCCTGCTGTGCTTCCCGGACAAGCTTTGGTGCTGGAAGCAGCTCACTTCATACCCGTCTCATTTCAAACACTCTTCTCTTCCTTCTTCTAAAGAACTATTCTACATTACCAACTCCTGCCAAGGACCCCCCCCCTTTTTCCTTCATTTACTCCCCTCCTCTCTACCTCCCTCATTCTTCACTCCCTCCTTCCCTCCTCCTGGTTTCCTGACTGTCCTCAGGTCACAGAGCATCTTGAAAGAAAGCTAACAACTGAGCTCCTTAAACAGCATTCTAGTTTAATCTCTTGCTGACACCTGGTAAGATATACAATTTACTTCCTTTTCTCCTCTTTTTTCTCACTATATGTTCAACAGGTGATTTTCTTTGGCTGAGAGAATAGATCCAAATCCATGTTTTAAATCAACGTTCTGTAAAATGACTTTTTTTAAATAAAATACAGTACTTACTTTCTATTTGTCCATTTAATGTATTTTTTTCTCCTCGACCTGCAGCTCCAGATAAATTATCAACACAGTTCAGAAGTTGAATCTCAGAGATACTCTGTTAAAATTAATATTAATAATGAATTACATAAAGATTTCCTGATCCCTTTCTAAGAAAATACCTGCGTTTCCTACCTTATTATTCTTTTTTTAATTTCCTACTTTAAAAGCAATTAGACTCGAAAACAAAATAAGCATATCCTGGAAACCCAAACATTTAAATAGAAAATTTCATATACACTCTTCAGATCAAGTCTATCTTTTATCTTCAGTTGGCTTTTGACTCTGTAAACTGAGCATGGAAATCTAGAGCAAATATTTTCACAGACAAAATACTGACTTACATGCAGATTTCAACAAAGAATTAACTTCAAAACACCTAATTCCATTTTGCATTCCTCGACAAAAGAAGAGGACGTTTGAAAAAAATATGTATTTTTATATGTGTAACTGAATTGCTTTGCAGTACACTTGAAGCTAACATTATAAACTGACTACACTTCAATAAAAAATACAATTAAAAATATACATATTTAAATATTCTTTAATAAATGTGCTATAAATTTAAAATGTTTCTTAGTACACATATTGTGTTTAGTATTAAAATAACACACATGGCATGAAAACAAGCCTTCGAGTCTGTCATGTTGAGTATTAACAGAACACTGTGGAAACTGCTACGTTTCAGTAAACAAAGGCTTAGCAGAATCTAACTATTATTTGATAAAACTTTTATTGATAGGGAAAATAGTTGAATAAAGTACCAAAGTAGAAAGAAAAACATTTGTTTAAATTAACAGCAGAAAAATTTTAAATGTAGCTATGCAGCTCTTCAAAAAAGTACCATAAGCTTTACTTTAACAAGGGAAGAATAAGAACACTGTTTAGCGACCACCCGCATGTGCCAGGCCCTTATGATGCACATTCTCTCTTCTCTACACACAGCAATAACAGTGATTCTAAGGACGGTTACCCACTCACTGCTTCCTGGCCACTCCAAGATGCTGGAGCACCGTGATGAGCAGACGGGACCCGCTGTTCTGTCTGGAACATCCCTCCCCTGGACCTTTGTGTGACTGGCTCCTTCCTGTCCATCATCTGGCAGCTTTGGTCACACTCAGCTCTTTTCTGACTACCTAAATTCCACCCTTACTCCACCCCCGTCCTAACTACAAACTCCCCCACTGTTGTCTAACCTAACGCTCTCCACGTTCCTTATGTGAAGGACTTACTGTCCCTGATAAAGGGTTCCTGTTTATTTGTTCTTCTGTTCCTGCCACTACAGCCTAACCCCTCAACTGCTACATTCAGTGTCTAACTGCCTGGTGCATAGCTGGTGTTCAGGAACAGGAATTTATTTAAGGTCAAAACGTCTAAATTCCCCAGAGGGCTTCAAGTACCAAAGCACTATATACCTATCGGAGATGTCCGATAATAGTCTACCGACACTCAACATAGCCCAAATGAGAAATCCCCGCGCCCACTCTAACTTTCCCATTTTATTGTCCTTCAGATTTTAAAAAAGTGTCCTCAGAATTTCACTAGGTCCCTAGTGGCCACTGTGCTCATTCTCTTACATTTCTATAGCACCCTTTACAGTTGACAACGTGTTTTCACATTTGTTACCAGTTTTGTTCATGACACATAACCTGAGAGGTAGGTATCAGTACCATGTTTTTGAACGAGGTCACTGACATTCAAATAAGTCAGACAAGTTTTTCTAAGATCCCACAGTGGGTCAGAACCAGGATGCTACGTCTGCTGACTTCAAATACAGTGCTGTGCCACTAGGCAGGAGCTGCCGAGATCCAAGAGTTCAGGCTCTTCTTACCTCTTTCCATGGCTGTCACCTTGGAATAGGTCATCACTACCCTGCACTTAGCTTCCTTCAAGTCCGGTCGCCATAGAGGTACTCAGTGCACGCTATTTTCCCTACCCAAAATGCGCTGTCCTCAGTAAAACATCACTAAACCAAACTGCTGGTATTTTAACCCCACATATTTATTACTATTCCCCATGCTTTTGCTTCTCCTGAAATGTTCATTGCAGATCTACTTGACAATCCAAATATAATAGTACTTTCAAGTCACAGGCACTGGGCACTGTCTTTTCAAGGACAAAGTGGTTAAACAAACAAAAACACCGTGTTTTTTTTTTTTAGTACAACCTGTTTCTCTCTCAATCTCACTAGGAGTTTTACACATTAATTTATAACAAAGAAACAAACATCTGGTCACAGGCTGACCAAGAATTATTTTTAGTTTTTAGAAAAGGTAACTTCAGAACCCAAACCGATTCCCTGTGACTTCTAAGCCTTGGCTTTTGCACTACATACACCAGTTTCATTATGTGAGTCTGGAAAATTAACAGAAGTGCACTCTGCAGTGGTATGACATGTAGCACGGAATGACTTTACTAAGTGTGGGTTAAAATGAGGAAAAAATTTTGCTGGGAAAATGCAGAAGTGAGAAAGTGAAGTCAGAACATCCCTCCATTTATGTTTTAATATCACGCAATGCTTATATCTGAAAATAATAATAGAAGGCAGCACCTCAGAATCCAAGGGTGATTTGACATCTTCCTTTTCTTCTAATCCTAAAGCTGAAGTTGCGCCTACAAAATGCAGTCACGAATACATTAATGAGAACACATACCACTGGGAAGTTTAAATATATATATAAGTCTATCTTGATTCATGAATATGTCAATAAATTAAAGTGGCAGAAAAGAATTTCAGAAGGTTGAAGCATTTTCTGGAAGAAAACTTGGTCGTAGTTGGGGTATTTATGAAAGAAGACGGCAAAAGAAAAACACTTAAGAAATGGATATCATATTTGGATCTACACACTTTAGATTTTTAACACTAGCTTTTTTGTTTTTTTAATGGTGGCACTGGGAATTGAACCCAGGACCTCGTGCATGCTAGGCATGCGCTCTCCCATTGAGCTATACCCTCCCCCCTCCAACCACATTAGTTTTAAACAGAGAAGAAAATCAATAGATGCTCACTGACTTACCACCTCTGTCACTTTTGTGTACTCCATCAACAGAAATCAATTTGCTATGATCTACTTGCTCCTTTACAACACTGTTGATAGTCCGAGTGCCATTCTCTTTTCCCCCAGTTTTCGGCTTTGTTGTTTCTTCCTATAAAAACAAAACAAAATGTAACAAAAACCCAACTTCAGAAAACATCATATTCCTACACTTGGTCATTCAGTCAGGAAGACAACATATATTTACTGTATGCATCAGATCATAGGCATTACCCTGGGAGAAGCTGGCAATCTACATAAAAGACAGATTCTGCTCTATATTCTAGGGGAGGTAGAGACACATGAAAATGAATCAACACAGACAAGTATCATTCAACAGCTCTACACCTGCAGTGAACAGACACAGTAAGGGCACAAAGGAGAGAAGAGACTTGCTGCATGTCAATAGCTCCAGGAACGCTGGGAAGACAAGACTGTGTCTTAAAAGACAGACCCAGTGCAAAGAGCAGATGTGAAGGGGGTTCTAAAAAGGGCAGCCTGAGCCGAAGGTCGAGGTGTGAAACAGCATGAGAAGTCACATGGAAAACTAGAACTCAGTTACTGGGGACGGAATGGAGAGACAAAATTTGCTGGATTAAATATAAGACATCACTTCATCAATTTAAATGTGAGGATTTCTAAAAAAAGAAACAACTTCAAGTTAAAACTAACTTCCATTGGGAACTATATTCAATATCTCACAAACAACTACAATGGAAAAGAAAGAAAAAGAATTAGATATATACATAGGTATGTATAACCAGATCACTTTACTGCACACCTGTAACTCATATAATACTGTACAACAACTACATTAGAATTAAAAAACAAACTTCTATAACCAAAAAAAAAAGGTGAGGATCAAATTTTCTTTCTGCTGTTCATAAAATCAGCTATATGTCCTTCAGAAGAGTCTGAGCACTTTTTTCCATGAGCTGACTTTTCCTTCTCTTAATTTGAATTTGAGATAATTTCTATCATAATTTGTACTATAGAGTTCCTGCTCTCACTTAACCCCACTATTTCTGCTGTTTTTTTTGTATAATCATCTCTCTCATTTTGACACTCATTTATCTTGTCCTTATTAGATGAATCTTTCCCCTTTGTACCCCTGCCCATCTTCATATTCATCCAGCCATTCTTTCCAGTTGCTTTCTTATTTTTTCTTTTCTTAATGGCATATTTGAGAACTGTTTATTGCCACCAACCTTTACAAATCTCAGTCCTGCACGTGTACCTCTCTTGTTATCACACTGTTTTCTATTGTGATCTTGAGGACTTCCATTCCTGTGTAGGATCCTTTTCATCCCCATGAGAATCAGGGGGACGGTAAGTGAAAAAGCACAGGAAGGAAAAGTTAAAAACAAAACGACTTACCTCTGTAACACCAAGGACTGCTGAAGATGTGAGAGGTTCCGGTGCTGGGAAGGCAGGATGAGAAAAGCCTGAAACTTCACTTGATGGTTGGGAAAAGGTTCTAACCGCATCTTCATTTTCATTATTAGAATTATTGTCCTCAAAGAAGGTGCTAGTTCCTGGTTTCAAAACACCATCTTCTGCCTCTGCTGTAGTGAAAACAAGGTATGGTAGATGGAATTATCTGTAATTTCTCATCAGTGAAAACACAAAAAGACAGTCTTCAAATAACTTACTGTTTATCATGGGTTCTTCCCAGGCCTGAATTAGCTTTGCGAATCTTGGATGCCGGACTTTCTAGAGAAGAAAATAGCAGCTTTAAGAACAACAAATACGAAATTGAAAAAAGTAACTGTAACATTCCCCATTCCTAGATGATCTAACACAAAGAGTGCTGGCTTTGGAGTCATTCAGATATGGATTCAAGTCCTGGGTCTGTCAGTTACCAACCTACATCTTCTCATGGGGTGAGGATGAGAGATGACCTCAGGGGTAACAAAATGTTACTTTCTTTACCCCTCATTGATTATTATACAAACACTATGGTATCCATTAGATGACTTTCTTGACCAAAATGATCTAGAACAAAAACTTATCCCTCATAGTTTACAGTCCTATTGAAAAAACTAACATTAAGAAATTTAAAGTAATTGTTATATTTTGAAATATGCTTGCATGATTTATATATGTGTGAATGATCTCTCATGGGGGAAATAAGAGAGTTTACTTTTTAGCAGTTTCTTATTTGGATGAGTTAGAACAACAAACAGTATAAGCTACTTCTATTCCATTCGCCAAAAAGCTAAAGACAAATGATTGTTCAAATTCAGTTACTTCTAAGAAAGAGGAATAAAAACAAAACTAATTCTGAGGGGCAATGACTCATGAGTGAAAGCCACACACATAGTAAACAGAAAACTGTCACTAAATATGTTCACAGAGGCAGAGTGAGATGGACTGAAAGAACAGACACTGAAGAAGTGTTTTCTGCAAAGAAATATTAGCTTTGGGACAAACCATTAAAAAAAAAAAGTGGGGAGGAGGAAGAAAAGAAAAAATGAGACATGACTAGTCAAGTACAAACTTAAGGCAAGAAAAAAGGAAAATGTAAGTATAACAAGGCATGTGGAGAAATATATATATTTTAGCATTTATATATAATAGATCAGGAATGTATCAGTATTGTTAGGGATATACCATGAGTGAAAGCCTCTGTTTTACCTTTTTATTATATATATAAAATATATGAATTATATATGCAAGTATATATATTCTTCAACAAATTTTATAAAAATATCAAAATACAACATATATGAAACATATATATAAAACAAAGGCCTTTGTTCATAGTGTATCCCCAATAATGCTGACCTGTATTACTCTACAACTGTTTGTTTGTAAATACTACTATAAGTGAGAGTTAAATTTTGTCACTCTCAGTCACTCAATTGAACATGGTCGTCTCTCACTACCTGAACGCTGCAAATTATTACTAGAGAGAGAGAAAAATAGATTTTAGAAAGTTCCTAACATATCAAATTTCCACCTAGACAAAGAACTGGTAATCAGGATTCTAAGGATAATATATAGCTTGAAAAGATATATTTAATGGAACATGAGAGGGGGCTAAAAGAAGGTTAAAAAGTTTTCATCTCAAATTCTAAGCTCACAGTTGGTGGATACTGAAAAACAGACTGTAACCTTTTCCTACTTATCATATACTTCTTATCTACTTCCTTGGCATTTATGACATACTTCCTCTCATAACAACTGAACTTTTACAGCCTAAATAAAGGGAAGAGAAATTTAAGTCATATTTTTAAAATTTGAATAGATTTCACTATGACATAGTACGCATATTATATTACCTGTACCATCAAACAGATTTCATTATGATAGAGTGTGCATGTTACAGTACGTGCAGCATGATGCAGAATTCCATGTCTCTTCATGCATTCACATTCAAAAAATAATAAAATGCTTCTTACATTTAAGACCTCATTCTTGGTGCTCCAGGAAATGCACAATTATGTTCCCTAATCTCTAGCGGTGTATACTGATGCAGGGGCTATAAGATGAATATGTAAATAACTATACTACAAACTGTCTGAAACTTGAAATTTTAGAATGGGACACGAGGACTGGACATACTTTTTAAAACTGTAATACAAAAGAATTCTGAAATAGGTTTCATCATATGGTTGTTATTAAGAGTCTACTTTTAAAGCTGGATGTTATTTTAGGAAAAACATGTATTCTTCAGTTAGATGCAGAGTTTTGAATATACTTGTAATGGGATAATTTAGAAAACACAGAGGAATCTCTTTATAATATGGATTTTGAGAAACAGAATTTTAATTTCTAAATTTCTAGAATTTCAACTATTATTTTAGTCTTAATGCAGAACCAGAGATAGAAATAAAGTAAAAAAAAAAAAAAAAACAAAAACAAAAAACAAAAAAAAACCCTCTTTCCTCACAACTCTGATACCAAAATAAAAAGTGTCCAAGGGGGGAAAAAAAAAGATACATGCTACGTAAGTTTTGGAACTGAAAGGCCCCAGGAAGAGGCCATGATTATCACAGTAAGTAGCTGTGTGCACTGAAGATGTCCCTGAGGCACGAGTATTATACAAGTGCTGTCAGTGTGGTTTGAAAGTCAAAGAATCCTTAGCCTTGGCCAAGCTTCACACCTCCTCTGTTGTGGGAAACCTTTCCACAATACAATTTTCCTGTCACGATCTATTTTCTAGTCCATTTTGCTTCAGCCTCATCTTCAGTATTTATCAAAGTAAAAAAAAAAAAAAGAAAAGAAAAAAACAACCTGCCATATTTTCATAAAATAGTTTACTCTGACCAACTTTCTCATACAAACATAAAACAATGATAAGCAGAACACTGCTAAATTTTAAGAGTAAATACTACACAGAACTAAATTCAGAGCAGAAAAATTAATTTCACAAGAAAACACTTTTCCTTGGGAGCAAGATCTAAGTTACCATCTGATGGAGGCCGTGAATCATCAATATCATGTTTGGGTGAAATACTTTGGAGAAAAATACACATCAAAAATGAGTGAGTTCATTTCTTTAAACAAACAAGTCACACAAGTCTATGCTGAGGGATGAGAAAGCAGATTTGGGAGCCAGGCTGCCTGATGGTTAAGTCACAGATCAACTACTTGTTAACCATGGAATCATGGGTCAACTAGTCAACCTCCTTAAACTACAGTTGCCTAATTAACTACAAGTAAGCTATAACAGCACAGCTACTCTGCAAAGCTGTTGTGGGGACTGTATGAGGTAACAAATGCTAAGTACATAATACGGTGTCTAACCCACAGTAGGACACTCAAGAAGCCTTGTTTCTTTTCTCTGTGTTCCCTTAGTCAACATGTAATTTTTAAAAATCCATAAAATCCTACCTGCTTACAGAGATGTCTTCAAACCTCGGTGCAACCTTAATCACTGAAATCTCTATTAAAGAAGAAAGTAAAATAGTTTATACAGGCAATAGAAAAACACGGAATATTAAAAGTATAAGACCAATGTTTTTGTTAAAAAGCATTCCATTGGGACCACACCTGGAGACTACACACTTGAGTGAATACTGGTATACTCCTGGTAGGTAATTAATGCATAAAAACCACTTCCCCTCCTTTATATTTATCAAAAAAAAGAGGGTGTTTATCCAAATTTGATATTTTAAAGTGAACTGCTGTTTTCAAGGACCAAAATCCCAACCAAACTTTATGAGACTCACAAAAGAATGATAATCATTAGTAGAATCAGTATCATAAACTGACAGTGTCAAGCTTACATAGCGTGGTGTTTCTGGACGACACCCACGGGACAAACCCACCCCACCATTTGGCTTTGTCAGCCTCGTGTTATCTGGGCACGGTCATCCCTATTCGCTCACATACGGTCTAGGGCTGCTTTCACACTGCAATGGCAGACATGAGTGGATGTGACAGACATCACATGGCCTAAAATATTGACTCTCTGGCCCTTTACAGAAAAAGCTTGTGCATCCCTGCTTTATGTCATAACAGGAAACCCTAAGACTCAAATCGAATCTTCTTACTCTTCTGCTCAACATTCTTCACTGAATCCATGCAGCTGCCATTGCTGGTTCCCAACTCGACAAACACTTCTTCTTCGTTGTCCTTGCTGGACAATTGCAACTTTTCTTGGATATTTTCTGCCCCAGGATGAGAAGAAGGTAAACTCTCCTTAGCTGCAGAAAGAGAAATGATTGTTTTACGGTCATCACAGTAACTGCATTTCCTTTCCCAGTGGCTGCTTTAGGAATGAGCATGTGAAGTAGCCCAGCCAATAAGATGCTAGGGGAAGTCTACGGAAGCGTCTGTTTCCTTCCTAGTTACAGAAAACATGCAGAGAGAAGCAGCCCTCCTCGCCTGCGGATATTGTCATGTGAGAAGATGATGCTTGGAGCTGCTGCTAATCAGCAGACCAGGAAAGGTGACATCAAACACTAGCAGCCTCACAGCTGAAGGAGGGACAGCATCTGGGATCCTGATTTCATCACCGAACCTTCTAAACAATCCTGACTCCTGTTGCTGTAGCCACTGTTACTTAGGGCTCCTATTATTATTTGCAGCTAAAAGCATTCTGACAAATTTCCCAAGGTCTACAGCAGACCTCCTCCTTTCTATACTACTAGAAAGGCTTTCAGAAGCATGCCTGAGCTAGGTAGTCACCTCGTTCCCAATCATTCCTACAGCATCCTTTCTGCACCAACAAAATGAAACTCATAGATCCCGCAAAGTTCACTGGCACATCTTAGCCTTTGCACCGCTGTCCTTTCTGCCAAATGTAATCTTCAAAGATGTTCCACCCACCAAACACTGCCCTTCTGCCTCCTTCCCTGGCAAACTTCTACTCGCTCTGCATGGCTTACCTGACATCCTACACACTTTTAAAAAACTTCTTTCCTCACCATGGACTTGAAGTATTTGGCACATGTTAAATACCAATAAAAAATACATAAAGACAGTTACAAAGTCCTCGTGTGCTCTGGGACACAGTAAGCAGAATAAAGTAAAGCCAATCATAAAAATGGTGATGACAGTAACAAGCTCCCAGAGGCCAGGAACTGTGCTTTTGACCTGTTTGCATTCTGTAACGTCAGAGTGGTGCTTACTACCTAAAACACACTTGATAGTCATCTGTTAAGTGGATGAATTAACAGATAAGAATGTTTTCTTTGAAAGTCCTGTTAAAAAAAAACAGACATTAACCAGGGGCAACTCTGTTGTGTTATGAGCACCTTGAAGACCAAAACTCTGTCTTTTCCATCTTTGTATTTCCTACAACAGAAGTTCTTTGCTTGATCAAGGTCTACCAAGTTAAAGGTGCCCTCATACAGTTCAGACTGAACAGCACGCGAGGGGTCACACCTAGGCAACAGTCGTCTTTTTTTTTATGTGAAGCACTTCTGTGCTTTTATTACAATTTGTTGAGTCCTGAGTTGTGCTATTTGAATACTTATTATAACAATCCTTCAACTAATGGCAATAGAAAACCTTGTTCTAACAAAATATAGTTTCATGACAAGTATCCCCAAAAAAGAAAACATCTGACTCTCATGAAGGCAGCATATCTCATTGTTTGCACTTCTGAGGAATGAAATTGGTGAGAGAACCCTTGTTCGTGTAATGATGTGAAAAGTAACCAGTGCTTCTCAACAAGGCACGGCTTTCCTGACTTCTGCCCTATCACTAGGTACCTTTAAAAAAAAATCTCTTATTAGTATGCTGCACACTGGCCCAGCTGTGCAGTTCTAATTGTTGGCCATTTGTTTACAGCACCGGGAAGGTATTGCCGAGCTCCCAGTTTTAAAGACAATCACTTTTTAGTGAGACTAATCACTATGCAATAACTAGCATTCATTTACCCAATGTAATCCATTTGCTGTAAAAATTAAAGATCCAGTTCTGTAACAAGGCCAACTTGTTATAATGTTACAGGAAATGTACAACAAAGTAAAAAAAAACCTGTTTTTCATATCTACACAAAGATACAATATGGGATTTAAGGGGCCATGATTAAACAAATGAATTTCTTTTAAGACAATATTGTCTCAGATTTTAAATTACCTACAATTAACTTCTTAAATACTTCTGAATACTAGACCATTAAGAAAAAATTAATTAAAAAAATAAAAACATACATGAAATTTACACACTGGCTTTCATCACTGCCCTTTCATTATCAAAATTTCCTCAATCTTACTTCCGTATCTATGGTGGGCCCAACAACAGTAACTTATTACCAGAACTCTGTCCTAGGTCGCTATTTTGAGGGGAAGTATTCGGTATCTTTCCGGCACTGTAGTCGACAATCAGTTGGTAAAGGCTATGTATAAAGTGATAAATAAATATTAGTACTTGAATGCTAATATGAAAAACAATTACCAAATATATTAAGTTCTTAGATTATTTCAGACAATATCAGAGGTAATATCAAAACTTCAATTGTCCCATGTATTTCAAATTTGTACAATCTACACTTTTAAATTTAGGATGTATACTTAAAAAGGAAAAAAAGTAAGGTGAAGTAGTCATGAACTGAGGGCAGTACAGCTCAGTAAAAGTTAACTAGAGCGACCCTGACATACGGAAAGTATCTCGAACTCAGAAGTCCCAGCTCTATAACCAACAGCTGTTTGTTCCTGGACAAGGTGCTTCTCTTCAGCTCAAAGTCTCCCTTTATAAAACTGGGATCTTACTGTCAGGCAGTTAGTTATTAATACTCGTAAGAGTATTATGAAGATTTAATGAGATAATGTATCCCCCAGATGCTCAGAGAAACAGTGGAAGAATGGAATAATTTGTTCTTGAACTTTAATGCTGGAACTATTTGAGAATCCCAAATAAAACCCAATGTGTGTTTTTTTCATAGGTGTAACATCTAAATGTGGCAGTTTTCAGAAAATGTTACAAATTACGGTGACTAGCTGTTCTTCGTGGTTTATAATTCAGGGCACCTCAGCTACTATATAACTTGTAGTTAAACTTATTTATACATATATGACCTCATACAAGCATATGTATGAGAACTAAACAAGCTGTCACTCTTAAGTTTACGTGTCCATCGCCACGAAGACCGCGGAAACTGGATCAGCACAGGCATCCCGGGAGCAGAGGTCAATCATGACCCGACTGCAGGACCAGTTTCTTTTTCCTTTTCTTCTTTTAAAAATTTTATTAAAGGTCTTTAGAGAGCAACATCCAGACCCCAGACCCAGCTGCCGAAGAGATCCTGTTAAAACCAGTTTTAGTACCAATGCTGCAGCAACAGAATCAAGGGAAACAAGAGAACGATTAGAATGCCCTCGCCCTGCCCCAATGCCTTGTGGGAGAGGACTGTCACTGTGATCTTAGGCAATCCCTTAGGTTCTTGGAAAATTCAACAGCAAGATTACAGAAGAAAGTCCCCAAAGGAAAATACAGGATTTTCTGCTCTGCTAAACATTTTAAGACCCAAACAACTAGTTAGAAAAATCAGATATGTGACATTATTTGTACCCCATGCATTGGGGTTACACTGGAATGAAATGGAGAACAGCAGGACCCTAAGGATAAACACCTTACAAACCCTGAGATAAAGAACCCTGTGCCCACTGCTCCATCTCACTAGTCTGGCCTTTTGCTGGTTTCCAGCTGATGATGTGGAGGGTCTCACTGCCATCCCCAAAGTGCCTGCTCCCAACTAGGAACTCTCACCTGTCACGTAACAAGTAACAGTTACGTCATTTTCAACCTCAGTTTAGAGAGAACTGGCACTTTAATGTAAACACTTACTGTTCAAAACCATTACAATAAGCATATTCTTCAGCAGTCCGTCCGTGTGAATCTAGCGAATCGGCATTAACACGTTTCTCAAGAAGCAGCTTGACTATGTCCGGTGAGTCATGATACACAGCAAGTGTGAGTGCTGATCTAAAATAAAAGAGACAACTTCACCCTTAGGAACTTAGTTAGCTTAACTTAAACAGTTAATTTGATCTATTTTACCAAGTTAATATCCTGCCCACCCCTGCAGAACTGACCATTTACATGCTTGAGTGCTCATCTTTGCAAATTACCTCCAAGGCCAAAATAGAGGGACAAAAAAGAAGCCTCCTGTCCTACTTGGGTAGCACATAATAGAAGTTGCTAATTTAAAGTCCTCTGATGGAAAAGGATGCTGAGGTCACTTATCTGAAGTAGGTAAAGATTTAAATAAAGGATTCCCCATTTCTTCCCTCGTCTGAAATACAATACTTTAAAATCAGCTAGAGGTCAGGTAAGGAGAAGCTGTTTGCAGGCTGAAAACAGTAATATGAATAAAAAAGGCAATAAAAATAGTCACGGCTGCAGTTAATCACGCTGAGAAGCATGTGCCCGGCACTAACCTGAACAGTCTACGCATGGTCTTTCTTAGGCACAACCCCCCTTGAAGGATGTACTACGACCCTCCTTTACGTGACAGGAAACATACTGGTTGGTGATAAGTCATGTCCCCCAGGTAACACACCTGGCCAGCAGGAGAGCTGGGAATTCAACCTCGTCTGACTCTAAAGCCCAGCTCTTTCCTCTTTATCATCCACCTAAGACTTGTCTTCTTTAAAGGGAATGTTTATTCAATAATTAAAGCGATTTTTCTTCCTTCTACCATTATCAATTAAAAATAAAAACATCAAACTGTACTAGAAATGAAAAAGGATAAAAACTGACGAGCCCACAGTATCTGGTCATAGTTACTCTCTTAGTGATACTCACTCAGTGATAACCTAATAACATCAGTATCCTTCAAAGAAAGTAATTTAAAGCAGAGTCATCCAAAAAGCAAAACAAACTCCTCTTTGTTTAATATGCATCTTTTCAGAAAAATATATATACCAAGAAGAGGTTAAAACAAATTATAAAAGAATGAAGAAATTCAACAGTCTCATAAGGTAAATAAAAACTAGAGTCCATACTAATAAAACTAAAATGAAACCCCTGAACTATTTTAAGACCGTATGACCAAGAAAATCAGGTTGCAAATTACATCAGTCACTATCATAAAGGAAGATGAATCCTGCTGCATACTGTTCTTTGTGACACCAGGCAGAATAATTGCTTTTCTACCTAACTGATGATGTGTTGATTCTAACTTCATCCTCTTCTTATTAAGTTAATCTTTCTGATTGGCTGTTACTATTCTAGAACAACATTAACATTAAACAAAAAGAGAGAGAGAGAGAGAACAAACTATTGTACCTTTGCAGCTTGTCAACTGCATGTACATTTGCCCCGTTCTCCATCAAAAATTTGACCATTTCTTCTTTGTTCTTCCTGACGGCGAGTAAAAATGGTGTCATGTTATACTGTGAAATAGTAAAAACAGTTGACAATGTACAAAATTACATATAAATTTCAAAACTGAATTTAAAAACTTAAGTCTTTGAACTTAAACATACACTATAAAGTAAATAAAAAGTAGCCCCTTCTTCCTCGCCGCTCTGTGCTCCTTCTCTTTAAAAGGTTCCTCCTTGACCTCATCCAAAGTTTCCCTGTGAAGTCACTCTCTGAAACCCACTTCAGACATTTGCTGGTTCCAAGAACCTTCGCTTCTATTGCAGCGTGTGTCAGGCATTCTCTAGTTACCTTACTGCTCAACTACTACTCCCGACACTCTAAACACTGCTCCAGAGAACCATTTAGCTGCCGAATCAACTACATTTCTAAGGAGCCACGCTGAGGAGAAAGATACCATACTGTCTGCAACATGCATAACCTATCCAATTACAACTACGACTGATCTCATAAAGCTTGCAGACATTCCAATGGGAATATGACTACTTGCATGTAAAGAAAAAGTTTTTCTTAAACCAACTTATAAATTCTAATTTGAAAAATTCCTTCCCACTCTTAGGGATTATTATAAAATATGAAGTAGACTATAAATTAATATAGACTATCTTTAAAATCTTGAAATATTTATCAAAATATACAACAGAAATTGTAAATTCAAATGCTTACAGAGGCAACATAGGTGGCCCGAGTAAGTGAAGGTCACAAGTGAGGACAGCAAACTGGAGAACACACGCCCCACCGAGAAGGGGCCACCTCTGCAGAGCAGACCACACAGGCCTGGGCTCAAGGGGGACCAGATTTGATTCTTTAGGAGAAGTTCTGAAGTGTAGATTTCTGCACAAGTCTCCTAAATTTTAAATGTTGACTCAATGTGTGGAGACAAACTGAACATATCCAGGGCCATGTTTAGTCTATAGCACACTTGTGTTTTTATGTTTGCTGTGTTTCCAAACAGTTGGGTATAAATCAACTATTTGTATGTAAAACCTTGCCTTTCTTTAGAATCATACGTCTTACACACAAAAACACTGGGCCCCAACATGTAATAAAGATTGTGATTAAGACTCATAATACCCACTTCAAGAATGTTTCCAATGCCTACTAAAACTACAATCTACCTGTATCTAATTCTCCCCAATTGTTAATCAAATGGATAATTAGTTCATGAGATGGCCGAAACTAAATTATTAGAACAATTCCAATTTGTTACTAATGTCATGGGTCTTGATGTTTAAAACTGCCATCTTGCATGGTATACTTATATATAATGCAATACAACTCAGCCATAAAAAAGAATGAAATAATGCCATTTGCAGCAACATGGAAGGACCTAGAGATTATCATACTGAGTGAGGTAAGTCAGAGAGTGAAAGAGAAATCCCATAGGATATCACTTAACGTGTGGATTCTAAAAATGCGATACAAATCAACTTATTTACAAAACAGAAATAGACTCACAGACATAGAAAACAAACTGATGGTTACCGAAGGGGAAAGGGGGTGGGAGAGGAATAAATTAGCAGTTTTGGACTAGCAGATACAAATTACTACATATAAAATAGATGAACAACAAAGTCCTACTGTATATACTACAGGGAACTATACTCAATATCCTGTAATAAACCATAATGGAAAAGAATATGTGTGTGTGTGTGTGTGTGTGTGTGTGTATCTGACTAAGAATGTATAATAACTGAATAATATATATAACTGAGTAACTATATATATAACTGAATGAGAATATGCATAACTGAGTAAGAATATATATATAACTGAACAACAATAAATATATAACCAAGAATGTATATATAACTGAATAAGGATATATATAACTGGATAAGAATATATATGTAACTAAGAATGTATCTACAACTGAATAAGAATATACATATAACTGAATAAGAATATATATATATAACTGAATCACTTTGCTGTACACCAGAAACTATCACAACACTGTAAATCAATTAGACTTTAATTTAAAAAAAGCTGTCATCTTGATTATGCTAGGTCTCACTGAATCTAACAGATATATTGCAAGAGTCCGTCACACAGCTTTAACCAAAAGAAGGCTCATGATTTCCTATTATTGCAATCAGAAAAACCCTGTTGACCTAATGACCTGGATGGGAACAAAAGGTGCAAAATCTTTAAAGGGTCCGACTCTACTTATTGAATCCCTCACCACAAGCAAGTTTCTAAGACTGACTGAGAGCCACTGAATGATCAGTGGTTAGAAAGGAAAAGGAGCTATTCTTCCAGGCAATAGATACTGCCAGTAATATTGCCAATAAACTCCTCAATCACAGAGGAAGAGACGGATAAAAGTCAGGCTAACATGGCTGGAAAGCAGAGCACTGAAAGCAGTAGCATCTATCAAACCCCCGCTCTTCCAGAGATGTCTTATTTTTGAGATCTGTGAATTTACATGTATTACACGAATCCATTCAATAGTCCTTAACCAAGGCTTGTATCAGAATCTCAGGGAAGTATTTCTAAATACCTGCGTCTAGACCTGAGTACATTTACTCAATCAAAATCTTCAGGGGAGAGCCAGGAGAAAAAGCAGGAGGACCAGCTGCGCCATCACTTGCTCCCCACCTACAGCCACAGCCCCGCAGGGGAGCTGCACCAGGCTGAGCGTGGAAGACCCCAAGGTGAAGGTGTACGTGGAGGGCCACGTGGCCACCAGCACAAGCGAATGCCCCTGCTGGCTGTCAAACAGGACCTGACCTCACTTGCCCAGATTCAAGAACCTGGGATCCTGGGGTGCTCAGGGCCTGTGGCTTGCTGCCTCCCCTGCCCAGGTGCAGTCACCCAGCTCCCCCTGCTGGGTACTGGGTTCCTTCCTCCTCCCACCCATCCCCAGGCAGGCACCCAGCCCCTGCCATCACTTCACTCCCCGCAAGCCTTCATCTTCTGTAGGCTCTGAGCCTACCACCCACTCCCAGGCACTTCCTAATGGGAAGTTGTTCCTTCTGGGGTACATGTGTGGCTGGGAGAAAGAGCTCTGCCCTTTCTGTGGGCACTACCTCTAGCCTCTGGCCTTGGCTTTGGAGTTGTTTCCATGATAACAGGGCCTGATGTATTGTATTCAGTAAACATATTACTATAAATAAAACACCTGTAGCTAGAAAAGACCCTGTATTCCAAATATCTTGTAAATAAAGTCAGTTGAGCTATACCTCGTTTATCGCCTCAATATTTGCATCATAGCGGAGCAGCTCTGCTGCAACTGATGTATTTCCAGCCAAGACGGCGTAATGCAGAGCAGTGTTTTGAAAGTCGTCCGCAAGATTTGGGTCAGCACCCTGTTCCAGCAGGATACTGACACACGCTTCTTTCCGGCATTGTACAGCCTGTTGGTATCGCAGCAAGAAACAGACTGTAAGTGCCAGGCATTCCAAGTTAACATTCCTCAAGTTCCAACAGTTCATTATATTTAAAACAGGTAAATTCATTTTTATTCTAAGTAATTAAATCAAATCCATCTCACGTGGACACAGTTGGCTGCTACACACCTTGATGAGAGCTGTCTTGCCTTCCTTGTCACGAGCATTCAGATCACAACGCCACCCTATAAGGAAAGTCACCACTGGTGACTGGCCGCTCGTGCAGGCTAAGTGTAGGGCAGTCCTGCGAACGTAAGAGGACTGTTTAGGAAATTAGAGCATACTAGTTCAAAGATACAGTTACTCACATAATTGTAAACATTCAACAGCATGCTATTCCTACCCCTTTAAAACTAACATTTAGTCTTCTTATCTTAGTTCTTTCTATGGGGAAAGAACAGTATTTATTAGCTCTTATTACTCACCACATTAATGGAAGAACTACCTGTTTGAATAGAAAGGGCATGCCGTTGAGATTCAGCTCAGCTTGGGTCTGACTTCTACTTTAACACTGTCACTTATTAGCTCTCAATTAGCCTGTCTGTGCCTCAATTTCCTCATCAACAAAATGGGCATGAAGTAGTAGTTATCTTACAGGACCCCACTGCGATGCTTAAATGAAAAGCTATGCAAAATGTCTGGCAGTTCCTTGCACAAAATAACAGCTCAATAATTGTTAGGTAATATTATAATTGTTACCATTACTATTTTACAAAGACAACATTTCAATTCAGTAAAATGACAGTATATCTACTTTGCTGCTGCAAAGATGCGAGAGTACACTGTACTTCAATGATTCTAACATGCTCATTGTCTCACACTTCAACATCTCTGACATGGAAAGGCAATTTAAAATTCATGTCTTACAACCTTATTTGGCAGCTCCTCCCAGGCCCGCCCCGCCCTGCCCCGCCGCTGTTACCTGTTGTTCCTGTCTCTGCTGTGCACGAAATTCTTCTTACGTAACAGCAACACCTCCACTGTGTCCAGATCGCCAAGATATGCGGCTTTGTGGAACTTCTTTAGTTCGTGCTTACGGATGGGATACCTAGGCACGGGGTGCTCATGATCCCTGCGCTCTCTCTGACGGGCGCTGAAGCCCACCCAGCTCACAAACTTAGCGAGTCTCTTCTTCATTTGGCTTATCGCCTTCCGACACCGCTCACTTCCCTCCTGGCCTCTTGCCGCCTCCCGATCTCAGCGCTGGCGCTACAGAAGAGCCACAGAGGTCTCGCTTCCACACCTTGGCTGCGAAGCTCAACGGCTTGGAATGTTTCGTCCGGAACAGTCGTAGCCTAGCAACAGCACTGACCCTCAACTGTCCCTCAACTGTCCCTCCAGAGCCAGTGTCCCTGTGAGTGCGCACAGAGGCCCAGAGGCCCGGTGCGCACATGGGAGCCTAATGCATTTCAAATCTCTCCAATTGCTTGTGGGCCATTTTGGATTCCTTTCAAATGTTGGTGCTACGTGGCTGAGTGTTTTGGGACATTTCCAGAAGTGAGGCTTGCCCCTGAGAAAGTCATGTTTGTATGCAACTGTGGTTAGAGTGGGGTGGAACCACAGGATGCTGAAGGCCTAGTCCCCCAGAGAGCTCACCACCAAAAATCTCTATCTCCTTATCCCTCAGTTTATTCCTTTCCCCATCCCTCTGGGCCCCAGCCAGTCTCCAGGGAACTTAGCAGATGCAAACAGCGGAAAGCTGTTTTCATGGTTTCAGAGATTGTGGCAATATGTATCATTAAGTACAAACTTGAGAAACCAACACACGCTCTTGATGAAATGAGAACGTGTTTCCGCACGCCTGCTGACCCTGCTCTGTGGCTCAGCCTTATGTTTACATGCTTTCTTCACTTTATTTTATTTTTTGCTTTTATTCCCACCAATTAAATCTTGAATCAATCCAAGGCTTATTTGGGAGCATGGTATAACATTTGAGAACTTTTTAACCACATAACTATGAAAACACCATGTCAGTTACTCAGCGAGACCATGCTGCTGGCTGACCACTGGCAGGAGGAGTGGAAGGCAGGGCAGGCCTCTTCTTCCTGCCAAACGCCATCCTTCCTCCCTCAGCTGGCTAATTATGATTTCTGGCCCTGCCAGGATCAAAACTGCAGGGGGCAGTAGAGTTCCTAAGTGGCTGACACTCCTGGGAGCTGGTCTTCAGTGGACTCAACCTGGCAAGTGTTTTGAAGCTGACTCTCTCAGGGGCATTTCTGGACCCACACCTGCCGTCACCTGCAACTCCCCTGACCTAAGTGAATGTGGTGTTACTAATTTACCCTTTTAATCTATCTTTTCTATTAACATACACTGTTATTTCCTTCGTCTTAAAAAAAAAATGCGTTCACCCTCCAGCTGTGGCCCCATCTCTCTGCTCTCCGGCACACACGCCTCCTGCCCCTGCAAAGGAGCTGTTCCCATTCACTTCCTCTGATTCCTCTTATTTTCCATCCAAGCAAGCATGTCCACTGACTGCAACTGCTCATGACAGGGTCACCCACCACCCACCAGGTGCTGACTCCACGGGGAACTCTGTCCTCTCCTTGCACGGCCCGGCAGCC
This sequence comes from Camelus bactrianus, assembly GCF_048773025.1. Classification (NCBI taxonomy): domain Eukaryota; kingdom Metazoa; phylum Chordata; class Mammalia; order Artiodactyla; family Camelidae; genus Camelus; species Camelus bactrianus. The sequence continues at coordinate 2,946,045 of NC_133566.1, forward strand.
ACACTTCCCACCGTTGCTCTCCCCGACTTCCTCAAGCCCTTTCCTCACGGGGCTTCCCAGGCCTCAGGCTGCTCTGGTTTCCTCCCACGGCCCTGGCCAGTCTTCTCAGTCCCAGGCCCTGAATGCTGGCACACAGCACCCCTGAGGCTGTCTTCTGGCCTCTACTACTTTCTGCTGCTGTCCCCATCAGCCTTAGGGCTTTATGTATTCTCTAGAAGTTGACAACTTCCAAACTGCTATTTCCAATCTAGACCTCCCTCCTGTATTCCAGACTCAAATACCCATTGCCTCTCAACGTCATCTCTTGGAAGTCTAATAGGACTTCTCCTGGGCCGGCCCTCACCTGTCCTGCCCTCTCCTGTACCTGCCCTCACCTGGACCAGCCCTCTCCTGGGCCTGCCCGCACCTGGGCCTGCCCTCACCTGGGTCTGCCCTCACCTGGGTCTGCCCACCCCTGGGCCTGCCCTCTTCTGGTCCTTCCCTCTCCTGGTCCTGCCCACTATCTCCCTGGCCTCCCCTCACATGGCCTGCCCTCTCTCCTGGGCCTGCCCTCTCCTGGGCCTGCCTCTCCTCGTCTAGCCCTCTCTCTCCTGGGGAAGCCAGAAAGAGAAAGAAAAATACCATATAAAATCACTCATATGTGGAGTCTTTAAAAAAAAAAAATATATATATATATATACACACACACACATATAAATACAAAACAGTAACAGACTCATAGACATAGAATACAAACTTGTGGTTGCCAAGGGGTGGGGTGTGGGAAGGGACAGACTAGTAGTTCAAAATTTGCAGATACTTACAGGCATATGCAGAATAGATAAACAAGAATATACTATATAGCACAGGAAAATATATACAAGATCTTATGGTAGCTCAGAACAAAAAAGAATGTGACAATGAATATGTATGTTCATGTGTAGTGAAAAATTGTGCTCTACACTGGAAATTGACACATTGTAAACTGACTATAACTCAATAAAAAAATGTTAAAAAAAAAACAGTGCTCCACTCAGACCTACGGTTACATGCTGATCTTTCAGGGACAAAGACAAGGTTGGAACCTAAATGTGCAGACTGGGAGAGAAAAGGGATTTCAACTACTCTGACCACTTCCTGTTGAATGAAACAAAGAAGCCAAGCCCTCACATTTCAAAGGGTGACAGGAAGTCAGGGGCCCGATACGCCCTCTCCCACCTAGGCCTGGGTGGGAACAGTGGGCAGCCCCGGCCAGGGCCACAGGCAACAGTAGCCTCGGCTGTGCCCATCTGGACAGACAGACTGGCATGGCCCCACGGGCTCTGGGCCTGCCTAAACGCCCCATGGTGGCCATGGGGGACATTACCATTCTGGGCCTCTGTGGCCTCTCTGAACTCACCCCTCCCCAATCCCATCTTTCAGGGAAGGATCTACAAACCCAGCCAGAGGGGATGCAGGACAGTGGGGCAGAGAAGAAAGTTCATTCCAGGCATATCCCAGCCTCCCTGCAGCCCCACTCTCTGAACCTGAGCCCATGTCAGTGCAGAGACCCCTCCCACCTCTGCCTCCTCACATCAAGAGTGACCTATTCTTTGGAGGATGAGGGTGGGGTCAGACCTCAGTCTCTGGCTGTGACTTTGACATCCAACTGCCTCCTCTCTGCCCCACCCACCCTGCTGCCTGTCACATGGCCCCTCAGGTGCCCCTTCAGTCTCCCACCTGCACTCCTGCCAGGAAGCTCCCTTCCTCCCTTAACCCCTCCAGACTCTCCTGGAGCTAAAGCCTGGACCCACCTCTGCCTCCTGCCTTGGCCAGGCCGGCACTGTTACCCTCCCCCCATTTCAAGGTGAAGAAACTGAGGCTCAGACAGGGTCACAGTGAGGAGGCGGGAGTACCCACCCCTGAACTCACAGACTGACCCCAATCTTGTGACCCTGGGGTGACCTGCCCTGCTCAGGGAGAGGGTGCTGGCCGTGTGCCAACCGCTCACACCGGGAAGGGCGGCGCTCCTGGCCCGGGTGAGCGGGGATGCAACAGAGCTGTCCTGGCCTCAGGAAGCCAGCACCGCCCACCCTGGACTCGCCCCCATGTGAATCCTGGGAAGTTCCTTCTGCCTCTAACTTCAGTTTCCCCATCCCTCCTAAAGCCTCAGGCTGGCCATCGCCCCACGCAGAGCTAGGCCAGCAGGTGGAGAAGGGAGACGGAAGTCTGCACCCCAGTGTCCACCCGGCCTCCTGGTGCCAGCATCTCTGCTCTGCTGTCCGTGCACATGCCGGCCTCCTGCCCACAGGGACTCGTTGCTTCTTGTTGCCTGGGCCCAGCAGTGACCCAAGGTCGGTCAATGTTCTGCAGTCCCCTCCTGGCGTCCTTCCTGACAGGTCTTCTAGGCACAGCAGGAGCTGGGCATGGGTGGCCTCCTGGTTAAGAAGGCACCATGAACATCTCCTTTCTTTTCTAATAGAAAGGCAGTGACTTCAAGAAATTGATACTTCCGGGTAATCTATGAAATAAAAGACAAACCTTCACAAATCCTGTTCCTGGAGTCTCAAGATCCTGGTAAGATGGGGAAAAAAAGCTTGATAATAAACAATGAATTCAAACCCTAGTAGTAAGCTACTTTACAGTATCATGTGCAAACATCTGACTTTCCAGTCTTGGAGTGGCCCATTTGGGACACTAAATGAACCAACGTCACCATTTTTTTTCACTTTTTTATAGGTTGTTATGCACCTGAATTATGTGTATCCATGACACAGAAGGTAACATGAACATATAAACAATAATAGTATACACCAGAAACTGACAAGCGTAACTATACACAAAATATTTAGAACAAAATGACAATGACACCACTACACATTAGCTTGTGGAACCTCAATAAAAATTCATAAGCTGAGAGTATCTAGTGAGTAAACAAGAAATACCAACTAAGCTAAGATAAAACAAAGAAAAGTTGTACAGAAAAGAATGTCGTAGAAAGAAACGAGAGACAGAAGTTTTAAAAAATCCTCAATTCGTCTCTGAAAAGATTAATAAAGTAGAATAATACTTTCCTACTAAGAAAAAAGAGAAGCACACATAACGTATTAACAGGTTAACACTTTAAGTCAGCCAGTTTATAAATCTCCGCCATCTGTGTCGCCTTCCTGTCTGCCCCTCACCCGCACATTCAGACAAACTGTTCATGCTGTTACTTCTACCACCGTGTTCTCATACGCCCACTCCTTTCACCCCGGGGGCCCTTCCACACCTCGACTGCACTCCTGCAGCCGCCCCTTCGTTACACTGTCCAAATCTTGCCTTCCTCATTCCCTTTTATACCAATACTAGAGCTCTCTTCAACACAAAGCCAAACACATCAGTCTCACTCACAAAAGCCATCAAAGACGCCTATTTTTTTAAAAGCAGAAAGTCAGCCAACCTCTGACCCTAAGTAAACACAGGAAACAGTCCACTACACCTTCTCACCTCCCACTTCTGTATCACTGGGTCATCTCCTGCTCCGAGGGGACCAGCCAGGAGCTTTCACAATCATATTCCCCTCAGCCTACAGGACACTTCCCTTGCTTCTGCCTCTCAAATTCCTATTCATCATTCCAGTCTTAGTCACATCTTCCATGAAAGTACCTCTGATCCGTCAGTTACAAATAATTCCCTAATTTCCCACAATCCTTTGCCACTCTTACTGTACCTCTTTTGTAAAGCACAATTCTACCTGCATTAGAAGTTTTAATTTACATTATCTGTCTCCTTCAAGAGACTGCAGTTCTTTGGGTGATGACTGTGTTTTAGCCATCTGTGTGTAACCTTTAGGAACTAGGACAGTGTCCTGTAATAAGCAAATACTCCAGAACTCTAAAGTGTACAGTCAGAATTGGATCTGACAGTAAATGGTAATAACGAGACTATTACTGAGAAATTTATCTTCACTGGAATTCAACGAACTGACTTCTCCAGACGTATTACCCACAAATCACTATAGTGATCTTGGGGAAGCATTCTTCCTATGTTTTTCTCAATCTTTCATGTAATGTCTGCAGAAATTACTTTCATAACAATAAATTGAAAAATAAAAATGCAATAAATGCAACAAACCTAACAGCCAAATTGGCTGAACACATACTGACACTACAAAAATAGTAATTAAGGTTTAGCTGAATTAAATATGAAAAAGCCAACCAAGCGTTTATGGAAGTTCCAGAAACAAATAATCTACACAGAATTAGGGTAAAGGTATTTAAAGGAATGTGTTGGCTAAGGAGTCCAAGAAATGCGTCAGTGTGTTAAAAGGGTAAAACAATCCAAAAATCACCTACCAAGTGATTCTCTGAACCTCAGGAGGGCTATTTGAAAACATCAAGTCATAGGAAAACAATCCAATTCAAAAGCGGGCAAACGATTTTAATGGACATTTCTCCAAAGACGACATACAAATGGCCAGTAAGGCCAAGAAAAGATGCTCAGCATCACTAATCATTAGGGAAATGCCTATCAAAACTACACTGAGATGCTACCGCACGCCCACTAGGCTGGGCACGATCAAGAAAACAGACTACGACAAGGGTCAGTGAAGACGTAGAGCCTTGCAACCCTTTGTGCACCGCTGGCAAGAATGTAAAATGATACACCACTATGGAAAACGATATGGTGTCCCTTAAAAAATTTAAAAATAGAATTACCACTTAATCCAGCAATCCCACTTCTCGGTGTATACCCAGAAGAATTGAAAGCAGGGACTCAAAAAGATATTTGCACACTCATGTTCCTAACAGTATTATTCACAATAGTCAAAAGGTGGAAGCAACCCACGGATGGATGAATGAATGGATAAACAAAATGTGGTATATACATAAAATGGATTATTATTTAACCTTAAAAATGAATGAAATTCATTTACAAAAATGAACTTATTTACGAAAAAGAAAAAGACACACAGACAGAAAACACATTTATGGTTGCCAAGGGGGAAAAGGGGTGGGAAGGGATAAACTGGGAGTCTGAGACTTGCAGATACTAACTACTCGATAAATAGAATAAATACCAAGATTTTTCTGTAGAGCACAGGGAGCTATATTCAGTATCTTGTAGTAATCTATAATGAAAAAGAATATGAAAAATAATCTATGTATATGTATGACTGAAACATTACGCTATATGCCAGAAACTGACACAATATTGTAAACTGGCTATCATTCCATTTAAAAAAACAAAAAGGATGAAATTCTGACATGTGCCACAACATGGACCAATGTTGAAGACGTAATACTAAATGTAGTAAGCCAGACAAAAAAGGACAAATATGGCTTGATTCCACTTATACAAGATACATAGAATAATCAAATCTAGAAAGGAGAATGCTTAATGGGGCTGAGTCAGGAGGAGGGATGGGGAGTAACCATATAACGGGTACAGAGTTTCAGCTTGGGAAGTTGACATGGTTCTAGAGATGGATGGTGGTGGATCGCACAACAATGTGAATGTACTTATTGCCACTGAACTGAATATTTAAAAATGGCTACAATAGTGAATTTTATGTTATGTATATTGTACCACAATTTTATAAAATCAGTAATTTTTTACTATCAAGTAATGTCATGGAAATTATATATCTGTGACAAAGACTTAAAATTCTAAACTGTCAAACTTTGCTGCATTGTGCTAAAATATAAATTCAACACAGAAAAACTGGCTACTACTTACTGACTAGAAGCCCACTTTGCTGTTGTTCAGCACATTATAGTAATTTTTAGAGTGTTAGTAGGTACCTCATTTATAATAACCAAAACACAAGTACAAAAACATAGCCAAAAAATTCATCAGGATCAGTGAAGAGCACCTAAGTTCCTGTACAACGACCTCTCCTGACAATTAGCAGCACAAAATCACAACGGTTTCTTTCACTTCCTACTAGAAGCCCTTGAAAATAAAGACAAAATTGGGATCACTATTAAAGTGGATAAACAGTAATTATGCAGGTCAATGTAATTACTATTTAACAGATACAGTTATCATTCAACATTTTTTAGAACATGGGGTCCACGGAAAAACAAATTGTCAATTATACTCAAGAACTTACGTTCATCTTGATGTGTTCTCTCTGGAAGCTTGCTTTGCAGTCTCTAGGAGGTGAAAGGAACACTTCATCTCTCTCATCCATCAATATCTGAATTAACATATTTTAAAGATAAAACCCAAGAAACAACAAAGTTATTAAGAGTGATCTCTGTCATTTAGATGAGACTTGCTCTGTATACAGAAAGCATCACTAGTTGCACTGGAACAGATTCAAAATACCAAATTGTGCCCCACTTTCGCTTCCGTTGTGCCACCACAGTCAATCATGACATTCTTTAGGCAAAGAAATGAAGATTAGGATTAATCCAAACTTACAGTAAGGGAATAAAATTCATACTGGGTTATGAGAAAGAGGGATGGGTGGGAATAAAAAGGACATAACAGGTCTATCGCGACAGCATAGTGCACAGCCTCGGGTGTGGCCTCTCCTCAACACGCAGCTGCAGGATCCCCTACTCTGCTGAATTCTGAATTCTTACACCCCCTTAACTGATGTTCCAAAGGCTTAATACAAGCTGAAGCTGAACTTCATCTACCCCTTCTACCCAAATCTGCTCCTTTCCCTGAGGTTCCTCACAGGCTCATGTCAACCTGAAGTTCAGAGTCATCATTAATCCCCTCTCCTTCACCCCATACCACATTCAAATGATCAGTAAGTTCTCAAATCCACCTCCTCTCACTCCACGACCACTGCCACGCCCAGCTCACGTCCTCACTGAGTCACACCTGTACTACTGCAGTACCCCCCAAGTGCTCCCTGCTTCTGGTGTTCCCTCCTCCTTCTCCACCCTCCTCTCATAGATCCTCCTTGGGTCCACAGAGCAGTCTTTATGAAACATAGTATCACATCAGCTCCTTGTTTAAAAACCTTCAGTTGATTCTGTGTGAAATCATTACCAGTCCTAATTCTTTATAGCATGTCTTACAAAATCTTTCCAAATCTGGACCTAACTTCTGTCTCTAGCCTCACCTGCCTATACATGGACAGTTGTGCCCCCGTAGGGCTGCCGGTTCCTCTCCTACAAGCTCGCATTTCTTCACATCCCTGTGCCTTTGCAAATGGCCATCTCACTCCCTGGGAGGACCTCCTGCTTCTCCACTCCCTATCCATGCCACAGGTACTTTTACTTACGCTTCAAAATTAGGTTCATGGTGTCATCTACACATAAATTACAAGGGAAAAAAGAGATGGCGGGGTGATGCAGAGACTAAAAGAGGGTAAGAGCCTACACAAATGCTCTGTGGAATAGTGTTCCTGGCCTGTTTCACAATCATACGGCTAGAAAAAAACAAGAAGCCAATAGGAACCATTTTTTTTAATTAAAAATAGGACACCCCTAATCTGTTCCCAGCTAGGTGACAGTGTTTAAAAACTGATACGTAACACTTCACACCCACGACGATGGCTACCGTCAAGAAAACAGGAAACAACATGTGTTGGTGAGGATGTGGAGAAGCTGAAACCCTGGTGCACTGCCGGTGAGAATGTAAAGTGATGCAGCCATTATGCAAAATGGTACGGTGGTCCCTGAGACAATGAAAAATACAATTACCATTTAATCCAGCAGTATCATTTCTCAGTATATATCCCGAAAAATTGAAAGTAAGGACTCAAAAAGTATTTGCACTCATGTTCGTAACAGCGTTATTCACACGAGTCAAAAGGTGGGAGCAACCCAAGTGTCCATGGATGGATGAACGTAAAAACTAAATGTGTTGTATACATAAAATGGAGTGTTACTTAGCTTTAAAAAATGAATGAAATTCTGTTATGTGCCACAACGTGGATAAATCTTGAAGATCTTATGGTTTAAGTGCAATAAGCAAGAAACAAAGAGGATAAATACTGGGGAGGGTATAGCCCAGTGGTAGAGCACACGCCTAGCGTACACAATGCCCTGGGTTCAATCTCCAGGACCTTCTCTAAAAATAAATAAATAAACAAACCTAATTACCTATCACCACCAAAAAAAAAAAAAAAGACAAATACAAATACTGTTCGATTCCTCTTACACAAAGTATCTAGAGTAATCAAATGCATAGAGTCTAAAGTAGAATGGTGGTTGCCAGGGGCAGGGAAGAATGGGAGTAATTACCTAATGAGTTTGGGAAGTTCAAAAAGATCTGGAGATGAAAGGTGGTGATGGCTGCAGAACAATGTGAATGTACTTAATGCCACTGAAATGGTAATAAATTTTGTTATTTTACAATTGAATAGAAAAAAGTTTTTGAAGAACTGATAGGACAAATTGTTGGCGAGAATGCAGAGCAACCACAACTCTCATACATCACTGGTGGAACGTGAAATGCCACAATCACTTTGGGAAAATGCCTGCTAATTGCTTACAAAACTGAACCGATGCCTACCCTGCGATATCCCAGCCCCACTCCTTGGCAGTGACTGCAGGGGAAGGAGAGCATTTCCGTACAAGCATGGTCACAGCAACTGTGCTCGGAATAATCAGAAGCTGGAACTAACTCGGGTGTCAGTCACCAGGAGAACGGCGAAGCGGTGGTGTCTTCCTACAGTTAAACACTGCACAGCAGTAACAGGCACAAGGACTGACACGTGCAGTGACAGAGATAAGCCTCAAAACCATTACGCTGAGTGAAAGGAGAATTCTACTAGAGTAGCTACTGAATGATTCCACTAATATGAATGAATAAAACAGGCAAAACTCATCCACAATGGAAAAAAAATCGGAAGTGTGGTTATCTCTGGGGGATGGAAGTGGGGACTGACTGTGAAGGGACTTCCTGGGTTGAAGGTGATGTTCTCTATTTTGTTGGGGACTAGGGTTACACAGATGTATGCATTTGTTAAAACTCAATAAATGCCACAATTAAAACTTGTGCATTGCATATGGTTATTTTACCTCCAAAAAATGCCACAAAGAAAGCAACTCTAGTTAATGACACGTGATAGAAATACTTACAGATAAAACGTACCCTGTCTGCAACTTACTTTGAGACATAAGAAATTAAGATGGAACGATGAAAACTTACAGTTTTATACATCAAATAAAAACAGATGGGACTGATAAAATGGATAGGGGGCTAGACAGAAACATGACAAAGCACACAGAGTAAAATCTTACCTCTAGCATTAAAAAAGGCACCATGAATATCTCCTTTCTTTTCAAATAGTTAGGCAGTGACTTCTTGAAGCTGATACTTCTGAGTAATCTAGGAAAAAGGAAATGACAAACCTTCACAGATCTTTTTCATGGAGTCAGAAGATTCTATTAAGAATGAAAAAAAAAAACTCTGGATAATAAAAAATGAATTCAAACCCTAGAAGTATGTTACTTTACAGTATAACATGCAAATATTTGACTTTCTAGTCTTCGAGTGGCCCATTTGGGACTCTAACTGAACCAAGGTCATTCATTTTTTTCTACTTTTTATTTTAAAAGTTGTTTGTGAACCTGAATTATGCGTATCCATGACACAAAAGGTAACATGAATATATAAACAATAATAATATACACCAGAAACTGACAAGTGTAACTACACACAAAATACTTAGAACAAAATGACAATGAAACCACTACACATTCGCTTGTGGGATCTCAATAAAAATTCGTAAACTAAGTTTCTAGGGAGTAAATGAGAAATAGCAATTAAGCTACGATAAAACAAAGAAAATAAGTACAGAAGAGAATGTCACAGAATCAACAGAGAAACAACAGAGGTTTTTAAAAATCCCCAGTTAGTCTTTGGAAAGACTAGTATAGTAGAATAATACTTTCTTACTAAGGAAAAAGAGAAGCACAAATAACACATTAACAGGTTAACAGATCAAAGAAGGAAAATATGTGATCATCTCAATAAATAGAGAAAAAAATCATTTGATAAAATGCAGCACAGCACCCGTTCCTGACAAAAATAAAAACAATATAAAACACTCTAATCCAAACTGGGAATGGAACTTTTGTAATTTAATAAAAAAAAAAAACAGCTGTTAAAATCCTACAATAAAAGCTGTATTTAATATAAAATGGTAGACACATTCACTTTTAAATCAGGAACGACAGTGCACACTGTCATTGCCTCTTTTCAGTAAAACCCCAGAGCTCCTAGACCTCTGACAGGAGACTGAAAAAAGCATAAGATTGGAAAGGAAAAAAACTACCATGGTCCTCACAAAATGTTACGGTCATAATAAAAATCTAGACACTATTTGAATGAAAAAATACTTCAGCCTCGTTGCTAGATATAAAACAACATGCTAAACTTAGTAACATGCACCAAAAGTAATCAGTAAAAAATGTCATTTCAAAAAATTTTCTTTAGAATGTTAACAAGAAGTTTAAGTATCTGGGAACAAATTTAAGAAAATACACAAAAGACAAGATGTTATATAAAGTGACAAAGCCTCACCAAAGAGCACAAAGGGTATTTTTAAAAGGCAACCATGGTGCTGGATGTGAAAACAATACCATAAAATGTCAATTCTCCTCGAATGAATCTATAAATTCAATGCATTTCTTCATCAAAATACTAGAAAATGTATTATTTATAAAGGTATGTGACAATGTGATTCCTAAACTGATATGAAATAGTAAGAGGCCAAGAACAGCCAAAGGGTTTCAAAGAAAAAGAATGACGAGGGAAGAATTTTCTTTCAACTAGTAAATCTTATTCTAAAGCTGTTTTCATTAAAATCTGTGGTATTAGTATAAGGAAAGAATAATGACCAAAAAAGAACAGAATCCGCAGAAACATCTACGTGTATTTGGGAGTTTGGTGTATGGCATTAAAAATAAGGGAAGAAAGGACAAAATGACACGTGGATCATCAGTCATCCACATGGGAAAAATATATAAATCCCTCTCTTGGTCTGTTTACAAAAATAAATTCCAGATAAAATGTAAAAAACCAAACTATAAAACTCATATAAGAGGTTATCCTTTATGCCATTAAAGTAGGAATGGAAATAAAAGTCACACACACAAAAACTTAACTTTAAAGGAAAATACTGATAATTAAAATGGAAATCACTGAAAACGAATTTAAAAAATATGCCATAACAGCATGGAAGGAGGCACCTCCAACATAAAAGAGCGCTTAGCATCAGAAACCCAGAAATAACAAGAACTTTCAGAAATCAGTGCAAAGGGCAAATCCTTACTAGGAAAACGGGCCAGTGATGTGAACAGATAGTTCAGGGACAAGAAAACCCAGTGTCATTGAACACATGGAAAGCGACGAAGTGTCATGAGTGATCAATGAGAACCATCAGAACTGGCAGAAATTAAAGTCTAAAACAACAAGGCTACGTGTCATGCTCCATCAAATAAAAAAAGACGTAAGACGTCTAAATATTAGGAACATGCAAGGATGTGAAAAAACAGCAAACTAAAAACACGGATGAGGAGGATGGAAACAACTAAGAAATCAACTTGGCAAAAACCAGTGGAATTAAGCTACTCTACTGTCTAAAGAATCCCACTTCCGGGGATATTAAGGCACGTTACTTAGAGAAACCTCACCTGAGTACCTAGGAGATATGCACAAAGATGTCCCATGGAGCAGTTTGCAACGGCCAAGGACTGCAGACAATCGGAACGTCCACGAATAGGGAAATACATGAACTGTGGCCGGTCAGTCAGTAGACTGCTTTTATTTATTTACTTTTTTTATTGAAGTATAGTCAGTGTACAATGTTGTGGTCAGTCAATAGACTACTGTATAAAGGTTAAAATAAATGAACTAGATCTATACATATAAAGATAGATAAAAATTAATAAAAAACAATTTGCATTTGGATACATACAGTATATAATTATACAAATTTTTAAAATATATAAAACTGTATCTTGTGTTCCTTAGGTAAATGCACATATAGGGAAAATTAAAAACATGGATGGGAAGGAGAAACTGCCCAACTTCACGTGGGTGATAAGCTCAGGGGGACATAACAGGTAATGGGTGCTTTATTTCTAAAACAAACAACAAAACAACAAAGATAGAAGCCAGTACAGCAGAGTGTTCACATTTATAAAATTGGGTTGGTGGGTATACATGTACCTGATGTTCTGTACATTTCTATACATTTGAAATATTTCATAATTAAAATTTTTTAAGTGTGTCGGCAGTTCAGGAGGTGGATGTGGAAAACACAGGTTACCGTTTCAGGAGTACTAACAGCAGAGGAAAGGAGACCTGATGGAGGCTTAAAAACAAATTTTAAACAGGGAATGTGCTACCTCTCCTCCTAGACTAGAGTTCATGTGTATATGCGTATACACACAGGTACGCGCGCGTGTGCGCACACATTCATTTTCATTTGGAAACAGGAGAATACGAGGAAAAGAGGATCCAGGCAACACCTGCGCTAAGGCTCCTGCTTGCCATTCAGCCTGTAGGTCCCGGCACAGCAGGACCATGTGACATCAGTGCCTGCAAGTTAGAGTGTGTTTTGTTATTATTTTTATGGTATTCCTTTTTCTACATTTATCAAGTTGGCTATAATGGCTGTGAACCTTGACTAATAACAATGATGGACACGTGCTGTTTCTGATTTTACTGGAATAAACAAAGAAGAACTTTATCACAGCAATGGAGCCCATGCACCATGGAGTCAGACTGTCTGGGTTTAATCTCAGGTGCTAGCACTTACCAGGTATAAACTTAAGCAGATAATTTGAGTCTCCCTTTGCTCATTTATACAATGGTGAATGATTAAGGGAAGTTGACTCTTGCCTCCTCTACACCATTGGTCTCACCTGAATGCTTTCTTCCAGGTGGCAGCACTCCAGGCCTGGCAGCATCTCTATAACCCGGTTGGGGCTGAACGGACACAACAGCTCAGTGAACTGCTCTGCGACACACGGAGACGTTTGCGGCAATTCTTGATTTACAACGACATCTTCTCTAAAACAAAAAGCATTATGTAATCACATCTATAATTAAAGCTACAGGTAAAAAGTACGTTACCAAGACTGCTTTTTGGCCAGGTAACACTGCAAATTACATCAGAGACCTTCTAAAGCATGGTATTTCTCATTTAAGTGGAAAAACAATCTTCAGTAACAATATTCAGCGGTGGCGCCTCTAAGTCATACTCACACTACAGGGCTAACTTTCTATAAATTGAATCTAATGGTATATTTCCCTTGCGTAAAACACTTAGTAATTCTCCAGCACACAGAAGATTCAGTATATTATTTCTTAGCTTTACATATTAAATTGTTCACTGTAAGCCCCCAAACCCTATTTTCCAGTCTCTATACTTCTAACTTCTCCCCCCGACATATTTATAGCTTCATCTTCTGCTATCGCCCTCACGTCATCCTCTGAAAATGCATGACGCTTTGTGCCTTTAAGTCTCTGCACACCCAGGACCCTTTATCTAGAACTCCTGCCCAATTCTCTGCCTAGACAACTGATACCAATTATTTAAGCCCAGTTCATGCGTATCTAGGAACTCCTGTCTGACTCTCTCACACAGTCGATCCCTCTCTCCTCTTGTTCCTGCAGCACTTTTTTACTATGTCTGGTGTAGAGCTTTTAACACTGTACTGTGCTTATACAAGTGCTTCTCAGCTCCTATGGAAAAATTAAAGAAAACAATGTACACTTATCTGTGCCCCCCAGAGACTACCATACTGTGGGAGGTGGGGGGTGGGGGGCACAGTAGTGGGAAAATGAAGCGTGTCAGTGAATGAACTCTGCATCTCTGTCTCTTATGCCAGCTGCCTCCCACTCACTGCTGTGGTTTCCATCCTGTGTACGTGTCTCCTACTACTATTACTGCCACGTGGGGACCCTGGGTTGTGCTACGTGTCCCTGTCACCGTCCTGTTCCCTATCTCTACCACTCAGTGGCCATAAAGGTAGTGAGCAAAGCACTCTCCCAGCAATGCCGTGGTGGTGACGAGTGGAATACTAGCTGCATGATACATACAGTACTTCCAACTGAGCATCTCAGTATTCAACATTAATACAGCTATATTCCAATTAAGATTTTCCAAGAAAAATTCTAGTCATCATTAACACAATGTGAGGATGACAGAAGTCTGAATAAATTACATGAAACCCAAAGAGAATACCGTTGCAGCTACTACAGCAGAAGATATGGGGGAGGGGGGGCCTCTGTGGTTATGATGTCTAGGGTGAGTGCAAAATTTACCTGAAGTTTTTTAAGGACTGTTTCAATCTGTTTAGAAAAGTGAGTAGCAACCAGCTCTGCAGCTTTACCAGGCTTCAGGGACACAAGTTCCTGGAATGAAAGGCAAAGATGAAATGATCTTTAACATTAAATTTAAATAGAATTTCCACAGATGTGAAGCATGATCACCTCCTTCAAAATTTTCATGGACTTCTACACTGCCTTTCAGGAGACCTCAACACAGGGCCTCAATTTTAATTAAAGGCATATTTAGCAAAATTTTAAAAGTACCATGTGAAAAACCTGATTTTGATATAAAAGGTATAATTCAGAATTCTTAGAAAATGAAAGCACTAAACATTCAGGACTTAGGTGACGACACCTACAGGATGAAAAGGAAAAAACACCTCCCCAAACTCCCCTCAGGGAATTTCATCCTTGATCTTAGAGCCCTAACTTTAAAGAAATGAAAAAAAGGAATATAGCTGCAATTTCTCTGGCTAAGAATTCTGAAATTTTACTTCTGATGCCTGGTGGATTTTGAAATCAGAAGTGTCTTAAGAAAGGAACTTAAGGTTGTAACTCTAAGAGGTTGACCGCTCTTGGTAAGGCCAATTTCTGTTGAATCTAAGACCTCCAATCTGCCCTCTCTTTGAACCTTCCTCAGTACCACTGGCTCTTCTTTTCTTCTTGAAACTCTTTTCGTGCTTGGTTTCTGTGACCCTGTTACACCTTTTCAATTGCATATTCTATTGCTAAAATGCAAAGATTGGCTACAGATCAACATATTATATTACCAAATAAAAATAAGTTATTATGACTGCAAAACTTATGATATATCTAGTAATTTTATGATAGTATTTGTAGATGAATAATAATTAGCTGATAGAAATAACTAGTTTATACCACTTTATACATCTCAAAACAGAGAAGGTAGTATCACAAATAAAGAAAATGTTACTACTGATCTTCAGACATTAAGAAGAAACTATTATGAATTAATGTTGAGAATCTGAATGGGTAAATTCCTGGAAAAGTATAATTTACTAAGCTGATGTAAGAAATGGAAAAGCTGCGCTGATTTTTAACCACTAAAGAAGTTGAATAAATAGTCAAAAATCTTCCCATATGGAACACTCTAGGCCCAAATAGCTTCACTCTAAGTCCTAGCAATCATTTAAGGAAGAACTATTCCCAACATTAAATCTCATAAAGAACAGAAAAGAGGGAAACTTCCTCAGCTCACTGTATAAGGCTAACAAAATTCTGATACCTAAACCCAACAGAAGATAAGAAAGAAAAAGAAAATCACAGATCAATCTTATCGTGAACACTGATACAAACAAACATCCTAAATAAAAACAAAACACAAAATGTATAAAAAGGATAATATACTAGGATCAAGTTACGGTTATCCAGAGTTCAAGGGTGCTTTAACATCAATAAAATTTATAACGACAACATAACGCCATTTGCAGCAACATGGATGCTCCTGGAGAATGTCATTCTAAGTGAAGTAAGCCAGAAAAAGAAAGAAAAATACCATATGAGATTGCTCATATGTGGAATCTAAAACACAAAAACAAAAACAAACAAACAAAAACAAAGCGTAAATACAGGACAGAAATAGACTCATAGACAGAGAATACAGACTTGTGGTTGCCAGGGGGGTGGAGGGTGGGAAGGGATAGACTGGGATTTCAAAATTGTAGAATACATAAACAAGAATACACTGTATAGCACAGGGAAATATACACAAAATGTTATGATAATTCAGAGAAAAAAGTAAGACAATGAGTGTGTATATGTCCATGAATGACTGAAAAATTGTGAACACTGGAATTTGACACATTATAAAATGATTATGAATCAATAAAAAATGTTTAAAAAAATTTATAACGAAAATATAAGGGAGAAAAGGTAATGAAATTTATTCTTGAGAAAAAATGTTAGCATACTAGAAATAAAAGCCTTCCATAAAAATTTTATAGTAAATATTGCACACGTTAGAAATAAAAAATTTTTAATTATTAACAATAGCACTACTGTGCTAAAAAATATACAGTTGTGACAGTAAACCTAACAATCTAGAGATGAAAAATCTCTACAGAGAAAACTTAAAAACTTTATAGAAAGACAACTGAATAAAGGGTTATGCCAAATGGTCACTAAAAAGACTCATGATGTAAAGATGTCAATTTAAACTGACATTGAATGACGGATTCAGTGCAACCCCTATTAGAATCAGAAGGTTAAACAAGTTTTGCGGTGGAATTTGACAAGTTGATTCTAAAGTGTATTTGGAAGTATCAAAGGTCAAGAATAGTCAATACTCTCTTAAAGATATCAATAAAGTAACAATATTTAGGACAGTGTGGTACTGATGTAGAGACGAAGATCAATCAAACAGAAAAGGGCCCAGAAAAACAGACCAAGCATATAGACGCTTGCTACACTCATGGTAAGGCCACACTGCTGAGCATGGGGAAAGGCAACCTTTCAAAATAACTGCTGCTGGGGGAGCTAGGCATCCATATTTTTTTAAAATTAGATGACTCTCCACCTCAAACCATATACAAAAACTGCTTTCAGATGGATGTAAGATTTAAAGATGGAAAAAAAAAAACTTCTACATAATAATAAAGGAGTACTTCTCCTTTGATATGGAAAGAAAAAATTATTTTGACTACTTGAGAAAAAAAAAGTTTTTATTAAAAAGAACCATAGAAAAAAGCCAGAGAGAATATTTACAACAGGTATCACTGACAAAAAGACTTAACATCCAGCTACATAAAGAACTCCTACAGATCAGTTAAGACAAGAGACATTCCACCTGAAAAATGAGCAGAAGACTTGAACAAGCACAGAAAGGAAATTTAAATGGCCAACAAACATAACAAGGCTACCAATCTCATGAATAATTAAGAATACATAAACTTAAAACATAATGAAATATTACACATACACTAGATTAACAAAATTTTAAAATCTAGCAAGAATACACAGCTAATGGCAAGGGGAGGAGGGTTGCCCTGGGGAAGCCTTTGGATTTGCCCCAGTCTTCCCTGTCTCCCCAACACCTGGCTTGTGGGCACCCTTTGCTGTCCCTGGTGGTAGGACACATATTTCCCAGTTTACTTACTGGAGGTTGGTGAGATGGGGTCAGCTGGTACTGGTCAGGTGACCCCCGCCCCCCCGTGGCAGCAGAGGCCACCCCCAAGCCAGGCCGCAAGGGAGACTGGAGCAAACAGGCCAACTTCTCCAAGGCAGGCCCCCTCCCCCAGCTGCCCCCTGCTCCCTGACTACACCACACCCACCTCCTGGGAGCTGGCTGACCTGGGGACCTGCCTAGAGTGAACCTGGGGTAGCAGAGGCCGCTCCCAGGCCAGGCCAGGCCAGGCCACAGGGAGATGGGAGCAAATGACTGGCTTGGAAGGGGCAGCCCCCCTCCTACCGTCGCTGCTGCCTCCGCTGCTACCATCCTCCCAGCCCCCTGACTGCACTGAGCCCATGGTATTACCAAAGTGGGTCCAGAGGGAACATATCTCAACATAGTAAAAGCTATTTGTAACACACCTATAGCCAGCATAATACTCTACGGTGAAAAGCTGAAAGCCTTTCCACTAAAATCTGGAACAAGACAAGGATGCTCACTCTCACCAGCTCTATTCAGTACAGTATCAAAAATCCTAGAATAGCAATTAGACAACAAAAAGAAAGAAAAGGGATCCAAGTTGGAAGACAAGAGGTAAAATTGTCATTCTATGCGGATGACATGGTACTATACACAGAAAACCCTAAAGGCTCCGCACGAAAACTGTAAGAGCTACTGAAAGAATTCAGCAAGGTAGCAGGACACAGCAACAACATACAGAAATGAGTGGCATTTCTCTACACGAAAGTAATAATCCCTTTTAAAACCACCCAAAAGCATAAAATACGTAGGAATAAATCTGACCAAGGAAATGAAACACATCTGCAAAGGCCTACAAAACACTGACTAAGGAAATTAGAAAGGACTTAAAGAAATGGAAATATATCCCATGTTCTTGCATTGGAAGAATTAATATTGCTAAAATGGCCATACTACCCAAAGCAATCTACAGATATAATCAGATTCCTATCAAATTACCCAGGACATTTTTCACAGAATTAGAACAAATCATCCTAAAATATATATGGAATAATAAAAGATTCAGAATTACCAAAGCATTATGGAAGAAAAAGAATGAAGCTGGAGGAATAACCCTCCCAGACTGCACACAATACTACAGAGCTACAATCAAAACAGCATGGTATTCATACAAAAACAGACATACGGATCAATGGAACCAAATGGAGAGCCCAAAAGTAAACCCACAAACTTCTGGTCAATTAATCTTTGACAAAGGAGGCAAGAATATACAATGGAGTAAAGACAGTCTCTTCAACAAACGGTGTAGGGAAAACTGGACAGCTGCATGCAAATCAATGAAGTTAGACTACTCCCTCACACCATACACAAATATAAATTCAATAATGGCTAAAAGACTTAAACATATAGACAAGATACTATAAACCTCTTAGAAAAAAACATAGGCAAAACATTACCTCATGTATATCTCAGCAACATTCTCCTATGGCAGTCTACCCAAGCAATAGAAAACAAACAAAAAAAGCAAAAATAAGCAAATAGGACCTAACTAAACTTACAAGCTTTTGCATACCAAAGGAAACTATAAGCAAAACAAAACGACAGTCTATGGAATGGGAGAAAATAATTATAAATAATTCAACTGGCAAAGCCTAAGTTTCCAGAATATATAAACAGCTCATAAAACTTAATAACAAAACACAAACAGCCCAATCCAAAAATGGGCAGAAGACCTAAACAAGCAATTCTCCAAGGAAGAACTACAAATGATCAATAGACACATGAAAAAATGCTTAATATCACTAATTATCATAGAAATGCAAATCAAAACTACAAAACCGCAGTCCAAACAGCCATCATGCAAAAGTTCATGAATGATAAATGCTGGAGAGGGTGCGGAGAAAAGGGAACCCTCTTATACTGCTGCTGGGAATGCAGTTTGGTGTAACCATTATGGAAAACAGTATGGAAATTCCTCAAAACACTAAAAATAGACTTACCCTGTGATCCAACAATCCCACTTCTGGGTATATATCTGGACAGAACTCCAGTGCGAAAAGATACCTGCATCCCAGTATTCATAACCCCACTATAATATAACAGCCAAGACATGGAAGCAACCTGAATGAAGCAACAGATGACTGCATAAAGAAATTGTGGTATATTTATACAATAGACTACTACTCTGCCATAAAAAAGGATAAAATGATGCCATTTGCAGCAACATGAATGGACCCAGAGATCATTATTCTAAATGAAGTGAGCCAGAATGAGAAAGAAAACTATCATGATATCACTTATATGTGCAACTTAAAAAAAAAAAAAAAAAAACCACTATGAGCTCTTCTACAAAACATGAACAGACTTGCAGACTTAGTAAACAATCTAATGGTTACCAGGGAAATGGGGTGGGAAGGGAGATTTAAAAATGTTTGCCACTATGTGTAAAAGGAGATTTTTTTTTTTTTTAATCTCTTCTGTATAGCACAGAAACCTATGTTCAATACCTGGTAATACCTAAAATGGAAAAGTCGCTACAGCCACCAACTGAGGAAGAAAGAGAAGAAAGGAGATGTAGTTATCCTGGGCTAGAGCCCAGTCCTGGGAAAAACTCATGCACCCCAATGTTCACAGCAGCACTATTTACGATAGCCAAGATACGGAAACAACCCAACTGTCCGTCAACAGATGACTGGATAAGGAACATGTACATATACACAACGGAACACTACTCAAACACAAAAGAAGAAAAAAACAATGCCACTTGCAGCAATACGCATGGATCTGAAGACTGTCATTCTAAGTGAAATGGGCCAGAAAGACGAAAAAAAAAAAAACCATATGACATCACTCATATGAGGAATCTAAAAAATAGTAACAGTAATAATAAGGCCACAAATGGACTTAATTATCATTTTGACTTCTTGAATATGTGTAAGCACATCGGACTGTCCATGATTAGATCACCACATTCTGTTGATTCTTACTTTGTAGTTGGCTTTATTCCTTTAATAACTATGTAAGTTTGAAAATCTAACCTCTTCCTAACAATGATAAATAGTACATGTACGTAAACTAAAAAATAGTGCAGTATAGCGTATGTACGTATCTACATGCAATATAATGTGTACGTGTGGTTGAACTGTAGCAATTCTACCTAATAAAACTGGAAAAGGGGGTGGGGGGGAAACAGACATACAGAACAATGGAACAGAATAGAGCGCCCAGAATTAAACCCACAAACTTCTGGTCAATCAATCTTCGACGAAGAACACGCAGTGAGTAAAGACAGTCTCTTCAGCAAAAGATGTAGCAAAAGTTGGACAGCTGCCTGTAAATCAATGAAGTCAGGCTACTCCCTCAGACCATACACAGAAATAAATTCAAAGTGGCTTAAAGACTTAAACGTTCAGACAAGACACTATAAATCTCTTAGAAGAAAACCAACGGCAAAACATTACCTGGCATAAGCTCTCAGCCATGTTCTCCTAGGGCAGTCTACCCAAGCAACAGAAATAAAAGCAAAAATAAAGAAGCAAACAGGACCTAACTGAACTTACAAGCTTTTGCACAGCAAAGGAAACCATAAGCAAAGCAAAATGACAGCCTACAGGATGGAAGAAAATATCTGTAAATGATTCGACTGACAAAAGGCTTAATTTCCAGAATATATTAAAAGCTCATAAATCTTAGTAACAAGAAACAAACAACTCAATCCAAAAATGGGCAGAAAACCTGAACAAGCATTTCTCCAATGAAGACCACAAATGGCCAACGGGCACACAAAAAAATGCTCGAGTATCGCTAATTATCAGAGAAATGCAGATCAAAACTACAAAACCCCAGTCAGAATGGCCCTCACTCAAAAGTTCATGAATGATAAATGCTGGAGAAGGTGTGGAGAAAACGGAACCCTCTTACACTGCTGGTGGGAATGTAGTCTGGTGTAGCCATTATGGAAAACAGGATAGAAATCCCTCAAAAAACTAAAAATATCCAGCAATCCCACTTCTGGGTATGTATTCAGAGGGAACTCCAATGCAGAAAGATAACCTACGCCCCAGTATATACAGCACCACTATACAGATTAGCTAAGACGTGGAAGCAACTGAAATGAAGCAATAGATGACTGTAAGTTCTGATATTATTTATACAACGGAATACTACTCTGCCGTAAAAGGATAAAACAATGCCATTTGCAGCAGTATGGATGAACCTAGAGACTGTCATTCTAAGAGAAGTGAGCCAGAAAGAGAAAAATGCCATATGGTATCACTAATACGCGCCATCTTAAACAAAAAAGAAGACACTGTGAACTCCTCTGCAAAAAAGAATAAGATTCAGACTTGGTAAACAATCTTACGGTTACAAGGGAAAGGGGGTGGGAAGGGATAAATTTGGGAGATTGAGATTTACAGATGTTAGCTACTGTATAAAAACGGATTTTTTTTTAAAGTTTCTTCTGTATAGCACACAACCCTACGTTCAATACCTGGTGATAACCTAAAATGGAGAAGTCGCTACAGCCACCAACTGAGGAAGCAAGAGAAAAAAGGTGAGTCAGTTATATTGGACTAGAGCCCAGTCCTGGGAAAGTCCTTGCCAGCCACTGAGGCTGTCCACTGACCGCACTGCGCCCTCCTCCCAGGAGCAGGCTGACACGAAGACAGGCTTCCTATGTGAATTTCGGGCAGCAAAGGCCACCACAGGACAGGCCCCTGGGGAAATGGGAGCAAGTCCCTCCCCCTCCCATCGGAGTGCAGCAACCCCTCCTCGCCGCCTCCCCCTAACAGCACCACGCCTGCCTCCCTGGAACCCACTGACTTGGAAACAAGTGTCCAGCGAACCTGGGGTAGCAGCGAGAGGGGCGCTGCCCCCGGCGAGCTGATCAATTTGCCCTTATCTCCCCCCGCGGCAGGGCCTGAGGACTGCCTCTGCTGCCCAAGGCACTTCCCCAGGTCAGCCTGCCCCTGGGAGGCGGGCGCGGTGTGGTCAGAGGCAGCGGCGGCAGCCGCAGGTTTAGGGGTCCGCATCTGCGAGCCTGTGGATTGCTTCAAACTGCCCACCGGCGTGTCCTAGCCTTGACCTCTGCTGCCCCAGGTTGGCAGGACTCAAGTTTCAGGTCAGCCTGCTCCTGGAAGGCAGGACCTGTGCTTGTGCTGCAGGGGGCAGCGGCGGTGGCGGGATTGGGGCTGCCACATGCTAGCGCGGGGATTTGCTCCCATTTCCCGCCATCACTGCCGCCACCCCCCAACAGCACCTCCTCGTCTCCCAGGGGCAGAAATGACCTGCAAAAGAGGCCCTGCAAATCTGGACAGCAAAAGCTGCCCCCAGGACAGGACTCATGAGAGACGGGAACAAATTCACAGGCTCCCAAGGGTAGACCCTTCTCGCCGTCGCCACCGCCCCCGCACCCTGACAGCACCACACCTGCCTCCTGGGAACAGGCCATGGTCTGAGGACCAGTAGTACGTGCTGTGCTCCCTTGCCATCCAGTGCCCTCCCACCTCCTGGGGTGGCGGCATCCGCTATCCCCTGGGTACAAGCGGCAACGAAGAGGCGCCCGTAGTACTAATTAGCGGGAAGGAGAAGTGGGCACCACGAACCACGCGGCGGCCCCCGACCCACCTCAGGGTCCAAACGGGTCGCGAGGCCCCGGCCTCACCTACGCACCGCTGCCCGCGAGCGCAGCCCAGGCTTCACCCGCCGGCTCCCGACCTGCACGCCCCCACCAAGCGCCCCCTCACCGGCTCGGCGGCGGCAGCGGGGGCGGCAGCAAGCGGCGGCCCAGATCCCAGGCCACGTTTCTCCTCCAGGACCTGGTCCGGGAGCACTTGGCTCCCGCCCGGCTTTCACACGCTCCGGGCGGGTCGGGTCGGCGCATCTGTGCGTCCACGCACATGCGCGCCCCTCCTCCTCCCGCCCGCAGCGCGGACGCTCGGACTGGAACTCCTGTTGCTCGGGAGGTGGGGACTGGTGCCAGGCTGGGGGCTGGGGGCAAGGGCCTGGCAGTGGGGCGGGGGGCCCATCCCTTTACCCGCCCCACCGGGTCTCCATCCTTAACACCCCCATCCCATCACCTACCGGTCCTGGCACCCAACCAAAACCATGACCAGCTCAGGGCCAGGCCACACCCCCTAGCCCCACTCCCCCTGCTCGCCTTCCCTCCCAAACCCTGTGACTGCCCCCTCCACCTACAGCCAAGCCCTCAAGTCTCCCACCGGACCCACGAAATGGGACTTCCTCTCACACCGAGATCCCCGCCCCGACACTCCACCACGCTAGTAACCTATGGCCCCCACGCCACAAGCTCACCCCTCATGCCTCACTGCAGGACCCCCAACATCCCAAGATGGTCCCCCTCACCCCTCCGCGGGGTCAGTTCCTCTCTGACCGGCCCCTCACCCCTCAGCGTGTCCCCCCTCACCGTGGGATCCCCCCTCACTCCCAGTGCATCCCTACCCCAGGTGACCCCTTCACCCATCACCTTGCGTGTGGGGCGTGGAGGTCTGGGCTCTGGTCCCCATGGGGACTGCCACCAGCGGGGATCCAGCCTAGTGTGCTGCTGCACAGCTAGTGTTGGAGGCTACAGGGTGTGGCGGGTGAGGCTGGAGGCGGTTCCAATACCTGCCCCTGCACCCTGACCCCTGCTCTGTGCTCTGTGCCTCCTCTGAGCCAGCGGGTCAGGGTAGTCCTAGGCTGCCCACCACTGGCAGGTGGGCCATGGTTTGTTGATGGCCCTGATGATGATCAAGACCCCTAGGGCGGAGACATTGGGCACGTGGACCTGCAGGGGTGAGGGTGGTGCGGAGGGTGCAGCTGAGCCTGGGGACAGATAGCAGGCAGGTGGGCTATGTGCATGGCCTGGGCTCAATCCTGGTGGGTTCAGGGACCCTGTTTATTCACGCCAGGGCAGAGGGAAGAGGGATGGGAGCTTCGAAAGTGTCCAAGCCAAGGCTAGAGAGCAAAGCAGGCAACTGCACTGGCCAGGCCACCTTGGAACCCTCCACAACCCTGGTCTTTGCCTACGGAGAGACTGACCTTCACCTGCCAATGAGACGTCGCCTCCCCCTCCCCCCATATAGTTTACAGGCAATTGAAGGGACTTTGATAGGTAATTATAATAGGAGATCAGGTCCACAGTTATGGTGAACCTGGCAGGGCTCCTGCGTAAACCCCAGCCTGAGGCAGAGGAAGCCCCACTCAGAAATATCCTCTTACCTCTTACCAAGGCACTACGTAGTAGAAAAAATCTGACTCCGTATTAGATCTGTTTCTTTTAACACTCTGTCCTGTTTTCTAGGCTCAGTCTTGCCAGCTCTGCACCTTGTGTAAAACAATGTTGCCTTTAGCCTGAAATACACAGGAGAGCCTATTCTCAAGGCTCTGACCTTTAAGGATATTAACACTTTTGCACTCCTATAAAGATAACAAGTTGCAAAATAGAAAATAACCTTTGTTTTGTTGGAGGTTGTACAGGGGCACCTTGACCTGACCCATGTGGACAGCTGCAAAGGATTCCAAGAACATGAAAAGTCCTACACCAAGAAGTTTGCAACAACCAACCACATCCCCTCCCCCTTTTACTAGAAAAGGAGCCTGAAGTCTGACTTGGGGAAGATGGTTCTCCAGGACGTCAGTCTGCCATTAACTTGGTCTGCAGCTGTCCACGTTGGTCAGGTCATGCTGGCCCTGTAAAACCTCTAACAAAATAAATGTTATTTTCTATTCTGCAAATGGTTGTCTTTATGTTAGTGCAAAAGGGTTAATATCCTTCAAGGTCAGAGCCTTGAGAATAGGCTCTCCTGTCTATTTCAGGCTAAAGGCAACATTGTTTTACAAAAGGTGCAGAGCTAGCAAGACTAAGCCTAGAAAACAAGGCAGTGTTTAAGCCAAAAGAGCATATCTAATATGGAGTCAGATTTCTTATTTTCTATTACAGTATATTCTATTTTTATGGTTTAAGTTTACAATTATGAAGTTCAGCCTTTTTCCATTTTAAATTGTGCAACTCAAGAGCATTAAATGCATTTACAATGCTGTGAGACCAGCACCACTGGCTGGTTTCAGACTACTTCCTTCCTCAACGTAAAAGCTTGTATCCAAAGCACAACCCATGTCCTCCCTCCCCCAGCCCAAGACAAGGCCTAATCCCCATTCTCTTTCTCTCTCTCTCCACCCATCCTGGAGATTCCCTATCAAAGAATTCATACAAAAGGTGGCTTTTTGTGTCTGCCTACATATCTGAAGCAGGGACTGGTGAATTATTTTCTACATGAATTTGCATTTTTGCATTTTGAGAGGAAAATCCAGATGGATTAAAGATGAGATGCACAAAATGAAGCCCTTTTAGTAACTATACTAACTCTGTGCATAATCTTGGGGTAGGCACTGCTGTTCTAAGTGTGAAGCCACAGCCAGAAGGGAGATGCTTAGCTCTTCCTATGGAAAAACAAAACCAAAACCAATGTTACAGAGGCCACGGGGAGGTAGGCACCGTGCAGTCAGAGGGCGGCTACAGGGAGGGGTGCTGCCCTCCCTCAGCAGGTGGACTAGCTCCCATCTGTCCTAGGGCCTGTCCTGGGGGCGGCCTCTGCTGCCCCAGGTTCACAGGATGCATGTCTTCATGTCAGCCTGCTCCTGGGAGGAGGGCGCAGTGCATTGAGGGGGCAGCATCAGCAGCAGTCAAGGACTTTCCCAGGACTGGGCTCTAGCCCGGGATAACTACCTCTCCTTTCTTTTCTTCCTTCCTCAGTTGGTGGTTGTAGCAGCTTTTCCATTACAGGTTACTACCAGATACTGAACATATGTTTCTGTGCTATACAGAAGAAGCATTTTTTTAATCTATCTTTATACATAGTGGTTAACATTTGTAAATGTTAGCCACTATATATAAAAACTCCCAAATTTATCCCTTCCCACCTCCTTTCCCTGGTGACCATACAACCATACAATTATTTACTAAGTCTGCAAGTCTCTTTCTGTTTTGTAGATGAATTCCTAGTGTCTTTTTTTTTAACATTGCACATATCAGTAGTATCATACAGTATTTTTCTTTCTCTTTCTGGCTCACTTCACTTAGAATGACGATCTCTATGTCCATCCATGTTGCTGCAAATGGCGTTATTTTATCCCTTTTTATGGCAGAGTAGTATTCCATTGTAGAAATACGCCACATCTTCTTTATCCAGTCATCTGTTGCTTCTATAGTTTGCTTCCATGTCTTGACTGTTGTATATAGTGGTGCTATGAATACTGGGATGCAAGTATCTTTTCGCACTGGAGTTTCCTACGGATACATATCCAGAAGTGGGATTGCTGGATCATAGGGTAAGTCTATTTTTAGTTTTCTGATGAATTTCCATACTATTTTCCATAATGGCTACACCAAACTACATACCCCCAACAGTGTAGGAGAGTTCCCTTTTCTCCACACCCTCTCCAGCATTTATCATTCATGAACTTTTGAGTGATGGCCATTCTGACTGGTGTGAGCTGATACCTCATTGTACTTTTGATTTGCATTTCTCTGATAATTAGTGATATTGAACATTTTTTCATGTGCCTATTGGCCATTTATAGTCTTCATTGGAGAAATGCTTGTTTAGGTTTTCTGCCCATTTTTGGATTGGGTTTTTTTTTGTTATTAAATTTTATGAGCTGTTTATATTTTCTGTAAATTAAGCCTTTGTCAGTCAAATCATTTACAGATATTTTCTCCCATTCCATAGGGTGTCGTTTTACTTTGCTTATTGTTTCCTTTGCTGTGCAAAAGCTCGTAAGTTCAGTTAGGTCCCATTTGTGCATTTATTTGTGCTTTTATTTCTAATGTGTGGGTAGACTGCCCTAGGAAAACATGGCTGAGGTGTATGTCAGGTAATGTTTTGCCTATGTTTTCTTCTAAAAGGTTTATAGTGTCTTGTCTACATGTTTAAGTCTTTAAGCTGGCCATCAGCGTGGCCATTTTACACAAAAGCACAAGAGCAGCAGAAGCACTTTGCACCCTCAGAGCATGGGATGCACCAAGCTCTACTTACGCAACCCTCAGTGTCTCCAGCCTCCACAGGGAACGTGCGTGAACAGATACAGCACCAACTTCGTAGTGAACACTTCTGTTAAAACAAAACAAAATGTTAACTTTTCATTCTTGGACTCTATTTATTCAAGCCAATTAAAGAGAGGAACAAATGGGAAGTCTTTGGATAAACAGTAAAAGCTATACTTTTTGGTAGGAGAGAATATAACTGGAAATAAAAATAGCAAAATAATAACAACAGTGATCTGAATACACATTTGATTTAAACACATCCTCTCCTCTTTTATTCCCTCTAATCCCGTTCATTCCCTCTCCCTCCCCCTGGCCTTCTCTCCCTCCCCTCTCCTCTCCCTCCCTGCCTCCCCCCTCCCTCACTCTCTTTCTCTCCCTCTCCCCTCCCTCCAGTGAACACATTCACCTTACCCATCTAATTTCAGTCCACAGAAGCACTCAGCTATGAGTTCAGGTGTAGTTTAATATATTATATTTCAACACATGCATATGGTTATTTGAAGTTCTAAATTCTATTCCAGATATTTAAAACATTTAGAAGAAATGTAAGAACCCATTAATTTTAATGTTTTAATATAACAATCTGCTAAATGGTGAGACAGAAAAATATAAATATCAACAGAACAGTCTCACACACACAAAGAGAAACTTCTCTGGATGTGCATCACACACACCCAAGTTCCAAAGCTCTCATTACAACAGGCTGTTAATATGCCAGACGTGATGCTAAGTAATGTACATACTTAAACCTAAACTGGTCTCTGTACCAATCCCTTAAGGTCGCTTTAAGGAAACCAAAGCTTGTGCATGTACCGCTTACTTCCCGAGGACCCACTGCCTCCCTCTCCACTGGGCCTCACACTTCATCCTCTTCACAGGGGCTTTTACAGAACAAACCTTTCTCATTTTGATGAGATCCAGTTTATCAATATTTTCCTTTCATGGACATGTTTTTTATGTCAAGTTTTAAAACTGTGATCTCCAAGAGTTTTTCTAAATGTTCTATAGTTTTGTGTTTTACATTTACACAAATGACCCATCTGAATTAGGGTTTGTATAAAGTGTGAGGCTTAGGCTGCGGTTCTTTTGATCTTTTCTTTTTGTTCTTTTCTCCCCCTATGGGCATCCATTTGCTCCATAAGAATCTCTTCTTATCTTCTTTTTCAGTCACTTTGTGCACTTTCCCCCATGATCCAGACCCCTGCAGTCTTGGTCCAATGCCAAATGAGATTAACATGAGAGAGGAATTAAAATCACATAAACTACTAGGGACAGTGGTCAATTTTATCTTCTATGTCAGTAAATAGAAGACAACATAAAAAGGACCTGAACCTCTGGGCCATTTGAGAACTCTGATTTTGAAACCGAGTATGAGACTGAACATTCCAGAAAGAAGACTAATTGAAACTAATGAACATTTAATGAGGTTTTAAGTAGCTGAATGTTTCACTCCTCCCACTTAGTTTACTTCATTCAATGCTTCTTACCATGTTTTAATTGGACAAAAATCTTCATCAATTCTATTGACAGGGAATCAAAACATAACATGAGTAAAAACTTCAGAGGAGGCCAGCAAATGGATCACTTTAGTGGACAGATAACGTTAGTGGCCCACTTTCTATTATGCAAATGGCCTGACGAGACACATCCTGAACTTAAGGAACTGTGTCAAGGCAAGAAGGTGCGAGGCTCCAGGCTCTGGGCTCAGGTACCAACCTCCGCTGCTCTTCACCATGTTCTCCTGAGGGGACAGTGAGGCACTCATCCATGTGTCCATGAAGCAACCTGAGGACGTCACTGCCGATGAGATACCCTGGAAAGATCGAAACCAGTCACACTGGAACAGTCATGGTCAGATGCTGACATATGGACAGATCACCTGGTTCAGCCTTCTATTTTCATAGTCAAAGATCCAGAAGCCTAGTGAGGCTTAGGTAACTGGGAAAAATCGCAGACACAGGTGCTGCCACCTGCCTTCTATCTCTGAGCCCTGGGCTCCCAAGTCTAGAATCCATGACTGTAGCCTCAAAAGACCCTCCACTGAACAGACAAGCCTGGATAGGCTCAATTCTGTACCATCTAACTGAGAATGACCAGAACAGAGCTATTTCCCTGGAAACCCTGAAGCGCAGGCACTACTGTGCTCCGGGTCTAAGTCCCGCACCCCGGAGGATGAGACATCTCGACATTAGCCTAAATGAGCAATATCCTGAGGCCAGAACATTGGAGAAAATAACCCCTAGAAAGCTCACGTGTAAAATACACACAAATAAACAGAAATGTAAAAATAAGAAAGGATAGATCTTAAACTTCACTTTTAAGTAACAATTTACATGAGAGTCTTTAATGTCACGCATCTGCGTTACAGGCTACTATGACACAAAGAGCTCTAATGCATTTGCTCATTATCATCATTCCAGGGATGACTGTCAACTCTGCATCAAGGGAACAGCCTCCTCACTGCTGTGGTGTCTTTACCTTGGGCTGCTTCGCTTCCTGAGCTGATGGGAGCCACGCTCCAGAGGGTCTGCTGGAAGGCGGGATCCACGTGCAAGCTGCTATTGCCGTAGGACAAAGTGCTGCATTGGAGGCAAAACGAGGCATCACTTCAGGCTCAGGGTGACTCTTCACACGTAAGTGCTCCTGGCAACTCTAACCGAACATCACAGATTTGGAAATGTCCATAGACAACATCTATTTCAATCCCGTCCCTCAAAAATTAAGAGACTGGTCAAAAAAAATTAGAGTTTATATTTGATATTATGTATTTTTCAGCTTCATTCTAAGAGTTACTACTTAAGCCACTAACAGAAAACACACAAATGAATCACCTCACACCATTCAGAATGACCATGATTAAAAAGTTCACAAAGGAGAAATGCTGAAGAGAGTGTGGAGAAAAGGGAACCCCCTTATGCTGTAGGTGGGAATACAGATTGGTGTAGCCACTATGGAAAACAGTGTGGAGATTACTTAAAAAAATAAAAATAGAGTTACCATACGATCTAGCAATCCCACTCCTGAGCATATGTCTGGAAAAAACTCTAATCTGAAAAGATACATGTACCCCAATGTTCACAGCAGCACTATTTACGATAGCCAAGACATGGAAACAACCTAAATGTCCACTGACAGATGACTGGATAAGGAAACTGTGGTGTATTTATACAATGGAATCCTACTCAGCAATAAAAAAAGAAAAAAATAATGCCATTTGCAGGAACATAGATGAACCTGGAAACTGTCATACTAAGTGAAGTAAGCCAGACAAAGTAAGCAAAATACTATATGATATCACTTATATGTGGAATCCAGAAAAACTGATACAAATGAACTTATTTACAAAACAGAAATAGACTCACAGACAAAGAGAACGAACTTAAGGTTCCCAAAGGGGAAAGGTGGGGAGGGATAAATTAGGAGTTCACGATTTGTAGATACACACTACTATACATAAAATAGATAAACAGCAAGGTCCTACTATATACAGCCCAGGGAACTACATTCAGTATCTTATAATTCCCTATAATGAAAAAGAATGCATATTTATAATTGAATCACTATGCCATATGACACTGCAAATCAATACTTCAAGTAAAAAAGAAAACACATAAATGAATGTACTATCATACATTTATTTGTTAAAACAGACTATTTTGTTTTAGAGGCTTAAGTTTTCTACATATCACGGTGTGACACTGTTTTGACAATGAAATAGGTAAAATCTTCTGGACTGATGTCTTAATTTTATAGGGTTCTTTGGGAACTTTTATCTACAATTTGATGTAACAGTCATTAGATGGCAATACTGCCCAAGAGGTATCAAAACTGAGGCCAATAAATTTCCTTCAAAATTCAGATATTGCCAATTTCAGATGTTCCTTCTTAAAAACAAATGTATTAAAAGAATATCATATTTTGTATCTTTGAGAGCCATAATACATGAGTTCTGAAATAAGTAAAGAAAAACAAAACGATGAGTAACACCAAACGCTGTGCTTATTTCACCATTACCTGACCACTGCAAGAGTTTCAGACACTCTGAGCACAACCACCTGTTTCCTTGGAGTCATCTCAGTAAACATCACCACCACTCCTACAGTGTTCCTACAACACTTTCCAATGCCGATAGTTGCCTAAGCTCTTAAAGACTAACTGCGCCAGAACTTTCCCAGAAATCCGACTTCCTAGTTAGATGAAGGGCAGTCACAGCATGAAGAGTCATCCTGGTTCCCGCTACAGGCCTTTCAACTCCAACGGTCTCTTCTGCCTAAACATGCTAACCTCAAGGCACCAGCAAATATGGGGGTTTCATTTTCTTTCTCTTAAAAACAAGACCAAAGAAGTTTCTTGACAGTTGACATACATACCATTATCTTATCAGTAATTTTTCCAATCAGTAAGATTGAAAGTTTGCCAGTGGATGCATGAGATTTAGCAACAACCGGCTCTTCCACCTCCTCCTCTCAACCAGCTCTCTGCCTCTTCACAACATCCCCTTCACCTCGGCCTGTCAATCCTGTGCAAATTCCGGCTGAGATGCCTTTATTGAATTAATTTCTTTCCAATATGCTAAAACTCTTTAACTACTTACAAATTAATCATATGCCATCTGCTTCCACAAATAACAAAACACATTCTCCTTCATGGCCCTCATTACACAATGTGATTGTTGAGTGTCTTTTTCTTGCTGCCTCTTGTAAGTTATCTGACACAGGCTCACAACTGAACTCCCAGCACCAAGCAGGGT
This sequence comes from Camelus bactrianus, assembly GCF_048773025.1. Taxonomy (NCBI): domain Eukaryota; kingdom Metazoa; phylum Chordata; class Mammalia; order Artiodactyla; family Camelidae; genus Camelus; species Camelus bactrianus. The sequence goes on from NC_133566.1 coordinate 2,978,145, forward strand.
ACTCAATAAACAAGGATGTAGAGGAGTTAACACAACCTTTAAAATCAAAGGAGCATAAGCTTTAAAAATGTATTTTAAGTTATTCCATAAATATTCCTATTTCAATGAGCTAACACAAGCGCACACACATACAAACCTGTAAAACCATATGGATTTCACTAAACCATCAGAAGATGACTCAAAATACCAGCGCTTATATTTTTACTACTGAATTCAGGTGAAAGCTCATGCCATGTTATGATAAACAGATCTGTTAATTCATCCTGATTCCCTGAATATACTACGTGTAAAGCATGTGCTGAATATTAATAGAGCACAATCCCCATCCCAAGGGGGCTTGTTATCAAGAAAGGTAAAATACATCCACAAAATGCTGTGAGTCAGTATTTTGGAAACGCCAGCTGAACTGTAATCAAAGTGCTGTAAGAACTGGGAGAACAGATCACTTCAGCCAGCCTAACTGGAACAGAGTTCACTGTTTTGGGCCGTGAGGACAGGTGGTAGTTCCCCAGCAGATGTGGGATTCCTGTGGGGTGAGGCATGCGAGAAGCCAGTAGGACCCTTTGGCCTGGGCCTCACAGTTACATACTCAGAGATGCTGTCTCCAAGTAAATCTGTATGTACATTGGGTTTGAGGTTAACAATGTTAATGATGTTAAGGGGCTAAGTGTAAGTATTTAAGACATATCAAAACTTTTAGAAACTAGTTTGGAGATTTTCATTTTTATTATACCAGAAACCTCGTAACTGGAAGTGGCCTTGGCCTCCCTGGCCCTCTAAGAGGGAATGGTCCCCCTAATTAAGGGAATGGTACCCAAAGGGGCAGAGATATGAAAACATCAAGTACAGCAGAGAGTTTCCTCTTTGAGGCTTATAGCATAAACTCAGAAAGAGAGTGAGAGACAGGCCCTCAGACAAGACAGGTGTCAGACCAAGCACTGTATACTTCAGGCAATAAGGAGCTACTGCAGTGAGAACATAATAGGAGGAGAAGGAGGGTTAAAATGCAATTTTCAAATCATATCTAAGCTTAAAGATAAGTAATAAATATGGAACTGTAAAAGTAGGAAAATTTCAGTCTGTAGGAGAAACTAAAAAAAAAAAAAAGTCCTTAAGATCATATTACACCATTTAAAGTTATCTACACCATGTCCACTCTTCTCAAGAAAACATCCTCTGGGCATAACTATTTTGGATGCTTCTACCAAATTTTGCCACTTACACAACAAAGGAAATCTGAAGAAAAAAATCATCAGCCTGTGGTACTGAATATTTGGACTGCAGTAACGGTTTCCATTACTGAGACAAAGATGAGCTGTCCTGAAAGCAGAAACAGATGTTGCCAGAGGCTGAAAGCAAAGTTGGCCTTAGGCTGTAATATGCAGCTCTAGAATTTACACACTAACAGGGCAGCAAGGACCCTTCAGGAGCGGCGCAGGGGCTCTGGGTGCTTAACTGCTCCCTCCACCACCTTGATTCTTATTAGTGACACACAAGCAGGTCACCTGCTGAAAGCCACAAGCGGGCAAAAACTATCTAGTCAACGATAACTCAATTCCACCAGCAGAACAAAGAGGAGGAAATAGAAAAAAATAAAAAATACAAAGTCAAAATTTACGACGAACTCCGAGCTGAGAGTAAAACCTATGTAGATGCAGGCAACCAAAATCAGAACTCTAAGGGAACACTAGTTTAAATGTTGCCCATTTTGCCCACGAGAAGTGTCTCCGAGGCCCTCATACCCGTACTGACCAGTCCGGCAGAGTCGCACACATGACACAAAACGAGCTCGCAGTGCTCTTACCAAACCGTCCTCCGTCCTCCAAACAGAAAGCTGGCCCCGCTCACCCCGAGCGCGCCGGCGGCACCTTCTCCGAGGCTAACGCAGGCCCAGGGGGCCAGCGGAACGAAGCCGGCCAGGCCCGGGTCAGGAAGGCCGCGCCCTCTGGGACCCGAAGACTGGAGAGAAGGTTCCAAGACAGGGGTGGGGGGGGAACCTGAAGATGCGGGAGGACCAAAGACTGGGGAGGGGACCCGAAGACGGGGGAGGAGGACCGAAGACGGGGGAGGGAACCCGAAGACGGGGGAGGGAACCCGAAGACGGGGGAGGAGGATGGAAGCTGGAGCCACAGCAGCCCCACGGCGCTTCCGCTCACCACATCTGTAGAGCCCAGAACACGGCTCCTCGCCTCTGCCCCCGGTACCGCCCTCGCCTCCGGCACCGCCCTTACCTTTAACATGAGGGAAATGCGTATCCACATATCCACGACTGCGGCAACACCTCCAGCGCCGGCGACAGTCCTGTCAGAATCCGCACGCTCCCCAGGTCGGGACACGCCTTCTCGGTCTTTCCACATCTGAGGCGAGCACCGCGCCGGCGGCCAGAAGGCGGCAGAGCCCCCCCCCATGAGAACATGTGTCCTCTGTCAGGTGACCGCAAGGACTCGTCTGATTGGTTAAGGAAGGGCCGCCTTTCTTCTGAAGGAGCAGAGGACTCAAATGCGTCAGAAGTAGCGCTGTTACTTGTGTTAAAACCTGTAAAGAAAAATGGTTTCTTTTCTGGCCTTTTAAAGGAAGCCAACTACAAAGTTAATACTTGAGGGCTTCCAAGGTATTATGAATACTCTCTCACAGTGAAATTCTCAATAGGAGTTCCAGAATACTTTTAAACTAAGAAACTTAAAAATTGGAAAGTGAAAAGGAATATATATAAAACCGAATCACTGTGCTGTACAGCAGAAACTAACACAGCATTGTAATCTGACTATACTTTAATTAAAATTATTTTAATTTTAAATTTAAAGTCATTACATATTAAAAAAAAAAAGAAACTTCAAAACTGAACTTACTGTTGATATTTCAGGTGGAGGCTACACGTCTTCAAACTTAACTGAATGAAACCAGTACCTTATGCTCCCAATTGATGGGATTCTACTAAAAACGCTTTTAAATTGTTTAAAATACCTAGTCTTACTGGGTTTTAGAAGTCTTGAAACCTAATACCCACCTTTACCTTACTTTTCTGTAGGTAGACTGTTATAGAAATGGCAGGTGGTGATTTTAACTTTCACAGAAGTCATCACCTGGTGTTAAAACACACCATGTTTAATGCCTTACCTGTTCCTGCAGTTTGTTGGGGTAACGCACAAAGATTACCGCCAGCCCTCCCTCTAATTATTTCAATCTATGGACCAGCTTCATAGCTTTACCTTCTCTTATGTTTCCCTCCTTTTCTTTGCACGTCAGCCTCCTTCCTCCTCTCAGGTATTTCTGGGATGGAGTTTTCTGTTAGTTTCATTTTTCTTTCTTCTCCCACATAAGGAATAGGACTATAATATCTTGACTTTTACCGTTTGTGTTTTTTCAGAACTGTTTTGCTCCTTTTACATTCCTCACTTTTCCCAAATATGCTCATCTGTTAAATAATATCCAAAAGTGTGATTTTGTGTTCATCATGCACTTTTCAACTTTTGCAGTAACAAAATAGTTACCATTAAAATTCAACTGTACATGGTATTTACATTTTAGTACCCAATGGCTTTGTGCATTATTAAACTCACAGAATAGTCTTCTAGTTTATTCAGAGAATAAAGATTCTAAGAAAGATTTTTATATTCTTAGAAGACAAAAAAAAAAAAAAAACTGTCTCCCTTGCTGAGCCATTCTTTTCTGACCTACCTTTAAATGTTGTAAGTGCTTGACCTAAGCCTCTCTCTCTTCTATAACCACAAATTCCTCCAGGGAGTTCTCACCCAAGCCTTTGGTTTTTAATGCCATAATATAACCCAGTGATTCTCACTCAAATCTCCATCATCAGACTTGACCTCTCCTTAGTGCTTGAGACTAAGCTGCTTATTTGACATCTCCACTTGACATCATAAACCCAGCACAGTCAAAAGAGTACACTTAATATTAATGTTTTCCTTTCTCTATGCCTTTCAACCATCTTCCTCATCACAACAATATACTCAAATCCAAAAATCTTTGATTCCTTTTTCCCCTACCTCTCATATCCAATGCAATAACGATTCTGAACCCGATTCCTTCTACTGCCTTGACTACCACCCAGTTCAAGCTCTGTCATTTCTCATCTTCTCCAACCCTCTCTCCCAGTACAAAAACTAGAAACATAAACTGTGTAACACACTTGCTTACAACTGCCCAATAGCTCTCTATTGAACTTAAAATAAGACCCAAATCTTTTATACTGGCCTGCAAAGCCCTTAATGATTTGGCCCTTGTCGATCTCTCTGTCCTCATCTCATGTCACTTGCCCACTTCACCTGCTAGATTCCAACCAGACTCTTTCTTATCTGGGAACAATCCATTCTCATTCTCAGTTTAGAGTCGTTGCACCATCTCTTCTATCTACAATGTTCCTTCCTCCATACATCCAATGGCTGCTTCCTTCTGTCTATTCAATAGTCAGAGAGGCCTTCTATGACCAAACCAATCTAATGGAGTCATCCTGCCATGTACCACCACCTTATCCTCCACAGTATGATCACTAACTGTTAACTAAATTCTTTTCTGTCATTCTCCACCAGATGAACTCTGTCTCAACCACTGCTCTATCACCACAATTTGGGACATTGCTTAGCACAAAGTAGGCACTCAATAAAGCTTTTATTAAATGAATGAATTTAAAGAAGTGACTTTAAACGTAACAAAACTATGAATTTCATGGCATTGATTTTTTTCCTTTTCACGGAAAGTTATCACATTTACTAAAAGATCTCAAGTAAACATTTAGACAACTTTCATGGAAATCTGAGGCAGTAAAGAATATTAAAATGTTACATTACAATGCATAAACTATTCCAGAAGTTATAGTACCATCAAACCCTACATGATATTAATTATATATTATAGATTATTGCACTGTCAATAATTAAAATGCAGATAACCCATAACTCAATGTCTCTTTACCTTATCTAAAACATATCTTATGTTTCTCTGATTTAAGGAATTTAATCTAAACTTTATGTGAATTTTGCTGGCAATGTGAAATGTATCACCAAGGTCTGCTCCTATGATTTGGTCTCCAAATTTTCTGGACCCCATCCCTCTCGCTCTAAGACAGATCACATTTTCATCACATTATACTTATACGAAGTAGTACTTATAGGAAGTAATCCTCCCTCCGTTCTTCTGGCTTTCCCCCTCCATTTTTGTTTCAAACATTGTAAATATAATTTCTAAAAGAAAATTTTACTTAAGTCACTTCTTTGTCCAAAAAAAAAAAAAAAACCTATACTCTAATACTATTTCACTAACTCTTCTCACAAAGACTTTGTGCCCCAGGTTAATCAACTCTTCTTGAAATCTTCAACTTATAATTCAGAAGTTGCCAACCTGTGAGCCTGGGATTATAGATTATAAGAAAGAATAAGTGAAACCACCATATATTCCAGAAGCACTGTCTGATACTGAATGATTTACACACTGAAAATGTCTGTCTATCCATATATATGTCTGTGTATGCATAAGCAATTGCATATATTTTGTTTAAATTTATTTGACTCATCAAATAAAACATTTTATTTAAATATATAATAGTGTTTCTGAATTCATAATAGTATTTTTAGTCATGTTTCATTTTCTCAGTAGACACCAAATAAATATACAGCTACTATGATGTTAAAGTCCTAAAAGTTTTTTGAAATTTAGAGGCGGCTCAATATTTTAAGTTGTATTACATTCTATTTCATCAATTGACCTCACAATACAAATACTATGCTGCCAATCCAGGTACCTCCCACACCAAAGCAATATCAATATATACTGTGTTAATAAAGTAAGATTTCCTGACCATCAACCCATACTTTAAACATTAATGGGTCATCAGTTTCATCCACCTAAGGTCAGTAATATTTATATTTTAATTGAACTCACTTTTTATTCATCAAATATTAAGCAAGTAAGAAAAAAGTATTAAAGTTATTCCTAAAAGCCTGTTACTTAACTCTGATAGATCTGGAAGTTGCTAACAGTACATTCATTAGCACTGGTGGAAAATTACTTGAGAGCATCTCTAAACCAAAAATGAACAACAAAAAAATTTAAACATGAATTGCAACAAATGTTTAGAACACAGGGCTCACCATTTCTTATGTTTAGATATGTAAGGAGAGCCATTATTTCACACTGTACTAGTAAATTTACTCCCTTATTGATTTTAGTCTATTTAATTTATTGCTTATTAATACTACCTATTTCACTTTATTCATCAAAAGTAAAAATGGGGGACATTCAATGCAAGCAGTCAACTCCTTGAGTAAATAATAATGAAAAGTAATGTATTCGATGGATATAAGATGTCAATATTTTAAAAACCGTATGTCAAAAGTTGATTCCATTCAAAAATCATTCCAAATGTGTTCAATTACCCTTAGAAAACTGACCTAAACCCTAAAAATACGTCTCACATAGTAGGTAAGCTCTGTATTTATGAGAAGTGAGTCTGTTACTAAATGTGTTTGTACAAAGAGCACACCCGAAGACAACTCAAACACACGGAGCTTGTAAGAGCGGGGCGACCTATCCAGTAAACATGCTTTCTGTATAGCCATGCTCTGCTGATCCCTGTGTCCTCCCTGTAGATAACTGCACTTATTCCTCAGGGCTTGACGTAGGCACCACTGAACCCAAAACCCTGAGACTGAGTAAGGTGACCTTCCTGTGGGTTCCATTAGCATCTTGTACCCAGATACCATTTATGACATGTAAATGAAGATAGATTTTCTGTCTCCACTCCAGGCATGAAAGTTTAACAACAGTAGGGAGTGTGTGTTATTCACCATTTAATCCCTAGAGCCTAAAATTTACTAGGTGCTCAATTAATACTTGTTACATGAATAATTAACAACCATTCAAAAATTCACAGAACACATGAAATTTGAAAGAGAGAGAATCCTTTCTAACTGAAAACCAGTAAATCTCCAAACTGACTCAAACTCTGTCCCTTCTGAAAATATAAAATCCACAACACTGTTTATAGGTTATATTGACTTGTAATTAACTTTAAGAGAAAGAAACTCTCCTAGAAATCTATCCAAACTCATTTTTAGAATCTATTCACATGTAATTTTCTTCAGTGATGGAAAACAACTGAACGGCATCCTAATTAATAATAATAAACAGTAAAAACCACTGGTTACATTTACTGTACACTTACAGAGGATGCTGTTCAAAGAACTTTTTATTTATTTCCTACAGTCATTATAATGATAGCGTAAGGTAAGTACAATTACCTTACACATTCTGCAGCTGAAGATACTGAGAAACAGGTATTATGCCAATAATGGACCCTGGCCACATGCCCTGTAAGCCCCAATGGGTATAAATACCATTCTGGTGTTTCTGACGCTGTTAAACTGATTCTCTTTGACAAACAAGTAATCAGTATTGGGCAGGCGGCATGCACACAAATTAAACAACTGGGATTTGAGAGGGGGGCTCATTTTTTTTTTCTTACAAAAGCATGACTTAGCTTATCCTGACTCACCCAGGAAAGCAAGTCAGCTTCATTTCAGGTGCACTTGATTGGCAGCAGCTCCTTGGAACAAGGTACTGAAAAAATACCGAGAGACAATGGAAAAATCAGAGAGGAAAGCTACGCACGGAATGTCAGCATCTCCATGAGAATGAGAGATGGGATAAATCCTGACACTCAATGTAGGGCGTATGTTTTATGCAAATCGAGGCCTATGAACTGAAAGACTGGTGGCAAACTTCAGTCACCAAGTCCAAACCGCCCCCAGTGAGCCCTCAGAGTTGCAGTGTAGTTCTCTAGTGCTACTAACCTTAGCTCCTCTCTGTTCCCATCTTCCTGAATGCCAAGGTGACTGTCTTATCCCCACACTAAACCCTGAATGACAGTAATTCCCAGTAAAGCAATTTCTGCTGCAGGCTTTTAAGGCATGACCTTGAAAATGTAAATCTAACAAGACAAAAAATTATTATTCATAACATCAGAATTTCCCAGATTAATTACTTGAGTGTTTACTGATTAGTTTTTTAAATGTTCTGGCTACAAATAAAGTATCATTTTCCATTAACTCTTTTCTAATGGAGAACTTCAGAAGTACAAAATAATATGAAAGTATTATAATAAACACCCATGTTTCAACACTCAACTAAAAAACAAATTATTACATACATAAGTGAATTCAACCAGGTGGGTGCCCAGCCCTGATTTTATTCTGTTTGCTTCCCCAAAACAGTAGTAACCATTCTGCTGAATTTACAATTTCTCATTCAAGGGCACTTTTTCACAATATTACACGTCTATATTCTAATACTAATTGCACAATTGCTTTTCATATTGTAAAATGATATAAATGGTATCATAATACATATATTTGTAATTTTTAACTTTTGCCCAAAACTATGTTCTTGGAATTTATTCTTGTTGATATGTATGTTTATATTTTCACTGTGTGCAGTATAACCTTGTTTGAATATAGTACAATTTGATTATTAATTTCCCTACTGACAAAATTTTGAGATCCTTTTTTGTTTGTATGTGTTTTAAATAGAGTTTACTTTTTAGAACGGTTTTAGGTTCAAAGCAAAATGGAGTGGAAAGTACAGAGAGTTCCCATATACCCCCTACCACACACACATACACACACACTCACACGCGCACGCGCGCGCGCGCGCACACACACACACAGAGCCTTCCACACCAGAGTGGTACACTTGTTACAATCAGTGAACCTACACTGAAACATTATTATTACCACCCAAAGCCCATAGCTTACATTAGAGTTCACTCTTGGTGCTGTCCATTCTACGGGTTTCACCAAATGTACAATGATGTGTATCCACCATTATAATATTACACAGAATAGTTTCACTGCCCTAAAAATCTCTGTGCTCCACCTCTTCATCCCACCTTCCCTGTAACACCTGGTAACCACTGATCTTTTTACTGTCTCCATAGTTTTGCATTTTCCAGAATGTCAGAGTTGGAATTCTATAGTAGGAAGCCTTTTCATATTGCCTTTATTCTTAACATAAAGTAGTAAATTAACTATCACTGAAGATGCATGGGACCAATTCCACCTTCAATCTGTATAGGATTAAGCATTATTACAGTCACAAATATGAATACTTACTCTGGAACATTAAAGACATTAAATTAATTTCTTGAAGCAGGAAGACAATGCCTGTGAATTCATTGGAAGATACAGTAGGAATTTTTTTAAAGCCAAATTAATTAGCGCACTATCAAAACTGACACATCAATATTAATTAGGTCATCATTCCAAAGGAGGAAAATCAGTCAAAAGTCAACCAACATTTATTAATCATCTACTTCCCTCGAAAGTGCTATTATGCACTTGAGATACAAGACAGATGAGATGCCGCCTCTGCCTGCAGGTGCTTTCCTGCTTATTATTTCATAATAGTTTCAGAAAGTAAATTTAAAGGGTCATGCGATTTAGCAACAAGAGATGCAGTAGAAAAAGCAATTCATTATGCTTGAATGGGGGGAAGGGAGGAGGGGGATGCAAATAAATGCAGGAGGGCCTCGCAAAGGAAGAGATATTTGACAGCTGCCTAGAGGGTGAGCAAGCTGCCCTCAGGAGCAAAAACTATACAAGGGCGTTTCAGGAAGGGAGAGAACAGTGCACACCCAAAAGCAAGCTACCTCTCAGTAAACTCAATCAGGCTGGACTGACTGTACCCCCAGGGAAGTTTATGCATGTCCAAATACACAAACCAGCATGGGAGGACAAAGATTCACTCCCTGATCAAATTCTCACCAGGCTCCTCCAAATCCTCTTCTCCATGAGGCCTCAACCTTGGCCTAAAAAAACCCACAGACTCTCAACAAAAATGATTTTGCCCATCCCTGACCCCTACCCAATTCACATTAAAAGACTTAAACACTAACATGTTTTCTAATAGCTGAAGGCCACATCCTTAGAATGACTCTAACAAATCCCCAACCAGAAAGGGCCTGTATGAGAAAGCTGAAGGCTGCCAAGAAAATTTCATTTGCCTTAGCATTTATTAAAAAGGCCTGACAACTGTGACTCCTTCCTCTGTCACTTTCAGATAGACTAGTATCTCCTACAACTCAAGAGTGTCTTTCCTAAGTACCTGAAAGCCATGCCTTTGAAATGTGATCACCAGGAAGGATGGAGCCCCTGTCTCCAACTCCCTTCAATACTTGCCAGCCAGCAGACCCAGCTGGCCTCATCAGCATTTACACTGAGGACCCCTTCGTAATGTTCCACTTCTTGGATGCTGACAATTGTTTCTGAGTTCACTTTATGCTGGGCTCTCTTCCCCACTGCAATACTATAATACTGATTAAAATCTGTCCTGACCATTTTAACTGGTGTCTGGCTTTGCTTACCTTTGATAGTAACAGAACAGGAAATAATGCAATCCATAGTCCTAAAGCCTTCAGTAGCGCTCTTTGCCTTTCAAATACAGTCCTGCTGATTGCTTGGCATTTGAAGCCCTGTCTGAGCTCAGCAGAACAATTGGGAATTCCCAGAGGCTGCTTCTTCTCTGTCCTTTGTCCTCATCCTCCTTATGACATGAGTCCTTCCACATCACACTCTATTCACCTATTTTTATACTGAACTCATTTATTCTCCCCTTCATTCATATGTCAAACACATTCATTAACTGATTAACTACCATCTGTCAAGACTTCCCGAAGTCCATGCCTCTACTTTCATAAATCTTCACTAATAGCTCCAGCCAGAGTATCTTCTTTCCCAGCTGAGGATAGGGTAAGTACATTTAACCTACAGGCAGATTTTTCTTCTCCTATTATATCTTTGACTATTGCTCCTATAGTATGCATTCTAGCAATTTCATCAGGAACATATTTTCCATATATTATGGGTAGACCACATGATAGTCCACAGGCCAAATCTGGCCCACTGCCTGTTTCTGTACAGCATGAACTAAGAGTGTCTTTTACATATTTTAATGGTTGAAAAAATCATAAGAAGAATATTTTATAAACATAAAAATCAAGAAATTCAAATTTCAGTGTCCATAAATAACACTTTTTTTGGAACACAGCCATGCTCATTCGTTTACATACTAGCTATAGCTGTTTTCATGCTACAATGTTTCAAGAGTAACTAGCTCTAACAAAAAAATGTATTACCCACAAAGCTGAAAGTATTTGCTATTTGGCTCTTTACAGACAAAGCATGACAACCCCTGTATTAGATAACGATTTGCTGCAGTGTGTTCATTCCAGTGATGGTTAAATAAGAAAAGTATCATATGATATCACTCATATGTGTAATCTGAAAAAAAAAAGAAAGAAAGAAAGGAAAAAGAAGACACTATTGAACTCATCTATAAAACAGAACTAGACTCGCACACAGGTAAACAAATCTTATGGTTACCTGGGGAAAGGGGGCAGAAAGGATAATTTGGGAGTTTGAGATTTGTAAACGTTAACCACTATATATAAAAAGAGATAAAAAGATTTCCAGTCAAGATGGTAGATTGGTATGACCACGAGCTCGCCTCTCCTCCCGACTACAAGGAATCCACGATGGAATGCTAAACAACCATCAAAAAAAAAGACTGGAACCTAGCAAAAAAGATCTTCTGCAACTGGAAACATAAAGAGGGAACCACAGCAGGAAGGTAGGAGGGGTGTGCTCACCATATAATCAGTCTCCATGCACCCTGGGGGGGGTGACCCACAAGCTGAAGATTTGTGAAGTCCCAGAGGCCCTCCCACAGGAGTGAGAGCTCTAAGCCCCACGTCAAGCTCCCCAGTCTAGGTCTTGTATTGGGAAGCCGAGGAGACCCCAGGACATCTGGTTTCAAAGGCCAGTGGAGCTTGGCTCCAGAAGCCCCACGAGACTCAGGAAAATGGAAACTCCATTCACTTAGGAAGTGTACACGAAAACTCACGTGCGCCAGGTCCAAGGGCAGTGGCAGTGATTTCGTAAGAACCTGGGCCAGGCCTGCCTGCTGGATTTGGAGGGTCTCCTGGGGATGTGGGGAATGGCTGTGGCTCACCCAGACGACATAAAAGCTGGTGATGGACATTATGGGAGTGTTCATCTACATGAGCTTTCCTGGAGGCTGACATCTTGATCGGATCATTAGCACCAAGACCTGGCCCCACCCAACAGCCTGGAGGGAAGCCTCAGGCCAAGCAACATATAGGGTGGGAACACAGGCCCACCCATCAGCAGACTTCCTGAGCTGCAAAGGCCTCTAGACATAGTCCTACCCACCAGAGGCCCAGGACCAGGCTTCACTCAGCAGTGGGCAGGCACCAGCTCCTCCTGCCAGGAAACCTGCATAAGCCTCTAGTCCAGCATCACCCACCAGGGGCAGATACTAAAAATAAGAAAACAACAATCCCAAAGCCTGTGGAAGGAGCCCACAAACACACAGAAAAATAGATGATGGGGTGGCAGAGGAACATCTCCCAGGCCAAGGAACAAGATAAAATCCCAGTAGGAGAAATAAGTGATGAGGAGATAGGCAATTTATCTGAGAAACAGTTTAAAGTAATGATGGCCAAGATGTTCAGAGAACTCAAGAGGAGTACAGATGCACAGAGCAAAGTTTTTAGTAGAGTTGGAAAACATAAAGAATACCCAAACAGAGTTGAAGAATAAAATCACTGAAATGAACAATATACTAGAAGGAACCAAGAATAGACTAAATGAAGCAGAAGAACGGATCAGTGAATTGGAAGACAGATTAGTGGAAATCGCTACTTCAGAACAGAAAAAAGAAAAAAGAATGAAAAGAAATGAAGATAGTTTAAGAGAACTCTGGGACAACATGAAGTGCTCTAATATTTGCATTATAGGGGTCCTAGGAAGAGAACAGAGAGAAAGGACCTGAGAAAATTTTTGGAGAGAGAATCACTGAAAACTTTCCCAACTTGGGAAAGGAAACAGTCACCCAAGTCCAGGAAGCACAGAGAGGACCACATAGGGTCAACACAAAGAGGAACACACCAAGGCACATAGTCATCAAATTGACAACAATTAAGGATAAGGAGAAAATATTAAAATCAGCAAGAGAAAAGCAACAAATAACATACAAGGGAATTCCCATAAGTTTATCAGCTGATTTTTCAGCAGAAACTCTACAGAACAGAAAGAAGTGGCATAATATATTTAATGTGATGAAAGGGGTAAACTTACAACCAAGAACACTCTATCCAGCAAGGCTCTGGTTCAGACTTGATGGAGAAGTCAAAATGTTCACAGATAAACAAAAGCTACAAGAATTCAGCACCACAAAACCAGCTTTACAACAGATGTTACAACTTCTCTCGTCATCAAACCATAAGAAAAGAGAACAAAAAGAAGAAAGAGGGAAAAAAAAAAAAAAAGACCTACAAAAAATTGCCTTGGTTGTTCGGGGTCTTTTGTGGCTCCTTATAAATTCTGGAATTCTTTGTTCTAGTTCTGTGAGGAATGTTGTGAGTATTTTGATGGGGGTTGCATTGGATCTATGGATTGCTTTCGGTACTGTGGCCATTTTGATAGTGTTGATTCTTCCAATCCAGGAGCACAAGAAATCTTTTCATTTCTTTGTGTCATTTTGGTGTTTGGAGTATAGGGAACCTCCTTCCTTAAGTTTATTTTTAGGTATTTTGATGTTTTGATGGAATGGAAATGTTCATGCCGGTTATAAAATTCTCGCTTTTGAAGTGAAAAAAAAAAAAAAGTGAATGAAGGGCTGCAAATGACAAAATATCCTTCTTTTCTATGGGTGAGTTGTATTCCATTACATACATACATACATATATATACATATTTCTTACATTACATTCATCATATAGATATAGATATATATACATGCTGCATCTTCATTATCAATTCAACTACTCATGTGCACTTACGATGCTTCCATATCTTGGCAATCATAAATAATGTTGCTGCTAATAGCAAGGTGTGTGTATCTTTTTTAATTAATTCTTATTTTGTGGTTGGCTTTATTCCTTTGATAACTATATAAATTTAAAAAGCTAAAGCTCTAAACATCCTTAGAAATAATGAACAGCACATATATGTAAATTTAAAACATATATGTGCAGTAAAAAAAAAAAAGAAATGAGCTATCAAGCCATGAAAGACATGGAAGAAACTTAAAAACCCTATTACTAAATGAAAAAAGTGAGTCTGAAAAGGCTACAAACTGTACGAGTCCAACCAAATGACATTCTAAAAAAGGCACAGCTACAGAAACAATAAAAATATCGTGGTTTCCAGGAGTTTAGTGAGAGGGAGGGAGGGAGGAATGAACAGATGGAGCACAAGGGATTTTTACGGTGATTAAACTCTTCTATGTGATACTATAGTGGCTACATGTCATTATGCATTTGTCAAATGTACAACATCAAGAGTGAACCTTCATGTAAACTACGGACTTTGGTTGATAATAGTGTGTCCATGTTGGTTCATCGCTTGTACCAAATATGCCACACTGATGAGGGATGTTGAGGGTAGGGGAGTATATATATGTGGGTGGAGAGGGTTATGTGTGAACTCTGTATTTTCTGCTCAACTCTGCTGTGAAAATGAAACTCCTCTAAATAAATTGTCAATTAATTTAGGAAAACATATTAAAAAAAACCAAAATTGCTTCTGGATACCACATGGAATTATATTCAATGTTCTGTAATAACATTTAATGAAGAAGAATATGAAAATGAATATATGTACATACACGCATGACTGGGACATTAAGCTGTAGACCACAGACTGACACACTGTAACTGACTATTTTCAATAAAAATAAATCACATTCTCAGATCTACAAAGGAAAGTGGTGTTCAGTTTTCAATTTTTTACAGGTATTCACTTAATTCAGCTCTGACCCACCTCAGGGTCCTAACGGGTCGCGAGGCCCGGGCCTCACCTACGCACCGCTACCCACGAGCGCAGCCCAGGCTTCACCCGCCGGCTCCCGACCTGCGCGCCCCCACCAAGCGCCCCCTCACCGGCTCGGCGGCGGCAGCGGAGGCGGCAGCAAGCGGCGGCGGCAGCAAGCGGCGGCCCAGACCCCAGGCCGCGTTCCTCCTCCAGGAGCTGGTCCGCGAGCACTAGGCTCCCGCCCAGCTTTCACACGCTCCGGGCGGGTCCGGTCGGCGCGTCTGTGCGTCCACGCGCATGCGCGCCCCTCCTCCTCCCGCCCGTAGCGCGGACGCTCGGGCTGCAACTCCTGTTCTTCGGGAGGTGGGGACTGGTGCCGGGCTGGGGGCTGGGGGCTGGGGGCTGGGGGCTGGGGGCAAGGGCCTGGCAGTGGGGCGGAGGGCCCATCCCTTTACACGCCCCACCGGGTCTCCATCCTTAACACCATCACCTACCGGTCCTGACAAAACCAAAACCTCGAACAGCTCAGGGCCAGGCCACACCCCCTAGCCCCACTCGCCCTGCTCGCCTTCCCTCCCAAACCCTGTGAATGCCCCCCCACCTACAGCCAAGCCCTCAAGTCTCCCACAGGACCCCCGAAATGGGACTTCCTCTCACACCGAGGTACCCGCCCCGACACTCCACCACGCTAGTAACCTATGGCCCCCACGCCACAAGCTCACCCCTCATGCCTCACTGCAGGACCCCCAACATCCCAAGATGGTCCCCCTCATCCCTCAGCCAGG
Source organism: Camelus bactrianus (assembly GCF_048773025.1). Classification (NCBI taxonomy): domain Eukaryota; kingdom Metazoa; phylum Chordata; class Mammalia; order Artiodactyla; family Camelidae; genus Camelus; species Camelus bactrianus. Next base: position 2,993,773 of record NC_133566.1, read on the forward strand.
TCAATTCCACTCCCAGCGATTCCTCACCCCTCAGCCTGGGCCCACTCACCGCGGGATCCTCCCACACCCGGAGTGCAACCTTACCCCCAGCTGACCCCCTCACCCCTCAACCAGCGGGGGCAGGATGGTCTGGGCTCCCATCACCATGGCGACAGCCAGCCAGCCAGGGATCCCGGGCAGAGTGCTGGCACACAGCCCTGTGTCCCAAGCTCCTGGGCCCGGGCGGGGGTTGGAGGCAGTTCCAATTCTCGCCCGGGCGCCCTGCCCCCACCCCTACTCCACCCCACTTCTCCCCCCACCACCCAGTGCCTCGTCTGAGCTGATGGGTCAGGGTGGTACCAGGGTGCACACCACTCGCCAGTGGGCCTTGGGTGGTTGATGGTGCTGCCGGCATGGAGGGGGCAGCCCCGCCCAGAATGGACAGCAGGCAGCAGCAGAGGCAGAGGCAGAGGCGGGGAGGGGGGCTGCCCTGGGAGAGCCAGACAACTTCCTCCCAACACCCCCGCTGCCTGGTCCAGGGGGCAGCCTCTGCTGCCCTGGCTTCCTGGAAAGAATCTCTCCCTGTCAGCCTGCTCCTGGGAGGTAGGCAGGGTGTGGTGGTCGGGGGGGGGGCTCAGCAGCAGCAATGGCAGGATTGGGGCTGCCTATGCTAGAGCGGGGATTTGCTCCCATTTCCCGCTGTCGCTGCCGCCGCCCCCGCACCCTCACAGCACCTCCTCATCTCCCAGGGGCAGAAATGACCTGCAACACAGGCCCTGCAAATCTGGACAGCAAAAGCTGCCCCCAGGACAAGACGCAGGAGAGATGGGAGCAAATTCACAGGCTCCCAAGGGTAGACCCCTCTCCCCGCTGCCGCCGCCGCCGCCGCCCACGCACCCTGACAGCACCGCACCCGCCTCCTGGGAACAGGCCATGGCCTGAGGGCCAGTCGGACGTGCTCCCTAGCCGTCCGGTGCCCTCCCACCTCCTGGGGCGGAGGTATACGCTACCGCCCCCCCCCCCGGTATAAGCGGCAACGAAGAGGCGCCCCTATTACTAATGAGCGGGAAGGAGAAGTGGGCACCACGAACCACGCGGTGGCCCCCGACCCACCTCAGGGTCCTAACGGGTCGCGAGGCCCGGGCCTCACCTACGCACCGCTACCCACGAGCGCAGCCCAGGCTTCACCCGCCGGCTCCCGACCTGCGCGCCCCCACCAAGCGCCCCCTCACCGGCTGGGCGGCGGCAGCAGAGGCGGCAGCAAGCGGCGGCGGCAGCAAGCGGCGGCCCAGACCCCACTTCGCGTTCCTCCTCCGGGAACTGGTGCGGGAGCAGTTGGCTCCCGCCCGGCTTCTTCAAGCTTCGGGCAGTTCCGCGTCTGCGCAGGCGCATCGGCGCGTGCGTGCGCGCCCCTCCTCCTCCCGCCGGAAGTGCGGACCCTCGTGCTCCTGCTGCTCGGGTTGTGGCGAGTGGGGCCGAGCGGTCCGATCGGGGCCTGGCGGGGGGCGTGACGTTGGGTCATTAGCCCTGGGACAGAGAGAAGAAGAATGGAAGAGTTAAAAATAAATCTCTTATTTCAGGATTTCTTGAAAAGTTATCTTGGTGCTAGTCAGTGCACAGCGAATAAAAACCAAATAATTGTTCGAAACTTTCTATCTACAAGTTGGCCACTTTACAGACAATAAGTTCAAATCATCAAGATCAGGGAAACTCAAGCGATACATTTAACTCAGCCTACTGATAAATGAAGAGGTACAGAGTGTGAGGTTTCAACCATCTAGTCAGAGTTCCAGAAGGAGAAGGGGAGAGAGAGAATGGAGGCCATTGTTTGAGGTTATAATATTTCAAATATTAGTGGCGATAACAGTTAAGAATTTTACAGAATTCTATTTAGAGACTATCATCTGGGTGTTTGGGGTGCTTGTCTTTCTCGGTTGCCATTGCTTGTAGGACACTTCAATGAACAAAGTTGGAGATATGCATTTTTTAGAGAACCTTGAAATTCAACATTGTAAAATTTATTTGACTACTTAGATTTTATAATTGTACCTCTTTTCCACTTGAAAAATTAATTCCTAAGACATTAAAAGGAACACAGTAACTAATTCATTTTATTTCAATTTACTGATATCTACGTACCCACACATGAATACTAATACTTCAACATAGCCATATTCATAATACTTAAATAATGAGTTTAATATGTGAAACTTAAGATTTATCTAAAGGTTTGTTTTTTAACTGCAGGCTATACATTACTAGCAACAGAGCCAAAATATTGTAGGTTTATTGCACAAATATGATTACTCATAGTGGGATTATGCCACCAAGTTTATACACAGATAGGTTTCATTTCATTATTTTCAATTTTAATAATTGTTATATTAGGTTATTTTGTTTATTTCACTTTGAATTATGTAAAATATATACATGATTCCAAGTTCAAAATTATAAAGCAGAATTTTTACTTGCATCCACATGCTTGTTTTTAATTTTTTCGTATAATAAAGATGAAATATAACATTTTATGTTCATGCCATTGTATCTTTGGACAGATTATTAGAAATAGGATTCCTGAATTTATAAGATGACCGTGTGTATACTTTCATTAGGTATTGCAAAATCCCCTCCATAGTGTTGTACCATTTTTCATTCCCATCAGCAATGCTTGAGAATGCATCATTATTTAGAGGCTGGCCAACAGAATATGTTGTCAGACATTTCATTTGTTGATAATTTGGTAGCTGAATAATGTTTTTGCAGTATATTATTTTGAAATCCTTTATTATAAGGATTTATATATAATAAAGGATTTCAAAATAGGTTTAAGCTTTTTTCATATATTTAAGGGTCACATTTATTTATTTTTATGTGAAAATACTACATAAATATCATTAATGTTTCTATTAATTTGTTGGCCATTTTCTTCTCAATTTTTGGAAGTTTAAACAGAATTGTAAAGGAATTAACTTTAGGCCGAAGGAATGTTATTCTAGCTAGGGAGTCTGAAATAGAACAAAAAAAGGAAATTAAAGAAAGACATCCATGAACAAAGCAAGTAAACACTATATTCAAGTCACACTTCATAGTAATAAAATGTCTTGTGATTAAATAAAATATAATTTTAAAACATGAAAACAGCAAAAAGGTTGGAGTGGTAAATGCATTGACATTGATCGAAGGTCTTTGTTAGCTAAAAGGAAAGCAAAAGATTGAATTAAATTTATATGTTGAAATGTTAACAATGCTTAATATAAATTATAGGTTAACCATTAAACAAACAGAGTGTATAATTTTGAATTTAGTGGAAGGGAATATAAAACTGGGTTCAATCCCCAGTACCTCCATTAACAAAACAAACAAAAATCTTTTTTAAAAGTCCATAAAAAATAGATATATTTGAACAAGTAAAACTTGATAATATTTACTGCCCAAATGCCCTCACTGATGGAATTCTAAAGGTTATACTTCACAAAAATAAACTGATCTTAGCTGAAGATTTGAGGGAAGCAAGGAATCAAGGATAAAAACAAACATCTGTTTATAAAACAGGAATGACAGTGTCAACTTTCTTGACGTTAAAAATTCAAGATAAAACTAAAATATGCAATCGGTTGTGAAGTAACAAAATGATCATTAAAACTATATTGAAATACATTCATATCAATGAATTTTATATTTAAATTAAAATATAAATTAAATCTTAAGATAGAAAATATAATAAAGTACTAATAAGTGGTTGGCAAAATTGTATCTGTCAAATATAAAGAAAAATAATATTGAAAATGCAAAAGTAATATCAAGACAAAGGAGATATTTACCAAATTAAAGGGAAACGTGCATGACGATGAAAGGCACACCTTTATAAGAAATAAACTTGTATGAACAAACAATATAGCAGATAAATAATGCAGAAGCAATGAACATGAAAGAACAGATAAAAAATGAAGTTATAAAGAAATATCAATGCATTAAATTTGTATTCATACATATCTAAAACAAAGTATAATTATGGATATAGACTAATTGATTAATATAACCAACATACTGAATTATTTATGTGTTTACTCAAAATCTATAGCTGTTTCAAGAAGTATTTTCCCCAGTTCAATCTTCTGCTTCAAATCTCAACTATACAACTCAGATATATAAATTAATCACAAAGTTGCAAAAAATGAGTATCTTGGGCAAAGATTTGAATTGTGTTATTAAGATACCATGTTGTCCCTCCAGCAATTAAAATGTGTATTTCAGTTGTTTTCTTTGCTTTGAATCTTATATTTAAGTACCTATCTCATTCCTTTTTATTTTTTACATTAATTGGATAGCTGTCAAATTCTTAACTAGATTTTTAATAAGGTATGTTAAAAATTTGAGCATTTTCAAAGGCAATTTACCTTTTTTGACCTGTTTTATATTATTAATTTAATTCTTCTGTGATTCTCTTCTAAACCCCATCTACAGATACCTGTAGCAATATGCTTATTACATGTTTCCTTTTTCACTAATCTTCATGGTGTCATGAATCAATGTAAAATACACTCTGATGCTCATAATTAAAAGCATTCACTTTATATTAAATTGATCATTCCCTGTGCCCCTCAAAAGAACACACTTTTAATAAAATATTTATTATATTTGTTGCTTTGTTAAGAGTAAATATTAAAAGAATATGGTTGGGGTGAAGGGTTAGTGTTTAGGATATAAGGAGTTTAGTGGTGAAAATACAAGCAAAAGAAGTAAAACTTCATCTGGCTCATTAGATATATACATAATATTCTTGGCCCATGTATGTATATGTTTATGGGCCAGGAGTTTGCAGACTATCATGGTAACTATGAGGAAAGTTAAAAATGAAAGAAAGAAAGAAAGAAAGAAAGAAAGAAAGAAAGAAAGAAAGAAAGAAAGAAAGAAAGAAAGAAAGAAAGAAAGAAAGAAAACGAAAGAAAGAGAGAGAGAGAGAGAGAGAGAAAGAGAGAAAGGAAGGAAGGAAGGAAGGAAGGAAGGAAGGAAGGAAGGAAGGAAGGAAGGAAGAAAGAAAGAAAGGAAGAAAGAAAGAAAGAAAGAAAGAAAGAAAGAAAGAAAGAAAGAAAGAAAGAAAAGCATAAAGGTGTACCTAATGATGACTGGGCTTCCTTAGAAAGGGAACAGAGAGCTGGAGACAGCGACAGTCTCCAAAAACACATGAGAAAACGTTTACTCTTGTTTTGTACATGTTGTTTCCTTCTGTACCTGTACTGTATGTAAAATTAAGGAAGAAAAGAAGCAGAAATAAAAGGGAAAAAAAGGAAGGAGAAAAGAAAGGAACCTGGCCATTTATTCTTTAAATATATAGCTAGTATTATCTCCTGTGAGCCAGAGATCTTTCAGAACCCCTCTTAGGACTCAAAGACACCTAAATGGCAGTTCTCTTCCAAATGCTCCTAATCCTGTATCTCTGTAGCTTTATAACAGTAAAGATGGTCTCAAGCAGATACAAATCAACTCCAAAATCTAAATGTATACAAGGTATACCTGTAACAAATTATATATTTTCATATATATTATATACATATATAACATATATAAGCATACATGTAGATATATACTCAGACATAATGTATATGTAGATATTTTTTAAAGAGATATATCCCCTAAAGTTTCTTCAGAACACTGTATTCCTTTAGTATGATTATCTTGGAAAAGACCTCCAGGCTCTAATAAAATAACCAGGGCATTCCCAGGACAACTCCAGTACAAACTTCAATCTAAAGGGTAAGAGATCCTAAGCCACACTTTTCCTAGGATTTCTGGTACTAGGGTGAGAACAAACTGATAAGTCAGCCACCAAAGCTTTTTTAGAATTGCCTTGAATGTAACCCAAAGACCCCATAGATCTATTCACTCCACTGTCTAACTGTAACTTATTTTGTGTCTGTTATGTGCCAGGTTCTCGGTGAACAGCTGATCTGCCTAACTGAATAGTACAACAAACTTGCCTTCTGTCAACGTATGCACTACAGTCAAATGGACTCAAAGTCTATCTTTCCTGAGACTCAGGTGTCATAGCAAGGAAAAAACAAGAGCAAAAATCCATCTACTCCCACTTTTCAGCACTCCTGGCACTATATACAAAAGAACTCAATATTAAGAGACCTTGTTTCATATAATCCATTATTGTCAATATCTTCTTCTAATGAAAGATGGAAAGTTGATACCAGAAACATTTCTATAACTTTATACATTTGCGATTTTTAAGCTTTATTGATTGTATCCTATTTTCAAGATTGTAAAATGACCTGAACCTTTCAAAAGATTCAAAATAAAAAAGCAACTATAGATATCTCATTTATTTTTCATTTAAAGGTATCTTTTCTTCTTCAACTTAAGATTTCCTTCCTTTATGATTTATTAGCTAAACACACACACAAACACACAAATACAAATATTTTGAAGCAATATCTGTGTGTATGTTTTGTAATAATGAGAGCAATTTAATTACCCACAGTAATTGAATGAAAATGTTTAATTCTTAAAAAATTGTATTAACTCAAAAGGCAAGTCTTTTTCTTTTACATTATATCTTTTTGACCCAGGGAATGTCATTTAATCATTATTACTCAAGCATATTAGTAATTTATTCTTTGACTTTTAAAATCATATTAATAAAATAATTATTTATTAACTCATGAAAGTGTTTTAAGTACTATGAAGTTTCAAATAATATAGTTTTCCTGGAAAGAATATACATTTTAAAGATAAAATCCCTGTCCAAAGAGGTATTTTGATATTTGATACACAATCAATAGCACATAAAGTTACTTGGATGTTTAAGCATTTTTAAAATGATATTTTAAGTGGAAACATTGCAGAAACTTGCAGAAGCATTTTCCTTGTTTCTCATTTTAAGAATTTTGAAATTTTTCTATCTAGAGGTAGATGCTTAATTACTGATTATTATTCAATCAATATGTTCTTTATACAACCACACACAAAAGTTCACTTTTCCAATTTTCTATCATATGAACCCAGGTATGAATTTCTTTAGCTGGAAATAATTTTATAAAGCATCAGAAAATTGTTTAAGATCATTTAATGTTACATTAAGGTTGGACCACATATCTAAATAAGATGCTGGTGGAAATTAATTCGATATAAGTTTTACATGCTATTAATTAAGTAAATAAAGCACCATGGTAGAGTCTTTTATACATTGTGTATTGTTGTCTATTGTGCTGCACAAAATTTAAGTTGTGGATTCAGTCCACTTTCTTCTATTATTTAAAAGTTCAAGAATGTCATAAAAATACATATGCCATTCTTTCTAATTAAAAACTATGCATATTTCATTAAGACGTTCTTATGACTTGCCTAGATTGCATGTTATGACACTCTTAACTGAGAAGGAAAGGCCAAGCAGATGACACAGCACACTTAAACATTATCCTCTGTGGATTTGCCCACATTAATCGTGCTCTTTATGAACCAAGAAGACATTCGATAATATTAGGTATTGTGGCAGTTTGAGAATACTATTAAAAAAGTGAATTATTAGGCTTGCCTATCTTTGGAGAAAAATTATTTTATTCCAATAGGAAGCATAAACACAAAATGATACTGACTTTCCTGTCTGCAGTAACCCCACCCCCACCATCTTAGCAGGCCCTCTCTTTTGGAGGAAGGATTAAATTATCTTATTAGTGCATTTATTATTATCTTTTTACACATTCAATTCACCAACCAGTGAAAAGTTGTTCATTGAGACTGACTACACTTAAAAAGCACAAATAGAAATATATTATAGTTAATCAGTCTATCTACCCACCTGTCTATTTTTTCTCCCTATCTCATCTTTCCTTCTCTCCCCCCACCCCCTTTCTCTCTCACACACACACACACACACAAACCACATTGCCTGTGGGCAGTTTCATGTCCTTCCCTGGGCCCCTGGAATCATGGGTTGTTCCAGTTCCCTAGTCTTGCTCTGTAACATTACCCATTCTTCTATCTGTGAAACCTATTCTCTCTGCACTTGTCTCTTTTACTTAAGGGCATTAAAACTCCCTCTTTGTAGGTATACAGATCTTGTCTATTTCTCTGCTGAACCAAAAAAAGAAAAAAAAAAGAAATCTAAAATATTAAAGTCATATAATACCTAGAGCAAAAAAAGTATCTTAAAACAGGAGAAAGTGAATAAAACATTGATGAATATAATATTTGGGAAACTCGAAAGCTGAGAGGTTGGAGAACTGTACAGCTAACAATGTTAAGATAGATTTCATGTCAATAGGGTAAAGATTAAATGATTTTATGAATAATAGTTAATCTGGAAATGGTTAATAGGATTATGTAAGCAAAATCAGAAAGGACTGTAAGCCTAACTCATTAGAATAATAGGACAAATTATCCTGGAATTTGTTAGATCAAAGAATAGAGACATGGCTGATGATTAAAATATTACAGCAGAGGATTTCATTATGAATATGGTATTAGACTTGCAGCAAAAATACTCCTAGAATAAAATCTTAATGGCTTCCAAAATAATATTTTTTTCTCCTAACTTTCCACGTTTGCCCCTTTAGACCTCTTCTCACAGGCAGATTGTGTTTGCATGGAGTTTATGATTTGCTAATCATTCTTTTTTTTTTTTAATCAAGTTCTTGTCAGTCTTTAGAGAAAATGATTTAATTTGGTCATTTTCATGTTCAGATGTACCTGAAAAGGACTGGCTTACATTCAACTCATTTAAATAGAAGTTGTGAAAACTCTGTGGAATAGGAGAACTGTTTTCCAAGCAAAATAATTTAGAACATACTTGTGATAACTGGCAGCTTATTTTTTCCATCTAAATTTATAGACCTAAATCCGAGTATTAGGCAGACTTTCATTTATTTCACATCCAGCTATGCTTCAAGGACTTGGAATCAATTCTGCATAGTGTGGATCTGAAGGAAAACGTGATCCCTGAGATGCAAGACACAGCAATGACAGTCAATTTAGATTTATAAAGTGAGCAGAACAAGAAACATCACAAAATACTATCATGTAAAATTGGTAATTTTTGCTAATTTTTCAAACACAAAAGTGTTACATACATTGATTTAAAGTGAAGACATACAAACAAATTAAAATATACCAGAAAGTTTTGATGTATGAGCTGGTGACTATCAGACTAATATTAATAATTTGCATATGGACAATTAAGAATTGACTGGTTGGTAAATTTTATAAAATACTGGAAAAATCACAGGATTTAGAGTCTGTATTTAGAGACCTGGATTTCAAATTCACTGTCATCACTTACTACCTATGCAACTTCAAGCATTTTGCATCAATTATCTCAACTATCAAAAACCACACCAAAAGTATACCTACCTCATGAAATAGTTGAATGGGTTAACTAACCTACAATGCATGGCAGCACATTATAATTCCTGAAGCTTGGTGTAGTTGTGTCTGGGCTTAAGTGTGCTTTTCATGCTTCCTCTACGTTTACCACAATGACATGTCCCCACATGCATAGGTTTATGTCTCTCTTACTATACAGAACTACAGAGGAAATTGATGTACTGTTTATTTATTATGTATATGTATATATATCTATAATTGTATCTTTAAATTCACCTTATTTTTAGCTGTTATAAATAAACATATATGCACACATGTGCACACACAGACATGTATACACACACATGCATTCACACACACATATATAGTCATAATAAACTGAAGAGGTCAATTGTAATCCCTAACACAACCACTAATAAAATACAAAAAAAAAAAAAAAAAACAGAAATGGAAATTTTAAAAGAACAAAAATGGCACACTGCAAAATAAAATTAAACACAAAAAGGGAGTAATAGACAATTTGAGAATCAAAAAAGGTACAATATTTAGAAAACAATTAGAAAAATGACAGAAGTAAATCCTTTCATTTGTGTAATTACTTTAAATATAAATGGACTAACTGCTCTAATAAAAAAACTTAGACAACATGGACACCCAAGACGGAGGTTATTCATCAACACGAGAAATGAACATCAGCCGAAGATACGTAAGATGGACAATGGGGGTTCAAGCCTTTCCTGGAGGAGGGTTGGCAGTTTTATATTATATCTGAGATAATTTCCCTGCATTAGGTGGAGACACAAAGTGTATTGCTGTCTTTTAATCGGGAAGCTTAACGTGGTCCACGGTGGCCGACAAGCAGTGGGTTGAGCTGTTCTTGTTCTACGTCAGGTTATCTAAGCCGTAAGCAGCTTTCTTAGCGTTCCCTTCCCTTTGTGTGTCTCTAGGTTAGGGTTGTTCAGAAGAGAAGTTTACACCTGTTGGAGAGCAAACTGAAGGAGCAGTCCTTTGGCTGGGGGGCTGTGCCACAGCCGTGCACGTTGTCACTGACCTGCACCCTCACACCGTCAGTGTGGAGAAGCTGCTCCTCCAGCGCCCGCCGGCCTCCGCAGGGGGTCCAGCCCTGGGCCAGGCAGGTGTGCAGCTCCATCCTGCTGCCACTGGTTTCTTCCACAGGGAGAGACACAGGCTCCAGGTCTTCTTGAAGGTGTTCAGATTTTATTGAATGGGTTAGATTTCTCCTGCTTAAAAGGTTTTTTTATTGTGGTAAAAGAATAGGATTTGCCCCTAAGGAAGTGTACCATGTTAAACCTCTCTCCGGGTTTTGGGGACAGTAAATACATTCATACAGTGCAATCACGACCACCTGTGTGTCCATAACTCTCCCCGTCTTTACGTGTGAAACCCTATGCCCGTAAACAACAACCCCCCGTTCTCCCCCAGCTGCAGCCACTTCTGTGTTTTCTCTTTCTGGGAATGCGGCCACTCCTAATCGCTCACACAAGTGGAATCGCACACGATTCACCGTCTTGCCCCTGGCTCAAGGTATGCGTTCCAATGTCCCCCAGATGCCCCCGTGCTGTCACACATGTCACAATGTTCTTCTTTCTTCAGGGGCAGTACTGTTCCGTTGTACGCTCAGCCCACATCGAGCTCATCTGTCCATCCACGGAAGGACACTCGAGTTCCTGCCTCGTGGTAGGTATTGTCAACGGAGCTGCTGTGAAGTGGGTGTTCAAGTGCCTCTTTAAGACCTGTTGTATGTTCGCTCGGGGTTATTCTAAGCAGTGAGATTGCTGCAAGTGTGGTAGTTGTTTCTGAAATTTCTCTGAGGGGCTTCCAAAGTGTTTTGCACAACAGTAATGCCATTTTATGTCCTCACCAACAGTGCACAAGGGTTTCTTTTCTCCACATCCACGGACACCACACACGGACAGCAATCCAGGTATTCAAGGCTCAGACTGGCAGACGTTCCCCTTGGAGGGCGGGAGGAGGGGGGACCTGGTGGTGGCCCAGGAGCACAGTGGGGTGGCAGCCCACGGTGTGTGTGTGTTTGTGTGTGTGTGTGTGTGTGTGTGTGTAATATGTGGATGGGGGTGCGGGCAGGAGAGGTGAGACACTGACAGGAGTGTGTCGGAGGTCTTGCCCGGGGCAGGGCCCCGAGGGGTCAGGAGCAGCAGGAGGCTGACCTCAGGCTCACACCGGTGCTGACACAGGGGCTCAAGGGAAGGCGTCGGCCACTTCGCTTCCAGGGGCCCAGGAGGGGTTGTGCATGGGGGACGTGCTGTGGCCTGGTGTTGCCCCAGGGTCAGGACGGGGCCCTCAGGCCTGGTGGGGGCAGCTGTTCTGGGACTGGTGCTCCTCAAGGACCCGTGGGGCCAGCCCGGTTTCGACCGTCCTGGTGTCCCCATGGGAATGTCTGGCTGGAGGCAGATCTGTGGTCCAGGGGATGGAGGTGAGGGGCAGGGCCTGGGGCCGGGCAGGCTGCAGGGACCATTAGCAGGTTCAGCTTGTTGGTTAGGTGTTCCGTGTGAGGGAGATTGTGAGTGGGGGAGACCCCCAGGATGGTTTCTGGAGCCCCGATAGAGCCCTGGAGGCAGAAGGTGCCCAGTGTCCTCACGCCTGGCAGGGTCCCTGAGGGCCGGCGATGCCCCTGGACCCAGCTGCCTGCGCCATGGCCTCACCATCTTTGGTGTAGAGCCCACTGCAGCGAGCTGTCCCTTTCCTGCATAAAATTCTCTGTCTTCCTCTGTCTCTCTGTCTGTCTGTCTGTCTGCCTGTCCCACACAGGAAGCTGGAATGGCCCTTTCCAACAGCCCTAGGGTGCTGTGGCTTTACTGATAGACACTCAGTGCTGGTCCCAGCTCCCCTCCAGGAGCCTGTCCTTTCGGCCTCCCCTGGGGCCGTGGAGCCACAGACTCAGCACACTGATTTCGCCCCCTCTGCCCTGACACACTGTAAAGCTCACACAGACTCTTGGACAATGTCCAGCCACCCAGGGCCGCGTCCCGTGGGTGACTGAGCTCCCCTGAAGTGCTGGCCTCGATCGCCCAGCAGAGCCAGCCCCAACCAGGCGCTGGCCTCCATTTCCTGGAGTGTTTCCTGTGAAGGGCAGACAGCTGTGGCTCCTGTGTCTGCCCTCTGGGGAGTGCTGTGTCTCCTACAACCCGGGACCTGAGACTGTTCCTTTGAGATGGAACCACCAGGAGGGACTGGAGCTCAGGGTCTGGCCTCCCGGGAGGACCGAGTCCTGACTCCGTCCCTGCACCCTTGGCAGCCGGTGGGCACAGTGGCCTTCACGCTCCTCGACCTGGGACGTGCTGCTCCAGGACGGGAGGCAATCATTTCTGTGGTTCCAACCCGACTGTGCTGCGTGTTACAGCAGCCGTGCTGACCAGGCGTCCAACACCTGGGACTTGCTGCTGACTCTGCACCCCAGGGAACCCCAGGGATGGGTGTGGTCGGGGGAGAGCTGGGGCCTGGGGCTGGGAGGGTGTGGAGGGCGGCCAGGCTGTGGAGTCACCAGGGGAGGGGCCGCAACATAGAGCGATTCCCAGAGAGCTATGGAACGGTAAAGGATGCTTTATTGTCTCCACAACCCAAAACATGACAAGCCAGAGTCTCCCAACAAAAAACCCAAACCAAAGATAAACAGCGCAGAAAGTTCATGGGCTCCAGACATTTAGAAAGGATGCACAGCTTCCCAAGCCAGGCCTGGCGTGACCTCTGGCTGTAGCACCCCCCCCCTCCCCTGCCACCGCCTGGCACTGGGGCCTGCCCCTCCCCATCCAGGGACAAGACAGGAGAGGCCCAGGGGTCTCGGGCCGGGACGCCAGGCTGTCGGGCTCCCTCCTCCCGGGGCTCGCCTCTCAACCCACTGCCCAGTGCAGGGGAGCTCCTGCTGAAGGTGTCTCAGGCCGCTGGCCACAGGGCAGGCTGGCTGCGGCCACTGCCCTGTTTTGCCAGTGTCCATATTTCTGTGTCCAGCGAGGCTGTGTCTTGCCCGTGGGGGACCCGGTCACCAGGCCCGTCCCTGGGAAGCTGGAGTGGGGAGACCTCACCCCCTTCCTGGCAGGCCTGGCTCCTGTAGGGGCCATGGGCCCTGGCCCTTCTCAGAGCTGAGTACTTGGCTGACCGTTGGTGGCACATCCAAAAGCCTCCCTGCTGTGAGACGTTGGCCAGGGCTGCATATGTTCCCACCAAGGATCTGACACAGGTGCCTCCCCTTGGGGACCCTGCTTGATGACCAACCTGATGGTGTCCACAGAGCAATCCCTGCCCACTGCCCTGGGATGCCAGCCTCCTGCTCATCCAAGGGAACCCCAGGGTGCCCCGGGCACTCCCGGTGAGGACAGGCAGACCCCTCAGCTCAGGTTGGTGGTACCACCTGCTGTCCACTTGGTCCCCTGAAGGTGGGCAGGGTGCAGGGTGTGGTCGGTGGTGGCCGTGAGGTCCGAGGATGGAGATGCGGGTGAGCACGGCTGAGAGATCAGAGCTGGCAGGGCAGCGGGCGGAGTAGTGGCTGAGCAGCTCGGAGTGATGAACGAGGTACCTCTGGGGCCTGGGGTGGCCGTGGACACCCCCAGAGGGCACGCTAGGCCCCCTGCCCGATCACGTTTCTGTGGTCTGGGACGATTGTCCACTTCAGCTCCACCACCGAGGAGAAGATCCACTTCACCTGCAGGGACGGCAGGTGTGGGCACAGCCAGGGCCCTCGTGCCAGCTGCCCGCAAGGACCTGGCCTCCCAGCCCGGGGACTGCCGGCCGCGAGTGTACTCGGGTGGGGTGGCGCGAGGACTCCATGGGCACAGCCAGGGACAGGGAGGTCCCGACAGGGACAGAGAGAGACAGTGAGAGAACAGAATGAAATGGAGAGACAGAGGACAGTGGACAGAAAGGACAAGAGGGGAGAGTGAGGAGACAGTGACGGGATTGTGAGGGGACAGGAAGGGGACAGGGAGGGACATGGAGGGACAGGGAGTGGACAGGTAAGGGGGACTGTGCGGGCACTGTGTGGGGACAGCAGGGACAGCTGGCCTGGCCCGCCCACCTTAAAGAGGGTCACTGTGGCACTGTAGCACACGCTGAGCAGGAAGAGGGTGATGAAGATGGAGATGGTGGTCCACAGCCCATCCAGCTCCCCGCTCTGGGCCTCGGCACAGCTCTCTTCCTCCAGGAGTGGCTCTGGATGGGGAGGGGGTGGTCAGCTCTGTGGCTGCCCGTCACGTGCCAGGGCAGGGTCAGTGGCACCTGGGGGTGGGTCTGTCTGTGACAGGGTGGGTGGGGCACTAGGATCCCCTTAGGGGGCTGGATCAATGGTTCCCTGAGGTCAATCCCTGGGTACTGACCTCATGTCCCCCATTCCTCCAGCTTGGGCCTCAGTCGTGGCCGGACTCCTTGGGCCCAGATCTTGGCCTGGCCAGTGCGTGTCCCTCATCGTCTCCTCTGCGGTGACTTTCATGGGGTCCTCTGGGGAGAGGGTGCCCTGACCCCTGCCTTCCCTCCCACCGGAGGCCAGGCCTAGACGGCAGGGGTCTGCAGAGCAGGTCTGTGGTGGGTCCTACTGCAGGGAAGGGCGGAGGCAACCTTGGGGTGTCCCTGTGTGCCCGAGGGGGTGGGGTGGGCGTGCTAGGGACCAGTGGGGTGTTGGGTCTCTGTCTGTTGAGGAGGGGGTGCAGGTGTCCTGGGGAGAGGAGGGGTGGGGGTCTGAGCTGGCCAGTGTGGTCAGAGTGTGGTCAGTGCTGCTGGGGCTTTGAGGAGTTGGGACCAAGCTGGTGTCCACAGAGGGTTCATGAGACCCGGCTCCAGGCTCTGGTCTGGCCCCGGGTCGATACCCTGTTGAGGACCCAGTGAGCAAGGCTGGCTTGTGTGCACTTGTGTGGTTGTGCCCTTGTGTGCAGTTGCACAGGCACGTGCGTGTGCGAGAGTCTGCAGGTGGATGAGGGGTGTGCAGGCTGGTGTGCTCCATGAGAGGGCTTGTTTCCTGTGGGCCTGGGTGAGTGTCCCCTCGAGGTTACAGATCTGGCCCCGAGCACCTCGCCTGCGGGAAGGTGAGGCCTGATCTCCGTGTGTCCTGGGAGCAGGAGGCCTGTGCCCCCATCGCCGGCCAGGCGTGGCTCCCATGTTGACAGGGTGTCAGCACGTGGACCCTCGAGGCCCCGGGGATGGGAACTGCGGGGACAAGGACCTGCCACTGTCCCACAGTTGGGCTTGGACAGAGGTGGGAGGAACCGTGCACCTCATTTCCGTGAGGGTCCCTGGGAGGCTCTACCAGTCCCCTCTACACGCTCCAGCCTGAGTAGGTGCTGGCCAGACCCTGGACCCTGGGGAGCGGCTGCCTCTGGCAGAGCCCCTCTCTGGCCTCGGGCTGCTGCCTGCCTTCATTGGCACCAAGTTTGTCCTCAGAGCCTGGCCTGCCCCCGCCTCCCGCAGGCCCGGCGGGCGCCGGAGCTCTGCACAGAAAGAACCATGACAGTGTTGCAGGGCCCCAGGGAGGTACTGGGTGTTTTATTTCATGCTGGCCCGGGAGGTATGTACACAGGGGTGGGGCTCAGGCGTCCATGCGGGACCCTGAGAGCCTTGGGGGGGGGTTCGCTTGGGTGCCGGGGTGAGGCTCATTTACCCGGAGACTGGGAGATGGATTTCTGGGTGGAGTGATCTGGGTAGAGCCTCGTGCATCACCACACAGGTGAAGCCTTCTCCCCGCTGCCACGTGTTCTTTCCCACCAAGAGTTTGCTGTAGAGGAAGTAGGTCCTGGCGTTGTCCGGCTGGGGCAGCATGGTGGCGTAGGCGCCCTCTGCCTCCGGCCGCCCGTTCCTCTGCCACTCAGCGTTGATGTCAGGTGGGTAGAAGCCTTTGATCAGGCAGGTTACGCTCACGGTGTCCTTGGCCAGGTCTTCCTGGTGTGGGGCCAGGGTGTACACCTGCGGCTCCCGGGCCTGCCCTGTGGGGACAGGTGTGTCTGCGAGCATGACGGTCACTCCGAGCAGCCCCAAAGGACCCTCCCGCACCCGTTGTCCATCCCACCTTTGGCCTTGGAGATGGTCCTCTCGATGGGGACCGGGAGAGCTTTGTTGTTGACCTTGCACTTGAACTCCTTCCCCGTCAGCCAGTCCTGGTGCTGGATGGGCAGGACGCTGACCACGCGGTACATGCTGTTGAACTGTTCCTCCTTTGGCTTTGTCTCAGCCGTGTGTACCTCTGTGTCATCCACGGACAAGCTGAACTCAATCTCAGGGTCTTCCTTACCCACGTCCACCACAAGGCACGTGACCTCAGGTGTTCAGGTGCTGGAGAGGACGTCCTTGGGTTTCGGGGGGAAGATGAAGACCGTGGGCCCTCCAAGGAGCTCAGGGGCTGGAGGGGGAAACAAGATGTGGGTCAGCACTTGGACGGGCCTCCTGTAGGGCACACGTTTCCCTCATCAGGCGGGGCCTGGTGTCTGGTCACTTCCTTGCGATGGAGGGTGTAGCCTGGCTCCCTTACCTGGGCATTTGGGACACTGGGAGCTATGGTCTTCGCTGTGGAGCGCTGCAGAGAGAACAGATGAGGGGTTACTGTGGGCGGGAGATGGCCCTGGGTGGAGTTTAGGTCAGGGACAGGTTGTGGAAGGTGCAGATCGGCACCAGTTCTGTGGGTTAGAGTTGTCCAGCCTGGGCCCACCTTGAACCTGGTGGAAACACCCAGAGGACCCCTCACATAGCCTGGGAGGCCTTCAGGTGAGGAGACCGCATCTCCTCTGATACCCTGGGCCGAGGTCGCCATCCTGGCATGTGGTTCGAGCCGGGAGGAGGGCTGACCTCGGTCCTGTCTGGGAGTGGACGCCCTCCCTGAGGCCTGTCCTCTTGCCCACACGCTTGTCCGCCTTGGTGCTGCTGGCCGGGTGGGCTACGTTGCAGATGAAGGTCTTGCCGGCCGAGCTGCTGGCGGGCATTGTCGCCAAGCTGCTGAGGGAGTAGAGACCCGAGGACATGAGAATGGACGGGAAGGTGTGGATGCCGCTGGACGGGGCGCCCGAGTTCCAGGTCACCGTCACCGGCTCAGGGATGTAGCCCCAGACCAGGCAGCCAAAGGCCACCGTGGAGCCAGGCGTGTCCCAGCATCCAGCAGTCGGAGGATAGACCGATGGGGCCTTGGTGGAGGCTGCAAGAAAGTAGGCCGTGTGACCATCGGGGCTTCACCCCTGGGAGGGTCCAAGCAGGGTGTCACGTGCCCAGGTCTGGGCACCCCTGAGCCCAGCACCCACGTGCTTCCAGAATGTCTGCAAACCAGCTGGCCGGCAGGGCCCTCACCACCTGAGGCCTCGTGCCTCTGCAGCTGTGGGTCAGAGCTGGGTGATCACCTGGGTGACAGCCCCCCAGGTCCCTAACCTCCTGCAAGTGCCTGGACTGACTGAGCCCTGTGTCTGAGTCCTGACCAGTGCTGCCTGCTCCCGGCCAGCATCCGCTGGTCCCCTGAGCTCACCGTCCTGCTGCCCCAGCCCGGCCCTGCCCTGGGTGAGCGGGCCTGTCCTTGGCGTGGTGGGCCTCCACCACCCAGAAGCCTGCTCGTGGCCCCTTGCCTGGCCTGCTGTTTGCCCTCCGGGCCCTTGTCTTCTGGGTCAGCTCTGCAGCCAGAGCACCTGGGCCCTGGGCTCTGGGCCCTGGCCCCCCCGGGCTCTGTCCCTGCAGGCCTCCTCCTTGGCCCCCCCCTTTCATCCCTGTGGCCTCAGCCCGGCTGCGAGTCTGTGCCTTGGGGAGCTCCGGTCCCTCTTCTGGACCTCCAGCTGCAGCCCCTCGGCTCACTTCCCCCTCCCACCAGGGCCTCTGACCCCACCCCAGCTCATGGCTCTCAGGTCCCTGCTTTCCTTCTGCCCTTGTCCTTCCTCAGTCCAGCTCATCCCTCAGCACAGTTTGGAGCCCCACACTGCCCCCACCTTCCTCGCCTGTTCGGTGCCAGCAGCCCGGGCACATCCCTGGCCGGGCCTGTCTCCTCTCACCGTGACCCATCTGCTCTGCTCCGTCTGGCAGCCCAGCTCAGGCCCTGAACGAGCCCCACGCTTTCCTTCCCTCTGGGGGGTCCAGGGTCTGTTTCACCCCACCAGGCTATGGCACGTCCACCCCTCCTTTCCCAGCCCGCCACAGGCCCTTGAGCCCAAGGACTGGGGCCCATCGGGTCACCTCAGGGGTGACCCCTCTCCTTCATTCCCACAAAACTCCCTCTCTCCACCCCAGGACGCCATCCGGCCAGCCCCTCAGGGGCTCAAGGGTCCTGCTGTCCCAGGAGCCCTCAGCTGGGCCTGCTCAGCTACTCAGACCTTAGTTCAAACTCTCTGCCATGTCCCTGCCCTCCTGGTGCAGCCCCCTGCTCACCTACACCGTCTCTGACCCTTGTCCCTGGAGCTACAGGCCTTGAACAGCCCCAGCCCCTCTGGCCGGCCCCAGAGCCCTCAGCCTAGTTCAGATCCAGTCCGGGAATTTCTTTCCCAGGACTGGCTTTGCTCTTTGGATTTCCTGGGTCAGCTGCTTGCCCTCCCAGCCCCTTGTCCACCTGCACAAGCCCTACCTGCTTCCTGGAGATGCTGGAGCGGCCGCCCTGCCCTCCCAGCCCCTGCTCATCCGCACATGCTCTACTTGCTTTCTCCATGTTCCTGAGAAGCCCCCTGCCTTCCTGGTCTTCAGTCGCCTGCTCACCTGTGGCCTCCCTGAGCTTTGTCCCTGGGGTGCTGGCCCTTAGCAGCCCGTGCCTTCTTACCTGCCGCAGGTCACCCCCCTCGTTCCACTCTGCTCCTGGGCCCTTCTCCCTGGAGCTGCTAGGTGCCCCTCCCTTTCTGGGCAGCTGACCCTGGCAGAGTCTCTGTTCCACCCTGGTCCCCTCCCAGCAGAGCTCCTGGCCCTTGGGTACCTTAAGCCTCTTCTTTGCTCCCTGAGCCCCCAGAAGTCTCCCC
This sequence comes from Camelus bactrianus, assembly GCF_048773025.1. NCBI lineage: Eukaryota > Metazoa > Chordata > Mammalia > Artiodactyla > Camelidae > Camelus > Camelus bactrianus. The sequence continues at coordinate 3,013,005 of NC_133566.1, forward strand.
TGTTCCTTAGTTCCCTCCAGGTGCTGGTCTGCATCTCTGCACCCACCTGCTCCCACCTCCTAGTCCTGACCTGCGCCCTGGCTCCCATCGCCCCTCCTGTAGCCAGTGGAGCTGGTGTGCAGCCCCTGTACTGCCAGCTCCGAGCTCTCAGGAACCCAGGCCAGTCCTGTGTCTCTGGCACAACTAGCCCAGTGCAGCCCGGGGCAGGCTTCTGCCCACTGATCGGGATACGCTCCCTGAAGGCCTGGCAGCCCAGCTCAGCTCAGTTGGCCTCTGATGCGCCAGCTCTGTTGGAGAGGGCGAGCCCCTGCCAGGGATCCCTCATCCTTGTGCTGGGTGGGCAGCACGACCCCTGGGCAGCTTGCCTTCCCCCGTGCTGGCTCAGGTGCTCCTGGACCCTCTGTGGGGTCCCGTCCCTGAGGTGATGTCTCCCCTTAATTGACCCCCGCACTCTGTCTTCCCTGACTCTCCTGTACCCTCTTTGTGGTCCCTGAGGTGGAATCTCCCCTTCATTGCCCCCATTAACTCTGTCTGTCCCTGTCCTCCTCAACCTTCTGTGGGGTCCCGGCCCTGAGGTGGGGTCTCCCTTTCACTGCCCCCTTGCACTCTCTCTGTCCCTGTTCCTCCTGGAGCCTCTGTGGTGTCCCGTCTCTGAGTTGGGGTCTCCCCTTCATTTCCCCCCTTCACTCTGTCTGTCCCTGTCCTACTGGACACTCTGTGGGGTCCTGTCCCTAAGGTGGGGGTCTCCCTTTCATTTCCACCCTGCACTGTATGTCCCTGTCCATCCTGGACATTCTGTGGGGTCCCTAAGGCCTGGAACCTGGGTCAGAACACACCAGACCCCACCTCAGGAATGGGACCCGACAAAGGTTCCAGGAGGGACAGGGACAGACAGAGTTCAGGGGGGCAATGAAGGGGAGACCCCACCTCAGGGACAGGACTCCACAGAGTGTACAGGAGGTGCAGGGACTTAGTGCAGGGGGTAATCAAAGGGAGACACCCACCTCAGGGATGGGACTCCAAGAGGGTCCAGGAGGGACAGGGACAGACAGAGTGCAGGGGGGTAATGAAGGGGAGACCCCAACTCAGGGACAGGACCCCAGAGATGTTTGTACATCTTTAAGCAGAGGAAAGATAATGGCCACGTATGATTTCAGGCAAGACTACTGATTTGCAGTCTCTTCAGGAAATTGTAGTGTTTCCGAGGACAATATTCCTAGTCAAAATAGATTAAGCCTGAAGCCAAAGTGATGACCACAGTCAAAGCTAATGATACTGTATGTTTAGTTGGAAACAACTGGAGGAGAAATAAGTTATCATAGCAGACAGTTGACCCTATAATCCCTCTTTATTCTCTGGACCTTATCAGCAGTGGGATGGAAAAAAATAAAGTTTTCTGAGTCCATTGTATCTGTAGATAGGGCAGAAAAGCACTTCACTATGGTGAAGTGGAGTTTAGGGTAGGAGGAGATGTGTTTTAGTGGAATACTTGCTCTTACCCACCCAGTTTCAGATTTTTAAAGACTGCAAGGCAATCCTACACCATTGTCCTAGATACAGAAAGAGGATGGTGTCTGCTCACTGTTAGCCACAGACATAGCAGCTTGACAGAGGAGCCAGGAGAGAAAGGCTTCTCTAATAAATATGAGGAACTGTTAAGATTATTAGACCACCAGCAATTCCACTTCTGGGTATATACCCACAAGAACTGTAAGAAGAAACTTAAAGAGGTATTTGAACACCCATGTTCATAGCATTTATTTTCCACAATGTCCCCATGAGTGTGAGCACTACGGGTATACTCTTTTGAGATTTAGCCAAATTAACCACTGGGTTTAGCCATGGAACCTGTGAGTGCCAGAAGAGCTAGAATTTGAACTCAGGATGTCTGATGAGCCCACTGGTTCTCAAACATTGGTGTACATGAGAATCACCTGGAGGGCTCATTAAGCCGTAGATTGCTGGGCTCCACCTTCAGAGTTTCACTGGCTCTGGGGTGGGGCCCAAAGATTTGCATTTCTAACAAGTTCACAGATAATACTCATGTTGATGATCGGGTACCCACTTTGAGAATCAGTGTAGTAGCCTCCCTGTCTTCTTATGCACTACAAGATAACAGTAGAAGGAATTGCTCTGTCCAAAAGGAATCCAGGGGAATGACACAGGGTAAGTGATGTGTTGGAAGGAGCAGCTTGGGGAGGGGGATAAGGAGCAGAGTTCACTACCCTTTTTCAGCTGTATTGCCCTCTCTGCTATAATACAGGGGCAGCTGCTAATGTCCATGAGTAAGGTGTGAGTTTTGAGGTGTGTTTCCCTGGAAGGAAGGGACAAAGACTGAGAGTCATGTGTTCTCATGAGTCTCCTCCCTCCAGTCTATCTAAATATTCTATATCCTTCAAGCTTAAGATGAAATCCCATCTAAGGTTGATCTCTTGGTTTTCACAACCCAGATTGTTCTTAGACTCAGTGTTACACAGGTTAGAAATGACTAATCTCTAATTGATTTATGTGTTTTTTATTTCTTCTCTGGTTAGTTTAAAAGTTTTTTGAGGTCAACGATAGCGGCTTATGGTTTTAGCCACGAGGACTTCCAGTGTAGCTAAAACAGTCTTGGACTAGCTGTATAATCGATGATTATTGAAAAAATTAGTTCAATTAGTTAGAGATTACCATTACATCAAAACTAATAAAAATTAGAATAAGTATATATGAATATAATGAAGATATTGCAGAATGCTAAATGTTGGTTAGATGCTGGCCATCCTGCTGTTAGTCCCAGTGATGACTTTGGAGGAAACAGAGGCACCCCTGTTCAAGACACCTAACTGGCATCCATCCAAATCTAAGAAGCATACATGGGAATGGTGAACCCTGGAGTTGTGCAGTATACACCTTTGCACAGTTCTAAGACATGGCCCTACATATGGGGTGGATCATATAGGTTCACTGCTCCATTCCAAGGCAGGTGGTGGTCTTAATAAATACTAGTCCTAACAGCTCTCCCATATGCGGTACATATATGTATACCTGGATACACAACTCTATAATTTTCTAATCCTTGGTCTTTATCCTCCATTGCATTTATTAATCAGTGCCCCAAGGGTAAAGACCATGTCTTATCTTTGTACCCCTCGTATCTAGGGAAGTCTACTGCATGTCATAGGCCCTGACAATAACTGTTTGTTGAATAAAATAATAAGTGAACAAACATAAATGGTCATTGTCAGGTGATTTGAAGTTCTAGATATGATTATATAGTAAAATGCTTTGAAATTGCTTGAAGATATAGCAAGGCGATAGGCAAGTTCGAGGGATAAAAGGTTAATGGTGCCATCTGAGTTTTGGTAGTCTTCCTTTGCAGAGTCCTCCAGTTTTCTTAGCATTCTCATCAGTGATCCAGACAGCAGATGAATGGTGTTTCCTCCTCTTCCACTTGAGAAAATTGCCCTTATCCCAGTTACATAAATTTCACAATTTTGAGTTTTTTCCTTGATGATTTTCCCAGATTGGGACACCTGTTCTTCAAACAATTGTGATGTTCATGTTGAAGGTCTTTATGGGATTATTCCATCTGAGAAATTACTATGAAAATGTAATAACAAAGCTCCTAAGTGCCTTATTCTCTTGACCATACTCCTTCATTTGACTTCCTAAAAATTCCTACTTTCCCTTGGCCTTTGTGGTAGCCATCAGTGCTGGCACCAGGTTTTGTCAGTATCTATCCCCCTATACCAGCATATGGCCCTGGAAGTTAGGCGGGCCATGTGGCTTGCTCTGGCCAATGAAATGTGAGTAGGAGGCACATGAGTCACTTCTAGGTGGAAGCTTTAAGAGCCAGTGTGTGTTTCCCTACTGTATCCTCCCCATTGTGCCGATGATGGGTCAGACTGAAGCCTCGATCTGCTCAAGATCTCCAAGTAATTTCTGTGAGTAATATATCCACATTTATTATTAATGAGAAGTCAAAATGATCAGAGGAAATGTTTCTTCGAAGTGCCTTGGCGAAATAACTGGCTTAGAGTGTATGTTTCAACTTCCCCCCTATTCTCTGAAGACGTTACTTCATAGTGCATTATGATCTGTGGGAGCAAGGGCGGCTTCAAAGGCCTGTGCAGGGTCAGCAGTCCTTCCCTAGAGTAAACATAAGTCTACTATGTCTTTGATTCGTGCCCTTCACAGCCATCAGTCCCTGTCATTGTTAGAGACCCTAGACTCACAGTCAGAATTACAAGCTTTGCTCAGATGAAAGGCTCTTATTCCTCAATCCAAACAGTTATCTGAGAGTTGCCTCTGTTCCCTAGTCCTTCTTAGCTAGGTTATCCTTTGTCTCTCTTTTATTCTTGATTTTTCCGCATTAGCTCCCTGCACAGAGGCCCATTGTTATCTTTTATTTACCCATATCCAGAGCTGGGCTGTGGTGGATACCCCAAAAGTACGGTGACTGTCTAACCATTGGACTTTGCGGCTACTGATCTTGCCTTGTCCCCTTGGCTTTGGAGCCAGGACTAAGCTTGGACAAAGTATAAGTTGGTTAACTTTGTTCTCAGATCCACACACCCCTCTTCATGCTTGGGTGACAACACTGCATTAGGCTACTGGGGATTGAATCTTGCGCTATATTTACTAGCTGTATGACCTTGGGTAGATGGCCTAAAATCTCTGAACTGCAGTTTCCTGAAGCGCGCTGGTCACAACAGAGCATGCACACCTCGGCATGGCTCTGTCTTCTCTACTTGCTGATGTGTGTAGAACAGCTCTTCTGAAATAATAAACACTTCATTTCTTTTTGAAAACAAAGTTTTTAAAAGGATATCAGCGGGTGCCGGTGATACGAATAAAGGAAAAGTAATGAGCTCTAAGATTGTGATGGTTCTTAGAAAATCGTCTGAAATTTGGAATAAGTGGAAAGTGGAACATTCACCTGGGCCATGCCCAATACCGATGAAGGAACTAGTCCACTACACACACTCTGTGGAGAAAGGAAAATGTGATTTGTGAAATTGTTTTAGTAAAGATTCCAGCTAGCACAAAAATTGCTTACCAAGTGAGACATCAAACTGTAGTGAAAGCTGGAAACGCAAAAGTGCTGTGAGACTGCGCAGGGAGTGTGAGTCTCGATGGAACGGGGATGTGGGAGAGAGCGAGGGGCCTGTCTGAACGTTTATATTCACAGACTGAGGGATTTGTGTAAGGTGTCAGGAATGCGCCTGTCCAAAGACAAGGGTCAGTTTTGCTCTGCTGGCTTGTGTTGGCCTCTGCATTTGTCGATGGCCTGCTTGAGGGAAGGATTCTGTATTCATTACTGCTCTCTCTCCAAATGAGCCCAGTGCCTGGCACGTGGTAGGTGTTGAGTGTTGAGTGAGTATTCAGGGAGTGAGTCACTGAGTGGATCCATCTCAGAAAACAGGTTCTGAGAACCAAACAGACAGCAGATAGGAAGTTTGTGGTCAATTATAACCGCAGAGTTTCTTCCTAGGAACAGGGTGGGTGGGGGCATCTGGACTAAGGAAGCCCTCCCTGAGGCATTCCAGCTGGGAAGTTTGGAGTTCTGCAGGGACCCTGAATCCAGCATTGCAAAGGCTTACTTGTTCCATTGGTGAAGATGCGGGAGAAGGTGGATTAGAGACCCCTGGCTGAGCCAACCAGAAGGTTGGAGGACAGCCACAGCTTTGTGGGAAGCATGGAGGCAAACTGGTGCCCAACCCTCTGAGGCCTCAGAGGGGAACTCCCCCTGCCTTGGGGATTAAGTTCTCTGCATTTAGAACACATTGAAAAATCCTTGGGTCCGGTACACAAGCCTCTTACCTAGATATGACAGTGATGACTTATTGAGCACTTCCATTATGCTAAGTGTTTTATTTACCTCACCAATTTAATTCTCACAATAACCCCAAAGGTGGGTACCCTTATTCTCATATTAAAGATGAGAACTGAGGGTTAGTAAGATTAAGCAACCACTATACCATAGATCAGAGATTCAAATCCATGCTGTATGACTGCAAAGTCACATGCCATCAACCACTAAGAAAAATTCCTAACTTTATTTTTAGGTTAGGGTGTGTGAGTGTGTGTGTAAATACAAAACATCCTCCTTCATTTTATGGTTCTCCTACAAATATTTGCTTCTATAACTCCTTAGGCATACCTGTAAATTTTTAGGGCTAGGAAGTTAGTTCCCAGAGCAGAGAGGCTTTATCATGGCTCCCATGATTTCTGCCTCCTGCTGTTCATATAATCCCTCCCCCTTGAGTGTAGGTAGGACCTGAGACTTGCTTCTAACCAATGGACTATGGCAAAGAGGATGGAGTGTCACTCGTGACTGTGTTGGGTTATTAAGTCCATCTTCCCAGTAGACTCACACCAAGGTCTCTTACTCTCCCTCTTACTGACTTTGAAGAAGCAAATTGCCATGAATCCTACAGTAGCAAGGAGATAAACTCAATAGCCTGAGGGAATTTGGAAGCAGATCTGTTTTCAGGCAAGCCTCTGATGAGAACTCAGCCTTGGCCAATATCTTGACTGCGGCCTCATGAGATCCTGAGCAGAGGACCCAGCTCAGCTGTGTCCAGACTCCTGACTCACAGGAACTATGAAATAATAAATGTGTGTTGTTTTAAGTCACTAAGTTTGTGTTAATTTGATACACAGCACAGAACACTAACACAGAGGTCATTGCTTGGGGGGAAAAAAACCCTGCTATTGGATGAGTAGGCAGACATGTACAAAGGGTTCAGAGGATGATGCAAGCCATTCTTGGGCTTTTTCCATTGAAGGAAATCAATCCATAAGAATCCTTTTCAGTGGGCGACAGGGACCTTTGTCTCTCTTCTGCCTCCTTTTGTTCTCTGCTGGCCCTCTCCTTCTCCGCAGGCCCTCTGGAGACCTACCTCTCAAACTCACAGTAGAGCTGGGCAGTGGAGGGAGGGTTCAAGTCTCTTCCACTCTGCCCACTGGAGGGTCATAAAAGAAAATGGCTTACCTGGTGCAGCCTCAGGTGGAGCAGCTACAGGAGGAACATCTTTCTCTCACAGATATTAATCACTTCTAACCATGCATTTCTCTGCATTTTTATACCAGGAGATGCTCTTTCCCTCTTCCCTGTTACCAAAGACCCCTTTCTATTATTTTAGTATAAACCAGAGTCCAAAAGAGTTGTGAGTTAATTCCCTCACCCCCAGGGGAAAGAAGAAAATTCCATCAGGCCTCCCCTCTTATCTGAAAGGAAAAAAAAAAAGGTTTATATTACTGAGAACAGGCAAATTGTAGGTTAAAGGCTAAATTCTTTTAGCTATAATGTAATAATAAAGCTTCTTTTTTTTTTTAAAGATCAAACAAAGCCTGTGCTTAAACCAGTTGCAGGTGCAAACACAATCACCATCCCTCTTGCTGTGGCATGTTTGTGCTGGCTGAAGTCTGAGGGAGTCTAAGACTGAACCGTGCAGGGGTTTGGGTGGAGGGATGATCATGAGCAGAGAGGCCAGTTGACCTATTTGACCTATTGACTGCCTACAAATTCCCTCCCTGCAAGCGAAACAATGGTGCCACCCACATTCCTCCCTCTGCTCAGTGAAGGGGCGAGGGGAAGAGTATGTATTTTGCCTGCTTTGTTGCAAGGAGGAAAGGGAGGGTTACTCTGTCCTAGATAAGGAGGCAAAGGTGGCATTCCTATATTTTTGTTGGATCTCTTTGCATGGACAACCTCACCTGTCAAAACATGATGAAAAATGCAACTGGAACAAAGAAGAAAGAGGCAGGAACCAGTGAGAAGATGGGTTGAACCAATCCAGGCCTTAAAACGCCATCTGTAATTTTGTTTTATAGCTGCTGACCTTACCATTTTGGGCTAAATTGTGTTTGTGAGTGTGGGTGTGTGTTCATATATCTATCTTTTATGGCTAACTAAGGAATCATTATATCTAGGCCAATAGATACTCTAACATACTGTCCTGTGTTCTAAATGAGTAACTTCTAGACAGTGAGGATCAGACATATTAACTTGCTTTCTGTAATATTTTTTGCCTCCTGACTATGTATCTAATATTTCTCAGCTTTTTTTTTTTAAGCTGTTGTTTTGTAAACAAAGTGCTTTCACAGAGTTACCTCATTTGGTGATGTGAACATTTGCTCATCCTCGTCTTCTCTAAGGATCCCTCAGAACTACTTCTCTTAACTTCCAGGTTCAGTCCAACACCATTGGGTCCCTCAGAATTGCATGATATCCAAGCCTGTCCATCCCTCGGGCTTTGCTCTCTGATTGGATTCCAAGTTCTCCCCACTCCCAGCACTTCTGGGATTCTGCAGCTGCCCTCCTGCCCATCACTCTGTGATCAGCTAATGCAACATTTTCTCCAAGTATTTCCTTACCCTGCTTGCCTTAACAGAGACCCAGAAGTCTCCTGAAGACATTTCTTCCCCTGCGGCCTCTTGGAGGGATAGCATAGCTTTCTGTGTCATTTATTTTCTTTTTTCTTTCTCATGTCCACTTGTACCTTAAGTTTGAGAAGTAGAAAAAGCATCCCCCTGGCTCCTTATTGGTGACTGCAAAGCATTTCTCTCCCTCCTTCCTGAAACTGCTCTCTCTTGCCCCTTCCTCCCACCTTGGACCTGTCATTTCCTTGACTTATTCTTATTACTGTTCATTGAAAGGAATTTACTTGAGCCCCTGACCTATGCACTTCCTCTCCACCCACTCCCACTGTCTTCCTGTGACCTCAGCTCTCACAGGTGACTTTCTCTATACCCAGGTCATTAACTCCCTCATCCCCCTCCACTCAGCTCAGCTACCCACCCTCTTGGCATCCCCTGAACCTTTTATTCACATCACCAGGAACTGCTTCCTTTCTGTAATCTCCAACCACTACCTCCTTTTTAGTAATCAGCTGACTTGCTTTGTAGCTACACTTATTTTACCTTAGCAGTAAAATCTACCATTTAGAAAGAATTATCCATAAGCTTCCCCTCATCTCCATTTTCTTCCTCATCCATCACAGAGTTCATATTCATCGACATCAGTCCCTTAAAAATAGTCTTGGCTCATTGGCCATTCATGGTCAAAAGTAAACCTTCACCTAAACCTCATACCTTATACAAAAATTAACTCAAAATGGACCATGGATTTAAATGTAAAATGTAAGCCTGTGAAACCTTTAGAAGATGACATAGAAGAGAGTCTTTGGGACATAGGACTTGATGAAGAGTTCTTCGATACATTACCAAAAGCACAATCCATAAAAGAAGAAATAGAAAAACCAGACTTCATCAGAATTTAAACGTTTTGCTCTGCAAAAGGCCATGTTGAGGATGAAAAGACAAATTAAAGCCTGGGAGAAATGCTTCCAAATCACATAATCTAACAAAGGACTAATATTTAGAATATATATGTAACTCTCAAGCTCAATATTGAAAAAATTCCAACTTGAAAATTCGCAAAAAAAAAATGATTTTTTACCAGAGAGGATATATGGATGGTAAATACGCATTTGAAAATATGTTCAACATTGTAAGCCAGTAAGGGAAATGTAAATTAAGACCATCACTTATCTAATACACGTATTAAAACAGCTAAAATAAAAAATAGTGACAACTGGGGGAGCATATAGCTCAGGGGGAGGGTGCATGTCTAGCATGCACAAGGTCCTGGGTTCAATCCCCAGTACCTTAAAAATAAATAAGTAAATAAACCTAATTACCTCCTCTCCAAAAAAAATTAAAATTAAATTAAAAAAATAGTGACAACATACTGATACAAATAGTTGAATAAATAAATAAATGGAAGAGAATAAATGAATCTCCTATCCAGAAATCCAAATAATTTCTGTAGGTACTCCACCCTGTAGAAGGTGGTACACGTAAGTGTGGGCTGCACGTGGTGACTTCCTCCCAAACAGCACATTGTGGAAAGGAGGGGCTGTGGGACAATCATCTTACAACAGGGAAAATAACAAACACAACCTCAGCCAGATGATTAAGGTTGATGTTTACAGGGATAAAGTTATGTTGATAGTATGTACCCTTGATAGGATGTGTGGTCTTTACCTGTATGGTCTTCTTGCCCAAATACTATAACACCAGTCTAAGCATGAGAAAATATCAAGAAATCAAGTAAATGTTTAACAGAGCCTTGAGGCTAGCATTTCTATCCCTAAAACCAGTGCTTTTTCTCCATTGCTTAGCTTACAAATGGAAAGGTGCTTTATGGTGGATGTGAACTCAACCTACAACCACACTTACCCTCAGGCTGCTTTGGACCACATGACATTCAGAGATTCAAAGACTAAATAACCCACAGCAGTGGTACCCAACACTGGTCAGGGACAGAGTTTTTACTTGCCTTTAGAACCCCAAGTGTAGAAATGTCTAGCTTCCCTCTGTAAGGTAGGGAGGGCTGTAACAGTTTTGTCTGAAGAGTAGGAGCAGCGACTGGGGAGTGCTCTTGGCTTACTTCCTATGGCCCAGGCACTCAACTAGTCTTCCTACCTGCCCGTTGTGGGCAAGGTGAAAGAAAGGGCTTAGGAACGTGGGAGCTGTTGTTCCTTAGCATCTTGGTTTGCCTGGACTATTTCAAACTAATTGAAATAGTTTTAAGACTGATGATTTCATTTTTGCTCATATCAAAGTGAAATGGAATTTTTGACAGTGGTAGTGATAAAAATGATACACCGAAACAAGTTGTACATTACAGCTCTTCCTCATGAGCAAAATCAAATACAAATGTATCAGATATATATAGTGCTACCATATTAAAAGAAAACTTATACCAAGGACACTTAACATACATTGTATTATAAAATAAATTTTAATGTTGTAAATATTTCTGTATTTATATAAAACTATAAATATATCCTTTAAAATAATCTCTGGTTAACAAACAGTGTTTCCTGGGAAGAGCTTTCTTTTGTTCTGAAATTACGAATTTCCTACATTTTTGGTGTTGAAATTTCCTTTCCTTTCTGAAATGATGGAAATGGTAGCTTTTTGTTACTGTTGTTGTTGGCAAAATGAGCAGTTTGGCAACTCTGTGTTAGCTCTCAACCGCTCTGGGAAGTTTGTCCTGAGATAGTTAAGTCTGGGAACCACTAACCTAAAAATGCTCTCATTGTAAAATACAGGAGAATTAAAAAGACAAAAATAAAAATAATTCTATGTAAATTAAGAATTTAGAAAATGTGGTTTCATAAGTTTCTGTTTCACATGATCCATTGTGTAAAATTTCATTCTTCTACCATTTCTCTACTAGGTTGTATTATAGACACGAAGTCTTAAAAGGACTTAAATGGTAGAACTGGAATATAGTATAGCTACATACTATATCACAATTTTTTAGGATATACATTTTTCACTGATTAATATGTTATAAAGTTTTTACTGTGGTTTTCATTTGTCGTTGGTGTGTGTGCTTGCTTTAATACCTCTGTTCTTGCTGTTACCCGAGTCCTATGCAATAGTGAAGGTTGCAAAATGTTCTCTATAACAGTTGGAGTGGTTTCTTATGTTTATATAAAAAAAAAAACTCAGGTGATGAAAAATACGGAAATTTGCTTCTGAGGTTAGTCATTTTCCCCTTTATATTGTATAATATAAGCAATATGGCCATTTCACAAATGTTGAAAATATTTCCTTATGAATTTTGCATCCTACTTGGGACATTTTTTAAAGTATAGTTGATTTTACAATATTGTGTTAGGTTCAGGTGTACAACAAAGTGATTTGGTTACACATATATATGTACATGACTATATTCTTTTTTTCAATTCTTTTCCATTATAGTTTATTACAAGATATTAAATATAATTTCCTGTGCTACTTGGGACATTCTGAGTATGGGTGTACTTTTGCTCTGCTCAGCTGCTTAAAGACCTTGTAAGGATGTAAAAACAGGGCACTGATTGGATTTTCCCTTCATTTCAGTCCATGCCCCAGTTCAAATGAATCTCATTTTGCCTCATTAGAAAGCAGATTCCTTTCCTCCATTCTATCCCATCTCCATTTCAATGAGCTATACAGGGGAAACGCAATTTCCATGACTCCTACGGTTTCAGAATGAGACCGTTTGCAGAGGCTGAGTGTTTCACCCACAGCAGGTAGTTTTACATTAACCTGTGTTAATAGCAAAATTGGAAAAGGTAGCTTGTGAGCAGTTCCCTGCTGAAGCTGGAGACTGAAATGTGCAGCACTGTGCCCTCTATTTTTTTTGAAAATTCATTCCCCTTTGGATTACTTGGGTGTTCCAAAATTTACCTGGACTATAGTTTTTACTGTTAGTATTTAGAAACAATTTAATAGTGACTACTTAGATATAATATGTTGCAGTTATCACAACATAAGTATAATTGGATTTTTGTTAGAAATAAGTAGATAAAAAAATGTAAGGTCTTAATTTGGGTAGATCCTTATATTTAAGTAAACAGAGAGTAAATTCTTTATTGGTGTCAACCACTTTCAAATACTGAAATATCTGAGGGAACTTTCTTTGTAGTAAAAAAGTGATCTAGGACATATGGAAATATTGGTGAGGCTGAGCACAGTAAATGAAGGAGCCAAAGATCTCAATGATGATGAATACATGAAAATATAACGTCGAGAACATTTGGAGACGATCCAGTTGGGAGATGGAAAATAAATTCATATAAAATCACTGTAAGACACAAAAATTCACAAACATTTTAATCTAACACCTATATATGTGTATTAAGTTCTTGCTAAAGAGTAGAAGAGGTTAATATTTTTATCAAGAAAGAACCCTTAGCAGATTCACAAGTAATAATTTCATTTATTCTTCCATTGTGAAGGATACACATTTTTTGGCTTAAGGAAGATCTCCTGCCTTACACAGTTTCACTGTGGAAAAAATAATATTGACCAAGCCTCTGATCCTGCCTGACATGAAATTGATACAAACGTAAAATCATGGAATTTTTCAGCTGGAAAGTACCTTTGGATGACATTTAAAGGCATTAAATAACTTGTGACCTTCTCCACAGTTATCATTTACAAGAAGTAACAATAAATGTCCTAAAGATAGAAAGTTTAAATAATTATAACGGACAATAGCAATATGGGGTCCTAGTTAATAAACTTGTGAGTTCTCTTTTCTACTACTGGGTAAAGCCCTTAAGGAATTCTAAACTTTTTGAAGGGAGCAACACTTTGGAGACAACAGTCTGGCTGCAGTGTTATGCCTAGAGGAGGAAACCTAGAAAGGAGACTTGACAACACGAAATCCCAGAGCCACTTAGTGATAAAGCCAAGTTCAACAGGAGGAAAGACCATAGACTTCCTGACAGTAGAGAGTGAGGGCCCCTATACAGGGAAGCAGCCTTGTGCCATAGCACAGGATAGTCTCTGAGGAGGGTGGGACACACTGAAGACCTCGAATAAACCAAGAGATGAGGAACCCAGCCCAGACTCAACCATCCTTTGAAAGGCTCTTTGTTTGTTGATCATCTCCTTGGTGAGAAAGACTGTTAACTTATATCGGAAACTGCTGGAGTACAATTTATAACTTGCAGTATATAAAGGAACTTAAATAGCTGCTTGGAAACCTGGAGACTGTATACTAAAGTGTCCAGGACCTCCAGCCCTGGACGCCAGCTGTCTGAGTTTGTTTGTAGGGTGAGAGAGAGACAGGGCAGGGAATCACCATGCTAGTCTTTGTATGTCATGCCGAAGATACTTGGTTTTAATCATAACAGCACTGAGACATCAAACCAAGGGTTTGAAATGGAGAAGGGTGTGTTTGAATTTGTACTTGAAAAACCTGTGTGACTCCTACCACTGTCCATCACTAGTTGTGTGAACCAGGGAGAGTTATTGATCCTGTCTGTGCCTTGGACTCTCCATCTGTGAACCGGCACTCACCTTTGACTGTCGATATGAGGAGTCAACGCGATCATGCTTTAAAGTGCCCAAAGCAATGCCTGGGACACGGCAGACACTCAGTGGATGAAAATGGCATTCAGCTGTGCATTCTCCACATTAGGACCAAGCGGTCATCATAAGTGGGAAAAAGAAAAAGACTCAAGGCGAACTGAAAGGTTGGAGAAAAAGAGGAAGTGAAGAGTGTTCTCTGGACCTGTTTTGAGTTAGTGATAAGTGGGAGACACAGAGGAGGAGACACTCTGGGCTTTGAAATTAGACTCCAGAGAACGCCCACCTTTCATACACAGCCCTTTGAAATACTGTGTCATCCTGTTCTTTTAGGTGCTGATAAATTTTCAGCAGCTCTACTTTGAGTTGGGCTGTTTTCTTGGAATGTCTAGTGCCCAGTTTATTCTCTGAACTACAAGAATGGTGATCATAGAAAACTCACATGGAGGAAAGACTCTCAGTTTGGCATATGAAGCTCGTTGAAAGCTGGGCCCAACCTAAATGGAATTCCTACAGCCCCTCAACCTGAAGGATGCTTGACATACTTCCTTCAGTGGTTCAACATCAAGTCCAGGCTCCCTAATGTGGCCACCTGGACCCTTCCAATTCAGCCTCCACCTGTGTCTTCGAGGTCATTCCACATGCTCTCACAGCAATAGTGAATGACCTGTAGGTTCTGTTCTTTCTCCCTACACTCCAAGTGCACCTTCTAACCTGTGCTTTTGCTCAGAAGGGTCCTGCCAATGCTGCTTGACCATTATGGCCCATGTGACCTACTTTCCTCCACCAGGAAGCCTTCTCTGATGCTGCTGACTAGGAAAAGTAGCCCCTCTTCATATCCTGCCCTCACAAATCACATTTCTGTTTCCTCCAGTTGCCTCTACACTCCTTGTATCAATTGTATTCACTGCCTGACTTACAGAGAACTATCATTACAACAAGTGAGCCCTTTGCTCCGTGCCTAATGGCTCACTCTCTGTCCCTGTGCTTATCTCTGTTGCTAGGATAAGTTCCTTTCATTTTCAGAATTACTGCAACTCTTGATCCATGTATTATGTGCCTCTTCGTATTGCTACTTATTTCACTATCTCTAAATTGGGCCTTTCCATAATCCAACTATTTGAGAGAAAGACAGTAGCTTATACATCTCTTTATCCCAATAACTTTAATTTAATATCCAACCCATGTGGTGCTTGCTAAATAATGGTCAGTGATGAAGACACTGATTTGTGTCTTCACTCTGATATCTGTCCTCCAGGCACCTAATTCCACTCAACCTTAAAGTTTTCCTCTTCCATGGATTCCTGTGGTGTTTACTGCTTTTGTTTTTCTTTAGAATATGTAATCATTCACTGTTGTTTACTTTTATTTAGTTACTTTGTATCTTGTACATCTGTATCTCATGCAAGTGGGTGTTTTTTTTTTAACCAAAATTGGGTCTATGCCTCATATTCTTGTTGTAATGCTTTCCTCCCCTAATATGTAAACTCTTCCTTGTTAGCTTCATTAAATTGAGATAAGCAGGAATGAAATGAATTTTTAAATGTAGATGAATGCCTTGTGTATATGATGTGTGGGTTTGGTTGATTTGGGAGTGATAATGTACAACTAAAAGGGCTTCCTGTAAAACTGTATCTAAGGGTTAGTTGCTTAACTAATTGTTGTATTCATTAATGAAAATGCTGAGAACACTTCAGAAAAGTAGGACAAAGTAGGTCAAAGATAAGAATCACAAAACCACTTATCTGACCAGAGAAAGCAGTGACACGTAGAGTGAGTAGAGTGTGGGCTGTGGCATCGAACAGTCTGGGTTCCACTCCTTGCTCCCCCCATTCACTGTGGGACTCAGGCCAGTAATGCAGTTATTCCAAACCTTGGTTCCATCCCTGTACCTACCACACAGGATTATGGTAACAATTAAATGAGCTAATGCATACAGAACACTTAATTCAAGGCCTGGGGTAAACTGGCTATTGATAATGAAAATAAGGATGCAAGAGATTGAAGGGTAGAATTACTGATGGTCAGTAATTAAGGAGGCAGGAAGCTTTCCATGGGGGCTGAGAAAGGGTATGAATGAAACTGGAGGCTATAGGGAAAAAGATGAATGAAATAGTGAAGAGCTGCCCACTGAAGGAGCAGTGACTAATGGGAGAAAAATTAAGGGAAGGAATTTCAAGATGTGGAAAAGTTCAAGGTGGGGCTTATTAGAAAGGAGTATAAAAAGAAAGGGAAGGAGCACTGAACAGGGGTGGGAGAAACTACCTAAACTCCCCAGTGCCACATTGCTGCTCATTCAGAAAATACTGAGGGTGCTCTGCCCTTTGTCAGCAGCATGAAAACCAGCTGATCCACCGGGAGGTAATCCAACACCACCAGTGAGTCACGTTGCTATGGAGATGGTGGTCAGGGAGGCACAGAGACAGAAGAGATCTCAAGGGTTATCTGATGAATCATCAGGCTCTGCTCTCTTACCTTCAAATCTATGTTCAGTGTCTATATAAATAAATGTCTAGTCCAATGATTTACTTATCAATGCCCAACAAAATACCATGTGGACAACACCTCAAATTCTTCACATTCACAACGAAGCCCAATATCTCTCCCAAACTCTTTGGCAACACCTCCTTCTCTGTCTTGGTTAATGGTACCGATTCTCCTAAATTCTAGGTTAGAAAAGTTACCTCCATCTCTGTCTCTCCTTTTCTTGCATTTTTTGGCATCCAGTCAGTTGTCCCTGCAGTAACTCTTGTAGTCATCTTCTTTTCCTCTCCCCCTGCAACTGCTTTAGTCTAGGACTTTGGTTGCCTGGAATTTCAGAACGGAAGAGATTTCATTTACCAGAAGTTCAGAGTGGTTAAGTGACTTGCCCAAAGTCATACAGGGAGCTAGTGGGCCAGTCAAACCAGTAAGATGAGCCTATGGGTTAATCAGTTTTTCTTCCAATTTCTGATGTTTGAGGTGCCTAAAGATATCTGCACAGCAAAATTGACTTGGTAGACCTCAGAGTCTCCAGGGGCAAGCTCATGACTTTAACTTGTACCTCTCAGCAAATGATTGCCAAATCTATCCTCCAGCCTAATTTTTTCCCTAAACCTAGTTTCACATTTCCTGTAGCCTATTGAACATCTTCAATCAAATGCCCACTTATGCTTAAAAAATACTATGTCTAAATGGAAATGCCTCACTTTCCTTCTATCCACCCGGGAAGGTAGAGTGTAGTGATAAATTGAGAACTGGGATCTATTAGCAATCCCACTCCTGGTCATATATCCAGAGGGAACTCTAATTTGAAATGATACATGTACCCCAATGATCATAGCAGCACTATTTACAATAGCCAAGACATGGAAACAACCTAAATGTCCATTGACAGATGACTGGATAAAAAAGTTATGGTACACACACACACACACACACACACACACACACACACACACACATTGGAATGCTACTCAGCCATTAAACAGAATAAAATAATGCCATTTGTAGCAACATGGCTGGACCTGGAGATTGTCATTCTAAGTGAAGTAAGCCAGAGAGAAAAATACTGTATGATACCACTTATATGTGGAATCTAAAATAAAATGAACTTATTTACAAAACAGAAACAAACTCACAGACATAGAAAACAAACTTATGGTTACCCAGGGGGGAAGGTGGTGGGAAGGGATAAATTAGGAGTTTGAGATTTCCAGATACTAATTACTATATATAAAATAGATAAATAACAAATTTCTACTGGATAGCACAGAGAACTTTATTCAATATCTTGTAGTAATCTATAATGAAAAAAGAATATGAAAGGGAATACATTTATGTATATGTATGACAGAAACATTACAGTGTATACCAGGAATTGATATAACATTATAAACCAACTATACTTCAATTAAAAAATAGGACTAAGTTTAAAAAAAAAAACAAACTCCCTCTATGTAGGAAAAAAAAAAGAATTGGGATCTAGATTTTAATCTCATATCTATCATTTACTAAGAGAATCCCTTGCAGCCTCAGTTCCTTTGGTTATAAAATGGAAATAGCAATAGTACTGACTTAACAGAGCTATGGGGAGAAGTGAGACACGTAAAAATTATGTTACCCACTTTAGCATAGTGTCCATCATGCAGTAATTTTTTCAACAACATTACTAAACCTCTCATTTGGAAAGCTCAACATTATCGTCAAGTCTTTCTTGCTCCCCAGATCCAATCATTGGCTGGGTCCAATGATGCTACTACCCCTGCAGTATCACTTACATTTAGCTACTTCTCTCTAGTCTTACTGCCAGAGAAGCAAGAACCTTGGCTGATAATTTATGGATCTGCAACTAATCATACCTTGACTGCCACAAAAATAGCCTTCTTCTTCATCCAGTTTTCCCCTTCATTCCTCTAGTTTTCTCTAGAAGGACTTGGGTTGCTGAGGTGGAAGTCACATGGAATGTATGTCATTTGAATAGCTCACCATGTAGCATGGTCATGTCTCTGCACATGATTAAATGAGTCAGGTCAACTTGCTGCAAGTTTTCTCTCGTAGCACTCACATCCACATTTAATTTGTTGCCTTATAAAACACAATTTCCTGCTTTCAGCCCAAACTAAATAAAATGGAACATTGCCAGTGAAAAGCTACTTAGCCCAACTTGCTTTGCTTTGCCCAAATGCATATTCTATGTCAATTGTTTCATTACAGTTTGTCTGTTTACAGGGAAGCTGCCAGTGTCTAAGATATAAGGCATTCAGAAAATTGATCAGACAATGGATTCACAGTACCTAGAATCCCTGTGACTCAGTTTTCCACAAATGTGCTATTAGGGGAAATGTTCACAGATCAGCAACTGTGCACTTTTGCTGGCAGCACAGACATTGCTGATGTGCACAATTCCAAATTGCAAGCAGTTTCCCCAGTGGAAACAATGAGAACAGAATCACTGCATTAAACAGTTGGCAGGGAATTTTAGAGATAACTTAATCTACCCCTTTGTTTTGGACACAATCCTGCTTTCAACTATTTTGAACAGATAAAAATCCATGCTATTTTAATGGGTCTTCTTCAGTAACTGTCTTCAAATATCCTTGCCCTCCAAGTTAGGGAGTAATTCCTTTGTCTGGAATAGACAGTGTGGTTGCCTAGCCAAGAGCCTTTGCCTGCTTTCTCCTGTCTGATAAAAAGCCAAGTTGAAGGGGTGCCCATCCTTTCCCTGTGTGTCTCAGTATTAAACTCTGATCAGTCTGAGCTTGTCTGTGATTGGTTTGGAAGGGGCGGGTGACCCAGTTCTGCGCAATAAAACGTAATGAGAGGCCAGTGAGAGCAAGCCTTTGGGAGAGGTTTCCTTGCTCCTAAAAGAGCACTTCACAAGGAAAACAGTCCTTATTTTTGGCTGGGCATGATACTCAGAGCTGTGGGAGCTCCCTTGCATCCATGGAGGGAGCCAGGCAAGGGCAAGGCCAAATAGTGATAATGACAGAGCAGAGATATGGAAAGACTCTGGGCTGCTGAGAATATCATTAAGCTGCTAAATCAACCAACCTGGCACCGACCTACTCTAGGATTTTTTGTTATATGAGATAGTAAATTTTTCTTATTGTCTATACATTGGTGATTATAAATTGATGGCTTTGTTGTCCAGAACTTTGTGGGAGATGGACATTCAAATCTCCTACCCAGATAAAAGTCATCCCAGAGAATGGAACACTATTTCATATGCAAGCATTTAGAGAAATGAATGGTAAACAGTAGAATCTACTCTGACCAAGTGTGCTAAGCTAAAATTATTTCTTTTTTGATAAAACTAGTGGATAGTAAATTACATATCAGAGAAAGTCACGGAAATATTTGATTTCAGCAAATGTCAGATAAAACTGCTTATAATGTCTTGGTCCACAAAATGGGAAAATATTGGGGAAAGATGCAGATGTTGAATAAAGACAGGATGCTAGAGGAAAACAAGGCTGGTCGATTGGCAGGTCATGGCATTTTAACAGTACTGTGACAAATAGCAAATAGATGATGGTATAGGCAAGCAATCAGCATGGGGAGGGCTGACAAGTGTTTAATACAAACAGTGGGACATACTAAAAGATGGAAAGTGTGCTGGGAATAGGGTGCAAATGATCATTAGAAACCTAGGGAGGCAAGAGTTGGCACCACAGGAAAATTGACAGGTTGCAGGTTTCCAGTTCTTGTGCTGGATTTCAGGTGGAAAAAATTCTTGTGTGGAGACGTAGGGGAAGTAAATGAAAAGAACTCAAGTTTAACTATTTTTAAAAAATGGAAATGTGCTAATCATAGGATAATAGGGATTAAAAAGCAACTCATCAAAACAGTAACTTAAGAATAGGCCACATGGTAGAAGCCTAGTTGTTACACTTTGGATGAAAGCCAATACTATACTAAGAGGAAACATGATCCAACTTTGAGCTCTAGAGTTTTAGTTTAGAGACCTTCAAATTCCGAGGATTGTTCCTAGACACTAAAGGAGGCCAAGCCCATAGCTGGAATTCTCTATGGCTGAGGCTATAGAAAGAGTAGATATACAAAGGGAGGGAATCAGAAAGGGCCTTACCCAAACACTGTTGATTAGTTAATGGATCCATATCAGCTTTGTGGAAACTCTTAATTATTTGTCTGAGAACTTTATCCATGGCCCTGGCCTATTCAAATATTTTTATTATGAACCTGAATGAAAACAAAGAAGATATGAAAATCATATTTGTGTACAATACAAAGTTGGAAAAAACTGCTAATATGTTGAACTCAATAATCAAAAAGTCGAGTGTAGTTGAACCTGCATCTGGCTAGTAGCTGTTAATGTGGCTCTTATCAATTTTACAATAAAATATGAAGATAAAAAATTCTTGAAAACTCACAATGCAATATATTGGGACCATGTCCAAGGACTGGCTCATTGTGAGAAACTTGGAGGAATTTCCATGAAGTACAAGACTCAGAGAAAATAACTGAAGGGGATAAGTGGTAGATCCCACGTGCTCATGTGGGGAAACATCCTGCTGGAAAGTAAGGTTAGTCTCTCCTCTGCTTCTGTCTTGGAATCAGAAGCCTAAGTCAGTTCCATCCAGAAACATAGTCCATTGCAGGTTTTTGCTCCCTGTGTGTGTGTGTACGTGTGTGCGTGTTAGAGTATAACTTTTAACCTGTCCCTATGGTGAGTCAGTTTTCTCCACACCATCTACCAAACAGTTTATCTTTTCTCTACTAATTTCTGATGCCACCTCTTTCATGAATGAAGATCTTGGGGTCTGTTTCTGGACTCTATGTTCTATTGTCCTATTGTTCTACTGTCTGTTCCTATTGCCACTACCAAATTGTGTTTTTTAATTACCTTAGTTTTGTAATATATTTTAATATATTGTAGGGGAATATCCTTTCCCCCCACTTGGCTCTTTTTTTCTGGAAAAAAAGGAACTTTAATTTTTTTCATATAAATTAAGCAAACACCCCCAAACCCCCAAATTTTACTGAAATTTTGCTGTGAATGATATTAAAATTGTAGAATAGTTTGGAGAGAATTAGAATCATTATCATGGTTAGATTTCTCCACGTGAGCATGTCTTATATTTCCACTTATTCTTAACTGCTTCAGTGCTATGATATCAAAGTGTGGTCCATGGACCAGCTGCATGAGCCTCACCTGGGAGGTTTTGAAATGCCAACTCTTAGACACCCCCCCCCAAAAAAACTACTGGATCAGAATCTGCTAGTTAAACAAGATCCCCAGGTGATTTGTATGTAATTAAAGTTAGAAAAATACTAGGTTAGTAAAATTTTAAAGATTTCTCCGAGAGATTTTGTGCATACCTGTTAGGTTGATTCCTAGGTTAATACATCGACAGTTCTAGTTTTTCTGTTGAATCTCTTCTGAGTTTTCTGCAAATATTTATATCATCTGAAAATAACCATAGCTGAGCCTCTTGGCTCTCTTTTCCTTCCCATCTTTATACTTATTTCCTTCTCTTGATTTATTTTAGTGGCCAAAGCTTCCAATATCACGTGGAAATTAAGGGTGAGAAAAGGCACCTGAGTTTTATTCTCAACCTTAAAAGAAATACTTCTAATATTTCTTCAGTAAATATTAAATTTGCTGCTGAGTTTTAGAAAATGCCCTTATCAAGTTATGGGACTTCTTCTCTACTCTTTGTTTTCTAAACATCTTTTTCAAAAGTTCAGAATAGATTTAAACTTTATTTTTGGCAGATATAGGAGAAAATCATGTGATTTTTGTCCTTTGGTCCATTAATATGAATTACACTGCCATAATTTCTGTCTTTGAACCATCCTTACATTCCTGGGATAAATCATATACTGTTATAATTTACCCTCAACACTCTCTTGTATTAGATAATATAGAATAAAGCATGTAGCTCTTCATATTAATTAAATTAAAGGGGTTAAAGTGCAACTGTAGCTAATTTTGCTGAAAAAATAATTTGTTCTTATTCTCTGCCTCTTTAATCAAAAGAACTTGGGCCAAGGCAGACACATAAAACTTCCCAGGGAGATAAATTACGCTTGTTGTGACCTCAATAAAATTTGGAAGAAAAGAATGAATATAATTGTTCTCTTTTCCCCATGGTTTTTAGTTCAATAACCTAAACTTGGAAATTGATTCATAGAGATGAATGTCCCCACATGTAGCTATTTTCACGGTATGACAGGGCAGTTGCCTTGTGGTCAAGCTCCTCCTTTGCTCTTGTATCAAAAGGTGGTGCTCTTAACTTTAATTGCCATCTCTGTGTAGGTGTGCCACAGAAGACTCAAGACACAACCATTTCATATACCATTCCTACCAGATCTCTCTATGGCTAAAGCTTCTCATTAATAAAGCCCAGTGTGGCTTACAGTTAAGCATAGGGTGAATTGAGGCCTCCACACCAAAAGCCACCCCATTGCTGATGTGTAAATACTAAGCCAGGATTGTCCATTCTCTTCATGCAAAACAGCTGAGCGAGGCCCTTGACAGTCCAGCATCGGTAGAGTCTTCGCTGTTGGCTGATTATAACAATGCTGCTCCTCTCTTCCCAGTTGATAAGTGTCTGCTTTGAGCAGGGGTTCCTAATCTTTCAAGAATCTACTGAAAGCTCTTTCCAGAAAAATGAAAAAATAAATGAAGCACATTATTTCCAAAAGTTCATAACCATGGTTTCAAAGCCATAATCTGAGTAGGGGTCTGTGGGCTATAATTTAAAACCCTTCAGGTAGACTGAGGATAGAAAAAAAGCTGGAAGCACCAGAGTGGGGTTGACTTTTGGTTTCAGAAGAGCCACTCAAATGATATGCTCATTTTCTTAACAGTTTCAGTTTTATAGGTGAATAGTTCAGCTAAACTGAACAGCAGCTTGCCACAGCTTGTGTATTTGTGACTTGGTAGGGTGTAAGGACTGCAGAGTTGTACAGAATCTGACCAGGCATCAAAACAGCAAAATTTAAATAAAACATTCTTACTGATGGAAAAAAGAGTCTTACCAGTTCTTCAGGCACTTTGAAGAACAGTGCTAACAACCAAAAAAACCCATCACTTTTTGCAGATTTACTTTTGTACAAGCTTCTAGATAAGAGTCATCATGGATTACTTCTGGAAGATGGAACAAAGACTGTGGATGACACTCAGAGCCTTCCCAGAACTGATTCTAGCACCAGTTTTCTAGTCATTTGTCATATCCTGGGTTATGGCCATCTTCACTCATCTAGTGACTCACAGAGTCATTCATTTATTACATATTTAATTAGTATCACCAGAGAGCCAACCAAGCCATAGATCCAAGCTATTGATGGTGAATTTTTAACTTCTTCTTTGCCAGAGAGTATACAATGAAAAAAATACCCTTTGGGGTAAAAATAGGCTAAAGAGAAAGGAAGATTATTTTCATTGAACTGCCACAGCATGAGTCTTCATTCAGAAAAGTAGGCAAGTACTGCAGCAGAGCAGGGCATGGAAGAAAAGTAGGATGAAAGATCTGCAATTCATTTTTTATGTCTGGCATGTGTTGTGGTAGGAAGAACAAAATAACAGTATTGTAGTGATTTTACACCTAATCCTAATCTTAGATTTTAGATATTGAACACTTGTGTCAATCTTAAATAAAGCCAAAAAATATACCAAGGGAGAAACGCACATCCTTAAGTTCTTGGAGAAATATTAGAAGTGCTAAAACATATGCCCTCAATTAGATTTTTATAAATCAGATTGCACTTTAATCAAATCCATTTGTTCCAAAGATCTGAAATAATTAAAGCCACGGAATAAGATATCCTACTATTTATAACTGAATGATTTATACTTCTAATTAACTTCAGAACATGTAGCTGTTTTATTTGGGATCTGAAGAGTTTCCCCACCCTGGATCCAGAATAAAAGCACTGCTAGAAGCCACCATTGATTACATAATAGAAAATGCATCAAGGTACAAATCTGACTTTTACTTTGATTTAGTCTTGGTTTGTATGTCTTTTTTTAAATAAAAATCACATATAATTTTTGAATTGAGTGTTTTTTTTTTAATTTTGGAAAACTATTAGTAAAACCTTTTTCAAGACCAAAGTATGAAGGAATTTTGGAAAGGAATGACTTTTTCTCCTGCTCTGGAACCTTCAAGAATCTAAAATTGAGATACTATAGCCTCAATTAAGCTATTAATTCTACCAGTTGCTAAAATTTAATACTATTTTTGTTGAATTTCTGCAGTACCATGGAAAATACTGACAAAAATAGTTTTTATATAAGAAAGAAGGGGGGGAGATTAGAAATGAAGTTTACATTAGAACAATACCACGTGTCATTCTCTTAGACCTGCCCTGTTCAATACTGTAGCCACTAGCCATATGTGGCTATTGAGCACTTGAAAGGTAGTATCAGGAAGGAAAAACATTCTCTACCCTTTTAAATTCAGGACCTGGGGACCTGTAAAATAAACTGACAGAAGAGAG
The DNA here is from genome assembly GCF_048773025.1 of Camelus bactrianus. Lineage (NCBI taxonomy): Eukaryota > Metazoa > Chordata > Mammalia > Artiodactyla > Camelidae > Camelus > Camelus bactrianus. Next base: position 3,037,818 of record NC_133566.1, read on the forward strand.
ATTAACAGGAGAAAAGGCACACAAGTTTTATAGCTATTGATATGCATAGGAGTTCACAGAAAGGAAGTGAAGTTCAAAGAAGTGGTTAGATTTGGGGGCTTAAATACCATTTAAACAAAGGAAAGGGAGTTAGGATTTCAAGGAATTATAAATCATGGGGAAATGCCTAGGGAATATATTGGGGTACTAATGGAAGATAAGAGTTATCTAGTAAGGCTTGCAGATGCAAATTCATCTCCACGTCTCCAGCGATAAAATTTGCTCTTCCCTTCCTGGTGCAAGGAGTGGGGCACCTTCACAAAGGGAAGTGTACGCTCTGCTTTTAGGCAGATAATGGGAGGGCAGAGAATTCTTTCTGCATCAGTTGATACTCAGTTGCTTTCATCCTTACGCCAGAGTGGCATATTTGGGGTGGCATATCTCGACCCCCTTCAGTAAGATTAGGAAGTCAGTAGGAAGTCTGGATTGAGATGTGCCCAAAGAGTAAAATACATTCCAGATTTTGAAGACTTAGTATAAAGAAAAAAATGTAAAATAACTCATTAATAATTTTTATATTGATTACCAGCTTAAATGATAATATTTTTGATATACTGGGCTAAATTAAACATATTGTTAAATTAATTTCATCTGTTTCATTCTCTCTTTTTTAATGTGTCTACTGCAACATTTACAGTGGCATGTGGCTTGCATTATATTACTGTGAGACAGTGAGTGCTGTCCTGAACATTAAATGAATGACTCAAGTTGAGGGTGTATTTGGTTTTTAATAGAGTGGCCTTCATTGCCAGATGCACAGCAGATGTTAGCTAATTTACTAGAATGACAACAATTTAAACTCAAAAGTGACTTAAACAATGGGAAGACCTCCTGGGATGCTCAAAACAGTGGAAGGCATTTGTGTTGTTCTGTTTGTTGTTTTAAACTTTCAATGATATGTGGGTAGTCTATTTGGGGTGACACATTTCATGTCCACTTCAAAAGCAGCCCTCAGTTCTTTAGACTGTAAGACAAAGGCAATAAATCTGAGTTGAATGGTGGGGATGAGATCAAGTTAAACAGAAAGGAGGATCTGATGAAATGAAATGTTAACTGAAGGGCATTCCCTGGTGGCCTGCATCCCTACAGAGAATGTGATCATCTATACAAATGTAATGTGGCAAGTATCACCTCCCAGATTACATCACCCTGAGATACAGTGAGGGTCCAAGATAATAGTAATCAAAAGAAAAAATATTATTTCACACAAGCCGCCATCAACTGATTCCTGGAACTTTTCTGAGTCTTTTTCTTATGTTTTTTTCCTACTAATGTCCTTTTTTTTTTTTTTGAGTCTTTCCTGATGGCTCATGATGGCTGTGGGGATGGCTATGAGTAAAATCCAAGGGGTCTTCTGGTCCTGCATGTTCTATTGGCTCCCCAATCCTGAAATGGCTCCCAATTTTTTTTTAAGGATATTTTGGGGCCCACATCTGTGACCTACCAGGTCTGCACCTGCTCCCTTGGTGTTGGTGGAACTGATGATACTCCTTCCAGTGGCTACCTTCAGCCAACCAGGCCGGCCTCTGTGTGCCCGGAGCCAGCAGGCCTGAGCCCCTATGACAGCTCGCCCTTCTCCACTGGAAACCAGGAACTTCCTAGCTTTTCTCTGTCCCTCCTTCCTGTGAGGAGAGTCGACCTTGGACTTAAGTAGCTTGGGCCTTGGCGACAGGCCTGATCTCATTCTCATCCTTTGTCCACCTTGTACTTGTGTTTGGACAATGTTGAATTTTACCTGAAGGTTGAGAAAGACCCTTGCCATTTCGTGTTCTGGAAAATGGCTTACTGCAGGAAACCACACCTCCCCGTATGACTTAGATAAGACTCAAAAGGCCCCCTTGCCTATGACAAGGCAAGATACAGACACCAAATTCCCAGTGTCTGCCACAGAAGTGATTAGTTGAACAGCCTGTCTGTATGTTAATCTTGTATCCTGCTATCTCTACCTATAAAAGTTTAATTACATTTTGATACAGTAGCTACAGTTAGAAAATGCAAAAACTGTATATAGGAATCATTTTAATCAAAATGTGTTAAGACCATTTTGTAGTAACGTGTAAAACATTACTGAATGGTATTAAAGAAGATCTAAATACATGGAGAGACAAAACATACTCATGGATTAGAGGACTCAATAATTGAAGATATAGTTCTTCCAAAATTGATGAAATTGATTCAAGTCAATTTCAATTAAAATCTCAAGAGAATTTATTTTGAGTGGCATTTGTCAACATGTTTCTAAAAATTATGTACAAAGCAAAGGGCCAAGACTAGAAAAGTTAAGTATAAAAGAACAAGCTGATATCAAGACTTAGCTACAACAAATTAAGGTAATGAAAAACTGGCAAGAGACAGACAAACAGATCAATAGAATGGAATAGAAAACTACCTACCCAAATTACATATCTGTTTATTGAAAAACCTGATATCTGACAGAGCTGGAAATGAATAGCAGTGAGAGATAGTGGGCACAGCTGGTTATTCATATGGGGAAAAAAATTGGATTTCTAGTTTATACCATGTATAAAATCAATTTCAGATGCACTAAAGAATTAAATGTGAAAGAGTATACTTTTTCCCCCCTATACCTGCTGTTTCTTAATTGCCTTCAGCTCAAAATAATCCTTATGCTAAAGCAACATATTTTGATTCTTTCAGTAACAAGTGGCTTCTTGAGGTGGAATTTATTTTGTTGAATTTTACAATCTGGTTCTTGCTCCCTCCCCCTACCCCACCCCAGCTCTCTTCAGAGAGCACACAATTGTTTCCTCTCTACTTTCACCTTGAGAATGAGAGGCTAACAGATTTTCTACAGGTGCTGCTTGATTTTCCATCTCATCATATGTCATCTCCATTAATCTCTCTCTCTGCAGAAAGTTGGGCTGGAAACTTCCTCTATTCAAGCACCAGTATGAGGTCTTGGCTATCCTTCGGGCAATTTGGTTTACTTTTTAATTTACTTTGGGCTTGGTTACTTTACATTTTTTGTCCTAAAATGGCTTATGTTTTTAAAGTCAAAGTGAACCATGTCTTTCTTTGTTTTCACTAATTTGTTCATTCAGCACATATTTTGAGTACATACTATGGGACAGGGCACTATTTTAGGTATTGGGGATATCACAATGCACAAAGGGGGGATTCTGCCTTTATATTCTAATGGAGGGAACAGACAATAAACAAGGTAAATACATAAAATGTAGTACGATGGTGATAAATGGTAAAAAATGACTTTGTAAGAGTAGATGTTAAATTGTAGAAAACCAGACCAGTAATTGATGCAGATAATCCTTATGTTTTAGCAATGCAATTATCTTTGTCTCATAGAGATGGAAATGATTTGTGTCTGGTAGAAAAGACTGGGTTGTAACCCAAAGGTTAGTTTTATTGCCCTATGGGGCATTAACCAATTTTTATGTAATTGAGTAATCTTATTCTAGCACTTTTTTCTCAATGACTATAAATAACTTTTGTCTTTCTATGCCCCATTTGAACCAGGTATATTATCCTGCTGGTTCTCTCATTAATGAGGTCAACAACTCTGAGAGTCATGTTTTTAACTTTTTGAAAATTACATATTAACATATAAAGTATGCTTTATATAATTCTGATTTGCTAAGCATCTTTAATGAGAAAACAAATAAAAACTAATACAAATATATAATACAATATTTTTTTTAAAAAACCTTCATGAGTTGATTTTTAACATTCTAATATTGATTAATACGAGGCATTAGAAGTGAAAATTATGAACACCATACAGTTAAGAGATGAAAGATTATGAAAATGTTTTTAAAATATACAGATGGTGTTAAAAGATAAACTGAGACATACTAACATTTTTAAGAGTTTATTTGAGCATAAATCTGTTCTAGTCAGGCAATACCAAACTAGAAGTGGTTAGGAGCACTCTAGCAAAAGGGGCAAAGCAAAAGACTTTTATAGGGAAGAAGTGGAAGCCAAGCAAATAAATTATTTGATTGGCTATAGCTTAAGCATTTGTCTTATTTGGAAAATGCTAGTTGGATGTTTGTGTTAGGTTGTCCTTAGATTTTGATTTCTTAACTTTGAGGCATTTCAGGCTTTGGTTTTGATTTGCTTAGATAGGCTGCTAAGGTATTAGAACCAACTCAGTCTAATGGATATCTTATATAACTAATTTTACAATAGATAAGTAAATTAAACAACTAAACTCCTAGAATGATATTGCCTATTTTACTGATGTTTTCCACCAGTCCACTAGCTATTCAAGTGTTTGAAATCATTAACAGAACAGGCTTTGGACTACCTGGCTTCATATCTTGACTCAACCACTTCTTGGTCTGGGCAAGTTATTTAATCTAAGCCTTAGCACTCTCTCTCTTTTTTGTTTTTAATTGAAGTATAGTTCATTTACAATGTTGTGTTAGTTTCTGGGGTACAGTGCAGTGATTCAGTTTTATATATATATATGTCATGTTTTTTTCATTATAGATTATTTCAAACTATTGAATATAGTTCCTTGTGCTAAACCGCAAGGAAGTCATTAGCAAAAGAAAATAGTCATTTTGGGCTGGGTTATCCTCTTTTGAGGGGCAGAGGAATATCAAGGGTTTTATTATGCAGATTGGTTCTTCTTCCTCTGGGGGCTGGGGAGGGGCCATGTCTCCAGATTACCTCATTGGTGCTGACCAGAACATTACAAACTAGTTGATTAAGGTTACATTTGAGAGCCCAGAAATAAACCCACACGTATACAAGCAACTAATTTATGACAAAGGAGGCAAGAACATACAATGAAGAAAGGAATGTCTCTTTAATAAATAGTGTTGGTAAAACTAGGCAGCTATGTGCAAAAGATTGAAAGTTGACCCCTATCTTGTACCATATACAAAAAGTAACTCAAAATGGATTAAAGACTTTAATGTAAGGCCTGAAACCATAAATTCCTAGAAGAAAACATAGGCAGTACACTTTCTGACATCAGTCTTAGCAATATTTTTTTTAGATAGGTCTCCCTAGGCAAGGGAAACAAAACCAAAAATAAACAAATAGGATTACATCAAACTAAAAAAGCCTTGCACAGCAAAGGAAAACATCAACAAAATGAAAAGAAAACTGCCGAATGGGAGAAAATATTTGCAAATCACACCTCTGATAAGGGGTTAATATCCAAAATATATGAAGAACTCATATTACACTGAAACTGAGTCCTTCTAAAAGAAAGTTCCTCTGCCAAGTTTATGATTAACCTCTCTATCCAAAACATTATTCCCTTTCTTGTCCTGTACTGGTTCCCCTCAGGATAGAGGAGTATCAAAGCAAAAGAGGGTATTGAAAATGAGCAGAACCCTGTGAGGCCCTCCTGGGTGCAAAAGCCTTTCCGGGTCCCCCATTTCTTGCTTGTAGAAAAGGGCTTTGGTCTCCTAGGCCTTCCCTGAGTTCTTCCAAAGAGCAGATTCAAGCAGTTACTAATTAACAAAGTGAGAAACTGCAGAAACAAAGGAAAATCAGTTGAGAGAAACAATAGTTTGCTGATAAAACAGAGTCTGAGCTCCTCCTGGAGGGATATACATAAGAATCTGATACATATCTTTGAGTTGTTCTGCAGGAGCTAAGGCCCCTCCATCCAGATGGAGGATGGTAACTATAGGCTGAGACCCCATACTGGTTAGGACCAGAAGTTTGACGATTGAGATTCCTAGAAGACTGCTGTACCTCACCACCAACCAATCAGAAGAAAGTCATGCTCCCTGCACCCCTCACCCCAAATATTTCCTTTAAAAACTCTTCCCTAAAAGCCATCAGGGAGTTTGGGTCTTTTGAGCATCTCCCACTCTCCTGGCTTGGCCCTGCAATAAACCTTTCTCTGCTTCAGACCCTGATGTTTTGGTTTGGTTGGCCTCACTGTGCACAGAGAACAGGAACTTGGGTTCAACAACAACACAACAATAACAAAAAAACAAACAACCTAATTTAAAATGAGGCAGAGGATCTGAATAAACATTTTTCCAAAGAAGACACAAAGATGGTCAGCAAACACTTGAAAAGATGTTCAACATCACTAATTACTGAGGAAATGCAAATCACATCCACAATGAGCTATCACCTCTGTTAGAATGGCTGTTATCAAAAAGACAAGAAATAACAAATTGTTGCTGAGAAGGTGGAGAAAAGGGAGCCCTCCTGTACTATTGGTGGGAATGTAAATTGTTGAAACCACTATGGAGGTCTCCCAAAAAATTAAGAATAGAACTATCAACTAAAATGAAATGTACAACATGAAAGCTGTGGGTCAAGTTTATTCAGTATCTTACTGAGGACTGTAGCCCCAGAGACATCCTCTCACATAGCTCTAAGAAACTGTTCAGAGAGGTAAGGGGCGAGGTCAGTAAATATGTTATATACTTGTCCCTTTGTATCCATGGAGGTTTGGTTCCAGGACCCCCCACAAATACACACATGCTCGAGTCCCTTATACAAAATAGAATAGTACAGTGAATACAGCCGGTCCTCCATTATCTGTGGGTTTTGCATCTTCAGATTCAACCAACAGTGGATGGAAATTTCAACTGGTGATTGGTTGAATCTGCAGGTGTGCAACACAAGATCAGGGAGGGTCAACTGTACATTTATTGGAAAAAAATCTGCAGATAAGTGGACCCTCACAGTTCAAACCCGTGTTCAAGGCTCAACTGTATAAAGTTTACACCAATACTATGCTACTTCAAAAAAAAAATTACATTCCTGAGGAAGATGGAAACTGCAGTTTGGTATTAAATCTGGGTTTGATATTTATCTTAAGCACAGCTGACATGGTTTGGGGCTGTAGTTTTTCTTGTTAACATATGATATCTCAGAATTTTTCTTCAGTATATAAAAGGATTTGAAATTGATTTTGGCATTTATTTCTCATCGTAAGACTAAATTATTTATTATTAGCTTTAAATTTCACCCCAAGATCTACTAATTAGTTTCTTGAGTGAACTGTAGGGAGGAAAAATCATTTTCCCTCTACCCTTCTGAGTTACTGACTGAGACACCCTGTAATAAAAGGCAGATTAACAAGAGAAAAACAAACGGAAGTGTATTAACATGCATACCTCATGTATATATGGGATATACCGAGGGAAAAATGAGTAACTCCCTAACTAGCCTAAGCTATCAGTTTAAAGACCATCTTCAGCTAAAGATAAAAGAAAGGAAGGCATGTGTGTATTGTGTGTGTGTGTGTGTGTGTGTGTGTGTGTGTGTGTCTGTGTCTGTGTCTGTGTGTTGGTGGGAGGAAGCCAGTTACAGGAGGTTACCAGGAAAAACCTACTAATGAAGGATAGCATTTCTTATGCACATTTAGGTGGGTGCCCATTGATAAGATTCTCTTGTATTTTAGTTATTCAGTTTGTTAATGTGGTGTATCACATTAATTGATTTGTGGATACTGAACCATCCTTGCATCCCTGGGATAAAGCCCACTTGATCGTGGTGTATGATCCTTTCAGTGTGTTGTTAAATTTGATTTGCTAGTATTTTGTTGAGGATTTTTGCATCTATGTTCATATTGGTGATACTGGCCTGCAATTTTCTTTTTTGGTGATATCTTTGTCCGGTTTTGGTATCAGGGCAACGATACCAAACTCTCATAGGAGTTTGGTATGTTGCAAATTTAAGTTTTTTGGAACACTCTAGAATTTCTTTTTTTGAATGTTTTCAATCCATGGTTGGTTGGATCTGCAGGTGCGGAACCCATGAATACAGAGGGCCCATTGAATATTCATTCAGCCAAACCCCAAATGCCAAGCCACCTCTGGGCTTTTTCACCCAAACAAGTTTGACTATGCGGTCCTGGGCCATCAGATATTTTTTATTTGTCTCTTCCTTATTCTTTATTCTTATATTGTATAAAAACTTCTTGTCTTCCACCTCATTTTGCAGTTTTCTGAAAGGAGACCATGAATACCATGATATGTTTGTTTGTATCACCTAAATTGTCTTCTTTGATCATTTTTCGAAAATAGTAGTTTACCATCCTTCTTTCTGCTTAAAAGCAGGGCATATATTTCTCCCTTCTCCTGTACCAGGTAAAGGAGAGCTATCTTTATTATTTGTTAAAAGATAAACTAAAGTATATTAAAATTTTTTAAGGCTATATTTGAGCAAAAATTGATTTGAATTGTGCAGTGCCTGACTGGAAGTGTTTAGGAACAGTCTACCAACAGGAGCTAGGGGAAGGACTTTGACAGAGAACAGGTGGAAGCTAAGCAAGGAAATTATTTGCTTGGCTATAGTTTAAGCAATTGCATTAACTGGGAAAGCCTAGTTGGCCGTTTGTGATTGGTTGTCCTTAGGTTTTCAATTCTCAATTCTGAGGCATTTTGGACTTAGGTTTTGGTTTGTTTCTGTAGGCTGCTAAGGTGTTGCCTTCTATTTAATTAATTTATCAATGGCCTCCTTTTTGATTAATTTATGACACTGGAGATGGAGAGCTGGCACTGAGATGAGTCTGCATAAACAAACCGTACTAAAATAACCCTTATCCTCCTTTCCTTCTACCCATATATTTTCTTGTCACTTTCCCACAATTTATCTGCTCTAGAAGCCCAAACCCCTCTGTCTAGTCACTTCTGTACAGTGTATCACCGTTTGTTAGAAATGACATATAAGTCCCTGAGTCTAAACACTTCTTTGGATTTTCACTTCTTTTTGTGTGAAATTGTCCTACACATGCAAATATTAACATCAATTAAATTCATATGCTGTCTCTCCTGTTAATCTGTCTTTCGTTAGTTTAACTTGCATTTCCCCAGGTACTTGAGCTGAGAGGGTAGAGGAAGCCTTTCTTCCCCTACAAGGTAAATGGGAGAAGAAGGACACTGTGTTTTCCAAAAGTGGTTCTTTAATTTTCTTCGCAGATTAATTTGTCTTCTTGGTTTTTTGTCAGCCAAGTATCTGTTTTATATATTAACCAAAATCTGTCAAATAAATTGTATTTTTGGATCTCATTTTTAGCCAACTAATCCATAACAAGCATTATTCTTAAAACATTTTTAAAAGGGGTACTGTGTTATTTTTATATGTAATCTTGCAAAGCTGGCATCAAGTATACTATTGCAGTATCATTTAGAAATGATACCATGAATGAGCTGATTGCCCTGAGTTATCAGGTGGATTTTTTCTCCCTTAACAAAGAAAACACATTTCTTAATACAGACAGATATAGATAGAGGGGAGAGAGACAGAGACAGAGATACAGAGACAAAGAGAGTCTCTTCCATCCAGAATATTTTTTATACGATAATAATTGAACTACTACTAATAGTTATGTTAAGTAAAGTACTGTATCATCTCTCATTCCTCACTTATGCTACCTGTAGTAACAAGACATTTTCAGATTAATATTTTACAAAAGACCATTTGTTTGAGCCCTGACCACAATGCTGTAGATTTTCAGACCATTCTAAGCAGTCTATGGGCTTAAGCAACATACTGTTTGAATTATATGGCCTCTGAAATCTTCTGTCACTGAGTTTCTATCAAATCTTAAGGGGAGATGGAAGTGCAGTAAGTCTAAATTCTATACAACTCCTCAGTCTAATTATGCTGCCTGGGGAGGCCAGCTGGCTAGCTGTCAAGAGATCTCAGGAAATTCATTTACATTGGTAAACTCACTGTAGTACAAGGTCTGAATCTTGGCTTTGCAGGCTCAAAACTTGAATTTTTGTCAGCACATTGAAAGTAAAGTCTTCTCTTGGCAAACTCTTATTATTCAAGCTTACAGAGACTGGAATGTCATTTTATTAATTTACAATGGGCAATAAAATATTCATGTGGATTGTTCTGCTTGCATCAACAGGACAAGTGCATTTGCTCTTTAAAGACAAAACTACCTGGGAAGCCAATTATAATTGAAAATTGGGGGTGGTGTCTGTATTCAGAATAAGAGGAGATAGTTGAATGATGTACCTTAGGGGCAGGCTTGTAGCCTAGAGCATTTTGAATCTACAGTGTTTCCTTCTCACCCATAATAGGGTTCAGTACAAAGTGGAGGCACACATAGGCCATATAGCTTACTTTGGGGTGGGGTGAGAGTTGGGGATGAGTAGGAATTAGAGAGACAAAGGGAGGATGAATGTAGGAAACATTCCAGGCATATGGAATAGCATATGTCAAGGCCCAAAAGTCAAGGAGAGACTGCGATGAGCCAGGAAACTGCAATAGTTCAGCATGCCTGAAGCGTACAGTGCCAAGAAAATACTGTCAAGTGATAAGGGGGAGGGGTAGCTGCAGCAAGACTATGGAAGGCTTTGCAAGCCACAGTAAGGAGTTTGGGTTTTTGTCCTGAAAATCATAGGGACTACTGAGGAATTTTAAGTAGGGGAGTAATGACAATCAGGTTTGTGCTTTAGAGAGATCACTCTGGCTGCAGGGTAGAGAATGAGCTAGTTGGATGCAAGACCAAGACCAGAGATGAGTTCTAGGTCAGAAAGGAGTGACTTGAAAACTGGGACGATGTGAGAGAGAATTTACAGGATTGGGTGATTAGTTAAGCATGGGCAGAAGTAAAAAGGGAACAGACAAAGATGGCAGGTTTCTACCTTGGGCACGGCAGTCCAGCAACGATATAGGAAGCCAGGAGGTCATAGAGAAGTGAGTGCGGAGTGGGCAGAAGAGGCAGATGATGTTGCAGTTTAGAGCCCAGACGTTTTGAATTGAGCCTGAGCATTCTGGGGGACATTGAAGTGAATTTGTTCAGTAGGCTGTTAAATACTTGGGTTTCATATGTAGGAGATAGAGCCAGACTGCAGATTTGGGAATCAACAGCAACTAAATAACATGTAATAGAAACCCTAAAAGTGTCTGGTCACATTTTGAGAATGTATGGGAGGTGGATAGAATTGGCCCAGTAGCTGTAAACCTAGGTGTGGTCCACCTTGTTTAGCCAAATTCCTAAAATCAACATAATAATACCAGTCATTCTTCCATGTACATTTTGGCAGTGTCCTTCCAAAGTTGACTAGTTCTAGCACATGACTGGAAGCTTAAAGTTTAAGTTCATGATATGATTTTTCCAAACTAGGCAACTTCTTGGAAGGCATATTGAGCTAACTATCACATAATAAAATATTGTGTTTGTTAAACAGCTTTATGTTAGCCTCAGAAGTCACACAGCGACTATTCATTTGAAGCAAGTTACTAGGTCCAGCCTACCTTCAAGGGAAGGAGAATTAGACTCTACCTTTTGGTGGGAGGGTGTCAAAGAATTTGCAGATATGTTTTAAAATCACCAGAGTTGGGGGGGGGAAAGAGGCTATACTTACATGTTTTGGAGGGTTTTCCCAGTAAGTTTATTACCAATAACTAGCCTGAAATTTAATTTTTCCTTTCTCCCTTCCCTCTCTCCCTTCCTTCCTTTTATCTTTCAGAACTCATTTACAGATATGGACCATACACTGTGTCATAATCAATACACTCTGAATTCAATGCTATATTGCTCATTGAAAAGTCTGTTTGTTTGTTTTTCAAAAACAGTACAAATTTATTTCCTTACAGCTCTGGAGGCCAGAAGGCTGCAATCAGTTTCACTGAGCAGAAGTCAAGGTGTCCTCAGTGGCTGGTTCCCTCTGGAGACTCATGGGGAGAATGTTTCTAGCCTCTGGAGGCTACCTGCATGCCTTGGCTCTTGGCCCCTTCCTTGCCTCATTCCAACATCTTGCTTCTGTTGTCACATCTTGCACTCCCTGCCTTGTGTCCAATCTCTATCGCCTTTTAAAAATAGTGGTGAAATATACATAACATAAAATTTACCATTTTAATCACTTTTAAGTGTACCCTTCAGTGGCATTAAGTACATTCAAATCATTGTGGAACTATTCTCTGCCATCCATTTCCAGAACTTTTTAATTGAAAAGAGTTTTAAAATGCTGACCATTATTTTTGTATTTCCTTTTAATGTAGTAGATGGAAAGCATCACAGCTTTGTAGGCCTGGACAAATTCCAAACTTCTGATCCTCAGCAAACTTGTCTATGATATTTAACATAGAGCTGTAGACAGCAGATATGACACGTCTAGCACTGGGCAGGCTCCTTGCTCTTAATAGCTTAGACCTAATATATATGAACATACAGAAACTAGTTTATTTTCCAACATTTCACCGGAGGGAGGATAGCTTGACTCCTATTTAACATGAGGTCTTAACTGCTGTCCCTCTGGAGGCTGAACTTGATCCATTCACTGCGGCCACAGGCTCCCTTGCCCTTCGGCTCCTTGTTGAGTTGGGCCAGTGGAAAGCACCAGCAGGAAATTGAGAAGTTGAGAAGGGAATGAGGACAGAACATAGAGTCCTTGGTACCCTCCCTTTCATGTCTAAGTGTTTCCTAAACACCCCTCTCCTGAAGGTCACAGTTTCTGTCCTGCAGCTCTCTCTCCTAGTTCTCTCTGGATTCTGGTAACCGCTCCTTCTCCCTGCCCCTTTGGGCACTAGTCCAACTAGATTTATGGTAATTCCTGCTCTTGCTAACCTAGGTGTGCCTCACCATTTTTAACTGGCTTTCTGAACCTTTGACTGTACCTATTTCAATAGTTTCCTCCTTTAAAATATTTTCAATTACATATTCCTTCTGGATCCCTGGCTGATACTTTACTTTTTATTGGAAGCAAATCTTACTCAGAACCCCATTATGTATAACAGGTAAAAGTGAAACTACACCAGCTGATGCAAGGGTGGTTAATGTAGGGTCTCAATTGCTTGCTTCTTCCCATCCACTGATGTGGCCTCTGAGGGACCACTTAGGGCTTAGAGAGACAAACTCAGAAGAACACTGTACTGAGCAAATCCAAGGGAATGCTAGCCCTGACCAACACTCAGGTGACATCTCTCTACCAAACTCATTAAATAACTTCATCTGACTTCATAAACACACTTTAGAAACATGTGAGAACACAGCTTCAGATATTAATTGCATTTCCACAATTAACTCACACCACCTTTTGTAGTAGTCCATGTATTTTATTCCATTTAGTTAGCTATTCAGGTAGGAGGTCCACAGGTTGGTCTGAGAAGACTGATAAAAATGATGACTTGGATTTGATTTAACATCAATTTCACTTTGCTTTACCGCTGATATTTTTAAAATAGGCAATGTAAGGAATAGTCACCAGATCAAAAAGATGAGTTAGCCCAGCTCCCCATTGTTTTCCCGGTTCCCAAAATGTGTAGTTTTAGAAAACCCCTGCAGAATGAGATGTCTACCAGGTTCAGAAGTCCCAACCATGAACTTTCTGTGTAAGACTGAAGGAGCTACACTGGCATCAAGATTCCACCCTGTTATCATAGATGGGAATTTCTGTTGTGTCACCTCTACATGATTCCATGGTCTATTTTGTATTCCACCAACTCAATTTGTGGTTTAAATGCAATAGGCTTGGCCATAGCCATATATATAATTTATAATTTTGAATAGATCTTAAAACATAGTTATCACTTTGGACCTTCCCTAAACCTGCCTTTGAAGAAACTTAATAGGGACCTGATACTTTTCTTGGGGTTAATCATGTCAACGAGAATATGAAGAAAATCAGTAGGGACTTCTGGAGAATTCCTATGTCTCCTCACTCCTTTGAAGTTCTTGCCTTTGTCTCCCTTTTCATCCTTCCCTCAAGGGCGGAAAGAAGCACAAATTGGTACTAGGCTTCAATTAGTTGGCTCAATGATACTAACATAATTTGTTAAAAGTGAACAATTCAACTACTCAGCCACAAAAAATAATAAAATAATGCCATTTGCAGCAACATGGATGGACCTGGAGAATGTTATCCTAAGTGAATTAAGCCAGGAAGAGAGAGAAAAATACCATATGATATTAATGATATGTGGAATCTAAAAAAAAAGACAAATGAATGTATTTACGAAACAGAAACAGACTCACAGACATAGAAAACAAACTTAAGGTTACCAGTAGGGGGAAGAGGGTGGGAAGGGATAAATTGGGAGTTGGAGATTTGCAGATACTAACTACTATATATAAAATAGATAAACAACAAGTTTATATTGTATATAGCTTAGGAAACTATATTGAATATCTTGTAGTAACCTATAATGAAAAAGAATATGAAAACAAATATATATATATATGACTGAATTATTATGCTGTTCACCAGAAATTGACACAACATTGTAAACTAACCATACTTCAATTTTTTAAAAAGTGAACAATTCAGTTAAGTTGAGAAAATTAAAAATTGCTTGATGCTAAATAGCTCATTAGTAGTCCTATGTGTATTCCTTAGAATCTCTAAACTATCTTTCATGGATCTGCTTCTAGTTGCAAATGAAATTAATAAGAAGAAAAATGTTCTAATTTACAGAAGGTGGGGGATAGGCTATTTCCAATAAATATTGGGAAATTCTGAAGAGTCAGGAAGCATACATACATACATATATCTTTTGATATTATATCAAAAGTAGGATCAAAAGATGATGAATTGCTCTCAAGATTGTAGGATTTGGACCATTTCTTCACAAGCAGGAAGATATTAGTTTGAGGAACCCTGCAAGGCAACTGTTAAAGGAATAATTATGTGCCCTTCTATCTTATTTCAGGCTGCTATAGCAAAATTCCACAAACTGGGTAGCAGAAATTTATTGCTCACAGTTCTGTAGGCTGGAAGTCCAAGATCAAGGTGCCGGCATGGCCGAGTGAGGGCCCTCTTCTGGATCACAGACTCCTTGTACCCTCATATGGAGGAAGAGACTAGAGAACTCTTTATGGTTTCTTTTATAAGAACACTGATCTCATTCTTGAAGTCTCCGCCCTCATGACCTAATCACCTCCCACAGATGTCACTATCACTGTCACCTTTAGGGGTTAGGATTTCAACATGTTAATTTGAGGGGGGTGGGCACAAACATTTAAACCATAGTACCTTCCTTCCTTTCTTCATTCATCAACAAATATTCATTTTTGCTAACTATGGGTTGAACACTGTTTTAATTATTGGGAATGCAGCAGTGGACAAGAGACAAGGTCCTAAACTCATATTCTTGTTGGGGAGACACAAATAGAGAAACAAGAAAAGTCAGAAATGGTGTTTTCGCAGCTATGCAGAGAATTAAAATGGATGCTATGGTAGATTGAAGACTGCTCTAGTGCTTTTGATGAGGTGATCCTTGAAGATATCTCTGAGGAGATGAATTTTAAGGTACAATATGCATGCAAAGATATTAACCACAAGATTGCAGGGAAAAGCATTTCTTAAGTGCTTTTCTGGTTGGTGCAAAGGCAGGAATAAACTTTGTGCAACTGAGGAATAAAAGCTCAAGGAGGCTGGGGCATATAATTAGCTAAGTGTTATAAATAGAAGGCAGAGCAGGCAGGGCCAGCTTGACAGGGTGTGTGAGCCAGGATAAGGTATTTGGATTTTATTGTGATTATGATGAAAGGCTACAATCAAGGAGGACAGTGACACTATTTGATATGCATTTTAAAAAGTTGTCCCTAGCTGCTGTGTAGTGGCTGGATTATAGGGAGGCCAAAGTAAAAGCAGGGAGACCAACTAGCAAATAAAGTAGTCTGGACAGATGATGAAGGTGCTATGGACTGGGTGATGATGGAAAGAAGTGGCAGGTTTGGGATATGTTTTGGAGGGACACCTGTCAGTTTTTTCTGATGGATTGGTTGGAGGCAGAGATAGTGATGAGATAAAGAGAGAAATGAAAGATAACTCCAAGATTTTTGGTTTGATCCAACTAAGTAGCTGGTGGTAGTACAGACTAAGACAGATGAAGACTGGTGAAGAAGCAGTTTTGAAGATAAAAGTGAAACAGTTTTGTTTGGGCCATGTTAAGTTTGAATTAGACATCCAAGACAAAATATTGGAAGTAGACTGTTTGTTATACAAGTCTAGAAACCTGAGAAGAGTCAGTCCTGGAGAAATAGACTTGGAAGTCCTGGGCAAACAGATGAAATTTAAAGCCAAGAGACATATACATATATGTGTATATTTTTTTTCATATTCTTTTCCACTATGGTTTATTATAGGATTTTGAACATAGTTCCCTGTGCTAAACAGTAGGTCCTTGTTGTTTATCCATTTTATACATAGTAGTTTGTATCTGCTAATCTCAAACTCCTAGTTTATCTGTTCCCTACCCCTTTTCCCCTTTGGTAACCATAAGTTTGTTTTCTATGTCTGTGAGTCTGTTTCTGCTTTGTAAATAAGTTCATTTGTATCATATTTCAGATTCCACATGTAAGTATTATATGGTATTTGTTTTTCTCCTTCTGACTTACTTCACCTAGGATGATAATCTCTAAGTTAATCTATATTGCTGCAAATGGCATTATTTCATTCTTTTTTATGGCTTAGTAGTATTCCATTATCTATCTATCTATCTATCTATCTATCTATCTATCTATCTATCTATCTCACATCTTCTTTATCCATTCATCTGTTGATGGACATTTAGGTTGCTTTCATGTCTTGGCTATTGTATATAGTGCTGCTATGAACGTTGGGGTGCATATATCTTGAATTAGAGTGTCCTCAGTTATATGCCCACGAGTGGGGATGCTGGATCACATGGTAACTGTATTTTTAGCTTTTTAAGGAAACTCCATATTGTTCTCCAGTGGCAACACCAGTTTACATTCCCACCAACAGTGTAAATGGGTTCCCTTTTCTCCACACCCTCTCCAGCATTTGTTATTTGTAGACTTTTTAATGATGGACATTCTGACAGGTGGGAGGTGATACCTCATGGTAGTTTTGATTTACATTTCTTTTTTTTTTAACGTTTTTTATTGATTTATAATCATTTTACAATGTTGTGTCAAATTCCAGTGTAGAGCACAATTTTTCAATTATATATGAACATATATATATTCATTGTCACATTTTTTTCTCTGTGAGCTACCATAAGATCTTGTATAGGAGACTGACTTAAGAAAACATTGCTATGATTTATTTCAGAGAATGTTTTGTCTCTATTCCCTTCTAGGAGTTTTATGGTGTCATGTCTTATATTTAAGCCTTTAAGCCATTTTGAATTTGTTTTTATGTAGGGTATGAGGGAGTGTTCTAACTTTATTGATTTACATGTGGCTGTCCAGCTTTACCAACACCACTTGTTATAGTGACTGTCTTTTCTTCATTGCATATTATTGCCTCCTTTGTCAAAGATTAATTGATCATAGGTGTGTGGGTTTATTTCTGGGGTCTCTATACTGTTCCATTGTTCCATTTTTGTCTGTTTTTGTGCTAATACCATGCTATTTTGATTACTGAAGCTTTGTAATACTGTCTGAAGTCTGGGAGGGTTAAGCTTCCAGCTTTGTCTTTTTTCCTCAGGATTGCTTTGGCAATTCTGGGTCTTTCATGGTTTCATATAAATTTTAGGGTTATTTGTTCTAGTTCTATGAAAAATGTCCTGGGTAATTTGATAGGGATTGCATTAAATCTGTAGATTGCTTTGGGAAGTATGGCCATTTTAACAATATTAATTCTTCTAATCCAAGACATGGGCTATCTTTCTATTTCTTTGAATTATCTTCAACTTCATTTAACAGATTTACAGTTCTCAGCATTTAAGTCTTTCACTTCCTTGGTCAGATTTATTTCTAAGGTGTTGTTGTTGTTGTTGTTTTGTTTTGTTTTGTTTTGTTTTGTTTTGTTTTGTTTTTTGAAGAAAATGCAAGGTAAGAGAGTGAAACAACTGTAGATGTAAAAGCCATTTTGGAGATCTAGAGAAAGATGACAGGAAGAAAGTATAACAGGACTGCTGGTGGAGAGTGTTGAGTGCCTGTCTGAGATCTGTAACTATTAATATAAAGTAAGCCCAATAGCCCCAGTTGCATATGTGTATCTCTAGTGATATTCAGCTACCCCTGTGCAGCACAGAGTAGGTGGGAAGTTGAGCTTGGGTTCTGCTAGATGAAAACAATGGAGGAAGAGAGAGCTGAAGAAGTTAAGCATATTTGTATAGTATGTGTGGGGGTGCTATAAAGTTGGATGATAGGTTTTAAGCTGGGTTTTGATGGAAATGAGGATGCCAGGGAAATGACTGATCGTAAGAAAGAAGGGCCAATGGACTGGAGGTCTTGATGGAGTCAAATAATTGATGGAATATTAATGTAAGAGAGGTAAATGGTTAGGAATTAGTGGCCAGACAGGGTAAGCAGGACTGTTTTGTATGGGAAGCCGGTAGATTAGTGGAGGATATTCTTACATGATTATGTCTCACCCACTTGTTTTCTTTTGGGGTAATTAAGTTCTCCATTATATTATTTTAGTGATGGGATTATCATAAACTGCAGGGGAGCACACAGATTTTGAATAACCCATCTAGCTAAGCAGTAGATGAGGGTCTATTATATTAGTCAAAAGATTCCACTGGAGAATTCCAGTAGAGAAGGCCTTAGCATGTGACATTAATAAGCAGATTTAAACTAAATTAATTTTTGAAAAACAAAAAAGTAGAAGCAAATGTCAGTTTAAATGGAAAAACTGTTTCATTTCTCTACTTAGAACACTCATGGCACCAAATGTGTGTAGTTTTTTTCTCCATACTAAGCAATTCTCCAATTCTCTGGACACCAAATGGGCATCCTACAATTTAATTCAATTCTGGCAATAACTTCACAGAGTTAGCACAGATCCCACCAAGAATGGCTCAGGTTAAGGACTTGGTCCCACCAAGAATGCCCTCTACTTCAGACACCAGTTGAAAGTCCCAGGTTGTTGCCTATACTTTGGACCTACTGGCTAATAAATTGGGGGTTCCAACAACATCCTCCCCGGGTTTGATAATTTGCTATAATGTCTCACAGAACTCACAGAAATACTTTACTTTCTATTACTGGTTTATTACAAAGGGTACAACTCAGGAACAGCCAAACGGAAGATGCGTATGGCAAGGTATGGGAGAAGGGGTGCAGAGCTTCCCTCTTTTCTCTGGACATATTACTCTCCTAGCATCTTTACATTCATCAATCTGGAAGCTCTCTAAATCTCATTATGTAGGGTTTTTATGGAGGTTCCATTACAGGCATGATTGATTATATCTTCAGCCATTGGTGATTAACTTTTTCAGCCTGTCTTCTCTCCTTGAGGTGGGGTGGTGGGGGGTGGGACTGAAAATTCCAACCTTCTAATCTTGCTTTAGTCTTTCTAGAGATCAGCCTAAAGCTAATGACTCTAACCACTCATCATTTCATTAGCATACAAAAAGACACGCAGCACTGTGGGATTCCAAGGGTCTTAGATGCTCTGGTGTCAGGAAACAGGGTCAAAGATTAAATACTAGAACAAAAGATGTTCTTAACATCCTGTCTGGATATCACTCAGGGGTAGAGACTAAATATATGTTTATTGTGTCATACAGTTTTATCACCCTGTGTTCTTAAAAATATTTCTCAGTGTCTGAAAATAAAGCACCTGTGTCTGGAAAGATCAAAGAGTATGTGATTTTCTATGTTTCTCTAGAAGTATTTAAGTGCACTATTATCAATAGTGATTAATAATGTATTAGTTACAGGCATGACTTTTGCTGCACTATAGACAGACACGGATACAGACACACATAGTAAAAAAAACATGTTTGGGATAGAAACAACATATTACATCATAAAATACACTTTACAAAATACTTTTACATGGACTCATTTGAAAATATTTGTTGCATCTTTTCAAAAGATCAAAATTATATCCTAATAAGCATTCCATTAGACATTCCAGTAGGCATTCCACTCATTGTTTGATAGACTTCAAATTCCCCCACCCCAGCAAGGTTAGTTACCTTATTTCCCCTGCCTCCTTCCCCGTTTAAACAATATTAAAGGCTTTTCTCCGCTCCCCGACCCTCACCGGGGGTAAAAGTCGAACTTCTTAGCTTGTGATTACTGGCAGAATGATACGATTCTGGAGCTGTGGTTTTTGAACTTAAATGATGACATCGTGCTTGGAAGTCAGTTCCAAGTCCACTTCCGAGTCCACGTCCTTGTTTTGGCACACTGTTTCTCTGTGACCTCATTTTTCTTAATCTACGAAACAGACACATTAATGTCGATTCACTTCACACATCTATTATCAGAAGAGGATTTAAAATTCCTTGGACAAGCATGGGCTTTAGATAGTGCAACACGTTAGCGGTATCAGTGCATTAAACATTGTCGCTATAGTCCAAAAAGGACGACCCCAAACTTCTTTTACCAACTCAAATTCCAATATCTTCCTACCCTTTTTTCCGATTCTTTACTTTTCTTTTGGCTGAAATTAGAAACAGGAAGGGAGTAGGAAAAGGAACGAGGGGTTGGACCAGGAGAGGGAAGCCCAACAGTCTGGTTAATAGTGTCTGCGATTCTCTCCTTTCCTTCCACCCAGGGGCTAAGCGCTTCCAGCAGAAATGACGGTGTAGTCCGAACAGTCAAGGCCAGGATCACATTGACAAATTTTACAGAGCAATGTGAGGTGCCGTCGCAGGTACCCGCCCCGAGACCCTCTTTCCGTCGCGGTCAGGGTCCCCCAAGCCCCCCTTTCGGGTACGCGGTCTGCGCGCGGTCGCGTCCTCTGACGGAGCGCAGGCGTGCGCCCGGCGGCCGCGGCGTTCCCCAGCCCGCCGGAAGGAGCGGCGGGGCCAGCGTCCCGCCGCCTGTCCGTCACGCAACCGCCCACGCCGCCGCCGCTTCCGATTGGCTACAGGCGCGGGCCAGGCCCCTTGCAGCCCCGCCCACCGCGGATGGACAGGCCTAGGGGGCGGGGCGGCGGAGGCGGGCGGGTCCGCCCAGCTGTCAGTTACAGGGGCGGCCCGGCGGGCGGGCGCTCGCTGGCTATCTCGTCGCTCGCTCGCGCGCTCTCCCTCTCGCCGCCTGTGGGGAAGTCTGGGCCGCCTGAGCGACCTCCTCCCCGGGCCCCTTCTGGCTCAGTCCCTCCCGCCCGCGCACCCGCAAGTAGTGGGTGGCCCCGCGGGGGGTCCGGAGAGTCACCGCGGCGGCACCGGGTGGTGTTTAAACCATGTTAAGGAGGATTTTACAGAGGGTAAGAGAGTGAAACCGTCTTTCCAGGAGCACGTGAGCGGGAGAGCCCGAGCCCAGAGGCCGAAGAAGCCGCCGCGCCGCCGCGCTGAGGAGCCGAGGTGGTGGCGCGGACGCCCCCTCCTCAGCGCATTTCCTTTCTCTAGGCCCCGCAGCCCAGGCAGCGATTAGGCCTCGGTCGTCTGCTCCGGGGCCGGGCCGCGGGGGCGGGGGCAGGGGCGGGCGGGCCGGTGGGGCGGCGGCGGCGGCGGCGGCTGCGGCGGCGAGGGGGCAGGCCGAGGCCGGGGCCGGGGCCGGCGCCCGGTTCCCCGCCGCCCTGCGCGTCCAGGCCCGGGACCCGCTCCCTCGCGGGCTGTCAGTGAGAGCGGGCGGCGGGGCGGGAGGGTGGAGCCAGCGCGTTCCTTCTAGATCCTGGAACGGTGGTGAAAATGGAGTTAGTGCCCTGGGGACTGGCCGACCAGCCGCCCTCCGGTCTGGAGAACGCCCCGTGGGAGATCGCGGGAGGCTAGCTGGGCTCTTTCCCCAGCCTCCCCGCCCAGCTTGCCCCCCAATTTTACACGACACACACCTGCCACACACGGCTTGATTTTCTCGTCTAGACAACCCTGCAGGGTAATGTGGTGAAACCCGGCCTAGCGTCGGTCCAATCGTGGTACGGACACTTATTGGCAAAGTTAGCTGCAAAGGAAGGTATTACTGTTGGAAACTTTTTTCCCCCGATTGAAAGTGCGTTTCCCCCTCCCAGCCCAGTATGTTTTTTGAGCCATCCAAGAATAAATCCGCTGTAAGCTTTGTCTAGCGGCATACACTTACTCCTTTACTTTCTGCCAGTGCTATCTGTTTGAAACCTGGAAAAACCTTAAGACGTAAAGATTAGAGCATTGGAAAGCTGTAGGTGTACTGTTTAGGAATCAGTTCCTAGAATAACAAAATCCTTGTAAGAGTTACTGTACGCAAGTTTTTGTTTTGGATCGCCCCCCCAACTTATTTTTGATACTGATAGGGTGCAACAAAATAGAAATGATTGAAAAGTTGGCGGCCAACCTAATAATTCGTTACTGAGGGAGTAGGATAAGTAGTTCAAAGGACAGAAGGAATTAGTGATTTTGTAGTATTCAGTCAAAGAATGTACCAAAGAGAGTTGAGTCATCCACTATATAGAAAGGGAGTGTCCTTGCGCCTGCATAGCTTCGTGAAATGTTCGTCATGTGAAACTTGGTCATCTATCAAGGGGAAAAATAGTTAACTTCTGAATCTGCTACCCTGTATTGACATTTGATGATTTATTTTTTTACAGTGTTTTGTCAGAGGTTTTTGAAACCTCGATAAATGGTGATTTTGGCAGCAGTAAAGTCATGCATACCCTTTACTGTGGCCATCAGTTCCTGTGTTCAACAGTAGACATCTGTGCATGATTTACTTGCAGTACTTAAGAGATTTTTCTTTTATCAGACCTAAAGGAGCTGATTAATTACCTCATGCCTCAGATTGTGTTTCTTTCACACAGTTCACAGCTGAAAATTAGTTTGCTTGTGGTTTGCTTTAAAGTGTATACATAAAACAAAGTGTTTTCTGACTTAGGAGTAGCTTCCAGTAGTTATAGATTAGCCTTCAGAAAGATGCTTTCCAGTGCTCTTGGTTTAATGTTGTTAAGCATTACGATGATTAAAGATAACTTTTAGTGTTGGGGCATACACAGTAACAGCTACCGAAGTTTCAGTTGAAACTACAAAATTGGAATTCATGCTGGTCATTGCTGAGATGTGAAAAGGAATCATCATATATGAATAAGTGAGTTGACAACTGAGTTTTTTTTTAAGATTTTTTTATTTACCTACTTTTTGGGGGGGTGGTAATTAGGTTTATTTATTTATTTAATGAATGTATTGGGGATTGAACCCACAACCTCGTGCATGCTAAGCGCTCGCTCTACCACTGAGCTACACGTGCCCCGCCCCCACTTGACAACTGAGTTTCTTAATCAAGGCGCTATTGACATTTGTGACTGGATAGTTCTTTGTTGTAGGGGGCTGTCCTTTGCATTGTAAGTTGTTTAGCAGCATCCCTGTCTTCTATTCAGTAGATGCCAGTAGCACCCCCAAAATCTCCACCCTCCTATTGTGACAACCAAAAAAAAAAATCTAAACACTTTACCAGCTGTCACCTAGTAGCAGAATTGCCCTGGTTGAGAACCAATGTATTAAATTTATATACGCCTTTATGGGAAAGTTTCAGCTGTTTCTCATAGTTAATTACTTAACTTTCTTTTTTTAGTGTCCTTATATTAAGGATCAGTAAATGCAAGGCACCTGCTAGGAGTTGAGGTTAAATACTATCTGGGCCCTCCCTTTAGTATTCACAGCTGGTTGGTGAAGTGAACATTTAAAAGTAATGACAGTGCTTTGTAATACAGGAATGAATAGTGTCTGGGAGGGTTTTGGGGCAATCAGGAAAACTTCAGGGAGGAGGTTATATTTGCAACTCAAAAGAAGGGAGGGCCTGTCAGTCAGAGGAAACTGCAAATGCCAGGGCAATAAGTTAGAAAAGGGGGAGGTAATGTAAAGAGGAATGTGAACAATTAAGTATAGAAGGTGAAATGATGTGCAGAAATTAATGGGAAATGAGGCTGCAGAGGTAGCTCAGACCAGTTCCTGAGACAACCTAGAGTCCCTTGGCAGGCGTTCCGCTTTTGCCTTACAGGTGGGTCAGTGTTAACTCTCAGCATTTGGATAAAGCCTTGAAGAAATCTTGTAAATGGAATTAACTAGTGTTAACTCCACAGGTGGTATTTACTAACAAAGATAACTTGAATCTTTGAATTATGTAACATGGCAACCATTTTATTTTACCCCACCCTGATAATCTTACTTCTCAGCAGAGATAATAAGATATAAGATTAAAACTAAAACTGCTGATTTACAGGTTTATCTGAAATGGTCTCCATGCTTTGAAATTAAGTCGCATACCTTTAATATTCTGTTTTTATGTGGCCTTTTCATTTTAACTGCTATAATTTTCTTCTCAATAGTGTCCTTTAAATAGCATTTTTGAAAGAAGAGACAGATGATGTGCTTAGAATCAATTATAACAGTCTTTGAACATCACCAATAAGGTCCCAGGGTACTGTATAGAAAATTTAGTTTCTGGTTTTTCTTTTTTTCCCATTAGCTACTAAAAGGTGTTTCTTTGAGGCTTGAGTGAAAAAAAAAAATTGAGGTATGTATTGACTATTTTGCTTAATAGGCCTTGAAGAGAAATGTGAATTTAAAGTGCTTCATGGTTGGAAAGACTATCAGCATTTAGTACTTTAGGCAGTTTATAAACTTTATTGCTGTTTCTTTCTTAAGGATCTTACTGTGATTTAACATTAGTGTATTAGATTGCCTTTTACTAGTGTATGTCAATAATGTTAAAGAAAAAGATGGATTTAATTTTAGAATTGTGAAAATAGAACATTTCTCTTTTGGTTAACAGGTCTCTCTCTCTGATTTTAAAAATGAGGAAGTAGGAACTGAGAGATTAAGTGATTTATCTAAGGCAACACAGTATATTGTAGTAGTAGTAGTCAAAACTGAGACTACTACTGTCAAACCATTTCCCTGTTTCTGGCACCTTGTTACCCTTTCTTTCACTACTCAACTGATTTGGTTAGCACTATGCCACTCACCCTGGAAAATATGGGACCTAATTTCTCCCTCAGGGAACTTACATAAGTTAGTGCCAAAGTAAATGATACAGACAGCGAAGGCTGTAGTAGTACAGAGGAGGAATGATCAGAATGAACTTGTGTGAGTGGGGAGTCTCCTTGATGAAAATGGGCATGAGATTTGAAGAATGTGATTAGAAGAGGAAGAGAATTACTTTGATTCTAGGAAAGAGTTACAGTATAAACAAAAACTCAGAGATGGGAATGAGTTCATTCTTCCTGCTCTCCTTCCTTCCTTTGCATATTGCTTTTCAATAAACAGATGTTTATAACACTGGATATGTGCTCCATGGATACTGGAGATACCACAGTGAATAAAATACAGTATCTGTAAGTAGCTTAAAACCAAGTGACTTAGAGATAGAGGTCTGTTTAGAGCAGAAAGAAATTGAGAGAAACTTTCAAAGATAGTCTTGACACCTTATTGTGGAGATTCTTGATTGTCTAGCTCAGCCCTGTCCAATGCAAACGAGTCACATATGTAATTTAAAGCTTCTAGTAGCCACATTTAAAAAAATAAAAAGTGAAATTAATTTTTGAAATGTATTTCATTTGACCCAATATATCTAAAATATTTCAACATACAATCAATATAAAAGTGATATAGTGAGTTGTCTTAAAAATTATTAATGAGTTTTTTTTTTAATCGTATTACGTCTTTGAAATCTGGTTTGTATTTTGTACTAACAGCACACCTGACTTTGGACTAACTGTATTTGAACTGTTCAATAACCTCTTGTAGGTAGTGGCTACTGTATTGGACAGTGCAGGTCTGCTTGAATACATGTATTATATAATTTTTAGCTTTTTATTTGGAACTAATTTCAAACTTACAATAAGTTACAAGAATAATACAAGAAACAGCTGTATACTCTATCTAGATTTACTTATTGTTACTATTTTATCCTATTTACTTTATTATTTGCCCACTTTCTTCTCTTCTATCCTTTTCTCTCCTATTTTCTCTCTCTCTGTGTGTAATTTTCTTTTTCCCCTGAATCAGTTAAGGATCAGTTATGGTTCTTTACCTCTGAATGCTTCAATGAAGAGTAGGGATATTCTGTTACATAGACACAGTATAGTTGTCAACTTCATGAAGTTATGTTGATTCAGTTTACTATTCATAATTGCATTTTTTTTTCAATTGATCTGATGTCTTTGTAGGATTTCCCCCTCACCAGTATAGGGTCCAATTTGGGTTAATGTAGTTGTTCTGTTGCTTTAGCTTCTTTTAGTCTGGAAAATTTCCACAGTATTTCTTGGTAATTTATGACATTTTTGAAGAATACAGATACTGTCCTGCTTTTTTTTTTTTTCCTGCAGTGTTCCTCATGTTGTGTTTGTCTGACATTTTCTTCTGATTAGGTTGAGATTATGCATTCTTGATCAGAAGTTGGCCAAGAAGTTGTGTCCTTCTCTGGTTATGACACCTGGAGGTCCATGAAGTCTTTTGGTCCTTCATAGGTGATGTTAATATTGATTACCTTGTCAAAGATCAAGGTGTAGCCCAATTTTTTGACAGTATGATAATGATTATTTTTCTTCCTTTGCAGTTAATAGGCAGATACTTATGAGAACATGCAAATATCTTGCTCTTTATCAAGAATTTTCCCTATATTTACCATTCATTGTTGATTCTTGCTAGATCTAATTTTTATTATAGTGACTGCAAACTGATGATTTTCCCACTCCAGCACTCCTTATGTATTTACCAATTGGTCCTTGGCCTCCCCTGCCTCCTCTGTCTCCCTCCCTCCCTCCCTCCCTTCCTACACCTACCTACCTACCTTCCTTTCCTCTTTCCTTCCTGTTGGTATGGACTCATAATTTCATTTTTAAAAAGTGGTTCATAACTCATCACTGTACTTAATTATTTTGGTGCTCAAATTGTCCCAAATGTGAACAGTGGGAGCCCCTTCAGGTGGCTCCAGTGTTCTTTGATGTGCCCCTGACAGTTTTTTGAATTGTTCCTTACTTTCTGGTGTAAATTTCTAGGTATTCCAAGCTTATCCATTATCTACCCTTTCCCAGCCCTGAAATTAGCTGTTTCTCTGAGGAACCCTGTTCCTTTTAATGGGGAATAGCATTAAAGACTAAGGTCTGGGGTGGCTTTCTTATTTATTTTTTTCAGGAGACAAGTCTGACATTTTGAACTTCATCCTATAGGCATTAGGAAATTAAAAGGATTTATTTATTAAGCAGTGAAATTGGTATGTAGGAGAGAACAATTCTCCTCTACCCTTTTTGGGTCTCTGGCTGGGCCTAATAATCAGACTCATCTAAGGCAGATTAACAGGAGAAAAAGCATACACATTTCATTAAATTTTTACATGTACATGGGAGCCTTCACATGAGAATGAAGACCTGAAGACGTGACCAGAGCAGGAAACACTTACACCTTTTAGACAAAGAAACAAGATTTGTGAAGAACTGACAAGACAAAGGGTTTTGGGTTGAGAAACTAAATGGTGAAGAATTAACTAGGAAGATAAGTGTTAGTTTAACAAGGTTTGTTTGTACAGATTTCTCAGCCCCCACATCCTCTGCCCCTAGTGATGAGAACGTCTTTCCTCCTGGTACAGTTAGAGTGACTTTCACATGGGAGTTTTATCTCCTGCCTTCAGGAAGAAATGAGGGTCAGAGTGTTCTTGCACCTGCTCTTTCTTAAATGCCTTTAATTAAAAATAATCAGTATGCCAAAGTGGCATATTTTGGGGTGACATATTCTGGTTTCCTTCAGGCACACAATAGGAGGTAATATTTATTGAATGAGTATTGAAGGTTTTAGGAAGATTAATTTATTGGTGTTGCATGTGATATATTAAAACCATAGGAGGGTATAAGCAGAGATCAGATGAGATTGATTTTAATATTTTAGGCACTAAGTAATTATGACTTGCATAAGGTTGATGTCAATGTGAGCAGGAAAAAAAGTGATGAATAGGGAAGACCGTTTGAAAAATATCTACTTCTCATACATCTATTTTGGGCCTACTCTGTGCTGTGGATGCACTGATGAGTAAAACAGACCTGAACCCCATGGAGCTTCATATCCAGGGGAGGACAGAGGAACTTTTAAAAGAATCACATTAAGTGTATGGTCACATCCTCGGGTGAGTGTTAGGAAGGAAAAGCACAGGGAGCCCCAAAAGCTTACAGCAAGAGGGCCTTGATCTAAAGTAAGATATTAGGGAAGGTGTCCCAGATTAGTTACATAATTATTTGATGAAATTATTACTTATTTATTTTTGCAGATACTAACTACTACACATACATAAAATAGATAAACAGCAAGGTTCTATTGTATGGCACAGGGAACTATATCCAATACCTTGTAACAGCCTATGATGAAAAAGAATAAGATAGGAAAGAAAAGATATATATAACTGAATCACCGTGCTGTACACCAGAAATTAACACAGCATTGCAACCCGACTATACTTCAATTAAAAAAAATACGAAACTATAAAAAGTGGAATTTTTTTTCTCACTGTGTAGAATTTATCTTTAGTGTGTTAAGAGTGAAAAAGAGATTAAGATATAAAAGAACTAGGGCTAGAACTGTTTTCATATACTGATGGTCTTTCACTTGAGCTAAAGGGATAGTATAATTAGTGGTTAAGAACCTGAACTCTGGAGCCAGACTGCTTGGGGTGGCATCTGTACTCACTTACTAGCAGGGTAGCTCCGGGCAAGTTACTTCTCAGTTTCTCTTAAAATGGTAATAACAATAGTATCCTTCTCATAGAGTTGTGAGAATTAAATGAATTAATACATGTGAAGATCTTCAAATAGTAACTGGCACATAGTAAGTTTTCTATAAATGTTAGCTGTCGCTAATGTTGATTTTTTGTTATTACATATTCCAGATTTCTTCAGGGAACAGCTTTCTTATCACTCCCTTGTTATTATCATTTATTTTTTAAAAATTCATGTTTATGTGTGTATGTGAAGTTAGTCATTCATTATACTGTTGAACATTTATTCTGTGCTAATTACTATGCTGGGCTGGGAGATTAAAAAGAACTTTTGAGTTTTAATGGGGAAGACATAAATAATTACAAAGCAATGTGATAAGTGTTAATAGATACACAGAGGAAGAGTGTGAACACAAAGAAAAAGCAACTAATTCCGTGGTGAAAGGTGGGGAGACAGGGAATGGAGATTGTTGAAGGTTTGCAGAAGCCAGAGGGACTCAGGCAAGGTGGAGCAAGAGAGAAGGCATTTTTAGAGATAAGGACCAGGCAGATGCCAAAGCACAGAGCAGCCTAGCACAGCATATGGGAATTTGTGGGTATTTCTGCATGTGGATGGGGACAGTTGTGAGATGAGATTGGACAGAATTTTGGACTTTATACAATAGATAATATGGAGCCATGGAAAGTTTCCAAATGATCTAATTTGTAATAAGGAAAACCCTTTAAAATATTTTTCCTAGGTAATCCTTATAAAAAGCAAATCAGGTGAATCAGTTTTCTGTCTAAAATCTATTGGTGACTACTCCGTGCTCACAGAAGATGTCCAGACTCTTTACCGATGACCCATGCAAGGCCCATACTGCTCTGGTTCCTTTACACTTTACAGGCTCGTCTCCAACTACCTCTCTACGTGCACTGACCTTGCCGTCTTCACTAATTGTGTGTCGCACAACTTTCCTGTTCTCTCATCCCCTCATCTCTATAGAACTCTTTATTCTGCTCAGAGTACCCTACCATCATTTGTCCACGTTGCTCAGTTTAGGTGATACTAGGAGTTATTTGCTTGCTTTTTTTCCCTTCTCCCAAAGCACCCCAGACTAATTAAGAGAATGGGCTTTTGAAATTAGACCGTCATTTAAGCCCTGGGCTCTTCCACTCATGAAGGTGAGATATTGTGCAAAATTTCAAGCTCTCTGAGACGCAGTTGCTTTATCTGTAAATTGAGTGTAATATGTACCTTACAGTACTGGGGAAGGATTGAATGAAATAATGTTCACAGATCACTCACCACAGTTCCAGCATTCAGTAAACACTTAGTATGCAGTAGCTGTTACATTACAGAGTTCTGCAAAATTTATTACATTGTTTTTGTGATTTGTTTACCTGACTTCTTCCTTACTAGTTTGAGCTCCTTTAGGGTGGGAATTTTTGTTTTCTTTCTTGGTTTCTTTGTTTTCTTTCTTTCTTTCTCCATTAGTGTATTGTATTTTCAGTACTATATGTTGACTGCTTGGTGGCTGTGTAAAGAGGA
Organism: Camelus bactrianus; assembly: GCF_048773025.1. Taxonomy (NCBI): domain Eukaryota; kingdom Metazoa; phylum Chordata; class Mammalia; order Artiodactyla; family Camelidae; genus Camelus; species Camelus bactrianus. The sequence continues at coordinate 3,067,793 of NC_133566.1, forward strand.
TGGCTCCATAAAGGGAGAGACCAACAACAGAAAGCAATAGTTATGTATTAGAATCCTTTGGAATCCCCCCAAAAAATGTTCTCAGGTACCTTCATTGAATCAGAATTTCTGGATCTCTGGTTGTCAGTCCAAGGGATGATGAAGACTTGAATTCAGGCAGCGGCTTTGGGGATAGGGAAAGAACAGATTGATTTTCAAGAAATTAAGAGAGAGAATTAATAGGACTTGTTGACTTGTGAATAGTTTTGGTGGAATGGACCAAGGTAAAGAATAGAAGAGGAGGAAGAACAGGTTTGGGGAGGAAAATGAGCGTGAACTAGAGGTGTGGACATCCCTATGGAGTGTTCACCAGGCAGGTGGAAATATAGGTCCAGCACTCAGGAGACAGGTGGAGTCAAGTATTAGATATGTGTGAATGTTGAAAGGTCAAGTCAAATAAGGACTAAGAAGTCCACTGAATGGAACAGTTTGGGCATGTCTAGTTTGGTTTCAGGAGAGTCATAGGGAAAAATGGTTGGCTGGGAAGTAAGGAAATAGAAACAGGGAGCACACACTATTATTCTTCCAAGATATATGGAGAAGAGAAAACTAAAATATTTAATATATAAATGTAATCTGTCATCCTTGGACAGCATCTAACAAATGCTTTTTATTTTTAAGGATTATAAACTTCATTTAATCAGTTTAAGTTGAAAGGATTTATTGTAAGGTTTCAAAGTGATCTAAGAACAAGAACTGCTGTACAGTTGAGTCTCTGGACAGTAGGACCTAGAATGGTGTCAGGGACAGAGGCGGCACTCTTTGTCTCTACAGTCTCATAGACCACTGGCCTTTTGTCTTTGCATCTCCGTGTCCATCCTCCTCACTGCTGCTTACTCAGTGTGCCCAAGACCCCAAATGGCCATCTGACCACATGATTCTACTTGCTTTTCACCTTAGCTTTGCATAGTCTGCTGGCCCAGTGTCTCAATTCCCAAATCCCAAGAGAAGAATCTGAAATGCCCTCCTCATCTTTTCTTTTTAGATCATGTGTAGGTCTCCGGTTGGCCAATAAAAAGTTGTTTTCTCTGGGTCATATGTCCACTGCTGGTTTGATCAACTGAGATTGGGAGTGGAGTGGGGTCATTTGATACTTAGGATTCCTTCTTTTAGGAATTGTGATACATGAAAGACATCTTTTACAGATCATTCTTCTAGAAATAAGCTTTACGGTGGCTCTGAAATAGTGATAATAGCTCTGATTAGGTTCATTTGATTCTAGCTAATTTTCTTACACTGTAGTGTTTTCTTCATACCTTCTGCATGCTCAGAGTCTATAGTCTTTTGAAAGTTCTGCTGGGTTATAATTTTGATTTGCTCAAGCCCCTCCTGTACTCTTACTTTACCTCATGACTGCACTGTGTTTCTATTTAGTACCAGTTTGTGTGGCTAGTTAGTCACTTCTTTTCATAGTTTGCAATTCAGAGGCCTAAGCATGGAGCTCAACAGTAGTTCATTCTTCACATTGGGGTTTGTTTTGCTACTGAACCATTTTATTGGTTGCTAGCTAGCTTGTAAATGGCTACTTTTGGGTCCAGGTGATCACATATGGTCAGTTGTCGATAGACATAGGGTCATACAACCTGGCTGTTTTGGATGAGGGGTCTCAACATGGGCTATGGTAGGGTATCTTACTTTAGGATGGATCCATGGCCATTGCATGCACTATGATTGATTGACATATTTCATACAATAACATGAATAACTTAGTTACATAGATATCTGGTTAAGTGTTCCATGGGCCATAGCGGTAGCTGAAATTGAATAAAAACCACATTTTCTTCATCTCAATTTTTAATATCATGCTATGGCTAAGTTTTACGTAAGTAAAAAAGTTTTTCCAAAGTCTCAGTGATACTTTATTTGGACTTTATTAGCTAATTATCTAAATAATACTTGGAAAATGTTTTAAGAATTCCTGTCTTTATATAGTTCTATGCCAAAATAGACTGTAGTGAGGAATGGATTAAGAGGTAAATCATATAAGTTAGATCTCTGATAAGGAAGTATGGATTTATTTTGTTTGGCAAGACATTTTTCTGATATAACTTTATTGTATCTGTTTGCAACTTCTAAATATTTTAAGCAATTATAAATATTTAAAAATAATAAAAGAATATATTTCTGGTTATGAAAATAAATCATGTACATCATGGAAATCTGAAAAGTTCAGAACAGGAAAATTGAGAAGAAACATAGGGCTTGTAGCATAGGGGGTAGTTTAACACTTTGGAATCAAGTAGAATCCCAGCTCTGTGCATTATTATATCTGTAATCTTAGCTAACAGTTTATGTTAATCTTAGCTTAACAACTTTAACCTTAGTTTTCCCCCTTGGCTAAATGGAAACAATCCCTTTGACTTTATTCAAAGAATTGTTTAATTCTTTGATTAAATAATATAATGTATATAAAGATCTTGATGTTGTACCTGTCATAGAGTTTGTATGTTAGCTATTATTATTGTTAACAGAAAGACATTTCATTTAGCAGACTACACATAGACATTTCTTTAGTATAAAACTAAGGTTTTTTTTTTAATTCTTTTTTTTATTGAAGTGTAGTTGATTTACAATGTTAGTTTCAGATGTATAGCAAAGTGATTCAGTTATACATGTACATACATATATTTTTTTCTAGATTCTTTTCCACTACAGCTCATTATAAGAAATTGAATGTAGTTCTCTGTGCTATACAGTAGGTTCTTGTTTATTTTATGTATTGTAATGTATATTTATTAATTCCAAACTCCTCATCTATCCCTGCTCCTTCCCCCACTGGTAACCACAGTTTGTTTTCTAGGTCTGTGAGTCTAAAACTCAGGTTTCTAGTGTACATGATTTTCAAAGTACAAATGATCTAGGAGAAGGTATTCTGAGCTTTACAGTAAGATTCATGCCTAGGGTTATTCTGGTTTTGTTAAATTTTTGAGTATAAAGGCACCAGAACAAGTAGAGAAATCACTGAATTTGGAATCAAAAAACTTGAGTTCAAGTTCTGAATTCTGCTATCAATGTCATCTTAGGCAAATCATGAACTTCTTTTGGCTTTACTTTCCTTGTCTGTCCAATGAGGGTACCATCTAGGTGATTTCTAAAGTGCTTTTCAGAGTGGAAAATATTAGTTGAAAATTATAAGTACCAGGATTTTGAGTCTGCAGATCATTTGCAACCCCAGAGTAGCATTTTAGGTGTTACTTAACAAATCCTGATCTCTTTTATCCTGTTTCCTAGCATCTTTGCTGAGAAGAAAGCAAGGATTCAGTGGTAAAATTTGATAGCTCATGCAAAGTGACTGTCACAGCACCTGCTACATAGTAGGCTCTAGAAGATAGTAGATCTCTTTTTCTACTGAGTTCCCTCCCCCACCCCCTTTCCCCAATATAAAGCACTTTATGGTTATCTCAAATGCAAGTAAGTTACGTTTGTTGTAGTGGATAGATTTCCCCTCTTCAGGATGGAAACATGTTCTCTTAGTTGCTTGGAATCATGGCTGCCTCACCAAAGTTTATGTCACCTTCCTGGAAGCAGCCTATACTTCATTACTGGTTAATGTAGGGCATACAAAGATTCATCCTCTTGCCTCGATTAGAGACTAATATGAAGGGTCATTCTAGCTTCATGACTCTTAGTCGGACTAACTGAGGCTGCCGTTCCAACTGTGTTATTTGATCAATACTGTTCAGTTTCTCCCTTGGCCCAGTCATGCTCCCCATGTGCCTGCACATGTGTTCTTGAGAGCACTCCCCAATAAACGTTCTGCTTGCAGATTTTAGTCTCAGAATCTGTTTCCTTGGGAGCCTGAATTACGAGTCATCGGCTATTTGGATTGTCTTTCTCAGGGATTATTGTATCATAAAAGATGGTAATATTCAGGATGGATTTTAATTTTATGAATTTTGTTTGAAACTGATGTTTTACATATCTTTTATAAGAAGAATCCACAGCCAGTAGATTAGAATTTTTGTTAAAGATACTGGAGTATTACATGGTAGGTCTTCAAGCACATTCTGGGATTTTGGACATGGCCCACAGATAGTCTGTTCAGGAAATTTTATCATTAGCACCTTTTCCAGTTCCTTCAAGTGATTTTTAGACTTGAAGAATGAAAAGTGGCATCTTCTTAGAACTAGACTGTGAATTCTTATTTTGATGTATTTCTGCATCTGTCTATCAATATTTATTGAATCAAAACACCCTATACTCTAAACTTGCTTAAGATATGTAGATCAATTCTAACTGTGTTAGATATTTTATTATATGTTTGATATTTAAAAATTGTTAGATATTAACAACTTTTATTCTTTTACTTAATATCAAGTTCATTGTATGATGTCTATAAACCCAATTTAGTTACTAGTAGCTTGTCTATAATTAGTTTTGTGTAGTCTCAGTGACTTGGCTGCCTTTTTTTTTCTGATTTAACTGCTTTGAGAGGTAAATTACTTCATGTAACTATTAGTAACCAATAACTAAGTTTGAGTTTTGAAAGTATCCATAAAAAAGCTAAGCATATATAGAGACTGGGAATATATTTGACTTTATATCTGTGTGCATGCTTTTAAGTTAGCCAGGCTAGGGCCCACATGAATCATGGAATATGAATTTTGGAGGCAGAAGGAACCATGATCTTGTTCTGTCCCTGTAATGTGTCATTGAAGAAGCTGAGATTAGAAAGATAAAGTGTCTTGATGGATATCAGAGAGATGGCCAAGAAACATTTGAGATATCAGAGAGAATATTGAATTAGGACTTGGGAAACCTAAGTTTTAATTGCAACTCTCTCATTAATTAGATAGCATAGTGATGTCAGGTAAGCCAGTTATACCTTCTAGGGCTTCATTTCTTCATCTATGAAGTGTTACATTTAGAACATGATTTCTGAGATGTTTTCCAGGTTTTGAATTTTGAATCTAGGTCTTTTCTGAGAGAGGTGCACTTAATAATAATACATTTATCTACTATTTATAGTATATCGACCAAATGCCAGGCACTGACTAAAACAGTTTACACATACTGTTTCATTTAATCCTCACAACAATTCTGTGAGGCTGACATTAACAGTTTCATTTTACAAATGGGAATTTGGGTCTTAGGTTAAATAAATTTATAAAGCTTCTAAGTGGGTAAACTGGAAGTTGATTTCAGGTCTGTGTGACTCCAACCACTATATTCTGAATCACTATTCCTAGATTTAGATGTACTTTTGTTTTTGGAACACTTGACAGGCCCTGCTGAAAATGAGAGCCAATTGCATTTAGATAAGTATATGCTTCTCGCCCCGTTCTCTGGCATAGTGTAGTGTGTCAGTAGGTTAGGCAGGAAAGACTTAGGATGCAGAAGTACATTGTGTGGTGGTGCTTGAGAAATTTTGGAGTGGGCTAGAATCAGGTACAACAGGGGGATATAGCCTTTTAGAAGCCACTTAAAAGACAAATTGAATAGGGATGGTACTTAATTCAGCATTAATACTTTAATAACATAGATGGCTATTTGCATACTCACTGAAGTTGTAGATGGCTCTAAGTTAGGTGGAATTGCTCACATTTCAAAAAAATAGGAATTGTTTTCAGTTGAAAGCTGATATAAGTGAGTTAGGGTTGCATGTGGTATATTTTTAGGGAAGCTTAATATTGTATACGATTTTATGATGGATAGGAAAGCATCTATAGAGTTATAATGGTAGGTCAAGGTCATCTTATGGAAAAGTCTGAGTAAGCCTTCTACATCAGGATTTGATATAGATTGGGATATATTGAGTTTTAAGAAGAAAGTGGAGAAATGAGAAGGAACTCAGGACAAAAAATAATTAGCAAAAATGAATTATGAGAAAAGTTTAAAGGTGTTAGAGTTATAATGGAGATTAGAATGAAGAATATTAGTGGCTATTTTCAAGATTGAAGAGAGAGCAAGCAGGAAAGGACAAGAGACAAATTTTATATGAAGTTTGAAGCTGACAGGAGTTAGGGATTAGGAGTACAGAAGCTATAATATGAAAAGTAGAAGGTCCTTCCCCAGTAATCGTTGCTGATGGTTTCTTGTGTATTTTTCCACAATTTTTATGCATATGTCCATTAACATTATACAGTATAATAATACTCTTCGTATGAGTTGAGTTCTTTTTTCCACTTAATACAATTTGGAGCTCTTTCAGTATTAGCATTTTCAGAATTGTGTCTTATATTATTTGTTTATTTTTAATAACTACATTATACTTCATTATATGGATTATCAAAATTTAATTATTTCCCTATTGAAGGACATTTCATTTGTTTCTAATCTTGCTATTATAAACAACACTGCAGTGAACATGCCTGTACACATAGATAGGTCTCCCTTTAATGAATTTGTCCGCTGCATAATTTCCTAGCAGTGAGCCAGAGAGTATGTACATTTTTTGTATATAGTTACACTCCCACAAATAATGTATGAGAGTGATGGTATTCCAATACCCTTTCTACCAATGAGTATTGTCAAAGATTAAAAAAAAAAAACTTGGTTTTACTCAAATACCCTGAAAACCACATTGACAGTTGTCATTTAGTCTTCTAATCTCTGGTTTAATTTAAAAAGTTAAAAAAGAAACAATGGAAGTAGAATAATGTAAATCTTGGAGTAGTTATATTAATTATTTTTAATGTTTGAAAACTATTGTGTGTAAATTAAACTCAGGTGGACACTTTTATTGTATCCTTACTAGGAATTGTGATGAATACTCACTCTGTATTGGGCTCCTGCCCTCAAAAAGGTTCCTTTTCTCTTTTGAGGAGAAGGTATGACATTATATCTACTGTATCTAATTGTATCTGTTGCTGCATGATAAACCATCCCCAAACTTTGGCTTTGGTTTAAAATCACTATCATTTTGTTTGCTTTAGATTCTGTAGATCAGCATTTTGGGCTAGGCTAAGCTGAGTGATTCTTCTGCTGGTCTCTCTTGGAGTTACTCATACAGCTGGAGATATCTGTGGTTTTGATTGGGATCATAGTCTACTGTGGCTTCACTCAGATTGCTGATTATATTCATTGAGCCACATATGTCCAAGGGTAGTATGGGCTTATATGGTGGCAGAAGAGTTTCCAGCAAGGAGTGAGCAAATCCCATTGTGCAAGCACTTCTCAGATCTTTGCTTTTATCTCATTTGCTACTCTGTCAATAGCCAAGGCAAGTCTGGCCAGCCCAGAGCCCATGTGGGAGAGGATTACACATAAAAATTACAAGGGCATTAAAACATAGGCACAGTTCATTGAGGGTCATTACTATAACAATCTACCAGCACTTTCTTCCTCCTTGTATTATGAGTAAGGGTTACAGGAGAAGTATAAATAAAAGATATAATAGTTTTAAGAACAGAAATATTTCTTATCTAAGGAAAGGTTGTATGATGTTACCAAAGTTGGAAAGACTGATTTCATCGACAGTTGCAAACTGTTGATTTTCTAGATTTTTAACTGACATTTTTCTGTATTAACTGACATTTTTCTGTAAAGAAGTTTTCAGTATCTTTTGGGGCTATTTGGTTGCTGTGAACTTCAGTGTATACTGGATGGGCAGGATAAACGCTTAATTCTTTTCCTTTAATTATGAATTTTCAGAGTAAGAGTTGATACACTACTCTAATAGTGATCACTGAGGCTTGCTTATTTGTCTTTTGACTTTTTCTTTCTTCGAGAAAAGAGAACTCATGGATTTTTAACATATTTCACGAATTCATGGATTTATATATATTTAGTGGGTTTCAGTCATTTGAAGTCAGTGTGATTTTTTTTGATGTGCAGATTGTCCCAGCTGTGGCTAGTGGAAGTACCTTGAAGGTGACTTGTTATTTTGACTGGACCCTAACAGTGTTTGATAGTCTCTTTGCTTTGTGGCATAACAACATGTCCCAGGTTTATCTTATAAAATTTCTCCTCCAGGCTGGAATAATCCATTTCTCCAAAGAGTCCTGGCTCTTTTAAATGGAGAATGCTGTTTAGATAGCGCTGTCTGGACATTTAGAGTGCTCATTGCTTCTCTGTTTTCATTGCTTTTAAGCTTTCAAGACTAGAACTAGGTTATATATACACATATACATATTGATAGATTTGAAAAGCAAAACAAGAGTTCAAATTTAAGATTATAAAATGCTTTTTCCTTATTTGAGTTTATATTTTTAAATTTTATACTGAATATCTTGGTTCTTAACATTAACACAATTTTCATAAATATATACATAAAATAGCTTTAAAATAACAATGTTAATATTGTTAATAAGATTACTGAATATGAATTTTACTTCTTTTTTTAAAGCAATTCTGTTTATCTTTATACTATTGCTCACTAAGGCTATATAGTCAAAACACTGTTCTTAAAACACTTGAAATAATTATTTTCTTTGTGTGGCTATACCACTAGCTTGAGATTCAGTTAGATTTAAAATTTTTTAAAAAATTTAAAAATTGTGGCAACATAAAATTCAGCGTTTTTATTTTAAAGCATACAATTTAGTGGCATTATGTACATTCATATTGTTGTGCAACCATCACAGCTATTTCCAGAATTTTTTAAAATCATTACCAAACTGAAATTCTGTATTATTAAACAATAACTCCTTATTCCCCTTACCCCTGGCCTCTGGCAACCACTATTTTATTTTTTGTCTTTATGAATTTGATTATTCTAGGACCTCATATTAGTGGAGTCACATATATTGGTCTTTTTGTGTCTGGCTTATATCATTTAGCTTAATACTTCCTAGGTATGTCCATGTTGTAGCATGATTAGAATTTCCTTCCTTTGAAAGGCTGAATAATAATCTATTGTATGTATATATCACATTTTGTTTATCCACATATCTATCAGTGGACATTTGGGTTGTTTCCACCTTTTTAGCTATTGTCAATAATGCTTCTATGAACAGTGATGTACAGATACCAATTTGTGTTTAGTTAGACTTTAGCTGAGGTTTTCAATAAATGAGGGTTATTAACTCAGCTAGAGAACATAGGAGGAAATGAACTTTTTCCCTAGGATGGTAGAATATTGAGATAAGTGGGTTTGATTTTGGATATGATTCATTTGAGGTGCTTTGGGAAATAAATTAGAAAGTAACTGGAATTGTGGTGTAGAGATAGAGTGCTAAATTAAGTCTTTTTTATAGTCTAGGTGAGAGATGATGACACCTTGAACTGAGTTAATGGCAAAGGAGATGGAGAAGGATAGATTCAAAATTAATGTAGATGATTGTCTATTCTACATTTTGAAATCCCAGTCTATCCCTTCCCACCCCCCACCCCCTTGGCAACCACAAGTTTGTATTCTATGTCTATGAGTCTGTTTCTGTTTTGTATTTATGATTTATTTGTTTGTTTGTTTTTAGGTTCCACATATAAGCGATCTCATATGGTATTTTTCTTTCTCTTTCTGGCTTACTTCACTTAGAATGAAATTCTCCAGGAGCATCCATGTTGCTGCAAATGGCGTTATGTTGTCGGTTTTTATGGCTGAATAGTATTCCACTGTATAAATATACCACCTCTTCTTTATCCAGTCATCTGTTGATGGACATTTAGGCTCTTTCCATGTCTTGGCTATTGTAAATAGTGCTACTATGAACATTGGGGTGCAGGTGTCATTTTGAAATAGGGTTCCTTCTGGATATATGCCCAGGAGCGGGATTCTTGGGTCATATGGTAAGTCTATTCCTAGTCTTTTGAGGAATCTCCATACTGTTTTCCACAGTGGCTGTACCAAACTGCATTCCCACCAGCCTCTCCAGCATTTGTCATTTGTGGATTTTTGAATGATGGCCATTCTGACTGGTGTGAGGTGATACCTCATTGTAGTTTTGATTTGCATTTCTCTGATAATTAGTTATATTGAGCATTTTTTCATGTACCTGTTGATCATTTGTATTTATTCCTTGGAGAATTGCTTGTTTAGGTCTTCTGCCCATTTTTGGATTGGGTTGTTTGTTTTTTTCTTATTAACTCGTATGAGCTGCTTATATATTCTGGAGATCAAGCCTTTGTCGGTTTCATTTGCAAAAATTTTCTCCCATTCCATAGGTTGTCTTTTTGTTTTACTTATGATTTCCTTTGCTGTGCAGAAGCTTGTAAGTTTAATTAGGTCCCATTTGTTTATTCTTCTATTTCTATTGCTTGGGTAGACTGTTCTAGGAGAACATTTTTGAGATGCATGTCAGATAATGTAGATGATTGAATTAACTTGGGATTGGATGTGACGTTTAAGGAAGAGAATAGTTAAGGGTAATGCTTTGGATTTAGGCAAGATGAGTATGTGATGTTTTTGTAATTTGAGATAGAGAATGCAGACAGGTAAAAGGTTTGTGGAAAAAGATAATGGATTTGGTTTTGAACAAAATGACTTAGGGGGTGCTTCCAAGGCACTCTGGTAGAAATATTTAGCAGGACAGGAAAATATGAATTTGAAGTTCAGCAGAGATCTGGATTAGATTTAGCATTTTGTTTTTGTCTGCATTGGGGGTTATTAAAATTAAAGGAGTAAATGAGATCACTGAATAGTGTACAGTAAGCTAAGAGATTGAGCATGAAAACTCCCTGGGAAGCCCTGGAATGCTTTCCATGACATAAAAACAGTATCATTTGCAAATATACTTCTCAGTTCATCTGAATGTGGTAAGGTCTTAGCTCTTAATAGTAGTAAAGAGGTAGTGAGGGCCCTAAGAAATCTTCGATTATTGTTTTTAGTGCAAGGATCAGGTAATGTATTTAAAGCACCCTTCTTAGGGTCTGCATATAGTAGGTGGCTTTTCACATTTTTTGAATTTGTGAAAATTTTCCTAATTGGTTTCTATGGTGGGCTGAGGGTGAAATAGTGTGACAAAATCAGTGCTGAAAGTTACATTTTATAAGAAATCCTAATAGATGTCTTTTAAGTCCCCAAGGTTTTGAGGTTATATGTCATTTAATTTCTAATACTTGTATCCTTTCCATTTTCAGAAATAATTTTGCTAAGCATAAGGTGTGTTTAGTAGCCTATAACAATTTTTTTCAAATATTTTTTTAAAAGTAATAATTCATTTTTTAGTCAAGTCACCTTTGTCTGTGTGTGTGTGTGTGTGTGGCAATTAATCTATTATTAACTCAGCTTTTGCCTGTTTGTCTTATTTCCAGTCTAGTTTCAGAGTGTTATGGGTTGTTTATTTGCTTAGTAAGTGTTTACTATGTCTCTTTTGTGTACAAAGATTAGTTATCCTTTTAGTTAGTTTTAGTGCTTTGAAGCTAGGTAGAATTTAAAGATGAGGTTCTTTATTTCAGTAGCAATTAGGTTGTGAAACTGAGTTATTTTTCCAGTGAAATTCTTGTTCTCTTCCTGCTTGATCTTCTCTGGAGTAGAGTCATAAATAGTGGTAGGGGTGGGGAGATTATGTTGAGTTTGAAAGCTCTGACTCAGTATATCACCAGATATTAGAAAAACTTCTGTTCTTCATCTATAAAATAGTTGTTTTTTTATATGCTACTAGGCGTTTGTTTTGATTCTGGTCTTCTTTGCTATCAGATTTTCAGTCACAATTAGAAGACTTAGCTATTGGTTGCTTTGGATTAGAGCAGTGCAGTTATCATTTTCACAAGTTGATTGTTTAGATCAACTGAAATAGATCAAATATGCATTTCAAAGAAATTTCATGTTGTTAAAACTTGTATGATAGTGATACTTCCTTTCAAGGTATTGCATACAGTAAACAATGATAACTTCCCCCCCTGTGAAGTACTGTTTTTTCTTCAAAAACTTGCATGTGATTCTTTGAAAGCAGTTTTTGCAGATATTAATACTACTTTATGTTGATCTTATAGTTGTTGGTAGTAGGAATGTATTTTTATATTATCAACAACCTAGGGTAGCCAAATATATAGCAGGCACCTGTTCTTATTTGGTTGAAGTAAATACTTTGAATACCATATACATTTTTTTCCTCATACGATATAAACTTTTTTCCTTATATTTTCAAATTTTGATCTGTTTGGTGGAGGCCGCTATGGAATAATGATAGGTGTTGGATAAATATAATCATCTAGATCTTTTTGCAAGCCCCAATTTTTTTACATTTAAAAAAGTCTGAAAATTAGAATAATATGACCATGCTAATAAAAAATTTTTGGGAGGAGGTAGGTGGGTGATTAACAAAATCATTAACACAAATCTCATCCTTTCAATAACATAGGGAAAAAATAGTAACAACAACAAAAATAACCCTAGCGTAAAATGCCTCAATCTCCTATGACCTTTCGAACTCTGTTTATGTCTTTACATAATTGAAGTCATAATATATGCAAATTTTGTACTTTTTACCTCTTGTACAAATTCAACATCATATCACATGTGTTGTAAATTTTCTCCACAACCTTCACTTTTGGCACTTTTAATTGTCAGGTTTGTTGAGTGTGTTTGTTACAATTTTGTTAACCTATTCTTTGTTTTGAAGATAGTCCACTTAAGATTTTATTATATAAGCTTGGGTGTGCAGCTTTATAATTTGACATATGTGTTTATTACAAAGTGGTCACCACCCCAGGTCTAGTTGCTGTCAATCACCATACAGTTGACCCTCTTTACCTATTTTCCCAACCTTCTTTACCTCTTGTAACTACTCATCTGTTCTCTGTATCTGAGTTTGTTTGTTTTTTTTAGGTTTCACATATGAGTGAAATCATGTAGTGTTTGTCTTTCTCCATCTGACTTATTTCATTTAGCATAGTCCATCATGCGCCAAGGTCCATCCATGTTATTGCAAATACTGCAGAATTTCATTTTTTATGGCTGACTAGTAGTCTAGTGTGTGTGTGTGTGTGTGTGTGTGTTTATCGCATCTTCTGTATCCATTCATCCATTGTTGGACACTTAGGTTGTTTTCATATCATGGCCATTGTAAGTAATGCTGTAATGAACATAGGGGTGCATATATCTTTATGAATTAGTGTTTCTGTATTTTTCAGATAAATACCCAGAAATGGAATAGCTGGGTCATATGGTAGTTCCATTCTTAATTTTTTGAGGACTCTCCATACTTTTTTTTTCATAGTGGCTACACCAGTTTATAGTCAAATCACCAGTTTTCAGGGTTCCTTTTTCTCCACACCCTTTCCAACATTTGTTGTTTCTTGTCTTTTCTGACAGGTGTGAGGTGATATCTCATTATGGTTTTGATTTCCATTCGTCTAATAATTAGTGATATTGAACATCTTTTCTTGTGCCTGTTGGCACATGTCTTTGGAAACATGTCTGTTCAGATCCTCTGCTCATTTTTTTAATTGAGTTGTTTTTTGGTTGTTGAGTTGTGAGTTCTTTGTATATTTGGATAATAACCCCTTATCGAGTATATAATTTGTAGATACATTCTTCCATTCAGTAGATTGCCTTTTTGTTTTGATGATAGTTTCCTTTGCTGTACAGAAGATTTTTAGTTTGATACAGTCCCATTTGTGTATTTTTGCTTTTATTTCCCTTACCTTTGGAGTCAGATCCACAGAAACTGATGTCAGTGAAGTTACTGCCCATGTTTTCTTCTAAAAATTTCATGGTTTCAGGTTTTACATTCAAATCTTTAATCCATTTTGAGTTGTTTCATTCTTTTGCACGTGGCTGTCCACATATGTGTGGGTTTACATTGCTGGGCTCTCAATTCTGTTTCATTGACCTGTGTGTCTGTTTTTGTGCCAGTGCCACACTGTTTTGATTACTGTAGCTTCATAGTATTGTTTGAAATCAGGGAGCATGACACCTCCATTGTTTTCTTCTTAATATTATTTTGACTATTTGGGGTCTTTCATGGTTCCATACAAATTTTAGAATTATTCTAGTTGTGTGAAATATGCCGTTAGAACTTCAATAGGGATTGCATTGAATCTGTAGATTGCTGTGGGAAGTATGGACAATTTAAGAATATTAATTCTTCCAATCAGTGACTGGAATATCTTTCCATTTGTATCTTCCTCAGTTTCATTCATCATTGTCTTTTGGTTTTTCACTGTACAGGTCTTTTACCTCTTTGGTTAAATTTATTCTTAGTTATTTTATTCTTTTTGATGTAATTGTAACTGGGGTTGTTTTGTTAGTTTCTCTCTGTGATATTTGCTATTGGTGTAGAAATGCTACAGATTTCTGTATGTTGAGTTTATATCCTGTGACTTCACTGAATTCATTTATTAGTGCTAACTGTGTGTATGTGTGTGTAGTCTTTCTGGTCTTCTATATATAGTATCATGTCATCTGCAAAAATAGTGATGGTTTTACTTCTATTTTTCAGATTTGGATGCTTTTTTCTTTCCTTATTTTATTTTTTATTAAATTAAATTAAATTTTATTTTATTTTACTTTGCCTACTTGCTTTGGCTAGGATTTCCAATGGTATGTTAAATAAAAGTGTCTATAGTGGGTATCCTTGTCTTATTTCCTGATCTTAGAGGAAATGCTTTCAGCTTTTCACTGTTGAGTGTGATATTAGCTGTGGATCTGTCCTATATGGCCTTTATTTTGTTGAGGTACATTTCCTCTATACCTCCTTTGTTGAGAGTTTTTGTCATAGATGGATGTTGAATTTTGTCAAATGCTTTTTCTGCATCTATTGAGATAACAGTATAATTTTTATCCTTCATTTTGTTAATATGTATCATGTTGATTGCTTTGTGGATGTTGAATGATCTTTGCATCTTGGAATAAATCCTACTTGATTATAGTGCATGCTCCTTTTAATGTATTGTTAGATTCAGTTTGCTAATATTTTGTTGAAGATTTTTTCATCTATGTTCATCAAAGAAATTGGCCTGTAATTTTCTTTTTTGGTCTGATTTAGGTATCAGGTTAATGCTAGCTTCAGTGGGGGTGTGACCATTGGCGCTAACAGGTTGGATGGAGAATTCCAAAATGGTGCCAGCCAGCACTGGTATTAGCAAGGTAGCCTGAGATCACATAAATGGCTCCTGCCAGTGACTCAGTCCCTGGGGGTGTGCCAACTGGTTCCTGCCCCTCCAGCAGATGCTTCAAGGCTAGTAGGTGAGTCCCCTTTACCCATTGTTCATGCACTTTACAGCTTGGTGTTTTTGCACTGGTTTTCAGGTCAAATGAGTCTTTGTGCAAGTCCTTTAAGAGCAGATTTTCTATTCCCTATAGTTTTCTAGTTTTCCCAGGCATATTCCCCATTGGTTTTCAAACCCAGATGTTTTGGTTCTCATCTCTCGTGCAGGGTGTAGGCATTGGGGTGCTTAATGTGATGCTTAAATCCCTTGCTTCTCAGGGGAAAGATCTATTCCTTTGTGATCCCTCCCAATTGTGGCTTGCTGTAGTTTTGGTTTTGTGACTGCCTCTCCTATCCATCTCATTGCTGTCCTTTTACCCTTTGCTGTGGAGGTTCTGTTCATTCAGTTTCCAGGTCCCTTTCTGGGAGAACTATTCCATAGGTAAGTGTATATTTGTTGTGTCTGTGGGTGGAGGTTCATTCAGGATCTTTTTACACCATCATCTTGAACCCTCCAAACTGTCTCTGACAATGGAATATTAAGTATTGGAGATAGATTGGTAATGGTTAGTATGGTGGTAGATGGATGGGTGACTAGATAATGTGTGTTGCGTTGATCTTTTTAGCTCCCCTCAAATAATTGTAGTTTAGTTGGTGTAGTAGAGAGCAATGCAAGAGGAATTAAAATTTTAGCATTTTGGTTCTGCTTCCTTTTTTTTTTTTTAACAGTACAATTTTGAGAAATCTTTTAGCTGCTTTGTGATGTCTATTTTCTCTCTTTTCTTATCTATAGAGATAACATTATCCCTGCCTCTCTCAGAGATGTCATTGTGATTAAATAAGATATTCTGTGAAAGTGAGATGAGGATGATAAAGCACTATATACAAAAATAAACTTTATTAGTTTCAAAAAAACTAAAACAGAGAATCCAGGTAGAGATCTTGATAAAATATTAGGTACAGTTGGTCTCCAGTAAAGGATAGCTTCTACTACTGTTTGTTATTATTGAGAGGATGTCTACTTTTATGTATAAGGCTAGCCTTGATTACTGTTTAGGTTATTAAATAGTTTATGAATATATTGTTAATATTTAATTTGATTTTCCCCCTTCTGCTTGTGTTTCAGACTCCTGGGAGAGTTGGCTCTCAAGGTTCTGATTTAGATTCATCAGCAGCTCCTGTAAACACTGTGGATGTCACTAATGAAAGCTCTTCAGAGGTATGAAAATAAAATTTTACAATAAAATTCAATATTTAAGGAAAAATAGCAAATATTTCAAGTAACAACTGGTAATTTAAACTTTTGTAGAAAAAGTTCTCAGAAATCTTTCTTACAAATTGAAAAGCACCTTTTGAATCATATTTATGGATAGCTATTTGTGCTTAGTTGAGACTGAGAAAGTGTATATTAAGACCGAAAAATAGTAGTACCAATTTGTCTTTAATGTTAATGTCATCTCAACTTAATGAAGATTTTTAAATCTGTGAAGAATTACAGTTGATTAGTATCTAATTATGTTTGTACTGTCATGAACTACTAAGCTAATGAAAGATTAGATTAGCTATAAAGTTTATACATTATTTGTTGTCTTCATTTATGACTTTGTAAGAACTTTTATCTTTGATAACTTATTGAAAATTAATGGATAAAGTAAATAAGTCTAAAAAAACCCTCATTTTTCCAAAAGTCAGCCTTAGTAGTTGCTTTATTGTTATTATTAGTTTTAACAAACAATATATGATCATCACAGAAAAAGGAGGTAAGATGAGAGAAGAACATAAAAACCACCCATAATACTGCCCCTAAGAGATTGATACACTTGTGTTTCTGCTCTGACAGTTTTTGTCAGTTGTCCCTTTCTGAATCTAACTGTACTATCTACCCAGTCCCCTTTTCTCTACTCTTCCCCACCTCTTGGTTGGTGAGTCTATTTTTGTGTTTGTGTCTGGGTATGTCTATCCATTCATCTTTCTGTTTTGTCTCTTTCTGGCCATCTGTCTTCATGTATATGTGTATTAACTGTAATAAGATCTAACAAGACTGTGAAAGTGAGAAGGAAAGTATCAGTTGAACTTTATATTATGAGCAAGTTTAAGGAAATACATTCAAGGAAAACATTCCAAACTGTGTTCATGATGTGATGAGCTCAGAGTGCTCAGTTGTAACCCTGGAAAGGAGTTTAGTAGTAATTGCTGACCTCATTCAGACCAAAAACAACAAAGAATCTCCAAAAGGTAGTGAGCAGTGGCTGGTAATCCTGCTGTGCTTTCTTATCAGGGTCCCTTTTCTGTTGTCTGTGATAGCTGTACTCTCTCTGTTATCCTTAAATCTTCTGTGTGTCTTACCTTATTCTCACCTTCCTTTGGTCACTCTCTACATCATTGAGAAAATAGGAACCATTAGATGAATGTGCTCATTTTGTCACTAAAAGCTATACTTGCACCTCTGTTCTTTTTCTTACTTTTGTATGTGAAAGACAGGTCTCTTTTGCTATCAGACTTCAGTCATTTTGCTTTTGCTCTGGATTCCATTCTCTCTCATATTCTCAGCTTATCATCTTTCCCTCCTACGATTTTGATTTTTACCCATGCCACAAATTATTCCCATCAGCGTATAAATACTGCTTTAGAGGTGCCATTAACCTGAGACTCCCTTAAATTAAGTTTGGTGCTTGAAATTCTTCAGATTACTCACTAGCGTAAAATCCAACTACCCACCCAAGGGTTATTGGTGATTATGAATTCTCAGGAGATGTTGTTTTTTCCGTTAGCCCATGCTAAGGTACAGACTTGTTTAAGATGTTGGTCGATGTCTCTCCCCCTCCCTCAGTCTCTTTTTTTCTTAATCTTTCTCTCAGGTTATTTCCCTTTTACTCTGAAGTTGGCTTCCCACTTTGAACAAACTCTAGGTTTTAACATTGTTCCTTTAGCAGCCATCTAAATGAAATTTGAAATATGGCTTCCAGGATTTTAAAGAAATAGAAATAAAGCAATACCTTGCTGTAGTGCTCATTTTTCTCACATTTTATATATTATTACGTATAATAATATATATAACAGTATCTTAGTATAGGCTATTATAACAAAAGCACTGAGTAGCTTAAACAATAAACATTTATTTCTCACAGTTCTAGAGACTGGGATGTTCAAGATCAAAGATCGGCAGATTCTTTGTCTGATGGAGGCTTGCTTCTTGGTTTATAGATGGCTGTCCTCACATGGTAGAAGGGGTTTGAGAGCTCTCTGGGGTCTCTTTTATAAGGGTACTAATCTTACTCATGATGGCTCTACTCTAATGACTGAATTATCTCCCAAAGATCCCATCTCCTAGTACCATCGCATTGGGGATTAAGATTTCAACAAATGAATTTTGAGGGTAGATAAACATTCAGTCTATAACAAATATATAATACATATAATATATAATGTAATAAGTGATTTTTTATGTCAGTTGTTCTTGTCAGGGTAGTTGTTCAGACTATTTACTATATCACATTGCAGAAGCAAATGTCTTTATTTACTCTTTAACCCTTTCCAGTCTGGTTTCCATCCTTAGTATTCACTGAAAGCACTCACTAATGACCACCATATTACCAAATCCAATCTTCGTTTTTCTGCTCCTTTGGCTAGGGAGAGCAGCCTTTTCTTGTGGTGCTGTCCACTGGTAAGTGGTAAGGGTCCACTGAAGTTTCCAGGTTGCCGGCTTCTCTAGCACCTAGTTTAGAATATATGATGCAAAAAGAAAATGCAGAGTACTCACCACTGTCTCAGTCCTTGGCTTCTGAGCTCCTTAGCTGGTCTGCGTTTCTCTCTTTATCTGTCAAAATTGTCTTATGTTTGTTTTATATATAATGCCTAGGGATTTTAGCTGTGTTTAGCTGGAAGAATAAAGAAGGGTATCTACTCCATTTTATCTGGAACTGGAAATCTGACCACTTAAAAAACTGAATTATCTTTTTATTAATGAATTGTAAGATGACTTTATCTATTCTGAGTACAAGTCCTTTGTCAGTGTTTTGATTGCCTCCTATTCACCCCATTGCTAAGGGAAGCCCCTCCCTAGACTTATGGGGATGGCTCAACACATAATTAACCTGACACTCGATAAGTGAGATCAACAGCAGTTTATTATTCACATATACTCACAGCCCAGGTGAGGAGGACACTGTGTGCCAAGTAGGGCCACACAAGGATTGCACTTGGGGAAGAAACGAACACTCAGGGGCTGTGAGAAGCAGTCATTATAGTATCAGGAAGGTGAGGTGTCTGCTTCCTACAGGAGATGTGATTGGCTTGTTTGAATAATTCCAGGGACTGGTAGGAAACTGAAACCTGCTGCTCAGGCTTAAGCAGGCCCTGTGCCTGCTCCCAGTGAAGAGGAGGGTTTTTGGGCTAGAGGACCTTATCTGCTGGAGCAGAGTAAGGAGGGGAGCTTGTAGTTAGATCATTGAAGCTCTTCCAGTTTCACCAGTTGTCAAGGCAGCATATAATATTGGGCCTTAATTTTAGGCCTTATACCACAATCAGAAATATGTGTTGTGTATATTTTTTTACAATCTGGCTTGTTTTTCATTTTGTTAATGATGTCTTTCAAAGGGAAGAAGATTTAAATTTTGGTGAAGTGCAGTTTGTCATCCTTTTCTTTTATGGTTAGTGCTTTTTGGGTTCTGCAAAATTTTTTGCCTACCCCAAGACTGCAAAACTTTCTCCTGATTAAAAAAATAAAACCCAAGCTACAAGGATACAGTGTACAACACAGGGAATGTAGCCAATATTTTATAGTAACTATAAATGGAGTATAACCTTTAAAAATTGTGAATCATACTGTACACCTGTAACATATAATATTGTACATCAACTATATTTCAGAAAAAAAGACTGAAGGATGAAAAAATCATTTTAGCATTTACATTTAAGTCTGTGGTTTCTTTTAAATTATTATGTATGGTATGAGGTACTGGTTGAATTTCATTTTTTCCATGTGAATATGGAAATCACATTTCCCCCCATATGCCTGTCAGGACCATTTGTTGAAAATGTTACCTTTCCCCATGGCATTAAATTTTTACTTTTGTGGGAAATCAGTCAACCTTATATATGTGGTTTTTTTTTTCTTTAATGTTCTTTGATCCAGGCATAATGAACTCCTAATTTTAAGGTGTTCCAAGTTTTTTCTTATCTTTGGACTTTTGAATATGCTGATCTCTATGCCTTACTTGTTCTTGGCTTTTCATTTTTCTTGGTTAACATCTGGTTATCCTTCAAGTCTCATCGCAGATAATTACTTTTTTTCAGTAAACTTTCCTTGGCTCACATGTAGGATGGAGACTTCTTCCATGTTCTTCTATGGAAAAGTATTCCTTATCCTCTTGGTAATGACTATTATTATGAGATTCATTTCTTGGTCGAATATTTATTATTGCCAGACACTGTTCTGAATGCTGAAGATATGGCAGTGAGTGAAATAGTAAAAAGTTTTTATCTTGGTGAAACCTATATTCTAGTGGGTAGAAACAGGCAAAAAACCCAAATCACACTAAAATTGTACAGAAGGAGGCAGTGTTATTTTGAAAAATAAAAGCAGGGAAGGGGGCACAGAAAGTATTTTGGGTGGGTGCGATTTCAAATAGGATTGTCAGGGAAGATGTTTCTAAGAAAGCGGATAGCTCAGAAAGAACTAAAGGAAGTGAGGAAACGAGTCATGTGAACTTCTGGAACAAGCATGTTGCAGGCATGTGGAACAAGTAGACAGTCTCCGAGGTGGGAGCATGCCTGGCGCGATGAAAAAGCCAGGAAGCTTGTGTGGCTCCAGCACAGTGAGCGTGAGGGGAGGCTGGGATAGTGAGGTAATGAGGCCCACCTCATAGGGCCATTTGGCTTTTGTAACGACTTAGGTGTTTTACTCTTGGTGAGATGGGAAGTCACTTGGGAGTTTTGCGCAGTGAAACGACAAAATTTATTTACGTTTTTGTAGGATACACTCTAGCTGCTCTGTGAAAAATAAAATTGTTAGTGGGGTAAGAGTAGAAGCAGAGAGACTGTTGGAAGTCTATTGCAGTGATCCATGTACACTGTGAGGGTGGTTTGGATCAAGCGATAACAGTAAAGGTCCTGAGATTCTGAATATATTTTGAAGGTAGTTTTAATAGGATTTTCTGATTAGTGGAGTGTAAAATGTGATTATTTTCTTTAGTAAATTTTTCAAGAAACCTGCAAGCTTATTGAGAGTAGGGACTTCATTTTATTTTACCATTGTGTTCTCAGCACGGTAGCATAATGACCTAGTAATCACACTCAGTAAATACTTTTAGAATGAATGATTGAATGATATGCGGATGCTTACAGTGAAGAAATGAGTAAAATGGTAGGCAGCATAAATATATTGTGGTAAAAAATGCAACAGTGCATTCTTTTGAAAAATTATTGTGTAGTTTTAGTACTCGGGACTGTGGTTGCCTGGAAGACAGCACTTTCATCAGTAAAAAGAAAAAAAGTGAATTCATGTTCCTTACTTTCATCCCCTAGCTAGTCCCATTTAAGGGTTGTTAACAAAAGGAACAATGATATTAATGATAGCTAACATTTATTGAATGTTTTCTTTATATCAGATGCTGTGATAAGCACTTAGCATTTATTATTTCATTTAATTCTCATGCGAATCCCCCATATGAAGTAGGTGTTATTTTTACCTCCTTTAAGATGAAGAAATTGAAGGTCATACGTGCTACTAAGAGTGGTATGAATCCAGGTTTCAAGCCCAGGACTGGCTTTTAACTGCTACCCTGCCTTGCTTCTCACTTTGGAACATTTGTTTGCAGTCTTCTTGCTTGCTATGGTCCTAAGTGATGTTAGAGACTCAAGGAACAACTTAGCCTCCCAGTTCTTAATGTTATCAGTGCCAATGATCTTTATTACCTCTTTTCTAGTTACTCAAGCCCATGGTAGTACCTTCCATCTTCTTATCAGGTAGAATAGTTTCATCTGAAATGTTAAATAAAATCGTATCTCTGCATTCTTTACCTTAACCGCTTGTCCTCGCAAAAACTTTTTCTCTCCTCACTACTTAACTTCTTTGGCCTTACTGAGTATTTCAGGTTTTTAATTTCTATTTTTTCTTCTAGTCTCTCAGCCTTTCTTAGCTTCATTTCCTTTACTCTCTAACTGTACATCCAATGACAGTTAATATTTGTTTAGCACTTATAATGTCTCAGGCACTGGACTAAGCATTTTATATACTATACAATAACTCTAGAAGAACAGATACTAATATCAGCCCCATTTTATAGATGAGGAAATGATATTTAGCAAAATAAAGTGACTTTTAAAATTCATATAGTCAATATTGGTTGTGACTCAAAACCACATCTATTTTTGACACCAAACCCATAACATTATAAACTTTATAACCTATTGTCCTTCACCACTGTCTTCATTTAATTTACTTTCTCCTTGATCCTCTCAATTCCTCTATCCTCTTATCCTTTTACTGTTCCTGTCTGACAAAACCCCAAACCAAAGATAAGTGTAACATCTCACATTTAAAATATAGATATTGTTAGGTATAGGGATTTTGGGAAATTGTTTTTAAATGATTTTATTTGGCTCATAAAGTTAGAATAAAAGGTTACCTACTAGAAACCTACCTACTGGAACACATGGGTGTGGACAAGAATAGTATCTTAGGCTAGTGGAATATGGTGAAGACTAAAAATTGCTTTCATCATAAGAATTTTTTTTTGTTGAGAATGTTATCTTACATAAAGGTATTTGTTAAAACTGCCAGTCATTTCTTGATCTAAAATAAAAA
Organism: Camelus bactrianus; assembly: GCF_048773025.1. NCBI lineage: Eukaryota > Metazoa > Chordata > Mammalia > Artiodactyla > Camelidae > Camelus > Camelus bactrianus. Next base: position 3,090,611 of record NC_133566.1, read on the forward strand.
CTAGTTTGCCAATAATGGCTCTCAGATAAGCAAGAACGAAGTATTATAAACAAAAAGAGTAGTTATATTCCAACTGAAGCAGCTGGTTACTATAATACTGAACCAGAGGAAACTTGCAGCATGAGGATGGAAACTAATTTTCAAAGTCCTACTTTGGATAGGTCTTTCACCTTTCGTGCAGTTACTGCTTAAAAATTTCCTTTCTATATACTAAAAAGAGATATACTAATTATTTTCCTGTTATGTCTGTTTTTACTGTCTATATTTTGTTTCATAAATAACTTTATGTATATCCTCCTAAAAGTTGTTATTTCACAGGGTTTCATCTGTCCATTATGTATGAAAAGATGTATAACTGCTATTGATTTGTCGGAGCATTACCAGAAAGTGCATGCTGAAAATGAGACAAGAGGACAGGAACTTCTTAATGACTCCAGTGTTACTGTGGGTCCTATATATTTTGTTTTAGCAGCTTGGTTATGGGTTGCTCAAAATAGCTTTGTTTTTCCTGGCCTTGGTGTTGCTTAATTTTTTATGCTACAAGGGAATATGGATTGCTTTAATTATGCATGATTTAAAGAAGCTTCAATAAGGAAAAGAGGCTCTTGGGAAGTTGGCTTGGCTATTCTTTGTGAATCTGTAAACAAATATAAACATTTAAGTTAATATTTTTGCATAAATTTTGCCATGAAATTTGAAATATAAAGTGAGTTTTTTATTCAATAATTATATCTTTATTAGTTAATGTTTTATCAGTGAATATATTACAATGTTTTAGATTAATGCTTTACTCTTAAAGACGACTTTGCATGTGAACTGTCACTGTCTTTATTCGGGAAAATACACTGCATTAGAACCTGGGTCTACCACTGTTTCAACCTCTGTTTTGACTACCCAGACCTGATGGAAAGAATGAGGCATACTTACCATGAACAGTGGGTCACCCAAATGTTTCTCTGTAGTGTGTGGGGCTGATGCATGTCTAAGGCTAGGGGTGGGAACCAGTGAGGGGAATTGTTGCCAATTTTTAGGCTGGAAACAGTTTCTCAGATGATCCTGCTATGTCTCTTCCTTTGAAAATGACTACAGTATTCTATAACCAAATAGAGGCATAGATTTTAAAAAATTCTTCTATAAGTTTTATAAAAGAATGAAACTTTTTTTAACCATGAAAGACAAAAAAATCACACTTACTTTTTCCTATGAGATAATGACATATAAGGAAAACAATCTCACCAAACCTCCACTTATTTAACACATTAATAGAGTACCTTTTATGTTCCAGGTATTTTGGTAGATAAAAGGGATAAAAAAAAAAGGTAAATAAGATATGATCTCTATGCCAGGAAGTTTCTATGATATATATTTGCAAAAGAGTGCAATGTCTAATTCAACTTAAGGGAAACTGCAGAAAAACTTTGGTGGGGAACACTTAAACCAGACATTCTCTAGGGTGATGGGGGAACGGGTGCCTGTGGGAGGATACCAGTTAAACTAGCTGAAGCAGTGTGAACAAAGATAGAGGCATAAAAGTCTTGGAACTCTGCTTAGCATTTTACCAGTTGTCTTTCTTCCAGAACATATGGGTCAGCTTTTCTTTATGGGCTAGCCAGAATCAAAAGTGACAACCTGTTCTCCCTGTCACTTAATAAGAACTTTCCTTTTACCTGAAAGGATACTTGGTACAACAGGGTATCATCAGTATCAAGTTAAGATAAGCTCTTAGCTACAGTGGATCTGAGAAAGGGTTGCAGATAACTGAAAGCTAAGAGTAAGGTATTTAATTGCTTTTAACCTGTGTGTGTGTGTGTGTGTGTAAGTTGGTGAGAAATTTGGAATGATTAAGGGAAATAAATGTAGCTAGCTATTTTGAGTATTTTATTATTTGGTGTTTTATGCTATCTAGCAACTTCAGTCCCCTTGACAATATTTTAGAAAAAATAGAGGAATCTCTTAATATCCAGAATTAGTATCACAAAGTCCCATTCATGGGACATCTCTCAGATATTCATTCTGAGCTTATTTTACTTTTATTTTAAATGAGTGATATAGTTTTAATAGACACCCCCCCAGTATACCCTTCCCATTCATATGAGGCTAGCATTGCTAGAAATAGCACGTGAATAATTTTTAGAAATGATTGTTGAAAGACAAAACAGGGTTTAGAAAAAACTGAAATGTGGTTACAGGAATTAAAGATGCTTGCCAGAATTCACAGAGTGGAAGATACTCATTCAGTGATTAATATTTATGCTGCTTAGACATTAAGCAAAGGTTTAATATCATCTATTTAAGAAGGTGAGAAAGTGCATATATGTACTTTAGGAAGATTTATTTTTATCAGAAATGTCCCCAAACTGAAGTTTTATTTAAACATCCATGAAAGCTCTAATCACATGGAAAATTTACTTAGGTGGAATATTTCTATAACTAAATATTTATTACTGAATTTCTAAAATTTCTCTTTAGGGATGAATCAGTTCATTCTGGAATATTAATCTGGTAATACTTAGAAGCTTTAAGAGGGTATGACATACCTTAATGTGATCACTAGCTTTTTGGCATACTTAGGTATCTAAAGCCAAAACCTGGAAGTAGAGACAATAGTCAAGAAGCCAAAGTTGTGAAGATTAAATAATGTAACGGGGTGTGGATTCCCTGAGGAACACTGTAATTTGCCTTCTAGTTACTAGAAGAAGCTGAGACGCAAAAGAGAGATGACAAGCTAAATATTATAGGGGTTTATGTGCTGTTGCACCAAAAGCATGTTAACTTGTGTGATACAGTAGTTACTGGGCAGAAGTTTACAAGAATGCCAAATAAAGCATAATATAGAGCGGTTATGAAACATGATGGTAGATAATAGGTGGCTTTAAAAAAAGAGCATAACATCAGCTAGATTAACTCATAGATTGGGAGCATTCATTCATTCAGAAGACATCAAATTCAGCAGAGCATCAAATATCTGTGGATCCTGATGCGTTATTCTGATGTCCAAATGCACAGCCTCAGTACTACTGTCTTTGCTTATTTTAGGAGTTTCTTGGAGATCATTGCATTCATTCACTTATAGTGCCCCTGCCCTTCACTCTTGCTCTGTAATCAGAACAGACCTCTGCTTCCTAAATGCAGCACGACTGTATTTCATACCATTTCCTTCATCTTTGTTCATGCTCCTCCATTTGCTTAGAATGCCTTTATTTCTGACAAGTAAACTTCTATTTAGTCTCTTTCCTCCTACTTATTCTTTAGTACCTAATTCTAATGTCTCATATATACATATCTCTACATATATGTATATATACACATATACACAATATGTATGTGTATCTGTATTTTTTGTAAAGCATTAACTGCTACCACAGCCAAAGTTGGATACCTCTCCTCCTGTGTTCCTATAATCCTTTATATATACTTGTTACACCATTGTCTGGTAATGTTATGCTCAGTGAGCCTTGGTTTTGCCATATAATATGCACAAATGATAAGTAAGGGTATATTACTTGTGTAACAGCCAACAAAAGAGCACAAATTATTTATTTATTTTTAGTTTTTATGTATCCAGAGTTTTTATTAGTTAGCTCAATCTGTCCCTTGGAAGCTTTGTGATCTGCAAACTATTGAAGCTCTTCTGTCCCCGCCCCCCAAATTCTTCCCTACTGGGTTTATTCATATTTCACTAAATAAATACACAGTATAGAAATACATGGTATGTTCAAAATACTACACTAGCCATTAGGGAAACATAGATTAAAATCTTTTTTGTGTTGTGTGTCGCAGTGAATGTAGAAACTTGACACACTAATAATAATGCTGGAGGAAAATAGCAATATACATACGAAAGGATAAAAATGTGAGATACCATGGTGTGTTCAGAGAAGCATAGGTACTTCAGTATAGTTGAGCCATGTTGTATAGAGTAAGGAAGGGTGTCCAGACATCAGACTGGTTAGGTCATTCGGGTAATACACATGAAGGACCTTGTATGCCATAACCATATAGTCATTCTGGGATTATTTGTAAGTTTTTATTATTTTACAGGACTATATATATATAGACTATATATATATATTTTTTAAGGTAATTCAAGAAACTTAATTTTTGAAGAGACAAATTACAGAAGTATAAATGGGGTATGGAGGAACCACAAGTTCTTAGAAGAGAAGTACACGACTATATGTTAATTTAAAATTTTTATGTTAGTCTTCGGTTAGCATTACTGACTAGAATACTTCTCAACCATTGTAGATAACTCTGTGGTAATTATGAGTTATTTACATTACCTTTTTTCTCAATGATCAGAGTACTTCATGTTCTTAATTTTTTGGTTATCATTCCTTTGAAGTAGATTGGAGCAGGTATTATCTACGAAGAGGATTGTCTAGAGAGATGGAGGATATGAAGACAAATCTTCTCAACTAGACTTCGAGATTAGAATTGACTTTTCAGGATAAAATTCTCTTACCATTAATTTACTCAACCTAAAAGAAGGTTGTAAGGGTTTTCTTTGTATCTTGTAAACTGCATCCAGGATAAGCAGTGACGTACCTTTGCGCAATACCAGAATTTGGACTTAACACCATAAATTAGAGTTTACTTAATGGTACCATTGGTGTGAATAATACATGTGACTGTATTTCATAACATACAAACGGTTATTCTGCAATACTAAAATACTATTTTGAAACCTTTTTCTATCTCTTTCTTAGGGTTTCATATGTCCCCAGTGTATGAAATCTCTTGGATCTGCTGATGAACTTTTCAAACACTATGAGGCAGTTCATGATGCTGGCAATGATTCAGGACATGGAGGAGAAGCTCTTGCTCTGAAGCGGTGCAGTATAATAGTTTTGAAGTGTAATGTAGTGAATGTGTGTGATACCATTGTTTCATTGTGAATACTTAGTTTTTGAAAATAGTGTTTTTATATTATTTAATTTAAATCTGTCTTCATTTATTGTGGCTTCCTCGTTTATTGTTTTTTTTTTCTTCCTCCTTTATTGTTATAACTTATTCTATCCTTGACCAATAACTATATCAGCATCTACAACATGGTTCAGAGGATATGTTTTGAAAGAAGGTTGTGATTTATCAAAAGGTTAAATTATATTTAGCATACTCTGCTTAATAAAAAATGATATACTTTATTTAGAAGATTTTATAGTAAGTTATTAAAATAATTAATTTAGCCAAGAGTTAAATTTAATAATTATTTTTAAAAATTTCTTTTGTAATCACCAATATAATAACAAGCACACATACACATTCTGCTTCTTGGCAATTTTGCCTGACCATTTTAAAATTAAATCAAGCTAAAATATAATTACTTAGAAAGGCATTCAACAATATAACTTTCCTTTTCTTCTGCTATTGGTGAAAACTCTTTATCTTATATTCCCACTAAGGGAGAAATCTTGATTTTATTCTACTTGTAAAAAATTTGTTTCATGTTTTTCTTTAAAAAATGGCTCATAGTTGGTTATGACCACATTATGGTTGATAATAAAGAACTATAAAATATGGTTGTTTTAATTTGTTAAAATATGTGGGAAAACCAGTGCTGTTGGGATGTGTGAATCTTTCCTTTTCATGTGACTATTAATGCTCTTTAAGATTTTTGTGTATGAGTTAATAATTTTGGTACCATTCTTTTGTCATTTGTTAGGAAATAGATATAAAATATATATTTATATTAAATCATGTATAAGTGCCTTTATATTTAATGTCAATTTAACAGAGCTGCTTTTTCATCTACGAATTAGTGCCTAGTACGTGAATTTTCATTCAGTCTACCCTTAACTTTTCATCCAATGTTTAGCTCACTGAAACCTGGTTTCTGCCCTACCATGCTCTGAAACTATTCCCTCAAAGCCCAACAGTTAAAAAAAAAAAAAAGGATTATTTTCAGTTTTTATCTTAGTAGACCTTTGTTTTGGTTACGTATTACTGTGTAACAATCCACTCAAAACCTAATGGTTTAAAACATCAACAGTGTATTACTTCTCATGATTCTTTGATTTGACTGGGTGGTTCTGCCTTAAGTTATGTAGACTTGGGTTTTGAAAAGGCCAGAAGGGCCAAAATGGCCTCACATTCATGGCTGGGGGATATAACTGGATACTGGCTGGCAGCTCAGCTGGGGCTATATGTCAGGGGGCTCAGTTCTCCTTTATATGGACCTGTGTATGTGGCTGCTTTGACTTGCCCACAGGATAGCAGTTAGGTCCTAATAAAGAGCATTCCAAGAGGAAAGGAGCAGAAGCTGTCAGTCTTCTTAAGGTTTGGTTCAGAAGTGTCTGAATGTCACTTCTGCCCTATTCTATTGGTTAAAGTAGCCACAAGACTACTCAATGCCAGTTATGATTCAAGAGGCCAAGAAGTAAACTGTCTTTCAGTGAAGGGGTGGCTTTTACATATGAGAAGGGAGGAACTTGATGGCAGCCATCTTTGTAGACCATATGTCACAGTCTCTGCAAATTTGGTTTACTGGCTGTCTTTTGTTCTGCTCTTTTGAGACAACATACCATTGTTATCATTCTTTTTTGATCTGTTTAATGTATTCCTCTTCCTCTATATGTGTGATGATATCTACATCTATGACTTCCTCCTAAACTACATTCCCAACCTAGAATTATCTCCCAAGTTGCCTACTAGGTATCTTTTGATGTTCCAAAGGAACATCTCACTGTTGATATTTTGAAAACAGAGTTCATTATATTTCCTTCTAAACACTGATAGGCAAATTACTCTCACAAATTTGTTGAAGTGGCACTTTTTAAAAGATTAATTGGAATAACTAAGTTCACCCAATTAGAAACTGAATTGGATTATCTTCTTTGCAATTTGATTCAATTTAGTATGAGCCATTCAAGTATATTGTTATTAATTCCTCTCTTCATCATTTTAGTTTATACATGGATTTGGAAGATTAATAAAGAGTAGGGAAAACTTAAAACACACCCACAATTGTCCGTATGCATGTAAAGACTAAGTCTTCTCCAGTTGGCTTGTGGTCTCTACAAATAGATATGTTCCTAGGGCCACTTGGGAGAGAGGGAGGGATGGGGATGCACGCACACACACACACACAACAGAGAAATGAAAATTAGTGAAAGTGTCAGATAAAGATAAATTTTAAGAGTCAACAAAAGACACAGGAATCTATTATCTAATTTTACTTCTGTATTCAGAGATTAAAGACTTTACCTCAGAGTTTATCTCCATCATGAAGTGCTTTTAGGTAGAAGTGATCACTGTCTTTATGCCTCTGCTTTTATTTCTGTCATAGAACTGATGATCGTCTATTGCTTTTACTTGTTTACATGTTTACTTCCCCCGTTAAACTGAACAGCTTGAGAGTCTGGAGTAGACAAATTCTGTGGAACAATGAGTTAATTCTTTACTTATGAATGAGTACAAAAAATAGAGGACTCAATTCTCCATCTTTTACATTTTTCTTTGTTGGCAATTTCCTTCCTTTCCTATCATTAACCATGTTTCACAGATGAAGCTGATTCTGTCCCTTTACTCTCTACCCCCACCCCCATCCTAGAGAATATTTCTTCCACCAGTATTGTCCCGTTATCTTTTACCTTTCTCATATGCTTGTGCTGTAGTGGACTTGGTCTTCCCCATCATTAGAACTGATCCTGTTCTCCTATTCCTTTTGTACTAGAATGAATTCATTTGAGTATTTTCAGTCTACTCATTTCAGTTATTGTGTCTTCTACCATGGCAGCATTGCAGTGGCATGGAGCAAGGAGGGTCCCTTTATCTGCTGTTTACAATCCAACAGGGGAAGATACATGTTTCTTATACCCCGAATAATAATCCCAAATGTGTTTTCTCATGGAATCTCTCCTGCATTAGGACTTCGGGTGGTCTCTCACTATTCTGTATCAGACTGACTCTTAGATGAAGGGAACAAAATGTGAAGTTTTGCCAGGAAATAGCATTTCAGACTCAAAGAACAGAAAGAAGCCAGTAATGCTGGAGCTAGATGAGTGAGGGGGAGAGTGGTAAGGCAGGGACTAGACTGTACAGATTTTATAGTCCTTATTAGTGAGTTTAGATTTTATACTAACTGCAATAGGAAGCCATGGATACTTCTTGCTGGTAAATTAATGGTATTTTGTTTCTGGCTCAGGCATTTGACAGTTCTATCATTTCCATGATAAAATGTTCTTCCACTTATAAGTAACATACTCTAGGAATACAATTATTCTCCTAAGGGATTTATATGTATATTCCACTATGCATAAAATGTACAGTAGTTTTTTTAAGAATTGAGAAAACTAGAATACTAATATACAGTCACTAGCCATGACTTGTTAAAGAACATTAACTATTAATTCCTGTTTTTCCCAATGTATGTTTAGAGATGACATAACACTACTTAGACAAGAGGTCCAAGACCTACAAGCTTCACTTAAGGTAAGAATAAAAATGATTTTACGTGTTTATTTTCAATGTTCCAGATAAAAAAGTCTTAAAATTTACTAATTAAAAGGCATTTTTTTCCTTTAGGAAGAAAAATGGTACTCAGAAGAATGAAAGAAAGAATTAGAAAAGTTTCAAGGGCTACAGCAGCAAGTAATTGCTTTTAAATACTTGAAGTGTGTTTTTAGTTGTTTATTTTCATTGCTGAAAATTAAGCATAATATTTTTTTGTAAGCAGGTGGCCTGATATGAATAACTTCCTAATTTGTTTCTATGTGTTTAATATCCTGCATGTATACCCGTTTTAATATTAATGAATGCAAATGAATATAACCAAAATATGGGAATCTAAGATATAACTCTAAAGGTGTTCCACTAAGCATCATTTACCTATGTGTTGTTTTTTTTTTATATCAGGCTACATTATTCTTATTTTCTGACAATATATCTAAATGTTTAAAAAGTATAAATAAGTTCAGACAACAGTGAAACTCTTCAAAGAATTGGTGACAAATTGGAAATCACTAAAATGTCTGTTAGGAGGGAAAGAACTATTAACTGCAGATCGTTTATATTAGTGGAGATCGTTTGAAAGCATGGGAAAACTCTTGTATTAATGTTAGATTTTAAAAAACTCAATAAAAATGTTTATGTGTCCTTGTACACACACAGATACATATGCTATACAACTTTACAAAAAAAAATACATGAGGAAAAGAAAAGTCACTGTGGTAACAGAAGTGGTTATTTTTAGTGATTTCGTTTGATATCCTAGATTCTATATATATAAATATATACATATATTTCATAATCTTTATAGTTTAATATATTTTCTAAGGAAATGTCTTAATCCAATTACGAGTTTTACACTAAAATTATCTTGACTTTTATACGAAAATTACATAAAGAATCCTAGAATAATTTTACCTAATGCATATATAGTTTTCATTTATAAGAATAAAGTGGATACCCTTTAACAGTAGCTTTAATATTTTTATAAAGGAATTAATAATCCTTTTGCACATTATCTTAGCACATTGTGACTCTTAGTCTTTTTGCCTTTTTTATCTTTTCATCAAAAATCGTCATTCGGACTAGAGAAGAAAAACAAATGGATAAAAAGATATGAGTCTTATTACTATTCAGCTTCTGTAATTGAGGATACATTAAAGAGGTTTTTAGTAATCTAAAATACTTATAGTTTACTTACTCATGTTTTATGTAGATGTTATTAACAATCAGAAATGGGCTATATTGTTTTCTGTACCTGAAAACACAGAGGAAATTGTTTCCTCATTTGAGACAACTGTTTTACATTTAATACATTAAATACATCTTCCACAGTGCAATTGCCTTAAAAAGAAATTTACCATTGGGGAAAGTGTATTTTAAATATTGATGATTATTAATAGTCAATATGCTTAAATCAATGTGTAGGAAAATAAAAAGTCAGATACACTGTGAGAAGCCTTATTAAACTCTTCTAGATATATATAATTTTTAGAATATGGAAGTAATGACCAGGTGGTATATTATTTTATTCCTAATGCATGTGGTAAATTAAATCTTATGGAATATATTCTTTATTTCTGCTTCTTTTAAAGACAGTTTATGATCCTGAATTAAAAATTTATGATTTAAAAGCCATTTTTTAGAAGTGATTGCTTCATGGCCTATTTTAGCTTATGAAAATTTTCAAATATTATAGGACTGAATCTTACCTGCTAACTTGAGTATTTGCTTTAGAATCTATATTTATAATTGTAATAATTTATCTTATTTATCTGTTATTGGATTTATGGGATTTAAGATGCCATCTATTGCAAGACCTAAAAATCTAATAATATGTTAACATACAAAAAGTCTTAGAGGAACTGAGCTGTATTTAGATCTTTATGCCAGTCTGCTTAGTGTTACCTTAGTGATCTTGAAGAATGTAAGCAGGCCAAAATTTAATTTTCGTCAAAATCTTGCTACTTACCTGACAGATTGTGGCTTTCAGAGATTTTTTTTTTCACATTGGCAATTGTAACAGCATTGTCTTTTCCTTTTAATGCATTTGTCTTTTGTTTTCATTGAGGAGTTTAAACCTGATGGATTAGTAGCTGATTCACCAGCAGGTAACTTTACTTGAAGCTATTGTTTTTTCCATTTTTATTTTTCATCTTTCTCATTCTTTCTTATTTCTTTTTCTCTGATGCCTGCTACGTGAATTTTGTTTTGTGGATACTTCATGGCTCTAAAACAGTGAAGATTAACAGTCATATTCTAGGCTGAGCAGCATGTTTGTTGCCTGTGAACTTCATAATTTAATCAGTTAACGAAAATCTTAGTGTCTCCTTAGATCATTATATTCTGAAGTTATAAACAAAATTCTGGAATATTACATTAATATGGTTGTTTAGTGAAAATTTAAATCTATATTAAAGAGATGCACTCTTTTTCTCTTGAAATGAAGGAAAGATGAAACTAGCATCTTTGTAATGGACTTTAACTGGAGAAATGCTCAATGAATTAATCAGAATTATATTTTGAGGTTAGCTGTTGTATTTAATGTCCCTCTGATATCTCTTTTCTTTGTTAGAATGAAATAGTAGAAGTTTACTGCATATTTTAGTTGATTATTTTACATAAGGCCTTGCTTGTTCTTAAAACATTTCTAATTACATTTCATATTATAGTACATTTTATCAGAGGAGAGAATGTATTCCTTTTTGGTCAGTTGACAGATTTAGGACAATAACTGAAATATGAAATCAAAATAATCTTTAAACAAACATTTATGTCATTTGGGTGTGATGCTGAGTATTCCTTTCATTTGTTTTATATGTTTGTAAATTATGACTTTGACCTTAAATGAAACATATGCTTAATTCTTGAAATGTGAAGATACTCTGCTTGTAATTGGATAGTAGACTCATGTTGATTGTCTTTAATTACTACAATGATTAAAATATAAGTAATAACAATTAGGAAATGTAATTAATATTGTGTTTCAATAGCTACTGTACTTTTTTTGTAGAACTACAGTCTTTGGAACGACAATTAGAAGAAGCTCAAACAGAAAATTTTAATATTAAGCAAATGAAAGACTTATTTGAACAGAAAGCAGCCCAACTTGCCACTGAAATTGCAGGTAAAATGAATCAGAATTTTTTTAGCCAATAAATCAGTCTCATTACCTTTTTACCATTGTATGTTTGAGAAATAAACATCGTATTTTAGTGTGATAAAGCATTTGTTAGACTTAATATGGTGATGATTAATGGAATTTAATGGTAAGAGTGTTGCTATAATGATAACAGAGTGCTCTATAAATTGTTTCATTTGTCCTCTCATCTCTGCCTTTCAAAAGACTCACTTTACAGAAGATGAATTTTCTTTTGGGGTATGCTTAAAGATTAACAAGTAACATTTTGAAGAAGTTAAATAATATAGAGTTAGTATTTGTTTATGCTATCAATTACATGTAATTTTTTCAACTACATGCTTTTGGGTAAAATATTATGTATGATTAAGTATACATTAAAATGCTAATTAGTAATTTAGTGTGTGGAATTTACGTAGACAAAGACATTTGATCATTTTAAATTTATCATTTAATGTAATTAGAAGCACAATTTTATTGTATATATTTATAGTTATCTAAGGAATGTGAATTTGAATTAGAGTGATATATATATAGATAGATACAGATATAGCTATGTACTGGAATATAATTTATAAAACTGTTCTTCTATAAAGTTAATGTCATGAAACTAATATTTATATAACTATCCTTAGTTAGATATAAAGTCAAAATATGATGAAGAAAAGAGTCTTCGAGAAGCTGCTGAACAAAAAGTGACACATCTGACAGACCAATTAAATAAAGAGGCGACTGTAATTCAAGATCTGAAGACTGAACTGGTAATTTAGAAACCATTATTAGACTATAAACCTTATTTGAAATTGAAAAATAAAATATGTACTCTGATGAAACTTTTTAGAAATACAGCTTGAGTAAAATGGAGGAAATAAATTCTCCATAGTTTTACCCCCTACATATATGAATTTTAAAGTAAAAATTGAAGTTTACAATACATAATTTATGATTTTAACATTCTTATTGTTTCTGTCTTAATATTATCTGTCTTACTTAGTAGTTTTCATATCTGCATCTCTGATCTTACCATCCTTTGAACTTTGTTTTGTAAATCCACCTACTTTTAGGATACTTTTCTAGCTTCGATTTCAGATTGGACAAGTGTAACATCAAGTCATCATATTTCCTCCATAACTATATTTCTGTCACTGGTACTACCCATTTTCAGCACTCTCCCCAGGCTTAACAACCTGGGATCTGTTCTTGCCTCCTTCCTGTCCTTTATTTAGTACTTAATAGATATATGAATAAATGAATCAACTATATTGAACCTGCAGCAGACTCTAATTATGCTTATATTTGCTCCTCCTTCATTTTATTACCAGTTTCCTAAGATAGAAAATGAAAGAATTTAGCATTTATCAAGTGATTGTTATTACCAGTGAGTGTACTTTGGGAAGGAAGGGAAAGCAATTAAAGCACTGAGGACAACCGTGAATTTGCTAGTTTGCACGTTGAGTGGTAATACTATTAAATATGAGGCAGAGCGGGAAAAGGAGAGGACTGTTGAAGGGAAGACATTAGTGTTTGATGTTCGGAATCTAATAATTGACATTAAAGATTATTTTTATTTTGATTTCTTTGCAGTAAAATTATTTTAAAAATATGTTATTTTAGTTTCACTGTAATTTTTAATTGAAATGGAAATGTGTTGCTTCATAGCTTCAGAGACCTGGTATAGAAGATGTTGCTGTGCTAAAGAAAGAACTGGTCCAAGTTCAAACGCTAATGGATAACATGACCTTGGAACGTGAGAAAGAATCTGAAAAACTCAAAGATGAATGCAAAAAGTTACAAACAGAGTATGCTAACTCAGAGGTAAGGAAGTTCACTGCACTTAAATGAGATTATTGTTAACTTGTTTAGTGTATACTGTTGAGTAAAGCCAGGATTTGAGATTTTTTTCTGAAGACCTATCAAACAGTATTTGCCTTTCTTTCATTTGGTCTGAGTAATATTTGTATATAGTCAGTATGGTTTGATAGTATTTTTTATTTTTGTTTTATGAAGCTAGAAACTTAGAGACGAATGTTTGCATTAAAGAGTATTATTCTATTTAACAAATGGTATATTGTGGAGAAATGATATTTAAAGTTAAATTTGCTCCAGGCTAGTTAATAAGTTTTAATTGAATTTACCTAAATTCAGTTTGGGTAAAGGAAGTGTGATTTAATTTTCTTCAATTGTATTACCAATATTTAGAAAAAAATATTCAAGAAAGGCTTATTTTCTAGTAGACTTGTTTTTTGTTTATCAATTATTGAATTATGTGGTTGAAAGAAGTCTTAAAAATCATCCAGTCTAACACTGCATCCAAGAATTCCCTTTATAGCATCTCTGGTAAGTGATCTACAACTCTTGCTGGGTGATACATTTCTTCATAAGTCAACCATTCCATTGAGTTGACATTTGTTTCCCTGTAATTTGCATGCACAGGTTCAGTTTTCAGCAATTACACAGAATAAATTGTTCTTTTTTTCCACATGAAATATTTGAAGACTATTCATATTTACTCTGAGTTTTCTGTCTTCCAAGATAAACATTCTCAGTTTCTTCTATTGCTCACGTGACTTTGGCCTGTAAATCCCTTATGTAATTATGTCAGTGTATGACAAGCTCTGGGATATGTAGTAAATATTTCTCTTAAAAATCCTAGCCTTTGTTCTTTTTTTACTGTATTATAGGAGATATTTTATTATAACTACTACTATGTGCAGTTCTTAAGCTCCCTTATGTGATGTGGATGTTTGTTTTTCATGTTTTCAGTTTAAAAAGTTAAGTTGTAGTGATATTTTAATTTGCATCTCTTAGAGTTTTTCAGCTTGTGATCTAAAAGCCACTCTATTCATAATTGGTAACATATTAATAAGCCAATGAAGTATAAATATTATAGATAACGTATGTCACTCTTTAGTTTACTTCCTCCTATATCTTATCAATGGGGGAATGGTAAAAGTTTATGGTATAACACATATAGGCATGTGAGAATTTATGATGCTTAACACTTCAGACTTCATGAACCTCAGGTGTAGATTTCCCAAAAGTGATCTTTGTAGCCCAGTGACATTTAATCTCACAACTTTTCAAACAATTTCAGGGAGTTCATGAATTTATCAAAGCCAGATAAAAGCTCCCAATGTATAATTGAGGAGAGTCTGAATCATAGAATCTCATGAGGAAAAAAGCCTGATTCAAACAATGCTAAAGTAGAAATACTTGAACCTAGGTGAATCTAGTCATTTATTTCTGTGGTTCAATAAGAATTACTTTTAATTAAATCTGCCTGATTACTAGTATTTCTCAAATACTAGTAAAAAAAAGTTACACTCTTTTGATTAAAAAATTCCTTTAATGTTATTTGAAATTTCAACATAAGTGTAATAGGGTGACTAAAATTGAATCACAGTAATGGTAGTTTTAGAATACATCTATTTTAATGTGCAATCCTCTTTGACCTTTTCCAACTGAGAATTATGGAGTTATACATACACATCTTATATAAGTAGAGTTTGACCAAAGAGAATACACTTACATATTTTGGGAAAAATATATGTGGGAAAATATATCTAAGTAATATTTTACTTAAGGATTACTCTATATGGGACGGTGTAGTTCAGTGGTAGAGTGCATGCTTAGCATGCCTAAGATCCTGGGTTCAATCCTTAGGCCCTCCATTTAAATAAAAAAATAAACGTAATTACCCCCCCGCAAAAGAATTACTCTAAGTTTAATATGGAGGATTTTTATAAATTTGTTTTTATTCATGTAGATTAAAATATGTTTATATATAATGAGAATAGGTCATTAGAGATGAGAAAGTTTTAACTAGACATAAAAGATTTGAGGTGAAAGGGTTTAGTATCTTCCCACATTGTCCACCTGTCAACATGGGTGATGAAACAATGATTTGTTTTAATTTAATTTTTTTTTTTTTAAGTATAGTCAGTTTACAGTGTGGTGTCAAAGTCTGGCATGATGTTCAGTCGTACACATACATACATATGTTCCTTTTCAAATTTTTCATTATAGGTTACTATAAGATACTGAATATAGTTCCCTGTGTTACACAGTATATATTTGTTTATCTATTTTATACGTAGTAGTTAGTATCTGCAAATCTCGAAATCTCAATTTATACCCCTTGGTAATCATAAGTTTGTTTTCTATGTCTCTGGATCTGTGTCTGTTTGGAAACAATGATTTATTTTTTTCTCTAGAAAAGATATTTCTGAGAAAGAAGAAAAGTGGCTTAGAAATCCATTCTTCACATTTTAATTTCTTTTAAGTTTTCCTAAAATGTATCTTTCCAAGTGTTTTGAAATAAATTTTAAAATACAGGGATTTGTTCTTTCAGAGTAATTGTTGATTTAATATTTCATCATATTTTTAATAAAACAAGGATACTATTTACTCGCTGTTCAGTTAATAAATATGTAGTGATCAAGACCTCAGATTATGCTGAAATATTTTGAATAGCTTTAGGAAATAGTAGCTTGAGAGTCAGAGCAGTATATTGTTATTAGAAACAAACTCTTTTTGAGCACTTAGGTTTTGGACACTATGCTAGGCACTTTAAATATGTGGTTTCATTTGTTTCTTTTATCCCTGTAAGTTAAGTATTAAGTTTGTTTTAACCATGTAAGTTAAGTACTAAGTTTGTTTTATGTGTAGGGAATTTGGGCTCATTGAAGTTAAATAACTCATTCAAGGCCATGTACCTAATATAAAGAAGGTAGCATTAGATCCCAGGTTGTATACAAAGCCCGTGTTCTTTTTGTATCATGTTATCTCCCATTTTAGGTGATCTGATGATTGCCTTGTAAGTAAATTTGTGCTATTAATCTTTACTTAATACTTATTATTATTACTTTTTAAATTTTGACATATTGTATTGAATATAGCTTAAAATACCTTTGAGTTGTGTCTCATACCATTTCCATATGAAAAAAATTACCGTCTTAATCTTCCATCTCATTTATTTGTTTATAACTCTTTTAGCTTCTGCTTACTCTTTAAATATATGACATGTATTTTATTAATTTATTAAAATTCCATTCTATTTATTCTCAAACATGCTAATAAATTATAGCACTGAAGGAACTTAATAGAAAAAAATTTTATTTTTTATATTACTGCTTTAATTGAACCTAAATATTGACATCAGAAACAAAACACATTAAAAGAATTAAAGAAGTGAAAAATGCAGTGGTTTATTTGATATTTCTAGTTTAGGCTGAAGATATATAATCTGGTGTACATTGTTAAATATGTTCCATTACTGTCATTGAAAATATACCTTATGCATTTGTAGACAGTTCATTTTTTTGGTCCAGATATTTTAAAAGGCATATAGAAAAATAACTCATTTTAAAGCATTTAAAAGGGCTTTATAAATAATTAGCTATTCTTTAGATCAGAAATTAAGGCTTTAAAGGTTAAAAAAAGTATTATTTCCAAAAATCTGCATTTTTGAAAATATCAAAATGGTAATCAGCTTATTTGGTGTTGTCTTTAATGAAATGATTCTTTAAAAATTTTATTTCTATTCCAAATATACTCATTTGAGTCCTAATTTTTAAAGCTAAAAAGTTTAAAAAGATACGAAATAAGTAATATTACACTCATGCATAGTTATGAAAGAGCATTTGAATATCTTTTAAAAGTATGCTAGTGTAAGAGATCAGAGATTAGTAGTGTGTTTGGACTTTTTATCGTGTGTTCAGTGTGTACTTTTGTCAGTCTTATCTTCCACCTTTCATCCATCATTTTTTTTTTTCTGCTTTCTAATGGAGATGCTTAAACTTGAGGTAATGTGTTTTTGGAAGGCTTTGAATAATAGTAATACTTCTAATATAGCACCTTCTTTCATCGTATGGCAAATTTTGTGTTTCAAGGCAATATAAGAACTTCAAAGATATACTCATTTTTGTTTTATTAACCAAGCAAACTTTTAACCATCTTTAAAATAATTATTTGCTAAGAGTAGTAGAATTTGAGGACAATAATTATAATCCTAAAGCACTAGCAGGATGTTTGCTTGAAATATCATTCTTTAATTCTTTTGTAATTTATAGTTTTCTAGTAAAATTTGATGTTAAATTCAATAACATGGCTTCAAGGGAATGCAGGCTATTTTATAGGATCTTATATACTGTTTTCATGGGAACAAATATTTGTTAACTTCTAGGATATAGAGTCACTCATCCCTTTAGTGAGTATTTTTTGAATGCCTGAGTGCCAGCAACTATTTTAGGTGTGGGGAGTACAAGAGTGAATTAAACAGAGTGCCTGCTCTCATAAAGCTTATCTTCCTTTAGCCAAATAATATGTAAGTAAACCAAATCATGATAGAAAGTCGGTTCATGCAAAGTGCTATAAAGAAAAACAAAGCAAGATACAGGCAGTAGTGGGGCTGGAAGTAATATGGGACAGTTTTAGAATGATCAAGGAAGATATCCTCAACGAGGTTACATGGGAAAGAATGAAGTAAGCAAATAGTATGGTGAGTAACTGGGAGCAGCATTCTCAGGAAGAGGGAATGCAAGTGTTACAGCCTCCGGGCACAGATGAGCTTCGCCTGTTAACTAGTAAGGAGTGTCAGTGTGGCTTGAATCTTCTTTGTTTGAATTTCACCATAGTGATAACTAAATAGTGAATGTATTTATTTTCTTTGAAAATTTTGTCTTCAATCTGTATTTTTTCTTAACTAGAAACATGATACATGATCATTGTAAAAAATTAAAATGACTCATATTGTGCAGTGGAGAAAGTGAAAGTTTCCTGTAATTCACTCCCATTTCTCCTCTTCCCCACAACTAAAATGTACCTTTAGGTATATACTCTTCCCACATCTTTCTTTTTTCCCTCTTTGAGTAAATTAAATTTAAAAAAATTCTTGCTTTTATATTTTTAAAAATATGAATTATAATTTTAAAAAACACATATTTAGTGTACAAAGGATACATTATAAAATTATGTATAAGAACATATCTAAAAGCTATAAAAATAACAAAATTGGGATATGTTTTCTTTGTTTAGTTTCTTCTGCATGTTGGAATTTATCAGCAAGATAGACATGTTACATCTTACAGACTTTAAAGTGGAATCGGTATTTCAATGAAATATACTCAAAATTTGCACTTTAGTACATACTGTTTATTATTTCTGTTTATTATGTGCGAGATACTCTAGTCATTCCTTTGATAGGATATTTACAAGTAGGGATTTAAATATAATTTCTTTTCTTGTGTGATAAGTAGGCATTTGTGTTACATGATTAAAACATAGTAATTTGAAATAGCCAGGTTGTTTTAATGTTTTTATTAATATCCATAGTGTTGCTAATAGAAAATGATTCTGAGATTCAGAGTTGTTAGATACAGCAATTTGAAGTAAACTCTTAATACCTATAACCATGTGAAGGATGCATGACCATTTTAAGACAGAAGGTGTTAGGATATACTTTAAATTGAACACAGTTAAAAAGACATGAATATTTAAACATTCCCTTTTTTGAAATATATGATATATATATATATATATATATAATATATATATATATATTTTTTATACATATATTTTCCATAAAAGGTAAGGCCATGAACATATCTCAGACATGCTGCCATTCCCCAAAACATTTTCAGACCTCTTTTAGTTGACTTTAAACCAGTTGGGAAAACACTCAGAAAACTAGTTTCATTAATTTATGGTTATTAAATAAGATAAACCCAAGTGTTTGATCATTCAGTTCACCTACCTTGTTTACTAGTTTGTTTCTAAAACTTATATATTCATCCATTTATAGTGGATTTGGTTTTGTCACTAGTGAGAATCTTTAAAAAGAAAAAAGGTGCCATGCATTCTGGAAGGGTTTCCAAAAGAAATAGCAAAAGATCTTTTGGCATTATTTTTATAATAAATTAGTAGCCTTCTAAGGTTTCCCCCTTGATGATGAAAGTACTCATTTGTAATATATAATATAGTAACTGCTGATGTATTTGTTAAAATTTTTAAAAAAGTTTACCATATTCATATTATAAAGTTTATTTACTAACAATGTAAACAATGAATTAGAAATACAAAGTTCTTTTCAGTTGTAGGAAACCATACTTTAAAAACAGTACTTAGTCTCTGTAGTGGTTAAAACTTTCATGTATAGAAAGTTTGTATTTCCAAGATCTTTGCTTATCTTCCTCTTATATTATTTACTAAATGATCAAATCATTGTTTCAATAATAGACATTAATTTTATTTAAAAATGTTAAAATGTATTAAAGCAAATTCATGTCCAGCTATTATCCATGATCATAGTGTGATCCAGGTTAGTGAAACTACATATAATTTCTGTTTGATAACTTCTATAGACAGGTACTTTCAATTACAGTGAAAAAGATGATTCACCACCTTTAAAGGTGTTTCTGTGTTGGTTGTTTGCATTTAACATGATTTTGAAGTAAAAAGAAAAGGCTATGCTATAGAAGTTGGGAGAAAATACAGGCATGACTTGCATATCCTTTTTAAATTCAGGATTAAAGTATAGAATTTAAAGCCAGTAAATTCAAGTTTGCAGTTTGATGCTTACTTCAGACACATAAAATAGGATGTCAACTTTTCACTTACTGTATTATTAAATAAAGTTGTTCATTTTGGATAAATTTTAAAAATTAATTTTCAGTCAAAGAAGTTGTGGGGTGGCAGTAGAGGGTAGTAAGATAAAGAACCAAGTTGAAATTTCTAAGGATTATTTCAATTTAACAACAACAATGACAAAAATCTATGGAATCTTAAAACCTCTGGATGCTTTCATTTCCTTTTTCATTTTAGTTTGCTCTAATTTTTTCTTTTCTTTTTTTTCTTTTTAGGCCACAGTAAGCCAGCTGAGAAGTGAACTTGCCAAACGCCCCCAGGAAGTTGCTGTATATGTGCAGGAACTACAGAAACTTAAAAGTTCAGTTAATGAATTAACACAAAAAAATCAGGTGAGAATTTAAAAACTATATATAATGGGGAATTGATTTTGTATATCTTAAATTTTAATCTTGTGTATGTTATTTATATATTGGCACAGTACAGTGTGAGTTAAGTTTTTTTTTTTTTTTAATGTTACGTACATTCACAGTTACGCAACCTGTCTCCAGAACTCTTTTCATCTTGGAAAACTAAAACTATATTCATTAAACAGTATTAAACAATTCCCCATTCACTGTCTCCCCTGACCCAAACCTTTTTTACTTTCTATATCTATGAATTTACTATTCTAAGTAACTCATATGAGTGGAATCACAGTATTTGTCTTTTTGTGCCTGGTTTAGTTCACATGGGATAATGTCCTCAAGGTTCATCCATGTTGTAGCCTGTGTCAGATTCTCCTACCTTTTTAAGGATAAATAATATTACATTGTACGTGTGTTATCATATTATCTATTCATCTGTTGATGGATACTTGGATTGCTTCCTTCTTTGGGCTATTGTGAATAGCGCTGCTTTGAACATGGGTATACAAATATCTGTTTGAGACCCTGCTTTCAGTTCTTTTGGGTATATACCCAGAAGTGGAATTGCTGGATCAGATGGTAATTGTTTTCAATTTTTTGAGGATTTCACCGTACTGTTTTCTATAGTGGCTGTATCCTTTTAAATTCCTATCAGCAGTGTACAAGGATTCAACAGTTTCTCCATATCCTTGCCAAAATTTGTTATTTTCTGTGTTTGTTTTTGTTTTTGTTTTTTTTATAGTAGCCATCTTAATGAGTGTTAAGGTGGTATCTCATCATGGTTGATTTGCATTTCCCTAGTGATTAGGTTGATGAGCATCTTTTCATATGCTTGTTGGCCATATAATTTTAGTTGGGTTGTTTGTGTTTTTGTTGAGTTGTAGGAGTCCTTTATATGCTTTCGATATTAATCCCTTATTGGATACATGATTTTGCAAATATTTTCTCTCATTCTTTAGGTTGCCTTTTCACTCTGTTCATTGTGTCTTTTTGTAAAGGAAAAACACTCCTGTGTGTCTCCTCTACTCTCAGTACTGTACTGCAACTTCACATCTGACATCAGATGTGTGGGTGTTCTGTATATCAACAATTCTGCGACACCAGCTGGGTGTCCGACAGTTTAACTCAATTCTTACACTATTTACCTGGAGCTGGCATCAGATTAAGGGTGCAGTCCCACCAGACTGCCTGAACACCCGTACCTTCCCCACACCCCAATTCAGACACCAGTTCAAAGTCCATCTTGTTACTTGTACTTCTGAGCAACTGGCTATAAATGGGAGGTTCCCAGGCCTCTGCCTCTGGTTCAATTAATTTGCTAGAGTGACTCACAGAACTTGGGAAAACATTTTACTTATTACATGACTGGTTTGTTATAAATGACTGTAACTCAAGAACAGCCAGATGGAAGAGATGCATAGGGCAAGATACGTGGGAAAGTATATGAAGCTTCCATGCTTTCTCTGGGAGCTCTCCACACGTTCATCAACCTGAAATCTCTCAAATTTCTTTCCTTCTTTACATAGGCACAGATGATCAAATCACTGGCCATTGGTGATTAAATCAACCTTTAGCCCCCTCTTCTCTCCCTGGGGAGCAGGTAGGGTTAAAGTTCAACCCTTCCTTCAAGTTTGGTGCCGCTAGCACCCGCCCCCATCCTTAGAGCTTTCTAAAGAATCACCTCATTATTAAAAACTCATAGGTGGCTGAAGGGGGCTTGTTATGAATAGCAAAGGATATCTTTATTGCTCTTATCACATAGGAAATTCCTAGGGTTTTAGGAGCCCAGTTCCAGAAATGGGGACCAGGACCAAATGTATATTTTACAGTATCGCACCTTGGATGCACAGAAGTTTTAGATCTAATCCAATTTGTCTGTTTTTACTTTTCTTGCCATGTTTTTGGTGTCATATCCAAGAAATCATTGCCAAATTTTGTCATGAAGCTTTTCACCTGTTTTCTTCTAATAGTTTTGTAGTTTTAGATCTTTGATCCATTTTGGAAAAATTTTTTACAGCATAAGGTAAGGGTTCAGTTTCTTTCTTTTGTATTTGGATATCCAGTGTTCCTAGCACCAGTTGTTGAAAGGACTGTCCTTTTTTCTATTGAATGGTCTTGGCACCCTTGTTGAAAATCATTTGACCATGTGTGAGTATTTATTTCTGGGTTCTCTATTCTTATTCTGTTGGTTTAGATGTCTTTTTAAATGTCAGTACCACATTGTTTTGACTACTGTAGCTTTCAATAAGTTTTGAAATCAGGAAGTGTGAGACCTCCAACTTTGTTCTTATTCTGTATTTTTTTGTAATGTTAATATTTTCCACTTTGTTTCTTTAAAGATGAGCAACAGATAATATTTAGTTTGGAGGCAGGGCAGGCATGGTATTAGTACTTTTTCCCCCCATATCTTTACTTTTTTGTTGGTGGAATAATAGGGAGTTATTAAATCTTTTTACTCAAAGGTATGGTGAATTTGTTGGCTTTGCTTTAAATAACTTGAACCTAGTATTCTGATGAAATATAACAAGGAAAAATCAAGACAGAAAGTAACATGGTAGAAGGGAAAAAGAGATGAGAATAATTGGTTGTAAATAGTAAGCTTCTTGTCACAGCCAGGTGAATGAACTTGGGAGCACATCCTCCAAGTCTTGTCAAGTTTTCAGAGACTGTAGTACTGGCCCATGGCTTACTATAGTCTAAGAGAGACCTTGAGGTTGAAACATCCAGCTAAGCTGTTTCTGAATTCCCTGACCCTCAGAAAATGTGTGAGATAATAGATAAAATTTTCAGCTCCTAAGTTTTGGGGTGTTTGTTGCTTGTGCCCTTGCACAGTATTTCTCAAACTTCTTGATCTCAAGACTGCTTTATATTCTCAAAAGTGTCATGAACCCCGAAGAGCTTTTATTTATTTATTTTTTTGGTTGCATCTATGGACAGTTATGTCAGAAATTAAAATAAACTAAAAATATATGTTCATTATTTTATTTAGAAAACAGTAACCATTAGATATTAACATAAATAACAAAAATCTTATTAAAAATGTCTATTTTCCAATATAAAAAATAGTGGTGGTAGTTTACATTTTTTCAGTCCTCTTTAATGTCTAGCTAATACAGGACAGATGGATTCTTCTATCTGCTTTTACCTTTAATCTGTTGTGATATGGTTGAAGTGTGCATAGAAAACTTAGTTTTACACAGATGTAGTTGGAAAAGGGAGGACTAAATAGCCTTTTCAGATAATTGTAGCTATTTTTATTTGATATTGTACTGAAATTAGATAAGGTATAGTTTCTCAAAAGTTAGTTGCAGTGTAGATTCTGAAACCATATCAATGCAGTTTTTGTACTTTGTAACACTGAAATTCATTCCTCTGTCTTGCCTTTTGAATAGACCTTTCCTATGCATGATTTTTATAACATAATGCATTAGTCATGTGAAAAATACTGGTTCACTGAGTTATGCAGATTTCCCAGATATTGAACAGTTCACTGTACAGTATAAAACAAGTCACATTTGTCAACATCACCATCAATCTCAGTACAGGCTTTAAGCATAAGGAAGTGTCAAGCTCGTGGTGGTAGATACAAGTTTTCCAAAATTCTAAGCTTCATCTTGAAGCTTCAGTTTTATCATTGGCAACCAACGGGATCACTTCTATTCTTTGACATGACAGATTCTCTTCCTACCCAAGTCTGAATAATGATAGTTCGTCCGTGATTCTTTCCAGTTGAAATAGCGTTTCAAGGAAAAAAGCAACTAGCTCAATTGCATAAATGCTTTTCTATGTGACAATTACATTCTTTGGTATGCAGCCAAAGTGATCCATATATACTTCCTATTTTTTCACACAGTTTTTCTTTTTTCTTGTTACAAATACTGCAGCTATGAACTTTCACCATAAATCTCATGCATTTGTGCAGGAATTAAATTGTTATGTACACTCATGTGAAATTGCTGGGCTACTGGCTACATACATACTCATATTTACTAGGTGATCCCAAACTGTTTTCCAAAGTAATTATACTAGTTTACCATTTTCTATTTCTCCATCAACACTTGGTGCTGACTGATTTTTAAAATTTAATCTTTTTATGGCTGATAAAAACCTCCCTGCCTCCCTGTCCCTCCTTTTTTCTCCTGTCAAACTCTATGTAGAAAACATCTACATACACTTTAGTTTTATCTTTGTCCCTCAATTTGATTTTTAATTTCTTTTGAGATTAGAGTTGACCTTCTGCCTCTTGGAAGTTGGCCAGATGTGTACATGCAGCAGATGTTTATGATCAGTGTAGTTTGTTACGTATTTCTGAAACATCAAACCGTTAATATTTATGAAACAAACATCATATATATATTATATATATATATATATTCACACATGCCTATATACGTGCATACACACTGTTAAAGGAAGTACTCTGTCTATTTTATGAGCACTACAGGGAATCAAGATGGTTTAGTGTGGTAAAAATGGAATTTTTTATTAGGGGATAAGAGGATTTTCTACTAATCTTAATAATCTTTACAGAAGTGTAATACTTGACAATTTTTTTTCAAAGTGTTTTCTTGCTTAGGATTTTTTTCACCAGTTAGAGCAGGAGCAAGCAGAGAGGTGCATCTATCTATCGCTCGCTCTCTTTTTTTTTTTTTTTTTTTTTGAATTTTTGCCTTCTGCCTCCCTCGCCACTCCTCACCCTTTGTCCTTGATAAATCATAATTGTTGACACTGGTGATATCCAAGTGTTGTAAATTTGGAAATCTCTATGCTTGGTCTTTTGAAGGCTATTACATGAAATGCCTTGGCAGCTTTTGTGGGTCATAGGCAGCATCAGGGTGGATAGATTACATTTTAAAATATAATGAATGGGAAAAATAGTTGCTTTTATGTTAATGTCAAGTTCTCAGCATTAAGCCAGTGTTTTTTTAATTACTGACTTGGAAAACTTAAAAACGAGAGGAATATTGAGGGAGCCTCCTTCTTAGTTTCTAATAAGAATCATATTCTGACATTTAAACAATTCTGCAGCTTAGTTTAACTATTTCTGTATGATTCTGAACAAAATCATATGTTTATTTAAAGCTACTAATGTGATTAACATGGGTCACTGTAAGAGACTGACTGTTTTCTGGGTTACACCTCTTATCCATTTTCCATTCTTCATTGCTCTCCACTTTCCAACGGTCCCAGTATTAAGGTGCTCATAGGCCAGAGCGAGAGCCAGATGTGGCAAGTAGTTGTATCGCTGTGTATTACCACTGTGTTGCCAAGTGGTATACTGACATGAACAGAATAGTACAGTGGTCAAAAGCCCGTTTAAATCTCAGCTTTGCCACTAACTGGTTGTGACACACAACCTCTTAAAGTGTGTTTCCTCTTCTGCTAAGAAGTACTGTTATATCCATTTGCCTCTTAGGATTGATGTGAGTATTGAATACATTAATAGATGTTAAAGTGCTTAGACTAGTGTCTGGCTTTTAGAAAGCACCTCAATGAATATTTGTTGTCACTGTTTTTATTTGGAAGTGTTGTGATGCCGAGTTGGATCAAGACCACGGTGGATGTTTTCCTATCTTACTGACTAGTAAATCAGGAAAGGCGTTTGTAGAAGACAACTTTATTTAGCTTAGTCTTTAGGGATGCTAAGGAACCTATCATGTGGCAGAGGGGTTAATGGCATTTCATTTTAGAGATAGATATATCTATAGAAGGCATGGGAACATGTAAGAGCACAAAATACAAGATGTTGGAGAGCTACAAATAGTTAATTTGTTCTTTCTCACAAAGCTGTTTTGAGGAACAAATGAGATCCCTGAAACTACTCTGTAAGCTCTCAAGCTATAAAAAATACCATTCTTTTTGCATTTCTTCTCATTACCTGGCTAGTAACAAGTGGATAATAGAGCCTAATACAGGGAAATTGTCTCTGTGAGAAAATACGTTGAAAGAACAATTGGTGAGGAAATCAAAAGAGGACTGGGCATTCAGAAGGAAAGACTTTTGCCTACTCAAATGATAATTGTTATAAACCAATCTTAACATTCATTTTATATTTTAAATTTGAATAGTATAAGTTTGGAGGAGCATGAATTGACTCACTGAGTGTCTGAATTGTGTTGTGGAAAGTTTATTGGACTTAGAATCATAATACGTGACTCTGCCACCTGGCCAAGTCATATCAAGCTTTTGACTTTAGCTTCTTCATCCATACAATGGGGATGATAATGTCTATCTCATTTTTTGTTGTAAGGATTGATATAGAGAAGAGAATGTGCAATTATTGATTTCCTTAATGGATTCTACTGCATTAAAAAATCAATCTTCAAAAACCATGTTTTCACTATACTTTTTGCTTCAGATTCTATGGGAAGATGATAATGAGAATGAAAAGTTTGTCATACTAAATTCAGTTAGCCTTTTGCATGTAAAAATTACATCATGTGAGTGTATTAGTTTCTTTTAAAAAGAAAGTAAGTGATTTAGGTTCTTTTAAAATTTAATTAGCTCTCATCTGTGCAGTAAAGCAGGAAGATTTTGATTAATTTTTTAGGCAAGTGAATTTTAAACAGTCAATGGTTGTTATGTATTTTTTGCTTCTTAAAGAGCGGAGCTGTCTGAGGGATTATGTGTAGAACTAGTGGGATTACTTGGTTACTTTAAGCCTATGGGGAAGAAGACTTACTACCTCATTACTAGCCTTAATTTTAGTAGCATTAAAAAAAATTATATCCCACCCAAGTTCTCAGTATTAGTGTGGTTGCATTCATAAAATTTAGTAACTTGGACTTTTCTTCAAAAAGATACAAGATATCTATAATGATCAACGAATAGATTTAGCTTACGAATTCTAAAATAAATGTTATCTTCTTAAAAGTAGAAAATTATGTCAAGAAAGATGTGGAGTTACTAACAAGACACAAATGTTTATATAAAAGAAGAATTTTCCTAATATACAGATTGACTCAAAATTACTATTTTTTTCTCTAGTCTTTTGGCTCTGTCTCTTTTTTTCTGTTTCTGTTGGTTGGTCAAGACACATCTCTGCTAATTTTGCCCAGAATTTATGGTTGTTCTTTTTACTTTGTCTCCCATCTTCTCTTTGTTATATATATACTTATATCATCTTTCTGACGTTGCTTTTTCTATAGTATATTCCTACTTGGTAATTTATATTAACGAACTTCTCAGACTGGTGTTCAAGAATCATTACTGCTGCCTGCCTTTCCCACTTTGGTACCTAGACTTATTACTCCCCTCGAGGTAATAAATAGCATTTGTTATTTTCCCTCATGCAACTTGTTTGTTCCTTTGTGACTTTATCTATTTATGTCTTCTTGTATAGAGCAGATAGCATGAGTCATGTCTACCTATTGCTTAACTCCTCTCACCACTTTACCAAGTTAAAAGTTTATTTTCATGTGATTTTTAACTTACTAGTTAGTCCCACTCAACTTTACTCATTTTATTTAAGACTGTATACTCAAGAAATTTAACACAGCTTTTCTATTAATCCATTTTTGCCTATGCATTATGTTTCAACTTTGTTAGAAAAGTTTTTTTTTTTTTGATATGTGTTTCATTTAGATTAGTCTGTTTAAAGGTCAGAGGCTTTGCTAGTCCTCCACTACATCTGTAGTATCCCCTTCTAGCACACTGCATATAAAAAGTGAGCATTATAAATGTCCATGATTGACTCATCAGGTGCTCACCGTGGCTTCTTATCCTGGCTATCTTTGTTACAGAATTGAGTTAAAATTCTAATCCATACCTTATGTGTACATATGATGACTTAAAAATGTTCAATATTAATTGTAACAACCCCACTAAGACCAGACTTTGACATTTGATTAGGCTGACTGATCCAGATCTTTGATTGGAGGTGTCAGTTTTTATACTTTATACTTGATAGTACTGAGTAAAATAACAAAACATGAGATAGGTTAGTGAAATTTTTAGATCACTGTTTTTACATACCTAGAAAGAACTCTGAATTACTCCTAAAAATAGTGTTTGTTAAGAAGAGCAAAAACTAGGAATCAGTAGAATCAGGCATACTACAGCAGTGAATGGTATTGTTATGCTAAAACTCTTACCAACTATGAAATTGTAAAGCCAGAAATCAGAATTGCTGAGGTATATTGTTATGTAAAACAATTTTTGATGATAGAGGAGTAGTTTTAATTTTTAACTCAAATGAGAGAATGTAAATATTTTGCATACCTTAAAGAGTCTAGTTAGTAGATTTTAGTGTTTTCATTTTATGTCAAAATTTTGTTAGTAGTTCTTATTACACTAGTACTAAGAGCTTAGTCAAGTGGACCAATAATAAAATCATAAGTTAGTATGTAATGATTTAATTCTTGGTTGGATATTTTCACTGTTTCTATATTGTAATAATGACTAAAACATTTAGTACGAAATGATACTGCTCTAAAGATTGTTTGAATAATTAGAATAATTGAAAGTATTAGGAAAAGAAATACATTGTTAAATTGATATTTCAGGACTTGACTGAAAAGTTGCAGAAGAAAGAACTGGACTATACTCAGAGGAGAAACACAATGAAGAATGTGTGAGTAAAAAGAATATACAAGCAAGCCTTCCTCCAAAGACTTAGATTATCAACAGCTTCAGTCAAGGTTATCTGCATCTGAAACGTCTCTGCAGAGAATACAGGCAGAACTAGGTGAAAAGGGAGAAGCAACTCAAAAGCTCAAGGAAGAACTGTCAGAAGTGGAGACCAAGTACCAGCATCTTAAGGCACAATTTAAACAAACTTTTAATGAACGTTCGTTCATCTAGCACAAAGGGAATGGGTTGCGTCCCGTCCCAAAGGTGGAGACCCCTTTCTTTGCGCTCCTGCACTCTGTCTGTCCCTGTCCCTCCTGGACACTCTGTGGAGTCCCATCCCTGAGGTGGGTGTCTCCATTTGTTTACCCGCTGCAATAAGTCCCTGTCCCTCCTGGTCTCCCCTTCATTGCCCCCCTGCATTCTGTCTATCCCTGTCCCTCCTGGACCCTGTGTGGCGTCCCATCCCTGAGGGGGAGTCTCCCTTTCACTGCCCCCCTGCTCTCTGTCTGTCCCTGTCCCTACTGGACCCTCTGTGGGGTCACTGAGGTTGGGGTCTCCTCTTCATTGCCCCCCTGCACACCATCAGTCCCTGTCCCTCCAGGACTGTCTCTGGTTTCCCATCCCTGAGGTGGGGTCTCCCCTTCATTGCCCCCCTGCACTGTCTGTCACTGTCCTCCTGGACACTCTGGGGTTCCCATCCCTGAGGTGAGGTCTCCCCTTCATTGCCCCCCTGCACTCTGTCTGTCCCTGTCACTCCTCGACCCTTTGTGGGGTCTCTGAGTTGGGGTCTCCCCTTCATTGTCTCTGTGCACTCCATCTATCCCTGCACCTCCTGTACACTCTGTGGAGTCCTGTCCCTGAGGTGAGGGTCTCCCTTTCATTGCCCCAATGCACTCTGTCTGTCCCTGTCCCTACTGGACCCTCTGTGGAGTCGAATCCCAATGGTGGGTTCTCCTCTTCGTTATCCCATTGCACTCTGTCCCTGACCTCCTGGACCCTCTGTGGGGACCCAGAGTTGGGGTCTCCCCTTCATTGCCCCCCTGCACTCTGTATGTTCCTGTCCCTCCTGGACCCTCTGTGGGGTCCCATCCCTGAGTTTGGGGTCTCCCTTTCATTGCCCCCCTGCACTCTCTGTGTCCCTGTCCTCCTGGAACACTCAGGGGTCCCTTCCATGAGGTGGGGTCTCCCCTTCATTGCCCCCCTGTTTCTGTCTGTCCGTGTCCCTCCTGGACCCTCTGTGGGGACCCATCCCTGAGGTGGGATCTCCCCTTCATTGCACCCCTGCACTCTGTCTGTCCCTGTCCCTCCTGGTCCCTCTGTGGGGTCCCAGAGGTGGGGTCTCCCATTCTTTGCCCCACTGCACTCTGTCCATGTCCTCCTCAACCTTCTGTGGGGTTCCCATCCCTGAGATGCGGTCTCCCCTTCATTGCCCCCCTGCACTCTGACTGTCCCTGTCCCTTCTGCACCCTCTTGGGGTCCCTGAGGTGGGCTCTCCCCTTCCTTGTCCCCCTGCACTCTGTTTGTCCCTGTCCTCCTAGACACTCTGTGGGGTCCCATCCCTGAGGTGGGGTCTCCCCTTCATTGCCCCCTTAAACTCTGTCTGTCCATGTCCTCCTTGACCCTCTGTAGGTTCCCATCCCTGAGGTGGGGTCTCCCCTTCCTTGTCCCCCTGCACTCTGTTTGTCCCTGTCCTCCTAGACACTCTGTGGGGTCCCATCCCTGAGGTGGGATCTCCCCTTCATTGCCCCCCTGCACTCTGACTGTCCCTGTCCCTTCTGCACCCTCTTGGGGTCCCTGAGGTGGGCTCTCCCCTTCCTTGTCCCCCTGCACTCTGTTTGTCCCTGTCCTCCTAGACACTCTGTGGGGTCCCGTCCCTGAGTTGGGGTCTCCCCTTCATTGCCTGCCTGCACTGTGTGTCCCTGTCCTCCTGAACCCTCTGTGGGGTCCCGTTCCTGAGGTGGGTGTCTCCCTTTCATTGCCCCCTTAAACTCTGTCTGTCCATGTCCTCCTTGACCCTCTGTAGGTTCCCATCCCTGAGGTGGGGTCTCCCCTTCGTTGCCCCCCTGCACTCTGTGTTTCCCTGTCCCTCCTCGACCCTCTGTGGCCTCCTCCGCTTCCTCAAATAGGTAGATAGTTAGATAGACAAAGTAACCCCCTCCTTCAACAGACAGAAAAATTAAAAGAAACACTAGCCTACTCCTATGCCTCATCTAGATAGATAGACAGATATATAGATAGAGAGAGTGAGAGATACATAGATAGGCAGGCAAGGAGAGTGACATGCTAGGCGCCTCCTCCTCCGTTAGATAAACAGACACACACATAGACTAGCCTCTCCCTTCCTCCAATAGATAGGCAGTCAGGCAGGCAGTCAGACAGACACACTGACACACTAGAGGCGGGGTGCGGTCTGGGGACGGGGTCGGCGTCACCGACAGGGGACACGGGTGCCCCTGACGAGCCAGAGGATTTTCTCCCATGTCCCTAGCAGCCTGGCCTGGGGGCGATCTCCGCTCCCCCAGGTTCGCCGGACTGAAGCCTTTGAAGTCAGCCTGCTCCTAGGAGCGGGCGTGGTGCTGTCGGGGGAAGAGGTCGGCCGCAGAGGCGGAGGCAGCCCAGCAGCAAAGGGGGATCCCTCGGCGAGTTGCTCTTTTTCTTCCCATCTACCCGTCTCCTGGCCTCGGGGCGGCCTCTGCTACCCCAGATTTAATTCTCCTTGTCAGCCAGGTACTGGGAGGCAGTCGAGGTGAGCTCAGGGGAGAGGGACCTCGCCGGGAGCAGACTGCCTCGAGGGAGCAGATCAGTTTGCTCCCATCTCCACAAGGGCCTGGCCTAGGGGCGGCCTCTCCTGCCCCAGGTTCCCGGTATGCATGTTTGCAGGTCAGCCTGCGCCCGGGAGGAGGGCTCGTGCTCATGGGCTGCCCCACCGAGCCAGTGTACTTCCTCCCATGGTAGTCAGTCACTACTTCTCCCTATGCTTTATTTCTATTTTAAAATAACTTACTGAGATATAAGTGATATTTAACAATGCACATATTTAAAGGGTACAGTTGGACAGCTTTTGACATAGGAATAGACTCGGAAAACCGTCACCACAATCAAGGTAATGAACACACGAATCGTCCCTAGCAGTCTCCTCATGCTCTCTTCCAGCCCACCCCTCCTGTCCCCACCACCTCATCCCCTGGCAATCACTGAGCTGTTTCTTGTTGCTATGCACTGGTTTACGTTTCCTAAAAGTAAACGGAATTACACACCGTATCTCTTTTTGTTTGGTTTCTTTCTCTTGATGAAATGTTTTCTGAAAGCAATTCTTGTTGTAGCCTATAATGTATTCCTTTTAAATTGCTGAATAATATTCTGTCTCAGAGTTTGTGCACTTACCTGTCGATGGACATTTGGATTGCTTCCAATTTGGGGTTATTACAAATAAAGCCACTATGCTTATTTGTGTAAAAGTTTTTCTATGGACATGTGTTTTCTATTGCCTTAGATAAATGCCAAAGAGTGGAATGACTGGGTGACAGAGTTTATATGTTCATACGGGTTCTAAGTTTAATTTTTAAGAAACTACCTGAGGTTCAAAACAAATGCTGTCATTGTACATCTGCACCAGCAACGTAAGAGGGTTCCAGCTGCTCCACATCCTTAACAGCACCTGATAGGATCTTTTAAATTTTATCGTCTCTACTAGTGGTGTCTCATTGTAGTTTTAATTTTCATTTTCTAACTGACTGCTGATGTTGAGCTTTTCGTGTGCTCATTTGCCATCCATATGTCTTCTTTAGTGAAGTATCTGTTCACATTTTCTGTCCATTTTTATGGTTGGTTGTTTTCGCAGTAGTTTTTGTGAGCTCTTTATGTATTATGTACACTAGTCTGCTTTCTTTCTAAAACTAAGGACTATTTCAAATCTGGGGGAAATTACAGATAATACTATAAAAATCCTATACACTTGTCACACATATTGAATGCATGATAACATGTTCTTATATTTGCTTTGGGTTTTATTTTTTAAAATAAAATCTCACCGATAAGGGACATTGGAAGCCCTTTTCTTATCCCTCTCTAATTCTCTTCTCTTCCTCCTCAAAAGTAAACATTAATCTGAACTTGGTGTGTATCTATGGCTTTGTTCTTTTACTACACACACGCACACGCACACGCACACACTCATGCAGACACTCACATACATACACCTAGAGTTAACAATGCGTTAATCATCCTTAAGCTTTCTTGCTTTTGGACTTTCTACTGGTGCAATCCTACTGTATATATTCTATGTGATTCCTGTTGTTTATATCATGTTGTTGAAATTTATCCACTTTGATTCAGGTAGCTATGGATCACTTGATTGCAGATTTCCATAATGATAACCAACATTTATTTTTCTTAGTAGTAACGATGGACATTTTGGTTATTTTCACATTTCTTGTGTTATCAACAGCACTGCTAGAACCTTCTGTGTATGCTTTCTGGAGCATGTTTGTCAGCGCTGCCCTAGAAACAGGGTGGATGGGTCAGGGAGTGTGCTCACGCTCCACTTTACCGGACTAGCTAACACCTAACTGCTTGAACAGATTTGCAATTTCACCAGCAGCGATGACAGTTTCTATTGATTCACATTCTCTCCAGTACTTGGTGTGGTCAGGCTTTATGTTTTTGCCGATCCGGGAGGTGTTGAGGTGGTATCTCAAGATCTCTTATTGACAATGTGTCCAGCCTAGGTAAATCCTCTCCACTGTCTTCTGGATCCTGTTGCTACTATCAGTTCTTTTGTAAATGATCTGTTTCATTCCTTGAGATCCTATACAATCTTCTCTCTCCTTTTGCTGTTCTGCAGTGCCACTACGATATATCTATACGTGGAGAGGATTTTCTAAAGTTTATACTGAAAGTTCATTCAGCTTCCTGGATCTGAACATTGGTGTCCCTCAGTAATTCTGGAAAATTCTCAGCAACCAACTCTTGAAAAACATTCCTCCTCATCCTCCATTATTTCCTTTCAAACTCCAGTTAGACATATAATTGACCTGCTCACTTGAGAATCTGCATCTCATATATATATTTAATTTATTTAAATATGCTCAATTATAAAGTGCCAATTTCTGGTGTACAGCATAAAGTTTCAGTCATACATATATTCATTTTCCTATTCTTTCACATTATAGGTGATATAAGATATTGAATATGGTTTCCTGTGCTCTACAGAAGAAATTTCCTTTTTTTAGATAGTTAATTGTACACTGTACTTGTTTTAAACTTTTTTTAATTGCGTAATAGTCATTTTATGTTGTGTCAGATTCCAGTGTAGAGCACAATTTTTCAGTTTTACATGAACATACATAGATTCATTGTCACATATGTTTTTCACTGCGAGCTACCCCAAGGTCTTGTGTATATTTTCCTGTGCTATTCAGTATAATCTCGTTTATCTATTCTACATTTTGAAATCCCAGTCTGTCCCTTCCCACCCCCTGCCCCCTTGGCAACCACAAGTTTGTATTCTGTGTCTATGAGTCTGTTTCTGGTTTGTATTTATGGTTTTTGGTTTTGTTTTTTTAGATTCCACACACGAGCAATATCACGTGGTATTTTTCTTTCTCTTTCTGGCTTACTTCACTTAGAATGACATTCTCCAGAAACATCCATGTTGCTGCAAACGGTGTTAAGTTGTCATTTTTTGTGGCTGAATAGTATTCTACTGTATAAATATACCACCTCTTCTTTATCCAGTCATCTGCTGATGGACATTTAGGCTGTTTCTATGTCTTGGCTGTTGTAAATATTGCTGCTATGAAAATTGGGGTGCAGGTGTCATTGTGAAGTAGGGTTCCTTCTGGATATATGCCCAGGAGCAGGATTCCTGGGTCATATGGTAAGTCTATTCCTACTCTTTTGAGGAATCTCCATAGTGTTTTCCATAGTGGCTGCACCAAACTGCATTCCCAGAGATAGGTCATTTTTAAATTTGCAGTCTGAAAAATAATGGTGATTATACAGCAAATGAAGCTTCCTTTGAAACACTCTGAAGCATTCTCATGGAAACTTTTTATCTTTACTGTATCATTGTAAAGTAGGAAAGGGATGAGTAATTGGTGGTATCAAATGACCATTTCCTTATGCTCAGTGAACTTGGCTGTTCTCACACATTTCAGCTGTACAATTTTAGTTTTATGGTTTTCTGTGGTTCTGGTCACTGTGATGGTCTATGTGAATCCTTTACAAGTTACAATTTTCATCATCTCAAAAGAGTGTCTTTATGTGTCAATGAAGCCATTTAGTAATAAATTTCTCATGAAGAATAATATTGATTTTACAATATAACTTGGGCATAAAATATTATTTGATTTTTTGAGGAGTTGGAATGCTTTTCCTAAATTTACGTTTTCTTTAAATGTTAAAATTAATGGGCCTCATAAGTCAATGTTATTTCTCTGACTTCAAAGAAGCTATTTATTCAGGCAAGAGAACACTTTTGTGGTACTCTGTGTAATAGGAAGCACATCACTTCATTTGGTAGAGAGTGGTGATGCTAGATGACACGTCTCAATTAATAGAATGTAGTTTTTTATTATTCAATATGGCAGATTATGGAAAATGAAGAAAATTTTTCATTTGTTTTATATTTCATTCATTATAATTTTAATACCAAAATCTGACTTTAAAGAGAATAAAATAAGAGGGAAAACTATGGTTCAATTCCGTTTGTAAATGTAGACGCAAAACCCAAAATACTCTGAAATATTAACAAATCGAAATCAGCAGTGAATTAAAAAAAAATCTTGCTTGACAAAGTGGAATTTACTCCAAAAAAATGTAAAAATGATTCAACATGCTTTGCAAACTCATTACATAAGCACATTAAAGAACTATACAATTTTATCAAAAGATTTAAAATAACATTAAAGTTTTAGTCATTTGTTTCATAAGCTCTAAGTAAAAAGACTAGGAATAAACTAATGTAACATAATGAAGGGTATTTATCAAAAATCTAGATGTCCAATTGTGAATTATTAAGCAACCAAAATGTGGAACAGGACTTCAGTGCCCTCTATCATCATGATTAAATGACATGATTTTGGAAGGTCTAGCTAATGTAAAAAATAAGAAAGAGGAAATAAGTTATACTAATGTTAGAACAGAAGGATTAAATTATCTATATTTTTAGGTGGTAGGGTTGCAGGCTTGGAAAATACCATAGACCAAATTTTAAAAAAAATATTGAATAAAAAAGAATTTTTCACACAAAATAAATAAAAATCAATAGCTTTAAAAATATCAATCAATAGAAATTAAATGGAAACCCACCCCACTTATAATAAAAATAAAAGCTAGAAAATAAGTAGAAATAAATTTAATAACAAAAATAAAAATAAATGAAAGCTAGAAAATAAATGGAATTGAATTTAATAATGAATTTAATAGAACACAAAGGAAGACCGCTAAACAGTCTTGTGGGAGGATGCAGAATGAGATGAGCTTAGAGATGTACAGCCTTTAGAACTTCCGGGTGAGTCTCTTGGCTATACCCTCTTGTGTCACCTGCCTCCCTACAGGTGGTCAGATGCTGTACGGTGCCCTGGCCTCTTCCCACTCAGGACCACTTCCAGAGGAAGAAGAGAGCCCGTAACTTCTGGATGCTAACCTGATGAGCAAGACAGATCTTACCCCAAAGATGGCATGACTTTCCTCACATCCTTTTGGCCAGAATTGGGCCACGTGCCTACTTTTGAACTAACCTTTGGAAAAAGATTAGACAAGTTAGCATGAGTCTGGAGTAGAGTGGAGTCAGCTTTCCATGAAGAACATGGCAGAACTTGTTTCTTGAAAAAGTCTGGAATTATACTGGTAAGCACGAAGTGAAAAGGGACTAACGGTTGGGTGAATAACAGTTACTCAACTGGAAGAACAAAAAAAGACAGACCCCTACCTTGTTCCATGTAAACAAACCCCAGAAGGTTTAAATAGCTAACTGTAAAACACACCTGTAACAATATTAGTGGAAGACTGAAAAGAATACTCATCTAATCTTAGGACCAGGAAGGCCTTCGCAAGCGATTTAAAAAAACCACCCTCAAAGATCATAAAGGCAAATGGTGACAGATTCACTGTAGATGTTAAACGTTTCTATATGGCAAAGAATATTAGAAACCATCAAATAAATGGTTGACACGGTAAAACATTTCCAATATACATGGACAAAAGTTTAAGATTGCTCCTACACGAAGAACTTCCTCAGAAAGGGAGAAAACAAAGATCTAGTTGAAAAAAATGTCAAAAGGTATGACTAGGCAGGATAAAACACAAAAAGTGGCAAAAGATTAAAATCATCAATCTCACTAGTGTCAGGAAATTTTTAATTAAAGCAAAAAAAATCAAGTTTCTTAGCAAATTTTAACAATTAAAAAAATTGATAGGGTCCAAGATGTAAAAAAGATTAGAGAAGCTGGCACTCTGTAATTTTACTGACGGGCATGTCTATTGCTACACCTTTTAGGGGAAGCAATCTGGCAGTATCTGTTAAATTCTGTGATGTTAAAATCTCATTTTTAACAATACATTTTATAAAAATTAAAAGCAATACACCAAAATATATGTCTAAAGATATTCTTGTACAGTTTTATAATAGCAAACCATAGGAAACCATTTGAATGTCCATCTATGGTGGAATTGCTGATGACACTATGGTACACACATGCTGTGGACAAGCATGTTGCTGCTAAAGGTGAAGGAGGTCTCACATGATGGTGAGAATGAAAGATGAATAAAGTAGAAGAAAGAGAAGCAACTGCAAGAAAGTGCTGACTGCAGCTTAATGGAGGGACAAAGCAGGGTGCTTATTACCTAAGGGATCTTCAGGCCGGCTGAACACAAAACACTGTCTAGAACAGTCCATCAGAGGAAGGAAGATAGAACTTATTTGCTGGCACTCATGCCTTGTCTCCCTTTATCAAAGTTCCCCTTGAAGGTCTGGCACACCCGTACTTCTGAGTATGTCACCCTGGAGAAGCCAGACCCCAAGCATCAGCTGAGTGGATAAATGGTGATGGAGCAGGAGCCTCAGAGCCTGGTCAGGCCATGCCTGTGCACCGGAGATGCTGCAGCTCCCACCATCACAGCTGCCGAAACAGAACTTGGAGGGGCTAGGCCTTACCTCATGGAGGAGTGAGGCAAAGACAGCCTGGCCTTTGGATGTGACATGGTGGCAGCTGTAGCTGAAGCAGTGGTGGCAGCAGCTGGGGATGTCCATGACCAAGGGACCAAGGGACCAAGGTACTTGGAGTCAGGAATGAACGAATGTGTTCAATAAAATGTCTCTCATCAATTTGAGTAAACCACCATCCTGTAGCTGTTCAGACTGCCTCTGCTCCAGTCTGTCTGTTACCTCTGGACAGGAGACTGCATTCTCTGGTCTTCTACCTTCTCTTTTGCGTTTCCATCTGTTGGTGTCTTTGTGTTTTATTCAGAATCTTTTCTTTTAATCTGTATTCCTAGTCACATGGTTTCTCCTTGATTGTGTCTAAACTTCTGCCAAGTCCATTAATTGAGCTTTAATGTTAATAACTTTATTTCTATTTTAGAATGTTCATTGTTTTTCTTTAAAATTTTCCAATATTCGGCTGGAAATTTCTACTTTTGTTCTTAATCTGCTGGAACATATTAAGAGTAGTTATTTTAAAATCTGTGACTCTAACTGGGTTTTAGACTGAGAAATTATTATTAATTTTATTAAATGTAATAATGGTCTGATAATTGGGTTGTTAGAATTATATACTAAAGTCTTTAGAGATGAAATGATTTTATGTTTAGAATTTGTTTGAAAATGCTCCCCAAAATATGTGTGTGTGTTTAATTGTTAAAGATGAATAATTTATACACAGGGGTTCATTATACTATTCTTTCTTTGATGTATGCTTAAAAATTTTCAAAATAAAAAAAGTTTTTAAAAAGTTTGATTCTGATGACTCCATTTTTGGGGGGAGTTCTTAAGAGATTGTTCTCTTTTCTCTTGCCTTTCTTGGCTTACATTCCTTTGGTCTCATGGGTATTTGGAATTTGCATTTGCGGATCAAATGCTGTGTATGACAAGTAGTAGGAGTAATCTGAGGTCTAGTCTGCTGTTATCTTCCCCGAGGAAGGATTTGTGCTTTTTCTTGGCTGTCAGCTGGAACATTCACCACAATCCAGTTTTACACATGACTTGAAGCTGGGATTCAGTCCCTCTGAGAGATGAATAACATCTCTGTCACCCTTATTCCTAGGATGTAGCCCTTCGTGGCCCCCACCTGGAGTGTAGGTGGCCTGTGACTCTCTCCTGCCTTTTGGCTGGTACTGGGCTCCAGGTTTTAGCTCCTCCACTGAAAGGCTGCCAGGGGCTCTTGCCCCCTCTTGTTCTCTCTTAACTGCCTTTTTTTTTTTTTTTTTGCAATTGGTAAACATCTCTGGGAAGACTGGGTTCACCACCCTTGTCCTTCCTTTAGCTCCCAAATCCTTCCTTGTTAATTCCTTGTTGGCTGGTTTTATCTTCCGTGCCTCCAGGCAAATTCTTTCTTTCTTTTTTAATATTTTCTCACTGTTCTAGCTGCTCTCTTAGAAGACTGGGCTAACTTCTCCAGTTCACCGCTGCCATAGGCCATGTGTTTTCTCTCTTCGCTCCTCCTCCTTTGATGGGTCTCATTCTCATTTTTCTAATCTCTCCTGCTTAAGGTTCTTGAAGGCTGCCCGGAGGGGGCTCCTGGTTCCGTTTATGAATGGAACACTGCTCTAGTCATCCTCAGAGCTGTCGATGCCAACAAAGCTCTTTGTGGCCCAACCACATGAATCCAGAGTGTTTGCGCTTCTTTTGCACAAAGACCATGAATCCCCTGCTAGGCATGGGTAGCTGAATTGACTGCACTTGAAGACCGAGGATGTGGCTGCCTGTGCTGGGGTTCCTTGAGTTGAGGGGCTTGACTGAGAACCCTGAACTCAACCCAGAACACTGAGGGAGTGGACTGCTCTTCACGGGTAACTCTCTCCGGCACAAATCACATTT
Source organism: Camelus bactrianus (assembly GCF_048773025.1). Classification (NCBI taxonomy): domain Eukaryota; kingdom Metazoa; phylum Chordata; class Mammalia; order Artiodactyla; family Camelidae; genus Camelus; species Camelus bactrianus. The sequence goes on from NC_133566.1 coordinate 3,130,797, forward strand.
CTTTCAGGAGCAAGCTTTTTGGATGCCTTGAAGGGATGTTGCATGAATTAAGAGTATTTCAAACTTCCTCGCAGATATAGAACTTCTGGGATTCAAAGAAAAAGAAAGGGCAGGGAAGAGGGAGGCCAGGGGAAGGGGCTATTTGCCCACTTACTGTCCTCGGAAGCATCAGCAGATCCAGGGCTGAGACATCCAGTGGCTCCCTGAAGGGTGACCACAGCTCCTGCTACCTGGGCCTGGAAGGGTTTATCAGGCAGGAACACCTGGGAAGGAGGGTGGGCTGCAGAGTTTTCCGGTTGTGCTTTTGGCCTGAAGCATGGCTGGTCTTGAACTAAACATGCTTTTTTTTTTTTAACCCTTCATTGAGAGAGAAGCTCATTTACAAAAAAATAAATTAAAATTAAAATTAAAATTGGAAAAAGTTAGCATAACCCCATCCAGGCACCACACAGGGGTATGTGAAGCCCAGTTAAATAACGGAAGCCCTGTAGCATTCTGTCTTCATCCCTAATCCCCACCACTGCACCCACCTCACCCCCAACATTGATGATGTGTGTGCTGTGCTGAGCTTCAATGTGCAGGCACTGCTCACAGTGTTTTACATGAATTAATTAATTTAATCTCAAAACAATCTCTCTCATCTCTATTTTATAGATGGGGAAACTAAGACAAAAACTAATAACTTCTCCAGCAAGTGATGGAAGTGGGATTCAAACCCAGGCCACTTGGTTCCAGAGTCTGTGCATTTTTGCTAACCTCTCCTGGGCCTGAGCTCAGAGCCACCCTGCGGCTGTGCCCCATCCTCACTGCTGGCAGTCCTGTGCCTTGAGGCAGAGGAATCAGGGCCGTGCCCCAGACTGATGCCTCCTTTAGAAGCAGTTGTCCACTTGGGGTGCCCCTCACCTGTCTCTGCTTCTGAGTTGAGTCTCATGTAATCTGGCTGCCACAGACAAGTCACCTCAAATCTCAGAGACCTAGAGTTTTTCCAGGTTTGCAACCACAATGGTTATGGGGTAGGATTTCTTTAAAAAGCTTCAGCTAAGTAGATTTCTGATTCATACAGATTACTTTATTACTCTGCTCTGGTTCTGGCTGATAACAGGAAATGCCTCTGTAAGGTCTGTTTCCACCGGCTTTATCCTTACTCTCAGTAGAGGCAGAACTCCAAATGGTGCCAACTCAAACAATTCCAAATTTGTGTTTGCTTTGAGCACTGAAACACAGCACACAGATTTTCATCACTCGCAGTCATACATAAGTAGGTAAAGAAATCACGCAAGAAGTCTGTGTTAAATACATCACAGTTCTTTCACTGAACAAATGAAAAGGGCATGATCCTTTCATGATCAGGTGAGTGGTGAATTTCCTGCAGGTGGTCTGGGTAGAAATGTCAGGAGGCCTTATCAACCCCTACCTCAGAGACAAGATGAGAATGACCACAGTGACCAGTGGCAGAGCCAAGCTGTGACCAAGGTGTCTGGGCCACAGGTCTCCGGGAGATCATATTGGCCATGGTGTCCATGAAGTACATGGACACCATGGTGAGCAGCCCTTGAGTCAACCCTCTGGAGCCTGGGGTGAGGATGCCTGAGGAAGGGTCTTGAATGAGGAGCTGACTGAGTCCCTTGACCTCAGACCCTGAGAAGCTACTCCAAGAACACACTGTGGCTTTTCCCCTCTCCCTTCCTGCACATGACCAGAAGCCATTAACCAGGGTGGCTGTGCCCAGGAGAAAGGGAGGCCCAGCTTGTCAGGGAGCAACTGATGTGGTCTCCGAGCTGATGAGTCTACTCCATGACTGGGACTTAATGGAAGGTGGGAAGGTCAGGGGATAAATGGAATTTCAACCCATGTCCATTTCCCAGGAGATCCAGTGGCTCTGGAAACCCATCCTGTGTTCACTTTCCTAGCTCCTGAATGTACAGTTAGGGTAAAGTTTTCATCATGATAAGTGAAGTATAACCTTTAAAAACTGTGAATCACTATGGTACACACCTGAAACTTACAGAATGTTATGTCTACTGTGCCTCAATTATTTAGAAAAAAGAGACATACTCAATTATTGGCTGCATCCTCCACCTTGGTTCCCTCACTGAGGGACAGAGGGCCTCTCTGCCAGAAATAATCAAGTGGAGCGACCTGGAACCACCCTCTGGGTAAAACCAAAGTCAGCACAGCACCTCTGGGAGAACCACAGTGCTGCAAGGTGCAGCGGGGGGGGGCTCCACATCCTCTCTTGTTTATTGACCCATCAGAGGACAGAGACTTCTTGGAGAATAACAGTAAAGTTATTATAAATCAATTCTAACTGGCGTTATTCATCATGATGTGGTCTCTTTACTGGAGAAAAAGCACCATAGCCCTTGGTGCCTGGTACATACCTTCCATTCTGGCTAATGCTTCTCCTTTATTCAAATACATAAAAGCAGCAGAAATAACATGCTTTCATTAGGCAGGAAAGCAACTCTCCCTCACTGTCTCAGGGCCATTTCACTGGAAAACTAAAAACTACCCTTTCAAAACTCCCTTGCAATGAGGATTCTGGGGGTAAGTTAAGTTCTATTGAGATTCATGAGAGCAAGGTTTGGCCTAGTATGGCCCACGGACCAAATCTGGTGGGCCCTCTGTTTTTGTGGACAGGACCATAGAATATTAATTCATTTGCAAATTATCCATGCTGCTTTGGCACTATAATGTCCTGGTTGGGTAGCTGTGAGAGAGACTCTACTGTCCAGAGAGCCAAAAATATTTCCTAATTCTTTCCAGGAAAGGTTAGCAGACCCTTAGTCTAGAGAAGGATTGGCAAGGCAAGGTTGAGGCTGGGTGCCCTTCCTGTGGGTTCTGTCTCTGTTGCTTTCTCCTCCAAGTGTGTCCCCAGTGTCCATCCTCTGATTTCCTGAGCATGAGGAAAGTCCCACCTCGATGTTTTTGGGCACAGCCCCAATGGCTCTGAACTTTGCCTAGTGTGGCTCCAGCAATGAACTCAGAGACAGTAATTCCCCAACTGGGCTGGTCCTTATTGTTCCAAAAGTCATTCCAAGAACCCCAGCCTAAAACCTGTTCCTTCGATAGTTTTTAAAACACTGAATTCTGAGTATTAAACCTTCTCTTGATCAAGTACCTAGAACTTTTTTGGTTTCCTAAGCTGAACACTGATGGCTACATACTTGCATCAGTTATGGGCAATTAAACCAACACATGGTTCTTCATTTGTATCAGCCAGTTATGATATATAACGTAAGTGTGTATGTGTATAGATTTAGAGACAAAGACATCACAGGTTTTTGATTTAATAAATTAAAAGGCAAAGACTAACTGTATCTCACATTCCAAACAAGTTAGGCAGAAACCCCCCCCCCGGCAGTAGATTGGAAATTTCAAGAGGCCCAGCTGTGCTGGTCTCCACAGGGCTGGCCACAGACGGTTTGGTTCTGCCATGGCCTGAGCTCCCCATTTCCCAGGTATGGAAAGGTCCCTGAAGAGACACCTTCCTGCCTTTTTGCTGTGTGCTCCATCTAATCGCCACGGCCTGTTGCACAAGAGTGGAGGTGGGTGAATAGGGACAATGCTCTGTTATGCAACTCAGCTTCTTCATTAGCTCCCCTCTGATGAGATGAAGGCTTGGTGCGCTTAATCAGGAGATTTCAGGCCTGAAGGAACGTTGGCTCCACACAGAAAAGAGCTGGTGGTGACAAGCTGGAAGTCAGTCAGGGCCAGATAACATCATGGCTTCCAGCATAGGTAGACCATCAGTTATACCCTTTGTGAAGATGACCTCAGTTTGTTTTCACATTACCCTGGTGCATGGCTAGGGTTGGGCTGCACCCCAGAACCAAGGCACAGTCTCCTGGTGCTCTGCAGAATCTCCAGTGCAGCCAAGCTGTGCTCTCCAATTTGAGTCAGAGGACAGATGCCCTGTTCCCCAAGCCCTACCTTGCTCAATCATTTGGTGATGGATGGAGAGACTTCAGAATCTTGGGGACACATTTATTCAATAATTGTGCAAAAAATATAAAGCTCAAGAGTTTAAGTTTCTTTGTTTTTCTTCCCTTTCTTTCTCTTTCATCCTATATTCCCATTCAATCTCCAACTTTCCTTCACAGCTTTAGGGGAGAAATGAACAAATTCCTCAAAGGTCATCACTAGAATAAGAAAAAAAAAAAAGACTAGTTCCTGGAAATAGGAATGGCAGGTTGACCCTAGTTCATCAGCACAGAATCTCTAAACCAAATTCCAGTGCTTCCACTTTGAAAAACATAATAGTAATGTACTCTGTGCTGACTTGGAAATGAAATCTGTATTTAGCATATTCCAGAAAAGAGATTCTGGAAGAGACTCTTGCCCACCTGGGACACATCCGGGCCTCTGACCAGACACGGCTTTCAAGAGAGAGAAAAAAGTGAGAGTAAGACTCCAAACGCCTGTCGTGGTCGGAAGGTAACTGACACACAAGGGCAGCGCGATGGCAGCCACCTTCCCTGTGATTTCCCTGCACGTCACAAGCAGAGCTACAAAGTGAAAGCCTTTCCCCAAGGAACAGGGAGGGGACCCGGGAAGCCCTGAAAGTGGAGGAAGCCGCAGACGGGCAGTATGAGAACCACTGTTCCTAAACAGTCCACCGTCATTTCTCTCGCGGTCTCTGCGAGGGCTTTCTGGCTGTTTGAATTTTTAATTTTCATAAGGTGCTTTCAAACAGAAGGCCAGAGGGCCAGTAGGGCAGAATAAACATTAAACATTTCGCTTTGTTTGGCGCACTGTGTGTAAAATGTCACATCTTGTACTTGGCTTTTAAGATGTAATTATCCAGCTGGTTTTCCAGAGACGCTGTCTCAATCCAGGTAACGTTATGCAAACTCATGGTTGTGAACAGGAACTGAACTCTTTTGAGGATGAGGTTTTCGTTCAGTTCAGAGAATCTGAAAACACGTTTGTTTGGTTTCCTTGTGCTACTCTGGCATGGATGGTAACTGCCCTGTGTAGAAAATGCAAATTGTTCAGACTGGTTGGTTGGAATGGCTCCAGCCCTGCCTCCTGCTGCTCAGGGAAGGTGAAAAGAAACTGGGGTGTAGAGCTTTCCGGATTCACTTATTCACAAACATTTACTGGGTGCCTACTGTGGGCAGGGCAAACTCCAAAGTCTAGTGTTTCCTTGGTTTTTGTTGCAGGAAAAGCGCTGCGGTCACCCTCCACGCTGACCCGCCTCGGCCACGCCACTCCATCGGGCACGATGGGAAGAGCGTGCTGTACACTACGGTTTTCTATGAAACTCCACGCGTGGAGCTTGGATTCCCAAGGGGAGGAAGGATGCCACAGGGGCATGGGATGAGGGGGTCAGTGTTCCCACCCCCATTTTATAGAGGGAGGGGTCACTGGATGGGAAGCAACTGGCTTAGCTACTCCTGGCCCACCAGTCCATATCCAGTAAGGTAACAAGTCACACAAATAATAAGCAACTGAACACCTGAAATATTCCTTCTTTCATTTGTTTTGTTTTGTACACATACACGACACACACATGCCCCACTCACACATACCTAACAGACACCAACAGCCATTGCACATGCACACATGCCACATACACAGCAAGAATTACGACTAAATGAACTGCTTTTCTTTATACTCCCTCCAACAGATATGAAGGTAAATGTGACTTTTAAAAAAACACTCTGGAACTAAATTGGTAAAGGACAGTTCAGTTCTGCACAAAATCCGCTGGTAAGACACTACACGTGATGTCATTTTTTAAGGAAATCCTGAAACTGTTTTCTTTCAAAACATGATCCAAATAAACATGGAATGTTTATCACAGAGTCTGAGAGATTTCAGTTCATTATGATGTTCTAGGAAGATTCAGCTTGACTACTGCTTTAGTTTTGTGCATGCTTTTACAGCATTCCTTTCATCCCTCCCTCTTCCTCCTCCTCACTCCTCCTCCCCCGTCCCTTTCTTAGTTCGCATGTACCTCTCTGGTGGTGGGTTTACCCAAAGCCCTTGTTTGGGGGCTGGGCAGACTGCATCTGGTAAAGATGATCACACCATTGTCTATGCCATCCTACAAGCTCCCCTGACAATGCAGTGCTGACTTCCTCCCCCTGGAGCTGAGGTGGAATACCGCCCCTTAAACCCAGGGGGACACTTGTATGTGCCTCGACCAAGAGATGCACGCAAATTGGCGCTGTAGGACTTTCTTGGCTGGGCCATAAAAGTAGTATGGCTTCTTCCGAGCTTCTCTGGGGTGCTTGTCCTTGGATAGCAGCCACCTTGCCAGGAGGAATCCAAGCCATATGGAGAGGTCACATGTAGGCATTCCAGCCAGGAGCCAACAGCCAGCACAAACTGCCAGATTTATGAAGGATGGCCTTGAGTTGGTCCTGCCCCACTTCACATCCCCTACAGAGTCCAGATGCCATGGGGCAGAGACCAACCACCCTGCTGCTCTCTGTCCAATTTGTGACCTACAGGACCAGGAAAGGTAACGAATGACTGTTGCTGTAAACCATGACATTTCTTAGTGTTTCTTAGGCGCCAACAGACAACTAACATAGGGGCCTCTGGACCCCAGCCCAGGGAATGAGCTGCATTGGTGGTAAATCTCTGAGATTATGGAGTGCATGCCCAGCCCTATTCCCAGTTTCCCCTTTTATAAACATATCTTTTTATACCCCTTCACTGTCCTATGATGAAATTCACACATAACACATCTTGTGTAGATATGTGCTGTACGTGTATAAGTATGCATCTTCACATGGATATACTTAAGTATCTAGCCACAGTGAAACCCAGCAGAACCTTGTGGGGCCCTCCCGGGTACAAACGTCCTTCCATGTCCCCCATTTCTTGTTTTCAGGAAAAAGTTTAAGCCTCCTAGAGTTTCCTTGGATTCCGAATGGCAGATTCAAACAGTTACTAACTAGAGGAGCGAGGGGATGCAGAAACACAGAAAAGGCAGCCAAGAAACAGTAGTGCAGCGACGGGGCAAGGTCCTACTTCCTCCTCAAGGGGTACAAGATCGCATAACAACCTGATGCAGGTCTCTGAGTTCTTCTGTGGGAAATACGGCCCCACCCAGGTAGAGGACAGGAACCTCATGCTGAGCATAAGCACTTGGACCCTAGACTGGCTGTAACCAGAAGGCTGATGATTGAGATTCCTGGACCACCACCCTATTACCTCCCCAGCAACCAATCAGAGGAAGCTCATGCAGCCTGCAGACCTCTCCCCAAATTTTGCCTATAAAACTTCCCCTAAAACCATCAGGGAGTTCAAGTCTTTAAAGCATGAGCCACCCCATTCTCCTTGCATGGCCCTGCAATAAAACTTCCTCTGCTCCAAGCTCTGATGTGTCAGTTTGTTTGGCCTCACTGTGCATTGGGCACACAAGCTTGGGTTCAACAGTAACAGTATGGAGAAGTAAAAAGAAAATAATTCCTAATAAAATACCACGAGTTTCAATCTAAGGTTGTTTCTTCTACAAAGCAGAATATGTGCTCGTAAAATTCACTATGTGATGGAATTTTGTGTGTAGTAACTGCTTATGGGGAAAGTAATGGTAGCAATAGAATATTCAACATCTGTGTGACCTTATAATTAACTCATTACACAATAAGTGAGGAACCTTACTGAAATAGTGCTGCAGTGTGAAGCATCTTAAATTCTTCATAAATAAAGGAATACAAAACAGTTTGCCATTTACCTTGACAAGCACGTGAGGTTTGGTGGGTGGGTGTGGCTTTTGGAGAAAGGGGCTTTGGAAGGGCCATGTCATTCACAGGATGAAATGCCACCGTTCTAGGGTGGGTGGCCATGGCTCATCCTCATTCTGTGTCTTCTCGCTGGCTCAAAGCCAAAATTCTATTGCACTCAGCATTAGAGTTGTCCCCTTCCATTCACTGCAAGTGATTTCTGGTCACACTTAGTGGAGCTGATTACCATAGTATCATTATTTTGTGTTCCTTATCTCACTTTATCTTATTGTATTTTATTTTTGCTCTCAGTGCCGTTTTCCTCTTGCTGTACAACGTGGATTCCTGTGGGTGTGATTCTCTTGCAATAACACGTATCTCCGTGTCTTACCAAATATTTTATTACTTCAAGCTTCTCCTCAATATTCAAGGCTGTCCTTTATCATTCATACTTGGGTTTGTATAGCCAAAATGCTTTCTCGTGTTTGAGTTTCTGTCATGGATACTTCTATCATGAAATTCTGATGCTCGGGGACCGGCATCACACATACTTGACAGGTGTGGCCCACGGGTGATGGGGCTTGAGGTGTTAGCTCTCAGAAGGCAATGGCTTTGAGCTGGGTAGAGGGCACCCATCACCTACACCTCTTGGTGTATAGCTGCACAGAGCTAACCCACCTCATGGAAAGTGGCTTTTTTTTTTTTTTGGTTTTGTTTTTATGAGGTGGTCTTATTCTCCAATTTATCTGTTGGGTACTGTGATGGGTGGCCATAAATTATTGGCCACCCCCTTAGAGCCCATTTCCCTTCCCCTGGAATCTGGGCTGGGCCTGAGATTTCTCTGAGCCATTGAGTGCTTGGTGTTCTGGGTCTGCAAAGGCTGGGCTATTCCAGGCTTAGGACATTGTGTCTTCAAGTCCACCCACAGCTCTGGGAGATGCCCAGGCACCAGGGTATGTGGAGGGTAACAAGGCCCTCCTGCCCACATAAAGCTAAGCTACCCGCTGACCAGTCACTGCTGCTCCATGCACCACCTGAGGTGCCCCAGCTCGGTCAGGCCTCCAGCATCTACAGTCAACAGCACTCTGCAGGCTGGAAAAGCCACACTGCTCATTCCAGTCCACTTGCAGAACTGTGATCAACGATAAACAGTTTTTGTTGTTTGAAAATGTACTATTTTTTAGGATGGTTTGTTGCATAGAAATGGAAAACTGAAGCATGTGAACAAATTCACTCCTTAACAACATGCATCATGGCCAAAGACACGGGGCGACCTCACTCCAAGACAAGGAGGTGACAGAGATCTTTGTACCCACTTACAGTGAACAAGGCTGGATTTGAGAGAAGAAAGCCAATATTCAGCTGAAAATTTTTGTCTCTATAATTGGCACTTTGAAATAACCACCCCTTTCTCACGGAACCACTCTGGATGCCCCGCCCACAGATGCAAACTCACGATGCAGGTGCTGCTCCTGGGACTCAAACGCCACACGTGGTTTTGTCATTAGGAATGCGATTTTCTAAAACAATGAACCATGCCTGGCAAAGTTCCAGACAAAATAGAGAAAAATCTCCTCTTAATTTACACCATAGATACATTCTTGGAAATGTCAGTGTTTTCATCCTGTGTAATAATATCCCTTGTATTTACGTGTAAAGATTTAGATGAAAGGTTCAGATAATTATAAATGGATTTTTCCATCTGTGTGAACATCTGAGTGGGCATTCAAACTTCATGTGAGAGCAGGAGAAGTTAGTTACTTTGTGGGGTGATCAGCATCCCTATTCTCTTCCTACCAAATGCCAGAGGCAGCCCTCAGTTATCATGACAACCAAGCCAACCCAGAGTCTTACTCTGTGAGGGCTGAATTACCGCACTGCACTGATTGGGAAGGAGTGGAATCAGGAAAATTGGAACAGGGACGTATGAACAGAGGCAATTAAACTGGGGGCCTCAAGTCCCTAAAGGCCACCATATCTTCTTGGAAAGTTGTGTAGGAAAGAGTTAAACATAGAAAGGTCTGCTTGCAAGGCTGACCCTCAGTTGACTCCAAGGGAACTTGGACTTTGGAAGGGATCCCCTCGTTCCTTAAATGATGAAAGTCTCTCCATGTTCCTAGCCTGTTTGTGCAAACAATGGGATTTATGTAAGACCTGTTTTCCTTCTGGGACTCTGACGTTTTGTTATGTGCTAGACAGAAGGTGGTTTGATGGGAAGCCCCCAGTAAAAAGCCCTGGGCACTGAGCCTCCGATTCCCTGGGAGACAGCATTCCCACATGTCCTCACGGTTCGTCGGTGGAGGAGTTGAGTGCATCCTGTGTGACTTCACGGGGAGGGGGCTCTCAGAGGCCTGTGCGTGGTTTCCTCCAGACTTTCTCCATGTGCCTTTTTCCTTGGTTGGTTTTGATTCCCATCCCTCTGAGGCAGTCACAGCACTGGGCACAGCTGACATGTCTAGTCCTGGGAGGTGAACTGGGCGTGGTCGTGGGGAGCCCTGGCACAATGGTAGAAGGAGCCCTTCTCTCCACTGAAGAGGTTAGTTCCCCTTTGCCTGAAGACTTGCAGTGGGCCTTCCCCTGGACAGGGCTTGAAGGTACTGCTGATTGTCCTCAGGACCCACCCCCATCGCCACTCTCTGCTTCTGGACCTATAACTGAACTCAAGTCCCAGCAGGCCCTAATGGGTGAGGTGCAAAGTTTACCCACAGAGAGGTGTGGTCTGCTTCTGGAAAACTGGTGACTTCCCTACTTTGTATCTACAGAATCCTTGGGAATATGTGTAGGAGTGGATCTTAAGGGGGTGGTATCAAGGTGGAAGGAATATCAGGCTGGCTGAGCCTGAATGTATTGATACAGCCTCTTTAAGATGAGATTCTGGATTCACTGTCTCAGCTTGATGCGTTAGAAGGGACCCCTCCAGTTTGTCTGGCTGAAATATGGGTGTTAGAGATTCTTCCAGTAAAGACACAGGAGCATCACAGAAAAAGCCTGAGTCACTGTGAACAGATTATTGGTAGAAACCTGGTCTTAAAGGATATTACTGCTGAGGGCAAGGAAGGAAGTGAGGAAGTTGGAGTCTGGAGGAAGGCACACACTTGTTATAACATAGCAGGAAGTTCAGTGACATTGAGCCCTGCAGTTAATGGAAAACAGAACTCACAAGCAATGAACTTGAAGACACAGTTAAGGAGATTTCCAAGCAAAGGGTTGGAGGTGTTGCTTGGTGTCTTATTACTGCTTAGAGTAAAATGTGATAGAAGAGAGGTGAATTGAAGGAAGAAGACTTGACGGTTTGGAAAACTCAGCCTCTGCAGATAACGGATGATTCTAAAAGACAGAAATGGATGCCCAAACCATGGCATGGAGAAAAGGCTGATTATGTGACTACCACTCTGCTGAAATCCTGAAAGTTCTTAAAAGTACAGAAGTTTTTAGCCACATAAATGACTCTTCTAAGAGATTAAGAAGATCTGGTTTGACTGATAAGGTCAAGAGGGCCTGGGGAAACTTAAGAACATTTTTCCTCAGCCCTCTCAGCAGAGGCCAAAGCTAGAGAAGGAATTATTTGGAAAACATTGGTGGATATATCTTAAGTGAAACTCAGTGAAAATATGCTCAAGGCCTACAAGTGTCTCAAAAACTAAGTTATAGCAGCAGAAACACTGCCACCTTGAACTGAATGGAACATAGATGGTATAAATTGGCAGAAAAGTTGGGACTGGGCAAAACACCAGGGGTTGTTTCACTTGTTTATTGTTGTATAACAAGCAACCTCAAGACTTAATGACTTACAAGACATGGAAGCAATCTAAATGTCCATTGATAGGTGACTGGATAAAGAAGATGTAGTATATTTATACAATGGAATACTACTCAGTCATAAAAAAGAATAAAACAGTACCATTAGCAGCAACATGAATATCGTTATTCTAAATGAAGTAAGCTAGAAAGAGAAAGAGGTATCGCTCATATGTGGAATCTAAAAAAAAAAATAGAAGATGCCAACAAACTCATCTACAACATAGAAACAGACTCACAGACATGGTAAATGATCCTATGGTTACTGGGGGAAAGAAGGTGGGAAAGGATAAGTTTGGGAGTTTGAGATTTGCCAATGATAACCATAATAGATAAAAATAGATAAAAACCAAATCTCTTCTGTATAGCACAGGGAACTATTTTAAGTATCTTGTAATAACCTTTAATGAAAAAGAATATGAAAACAAATACACATATGTATGTGCATGACTGGGACACTGTGCTGTACACCAGAAATGGACACACTGTAACTGACTATACTTCAGTTAAAAAAAACTTAATGGCTTAAACTCATGATGGGTCTGAAATTTGGAGTGGTTTTGACTGGGATGGTTCACCTCTACTCCACCTGGCTGGGGCTGGAAAACTCATTTGCAAGATGCTTCTTCCTTCCACATCTAGTGACTTAGTACTGCTCTTTGCCACCTAAGCGTCCCTGCTCCCCCTCCATGTGACAGCTCAACCCTCAGGGCCTCTCGGTGGAGTTTGGACTCCTCAGAGCATGGCGGTCTCAGGATAGCCCTATTTCTTCCATGGTGGGTGGCTTCCAGGGAGCAGGAAGCAGAAGCCGCCAGGCCAGCTAAGGACCTTTCTGCTATATTCTACTGGGCTAAGCAGTCTGAAGGCTGGTCTGACCATTCCTTTGAGGAGAACTTGAGAACTGGAGAATATTTTTGGAGTCACACTTGGAAAACACAGTCTACTGTGGAGTCCCCTGAGAAAAATTCTCTTTTCAGTAGTAGGAGTATACTCAGGTTTTGGGAATTTGGTAATGTGGTTAAAATATGAAATAACTTGAGTAGTAGCTCAGACACATGAGATTTTCCATTCTATAAACACACACAGAATCAGGGTGGTAATAGGGAGTGTGGACATATCCACAAGGGCTTTGTGCAACAAACCCAAAGAGGCATCCTTGACTGCAACAACTAGTGGAATAATCCCCTGCCAGCCACCTGAGTATCCGGTCACCCATCAGGCTGGGGAGTTGCTGGAAATGTTCCAAAAGACCTCTGGTGCTGTGTTTCCACAGGCAGAGGTGGGAAGGAAGCAGATAATGACAACTGATCCCTCACTTTATTTTACCGATGAGCACGTTTATGGATTTATGGTCATGCCATGGCTATTTACATTACCCAGAGCAACTCCCATAAGTGGAGAAGATTCTTTGAAATCCCTGCACCTCTTATCACAGTGACTATCATGTTATATCCCATCCAATGTCTTTCTTTTTTTTGCACATAAGGACTGATGATTTGTAAAGTGTCCTGATAAACCAAAGGGATACTCATTCATTCTGAGAAAGACTATCATGTCTCTTTGTTGTGCCAACACGCATATCAGCTACCAGCAGTTGTGTGATATGGCACCGTACTTGGTTCTACTCAATCCAGATAGTTTACATTTGCTCCCTGCCAGGAAACGTGGGCTAGTATTATTTGCTACCAGAAGCCCCATGAAAGTTTCCATATTAAGTATTACCTTATATATTAATTATTAATAAATCAAATAGAACATATGTTTATACCATAAATCAACTCCAACTTGAACTGATTTTAAAATATACACTAGATCAGCGGTCATCTGATGTCATGATTTGTTACACTTTTTATGACAGGGATTTTTGGGAGCCAAATTTTTGAGCCTCTTGGGTCTATGAAATAGGTCATCTTTTATTAGGTTCTGTGATCATAAACAGTCTGATGGCTCATGGAATTAATAAGAGTGGACTGAGTAAAAATAGCCTACATAAACAGGAAGAAGGAAGCTGATAGAAATGTCCTGGACCTCACAGAAAGACCTGTTCCAGTGGCTACAGCTGAATAACAAACACTCCAGACTTAGTGGCTTGAAACACCAACAATACTTTATTTTGATCATGAAGCTGCTTCCTGGGGGAAGCCAAGCCAGGACAGTCATCATTGGAGAATCATGCAGATAACCAATTAAATGTGTCCTGGAGCATTCAGTAAACTCAGCAGTAGGATAAAAGCATCGATAGAGACAGGGCCATGAGGAAGACACTCAGCCAGCAATTACCACATACCTTAGATTTTTGCATTCATATTCAATTTTTCTTGTAAGAGCACCTATGTTTACAAGGCTGTGGCTTCCATTTTGACAGCTCAGAAATTGATCACCGTATTCTATCTGGGTTCTTGAATGGAATGAGTGGAGATCTTGACCTCTGCCCCAAACAGCACAATGATATAGCATCTATGAGGCCAAGGGTCTGCTGCTGGAGATGTTTGGAGAAGTGTGTGTGTGCGTGCGTGCGTGCGTGCCTGCCTGCCTGCCTGCCTGTGTACAATTCTGTCCAGAGAACTCAAGCTTGGAAATGACCCTAATTTGGTGAGGTCAATAAATTCATGCAATACTAAACCACAGAATAATTGGGTATGTTGGGAGAAAGTTGATTCTGATATCAAGAAGCATGTCATGAAATCGAAAATCCTCAAAGAAACATTAGTGTAAAGAAAAAAAAAATTTTTTTAAGAGCACGAAAACAAATGAGGCAGGAAATGTAGGAGGCTGATAATGGGTTAAGAGGGTGCGTGAAATAAGAAAGCATGTGTCCAGGGTCAAACCCAAATTACAGGTGATGACTCTGCTGCCCTCCCTAGTCTTTACTTCTGTCTTCCCAGTACGGGTTTATAAAAATGAATCCCTGTTAACAAAGTCAAACAAAAATTAAATTGTTGATTATCATCATCTTCTACCCTAAAGCTATTTAAGATAGACGGCCCTCTAAGTCATGTTGTAACTGAAGAAGAAACGCAGCCGGGCTTTGGACTTGCAGAGCGAGCCTTGGCAGCCAGGGCAATGAGTGGAGGAGATAATTGTTTTCTACACATTCAGACAGAAATCATGTGCTTGTGAATCCACCGTGAAAAGCAGGGAAGGGAAGTCATTTGCTCAACGCGAGTGTGTGAATCACTGCCCAGGACAAGGCCAGACCAGACCCGGGCACCCGTGTAGATCTTTATAGAAAACCACACTGAAGGAAAAGTCAGTGGTTTCACCCATTAAGAGGGGAGCTAACAGCAGCAGGGACTGGTGTGCACGTGTCAGCAAAGCAGACCTGAGTTATGAGCTGTCCCAAGGGCATCTTAGTACCAGAAGATCTTTGATTATTTGTCCAGCATGTATTTAGCTCTCTGAGGGGAAGGCAAAGGAAGGGTCCTCTGCTGGCACCCTCAGTTCCTCCTCCTATGATATCCAGAACAATTCTGCTCGGCTTGAGACTTGCATCCACCTTCAAGCTCCACATTCTCACTGTTGGTTCCTCTACACACTCACCACCCCCACCCCAGGAGCTGCTGAGAACAGTCCCCTTACAAACAAATGCCCTCTGCCCTTCCTAAGAGGACCTGTGGCAATCCTGTTCTCCCCATCTCTCATCTTGGATGATGCTTTGGCACCTGATTGGTACCCAAGAAAGTTCTCTGAATGTCCAAGCTAATAGACAATGATATAAGACTTAAACTTACTGGGGAGTGTATAGCTCAGGGGTAGAGTGCATGCTTAACATGCATGAGGTCGTGGGTTCAATCCCTAGTACCTTCATTACAAATAAATATAAAATACCTAATTACCTCCCCCCTAAAAAATTTTAAAAATGAAAATAAATAAACTTAGTAAGGACCTCATGGGTCCAGTTGGGATGTATTTTCTGCTGATAGAAGACAGCAATGAATAAAATAGTTTCTAGAATCCTCATGAAAATGAGATGTGTGTAAGAAAGATGATAAATGCTGGAGACGCTGTGGAGAAAAGGGAACCCTCCTACACAGCTGGTGGGAATGCAGTTTGGTGCAGCCACTGTGGGAAACAGGAGGGAGATTCTTCAAAAGACTAGGAACAGACTTACCATATGACCCAGGAATCCCACTCCTGGGCATATGTCCAAAAGGAACCCTACTTCAAAAAGACACCTGCACCCCAATGTTCATAGCAGCAATATTTACAATAGCCCAGACGTAGAAACAGCCTAAATGTCCATTGGCAGATGACTGGATAAAGAAGATGTGGTATATTTATACAATGGAATACTATTCAGCCATAAAAATGACAACATAAGGCCATTTGCAACAACATGGATGTCCCTGGAGAATGTCATTCTAAGCGAAATAAGCCAGGAAGAGAAGGAAAAATACCATATGAGATTGTTCATATGTGGAATCTAAAAAAAACCAAAATGAAGATAAATACAAAACAGAAACAGACTCATAGACATAGAATACAAACTTGTGGTTGCCAGTGGGGAGGGGAGTGGAAAGGGACAGAATGGGATTTCAAAATTTGTACATACTGACAGGCATATGTAGAATAGATAAACAAGATTATGCTGTATAGCACAGGGAAATATAAACAAGATCTTATGGTAGCTCACGGCAAAAAAAAAAAGTGACAATGAATATATGTATGTCCATGTATAACTGAAAAATTGTGTTCTACACTGGAATTTGACACAACATTGTAAAATGACTATAACTCAATAAAAAAAAGTTTAAAAAAATGGATTTGGGGGATAAGTGAATCACTGTATAATTCTAAAGCATTTAAGGCCATGAGACTCAGAGCCATGGTGTGGGAGGAGTTTGATGATGATATTTTGTTTATGCACTTTTATTTTAACTCTACAATACTACAGCAGCAATTAAAGATATAACAAGAGAGAATGGATGATATTTGGTGACCAAGAGGCTCAGTTACCCCGAAATATTTACTTTTTCTGGGTTTCATTGGTACCCGTTGGTACCAGAATTTCCTGCTTTGGCTCTTGAAGGTTTCAGGTACATTACACGAGAGGGTCCACTTGAAATTATCATCTGTCATCAGTGTGGAAGCATGAAAATAATTTCCCCTGAGTAGCGGGTGGAGGGTGGCTCAGGGAAGGGTAGAGAAAGCGAGAGGCTGGGAAGAGGGAGGGAGGTGCCCGCAGCCCTGGGGAACTTGCAGAAAGACTGAGCACTAGGCGTGGGGCACAGGCACTCAGCCTGTTGTGTGGAGAGTGAAGGCGAAGTAATGGGAGGAGGAGAGAGTTGTTAAGTGGAAAGAAAGGTGGGGAGGGATGGGGAGGAGTCCAGCCCAGACACACTGTTAATGTTTTAAAACACCTGGAGTGGTGCATTGGAGAGACCCCTGCATGGAAGGACAGGGTAAGAGGGCTGGGAGAAGAGTTGGTCTAGTTCAGCCAAGGGGTCATCACATACTTGTGTCACCTGCCTGCACATTGGGTGTCAGTAGCACCGTGTGCTGAATGTGAAGTATAAGAAATTGTAAGGATGCATTCTTATTCTTGAAAATTTTGTCCACAGTCAATACTATTTAATATAGTTGCTTTTGTTGCCCAGAGTAGCCAAGGTTCTAGGAATAAATGTATATGCATATGTGTGTGTATGTGAAGATGGTGGGTGGTATGTTGGTGACATACCAGGGTGAACTTGACTTTACAATACCAAGGGGCAACCTTGCCAGCCGAACACCCCTGTGATCACAACTCCATTTGGACATGGGGCCATGCCAACCAGGGATGTGAGAGTGTCTTTAGTGTGTCCCTCTGGGAGGCCCGTGCCTCCACAGGGGTCCTACCTGTGCCGTGTCATCTTAGGGGTGCAGAGGAAATATGGAGAGGTTTTGGACCCAATCCTTGCTCTGTGGCCGAGAGGCCTGGGGCAGTGGTGGGACACCCCAAGCCTCAGATTTCTCTTCTGTCAAGTGGAGGTAACGGTGTCCCCTCTGCAGGGTCCTGGTGTCCCCTCTGCAGGGTCCTGGTGGGCCACAGGTATGACTTACCAATTATGCCCACCATGTTGGGGGTGCTTCGTGACTGTAAGCCAGGGGAGGCTGATAATTCCTTTGCTTTCTCATCCTTCATTTCTAGTTTTCAAGCAATTAAAGGGGCCAAGATTTTATTTATAAATGTTACAAATAATTTGTAATTATTAGGATTCAAGAGTCACAGGAAAGATGAACATTCCTAAACTGAGTTTCCCTTTTAAAACGCACACGCACACACATTTTGTCAGACAAGTAGCACGTTCCCAGCGTAAAGATCCAAGCAGTAGAAAAGGAAATAGAGTGAAAGCCCAGCTCTTGAAAACGCAGTCTTCAAGGTCTTCCCCTCTGCACTGATAAACATACTCAGACCATCTTTTCCCATCAGTTTTGAATCATCTAATACATACTATTTATGACTCTCTTTTTTAAAGTATACTTTGGAGATGGTTTTCTATGTTAGTCTGCACCCTCTCCCTTAGGGTTTTAGGGAGCTAAATAATATTCTATCGTATTGAAAAACTATGTTTAATTTAACCTTTTTTCCTCTTGAGAACATTTTAGTTATTTTCAATTTTGTAATATCACAGTGTTAGTGTCTCAGTATTTTTGCAGATACACAACACTAGATACCAGGCGTGGGACTGCAGGTCAGTGGAGATGCCCTTTTGTCATGCTGGATTTATTGATTTATTCTCCAGCAAACAATGTGTGAGAGTGCCTCAAATTTTTGCCAAGAATGTCTATTTTCAATGTGAAACACTTTGTCAATTGGTGGCCTATTATTTGCAATGTTTTGTTGATGAGTGGGACTGAACATTTACGACAATGCTTCCTTTCTTTTGTATTTCTCTTCTTCTTTTCTGTGACCTTGTTCATTTCATTTGCTGACTTTTCTGGGAGTTATCTTACTGTTACTGATTTGTAAGAGTTTAAAAAATATCTAAGGACATTATGCTTTTTCTGTCAATTTACCTTATATTCTTTATTTTTATGTTTTATAATTGTGCAGATGGTTTTACATTTTCTCTGGTTAAATTAATTAATTTTTCCACTTATGACTTCTTGCTTTTATACTTTTCTTAGGAAATTCTCTTCCATGTTATATTTATTTTTTCTTTTGTTTTCAAATTTGTATCTATCCATTTTGAGGGCTGTTAAAATGCCCTTTTATTTAAACACATTTATCTTACATACATCAGTCTCCTTCCGGACTTTCAAATTCTATCCTTCTGATTTGCCTTTTCTGTTTCAAAACCCACTCTTTTAATTATTATAACTGTATAATGCGCTTTCATATCTGGTAGGGCAAGTCCCCCTTCTCAGAGATTTCTGCTTGGCTATGGTTATAATTATTCCTCCCATTAATATTTTAGAATTAGCTTGCCCAATTCTATTTAAAAGCTGGTTATGAGGTAGCCCAAGTATTTATTCACTGCTGAATGAATAACCACACTATGGCTCATTCACACGAGATGTCAGGCAGAAGTAAAAAAAAAAAAATTGAACTACAGATATACACGACCACTTGGCTGAATCTCAAAATAATTACACTGAGTGAAAGAAGTTAGACACAGAAGAGCACATACTGTAAGATTCCATGTATATAACTTCTAGAAGAGGCAAAACTGACCCACAGTGGAAAAACAGAGACAGTGCTTGCATCTCAGTGGGAGTGGGGATCAATTGGCAGGTGTTTGGGAGAACTTTTGGGGATGATGTTACTATTTCATGCTTAATATCAGTTTCTGTTACACATCTGTTTCCATTCCAAACCTTAGGAAATGCTCTCTTAAGATTTGGGCATTTAATTGTGTGGGAAATTTTCTTTAAAAAACTGTAAAATATGATTGACTCTAGCTGATGATATGTCCATGAAATGTTTAGGGTGAAATGTAATGGCATCTGCAAATTTGATACGCATTAAAAAGGACAGATTGATGGGCTGATGGAGGAATGGGTAGATGGACAGTTGGTGATAAAGCAAATATGGTAAAATGTTAAGAGGAGTTGAGGTGGTGCATATATGGATGTTTGCTATAAATTTTTTAGAAGTAAATCTATGCCAATTCATTTTAGTCTCAATTTCATTAATCTCATGAACGAATATCAAACTTTTGTCTTTGATGGTCCCTGTTCACATTCCCAACTTCATCTCAAATCCCTCTTACTTTTGTCTATTATGTTCAACTTATATTGACCTTTGCTTCATTTATACGATCTCTCTATTCAGTTCCTTGAACATGTGAAAAAAATTTCTCACCTCAGGAATTTGCACAGACTGTTCCCTATACTGGAACATTTTTTCCATTACTCTTTCCTTGACTGGCTTCTTATCAAATTCCAAGACTCAGTTTATATGTCATTTTATCTGAGATTCCTTCCTTGGCCGCTCTGTATAAGTCAGTTACCCAACTGTCCTCTAAAGTTGCACCCAGTTTCTCTAGCACTCATCATAATTTACAATTATATATTTGATTTTCTTATTGTCAGTCTCCATCACTAAACTATTAAGTTCTAAAACTGCAGGAAGGAACTATATGTCTGTTTTACTTATCAATATATACTTGGCTAATGGCAGGCATGCAATAAAAGTTTGTTGAATAAACGAAGAGAACCTTGGCTCAGTAAACACACGTCCAAATATTCCTACTGAAGTTATACCTACTGAGTACTTATTTCTATTTGGTAAAGGGAGGGGAGGAAACCGAGTAAGAACAAAGGTTAAAGCTCTTATGAATGCCCCTCTCTTAGTGGATCACATAGGTAGCAATCAATAATTTTGTCATATTGGTGTCCTTGTTCATAAATTCACAGATTTGATAGCTAGATCATAAAAGGAAAAACTTCAGCGTACCAAGCAGACAGGTGGTTATTAGCTTATAAGATATATGTCCAGGCAAAGAGGTTAGTATTAAGGAAAAATGAGTACAGAAGTGGTTTCTACTGTTAAATGTAGTTACAGTATCTAAGGGAGGTGAGCACCCGCCATTCCTCTAAACTAGACAGGTGTGGGGTGCTGCCGAGTACTATGTACGCCGGGGACTTCAAAGCTGGGTACAACGTAGACGTTAAAGCAACAATGTGTCACATAAAAATAGGTAATAAATTAGATATCAATTAATCAATTATATGCAGTTTCCCCATCCAGAATTAAACATGTCAAACGAAAGTCAGCAAGCTAGATAAGTAGTAGGGCTAACATACTGCATCTTATTGACTATGTTCAATTCTGCATTGTTTATTATATATCAAAAATCTATCAAATACTATAGAAATTCTAAGTAAAAAAACTAGTAATTCATAAAACTATTATCCCATTTTCATACTAAAACAAATGCACAAGCACTTCAAATTTACTTGCTGTTAATTTCTGTAAATCTTACTAACTTCTAGACTCAAAAGGCAAAAGCTTTCAGGTTATTGCTGTTATACGCATAGCTTTTCTTAATTAAAAAATGACAAGGCATCAATAAATTGGGCTTCAAGTTAGAGAAATGTAATTTAATAGTTCTCTGGGGATTAACACATGGCTTCAAAACAACTTACAACTCTGCTTTTTCTACCATCCGGATGAGCCGACTCTCTTCAAACTGAACTATGCCTCCAGCCTGCAGCAGTTCTAAAAGGACCCTAATATTTAAAATAAACCAGTAAGAATACTTGCAATCTACTTTTATTTACTAGCTCTTTAAGAATCCATTTAGCCACACAAACCTTATCTTTTTTTGGTCTTATAACTAGCTGATTTTTCAGCGTGTCTTTCACGTACACAAGGGATTGTTAGACCGCCATTATAAAGTGATCATATTGTATTTAAGTCTGGTAAAAAGATACAACAGTTCTATTTTTCCAACATGGAGGGAATGCCAGTGTTTGCAAACAAAGCCTTATTAGAACATCTAATTGACCCTCCCCACTAAGCTAAAAATGTCCATACATATTCTTTCAAGAAGCAAATTTTTGTCTAATGCTTTTACGGCTTATGATTCTTCAAAATCTGTGGCCTACAGGTAGTGTCCATGTTCACATGTTAATTTTTCTACCTAAACATGGGGTTTCTCCTACTACAGCATATGCACAACCGCCAAAGGGCCAAACAACCGCAATGTGCACCAGTGGTTAAATGGATAAACCAGATAAGGTATAGAAACATCATGGGGTATTATTCATACTTAAAAGGGAATGAAATTCTGACATACGCTACACATTGATATATCTTAAAACCATTATGCTAAGTGAAATAAATGAGTCACTAAAGCACAAATGCTGTATGATTCCACTTATATGAGGCACACAAAGTAGTCAAATTCACAGAGACAGAAAGTTACGTGATGATAGTTACCAGGGGGTTGGGAAGTGGGTAATTGGGGAGTTACAGCTTAATGGGTACAGTTTCAGTTTGGGAAGATAATGTTCTGGAGATGGAGGTGGTGATGGCTGAACAACAATGAGAATATATTTCATGAGAACTGTACACTAAAAATGCTTCAAATGACAAATTTTATGATATATATATTTGACCACAATAAAAAAATGAACAAAAATATTGGGATTCTTATAATTAATCTTTATCACACCAAGTAGCTGCATTTAAAAGGTGACCAGGATTTTGAGATTGAGACATCAATATTTTTAAATCAACCTCAAAATATAATAGAATCACTACATTGTCCTTAGAGTAGCATGAGAAAGCTCTCTCCTGTATTTAAGTTCAAGATCCAGAGTAACACAACCCTTCTCAGAACCCAGGAAAACATTTAACAAACTATTTTTCAAACATAGATAATTTGATTACTTTCAAGTGAAAAAAATTTTAAAGACATAAAAGAAATAAAACCTCCCAACTTTACACTTCAGAACCCTAACTTAATCCACTCTGAGTACTGTAATGTACCGTCGAGGGGAGCAAGGCTGTGGTGAGCCCACCTGCTGGAAGCCTATCCCCACGCCGCTGCTGAGGCCGTCTTAACTAGCTGCCTGCAGCCCACTGCTGCCTTTTCAGGGACTTTGTACGCCAGCTGTCAAATGCAGGCATTGATAAAGATCGAATTATATAAACTTACACAAATAAATTAAGTTAATAAGAAAGATAATTAATACCTGAAGCCAGTCCTCCCTCTTTATTGTCCTGCATTTGACTGTGCGCGCTCTCAAGGTCCGTGACTGTGCCGTATCTGTGCTGGAAGCACCGCGTAAGAGGTGGTGCGCATCTCTTCCCCACTCCACGTGCACTGTGATGGCGCAGTGGTAGATCGCGATCAGCTGTGGTGGGAGTCGTAATGCCATGGAAACTGGCAAATGCTGTAAATCAGGGCTTGTGACATTTTTAAAGGGTTGTAAAACAAATAAAGAACATGTGACAGAGACCATATTTGGCCCATAAAGCCTAAAATATTTACTCTCTGGCCCTTTATAGAAAAAGTGTCCCTATCCCTGGTTAAGAAATTAACAGGGATAGTAAGACAATCAAACTCAAAAGTGTGCATGTCGGAGTCATTACTTTTAAATAGCACAAAAAAAATTAAGGAATTTTTTTTCCAATATTCAAAAGCTGTTACACGATTCAGCAAAGAAGTCCCGTGACTGATGAATGAGGGAACTTGGGACATGCTTTCACCGGTGCACTTTCATCTCATTCACTTACAAAAATGAACGTATCACCCAACATCCATATCAGAACGAACCAGTTGTCAAACTTTTATTAGCAAACCACTAGAAAATATTCAAATAAACCGCGTGAACAAATTCTGACACATAACAAACAGTACAAGAGAAAGTGCAGGATTAGAAAGCAAAGAACTGGGTTCTCATCTTAGCTGTGACCTGGAGCAATTTACTGCATCGGTTTTCTTTCTACATTTCTAAAATCGGTGTGGGAAAAGCCCCAGATAATCCCAAAGAGGATTCCCAACAACAGATTATTACTGTACTATGATTTCTTTTAAAGGTCTGGCATCTACATTTAGGCTTGGTTTTAACTTGTTTTATTCAGTTAGTTACATGAAGCTTTTATCATGTTTTACCATGCATAACATGCTTCACTTTTCCTGCCGATAGAAAAAATTGGGGCACAACGAGGGCTCCATCTTACTATTTGCATTCAATGTAATTAAAGAGACAATCAAAATTTTCGCAGCTGTTCTCTTCCCTAAGACAGTCTGCAGCTGTCAGGGAGCCACAGGTGTGCAGAGAAAGGGCTCACTGTTGCTATTCTGTGTTCTTTACCTGAGTCTCATCCTCCAAGCCAGGCACTATTACCACAAAGAATCAGCACAGCTCTCAAAATGCTTAATTTTTGTAGCTTAATTATCTGACAGTTTCAATTTGAAAGAGACTGGCTCTTTCAGTGCTCAGAGTTAGTGGGTAAGCTTTTAAGAAATCCTACTCCCTGAAAAGACCCTCAAGAAGGGGCATAAGTAGAAAGAAGTGGTAATTTTTCACAAAACTACAATAAATCATCCTAAAATGTATATGGAATCACAAAAGACCCAGAATTATGGAAGAATTACTGGAGAAAAAGAACGAAGCTGGAGGAATAACTCCCAGACTTCAGACAATACTACAGAGCTACGATCAAAACAGCACATATATGACATAGTAAGAAAAAACAAACAAACCAATCCAAAAATGGGCAGAAGACTTAAGCAATTCTCCAATGAAGACATACAAGTGGCCAATAGGCACATGAAAAAATGCCCAATATCACTAATTATCAGAAAAATGCAAATCAAAACTACAATGAGATATCACCTCACGCCAGTCAGAAAGGCCATCATTCAAAAGTTCACAAATGACCAATGCTGGAGAGGCTGTGGAGAAAAGAGAACCCTCCTACACTGCTGGTGGGAATGCAGGTGGGTGCAGCCACTGTGGAAAACAGTATGGACATTCCTCAAAAGACTAGGAATAGACTTACCGTATGACCCAGTAATCCCACTCCTGGGCATATATCCAGAAGGAACCCTACTTCAAAATGACACCTGCATCCCAATGTTCATAGCAGCACTATCTACAATAGCCAAGACATGAAAACAGCCTAAATGTCCATCAACAGATGACTGGATAAAGAAGAGGTTGTATATTTATACAATGGAATACTACTCTGCCATAAAAAAGGATACAATAATGCCATTTGGAGCAACATGGTTTGACTTAGAGATTGTTATACTAAGTGAAGTGAGCCAGAAACAGGAAGAAAAATTTCATATGATATCACTCATTTGTGCAATCTAAAAAAAAGACACTATGAACTCATCTACAAAATAGAAATATACTTGCAGACTTCGTAAACAATCTTATGGTTACCAGGGAAAGGGGGTGAGAAAGGATAAATTTGGGAGTTTGAGATTTACAAATGCTAGCCACTGTACGTAAAAATAGATTTTAAATATAGTGGCTTCTGTATAGCATAGAAATCTATGTTCAGTATCTGGTCATAACCTCTAAAGGAAAAGCGGCTACAGCCACCAACTGACGGAAACAAGATCAGAAAGGAGAGCTGTTACCCTAGAGCCCAGTCCTCCTAAAGTCCCTGTCTGCCGCTGACGCTGCCCCCTGACCACACTGCGCCCTCCTCCCAGGAGCAGACTGCCATGAAGACGTGGGTCCTGCGAGGCAGAGGCGGAGGCTGCTCCCAGGATAGGCCTGGGGGAAGATGGGAGCAAGTCCACATTCTCCCCCTGGGGCAGCACCCCTCCCCGCAGCCGCCCCCCCGAACACGCTGCGCCTGTCTCCCGGGAGCCCACTGACCTGGAAACAAGTGTCCTGCGAACCTGGGGCAGCGGCGAGAAGAGGGGAGCTGCCCCTAGTGAACTGATCAATTTCTCCCCGTCATCCCCGCGGCAGGGCCTGGGGTCGGCCTCTGCTGCCCCAGGTTCGTGGGACGCAGGTGACAGGTCAGCCTGCTCCCAGGAGGCGTGCGCCATGGGGTCAGAGGCGGCGGCAGCGGCGGGTTTAGGGATCTGCCTATAAGAGCCTGTGGATTTGCTTCTACCTCCCCCGCAGCCTGCCCTAGGCTCGTCCTGTGCTACTCCAGGTTCTCGGGACTCAGGTGACAGGTCATCCGGCTCCTGGAAGGCGGGCGCTGTGCCGTCAGGGGGCTGCGGAAGCGATGGCGGGATTGGGGCTGCCCTGAGCGGGCGCGGGGATTTGCTCCCCTTTCCCGCTGTCGCTGCCGCGGCCCCCGCACACTGGCCGCACCGCGCCCGCCTTCCAGGAGCAGACTGACCTGTCACCTGCGTCCCGCGAACCTGGGGCAACAGAGGCCGCACCCAGGACAGGACGCAGGGGAGATGGGAGCAAACCCACAGGATCACAGAGGCAGACCCCTCTCCCCGCCGCCGCCTCTGATGCCGCGGGCTCCGCACCCTGACGGCACCGCGTCTGCCTCCCAGGGGCAGGCTGACTGCCAGACGGCTTGCACGGGGCAGCCCCCATCCCACCGCGGCGCCACCTGCGGCCACGTGACCACACGCATCCGCCTCCCAAGAGCAGGCCATGGCCTGAAGGCCGGTCGGAGCTGCTCCCTGGCCGTCCAGCGCCCTCCCATCTCCTGGAGCTGCACCCGCTTTCTCAAACCCGGGTATACCCGGCAGGGAAGACACGGAGTTCAGGGACTACCAATGTGGGGGAGGGGCACCGCGAACCAGGGCGGCGCCCGGCACCCGCCTCAGGGCCCTAAGGAGCTGCGCTGCCCGGGCCTCACCCGCCGGCTCCCCGACCTGCGCCCCCTTACCTGCCCGGCGACGGCAGCAGAGGCGACGGCAAGCGGCGGCGCAGACCCCAGGCCGTGTTCCTCCTCGGGGACCTGGTCCAGGAGCACCTGGCTCCCGCCCAGCTTCCACACGCTCTGGGAGGGTTCCGGCGTCTGCGTCCCTCCTCCTCCCGCCCGCAGCGCGGACGCTCGGGCTGGGGCTCCTGCTGTGCGGGGCCCGGCGACTGGGGGCGGCGGGGCGGCTGGGCGGCGGGGCGGCGGGGCGGCGGGGCGGCGGGGCGGCGGGGCGGCGGGGCGGCGGGGCGGGCCCACCCCACGACCGCCCTGCAAGGTCTCCATCCCGCCACTGACTGGTCCTGGGACCCAACCAGCACCACCGCCGGCGCGGGCCAGGCAACACCCCCAGCCCCTCTCCCAATGCTCGCCTCCCCTTCCCACCCCGTTGCTGTCCCTGTAGCCCCAGCCAGGCCCGGTCTCTGACAGGACCTCCAAAATGGGGCTCCTCCTCACACCGAGGTCCCCGCCCTCACACTGCTCACCCCTCTTGCCTCACCGCAGGACCCCCACCGCAACATCCCGAAATGGTCCGCCTCAGCCCTCAGCCGGGTCAGTTCCACTCGGAGAGGCCCCTCACTGCTCAGCCTGTCCCCCCTCACTCCAAGTGCACCACTACCCCCAGCTGACCCCCTCACCCATCACCCCGTGGTTGGGGCGGGAAAGTCTGGGCTCCGGTCTCCATGGCGACTGCCAGGAGCAGGGGATCTGGCCTAGTGTCTAGCCACACAGCTAGTGTCCAAGGCTACAGGCTGCGGCGGGTCGGGCTGGAGGTGGTTCCAATTCCTGCACTCTGCTCTGTGCCTCGTCTGAGCCAGCGGGTCAGGATCGTTCAGGGCTGCCCGCCACTGGCCTGTGGGCCATCCGTTGTTGATATCCCTGATGGTGATCGGGCCCCTAGGGTGGAGGCGCTGGGCTTGCGGACCAGTGGGGGGGTGCAGCTGAGCTTGCGGCATGGACAAGCAGGCGGGTGGGCTGTGTGCATGGCCTGGGCTCAGCCCAGTGGTTACAGGGACCCTGTCCATTAGCGCCAGGGCAGAGGAAGAGGGACTGGAGCTTTGAAAGTGTCCACATTAGGAAGCCAAGGCTGGAGAGCAAAGCAGGCAGCTGTGCTGGCCAGGCCACCTTGGAGCCTGCCATGACACTGGTCCTTTGCATACAGGGAGACTGACCATTGACCAGCCAATGAGACGTTTCATACCCCCCAACCTTGGTATACTTTACAGGCAATTGAAGGTACTTTAAGAGGTAATTTTAATCACCAGTAATTATTACTTTCTCTGCGGGAGAGCAGGTCCACAGTCATGGTGAACCTGGCAGGGCTCCTGCCTGAACCCCAGCCTGGGCAGAGGAGGACCTGCCCAGAAACATCCTCTTACCTCTCACCAAAAGGCACTGTAGTAGAGAAGAACAAATCTGACTCCATTAGATCTGTTTCTTTTCCTTTAAACCTGTGCCCTGTTTTCTAGGCTTAGTCTTGCCAGCTCTGCACTTTGTGTAAAACAATGTTGCCTTTAGCCTGAAATGTACCAGAGAGCCTATTCTCAGTTCTCTGACCTTTAAGGATATTGACACTTCTGCACTCCTATAAAAATAGCAAGTTGCAGAATAGAAAATAACCTTTGCTTTGTTGGAGGTTTTACAGGGGCACCGGGACCTGACCCACCTGGGCCTCATTTTGAGAAACTCTGCCTGAGTTTTTTTTTTTATTTTGTCCTTAGCTACACACTAGAGTGTTCATGATAAAAACGTTTTGCAAAGGGGGAGACAGCGAGTTACTATCTTATCTACAACTTTAAATAAATTTTGAATGAATGACATTTTCAAGTTAGATATCTTCTCAAAAAAAAAAATCAATTTTCTGTCCATAATGTTACAACTGATGGGCATTTTTCTGTGATGAGGTTTTAACCATTATTCAGAGTGGCTTTTTCTTTTTAAATCTTTTTTTAACTAATAACATTTTCTGTGTATTTTAATTTACTTCAGTATTTTAAACAGAATTGCATTACAAATATGTTTTTAATTGTATTGTTTTTTGTAGTCTTTATGTGCCATTGCCAATTATTTTTATATTACATAGAAGTTTTCTCAAATTAGTCGCCAGGGGACTAAGGCAGTTGACAGTCAGAATGGTTGGAATTGTGTTCTAAGAAAAATTTCTTTTGCATAAGCATGTATGTAGTCAGGGCATTTTGTGTGTATGCAGCCTGAAGTGGGTATCGGGTATTATGCGTGTTTAGTACCTGTATATTTACTTTTTAATTTTTTTATTTTGATTTTTGTCATGTAGACTACTGTCTTGTTATAATGTATAATGTAATCTTGTCTTGGTATAATGTAATCTGTATTTGTGTACCTTTTTTTAACTTTAAAATCTTTGAATGAAATGTTTAATACTCATTAGAAAAAAATCCAAAACCTTTTCACCAACCCTTCAGGGAAAACTGCCACTTCAGGAAGGTGCCCTACGTTACAGCACAGCCCCTGCACACCTGCTCCCGGCCCCCCACACAGCAGCTTGAAGTGTAAATGTGGAGAGCAAATGGTGCCCTTTGGAGTCAGGTCAGCCAGGGCCTGACTCCCAGGGATGCTATTTATTCTGCCTCTAAAGTGGGGGTAATCATGCCCACAGTTTGTGATCGCTGTGGGGAAAGTGTCTGGCATCACACCCAGCACGTAGCAAGAGCTCAGTATCACCATCACCCGTCACTGTCGTATTATTGGTCGGCATTGTTCATTAATCTTCCTCCTTATAAACAATGGAATAAATCACGAGAACGCTAGTTTCTCTATGAAGTTGGGTTTCCTAAAATCCCTTTGAGAAGCTGTGCAATTAAACTCAGTGAATGAAAAGCTTCAGCTTCAGAGATTCTTTTCTGCTCTGACACTTTTCCATGTTGGTGTTGGGAAATTTTTTTCCACTCTTAACTCTGTTTTTTTTCTATCATCAGCATACTTCTACCCTCCTCTTTTGCCCACGTTGCCTTCTCCCTCCCCTCCCCCTGCATATTCACGTTTGTCGCAGGGATCTCTAGGAGGCTCACTCAGGGGCTGTGCTTTGGGGTGAACTCAGCGGTGAGAACTGGGGCCTGCGGCAGCCCCAGCGAGGACAAGCCGCACTCAGCAGGAGCAGAGCTCAGGAGCCCCACACCGAGTCCAAGGACGTGACTCTGCCCTTCAGCGGGGGCAGCGGATCCCCACGAGATCAGCTTTGGATTTGGAGCTCACCACCTCGGTGGGTTCTCGGGAACCAGCACAAAGTTTCAGCTCCTACACTCCCCGAGGAAGGGGTTTCAGAAGCTTCCGTGGGTGCGGTCATCACAGTGAGTCTCTGCTGCTTGACCTGCTCAAACAACCCTGTTTACAGATTTTCCTCCTAATCATTGTTTGGGGGAAGAAAAAGGCACTACTTTAATGTAACTGATTGTCAGACTCCTAGACTTAACTTGATTGCTGGCTATGATCACAAAGGATCAATTCTTTTCTTTTGAAAAGAATGTTTTTCACACATACTGAGTAGAAAATGTAAACACTCATGTGCCTTCATTGACCTGAATTGTTTGTGAGAAATAAAGAATGTAAGAAAAAAGTCAGTGTAGGAATTTTTTTTTATTTTAAAAGTAAAAAGGCGTTTCCAGAAGACATCTCATATTGACTTCATAATTTTAGTGGGGGAGAGTCCTTCAACCCCATACCACTCAGCTTCAATTTTTAGAAACCCCAGTAGGCAGGGCCAGGAACTTATAAACTAGGTCCTACTTGCCTGCAGTGCCCTGGGGGTGGGTCCCTCGGCTCAAATAATGTGTTCCTGCTCTTCTTCTGAGACGTGGAAATAACATAGCTTCAGCTTACTCCATAGGTTTGCAGGGGAGGTCAAATCACACAATGCGGAGACTTCTCGAAGGAGTAGGTGAGGATGTTTGGGGAGGTTATGGGGGGCTTTGCCTCCGGCGTTGGTCTGGTTTTAGTTATGCTATTTATTTGGAAGTTTAAAGCATCATTAAGGGAGCTCATAAATTGTGCCATTTGTCACAGTGGGGCATGGTTTGAGAAACTCAGTTGGAGTATGTGCTTTGTATAAATGTTCTTATGCCAAAAGCATTGTAAGCATTCTCTTAAATGAGTAAAACTAATTTTTTTGCAGTAATCAAACAGAAGTTCAAATATAGTTTATTAACTAAAGTAAAGAAACAGTTAAGTAAATGTTTTAAGATTTTGTTTGGACGAAAAAGGCTTTCTGGGTTCCCTGAGTTAAACCAAGAGCTCCTTCAGATTCCTGCTGATTTAGACTGTCGGTGTAAATGACCCTATTGACCTGTAACCTGGGTGGCTTGGGGTGGTCTGGGGTGAGGGGGTGAGTACACTGTGGGTAAGAGGGCAGAGGGCTCATTACTGGAGCAGGGAGGGCACACTTGTGACAGGGAGTTAAGGAGTCATGGGCCTGGGGAGGGAAGAACCTGCAACCCTTGTTCTCCAGAACATTTGCTCATGATTAGCTCTCACCTTTGAGGACCCACATCCCCACCCCCTCAGACCCACGTTCCCATCCTCTCAGACCCAGGTTATCGCTTTGCTTATTTTGGTTGAATATATAGTGTTATTTGCCCCAGTCCTGTACCTCTTCAGGAGAGACTCAACTGAAGGAGAACCTGAGAAGACATGAAAGGCTCTCTCCTCCATCGTACTGCCTGTCCACGCCAGACCGTACCCCTGTCCACGCCAGACCCTCTCCATCCACGCCAGACCCTCCCCATCCACACCAGACCCTCCCCCTGGGCTTTGTGTCCAGTTTCTCATCCAAGGACGGTCTGTGGGGCAGCCATTACATTCCAGCACCTGTGTGGGCTTGGGGACCACAGAACTGACCAGAGCAAATGAAGCTTACAATTTGCTGGGAGATACAATCAGTTATAAAGCTAATTTTAAATAGAGTGTGACAGATTTATTTGGGCCTCAAGACAAGAGGAAAGACATTGTGTTTCCCCGTTTCACCTGAGCTGTCAGAGCCACGGGGGCTCCCACCTGCTCATTCCCCCCACGCCGCTCCCAGCCCTCACCCCAGCCCTCTCTCCCATGCACTTAGCACAGCTGAGACTAGGGGATGAACAGCTGCTAAGCCCATAAGTGTTGTCCAAGATGACTTCAGAAGTCACGTCCATAAGTGACCGTGGGAGACCAGATTTTCTGCCAAATTGCCCATTCCTCAGTCACAGCCTAGACTCTGTCAGACCTGTGTTGTTTATTAATCACTTACTTAATATTTGGCAAGACTCAGTTTTCCTGATGAACTTGGACACAGCCATCGTGAGATCATCTGACATCTTTTCTTCTCCCTCTGCAACAGTTTTGAGATGCTGTCCCCTCCTTAGCTTGTGGGTGATGCCTCTGTGTCGCCGAGGTCTCACGCCATCTGCTTCTTTTAGCATCATCAGAGAATGGGGAGGACTGTGTGATCGTGTTCAACTCGGAAACACGTTCGGGCGCGACAGGTCCTGCAGCTTCTCTGCAGTGGGAACCTCTGTGCGAATTTCCCAGCCAAGTGACCTTTCCGCTTTTTAGCACTTGTTCTCAATTAAGGAGCCACAATTACTTTTTAACCGCCCAGTTCCTGGAATTAGCCTATTGATTTCTACATGCAAGAGGCAGCAGCGCTCCAGAGAGACGTGTGCTGCACAAGCTGAGGCCGGACAAGCCCGCCCGGCACGAGACAGAAGAGACCTGGTGATTTTTTGAACACAAAGTATCTTCCAGCTCGAAGGACTGAATTCACCACGTCCCCTGCAGGGCTGCGGTCAGCACCTCACGAGCCACCTCCCGTCACTAGGGTGTTGGCATCTTAGGGCCTAGAGGTTTACTGTGAGCATACTATACTTTCACTTTAATCCATATCTAGAAATTTTTAAGACCCATAAGAATGAGGCTAGAAGGGTGGAATTTCAGATACCAAGCCAGACAATGCACCTGGTGAGTAATCTGACTTCTGCCATCAGTTCTTGGGCACAAGACAGGTGGCCACTCCCCTCTACAAAGAGCAGCTAAAGTCATTTTTGGAGCCTCATGGCGCTGAGGGAGTCATGATAGGGTCTGGCAAAATCAGCCCTAATTGCCCTCAAATGTGCAGGTACGTTACTCAGCCAAATGGAGTTAAGGTGATGAGTGAGAGCAGCATGTAACAGAAAGGTGCTCCTGGTGACTGCTGCAAAGGAGAGTCACGTGACAGCTGGGGCGCTGCCCTAGAATCCAGCAGGAAGTGAGAAGGTCTGTGGAGGTCGCAGGTTGTAAGCAGTGATGGAAGATGGCACCGTTATGGTCATGACTTGGTTCCACAACCTGATTCTTCTGAAATCTTAGAATCAGGGTCACTCTTAACTAATACCAAAGCACAGGAAGCTTCTCTGGGCTGCTTCTGCTTTCTGGAGACCCACACCCTCATTCCTTGGCCTCTCAGCTATCTTTCAATCAATCTATTAAAATGGAAGTTGATAAATAGCGTATTATCCCTCCTTAGAGTTCGTGGATTTGAAATATAAATTTCTGAACACAAAGTATCTTACACTTTGAAGGACTGAATTCACAACAATCTATAATGACATAATTTCAGAATGTGTGTCAGTAGCAGGTACATTTGGAGGAGGGCTGGGGACGATTTCTGAGACACACTTCAGTCAGTGCCCTCACCGCTTACAGACTTCACCACGGACATAGCAGAAGCCCTTCAAAAGAGGCCAACTTGCTAGGAAACACAAGACTCTGTGACAAAGAAATGCGGACTGTGGGTACCTGATCCTCCCAAAGTCACCCACAGCCGCTGTGAACACCTAAATTCACACCCCAAGGTATCTCAGTATCTGGACCTTAAGGAGGGAGAAGGCATAACAGGAGGAAAGGTCCGAAGAATGGAAAGTTTATGATCATCAAAAAAATTTTTCTCTCATTGAGGGAGATTTGCCTTTATATTGTTTGAGATTTTATAAAATATAGTATTCACCTGTTATTTGTATGCTTAAAAGTAAATAATTAATGAAAAAAAGATAACACAGCTGAGGGCTGATCTTCTATTTGCACATAAGCATATAAATCATAAATATGCTTATAAATAATATATACGAAATATGTATGGTTTTCAGTTTCAGCATTTCTTAGATTAGCAATGCATACTCCAGTGAATATGAAAATGCTAGTTTACTATACTTGAATTTTTCTTACTAGTTATTTACAAATCATAATCCATTACACGTTTTGAAATTTAATTTCTAATTCTCAATTTGCCTTCATGCTTACTTAAATATCAGGAAGGAATTTCCAAAATTGATAAAAATCCCCTAAAAAAAATTAAAGGCCCTTCAAATTTTTTCTTTTAACCAGTTTGAATTAGGCTTTCAGGGTTGAGATATATTTGTTCCTTGGATGACATTACCACTTGTGGTCCCAGTGAAATGGCAGTCAGTCTGGGCCCTGCTTTGACTGAAGCTTTGGCCTGAGAGTGGAAGACCTTAGAGGTGAGAGACATACCCATCAACACAGCTACACGGAATTACACAGCCTAACGCTGCAATAACCGCCGTTTAAAAACGAAACTTTAGATTTACTCCTAGGTATTGTATTACTCTGGGTGCTATTTTAAAGGGGATTGATCCTTTACTTTCTTTATCTATTGATTCATCATTAGTGTAAAGAAATGCAACTGATTTTTGAACGTTAATTTTGTAACCTGCTACCTTGCTGAATTCTTCCATCAGCTCTGGTAGTTATTGTGTGGACCTTTTAGGGTTTTCTATATATAGTAACATGTCACCGGCATATAGTGACACTTTTACCTCTTCTTTTCCAATTTGGATCCCTTTTATTTCTCTCTCTTGCCTGATTGCTGTGGCTACGACTTCCAGGACTATGTTGAATAGGAGTGGTGACAGTGGGCAGCCTTGTCTTGTCCCAGGTTTTAGTGGGAAGCTTTTGAGTTTTTCACCTTAACGTTAAGTGCTATGCTGGCTGTAGGTTTGTCATATATAGCGTTTATTATGTTGAGGTATTTTCCCTCTATACTCACTTTGGTGAGAGTTTTTATCATAAATGGGTGTTGAACTTTATCAAATGCCTTTTCTGCATCTATTGAGATGATCATGTGGCTTTTGTCCTTTCTCTTGTTGATGTGATGTATCACATTGATTGATTTGCATATGTTGAACCACCCCTGTGTCGCTGGGATGAACCCCACTAGGTCATGATGTATAATCTTTCTTATGTGCTGTTGGATTCTATTTCCTAATATTTTGGTAAGGAATTTTGCATCTGTGTTCATCAGTGATGTTGGTCTGTAATTCTCTTTTTTGGTGGTGTCTTTGCCTGGTTTTGGTATCAGGGTGATGGTGGCTTCATAGAATGAGTTTGAGGGTATTCCCTCCTTTTCAATCTTCTGGAAGAGTTTGAGAAGGACTGGTATGAGTTCTTCTTTGTATGTTTGGTAGAATTCCCCGGTGAAGCCATCCGGTCATGGACTTTTGTTTGCAGGGAAGTTTTTTATTCCTAATTCAATTTCACTTCTAGCGATTCATTTGTTCAAGTGTCACTTTCTTCTTGGTTCAGTCTTGGTGGACTGTATGTTTCCAGAAACTTGTCCATCTCCTTTAGGTTGTCCATTTTGTTTCCATATAGTTGTTCAAAATATTCTCATATGATATTCTGTATTTCTATGTTATTGGTTGTAATTTCTCCATTTTCATTTCTTATTTTGCTTATTTGTGCTCTCTCTTTTCTCTTCTTTGTGAGCTTGGCCAGAAGTTTGTCGATTTTACTTACTCTTTCAAAAAGCCAGCTCTTGGTTTGATTGTTTTTTTCTATATTTTTTAAAATCTGTATTTTACTTATTTCCTCCCTGATCTTTATCATTTCCTTCCTTCTGCTGCCTTTTGGGGATTTTTTGCTCTTTTTTTTCTAATTCTTTTAGCTGGTGGATTAGACTGTTTATTTGAGGTTGGTGGGGTTTTTTTTTTGTTTTGTTTTGTTTTGAGGAAGGCCCGTATTGCTATAAACTTCCCTCTTAGCACTGCCTTTGCTGCATCCCATAAATTTTGTGTGGTTGTGTTTTCATTGTCATTTGTCTCAAGGTATTTTTTAATTTCAACATTGATTTCATCATTGACCCACTGGATTTTTAGTAGCATGTTGCTTAATCGTTATGCTGTCATTATTTCTCCTTTGTTTTTCTGTAGTTGATTCCTGGTTTCATGGCATTGTGGTCAGAAAAGATGCTTGAGATAGTTTCTATCTTCTTAAATTTGTTGAGGCTTCTTTTGTGCCCAAGTACATGATCAATCCTAGAAAATGTTCCATGTGCACTTGAAAAGAATGTTTATCCTATTTTGGGGGGGTGTAAAGTTCTGAAAATATCCACCAAGTCTGATTTTTCTATTGTATCATATAATTTCTCTGTTACCTTATTTATTTTCTGTCTGGAAGATCTGTCTAGTGATGTTAATGTGGTGTTGACTCTCCGACAATGATTGCATTCCCATCAATTTCCCCCTTTATCTTTGTTAGTAATTGTTTTATGTACTTAGGGGCTCCTATATTGGGTGCATATATATTAATGAGTGTAATATCCTCATCTTTTATTAATCCTTTAATCATTATAAAACGTCCTTCTTTATATTTCTTTATGGCCTTTGTTTTAAAGTCTAGTTTGTCTGAAATCAGTAATGTTACTCCTGCTTTCTTGTCATTTCCATTTGCATGGAATATCCTTTTCCATCCTCTCTCTCTCTCTAGCTATGTGTGTCCTTCTCCTTAAAGTGGGTCTCTTGTATGCAGCATATTGAAGGTTCTTGCTTTATTATACAGTCTGCCACTCTATGTCTTTTGATTGGAGCATTTAGTCCATTGACATTTACAGTAATTAGTGATAGGTGTGTGTTTATTGCCATTTTGAACTAATTTTTGCAGTTGATTTGGTATTTCCTCTTTGTTCCTTTCTTCTTCCTTTTGTGGTTTGGTAATTTTCCTTTGTATTATCATGGATTTTATTTAGTTTTTGTGACTCCCTTGTAAGGTTTTGGCTTGTGGTTACCGTTTTTTTGTAAGTCTGTTAACCCATTAGTATAACTGTTTGTATTAAACAGATAGTAGTATAAGCTCAAACCCATCCTACTGAGAACAAAATATTTTAAAAAGAAGAAAAAATCTCTGTATTTTCTTGCTTCCCTCTCCCACACCTAATGATTTAGATGTCTTCATTTACAATTTCGTGTTTATTCTATTTGTAATTCATGGTAGTTATCAACTTTCCAGTTACAGTTGTCTCATTTCTGTAGCATCCTGCTTCTTCTCTATTTAGAGTAGACCTTCCAATATTTCTTTCAGCTTGGGTTTAGTGTTGCTAAACTCTTCTAGGTTTTGCTTGTCTGTGAAATTCTTTATCTCTCCTTGTATTCTAAAGGATAACTTTGCTGGATAAAGTATCCTAGGCTGCTTTTTTTTTTTTTTTTTTTTTATTCAGGACTTTGAGTGTGTCTTGCCACTCCATTCTGGCTTGTAGTGTTTGTGTAGAGAAATCAGCTGAGAGCCTTATGGGGGTTCCCTTGTAACTCACTCTTTTTCTCTTTATGACATAAGATTTTGAATGCTTTTTTCCCTAGAAGGCATTTCATGTACAGCATATATGTGAGCTGATACTGGTTGTGGTATTTTAATGGGAAAGAATTTCCCTGCTGTTGTAGTTTAGAGGGAGGGAGGACAGTGACCCCTCCTGCTGTGTGGGTCACAGAAATGACTAGAGAACAGGAGGTGGCCCACCTGTGTGCCCGATCTGTCTTTTTGAATACTTTCCCTGGAGTACAGCCACGTCTGTTTGTCATTGTCAATGACTGCTTTTGTACTATGGACAGCAGAAATGTGCAGTGGTTGCCTCAGAGGGAGACCATGTAGACAGTGGAACTGGGAATCTTTGTACCTGGCCCTTTTCAGAAAATCCATGCCAGTCTCTGCTGCAGAATATGGGGAGCTTTCAGATAACCCAGAGATGCATGGAGGCAAGGAGGGAGGCTTGGTGGTCTGAGGAGTTGATGTGAGCATCTGCTGGTGGCTACATGCAGGAATACTTTAGCCTTCACCTTCAGCATTTGACAGGACGTATGAATCACGGAGAGAGAAAGAGAAAGAGAAAGAGAGAGAGAGAGAGAGAAAGGAGACACTAGATTATGAAATTACCAAATTATGAGTCGACAGGCAAATCATTTCCTCATGAGCCTAAGTCAGCTTTGAATGTGCAGCTTGAGAAAAACTTGGCTCAGAGGTGACTAAAAGGTCCCTAAAGGGATGCGTGAACCAGGCCAGCAAGTGCTGAGCAAGTCCAGTGAACTCCCCACCCTCACTCCCTGGGTGGGGCACCTCCCCAGGGATCTACACTGGGCTGGACCTACTCCCTGAGCCCCCGGCCTGAGGCATGTGGCTGTGGCGGTCGGTGCGGGGTGTCCAGCTCATCTCAGGCATTGCTCCGGACATCTGGGCAGGCTCGGTGGGAAGGCAATGGAGGAGATGGGTCAGCAGGGCTCCACCTGAGTCAGGGCCTCTCTGCCTCCTGGCTTGGTGGGGTCCTGGGGTGGCGTGGTTGGGGGGAGAGGAGAAGGAACCTTGGCTGCAGAGGAGGCATGTTGGGGAGCACACCTTTCCCAGGAAATCCCCCAAACACCTGTGAGGTGTCCCTAGACAGTAGCTCCCAAATCCAAAAGCAGCTTTGTTTTCATATTTTAGAGCCGAGAAAGGGCTTTTCAGGCCTGTGATTAAACAGTGAGCAGACAGGGAGCTTCATGGGATTGAAGTGTCTAAATATCACCTACTCTTGCCCGATGCCTCCCAGCTCGGTCCCTTTGTGTCTCATGGGCCCAGGCCCTGCTTGTCCCCGCTGCCCTGCCTGGTCATGGACTTCACCCTATGGTAAATATTGGGATGGGTGGCTTTCTTTTTAAGATATTCAGATGGTAAAGTACAGCCTCTGAGCGCAGTTACCAAGTGTGAACGTCTTCCCCAGGCTGCCAGCTCACTGGTCAGAGCCTGCAGCTGTGAGCCTGAATGGTGGGCCCTGCAGGGCTGGGTCCCCACAGCTTGGGACCCTGTTTCTGGAACTGCCTCGGAAAGATCTTTGAGCAACACAAACTTTACTTGGCAAGATCAGACTCCAGGCTGCACAGCCACAGGGGTGAGGGCAGGCGGTCGTGGTGACAACCTGAGCCGGGGCACTGAGTGTCCACCCGCTGTGTCCACACCCCTTTCCTCCCTGTCATCTGTTTCTCCGTTGTTTCCAGACTGCTGAATCCTTAACTGTCCACGTCGGGCTGACCACTCACCAGGTGGGCCTTATCCTTGAATCCCAGGGACTGCTCGATTGCCGCCCCAAAGCCCACAATTTAAGTTCAGAACCTTTATCACGAGGGTCTACAAAGCACTGGCTATTCTGTGCCAACTTGCTAATGCACAGAAGGAAGAAAATTCAGGATGTGGAGAGAGCTCTCCCCAAAAGCTTCCTCTGTGAGATGGACACCTGCCACAGCCAGTCACCCCTCCTCATCCCCCTGGGATCCCTCTGAAGAGGTGCACAAACCAGCCTGTCTCTGGGGAGGAAGAGCCCATGTTGGGCCCTGTGCTGGGCATTTGACAAGTCCTGGGCATCTTGCTTGATCCTCCAATCATACCCATTTTACAGATGAAGAAATAGGCACAGAGAGGTTGGGGAACTTGGCCAATGCCACACAGCGGCGAATGGATAGCACAGAAGCCACAAGAGGCGGGACAGACCCAGCAGGGCAAGCATGGCGTCCTGTGCAGACAGGCCGCTGGCTCTTGCCCAAGGGCTGTGAGGTAACAGGAAGGTGCCCAGCCTGACCAGAGGGGCCAAGCTGGGTGACATGGGTGGGCAAGACCAGGATGACATTGACAAGACCCTGCTCGTGACCCCTCCCCGACTGTAACTGCCCCCTCTCCAGCTTGCGCTTCCACTAAAGCTAACAGCTGCCCCGAGGAGGCCGGGCCAGGCAGCTGGGGGACAGAACCCACCTGCTGGGCCAGTGCGCCTGCAGTGTGGGCAGAGGAGCGATGTGGCCGGCCCCGAGGGCTGTGATGGGCGGGGTGCACCCCAGTCTTCTCGAGCTGAGTCACACGCTGGCCCCAGGAAGCCTGGCCACATGACCTCCAGAATGAGGCGATTTGGACTTGCTGTTGAATGTGAGCCAAGTCACTGCTGCTTCTGGAAGAAGAAGGGAGCTGAGCTTAACTGAGCATCCCCTCCCAAGAAGGGGCACCACCTCTGGGGTACATTCCGGGTCAGCGGGGGTGGTGCCCTGATGTCACATGAAGGGCGGGGCATCGTCTGCAGATGCTGCGTGGGGAAACGGCTTGGCCCTGTCTTGTGGGTGCATTTGTGAGACAACTTCTCTGAGGATCTTAGGCTGAGGAAGAGATCGTAACAGGCTCAGATAGACCCAGAAACCCCCCACACGCTCAGATACACACACACGCACCTCAAGACACACCACAATCATACACTCACAGACACTCAACAGCACTACACGAGCCTTCAGCCTGGTGGACGGCCTGAAGCCCAACAGCCCCAGGCAGACCTGCGACCCCAGGACTTGGGGAAGAAATGGCAGGAACCACCCAGTACAAGGCCCTGCAGGGCCCATGCTGACTGCCCACCTCAGCCCCTGCCTCACCTAGTCCTGCCTTATCCTGAGCCTTCCCTCACCTAGGCCTGCCCTCTCCTGGGCCTGCCCTCTCCTGGGCCTGCCCTCACGTTGGCCTTCACTATCCCGATCTGCCCTCTCCTTAGCCTGCCCTCGGCTGGGCCTGCCCATTTCTGGGTCTGCACACACCTGGGCCTGCCCTCTCCTGGTCCTGCCAAAAGCTCCAAAGTGCTGGGTTTTATTCCCTCTGCTTAAAAGTTAATGAGATGCAGAGAAATGTGGTTTAGAATACTACATCAATTTTAATCATGCACATATAATATAAAAATATTTTCCTTTAATAAACAGTGTCAATATCTTGACGGGAAGTAACTAAAATGTGAGGCAAACAGCCCAGCAGGTAAATGTTTACTTTTCATCTTGTAGATCAGACACTTTTTCTTCATCATCTCCACATGTTCTTCACGTGCTTTCGAAACCAGATCTTGACTTAGACTTGACTTGTCCATTAAGCCTACAAGAGTCTGTAGGACTTAGATTCAAGTTCAATAGCAGCTGGAAAGAAAGTGAAAGAATTAGATTCTTAAAATACTTCATAGGTAACTAAATGTCAGTTTATTTTTTAAGAAAAGCTGAGACTTTTCTAAGTTTTAAGAAGAATGAAAAATACCTATATACGATTACAACACAAAACCCAAGATTACTACTCTAGACTTTGCCCAGGGCTGCATGTTGAATTAACTGCTCCTGTGGCTAAGGATCAGAGCGCCTGGTTTTCTCACTCTTCATTCACTTACTCAGCAACCATATGCTAAGGCACTGTGACAAGCACTGGAACCACAAGATGAAGATGACAGAGTCCACCCTGAAAGATCTTGTACCGTAAACTGGAGAAACAGATGAACAGGCAGTTTCAGTACAGAGACATAAATGCCATGACAGGTATAAAAGAGGGCAGAGTTGGAACACTCAGAAGGGACGTCCAGCTTTGTGTCAATATTGTCCCCTCTTTGGTGGCCGTGATGTGTATGCAGATACCTGAAGGAGGAGGAGAAAGTGTGGGAGGGAGAGGCAGGAAGGGCGCCCGCAGAGCTGGGCGCAGTCTGACCAGCCGCTGGAGCACAGGGGCAGAGCAGGGGAGTAAAGAGATATGGCTGAAGACTTTGGCAAGAGCCAAATCGATGTGGGTGTTTTTCTTCCAAGCTAAGGAATTTGGAATTTTTCCTGAGGGCAAAATGTTAACCAGTGACAAAGTGAATGACAGGAAATTAATTGTCATCCACCAGGGGACAGGTACATGAACTGTGATTGCTTGAGTCTGGGTTTTTTGCCTCAGTCACTACCAGAAACTTGAGAAGCTGATGACCTCCATGCTTTCTGAGAACAGGTCTGTGCACAGGTGACAGGCCCATGGGGACAGCAGGAGAGGAAGGGCACAGCCAAAAACATAGAACACAGACTTCTTGAGATTTTTTTAAAGCTATGGATCACGAGGAATAAATGAGGAATCAGTGTATTTATCATTATGAATGAAATTAAGCTTTGACAGTTTTCATTAGCTATGTGTAAGGAAAAAATTTAACATAGTATTTTATTCAAACAATAGAAACAGGTGCCATTTACTGTTTACAGTGTAGATCGGAAATCAATGTCTAAATTTAATTCAGAAATGTTGGCAACATACCTTCTTTTAATTCTCTAGCTATATTATTCTCCAACTACTTCCGCATCTGAAATAAGACAAATATGACTTTTAATGTTTAAGTTAAACAAGAAACACTATCATAGGAATGAGAGCTAGCTTATGAAATGTGGCCTATAAATAATACTTTTAGAGACTTGACCTAACTTGGGGGTTGCTTAAATAGAAAAACAATCACAGGAATAAAATAAATTCCTATTAATTTCATTTTAGATAATAGAGAACATATATCTGTAAGGTTATTTAGATTCCCCTGATGGAAAGCACAGAAAACACTGCCCTGTTGGATACACATAATCTCAGAGGGCGATGACTGATCTTATAAGCACAAATGTTTAAACAATTCAAGTCATGTTCTACTGAGAGATAAGGGTGTGTGAAAGACGTCCTTCACCAAGCTTGTTGGGAACACAAAATTTCTTTTCACTTGCAAACAACACTCCATACATATATATGGGGAGGTACTAGATCCAAATCTGTTTTACAGTGAAAACTGCAGGAACTTCAAACCGGCACTAGGAAACAGAATGAGAAACCAGAGTAAAAGTTTCACCTGCAAACCGTTCCCTTGATGCTAGATGAACGAACGTCTCTCCACATGCCCAGTTCTGAGAGATAAGTGTGTGTGAAAGCCATCCTTCACCAAGCTTGTGGGGAACACAAAGTTTCTTTCACTTGCAAACTCCAATCCATACATATATATGGGGAGGTAATAGCTCCAGGTCTGTTTTACAGTGAAAACTGCAGAAATTTCAAACCGGCACTAGGAAACAGAATGAGAAACCAGAGATAATGTTTCTCCTGCAACACGTTCCCTTTGTGCTAGATGAATGAACGTCTCTCCACATGCTCAGTTCGGAGAGACAAGTGTGTGTGAAAGCCGTCCTTCACCTTGCTTGTTGGGAACACAAAGTAACTTTTCAGTTGCAAACTCAAATCCATACATATATATGGGGAGGTACTAGCTCCAAATCGGTTTTACAGTGAAAACTGCAGGAACTTCAGACCGGCACTAGGAAACAGACTGAGAAACCAGAGTAAAAGATTCTCCTGCAAACCGCTCAATTTGTGCTAGATGAACGAACGTCTCTCCACATGCTCAGTTCTGAGAGATAAGTGTGTGTGAAAGCCGTACTTCACCAAGCTTGATTGGAACACAAAGTTTCTTTTCAGTAGCAAACTCCACTCCATACATATATATGGGAAGGTAGTAGCTCCAACTCGGTTTTACAGTGAAAACTGCAGGAACTTCAAACCGGCACTAGGAAACAGACTGAGAAACCAGAGTAAAGTTTCTCCTGCAACAAGTTCCCTTG
Source organism: Camelus bactrianus (assembly GCF_048773025.1). Taxonomy (NCBI): domain Eukaryota; kingdom Metazoa; phylum Chordata; class Mammalia; order Artiodactyla; family Camelidae; genus Camelus; species Camelus bactrianus. The sequence continues at coordinate 3,173,762 of NC_133566.1, forward strand.
GTGCTAGATGAACGAACATCTCTCAACATGCTCAGTTCTGAGAGATAAGTGTGTGTGAAAGCCGTCCTTCACCTTGCTTGTTGGGAACACAAAGTTTCTTTTCTGTTGGAAACTCCACTCCATACATATATATGGGGAGGTACTAGCTCCAACTCGGTTTAACAGTGAAAACTGCAGGAACTTCAAACCGGCACTAGGAAACAGACTGAGAAACCAGAGTTAATGTTTCTCCTGCAACCCCTTCCCTTGGTGCTAGGTGAACGAAGGTCTATCCACATGCTCAGATCTGAGAGATAATTGTGTGTGAAAGTCTTCCTTCACCTAGCTTGTTGGGAACACAAAGTTTCTTTTCAGTTGCAAACTCCACTCCATACATATATATTTGGAGGTACTAGCTCGAACTCTGTTTTACAGTGTAAACTGCAGGAACTTCAAAACGGCACTAGGTAACAGACTGAGAAACCAGAGTAAATGTTTCTTCTGCATCCCGTTCCCTTTGTGCTAGATGAAAGAACGTCTCTCCGCATGCTAATTTCTGAGAGATAAGTGTGTGTGAAAGCCGTCCTTCACCTAGCTTTTTGGGAACACAAAGTTTCTCTTCAGTTGCAAACTCCACTCCATACATATATATGGGTATGAACAAGCTCCAACTGTGTTTTACTGTGAAAACTGCAGGAACTTCAAACCGGCACTAGGAAACAGACTGAGAAACCAGAGTAAAAGTTTCTCCTGCAACCCGTTCCCTTTGTGCTATTTGAACGATAGTCTCTCCACATGCTCAGTTCTGAGAGATAAGTGTGTGTGAAAGCCGCACTTCACCTTGCTTGTTGGGAACACAATGATTATTTTCAGTTGGAAACTCCACCCCATTCATATGTATGGGGAGGTACTGGCTCCAACTCGGTTTTACAGTGAAAACGGCAGGAACTTCAAACCGGTACTAGGAATCAGACTGAGAATCCAGAGTAAAAGTTTCTCCTGCAAACCGTTCCATTGGTGCTAGATGAACGAACGTCTGTCCACATGCTCAGTTCTAAGAGATAAGTGTCTGTGAAAGCCGTCCTTCACCTAGCTTGTTGAGAAGACAAAGTTTCTTTTCAGTTGCAAAATCCACTCCATAAATATATATGAGGAGGAACAAGCTCCAACTCGGTTTTACAGAGAAAACTGCAGGAAATTCAAACCGGCACTAGGAAACAGACTGAGAAAGCAGAGTAAATGTTTCTCCTGCAACCCATTCCCTTTGTGCTAGATGAATGAACGTCTCTCCACATGCTCAGTTCTGAGATATAAGTGTGTGTGAAAGCCGTATTTCACCTAGCTTGTTGGGAACATAAAGTTTCTCTTCAGTTGCAAACTCCAATCCATACATATATAAGGGGATGTACAAGCTCCACTCGGTTTTACAGTGAAAACTGCAGGAACTTAAAACCGGCACTAGGAAACAGACTGAGAAACCAGAGTAAAATTTTTTCCTGCAACCCGTTCCCTTTGTGCTAGATGAACGAACGTCTCTCCACATGCTCAGTTCTGAGAGATAAATGTGTGTGAAAGCCGTCCTTCACCTTGCTTGTTGGGAACACAAAGTTTCTTTTCACTTGCAAACTCCACTCCATACATATATATTGGGAGGTACTAGCTCCAACTCGGTTTTACAGTGAAAACTGCAGGAACATCAAACCGGCACTAGGAAACAGACTGAGAAACCAGAGTAAAAGATTCTCCTGCAAACAGCTCTCATTTTGCTAGATGAACGAACATCTCTCCACATGCTCAGTTCTGAGAGATAAGTGTCTTTGAAAGCCGTTCTTCAACTTGCTTGTTGGGAACACAAAGTTTCTTTTCTGTTGGAAACTCCACTCCATACATATATATGGGGAGGTACTAGCTCCAACTCGGTTTTACAGTGAAAAATGCAGGAACTTCAAACCGACACTAGGAAACATACTGAGAAACTAGAGTAAAAGTTTCTCCTGCAACCCGTTCCCTTGGTGCTAGATGAACAACCGTCTTTCCACATGCTCAGTTCTGAGAGATAAGTGTGTGTGAAAGTCGTCCTTCACCTAGATTTTTGGGAACACAAAGTTTCTTTTCAGTTGCCAACTCCAATCCATACATATATATGGTGATGTACAAGCTCCCACTCATTTTTACAGTGAAAACTGCAGGAACTTCAAACCATCACTAGGAAACAGACTGAGAAAACAGAGTAAAATTTCACCTGCAAACATTTCCCTTTGTGCTAGATGAAAGAACATCTCTCCACATGGTCAGTTCTGAGACATAAATGTGTGTTAAAGCCGTCCTTCAACTTGCTTGTTGGGAACACAAAGTTTCTTTTCACTTGCAAACTCCACTCCATACATATATATTGGGAGGTACTAGCTCCACTCGGTTTTACAGTGAAAACTGCAGGAACTTCAAAACGGCACTAGGAAACAGACTGAGAAACCAGAGTAAAAGTTTCTCCTGCAAACCGTTCCCTTGGTGCTAGATGAACGAACGTCTCTCCACATGCTCAGTTCTGAGAGATAAGTGTGTGTGAAAGCTGTCCTTCACCAAGTTTGTTGGGAACACAAAGATTCTTTTCACTTGCAAACTACATTCCATACATATATATGGGGAGGTAGTAGCTCCAACTCTGTTTTACAGTGTAAATTGCAGGAACTTCAAACCTCCACTAGGAAAAAACTGAGAACCAGGGTAAAAGTTTCTTCTGCAACCTGTTCCCTTGGTGCTAGATGAAAGAACGTCTCTCCACATGCTCAGTTCTGAGAGATATGTGTGTGTGAAAGCCGTCCTTAACCTAGCTTGTTGGGAACACAAAGTTTCTTTTCAGTTGCAAACTTCACTCCATACATATATATGGGAGGTATTAGCTCCAACTCGGTTTTAGAGTGAAAACTGCAGGAACTTCAACACGGCACTAGGAAACAGACTGAGAAACAAGAGTAAAAGTTTTTCCTGCAACCCGTTCCCTTTGTGCTAGATGAACGAACGTCTCTCCACATGCTCAGTTCTGAGAGATAAATGTGTGTGAAAGCCGTCCTTCAACTTGCTTGTTGGGAACACAAAGTTTCTTTTCACTTGCAAACTCCACTCCATACATATATATTGGGAGGTACTAGCTCCAACTCGGTTTTACAGTGAAAACTGCAGGAACTTCTAAACGGCACTAGGAAACAGACTGAGAAACCAGAGTAAAAATTTCTCCTGCAAACCGTTCCCTTGGTGCTAGATGAACGAAAGTCTCTCCACATGCTCAGTTCTGAGAGATAATTGTGTGTGAAAGCCTTCCTTCACCTAGCTTGTTGGGAACACAAAGTTTCTTTTCAGTTGCAAACTCCACTCCATACATATATATATGGAGGTACTAGCTCGAACTCTGTTTTACAGTGTAAACTGCAGGAACTTCAACCCGGCACTAGGTAACAGACTGAGAAACCAGAGTAAATGTTTCTCCTGCATCCCGTTCCCTTTGTGCTAGATGAATGAACGTCTCTCCACATGCTCAGTTCTGAGAGATTAATGTGTGTGAAAGCCGTCCTTCACCTTGCTTGTTGGGAACACAAAGTTTCTTTTCACTTGCAAACTCCACTCCATACATATATATTGGGAGGTACTAGCTCCAACTCGGTTTTACAGTGAAAACTGCAGGAACATCAAACCGGCACTAGGAAACAAACTGAGAAACCAGAGTAAAATTTCTCCTGCAAACCGTTCCCTTGGTGCTAGATGAACGAACGTCTCTCCACATGCTCAGTTCTGAGGGATAATTGTGTGTGAAAGCCGTCCTTCACCAAGTTTGATGGGAACACAAAGATTCTTTTCACTTGCAAACTCCATTCCATACATATATATGGGGAGGTACTAGCTCCAACTCTGTTTTACAGTGTAAATTGCAGGAACTTCAAACCGGCACTAGGAAAAACCTGAGAACCAGAGTAAAAGTTTCTCCTGCAACCCGTTCCCTTGGTGCTAAATGAACGATCGTCTCTCCACATGCTCAGATCTGAGAGATAATTGTGTGTGAACTCTGTCCTTCACCTAACTTCTTGGGAACACATTTCCTTTTCAGTTGCAATCTCCACTCCATACATATATATGGGGAGGTACTAGCTCCAACTCGGTTTTAAAGTGAAAACTGCAGGAACTTCAAACCGTAACTAGGAAACAGACTCAGATTCCAGAGTAATAGTTTCTCCTGCAACCCGTTCCCTTTGTGCTAGATGAACGAAAGTCTCTCCAGATGCTCATTTCTCAGAGATATTTATGTGTGAAACCCGTCCTTCACTTAGTTTGTTGGGAACACAAAGTACATTTTCAGTTGCCAACTCCACTCCATACATATATATGGGGAGGTACAAGCTCCAACTCGGTTTTACAGTGAAATCTGCAGGAACTTCAAACCGGCACTAGGAAACAGACTGAGAAACCAGAGTAAAAGTTTCTCCTGCAAACCGTTCCCTTGGTGCTAGATGAACGAACGTGTCTCCACATGCTCAGTTCTGAGAGATAATTGTGTGTGAAAGCCTTCCTTCACCTAGCTTGTTGGGAACACAAAGTTTCTTTTCAGTTGCAAACTCCACTCCATACATATATATATGGAGGTACTAGCTCGAACTCTGTTTTACAGTGTAAACTGCAGGAACTTCAACCCGGCACTAGGTAACAGACTGAGAAACCAGAGTAAATGTTTCTCCTGCATCCCGTTCCCTTTGTGCTAGATGAATGAACGTCTCTCCACATGCTCAGTTCTGAGAGATTAATGTGTGTGAAAGCCGTCCTTCACCTTGCTTGTTGGGAACACAAAGTTTCTTTTCACTTGCAAACTCCACTCCATACATATATATGGGGAGGTACTAGCTCCAACTCGGTTTTAAAGTGAAAACTGCAGGAACTTCAAACCGTAACTAGGAAACAGACTCAGATTCCAGAGTAAAATTTCTCCTGCAACCCGTTCCCTTTGTGCTAGATGAACGAAAGTCTCTCCAGATGCTCATTTCTCAGAGATATTTATGTGTGAAACCCGTCCTTCACTTAGTTTGTTGGGAACACAAAGTACATTTTCAGTTGCCAACTCCACTCCATACATATATATGGGGAGGTACAAGCTCCAACTCGGTTTTACAGTGAAATCTGCAGGAACTTCAAACCGGCACTAGGAAACAGACTGAGAAACCAGAGTAAAAGTTTCTCCTGCAACCCGTTCCCTTGGTGCTAGATGAAAGAACGTCTCTCCACATGATCAGTTCTGAGAGATTATTGTGTGTGAAAGCCGTTTTTCACCTTGCTTGTTGGGAACACAAAGATTCTTTTCACTTGCAAACTCCATTCCATACATATATATGGGGAGGTACTAACTCCAACTCTGTTTTACAGTGTAAATTGCAGGAACTTCAAACCGGCACTAGGAAAAAGCTGAGAACCAGAGGAAAAGTTTCTCCTGCAACCCGTTTCCTTGGTGCTAAATGAACGATCGTCTCTCCACATGCTCAGATCTGAGAGATAATTGTGTGTGAACTCTGTCCTTCACCTAGCTTCTTGGGAACAGAGTTCCTTTTCAGTTGCAATCTCCACTCCATACATATATATGGGGAGGTACTAGCTCCAACTCGGTTTTAAAGTGAAAACTGCAGGAACTTCAAACCGTAACTAGGAAACAGACTCAGATTCCAGAGTAATAGTTTCTCCTGCAACCCGTTCCCTTTGTGCTAGATGAACGAAAGTCTCTCCAGATGCTCATTTCTCAGAGATATTTATGTGTGAAACCCGTCCTTCACTTAGTTTGTTGGGAACACAAAGTACATTTTCAGTTGCCAACTCCACTCCATACATATATATGGGGAGGTACAAGCTCCAACTCGGTTTTACAGTGAAATCTGCAGGAACTTCAAACCGGCACTAGGAAACAGACTGAGAAACCAGAGTAAAAGTTTCTCCTGCAAACCGTTCCCTTGTTGCTAGATGAACGAACGTGTCTCCACATGCTCAGTTCTGAGAGATAATTGTGTGTGAAAGCCTTCCTTCACCTAGCTTGTTGGGAACACAAAGTTTCTTTTCAGTTGCAAACTCCACTCCATACATATATATATGGAGGTACTAGCTCGAACTCTGTTTTACAGTGTAAACTGCAGGAACTTCAACCCGGCACTAGGTAACAGACTGAGAAACCAGAGTAAATGTTTCTCCTGCATCCCGTTCCCTTTGTGCTAGATGAATGAACGTCTCTCCACATGCTCAGTTCTGAGAGATTAATGTGTGTGAAAGCCGTCCTTCACCTTGCTTGTTGGGAACACAAAGATTCTTTTCACTTGCAAACTCCATTCCATACATATATATGGGGAGGTACTAGCTCCAACTCTGTTTTACAGTGTAAATTGCAGGAACTTCAAACCGGCACTAGGAAAAACCTGAGAACCAGAGTAAAAGTTTCTCCTGCAACCCGTTCCCTTGGTGCTAAATGAACGATCGTCTCTCCACATGCTCAGATCTGAGAGATAATTGTGTGTGAACTCTGTCCTTCACCTAGCTTCTTGGGAACACATTTCCTTTTCAGTTGCAATCTCCACTCCATACATATATATGGGGAGGTACTAGCTCCAACTCGGTTTTAAAGTGAAAACTGCAGGAACTTCAAACCGTAACTAGGAAGCAGACTCAGATTCCAGAGTAATAGTTTCTCCTGCAACCCGTTCCCTTTGTGCTAGATGAACGAAAGTCTCTCCAGATGCTCATTTCTCAGAGATATTTATGTGTGAAACCCGTCCTTCACTTTGTTGGGAACACAAAGTACATTTTCAGTTGCCAACTCCACTCCATACATATATATGGGGAGGTACAAGCTCCAACTCGGTTTTACAGTGAAATCTGCAGGAACTTCAAACCGGCACTAGGAAACAGACTGAGAAACCAGAGTAAAAGTTTCTCCTGCAACCCGTTCCCTTGGTGCTAGATGAAAGAACGTCTCTCCACATGATCAGTTCTGAGAGATTATTGTGTGTGAAAGCCGTTTTTCACCTTGCTTGTTGGGAACACAAAGTTTCTTTTCACTTGCAAACTCCACTCCATACATATATATTGGGAGGTACTAGCTAAAATTCGGCTCTACAATGAAAACTGCAGGAACTTCAAACCGGCAATAGGAAACAGACTGAGGAAACCAGAGTAAAAGTTTCTCCTGCAATCAATTCCCTTTTTGCAAGATGAACGAACGTCTCTCCACATGCTCAGATCTGAAAGAAAATTGTTTGTGAAAGCCGGCCTTCACCAGGCTTGTTGGGAACACAAAGTTTCTTTTCAGTTGCAAACTTCACTCAATACATATATATGGGGAGGTACTAGCTCCAACTCGGTTATACAGTGAAAACTGCAGGAACTTCAAACCGGCACTAGGAAACAGACTGAGAAAGCAGAGTAAATGTTTCTCCTGCAACCCGTTCCATTTGTGCTAGGTGAACGAAAGTTTCTCCACATTCTCAGTTCTGAGAGATATGTGTGTTTGAAAGCCGTATTTCACCTAGCTTGTTGGGAACATAAAGTATCTTTTCAGTTGCCAACTTCAATCCATACATATATATGGGGATGTACAAGCTCCAACTCGGTTTTACAGTGAAAACTGCAGGAACTTCAAACCGGCACTAGGAAACAGACTGAGAATGCAGAGTAAATGTTTCTCCTGCAACCCGTTCCCTTTGTGCTAGATGAACGAAAGTTTCTCCACATGCTCAGTTCTGAGAGATAAGTGTGTGTGAAAGCGATCCTTCAGCAATTTTGTTGGGAACACAAAGATTCTTTTCACTATCAAACTCCATTCCATACATATATATGGGGAGGTTCAAGCTCTAACACGATTTTACAGTGAAAACTGCAGGAACTTCAAACCGGCACTAGGAAACAGACTGAGAAACCAGAGTAAAATTTTCTCCTGCAACCCGTTCCCTTGTTGCTAGATGAACGAACGTCTCTCCACATGCTCAGTTCTCAGAGATAAGTATGTGTGAAACCCGACCTTCATGTAATTAGTTGGGAACACAAAGTATCTTTTTAGTTGCCAACTCCAAACCATACATATATATGGGGATGTACAAGCTCCAACTCGGTTTTACAGTGAAATCTGCAGGAACTTCAGACCGGCACTAGGAAACAGACTGAGAAACCAGAGTAAAAGTTCCTCTTGCAACCCGTTCCCTTGGTTCTAGATGAACGAAAGTCTTTCCACATGCTCAGATCTGAGAGATACTTGTGTGTGAAAGCCGTCCTTCACCTAGCTTGTTGGGAACACAAAGTTTCATTTCACTTGCAAACTCCAATCCATACATATATATGGGGAGGTTCTAGCTACAACTCGTGTTTACAGTGAAAATTTCAGGAACATCAAACTGGCACTAGGAAGCAGAGAAACCAGAGTAAAAGATTCTCCTGCAAACCTTTCCCTTGGTGCTAGATGAAAGAACGTCTCTCCACATGCTCAGTTCTGAGAGATAATTGTGTGTGAAAGCCGTCCTTCCCTTTGCTTGTTGGGAACACACAGTTTCTTTTCAGTTGCGAACTCCATTCATACATATTTTTGGGGTGGTACTAGCTACGAATCGGTTTTACAGTGAAAACTGCAGGAACTTCAAACCGGCACTAGGAAACAGACTGAGAAACCAGAGTAAAAGTTTCTCCTGCAACCCGTTCCTTGGTGGTAGATGAACGAACGTCTCTCCACATGCTCAGTACTGAGAGATAAGTGTGTGTGAAAGCCGTCCTTCAGCAATTATGTTGGGAACACAAAGATTCTTTTCACTTGCAAACTCCATTCCATACATATATATGGGGAGGTACTAGCTCCAACACCTTTTAACAGTGTAAATTGAAGGAATTACAAACCGGCACTAGGAAAAAGACTGAGAACCAGAGTAAAATTTCTCCTGCAACCCGTTCCCTTGGTGCTAGATGAAAGAACGTCTCTCCACATGCTCAGTTCTGAGAGATAAGTGTGTGTGAAAGCCGTCCTTCAACAAGTTTGTTGGGAACACAAAGTTTTTTTCACTTGCAAACACCATTCCATACATATATATGGGGAGGGACTAGCTCCAACTCTGTTTTACAGTGTAAATTGCAGGAACTTCAAACAGGCACTAGGAAACAGACTGAGAATCCAGAGTAAAAGTTTCTCCTGCAACCCGTTCCCTTCGTGCTAGATGAACGAACGTCTCTCCACATGCTCAGTTCTGAGAGATAAGTGTGTGTGAAAGCCGTCCTTCACCTAGCTTGTTGGGAACACAAATTTTTTTTCACTTTCAAACACCATTTCAAACATATATATGGGGAGGTACTAGCTCCAACTCGGTTTTACAGTGTAAATTGCAGGAACTTCAAACCGGCACTAGGAAACAGACTGAGAATTCAGAGTAAAAGTTTCTCCTGCAACCCGTTCCCTTGTGATAGATGAAAAAACGTCTCTCCACATGCTCAGTTCTGAGAGATAAGTGTGTGTGAAAGCGGTCCTTCACAAGCTTGTTGGGAACACAAAGATTCTTTTCTCTTGCAAACTATACTCAATACATATATAAGGGGAAGTACTAGCTCCAACGCGGTTTTACAGTGAAAACTGCAGGAACTTCAAGCCGGCACTAGGAAACAGACTGAGAAAGCAGAGTAAAAGTTTCTCCTGCAAACCGTTCACTAGGTTCTAGATGAACGAACGTCTCTCCACATGCTCAGTTCTGAGACATAAGTGTGTGTGAAAGCCGTCTTTCAATTTGCTTGTTGGGAACACAAAGTTTCTTTTCAGTTGCAAACCCCACTCCATACATATATATGGGGAGGTTCTAGCTCCAACACCGTTTTACAGTGAAAACTGCAGGAACTTCAAACCGGCACTAGGAAACAGACTGAGAAACCAGAGTAAAAGTTTCTCCTGCAACCCGTTCCCTTTGTGCTAGATGAACGAACGTCTCTCCACATGCTCAGTTCTGAGAGATAAGGGTGTGTGAAAGCCTTCCTTAACCTAGCTTGTTGGGAACACAAAGTTTCTTTTCAGTTGCCAACTCCTCTCCATACATATATATGGGGTGGTACTAGCTCCAAATCGGTTTTACAGTGAAAACTGCAGGAACATCAAACCGGCACTAGGAAACAGACTGAGAAACCAGAGTAAAATTTTCTCCTGCAACCCGTTCCCTTGGTGCTAAATGAACGAATGTCTCTCCACATGCTCAGTTCAGAGAGAAAAGTGTGTGTGAAAGCGGTCCTTCAAAAGCTTGTTGGGAACACAAAGATTATTTTCACTTGCAAACTCAACTCCATACAAATATATGGGGAGGTACTAGCTCCAACTCGGTTTTACAGTGAAAACTGCAGGAACTTCAAACCGGCACTAGGAAACAGACTGGGAAACCAGAGTAAAAGTTTCTCCTGCAACCCCTTCCGTTTGTGCTAGATAAACGAACGTCTCTCCACATGCTCAGATCTGAGAGATAATTGTGTGTGAACTCTGTCCTTCACCTAGCTTCTTGGGAACACAGTTCCTTTTCAGTTGCAATTTTCACTCCATACATATATATGGGGAGGTACTAGCTCCAACTCGGTTTTAAAGTGAAAACTGCAGGAACTTCAAACCGTAACTAGGAAACAGACTCAGATTCCAGAGTAATAGTTTCTCCTGCAACCCGTTCCCTTTGTGCTAGATGAACGAAAGTCTCTCCAGATGCTCATTTCTCAGAGATATTTATGTGTGAAACCCGTCCTTCACTTAGTTTGTTGGGAACACAAAGTACATTTTCAGTTGCCAACTCCACTCCATACATATATATGGGGAGGTACAAGCTCCAACTCGGTTTTACAGTGAAATCTGCAGGAACTTCAAACCGGCACTAGGAAACAGACTGAGAAACCAGAGTAAAAGTTTCTCCTGCAACCCGTTCCCTTGGTGCTAGATGAAAGAACGTCTCTCCACATGATCAGTTCTGAGAGATTATTGTGTGTGAAAGCCGTTTTTCACCTTGCTTGTTGGGAACACAAAGATTCTTTTCACTTGCAAACTCCATTCCATACATATATATGGGGAGGTACTAGCTCCAACTCTGTTTTACAGTGTAAATTGCAGGAACTTCAAACCGGCACTAGGAAAAACCTGAGAACCAGAGGAAAAGTTTCTCCTGCAACCCGTTTCCTTGGTGCTAAATGAACGATCGTCTCTCCACATGCTCAGATCTGAGAGATAATTGTGTGTGAACTCTGTCCTTCACCTAGCTTCTTGGGAACACAGTTCCTTTTCAGTTGCAATCTCCACTCCATACATATATATGGGGAGGTACTAGCTCCAACTCGGTTTTAAAGTGAAAACTGCAGGAACTTCAAACCGTAACTAGGAAACAGACTCAGATTCCAGAGTAATAGTTTCTCCTGCAACCCGTTCCCTTTGTGCTAGATGAACGAAAGTCTCTCCAGATGCTCATTTCTCAGAGATATTTATGTGTGAAACCCGTCCTTCACTTAGTTTGTTGGGAACACAAAGTACATTTTCAGTTGCCAACTCCACTCCATACATATATATGGGGAGGTACAAGCTCCAACTCGGTTTTACAGTGAAATCTGCAGGAACTTCAAACCGGCACTAGGAAACAGACTGAGAAACCAGAGTAAAAGTTTCTCCTGCAAACCGTTCCCTTGGTGCTAGATGAACGAACGTGTCTCCACATGCTCAGTTCTGAGAGATAATTGTGTGTGAAAGCCTTCCTTCACCTAGCTTGTTGGGAACACAAAGTTTCTTTTCAGTTGCAAACTCCACTCCATACATATATATATGGAGGTACTAGCTCGAACTCTGTTTTACAGTGTAAACTGCAGGAACTTCAACCCGGCACTAGGTAACAGACTGAGAAACCAGAGTAAATGTTTCTCCTGCATCCCGTTCCCTTTGTGCTAGATGAATGAACGTCTCTCCACATGCTCAGTTCTGAGAGATTAATGTGTGTGAAAGCCGTCCTTCACCTTGCTTGTTGGGAACACAAAGATTCTTTTCACTTGCAAACTCCATTCCATACATATATATGGGGAGGTACTAACTCCAACTCTGTTTTACAGTGTAAATTGCAGGAACTTCAAACCGGCACTAGGAAAAACCTGAGAACCAGAGTAAAAGTTTCTCCTGCAACCCGTTCCCTTGGTGCTAAATGAACGATCGTCTCTCCACATGCTCAGATCTGAGAGATAATTGTGTGTGAACTCTGTCCTTCACCTAGCTTCTTGGGAACACATTTCCTTTTCAGTTGCAATCTCCACTCCATACATATATATGGGGAGGTACTAGCTCCAACTCGGTTTTAAAGTGAAAACTGCAGGAACTTCAAACCGTAACTAGGAAGCAGACTCAGATTCCAGAGTAATAGTTTCTCCTGCAACCCGTTCCCTTTGTGCTAGATGAACGAAAGTCTCTCCAGATGCTCATTTCTCAGAGATATTTATGTGTGAAACCCGTCCTTCACTTTGTTGGGAACACAAAGTACATTTTCAGTTGCCAACTCCACTCCATACATATATATGGGGAGGTACAAGCTCCAACTCGGTTTTACAGTGAAATCTGCAGGAACTTCAAACCGGCACTAGGAAACAGACTGAGAAACCAGAGTAAAAGTTTCTCCTGCAACCCGTTCCCTTGGTGCTAGATGAAAGAACGTCTCTCCACATGATCAGTTCTGAGAGATTATTGTGTGTGAAAGCCGTTTTTCACCTTGCTTGTTGGGAACACAAAGTTTCTTTTCACTTGCAAACTCCACTCCATACATATATATTGGGAGGTACTAGCTAAAATTCGGCTCTACAATGAAAACTGCAGGAACTTCAAACCGGCAATAGGAAACAGACTGAGGAAACCAGAGTAAAAGTTTCTCCTGCAATCAATTCCCTTTTTGCAAGATGAACGAACGTCTCTCCACATGCTCAGATCTGAAAGAAAATTGTTTGTGAAAGCCGGCCTTCACCAGGCTTGTTGGGAACACAAAGTTTCTTTTCAGTTGCAAACTTCATTCAATACATATATATGGGGAGGTACTAGCTCCAACTCGGTTATACAGTGAAAACTGCAGGAACTTCAAACCGGCACTAGGAAACAGACTGAGAAAGCAGAGTAAATGTTTCTCCTGCAACCCGTTCCATTTGTGCTAGGTGAACGAAAGTTTCTCCACATTCTCAGTTCTGAGAGATATGTGTGTTTGAAAGCCGTATTTCACCTAGCTTGTTGGGAACATAAAGTATCTTTTCAGTTGCCAACTTCAATCCATACATATATATGGGGATGTACAAGCTCCAACTCGGTTTTACAGTGAAAACTGCAGGAACTTCAAACCGGCACTAGGAAACAGACTGAGAATGCAGAGTAAATGTTTCTCCTGCAACCCGTTCCCTTTGTGCTAGATGAACGAAAGTTTCTCCACATGCTCAGTTCTGAGAGATAAGTGTGTGTGAAAGCGATCCTTCAGCAATTTTGTTGGGAACACAAAGATTCTTTTCACTATCAAACTCCATTCCATACATATATATGGGGAGGTTCAAGCTCTAACACGATTTTACAGTGAAAACTGCAGGAACTTCAAACCGGCACTAGGAAACAGACTGAGAAACCAGAGTAAAATTTTCTCCTGCAACCCGTTCCCTTGTTGCTAGATGAACGAACGTCTCTCCACATGCTCAGTTCTCAGAGATAAGTATGTGTGAAACCCGACCTTCATGTAATTAGTTGGGAACACAAAGTATCTTTTTAGTTGCCAACTCCAAACCATACATATATATGGGGATGTACAAGCTCCAACTCGGTTTTACAGTGAAATCTGCAGGAACTTCAGACCGGCACTAGGAAACAGACTGAGAAACCAGAGTAAAAGTTCCTCTTGCAACCCGTTCCCTTGGTTCTAGATGAACGAAAGTCTTTCCACATGCTCAGATCTGAGAGATACTTGTGTGTGAAAGCCGTCCTTCACCTAGCTTGTTGGGAACACAAAGTTTCATTTCACTTGCAAACTCCAATCCATACATATATATGGGGAGGTTCTAGCTACAACTCGTGTTTACAGTGAAAATTTCAGGAACATCAAACTGGCACTAGGAAGCAGAGAAACCAGAGTAAAAGATTCTCCTGCAAACCTTTCCCTTGGTGCTAGATGAAAGAACGTCTCTCCACATGCTCAGTTCTGAGAGATAATTGTGTGTGAAAGCCGTCCTTCCCTTTGCTTGTTGGGAACACACAGTTTCTTTTCAGTTGCGAACTCCATTCATACATATTTTTGGGGTGGTACTAGCTACGAATCGGTTTTACAGTGAAAACTGCAGGAACTTCAAACCGGCACTAGGAAACAGACTGAGAAACCAGAGTAAAAGTTTCTCCTGCAACCCGTTCCTTGGTGGTAGATGAACGAACGTCTCTCCACATGCTCAGTACTGAGAGATAAGTGTGTGTGAAAGCCGTCCTTCAGCAATTATGTTGGGAACACAAAGATTCTTTTCACTTGCAAACTCCATTCCATACATATATATGGGGAGGTACTAGCTCCAACACCTTTTAACAGTGTAAATTGAAGGAATTACAAACCGGCACTAGGAAAAAGACTGAGAACCAGAGTAAAATTTCTCCTGCAACCCGTTCCCTTGGTGCTAGATGAAAGAACGTCTCTCCACATGCTCAGTTCTGAGAGATAAGTGTGTGTGAAAGCCGTCCTTCAACAAGTTTGTTGGGAACACAAAGATTCTTTTCACTATCAAACTCCATTCCATACATATATATGGGGAGGTTCAAGCTCTAACACGATTTTACAGTGAAAACTGCAGGAACTTCAAACCGGCACTAGGAAACAGACTGAGAAACCAGAGTAAAATTTTCTCCTGCAACCCGTTCCCTTGTTGCTAGATGAACGAACGTCTCTCCACATGCTCAGTTCTCAGAGATAAGTATGTGTGAAACCCGACCTTCATGTAATTAGTTGGGAACACAAAGTATCTTTTTAGTTGCCAACTCCAAACCATACATATATATGGGGATGTACAAGCTCCAACTCGGTTTTACAGTGAAATCTGCAGGAACTTCAGACCGGCACTAGGAAACAGACTGAGAAACCAGAGTAAAAGTTCCTCTTGCAACCCGTTCCCTTGGTTCTAGATGAACGAAAGTCTTTCCACATGCTCAGATCTGAGAGATACTTGTGTGTGAAAGCCGTCCTTCACCTAGCTTGTTGGGAACACAAAGTTTCATTTCACTTGCAAACTCCAATCCATACATATATATGGGGAGGTTCTAGCTACAACTCGTGTTTACAGTGAAAATTTCAGGAACATCAAACTGGCACTAGGAAGCAGAGAAACCAGAGTAAAAGATTCTCCTGCAAACCTTTCCCTTGGTGCTAGATGAAAGAACGTCTCTCCACATGCTCAGTTCTGAGAGATAATTGTGTGTGAAAGCCGTCCTTCCCTTTGCTTGTTGGGAACACACAGTTTCTTTTCAGTTGCGAACTCCATTCATACATATTTTTGGGGTGGTACTAGCTACGAATCGGTTTTACAGTGAAAACTGCAGGAACTTCAAACCGGCACTAGGAAACAGACTGAGAAACCAGAGTAAAAGTTTCTCCTGCAACCCGTTCCTTGGTGGTAGATGAACGAACGTCTCTCCACATGCTCAGTACTGAGAGATAAGTGTGTGTGAAAGCCGTCCTTCAGCAATTATGTTGGGAACACAAAGATTCTTTTCACTTGCAAACTCCATTCCATACATATATATGGGGAGGTACTAGCTCCAACACCTTTTAACAGTGTAAATTGAAGGAATTACAAACCGGCACTAGGAAAAAGACTGAGAACCAGAGTAAAATTTCTCCTGCAACCCGTTCCCTTGGTGCTAGATGAAAGAACGTCTCTCCACATGCTCAGTTCTGAGAGATAAGTGTGTGTGAAAGCCGTCCTTCAACAAGTTTGTTGGGAACACAAAGTTTTTTTCACTTGCAAACACCATTCCATACATATATATGGGGAGGGACTAGCTCCAACTCTGTTTTACAGTGTAAATTGCAGGAACTTCAAACAGGCACTAGGAAACAGACTGAGAATCCAGAGTAAAAGTTTCTCCTGCAACCCGTTCCCTTCGTGCTAGATGAACGAACGTCTCTCCACATGCTCAGTTCTGAGAGATAAGTGTGTGTGAAAGCCGTCCTTCACCTAGCTTGTTGGGAACACAAATTTTTTTTCACTTTCAAACACCATTTCAAACATATATATGGGGAGGTACTAGCTCCAACTCGGTTTTACAGTGTAAATTGCAGGAACTTCAAACCGGCACTAGGAAACAGACTGAGAATTCAGAGTAAAAGTTTCTCCTGCAACCCGTTCCCTTGTGATAGATGAAAAAACGTCTCTCCACATGCTCAGTTCTGAGAGATAAGTGTGTGTGAAAGCGGTCCTTCACAAGCTTGTTGGGAACACAAAGATTCTTTTCTCTTGCAAACTATACTCAATACATATATAAGGGGAAGTACTAGCTCCAACGCGGTTTTACAGTGAAAACTGCAGGAACTTCAAGCCGGCACTAGGAAACAGACTGAGAAAGCAGAGTAAAAGTTTCTCCTGCAAACCGTTCACTAGGTTCTAGATGAACGAACGTCTCTCCACATGCTCAGTTCTGAGACATAAGTGTGTGTGAAAGCCGTCTTTCAATTTGCTTGTTGGGAACACAAAGTTTCTTTTCAGTTGCAAACCCCACTCCATACATATATATGGGGAGGTTCTAGCTCCAACACCGTTTTACAGTGAAAACTGCAGGAACTTCAAACCGGCACTAGGAAACAGACTGAGAAACCAGAGTAAAAGTTTCTCCTGCAACCCGTTCCCTTTGTGCTAGATGAACGAACGTCTCTCCACATGCTCAGTTCTGAGAGATAAGGGTGTGTGAAAGCCTTCCTTAACCTAGCTTGTTGGGAACACAAAGTTTCTTTTCAGTTGCCAACTCCTCTCCATACATATATATGGGGTGGTACTAGCTCCAACTCGGTTTTACAGTGAAAACTGCAGGAACATCAAACCGGCACTAGGAAACAGACTGAGAAACCAGAGTAAAATTTTCTCCTGCAACCCGTTCCCTTGGTGCTAAATGAACGAATGTCTCTCCACATGCTCAGTTCAGAGAGAAAAGTGTGTGTGAAAGCGGTCCTTCAAAAGCTTGTTGGGAACACAAAGATTATTTTCACTTGCAAACTCAACTCCATACAAATATATGGGGAGGTACTAGCTCCAACTCGGTTTTACAGTGAAAACTGCAGGAACTTCAAACCGGCACTAGGAAACAGACTGGGAAACCAGAGTAAAAGTTTCTCCTGCAACCCCTTCCGTTTGTGCTAGATAAACGAACGTCTCTCCACATGCTCAGATCTGAGAGATAATTGTGTGTGAACTCTGTCCTTCACCTAGCTTCTTGGGAACACAGTTCCTTTTCAGTTGCAATTTCCACTCCATACATATATATGGGGAGGTACTAGCTCCAACTCGGTTTTAAAGTGAAAACTGCAGGAACTTCAAACCGTAACTAGGAAACAGACTCAGATTCCAGAGTAATAGTTTCTCCTGCAACCCGTTCCCTTTGTGCTAGATGAACGAAAGTCTCTCCAGATGCTCATTTCTCAGAGATATTTATGTGTGAAACCCGTCCTTCACTTAGTTTGTTGGGAACACAAAGTACATTTTCAGTTGCCAACTCCACTCCATACATATATATGGGGAGGTACAAGCTCCAACTCGGTTTTACAGTGAAATCTGCAGGAACTTCAAACCGGCACTAGGAAACAGACTGAGAAACCAGAGTAAAAGTTTCTCCTGCAACCCGTTCCCTTGGTGCTAGATGAAAGAACGTCTCTCCACATGATCAGTTCTGAGAGATTATTGTGTGTGAAAGCCGTTTTTCACCTTGCTTGTTGGGAACACAAAGATTCTTTTCACTTGCAAACTCCATTCCATACATATATATGGGGAGGTACTAGCTCCAACTCTGTTTTACAGTGTAAATTGCAGGAACTTCAAACCGGCACTAGGAAAAACCTGAGAACCAGAGGAAAAGTTTCTCCTGCAACCCGTTTCCTTGGTGCTAAATGAACGATCGTCTCTCCACATGCTCAGATCTGAGAGATAATTGTGTGTGAACTCTGTCCTTCACCTAGCTTCTTGGGAACACAGTTCCTTTTCAGTTGCAATCTCCACTCCATACATATATATGGGGAGGTACTAGCTCCAACTCGGTTTTAAAGTGAAAACTGCAGGAACTTCAAACCGTAACTAGGAAACAGACTCAGATTCCAGAGTAATAGTTTCTCCTGCAACCCGTTCCCTTTGTGCTAGATGAACGAAAGTCTCTCCAGATGCTCATTTCTCAGAGATATTTATGTGTGAAACCCGTCCTTCACTTAGTTTGTTGGGAACACAAAGTACATTTTCAGTTGCCAACTCCACTCCATACATATATATGGGGAGGTACAAGCTCCAACTCGGTTTTACAGTGAAATCTGCAGGAACTTCAAACCGGCACTAGGAAACAGACTGAGAAACCAGAGTAAAAGTTTCTCCTGCAAACCGTTCCCTTGGTGCTAGATGAACGAACGTGTCTCCACATGCTCAGTTCTGAGAGATAATTGTGTGTGAAAGCCTTCCTTCACCTAGCTTGTTGGGAACACAAAGTTTCTTTTCAGTTGCAAACTCCACTCCATACATATATATATGGAGGTACTAGCTCGAACTCTGTTTTACAGTGTAAACTGCAGGAACTTCAACCCGGCACTAGGTAACAGACTGAGAAACCAGAGTAAATGTTTCTCCTGCATCCCGTTCCCTTTGTGCTAGATGAATGAACGTCTCTCCACATGCTCAGTTCTGAGAGATTAATGTGTGTGAAAGCCGTCCTTCACCTTGCTTGTTGGGAACACAAAGATTCTTTTCACTTGCAAACTCCATTCCATACATATATATGGGGAGGTACTAACTCCAACTCTGTTTTACAGTGTAAATTGCAGGAACTTCAAACCGGCACTAGGAAAAACCTGAGAACCAGAGTAAAAGTTTCTCCTGCAACCCGTTCCCTTGGTGCTAAATGAACGATCGTCTCTCCACATGCTCAGATCTGAGAGATAATTGTGTGTGAACTCTGTCCTTCACCTAGCTTCTTGGGAACACATTTCCTTTTCAGTTGCAATCTCCACTCCATACATATATATGGGGAGGTACTAGCTCCAACTCGGTTTTAAAGTGAAAACTGCAGGAACTTCAAACCGTAACTAGGAAGCAGACTCAGATTCCAGAGTAATAGTTTCTCCTGCAACCCGTTCCCTTTGTGCTAGATGAACGAAAGTCTCTCCAGATGCTCATTTCTCAGAGATATTTATGTGTGAAACCCGTCCTTCACTTTGTTGGGAACACAAAGTACATTTTCAGTTGCCAACTCCACTCCATACATATATATGGGGAGGTACAAGCTCCAACTCGGTTTTACAGTGAAATCTGCAGGAACTTCAAACCGGCACTAGGAAACAGACTGAGAAACCAGAGTAAAAGTTTCTCCTGCAACCCGTTCCCTTGGTGCTAGATGAAAGAACGTCTCTCCACATGATCAGTTCTGAGAGATTATTGTGTGTGAAAGCCGTTTTTCACCTTGCTTGTTGGGAACACAAAGTTTCTTTTCACTTGCAAACTCCACTCCATACATATATATTGGGAGGTACTAGCTAAAATTCGGCTCTACAATGAAAACTGCAGGAACTTCAAACCGGCAATAGGAAACAGACTGAGGAAACCAGAGTAAAAGTTTCTCCTGCAATCAATTCCCTTTTTGCAAGATGAACGAACGTCTCTCCACATGCTCAGATCTGAAAGAAAATTGTTTGTGAAAGCCGGCCTTCACCAGGCTTGTTGGGAACACAAAGTT
Source organism: Camelus bactrianus (assembly GCF_048773025.1). Classification (NCBI taxonomy): domain Eukaryota; kingdom Metazoa; phylum Chordata; class Mammalia; order Artiodactyla; family Camelidae; genus Camelus; species Camelus bactrianus. The sequence continues at coordinate 3,193,695 of NC_133566.1, forward strand.
TCTTTTCAGTTGCAAACTTCATTCAATACATATATATGGGGAGGTACTAGCTCCAACTCGGTTATACAGTGAAAACTGCAGGAACTTCAAACCGGCACTAGGAAACAGACTGAGAAAGCAGAGTAAATGTTTCTCCTGCAACCCGTTCCATTTGTGCTAGGTGAACGAAAGTTTCTCCACATTCTCAGTTCTGAGAGATATGTGTGTTTGAAAGCCGTATTTCACCTAGCTTGTTGGGAACATAAAGTATCTTTTCAGTTGCCAACTTCAATCCATACATATATATGGGGATGTACAAGCTCCAACTCGGTTTTACAGTGAAAACTGCAGGAACTTCAAACCGGCACTAGGAAACAGACTGAGAATGCAGAGTAAATGTTTCTCCTGCAACCCGTTCCCTTTGTGCTAGATGAACGAAAGTTTCTCCACATGCTCAGTTCTGAGAGATAAGTGTGTGTGAAAGCGATCCTTCAGCAATTTTGTTGGGAACACAAAGATTCTTTTCACTATCAAACTCCATTCCATACATATATATGGGGAGGTTCAAGCTCTAACACGATTTTACAGTGAAAACTGCAGGAACTTCAAACCGGCACTAGGAAACAGACTGAGAAACCAGAGTAAAATTTTCTCCTGCAACCCGTTCCCTTGTTGCTAGATGAACGAACGTCTCTCCACATGCTCAGTTCTCAGAGATAAGTATGTGTGAAACCCGACCTTCATGTAATTAGTTGGGAACACAAAGTATCTTTTTAGTTGCCAACTCCAAACCATACATATATATGGGGATGTACAAGCTCCAACTCGGTTTTACAGTGAAATCTGCAGGAACTTCAGACCGGCACTAGGAAACAGACTGAGAAACCAGAGTAAAAGTTCCTCTTGCAACCCGTTCCCTTGGTTCTAGATGAACGAAAGTCTTTCCACATGCTCAGATCTGAGAGATACTTGTGTGTGAAAGCCGTCCTTCACCTAGCTTGTTGGGAACACAAAGTTTCATTTCACTTGCAAACTCCAATCCATACATATATATGGGGAGGTTCTAGCTACAACTCGTGTTTACAGTGAAAATTTCAGGAACATCAAACTGGCACTAGGAAGCAGAGAAACCAGAGTAAAAGATTCTCCTGCAAACCTTTCCCTTGGTGCTAGATGAAAGAACGTCTCTCCACATGCTCAGTTCTGAGAGATAATTGTGTGTGAAAGCCGTCCTTCCCTTTGCTTGTTGGGAACACACAGTTTCTTTTCAGTTGCGAACTCCATTCATACATATTTTTGGGGTGGTACTAGCTACGAATCGGTTTTACAGTGAAAACTGCAGGAACTTCAAACCGGCACTAGGAAACAGACTGAGAAACCAGAGTAAAAGTTTCTCCTGCAACCCGTTCCTTGGTGGTAGATGAACGAACGTCTCTCCACATGCTCAGTACTGAGAGATAAGTGTGTGTGAAAGCCGTCCTTCAGCAATTATGTTGGGAACACAAAGATTCTTTTCACTTGCAAACTCCATTCCATACATATATATGGGGAGGTACTAGCTCCAACACCTTTTAACAGTGTAAATTGAAGGAATTACAAACCGGCACTAGGAAAAAGACTGAGAACCAGAGTAAAATTTCTCCTGCAACCCGTTCCCTTGGTGCTAGATGAAAGAACGTCTCTCCACATGCTCAGTTCTGAGAGATAAGTGTGTGTGAAAGCCGTCCTTCAACAAGTTTGTTGGGAACACAAAGTTTTTTTCACTTGCAAACACCATTCCATACATATATATGGGGAGGGACTAGCTCCAACTCTGTTTTACAGTGTAAATTGCAGGAACTTCAAACAGGCACTAGGAAACAGACTGAGAATCCAGAGTAAAAGTTTCTCCTGCAACCCGTTCCCTTCGTGCTAGATGAACGAACGTCTCTCCACATGCTCAGTTCTGAGAGATAAGTGTGTGTGAAAGCCGTCCTTCACCTAGCTTGTTGGGAACACAAATTTTTTTTCACTTTCAAACACCATTTCAAACATATATATGGGGAGGTACTAGCTCCAACTCGGTTTTACAGTGTAAATTGCAGGAACTTCAAACCGGCACTAGGAAACAGACTGAGAATTCAGAGTAAAAGTTTCTCCTGCAACCCGTTCCCTTGTGTTAGATGAAAAAACGTCTCTCCACATGCTCAGTTCTGAGAGATAAGTGTGTGTGAAAGCGGTCCTTCACAAGCTTGTTGGGAACACAAAGATTCTTTTCTCTTGCAAACTATACTCAATACATATATAAGGGGAAGTACTAGCTCCAACGCGGTTTTACAGTGAAAACTGCAGGAACTTCAAGCCGGCACTAGGAAACAGACTGAGAAAGCAGAGTAAAAGTTTCTCCTGCAAACCGTTCACTAGGTTCTAGATGAACGAACGTCTCTCCACATGCTCAGTTCTGAGACATAAGTGTGTGTGAAAGCCGTCTTTCAATTTGCTTGTTGGGAACACAAAGTTTCTTTTCAGTTGCAAACCCCACTCCATACATATATATGGGGAGGTTCTAGCTCCAACACGGTTTTACAGTGAAAACTGCAGGAACTTCAAACCGGCACTAGGAAACAGACTGAGAAACCAGAGTAAAAGTTTCTCCTGCAACCCGTTCCCTTTGTGCTAGATGAACGAACGTCTCTCCACATGCTCAGTTCTGAGAGATAAGTGTGTGTGAAAGCCGTCCTTCACTTTGCTTGTTGGAAACACAAAGTTTCTTTTCAGTTGCAAACTCCACTCCATATATATATATGGGGAGGTACTAGCTCTAACTCGTGTTTACAGTGATAATTGCAGGAACTTCAAATCTGCACTAGGAAACAGACTGAGAAACTAGAGTAAAAGTTTCTCCTGCAACCCATTCCCTTTGTTCTATTTTAACGAATGTTTCTCCACATGCTTATTTCTGAGATATAAGTGTGTGTGAAAGCCGTACTTCACCTTTCTTGTTGGGAACACAATGATTATTTTCATTTGCAAATTCCACTCCATACATACGTATGGGGAGGTACTAGCTCCAACTCGGTTTTAGAGTGAAAACTGCAGGAACTTCAAACCGGCATTAGGAATCAGACTGAGAAACCAGAGTAAAAGTTTCCCCTGAAAAACATTCCCTTGGTGCTAAGTGAACGAACGTCTCTCCACATGCTCAGTTCTGAGAGATAAGGGTGTGTGAAAGCCTTCCTTAACCTAGCTTGTTGGGAACACAAAGTTTCTTTTCAGTTGCCAACTCCTCTCCATACATATATATGGGGTGGTACTAGCTCCAAATCGGTTTTACAGTGAAAACTGCAGGAACATCAAACCGGCACTAGGAAACAGACTGAGAAACCAGAGTAAAATTTTCTCCTGCAACCCGTTCCCTTGGTGCTAAATGAACGAATGTCTCTCCACATGCTCAGTTCAGAGAGAAAAGTGTGTGTGAAAGCGGTCCTTCAAAAGCTTGTTGGGAACACAAAGATTATTTTCACTTGCAAACTCAACTCCATACAAATATATGGGGAGGTACTAGCTCCAACTCGGTTTTACAGTGAAAACTGCAGGAACTTCAAACCGGCACTAGGAAACAGACTGGGAAACCAGAGTAAAAGTTTCTCCTGCAACCCCTTCCGTTTGTGCTAGATAAACGAACGTCTCTCCACATGCTCTGTTCTGAGAGATAAGTGTGTGTGAAAGCCGCCCTTCACAAGCTTATTTGGAACACAAAGATTCTTTTTACTTGCAAACTCCACTCCATACATATATATGGGGATGTACAAGCTGCAACTCGGTTTTAAAGTGAAAACTGCAGGAACTTCAAACCGTAACTAGGAAACAGACTCAGATTCTAGAGTAAAAGTTTCTCCTGCAACCCGTTCCCTTTATGCTAGATGAACGAAAGTCTCTCCAGATGCTCATTTCTCAGAGATAATTATGTGTGAAACCCGTCCTTCACTTAGTTTGTTGGGAACACAAAGTACATTTTCAGTTGCCAACTCCACTCCATACATATATATGGGGAGGTACAAGCTCCAACTCGGTTTTACAGTGAAATCTGCAGGAACTTCAAACCGGCACTAGGAAACAGACTGAGAAACCAGAGTAAAAGTTTCTCCTGCAACCCGTTCCCTTGGTGCTAGATGAAAGAACGTCTCTCCACATGATCAGTTCTGAGAGATTATTGTGTGTGAAAGCCGTTTTTCACCTTGCTTGTTGGGAACACAAAGTTTCTTTTCACTTGCAAACTCCACTCCATACATATATATTGGGAGGTACTAGCTAAAATTCCGCTCTACAATGAAAACTGCAGGAACTTCAAACCGGCAATAGGAAACAGACTGAGAAACCAGAGTAAAAGTTTCTCCTGCAATCAATTCCCTTTGTGCAAGATGAACGAACGTCTCTCCACATGCTCAGATCTGAAAGAAAATTGTTTGTGAAAGCCGGCCTTCACCAGGCTTGTTGGGAACACAAAGTTTCTTTTCAGTTGCAAACTTCACTCAATACATATATATGGGGAGGTACTAGCTCCAAATCGGTTATACAGTGAAAACTGCAGGAACTTCAAACCGGCACTAGGAAACAGACTGAGAAAGCAGAGTAAATGTTTCTCCTGCAACCCGTTCCCTTTGTGCTAGGTGAACGAAAGTTTCTCCACATTCTCAGTTCTGAGAGATATGAGTGTGTGAAAGCCGTATTTCACCTAGCTTGTTGGGAACATAAAGTATCTTTTCAGTTGCCAACTCCAATCCATACATATATATGGGGATGTACAAGCTCCAACTCGGTTTTACAGTGAAAACTGCAGGAACTTCAAACCGGCACTAGGAAACAGACTGAGAAAGCAGAGTAAATGTTTCTCCTGCAACCCGTTCCCTTTGTGCTAGATGAACGAAAGTTTCTCCATATGCTCAGTTCTGAGAGATAAGTGTGTGTGAAAGCCATCCTTCAGCAATTTTGTTGGGAACACAAAGATTCTTTTCACTATCAAACTCCATTCCATACATATATATGGGGAGGTTCAAGCTCCAACACGATTTTACAGTGAAAACTGCAGGAACTTCAAACCGGCACTAGGAAACAGACTGAGAAACCAGAATAAAATTTTCTCCTGCAACCCGTTCCCTTGTTGCTAGATGAACGAACGTCTCTCCACATGCTCAGTTCTCAGAGATAAGTATGTGTGAAACCCGACCTTCATGTAATTAGTTGGGAACACAAAGTATCTTTTCAGTTGCCAACTCCAAACCATACATATATATGGGGATGTACAAGCTCCAACTCGGTTTTACAGTGAAATCTGCAGGAACTTCAGACCGGCAATAGGAAACAGACTGAGAAACCAGAGTAAAAGTTCCTATTGCAACCCGTTCCCTTGGTTCTAGATGAACGAAAGTCTTTCCACATGCTCAGATCTGAGAGATACGTGTGTGTGAAAGCCGTCCTTCACCTAGCTTGTTGGGAACACAAAGTTTCATTTCAGTTGCAAACTCCAATCCATACATATATATGGGGAGGTTCTAGCTACAACTCGTGTTTACAGTGAAAATTTCAGGAACATCAAACTGGCACTAGGAAACAGAGAAACCAGAGTAAAAGATTCTCCTGCAAACCTTTCCCTTGGTGCTAGATGAAAGAACGTCTCTCCACATGCTCAGTTCTGAGAGATAATTGTGTGTGAAAGCCGTCCTTCCCTTTGCTTGTTGGGAACACACAGTTTCTTTTCAGTTGCAAACTTCTCTCCATACATATATATGGGGAGGTACTCTCTCCAACATGGGTTTACAGTGAAAACTGCAGGAACTTCATAACGGCACTAGGAAACAGACTGAGGAATCAGATTAAATGTTTCTCCTGCAACGCGTTCCCTTTGTGCTAGATGAACGAAAGTTTCTCCACATGCTCTGTTCTCAGAGATAAGTGTGTGTGAAAGCCGTCCTTCACAAGCTTGTTGGGAACACAAAGATTCTTTTCACTTGCAAACTCTACTCCATACATATATATGGGGATGTACAAGCTCCAACTGGGTTCTACAGTGAAAACTGCAGGAACTTCAAAAAGGCACTAGGAAACAGACTGAGAAAAAAGAGGAAATGTTACTCCTGCAACCCGTTCCCTTTGTGCTAGATGAACGAACGTCTCTCCACATGCTCAGTTCTCAGAGATAAGTGTGTGTGAAAGCCGTACTTCACTTTGCTTGTTGGGAACACACAGTTTCTTTTCAGTTTCAAACCCAATTCCATACATATTTTTGGGGAGGTAATAGCTCCAACTCGGTTTTACAGTGAAAACTGCAGAAACTTCAAACCGGCACTAGGAAACAAACTGAGATATCATAGTAAAAGTTTCTCCTGCAAACCGTTCCCTTGGTTCTAGGTGAACGAACGTCTCTCCACATGCTCAGTTCTGAGAGATAAGTGTGTGTGAAAGCCGTCCTTCACCTAGCTTGTTGGGAACACAAAGATTCTTTTCAGTTTCAAACTCCACTCCATACATATACATGGAGAGGTATTAACTCCAACACTGTTTTACAGTGAAAACTGCAGGAACTTCAAACCGGCACTAGGAAACAGACTGAGAAACCAGAGTAAAAATTTCTCATGCAACCCGTTTACTTGGTGCTTGATGAACGAACGTCTCTCCACATGCTCAGTTCTGAGAGATAAATTTCTGTGAAAGCCGTCCTTCACCTAGCTTTTTGGGAACACAAATTTTCTTTTCAGTTGCAAACTCCACTCCATACATATATAGGGGAGGTACTAGCTCCAACTCTGATTTACAGGGAAAACTTCAGGAACATCAAACCGGCACTAGGAAACAGACTGAGAAACCAGAGTAAAAGTTTCTCCTGCAAACCGTTCCCTTGGTGCTAGATGAACGAACGTCTCTCCACATGCTCATTTCTGAGAGATAATTGTGTGTGAAAGCCGTAGTTCAATTTGCTTGTTGGGAACACACAGTTTCTTTTCAGTTGCAAAAACTATTCCATACATATTTTTGGGGAGGTACAAGCTGCAACTCGGTTTTACAGTGAAAACGACAGGAACGTCAAACCGGCACTAGGAAACCGACTGACAAACCAGAGTAAAATTTTCTCCTGCAAACCATTCCCTTGGTGCTAGGTGAAAGAACGTCTCTCCATATTCTCAGTTCTGAGAGATAAATGTGTGTGAAAGCCGTCCTTCACTTAGCTTGTTGGGATCACAAAGTTTCTTTTCAGTTGCAAACTCCACCCCATATATTTATATGGGGAGGTACTAGGTCCAAATCGGTTTTACAGTGAAAACTGCAGGAACTTCATAACGGCACTAGGAAACAGACTGAGAAACCAGTGTAAAAGTTTCTCCTGCAACCGGTTCCATTTATGCTAGAAGAACGTACTTCTCACAACATGATCAGTTCTGAGAGAAATTTGTGTGTGAAAGCCGTCCTTCACCTTGCTTGTTGGGAACACAAAGTTTCTCTTCAGATGCAAACTCCACTCCATTCAAATATATTGGTAGATACAGGCTCCAACTCGGTTTTACAGTGAAAATTTCAGGAACTTCAAACCGGCTCTAGGAAACAGACTGAGAAACCAGAGTAATAGTTTCCCCTGCAACCAGTTCCCTTGGTGCTAGATGAACGAAAGTCTCTCCACATGCTCAGTTCTGAGAGATAAGTGTGTGTGAAAACGGTCCTTCACCAAGTTTGTTGGGAACACAAAGTTTTTTTCACTTGCCAACACCGTTCAATACATATATATGGGGAGGTACTAGCTCCACCTCGGTTTTACAGTGAAAACTGCAGGAACTTCAAACCTGCCCTAGGTAACAGAATGAGAAACCAGAGTAAAAGTTTCTCCTGCAACCCATTCCCTTGGTGCTAGATGAACGAACGTCTCTCCACATGCTCAGTTCTGAGAGTTAAGTGTGTGTGAAAGCTGTCCTTCACCAAGCTTGTTTGGAACCCAAAGTTTCTTTTCATTTTCAAACTCCAATCCATACATATGTATGGGGATGTACTAGCTCCAACTCGGTTCTACAGTGAAAACGGCAGGAAATTCAAACTGGTACTAGGAAACAGACTGAGAAACCAGAGTAAAAGTTTCTCCTGCAAACCGTTCCCTTGCTGCTAGATGAATGAACGTCTCTCCACATGCTAAGTTCTGAGAGAAAATTGTGTGTGAAAGCCGTTCTTCACCAAGCTTGTTTGGAACACAAAGTTTCTTTTCACTTTAAAACTCCACTCCATAAATATATATGGGGAGGTACTAGCTCTAAATCCTGTTTAGAGTGAAAACTGCAGGATCTTCATATCTACACTAGGAAACAGACTGAGAAACCAGAGTAAAAGTTTCTCCTGCAACCGGTTCCCTTTGTGCTATTTGAACGAACGTCTCTCCACATGCTCAGTTCTGAGAGATAAGTGTGTGTGAAAGCAGTACTTCACATTTCTTGTTGGGAACACAATGATTATTGTCAGTTGCAAACTCCTCTCCATACATATGTATGGGGAGGTACTGGCTCCAACTCGGTTTTTTCAGTGAAAACAGCAGGAACTTCAAACCGGCACTAGGACACAGACTGAGAAACCAGAGAAAAAGTTTCTCCTGCAAACCGTTCCCTTGGTTCTAGGTGAACGAACGTCTCTCCACATTGTCAGTTCTGAGAGATAAGTGTGTGTGAAAGCCGTCCTTCACATTTCTTGTTGGGAACACAATGATTATTGTCAGTTGCAAACTCCACTCCATACATATGTATGGGGAGGTACTACCTCCAAATCGGTTTTAGAGTGATAACTGCAGGAACTTCAAAACGGCATTAGGAATCAGACTGAGAATCCAGAGTAAAAGTTTCTCCTGCAAACCGTTCCCTTGGTTCTAGGTGAACGAACGTCTCTCCACATGCTCAGTTCTGAGGGATAAGTTTGTGTGAAAGCCGTCCTTCACCTAGCTTGTTGGGAACACAAAGATTCTTTTCAGTTTCAAACTCCACTCCATACATATATATGGGGAGGTACTAACTCCAACTCGGTTTTACAGTGAAAACTGCAGGAACTTCAAAACGTCACTAGGAAACAGACTGAGAAACCAGAGTAAAAATTTCTCATGCAACCCGTTTACTTCATGCTTGATGAACGAACGTCTCTCCACATGCTCAGTTCTGAGAGAGAAATTTCTGTGAAAGCCGCCCTTCACCTAGCTTTTTGGGAACACAAAGTTTCTATTAAGTTGCAAACTCCACTCCATACATATATAGGGGAGGTACTAGTTCCAACTCTGATTTACAGGGAAAACTTCAGTATCATCAAACCGGCACTAGGAAACAGACTGAGAAACCAGAGTAAAAGTTTCTCCTGCAAACCGTTCCCTTGGTGCAAGATGAACGAACGTCTCTCCACATGCTCAGTTCTGAGTGATAAGTGTGTGTGAAAGCCGTCCTTCACTTAGCTTGTTGGGAACACAAAGTTTCTTTTCAGTTGCAAACTCCACCCCATATAAATATATGGGGAGTTACTAGGTCCAAATCGGTTTTACAGTGAAAACTGCAGGAACTTCAAACCGGCCCTAGGTAACAGAATGAGAAACCAGAGTAAAAGTTTCTCATGCAACCCGTTTACTTGGTGCTTGATGAACGAACGTCTCTCCGCATGCTCAGTTCTGAGAGAAAAGTTTATGTGAAAGCCGTCCTTCAACTAGCTTGTTGGGAACACAAAGTTTCTTTTCAGTTGCAAACTCCACTCCATACATTTATATGGGGAGGTACTAGGTCCAAATCTGGTTTACAGTGAAAACTGCAGGAACTTCATAATGGCACTAGGAAACAGACTGGGAAACCAGAGTAAAAGTTTCTCCTGCAACCCGTTCCCTTGGTGCTTGATGAATGAACGTCTCTCCACATGCTCAGTTCTGAGGGGTAAGTGTGTGTGAAAGTCGTCCTTCAGCAAGCTTGTTGGGAACAGAAAGTTTCTTTTCAGTTGCAAACTCTACTCCATACATATATATTTGGGGAGGTACTAGCTCCAACTCTGTTTTACAGTGTAAACTGCAGGGACTTAAAACCGGCACTAGGAAACAGACTGAGAAAACAGATTAAAAATTTTTCCTGCAACCCGTTAACTTTGTGCTATTTGAATGAACGTCTCCCACATGCTATGTTCTGAGAGATAAGTGTGTGTGAAAGCCTTCCTTCACCTTGCTTGTTGGGAACACAATGATTATTTTCATTTGGAAACTCCAACCCATACATATGTATCGGGAGGTACTAGCACCAACTCGGTTTTACTGTGAAAACAGCAGGAACTTCAAACCTGTACTAGGAATCAGACTGAGAAACCAGGGTAAAAGTTTCCCCTGCAACCCGTTCCCTTTGTGCTATTTGAACGAACGTCTCTCCACATGCTCAGTTCTGAGAGATAAGTGTGTGTGAAAGCCGTCTTTAATATTTCTAGTTGGGAACACAATGATTATTGTCAGTTGCAAACTCCACTCCATACATATGTATGGGGAGGTACTACCTCCAAATCGGTTTTAGAGTGAAAACTGCAGGAACTTCAAAACGGCATTAGGAATCAGACTGAGAAAACAGAGTAAAGTTTCTCATGCAAACCGTTCCCTTGTTTCTAGGTGAACGAACGTCTCTCCACATGCTCAGTTCTTAGAGATAAGTGTGTGTGAAAGCCGTCCTTCACAAGCTTGTTGGGAACACAAAGATTCTTTTCAGTTTCAAACTCCACTCCGTACATTTACATGGGGAAGTACAAACTCCAACTCGGTTTTACAGTGAAAACTGCAGGAACCTCAAACCGGCACTAGGAAACGGACTGAGAAACCAGAGTAAAAGTTTCTCATGCAACCCGTTTACTTGGTGCTTGATGAACGAACGTCTCTCCACATGCTCAGTTCTGAGAGATAAGTTTCTGTGAAAGCCGTCCTTCACCTAGCTTTTTGGGAACACAAAGTTTCTTTTTAGTTGCAAACTCCACTCCATACATATATAGGGGAGGTACTAGCTCCAACTCTGATTTACAGGGAAAACTTCAGGAACATCAAACCGACACTATGAAACAGATGAGAAACCAGAGGAAAAGTTCCTCCTGCAAAACGTTCCCTTGGTGCTAGATGAACGAACGTCTCTCCACATGCTCAGTTCTGAGAGATAAGTGTGTGTGAAAGCCATAGTTCAATTTGCTTGTTGGGAACACACAGTTTCTTTTCAGTTGCAAAACCAATTCCATACATATTTTTTGGGAGGTACTAGCTGCAACTCGTTTTTATAGTGAAAACGTCAGGAACGTCTAACCGGCACTAGGAAACCGACTGACAAACCAGAGTAAAAATTTCTCCTGCAAACCATTCCCTTGGTGCTAGGTGAAAGAACGTCTCTCCATATTCTCAGTTCTGAGAGATAAATGTGTGTGAAAGCCGTCCTTCACTTAGCTTGTTGGGAAAACAAAGTTTCTTTTCAGTTGCAAACTCCACCCCATATATTTATATGGGGAGGTACTAGGTCCAAATCGATTTTACAGTGAAAACAGCAGGAACTTCATAACGGCACTAGGAAACAGACTGAGAAACCAGAGTAAAAGTTTCTCCTGCAACCCGTTCCCTTGTTGCTAGGTGAACGAACGTCTCTCCACAAGCTCAGTTCTGAGTGTTATGTGTGTGTGAAAGCCGTCCTTCACCTTGCTTGTTGGGAACACAAACATTCTTTTCACTTGCAAACTCCATTCCATACATATATATGGGGAGGTACTAGCTCCAACTCTGTTTTACAGTGTAAATTGCAGGAACTTCAAACCGGCACTAGGAAAAACCTGAGAACCAGAGGAAAAGTTTCTCCTGCAACCCGTTTCCTTGGTGCTAAATGAACGATCGTCTCTCCACATGCTCAGATCTGAGAGATAATTGTGTGTGAACTCTGTCCTTCACCTAGCTTCTTGGGAACACAGTTCCTTTTCAGTTGCAATCTCCACTCCATACATATATATGGGGAGGTACTAGCTCCAACTCGGTTTTAAAGTGAAAACTGCAGGAACTTCAAACCGTAACTAGGAAACAGACTCAGATTCCAGAGTAATAGTTTCTCCTGCAACCCGTTCCCTTTGTGCTAGATGAACGAAAGTCTCTCCAGATGCTCATTTCTCAGAGATATTTATGTGTGAAACCCGTCCTTCACTTAGTTTGTTGGGAACACAAAGTACATTTTCAGTTGCCAACTCCACTCCATACATATATATGGGGAGGTACAAGCTCCAACTCGGTTTTACAGTGAAATCTGCAGGAACTTCAAACCGGCACTAGGAAACAGACTGAGAAACCAGAGTAAAAGTTTCTCCTGCAAACCGTTCCCTTGGTGCTAGATGAACGAACGTGTCTCCACATGCTCAGTTCTGAGAGATAATTGTGTGTGAAAGCCTTCCTTCACCTAGCTTGTTGGGAACACAAAGTTTCTTTTCAGTTGCAAACTCCACTCCATACATATATATATGGAGGTACTAGCTCGAACTCTGTTTTACAGTGTAAACTGCAGGAACTTCAACCCGGCACTAGGTAACAGACTGAGAAACCAGAGTAAATGTTTCTCCTGCATCCCGTTCCCTTTGTGCTAGATGAATGAACGTCTCTCCACATGCTCAGTTCTGAGAGATTAATGTGTGTGAAAGCCGTCCTTCACCTTGCTTGTTGGGAACACAAAGATTCTTTTCACTTGCAAACTCCATTCCATACATATATATGGGGAGGTACTAACTCCAACTCTGTTTTACAGTGTAAATTGCAGGAACTTCAAACCGGCACTAGGAAAAACCTGAGAACCAGAGTAAAAGTTTCTCCTGCAACCCGTTCCCTTGGTGCTAAATGAACGATCGTCTCTCCACATGCTCAGATCTGAGAGATAATTGTGTGTGAACTCTGTCCTTCACCTAGCTTCTTGGGAACACATTTCCTTTTCAGTTGCAATCTCCACTCCATACATATATATGGGGAGGTACTAGCTCCAACTCGGTTTTAAAGTGAAAACTGCAGGAACTTCAAACCGTAACTAGGAAGCAGACTCAGATTCCAGAGTAATAGTTTCTCCTGCAACCCGTTCCCTTTGTGCTAGATGAACGAAAGTCTCTCCAGATGCTCATTTCTCAGAGATATTTATGTGTGAAACCCGTCCTTCACTTTGTTGGGAACACAAAGTACATTTTCAGTTGCCAACTCCACTCCATACATATATATGGGGAGGTACAAGCTCCAACTCGGTTTTACAGTGAAATCTGCAGGAACTTCAAACCGGCACTAGGAAACAGACTGAGAAACCAGAGTAAAAGTTTCTCCTGCAACCCGTTCCCTTGGTGCTAGATGAAAGAACGTCTCTCCACATGATCAGTTCTGAGAGATTATTGTGTGTGAAAGCCGTTTTTCACCTTGCTTGTTGGGAACACAAAGTTTCTTTTCACTTGCAAACTCCACTCCATACATATATATTGGGAGGTACTAGCTAAAATTCGGCTCTACAATGAAAACTGCAGGAACTTCAAACCGGCAATAGGAAACAGACTGAGGAAACCAGAGTAAAAGTTTCTCCTGCAATCAATTCCCTTTTTGCAAGATGAACGAACGTCTCTCCACATGCTCAGATCTGAAAGAAAATTGTTTGTGAAAGCCGGCCTTCACCAGGCTTGTTGGGAACACAAAGTTTCTTTTCAGTTGCAAACTTCATTCAATACATATATATGGGGAGGTACTAGCTCCAACTCGGTTATACAGTGAAAACTGCAGGAACTTCAAACCGGCACTAGGAAACAGACTGAGAAAGCAGAGTAAATGTTTCTCCTGCAACCCGTTCCATTTGTGCTAGGTGAACGAAAGTTTCTCCACATTCTCAGTTCTGAGAGATATGTGTGTTTGAAAGCCGTATTTCACCTAGCTTGTTGGGAACATAAAGTATCTTTTCAGTTGCCAACTTCAATCCATACATATATATGGGGATGTACAAGCTCCAACTCGGTTTTACAGTGAAAACTGCAGGAACTTCAAACCGGCACTAGGAAACAGACTGAGAATGCAGAGTAAATGTTTCTCCTGCAACCCGTTCCCTTTGTGCTAGATGAACGAAAGTTTCTCCACATGCTCAGTTCTGAGAGATAAGTGTGTGTGAAAGCGATCCTTCAGCAATTTTGTTGGGAACACAAAGATTCTTTTCACTATCAAACTCCATTCCATACATATATATGGGGAGGTTCAAGCTCTAACACGATTTTACAGTGAAAACTGCAGGAACTTCAAACCGGCACTAGGAAACAGACTGAGAAACCAGAGTAAAATTTTCTCCTGCAACCCGTTCCCTTGTTGCTAGATGAACGAACGTCTCTCCACATGCTCAGTTCTCAGAGATAAGTATGTGTGAAACCCGACCTTCATGTAATTAGTTGGGAACACAAAGTATCTTTTTAGTTGCCAACTCCAAACCATACATATATATGGGGATGTACAAGCTCCAACTCGGTTTTACAGTGAAATCTGCAGGAACTTCAGACCGGCACTAGGAAACAGACTGAGAAACCAGAGTAAAAGTTCCTCTTGCAACCCGTTCCCTTGGTTCTAGATGAACGAAAGTCTTTCCACATGCTCAGATCTGAGAGATACTTGTGTGTGAAAGCCGTCCTTCACCTAGCTTGTTGGGAACACAAAGTTTCATTTCACTTGCAAACTCCAATCCATACATATATATGGGGAGGTTCTAGCTACAACTCGTGTTTACAGTGAAAATTTCAGGAACATCAAACTGGCACTAGGAAGCAGAGAAACCAGAGTAAAAGATTCTCCTGCAAACCTTTCCCTTGGTGCTAGATGAAAGAACGTCTCTCCACATGCTCAGTTCTGAGAGATAATTGTGTGTGAAAGCCGTCCTTCCCTTTGCTTGTTGGGAACACACAGTTTCTTTTCAGTTGCGAACTCCATTCATACATATTTTTGGGGTGGTACTAGCTACGAATCGGTTTTACAGTGAAAACTGCAGGAACTTCAAACCGGCACTAGGAAACAGACTGAGAAACCAGAGTAAAAGTTTCTCCTGCAACCCGTTCCTTGGTGGTAGATGAACGAACGTCTCTCCACATGCTCAGTACTGAGAGATAAGTGTGTGTGAAAGCCGTCCTTCAGCAATTATGTTGGGAACACAAAGATTCTTTTCACTTGCAAACTCCATTCCATACATATATATGGGGAGGTACTAGCTCCAACACCTTTTAACAGTGTAAATTGAAGGAATTACAAACCGGCACTAGGAAAAAGACTGAGAACCAGAGTAAAATTTCTCCTGCAACCCGTTCCCTTGGTGCTAGATGAAAGAACGTCTCTCCACATGCTCAGTTCTGAGAGATAAGTGTGTGTGAAAGCCGTCCTTCAACAAGTTTGTTGGGAACACAAAGTTTTTTTCACTTGCAAACACCATTCCATACATATATATGGGGAGGGACTAGCTCCAACTCTGTTTTACAGTGTAAATTGCAGGAACTTCAAACAGGCACTAGGAAACAGACTGAGAATCCAGAGTAAAAGTTTCTCCTGCAACCCGTTCCCTTCGTGCTAGATGAACGAACGTCTCTCCACATGCTCAGTTCTGAGAGATAAGTGTGTGTGAAAGCCGTCCTTCACCTAGCTTGTTGGGAACACAAATTTTTTTTCACTTTCAAACACCATTTCAAACATATATATGGGGAGGTACTAGCTCCAACTCGGTTTTACAGTGTAAATTGCAGGAACTTCAAACCGGCACTAGGAAACAGACTGAGAATTCAGAGTAAAAGTTTCTCCTGCAACCCGTTCCCTTGTGTTAGATGAAAAAACGTCTCTCCACATGCTCAGTTCTGAGAGATAAGTGTGTGTGAAAGCGGTCCTTCACAAGCTTGTTGGGAACACAAAGATTCTTTTCTCTTGCAAACTATACTCAATACATATATAAGGGGAAGTACTAGCTCCAACGCGGTTTTACAGTGAAAACTGCAGGAACTTCAAGCCGGCACTAGGAAACAGACTGAGAAAGCAGAGTAAAAGTTTCTCCTGCAAACCGTTCACTAGGTTCTAGATGAACGAACGTCTCTCCACATGCTCAGTTCTGAGACATAAGTGTGTGTGAAAGCCGTCTTTCAATTTGCTTGTTGGGAACACAAAGTTTCTTTTCAGTTGCAAACCCCACTCCATACATATATATGGGGAGGTTCTAGCTCCAACACGGTTTTACAGTGAAAACTGCAGAAACTTCAAACCGGCACTAGGAAACAGACTGAGAAACCAGAGTAAAAGTTTCTCCTGCAACCCGTTCCCTTTGTGCTAGATGAACGAACGTCTCTCCACATGCTCAGTTCTGAGAGATAAGTGTGTGTGAAAGCCGTCCTTCACTTTGCTTGTTGGAAACACAAAGTTTCTTTTCAGTTGCAAACTCCACTCCATATATATATATGGGGAGGTACTAGCTCTAACTCGTGTTTACAGTGATAATTGCAGGAACTTCAAATCTGCACTAGGAAACAGACTGAGAAACTAGAGTAAAAGTTTCTCCTGCAACCCATTCCCTTTGTTCTATTTTAACGAATGTTTCTCCACATGCTTATTTCTGAGATATAAGTGTGTGTGAAAGCCGTACTTCACCTTTCTTGTTGGGAACACAATGATTATTTTCATTTGCAAATTCCACTCCATACATACGTATGGGGAGGTACTAGCTCCAACTCGGTTTTAGAGTGAAAACTGCAGGAACTTCAAACCGGCATTAGGAATCAGACTGAGAAACCAGAGTAAAAGTTTCCCCTGAAAAACATTCCCTTGGTGCTAAGTGAACGAACGTCTCTCCACATGCTCAGTTCTGAGAGATAAGGGTGTGTGAAAGCCTTCCTTAACCTAGCTTGTTGGGAACACAAAGTTTCTTTTCAGTTGCCAACTCCTCTCCATACATATATATGGGGTGGTACTAGCTCCAAATCGGTTTTACAGTGAAAACTGCAGGAACATCAAACCGGCACTAGGAAACAGACTGAGAAACCAGAGTAAAATTTTCTCCTGCAACCCGTTCCCTTGGTGCTAAATGAACGAATGTCTCTCCACATGCTCAGTTCAGAGAGAAAAGTGTGTGTGAAAGCGGTCCTTCAAAAGCTTGTTGGGAACACAAAGATTATTTTCACTTGCAAACTCAACTCCATACAAATATATGGGGAGGTACTAGCTCCAACTCGGTTTTACAGTGAAAACTGCAGGAACTTCAAACCGGCACTAGGAAACAGACTGGGAAACCAGAGTAAAAGTTTCTCCTGCAACCCCTTCCGTTTGTGCTAGATAAACGAACGTCTCTCCACATGCTCTGTTCTGAGAGATAAGTGTGTGTGAAAGCCGCCCTTCACAAGCTTATTTGGAACACAAAGATTCTTTTTACTTGCAAACTCCACTCCATACATATATATGGGGATGTACAAGCTGCAACTCGGTTTTAAAGTGAAAACTGCAGGAACTTCAAACCGTAACTAGGAAACAGACTCAGATTCTAGAGTAAAAGTTTCTCCTGCAACCCGTTCCCTTTATGCTAGATGAACGAAAGTCTCTCCAGATGCTCATTTCTCAGAGATAATTATGTGTGAAACCCGTCCTTCACTTAGTTTGTTGGGAACACAAAGTACATTTTCAGTTGCCAACTCCACTCCATACATATATATGGGGAGGTACAAGCTCCAACTCGGTTTTACAGTGAAATCTGCAGGAACTTCAAACCGGCACTAGGAAACAGACTGAGAAACCAGAGTAAAAGTTTCTCCTGCAACCCGTTCCCTTGGTGCTAGATGAAAGAACGTCTCTCCACATGATCAGTTCTGAGAGATTATTGTGTGTGAAAGCCGTTTTTCACCTTGCTTGTTGGGAACACAAAGTTTCTTTTCACTTGCAAACTCCACTCCATACATATATATTGGGAGGTACTAGCTAAAATTCCGCTCTACAATGAAAACTGCAGGAACTTCAAACCGGCAATAGGAAACAGACTGAGAAACCAGAGTAAAAGTTTCTCCTGCAATCAATTCCCTTTGTGCAAGATGAACGAACGTCTCTCCACATGCTCAGATCTGAAAGAAAATTGTTTGTGAAAGCCGGCCTTCACCAGGCTTGTTGGGAACACAAAGTTTCTTTTCAGTTGCAAACTTCACTCAATACATATATATGGGGAGGTACTAGCTCCAAATCGGTTATACAGTGAAAACTGCAGGAACTTCAAACCGGCACTAGGAAACAGACTGAGAAAGCAGAGTAAATGTTTCTCCTGCAACCCGTTCCCTTTGTGCTAGGTGAACGAAAGTTTCTCCACATTCTCAGTTCTGAGAGATATGAGTGTGTGAAAGCCGTATTTCACCTAGCTTGTTGGGAACATAAAGTATCTTTTCAGTTGCCAACTCCAATCCATACATATATATGGGGATGTACAAGCTCCAACTCGGTTTTACAGTGAAAACTGCAGGAACTTCAAACCGGCACTAGGAAACAGACTGAGAAAGCAGAGTAAATGTTTCTCCTGCAACCCGTTCCCTTTGTGCTAGATGAACGAAAGTTTCTCCATATGCTCAGTTCTGAGAGATAAGTGTGTGTGAAAGCCATCCTTCAGCAATTTTGTTGGGAACACAAAGATTCTTTTCACTATCAAACTCCATTCCATACATATATATGGGGAGGTTCAAGCTCCAACACGATTTTACAGTGAAAACTGCAGGAACTTCAAACCGGCACTAGGAAACAGACTGAGAAACCAGAATAAAATTTTCTCCTGCAACCCGTTCCCTTGTTGCTAGATGAACGAACGTCTCTCCACATGCTCAGTTCTCAGAGATAAGTATGTGTGAAACCCGACCTTCATGTAATTAGTTGGGAACACAAAGTATCTTTTCAGTTGCCAACTCCAAACCATACATATATATGGGGATGTACAAGCTCCAACTCGGTTTTACAGTGAAATCTGCAGGAACTTCAGACCGGCAATAGGAAACAGACTGAGAAACCAGAGTAAAAGTTCCTATTGCAACCCGTTCCCTTGGTTCTAGATGAACGAAAGTCTTTCCACATGCTCAGATCTGAGAGATACGTGTGTGTGAAAGCCGTCCTTCACCTAGCTTGTTGGGAACACAAAGTTTCATTTCAGTTGCAAACTCCAATCCATACATATATATGGGGAGGTTCTAGCTACAACTCGTGTTTACAGTGAAAATTTCAGGAACATCAAACTGGCACTAGGAAACAGAGAAACCAGAGTAAAAGATTCTCCTGCAAACCTTTCCCTTGGTGCTAGATGAAAGAACGTCTCTCCACATGCTCAGTTCTGAGAGATAATTGTGTGTGAAAGCCGTCCTTCCCTTTGCTTGTTGGGAACACACAGTTTCTTTTCAGTTGCAAACTTCTCTCCATACATATATATGGGGAGGTACTCTCTCCAACATGGGTTTACAGTGAAAACTGCAGGAACTTCATAACGGCACTAGGAAACAGACTGAGGAATCAGATTAAATGTTTCTCCTGCAACGCGTTCCCTTTGTGCTAGATGAACGAAAGTTTCTCCACATGCTCTGTTCTCAGAGATAAGTGTGTGTGAAAGCCGTCCTTCACAAGCTTGTTGGGAACACAAAGATTCTTTTCACTTGCAAACTCTACTCCATACATATATATGGGGATGTACAAGCTCCAACTGGGTTCTACAGTGAAAACTGCAGGAACTTCAAAAAGGCACTAGGAAACAGACTGAGAAAAAAGAGGAAATGTTACTCCTGCAACCCGTTCCCTTTGTGCTAGATGAACGAACGTCTCTCCACATGCTCAGTTCTCAGAGATAAGTGTGTGTGAAAGCCGTACTTCACTTTGCTTGTTGGGAACACACAGTTTCTTTTCAGTTTCAAACCCAATTCCATACATATTTTTGGGGAGGTAATAGCTCCAACTCGGTTTTACAGTGAAAACTGCAGAAACTTCAAACCGGCACTAGGAAACAAACTGAGATATCATAGTAAAAGTTTCTCCTGCAAACCGTTCCCTTGGTTCTAGGTGAACGAACGTCTCTCCACATGCTCAGTTCTGAGAGATAAGTGTGTGTGAAAGCCGTCCTTCACCTAGCTTGTTGGGAACACAAAGATTCTTTTCAGTTTCAAACTCCACTCCATACATATACATGGAGAGGTATTAACTCCAACACTGTTTTACAGTGAAAACTGCAGGAACTTCAAACCGGCACTAGGAAACAGACTGAGAAACCAGAGTAAAAATTTCTCATGCAACCCGTTTACTTGGTGCTTGATGAATGAACGTCTCTCCACATGCTCAGTTCTGAGAGATAAATTTCTGTGAAAGCCGTCCTTCACCTAGCTTTTTGGGAACACAAATTTTCTTTTCAGTTGCAAACTCCACTCCATACATATATAGGGGAGGTACTAGCTCCAACTCTGATTTACAGGGAAAACTTCAGGAACATCAAACCGGCACTAGGAAACAGACTGAGAAACCAGAGTAAAAGTTTCTCCTGCAAACCGTTCCCTTGGTGCTAGATGAACGAACGTCTCTCCACATGCTCATTTCTGAGAGATAATTGTGTGTGAAAGCCGTAGTTCAATTTGCTTGTTGGGAACACACAGTTTCTTTTCAGTTGCAAAAACTATTCCATACATATTTTTGGGGAGGTACAAGCTGCAACTCGGTTTTACAGTGAAAACGACAGGAACGTCAAACCGGCACTAGGAAACCGACTGACAAACCAGAGTAAAATTTTCTCCTGCAAACCATTCCCTTGGTGCTAGGTGAAAGAACGTCTCTCCATATTCTCAGTTCTGAGAGATAAATGTGTGTGAAAGCCGTCCTTCACTTAGCTTGTTGGGATCACAAAGTTTCTTTTCAGTTGCAAACTCCACCCCATATATTTATATGGGGAGGTACTAGGTCCAAATCGGTTTTACAGTGAAAACTGCAGGAACTTCATAACGGCACTAGGAAACAGACTGAGAAACCAGTGTAAAAGTTTCTCCTGCAACCGGTTCCATTTATGCTAGAAGAACGTACTTCTCACAACATGATCAGTTCTGAGAGAAATTTGTGTGTGAAAGCCGTCCTTCACCTTGCTTGTTGGGAACACAAAGTTTCTCTTCAGATGCAAACTCCACTCCATTCAAATATATTGGTAGATACAGGCTCCAACTCGGTTTTACAGTGAAAATTTCAGGAACTTCAAACCGGCTCTAGGAAACAGACTGAGAAACCAGAGTAATAGTTTCCCCTGCAACCAGTTCCCTTGGTGCTAGATGAACGAAAGTCTCTCCACATGCTCAGTTCTGAGAGATAAGTGTGTGTGAAAACGGTCCTTCACCAAGTTTGTTGGGAACACAAAGTTTTTTTCACTTGCCAACACCGTTCAATACATATATATGGGGAGGTACTAGCTCCACCTCGGTTTTACAGTGAAAACTGCAGGAACTTCAAACCTGCCCTAGGTAACAGAATGAGAAACCAGAGTAAAAGTTTCTCCTGCAACCCATTCCCTTGGTGCTAGATGAACGAACGTCTCTCCACATGCTCAGTTCTGAGAGTTAAGTGTGTGTGAAAGCTGTCCTTCACCAAGCTTGTTTGGAACCCAAAGTTTCTTTTCATTTTCAAACTCCAATCCATACATATGTATGGGGATGTACTAGCTCCAACTCGGTTCTACAGTGAAAACGGCAGGAAATTCAAACTGGTACTAGGAAACAGACTGAGAAACCAGAGTAAAAGTTTCTCCTGCAAACCGTTCCCTTGCTGCTAGATGAATGAACGTCTCTCCACATGCTAAGTTCTGAGAGAAAATTGTGTGTGAAAGCCGTTCTTCACCAAGCTTGTTTGGAACACAAAGTTTCTTTTCACTTTAAAACTCCACTCCATAAATATATATGGGGAGGTACTAGCTCTAAATCCTGTTTAGAGTGAAAACTGCAGGATCTTCATATCTACACTAGGAAACAGACTGAGAAACCAGAGTAAAAGTTTCTCCTGCAACCGGTTCCCTTTGTGCTATTTGAACGAACGTCTCTCCACATGCTCAGTTCTGAGAGATAAGTGTGTGTGAAAGCAGTACTTCACATTTCTTGTTGGGAACACAATGATTATTGTCAGTTGCAAACTCCTCTCCATACATATGTATGGGGAGGTACTGGCTCCAACTCGGTTTTTTCAGTGAAAACAGCAGGAACTTCAAACCGGCACTAGGACACAGACTGAGAAACCAGAGAAAAAGTTTCTCCTGCAAACCGTTCCCTTGGTTCTAGGTGAACGAACGTCTCTCCACATTGTCAGTTCTGAGAGATAAGTGTGTGTGAAAGCCGTCCTTCACATTTCTTGTTGGGAACACAATGATTATTGTCAGTTGCAAACTCCACTCCATACATATGTATGGGGAGGTACTACCTCCAAATCGGTTTTAGAGTGATAACTGCAGGAACTTCAAAACGGCATTAGGAATCAGACTGAGAATCCAGAGTAAAAGTTTCTCCTGCAAACCGTTCCCTTGGTTCTAGGTGAACGAACGTCTCTCCACATGCTCAGTTCTGAGGGATAAGTTTGTGTGAAAGCCGTCCTTCACCTAGCTTGTTGGGAACACAAAGATTCTTTTCAGTTTCAAACTCCACTCCATACATATATATGGGGAGGTACTAACTCCAACTCGGTTTTACAGTGAAAACTGCAGGAACTTCAAAACGTCACTAGGAAACAGACTGAGAAACCAGAGTAAAAATTTCTCATGCAACCCGTTTACTTCATGCTTGATGAACGAACGTCTCTCCACATGCTCAGTTCTGAGAGAGAAATTTCTGTGAAAGCCGCCCTTCACCTAGCTTTTTGGGAACACAAAGTTTCTATTAAGTTGCAAACTCCACTCCATACATATATAGGGGAGGTACTAGTTCCAACTCTGATTTACAGGGAAAACTTCAGTATCATCAAACCGGCACTAGGAAACAGACTGAGAAACCAGAGTAAAAGTTTCTCCTGCAAACCGTTCCCTTGGTGCAAGATGAACGAACGTCTCTCCACATGCTCAGTTCTGAGTGATAAGTGTGTGTGAAAGCCGTCCTTCACTTAGCTTGTTGGGAACACAAAGTTTCTTTTCAGTTGCAAACTCCACCCCATATAAATATATGGGGAGTTACTAGGTCCAAATCGGTTTTACAGTGAAAACTGCAGGAACTTCAAACCGGCCCTAGGTAACAGAATGAGAAACCAGAGTAAAAGTTTCTCATGCAACCCGTTTACTTGGTGCTTGATGAACGAACGTCTCTCCGCATGCTCAGTTCTGAGAGAAAAGTTTATGTGAAAGCCGTCCTTCAACTAGCTTGTTGGGAACACAAAGTTTCTTTTCAGTTGCAAACTCCACTCCATACATTTATATGGGGAGGTACTAGGTCCAAATCTGGTTTACAGTGAAAACTGCAGGAACTTCATAATGGCACTAGGAAACAGACTGGGAAACCAGAGTAAAAGTTTCTCCTGCAACCCGTTCCCTTGGTGCTTGATGAACGAACGTCTCTCCGCATGCTCAGTTCTGAGGGGTAAGTGTGTGTGAAAGTCGTCCTTCAGCAAGCTTGTTGGGAACAGAAAGTTTCTTTTCAGTTGCAAACTCTACTCCATACATATATATTTGGGGAGGTACTAGCTCCAACTCTGTTTTACAGTGTAAACTGCAGGGACTTAAAACCGGCACTAGGAAACAGACTGAGAAAACAGATTAAAAATTTTTCCTGCAACCCGTTAACTTTGTGCTATTTGAATGAACGTCTCCCACATGCTATGTTCTGAGAGATAAGTGTGTGTGAAAGCCTTCCTTCACCTTGCTTGTTGGGAACACAATGATTATTTTCATTTGGAAACTCCAACCCATACATATGTATCGGGAGGTACTAGCACCAACTCGGTTTTACTGTGAAAACAGCAGGAACTTCAAACCTGTACTAGGAATCAGACTGAGAAACCAGGGTAAAAGTTTCCCCTGCAACCCGTTCCCTTTGTGCTATTTGAACGAACGTCTCTCCACATGCTCAGTTCTGAGAGATAAGTGTGTGTGAAAGCCGTCTTTAATATTTCTAGTTGGGAACACAATGATTATTGTCAGTTGCAAACTCCACTCCATACATATGTATGGGGAGGTACTACCTCCAAATCGGTTTTAGAGTGAAAACTGCAGGAACTTCAAAACGGCATTAGGAATCAGACTGAGAAAACAGAGTAAAGTTTCTCATGCAAACCGTTCCCTTGTTTCTAGGTGAACGAACGTCTCTCCACATGCTCAGTTCTTAGAGATAAGTGTGTGTGAAAGCCGTCCTTCACAAGCTTGTTGGGAACACAAAGATTCTTTTCAGTTTCAAACTCCACTCCGTACATTTACATGGGGAAGTACAAACTCCAACTCGGTTTTACAGTGAAAACTGCAGGAACCTCAAACCGGCACTAGGAAACGGACTGAGAAACCAGAGTAAAAGTTTCTCATGCAACCCGTTTACTTGGTGCTTGATGAACGAACGTCTCTCCACATGCTCAGTTCTGAGAGATAAGTTTCTGTGAAAGCCGTCCTTCACCTAGCTTTTTGGGAACACAAAGTTTCTTTTTAGTTGCAAACTCCACTCCATACATATATAGGGGAGGTACTAGCTCCAACTCTGATTTACAGGGAAAACTTCAGGAACATCAAACCGACACTATGAAACAGATGAGAAACCAGAGGAAAAGTTCCTCCTGCAAAACGTTCCCTTGGTGCTAGATGAACGAACGTCTCTCCACATGCTCAGTTCTGAGAGATAAGTGTGTGTGAAAGCCATAGTTCAATTTGCTTGTTGGGAACACACAGTTTCTTTTCAGTTGCAAAACCAATTCCATACATATTTTTTGGGAGGTACTAGCTGCAACTCGTTTTTACAGTGAAAACGTCAGGAACGTCTAACCGGCACTAGGAAACCGACTGACAAACCAGAGTAAAAATTTCTCCTGCAAACCATTCCCTTGGTGCTAGGTGAAAGAACGTCTCTCCATATTCTCAGTTCTGAGAGATAAATGTGTGTGAAAGCCGTCCTTCACTTAGCTTGTTGGGAAAACAAAGTTTCTTTTCAGTTGCAAACTCCACCCCATATATTTATATGGGGAGGTACTAGGTCCAAATCGATTTTACAGTGAAAACAGCAGGAACTTCATAACGGCACTAGGAAACAGACTGAGAAACCAGAGTAAAAGTTTCTCCTGCAACCCGTTCCCTTGTTGCTAGGTGAACGAACGTCTCTCCACAAGCTCAGTTCTGAGTGTTATGTGTGTGTGAAAGCCGTCCTTCACCTTGCTTGTTGGGAACACAAAGTTTCTCTTCAGTTGCAAACTCCACTCCATAGAAATATTTTGGTAGGTACAGGCTCCAACTCGGTTTTACAGTGAAAACTTCAGGAACTTCAAACCGGCTCTAGGAAACAGACAGAGAATCCAGAGTAAAAGTTTCCCCAGCAACCCGTTCCCTTGGTGCTAGATGAACGAAAGTCTCTCCATATGCTCAGTTCTGAGAGATAAGTGTGTGTGAAAGCTGTCCTTCACCAAGCTTGTTTGGAACACAAAGTTTCTTTTCACTTGCAAACTCCACTCCATACATATGTATGGGGATGTATTAGCTCCAACTGGTTTTACAGTGTAAATTGCAGGAACTTCAAAACGGCCCTAGGAAACAGACTGGGAAACCAGAATAAAAGTTTCTCCTGCAACCCGTTCCCTTGGTGCTTGATGAATGAACGTCTCTTCACATGCTCAGTTCTGAGATATAAGTGTGTGTGAAAGCCGTCCTTCACAAGCTTGTTGGGAACACAAAGATTCTTTTCAGTTTCAAACTCCACTCCATACATTTACATGGGGAGGTACAAACTCCAACTCGGTTTTACAGTGAAAACTGCAGGAACTTCAAACCGGCACTAGGAAACAGACTGAGAAACCAGAGTAAAAGTTTCTCATGCAACCCGTTTACTTGGTGCTTGATGAACGAACGTCTCTCCACATGCTCAGTTCTGAGAGATAATTTTCTGAGAAAGCCGTCCTTCACCTAGCTTTTTGGGAACACAAAGTTTCTTTTCAGTTGCAAACTCCACTCCATACATATATAGGGGAGGTACTAGCTCCAACTCGGTTTTGCAGTGAAAACTGCAGGAACTTCAAACCGGCACTAGGAAACAGACTGAGAAACCAGAGTAAAAGTTTCTCCTGCAACCCATTCCCTTGGTGCTAGATGAACGAACGTCTCTCCACATGTTTAGTTCTGAGAGAAAATTGTGTGTGAAAGCCGGCCTTCACCTAGCTTGTAGGGAACAGAAAGCTTGTTTTCTGTTGAAAACACCACTCCATACATATATATTGGGACGTACAAACTCCAACTCGGTTTTATGTGAAAACTGCAAGAAATTCAAACCGGCACTAGGAAACAGACTGAGAAACCAGAGTAAAAGTTTCTCCTGCAAACCTATCCCTTGGTGCTAGATGAACGAACGTCTCTCCACATGCTCACTTCTGAGAGATAAGTGTGTGTGAAAGGCGTCCTTCAGTTTGCTTGTTGGGAACACAAAGTTTCTTTTCAGTTGCAAAATACACTCCATACATATATATGGGTAGGTACAAGCTCCAACTCGGTTTTACAGTGAAAACTGCAGGAACTTCAAACCGGCACTAGGAAACACACTGAGAAACTAGAATAAAAGTTTCTCCTGCAAGCCGTTCCCTTTGTGCTATTTGAACGAACGTCTCTCC
This sequence comes from Camelus bactrianus, assembly GCF_048773025.1. Lineage (NCBI taxonomy): Eukaryota > Metazoa > Chordata > Mammalia > Artiodactyla > Camelidae > Camelus > Camelus bactrianus. The sequence goes on from NC_133566.1 coordinate 3,220,453, forward strand.
ACATGCTCATTTCTGAAATATAATGTGTGTGAAAGCCGTCCTTCAACATTTATTGTTGGAAACACAATGATTATTTTCATTTGCAAAATCCACTCCATACAAACGTATGGGGAGGTACTAGCTCCAACTCGGTTTTAGAGTGAAAACTGCAGGAACTTCAAACCGGCATTAGGAATCACTGAGAAACCAGAGTAACAATTTCACCTGCAAACCGATCTCTTGATGCTAGGTGAACGAACGTCTCTCCACATGCTCAGTTCTGAGAGATAAGTGTGTGTCAAAGCCTTCCTTCACACAGCTTGTTGGGAACACAAAGTTAATTGTCAGTTGCAAAATCCTCACCATACATATATATGGGGTGGTACTAGCCCCAAATCTGTTTTACAGTGAAAACTGCAGGAACTCCAAACCGGCACTAGGAAACAGTGTGAGAACCTAGAGCAAAAGTTTCTCCTGCAGCCCGTTCCCTTTGTGCTAGATGAACGAACGTCTCTCCACATGCTCAGTTCTCAGAGATAATTGTGTGTGAAAGCCGGTCTTCACCCAAGTTGTTGGGAACAGAAAGTTTCTTTACTGTTGAAAACACCACTCCATACATATATATGGGGTGGTACAAGCCCCACATCGGTTTTACAGTGAAAACTGCAGGAACTTCAAACCGGCACTAGGAAACAGACTGAGAAACCAGAGTAATCGTTTCTCCTGCAAACCGTTCCTTTGGTGCTGGATGAACGAAAGTCCCTCCACATGTCCATTCCTGAGATATAAGTGTGTGTGAAAGCCGTACTTCAACTAGCTTGTTGGGAACACAAAGTTAATTTTCAGTTGCTTACACCAATCCATACATATTTTTGGGGAGGTTCTAACTCCAACTCGGTTTTAACAGTGAAAACTGCAGGAACTTCAAACAGGCACTCGGAAACAGACTGAGAAACCAGAGTAAAAGTTTCTCCTGCAACCCGTTCCCTTGGTGCTAGATGAACGAATGTCTCTCCACATGCTCAGATCTGAGAGATAAGTGTGTGTGAAAGCCGCCTTTCACCTCGTTTGCTGGAACACAAAGGTTCTTTTAAGTTGCAAAATCCACTCCATACATATATATGGGGAAGTACTAGCTCCAACTCGGTTTTACAGTGAAAACTGCAGGAACTTCAAACCGGCACTAGGAAACAGACTGAGAAACCAGAGTAAAAGTTTCTCCTGCAAACCGTTTCCTTGGTGCTAGCTGAACGAACGTCTCTTCACATGCTCAGTTCAGAGAGATAATTGCGTGTGAAAGCCGGCCTTCACCTATGTTGTTGGGAACAGAAAGTTTCTTTTCCGTTGAAAACACCATAAATATATATGGGGAGGTACAAGCTCCAACTCGGTTTTACAGTGAAAACTGCAGGAAATTCAACCCGGCACTAGGAAACAGACAGAGTAACCAGAGTAAACGTTTCTCCTGCAAACCGTTCCCTTGGTGCTAGATGAACGAAAGTCTCTCCACATGCCCACTTCTGAGATATAAGTGTGTGTGAAAGCCGTACTTCACTTAGCTTGTTGGGAACACAAAGTTTCTTTTCAGTTGCAAACTCCACTCCATACATTTATATGGGGACGGTACTAGCACCAACCCGGTTTTACAGTGAAAACTTCAGGAACATCAAACAGGAACTTGGAAGCAGACTGAGAAACCAGAGTAAAAGTTCCTCCTGCAAACTGTTCCCTTGGTGCTAGATGAACGAACGTCTCTCCACATGCTCAGTTCTGAGAGATAAGTGTGTGTGAAAGCCGTCCTTCACTTTGCTTGTTGGAAACACAAAGTTTCTTTTCAGTTGCAAACTCCACTCCATATATATATATGGGGAGGTACTAGCTCTAACTCGTGTTTACAGTGAAAATTGCAGGAACTTCAAATCTGCACTAGGAAACAGACTGAGAAACTAGAGTAAAAGTTTCTCCTGCAACCCATTCCCTTTGTTCTATTTTAACGAATGTCTCTCCACATGCTTATTTCTGAGATATAAGTGTGTGTGAAAGCGGTACTTCACCTTTCTTGTTGGGAACACAATGATTATTTTCATTTGCAAATTCCACTCCATAAATACGTATGGGGAGGTACTAGCTCCAACTCAGTTTTAGAGTTAAAACTGCAGGAACTTCAAACCGGCATTAGGAATCAGACTGAGAAACCAGAGTAAAAGTTTCCCCTGAAAACCATTCCCTTGGTGCTAAGTGAACGAACGTCTCTCCACTTGCTCAGTTTTGAGAGATAAGGGTGTGTGAAAGCCTTCCTTAACTTAGCTTGTTGGGAACACAAAGTTTCTTTTCAGTTGCAAACTCCTCTCCATACATATATATGGGGTGGTACTAGCTCCAAATCGGTTTTACAGTGAAAACTGCAGGAACATCAAACCGGCACTAGGAAACAGACTGAGAAACCAGAGTAAAAGTTTCTCCTGCAACCCGTTCCCTTGGTGCTAAATGAACGAATATCTCTCCACATGCTCAGTTCAGAGAGAAAAGTGTGTGTGAAAGCCGTCTTTCACAAGCTTGTTGGGAACACAAAGATTATTTTCACTTGCAAACTCAACTCCATACAAATATATGGGGAGGTACTAGCTCCAACTCGGTTTTACAGTGAAAACTGCAGGAACTTCAAACCGGCACTAGGAAACAGACTGAGAAACCAGAGTAAAAATTTCTCCTGCAACCCCTTCCGTTTGTGCTAGATAAACGAACGTCTCTCCACATGCTCTGTTCTGAGAGATAAGTGTGTGTGAAAGCCGCCCTTCACAAGCTTATTTGGAACACAAAGATTCTTTTTACTTGCAAACTCCACTCCATACATATATATGGGGATGTACAAGCTCCAACTCGGTTTTAAAGTGAAAACTGCAGGAACTTCAAACCGTAACTAGGAAACAGACTCAGATTCCAGAGTAAAAGTTTCTCCTGCAACCCATTCCCTTTTTGCTAGATGAACGAACGTCTCTCTACATGCTCAGTTCTCAGATATAAGTATGTGTGAAACCTGTCTTTCACGTAGTTTGTTGGGAACACAAACTATCTTTTCAGATGCCAACTCCACTCCATACATATATATGGGGAGGTACTAGCACCAACTCGGTTTTACAGTGAAAACTTCAGGAACATCATACCGGCACTAGGAAGCAGACTGAGAAACCAGAGTAATAGTTTCTCCTGCAAACCGTTCCCTTGGTGCTAGATGAACGAACGTCTCTCCACATGCTCATTTCTGAGAGATAAGTATGTGTGAAAGCAGTCCTTCAATTTGCTTTTCGGGAACACACAGTTTCTTTTCAGTTGCATACTGCAATCCATACATATTTTTGGGGAGGTTCTAACTCCAAATCGTTTTAAAAGTGAAAACAGCAGGAACTTGAAACAGGCACTAGGAAACAGACTGAGAATCCAGAGTAAAAGTTTCTCCTGCAACCCGTTCCCATGGTGCTAAATGAACGAATGTCTCTCCACATGCACAGTTCAGAGAGATAAGTGTGTGTGAAAGCATCTTTCACAAGCTTGTTGGGAACACAAAGATTCTTTTCACTTGCAAACTCCATTCCATACATATATATGGGGAGGTACTAGCTCCAACACTGTTTTACAGTGTAAATTGCAGGAACTCCAAACAGGCAGTAGGAAACAGACTGAGAAAGCAGAGTAATATTTCTCCTGCAACCCGTTCCCTTGGTGCTACATGAACGAACATCTCTCCACATGCTAAATTCTGAGATATAAGTGTGTGTGAAAGCCGTCTTTAAACTAGCTTGTTGGGAACACTAAGTTTCTTTTCAGTTGCAAACTCCACTCCATACAAATATATGGGGAGGTACTACCTCTAACTCGTGTTTACAGTGAAAATTGCAGGAACTTCAAATCTGCACTAGGGAACAGACTGAGAAACCAGAGTAAAAGTTTCTCCTGCAACCCGTTCCCTTTGTGCTTTTTGAACGAATGTATCTCCACATGCTCAGTTCTGAGAGATAATTGTTAGTAAAAGCCGGCCTTCACCTAGCTTGTTGGGAATAAAAAGTTTCTTTTCTGTTGAAAACACCACTCCATACATATATATGGGAAGGTACAAGCTCCAACTCGGTTTTACAGTGAAAACTGCAGGAAATTCAAACCGGCACTAGGAAACAGACTGAGAATCCAGAGTAAAAATTTCTCATGCAACACATTCCCTTGGTGCTAAATGAACGAATGTCTCTCCCACATGCTCAGTTCAGAGAGAAAATTGTGTGTGAAAGCCGTCTTTCACAAGCTTGTTGGGAACACAAAGATTCTTTTCACTTGCAAACTCCACTCCATACAAATATATGGGGAGGTACTAGCTCCAACACCGTTTTACAGAGAAAACTGCAGGAACTTCAAACCGGCACTAGAAAACAGAGTGATAAACCAGAGTAAAAGTTTCTCCTGCAAACCGTTCCCTTGGTGCTAGATGAACGAACGTCTCTCCACATGCTCTGTTCTGAGAGATAAGTGTGTGTGAAAGCCGTCCTTCCCAAGCTTATTTGGAACACAAAGATTCTTTTCACTTGCAAACTCCACTCCATACAAATATATGGGGAGGTACTAGCTCCAACACGGTTTTACAGAGAAAACTGCAGGAACTTCAAACCGGCACTAGAAAACAGAGTGATAAACCAGAGTAAAAGTTTCTCCTGCAACCCATTCCCTTTGTGGTATTTTAACGAACGTCTCTCCACATGCTCAATTCTTAGATATAAATGTGTGTGAAAGCCGTTCTTTACCTTTTATGTTGGGAACACTATGATTATTTTCATTTGCAAAATCCACTCCATACATACTTATGGGGAGGTACTAGCTCCAACTCGGTTTTAGAGTGAAAGTCTGCAGGAAATTCAAACCGGCATTAGGAATCAGACAGAGAAACCAGAGGATAAGTTTCCTCTGTAAAACGTTCCCTTGGTGCTAGGTGAACGAACGTCTCTCCACATGCTCAGTTCTGAGAGATAAGTGTGTGTGAATGCCTTTTTTCACTTAGCTTGTTGGGAACACAAAGTTTCTTTTCAGTTACTAACTCCTCTCCATACATATATATGGGGTGGTACTAGCTCCAAATCGGTTTTACAGTGAAAACTGCAGGAACTTCAAACCGACACTAGGAAACAGACTGAGAAACTAGAGTAAAAATTTCTCCTGCAACCCGTTCCCTTGGTGTTAGATGAACGAACGTCTCTCCACATGCTCAGTTCTGAGAGATAATTGTGTGTGAAAGCCGGCCTTCACCTAGCTTGTTGGGAACAGAAAGTTCCTTTTCTGTTGAAAACACCACTCCATACATATATATGAGGAGGTACAAGCTCCAACTCTGTTTTACAGTGAAAACTGCAGGAACTTCAAACCGGCACTGGGAAACAGTCTGAGAAACCAGAGTAAAGTTTCTCCTGCAAGCCGTTCCCTTGGTGCTAGATGAACGAACGTCTCTCCACATGCTCAGTTCTGAGATATAAGTGTGTGTGAAAGCAGACCTTCAACTTTCTTGTTGGGAACACAAAGTTTATTTTCAGTTGCAAACTCCATTGCATACATATATATGGGGAGTTACAAGCTCCAACTCTGTTTTACAGAGAAAACTGCAGGAACTTCAAACAGGCACTGGGAAACAGACTGAGAAACCAGAGTAAAAGTTTCTAATGCATCCCGTTCCATTGGTGCTAGATGAACGAACGTCTCTCCACATGCTCAGTTAAGAGAGATAATTGTGTTTGAAAGCTGTCCTTCAACAAGCTTGTTGGGAACACAAAGTTCCTTTTCAGTTGCAAACTCTACTCCATACATATATATGGGAAGGTACTAGCTCCAACTCGGTTTTACAGTGAAAACTGCAGGAACTTAAAACCGACACTAGGGAACAGACTGAGAAACCAGAGTAAAAGTTTCTCCTGCAATCCATTCTCTTTTTGCTAGATGAACGAACGTCTCTCACATGCTCAGTTCTGAGATATAAGTGTGTGTGAAAGCCGTCCTTAACCTAGCTTGTTGGGAACACAAAGTTCCTTTTCAGTTGCAAACTCCACTCCATATATATATATGGGGAGGTACAAGCTCTAACTCGTGTTTACAGTGAAAATTGCAGGAACTTCAAATCTTCACTAGGAAACAGTCTGAGAATCCAGAGTAAAAGTTTCTCCTGCAACCCGTTCCCTTTGTGCTATTTGAACGAAAGTCTCTCCACATGCTCAGTTCTGAGAGATATTTGTGTGTGAAAGCCGTCCTTCACCTTGCTTTTTGGGAACACAATGATTATTTTCAGTTGCAAACTCCACTCCTTACATATGTATGGGGGGTACTAGCTCCAACTCGGTTTTACAGTGAAAACGGCAGGAACTTCAAACCGGTACTAGGAAACAGACTGAGAAACCAGAGTAAAAGTTTCTCCTGCAACCCGTTCCCTTGGTGCTAAATGAACGAATATCTCTCCACATGCTCAGTTCAGAGAGAAAAGTGTGTGTGAAAGCCGTCTTTCACAAGCTTGTTGGGAACACAAAGATTATTTTCACTTGCAAACTCCACTCCTTACATATGTATGGGGGGTACTAGCTCCAACTCGGTTTTACAGTGAAAACGGCAGGAACTTCAAACCGGTACTAGGAAACAGACTGAGAAACCAGAGTAAAAGTTTCTCCTGCAACCCGTTCCCTTGGTGCTAAATGAACGAATATCTCTCCACATGCTCAGTTCAGAGAGAAAAGTGTGTGTGAAAGCCGTCTTTCACAAGCTTGTTGGGAACACAAAGATTATTTTCACTTGCAAACTCAACTCCATACAAATATATGGGGAGGTACTAGCTCCAACTCGGTTTTACAGTGAAAACTGCAGGAACTTCAAACCGGCACTAGGAAACAGACTGAGAAAGCAGAGTAAAAGTTTCTCCTGCAACCCCTTCCGTTTGTGCTAGATAAACGAACGTCTCTCCACATGCTCTGTTCTGAGAGATAAGTGTGTGTGAAAGCCGCCCTTCACAAGCTTATTTGGAACACAAAGATTCTTTTTACTTGCAAACTCCACTCCATACATATATATGGGGATGTACAAGCTCCAACTCGGTTTTAAAGTGAAAACTGCAGGAACTTCAAACCGTAACTAGGAAACAGACTCAGATTCCAGAGTAAAAGTTTCTCCTGCAACCCATTCCCTTTTTGCTAGATGAACGAACGTCTCTCTACATGCTCAGTTCTCAGATATAAGTATGTGTGAAACCTGTCTTTCACGTAGTTTGTTGGGAACACAAACTATCTTTTCAGATGCCAACTCCACTCCATACATATATATGGGGAGGTACTAGCACCAACTCGGTTTTACAGTGAAAACTTCAGGAACATCATACCGGCACTAGGAAGCAGACTGAGAAACCAGAGTAATAGTTTCTCCTGCAAACCGTTCCCTTGGTGCTAGATGAACGAACGTCTCTCCACATGCTCATTTCTGAGAGATAAGTATGTGTGAAAGCAGTCCTTCAATTTGCTTTTCGGGAACACACAGTTTCTTTTCAGTTGCATACTGCAATCCATACATATTTTTGGGGAGGTTCTAACTCCAAATCGTTTTAAAAGTGAAAACAGCAGGAACTTGAAACAGGCACTAGGAAACAGACTGAGAATCCAGAGTAAAAGTTTCTCCTGCAACCCGTTCCCATGGTGCTAAATGAACGAATGTCTCTCCACATGCACAGTTCAGAGAGATAAGTGTGTGTGAAAGCATCTTTCACAAGCTTGTTGGGAACACAAAGATTCTTTTCACTTGCAAACTCCATTCCATACATATATATGGGGAGGTACTAGCTCCAACACTGTTTTACAGTGTAAATTGCAGGAACTCCAAACAGGCAGTAGGAAACAGACTGAGAAAGCAGAGTAATATTTCTCCTGCAACCCGTTCCCTTGGTGCTACATGAACGAACATCTCTCCACATGCTAAATTCTGAGATATAAGTGTGTGTGAAAGCCGTCTTTAAACTAGCTTGTTGGGAACACTAAGTTTCTTTTCAGTTGCAAACTCCACTCCATACAAATATATGGGGAGGTACTACCTCTAACTCGTGTTTACAGTGAAAATTGCAGGAACTTCAAATCTGCACTAGGGAACAGACTGAGAAACCAGAGTAAAAGTTTCTCCTGCAACCCGTTCCCTTTGTGCTTTTTGAACGAATGTATCTCCACATGCTCAGTTCTGAGAGATAATTGTTAGTAAAAGCCGGCCTTCACCTAGCTTGTTGGGAATAAAAAGTTTCTTTTCTGTTGAAAACACCACTCCATACATATATATGGGAAGGTACAAGCTCCAACTCGGTTTTACAGTGAAAACTGCAGGAAATTCAAACCGGCACTAGGAAACAGACTGAGAATCCAGAGTAAAAATTTCTCATGCAACACATTCCCTTGGTGCTAAATGAACGAATGTCTCTCCCACATGCTCAGTTCAGAGAGAAAATTGTGTGTGAAAGCCGTCTTTCACAAGCTTGTTGGGAACACAAAGATTCTTTTCACTTGCAAACTCCACTCCATACAAATATATGGGGAGGTACTAGCTCCAACACCGTTTTACAGAGAAAACTGCAGGAACTTCAAACCGGCACTAGAAAACAGAGTGATAAACCAGAGTAAAAGTTTCTCCTGCAAACCGTTCCCTTGGTGCTAGATGAACGAACGTCTCTCCACATGCTCTGTTCTGAGAGATAAGTGTGTGTGAAAGCCGTCCTTCCCAAGCTTATTTGGAACACAAAGATTCTTTTCACTTGCAAACTCCACTCCATACAAATATATGGGGAGGTACTAGCTCCAACACGGTTTTACAGAGAAAACTGCAGGAACTTCAAACCGGCACTAGAAAACAGAGTGATAAACCAGAGTAAAAGTTTCTCCTGCAACCCATTCCCTTTGTGGTATTTTAACGAACGTCTCTCCACATGCTCAATTCTTAGATATAAATGTGTGTGAAAGCCGTTCTTTACCTTTTATGTTGGGAACACTATGATTATTTTCATTTGCAAAATCCACTCCATACATACTTATGGGGAGGTACTAGCTCCAACTCGGTTTTAGAGTGAAAGTCTGCAGGAAATTCAAACCGGCATTAGGAATCAGACAGAGAAACCAGAGGATAAGTTTCCTCTGTAAAACGTTCCCTTGGTGCTAGGTGAACGAACGTCTCTCCACATGCTCAGTTCTGAGAGATAAGTGTGTGTGAATGCCTTTTTTCACTTAGCTTGTTGGGAACACAAAGTTTCTTTTCAGTTACTAACTCCTCTCCATACATATATATGGGGTGGTACTAGCTCCAAATCGGTTTTACAGTGAAAACTGCAGGAACTTCAAACCGACACTAGGAAACAGACTGAGAAACTAGAGTAAAAATTTCTCCTGCAACCCGTTCCCTTGGTGTTAGATGAACGAACGTCTCTCCACATGCTCAGTTCTGAGAGATAATTGTGTGTGAAAGCCGGCCTTCACCTAGCTTGTTGGGAACAGAAAGTTCCTTTTCTGTTGAAAACACCACTCCATACATATATATGAGGAGGTACAAGCTCCAACTCTGTTTTACAGTGAAAACTGCAGGAACTTCAAACCGGCACTGGGAAACAGTCTGAGAAACCAGAGTAAAGTTTCTCCTGCAAGCCGTTCCCTTGGTGCTAGATGAACGAACGTCTCCCCACATGCTCAGTTCTGAGATATAAGTGTGTGTGAAAGCAGACCTTCAACTTTCTTGTTGGGAACACAAAGTTTATTTTCAGTTGCAAACTCCACTGCATACATATATATGGGGAGTTACAAGCTCCAACTCTGTTTTACAGAGAAAACTGCAGGAAATTCAAACAGGCACTGGGAAACAGACTGAGAAACCAGAGTAAAAGTTTCTAATGCATCCCGTTCCATTGGTGCTAGATGAACGAACGTCTCTCCACATGCTCAGTTAAGAGAGATAATTGTGTTTGAAAGCTGTCCTTCAACAAGCTTGTTGGGAACACAAAGTTCCTTTTCAGTTGCAAACTCTACTCCATACATATATATGGGAAGGTACTAGCTCCAACTCGGTTTTACAGTGAAAACTGCAGGAACTTAAAACCGACACTAGGGAACAGACTGAGAAACCAGAGTAAAAGTTTCTCCTGCAATCCATTCTCTTTTTGCTAGATGAACGAACGTCTCTCACATGCTCAGTTCTGAGATATAAGTGTGTGTGAAAGCCGTCCTTAACCTAGCTTGTTGGGAACACAAAGTTCCTTTTCAGTTGCAAACTCCACTCCATATATATATATGGGGAGGTACAAGCTCTAACTCGTGTTTACAGTGAAAATTGCAGGAACTTCAAATCTTCACTAGGAAACAGTCTGAGAATCCAGAGTAAAAGTTTCTCCTGCAACCCGTTCCCTTTGTGCTATTTGAACGAAAGTCTCTCCACATGCTCAGTTCTGAGAGATATTTGTGTGTGAAAGCCGTCCTTCACCTTGCTTTTTGGGAACACAATGATTATTTTCAGTTGCAAACTCCACTCCTTACATATGTATGGGGGGTACTAGCTCCAACTCGGTTTTACAGTGAAAACGGCAGGAACTTCAAACCGGTACTAGGAAACAGACTGAGAAACCAGAGTAAAAGTTTCTCCTGCAACCCGTTCCCTTGGTGCTAAATGAACGAATATCTCTCCACATGCTCAGTTCAAAGAGAAAAGTGTGTGTGAAAGCCGTCTTTCACAAGCTTGTTGGGAACACAAAGATTATTTTCACTTGCAAACTCCACTCCATACATATATATGGGGAGGTACTAGCTCTAAATCGTGTTTACAGTGAAAACTGCAGGAACTTCAAATCTGCACTAGGAAACAGACTGAGAAAATAGAGTAAAAGTTTCTCCTGCAACCCGTTCACTTTATGCTATTTTAACGAACGTCTCTCCACATGCTCATTTCTGAGATATAAGTGTGTGTGAAAGCCGTACTTCACCTTTCTTGTTGGGAACACAATCATTATTTTCATTTGCAAAATCCACTCCATACATACGTATGGGGAGGTACTAGCTCCATCTCGGTTTTAGAGTGAATACTGCAGGAAATTCAAACCGACATTAGGAATCAGACTGAGAAACCAGAGTAAAAGTTTCTCCTGCAAACTGTTCACTTGGTACTAGGTGAACGAACGTCTCTCCACATGCTCAGATCTGAGAGATAATTGTGTGTAAAAGCCGGCCTTCACCTAGCTTGTTGGGAATAGAAAGTTTCTTTTCTGTTGAAAACACCACTCCATACATATATATGGGATGGTACAAGCTCCAACTCGGTTTTACAGTGAAAACTGCAGGAACTTCAAACCGGCACTAGGAAACAGACTGAGAATCCAGAGTAAAAGTTTCTCCTGCAACCCATTCCCTTGGTGCTAAATGAACGAATGTCTCTCCCACATGCTCAGTTCAGAGAGAAAAGTGTGTGTGAAAGCCGTCTTTCACAAGCTTGTTGGGAACACAAAGATTCTTTTCACTTGCAAACACCACTCCATACAAATATATGGGGAGGTACTAGCTCCAACACGATTTTACAGAGAAAACTGCAGGAACTTCAAACCGGCACTAGGAAACAGACTGAGAAACCAGAGTGAATGTTTCACCTGCAACCCGTTACATTGGTGCAAGATGAACGAACGTCTCTCCACATGCTCAGATCTGAGAGATAAGTGTGTGTGAAAGCCGTCCTTCACCTAGCTTATTGGGAATACAAAGTTTCTTTAAGTCGCAAAATCCAATCAATACATATATATGGGGAGGTACTAGTTCCAACTCGGTTTTACAGTGAAAACTGCAGGAACTTCAAAACGGCACTAGGAAACAGACTGAGAAACCAGAGTAAAAGTTTCTCCTGCAAACCGTTCCATTGCTGCTAGCTGAACGAACGTCTCTCCACATGCTAAGTTCTGAGAGATAAGTGTGGGTGAAAGGCGTCCTTCAATTTGCTTGTTGGGAACACAAAGTTTCTTTTCAGTTGCAAACTCCACTCCATAAATATATATGGTTAGGTACTAGCTCCAAATCGGTTTTACAGTGAAAACTGCAGGAATTTCAAACGGCACTAGGAAACAGACTGAGAAACCAGAGTGAAAGTTTCTCCTGCAACCCGATTCAATGGTGCTAGATGAACGAACGTCTCTCCACATGCTCAGATCTGAGAGATAAGTGTGTGTGAAAGCCGTCCTTCACCTAGCTTGTTGGGAACACAAAGTTTCTTTTAAGTTGCAAAATCCACTCAATACATATATATGGGTAGGTACTAGCTCCATCTCGGTTTTACTGTGAAAACTGCAGGAACTTCAAAACGGCACTAGGAAACAGACTGAGAAACCAGAGTAAATGTTTCTCCTGCAAACCGTTCCCTTGCTGCTAGATGAACGAACGTCTCTCCACATGCTCAGTTCTGAGAGATAAGTGTGTGTGAAAGGCGTCCTTCACTTTGCTTGTTGGGAACACAAAGATTCTTTTCACTTGCAAACTGCACTCCATACATATATATGGGGATGTACAAGCTCCAACACGGCTTTACAGTGAAAACTGCAGGAACTTCAAACCGTCACTAGGAAACAGACTGAGAATCCAGAGTAAACGTTTCTCCTGCAACCCGTTCCATTTGTGCTATTTTAACGAACGTCTATCCACATGCTCAATTCTGAGATATATGTGTGTGTGAAAGCCGTCCTTTATCTTTTTTGTTGGGAACAAAATGATTATTTTCATTTGCAAATTCCACTCCATACATACGTATGGGGAGGTACTAGCTCCCACTCGGTTTTAGAGTGAAAACTGCAGGAAATTCAAACCGGCATTAGGAATCAGCCTGAGAAACCAGACTAAAAGTTTCTTCTGTAAACCGTTCCCTTGGTGCTAGGTGAACGAACGTCTCTCCACATGCTCAGATCTGAGAGATAATTGTGTGTGAAACCTTACTTCACTTAGCTTGTTGGGAACACAAAGTTTCTCTTCAGTTGCTAACTCCTCTCCATACATATATATGGGGTGGTACTAGCTCCAAATCGGTTTTACAGTGAAAACTGCAGGAACTTCAAACCGACACTAGGAAACAGACTGAGAAACAAGAGTAAAAGTTTCTCCTGCAACCCGTTCCCTTGGTGCTAGATGAACGAACGTCTCTATACATGCTCAGTTCTGAGAGATAATTGTGTGTGAAAGCCGGCCTTCACCTAGCTTGTAGGGAACAGATAGTTTCTTTTCTGTTGAAAACACCACTCCATACATATATATGAGGAGGTACAAGCTCCAACTCGGTTTTAAAGTGAAAACTGCAGGAACTTCAAACCGGCACTGGGAAACAGACTGAGAAACCAGAGTAAAGTTTCACCTGCAACCCGTTCCATTGGTGCTAGATGAACGAACGTCTTTCCACATGCTCAGTTCTGAGAGAAATTTGTGTGTGGAAGCCGTCCTTCACCTTGCTTGTTGGGAACAGAAAGTTTCTTTTCAGTTGCAAAATCCACTCCATACATGTATATGGGGAGGTACTAGCTCCAACTCGGTTTTACAGTGAAAACTGCAGGAAATTCAAACCGGCACTAGGAAACAGACTGAGAATCCAGAGTAAAAGTTTCTCATGCAACACATTCCCTTGGTGCTAAATGAACGAATGTCTCTCCAAATGCTCAGTTCAGAGAGATAATTGTGTGTGAAAGCCGTCTTTCACAAGCTTGTTGGGAACACAAAGATTCTTTTCACTTGCAAACTCCACTCCATACAAATATATGGGGAGGTACTAGCTCCAAAACGGTTTTACAGAGAAAACTGCAGGAACTTCAAACCGGCACTAGGAAACAGACTGAGAAACCAGAGTGAAAGTTTCTCCTGCAAACCGTTACATTGGTGCTAGATGAACGAACGTCTCCCCACATGCTCAGATCTGACAGATAAGTGTGTGTGAAAGCCGTCTTTCACCTAGCTTTTTAGGAACACAAAGTTTCTTTTAAGTTGCAAAATCCACTCAATAAATATATATGGGGAGGTACTAGCTACAACTCGGTTTTACAGTGAAAACTGCAGGAACTTCAAAAGGCACTAGAAAACAGAATGCTAAACCAGAGTAAAAGTTTCTCCTGCAAACCGTTCCCTTGGTGCTAGATGAACGAACGTCTCTCCACATGCTCAGTTCTGAGAGATAAGTGTGTGAAAGGCGTCCTTCACTTTGCTTGTTGGGAACACAAAATTTCTTTTCAGTTGCAAACTCCACTCCATACATATATATGGGTAGGTACTAGCTCCAACTCGGTTTTACAGTGAAAAATGCAGGAATTTCAAACCGGCACTAGGAAATAGACTGAGAAACCAGAGTAAAAGTTTCTCCTGCAACCCGTTCCCTTTGTGCTAGATGAACGAAGGTCTCTCTACATGCTCTGTTCTGAGAGATAAGTGTGTGTGAAAGCCGTCCTTCACAAGCTTATTTGGAACACACAGATTCTTTTCACTTGCAAACTGCACTCCATACATATATATGGGGATGTACAAGCTCCAACTCGATTTTACAGTGAAAACTGCAGGAACTTCAAACCGTCACTAGGAAACAGACTGAGAATCCAGAGTAAAAGTTTCTCCTGCAACCCATTCCCTTTGTGGTATTTTAACGAACGTCTCTCCACATGCTCAATTCTTAGATATAAATGTGTGTGAAAGCCGTCCTTTACCTTTTTTGTTGGGAACACAAAGATTATTTTCATTTGCAAAATCCACTCCATACATACGTATGGGGAGGTACTAGCTCCAACTCTGTTTTAGAGTGAAAGTCTGCAGGAAATTCAAACCGGCATTAGGAATCAGACAGTGAAACCAGAGTATAAGTTTCCACTGTAATCCTTTCCCTTGGTGCTAGGTGAACGAACGTCTCTCCACATGCTCAGTTCTGAGAGATAAGTGTGTGTGAATGCCTTCATTCACTTAGCTTGTTGGGAAAACAAAGTTTCTTTTCAGTTGCTAACTCCTCTCCATACATATATATGGGGTGGTACTAGCTCCAAATCTGTTTTACAGTGAAAACTGCAGGAACTTCAAACCGACACTAGGAAACAGACTGAGAAACTAGAGTAAAAGTTTCTCCTGCAACCCGTTCCCTTGTTGCCAGATGAACGAACGTCTCTCCACATGCTCAGTTCTGAGAGATAATTGTGTGTGAAAGCCGGCCTTCACCTAGCTTGTTGGGAACAGAAAGTTCCTTTTCTGTTGAAAACACCACTCCATACATATATATGAGGAGGTACAAGTTCCAACACGGTTTTACAGTGAAAACTGCAGGAACTTCAAACCGGCACTGGGAAACAGACTGAGAAACCAGAGTAAAGTTTCTCCTGCAACCCGTTCCCTTGATGCTAGTTGAACGAACGTCTGTCCACATGCTCAGTTCTGAGAGATAAGTGTGTGTGAAAGCCGACCTTCAAATTTCTTGTTGGGAACACAAAGTTTATTTTCAGTTGCAAACTCCACTGCATACATATATATGGGGAGTTACAAGCTCCAACTCGGTTTTACAGAGAAAACTGCAGGAACTTCAAACAGGCACTGGGAAACAGACTGAGAAACTAGAGTAAAATTTCTCCTGCAACCCGTTCCATTGGTGCTAGATGAACGAACGTCTCTCCACATGCTCAGTTCTGAGATATAAGTGTGTGTGAAAGCCGACTTTCAACTTGCTATTTGGGAACACAAAGTTTCTTTTCAGATGCAAACTCCACTCCATACATATATATGGGGAGGTACAAGCTCCAAATATGTTTTACAGTGAAAACTGCAGGAACTTCAAACCGGAACTAGGAAACAGACTGAGAAACCAGAGTAAAAGTTTCTAATGCAACCGTTCCGTTGGTGCTAGATGAACCAACGTCTCTCCACATGCTCAGTTCAGAGAGATAATTGTGTTTGAAAGCCGTCCTTCAACAAACTTGTTGGGAACACAAAGTTCCTTTTCAGTTGCAAACTCTACTCCATACATATATATGGGAATGTACTAGCTCCAACTCGGTTTTACAGTGAAAACTGCAGGAACTTAAAACCGACACTAGGGAACAGACTGAGAAACCAGAGTAAAAGTTTCTCCTGCAATCCATTCCCTTTTTGCTAGATGAACGAACGTCTTTCACATGCTCAGTTCTGAGATATAAGTGTGTGTGGAAGCCGTCCTTAACCTAGCTTGTTGGGAACACAAAGTTCCTTTTCAGTTGCAAACTCCACTCCATATATATATATGGGGAGGTACTAGCTCTAACTCGTGTTTACAGTGAAAATTTCAGGAACTTCAAATCTTCACTAGGAAACAGTCTGAGAATCCAGAGTAAAAGTTTCCCCTGCAACCCGTTCCCTTTGTGCTATTTGAACGAAAGTCTCTCCACATGCTCAGTTCTGAGAGATATTTGTGTGTGAAAGCAGTCCTTCACCTTGCTTTTTGGGAACACATTGATTATTTTCAGTTGCAAACTCCACTCCATACATATGTATGGGGAGGTGCTAGCTCCAACACGGTTTTACAGTGAAAACGGCAGGAACTTCAAACCGGTACTAGGAAACAGACTGAGAAACCAGAGTAAAAGTTTCTACTGCAAACCGTTCCCTTTGTGCTAGATGAACGAACGTCTCTCCACATGCTAAGTTCTGAGAGATAATTGTGTGTGAAAGCCATCATTCACCAAGCTTGTTGGGAATACAAAGTTTCTTTTTACTTGCAAACTCCACTCCATACATATATATGGGGAGGTACTAGCTCTAAATCGTGTTTACAGTGAAAACTGCAAGAACTTCAAATCTGCACTAGGAAACAGACTGAGAAACTAGAGTAAAAGTTTCTCCTGCAACCCGTTCACTTTGTGCTATTTTAACGAACGTCTCTCCACATGCTCATTTCTGAGACATAAGTGTGTGTGAAAGCCGTACTTCATCTTTCTTGTTGGGAACACAATGATTATTTTCATTTGCAAAATCCACTCCATACATACGTATGGGGAGGTACTAGCACCATCTCGGTTTTAGAGTGAATACTGCAGGAACTTCACACCGGCATTAGGAATCAGACTGAGAAACCAGAGTAAAAGTTTCTCCTGCAAACTGTTCCCTTGGTACTAGGTGAATGAACGTCTCTCCACATGTTCAGATCTGAGAGATAAGTGTGTGTGAAAGCCGTACTTCACCTAGCTTGTTGGGAACACAAAGTTTCTCTTCAGTTGCAAAATCCGCTGCATACATGTATATGGGGTGGTACTAGCTCCAACTCGGTTTTACAGTGAAAACTGCAGGTACTTCAAACCGGCACTAGGAAACAGACTGAGAATCCAGAGTAAAAGTTTCTCCTGCAACCCATTCCCTTGGTGCTAAATGAACGAATGTCTCTCCCACATGCTCAGTTCAGAGAGAAAAGTGTGTGTGAAAGCCGTCTTTCACAAGCTTGTTGGGAACACAAAGATTCTTTTCACTTGCAAACACCACTCCATACAAATAAATGGGGAGGTACTAGCTCCAACACGATTTTACAGAGAAAACTGCAGGAACTTCAAACCGGCACTAGGAAACAGACTGAGAAACCAGAGTGAATGTTTCACCTGTAACCCGTTACATTGGTGCAAGATGAACGAACGTCTCTCCACATGCTCAGATCTGAGAGATAAGTGTGTGTGAAAGCCGTCCTTCACCTAGCTTATTGGGAATACAAAGTTTCTTTTAAGTCGCAAAATCCAATCAATACATATATATGGGGAGGTACTAGTTCCAACTCGGTTTTACAGTGAAAACTGCAGGAACTTCAAAACGGCACTAGGAAACAGACTGAGAAACCAGAGTAAAAGTTTCTCCTGCAAACCTTTCCCTTGCTACTAGCTGAACGAACGTCTCTCCACATGCTCAGTTCTGAGAGATAAGTGTGTGTGAAAGGCGTGCTTCACTTTGCTTGTTGGGAACACAAACTTTCTTTTCAGTTGCAAACTCCACTCCATAAATATATATGGTTAGGTACTAGCTACAAATCGGTTTTACAGTGAAAACTGCAGGAATTTCAAACCGGCACTAGGAATCAGTCTGAGAATCCAGAGTGAAATTTTCTCCTGCAACCCGTTTCATTGGTGCTAGATGAACGAACGTCTCTCCACATGCTCAGATCTGAGAGATAAGTGTATGTGAAGGCCGTCATTCACCTAGCTTGTTGGGAACACAAAGTTTCTTTTAAGTTGCAAAATCCACTCAATACATATATATGGGGAGGTACTAGCTGCAACTCGGTTTTACAGTGAAAACTGCAGGAACTTCAAAACGGCACTAGGAAACAGACTGAGAAACCAGAGTAAAAGTTTCTCCTGCAAACCGTTCCCTTGGTGCTAGATGAACGAACGTCTCTCCACATACTCAGTTCTGAGAGATAAGTGTGTGTGAAAGGCGTCCTTCAATTTGATTGTTGGGAACACAAAGATTCTTTTCACTTGCTAAATGCACTCCATACATATATATGGGGATGTACAAGCTCCAACTCGGTTTTACAGTGAAAACTGCAGGAACTTCAAACCGTCACTAGGAAACAGACTGAGAATCCAGAGTAAACTTTCACCTGCAACCCGTTCACTTTGTGCTATTTTACGAACGTCTCTCCACATGCTCATATCTGAGATATATGTGTGTGTGAAAGCCGTCCTTTACCTTTTTTGTTGGGAACACAATGATTATTTTCATTTGCAAAATCCACTCCATACATACTTATGGGGAGGTACAAGCTCCCATTCGGTTTTAGAGTGAAAACTGCAGGAAATTCTAACCGGCATTAGGAATCAGACTGAGAAACCAGAGTAAAAGTTTCTTCTGTAAACCGTTCACTTGGTGCTAGGTGAACGAACGTCTCTCCACATGCTCAGTTCTGAGAGATAATTGTGTGTGAAAGCCGGCCTTCACCTAGCTTGTTGGGAACAGAAAGTTTCTTTTCTGTTGAAAACACCACTCCATACATATATATGAGGAGGTACAAGATCCAACTCGGTTTTACAGTGAAAATTGCAGGAACTTCAAACCGGCACTAGGAAACATACTGAGAAACCAGAGAAAAAGTTTCTCCTGCAAACCGGTCCCTTGGTGCTAGATGAACGAATGTCTCTCCACATGTCCATTTCTGAGAGATAAGTGTGTGTGAAAGCCGTACTTCACCTAGCTTGTTGGGAACACAAAGTTTCTTTTCAGTTGCAAAATCCACTCCTTACATATATATGGGGAGGTACTACCTCCAACTCGGTTTTACAGTGAAAACTGCAGGAATTTCAAACCGGCACTAGGAAACAGACTGAGAATCCAGAGTAAAAGTTTCTCCTGCAACCCATTCCCTTGGTGCTAAATGAACGAATGTCTCTCCACATGCTCAGTTCAGAGAGAAAAGTGTGTGTGAAAGCCGTCTTTCACAAGCTTGTTGGGAACACAAAGATTCTTTTCACTTGCAAACTCCACTCCATACAAATATATGGGGAGGTACTAGCTCCAACACGGTTTTACAGAGAAAACTGCAGGAACTTCAAACCGGCAATAGGAAACAGACTGAGAAACCAGAGTGAAAGTTTCTCCTGCAACCCGTTACATTGGTGCTAGATGAACGAACGTCTCTCCACATGCCCAGATCTGAGAGATAAGTTTGTGTGAAAGCCATCTTTCACCTAGCTTGTTGGGAACACAAAGTTTCTTTAAGATGCAAAATCCACTCAATACATATATATGGGGAGGTACTAGCTCCAACACGGTTTTACAGTGAAAACTGCAGGAACTTCAAAACGGCACTAGGAAACAGACTGAGAAACCAGAGTAAAAGTTTCTGCAAACCGTTCCCTTTGTGCTAGATGAACGAACGTCTCTCCACATGCTAAGTTCTGAGAGATAATTGTGTGTGAAAGCCATCATTCACCAAGCTTGTTGGGAATACAAAGTTTCTTTTTACTTGCAAACTCCACTCCATACATATATATGGGGAGGTACTAGCTCTAAATCGTGTTTACAGTGAAAACTGCAAGAACTTCAAATCTGCACTAGGAAACAGACTGAGAAACTAGAGTAAAAGTTTCTCCTGCAACCCGTTCACTTTGTGCTATTTTAACGAACGTCTCTCCACATGCTCATTTCTGAGACATAAGTGTGTGTGAAAGCCGTACTTCATCTTTCTTGTTGGGAACACAATGATTATTTTCATTTGCAAAATCCACTCCATACATACGTATGGGGAGGTACTAGCACCATCTCGGTTTTAGAGTGAATACTGCAGGAACTTCACACCGGCATTAGGAATCAGACTGAGAAACCAGAGTAAAAGTTTCTCCTGCAAACTGTTCCCTTGGTACTAGGTGAATGAACGTCTCTCCACATGTTCAGATCTGAGAGATAAGTGTGTGTGAAAGCCGTACTTCACCTAGCTTGTTGGGAACACAAAGTTTCTCTTCAGTTGCAAAATCCGCTGCATACATGTATATGGGGTGGTACTAGCTCCAACTCGGTTTTACAGTGAAAACTGCAGGTACTTCAAACCGGCACTAGGAAACAGACTGAGAATCCAGAGTAAAAGTTTCTCCTGCAACCCATTCCCTTGGTGCTAAATGAACGAATGTCTCTCCCACATGCTCAGTTCAGAGAGAAAAGTGTGTGTGAAAGCCGTCTTTCACAAGCTTGTTGGGAACACAAAGATTCTTTTCACTTGCAAACACCACTCCATACAAATAAATGGGGAGGTACTAGCTCCAACACGATTTTACAGAGAAAACTGCAGGAACTTCAAACCGGCACTAGGAAACAGACTGAGAAACCAGAGTGAATGTTTCACCTGCAACCCGTTACATTGGTGCAAGATGAACGAACGTCTCTCCACATGCTCAGATCTGAGAGATAAGTGTGTGTGAAAGCCGTCCTTCACCTAGCTTATTGGGAATACAAAGTTTCTTTTAAGTCGCAAAATCCAATCAATACATATATATGGGGAGGTACTAGTTCCAACTCGGTTTTACAGTGAAAACTGCAGGAACTTCAAAACGGCACTAGGAAACAGACTGAGAAACCAGAGTAAAAGTTTCTCCTGCAAACCTTTCCCTTGCTACTAGCTGAACGAACGTCTCTCCACATGCTCAGTTCTGAGAGATAAGTGTGTGTGAAAGGCGTGCTTCACTTTGCTTGTTGGGAACACAAACTTTCTTTTCAGTTGCAAACTCCACTCCATAAATATATATGGTTAGGTACTAGCTACAAATCGGTTTTACAGTGAAAACTGCAGGAATTTCAAACCGGCACTAGGAATCAGTCTGAGAATCCAGAGTGAAATTTTCTCCTGCAACCCGTTTCATTGGTGCTAGATGAACGAACGTCTCTCCACATGCTCAGATCTGAGAGATAAGTGTATGTGAAGGCCGTCATTCACCTAGCTTGTTGGGAACACAAAGTTTCTTTTAAGTTGCAAAATCCACTCAATACATATATATGGGGAGGTACTAGCTGCAACTCGGTTTTACAGTGAAAACTGCAGGAACTTCAAAACGGCACTAGGAAACAGACTGAGAAACCAGAGTAAAAGTTTCTCCTGCAAACCGTTCCCTTGGTGCTAGATGAACGAACGTCTCTCCACATACTCAGTTCTGAGAGATAAGTGTGTGTGAAAGGCGTCCTTCAATTTGATTGTTGGGAACACAAAGATTCTTTTCACTTGCTAAATGCACTCCATACATATATATGGGGATGTACAAGCTCCAACTCGGTTTTACAGTGAAAACTGCAGGAACTTCAAACCGTCACTAGGAAACAGACTGAGAATCCAGAGTAAACTTTCACCTGCAACCCGTTCACTTTGTGCTATTTTACGAACGTCTCTCCACATGCTCATATCTGAGATATATGTGTGTGTGAAAGCCGTCCTTTACCTTTTTTGTTGGGAACACAATGATTATTTTCATTTGCAAAATCCACTCCATACATACTTATGGGGAGGTACAAGCTCCCATTCGGTTTTAGAGTGAAAACTGCAGGAAATTCTAACCGGCATTAGGAATCAGACTGAGAAACCAGAGTAAAAGTTTCTTCTGTAAACCGTTCACTTGGTGCTAGGTGAACGAACGTCTCTCCACATGCTCAGTTCTGAGAGATAATTGTGTGTGAAAGCCGGCCTTCACCTAGCTTGTTGGGAACAGAAAGTTTCTTTTCTGTTGAAAACACCACTCCATACATATATATGAGGAGGTACAAGATCCAACTCGGTTTTACAGTGAAAATTGCAGGAACTTCAAACCGGCACTAGGAAACATACTGAGAAACCAGAGAAAAAGTTTCTCCTGCAAACCGGTCCCTTGGTGCTAGATGAACGAATGTCTCTCCACATGTCCATTTCTGAGAGATAAGTGTGTGTGAAAGCCGTACTTCACCTAGCTTGTTGGGAACACAAAGTTTCTTTTCAGTTGCAAAATCCACTCCTTACATATATATGGGGAGGTACTACCTCCAACTCGGTTTTACAGTGAAAACTGCAGGAATTTCAAACCGGCACTAGGAAACAGACTGAGAATCCAGAGTAAAAGTTTCTCCTGCAACCCATTCCCTTGGTGCTAAATGAACGAATGTCTCTCCACATGCTCAGTTCAGAGAGAAAAGTGTGTGTGAAAGCCGTCTTTCACAAGCTTGTTGGGAACACAAAGATTCTTTTCACTTGCAAACTCCACTCCATACAAATATATGGGGAGGTACTAGCTCCAACACGGTTTTACAGAGAAAACTGCAGGAACTTCAAACCGGCAATAGGAAACAGACTGAGAAACCAGAGTGAAAGTTTCTCCTGCAACCCGTTACATTGGTGCTAGATGAACGAACGTCTCTCCACATGCCCAGATCTGAGAGATAAGTTTGTGTGAAAGCCATCTTTCACCTAGCTTGTTGGGAACACAAAGTTTCTTTAAGATGCAAAATCCACTCAATACATATATATGGGGAGGTACTAGCTCCAACACGGTTTTACAGTGAAAACTGCAGGAACTTCAAAACGGCACTAGGAAACAGACTGAGAAACCAGAGTAAAAGTTTCTGCAAACCGTTCCTTTGGTGCTAGATGAACGAACGTCTCTCCACATGCTAAGTTCTGAGAGATAAGTGTGTGTGAAAGGAGTCCTTCACATTGCTTGTTGGGAACATAAAGTTTCTTTTCAGTTGCAAACTCCACTCCATACATATATATGGGTAGGTACTAGCTCCAAATCGGTTTTACAGTCAAAACTGCAGGAATTTCAAACCGGCACTAGGAAACAGACTGAGAAACCAGAGTAAAAGTTTCCCATGCAACCCGTTCCCTTTGTGCTAGATGAACGAACGTCTCTCCACATGCTCTGTTCTGAGAGATAAGTGTGTGTGAAAGCCGTCCTTCACAAGCTTATTTGGAACCCAAAAATTCTTTTCACTTGCAAACTTCACTCCATACATATATATGGGGATGTACAAGCTCCAACTCGGTTTTACAGTGAAAACTGCAGGAACTTCAAACCGTCACTAGGAAACAGACTGAGAATCCAGAGAAAAAGTTTATCCTGCAACCCGTTAACTTTGTGCTATTTTAACGAACGTCTCTCCACATGCTCAATTCTGAGATATATGTGTGTGTGAAAGCCGTTCTTTAACTTTTTTGTTGGGAACACAATGATTATTTTCATTTGCAAAATCCACTCCATACATACGTATGAGGAGGTACAGGATCCAACTCGGTTTTATAGTGAAAACTGCAGGAAATTCAAACTGGCATTATGAATCAGACTGGAAACCAGAGAAAAGTTTCTCCTGTAAACCGTTCCCTTGGTGCTAGGTGAAAGAAAGTCTCTCCACATGCTCAGTTCTGAGAGATATGTGTGTGTGAAAGCCTTCCTTCACTTAGCTTGTAGGGAACACAAAGTTTCTTTTCAGTTGCTAACTCCTCTCCATATATATATATGGGGTGGTACTAGCTCCAAATCCCTTTTACAGTGAAAACTGCAGGAACGTTAAACCGACACTAGGAAACAGACAGAGAATCTAGAGTAAAAGTTTCTCCTGCAACCCGTTCCCTTGGTGCTAGATGAACGAACGACTCTCCACATTCTCACTTCTGAGAGATAATTGTGTGTGAAAGCCGGCCTTCACCTAGCTTGTTGGGAACAGAAAGTTTCTTTTCTGTTGAAAACACCACTCCATACATATATATGAGGAGGTACAAGCTCCAACTCGGTTTTACAGAGAAAACTGCAGGAACTTCAAACCGGCACTGAGAAACAGACTGAGAAACCAGAGTTAAGTTTTTCCTGCAACCCGTTCCCTTGGTGCTAGATGAATGAACGTCTCTCCACATGCTCATTTCTGAGAGATAAGTGTGTGTGAAAGCCGACATTCAAGTTGCTTGTTGGGAACACAAAGTTTATTTTCAGTTGCAAACTCCACTTCATACATATATATGGGGAGGTACAATCTCCAACTCGGTTTTACAGTGAAAACTGCAGGAACTTCAAACCGGAACTAGGAAACAGACTGAGAAACCAGAGTAAAAGTTTCTAATGCAACCCGTTCCCTTGGTGCTAGATGAACGAACATCTCTCCACATGCTCAGTTCAGAGAAATAATTATGTTTGAAAGCCGTCCTTCAACAAGCTTGTTAGGAAGACAAAGTTTCTTTTCAGTTGCAAACTCTACTCCATACATATATATGGGGAGGTACTAGCTCCAATTCGGTTTTACAGTGAAAACTGCAGGAAATTAAAATCGGCACTAGGAAAAAGACTGAGAAACCAGAGTAAAAGTTTCTCCTGCAAACCATTCTCTTTGTGCTAGATGAACGAACGTCTCTCCACATGCTCAGTTCTGAGATATAAGTGTGTGTGAAAGCCGTCCTTAACCTAGCTTGTTGGGAACACAAAGTTCCTTTTCAGTTGCAAACTCCACTCTTTATATATATATGGGGAGGTACTGGCTCTAACTCGTGTTTACAGTGAAAATTGCAGGAACTTCAAATCTGCACTTGGAAACAGACTGAGAAACTAGAGTAAAAGTTTCTCCTGCAACCCGTTCACTTTGTGCTATTTTAACGAACGTCTCTCCACATGCTCATTTCTGAGATATAAGTGTGTGTGAAAGCCGTACTTCACCTTTCTTGTTGGGAACACAATGATTATTTTCATTTGCAAAATCCACTCCATACATACGTATGGGGAGGTACTAGCTCCAACTCGGTTTTACAGTGAAAACTGCAGAAACTTGAAAACGGCACTAGGAAACAGACTGAGAAACCAGAGTAAAAGTTTCCCCTGCAAACCGTTCCCTTGCTGCTTGCTGAACTAACGTCTCTCCACATGCTCAGTTCTGAGAGTTAAGTGTGTGTGAAAGGCGTGCTTCAATTTGCTTGTTGGGAACACAAAGTTTCTTTTCAGTTGCAAACTCCACTCCATACATATATATGGGTAGGTACTAGCTCCAAATCGGTTTTAAAGTGAAAACTGCAGGAATTTCAAACCGGCACTAGGAAACAGACTGAGAAATCAGAGTGAAAGTTTCTCCTGCAACCCGTTTCATTTGTGCTAGATGAACGAACTTCTCTCCACATGCTCAGATCTGAGAGATAAGTGTGTGTGAATGCCGTCCTTCACCTAGCTTGTTGGGAACACAAACATTCTTTTCACTTGCAAACTGCACTCCATACATATATATGGGGATGTACAAGCTCCAACTCGGTTTTACAGTGAAAACTGCAGGAACTTCAAACCGTCATTAGGAAACAGACTGAGAATCCAGAGTAAACGTTTTTCCTGCAACCCGTTCCATTTGTGCTATTTTAACGAACGTCTCTCCACATGCTCAATTCTGAGATATATGTGTGTGTGAAAGCCTTCCTTTTCCTTTTTTGTTGGGAACACAATGATTATTTTCATTTGCAAAATCCACTCCATACATACGTATGGGGAGGTACTAGCTCCCACTCGGTTTTAGAGTGAAAACTGCAGGAACTTCAAACCGACACTAGGAAACAGACTGAGAAACTAGAGTAAAAGTTTCTCATGCAACCCGTTCCCTTGGTGCTAGATGAACGAACGTCTCTCCACATGCCCAGTTCTGAGAGATAATTGTGTGTGAAAGCCGGCCTTCACCTAGCTTGTTGGGAACAGAAAGTTTCTTTTCTGTTGAAAACACCACTCCATACATATATATGAGGAGGTACAAGCTCCAACTCAGTTTTACAGTGAAAACTGCAGGAACTTCAAACCGGCACTGGGAAACAGACTGAGAAACCAGAGTAAAGTTTCTCCTACAACCCGTTCCCTTGGTGCTAATTGAACTAACGTCTTTCCACATGCTCAGTTCTGAGAGATATTTGTGTGTGAAAGCCGTCCTTCACCTTGCTTTTTGGGAACACAATGATTATTTACAGTTGCAATCTCCACTCCATATATATGTATGGGGAGGTACAAGCTCCAACTCGGTTTTACAGTGAAAACGGCAGGAACTTCAAACCGGTACTAGGAAACAGACTGAGAAACCAGAGAAAAAATTTCTCCTGCAACCCGTTCCCTTGTTGCTAGATGAACGAACGTCTTTCCACATGCTAAGTTCTGAGAGATAAGTGTGTGTGAAAGCCGTCCTTCACCAAGCTTTTCGGGAACAAAAAGTTTCTTTTCACTTGCAAACTCCACTCCATACATATATATGGGGAGGTACTAACTATAACTCGTGTTTACAGTGAAAACTGCAGGAACTTCAAATCTGCACTAGGAAACAGACTGAGAAACTAGAGTAAAAGTTTCTCCTGCAACCCGTTCCTTTGTGCTATTTTAACGAACGTCTCTCCACATGCTCAGTTCTGAGATATAAGTGTGTGTGAAAGCCGTACTTCACCTTACTTGTTGGGAACACAATTATTATTTTCATTTGCAAAATCCACTCCATACATACGTATGAGGAGGTACAGGCTCCAACTCGGTTTTAGAGTGAAAACTGCAGGAAATTCAAAGTGGCATTAGGAATCAGACTGAGAAACCAGAGTAAAAGTTTCTCCTGCAAACCATTCCCTTGGTGCTAGATGAACGAACGTCTCTCCACATGTCCATTTCTGAGAGATAAGTGAGTGTGAAAGCCGTACTTCACCTAGCTTGTTGGGAACAAAAAGTTTCTTTTCAGTTGCAAAATCCACTCCATACATGTATATGGGGAGGTACTAGCTCCAACTCGGTTTTACAGTGAAAACTGCAGGAACTTCAAACCGGCACTAGGAAACAGACTGAGAATCCAGAGTAAAAGTTTCTCCTGCAACCCATTCCCTTGGTGCTAAATGAACGAATGTCTCTCCACATGCTCAGTTCAGAGAGAAAAGTGTGTGTGAAAGCCGTCTTTCACAAGCTTGTTGGGAACACAAAGATTCTTTTCACTTGCAAACTCCACTCCATACAAATATATGGGGAGGTACTAGCTCCAACACGGTTTTACAGAGAAAACTGCAGGAACTTCAAACCGGCACTAGGAAACAGACTGAGAAACCAGAGTGAAAGTTTCTCCTGCAACCCGTTACATTGGTGCTAGATGAACGAACGTCTCTCCACATGCCCAGATCTGAGAGATAAGTTTGTGTGAAAGCCATCTTGCACCTAGCTTGTAGGGAACACAAAGTTTCTTTTCAGTTGCAAACTCCACTCCATACATATATAAGGGGAGGTACTAGCTCCAACTCGGTTTTACAGTGAAAACTGTAGGAACTTCAAAATGGCACTAGAAAACAGAC
Organism: Camelus bactrianus; assembly: GCF_048773025.1. Taxonomy (NCBI): domain Eukaryota; kingdom Metazoa; phylum Chordata; class Mammalia; order Artiodactyla; family Camelidae; genus Camelus; species Camelus bactrianus. The sequence goes on from NC_133566.1 coordinate 3,248,215, forward strand.
TGAGAAACCAGAGTAAAAGTTTCTCCTGCAAACCGTTCCCTTGGTGCTAGATGAACGAACGTCTCTCCACATGCTAAGTTCTGAGAGATAAGTGTGTGTGAAAGGCGTCCTTCATTTAGCTTGTTGGGAACACAAAGTTTGTTTTCAGTTGCAAACTCCACTCCATACATATATATGGGTAGGTACTAGCTCCAAATCGGTTTTACAGTGAAAACTGCAGGATTTTCAAACCGGCACTAGGAAACAGACTGAGAAACCAGAGTACAAGTTTCCCCTGCAACCCGTTCCCTTTGTGCTAGATGAACGAACGTCTCTCCACATGCTCTGTTCTGAGAGATAAGTGTGTATGAAAGCCGTCCTTCACAAGCTTATTTGGAACCCAAAAATTCTTTTCATTTGCAAACTTCACTCCATACATATATATGGGGATGTACAAGCTCCAACACGGTTTTACAGAGAAAACTGCAGGAACTTCAAACCGGCAATAGGAAATAGACTGAGAAACCAGAGTGAAAGTTTCTCCTGCAACCCGTTACATTGGTGCTAGATGAACGAAAGTCTCTCCACATGCCCAGATCTGAGAGATAAGTTTGTGTGAAAGCCATCTTTCACCTAGCTTGTTGGGAACACAAAGTTTCTTTAAGATGCAAAATCCACTCAATACATATATATGGGGAGGTACTAGCTCCAACACGGTTTTACAGTGAAAACTGCAGGAACTTCAAAACGGCACTAGGAAACAGACTGAGAAACCAGAGTAAAAGTTTCTGCAAACCGTTCCTTTGGTGCTAGATGAACGAACGTCTCTCCACATGCTAAGTTCTGAGAGATAAGTGTGTGTGAAAGGAGTCCTTCACTTTGCTTGTTGGGAACATAAAGTTTCTTTTCAGTTGTAAACTCCACTCCATATATATATATGGGTAGGTACTAGCTCCAAATCGGTTTTACAGTGAAAACTGCAGGAATTTCAAACCGGCACTAGGAAACAGACTGAGAAACCAGAGTAAAAGTTTCCCATGCAACCCGTTCCCTTTGTGCTAGATGAACGAACGTCTCTCCTAATGCTCTGTTCTGAGAGATAAGTGTGTGTGAAAGCCGTCCTTCACAAGCTTATTTGGAACCCAAAAATTCTTTTCACTTGCAAACTTCAATCCATACATATATATGGGGATGTACAAGCTCCAACTCGGTTTTACAGTGAAAACTGCAGGAACTTCAAACCGTCACTAGGAAACAGACTGAGAATCCAGAGTAAAAGTTTCTCCTGCAACCCGTTAACTTTGTGCTATTTAAACGAACGTCTCTCCACATGCTCAATTCTGAGATATATGTGTGTGTGAAAGCCATTCTTTAACTTTTTTGTTGGGAACACAATGATTATTTTCATTTGCAAAATCCACTCCATACATACGTATGAGGAGGTACAGGCTCCATCTCGGTTTTATAGTGAAAACTGCAGGAAATTCAAACTGGCATTATGAATCATACTGAGAAACCAGAGAAAAGTTTCTCCTGTAAACCGTTCCCTTGGTGCTAGGTGAAAGAAAGTCTCTCCACATGCTCAGTTCTGAGAGATATGTGTGTGTGAAAGCCTTCCTTCACTTAGCTTGTAGGGAACACAAAGTTTCTTTTCAGTTGCTAACTCCTCTCCATATATATATATGGGGTGGTACTAGCTCCAAATCAGTTTTACAGTGAAAACTGCAGGAACTTTAAACCGACACTAGGAAACAGACTGAGAAACTAGAGTAAAAGTTTCTCCTGCAACCCGTTCCCTTGGTGCTAGATGAACGAACGACTCTCCACATGCTCAGTTCTGAGAGATAATTGTGTGTGAAAGCCGGCCTTCACCTAGCTTGTTGGGAACAGAAAGTTTCTTTTCTGTTGAAAACACCACTCCATACATATATATGAGGAGGTACAAGCTCCAACTCGGTTTTACAGAGAAAACTGCAGGAACTTCAAACCGGCACTGAGAAACAGACTGAGAAACCAGAGTTAAGTGTTTCCTGCAACCCGTTCCCTTGGTGCTAGATGAATGAACGTCTCTCCACATGCTCATTTCTGAGAGATAAGTGTGTGTGAAAGCCGACATTCAAGTTGCTTGTTGGGAACACAAAGTTTATTTTCAGTTGCAAACTCCACTTCATACATATATATGGGGAGGTACAATCTCCAACTCGGTTTTACAGTGAAAACTGCAGGAACTTCAAACAGGAACTAGGAAACAGACTGAGAAACCAGAATAAAAGTTTCTAATGCAACCCGTTCCCTTGGTGCTAGATGAACGAACATCTCTCCACATGCTCAGTTCAGAGAAATAATTATGTTTGAAAGCCGTCCTTCAACAAGCTTGTTAGGAAGACAAAGTTTCTTTTCAGTTGCAAACTCTACTCCATACATATATATGGGGAGGTACTAGCTCCAACTCGGTTTTACAGTGAAAACTGCAGGAAATTAAAATCGGCACTAGGAAAAAGACTGAGAAACCAGAGTAAAAGTTTCTCCTGCAAACCATTCTCTTTGTGCTAGATGAACGAACGTCTCTCCACATGCTCAGTTCTGAGATATAAGTGTGTGTGAAAGCCGTCCTTAAACTAGCTTGTTGGGAACACAAAGTTCCTTTTCAGTTGCAAACTCCACTCTTTATATATATATGGGGAGGTACTGGCTCTAACACGTGTTTACAGTGAAAATTGCAGGAACTTCAAATCTGTACTTGGAAACAGACTGAGGAACTAGAGTAAAAGTTTCTCCTGCAACCCGTTCCTTTGTGCTATTTTAACGAACGTCTCTCCACATGCTCATTTCTGAGATATAAGTGTGTGTGAAAGCCGTACTTCACCTTTCTTGTTGGGAACACAATGATTATTTTCATTTGCAAAATCCACTCCCTACATACGTATGGGGAGGTACTAGCTCCAACTCGGTTTTAGAGTGAAAACTGCAGGAACTTCAAACCGGCATTAGGAATCAGACTGAGAAACCAGAGTAAAAGTTTCTCCTGCAAACCGTTCCCTTGTTGCTAGATGAACGAACGTCTCTCCACATGCTCAGATCTGAGAGATAAGTGTGTGTGAAAGCCGTCCTTCACCTAGCTTGTTGGGAATACAAAGTTTCTTTTAAGTTGCAAAATCCACTCAATACATATATATGGGGAGGTACTAGTTCCAACTCGGTTTTACAGTGAAAACTGCAGAAACTTGAAAACGGCACTAGGAAACAGACTGAGAAACCAGAGTAAAAGTTTCCCCTGCAAACCGTTCCCTTGCTGCTTGCTGAACTAACGTCTCTCCACATGCTCAGTTCTGAGAGATAAGTGTGTGTGAAAGGCGTGCTTCACTTTGCTTGTTGGGAACACAAAGTTTCTTTTCAGTTGCAAACTCCACTCCATACATATATATGGGTAGGTACTAGCTCCAAATCGGTTTTACAGTGAAAACTGCAGGAAGTTCAAACCGGCACTAGGAAACAGACTGAGAAATCAGAGTGAAAGTTTCTCCCGCAACCCGTTTCATTTGTGCTAGATGAACGAACTTCTCTCCACATGCTCAGATCTGAGAGATAAGTGTGTGTGAATGCCGTCCTTCACCTAGCTTGTTGGGAACACAAAGTTTCTTTTAAGTTGCAAAATCCACTCAATACATATATATGGGGAGGTACTAGCTCAAACTCGGTTTTACAGTGAAAACTGCAGGAACTTCAAAAGGGCACTAGGAAACAGACTGAGAAACCAGAGTAAAAGTTTCTCTTGCAAACCGTTCCCTTGGTGCTAGATGAATGAACGTCTCTCCACATGCTCAGTTCTGAGAGATAAGTGTGTGTGAAAGGCGTCCTTCACTTTGCTTGTTGGGAACACAAACATTCTTTTCACTTGCAAACTGCACTCCATACATATATATGGGGATGTACAAGCTCCAACTCGGTTTTACAGTGAAAACTGCAGGAACTTCAAACCGTCATTAGGAAACAGACTGAGAATCCAGAGTAAACGTTTTTCCTGCAACCGGTTCCATTTGTGCTATTTTAACGAACGTCTCTCCACATGCTCAATTCTGAGATATATGTGTGTGTGAAAGCCTTCCTTTACCTTTTTTGTTGGGAACACAATGACTATTTTCATTTGCAAAATCCACTCCATACATACGTATGGGGAGGTACTAGCTCCCACTCGGTTTTAGAGTGAAAACTGCAGGAACTTCAAACCGACACTAGGAAACAGACTGAGAAACTAGAGTAAAAGTTTCTCCTGCAACCCGTTCCCTTGGTGCTAGATGAACGAACGTTTCTCCACATGCTCAGTTCTGAGAGATAATTGTGTGTGAAAGCCGGCCTTCACCTAGCTTGTTGGGAACAGAAAGTTTCTTTTCTGTTGAAAACACCACTCCATACATATATATGAGGAGGTACAAGCTCCAACTCAGTTTTACAGTGAAAACTGCAGGAACTTCAAACCGGCACTGGGAAACAGACTGAGAAACCAGAGTAAATTTTCTCCTACAACCCGTTCCCTTGGTGCTAGTTGATATAACGTCTTTCCACATGCTCAGTTCTGAGAGATATTTGTGTGTGAAAGCCGTCCTTCACCTTGCTTTTTGGGAACACAATGATTATTTACAGTTGCAATCTCCACTCCATATATATGTATGGGGAGGTACAAGCTCCAACTCGGTTTTACAGTGAAAACGGCAGGAACTTCAAACCGGCACTAGGAAACAGACTGAGAAACCAGAGTAAAAATTTCTCCTGCAACCCGTTCCCTTGTTGCTAGATGAACGAACGTCTTTCCACATGCTAAGTTCTGAGAGATAAGTGTGTGTGAAAGCCGTCCTTCACCAAGCTTGTCGGGAACAAAAAGTTTCTTTTCACTTGCAAACTCCACTCCATACATATATATGGGGAGGTACTAACTCTAACTCGTGTTTACAGTGAAAACTGCAGGAACTTCAAATCTGCACTTGGAAACAGACTGAGAAACTAGAGTAAAAGTTTCTCCTGCAACCCGTTCCTTTGTGCTATTTTAACGAACGTCTCTCCACATGCTCAGTTCTGAGATATAAGTGTGTGTGAAAGCCGTACTTCACCTTACTTGTTGGGAACACAATTATTATTTTCATTTGCAAAATCCACTCCATACATACGTATGAGGAGGTACAGGCTCCAACTCGGTTTTAGAGTGAAAACTGCAGGAAATTCAAACTGGCATTAGGAATCAGACTGAGAAACCAGAGTAAAAGTTTCTCCTGCAAACCATTCCCTTGGTGCTAGATGAACGAACGTCTCTCCACATGTCCATTTCTGAGAGATAAGTGAGTGTGAAAGCCGTACTTCACCTAGCTTGTTGGGAACAGAAAGTTTCTTTTCAGTTGCAAAATCCACTCCATACATGTATATGGGGAGGTACTAGCTCCAACTCGGTTTTACAGTGAAAACTGCAGGAACTTCAAACCGGCACTAGGAAACAGACTGAGAATCCAGAGTAAAAGTTTCTCCTGCAACCCATTCCCTTGGTGCTAAATGAACGAATGTCTCTCCACATGCTCAGTTCAGAGAGAAAAGTGTGTGTGAAAGCCGTCTTTCACAAGCTTGTTGGGAACACAAAGATTCTTTTCACTTGCAAACTCCACTCCATACAAATATATGGGGAGGTACTAGCTCCAACACGGTTTTACAGAGAAAACTGCAGGAACTTCAAACCGGCACTAGGAAACAGACTGAGAAACCAGAGTGAAAGTTTCTCCTGCAACCCGTTACATTGGTGCTAGATGAACGAACGTCTCTCCACATGCCCAGATCTGAGAGATAAGTTTGTGTGAAAGCCATCTTGCACCTAGCTTGTAGGGAACACAAAGTTTCTTTTAAGATGCAAAATCCATTCAATACATATATATGGGGAGGTACTAGCTACAACTCGGTTTTACAGTGAAAACTGTAGGAACTTCAAAACGGCACTAGAAAACAGACTGAGAAACCAGAGTAAAAGTTTCTCCTGCAAACCGTTCCCTTGGTGCTAGATGAACGAACGTCTCTCCACATGCTAAGTTCTGAGAGATAAGTGTGTGTGAAAGGCGTCCTTCATTTTGCTTGTTGGGAACACAAAGTTTGTTTCAGTTGCAAACTCCACTCCATACATATATATGGGTAGGTACTAGCTCCAAATCGGTTTTACAGTGAAAACTGCAGGATTTTCAAACCGGCACTAGGAAACAGTCTGAGAAACCAGAGTACAAGTTTCCCCTGCAACCCGTTCCCTTTGTGCTAGATGAACGAACGTCTCTCCACATGCTCTGTTCTGAGAGATAAGTGTGTGTGAAAGCCGTCCTTCACAAGCTTATTTGGAACCCAAAAATTCTTTTCATTTGCAAACTTCACTCCATACATATATATGGGGATGTACAAGCTCCAACTCGGTTTTACAGTGAAAACTGCAGGAACTTCAAACCGTCACTAGGAAACAGACTGAGAATCCAGAGTAAAAGTTTCTCCTGCAACCGGTTCCCTTTGTGCTATTTTAACGAACTTCTCTCCATATGCTCAATTCTGAGATATAAGTGTGTGTGAAAGCCGTCCTTTACCTTTTTGTTGGGAACACAATGATTATTTTCATTTGCAAAATCCACTCCATACATACGTATGGGGAGGTACAGGCTCCAACTCGGTTTTAGAGTGAAAACTGCAGGAAATTCAAACTGGCATTAGGAATCAGACTGAGAAACCAGAGTAAAAGTTTCTCCTGTAAACCGTTCCCTTGGTGCTAGGTGAAAGAACGTCTCTCCACATACTCAGTTCTGAGAGATACGTGTGTGTGAAAGCCTTCCTTCACTTAGCTTGTTGGGAACACAAAGTTTCTTTTCAGTTGCTAACTCCTCTCCATACATATATATGGGGTGGTACTAGCTCCAAATCGGTTTTACAGTGAAAACTGCAGGAACTTTAAACCGACACTAGGAAACAGACTGAGAAACTAGAGTAAAAGTTTCTCCTGCAACCCGTTCCCTTGGTGCTAGATGAACGAACGACTCTCCACATGCTCAGTTCTGAGAGATAATTGTGTGTGAAAGCCGGCCTTCACCTAGCTTGTTGGGAACAGAAAGTTTCTTTTCTGTTGAAAACACCACTCCATACATATATATGAGGAGGTACAAGCTCCAACTCGGTTTTACAGAGAAAACTGCAGGAACTTCAAACCGGCACTGAGAAACAGACTGAGAAACCAGAGTTAAGTTTTTCCTGCAACCCGTTCCCTTGGTGCTAGATGAATGAACGTCTCTCCACATGCTCATTTCTGAGAGATAAGTGTGTGTGAAAGCCGACATTCAAGTTGCTTGTTGGGAACACAAAGTTTATTTTCAGTTGCAAACTCCACTTCATACATATATATGGGGAGGTACAATCTCCAACTCGGTTTTACAGTGAAAACTGCAGGAACTTCAAACCGGAACTAGGAAACAGACTGAGAAACCAGAGTAAAAGTTTCTAATGCAACCCGTTCCCTTGGTGCTAGATGAACGAACATCTCTCCACATGCTCAGTTCAGAGAAATAATTATGTTTGAAAGCCGTCCTTCAACAAGCTTGTTAGGAAGACAAAGTTTCTTTTCAGTTGCAAACTCTACTCCATACATATATATGGGGAGGTACGAGCTCCAACTCGGTTTTACAGTGAAAACTGCAGGAAATTAAAATCGGCACTAGGAAAAAGACTGAGAAACCAGAGTAAAAGTTTCTCCTGCAAACCATTCTCTTTGTGCTAGATGAACGAACGTCTCTCCACATGCTCAGTTCTGAGATATAAGTGTGTGTGAAAGCCGTCCTTAAACTAGCTTGTTGGGAACACAAAGTTCCTTTTCAGTTGCAAACTCCACTCTTTATATATATATGGGGAGGTACTGGCTCTAACTCGTGTTTACAGTGAAAATTGCAGGAACTTCAAATCTGCACTTGGAAACAGACTGAGAAACTAGAGTAAAAGTTTCTCCTGCAACCGGTTCATTTTGTGCTATTTTAACGAACGTCTCTCCACATGCTCATTTCTGAGATATAAGTGTGTGTGAAAGCCGTACTTCACCTTTCTTGTTGGGAACACAATGATTATTTTCATTTGCAAAATCCACTCCCTACATACGTATGGGGAGGTACTAGCTCCAACTCGGTTTTAGAGTGAAAACTGCAGGAACTTCAAACCGGCATTAGGAATCAGACTGAGAAACCAGAGTAAAAGTTTCTCCTGCAAACCGTTCCCTTGGTGCTAGATGAACGAACGTCTCTCCACATGCTCAGATCTGAGAGATAAGTGTGTGTGAAAGCCGTCCTTCACCTAGCTTGTTGGGAATACAAAGTTTCTTTTAAGTTGCAAAATCCACTCAATACATATATATGGGGAGGTACTAGTTCCAACTCGGTTTTACAGTGAAAACTGCAGAAAATTGAAAACGGCACTAGGAAACAGACTGAGAAACCAGAGTAAAAGTTTCCCCTGCAAACCGTTCCCTTGCTGCTTGCTGAACTAACGTCTCTCCACATGCTCAGTTCTGAGAGATAAGTGTGTGTGAAAGGCGTGCTTCACTTTGCTTGTTGGGAACACAAAGTTTCTTTTCAGTTGCAAACTCCACTCCATACATATATATGGGTAGGTACTAGCTCCAAATCGGTTTTACAGTGAAAACTGCAGGAATTTCAAACCGGCACTAGGAAACAGACTGAGAAATCAGAGTGAAAGTTTCTCCCGCAACCCGTTTCATTTGTGCTAGATGAACGAACTTCTCTCCACATGCTCAGATCTGAGAGATAAGTGTGTGTGAATGCCGTCCTTCACCTAGCTTGTTGGGAACACAAAGTTTCTTTTAAGATGCAAAATCCACTCAATACATATATATGGGGAGGTACTAGCTCAAACTCGGTTTTACAGTGAAAACTGCAGGAACTTCAAAAGGGCACTAGGAAACAGACTGAGAAACCAGAGTAAAAGTTTCTCTTGCAAACCGTTCCCTTGGTGCTAGATGAATGAACGTCTCTCCACATGCTCAGTTCTGAGAGATAAGTGTGTGTGAAAGGCGTCCTTCACTTTGCTTGTTGGGAACACAAACATTCTTTTCACTTGCAAACTGCACTCCATACATATATATGGGGATGTACAAGCTCCAACTCGGTTTTACAGTGAAAACTGCAGGAACTTCAAACCGTCATTAGGAAACAGACTGAGAATCCAGAGTAAACGTTTTTCCTGCAACCGGTTCCATTTGTGCTATTTTAATGAACGTCTCTCCAAATGCTCAATTCTGAGATATATGTGTGTGTGAAAGCCTTCCTTTACCTTTTTTGTTGGGAACACAATGATTATTTTCATTTGCAAAATCCACTCCATACATACGTATGGGGAGGTACTAGCTCCCACTCGGTTTTAGAGTGAAAACTGCAGGAACTTCAAACCGACACTAGGAAACAGACTGAGAAACTAGAGTAAAAGTTTCTCCTGCAACCCGTTCCCTTGGTGCTAGATGAACGAACGTTTCTCCACATGCTCAGTTCTGAGAGATAATTGTGTGTGAAAGCCGGCCTTCAACTAGCTTGTTGGGAACAGAAAGTTTCTTTTCTGTTGAAAACACCACTCCATACATATATATGAGGAGGTACAAGCTCCAACTCAGTTTTACAGTGAAAACTGCAGGAACTTCAAACCGGCACTGGGAAACAGACTGAGAAACCAGAGTAAATTTTCTCCTACAACCCGTTCCCTTGGTGCTAGTTGAACTAACGTCTTTCCACATGCTCTGTTCTGAGAGATATTTGTGTGTGAAAGCCGTCCTTCACCTTGCTTTTTGGGAACACAATGATTATTTACAGTTGCAATCTCCACTCCATATATATGTATGGGGAGGTACAAGCTCCAACTCGGTTTTACAGTGAAAACGGCAGGAACTTCAAACCGGTACTAGGAAACAGACTGAGAAACCAGAGTAAAAGTTTCTCCTGCAACCCGTTCCCTTGTTGCTAGATGAACGAACGTCTTTCCACATGCTAAGTTCTGAGAGATAAGTGTGTGTGAAAGCCGTCCTTCACCAAGCTTGTCGGGAACAAAAAGTTTCTTTTCACTTGCAAACTCCACTCCATACATATATATGGGGAGGTACTAACTCTAACTCGTGTTTACAGTGAAAACTGCAGGAACTTCAAATCTGCACTAGGAAACAGACTGAGAAACTAGAGTAAAAGTTTCTCCTGCAACCCGTTCCTTTGTGCTATTTTAACGAACGTCTCTCCACATGCTCAGTACTGAGATATAAGTGTGTGTGAAAGCCGTACTTCACCTTACTTGTTGGGAACACAATTATTATTTTCATTTGCAAAATCCACTCCATACATACGTATGAGGAGGTACAGGCTCCAACTCGGTTTTAGAGTGAAAACTGCAGGAAATTCAAACTGGCATTAGGAATCAGACTGAGAAACCAGAGTAAGAGTTTCTCCTGCAAACCGTTCCCTTGGTGCTAGATGAACGAACGTCTCTCCACATGTCCATTTCTGAGAGATAAGTGAGTGTGAAAGCCGTACTTCACCTAGCTTGTTGGGAACAAAAAGTTTCTTTTCAGTTGCAAAATCCACTCCATACATGTATATGGGGAGGTACTAGCTCCAACTCGGTTTTACAGTGAAAACTGCATTAACTTCAAACCGGCACTAGGAAACAGACTGAGAATCCAGAGTAAAAGTTTCTCCTGCAACCCATTCCCTTGGTGCTAAATGAACGAATGTCTCTCCACATGCTCAGTTCAGAGAGAAAAGTGTGTGTGAAAGCCGTCTTTCACAAGCTTGTTGGGAACACAAAGATTCTTTTAAGATGCAAAATCCACTCAATACATATATATGGGGAGGTACTAGCTCAAACTCGGTTTTACAGTGAAAACTGCAGGAACTTCAAAAGGGCACTAGGAAACAGACTGAGAAACCAGAGTAAAAGTTTCTCTTGCAAACCGTTCCCTTGGTGCTAGATGAATGAACGTCTCTCCACATGCTCAGTTCTGAGAGATAAGTGTGTGTGAAAGGCGTCCTTCACTTTGCTTGTTGGGAACACAAACATTCTTTTCACTTGCAAACTGCACTCCATACATATATATGGGGATGTACAAGCTCCAACTCGGTTTTACAGTGAAAACTGCAGGAACTTCAAACCGTCATTAGGAAACAGACTGAGAATCCAGAGTAAACGTTTTTCCTGCAACCCGTTCCATTTGTGCTATTTTAATGAACGTCTCTCCAAATGCTCAATTGTGAGATATATGTGTGTGTGAAAGCCTTCCTTTACCTTTTTTGTTGGGAACACAATGATTATTTTAATTTGCAAAATCCACTCCATACATACGTATGGGGAGGTACTAGCTCCCACTCGGTTTTAGAGTGAAAACTGCAGGAACTTCAAACCGACACTAGGAAACAGACTGAGAAACTAGAGTAAAAGTTTCTCCTGCAACCCGTTCCCTTGGTGCTAGATGAACGAACGTTTCTCCACATGCTCAGTTCTGAGAGATAATTGTGTGTGAAAGCCGGCCTTCACCTAGCTTGTTGGGAACAGAAAGTTTCTTTTCTGTTGAAAACACCACTCCATACATATATATGAGGAGGTACAAGCTCCAACTCAGTTTTACAGTGAAAACTGCAGGAACTTCAAACCGGCACTGGGAAACAGACTGAGAAACCAGAGTAAATTTTCTCCTACAACCCGTTCCCTTGGTGCTAGTTGAACTAACGTCTTTCCACATGCTCAGTTCTGAGAGATATTTGTGTGTGAAAGCCGTCCTTCACCTTGCTTTTTGGGAACACAATGATTATTTACAGTTGCAATCTCCACTCCATATATATGTATGGGGAGGTACAAGCTCCAACTCGGTTTTACAGTGAAAACGGCAGGAACTTCAAACCGGTACTAGGAAACAGACTGAGAAACCAGAGTAAAAGTTTCTCCTGCAACCCGTTCCCTTGTTGCTAGATGAACGAACGTCTTTCCACATGCTAAGTTCTGAGAGATAAGTGTGTGTGAAAGCCGTCCTTCACCAAGCTTGTCGGGAACAAAAAGTTTCTTTTCACTTGCAAACTCCACTCCATACATATATATGGGGAGGTACTAACTCTAACTCGTGTTTACAGTGAAAACTGCAGGAACTTCAAATCTGCACTAGGAAACAGACTGAGAAACTAGAGTAAAAGTTTCTCCTGCAACACGTTCCTTTGTGCTATTTTAACGAACGTCTCTCCACATGCTCAGTACTGAGATATAAGTGTGTGTGAAAGCCGTACTTCACCTTACTTGTTGGGAACACAATTATTATTTTCATTTGCAAAATCCACTCCATACATACGTATGAGGAGGTACAGGCTCCAACTCGGTTTTAGAGTGAAAACTGCAGGAAATTCAAACTGGCATTAGGAATCAGACTGAGAAACCAGAGTAAAAGTTTCTCCTGCAAACCGTTCCCTTGGTGCTAGATGAACGAACGTCTCTCCACATGTCCATTTCTGAGAGATAAGTGAGTGTGAAAGCCGTACTTCACCTAGCTTGTTGGGAACAAAAAGTTTCTTTTCAGTTGCAAAATCCACTCCATACATGTATATGGGGAGGTACTAGCTCCAACTCGGTTTTACAGTGAAAACTGCAGGAACTTCAAACCGGCACTAGGAAAAAGACTGAGAATCCAGAGTAAAAGTTTCTCCTGCAACCCATTCCCTTGGTGCTAAATGAACGAATGTCTCTCCACATGCTCAGTTCAGAGAGAAAAGTGTGTGTGAAAGCCGTCTTTCACAAGCTTGTTGGGAACACAAAGATTCTTTTCACTTGCAAACTCCACTCCATACAAATATATGGGGAGGTACTAGCTCCAACACGGTTTTACAGAGAAATCTGCAGGAACTTCAAACCGGCACTAGGAAACAGACTGAGAAACCAGAGTGAAAGTTTCTCCTGTAAACCGTTCCCTTCGTGCTAGGTGAAAGAACGTCTCTCCACATACTCAGTTCTGAGAGATACGTGTGTGTGAAAGCCTTCCTTCACTTAGCTTGTTGGGAACACAAAGTTTCTTTTCAGTTGCTAACTCCTCTCCATACATATATATGGGGTGGTACTAGCTCCAAATCGGTTTTACAGTGAAAACTGCAGGAACTTTAAACCGACACTAGGAAACAGACTGAGAAACTAGAGTAAAAGTTTCTCTTGCAACCCGTTCCCTTGGTGCTAGATGAACGAACGACTCTCCACATGCTCAGTTCTGAGAGATAATTGTGTGTGAAAGCCGGCCTTCACCTAGCTTGTTGGGAACAGAAAGTTTCTTTTCTGTTGAAAACACCACTCCATACATATATATGAGGAGGTACAAGCTCCAACTCGGTTTTACAGAGAAAACTGCAGGAACTTCAAACCGGCACTGAGAAACAGACTGAGAAACCAGAGTTAAGTTTTTCCTGCAACCCGTTCCCTTGGTGCTAGATGAATGAACGTCTCTCCACATGCTCATTTCTGAGAGATAAGTGTGTGTGAAAGCCGACATTCAAGTTGCTTGTTGGGAACACAAAGTTTATTTTCAGTTGCAAACTCCACTTCATACATATATATGGGGAGGTACAATCTCCAACTCGGTTTTACAGTGAAAACTGCAGGAACTTCAAACCGGAACTAGGAAACAGACTGAGAAACCAGAGTAAAAGTTTCTAATGCAACCCGTTCCCTTGGTGCTAGATGAACGAACATCTCTCCACATGCTCAGTTCAGAGAAATAATTATGTTTGAAAGCCGTCCTTCAACAAGCTTGTTAGGAAGACAAAGTTTCTTTTCAGTTGCAAACTCTACTCCATACATATATATGGGGAGGTACTAGCTCCAACTCGGTTTTACAGTGAAAACTGCAGGAAATTAAAATCGGCACTAGGAAAAAGACTGAGAAACCAGAGTAAAAGTTTCTCCTGCAAACCATTCTCTTTGTGCTAGATGAACGAACGTCTCTCCACATGCTCAGTTCTGAGATATAAGTGTGTGTGAAAGCCGTCCTTAAACTAGCTTGTTGGGAACACAAAGTTCCTTTTCAGTTGCAAACTCCACTCTTTATATATATATGGGGAGGTACTGGCTCTAACTCGTGTTTACAGTGAAAATTGCAGGAACTTCAAATCTGCACTTGGAAACCGACTGAGAAACTAGAGTAAAAGTTTCTCCTGCAACCGGTTCATTTTGTGCTATTTTAACGAACGTCTCTCCACATGCTCATTTCTGAGATATAAGTGTGTGTGAAAGCCGTACTTCACCTTTCTTGTTGGGAACACAATGATTATTTTCATTTGCAAAATCCACTCCCTACATACGTATGGGGAGGTACTAGCTCCAACTCGGTTTTAGAGTGAAAACTGCAGGAACTTCAAACCGGCATTAGGAATCAGACTGAGAAACCAGAGTAAAAGTTTCTCCTGCAAACCGTTCCCTTGGTGCTAGATGAACGAACGTCTCTCCACATGCTCAGATCTGAGAGATAAGTGTGTGTGAAAGCCGTCCTTCACCTAGCTTGTTGGGAATACAAAGTTTCTTTTAAGTTGCAAAATCCACTCAATACATATATATGGGGAGGTACTACTTCCAACTCGGTTTTACAGTGAAAACTGCAGAAAATTGAAAACGGCACTAGGAAACAGACTGAGAAACCAGAGTAAAAGTTTCCCCTGCAAACCGTTCCCTTGCTGCTTGCTGAACTAACGTCTCTCCACATGCTCAGTTCTGAGAGATAAGTGTGTGTGAAAGTCGTGCTTCACTTTGCTTGTTGGGAACACAAAGTTTCTTTTCAGTTGCAAACTCCACTCCATACATATATATGGGTAGGTACTAGCTCCAAATCGGTTTTACAGTGAAAACTGCAGGAATTTCAAACCGGCACTAGGAAACAGACTGAGAAATCAGAGTGAAAGTTTCTCCCGCAACCCGTTTCATTTGTGCTAGATGAACGAACTTCTCTCCACATGCTCAGATCTGAGAGATAAGTGTGTGTGAATGCCGTCCTTCACCTAGCTTGTTGGGAACACAAAGTTTCTTTTAAGATGCAAAATCCACTCAATACATATATATGGGGAGGTACTAGCTCAAACTCGGTTTTACAGTGAAAACTGCAGGAACTTCAAAAGGGCACTAGGAAACAGACTGAGAAACCAGAGTAAAAGTTTCTCTTGCAAACCGTTCCCTTGGTGCTAGATGAATGAACGTCTCTCCACATGCTCAGTTCTGAGAGATAAGTGTGTGTGAAAGGCGTCCTTCACTTTGCTTGTTGGGAACACAAACATTCTTTTCACTTGCAAACTGCACTCCATACATATATATGGGGATGTACAAGCTCCAACTCGGTTTTACAGTGAAAACTGCAGGAACTTCAAACCGTCATTAGGAAACAGACTGAGAATCCAGAGTAAACGTTTTTCCTGCAACCGGTTCCATTTGTGCTATTTTAATGAACGTCTCTCCAAATGCTCAATTCTGAGATATATGTGTGTGTGAAAGCCTTCCTTTACCTTTTTTGTTGGGAACACAATGATTATTTTCATTTGCAAAATCCACTCCATACATACGTATGGGGAGGTACTAGCTCCCACTCGGTTTTAGAGTGAAAACTGCAGGAACTTCAAACCGACACTAGGAAACAGACTGAGAAACTAGAGTAAAAGTTTCTCCTGCAACCCGTTCCCTTGGTGCTAGATGAACGAACATCTCTCCACATGCTCAGTTCTGAGAGATAAGTGTGTGTGAAAGCCGACATTCAAGTTGCTTGTTGGGAACACAAAGTTTATTTTCAGTTGCAAACTCCACTTCATACATATATATGGGGAGGTACAATCTCCAACTCGGTTTTACAGTGAAAACTGCAGGAACTTCAAACCGGAACTAGGAAACAGACTGAGAAACCAGAGTAAAAGTTTCTAATGCAACCCGTTCCCTTGGTGCTAGATGAACGAACATCTCTCCACATGCTCAGTTCAGAGAAATAATTATGTTTGAAAGCCGTCCTTCAACAAGCTTGTTAGGAAGACAAAGTTTCTTTTCAGTTGCAAACTCTACTCCATACATATATATGGGGAGGTACTAGCTCCAACTCGGTTTTACAGTGAAAACTGCAGGAAATTAAAATCGGCACTAGGAAAAAGACTGAGAAACCAGAGTAAAAGTTTCTCCTGCAAACCATTCTCTTTGTGCTAGATGAACGAACGTCTCTCCACATGCTCAGTTCTGAGATATAAGTGTGTGTGAAAGCCGTCCTTAAACTAGCTTGTTGGGAACACAAAGTTCCTTTTCAGTTGCAAACTCCACTCTTTATATATATATGGGGAGGTACTGGCTCTAACTCGTGTTTACAGTGAAAATTGCAGGAACTTCAAATCTGCACTTGGAAACCGACTGAGAAACTAGAGTAAAAGTTTCTCCTGCAACCGGTTCATTTTGTGCTATTTTAACGAACGTCTCTCCACATGCTCATTTCTGAGATATAAGTGTGTGTGAAAGCCGTACTTCACCTTTCTTGTTGGGAACACAATTATTATTTTCATTTGCAAAATCCACTCCCTACATACGTATGGGGAGGTACTAGCTCCAACTCGGTTTTAGAGTGAAAACTGCAGGAACTTCAAACCGGCATTAGGAATCAGACTGAGAAACCAGAGTAAAAGTTTCTCCTGCAAACCGTTCCCTTGGTGCTAGATGAACGAACGTCTCTCCACATGCTCAGATCTGAGAGATAAGTGTGTGTGAAAGCCGTCCTTCACCTAGCTTGTTGGGAATACAAAGTTTCTTTTAAGTTGCAAAATCCACTCAATACATATATATGGGGAGGTACTAGTTCCAACTCGGTTTTACAGTGAAAACTGCAGAAAATTGAAAACGGCACTAGGAAACAGACTGAGAAACCAGAGTAAAAGTTTCCCCTGCAAACCGTTCCCTTGCTGCTTGCTGAACTAACGTCTCTCCACATGCTCAGTTCTGAGAGATAAGTGTGTGTGAAAGGCGTGCTTCACTTTGCTTGTTGGGAACACAAAGTTTCTTTTCAGTTGCAAACTCCACTCCATACATATATATGGGTAGGTACTAGCTCCAAATCGGTTTTACAGTGAAAACTGCAGGAATTTCAAACCGGCACTAGGAAACAGACTGAGAAATCAGAGTGAAAGTTTCTCCCGCAACCCGTTTCATTTGTGCTAGATGAACGAACTTCTCTCCACATGCTCAGATCTGAGAGATAAGTGTGTGTGAATGCCGTCCTTCACCTAGCTTGTTGGGAACACAAAGTTTCTTTTAAGATGCAAAATCCACTCAATACATATATATGGGGAGGTACTAGCTCAAACTCGGTTTTACAGTGAAAACTGCAGGAACTTCAAAAGGGCACTAGGAAACAGACTGAGAAACCAGAGTAAAAGTTTCTCTTGCAAACCGTTCCCTTGGTGCTAGATGAATGAACGTCTCTCCACATGCTCAGTTCTGAGAGATAAGTGTGTGTGAAAGGCGTCCTTCACTTTGCTTGTTGGGAACACAAACATTCTTTTCACTTGCAAACTGCACTCCATACATATATATGGGGATGTACAAGCTCCAACTCGGTTTTACAGTGAAAACTGCAGGAACTTCAAACCGTCATTAGGAAACAGACTGAGAATCCAGAGTAAACGTTTTTCCTGCAACCCGTTCCATTTGTGCTATTTTAATGAACGTCTCTCCAAATGCTCAATTCTGAGATATATGTGTGTGTGAAAGCCTTCCTTTACCTTTTTTGTTGGGAACACAATGATTATTTTCATTTGCAAAATCCACTCCATACATACGTATGGGGAGGTACTAGCTCCCACTCGGTTTTAGAGTGAAAACTGCAGGAACTTCAAACCGACACTAGGAAACAGACTGAGAAACTAGAGTAAAAGTTTCTCCTGCAACCCGTTCCCTTGGTGCTAGATGAACGAACGTTTCTCCACATGCTCAGTTCTGAGAGATAATTGTGTGTGAAAGCCGGCCTTCACCTAGCTTGTTGGGAACAGAAAGTTTCTTTTCTGTTGAAAACACCACTCCATACATATATATGAGGAGGTACAAGCTCCAACTCAGTTTTACAGTGAAAACTGCAGGAACTTCAAACCGGCACTGGGAAACAGACTGAGAAACCAGAGTAAATTTTCTCCTACAACCCGTTCCCTTGGTGCTAGTTGAACTAACGTCTTTCCACATGCTCTGTTCTGAGAGATATTTGTGTGTGAAAGCCGTCCTTCACCTTGCTTTTTGGGAACACAATGATTATTTACAGTTGCAATCTCCACTCCATATATATGTATGGGGAGGTACAAGCTCCAACTCGGTTTTACAGTGAAAACGGCAGGAACTTCAAACCGGTACTAGGAAACAGACTGAGAAACCAGAGTAAAAGTTTCTCCTGCAACCCGTTCCCTTGTTGCTAGATGAACGAACGTCTTTCCACATGCTAAGTTCTGAGAGATAAGTGTGTGTGAAAGCCGTCCTTCACCAAGCTTGTCGGGAACAAAAAGTTTCTTTTCACTTGCAAACTCCACTCCATACATATATATGGGGAGGTACTAACTCTAACTCGTGTTTACAGTGAAAACTGCAGGAACTTCAAATCTGCACTAGGAAACAGACTGAGAAACTAGAGTAAAAGTTTCTCCTGCAACCCGTTCCTTTGTGCTATTTTAACGAACGTCTCTCCACATGCTCAGTACTGAGATATAAGTGTGTGTGAAAGCCGTACTTCACCTTACTTGTTGGGAACACAATTATTATTTTCATTTGCAAAATCCACTCCATACATACGTATGAGGAGGTACAGGCTCCAACTCGGTTTTAGAGTGAAAACTGCAGGAAATTCAAATTGGCATTAGGAATCAGACTGAGAAACCAGAGTAAAAGTTTCTCCTGCAAACCGTTCCCTTGGTGCTAGATGAACGAACGTCTCTCCACATGTCCATTTCTGAGAGATAAGTGAGTGTGAAAGCCGTACTTCACCTAGCTTGTTGGGAACAAAAAGTTTCTTTTCAGTTGCAAAATCCACTCCATACATGTATATGGGGAGGTACTAGCTCCAACTCGGTTTTACAGTGAAAACTGCAGGAACTTCAAACCGGCACTAGGAAACAGACTGAGAATCCAGAGTAAAAGTTTCTCCTGCAACCCATTCCCTTGGTGCTAAATGAACGAATGTCTCTCCACATGCTCAGTTCAGAGAGAAAAGTGTGTGTGAAAGCCGTCTTTCACAAGCTTGTTGGGAACACAAAGATTCTTTTCACTTGCAAACTCCACTCCATACAAATATATGGGGAGGTACTAGCTCCAACACGGTTTTACAGAGAAAACTGCAGGAACTTCAAACCGGCACTAGGAAACAGACTGAGAAACCAGAGTGAAAGTTTCTCCTGCTACCCGTTACATTGGTGCTAGATGAACGAACGTCTCTCCACATGCCCAGATCTGAGAGATAAGTTTGTGTGAAAGCCATCTTGCACCTAGCTTGTAGGGAACACAAAGTTTCTTTTAAGATGCAAAATCCACTCAATACATATATATGGGGAGGTACTAGCTACAACTCGGTTTTACAGTGAAAACTGTAGGAACTTCAAAACGGCACTAGAAAACAGACTGAGAAACCAGAGTAAAAGTTTCTCCTGCAAACCGTTCCCTTGGTGCTAGATGAACGAACGTCTCTCCACATGCTAAGTTCTGAGAGATAAGTGTGTGTGAAAGGCGTCCTTCATTTTGCTTGTTCGGAACACAAAGTTTGTTTCAGTTGCAAACTCCACTCCATACATATATATGGGTAGGTACTAGCTCCAAATCGGTTTTACAGTGAAAACTGCAGGATTTTCAAACCGGCACTAGGAAACAGACTGAGAAACCAGAGTACAAGTTTCCCCTGCAACCCGTTCCCTTTGTGCTAGATGAACGAACGTCTCTCCACATGCTCTGTTCTGAGAGATAAGTGTGTGTGAAAGCCGTCCTTCACAAGCTTATTTGGAACCCAAAAATTCTTTTCATTTGCAAACTTCACTCCATACATATATATGGGGATGTACAAGCTCCAACTCGGTTTTACAGTGAAAACTGCAGGAATTTCAAACCGTCACTAGGAAACAGACTGAGAATCCAGAGTAAAAGTTTCTCCTGCAACCGGTTCCCTTTGTGCTATTTTAACGAACTTCTCTCCATATGCTCAATTCTGAGATATAAGTGTGTGTGAAAGCCGTCCTTTACCTTTTTGTTGGGAACACAATGATTATTTTCATTTGCAAAATCCACTCCATACATACGTATGGGGAGGTACAGGCTCCAACTCGGTTTTAGAGAGAAAACTGCAGGAAATTCAAACTGGCATTAGGAATCAGACTGAGAAACCAGAGTAAAAGTTTCTCCTGTAAACCGTTCCCTTGGTGCTAGGTGAAAGAACGTCTCTCCACATACTCAGTTCTGAGAGATACGTGTGTGTGAAAGCCTTCCTTCACTTAGCTTGTTGGGAACACAAGGTTTCTTTTCAGTTGCTAACTCCTCTCCATACATATATATGGGGTGGTACTAGCTCCAAATCGGTTTTACAGTGAAAACTGCAGGAACTTTAAACCGACACTAGGAAACAGACTGAGAAACTAGAGTAAAAGTTTCTCCTGCAACCCGTTCCCTTGGTGCTAGATGAATGAACGTCTCTCCACATGCTCATTTCTGAGAGATAAGTGTGTGTGAAAGCCGACATTCAAGTTGCTTGTTGGGAACACAAAGTTTATTTTCAGTTGCAAACTCCACTTCATACATATATATGGGGAGGTACAATCTCCAACTCGGTTTTACAGTGAAAACTGCAGGAACTTCAAACCGGAACTAGGAAACAGACTGAGAAACCAGAGTAAAAGTTTCTAATGCAACCCGTTCCCTTGGTGCTAGATGAACGAACATCTCTCCACATGCTCAGTTCAGAGAAATAATTATGTTTGAAAGCCGTACTTCAACAAGCTTGTTAGGAAGACAAAGTTTCTTTTCAGTTGCAAACTCTACTCCATACATATATATGGGGAGGTACTAGCTCCAACTCGGTTTTACAGTGAAAACTGCAGGAAATTAAAATCGGCACTAGGAAAAAGACTGAGAAACCAGAGTAAAAGTTTCTCCTGCAAACCATTCTCTTTGTGCTAGATGAACGAACGTCTCTCCACATGCTCAGTTCTGAGATATAAGTGTGTGTGAAAGCCGTCCTTAAACTAGCTTGTTGGGAACACAAAGTTCCTTTTCAGTTGCAAACTCCACTCTTTATATATATATGGGGAGGTACTGGCTCTAACTCGTGTTTACAGTGAAAATTGCAGGAACTTCAAATCTGCACTTGGAAACAGACTGAGAAACTAGAGTAAAAGTTTCTCCTGCAACCCGTTCATTTTGTGCTATTTTAACGAACGTCTCTCCACATGCTCATTTCTGAGATATAAGTGTGTGTGAAAGCCGTACTTCACCTTTCTTGTTGGGAACACAATGATTATTTTCATTTGCAAAATCCACTCCATACATACGTATGGGGAGGTACTAGCTCCAACTCGGTTTTAGAGTGAAAACTGCAGGAACTTCAAACCGGCATTAGGAATCAGACTGAGAAACCAGAGTAAAAGTTTCCCCTGCAAACCGTTCCCTTGGTACTAGATGAACGAACGTCTCTCCACATGCTCAGATCTGAGAGATAAGTGTGTGTGAAAGCCGTCCTTCACCTAGCTTGTTGGGAATACAAAGTTTCTTTTAAGTTGCAAAATCCACTCAATACATATATATGGGGAGGTACTACTTCCAACTCGGTTTTACAGTGAAAACTGCAGAAACTTGAAAACGGCACTAGGAAACAGACTGAGAAACCAGAGTAAAAGTTTCCCCTGCAAACCGTTCCCTTGCTGCTTGCTGAACTAACGTCTCTCCACATGCTCAGTTCTGAGATATAAGTGTGTGTGAAAGGCGTGCTTCACTTTGCTTGTTGGGAACACAAAGTTTCTTTTCAGTTGCAAACACCACTCCATACATATATATGGGTAGGTACTAGCTCCAAATCGGTTTTACAGTGAAAACTGCAGGAATTTCAAACCGGCACTAGGAAACAGACTGAGAAATCAGAGTGAAAGTTTCTCCTGCAACCCGTTTCATTTGTGCTAGATGAACGAACTTCTCTCCACATGCTCAGATCTGAGAGATAAGTGTGTGTGAATGCCGTCCTTCACCTAGCTTGTTGGGAACACAAAGTTTCTTTTAAGATGCAAAATCCACTCAATACATATATATGGGGAGGTACTAGCTCAAACTCGGTTTTACAGTGAAAACTGCAGGAACTTCAAAAGGGCACTAGGAAACAGACTGAGAAACCAGAGTAAAAGTTTCTCTTGCAAACCGTTCCCTTGGTGCTAGATGAATGAACGTCTCTCCACATGCTCAGTTCTGAGAGATAAGTGTGTGTGAAAGGCGTCCTTCACTTTGCTTGTTGGGAACACAAACATTCTTTTCACTTGCAAACTGCACTCCATACATATATATGGGGATGTACAAGCTCCAACTCGGTTTTACAGTGAAAACTGCAGGAACTTCAAACCGTCATTAGGAAACAGACTGAGAATCCAGAGTAAACGTTTTTCCTGCAACCCGTTCCATTTGTGCTATTTTAACGAACGTCTCTCCAAATGCTCAATTCTGAGATATATGTGTGTGTGAAAGCCTTCCTTTATCTTTTTTGTTGGGAACACAATGATTATTTTCATTTGCAAAATCCACTCCATACATAAGTATGGGGAGGTACTAGCTCCCACTCGGTTTTAGAGTGAAAACTGCAGGAACTTCAAACCGACACTAGGAAACAGACTGAGAAACTGGAGTAAAAGTTTCTCCTGCAACCCGTTCCCTTGGTGCTAGATGAACGAACGTTTCTCCACATGCTCAGTTCTGAGAGATAATTGTGTGTGAAAGCCGGCCTTCACCTAGCTTGTTGGGAACAGAAAGTTTCTTTTCTGTTGAAAACACCACTCCATACATATATATGAGGAGGTACAAGCTCCAACTCAGTTTTACAGTGAAAACTGCAGGAACTTCAAACCGGCACTGGGAAACAGACTGAGAAACCGAGTAAATTTTCTCCTACAACCCGTTCCCTTGGTGCTAGTTGAAATAACGTCTTTCCACATGCTCAGTTCTGAGAGATATTTGTGTGTGAAAGCCGTCCTTCACCTTGCTTTTTGGGAACACAATGATTATTTACAGTTGCAATCTCCACTCCATATATATGTATGGGGAGGTACAAGCTCCAACTCGGTTTTACAGTGAAAACGGCAGGAACTTCAAACTGGTACTAGGAAACAGACTGAGAAACCAGAGTAAAAGTTTCTCCTGCAACCCGTTCCCTTGTTGCTAGATGAACGAACGTCTTTCCACATGCTAAGTTCTGAGAGATAAGTGTGTGTGAAAGCCGTCCTTCACCAAGCTTGTCGGGAACAAAAAGTTTCTTTTCACTTGCAAACTCCACTCCATACATATATATGGGGAGGTACTAACTCTAACTCGTGTTTACAGTGAAAACTGCAGGAACTTCAAATCTGCACTAGGAAACAGACTGAGAAACTAGAGTAAAAGTTTCTCCTGCAACCCGTTCCTTTGTGCTATTTTAACGAACGTCTCTCCACATGCTCAGTTCTGAGATATAAGTGTGTGTGAAAGCCGTACTTCAACTTACTTGTTGGGAACACAATTATTATTTTCATTTGCAAAATCCACTCCATACATACGTATGAGGAGGTACAGGCTCCAACTCGGTTTTAGAGTGAAAACTGCAGGAAATTCAAACTGGCATTAGGAATCAGACTGAGAAACCAGAGTAAAAGTTTCTCCTGCAAACCGTTCCCTTGGTGCTAGATGAACGAAAGTCTCTCCACATGTCCATTTCTGAGAGATAAGTGAGTGTGAAAGCCGTACTTCACCTAGCTTGTTGGGAACAAAAAGTTTCTTTTCAGTTGCAAAATCCACTCCATACATGTATATGGGGAGGTACTAGCTCCAACTCGGTTTTACAGTGAAAACTGCAGGAACTTCAAACCGGCACTAGGAAACAGACTGAGAATCCAGAGTAAAAGTTTCTCCTGCAACCCATTCCCTTGGTGCTAAATGAACGAATGTCTCTCCACATGCTCAGTTCAGAGAGAAAAGTGTGTGTGAAAGCCATCTTTCACAAGCTTGTTGGGAACACAAAGATTCTTTTCACTTGCAAACTCCACTCCATACAAATATATGGGGAGGTACTAGCTCCAACACGGTTTTACAGAGAAAACTGCAGGAACTTCAAACCGGCACTAGGAAACAGACTGAGAAACCAGAGTGAAAGTTTCTCCTGCAACCCGTTACATTGGTGCTAGATGAACGAACGTCTCTCCACATGCCCAGATCTGAGAGATAAGTTTGTGTGAAAGCCATCTTGCACCTAGCTTGTAGGGAACACAAAGTTTCTTTTAAGATGCAAAATCCACTCAATACATATATATGGGGAGGTACTAGCTACAACTCGGTTTTACAGTGAAAACTGTAGGAACTTCAAAACGGCACTAGAAAACAGACTGAGAAACCAGAGTAAAAGTTTCTCCTGCAAACCGTTCCCTTGGTGCTAGATGAATGAACGTCTCTCCACATGCTAAGTTCTGAGAGATAAGTGTGTGTGAAAGGCGTCCTTCATTTTGCTTGTTGGGAACACAAAGTTTGTTTCAGTTGCAAACTCCACTCCATACATATATATGGGTAGGTACTAGCTCCAAATCGGTTTTACAGTGAAAACTGCAGGATTTTCAAACCGGCACTAGGAAACAGACTGAGAAACCAGAGTACAAGTTTCCCCTGCAACCCGTTCCCTTTGTGCTAGATGAACGAACGTCTCTCAACATGCTCTGTTCTGAGAGATAAGTGTGTGTGAAAGCCGTCCTTCACAAGCTTATTTGGAACCCAAAAATTCTTTTCATTTGCAAACTTCACTCCATAAATATATATGGGGATGTACAAGCTCCAACTCGGTTTTACAGTGAAAACTGCAGGAACTTCAAACCGTCACTAGGAAACAGACTGAGAATCCAGAGTAAAAGTTTCCCCTGCAACCGGTTCCCTTTGTGCTATTTTAACGAACGTCTCTCCACATGCTCAATTCTGAGATATAAGTGTGTGTGAAAGCCGTCCTTTATCTTTTTGTTGGGAACACAATGATTATTTTCATTTGCAAAATCCACTCCATACATACGTATGGGGAGGTACAGGCTGCAACTCGGTTTTAGAGTGAAAACTGCAGGAAATTCAAACTGGTATTAGGAATCAGACTGAGAAACCAGAGTAAAAGTTTCTCCTGTAAACCGTTCCCTTGGTGCTAGGTGAAAGAACGTCTCTCCACATGCTCAGTTCTGAGAGATACGTGTGTGTGAAAGCCTTCCTTCACTTAGCTTGTTGGGAACACAAAGTTTCTTTTCAGTTGCTAACTCCTCTCCATACATATATATGGGGTGGTACTAGCTCCAAATCGGTTTTACAGTGAAAACTGCAGGAACTTCAAACCGACACTAGGAAACAGACTGAGAAACTAGAGTAAAAGTTTCTCCTGCAACCCGTTCCCTTGGTGCTAGATGAACGAACGTCTCTCCACATGCTCAGTTCTGAGAGATAATTGTGTGTGAAAGCCGGCCTACACCTAACTTGTTGGGAACAGAAAGTTTCTTTTCTGTTGAAAACACCACTCCATACATATATATGAGGAGGTACAAGCTCCAACTCGGTTTTACATTGAAAACTGCAGGAACTTCAAACCGGCACTGGGAAACAGACTGAGAAATCAGAGTAAAGTTTCTCCTGCAACCCGTTCCCTTGGTGCTAGATGAACGAACGTCTCTCCACATGCTCAGTTCTGAGAGATAAGTGTGTGTGAAAGCCGTACTTCACCTTTCTTGTTGGGAACACAATGATTATTTTCATTTGCAAAATCCAATCCATACATACGTAAGGGGAGGTACTAGCTCCAACTCGGTTTTTAAGTGAAAACTGCAGGAACTTCAAACCGGCACTAGGAAACAGACTGAGAAACCAGAGTAAAAGTTTCTCCTGCAAACCTTTCCCTTGGTACTAGGTGAACGAACGTCTCTCCACATGCTCAGATCTCAGAGATAATTGTGTGTAAAAGCCGGCCTTCACCTAGCTTGTTGGGAATAGAAAGTTTCTTTTCTGTTGAAAACACCACTCCATACATATATATGGGATGGTACAAGCTCCAACTCGGTTTTACAGTGAAAACTGCAGGAATTTCAAATCGGCACTAGGAAACAGACTTAGAAACCAGAGTAAAAGTTTCTCCTGCAAACAATTCCCTTGGTGCTAGCTGAACGAACGTCTCTCCACATGCTCAGTTCTGAGAGATATGTGTGTGTGAAAGGCGTCCTTCACTTTGCTTGTTGGGAACACAAAGTTTCTTTTCAGTAGCAAACTCCACTCCATACATATATATGGGTAGGTACTAGCTCCAACTCGGTTTTACAGTGAAAACTGCAGGAATTTCAAACCGGCACTAGGAAACAGACTGAGAAACCAGAGTGAAAGTTTCTCCTGCAACCCTTTACATTGGTGCTAGATGAAAGAACGTCTCCCCACATGCTCAGATCTGAGATATGTGTGTGAAAACCGTCCTTCACCTAGCTTGTTGGGAACACAAAGTTTCTTTTAAGTTGCAAAATCCACTCAATACATATATATGGGGAGGTAAGAGCTCCAACTCGGTTTTACAGTGACAACTGCAGGAACTTCAAAACGGCACTAGGAAACAGACTGAGAAATCAGAGTAAATGTTTCTCCTGTAACCCGTTCCCTTTGTGCTATTTTAACGAACGTCTCTCCACATACTCAATTCTGAGATATATGTGTGTGTGAAAGCCGTCCTTTACCTTATTTGTTGGGAACACAATGATTATTTTCATTTGCAAAATCCACTCCATACATACGTATGGGGAGGTACTAGCTCCCACTCGGTTTTAGAGTGAAAACTGCAGGAAATTCAAACCGGCACTAAGAAACAGACTGAGAAACTACATTAATAGTTTCTCCTGCAAACCGTTCCCTTAGTGCTTGATGAACAAACGTCTCTCCACATGCTCATTTCTGAGAGATAATTGTGTGTGAAAGCCGGCCTTCACCTAGCTTGTTGGGAACAGAAAGTTTCTTTTCTGTTGAAAACACCACTCCATACATATATATGGGGAGGTACAAGCTCCAACTCGGTTTTACAGTGAAAACTGCAGGAACTTCAATTCGGCATTAGGAATCAGTCTGAGAAACCAGAGTAAAATTTTCTCCTGCAACCAGTTCCCTTGGTGCTAAATGAACGAATGTCTCTCCACATGCTCATTTCAGAGAGATAATTGTGTGTGAAAGCCGTCTTTCACAAGCTTGTTTGGAACACAAAGATTCTTTTCACTTGCAAACTCCACTCCATAGAAATATATGTGGAGGTACTAGCTCTAACTCTGTTTTACAGGGAAAACTGCATTAACTTCAAACCGGCACTAGGAAACAGACTGAGAAACCAGAGTAAAAGTTTCTCCTGCAACCCGTTCCCTTGGTGCTAGATGAACGAACGTCTCTCCACATGCTCAGTTCTGAGAGATAATTGTGTGTGAAAGCCGGCCTTCACCTAGCTTGTTGGGAACAGAAAGTTTCTTTTCTGTTGAAAACACCACTCCATACATATATATGAGGAGGTACAAGCTCCAACTCTGTTTTACAGTGAAAACTGCAGGAACTTCAAACCGGCACTGGGAAACAGACTGAGAAACCAGAGTAAAGTTTTCCCTGCAACCCGTTCCCTTGGTGCTAGTTGAACGAACGTCTTTCCACATGCTCAGTTCTGAGAGATATTTGTGTGTGAAAGCCGTCCTTCACCTTGCTTTTTCGGAACACAATGATTATTTACACTTGCAATCTCCACTCCATATATATGTATGGGGAGGTAGTAGCTCCAACTCGGTTTTACAGTGAAAACGACAGGAACTTCAAACCGGTACTAGGAAACAGACTGAGAAACCAGAGTAAAAGATTCTCCTGCAACCCGTTCCTTTGTTGCTAGATGAACGAACGTCTTTCCACATGCTAAGTTCTGAGAGAAAAGTGTGTGTGAAAGCCGTCCTTCACCAAGCTTGTCGGGAACAAAAAGTTTCTTTTCACTTGCAAACTCCACTCCATACATATATATGGGGAGGTACTAACTCTAACTCGTGTTTACAGTGAAAACTGCAGGAACTTCAAATCTGCACTAGGAAACAGACTGAGAAACTAGAGTAAAAGTTTCTCCTGCAACCCGTTCCTTTGTGCTATTTTAACGATCGTCTCTCCACATGCTCAGTTCTGAGATATAAGTGTGTGTGAAAGCCGTACTTCACCTTACTTGTTGGGAACACAATGATTATTTTCATTTGAAAAATCCACTCCATACATACGTATGAGGAGGTACAGGCTCCAACTCGGTTTTAGAGTGAAAACTGCAGGAAATTCAAACTGGCATTAGGAATCAGACTGAGAAACCAGAGTAAAAGTTTCTCCTGCAAACCGTTCCCTTGGTGCTAGATGAACGAACGTCTCTCCACATGTCCATTTCTGAGAGATAAGTGAGTGTGAAAGCCGTACTTCACCTAGCTTGTTGGGAACAAAAAGTTTCTTTTCAGTTGCAAAATCCACTCCATACATGTATATGGGGAGGTACTAGCTCCAACTCGGTTTTACAGTGAAAACTGCATTAACTTCAAACCGGCACTAGGAAACAGTCTGAGAATCCAGAGTAAAAGTTTCTCCTGCAACCCATTCCCTTGGTGCTAAATGAACGAATGTCTCTCCACATGCTCAGTTCAGAGAGAAAAGTGTGTGTGAAAGCCGTCTTTCCCAAGCTTGTTGGGAACACAAAGATTCTTTTCACTTGCAAACTCCACTCCATACAAATATATGGGGAGGTACTAGCTCCAACACGGTTTTACAGAGAAAACTGCAGGAACTTCAAACCGGCACTAGGAAACAGACTGAGAAACCAGAGTGAAAGTTTCTCCTGCAACCCGTTACATTGGTGCTAGATGAACGAACGTCTCTCCACATGCCCAGATCTGAGAGATAAGTTTGTGTGAAAGCCATCTTGCACCTTGCTTGTTGGGAACACAAAGTTTCTTTTAAGATGCAAAATCCACTCAATACATATATATGGGGAGGTACTAGCTACAACTCGGTTTTACAGTGAAAACTGTAGGAACTTCAAAACGGCACTAGAAAACAGACTGAGAAACCAGAGTAAAAGTTTCTCCTGCAAACCTTTCCCTTGGTGTTAGATGAACGAACGTCTCTCCACATGCTAAGTTCTGAGAGATAAGTGTGTGTGAAAGCAGTCCTTTACCTTTTTGTTGGGAACACAATGATTATTTTCATTTGCAAAATCCACTCCATACGTAAGTATGGGGAGGTACAGGCTCCAACTCGGTTTTAGAGTGAAAACTGCAGGAAATTCAAACTGGCATTAGGAATCAGACTGAGAAACCAGAGTAAAAGTTTCTCCTGTAAACCGTTCCCTTGGTGCTAGGTGAAAGAACGTCTCTCCACATGCTCAGTTCTGAGAGATACGTGTGTGTGAAAGCCTTCCTTCACTTAGCTTGTTGGGAACACAAAGTTTCTTTTCAGTTGCTAACTCCTCTCCATACATATATATGGGGTGGTACTAGCTCCAAATCGGTTTTACAGTGAAAACTGCAGGAACTTCAAACCGACACTAGGAAACAGACTGAGAAACTAGAGCAAAAGTTTCTCCTGCAACCCGTTCCCTTGGTGCTAGATGAACGAACGTCTCTCCACATGCTCAGTTCTGAGAGATAATTGTGTGTGAAAGCCGGCCTTCACCTAACTTGTTGGGAACAGAAAGTTTCTTTTCTGTTGAAAACACCACTCCATACATATATATGAGGAAGTATAAGCTCCAACTCGGTTTTACATTGAAAACTGCAGGAACTTCAAACCGGCACTGGGAAACAGACTGAGAAATCAGAGTAAAGTTTCTCCTGCAACCCGTTCCCTTGGTGCTAGATGAACGAACGTCTCTCCACATGCTCAGTTCTGAGAGATAAGTGTGTGTGAAAGCCGACCTTCAACTTGCTTGTTGGGAACACAAAGTTTCTTTTAAGTTGCAAAATCCACTCTATACATATATATGGGGAGGTAAGAGCTCCAACTCGGTTTTACAGTGACAACTGCAGGAACTTCAAAACGGCACTAGGAAACAGACTGAGAAATCAGAGTAAAAGTTTCTCCTGCAACCCGTTCCCTTTGTGCTATTTTAACGAACGTCTCTCCACATACTCAATTCTGAGATATATGTGTGTGTGAAAGCCGTCCTTTACCTTATTTGTTGGGAACACAATGATTATTTTCATTTGCAAAATCCACTCCATACATACGTATGGGGAGGTACTAGCTCCCACTCGGTTTTAGAGTGAAAACTGCAGGAAATTCAAACCGGCACTAGGAAACAGACTGAGAAACTACATTAATAGTTTCTCCTGCAAACCGTTCCCTTAGTGCTTGATGAACAAACGTCTCTCCACATGCTCATTTCTGAGAGATAATTGTGTGTGAAAGCCGGCCTTCACCTAGCTTGTTGGGAACAGAAAGTTTCTTTTCTGTTGAAAACACCACTCCATACATATATATGGGGAGGTACAAGCTCCAACTCGGTTTTACAGTGAAAACTGCAGGAACTTCAAATCGGCATTAGGAATCAGTCTGAGAAACCAGAGTAAAAGTTTCTCCTGCAACCAGTTCCCTTGGTGCTAAATGAACGAATGTCTCTCCACATGCTCATTTCAGAGAGATAATTGTGTGTGAAAGCCGTCTTTCACAAGCTTGTTTGGAACACAAAGATTCTTTTCACTTGCAAACTCCACTCAATAGAAATATATGTGGAGGTACTAGCTCTAACTCTGTTTTACAGGGAAAACTGCATTAACTTCAAACCGGCACTAGGAAACAGACTGAGAAACCAGAGTAAAAGTTTCTCCTGCAACCCGTTCCCTTGGTGCTAGATGAACGAACGTCTCTCCACATGCTCAGTTCTGAGAGATATTTGTGTGTGAAAGCCGGCCTTCACCTAGCTTGTTGGGAACAGAAAGTTTCTTTTCTGTTGAAAACACCACTCCATACATATATATGAGGAGGTACAAGCTTCAACTCAGTTTTACAGTGAAAACTGCAGGAACTTCAAACCGGCACTGGGAAACAGACTGAGAAACCAGAGTAAAGTTTTTCCTGCAACCCGTTCCCTTGGTGCTAGTTGAACGAACGTCTTTCCACATGCTCAGTTCTGAGAGATATTTGTGTGTGAAAGCCGTCCTTCACCTTGCTTTTTCGGAACACAATGATTATTTACAGTTGCAATCTCCACTCCATATATATGTATGGGGAGGTACTAGCTCCAACTCGGTTTTACAGTGAAAACGGCAGGAACTTCAAACCGGTACTAGGAAACAGACTGAGAAACCAGAGTAAAAGATTCTCCTGCAACCCGTTCCTTTGTGCTATTTTAACGATCGTCTCTCCACATGCTCAGTTCTGAGATATAAGTGTGTGTGAAAGCCGTACTTCACCTTACTTGTTGGGAACACAATGATTATTTTCATTTGAAAAATCCACTCCATACATACGTATGAGGAGGTACAGGCTCCAACTCGGTTTTAGAGTGAAAACTGCAGGAAATTCAAACTGGCATTAGGAATCAGACTGAGAAACCAGAGTAAAAGTTTCTCCTGCAAACCGTTCCCTTGGTGCTAGATGAACGAACGTCTCTCCACATGTCCATTTCTGAGAGATAAGTGAGTGTGAAAGCCGTACTTCACCTAGCTTGTTGGGAACAAAAAGTTTCTTTTCAGTTGCAAAATCCACTCCATACATGTATATGGGGAGGTACTAGCTCCAACTCGGTTTTACAGTGAAAACTGCATTAACTTCAAACCGGCACTAGGAAACAGTCTGAGAATCCAGAGTAAAAGTTTCTCCTGCAACCCATTCCCTTGGTGCTAAATGAACGAATGTCTCTCCACATGCTCAGTTCAGAGAGAAAAGTGTGTGTGAAAGCCGTCTTTCCCAAGCTTGTTGGGAACACAAAGATTCTTTTCACTTGCAAACTCCACTCCATACAAATATATGGGGAGGTACTAGCTCCAACACGGTTTTACAGAGAAAACTGCAGGAACTTCAAACCGGCACTAGGAAACAGACTGAGAAACCAGAGTGAAAGTTTCTCCTGCAACCCGTTACATTGGTGCTAGATGAACGAACGTCTCTCCACATGCCCAGATCTGAGAGATAAGTTTGTGTGAAAGCCATCTTGCACCTTGCTTGTTGGGAACACAAAGTTTCTTTTAAGATGCAAAATCCACTCAATACATATATATGGGGAGGTACTAGCTACAACTCGGTTTTACAGTGAAAACTGTAGGAACTTCAAAACGGCACTAGAAAACAGACTGAGAAACCAGAGTAAAAGTTTCTCCTGCAAACCTTTCCCTTGGTGTTAGATGAACGAACGTCTCTCCACATGCTAAGTTCTGAGAGATAAGTGTGTGTGAAAGCAGTCCTTTACCTTTTTGTTGGGAACACAATGATTATTTTCATTTGCAAAATCCACTCCATACGTAAGTATGGGGAGGTACAGGCTCCAACTCGGTTTTAGAGTGAAAACTGCAGGAAATTCAAACTGGCATTAGGAATCAGACTGAGAAACCAGAGTAAAAGTTTCTCCTGTAAACCGTTCCCTTGGTGCTAGGTGAAAGAACGTCTCTCCACATGCTCAGTTCTGAGAGATACGTGTGTGTGAAAGCCTTCCTTCACTTAGCTTGTTGGGAACACAAAGTTTCTTTTCAGTTGCTAACTCCTCTCCATACATATATATGGGGTGGTACTAGCTCCAAATCGGTTTTACAGTGAAAACTGCAGGAACTTCAAACCGACACTAGGAAACAGACTGAGAAACTAGAGCAAAAGTTTCTCCTGCAACCCGTTCCCTTGGTGCTAGATGAACGAACGTCTCTCCACATGCTCAGTTCTGAGAGATAATTGTGTGTGAAAGCCGGCCTTCACCTAACTTGTTGGGAACAGAAAGTTTCTTTTCTGTTGAAAACACCACTCCATACATATATATGAGGAAGTATAAGCTCCAACTCGGTTTTACATTGAAAACTGCAGGAACTTCAAACCGGCACTGGGAAACAGACTGAGAAATCAGAGTAAAGTTTCTCCTGCAACCCGTTCCCTTGGTGCTAGATGAACGAACGTCTCTCCACATGCTCAGTTCTGAGAGATAAGTGTGTGTGAAAGCCGACCTTCAACTTGCTTGTTGGGAACACAAAGTTTCTTTTAAGTTGCAAAATCCACTCTATACATATATATGGGGAGGTAAGAGCTCCAACTCGGTTTTACAGTGACAACTGCAGGAACTTCAAAACGGCACTAGGAAACAGACTGAGAAATCAGAGTAAAAGTTTCTCCTGCAACCCGTTCCCTTTGTGCTATTTTAACGAACGTCTCTCCACATACTCAATTCTGAGATATATGTGTGTGTGAAAGCCGTCCTTTACCTTATTTGTTGGGAACACAATGATTATTTTCATTTGCAAAATCCACTCCATACATACGTATGGGGAGGTACTAGCTCCCACTCGGTTTTAGAGTGAAAACTGCAGGAAATTCAAACCGGCACTAGGAAACAGACTGAGAAACTACATTAATAGTTTCTCCTGCAAACCGTTCCCTTAGTGCTTGATGAACAAACGTCTCTCCACATGCTCATTTCTGAGAGATAATTGTGTGTGAAAGCCGGCCTTCACCTAGCTTGTTGGGAACAGAAAGTTTCTTTTCTGTTGAAAACACCACTCCATACATATATATGGGGAGGTACAAGCTCCAACTCGGTTTTACAGTGAAAACTGCAGGAACTTCAAATCGGCATTAGGAATCAGTCTGAGAAACCAGAGTAAAAGTTTCTCCTGCAACCAGTTCCCTTGGTGCTAAATGAACGAATGTCTCTCCACATGCTCATTTCAGAGAGATAATTGTGTGTGAAAGCCGTCTTTCACAAGCTTGTTTGGAACACAAAGATTCTTTTCACTTGCAAACTCCACTCCATAGAAATATATGTGGAGGTACTAGCTCTAACTCTGTTTTACAGGGAAAACTGCATTAACTTCAAACCGGCACTAGGAAACAGACTGAGAAACCAGAGTAAAAGTTTCTCCTGCAACCCGTTCCCTTGGTGCTAGATGAACGAACGTCTCTCCACATGCTCAGTTCTGAGAGATATTTGTGTGTGAAAGCCGGCCTTCACCTAGCTTGTTGGGAACAGAAAGTTTCTTTTCTGTTGAAAACACCACTCCATACATATATATGAGGAGGTACAAGCTTCAACTCAGTTTTACAGTGAAAACTGCAGGAACTTCAAACCGGCACTGGGAAACAGACTGAGAAACCAGAGTAAAGTTTTTCCTGCAACCCGTTCCCTTGGTGCTAGTTGAACGAACGTCTTTCCACATGCTCAGTTCTGAGAGATATTTGTGTGTGAAAGCCGTCCTTCACCTTGCTTTTTCGGAACACAATGATTATTTACAGTTGCAATCTCCACTCCATATATATGTATGGGGAGGTACTAGCTCCAACTCGGTTTTACAGTGAAAACGGCAGGAACTTCAAACCGGTACTAGGAAACAGACTGAGAAACCAGAGTAAAAGATTCTCCTGCAACCCGATCCTTTGTTGCTAGATGAACGAACGTCTTTCCACATGCTAAGTTCTGAGAGATAAGTGTGTGTGAAAGCCGTCCTTCACCAAGCTTGTCGGGAACAAAAAGTTTCTTTTCACTTGCAAACTCCACTCCATACATATATATGGGGAGGTACTAACTCTAACTCGTGTTTACAGTGAAAACTGCAGGAACTTCAAATCTGCACTAGGAAACAGACTGAGAAATTAGAGTAAAAGTTTCTCCTGCAACCCGTTCCTTTGTGCTATTTTAACGAACGTCTCTCCACATGCTCAGTTCTGAGATATAAGTGTGTGTGAAAGCCATACTTCACCTTACTTGTTGGGAACACAATGATTATTTTCATTTGAAAAATCCACTCCATACATACGTATGGGGAGGTACAGGCTCCAACTCGGTTTTAGAGTGAAAACTGCAGGAAATTCAAACTGGCATTAGGAATCAGACTGAGAAACCAGAGTAAAAGTTTCTCCTGCAAACCGTTCCCTTGGTACTAGATGAACGAACGTCTCTCCACATGTCCATTTCTGAGAGATAAGTGAGTGTGAAAGCCGTACTTCACCTAGCTTGTTGGGAACAAAAAGTTTCTTTTCAGTTGCAAAATCCACTCCATACATGTATATGGGGAGGTACTAGCTCCAACTCAGTTTTACAGTGAAAACTGCATTAACTTCAAACCGGCACTAGGAAACAGACTGAGAATCCAGAGTAAAAGTTTCTCCTGCAACCCATTCCCTTGGTGCTAAATGAACGAATGTCTCTCCACATGCTCAGTTCAGAGAGAAAAGTGTGTGTGAAAGCCGTCTTTCCCAAGCTTGTTGGGAACACAAAGATTCTTTTCACTTGCCAACTCCACTCCATACAAATATATGGGGAGGTACTAGCTCCAACACGGTTTTACAGAGAAAACTGCAGGAACTTCAAACCGGCACTAGGAAACAGACTGAGAAACCAGAGTGAAAGTTTCTCCTGCAACCCGTTACATTGGTGCTAGATGAACGAACGTCTCTCCACATGCCCAGATCTGAGAGATAAGTTTGTGTGAAAGCCATCTTGCACCTTGCTTGTTGGGAACACAAAGTTTCTTTTAAGATGCAAAATCCACTCAATACATATATATGGGGAGGTACTAGCTACAACTCGGTTTTACAGTGAAAACTGTAGGAACTTCAAAACGGCACTAGAAAACAGACTGAGAAACCAGAGTAAAAGTTTCTCCTGCAAACCGTTCCCTTGGTGCTAGATGAACGATCGTCTCTCCACATGCTAAGTTCTGAGAGATAAGTGTGTGTGAAAGCAGTCCTTTACCTTTTTGTTGGGAACACAATGATTATTTTCATTTGCAAAATCCACTCCATACGTACGTATGGGGAGGTACAGGCTCCAACTCGGTTTTAGAGTGAAAACTGCAGGAAATTCAAACTGGCATTAGGAATCAGACTGAGAAACCAGAGTAAAAGTTTCTCCTGTAAACCGTTCCCTTGGTGCTAGGTGAAAGAACGTCTCTCCACATGCTCAGTTCTGAGAGATACGTGTGTGTGAAAGCCTTCCTTCACTTAGCTTGTTGGGAACACAAAGTTTCTTTTCAGTTGCTAACTCCTCTCCATACATATATATGGGGTGGTACTAGCTCCAAATCGGTTTTACAGTGAAAACTGCAGGAACTTCAAACCGACACTAGGAAACAGACTGAGAAACTAGAGCAAAAGTTTCTCCTGCAACCCGTTCCCTTGGTGCTAGATGAACGAACGTCTCTCCACATGCTCAGTTCTGAGAGATAATTGTGTGTGAAAGCCGGCCTTCACCTAACTTGTTGGGAACAGAAAGTTTCTTTTCTGTTGAAAACACCACTCCATACATATATATGAGGAAGTACAAGCTCCAACTCGGTTTTACATTGAAAACTGCAGGAACTTCAAACCGGCACTGGGAAACAGACTGAGAAATCAGAGTAAAGTTTCTCCTGCAACCCGTTCCCTTGGTGCTAGATGAACGAACGTCTCTCCACATGCTCAGATCTGAGAGATAAGTGTGTGTGAAAGCCGACCTTCAACTTGCTTGTTGGGAACACAAAGTTTCTTTTAAGTTGCAAAATCCACTCTATACATATATATGGGGAGGTAAGAGCTCCAACTCGGTTTTACAGTGACAACTGCAGGAACTTCAAAACGGCACTAGGAAACAGACTGAGAAATCAGAGTAAAAGTTTCTCCTGCAACCCGTTCCCTTTGTGCTATTTTAACGAACGTCTCTCCACATACTCAATTCTGAGATATATGTGTGTGTGAAAGCCGTCCTTTACCTTATTTGTTGGGAACACAATGATTATTTTCATTTGCAAAATCCACTCCATACATACGTATGGGGAGGTACTAGCTCCCACTCGGTTTTAGAGTGAAAACTGCAGGAAATTCAAACCGGCACTAGGAAACAGACTGAGAAACTACATTAATAGTTTCTCCTGCAAACCGTTCCCTTAGTGCTTGATGAACAAACGTCTCTCCACATGCTCATTTCTGAGAGATAATTGTGTGTGAAAGCCGGCCTTCACCTAGCTTGTTGGGAACAGAAAGTTTCTTTTCTGTTGAAAACACCACTCCATACATATATATGGGGAGGTACAAGCTCCAACTCGGTTTTACAGTGAAAACTGCAGGAACTTCAAATCGGCATTAGGAATCAGTCTGAGAAACCAGAGTAAAAGTTTCTCCTGCAACCAGTTCCCTTGGTGCTAAATGAACGAATGTCTCTCCACATGCTCATTTCAGAGAGATAATTGTGTGTGAAAGCCGTCTTTCACAACCTTGTTTGGAACACAAAGATTCTTTTCACTTGCAAACTCCACTCCATAGAAATATATGTGGAGGTACTAGCTCTAACTCTGTTTTACAGGGAAAACTGCATTAACTTCAAACCGGCACTAGGAAACAGACTGAGAAACCAGAGTAAAAGTTTCTCCTGCAACCCGTTCCCTTGGTGCTAGATGAACGAACGTCTCTCCACATGCTCAGTTCTGAGAGATATTTGTGTGTGAAAGCCGGCCTTCACCTAGCTTGTTGGGAACAGAAAGTTTCTTTTCTGTTGAAAACACCACTCCATACATATATATGAGGAGGTACAAGCTTCAACTCAGTTTTACAGTGAAAACTGCAGGAACTTCAAACCGGCACTGGGAAACAGACTGAGAAACCAGAGTAAAGTTTTTCCTGCAACCCGTTCCCTTGGTGCTAGTTGAACGAACGTCTTTCCACATGCTCAGTTCTGAGAGATATTTGTGTGTGAAAGCCGTCCTTCACCTTGCTTTTTCGGAACACAATGATTATTTACAGTTGCAATCTCCACTCCATATATATGTATGGGGAGGTACTAGCTCCAACTCGGTTTTACAGTGAAAACGGCAGGAACTTCAAACCGGTACTAGGAAACAGACTGAGAAACCAGAGTAAAAGATTCTCCTGCAACCCGTTCCTTTGTTGCTAGATGAACGAACGTCTTTCCACATGCTAAGTTCTGAGAGATAAGTGTGTGTGAAAGCCGTCCTTCACCAAGCTTGTCGGGAACAAAAAGTTTCTTTTCACTTGCAAACTCCACTCCATACATATATATGGGGAGGTACTAACTCTAACTCGTGTTTACAGTGAAAACTGCAGGAACTTCAAATCTGCACTAGGAAACAGACTGAGAAATTAGAGTAAAAGTTTCTCCTGCAACCCGTTCCTTTGTGCTATTTTAACGAACGTCTCTCCACATGCTCAGTTCTGAGATATAAGTGTGTGTGAAAGCCATACTTCACCTTACTTGTTGGGAACACAATGATTATTTTCATTTGAAAAATCCACTCCATACATACGTATGGGGAGGTACAGGCTCCAACTCGGTTTTAGAGTGAAAACTGCAGGAAATTCAAACTGGCATTAGGAATCAGACTGAGAAACCAGAGTAAAAGTTTCTCCTGCAAACCGTTCCCTTGGTACTAGATGAACGAACGTCTCTCCACATGTCCATTTCTGAGAGATAAGTGAGTGTGAAAGCCGTACTTCACCTAGCTTGTTGGGAACAAAAAGTTTCTTTTCAGTTGCAAAATCCACTCCATACATGTATATGGGGAGGTACTAGCTCCAACTCGGTTTTACAGTGAAAACTGCATTAACTTCAAACCGGCACTAGGAAACAGACTGAGAATCCAGAGTAAAAGTTTCTCCTGCAACCCATTCCCTTGGTGCTAAATGAACGAATGTCTCTCCACATGCTCAGTTCAGAGAGAAAAGTGTGTGTGAAAGCCGTCTTTCCCAAGCTTGTTGGGAACACAAAGATTCTTTTCACTTGCCAACTCCACTCCATACAAATATATGGGGAGGTACTAGCTCCAACACGGTTTTACAGAGAAAACTGCAGGAACTTCAAACCGGCACTAGGAAACAGACTGAGAAACCAGAGTGAAAGTTTCTCCTGCAACCCGTTACATTGGTGCTAGATGAACGAACGTCTCTCCACATGCCCAGATCTGAGAGATAAGTTTGTGTGAAAGCCATCTTGCACCTTGCTTGTTGGGAACACAAAGTTTCTTTTAAGATGCAAAATCCACTCAATACATATATATGGGGAGGTACTAGCTACAACTCGGTTTTACAGTGAAAACTGTAGGAACTTCAAAACGGCACTAGAAAACAGACTGAGAAACCAGAGTAAAAGTTTCTCCTGCAAACCGTTCCCTTGGTGCTAGATGAACGATCGTCTCTCCACATGCTAAGTTCTGAGAGATAAGTGTGTGTGAAAGCAGTCCTTTACCTTTTTGTTGGGAACACAATGATTATTTTCATTTGCAAAATCCACTCCATACGTACGTATGGGGAGGTACAGGCTCCAACTCGGTTTTAGAGTGAAAACTGCAGGAAATTCAAACTGGCATTAGGAATCAGACTGAGAAACCAGAGTAAAAGTTTCTCCTGTAAACCGTTCCCTTGGTGCTAGGTGAAAGAACGTCTCTCCACATGCTCAGTTCTGAGAGATACGTGTGTGTGAAAGCCTTCCTTCACTTAGCTTGTTGGGAACACAAAGTTTCTTTTCAGTTGCTAACTCCTCTCCATACATATATATGGGGTGGTACTAGCTCCAAATCGGTTTTACAGTGAAAACTGCAGGAACTTCAAACCGACACTAGGAAACAGACTGAGAAACTAGAGCAAAAGTTTCTCCTGCAACCCGTTCCCTTGGTGCTAGATGAACGAACGTCTCTCCACATGCTCAGTTCTGAGAGATAATTGTGTGTGAAAGCCGGCCTTCACCTAACTTGTTGGGAACAGAAAGTTTCTTTTCTGATGAAAACACCACTCCATACATATATATGAGGAGGTACAAGCTCCAACTCGGTTTTACATTGAAAACTGCAGGAACTTCAAACCGGCACTGGGAAACAGACTGAGAAATCAGAGTAAAGTTTCTCCTCCAACCCGTTCCCTTGGTGCTAGATGAACGAACGTCTCTCCACATGCTCAGTTCTGAGAGATAAGTGTGTGTGAAAGCCGACCTTCAACTTGCTTGTTGGGAACACAAAGTTTATTTTCAGTTGCAAATTCCACTGCATACATATATATGGGGAGGTACAAGCTCCTACTCGGTTTTACAGAGAAAACTGCAGGAACTTCAAACCGGCACTGGGAAACAGACTGAGAAACCAGAGTAAAGTTTCTCCTGCAACCCGTTCCCTTGGTGCTAGATGAACGAACGTCTCTCCACATGCTCATTTCTGAGATATAAGTGTGTGTGAAAGCCGTACTTCACCTTTCTTGTTGAGAACACAATGATTATTTTCATTTGCAAAATCCACTCCATACATACGTAAGGGGAGGTACTGGCTCCAACTCGGTTTTTAAGTGAAAACTGCAGGAACTTCAAACCGGCACTAGGAAACAGACTGAGAAACCAGAGTAAAAGTTTCTCCTGCAAACCTTTCCCTTGGTACTAGGTGAACGAACGTCTCTCCACATGCTCAGATCTCAGAGATAATTGTGTGTAAAAGCCGGCCTTCACCTAGCTTGTTGGGAATAGAAAGTTTCTTTTCTGTTGAAAACACCAATCCATACATATATATGGGATGGTACAAGCTCCAACTCGGTTTTACAATGAAAACTGCAGGAGCTTCAAATCGGCACTAGGAAACAGACTTAGAAACCAGAGTAAAAGTTTCTCCTGCAAACAATTCCCTTGGTGCTAGCTGAACGAACGTCTCTCCACATGCTCAGTTCTGAGAGATATGTGTGTGTGAAAGGCGTCCTTCACTTTACTTGTTGGGAACACAAAGTTTCTTTTCAGTTGCAACACCACTCCATACATATATATGGGTATGTACCAGGTCCAACACGGTTTTACAGTGAAAACTGCAGTAACAGCAAACCGCCACTAGGAAACAGACTGAGAAAACAGAGTAATGTTTCTCCTGCAACCAGTTCCCTTGGTGGTAGATAAACGAACATCTCTCCACATACTCAGTTCTGAGAGATAAGTGTGTGTGAAAGCCGTCCTTCAACTTGCTTGTTGGGAACACAAAGTTTATTTTCAGTTGCAAACCCCACTCCATAAATATATATGGGGATGTACTAGCTCCAACTCGGTTTTACAGTGAAAACTGCAGGAACTTCAAACCGGCACTAGGAAACAGACTGATAAACCAGAGTAAAAGTTTCTACTGCAACCCGTTCCCTTGGTGCTAGATGAACGAACCTCTCTCAAGATGGTCAGTTCTGAGAGTTAAGTGTGTGTGAAAGCCCTACTTCACATAGCTTGTTGGGAACACAAAGTTTCTTTTCAGTTGCAAACTCCACCCAATACATATATATGGGGAGATACTAGCTCCATATCTTTCTTACAGTGAAAACTGCAGGAACTTCTAACCGGCACTAGGAAACAGACTGAGAAACCAGAGTAAAAGTTTCTACTGCAACCAGTTCCCTTGGTGCTAGATGAACGAAATTCTCTCCACATTCTCAGTTCTGAGAGATATGTGTGTGTAAACGCAGTCCTTCACATATCTTGTTGTGAACACAAAGTCTCTTTTCAGATGCAAACTCCACTCCATACATTTATATGGGGAGGTTCTAGCTCCAACTCTGTTTTACAGTGAAAACTGCAGGATCTTCAAACTGGCACTAGGAAACAGACTGAGAAACCAGAGTAACAATTTCTACTGCAATCAGTTCCATTGGTGCTAGATGAAAGAACGTCTCTCCACATGCTCAGTTCTGAGAGATATGTGTGTGTGAAAGCCGTCCTTCACCTAGCTTGTTGGGAACACAAAGTTTCTTTTCAGTTGCAACTCCACCCCATACATATATATAGGTAGGTACTAGGTCCAACTCGGTTTTAAAGTGAAAACTGCAGGAAATTAAAACCGGCACTAGGAAACAGACTGAGAAACCAGAGTAAAAATTTCCCTGCAAGCCGTTCCCTTGGTGCTAGATGAACGAACGTCTCTCCACATGCTCTGTTCTGAATGTTAATTGTGTGTGAATGCCGTCCTTTACCTAGCTTGTTGGGAACACATAGTTTCTTTTCAGTTTCAAACTCAACTGTGTTCATATATATGGGGAGGTACTAGCTCAAACTCGGTTTTACAGTGAAAAATGCAGGAACTTCATACCGGCC
The DNA here is from genome assembly GCF_048773025.1 of Camelus bactrianus. Lineage (NCBI taxonomy): Eukaryota > Metazoa > Chordata > Mammalia > Artiodactyla > Camelidae > Camelus > Camelus bactrianus. Next base: position 3,290,711 of record NC_133566.1, read on the forward strand.
CTAGGTAACAGCATGAGAAACCAGAGAAAATGTTTTTACTGCAACCCATTCCCTTTGTGCTAGATGAACGAAAGTCTCTCCACATGCTCAGTTCTGAGAGATATGTGTGTGTGAAAGCCGTCCTTCACTTAGCTTGTTGGGAACACAAAGTTTCTTTTCAGTTGCAAACTGCACTCCATACATATATATGGGGAGGTACTAGCTCCAACTCGTTTTTGCAGTGAAAACTGCAGGAAATTCAAACCGGCACTAGGAAACAAACTGAGAAATCAGAGTAAAATTCTCCTGCAACCAGTTCCATTGGTGCAAGATGAACGAACTTCTCTCCACATTCTCAGTACTGAGAGATATTTGTGTGTAAAAGCCCTCCTTATCCTATCTTGTTGGGAACACAAAGATCATTTTCAGTTGCAAACTCCACTCCATACATATATATGGGTAGGTACTAGCTCCATCTCAGTTTTAGTGTGAAACCTGCAGGAACTTCAAACCGGCACTAGGAAACAGCCTGAGAAACCAGAGAAGAATTTGTCCTGCAAACCGTTCCCTTTGTTCTAGATGAACGAAAGTCTCTCACATGCTCAGTTTTGAGAGATATGTGTGTGTGAAAGCCGTCCTTCACCTAGCTTGTTGGGAACACAAAGTTTCTTTTAAGTTGCATACTTCTGTCCAAACATATATATGTGGAGGTACTAGCTCCAACTCTGTTTTACAGTGAAAATTGCAGGAACTTCAAACCGCCACTAGGAATCAGACTGAGAAACCAGAATAAAAGTTCCTCCTGCAAACCGTTCCATTTTTGCTAGATGAACGAACGACTATTCACATGCTCAGTTCTGAGGGATAAGTGTGTGTGAAAGTCGTCCTTCACCTAGCTTGTTGGGAACACAAAGTTTCTTTTCAGTTGCAAACTCCACTCCATATATAAATAAGTGAGGTACTAGCTCCAACACGGTTTTACAGTTAAAACTGCAGGAACATCAAACCGACACTAGGAAACAGAGTGAGAAACAAGAGTAAAAGTTTCCCCTTCAACCCGTTCACTTTGTGCTAGATGAACGAACGTCTCTCCACATGCTCATTTCTGAGAGAAAAGTGTGTGTGAAAGCCGTCCTTAACCTAGCTTGTTGGGAAAACAAAGTTTCTTTTAAGTTGCAAACTCCACTCCATACATTTATATGGGGAGGTACGAGCTCCAAATCTTTTTTACAGTGAAAACTGCAGGAACTTCAATCTGCCAGAAGGAAAAAGACTGAGAAACCAGAGTAAAAGTTTCCCTGCGAACCTTTCCCTTGGTGCTAGATGAACGATCGTCTCTCCACATGCTCAGTTCTGAGAGATAAGTGTGTGTGAAAGCCGTCCTTCACCTAGCTTGTTGGGAACACAATGTTTGTTTTCAGTTGCAAAATCCACTCCATACTTATATATGGGGAGGTACTAGCTCCAACTCGGTTTTACAGTGAAAACTGCAGGAACTTCAAACCGGCCCTAGGAAACAGCCTGAGAAACCAGAGAAAAACTTTTCCTGCAACCCGTTCCCTTTGTGCTAGATGAACGAATGTCTCTCTACATGTTCACTTCTGAGAGGTAAGTGTGTGTGAAAGCCGTCCTTCACCTAGCTTTTTGGGAACACAAAGAATCTTTTCAGTTGCAAACTCTACTTCTTACATATATATGGCGATATACAAGCTCCAACTCGTTTTTACAGTGAAAACTGCAGGAACGTCAAAACGGCACTAGGAAACAGACTGAGAAACCAGAGTAAAAGTTTCTCCTGCAACCCGTTCCCTTGGTGCTAGGTGAACGAACGTCTCTCCACATCTTTACTTCTGGGAGATAAGGGTGTGTGAAAGCTGTCCTTCAACTAGCTTGTTGGGAACACACAGTTTCTTTTCTGTTGCATAATTCACTCCATATATATATATGTAGAGGTACTAGCTCCAACTCTGTTTTACATTGATATCTGCAGGAAGTTCATACCGGCACTAGGAAACAGACTGAGAAACCAGAGAAAAGTTTCCCTTGCAACCCGTTCCTTTTGTGCTAGATGAACGAACATCTCTCCAGTTGCTCAGTTCTGAGAGATAAGTGTTTTTGAAAGCCGTCCTTCAACTAGCTTGTTAGGAACACAATGTTTCTTTTCAGCAGCAAACACCTATCCTTATATATATGTGGGTAGGTACTAGCTGCAAATCGGTTTTACAGTGAAAACTGCAGGAACTTCAAACCGGCACTAGGAAACAGACTGAGAAACCAGAGTATAAGTTTCTCTTGCAAAGCGTTCCCTTCGTGCTTGATGAACGAACGTCTCTCCACATGCTCAGTTCTGAGAGATATGTGTGTGTGAACGCATTCCTTCACCTAGATTTTGGGAACACAAAGTTTCTTTTTAGTTGTAAACTCCATTCCATATATATTTTGGGGAGGTACTAGCTCCAACTCGGTTTTACAGTGAAAACTGCAGGAATTTCAAAACGCCACTAGGAAACAGACTGAGAAACCAGAGTAAAAGTTTCCCCTGCAACCCGTTCCCTTTGTGCTAGATGAAAGAACGTGTCTCAACATGCTCATTTCTAAGAGATATGTGTGTGTTCAAGCCGTCCTTCACCTAGCTTGTTGGGAACACAAGGTTTCTCTTCAGTTGCAAACTCCACTCCATACATATATAGGGGGAGGTACAAGCTCCAACTCGGTTTTACAGTGAAAACTGCAGGAACTTCAAACCGCCACTAGGAAACAGACTGAGAAACCAAAGTAAAAGTTTCTCCTGCAAACCGTTCCCTTGTTGCTAGATGAATGAACGTCTCTTCACATGCTCAGTTCTGAGAGATAAGTGTGTGTGAAAGCCGTCCTTCACCTAGATTATTGGCAACACAAAGTTTCTTTTCAGTTGCAAACTCCACTCCATACATATATATGGGTAGGTAATAGCTCCAACTCTGTTTTACAGTGAAAATTGCAGGAACATCAAACCGCCACTAGGAAACAGACAGAGAAACCAGAGTAAAAGTTTCTCCTGCAACCCGTTCCATTTGTGCTAGATGAACGAAAGTCTCTCCACATGCTCAGCTTTGAGAGATATATGTGTGTGAAAGCCGTCCTTCACCTAGCTTGTTGGGAACACAAAGTTTCTTTTCAGTTGCATAATTCTGTCCAAATATATATATGTGGAGGTACTAGCTCCAACTCGGTTTTACAGTGAAAATTGCAGGAACTTCAAACCGCCACTAGGAAACAGTCTGAGAAACCAGAATAAAAGTTCCTCCTGCAACCCGTTCCATTTTTGCTAGATGAACGAATGACTATTCACATGCTCAGTTCTGAGGGATAAGTGTGTGTGAAAGTTGTCCTCCACCTAGCTTGTTGGGAACACAAAGCTTCTTTTCAGTTGCAAACTGCACTCCATATATAAATAAGTGAGATACTAGCTCCAAATCGTTCTTACAGTGAAAACTGCAGGAACTTCAAACCGCCACTAGGAAACAGACTGAGAAACCAGAGTAAAAGTTTCTACTGCAACCCGTTCCCTTGGTGCTAGATGAACGAACGTCTCTCAACATGTTCAGTTCTGAGATTTAAGTGTGTGTGAAAGCCGTGCTTCACATAGCTTGTTGGGAACACAAAGTTTCTTTTCACTTGCAAACTCCACTCCATACATATATATGGGGAGGTACTAGCTCCAACTCTGTTTACAGTGAAAACTGCAGGAACATCAAACCGCCACTAGGAAACAGACTGAGAAACCAGAGTAAAGTTTCTCCTGCAACCTGTTCCCTTGGTGGTAGATAAACGAACGTCTCTCCACATGCTCAGTGCTGAGAGATAAGTGTGTGTGAAAGCCGTCCTTCACCTTGCTTGTTGGGAACACAAAGTTTATTTTCAGTTGCAAACCCCACTCCATACATATATATGGGGATGTACTAGCTCCAACTCGGTTTTACAGTGAAAACTGCCGGAACTTCAAACCGGCACTAGGAAACAGACTGAGAAACCAGAGTAAAAGTTTCTACTGCAACCCGTTCCTTGGTGCTAGATAAACGAACGACTCTCAACATGCTCAGTTCTGAGAGTTAAGTGTGTGTGAAAGCCGTTCTTCACATAGCATGTTGGGAACACAAAGTTTCTTTTCAGTTGCAAAATCCACTCCATATATATATATGGGGAGGTACTAGCTCCAAATCGTTCTCACAGTGAAAACTGCAGGAACTGAAAACCGGCACTAGGAAACAGACTGAGAAACCAGAGTAAAAGTTTCTACTGCAACCCGTTCCCTTGGTGCTAGATGAACGAACGTCTCTCAACATGTTCAGTTCTGAGATTTAAGTGTGTGTGAAAGCCGTGCTTCACATAGCTTGTTGGGAACACAAAGTTTCTTTTCACTTGCAAACTCCACTCCATACATATATATGGGGAGGTACTAGCTCCAAATCGTTCTTACAGTGAAAACTGCAGGAACTTAAAACCGGCACTAGGAAACAGACTGAGAAACCAGAGTAAAAGTTTCTACTGCAACAAGTTCCCTTTGTGCTAGATGAACGAACTTCTCTCCACATTCTCAGTTCTGAGAGATATGTGTGTGTAAATGCCGTACTTCACCTATCTTGTTGTGAACACAAAGTCTCTTTTCAGATGCAAACTCCACTCCATACATTTATATGGGGAGGTACTAGCTCCAACTCTGTTTTACAGTGAAAACTGCAGGATCTTCAAACTGGCACTAGGAAACAGACTGAGAAACCAGAGTAAAAGTTTCTACTGCAATCAGTTCCATTGGTGCTAGATGAACGAACGTCTCTCCACATGCTTAGTTCTGAGAGATAAGTGTGTTTGAAAGACGTCCTTCACATAGTTTGTTGGGAACACAAAGTTTCTTTTCAGTTGCAACTCCACTCCATACATATATATGGGTAGGTACCAGGTCCAACACGGTTTTACAGTGAAAACTGCAGGAACAGCAAACCGCCACTAGGAAACAGACTGAGAAACCAGAGTAATGTTTCTCCTTCAACCAGTTCCCTTGGTGGTAGATAAACGAACATCTCTCCACATGCTCAGTTCTGAGAGATAAGTGTGTGTGAAAGCCGTCCTTCAACTTGCTTGTTGGGAACACAAAGTTTATTTTCACTTGCAAACCCCACTCCATACATATATATGGGGATGTACTAGCTCCAACTCGGTTTTACAGTGAAAACTGCAGGAAATTCAAACCGGCACTAGGAAACAGACTGAGAAACCTGAGTAAAAGTTTCTACTGCAACCCGTTCCCTTGGTGCTAGATGAACGAACGTCTCTCAACATGGTCAGTTCTGAGAGTTAAGTGTGTGTGAAAGCCCTGCTTCACATAGCTTGTTGGGAACACAAAGTTTCTTTTCAGTTGCAAACTCCACTCCATACATATATATGGGGAGATACTAGCTCCATATCTTTCTTACAGTGAAAACTGCAGGAACTTCAAACCGGCACTAGGAAACAGACTGAGAAACCAGAGTAAAAGTTTCTACTGCAACCAGTTCCCTTGGTGCTAGATGAACGAAATTCTCTCCACATTCTCAGTTCTGAGAGATATGTGTGTGTAAACGCAGTCCTTCACATATCTTGTTGTGAACACAAAGTCTCTTTTCAGATGCAAACTCCACTCCATACATTTATATGGGGAGGTACTAGCTCCAACTTTGTTTTACAGTGAAAACTGCAGGATCTTCAAACTGGCACTAGGAAACAGACTGAGAAACCAGAGTAACAATTTCTACTGCAATCAGTTCCATTGGTGCTAGATGAAAGAACGTCTCTCCACATGCTCAGTTCTGAGAGATATGTGTGTGTGAAAGCCGTCCTTCACCTAGCTTGTTGGGAACACAAAGTTTCTTTTCAGTTGCAACTCCACCCCATACATATATATAGGTAGGTACTAGGTCCAACTCGGTTTTAAAGTGAAAACTGCAGGAAATTAAAACCGGCACTAGGAAACAGACTGAGAAACCAGAGTAAAAATTTCCCTGCAAGCCGTTCCCTTGGTGCTAGATGAACGAACGTCTCTCCACATGCTCTGTTCTGAATGTTAATTGTGTGTGAATGCCGTCCTTTACCTAGCTTGTTGGGAACACATAGTTTCTTTTCAGTTTCAAACTCAACTGTGTTCATATATATGGGGAGGTACTAGCTCAAACTCGGTTTTACAGTGAAAAATGCAGGAACTTCATACCGGCCCTAGGTAACAGCATGAGAAACCAGAGAAAATGTTTTTACTGCAACCCATTCCCTTTGTGCTAGATGAACGAAAGTCTCTCCACATGCTCAGTTCTGAGAGATATGTGTGTGTGAAAGCCGTCCTTCACTTAGCTTGTTGGGAACACAAAGTTTCTTTTCAGTTGCAAACTGCACTCCATACATATATATGGGGAGGTACTAGCTCCAACTCGTTTTTGCAGTGAAAACTGCAGGAAATTCAAACCGGCACTAGGAAACAAACTGAGAAATCAGAGTAAAATTCTCCTGCAACCAGTTCCCTTGGTGCAAGATGAACGAACTTCTCTCCACATTCTCAGTACTGAGAGATATTTGTGTGTAAAAGCCCTCCTTATCCTATCTTGTTGGGAACACAAAGATCATTTTCAGTTGCAAACTCCACTCCATACATATATATGGGTAGGTACTAGCTCCATCTCAGTTTTAGTGTGAAACCTGCAGGAACTTCAAACCGGCACTAGGAAACAGCCTGAGAAACCAGAGAAGAATTTGTCCTGCAAACCGTTCCCTTTGTTCTAGATGAACGAAAGTCTCTCACATGCTCAGTTTTGAGAGATATGTGTGTGTGAAAGCCGTCCTTCACCTAGCTTGTTGGGAACACAAAGTTTCTTTTAAGTTGCATACTTCTGTCCAAACATATATATGTGGAGGTACTAGCTCCAACTCTGTTTTACAGTGAAAATTGCAGGAACTTCAAACCGCCACTAGGAATCAGACTGAGAAACCAGAATAAAAGTTCCTCCTGCAAACCGTTCCATTTTTGCTAGATGAACGAACGACTATTCACATGCTCAGTTCTGAGGGATAAGTGTGTGTGAAAGTCGTCCTTCACCTAGCTTGTTGGGAACACAAAGTTTCTTTTCAGTTGCAAACTCCACTCCATATATAAATAAGTGAGGTACTAGCTCCAACTCGGTTTTACAGTTAAAACTGCAGGAACATCAAACCGACACTAGGAAACAGAGTGAGAAACAAGAGTAAAAGTTTCCCCTTCATCCCGTTCACTTTGTGCTAGATGAACGAACGTCTCTCCACATGCTCATTTCTGAGAGAAAAGTGTGTGTGAAAGCCGTCCTTAACCTAGCTTGTTGGGAAAACAAAGTTTCTTTTAAGTTGCAAACTCCACTCCATACATTTATATGGGGAGGTACGAGCTCCAAATCTTTTTTACAGTGAAAACTGCAGGAACTTCAAACTGCCAGAAGGAAAAAGACTGAGAAACCAGAGTAAAAGTTTCCCTGCGAACCGTTCCCTTGGTGCTAGATGAACGATCGTCTCTCCACATGCTCAGTTCTGAGAGATAAGTGTGTGTGAAAGCCGTCCTTCACCTAGCTTGTTGGGAACACAATGTTTGTTTTCAGTTGCAAAATCCACTCCATACTTATATATGGGGAGGTACTAGCTCCAACTCGGTTTTACAGTGAAAACTGCAGGAACTTCAAACCGGCCCTAGGAAACAGCCTGAGAAACCAGAGAAAAACTTTTCCTGCAACCCGTTCCCTTTGTGCTAGATTAACGAATGTCTCTCCACATGTTCACTTCTGAGAGGTAAGTGTGTGTGAAAGCCGTCCTTCACCTAGCTTTTTGGGAACACAAAGAATGTTTTCAGTTGCAAACTCTACTTCTTACATATATATGGCGATATACTAGCTCCAACTCGTTTTTACAGTGAAAACTGCAGGAACGTCAAAACGGCACTAGGAAACAGACTGAGAAACCAGAGTAAAAGTTTCTCCTGCAACCCGTTCCCTTGGTGCTAGGTGAACGAACGTCTCTCCACATCTTTACTTCTGGGAGATAAGGGTGTGTGAAAGCTGTCCTTCAACTAGCTTGTTGGGAACACACAGTTTCTTTTCTGTTGCATAATTCACTCCATATATATATATGTAGAGGTACTAGCTCCAACTCTGTTTTACATTGATATCTGCAGGAAGTTCATACCGGCACTAGGAAACAGACTGAGAAACCAGAGAAAAGTTTCCCTTGCAACCCGTTCCTTTTGTGCTAGATGAACGAACATCTCTCCAGTTGCTCAGTTCTGAGAGATAAGTGTTTTTGAAAGCCGTCCTTCAACTAGCTTGTTAGGAACACAATGTTTCTTTTCAGCAGCAAACACCTATCCTTATATATATGTGGGTAGGTACTAGCTGCAAATCGGTTTTACAGTGAAAACTGCAGGAACTTCAAACCGGCACTAGGAAACAGACTGAGAAACCAGAGTATAAGTTTCTCTTGCAAAGCGTTCCCTTCGTGCTTGATGAACGAACGTCTCTCCACATGCTCAGTTCTGAGAGATATGTGTGTGTGAACGCATTCCTTCACCTAGATTTTGGGAACACAAAGTTTCTTTGTAGCTGTAAACTCCATTCCATATATATTTTGGGGAGGTACTAGCTCCAACTCGGTTTTACAGTGAAAACTGCAGGAATTTCAAAACGCCACTAGGAAACAGACTGAGAAACCAGAGTAAAAGTTTCCCCTGCAACCCGTTCCCTTTGTGCTAGATGAAAGAACGTGTCTCAACATGCTCATTTCTAAGAGATATGTGTGTGTTCAAGCCGTCCTTCACCTAGCTTGTTGGGAACACAAGGTTTCTCTTCAGTTGCAAACTCCACTCCATACATATATAGGGGGAGGTACAAGCTCCAACTCGGTTTTACAGTGAAAACTGCAGGAACTTCAAACCGCCACTAGGAAACAGACTGAGAAACCAAAGTAAAAGTTTCTCCTGCAAACCGTTCCCTTGTTGCTAGATGAATGAACGTCTCTTCACATGCTCAGTTCTGAGAGATAAGTGTGTGTGAAAGCCGTCCTTCACCTAGATTATTGGCAACACAAAGTTTCTTTTCAGTTGCAAACTCCACTCCATACATATATATGGGTAGGTAATAGCTCCAACTCTGTTTTACAGTGAAAATTGCAGGAACATCAAACCGCCACTAGGAAACAGACAGAGAAACCAGAGTAAAAGTTTCTCCTGCAACCCTTTCCATTTGTGCTAGATGAACGAAAGTCTCTCCACATGCTCAGCTTTGAGAGATATATGTGTGTGAAAGCCGTCCTTCACCTAGCTTGTTGGGAACACAAAGTTTCTTTTCAGTTGCATAATTCTGTCCAAATATATATATGTGGAGGTACTAGCTCCAACTCGGTTTTACAGTGAAAATTGCAGGAACTTCAAACCGCCACTAGGAAACAGTCTGAGAAACCAGAATAAAAGTTCCTCCTGCAACCCGTTCCATTTTTGCTAGATGAACGAATGACTATTCACATGCTCAGTTCTGAGGGATAAGTGTGTGTGAAAGTTGTCCTCCACCTAGCTTGTTGGGAACACAAAGCTTCTTTTCAGTTGCAAACTGCACTCCATATATAAATAAGTGAGATACTAGCTCCAAATCGTTCTTACAGTGAAAACTGCAGGAACTTCAAACCGCCACTAGGAAACAGACTGAGAAACCAGAGTAAAAGTTTCTACTGCAACCCGTTCCCTTGGTGCTAGATGAACGAACGTCTCTCAACATGTTCAGTTCTGAGATTTAAGTGTGTGTGAAAGCCGTGATTCACATAGCTTGTTGGGAACACAAAGTTTCTTTTCACTTGCAAACTCCACTCCATACATATATATGGGGAGGTACTAGCTCCAACTCTGTTTACAGTGAAAACTGCAGGAACATCAAACCGCCACTAGGAAACAGACTGAGAAACCAGAGTAAAGTTTCTCCTGCAACCAGTTCCCTTGGTGGTAGATAAACGAACGTCTCTCCACATGCTCAGTGCTGAGAGATAAGTGTGTGTGAAAGCCGTCCTTCACCTTGCTTGTTGGGAACACAAAGTTTATTTTCAGTTGCAAACCCCACTCCATACATATATATGGGGATGTACTAGCTCCAACTCGGTTTTACAGTGAAAACTGCCGGAACTTCAAACCGGCACTAGGAAACAGACTGAGAAACCAGAGTAAAAGTTTCTACTGCAACCCGTTCCTTGGTGCTAGATAAACGAACGACTCTCAACATGCTCAGTTCTGAGAGTTAAGTGTGTGTGAAAGCCGTTCTTCACATAGCATGTTGGGAACACAAAGTTTCTTTTCAGTTGCAAAATCCACTCCATATATATATATGGGGAGGTACTAGCTCCAAATCGTTCTCACAGTGAAAACTGCAGGAACTGAAAACCGGCACTAGGAAACAGACTGAGAAACCAGAGTAAAAGTTTCTACTGCAACCCGTTCCCTTGGTGCTAGATGAACGAACGTCTCTCAACATGTTCAGTTCTGAGATTTAAGTGTGTGTGAAAGCCGTGCTTCACATAGCTTGTTGGGAACACAAAGTTTCTTTTCACTTGCAAACTCCACTCCATACATATATATGGGGAGGTACTAGCTCCAAATCGTTCTTACAGTGAAAACTGCAGGAACTTAAAACCGGCACTAGGAAACAGACTGAGAAACCAGAGTAAAAGTTTCTACTGCAACAAGTTCCCTTTGTGCTAGATGAACGAACTTCTCTCCACATTCTCAGTTCTGAGAGATATGTGTGTGTAAATGCCGTACTTCACCTATCTTGTTGTGAACACAAAGTCTCTTTTCAGATGCAAACTCCACTCCATACATTTATATGGGGAGGTACTAGCTCCAACTCTGTTTTACAGTGAAAACTGCAGGATCTTCAAACTGGCACTAGGAAACAGACTGAGAAACCAGAGTAAAAGTTTCTACTGCAATCAGTTCCATTGGTGCTAGATGAACGAACGTCTCTCCACATGCTTAGTTCTGAGAGATAAGTGTGTTTGAAAGACGTCCTTCACATAGTTTGTTGGGAACACAAAGTTTCTTTTCAGTTGCAACTCCACTCCATACATATATATGGGTAGGTACCAGGTCCAACACGGTTTTACAGTGAAAACTGCAGGAACAGCAAACCGCCACTAGGAAACAGACTGAGAAACCAGAGTAATGTTTCTCCTTCAACCAGTTCCCTTGGTGGTAGATAAACGAACATCTCTCCACATGCTCAGTTCTGAGAGATAAGTGTGTGTGAAAGCCGTCCTTCAACTTGCTTGTTGGGAACACAAAGTTTATTTTCACTTGCAAACCCCACTCCATACATATATATGGGGATGTACTAGCTCCAACTCGGTTTTACAGTGAAAACTGCAGGAAATTCAAACCGGCACTAGGAAACAGACTGAGAAACCAGAGTAAATGTTTCTACTGCAACCCGTTCCCTTGGTGCTAGATGAACGAACGTCTCTCAACATGGTCAGTTCTGAGAGTTAAGTGTGTGTGAAAGCCCTGCTTCACATAGCTTGTTGGGAACACAAAGTTTCTTTTCAGTTGCAAACTCCACTCCATACATATATATGGGGAGATACTAGCTCCATATCTTTCTTACAGTGAAAACTGCAGGAACTTCAAACCGGCACTAGGAAACAGACTGAGAAACCAGAGTAAAAGTTTCTACTGCAACCAGTTCCCTTGGTGCTAGATGAACGAAATTCTCTCCACATTCTCAGTTCTGAGAGATATGTGTGTGTAAACGCAGTCCTTCACATATCTTGTTGTGAACACAAAGTCTCTTTTCAGATGCAAACTCCACTCCATACATTTATATGGGGAGGTACTAGCTCCAACTCTGTTTTACAGTGAAAACTGCAGGATCTTCAAACTGGCACTAGGAAACAGACTGAGAAACCAGAGTAACAATTTCTACTGCAATCAGTTCCATTGGTGCTAGATGAAAGAACGTCTCTCCACATGCTCAGTTCTGAGAGATATGTGTGTGTGAAAGCCGTCCTTCACCTAGCTTGTTGGGAACACAAAGTTTCTTTTCAGTTGCAACTCCACCCCATACATATATATAGGTAGGTACTAGGTCCAACTCGGTTTTAAAGTGAAAACTGCAGGAAATTAAAACCGGCACTAGGAAACAGACTGAGAAACCAGAGTAAAAATTTCCCTGCAAGCCGTTCCCTTGGTGCTAGATGAACGAACGTCTCTCCACATGCTCTGTTCTGAATGTTAATTGTGTGTGAATGCCGTCCTTTACCTAGCTTGTTGGGAACACATAGTTTCTTTTCAGTTTCAAACTCAACTGTGTTCATATATATGGGGAGGTACTAGCTCAAACTCGGTTTTACAGTGAAAAATGCAGGAACTTCATACCGGCCCTAGGTAACAGCATGAGAAACCAGAGAAAATGTTTTTACTGCAACCCATTCCCTTTGTGCTAGATGAACGAAAGTCTCTCCACATGCTCAGTTCTGAGAGATATGTGTGTGTGAAAGCCGTCCTTCACTTAGCTTGTTGGGAACACAAAGTTTCTTTTCAGTTGCAAACTGCACTCCATACATATATATGGGGAGGTACTAGCTCCAACTCGTTTTTGCAGTGAAAACTGCAGGAAATTCAAACCGGCACTAGGAAACAAACTGAGAAATCAGAGTAAAATTCTCCTGCAACCAGTTCCCTTGGTGCAAGATGAACGAACTTCTCTCCACATTCTCAGTACTGAGAGATATTTGTGTGTAAAAGCCCTCCTTATCCTATCTTGTTGGGAACACAAAGATCATTTTCAGTTGCAAACTCCACTCCATACATATATATGGGTAGGTACTAGGTCCATCTCAGTTTTAGTGTGAAACCTGCAGGAACTTTAAACCGGCACTAGGAAACAGACTGAGAAACCAGAGTAAAAGTTTCTCCTGCTATCCGTTCACTTGGTGCTAGATGAACGAACGTCTCTTCACATGCTCAGTTCTGAGAGAAAAGTGTGTGTGAAAGCCGTCCTTCACCTAGCTTGTTGGGAACACAATGTTTGTTTTCAGTTGCAAAATCCACTCCATACTTATATATGGGGAGGTACTAGCTCCAACTCTGTTTTACAGTGAAAACTGCAGGAACTTCAAACCGCCACTAGGAAACAGAATGAGAAACCAGAGTAAAAGTTTCTACTTCAAACCGTTCCCTTGGTGCTAGATGAAAGAACGTCTTTCCACATGCTCAGATCTGAGAGATAAGTGTGTGTGAAAGCCGTCCTTCACCTAGCTTGTTTGGAACACAATGTTTGTTTTCTGTTTCAAACTCAACTGTGTTCATATATATGGGGAGGTACTAGCTCCAACTGGGTTTTACAGTGAAAAATGCAGGAACTTCAAACCGGCCCTAGGAAACAGCCTGAGAAACCAGAGAAAAACTTTTCCTGCAACCCGTTCCCTTTGTGCTAGATGAACGAATGTCTCTCCACATGTTCAATTCTGAGAGGTAAGTGTGTGTGAAAGTCGTCCTCCACCTAGCTTGTTGGGAACACAAAGCTTCTTTTCAGTTGCAAACTGCACTCCATATATAAATAAGTGAGATACTAGCTCCAAATCGTTCTTACAGTGAAAACTGCAGGAACTTCAAACCGCCACTAGGAAACAGACTGAGAAACCAGAGTAAAAGTTTCTACTGCAACCAGTTCCCTTGGTGCTAGATGAACGAACTTCTCTCCACATTCTCAGTTCTGAGAGATATGTGTGTGTAAAAGCCGTCCTTCACCTATCTTGTTGTGAACACAAAGTCTGTTTTCAGATGCAAACACCACTCCATACATTTATATGGGGAGGTACTAGCTCCAACTGTGTTTTACAGTGAAAACTGCAGGAACATCAAACCGCCACTAGGAAACAGACTGAGAAACCAGAGTAAAGTTTCTCCTGCAACCAGTTCCCTTGGTGGTAGATAAACGAACGTCTCTCCACATGCTCAGTGCTGCGAGATAAGTTTGTGTGAAAGCCGTCCTTCACCTTGCTTGTTGGGAACACAAAGTTTATTTTCAGTTGCAAACCCCACTCCATACATATATATGGGGATGTACTAGCTCCAAATCTGTTTTACAGTGAAAACTGCCGGAACTTCAAACCGGCACTAGGAAACAGACTGAGAAACCAGAGTAAAAGTTTCTACTGCAACCCGTTCCTTGGTGCTAGATAAACGAACGACTCTCAACATGCTCAGTTCTGAGAGTTAAGTGTGTGTGAAAGCCGTGCTTCACATAGCTTGTTGGGAACACAAAGTTTCTTTTCACTTGCAAACTTCACTCCATACATATATATGGGGTGGTACTAGCTCCAAATCGTTCTTACAGTGAAAACTGCAGGAACTTAAAACCGGCACTAGGAAACAGACTGAGAAACCAGAGTAAAAGTTTCTACTGCAACAAGTTCCCTTGGTGCTAGATGAACGAACTTCTCTCCACATTCTCAGTTCTGAGAGATATGTGTGTGTAAATGCCGTTCTTCACCTATCTTGTTGTGAACACAAAGTCTCTTTTCAGATGCAAACTCCACTCCATACATTTATATGGGGAGGTACTATCTCCAACTCTGTTTTACAGTGAAAACTGCAGGATCTTCAAACTGGCACTAGGAAACAGACTGAGAAACCAGAGTAAAAGTTTCTACTGCAATCAGTTCCATTGGTGCTAGATGAACGAACGTCTCTCCACATGCTTAGTTCTGAGAGATAAGTGTGTTTGAAAGCCGTCCTTCACATAGTTTGTTGGGAACACAAAGTTTCTTTTCAGTTGCAACTCCACTCCATACATATATATGGGTAGGTACCAGGTCCAACACGGTTTTACAGTGAAAACTGCAGGAACAGCAAACCGCCACTAGGAAACAGACTGAGAAACCAGAGTAATGTTTCTCCTGCAACCAGTTCCCTTGGTGGTAGATAAACGAACGTCTCTCCACATGCTCAGTTCTGAGAGATAAGTGTGTGTGAAAGCCGTCCTTCAACTTGCTTGTTGGGAACACAAAATTTATTTTCAGTTGCAAACCCCACTCCATACATATATATGGGGATGTACTAGCTCCAACACGGTTTTACAGTGAAAACTGCAAGAACTTCTAACCGGCACTAGGAAACAGACTGAGAAACCAGAGTAAAAGTTTCTACTGCAACCCGTTCCCTTGGTGCTAGATGAACGAACGTCTCTCAACATGGTCAGTTCTGAGAGTTAAGTGTGTGTGAAAGCCCTGCTTCACATAGCTTGTTGGGAACACAAAGTTTCTTTTCAGTTGCAAACTCCACTCCATACATATATATGGGGGGATACTAGCTCCAAATCGTTCTTACAGTGAAAACTGCAGGAACTTCAAACCGGCACTAGGAAACAGACTGAGAAGCCAGAGTAAAAGTTTCTACTGCAACCATTTCCCTTGGTGCTAGATGAACGAACGTCTCTCCACATGCTCAGATCTGAGAGATAAGTTTGTGTGAAAGCCGTCCTTCACCTTGCTTGTTGGGAACACAAAGTTTCTTTTCAGTTGCAAACTCCACTCCATACATATATATGGGTAGGTACTAGCTCCATCTCAGTTTTAGTGTGAAATCTGCAGGAACTTCAAACCGGCACTAGGAAACAGCCTGAGAAACCAGAGTAAAAATTTGTCCTGCAACCCGTTCACTTTGTTCTAGATGAACGAAAGTCTCTCACATGCTCAGTTTTGAGAGATATGTGTGTGTGAAAGCCGTCCTTCACCTAGCTTTTTGGGAACACAAAGTTTCTTTTAAGTTGCATACTTCTGTCCAAACATATATATGTGGAGGTACTAGCTCCAACTCTGTTTTACAGTGAAAATTGCAGGAACTTCAAACCGCCACTAGGAATCAGACTGAGAAACCAGAATAAAAGTTCCTCCTGCAACCCGTTCCATTTTTGCTAGATGAACGAACGACTATTCACATGCTCAGTTCTGAGGGATAAGTGTGTGTGAAAGTCGTCCTTCACCTAGCTTGTTGGGAACACAAAGTTTCTTTTCAGTTGCAAACTCCACTCCATATATAAATAAGTGAGGTACTAGCTCCAACTCGGTTTTACAGTTAAAACTGCAGGAACATCAAACCGACACTAGGAAACAGAGTGAGAAACAAGAGTAAAAGTTTCCCCTTCAACCCGTTCACTTTGTGCTAGATGAACGAAAGTCTCTCCACATGCTCATTTCTGAGAGAAAAGTGTGTGGGAAAGCCGTCCTTAACCTAGCTTGTTGGGAAAACAAAGTTTCTTTTAAGTTGCAAACTCCACTCCATACATTTATATGGGGAGGTACGAGATCCAAATCTTTTTTACAGTGAAAACTGCAGGAACTTCAAACTGCCAGAAGGAAAAAGACTGAGAAACCAGAGTAAAAGTTTCCCTGCGAACCGTTCCCTTGGTGCTAGATGAACGATCGTCTCTCCACATGCTCAGTTCAGAGAGATAAGTTTGTTTGAAAGCCGTACTTCACCTATCTTGTTGGGAACACAAAGTTTCTTTTCATTTGCAAACTCCAGTCCATACATATATATGGGTAGGTACTAGCTCCAACTTGGTTTTACAGTGAAAACTGCAGGAACTTTAAACCGGCACTAGGAAACAGACTGAGAAACCAGAGTAAAAGTTTCTCCTGCTATCCGTTCACTTGGTGCTAGATGAACGAACGTCTCTTCACATGCTCAGTTCTGAGAGAAAAGTGTGTGTGAAAGCCGTCCTTCACCTAGCTTGTTGGGAACACAATGTTTGTTTTCAGTTGCAAAATCCACTCCATACTTATATATGGGGAGGTACTAGCTCCAACTCGGTTTTACAGTGAAAACTGCAGGAACTTCAAACCGCCACTAGGAAACAGACTGAGAAACCAGAGTAAAAGTTTCTATTTCAAACCGTTCCCTTGGTGCTAGATGAAAGAACGTCTCTCCACATGCTCAGATCTGAGAGATAAGTGTGTGTGAAAGCCGTCCTTCACCTAGCTTGTTTGGAACACAATGTTTGTTTTCTGTTTCAAACTCAACTGTGTTCATATATATGGGGAGGTACTAGCTCCAACTGGGTTTTACAGTGAAAAATGCAGGAACTTCAAACCGGCCCTAGGAAACAGCCTGAGAAACCAGAGAAAAACTTTTCCTGCAACCCGTTCCCTTTGTGCTAGATGAACGAATGTCTCTCCACATGTTCACTTCTGAGAGGTAAGTGTGTGTGAAAGCCGTCCTTCACCTAGCTTTTTGGGAACACAAAGAATCTTTTCAGTTGCCAACTCTAGTTCTTACATATATATGGCGATATACAAGCTCCAACTCGTTTTTACAGTGAAAACTGCAGGAACGTCAAACCGGCACTAGGAAACAGACTGAGAAACCAGAGTAAAAGTTTCTCCTGCAACCCGTTCCCTTGGTGCTAGGTGAACGAACGTCTCTCCACATTTTTACTTCTGGGAGATAAGGGTGTGTGAAAGCTGTCCTTCAACTAGCTTGTTGGGAACACACAGTTTCTTTTCTGTTGCATAATTCACTCCATATATATATATGTAGAGGTACTAGCTCCAACTGTGTTTTACATTAATATCTGCAGGAAGTTCATACCGGCACTAGAAAACAGACTGAGAAACCAGAGAAAAGTTTCCCTTGCAACCCGTTCCTTTTGTGCTAGATGAACGAACATCTCTCCAGTTGCTCAGTTCTGAGAGATAAGTGTTTTTGAAAGCCGTCCTCCAACTAGCTTGTTAGGAACACAATGTTTCTTTTCAGCAGCAAACACCAATCCTTACATATATGTGGGTAGGTACTAGCTGCAAATCGGTTTTACAGTGAAAACTGCAGGAACTTCAAACCGGCACTAGGAAACAGACTGAGAAACCAGAGTATAAGTTTCTCTTGTAACCCGTTCCCTTCGTGCTTGATGAACGAACGTCTCTCCACATGCTCAGTTCTGAGAGATATGTGTGTGTGAACGCCTTCCTTCACCTAGATTTTGGGAACACAAAGTTTCTTTTTAGTTGTAAACTCCATTCCATATATATTTTGGGGAGGTACTAGCTCCAACTCGGTTTTACAGTGAAAACTGCAGGAATTTCAAAACGCCACTAGGAAACAGACTGAGAAACCAGAGTAAAAGTTTCCCCTGCAACCCGTTCCCTTTGTGCTAGATGAAAGAACGTGTCTCAACATGCTCATTTCTAAGAGATATGTGTGTGTTCAAGCCGTCCTTCACCTAGCTTGTTGGGAACACAAGGTTTCTCTTCAGTTGCAAACTCCACTCCATACATATATAGGGGGAGGTACAAGCTCCAACTCGGTTTTACAGTGAAAACTGCAGGAACATCAAACCGCCACTAGGACACAGACAGAGAAACCAGAGTAAAAGTTTCTCCTGCAACCCGTTCCATTTGTGCTAGATGAACGAAAGTCTCTCCACATGCTCAGTTTTGAGAGATATATGTTTGTGAAAGCCGTCCTTCACCTAGCTTGTTGGGAACACAAAGTTTCTTTTCAGTTGCATAATTCTGTCCAAATATATATATGTGGAGGTACTAGCTCCAACTCGGTTTTACAGTGAAAATTGCAGGAACTTCAAACCGCCACTAGGAAACAGTCTGAGAAACCAGAATAAAATTTCCTCCTGCAACCCGTTCCATTTTTGCTAGATGAACGAATGACTATTCACATGCTCATTTCTGAGGGATAAGTGTGTGTGAAAGTCGTCCTCCACCTAGCTTGTTGGGAACACAAAGCTTCTTTTCAGTTGCAAATTGCACTCCATATATAAATAAGTGAGATACTAGCTCCAAATCGTTCTTACAGTGAAAACTGCAGGAACTTCAAACCGCCACTAGGAAACAGACTGAGAAACCAGAGTAAAAGTTTCTACTGCAACCAGTTCCCTTGGTGCTAGATGAACGAACTTCTCTCCACATTCTCAGTTCTGAGAGATATGTGTGTGTAAAAGCCGTCCTTCACCTATCTTGTTGTGAACACAAAGTCTCTTTTCAGATGCAAACACCACTCCATACATTTATATGGGGAGGTACTAGCTCCAACTCTGTTTTACAGTGAAAACTGCAGGAACATCAAATCGCCACTAGGAAACAGACTGAGAAACCAGAGTAAAGTTTCTCCTGCAACCAGTTCCCTTGGTGGTAGATAAACGAACGTCTCTCCACATGCTCAGTGCTGAGAGATAAGTGTGTGTGAAAGCCGTCCTTCACCTTGCTTGTTGGGAACACAAAGTTTATTTTCAGTTGCAAACCCCACTCCATACATATATATGGGGATGTACTAGCTCCAAATCGGTTTTACAGTGAAAACTGCCGGAACTTCAAACCGGCACTAGGAAACAGACTGAGAAACCAGAGTAAAATTTTCTACTGCAACCCGTTCCTTGGTGCTAGATAAACGAACGACTCTCAACATGCTCAGTTCTGAGAGTTAAGTGTGTGTGAAAGCCGTGCTTCACATAGCTTGTTGGGAACACAAAGTTTCTTTTCACTTGCAAACTTCACTCCATACATATATATGGGGTGGTACTAGCTCCAAATCGTTCTTACAGTGAAAACTGCAGGAACTTAAAACCGGCACTAGGAAACAGACTGAGAAACCAGAGTAAAAGTTTCTACTGCAACAAGTTCCCTTGGTGCTAGATGAACGAACTTCTCTCCACATTCTCAGTTCTGAGAGATATGTGTGTGTAAAAGCCGTTCTTCACCTATCTTGTTGTGAACACAAAGTCTCTTTTCAGATGCAAACTCCACTCCATACATTTATATGGGGAGGTACTATCTCCAACTCTGTTTTACAGTGAAAACTGCAGGATCTTCAAACTGGCACTAGGAAACAGACTGAGAAACCAGAGTAAAAGTTTCTACTGCAATCAGTTCCATTGGTGCTAGATGAACGAACGTCTCTCCACATGCTTAGTTCTGAGAGATAAGTGTGTTTGAAAGCCGTCCTTCACATAGTTTGTTGGGAACACAAAGTTTCTTTTCAGTTGCAACTCCACTCTATACATATATATGGGTAGGTACCAGGTCCAACACGGTTTTACAGTGAAAACTGCAGGAACAGCAAACCACCACTAGGAAACAGACTGAGAAACCAGAGTAATGTTTCTCCTGCAACCAGTTCCCTTGGTGGTAGATAAACGAACGTCTCTCCACATGCTCAGTTCTGAGAGATAAGTGTGTGTGAAAGCCGTCCTTCAACTTGCTTGTTGGGAACACAAAATTTATTTTCACTTGCAAACCCCACTCCATACATATATATGGGGATGTACTAGCTCCAACACGGTTTTACAGTGAAAACTGCAAGAACTTCTAACCGGCACTAGGAAACAGACTGAGAAACCAGAGTAAAAGTTTCTACTGCAACCCGTTCCCTTGGTGCTAGATGAACGAACGTCTCTCAACATGGTCAGTTCTGAGAGTTAAGTGTGTGTGAAAGCCCTGCTTCACATAGC
Source organism: Camelus bactrianus (assembly GCF_048773025.1). Classification (NCBI taxonomy): domain Eukaryota; kingdom Metazoa; phylum Chordata; class Mammalia; order Artiodactyla; family Camelidae; genus Camelus; species Camelus bactrianus. Next base: position 3,311,206 of record NC_133566.1, read on the forward strand.
TTGTTGGGAACACAAAGTTTCTTTTCAGTTGCAAACTCCACTCCATACATATATATGGGGGGATACTAGCTCCAAATCGTTCTTACAGTGAAAACTGCAGGAACTTCAAACCGGCACTAGGAAACAGACTGAGAAACCAGAGTAAAAGTTTCTACTGCAACCAGTTCCCTTGGTGCTAGATGAACGAAATTCTCTCCACATTCTCAGTTCTGAGAGATATGTGTGTGTAAAAGCCGTCCTTCACATATCTTGTTGTGAACACAAAGTCTCTTTTCAGATGCAAACTTCACTCCATACATTTATATGGGGAGGTACTAGCTCCAACTCTGTTTTACAGTGAAAACTGCAGGATCTTCAAACTGGCACTAGGAAACAGACTGAGAAACCAGAGTAAAAGTTTCTACTGCAATCAGTTCCATTGGTGCTAGATGAAAGAACGTCTCTCCACATGCTCAGTTCTGAGAGATATGTGTGTGTGAAAGCCGTCCTTCACCTAGCTTGTTGGGAACACAAAGTTTCTTTTCAGTTGCAACTCCACCCCATACATATATATAGGTAGGTACTAGGTCCAACTCGGTTTTAAAGTGAATACTGCAGGAAATTAAAACCGGCACTAGGAAACAGAGTGAGAAACCAGAATAAAAATTTCCCTGCAAGCCGTTCCATTGGTGCTAGATGAACGAACGTCTCTCCACATGCTCTGTTCTGAGAGATAATTGTGTGTGAATGCCGTCCTTTACCTAGCTTGTTGGGAACACAAAGTTTCTTTTCAGTTTCAAACTCAACTGTGTTCATATATATGGGGAGATACTAGCTCAAACTCGGTTTTACAGTGAAAAATGCAGGAACTTCATACAGGCCCTAGGTAACAGCATGAGAAAACAGAGAAAATGTTTTTACTTCAACCCGTTCCCTTTGTGCTAGATGAACGAAAGTCTCTCCACATGCTCAGTTCTGAGAGATTTGTGTGTGTGAAAGCCGTCGTTCAATTAGCTTGTTGGGAACACAAAGTTTCTTTTCAGTTGCAAACTGCACTCCATACATATATAAGGGTAGGTACTAGCTCCAAATCGTTTTTGCAGTGAAAACTGCAGGAACTTCAAACCGGCACTAGGAAACAAACTGAGAAATCAGAGTAAAAGTTTCTCCTGCAACCAGTTCCCTTGGTGCAAAATGAACGAACTTCTCTCCACATTCTCAGTACTGAGAGATATATGTGTGTAAAAGCCCTCCTTATCTTATCTTGTTGGGAACACAAAGATCATTTTAGTTGCAAACTTCACTCCATACATTTATATGGGAAGGTACTAGCTCCAACTCTGTTTTACAGTGAAAACTGCAGGATCTTCAAACTGGCACTAGGAAACAGACTGAGAAACCAGAGTAAAAGTTTCTACTGCAATCAGTTCCATTGGTGCTAGATGAAAGAACGTCTCTCCACATGCTCAGTTCTGAGAGATATGTGTGTGTGAAAGCTGTCCTTCACCTAGCTTGTTGGGAACACAAAGTTTCTTTTCAGTTGCAACTCCACCCCATACATATATATAGGTAGGTACTAGGTCCAACTCGGTTTTAAAGTGAATACTGCAGTAAATTAAAACCGGCACTAGGAAACAGAGTGAGAAACCAGAGTAAAAATTTCCCTGCAAGCCGTTCCATTGGTGCTAGATGAACGAACGTCTCTCCACATGCTCTGTTCTGAGAGATAATTGTGTGTGAATGCCGTCCTTTACCTAGCTTGTTGGGAACACAAAGTTTCTTTTCAGTTTCAAACTCAACTGTGTTCATATATATGGGGAGATACTAGCTCAAACTCGGTTTTACAGTGAAAAATGCAGGAACTTCATACAGGCCCTAGGTAACAGCATGAGAAAACAGAGAAAATGTTTTTACTTCAACCCGTTCCCTTTGTGCTAGATGAACGAACGTCTCTCCACATGCTCAGTTCTGAGAGATTTGTGTGTGTGAAAGCCGTCGTTCAATTAGCTTGTTGGGAACACAAAGTTTCTTTTCAGTTGCAAACTGCACTCCATACATATATAAGGGTAGGTACTAGCTCCAACTCGTTTTTGCAGTGAAAACTGCAGGAAATTCAAACCGGCACTAGGAAACAAACTGAGAAATCAGAGTAAAAGTTTCTCCTGCAACCAGTTCCCTTGGTGCAAGATGAACGAACTTCTCTCCACATTCTCAGTACTGAGAGATATATGTGTGTAAAAGCCCTACTTATCTTATCTTGTTGGGAACACAAAGATCATTTTAGTTGCAAACTCCACTCCATACATATATATGGGGAGGTACTAGCGCCAACTCTGTTTTACAGTGAAAACTGCAGGAACTACAAACCGGCACCAGGAAAGAGACTGAGAAACCAGAGTAAAAGTTTCTCCTGCAACCCGTTCCCTTGGTGCTAGATGAACGAACGTCTCTCCACATGCTCAGATCTGAGAGATATGTGTGTGTGAAAGCCGTCCATCACCTAGCATGTTGGGAACACAAAGTTTCTTTTAAGTTGCATACTTCTGCCCATATATATATATGTGGAGGTACTAGCTCCAACTCTGTTTTACAGTGAAAATTGCAGGAAATTCAAACCGCCACTAGGAATCAGAATGAGAAACCAGAATAAATGTTCCTCCTGCAAACCGTTCCATTTTTGCTAGATGAACGAACGACTATTCACATGCTCAGTTCTGAGGGATAAGTGTGTGTGAAAGTCGTCCTTCACCTAGCTTGTTGGGAACACAAAGTTTCTTTTCAGTTGCAAACTCCACTCCATATATAAATAAGTGAGATACTAGCTCCAACTCGGTTTTACATTTAAAACTGCAGGAACATCAAAACGACACTAGGATACAGAGTGAGAAACAAGAGTAAAAGTTTCCCCTTCAACCCGTTCACTTTGTGCTAGATGAACGAACGTCTCTCCACATGCTCATTTCTGAGAGAAAAGTGTGTGTGAAAGCCGTCCTTAACCTAGCTTGTTGGGAAAACAAAGTTTCTTTTAAGTTGCAAACTCCACTCCATACATTTATATGGGGAGGTACGAGCTCCAAATCTTTTTTACAGTGAAAACTGCAGGAACTTCAAACTGCCAGAAGGAAAAAGACTGAGAAACCAGAGTAAAAGTTTCCCTGCGAACCGTTCCCTTGGTGCTAGATGAACGATCGTCTCTCCACATGCTCAGTTCTGAGAGATAAGTTTGTGTGAAAGCCGTCCTTCAACTATCTTGTTGGGAACACAAAGTTTCTTTTCAGTTGCAAACTCCAGTCCATACATATATATGGGTAGGTACTAGCTCCAACTTGGTTTTACAGTGAAAACTGCAGGAACTTTAAACCGGCACTAGGAAACAGACTGAGAAACCAGAGTAAAAGTTTCTCCTGCTAACCGTTCACTTGGTGCTAGATGAACGAACGTCTCTTCACATGCTCAGTTCTGAGAGAAAAGTGTGTGTGAAAGCCGTCCTTCACCTAGCTTGTTTGGAACACAATGTTTGTTTTCAGTTGCAAAATCCACTCCATACTTATATATGGGGAGGTACTAGCTCCAACTCGGTTTTACAGTGAAAACTGCAGGAACTTCAAACCGCCACTAGGAAACAGACTGAGAAACCAGAGTAAAAGTTTCTACTTCAAACCGTTCCCTTGGTGCTAGATGAAAGAACGTCTCTCCACATGCTCAGATCTGAGAGATAAGTGTGTGTGAAAGCCGTCCTTCACGTAGCTTGTTTGGAACACAATGTTTGTTTTCTGTTTGAAACTCAACTGTGTTCATATATATGGGGAGGTACTAGCTCCAACTGGGTTTTACAGTGAAAAATGCAGGAACTTCAAACCGGCCCTAGGAAACAGCCTGAGAAACCAGAGAAAAACTTTTCCTGCAACCCGTTCCCTTTGTGCTAGATGAACGAATGTCTCTCCACATGTTCACTTCTGAGAGGTAAGTGTGTGTGAAAGCCGTCCTTCACCTAGCTTTTTGGGAACACAAAGAATCTTTTCAGTTGCCAACTCTTGTTCTTACATATATATGGCGATATACAAGCTCCAACTCGTTTTTACAGTGAAAACTGCAGGAACGTCAAACCGGCACTAGGAAACAGACTGAGAAACCAGAGTAAAAGTTTCTCCTGCAACCCGTTCCCTTGGTGCTAGGTGAACGAACGTCTCTCCACATCTTTACTTCTGGGAGATAAGGGTGTGTGAAAGCTGTCCTTAAACTAGCTTGTTGGGAACACACAGTTTCTTTTCTGTTGCATAATTCACTCCATATATATATATGTAGAGGTACTAGCTCCAACTCTGTTTTACATTGATATCTGCAGGAAGTTCATACCGGCACTAGGAAACAGACTGAGAAACCAGAGAAAAGTTTCCCTTGCAACCCGTTCCTTTTGTGCTAGATGAACGAACATCTCTCCAGTTGCTCAGTTCTGAGAGATAAGTGTTTTTGAAAGCCGTCCTTCAACTAGCTTGTTAGGAACACAAAGTTTCTTTTCAGCAGCAAACACCAATCCTTACATATATGTGGGTAGGTACTAGCTGCAAATCGGTTTTACAGTGAAAACTGCAGGAACTTCAAACCGGCACTAGGAAACAGACTGAGAAACCAGAGTATAAGTTTCCCTTGCAACCCGTTCCCTTCGTGCTTGATGAACGAACGTCTCTACACATGCTCAGTTCTGAGAGATATGTGTGTGTGAACGCATTCCTTCACCTAGATTTTGGGAACACAAAGTTTCTTTTTAGTTGTAAACTCCATTCCATATATATTTTGGGGAGGTACTAGCTCCAACTCGGTTTTACAGTGAAAACTGCAGGAATTTCAAAACGCCACTAGGAAACAGACTGAGAAACCAGAGTAAAAGTTTCCCCTGCAACCCGTTCCCTTTGTGCTAGATGAAAGAACGTGTCTCAACATGCTCATTTCTGAGAGATATGTGTGTGTTCAAGCCGTCCTTCACCTAGCTTGTTGGGAACACAAGGTTTCTCTTCAGTTGCAAACTCCACTCCATACATATATAGGGGGAGGTACAAGCTCCAACTCGGTTTTACAGTGAAAACTGCAGGAACTTCAAACCGCCACTAGGAAACAGACTGAGAAACCAAAGTAAAAGTTTCTCCTGCAAACCGTTCTCTTGTTGCTAGATGAATGAACGTCTCTTCACATGCTCAGTTCTGAGAGATAAGTGTGTGTGAAAGCCGTCCTTCACCTAGATTATTGGCACCACAAAGTTTCTTTTCAGTTGCAAACTCCACTCCATACATATATATGGGTATGTACTAGCTCCAACTCGGTTCTACAGTGAAAACTGCAGGAACTTCAAACCGCCACTAGGAACAGTCTGAGAAACCAGAATAAAAGTTCCTCCTGCAACCCGTTCCATTTTTGCTAGATGAACGAATGACTATTCACATGCTCAGTTCTGAGGGATAAGTGTGTGTGAAAGTCGTCCTCCACCTAGCTTGTTGGGAAAACAAAGCTTCTTTTCAGTTGCAAAATGCACTCCATATATAAATAAGTGAGATACTAGCTCCAAATCGTTCTTACAGTGAAAACTGCAGGAACTTCAACCCGCCAGTAGGAAACAGACTGAGAAACCAGAGTAAAAGTTTCTACTGCAACCAGTTCCCTTGGTGCTAGATGAACGAACTTCTCTCCACATTCTCAGTTCTGAGAGATATGTGTGTGTAAAAGCCGTCCTTCACCTATCTTTTTGTGAACACAAAGAATTTTTTCAGATGCAATCTCCACTCCATACATTTATATGGGGAGGTACTAGCTCCAACTCTGTTTTACAGTGAAAACTGCAGGAACATCAAACCGCCAATAGGAAACAGACTGAGAAACCAGAGTAAAGTTTCTCCTGCAACCAGTTCCCTTGGTGGTAGATAAACGAACGTCTCTCCACATGCTCAGTGCTGAGAAATAAGTGTGTGTGAAAGCCGTCCTTCAACTTGCTTGTTGGGAACACAAAGTTTATTTTCAGTTGCAAACCCCACTCCATACATATATATGGGGATGTACTAGCTCCAACTCGGTTTTACAGTGAAAACTGCCGGAAATTCAAACCGGCACTAGGAAACAGACTGAGAAACCAGAGTAAAATTTTCTACTGCAACCCGTTCCTTGGTGCTAGATAAACGAACGACTCTCAACATGCTCAGTTCTGAGAGTTAAGTGTGTGTGAAAGCCGTGCTTCACATAGCATGTTGGGAACACAAAGTTTCTTTTCAGTTGCAAAATCCACTCCATACATATATATGGGGAGGTACTGGCTCCAAATCGTTCTCACAGTGAAAATTGCAGGAACTGAAAACCGGCACTAGGAAACAGACTGAGAAACCAGAGTAAAAGTTTCTACTGCAACCAGTTCCCTTGGTGCTAGATGAATGAACTTCTCTCCTATTCTCAGTTCTGAGAGATATGTGTGTGTATAAGCCGTCCTTCACCTATCTTGTTGTGAACACAAAGTCTCTTTTCAGATGCAAACTCCACTCCATACATTTATATGGGGAGGTACTAGCTCCAACTCTGTTTTACAGTGAAAACTGCAGGATCTTCAAACTGGCACTAGGAAACAGACTGGGAAACCAGAGTAAAAGTTTCTACTGCAATCAGTTCCATTGGTGCTCGATGAAAGAATGTCTCTCCACATGCTCAGTTGTGAGAGATAAGTGTGTGTGAAAGCCGTCCTTCACCTAGCTTGTTGGGAACACAAAGTTTCTTTTCAGTTGCAACTCCACTCCATACATATATATGGGTAGGTACAAGGTCCAACTCGGTTTTACAGTGAAAACTGCAGGAACTTCAAACCGGCACTAGGAAACAGACTGAGAAACCAGAGTAAAAGTTTCCCTGCAAGCCGTTCCCTTGGTGCTAGATGAACGAACGTCTCTCCACATGCTCAGTTCTGAGAGATAAGTGTGTGTGAAAGCCGTCCTTTACCTAGCTTGTTGGGAACACAGTTTTTCTTTTCAGTTTCAAACTCAACTGTGTTCATATATATGGGGAGGTACAAGCACAAATTCGGTTTTACAGTGAAAAATGCAGGAACATCATACCGGCCCTAGGAAACAGACTGAGAAACCAGAGAAAATGTTTTTACTGCAACCCATTCCCTTTGTGCTAGATGAACGAAAATCTCTCCACATGCTCAGTTCTGAGAGATATGTGAGTGTGAAAGCCGTCCTTCACTTAGCTTGTTGGGAACATAAAGTTTCTTTTCAGTTGCAAACTCCACTCCATACATATATATGGGTAGGTACTAGCTCCAACTCGTTTTTAAAGTGAAAACTGCAGGAACTTCAAACCGGCACTAGGAAAAAAACTGAGAAATCAGACTAAAAGTTTCTCCTGCAAACAGTTCCCTTGGTGCTAGTTGAACGAACTTCTCTCCACATTCTCTGTACTGAGAGATATATGTGTGTAAAAGTCCTCCTTATCATATCTTGTTGGGAACACCAAGATCATTTTCAGTTGCAAACTCCACTCCATACATATATATGGGGAGGTACTAGCGCCAACCCTTTTTTACAGTAAAACTGCAGGAACTTCAAACCGGCACTAGGAAACAGACTGAGAAACCAAAGTAAAAGTTTCTCCTGCAACCCGTTCCCTTGGTGCTAGATGAACGAACGTCTCTCCACATGCTCAGCTCTGAGAGATAAGTCTGTGTGAAAGCCGTCCTTCACCTTACTTGTTGGGAACACAAAGTTTCTTTTCAGTTGCAAACTCCACTCCATACATATATATGGGTAGGTACAAGCTCCATCTCAGTTTTAGTGTGAAAACTGCAGGAACTTCAAACCGGCACTAGGAAACAGCCTGAGAAACCAGAGTAAAAGTTTGTCCTGCAACCCGTTCCCTTTGTGCTAGATGAACGAATGTCTCTCACATGCTCAGTTTTGAGAGATATGTGTGTGTGAAAGCCGTCCTTCACCTAGCTTGTTGGAACACAAAGTTGCTTTTCAGTTGCATACTTCTGTCCAAATATATATATGTGGAGGTACTAGCTCCAACTCGGTTTTACAGTGAAAATTGCAGGAACTTCAAACCGCCACTAGGAATCAGAATGAGAAACCAGAGTAAAAGTTCCTCCTGCAACCCGTTCCATTTTTCCTAGTTGAACGAACGACTATTCACATGCTCAGTTCTGAGGGATAAGTGTGTGTGAAAGTCGTCCTTCACCTAGCTTGTTGGGAACACAAAGTTTCTTTTCAGTTGCAAACTCCACTCCATACATAAATAAGTGAGGTACTAGCTCCAACTCGGTTTTACAGTTAAAACTGCAGGAACATCAAACCGACACTAGGAAACAGAGTGAGAAACCAGAGAAAAGTTTCCCTTGCTACCCGTTCCCTTTGTGCTAGATGAACGAAAATCTCTCCAGTTGCTCAGTTCTGAGAGATAAGTGTTTTTGAAAGCCGTCTTTCAACTAGCTTGTTAGGAACACAATGTTTCTTTTCAGCAGCAAACACCAATCCTCACATATATGTGGGTAGGTACTAGCTGTAAATCGGTTTTACAGTGAAAACTGCAGGAACTTCAAACCGGCACTAGGAAACAGACTGAGAAACCAGAGTAAAAGTTTCTCTTGCAACCCGTTCCCTTTGTGCTTGATGAACGAACGTCTCTCCACATGCTCAGTTCTGAGAGATATGTGTGTGTGAACGCCTTCCTTCACCTATATTTTTGGGAACACAAAGTTTCTTTTTAGTTGTAAACTCCATTCCTTATATATTTTGGGGAGGTAGTAGCTCCAACTCGGGTTACAGTGAAATCTGCAGGAATTTCAAAACGCCACTAGGAAACAGACTGAGAAACCAGAGTAAAAGTTTCTCCTGCAACCCCTTCCCTTCGTGCTAGAAGAACGAACGTCTAACCACATGCTCATTTCTGAGAGATAAGTGTGTGTGAACGCCGCCTTTCACCTGGCTTGTTCGGAACACAAAGATTCTTTCAGTTCCAAACTCCACTCCATACATATATATGGGGAGGTACTAGCTCCAACACGACTTTATAGTGAAAACTGCAGGAACATCAAACAGGCACTAGGAAAAAGACTGAGAAACCAGAGTAATAGTTTCTCTTTCAACCCATTCCCTTTTGCTAGAAGAACGAACGTCTATATACATGCTCAGTTCTGAGAGACAAGTGTGTGTGAAAGCCGCCTTTCACCTAGCTTGTTGGGAACACAAAGTTTCTTTTAAGTTGCAAACTCCACTCCATACATATATATGGAGAGGTACTGGCTCCAACTCGGTTTTACAGTGAAAACTGCAGGAACTTCAAACCGGAACTAGGAAACAGCCTGAGAAACCAGAGAAAAACATTCTCCTGCAACCCGTTCCCTTTGTGCTAGATGAAATAACGTCTCTCCACATGCTCATTTATGGGATATAAGTGTGTGTGAAAGCCGTCCTTCAACTAGATTGTTGGGAACACAAAGTTTCTTTTCAGTATCAAACATAACTCCATTAATATATATGGGAGGTACTAGCACCAACTCGGTTTTACAGTGAAAACTGCAGGAACTTCAAACCGGCCGTAGGAAACAGCGTGAGAAACCAGAATAAAGTTTCTCCTGCAACCCGTTCCCTTTGTGCTAGATGAACGAATGTCTCTCCACATGCTCAGTTCTGAGAAGTAGTTGTGTTTGAAAGCCTTCCTTCACCTACCTTGTTGGGAACACAAAGATTCTTTTCAGTTGAAATCCCTACTTCTTAAATATATATGGGGAGGTACTATCCCCAAATCGGTTTTACAGTGAAAACTGCAGGAACTTCAAACCGGCACTAGGAAACAGACTGAGAAACCAGAGTAAAAGTTTCCCCTGCAACCTGTTCCCTTTGTGCTAGATGAACGAAAGTCTCTCCACATGCTCAGTTCTGAGAGATATGTGTGTGTGAAAGCCGAATTCACCTAGCTTTTTGGGAACAAAAGATTCTTTTCAGTTGCAAATTACACTCCATACATATATATGGGGATGTACAAGCTCCAACTCGGTTTTACAGTGAAAACTGCAGCAACTTCATAACGGTACTAGGAAACAGACTGAGAAACCAGAGTAATAGTTAATCCTGCAACCCGTTCGCTTGGTGCTAGATGAACGAACGTCTCTCCACATGATCAATTCTGAGAGAAAAGTGTGTGTGAAAGCCGTCCTTCACCAAGCTTGTTGGGAAAATAAAGTTTCTTTTCAGTTGCAAATTCCAATCCATACATATATATGGGGAGGTACTAGCTCCGAAACGGTTTTACAGTGAAAACTGCAGGAACATCAAACCGGCACTATAAAACAGACTGAGAACCCAGAGTAAACTTTTCTCCTGCAACCCGTTCCCTTTGTGCTAGATGAAAGAAAGTCTTTCCACATGCTCAGTTCTGAGAGATAAGTGTGTGTGAAAGCCGTCCTTAACCTAGCTTGTTGGGAACACAAAGAATCTTTTCAGTTTCAAACTCTAATTCTTACATATATATGGGAATGTACTAGCTCCAACTCGTTTTTACAGTGACAACTGCTGGAACTTCAAACCGGCACTAGGAAACAGACTGAGAAACCAGAGTAAAAGTTTCTCCTGCAATGCGTTCCCTTCGTGCTAGATGAACGAACGTCTCTCCACATGCTCAGTTCAGAGAGATAAGTGTGTATGAACGCCGTACTTCACCTAGCTTTTTGGGAACTCAAAGTTTCTTTTCAGTTGTAAATTCCAATCAATACATATATATGGGTAGGTACTAGCTCCAACTCTGTTTTACAGTGAAAAATGCAGGAAATTCAATATGCCACTAGGAAAGAAAATGAGAAAACAGAGTAAATCTTTCTCTTGCAACCGGTTCCCTTGGTGCTAGATGAACGAACGTCTCCCCACATGCTCATTTCTGAGAGATAGGTGTGTGTGAAAGCCGTCCTTCACCTCGCTTCTTGTGAACATAAAGTTTCTCTTCAGTTGTAAACTCCAATCCATACATATATATGGGGAGGTACTAGCTTCAACTCGGTTTTACAGTGAAAACTGCAGGAACTTCAAACCGGCACTAGGAAACAGGTTGACAAACCAGAGAAAAAGTTTCTCCTGCAACCCGTTCCCTTTGTGATTGATGAACGAACGTCTCTCCACATGCTCAGTTCTGAGAGATAATTGTGTTAAAGCCGTCCTTCACCTAGCTTGTTGGGAACAAAAGATTCTTTTCAGTTGCAAATTCCACTCCATACGTCTATATGGGGATGTAAAGCTCCAACTCGGTTTTACAGTGAAAACTGCAGGAACTTCATAACGGCACTAGGAAACAGACTGAGAATCCAGAGTAAAAGTTACTACTGCAACCCGTTCCCTTTGTGCTAGATGAAAGAACGTCTCTCAACATGCTCAGTTCTGAGATATAATTGTTTGTGAAAGCCTTCATTCACCTTGCTTTTTGGGAACACAAAGATTCTTTTCACTTGCAAACTCCACTCCATATATATATATGGGGGGTACTAGCTCCAACAAAGTTTTACAATGTAAACTGCAGGAATTTCAAACCGGCACAAAGAAACAGACTGAGAAACCAGAGTAAATTTTCACCTGCAACCCGTTCCCGTGGTGCTAAGTGAAGGAACGTCTCTCCATATGTTCAGTTCTGAGAGATAAGTGTGTGTGAACGCCGCCTTTCACCTTGCTTGTTCGGAACACAAAGATTCTTTCAGTTCCAAACTCCACTCCATACATATATATGGGGAGGTACTAGCTCCAACACGACTTTATAGTGAAAACTGCAGGAACATCAAACAGGCACTAGGAAAAAGACTGAGAAACCAGAGTAATAGTTTCTCTTTCAACCCGTTCCCTTTTGCTAGAAGAACGAACGTCTATATAAATGCTCAGTTCTGAAAGACAAGTGTGTGTGAAAGCCGTCTTTCACCTAGCTTGTTGGGAACACAAAGTTTCTTTTCAGTTGCAAACTCCACTCCATACATATATATGGATAGGTACAAGCTCCAACTCGGTTTTACAGTGAAAACTGCAGGAACTTCAAACCGGCACTAGGAAACAGACTGAGAAACCAGAGTAAAAGTTTCTCCTGAAACCCGTTCCCTTTGTGCTAGATGAACGAACGTCTCTCCACGTGCCCAGTTCTGAGAGATATATGGGTTAAATCCGTCCTTCACATAGCTTGTTGGGAACTCAAGATTCTTTTGAGTTGCAAATACCACTCCATACGTATATACGGGGATGTACAAGCTCCAACTCGGTTTTATAGTGAAAACTGCAGGAACTTCTTAACTGCACTTGGAAACAGACTGAGAAACCAGAGTAAATCTTTCCCCTGCAACCCGTTCCCTTCGTGCTAGATGAACGAACGTCTATCCATATGCTCAGTTCTGAGAGATAAGTGTGTGTGAACGCCGTCCTTCACTTTGCTTGTTGGGAACACAAAGGTTCTCTTCAGTTGCAAACTCCAGTCCATACATATATATGGGGTGGTACTAGCTCCAACTCGGTTTTACAGTGAAAACTGCAGGAACTTCAAACCGGCACTAGGAAACAGACTGAGAAACTAGAGTAAAAGTTTCTCCTGCAACCCGTTCCCTTCGAGCTAGATGAACGAACGTCTCTCCACATGCTCAGTTCTGAGAGATAAGTGTGTGTGAAAGCCGTCCTTCACCTAGCTTTTTGGGAACACAAAGTTTCTTTTCAGTTGCAAACTCCACTCCATACATATATAGTGGGAGGTACAAGCTCCAACTCGGTTTTACAGTGAAAACTGCAAAAAATTCAAATCTGCACTAGGAAACAGACTGAGAAACCTGAGTAAAGTTTCCCCTGCAACCCGTTCCCTTGGTGCTAGATGAACGAAAATCTATCCACATGCTCAGTTCTGAGAGATAAGTGTGTGTGAAATCCGTGCTTCAACTAGCTTGTTGGGAACACAAAGTTTCTTTTCAGTTGTAAACTCCATACCATACATATACATGGGGAGGTATTAGAACCAAATTGGTTTTACAGTGTATATTGCAGGAACTTCAAACCGGCAGTAGGAAATAGACTGAGAAACCTGAGTAAAAGTTTCCCTTGCAACCCGTTCCCTAGGTGCTAGAAGAACGAACATCTCTCCACATGCTCAGTTCTGAGACATAAGTGTGTGTGAAAGCCTTCCTTCACCTAGCTTGTTGGGAAAACAAAGTTTCTTTTCAGTTGCAAACTCCAATCCATACATATATATGGGGAGGTACTAGCTCCAACTCGGTTTTACAGTGAAAACTGCAGGAACTTCAAAGCGGCACTAGGAAACAGACTGAGAAACCAGAGTAAAAGTTTCTCCTGCAACCCGATCCCTTCGAGCTAGATGAACGAACGTCTCTCCTCATGCTCAATACTGAGAGATGTGTGTGTGAAAGCCGTCCTTCACCTAGCTTTTTGGGAACACAAAGTATCTTTTCAGTTGCAAACTCCACTCCATACATATATAGTGGGAGGTACTAGCTCCAACTCGGTTTTACAGTGAAAACTGCAGGAATTTCAAACAGGCATTAGGAAACAGACTGAGAAACCAGAGTAAAAGTTTCTCCTGCAACCCGTTCCCTTGGTGCTAGATGAACGAAAATATTTCCACATGCTCAGTTCTGAGTGATAAGTGTGTCTGAAATCCGTCCTTCAACTAGCTTGTTGGGAACACAAAGTTTCTTTTCAGTTGCAACAAAAACTCCATACATATATATGCGTAGGTACTAGCTCCGACTCGGTATTACAGTGAAAACTGCAGGAACTTCAAATCGGCACTAGGAAACAGACTGAGAAACCAGAGTAAAAGTTTCTCCTGCAAACCGTTCCCTTGGTGCTAGATGAATGAACGTCTCTCCACATGCTCAGTTCTGAGAGAGAAGTGTGTGTGAAAGCCGCCTTCACCTAGCTTGTTGGGAACACAAAGTTTTTTTTCAGTTGCTAACTCCACTCCATACATATATATAGGGAGGTACAAGCTCCAAAACGTTTTTACAGTGAAAAGTGCAGGAACTTCAAACCGGCACTAGGAAACAGACTGAGAAACCAGAGTAAAAGTTTCTCCTGCAACCCGTTCATTATGTGCTAGATGAACGAACGTCTCTCCACATGCTCAGATCTGAGAGATAAGTGTGTTAAAGCCGTCCTTCACCTAGCTTGTTGGGAACACAAGATTCTTTTGAGTTGCAAATTCCACTCCATACATATATATGGGGATGTACAAGCTCCAACTCGGTTTTACAGTGAAAAATGCAGGAACTTCATAACGGCACTAGGAAACAGACTGAGAATCCAGAGTAATAGTTACTCCTGCATCCCGTTCCCTTTGTGCTAAATGAACGAATGTATCTCCACATGCTCAGTTCTGAGAGATAAGTGTGTGTGAAAGCCGTCCTTCACCAAGCTTTTTGAGAACACAAAGTTTCTTTTCAGTTGTAAACTCCACTCCATACATATATATGGGGAGGTAGAAGCTCCAAATCGGTTTTACAGTGTAAATTGCAGGAACTTCAAACCGGCATTAAGAAACAGACTGAGAAACCAGAGTAAAAATTTCTCCTGCAACCCGTTCCTTTGGTGCTAGTTGAACGAATATCTCTCCACATGCTCAGTTCTGAGACATAAGTGTGTGTTAACGCCGTCCTTCACCTAGCTTGTTGGGAACACAAAGGTTCTTTCCAGTTGCAAACTCCAGTCCATACATATATATGGGGAGGTACTTGCTCCAACTCGGTTTTACAGTGAAAACTGCAGGAACTTCAAACTGGCACTAGGAAACAGCCTAAGAAACCAGAGTAAAAGTTTCTCCTGCAACCCGTTCCCTTTGAGCTAGATGAACGAACGTCTCTCCACATGCTCAATTCTGAGAGATAAGTGTGTGTTAAAGCGATCCTTCAGCTAGCTTTTTGGGAACACAAAGTATCTTTTCAGTTGCAAACTCCAATCCATACATATATAGTGGGATGTACTAGCTCCAACTCGGTTTTACAGTGAAAACTGCAGGAATTTCAAACCGGCATTAGGAAACAGACTGAGAAACCAGAGTAAAAGTTTCTCCTGCAACCCTTTCCCTTGGTGCTAGATGAACGAAAATCTTTCCACATGCTCAGTTATGAGAGATATGTGTGTGTGAATTCCGTCCTTCAACTAGCTTGTTGGAACACAAAGTTTCTTTTCAGTTGCAACAAAAACTCCATACATATATATGGGGAGGTACAAGCTCCAACTCGTTTTTACAGTGAAAACTGCAGGAACTTCAAACCGGCACTAGGAAACAGACTGAGAAACCAGAGTAAAAGTTTCTCCTGCCACCCGTTCCCTTGGTTCTAGGTGAACGATCATCTATCCACATGCTCATTTCTGAGAGAAAAGTGTGTGTGAAAGCCGTCCTCCACCTAGCTTGTTGGGAACACAAAGTTTCTTTTCAGTTGCAAACTCCACTCCATACATATATATGGGGAGGTACTAGCTCCAAATCGGTTTTACAGTGAAAACTGCAGGAACATCAAACCGGGACTAGGAAACAGACTGAGAAACCAGAGTAAAAGTTTCTCCTGCAACCCGTTCCCTTGGTGCTCGTTGAACGAATATCTCTCCACATGATCAGTTCTGAGACATAATTGTGTGTTAACGCCGTCCTTCACCTAGCTTGTTGGGAACAAAAAGTTTCTTTTCAGTTGCAAATTCCACTCCATACATATATAGGGGGAGGTAAAAAGCTCCGACTCGGTTTTACAGTGAAAACTACAGGAACTTCATACCGGCAGTAGGAAACAGACTGAGAAACCAGAGTAAAAGTTTCTACTGCAACCAGTTCCATTCGTGCTACATGAACGCACGTCTATCCACATGCTCAGTTCTGAGAGATAAGTGTGTGTGAACACCGTACTTCACCTAGATTGTTGGGAACACAAAGTTTCTTTTCAGTTGCATACTCCACTCCACACATATATATGGGGAGGTACTAGCTCCAACTCTGTTTTACAGTGAAAACTGCTGGAACTTCAAACCGGCACTAGGAAACAGACTGAGAAAACAGAGTAAAAGTTTCTACTGCAATCCGTTCCCTTCGTGCTACATGAACGAACGTCTCTCCACATGCTCAGTTCTGAGATATAAGTGTGTTATAGACGCTCTTAAACTACATTGTTGGGAACACAAAGTTTCTTTTCAGTTGCAAACTCCACTCCATATATATATATGGGGAGGTACTAGCTCCAACTCGGTTTTACAGTGAAAAATGCAGGATATTCAAACCGGCACTAGGAAACAGACTGAGAAACCAGAGTAAAAGTTTCTCCTGCAAACCGTTCCCTTGGTGCTAGATGAATGAACGTCTCTCTACATGCTCAGATCTGAGAGATCAGTGTGTGTGAAAGCCGCCTTCACCTAGCTTGTTGGGAACACAAATTTTTTTTCAGTTGCTAACTCCACTCCATACATATATATAGGGAGGTACAAGCTCCAAAACGTTTTTACAGTGAAAAGTGCAGGAACTTCAAACCGGCACTAGGAAACAGACTGAGAAACCAGAGTAAAACTTTCTCCTGCAACCCGTTCCGTTTGTGCTAGATGAACGAACGTCTCTCCACAAACTTAGTTCTGAGATATAAGTGTGTGTGAAAACCGTCCTTCAACTAGCTTGCTGGGAACACAAAGTTTATCTTCAGTTGCAAACTCCACTCCATATATATATATGGGGAGGTACTAGCTCCAACTCGGTTTTACAGTGAAAAGTGCAGGAACTTCAAACCGGCACTAGGAAACAGACTGAGAAACCAGAGTAAAAGTTTCTCCGGCAACCCGTTCACTATGTGCTAGATGAACGAATGTCTCTCCACATGCTCAGATCTGAGAGATAATTGTGTTAAAGCCGTCCTTCACCTAGCTTGTTGGGAACACAAGATTCTTTTGAGTTGCAAATTCCACTCCATACATATATATGGGGATGTAGAAGCTCCAACTCGGTTTTACAGTGAAAAATGCAGGAACTTCATAACGGCACTAGGAAACAGACTGAGAAACCAGAGTAATAGTTACTCCTGCATCCCGTTCCCTTTGTGCTAAATAAACGAATGTATCTCCACATGCTCAGTTCTGAGGGATAAGTGTGTGTGAAAGCCGTCCTTCACCAAACTTGTTGGGAAAATAAAGTTTCTTTTCAGTTGCAAATTCCAATCCATACATATATATGGGGAGGTACTAGCTCCGAAACGGTTTTACAGTGAAAACTGCAGGAACATCAAACCGGCACTATAAAACAGACTGAGAACCCAGAGTAAACTTTTCTCCTGCAACCCGTTCCCTTTGTGCTAGATGAAAGAAAGTCTTTCCACATGCTCAGTTCTGAGAGATAAGTGTGTGTGAAAGCCGTCCTTAACCTAGCTTGTTGGGAACACAAAGAATCTTTTCAGTTTCAAACTCTAATTCTTACATATATATGGGAATGTACTAGCTCCAACTCGTTTTTACAGTGACAACTGCTGGAACTTCAAACCGGCACTAGGAAACAGACTGAGAAACCAGAGTAAAAGTTTCTCCTGCAATGCGTTCCCTTCGTGCTAGATGAACGAACGTCTCTCCACATGCTCAGTTCAGAGAGATAAGTGTGTATGAACGCCGTACTTCACCTAGCTTTTTGGGAACTCAAAGTTTCTTTTCAGTTGTAAATTCCAATCAATACATATATATGGGTAGGTACTAGCTCCAACTCTGTTTTACAGTGAAAAATGCAGGAAATTCAATATGCCACTAGGAAAGAAAATGAGAAAACAGAGTAAATCTTTCTCTTGCAACCGGTTCCCTTGGTGCTAGATGAACGAACGTCTCCCCACATGCTCATTTCTGAGAGATAGGTGTGTGTGAAAGCCGTCCTTCACCTCGCTTCTTGTGAACATAAAGTTTCTCTTCAGTTGTAAACTCCAATCCATACATATATATGGGGAGGTACTAGCTTCAACTCGGTTTTACAGTGAAAACTGCAGGAACTTCAAACCGGCACTAGGAAACAGGTTGACAAACCAGAGAAAAAGTTTCTCCTGCAACCCGTTCCCTTTGTGATTGATGAACGAACGTCTCTCCACATGCTCAGTTCTGAGAGATAATTGTGTTAAAGCCGTCCTTCACCTAGCTTGTTGGGAACAAAAGATTCTTTTCAGTTGCAAATTCCACTCCATACGTCTATATGGGGATGTAAAGCTCCAACTCGGTTTTACAGTGAAAACTGCAGGAACTTCATAACGGCACTAGGAAACAGACTGAGAAACCAGAGTAAAAGTTACTACTGCAACCCGTTCCCTTTGTGCTAGATGAAAGAACGTCTCTCAACATGCTCAGTTCTGAGATATAATTGTTTGTGAAAGCCTTCATTCACCTTGCTTTTTGGGAACACAAAGATTCTTTTCACTTGCAAACTCCACTCCATATATATATATGGGGGGTACTAGCTCCAACAAAGTTTTACAATGTAAACTGCAGGAATTTCAAACCGGCACAAAGAAACAGACTGAGAAACCAGAGTAAATTTTCACCTGCAACCCGTTCCCGTGGTGCTAAGTGAAGGAACGTCTCTCCATATGTTCAGTTCTGAGAGATAAGTGTGTGTGAACGCCGCCTTTCACCTTGCTTGTTCGGAACACAAAGATTCTTTCAGTTCCAAACTCCACTCCATACATATATATGGGGAGGTACTAGCTCCAACACGACTTTATAGTGAAAACTGCAGGAACATCAAACAGGCACTAGGAAAAAGACTGAGAAACCAGAGTAATAGTTTCTCTTTCAACCCGTTCCCTTTTGCTAGAAGAACGAACGTCTATATAAATGCTCAGTTCTGAAAGACAAGTGTGTGTGAAAGCCGTCTTTCACCTAGCTTGTTGGGAACACAAAGTTTCTTTTCAGTTGCAAACTCCACTCCATACATATATATGGATAGGTACAAGCTCCAACTCGGTTTTACAGTGAAAACTGCAGGAACTTCAAACCGGCACTAGGAAACAGACTGAGAAACCAGAGTAAAAGTTTCTCCTGAAACCCGTTCCCTTTGTGCTAGATGAACGAACGTCTCTCCACGTGCCCAGTTCTGAGAGATATATGGGTTAAATCCGTCCTTCACATAGCTTGTTGGGAACTCAAGATTCTTTTGAGTTGCAAATACCACTCCATACGTATATACGGGGATGTACAAGCTCCAACTCGGTTTTATAGTGAAAACTGCAGGAACTTCTTAACTGCACTTGGAAACAGACTGAGAAACCAGAGTAAATCTTTCCCCTGCAACCCGTTCCCTTCGTGCTAGATGAACGAACGTCTATCCATATGCTCAGTTCTGAGAGATAAGTGTGTGTGAACGCCGTCCTTCACTTTGCTTGTTGGGAACACAAAGGTTCTCTTCAGTTGCAAACTCCAGTCCATACATATATATGGGGTGGTACTAGCTCCAACTCGGTTTTACAGTGAAAACTGCAGGAACTTCAAACCGGCACTAGGAAACAGACTGAGAAACTAGAGTAAAAGTTTCTCCTGCAACCCGTTCCCTTCGAGCTAGATGAACGAACGTCTCTCCACATGCTCAGTTCAGAGAGATAAGTGTGTGTGAAAGCCGTCCTTCACCTAGCTTTTTGGGAACACAAAGTTTCTTTTCAGTTGCAAACTCCACTCCATACATATATAGTGGGAGGTACAAGCTCCAACTCGGTTTTACAGTGAAAACTGCAAAAAATTCAAATCTGCACTAGGAAACAGACTGAGAAACCTGAGTAAAGTTTCCCCTGCAACCCGTTCCCTTGGTGCTAGATGAACGAAAATCTATCCACATGCTCAGTTCTGAGAGATAAGTGTGTGTGAAATCCGTGCTTCAACTAGCTTGTTGGGAACACAAAGTTTCTTTTCAGTTGTAAACTCCATACCATACATATACATGGGGAGGTATTAGAACCAAATTGGTTTTACAGTGTATATTGCAGGAACTTCAAACCGGCAGTAGGAAATAGACTGAGAAACCTGAGTAAAAGTTTCCCTTGCAACCCGTTCCCTAGGTGCTAGAAGAACGAACATCTCTCCACATGCTCAGTTCTGAGACATAAGTGTGTGTGAAAGCCTTCCTTCACCTAGCTTGTTGGGAAAACAAAGTTTCTTTTCAGTTGCAAACTCCAATCCATACATATATATGGGGAGGTACTAGCTCCAACTCGGTTTTACAGTGAAAACTGCAGGAACTTCAAACCGGCACTAGGAAACAGACTGAGAAACCAGAGTAAAAGTTTCTCCTGCAACCCGATCACTTCGAGCTAGATGAACGAACGTCTCTCCTCATGCTCAATACTGAGAGATGTGTGTGTGAAAGCCGTCCTTCACCTAGCTTTTTGGGAACACAAAGTATCTTTTCAGTTGCAAACTCCACTCCATACATATATAGTGGGAGGTACTAGCTCCAACTCGGTTTTACAGTGAAAACTGCAGGAATTTCAAACATGCATTAGGAAACAGACTGAGAAACCAGAGTAAAAGTTTCTCCTGCAACCCGTTCCCTTGGTGCTAGATGAACGAAAATATTTCCACATGCTCAGTTCTGAGTGATAAGTGTGTCTGAAATCCGTCCTTCAACTAGCTTGTTGGGAACACAAAGTTTCTTTTCAGTTGCAACAAAAACTCCATACATATATATGCGTAGGTACTAGCTCCGACTCGGTATTACAGTGAAAACTGCAGGAACTTCAAATCGGCACTAGGAAACAGACTGAGAAACCAGAGTAAAAGTTTCTCCTGCAAACCGTTCCCTTGGTGCTAGATGAATGAACGTCTCTCCACATGCTCAGTTCTGAGAGAGAAGTGTGTGTGAAAGCCGCCTTCACCTAGCTTGTTGGGAACACAAAGTTTTTTTTCAGTTGCTAACTCCACTCCATACATATATATAGGGAGGTACAAGCTCCAAAACGTTTTTACAGTGAAAAGTGCAGGAACTTCAAACCGGCACTAGGAAACAGACTGAGAAACCAGAGTAAAAGTTTCTCCTGCAACCCGTTCATTATGTGCTAGATGAACGAACGTCTCTCCACATGCTCAGATCTGAGAGATAAGTGTGTTAAAGCCGTCCTTCACCTAGCTTGTTGGGAACACAAGATTCTTTTGAGTTGCAAATTCCACTCCATACATATATATGGGGATGTACAAGCTCCAACTCGGTTTTACAGTGAAAAATGCAGGAACTTCATAACGGCACTAGGAAACAGACTGAGAATCCAGAGTAATAGTTACTCCTGCATCCCGTTCCCTTTGTGCTAAATGAACGAATGTATCTCCACATGCTCAGTTCTGAGAGATAAGTGTGTGTGAAAGCCGTCCTTCACCAAGCTTTTTGAGAACACAAAGTTTCTTTTCAGTTGTAAACTCCACTCCATACATATATATGGGGAAGTAGAAGCTCCAAATCGGTTTTACAGTGTAAATTGCAGGAACTTCAAACCGGCATTAAGAAACAGACTGAGAAACCAGAGTAAAAATTTCTCCTGCAACCCGTTCCTTTGGTGCTAGTTGAACGAATATCTCTCCACATGCTCAGTTCTGAGACATAAGTGTGTGTTAACGCCGTCCTTCACCTAGCTTGTTGGGAACACAAAGGTTCTTTCCAGTTGCAAACTCCAGTCCATACATATATATGGGGAGGTACTTGCTCCAACTCGGTTTTACAGTGAAAACTGCAGGAACTTCAAACTGGCACTAGGAAACAGCCTAAGAAACCAGAGTAAAAGTTTCTCCTGCAACCCGTTCCCTTTGAGCTAGATGAACGAACGTCTCTCCACATGCTCAATTCTGAGAGATAAGTGTGTGTTAAAGCGATCCTTCAGCTAGCTTTTTGGGAACACAAAGTATCTTTTCAGTTGCAAACTCCAATCCATACATATATAGTGGGATGTACTAGCTCCAACTCGGTTTTACAGTGAAAACTGCAGGAATTTCAAACCGGCATTAGGAAACAGACTGAGAAACCAGAGTAAAAGTTTCTCCTGCAACCCTTTCCCTTGGTGCTAGATGAACGAAAATCTTTCCACATGCTCAGTTATGAGAGATATGTGTGTGTGAATTCCGTCCTTCAACTAGCTTGTTGGAACACAAAGTTTCTTTTCAGTTGCAACAAAAACTCCATACATATATATGGGGAGGTACAAGCTCCAACTCGTTTTTACAGTGAAAACTGCAGGAACTTCAAACCGGCACTAGGAAACAGACTGAGAAACCAGAGTAAAAGTTTCTCCTGCCACCCGTTCCCTTGGTGCTAGGTGAACGATCATCTATCCACATGCTCATTTCTGAGAGAAAAGTGTGTGTGAAAGCCGTCCTCCACCTAGCTTGTTGGGAACACAAAGTTTCTTTTCAGTTGCAAACTCCACTCCATACATATATATGGGGAGGTACTAGCTCCAAATCGGTTTTACAGTGAAAACTGCAGGAACATCAAACCGGGACTAGGAAACAGACTGAGAAACCAGAGTAAAAGTTTCTCCTGCAACCCGTTCCCTTGGTGCTCGTTGAACGAATATCTCTCCACATGATCAGTTCTGAGACATAATTGTGTGTTAACGCCGTCCTTCACCTAGCTTGTTGGGAACAAAAAGTTTCTTTTCAGTTGCAAATTCCACTCCATACATATATAGGGGGAGGTAAAAAGCTCCGACTCGGTTTTACAGTGAAAACTACAGGAACTTCATACCGGCAGTAGGAAACAGACTGAGAAACCAGAGTAAAAGTTTCTACTGCAACCAGTTCCATTCGTGCTACATGAACGCACGTCTATCCACATGCTCAGTTCTGAGAGATAAGTGTGTGTGAACACCGTACTTCACCTAGATTGTTGGGAACACAAAGTTTCTTTTCAGTTGCATACTCCACTCCACACATATATATGGGGAGGTACTAGCTCCAACTCTGTTTTACAGTGAAAACTGCTGGAACTTCAAACCGGCACTAGGAAACAGACTGAGAAAACAGAGTAAAAGTTTCTACTGCAATCCGTTCCCTTCGTGCTACATGAACGAACGTCTCTCCACATGCTCAGTTCTGAGATATAAGTGTGTTATAGACGCTCTTAAACTACATTGTTGGGAACACAAAGTTTCTTTTCAGTTGCAAACTCCACTCCATATATATATATGGGGAGGTACTAGCTCCAACTCGGTTTTACAGTGAAAAATGCAGGATATTCAAACCGGCACTAGGAAACAGACTGAGAAACCAGAGTAAAAGTTTCTCCTGCAAACCGTTCCCTTGGTGCTAGATGAATGAACGTCTCTCTACATGCTCAGATCTGAGAGATCAGTGTGTGTGAAAGCCGCCTTCACCTAGCTTGTTGGGAACACAAATTTTTTTTCAGTTGCTAACTCCACTCCATACATATATATAGGGAGGTACAAGCTCCAAAACGTTTTTACAGTGAAAAGTGCAGGAACTTCAAACCGGCACTAGGAAACAGAGTGAGAAACCAGAGTAAAACTTTCTCCTGCAACCCGTTCCGTTTGTGCTAGATGAACGAACGTCTCTCCACAAACTTAGTTCTGAGATATAAGTGTGTGTGAAAACCGTCCTTCAACTAGCTTGCTGGGAACACAAAGTTTATCTTCAGTTGCAAACTCCACTCCATATATATATATGGGGAGGTACTAGCTCCAACTCGGTTTTACAGTGAAAAGTGCAGGAACTTCAAACCGGCACTAGGAAACAGACTGAGAAACCAGAGTAAAAGTTTCTCCGGCAACCCGTTCACTATGTGCTAGATGAACGAATGTCTCTCCACATGCTCAGATCTGAGAGATAATTGTGTTAAAGCCGTCCTTCACCTAGCTTGTTGGGAACACAAGATTCTTTTGAGTTGCAAATTCCACTCCATACATATATATGGGGATGTAGAAGCTCCAACTCGGTTTTACAGTGAAAAATGCAGGAACTTCATAACGGCACTAGGAAACAGACTGAGAAACCAGAGTAATAGTTACTCCTGCATCCCGTTCCCTTTGTGCTAAATAAACGAATGTATCTCCACATGCTCAGTTCTGAGGGATAAGTGTGTGTGAAAGCCGTCCTTCACCAAGCTTTTTGAGAACACAAAGTTTCTTTTCAGTTGTAAACTCCACTCCATACATATATATGGAGTGGTAGAAGCTCCAAATCGGTTTTACAGTGTAAATTGCAGGAAATTCAAACCGGCATTAAGAAACAGACTGAGAAACCAGAGTAAAAATTTCTCCTGCAACCCGTTCCTTTGGTGCTAGTTGAACGAACATCTCTCCACATGCTCAGTTCTGAGACATAAGTGTGTGTTAACGCCGTCCTTCACCTAGCTTGTTGGGAACACAAAGGTTGTTTTCAGTTGCAAACTCCAGTCCATACATATATATGGGGAGGTACTTGCTCCAACTCGGTTTTACAGTGAAAACTGCAGGAACTTCAAACCGGCACTAGGAAACAGACTGAGAAACCAGAGTAAAAGTTTCTCCTGCCACCCGTTCCCTTGGTGCTAGGTGAACGATCATCTATCCACATGCTCAGTTCTGAGAGAAAAGTGTGTGTGAAAGCCGTCCTCCACCTAGCTTGTTGGGAACACAAAGATTCTTTTCAGTTGCAAACTCCACTCCATACATATATATGGGGAGGTACTAGCTCCAAATCGGTTTTACAGTGAAAACTGCAGGAACATCAAACCGGGACTACGAAACAGACTGAGAAACCAGAGTAAAAGTTTCTCCTGCAACCCGTTCCCTTGGTGCTCGTTGAACGAAAATCTCTCCACATGATCAGTTCTGAGACATAATTGTGTGTTAACGCCGTCCTTCACCTAGCTTGTTGGGAACAAAAAGTTTCTTTTCAGTTGCAAATTCCACTCCATACATATATAGGGGGAGGTACAAGCTCCGACTCGGTTTTACAGTGAAAACTACAGGAACTTCAAACCGGCAGTAGGAAACAGACTGAGAAACCAGAGTAAAAGTTTCTACTGCAACCAGTTCCATTCGTGCTACATGAACGCACGTCTATCCACATGCTCAGTTCTGAGAGATAAGTGTGTGTGAACACCGTACTTCAACTAGATTGTTGGGAACACAAAGTTTCTTTTCAGATGCATACTCCACTCCACACATATATATGGGGAGGTACTAGCTCCAAATCTGTTTTACAGTGAAAACTGCTGGAACTTCAAACCGGCACTAGGAAACAGACTGAGAAAACAGAGTAAAAGTTTCTACTGCAATCCGTTCCCTTCGTGCTACATGAACGAACGTCTCTCCACATGCTCAGGTCTGAGATATAAGTGTGTTATAGACGCTCTTAAACTACATTGTTGGGAACACAAAGTTTCTTTTCAGTTGCAAACTCCACTCCATATATATATATGGGGAGGTACTAGCTCCAACTCGGTTTTACAGTGAAAAATGCAGGATATTCAAACCGGCACTAGGAAACAGACTGAGAAACCAGAGTAAAAGTTTCTCCTGCAAACCGTTCCCTTGGTGCTAGATGAATGAACGTCTCTCCACATGCTCAGTTCTGAGAGAGAAGTGTGTGTGAAAGCCGCCTTCACCTAGCTTGTTGGGAACACAAAGTTGTTTTTCAGTTGCTAACTCCACTCCATACATATATATATAGGGAGGTATAAGCTCCAAAACGTTTTTACAGTGAAAAGTGCAGGAACTTCAAACCGGCACTAGGAAACAGACTGAGAAACCAGAGTAAAAGTTTCTCCTGCAAACCGTTCCGTTTGTGCTAGATGAACGAACGTCTCTCCACAAACTTAGTTCTGAGATATGAGTGTGTGTGAAAACCGTCCTTCAACTAGCTTGCTGGGAACACAAAGTTTATCTTCAGTTGCAAACTCCACTCCATATATATATATGGGGAAGTACTAGCTCCAACTCGGTTTTACAGTGAAAACTGCAGGAACTTCAAACCGGCACTAGGAAACAGACTGAGAAACCAGAGTAAAAGTTTCTCCTGCAACCCGTTCCCTTTGAGCTAGCTGAACGAACGTCTCTCCACATGCTCAATTCTGAGAGATAAATGTGTGTTAAAGCCGTCCTTCACCTAGCTTTTTGGGAACACAAAGTATCTTTTCAGTTGCAAACTCCAATCCATAAATATATAGTGGGAGGTACTAGCTCCAACTCGGTTTTACAGTGAAAACTGCAGGAATTTCAAACCGGCATTAGGAAACAGACTGAGAAACCAGAGTAAAAGTTTCTCCTGCAAACCGTTCCCTTGGTGCTAGATGAACGAAAATCTTTCCACATGCTCAGTTATGAGAGATATGTGTGTGTGAAATCCGTCCTTCAACTAGCTTGTTGGGAAGACAAAGTTTCTTTTCAGTTGCAACAAAAACTCCATACATATGTATGGGGAGGTACAAGCTCCAACTCGTTTTTACAGTGAAAACTGCAGGAACTTCAAACCGGCACTAGGAAACAGACTGAGAAACCAGAGTAAAAGTTTCTCCTGCCACCCGTTCCCTTGGTGCTAGGTGAACGATCATCTATCCACATGCTCAGTTCTGAGAGAAAAGTGTGTGTGAAAGCCGTCCTCCACCTAGCTTGTTGGGAACACAAAGTTTCTTTTCAGTTGCAAACTCCACTCCATACATATATATGGGGAGGTACTAGCTCCAAATCGGTTTTACAGTGAAAACTGCAGGAACATCAAACCGGGACTACGAAACAGACTGAGAAACCAGAGTAAAAGTTTCTCCTGCAACCCGTTCCCTTGGTGCTCGTTGAACGAAAATCTCTCCACATGATCAGTTCTGAGACATAATTGTGTGTTAACGCCGTCCTTCACCTAGCTTGTTGGGAACAAAAAGTTTCTTTTCAGTTGCAAATTCCACTCCATACATATATAGGGGGAGGTACAAGCTCCGACTCGGTTTTACAGTGAAAACTACAGGAACTTCAAACCGGCAGTAGGAAACAGACTGAGAAACCAGAGTAAAAGTTTCTACTGCAACCAGTTCCATTCGTGCTACATGAACGCACGTCTATCCACATGCTCAGTTCTGAGAGATAAGTGTGTGTGAACACCGTACTTCAACTAGATTGTTGGGAACACAAAGTTTCTTTTCAGATGCATACTCCACTCCACACATATATATGGGGAGGTACTAGCTCCAAATCTGTTTTACAGTGAAAACTGCTGGAACTTCAAACCGGCACTAGGAAACAGACTGAGAAAACAGAGTAAAAGTTTCTACTGCAATCCGTTCCCTTCGTGCTACATGAACGAACGTCTCTCCACATGCTCAGTTCTGAGATATAAGTGTGTTATAGACGCTCTTAAACTACATTGTTGGGAACACAAAGTTTCTTTTCAGTTGCAAACTCCACTCCATATATATATATGGGGAGGTACTAGCTCCAACTCGGTTTTACAGTGAAAAATGCAGGATATTCAAACCGGCACTAGGAAACAGACTGAGAAACCAGAGTAAAAGTTTCTCCTGCAAACCGTTCCCTTGGTGCTAGATGAATGAACGTCTCTCCACATGCTCAGTTCTGAGAGAGAAGTGTGTGTGAAAGCCGCCTTCACCTAGCTTGTTGGGAACACAAAGTTGTTTTTCAGTTGCTAACTCCACTCCATACATATATATATAGGGAGGTATAAGCTCCAAAACGTTTTTACAGTGAAAAGTGCAGGAACTTCAAACCGGCACTAGGAAACAGACTGAGAAACCAGAGTAAAAGTTTCTCCTGCAACCCGTTCCGTTTGTGCTAGATGAACGAACGTCTCTCCACAAACTTAGTTCTGAGATATGAGTGTGTGTGAAAACCGTCCTTCAACTAGCTTGCTGGGAACACAAAGTTTATCTTCAGTTGCAAACTCCACTCCATATATATATATGGGGAAGTACTAGCTCCAACTCGGTTTTACAGTGAAAACTGCAGGAACTTCAAACCGGCACTAGGAAACAGACTGAGAAACCAGAGTAAAAGTTTCTCCTGCAACCCGTTCCCTTTGAGCTAGCTGAACGAACGTCTCTCCACATGCTCAATTCTGAGAGATAAATGTGTGTTAAAGCCGTCCTTCACCTAGCTTTTTGGGAACACAAAGTATCTTTTCAGTTGCAAACTCCAATCCATACATATATAGTGGGAGGTACTAGCTCCAACTCGGTTTTACAGTGAAAACTGCAGGAATTTCAAACCGGCATTAGGAAACAGACTGAGAAACCAGAGTAAAAGTTTCTCCTGCAACCCGTTCCCTTGGTGCTAGATGAACGAAAATCTTTCCACATGCTCAGTTATGAGAGATATGTGTGTGTGAAATCCGTCCTTCAACTAGCTTGTTGGGAAGACAAAGTTTCTTTTCAGTTGCAACAAAAACTCCATACATATATATGGGGAGGTACAAGCTCCAACTCGTTTTTACAGTGAAAACTGCAGGAACTTCAAACCGGCACTAGGAAACAGACTGAGAAACCAGAGTAAAAGTTTCTCCTGCCACCCGTTCCCTTGGTGCTAGGTGAACGATCATCTATCCACATGCTCAGTTCTGAGAGAAAAGTGTGTGTGAAAGCCGTCCTCCACCTAGCTTGTTGGGAACACAAAGTTTCTTTTCAGTTGCAAACTCCACTCCATACATATATATGGGGAGGTACTAGCTCCAAATCGGTTTTACAGTGAAAACTGCAGGAATATCAAACCGGGACTAGGAAACAGACTGAGAAACCAGAGTAAAAGTTTCTCCTGCAACCCGTTCCCTTGGTGCTCGTTGAACGAAAATCTCTCCACATGATAAGTTCTGAGACATAATTGTGTGTTAACGCCGTCCTTCACCTAGCTTGTTGGGAACAAAAAGTTTCTTTTCAGTTGCAAATTCCACTCCATACATATATAGGGGGAGGTACAAGCTCCGACTCGGTTTTACAGTGAAAACTACAGGAACTTCAAACCGGCAGTAGGAAACAGACTGAGAAACCAGAGTAAAAGTTTCTACTGCAACCAGTTCCATTCGTGCTACATGAACGCACGTCTATCCACATGCTCAGTTCTGAGAGATAAGTGTGTGTGAACACCGTACTTCACCTAGATTGTTGGGAACACAAAGTTTCTTTTCAGTTGCATACTCCACTCCACACATATATATGGGGAGGTACTAGCTCCAACTCTGTTTTACAGTGAAAACTGCAGGAACTTCAAACCGGCACTAGGAAACAGACTGAGAAAACAGAGTAAAAGTTTCTACTGCAATCCGTTCCCTTCGTGCTACATGAACGAACGTCTCTCCACATGCTCAGTTCTGAGATATAAGTGTGTTATAGACACTCTTAAACTGCATTGTTGGGAACACAAAGTTTCTTTTCAGTTGCAAACTCCACTCCATATATATATATGGGGAGGTACTAGCTCCAACTCGGTTTTACAGTGAAAAATGCAGGATATTCAAACCGGCACTAGGAAACAGACTGAGAAACCAGAGTAAAAGTTTCTCCTGCAAACCGTTCCCTTGGTGCTAGATGAATGAACGTCTCTCCACATGCTCATTTCTGATAGATAAGTGTGTGTGAAAGCCGCCTTCACCTAGCTTGTTGGGAACACAAAGTTTTTTTTCAGTTGCTAACTCCACTCCATACATATATATAGGGAGGTATAAGCTCCAAAACGTTTTTACAGTGAAAAGTGCAGGAACTTCAAACCGGCACTAGGAAACAGACTGAGAAACCAGAGTAAAAGTTTCTCCTGCAACCCGTTCCGTTTGTGCTAGATGAACGAACGTCTCTCCACAAACTTAGTTCTGAGATATAAGTGTGTGTGAAAACCGTCCTTCAACTACCATGCTGGGAACACAAAGTTTATCTTCAGTTGCAAACTCCACTCCATATATATATATGGGGAGGTACTAGCTCCAACTCGGTTTTACAGTGAAAACTGCAGGAACTTCAAACCGGCACTAGGAAACAGACTGAGAAACCAGAGTAAAAGTTTCTCCTGCAACCCGTTCCCTTTGAGTTAGATGAACGAACGTCTCTCCACATGCTCAATTCTGAGAGATAAGTGTGTGTTAAAGCCGTCCTTCACCTAGCTTTTTGGGAACACAAAGTATCTTTTCAGTTGCAAACTCCAATGCATACATATATAGTGGGAGGTACTAACTCCAACTCGGTTTTACAGTGAAAACTGCAGGAATTTCAAACCGGCATTAGGAAACAGACTCAGAAACCAGAGTAAAAGTTTCTCCTGCAACCCGTTCCCTTGGTTCTAGGTGAACGATCATCTATCCACATGCTCAGTTCTGAGATATAAGTGTGTGTGAAAACCGTCCTTCAACTAGCTTGCTGGGAACACAAAGTTTATCTTCAGTTGCAAACTCCACTCCATATATATATATGGGGAGGTACTAGCTCCAACTCGGTTTTACAGTGAAAAGTGCAGGAACTTCAAACCGGCACTAGGAAACAGACTGAGAAACCAGAGTAAAAGTTTCTCCGGCAACCCGTTCACTATGTGCTAGATGAACGAATGTCTCTCCACATGCTCAGATCTGAGAGATAATTGTGTTAAAGCCGTCCTTCACCTAGCTTGTTGGGAACACAAGATTCTTTTGAGTTGCAAATTCCACTCCATACATATATATGGGGATGTAGAAGCTCCAACTCGGTTTTACAGTGAAAAATGCAGGAACTTCATAACGGCACTAGGAAACAGACTGAGAAACCAGAGTAATAGTTACTCCTGCATCCCGTTCCCTTTGTGCTAAATAAACGAATGTATCTCCACATGCTCAGTTCTGAGGGATAAGTGTGTGTGAAAGCCGTCCTTCACCAAGCTTTTTGAGAACACAAAGTTTCTTTTCAGTTGTAAACTCCACTCCATACATATATATGGAGTGGTAGAAGCTCCAAATCGGTTTTACAGTGTAAATTGCAGGAAATTCAAACCGGCATTAAGAAACAGACTGAGAAACCAGAGTAAAAATTTCTCCTGCAACCCGTTCCTTTGGTGCTAGTTGAACGAACATCTCTCCACATGCTCAGTTCTGAGACATAAGTGTGTGTTAACGCCGTCCTTCACCTAGCTTGTTGGGAACACAAAGGTTGTTTTCAGTTGCAAACTCCAGTCCATACATATATATGGGGAGGTACTTGCTCCAACTCGGTTTTACAGTGAAAACTGCAGGAACTTCAAACCGGCACTAGGAAACAGACTGAGAAACCAGAGTAAAAGTTTCTCCTGCCACCCGTTCCCTTGGTGCTAGGTGAACGATCATCTATCCACATGCTCAGTTCTGAGAGAAAAGTGTGTGTGAAAGCCGTCCTCCACCTAGCTTGTTGGGAACACAAAGATTCTTTTCAGTTGCAAACTCCACTCCATACATATATATGGGGAGGTACTAGCTCCAAATCGGTTTTACAGTGAAAACTGCAGGAACATCAAACCGGGACTACGAAACAGACTGAGAAACCAGAGTAAAAGTTTCTCCTGCAACCCGTTCCCTTGGTGCTCGTTGAACGAAAATCTCTCCACATGATCAGTTCTGAGACATAATTGTGTGTTAACGCCGTCCTTCACCTAGCTTGTTGGGAACAAAAAGTTTCTTTTCAGTTGCAAATTCCACTCCATACATATATAGGGGGAGGTACAAGCTCCGACTCGGTTTTACAGTGAAAACTACAGGAACTTCAAACCGGCAGTAGGAAACAGACTGAGAAACCAGAGTAAAAGTTTCTACTGCAACCAGTTCCATTCGTGCTACATGAACGCACGTCTATCCACATGCTCAGTTCTGAGAGATAAGTGTGTGTGAACACCGTACTTCAACTAGATTGTTGGGAACACAAAGTTTCTTTTCAGATGCATA
This sequence comes from Camelus bactrianus, assembly GCF_048773025.1. Taxonomy (NCBI): domain Eukaryota; kingdom Metazoa; phylum Chordata; class Mammalia; order Artiodactyla; family Camelidae; genus Camelus; species Camelus bactrianus. The sequence continues at coordinate 3,343,023 of NC_133566.1, forward strand.
CTCCACTCCACACATATATATGGGGAGGTACTAGCTCCAAATCTGTTTTACAGTGAAAACTGCTGGAACTTCAAACCGGCACTAGGAAACAGACTGAGAAAACAGAGTAAAAGTTTCTACTGCAATCCGTTCCCTTCGTGCTACATGAACGAACGTCTCTCCACATGCTCAGTTCTGAGATATAAGTGTGTTATAGACGCTCTTAAACTACATTGTTGGGAACACAAAGTTTCTTTTCAGTTGCAAACTCCACTCCATATATATATATGGGGAGGTACTAGCTCCAACTCGGTTTTACAGTGAAAAATGCAGGATATTCAAACCGGCACTAGGAAACAGACTGAGAAACCAGAGTAAAAGTTTCTCCTGCAAACCGTTCCCTTGGTGCTAGATGAATGAACGTCTCTCCACATGCTCAGTTCTGAGAGAGAAGTGTGTGTGAAAGCCGCCTTCACCTAGCTTGTTGGGAACACAAAGTTGTTTTTCAGTTGCTAACTCCACTCCATACATATATATATAGGGAGGTATAAGCTCCAAAACGTTTTTACAGTGAAAAGTGCAGGAACTTCAAACCGGCACTAGGAAACAGACTGAGAAACCAGAGTAAAAGTTTCTCCTGCAACCCGTTCCGTTTGTGCTAGATGAACGAACGTCTCTCCACAAACTTAGTTCTGAGATATGAGTGTGTGTGAAAACCGTCCTTCAACTAGCTTGCTGGGAACACAAAGTTTATCTTCAGTTGCAAACTCCACTCCATATATATATATGGGGAGGTACTAGCTCCAACTCGGTTTTACAGTGAAAACTGCAGGAACTTCAAACCGGCACTAGGAAACAGACTGAGAAACCAGAGTAAAAGTTTCTCCTGCAACCCGTTCCCTTTGAGCTAGCTGAACGAACGTCTCTCCACATGCTCAATTCTGAGAGATAAATGTGTGTTAAAGCCGTCCTTCACCTAGCTTTTTGGGAACACAAAGTATCTTTTCAGTTGCAAACTCCAATCCATACATATATAGTGGGAGGTACTAGCTCCAACTCGGTTTTACAGTGAAAACTGCAGGAATTTCAAACCGGCATTAGGAAACAGACTGAGAAACCAGAGTAAAAGTTTCTCCTGCAACCCGTTCCCTTGGTGCTAGATGAACGAAAATCTTTCCACATGCTCAGTTATGAGAGATATGTGTGTGTGAAATCCGTCCTTCAACTAGCTTGTTGGGAAGACAAAGTTTCTTTTCAGTTGCAACAAAAACTCCATACATATATATGGGGAGGTACAAGCTCCAACTCGTTTTTACAGTGAAAACTGCAGGAACTTCAAACCGGCACTAGGAAACAGACTGAGAAACCAGAGTAAAAGTTTCTCCTGCCACCCGTTCCCTTGGTGCTAGGTGAACGATCATCTATCCACATGCTCAGTTCTGAGAGAAAAGTGTGTGTGAAAGCCGTCCTCCACCTAGCTTGTTGGGAACACAAAGTTTCTTTTCAGTTGCAAACTCCACTCCATACATATATATGGGGAGGTACTAGCTCCAAATCGGTTTTACAGTGAAAACTGCAGGAATATCAAACCGGGACTAGGAAACAGACTGAGAAACCAGAGTAAAAGTTTCTCCTGCAACCCGTTCCCTTGGTGCTCGTTGAACGAAAATCTCTCCACATGATAAGTTCTGAGACATAATTGTGTGTTAACGCCGTCCTTCACCTAGCTTGTTGGGAACAAAAAGTTTCTTTTCAGTTGCAAATTCCACTCCATACATATATAGGGGGAGGTACAAGCTCCGACTCGGTTTTACAGTGAAAACTACAGGAACTTCAAACCGGCAGTAGGAAACAGACTGAGAAACCAGAGTAAAAGTTTCTACTGCAACCAGTTCCATTCGTGCTACATGAACGCACGTCTATCCACATGCTCAGTTCTGAGAGATAAGTGTGTGTGAACACCGTACTTCACCTAGATTGTTGGGAACACAAAGTTTCTTTTCAGTTGCATACTCCACTCCACACATATATATGGGGAGGTACTAGCTCCAACTCTGTTTTACAGTGAAAACTGCAGGAACTTCAAACCGGCACTAGGAAACAGACTGAGAAAACAGAGTAAAAGTTTCTACTGCAATCCGTTCCCTTCGTGCTACATGAACGAACGTCTCTCCACATGCTCAGTTCTGAGATATAAGTGTGTTATAGACACTCTTAAACTGCATTGTTGGGAACACAAAGTTTCTTTTCAGTTGCAAACTCCACTCCATATATATATATGGGGAGGTACTAGCTCCAACTCGGTTTTACAGTGAAAAATGCAGGATATTCAAACCGGCACTAGGAAACAGACTGAGAAACCAGAGTAAAAGTTTCTCCTGCAAACCGTTCCCTTGGTGCTAGATGAATGAACGTCTCTCCACATGCTCATTTCTGATAGATAAGTGTGTGTGAAAGCCGCCTTCACCTAGCTTGTTGGGAACACAAAGTTTTTTTTCAGTTGCTAACTCCACTCCATACATATATATAGGGAGGTATAAGCTCCAAAACGTTTTTACAGTGAAAAGTGCAGGAACTTCAAACCGGCACTAGGAAACAGACTGAGAAACCAGAGTAAAAGTTTCTCCTGCAACCCGTTCCGTTTGTGCTAGATGAACGAACGTCTCTCCACAAACTTAGTTCTGAGATCTAAGTGTGTGTGAAAACCGTCCTTCAACTACCATGCTGGGAACACAAAGTTTATCTTCAGTTGCAAACTCCACTCCATATATATATATGGGGAGGTACTAGCTCCAACTCGGTTTTACAGTGAAAACTGCAGGAACTTCAAACCGGCACTAGGAAACAGACTGAGAAACCAGAGTAAAAGTTTCTCCTGCAACCCGTTCCCTTTGAGTTAGATGAACGAACGTCTCTCCACATGCTCAATTCTGAGAGATAAGTGTGTGTTAAAGCCGTCCTTCACCTAGCTTTTTGGGAACACAAAGTATCTTTTCAGTTGCAAACTCCAATGCATACATATATAGTGGGAGGTACTAACTCCAACTCGGTTTTACAGTGAAAACTGCAGGAATTTCAAACCGGCATTAGGAAACAGACTCAGAAACCAGAGTAAAAGTTTCTCCTGCCACCCGTTCCCTTGGTTCTAGGTGAACGATCATCTATCCACATGCTCAGTTCTGAGATATAAGTGTGTGTGAAAACCGTCCTTCAACTAGCTTGCTGGGAACACAAAGTTTATCTTCAGTTGCAAACTCCACTCCATATATATATATGGGGAGGTACTAGCTCCAACTCGGTTTTACAGTGAAAAGTGCAGGAACTTCAAACCGGCACTAGGAAACAGACTGAGAAACCAGAGTAAAAGTTTCTCCGGCAACCCGTTCACTATGTGCTAGATGAACGAATGTCTCTCCACATGCTCAGATCTGAGAGATAATTGTGTTAAAGCCGTCCTTCACCTAGCTTGTTGGGAACACAAGATTCTTTTGAGTTGCAAATTCCACTCCATACATATATATGGGGATGTAGAAGCTCCAACTCGGTTTTACAGTGAAAAATGCAGGAACTTCATAACGGCACTAGGAAACAGACTGAGAAACCAGAGTAATAGTTACTCCTGCATCCCGTTCCCTTTGTGCTAAATAAACGAATGTATCTCCACATGCTCAGTTCTGAGGGATAAGTGTGTGTGAAAGCCGTCCTTCACCAAGCTTTTTGAGAACACAAAGTTTCTTTTCAGTTGTAAACTCCACTCCATACATATATATGGAGTGGTAGAAGCTCCAAATCGGTTTTACAGTGTAAATTGCAGGAAATTCAAACCGGCATTAAGAAACAGACTGAGAAACCAGAGTAAAAATTTCTCCTGCAACCCGTTCCTTTGGTGCTAGTTGAACGAACATCTCTCCACATGCTCAGTTCTGAGACATAAGTGTGTGTTAACGCCGTCCTTCACCTAGCTTGTTGGGAACACAAAGGTTGTTTTCAGTTGCAAACTCCAGTCCATACATATATATGGGGAGGTACTTGCTCCAACTCGGTTTTACAGTGAAAACTGCAGGAACTTCAAACCGGCACTAGGAAACAGACTGAGAAACCAGAGTAAAAGTTTCTCCTGCCACCCGTTCCCTTGGTGCTAGGTGAACGATCATCTATCCACATGCTCAGTTCTGAGAGAAAAGTGTGTGTGAAAGCCGTCCTCCACCTAGCTTGTTGGGAACACAAAGATTCTTTTCAGTTGCAAACTCCACTCCATACATATATATGGGGAGGTACTAGCTCCAAATCGGTTTTACAGTGAAAACTGCAGGAACATCAAACCGGGACTACGAAACAGACTGAGAAACCAGAGTAAAAGTTTCTCCTGCAACCCGTTCCCTTGGTGCTCGTTGAACGAAAATCTCTCCACATGATCAGTTCTGAGACATAATTGTGTGTTAACGCCGTCCTTCACCTAGCTTGTTGGGAACAAAAAGTTTCTTTTCAGTTGCAAATTCCACTCCATACATATATAGGGGGAGGTACAAGCTCCGACTCGGTTTTACAGTGAAAACTACAGGAACTTCAAACCGGCAGTAGGAAACAGACTGAGAAACCAGAGTAAAAGTTTCTACTGCAACCAGTTCCATTCGTGCTACATGAACGCACGTCTATCCACATGCTCAGTTCTGAGAGATAAGTGTGTGTGAACACCGTACTTCAACTAGATTGTTGGGAACACAAAGTTTCTTTTCAGATGCATACTCCACTCCACACATATATATGGGGAGGTACTAGCTCCAAATCTGTTTTACAGTGAAAACTGCTGGAACTTCAAACCGGCACTAGGAAACAGACTGAGAAAACAGAGTAAAAGTTTCTACTGCAATCCGTTCCCTTCGTGCTACATGAACGAACGTCTCTCCACATGCTCAGTTCTGAGATATAAGTGTGTTATAGACGCTCTTAAACTACATTGTTGGGAACACAAAGTTTCTTTTCAGTTGCAAACTCCACTCCATATATATATATGGGGAGGTACTAGCTCCAACTCGGTTTTACAGTGAAAAATGCAGGATATTCAAACCGGCACTAGGAAACAGACTGAGAAACCAGAGTAAAAGTTTCTCCTGCAAACCGTTCCCTTGGTGCTAGATGAATGAACGTCTCTCCACATGCTCAGTTCTGATAGAGAAGTGTGTGTGAAAGCCGCCTTCACCTAGCTTGTTGGGAACACAAAGTTGTTTTTCAGTTGCTAACTCCACTCCATACATATATATATAGGGAGGTATAAGCTCCAAAACGTTTTTACAGTGAAAAGTGCAGGAACTTCAAACCGGCACTAGGAAACAGACTGAGAAACCAGAGTAAAAGTTTCTCCTGCAACCCGTTCCGTTTGTGCTAGATGAACGAACGTCTCTCCACAAACTTAGTTCTGAGATATGAGTGTGTGTGAAAACCGTCCTTCAACTAGCTTGCTGGGAACACAAAGTTTATCTTCAGTTGCAAACTCCACTCCATATATATATATGGGGAAGTACTAGCTCCAACTCGGTTTTACAGTGAAAACTGCAGGAACTTCAAACCGGCACTAGGAAACAGACTGAGAAACCAGAGTAAAAGTTTCTCCTGCAACCCGTTCCCTTTGAGCTAGCTGAACGAACGTCTCTCCACATGCTCAATTCTGAGAGATAAATGTGTGTTAAAGCCGTCCTTCACCTAGCTTTTTGGGAACACAAAGTATCTTTTCAGTTGCAAACTCCAATCCATACATATATAGTGGGAGGTACTAGCTCCAACTCGGTTTTACAGTGAAAACTGCAGGAATTTCAAACCGGCATTAGGAAACAGACTGAGAAACCAGAGTAAAAGTTTCTCCTGCAACCCGTTCCCTTGGTGCTAGATGAACGAAAATCTTTCCACATGCTCAGTTATGAGAGATATGTGTGTGTGAAATCCGTCCTTCAACTAGCTTGTTGGGAAGACAAAGTTTCTTTTCAGTTGCAACAAAAACTCCATACATATATATGGGGAGGTACAAGCTCCAAATCGTTTTTACAGTGAAAACTGCAGGAACTTCAAACCGGCACTAGGAAACAGACTGAGAAACCAGAGTAAAAGTTTCTCCTGCCACCCGTTCCCTTGGTGCTAGGTGAACGATCATCTATCCACATGCTCAGTTCTGAGAGAAAAGTGTGTGTGAAAGCCGTCCTCCACCTAGCTTGTTGGGAACACAAAGTTTCTTTTCAGTTGCAAACTCCACTCCATACATATATATGGGGAGGTACTAGCTCCAAATCGGTTTTACAGTGAAAACTGCAGGAATATCAAACCGGGACTAGGAAACAGACTGAGAAACCAGAGTAAAAGTTTCTCCTGCAACCCGTTCCCTTGGTGCTCGTTGAACGAAAATCTCTCCACATGATAAGTTCTGAGACATAATTGTGTGTTAACGCCGTCCTTCACCTAGCTTGTTGGGAACAAAAAGTTTCTTTTCAGTTGCAAATTCCACTCCATACATATATAGGGGGAGGTACAAGCTCCGACTCGGTTTTACAGTGAAAACTACAGGAACTTCAAACCGGCAGTAGGAAACAGACTGAGAAACCAGAGTAAAAGTTTCTACTGCAACCAGTTCCATTCGTGCTACATGAACGCACGTCTATCCACATGCTCAGTTCTGAGAGATAAGTGTGTGTGAACACCGTACTTCACCTAGATTGTTGGGAACACAAAGTTTCTTTTCAGTTGCATACTCCACTCCACACATATATATGGGGAGGTACTAGCTCCAACTCTGTTTTACAGTGAAAACTGCAGGAACTTCAAACCGGCACTAGGAAACAGACTGAGAAAACAGAGTAAAAGTTTCTACTGCAATCCGTTCCCTTCGTGCTACATGAACGAACGTCTCTCCACATGCTCAGTTCTGAGATATAAGTGTGTTATAGACACTCTTAAACTGCATTGTTGGGAACACAAAGTTTCTTTTCAGTTGCAAACTCCACTCCATATATATATATGGGGAGGTACTAGCTCCAACTCGGTTTTACAGTGAAAAATGCAGGATATTCAAACCGGCACTAGGAAACAGACTGAGAAACCAGAGTAAAAGTTTCTCCTGCAAACCGTTCCCTTGGTGCTAGATGAATGAACGTCTCTCCACATGCTCATTTCTGATAGATAAGTGTGTGTGAAAGCCGCCTTCACCTAGCTTGTTGGGAACACAAAGTTTTTTTTCAGTTGCTAACTCCACTCCATACATATATATAGGGAGGTATAAGCTCCAAAACGTTTTTACAGTGAAAAGTGCAGGAACTTCAAACCGGCACTAGGAAACAGACTGAGAAACCAGAGTAAAAGTTTCTCCTGCAACCCGTTCCGTTTGTGCTAGATGAACGAACGTCTCTCCACAAACTTAGTTCTGAGATATAAGTGTGTGTGAAAACCGTCCTTCAACTACCATGCTGGGAACACAAAGTTTATCTTCAGTTGCAAACTCCACTTCATATATATATATGGGGAGGTACTAGCTCCAACTCGGTTTTACAGTGAAAACTGCAGGAACTTCAAACCGGCACTAGGAAACGGACTGAGAAACCAGAGTAAAAGTTTCTCCTGCAACCCGTTCCCTTTGAGTTAGATGAACGAACGTCTCTCCACATGCTCAATTCTGAGAGATAAGTGTGTGTTAAAGCCGTCCTTCACCTAGCTTTTTGGGAACACAAAGTATCTTTTCAGTTGCAAACTCCAATGCATACATATATAGTGGGAGGTACTAACTCCAACTCGGTTTTACAGTGAAAACTGCAGGAATTTCAAACCGGCATTAGGAAACAGACTCAGAAACCAGAGTAAAAGTTTCTCCTGCCACCCGTTCCCTTGGTTCTAGGTGAACGATCATCTATCCACATGCTCAGTTCTGAGAGAAAAGTGTGTGTGAAAGCCGTCCTCCACCTAGCTTGTTGGGAACACAAAGTTTCTTTTCAGTTGCAAACTCCACTCCATACATATATATGGGGAGGTACTAGCTCCAAATCGGTTTTACAGTGAAAACTGCAGGAACATCAAACCGGGACTACGAAACAGACTGAGAAACCAGAGTAAAAGTTTCTCCTGCAACCCGTTCACTTGGTGCTCGTTGAACGAAAATCTCTCCACATGATCAGTTCTGAGACATAATTGTGTGTTAACGCCGTCCTTCACCTAGCTTGTTGGGAACAAAAAGTTTCTTTTCAGTTGCAAATTCCACTCCATACATATATAGGGGGAGGTACAAGCTCCGACTCGGTTTTACAGTGAAAACTACAGGAACTTCAAACCGGCAGTAGGAAACAGACTGAGAAACCAGAGTAAAAGTTTCTACTGCAACCAGTTCCATTCGTGCTACATGAACGCACGTCTATCCACATGCTCAGTTCTGAGAGATAAGTGTGTGTGAACACCGTACTTCACCTAGATTGTTGGGAACACAAAGTTTCTTTTCAGTTGCATACTCCACTCCACACATATATATGGGGAGGTACTAGCTCCAACTCTGTTTTACAGTGAAAACTGCAGGAACTTCAAACCGGCACTAGGAAACAGACTGAGAAAACAGAGTAAAAGTTTCTACTGCAATCCGTTCCCTTCGTGCTACATGAACGAACGTCTCTCCACATGCTCAGTTCTGAGATATAAGTGTGTTATAGACGCTCTTAAACTGCATTGTTGGGAACACAAAGTTTCTTTTCAGTTGCAAACTCCACTCCATATATATATATGGGGAGGTACTAGCTCCAACTCGGTTTTACAGTGAAAAATGCAGGATATTCAAACCGGCACTAGGAAACAGACTGAGAAACCAGAGTAAAAGTTTCTCTTGCAAACCGTTCCCTTGGTGCTAGATGAATGAACGTCTCTCCACATGCTCAGTTCTGATAGATAAGTGTGTGTGAAAGCCGCCTTCACGTAGCTTGTTGGGAACACAAAGTTTTTTTCAGTTGCTAACTCCACTCCATACATATATATAGGGAGGTACAAGCTCCAAAACTTTTTTACAGTGAAAAGTGCAGGAACTTCAAACCGGCACTAGGAAACAGACTGAGAAACCAGAGTAAAAGTTTCTCCTGCAACCCGTTCCGTTTGTGCTAGATGAACGAACGTCTCTCCACAAACTTAGTTCTGAGATATAAGTGTGTGTGAAAACCGTCCTTCAACTAGCTTGCTGGGAACACAAAGTTTATCTTCAGTTGCAAACTCCACTCCATATATATATATGTGGAGGTACTAGCTCCAACTCGATTTTACAGTGAAATCTGCAGGAACTTCAAACCAGCACTAGGAAACAGACTGAGAAACCAGAGTAAAAGTTTCTCCTGCAACCCGTTCACTATGTGCTAGATGAACGAATGTCTCTCCACATGCTCAGATCTGAGAGATAAGTGTGTTAAAGCCGTCCTTCACCTAGCTTGTTGGGAACACAAGATTCTTTTGAGTTGCAAATTCCACTCCATACATATATATGGGGATGTACAAGCTCCAACTCGGTTTTACAGTGAAAAATGCAGGAACTTCATAACGGCACTAGGAAACAGACTGAGAAACCAGAGTAATAGTTACTCCTGCATCCCGTTCCCTTTGTGCTAAATAAACGAATGTATCTCCACATGCTCAGTTCTGAGGGATAAGTGTGTGTGAAAGCCGTCCTTCACCAAGCTTTTTGAGAACACAAAGTTTCTTTTCAGTTGTAAACTCCACTCCATACATATATATAGGGAGGCAGAAGCTCCAAATCGGTTTTACAGTGTAAATTGCAGGAATTTCAAACCGGCATTAAGAAACAGACTGAGAAACCAGAGTAAAAATTTCTCCTGCAAACCGTTCCTTTGGTGCTAGTTGAACGAACATCTCTCCACATGCTCAGTTCTGAGACATAAGTGTGTGTTAACGCCGTCCTTCACCTAGCTTGTTGGGAACACAAAGGTTCTTTTCAGTTGCAAACTCCAATGCATACATATATATGGGGAGGTACTTGCTCCAACTCGGTTTTACAGTGAAAACTGCAGGAACTTCAAACTGGCACTAGGAAATAGCCTAAGAAACCAGAGTAAAAGTTTCTCCTGCAACCCGTTCCCTTTGAGCTAGATGAACGAACGTCTCTCCACATGCTCAATTCTGAGAGATAAGTGTGTGTTAAAGCCGTCCTTCACCTAGCTTTTTGGGAACACAAAGTATCTTTTCAGTTGCAAACTCCAATCCATACATATATATGGGGAGGTACTAGCTCCAAATTGGTTTTACAGTGAAAACTGCAGGAACATCAAACCGGGACTAGGAAACAGACTGAGAAACCAGAGTAAAAGTTTCTCCTGCAACCCGTTCCCTTGGTGCTCGTTGAACGAAAATCTCTCCACATGATCAGTTCTGAGACATAATTGTGTGTTAACGCCGTCCTTCACCTAGCTTGTTGGGAACAAAAAGTTTCTTTTCAGTTGCAAATTCCACTCCATACATATATAGGGGGAGGTACAAGCTCCGACTCGGTTTTACAGTGAAAACTACAGGAACTTCAAACCGGCAGTAGGAAACAGACTGAGAAACCAGAGTAAAAGTTTCTACTGCAACCAGTTCCATTCGTGCTACATGAACGCACGTCTATCCACATGCTCAGTTCTGAGAGATAAGTGTGTGTGAACACCGTACTTCACCTAGATTGTTGGGAACACAAAGTTTCTTTTCAGTTGCATACTCCACTCCACACATATATATGGGGAGGTACTAGCTCCAACTCTGTTTTACAGTGAAAACTGCTGGAACTTCAAACCGGCACTAGGAAACAGACTGAGAAAACAGAGTAAAAGTTTCTACTGCAATCCGTTCCCTTCGTGCTACATGAACGAACGTCTCTCCACATGCTCAGTTCTGAGATATAAGTGTGTTATAGACGCTCTTAAACTGCATTGTTGGGAACACAAAGTTTCTTTTCAGTTGCAAACTCCACTCAATATATATATCTGGGGAGGTACTAGCTCCAACTCGGTTTTACAGTGAAAAATGCAGGATATTCAAACCGGCACTAGGAAACAGACTGAGAAACCAGAGTAAAAGTTTCTCCTGCAAACCGTTCCCTTGGTGCTAGATGAATGAACGTCTGTCCACATGCTCATTTCTGATAGATAAGTGTGTGTGAAAGCAGCCTTCACCTAGCTTGTTGGGAACACAAATTTTTTTTCAGTTGCTAACTCCACTCCATACATATATATAGGGAGGTACAAGCTCCAAAACGTTTTTGCAGTGAAAAGTGCAGGAACTTCAAACCGGCACTAGGAAACAGAGTGAGAAACCAGAGTAAAACTTTCTCCTGCAACCCGTTCCGTTTGTGCTAGATGAACGAACGTCTCTCCACAAACTTAGTTCTGAGATATAAGTGTGTGTGAAAACCGTCGTTCAACTAGCTTGCTGGGAACACAAAGTTTATCTTCAGTTGCAAACTCCACTCCATATATATATATATATGGGGAGGTACTAGCTCCAACTCGGTTTTACAGTGAAAACTGCAGGAACTTCAAACCAGCACTAGGAAACAGACTGAGAAACCAGAGTAAAAGTTTCCCCTGCAACCCGTTCACTATGTTCTAGATGAACGAATGTCTCTCCACATGCTCAATTCTGAGAGATAAGTGTGTGTGAAAGCCGTCCTTCACCTAGCTTTTTGGGAACACAAAGTATCTTTTCAGTTGCAAACTCCAATCCATACATATATAGTGGGAGGTACTAGCTCCAACTCGGTTTTACAGAGAAAACTGCAGGAATTTCAAACCGGCATTAGGAAACAGACTGAGAAACCAGAGTAAAAGTTTCTCCTGCAACCCGTTCCCTTGGTGCTAGATGAACGAAAATCTTTCCACATGCTCAGTTATGAGAGATATGTGTGTGTGAAATCCGTCCTTCAACTAGCTTGTTGGGAACACAAAGTTTCTTTTCAGTTGCAACAAAAACTCCATACATATATATGGGGAGGTACAAGCTCCAAATCGTTTTTACAGTGAAAACTGCAGGAACTTCAAACCGGCACTAGGAAACAGACTGAGAAACCAGAGTAAAAGTTTCTCCTGCCACCCGTTCCCTTGGTGCTAGGTGAACGATCATCTATCCACATGCTCAGTTCTGAGAGAAAAGTGTGTGTGAAAGCCGTCCTCCACCTAGCTTGTTGGGAACACAAAGTTTCTTTTCAGTTGCAAACTCCACTCCATACATATATATGGGGAGGTACTAGCTCCAAATCGGTTTTACAGTGAAAACTGCAGGAACTTCAAACCGGCACTAGGAAACAGACTGAGAAACCAGAGTAAAAGTTTCTCCTGCAACCCGTTCCGTTTGTGCTAGATGAACGAACGTCTCTCCACAAACTTAGTTCTGAGATATAAGTGTGTGTGAAAACCGTCCTTCAACTAGCTTGCTGGGAACACAAAGTTTATCTTAAGTTGCAAACTCCACTCCATATATATATATGGGGAGGTACTAGCTCCAACTCGGTTTTACAGTGAAAACTGCAGGAACTTCAAACCAGCACTAGGAAACAGACAGAGAAACCAGAGTAAAAGTTTCTCCTGCAACCCGTTCACAATGTGCTAGATGAACCAATGTCTCTCCACATGCTCAATTCTGAGAGATAAGTGTGTGTGAAAGCCGTCCTTCACCTAGCTTTTTGGGAACACAAAGTATCTTTTCAGTTGCAAACTCCAATCCATACATATATAGTGGGAGGTACTAGCTCCAACTCGGTTTTACAGAGAAAACTGCAGGAATTTCAAACCGGCATTAGGAAACAGACTGAGAAACCAGAGTAAAAGTTTCTCCTGCAACCCGTTCCCTTGGTGCTAGATGAACGAAAATCTTTGCACATGCTCAGTTATGAGAGATATGTGTGTGTGAAATCCGTCCTTCAACTAGCTTGTTGGGAACACAAAGTTTCTTTTCAGTTGCAACAAAAACTCCATACATATATATGGGGAGGCACAAGCTCCAAATCGTTTTTACAGTGAAAACTGCAGGAACTTCAAACCGGCACTAGGAAAGAGACTGAGAAACCAGAGTAAAAGTTTCTCCTGCCACCCGTTCCCTTGGTGCTAGTTGAACGATCATCTATCCACATGCTCAGTTCTGAGAGAAAAGTGTGTGTGAAAGCCGTCCTCCACCTTGCTTGTTGGGAACACAAAGTTTCTTTTCAGTTGCAAACTCCACTCCATACATATATATGGGGAGGTACTAGCTCCAAATCGGTTTTACAGTGAAAACTGCAGGAACATCAAACCGGGACTAGGAAACAGACTGAGAAACCAGAGTAAAAGTTTCTCCTGCAACCCGTTCCCTTGGTGCTCGTTGAACGAAAATCTCTCCACATGATCAGTTCTGAGACATAATTGTGTGTTAACGCCGTCCTTCACCTAGCTTGTTGGGAACAAAAAGTTTCTTTTCAGTTGCAAATTCCACTCCATACATATATAGGGGTAGGTACAAGCTCCGACACGGTTTTACAGTGAAAACTACAGGAACTTCAAACCGGCAGTAGGAAACAGACTGAGAAACCAGAGTAAAAGTTTCTACTGCAACCAGTTCCATTCGTGCTACATGAACGCACGTCTATCCACATGCTCAGTTCTGAGAGATAAGTGTGTGTGAACACCGTACTTCACCTAGATTGTTGGGAACACAAAGTTTCTTTTCAGTTGCATACTCCACTCCACACATATATATGGGGAGGTACTAGCTCCAACTCTGTTTTACAGTGAAAACTGCTGGAACTTCAAACCGGCACTAGGAAACAGACTGAGAAAACAGAGTAAAAGTTTCTACTGCAATCCGTTCCCTTCGTGCTACAGGAACGAACGTCTCTCCACATGCTCAGTTCTGAGATATAAGTGTGTTATAGACGCTCTTAAACTGCATTGTTGGGAACACAAAGTTTCTTTTCAGTTGCAAACTCCACTCCATATATATATATGGGGAGGTACTACCTCCAACTCGGTTTTACAGTGAAAAATGCAGGATATTCAAACCGGCACTAGGAAACAGACTGAGAAACCAGAGTAAAAGTTTCTCCTGCAAACCGTTCCCTTGGTGCTAGATGAATGAACGTCTCTCCACATGCTCATTTCTGATAGATAAGTGTGTGTGAAAGCCGCCTTCACCTAGCTTGTTGGGAACACAAAGTTTTTTTTCAGTTGCTAACTCCACTCCATACATATATATAGGGAGGTACAAGCTCCAAAACGTTTTTGCAGTGAAAAGTGCAGGAACTTCAAACCGGCACTAGGAAACAGACTGAGAAACCAGAGTAAAAGTTTCTCCTGCCACCCGTTCCCTTGGTGCTAGGTGAACGATCATCTATCCACATGCTCAGTTCTGAGAGAAAAGTGTGTGTGAAAGCCGTCCTCCACCTAGCTTGTTGGGAACACAAAGTTTCTTTTCAGTTGCAAACTCCACTCCATATATATATATGGGGAGGTACTAGCTCCAACTCTGTTTTACAGTGAAAAATGCAGGATATTCAAACCGGCACTAGGAAACAGACTGAGAAACCAGAGTAAAAGTTTCTCCTGCAAACCGTTCCCTTGGTGCTAGATGAATGAACGTCTCTCCACATGCTCAGTTCTGATAGATAAGTGTGTGTGAAAGCCGCCTTCACGTAGCTTGTTGGGAACACAAAGTTTTTTTTCAGTTGCTAACTCCACTCCATACATATATATAGGGAGGTACAAGCTCCAAAACGTTTTTACAGTGAAAAGTGCAGGAACTTCATACCGGCACTAGGAAACAGACTGAGAAACGAGAGTAAAAGTTTCTCCTGCAACCCGTTCCGTTTGTGCTAGATGAACGAACGTCTCTCCACAAACTTAGTTCTGAGATATAAGTGTGTGTGAAAACCGTCCTTCAACTAGCTTGCTGGGAACACAAAGTTTATCTTCAGTTGCAAACTCCACTCCATATATATATATATGGGGAGGTACTAGCTCCAACTCGGTTTTACAGTGAAAACTGCAGGAACTTCATACCGGCACTAGGAAACAGACTGAGAAACCAGAGTAAAAGTTTCTCCTGCAACCCGTTCACTATGTGCTAGATGAACGAATGTCTCTCCAAATGCTCAGATCTGAGAGATAAGTGTGTTAAAGCCGTCCTTCACCTAGCTTGTTGGGAACACAAGATTCTTTTGAGTTGCAAATTCCACTCCATACATATATATGGGGATGTACAAGCTCCAACTCGGTTTTACAGTGAAAAATGCAGGAACTTCATAACGGCACTAGGAAACAGACTGAGAAACCAGAGTAACAGTTACTCCTGCATCCCGTTCCCTTTGTGCTAAATGAACGAATGTATTTCCACATGCTCAGTTCTGAGAGATAAGTGTGTGTGAAAGCCGTCCTTCACCAAGCTTTTTGAGAACACAAAGTTTCTTTTCAGTTGTAAACTCCACTCCATACATATATATGGGGAGGTAGAAGCTCCAAATCAGTTTTACAGTGTAAATTGCAGGAACTTCAAACCGGCATTAAGAAACAGACTGAGAAACCAGAGTAAAAATTTCTCCTGCAACCCGTTCCTTTGGTGCTAGTTGAACGAACATCTCTCCACATGCTCAGTTCTGAGACATAAGTGTGTGTTAACGCCGTCCTTCACCTAGCTTGTTTGGAACACAAAGGTTCTTTTCAGTTGCAAACTCCAGTCCATATATATATATGGGGAGGTACTTGCTCTAACTCGGTTTTACAGTGAAAACTGCAGGAACTTCAAACTGGCACTAGGAAACAGCCTAAGAAACCAGAGTAAAAGTTTCTCCTGCAACCCGTTCCCTTTGAGCTAGATGAACGAACGTCTCTCCACATGCTCAATTCTGAGAGATAAGTGTGTGTGAAAGCCGTCCTTCACCCAGCTTTTTGGGAACACAAAGTATCTTTTCAGTTGCAAACTCCACTCCATATATATATAGTGGGAGGTACTAGCTCCAACTCGGTTTTACAGTGAAAACTGCAGGAATTTCAAACCGGCATTAGGAAACAGACAGAGAAAGCAGAGTAAAAGTTTCTCCTGCAAACCGTTCCCTTGGTGCTAGATGAACGAAAATCTTTCCACATGCTCAGTTATGAGAGATATGTGTGTGTGAAATCCGTCCTTCAACTAGCTTGTTGGGAACACAAAGTTTCTTTTCAGTTGCAACAAAAACTCCATACATATATATGGGGAGGTACAAGCTCCAACTCGTTTTTACAGTGAAAACTGCAGGAACTTCAAACCGGCACTAGGAAACAGACTGAGAAACCAGAGTAAAAGTTTTTCCTGCCACCCGTTCCCTTGGTGCTAGGTGAACGATCATCTATCCACATGCTCAGTTCTGAGAGAAAAGTGTGTGTGAAAGCCGTCCTCCACCTAGCTTTTTGGGAACACAAAGTTTCTTTTCAGTTGCAAATTCCACTCCATACTTATATATGCGTAGGTACTAGCTCCGACTCGGTATTACAGTGAAAATTGCAGGAACTTCAAACCGGCACTAGGAAACAGACTGAGAATCCAGGGTAAAAGTTTCCCCTGCAATCCGTTCCCTTCGTGCTAGATGAACGAAAGTCTATCCACATGCTCACTTCTGAGAGATAAGTGTGTTAAAGCCGTTCTTCACCTAGCTTGTTGGGAACACAATATTCTTTTCAGTTGGAAATTACACTCCATACGTATATATGGGGATGTACAAGCTCCACCTCGGTTTTACAGTGAAAACAGCAGAAAATTCATAACGGCACTAGGAAACAGACTGAGAAACCAGAGTAATTGTTTCTCCTGCAGCCCGTTCCCTTCGTGCTAGATGAACGCACATCTATCCACATGCTCAGTTCTGAGAGATAAGTGTGTGTGAACGCCGTCCTTCACATATGTTGTTGGGAAAACAAAGTTTCTTTTCAGTTGCAAACTCCACTTATTATATATACATGGGGAGGTACTAGATCCAACTCGGTTTTACAATGAAAACTGCAGGAACTTCAAACCGGCACTAGGAAACAGACTGAGAAACCAGAGTAAAAGTTTCTCCTGAAACCCGTTCTCTTGGTGCTAGATGAACTAACGTCTCTCCACATGCTCAGTTCTGAGAGATTAGTGTGTGTGAACGCCGTACTTCACCTACCTTGTTGGGAACACATAATTTCTTTTCAGTTGCAAACTCCACTCCATATATATATATGGGGAGGTTATTGCTCCGAGTCGGTTTTACAGTGAAAACAGCAGGAACTTCAAACCGGCACTAGGAAACAGACTGAGAAATCAGAGTAAATGTTTCTCCTGCAACCCGTAACCTTGGTGCCAGATGAACGAACGTCTTTCCATATGCTCAGTTCTGAGAGATATGTGTGTGTGAAAGCCGTCCTTCACCTAGCTTGTTGGGAACACAAATTTCTTTTCAGTTGCATACTCCACTCCATACATATATATAGGTAGGTACTAGCTCCAACTCGTTTTTAGAGTGAAAAGTGCAGAAACTTCAAACCGGCACTAGGAAACAGACTGAGAAACCAGAGTAAAAGTTTCTCCTACAACCCGTTCCCTTGGTGCTATGTGAACGAACGTCTCTTCACATGCTCAGTTCTGAGAGATAAGTGTGTTAAAGCCGCCCTTCAACTAGCTTGTTGGGAACACAAGATTATTTTCAGTTGCAAATTCCACTCAATAGGTATATATGGGGATACAAGCTCCAACTCGGTTTTACAGTGAAAACTGCTGGAACCTCATTACGGCACTAATAAACAGACGGAGAAACCAGAGTAAACGTTAGTCCTACAACCCTTACCCTTTGTGCTAGATGAACGAACGTCTCTCCACATGCTCAGTTCTGAGAGATAAGGGTGTGTGAAAGCCGTACTTCACCTAGCATTTTGGGAACACAAAGTTTCTTTTCAGTTGCAAACTCCACTCCAAATATATATATGGGGAGGTACTAGCTCCAACTCGGTTTTACAGTGAAAACTGCAGGAACATCAAACCGGGACTCGGAAACAGACTGAGAAACCAGAATAAAAGTTTCTCCTGCAACCCGTTCCCTTGGTGCTCGTTGAACGAAAATTTCTCCACATGATCAGTTCTGAGACATAATTGTGTGTTAACGCCGTCCTTCACCTAGCTTGTTGGGAACAAAAAGTTTCTTTTCAGTTGCAAATTCCACTCCATAAATATATAGGGGGTGGTACAAGCTCCGACTCGGTTTTACAGTGAAAACTACAGGAACTTCTAACCGGCAGTAGGAAACAGACTGAGAAACCAGAGGAAAAGTTTCTCATGCAACCCGTTCCCTTGGTGCTAGATGAACGAACGTCTCTCCACATGCTCAGTTCTGAGAGATTAGTGTGTGTGAACGCCGTACTTCACCTACCTTGTTGGGAACACAAAGTTTCTTTTCAGTTGCAAACTGCACTCCATATATATATATGGGGAGGTACTTGCTCCGACTCGGTTTTACAGTGAAAACTGCAGGAACTTCAAACCGGCACTAGGAAACAGACTGAGAAACCAGAGTAAAAGTTTCTCCTGCAACCCGTTCCCTTGTTGCTAGATGAAGGAACGTCTCTCCACATGCTCAGTTCTGAGATATTAGTGTGTGTGAACGCCGTACTTCACCTACCTTGTTGGGAACACAAAGTTTCTTTTCAGTTGCAAACTCCACTCCATATATATATATGGGGAGGTACTTGCTCCGAGTCGGTTTTACAGTGAAAACTGCAGGAACTTCAAACCGGCACTAGGAAACAGACTGAGAAACCAGAGTAAATGTTTCTCCTACAATCCGTAACCTTGGTGCCAGATGAACGAACGTCTCTCCACATGCTCAGTTCTGAGAGATATGTGTGTGTGAAAGCCGTCCTTCACCTAGCTTGTTGGGAACACAAATTTCTTTTCAGTTGCATACTCCACAGCATACATATATATAGGGAGGTAGTAGCTCCAACTCGTTTTTAGAGTGAAAAGTGCAGGAATTTCAAACCGGCACTAGGAAACAGACTGAGAAACCAGAGTAAATGTTTCTCCTGCAAACCGTTCCCTTGGTGCTAGGTGAACGAACGTCTCTCCACATGCTCAGTTCTGAGAGATAAGTGTGTTAAAGCCGCCCTTCAACTAGCCTGTAGTGAACACAAGATTCTTTTCAGTTGCAAATTCCACTCCATAGGTATATATGGGGATACAAGCTCCAACTCGGTTTTACAGTGACAACTGCTGGAACCTCATTACGGCACTAGGAAACAGACTGAGAAACCAGAGTAAAAGTTACTCCTTCAAACCTTACCCTTTGTGCTAGATGAACGAACATCTCTCCACATGCTCAGTTCTGAGAGAAAAGGGTGTGTGAAAGCCGTACTTCACCTAGCATTTTGGGAATACAAAATTTCTTTTCAGTTGCAAACTCCACTCCAAACATATATATGGGGAGGTACTAGCTCCAACTCGGTTTTACAGTGAAAACTGAAGGAACATCAAACCGGGACTAGGAAACAGACTGAGAAAACAGAATAAAATTTCTCCTGCAACCCGTTCTCTTGTTGCTCGTTGAACGAAAATCTCTCCACATGGTCAGTTCTGAGATATAATTGTGTGTTAACGCCGTCCTTCACCTAGCTTGTTGGGAACAAAAAGTTTCTTTTCAGTTGCAAATTCCACTCCATAAATATATAGGGTGTGGTACAAGCTCCGACTCGGTTTTACAGTGAAAACTACATTAACTTCAAACCGGCAGTAGGAAACAGACTGAGAAACCAGAGTAAAAGTTTCTACTTCAACCAGTTCCCTTCGTGCTACATGAACGCACGTCTATCCACATGCTCAGTTCTGAGAGATAAGTGTGTGTGAACGCCTTCCTTCACCTAGATTGTTGGGAACACAAAGATTCTTTTCAGTTGCATACTCCACTCCACACATATATATGGGGAGGTACTAGCCTCAACTCTGTTTTACAGTGAAAACTGCTGGAACTTCAAACCGGCACTAGGAAACAGTCTGAGAAAACAGAGTAAAAGTTTCTACTGCAATCGGTTCCCTTCGTGCTACATGAAAGAACGTCTCTCCACATGCTCAGTTCTGAGAGATAAGTGTGTTATTGCCGCACTTAAACTACATTGTTGGGAACACAAAGTTTCTTTTCATTTGCAAACCCCACTCCATATATATATATGGGGAGGTACTAGCTCCAACTCGGTTTTACAGTGAAAAATGCAGGATCTTCAAATCTGCACTAGGAAATAGACTGAGAAACCAGAGTAAAAATTTCTCCTGCAACCCGTTCCCTTGGTGCTAGATGAATGAACGTCTCTCCACATGCTCAGTTCTGAGAGATAAGTGTGTGTGAAAGCCGTCCTTCACCTAGATTGTTGGGAACACAAAGTTTTTTTCAGTTGCAAACTCAACTCCATACATATATATATAGGGAGGTACAAGCTCCAACTCCTTTTTACAGTGAAAAGTGCAGGAACTTCAAACCGGCACTAGGAAACAGACTGAGAAACCAGAGTAAAATTTTCTCCTGCAACCCGTTCCCTTGGTGCTAGATGAACGAAAATCTCTCCACCTGCTCACTTCTGAGAGATAAGGGTGTGTGAAATCCGTCCTTCAACTAGCTTGTTGGGAACACAAAGTTTTTTTTCAGTTGCAGACTCCACTCCATATATATATATGGGGAGGTACTAGCTCCAACTTGGTTTTACAGTGAAAAATGCAGGATCTTCAAACCTGCACTAGGAAACAGACTGAGAAACCAGAGTAAAAGTTTCTAATGCAACCAGTTCCCTTGGTGCTAGATGAACGAACGTCTCTCAACATGCTCATTTCTGAGAGATAAGTGTGTGTGAAGCCGTCGTTCACATAACTTGTTGGGAACACAAAGTTTCTTTTCACTTGCAAACTGCTCTCCATACATATATATGGGGAGGTACTAGCTCCAACTCATTCTTACTGTGAAAACTGCAGGAACTTCAAAACGGCAGTAGGAAACAGACTGAGAAACCAGAGTAAATTTTCTACTGCAACCCGTTCCCTTGGTGCTAGATGAACGAACGTCTCTCCACATGCTCAGTTCAGAGAGATAAGTGTGTGTGAAAGCCGTCCTTCACCAAGCTTGTTGGGAACACAAAGTTTCTATTCACTTGCAAACTCCACACCATACATATATATGGGGAGGTAATAGCTCTTACTCTAGTTTACAGTGAATACTGCAGGAACTTCAAATCTGCATTAGGAAACAGACTGAGATACTAGAGTAAAAGTTTCTCCTGCAACCCGTTCCCATTGTGCTATTTGAACGAACGTTACTCCACATGCTCAGTTCTGAGATATAAGTGTGTGTGAAAGCCGTATTCAACTTTCTTGTTGGGAACACAATGAATATTTTCATTTGCAAAATCCAATCCATACATACGTATGGGGAGGTGCTAGCTCCAAATTGGTTTTAGAGTGAAAACTGCAGGAACTTCAAACCGGCATTAGGAATCAGACTGAGAAAGCAGAGTAAATGTTTCCATTTCAAACAGTTCCCTTGGTGCTAGGTGAATGAACGTCTCTCCAGATGATCAGTTCTGAGAGATATGTGTGTGTGAAAGCCTTACATTACCTAGCTTGTTGGGAACACAAAGTTTCTTTTCAGTTGCAAACTCCTCTCCATACATATATATGGGGTGGTACTAGCTCCTAATCGATTTTACAGTGAAAACTGCAGGAACTTCAAACTGGCACTAGGAAACAGATTGAGAAACTAGAGTAAAGTTTCCCCTAGAACCCTTTCCCTTGGTGCTAGTTGAACGAACATCTCTCCACATGCTCAGTTCTGAGAGATATTTGTGTGTGAAAGCCGGCCTTCACCTAGCTTGTTGGGAACTGAAAGTTTCTTTTCTGTTGAAAACACCACTCCATACATATATATGGGGAGGTAAAATCTCCAACACGGTTTTACAGTGAAAACTGCAGGAACTTCAAAACGGCACTAGGAAACAGACTGAGAAAACAGTGTAAAATTTCTCCTGCAAACCGTTCCCTTGGTGCTAGATGAACGAACGTCTCTCCACATGTCCATTTCTGAGAGATAAGTGTGTGTGAAAGTCGTACTTCACCTAGCTTGTTGGGAACAGAAAGTCTCATTTCAGTTGCAAACTCCACTCCATACATATATATGGGAAGGTACTAGCTCCAACTCGTTCTTACAGTGAAAACTGCAGGAACATCAAACCGACACTAGGAAACAGAATGAGAAAACAGAGTAAAAGTTTCTCCTGCAACCTGTTCCCTTGGTGCTAGATGAACGAACGTATCTCCACATTCTCAGTTCTGAGAGATATGTGTGTGTAAAAGCGGTCCTTCACCTATCTTGTTGGGAACACAAAGTTTCTCTTCAGTTACAAACTCCACTCCATACATATATATGGGGAGGTACTAGCTCCAAATCTGCTTTACAGTGAAAACTGCAGGATCTTCAAACTGGTACTAGGAAACAGACTGAGAACCCAGAGTAAAAGTTTCTCCTGCAAACCGTTCCCTTGGTGCTAGAAGAACGAACGTCTCTCCACATGCTCAGCTCTGAGAGATAAGTTTGTGTGAAAGCCGCCTTCACCTTGCTTGTTGGGAACAAAAAGTTTCTTTTCAGTTGCAAACTCCACTCCATACATATATATGGGTAGGTACTAACTCCATCTCAATTTTAGTGTGAAAACTGCTGGAACTTCAAACCGGCACTAGGAAAAAGCCTGAGAAGCTAGAGTAAAAGTTTGTCCTGCAACCCGTTCCCTTTGTGCTAGATGAACGAAAGTCTCTCACATGCTCAGTTTTGAGAGATATGTGTGTGTGAAAGCCGTCCTTCACCTAGCTTGTTGGGAACACAAAGTTTCTTTTCAGTTGCACACTTCTGTCCAAATATATATATGTGGAGTTACTAGCTCCAACTCGTTTTTACACTGAATATTGCAGGAATTTCAAACCGCCACTAGGAATCAGACTGAGAAACCAGTGTAAAAGTTCCTCCTGCATACCGTTCCATTTTTGCTAGATGAAAGAACGACGATTCACATGCTCAGTTCTGAGGGATACGTGTGTGAGAAAGTCGTCCTTCACCTAGCTTGTTGGGAACACAAAGTTTCTTTTCAGTTGCAAACTCCAGTCCATACATATATATGGGTAGGTACTAGCTCCAACTCGGTTTTACAGTGAATACTGCAGGGACTTTAAACCGGCACTAGGAAACAGACTGAGAAACCAGAGAAAAACTTTGCCTGCAACCCGTTCCATTTGTGCTAGATGAACGAATGTCTCTCCACATGCTCAGTTCTGAGAGGTAAGTGTGTGTGAAAGCCGTCCTTCTCCTAGCTTTTTGGGAACACAAAGAATCTTTTCAGTTGCAAACTCTACTTCTTACATATATATGGCGATATACAAGCTCCAACTCTGTTTTACAGTTAAAACTGCAGGAACGTCAAACCGGCACTAGGAAACAGACTGAGAAACCAGAGTAAAAGTTTCTCCTGCAACCCGTTCCCTTGGTGCTAGGTGAACGAACGTCTCTCCACATCTTTGCTTCTGGGAGATAAGGGTGTGTGAAAGCTGTCCTTCAACTAGCTTGTTGGGAACACACAGTTTCTTTTCTGTTGCATAATTCACTCCATATATATATATATGTAGATGTACTAGCTCCAAATCTGTTTTACATTGAAAACTGCAGGAAGTTCAAACCGGCACTAGGAAAGAGAATGAGAAACCAGAGAAAAGTTTCCCTTGCAACCCGTTCCTTTTGTGCTAGATGAACGAACATCTCTCCAGTTGCTCAGTTCTGAGAGATAAGTGTTTTTGAAAGCCGTTCTTCAACTAGCTTGTTAGGAACACAATGTTTCTTTTCAGCAGCAAACACCAATCCTTATATATATGTGGGTAGGTACTAGCTGCAAATCGGTTTTACAGTGAAAACTGCAGGAACTTCAAACCGGCACTAGGAAACAGACTGAGAAACCAGAGTATAAGTTTCTCTTGCAACCCGTTCCCTTCGTGCTTGATGAACGAACGTCTCTCCACATGCTAGGTTGTGAGATATAAGTGTGTGTGAAAGCCGTCCTTCACCTAGCTTTTTGGGAACACAAAGTGTCTTTTCAGTTGCAAACTCCACTCCATACATATATATGTGAGGTACAGCTCCAACTTTATTTTACAGTGAAAAGTGCAGGAACTTCAAACCGCCACTAGGAAACAGACAGAGAAACCAAAGTAAAAGTTTCTCCTGCAAACCGTTCCCTTGTTGCTAGATGAATGAACGTCTCTTCACATGCTCATTTCTGAGAGATAAGTGTGTGTGAAAGCCGTTCTTCACCTAGATTATTGGCAACACAAAGTTCCTTTTCAGTTGCAAACTCCAGTCCATACATATATATGGGTAGGTACTAGATCCAACTCGGTTTTACAGTGAAAACTGCAGGAATTTTAAACCGGCACTATGAAACAGACTGAGAAACCAGAGTAAAATTTCTCCTGCAACCCATTCCTTTGGTGCTAGGTGAACGAACGTCTCTCCACATCTTTACATCTGGGAGATAAGGGTGTGTGAAAGCCGTCCTTTAACTAGCTTGTTGGGAACACACAGTTTCTTTTCTATTGCATACTTCACTCCATATATATATATGTAGAGGTACTAGCTCCAACTCTGTTTTACATTGAAAACTGCAGGAAGTTCAAACCGGCTCAAGGAAACAGACTGAGAAACCAGAGAAAAGTTTCCCTTGCAACCCGTTCCCTTTTATCTAGATGAACGAACATCTCTCCAGTTGCTCAGTTCTGAGAGATAAGTGTTTTTGAAAGCCGTCCTTCAACTAGCTTGTTAGGAACACAATGTTTCTTTTCAGCAGCAAACACCAATCCTTACATATATGTGGGTAGGTACAAGCTGTAAATCGGTTTTACAGTGAAAACTGCAGGAACTTCAAACCGACACTAGGAAACAGACTGAGAAACCAGAGTAAAAGTTTCTCTTGCAACCCGTTCCCTTCGTGCTTGATGAACGAACGTCTCTCCACATGCTCAGTTCTGAGAGATAAGTTTGTGTGAAAGCCGCCTTCACCTTGCTTGTTGGGAACACAAAGTTTCTTTTCAGTTGCAAACTCCACTCCATACATATATATGGGTAGGTACTAACTCCATCTCAGTTTTAGTGGGAAAACTGCTGGAACTTCAAACCGGCACTAGGAAAAAGCCTGAGAAGCTAGAGTAAAAGTTTGTCCTGCAACCCGTTCCCTTTGTGCTAGATGAACGAAAGTCTCTCACATGCTCAGTTTTGAGAGATATGTGTGTGTGAAAGCCGTCCTTCACCTAGCTTGTTGGGAACACAAAGTTTCTTTTCAGTTGCACACTTCTGTCCAAATATATATATGTGGAGTTACTAGCTCCAACTCGGTTTTACACTGAATATTGCAGGAATTTCAAACCGCCACTAGGAATCAGACTGAGAAACCAGTGTAAAAGTTCCTCCTGCAAACCGTTCCATTTTTGCTAGATGAAAGAACGACGATTCACATGCTCAGTTCTGAGGGATAAGTGTGTGAGAAAGTCGTCCTTCACCTAGCTTGTTGGGAACACAAAGTTTCTTTTCAGTTGCAATCTCCAGTCCATACATATATATGGGTACGTACTAGCTCCAACTCGGTTTTACAGTGAAAACTGCAGGGACTTTAAACCGGCACTAGGAAACAGACTGAGAAACCAGAGAAAAACTTTGCCTGCAACCCGTTCCCTTTGTGCTAGATGAACGAATGTCTCTCCACATGCTCAGTTCTGAGAGGTAAGTGTGTGTGAAAGCCGTCCTTCTCCTAGCTTTTTGGGAACACAAAGAATCTTTTCAGTTGCAAACTCTACTTCTTACATATATATGGCGATATACAAGCTCCAACTGTGTTTTACAGTTAAAACTGCAGGAACGTCAAACCGGCACTAGGAAACAGACTGAGAAACCAGAGTAAAAGTTTCTCCTGCAACCCGTTCCCTTGGTGCTAGGTGAACGAACGTCTCTCCACATCTTTGCTTCTGGGAGATAAGGGTGTGTGAAAGCTGTCCTTCAACTAGCTTGTTGGGAACACACAGTTTCTTTTCTGTTGCATAATTCACTCCATATATATATATGTAGAGGTACTAGCTCCAAATCTGTTTTACATTGAAAACTGCAGGAAGTTCAAACAGGCACTAGGAAAGAGAATGAGAAACCAGAGAAAAGTTTCCCTTGCAACCCGTTCCTTTTGTGCTAGATGAACGAACATCTCTCCAGTTGCTCAGTTCTGAGAGATAAGTGCTTTTGAAAGCCGTTCTTCAACTAGCTTGTTAGGAACACAATGTTTCTTTTCAGCAGCAAACACCAATCCTTACATATATGTGGGTAGGTACTAGCTGCAAATCGGATTTACAGTGAAAACTGCAGGAACTTCAAACTGGCACTAGGAAACAGACTGAGAAACCAGAGTATAAGTTTCTCTTGCAACCCGTTCCCTTCGTGCTTGATGAACGAAAGTCTCTCCACATGCTAGGTTGTGAGATATAAGTGTGTGTGAAAGCCGTCCTTCACCTAGCTTTTTGGGAACACAAAGTGTCTTTTCAGTTGCATACTTCTGTCCAAATATATATATGTGGAGGTACTAGCTCCAACTCGGTTTTACAGTGAAAATTGCAGGAACTTCAAACCGCCACTAGGAAACAGGCTGAGAAACTAGAGTAAAAGTTCCTCCTGCAACCCGTTCCATTTTTGCTAGATGAACGAACGACTATTCACATGCTCAATTCTGAGGGATAAGTGTGTGTGAAAGTCGTCCTCCACCTAGCTTGTTGGGAACACAAAGCTTCTTTTCAGTTGCAAACTGCACTCCATACATAAATAAGTGAGGTACTAGCTCCAACTCGGTTTTACAGTGAAAACTGCAGGAACATCAAACCGACACTAGGAAACAGAGTGAGAAACAAGAGTAAAAGTTTCCCCTTCAACCCGTTCACTTTGTGCTAGATGAACGAACGTCTCTCCACATGCTCAGTTCTGAGAGATAAGAGTGTGTGAAAGCTGTCCTTAACCTAGCTTGTTGGGAACACAAAGTTTCTTTTAAGTTGCAAACTCCACTCCATACATTTATAAGGGGAGGTAAGAGCTCCAAATCTTTTTTACAGTGAAAACTGCAGGAACTTCAAACTGCCAGAAGGAAAAAGTCTGAGGAACCAGAGTAAAAATTTCCCTGCGAACCGTTCCCTTGGTGCTAGATGAACGATCGTCCCTCCACATGCTCAGATCTGAGAGATAAGTATGTGTGAAAGCCGTCCTTCACCTATCTTGTTGGGAACACAAAGTTTCTTTTCAGTTGCAAACTCCAGTCCATACATATATATGTGTAGGTACTAGCTCCAACTCGGTTTTACAGTGAAAACTGCAGGAATTTTAAACCGGCACTATGAAACAGACTGAGAAACCAGAGTAAAATTTCTCCTGCAATCCGTTCACTTGGTGCTAGATGAACGAACGTCTCTCCACATGCTCAGTTCTGAGAGATAAATGTGTGTGGAAGCCGTCCTTCAACTAGCTTGTTGGGAACACAATGTTTGTTTTCAGTTGCTAAATCCACTCCATACTTATATATGGGGAGGTACTTTCTCCAAATCTATTTTACAGTGAAAACTGCAGGAACTTCAAACCGCCACTAGGAAACAGACTGAGAAACCGGAGTAAAAGTTTCTACTTCAAACCGTTCCCTTGGTGCTAGATGAAAGAACGTCTCTCCACATGCTCAGATCTGAGTGATAAGTGTGTGTGAAAGCCGTCCTTCACCTAGCTTGTTTGGAACACAATGTTTCTTTTCTGTTTGAAACTCAACTGTGTTCATATATATGGGGAGGTACTAGCTCCAACTGGGTTTTACAGTGAAAAATGCAGGAACTTCAAACCGGCCCTAGGAAACAGCCTGAGAAACCAGAGAAAAACTTTTTCCTGCAACCCGTTCCCTTTGTGCTAGATGAACGAATGTCTCTCCACATGTTCACTTCTGAGAGGTAAGTGTGTGTGAAAGCCGTCCTTCACCTAGCTTTTTGGGAATACAATGAATCTTTTCACTTGCAAACTCTACTTCTTATATATATATGGCGATATACTAGCTCCAACTCGTTTTTACAGTGAAAACTGCAGGAACGTCAAACCGGCACTAGGAAACATCCTGACATACCAGAGTAAAAGTTTCTCCTGCAACCCATTCCCTTGGTGCTAGGTGAACGAACGTCTCTCCACATTTTTACTTCTGGGAGATAAGGGTGTGTGAAAGCCGTCCTTTAACTAGCTTGTTGGGAACACACAGTTTCTTTTCTGTTGCATACTTCACTCCATATATATATATGTAGAGGTACTAGCTCCAACTCTGTTTTACATTGAAAACTGCAGGAAGTTCAAACCGGCTCAAGGAAACAGACTGAGAAACCAGAGAAAAGTTTCCCTTGCAACCCGTTCCCTTTTATCTAGATGAACGAACATCTCTCCAGTTGCTCAGTTCTGAGAGATAAGTGTTTTTGAAAGCCGTCCTTCAACTAGCTTGTTAGGAACACAATGTTTCTTTTCAGCAGCAAACACCAATCCTTACATATATGTGGGTAGGTACTAGCTGTAAATCGGTTTTACAGTGAAAACTGCAGGAACTTCAACCCGACACTAGGAAACAGACTGAGAAACCAGAGTAAAAGTTTCTCTTGCAACCCGTTCCCTTCGTGCTTGATGAACGAACGTCTCTCCACATGCTCAGTTCTGAGAGATATGTGTGTGTGAACGCCTTCCTTCACCTAGATTTTTGGGAAAAAAAAAGTTTCTTTTTAGTTGTAAACTCCATTCCGTATATATTTTGGGGAGGTAGTAGCTCCAACTCGGGTTTATAGTGAAAACTGCATTAATTTCAAAACGCCACTAGGAAACAGACTGAGAAACCAGAGTAAATGTTTCTCCTGCAACCCGTTCCCTTTGTGCTAGATGAAAGAACGTCTCTCAACATGCTCATTTCTGAGAGATAAGTGTGTGTTCAAGCCGTCCTTCACCTAGCTTGTTGGGAACACAAGGTTTCTCTTCAGTTGCAAACTCCACTCCGTACATATATAGGCGGAGGTACTAACTCCAAATCGGTTTTACAGTGAAAACTGCAGGAACTTCAAACCGACACTAGGAAACAGACTGAGAAACCAGAGTAAAAGTTTCTCCTGCAAACCGTTCCCTTTGGGCTATTTGAATGAACGTCTCTCCACATGCTCAGTTCTGAGGGGTAAGTGTGTGTGAAAGCCGTCCTTCTCCTAGCTTTTTGGGAACACAAAGAATCTTTTCAGTTGCAAACTCTACTTCTTACATATATATGGCGATATACAAGCTCCAAATCGTTTTTACAGTTAAAACTGCAGGAACGTCAAACCGGCACTAGGAAACAGACTGAGAAACCAGAGTAAAAGTTTCTCCTGCAACCCGTTCCCTTGGTGCTAGGTGAACGAACGTCTCTCCACATCTTTGCTTCTGGGAGATAAGGGTGTGTGAAAGCTGTCCTTCAACTAGCTTGTTGGGAACACACAGTTTCTTTTCTGTTGCATAATTCACTCCATATATATATATGTAGAGGTACTAGCTCCAAATCTGTTTTACATTGAAAACTGCAGGAAGTTCAAACCGGCACTAGGAAAGAGAATGAGAAACCAGAGGAAAGTTTCCCTTGCAACCCGTTCCTTTTGTGCTAGATGAACGAACATCTCTCCAGTTGCTCAGTTCTGAGAGATAAGTGTTTTTGAAAGCCGTCCTTCATCTAGCTTGTTAGGAACACCATGTTTCTTTTCAGCAGCAAACACCAATCCTTACATATATGTGGGTAGGTACTAGCTGCAAATCGGTTTTACAGTGAAAACTGCAGGAAATTCAAACTGGCACTAGGAAACAGACTGAGAAACCAGAGTATAAGTTTCTCTTGCAACCCGTTCCCTTCGTGCTTGATGAACGAACGTCTCTCCACATGCTAGGTTGTGAGATATAAGTGTGTGTGAAAGCCGTCCTTCACCTAGCTTTTTGGGAACACAAAGTGTCTTTTCAGTTGCAAACTCCACTCCATACATATATATGTGAGGTACAGCTCCAACTTTATTTTACAGTGAAAAGTGCAGGAACTTCAAACCGCCACTAGGAAACAGACTGAGAAACCAAAGTAAAAGTTTCTCCTGCAAACCGTTCCCTTGTTGCTAGATGAATGAACGTCTCTTCACATGCTCATTTCTGAGAGATAAGTGTGTGTGAAAGCCGTTCTTCACCTAGATTATTGGCAACACAAAGTTCCTTTTCAGTTGCAAACTCCACTCCATACATATATATGGGGAGGTACTAGCTGCAACTCTGTTTTACAGTGAAAACTGCAGGAACATCAAACCGCCACTAGGAAACAGACAGAGAAACCAGAGTAAAAGTTTCTCCTGCAACCCGTTCCCTTGGTGCTAGATGAACGAAAGTCTCTCCACATGCTCAGTTTTGAGAGAGATGTGTGTGTGAAAGCCGTTCTTCACCTAGCTTGTTGGGAACACAAAGTTTCTTTTCAGTTGCATACTTCTGTCCAAATATATATATGTGGAGGTACTAGCTCCAACTCGGTTTTACAGTGAAAATTGCAGGAACTTCAAACCGCCACTAGGAAACAGGCTGAGAAACTAGAGTAAAAGTTCCTCCTGCAACCCGTTCCATTTTTGCTAGATGAACGAACGACTATTCACATGCTCAATTCTGAGGGATAAGTGTGTGTGAAAGTCGTCCTCCACCTAGCTTGTTGGGAACACAAAGCTTCTTTTCAGTTGCAAACTGCACTCCATACATAAATAAGTGAGGTACTAGCTCCAACTCGGTTTTACAGTGAAAACTGCAGGAACATCAAACCGACACTAGGAAACAGAGTGAGAAACAAGAGTAAAAGTTTCCCCTTCAACCCGTTCACTTTGTGCTAGATGAACGAACGTCTCTCCACATGCTCAGTTCTGAGAGATAAGAGTGTGTGAAAGCTGTCCTTAACCTAGCTTGTTGGGAACACAAAGTTTCTTTTAAGTTGCAAACTCCACTCCATACATTTATAAGGGGAGGTAAGAGCTCCAAATCTTTTTTACAGTGAAAACTGCAGGAACTTCAAACTGCCAGAAGGAAAAAGACTGAGGAACCAGAGTAAAAGTTTCCCTGCGAACCGTTCCCTTGGTGCTAGATGAACGATCGTCCCTCCACATGCTCAGATCTGAGAGATAAGTATGTGTGAAAGCCGTCCTTCACCTATCTTGTTGGGAACACAAAGTTTCTTTTCAGTTGCAAACTCCAGTCCATACATATATATGTGTAGGTACTAGCTCCAACTCGGTTTTACAGTGAAAACTGCAGGAATTTTAAACCGGCACTATGAAACAGACTGAGAAACCAGAGTAAAATTTCTCCTGCAATCCGTTCACTTGGTGCTAGATGAACGAACGTCTCTCCACATGCTCAGTTCTGAGAGATAAATGTGTGTGGAAGCCGTCCTTCAACTAGCTTGTTGGGAACACAATGTTTGATTTCAGTTGCTAAATCCACTCCATACTTATATATGGGGAGGTACTTTCTCCAAATCTATTTTACAGTGAAAACTGCAGGAATTTTAAACCGGCACTATGAAACAGACTGAGAAACCAGAGTAAAATTTCTCCTGCAATCCGTTCACTTGGTGCTAGATGAAAGAACGTCTCTCCACATGCTCAGATCTGAGAGATAAGTGTGTGTGAAAGCCGTCCTTCACCTAGCTTGTTTGGAACACAATGTTTCTTTTCTGTTTGAAACTCAACTGTGTTCATATATATGGGGAGGTACTAGCTCCAACTGGGTTTTACAGTGAAAAATGCAGGAACTTCAAACCGGCCCTAGGAAACAGCCTGAGAAACCAGAGAAAAACTTTTTCCTGCAACCCGTTCCCTTTGTGCTAGATGAACGAATGTCTCTCCACATGTTCACTTCTGAGAGGTAAGTGTGTGTGAAAGCCGTCCTTCACCTAGCTTTTTGGGAATACAATGAATCTTTTCACTTGCAAACTCTACTTCTTATATATATATGGCGATATACTAGCTCCAACTCGTTTTTACAGTGAAAACTGCAGGAACGTCAAACCGGCACTAGGAAACATCCTGACATACCAGAGTAAAAGTTTCTCCTGCAACCCATTCCCTTGGTGCTAGGTGAACGAACGTCTCTCCACATTTTTACTTCTGGGAGATAAGGGTGTGTGAAAGCCGTCCTTTAACTAGCTTGTTGGGAACACACAGTTTCTTTTCTGTTGCATACTTCACTCCATATATATATATGTAGAGGTACTAGCTCCAACTCTGTTTTACATTGAAAACTGCAGGAAGTTCAAACCGGCTCAAGGAAACAGACTGAGAAACCAGAGAAAAGTTTCCCTTGCAACCCGTTCCCTTTTATCTAGATGAACGAACATCTCTCCAGTTGCTCAGTTCTGAGAGATAAGTGTTTTTGAAAGCCGTCCTTCAACTAGCTTGTTAGGAACACAATGTTTCTTTTCAGCAGCAAACACCAATCCTTACATATATGTGGGTAGCTACTAGCTGTAAATCGGTTTTACAGTGAAAACTGCAGGAACTTCAACCCGACACTAGGAAACAGACTGAGAAACCAGAGTAAAAGTTTCTCTTGCAACCCGTTCCCTTCGTGCTTGATGAACGAACGTCTCTCCACATGCTCAGTTCTGAGAGATATGTGTGTGTGAACGCCTTCCTTCACCTAGATTTTTGGGAAAAAAAAGTTTCTTTTTAGTTGTAAACTCCATTCCATATATATTTTGGGGAGGTAGTAGCTCCAACTCGGGTTTATAGTGAAAACTGCATTAATTTCAAAACGCCACTAGGAAACAGACTGAGAAACCAGAGTAAAAGTTTCTCCTGCAACCCGTTCCCTTTGTGCTAGATGAAAGAACGTCTCTCAACATGTTCATTTCTGAGAGATAAGTGTGTGTTCAAGCCGTCCTTCACCTAGCTTGTTGGGAACACAAGGTTTCTCTTCAGTTGCAAACTCCACTCCGTACATATATAGGCGGAAGTACTAACTCCAAATCGGTTTTACAGTGAAAACTGAAGGAACTTCAAACCGACACTAGGAAACAGACTGAGAAACCAGAGTAAAAGTTTCTCCTGCAAACCGTTCCCTTTGGGCTATTTGAATGAACGTCTCTCCACATGCTCAGTTCTGAGGGGTAAGTGTGTGTGAAAGCCGTCCTTCTCCTAGCTTTTTGGGAACACAAAGAATCTTTTCAGTTGCAAACTCTACTTCTTACATATATATGGCGATATACAAGCTCCAAATCGTTTTTACAGTTAAAACTGCAGGAACGTCAAACCGGCACTAGGAAACAGACTGAGAAACCAGAGTAAAAGTTTCTCCTGCAACCCGTTCCCTTGGTGCTAGGTGAACGAACGTCTCTCCACATCTTTGCTTCTGGGAGATAAGGGTGTGTGAAAGCTGTCCTTCAACTAGCTTGTTGGGAACACACAGTTTCTTTTCTGTTGCATAATTCACTCCATATATATATATGTAGAGGTACTAGCTCCAAATCTGTTTTACATTGAAAACTGCAGGAAGTTCAAACCGGCACTAGGAAAGAGAATGAGAAACCAGAGGAAAGTTTCCCTTGCAACCCGTTCCTTTTGTGCTAGATGAACGAACATCTCTCCAGTTGCTCAGTTCTGAGAGATAAGTGTTTTTGAAAGCCGTCCTTCATCTAGCTTGTTAGGAACACCATGTTTCTTTTCAGCAGCAAACACCAATCCTTACATATATGTGGGTAGGTACTAGCTGCAAATCGGTTTTACAGTGAAAACTGCAGGAAATTCAAACTGGCACTAGGAAACAGACTGAGAAACCAGAGTATAAGTTTCTCTTGCAACCCGTTCCCTTCGTGCTTGATGAACGAACGTCTCTCCACATGCTAGGTTGTGAGATATAAGTGTGTGTGAAAGCCGTCCTTCACCTAGCTTTTTGGGAACACAAAGTGTCTTTTCAGTTGCAAACTCCACTCCATACATATATATGTGAGGTACAGCTCCAACTTTATTTTACAGTGAAAAGTGCAGGAACTTCAAACCGCCACTAGGAAACAGACTGAGAAACCAAAGTAAAAGTTTCTCCTGCAAACCGTTCCCTTGTTGCTAGATGAATGAACGTCTCTTCACATGCTCATTTCTGAGAGATAAGTGTGTGTGAAAGCCGTTCTTCACCTAGATTATTGGCAACACAAAGTTCCTTTTCAGTTGCAAACTCCACTCCATACATATATATGGGGAGGTACTAGCTGCAACTCTGTTTTACAGTGAAAACTGCAGGAACATCAAACCGCCACTAGGAAACAGACAGAGAAACCAGAGTAAAACTTTCTCCTGCAACCCGTTCCCTTGGTGCTAGATGAACGAAAGTCTCTCCACATGCTCAGTTTTGAGAGAGATGTGTGTGTGAAAGCCGTTCTTCACCTAGCTTGTTGGGAACACAAAGTTTCTTTTCAGTTGCATACTTCTGTCCAAATATATATATGTGGAGGTACTAGCTCCAACTCGGTTTTACAGTGAAAATTGCAGGAACTTCAAACCGCCACTAGGAAACAGGCTGAGAAACTAGAGTAAAAGTTCCTCCTGCAACCCGTTCCATTTTTGCTAGATGAACGAACGACTATTCACATGCTCAATTCTGAGGGATAAGTGTGTGTGAAAGTCGTCCTCCACCTAGCTTGTTGGGAACACAAAGCTTCTTTTCAGTTGCAAACTGCACTCCATACATAAATAAGTGAGGTACTAGCTCCAACTCGGTTTTACAGTGAAAACTGCAGGAACATCAAACCGACACTAGGAAACAGAGTGAGAAACAAGAGTAAAAGTTTCCCCTTCAACCCGTTCACTTTGTGCTAGATGAACGAACGTCTCTCCACATGCTCAGTTCTGAGAGATAAGAGTGTGTGAAAGCTGTCCTTAACCTAGCTTGTTGGGAACACAAAGTTTCTTTTAAGTTGCAAACTCCACTCCATACATTTATAAGGGGAGGTAAGAGCTCCAAATCTTTTTTACAGTGAAAACTGCAGGAACTTCAAACTGCCAGAAGGAAAAAGACTGAGGAACCAGAGTAAAAGTTTCCCTGCGAACCGTTCCCTTGGTGCTAGATGAACGATCGTCCCTCCACATGCTCAGATCTGAGAGATAAGTATGTGTGAAAGCCGTCCTTCACCTATCTTGTTGGGAACACAAAGTTTCTTTTCAGTTGCAAACTCCAGTCCATACATATATATGTGTAGGTACTAGCTCCAACTCGGTTTTACAGTGAAAACTGCAGGAATTTTAAACCGGCACTATGAAACAGACTGAGAAACCAGAGTAAAATTTCTCCTGCAATCCGTTCACTTGGTGCTAGATGAACGAACGTCTCTCCACATGCTCAGTTCTGAGAGATAAATGTGTGTGGAAGCCGTCCTTCAACTAGCTTGTTGGGAACACAATGTTTGATTTCAGTTGCTAAATCCACTCCATACTTATATATGGGGAGGTACTTTCTCCAAATCTATTTTACAGTGAAAACTGCAGGAACTTCAAACCGCCACTAGGAAACAGACTGAGAAACCGGAGTAAAAGTTTCTACTTCAAACCGTTCCCTTGGTGCTAGATGAAAGAACGTCTCTCCACATGCTCAGATCTGAGAGATAAGTGTGTGTGAAAGCCGTCCTTCACCTAGCTTGTTTGGAACACAATGTTTCTTTTCTGTTTGAAACTCAACTGTGTTCATATATATGGGGAGGTACTAGCTCCAACTGGGTTTTACAGTGAAAAATGCAGGAACTTCAAACCGGCCCTAGGAAACAGCCTGAGAAACCAGAGAAAAACTTTTTCCTGCAACCCGTTCCCTTTGTGCTAGATGAACGAATGTCTCTCCACATGTTCACTTCTGAGAGGTAAGTGTGTGTGAAAGCCGTCCTTCACCTAGCTTTTTGGGAATACAATGAATCTTTTCACTTGCAAACTCTACTTCTTATATATATATGGCGATATACTAGCTCCAACTCGTTTTTACAGTGAAAACTGCAGGAACGTCAAACCGGCACTAGGAAACATCCTGACATACCAGAGTAAAAGTTTCTCCTGCAACCCATTCCCTTGGTGCTAGGTGAACGAACGTCTCTCCACATTTTTACTTCTGGGAGATAAGGGTGTGTGAAAGCCGTCCTTTAACTAGCTTGTTGGGAACACACAGTTTCTTTTCTGTTGCATACTTCACTCCATATATATATATGTAGAGGTACTAGCTCCAACTCTGTTTTACATTGAAAACTGCAGGAAGTTCAAATCGGCTCAAGGAAACAGACTGAGAAACCAGAGAAAAGTTTCCCTTGCAACCCGTTCCCTTTTATCTAGATGAACGAACATCTCTCCAGTTGCTCAGTTCTGAGAGATAAGTGTTTTTGAAAGCCGTCCTTCAACTAGCTTGTTAGGAACACAATGTTTCTTTTCAGCAGCAAACACCAATCCTTACATATATGTGGGTAGGTACTAGCTGTAAATCGGTTTTACAGTGAAAACTGCAGGAACTTCAACCCGACACTAGGAAACAAACTGAGAAACCAGAGTAAAAGTTTCTCTTGCAACCCGTTCCCTTCGTGCTTGATGAACGAACGTCTCTCCACATGCTCAGTTCTGAGAGATATGTGTGTGTGAACGCCTTCCTTCACCTAGATTTTTGGGAAAAAAAAGTTTCTTTTTAGTTGTAAACTCCATTCCATATATATTTTGGGGAGGTAGTAGCTCCAACTCGGGTTTATAGTGAAAACTGCATTAATTTCAAAACGCCACTAGGAAACAGACTGAGAAACCAGAGTAAAAGTTTCTCCTGCAACCCGTTCCCTTTGTGCTAGATGAAAGAACGTCTCTCAACATGCTCATTTCTGAGAGATAAGTGTGTGTTCAAGCCGTCCTTCACCTAGCTTGTTGGGAACACAAGGTTTCTCTTCAGTTGCAAACTCCACTCCGTACATATATAGGCGGAGGTACTAACTCCAAATCGGTTTTACAGTGAAAACTGCAGGAACTTCAAACCGACACTAGGAAACAGACTGAGAAACCAGAGTAAAAGTTTCTCCTGCAAACCGTTCCCTTTGGGCTATTTGAATGAACGTCTCTCCACATGCTCAGTTCTGAGGGGTAAGTGTGTGTGAAAGCCGTCCTTCTCCTAGCTTTTTGGGAACACAAAGAATCTTTTCAGTTGCAAACTCTACTTCTTACATATATATGGCGATATACAAGCTCCATATCGTTTTTACAGTTAAAACTGCAGGAACGTCAAACCGGCACTAGGAAACAGACTGAGAAACCAGAGTAAAAGTTTCTCCTGCAACCCGTTCCCTTGGTGCTAGGTGAACGAACGTCTCTCCACATCTTTGCTTCTGGGAGATAAGGGTGTGTGAAAGCTGTCCTTCAACTAGCTTGTTGGGAACACACAGTTTCTTTTCTGTTGCATAATTCACTCCATATATATATATGTAGAGGTACTAGCTCCAAATCTGTTTTACATTGAAAACTGCAGGAAGTTCAAACCGGCACTAGGAAAGAGAATGAGAAACCAGAGAAAAGTTTCCCTTGCAACCCGTTCCTTTTGTGCTAGATGAACGAACATCTCTCCAGTTGCTCAGTTCTGAGAGATAAGTGTTTTTGAAAGCCGTCCTTCATCTAGCTTGTTAGGAACACCATGTTTCTTTTCAGCAGCAAACACCAATCCTTACATATATGTGGGTAGGTACTAGCTGCAAATCGGTTTTACAGTGAAAACTGCAGGAAATTCAAACTGGCACTAGGAAACAGACTGAGAAACCAGAGTATAAGTTTCTCTTGCAACCCGTTCCCTTCGTGCTTGATGAACGAACGTCTCTCCACATGCTAGGTTGTGAGATATAAGTGTGTGTGAAAGCCGTCCTTCACCTAGCTTTTTGGGAACACAAAGTGTCTTTTCAGTTGCAAACTCCACTCCATACATATATATGTGAGGTACAGCTCCAACTTTATTTTACAGTGAAAAGTGCAGGAACTTCAAACCGCCACTAGGAAACAGACTGAGAAACCAAAGTAAAAGTTTCTCCTGCAAACCGTTCCCTTGTTGCTAGATGAATGAACGTCTCTTCACATGCTCATTTCTGAGAGATAAGTGTGTGTGAAAGCCGTTCTTCACCTAGATTATTGGCAACACAAAGTTCCTTTTCAGTTGCAAACTCCACTCCATACATATATATGGGGAGGTACTAGCTGCAACTCTGTTTTACAGTGAAAACTGCAGGAACATCAAACCGCCACTAGGAAACAGACAGAGAAACCAGAGTAAAACTTTCTCCTGCAACCCGTTCCCTTGGTGCTAGATGAACGAAAGTCTCTCCACATGCTCAGTTTTGAGAGAGATGTGTGTGTGAAAGCCGTTCTTCACCTAGCTTGTTGGGAACACAAAGTTTCTTTTCAGTTGCATACTTCTGTCCAAATATATATATGTGGAGGTACTAGCTCCAACTCGGTTTTACAGTGAAAATTGCAGGAACTTCAAACCGCCACTAGGAAACAGGCTGAGAAACTAGAGTAAAAGTTCCTCCTGCAACCCGTTCCATTTTTGCTAGATGAACGAACGACTATTCACATGCTCAATTCTGAGGGATAAGTGTGTGTGAAAGTCGTCCTCCACCTAGCTTGTTGGGAACACAAAGCTTCTTTTCAGTTGCAAACTGCACTCCATACATAAATAAGTGAGGTACTAGCTCCAACTCGGTTTTACAGTGAAAACTGCAGGAACATCAAACCGACACTAGGAAACAGAGTGAGAAACAAGAGT
The DNA here is from genome assembly GCF_048773025.1 of Camelus bactrianus. Classification (NCBI taxonomy): domain Eukaryota; kingdom Metazoa; phylum Chordata; class Mammalia; order Artiodactyla; family Camelidae; genus Camelus; species Camelus bactrianus. The sequence continues at coordinate 3,381,895 of NC_133566.1, forward strand.
AAAAGTTTCCCCTTCAACCCGTTCACTTTGTGCTAGATGAACGAACGTCTCTCCACATGCTCAGTTCTGAGAGATAAGAGTGTGTGAAAGCTGTCCTTAACCTAGCTTGTTGGGAACACAAAGTTTCTTTTCAGTTGCAAACTCCACTCCATACATTTATAAGGGGAGGTACGAGCTCCAAATCTTTTTTACAGTGAAAACTGCAGGAACTTCAAACTGCCAGAAGGAAAAAGACTGAGGAACCAGAGTAAAAGTTTCCCTGCGAACCGTTCCCTTGGTGCTAGATGAACGATCGTCCCTCCACATGCTCAGATCTGAGAGATAAGTATGTGTGAAAGCCGTCCTTCACCTATCTTGTTGGGAACACAAAGTTTCTTTTCAGTTGCAAACTCCAGTCCATACATATATATGTGTAGGTACTAGCTCCAACTCGGTTTTACAGTGAAAACTGCAGGAATTTTAAACCGGCACTATGAAACAGACTGAGAAACCAGAGTAAAATTTCTCCTGCAATCCGTTCACTTGGTGCTAGATGAACGAACGTCTCTCCACATGCTCAGTTCTGAGAGATAAATGTGTGTGGAAGCCGTCCTTCAACTAGCTTGTTGGGAACACAATGTTTGATTTCAGTTGCTAAATCCACTCCATACTTATATATGGGGAGGTACTTTCTCCAAATCTATTTTACAGTGAAAACTGCAGGAACTTCAAACCGCCACTAGGAAACAGACTGAGAAACCGGAGTAAAAGTTTCTACTTCAAACCGTTCCCTTGGTGCTAGATGAAAGAACGTCTCTCCACATGCTCAGATCTGAGAGATAAGTGTGTGTGAAAGCCGTCCTTCACCTAGCTTGTTTGGAACACAATGTTTCTTTTCTGTTTGAAACTCAACTGTGTTCATATATATGGGGAGGTACTAGCTCCAACTGGATTTTACAGTGAAAAATGCAGGAACTTCAAACCGGCCCTAGGAAACAGCCTGAGAAACCAGAGAAAAACTTTTTCCTTCAACCCGTTCCCTTTGTGCTAGATGAACGAATGTCTCTCCACATGTTCACTTCTGAGAGGTAAGTGTGTGTGAAAGCCGTCCTTCACCTAGCTTTTTGGGAATACAATGAATCTTTTCACTTGCAAACTCTACTTCTTATATATATATGGCGATATACTAGCTCCAACTCGTTTTTACAGTGAAAACTGCAGGAACGTCAAACCGGCACTAGGAAACATCCTGACATACCAGAGTAAAAGTTTCTCCTGCAACCCATTCCCTTGGTGCTAGGTGAACGAACGTCTCTCCACATTTTTACTTCTGGGAGATAAGGGTGTGTGAAAGCCGTCCTTTAACTAGCTTGTTGGGAACACACAGTTTCTTTTCTGTTGCATACTTCACTCCATATATATATATGTAGAGGTACTAGCTCCAACTCTGTTTTACATTGAAAACTGCAGGAAGTTCAAATCGGCTCAAGGAAACAGACTGAGAAACCAGAGAAAAGTTTCCCTTGCAACCCGTTCCCTTTTATCTAGATGAACGAACATCTCTCCAGTTGCTCAGTTCTGAGAGATAAGTGTTTTTGAAAGCCGTCCTTCAACTAGCTTGTTAGGAACACAATGTTTCTTTTCAGCAGCAAACACCAATCCTTACATATATGTGGGTAGGTACTAGCTGTAAATCGGTTTTACAGTGAAAACTGCAGGAACTTCAACCCGACACTAGGAAACAGACTGAGAAACCAGAGTAAAAGTTTCTCTTGCAACCCGTTCCCTTCGTGCTTGATGAACGAACGTCTCTCCACATGCTCAGTTCTGAGAGATATGTGTGTGTGAACGCCTTCCTTCACCTAGATTTTTGGGAAAAAAAAGTTTCTTTTTAGTTGTAAACTCCATTCCATATATATTTTGGGGAGGTAGTAGCTCCAACTCGGGTTTATAGTGAAAACTGCATTAATTTCAAAACGCCACTAGGAAACAGACTGAGAAACCAGAGTAAAAGTTTCTCCTGCAACCCGTTCCCTTTGTGCTAGATGAAAGAACGTCTCTCAACATGCTCATTTCTGAGAGATAAGTGTGTGTTCAAGCCGTCCTTCACCTAGCTTGTTGGGAACACAAGGTTTCTCTTCAGTTGCAAACTCCACTCCGTACATATATAGGCGGAGGTACTAACTCCAAATCGGTTTTACAGTGAAAACTGCAGGAACTTCAAACCGACACTAGGAAACAGACTGAGAAACCAGAGTAAAAGTTTCTCCTGCAAACCGTTCCCTTTGGGCTATTTGAATGAACGTCTCTCCACATGCTCAGTTCTGAGGGGTAAGTGTGTGTGAAAGCCGTCCTTCTCCTAGCTTTTTGGGAACACAAAGAATCTTTTCAGTTGCAAACTCTACTTCTTACATATATATGGCGATATACAAGCTCCATATCGTTTTTACAGTTAAAACTGCAGGAACGTCAAACCGGCACTAGGAAACAGACTGAGAAACCAGAGTAAAAGTTTCTCCTGCAACCCGTTCCCTTGGTGCTAGGTGAACGAACGTCTCTCCACATCTTTGCTTCTGGGAGATAAGGGTGTGTGAAAGCTGTCCTTCAACTAGCTTGTTGGGAACACACAGTTTCTTTTCTGTTGCATAATTCACTCCATATATATATATGTAGAGGTACTAGCTCCAAATCTGTTTTACATTGAAAACTGCAGGAAGTTCAAACCGGCACTAGGAAAGAGAATGAGAAACCAGAGAAAAGTTTCCCTTGCAACCCGTTCCTTTTGTGCTAGATGAACGAACATCTCTCCAGTTGCTCAGTTCTGAGAGATAAGTGTTTTTGAAAGCCGTCCTTCATCTAGCTTGTTAGGAACACCATGTTTCTTTTCAGCAGCAAACACCAATCCTTACATATATGTGGGTAGGTACTAGCTGCAAATCGGTTTTACAGTGAAAACTGCAGGAAATTCAAACTGGCACTAGGAAACAGACTGAGAAACCAGAGTATAAGTTTCTCTTGCAACCCGTTCCCTTCGTGCTTGATGAACGAACGTCTCTCCACATGCTAGGTTGTGAGATATAAGTGTGTGTGAAAGCCGTCCTTCACCTAGCTTTTTGGGAACACAAAGTGTCTTTTCAGTTGCAAACTCCACTCCATACATATATATGTGAGGTACAGCTCCAACTTTATTTTACAGTGAAAAGTGCAGGAACTTCAAACCGCCACTAGGAAACAGACTGAGAAACCAAAGTAAAAGTTTCTCCTGCAAACCGTTCCCTTGTTGCTAGATGAATGAACGTCTCTTCACATGCTCATTTCTGAGAGATAAGTGTGTGTGAAAGCCGTTCTTCACCTAGATTATTGGCAACACAAAGTTCCTTTTCAGTTGCAAACTCCACTCCATACATATATATGGGGAGGTACTAGCTGCAACTCTGTTTTACAGTGAAAACTGCAGGAACATCAAACCGCCACTAGGAAACAGACAGAGAAACCAGAGTAAAACTTTCTCCTGCAACCCGTTCCCTTGGTGCTAGATGAACGAAAGTCTCTCCACATGCTCAGTTTTGAGAGAGATGTGTGTGTGAAAGCCGTTCTTCACCTATCTTGTTGGGAACACAAAGTTTCTTTTCAGTTGCATACTCCAGTCCATACATATATATGTGTAGGTACTAGCTCCAACTCGGTTTTACAGTGAAAACTGCAGGAATTTTAAACCGGCACTAGGAAACAGACTGAGAAACTAGAGTAAAAGTTCCTCCTGCAACCCGTTCCATTTTTGCTAGATGAACGAACGACTATTCACATGCTCAATTCTGAGGGATAAGTGTGTGTGAAAGTCGTCCTCCACCTAGCTTGTTGGGAACACAAAGCTTCTTTTCAGTTGCAAACTGCACTCCATACATAAATAAGTGAGGTACTAGCTCCAACTCGGTTTTACAGTGAAAACTGCAGGAACATCAAATCGACACTAGGAAACAGAGTGAGAAACAAGAGTAAAAGTTTCCCCTTCAACCCGTTCACTTTGTGCTAGATGAACGAACGTCTCTCCACATGCTCAGTTCTGAGAGATAAGTGTGTGTGAAAGCTGTCCTTAACCTAGCTTGTTGGGAACACAAAGTTTCTTCTAAGTTGCAAACTCCACTCCATACATTTATAAGGGGAGGTAAGAGCTCCAAATCTTTTTTACAGTGAAAACTGCAGGAACTTCAAACTGCCAGAAAGAAAAAGACTGAGGAACCAGAGTAAAAGTTTCCCTGCGAACCGTTCACTTGGTGCTAGATGAACGATCGTCCTTCCACATGCTCAGATCTGAGAGATAAGTTTGTGTGAAAGACGTCCTTCACCTATCTTGTTGGGAACACAAAGTTTCTTTTCAGTTGCAAACTCCAGTCCATACATATATATGTGTAGGTACTAGCTCCAACTCGGTTTTACAGTGAAAACTGCAGGAATTTTAAACCGGCACTAGGAAACAGACTGAGAAACCAGAGTAAAATTTCTCCTGCAATCCGTTCACTTGGTGCTAGATGAACGAACGTCTCTCCACATGCTCAGTTCTGAGAGATAAATGTGTGTGGAAGCCGTCCTTCAACTAGCTTGTTGGGAACACAATGTTTGTTTTCAGTTGCAAAATCCACTCCATACTTATATATGGGGAGGTACTTTCTCCAAATCTATTCTACAGTGAAAACTGCAGGAACATCAAACCGCCACTAGGAAACAGACTGAGAAACCGGAGTAAAAGTTTCTACTTCAAACCGTTCCCTTGGTGCTAGATGAAAGAACGTCTCTCCACATGCTCAGATCTGAGAGATAAGTGTGTGTGAAAGCCGTCCTTCACCTAGCTTGTTTGGAACACAATGTTTCTTTTCTGTTTGAAACTCAACTGTGTTCATATATATGGGGAGGTACTAGCTCCAACTGGGTTTTACAGTGAAAAATGCAGGAACTTCAAACCGGCCCTAGGAAACAGCCTGAGAAACCAGAGAAAAACTTTTTCCTGCAACCATTTCCCTTTGTGCTAGATGAACTAATGTCTCTCCACATGTTCACTTCTGAGAGATAAGTGTGTGTGAAAGCCGTCCTTAACCTAGCTTGTTGGGAAAACAAAGAATCTTTTCAGTTTCAAACTCTAATTCTTACATATATATGGGGATGTACTAGCTCCAACTCGGTTTTACAGTGAAAACTGCAGGAACTTCAAACCGGCACTAGGAAACATCCTGAGAAACCAGAGTAAAAGTTTCTCCTGCAACCCGTTCCCTTTGTGCTAGATGAACGAACGTCTCTCCACATGCCCACTTCTGGGAGATAAGGGTGTGTGAAAGCCGTGTTTAAACTAGCTTGTTGGGAACACACAGTTTCTTTTCAGTTACATACTTCACTCCATATATATATATGGGGAGGTACTAGCTCCAACTCCGTTTTACAGTGAAATATGCAGGAACTTCAATATGCCACTAGGAAAGAAAGTGAGAAAACAGAGTAAAACTTTCCCTTGCATCCCGTTCCCTTGGTGCTAGATGAACGAACGTCTCTCCACATGCTCATTTCTGAGAGATAGTTGTGTGTGAAAGCCGTCCTTCACCTTGCTTCTTGTGAACACAAAGTTTCTCTTCAGTTGCAAACTCCAATCCATACATATATATGGGGAGGTACTAGCATCAACTCGGTTTTACAGTGAAAATTGCAGGAACTTCAAACCGGCACTAGGAAACAGACAGACAAACCAGAGAAAAAGTTTCTCCTGCAACCCGTTCCCTTTGTGATTGATGAACGAACGTCTCTCCACATGCTCAGTTCTGAGAGATAATTGTGTTAAAGCCGTCCTTCACCTAGCTTGTTGGGAACAAAAAATTCTTTTCAGTTGCAAATTCCACTCCATACGTCTATATGGGGATGTAAAGCTCCAACTCGGTTTTACAGTGATAACTGCAGGAACTTCATAACGGCACTAGGAAACAGACTGAGAAACCAGAGTAAAAGTTAATACTGCAACCCGTTCCCTTTGTGCTACATGAAAGAACGTCTATCAACATGCTCAGTTCTGAGATATAATTGTTTGTGAAAGCCTTCATTCACCTTGCTTTTTGGGAACACAAAGATTCTTTTCACTTGCAAACTCCACTCCATATATATGTATGGGGTGGTACTAGCTCCAACACAGTTTTACAATGTAAACTGCAGGAATTTCAAACCGGCACAAGGAAACAGACTGAGAAACCAGAGTAAAATTTCACCTGCAACCCGTTCCCGTGGTGCTAGGTGAAGGAACGTCTCTCCACATGCTCAGTTCTGAGAGATAAGAGTGTGTGAAAGCCGTCCTTCATCTAGCTTGTTGGGAACACAAAGTTTCTCTTCAGTTGAAAACACCACTCCATACATATATATGGGGAGGTACTAGCTCCAACTCAGCTTTACAGTGAAAACTGCAGGAACTTCAAACCGGCACTAGGAAACAGAGTGAGAAACCAGAGAAATACTTTCTCCTGCAACCCGTTCCCTTTGTGCTACATGAAAGAACGTCTCTCGACATGCTCAGTTCTGAGAGAAAAGTGTGTGTGAAAGCCGTCCTTCACCTAGCTTTTTGGGAACACAAAGAATCTTTTCAGTTGCAAACTCTAATTCTTACATATATATGGCGATATACAAGCTCCAAATCGTTTTTACAGTTAAAACTGCCGGAACGTCAAACCGGCACTAGGAAACAGACTGAGAAACCAGAGTAAAAGTTTCCCCTGCAACCCGTTCCCTTGGTGCTAGGTGAACGAACGTCTCTCCACTAATTTACTTCTGGGAGATAAGGGTGTGTGAAAGCTGTACTTCAACTAGCTTGTTGGGAACACACAGTTTCTTTTCTGTTGCATAATTCACTCCATATATATATATGTAGAGGTACTAGCTCCAACTCTGTTTTACATTGAAAACTGCAGGAAGTTCAAACCGTCACTAGGAAACAGACTGAGAAACCAGAGAAAAGTTTCCCTTGCAACCCGTTCCTTTTGTGCTAGATGAATGAACATCTCTCCAGTTGCTCAGTTCTGAGAGATAAGTGTTTATGGAAGCCGTCCTTCAAATAGCTTGTTAGGAACACAATGTTTCTTTTCAGCAGCAAACACCAATCCTTACATATATGTGGGTAGGTACTAGCTGCAAATCGGTTTTACAGTGAAAACTGCAGGGACTTCAAACCAGCACTAGGAAACAGACTGAGAAACCAGAGTATAAGTTTCTCTTGCAACCCGTTCCCTTCGTGCTTGATGAACGAACGTCTCTCCACATGCTCAGATCTGAGAGATATGTGTGTGTGAACGCCTTCCTTCACCTAGATTTTTGGGAACACAAAGTTTCTTTTTAGTTGTAAACTTCATTCCATATATATTTTGGGGAGGTACTAGTTCCAACTCGGTTTTACAGTGAAAACTGCAGGAAGTTCAAACCGGCACTAGGAAACAGACTGAGAAACCAGAGTAAAAGTTTCCCCTGCAACCCGTTCCCTTTGTGCTAGATGAAAGAACGTCTCTCAACATGCTCATTTCTGAGAGATATGTGTGTGTTCAAGCCGTCCTTCACCTAGCTTGTTGGGAACACAAGGTTTCTCTTCAGTTGCAAAGACCACTCCATACATATATAGGTGGAGGTACTAGCTCCAACTCGGTTTTATAGTGAAAACTGCAGGAAATTCAAACCGACACTAGGAAACAGACTGAGAAACCAGAGAAAATGTTCCTCCTGCAACCCGTTCCATTTGTGCTAGATGAACGAACGTCTCTCCACATGCTAGGTTCTGAGATATAAATATGTGTGAAAGCCGTTCTTCACCTAGCTTTTTGGGAACACAAAGTGTCTTTTCAGTTGCAAAATCCACTCCATACATATATATGTGAGGTACAGCTCCAACTTTATTTTACATTGAAAACTGCAGGAACTTCAAACCGCCACTAAGAAACAGACTGAGAAACCAAAGTAAAAGTTTCTCCTGCAAACCGTTCCCTTGTTGGTAGATGAATGAACGTCTCTTCACATGCTCATTTCTGAGAGATAAGTGTGTGTGAAAGCCGTCCTTCACCTAGATTATTGGCAACACAAAGTTTCTTTTCAGTTGCAAACTCCACTCCATAAATATATATGGGGAGGTACTAGCAACAACTCTGTTTTACAGTGAAAACTGCAGGAACATCAAACCGCCACTAGGAAACAGACAGAGAAACCAAAGTAAAAGTTTCTCCTGCAACCCGTTCCCTTTGGGCTAGATGAACGAAAGTCTCTCCACATGCTCAGTTTTGAGAGATATGTGTGTGTGAAAGCCGTTCTTCACCTAGCTTGTTGGGAACACAAAGTTTCTTTTCAGTTGCATACTTCTGTCCAAATATATATATGTGGTGGTACCAGCTCCAACTCAGTTTTACAGTGAAAATTGCAGGAACTTCAAACCGCCACTAGGAAACAGACTGAGGAACCAGAGTAAAAGTTCCTCCTGCAACCCGTTCCATTTTTGCAAGATGAACGAACGACTATTCACATGCTCAGTTCTGAGTGATAAGTGTGTGTGAAAGTCGTCCTCCACCTAGCTTGTTGGGAACACAAAGCTTCTTTTCAGTTGCAAACTGCACTCCATACATAAATAAGTGAGGTACTAGCTCCAACTCGGTTTTACAGTGAAAATTGCAGGAACATCAAACCGACACTAGGAAACAGAGTGAGAAACAAGAGTAAAAGTTTCCCCTTCAACCCGTTCACTTTGTGCTAGATGAACGAACGTCTCTCCACATGCTCATTTCTGAGAGAGAAGTGTGTGTGAAAGCCGTCCTTAACCTATCTTGTTGGGAACATAATGTTTCTTTTAAGTTGCAAACTCCACTCCATACATTTATATGGGGAGGTACGAGCTCCAAATCTACTTTACAGTGAAAACTGCAGGAACTTCAAACTGCCAGAAGGTAAAAGACTGAGGAACCAGAGTAAAAGTTTCCCTGCGAACCGTTCCCTTGGTGCTAGATGAACGATCGTCTCTCCACATGCTCAGATCTGAGAGATAAGTTTGGGTGAAAGCCGTCCTTCACCTATCTTGTTGGGAACACAAAGTTTCTTTTCAGTTGCAAACACCAGTCCATACATATATATGGTTAGGTACTAGCTCCAACTCGGTTTTACAGTGAAAACTGCAGGAACTTTAAACCGGCACTAGGAAACAGACTGAGAAACCAGAGTAAAAGTTTCTCCTGCAATCCGTTCACTTGGTGCTAGATGAACGAACGTCTCTTCACATGCTCAGTTCTGAGAGAAAAGTGTGTGTGAAAGCCGTCCTTCACCTAGCTTGTTGGGAACACAATGTTTGTTTTCATTTGCAAAATCCACTGCATACTTATATATGGGGAGGTACTTTCTCCAACTCTATTCTACAGTGAAAACTGCAGGAACTTCAAACCGCGACTAGGAAACAGACTGAGAAACCAGAGTAAAAGTTTTTACTTCAAACCGTTCCCTTGGTGCTAGATGAAAGAACGTCTCTCCACATGCTCAGATCTGAGAGATAATTGTGTGTGAAAGCCTTCCTTCACCTAGCTTTTTTGGAACACAAAGTTTCTTTTCTGTTTCAAACTCAACTGTGTTCATATATATGGGGAGGTACTAGCTCCAACTGGGTTTTACAGTGAAAAATGCAGGAACTTAAAACTGGCCCTAGGAAACAGCCTGAGAAACCAGAGAAAAACTTTTTCCTGCAACCCTTTCCCTTTGTGCTAGATGAACGAATGTCTCTCCACATGTTCACTGCTGAGAGGTAAGTGTGTGTGAAAGCCTGCCTTCACCTAGCTTGTTGGGAAAACAAAGTTTCTTTTCAGTTGCATACTCCAATCCATACATATATATGGGGAGGTACTAGCTCCGACTCGTTTTTTCAGTGAAAACGGCAGGAAATTCAAACCGGCACTAGGAAACAGACTGAGAAACCAGAATAAATGTTTCTCCTGCAAACCGTTCCCTTTGTGCTAGATGAATGAACGTCTATCCACATGCTCAGTTCTGAGAGTTAAGTGTGTTAAAGGCATCCTTCACCTAGCTTGTTTGGAAAACAAAGAATCTTATCAGTTGCAAACACTACTTCTTACATATATATGGGGATGTACCAGCTCAAACTCGTTTTTTAGTGAAAACTGCAGGAACATCAAACCGGCACTAGGAAACATCCTGAGAAACCAGAGTAAAAGTTTCTCCTGCAACCCGTTCCCTTCGTGCTAGGTGAACGAACGTCTCTCCACATGCTCAATTCTGGGAGATAAAGGTGTGTGAAAGCCGTCTTTCATCTAGCTTTTTGGGAACATACAGTTTCTTTTCAGTTGCATACATCTCTCCATAAATATATATGTGGAGGTACCAGCTCCAACTCTGCTTTACAGTGAAAACGGCAGGAACTTCAAATCGGCACTAGGAAACAGACTGTGAAACCAGAGTAAAAGATTCGCCTGCAACCCGTTCCCTTTGTGCTAGATGAACGAAAATATTTCCACATGCTCAGTTCTGAGTGATAAGTGTGTGTGAAATCTGTCCTTCAACTAGCTTGTTGGGAACACAAAGTTTCTTTTCAGTTGCAACAAAAACTCCATACATATATATGCGTAGGTACTAGCTCCGACTCGGTATTACAGTGAAAACTGCAGGACATTCAAACCGGCACTAGGAAACAGACTGAGAATCCAGAGTAAAAGTTTCTCCTGCAACCCGTTCCCTTCGTGCTAGATGAACGAAAGTCTATCCACATGGTCACTTCTGAGAGATAAGTGTGTTAAAGCCGTTCTTCACCTAGCTTGTTGGGAACACAATATTCTTTTCAGTTGGAAATTACACTCCATACGTATATATGGGGATGTACAAGCTCCACCTCGGTTTTACAGTGAAAACAGAAGAAAATTCATAACGGCACTAGGAAACAGACTGAGAAACCAGAGTAATTGTTTCTCCTGCAGCCCTTTCCGTTCGTGCTAGAGGAACGAACGTCTATCCGTATGCTCAGTTCTGAGAGATAAGTGTGTGTGAACGCCGTCCTTCACCTATGTTGTTCGGAAAACAAAGTTTCTTCTCAGTTGCAAACTCCAATTAATATATATATATGGGTAGGTACTAGCTCCAACTCTTTTTTAGAGTGAAAAGTGCAGGAACTTCAAACCGGCACTAGGAAGCAGACTGAGAAACCAGAGTAAAAGATTCCCCTGCAACCCGTTCCCTTCGTGCTAGATGAACGAACGTCTCTCCACATGCTCAGTACTGAGAGATAATTGTGTGTAAACGCCGTACTTCACCTAGCTTTTTGGGAACACAAAGTTTCTTTTCAGTTGTAAACTCCATTCCATACATATATATGGGGAGGTACTAGCTCCAACTCGGTTTTAAAGTGAAAACAGCAGGAACTTCAAAACACCACTAGGAAACAGACTGAGAAACCAGAGAAAATTTTCTCCTGCAACCCGTTCCCTTTGTGCTAGATGAACGAACGTCTCTCCACAAACTTAGTTCTGATATATAAATGTGTGTGAAAACCGTCCTTCACCTAGCTTGCTGGGAACACAAAGTTTATCTTCAGTTGCAAACACCACTCCATATATATATAAGGGGAGGTACTAGCTCCAACTCGGTTTTACAGTGAAAAGTGCAGGAACTTCAAACCGGCACTAGGAAACAGACTGAGAATCCAGGGTAAAAGTTTCTCCTGCAACCCGTTCCCTTCGTGCTAGATGAACGAAAGTCTATCCACATGCTCACTTCTGAGAGATAAGTGTGTTAAAGCCGTTCTTCACCTAGCTTGTTGGGAACACAATATTCTTTTCAGTTGGAAATTACACTCCATACGTATATATGGGGATGTACAATCTCCACCTCGGTTTTACAGTGAAAACAGCAGAAAATTCATAACGGCACTAGGAAACAGACTGAGAAACCAGAGTAATTGTTTCTCCTGCAGCCGGTTCCGTTCGTGCTAGATGAACGAACGTCTATCCATATGCTCAGTTCTGAGAGATAAGTGTGTGTGAACGCCGTCCTTCACCTATGTTGTTGGGAAAACTAAGTTTCTTTTCAGTTGCAAACTCCACTTAATATATATATATGGGGAGGTACTAAATCCAACTCGGTTTTACAGTGAAAACTGCAGGAACTTCAAACCGGCACTAGGAAACAGACTGAGAAACCAGAGTAAAAGTTTCTCCTGCAACCCGTTCTCTTGGTGCTAGATGAAAGAACGTCTCTCCACATGCTCAGTTCTGAGAGATAATTGTGTGTAAACGCCGTCCTTCACCTAGCTTTTTGGGAACACAAAGTTTCTTTTCAGTTGTAAACTCCATTCCATACATATATATGGGGAGGTACTAGCTCCAACTCGGTTTTAAAGTGAAAACAGCAGGAACTTCAAAACACCACTAGGAAACAGACTGAGAAACCAGAGTAAAAGTTTCTCCTGCAACCCCTTTCCCTTTGTGCTAGATGAACGAACGTCTCTCCACAAACTTAGTTCTGATATATAAATGTGTGTGAAAACCGTCCTTCACCTAGCTTGCTGGGAACACAAAGTTTATCTTCAGTTGCAAACTCCACTCCATATATATATATGGGGAGGTACTAGCTCCAACTCGGTTTTACAGTGAAAAGTGCAGGAACTTCAAACCGGCACTAGGAAACAGAATGAGAAACCAGAGTAAAAGTTTCTCCTGCAACCCTTTCACTATGTGCTAGATGAACGAACGTCTCTCCACATGCTCAGATCTGAGAGATAAGTGTGTTAAAGCCGTCCTTCACCTAGCTTGTTGGGAACACAAGATTCTTTTGAGTTGCAAATTCCACTCCATACATATATATGGGGATGTACAAGCTCCAACTCGGTTTTACAGTGAAAACTGCAGGAACTTCATAACAGCACTAGGAAACAGACTGAGAAACCAGAGTAATAGTTACTCCTACATCCCGTTCTCTTTGTGCTAAATGAACGAAAGTCTCTCCACATGCTCATTTCTGAGAGAAAAGTGTGTGTGAAAGCCGTCCTCCACCTAGCTTGTTGGGAACACAAAGTTTCTTTTCAGTTGCAAATTCCACTCCATACTTATATATGCGTAGGTACTAGCTCCGACTCGGTATTACAGTGAATAATGCAGGAACTTCAAACCGGCACTAGGAAACAGACTGAGAATCCAGGGTAAAAGTTTCTCCTGCAACCCGTTCCCTTCGTGCTAGATGAACGAAAGTCTATCCACATGCTCACTTCTGAGAGATAAGTGTGTTAAAGCCGTTTTTCACCTAGCTTGTTGGGAACACAATATTCTTTTCAGTTGGAAATTACACTCCATACGTATATATGGGGATGTACAAGCTCCACCTCGGTTTTACAGTGAAAACAGCAGAAAATTCATAACGGCACTAGGAAACAGACTGAGAAACCAGAGTAATTGTTTCTCCTGCAGCCGGTTCCCTTCGTGGTAGATGAACGAACGTCTATCCATATGCTCAGTTCTGAGAGATAAGTGTGTGTGAACGCAATCCTTCACCTATGTTGTTGTGAAAACAAAGTTTCTTTTCAGTTGCAAACTCCACTTAATATATATATATGGGGAGGTACTAGATCCAACTCGGTTTTTCAGTGAAAACTGCAGGAACTTCAAACCGGCACTAGGAAACAGACTGAGAAACCAGAGTAAAAGTTTCTCCTGCAAACCGTTCTCTTGGTGCTAGATGAACGAACGTCTCTCCACATGCTCAGTTCTGTGAGATAAGGGTGTGTGAAAGCCGTACTTCAACTAGCATTTTGGGTACACAAAGTTTCTTTTCAGTTGCAAACTCCACTCCATACATATATATGGGGAGGTACTAACTCCAACTCGGTTTTACAGTGAAAACTGCAGGAACATCAAACCGGGACTAGGAAACAGACTGAGAAACCAGACTAAAAGTTTCTCCTGCAACCCGTTCCCTTGGTGATCGTTGAACGAAAATCTCTCCACATGATCAGTTCTGAGCTATAATTGTGTGTTAACGCCGTCCTTAACCTAGCTTGTTGGGAACAAAAAGTTTCTTTTCAGTTGCTAACTCCACTCCATACATATATATAGGGATGTACAAGCTCCAAAACGTTTTTACAATGAAAAGTGCAGGAACTTCAAACCGGCACTAGGAAACAGACTGAGAAACCAGAGTAAAAGTTTCTCCTGCAACCCGTTCCCTTGGTGCTAGATGAACGAAAATATTTCCACATGCTCAGTTCTGAGTGATAAGTGTGTGTGAAATCCGTCCTTCAACTAGCTTGTTGGGAACACAAAGTTTCTTTTCAGTTGCAACAAAAACTCCATACATATATATGCGTAGGTACTAGCTCCGACTCGGTATTACAGTGAAAACTGCAGGAACTTCAAACCGGAACTAGGAAACAGACTGAGAATCCAGAGTAAAAGTTTCTCCTGCAACCCGTTCCCTTCATGCTAGATGAACGAAAGTCTATCCACATGCTCACTTCTGAGAGATAAGTGTGTTAAAGCCGTTCTTCACCTAGCTTGTTGGGAACACAATATTCTTTTCAGTTGGAAATTACGCTCCATGCGTATATATGGGGATGTACAAGCTCCACCTCGGTTTTACAGTGAAAACAGCAGAAAATTCATAACGGCACTAGGAAACAGACTGAGAAACCAGAGTAATTGTTTCTCCTGCAGCCCGTTCCCTTCGTGCTAGATGAACGAACGTCTATCCATATGCTCAGTTCTGAGAGATAAGTGTGTGTGAACGCCGTCCTTCACCTATGTTGTTCGGAAAACAAAGTTTCTTCTCAGTTGCAAACTCCACTTAATATATATATATGGGGAGGTACTAGCTCCAACTCGGTTTTACAGTGAAAACTGCAGGAAATTCAAACGGGCACTAGGAAACAGACTGAGAAACCAGAGTAAAAGTTTCTCCTGCAACCCGTTCTCTTGGTGCTAGATGAACGAACGTCTCTCCACATGCTCAGTTCTGAGAGATTAGTGTGTGTGAAAGCCGCCCTTCACCTAGCTTTTTGGGAACACAAAGTTTTTTTCCAGTTGCAAACTCCACTCCTACATATATATAGGGAGGTACTAGCCCCAACTCGTTTTTACAGTGAAAAGTGCAGGAACTTCAAACCGGCACTAGGAAACAGACTGAGAAACCAGAGTAAAAGTTTCTCCTGCAACCCTTTCACTATGTGCTAGATGAACGAACGTCTCTCCACATGCTCAGATCTGAGAGATAAGTGTGTTAAAGCCGTCCTTCACCTAGCTTGTTGGGAACACAAGATTCTTTTGAGTTGCAAATTCCACTCCATACATATATATGGGGATGTACAAGCTCCAACTCGGTTTTACAGTGAAAAGTGCAGGAACTTCAAACCGGCAGTAGGAAACTGACTGAGAAAACAGAGTAAAAGTTTCTACTGCAATCCGTTCCCTTCGTGCTACATGAACGAACGTCTCTCCACATGCTCAGTTCTGAGATATAAGTGTGTTATAGACGCTCTTAAACTGCATTGTTGGGAACACAAAGTTTCTTTTCAGTTGCAAACTCTACTCCATATATATATATGGGGAGGTACTAGCTCCAACTCGGATTTACAGTGAAAAATGCATTATATTCAAACCGGCACTAGGAAACAGACTGAGAAACCAGAGTAAATGTTTCTCCTGCAAACCGTTCCCTTGGTGCTAGATGAATGAACGTCTCTCTACATGCTCAGTTCTGAGAGATAAGTGTGTGTGAAAGCCGCCTTCACCAAGCTTGTTGGGAACACAAAGTTTTTTTTCAGTTGCTAACTCCACTCCATACATATATATAGGGAGGTACAAGCTCCAAAACGTTTTTACAGTGAAAAGTGCAGGAACTTCAAACCGGCACTAGGAAACAGACTGAGAAACCAGAGTAAAAGTTTCTCCTGCAACCCGTACCGTTTGTGCTAGATGAACGAACGTCTCTCCACAAAGTTAGTTCTGAGATATAAGTGTGTGTGAAAACCGTCCTTCAACTAGCTTCCTGGGAACACAAATTTTATCTTCAGTTGCAAACTCCACTCCATATATATATATGGGGAGGTACTAGCTCCAACTCGGTTTTACAGTGAAAACTGCAGGAACTACAAACCGGCACTAGGAAACAGACTGAGAAACCAGAGTAAAAGTTTCTCCTGCAACCCGTTCACTATGTGCTAGATGAACGAACGTCTCTCCACATGCTCAGATCTGAGAGATAAGTGTGTTAAAGCCGTCCTTCACCTAGCTTGTTGGGAACACAAGATTCTTTTGAGTTGCAAATTCCACTCCATACATATATATAGGGATGTACAAGCTCCAACTCGGTTTTAAAGTGAAAAATGCAGGAACTTCATAACGGCACTAGGAAACAGACTGAGAAACCAGAGTAATAGTTACTCCTGCAACCCGTTCCTTTGGTGCTAGTTGAACGAACATCTCTCCACATGCTCAGTTCTGAGACATAAGTGTGTGTTAACGCCGTCCTTCACCTAGCTTGTTGGGAACACAAAGGTTCTTTTCAGTTGCAAACTCCCGTCCATACATATATATGGGGAGGTACTTGCTCCAACTCGGTTTTACAGTGAAAACTGCAGGAACTTCAAACTGGCACTAGGAATCAGCCTAAGAAACCAGAGTAAAAGTTTCCCCTGCAACCCGTTCCCTTTGAGCTAAATGAACGAACGTCTCTCCACATGCTCAATTCTGAGAATAAGTGTGTGTGAAAGCCGTTCTTCACCTAGCTTTTTGGGAACACAAAGTATCTTTTCAGTTGCAAACTCCTCTCCATACATATATAGTGGTAGGTACTAGCTCCAACTCGGTTTTACAGTGAAAACTGCAGGAATTTCAAACCGGCATTAGGAAACAGACTGAGAAACCAGAGTAAAAGTTTCTCCTGCAACCCGTTCCCTATGTGCTAGATGAACGAACGTCTCTCCACATGCTCAGATCTGAGAGATAAGTGTGTTAAAGCCGTCCTTCACCTAGCTTGTTGGGAACACAAGATTCTTTTGAGTTGCAAATTCCACTCCATACATATATATGGGGATGAACAAGCTCCAACTCGGTTTTACAGTGAAAAATGCAGGAACTTCATAACGGCACTAGGAAACAGACTGAGAAACCAGAGTAATAGTTACTCCTGCATCCTGTTCTTTTTGTGCTAAATGAACGAATGTATCTCCACATGCTCAGTGCTGAGAGATAAGTGTGTGTGAAAGCCGTCCTTCACAAAGCTTTTTGAGAACACAAAGTTTCTTTTCAGTTGTAAACTCCACTCTATACATATATATGGGGAGGTAGAAGCTCCAAATCGGTTTTACAGTGTAAATTGCAGGAACTTCAAACCGGCATTAAGAAACAGACTGAGAAACCAGAGTAAAAATTTCTCCTGCAACCCGTTCCTTTGGTGCTAGTTGAACGAACATCTCTCCACATGCTCAGTTCTGAGACATAAGTGTGTGTTAACGCCGTCCTTCACCTAGCTTGTTGGGAACACAAAGGTTGTTTTCAGTTGCAAACTCCAGTCCATACATATATATGGGGAGGTACTTGCTCCAACTCGGTTTTACAGTGAAAACTGCAGGAACTTCAAACTGGCACTAGGAAACAGCCTAAGAAACCAAAGTAAAAGTTTCTCCTGCAACCCGTTCCCTTTGAGCTAGATGAACGAACGTCTCTCCACATGCTCAATTCTGAGAGATAATTGTGTGTGAACGCCGTCCTTCACATATGTTGTTGGGAACACAAAGTATCTTTTCAGTTGCAAACTCCACTCCATACATATATAGTGTGAGGTACTAGCTCCAACTCGGTTTTACAGTGAAAAATGCAGGAACTTCAAACTGGCACTAGGAAACAGCCTAAGAAACCAGAGTAATAGTTTCTCCTGCAACCCGTTCCCTTGGTGCTAGATGGACGAAAATTTTTCCACATGCTCAGTTATGAGAGATATGTGTGTGTGAAATCCGTCCTTCAACTAACTTGTTGGGAACACAAAGTTTCTTTTCAGTTGCAACAAAAACTCCATACATATATATGGGGAGGTAAAAGCTCCAACTCGTTTTTACAGTGAAAACTGCAGGAACTTCAAACCGGCACTAGGAAACAGACTGAGATACCAGAGTAAAAGTTTCTCCTGCCACCCGTTCCCTTGTTGCTAGGTGAACGATCATCTATCCACATGCTCAGTTCTGAGAGAAAAGTGTGTGTGAAAGCCGTCCTCCACCTAGCTTGTTGGGAACACAAAGTTTCTTTTCAGAAGCAAACTACACTCCATACATATATATGGGGAGGTACTAGCTCCAAATCGGTTTTACAGTGAAATCTGCAGGAACATCAAACCGGGACTAGGAAACAGACTGAGAAACCAGAGTAAAAGTTACTCCTGCAACCCGTTCCCTTGGTGCTCGTTGAACGAAAATCTGTCCACATGATCAGTTCAGAGACATAATTGTGTGTTAACGCCGTCCTTCACCTAGCTTGTTGGGAACAAAAAGGTTCTTTTCAGTTGCAAATTCCACTCCATACATATATAGGGGGAGGTACAAGCTCCGACTCAGTTTTACAGTGAAAACTACAGGAACTTCTAACCGGCAGTAGGAAACAGACTGAGAAACCAGAGTAAAAGTTTCTACTGCAACCAGTTCCATTCGTGCTACATGAACGCACGTATATCCATATGCTCAGTTCTGAGAGATAAGTGTGTGTGAACGCCGTCCTTCACATATGTTGTTGGGAAAACAAAGTTTCTTTTCAGTGGCAAACTCCACTTATTAGATATAAATGGGGAGGTACTAGATCCAACTCGGTTTTACAGTGAAAACTGCAGGAACTTCAAACCGGCACTAGGAAACAGACTGAGAAACCAGAGTAAAAGTTTCTCCTGCGACCCGTTCTCTTGGTGCTAGATGAACGAACGTCTCTCCACATGCTCAGTTCTGAGAGATAAGTGTGTGTGAAAGCCGTACTTTACCTAGCATTTTGGGAACACAAAGTTTCTTTTCAGTTGCAAACTCCACTCCATACATATATATGGGGAGGTACTAGCTCCAACTCGGTTTTACAGTGAAATCTGCAGGAACATCAAACCGGGACTAGGAAACAGACTGAGAAACCAGAGTAAAAGTTTCTCCTGCAACCCGTTCCCTTGGTGCTCTTTGAACGAAAATCTCTCCACATGATCAGTTCTGAGACATAATTGTGTGTTAACGCCGTCCTTCACCTAGCTTGTTGGGAACAAAAAGTTTCTTTTCAGTTGCAAATTCCACTCCATACATATATAGGGGTAGGTACAAGCTCCGACTCTGTTTTACAGTGAAAACTACAGGAAATTCAAACCGGCAGTAGGAAACAGACTGAGAAATCAGAGTAAAAGTTTCTACTGCAACCAGTTCCATTCGTGCTACATGAACGAAATTCTATCCACATGCTCACTTCTGAGAGATAAGTGTGTTAAAGCCGTTCTTCACCTAGCTTGTTGGGAACACAATATTCTTTTCAGTTGCATATTCTACTCCTTATGTATATATGGGGATGTACAAGCTCCACCTCGGTTTTACAGGGAAAACAGCAGGAACTTCATAACGGCACTAGGAAACAGACTAGAAACCAGAGTAATTGTTTCACCTGCAGCCCGTTACCTTCGTGCTAGATGAACGAACTTCTATCAATATGCTCAGTTCTGAGAGATAAGTGTATGTGAAAGCCGTCCTTCACCAATGTTGTTGGGAAAACAAAGTTTCTTTTCAGTTGCAAACTCCACTTAATATATATATATATGGGGAGGTACAAGCTCCAATTCGGTTTTACAGTGAAAACTGCAGGAACTTCAAACCGGCACTAGGAAATAGACTGAGAAACCAGAGTAAAAGTTTCTCCTGAAACCCGTTCTCTTGGTGCTAGATGAACGAACGTCCTTCCACATGCTCAGTTGTGAGAGATTAGTGTGAGTGAAAGCCGCTCTTAAATTAGCTTTTTGGGAACACAAAGTTTTTTTTCAGTTGCAAACTCCACTCCTACATATATATAGGGAGGTACTAGCCCCAACTCGTTTTTACAGTGAAAAATGCAGGAACTTCAAACCGGCACTAGGAAACAGACTGAGAAACCAGAGTAAAAGTTTCTCCTGCAACCCGTTCCCTTGTTGCTAGGTGAACGAACGTCTCTCCACATGCTCAGTTCTGAGAGATTAGTGTGTGTGAACGCCGTACTTCACCTACCTTGTTGGGAATAGAAAGTCTCTTTTCAGTTGCAAACTCCACTCCATATATATATATGGGAAGTACTTGCTCCGACTCCGTTTTACAGTGAAACCTGCAGGAACTTCAAACCGGCACTAGGAAACAGACTGAGAAACCAGAGAAAATATTTCTCCTGCAACCCGTAACCTTGGTGCCAGATGAACGAACGTCTTTCCACATGCTCAGTTCTGAGAGATATGTGTGTGTGAAAGCCGTCCTTCACCTAGCTTGTTTGGAAAACAAATTTCTTTTCAGTTGCATACTCCACTCCATACATATATATAGGGAGGTACTAGCTCCAACTCGTTTTTAGAGTGAAAAGTGCAGGAACTTCAAACCGGCACTAGGAAACAGACTGAGAAACCAGAGTAATAGTTTCTCCTGCCACCCGTTCCCTTGGTGCTTGGTGAACGAACGTCTCTCCACATGCTCAGTTCTGAGAGATAAGTGTGTTAAAGCCGCCCTTCAACTAGCTTGTTGGGAACACAAGATTCTTTTCTGTTGCAAATTCCACTCCATATGTATATATGTGAATACAAGCTCCAACTCGGTTTTACAGTGAAAACTGCTGGAACCTCATTACGGCACTAGGAAACAGACTGAGAAACCAGAGTAAAAGTTACTCCTGCAACCCTTACCCTTTGTGCTAGATGAACGAACGCCTCTCCCCTTGCTCAGTTCTGAGAGATAAGGGTTTGTGAAAGCCGTACTTCACCTAGCATTTTGGGAACACAAAGTTTCTTTTCAGTTGCAAACTCCACTCCATATATATATATGGGGAGGTACTAGCTCCAACTCGGTTTTACAGTGAAATTGCAGGATCTTCAAACCTGCACTAGGAAACAGACTGAGAAACCAGAGTAAAAATTTCTCCTGCAACCCGTTCCCTTGGTGCTGGATGAACGAAAATCTCTCCACATGCTCAGTTCTGAGAGATAAGGGTGTGTGAAATCCTTCCTTCAACTAGCTTGTTGGGAACACAAAGTTTCTTTTCAGTTGCAAACTCCTCTCCATACTTATATATGGGGTGGTACTAGCTTCTAATCGATTTTACAGTGAAAACGGCAGGAACTTCAAAGTGGCACTGGGAAACAGACTGAGAAACTAGAGTAAAAGTTTCTCCTGCAACCCTTTCCCTTGGTGCTAGATGAACGAACGTCTCTCCACATGCTCAGTTCTGAGAGATATTTGTGTGTGAAAGCCGGCCTTCACCTAGCTTGTTGGGAACAGAAAGTTTCTTTTCTGTTGAAAACACCACTCCATACATATATATGGGGAGGTAAAATCTCCAACACGGTTTTACAGTGAAAACTGCAGGAACTTCAAACCGGCACTAGGAAACAGACTGAGAAACCAGAGTAAAAGTTTCTCCTGCAACCCGTTTCCTTGGTGCTAGATGAACGAACGTCTCTCCACATGCTCAGTTCTGAGAGATAAGTGTGTGTGAAAGCCGTACTTCACATAGCTTGTTGGGAACCCAAAGTTTCTTTTCACTTGCAAACTCCACTCCATACATATATATAGGTAGGTACTAGCTCCAACTCTTTCTTACAGTGAAAACTGCAGGAACTTCAAACCGACACTAGGAAACAGACTGAGATACCAGAGTAAAAGTTTCTCCTGCAACCCATTCCCTTGGTGCTAGATGAACGATCGTCTCTCCACTTTCTCAGTTCTGAGAGATATGTGTGTATAAAAGCGGTCCTTCACCTATCTCGTTGGGAACACAAAGTCTCTTTTCAGTTACAAACTCCACTCCATACATATATATGGGGAGGTACTAGCTCCAACTCTGTTTTACAGTGAAAACTTGAGGATCTTCAAACTGGCACTAGGAAACAAACTGAGAACCCAGAGTAAAAGTTTCTCCTGCAACCAGTTCCTTTGGTGCTTGGTGAACGAAAGTCTCTCCATTTGCTCATTTCTGAGAAATAAGTGTGTGTGAAAGCCGTATTACAACTAGCTTGTTGGGAACACAAAGATTCTTTTCACTTGCAAAGTACACTCCATTCATATATATGGGGTGTTACTAGTTCCAACTCGGTTTTAGAGTGAAAACTACATTAAATTCAAACCGGCACTTGGAAACAGACTGAGAAACCAGAGAAAATATTTCCCCTGCAACCCGTTCCCTTTGAGCTAGATGAACGAAAGTTTCTCCAAATGCTCAGTTCTGAGAGATATATGTGTGTGAAAGCCGTCCTCCACCAAGTTTGTTGGGAACACAAAGATTCTTTTCACTTCCAAACTCCAATCCATACATATATATGGGGAGGTACTAGCTCCAACTCTGTTTTACAGTGTAAATTGCAGGAAATTCAAAACGGCACTAGGAAACACACTGAGAAACCAGAGTAAAAGTTTCTCTTGCAAACCGTTCCCTTGGTGCTAGGTGAACGAAACTCTCTCCACATGCTCAGTTCTGAGAGATAAGTGTGTGTGAAAGACTTCCTTCACCTAGCTTGTTGGGAACACAAAGTTTGTTTTCAGTTGCAAACTCCTCTCCATACATATATATGGGGTGGTACTAGCTCCAAATCTGTTTCACAGTGAAAGCTACAGGAACTTCAAATCGACACTAGGAAACAGACTGAGAAACCAGAGTAAATTTTCTCCTGCAAAAAGTTCCCTTGGTGCTAGATGAACGAACGTCACTCGACATGCTCAGATCTGAGAGATAATTGTTTGTGAAAGCTGTCCTTCACCTAGCTTGTTGGGAACACAAAGCTTCTTTTAAGTTGCAAATTACACACCATAAATATATATGGGAAAGTACATGTTCCAACTCGGTTATACAGTGAAAACTGCAGGAAATTCAAACCGGCACTAGGAAACAGACTGAGAAACCAGAGTAAAAGTTTCCCCTGCAACCCGTTCCCTTGGTGCTAGATGAACGAACGTCTCTCCACATGCTCAGTTCTGAGAGATATGTGTGTGTGAAAGCCGTCCTTCACCTAGCTTGTTGGGAACACAAATTTCTTTTCAGTTGCATACACCACTCCATACATATATATAGGGAGGTACTAGCTCCAACTCGTTTTTACAGTGAAAAGTGCAGGAACTTCAAACCGGCACTAGGAAACAGACTGAGAAACCAGAGTAAAAGTTTCTCCTGCAACACGTTCCCTTGGTGCTAGGTGAACGAACGTCTCTCCACATGCTCAGTTCTGAGAGATAAGTGTGTTAAAGCCGCCCTTCAACTAGCTTGTTGGGAACACAAGATTCTTTTCAGTTGCAAATTCCACTCAATAGGTATATATGGGGATACAAGCTCCAACTCGGTTTTACAGTGAAAACTGCTGGAACCTCATTACGGCACTAGGAAACAGACTGAGAAACCAGAGTAAACGTTACTCCTGCAACCCTTACCCTTTGTGCTAGATGAACGAACGTCTCTCCACATGCTCAGTTCTGAGAGATAAGGGTGTGTGAAAGCCGTACTTCACCTAGCATTTTGGGAACACAAAGTTTCTTTTCAGTTGCAAACTCCACTCCAAACATATATTTGGGGAGGTACTAGCTCCAACTCGGTTTTACAGTGAAAACTGCAGGAACATCAAACCGGGACTAGGAAACAGACTGAGAAACCAGAATAAAAGTTTCTCCTGCAACCCGTTCCCTTGGTGCTCGTTGAACGAAAATCTCTCCAAATGATCAGTTCTGAGACATAATTGTGTGTTAACGCCGTCCTTCACCTAGCTTGTTGGGAACAAAAAGTTTCTTTTCATTTGCAAATTCCACTCCATAAATATATAGGGGGAGGTACAAGCTCCGACTCGGTTTTACAGTGAAAACTACAGGAACTTCAAACCGGCAGTAGGAAACAGACTGAGAAACCAGATTAAAAGTTTCTACTGCAACCAGTTCCCTTCGTGCTACATGAACGCACGTCTATCCACATGCTCAGTTCTGAGAGATAAGTGTGTTAAAGCCGTTCTTCACCTAGCTTGTTGGGAACACAATATTCTTTTCAGTTGCATATTCTACTCCTTATGTATATATGGGGATGTACAAGCTCCACCTCGGTTTTACAGGGAAAACAGCAGGAACATCATAACGGCACTAGGAAACAGACTGAGAAACCAGAGTAATTGTTTCACCTGCAGCCCGTTCCCTTCGTGCTAGATGAACGAACTTCTATCAATATGCTCAGTTCTGAGAGATAAGTGTGTGTGAAAGCTGTCCTTCACCAATGTTGTTGGGAAAACAAAGTTTCTTTTCAGTTGCAAACTCCACTTAATATATATATATGGGGAGGTACAAGCTCCAATTCGGTTTTACAGTGAAAACTGCAGGAACTTCAAACCGGCACTAGGAAACAGACTGAGAAACCAGAGTAAAAGTTTCTCCTGCAACCCTTTCACTATGTGCTAGATGAACGAACGTCTCTCCACATGCTCAGATCTGAGAGATAAGTGTGTTAAAGCCGTCCTTCACCTAGCTTGTTGGGAACACAAGATTCTTTTGAGTTGCAAATTCCACTCCATACATATATATGGGGATGTACAAGCTCCAACTCGGTTTTACAGTGAAAACTGCAGGAACTTCATAACAGCACTAGGAAACAGACTGAGAAACCAGAGTAATAGTTACTCCTACATCCCGTTCTCTTTGTGCTAAATGAACGAAAGTCTCTCCACATGCTCATTTCTGAGAGAAAAGTGTGTGTGAAAGCCGTCCTCCACCTAGCTTGTTGGGAACACAAAGTTTCTTTTCAGTTGCAAATTCCACTCCATACTTATATATGCGTAGGTACTAGCTCCGACTCCGTATTACAGTGAATAATGCAGGAACTTCAAACCGGCACTAGGAAACAGACTGAGAATCCAGGGTAAAAGTTTCTCCTGCAACCCGTTCCCTTCGTGCTAGATGAACGAAAGTCTATCCACATGCTCACTTCTGAGAGATAAGTGTGTTAAAGCCGTTTTTCACCTAGCTTGTTGGGAACACAATATTCTTTTCAGTTGGAAATTACACTCCATACGTATATATGGGGATGTACAAGCTCCACCTCGGTTTTACAGTGAAAACAGCAGAAAATTCATAACGGCACTAGGAAACAGACTGAGAAACCAGAGTAATTGTTTCTCCTGCAGCCGGTTCCCTTCGTGGTAGATGAACGAACGTCTATCCATATGCTCAGTTCTGAGAGATAAGTGTGTGTGAACGCAATCCTTCACCTATGTTGTTGTGAAAACAAAGTTTCTTTTCAGTTGCAAACTCCACTTAATATATATATATGGGGAGGTACTAGATCCAACTCGGTTTTTCAGTGAAAACTGCAGGAACTTCAAACCGGCACTAGGAAACAGACTGAGAAACCAGAGTAAAAGTTTCTCCTGCAAACCGTTCTCTTGGTGCTAGATGAACGAACGTCTCTCCACATGCTCAGTTCTGTGAGATAAGGGTGTGTGAAAGCCGTACTTCAACTAGCATTTTGGGTACACAAAGTTTCTTTTCAGTTGCAAACTCCACTCCATACATATATATGGGGAGGTACTAACTCCAACTCGGTTTTACAGTGAAAACTGCAGGAACATCAAACCGGGACTAGGAAACAGACTGAGAAACCAGACTAAAAGTTTCTCCTGCAACCCGTTCCCTTGGTGATCGTTGAACGAAAATCTCTCCACATGATCAGTTCTGAGCTATAATTGTGTGTTAACGCCGTCCTTAACCTAGCTTGTTGGGAACAAAAAGTTTCTTTTCAGTTGCTAACTCCACTCCATACATATATATAGGGATGTACAAGCTCCAAAACGTTTTTACAATGAAAAGTGCAGGAACTTCAAACCGGCACTAGGAAACAGACTGAGAAACCAGAGTAAAAGTTTCTCCTGCAACCCGTTCCCTTGGTGCTAGATGAACGAAAATATTTCCACATGCTCAGTTCTGAGTGATAAGTGTGTGTGAAATCCGTCCTTCAACTAGCTTGTTGGGAACACAAAGTTTCTTTTCAGTTGCAACAAAAACTCCATACATATATATGCGTAGGTACTAGCTCCGACTCGGTATTACAGTGAAAACTGCAGGAACTTCAAACCGGAACTAGGAAACAGACTGAGAATCCAGAGTAAAAGTTTCTCCTGCAACCCGTTCCCTTCATGCTAGATGAACGAAAGTCTATCCACATGCTCA
The DNA here is from genome assembly GCF_048773025.1 of Camelus bactrianus. NCBI lineage: Eukaryota > Metazoa > Chordata > Mammalia > Artiodactyla > Camelidae > Camelus > Camelus bactrianus. The sequence continues at coordinate 3,408,272 of NC_133566.1, forward strand.
CTTCTGAGAGATAAGTGTGTTAAAGCCGTTCTTCACCTAGCTTGTTGGGAACACAATATTCTTTTCAGTTGGAAATTACGCTCCATGCGTATATATGGGGATGTACAAGCTCCACCTCGGTTTTACAGTGAAAACAGCAGAAAATTCATAACGGCACTAGGAAACAGACTGAGAAACCAGAGTAATTGTTTCTCCTGCAGCCCGTTCCCTTCGTGCTAGATGAACGAACGTCTATCCATATGCTCAGTTCTGAGAGATAAGTGTGTGTGAACGCCGTCCTTCACCTATGTTGTTCGGAAAACAAAGTTTCTTCTCAGTTGCAAACTCCACTTAATATATATATATGGGGAGGTACTAGCTCCAACTCGGTTTTACAGTGAAAACTGCAGGAAATTCAAACGGGCACTAGGAAACAGACTGAGAAACCAGAGTAAAAGTTTCTCCTGCAACCCGTTCTCTTGGTGCTAGATGAACGAACGTCTCTCCACATGCTCAGTTCTGAGAGATTAGTGTGTGTGAAAGCCGCCCTTCACCTAGCTTTTTGGGAACACAAAGTTTTTTTCCAGTTGCAAACTCCACTCCTACATATATATAGGGAGGTACTAGCCCCAACTCGTTTTTACAGTGAAAAGTGCAGGAACTTCAAACCGGCACTAGGAAACAGACTGAGAAACCAGAGTAAAAGTTTCTCCTGCAACCCTTTCACTATGTGCTAGATGAACGAACGTCTCTCCACATGCTCAGATCTGAGAGATAAGTGTGTTAAAGCCGTCCTTCACCTAGCTTGTTGGGAACACAAGATTCTTTTGAGTTGCAAATTCCACTCCATACATATATATGGGGATGTACAAGCTCCAACTCGGTTTTACAGTGAAAAGTGCAGGAACTTCAAACCGGCAGTAGGAAACTGACTGAGAAAACAGAGTAAAAGTTTCTACTGCAATCCGTTCCCTTCGTGCTACATGAACGAACGTCTCTCCACATGCTCAGTTCTGAGATATAAGTGTGTTATAGACGCTCTTAAACTGCATTGTTGGGAACACAAAGTTTCTTTTCAGTTGCAAACTCTACTCCATATATATATATGGGGAGGTACTAGCTCCAACTCGGATTTACAGTGAAAAATGCATTATATTCAAACCGGCACTAGGAAACAGACTGAGAAACCAGAGTAAATGTTTCTCCTGCAAACCGTTCCCTTGGTGCTAGATGAATGAACGTCTCTCTACATGCTCAGTTCTGAGAGATAAGTGTGTGTGAAAGCCGCCTTCACCAAGCTTGTTGGGAACACAAAGTTTTTTTTCAGTTGCTAACTCCACTCCATACATATATATAGGGAGGTACAAGCTCCAAAACGTTTTTACAGTGAAAAGTGCAGGAACTTCAAACCGGCACTAGGAAACAGACTGAGAAACCAGAGTAAAAGTTTCTCCTGCAACCCGTACCGTTTGTGCTAGATGAACGAACGTCTCTCCACAAAGTTAGTTCTGAGATATAAGTGTGTGTGAAAACCGTCCTTCAACTAGCTTCCTGGGAACACAAATTTTATCTTCAGTTGCAAACTCCACTCCATATATATATATGGGGAGGTACTAGCTCCAACTCGGTTTTACAGTGAAAACTGCAGGAACTACAAACCGGCACTAGGAAACAGACTGAGAAACCAGAGTAAAAGTTTCTCCTGCAACCCGTTCACTATGTGCTAGATGAACGAACGTCTCTCCACATGCTCAGATCTGAGAGATAAGTGTGTTAAAGCCGTCCTTCACCTAGCTTGTTGGGAACACAAGATTCTTTTGAGTTGCAAATTCCACTCCATACATATATATAGGGATGTACAAGCTCCAACTCGGTTTTAAAGTGAAAAATGCAGGAACTTCATAACGGCACTAGGAAACAGACTGAGAAACCAGAGTAATAGTTACTCCTGCAACCCGTTCCTTTGGTGCTAGTTGAACGAACATCTCTCCACATGCTCAGTTCTGAGACATAAGTGTGTGTTAACGCCGTCCTTCACCTAGCTTGTTGGGAACACAAAGGTTCTTTTCAGTTGCAAACTCCCGTCCATACATATATATGGGGAGGTACTTGCTCCAACTCGGTTTTACAGTGAAAACTGCAGGAACTTCAAACTGGCACTAGGAATCAGCCTAAGAAACCAGAGTAAAAGTTTCCCCTGCAACCCGTTCCCTTTGAGCTAAATGAACGAACGTCTCTCCACATGCTCAATTCTGAGAATAAGTGTGTGTGAAAGCCGTCCTTCACCTAGCTTTTTGGGAACACAAAGTATCTTTTCAGTTGCAAACTCCTCTCCATACATATATAGTGGTAGGTACTAGCTCCAACTCGGTTTTACAGTGAAAACTGCAGGAATTTCAAACCGGCATTAGGAAACAGACTGAGAAACCAGAGTAAAAGTTTCTCCTGCAACCCGTTCCCTATGTGCTAGATGAACGAACGTCTCTCCACATGCTCAGATCTGAGAGATAAGTGTGTTAAAGCCGTCCTTCACCTAGCTTGTTGGGAACACAAGATTCTTTTGAGTTGCAAATTCCACTCCATACATATATATGGGGATGAACAAGCTCCAACTCGGTTTTACAGTGAAAAATGCAGGAACTTCATAACGGCACTAGGAAACAGACTGAGAAACCAGAGTAATAGTTACTCCTGCATCCTGTTCTTTTTGTGCTAAATGAACGAATGTATCTCCACATGCTCAGTTCTGAGAGATAAGTGTGTGTGAAAGCCGTCCTTCACAAAGCTTTTTGAGAACACAAAGTTTCTTTTCAGTTGTAAACTCCACTCCATACATATATATGGGGAGGTAGAAGCTCCAAATCGTTTTTACAGTGTAAATTGCAGGAACTTCAAACCGGCATTAAGAAACAGACTGAGAAACCAGAGTAAAAATTTCTCCTGCAACCCGTTCCTTTGGTGCTAGTTGAACGAACATCTCTCCACATGCTCAGTTCTGAGACATAAGTGTGTGTTAACGCCGTCCTTCACCTAGCTTGTTGGGAACACAAAGGTTCTTTTCAGTTGCAAACTCCAGTCCATACATATATATGGGGAGGTACTTGCTCCAACTCGGTTTTACAGTGAAAACTGCAGGAACTTCAAACTGGCACTAGGAAACAGCCTAAGAAACCAAAGTAAAAGTTTCTCCTGCAACCCGTTCCCTTTGAGCTAGATGAACGAACGTCTCTCCACATGCTCAATTCTGAGAATAAGTGTGTGTGAAAGCCGTCCTTCACCTAGCTTTTTGGGAACACAAAGTATCTTTTCAGTTGCAAACTCCACTCCATACATATATATGGGGAGGTACTAGCTCCAACTCGGTTTTACAGTGAAATCTGCAGGAACATCAAACCGGGACTAGGAAACAGACTGAGAAACCAGAGTAAAAGTTTCTCCTGCAACCCGTTCCCTTGGTGCTCTTTGAACGAAAATCTCTCCACATGATCAGTTCTGAGACATAATTGTGTGTTAACGCCGTCCTTCACCTAGCTTGTTGGGAACAAAAAGTTTCTTTTCAGTTGCAAATTCCACTCCATACATATATAGGGGTAGGTACAAGCTCCGACTCTGTTTTACAGTGAAAACTACAGGAAATTCAAACCGGCAGTATGAAACAGACTGAGAAATCAGAGTAAAAGTTTCTACTGCAACCAGTTCCATTCGTGCTACATGAACGAAATTCTATCCACATGCTCACTTCTGAGAGATAAGTGTGTTAAAGCCGTTCTTCACCTAGCTTGTTGGGAACACAATATTCTTTTCAGTTGCATATTCTACTCCTTATGTATATATGGGGATGTACAAGCTCCACCTCGGTTTTACAGGGAAAACAGCAGGAACTTCATAACGGCACTAGGAAACAGACTAGAAACCAGAGTAATTGTTTCACCTGCAGCCCGTTCCCTTCGTGCTAGATGAACGAACTTCTATCAATATGCTCAGTTCTGAGAGATAAGTGTATGTGAAAGCCGTCCTTCACCAATGTTGTTGGGAAAACAAAGTTTCTTTTCAGTTGCAAACTCCACTTAATATATATATATATGGGGAGGTACAAGCTCCAATTCGGTTTTACAGTGAAAACTGCAGGAACTTCAAACCGGCACTAGGAAATAGACTGAGAAACCAGAGTAAAAGTTTCTCCTGAAACCCGTTCTCTTGGTGCTAGATGAACGAACGTCCTTCCACATGCTCAGTTGTGAGAGATTAGTGTGAGTGAAAGCCGCTCTTAAATTAGCTTTTTGGGAACACAAAGTTTTTTTTCAGTTGCAAACTCCACTCCTACATATATATAGGGAGGTACTAGCCCCAACTCGTTTTTACAGTGAAAAATGCAGGAACTTCAAACCGGCACTAGGAAACAGACTGAGAAACCAGAGTAAAAGTTTCTCCTGCAACCCGTTCCCTTGTTGCTAGGTGAACGAACGTCTCTCCACATGCTCAGTTCTGAGAGATTAGTGTGTGTGAACGCCGTACTTCACCTACCTTGTTGGGAATAGAAAGTCTCTTTTCAGTTGCAAACTCCACTCCATATATATATATGGGAAGTACTTGCTCCGACTCCGTTTTACAGTGAAACCTGCAGGAACTTCAAACCGGCACTAGGAAACAGACTGAGAAACCAGAGAAAATATTTCTCCTGCAACCCGTAACCTTGGTGCCAGATGAACGAACGTCTTTCCACATGCTCAGTTCTGAGAGATATGTGTGTGTGAAAGCCGTCCTTCACCTAGCTTGTTTGGAAAACAAATTTCTTTTCAGTTGCATACTCCACTCCATACATATATATAGGGAGGTACTAGCTCCAACTCGTTTTTAGAGTGAAAAGTGCAGGAACTTCAAACCGGCACTAGGAAACAGACTGAGAAACCAGAGTAATAGTTTCTCCTGCCACCCGTTCCCTTGGTGCTTGGTGAACGAACGTCTCTCCACATGCTCAGTTCTGAGAGATAAGTGTGTTAAAGCCGCCCTTCAACTAGCTTGTTGGGAACACAAGATTCTTTTCTGTTGCAAATTCCACTCCATATGTATATATGTGAATACAAGCTCCAACTCGGTTTTACAGTGAAAACTGCTGGAACCTCATTACGGCACTAGGAAACAGACTGAGAAACCAGAGTAAAAGTTACTCCTGCAACCCTTACCCTTTGTGCTAGATGAACGAACGCCTCTCCCCTTGCTCAGTTCTGAGAGATAAGGGTTTGTGAAAGCCGTACTTCACCTAGCATTTTGGGAACACAAAGTTTCTTTTCAGTTGCAAACTCCACTCCATATATATATATGGGGAGGTACTAGCTCCAACTCGGTTTTACAGTGAAATTGCAGGATCTTCAAACCTGCACTAGGAAACAGACTGAGAAACCAGAGTAAAAATTTCTCCTGCAACCCGTTCCCTTGGTGCTGGATGAACGAAAATCTCTCCACATGCTCAGTTCTGAGAGATAAGGGTGTGTGAAATCCTTCCTTCAACTAGCTTGTTGGGAACACAAAGTTTCTTTTCAGTTGCAAACTCCTCTCCATACTTATATATGGGGTGGTACTAGCTTCTAATCGATTTTACAGTGAAAACGGCAGGAACTTCAAAGTGGCACTGGGAAACAGACTGAGAAACTAGAGTAAAAGTTTCTCCTGCAACCCTTTCCCTTGGTGCTAGATGAACGAACGTCTCTCCACATGCTCAGTTCTGAGAGATATTTGTGTGTGAAAGCCGGCCTTCACCTAGCTTGTTGGGAACAGAAAGTTTCTTTTCTGTTGAAAACACCACTCCATACATATATATGGGGAGGTAAAATCTCCAACACGGTTTTACAGTGAAAACTGCAGGAACTTCAAACCGGCACTAGGAAACAGACTGAGAAACCAGAGTAAAAGTTTCTCCTGCAACCCGTTTCCTTGGTGCTAGATGAACGAACGTCTCTCCACATGCTCAGTTCTGAGAGATAAGTGTGTGTGAAAGCCGTACTTCACATAGCTTGTTGGGAACCCAAAGTTTCTTTTCACTTGCAAACTCCACTCCATACATATATATAGGTAGGTACTAGCTCCAACTCTTTCTTACAGTGAAAACTGCAGGAACTTCAAACCGACACTAGGAAACAGACTGAGATACCAGAGTAAAAGTTTCTCCTGCAACCCATTCCCTTGGTGCTAGATGAACGATCGTCTCTCCACTTTCTCAGTTCTGAGAGATATGTGTGTATAAAAGCGGTCCTTCACCTATCTCGTTGGGAACACAAAGTCTCTTTTCAGTTACAAACTCCACTCCATACATATATATGGGGAGGTACTAGCTCCAACTCTGTTTTACAGTGAAAACTTGAGGATCTTCAAACTGGCACTAGGAAACAAACTGAGAACCCAGAGTAAAAGTTTCTCCTGCAACCAGTTCCTTTGGTGCTTGGTGAACGAAAGTCTCTCCATTTGCTCATTTCTGAGAAATAAGTGTGTGTGAAAGCCGTATTTCAACTAGCTTGTTGGGAACACAAAGATTCTTTTCACTTGCAAAGTACACTCCATTCATATATATGGGGTGTTACTAGTTCCAACTCGGTTTTAGAGTGAAAACTACATTAAATTCAAACCGGCACTTGGAAACAGACTGAGAAACCAGAGAAAATATTTCCCCTGCAACCCGTTCCCTTTGAGCTAGATGAACGAAAGTTTCTCCAAATGCTCAGTTCTGAGAGATATATGTGTGTGAAAGCCGTCCTCCACCAAGTTTGTTGGGAACACAAAGATTCTTTTCACTTCCAAACTCCAATCCATACATATATATGGGGAGGTACTAGCTCCAACTCTGTTTTACAGTGTAAATTGCAGGAAATTCAAAACGGCACTAGGAAACACACTGAGAAACCAGAGTAAAAGTTTCTCTTGCAAACCGTTCCCTTGGTGCTAGGTGAACGAAACTCTCTCCACATGCTCAGTTCTGAGAGATAAGTGTGTGTGAAAGACTTCCTTCACCTAGCTTGTTGGGAACACAAAGTTTGTTTTCAGTTGCAAACTCCTCTCCATACATATATATGGGGTGGTACTAGCTCCAAATCTGTTTCACAGTGAAAGCTACAGGAACTTCAAATCGACACTAGGAAACAGACTGAGAAACCAGAGTAAATTTTCTCCTGCAAAAAGTTCCCTTGGTGCTAGATGAACGAACGTCACTCGACATGCTCAGATCTGAGAGAGAATTGTTTGTGAAAGCTGTCCTTCACCTAGCTTGTTGGGAACACAAAGCTTCTTTTAAGTTGCAAATTACACACCATAAATATATATGGGAAAGTACATGTTCCAACTCGTTTATACAGTGAAAACTGCAGGAACTTCAAACCGGCACTAGGAAAAAGACTGAGAAACCAGAGTAAAAGTTTCCCCTGCAACCCGTTCCCTTGGTGCTAGATGAACGAAAGTCTCTCCACATGTTCAGTTCTGAGAGATTAGTGTGTTTGAACGCCGTACTTCACCTACCTTGTTGGGAACACAAAGTTTCTTTTCAGTTGCAAACTCCACTCCATATATATATATGGGAAGTACTTGCTCCGACTCGGTTTTACAGTGAAAACTGCAGGAACTTCAAACCGGTACTAGGAAACAGACTGAGAAACCAGAGTAAAAGTTTCTCCTGCAACCCGTTCCCTTGTTGCCAGAAAAACGAACGTCTCTCCACATGCTCAGTTCTGAGAGATATGTGTGTGTGAAAGCCGTCCTTCACCTAGCTTGTTGGGAACACAAATTTCTTTTCAGTTGCATACACCACTCCATACATATATATAGGGAGGTACTAGCTCCAACTCGTTTTTACAGTGAAAAGTGCAGGAACTTCAAACCGGCACTAGGAAACAGACTGAGAAACCAGAGTAAAAGTTTCTCCTGCAACACGTTCCCTTGGTGCTAGGTGAACGAACGTCTCTCCACATGCTCAGTTCTGAGAGATAAGTGTGTTAAAGCCGCCCTTCAACTAGCTTGTTGGGAACACAAGATTCTTTTCAGTTGCAAATTCCACTCAATAGGTATATATGGGGATACAAGCTCCAACTCGGTTTTACAGTGAAAACTGCTGGAACCTCATTACGGCACTAGGAAACAGACTGAGAAACCAGAGTAAACGTTACTCCTGCAACCCTTACCCTTTGTGCTAGATGAACGAACGTCTCTCCACATGCTCAGTTCTGAGAGATAAGGGTGTGTGAAAGCCGTACTTCACCTAGCATTTTGGGAACACAAAGTTTCTTTTCAGTTGCAAACTCCACTCCAAACATATATTTGGGTAGGTACTAGCTCCAACTCGGTTTTACAGTGAAAACTGCAGGAACAACAAACCGGGACTAGGAAACAGACTGAGAAACCAGAATAAAAGTTTCTCCTGCAACCCGTTCCCTTGGTGCTCGTTGAACGAAAATCTCTCCACATGATCAGTTCTGAGACATAATTGTGTGTTAACGCCGTCCTTCACCTAGCTTGTTGGGAACAAAAAGTTTCTTTTCATTTGCAAATTCCACTCCATAAATATATAGGGGGAGGTACAATCTCCGACTCGGTTTTACAGTGAAAACTACAGGAACTTCAAACCGGCAGTAGGAAACAGACTGAGAAACCAGAGTAAAAGTTTCTACTGCAACCAGTTCCCTTCGTGCTACATGAACGCACGTCTATCCACATGCTCAGTTCTGAGAGATAAGTGTGTTAAAGCCGTTCTTCACCTAGCTTGTTGGGAACACAATATTCTTTTCAGTTGCATATTCTACTCCTTATGTATATATGGGGATGTACAAGCTCCACCTCGGTTTTACAGGGAAAACAGCAGGAACTTCATAACGGCACTAGGAAACAGACTGAGAAACCAGAGTAATTGTTTCACCTGCAGCCCGTTCCCTTCGTGCTAGATGAACGAACTTCTATCAATATGCTCAGTTCTGAGAGATAAGTGTGTGTGAAAGCCGTCCTTCACCAATGTTGTTGGGAAAACAAAGTTTCTTTTCAGTTGCAAACTCCACTTAATATATATATATGGGGAGGTACAAGCTCCAATTCGGTTTTACAGTGAAAACTGCAGGAACTTCAAACCGGCACTAGGAAACAGACTGAGAAACCAGAGTAAAAGTTTCTCCTGAAACCCGTTCTCTTGGTGCTAGAAGAACGAACGTCCTTCCACATGCTCAGTTGTGAGAGATTAGTGTGTGTGAAAGCCGCCCTTAACCTAGCTTGCTGGGAACACAAAGTTTTTTTTCAGTTGCAAACTCCACTCCTACATATATATAGGGAGGTACTAGCCCCAACTCGTTTTTACAGTGAAAAATGCAGAAACTTCAAACCGGCACTAGGAAACAGACTGAGAAACCAGAGTAAAAGTTTCTCCTGCAACCCGTTCCCTTGTTGCTAGGTGAACGAACGTCTCTCCACATGCTCAGTTCTGAGAGATTAGTGTGTGTGAACGCCGTACTTCACCTACCTTTTTGGGAATAGAAAGTCTCTTTTCAGTTGCAAACTCCACTCCATATATATATATGGGAAGTACTTGCTCCGACTCGGTTTTACAGTGAAACCTGCAGGAACTTCAAACCGGCACTAGGAAACAGACTGAGAAACCAGAGAAAATATTTCTCCTGCAACCCGTAACCTTGGTGCCAGATGAACGAACGTCTTTCCACATGCTCAGTTCTGAGAGATATGTGTGTGTGAAAGCCGTCCTTCACCTAGCTTGTTGGGAAAACAAATTTCTTTTCAGTTGCATACTCCACTCCATACATATATATAGGGAGGTACTAGCTCCAACTCGTTTTTAGAGTGAAAAGTGCAGGAACTTCAAACCGGCACTAGGAAACAGACTGAGAAACCAGAGTAATAGTTTCTCCTGCCACCCGTTCCCTTGGTGCTTGGTGAACGAACGTCTCTCCACATGCTCAGTTCTGAGAGATAAGTGTGTTAAAGCCGCCCTTCAACTAGCTTGTTGGGAACACAAGATTCTTTTCTGTTGCAAATTCCACTCCATATGTATATATGTGAATACAAGCTCCAACTCGGTTTTACAGTGAAAACTGCTGGAACCTCATTACGGCACTAGGAAACAGACTGAGAAACCAGAGTAAAAGTTACTCCTGCAACCCTTACCCTTTGTGCTAGATGAACGAACGCCTCTCCCCTTGCTCAGTTCTGAGAGATAAGGGTTTGTGAAAGCCGTACTTCACCTAGCATTTTGGGAACACAAAGTTTCTTTTCAGTTGCAAACCACACTCCATATATATATATGGGGATGTACTAGCTCCAACTCGGTTTTACAGTGAAATTGCAGGATCTTCAAACCTGCACTAGGAAACAGACTGAGAAACCAGAGTAAAAATTTCTCCTGCAACCCGTTCCCTTGGTGCTGGATGAACGAAAATCTCTCCACATGCTCAGTTCTGAGAGATAAGGGTGTGTGAAATCCTTCCTTCAACTAGCTTGTTGGGAACACAAAGTTTCTTTTCAGTTGCAAACTCCTCTCCATACTTATATATGGGGTGGTACTAGCTCCTAATCGATTTTACAGTGAAAACTGCAGGAACTTCAAAGTGGCACTGGGAAACAGACTGAGAAACTAGAGTAAAAGTTTCTCCTGCAACCCTTTCCCTTGGTGCTAGATGAACGAACGTCTCTCCACATGCTCAGTTCTGAGAGATATTTGTGTGTTAAAGCCGGCCTTCACCTAGCTTGTTGGGAACAGAAAGTTTCTTTTCTGTTGAAAACAACACTCCACACATATATATGGGGAGGTAAAATCTCCAACACGGTTTTACAGTGAAAACTGCAGGAACTTCAAACCGGCACTAGGAAACAGACTGAGAAACCAGAGTAAAAGTTTCTCCTGCAACCCGTTTCCTTGGTGCTAGATGAACGAACGTCTCTCCACATGCTCAGTTCTGAGAGATAAGTGTGTGTGAAAGCCGTACTTCACATAGCTTGTTGGGAACCCAAAGTTTCTTTTCACTTGCAAACTCCACTCCATACATATATATAGGTAGGTACTAGCTCCAACTCTTTCTTACAGTGAAAACTGCAGGAACTTCAAACCGACACTAGGAAACAGACTGAGATACCAGAGTAAAAGTTTCTCCTGCAACCCGTTCCCTTGGTGCTAGATGAACGATCGTCTCTCCACTTTCTCAGTTCTGAGAGATATGTGTGTGTAAAAGCGGTCCTTCACCTATCTCGTTGGGAACACAAAGTCTCTTTTCAGTTACAAACTCCACTCCATACATATATATGGGGAGGTACTAGCTCCAACTCTGTTTTACAGTGAAAACTTGAGGATCTTCAAACTGGCACTAGGAAACAAACTGAGAACCCAGAGTAAAAGTTTCTCCTGCAACCAGTTCCTTTGGTGCTTGGTGAACGAAAGTCTCTCCATTTGCTCATTTCTGAGAAATAAGTGTGTGTGAAAGCCGTATTACAACTAGCTTGTTGGGAACACAAAGATTCTTTTCACTTGCAAAGTACACTCCATTCATATATATGGGGTGTTACTAGTTCCAACTCGGTTTTAGAGTGAAAACTACATTAAATTCAAACCGGCACTTGGAAACAGACTGAGAAACCAGAGAAAATATTTCCCCTGCAACCCGTTCCCTTTGAGCTAGATGAACGAAAGTTTCTCCAAATGCTCAGTTCTGAGAGATATATGTGTGTGAAAGCCGTCCTCCACCAAGTTTGTTGGGAACACAAAGATTCTTTTCACTTCCAAACTCCAATCCATACATATATATGGGGAGGTACTAGCTCCAACTCTGTTTTACAGTGTAAATTGCAGGAAATTCAAAACGGCACTAGGAAACACACTGAGAAACCAGAGTAAAAGTTTCTCTTGCAAACCGTTCCCTTGGTGCTAGGTGAACGAAAGTCTCTCCACATGCTCAGTTCTGAGAGATAAGTGTGTGTGAAAGACTTCCTTCACCTAGCTTGTTGGGAACACAAAGTTTCTTTTCAGTTGCAAACTCCACTCCATACATATATATGGGGTGGTACTAGCTCCAAATCTGTTTCACAGTGAAAGCTACAGGAACTTCAAATCGACACTAGGAAACAGAATGAGAAACTAGAGTAAAAGTTTCTCCTGCAACCCGTTACCTTGGTGCTAGATGAACGAACGTCTCTCCACATGCTCAGTTCTGAGAGATAATTGTGGGTGAAAGCTGGCCTTCACCTAGCTTGTTGGGAACAGAAAGTTTCTTTTCTGTTGAAAACACCACACCATACATATATATGGGAAGATACAAGCTACAACTCGGTTTTACAGTGAAAACTGCTGGAACTTCAAACCGGCACTAGGAAACAGACTGAGAAACCAGAGTAAAAGTTTCACCTGCAAACCGTTCCCTTGTTGCTAGATGAACGAACGTCTCTCCACATGCTCAGTTCTGAGAGATATGTTTGTGTGAAAGCCGTCCTTCAAAAGCTTGTTGGGAACACAAAGTTTCTTTTCAGTTGCAAACTCCACTCCATACATATATATGGGGTGGTACTAGCTCCAAATCTGTTTCACAGTGAAAGCTACAGGAACTTCAAATCGACACTAGGAAACAGACTGAGAAACCAGAGTAAATTTTCTCCTGCAAAAAGTTCCCTTGGTGCTAGATGAACGAACGTCACTCGACATGCTCAGATCTGAGAGATAATTGTTTGTGAAAGCTGTCCTTCACCTAGCTTGTTGGGAACACAAAGCTTCTTTTAAGTTGCAAATTACACACCATAAATATATATGGGAAAGTACATGTTCCAACTCGGTTATACAGTGAAAACTGCAGGAACTTCAAACCGGCACTAGGAAACAGACTGAAAAACCAGAGTAAAAGTTTCTCCTGCAACCCGTTCCCTTGGTGCTAGATGAACGAACGTCTCTCCACATGTTCAGTTCTGAGAGATTAGTGTGTTTGAACGCCGTACTTCACCTACCTTGTTGGGAACACAAAGTTTCTTTTCAGTTGCAAACTCCACTCCATATATATATATGGGAAGTACTTGCTCCGACTCGGTTTTACAGTGAAAACTGCAGGAACTTCAAACCGGTACTAGGAAACAGACTGAGAAACCAGAGTAAAAGTTTCTCCTTCAACCCGTTCCCTTGTTGCCAGATGAACGAACGTCTCTCCACATGCTCAGTTCTGAGAGATAAGTGTGTTAAAGCCGCCCTTCAACTAGCTTGTTGGGAACACAAGATTCTTTTCAGTTGCAAATTCCACTCAATAGGTATATATGGGGATACAAGCTCCAACTCGGTTTTACAGTGAAAACTGCTGGAACCTCATTACGGCACTAGGAAACAGACTGAGAAACCAGAGTAAACGTTACTCCTGCAACCCTTACCCTTTGTGCTAGATGAACGAACGTCTCTCCACATGCTCAGTTCTGAGAGATAAGGGTGTGTGAAAGCCGTACTTCACTTAGCATTTTGGGAACAGAAAGTTTCTTTTCAGTTGCAAACTCCACTCCATATATATATATGGGGAGGTACTTGCTCAGACTCGGTTTTACAGTGAAAACTGCAGGAACTTCAAACCGGCACTAGGAAACAGACTGAGAAACCAGAGTAAAAGTTTCTCCTGCAACCCGTTCCCTTGTTGCTAGATGAACGAACGTCTCTCCACATGCTCAGTTCTGAGATATTAGTGTGTGTGAACGCCGTACTTCAACTACCTTGTTGGGAACACAAAGTTTCTTTTCAGTTGCAAACCCCACTCCATATATATATATGGGGAGGTACTTGCTCCGAGTCGGTTTAACAGTGAAATCTGCAGGAACTTCAAACCGGCACTAGGAGACAGACTGAGAAACCAGAGTAAATGTTTCTCCTGCAACCCGTAACCTTGGTGCCAGATGAACGAACGTCTCTCCACATGCTCAGTTCTGAGAGATATGTGTGTGTGAAAGCCGTCCTTCACCTAGCTTGTTGGGAACACAAATTTCTTTTTAGTTGCATACCCCACTCCATACATATATATATGGAGGTTCTAGCTCCAACTCGTTTTTAGAGTGAAAAGTGCAGGAACTTCAAACCGGCACTAGGAAACAGACTGAGAAACCAGAGTAAAAGTTTCTCCTACAAACCGTTCCCTTGGTGCTAGGTGAAGAACGTCTCTCCACATGCTCAGTTCTGAGAGATAAGTGTGTTAAAGCCGCCCTTCAACTAGCTTGTAGTGAACACAAGATTCTTTTAGTTGCAAATTCCACTCCATAGGTATATATGGGGATACAATCTCCAACTCGGTTTTACAGTGAAAACTGCTGGAACCTCATTACGGCACTAGGAAACGGACTGAGAAACCAGAGTAAAAGTTACTCTTGCAAACCTTACCCTTTGTGCTAGATGAACGAACATCTCTCCACATGCTCAGTTCAGAGAGAAAAGGGTGTGTGAAAGCCGTAATTCACCTAGCATTTTGGGAACACAAAGTTTCTTTTCAGTTGCAAACTCCACTCCAAACATATATATGGGGAGCTACTAGCTCCAACTCGGTTTTACCTTGAAAACTGCAGGAACATCAAACCGGGACTAGGAAACAGACTGAGAAACCAGAATAAAAGTTTCTCCTGCAACCCGTTCTCTTGGTGCTCGTTGAACGAAAATCTCTCCACATGGTCAGTTCTGAGACATAATTGTGTGTTAACGCCGTCCTTCACCTAGCTTGTTGGGAACAAACAGTTTCTTTTCAGTTGCAAATTCCACTCCATAAATATATAGGGGATGGTACAATCTCCAACTCGGTTTTACAGTGAAAACTACAGGAACTCAAACCGGCAGTAGGAAACAGACTGAGAAACCAGAGTAAAAGTTTCTACTGCAACCAGTTCCCTTCGTGCTACATGAACGCACGTCTATCCACATGCTCAGTTCTGAGAGATAAGTGTGTGTGAACGCCGTCCTTCACCTAGATTGTTGGGAACACAAAGTTTCTTTTCATTTGCATATTCCACTCCACACATATATATGGGGAGGTACTAGCCTCAACTCTGTTTTACAGTGAAAACTGCTGGAACTTCAAACCGGCACTAGGAAACAGTCTGAGAAAACAGAGTAAAAGTTTCTACTGCAATCCGTTCCCTTCGTGCTACATGAAAGAACGTCTCTCCACATGCTCAGTTCTGAGAGATAAGTGTGTTATTGCCGCACTTAAACTACATTGTTGGGAACACAAAGTTTCTTTTCATTTGCAAACCCCACTGCATATATATTTATGGGGAGGTACTAGCTCCAACTCGATTTTACAGTGAAAAATGCAGGATCTTCAAACCTGCACTAGGAAATAGACTGAGAAACCAGAGTAAAAGTTTCTCCTGCAACCCGTTCCCTTGGTGCTAGATGAATGAACGTCTCTCCACATGCTCAGTTCTGAGAGATAAGTGTGTGTGAAAGCCGTCCTTCACCTAGATTGTTGGGAACACAAAGTTTTTTTTCAGTTGCAAACTCCACTCCATACATATATATAGGGAGGTACAAGCTCCAACTCCTTTTTACAGTGAAAAGTGCAGGAACTTCAAACCGGCAGTAGGAAACAGACTGAGAAACCAGAGTAAAAGTTTCTCCTGCAACCCGTTCCCTTCGAGCTAGATTAACGAACGTCTCTCCACATGCTCAGTTCTGAGAGATAAGTGTGTGTTAAAGCCGTCCTTCACCTAGCTTTTTGGGAACACAAAGTTTCTTTTCAGTTGCAAACACCACTCCATACATATATAGTGGGAGGTACAAGCTCCAACTCGCTTTTTCAGTGAAAACTGCAGGAACTTCAATCCGGCAATAGGAAACAGACTGAGAAACCAGAGTAAAACTTTCTCCTGCAACCCGTTTCCTTGGTGCTAGATGAACGAAAATCTCTCCACATGCTCAGTTCTGAGAGATAAGGGTGTGTGAAATCCGTCCTTCAACTAGCTTGTTGGGAACACAAAGTTTCTTTTCAGTTGCAAACTCCACTCCATATATATATATGGGGAGGTACTAGCTCCAACTCGGTTTTACAGTGAAAAATGCAGGATCTTCAAACCTGCACTAGGAACCAGACTGAGAAACCAGAGTAAAAGTTTCTAATGCAACCAGTTCCCTTGGTGCTAGATGAACGAACGTCTCTCAACATGCTAATTTCTGAGAGATAATTGTGTGTGAAGCCGTCGTTCACATAACTTGTAGAGAACACAAAGTTTCTTTTCACTTGCAAACTCCTCTCCATACATATATATGGGGAGGTACTAGCTCCAACTCATTCTTACAGTGAAAACTGCAGGAACTTCAAAACGGCAGTAGGAAACAGACTGAGAAACCAGAGTAATATTTCTCCTGCAACCCGTTCCCTTGGTGCTAGATGAACGAACGTCTCTCCACATGCTCAGTTCAGAGAGATATGTGTGTGTGAAAGCCGTCCTTCACCAAGCTTGTTGGGAACACAAAGTTTCTATTCACTTGCAAACTCCACACCATACATATATATGGGGAGGAAATAGCTCTTACTCGTGTTTACAGTGAATACTGCAGGAACTTCAAATCTGCATTAGGAAACAGACTGAGATACTGGAGTAAAAGTTTCTCCTGCAACCCGTTCCCATTGTGCTATTTGAACGAACTTTACTCCACATGCTCAGTTCTGAGATATAAGTGTGTGTGAAAGCCGTATTCAAATTTCTTGTTGGGAACACAATGAATATGTTCATTTGCAAAATCCAATCCATACATACGTATGGGGAGGTGCTAGCTCCAAATCGGTTTTAGATTGAAAACTGCAGGAACTTCAAACCGGCATTAGGAATCAGACTGAGAAACCAGAGTAAATGTTTCCATTTCAAACCGTTCCCTTGGTGCTAGGTGAACGAACGTCTCTCCACATGTTCATTTCTGAGAGATAAGTGTGTGTGAAAGTCGTACTTCACCTAGCTTGTTGGGAACAGAAAGTCTCATTTCAGTTGCAAACTCCACTCCATACATGTATATGGGGAGGTACAAGCTCCAACTCGGTTTTACAGTGAAAACTGCAGGAACTTCAAACCGGCACTAGGAAACAGACTGAGAAACCAGAGTAAAAGTTTCTCCTGCAACCCGTTCCCTTTGTGCTAGATGAACGAACGTCTCTCCACATGCTCAGTTCTGAGAGATAAGTGTGTGTGAAAGCCGTCCTTCATATAGCTTGTTGGGAACACAAAGTTTCTTTTCACTTGCAAACTCCACTCCATACATATATATGGGTAGGTACTAGCTCCAACTCGTTCTTACAGTGAAAACTGCAGGAACTTCAAACCGACACTAGGAAACAGAATGTGAAAACAGAGTAAAAGTTTCTCCTGCAACCTGTTCCCTTGGTGCTAGATGAACGAACGTATCTCCACATTCTCAGTTCTGAGAGATATGTGTGTGTAAAAGCGGTCCTTCACATATCTTGTTGGGAACACAAAGTTTCTCTTCAGTTACAAACTCCACTCCATACATATATATGGGGAGGTACTAGCCCCAAATCTGCTTTACAGTGAAAACTGCAGAATCTTCAATCTGGTACTAGGAAACAGACTGAGAACCCAGAGTAAAAATTTCTCCTGCAACCAGTTCCTTTGGTGCTTGGTGAACGAAAGTCTCTCCACTTGCTCATTTCTGAGAGATAAGTGTGTGTGAAAGCCGTATTTCAACTAGCTTGTTGGGAACACAAAGATTCTTTTCACTTGCAAAGTACACTCCATTCATATATATGGGGAGTTACTAGCTCCAACTCGGTTTTAGAGTGAAAACTACATTAAATTCAAACTGGCACTAGGAAACAGACTGAGAAACCAGAGAAAATATTTCCCATGCAACCCGTTCCCTTTAGCTAGATGAACGAACGTTTCTCCAAATGCTCAGTTCTGAGAGATATGTGTGTGTGAAAGCAGTCCTCCACCAAGTTTCTTGGGAACACAAAGTTTCTGTTCACTTCCAAACTCCATTCCATACATATATATGGGGATGTAGTAGTTCCAACTCTGTTTTACAGTGTAAATTGCAGGAAATTCAAAACGGCACTAGGAAACAGACTGAGAAACCAGAGTAAAATTTCTCCTGCAAACCTTTCCCTTTGTGATATTTGAACAAAAGTCTCTCAACATGCTCAGTTCTGAGAGATAAGTGTGTGTGAAAGCCGACCTTCATCATGCTTGTTGGGAACACAATGATTATTTTCAGTTTCAAACACAAATGTGTTCATATATATGGGGAGGTACTTGCTCAAACTCGGTTTTACAGTGAAAAATGCAGGAACATCATACCGGCCCTAGGAAACAGCCTGAGAAACCAGAGAAATTGTTTTTACTGCAACCCGTTCCCTTTGTGCTACATGAACGAAAGTCTCTCCACATGATCAG
Source organism: Camelus bactrianus (assembly GCF_048773025.1). NCBI lineage: Eukaryota > Metazoa > Chordata > Mammalia > Artiodactyla > Camelidae > Camelus > Camelus bactrianus. Next base: position 3,426,626 of record NC_133566.1, read on the forward strand.
TTCTGAGAGATTTGTGTGTGTGAAAGCCGTCGTTCAATTAGCTTGTTGGGAACACAAAGTTTCTTTTCAGTTGCAAACTCCACTCCATACATATATATGGGTAGGTACTAGCTCCAACTCGTTTTTACAGTGAAAACTGCAGGAAATTCAAACCGGCACTAGGAAACAAACTGAGAAATCAGAGTAAGAGTTTCTCCTGCAACCAGTTCCCTTGGTGCTAGATGAACGAACTTCTCTCCACATTCTCAGTACTGAGAGATATATGTGTGTAAAAGCCCTCCTTATCGTATCTTGTTGGGAACACAAAGATCATTTTCAGTTGCAATCTCCACTCCATACATATATATGGGGATGTACTAGCGCCAAATCTGTTTTACAGTGAAAACTGCAGGAACTTCAAACCAGCACTAGGAAAAAGCCTGAGAAACTAGAGTAAAAGTTTGTCCTGCAACCCGTTCCCTTTGTGCTAGATGAACGAAAGTCTCTCACATGCTCAGTTTTGAGAGATATGTGTGTGTGAAAGCCGTCCTTCACCTAGCTTGTTGGGAACACAAAGTTTCTTTTAAGTTGCATACTTCGGTCCAAATATATACATGTGGAGGTACTAGCTGCAACTCGGTTTTACACTGAATATTGCAGGAATTTCAAACCGCCACTAGGAATCAGAATGAGACCAGTGTAAAATTTCCTCCTGCAAACCGTTCCATTTTTGCTAGATGAACGAACGACTATTCAAATGCTCAGTTCTGATGGATAAGTGTGTGAGAAAGTCGTCCTTCACCTAGCTTGTTGGGAACACAAAGTTTCTTTTCAGTTGCAAACTCCACTCCATACATAAATAAGTGAGGTACTAGCTCCAACTCGGTTTTACAGTTAAAAATGCAGGAACATCAAACCGACACTAGGAAACTGAGTGAGAAACAAGAGTAAAAGTTTCCCCTTCAACCAGTTCACTTTGTGCTAGATGAACGAACGTCTCTCCACATGCTCATTTTTAAGAGAAAAGTGTGTGTGAAAGCCGTCCTTAACCTAGCTTGTTGGGAAAACAAAGTTTCTTTTAAGTTGCAAACTCCACTCCATACATTTATATGGGGAGGTTCGAGCTCCAAATCTTTTTTACAGTGAAAACTGCAGGAACTTCAAACTGCCGCAAGGAAAAAGACTGAGGAATCAGAGTAAATGTTTCCCTGCGAACCGTTCCCTTGGTGCTAGATGAACGATCGTCTCTCCACATGCTCAGTTCTGAGAGATAACTTTGTGTGAAAGCCGTCCTTCAACTATCTTGTTGGGATCACAAGGTTTCTTTTCAGTTGCAAACTCCAGTCCATACATATATAGGGTAGGTACTAGCTCCAACTCGGTTTTACAGTGAAAACTGCAGGGACTTTAAACCGGCACTAGGAAACAGACTGAGAAACCAGAGTAAAAGTTTCTCCTGCAATCCGTTCACTTTGTTGTAGATGAACGAACGTCTCTTCTCATGCTCAGTTCTGAGAGATAAGTGTGTGTGAAAGCCGTCCTTCACCTAGCTTGTTGGGAACACAATGTTTGTTTTCAGTTGCAAAATCCACTCCATACTTATATATGGGGAGGTACTTTCTCCAACTCTATTCTACAGTGAAAACTGCAGGAACTTCAAACCGCCACTAGGAAACAGACTGAGAAACCAGAGTAAAAGTTTCTACTTCAAACCGTTCCCTTGGTGCTAGATGAAAGAACGTCTCTCCACATGCTCAGATCTGAGAGATAAGTGTGTGTGAAAGCCGTCCTTCACCTAGCTTGTTTGGAACACAATGTTTCTTTTCTGTTTCAAACACAACTGTGTTCATATATATGGGGAGGTACTAGCTCCAACTGGGTTTTACAGTGAAAAATGCAGGAACTTCAAACCGGCACTAGGGAACAGCCTGAGAAACCAGAGATAAACTTTTCCTGCAACCCGTTCCCTTTGTGCTAGATGAAAGAATGTCTCTCCACATGCTCAGTTCTGAGGGGTAAGTGTGTGTGAAAGCCGTCCTTCTCCTAGCTTTTTGGGAACACAAAGAATCTTTTCAGTTGCAAACTCTACTTCTTACATATATATGGCGATATACAAGCTCCAACTCGTTTTTACAGTTAAAACTGCAGGAACGTCAAACCTGCACTAGGAAACAGACTGAGAAACCAGAGTAAAAGTTTCTCCTGCAACCCGTTCCCTTGGTGCTAGGTGAACGAACGTCTCTCCACATCTTTGCTTCTGGGAGATAAGGGTGTGTGAAAGCTGTCCTTCAACTAGCTTGTTGGGAACACACAGTTTCTTTTCTGTTGCATAATTCACTCCATATATATATATGTAGAGGTCCTAGCTCCAAATCTCTTTTACATTGAAAACTGCAGGAAGTTCAATCCGGCACTAGGAAAGAGAATGAGAAACCAGAGAAAAGTTTCCCTTGCAACCCGTTCCTTTTGTGATAGATGAACGAACATCTCTCCAGTTGCTCAGTTCTGAGAGATAAGTGTTTTTGAAAGCCGTCCTTCAACTAGCTTGTTAGGAACACAATGTTTCTTTTCAGCAGCAAACACCAATCCTTACATATATGTGGGTAGGTACTAGCTGCAAATCGGTTTTACAGTGAAAACTGCAGGAACTTCAAACCGGCACTAGGAAACAGACTGAGAAACCAGAGTATAAGTTTCTCTTGCAACCCGTTCCCTTGTTGCTAGATGAAAGAACGTCTCTTCACATGCTAATTTCTGAGAGATAAGTGTGTGTGAAAGCCGTCCTTCACCTAGCTTTTTGGGAACACAAAGTGTCTTTTCAGTTGCAAACTCCCCTCCATAAATATATATGTGAGGTAGAGCTCCAACTTTATTTTACAGTGAAAAGTGCAGGAACTTCAAACCACCACTAGGAAACAGAATGAGAAACCAAAGTAAAATTTTCTCCTGCAAACCGTTCCCTTGTTGCTAGATGAATGAACGTCTCTTCACATGCTCATTTCTGAGAGATAAGTGTGTGTGAAAGCCGTTCTTCACCTAGATTATTGGCAACACAAAGTTCCTTTTCAGTTGCAAACTCCACTCCATACATATATATGGGGAGGTACTAGCTGCAACTCTGTTTTACAGTGAAAACTGCAGGAACATCAAACCGCCACTAGGAAACAGACAGAGAAACCAGAGTAAAAGTTTCTCCTGCAACCCGTTTCCTTTGTGCTAGATGAACGAAAGTCTCTCCACATGCTCAGTTTTGAGAGAGATGTGTGTGTCAAAGCCGTTCTTCACATAGCTTGTTGGGAACACAATGTTTCTTTTCAGTTGCATACTTCTGTCCAAATATATATATGTGGAGGTACTAGCTCCAACTCGGTTTTACAGTGAAAATTGCAGGAACTTCAAACCGCCACTAGGAAACAGGCTGAGAAACTAGAGTAAAAGTTCCTCCTGCAACCCGTTCCATTTTTGCTAGATGAACGAACGACTATTCACATGCTCAATTCTGATTGATAAGTGTGTGTGAAAGTCGTCCTCCACCTAGCTTGTTGGGAACACAAAGCTTCTTTTCAGTTGCAAACTGCACTCCATACATAAATAAGTGAGGTACTAGCTCCAACTCGGTTTTACAGTGAAAACTGCAGGAACATCAAACCGACACTAGGAAACAGAGTGAGAAACAAGAGTGAAAGTTTCCCCTTCAACCCGTTCACTTTGTGCTAGATGAACGAACGTCTCTCCACATGCTCAGTTCTGAGAGATAAGTGTGTGTGAAAGTCGTCCTTCACCTATCTTGTTGGGAACACAAAGTTTCTTTTCAGTTGCAAACTCCACTCCATACATTTATATGGGGAGGTACGAGCTCCAAATCTTTTTTACAGTGAAAACTGCAGGAACTTCAAACTGCCAGAAGGAAAAAACTGAGGAACCAGAGTAAAAGTTTCCCTGCGAACCGTTCCCTTGGTGCTAGATGAACGATCGTCCCTCCACATGCTCAGATCTGAGAGATAAGTTTGTGTGAAAGTCGTCCTTCACCTATCTTGTTGGGAACACAAAGTTTCTTTTCAGTTGCAAACTCCAGTCCATACATATATATGTGTAGGTACTAGCTCCAACTCGGTTTTACAGTGAAAACGGCAGGAATTTGAAACCGGCACTAGGAAACAGACTGAGAAACCAGAGTAAAATTTCTCCTGCAATCCGTTCACTTGGTGCTAGATGAACGAACGTCTCTCCACATGTTCAATTCTGAGAGGTAAGTGTGTGTGAAAGCCGTCCTTCACCTAGCTTTTTTGGAATACAATATTTCTTTTCTGTTTGAAACTCAACTGTGTTCATATATATGGGGAAGTACTAGCTCCAACTGGGTTTTACAGTGAAAAATGCAGGAACTTCAAACCGGCCCTAGGAAACAGCCTGAGAAACCAGAGAAAACCTTTATCCTGCAACCCGTTCCCTTTGTGCTAGATGAACGAATGTCACTCCACATGTTCACTTCTGAGAGGTAAGTGTGTGTGAAAGCCGTCCTTCACCTAGCTTTTTGGGAATACAATGAATCTTTTCAGTTGCAAACTCTATTTCTTATATATATATGGCGATATACTAGCTCCAACTCGTTTTTACAGTGAAAACTGCAGGAACGTCAAACCGGCACTAGGAAACATCCTGACATACCAGAGTAAAAGTTTCTCCTGCAACCCATTCCCTTGGTGCTAGGTGAACGAACGTCTCTCCACATCTTTACTTCTGGGAGATAAGGGTGTGTGAAAGCCGTCCTTTAACTAGCTTGTTGGGAACACACAGTTTCTTTTCTGTTGCATACTTCACTCCATATATATATATGTAGAGGTACTAGCTCCAACTCTGTTTTACATTGAAAACTGCAGGAAGTTCAAACCGGCTCATTGAAACAGACTGAGAAACCAGAGAAAAGTTCCCCTTGCAACCCGTTCCCTTTTATCTAGATGAAAGAACATCTCTCCAGTTGCTCAGTTCTGAGAGATAAGTGTTTTTGAAAGCCGTCCTTCAACTAGCTTGTTAGGAACACAATGATTCTTTTCAGCAGCAAACACCAATCCTTACATATATGTGGGTAGGTACTAGCTGTAAATCGGTTTTACAGTGAAAACTGCAGGAACTTGAAACAGACACTAGGAAACAGACTGAGAAACCAGAGTAAAAGTTTCTCTTGCAACCCGTTCCCTTCGTGCTTGATGAACGAACGTCTCTACACATGCTCAGTTCTGAGAGATATGTGTGTGTGAACGTCTTCCTTCACCTAGATTTTTGGGAACACAAAGTTTCTTTTTAGTTGTAAACTCCATTCCATATATATTTTGGGGAGGTAGTAGCTCCAACTCGGGTTTACAGTGAAAACTGCAGGAATTTCAAAACACCACTAGGAAACAGACTGAGAAACCAGAGTAAAAGTTTCTCCTGCAACCCGTTCCCTTAGTGCTAGATGAAAGAACGTCTCTCAACATGCTCATTTCTGAGAGATAAGTGTGTGTTCAAGCCGTCCTTCACCTAGCTTGTTGGGAACACAAGGTTTCTCTTCAGTTGCAAACTCCACACCATACATATATAGGCGGAGGTACTAGCTCCAAATCGGTTGTACAGTGAAAACTGCAGGAACTTCAAACCGACACTAGGAAACAGACTGAGAAACAAGAGTAAAAGTTTCTCCTGCAAACCGTTCCCTTTGGGCTATTTGAATGAACGTCTCTCCACATGCTCATTTCTGAGAGATAAGTGTGTTTGAAAGAAGTCCTTCAACTTGCTTGTTGGGAACACAAAGATTCTTTCAGTTGCAAACTCCACTCCATACTTATATATGGGGAGGTACTTGCTCCAACTCAGCTTTACACTGAAAACAGCAGGAACTTCAAACCTGCACTAGGAAACAGCCTGAGAAACCAGAGAAAAACATTCTCCTGCAACCCGTTCCCTTTGTGCTAGATGAAATAACGTCTCTCCACATGCTCATTTATGAGATATAAGTGTGTGTGAAAGCCGTCCTTCAACTAGATTGTTGGGAACACAAAGTTTCTTTTCAGTATCAAACATAACTCCATTAATATATATGGGAGGTACTAGCACCAACTCGGTTTTACAGTGAAAACTGCAGGAATTTCAAACCAGCCATAGGAAACAGCGTGAGAAACCAGAATAAAAGTTTCTCCTGCAACCCGTTCCCTTTGTTTTAGATGAACGAATGTCTCTCCACATGCTCAGTTCTGAGAAGTATTTGTGTTTGAAAGCCTTCCTTCACCTACCTTGTTGGGAACACAAAGATTTTTTCAGTTGCAAATTCCACTCCATACATATATATGGGGATATACAAGCTCCAACTCGGTTTTACAGTGAAAACTGCAGCAACTTCATAACGGTACTAGGAAACAGACTGAGAAACACGAGTAAAAGTTAATCCTGCAACACGTTCGCTTGGTGCTAGATGAACGAAAGTCTCTCCACATGATCAATTCTGAGAGATAAGTGTGTGTGAAAGCCGTCCTTCACCTAGCTTGTTGGGAACACAATGTTTCTTTTCAGTTGCAAATTCCAATCCATACATATATATGGGGAGGTACTAGCTCCGAAACGGTTTTACAGTGAAAACTGCAGGAACTTCAAACCGGCACTATAAAACAGACTGAGAACCCAGAGTAAACGTTTCTCCTGCAACCCGTTCCCTTTGTGCTAGATGAAAGAAAGTCTCTCCAGATGCTCAGTTCTGAGAGATAAATGTGTGTGAAAGCCGTCCTTAAGCTAGCTTGTTGGGAACACAAAGAATCTTTTCAGTTTCAAACTCTAATTCTTACATATATATGGGGATGTACTAGCTCCAACTCGGTTTTACAGTGAAAACTGCAGGAAATTCAAACCAGCACTAGGAAACAGTCTGAGAAACCAGAGTAAAAGTTTCTCCTGCAACCCGTTCCCTTGGTGCTAGGTGAACGAACGTCTCTCCACATGCTCACTTCTGGGAGAAAAGGGTGTGTGAAAGCCGTCCTTCACCTAGCTTGTTGGGAACACACAGTTTCTTTTCAGTTACATACTTCACTCCATATATATATATGTGGAGGTACTAGCTCCAACTCTGTTTTACTGTGACAACTGCAGGAACTTCAAACCGGCACTAGGAAACAGACTGAGAAACCAGAGTAAAAGTTTCTCCTGCAACCCGTTCCCTTCGTGCTAGATGAACGAACGTCTCTCCACATGCTCAGTTTAGAGAGATAAGTGTGTGTGAACGCCGTCTTTCACCTAGCTTTTTGGGAACTCAAAGTTTCTTTTCAGTTGTAAATTCCAATCCATACATATATATGGGGAGGTACTAGCTCCAACTCCGTTTTACAGTGAAAAATGCAGGAACTTCAATATGCCACTAGGAAAGAAAGTGAGAAAACAGAGTAAAACTTTCCCTTGCAACCCGTTCCCTTGGTGCTAGATGAACGAACGTCTCTCCACATTCTCATTTCTGAGAGATAGTTGTGTGTGAAATCCGTCCTTCACCTAGCTTCTTGTGAACACAAAGTTTCTCTTCAGTTGCAAACTCCAATCCATACATATATATGGGGATGTACTAGCTTCAACTCGGTTTTACAGTGAAAATTGCAGGAACTTCAAACCGGCACTAGGAAACAGACTGACAAACCAGAGAAAAAGTTTCTCCTGCAACCCGTTCCCTTTGTGATTGATGAACGAACGTCTCTCCACATGCTCAGTTCTGAGAGATAATTGTGTTAAAGCCGTCCTTCACCTAGCATGTTGGGAACAAAAGATTCTTTTCAGTTGCAAATTCCACTCCATACGTCTATATGGGGATGTAAAGCTCCAACTCGGTTTTACAGTGAAAACTGCAGGAACTTCATAACGGCACTAGGAAACAGGCTGAGAAACCAGAGTAAAAGTTACTACTGCAACCCGTTCCCTTTGTGCTAGATGAAAGAACGTCTCTCATCATGCTCAGTTCTGAGATATAATTGTTTGCGAAAGCCTTCATTCACCTTGCTTTTTGGGAACACAAAGATTCTTTTCACTTGCAAACTCCACTCCATAATTATATATGGGGAGGTACTAGCTCCAACACAGTTTTACAATGTAAACTGCAGGAATTTCAAACCGGCACAAGGAAACAGACTGAGAAACCAGAGTAAAATTTCATCTGCAACCCGTTCCCGTGGTGCTAGGTGAAGGAACGTCTCTCCACATGCTCAGTTCTGAGAGATAAGTGTGTGTGAAAGCCGTCCTTCACCTAGCTTTTTGGGAACACAAAGTTGCTTTTCAGTTGCAAACTCCATTCCATAGATATATATGGGGAGGTTCTAGCTCCAACTCGGTTTTACAGTGAAAACTGCAGGAGCTTCAAACCGGCACTAGGAAAAAGACTGAGAAAACAGAGTAAAAGTTTCTCCTGCAACCCGTTCCCTTCGTGCTAGAAGAACGAACGTCTAACCACATGCTCATTTCTGAGAGATAAGTGTGTGTGAACGCCGTCTTTCACCTGGCTTGTTCAGAACACAAAGATGTTTTCAGTTCCAAACTCCATTCCATACATATATATGGGGAGGTACTAGCTCCAACATGACATTATAGTGAAAACTGCAGGAACATCAAACAGGCACTAGGAAAAAGACTGAGAAACCAGAGTAATAATTTCTCTTTCAACACGTTCCCTTTTGCTAGAAGAACGAACGTCTATATACATGCTCAGTTCTGAGAGACAAGTGTGTGTGAAAGCCGTCTTTCACCTAGCTTGTTGGGAACACAAAGTTTCTTTTCAGTTGCAAACTCCACTCCATACATATATATGGAGAGGTACTAGCTCCAACTCGGTTTTACAGAGAAAACTGCAGGAACTTCAAACCGACACTAGGAAACAGACTGAGAAACCAGAGTAAAAGTTTCTCCTGCAAACCGTTCCCTTTGAGCTATTTGAATGAACGTCTCTCCACATGCTCAGTTCTGAGGGATATGTGTGTGTGAAAGCCGTCCTTCACCTAGCTTGTTGGGAACACAAAGATTCTTTTCAGTTGCAAACTCCACTCCATACATATATATGGGGTGGTACTAGCTCCAACTCAGCTTTACACTGAAAACAGCAAGAACTTCAAACCGGCACTAGGAAACAGCCTGAGAAACCAGAGAAAAACATTCTCCTGCAACCCGTTCCCTTTGTGCTAGATGAAATAACGTCTCTCCACATGCTCATTTATGAGATATAAGTGTGTGTGAAAGCCGTCCTTCAACTAGATTGTTGGGAACACAAAGTTTCTTTTCAGTATCAAACATAACTCCATTAATATATATGGGAGGTATTAGCTCAAACTCGGTTTTCAAGTGAAAATTGCAGGAACTTCAAACCGGCCGTAGGAAACAGCGTGAGAAACCAGAATAAAAGTTTCTCCTGCCACCTGTTCCATTTGTGCTAGATGAACGAAAGTCTCTCCACATGCTCAGTTCTGAGAGATATGTGTGTGTGAAAGCCGTCCTTCACCTAGCTTTTTGGGAACACAAAGATTCTTTTCAGTAGCAATCCCTACTTCTTAAATATATATGGGGAGGTACTATCTCCAAATCGGTTTTATAGTGAAAACTGCAGGAACTTCATACCGGCACTAGGAAACAGACTGAGAAACCAGAGTAAAAGTTTCTCCTGCCACCTGTTCCATTTGTGCTAGATGAACGAAAGTCTCTCCACATGCTCAGTTCTGAGAGATATGTGTGTGTGAAAGCCGTCCTTCACCTAGCTTTTTGGGAACAAAAGATTATTTTCAGTTGCAAATTCCACTCCATACATATATATGGGGATGTACAAGCTCCAACTCGTTTTTACTGTGAAAACTGCAGCAACCTCATAACGCTACTAGGAAACAGACTGAAAAACCAGAGTAATAGTTAATCCTGCACCCAGTTCGCTTGGTGCTAGATGAACGAACGTCTCTCCACATGATCAATTCTGAGAGATAAGTGTGTGTGAAAGCCGTCCTTCACCAGCTTGTTGGGAAAACAAAGTTTCTTTTCAGTTGCAAATTCCAATCCATACATATATATGGGGAGGTACTAGCTCCGAAACGGTTTTACTGTGAAAACAGCAGGAAGTTCAAACAGGCACTATAAAACAGACTGAGAACCCAGAGTAAACGTTTCTCCTGCAACCCGTTCCCTTTGTGCTAGATGAAAGAAAGTCTCTCCACATGCTCAGTTCTGAGAGATAAGTGTGTGTGAAAGCCGTCCTTCACCTAGCTTGTTGGGAACACAAAGAATCTTTTCAGATTCAAACTCTAATTCTTACATATATATGGGGATGTACTAGCTCCAACTCGGTTTTACAGTGAAAACTGCAGGAACTTCAAACCGGCACTAGGAAAAATCCTGAGAAACCAGAGTAAAAGTTTCTCCTGCAAACCGTTCCCTTTGTGCTAGATGAACGAACGTCTCTCCACATGCCCACTTCTGGGAGATAAGGGTGTGTGAAAGCCGTCCTTCAACTAGCTTGTTGGGAACACACAGTTTCTTTTCAGTTACATACTTCACTCCATATATATATATGGAGAGGTACTAGCTCCAACTCCGTTTTACAGTGAAAAATGCAGGAACTTCAATATGCCACTAGGAAAGAAAGTGAGAAAACAGAGTAAAACTTTCCCTTGCATCCCGTTCCCTTGGTGCTAGATGAACGAACGTCTCTCCATATGCTCAATTCTGAGAGATAGGTGTGTGTGAAAGCCGTCCTTCACCTTGATTCTTGTGAACACAAAGTTTCTCTTCAGTTGCAAACTCCAATCCATGCATATATATGGGGAGGTACTAGCATCAACTTGGTTTTACAGTGAAAATTGCAGGAACTTCAAACCGGCACTAGGAAACAGACAGACAAACCAGAGAAAAAGTTTCTCCTGCAACCCGTTCCCTTTGTGATTGATGAACGAACGTCTCTCCACATGCTCAGTTCTTAGAGATAATTGTGTTAAAGCCGTCCTTCACCTTGATTGTTGGGAACAAAAGATTCTTTTCAGTTGCAAATTCCACTCCATACGTCTATATGGGGATGTAAAGCTCCAACTCGGTTTTACAGTGATAACTGCAGGAACTTCATAACGGCACTAGGAAACAGACTGAGAAACCAGAGTAAAAGTTACTACTGCAACCCGTTCCCTTTGTGCTAGATGAAAGAACATCTATCAACATGCTCAGTTCTGAGATATAATTCTTTGTGAAAGCCTTCATTCACCTTGCTTTTTGGGAACACAAAGATTCTTTTCATTTGCAAACTCCACTCCATATATATATATGGGGTGGTACTAGCTCCAACACAGTTTTACAATGTAAACTGCAGGAATTTCAACCCGGCACAAGGAAACAGACTGAGAAACCAGAGTAAAATTTCACCTGCAACCCGTTCCCGTGGTGCTAGGTGAAGTAACGTCTCTCCACATGCTCAGTTCTGAGAGATAAGAGTGTGTGAAAGCCGTCCTTCATCTAGCTTGTTGGGAACACAATGTTTCTTTTAAGTTTCAAACTCAAATGTGTTCATATATATGGGGTGGTACTAGCTCCAACTCGGTTTTACAGTGAAAACTGCAGGAACTTCAAACCGGCACTAGGAAACAGACTGAGAAACCAGAGCAAAAGTTTCTCCTGCAATCCGTTCCCTTGGTGCTACTTGAACGTACTTCTCTCCACATGCTCAGTTCTGAGAGATAATGGTGTTAAAGTCGTCCTTCACCTAGTTTGTTGGGAACACAAGATTCTTTTCAGTTGCAAATTCCACTCCATACGTATATATGGGGATGAACAAGCTCCAACTCGGTTTTACAGTTAAAACTGCAGGAACTTCATAACGGAACTAGGAAACAGACTGAGAAACCAGAGAAAATGTTCCTCCTGCAACCCGTTCCATCTGTGCTAGATGAACGAACGTCTCTCCACATGCTACGTTCTGAGATATAAATATGTGTGAAAGCCGTTCTTCACCTAGCTTTTTGGGAACACAAAGTGTCTTTTCAGTTGCAAAATCCACTCCATACATATATATGTGAGGTACAGCTCCAACTTTATTTTAAAGTGAAAATTGCAGGAACGTCAAACCGCCACTACGAAACAGACTGAGAAACCAAAGTAAAAGTTTCCCCCTCAAACCGTTCCCTTGTTGCTAGATGAATGAACGTCTCTTCACATGCTCATTTCTGAGAGATAAGTGTGTGTGAAAGCCGTCCTTCACCTAGATTATTTGCAACACAAAGTTTCTTTTCAGTTGCAAACTCCACTCCATACATATATATGGGGAGGTACTAGCTGCAACTCTGTTTTACAGTGAAAACTGCAGGAACATCAAACCGCCACTAGGAAACAGACAGAGAAACCAAAGTAAAAGTTTCTCCTGCAACCCGTTCCCTTTGTGCTAGATGAACGAAATTCTCTCCATATGCTGAGTTTTGAGAGATATGTGTGTGTGAAAGCCGTCCTTCACCTAGCTTGTTGGGAACACTAAGTTTCTTTTCAGTTGCATACTTCTGTCCAAATATATATATGTGGTGGTACTAGCTCCAACTCGGTTTTACAGTGAAAAGCGCAGGAACATCAAACCGACACTAGGAAACAGAGTGAGAAACAAGAGTAAATGTTTCCCCTTCAACCCGTTCACTTTGTGCTAGATGAACGAACGTCTCTCCACATGCTCATTTCTGAGAAATAAGTGTGTGTGAAAGCCGTCCTTAACCTAGCTTGTTGGGAACACAATGTTTCTTTTAAGTTGCAAACTCCACTCCATACATTTATATGGGGAGGTACGAGCTCCAAACCTTTTTTACAGTGAAAACTGCAGGAACTTCAAACTGCCAGAAGGAAAAAGACTGAGGAACCAGAGTAAAAGTTTCCCTGCGAACCTTTCCCTTGGTGCTAGATGAACGATCGTCTCTCCACATGCTCAGATCTGAGAGATAAGTTTGGGTGAAAGCCGTCCTTCACCTATCTTGTTGGGAACACAAAGTTTCTTTTCAGTTGCAAACTCCAGTCCATACATATATATGGGTAGGTACTAGCTCCAACTCGGTTTTACAGTGAAAACTGCAGGAACTTTAAACCGGCACTAGGAAACAGACTGAGAATCCAGAGTAAAAGTTTCTCCTGCAATCCGTTCACATGGTGCTAGATGAACGAACGTCTCTTCACATGCTCAGTTCGGAGAGATAAGTGTGTGTGAAAGCCGACCTTCACCTAGCTTGTTGGGAACACAATGTTTGTTTTCAGTTGCAAAATCCACTGCATACTTATATATGGGGAGGTACTTTCTCCAACTCTTTTCTACAGTGAAAACTGCAGGAACTTCAAACCGGCATTAGGAAACACACTGAGAAACCAGAGTAAAAGTTTTTACTTCAAACCGTTCCCTTGGTGCTAGATGAAAGAACGTCTCTCCACATGCTCAGATCTGAGAGATAATTGTGTGTGAAAGCCGTCCTTCACCTAGCTTTTTTGGAACACAAAGTTTCTTTTCTGTTTCAAACTCAACTTTGTTCATATATATGGGGAGGTACTAGCTCCAACTGGGTTTTACAGTGAAAACTGCAGGAACTTCAAACCGGCCCTAGGAAACAGCCTGAGAAACCAGAGAAAAACTTTTTCCTGCAACCCGTTCCCTTTGTGCTAGATGAACGAATGTCTCTCCACATGTTCACTGCTGAGAGGTAAGTGTGTGTGAAAGCTGTTCTTCACCTAGCTTTTTGGGAACACAAAGAATCTTTTCAGTTGCAAACTCTACTTCTTATATATATATGGCGATATACTAGCTCCAACTCGTTTTTACAGTGAAAACTGCAGGAACGTCAAACCGGCACTAGGAAACATCCTGACATACCAGAGTAAAAGTTTCTCCTGCAACCCGTTCCCTTGGTGCTAGGTGAACGAACGTCTCTCCACATCTTTACTTCTGGGAGGTAAGGGTGTGTGAAAGCCGTCCTTTAACTAGCTTATTGGGAACACACAGTTTCTTTTATGTTGCATACTTCACTCCATATATATATATGTAGAGGTACTAGCTCCAACTCTGTTTTACATTGAAAACTGCAGGAAGTTCAAACCGGCTCAAGGAAACAGACTGAGAAACCAGAGAAAAGTTTCCCTTGCAACCCGTTCCCTTTGTGCTAGATGAACGAACATCTCTCCAGTTGCTCAGTTCTGAGAGATAAGTGTTTTTGAAAGCCGTCCTTCAACTAGCTTGTTAGGAACACAATGTTTCTTTTCAGCAGCAAAAACCAATCCTTACATATATGTGGGTAGGTACTAGCTGTAAATCGGTTTTACAGTGAAAACTGCAGGAACTTCAAACCGGCAGTAGTAAACAGACTGAGAAACCAGAGTTAAAGTTTTTCTTGCAACCCGTTCCCTTCGTGCTTGATGAACGAACGTCTCTCCACATGCTCAGTTCTGAGAGATATGTGTGTGTGAACGCCTTCCTTCACCTAGAATTTTGGGAACACAAAGTTTCTTTTTAGTTGTAAACTTCATTCCATATATATTTTGGGGAGGTAGTAGCTCCAACTCGGGTTTACAGTGAAAACTGCAGGAATTTCAAAACGCCACTAGGAAACAGACTGAGAAACCAGAGTAAAAGTTTCTCCTGTAACCCGTTCCCTTTGTGCTAGATGAAAGAACGTCTTTCAACATGCTCATTTCTGAGAGATAAGTGTGTGTTCAAGCCGTCCTTCACCTAGCTTGTTGGGAACACATGGTTTCTCTTCAGTTGCAAACTCCACTCCATACATATATAGGCGGAGGTACTAGCTCCAACTCGGTTTTACAGTGAAAACTGCAGGAACTTCAAACCGACACTAGAAAACAGACTGAGAAACTAGAGTAAAAGTTTCTCCTGCAAACCGTTCCCTTTGTGCTATTTGAATGAACGTCTCTCCACATGCTCAGTTCTGAGATATAAGTGTGTGTGAAAGACGTTCTTCACCTAGCTTGTTGGGAACACAAAGTTTCTTTTCAGTATCAAACATAACTCCATTAATATATATGGGAGGTACTAGCTCCAACTCGGTTTTACAGTGAAAATTGCAGGAACTAAAAACCGCCACTAGGAAACAGACTGAGAAACCAGAGTAAAATTTCCTCCTGCAACGCGTTCCATTTTTGCTAGATGAACGAACGACTATTCACATGCTCAGTTCTGAGGGATAAGTGTGTGTGAAAGTCGTCCTCCACCTAGCTTGTTGGGAACACAAAGCTTCTTTTCAGTTGCAAACTGCACTCCATACATAAATAAGTGAGGAACTAGCTCCAACTTGGTTTTACAGTGAAAATTGCAGGAACATCAAACAGAAACTAGGAAACAGAGTGAGAAACAAGAGTAAAAGTTTCCCCTTCAACCCGTTCACTTTGTGCTAGATGAACGAACGTCTCTCCACATGCTCATTTCTGAGAGATAAGTGTGTGTGAAAGCCGTCTTTAACCTAGCTTGTTGGGAACACAATGTTTCTTTTAAGTTGCAAACTCCACTCCATACATTTATATGGGGAGGTACGAGCTCTAAATCTTTTTTACAGTGAAAACTGTAGGAAATTCAAACTGCCAGATGGAAAAAGACTGAGGAACCAGAGTAAAAGTTTCCCTGCGAACCGTTCCCTTGGTGCTAGATGAACGATCGTCTCCCCACATGCTCAGATCTGAGAGATAAATTTGGGTGAAAGCCGTCCTTCACCTATCTTGTTGGGAACACAAAGTTTCTTTTCAGTTGCAAACTCCAGTCCATACATATATATGTGTAGGTACTAGCTCCAACTCGGTTTTACAGTGAAAACTGCAGGAACTTTAAACCGGCACTAGGAAACAGACTGAGAAACCAGAGTAAAAGTTTCTCCTGCAATCCGTTCACTTGGTGCTAGATGAACGAACGTCTCTTCACATGCTCAGTTCGGAGAGATAAGTGTGTGTTCAAGCCGTCCTTCACCTAGCTTGTTGGGAACACAAGGTTTCTCTTCAGTTGCAAAATCCACTCCATACATATATAGGCGGAGGTACTAGCTCCAAATCGGTTTTACAGTGAAAACTGCAGGAACTTCAAACCGACACTAGGAAACAGACTGAGAAACCAGAGTAAATGTTTCTCCTGCAAACCGTTCCCTTTGGGCTATTTGAATGAACGTCTCTCCACATGCTCAGTTCTGAGAGATAAGTGTGTTTGAAAGCCGTCCTTCACCTAGCTTGTTGGGAACACAAAGATTCTTTTCAGTTGCAAACTCCACTCCATACTTATATATGGGGAGGTACTAGCTCCAACTCAGCTTTACACTGAAAACAGCAGGAACTTCAAACCTGCACTAGGAAACAGCCTGAGAAACCAGAGAAAAACATTCTCCTGCAACCCGTTCCCTTTGTGCTAGATGAAATAACGTCTCTCCACATGCTCATTTATGAGATATAAGTGTGTGTGAAAGCCGTCCTTCAACTAGATTGTTGGGAACACAAAGTTTCTTTTCAGTATCAAACATAATTCCATTAATATATATGGGAGGTACTAGCTCCAACTCGGTTTTACAGTGAAAACTGCAGGAATTTCAAACCGGCCATAGGAAACAGCGTGAGTAACCAGAATAAAAGTTTCTCCTGCAACCCGTTCCCTTTGTGCTAGATGAACGAATGTCTCTCCACAGCTCAGTTCTGAGAAGTAGTTGTGTTTGAAAGCCTTTCTTCACCTACCTTGTTGGGAACACAAAGATTCTTTTCAGTTGCAAATTCCACTCAATAAATATATACGGGGATATACAAGCTCCAACTCGGTTTTACAGTGAAAACTGCAGCAACTTCCTAACGGTACTAGGAAACAGACTGAGAAACACGAGTAAAAGTTAATCCTGCAACACGTTCGCTTGGTGCTAGATGAACGAAAGTCTCTCCACATGATCAATTCTGAGAGATAAGTGTGTGTGAAAGCCGTCCTTCACCTAGCTTGTTGGGAACACAATGTTTCTTTTCAGTTGCAAATTCCAATCCATACATATATATGGGGAGGTACTAGCTCCGAAACGGTTTTACAGTGAAAACTGCAGGAACTTCAAACCGGCACTATAAAACAGACTGAGAACCCAGAGTAAACGTTTCTCCTGCAACCCGTTCCCTTTGTGCTAGATGAAAGAAAGTCTCTCCAGATGCTCAGTTCTGAGAGATAAATGTGTGTGAAAGCCGTCCTTAAGCTAGCTTGTTGGGAACACAAAGAATCTTTTCAGTTTCAAACTCTAATTCTTACATATATATGGGGATGTACTAGCTCCAACTCGGTTTTACAGTGAAAACTGCAGGAAATTCAAACCGGCACTAGGAAACATCCTGAGAAACCAGAGTAAAAGTTTCTCCTGCAACCCGTTCCCTTGGTGCTAGGTGAACGAACGTCTCTCCACATGCTCACTTCTGGGAGTAAAGGGTGTGTGAAAGCCGTCCTTCAACTAGCTTGTTGGGAACACACAGTTTCTTTTCAGTTACATACTTCACTCCATATATATATATGTGGAGGTACTAGCTCCAACTCTGTTTTAATGTGACAACTGCAGGAACTTCAAACCGGCACTAGGAAACAGACTGACAAACCAGAGTAAAAGTTTCTCCTGCAACCCGTTCCCTTCGTGCTAGATGAACGAACGTCTCTCCACATGCTCAGTTCAGAGAGATAAGTGTGTGTGAACGCCGTCTTTCACCTAGCTTTTTGGGAACTCAAAGTTTCTTTTCAGTTGTAAATTCCAATCCATACATATATATGGGGAGGTACTAGCTCCAACTCCGTTTTACAGTGAAAAATGCAGGAACTTCAATATGCCACTAGGAAAGAAAGTGAGAAAACAGAGTAAAACTTTCCCTTGCAACCCGTTCCCTTGGTGCTAGATGAACGAACGTCTCTCCACATGCTCTTTTCTGAGAGATAGGTGTGTGTGAAATCCGTCCTTCACCTAGCTTCTTGTGAACACAAAGTTTCTCTTCATTTGCAAACTCCAATCCATACATATATATGGGGAGGTACTAGCTTCAACTCGGTTTTACAGTGAAAATTGCAGGAACTTCAAACCGGCACTAGGAAACAGACTGACAAACCAGAGAAAAAGTTTCTCCTGCAACCCGTTCCCTTTGTGATTGATGAACGAACGTCTCCCCACATGCTCAGTTCTGAGAGATAATTGTGTTAAAGCCATCCTTCAACTAGCATGTTGGAAACGAAAGATTCTTTTCAGTTGCAAATTCCACTCCATACGTCTATATGGGGATGTAAAGCTCCAACTCGGTTTTACAGTGAAAACTGCAGGAACTTCATAACGGCACTAGGAAACAGACTGAGAAACCAGAGTAAAAGTTACTACTGCAACCCGTTCCCTTTGTGCTAGATGAAAGAACGTCTCTCAACATGCTCAGTTCTGAGATATAATTGTTTGCGAAAGCCTTCATTCACCTTGCTTTTTGGGAACACAAAGATTCTTTTCATTTGCAAACTCCACTCCATATATATATATGGTGAGGTACTAGCTCCAACACAGTTTTACAATGTAAACTGCAGGAATTTCAAACCGGCACAAGGAAAAAGACTGAGAAACAAGAGTAAAATTTCACCTGCAACCCGTTCCCGTGGTGCTAGGTGAAGGAACGTCTTTCCACATGCTCATTTCTGAGAGATAAGTGTGTGTGAAAGCCGTACTTCACCTAGCTTTTTGGGAACACAAAGTTGCTTTTCAGTTGCAAACTCCAATCCATAGATATATATGGGGAGGTACTAGCTCCAACTCGGTTTTACAGTGAAAAATGCAAGAGCTTCAAACCGGCACTAGGAAACAGACTGAGAAACCAGAGTAAAAGTTTCTCCTGCAACCCGTTCCCTTTGTTCTAGAAGAACGAACGTCTAACCACATGCTCATTTCTGAGAGATAAGTGTGTGTGAACGCCGTCTTTCACCTGGCTTGTTCGGAACACAAAGATTTTTTCAGTTCCAAACTCCATTCCATACATATATATGGGGAGGTACTAGCTCCAACATGACATTATAGTGAAAACTGCAGGAACATCAAACAGGCACTAGGAAAAAGACTGAGAAACCAGAGTAATAGTTTCTCTTTCAACACGTTCCCATTTGCTAGAAGAACGAACGTCTATATACATGCTCAGTTCTGAGAGACAAGTGTGTGTGAAAGCCGTCTTTCACCTAGCTTGTTGGGAACACAAAGTTTCTTTTCAGTTGCAAACTCCACTCCATACATATATATGGAGAGGTACTAGCTCCAACTCGGTTTTACAGAGAAAACTGCAGGAACTTCAAACCGACACTAGGAAACAGACTGAGAAACCAGAGTAAAAGTTTCTCCTGCAAACCGTTCCCTTTGAGCTATTTGAATGAACGTCTCTCCACATGCTCAGTTCTGAGGGATAAGTGTGTGTGAAAGCCGTCCTTCACCTAGCTTGATGGGAACACAAAGATTCTTTTCAGTTGCAAACTCCACTGCATACATATATATGGGGTGGTACTAGCTCCAACTCAGCTTTACACTGAAAACAGCAATAACTTCAAACCGGCACTAGGAAACAGCCTGAGAAACCAGAGAAAAACATTCTCATGCAACCCGTTCCCTTTGTGCTAGATGAAATAACGTCTCTCCACATGCTCATTTATGAGATATAAGTGTGTGTGAAAGCCGTCCTTCAACTAGATTGTTGGGAACACAAAGTTTCTTTTCAGTATCAAACATAACTCCATTAATATATATGGGAGGTATTAGCTCAAACTCGGTTTTCAAGTGAAAACTGCAGGAACTTCAAACCGGCCGTAGGAAACAGCGTGAGAAACCAGAATAAAAGTTTCTCCTGCAACCCGTTCCCTTTGTGCTAGATGAACGAATATCTCTCCACATGCTCAGTTCTGAGAAGTAGTTGTGTTTGAAAGCCTTCCTTCACCTACCTTGTTGGGAACACAAAGATTCTTTTCAGTTGCCATCCCTACTTCTTAAATATATATGGGGATGTACTATCTCCAAATCGGTTTTACAGTGAAAACTGCAGGAATTTCAAACCGGCACTAGGAAACAGACTGAGAAACCAGAGTAAAAGTTTCTCCTGCAACCTGTTCCATTTGTGCTAGATGAACGAATGTCTCTCCACATGCTCAGTTCTGAGAGATATGTGTGTGTGAAAGCCGTCCTTCACCTAGCTTTTTGGGAACAAAAGATTATTTTCAGTTGCAAATTCCACTCCATACATATATATGGGTATGTACAAGCTCCAACTCGGTTTTACTGTGAAAACTGCAGCAACCTCATAACGCTACTTGGAAACAGACTGAAAAACCAGAGTAATAGTTAATCTGGCAACCCGTTCGCTTGGTGCTAGATGAACGAACGTCTCTCCACATGATCAATTCTGAGAGATAAGTGTGTGTGAAAGCCGTCCTTCACCTAGCTTGTTGGGAAAACAAAGTTTCTTTTCAGTTGCAAATTCCAATCCATACATATATATGGGGAGGTTCTAGCTCCGAAACGGTTTTACTGTGAAAACAGCAGGAAGTTCAAACAGGCACTATAAAACAGACTGAGAACCCAGAGTAAACTTTTCTCCTGCAACCCGTTCCCTTTGTGCTAGATGAAAGAAAGTCTCTCCACATGCTCAGTTCTGAGAGATAAATGTGTGTGAAAGCCGTCCTTAACCTAGCTTGTTGGGAACACAAAGAATCTTTTCAGTCTCAAACTCTAATTCTTACATATATATGGGGATGTACTAGCTCCAACTCGGTTTTACAGTGAAAACTGCAGGAACTTCAAACCGGCACTAGGAAACATCCTGAGAAACCAGAGTAAAAGTTTCTCCTGCAAACCGTTCCCTTTGTGCTAGATGAAAGAACTTCTCTCCACATGCCCACTTCTGGGAGATAAGGGCGTTTGAAAGCCGTCCTTCAACTAGCTTGTTGGGAACACACAGTTTCTTTTCAGTTACATACTTCACTCCATATATATATATGGGGAGGTACTAGCTCCAACTCCGTTTTACAGTGAAAAATGCAGGAACTTCAATATGCCACTACGAAGAAAGTGAGAAAACAGAGTAAAACTTTCCCTTGCATCCCGTTCCCTTGGTGCTAGATGAACGAACGTCTCTCCACATGCTCATTTCTGAGAGATAGGTGTGTGTGAAAGCCATCCTTCACCTTGCTTCTTGTGAACACAAAGTTTCTCTTCAGTTGCAAACTCCAATCCATGCATATATATGGGGAGGTACTAGCATCAACTCGGTTTTACAGTGAAAATTGCAGGAACTTCAAACCGGCACTAGGAAACAGACAGACAAACCAGAGAAAAAGTTTCTCCTGCAACCCGTTCCTTTGTGATTGATGAACGAACGTCTCTCCACATGCTCAGTTCTTAGATATAATTGTGTTAAAGCCGTCCTTCACCTAGCTTGTTGGGAACAAAAGATTCTTTTCAGTTGCAAATTCCACTCCATACGTCTATATGGGGATGTAAAGCTCCAACTCGGTTTTACAGTGATAACTGCAGGAACTTCATAACGGCACTAGGAAACAGACTGAGAAACCAGAGTAAAAGTTACTACTGCAACCCGTTCCCTTTGTGCTAGATGAAAGAACGTCTATCAACATGCTCAGTTCTGAGATATAATTGTTTGTGAAAGCCTTCATTCACCTTGCTTTTTGGGAACACAAAGATTCTTTTCACTTGCAAACTCCACTCCATATATATATATGGGGTGGTACTAGATCCAACACAGTTTTACAATGTAAACTGCAGGAATTTCAAACCGGCACAAGGAAACAGACTGAGAAACCAGAGTAAAATTTCACCTGCAACCCGTTCCCGTGGTGCTAGGTGAAGGAACGTCTCTCCACATGTTCAGTTCTGAGAGATAATAGTGTGTGAAAGCCGTCCTTCATCTAGCTTGTTGGAACACAAAGTTTCTCTTCAGTTGAAAACACCAATCCATACATATATATGGGGAGGTACTAGCTCCAACTCAGCTTTACAGTGAAAACTGCAGGAACTTCAAACCGGCACTAGGAAACAGACTGAGAAACCAGAGAAATACTTTCTCCTGCAACCCGTTCCCTTTGTGCTACATGAAAAAACGTCTCTCCACATGCTCAGTTCTGAGAGAAAAGTGTGTGTTAAAGCCTTCCTTCAACTAGCTTGTTGGGAACACAATGTTTCTTTTAAGTTTCAATCTCAAATGTGTTCATATATATGGGGTGGTACTAGCTCCATCTCGGTTTTACAGTGAAAACTGCAGGAACTTCAAACCGGCACTAGGAAACAGACTGAGAAACCAGAGCAAAAGTTTCTCCTGCAATCCGTTCCCTTGGTGCTACTTGAACGTACTTCTCTCCACATGCTCAGTTCTGAGAGATAATGGTGTTAAAGTCGTCCTTCACCTAGCTTGTTGGGAACACAAGATTCTTTTCAGTTGCAAATTCCACTCCATACGTATATATGGGGATGAACAAGCTCCAACTCGGTTTTACAGTTAAAACTGCAGGAACTTCATAACGGCACTAAGAAACAGACTGGGAAACCATAGAAAAAGTTACTCCTGCAAACCGTTCCCTTTGTGCTAGATGAACGAATGTCTGTCCACATGTTCACTTCTGAGAGGTAAGTGTGTGTGAAAGCCGTCCTTCACCTAGCTTTTTGGGAACACAAAGAATCTTTTCAGTTGCAAACTCTACTTCTTACATATATATGGCGATATACAAGCTCCAAATCGTTTTTACAGTGAAAACTGCAGGAAAGTCAAACCGGCACTAGGAAACAGACTGAGAAACCAGAGTAAAAGTTTCTCCTGCAACCCTTTCCCTTGGTGCTAGGTGAACAAACGTCTCTCCACAAATTTACTTCTGGGAGATAATGGTGTGTGAAAGCTGTCCTTCAACTAGCTTGTTGGGAACACACAGTTTCTTTTCTGTTGCATAATTCACTCCATATATATATATGTAGAGATACTAGCTCCAACTCTGTTTTACATTGAAAACTGCAGGAAGTTCAAACCGTCACTAGGAAACAGACTGAGAAACCAGAGAAAAGTTTCCCTTGCAACCCGTTCCTTTTGTGCTAGATGAATGAACATCTCTCCAGTTGCTCAGTTCTGAGAGATAAGTGTTTATGGAAGCCGTCCTTCAAATAGCTTGTTAGGAACACAATGTTTCTTTTCAGCAGCAAACACCAATCCTTACATATATGTGGGTAGGTACTAGCTGCAAATCGGTTTTACAGTGAAAACTGCAGGAACTTCAAACCGGCACTAGGAAACAGACTGAGAAACCAGAGTATAAGTTTCTCTTGCAACCCGTTCCCTTCGTGCTTGATGAACGAACGTCTCTCCACATGCTCAGATCTGAGAGATATGTGTGTGTGAACGCCTTCCTTAACCTAGATTTTTGGGAACACAAAGTTTCTTTTTAGTTGTAAACTTCATTCCATATATATTTTGGGGAGGTACTAGTTCCAACTCGGATTTACAATGAAAACTGCAGGAACTTCAAACCGGCACTAGGAAACAGACTGAGAAACCAGAGTAAAAGTTTCCCCTGCAACCCGTTCCCTTTGTGCTAGATGAAAGAACGTCTCTCAACATGCTCATTTCTGAGAGATATGTGTGTGTTCAAGCCGTCCTTCACCTAGCTTGTTGGGAACACAAGGTTTCTCTTCAGTTGCAAACACCACTCCATACATATATAGGTGGAGGTACTAGCTCCAACTCGGTTTTATATTGAAAACTGCAGGAACTTCAAACCGACACTAGGAAACAGACTGAGAAACCAGAGAAAATGTTCCTCCTGCAACCCGTTCCATTTGTGCTAGATGAAAGCACGTCTCTCCACATGCTAGGTTCTGAGATATAAATATGTGTGAAAGCCGTTCTTCACCTAGCTTTTTCGGAACACAAAATGTCTTTTCAGTTGCAAAATCCACTCCATACATATATATGTGAGGTACAGCTCCAACTTTATTTTACAGTGAAAACTGCAGGAACTTCAAACCGCCACTAAGAAACAGACTGAGAAACCAAAGTAAAAGTTTCCCCTGCAAACCGTTCCTTTCTTGCTAGATGAATGAACGTCTCTTCACATGCTCATTTCTGAGAGATAAGTGTGTGTGAAAGCCGTCCTTCACCTAGAATATTGGCAACACAAAGTTTGTTTTCAGTTGCAAAATCCACTCCATACATATATATGGGGAGGTACTAGCTGCAACTCTGTTTTACAGTGAAAACTGCAGGAACATCAAACCGCCACTAGGAAACAGACAGAGAAACCAAAGTAAAAGTTTCTCCTGCAACCCGTTCCCTTTGTGCTAGATGAACAAAATTCTCTCCATATGCTCAGTTTTGAGAGATATGTGTGTGTGAAAGCCGTCCTTCACCTAGCTTGTTGGGAACACTAAGTTTCTTTTCATTTGCATACTTCTGTCCAAATATATATATGTGGTGGTACTAGCTCCAACTCGGTTTTACAGTGAAAATTGCAGGAACTTCAAACCGACACTAGGAAACAAACTGAGGAACCAGAGTAAAAGTTCCTCCTGCAACCCGTTCTATTTTTGCTAGATGAACGAACGACTATTCACATGCTCAGTTCTGAGGGATAAGTGTGTGTGAAAGTCGTCCTCCACCTAGCTTGTTGGGAACACAAAGCTTCTTTTCAGTTGCAAACTGCACTCCATACATAAATAAGTGAGGTACTAGCTCCAACTCTGTTTTACAGTGAAAATTGCAGGAACATCAAACCGACACTAGGAAACAGAGTGAGAAACAACAGTAAAAGTTTCCCCTTCAACCCGTTCACTTTGTTCTAGATGAACGAACGTCTCTCCACATGCTCATTTCTGAGAGATAAGTGTGTGTGAAAGCCGTCCTTAACTTAGCTTGTTGGGAACACAATGTTTCTTTTAAGTTGCAAACTCCACTCCATACATTTATATGGGGAGGTAAGAGCTCCAAATCTTTTTTACAGTGAAAACTGCAGGAACTTCAAACTGCCAGAAGGAAAAAGACTGAGGAACCAGAGTAAAAGTTTCCCTGCGAAACGTTCCCTTGGTACTAGATGAACGATCGTCTCTCCACATGCTCAGATCTGAGAGATAAGTTTGGGTGAAAGCCGTCCTTCACCTATCTTGTTGGGAACACAAAGTTTCTTTTCAGTTGCAAACTCCAGTCCATACATATATATGGGTAGGTACTAGCTCCAACTCGGTTTTACAGTGAAAACTGCAGGAACTTTAAACCGGCACTAGGAAACAGACTGAGAAACCAGAGTAAAAGTTTCTCCTGCAATCCGTTCACTTGGTGCTAGATGAACGAACGTCTCTTCACATGCTCAGTTCGGAGAGATAAGTGTGTGTGAAAGCCGCCCTTCACCTAGCTTGTTGGGAACACAATGTTTGTTTTCAGTTGCAAAATCCACTGCATACTTATATATGGGGAGGTACTTTCTCCAACTCTATTCTACAGTGAAAACTGCAGGAACTTCAAACCGCCACTAGGAAACAGACTGAGAAACCAGAGTAATAGTTTTTACTTCAAACCGTTCCCTTGGTGCTAGATGAAAGAACGTTTCTCCACATGCTCAGATCTGAGAGATAATTGTGTGTGAAAGCCGTCCTTCACCTAGCTTTTTAGGAACACAAAGTTTCTTTTCTGTTTCAAACTCAACTGTGTTCATATATATGGGGAGGTACTAGCTCCAACTGGGTTTTACAGTGAAAAATGCAGGAACTTCAAACCGGCCCTAGGAAACAGCCTGAGAAACCAGAGAAAAACTTTTTCCTGCAACCCGTTCCCTTTGTGCTAGATGAACGAATGTCTCTCCACATGTTCACTGCTGAGAGGTAAGTGTGTGTGAAAGCTGTCCTTCACCTAGCTTTTTGGGAACACAAAGAATCTTTTCAGTTGCAAACTCTACTTCTTATATATATATGGCGATATACTAGCTCCAACTCGTTTTTACAGTGAAAACTGCAGGAACGTCAAACCGGCACTAGGAAACATCCTGACATACCAGAGTAAAAGTTTCTCCTGCAACCCGTTCCCTTGGTGCTAGGTGAACGAACGTCTCTCCACATCTTTACTTCTGGGAGATAAGGGTGTGTGAAAGCCGTCCTTTAACTAGCTTATTGGGAACACACAGTTTCTTTTATGTTGCATACTTCACTCCATATATATATGTACAGGTACTAGCTCCAACTCTGTTTTACATTGAAAACTGCAGGAAGTTCAAACCGGCTCAAGGAAACAGACTGAGAAGCCAGAGAAAAGTTTCCCTTGCAACCCGTTCCCTTTTATCTAGATGAACGATCATCTCTCCAGTTGCTCAGTTCTGAGAGATAAGTGTTTTTGAAAGCCGTACTTCAACTATCTTGTTAGGAACACAATGTTTTTTTCAGCAGCAAACACCAATCCTTACATATATGTGGGTAGGTACTAGCTGTAAATCGGTTTTACAGTGAAAACTGCAGGAACTTCAAACCGGCAGTAGGAAACAGACTGAGAAACCAGAGTAAAAGTTTTTCTTGCAACCCGTTCCCTTCGTGCTTGATGAACGAACGTCTCTCCACATGCTCAGTTCTGAGAGATATGTGTGTGTGAATGCCTTCCTTCACCTAGAATTTTGGGAACACAAAGTTTCTTTTTAGTTGTAAACTTCATTCCATATATATTTTGGTGGGGTAGTAGCTCCAACTCGGGTTTACAGTGAAAACTGCAGGAATTTCAAAACGCCACTAGGAAACAGACTGAGAAACCAGAGTAAAAGTTTCTCCTGCAACCCGTTCCCTTGGTGCTAGATGAACGAAAATCTTTCCACATGCTCAGTTATGAGAGATATGTGTGTGTGAAAGACGTCCTTCACCTAGCTTGTTGGGAACACAAAGATTCTTTTCAGTTGCAATCTCCACTCCATACATATATATGGTGAGGTACTAGCTCCAACTCAGCTTTACACTGAAAACAGCAGGAACTTAAAACCGGCACTAGGAAACAGCCTGAGAAACTAGAGAAAAACATTCTACTGCAACCCGTTCCCTTTGTGCTAGATGAAATAACGTCTCTACACATGCTCATTTATGAGATATAAGTGTGTGTGAAAGCCGTCCTTCAACTAGATTGTTGGGAACACAAAGTTTCTTTTCAGTATCAAACATAACTCCATTAATATATATGGGAGGTACTAGCTCCAACTCGGTTTTACAGTGAAAATTGCACGAATTACAAACCGCCACTAGGAAACAGACTGAGAAACCAGAGTAAAAGTTCCTCCTGCAACCCATTCCATTTTTGCTAGATGAACGAACGACTATTCACATGCTCAGTTCTGAGGGATAAGTGTGTGTGAAAGTCGTCCTCCACCTAGCTTGTTGGGAACACAAAGCTTCTTTTCAGTTGCAAACTGCACTCCATACATAAATAAGTGAGGTACTAGCTCCAACTCGGTTTTACAGTGAAAATTGCAGGAACATCAAACCGAAACTAGGAAACAGAGTGAGAAACAAGAGTAAAAGTTTCCCCTTCAACCCGTTCACTTTGTTCTAGATGAACGAACGTCTCTCCACATGCTCATTTCTGAGAGATAAGTGTGTGTGAAAGCCGTCCTTAACTTAGCTTGTTGGGAACACAATGTTTCTTTTAAGTTGCAAACTCCACTCCATACATTTATATGGGGAGGTACGAGTTCCAAATCTTTTTTACAGTGAAAACTGCAGGAACATCAAACTGCCAGAAGGAAAAAGACTGAGGAACCAGAGTAAAAGTTTCCCTGCGAAACGTTCCC
The DNA here is from genome assembly GCF_048773025.1 of Camelus bactrianus. Classification (NCBI taxonomy): domain Eukaryota; kingdom Metazoa; phylum Chordata; class Mammalia; order Artiodactyla; family Camelidae; genus Camelus; species Camelus bactrianus. Next base: position 3,454,395 of record NC_133566.1, read on the forward strand.
TTGGTGCTAGATGAACGATCGTCTCTCCACATGCTCAGATCTGAGAGATAAGTTTGGGTGAAAGCCGTCCTTCACCTATCTTGTTGGGAACACAAAGTTTCTTTTCAGTTGCAAACTCCAGTCCATACATATATATGGGTAGGTACTAGCTCCAACTCGGTTTTACAGTGAAAACTGCAGGAACTTTAAACCGGCACCAGGAAACAGACTGAGAAACCAGAGTAAAAGTTTCTCCTGCAATCCGTTCACTTGGTGCTAGATGAACGAACGTCTCTTCACATGCTCAGTTCGGAGAGATAAGTGTGTGTGAAAGCCGCCCTTCACCTAGCTTGTTGGGAACACAATGTTTGTTTTCAGTTGCAAAATCCACTGCATAATTATATATGGGGAGGTACTTTCTCCAACTCTATTCTACAGTGAAAACTGCAGGAACTTCAAACCGCCACTAGGAAACAGACTGAGAGACCAGAGTAAAAGTTTTTACTTCAAACCGTTCCCTTGGTGCTAGATGAAAGAACGTTTCTCCACATGCTCAGATCTGAGAGATAATTGTGTGTGAAAGCCGTCCTTCACCTAGCTTTTTTGGAACACAAAGTTTCTTTTCTGTTTCAAACTCAACTGTGTTCATATATATGGGGAAGTACTAGCTCCAACTGGGTTTTACAGTGAAAAATGCAGGAACTTCAAACCGGCCCTAGGAAACAGCCTGAGAAACCAGAGAAAAACTTTTTCCTGCAACCCGTTCCCTTTGTGCTAGATGAACGAATGTCTCTCCACATGTTCACTGCTGAGAGGTAAGTGTGTGTGAAAGCTGTCCTTCACCTAGCTTTTTGGGAACACAAAGAATCTTTTCAGTTGCAAACTCTACTTCTTATATATATATGGCGATATACTAGCTCCAACACGTTTTTACAGTGAAAACTGCAGGAACGTCAAACCGGCACTAGGAAACATCCTGACATACCAGAGTAAAAGTTTCTCCTGCAACCCGTTCCCTTGGTGCTAGGTGAACGAACGTCTCTCCACATCTTTACTTCTGGGAGATAAGGGTGTGTGAAAGCCGTCCTTTAACTAGCTTATTGGGAACACACAGTTTCTTTTATGTTGCATACTTCACTCCATATATATATATGTAGAGGTACTAGCTCCAACTCTGTTTTACATTGAAAACTGCAGGAAGTTCAAACCGGCTCAAGGAAACAGACTGAGAAACCAGAGAAAAGTTTCCCTTGCAACCTGTTCCCATTTATCTAGATGAACGAACATCTCTCCAGTTGCTCAGTTCTGAGAGATAAGTGTTTTTGAAAGCCGTACTTCAACTAGCTTGTTAGGAACACAATGTTTCTTTTCAGCAGCAAACACCAATCCTTACATATATGTGGGTAGGTACTAGCTGTAAATCGGTTTTACAGTGAAAACTGCAGGAACTTCAAACCAGCAGTAGGAAACAGACTGAGAAACCAGAGTAAAAGTTTTTCTTGCAACCCGTTCCCTTCGTGCTTGATGAACGAACGTCTCTCCACATGCTCAGTTCTGAGAGTTATGTGTGGGTGAATGCCTTCCTTCACTTAGAATTTTGGGAACACAAAGTTTCTTTTTAGTTGTAAACTTCATTCCATATATATTTTGGGGGGGTAGTAGCTCCAACTCGTGTTTACAGTGAAAACTGCAGGAATTTAAAAACGCCACTAGGAACCAGACTGAGAAACCAGAGTAAAAGTTTCTCCTGCAACCCGTTCCATTTGTGCTAGATGAAAGAACGTCTCTCAACATGCTCATTTCTGAGAGATAAGTGTGTGTTCAAGCCGTCCTTCACCTAGCTTGTTGGGAACACAAGGTTTCTCTTCAGTTGCAAACTCCACTCCATACATATATAGGCGGAGGTACTAGCTCCAACTCGGTTTTACAGTGAAAACTGCAGGAAGTTCAAACCGACACAAGGAAACAGACTGAGAAACCAGAGTAAAAGTTTCTCCTGCAAACCGTTCCCTTTGTGCTATTTGAATGAACGTCTCTCCACATGCTCAGTTCTGAGAGATAAGTGTGTGTGAAAGACGTCCTTCACCTAGCTTGTTGGGAACACAAAGATTCTTTTCAGTTGCAATCTCCACTCCATACATATATATGGGGAGGTACTAGCTCCAACTCAGCTTTACACTGAAAACAGCAGGAACTTCAAACCGGCACTAGGAAACAGCCTGAGAAACCAGAGAAAAACATTCTCCTGCAACCCGTTCCCTTTGTGCTAGATGAAATAACGTCTCTCCACATGCTCAATTATGAGATATAAGTGTGTGTGAAAGCCGTCCTTCAACTAGATTGTTAGGAACACAAAGTTTCTTTCAGTATCAAACATAACTCCATTAATATATATGGGAGGTACTAGCTCCAACTCGGTTTTACAGTGAAAATTGCAGGAACTACAAACCGCCACTAGGAAACAGACTGAGAAACCAGAATAAAAGTTCCTCCTGCAACCCGTTCCATTTTTGCTAGATGAACGAACGACTATTCACATGCTCAGTTCTGAGGGATAAGTGTGTGTGAAAGTCGTCCTCCACCTAGCTTGTTGGGAACACAAAGCTTCTTTTCAGTTGCAAACTGCACTCCATACATAAATAAGTGAGGTACTAGTTCCAACTCGGTTTTACAGTGAAATTTGCAGGAACATCAAACCGAAACTAGGAAACAGAGAGAGAAACAAGAGTAAAAGTTTCCCCTTCAACCCGTTCACTTTGTGCTAGATGAACGAACGTCTCTCCACATGCTCATTTCTGAGAGATAAGTGTGTGTGAAAGCCGTCCTTAACCTAGCTTGTTGGGAACACAATGTTTCTTTTAAGTTGCAAACTCCACTCCATACATTTATATGGGGAGGTACGAGCTCCAAATCTTTTTTACAGTGAAAACTGCAGGAACATCAAACTGCCAGGAGGAAAAAGACTGAGGAACCAGAGTAAAAGTTTCCCTGCGAAACGTTCCCTTGGTGCTAGATGAACGATCGTCTCTCCACATGCTCAGATCTGAGAGATAAGTTTGGGTGAAAGCCGTCCTTCACCTACCTTGTTGGGAACACAAAGTTTCTTTTCAGTTGCAAACTCCAGTCCATACATATATATGGGTAGGTACTAGCTCCAACTCGGTTTTACCGTGAAAACTGCAGGAACTTTAAACCGGCACTAGGAAACAGACTGAGAAACCAGAGTAAAAGTTTCTCCTGCAATCCGTTCACTTGGTGCTAGATGAACGAACGTCTCTTCACATGCTCAGTTCGGAGAGATAAGTGTGTGTGAAAGCCGTCCTTCACCTAGCTTGTTGGGAACACAATGTTTGTTATCAGTTGCAAAATCCACTGCATACTTATATATGGGGAGGTACTTTCTCCAACTCTATTCTACAGTGAAAACTGCAGGAACTTCAAACCGCCACTAGGAAACAGACTGAGAAACCAGAGTAAAAGTTTTTACTTCAAACCGTTCCCTTGGTGCTAGATGAAAGAACGTCTCTCCACATGCTCAGTTCTGAGAGATAATTGTGTGTGAAAGCCGTCCTTCACCTAGCTTTTTTGGAACACAATGTTTCTTTTCTGTTTCAAACTCAACTGTGTTCATATATATGGGAGGTACTAGCTCCAACTGGGTTTTACAGTGAAAAATGCAAGAACTTCAAAACGGCCCTAGGAAACAGCCTGAGAGACCAGAGAAAAAACTTTTTCCTGCAACCCATTCCCTTTGTGCTAGATGAACGAATGTCTCTCCACATGTTCACTGCTGAGAGGTAAGTGTGTGTGAAAGCTGTCCTTCACCTAGCTTTTTGGGAACACAAAGAATCTTTTCAGTTGCAAACTCTACTTCTTATATATATATGGCGATATACTAGCTCCAACTCGTTTTTACAGTGAAAACTGCAGGAACGTCAAACCGGCACTAGGAAACATCCTGACATACCAGAGTAAAAGTTTCTCCTGCAACCCGTTCCCTTGGTGCTAGGTGAACGAACGTCTCTCCACATCTTTACTTCTGGGAGGTAAGGGTGTGTGAAAGCCGTCCTTTAACTAGCTTATTGGGAACACACAGTTTCTTTTATGTTGCATACTTCACTCCATATATATATGTACAGGTACTAGCTCCAACTCTGTTTTACATTGAAAACTGCAGGAAGTTCAAACCGGCTCATGGAAACAGACTGAGAAACCAGAGAAAAGTTTCCCTTGCAACCCGTTCCCTTTTATCTAGATGAACGAACATCTCTCCAGTTGCTCAGTTCTGAGAGATAAGTGTTTTTGAAAATCGTCCTTCAACTAGCTTGTTAGGAACACAATGTTTCTTTTCAGCAGCAAACACCAATCCTTACATATATGTGGGTAGGTACTAGCTGTAAATCGGTTTTACAGTGAAAACTGCAGGAACTTCAAACCGGCAGTAGGAAACAGACTGAGAAACCAGAGTAAAAGTTTTTCTTGCAACCCGTTCCCTTCGTGCTTGATGAACGAACGTCTCTCCACATTCTCAGTTCTGAGAGATATGTGTGTGTGAACGCCTTCCTTCACCTAGAATTTTGGGAACACAAAGTTTCTTTTTAGTTGTAAACTTCATTCCATATATATTTTGGGGGGGTAGTAGCTCCAACTCGGGTTTACAGTAAAAACTGCAGGAATTTCAAAACGCCACTAGGAAACAGACTGAGAAACCAGAGTAAAAGTTTCTCCTGCAACCCGTTCCCTTTGTGCTAGATGAAAGAACGTCTCTCAACATGCTCATTTCTGAGAGATAAGTGTGTGTGAAAGCCGTCCTTCACATAGCTTGTTGGGAACACAAAGATTCTTTTCAGTTGCAATCTCCACTCCATACATATATATGGGGAGGTACTAGCTCCAACTCAGCTTTACACTGAAAACAGCAGGAACTTCAAACCGGCACTAGGAAACAGCCTGAGAAACCAGAGAAAAACATTCTCCTGCAACCATTTCCCTTTGTGCTAGATGAAATAACGTCTCTCCACATGCTCAATTATGAGATATAAGTGTGTGTGAAAGCCGTCCTTCAACTAGATTGTTAGGAACACAAAGTTTCTTTCAGTATCAAACATAACTCCATTAATATATATGGGAGGTACTAGCTCCAACTCGGTTTTACAGTGAAAATTGCAGGAACTACAAACCGCCACTAGGAAACAGACTGAGAAACCAGAATAAAAGTTCCTCCTGCAACCCGTTCCATTTTTGCTAGATGAACGAACGACTATTCACATGCTCATTTCTGAGAGATAAGTGTGTGTGAAAGCCGTCCTTAACATAGCTTGTTGGGAACACAATGTTTCTTTTAAGTTGCAAACTCCACTCCATACATTTATATGGGGAGGTACGAGCTCCAAATCTTTTTTACAGTGAAAACTGCAGGAACATCAAACTGCCAGGAGGAAAAAGACTGAGGAACCAGAGTAAAAGTTTCCCTGCGAAACGTTCCCTTGGTGCTAGATGAACGATCGTCTCTCCACATGCTCAGATCTGAGAGATAAGTTTGGGTGAAAGCCGTCCTTCACCTATCTTGTTGGGAACACAAAGTTTCTTTTCAGTTGCAAACTCCACTCCATACATATATATGGGTAGGTACTAGCTCCAACTCGGTTTTACAGTGAAAACTGCAGGAACTTTAAACCGGCACTAGGAAACAGACTGAGAAACCAGAGTAAAAGTTTCTCCTGCAATCCGTTCACTTGGTGCTAGATGAACGAACGTCTCTTCACATGCTCAGTTCGGAGAGATAAGTGTGTGTGAAAGCCGTCCTTCACCTAGATTGTTGGGAACACAATGTTTGTTATCAGTTGCAAAATCCACTGCATACTTATATATGGGGAGGTACTTTCTCCAACTCTATTCTACAGTGAAAACTGCAGGAACTTCAAACCGCCACTAGGAAACAGACTGAGAAACCAGAGTAAAAGTTTTTACTTCAAACCGTTCCCTTGGTGCTAGATGAAAGAACGTCTCTCCACATGCTCAGATCTGAGAGATAATTGTGTGTGAAAGCCGTTCTTCACCTAGCTTTTTTGGAACACAATGTTTCTTTTCTGTTTCAAACTCAACTGTGTTCATATATATGGGAGGTACTAGCTCCAACTGGGTTTTACAGTGAAAAATGCAAGAACTTCAAAACGGCCCTAGGAAACAGCCTGAGAGACCAGAGAAAAAACTTTTTCCTGCAACCCATTCCCTTTGTGCTAGATGAACGAATGTCTCTCCACATGTTCACTGCTGAGAGGTAAGTGTGTGTGAAAGCTGTCCTTCACCTAGCTTTTTGGGAACACAAAGAATCTTTTCAGTTGCAAACTCTACTTCTTATATATATATGGCGATATACTAGCTCCAACTCGTTTTTACAGTGAAAACTGCAGGAACGTCAAACCGGCACTAGGAAACATCCTGACATACCAGAGTAAAAGTTTCTCCTGCAACCCGTTCCCTTGGTGCTAGGTGAACGAACGTCTCTCCACATCTTTACTTCTGGGAGATAAGGGTGTGTGAAAGCCGTCCTTTAACTAGCTTATTGGGAACACACAGTTTCTTTTATGTTGCATACTTCACTCCATATATTTATGTACAGGTACTAGCTCCAACTCTGTTTTACATTGAAAACTGCAGGAAGTTCAAACCGGCTCATGGAAACAGACTGAGAAACCAGAGAAAAGTTTCCCTTGCAACCCGTTCCCTTTTATCTAGATGAACGAACATCTCTCCAGTTGCTCAGTTCTGAGAGATAAGTGTTTTTGAAAATCGTCCTTCAACTAGCTTGTTAGGAACACAATGTTTCTTTTCAGCAGCAAACACCAATCCTTACATATATGTGGGTAGGTACTAGCTGTAAATCGGTTTTACAGTGAAAACTGCAGGAACTTCAAACCGGCAGTAGGAAACAGACTGAGAAACCAGAGTAAAAGTTTTTCTTGCAACCCGTTCCCTTCGTGCTTGATGAACGAACGTCTCTCCACATGCTCAGTTCTGAGAGATATGTGTGTGTGAACGCCTTCCTTCACCTAGAATTTTGGGAACACAAAGTTTCTTTTTAGTTGTAAACTTCATTCCATATATATTTTGGGGGGGTAGTAGCTCCAACTCGGGTTTACAGTAAAAACTGCAGGAATTTCAAAACGCCACTAGGAAACAGACTGAGAAACCAGAGTAAAAGTTTCTCCTGCAACCCGTTCCCTTTGTGCTAGATGAAAGAACGTCTCTCAACATGCTCATTTCTGAGAGATAAGTGTGTGTGAAAGCCGTCCTTCACATAGCTTGTTGGGAACACAAAGATTCTTTTCAGTTGCAATCTCCACTCCATACATATATATGGGGAGGTACTAGCTCCAACTCAGCTTTACACTGAAAACAGCAGGAACTTCAAACCGGCACTAGGAAACAGCCTGAGAAACCAGAGAAAAACATTCTCCTGCAACCATTTCCCTTTGTGCTAGATGAAATAACGTCTCTCCACATGCTCAATTATGAGATATAAGTGTGTGTGAAAGCCGTCCTTCAACTAGATTGTTGGGAACACAAAGTTTCTTTTCAGTATCAAACATAACTCCATTAATATATATGGGAGGTACTAGCTCCAACTCGGTTTTACAGTGAAAATTGCAGGAACTTCAAACCGCCACTAGGAAACAGACTGAGAAACCAGAATAAAAGTTCCTCCTGCAACCCATTCCATTTTTGCTAGATGAACGAACGACTATTCACATGCTCAGTTCTGAGGGATAAGTGTGTGTGAAAGTCGTCCTCCACCTAGCTTGTTGGGAACACAAAGCTTCTTTTCAGTTGCAAACTGCACTCCATACATAAATAAGTGAGGTAGTACCTCCAACTCGGTTTTACAGTGAAAACTGCAGGAACATCAAACCGAAACGAGGAAACAGAGTGAGAAACAAGAGTAAAAGTTTCCCCTTCAACCCGTTCACTTTGTGCTAGATGAACGAACGTCTCTCCACATGCTCATTTCTGAGAGATAAGTGTGTGTGAAAGCCGTCCTTAACCTAGCTTGTTGGGAACACAATGTTTCTTTTAAGTTGCAAACTCCACTCCATACATTTATATGGGGAGGTACGAGCTCCAAATCTTTTTTACAGTGAAAACTGCAGGAACATCAAACTGCCAGAAGGAAAAAGACTGAGGAACCAGAGTAAAAGTTTCCCTGCGAAACTTTCCCTTGGTGCTAGATGAACGATCGTCTCTCCACATGCTCAGATCTGAGAGATAAGTTTGGGTGAAAGCCGTCCTTCACCTACCTTGTTGGGAACACAAAGTTTCTTTTCAGTTGCAAACTCCAGTCCATACATATATATGGGTAGGTTCTAGCTCCAACTCGGTTTTACAGTGAAAACTGCAGGAACTTTAAACCGGCACTAGGAAACAGACTGAGAAACCAGAGTAAAAGTTTCTCCTGCAATCCGTTCACTTGGTGCTAGATGAACGAACGTCTCTTCACATGCTCAGTTCGGAGAGATAAGTGTGTGTGAAAGCCGTCCTTCACCTAGCTTGTTGGGAACACAATGTTTGTTATCAGTTGCAAAATCCACTGCATACTTATATATGGGGAGGTACTTTCTCCAACTCTATTCTACAGTGAAAACTGCAGGAACTTCAAACCGCCACTAGGAAACAGACTGAGAAACCAGAGTAAAAGTTTTTACTTCAAACCGTTCCCTTGGTGCTAGATGAAAGAACGTCTCTCCACATGCTCAGATCTGAGAGATAATTGTGTGTGAAAGCCGTCCTTCACCTAGCTTTTTTGGAACACAATGTTTCTTTTCTGTTTCAAACTCAACTGTGTTCATATATATGGGAGGTACTAGCTCCAACTGGGTTTTACAGTGAAAAATGCAAGAACTTCAAAACGGCCCTAGGAAACAGCCTGAGAGACCAGAGAAAAAACTTTTTCCTGCAACCCATTCCCTTTGTGCTAGATGAACGAATGTCTCTCCACATGTTCACTGCTGAGAGGTAAGTGTGTGTGAAAGCTGTCCTTCACCTAGCTTTTTGGGAACACAAAGAATCTTTTCAGTTGCAAACTCTACTTCTTATATATATATGGCGATATACTAGCTCCAACTCGTTTTTACAGTGAAAACTGCAGGAACGTCAAACCGGCACTAGGAAACATCCTGACATACCAGAGTAAAAGTTTCTCCTGCAACCCGTTCCCTTGGTGCTAGGTGAATGAACGTCTCTCCACATCTTTACTTCTGGGAGATAAGGGTGTGTGAAAGCCGTCCTTTAACTAGCTTATTGGGAACACACAGTTTCTTTTATGTTGCATACTTCACTCCATATGTATATGTAGAGGTACTAGCTCCAACTCTGTTTTACATTGAAAACTGCAGGAAGTTCAAACCGGCTCATGGAAACAGACTGAGAAACCAGAGAAAAGTTTCCCTTGCAACCCGTTCCCTTTGTGCTAGATGAACGAACATCTCTCCAGTTGCTCAGATCTGAGAGATAAGTGTTTTTGAAAGCCGTCCTTCAAATAGCTTGTTAGGAACACAATGTTTCTTTTCAGCAGCAAACACCAATCCTTACATATATGTGGGTAGGTACTAGCTGTAAATCGGTTTTACAGTGAAAACTGGAGGAACTTCAAACCGGCAGTAGGAAACAGACTGAGAAACCAGAGTAAAAGTTTTTCTTGCAACCCGTTCCCTTGGTGCTAGGTGAACGTACGTCTCTCCACATGCTCAGTTATGAGAGATAATGGTGTTAAAGCCGTCCTTCACCTAGCTTGTTGGGAACACAAGATTCTTTTAAGTTGCAAATTCCACTCCATACGTATATATGGGGATGAACAAGCTCCAACTCGGTTTTACAGTTAAAACTGCAGGAACTTCATAACGGCACTAGGAAACAGACTGAGAAACCATAGAAAAATTTACACCTGCAACCCGTTCCTTTGTGCTAGATGAACGAACGACTATCCACATGCTCAGTTCTGAGAGATAAGTGTGTGTGAAAGTCGTCCTAAACATAGCTTGTTGGGAACACAAAGTTTCTTTTAAGTTGCAAACTCCACTCCATACATATATATGGGGAGGTACTAGCTCCAAAACTTTTTTACAGTGAAAACTGAAGGAACATCAAATAGCCACTAGGAAACAGACTGAGAAACCAGAGTAAAAGATTCTCCTGCAAACCGTTCCTTTGGTGCTAGATGAAAGATCGTCTTTCCACATGCTGACTTCTGAGAGTTAATTGTGTGTGAAATCCGTCCTTCAACTATCTTGTTGGGAACACAAAGTTTCTTTTCAGTTGCAAACTCCACTCCATACATATATATGGGTAGGTACTAGCTCCAACTCGATTTTACAGTGAAAACTGCAGGAAGTTCAAACCGGCACTTGGAAAAATTCTGAGAAACCAGACTAAAATTTTCCCCTTACACACATTCACTTCGTGCTAGATGAACGAACGTCTCTCCACATGCTCTGTTCTGAGAGATAAGTGTGTGTGAAAGCCGTCCTTCACCTAGCTTGTTGGGAACACAAAGTTTCTTTTCAGTTGCAAACTCCTCTCCATACATATATATAGGTAGGTACTAGTTCCAACTCGGTTTTACAGTGAAAACTGCAGGAACTTCAAACCGGCACTAGGAAACAGACTGAGAAACCAGAGTAAAACTTTCCCCTGCAACCCGTTCCCTTTGTGCTAGATGAAAGAACGTCTCTCCCCATGCTCAGTTTTGAGAGATATGTGTGTGTGAAAGCCGTCCTTCACCTAACTTGTTTGGAACACAATGTTTCTTTTCAGTTTCAAACTCAACTGTGTTTATATATATGGGGAGGTACAAGCTCCAACTCTGTTTTACAGTGAAAAATGCAGGAACTTCAAACTGGCCCTAGGAAACAGCCTGAGAAACCAGAGAAAAAGTTTCTCCTGCAACCTGTTGCCTTGGTGCTAGGCGAACGAACGTCTCTCCACATGCTCACTTCTGGGAGATAAGGGTGTGTGAAAGCCGTACTTCATCTAGCTTGTTGGGAACACAAAGTTTCTTTTCAGTTGCATACTTCAGTCCATATATATATATGTGGAGGTACTAGCACCAGCACGGTTTCTCAGTGAAATCTGCAATAACTTCAAACCGGCACTAGGAAACAGCCTGAGAATCCAGAGTAATAGTTTCTCCTGCAACCCATTCCATTTGTGCTAGAAGAACGAACATCTCTCCACTTGCTCAGTTCTGAGAGATAAGTGTATGTGAATGCCGTACTTCACTTAGCTTGTTAGGAACACAATGTTTCTTTTTAGCAGCAAACACCAATCCTTATATATATATGGGGAGGTACTAGCTCCAACTCAGCTTTACAGTGAAAACTGCAGGAAATTCAAACCGGCAGTAGGAAACAGCCTGAGAAACCAGAGAAATACTTTCTCCTGCAACCCGTTCCCTTTGTGCTATATGAAAGAACGTCTCTCCACATGCTCACTTCTGAGAGATAAGTGTGTGTGAAAGCCGTCCTTCAACTAGCTTGTTGGGAACACAATGTTTCTTTTAAGTTTCAAACTCAAATGTGTTCATATATATGGGGTGGTACTAGCTCCAACTCGGTTTTACAGTGAAAACTGCAGGAAATTCAAACCGGCACTAGGAAACAGTCTGAGAAACCAGAGCAAAAGTTTCACCTGCAATCCGTTCCCTTGGTGCTAGGTGAACGTACGTCTCTCCACATGCTCAGTTCTGAGAGATAATGGTGTTAAAGCCGTCCTTCACCTAGCTTGTTGGGAACACAAGATTCTTTTCAGTTGCATATTCCACTCCATACGTATATATGGGGATGAACAAGCTCCAACTCGGTTTTACAGTTAAAACTGCAGGAGCTTCATAACGGCACTAGGAAACAGACTGAGAAACCATAGAAAAAGTTACTCCTGCAAATCGTTCCCTTTGTGCTAGATGAACGAACGACTATCCCCATGCTCAGTTCTGAGGGATAAGTGTGTGTGAAAGTCGTCCTTAACATAGCTTGTTGGGAACACAAAGTTTCTTTTAAGTTGCAAACTGAACTCCATACATATATATGGGGAGGTACTAGCTCCAACACTATTTTACAGTGAAAACTGCAGGAACTTCAAACCGGCACTTGGAAAAATTCTGAGAAACCAGACTAAAACTTTCTCCTTACACACATTCCCTTCCTGCTAGATGAACGAAAGTCTCTCCACATGCTCAGTTCTGAGAGATAAGTGTGTGTGAAAGCCGTCCTTCACCTAGCTTGTTGGGAACACAAAGTTTCTTTTCAGTTGCAAACTCCTGTCCATACATATATATAGGGAAGTACTAGCCCCAACTGTGCTTTACAGTGAAAACTGCAGGAAATTCAAACCGGCACTAGGAAACAGACTGAGAAACCAGAGTAAAACTTTCCCCTGCAACCCATTCCCTTTGTGCTAGATGAAAGAAAGTCTCTCCCCATGCTCAGTTCTGAGAGATATGTGTGTGTGAAAGCCGTCCTTCACCTAACTTGTTTGGAACACAATGTTTCTTTTCTGTTTCAAACTGAAATGTGTTCATATATATGGGGAGGTACAAGCTCCATCTCGGTTTTACAGTGAAAAATGCAGGAACTGCAAACCGGCCCTAGGAAACATCCTGAGAAACCAGAGTAAAAGTTATTCCTGCAACCTGTTTCCTTGGTGCTAGGCGAACGAACGTCTCTCCACATGCTCACTTCTGGGAGATAAGGGTGTGTGAAAGCCGTACTTCAACTAGCTTGTTGGGAACACAAAGTTTCTTTTCAGTTGCATACTTCAGTCCATATATATATGTGTGGAGGTACTTGCACCAACATGGTTTCTCAGTGAAACTGCAATAACTTCAAACCGACACTAGGAAACAGCCTGAGAATCCAGAGTAATAGTTTCTCCTGCAACCCGTTCCATTTGTGCTAGAAGAACGAACATCTCTCCACTTGCTCAGTTCTGAGAGATAAATGTTTGTGAATGCTGTACTTCACCTAGCTTGTTAGGAACACAATGTTTCTTTTTTGCAGCAAACACCAATCCTTACATATATGTGGGGAAGTACTAGCTCCAAGTCGGTTTTACAGTGAAAACTGCAGGAACTTCAAACCGGCACTAGGAAAAACACTGAGAAAACAGACTAATATTTTCTACTTGCACCCGTTCCATTCTTGCTAGATGAACGAAAGTCTCTCCACATGCTCAGTTCTGAGAGATAATTGTGTGTGAAAGCCGTCCTTCACCTAGCTTGTTGGGAACACAAAGTTTCTTTTCAGTTGCCAACTCCTCTCCATACATATATATAGGGAGGTACTAGCCCCAACTCATCTATACTGTGAAAACTGCAGGAATTTCAAACCGGCACTAGGAAACAGACTGAGAAACCAGAGTATAACTTTCCCTGCAACCCGTTCCCTTTGTGCTAGATGAAAGAACGTCTCTCCCCATGCTCAATTCTGAGAGATAAGTGTGTGTGAAAGCCTTCCTTCACCTAACTTGTTTGGAACACAATGTTTCTTTTCAGTTTCAAACTCAACTGTGTTTATATATATGGGGAGGTACAAGCTCCAACTCGGTTTTACAGTGAAAAATGCAGGAACTTCAAACTGGCCCTAGGAAACATCCTGAGAAAACAGAGAAAAAGTTTTTCCTGCAACCCGTTCCGTTTGTGGTAGATGAACGAATGTCTCCCCACATGCTCAATACTGAGGGGTAAGTGTGTGTGAAAGCCGTCCTTCACCTAGCTTGTTGGGAACACAAAGAATCTTTTCAGTTGCAAACTTTACTTCTTACATATATATGGGGATGTACTAGCTCCAACTCGGTTTTACAGTGAAAACCGCAGGAATATCAAACCGGAACTAGAAAACATCCTGAGAAACCAGAGTAAAAGTTTCTCCTGCAACCTGTTTCCTTGGTGCTAGGCGAACGAACGTCTCTCCACATGCTCAATTCTGGGAGATAAGGGTGTGTGAAAGCCGTACTTCATCTAGCTTGTTGGGAACACAAAGTTCCTTTTCAGTTGCATACTTCAGTCCATATTTATATATGTGGAGGTACTTGCACCAAAACTGTTTCTCAGTGAAAACTGCAATAACTTCAAACTGGCACTAGGAAACAGCCTGAGAATCCAGAGTAATAGTTTCTCCTGCAACCCGTTCCATTTGTGCTAGAAGAACGAACATCTCTCCACTTGCTCAGTTCTGAAAGATAAGTGTATGTGAATGCCGTACTTCACTTAGCTTGTTAGGAACACAATGTTTCTTTTTAGCAGCAAAAACCAATCCTTACATATATATGGGGAGGTACTAGCTCCAACTCAGTTTTACAGTGAAAACTGCAGGAACTTCAAACCGGCACTAGGAAACAGCCTGAGAAACCAGAGTAATACTTTCTGCAGCAACACGTTCCCTTTGTGCTATATGAAAGAACGTCTCTCAACATGCTCAGTTCTGAGAGATAAGTGTGTGTGAAAGCCGTCCTTCACCTAGCTTGTTGGGAACACAAAGTGTCTTTTCAGTTGCAAACTCCTCTCCATATATATATATAGGGTGGTACTAGCCCAACTCAGCTCTACAGTGAAAACTGCAGGAACTTCAAACCGGCACTAGGAAACAGACTGAGAAACCAGAGTAAAATTTTCCCCTGCAACCCGTTCCCTTTGTGCTAGATGAAAGAACGTCTCTCCCCATGCTCAGTTCTGAGAGATAATTGTGTGTGAAAGCCGTCCTTCACCTAACTTGTTTGGAACACAATGTTTCTTTTCAGTTTCAAAATCAACTGTGTTCATATATATGGGGAGTTACAAGCTCCAACACGGTTTTAAGGTTAAAACTGCAGGAACTTCATAACAGCACTAGGAAACAGACTGAGAAACCATTGAAAAAGTTAATCCTGCAAACCGTTCCCTTTGTGCTAGATGAACGAACAACTATTGACATGCTCATTTCTGAGGGATAAGTGTGTGTGAAAGTCGTCCTTAACAGAGCTTGTTGGGAACACAAAGTTTTTTTAAGTTGCAAGCTCCACTCCATACATATATATGGGGAGGTACTAGCTCCAACACTTTTTTACAGTGAAAACTGCAGGAATATCAAATAGCCACTAGGAAACAGACTGAGAAACCAGAGTAAATGTTTCTCCTGCAAACCGTTCCCTTGGTGCTAGATGAACGAATGTCTCTCCACATGCTCAATTCTGAGGTGTCAGTGTGTGTGAAAGCCGTCCTTAACCTAGCTTGTTGGGAACACAAAGAATCTTTTCAGTTGCAAACTTTACTTCTTACATATATATGGGGATGTACTAGCTCCAACTCGGTTTTACAGTGAAAACTGCAGGAATATCAAACCGAAACTAGGAAACATCCTGAGAAACCAGAGTAAAAGTTTCTCCTGCAACCTGTTGCCTTGGTGCTAGGCGAACGAACGTCTCTCCACATGCTTACTTCTGGGAGATAAGGGTGTGTGAAAGCCGTACTTCATCTAGCTTGTTGGGAACACAAAGTTTCTTTTCAGTTGCATACTTCAGTCCATAT
The DNA here is from genome assembly GCF_048773025.1 of Camelus bactrianus. Classification (NCBI taxonomy): domain Eukaryota; kingdom Metazoa; phylum Chordata; class Mammalia; order Artiodactyla; family Camelidae; genus Camelus; species Camelus bactrianus. The sequence continues at coordinate 3,469,927 of NC_133566.1, forward strand.
ATATATATGTGGAGGTACTAGCACCAACACGGTTTCTCAGTGAAAACTGCAATAACTTAAAACCGGCACTAGGAAACAGCCTGAGAATCCAGAGTAATAGTTTCTCCTCCAACCCGTTCCATTTGTGCTGGTAGAACGAACATCTCTCCACTTGCTCAGTTCTGAGAGATAAGTGTTTGTGAATGCCGTATTTCACCTAGCTTGTTAGGAACACAATGTTTCTTTTTAGCAGCAAACACCAATCCTTACATATATATGGGGAGGTACTAGCTCCAACTCGGTTTTACAGTGAAAACTGCAGGAACTTCAAACCGGCAGTAGGAAACATACTGAGAAACCAGAGCAAAAGTTTCTCCTGCAATCCGTTCCCTTGGTGCTAGGTGAACGTGCGTCTCTCCACATGCTCAGTTATGAGAGATAATGGTGTTAAAGCCGTCCTTCACCTAGCTTGTTGGGAACACAAGATTCTTTTCAGTTGCAAATTCCACTCCATACGTATATATGGGGATGAATAAGCTCCAACTCGTTTTTACAGTTAAAACTGCAGGAACTTCATAACGGCACTAGGAAACAGACTGAGAAACCATAGAAAAATTTACACCTGCAACCCGTTCCTTTGTGCTAGATGAACGAACGACTCTCCACATGCTCAGTTCTGAGAGATAAGTGTGTGTGAAAGTCGTCCTTTACATAGCTTGTTGGGAACACAAAGTTTCTTTTAAGTTGCAAACTCCACTCCATACATATATATGGGGAGGTACTAGCTCCAAAACTTTTTTACAGTGAAAACTGAAGGAACATCAAATAGCCACTAGGAAACAGACTGAGAAACCAGAGTAAAAGTTTCTCCTGCAAACCGTTCCCTTGGTGCTAGATGAAAGATCGTCTTTCCACATGCTGAGTTCTGAGAGATAATTGTGTGTGAAATCCGTCCTTCAACTATCTTGTTGGGAACACAAAGTTTCTTTTCAGTTGCAAACTCCACTCCATACATATATATGGGTAGGTAATAGCTCCAACTCGATTTTACAGTGAAAACTGCAGGAACTTCAAACCGGCACTTGGAAAAATTCTGAGAAACCAGACTAAAATTTTCTCCTTACACACATTCCCTTCGTGCTAGATGAACGAACGTCTCTCCACATGCTCAGTTCTGAGAGATAAGTGTGTGTGAAAGTCGTCCTTCACCTAGCTTGTTGGGAACACAAAGTTTCTTTTCAGTTGCAAACTCCTCTCCATACATATATATAGGGAGGTACTAGTTCCAACTCGGTTTTACAGTGAAAATTGCAGGAACTTCAAACCGGCACTAGGAAACATTCTGAGAAACCAGAGTAAAACTTTCCCCTGCAACCCGTTCCCTTTGTGCTAGATGAAAGAACGTCTCTCCCCATGCTCAGTTTTGAGAGATATGTGTGTGTGAAAGCCGTCCTTCACCTAACTTGTTTGGAACACAAAGTTTCTTTTCAGTTTCAAACTCAACTGTGTTTATATATATGCGGAGGTACAAGCTCCAACTCTGTTTTACAGTGAAAAATGCAGGAACTTCAAACTGGCCCTAGGAAACAGCCTGAGAAACCAGAGAAAAAGTTTCTCCTGCAACCTGTTGCCTTGTTGCTAGGCGAACGAATGTCTCTCCACATGCTCACTTCTGGGAGATAAGGGTGTGTGAAAGCCGTACTTCATCTAGCTTGTTGGGAACACAAAGTTTCTTTTCAGTTGCATACTTCAGTCCATATATATATATGTGGAGGTACTAGCACCAGCACGGTTTCTCAGTGAAAACTGCAATAACTTCAAACCGGCACTAGGAAACAGCCTGAGAATACAGAGTAATAGTTTCTCCTGCAACCCATTCCATTTGTGCTAGAAGAACGAACATCTCTCCACTTGCTCAGTTCTGAGAGATAAGTGTATGTGAATGCCGTACTTCACTTAGCTTGTTAGGAAGACAATGTTCTTTTTAGCAGCAAACACCAATCCTTACATATATATGGGGAGGTTCTAGCTCCAACTCAGCTTTACAGTGAAAACTGCAGGAACTTCAAACCGGCAGTAGGAAACAGCCTGAGAAACCAGAGAAATACTTTCTCCTGCAACCCGTTCCCTTTGTGCTATATGAAAGAACGTCTCTCCACATGCTCAGTTCTGAGAGATAAGTGTGTGTGAAAGCCGTCCTTCAACTAGCTTGTTGGGAACACAAAGTTTCTTTTCAGTTGCAAACTCCACTCCATACATATATATGGGTAGGTACTAGCTCCAACTCGATTTTACAGTGAAAACTGCAGGAACTTCAAACCGGCACTTGGAAAAATTCTGAGAAACCAGACTAAAATTTTCGCCTTACACACATTCCCATCGTGCTAGATGAACGAACGTCTCTCCATATGCTCAGTTCTGAGAGATAAGTCTGTGTGAAAGCCGTCCTTCACCTAGCTTGTTGGGAACACAAAGTTTCTTTTCAGTTGCAAACTCCTCTCCATACATATATATAGGGAGGTACTAGTTCCAACTCGGTTTTACAGTGAAAACTGCAGGAACTTCAAACCGGCACTAGGAAAGAGACTGAGAAACCAGAGTAAAACTTTCCCCTGCAACCCGTTCCCTTTGTGCTAGATGAAAGAACGTCTCTCCCCATGCTCAGTTTTGAGAGATATGTGTGTGTGAAAGCCGTCCTTCACCTAACTTGTTTGGAACACAATGTTTCTTTTCAGTTTCAAACTCAACTGTGTTTATATATATGGGGAGGTACAAGCTCCAACTCTGTTTTACAGTGAAAAATGCAGGAACTTCAAACTGGCCCTAGGAAACAGCCTGAGAAACCAGAGAAAAAGTTTCTCCTGCAACCTGTTGCCTTGGTGCTAGGCGAACGAACGTCTCTCCACATGCTCACTTCTGGGAGATAAGGGTGTGTGAAAGCCGTACTTCATCTAGCTTGTTGGGAACACAAAGTTTCTTTTCAGTTGCATACTTCAGTCCATATATATATATGTGGAGGTACTAGCACCAGCACGGTTTCTCAGTGAAAACTGCAATAACTTCAAACCGGCACTAGGAAACAGCCTGAGAATCCAGAGTAATAGTTTCTCCTGCAACCCATTCCATTTGTGCTAGAAGAACGAACATCTCTCCACTTGCTCAGTTCTGAGAGATAAGTGTATGTGAATGCCGTACTTCACTTAGCTTGTTAGGAACACAATGTTCTTTTTAGCATCAAACACCAATCCTTACATATATATGGGGTGGTACTAGCTCCAACTCAGCTTTACAGTGAAAACTGCAGGAACTTCAAACCGGCAGTAGGAAACAGCCTGAGAAACCAGAGAAATACTTTCTCCTGCAACCCGTTCCCTTTGTGCTATATGAAAGAACGTCTCTCCACATGCTCAGTTCTGAGAGATAAGTGTGTGTGAAAGCCGTCCTTCACCTAGCTTGTTGGGAACACAAAGTTTCTTTTCAGTTGCAAACTCCTCTCCATATATATATATATAGGGAGGTACTAGCCCAACTCAGCTCTACAGTGAAAACTGCAGGAACTTCAAACCGGCACTAAGAAACAGACTGAGAAACCAGAGTAAAACTTTCCCCTGCAACCCGTTCCCTTTGTGCTAGATGAAAGAACGTCTCTCCCCATGATCAGTTCTGAGAGATAATTGTGTGTGAAAGCCGTCCTTCAACTAACTTGTTTGGAACACAATGTTTCTTTTCAGTTTCAAAATCAACTGTGTTCATATATAAGGGGAGTTACAAGCTCCAACACGGTTTTAAGGTTAAAACTGCAGGAACTTCATAACGGCACTAGGAAACAGACTGAGAAACCATTGAAAAAGTTAATCCTGCAAACCGTTCCCTTTGTGCTAGATGAACGAACAACTATTGACATGCTCATTTCTGAGGGAGAAGTGTGTGTGAAAGTCGTCCTTAAGATAGCTTGTTGGGAACACAAAGTTTTTTTAAGTTGCAAGCTCCACTCCATACATATATATGGGGAGGTACTAGCTCCAACACTTTTTTACAGTGAAAACTGCAGGAACATCAAATAGCCACTAGGAAACAGACTGAGAAACCAGAGTAAATGTTTCTCCTGCAAACCGTTCCCTTGGTGCTAGATGAACGAATGTCTCTCCACATGCTCAAATCTGAGGGGTAAGTGTGTGTGAAAGCCGTCCTTAACCTAGCTTGTTGGGAACACAAAGAATCTTTTCAGTTGCAAACTTTACTTCTTACATATATATGGGGATGTACTAGCTCCAACTCGGTTTTACAGTGAAAACTGCAGGAATATCAAACCGGCACTAGGAAACATCCTGAGAAACCAGAGTAAAAGTTTCTCCTGCAACCTGTTGCCTTGGTGCTAGGCAAACGAACGTCTCTCCACATGCTTACTTCTGGGAGATAAGGGTCTGTGAAAGCCGTACTTCATCTAGCTTGTTGGGAACACAAAGTTTCTTTTCAGTTGCATACTTCAGTCCATATATATATATGTGGAGGTACTAGCACCAACACGGTTTCTCAGTGAAAACTGCAATAACATAAAACCGGCACTAGGAAACAGCCTGAGAATCCAGAGTAATAGTTTCTCCTGCAACCCGTTCCATTTGTGCTAGAAGAACGAACATCTCTCCACTTGCTCAGTTCTGAGAGGTAAGTGTTTGTGAATGCCGTACTTCACCTAGCTTGTTAGGAACACAATGTTTCTTTTTAGCAGCAAACACCAATCCTTACATATATATGGGGAGGTACTAGCTCCAACTAGGTTTTACAGTGAAAACTGCAGGAACTTCAAACCGGCAGTACTAAACATACTGAGAAACCAGAGCAAAAGTTTCTCCTGCAATCCGTTCCCTTTGTGCTAGGTGAAAGTACGTCTCTCCACATGCTCAGTTATGAGAGATAATGGTGTTAAAGCCGTCCTTCACCTAGCTTGTTGGGAACACAAGATTCTTTTCAGTTGCAAATTCCACTCCATACGTATATATGGGGATGAACAAGCTCCAACTCGGTTTTACAGTTAAAACTGCAGGAACTTCATAACGGCACTAGGAAACAGACTGAGAAACCATAGAAAAATTTACACCTGCAACCCGTTACTTTGTGCTAGATGAACGAACGACTATCCACATGCTCAGTTTTGAGGGATAAGTGTGTGTGAAAGTCGTCCTTTACATAGCTTGTTGGGAACACAAAGTTTCTTTTAAGTTGCAAACTCCACTCCATACATATATATGGGGAGGTACTAGCTCCAACACTTTTTTACAGTGAAAACTGAAGGAACATCAAATAGCCACTAGGAAACAGACTGAGAAACCAGAGTAAAAGTTTCTCCTGCAAACCGTTCCCTTGGTGCTAGATGAAAGATCGTCTTTCCACATGCTGAGTTCTGAGTGATAATTGTGTGTGAAAGCCGCCCTTCAACTATCTTGTTGGGAACACAAAGTTTCTTTTCAGTTGCAAACTCCAATCCATACATATATATGGGTAGGTACTAGCTCCAACTCGGTTTTACAGTGAAAACTGCAGGAACTTCAAACCGGCACTTGGAAAAATTCTGAGAAACCAGACTAAAATTTTCTCCTTACACACATTCCCTTCATGCTAGATGAACTAACGTCTCTCCACATGCTCAGTTCTGAGAGATAAGTGTGTGTGAAAGCCGTCCTTCACCTAGCTTGTTGGGAACACAAAGTTTCTTTTCAGTTGCAAACTCCTCTCCATACATATATATAGGGAGGTACTAGCCCCAACTCTGCTTTACAGTGAAAACTGCAGGAACTTCAAACCGGCACTAGGAAGCAGAATGAGAAACCAGAGTAAAACTTTCCCCTGCAACACGTTCCCTTTGTGCTAGATGAAAGAACGTCTCTCCCCATGCTCAGTTTTGAGAGATATGTGTGTGTGAAAGCCGTCCTTCAACTAACTTGTTTGGAACACAATGTTTCTTTTCAGTTTCAAACTCATCTGTGTTTATATATATGGGGAGGTACAAGCTCCAACTCTGTTTTACAGTGAAAAATGCAGGAACTTCAAACTGGCCCTAGGAAACAGCCTGAGAAACCAGAGAAAAAGTTTCTCCTGCAACCTGTTGCCTTGGTGCTAGGCGAACGAACTTCTCTCCACATGCTCACTTCTGGGAGATAAGGGTGTGTGAAAGCCGTACTTCAACTAGCTTGTTGGGAACACAAAGTTTCTTTTCAGTTGCATACTTCAGTCCATATATATATATGTGGAGGTACTAGCACCAGCACGGTTTCTCAGTGAAAACTGCAATAACTTCAAACCGGCACTAGGAAACAGCCTGAGAATCCAGAGTAATAGTTTCTCCTGCAACCCATTCCATTTGTGCTAGAAGAACGAACATCTCTCCACTTGCTCAGTTCTGAGAGATAAGTGTATGTGAATGCCGTACTTCACTTAGCTTGTTAGGAACACAATGTTTCTTTTTAGCAGCAAACACCAATCCTTATATATATATGGGGAGGTACTAGCTCCAACTCAGCTTTACAGTGAAAACTGCAGGAACTTCAAACCGGCAGTAGGAAACAGCCTGAGAAACAAGAGAAATACTTTCTCCTGCAACCCGTTCCCTTTGTGCTATATGAAAGAACGTCTCTCCACATGCTCACTTCTGAGAGATAAATGTGTGTGAAAGCCGTCCTTCAACTAGCTTGTTGGGAACACAATGTTTCTTTTAAGTTTCAAACACAAATGTGTTCATATATATGGGGTGGTACTAGCTCCAACTCGGTTTTACAGTGAAAACTGCAGGAACTTCAAACCGGCACTAGGAAACAGTCTGAGAAACCAGAGCAAAAGTTTCACCTGCAATCCGTTCCCTTGGTGCTAGGTGAACGTACGTCTCTCCACATGCTCATTACTGAGAGATAATGGTGTTAAAGCCGTCCTTCACCTAGCTTGTTGGGAACACAAGATTCTTTTCAGTTGCAAATTCCACTCCATACGTATATATGGGGATGAACAAGCTCCAACTCGGTTTTACAGTTAAAACTGCAGGAACTTCATAACGGCACTAGGAAACAGACTGAGAAACCATAGAAAAAGTTACTCCTGCAAATCGTTCCCTTTGTGCTAGATGAACGAACGACTATCCACATGCTCAGTTCTGAGGGATAAGTGTGTGTGAAAGTCGTCCTTAACATAGCTTGTTGGGAACACAAAGTTTCTTTTAAGTTGCAAACTCAAATCCATATATATATATGGGGAGGTACTAGCTCCAACACTTTTTTACAGTGAAAACTGAAGGAACATCAAATAGCCACTAGGAAACAGACTGAGAAACCAGAGAAAAGTTTCTCCTGCAAACCGTTCCATTGGTGCTAGATGAAAGATCGTCTTTCCACATGCTGAGTTCTGAGAGATAATTGTGTGTGAAAGCCGTCCTTCAACTATCTTGTTGGGAACACAAAGTTTCTTTTCAGTTGCAAACTCCACTCCATACATATATATGGGGATGGACAAGCTGCAACTCGGTTTTACAGTGAAAACTGCAGGAATTTCAAACCGGCACTTGGAAAAATTCTGAGAAACCAGACTAAAATTTTCTCCTTACACACATTCCCTTCGTGCTAGATGAACGAAAGTCTCTCCACCTGCTCAGTTCTGAGAGATAAGTGTGTGTGAAAGCCGTCCTTCACCTAGCTTGTTGGGAACACAAAGTTTCTTTTCAGTTGCAAACTCCTCTCCATACATATATATAGGGAGGTACTAGCCCCAACTCAGCTTTACAGTGAAAACTGCAGGAACTTCAAACCGGCACTAGGAAACAGACTGAGAAACCAGAGTAAAACTTTCCACTGCAACCCGTTCCCTTTGTGCTAGATGAAAGAAAGTCTCTCCCCATGCTCAGTTCTGAGAGATATGTGTGTGTGAAAGCTGTCCTTCAACTAACTTGTTTGGAACACAATGTTTCTTTTCTGTTTCAAACTCAAATGTGTTCATATATATGGGGAGGTACAAGCTCCATCTCGGTTTTACAGTGAAAAATGCAGGAACTTCAAACCGGCCCTAGGAAACAGCCTGAGAAACTAGAGAAATAGTTTTTCCTGTAATCCGTTCCCTTTGTGCTAAATGAACGAATGTCTCTCCACATGATCAATTCTGAGGGGTAAGTGTGTGTGAAAGCCGTCCTTAACCAAGCTTGTTGGGAACACAAAAAATCTTTTCAGTTGCAAACTTTATTTCTTACATATATATGTGAATGTACTAGCTCCAAATCGTTTTTACAGTGAAAACTGCAGGAATATCAAACCGGCACTAGGAAACATCCTGAGAAACCAGAGTAAAAGTTTCTCCTGCAACCTGTTTCCTTGGTGCTAGGCGAACGAACGTCTCTCCACATGCTCACTTCTGGGAGATAAGGGTGTGTGAAAGCCGTACTTCAACTAGCTTGTTGGGAACACAAAGTTTCTTTTCAGTTGCGTACTTCAGTCCATATATATATATGTGGAGGTACTTGCACCAACACGGTTTCTCAGTGAAAACTGCAATAACTTCAAACCGACACTAGGAAACAGCCTGAGAATCCAGAGTAATAGTTTCTCCTGCAACCCGTTCCATTTGTGCTAGAAGAACGAACATCTCTCCACTTGCTCAGTTCTGAGAGATAAGTGTTTGTGAATGCTGTACTTCACCTAGCTTGTTAGGAACACAATGTTACTTTTTTGCAGCAAACACCAATCCTTACATATATGTGGGGAAGTACTAGCTCCAAGTCGGTTTTACAGTGAAAACTGCAGGAACTTCAAACCGGCACTAGGAAAAACACTGAGAAACCAGACTAATATTTTCTCCTTACACCCGTTCCATTCTTGCTAGATGAACGAAAATCTCTCCACATGCTCAGTTCTGAGAGATAAGTGTGTGTGAAAGCCGTCCTTCACCTAGCTTGTTGGGAACACAAAGTTTCTTTTCAGTTGCCAACTCCTCTCCATACATATATATAGGGAGGTACTAGCCCCAACTCAGCTATACTGTGAAAACTGCAGGAATTTCAAACCGGCACTAGGAAACAGACTGAGAAACCAGAGTATAACTTTCCCCTGCAACCCGTTCCCTTTGTGCTAGATGAAAGAACGTCTCTCCCCATGCTCAATTCTGAGAGATAAGTGTGTGTGAAAGCCTTCCTTCACTTAACTTGTTTGGAACACAATGTTTCTTTTCAGTTTCAAACTCCACTGTGTTTATATATATGGGAGGTACAAGCTCCAACTCGGTTTTACAGTGAAAAATGCAGGAACTTCAAACTGGCCCTAGGAAACATCCTGAGAAACCAGAGAAAAAGTTTTTCCTACAACCCGTTCCCTTTGTGGTAGATGAACGAATGTCTCCCCTCATGCTCAATTCTGAGGGGTAAGTGTGTGTGAAAGCCGTCCTTAACCTAGCTTGTTGGGAACACAAAGAATCTTTTCAGTTGCAAACTTTACTTCTTACATATATATGGGGATGTACTAGCTCCAACTCGGTTTTACAGTGAAAACTGCAGGAATATCAAACCGGAACTAGAAAACATCCTGAGAAACCAGAGTAAAAGTTTCTCCTGCAACCTGTTTCCTTGGTGCTAGGCGAACGAACGTCTCTCCACATGCTCAATTCTGGGAGATAAGGGTGTGTGAAAGCTGTACTTCATCTAGCTTGTTGGGAACACAAAGTTTCTTTTCAGTTGCATACTTCATTCCATATATATATATGTGGAGGAACTTGCACCAACACGGTTTCTCAGTGAAAACTGCAATAACTTCAAACCAGCACTAGGAAACAGCCTGAGAATCCAGAGTAATAGTTTCTCCTGCAACCCGTTCCATTTGTGCTAGAAGAACGAAAATCTCTCCACTTGCTCAGTTCTGAAAGTTAAGTGTATGTGAATGCCGTACTTCACTTAGCTTGTTAGGAACACAATGTATCTTTTTAGCAGCAAAAACCAATCCTTACATATATATGGGGAGGTACTAGCTCCAACTCAGCTTTACAGTGAAAACTGCAGGTACTTCAAACCGGCACTAGGAAACAGACTGAGAAACCAGAGAAATACATTCTCCTGCAACCCGTTCCCTTTGTGCTATATGAAAGAACGTCTCTCCACATGCTCAGTTCTGAGACATAAGTGAGTGTGAAAGCCGTCCTTCAACTTGCTTGTTGGGAACACAATGTTTCTTTTAAGTTTCAAACTCAAATGTGTTCATATATATGGGGTGGTACTAGCTCCAACTCGGTTTTACAGTGAAAACTGCAGGAACTTCAAACCGGCATTAGGAAACAGTCTGAGAAACCAGAGCAAAAGTTTCTCCTGCAATCCGTTCCCTTGGTGCTAGGTTAACGTACGTCTCTCCACATGCTCAGTTCTAAGAGATAATGTTGTTAAAGCCGTCCTTCACCTAGCTTATTGGGAACACAAGATTCTTTTCATTTGCAAATTCCACTCCATACGTATATATAGGGATGAACAAGCTCCAACTCGGTTTTACAGTTAAAACTGCAGGAAGATCATAACGGCACTAGGAAACAGACTGAGAAACCATAGAAAAAGTTACTCCTGCAAACCGTTCCCTTAGTGCTAGATGAACGAACGACAATTCACATGCTCAGTTCTGAGGGAAAAGTGTGTGTGAAAGTCGTCCTTAAAATAGCTTGTTGGGAACACAAAGTATCTTTTAAGTTGCAAACTCCACTCCATACATATATATGGGGAGGTAATAGCTCCAACACTTTTTTACAGTGAAAACTGCAGGAACATCAAATAGCCACTAGGAATCAGACTGAGAATCCAGAGTAAAAGTTTCCCTGCAACCCGTTCCCTTGGTGCTAGATGAACGATCGTCTTTCCACATGCTGAGTTCTGAGAGATAATTGTGTGTGAATGCCGTCCTTCATCTATCTTGTTGGGAACACAAAGTTTCTTTTCAGTTGCAAACTCCACTCCATACATATATATGGGTAGGTACTAGCTCAAACTCTGTTTTACAGTGAAAACTGCAGGAACTTCAAACTGGCACTTGGAAAAAGACTGAGAAACCAGACAAAAATTTTCTCCTTACACCCGTTCCCTTCGTGCTAGATGAACGAACGTCTCTCCACATGCTCAGTTCTGAGAGATAAGTGTGTGTGAAAGCCGTCCTTCACCTAGCTTGTTGGGAACACAAAGTTTCTTTTCAGTTGCAAACTCCTCTCCGTACATATATATAGGGGGGTACTAGCCCCAACTCACCTTTACAGTGAAAACTGCAGGAACTTCAAACCAGCACTAGGAAACAGACTGAGAATCCAGACTAAAAGTTTCTCCTTACACCCGTTCCCTTCGTGCTAGATGAACGAACGTCTCTCCACATGCTCAGTTCTGAGAGATAAGTGTGTGTGAAAGCCGTCCTTCACCTAGCTTGTTGGGAACACAAAGTTTCTTTTCAGTTGCAAACTCCTCTCCATACATATATATAGGGAGGTACTAGCCCAACTCAGCTCTACAGTGAAAACTGCAGGAACTTCAAACCGGCACTAGGAAACAGACTGAGAAACCAGAGTAAAACTTTCCCCTGCAACCCGTTCCCTTTGTGATAGATGAAAAAACGTCTCTCCCCATGCTCAGTTCTGAGAAATAATTGTGTGTGAAAGCCGTCCTTCACCTAACTTGTTTGGAACACAATGTTTCTTTTCAGTTTCAAAATCAATTGTGTTCATATATATGGGGAGTTACAAGCTCCAACACGGTTTTACAGTTAAAACTGCAGGAACTTCATAACGGCACTAGGAAACAGACTGAGAAACCATTGAAAAAGTTACTCCTGCAAACCGTTCCCTTTGTGCTAGATGAACGAACAACTATTGACATGCTCAGTTCTGAGGGATAAGTGTGTGTGAAAGTCGTCCTTAACATAGCTTGTTGGGAACACAAAGTTTTTTTAAGTTGCAAGCTCCACTCCATACATATATATGGGGAGGTACTAGCTCCAACACTTTTTTACAGTGAAAACTGCAGGAACATCAAATAGCCACTAGGAAACAGACTGAGAAACCATTGAAAAAGTTACTCCTGCAAACCGTTCCCTTGGTGCTAGATGAACGAATGTCTCTCCACATGCTCAATTCTGAGGGGTAAGTGTGTGTGAAAGCCGTCCTTAACCTAGCTTGTTGGGAACACAAAGAATCTTTTCAGTTGCAAACTTTACTTCTTACATATATATGGGGATGTACTAGCTCCAACTCGGTTTTACAGTGAAAACTGCAGGAATATCAAACCGGCACTAGGAAACATCCTGAGAAACCAGAGTAAAAGTTTCTCCTGCAACCTGTTGCCTTGGTGCTAGGCGAACGAACGTCTCTCCACATGCTTACTTCTGGGAGATAAGGGTGTGTGAAAGCCGTACTTCATCTAGCTTGTTGGGAACAGAAAGTTTATTTTCAGTTGCATACTTCAGTCCATATATATATATGTGGAGGTACTTGCACCAAAACGGTTTCTCAGTGAAAACTGCAATAACTTCAAACCGGCACTAGGAAACAGCCTGAGAATCCAGAGTAATAGTTTCTCCTGCAACCCGTTCCATTTGTGCTAGAAGAACGAACATCTCTCCACTTGCTCAGTTCTGAGAGATAAGTGTTTGTGAATGCCGTACTTCACCTAGCTTGTTAGGAACACAATGTTTCTTTTTAGCAGCAAACACCAATCCTTACATATATATGGGGAGGTACTAGCTCCAACTCAACTTTACAGTGAAAACTGCAGGAACTTCAAACCGGCAGTAGGAAACATACTGAGAAACCAGAGCAAAAATTTGTCCTGCAATCCGTTCCCTTGGTGCTAGGTGAACGTACGTCTCTCCACATGCTCAGTTCTGAGAGATAATGGTGTTAAAGCCGTCCTTCACCTAGCTTGTTGGGAACACAAGATCCTTTTCAGTTGCAAATTCCACTCCATACGTATATATGGGGATGAACAAGCTCCAACTCGGTTTTACAGTTAAAACTGCAGGAACTTCATAACGGCACTAGGAAACAGACTGAGAAACCATAGAAAAATTTACACCTGCAAACCGTTCCCTTTGTGCTAGATGAACGAACGACTATCCACATGCTCAGTTCTGAGGGATAAGTGTGTGTGAAAGTCGTCCTTAACATAGCTTGTTGGGAACACAAAGTTTCTTTTAAGTTGCAAACTCCACTCCATACATATATATGGGGAGGTACCAGCTCCAAAACTTTTTTACAGTGAAAACTGAAGGAACATCAAATAGCCACTAGGAAACAGACTGAGAAACCAGAGTAAAAGTTTCCCCTGCAAACCGTTCCCTTGGTGCTAGATGAAAGATCGTCTTTCCACATGCTGAGTTCTGAGAGATAATTGTGTGTGAAAGCCGTCCTACAACTATCTTGTTGGGAACACAAAGTTTCTTTTCAGTTGCAAACTCCAATCCATACATATATATGGGTAGGTACTAGCTCCAACTCGGTTTTACAGTGAAAACTGCAGGAACTTCAAACCGGCACTTGGAAAAATTCTGAGAAACCAGACTAAAATTTTCTCCTTACACACATTCCCTTCGTGCTAGATGAACGAACGTCTCTCCACATGCTCAGTTCTGAGAGATAAGTGTGTGTGAAAGCCGTCCTTCACCTAGCTTGTTGGGAACACAAAGTTTCTTTTCAGTTGCAATCTCCTATCTATACATATATATAGGGAAGTACTAGCCCCAACTCAGCTTTACAGTGAAAACTGCAGGAACTTCAAACCGGCACTAGGAAACAGACTGAGAAACCAGAGTAAAACTTTCCCCTGTAACCAGTTCCCTTTCTGCTAGATGAAAGAACGTCTCTCCCCATGCTCAGTTCTGAGAGATATGTGTGTGTGAAAGCCGTCCTTCAACTAACTTGTTTGAAACACAATGTTTCTTTTCAGTGTCAAACTCAACTGTGTTTATATATATGGGGAGGTACAAGCTCCAACTCTGTTTTACAGTGAAAAATGCAGGAACTTCAAAGTGGCCCTAGGAAACAGCCTGAGAAACCAGAGAAAAAGTTTCTCCTGCAACCTGTTGCCTTGGTGCTAGGCGAACGAACGTCTCTACACATGCTCACTTCTGGCAGATAAGGGTGTGTGAAAGCCGTACTTCATCTAGCTTGTTGGGAACACAAAGTTTCTTTTCAGTTGCATACTTCAGTCCATATATATATATGTGGAGATACTAGCACCAACACGGTTTCTCAGTGAAAACTGCAATAACTTCAAACCGACACTAGGAAACAGCCTGAGAATCCAGAGTAATAGTTTCTCCTGCAACCCATTCCATTTGTGCTAGAAGAACGAACATCTCTCCACTTCCTCAATTCTGAGAGATAAGTGTATGTGAATGCCGTACTTCACTTAGCTTGTTAGGAACACAATGTTTCTTTTTAGCAGCAAACACCAATCCTTACATATATATGGGGAGGTACTAGCTCCAACTCAGCTTTACAGTGAAAACTGCAGGAACTTCAAACCGGCAGTAGGAAACACCCTGAGAAACCAGAGAAATGCTTTCTCCTGCAACCCGTTCCCTTTGTGCTATATGAAAGAACGTCTCTCCACATGCTCAGTTCTGAGAGATAAGTGTGTGTGAAAGCCGTCCTTCAATTAGCTTGTTGGGAACACAATGTTTCTTTTAAGTTTCAAACTCTAATGTGTTCATATATCTGGGGTGGTTCTAGCTCCAACTCGGTTTTACAGTGAAAACTGCAGGAACTTCAAACCGGCACTAGGAAACAGAATGAGAAACCAGAGCAAAAGTTTCACTGCAATCCGTTCCCTTGGTGCTAGGTGAACGTACGTCTCTCCACATGCTCAGTTCTGAGAGATAATGGTGTTAAAGCCGTCCTTCACCTAGCTTGTTGGGAACACAAGATTCTTTTCATTTGCAAATTCCACTCCATACGTATATATGGGGATGAACAAGTTCCAACTCGGTTTTACAGTTAAAACTGCAGGAACTTCATAACGGCACTAGGAAACAGACTGAGAAACCATAGAAAAAGTTACTCCTGCAATTCGTTCCCTTTGTGCTAGATGAACGAACGACTATCCACATGCTCAGTTCTGAGGGATAAGTGTGTGTGAAAGTCGTCCTTAACATAGCTTGTTGGGAACACAAAGTTTCTTTTAAGTTGCAAACTCAACTCCATACATATATATGGGGAGGTACTAGCTCCAACACTTTTTTACAGTGAAAACTGAAGGAATATCAAATAGCCATTAGGAAACAGAATGAGAAACCAGAGAAAAGTTTCTCCTGCAACCCATTCCCTTTGTGCTAGATGAACGAACGTCTCTCCACAAACTTAGTTCTGAGATAAAAGTGTGTGTGAAAGCCGTCCTTCAACTACCTTGTTGGGAACACAAGATTCTTTAGAGTTGCAAATTCCACTCCATACGTATATATGGGGATGGACAAGCTGCAACTCGGTTTTACAGTGAAAACTGCAGGAACTTCATAAAGGCACTAGGAAACAGACTGAGAATCCACAGTAAAAGTTACTCCTGCAACCTGTTCCCTTTGTGCTAAATGAACGAAAGTCTCTCCACATGCTCAGTTCTGAGAGATAAGTGTGTGTGAAATCCGTCCTTCACCTAGCTTTTTGGGAACACAAAGATTCTTTTCAGTTGTAAAGACCACTCCATACATATATATTTGGAGGTACAAGCTCCAACTCGTTTTTACAGTGTAAATTGCAGGAACTTCAAACCGGCATTAGGAAACAGACTGAGAAACCAGAGTAAAAATTTCTCCTGCAACCAGTTCCGTTGGTGCTAATTGAACGAACATCTCTTCACATGCTCAGTTCTGAGAGATAAGTGTGTGAAAGCCGTCCTTCACCTTGCTTGTTGGGAACACAAAGATTCTTTTCAGTTGCTAACTCCAGTCCATACGTATATATGGGGATGTACAAGCTCCAACTCGGTTTTACAGTGAAAACTGCAGGAACTTCAAACCGGCACTAGGAAACAGACTGAGAATCCAGAGTAAAATTTTCTCCTGCAACCCGTTCCCTTTCTACTAGATGAACGAAAATCTCTCCACATGCTCAGTTCTGAGAGTTAAGTGTGTGTGAAAGCCGTCCTTCACTTAGCTTGTTGGGAACTCAAAGGTTCTTTTCAGTTGCAAACACCATCCCATATATATATATGGGGAGGTACTAGCACCAACTCGGCTTTACAGTGAAAACTGCAGGAACTTCAAACCTGCACTAGGAAACAGAATGAGAAACCAGACAAAAACTTTCTCCTGCAACCAGTTCCCTTGGTGCTATATGAAAGAACATTTCTCCAAATGCTCAGTTCTGAGAGATAAGTGTGAGTGAAAGCCGTCTTTCACCTAGCTTGTTGGGAAAACAAAGTTTCTTTTCAGTTTCAAACTCCACTCCATACATATATATGGGGAGGTACTAGCTCCGACTCGGTTTTACAGTGAAAACTGCAGGATCTTCAAACCGGCACTAGGAAACAGACTGAGAAACCAGAGAAAAATTTCTCCTGCAACCCGTTCCCTTCGTGCTAGATGAACGAACGTCTCTCCACATGCTCAGTTCTGAGAGATAAATGTGTGAAAGCCGTCCATCACCTAGCTTGTTGGGAACACAAATATTCTTTTCACCTGCAAACTCCACTCCATACGTAT
This sequence comes from Camelus bactrianus, assembly GCF_048773025.1. Classification (NCBI taxonomy): domain Eukaryota; kingdom Metazoa; phylum Chordata; class Mammalia; order Artiodactyla; family Camelidae; genus Camelus; species Camelus bactrianus. The sequence continues at coordinate 3,486,579 of NC_133566.1, forward strand.
ATATGGGGATGTACAAGCTCCAACTCGGTTTTACAGTGAAAACTGCAGGAACTTCAAACCGGCACTAGGAAACAGACTGAGAGACCAGAGTAAAAGTTTCTCCTGCAACCCGTTCCCTTTGTGCTAGATGAACGAAAATCTCTCCACATGCTCAGTTCTGAGAGAAAAGTGTGTGTGAAAGCCGTCCTTCACTTAGCTTGTTGGGAACACAAAGGTTCTTTTCAGATGCATACTTCACTCCAAATATATATATGTGAAGGTACTAGCACCAACACTATTTCTCAGTTAAAACTGCAATAACTTCAAACTGGCACTAGGAAACAGCCTGAGAATCCAGAGTAATAGTTTCTCATGCAAGCCGTTCCCTTTGTGCTAGGTGAACGAACATCTCTCCACTTGCTCAGTTCTGAGAGATAAGTGTTTGTGAATGCCGTCCTTCACCTAGCTTGTTAGGAAAACAATGTTTCTTTTCAGCAGCAAACACCAATTCTTACATATATGTGGGGAGGTAGAAGCTCCAACTCGGTTTTACAGTGAAAACTGCAGGAAATTCATACCGGCACTAGGAAACAGGCCTCAGAAACCAGAGTAAACTTTCCCCTGCAATCCGTTCCTTTGTGCTACATGAAAGAACGTCTCTCCACTTGCTCAGTTCTGAGAGATAAGTGTGTGTGAAAGCCGTCCTTCACTTAGCTTGTTGGGAACACAAAGTTTCTTTTCAGTTGCAAATTCCACTCCATACATATATATGCGTAGGTACTAGCTCCGACTCGGTATTACAGTGAAAACTGCAGGAACTTCAAACCGGCACTAGGAAACGGACTGAGAATCCAGAGTAAAAGTTTCTCCTGCAACCCGTTCCCTTTCTACTAGATGAACGAAAATCTCTCCACATGCTCAGTTCTGAGAGTTAAGTGTGTGTGAAAGCCGTCCTTCACTTAGCTTGTTGGGAACTCAAAGGTTCTTTTCAGTTGCAAACACCATCCCATACATATATATGGGGAGGTACTAGCACCAACTCGGCTTTACAGTGAAAACTGCAGGAACTTCAATCCTGCACTAGGAAACAGAATGAGAAACCAGACAAAAACTTTCTCCTGCAACCAGTTCCCTTGGTGCTATATGAAAGAACATTTCTCCAAATGCTCAGTTCTGAGAGATAAATGTGAGTGAAAGCCGTCTTTCACCTAGCTTGATGGGAAAACAAAGTTTCTTTTCAGTTTCAAACTCCACTCCATACATATATATGGGGAGGTACTAGCTCCGACTCGGTTTTACAGTGAAAACTGCAGGAACTTCAAACCGGCACTAGGAAACAGACTGAGAAACCAGAGAAAAATTTCTCCTGCAACCCGTTCCCTTCGTGCTAGATGAACGAACGTCTCTCCACATGCTCAGTTCTGAGAGATAAATGTGTGAAAGCCTTCCATCACCTAGCTTGTTGGGAACACAAATATTCTTTTCAGTTGCAAACTCCACTCCATACGTATATATGGGGATGTACAAGCCCCAACTCGGTTTTACAGTGAAAACTGCAGGAACTTCAAACCGGCACTAGGAAACAGACTGAGAGACCAGAGTAAAAGTTTCTCCTGCAACCCGTTCCCTTTGTGCTAGATGAACGAATATCTCTCCACATGCACAGTTCTGAGAGAAAAGTGTGTGTGAAAGCCGTCCTTCACTTAGCTTGTTGGGAACACAAAGGTTCTTTTCAGATGCATACTTCACTCCAAATATATATATGTGAAGGTACTAGCACCAACACTGTTTCTCAGTGAAAACTGCAATAACTTCAAACTGGCACTAGGAAACAGCCTGAGAATCCAGAGTAATAGTTTCTCATTCAACCCGTTCCCTTTGTGCTAGATGAACGAACATCTCTCCACTTGCTCAGTTCTGAGAGATAAGTGTTTGTGAATGCCGTCCTTCACCTAGCTTGTTAGGAAAACAATGTTTCTTTTCAGCAGCAAACACCAATTCTTACATATATGTGGGGAGGTAGAAGCTCCAACTCGGTTTTACAGTGAAAACTGCAGGAAATTCATACCGGCACTAGGAAACAGGCCTCAGAAACCAGAGTAAACTTTCCCCTGCAATCCGTTCCTTTGTGCTACATGAAAGAACGTCTCTCCACTTGCTCAGTTCTGAGAGATAAGTGTGTGTGAAAGCCGTCCTTCACTTAGCTTGTTGGGAACACAAAGTTTCTTTTCAGTTGCAAATTCCACTCCATACATATATATGCGTAGGTACTAGCTCCGACTCGGTATTACAGTGAAAACTGCAGGAACTTCAAACCGGCACTAGGAAACGGACTGAGAATCCAGAGTAAAAGTTTCTCCTGCAACCCGTTCCCTTTCTACTAGATGAACGAAAATCTCTCCACATGCACAGTTCTGAGAGTTAAGTGTGTGTGAAAGCCGTCCTTCACTTAGCTTGTTGGGAACTCAAAGGTTCTTTTCAGTTGCAAACACCATCCCATACATATATATGGGGAGGTACTAGCACCAACTCGGCTTTACAGTGAAAACTGCAGGAACTTCAATCCTGCACTAGGAAACAGAATGAGAAACCAGACAAAAACTTTCTCCTGCAACCAGTTCCCTTGGTGCTATATGAAAGAACATTTCTCCAAATGCTCAGTTCTGAGAGATAAATGTGAGTGAAAGCCGTCTTTCACCTAGCTTGTTGGGAAAACAAAGTTTCTTTTCAGTTTCAAACTCCACTCCATACATATATATGGGGAGGTACTAGCTCCGACTCGGTTTTACAGTGAAAACTGCAGGAACTTCAAACCGGCACTAGGAAACAGACTGAGAAACCAGAGAAAAATTTCTCCTGCAACCCGTTCCCTTCGTGCTAGATGAACGAACGTCTCTCCACATGCTCAGTTCTGAGAGAGAAATGTGTGAAAGCCTTCCATCACCTAGCTTGTTGGGAACATAAATATTCTTTTCAGTTGCAAACTCCACTCCATACGTATATATGGGGATGTACAAGCTCCAACTCGGTTTTACAGTGAAAACTGCAGGAACTTCAAACCGGCACTAGGAAACAGACTGAGAGACCAGAGTAAAAGTTTCTCCTGCAACCCGTTCCCTTTGTGCTAGATGAACGAAAATCTCTCCACATGCACAGTTCTGAGAGAAAAGTGTGTGTGAAAGCCGTCCTTCAGTTAGCTTGTTGGGAACACAAAGGTTCTTTTCAGATGCATACTTCACTCCAAATATATATATGTGAAGGTACTAGCACCAACACTGTTTCTCAGTGAAAACTGCAATAACTTCAAACTGGCACCAGGAAACAGCCTGAGAATCCAGAGTAATAGTTTCTCATTCAACCCGTTCCCTTTGTGCTAGATGAACGAACATCTCTCCACTTGCTCAGTTCTGAGAGATAAGTGTTTGTGAATGCCGTCCTTCACCTAGCTTGTTAGGAAAACAATGTTTCTTTTCAGCAGCAAACACCAATTCTTACATATATGTGGGGAGGTAGAAGCTCCAACTCGGTTTTACAGTGAAAACGGCAGGAAATTCATACCGGCACTAGGAAACAGGCCTCAGAAACCAGAGTAAACTTTCCCCTGCAATCCGTTCTTTTGTGCTACATGAAAGAACGTCTCTCCACTTGCTCAGTTCTGAGAGATAAGTGTGTGTGAAAGCCGTGCTTCACTTAGCTTGTTGGGAACACAAAGTTTCTTTTCAGTTGCAAATTCCACTCCATACATATATATGCGTAGGTACTAACTCCGACTCGGAATTACAGTGAAAACTGCAGGAAAATCAAACCGGCACTAGGAAACAGACTGAGAATCCAGAGTAAAAGATACACCTGCAACCCTTACCCTTTGTGCTAGATAAACGAAAGTCTATGCACATGCTCACTTCTGAGAGATAAGTGTGTTAAAGCCGTTCTTCACCTAGATTGTTGGGAACACAATATTCTTTTCAGTTGCAAATTCCACTCCATACGTATATATGGGGATGTACAAGCTCCACCTCGGTTTTACAGTGAAAACAGCAGGAAATTCATAACGGCACTAGGAAACAGACTGAGAAACCAGAGTAATTGTTTCTCCTGCAGCCCGTTCGCTTCGTGCTAGATGAACGAACGTCTATCCATATGCTCAGTTCTGAGAGATAAGTGTGTGTGAACGCCGTCCTTCACCTATGTTGGGAAAACAAAGATTCTTTTCAGTTGCAAACCCCACTTAATATATATATATTGGGAGGTACAAGCTCCAACTCGGTTTTACAGTGAAAATTGCAGGAACTTCATACCGGCACTAGGAAACAGACTGAGAAACCAGAGTAAAAGCTTCTCCTGCAACCCGTTCTCTTGGTGCTAGATGAACGAACGTCTCTCCACATGCTCAGTTCTGAGAGATTAGTGTGTGTGAAAGCCGCCCTTCACCTAGCTTATTGGGAACACAAAGTTTTTTTTCAGTTGCAAACTCCACTCCTACATATATATAGGGAGGTACTTGCCCCAACTCGTTTTTACAGTGAAAAATGCAGGAACTTCAAACCGGCACTAGGAAACAGACTGAGAAACCACAGTATAATTTCTCCTGCAACCCGTTCCCTTGTTGCTAGATGAACGAACGTCTCTCCACATGCTCACTTCTGAGAGATAAGTGTGTGAATGCCGTTCTTCACCTAGCTTGTTGGTAACACAATATTCTTTTCAGTTGCAAATTCCACTCCATAAGTATATATGGGAATGTACAAGCTCCACCTCGGTTTTACAGTGAAAACAGCAGGAACTTCATAACGGCACTAGGAAACAGACTGAGGGACCAGAGTAATTGTTCCTCCTGCAGCCTGTTCCCTTCCTGTTAGATGAATGGACGTCTATCCATATGATCAGTTCTGAGAGATAAGTGTGTGTGAAAGCCGTCCTTCACCTATGTTGTTGCAAAAACAAAGTTTCTTTTCAGTTGCAAACTCAAATATATATATATATATGGGGAGGTACTAGCTCCAACTCGGTTTTACAGTGAAAACTGCAGGAACTTCAAACCGGCACTAGGAAACAGACTGACAATCCAGAGAAAAAGTTTTTCCTGCAACCCGTTCTCTTGGTGCTAGATGAACGAACGTCTCTCCACATGCTCAGTTCTGAGAGATAAGTGTGTGTGAAAGCCGCCCTTCACCTAGCATTTTGGGAACACAGTGTTTTTACAGTTGCCAACTCCACTCCTACATATATATAGGGAGGTACTACCCCCAACTCGTTTTACAGTGAAAAGTGCAGGAACTTCAAACCGGCACTAGGAAACAGACTGAGAAACCAGAGTAAATGTTACTCCTGCAACCCGTTCCCTTGTTGCTAGATGAACGAACGTCTCTCCACATGCTCAGTTCTGAGAGATTAGTGTGTGTGAAAGCCGCCCTTCACCTAGCTTGTTGGGAACACAAAGTTTTTTTTCAGTTGCAAACTCCACTCCTACATATATATAGGGAGGTACTAGCCCCAACTCGTTTTTACAGTGAAAAGTGCAGGAACTTCAAACCGGCACTAGGAAACAGACTGAGAAACCAGAGTAAAATTTCTCCTGCAACCCGTTCCCTTGTTGCTAGATGAACGAACGTCTCTCCACATGCTCAGTTCTGAGAGATAAGTGTGTGTGAACGCCGTACTTAACCTACCTTGTTGGGAAAACAAAGTTTCTTTTCAGTTGCAAACTCCACTCCATACATATATATGGGGAGGTACTTACTCCGACTCGGTTTTACAGTGAAAACTGCAGGAACTTCAAACCGGCACTAGGAAACAGACTGAGAATCCAGAGTAAAAGTTTCTATTGCAACCTGTAACCTTGGTGCCAGATGAACGAATGTCTCTCCACATGCTCAGGACTGAGAGATTAGTGTGTTAAAGCCACTCTTCAACTAGCTTGTTGGGAACACAAGATTCTTTTCAGTTGCAAATTCCACTCCATAAGTATATATGGGGATACAAGCTCCAACTCGGTTTTACACTGAAAACTGCAGGAACCTCATTACAGCACTAGGAAACAGACTGAGAAACCAGAGTAATTGTTTCTCCTGCAACCCGTTCCCTTGGTGCTAGATGAACGAACGTCTCTCCACATGCTCAGTTCTGAGAGATAAGGGTGTGTGAAAGCCGTACTTCACCTAGCATTTTGGGAACACAAAGTTTCTTTTCAGTTGCAAACTCCACTCCATACATATATATTTGGAGGTACTAGCTCCAACTCGGTTTTAGAGTGAAAACTGCAGGAACATCAAACCGGGACTAGGAAACAGACTGAGAAACCAGAGTAAATGTTTCTCCTGCAACCCGTTCCCTTGGTGCTAGTTGAACGAAATTCTCTCCACATGATCAGTTCTGAGACATAATTGTGTGTTAAGGCCGTCCTTCACCTAGCTTGTTGGGAACAAAAAGTGTCTTTTCAGTTGCAAATTCCACTCCTTATATATATAGGGAGAGGTACAAGCTCTGACTCGGTTTTACAGTGAAAACTACAGGAACTTCAAACCGGCAGTAGGAAACAGACTGAGAAACCAGAGTAAAAGTTTCTAATGCAATCAGTTCCCTTCGTGCTACATGAATGCACGTCTATCCACATGCTCAGTTCTGGAGATAAGTGTGTGTGAACGCTGTCCTTCACCTAGATAGTTGGGAACACAAAGTTTCTTTTCAGTTGCAAACTCCACTCCATATATATATATGGGGAGGTACTAGCTCCAACTCGATTTTACAGTGAAAAATGCAGGATCTTCAACCCGGCACTAGGAAACAGACTGAGAAACCAGAGTATAAGTTTCTCCTGCAACCCGTTCCCTTGGTGCTAGATGAATGAACGTCTTTCCGCATGCTCAGTTCTGAGAGAGAAGTGTGTGTGAACGCCGTACTTAACCTACCTTGTTGGGAACACAAAGTTTCTTTTTAGTTGCAAACTCCACTCCATACTTCTATAGTGGGAGGTACTAGCACCAACTCGCTTTTACAGTGAAAACTGCAGGAACTTCGAACCGGCACTAGGAAACAGACTGAGATACCAGAGTAAAAGTTTCCCAGGCACCCCGTTCCCTTGATACTATGTGAACGAACATCTATCCACATGCTCAGTTCTGAGAGATAATTGTGTGTGAAAGCCGTCCTCCACCTAGCTTGTTGGGAACAAAAAGTTTCTTTTCAGTTGCAAATTCCACTCCATACATATATATGGGTAGGTACTAGCTCCAACTCGCTTTTAAAGTGAAAACTCCAGGAACATCAAATCGGCACTAAGACACAGACTGATAAAGCAGAGTAAAAGTTTCTCCTGCAGCCCGTTCCTTTTGTGCAAGATGAACGAATATCTCTCCACATGCTCACTTCTAAGAGATAATTCTGTGTGAAAGCCGTCCTTCAACTAGGTTTTTGAGAACACAAAATTTCTTTTCAGATGCAAACTACACTCCATACATATATATGGGGAGGTACTTGCTGCAACTCGGTTTTGCAGTGAAAACTGAAGGAACTTCAAACCGGCACTAGGAAACAGACTGAGAAACCAGAGTAAAAGTTTCCCCTGCAATCCGTTCTTTTGTTGCTAGATGAACGAACGTCTTTCCACATGCTCAGTTCTGAGAGATAAGTGTGTGTGAAAGCCGTCCTTCACCTAGCTTGTTGGGAACACAAAGTTTCTTTTCAGTTGCCTACTCCACTCCATACATTTATATGCTTAGGTACTAGCTCCAACTCGGTTTTACAGTGAAAAGTGCAGGAAATTCAACCCGGCACTAGGAAACAGTCTGAGAACCAGAGTAAAAGTTTCTCCTGCAACCCGTTCCCTTTGTGCTAGATGAACGAATGTCTAACCACATGCTTACTTCTGAGAGATAAGTGTGTTAAAGCCGTCCTTCACCTAGCTTGTTGGGAACACAATATTCTTTTCAGTTGCAAATTCCACTCCTACGTATATATGGGGATGTACAAGCTCCACGTCGGTTTTACAGTGAAAACAGCAGGAAATTCAAACGGCACTAGGAAACAGACTGAGAAACCAGAGTAATTGTTTCTCCTGCAACCCGTTCCCTTGGTGCTTGATCAACGAACGTCTCTCCACATGCTCAGTTCTGAGAGATAATTGTGTGTGAAAGCCGTCCTTCACCTAGCTTGTTGGGAACACAAATTTCTTTTCAGTTGCAAACTCCACTCCTTACATATATATAGGGAGGTACTAGCTCCAACTCGTTTTTAGAGTGAAAAGTGCAGGAACTTCAAACCGGCACTAGGAAACAGACTGAGAAACCAGAGTAAAAGTTTCTCCTGCAAACCGTTCCCTTTGTGCTAGGTGAACGAACGTCTCTCCACATGCTCAGTTCTGAGAGATAAGTGTGTTAAAGCCGCCCTTCAACTAGCTTGTTGGGAACAAAAGATTCTTTTCAGTTGCAAATTCCACTCCATACGTATATATGTGGATGTACAAGCTCCAACTCGATTTTACAGTGAAAACTGCAGGAACCTCATAACGGCACTAGGAAACAGACTGAGAAACCAGAGTAAAAGTTACTATTGCAACTCTTACCCTTTGTGCTAGATGAACGAACGTCTCTCCACATGCTCAGTTCTGAGAGATAAGGGTGTGGGAAAGCTGTACTTCACGTAGCATTTTGGGAACACAAAGATTCTTTTCAGTTGCAAACTCCACTCCATACATATATATGGGGAGGTACTAGCTCCAACTCGGTTTTACAGTGAAAAATGAAGGAACTTAAAACCGGGACTAGGAAACAGACTGAGAAACCAGAGTAAAAGTTTCTCCTGCACCCGTTCCCTTGGTGCTAGATGAACGAAAATCTCTCCACATGATCAGTTCTGAGACATAATTGTGTGTTAACGCCGTCCTTCAACTAGCTTGTTGGAAACAAAAAGTTTCTTTTCAGTTGCAAATTCCACTCCATACATATATAGGGGGAGGTACTCACTCCGACTCTGTTTTACATTGAAAACTACAGGAACTTCAAACCGGCAGTAGGAAACAGACTAGGAAACCAGAGTAAAAGTTTCTACTGCAAACCTTTCCTTTCGTGCTTCATGAACGCACGTCTATCCACATGCTCAGTTCTGAGAAATAAGTGTGTGTGAATGCCGTCCTTCACCAAGATTGTTGGGAACACAAAGTTTCTTTTCAGTTGCATACTACACTCCACACATATATATGGGGAGGTACTAGCTCCAAATCTGTTTTACAGTGAAAACTGCTGGAACTTCAAACAGGCAGTAGGAAACGGACTGAGAAAACAGAGTAAAAGTTTCTACTGCAATCCGTCCCCTTCGTGCTACATGAACGAACGTCTCTTCACATGCTCAGTTCTGATAGATATGTGTGTTATAGCCGCCCTTAAACTACATTGTTGGGAACACAAAATTTCTTTTCTGTTGCAAACTCCACTCCATATATATATATGGGGAGGTACTAGCTCCAACTCGGTTTTACAGTGAAAAATGCAGGATCTTCAAACCAGCACTAGGAAACAGACTGAGAAACCAGAGTAAAAGTTTCTCCTGCAACCCGTTCCCTTGATGCTAGATGAAAGAAAGTCTCTCCACATGATCAGTTCTGAGAGATAAGTGTGTGTGAAAGCCGCCCTTCACCTAGCTTGTTGGGAGCACAAAGTTTTTTTTCAGTTGCAAACTCCACTCCATACATATATATAGGGTGGTACAATCTCCAACTCGTTTTTACTGTGAAAAGTGCAGGAACTTCAAACTGGCACTAGGAAACAGACTGAGAAACCAGAGTAAAAGTTTCTCCTGCAACCCGTTCCCTTCAAGCTAGATGAATGAACTTCTCTCCACATGCCCAGTTCTGAGAGATAAGTGTGTGTGAAAGCCGTCCTCCACCTAGCTTGTTGGGAACAAAAAGTTTCTTTTCAGTTGAAAACTCCACTCCATACATATATATGGGTAGGTACTAGCTCCAACTCGCTTTTACAGTGAAAACTCCAGGAACATCAAATCGGCACTAGGACACAAACTGAGAAACCAGAGTAAAATTTCTCCTGCAACACGTTCCCATTGTGCAAGATGAACGAATGTCTATCCACATGCTCACTTCTGAGAGATAAGTCTGTGTGAAAGCCGTCCTTCAACTATTTTGTTTGGAACACAAAGTTTCTTTTCAGTTGCAAACTCCACTCCATACATATATATGGGGAGGTACTAGCTCCAAATCGGTTTTACAGAGAAAACTGCAGGAACTTAAAACCGGGACTAGGAAACAGACTGAGAAACCAGAGTAAAAGTTTCTCCTGCAACCAGTTCACTTACTTCTAGATGAACGAACGTCTCTCCACATGCTCAGTTCTGAGAGATAAGTGTGTGTGAAAGCCGTTCTTCACCAAGCTTGTTGGGAACACAAAATTTCTTTTCGGCTTCAAACACCATTCCATACATATATAGGGGGTGGTTCTAGCTCAAATTCGGTTTTACAGTGAAAACTGCAGGAAATTCAAACAGGAACTAGGAAACAGACTGAGAAACCAGAGTAAAAGTTTCTCCTGCAACCAGTTCCCTTGGTTCTAGATGAACGAAAGTCTCTCCACATGCTCAGTTCTGAGAGATAAGTGTGTGTGAAAGCCGTCCTTAACCTAGTTTGTTGGGAACACAATGCTTACTTTCAGTTGCAAACTCCACTACTTGCATATAGAGGGGGAGGTACTAGACCCAACTCGGTTTTACAGTGAAAACTGCAGGAACTTCAAACCGGCACTAGGAAACAGACTGAGAAATCAGAGTAAAACTTTCCCCTGCAACCCGTTCCCTTGGTGCTAGATGAACGAACGTCTCTCCACATGCTCTGTTCTGAGATATATGTGTCTGTGAACGCCGTCCTTCACCTAGCTTTTTGGGAACACAAGGTTTTTTTTCAGTTGCAAACTCCAATCCATACATATATATAGGGAGGTACTAGCTCCAACTCATTTTTACAGTGATAAGTGCAGGAACTTCAAACCGGCTCTAGGAAACAGACTGAGAAACAAGAGTAAAAGTTTCCCCTGCAACCTGTTCCCTTTGTGCTAGATGAACGAACGTCTCTCCACATGCTCAGTTCTGAGAGAGAAGTGTGTTGAAAGCCGTCCTTCACCTAGATTGTTGGGAACACAAAGTTTGTTATCAGTTGCAAACTAAACTCCATACAAAAATATGGGTTGGTACTAGTTCCAACTCCTTTTTACAGTGAAAACTGCAGGAACTTCAAACCGGCACGAGGAAACAGACAGAGAAACGGAGTAAAATTTATCCTGCCACCCGTTCTTTTTGTGCTACATGAACGAAAGTCTCTCCACATGCTCAGTTCTGAGAGAGAAGTGTGTGAGAAAGCCGTCCTTCACATAGCTTGTTGGGAACACAAAGGTTCTTTTCAGTTGCAAAGTACACTCCATACATATATATGGGGAGGTACTAGTTCCAACTCGTTTTTACAGTGAAAACTGCAGGAACTTCAAACCGGCACTTGGAAAAAGACTGAGAAACCAGAGAAACGTTTCCCCTGCAACCCGCTCCCTTTGTGCTAGATGAACGAAAGTCTCTCCACATGCTCAGTTCTGAGAGAGAAGTGTGTGTGAAAGTCGTCCTTCACCTAGCTTGTTGGGAACAGAAAGTTTCTTTTAGTTGCAAACTACACTCCATACATATATATGGGGAGGTACTAGCTCCAACTCGTTTTTACAGTGAAAACTGCAGGAACTTCAAACCGGCACTTGGAAACAGACTGAGAAACCAGAGTAAAATTTCTCCTGCAACCCGTTCCCTTCGTGCTAGATGAACGAACGTCTCTCCACATGCTCAGTTCTGAGAGAGAAGTGTATGTGAAAGCCGTCCTTCACCTAACTTGTTGGTAACACAAAGTTTCTTTTTAGTTGCAAAGTACACTCCATACATATATATGGGGAGGTACTAGTTCCAACTCGTTTTTACAGTGAAAACTTCAGGATCTTCAAACCGGCACTTGGAAAAAGACTGAAAAACCAGAGAAAAGTTTCCCCTGCAACCCGCTCCCTTTGTGCTAGATGAACGAAAGTCTCTCCACATGCTCAGTTCTGAGAGAGAAGTGGTGTGAAAGTCGTCCTTCACCTAGCTTGTTGGGAACAGAAAGTTTCTTTTAGTTGCAAACTACACTCCATACATATATATGGGGAGGTACTAGCTCCAACCCGTTTTTACAGTGAAAACTGCAGGAACTTCAAACCGGCACTTGGAAACAGACTGAGAAACCAGAGTAAAATTTCTCCTGCAACCCGTTCCCTTTCTGCTAGATGAACGAACGTCTCTCCACATGCTCAGTTCTGAGAGAGAAGTGTATGTGAAAGCCGTCCTTCACCTAACTTGTTGGTAACACAAAGTTTCTTTTTAGTTGCAAAGTACAATCCGTACATATATATGGGGATGTACTAGTTCCAACTCGTTTTTACAGTGAAAACTTCAGGATCTTCAAACCTGCACTTGGAAACAGACTGAGAAACCAGAGTAAAAGTTTCTCCTGCAACCCGTTCCCTTTGTGCTAGATGAACGAACGTCTCTCCACATGCTCAGTTCTGAGAGAGAAAGGTGTGTGAAATCCGTCCTTCACCTAGCTTGTTGGGAACACAAAGTTTCTTTTCAGTTGCAAACTACACTCCATACATATATATGAGGAGGTACCAGCTCCAACTCGTTTTTACAGTGAAAAGTGCAGGAACTTCAAACCGGCACTAGGAAACAGACTGAGAAACCAGAGTAAAATTTCTCCTGCAACCCGTTCCCTTTGTGCTAGATGAACGAACGTCTCTCCACATGCTCAGTTCTGAGAGATAAGTGTGTGTGAAAGCCGTCCTTCACCTAGCTTGTTGGGAACACAATGTTTCTTTTCAGTTGCAAACTACAATCCATATATATATATGTGTTGGTACTAGCTCCAACTCGTTTTTACAGTGAAAACTGCAGGAACTTCAAACCGGCACTAGGAAACAGACTGAGAAACCAGAGTAAAATTTCTCCTGCAACCCGTTCCCTTTGTGCTAGATGAACGAATGTCTCTCCACGTGCTCAGTTCTGAGAGAGAAGTGTGTGTGAAAGCCGTCCTTCACCTAGCTTGTTGGGAATAGAAATTTCTTTTTAGTTACAAAGTACACTCCCTATATATATATGTGTTGGTACTAGCTCCAACTCGTTTTTACAGTGAAAACTTCAGGATCTTCAAACCGGTACTTGGAAACAGACTGAGAAACCAGATTAAAAGTTTCTCCTGCAACCCGTTCCCTTTGTGCTAGATGAACGAACGTCTCTCCACATGCTCAGTTCTGAGAGAGAAGTGTGTGTGAAAGCCGTCCTTCACCTAGCTTGTTGGGAACACAAAGTTTCTTTTCATTTGCAAAAAACACTAAATACATATATATGGGTCGGTACTAGCTCCAACTCGTTTTTACAGTGAAAACTGCAGGAACTTCAAACCGGCACTAGGAAACAGACTGAGAAACCAGAGTAAAATTTCTCCTGCAACCCGTTCTCTTTGTGCTAGATGAACGAACGTCTCTCCACATGCTGAGTTCTTAGAGAGAAGTGTCTGTGAAAGCCGTCTTTCACCTAGCTTGTTGGGAATAGAAATTTCTTTTTAGTTACAAAGTACACTCCCTATATATATATGTGTTGGTACTAGCTCCAACTCGTTTTTACAGTGAAAACTTCAGGATCTTCAAACCGGTACTTGGAAACAGACTGAGAAACCAGATTAAAAGTTTCTCCTGCAACCCGTTCAATTTGTGCTAGATGAACGAACGTCTCTCCACATGCTCAGTTCTGAGAGAGAAGTGTGTGTGAAAGCCGTCCTTCACCTAGCTTGTTGGGAACACAAAGTTTCTTTTCATTTGCAAAGTACACTAAATACATATATATGGGTCGGTACTAGCTCCAACTCGTTTTTACAGTGAAAACTGCAGGAACTTCAAACCGGCACTAGGAAACAGACTGAGAAACCAGAGTAAAATTTCTCCTGCAACCCGTTCTCTTTGTGCTAGATGAACGAACGTCTCTCCACATGCTGAGTTCTTAGAGAGAAGTGTCTGTGAAAGCCGTCCTTCACCTAGCTTGTTGGGAACAGAAAGTTTCTTTTTAGTTACAAAGTACACTCCCTATATATATATGTGTTGGTACTAGCTCCAACTCGTTTTTACAGTGAAAACTTCAGGATCTTCAAACCGGCACTTGGAAACAGACTGAGAAACCAGAGTAAAAGTTTCTCCTGCAACCCGTTCCCTGTGTGCTAGATGAACGAACGTCTCTCCACATGCTCAGTTCTGAGAGAGAAGTGTGTGTGAAAGCCGTCCTTCACCTAGCTTGTTGGGAACACAAAGTTTCTTTTCAGTTGCAAACTACACTCCATACATATATATGGGGAGGTACCAGCTTCAACTCGTTTTTACAGTGAAAACTGCAGGAACTTCAAACCGGCTCTAGGAAACAGACTGAGAAACAAGAGTAAAAGTTTCCCCTGCAACCTGTTCCCTTTGTGCTAGATGAACGAACGTCTCTCCACATGCTCAGTTCTGAGAGAGAAGTGTGTTGAAAGCCGTCCTTCACCTAGATTGTTGGGAACACAAAGTTTGTTATCAGTTGCAAACTAAACTCCATACAAAAATATGGGTTGGTACTAGTTCCAACTCCTTTTTACAGTGAAAACTGCAGGAACTTCAAACCGGCACGAGGAAACAGACAGAGAAACGGAGTAAAATTTATCCTGCCACCCGTTCTTTTTGTGCTACATGAACGAAAGTCTCTCCACATGCTCAGTTCTGAGAGAGAAGTGTGTGAGAAAGCCGTCCTTCACATAGCTTGTTGGGAACACAAAGGTTCTTTTCAGTTGCAAAGTACACTCCATACATATATATGGGGAGGTACTAGTTCCAACTCGTTTTTACAGTGAAAACTGCAGGAACTTCAAACCGGCACTTGGAAAAAGACTGAGAAACCAGAGAAACGTTTCCCCTGCAACCCGCTCCCTTTGTGCTAGATGAACGAAAGTCTCTCCACATGCTCAGTTCTGAGAGAGAAGTGTGTGTGAAAGTCGTCCTTCACCTAGCTTGTTGGGAACAGAAAGTTTCTTTTAGTTGCAAACTACACTCCATACATATATATGGGGAGGTACTAGCTCCAACTCGTTTTTACAGTGAAAACTGCAGGAACTTCAAACCGGCACTTGGAAACAGACTGAGAAACCAGAGTAAAATTTCTCCTGCAACCCGTTCCCTTCGTGCTAGATGAACGAACGTCTCTCCACATGCTCAGTTCTGAGAGAGAAGTGTATGTGAAAGCCGTCCTTCACCTAACTTGTTGGTAACACAAAGTTTCTTTTCAGTTGCAAAGTACACTCCGTACATATATATGGGGAGGTACTAGTTCCAACTCGTTTTTACAGTGAAAACTGCAGGAACTTCAAACCGGCACTTGGAAAAAGACTGAGAAACCAGAGAAAAGTTTCCCCTGCAACCCGTTCTTTTGTGCTACATGAACGAAAGTCTCTCCACATGCTCAGTTCTGAGAGAGAATTTTGTGTGAAAGCCGTCCTTCACTTAGCTTGTTGGGAACACAAAGGTTCTTTTCAGTTGCATAGTACACTCCATACATATATATGGGGAGGTACTAGTTCCAACTCGTTTTTACAGTGAAAACTGCAGGAACTTCAAACCGGCACTTGGAAATAGACTGAGAAACCAGAGAAAAGTTTCCCCTGCAACCCGCTCCCTTTCTGCTAGATGAACGAACGTCTCTCCACATGCTCAGTTCTGAGAGAGAAGTGTGTGTGAAAGTCGTCCTTCACCTAGCTTGTTGGGAACAGAAAGTTTCTTTTAGTTGCAAACTACACTCCATACATATATATATGGGGAGGTACTAGCTCCAACTCGTTTTTACAGTGAAAACTGCAGGAACTTCAAACCGGCACTTGGAAACAGACTGAGAAACCAGAGTAAAATTTCTCCTGCAAACCGTTCCCTTTGTGCTAGATGAACGAATGTCTCTCCACATGCTCAGTTCTGAGAGAGAAGTGTGTGTGAAAGCCGTCCTTCACATAGCTTGTTGGAAACACAAAGTTTCTTTTCAGTTGCAAACTGCACTCCATATATATATATGTGTTGGTACTAGCTCCAACTCGTTTTTACAGTGAAAACTGCAGGAACTTCAAACCGGCACTAGGAAACACACTGAGAAACAAGAGTAAAAGTTTCCCCTGCAACCTGTTCCCTTCGTGCTAGATGAACGAAAGTCTCTCCACATGCTCAGTTCTGAGAGAGAAGTGTGTGTGAAAGCCGTCCTTCACCTAGCTTGTTGGGAACACAAAGTTTCTTTTCATTTGCAAAGTACACTAAATACATATATATGGGTCGGTACTAGCTCCAACTCGTTTTTACAGTGAAAACTGCAGGAACTTCAAACCGGCACTAGGAAACAGACTGACAAACCAGAGTAAAATTTCTCCTGCAACCCGTTCCCTTTGTGCTAGATGAACGAACGTCTCTCCACATGTTCAGTTCTGAGAGAGAAGTGTGTGTGAAAGCCGTCCTTCACCTAGCTTGTTGGGAACAGAAAGTTTCTTTTTAGTTACAAAGTACACTCCCTATATATATATGTGTTGGTACTAGCTCCAACTCGTTTTTACAGTGAAAACTTCAGGATCTTCAAACCGGCACTTGGAAACAGACTGAGAAACCAGAGTAAAAGTTTCTCCTGCAACCCGTTCCCTTTGTGCTAGATGAACGAACGTCTCTCCACATGCTCAGTTCTGAGAGAGAAGTGTGTGTGAAAGCCGTCCTTCACTTAGCTTGTTGGGAACACAAAGTTTCTTTTCAGTTGCAAACTACACTCCATACATAAATATGGGGAGGTCCCAGCTTCAACTCGTTTTTACAGTGAAAACTGCAGGAACTTCAAACCGGCACTAGGAAACAGACTGAGAAACAAGAGTAAAAGTTTCCCCTGCAACCTGTTCCCTTTGTGCTAGATGAACGAACGTCTCTCCACATGCTCACTTCTGAGAGAGAAGTGTGTTGAAAGCCGTCCTTCACCTGGCTTGTTGGGAACAGAAAGTTTCTTTTTAGTTACAAAGTACACTCCCTATATATATATGTGTTGGTACTAGCTCCAACTCGTTTTTACAGTGAAAACTTCAGGATCTTCAAACCGGCACTTGGAAACAGACTGAGAAACCAGAGTAAAAGTTTCTCCTGCAACCCGTTCCCTGTGTGCTAGATGAACGAACGTCTCTCCACATGCTCAGTTCTGAGAGAGAAGTGTGTGTGAAAGCCGTCCTTCACCTAGCTTGTTGGGAACACAAAGTTTCTTTTCAGTTGCAAACTACACTCCATACATATATATGAGGAGGTACCAGCTCCAACTCGTTTTTACAGTGAAAAGTGCAGGAACTTCAAACCGGCACTAGGAAACAGACTGAGAAACAAGAGTAAAAGTTTCCCCTGCAACGTGTTCCCTTTGTGCTAGATGAAAGAACGTCTCTCCACATGCTCACTTCTGAGAGAGAAGTGTGTTGAAAGCCGTCCTTCACCTAGATTGTTGGGAACACAAAGTTTCTTATCAGTTGCAAACTACACTCCATACATAAATATGGGTTGGTACTAGTTCCAACTCCTTTTTACAGTGAAAACTGCAGGAACTTCAAACCGGCACTAGGAAACAGACTGAGAAAACGGAGTAAAATTTCCCCTGCCACCCGTTCCTTTTTTGCTACATGAACGAAAGTCTCTCCACAAGCTCAGTTCTGAGAGAGAAGTGTGTGTGAAAGCCGTCCTTCACTTAGCTTGTTGGGAACACAAAGGTTCTTTTCAGTTGCAAAGTACACTCCTTACATATATATGGGGAGGTACTAGATCCAACTCGTTTTTACAGTGAAAACTGCAGGAACTTCAAACAGGCACTTGGAAAAAGAATGAGAAACCAGAGAAAAGTTTCCCCTGCAAACCGCTCCCTTTGTGCTAGATGAACGAAAGTCTCTCCACATGCTCAGTTCTGAGAGAGAAGTGTGTGTGAAAGTCGTCCTTCACCTAGCTTGTTGGGAACAGAAAGTTTCTTTTAGTTGCAAACTACACTCCATACATATATATGGGGAGGTACTAGCTCCAACTCGTTTTTACAGTGAAAACTGCAGGAACTTCAAACCGGCACTTGGAAACAGACTGAGAAACCAGAGTAAAATTTCTCCTGCAACCCGTTCCCTTTGTGCTAGATGAACGAACGTCTCTCCACATGCTCAGTTCTGAGAGAGAAGTGTATGTGAAAGCCGTCCTTCACCTAACTTGTTGGTAACACAAAGTTTCTTTTTAGTTGCAAAGTACACTCCATACATATATATGGGGAGGTACTAGTTCCAACTCGTTTTTACAGTGAAAACTTCAGGATCTTCAAACCGGCACTTGGAAACAGACTGAGAAACCAGAGTAAAAGTTTCTCCTGCAACCCGTTCCCTTTGTGCTAGATGAACGAACGTCTCTCCACATGCTCATTTCTCAGAGAGAAGTGTGTGTGAAAGCCGTCCTTCACCCAGCTTGTTGGGAACACAAAGTTTCTTTTCAGTTTCAAACTACATTCCATACATATATATGAGGATGTACCAGCTCCAACTCGTTTTTACAGTGAAAAGTGCAGGAACTTTAAACCGGCACTAGGAAACAGACTGAGAAACCAGAGTAAAATTTCTCCTGCAACCCGTTCCCTTTGTGCTAGATGAACGAACGTCTCTCCACATGCTCAGTTCTGAGAGAGAAGTGTGTGTGAAAGCCGTCCTTCACCTAGCTTGTTGGGAACACAAAGTTTCTTTTCAGTTGCAAACTACAATCCATACATATATATGAGG
Organism: Camelus bactrianus; assembly: GCF_048773025.1. Classification (NCBI taxonomy): domain Eukaryota; kingdom Metazoa; phylum Chordata; class Mammalia; order Artiodactyla; family Camelidae; genus Camelus; species Camelus bactrianus. The sequence continues at coordinate 3,505,432 of NC_133566.1, forward strand.
AGGTACAAGCTCCAACTCCTTTTTACAGTGAAAAGTGCAGGAACTTCAAACCGGCACTAGGAAACAGACTGAGAAATCAGAGTAAAATTTCTCCTGCAACCCGTTCCTTTGTGCTAGATGAACGAAAGTCTCTCCACATGCTCCGTTCTGAGAGAGAAGTGTGTGTGAAAGACGTCCTTCACCTAGCTTGTTGGGAACACAAAGTTTCTTTTCAGTTGCAAACTACACTCCATATATATATATGTGTTGGTACTAGCTCCAACTCGTTTTTACAGTGAAAACTGCAGGAACTTCAAACCGGCACTAGGAAACAGACTGAGAAACCAGAGTAAAATTTCTCCTGCAACCCGTTCCCTTTGTGCTAGATGAACGAACGTCTCTCCACATGCTCAGTTCTGAGAGAGAAGTGTGTGTGAAAGCCGTCCTTCACCTAGCTTGTTGGGAACAGAAAGTTTCTTTTAAGTTACAAAGTACACTCCCTATATATATATGTGTTGGTACTAGCTCCAACTCGTTTTTACAGTGAAAATTCAGGATCTTCAAACCGGCACTTGGAAACAGACTGAGAAACCAGAGTAAAAGTTTCTCCTGCAACCCGTTCCCTTTGTGCTAGATGAACGAACGTCTCTCCACATGCTCAGTTCTGAGAGAGAATTGTGTGTGAAAGCCGTCCTTCACCTAGCTTGTTGGGAACACAAAGTTTCTTTTCAGTTGCAAACTACACTCCATACATATATATGGGGAGGTACCAGCTTCAACTCGTTTTTACAGTGAAAACTGCAGGAACTTCAAACCGGCACTAGGAAACAGACTGAGAAACCAGAGTAAAATTTCTCCTGCAACCAGTTCCCTTTGTGCTAGATGAACGAACGTCTCTCCACATGCTCAGTTCTGAGAGAGAAGTGTGTGTGAAAGCCGTCCTTCACCTAACTTGTTGGTAACACAAAGTTTCTTTTTAGTTGCAAAGTACACTCCATACATATATATGGGGAGGTACTAGTTCCAACTCGTTTTTACAGTGAAAACTTCAGGATCTTCAAACCGGCACTTGGAAACAGACTGAGAAACCAGAGTAAAAGTTTCTCCTGCAACCCGTTCCCTTTGTGCTAGATGAACGAACGTCTCTCCACATGCTCAGTTCTGAGAGAGAAGTGTGTGTGAAAGCCGTCCTTCACCTAGCTTGTTGGGAACAGAAAGTTTCTTTTTAGTTACAAAGTACACTCCCTATATATATATGTGTTGGTACTAGCTCCAACTCGTTTTTACAGTGAAAACTTCAGGATCTTCAAACCGGCACTTGGAAACAGACTGAGAAACCAGAGTAAAAGTTTCTCCTGCAACCTGTTCCCTTTGTGCTAAATGAACGAACGTCTCTCCACATGCTCAGTTCTGAGAGAGAAGTGTGTGTGAAAGCCGTCCTTCAACTAGCTTGTTGGGAACACAAAGTTTCTTTTCATTTGCAAAGTACACTAAATACATATATACGGATCGGTACTAGCTCCAACTCGTTTTTACAGTGAAAACTGCAGGAACTTCAAACCGGCACTAGGAAACAGACTGAGAAACCAGAGTAAAATTTCTCCTGCAACCCGTTCCCTTTGTGCTAGATGAACGAACGTCTCTCCACATGCTCAGTTCTGAGAGAGAAGTGTGTGTGAAAGCCGTCCTTCACCTAGCTTGTTGGGAACAGAAAGTTTCTTTTTAGTTACAAAGTACACTCCCTATATATATATGTGTTGGTACTAGCTCCAACTCGTTTTTACAGTGAAAACTTCAGGATCTTCAAACCGGCACTTGGAAACAGACTGAGAAACCAGAGTAAAAGTTTCTCCTGCAACCCGTTCCCTTTGTGCTAGATGAACGAACGTCTCTCCACATGCTCAGTTCTGAAAGAGAAGTGTGTGTGAAAGCCGTCCTTCACCTATCTTGTTGGGAACACAAAGTTTCTTTTCAGTTGCAAACTACACTCCATACATATATATGGGGAGGTACCAGCTTCAACTCGTTTTTACAGTGAAAACTGCAGGAACTTCAAACCGGCACTAGGAAACAGACTGAGAAACCAGAGTAAAATTTCTCCTGCAACCCGTTCCCTTTGTGCTAGATGAACGAACGTCTCTCCACATGCTCAGTTCTGAGAGAGAAGTGTATGTGAAAGCCGTCCTGCACCTAACTTGTTGGTAACACAAAGTTTCTTTTTAGTTGCAAAGTACACTCCATACATATATATGGGGAGGTACTAGTTCCAACTCGTTTTTACAGTGAAAACTTCAGGATCTTCAAACCGGCACTTGGAAACAGACTGAGAAACCAGAGTAAAAGTTTCTCCTGCAACCCGTTCCCTTTGTGCTAGATGAACGAACGTCTCTCCACATGCTCATTTCTGAGAGAGTAGTGTGTGTGAAAGCCGTCCTTCACCTAGCTTGTTGGGAACACAAAGTTTCTTTTCAGTTGCAAACTACACTCCATACATATATATGAGGATGTACAGGCTCCAACTCGTTTTTACAGTGAAAAGTGCAGGAACTTCAAACCGGCACTAGGAAACAGACTGAGAAACCAGGGTAAAATTTCTCCTGCAACCCGTTCCCTTTGTGCTAGATGAACGAACGTCTCTCCACATGCTCAGTTCTGAGAGAGAAGTGTGTGTGAAAGCCGTCCTTCACCTAGCTTGTTGGGAACACAAAATTTCTTTTCAGTTACAAAGTACAATCCATACATATATATGAGGAGGTACAAGCTCCAACTCTTTTTACAGTGAAAAGTGCAGGAACTTCAAACCGGAACTAGGAAACAGACTGAGAAATCAGAGTAAAATTTCTCCTGCAACCCGTTCCCTTTGTGCTAGATGAACGAAAGTCTCTCCACATGCTCATTTCTGAGAGAGAAGTGTGTGTGAAAGACGTCCTTCACCTAGCTTATTGGGAACACAAAGTTTCTTTTCAGTTGCAAACTACACTCCATATATATATATATGTGTTGGTACTAGCTCCAACTCGTTTCTACAGTGAAAACTGCAGGAACTTCAAACCGGCACTAGGAAACAGACTGAGAAACCAGAGTAAAATTTCTCCTGCAACCCGTTCCCTTTGTGCTAGATGAACGAACGTCTCTCCACATGCTCAGTTCTGAGAGAGAAGTGTGTGTGAAAGCCGTCCTTCACCTAGCTTTTTGGGAACAGAAAGTTTCTTTTTAGTTACAATGTACACTCCCTATATATATATGTGTTGGTACTAGCTCCAACTCGTTTTTACAGTGAAAACTTCAGGATCTTCAAACCGGCACCTGGAAACAGACTGAGAAACCAGAGTAAAAGTTTCTCCTGCAACCCGTTCCATTTGTGATAGATGAACGAACGTCTCTCCACATGCTCAGTTCTGAGAGAGAAGTGTGTGTGAAAGCCGTCCTTCATCTAGCTTGTTTTGAACACAAAGTTTCTCTTCAGTTGCAAACTCCACTCCATACATATATATGGGGAGGTACTAGTTCCAACTCGTTTTTACAGTGATAACTGCAGGATCTTCAAACCAGCACATGGAAACAGACTGAGAAACCAGAGTAAAAGTTTCTCCTGCAACCCGTTCCCTTTGTGCTAGGTGAACGAACGTCTCTCCACATGCTCAGTTCTGAGAGAGAAGAGTGTGTGAAAGCCGTACTTCACCTAGCTTGTTGGGAACACTAAGTTTCTCTTCAGTTGCAAACTCCACTCCATACATATATATGGAGATGTACTAGCTCCAACTCGGATTTACAGTGAAAACTGCAGGAACTTCAAACCGGCACTAGGAAACAGACTGAGAAACCAGAGTAAAAGTTTCTCCTGCAACCCGTTCCCTTTGTGCTAGATGAACGAACGTCTCTCCACATGCTTAGTTCTGAGAGAGAAGTGTGTGTGAAAGCCGTCCTTCACCTAGCTTGTTGGGAACACAAAGTTTCTTTTCAGTTGCAAACTACACTCCATACATATATATGAGGAGGTACCAGCTCCAACTCGTTTTTACAGTGAAAAGTGCAGGAACTTCAAACCGGCACTAGGAAACAGACTGAGAAACCAGAGTAAAATTTCTCCTGCAACCCGTTCCCTTTGTGCTAGATGAACGAACGTCTCTCCACATGCTCAGTTCTGAGAGAGAAGTGTGTGTGAAAGCCGTCCTTCAACTAGCTTGTTGGGAACACAATATTTCTTTTAAGTTTCAAACACAAATGTGTTCATATATATGGGGTGGTACTAGCTCCAACTCGGTTTTACAGTGAAAACTGCAGGAACTTCAAACCGGCACTAGGAAACAGTCTGAGAAACCAGAGCAAAAGTTTCACCTGCAATCCGTTCCCTTGGTGCTAGGTGAACGTACGTCTCTCCACATGCTCATTTCTGAGAGATAATGGTGTTAAAGCCGTCCTTCACCTACCTTGTTGGGAGCACAAGATTCTTTTCAGTTGCAAATTCCACTCCATACGTATATATGGGGATGAACAAGCTCCAACTCGGTTTTACAGTTAAAACTGCAGGAACTTCATAACGGCACTAGGAAACAGACTGAGAAACCATAGAAAAAGTTACTCCTGCAAATCGTTCCCTTTGTGCTAGATGAACGAACGACTATCCACATGCTCAGTTCTGAGGGATAAGTGTGTGTGAAAGTCGTCCTTAACATAGCTTGTTGGGAACACAAAGTTTCTTTTAAGTTGCAAACTCAAATCCATATATATATATGGGGAGGTACTAGCTCCAACACTTTTTTACAGTGAAAACTGAAGGAACATCAAATAGCCACTAGGAAACAGACTGAGAAACCAGAGAAAAGTTTCTCCTGCAAACCGTTCCATTGGTGCTAGATGAAAGATCGTCTTTCCACATGCTGAGTTCTGAGAGATAATTGTGTGTGAAAGCCGTCCTTCAACTATCTTGTTGGGAACACAAAGTTTCTTTTCAGTTGCAAACTCCACTCCATACATATATATGGGGATGGACAAGCTGCAACTCGGTTTTACAGTGAAAACTGCAGGAACTTCAAACCGGCACTTGGAAAAATTCTGAGAAACCAGACTAAAATTTTCTCCTTACACACATTCCCTTCGTGCTAGATGAACGAAAGTCTCTCCACCTGCTCAGTTCTGAGAGATAAGTGTGTGTGAAAGCCGTCCTTCACCTAGCTTGTTGGGAACACAAAGTTTCTTTTCAGTTGCAAACTCCTCTCCATACATATATATAGGGAGGTACTAGCCCCAACTCAGCTTTACAGTGAAAACTGCAGGAACTTCAAACCGGCACTAGGAAACAGACTGAGAAACCAGAGTAAAACTTTCCACTGCAACCCGTTCCCTTTGTGCTAGATGAAAGAAAGTCTCTCCCCATGCTCAGTTCTGAGAGATATGTGTGTGTGAAAGCTGTCCTTCAACTAACTTGTTTGAAACACAATGTTTCTTTTCTGTTTCAAACTCAAATGTGTTCATATATATGGGGAGGTACAAGCTCCATCTCGGTTTTACAGTGAAAAATGCAGGAACTTCAAACCGGCCCTAGGAAACAGCCTGAGAAACTAGAGAAATAGTTTTTCCTGTAATCCGTTCCCTTTGTGCTAAATGAACGAATGTCTCTCCACATGATCAATTCTGAGGGGTAAGTGTGTGTGAAAGCCGTCCTTAACCAAGCTTGTTGAGAACACAAAAAATCTTTTCAGTTGCAAACTTTATTTCTTACATATATATGTGAATGTACTAGCTCCAAATCGTTTTTACAGTGAAAACTGCAGGAATATCAAACCGGCACTAGGAAACATCCTGAAAACCAGAGTAAAAGTTTCTCCTGCAACCTGTTTCCTTGGTGCTAGGCGAACGAACGTCTCTCCACATGCTCACTTCTGGGAGATAAGGGTGTGTGAAAGCCGTACTTCAACTAGCTTGTTGGGAACACAAAGTTTCTTTTCAGTTGCGTACTTCAGTCCATATATATATATGTGGAGGTACTTGCACCAACACGGTTTCTCAGTGAAAACTGCAATAACTTCAAACCGACACTAGGAAACAGCCTGAGAATCCAGAGTAATAGTTTCTCCTGCAACCCGTTCCATTTGTGCTAGAAGAACGAACATCTCTCCACTTGCTCAGTTCTGAGAGATAAGTGTTTGTGAATGCTGTACTTCACCTAGCTTGTTAGGAACACAATGTTACTTTTTTGCAGCAAACACCAATCCTTACATATATGTGGGGAAGTACTAGCTCCAAGTCGGTTTTACAGTGAAAACTGCAGGAACTTCAAACCGGCACTAGGAAAAACACTGAGAAACCAGACTAATATTTTCTCCTTACACCCGTTCCATTCTTGCTAGATGAACGAAAATCTCTCCACATGCTCAGTTCTGAGAGATAAGTGTGTGTGAAAGCCGTCCTTCACCTAGCTTGTTGGGAACACAAAGTTTCTTTTCAGTTGCCAACTCCTCTCCATACATATATATAGGGAGGTACTTGCCCCAACTCAGCTATACTGTGAAAACTGCAGGAATTTCAAACCGGCACTAGGAAACAGACTGAGAAACCAGAGTATAACTTTCCCCTGCAACCCGTTCCCTTTGTGCTAGATGAAAGAACGTCTCTCCCCATGCTCAATTCTGAGAGATAAGTGTGTGTGAAAGCCTTCCTTCACTTAACTTGTTTGGAACACAATGTTTCTTTTCAGTTTCAAACTCCACTGTGTTTATATATATGGGGAGGTACAAGCTCCAACTCGGTTTTACAGTGAAAAATGCAGGAACTTCAAACTGGCCCTAGGAAACATCCTGAGAAACCAGAGAAAAAGTTTTTCCTACAACCCGTTCCCTTTGTGGTAGATGAACGAATGTCTCCCCTCATGCTCAATTCTGAGGGGTAAGTGTGTGTGAAAGCCGTCCTTAACCTAGCTTGTTGGGAACACAAAGAATCTTTTCAGTTGCAAACTTTACTTCTTACATATATATGGGGATGTACTAGCTCCAACTCGGTTTTACAGTGAAAACTGCAGGAATATCAAACCGGAACTAGAAAACATCCTGAGAAACCAGAGTAAAAGTTTCTCCTGCAACCTGTTTCCTTGGTGCTAGGCGAACGAACGTCTCTCCACATGCTCAATTCTGGGAGATAAGGGTGTGTGAAAGCTGTACTTCATCTAGCTTGTTGGGAACACAAAGTTTCTTTTCAGTTGCATACTTCATTCCATATATATATATGTGGAGGAACTTGCACCAACACGGTTTCTCAGTGAAAACTGCAATAACTTCAAACCAGCACTAGGAAACAGCCTGAGAATCCAGAGTAATAGTTTCTCCTGCAACCCGTTCCATTTGTGCTAGAAGAACGAAAATCTCTCCACTTGCTCAGTTCTGAAAGTTAAGTGTATGTGAATGCCGTACTTCACTTAGCTTGTTAGGAACACAATGTTTCTTTTTAGCAGCAAAAACCAATCCTTACATATATATGGGGAGGTACTAGCTCCAACTCAGCTTTACAGTGAAAACTGCAGGTACTTCAAACCGGCACTAGGAAACAGACTGAGAAACCAGAGAAATACTTTCTCCTGCAACCCGTTCCCTTTGTGCTATATGAAAGAACGTCTCTCCACATGCTCAGTTCTGAGAGATAAGTGAGTGTGAAAGCCGTCCTTCAACTTGCTTGTTGGGAACACAATGTTTCTTTTAAGTTTCAAACTCAAATGTGTTCATATATATGGGGTGGTACTAGCTCCAACTCGGTTTTACAGTGAAAACTGCAGGAACTTCAAACCGGCACTAGGAAACAGTCTGAGAAACCAGAGCAAAAGTTTCTCCTGCAATCCGTTCCCTTGGTGCTAGGTTAACGTACGTCTCTCCACATGCTCAGTTCTAAGAGAAAATGTTGTTAAAGCCGTCCTTCACCTAGCTTATTGGGAACACAAGATTCTTTTCATTTGCAAATTCCACTCCATACGTATATATAGGGATGAACAAGCTCCAACTCGGTTTTACAGTTAAAACTGCAGGAAGATCATAACGGCACTAGGAAACAGACTGAGAAACCATAGAAAAAGTTACTCCTGCAAACCGTTCCCTTAGTGCTAGATGAACGAACGACAATTCACATGCTCAGTTCTGAGGGAAAAGTGTGTGTGAAAGTCGTCCTTAAAATAGCTTGTTGGGAACACAAAGTATCTTTTAAGTTGCAAACTCCACTCCATACATATATATGGGGAGGTAATAGCTCCAACACTTTTTTACAGTGAAAACTGCAGGAACATCAAATAGCCACTAGGAATCAGACTGAGAATCCAGAGTAAAAGTTTCCCTGCAACCCGTTCCCTTGGTGCTAGATGAACGATCGTCTTTCCACATGCTGAGTTCTGAGAGATAATTGTGTGTGAATGCCGTCCTTCATCTATCTTGTTGGGAACACAAAGTTTCTTTTCAGTTGCAAACTCCACTCCATACATATATATGGGTAGGTACTAGCTCAAACTCTGTTTTACAGTGAAAACTGCAGGAACTTCAAACTGGCACTTGGAAAAAGACTGAGAAACCAGACATAAATTTTCTCCTTACACCCGTTCCCTTCGTGCTAGATGAACGAACGTCTCTCCACATGCTCAGTTCTGAGAGATAAGTGTGTGTGAAAGCCGTCCTTCACCTAGCTTGTTGGGAACACAAATTTTCTTTTCAGTTGCAAACTCCTCTCCATACATATATATAGGGAGGTACTAGCCCAACTCAGCTCTACAGTGAAAACTGCAGGAACTTCAAACCGGCACTAGGAAACAGACTGAGAAACCAGAGTAAAACTTTCCCCTGCAACCCGTTCCCTTTGTGATAGATGAAAAAACGTCTCTCCCCATGCTCAGTTCTGAGAAATAATTGTGTGTGAAAGCCGTCCTTCACCTAACTTGTTTGGAACACAATGTTTCTTTTCAGTTTCAAAATCAATTGTGTTCATATATATGGGGAGTTACAAGCTCCAACACGGTTTTACAGTTAAAACTGCAGGAACTTCATAACGGCACTAGGAAACAGACTGAGAAACCATTGAAAAAGTTACTCCTGCAAACCGTTCCCTTTGTGCTAGATGAACGAACAACTATTGACATGCTCAGTTCTGAGGGATAAGTGTGTGTGAAAGTCGTCCTTAACATAGCTTGTTGGGAACACAAAGTTTTTTTAAGTTGCAAGCTCCACTCCATACATATATATGGGGAGGTACTAGCTCCAACACTTTTTTACAGTGAAAACTGCAGGAACATCAAATAGCCACTAGGAAACAGACTGAGAAACCATTGAAAAAGTTACTCCTGCAAACCGTTCCCTTGGTGCTAGATGAACGAATGTCTCTCCACATGCTCAATTCTGAGGGGTAAGTGTGTGTGAAAGCCGTCCTTAACCTAGCTTGTTGGGAACACAAAGAATCTTTTCAGTTGCAAACTTTACTTCTTACATATATATGGGGATGTACTAGCTCCAACTCGGTTTTACAGTGAAAACTGCAGGAATATCAAACCGGCACTAGGAAACATCCTGAGAAACCAGAGTAAAAGTTTCTCCTGCAACCTGTTGCCTTGGTGCTAGGCGAACGAACGTCTCTCCACATGCTTACTTCTGGGAGATAAGGGTGTGTGAAAGCCGTACTTCATCTAGCTTGTTGGGAACAGAAAGTTTATTTTCAGTTGCATACTTCAGTCCATATATATATATGTGGAGGTACTTGCACCAAAACGGTTTCTCAGTGAAAACTGCAATAACTTCAAACCGGCACTAGGAAACAGGCTGAGAATCCAGAGTAATAGTTTCTCCTGCAACCCGTTCCATTTGTGCTAGAAGAACGAACATCTCTCCACTTGCTCAGTTCTGAGAGATAAGTGTTTGTGAATGCCGTACTTCACCTAGCTTGTTAGGAACACAATGTTTCTTTTTAGCAGCAAACACCAATCCTTACATATATATGGGGAGGTACTAGCTCCAACTCAACTTTACAGTGAAAACTGCAGGAACTTCAAACCGGCAGTAGGAAACATACTGAGAAACCAGAGCAAAAATTTGTCCTGCAATCCGTTCCCTTGGTGCTAGGTGAACGTACGTCTCTCCACATGCTCAGTTCTGAGAGATAATGGTGTTAAAGCCGTCCTTCACCTAGCTTGTTGGGAACACAAGATCCTTTTCAGTTGCAAATTCCACTCCATACGTATATATGGTGATGAACAAGCTCCAACTCGGTTTTACAGTTAAAACTGCAGGAACTTCATAACGGCACTAGGAAACAGACTGAGAAACCATAGAAAAATTTACACCTGCAAACCGTTCCCTTTGTGCTAGATGAACGAACGACTATCCACATGCTCAGTTCTGAGGGATAAGTGTGTGTGAAAGTCGTCCTTAACATAGCTTGTTGGGAACACAAAGTTTCTTTTAAGTTGCAAACTCCACTCCATACATATATATTGGGAGGTACCAGCTCCAAAACTTTTTTACAGTGAAAACTGAAGGAACATCAAATAGCCACTAGGAAACAGACTGAGAAACCAGAGTAAAAGTTTCCCCTGCAAACCGTTCCCTTGGTGCTAGATGAAAGATCGTCTTTCCACATGCTGAGTTCTGAGAGATAATTGTGTGTGAAAGCCGTCCTACAAATATCTTGTTGGGAACACAAAGTTTCTTTTCAGTTGCAAACTCCAATCCATACATATATATGGGTAGGTACTAGCTCCAACTCGGTTTTACAGTGAAAACTGCAGGAACTTCAAACCGGCACTTGGAAAAATTCTGAGAAACCAGACTAAAATTTTCTCCTTACACACATTCCCTTCGTGCTAGATGAACGAACGTCTCTCCACATGCTCAGTTCTGAGAGATAAGTGTGTGTGAAAGCCGTCCTTCACCTAGCTTGTTGGGAACACAAAGTTTCTTTTCAGTTGCAATCTCCTATCTATACATATATATAGGGAAGTACTAGCCCCAACTCAGCTTTACAGTGAAAACTGCAGGAACTTCAAACCGGCACTAGGAAACAGACTGAGAAACCAGAGTAAAACTTTCCCCTGTAACCAGTTCCCTTTCTGCTAGATGAAAGAACGTCTCTCCCCATGCTCAGTTCTGAGAGATATGTGTGTGTGAAAGCCGTCCTTCAACTAACTTGTTTGAAACACAATGTTTCTTTTCAGTTTCAAACTCAACTGTGTTTATATATATGGGGAGGTACAAGCTCCAACTCTGTTTTACAGTGAAAAATGCAGGAACTTCAAAGTGGCCCTAGGAAACAGCCTGAGAAACCAGAGAAAAAGTTTCTCCTGCAACCTGTTGCCTTGGTGCTAGGCGAACGAACGTCTCTACACATGCTCACTTCTGGCAGATAAGGGTGTGTGAAAGCCGTACTTCATCTAGCTTGTTGGGAACACAAAGTTTCTTTTCAGTTGCATACTTCAGTCCATATATATATATGTGGAGATACTAGCACCAACACGGTTTCTCAGTGAAAACTGCAATAACTTCAAACCGACACTAGGAAACAGCCTGAGAATCCAGAGTAATAGTTTCTCCTGCAACCCATTCCATTTGTGCTAGAAGAACGAACATCTCTCCACTTCCTCAATTCTGAGAGATAAGTGTATGTGAATGCCGTACTTCACTTAGCTTGTTAGGAACACAATGTTTCTTTTTAGCTGCAAACACCAATCCTTACATATATATGGGGAGGTACTAGCTCCAACTCAGCTTTACAGTGAAAACTGCAGGAACTTCAAACCGGCAGTAGGAAACACCCTGAGAAACCAGAGAAATGCTTTCTCCTGCAACCCGTTCCCTTTGTGCTATATGAAAGAACGTCTCTCCACATGCTCAGTTCTGAGAGATAAGTGTGTGTGAAAGCCGTCCTTCAATTAGCTTGTTGGGAACACAATGTTTCTTTTAAGTTTCAAACTCTAATGTGTTCATATATCTGGGGTGGTTCTAGCTCCAACTCGGTTTTACAGTGAAAACTGCAGGAACTTCAAACCGGCACTAGGAAACAGAATGAGAAACCAGAGCAAAAGTTTCACTGCAATCCGTTCCCTTGGTGCTAGGTGAACGTACGTCTCTCCACATGCTCAGTTCTGAGAGATAATGGTGTTAAAGCCGTCCTTCACCTAGCTTGTTGGGAACACAAGATTCTTTTCATTTGCAAATTCCACTCCATACGTATATATGGGGATGAACAAGCTCCAACTCGGTTTTACAGTTAAAACTGCAGGAACTTCATAACGGCACTAGGAAACAGACTGAGAAACCATAGAAAAAGTTACTCCTGCAATTCGTTCCCTTTGTGCTAGATGAACGAACGACTATCCACATGCTCAGTTCTGAGGGATAAGTGTGTGTGAAAGTCGTCCTTAACATAGCTTGTTGGGAACACAAAGTTTCTTTTAAGTTGCAAACTCAACTCCATACATATATATGGGGAGGTACTAGCTCCAACACTTTTTTACAGTGAAAACTGAAGGAATATCAAATAGCCATTAGGAAACAGAATGAGAAACCAGAGAAAAGTTTCTCCTGCAACCCATTCCCTTTGTGCTAGATGAACGAACGTCTCTCCACAAACTTAGTTCTGAGATAAAAGTGTGTGTGAAAGCCGTCCTTCACCTACCTTGTTGGGAACACAAGATTCTTTAGAGTTGCAAATTCCACTCCATACGTATATATGGGGATGGACAAGCTGCAACTCGGTTTTACAGTGAAAACTGCAGGAACTTCATAAAGGCACTAGGAAACAGACTGAGAATCCACAGTAAAAGTTACTCCTGCAACCTGTTCCCTTTGTGCTAAATGAACGAAAGTCTCTCCACATGCTCAGTTCTGAGAGATAAGTGTGTGTGAAATCCGTCCTTCACCTAGCTTTTTGGGAACACAAAGATTCTTTTCAGTTGTAAAGACCACTCCATACATATATATTTGGAGGTACAAGCTCCAACTCGTTTTTACAGTGTAAATTGCAGGAACTTCAAACCGGCATTAGGAAACAGACTGAGAAACCAGAGTAAAAATTTCTCCTGCAACCAGTTCCGTTGGTGCTAATTGAACGAACATCTCTTCACATGCTCAGTTCTGAGAGATAAGTGTGTGAAAGCCGTCCTTCACCTTGCTTGTTGGGAACACAAAGATTCTTTTCAGTTGCTAACTCCAGTCCATACGTATATATGGGGATGTACAAGCTCCAACTCGGTTTTACAGTGAAAACTGCAGGAACTTCTAACCGGCACTAGGAAACAGACTGAGAATCCAGAGTAAAAGTTTCTCCTGCAACCCGTTCCCTTTCTACTAGATGAACGAAAATCTCTCCACATGCTCAGTTCTGAGAGTTAAGTGTGTGTGAAAGCCGTCCTTCACTTAGCTTGTTGGGAACTCAAAGGTTCTTTTCAGTTGCAAACACCATCCCATATATATATATGGGGAGGTACTAGCACCAACTCGGCTTTACAGTGAAAACTGCAGGAACTTCAAACCTGCACTAGGAAACAGAATGAGAAACCAGACAAAAACTTTCTCCTGCAACCAGTTCCCTTGGTGCTATATGAAAGAACATTTCTCCAAATGCTCAGTTCTGAGAGATAAGTGTGAGTGAAAGCCGTCTTTCACCTAGCTTGTTGGGAAAACAAAGTTTCTTTTCAGTTTCAAACTCCACTCCATACATATATATGGGGAGGTACTAGCTCCGACTCGGTTTTACAGTGAAAACTGCAGGATCTTCAAACCGGCACTAGGAAACAGACTGAGAAACCAGAGAAAAATTTCTCCTGCAACCCGTTCCCTTCGTGCTAGATGAACGAACGTCTCTCCACATGCTCAGTTCTGAGAGATAAATGTGTGAAAGCCGTCCATCACCTAGCTTGTTGGGAACACAAATATTCTTTTCAGTTGCAAACTCCACTCCATACGTATATATGGGGATGTACAAGCTCCAACTCGGTTTTACAGTGAAAACTGCAGGAACTTCAAACCGGCACTAGGAAACAGACTGAGAGACCAGAGTAAAAGTTTCTCCTGCAACCCGTTCCCTTTGTGCTAGATGAACGAAAATCTCTCCACATGCTCAGTTCTGAGAGAAAAGTGTGTGTGAAAGCCGTCCTTCACTTAGCTTGTTGGGAACACAAAGGTTCTTTTCAGATGCATACTTCACTCCAAATATATATATGTGAAGGTACTAGCACCAACACTATTTCTCAGTTAAAACTGCAATAACTTCAAACTGGCACTAGGAAACAGCCTGAGAATCCAGAGTAATAGTTTCTCATGCAAGCCGTTCCCTTTGTGCTAGGTGAACGAACATCTCTCCACTTGCTCAGTTCTGAGAGATAAGTGTTTGTGAATGCCGTCCTTCACCTAGCTTGTTAGGAAAACAATGTTTCTTTTCAGCAGCAAACACCAATTCTTACATATATGTGGGGAGGTAGAAGCTCCAACTCGGTTTTACAGTGAAATCTGCAGGAAATTCATACCGGCACTAGGAAACAGGCCTCAGAAACCAGAGTAAACTTTCCCCTGCAATCCGTTCCTTTGTGCTACATGAAAGAACGTCTCTCCACTTGCTCAGTTCTGAGAGATAAGTGTGTGTGAAAGCCGTCCTTCACTTAGCTTGTTGGGAACACAAAGTTTCTTTTCAGTTGCAAATTCCACTCCATACATATATATGCGTAGGTACTAGCTCCGACTCGGTATTACAGTGAAAACTGCAGGAACTTCAAACCGGCACTAGGAAACGGACTGAGAATCCAGAGTAAAAGTTTCTCCTGCAACCCGTTCCCTTTCTACTAGATGAACGAAAATCTCTCCACATGCTCAGTTCTGAGAGTTAAGTGTGTGTGAAAGCCGTCCTTCACTTAGCTTGTTGGGAACTCAAAGGTTCTTTTCAGTTGCAAACACCATCCCATACATATATATGGGGAGGTACTAGCACCAACTCGGCTTTACAGTGAAAACTGCAGGAACTTCAATCCTGCACTAGGAAACAGAATGAGAAACCAGACAAAAACTTTCTCCTGCAACCAGTTCCCTTGGTGCTATATGAAAGAACATTTCTCCAAATGCTCAGTTCTGAGAGATAAATGTGAGTGAAAGCCGTCTTTCACCTAGCTTGATGGGAAAACAAAGTTTCTTTTCAGTTTCAAACTCCACTCCATACATATATATGGGGAGGTACTAGCTCCGACTCGGTTTTACAGTGAAAACTGCAGGAACTTCAAACCGGCACTAGGAAACAGACTGAGAAACCAGAGAAAAATTTCTCCTGCAACCCGTTCCCTTCGTGCTAGATGAACGAACGTCTCTCCACATGCTCAGTTCTGAGAGATAAATGTGTGAAAGCCTTCCATCACCTAGCTTGTTGGGAACACAAATATTCTTTTCAGTTGCAAACTCCACTCCATACGTATATATGGGGATGTACAAGCTCCAACTCGGTTTTACAGTGAAAACTGCAGGAACTTCAAACCGGCACTAGGAAACAGACTGAGAGACCAGAGTAAAAGTTTCTCCTGCAACCCGTTCCCTTTGTGCTAGATGAACGAAAATCTCTCCACATGCACAGTTCTGAGAGAAAAGTGTGTGTGAAAGCCGTCCTTCACTTAGCTTGTTGGGAACACAAAGGTTCTTTTCAGATGCATACTTCACTCCAAATATATATATGTGAAGGTACTAGCACCAACACTGTTTCTCAGTGAAAACTGCAATAACTTCAAACTGGCACTAGGAAACAGCCTGAGAATCCAGAGTAATAGTTTCTCATGCAAGCCGTTCCCTTTGTGCTAGGTGAACGAACATCTCTCCACTTGCTCAGTTCTGAGAGATAAGTGTTTGTGAATGCCGTCCTTCACCTAGCTTGTTAGGAAAACAATGTTTCTTTTCAGCAGCAAACACCAATTCTTACATATATGTGGGGAGGTAGAAGCTCCAACTCGGTTTTACAGTGAAAACTGCAGGAAATTCATACCGGCACTAGGAAACAGGCCTCAGAAACCAGAGTAAACTTTCCCCTGCAATCCGTTCCTTTGTGCTACATGAAAGAACGTCTCTCCACTTGCTCAGTTCTGAGAGATAAGTGTGTGTGAAAGCCGTCCTTCACTTAGCTTGTTGGGAACACAAAGTTTCTTTTCAGTTGCAAATTCCACTCCATACATATATATGCGTAGGTACTAGCTCCGACTCGGTATTACAGTGAAAACTGCAGGAACTTCAAACCGGCACTAGGAAACGGACTGAGAATCCAGAGTAAAAGTTTCTCCTGCAACCCGTTCCCTTTCTACTAGATGAACGAAAATCTCTCCACATGCTCAGTTCTGAGAGTTAAGTGTGTGTGAAAGCCGTCCTTCACTTAGCTTGTTGGGAACTCAAAGGTTCTTTTCAGTTGCAAACACCATCCCATACATATATATGGGGAGGTACTAGCACCAACTCGGCTTTACAGTGAAAACTGCAGGAACTTCAATCCTGCACTAGGAAACAGAATGAGAAACCAGACAAAAACTTTCTCCTGCAACCAGTTCCCTTGGTGCTATATGAAAGAACATTTCTCCAAATGCTCAGTTCTGAGAGATAAATGTGAGTGAAAGCCGTCTTTCACCTAGCTTGTTGGGAAAACAAAGTTTCTTTTCAGTTTCAAACTCCACTCCATACATATATATGGGGAGGTACTAGCTCCGACTCGGTTTTACAGTGAAAACTGCAGGAACTTCAAACCGGCACTAGGAAACAGACTGAGAAACCAGAGAAAAATTTCTCCTGCAACCCGTTCCCTTCGTGCTAGATGAACGAACGTCTCTCCACATGCTCAGTTCTGAGAGATAAATGTGTGAAAGCCTTCCATCACCTAGCTTGTTGGGAACACAAATATTCTTTTCAGTTGCAAACTCCACTCCATACGTATATATGGGGATGTACAAGCTCCAACTCGGTTTTACAGTGAAAACTGCAGGAACTTCAAACCGGCACTAGGAAACAGACTGAGAGACCAGAGTAAAAGTTTCTCCTGCAACCCGTTCCCTTTGTGCTAGATGAACGAAAATCTCTCCACATGCTCAGTTCTGAGAGAAAAGTGTGTGTGAAAGCCGTCCTTCACTTAGCTTGTTGGGAACACAAAGGTTCTTTTCAGATGCATACTTCACTCCAAATATATATATGTGAAGGTACTAGAACCAACACTGTTTCTCAGTGAAAACTGCAATAACTTCAAACTGGCACTAGGAAACAGCCTGAGAATCCAGAGTAAAAGTTTCTCATTCAACCCGTTCCCTTTGTGCTAGATGAACGAACATCTCTCCACTTGCTCAGTTCTGAGACATAAGTGTTTGTGAATGCCGTCCTTCACCTAGCTTGTTAGGAAAACAATGTTTCTTTTCAGCAGCAAACACCAATTCTTACATATATGTGGGGAGGTAGAAGCTCCAACTCGGTTTTACAGTGAAAACTGCAGGAAATTCATACCGGCACTAGGAAACAGGCCTCAGAAACCAGAGTAAACTTTCCCCTGCAATCCGTTCTTTTGTGCTACATGAAAGAACGTCTCTCCACTTGCTCAGTTCTGAGAGATAAGTGTGTGTGAAAGCCGTGCTTCACTTAGCTTGTTGGGAACACAAAGTTTCTTTTCAGTTGCAAATTCCACTCCATACAAATATATGCGTAGGTACTAGCTCCGACTCGGAATTACAGTGAAAACTGCAGGAAAATCAAACCGGCACTAGGAAACAGACTGAGAATCCAGAGTAAAAGATACACCTGCAACCCTTACCCTTTGTGCTAGATAAACGAAAGTCTATGCACATGCTCACTTCTGAGAGATAAGTGTGTTAAAGCCGTTCTTCACCTAGATTGTTGGGAACACAATATTCTTTTCAGTTGCAAATTCCACTCCATACGTATATATGGGGATGTACAAGCTCCACCTCGGTTTTACAGTGAAAACAGCAGGAAATTCATAACGGCACTAGGAAACAGACTGAGAAACCAGAGTAATTGTTTCTCCTGCAGCCCGTTCGCTTCGTGCTAGATGAACGAACGTCTATCCATATGCTCAGTTCTGAGAGATAAGTGTGTGTGAACGCCGTCCTTCACCTATGTTGGGAAAACAAAGATTCTTTTCAGTTGCAAACCCCACTTAATATATATATATTGGGAGGTACAAGCTCCACCTCGGTTTTACAGTGAAAATTGCAGGAACTTCATACCGGCACTAGGAAACAGACTGAGAAACCAGAGTAAAAGCTTCTCCTGCAACCCGTTCTCTTGGTGCTAGATGAACGAACGTCTCTCCACATGCTCAGTTCTGAGAGATTAGTGTGTGTGAAAGCCGCCCTTCACCTAGCTTATTGGGAACACAAAGTTTTTTTTCAGTTGCAAACTCCACTCCTACATATATATAGGGAGGTACTTGCCCCAACTCGTTTTTACAGTGAAAAATGCAGGAACTTCAAACCGGCACTAGGAAACAGACTGAGAAACCACAGTATAATTTCTCCTGCAACCCGTTCCCTTGTTGCTAGATGAACGAACGTCTCTCCACATGCTCACTTCTGAGAGATAAGTGTGTGAATGCCGTTCTTCACCTAGCTTGTTGGTAACACAATATTCTTTTCAGTTGCAAATTCCACTCCATAAGTATATATGGGGATGTACAAGCTCCACTTCGGTTTTACAGTGAAAACAGCAGGAACTTCATAACGGCACTAGGAAACAGACTGAGGGACCAGAGTAATTGTTCCTCCTGCAGCCTGTTCCCTTCCTGTTAGATGAATGGACGTCTATCCATATGATCAGTTCTGAGAGATAAGTGTGTGTGAAAGCCGTCCTTCACCTATGTTGTTGCAAAAACAAAGTTTCTTTTCAGTTGCAAACTCAAATATATATATATATATGGGGAGGTACTAGCTCCAACTCGGTTTTACAGTGAAAACTGCAGGAACTTCAAACCGGCACTAGGAAACAGACTGACAATCCAGAGAAAAAGTTTTTCCTGCAACCCGTTCCCTTGGTGCTAGATGAACGAACGTCTCTCCACATGCTCTGTTCTGAGATATATGTGTCTGTGAACGCCGTCCTTCACCTAGCTTTTTGGGAACACAAGGTTTTTTTTCAGTTGCAAACTCCAATCCATACATATATATAGGGAGGTACTAGCTCCAACTCATTTTTACAGTGATAAGTGCAGGGACTTCAAACCGGCACTAGGAAATAGACTTAGAAACCAGAGTAATAGTTTCCCCTGCAACACGTTCCCTTGGTGCTAGATGAACGAACGTCTCTCCACATGCTCTGTTCTGAGATATATGTGTCTGTGTACGTCGTCCTTCACCTAGCTTATTTGGAACACAAAGTTTCTTTTCTGCTGCAAACTCCAATCCATACATATATATAGGGAGGTACAAGCCCCAACTCGTTTTTACAGTGAAAAGTGCAGGAACTTCAAACAGGCACTAGGAAACAGACTGAGAAAACAGAGTAAAAGTTTCTCCTGCAACCCGTTCCCTTGTTGCTAGATGAACGAACGTCTCTCCACATGCTCCGTTCTGAGAGATACGTGTGTGTGAACGCCGTACTTCACCTACCTTGTTGGGAAAACAAAGTTTCTTTTCAGTTGCAAACTCCACTCCATACATATATATGGGGAGGTACTTGCTCCGACTCGGTTTTACAGTGAAAACTGCAGGAACTTCAAACCGGCACTAGGAAAAAGACTGAGAATCCAGAGTAAAAGTTTCTCCTGCAATCCGTATCCTTGATGCCAGATGAACAAATGTCTAACCACATGCTCACTTCTGAGAGATAAGTGTGTTATAGCCGTCCTTCACCTAGCTTGTTGGGAACACAATATTCTTTTCAGTTGCAAATTCCACTCCTACGTATATATGGGGATATACAATCTCCACGTCGGTTTTACAGTGAAAACAGCAGGAAATTCAAAAGGCACTAGGAAACAGACTGAGAAACCAGAGTAAAAGTTTCTCCTGCAAACTGTTCCCTTGGTGCCAGATGAACGAACGTCACTACACATGCTCAGTTTTGAGAGATAAGTGTGTGTGAAAGCCATCTTTCACCTCGCTTGTTGGGAACACAAATTTCTTTTCAGTTGCAATCTCCACTCCTTACATATATGTAGGGAGGTACTAGCTCCAACTCGTTTTTAGAGTGAAAAGTGCAGGAACTTCAAACCGGCACTTGGAAACAGACTGAGAAACCAGAGTAATAGTTTCCCCTGGAACCCGTTCCCTTTGTGCTAGGTGAACGAACGTCTCTCCACATGCTCATTTCTGAGAGATAAGTGTGTTAAAGCCGCCCTTCAACTAGCTTGTTGGGAACAAAAGATTCTTTTCAGTTGCAAATTCCACTCCATACGTATATATGTGGATGTACAAGCTCCAACTCGATTTTACAGTGAAAACTGCATGAACCTCATAACGGCACTAGGAAACAGACTGAGAAACCAGAGTAAAAGTTACTCTTGCAACCCTTAACCTTTGTGCTAGATGACCGAACGTCTCTCCACATGCTCAGTTCTGAGAGATAAGGGTGTGTGAAAGCTGTACTTCACGTAGCATTCTGGGAAGAAAAGATTCTTTTCAGTTGCAAACTCCACTCCTTACATATATATGGGGAGGTACTAGCTCCAACTCGGTTTTACAGTGAAAACTGCAGGAACTTAAAACCGGGACTAGGAAACAGACTGAGAAACCAGAGTAAAACTTTCCCCTGCAACCCGTTCCCTTGGTGCTAGATGAACGAACGTCTCTCCACATGCTCAGTTCTGACAGATAAGTGAGTGTGAAAGCCGTCCTTCACCTAGCTTGTTGTTAACACAAAGTTTCTTTTCAGTTGCAAACTCCACTACATACATATATATGGGTAGGTTCTAGCACCAACTCTGTTTTACAGTGAAAATTGCAGGAACTTCAAACCGGCACTAGGAAACAGACTGAGAAACAAGAGTAAAAGTTTCTCCAGCAACCCGTTCCCTTGGTGCTAGATGAACGAACGTCTCTCCATATGCTCAGTTCTGAGAGATAAGTGTGTGTGAAAGCCGTCTTCACCCAGCTTGTTGGGAAAACAATGTTTATATTCAGTTGCAAATTCCACTCCATACATATATATGGGGAGGTAATAGCTCCAATTCGGATTTACAGTGCAAAATGCAGGAAATTCAAACCGGCACTAGGAAACCGACTGAGAAACCAGAGTAAAATTTCTCCTGCAAACCGTTCCCTTTGTGCTAGATGAACGAACGTCTCTCCTCAAGCTTAAATCTGAGAGATAAGTGTGTATGAAAGCCGTCCTTCACCTAGCTTGTTGGGAACACAAAGTTTCTTTTCAGTGGCAAACTTCACTCCATACATATATATGGGGCGGTACTAGTCCCAATTCGGTTTTACAGTGAAAACTGAAGGAAATTCAAACCGGCACTAAGAAACACAGTGAGAAACCAGAGTAATAGTTTCTCCTGCAAACCGTTCCCTTTGTGCTAGATGAACGAACGTCTCTCCACAAGCTTAGTTCTGAGAGATAAGTGTGTGTGAAATCCGCCCTTCACCTAGCTTGTTGGGAACACAAAGTTTCTTTTCGGCTTCAAACACCATTCCATGCATATATAGGGGTAGGTTGTAGCTCAAATTCGGTTTTACAGTGAAAACTGCAGAAAATTCAAACAGGAACTAGGAAACAGACTGAGAAACCAGAGTAAAACTTTACACTGCAAAACGTTCCCTTGGTGCTAGATGAACGAACGTCTCTCCACATGCTCAGTTCTGAGAGATAAGTGTGTGTGAAAGCCGTACTTCACCTTGCATGTTGTTAACACAAAGTTTATTTCAATTGCAAACCCCACTCCATACATATATATGGGGAGGTACTAGCACCAACTCGGTTTTACAGTGAAAACTGCAGGAACTTCAAACCGGCAGTAGGAAACAGACTGAGAAACCAGAGTAAAAGTTTCTCCTGCAACCCGTTCCCTTGGTGCTAGGTGAACGAACGTCTCTCCACATGCTCAGTTCTGAGAGATAAGTGTGTGTGAAAGTCGTACTTCACCTAGGTTATTGGGAACCCAAACGTTCTTTTCAGTTGCAAACACCAATCCATTCATATATATGAGGAGATACTAGCTCCGACACGGTTTTACAGTGAAAACTGCAGGAACTTCAAACCGGCACTAGGAAACAGACTGAGAAAACAGAGTAATATTTTCCCCTGCAACCCGTTCCCTTGGTGCTAGGTGAATGAACGTCTCTCCACATACTCAGTTCTGAGAGATAACAGTGTGTGAAAGCCGTCCTTCAGCTAGCTTGTTGGGAACACAAAGTTTCTTTTCAGTTGCAAACTCCATTCAATACATATATAGGGGGAGGTACTATCTTAAACTCCTTTTTACAGTGAAAACTGCAGGAACTTCCAACCGGCACTAGGAAACAGACTGTGAAACCAGAGTAAAAGTTTCTCCTGCAACCCGTTCCCTTGGTGCTAGGTGAACGAACGTCTCTCCACATGCTCAGTTCTGAGTGTTAAGTGTGTGTGAAAGCCGTACTTCACCTAGCTTGTTGGGAACACAAAGTTTCTTTTCATTTGCAAACTCCACTCCATACATATATAAGGGGAGGTACTAGATCCAACTCGATTTTACAGTGAAAATTCAGGAACTTCAAACCGGCACTAGGAAACAGACTGAGAAACCAGAGTAAAAGTTTCTCCTTCAACCCGATCCCTTGGTGCTAGATGAACGAATGTCTCTCCACAAGCTTAGTTCTGAGAGATAAGTGTGTGTGAAAGCCGTCCTTCACCTAGCTTGTTGGGAACACAAAGGTTCTTTTCAGTTGCAAACTCCACTCCATACATATATAAGGTTAGGTACTAGCTCCAACACGGTTTTACAGTGAAAACTGCAGGAACATCAATCCGGCACAAGGAAAAAACTGAGAAAACAGAGGAAAAGTTTCTCCTGCAACCCGTTCCCTTTGTGCTATATGAACGAACGTCTCTCCACATGCTCAGTTCTGATAGATAACTGTGTGTTAAAACCGTCCTTCACCTAGCTGGTTGGTAACACAATGCTTATTTTCAGTTGCAAACTCCTCTCCATACATATATATGGGTAGGTACTAGCTCCAAATCGCTTTTACAGTGAAAACTGAAGGAACTTCAAACCGGCACTAGGAAACAGACTGAGAAACCTGTGTAAAAGTTTCTCCTGCAAACAATTCCCTTGGTGCTAGGTGAACGAACGTCACTCCACAGGCTCAGTTCTCAGAGATAAGTGTGTGTGAAAGCCGTCCTTCACCTAGCTTGTTGGGAACACAAAGATTCTTTTCAGTTGCAATCTCAACTATATAGATATATATGGGTTGGTACTAGCTCCAACTCGGTTTTACGGTGAAACTGCAGGAACTTCAAACTGACACTAGGGAACAGACTGAGAAAGCAGAGTAAAAGTTTCTCCTGCAACCCGTTCCCTTTGTCCTAGATGAACGAACGTCTCTCCACATGTTAAATTCTGAGAGATAAGTGTGTGTGAAGCCGTTCTTCACATAGTTTGTTGGGAAAACAATGTTTATTTTCAGTTGCAAATTCCACTCCATACGTATATATGGGGAGTTACTAGCTCCAAATCGGATTTACAGTTAAAACTGCAGGAAATTCAAACCGGCACTAGGAAAGAGACTGAGAAACCAGAGTAAAATTTTCTCCTGCAACATGTTCCCTTTGTGCTAGATGACCGGACGCCTCTCCACGTGCTCAGTTCTGAGAGATTCGTGGGTGTGAAAGCCGTACTTCACCTAGCTTGTTGGGAACACAAAGTTTCTCTTCAGTTGCAAACTCCACTAAATACATATATAAGGGGAGGTACAATCTCCAACTCGGTTTTACAGTGAAAACTGCAGGAACTTCAAACCGGCACTAGGAAACAGACTGAGAAACAAGTGTAAAAATTTCCCCTGCAACCCGTTCCCTTGGTGCTAGATGAACGAACGCCTCTCCACAAGCTTAGATCGGAGAGATATGTGTGTATGAAAGCCGTCCTACATCTAGCTTGTTGGGAACACCAAGTCTCTTTTCAGTGGCAAAATCCACTCCATACATATATATGGGGAGGTTCTAGCACCAACTCGGTTTTACAGTGAAAAATGCAGGAACTTCAAACCGGCATTAGGAAACAGACTGAGAAACCAGAGTAAAAGTTTCTCCTGCAACCCGTTCCCTTGGTGCTAGGTGAACGAACGTCTCTCCACATGCTCAGTTCTGAGAGATAAGTGTGTGTGAAAGTCGTACTTCACCTAGGTTATTGGGAACACAAACGTTCTTTTCAGTTGCAAACATCAATCCATTCATATATATGAGGAGATACTAGCTGCGACACGGTTTTACAGTGAAAACTGCAGGAACTTCAAACCGGCACTAGGAAACAGACTGAGAAACAAGTGTAAAAGTTTCCCCTGCAACCCGTTCCCTTGGTGCTAGATGAACGAACGTCTCTCCACAAGCTTAGATCGGAGAGATATGTGTGTATGAAAGCCGTCCTACATCTAGCTTGTTGGGAACACCAAGTCTCTTTTCAGTGGCAAAATCCACTCCATACATATATATGGGGAGGTACAAGCTCCAACTCTGTGTAACAGTGAAAACTGCAGGAACTTCAAACCAGCACTAGGAAACAGGCTGAAAAAGCCGAGTAAATTTTCTCCTGCAACCCGTTCCCTTGGTGCTAGATGAACGAAAGTCTCTCCTCAAGCTTAAATCTGAGACATAATTCTGTATGAAAGCCGTCCTTCACCTAGCTTGTTGGGAACACAAAGTTTCTTTTCAGTGGCAAACTCCACCCCATATATATATATATAGGGGGGTACTAGCCCCAATTCGGTTTTACAGTGAAAACTGAAGGAAATTCAAACCGGCACTAAGAAACACAGTGAGAAACCAGAGTAAAACTTTCTCCTGCAACCCGTTCCCTTTGTGCTAGATGAACGAACGTCTCTCCACAAGCTTAGTTCTGAGAGATAAGTGTGTGTGAAAGCCGACCTTCACCTAGCTTGTTGGGAACACAAAGATTCTTTACGGATTCAAACACCATTCCATACATTTATAGGGGTAGGTTCTAACTCAAATTCGGTTTTACAGTGAAAACTGCAGGAATTTCAAACCGGCACTAGGAAACAGACTGAGAAACCAGAGTAAAACTTTCCCCTGCAACCCGTTCCCTTGGTGCTAGATGAACGAACGTCTCTCCACATGCTCAGTTCTGACAGATAACTGAGTGTGAAAGCCGTCCTTCACCTAGCTTGTTGTTAACACAAAGTTTCTTTTCAGTTGCAAACTCCACTACATACATATATATGGGTAGGTTCTAGCACCAACTCGGTTTTACAGTGAAAAATGCAGGAACTTCAAACCAGCAGTAGGAAACAGACTGAGAAACCAGAGTAAAAGTTTCTCCTGCAACCCGTTCCCTTGGTGCTAGGTGAACGAACGTCTCTCCACATACTCAGTTCTGAGAGATAAGTGTGTGTGAAGTCGTACTTCACCTAGGTTATTGGGAACACAAACGTTCTTTTCAGTTGCAAACATCAATCCATTCATATATATGAGGAGATACTAGCTGCGACACGGTTTTACAGTGAAAACTGCAGGAACTTCAAACCGACACTAGGAAACAGACTGAGAAACCAGAGTAAAATTTCTCCTGCAAACCGTTCCCTTTGTGCTAGATGAACGAACGTCTCTCCACATGCTCAGTTCTGAGGGTTAAGTGTGTGTGAAAGCCGTCCTTCACCTAGCTTGTTGGGAACACAAAGTTTCTTTTCATTTGCAAACTCCATTCCATACATATATATGGGTAGGTTCTAGCACCAACTCTGTTTTACAGTGAAAATTGCAGGAACTTCAAACCGGCACTAGGAAACAGACTGAGAAACAAGAGTAAAAGTTTCTCCAGCAACCCGTTCCCTTGGTGCTAGATGAACGAACGTCTCTCCATATGCTCAGTTCTGAGAGATAAGTGTGTGTGAAAGCCGTCTTCACCTAGCTTGTTGGGAAAACAATGTTTATATTCAGTTGCAAATTCCACTCCATACATATATATGGGGTGGTAATAGCTCCAATTCGGATTTACAGTGCAAAATGCAGGAAATTCAAACCGGCACTAGGAAACCGACTGAGAAACCAGAGTAAAATTTCTCCTGCAAACCGTTCCCTTTGTGCTAGATGAACGAACGTCTCTCCTCAAGCTTAAATCTGAGAGATAAGTGTGTATGAAAGCCGTCCTTCACCTAGCTTGTTGGGAACACAAAGTTTCTTTTCAGTGGCAAACTTCACTCCATACATATATATGGGGCGGTACTAGTCCCAATTCGGTTTTACAGTGAAAACTGAAGGAAATTCAAACCGGCACTAAGAAACACAGTGAGAAACCAGAGTAAAAGTTTCTCCTGCAAACCGTTCCCTTTGTGCTAGATGAACGAACGTCTCTCCACAAGCTTAGTTCTGAGAGATAAGTGTGTGTGAAATCCGCCCTTCACCTAGCTTGTTGGGAACACAAAGTTTCTTTTCGGCTTCAAACACCATTCCATGCATATATAGGGGTAGGTTGTAGCTCAAATTCGGTTTTACAGTGAAAACTGCAGAAAATTCAAACAGGAACTAGGAAACAGACTGAGAAACCAGAGTAAAACTTTACACTGCAAAACGTTCCCTTGGTGCTAGATGAACGAACGTCTCTCCACATGCTCAGTTCTGAGAGATAAGTGTGTGTGAAAGCCGTACTTCAACTTGCATGTTGTTAACACAAAGTTTATTTCAATTGCAAACCCCACTCCATACATATATATGGGGAGGTACTAGCACCAACTCGGTTTTACAGTGAAAACTGCAGGAACTTCAAACCGGCAGTAGGAAACAGACTGAGAAACCAGAGTAAAAGTTTCTCCTGCAACCCGTTCCCTTGGTGCTAGGTGAACGAACGTCTCTCCACATGCTCAGTTCTGAGAGATAAGTGTGTGTGAAAGTCGTACTTCACCTAGGTTATTGGGAACCCAAACGTTCTTTTCAGTTGCAAACACCAATCCATTCATATATATGAGGAGATACTAGCTCCGACACGGTTTTACAGTGAAAACTGCAGGAACTTCAAACCGGCACTAGGAAACAGACTGAGAAAACAGAGTAATATTTTCCCCTGCAACCCGTTCCCTTGGTGCTAGGTGAACGAACGTCTCTCCACATACTCAGTTCTGAGAGATAACAGTGTGTGAAAGCCGTCCTTCAGCTAGCTTGTTGGGAACACAAAGTTTCTTTTCAGTTGCAAACTCCATTCAATACATATATAGGGGGAGGTACTATCTTAAACTCCTTTTTACAGTGAAAACTGCAGGAACTTCCAACCGGCACTAGGAAACAGACTGAGAAACCAGAGTAAAAGTTTCTCCTGCAACCCGTTCCCTTGGTGCTAGGTGAACGAACGTCTCTCCACATGCTCAGTTCTGAGTGTTAAGTGTGTGTGAAAGCCGTACTTCACCTAGCTTGTTGGGAACACAAAGTTTCTTTTCATTTGCAAACTCCACTCCATACATATATAAGGGGAGGTACTAGATCCAACTCGATTTTACAGTGAAAATTCAGGAACTTCAAACCGGCACTAGGAAACAGACTGAGAAACCAGAGTAAAAGTTTCTCCTTCAACCCGATCCCTTGGTGCTAGATGAACGAATGTCTCTCCACAAGCTTAGTTCTGAGAGATAAGTGTGTGTGAAAGCCGTCCTTCACCTAGCTTGTTGGGAACACAAAGGTTCTTTTCAGTTGCAAACTCCACTCCATACATATATAAGGTTAGGTACTAGCTCCAACACGGTTTTACAGTGAAAACTGCAGGAACATCAATCCGGCACAAGGAAAAAACTGAGAAAACAGAGGAAAAGTTTCTCCTGCAACCCGTTCCCTTTGTGCTATATGAACGAACGTCTCTCCACATGCTCAGTTCTGATAGATAACTGTGTGTTAAAACCGTCCTTCACCTAGCTGGTTGGTAACACAATGCTTATTTTCAGTTGCAAACTCCACTCCATACATATATATGGGTAGGTACTAGCTCCAAATCGCTTTTACAGTGAAAACTGAAGGAACTTCAAACCGGCACTAGGAAACAGACTGAGAAACCTGTGTAAAAGTTTCTCCTGCAAACAATTCCCTTGGTGCTAGGTGAACGAACGTCACTCCACAGGCTCAGTTCTCAGAGATAAGTGTGTGTGAAAGCCGTCCTTCACCTAGCTTGTTGGGAACACAAAGATTCTTTTCAGTTGCAATCTCAACTATATAGATATATATGGGTTGGTACTAGCTCCAACTCGGTTTTACGGTGAAACTGCAGGAACTTCAAACTGACACTAGGGAACAGACTGAGAAAGCAGAGTAAAAGTTTCTCCTGCAACCCGTTCCCTTTGTCCTAGATGAACGAACGTCTCTCCACATGTTAAATTCTGAGAGATAAGTGTGTGTGAAGCCGTTCTTCACATAGTTTGTTGGGAAAACAATGTTTATTTTCAGTTGCAAATTCCACTCCATACGTATATATGGGGAGTTACTAGCTCCAAATCGGATTTACAGTTAAAACTGCAGGAAATTCAAACCGGCACTAGGAAAGAGACTGAGAAACCAGAGTAAAATTTTCTCCTGCAACACGTTCCCTTTGTGCTAGATGACCGGACGTCTCTCCACGTGCTCAGTTCTGAGAGATTCGTGGGTGTGAAAGCCGTACTTCACCTAGCTTGTTGGGAACACAAAGTTTCTCTTCAGTTGCAAACTCCACTAAATACATATATAAGGGGAGGTACAATCTCCAACTCGGTTTTACAGTGAAAACTGCAGGAACTTCAAACCGGCACTAGGAAACAGACTGAGAAACAAGTGTAAAAATTTCCCCTGCAACCCGTTCCCTTGGTGCTAGATGAACGAACGCCTCTCCACAAGCTTAGATCGGAGAGATATGTGTGTATGAAAGCCGTCCTACATCTAGCTTGTTGGGAACACCAAGTCTCTTTTCAGTGGCAAAATCCACTCCATACATATATATGGGGAGGTTCTAGCACCAACTCGGTTTTACAGTGAAAAATGCAGGAACTTCAAACCGGCAGTAGGAAACAGACTGAGAAACCAGAGTAAAAGTTTCTCCTGCAACCCGTTCCCTTGGTGCTAGGTGAACGAACGTCTCTCCACATGCTCAGTTCTGAGAGATAAGTGTGTGTGAAAGTCGTACTTCACCTAGGTTATTGGGAACACAAACGTTC
Source organism: Camelus bactrianus (assembly GCF_048773025.1). Classification (NCBI taxonomy): domain Eukaryota; kingdom Metazoa; phylum Chordata; class Mammalia; order Artiodactyla; family Camelidae; genus Camelus; species Camelus bactrianus. Next base: position 3,534,695 of record NC_133566.1, read on the forward strand.
TTTTCAGTTGCAAACATCAATCCATTCATATATATGAGGAGATTCTAGCTGCGACACGGTTTTACAGTGAAAACTGCAGGAACTTCAAACCGGCACTAGGAAACAGACTGAGAAACAAGTGTAAAAGTTTCCCCTGCAACCCGTTCCCTTGGTGCTAGATGAACGAACGTCTCTCCACAAGCTTAGATCGGAGAGATATGTGTGTATGAAAGCCGTCCTACATCTAGCTTGTTGGGAACACCAAGTCTCTTTTCAGTGGCAAAATCCACTCCATACATATATATGGGGAGGTACAAGCTCCAACTCTGTTTAACAGTGAAAACTGCAGGAACTTCAAACCGCCACAAGGAAACAGGCTGAAAAAGCCGAGTAAATTTTCTCCTGCAACCCGTTCCCTTGGTGCTAGATGAACGAAAGTCTCTCCTCAAGCTTAAATCTGAGACATAATTCTGTATGAAAGCCGTCCTTCACCTAGCTTGTTGGGAACACAAAGTTTCTTTTCAGTGGCAAACTCCACCCCATATATATATATATATAGGGGGGTACTAGCCCCAATTCGGTTTTACAGTGAAAACTGAAGGAAATTCAAACCGGCACTAAGAAACACAGTGAGAAACCAGAGTAAAACTTTCTCCTGCAACCCGTTCCCTTTGTGCTAGATGAACGAAAGTCTCTCCACAAGCTTAGTTCTGAGAGATAAGTGTGTGTGAAAGCCGACCTTCACCTAGCTTGTTTGGAACACAAAGATTCTTTACGGATTCAAACACCATTCCATACATATATAGGGGTAGGTTCTAACTCAAATTCGGTTTTACAGTGAAAACTGCAGGAATTTCAAACCGGCACTAGGAAACAGACTGAGAAACCAGAGTAAAACTTTCCCCTGCAACCCGTTCCCTTGGTGCTAGATGAACGAACGTCACTCCACATGCTCAGTTCTGACAGATAAGTGAGTGTGAAAGCCGTCCTTCACCTAGCTTGTTGTTAACACAAAGTTTCTTTTCAGTTGCAAACTCCACTACATACATATATATGGGTAGGTTCTAGCACCAACTCTGTTTTACAGTGAAAATTGCAGGAACTTCAAACCGGCACTAGGAAACAGACTGAGAAACAAGAGTAAAAGTTTCTCCAGCAACCCGTTCCCTTGGTGCTAGATGAACGAACGTCTCTCCATATGCTCAGTTCTGAGAGATAAGTGTGTGTGAAAGCCGTCTTCACCTAGCTTGTTGGGAAAACAATGTTTATATTCAGTTGCAAATTCCACTCCATACATATATATGGGGAGGTAATAGCTCCAATTCGGATTTACAGTGCAAAATGCAGGAAATTCAAACCGGCACTAGGAAACCGACTGAGAAACCAGAGTAAAATTTCTCCTGCAAACCGTTCCCTTTGTGCTAGATGAACGAACGTCTCTCCTCAAGCTTAAATCTGAGAGATAAGTGTGTATGAAAGCCGTCCTTCACCTAGCTTGTTGGGAACACAAAGTTTCTTTTCAGTGGCAAACTTCACTCCATACATATATATGGGGCGGTACTAGTCCCAATTCGGTTTTACAGTGAAAACTGAAGGAAATTCAAACCGGCACTAAGAAACACAGTGAGAAACCAGAGTAAAAGTTTCTCCTGCAAACCGTTCCCTTTGTGCTAGATGAACGAACGTCTCTCCACAAGCTTAGTTCTGAGAGATAAGTGTGTGTGAAATCCGCCCTTCACCTAGCTTGTTGGGAACACAAAGTTTCTTTTCGGCTTCAAACACCATTCCATGCATATATAGGGGTAGGTTGTAGCTCAAATTCGGTTTTACAGTGAAAACTGCAGAAAATTCAAACAGGAACTAGGAAACAGACTGAGAAACCAGAGTAAAACTTTACACTGCAAAACGTTCCCTTGGTGCTAGATGAACGAACGTCTCTCCACATGCTCAGTTCTGAGAGATAAGTGTGTGTGAAAGCCGTACTTCAACTTGCATGTTGTTAACACAAAGTTTATTTCAATTGCAAACCCCACTCCATACATATATATGGGGAGGTACTAGCACCAACTCGGTTTTACAGTGAAAACTGCAGGAACTTCAAACCGGCAGTAGGAAACAGACTGAGAAACCAGAGTAAAAGTTTCTCCTGCAACCCGTTCCCTTGGTGCTAGGTGAACGAACGTCTCTCCACATGCTCAGTTCTGAGAGATAAGTGTGTGTGAAAGTCGTACTTCATCTAGGTTATTGGGAACCCAAACGTTCTTTTCAGTTGCAAACACCAATCCATTCATATATATGAGGAGATACTAGCTCCGACACGGTTTTACAGTGAAAACTGCAGGAACTTCAAACCGGCACTAGGAAACAGACTGAGAAAACAGAGTAATATTTTCCCCTGCAACCCGTTCCCTTGGTGCTAGGTGAACGAACGTCTCTCAACATACTCAGTTCTGAGAGATAACAGTGTGTGAAAGCCGTCCTTCAGCTAGCTTGTTGGGAACACAAAGTTTCTTTTCAGTTGCAAACTCCATTCAATACATATATAGGGGGAGGTACTATCTTAAACTCCTTTTTACAGTGAAAACTGCAGGAACTTCCAACCGGCACTAGGAAACAGACTGAGAAACCAGAGTAAAAGTTTCTCCTGCAACCCGTTCCCTTGGTGCTAGGTGAACGAACGTCTCTCCACATGCTCAGTTCTGAGTGTTAAGTGTGTGTGAAAGACGTACTTCACCTAGCTTGTTGGGAACACAAAGTTTCTTTTCATTTGCAAACTCCACTCCATACATATATAAGGGGAGGTACTAGATCCAACTCGATTTTACAGTGAAAATTCAGGAACTTCAAACCGGCACTAGGAAACAGACTGAGAAACCAGAGTAAAAGTTTCTCCTTCAACCCGATCCCTTGGTGCTAGATGAACGAATGTCTCTCCACAAGCTTAGTTCTGAGAGATAAGTGTGTGTGAAAGCCGTCCTTCACCTAGCTTGTTGGGAACACAAAGGTTCTTTTCAGTTGCAAACTCCACTCCATACATATATAAGGTTAGGTACTAGCTCCAACACGGTTTTACAGTGAAAACTGCAGGAACATCAATCCGGCACAAGGAAAAAACTGAGAAAACAGAGGAAAAGTTTCTCCTGCAACCCGTTCCCTTTGTGCTATATGAACGAACGTCTCTCCACATGCTCAGTTCTGATAGATAACTGTGTGTTAAAACCGTCCTTCACCTAGCTGGTTGGTAACACAATGCTTATTTTCAGTTGCAAACTCCACTCCATACATATATATGGGTAGGTACTAGCTCCAAATCGCTTTTACAGTGAAAACTGAAGGAACTTCAAACCGGCACTAGGAAACAGACTGAGAAACCTGTGTAAAAGTTTCTCCTGCAAACAATTCCCTTGGTGCTAGGTGAACGAACGTCACTCCACAGGCTCAGTTCTCAGAGATAAGTGTGTGTGAAAGCCGTCCTTCACCTAGCTTGTTGGGAACACAAAGATTCTTTTCAGTTGCAATCTCAACTATATAGATATATATGGGTTGGTACTAGCTCCAACTCGGTTTTACGGTGAAACTGCAGGAACTTCAAACTGACACTAGGGAACAGACTGAGAAAGCAGAGTAAAAGTTTCTCCTGCAACCCGTTCCCTTGGTGCTAGATCAACGAACGTCTCTCCACATGTTAAATTCTGAGAGATAAGTGTGTGTGAAGCCGTTCTTCACATAGTTTGTTGGGAAAACAATGTTTATTTTCAGTTGCAAATTCCACTCCATACGTATATATGGGGAGTTACTAGCTCCAAATCGGATTTACAGTTAAAACTGCAGGAAATTCAAACCGGCACTAGGAAAGAGACTGAGAAACCAGAGTAAAATTTTCTCCTGCAACACGTTCCCTTTGTGCTAGATGACCGGACGTCTCTCCACGTGCTCAGTTCTGAGAGATTCGTGGGTGTGAAAGCCGTACTTCACCTAGCTTGTTGGGAACACAAAGTTTCTCTTCAGTTGCAAACTCCACTAAATACATATATAAGGGGAGGTACAATCTCCAACTCGGTTTTACAGTGAAAACTGCAGGAACTTCAAACCGGCACTAGGAAACAGACTGAGAAACAAGTGTAAAAATTTCCCCTGCAACCCGTTCCCTTGGTGCTAGATGAACGAACGCCTCTCCACAAGCTTAGATCGGAGAGATATGTGTGTATGAAAGCCGTCCTACATCTAGCTTGTTGGGAACACCAAGTCTCTTTTCAGTGGCAAAATCCACTCCATACATATATATGGGGAGGTTCTAGCACCAACTCGGTTTTACAGTGAAAAATGCAGGAACTTCAAACCGGCATTAGGAAACAGACTGAGAAACCAGAGTAAAAGTTTCTCCTGCAACCCGTTCCCTTGGTGCTAGGTGAACGAACGTCTCTCCACATGCTCAGTTCTGAGAGATAAGTGTGTGTGAAAGTCGTACTTCACCTAGGTTATTGGGAACACAAACGTTCTTTTCAGTTGCAAACATCAATCCATTCATATATATGAGGAGATACTAGCTGCGACACGGTTTTACAGTGAAAACTGCAGGAACTTCAAACCGGCACTAGGAAACAGACTGAGAAACAAGTGTAAAAGTTTCCCCTGCAACCCGTTCCCTTGGTGCTAGATGAACGAACGTCTCTCCACAAGCTTAGATCGGAGAGATATGTGTGTATGAAAGCCGTCCTACATCTAGCTTGTTGGGAACACCAAGTCTCTTTTCAGTGGCAAAATCCACTCCATACATATATATGGGGAGGTACAAGCTCCAACTCTGTGTAACAGTGAAAACTGCAGGAACTTCAAACCAGCACTAGGAAACAGGCTGAAAAAGCCGAGTAAATTTTCTCCTGCAACCCGTTCCCTTGGTGCTAGATGAACGAAAGTCTCTCCTCAAGCTTAAATCTGAGACATAATTCTGTATGAAAGCCGTCCTTCACCTAGCTTGTTGGGAACACAAAGTTTCTTTTCAGTGGCAAACTCCACCCCATATATATATATATAGGGGGGTACTAGCCCCAATTCGGTTTTACAGTGAAAACTGAAGGAAATTCAAACCGGCACTAAGAAACACAGTGAGAAACCAGAGTAAAACTTTCTCCTGCAACCCGTTCCCTTTGTGCTAGATGAACGAACGTCTCTCCACAAGCTTAGTTCTGAGAGATAAGTGTGTGTGAAAGCCGACCTTCACCTAGCTTGTTGGGAACACAAAGATTCTTTACGGATTCAAACACCATTCCATACATTTATAGGGGTAGGTTCTAACTCAAATTCGGTTTTACAGTGAAAACTGCAGGAATTTCAAACCGGCACTAGGAAACAGACTGAGAAACCAGAGTAAAACTTTCCCCTGCAACCCGTTCCCTTGGTGCTAGATGAACGAACGTCTCTCCACATGCTCAGTTCTGACAGATAACTGAGTGTGAAAGCCGTCCTTCACCTAGCTTGTTGTTAACACAAAGTTTCTTTTCAGTTGCAAACTCCACTACATACATATATATGGGTAGGTTCTAGCACCAACTCGGTTTTACAGTGAAAAATGCAGGAACTTCAAACCAGCAGTAGGAAACAGACTGAGAAACCAGAGTAAAAGTTTCTCCTGCAACCCGTTCCCTTGGTGCTAGGTGAACGAACGTCTCTCCACATACTCAGTTCTGAGAGATAAGTGTGTGTGAAGTCGTACTTCACCTAGGTTATTGGGAACACAAACGTTCTTTTCAGTTGCAAACATCAATCCATTCATATATATGAGGAGATACTAGCTGCGACACGGTTTTACAGTGAAAACTGCAGGAACTTCAAACCGACACTAGGAAACAGACTGAGAAACCAGAGTAAAATTTCTCCTGCAAACCGTTCCCTTTGTGCTAGATGAACGAACGTCTCTCCACATGCTCAGTTCTGAGGGTTAAGTGTGTGTGAAAGCCGTCCTTCACCTAGCTTGTTGGGAACACAAAGTTTCTTTTCATTTGCAAACTCCATTCCATACATATATATGGGTAGGTTCTAGCACCAACTCTGTTTTACAGTGAAAATTGCAGGAACTTCAAACCGGCACTAGGAAACAGACTGAGAAACAAGAGTAAAAGTTTCTCCAGCAACCCGTTCCCTTGGTGCTAGATGAACGAACGTCTCTCCATATGCTCAGTTCTGAGAGATAAGTGTGTGTGAAAGCCGTCTTCACCTAGCTTGTTGGGAAAACAATGTTTATATTCAGTTGCAAATTCCACTCCATACATATATATGGGGTGGTAATAGCTCCAATTCGGATTTACAGTGCAAAATGCAGGAAATTCAAACCGGCACTAGGAAACCGACTGAGAAACCAGAGTAAAATTTCTCCTGCAAACCGTTCCCTTTGTGCTAGATGAACGAACGTCTCTCCTCAAGCTTAAATCTGAGAGATAAGTGTGTATGAAAGCCGTCCTTCACCTAGCTTGTTGGGAACACAAAGTTTCTTTTCAGTGGCAAACTTCACTCCATACATATATATGGGGCGGTACTAGTCCCAATTCGGTTTTACAGTGAAAACTGAAGGAAATTCAAACCGGCACTAAGAAACACAGTGAGAAACCAGAGTAAAAGTTTCTCCTGCAAACCGTTCCCTTTGTGCTAGATGAACGAACGTCTCTCCACAAGCTTAGTTCTGAGAGATAAGTGTGTGTGAAATCCGCCCTTCACCTAGCTTGTTGGGAACACAAAGTTTCTTTTCGGCTTCAAACACCATTCCATGCATATATAGGGGTAGGTTGTAGCTCAAATTCGGTTTTACAGTGAAAACTGCAGAAAATTCAAACAGGAACTAGGAAACAGACTGAGAAACCAGAGTAAAACTTTACACTGCAAAACGTTCCCTTGGTGCTAGATGAACGAACGTCTCTCCACATGCTCAGTTCTGAGAGATAAGTGTGTGTGAAAGCCGTACTTCAACTTGCATGTTGTTAACACAAAGTTTATTTCAATTGCAAACCCCACTCCATACATATATATGGGGAGGTACTAGCACCAACTCGGTTTTACAGTGAAAACTGCAGGAACTTCAAACCGGCAGTAGGAAACAGACTGAGAAACCAGAGTAAAAGTTTCTCCTGCAACCCGTTCCCTTGGTGCTAGGTGAACGAACGTCTCTCCACATGCTCAGTTCTGAGAGATAAGTGTGTGTGAAAGTCGTACTTCACCTAGGTTATTGGGAACCCAAACGTTCTTTTCAGTTGCAAACACCAATCCATTCATATATATGAGGAGATACTAGCTCCGACACGGTTTTACAGTGAAAACTGCAGGAACTTCAAACCGGCACTAGGAAACAGACTGAGAAAACAGAGTAATATTTTCCCCTGCAACCCGTTCCCTTGGTGCTAGGTGAACGAACGTCTCTCCACATACTCAGTTCTGAGAGATAACAGTGTGTGAAAGCCGTCCTTCAGCTAGCTTGTTGGGAACACAAAGTTTCTTTTCAGTTGCAAACTCCATTCAATACATATATAGGGGGAGGTACTATCTTAAACTCCTTTTTACAGTGAAAACTGCAGGAACTTCCAACCGGCACTAGGAAACAGACTGAGAAACCAGAGTAAAAGTTTCTCCTGCAACCCGTTCCCTTGGTGCTAGGTGAACGAACGTCTCTCCACATGCTCAGTTCTGAGTGTTAAGTGTGTGTGAAAGCCGTACTTCACCTAGCTTGTTGGGAACACAAAGTTTCTTTTCATTTGCAAACTCCACTCCATACATATATAAGGGGAGGTACTAGATCCAACTCGATTTTACAGTGAAAATTCAGGAACTTCAAACCGGCACTAGGAAACAGACTGAGAAACCAGAGTAAAAGTTTCTCCTTCAACCCGATCCCTTGGTGCTAGATGAACGAATGTCTCTCCACAAGCTTAGTTCTGAGAGATAAGTGTGTGTGAAAGCCGTCCTTCACCTAGCTTGTTGGGAACACAAAGGTTCTTTTCAGTTGCAAACTCCACTCCATACATATATAAGGTTAGGTACTAGCTCCAACACGGTTTTACAGTGAAAACTGCAGGAACATCAATTCGGCACAAGGAAAAAACTGAGAAAACAGAGGAAAAGTTTCTCCTGCAACCCGTTCCCTTTGTGCTATATGAACGAACGTCTCTCCACATGCTCAGTTCTGATAGATAACTGTGTGTTAAAACCGTCCTTCACCTAGCTGGTTGGTAACACAATGCTTATTTTCAGTTGCAAACTCCTCTCCATACATATATATGGGTAGGTACTAGCTCCAAATCGCTTTTACAGTGAAAACTGAAGGAACTTCAAACCGGCACTAGGAAACAGACTGAGAAACCTGTGTAAAAGTTTCTCCTGCAAACAATTCCCTTGGTGCTAGGTGAACGAACGTCACTCCACAGGCTCAGTTCTCAGAGATAAGTGTGTGTGAAAGCCGTCCTTCACCTAGCTTGTTGGGAACACAAAGATTCTTTTCAGTTGCAATCTCAACTATATAGATATATATGGGTTGGTACTAGCTCCAACTCGGTTTTACGGTGAAACTGCAGGAACTTCAAACTGACACTAGGGAACAGACTGAGAAAGCAGAGTAAAAGTTTCTCCTGCAACCCGTTCCCTTTGTCCTAGATGAACGAACGTCTCTCCACATGTTAAATTCTGAGAGATAAGTGTGTGTGAAGCCGTTCTTCACATAGTTTGTTGGGAAAACAATGTTTATTTTCAGTTGCAAATTCCACTCCATACGTATATATGGGGAGTTACTAGCTCCAAATCGGATTTACAGTTAAAACTGCAGGAAATTCAAACCGGCACTAGGAAAGAGACTGAGAAACCAGAGTAAAATTTTCTCCTGCAACATGTTCCCTTTGTGCTAGATGACCGGACGTCTCTCCACGTGCTCAGTTCTGAGAGATTCGTGGGTGTGAAAGCCGTACTTCACCTAGCTTGTTGGGAACACAAAGTTTCTCTTCAGTTGCAAACTCCACTAAATACATATATAAGGGGAGGTACAATCTCCAACTCGGTTTTACAGTGAAAACTGCAGGAACTTCAAACCGGCACTAGGAAACAGACTGAGAAACAAGTGTAAAAATTTCCCCTGCAACCCGTTCCCTTGGTGCTAGATGAACGAACGCCTCTCCACAAGCTTAGATCGGAGAGATATGTGTGTATGAAAGCCGTCCTACATCTAGCTTGTTGGGAACACCAAGTCTCTTTTCAGTGGCAAAATCCACTCCATACATATATATGGGGAGGTTCTAGCACCAACTCGGTTTTACAGTGAAAAATGCAGGAACTTCAAACCGGCATTAGGAAACAGACTGAGAAACCAGAGTAAAAGTTTCTCCTGCAACCCGTTCCCTTGGTGCTAGGTGAACGAACGTCTCTCCACATGCTCAGTTCTGAGAGATAAGTGTGTGTGAAAGTCGTACTTCACCTAGGTTATTGGGAACACAAACGTTCTTTTCAGTTGCAAACATCAATCCATTCATATATATGAGGAGATACTAGCTGCGACACGGTTTTACAGTGAAAACTGCAGGAACTTCAAACCGGCACTAGGAAACAGACTGAGAAACAAGTGTAAAAGTTTCCCCTGCAACCCGTTCCCTTGGTGCTAGATGAACGAACGTCTCTCCACAAGCTTAGATCGGAGAGATATGTGTGTATGAAAGCCGTCCTACATCTAGCTTGTTGGGAACACCAAGTCTCTTTTCAGTGGCAAAATCCACTCCATACATATATATGGGGAGGTACAAGCTCCAACTCTGTGTAACAGTGAAAACTGCAGGAACTTCAAACCAGCACTAGGAAACAGGCTGAAAAAGCCGAGTAAATTTTCTCCTGCAACCCGTTCCCTTGGTGCTAGATGAACGAAAGTCTCTCCTCAAGCTTAAATCTGAGACATAATTCTGTATGAAAGCCGTCCTTCACCTAGCTTGTTGGGAACACAAAGTTTCTTTTCAGTGGCAAACTCCACCCCATATATATATATATAGGGGGGTACTAGCCCCAATTCGGTTTTACAGTGAAAACTGAAGGAAATTCAAACCGGCACTAAGAAACACAGTGAGAAACCAGAGTAAAACTTTCTCCTGCAACCCGTTCCCTTTGTGCTAGATGAACGAACGTCTCTCCACAAGCTTAGTTCTGAGAGATAAGTGTGTGTGAAAGCCGACCTTCACCTAGCTTGTTGGGAACACAAAGATTCTTTACGGATTCAAACACCATTCCATACATTTATAGGGGTAGGTTCTAACTCAAATTCGGTTTTACAGTGAAAACTGCAGGAATTTCAAACCGGCACTAGGAAACAGACTGAGAAACCAGAGTAAAACTTTCCCCTGCAACCCGTTCCCTTGGTGCTAGATGAACGAACGTCTCTCCACATGCTCAGTTCTGACAGATAACTGAGTGTGAAAGCCGTCCTTCACCTAGCTTGTTGTTAACACAAAGTTTCTTTTCAGTTGCAAACTCCACTACATACATATATATGGGTAGGTTCTAGCACCAACTCGGTTTTACAGTGAAAAATGCAGGAACTTCAAACCAGCAGTAGGAAACAGACTGAGAAACCAGAGTAAAAGTTTCTCCTGCAACCCGTTCCCTTGGTGCTAGGTGAACGAACGTCTCTCCACATACTCAGTTCTGAGAGATAAGTGTGTGTGAAGTCGTACTTCACCTAGGTTATTGGGAACACAAACGTTCTTTTCAGTTGCAAACATCAATCCATTCATATATATGAGGAGATACTAGCTGCGACACGGTTTTACAGTGAAAACTGCAGGAACTTCAAACCGACACTAGGAAACAGACTGAGAAACCAGAGTAAAATTTCTCCTGCAAACCGTTCCCTTTGTGCTAGATGAACGAACGTCTCTCCACATGCTCAGTTCTGAGGGTTAAGTGTGTGTGAAAGCCGTCCTTCACCTAGCTTGTTGGGAACACAAAGTTTCTTTTCATTTGCAAACTCCATTCCATACATATATATGGGTAGGTTCTAGCACCAACTCTGTTTTACAGTGAAAATTGCAGGAACTTCAAACCGGCACTAGGAAACAGACTGAGAAACAAGAGTAAAAGTTTCTCCAGCAACCCGTTCCCTTGGTGCTAGATGAACGAACGTCTCTCCATATGCTCAGTTCTGAGAGATAAGTGTGTGTGAAAGCCGTCTTCACCTAGCTTGTTGGGAAAACAATGTTTATATTCAGTTGCAAATTCCACTCCATACATATATATGGGGTGGTAATAGCTCCAATTCGGATTTACAGTGCAAAATGCAGGAAATTCAAACCGGCACTAGGAAACCGACTGAGAAACCAGAGTAAAATTTCTCCTGCAAACCGTTCCCTTTGTGCTAGATGAACGAACGTCTCTCCTCAAGCTTAAATCTGAGAGATAAGTGTGTATGAAAGCCGTCCTTCACCTAGCTTGTTGGGAACACAAAGTTTCTTTTCAGTGGCAAACTTCACTCCATACATATATATGGGGCGGTACTAGTCCCAATTCGGTTTTACAGTGAAAACTGAAGGAAATTCAAACCGGCACTAAGAAACACAGTGAGAAACCAGAGTAAAAGTTTCTCCTGCAAACCGTTCCCTTTGTGCTAGATGAACGAACGTCTCTCCACAAGCTTAGTTCTGAGAGATAAGTGTGTGTGAAATCCGCCCTTCACCTAGCTTGTTGGGAACACAAAGTTTCTTTTCGGCTTCAAACACCATTCCATGCATATATAGGGGTAGGTTGTAGCTCAAATTCGGTTTTACAGTGAAAACTGCAGAAAATTCAAACAGGAACTAGGAAACAGACTGAGAAACCAGAGTAAAACTTTACACTGCAAAACGTTCCCTTGGTGCTAGATGAACGAACGTCTCTCCACATGCTCAGTTCTGAGAGATAAGTGTGTGTGAAAGCCGTACTTCAACTTGCATGTTGTTAACACAAAGTTTATTTCAATTGCAAACCCCACTCCATACATATATATGGGGAGGTACTAGCACCAACTCGGTTTTACAGTGAAAACTGCAGGAACTTCAAACCGGCAGTAGGAAACAGACTGAGAAACCAGAGTAAAAGTTTCTCCTGCAACCCGTTCCCTTGGTGCTAGGTGAACGAACGTCTCTCCACATGCTCAGTTCTGAGAGATAAGTGTGTGTGAAAGTCGTACTTCACCTAGGTTATTGGGAACCCAAACGTTCTTTTCAGTTGCAAACACCAATCCATTCATATATATGAGGAGATACTAGCTCCGACACGGTTTTACAGTGAAAACTGCAGGAACTTCAAACCGGCACTAGGAAACAGACTGAGAAAACAGAGTAATATTTTCCCCTGCAACCCGTTCCCTTGGTGCTAGGTGAACGAACGTCTCTCCACATACTCAGTTCTGAGAGATAACAGTGTGTGAAAGCCGTCCTTCAGCTAGCTTGTTGGGAACACAAAGTTTCTTTTCAGTTGCAAACTCCATTCAATACATATATAGGGGGAGGTACTATCTTAAACTCCTTTTTACAGTGAAAACTGCAGGAACTTCCAACCGGCACTAGGAAACAGACTGAGAAACCAGAGTAAAAGTTTCTCCTGCAACCCGTTCCCTTGGTGCTAGGTGAACGAACGTCTCTCCACATGCTCAGTTCTGAGTGTTAAGTGTGTGTGAAAGCCGTACTTCACCTAGCTTGTTGGGAACACAAAGTTTCTTTTCATTTGCAAACTCCACTCCATACATATATAAGGGGAGGTAATAGATCCAACTCGATTTTACAGTGAAAATTCAGGAACTTCAAACCGGCACTAGGAAACAGACTGAGAAACCAGAGTAAAAGTTTCTCCTTCAACCCGATCCCTTGGTGCTAGATGAACGAATGTCTCTCCACAAGCTTAGTTCTGAGAGATAAGTGTGTGTGAAAGCCGTCCTTCACCTAGCTTGTTGGGAACACAAAGGTTCTTTTCAGTTGCAAACTCCACTCCATACATATATAAGGTTAGGTACTAGCTCCAACACGGTTTTACAGTGAAAACTGCAGGAACATCAATCCGGCACAAGGAAAAAACTGAGAAAACAGAGGAAAAGTTTCTCCTGCAACCCGTTCCCTTTGTGCTATATGAACGAACGTCTCTCCACATGCTCAGTTCTGATAGATAACTGTGTGTTAAAACCGTCCTTCACCTAGCTGGTTGGTAACACAATGCTTATTTTCAGTTGCAAACTCCACTCCATACATATATATGGGTAGGTACTAGCTCCAAATCGCTTTTACAGTGAAAACTGAAGGAACTTCAAACCGGCACTAGGAAACAGACTGAGAAACCTGTGTAAAAGTTTCTCCTGCAAACAATTCCCTTGGTGCTAGGTGAACGAACGTCACTCCACAGGCTCAGTTCTCAGAGATAAGTGTGTGTGAAAGCCGTCCTTCACCTAGCTTGTTGGGAACACAAAGATTCTTTTCAGTTGCAATCTCAACTATATAGATATATATGGGTTGGTACTAGCTCCAACTCGGTTTTACGGTGAAACTGCAGGAACTTCAAACTGACACTAGGGAACAGACTGAGAAAGCAGAGTAAAAGTTTCTCCTGCAACCCGTTCCCTTTGTACTAGATGAACGAACGTCTCTCCACATGTTAAATTCTGAGAGATAAGTGTGTGTGAAGCCGTTCTTCACATAGTTTGTTGGGAAAACAATGTTTATTTTCAGTTGCAAATTCCACTCCATACGTATATATGGGGAGTTACTAGCTCCAAATCGGATTTACAGTTAAAACTGCAGGAAATTCAAACCGGCACTAGGAAAGAGACTGAGAAACCAGAGTAAAATTTTCTCCTGCAACACGTTCCCTTTGTGCTAGATGACCGGACGTCTCTCCACGTGCTCAGTTCTGAGAGATTCGTGGGTGTGAAAGCCGTACTTCACCTAGCTTGTTGGGAACACAAAGTTTCTCTTCAGTTGCAAACTCCACTAAATACATATATAAGGGGAGGTACAATCTCCAACTCGGTTTTACAGTGAAAACTGCAGGAACTTCAAACCGGCACTAGGAAACAGACTGAGAAACAAGTGTAAAAATTTCCCCTGCAACCCGTTCCCTTGGTGCTAGATGAACGAACGCCTCTCCACAAGCTTAGATCGGAGAGATATGTGTGTATGAAAGCCGTCCTACATCTAGCTTGTTGGGAACACCAAGTCTCTTTTCAGTGGCAAAATCCACTCCATACATATATATGGGGAGGTTCTAGCACCAACTCGGTTTTACAGTGAAAAATGCAGGAACTTCAAACCGGCAGTAGGAAACAGACTGAGAAACCAGAGTAAAAGTTTCTCCTGCAACCCGTTCCCTTGGTGCTAGGTGAACGAACGTCTCTCCACATGCTCAGTTCTGAGAGATAAGTGTGTGTGAAAGTCGTACTTCACCTAGGTTATTGGGAACACAAACGTTCTTTTCAGTTGCAAACATCAATCCATTCATATATATGAGGAGATTCTAGCTGCGACACGGTTTTACAGTGAAAACTGCAGGAACTTCAAACCGGCACTAGGAAACAGACTGAGAAACAAGTGTAAAAGTTTCCCCTGCAACCCGTTCCCTTGGTGCTAGATGAACGAACGTCTCTCCACAAGCTTAGATCGGAGAGATATGTGTGTATGAAAGCCGTCCTACATCTAGCTTGTTGGGAACACCAAGTCTCTTTTCAGTGGCAAAATCCACTCCATACATATATATGGGGAGGTACAAGCTCCAACTCTGTTTAACAGTGAAAACTGCAGGAACTTCAAACCGCCACAAGGAAACAGGCTGAAAAAGCCGAGTAAATTTTCTCCTGCAACCCGTTCCCTTGGTGCTAGATGAACGAAAGTCTCTCCTCAAGCTTAAATCTGAGACATAATTCTGTATGAAAGCCGTCCTTCACCTAGCTTGTTGGGAACACAAAGTTTCTTTTCAGTGGCAAACTCCACCCCATATATATATATATATAGGGGGGTACTAGCCCCAATTCGGTTTTACAGTGAAAACTGAAGGAAATTCAAACCGGCACTAAGAAACACAGTGAGAAACCAGAGTAAAACTTTCTCCTGCAACCCGTTCCCTTTGTGCTAGATGAACGAAAGTCTCTCCACAAGCTTAGTTCTGAGAGATAAGTGTGTGTGAAAGCCGACCTTCACCTAGCTTGTTTGGAACACAAAGATTCTTTACGGATTCAAACACCATTCCATACATATATAGGGGTAGGTTCTAACTCAAATTCGGTTTTACAGTGAAAACTGCAGGAATTTCAAACCGGCACTAGGAAACAGACTGAGAAACCAGAGTAAAACTTTCCCCTGCAACCCGTTCCCTTGGTGCTAGATGAACGAACGTCTCTCCACATGCTCAGTTCTGACAGATAAGTGAGTGTGAAAGCCGTCCTTCACCTAGCTTGTTGTTAACACAAAGTTTCTTTTCAGTTGCAAACTCCACTACATACATATATATGGGTAGGTTCTAGCACCAACTCTGTTTTACAGTGAAAATTGCAGGAACTTCAAACCGGCACTAGGAAACAGACTGAGAAACAAGAGTAAAAGTTTCTCCAGCAACCCGTTCCCTTGGTGCTAGATGAACGAACGTCTCTCCATATGCTCAGTTCTGAGAGATAAGTGTGTGTGAAAGCCGTCTTCACCTAGCTTGTTGGGAAAACAATGTTTATATTCAGTTGCAAATTCCACTCCATACATATATATGGGGAGGTAATAGCTCCAATTCGGATTTACAGTGCAAAATGCAGGAAATTCAAACCGGCACTAGGAAACCGACTGAGAAACCAGAGTAAAATTTCTCCTGCAAACCGTTCCCTTTGTGCTAGATGAACGAACGTCTCTCCTCAAGCTTAAATCTGAGAGATAAGTGTGTATGAAAGCCGTCCTTCACCTAGCTTGTTGGGAACACAAAGTTTCTTTTCAGTGGCAAACTTCACTCCATACATATATATGGGGCGGTACTAGTCCCAATTCGGTTTTACAGTGAAAACTGAAGGAAATTCAAACCGGCACTAAGAAACACAGTGAGAAACCAGAGTAAAAGTTTCTCCTGCAAACCGTTCCCTTTGTGCTAGATGAACGAACGTCTCTCCACAAGCTTAGTTCTGAGAGATAAGTGTGTGTGAAATCCGCCCTTCACCTAGCTTGTTGGGAACACAAAGTTTCTTTTCGGCTTCAAACACCATTCCATGCATATATAGGGGTAGGTTGTAGCTCAAATTCGGTTTTACAGTGAAAACTGCAGAAAATTCAAACAGGAACTAGGAAACAGACTGAGAAACCAGAGTAAAACTTTACACTGCAAAACGTTCCCTTGGTGCTAGATGAACGAACGTCTCTCCACATGCTCAGTTCTGAGAGATAAGTGTGTGTGAAAGCCGTACTTCAACTTGCATGTTGTTAACACAAAGTTTATTTCAATTGCAAACCCCACTCCATACATATATATGGGGAGGTACTAGCACCAACTCGGTTTTACAGTGAAAACTGCAGGAACTTCAAACCGGCAGTAGGAAACAGACTGAAAAACCAGAGTAAAAGTTTCTCCTGCAACCCGTTCCCTTGGTGCTAGGTGAACGAAAGTCTCTCCACATGCTCAGTTCTGAGAGATAAGTGTGTGTGAAAGTCGTACTTCATCTAGGTTATTGGGAACCCAAACGTTCTTTTCAGTTGCAAACACCAATCCATTCATATATATGAGGAGATACTAGCTCCGACACGGTTTTACAGTGAAAACTGCAGGAACTTCAAACCGGCACTAGGAAACAGACTGAGAAAACAGAGTAATATTTTCCCCTGCAACCCGTTCCCTTGGTGCTAGGTGAACGAACGTCTCTCAACATACTCAGTTCTGAGAGATAACAGTGTGTGAAAGCCGTCCTTCAGCTAGCTTGTTGGGAACACAAAGTTTCTTTTCAGTTGCAAACTCCATTCAATACATATATAGGGGGAGGTACTATCTTAAACTCCTTTTTACAGTGAAAACTGCAGGAACTTCCAACCGGCACTAGGAAACAGACTGAGAAACCAGAGTAAAAGTTTCTCCTGCAACCCGTTCCCTTGGTGCTAGGTGAACGAACGTCTCTCCACATGCTCAGTTCTGAGTGTTAAGTGTGTGTGAAAGACGTACTTCACCTAGCTTGTTGGGAACACAAAGTTTCTTTTCATTTGCAAACTCCACTCCATACATATATAAGGGGAGGTACTAGATCCAACTCGATTTTACAGTGAAAATTCAGGAACTTCAAACCGGCACTAGGAAACAGACTGAGAAACCAGAGTAAAAGTTTCTCCTTCAACCCGATCCCTTGGTGCTAGATGAACGAATGTCTCTCCACAAGCTTAGTTCTGAGAGATAAGTGTGTGTGAAAGCCGTCCTTCACCTAGCTTGTTGGGAACACAAAGGTTCTTTTCAGTTGCAAACTCCACTCCATACATATATAAGGTTAGGTACTAGCTCCAACACGGTTTTACAGTGAAAACTGCAGGAACATCAATCCGGCACAAGGAAAAAACTGAGAAAACAGAGGAAAAGTTTCTCCTGCAACCCGTTCCCTTTGTGCTATATGAACGAACGTCTCTCCACATGCTCAGTTCTGATAGATAACTGTGTGTTAAAACCGTCCTTCACCTAGCTGGTTGGTAACACAATGCTTATTTTCAGTTGCAAACTCCACTCCATACATATATATGGGTAGGTACTAGCTCCAAATCGCTTTTACAGTGAAAACTGAAGGAACTTCAAACCGGCACTAGGAAACAGACTGAGAAACCTGTGTAAAAGTTTCTCCTGCAAACAATTCCCTTGGTGCTAGGTGAACGAACGTCACTCCACAGGCTCAGTTCTCAGAGATAAGTGTGTGTGAAAGCCGTCCTTCACCTAGCTTGTTGGGAACACAAAGATTCTTTTCAGTTGCAATCTCAACTATATAGATATATATGGGTTGGTACTAGCTCCAACTCGGTTTTACGGTGAAACTGCAGGAACTTCAAACTGACACTAGGGAACAGACTGAGAAAGCAGAGTAAAAGTTTCTCCTGCAACCCGTTCCCTTGGTGCTAGATCAACGAACGTCTCTCCACATGTTAAATTCTGAGAGATAAGTGTGTGTGAAGCCGTTCTTCACATAGTTTGTTGGGAAAACAATGTTTATTTTCAGTTGCAAATTCCACTCCATACGTATATATGGGGAGTTACTAGCTCCAAATCGGATTTACAGTTAAAACTGCAGGAAATTCAAACCGGCACTAGGAAAGAGACTGAGAAACCAGAGTAAAATTTTCTCCTGCAACACGTTCCCTTTGTGCTAGATGACCGGACGTCTCTCCACGTGCTCAGTTCTGAGAGATTCGTGGGTGTGAAAGCCGTACTTCACCTAGCTTGTTGGGAACACAAAGTTTCTCTTCAGTTGCAAACTCCACTAAATACATATATAAGGGGAGGTACAATCTCCAACTCGGTTTTACAGTGAAAACTGCAGGAACTTCAAACCGGCACTAGGAAACAGACTGAGAAACAAGTGTAAAAATTTCCCCTGCAACCCGTTCCCTTGGTGCTAGATGAACGAACGCCTCTCCACAAGCTTAGATCGGAGAGATATGTGTGTATGAAAGCCGTCCTACATCTAGCTTGTTGGGAACACCAAGTCTCTTTTCAGTGGCAAAATCCACTCCATACATATATATGGGGAGGTTCTAGCACCAACTCGGTTTTACAGTGAAAAATGCAGGAACTTCAAACCGGCAGTAGGAAACAGACTGAGAAACCAGAGTAAAAGTTTCTCCTGCAACCCGTTCCCTTGGTTCTAGGTGAACGAACGTCTCTCCACATGCTCAGTTCTGAGAGATAAGTGTGTGTGAAAGTCGTACTTCACCTAGGTTATTGGGAACACAAACGTTCTTTTCAGTTGCAAACATCAATCCATTCATATATATGAGGAGATACTAGCTGCGACACGGTTTTACAGTGAAAACTGCAGGAACTTCAAACCGGCACTAGGAAACAGACTGAGAAACAAGTGTAAAAGTTTCCCCTGCAACCCGTTCCCTTGGTGCTAGATGAACGAACGTCTCTCCACAAGCTTAGATCGGAGAGATATGTGTGTATGAAAGCCGTCCTACATCTAGCTTGTTGGGAACACCAAGTCTCTTTTCAGTGGCAAAATCCACTCCATACATATATATGGGGAGGTACAAGCTCCAACTCTGTTTAACAGTGAAAACTGCAGGAACTTCAAACCGGCACTAGGAAACAGGCTGAAAAAGCCGAGTAAATTTTCTCCTGCAAACCGTTCCCTTGGTGCTAGATGAACGAAAGTCTCTCCTCAAGCTTAAATCTGAGACATAATTCTGTATGAAAGCCGTCCTTCACCTAGCTTGTTGGGAACACAAAGTTTCTTTTCAGTGGCAAACTCCACCCCATATATATATATATAGGGGGGTACTAGCCCCAATTCGGTTTTACAGTGAAAACTGAAGGAAATTCAAACCGGCACTAAGAAACACAGTGAGAAACCAGAGTAAAACTTTCTCCTGCAACCCGTTCCCTTTGTGCTAGATGAACGAAAGTCTCTCCACAAGCTTAGTTCTGAGAGATAAGTGTGTGTGAAAGCCGACCTTCACCTAGCTTGTTTGGAACACAAAGATTCTTTACGGATTCAAACACCATTCCATACATATATAGGGGTAGGTTCTAACTCAAATTCGGTTTTACAGTGAAAACTGCAGGAATTTCAAACCGGCACTAGGAAACAGACTGAGAAACCAGAGTAAAACTTTCCCCTGCAACCCGTTCACTTGGTGCTAGATGAACGAACGTCTCTCCACATGCTCAGTTCTGACAGATAAGTGAGTGTGAAAGCCGTCCTTCACCTAGCTTGTTGTTAACACAAAGTTTCTTTTCAGTTGCAAACTCCACTACATACATATATATGGGTAGGTTCTAGCACCAACTCTGTTTTACAGTGAAAATTGCAGGAACTTCAAACCGGCACTAGGAAACAGACTGAGAAACAAGAGTAAAAGTTTCTCCAGCAACCCGTTCCCTTGGTGCTAGATGAACGAACGTCTCTCCATATGCTCAGTTCTGAGAGATAAGTGTGTGTGAAAGCCGTCTTCACCTAGCTTGTTGGGAAAACAATGTTTATATTCAGTTGCAAATTCCACTCCATACATATATATGGGGAGGTAATAGCTCCAATTCGGATTTACAGTGCAAAATGCAGGAAATTCAAACCGGCACTAGGAAACCGACTGAGAAACCAGAGTAAAATTTCTCCTGCAAACCGTTCCCTTTGTGCTAGATGAACGAACGTCTCTCCTCAAGCTTAAATCTGAGAGATAAGTGTGTATGAAAGCTGTCCTTCACCTAGCTTGTTGGGAACACAAAGTTTCTTTTCAGTGGCAAACTTCACTCCATACATATATATGGGGCGGTACTAGTCCCAATTCGGTTTTACAGTGAAAACTGAAGGAAATTCAAACCGGCACTAAGAAACACAGTGAGAAACCAGAGTAAAAGTTTCTCCTGCAAACCGTTCCCTTTGTGCTAGATGAACGAACGTCTCTCCACAAGCTTAGTTCTGAGAGATAAGTGTGTGTGAAATCCGCCCTTCACCTAGCTTGTTGGGAACACAAAGTTTCTTTTCGGCTTCAAACACCATTCCATGCATATATAGGGGTAGGTTGTAACTCAAATTCGGTTTTACAGTGAAAACTGCAGAAAATTCAAACAGGAACTAGGAAACAGACTAAGAAACCAGAGTAAAACTTTACACTGCAAAACGTTCCCTTGGTGCTAGATGAACGAACGTCTCTCCACATGCTCAGTTCTGAGAGATAAGTGTGTGTGAAAGCCGTACTTCACCTTGCATGTTGTTAACACAAAGTTTATTTCAATTGCAAACCCCACTCCATACATATATATGGGGAGGTACTAGCACCAACTCGGTTTTACAGTGAAAACTGCAGGAACTTCAAACCGGCAGTAGGAAACAGACTGAGAAACCAGAGTAAAAGTTTCTCCTGCAACCCGTTCCCTTGGTGCTAGGTGAACGAACGTCTCTCCACATGCTCAGTTCTGAGAGATAAGTGTGTGTGAAAGTCGTACTTCACCTAGGTTATTGGGAACCCAAACGTTCTTTTCAGTTGCAAACACCAATCCATTCATATATATGAGGAGATACTAGCTCCGACACGGTTTTACAGTGAAAACTGCAGGAACTTCAAACCGGCACTAGGAAACAGACTGAGAAAACAGAGTAATATTTTCCCCTGCAACCCGTTCCCTTGGTGCTAGGTGAACGAACGTCTCTCCACATACTCAGTTCTGAGAGATAACAGTGTGTGAAAGCCGTCCTTCACCTAGCTTGTTGGGAACACAAAGTTTCTTTTCATTTGCAAACTCCACTCCATACATATATAAGGGGAGGTACTAGATCCAACTCGATTTTACAGTGAAAATTCAGGAACTTCAAACCGGCACTAGGAAACAGACTGAGAAACCAGAGTAAAAGTTTCTCCTTCAACCCGATCCCTTGGTGCTAGATGAACGAATGTCTCTCCACAAGCTTAGTTCTGAGAGATAAGTGTGTGTGAAAGCCGTCCTTCACCTAGCTTGTTGGGAACACAAAGGTTCTTTTCAGTTGCAAACTCCACTCCATACATATATAAGGTTAGGTACTAGCTCCAACACGGTTTTACAGTGAATACTGCAGGAACATCAATCCGGCACAAGGAAAAAACTGAGAAAACAGAGGAAAAGTTTCTCCTGCAACCCGTTCCCTTTGTGCTATATGAACGAACGTCTCTCCACATGCTCAGTTCTGATAGATAACTGTGTGTTAAAACCGTCCTTCACCTAGCTGGTTGGTAACACAATGCTTATTTTCAGTTGCAAACTCCACTCCATACATATATATGGGTAGGTACTAGCTCCAAATCGCTTTTACAGTGAAAACTGAAGGAACTTCAAACCGGCACTAGGAAACAGACTGAGAAACCTGTGTAAAAGTTTCTCCTGCAAACAATTCCCTTGGTGCTAGGTGAACGAACGTCACTCCACAGGCTCAGTTCTCAGAGATAAGTGTGTGTGAAAGCCGTCCTTCACCTAGCTTGTTGGGAACACAAAGATTCTTTTCAGTTGCAATCTCAACTATATAGATATATATGGGTTGGTACTAGCTCCAACTCGGTTTTACGGTGAAACTGCAGGAACTTCAAACTGACACTAGGGAACAGACTGAGAAAGCAGAGTAAAAGTTTCTCCTGCAACCCGTTCCCTTGGTGCTAGATCAACGAACGTCTCTCCACATGTTAAATTCTGAGAGATAAGTGTGTGTGAAGCCGTTCTTCACATAGTTTGTTGGGAAAACAATGTTTATTTTCAGTTGCAAATTCCACTCCATACGTATATATGGGGAGTTACTAGCTCCAAATCGGATTTACAGTTAAAACTGCAGGAAATTCAAACCGGCACTAGGAAAGAGACTGAGAAACCAGAGTAAAATTTTCTCCTGCAACACGTTCCCTTTGTGCTAGATGACCGGACGTCTCTCCACGTGCTCAGTTCTGAGAGATTCGTGGGTGTGAAAGCCGTACTTCACCTAGCTTGTTGGGAACACAAAGTTTCTCTTCAGTTGCAAACTCCACTAAATACATATATAAGGGGAGGTACAATCTCCAACTCGGTTTTACAGTGAAAACTGCAGGAACTTCAAACCGGCACTAGGAAACAGACTGAGAAACAAGTGTAAAAATTTCCCCTGCAACCCGTTCCCTTGGTGCTAGATGAACGAACGCCTCTCCACAAGCTTAGATCGGAGAGATATGTGTGTATGAAAGCCGTCCTACATCTAGCTTGTTGGGAACACCAAGTCTCTTTTCAGTGGCAAAATCCACTCCATACATATATATGGGGAGGTTCTAGCACCAACTCGGTTTTACAGTGAAAAATGCAGGAACTTCAAACCGGCAGTAGGAAACAGACTGAGAAACCAGAGTAAAAGTTTCTCCTGCAACCCGTTCCCTTGGTGCTAGGTGAACGAACGTCTCTCCACATGCTCAGTTCTGAGAGATAAGTGTGTGTGAAGGTCGTACTTCACCTAGGTTATTGGGAACACAAATGTTCTTTTCAGTTGCAAACATCAATCCATTCATATATATGAGGAGATACTAGCTGCGACACGGTTTTACAGTGAAAACTGCAGGAACTTCAAACCGGCACTAGGAAACAGACTGAGAAACAAGTGTAAAAGTTTCCCCTGCAACCCGTTCCCTTGGTGCTAGATGAACGAACGTCTCTCCACAAGCTTAGATCGGAGAGATATGTGTGTATGAAAGCCGTCCTACATCTAGCTTGTTGGGAACACCAAGTCTCTTTTCAGTGGCAAAATCCACTCCATACATATATATGGGGAGGTACAAGCTCCAACTCTGTTTAACAGTGAAAACTGCAGGAACTTCAAACCGGCACTAGGAAACAGGCTGAAAAAGCCGAGTAAATTTTCTCCTGCAACCCGTTCCCTTGGTGCTAGATGAACGAAAGTCTCTCCTCAAGCTTAAATCTGAGACATAATTCTGTATGAAAGCCGTCCTTCACCTAGCTTGTTGGGAACACAAAGTTTCTTTTCAGTGGCAAACTCCACCCCATATATATATATATATAGGGGGGTACTAGCCCCAATTCGGTTTTACAGTGAAAACTGAAGGAAATTCAAACCGGCACTAAGAAACACAGTGAGAAACCAGAGTAAAACTTTCTCCTGCAACCCGTTCCCTTTGTGCTAGATGAACGAACGTCTCTCCACAAGCTTAGTTCTGAGAGATAAGTGTGTGTGAAAGCCGACCTTCACCTAGCATGTTGGGAACACAAAGATTCTTTACGGATTCAAACACCATTCCATACATATATAGGGGTAGGTTCTAACTCAAATTCGGTTTTACAGTGAAAACTGCAGGAATTTCAAACCGGCACTAGGAAACAGACTGAGAAACCAGAGTAAAACTTTCCCCTGCAACCCGTTCCCTTGGTGCTAGATGAACGAACGTCTCTCCACATGCTCAGTTCTGACAGATAAGTGAGTGTGAAAGCCGTCCTTCACCTAGCTTGTTGTTAACACAAAGTTCCTTTTCAGTTGCAAACTCCACTACATACATATATATGGGTAGGTTCTAGCACCAACTCGGTTTTACAGTGAAAAATGCAGGAACTTCAAACCAGCAGTAGGAAACAGACTGAGAATCCAGAGTAAAAGTTTCTCCTGCAACCCGTTCCCTTGGTGCTAGGTGAACGAACGTCTCTCCACATACTCAGTTCTGAGAGATAAGTGTGTGTGAAATCGTACTTCACCTAGGTTATTGGGAACACAAACGTTCTTTTCAGTTGCAAACATCAATCCATTCATATATATGAGGAGATACTAGCTGCGACACGGTTTTACAGTGAAAACTGCAGGAACTTCAAACCGACACTAGGAAACAGACTGAGAAACCAGAGTAAAATTTCTCCTGCAAACCGTTCCCCTTGTGCTAGATGAACGAACGTCTCTACACATGCTCAGTTCTGAGGGTTAAGTGTGTGTGAAAGCCGTCCTTCACCTAGCTTGTTGGGAACACAAAGTTTCTTTTCATTTGCAAACTCCATTCCATACATATATAAGGGGAGGTACTAGCTCCAACTCGATTTTACAATGAAAATTCAGGAACTTCAAACCGGCACTAGGAAACAGACTGAGAAACCAGAGTAAAAGTTTCTCCTGCAACCCGATCCCTTGGTGCTAGATGAACGAACGTCTCTCCACAAGCTTAGTTCTGAGAGATAAGTATGTGTGAAAGCCGTCCTTCACCTAGCTTGTTGGGAACACAAAGGTTCTTTTCAGTTGCAAACTCCACTCCAAACATATATAAGGTTAGGTACTAGCTCCAACTCGGTTTTACAGTGAAAACTGCAGGAACATCAATCCGGCACAAGGAAAGAAACTGAGAAAACAGAGGAAAAGTTTCTCCTGCAACCCGTTCCCTTCGTGCTATATGAACGAACGTCTCTCCACATGGTCAGTTCTGATAGATAATTGTGTGTTAAAACCGTCCTTCACCTAGCTTGTTGGGAACACAATGCTTATTTTCAGTTGCAAACTCCACTCCATACATATATATGGGAAGGTTCTAGCTCCAAATCGGTTTTACAGTGAAAACTGCAGGAACATCAAACCGGCACTAGGAAACAGAGTGAGAAACCTGTGTAAAAGTTTCTCCTGCAAACAATTCCCTTGGTGCTAGGTGAACGAACGTCACTCCACATGCTCAGTTCTCAGAGATAAGTGTGTGTGAAAGCCGTCCTTCACCTAGCTTGTTGGGAACACAAAGATTCTTTTCAGTTGCAATCTCCACTATATAGATATATATGGGGAGGTACTAGCTCCAACTCTGTTTTACGGTGAAAACAGCAGGAACTTCAAACTGGCACTAGGAAACAGACTGAGAAACCAGAGTAAAAGTTTCTCCTGCAACCCGTTGCCTTGGTCCTAGATCAACGAACGTCTCTCCACATGTTAAGTTCTGAGAGATAAGTGTGTGTGAAACCGTTCTTCACATAGTTTGTTGGGAAAACAATGTTTATTTTCAGTTGCAAATTCCACTCCATACATATATATGGGGAGGTACTAGCTCCAAATCGGATTTACAGTGAAAAATGCAGGAAATTCAAACAAGCACTAGGAAACAGTCTGACATACCAGAGTAAAATTTTCTCCTGCAACCCGTTCCCTTTGTGCTTGATGAACGAACGTCTATCCATATGCTCAGTTCTGAGAGATAAGAGTGTGTGAACGCCGTCCTTCACCTATGTTGTTCGGAAAACAAAGTTTCTTCTCAGTTGCAAACTCCACTTTATATATATATATGGGGAGGTACTAGCTCCAACTCTGTTTTACAGTGAAAATTGCAGGAAATTCAAACGGGCACTAGGAAACAGACTGAGAAACCAGAGTAAAAGTTTCCCTTGCAACCCGTTCTCTTGGTGCTAGATGAACGAACGTCTCCCCACATGCTCAGTTCTGAGAGATTAGTGTGTGTGAAAGCCGCCCTTCACCTAGCTCGTTGGGAACACAAAGTTTTTTTTCAGTTGCAAACTCCACTCCTACATATATATAGGGAGGTACTAGCCCCAACTCGTTTTTACAGTGAAAAGTGCAGGAACTTCAAACCGGCACTAGGAAACAGACTGAGAATATAGAGTAAAAGTTTCTCCTGCAACCCGTTCCCTTGGTGCTCGTTGAACGAAAATCTCTCCACAAGATCAGTTCTGAGACATAATTGTGTGTTAACGCCGTCCTTCACCTAGCTTGTTGGGAACAAAAAGTTTCTTTTCAGTTGCAAATTCCACTCCATACATATATAGGGGTAGGTACAAGCTCCGACTCGGTTTTACAGTGAAAACTACAGGAACTTCAAACCGGCAGTAGGAAACAGACTGAGAAACCAGAGTAAAAGTTTCTACTGCAACCAGTTCCATTCGTGCTACATGAACGCACGTCTCTCCACATGTTCAGTTCTGAGGGATAAGTGTTTGTGAACGCCGTACTTCACCTAGATTGTTGGGAACACAAAGTTTCTTTTCAGTTGCATACTCCACTCCACACATATATATGGGGAGGTACTAGCTCCAACTCTGTTTTATAGTGAAAACTGCTGGAACTTCAAACCGGCACTAGGAAAAAGACTGAGAAAACAGAGTAAAAGTTTCTACTGCAATCCGTTCCCTTCGTGCTACATGAACGAACGTCTCTCCACATGCTCAGTTCTGAGATATAAGTGTGTTATAGACGCTGTTAAACTGCATTGTTGGGAACACAAAATATCTTTTCAGTTGCAAACTCCACTCCATATATATATATCGGGAGGTACTAGCTCCAACTCGGTTTTACAGTGAAAAATGCAGGATATTCAAACCGGCACTAGGAAACAGACTGAGAAACCAGAGTAAAAGTTTCTCCTGCAAACCGTTCCCTTGGTGCTAGATGAATGAACGTCTCTCCACATGCTCAGTTCTGAGAGAGAAGTGTGTGTGAAAGCCGCCTTCACCTAGCTTGTTGGGAACACAAAGTTTTTTTTCAGTTGCTAACTCCACTCCATACATATATATAGGGAGGTACAAGCTCCAAAACGTTTTTACAGTGAAAAGTGCAGGAACTTCAAACCGGCACTAGGAAACAGACTGAGAAACCAGAGTAAAAGTTTCTCCTGCAACCCGTTCACTATGTGCTAGATGAACGAACGTCTCTCCACATGCTCAGATCTGAGAGATAAGTGTGTTAAAGCCGTCCTTCACCTAGCTTGTTGGGAACACAAGATTCTTTTGAGTTGCAAATTCCACTCCATACATATATATGGGGATGTACAAGCTCCAACTCGGTTTTACAGTGAAAAATGCAGGAACTTCATAACGGCACTAGGAAACAGACTGAGAAACCAGAGTAATAGTTACTCCCGCATCCCGTTCCCTTTGTGCTAAATGAACGAATGTATCTCCACATGCTCAGTTCTGAGAGATAAGTGTGTGTGAAAGCCGTCCTTCACCAAGCTTTTTGAGAACACAAAGTTTCTTTTCAGTTGTAAACTCCACTCCATACATATATATGGGGAGGTTGAAGCTCCAAATCGGTTTTACAGTGTAAATTGCAGGAACTTCAAACCGGCATTAAGAAACAGACTGAGAAACCAGAGTAAAAATTTCTCCTGCAACCCGTTCCTTTGGTGCTAGTTGAACGAACATCTCTCCACATGCTCAGTTCTGAGACATAAGTGTGTGTTAACGCCGTCCTTCACCTAGCTTGTTGGGAACACAAAGGTTCTTTTCAGTTGCAAACTCCAGTCCATACATATATATGGGGAGGTACTTGCTCCAACTCGGTTTTACAGTGAAAACTGCAGGAACTTCAAACTGGCACTAGGAAACAGCCTAAGAAACCAGAGTAAAATTTCTCCTGCAACCCTTTCCCTTTGAGCTAGATGAACGAACGTCTCTCCACATGCTCAATTCTGAGAGATAAGTGTGTGTTAAAGCCGTCCTTCACCTAGCTTTTTGGGAACACAAAGTTTCTCTTCAGTTGCAAACTCCACTCCATACATATATAAGGGGATGTACTAGCTCCAACTCGGTTTTACAGTGAAAACTGCAGGAACTTCAAACCGGCACTAGGAAACAGACTGAGAAACAAGTGTAAAAGTTTCCCCTGCAGCCCGTTCCCTTGGTGCTAGATGAAAGAACGTCTCACCACAAGCTTAGATCGGAGAGATATTTGTGTATGAAAGCCGTCCTTAATCTAGCTTGTTGGGAACACCAAGTTTCTTTTCAGTGGCAAAATCCACTCCATACATATATATGGGGAGGTACAAGCTCCAAATCTGTTTTACAGTGAAAACTGCAGGAACTTCAAACCGGCACTAGGAAACAGGCTGAAAAACCAGAGTAAAAGTTCTCCTGCAACCCGTTCCCTTGGTGCTAGATGAACGAACGTCTCTCCTCAAGCTTAAATCTGAGAGATAATTGTGTATGAAAGCCGTCCTTCACCTAGCTTGTTGGGAACACAAAGTTTCTTTTCAGTGGCAAACTCCACTCCATACATATATATGGGGGGGTACTAGCCCCAATTCGGTTTTACAGTGAAAACTGAAGGAAATTCAAACCGGCACTAAGAAACACAGTGAGAAACTAGAGTAAAACTTTCTCCTGCAACCCGTTCCCTTTGTGCTAGATGAACGAACGTCTCTCCACATTCTCAGTTCTGAGAGATAAGTGTGTGTGAAAGCCGTCTTCACCTAGCTTGTTGGGAAAACAATGTTTATATTCAGTTGCAAATTCCACTCCATACATATATATGGGGAGGTAATAGTTCCAATTCGGATTTACAGTGCAAAATGCAGGAAATTCAAACCGGCACTAGGAAACCGACTCAGAAACCAGAGTAAAAGTTTCTACTGCAAACCGTTCCCTTGGTCCTAGATCAACGAACGTCTCTCCACATGTTAAGTTCTGAGAGATAAGTGTGTGTGAAGCCGTTCTTCACATAGTTTGTTGGGAAAACAATGTTTATTTTCATTTGCAAATTCCACTCCATACATATATATGGGGGGGTACTAGCCCCAATTCGGTTTTACAGTGAAAACTGAAGGAAATTCAAACCGGCACTAAGAAACACAGTGAGAAACCAGAGTAAAAGTTTCTCCTGCAACCCGTTCCCTTTGTGCTAGATGAACGAACATCTCTCCACATGCTCAGTTCTGAGAGATAAGTGTGTGTGAAAGCCGTCCTTCACCTAACTTGTTGGGAACACAAAATTCCTTTTCGGCTTCAAACACCATTCAATACATATATGATGGGAGGTTCTAGCTCAAATTCGGTTTTACAGTGAAAAGTGCAGGAAATTCAAACAGGAACTAGGAAACAGTCTGAGAATCCAGAGTAAAACTTTCCCCTGGAACACGTTCCCTTGGTGCTAGATGAACGAACTTCTCTCCACATGCTAAGTTCTGAGAGATAAGTGTGTGTGAAAGCCGTCCTTCACCTATCTTGATGGGAACACAAAGTTTCTTTTCAGTTGCAAACTCCACTCCTTGCATATATAGGGGGATTTACCAGATCAAACTCGTGTTTACAGTGAAAACTGCAGGAACTTCAAACCGGCAGTAGGAAACAGACTGAGAAACCAGAGTAAAAGTTTCTACTGCAACCAGTTCCATTCGTGCTACATGAACGCACGTCTCTCCACATGTTCAGTTCTGAGGGATAAGTGTTTGTGAACGCCGTACTTCACCTAGATTGTTGGGAACACAAAGTTTCTTTTCAGTTGCATACTCCACTCCACACATATATATGGGGAGGTACTAGCTCCAACTCTGTTTTATAGTGAAAACTGCTGGAACTTCAAACCGGCACTAGGAAAAAGACTGAGAAAACAGAGTAAAAGTTTCTACTGCAATCCGTTCCCTTCGTGCTACATGAACGAACGTCTCTCCACATGCTCAGTTCTGAGATATAAGTGTGTTATAGACGCTGTTAAACTGCATTGTTGGGAACACAAAATATCTTTTCAGTTGCAAACTCCACTCCATATATATATATCGGGAGGTACTAGCTCCAACTCGGTTTTACAGTGAAAAATGCAGGATATTCAAACCGGCACTAGGAAACAGACTGAGAAACCAGAGTAAAAGTTTCTCCTGCAAACCGTTCCCTTGGTGCTAGATGAATGAACGTCTCTCCACATGCTCAGTTCTGAGAGAGAAGTGTGTGTGAAAGCCGCCTTCACCTAGCTTGTTGGGAACACAAAGTTTTTTTTCAGTTGCTAACTCCACTCCATACATATATATAGGGAGGTACAAGCTCCAAAACGTTTTTACAGTGAAAAGTGCAGGAACTTCAAACCGGCACTAGGAAACAGACTGAGAAACCAGAGTATAAGTTTCTCCTGCAACCCGTTCACTATGTGCTAGATGAACGAACGTCTCTCCACATGCTCAGATCTGAGAGATAAGTGTGTTAAAGCCGTCCTTCACCTAGCTTGTTGGGAACACAAGATTCTTTTGAGTTGCAAATTCCACTCCATACATATATATGGGGATGTACAAGCTCCAACTCGGTTTTACAGTGAAAAATGCAGGAACTTCATAACGGCACTAGGAAACAGACTGAGAAACCAGAGTAATAGTTACTCCCGCATCCCGTTCCCTTTGTGCTAAATGAACGAATGTATCTCCACATGCTCAGTTCTGAGAGATAAGTGTGTGTGAAAGCCGTCCTTCACCAAGCTTTTTGAGAACACAAAGTTTCTTTTCAGTTGTAAACTCCACTCCATACATATATATGGGGAGGTTGAAGCTCCAAATCGGTTTTACAGTGTAAATTGCAGGAACTTCAAACCGGCATTAAGAAACAGACTGAGAAACCAGAGTAAAAATTTCTCCTGCAACCCGTTCCTTTGGTGCTAGTTGAACGAACATCTCTCCACATGCTCAGTTCTGAGACATAAGTGTGTGTTAACGCCGTCCTTCACCTAGCTTGTTGGGAACACAAAGGTTCTTTTCAGTTGCAAACTCCAGTCCATACATATATATGGGGAGGTACTTGCTCCAACTCGGTTTTACAGTGAAAACTGCAGGAACTTCAAACTGGCACTAGGAAACAGCCTAAGAAACCAGAGTAAAATTTCTCCTGCAACCCTTTCCCTTTGAGCTAGATGAACGAACGTCTCTCCACATGCTCAATTCTGAGAGATAAGTGTGTGTTAAAGCCGTCCTTCACCTAGCTTTTTGGGAACACAAAGTTTCTCTTCAGTTGCAAACTCCACTCCATACATATATAAGGGGATGTACTAGCTCCAACTCGGTTTTACAGTGAAAACTGCAGGAACTTCAAACCGGCACTAGGAAACAGACTGAGAAACAAGTGTAAAAGTTTCCCCTGCAGCCCGTTCCCTTGGTGCTAGATGAAAGAACGTCTCACCACAAGCTTAGATCGGAGAGATATTTGTGTATGAAAGCCGTCCTTAATCTAGCTTGTTGGGAACACCAAGTTTCTTTTCAGTGGCAAAATCCACTCCATACATATATATGGGGAGGTACAAGCTCCAAATCTGTTTTACAGTAAAAACTGCAGGAACTTCAAACCGGCACTAGGAAACAGGCTGAAAAACCAGAGTAAAAGTTCTCCTGCAACCCGTTCCCTTGGTGCTAGATGAACGAACGTCTCTCCTCAAGCTTAAATCTGAGAGATAATTGTGTATGAAAGCCGTCCTTCACCTAGCTTGTAGGGAACACAAAGTTTCTTTTCAGTGGCAAACTCCACTCCATACATATATATGGGGGGGTACTAGCCCCAATTCGGTTTTACAGTGAAAACTGAAGGAAATTCAAACCGGCACTAAGAAACACAGTGAGAAACCAGAGTAAAACTTTCTCCTGCAACCCGTTCCCTTTGTGCTAGATGAACGAACGTCTCTCCACATTCTCAGTTCTGAGAGATAAGTGTGTGTGAAAGCCGTCTTCACCTAGCTTGTTGGGAAAACAATGTTTATATTCAGTTGCAAATTCCACTCCATACATATATATGGGGAGGTAATAGTTCCAATTCGGATTTACAGTGCAAAATGCAGGAAATTCAAACCGGCACTAGGAAACCGACTCAGAAACCAGAGTAAAAGTTTCTACTGCAAACCGTTCCCTTGGTCCTAGATCAACGAACGTCTCTCCACATGTTAAGTTCTGAGAGATAAGTGTGTGTGAAGCCGTTCTTCACATAGTTTGTTGGGAAAACAATGTTTATTTTCATTTGCAAATTCCACTCCATACATATATATGGGGGGGTACTAGCCCCAATTCGGTTTTACAGTGAAAACTGAAGGAAATTCAAACCGGCACTAAGAAACACAGTGAGAAACCAGAGTAAAATTTCTCCTGCAACCCGTTCCCTTTGTGCTAGATGAACGAACATCTCTCCACATGCTCAGTTCTGAGAGATAAGTGTGTGTGAAAGCCGTCCTTCACCTAACTTGTTGGGAACACAAAATTCCTTTTCGGCTTCAAACACCATTCAATACATATATGATGGGAGGTTCTAGCTCAAATTCGGTTTTACAGTGAAAAGTGCAGGAAATTCAAACAGGAACTAGGAAACAGACTGAGAATCCAGAGTAAAACTTTCCCCTGGAACACGTTCCCTTGGTGCTAGATGAACGAACTTCTCTCCACATGCTAAGTTCTGAGAGATAAGTGTGTGTGAAAGCCGTCCTTCACCTATCTTGATGGGAACACAAAGTTTCTTTTCAGTTGCAAACTCCACTCCTTGCATATATAGGGGGATTTACCAGATCAAACTCGTGTTTACAGTGAAAACTGCAGGAACTTCAAACCGGCAGTAGGAAACAGACTGAGAAACCAGAGTAAAAGTTTCTACTGCAACCAGTTCCATTCGTGCTACATGAACGCACGTCTCTCCACATGTTCAGTTCTGAGGGATAAGTGTTTGTGAACGCCGTACTTCACCTAGATTGTTGGGAACACAAAGTTTCTTTTCAGTTGCATACTCCACTCCACACATATATATGGGGAGGTACTAGCTCCAACTCTGTTTTATAGTGAAAACTGCTGGAACTTCAAACCGGCACTAGGAAAAAGACTGAGAAAACAGAGTAAAAGTTTCTACTGCAATCCGTTCCCTTCGTGCTACATGAACGAACGTCTCTCCACATGCTCAGTTCTGAGATATAAGTGTGTTATAGACGCTGTTAAACTGCATTGTTGGGAACACAAAATATCTTTTCAGTTGCAAACTCCACTCCATATATATATATCGGGAGGTACTAGCTCCAACTCGGTTTTACAGTGAAAAATGCAGGATATTCAAACCGGCACTAGGAAACAGACTGAGAAACCAGAGTAAAAGTTTCTCCTGCAAACCGTTCCCTTGGTGCTAGATGAATGAACGTCTCTCCACATGCTCAGTTCTGAGAGAGAAGTGTGTGTGAAAGCCGCCTTCACCTAGCTTGTTGGGAACACAAAGTTTTTTTTCAGTTGCTAACTCCACTCCATACATATATATAGGGAGGTACAAGCTCCAAAACGTTTTTACAGTGAAAAGTGCAGGAACTTCAAACCGGCACTAGGAAACAGACTGAGAAACCAGAGTAAAAGTTTCTCCTGCAACCCGTTCACTATGTGCTAGATGAACGAACGTCTCTCCACATGCTCAGATCTGAGAGATAAGTGTGTTAAAGCCGTCCTTCACCTAGCTTGTTGGGAACACAAGATTCTTTTGAGTTGCAAATTCCACTCCATACATATATATGGGGATGTACAAGCTCCAACTCGGTTTTACAGTGAAAAATGCAGGAACTTCATAACGGCACTAGGAAACAGACTGAGAAACCAGAGTAATAGTTACTCCCGCATCCCGTTCCCTTTGTGCTAAATGAACGAATGTATCTCCACATGCTCAGTTCTGAGAGATAAGTGTGTGTGAAAGCCGTCCTTCACCAAGCTTTTTGAGAACACAAAGTTTCTTTTCAGTTGTAAACTCCACTCCATACATATATATGGGGAGGTTGAAGCTCCAAATCGGTTTTACAGTGTAAATTGCAGGAACTTCAAACCGGCATTAAGAAACAGACTGAGAAACCAGAGTAAAAATTTCTCCTGCAACCCGTTCCTTTGGTGCTAGTTGAACGAACATCTCTCCACATGCTCAGTTCTGAGACATAAGTGTGTGTTAACGCCGTCCTTCACCTAGCTTGTTGGGAACACAAAGGTTCTTTTCAGTTGCAAACTCCAGTCCATACATATATATGGGGAGGTACTTGCTCCAACTCGGTTTTACAGTGAAAACTGCAGGAACTTCAAACTGGCACTAGGAAACAGCCTAAGAAACCAGAGTAAAATTTCTCCTGCAACCCTTTCCCTTTGAGCTAGATGAACGAACGTCTCTCCACATGCTCAATTCTGAGAGATAAGTGTGTGTTAAAGCCGTCCTTCACCTAGCTTTTTGGGAACACAAAGTTTCTCTTCAGTTGCAAACTCCACTCCATACATATATAAGGGGATGTACTAGCTCCAACTCGGTTTTACAGTGAAAACTGCAGGAACTTCAAACCGGCACTAGGAAACAGACTGAGAAACAAGTGTAAAAGTTTCCCCTGCAGCCCGTTCCCTTGGTGCTAGATGAAAGAACGTCTCACCACAAGCTTAGATCGGAGAGATATTTGTGTATGAAAGCCGTCCTTAATCTAGCTTGTTGGGAACACCAAGTTTCTTTTCAGTGGCAAAATCCACTCCATACATATATATGGGGAGGTACAAGCTCCAAATCTGTTTTACAGTGAAAACTGCAGGAACTTCAAACCGGCACTAGGAAACAGGCTGAAAAACCAGAGTAAAAGTTCTCCTGCAACCCGTTCCCTTGGTGCTAGATGAACGAACGTCTCTCCTCAAGCTTAAATCTGAGAGATAATTGTGTATGAAAGCCGTCCTTCACCTAGCTTGTTGGGAACACAAAGTTTCTTTTCAGTGGCAAACTCCACTCCATACATATATATGGGGGGGTACTAGCCCCAATTCGGTTTTACAGTGAAAACTGAAGGAAATTCAAACCGGCACTAAGAAACACAGTGAGAAACCAGAGTAAAACTTTCTCCTGCAACCCGTTCCCTTTGTGCTAGATGAACGAACGTCTCTCCACATTCTCAGTTCTGAGAGATAAGTGTGTGTGAAAGCCGTCTTCACCTAGCTTGTTGGGAAAACAATGTTTATATTCAGTTGCAAATTCCACTCCATACATATATATGGGGAGGTAATAGTTCCAATTCGGATTTACAGTGCAAAATGCAGGAAATTCAAACCGGCACTAGGAAACCGACTCAGAAACCAGAGTAAAAGTTTCTACTGCAAACCGTTCCCTTGGTCCTAGATCAACGAACGTCTCTCCACATGTTAAGTTCTGAGAGATAAGTGTGTGTGAAGCCGTTCTTCACATAGTTTGTTGGGAAAACAATGTTTATTTTCATTTGCAAATTCCACTCCATACATATATATGGGGGGGTATTAGCCCCAATTCGGTTTTACAGTGAAAACTGAAGGAAATTCAAACCGGCACTAAGAAACACAGTGAGAAACCAGAGTAAAAGTTTCTCCTGCAACCCGTTCCCTTTGTGCTAGATGAACGAACATCTCTCCACATGCTCAGTTCTGAGAGATAAGTGTGTGTGAAAGCCGTCCTTCACCTAACTTGTTGGGAACACAAAATTCCTTTTCGGCTTCAAACACCATTCAATACATATATGATGGGAGGTTCTAGCTCAAATTCGGTTTTACAGTGAAAAGTGCAGGAAATTCAAACAGGAACTAGGAAACAGACTGAGAATCCAGAGTAAAACTTTCCCCTGGAACACGTTCCCTTGGTGCTAGATGAACGAACTTCTCTCCACATGCTAAGTTCTGAGAGATAAGTGTGTGTGAAAGCCGTCCTTCACCTATCTTGATGGGAACACAAAGTTTCTTTTCAGTTGCAAACTCCACTCCTTGCATATATAGGGGGATTTACCAGATCAAACTCGTGTTTACAGTGAAAACTGCAGGAACTTCAAACCGGCACTAGGAAACGGACTGAGAAACCAGAGAAAAGTTTCTACTGCAACCCATTCCCTTGGTGCTAGGTGAACGAACGTCTCTCCACATGCTCAGTTCTGACAGATATGTGTGTGAAAGTCGTCTTTCAACTAGCTTCTTGGGAACACAAATATTCTTTTCAGTTGCAAACTCCACTCCATACATATATATGGGTAGGTACTAGCACCAACTCGTTTTTACAGTGAAAACTGCAGGAACTTCAAACCGGAACTAGGAAACAGACTGAGAAACCAGAGTAAAATTTCTCCTGCAACCCGTTCCCTTGGTGCGAGGTGAACGAACGTCTCTCCACATGCTCAGTTCTGAGAGATAAGTGTGTGTGAAAGTCGTACTTCACCTAGGTTATTGGGAACACAAACGTTCTTTTCAGTTGCAAATACCAATCCATTCATATATATGAGGAGATACTAGCTCCGACACGGTATTACAGTGAAAACTGCAGGCACATCAAACCGGCCATAGGAAACAGACTGAGAATACAGAGTAAAAGTTACTCCTGCAACTCGTTCCCTTGGTGCTAGATGAACGAACGTCTCTCCACATGCTCAGTTCTGATAAATAATTGTGTGTGAAACCCATCATTCACCTAGCTTGTTGGGAACACACAGATTCTTTTCAGTTGCAAACTCCAGTATATAGATATATATGTTGAGGTACAAGCTCCAACTCGGTTTTACGGTGAAAACTGCAGGAACTCCAAACCGGCACTAGGAAACAGACTGAGAATCCAGAGTAAAAGTTTCTCCTGCAACCCGTTCCCTTGGTGCTAGATCAACGAAAGTCTCTCCACATGTTAAGTTCTGAGAGATAAGTGTGTGTGAAAGCCGCACTTCAGCTAGCTTGTTGGGAACACAAAGTTTCTTTTCAGTTGCAAACACCACTCCATATATATATATGGGTAGGTACTAGCTCCAACCCTGTTTTACAGTGAAAACTGCAGGAACATCAAACAGGCACTAGGAAACAGACTGAGAAACCAGAGTAAAAGTTACTCCTGCAACCCGTTCCCTTTGTGCTAGATGAACGAACGTCTCTCCACATGCTCAGTTCTGAGAGATAAATGTGTGAAAGCTGTTCTTCACCTAGCTTGTTGGGAACACAAAGTTTCTTTTCAGTTACAAACTCCACTCCATACATATATATGGGTAGGTAAAAGCTCCAACTCGGTTTTACAGTGAAAACTGCAGGAATATCAAACCAGCACTAGGAAACAGACTGAGAAACCAGAGTAAAAGTTTCTTCTGCAAACTATTCCCTTGGTGCTAGATGAACGAAAGTCTCTCCACATGCTCAGTTCTGATAGATAAGTGTGTGTGAAAGCCGTCCTTCACCTAGCTTGTTGGGAACAGAAAGTTTCTTTTCAGTAGAAAAATTCCATCCATACATATATATGGGGAGGTACTAGCTCCAACTCTGTTTTACAGTGAAAACTGCAGGAACTTCAAACCGGCAGTAGGAAACAGAATGAGAAACCAGAGTAAAAGTTTCTCCTGCAACCCGTTCCCTTGGTGCTAGGTGAACGAACGTCTCTCCACATGCTCAGTTCTGATAGATAAGTGTGTGTGAAAGTCGTACTTCACCTAGGTTATTGGGAACACAAACGTTTTTTTCAGTTGCAAACATCAATCCATTCATATATATGAGGAGATACTATCTCCGACACGGTTTTACAGTGAAAACTGCAGGAACTTCAAACCGGCACTAGGAAAAAGACTGAGAAAACAGAGTAATAGTTTCTCCTGCAACCCGTTCCCTTGGTGCTAGGTGAACGAACGTCTCTCCACATACTCAGTTCTGAGAGATAAGTGTGTGTGAAAGCCGTCATTCACCTAGCTTGTTGGGAACACAAAGTTTCTTTTCAGTTGCAAACTCCATTCCATACATATATAGGGGGAGGTACAAGCTCCAACTCCTTTTTACAGTGAAAACTGCAGGAACTTCAAACCGGCACTAGGAAACAGACTGAGAAACCAGAGTAAAAGTTTCTCCTGCAACCCGATCCCTTGGTGCTAGATGAACGAACGTCTCTCCACAAGCTTAGTTCTGAGAGATAAGTGTGTGTGAAAGCCGTCCTTCACCTAGCTTGTTGGGAACACAAAGGTTCTTTTCAGTTGCAAACTCCACTCCATACATATATAAGGTTAGGTAATAGCTCCAACTCGGTTTTACAGTGAAAACTGCAGGAACATCAATCCGGCACAAGGAAAGAAACTGAGAAAACAGAAGAAAAGTTTCTCCTGCAACCCGTTCCCTTTGTGCTATATGAACGAACGTGTCTCCACATGGTCAGTTCTGATAGATAATTGTGTGTTAAAACCGTCCTTCACCTAGCTTGTTGGGAACACAATGCTTATTTTCATTTGCAAACTCCACTCCATACATATATATGGGAAGGTACTAGCTCCAAATCGGTTTTACAGTGAAAACTGCAGGAAAATCAAACCGACACTAGGAAACAGACTGAGAAACCTGTGTAAAAGTTTCTCCTGCAAACAATTCCCTTGGTGCTAGGTGAACGAACGTCACTCCACATGCTCAGTTCTCAGAGATAAGTGTGTGTGAAAGCCGTCCTTCACCTAGCTTGTTGGGAACACAAAGATTCTTTTCAGTTGCAATCTCAACTATATATATATATATGGGGAGGTACTAGCTCCAACTCGGTTTTACGGTGAAAACTGCAGGAACTTCAAACTGGCACTAGGAAACAGACTGAGAAACCAGAGTAAAAGTTTCTCCTGCAACCCGTTCCCTTGGTGCTAGATGAACGAACGTCTCTCCACAAGCTTAGATCGGAGAGATATGTGTGTATGAAAGCCGTCCTTAATCTAGCTTGTTGGGAACACCAAGTTTCTTTTCAGTGGCAAAATCCACTGCATACATATATATGGGGAGGTACAAGCTCCAACTCTTTTTAACAGTGAAAACTGCAGGAACTTCAAACCGGCACTAGGAAACAGGCTGAAAAACCAGAGTAAATTTTCTCCTGCAACCCGTTCCCTTGGTGCTAGATGATCGAACGTTTCTCCTCAAGCTTAAATCTGAGAGATAATTCTGTATGAAGGCCGTCCTTCACCTAGCTTGTTGTGAACACAAAGTTTCTTTTCAGTGGCAAACTCCACCCCATACATATATATGGGGTTTTACTAGCCCCAATTCGGTTTTACAGTGAAAACTGAAGGAAATTGAAACCAGCACTAAGAAACATAGTTAGAAACCAGAGTAAACGTTTCTCCTGCAACCCGTTCCCTTTGTGCTAGATGAACGAACGTCTCTCCACAAGCTTTGTTCTGAGAGATAAGTGTGTGTGAAAGTCGTACTTCACCTAGGTTATTGGGAACACAAACGTTTTTTTCAGTTGCAAACATCAATCCATTCATATATATGAGGAGATACTATCTCCGACACGGTTTTACAGTGAAAACTGCAGGAACTTCAAACCGGCACTAGGAAAAAGACTGAGAAAACAGAGTAATAGTTTCTCCTGCAACCCGTTCCCTTGGTGCTAGGTGAACGAACGTCTCTCCACATACTCAGTTCTGAGAGATAAGTGTGTGTGAAAGCCGTCATTCACCTAGCTTGTTGGGAACACAAAGTTTCTTTTCAGTGGCAAACTCCACTCCATACATATATATGGGGGGGTACTAGCCCCAATTCGGTTTTACAGTGAAAACTGAAGGAAATTCAAACCGGCACTAAGAAACACAGTGAGAAACCAGAGTAAAAGTTTCTCCTGCAACCCGTTCCCTTTGTGCTAGATGAACGAACGTCTCTCCACATTCTCAGTTCTGAGAGATAAGTGTGTGTGAAAGCCGTACTTCACCTATCTTGTTGGGAACACAAAGTTTCTTTTCGGCTTCAAACACCATTCTATACATATATGATGGGAGGTTCTAGCTCAAATTCGGTTTTACAGTGAAAAGTGCAGGAAATTCAAACAGGAACTAGGAAACAGACTGAGAAACCAGAGTAAAACTTTCCCCTGAAACCCGTTCCCTTGGTGCTAGATGAACGAACGTCTCTCCACATGCTAAGTTCTGAGAGATAAGTGTGTGTGAAAGCCGTCCTTCACCTAGCTTGTTGGGAACACAAAGATTCTTTTCAGTTGCAATCTCCACTATATAGATATATATGGGGAGGTACTAGCTCCAACTCGGTTTTACGGTG
Source organism: Camelus bactrianus (assembly GCF_048773025.1). NCBI lineage: Eukaryota > Metazoa > Chordata > Mammalia > Artiodactyla > Camelidae > Camelus > Camelus bactrianus. Next base: position 3,575,032 of record NC_133566.1, read on the forward strand.
ATAACAGCAGGAACTTCAAACTGGCACTAGGAAACAGACTGAGAAACCAGAGTAAAAGTTTCTCCTGCAACCCGTTCCCTTGGTCCTAGATCAACGAACGTCTCTCCACATGTTAAGTTCTGAGAGATAATTGTGTGTGAAGCCGTTCTTCACATAGTTTGTTGGGAAAACAATGTTTATTTTCAGTTGCAAATTCCACTCCATACATATATATGGGGGGGTACTAGCCCCAATTCGGTTTTACAGTGAAAACTGAAGGAAATTCAAACCGGCACTAAGAAACACAGTGAGAAACCAGAGTAAAAGTTTCTCCTGCTACCCGTTCCCTTTGTGCTAGATGAACGAACGTCTCTCCACATGCTCAGTTCTGAGAGATAAGTGTGTGTTAAAGCCGTCCTTCACCTAACTTGTTGGGAACACAAAATTTCTTTTCGGCTTCAAACACCATTCAATACATATATGATGGGAGGTTCTAGCTCAAATTCGGTTTTACAGTGAAAAGTGCAGGAAATTCAAAAAGGAACTAGGAAACAGACTGAGAAACCAGAAGAAAACTTTCCCCTGGAACCCGTTCCCTTGGTGCTAGATGAACGAACGTCTCTCCACATGCTAAGTTCTGAGAGATAAGTGTGTGTGAAAGCCGTCCTTCACCTATCTTGATGGGAACACAAAGTTTCTTTTCAGTTGCAAACCCCACTCCTTGCATATATAGGGGGAGGTACCAGATCAAACTCGTGTTTACAGTGAAAACTGCAGGAACTTCAAACAGGCACTAGGAAACGGACTGAGAAACCAGAGTAAAAGTTTCTACTGCAACCCGTTCCCTTGGTGCTAGGTGAACGAAAGTCTCTCCACATGCTCAGTTCTGACAGATATGTGTGTGAAAGTCGTCTTTCAACTAGCTTCTTGGGAACACAAATATTCTTTTCAGTTGCAAACTCCACTCCATACATATATATGGGTAGGTACTAGCACCAACTCGTTTTTACAGTGAAAACTGCAGGAACTTCAAACCGGAACTAGGAAAAAGACTGAGAAACCAGAGTAAAAGTTTCTCCTGCAACCCGTTCCCTTGGTGCTAGGTGAAGGAACGTCTCTCCACATGCTCAGTTCTGAGAGATAAGTGTGTGTGAAAGTCGTACTTCACCTAGGTTATTGGGAACACAAACGTTCTTTTCAGTTGCAAATACCAATCCATTCATATATATGAGGAGATACTAGCTCCGACACGGTTTTACAGTGAAAACTGCAGGCACATCAAACCGGCCATAGGAAACAGACTGAGAAAACAGAGTAAAAGTTTCTCCTGCAACCCGTTCCCTTGGTGCTAGATGAACGAACGTCTCTCCACATGCTCAGTTCTGATAAATAATTGTGTGTGAAACCCATCATTCACCTAGCTTGTTGGGAACACACAGATTCTTTTCAGTTGCAAACTCCACTATATAGATATATATGTTGAGGTACAAGCTCCAACTCGGTTTTACGGTGAAAACTGCAGGAACTCCAAACCGGCACTAGGAAACAGACTGAGAATCCAGAGTAAAACTTTCTCCTGCAACCCGTTCCCTTGGTGCTAGATCAACGAAAGTCTCTCCACATGTTAAGTTCTGAGAGATAAGTGTGTGTGAAAGCCGCCCTTCAGCTAGCTTGTTGGGAACACAAAGTTTCTTTTCAGTTGCAAACTCCACTCCATACATATATATGTGTAGGTACTAGCTCCAAACCTGTTTTACAGTGAAAACTGCAGGAACATCAAACAGGCTCTAGGAAACAGACTGAGAAACCAGAGTAAATGTTACTCCTGCAACCCGTTCCCTTTGTGCTACATGAACGAACGTCTCTCCACATGCTCAGTTCTGAGAGATAAGAGTGTGTGAAAGCCGTCCTTCACCTAGCTTGTTGGGAACACAAAGTTTCTTTACAGTTGCAAACACCACTCCATACATATATAAGGGGAGGTACTAGATCCAAAACGGTTTTACAGTGAAAACTGCAGGAACTTAAATCCGGCACTAGGAAACAGAATTAGAAACCAGTAAAAAATTTTCCCCTGCAACCCGTTCCCTTGGTGCTAGATGAACGAACGTCTCTCCACATGCTCAGTTCTGAGAGATAAATGTGTGTGAAAGCCCTCCTTCACCTAGCTTGTTGGGAACACAAAGTTTCTTTTCAGTTGCAAACACCACTCCATACATATATAAGGGGATGTACTAGATCCAAATCGGTTTTACAGTGAAAACTGCAGGAACTTCCAACCGGCACTAGGAAACAGACTGGAAAAACAGTGTAAAAGTTTCTCCTGCAACCCGTCCCCTTTGTGCTACATGAACGAACGTCTCTCCACATGCTTAGTTCTGAGAGATAAGTGTGTGTGAAAGCCGTCCTTCACCTAGCTTGTTGGGAACACAAAGTTTCTTTTCAGTTACAAACTCCACTCCATACATATATATGGGAAGGTAAAAGCTCCAACTCGGTTTTACAGTGAAAACTGCAGGAATTTCAAACCAGCACTAGGAAACAGACTGAAAAACCAGAGTAAAAGTTTCTCCTGCAATCCGATCCCTTGGTGCTAGATGAACGAACGTCTCTCCACACGCTTTGTTCTGAGAGAGAAGTGTGTGTGAAAGCCGTCCTTCACCTTGCTTGTTGGGAACACAAAGATTCTTTTCAGTTGCAATCTCCACTATATAGATATATATGGGTAGGTACTAGCTCCAACTCTGTTTTACGGTGAAAACAGCAGGAACTTCAAACTGGCACTAGGAAACAGACTGAGAAACCAGAGTAAAAGTTTCTCCTGCAAGCCGTTCCCTTGGTCCTAGATCAACGAACGTCTCTCCACATGTTAAGTTCTGAGAGATAAGTGTGTGTGAAGCCGTTCTTCACATAGTTTGTTGGGAAAACAATGTTTATTTTCAGTTGCAAATTCCACTCCATACATAAATATGGGGAGGTACTAGCTCCAAATCGGATTTACAGTGAAAAATGCAGGAAATTCAAACAAGCACTAGGAAACAGTCTGAGATACCAGAGTAAAATTTTCTCCTGCAACCCGTTCCCTTTGTGCTAGATGAACGAACGTCTATCCATATGCTCAGTTCTGAGAGATAAGTGTGTGTGAACGCCGTCCTTCACCTATGTTGTTCGGAAAACAAAGTTTCTTCTCAGTTGCAAACTCCACTTAATATATATATATGGGGAGGTACTAGCTCCAACTCTGTTTTACAGTGAAAACTGCAGGAAATTCAAACGGGCACTAGGAAACTGTCTGAGATACCAGAGTAAAATTTTCTCCTGCAACCCGTTCTCTTGGTGCTAGATGAACGAACGTCTCTCCACATGCTCAGTTCTGAGAGATTAGTGTGTGTGAAAGCCGCCCTTCACCTAGCTCGTTGGGAATACAAAGTTTTTTTTCAGTTGCAAACTCCACTCGTACATATATATAGGGAGGTACTAGCCCCAACTCGTTTTTACAGTGAAAATTGCAGGAACTTCAAACCGGCACTAGGAAACAGACTGAGAATATAGAGTAAAAGTTTCTCCTGCAACCCGTTCACTTGGTGCTCGTTGAACGAAAATCTCTCCACATGATCAGTTCTGAGACATAATTGTGTGTTAACGCCGTCCTTCACCTAGCTTGTTGGGAACAAAAAGTTTCTTTTCAGTTGCAAATTCCACTCCATACATATATAGGGGGAGGTACAAGCTCCGACTCGGTTTTACAGTGAAAACTACAGGAACTTCAAACCGGCAGTAGGAAACAGACTGAGAAACCAGAGTAAAAGTTTCTACTGCAACCAGTTCCATTCGTGCTACATGAACGCACGTCTCTCCACATGCTCAGTTCTGAGGGATAATTGTTTGTGAACGCCGTACTTCACCTAGATTGTTGGGAACACAAAGTTTCTTTTCAGTTGCATACTCCACTCCACACATATATATGGGGAGGTACTAGCTCCAACTCTGTTTTATAGTGAAAACTGCTGGAACTTCAAACCGGCACTAGGAAACAGACTGAGATAACAGAGTAAAAGTTTCTACTTCAATCCGTTCCCTTCGTGCTACATGAACGAACGTCTCTCCACATGCTCAGTTCTGAGATATAAGTGTGTTATAGACGCTCTTAAACTGCATTGTTGGGAACACAAAGTTTCTTTTCAGTTGCAAACTCCACTCCATATATATATATGGGGAGGTACTAGCTCCAACTCGGTTTTACATTGAAAAATGCAGGATATTCAAACCGGCACTAGGAAACAGACTGAGAAACCAGAGTAAAAGTTTCTCCTGCAAACCGTTCCCTTGGTGCTAGATGAATGAACGTCTCTCCTCATGCTCAGTTCTGAGAGAGAAGTGTGTGTGAAAGCCGCCTTCACCTAGCTTGTTGGGAACACAAAGTTTTTTTTCAGTTGCTAACTCCACTCCATACATATATATAGGGAGGTACAAGCTCCAAAACGTTTTTACAGTGAAAAGTGCAGGAACTTCAAACCGGCACTAGGAAACAGACTGAGAAACCAGAGTAAAAGTTTCTCCTGCAACCCGTTCACTATGTGCTAGATGAACGAACGTCTCTCCACATGCTCAGATCTGAGAGATAAGTGTGTGAAAGCCGCCCTTCAGCTAGCTTGTTGGGAACACAAAGTTTCTTTTCAGTTGCAAACTCCACTCCATACATATATATGGGTAGGTACTAGCTCCAAACCTGTTTTACAGTGAAAACTGCAGGAACATCAAACAGGTTCTAGGAAACAGACTGAGAAACCAGAGTAAATGTTACTCCTGCAACCCGTTCCCTTTGTGCTACATGAACGAACGTCTCTCCACATGCTCAGTTCTGAGAGATAAGAGTGTGTGAAAGCCGTCCTTCACCTAGCTTGTTGGGAACACAAAGTTTCTTTACAGTTGCAAACACCACTCCATATATATATAAGGGGAGGTACTAGATCCAAATCGGTTTTACAGTGAAAACTGCAGGAACTTAAATCCGGCACTAGGAAACAGAATGAGAAACCAGTAAAAAATTTTCCCCTGCAACCCGTTCCCTTGGTGCTAGATGAACGAACGTCTCTCCACATGCTCAGTTCTGAGAGATAAATGTGTGTGAAAGCCCTCCTTCACCTAGCTTGTTGGGAACACAAAGTTTCTTTTCAGTTGCAAACACCACTCCATACATATATAAGGGGATGTACTAGATCCAAATCGGTTTTACAGTGAAAACTGCAGGAACTTCCAACCGGCACTAGGAAACAGACTGGAAAAACAGTGTAAAAGTTTCTCCTGCAACCCGTCCCCTTTGTGCTACATGAACGAACGTCTCTCCACATGCTTAGTTCTGAGAGATAAGTGTGTGTGAAAGCCGTCCTTCACCTAGCTTGTTGGGAACACAAAGTTTCTTTTCAGTTACAAACTCCACTCCATACATATATATGGGAAGGTAAAAGCTCCAACTCGGTTTTACAGTGAAAACTGCAGGAATTTCAAACCAGCACTAGGAAACAGACTGAAAAACCAGAGTAAAAGTTTCTCCTGCAATCCGATCCCTTGGTGCTAGATGAACGAACGTCTCTCCACACGCTTTGTTCTGAGAGAGAAGTGTGTGTGAAAGCCGTCCTTCACCTTGCTTGTTGGGAACACAAAGATTCTTTTCAGTTGCAATCTCCACTATATAGATATATATGGGTAGGTACTAGCTCCAACTCTGTTTTACGGTGAAAACAGCAGGAACTTCAAACTGGCACTAGGAAACAGACTGAGAAACCAGAGTAAAAGTTTCTCCTGCAAGCCGTTCCCTTGGTCCTAGATCAACGAACGTCTCTCCACATGTTAAGTTCTGAGAGATAAGTGTGTGTGAAGCCGTTCTTCACATAGTTTGTTGGGAAAACAATGTTTATTTTCAGTTGCAAATTCCACTCCATACATAAATATGGGGAGGTACTAGCTCCAAATCGGATTTACAGTGAAAAATGCAGGAAATTCAAACAAGCACTAGGAAACAGTCTGAGATACCAGAGTAAAATTTTCTCCTGCAACCCGTTCCCTTTGTGCTAGATGAACGAACGTCTATCCATATGCTCAGTTCTGAGAGATAAGTGTGTGTGAACGCCGTCCTTCACCTATGTTGTTCGGAAAACAAAGTTTCTTCTCAGTTGCAAACTCCACTTAATATATATTTATGGGGAGGTACTAGCTCCAACTCTGTTTTACAGTGAAAACTGCAGGAAATTCAAACGGGCACTAGGAAACTGTCTGAGATACCAGAGTAAAATTTTCTCCTGCAACCCGTTCTCTTGGTGCTAGATGAACGAACGTCTCTCCACATGCTCAGTTCTGAGAGATTAGTGTGTGTGAAAGCCGCCCTTCACCTAGCTCGTTGGGAATACAAAGTTTTTTTTCAGTTGCAAACTCCACTCGTACATATATATAGGGAGGTACTAGCCCCAACTCGTTTTTACAGTGAAAATTGCAGGAACTTCAAACCGGCACTAGGAAACAGACTGAGAATATAGAGTAAAAGTTTCTCCTGCAACCCGTTCCCTTGGTGCTCGTTGAACGAAAATCTCTCCACATGATCAGTTCTGAGACATAATTGTGTGTTAACGCCGTCCTTCACCTAGCTTGTTGGGAACAAAAAGTTTCTTTTCAGTTGCAAATTCCACTCCATACATATATAGGGGGAGGTACAAGCTCCGACTCGGTTTTACATTGAAAACTACAGGAACTTCAAACCGGCAGTAGGAAACAGACTGAGAAACCAGAGTAAAAGTTTCTACTGCAACCAGTTCCATTCGTGCTACATGAACGCACGTCTCTCCACATGCTCAGTTCTGAGGGATAAGTGTTTGTGAACGCCGTACTTCACCTAGATTGTTGGGAACACAAAGTTTCTTTTCAGTTGCATACTCCACTCCACACATATATATGGGGAGGTACTAGCTCCAACTCTGTTTTATAGTGAAAACTGCTGGAACTTCAAACCGGCACTAGGAAACAGACTGAGATAACAGAGTAAAAGTTTCTACTGCAATCCGTTCCCTTCGTGCTACATGAACGAACGTCTCTCCACATGCTCAGTTCTGAGATATAAGTGTGTTATAGACGCTCTTAAACTGCATTGTTGGGAACACAAAGTTTCTTTTCAGTTGCAAACTCCACTCCATATATATATATGGGGAGGTACTAGCTCCAACTCGGTTTTACATTGAAAAATGCAGGATATTCAAACCGGCACTAGGAAACAGACTGAGAAACCAGAGTAAAAGTTTCTCCTGCAAACCGTTCCCTTGGTGCTAGATGAATGAACGTCTCTCCTCATGCTCAGTTCTGAGAGAGAAGTGTGTGTGAAAGCCGCCTTCACCTAGCTTGTTGGGAACACAAAGTTTTTTTTCAGTTGCTAACTCCACTCCATACATATATATAGGGAGGTACAAGCTCCAAAACGTTTTTACAGTGAAAAGTGCAGGAATTTCAAACCGGCACTAGGAAACAGACTGAGAAACCAGAGTAAAAGTTTCTCCTGCAACCCGTTCACTATGTGCTAGATGAACGAACGTCTCTCCACATGCTCAGATCTGAGAGATAAGTGTGTTAAAGCCATCCTTCACCTAGCTTGTTGGGAACACAAGATTCTTTTGAGTTGCAAATTCCACTCCATACATATATATGGGGATGTACAAGCTCCAACTCGGTTTTACAGTGAAAAATGCAGGAACTTCATAACGGCACTAGGAAACAGACTGAGAAACCAGAGTAATAGTTACTCCTGCATCCCGTTCCCTTTGTGCTAAATGAACGAATGTATCTCCACATGCTCAGTTCTGAGAGATAAGTGTGTGTGAAAGCCGTCCTTCACCAAGCTTTTTGAGAACACAAAGTTTCTTTTCAGTTGTAAACTCCACTCCATACATATATATGGGGAGGTAGAAGCTCCAAATCGGTTTTACAGTGTAAATTGCAGGAACTTCAAACCGGCATTAAGAAACAGACTGAGAAACCAGAGTAAAAATTTCTCCTGCAACCCGTTCCTTTGGTGCTAGTTGAACGAACATCTCTCCACATGCTCAGTTCTGAGACATAAGTGTGTGTTAACGCCGTCCTTCACCTAGCTTGTTGGGAACACAAAGGTTCTTTTCAGTTGCAAACTCCAGTCCATACATATATATGGGGAGGTACTTGCTCCAACTCGGTTTTACAGTGAAAACTGCAGGAACTTCAAACTGGCACTAGGAAACAGCCTAAGAAACCAGAGTAAAAGTTTCTCCTGCAACCCGTTCCCTTTGAGCTAGATGAACGAACGTCTCTCCACATGCTCAATTCTGAGAGATAAGTGTGTGTTAAAGCCGTCCTTCACCTAGCTTTTTGGGAACACAAAGTTTCTCTTCAGTTGCAAACTCCACTCCATACATATATAAGGGGAGGTACTAGCTCCAACTCGGTTTTACAGTGAAAACTGCAGGAACTTCAAACCGGCACTAGGAAACAGACTGAGAAACAAGTGTAAAAGTTTCCCCTGCAGCCCGTTCCCTTGGTGCTAGATGAACGAACGTCTCACCACAAGCTTAGATCGGAGAGATATGTGTGTATGAAAGCCGTCCTTAATCTAGCTTGTTGGGAACACCAAGATTCTTTTCAGTGGCAAAATCCACTCCATACATATATATGGGGAGGTACAAACTCCAAATCTGTTTTACAGTGAAAACTGCAGGAACTTCAAACCGGCACTAGGAAACAGGCTGAAAAACCAGAGTAAAAGTTCTCCTGCAACCCGTTCCCTTGGTGCTAGATGAACGAACGTCTCTCCTCAAGCTTAAATCTGAGAGATAATTGTGTATGAAAGCCGTCTTTCACCTAGATTGTTGGGAACACAAAGTTTCTTTTCAGTGGCAAACTCCATTCCATACATATATATGGGGGGGTACTAGCCCCAATTCGGTTTTACAGTGAAAACTGCAGGAACTTCCAACCAGCACTAGGAAACAGACTGGAAAAACAGTGTAAAAGTTTCTCCTGCAACCCGTCCCCTTTGTGCTACATGAACGAACGTCTCTCCACATGCTTAGTTCTGAGAGATAAGTGTGTGTGAAAGCCGTCCTTCACATAGTTTGTTGGGAAAACAATGTTTATTTTCAGTTGCAAATTCCACTCCATACATATATATGGGGAGGTACTAGCTCCAAATCGGATTTACAGTGAAAAATGCAGGAAATTCAAACAAGCACTAGGAAACAGTCTGACATACCAGAGTAAAATTTTCTCCTGCAACCCGTTCCCTTTGTGCTAGATGAACGAACGTCTATCCATATGCTCAGTTCTGAGAGATAAGTGTGTGTGAACGCCGTCCTTCACCTATGTTGTTCGGAAAACAAAGTTTCTTCTCAGTTGCAAACTCCACTTAATATATATATATGGGGAGGTACTAGCTCCAACTCTGTTTTACAGTGAAAACTGCAGGAAATTCAAACGGGCACTAGGAAACAGACTGAGAAACCAGAGTAAAAGTTTCCCTTGCAACCCGTTCTCTTGGTGCTAGATGAACGAACGTCTCTCCACATGCTCAGTTCTGAGAGATTAGTGTGTGTGAAAGCCGCCCTTCACCTAGCTCGTTGGGAATACAAAGTTTTTCTTCAGTTGCAAACTCCACTCGTACATATATATAGGGAGGTACTAGCCCCAACTCGTTTTTACAGTGAAAATTGCAGGAACTTCAAACCGGCACTAGGAAACAGACTGAGAATATAGAGTAAAAGTTTCTCCTGCAACCCGTTCCCTTGGTGCTCGTTGAACGAAAATCTCTCCACATGATCAGTTCTGAGACATAATTGTGTGTTAACGCCGTCCTTCACCTAGCTTGTTGGGAACAAAAAGTTTCTTTTCAGTTGCAAATTCCACTCCATACATATATAGGGGGAGGTACAAGCTCCGACTCGGTTTTACAGTGAAAACTACAGGAACTTCAAACCGGCAGTAGGAAACAGACTGAGAAACCAGAGTAAAAGTTTCTACTGCAACCAGTTCCATTCGTGCTACATGAACGCACGTCTCTCCACATGCTCAGTTCTGAGGGATAAGTGTTTGTGAACGCCGTACTTCACCTAGATTGTTGGGAACACAATGTTTCTTTTCAGTTGCATACTCCACTCCACACATATATATGGGGAGGTACTAGCTCCAACTCTGTTTTATAGTGAAAACTGCTGGAACTTCAAACCGGCACTAGGAAACAGACTGAGATAACAGAGTAAAAGTTTCTACTGCAATCCGTTCCCTTCGTGCTACATGAACGAACGTCTCTCCACATGCTCAGTTCTGAGATATAAGTGTTTTATAGACGCTCTTAAACTGCATTGTTGGGAACACAAAATTTCTTTTCAGTTGCAAACTCCACTCCATATATATATATGGGGAGGTACTAGCTCCAACTCGGATTTACATTGAAAAATGCAGGATATTCAAACCGGCACTAGGAAACAGACTGAGAAACCAGAGTAAAAGTTTCTCCTGCAAACCGTTCCCTTGGTGCTAGATGAATGAACGTCTCTCCTCATGCTCAGTTCTGAGAGAAAAGTGTGTGTGAAAGCCGCCTTCACCTAGCTTGTTGGGAACACAAAGTTTTTTTTCAGTTGCTAACTCCACTCCATACATATATATAGGGAGGTACAAGCTCCAAAACGTTTTTACAGTGAAAAGTGCAGGAACTTCAAACCGGCACTAGGAAACAGACTGAGAAACCAGAGTAAAAGTTTCTCCTGCAACCCGTTCACTATGTGCTAGATGAACGAACGTCTCTCCACATGCTCAGATCTGAGAGATAAGTGTGTTAAAGCCATCCTTCACCTAGCTTGTTGGGAACACAAGATTCTTTTGAGTTGCAAATTCCACTCCATACATATATATGGGGATGTACAAGCTCCAACTCGGTTTTACAGTGAAAAATGCAGGAACTTCATAACGGCACTAGGAAACAGACTGAGAAACCAGAGTAATAGTTACTCCTGCATCCCGTTCCCTTTGTGCTAAATGAACGAATGTATCTCCACATGCTCAGTTCTGAGAGATAAGTGTGTGTGAAAGCCGTACTTCACCAAGCTTTTTGAGAACACAAAGTTTCTTTTCAGTTGTAAACTCCACTCCATACATATATATGGGGAGGTAGAAGCTCCAAATCGGTTTTACAGTGTAAATTGCAGGAAATTCAAACCGGCATTAAGAAACAGACTGAGAAACCAGAGTAAAAATTTCTCCTGCAACCCGTTCCTTTGGTGCTAGTTGAACGAACATCTCTCCACATGCTCAGTTCTGAGACATAAGTGTGTGTTAACGCCGTCCTTCACCTAGCTTGTTGGGAACACAAAGGTTCTTTTCAGTTGCAAACTCCAGTCCATACATATATATGGGGAGGTACTTACTCCAACTCGGTTTTACAGTGAAAACTGCAAGAACTTCAAACTGGCACTAGGAAACAGCCTAAGAAACCAGAGTAAAAGTTTCTCCTGCAACCCGTTCCCTTTGAGCTAGATGAACGAACGTCTCTCCACATGCTCAATTCTGAGAGATAAGTGTGTGTTAAAGCCGTCCTTCACCTAGCTTTTTGGGAACACAAAGTTTCTCTTCAGTTGCAAACTCCACTCCATACATATATAAGGGGAGGTACTAGCTCCAACTCGGTTTTACAGTGAAAACTGCAGGAACTTCAAACCGGCACTAGGAAACAGACTGAGAAACAAGTGTAAAAGTTTCCCCTGCAGCCCGTTCCCTTGGTGCTAGATGAACGAACGTCTCACCACAAGCTTAGATCGGAGAGATATGTGTGTATGAAAGCCGTCCTTAATCTAGCTTGTTGGGAACACCAAGATTCTTTTCAGTGGCAAAATCCACTCCATACATATATATGGGGAGGTACAAACTCCAAATCTGTTTTACAGTGAAAACTGCAGGAACTTCAAACCGGCACTAGGAAACAGGCTGAAAAACCAGAGTAAAAGTTCTCCTGCAACCCGTTCCCTTGGTGCTAGATGAACGAACGTCTCTCTTCAAGCTTAAATGTGAGAGATAATTGTGTATGAAAGCCGTCTTTCACCTAGCTTGTTGGGAACACAAAGTTTCTTTTCAGTGGCAAACTCCACTCCATACATATATATGGGGGGGTACTAGCCGAAATTCGGTTTTACAGTGAAAACTGAAGGAAATTCAAACCGGCACTAAGAAACACAGTGAGAAACCAGAGTAAAAGTTTCTCCTGCAACCCGTTCCCTTTGTGCTAGATGAACGAACGTCTATCCACATTCTCAGTTCTGAGAGATAAGTGTGTGTGAAAGCCGAACTTCACCTATCTTGTTGGGAACAAAAAGTTTCTTTTCGGCTTCAAACACCATTCTATACATATATGATGGGAGGTTCTAGCTCAAATTCGGTTTTACAGTGAAAAGTGCAGGAAATTCAAACAGGAACTAGGAAACAGACTGAGAAACCAGAGTAAAACTTTCCCCTGAATCCCGTTCCCTTGGTGCTAGATGAACGAACGTCTCTCCACATGCTAAGTTCTGAGAGATAAGTGTGTGTGAAAGCCGTCCTTCACCTAGCTTGTTGGGAACACAAAGATTCTTTTCAGTTGCAATCTCCACTATATAGATATATATGGGGAGGTACTAGCTCCAACTCGGTTTTACGGTGATAACAGCAGGAACTTCAAACTGGCACTAGGAAACATACTGAGAAACCAGAGTAAAAGTTTCTCCTGCAACCCGTTCCCTTGGTCCTAGATCAACGAACGTCTCTCCACATGTTAAGTTCTGAGAGATAAGTGTGTGTGAAGCCGTTCTTCACATAGTTTGTTGGGAAAACAATGTTTATTTTCAGTTGCAAATTCCACTCCATACATATATATGGGGGGGTACTAGCCCCAATTCGGTTTTACAGTGAAAACTGAAGGAAATTCAAACTGGCACTAAGAAACACAGTGAGAAACCAGAGTAAAATTTTCTCCTGCAACCCGTTCCCTTTGTGCTAGATGAACGAACGTCTCCCCACATGCTCAGTTCTGAGAGATAAGTGTGTGTGAAAGCCGTCCTTCACCTATCTTGATGGGAACACAAAGTTTCTTTTCAGTTGCAAACTCCACTCCTTGCATATATAGGGGGAGGTACCAGATCAAACTCGTGTTTACAGTGAAAAGTGCAGGAACTTCAAACCGGCTCTAGGAAACGGACTGAGAAACCAGAGTAAAAGTTTCTACTGCAACCCGTTCCCTTGGTGCTAGGTGAACGAACGTCTCTCCACATGCTCAGTTCTGACAGATATGTGTGTGAAAGTCGTCTTTCAACTAGCTTCTTGGGAACACAAATATTCTTTTCAGTTGCAAACTCCACTCCATACATATATATGTGTAGGTACTAGCACCAACTCGTTTTTACAGTGAAAACTGCAGGAACTTCAAACCGGAACTTGGAAACAGACTGAGAAACCAGAGTAAAAGTTTCTCCTGCAACCCGTTCCCTTGGTGCTAGGTGAACGAACGTCTCTCCACATGCTCAGTTCTGAGAGATAAGTGTGTGTGAAAGTCGTACTTCACCTAGGTTATTGGGAACACAAACGTTCTTTTCAGTTGCAAATAACAATCCATTCATATATATGAGGAGATACTAGCTCCGACACGGTTTTACAGTGAAAACTGCAGGCACATCAAACCGGCCATAGGAAACAGACTGAGAAAACAGAGTAAAAGTTTCTCCTGCAACCCGTTCCCTTGGTGCTAGATGAACGAACGTCTCTCCACATGCTCAGTTCTGATAAATAATTGTGTGTGAAACCCATCATTCACCTAGCTTGTTGGGAACACACAGATTCTTTTCAGTTGCAAACTCCACTATATAGATATATATGTTGAGGTACAAGCTCCAACTCGGTTTTACGGTGAAAACTGCAGGAAATCCAAACCGGCACTAAGAAACAGACTGAGAATCCAGAGTAAAAGTTTCTCCTGCAACCCGTTCCCTTGGTGCTAGATCAACGAAAGTCTCACCACATGTTAAGTTCTGAGAGATAAGTGTGTGTGAAAGCCGCCCTTCAGCTAGCTTGTTGGGAACACAAAGTTTCTTTTCAGTTGCAAACCCCACTCCATATATATATATGGGTAGGTACTAGCTCCAACCCTGTTTTACAGTGAAAACTGCAGGAACATCAAACAGGCACTAGGAAACAGACTGAGAAACCAGAGTAAAAGTTACTCCTGCAACCCGTTCCCTTTGTGCTAGGTGAACGAACGTCTCTCCACATGCTCAGTTCTGAGAGATAAGTGTGTGTGAAAGTCGTACTTCACCTAGGTTATTGGGAACACAAACGTTTTTTTCAGTTGCAAACATCAATCCATTCATATATATGAGGAGATACTATCTCCGACACGGTTTTACAGTGAAAACTGCAGGAACTTCAAACCGGCACTAGTAAAAAGACTGAGAAAACAGAGTAATAGTTTCTCCTGCAACCCGTTCCCTTGGTGCTAGGTGAACGAACGTCTCTCCACATACTCAGTTCTGAGAGATAAGTGTGTGTGAAAGCCGTCATTCACCTAGCTTGTTGGGAACACAAAGTTTCTTTTCAGTTGCAAACTCCATTCCATACATTTATAGGGGGAGGTACAAGCTCCAACTCCTTTTTACAGTGAAAACTGCAGGAACTTCAAACCGGCACTAGGAAACAGACTGAGAAACCAGAGTAAAAGTTTCTCCTGCAACCCGTTCCGTTGGTGCTAGGTGAACGAACGTCTATCCACATGCTCAGTTCTGAGTGTTAAGTGTGTGTGAAAGCCGACCTTCACCTAGCTTGTTGGGAACACAAAGTTTCTTTTCATTTGCAAACTCCACTCCATACATATATAAGGGGAGGTACTAGCTCCAACTCGATTTTACACTGAAAATTCAGGAACTTCAAACCGGCACTAGGAAACAGACTGAGAAACCAGAGTAAAAGTTTCTCCTGCAACCCGATCCCTTGGTGCTAGATGAACGAACGTCTCTCCACAAGCTTAGTTCTGAGAGATAAGTGTGTGTGAAAGCCGTCCTTCACCTAGCTTGTTGGGAACACAAAGGTTCTTTTCAGTTGCAAATTCCACTCCATACATATATAAGGTTAGGTAATAGCTCCAACTCGGTTTTACAGTGAAAACTGCAGGAACATCAATCCGGCACAAGGAAAGAAACTGAGAAAACAGAAGAAAAGTTTCTCCTGCAACCCGTTCCCTTTGTGCTATATGAACGAACGTGTCTCCACATGGTCAGTTCTGATAGATAATTGTGTGTTAAAACCGTCCTTCACCTAGCTTGTTGGGAACACAATGCTTATTTTCATTTGCAAACTCCACTCCATACATATATATGGGTAGGTACTAGCTCCAAATCGGTTTTACAGTGAAAACTGCAGGAAAATCAAACCGACACTAGGAAACAGACTGAGAAACCTGTGTAAAAGTTTCTCCTGCAAACAATTCCATTGGTGCTAGGTGAACGAACGTCACTCCACATGCTAAGTTCTCAGAGATAAGTGTGTGTGAAAGCCGTCCTTCACCTAGCTTGTTGGGAACACAAAGATTCTTTTCAGTTGCAATCTCAACTATATAGATATATATGGGGAGGTACTAGCTCCAACTCGGTTTTACGGTGAAAACTGCAGGAACTTCAAACTGGCACTAGGAAACAGACTGAGAAACCAGAGTAAAAGTTTCTCCTGCAACCCGTTCCCTTGGTGCTAGATGAACGAACGTCTCTCCACAAGCTTAGATCGGAGAGATATGTGTGTATGAAAGCCGTCCTTAATCTAGCTTGTTGGGAACACCAAGTTTCTTTTCAGTGGCAAAATCCACTCCATACATATATATGGGGAGGTACAAGCTCCAACTCTGTTTAACAGTGAAAACTGCAGGAACTTCAAACCGGCACTAGGAAACAGGCTGAAAAACCAGAGTAAATTTTCTCCTGCAACCCGTTCCCTTGGTGCTACATGAACGAAAGTTTCTCCTCAAGCTTAAATCTGAGAGATAATTCTGTATGAAGGCCGTCCTTCACCTAGCTTGTTGTGAACACAAAGTTTCTTTTCAGTGGCAAACTCCACCCCATACATATATATGGGGGTTTACTAGCCCCAATTCGGTTTTACAGTGAAAACTGAAGGAAATTGAAACCAGCACTAAGAAACACAGTTAGAAACCAGAGTAAACGTTTCTCCTGCAACCCGTTCCCTTTGTGCTAGATGAACGAACGTCTCTCCACAAGCTTTGTTCTGAGAGATAAGTGTGTGTGAAAGTCGTACTTCACCTAGGTTATTAGGAACAAAAACGTTTTTTTCAGTTGCAAACATCAATCCATTCATATATATGAGGAGATACTATCTCCGACACGGTTTTACAGTGAAAACTGCAGGAACTTCAAACCGGCACTAGGAAAAATACTGAGAAAACAGAGTAATAGATTCTCCTGCAACCCGTTCAATTGGTGCTAGGTGAACGAACGTCTCTCCACATACTCAGTTCTGAGAGATAAGTGTGTGTGAAAGCCGTCATTCACCTAGCTTGTTGGGAACACAAAGTTTCTTTTCAGTGGCAAACTCCACTCCATACATATATATGGGGGGGTACTAGCCCCAATTCGGTTTTACAGTGAAAACTGAAGGAAATTCAAACCGGCACTAAGAAACACAGTGAGAAACCAGAGTAAAAGTTTCTCCTGCAACCCGTTCCCTTTGTGCTAGATGAACGAACGTCTCTCCACATTCTCAGTTCTGAGAGATAAGTGTGTGTGAAAGCCGTACTTCACCTATCTTGTTGGGAACACAAAGTTATTTTCGGCTTCAAACACCA
The DNA here is from genome assembly GCF_048773025.1 of Camelus bactrianus. Lineage (NCBI taxonomy): Eukaryota > Metazoa > Chordata > Mammalia > Artiodactyla > Camelidae > Camelus > Camelus bactrianus. Next base: position 3,591,881 of record NC_133566.1, read on the forward strand.
TTCTATACATATATGATGGGAGGTTCTAGCTCAAAATCGGTTTTACAGTGAAAAGTGCAGGAAATTCAAACAGGAACTAGGAAACAGACTGAGAAACCAGAGTAAAACTTTCCCCTGAAACCCGTTCCCTTGGTGCTAGATGAACGAACGTCTCTCCACATGCTAAGTTCTGAGAGATAAGTGTGTGTGAAAGCCGTCCTTCACCTAGCTTGTTGGGAACACAAAGATTCTTTTCAGTTGCAATCTCCACTATATAGATATATATGGGGAGGTACTAGCTCCAACTCGGTTTTACGGTGATAACAGCAGGAACTTCAAACTGGCACTAGGAAACAGACTGAGAAACCAGAGTAAAAGTTTCTCCTGCAACCCGTTCCCTTGGTCCTAGATCAACGAACGTCTCTCCACATGTTAAGTTCTGAGAGATAAGTGTGTCTGAAGCCGTTCTTCACATAGTTTGTTGGGAAAACAATGTTTATTTTCAGTTGCAAATTCCACTCCATACATATATATGGGGGGGTACTAGCCCCAATTCGGTTTTACAGTGAAAACTGAAGGAAATTCAAACCGGCACTAAGAAACACAGTGAGAAACCAGAGTAAAAGTTTCTCCTGCAAACCGTTCCCTTTGTGCTAGATGAACGAACGTCTCTCCACATGCTCAGTTCTGAGAGATAAGTGTGTGTGAAAGCCGTCCTTCACCTAACTTGTTGGGAACACAAAATTTCTTTTCGGCTTCAAACACCATTCAATACATATATGATGGGAGGTTCTAGCACAAATTCGGTTTTACAGTGAAAAGTGCAGGAAATTCAAACAGGAACTAGGAAACAGACTGAGAAACCAGAGTAAAACTTTCCCCTGGAACCCGTTCCCTTGGTGCTAGATGAACGCACGTCTCTCCACATGCTAAGTTCTGAGAGATAAGTGTGTGTGAAAGCCGTCCTTCACCTATCTTGATGGGAACACAAAGTTTCTTTTCAGTTGCAAACTCCACTCCTTGCATATATAGGGGGAGGTACCAGATCAAACTCGTGTTTACAGTGAAAACTGCAGGAACTTCAAACCGGCACTAGGAAACGGACTGAGAAACCAGAGTAAAAGTTTCTACTGCAACCCGTTCCCTTGGTGCTAGGTGAACGAACGTCTCTCCACATGCTCAGTTCTGACAGATATGTGTGTGAAAGTCGTCTTTCAACTAGCTTCTTGGGAACACAAATATTCTTTTCAGTTGCAAACTCCACTCCATACATATATATGGGTAGGTACTAGCACCAACTCGTTTTTACAGTGAAAACTGCAGGAACTTCAAACCGGCACTAGGAAACAGACTGAGAAACCAGAGTAAAAGTTTCTCCTGCAACCCGTTCCCTTGGGGCTAGGTGAACGAACGTCTCTCCACATGCTCAGTTCTGAGAGATAAGTGTGTGTGAAAGTCGTACTTCACCTAGGTTATTGGGAAAACAAACGTTCTTTTCAGTTGCAAATACCATTCCATTCATATATATGAGGAGATACTAGCTCCGACACGGTTTTACAGTGAAAACTGCAGGCACATCAAACCGGCCATTGGAAACAGACTGAGAAAACAGAGTAAAAGTTTCTCCTGCAACCCGTTCCCTTGGTGCTAGATGAACGAACGTCTCTCCACATGCTCAGTTCTGATAAATAATTGTGTGTGAAACCCATCATTCTCCTAGCTTGTTGGGAACACACAGATTCTTTTCAGTTGCAAACTCCACTATATTGATATATATTTTGAGGTACAAGCTCCAACTCGGTTTTACGGTGAAAACTGCAGGAACTCCAAACCGGCACTAGGAAACAGACTGAGAATCCAGAGTAAAAGTTTCTCCTGCAACCCGTTCCCTTGGTGCTAGATCAACGAAAGTCTCTCCACATGTTAAGTTCTGAGAGATAAGTGTGTGTGAAAGCCGCCCTTCAGCTAGCTTGTTGGGAACACAAAGTTTCTTTTCAGTTGCAAACCCCACTCCATATATATATATGGGTAGGTACTAGCTCCAACCCTGTTTTACAGTGAAAACTGCAGGAACATCAAACAGGCACTAGGAAACAGACTGAGAAACCAGAGTAAAAGTTACTCCTGCAACCCGTTCCCTTTGTGCTAGATGAATGAACGTCTCTCCACATGCTCAGTTCTGAGAGATAAAGGTGTGAAAGACGTTCTTCACCTAGCTTGTTGGGAACACAAAGTTTCTTTTCAGTTACAAACTCCACTCCATACATATATATGGGTAGGTAAAAGCTCCAACTCGGTTTTACAGTGAAAACTGCAGGAATTTCAAACCAGCACTAGGAAACAGAATGAGAAACCAGAGTAAAAGTTTCTTCTGCAACCTATTCCCTTGGTGCTAGATGAACGAACGTCTCTCCACATACTCAGTTCTGAGTGTTAAGTGTGTGTGAAAGCCGTCTATCACCTAGCTTGTTGGGAACACAAAGTTTCTTTTCATTTGCAAACTCCACTCCATACATATATAAGGGGTAGTACTAGCTCCAACTCGATTTTACACTGAATATTCAGGAACTTCAAACCGGCACTAGGAAACAGACGGAGATACCAGAGTAAAAGTTTCTCCTGCAACCCGTCCCCTTTGTGCTACATGAACGAACGTCTCTCCACAAGCTTAGTTCTGAGAGATAAGTGTGTGTGAAAGCCGTCCTTCATCTAGCTTGTTGGGAACACAAAGGTTGTTTTCAGTTGCAAACTCCACTCCATACATATATAAGGTTAGGTAATAGCTCCAACTCGGTTTTACAGTGAAAACTGCAGGAACATCAATCCGGCACAAGGAAAGAAACTGAGAAAACAGAAGAAAAGTTTCTCCTGCAACCCGTTCCCTTTGTGCTATATGAACGATCGTGTCTCCACATGGTCAGTTCTGATAGATAATTGTGTGTTAAAACCGTCCTTCACCTAGCTTGTTGGGAACACAATGCTTATTTTCATTTGTAAACTCCACTCCATACATATATATGGGAAGGTACTAGCTCCAAAATGGGTTTTACAGTGAAAACTGCAGGAAAATCAAACCGACACTAGGAAACAGACTGAGAAACCTGTGTAAAAGTTTCTCCTGCAAACAATTCCCTTGGTGCTAGGTGAACGAAAGTCACTCCACATGCTCAGTTCTCAGAGATAAGTGTGTGTGAAAGCCGTCCTTCACCTAGCTTGTTGGGAACACAAAGATTCTTTTCAGTTGCAATCTCAACTATAGAGATATATATGGGGAGGTACTAGCTCCAACTCGGTTTTACGGTGAAAACTGCAGGAACTTCAAACTGGCACTAGGAAACAGACTGAGAAACCAGAGTAAAAGTTTCTCCTGCAACCCGTTCCCTTGGTGCTAGATGAACGAACGTCTCTCCACAAGCTTAGATCGGAGAGATATGTGTGTATGAAAGCCGTCCTTAATCTAGCTTGTTGGGAACACCAAGTTTCTTTTCAGTGGCAAAATCCACTCCATATACATATATGGGGAGGTACAAGCTCCAACTCTGTTTAAAAGTGAAAACTGCAGGAACTTCAAACCGGCACTAGGAAACAGGCTGAAAAACCAGAGTAAATTTTCTCCTGCAACCCGTTCCCTTGGTGCTAGATGAACGAACGTTTCTCCTCAAGCTTAAATCTGAGAGATAATTCTGTATGAATGCCGTCCTTCACCTAGCTTGTTGTGAACACAAAGTTTCTTTTCAGTGGCAAACTCCACCCCATACATATATATGGGGGTTTACTAGCCCCAATTCGGTTTTACAGTGAAAACTGAAGGAAATTGAAACCAGCACTAAGAAACAGAGTTAGAAACCAGAGTAAACGTTTCTCCTGCAACCCGTTCCCTTTGTGCTAGATGAACGAACGTCTCTCCACAAGCTTTGTTCTGAGAGATAAGTGTGTGTGAAAGCCGTCCTTCACCTAGCTTGTTGGGAACACAAAGTTTCTTTTCGGATTCAAACACCATTCCATAAATATATAGGGATAGGTTCTAGCTCAAATTCGGTTTTACATTGAAAACTGCAGGAAATTCAAAGAGGAACTAGGAAACAGACTGAGAAACCAGAGTAAAACTTTGCCCTGCAACCCGTTCCCTTGGTGCTAGATGAACGAACGACTCTCCACATGCTCAGTTCTGACAGATAAGTGTGTGTTAAAGCCGTCCTTCACCTAGCTTGTTGTTAACACAAAGTTTCTTTTCAGTTGCAAACTCCACTCCATACATATATATGGGTAGGTACTAGCACCAACTCGGTTTTACAGTGAAAAATGCAGGAACTTCAAACCGGGAGTAGGAAACAGACTGAGAAACCATAGTAAAAGTTTCTCCTGCAACCCGATCCCTTGGTGCTAGATGAACGAACGTCTCTCCACAAGCTTAGTTCTGAGAGATAAGTGTGTGTGAAAGCCGTCCTTCACCTAGCTTGTTGGGAACACAAAGGTTCTTTTCAGTTGCAAACTCCACTCCATACATATATAAGGTTAGGTAATAGCTCCAACTCGGTTTTACAGTGAAAACTGCAGGAACATCAATCCGGCACAAGGAAAGAAACTGAGAAAACAGAAGAAAAGTTTCTCCTGCAACCCGTTCCCTTTGTGCTATATGAACGAACGTGTCTCCACATGGTCAGTTCTGATAGATAATTGTGTGTTAAAACCGTCCTTCACCTGGCTTGTTGGGAACACAATGCTTATTTTCATTTGTAAACTCCACTCCATACATATATATGGGAAGGTACTAGCTCCAAATCGGTTTTACAGTGAAACCTGCAGGAAAATCAAACCGACACTAGGAAACAGACTGAGAAACCTGTGTAAAAGTTTCTCCTGCAAACAATTCCCTTGGTGCTAGGTGAACGAAAGTCACTCCACATGCTCAGTTCTCAGAGATAAGTGTGTGTGAAAGCCGTCCTTCACCTAGCTTGTTGGGAACACAAAGATTCTTTTCAGTTGCAATCTCAACTATAGAGATATATATGGGGAGGTACTAGCTCCAACTCGGTTTTACGGTGAAAACTGCAGGAACTTCAAACTGGCACTAGGAAACAGACTGAGAAACCAGAGTAAAAGTTTCTCCTGCAACCCGTTCCCTTGGTGCTAGATGAACGAACGTCTCTCCACAAGCTTAGATCGGAGAGATATGTGTGTATGAAAGCCGTCCTTAATCTAGCTTGTTGGGAACACCAAGTTTCTTTTCAGTGGCAAAATCCACTCCATATACATATATGGGGAGGTACAAGCTCCAACTCTGTTTAAAAGTGAAAACTGCAGGAACTTCAAACCGGCACTAGGAAACAGGCTGAAAAACCAGAGTAAATTTTCTCCTGCAACCCGTTCCCTTGGTGCTAGATGAACGAACGTTTCTCCTCAAGCTTAAATCTGAGAGATAATTCTGTATGAATGCCGTCCTTCACCTAGCTTGTTGTGAACACAAAGTTTGTTTCAGTGGCAAACTCCACCCCATACATATATATGGGGGTTTACTAGCCCCAATTCGGTTTTACAGTGAAAACTGAAGGAAATTGAAACCAGCACTAAGAAACAGAGTTAGAAACCAGAGTAAACGTTTCTCCTGCAACCCGTTCCCTTTGTGCTAGATGAACGAACGTCTCTCCACAAGCTTTGTTCTGAGAGATAAGTGTGTGTGAAAGCCGTCCTTCACCTAGCTTGTTGGGAACACAAAGTTTCTTTTCGGATTCAAACACCATTCCATAAATATATAGGGGTAGGTTCTAGCACAAATTCGTTTTTACATTGAAAACTGCAGGAAATTCAAAGAGGAACTAGGAAACAGACTGAGAAACCAGAGTAAAACTTTCCCCTGCAACCCGTTCCCTTGGTGCTAGATGAACGAACGACTCTCCACATGCTCAGTTCTGACAGATAAGTGTGTGTGAAAGCCGTCCTTCACCTAGCTTGTTGTTAACACAAAGTTTCTTTTCAGTTGCAAACTCCACTCCATACATATATATGGGTAGGTACTAGCACCAACTCGGTTTTACAGTGAAAAATGCAGGAACTTCAAACCGGCAGTAGGAAACAGACTGAGAAACCAGAGTAAAAGTTTCTCCTGCAACCCGATCCCTTGGTGCTAGATGAACGAACGTCTCTCCACAAGCTTAGTTCTGAGAGATAAGTGTGTGTGAAAGCCGTCCTTCACCTAGATTGTTGGGAACACAAAGGTTCTTTTCAGTTGCAAACTCCACTCCATACATATATAAGGTTAGGTAATAGCTCCAACTCGGTTTTACATTGAAAACTGCAGGAACATCAATCCGGCACAAGGAAAGAATCTGAGAAAACAGAGGAAAAGTTTCTCCTGCAACCCGTTCCCTTTGTGCTATATGAACGAACGTCTCTCCACATGGTCAGTTCTGATAGATAATTGTGTGTTAAAACCGTACTTCACCTAGCTTGTTGGGAACACAATGCTTATTTTCAGTTGCAAACTCCTCTCCATACATATATATGGGTAGGTACTAGCTCCAAATCGGTTTTACAGTGAAAACTGCAGGAACATCATACCGGCACTAGGAAACAGACTGAGAAACCTGTGTAAAAGTTTCTCCTGCAAACAATTCCCTTGGTGCTAGGTGAACGAACGTCACTCCACATGCTCAGTTCTCAGAGATATGTGTGTGTGAAAGCCGTCCTTCACATAGCTTGTTGGGAACACAAAGATACTTTTCAGTTGCAATCTCCACTATATAGATATATATGGGGAGGTACTAGCTCCAACTCTGTTTTACGGTGAAAACAGCAGGAACTTCAAATTGGCACTAGGAAACAGACTGAGAAACCAGAGTAAAAGTTTCTCCTGCAACCCGTTCCCTTGGTCTTAGATCAACGTACGTCTCTCCACATGTTAAATTCTGAGAGATAAGTGTGTGTGAAGCCGTTCTTCTCATAGTTTGTTGGGAAAACAATGTTTATTTTCATTTGCAAATTCCACTCCATACATATATATGGGGAGGTACTAGCTCCAAATCGGATTTACAGTGAAAAATGCAGGAAATTCAAACCGACACTAGGAAACAGTCTGAGAAACCAGAGTAAAAGTTTCTCCTGCAAACCGTTCCCTTGGTGCTAGATGAACGAACGTCTCTCCACATGCTCTGTTCTGATAGATAATTGTGTGTGAAACCCATCCTTCACCTAGCTTTTTGGGAACACACAGATTCTTTTCAGTTGCAAACTCCACTATATAGATATATATGGAGAGGTACTAGCTCCAACTCGGTTTTACGGTGAAAACTGCAGGAACTCCAAACCGGCACTAGGAAACAGACTGAGAAAACAGAGTAAAAGTTTCTCCTGCAACCCGTATCCTTGGTGCTAGATCAACGAAAGTCTCTCCACATGTTAAGTTCTGAGAGATAAGTGTGTGTGAAAGCCGTCCTTCACCTAACTTGTTGGGAACACAAAGTTTCTTTTCAGTTGCAAACTCCACTCCATACATATATATGGGTAGGTACTAGCTCCAAACCTGTTTTACAGTGAAAACTGCAGGAACATCAAAAAGGCTCTAGGAAACAGACTGAGAAACCAGAGTAAATGTTACTCCTGCAACCCGTTCCCTTTGTGCTAGATGAACGAACGTCTCTCCACATGCTCAGTTCTGAGAGATAAGTGTGTGTGAAAGCCGTCCTTCACCTAGCTTGTTGGGAACACAAAGTTTCTTTACAGTTGCAAACACCACTCCATACATATATAAGGGGAGGTACAAGATCCAAATCAGTTTTACAGTGAAAACTGCAGGAACTTAAATCCGGCACTAGGAAACAGAATGAGAAACCAGAAAAAAATTTTCCCCTGCAACCCGTTCCCTTGGTGCTAGATGAACGAACGTCTCTCCACATGCTCAGTTCTGAGAGATAAATGTGTGTGAAAGCCCTCCTTCACCTAGCTTGTTGGGAACACAAAGTTTCTTTTCAGTTGCAAACACCACTCCATACATATATAAGGGGAAGTACTAGATCCAAATCGGTTTTACAGTGAAAACTGCAGGAACTTCCAACCGGAACTAGGAAACAGACTGGAAAAACAGTGTAAAAGTTTTTCCTGCAACCCGTCCCCTTTGTGCTACATGAACGAACGTCTCTCCACATGCTTAGTTCTGAGAGATAAGTGTGTGTGAAAGCCGTCCTTCACCTAGCTTGTTGGGAACACAAAGTATCTTTTCAGTTACAAACTCCAATCCATACATATATATGGGAAGGTAAAAGCTCCAACTCGGTTTTACAGTGAAAACTGCAGGAATTTCAAACCAGCACTAGGAAACAGACTGAGAAACCAGAGTAAAAATTTCTCCTGCAAACCGATCCCTTGGTGCTAGATGAACGAACGTCTCTCCACACGCTTAGTTCTGAGAGATAAGTGTGTGTGAAAGCCGTCCTTCACCTAGCTTGTTGGGAACACAATGCTTATTTTCAGTTGCAAACCCCTCTCCATACATATATATGGGTAGGTACTAGCTCCAAATCTGTTTTACAGTGAAAACTGCAGGAACTTCCAACCGGCACTAGGAAACAGACTGAGAAACCAGAGTAAAAGTTTCTCCTGCAACCCGTTCCCTTGGTCCTAGATCAACGAACGTCTCTCCACATGTTAAATTCTGAGAGATAAGTGTGTGTGAAGCCGTCCTTCTCTTAGTTTGTTGGGAAAACAATGTTTATTTTCATTTGCAAATTCCACTCCATACATATATATGGGGAGGTACTAGCTCCAAATCGGATTTACAGTGAAAAATGCAGGAAATTCAAACAGACACTATGAAACAGTCTGAGAAACCAGAGTAAAATTTTCTCCTGCAACCCGTTCCCTTTGTGCTAGATGACCGGACGTCTCTCCACGTGCTCAGTTCTGAGAGATACGTGGGTGTGAAAGCCGTTCTTCACCTAGCTTGTTGGGAACACAAAGTTTCTCTTCAGTTGCAAACTCCACTGCATACATATATAAGGGGAGGTACTAGCACCAACTCGTTTTTACAGTGAAAACTGCAGGAACTTCAAACCGGCACTAGGAAACAGACTGAGAAACCAGAGTAAAAGTTTCTCCTGCAACCCGTTCCCTTGGTGCTAGGTGAACGAACGTCTCTCCACATGCTCAGTTCTGAGAGATAAGTGTGTGTGAATGTCGTACTTCACCTAGGTTATTGGGAACACAAACGTTCTTTTCAGTTGCAAACACCAATCCATTCATATATATGAGGAGATACTAGCTCCGACACTGTTTTACAGTGAAAACTGCAGGAACATCAAACCGGCCATAGGAAACAGAATGAGAATACAGAGTAAAAGTTTCTCCTGCAACCCGTTCCCTTCGTGCTAAATGAACGAACGTCTCTCCACATGCTCTGTTCTGATAGATATTTGTGTGTGAAAACCATTCTTCACCTAGCTTGTTGGGAACACACAGATTCTTTTCAGTTGCAAACTCCACTATATAGATATATATGGGGAGGTACTAGCTCCAACTCGGTTTTACGGTGAAAACTGCAGGAACTCCAAACCGGCACTAGGAAACAGACTGAGAAACCAGAGTAAAAGTTTCTCCTGCAACCCGTTTCATTGGTGCTAGATCAACGAAAGTCTCTCCACATGTTAAGTTCTGAGAGATAAGTGTGTGTGAAAGCCGCACTTCAGCTAGCTTGTTGGGAACACAAAGTTTCTTTTCAGTTGCAAACTCGACTCCATACATATATATGGGTAGGTACTAGCTCCAACCCTGTTTTACAGTGAAAACTGCAGGAACATCAAACAGGCTCTAGGAAACAGACTGAGAAACCAGAGTAAAAGTTTCTCCTGCAACCCGTTCCCTTGATGCTAGATGAACGAACGTCTCTCCACAAGTTTAGTTCTGAGATATAAGTGTGTGTGAAAGCAGTCCTTCACCTAGCTTGTTGGGAACATAAAGTTTCTTTTCAGTTGCAAACTCCACTAGATACATATATATAGGTAGGTAGTAGCTCCAACTCTGTTTTACAGTGAAAACTGCAGGAAATTCAAACCGAAACTAGGAAACAGACTGAGAAACCAGAGTAAAAGTTTCCACTGCAAACCTTTCCCTTGGTGCTCGATGAACGAACGTCTCTCCACATGGTCAGTTCTGAGAGATAAGTGTGTGTGAAAGCCGTCCTTCACCTAGCTTGTTCGGAATCCAATGCTTATTTTCAGTTGCAAACTCCAATCCATACATATATAGGGGAAGGTACTAGCTCCAACTCGGTTTTACAGTGAAAACTGCAGGAACTTCAAACCGGCACTAGGAAACAGACTGAGAAACCAGTGTAAAAGTTTAACTGCAACCCGTTCCCTTGGTGCTAGATGAACGAACGTCTCTCCACAAACTTAGTTCTGAGAGATAAGTGTGTGTGGAAGCCGTTATTCACCTAGCTTGTTGGGAACACAAAGTTTCTTTTCTGTTGCAAACTCCACTCCATAGATATATATGGGTAGGTACTAGCTCCAACTCGGTTTTACCGTGAAAACTGCAGGAACATCAAACCGGTACTAGGAAACAGACTGAGAAACCAGAGAAAAAGTTTCTCCTGCAACCCGTTCCTTTTGTGCTAGATGAACGAACGACACTCCACATGCTCAGTTCTGATAGATAATTGTGTGTGAAAGCCGTCCTTCACCTAGCTTGTTGGGAACACAATGCTTATTTTAAGTTGCAAACTCCAATCCATACATATATAGGGGGAGGTACTAGCTCCAACACGGTTTTACAGTGAAAACTGCAGAAAATTCAAACTGGACCTAGGAAACAGACTGAGAAACCAGAGTAAAAGTTTCCCTTGCAAACAGTTCCATTGGTGCTAGGTGAACTAACGTCTCTCCACATGCTCAAATCTGAGAGATAAATGTGTTTGAAAGCCGTCCTTCAACTAGCTTGTTGGGAACACAAAGTTTCTTTTCAGTTGCAAACTCCACTCCATTCATATATATGGGGAGGTAGTAGCTCCAACTCGGTTTTACAGTGAAAATTGCAGGTACATCAAACCAGCACTAGGAAACAGAATGAGAAACCAGAGTAAAAGTTTCTCCTGCAAACCGTTCCCTTGGTGCTAGGTGAACGAACGTCTCTCCACAAGCTTAGTTCTGAGATATAATTGTGTGTGAAAGCCGTCCTTCACCTAGTTTGTTGGGAACACAAAGTTTCTCTTCAGTTGCAAACTCCACTCCAAACATATATATGGGTAGGTACTAGCTCCAACTCGGTTTTACAGTGAAAACTGCAGGAAAATCAAACCGGCACTAGGAAAAAGACTGAGAAACAAGAGTAAAAGTTTCACCTGTATTCCGTTCCATTTTTGCTATATGATCGAACGCCTCTCTACGTTCTCAGTTCTGAGAGATTAGTGTGTGTGAAAGCCGTCCTTCACCTAACTTGTTGGGAACACAAAGATTCTCTTTAGTTGCAAACTCCACTCCATACATATATATGGGGAGGTACTAGCTCCAACTCGGTTTTACAGTGAAAACGGCAGGAACTTCAAACCGGCACTATGAAACGGACTGAGAAACCGGAGTAAAACTTTCTCCTGAAACCCGTTCCCTTTGTGCTAGATGTATGAACGTCTCTCCACATGCTCAGTTCCGAGAGATAACTGTGTTTGAAAGCCGTCCTTCACCTAGCTTGTTGGGAACACAAAGATTCTCTTCAGTTGCAAACTCCACTCCATACATATATATGGCAGGTACTAGCTCCAACTCGGTTTTACAGTGAAAACTGCAGGAACTTCAAACCGGCACTAGGAAACAGACTGAGAAACCACAGTAAAATTTTCTTCAGCAACCCCTTTCCTTTGTGCTAGATGAACGAACGTCTCTCCACATGCTCAGTTCTGAGAGATATGTGTGAGTGAAAGCCGTCCTTCACCTAGCTTGTTGAGAAAACAAAGTTTCTTTTTATTTGCAAACTCCACTCCATACATATCTAAGGGGAGGTACTAGATCCAACTCGGTTTTACACTGACCACTGCAGGAACTTCAAATTGGCACTAGGAAACAGACTGAGAAACCAGAGTAAAAGTTACTCCTGCAAACCGCTCCCTTGGTGCTAGATGAACGAACGCTTCTCCACAAGCTTAGTTCTGAGATATAATTGTGTGTGAAAGCCGTCCTTCACCTAGTTTGTTGGGAACACAAAGATTCTTTTCAGTTGCAAACTCCACTCCAAACATATATATGGGTAGGTACTAGCTCCAACTCGGTTTTACAGTGAAAACTGCAGGAACATCAAACCGGCACTAGGAAAAAGACTGAGAAACCAGAGTAAAAGTTTCAACTGTAACCCGTTCCATTTTTGCTAGATGATCGAACGTCTCTCCACGTGCTCAGTTCTGAGAGATAATTGTGTGTGAAAGCCGTCCTTCACCTAGCTTGTTGTGAACACAAAGATTCTCTTCAGTTGCAAACTCCACTCCATACATATATATGGGGAGGTACTAGCTCCAACTCGGTTTTACAGTGAAAACTGCAGGAACTTCAAACCGGCACTAGGAAACGGACTGAGAAACCGGAGTAAAAGTTTCTCCTGCAACCCGTTCCCTTGGTGCTAGATGAACGTACGTCTCTCCACATGCTCAGTTCTGAGAGATAAGTGTGTGTGAAAGCCGTCCTTCACCTAGCTTGTTGGGAACACAAAGTTTCTCTTCAGTTGCAAACTCCACTCCATACATATATATGGGCAGGTACTAGCTCCAACTCGGTTTTACAGTGAAAACTGCAGGAACTTCAAACCGGCACTAGGAAACAGACTGAGAAACCAGAGTAAAAGTTTCCCTTGCAAACAGTTCCATTGGTGCTAGGTGAACGAACGTCTCTCCACATGCTCAAATCTGAGAGATAAACGTGTTTGAAAGCCGTCCTTCAACTAGCTTGTTGGGAACACAAAGTTTCTTTTCAGTTGCAAACTCCACTCCATACATATATATGGGGAGGTAGTAGCTCCAACACGGTTTTACAGTGAAAATTGCAGGAACATCAAACCAGCACTAGGAAACAGACTGAGAAACCAGAGTAAAAGTTTCTCCTGCAACTCATTCCCTTGGTGCTAGATGAACGAACGTCTCTCCACAAGCTTAGTTCTGAGATATTATTGTGTGTGAAAGCCGTCCTTCACCTAGTTTGTTGGGAACACAAAGTTTCTCTTCAGTTGCAAACTCCACTCCAAACATATATATGGGTAGGTACTAGCTCCAACTCGGTTTTACAGTGAAAACTGCAGGAACATCAAACCGGCACTAGGAAAAAGACTGAGAAACAAGAGTAAAAGTTTCACCTGTAACCCGTTCCATTTTTGCTATATGATCGAACGCCTCTCTACGTGCTCAGTTCTGAGAGATTAGTGTGTGTGAAAGCCGTCCTTCACCTAACTTGTTGGGAACACAAAGATTCTCTTTAGTTGCAAACTCCACTCCATACATATATATGGGGAGGTACTAGCTCCAACTCGGTTTTACAGTGAAAACTGCAGGAACTTCAAACCGGCACTAGGAAACGGACTGACAAAACGGAATAAAACTTTCTCCTGCAACCCGTTCCCTTTGTGCTAGATGAACGAACGTCTCTCCACATGCTCAGTTCCGAGAGATAAGTGTGTGTGAAAGCCGTCCTTCACCTAGCTTGTTGGGAACAGAAAGTTTCTCTTCAGTTGCAAACTCCACTCCATACATATATATGGGGAGGTACTAGCTCCAACTCGGTTTTACAGTGAAAACTGCAGGAAATTCAAACCGGCACTAGGAAACAGACTGAGAAACCAGAGTAAATGTTTCTCCTGCAAACCATTCACTTTGTGCTAGATGAACGAACGTCTCTCCACATGCTCAGTTCTGAGAGATATGTGTGAGTGAAAGCCGTCCTTCACCTAGCTTGTTGGGAACACAAAGTTTCTCTTCAGTTGCAAACCCCACTCCATACATATATATGGGGAGGTACTAGCTCCAACACGGTTTTACAGTGAAAACTGCAGGAACTTCAAACCGGCACTAGGAAACAGACTGAGAAACCAGAGTAAAAGTTTCTCCTGCAACCTGTTCACTTTGTGCTAGATGAACGAACGTCTCTCCACATGCTCAGTTCTGAGAGATAAGTGTGTGTGAAAGCCGTCCTTCACCTAGCTTGTTGGGAACACAAAGTTTCTCTTCAGTTGCAAACTCCACTCCATACATATATATGGGGAGGTACTAGCTCCAACTCGGTTTTACAGTGAAAACTGCAGGAACTTCAAATCGGCACTAGGAAACAGACTGAGATACCAGAGTAAAAGTTTCTCCTGCAAACCGTTCCCTTTGTGCTAGATGAACGAACGTCTCTCCACATGCTCAGTTCTGAGATATAAGTGTGTGTGAAAGCCGTCCTTCACCTAGCTTGTTGGGAACACAAAGTTTCTCTTCAGTTGCTAACTCCACTCCATACATATATATGGGGAGGTACTAGTTCCAACTCGGTTTTACAGTGAAAACTGCAGGAACTTCAACCCGGCACTAGGAAACAGACTGAGAAACCAGAGTAAACGTTTCTCCTGCAATCCGTTCCATTTGGGCTAGATGAACGAACGTCTCTCCACATGCTCAATTCTGAGGGATAATTGTGTATGAAAGCCGTACTTCACATAGCTTGTTGAGAAAACAAAGTTTCTTTTTATTTGCAAACTCCACTCCATACATATCTAAGGGGAGGTACTAGATCCAACTCGGTATTACACTGAAAACTGCAGGAAATTCAAACCGGCACTAGGAAACAGACTGAGAAACCAGAGTAAAAGTTAATCCTGCAAACCGCTCCCTTGGTGCTAGATGAACGAACGTCTCTCCACAAGCTTAGTTCAGAGATATAATTGTGTGTGAAAGCCGTCCTTCACCTAGCTTGTTGTGAACACAAAGATTCTCTTCAGTTGCAAAATCCACTCCATACATATATATGGGGAGGAACTAGCTCCAACTCGGTTTTACAGTGAAAACTGCAGGAACTTCAAACCGGCACTAGGAAACGGACTGAGAAACCGGAGTAAAAGTTTCTCCTGCAACCCGTTCCCTTGGTGCTAGTTGAACGAACGTCTCTAGACATGCTCAGTTCTGAGAGATAAGTGTGTGTGAAAGCCGACCTTCACCTAGCTTGTTGGGAACACAAAGTTTCTCTTCAGTTGCAAACTCCACTCCATAAATATATATGGGGAGGTACTAGCTCCAACTCGGTTTTACAATGAAAACTGCAGGAACTTCAAACCGGCACTAGGAAACAGACTGAGAAACCAGAGTAAAAGTTTCTCCTGCAACCCGTTTCCTTCGTGTTAGATGAACGAACGTCTCTCCACATGCTCAGTTCTGAGAGATAAGTGTGTGTGAAAGCCGTCCTTCACCTAGCTTGTTGGGAACACAAAGTTTCTCTTCAGTTGCAAACTCCACTCCATACATATATATGGGGTGGTACTAGCTCCAACTCGGTTTTACAGTTAAAACTGCAGGAATTTCAAACCGGCACTAGGAAACAGACTGAGAAACCAGAGTAAAAGTTTCACCTGCAACCCGTTCCCTTTGTGCTAGATGAACGAACGTCTCTCCACATGCTCAGTTCTGAGAGATAAGTGTGTGTGAAAGCCTTTCTTCAACTAGCATGTTGGGAACACAAAGTTTCTCTTCAGTTGCAAACTCCACTCCATAAATATATAAGGGGAGGTACTAGCTCAAACTCGGTTTTACAGTGAAAACTGCAGGAACTTCAAACCGGCACTAGGAAACAGACTGAGAAACCAGAGTAAAAGTTTCTCCTGCAACCCGTTCCTTTTGTGCTAGATGAACGAACGTCTCTCCACATGCTCAGTTCTGACGGATAAGTGTGTGTGAAAGCCGTCCTTCACCTAGCTTGTTGGGAACACAAAGATTCTCTTCAGTTGCTAACTCCATTCCATACATATATATGGGGAGGTACTAGCTCCAACTCGGTTTTACAGTGAAAACTGCAGGAACATCAAACCGGCACTAGGAAACAGACTGAGAAACCAGAGTAAAAGTTTCTTCTGCAACCTATTCCCTTGGTACTAGATGAACGAATTTCTCTCCACAAGCTTAGTTCTGAGAGATAAGTGTGTGTGAAAGCCGTCCTTCACCTAGCTTGTTGGGAACACAAAGATTCTCTTCAGTTGCTAACTCCAATCCATACATATATATGGGGAGGTACAAGCTCCAAATCGATTTTACAGTGAAAACTGCAGGAAATTCAAACCGGCACTAGGAAACGGACTGAAAAACCAGAGTAAAAGGTTCTCCTGCAACCCTTTCCCTTTGTGCTAGATGAACGAAAGTCTCTCCACATGCTAAGTTCTGAGAGATAAGTGTGTGTGAAAGCCGTCCTTCACCTAGCTTGTAGGGAACACAAAGTTTCTCTTCAGTTGCAAACTCCACTCCATACATATATATGAGGAGGTACTCTCTCCAACTCGGTTTTACAGTGAAAACTGCAGGAACTTCAAAACGGCACTAAGAAACAGACTGAGAGACCAGAGTAAAATTTTCTCCAGCAACCCGATCCCTTTGTGCTAGATGAACGAACGCCTCTCCACATGCTCAGTTCTGAGAGATAAGTGTGTGTGAAAGCCGTCCTTCACCTAGCTTGTTGGGAACACAAAGTTTCTCTTCAGTTGCAAACTCCACTCCATACATATATATGGGGAGGTACTAGCTCCAACTCGGTTTTACAGTGAAAACTGCAGGAAATTCAAACCGGCACTAGGAAACAGACTGAGAAACCAGAGTAAAACTTTCTCCTGCAACCCGTTACCTTTGTGCTAGATGAACGAACGTCTCTCCACATGCTAAGTTCTGAGAGATAAGTGTGTGTGAAAGCCGTCCTTCACCTAGCTTGTTGGGAACACAAAGTTTCTCTTCAGTTGCAAACTCCACTCCATACGTATATAGGGGGAGGTATTAGATCAAACTCGGTTTTACACTGAAAATTGCAGGAAAATCCAGCCGGCACTATGAAACAGATTGAGAAACCAGTGTAACAATTTCTCCTGCAACCCGTTCCCTTGGTGCTGGATGAAAGAACGTCTCTCCACATGCTCAGTTCTGAGAGAAAAATGTGTGTGAAAGCCGTCCTTCACCTAGCTTTTTGGGAACACAAAGTTTCTATTCAGTTGCAAAGTCCACCCCATACATATATATGGGGAGGTACTAGCTCCAACTCGGTTTTACAGTGAAAACTTCAGGAACTTCAAAATGGCACTAGGAAACGCACTGAGAAACCGGAGTAAAAGTTTCTCCTGCAACCTGTTGCCTTTGTGCTAGATCAACGAACGTCTCTCCACATGTTCAGTTCTGAGAGATAAGTGTGTGTGAAAGCCGTCCTTCACCTAGCTTGTTGGGAACACAAAGTTTCTCTTCAGTTGCAAACTCCACTCCATACATATATATGGGGAGGTACAATCTCCAACTCGGTTTTACAGTGAAATCTGCAGGAACTTCAAACCTGCACTAGGAAACAGCCTGAGAAACCAGAGCAAAAGTTTCCCCTGCAACCCGTTCCCTTTGTGCTAGATGAACGAACGTCTCTCCACATGCTCAGTTCTGAGAGATAAGTGTGTGTGAAAGCCGTCATTCACCTAGCTTGTTGGGAACACAAAGTTTCTCTTCAGTTGCAAACTCCACTCCATACATATATATGGGGAGATACTAGCTCCAACTCGGTTTTACAGTAAAACTGCAGGAATTTCAAACCGGCACTAGGAAACAGACTGAGAAACCAGAATAAAATTTTCTCCTGCAACCCGTTCATTTTGTGCTAGATGAATGAACGTCTTTCCACATGCTCAGTTCTGAGAGATAAGTGTGTGTGAAAGCCGTCCTTCACCTAGCTTGTTGGGAACAAAAAATTTCTCTTCAGTTGCAAACTCCACTCCATACATATATATGGGTTGGTACAAGCTCCAACACGGTTTTACAGTGAAAACTTCAGGAACTACAAACCGGCACTAGGAAACAGGCTGAGAAACCAGAGTAAAAGTTTCTCCTGCAACCTGTTCCCTTTGTGCTAGATGAACGAATGTCTCTCCACATGCTCATTTCTGAGAGATAAGTATGTGTGAAAGCCGTCCTTCACCTAGCTTGTTGGGAACACAAAGTTTCTCTTCAGTTGCATACTCCACTCCATACCTATATATGGGGAGGTACTAGCTCCAACTCGGTTTTACAGTGAAAACTGCAGGAACTTCAAACCGGCACTAGGAAACAGACTGAGAAACCAGAGTATAAGTTTCTCCTGCAACCCGTTCCATTTGTGCTAGATGAACGAACGTCTCTCCACATGCTCAGTTCTGAGAGATAAGTGTGTGTGAAAGCCGTCCTTCACCTAGCTTGTTCGAACAAAAGTTTCTTTTCAGTTGCAAACTCCACTCCATACATATATATGGGGAGGTACTAGCTCCAAATCGGTTTTACAGTGAAAACTGCAGGAACTACAAACCGGCACTAGGAAACAGACTGAGAAACCAGAGTAAAAGTTTCTCCTGCAACCCGTTCCCTTTGTGCTAGATGAACGAACGTCTGTCCACATGCTCAGTTCTGAGAGATAAGTGTGTGTGAAAGCCGTCCTTCACATAGCGTGTTGGGAACACAAAGATTCTCTTCAGTTGCAAACTCCACTCCATACATATATATGGGGAGGTACTAGATCCACCTCGATTTTACAGTGAAAACTGCAGGAACTTCAAACCGGCACTAGGAAACAGACTGAGAAACCAGAGTAAAAGTTTCTCCAGCAACCCGTACCCTTTGTGCTAGATGAACGAACGTCTCTCCACATGCTCAGTTCTGAGAGATAAGTGTGTGTGAAAGCCTTCGTTCACCTAGCTTGTTGGGAACACAAAGTTTCTCTTCAGTTGCAAACTCCACTCCATACATATATATGGGGAGGTACTAGCTCCAACTCGATTTTACAGTGAAAACTGCAGGAACTTCAAACCGGCACTAGGAAACAGACTGAGAAACCAGAGAAAAAGTTTCTCCTGCAACCCGTTCCATTTGGGCTAGATGAACGAACGTCTCTCCACATGCTCAATTCTGAGGGATAATTGTGTATGAAAGCCGTCCTTCACATAGCTTGTTGAGAAAACAAAGTTTCTTTTTATTTGCAAACTCCACTCCATACATATCTGAGGGGAGGTACTAGCTCCAACTCGGTTTTACAGTGAAAACTGCAGGAACTTCAAACCGGCACTAGGAAACGGACTGAGAAACCAGAGTAAAAGTTTCTCCTGCAACCCGTTCCCTTGGTGCTAGTTGAACGAACGTCTCTCCACATGCTCAGTTCTGAGAGATAAGTGTGTGTGAAAGCCGTCCTTCACCTAGCTTGTTGGGAACACAAAGTTTCTCTTCAGTTGCAAACTCCACTCCATACATATATATGGGGAGGTACTAGCTCCAACTCGGTTTTACTGTGAAAACTGCAGGAACTTCACACCGTAACTAGGAAACAGACTGAGAAACCAGATTAAAATTTTCTCCAGCAACCCGTTTCCTTTGTGCTAGATGAACGAACGTCTCTCCACATGCTCAGTTCTGAGACATAAGTGTGTGTGAAAGCCGTCCTTCACCTAGCTTGTTGGGAACACAAAGTTTCTCTTCAGTTGCAAACTCCACTCCATACATATATATGGGGATGTACTAGTTCCCACTCGGTTTTACAGTGAAAACTGCAGGAACTTCAAACCGGCACTAGGAAACAGACTGAGAAACCAGATTAAAAGTTTCTCCTGCAACCCGTTCCCTTTGTGCTAGATGAACGAACGTCTCTAGACATGCTCAGTTCTGAGAGATAAGTGTGTGTGAAAGCCGACCTTCACCTAGCTTGTTGGGAACACAAAGTTTCTCTTCAGTTGCAAACTCCACTCCATAAATATATATGGGGAGGTACTAGCTCCAACTCGGTTTTACAATGAAAACTGCAGGAACTTCAAACCGGCACTAGGAAACAGACTGAGAAACCAGAGTAAAAGTTTCTCCTGCAACCCGTTTCCTTCGTGTTAGATGAACGAACGTCTCTCCACATGCTCAGTTCTGAGAGATAAGTGTGTGTGAAAGCCGTCCTTCACCTAGCTTGTTGGGAACACAAAGTTTCTCTTCAGTTGCAAACTCCACTCCATACATATATATGGGGAGGTACTAGCTCCAACTCTGTTTTACAGTTAAAACTGCAGGAACTTCAAACCGGCACTAGGAAACAGACTGAGAAACCAGAGTAAAAGTTTCACCTGCAACCCGTTCCCTTTGTGCTAGATGAACGAACGTCTCTCCACATGCTCAGTTCTGAGAGATAAGTGTGTGTGAAAGCCTTTCTTCAACTAGCATGTTGGGAACACAAAGTTTCTCTTCAGTTGCAAACTCCACTCCATAAATATATAAGGGGAGGTACTAGCTCAAACTCGGTTTTACAGTGAAAACTGCAGGAACTTCAAACCGGCACTAGGAAACAGACTGAGAAACCAGAGTAAAAGTTTCTCCTGCAACCCGTTCCCTTTGTGCTAGATGAACGAACGTCTCTCCACATGCTCAGTTCTGACGGATAAGTGTGTGTGAAAGCCGTCCTTCACCTAGCTTGTTGGGAACACAAAGATTCTCTTCAGTTGCTAACTCCATTCCATACATATATATGGGGAGGTACTAGCTCCAACTCGGTTTTACAGTGAAAACTGCAGGAACTTCAAACCGGCACTAGGAAACGGACTGAGAAACCGGAGTAAAAGTTTCTCCTGCAACCCGTTCCCTTTGTGCTAGATGAACGAACGTCTCTCCACATGCTCAGTTCTGAGAGATAAGTGTGTGTGAAATCCGTCCTACACCTAGCTTGTTGGGAACACAAAGTTTCTTTTTAGTTGCAAACTCCACTCCATACATATATATGGGGAGGTACTAGCTCCAACTCGGTTTTACAGTGAAAACTGCAGGAACTTCAAACCGGCACTAGGAAACAGACTGAGAAACCAGAGTAAAAGTTTCTTCTGCAACCTATTCCCTTGGTACTAGATGAACGAATTTCTCTCCACAAGCTTAGTTCTGAGAGATAAGTGTGTGTGAAAGCCGTCCTTCACCTAACTTGTTGGGAACACAAAGATTCTCTTCAGTTGCTAACTCCAATCCATACATATATATGGGGAGGTACAAGCTCCAAATCGGTTTTACAGTGAAAACTGCAGGAACTTCAAACCGGCACTAGGAAACGGACTGAAAAACCAGAGTAAAAGGTTCTCCTGCAACCCTTTCCCTTTGTGCTAGATGAACGAAAGTCTCTCCACATGCTCAGTTCTGAGAGATAAGTGTGTGTGAAAGCCGTCCTTCACCTAGCTTGTAGGGAACAGAAAGTTTCTCTTCAGTTGCAAACTCCACTCCATACATATATATGAGGAGGTACTCTCTCCAACTCGGTTTTACAGTGAAAACTGCAGGAACTTCAAAACGGCACTAAGAAACAGACTGAGAGACCAGAGTAAAATTTTCTCCAGCAACCCGATCCCTTTGTGCTAGATGAACGAACGCCTCTCCACATGCTCAGTTCTGAGAGATAAGTGTGTGTGAAAGCCGTCCTTCACCTAGCTTGTTGGGAACACAAAGTTTCTCTTCAGTTGCAAACTCCACTCCATACATATATATGGGGAGGTACTAGCTCCAACTCGGTTTTACAGTGAAAACTGCAGGAATTCAAACCGGCACTAGGAAACAGACTGAGAAACCAGAGTAAAACTTTCTCCTGCAACCCGTTACCTTTGTGCTAGATGAACGAACGTCTCTCCACATGCTAAGTTCTGAGAGATAAGTGTGTGTGAAAGCCGTCCTTCACCTAGCTTGTTGGGAACACAAAGTTTCTCTTCAGTTGCAAACTCCTCTCCATACATCTATATGGGGAGGTACTAGCTCCAACACGGTTTTACAGTGAAAACTGCAGGATCATCAAACCGGCACTAGGAAACAGACTGGGAAAACAGAGTAAAAGTTTCTCCTGCAACCCGTTCCCTTTGTGCTAGATGAACGAACGTCTCTCCACATGCTCAGTTCTGAGAGAAAAATGTGTGTGAAAGCCGTCCTTCACCTAGCTTTTTCGGAACACAAAGTTTCTATTCAGTTGCAAAGTCCACTCCATACATATATATGGGTAGGTACAAGCTCCAACTCGGTTTTACAGTGAAAACTGCAGGAACTTCAAATCGGCACTAGTAAACAGACTGAGAAACCAGAGTAAAAGTTTCTTCTGCAACTATTCCCTTGGTACTAGATGAACGAACTTCTCTCCACAAGCTTAGTTCTGAGAGATAAGTGTGTGTGAAAGCCGTCCTTCACATAGCTTGTTGGGAACACAAAGTTTCTCTTCAGTTGCAAACTCCACTCCATACATATATATGGGGAGGTACTAGCTCCAACACGGTTTTACAGTGAAAACTGCAGGAACATCAAACCGGCACTAGGAAACAGACTGAGAACACAGAGTAAAAGTTTTTCATGCAACCCGTTCCCTTGGTGCTCGATGAACGAAAGTCTCTCCACATGCTCAGTTCTGAGAGATTAGTGTGTGTGAAAGCCGTCCTTCACCTAGCTAGTTGGGAACACAATGTATCTCTTCATTTGCAAACTCCATTCCATACGTATATAGGGGGAGGTATTAGATCAAACTCGGTTTTACACTGAAAATTGCAGGAAATTCCAGCCGGCACTATGAAACAGATTGAGAAACCAGTGTAACAATTTCTCCTGCAACCCGTTCCCTTGGTGCTGGATGAAAGAACGTCTCTCCACATGCTCAGTTCTGAGAGAAAAATGTGTGTGAAAGCCGTCCTTCACCTAGCTTTTTGGGAACACAAAGTTTCTATTCAGTTGCAAAGTCCACCCCATACATATATATGGGGAGGTACAAGCTCCAACTCGGTTTTACAGTGAAAACTTCAGGAACTTCAAAATGGCACTAGGAAACGCACTGAGAAACCGGAGTAAAAGTTTCTCCTGCAACCTGTTGCCTTTGTGCTAGATCAACGAACGTCTCTCCACATGTTCAGTTCTGAGAGATAAGTGTGTGTGAAAGCCGTCCTTCACCTAGCTTGTTGGGAACACAAAGTTTCTCTTCAGTTGCAAACACCACTCCATACATATATATGGGGAGGTACTAGCTCCAACTCGGTTTTACAGTGAAAACTGCAGGAACTTCAAACCGTCACTAGGAAACAGACTTAGATACCAGAGTAAAAGTTTCTCCTGCAAACCGTTCCCTTTGTGCTAGATGAACGAACGTCTCTCCACATGCTCAGTTCTGAGAGATAAGTGTGTGTGAAAGCCGTCCTTCACCTAGCTTGTTGGGAACACAAAGTTTCTCTTCAGTTGCAAACTCCACTCCATACATATATATGGGGAGGTACAATCTCCAACTCGGTTTTACAGTGAAATCTGCAGGAACTTCAAACCTGCACTAGGAAACAGCCTGAGAAACCAGAGCAAAAGTTTCTCCTGCAACCCGTTCCCTTTGTGCTAGATGAACGAACGTCTCTCCACATGCTCAGTTCTGAGAGATAAGTGTGTGTGAAAGCCGTCATTCACCTAGCTTGTTGGGAACACAAAGTTTCTCTTCAGTTGCAAACTCCACTCCATACATATATATGGGGAGATACTAGCTCCAACTCGGTTTTACAGTGAAAACTGCAGGAATTTCAAACCGGCACTAGGAAACAGACTGAGAAACCAGAGTAAAATTTTCTCCTGCAACCCGTTCCTTTTGTGCTAGATGAATGAACGTCTCTCCACATGCTCAGTTCTGAGAGATAAGTGTGTGTGAAAGCCGTCCTTCACCTAGCTTGTTGGGAACACAAAGTTTCTCTTCAGTTGCAAACTCCACTCCATACATATATATGGGTTGGTACAAGCTCCAACACGGTTTTACAGTGAAAACTTCAGGAACTTCAAACCGGCACTAGGAAACAGGCTGAGAAACCAGAGTAAAAGTTTCTCCTGCAACCTGTTCCCTTTGTGCTAGATGAACGAATGTCTCTCCACATGCTCATTTCTGAGAGATAAGTATGTGTGAAAGCCGTCCTTCACCTAGCTTGTTGGGAACACAAAGTTTCTCTTCAGTTGCATACTCCACTCCATACCTATATATGGGGAGGTACTAGCTCCAACTCGGTTTTACAGTGAAAACTGCAGGAACTTCAAACCGGCACTAGGAAACAGACTGAGAAACGAGAGTATAAGTTTCTCCTGCAACCCGTTCCATTTGTGCTAGATGAACGAACGTCTCTCCACATGCTCAGTTCTGAGAGATAAGTGTGTGTGAAAGCCGTCCTTCAACTAGCTTGTTGGGAACACAAAGTTTCTCTTCAGTTGCAAACTCCACTCCATACATATATATGGGGAGGTACTAGCTCCAACTCGGTTTTACAGTGAAAACTGCAGGAACTTCAAACCGGCACTAGGAAACAGACTGAGAAACCAGGGTAAAAGTTACTCCTGCAGCCCGTTCCCTTTGTGCTAGATGAACGAACGTCTCTCCACATGCTCGGTTCTGAGAGAAAACTTTGAGTGAAAGCCGTCCTTCACCTAGCTTGTTCGAACAAAAGTTTCTTTTCAGTTGCAAACTCCACTCCATACATATATATGGGGAGGTACTAGCTCCAAATCGGTTTTACAGTGAAAACTGCAGGAACTACAAACCGGCACTAGGAAACAGACTGAGAAACCAGAGTAAAAGTTTCTCCTGCAAACCGTTCCATTTGTGCTAGTTGAACGAACATCTGTCCACATGCTCAGGTCTGAGAGATAAGTGTGTGTGAAAGCCGTCCTTCACATAGCGTGTTGGGAACACAAAGATTCTCTTCAGTTGCAAACTCCACTCCATACATATATATGGGGAGGTACTAGATCCAACACGATTTTACAGTGAAAACTGCAGGAACTTCAAACCGGCACTAGGAAACAGACTGAGAAACCAGAGTAAAAGTTTCTCCAGCAACCCGTACCCTTTGTGCTAGATGAACGAACGTCTCTCCACATGCTCAGTTCTGAGAGATAAGTGTGTGTGAAAGCCTTCGTTCACCTAGCTTGTTGGGAACACAAAGTTTCTCTTCAGTTGCAAACTCCACTCCATACATATATATGGGGAGGTACTAGCTCCAACTCGATTTTACAGTGAAAACTGCAGGAACTTCAAACCGGCACTAGGAAACAGACTGAGAAACCAGAGAAAAAGTTTCTCCTGCAACCCGTTCCATTTGTGCTAGATGAAAGAACGTCTCTCCACATGCTCAGTTCTGAGGGATAAGTGTGTGTGAAAGCCGTCCTTCACCTAGCTTGTTGGGAACACAAAGATTCTCTTCAGTTGTAAACTCCACTCCATACATATATATGGGGAGGTACTAGCTCCAACGCGGTTTTACAGTGAAAACTGCAGGAACTTCAAACCGGCACTAGGAAACGGACTGAGAAGCCAGAGTAAAAGTTTCTCCTGCAACCCGTTTCCTTTGTGGTAGATTAACGAATGTCTCTCCACATGCTCATTTCTGAGAGATAAGTATGTGTGAAAGCCGTCCTTCACCTAGCTTGTTGGGAACACAAAGTTTCTCTTCAGTTGCATACTCCACTCCATACCTATATATGGGGAGGTACTAGCTCCAACTCGGTTTTACAGTGAAAACTGCAGGAACTTCAAACCGGCACTAGGAAACAGACTGAGAAACCAGAGTAAAAGTTTCTCCTGCAACCCGTTCCCTTTGTGCTAGATGAACGAACGTCTCTCCACATGCTCAGTTCTGAGAGATAAGTGTGAGTGAAAGCCGTCCTTCACCTAGCTTGTTCGAACAAAAGTTTCTTTTCAGTTGCAAACTCCACTCCATACATATATATGGGGAGGTACTAGCTCCAAATCGGTTTTACAGTGAAAACTGCAGGAACTACAAACCGGCACTAGGAAACAGACTGAGAAACCAGAGTAAAAGTTTCTCCTGCAACCCGTTCCCTTTGTGCTAGTTGAACGAACGTCTGTCCACATGCTCAGTTCTGAGAGATAAGTGTGTGTGAAAGCCGTCCTTCATATAGCGTGTTGGGAACACAAAGATTCTCTTCAGTTGCAAACTCCACTCCATACATATATATGGGGAGGTACTAGATCCAACTCGATTTTACAGTGAAAACTGCAGGAACTTCAAACCGGCACTAGGAAACAGACTGAGAAACCAGAGTAAAAGTTTCTCCAGCAACCCGTACCCTTTGTGCTAGATGAACGAACGTCTCTCCACATGCTCAGTTCTGAGAGATAAGTGTGTGTGAAAGCCTTCGTTCACCTAGCTTGTTGGGAACACAAAGTTTCTCTTCAGTTGCAAACTCCACTCCATACATATATATGGGGAGGTACTAGCTCCAACTCGATTTTACAGTGAAAACTGCAGGAACTTCAAACCGGCACTAGGAAACAGACTGAGAAACCAGAGAAAAAGTTTCTCCTGCAACCCGTTCCATTTGTGCTAGATGAAAGAACGTCTCTCCACATGCTCAGTTCTGAGGGATAAGTGTGTGTGAAAGCCGTCCTTCACCTAGCTTGTTGGGAACACAAAGATTCTCTTCAGTTGTAAACTCCACTCCATACATATATATGGGGAGGTACTAGCTCCAACGCGGTTTTACAGTGAAAACTGCAGGAACTTCAAACCGGCACTAGGAAACGGACTGAGAAGCCAGAGTAAAAGTTTCTCCTGCAACCCGTTTCCTTTGTGGTAGATTAACGAATGTCTCTCCACATGCTCATTTCTGAGAGATAAGTATGTGTGAAAGCCGTCCTTCACCTAGCTTGTTGGGAACACAAAGTTTCTCTTCAGTTGCATACTCCACTCCATACCTATATATGGGGAGGTACTAGCTCCAACTCGGTTTTACAGTGAAAACTGCAGGAACTTCAAACCGGCACTAGGAAACAGACTGAGAAACCAGAGTAAAAGTTTCTCCTGCAACCCGTTCCCTTTGTGCTAGATGAACGAACGTCTCTCCACATGCTCAGTTCTGAGAGATAAGTGTGAGTGAAAGCCGTCCTTCACCTAGCTTGTTCGAACAAAAGTTTCTTTTCAGTTGCAAACTCCACTCCATACATATATATGGGGAGGTACTAGCTCCAAATCGGTTTTACAGTGAAATCTGCAGGAACTACAAACCGGCACTAGGAAACAGACTGAGAAACCAGAGTAAAAGTTTCTCCTGCAACCCGTTCCCTTTGTGCTAGATGAACGAACGTCTGTCCACATGCTCAGTTCTGAGAGATAAGTGTGTGTGAAAGCCGTCCTTCACATAGCGTGTTGGGAACACAAAGATTCTCTTCAGTTGCAAACTCCACTCCATACATATATATGGGGAAGTACTAGATCCAATTCGATTTTACAGTGAAAACTGCAGGAACTTCAAACCGGCACTAGGAAACAGACTGAGAAACCAGAGTAAAAGTTTCTCCAGCAACCCGTACCTTTTGTGCTAGATGAACGAACGTCTCTCCTCATGCTCAGTTCTGAGAGATAAGTGTGTGTGAAAGCCTTTGTTCACCTAGCTTGTTGGGAACACAAAGTTTCTCTTCAGTTGCAAACTCCACTCCATACATATATATGGGGAGGTACTAGCTCCAACTCGGTTTTACAGTGAAAACTGCAGGAACTTCAAACCGGCACTAGGAAACATACTGAGAAACCAGAGAAAAAGTTTCTCCTGCAACCCGTTCCATTTGTGCTAGATGAAAGAACGTCTCTCCACATGCTCAGTTCTGAGGGATAAGTGTGTGTGAAAGCCGTCCTTCACCTAGCTTGTTGGGAACACAAAGATTCTCTTCAGTTGTAAACTCCAATCCATACATATATATGGGGAGGTACTAGCTCCAACGCGGTTTTACAGTGAAAACTGCAGGAACTTCAAACCGGCACTAGGAAACAGACTGAGAAACCAGAGTAAAAGTTTCTCCAGCAACCCGTACCTTTGTGCTAGATGAACGAACGTCTCTCCACATGCTCAGTTCTGAGAGATAAGTGTGTGTGAAAGCCTTCGTTCACCTAGCTTGTTGGGAACACAAAGTTTCTCTTCAGTTGCAAACTCCACTTCATACATATATATGGGGAGGTACTAGCTCCAACTCGATTTTACAGTGAAAACTGCAGGAACTTCAAACCGGCACTAGGAAACAGACTGAGAAACCAGAGAAAAAGTTTCTCCTGCAACCCGTTCCATTTGTGCTAGATGAAAGAACGTCTCTCCACATGCTCAGTTCTGAGGGATAAGTGTGTGTGAAAGCCGTCCTTCACCTAGCTTGTTGGGAACACAAAGATTCTCTTCAGTTGTAAACTCCACTCCATACATATATATGGGGAGGTACTAGCTCCAACGCGGTTTTACAGTGAAAACTGCAGGAACTTCAAACCGGCACTAGGAAACGGACTGAGAAGCCAGAGTAAAAGTTTCTCCTGCAACCCGTTTCCTTTGTGGTAGATTAACGAATGTCTCTCCACATGCTCATTTCTGAGAGATAAGTATGTGTGAAAGCCGTCCTTCACCTAGCTTGTTGGGAACACAAAGTTTCTCTTCAGTTGCATACTCCACTCCATACCTATATATGGGGAGGTACTAGCTCCAACTCGGTTTTACAGTGAAAACTGCAGGAACTTCAAACCGGCACTAGGAAACAGACTGAGAAACCAGAGTAAAAGTTTCTCCTGCAACCCGTTCCCTTTGTGCTAGATGAACGAACGTCTCTCCACATGCTCAGTTCTGAGAGATAAGTGTGAGTGAAAGCCGTCCTTCACCTAGCTTGTTCGAACAAAAGTTTCTTTTCAGTTGCAAACTCCACTCCATACATATATATGGGGAGGTACTAGCTCCAAATCGGTTTTACAGTGAAATCTGCAGGAACTACAAACCGGCACTAGGAAACAGACTGAGAAACCAGAGTAAAAGTTTCTCCTGCATCCCGTTCCCTTTGTGCTAGATGAACGAACGTCTGTCCACATGCTCAGTTCTGAGAGATAAGTGTGTGTGAAAGCCGTCCTTCACATAGCGTGTTGGGAACACAAAGATTCTCTTCAGTTGCAAACTCCACTCCATACATATATATGGGGAGGTACTAGATCCAATTCGATTTTACAGTGAAAACTGCAGGAACTTCAAACCGGCACTAGGAAACAGACTGAGAAACCAGAGTAAAAGTTTCTCCAGCAACCCGTACCCTTTGTGCTAGATGAACGAACGTCTCTCCTCATGCTCAGTTCTGAGAGATAAGTGTGTGTGAAAGCCTTTGTTCACCTAGCTTGATGGGAACACAAAGTTTCTCTTCAGTTGCAAACTCCACTCCATACATATATATGGGGAGGTACTAGCTCCAACTCGGTTTTACAGTGAAAACTGCAGGAACTTCAAACCGGCACTAGGAAACATACTGAGAAACCAGAGAAAAAGTTTCTCCTGCAACCCGTTCCATTTGTGCTAGATGAAAGAACGTCTCTCCACATGCTCAGTTCTGAGGGATAAGTGTGTGTGAAAGCCGTCCTTCACCTAGCTTGTTGGGAACACAAAGATTCTCTTCAGTTGTAAACTCCACTCCATACATATATATGGGGAGGTACTAGCTCCAACGCGGTTTTACAGTGAAAACTGCAGGAACTTCAAACCGGCACTAGGAAACGGACTGAGAAGCCAGAGTAAAAGTTTCTCCTGCAACCCGTTTCCTTTGTGGTAGATTAACGAATGTCTCTCCACATGCTCATTTCTGAGAGATAAGTATGTGTGAAAGCTGTCCTTCACCTAGCTTGTTGGGAACACAAAGTTTCTCTTCAGTTGCATACTCCACTCCATACCTATATATGGGGAGGTACTAGCTCCAACTCGGTTTTACAGTGAAAACTGCAGGAACTTCAAACCGGCACTAGGAAACAGACTGAGAAACCAGAGTAAAAGTTTCTCCTGCAACCCGTTCCCTTTGTGCTAGATGAACGAACTTCTCTCCACATGCTCAGTTCTGAGAGATAAGTGTGTGTGAAAGCCGTCCTTCAACTAGCTTGTTGGGAACACAAAGTTTCTCTTCAGTTGCAAACTCCACTCCATACATATATATGGGGAGGTACTAGCTCCAACTCGGTTTTACAGTGAAAACTGCAGGAACTTCAAACCGGAACTAGGAAACAGACTGAGAAACCAGAGTAAAAGTTTCTCCTGCAACCCGTTCCATTTGTGCTAGATGAACGAAAGTCTCTCCACATGCTCAGTTCTGAGAGATAAGTGTGTGTGAAAGCCGTCCTCACATAGCTTGTTGGGAAAACAAATTTTCTCTTCTGTAGCAAACTCCATTCCATACATATATATGGGTAGGAACTAGCTCCAAATCCGTTTTACAGTGAAAACTGCAGGAATTTCAAACAGGCACTAGGAAACAGACTGAGGAACCAGAGTAAAACTTTCTCCTGCAACACGTTCCATTTGTGCTAGATGAACGAACGTCTCTCCACATGCTCAGTTCTGAGAGATAAGTGTGAGTGAAAGCCGTCCTTCAACTAGCTAGTTCGGAACAAAAGTTTCTTTTCAGTTGCAAACTCCACTCCATACATATACATGGGGAGGTACTAGCTCCAAATCGGTTTTACAGTGAAAACTGCAGGAACTACAAACCGGCACTAGGAAACAGACTGAGAAACCAGAGTAAAAGTTTCTCCTGCAACCCGTTCCCTTTGTGCTAGATGAACGAACGTCTGTCCACATGCTCAGTTCTGAGAGATAAGTGTGTGTGAAAGCCGTCCTTCACATAGCGTGTTGGGAACACAAAGATTCTCTTCAGTTGCAAACTCCACTCCATACATAGATATGGGGAGGTACTAGCTCCAACTCGGTTTTACAGTGAAAACTGCAGGAACTTCAAACCGGCACTAGGAAACAGACTGAGAAACCAGAGTAAAAGTTTCTCCTGCAACCCGTTCCCTTTGTGCTAGATGAACGAACGTCTCTCCACATGCTCAGTTCTGAGAGATAATTGTGTGTGAAAGCCGTCCTTCACCTAGCTTGTTGGGAACACAGTGTTTCTCTTCAGTTGCAAACTCCACTCCATACATATATATGGGGAGGTACTAGCTCCAACTCGGTTTTACAGTGAAAACTGCAGGAACTTCAAACCGGCACTAGGAAACAAACTGAGAAACCAGAGTAAAAGTTTCTCCTGCAACCCGTTCCCTTTGTGCTAGATGAACGAACGACTCTCCACATGCTCTGTTCTGAGAGATAAGTGTGTGTGAAAGCCGTCCTTCACCTAGCTTGTTGGGAACACAAAGTTTCTCTTCAGTTGCAAACTCCACTCCATACATATATATGAGGAGGTACAAGCTCCAACTCGGTTTTACAGTGAAAACTGCAGGAACTTTAAACCGGCACTAGGAAACAGACTGAGAAACCAGAGTAAAACTTTCTCCTGCATCCCGTTCCCTTTGTGCTAGATGAACGAACGTCTCTCCACATGTTCAGTTATGAGAGATAAGTGTGTGTGAATGCCGTCCTCACATAGCTTGTTGGGAAAACAAATTTTCTCTTCTGTAGCAAACTCCATTCCATACATATATATGGGTAGGAACTAGCTCCAAATCCGTTTTACAGTGAAAACTGCAGGAATTTCAAACAGGCACTAGGAAACAGACTGAGGAACCAGAGTAAAACTTTCTCCTGCAACACGTTCCATTTGTGCTTGATGAACGAACGTTTCTCCACATGCTCAGTTCTGAGAGATAAGTGTGTGTGAAAGCCGTCCTTCACCTAGCTTGTTGAGAACACAAAGTTTCTCTACAGTTGCAAACTCCACTCCATATATATATATGGGGAGGTACTAGATCCAACTCGGTTTTACAGTGAAAACTGCAGGAACTTCAAACCGGCACTAGGAAACAGATGGGGAATCCAGAGTAAAAGTTTCTCCTGCAAACCGTTCCGTTTGTGCTAGATGAACGAACGTCTCTCCACATGCTCAGTTCTGAGAGATAAGTGTGAGTGAAAGCCATCCTTCAACTAGCTTGTTCGGAACAAAAGTTTCTTTTCAGTTGCAAACTCCACTCCATACATATATATGGGGAGGTACTAGCTCCAAATCGGTTTTACAGTGAAAACTGCAGGAACTACAAACCGGCACTAGGAAACAGACTGAGAAACCAGAGTAAAAATTTCTCCAGCAACCCGTACCCTTTGTGCTAGATGAACGAACTTCTCTCCACATGCTCAGTTCTGAGAGATAAGTGTGTGTGAAAGCCGTCCTTCACCTAGCTTGTTGGGAACACAAAGTTTCTCTTCAGTTGCAAACTCCACTCCATACATATATATGGGGAGGTACTAGCTCCAACTCGGTTTTACAGTGAAAAATGCAGGAACTTCAAACCAGCACTAGGAAACAGACTGAAAAACCAGAGTAAAAGTTTCTCCTGCAACCCGTTCCCATTGAGCTAGATGAACGAACGTCTCTCCACTTACTCATTTCTGAGAGATAATTGTGTGTGAAAGCCGTCCTTCACCTAGCTTGTTGGGAACACAAAGTTTCTCTTCAGTTGCAAACTCCACTCCATACATATATATTGGGAGGTACTAGCTCCAACCCGGTTTTACAGTGAAAACTGCAGGAACTTCAAACCGGCACTAGGAAACAGACTGAGAAACCAGAGTAAAAGTTTCTCCTGCAACCCGTTCCCTTTTTGCAAGATGAACGAACGTCTCTCCACATGCTCAGTTCTGAGAGATAAGTGAGTGTGAAAGCCGTCGTTCACGTAGCTTGTTGGGAACACAAAGATTCTTTTCAGTTGCAAACACCACTCCATATATATATATGGGGATGTACTAGCTCCAACTCGGTTTTACAGTGAAAACTGCAGGAACTTCAAACCGGCAAAAGGAAACGGAATGAGAAACCAGAGCAAATGTTTCCCCTGCAACCTGTTCAATTTGTGCTAGATGAACGAACATCTGTCCACATGCTCGTTTCTGAGAGATAACTGTGTGTGAACGCCGTCCTTCAACTATCTTGTTGGGAACACAAAGTTTCTCTTCAGTTGCAAACTATACTCCATACATATATAAGGGGAGGTACTAGCTCCAACTCGGTTTTACAGTGAAATCTGTAGGAACTTCAAACCGGCACTAGGAAACAGACTGAGAAACCAGAGTAAAAGTTTCTCCTGCAACCCGTTCCCTTTGTGCTAGATGAACGAACGTCTCTCCAAATTCTCAGTTCTGAGAGATAAGTGTGTGTGAAAGCCGTCCTTCACCTAGCTTGTTGGGAACACAAAGTTTCTCTTTAGTTGCAAACTCCACTCCATACATATATATGGGGAGGTACTAGCTCCAACTCTGTTTTACAGTGAAAACTGCAGGAACTAAAAACCGGCACTAGGAAACAGACTGAGAAACCAGAGTAAAATTTCTCCTGCAACCCGATCTTTTGTGCTAGATGAACGAACGTCTTTCCACATGCTCAGTTCTGAGAGATAGGTGTGTGTGAAAACCGTCCTTCACTTATCTTGTTGGGAACACAAATTTTCTCTTCAGTTGCAAACTCCACTCCATACATATATATGGGGAGGTACTAGCTCCAACTCGATTTTACAGTAAAATCTGCAGGAACTTCAAACCGGCACTAGGAAACAGACTGAGAAACCAGAGTAAAAGTTTCTCCTGCAACCCGTTCCCTTTGTGCTAGATGAACGAACGTCTCACAACATGCTCGGTTCTGAGAGATAAGTGTGTGTGAAAGCCGTCCTTCACCTAGCTTGTTGGGAACACAAAGTTTCTCTTCAGTTGCAAACCCCACTCCATACATATATATGGGGAGGTACTAGCTCCAACTCGGTTTTACAGTGAAAACTGCAGGAACTTCAAACCGGCACTAGGAAACCGAACGAGAAACCGGAGTAAATGTTTCCGCTGCATCCCGTTCCCTTTGAGCTACATGAACGATAGTCTCTCCACTTGCTCATTTCTGAGAGATAAGTGTGTGTGAAGGCCGTCCTTCACCTAGCTTGTTGGGAACACAAAGTTTCTCTTCAGTTGCAAACTCCACTCCATACATATATATGGGGAGGTACTATCTCCAACTCGATTTTACTGTGAAAACTGCAGGAACTTCAAACCGGCAGTAGGAAACACACTGAGAAACCAGAGTAAAAGTTTCTCCTGCATCCCGTTCCCTTTGTGCTAGATGAACGAAAGTCTCTCCACATGTTCAGTTCTGAGAAATAATTGTGTGTGAAAGCCGTACTTCAAATAGCTTGTTGGGAACACAAAGTTTCTTTTCAGTTACAAACCCCACTCCATACATATATATTTGGAGGTACTAGCTCCAACTCGGTATTACAATGAAAACTGCAGGAACTTCAAACCGGCACTAGGAAACAGACTGAGAAACCAGAGTAATAGTTTCCCTGCAACCCGTTCCCTTTGTGCTAGATGAATGAACGTCTCTCCACATGCTCAGTTCTGAGAAATAAGTGTTTGTGAAAGCCGTCCTTCACCTAGCTTGTTGGGAACACAAAGTTTCTATTCAGTTGCAAACTCCACTCTATAAATATTTAGGGGGAAGTACTAGCTCCAACTCGGTTTTACAGTGAAATCTGCAGGAACTTCAAACCGACACTAGGAAACAGACTGAGAAACCAGAGTAAAAGTTTCTCCTGCAACCCGTTCCCTTTGTGCTAGGTGAACGAACGACTCTCCACATGCTCAGTTCTGAGAGATAAGTGGGTGTGAAAGCCGTCCTTCACCTAGCTTGTTGGGAACACAAAGTTTCTCTTCAGTTGCAAACCCCACTCCATACATATATGTGGGGAGGTACAAGCTCCAACACGGTTTTACAGTGAAAACTGCAGTAAATTCAAACCGGCACTAGGAAAAAGTCTGAGAAACCAGAGTAAAAATTTCCCCCGCTTCCCGTTCCCTTTGAGCTAGATGAACGAAAGTCTCTCCACTTGCTCATTTCTGAGAGATAAGTGTGTGTGAAAGACGTCCTTCACCTAGCTTGTTGGGAACACAAAGTTTCTCTTCAGTTGCAAACTCCACTCCATACATATATATGGGGAGGTATTAGCTCCAAGTCGGTTTTACAGTGAAAACTGCAGGAACTTCAAACCGGCACTAGGAAACAGACTGAGAAAGCAGATTAAAAATTTCTCCTGCAATCCGTTCCCTTTGTGCTAGATGAACGAACGTCTCTCCACATGCTCAGTTCTGAGAGATAAGTGTGTGTTAAAGCCTTCCTTCACCTAGCTTGTTGGGAACACAAAGTTTCTCTTCAGTTGCAAACTCAACTCCATACATATATATGGGGAGGTACTAGCTCCAACTCGGTTTTACAGTGAAAACTGCTGGAACTTCAACCCGGCACTAGGAAGCCGACTTAGAAACCAGAGTAAAAGTTTCTCCTGCAACCCGTTCCCTTTGTGCTAGATGAACGAACGTCTCTCCACATGCTCAGTTCTGAGAGATAAGTGTGGGTGAAAGCCATCGTTCACCTAGCTTGTTGGGAACACAAAGATTCTCTTCAGTTGCAAACTCCACTCCATTCATATATATGGGGAGGTACTACCTCCAACTCTGTTTTACAGTGAAAACTGCAGGAATTTCAAACCGGCACTAGGAAGCAGACTGAGAAACCAGAGTAAAAGTTTCTCCTGCAACCCGTTCCCTTTGTGCTAGATGAACGAACGTCTCTCCACATGCTCAGTTCTGAGAGATAAGTGTGTGTGAAAGCCGTCCTTCACCTAGCTTGCTGGGAACACAAAGTTTCTCTTCAGTTGCAAACTCCACTCCTTACATATATATGAGGAGGTACAAGCTCCAACTCGGTTTTACAGTGAAAACTGCAGGAACTTTAAACCGGCACTAGGAAACAGACTGAGAAACCAGAGTAAAAGTTTCTCCTGCATCCCGTTCTCTTTGTGCTAGATGAACGAACGTCTCTCCACATGCTCAGTTCTGAGAGATAAGTGTGTGTGAAAGCCGTCCTCACATAGCTTGTTGGGAAAACAAATTTTCTCTTCTGTAGCAAACTCCATTCCATACATATATATGGGTAGGAACAAGCTCCAAATCCGTTTTACAGTGAAAACTGCAGGAATTTCAAACAGGCACTAGGAAACAGACTGAGGAACCAGAGTAAAACTTTCTCCTGCAACACGTTCCATTTGTGCTTGATGAACGAACGTCTCTCCACATGCTCAGTTCTGAGAGATAAGTGTGTGTGAAAGCCGTCCTTCACATAGCGTGTTGGGAACACAAAGATTCTCTTCAGTTGCAAACTCCACTCCATACATAGATATGGGGAGGTACTAGCTCCAACTCGGTTTTACAGTGAAAACTGCAGGAACATCAAACCGGCACTAGGAAACAGACTGAGAAACCAGAGTAAAAATTTCTCCAGCAACCCGTACCATTTGTGCTAGATGAACGAACGTCTCTCCACATGCTCAGTTCTGAGAGATAAGTGTGTGTGAAAGCCGTCCTTCACCTAGCTTGTTGGGAACACAAAGTTTCTCTTCAGTTGCAAACTCCACTCCATACATATATATGGGGAGGTACTAGCTCCAACTCGGTTTTACAGTGAAAAATGCAGGAAATTCAAACCGGCACTAGGAAACAGACTGAGAAACCAGAGTAAAAGTTTCTCCTGCAACCCGTTCCCATTGAGCTAGATGAACGAACGTCTCTCCACTTACTCATTTCTGAGAGATAATTGTGTGTGAAAGCCGTCCTTCACCTAGCTTGTTGGGAACACAAAGTTTCTCTTCAGTTGCAAACTCCACTCCATACATATATATGGGGAGGTACTAGCTCCAACCCGGTTTTACAGTGAAAACTGCAGGAACTTCAAACCGGCACTAGGAAACAGACTGAGAAACCAGAGTAAAAGTTTCTCCTGCAACCCGTTCCCTGTTTGCTAGATGAACGAACGTCTCTCCACATGCTCAGTTCTGAGAGATAAGTGAGTGTGAAAGCCGTCGTTCACGTAGCTTGTTGGGAACACAAAGATTCTTTTCAGTTGCAAACACCACTCCATATATATATATGGGGATGTACTAGCTCCAACTCGGTTTTACAGTGAAAACTGCAGGAACTTCAAACCGGCAAAAGGAAACAGACTGAGAAACCAGAGCAAATGTTTCCCCTGCAACCCGTTCAATTTGTGCTAGATGAACGAACATCTGTCCACATGCTCGTTTCTGAGATATAACTGTGTGTGAATGCCGTCCTTCAACTATCTTGTTGGGAACACAAAGTTTCTCTTCAGTTGCAAACTCCACTCCATACATATATAAGGGGAGGTACTAGCTCCAACTCGGTTTTACAGTGAAATCTGTAGGAACTTCAAACCGGCACTAGGAAACAGACTGAGAAACCAGAGTAAAAGTTTCTCCTGCAACCCGTTCCCTTTGTGCTAGATGAACGAACGTCTCTCCAAATTCTCAGTTCTGAGAGATAAGTGTGTGTTAAAACCGTCCTTCACCTAGCTTGTTGGGAACACAAAGTTTCTCTTTAGTTGTAAACTCCACTCCATACATATATATGGGGAGGTACTAGCTCCAACTCTGTTTTACAGTGAAAACTGCAGGAACTAAAAACCGGCACTAGGAAACAGACTGAGAAACCAGAGTAAAATTTCTCCTGCAACCCGATATTTTGTGCTAGATGAACGAACGTCTTTCCACATGCTCGGTTCTGAGAGATAGGTGTGTGTGAAAACCGTCCTTCACTTATCTTGTTGGGAACACAAATTTTCTCTTCAGTTGCAAACTCCACTCCATACATATATATGGGGAGGTACTAGCTCCAAATCGGTTTTACAGTGAAAACTGCAGGAACTACCAACCGGCAGTAGGATACAGACTGAGAAACCAGAGTAAAAGTTTCTCCTGCAACCCGATCCCTTTGTGCTAGATGAACGAACGTCTTTCCACATGCTCGGTTCTGATAGATAAGTGTGTGTGAAAGCCGTCCTTCACCTAGCTTGTTGGGAACACAAAGTTTCTCTTCAGTTGCAAACTCCACTCCATACATATATAAGGGGAGGTACTAGCTCCAACTCGATTTTACAGTGAAATCTGCAGGAACTTCAAACCGGCACTAGGAAACAGACTGAGAAACCAGAGTAAAAGTTTCTCCTGCAACCCGTTTCCTTTGTGCTAGATGAACGAACGTCTCACAACATGCGCGGTTCTGAGAGATAAGTGTGTGTGAAAGCCGTCCTTCACCTAGCTTGTTGGGAACACAAAGTTTCTCTTCAGTTGCAAACCCCACTCCATACATATATATGGGGAGGTACTAGCTCCAACTCGGTTTTACAGTGAAAACTGCAGGAACTTCAAACCGGCACTAGGAAACCGAACGAGAAACCGGAGTAAAAGTTTCCGCTGCATCCCGTTCCCTTTGAGCTACATAAACGATAGTATCTCCACTTGCTAATTTCTGAGAGATAAGTGTGTGTGAAGGCCGTCCTTCACCTAGCTTGTTGGGAACACAAAGTTTCTCTTCAGTTGCAAACTCCACTCCATACATATATATGGGGAGGTACAATCTCCAACTCGATTTTACCGTGAAAACTGCAGGAACTTCAAACCGGCACTAGGAAACACACTGAGAAACCAGAGTAAAAGTTTCTCCTGCATCCCGTTCCCTTTGTGCTAGATGAACGAAAGTCTCTCCACATGCTCAGTTCTGAGAAATAAGTGTTTGTGAAAGCCGTCCTTCAACTAGCTTGTTGGGAACACAAAGTTTCTATTCAGTTGCAAACTCCACTCCATAAATATTTAGGGGGAAGTACTAGCTCCAACTCGGTTTTACAGTGAAATCTGCAGGAACTTCAAACCGACACTAGGAAACAGACTGAGAAACCAGAGTAAAAGTTTCTCCTGCAACCCGTTCCCTTTGTGCTAGGTGAACGAACGTCTCTCCACATGCTCAGTTCTGAGAGATAAGTGGGTGTGAAAGCCGTCCTTCACCTAGCTTGTTGGGAACACAAAGTTTCTCTTCAGTTGCAAACCCCACTCCATACATATATGTGGGGAGGTACAAGCTCCAACACGGTTTTACAGTGAAAACTGCAGTAAATTCAAACCGGCACTAGGAAACAGTCTGAGAAACCAGAGTAAAAGTTTCCCCTGCTTCCCGTTCCCTTTGAGCTAGATGAACGAAAGTCTCTCCACTTGCATATTTCTGAGAGATAAGTGTGTGTGAAAGCCGTCCTTCACCTAGCTTGTTGGGAACACAAAGTTTCTCTTCAGTTGCAAACTCCACTCCATACATATATATGGGGAGGTATTAGCTCCAAGTCGGTTTTACAGTGAAAACTGCAGGAACTTCAAACCGGCACTAGGAAACAGACTGAGAAAGCAGATTAAAAATTACTCCTGCAATCCGTTCCCTTTGTGCTAGATGAACGAACGTCTCACCACATGCTCAGTTCTGAGAGATAAGTGTGTGTGAAAGCCTTCCTTCACCTAGCTTGTTGGGAACACAAAGTTTCTCTTCAGTTGCAAACTCAACTCCATACATATATATGGGGAGGTACTAGCTCCAACTCGGTTTTACAGTGAAAACTGCTGGAACTTCAACCCGGCACTAGGAAGCAGACTTAGAAACCAGAGTAAAAGTTTCTCCTGCAAACCGTTCCTTTGTGCTAGATGAACGAACGTCTCTCCACATGCTCAGTTCTGAGAGATAAGTGTGGGTGAAAGCCATCGTTCACCTAGCTTGTTGGGAACACAAAGATTCTCTTCAGTTGCAAACTCCACTCCATACATATATATGGGGAGGTACTACCTCCAACTCTGTTTTACATTGAAAACTGCAGGAACTTCAAACCGGCACTAGGAAGCAGACTGAGAAACCAGAGTAAAAGTTTCTCCTGCAACCCGTTCCCTTTGTGCTATATGAACGAACGTCTCTCCACATGCTCAGTTCTGAGAGATAAGTGTGTGTGAAAGCCGTCCTTCACCTAGCTTGTTGGGAACACAAAGTTTCTCTTCAGTTGCAAACTCCACTCCATACATATATAAGGGGAGGTACTAGCTCCAACTCGGTTTTACAGTGAAAACTGCAGGAACTTCAAACCGGCACTAGGAAACAGACTGAGAAAGCAGAGTAATAGTTTCTCCTGCAACCCGTTCCCTTTCTGCTAGATGAACGAACGTCTCTCCACATGCTCAGTTCTGAGAGATAAGTGTGTGTGAAAGCCGTCCTTCACCTAGCTTGTTGGGAACACAAAGTTTCTCTTCAGTTGCAAACTCCAATCCATACATATATAAAGGGAGGTACTAGCTCCAACTCGGTTTTACAGTGAAAACTGCAGGAACTTCAAACCGGCACTAGGAAACAGACTGAGAAAGCAGAGTAAAAGTTTCACCTGCAACCCATTCCCTTTGAGGTAGATGAACGAACGTCTCTCCACATGCTCAGTTCTGAGAGATAAGTGTGTGTGAAAGCCGTCCTTCACCTAGCTTGATGGGAACACAAAGTTTCTCTTCAGTTGCAAACCCCACTCCATACATATATATGGGGAGGTACTAGCTCCAACTTTGTTTTACAGTGAAAACTGCAGTAAATTCAAACCGGCAATAGGAAACAGACTGAGAAACCAGAGAAAAAGTTTCCCCTGCTACCCGTTCCCTTTGAGCTAGATGAACGAAAGTCTCTCCACTTGCTCATTTCTGAGAGATAAGTGTGTGTGAAAGCCGTCCTTCACCTAGCTTGTTGGGAACACAAAGATTCTCTTCAGTTGCAAACTCCACTCCATACATATATATGGGGAGGTATTAGCTCCAACTCGGTTTTACAGTGAAAACTGCAGGAACTTCAAACCGGCACTAGGAAACAGACTGAGAAACCAGAGTAAAAGTTTCTCCAGCAACCCTTTCACTTTGTGCTAGTTGAACGAACGTCTCTTCACGTGCTCAGTTCTGAGAGATATGTGTGTGTGAAAGCCGTCCTTCAACTAGCTTATTGGGAACACAATGTTTCTCTTCAGTTGCAAACTCCCCTCCATACATATATATGGGGGGGTACTAGCTCCAACTCGGTTTTACAGTGAAAACTGCAGAAACGTCTACCCGGCACTAGGAAGCAGACTTAGAAACCAAAGTAAAAGTTTCTCCTGCAAACCTTTCCGTTGATGCTAGATGAACGAACGTCTCTCTACATGCTCAGTTCTGAGAGATAAGTGTGGGTGAAAGCCATCGTTCACCTAGCTTGTTGGGAACACAAAGATTCTCATCAGTTGCAAACTCCACTCCATACATATATATGGGGAGGTACTACCTCCAACTCTGTTTTACAGTGAAAAATGCAGGAACTTCAAACCGGCACTAGGAAACAGACTGAGAAACCAGAGTAAAAGTTAGTCCTGCAACCCGTTCCCTTTGTGCTAGATGAACGAACGTCTGTCCACATGCTGAGTTCTGAGAGATAAGTGTGGGTGAAAGCCGTCGTTCACCTAGCTTGTTGGGAACACAAAGATTCTCTTCCGTTGCAAACTTCACTCCATACATATATATGGGGAGGTACTAGCTCCAACTCTGTTTTACAGTGAAAACTGCAGGAACTTCAAACCGGCACTAGGAAACAGACTGAGAAACCAGAGTAAAAGTTTCTCCTGCAAACCGTTCCGTTGATGCTAGATGAACGAACGTCTCTCCACATGCTCAGTTCTGAGAGATAAGTGTGTGTGAAAGCCGTCCTTCACCTAGCTTGTTGGGAACACAAAGTTTCTCTTCAGTTGCAAATCCCACTCCATACATATATATGGGGAGGTACTAGCTGCAACTCGGTTTTACAGTGAAAACTGCAGGAACTTCAAACCGGCACTAGGAAACAGACTGAGAAACCAGAGTAAAAGTTTCTCCTGCAACCCTTTCACTTTGTGCTAGTTGAACGAACGTCTTTTCACGTGCTCAGTTCTGAGAGATAAGTGTGTGTGAAAGCCGTTCTTCACCTAGCTTATTGGGAACACAATGTTTCTCTTCAGTTGCAAACTCCCCTCCATACATATATATGGGGAGGTACTAGCTCCAACTCGGTTTTACAGTGAAAACTGCAGTAAATTCAAACCGGCACTAGGAAACAGACTGAGAAACCAGAGTAAAAATTTCTCCTGCAATCCGTTCCCTTTGTGCTACATGAACGAACGTCTCTCCACATGCTCAGTTCTGAGAGATAAGTGTGGGTGAAAGCCGTCCTTCACCTAGCTTATTGGGAACACAAAGTTTCTCTTCAGGTGCAAACTCCACTCTATACATATATATGGGGAATACTAGCTCCAACTCGGTTTTACAGTGAAAACTGCAGGAACTTCACACCGGCACTAGGAAACAGACTGAAAATCCATAGTAAATTTTCTCCTGCAACCCGTTCCCTTTGTGCTAGATGAACGAACGTCTCTCCACATGCTCAGTTCTGAGAGATAAGTGTGTGTGAAAGCCGTCCTTCACCTAGCTGTTGGGAACACAAAGTTTCTCTTCAGTTGTAAAATCCACTCCATACATATATACGGGGAAGTAATAGCTCCAACTCGGTTTTACAGTGAAAACTGCAGGAACTTCAAAACGGCACTAGGATACAGACTGAGAAACCAGAGTAAAAGTTTCTCCTGCAACCCGTTCCCTTTGTGCTACATGAACGAACGTCTCACCACATGCTCGGTTCTGAGAGATAAGTGTATGAAAGCCGTCCTTCACCTAGCTTGTTGGGAACACAAAGTTTCTCTTCAGTTGCAAATTCCACTCCATACATATATAAGGGGAGGAACTAGCTCCAACACGGTTTTACAGTGAAATCTGCCGGAACTTCAAACCGGCACTAGGAAACAGACTGAGAAACCAGAGTAAAAGTTTCTCCTGCAAACCGTTCCCTTTCTGCTAGATAAACGAACGTCTCTCCACATGCTCAGTTCTGAGAGATAAGTGTGTGTGAAAGCCGTTTTTCACCTAGCTTGTTGGGAACACAAAGTTTCTCTTCAGTTGCAAATCCCACTCCATAGATATATATGGGGAGGTACTAGCTCCAACTCGGTTTTACAGTGAAAACTGCAGGAACTTCATACCGGCAGTAGGAAACAGACTTAGAATCCAGAGTAAAAGTTTCTCCTGCAACCCTTTCACTTTGTGCTAGTTGAACGAACGTCTCTTCACATGCTCAGTTCTGAGAGATATGTGTGTGTGAAAGCCGTCCATCATCTAGCTTGTTGGGAACACAAAGTTTCTTTTCAGTTCCAAACTCCACTCCATACATATATATGGGGAGGTACTAGCTCCAACTCGGTTTTACAGTGAAAACCGCAGGAACTTCAAACCGGCACTAGGAAACAGACTGAGATACCAGAGTAAATGTTTCTCCTGCAACCCGTTCCCTTTGTGCTAGATGAACGAACGTCTCGCCAGATGCTCAGTTCTGACAGATAAGTGTGTGTGAAAGCCGTCCTTCACATAGCTTGTTGGGAACACAAAGTTCCTTTTCAGTTGCAAACTCCACTCCATACATATATATGGGGAGGTACTAACTCCAACTCATTTTTACAGTGAAAACTGCAGGATCTTCAAACCGGCACTAGGAAACAGACTGAGAAACTGAGTAAAAGATTCTCCTGCAAACTGTTCCTTTTGTGGTAGATGAACGAACGTCTCTCCACATGCACAGTTCTGAGAGATAAGTGTGTGTGAATGCCGTCCTTCACCTAACTTTTAGGGGAACACAAAGTTTCTTTTCAGTTGCAAACTCCACTCCATACATATATATGGGGAGGTACTAGCTCCAACTCGGTTTTACAGTGAAAACTGCAGAAATTTCCAAAAGGCAGTAGGAAACAGACTGAGAAACCAGAGTAAAAGTTTCTCCTGCAACCCGTTCCTTTGTGCTAGATGAACGAACGTCTCTCCTAATTCTAAGTTCTGA
This sequence comes from Camelus bactrianus, assembly GCF_048773025.1. NCBI lineage: Eukaryota > Metazoa > Chordata > Mammalia > Artiodactyla > Camelidae > Camelus > Camelus bactrianus. Next base: position 3,635,835 of record NC_133566.1, read on the forward strand.
GAGATAAGTGTGTGTGAATGCCGTCGTTCAACTAGCTTGTTGGGAACACAAAGTTTCTTTTCAGTTGCAAACCCCACTCCATACATATATATGGGGAGGTACTAGCTGCAACTCGGTTTTACAGTGAAAACTGCAGGAACTTCAAACCGGCATTAGGAAACAGACTGAGAAACAAGAGTAAAAGTTTCTCCTGCAACACGTTCCCTTTATGCTACATGAAAGAACGTCTCTCCACTTGCTCATTTCTGAGAGATTATTGTGTGTGAAAGCCGTCCTTCACCTAGCTTGTTGGGAACACAAAGTTTCTCTTCAGTTGCAAACTCCATTCCATACATATATATGGGGAGGTACTAGCACAAAATAGGTTTTACAGTGAAAACTGCAGGAAATACAACCCGGCATTAGGAAACAGACTGAGAAACCAGAGTAAAAGTTAATCGTGCAAACCGTTTCCTTTGTGCTAGATGAACGAACGTCTCTCCACATGCTCAGTTCTGAGAGATAAGTGTGTGTGAAAGCCGTTCTTCACCTAGCCTGTTGGGAACACAAAGTTTCTCTTCAGTTGCAAACTCCACTCCATAGATATATATGGGGAGGTACTAGCTCCAACTCCGTTTTACAGTGAAAACTGCAGGAACTTCAAACCGGCACTAGGAAACAGACTGGGAAACCAGAGAAAAGTTTCTCCTGCAACCCGTTCCTTTGTGCTAGATGAACGAACGTCTCTTCACGTGCTCAGTTCTGAGAGATAAGTGTGTGTGAAAGCCGTCCTTCACCTAGCTTATTGGGAACACAATGTTTCTCTTCAGTTGCAAACTCCACTCCATACATATATATGGGGAGGTACTAGCTCCAACTCGGTTTTACAGTGAAAACTACAGGAACTTCAAAACGGCACTAGGAAACAGACTGAGAAACCAGAGTAAAAGTTTACCCTGCAACCCGTTCCCTTTGTGCTACATGAACGAACGTCTCTCCACATGCTCAGTTCTGAGAGATAAGTGTGGGTGAAAGCCGTCCTTCAACCTGCTTGTTGGGAACACAAAGATTCTCTTCAGTTGCAAACTCCACTCCATACATATATATGGGGAGGTACTAGCTCCAACTCGGTTTTACAGTGAAAACTGCATGAACTTCAAACCGGCACTAGGAAACAGACTGAGAAACCAGAGAAAAAGTTTCTCCTGCAACCCGTTCCTATTGTGCTAGATGAACGAACGTCTCTCCCCATGCTCAGTTCTGAGAGATAAGTGTGTGTGAAAGCCGTACTTCACCTAGCTTATTGGGAACACAAAGTTTCTCTTCAGGTGCAAAATCCACTCTATACATATATATGGGGAAGTACTAGCTCCAACTCTGTTTTACAGTGAAAACTGCAGGAACTTCACACCGGCACTAGGAAACAGACTGAAAAACCAGAGTAAAAGTTTCTCCTGCAACCCGTTCCCATTGTGCTAGATGAACGAACGTCTCTCCACATGCTCAGTTCTGAGAAATATGTGTGTGTGAAAGCCGTCCTTCACCTAGCTTGTTGGGAACACAAAGTTTCTCTTCAGTTGCAAAATCCACTCCATACAAATATACGGGGAGGTAATAGCCCCATCTCGGTTTTACAGTGAAAACTGCAGGAACTTCAAACCGGCACTAGGAAACAGACTGAGAAACAAGAGTAAATATTTCTCCTGCAACCCGTTCCCTTTGTGCTAGATGAACGAACGTCTCACCACATGCTCGGTTCTGAGAGATAAGTGTGTGTGAAAGCCGTCCTTCACCTAGCTTGTTGGGAACACAAAGTTTCTCTTCAGTTGCAAACTCCACTCCATACATATATAAGGGGAGGAACTAGCTCCAGCACGGATTTACAGTGAAATCTGCCGGAACTTCAAACCGGAACTAGGAAACAGACTGAGAAACCAGAGTAAAAGTTTCTCCTGCAAACCGTTCCCTTTCTGCTAGATAAACGAACGTCTCTCCACATGCTCAGTTCTGAGAGATAAGTGTGTGTGAAAGCCGTCCTTCACCTAGCTTGTTGGGAACACAAAGTTTCTCTTCAGTTGCAAATCCCACTCCATACATATATATGGGGAGGTACTAGCTCCAACTCGGTTTTACAGTGAAAACTGCAGGAACTTCAAACCGGCACTAGGAAACAGACTGAGAAACCAGAGTAAAAGTTTCTCCTGCAACCCTTTCACTTTGTGCTAGATGAACGAACGTCTCTCCACATGCTCAGTTCTGAGAGATATGTGTGTGTGAAAGCCGTCCTTCATCTAGCTTGTTGGGAACACAAAGTTTCTTTTCAATTGCAAACTCCACTCCATACATATATATGGGGAAGTACTAGCTCCAACTCGGTTTTACAGTGAAAACCGCAGGAACTTCAAACCGGCACTAGGAAACAGACTGAGAAACCAGAGTAAATGTTCCTCCTTCAACCCGTTCCTTTTGTGCTAGATGAACGAACGTTTCGCCAGATGCTCAGTTCTGAGATATAAGTGTGTGTGAAAGCCGTCCTTCACATAGCTTGTTGGGAACACAAAGTTCGTTTTCAGTTGCAAACTCCACTCCATACATATATATGGGGAGGTACAAACTCCAATTCGGTTTTACAGTGAAAACTGCAGAAACTTCCAAAAGGCACTAGGAAACAGACTGGAATCCAGAGTAAAAGTTTCCCCTGCAACCCGTTCCTTTGTGCTACATGAACGAACGCCTCTCCAAATTCTAAATTCTGAGAGATAAGTGTGTGTGAAAGCCGTCCTTCACCTATCTTGTTGGAAACACAAAGTTTCATTTCAGTTCCAAACTCCACTCCATACATATATATGGGGAGGTACTAGCTCCAAATCTGTTTTACAGTGAAAACTGCAGGAACTTCAAACCGGCACTAGGAAACACACTGAGAAACCAGAGTAAAAGTTTCTCCTGCAACCCGTTTCCTCTGTGCTAGATGAACGAACGTCTCTCCACATGCTCAGTTCTGAGAGATAAGTGTGTGTGAAAGCCGTCCTTCACCTAGCTTTTTGGGAACACAAGCTTCTCTTCTGTTGCAAATCCCACTCCATACATATATATGGGGAGGTACTAGCTCCAACACGGTTTTACAGTGAAAACTGCAGGAACTTCAAACCGGCACTAGGAAACAGACTGAGAAACCAGAGTAAAAGTTTATCCTGCAACACTTTCACTTTGTGCTAGATGAACGAACGTCTCTCCACATGCTCAGTTCTGAGAGATATGTGTGTGTAAAGCCGTCCTTCATCTAGCTTGTTGGGAACACAAAGTTTCTTTTCAATTGCAAACTCCACTCCATACATATATATGGGGCGGTACTAGCTCCAACTCGATTTTACAGTGAGAACCGCAGGAATTTCTAACCGGCACTAGGAAACAGACCTAGAAACCTGAGTAAAAGTTTCTACTGCAAACCGTTCCCTTTGTGGTAGATGAACGAACGTCTCTCCAGATGCTCAGTTCTGAGAGATAAGTGTGAGTGAAAGCCGTCCTTCACATAGCTTGTTGGGAACACAAAGTTCCTTTTCAGTTGCAAACTCCACTCCATACATATATATGGGGAGGTACTAACCCCAACTCGGTTTTACAGTGAAAACTGCAGGAACTTCAAACCGGCCATAGGAAACATACTGAGAAACCAGAGTAAAATTTCTCCTGCAAACTGTTCCCTTTGTGCTAGATGAACGAACTTCTCTCCACATGGTAAGTTCTGAGAGATAAGTGTGTGTGAAAGCCGTACTTCACCTAACTTGTTGGGAACACGAAGTTTCTTTTCAGTTGCAAACTCCACTCCATACATGTATATGGGGAGTTATTAGCTCCAACTCGTTATTACAGTGAAAACTGCAGAAACTTCCAAAAGGCACTAGGAAACAGACTGTGAATCCAGAGTAAAATTTTCACCTGCAACCAGTTCCTTTGTGCTAGATGAACGAACGTCTCTCCAAATTCTAAATTCTGAGAGATAAGTGTGTGTGAAAGCCGTCCTTCACCTATCTTGTTGGAAACACAAAGTTTCTTTTCAGTTCCAAACTCCAATCCATACATATATATGGGGAGGATCTAGCTCCAACTCTGTTTTACAGTGAAAACTGCAGGAACTTCAAACCGGCACTAGGAAACAGACTGAGAAACCAGAGTAAAAGTTTCTCCTGCAACCCGTTCCTTTTTGTGCTAGATGAACGAACGACTCTCCACATGCTCGGCTCTGAGAGATAAGTGTGTGTGAAAGCCGTCCTTCACCTAGCTTGTTGGGAACACAAAGTTTCTCTTCAGTTGCAAACTCCACTCCATACATATATAAGGGGAGTTACTATCTCCAAATCGATTTTACAGTGAAATCTGCCGGAACTTCAAACCGGCACTAGAAAACAGACTGAGAAACCAGAGTAAAAGTTTCTCCTGCAACCCATTCCCTTTGTGCTAGATGAACGAACGTCTCTCCACATGCTCAGTTCTGAGAGATAAGTGTGTGTGAAAGAAGTCCTTCACCTAGCTTGTTGGGAACACAAAGTTTCTTTTCAGTTGCACACCCCACTCCATACATATATATGGGGAGGTACTAGCTCCAACTCAGTTTTACAGTGAAAACTGCAGGAACTTCAAACCGGCATTAGGAAACAGACTGAGAAACAAGAGTAAAAGTTTTTCCTGCAACCCGTTCCCTTTATGCTAGATGAACGAACGTCTCTCCACTTGCTCATTTCTGAGAGATAAGTGTGTGTGAAAGCCGTCCTTCACCTAGCTTGTTGGGAACACAAAGATTCTCTTCAGTTGCAAACTCCACTCCATACATATATATGGGGAGGTACTAGCTCCAAATCGGTTTTACAGTGAAAACTGCAGGAACTTCAACCCGGCACTAGGAAACAGACTGAGAAACCAGAGTAAAAGTTTCTCGTGCAACCCGTTTCCTTTGTGCTAGATGAACGAACGTCTCTCCACATGCTCAGTTCTGAGAGATAATTGTGTGTGAAAGCCGTCCTTCACATAGCTTGTTGGGAACACAAAGTTTCTCTTAAGTTGCAAACTCCACTCCATTCATATATATGGGGAGGTACTAGCTCCAACTCCGTTTTACAGTGAAAACTGCAGGAAATTCCAACCGGCACTAGGAAACAGACTGAGAGACCAGAGAAAATTTTCTCCTGCAAACCGTTCCCTTTGTGCTAGATGAACGAAAGTCTCTCCACATGCTCAGTTCTGAGAGATAAGTGTGTGTGAAAGCCTTCCTTCACCTAGCTTATTGGGAACACAAAGTTTCTCTTCAGGTGCAAACTCCACTCTATTCATATATATGGGGAAGTACTAGCTCCAACTCGGTTTTACAGTGAAAACTGCAGGAACTTCACACCGGAACTAGGAAACAGACTGAAAAACCAGAGTAAAAGTTTCTCCTGCAACCCGTTCCCTTTGTGCTAGATGAACGAACGTCTCTCCACATGCTCAGTTCTGAGAGATAAGTGTGTCTGAAAGCCGTCCTTCACCTAGCTTGTTGGGAACACAAATTTTCTCTTCAGTTGCAAAATCCAATCCATACATATATACGGGGAGGTAATAGCTCCAACTCGGTTTTACAGTGAAAACTGCAGGAACTTCAAACCGGCACTAGGAAACAGACTGAGAAACCAGAGTAAAAGTTTCTCCTGCAACCCGTTCCCTTTGTGCTAGATGAACGAACGTCTCACCACATGCTCGGTATTGAGAGATAAGTGTGTGTGAAAGCCGTCCTTCACCTAGCTTTTTGGAAACACAAAGTTTCTCTTCAGTTGCAAACTCCTCTCCATACATATATAAGGGGAGGAACTAGCTCCAACACGGTTTTACAGTGAAATCTGCCGGATCTTCAAACCGGCACTAGGAAACAGACTGAGAAACCAGAGTAAAAGTTTCTCCTGCAACCCGTTCCCTTTGTGCTAGATGAACGAACGTCTCGCAAGATGCTCAGTTCTGAGAGATAAGTGTGTGTGAAAGCCGTCCTTCACATAGCTTGTTGGGAACACAAAGTTCCTTTTCAGTTGCAATCTCCAATCCATACATATATATGGGGAGGTACTAACTCCAACTCGGTTTTACAGTGAAAACTGCAGGATCTTCAAACCGGCACTAGGAAACAGACTGAGAAACTGAGTAAAAGTTTCTCCTGCAAACTGTTCCCTTTGTGCTAGATGAACGAACTTCTCTCCACATGCTCAGTTCTGAGAGATAAGTGTGTGTGAAAGCCGTCCTTCACCTAGCTTGTTGGGAACACAAAGTTTCTCTTCAGTTGCAAACTCCACTCCATACATATATATGGGGTGGTACTAGCTCCAACTCGGTTTTACAGTGAAAACTGCAGAAACTTCCAAAAGGCACTAGGAAACAGACTGAGAATCGAGAGTAAAAGTTTCCCCTGCAACCCGTTCCTTTGTGCTAGATGAATGAACGTCTCTCCAAATTCTAAATTCTGAGAGATAAATGTGTGTGAAAGCCGTCCTTCACCTATCTTGTTGGAAACACAAAGTTTCTTTTCAGTTCCAAACTCCAATTCATACATATATATGGGGAGGTACTAGCTCCAACTCGGTTTTACAGTGAAAACCGCAGGAACTTCAAACCGGCATTAGGAAACAGACTGAGAAACCAGAGTAAAGTTTCAACTGAAACACGTTCCCTTTGTGCTTGATGAACGAACGTCTCTCCACATGCTCAGTGCTGAGAGATAAGTGTGTGTGAAAGCCGTCCTTCACCTAGCTTGTTGGGAACACAAAGTTTCTCTTCAGTTGCAAACTCCTCTCCATACATATATAAGGGGAGGAATTAGCTCCAACTCGGTTTTACAGTGAAATCTGCCGGAACTTCAAACCGGCACTAGGAAACAGACTGAGAAACCAGAGTAAAAGTTTCTCCTGCAACCCGTTCCCTTTGTGCTAGATGAACGAACGTCTCTCCACATGCTCAGTTCTGAGAGATAAGTGTGTGTGAAAGCCGTACTTCACATAGCTTGTTGGGAACACAAAGTTTCTCTTCAGTTACAAACCCCACTCCATACATATATATGGGGAGGTACTAGCTCAAACACGGTTTTACAGTGAACACTGCAGGAACTTCAAACCGGCACTAGGCAACACACTGAGAAAGCAGAGTAAAAGTTTCTCCTGCAACCCGTTCCCTTTGTGCTAGATAAACGAACGTCTCTCCTCATGCTCAGTCCTGAGGGATATATGTGTGTGAAAGCCGTCCTTCATCTAACTTGATGGGAACACAAAGTTTCTTTTCAATTGCAAACTCCACTCCATACATATATATGGGGAGGTACTAGCTCCAACTCGGTTTTACAGTGAAAACCGCAGGAACTTCAAACCGGCACTAGGAAACAGACTGAGAAAACAGAGTAAAAGTTTCTCCTGCAACCAGTTCCCTTTGTGCTAGATGAACGAACTTCTCTCCACATGCTCAGTTCTGAGAGATAAGTGTGTGTGAAAGCCGTCCTTCACCTACCTTGTTGGGAACACAAAGTTTCTTTTCAGTTGCAAACTCCACTCCATACATATATATGGGGAGGTACTAGCTCCAACTCGGTTTTACAGTGAAAAATGCAGAAAATTCCAAAAGGCAGTAGTAAACAGACTGAGAATCCAGAGTAAAAGTTTCTCCTGCAACCCGTTCCTTTGTGCTAGATGAACGAACGTCTCTCCTAATTCAAAGTTCTGAGAGATAAGTGTGTGTGAATGCCGTCCTTCACCTAGCTTGTTGGGAACACAAAGTTTCTTTTCAGTTCCAATCTCCACTCAATACATATATATGGGGAGGTACTAGTTCCAACTCTGTTTTACAGTGAAAACTGCAGGAATTTCAAACCGGCACTAGGAAACCGACTGAGAAACCAGAGTAAAAGTTTCTCCTGCAACCTGTTCCCTTTGTGCTAGATGAACGAACTTCTCTCCACATGCTCAGTTCTGAGAGATAAGTGTGTGTGAAAGCCGTCCTTCACCTACCTTGTTGGGAACACAAAGTTTCTTTTCAGTTGCAAACTCCACTCCATACATATATATGGGGAGGTACTAGCTCCAACTCGGTTTTACAGTGAAAAATGAAGAAAATTCCAAAAGGCAGTAGTAAACAGACTGAGAATCCAGAGTAAAAGTTTCTCCTGCAACCCGTTCCTTTGTGCTAGATGAACGAACGTCTCTCCTAATTCTAAGTTCTGAGAGATAAGTGTGTGTGAATGCCGTCCTTCACCTAGCTTGTTGGGAACACAAAGTTTCTTTTCAGTTCCAAACTCCACTCAATACATATATATGGGGAGGTACTAGCTCCAACACTGTTTTACAGTGAAAACTGCAGGAACTTCAAACCGGCACTAGGAAACCGACTGAGAAACCAGAGTAAAAGTTTCTACTGCAACCCGTTCCCTTTGTGCTTGATGAACGAACGTCTCTCCACATGCTCGATTCTGTGAGATAAGTGTGTGTGAAAGCCGCCCTTCACTAGCTTGTTGGGAACACAAAGTTTCTCTTCAGTTGCAAACTCCACTCCATACATATATATGGGGATGTACAAGCTCCAACTCGGTTTTACAGTGAAAACTGCAGGAACTTCAAACCGGCACTAGGAAACACACTGAGAAACCAGAGTAAAAGTTTCTCCTGCAACCCGTTTCCTCTGTGCTAGATGAACGAACGTCTCTCCACATGCTCAGTTCTGAGAGATAAGTGTGTGTGAAAGCCGTCCTTCACCTAGCTTTTTGGGAACACAAAGCTTCTCTTCTGTTGCAAATCCCACTCCATACATATATATGGGGAGGTACTAGCTCCAACACGGTTTTACAGTGAAAACTGCAGGAACTTCAAACCGGCACTACTAAACAGACTGAGAAACCAGAGTAAAAGTTTATCCTGCAACCCTTTCACTTTGTGCTAGATGAACGAACGTCTCTCCACATGCTCAGTTCTGAGAGATATGTGTGTGTGAAAGCCGTCCTTCATCTAGTTTGTTGGGAACACAAAGTTTCTTTTCAATTGCAAACTCCACTCCATACATATATATGGGGAGGTACTAGCTCCAACTCGGTTTTACAGTGAAAACCGCAGGAACTTCTAACCAGCTCTAGGAAACATACTGAGAAACCTGAGTAAAAGTTTCTACTGCAAACCGTTCCCTTTGTGGTAGATGAACGAACGTCTCTCCAGATGCTCAGTTCTGAGAGATAAGTGTGTGTGAAAGCCGTCCTTCACATAGCTTGTTGGGAACACAAAGTTACTTTTCAGTTGCAAACTCCACTCCATACATATATATGGGGAGGTACAAACCCCAACTCGGTTTTACAGTGAAAACTGCAGGAAATTCAAACCGGCACTAGGAAACATACTGAGAAACCAGAGTAAAAGTTTCTCCTGCAAACTGTTCCCTTTGTGCTAGATGAACGAACTTCTCTCCACATGCTAAGTTCTGAGAGATAAGTGTGTGTGAAAGCCGTACTTCACCTAACTTGTTGGGAACACGAAGTTTCTTTTCAGTTGCAAACTCCACTCCATACATATATATGGGGAGTTACTAGCTCCAACTCGGTATTACAGTGAAAACTGCAGAAACTTCCAAAAGGCACTAGGAAACAGACTGTGAATCCAGAGTAAAAGTTTCCCCTGCAACCCGTTCCTTTGTGCTAGATGAACGAACGTCTCTCCAAATTCTAAATTCTGAGAGATAAGTGTGTGTGAAAGCCGTCCTTCACCTATCTTGTTGGAAACACAAAATTTCTTTTCAGTTCCAAACTCCAATCCATACATATATATGAGGAGGTTCTAGCTCCAACGCTCTTTTACAGTGAAAACAGCAGGAACTTCAAAACGGCACTAGGAAACAGACTGAGAAACCAGAGTAAAAGTTTCTCCTGCAACCCGTTCCTTTTTGTGCTAGATGAACGAAAGTCTCTCCACATGCTCGGCTCTGAGAGATAAGTGTGTGTGAAAGCCGTCCTTCACCTAGCTTGTTGGGAACACAAAGTTTCTCTTCAGTTGCAAACTCCACTCCATACATATATAAGGGGAGGAACTAGCTCCAACACGGTTTTACAGTGAAAACTGCAGGATCTTCAAACCGGCACTAGGAAACAGACTGAGAAACTGAGTAAAAGTCTCTCCTGCAAACTGTTCCCTTTGTGCTAGATGAACGAACTTCTCTCCACATGCTCAGTTCTGAGAGATAAGTGTGTGTGAAAGCCGCCCTTCACCTACGTTGTTGGGAACACAAAGTATCTTTTCAGTTGCAAACTCCACTCCATACATATATATGGGGAGGTACTAGCTCCAACTCGGTTTTACAGTGAAAAATGCAGAAAATTCCAAAAGGCAGTAAGAAACAGACTGAGAAACCAGAGTAAAAGTTTCTCCTGCATCCCGTTCTTTGTGCTAGATGAACGAACGTCTCTCCTAATTCTAAGTTCTGAGAGATAAGTGTGTGTGAATGCCGTCCTTCACCTAGCTTGTTGGGAACACAAAGTTTCTTTTCAGTTCCAAACTCCACTCAATACATATATATAGGGAGGTACTAGCTCCAACTCTGTTTTACAGTGAAAACTGCAGGAACTTCAAACCGGCACTAGGAAACCGACTGAGAAACCAGAGTAAAAGTTTCTACTGCAACCCGTTCCCTTTGTGCTTGATGAATGAACGTCTCTCCACATGCTCGATTCTGAGAGACAAGTGTGTGTGAAAGCCGGCCTTCAACTACCTTGTTGGGAACACAAAATTTCTTTTCAGTTGCAAACTCCACTCCATACATATATATGGGGAGGAACTAGCTCCAACTCGGTTTTACAGTGAAAATTGCAGAAAATTCCAAAAGGCAGTAGGAAACAGACTGAGAACCAGAGTAAAAGTTTCTCCTGCAACCCGTTCGTTTTTGCTAGATGAACGAACGTCTCTCCTAATTCTAAGTTCTGAGAGATAAGTGTGTGTGAATGCCGTTCTTCACCTAGCTTGTCGAGAACACAAAGTTTCTTTCCAGTTCCAAACTCCACTCAATACATATATATGGGGAGGTACTAGGTCCAACTCTGTTTTACAGTGAAAACTGCAGGAACTTCAAACCGGCACTAGGAAACCGACTGAGAAACCAGAGTAAAAGTTTCTACTGCAACCCGTTCCCTTTGTGCTTGATGAACGAACGTCTCTCCACATGCTCGATTCTGAGAGAACAGTGTGTGTGAAAGCCGTCCTTCACCTAGCTTGTTGGGAACACAAAGTTTCTCTTCAGTTGCAAACTCCACTCCATACATATATATGGGGATGTACAAGCTCCAACTCGGTTTTACAGTGAAAAATGCAGGAACTTCAAACCGGCACTAGGAAACAGACTGAGAAACCAGAGTAAAAGTTTCTCCTGCAACCCGTTCCCTTTGTGCTAGATGAACGAAAGTCTCTCCACATGCTCAGTTCTGAGAAATAAGTGTGTGTGAAAGCCGTCCTTCACCTCGCTTGTTTGGAACACAAAGTTTCTTTTCAGTTCCAAACTCAACTCCATACATATATATGGGGAGGTACTAGCTCCAAGTCTTTTTTACAGTGAAAACTGCAGGAACTTCTAACCGGCACTAGGAAACAGACTGAGAAACCAGAGTAAAAGTTTCTCCGCAACCCGTTCCCTTTGTGCTTGATGAACGAACGTCTCTCCACTTGCTCAGTTCTGAGAGATAAATGTGTCTGAAGCCGTCCAACACCTAGCTTGTTGGGAACACAAAGTTTCTTTTCAGTTCCAAACTCCTCTCAATACATATATATGGGGAGGTACTAGCTCCAACTCGGTTTTACAGTGAAAACTGCAGGAACTTCAAACCGGCACTAGGAAACCGACTGAGAAACCAGAGTAAAAGTTTCTACTGCAACCCGTTCCCTTTGTGCTTGATGAACGAACGTCTCTCCACATGCTCGATTCTGAGAGATAAGTGTGTGTGAAAGCCGTCCTTCACCTAGCTTGTTGGGAACACATAGTTTCTCTTCAGTTGCAAACTCCACTCCATACATATATATGGGGATGTACAAGCTCCAACTCGGTTTTACAGTGAAAAATGCAGGAACTTCAAACCGGCACTAGGAAACAGACTGAGAAACCAGAGTAAAAGTTTCTCCTGCAACCCGTTCCCTTTGTGCTAGATGAACGAAAGTCTCTCCACATGCTCAGTTCTGAGAGATAAGTGTGTGTGAAAGCCGTCCTTCACCTAGCTTGTTTGGAACACAAAGTTTCTTTTCAGTTCCAAACTCCACTCCATACATATATATGGGGAGGTACTAGCTCCAACTCTTTTTTACTGTGAAAACTGCAGGAACTTCAAACCGGCACTAGGAAACAGACTGAGAAACCAGAGTAAAAGTTTCTCCGCAACCCGTTCCCTTTGTGCTTGATGAACGAACGTCTCTCCACTTGCTCAGTTCTGAGAGATAAATGTGTCTGAAGCCGTCCTTCACCTAGCTTGTTGGGAACACAAAGTTTCTTTTCAATTGCAAACTCCACTCCATACATATATATGGGGAGGTACTAGCTCCAACTCGGTTTTACAGTGAAAACCGCAGGAACTTCAAACCAGCACTAGGAAACAGACTGAGAAACCAGAGTAAAAATTTCTCCTGCAACCCGTTCCCTTTGTGCTAGATGAACGAACGTCTCTCCAGATGCTAATTTCTGAGAGATTAATGTGTGTGAAAGCTGTATTTCACATATCATGTTGGGAACACAAAGTTCCTTTTCAGTTGCAAACTCCACTCCATATATATACATGGGGAGGTACTAACTCCAACTCGGTTTTACAGTGAAAACTGCAGGAACTTCAAACCGGCACTAGGAAACAGACTGAGAAACCAGAGTAAAAGTTTCTCCTGCATCCTGTTCCCTTTGTGCTAGATGAACGAACTTCTCTCCACATGCTCAGTTCTGAGAGATAAGTGTGTGTGAAAGCCGCACTTCACCTACGTTGTTGGGAACACAAAGTATCTTTTCAGTTGCAAACTCCACTCCATACATATATATGGGGAGGTACTAGCTCCAACTCGGTTTTACAGTGAAAAATGCAGAAAATTCCAAAAGGCAGTAGGAAACAGACTGAGAAACCAGAGTAAAAGTTTCTCCTGCAACCCGTTCCTTTGTGCTAGATGAACGAACGTCTCTCCTAATTCTAAGTTCTGAGAGATAAGTGTGTGTGAATGCCGTCCTTCACCTAGCTTGTTGGGAACACAAAGTTTCTTTTCAGTTCCAAACTCCACTCAATACATATATATATGGGAGGTACTAGCTCCAACTCTGTTTTACAGTGAAAACTGCAGGAACTTCAAACCGGCACTAGGAAACCGACTGAGAAACCAGAGTAAAAGTTTCTACTGCAACCCGTTCCCTTTGTGCTTGATGAACGAACGTCTCTCCACATGCTCGATTCTGAGAGACAAGTGTGTGTGAAAGCCGTCCTTCACCTAGCTTGTTGGAAACACAAAGTTTCTCTTCAGTTGCAAACTCCACTCCATACATATATATGGGGATGTACAAGCTCCAACTCGGTTTTACAGTGAAAAATGCAGGAACTTCAAACAGGCACTAGGAAACAGACTGAGAAACTAGAGTAAATGTTTCTCCTGCAAACCGTTCCCTTTGTGCTAGATGAACGAACGTCTCTCCACATGCTCAGTTCTGAGAGATAAGTGTGTGTGAAAGCCGTACTTCACCTAGCTTGTTTGGAACACAAAGTTTCTTTTCAGTTCCAAACTCCACTCCATACATATATATGGGGAGGTACAAGCTCCAACACTGTTTTACAGTGAAAACTGCAGGAACTTCAAACCGGCACTAGGAAAAAGACTGAGAAACCAGAGTAAAAGTTTCTCCGCAACCCGTTCCCTTTGTGCTAGATGAACGAACGTCTCTCCACTTGCTCAGTTCTGAGAGATAAATATGTCTGAAGCCGTCCTTCACCTAGCTTGTTGGGAACACAAAGTTTCTCTTCAGTTGCAAACTCCACTCCATATATATATATGGGGAGGTACTAGCTCCAAATCTGGTTTACAGTGAAAACTACAGGAATTTCAAACCGGCACTAGGAAACAGACTGAGAAACCAGAGTAAAAGTTTCTCCTGCAACCCGTTCCCTTTGTGCTAGATGAACGAACGTCTCTCCACATGCTCAGTTCTGAGAGATAAGTGTGTCTGAAAGCCGTCCTTCACCTAGATGGTTGGGAACAAAAAGTTTCTCTTCAGTTGCAAACTCCACTCCATACATATATATGGGGAGGTACAAGCTCCAACTCGGTTTTACAGTGAAAAATGCAGGAACTTCAAACCGGCACTAGGAAACAGACTGAGAAACCAGAGTAAAAGTTTCTCCTGCAACCCGTTCCGTTTGTGCTAGATGAACGAACGTCTCTCCACATGCTCGAATCTGAGAGATAAGTGTGTGTGAAAGCCGTCCTTCAAATAGCTTGTTGGGAACACAAAGTTTCTCTTCAGTGGCAAACTCCACTCCATACATCTATATGGGGAGGAACTAGCTCCAACTCGGGTTTACAGTGAAATCTGCCGGAACTTCAAACCGGCACTAGGAAACAGACTGAGAAACCAGAGTAAAAGTTTCTCCTGCAACCCGTTCCCTTTGTGCTAGATGAACGAACGTCTCTCCACATGCTCAGTTCTGAGAGATAAGTGTGTGTGAAAGCCGTCCTTCACCTAGCTTGTTGGGAACACAAAGTTTCTTTTCAATTGCAAACTCCACTCCATACATATATATGGGGAGGTACTAGCTCCAACTCGATTTTACAGTGAAAACCGCAGGAACTTCAAACCGGCACTAGGAAACCGACTGAGAAACCAGAGTAAAAGTTTCTACTGCAACCCGTTCCATTTGTGCTAGATGAACGAACTTCTCTCCACATGCTCAGTTCTGAGAGATAAGTGTGTGTGAAAGCCGCCCTTCACCTACGTTGTTGGGAACACAAAGTATCTTTTCAGTTGCAAACTCCACTCCATACATATATATGGGGAGGTACTAGCTCCAACTCGGTTTTACAGTGAAAAATGCAGAAAATTCCAAAAGGCAGTAAGAAACAGACTGAGAAACCAGAGTAAAAGTTTCTCCTGCAACCCGTTCTTTGTGCTAGATGAACGAACGTCTCTCCTAATTCTAAGTTCTGAGAGATAAGTGTGTGTGAATGCCGTCCTTCACCTAGCTTGTTGGGAACACAAAGTTTCTTTTCAGTTCCAAACTCCACTCAATACATATATATAGGGAGGTACTAGCTCCAACTCTGTTTTACAGTGAAAACTGCAGGAACTTCAAACCGGCACTAGGAAACCGACTGAGAAACCAGAGTAAAAGTTTCTACTGCAACCCGTTCCCTTTGTGCTTGATGAATGAACGTCTCTCCACATGCTCGATTCTGAGAGACAAGTGTGTGTGAAAGCCGGCCTTCAACTACCTTGTTGGGAACACAAAGTTTCTTTTCAGTTGCAAACTCCACTCCATACATATATATGGGGAGGAACTAGCTCCAACTCGGTTTTACAGTGAAAATTGCAGAAAATTCCAAAAGGCAGTAGGAAACAGACTGAGAACCAGAGTAAAAGTTTCTCCTGCAACCCGTTCGTTTGTGCTAGATGAACGAACGTCTCTCCTAATTCTAAGTTCTGAGAGATAAGTGTGTGTGAATGCCGTTCTTCACCTAGCTTGTCGAGAACACAAAGTTTCTTTCCAGTTCCAAACTCCACTCAATACATATATATGGGGAGGTACTAGGTCCAACTCTGTTTTACAGTGAAAACTGCAGGAACTTCAAACCGGCACTAGGAAACCGACTGAGAAACCAGAGTAAAAGTTTCTACTGCAACCCGTTCCCTTTGTGCTTGATGAACGAACGTCTCTCCACATGCTCGATTCTGAGAGAACAGTGTGTGTGAAAGCCGTCCTTCACCTAGCTTGTTGGGAACACAAAGTTTCTCTTCAGTTGCAAACTCCACTCCATACATATATATGGGGATGTACAAGCTCCAACTCGGTTTTACAGTGAAAAATGCAGGAACTTCAAACCGGCACTAGGAAACAGACTGAGAAACCAGAGTAAAAGTTTCTCCTGCAACCCGTTCCCTTTGTGCTAGATGAACGAAAGTCTCTCCACATGCTCAGTTCTGAGAGATAAGTGTGTGTGAAAGCCGTCCTTCACCTCGCTTGTTTGGAACACAAAGTTTCTTTTCAGTTCCAAACTCAACTCCATACATATATATGGGGAGGTACTAGCTCCAAGTCTTTTTTACAGTGAAAACTGCAGGAACTTCTAACCGGCACTAGGAAACAGACTGAGAAACCAGAGTAAAAGTTTCTCCGCAACCCGTTCCCTTTGTGCTTGATGAACGAACGTCTCTCCACTTGCTCAGTTCTGAGAGATAAATGTGTCTGAAGCCGTCCAACACCTAGCTTGTTGGGAACACAAAGTTTCTTTTCAGTTCCAAACTCCACTCAATACATATATATGGGGAGGTACTAGCTCCAACTCTGTTTTACAGTGAAAACTGCAGGAACTTCAAACCGGCACTAGGAAACCGACTGAGAAACCAGAGTAAAAGTTTCTACTGCAACCCGTTCCCTTTGTGCTTGATGAACGAACGTCTCTCCACATGCTCGATTCTGAGAGATAAGTGTGTGTGAAAGCCGTCCTTCACCTAGCTTGTTGGGAACACATAGTTTCTCTTCAGTTGCAAACTCCACTCCATACATATATATGGGGATGTACAAGCTCCAACTCGGTTTTACAGTGAAAAATGCAGGAACTTCAAACCGGCACTAGGAAACAGACTGAGAAACCAGAGTAAAAGTTTCTCCTGCAACCCGTTCCCTTTGTGCTAGATGAACGAAAGTCTCTCCACATGCTCAGTTCTGAGAGATAAGTGTGTGTGAAAGCCGTCCTTCACCTAGCTTGTTTGGAACACAAAGTTTCTTTTCAGTTCCAAACTCCACTCCATACATATATATGGGGAGGTACTAGCTCCAACTCTTTTTTACTGTGAAAACTGCAGGAACTTCAAACCGGCACTAGGAAACAGACTGAGAAACCAGAGTAAAAGTTTCTCCGCAACCCGTTCCCTTTGTGCTTGATGAACGAACGTCTCTCCACTTGCTCAGTTCTGAGAGATAAATGTGTCTGAAGCCGTCCTTCACCTAGCTTGTTGGGAACACAAAGTTTCTTTTCAATTGCAAACTCCACTCCATACATATATATGGGGAGGTACTAGCTCCAACTCGGTTTTACAGTGAAAACCGCAGGAACTTCAAACCAGCACTAGGAAACAGACTGAGAAACCAGAGTAAAAATTTCTCCTGCAACCCGTTCCCTTTGTGCTAGATGAACGAACGTCTCTCCAGATGCTAATTTCTGAGAGATAAGTGTGTGTGAAAGCTGTATTTCACATATCATGTTGGGAACACAAAGTTCCTTTTCAGTTGCAAACTCCACTCCATATATATACATGGGGAGGTACTAACTCCAACTCGGTTTTACAGTGAAAACTGCAGGAACTTCAAACCGGCACTAGGAAACAGACTGAGAAACCAGAGTAAAAGTTTCTCCTGCATCCTGTTCCCTTTGTGCTAGATGAACGAACTTCTCTCCACATGCTCAGTTCTGAGAGATAAGTGTGTGTGAAAGCCGCACTTCACCTACGTTGTTGGGAACACAAAGTATCTTTTCAGTTGCAAACTCCACTCCATACATATATATGGGGAGGTACTAGCTCCAACTCGGTTTTACAGTGAAAAATGCAGAAAATTCCAAAAGGCAGTAGGAAACAGACTGAGAAACCAGAGTAAAAGTTTCTCCTGCAACCCGTTCCTTTGTGCTAGATGAACGAACGTCTCTCCTAATTCTAAGTTCTGAGAGATAAGTGTGTGTGAATGCCGTCCTTCACCTAGCTTGTTGGGAACACAAAGTTTCTTTTCAGTTCCAAACTCCACTCAATACATATATATGGGGAGGTACTAGCTCCAACTCTGTTTTACAGTGAAAACTGCAGGAACTTCAAACCGGCACTAGGAAACCGACTGAGAAACCAGAGTAAAAGTTTCTACTGCAACCCGTTCCCTTTGTGCTTGATGAACGAACGTCTCTCCACATGCTCGATTCTGAGAGACAAGTGTGTGTGAAAGCCGTCCTTCACCTAGCTTGTTGGAAACACAAAGTTTCTCTTCAGTTGCAAACTCCACTCCATACATATATATGGGGATGTACAAGCTCCAACTCGGTTTTACAGTGAAAAATGCAGGAACTTCAAACAGGCACTAGGAAACAGACTGAGAAACTAGAGTAAATGTTTCTCCTGCAAACCGTTCCCTTTGTGCTAGATGAACAAACGTCTCTCCACATGCTCAGTTCTGAGAGATAAGTGTGTGTGAAAGCCGTACTTCACCTAGCTTGTTTGGAACACAAAGTTTCTTTTCAGTTCCAAACTCCACTCCATACATATATATGGGGAGGTACAAGCTCCAACACTGTTTTACAGTGAAAACTGCAGGAACTTCAAACCGGCACTAGGAAAAAGACTGAGAAACCAGAGTAAAAGTTTCTCCGCAACCCGTTCCCTTTGTGCTAGATGAACGAACGTCTCTCCACTTGCTCAGTTCTGAGAGATAAATATGTCTGAAGCCGTCCTTCACCTAGCTTGTTGGGAACACAAAGTTTCTCTTCAGTTGCAAACTCCACTCCATATATATATATGGGGAGGTACTAGCTCCAAATCTGGTTTACAGTGAAAACTACAGGAATTTCAAACCGGCACTAGGAAACAGACTGAGAAACCAGAGTAAAAGTTTCTCCTGCAACCCGTTCCCTTTGTGCTAGATGAACGAACGTCTCTCCACATGCTCAGTTCTGAGAGATAAGTGTGTCTGAAAGCCGTCCTTCACCTAGATGGTTGGGAACAAAAAGTTTCTCTTCAGTTGCAAACTCCACTCCATACATATATATGGGGAGGTACAAGCTCCAACTCGGTTTTACAGTGAAAAATGCAGGAACTTCAAACCGGCACTAGGAAACAGACTGAGAAACCAGAGTAAAAGTTTCTCCTGCAACCCGTTCCGTTTGTGCTAGATGAACGAACGTCTCTCCACATGCTCGAATCTGAGAGATAAGTGTGTGTGAAAGCCGTCCTTCAAATAGCTTGTTGGGAACACAAAGTTTCTCTTCAGTGGCAAACTCCACTCCATACATCTATATGGGGAGGAACTAGCTCCAACTCGGGTTTACAGTGAAATCTGCCGGAACTTCAAACCGGCACTAGGAAACAGACTGAGAAACCAGAGTAAAAGTTTCTCCTGCAACCCGTTCCCTTTGTGCTAGATGAACGAACGTCTCTCCACATGCTCAGTTCTGAGAGATAAGTGTGTGTGAAAGCCGTCCTTCACCTAGCTTGTTGGGAACACAAAGTTTCTTTTCAATTGCAAACTCCACTCCATACATATATATGGGGAGGTACTAGCTCCAACTCGATTTTACAGTGAAAACCGCAGGAACTTCAAACACGCACTAGGAAACAGACTGAGAAACCAGAGTAAAAGTTTCCCCTGCAACCTGATCCCTTTGTGCTTGATGAACGAACGTCTCTCCAGATGCCCAGTTCTGAGAGATAAGTGTGTGTGAAAGCCGTCCTTCACCTAGCTTGTTGGGAACACAAAGTTCCTTTTCAGTTGCAAACTCCACTCCATACATATATATGGGGAGGTACTAACTCCAACACGGTTTTACAGTGAAAACTGCAGGAACTTCAAACCGGCACTAGGAAACAGACTGAGAAACCAGAGTAAAAGTTTCTCCTGCAACCTGTTCCCTTTGTGCTAGATGAACGAACTTCTCTCCACATGCTCAGTTCTGAGTGATAAGTGTGTGTGAAAGCGGTCCTTCACCTACATTGTTGGGAACACAAAGTTTCTTTTCAGTTGCAAACTCCACTCCATACATATATATGGGGAGGTACTGGCTCCAACTCGGGTTTACAGTGAAAACTGCAGAAACTTCCAAAAGGAACTAGGAAAAAGACTGAGAAACCAGAATTAAAGTTTCTCCTGCAACCCGTTCCTTTGTGCTAGATGAACGAACGTCTCTCCAAATTCTAAGTTCTGAGAGATAAGTGTGTGTGAATGTCGTCCTTCACCTAGCTTGTTGGGATCACAAAGATTCTTTTCAGTTCCCAAATCCACTCCATACATATATATGGGGAGGTATTAGCTCCAACTCGGTTTTACTGTGAAAACTGCAGGAACTTCAAACCGGCACTAGGAAACAGACTGAGAAACCAGAATAAAAGTTTCTCCTGCAACCCGTTCCATTTGTGCTAGATGAACGAACGTCTCTCCACATGCTCAATTCTGAGAGATAAGTGTGTGTGAACGCCTTCTTTCACCTGGCTTGTTGGGAACACAAAGTTTCTCTTAGGTTGCAAACTCCACTCGATACATATATATGGGGAAGTACTAGCTCCAACTCGGGTTTACAGTGAAAACTGCAGGAACTTCAAACCGGCAATAGGAAACAGACTGAGAAACCAGAGTAAAAATTTATCCTGCAACCCGTTCCCTTTGTGCTAGATGAACGAACGTCTCTCCACATGCTCAGTTCTGAGAGATAAGTGTGTGTGAAGCCGTCGTTCACCTAGCTTGTTGGGAACACAAAGTTTCTTTTCAGTTGCAAACCCCACTCCATACATATATATGGGGAGGTACAAGCTCCAACTCGGTTTTAAGTGGAAACTGCAGGAACTTCAAACCGGCACTAGGAAACACACTGAGAAACCAGAGTAAAAGTTTCTCCTGCAAACCGTTCCCTTTGTGCTAGATGAACGAACGTCTCTCCACATGCTCAGTTCTGAGAGATAAATGTGTGTGAAAGCCGTCCTTCACCTACCTTGTTGGGAACACAAAGTTTCTTTTCAGTTGCAAACTCCACTCCATACATATATATGGGTAGGTACGAGCTCCAACTCGGTTTTACAGTGAAAACTGCAGGAACTTCAAACCGGCACTAGGAAATAGACTGAGAAACCAGAGTAAAAGTTTCTCCTGACACCCGTTCCCTTTGTGCTAGATGAATGAACGACTCTCCACTTGCTCATTTCTGAGAGATAAGAGTGTGTGAAAGCCGTCCTTCACCTAGCTTGTTGGGAACACAATGTTTCTCTTCAGTTGCAAACACCACTCCATACATATATATGGGGAGGTACTAACTCCAACTCGGTTTTACAGTGAAAACTGCAGGAACTTCAAACCGGCACTAGGAAACAGACTGAGAAACCAGAGTAAAAGTTTCTCCTGCAAACCGTTCCCTTTGTGCTAGATGAACGAACGTCTCTCCACATGCTCAGTTCTGAGAGATAAATGTGTGTGAAAGCCCTCCTTCACCTACCTTGTTGGGAACACAAAGTTTCTTTTCAGTTGCAAACTCCACTCCATACATATATATGGGTAGGTACGAGCTCCAACTCGGTTTTACAGTGAAAACTGCAGGAACTTCCAACCGGCACTAGGAAATAGACTGAGAAACCAGAGTAAAAGTTTCTCCTGAAACCCGTTCCCTTTGTGCTAGATGAATGAACGACTCTCTACTTGCTCATTTCTGAGAGATAAGTGTGTGTGAAAGCCGTCCTTCACCTAGCTTGTTGGGAACACAAAGTTTCTCTTCAGTTGCAAACACCACTCCATGCATATATATGGGGAGGTACTAACTCCAACTCGGTTTTACAGTGAAAACTGCAGGAACTTCAAACCGGCACTAGGAAACAGACTGAGAAACCAGAGTAAAAGTTTCCCCTGCAACCTGATCCCTTTGTGCTAGATGAACGAACGTCTCTCCAGATGCTCAGTTCTGAGAGATAAGTGTGTGTGAAAGCCGTCCTTCACCTAGCTTGTTGGGAACACAAAGTTCCTTTTCAGTTGCAAACTCCACTCGATACATATATATGGGGAGGTACTAACTCCAACGCGGTTTTACAGTGAAAACTGCAGGAACTTCAAACCGGCACTAGGAAACAGACTGAGAAACCAGAGTAAAAGTTTCTCCTGCAACCTGTTCCCTTTGTGCTAGATGAACGAACTTCTCTCCACATGCTCAGTTCTGAGTGATAAGTGTGTGTGAAAGCCGTCCTTCACCTACATTGTTGGGAAAACAAAGTTTCTTTTCAGTTGCAAACTCCACTCCATACATATATATGGGGAGATACTGGCTCCAACTCGGGTTTACAGTGAAAACTGCAGAAACTTCCAAAAGGCACTAGGAAAAATATTGAGAAACCAGAGTAAAATTTCTCCTGCAACCCGTTCCTTTGTGCTAGATGAACGAACGTCTCTCCAAATTCTAAGTTCTGAGAGATAAGTGTGTGTGAATGTCGTCCTTCACCTAGCTTGTTGGGATCACAAAGTTTCTTTTCAGTTCCCAACTCCACTCCCTACATATATATGGGGAGGTACTAGCTCCAACTCGGTTTTACAGTGAAAACTGCAGGAACTTCAAACCGGCACTAGGAAACAGACTGAGAAACCAGAATAAAAGTTTCCCCTGCAACCCGTTCCCTTTGTGCTAGATGAACGAACGTTTCTCCACTTGCTAATTTCTGAGATATAAGTGTGTGTGAAAGCCGTCCTTCACATAGCTTGTTGGGAACACAAAGTTTCTCTTCAGTTGCAAACTCCACTCCATACATATATAAGGGGAGGTACTAGCTCCAACTAGGTTTTAGAGTGAAATCTGTAGGAACTTCAAACCGGCACTAGAAAACAGACTGAGAAACCAGAGTAAAAGTTTCTCCTGCAAACCGTTCCCTTTGTGCTAGATGAACGAACGTCTCTCCACATGCTCAGATCTGAGAGATAAGTGTGTGTGAAGCCGTCGTTCACCTAGCTTGTTGGGAACACAAAGTTTCTTTTCAGTTGCAAACTCCACTCCATACATATATATGGGGAGGTACAAGCCCCAACTCGGTTTTAAAGTGGAAACTGCAGGAACTTCAAACCGGCACTAGGAAACACACTGAGAAACCAGAGTAAAAGTTTCTCCTGCAACCCGTTCCCTTTGTGCTAGATGAACAAACGTCTCTCCACATGCTCAGTTCTGAGAGATAAATGTGTGTGAAAGCCGTCCTTCACCTACCTTGTTGGGAACACAAAGTTTCTTTTCAGATGCAAATTCCACTCCATACATATATATGGGTAGGTACGAGCTCGAACTCCGTTTTACAGTGAAAACTGCAGGAACTTCAAAACGGCACTAGGAAATAGACTGAGAAACCAGAGTAAAAGTTTCTCCTGCAACACGTTCCCTTTGTGCTAGATGAACGAACGACTCTCTACTTGCTCATTTCTGAGAGATAAATGTGTGTGAAAGCCGTCCTTCACCTAGCTTGTTGGGAACACAAAGTTTCTCTTCAGTTGCAAACACCACTCCATACATCTATATGGGGAGGTACTAACTCCAATTCGGTTTTACAGAGAAAACTGCAGGAAATTCAAACCGGCACTAGGAAACAGACTGAGAAACCAGAGTAAAAGTTTCTACTGCAACCCGTTCCCTTTGTGCTAGATGAACGAACGTCTCTCCTCATGCTCAGTTCTGAGAGATAAGTGTGTGTGAAAGCCGTCCTTCACCTAGCTTGTTGGGAACACAAAGTTTCTCTTCAGTTGCCAACTCCACTCCTTACATATATATGGGGAGGTAATAGCTCCAACTCGGTTTTACAGTGAAAACTGCAGGAACCTCAAACCGGCACTAGGCAACAGACTGAGAAACCAGAGTAAAAGTTTCTGCTGCAACCCGTTCATTTTTTGCTAGGTAAACGAACGTCTCTCCACATGCTCAGTTCTGAGAGATAAGTGTGTGTGAAAGCCGTACTTCACCTAGCTTGTTGGGAACAAAAGTTTCTCTTCAGTTGCAAATTCCACTCCATAAATATATAAGGGGAGGAGCTAGCTCCAACTCGGTTTTACAGTGAAATCTGCCGGAACATCAAACCGGCACTAGGAAACAGACTGAGAAACCAGAGTAAAAGTTTCTCCTGCAACCCGTTCCCTTTGTGCGAGATGAACGAACATCTCTCCACATGATCAGTTCTGAGAGATATGTGTGTATGAAAGCCGTCCTTCATCTAGCTTGTTGGGAACACAAAGTTTTTTTTCAATTGCAAACTCCACTCCATATATATATACGGAGGTACGAGCTCCAACTCGGTTTTACAGTGAAAACCGAAGGAACTTCAAACCGGCACTAGGAAAGAGACTGAGAAACCAGAGTAAAAGTTTCCCCTGCAACCCGTTCCCTTTGTGCTAGATGAACGAACGTCTCTCCAGATGCTCAGTTCTGAGAGATAAGTGTGTGTGAAAGCCTTCCTTCACCTAGCTTGTTGGGAACACAAAGTTCCTTTTAAGTTGCAAACTCCAATCCATACATATATATGGGGAGGTACTAACTCCAACACGGTTTTACAGTGAAAACTGCAGGAACTTCAAACCGGCACTAGGAACAGACTGAGAAACCAGAGTAAAAGTTTCTCCCGTAACCTGTTCCTTTTGTGCTTGATGAACGAACGTCTCTCCACTTGCTCAGTTCTGAGAGATAAATGTGTCTGAAAGCCGTCCTTCACCTAGCTTGTTGGGAACACAAAGTTTCTCTTCAGTTGCAAACTCCACTCCATACATATATATGGGGAGGTACTAGCTCCAACTCGGTTTTACAGTGAAAACTGCAGGAACTTCAAACCGTCACTAGGAAACAGACTGAGAAACCAGAGTAAAAGTTCCTCCAGCAACCCGTTCCCTTTGTGCTAGATGAAAGAACGTCTCTCCAAATGCTCAGTTCTGAGAGATAAGTGTGTGTGAAGCCGTCGTTCACCTAGCTTGTTGGGAACACAAAGTTTCTTTTCAGTTGCAAACCCCAATCCATACATATATATGGGGAGGTACAAGCTCCAACTCGGTTTTAAAGTGGAAACTGCAGGAACTTCAAACCGGCACTAGGAAACACACTGAGAAACCAGAGTAAAAGTTTCTCCTGCAAATCGTTCCCTTTGTGCTAGATGAACAAACGTCTCTCCACATGCTCAGTTCTGAGAGATAAATGTGTGTGAAAGCCGTCCTTCACCTACCTTGTTGGGAACACAAAGTTTCTTTTCAGATGCAAACTCCACTCCATACATATATATGGGTAGGTACGAGCTCCAACTCGGTTTTACAGTGAAAATTGCAGGAAATTCAAACCGGCACTAGGAAATAGACTGAGAAACCAGAGTAAAAGTTTCTCCTGCAACCCGTTCCCTTTGTGCTAGATGAACGAACGACTCTCTACTTGCTCATTTCTGAGAGATAAGTGTGTGTGAAAGCCTTACTTCACCTAGCTTGTTGGGAACACAAAGTTCCTTTTCAGTTGCAAACTCCACTCCATACATATATATGGGGAGGTACTAACTCCAACACGGTTTTACAGTGAAAACTGCAGGAACTTCAAACCGGCACTAGGAACAGACTGAGAAACCAGAGTAAAAGTTTCTCCTGCAACCCGTTCCATTTGTGCTAGATGAACGAACGTCTCTCCAAATTCTATATTCTGAGAGATAAGTGTGTGTGAATGTCGTCCTTCACCTAGCTTGTTGGGAACACAAAGTTTCTTTTCAGTTCCAAACTCCACTCCATTCATATATATGGGGAGGTACTAGCTCCAACTCTGTTTTATATTGAAAACTGCAGGAACTTCAAACCGGCACTAGGAAACAGGCTGAGAAACCAGAGTAAAAGTTTCTCCTGCAACCCGTTCTTTTTGCTAGATGAACGAACGTCTCTCCACTTGCTCAATTCTGAGAGATAAGTGTGTGTGAAAGCCGTCCTTCACCTAGCTTGTTGGGAACACAAATTTTCTCTTCAGTTGCAAATTCCACTCCATACATATATATGGGGAGGTACTAGCTCCAACTCGGTTTTACAGTGAAAATTGCAGGAACCTCAAACCGGCACTAGGAAACAGACTGAGATACCAGAGTAAAAGTTTCTCCTGCAACCCGTTCCATTTGTGCTAGATGAACGAACGTCTCTCCACATGCTCGGTTCTGAGAGATAAGTGTGTGTGAAAACCGTCCTTCACCTAGCTTGTTTGGAACACAAAGTTTCTTTTCAGTTCCAAATTCCACTCCATACATATATATGAGGAGGTACAAGCTCCAACTCTGTTTTACAGTGAAATCTGCAGGAACTTCAAACCGGCACTAGGAAGCAGACTGAATAACCAGAGTAAAAGTTACTCCCGCAACCCGTTCCCTTTGTGCTTGATGAACGAACGTCTCTCCACTTGCTCAGTTCTGAGAGATAAATGTGTCTGAAAGCCGTCCGTCACCTAGCTTGTTGGGAACACAAAGTTTCTCTTCAGTTGCAAACTCCACTCCATACATATATATGGGGAGGTACTAGCTCCAACTCGGTTTTACAGTGAAAACTGCAGGAACTTCAAACCGTCACTAGGAAACAGACTGAGAAACCAGAGTAAAAGTTCCTCCAGCAACCCGTTCCCTTTGTGCTAGATGAAAGAACGTCTCTCCACATGCTCAGTTCTGAGAGATAAGTGTGTGTGAAGCCGTCGTTCACCTAGCTTGTTGGGAACACAAAGTTTCTTTTCAGTTGCAAACCCCACTCCATACATATATATGGGGAGGTACAAGCTCCAACTCGGTTTTAAAGTGGAAACTGCAGGAACTTCAAACCGGCACTACGAAACACACTGAGAAACCAGAGTAAAATTTCTCCTGCAAACCGTTCCCTTTGTGCTAGATGAACGAACGTCTCTCCTCATGCTCAGTTCTGAGAGATAAGTGTGTGTGAAGGCCGTCCTTCACCTAGCTTGTTGGGAACACAAAGTTTCTCTTCAGTTGCCAACTCCACTCCTTACATATATATGGGGAGGTAATAGCTCCAACTCGGTTTTACAGTGAAAACCGCAGGAACCTCAAACCGGCACTAGGAAACAGACTGAGATACCAGAGTAAAAGTTTCTCCTGCAACCCGTTCCATTTGTGCTAGATGAACGAACGTCTCTCCACATGCTCGGTTCTGAGAGATAAGTGTGTTTGAAAGCCGTACTTCACCTAGCTTGTTGGGAACAAAAAGTTTCTCTTCAGTTGCAAATTCCACTCCATACATATATAAGGGGAGGAACTAGCTCCAACTCGGTTTTACAGTGAAATCTGCCTGAACATCAAACCGGCACTAGGAAACAGACTGAGAAACCAGAGTAAAAGTTTCTCCTGCAACCCGTTCCCTTTGTGTTAGATGAACGAACGTCTCTCCACATGATCAGTTCTGAGAGATATGTGTGTATGAAAGCCGTCCTTCATCTAGCTTGTTGGGAACACAAAGTTTTTTTTCAATTGCAAACTCCACTCCATATATATATACGGAGGTACTAGCTCCAACACGGTTTTACAGTGAAAACCGAAGGAACTTCAAACCGGCACTAGGAAAGAGACTGAGAAACCAGAGTAAAAGTTTCCCCTGCAACCCGTTCCCTTTGTGCTAGATGAACGAACGTCTCTCCAGATGCTCAGTTCTGAGAGATAAGTGTGTGTGAAAGCCTTCCTTCACCTAGCATGTTGGGAACACAAAGTTCCTTTTCAGTTGCAAACTCCACTCCATACATATATATGGGGAGGTACTAACTCCAACACGGTTTTACAGTGAAAACTGCAGGAACTTCAAACCTGCACTAGGAAAAGACTGAGAAACCAGAGTAAAAGTTTCTCCTGCAACCCGTTCCATTTGTGCTAGATGAACGAACGTCTCTCCAAATTCTAAATTCTGAGAGATAAGTGTGTGTGAATGTCGTCCTTCACCTAGCTTGTTGGGAACACAAAGTTTCTTTTCAGTTCCAAACTCCACTCCATTCATATATATGGGTAGGTACTAGCTCCAACTCTGTTTTATAGTGAAAACTGCAGGAACTTCAAACCGGCACTAGGAAACAGGCTGAGAAACCAGAGTAAAAGTTTCTCCTGCAAACCGTTCCCTTTGTGCTAGATGAACGAACGTCTCTCCACTTGCTCAATTCTGAGAGATAAGTGTGTGTGAAAGCCGTCCTTCACCTAGCTTGTTGGGAACACAAATTTTCTCTTCAGATGCAAACATCACTCGATACATATATATGGGGAGGTACTAGCTCGAACTCGTTTTTACAGTGAAAACTGCAGGAACTTCAAACCGGCACTAGGAAACAGACTGAGAAACCAGAGTAAAAGTTTCCCCTGCAACCCGTTCCCTTTGTGCTAGATGAACGAACGTCTCTCCACATGCTCAGTTCTGAGAGATAAATGTGTGTGAAAGCCGTCCTTCACCTACCTTGTTGGGAACACAAAGTTTCTTTTCATTTGCAAACTCCACTCCATACATATATATGGGGAGGTACGAGCTCCAACTCGGTTATACAGTGAAATCTGCAGGAACTTCAAACCGGCACTAGGAAACAGACTGAGAAACCAGAGTAAAAGTTTCTCCTGCAACCCGTTCCCTTTCTGCTAGATGAACGAACGTCTCTCTACTTGCTCATTTCTGAGAGATAAGTGTGTGTGAAAGCCGTCCTTCACCTAGCTGCTTGGGAACACAAAGATTCTCTTAAGTTGCAAACCCCACTCCATACATATATATGGGGAGGTACTAGTTCCAACACGGTTTTACAGTGAAAACTGCAGGAACTTCAAACCGGCAATAGGAACCACACTGGGAAACCAGAGTAAAAGTTTCTCCTGGAAACCGTTCACTTCGTGCTGGATGAACGAACGTCTCTCCACATGCACAGTTCTGAGAGATATGTGTGTGTGAAAGCCGTCATTCAACTAGCTTGTAGGGAACACAAAGTTTCTTTTCAGTTGCAAACTCCACTCCATACATATATATGGGGAGGTACTAACTCCAACGTGGTTTTACAGTGAAAACTGCAGGAACTTCAACCCGGCACTAGGAAACAGACTGAGAAAGCAGAGTAAAATTTTAACCTGCAACCCATTCCCTTTCAGGTAGATGAACGAACGTCTCTCCACACGCTCAGTTCTGAGAGATAAGTGTGTGTGAAAGCCGTCCTTCACCTAGCTTGTTTGGAACACAAAGTTTCTTTTCAGTTCCAAATTCCACTCCATACATATATATGGGGAGGTACAAGCTCCAAATCTGTTTTACAGTGAAAACTGCAGGAACTTCAAACCGGCACTAGGAAACAGACAGAGAAACCAGAGTAAAAGTTTCCCCTTCAACCCGTTCCATTTGTGCTAGATGAACGAACGTCTCTCCAGTTGCTCAGTTCTGAGAGATAAGTGTGTGTGAAAGCCTTCCTTCACCTAGCTTGTTGGGAACACAAAGTTCCTTTTCAGTTGCAAACTCCACTCCATACATATATATGGGGAGGTACTAACTCCAACACGGTTTTACAGTGAAAACTGCAGGAACTTCAAACCGGCACTAGGAAATGACTGAGAAACCAGAGTAAAAGTTTCTCCTGCAACCCGTTCCATTTGTGCTAGATGAACGAACGTCTCTCCAAATTCTAAATTCTGAGAGATAAGTGTGTGTGAATGTCGTCCTTCACCTAGCTTGTTGGGAACACAAAGTTTCTTTTCAGTTCCAAACTCCACTCCATTCATATATATGGGTAGGTACTAGCTCCAACTCTGTTTTATAGTGAAAACTGCAGGAACTTCAAACCGGCACTAGGAAACAGGCTGAGAAACCAGAGTAAAAGTTTCTCCTGCAAACCGTTCCCTTTGTGCTAGATGAACGAACGTCTCTCCACTTGCTCAATTCTGAGAGATAAGTGTGTGTGAAAGCCGTCCTTCACCTAGCTTGTTGGGAACACAAATTTTCTCTTCAGATGCAAACTTCACTCGATACATATATATGGGGAGGTACTAGCTCGAACTCGTTTTTACAGTGAAAACTGCAGGAACTTCAAACCGGCACTAGGAAACAGACTGAGAAACCAGAGTAAAAGTTTCTCCTGCAACCCGTTCCCTTTGAGCTAGATGAACGAACGTCTCTCCACTTGCTGATTTCTGAGAGATAAATGTGTGTGAAAGCCGTCCTTCACCTAGCTTGTTGGGAACACAAAGTTTCCCTTCAGTTACAAACTCCACTCCATACATATATATGGGGAGGTACTAGCTCCAACTCGGTTTTACAGTGAAATCTGCAGGAACTTCAAACCGGCACTAGAAAACAGACTGAGAAACCAGAGTAAAAGTTTCTCCTGCAATCCATTCCTTTTGTGCTAGATGAACGAACGTCTCACCACATGCTCAGTTCTGAGAGATAAGTGTGTGTGAAAGCCGTCGTTCACCTAGCTTGTTGGGAACACAAAGTTTCTTTTCAGTTGCAAACCCCACTCCATACATATATATGGGGAAGTACAAGCTCCAACTCGGTTTTACAGTGAAAACTGCAGGAACTTCAAACCGACACGAGGAAACAGACTGAGAAACCAGAGTAAAAGTTTCCCCTGCAACCCGTTCCCTTTGTGCTAGATGAACGAACGTCTCTCCACATGCTCAGTTCTGAGAGATAAATGTGTGTGAAAGCCGTCCTTCACCTACCTTGTTGGGAACACAAAGTTTCTTTTCATTTGCAAACTCCACTCCATACATATATATGGGGAGGTACGAGCTCCAACTCGGTTATACAGTGAAATCTGCAGGAAGTTCAAACCGGCACTAGGAAATAGACTGAGAAACCAGAGTAAAAGTTTCTCCTGCAACCCGTTCCCTTTCTGCTAGATGAACGAACGTCTCTCTACTTGCTCATTTCTGAGAGATAAGTGTGTGTGAAAGCCGTCCTTCACCTAGCTTCTTGGGAACACAAAGATTCTCTTAAGTTGCAAACCCCACTCCATACATATATATGGGGAGGTACTAGTTCCAACACGGTTTTACAGTGAAAACTGCAGGAACTTCAATCCGGCACTAGGAACCACACTGGGAAACCAGAGTAAAAGTTTCTCCTGCAAACCGTTCACTTCGTGCTGGATGAACGAACGTCTCTCCACATGCACAGTTCTGAGAGATATGTGTGTGTGAAAGCCGTCATTCAACTAGCTTGTAGGGAACACAAAGTTTCTTTTCAGTTGCAAACTCCACTCCATACATATATATGGGGAGGTACTTACTCCAACGTGGTTTTACAGTGAAAACTGCAGGAACTTCAAACCGGCACTAGGAAACATACTGAGAAACCAGAGTAAAAGTTTCTCCTGCAACCCGTTCCATTTGTGCTAGATGAACGAATTTTTCTCCACATGCTCAGTTCTGAGAGATAAGTGTGTGTGAAAGCCGTCCTTCACCTAGCTTGTTTGGAACACAAAGTTTCTTTTCAGTTCCAAATTCCACTCCATACATATATATGGGGAGGTACAAGCTCCAAATCTGTTTTACAGTGAAAACTGCAGGAACTTCAAACCGGCACTAGGAAACAGACTGAGAAACCAGAGTAAAAGTTCCTCCAGCAAACCGTTCCCTTTGTGCTTGATGAACGAACGTCTCTCCACTTGCTCAGTTCTGAGAGATAAATGTGTCTGAAAGCCGTCCTTCACCTAGCTTGTTGGGAACACAAAGTTTCTCTTCAGTTGCAAACTCCACTCCATACATATATATGGGGAAGTACTACTTCCTACTCTGTTTTACAGTGAAAACTGCAGGAACTTCAAACCGGCACTAGGAAACAGATTGAGAAACCAGAGTAAAATTCCTTCAGCAACCCGTTCCCTTTGTGCTAGATGAAAGAACGTCTCTCCACATGCTCAGTTCTGAGAGATAAGTGTGTGTGAAAGCCGTCCTTCACCTAGCTTGTTGGGAACACAAAGTTTCTCTTCAGTTGCAAACTCCACTCCATACATATATATGGGGAGGTACTAACTCCAACTCGGTTTTACAGTGGAAACTGCAGGAACTTCAAACCGGCACTAGGAAACAGGCTGAGAAACCAGAGTAAAAGTTTCTCCTGCAACCAGTTCCCTTTGTGCTAGATGAACGAACGTCTCACCACATGCTCAGTTCTGAGAGATAAGTGTGTGTGAAAGCCCTCCTTCACGTAGCTTGTTGGGAACACAAAGTTTTTCTTCAGTTTCAAACTCCACTCCATACATATATATGGGGAGGTTCTAGCTTCAACTCAGTTTTACAGTGAAAACTGCAGAAACTTCAAACCGGCACTAGGAAACAGACAGAGTAACCAGAGTAAAAGTTTCTCCTGCAACCCGTTCCTTTCTGCTAGATGAACGAACGTCTCTCCACATGCTCAGTTCTGAGAGATAAGTGTGTGTGAAAGCCGTCCTTCACCTGGCTTGTTGGGAACACAAAGTTTCTTTTCAGTTGCAAACTCCACTCCATACATATATATGGGGAGGTACTAGCTCCAACTCGGTTTTACAGTGAAAACTGCAGGAATTTCAAACCGGCACTAGGAAACAGACTGAGAAACCAGAGTAAAAGTTTCTCCTGCAACCTGTTCTTTTGTGCTAGATGAACGAACTTCTCTCCACATGCTAGGTTCTGAGAGATATGTGTGTGTGAAAGCCGTCTTTCACCTACCTTGTTGGGAACACAAAGTTTCTTTTCAGTTGCAAACACCACTCCATACATATATATGGGGAGGTACTAGCTCCAACTCGGTTTAACAGTGAAAACTGCAGGAACTTCAAACCGGCACTAGGAAACCCACTGAGAAACCAGAGTAAAAGTTTCTCCTGCAACCCGTTCCTTTGTGCTAGATGAACGAACGTCTCTCCACATGCTCAGTTCTGAGAGATAAGTGTGTGTGAAAGCCTTCCTTCACCTAGCTTGTTGGGAACAGTAAGTTTATTTTCAATTGCAAACCCCATTCCATACATATATATGGGGAGTTACTAGCTCCAACTCGGTTTTACAGTGAAAACTGCAGAAAATTCAAAAAGGCACTAGGAAACAGACTGAGAAACCAGAGAAAAAATTTCTCCTGCAACCCGTTCCCTTTGTGCTAGATGAACGAAAGACTCTCCAAATTCTCACTTCTGAGAGATAAGTGTGTGTGAAAGCCGTCCTTCACCTAGCTTGTTGGGAACACAAAGTTTCTTTTCAATTGCCAACTCCACTCCATACATATATATGGGGAGGTACTAACTCCAACTCGATTTTACTGTGAAAACCGCAGGAACTTCAAACCGGCACTTGGAAACAGACTGAGAAACCAGAGTAAAATTTTCTCCTGCAACCCGTTCCTTTGTGCTAGATGAACGAACGTCTCTCCACATGCTCAGTTCTGAGAGATATGTGTGTGTGAAAGCCGACCTTCACCTACCTTGTTGGGAACACAAAGTTTCTTTTCAGTTGCAAACTCCACTCCATACATATAAACGGGGAGGAAATAGCTCCAACTTCATTTTACAGTGAAATCTGCCGGAACTTCAAACCGGCACTAGGAAACAGACTGAGAATCCTGAGTAAAAGTTTCTGCTGCAACACGTTCCCTTTGTGCTAGATGAACGAAAGTCTCTCCACATGCTCAGTTCTGAGAGATAAGTGTGTGTGAAAGCCGTCCTTCACCTAGCTTGTTGGGAACACAAAGTTTCTTTTCAGTTCCAAACTCCACTCCATACACATATATGGGGAGGTACTAGCTCCAACTCGGTTTTACAGTGAAAACTGCAGGAACTTCAAACCGGCACTAGGAAACAGACTGAGAATCCAGAGTAAAAGTTTCTCCTGCAACCCGTTCCCTTTGTGCTAGATGAACGAACGTCTCTCCACATGCTCAGTTCGGAGAGATAAATGTGTGTGAAAGCCACCCTTCACCTAGCTTGTTGGGAACACAAAGTTTCTCTTCAGTTGCAAACTCCACTCCATACATATATATGGGGAGGTACTAGCTCCAACTCGGTTTTACAGTGAAAACTGCAGGAACTTCAAACAGGCACTAGGAAACAGACTGAGAAACCAGAGTAAAAGTTTCTCCTGCAACCCGTTCCCTTTGTGCTAGATGAACGAACGTCTATCCACATGCTCAATTCTGAGAGATATGTGTGTGTGAAAGGCGTCCTTCACCTAGCTTGTTGGGAACAAAAAGTTTCTTTTCAATTGCAAACTCCTCTCCATACATTATATGGGGAGGTACTAACTCCAACTCGATTTTACAGTGAAAATCGCAGGAACTTCAAACCGGCACTAGGAAACAGACTGAGAAACCAGAGTAAAAGTTTCTCCTGCAACCCGTTCCTTTTTGCTAGATGAACGAACGTCTCTCCACATGCTCAGTTCTGAGAGATAAGTGTGTGTGAAAGCCGTCCTTCAACTAGCTTGTTGGGAACACAAAGTTTCTTTTAATTTGCAAACTCCACTCCATACATATATATGGGGAGGTACTAGCTCCAACACGGTTTTACAGTGAAAACTACAGAAATTTCAAACCGGCACTATTAAACAGACTGAGAAATCAGAGAAAAAGTTTCTCGTGCAACCCGTTCCCTTTTTGCTAGATGAACGAACGTCTCTCCAAATTCTCAGTTCTGAGAGATAAGTGTGTGTGAAAGCCGTCCTTCACCTAGCTTGTTGGGAACACAAAGTTTCTTTTCAGTTCCAAACTCCACTCCATACACATATATGGGGATGTACTAGCTACAACTCGGTTTTACAGTGAAAACTGCAGGAACTTCAAACCGGCACTAGGAAACAGACTGAGAAACCAGAGAAAAAATTTCTCCTGCAACCCGTTTACTTTGTGCTAGATGAACTAAAGTCTATCCACATGCTCAGTTCTGAGAGATAAGTGTGTGTGAAAGCCGTCCTTCACCTTGCTTGTTGGGAACACAAAGTTTCTTTTCAATTGCAAACTCCACTCCATACATATATATGAGGAGGTACGAGCTCCAACTCGGTTTTACAGTGAAAACTACAGGAACTTCAAACCGGCACTAGGAAACAGACTGAGAAACCAGAGTAAAAGTTTCTCCTGCAACCCGTTCCCTTTTTGCTAGATGAACGAACGTCTCTCCACATGCTCGGTTCTGAGAGATAAGTGTGTGTGAAAGCCGTCCTTCAACTAGCTTGTTGGGAACACAAAGTTTCTCTTCAGTTGAAAACTCCACTCCATACATATATAAGGGGAGGTACTAGCTCCAAGTCGGTTTTACAGTGAAATCTGCCGGAAGTTCAAACCGGCACTAGAAAACAGACTGAGGAACCAGAGTAAAAGTTTCTCCTGCAACCCGTTCCCTTTGTGTTAGATGAACGAACGTCTATCCACATGCTCAGTTCTGAGAGATAAGTGTGTGTGAAAGCCGTCCTTCACCTAGCTTGTTGGGAACACAAAGTTTCTCTTCAGTTGCAAACTCCACTCCATACATATATATGGGGAGGTTCTAGCTCCAACTCGGTTTTACAGTGAAAACTGCA
The DNA here is from genome assembly GCF_048773025.1 of Camelus bactrianus. Lineage (NCBI taxonomy): Eukaryota > Metazoa > Chordata > Mammalia > Artiodactyla > Camelidae > Camelus > Camelus bactrianus. Next base: position 3,671,265 of record NC_133566.1, read on the forward strand.
GGAACTTCAAACAGGCACTAGGAAATAGACTGAGAAACCAGAGTAAAAGTTTCTCCTGCAACCCGTTCCCTTTGTGCTGGATGAACGAACGTCTCTCCAAATTCTCAGTTCTGAGAGATATGTGTGTGTGAAAGCCGTCCTTCACCTAGATTGTTGGGAACACAAAGTATCTATTCAATTGCAAACTCCACTCCATACATATATATGGGGAGGTACTAGCTCCAACTCGATTTAACAGTGAAATCCGCAGGAACTTCAAACCGGCACTAGGAAACAGACTGAGAAACCAGAGTAAAAGTTTCTCCTGCAACCCGTTCCTTTTTGCTAGATGAACGAACGTCTCTCCACATGCTCAGTTCTGAGAGATAAGTGTGTGTGAAAGCCGTCCTTCAACTAGCTTGTTGGGAACACAAAGTTTCTTTTCAGTTGCAAACTCCACTCCATACATATATATGGGGAGGTACTAGCTCCAACACTGTTTTACAGTGAAAACTACAGAAATTTCAAACCGGCACTAGGAAACAGACTGAGAAATCAGAGAAAAAGTTTCTCGTGCAACCCGTTCCCTTTTTGCTAGATGAACGAACGTCTCTCCAAATTCTCAGTTCTGAGAGATAAGTGTGTGTGAAAGCCGTCCTTCACCTAGCTTGTTGGGAACACAAAGTTTCTTTTCAGTTCCAAACTCCACTCCATACACATATATGGGGATGTACTAGCTACAACTCGGTTTTACAGTGAAAACTGCAGGAACTTCAAACCGGCACTAGGAAACAGACTGAGAAACCAGAGAAAAAATTTCTCCTGCAACCCGTTCCCTTTGTGCTAGATGAACGAAAGTCTATCCACATGCTCAGTTCTGAGAGATAAGTGTGTGTGAAAGCCGTCCTTCAACTTGCTTGTTGGGAACACAAAGTTTCTTTTCAATTGCAAACTCCACTCCATACATATATATGGGAAGGTACTAGCTCCAACTCGGTTTTACAGTGAAAACTACAGGAACTTCAAACCGGCACTAGGAAACAGACTGAGAAACCAGAGTAAAAGTTTCTCCTGCAACCCGTTCCCTTTTTGCTAGATGAACGAACCTCTCTCCACATGCTCCGTTCTGAGAGATAAGTGTGTGTGAAAGCCGTCCTTCAACTAGCTTGTTGGGAACACAAAGTTTCTCTTCAGTTGAAAACTCCACTCCATACATATATAAGGGGAGGTACTAGCTCCAAGTCGGTTTTACAGTGAAATCTGCCGGAAGTTCAAACCGGCACTAGAAAACAGACTGAGGAACCAGAGTAAAAGTTTCTCCTGCAACCCGTTCCCTTTGTGCTAGATGAACGAACGTCTATCCACATGCTCAGTTCTGAGAGATAAGTGTGTGTGAAAGCCGTCCTTCACCTAGCTTGTTGTGAACACAAAGTTTCTTTTCAATTGCAAACTCCAATCCATACATATATATGGGGAGGTACTAAATCCAACTCGATTTTACAGTGAAAACCGCAGGAACTTCAAACCGGCACTAGGAAAAAGACTGAGAAACCAGAGTAAAAGTTCATCCTGCAACGCGTTCCTTTTTGCTAGGTGAACGAACGTCTCTCCACATGCTCAGTTCTGAGATATAAGTGTGTGTGAAAGCCTTCCTTCACCTAGCTTGTTGGGAACACAAAGTTTCTTTTCAGTTGCAAACTCCACTCCATACATATATATGGGGAGGTACTAGCTCCAACTCGGTTTTACTGTGAAAACTACAGGAACTTCAAACCGGCACTAGGAAACAGATTGAGAAATCAGAGAAAAATTTTCTCGTGCAACCCGTTCCTTTTTGCTAGATGAACGAAAGTCTCTCCAAATTCTCAGCTCTGAGAGATAAGTGTGTGTGAAAGCCGTCCTTCACCTAGCTTGTTGGGAACACAAAGTTTCTTTTAAGTTCCAAACTCCAATCCATACACATATATGGGGATGTACTAGCTACAACTCGGTTTTACAGTGAAAACTGCAGGAACTTCAAAGCGGCACTAGGAAACAGACTGAGAAACCAGAGAAAAAATTTCTCCTGCAACCCGTTCCCTTTGTGCTAGATGAACGAAAGTCTATCCACATGCTCAGTTCTGAGAGATAAGTGTGTGTGAAAGCCGTCCTTCAACTTGCTTGTTGGGAACACAAAGTTTCTTTTCAATTGCAAACTCCACTCCATACATATATATGGGAAGGTACTAGCTCCAACTCGGTTTTACAGTGAAAACTACAGGAACTTCAAACCGGCACTAGGAAACAGACTGAGAAACCAGAGTAAAAGTTTCTCCTGCAACCCGTTCCCTTTTTGCTAGATGAACGAACCTCTCTCCACATGCTCCGTTCTGAGAGATAAGTGTGTGTGAAAGCCGTCCTTCAACTAGCTTGTTGGGAACACAAAGTTTCTCTTCAGTTGAAAACTCCACTCCATACATATATAAGGGGAGGTACTAGCTCCAAGTCGGTTTTACAGTGAAATCTGCCGGAAGTTCAAACCGGCACTAGAAAACAGACTGAGGAACCAGAGTAAAAGTTTCTCCTGCAACCCGTTCCCTTTGTGCTAGATGAACGAACGTCTATCCACATGCTCAGTTCTGAGAGATAAGTGTGTGTGAAAGCCGTCCTTCACCTAGCTTGTTGTGAACACAAAGTTTCTTTTCAATTGCAAACTCCAATCCATACATATATATGGGGAGGTACTAAATCCAACTCGATTTTACAGTGAAAACCGCAGGAACTTCAAACCGGCACTAGGAAAAAGACTGAGAAACCAGAGTAAAAGTTCATCCTGCAACGCGTTCCTTTTTGCTAGGTGAACGAACGTCTCTCCACATGCTCAGTTCTGAGATATAAGTGTGTGTGAAAGCCTTCCTTCACCTAGCTTGTTGGGAACACAAAGTTTCTTTTCAGTTGCAAACTCCACTCCATACATATATATGGGGAGGTACTAGCTCCAACTCGGTTTTACTGTGAAAACTACAGGAACTTCAAACCGGCACTAGGAAACAGATTGAGAAATCAGAGAAAAATTTTCTCGTGCAACCCGTTCCTTTTTGCTAGATGAACGAAAGTCTCTCCAAATTCTCAGCTCTGAGAGATAAGTGTGTGTGAAAGCCGTCCTTCACCTAGCTTGTTGGGAACACAAAGTTTCTTTTAAGTTCCAAACTCCAATCCATACACATATATGGGGAGGTACTAGCTCCAACTCGGTTTTACAGTGAAAACTGCAGGAACTTCAAACCGGCACTAGGAAACAGACTGAGAAACCAGAGAAAAAGTTTCTCCTGCAATCCGTTCCCTTTCTGCTGGATGAACGAACGTCTCTCCAAATTCTCAGTTCTGAGAGATAAGTGTGTGTGAAAGCCGTTATTCACCTAGCTTGTTAGGGACACAAAGTTTCTTTTCAGTTCCAAACTCCACTCCATACATATATATGGGGTGGTACTAGCTCCAACTCTGTTTTACAGTGAAAACTGCAGGAACTTCAAACCGGCACTAGGAAACATACTGAGAAACCAGAGTAAAAGTTTCACCTGCAACCCGTTCCCTTTGTGCTTGATGAACGAACGACCCTCCACATGCTCAGTTCTGATAGATAAGTGTGTGTTAAAGCCGTCCTTCACCTAGCTTGTTGGGAACACAAAGTTTCTTTTCAGTTGCCAACTCCTCTCCATACATATATATGGGGAGGTACTAGCTCCAACTTTGTTTTACAGTGAAAACTGCAGGAACTTCAAACCGGCACTAGGAAACAGACTGAGAAACCTGAGTAAAAGTTTCTCCTGCAACCCGTTCCTTTTTGCTAGATGAACGAACGTCTCTCCACATGCTCAGTTCTGAGAGATAAGTGTGTGTGAAAGCCGTCCTTCAACTAGCTTGTTGGGAACACAAAGTTTCTTTTCAGTTGCAAACTCCACTCCATACTTATATATGGGGAGGTACTAGCTCCAACACGGTTTTACAGTGAAAACTACAGAAACTTCAAACCGGCACTAGGAAACAGACTGAGAAACCAGAGAAAAAATTTATCCTGCAACCCGTTCCCTTTGTGCTAGATGAACGAACGTCTCTCCACATGCTCAGTTCTGAGACATAAGTGTGTGTGATAGCCGTCCTTCACCTAGCTTGTTGGGAACACAAAGTTTCTCTTCAGTTGAAAACTCCACTCTATACATATATGGGGAGGTACTAGCTCCAACTCGGTTTTAAAGTGACAACTACAGGAACTGCAAACCGGCACTAGTAAACAGACTGAGAAATCAGAGAAAAAGTTTCTCCTGCAACCCGTTCCTTTGTGCTAGATGAACGAACGTCTCTCCACATGCTCAGTTCTGAGAGATAAGTGTGTGTGAAAGCCTTCCTTCACCTAGCTTGTTGGGAACAGTAAGTTTATTTTCAATTGCAAACCCCATTCCATACATATATATGGGGAGTTACTAGCTCCAACTCGGTTTTACAGTGAAAACTGCAGAAAATTCAAAAAGGCACTAGGAAACAGACTGAGAAACCAGAGAAAAAATTTCTCCTGCAACCCGTTCCCTTTGTGCTAGATGAACGAAAGACTCTCCAAATTCTCACTTCTGAGAGATAAGTGTGTGTGAAAGCCGTCCTTCACCTAGCTTGTTGGGAACACAAAGTTTCTTTTCAATTGCAAACTCCACTCCATACATATATATGGGGATGTACTAACTCCAACTCGATTTTACTGTGAAAACCGCAGGAACTTCAAACCGGCACTTGGAAACAGACTGAGAAACCAGAGTAAAATTTTCTCCTGCAACCCGTTCCTTTGTGCTAGATGAACGAACGTCTCTCCACATGCTCAGTTCTGAGAGATATGTGTGTGTGAAAGCCGACCTTCACCTACCTTGTTGGGAACACAAAGTTTCTTTTCAGTTGCAAACTCCACTCCATACATATAAACGGGGAGGAAATAGCTCCAACTTCATTTTACAGTGAAATCTGCCGGAACTTCAAACCGGCACTAGGAAACAGACTGAGAAACCTGAGTAAAAGTTTCTGCTGCAACACGTTCCCTTTGTGCTAGATGAACGAAAGTCTCTCCACATGCTCAGTTCTGAGAGATAAGTGTGTGTGAAAGCCGTCCTTCACCTAGCTTGTTGGGAACACAAAGTTTCTTTTCAGTTCCAAACTCCACTCCATACACATATATGGGGAGGTACTAGCTCCAACTCGGTTTTACAGTGAAAACTGCAGGAACTTCAAACCGGCACTAGGAAACAGACTGAGAATCCAGAGTAAAAGTTTCTCCTGCAACCCGTTCCCTTTGTGCTAGATGAACGAACGTCTCTCCACATGCTCAGTTCGGAGAGATAAATGTGTGTGAAAGCCACCCTTCACCTAGCTTGTTGGGAACACAAAGTTTCTCTTCAGTTGCAAAATCCACTCCATACATATATATGGGGAGGTACTAGCTCCAACTCGGTTTTACAGTGAAAACTGCAGGAACTTCAAACAGGCACTAGGAAACAGACTGAGAAACCAGAGTAAAAGTTTCTCCTGCAACCCGTTCCCTTTGTGCTAGATGAACGAACGTCTATCCACATGCTCAATTCTGAGAGATATGTGTGTGTGAAAGGCGTCCTTCACCTAGCTTGTTGGGAACAAAAAGTTTCTTTTCAATTGCAAACTCCTCTCCATACATTATATGGGGAGGTACTAACTCCAACTCGATTTTACAGTGAAAATCGCAGGAACTTCAAACCGGCACTAGGAAACAGACTGAGAAACCAGAGTAAAAGTTTCTCCTGCAACCCGTTCCTTTTTGCTAGATGAACGAACGTCTCTCCACATGCTCAGTTCTGAGAGATAAGTGTGTGTGAAAGCCGTCCTTCAACTAGCTTGTTGGGAACACAAAGTTTCTTTTAATTTGCAAACTCCACTCCATACATATATATGGGGAGGTACTAGCTCCAACACGGTTTTACAGTGAAAACTACAGAAATTTCAAACCGGCACTATTAAACAGACTGAGAAATCAGAGAAAAAGTTTCTCGTGCAACCCGTTCCCTTTTTGCTAGATGAACGAACGTCTCTCCAAATTCTCAGTTCTGAGAGATAAGTGTGTGTGAAAGCCGTCCTTCACCTAGCTTGTTGGGAACACAAAGTTTCTTTTCAGTTCCAAACTCCACTCCATACACATATATGGGGATGTACTAGCTACAACTCGGTTTTACAGTGAAAACTGCAGGAACTTCAAACCGGCACTAGGAAACAGACTGAGAAACCAGAGAAAAAATTTCTCCTGCAACCCGTTTACTTTGTGCTAGATGAACTAAAGTCTATCCACATGCTCAGTTCTGAGAGATAAGTGTGTGTGAAAGCCGTCCTTCACCTTGCTTGTTGGGAACACAAAGTTTCTTTTCAATTGCAAACTCCACTCCATACATATATATGAGGAGGTACGAGCTCCAACTCGGTTTTACAGTGAAAACTACAGGAACTTCAAACCGGCACTAGGAAACAGACTGAGAAACCAGAGTAAAAGTTTCTCCTGCAACCCGTTCCCTTTTTGCTAGATGAACGAACGTCTCTCCACATGCTCGGTTCTGAGAGATAAGTGTGTGTGAAAGCCGTCCTTCAACTAGCTTGTTGGGAACACAAAGTTTCTCTTCAGTTGAAAACTCCACTCCATACATATATAAGGGGAGGTACTAGCTCCAAGTCGGTTTTACAGTGAAATCTGCCGGAAGTTCAAACCGGCACTAGAAAACAGACTGAGGAACCAGAGTAAAAGTTTCTCCTGCAACCCGTTCCCTTTGTGTTAGATGAACGAACGTCTATCCACATGCTCAGTTCTGAGAGATAAGTGTGTGTGAAAGCCGTCCTTCACCTAGCTTGTTGGGAACACAAAGTTTCTCTTCAGTTGCAAACTCCACTCCATACATATATATGGGGAGGTTCTAGCTCCAACTCGGTTTTACAGTGAAAACTGCAGGAACTTCAAACAGGCACTAGGAAATAGACTGAGAAACCAGAGTAAAAGTTTCTCCTGCAACCCGTTCCCTTTGTGCTGGATGAACGAACGTCTCTCCAAATTCTCAGTTCTGAGAGATATGTGTGTGTGAAAGCCGTCCTTCACCTAGATTGTTGGGAACACAAAGTATCTATTCAATTGCAAACTCCACTCCATACATATATATGGGGAGGTACTAGCTCCAACTCGATTTAACAGTGAAATCCGCAGGAACTTCAAACCGGCACTAGGAAACAGACTGAGAAACCAGAGTAAAAGTTTCTCCTGCAACCCGTTCCTTTTTGCTAGATGAACGAACGTCTCTCCACATGCTCAGTTCTGAGAGATAAGTGTGTGTGAAAGCCGTCCTTCAACTAGCTTGTTGGGAACACAAAGTTTCTTTTCAGTTGCAAACTCCACTCCATACATATATATGGGGAGGTACTAGCTCCAACACTGTTTTACAGTGAAAACTACAGAAATTTCAAACCGGCACTAGGAAACAGACTGAGAAATCAGAGAAAAAGTTTCTCGTGCAACCCGTTCCCTTTTTGCTAGATGAACGAACGTCTCTCCAAATTCTCAGTTCTGAGAGATAAGTGTGTGTGAAAGCCGTCCTTCACCTAGCTTGTTGGGAACACAAAGTTTCTTTTCAGTTCCAAACTCCACTCCATACACATATATGGGGATGTACTAGCTACAACTCGGTTTTACAGTGAAAACTGCAGGAACTTCAAACCGGCACTAGGAAACAGACTGAGAAACCAGAGAAAAAATTTCTCCTGCAACCCGTTCCCTTTGTGCTAGATGAACGAAAGTCTATCCACATGCTCAGTTCTGAGAGATAAGTGTGTGTGAAAGCCGTCCTTCAACTTGCTTGTTGGGAACACAAAGTTTCTTTTCAATTGCAAACTCCACTCCATACATATATATGGGAAGGTACTAGCTCCAACTCGGTTTTACAGTGAAAACTACAGGAACTTCAAACCGGCACTAGGAAACAGACTGAGAAACCAGAGTAAAATTTCTCCTGCAACCCGTTCCCTTTTTGCTAGATGAACGAACCTCTCTCCACATGCTCCGTTCTGAGAGATAAGTGTGTGTGAAAGCCGTCCTTCAACTAGCTTGTTGGGAACATAAAGTTTCTCTTCAGTTGAAAACTCCACTCCATACATATATAAGGGGAGGTACTAGCTCCAAGTCGGTTTTACAGTGAAATCTGCCGGAAGTTCAAACCGGCACTAGAAAACAGACTGAGGAACCAGAGTAAAAGTTTCTCCTGCAACCCGTTCCCTTTGTGCTAGATGAACGAACGTCTATCCACATGCTCAGTTCTGAGAGATAAGTGTGTGTGAAAGCCGTCCTTCACCTAGCTTGTTGTGAACACAAAGTTTCTTTTCAATTGCAAACTCCAATCCATACATATATATGGGGAGGTACTAAATCCAACTCGATTTTACAGTGAAAACCGCAGGAACTTCAAACCGGCACTAGGAAAAAGACTGAGAAACCAGAGTAAAAGTTCATCCTGCAACGCGTTCCTTTTTGCTAGGTGAACGAACGTCTCTCCACATGCTCAGTTCTGAGATATAAGTGTGTGTGAAAGCCTTCCTTCACCTAGCTTGTTGGGAACACAAAGTTTCTTTTCAGTTGCAAACTCCACTCCATACATATATATGGGGAGGTACTAGCTCCAACTCGGTTTTACTGTGAAAACTACAGGAACTTCAAACCGGCACTAGGAAACAGATTGAGAAATCAGAGAAAAATTTTCTCGTGCAACCCGTTCCTTTTTGCTAGATGAACGAAAGTCTCTCCAAATTCTCAGCTCTGAGAGATAAGTGTGTGTGAAAGCCGTCCTTCACCTTGCTTGTTGGGAACACAAAGTTTCTTTTAAGTTCCAAACTCCAATCCATACACATATATGGGGAGGTACTAGCTCCAACTCGGTTTTACAGTGAAAACTGCAGGAACTTCAAACCGGCACTAGGAAACAGACTGAGAAACCAGAGAAAAAGTTTCTCCTGCAATCCGTTCCCTTTCTGCTGGATGAACGAACGTCTCTCCAAATTCTCAGTTCTGAGAGATAAGTGTGTGTGAAAGCCGTTATTCACCTAGCTTGTTAGGGACACAAAGTTTCTTTTCAGTTCCAAACTCCACTCCATACATATATATGGGGTGGTACTAGCTCCAACTCTGTTTTACAGTGAAAACTGCAGGAACTTCAAACCGGCACTAGGAAACATACTGAGAAACCAGAGTAAAAGTTTCACCTGCAACCCGTTCCCTTTGTGCTTGATGAACGAACGACCCTCCACATGCTCAGTTCTGATAGATAAGTGTGTGTTAAAGCCGTCCTTCACCTAGCTTGTTGGGAACACAAAGTTTCTTTTCAGTTGCCAACTCCACTCCATACATATATATGGGGAGGTACTAGCTCCAACTTTGTTTTACAGTGAAAACTGCAGGAACTTCAAACCGGCACTAGGAAACAGACTGAGAAACCTGAGTAAAAGTTTCTCCTGCAACCCGTTCCATTTGTGCTAGATGAACGAAAGTCTCTCCACTTGCTCAGTTCTGAGAGATAAGTGTGAGTGAAAGCCTTCCTTCAACTATCTTGTTGGGAACACAAACTTTCTTTTCACTTGCAAACTCCACTCCATACATATATATGGGGAGGTACTAGCTCCAACTCGGTTTTACAGTGAAAACTACAGAAACTTCAAACCGGCACTAGGAAACAGACTGAGAAATCAGAGAAAAAGTTTCTCGTGCAACCCGTTCCCTTTTTGTTGATGAACGAACGTCTCTCCAAATTCTCAGTTCTGAGAGATAAGTGTGTGTGAAAGCCTTCCTTAACCTACCTTGTTGGGAACACAAAGTTTTTCTTCAGTTGCAAACTCCACTCCATACATATATATGGGGAGGTACTAGCTCCAACTCGGTTTTACAGTGAAAACTGCAGGAAATTCAAACCGGCACTAGGAAACAGACTGAGAAAACAGAGTAAAAGTTTTTCCTGCAACCCGTACCATTTGTGCTAGATGAACGAAAGTCTCTCCACATGCTAGGTTCTCAGAGATAAGTGTGTGTGAAAGCCGTCCTTCACCTAGCTTGTTGGGAACACAAAGTTTCTTTTCAATTGCAAACTCCACTCCATACATATATATGGGGAGGTACTAACTCCAACTCGATTTTACAGTGAAAACCGCAGGAACTTCAAACCGGCACTAGGAAACAGACTGAGAAACCAGAGTAAAAGTTTCTCCTGCAACCCGTTCCTTTTTGCTAGATGAACGAACGTCTCTCCACATTCTCAGTTCTGAGAGATAAGTGTGTGTGAAAGCCGTCCTTCACCTAGCTTGTTGGGAACACAAAGTTTCTCTTCAGTTGAAAACTCCACTCTATACATATATGGGGAGGTACTAGCTCCAACTCGGTTTTAAAGTGACAACTACAGGAACTGCAAACCGGCACTAGTAAACAGACTGAGAAATCAGAGAAAAAGTTTCTCCTGCAACCCGTTCCCTTTTTGCTAGATGAACGAACGTCTCTCCAAATTCTCAGTTCTGAGAGATAAGTGTGTGTGAAAGCCGTCCTTCACCTAGCTTGTTGGGAACACAAAGTTTCTCTTCAGTTGCAAACTCCACTCCATACACATATATGGGGAGTTACTAGCTCCAACACTGTTTTACAGTGAAAACTGCAGAAACTTCAAACCGGCACTAGGAAACAGACTGAGAAACCAGAGAAAAAGTTTCTCCTACAACCCGTTCCCTTTCTGCTGGATGAACGAACGTCTCTCCAAATTCTCAGTTCTGAGAGGTAAGTGTGTGTGAAAGCCGTCATTCACCTTGCTTGTTGGGAACACAAAGTTTCTTTTCAGTTCCAAACTCCACTCCGTACATATATATGGGGAGGTACTAGCTCCAACTCTGTTTTACAGTGAAAACTGCAGGAACTTCAAACCGGCACTAGGAAACAGACTGAGAAACCAGAGTAAAATTTTCTCCTGCAATCCGTTCCCTTTGTGCTTGATGAACGAACGTCTCTACATATGCTCAGTTCTGAGAGATAAGTGTGTGTGAAAGCCGTCCTTCACCTAGCTTGTTGGGAACACAAAGTTTCTTTTCAGTTGCAAACTCCACTCCATACATATATATGGGGAGGTACTAGGTTCAACTCGGTTTTACAGTGAAAACTGCAGGAACTTCAAACCGGCACTAGGAAACAGACGGAGAAACCAGAGAAAAAATTTCTCCTGCAACCCGTTCTCTTTGTGCTACATGAACGAACGTCTCTCCACATGCTCAGTTCTGAGAGATATTCATGTGTGAAAGCCGTGCTTCACCTAGCTTGTTGGGAAGACAAAGTTTCTTTTCAATTGCAAACTCCACTCCTTACATATATATGGGGAGGTACTATCTCCAACTCGATTTTACAGTGAAAACCGCAGGAAATTCAAACCGGCACTAGGAAACAGACTGAGAAACCAGAGTAAAAATTTCTCCTGCAACCCGTTCCTTTTTGCTAGATGAACGAACGTCTCTCCACATGCTCAGTTCTGAGAGATAAGTGTGTGTGAAAGCCGTCCTTCACTTAGCTTGTTGGGAACACAAAGTTTCTTTTCAGTTGGTAACTCCAATCCATGCATATATATGGGGAGGTACTAGCTCCAACTCGGTTTTACAGTGAAAACTACAGAAACTTCAAACCGGCACTAGGAAACAGACTGAGAAATCAGAGAAAAAGTTTCTCGTGCAACCCGTTCCATTTTTGTTAGATGAACGAACGTCTCTCCAAATTCTCAGTTCTGAGAGATAAGTGTGTGTGAAAGCCGTCCTTCACCTAGCTTGTTGGGAACACAAAGTTTCTTTTAAGTTCCAAACTCCAATCCATACATATATATATGGGGGTACTAGCTCCAACTCGGTTTTACAGTGAAAACTGCAGGAACTTCTAACCGGCACTAGGAAACAGACTGAGAAGCCAAAGTAAAAGTTTCTCCTGCTACCCGTTCGCTTTGAGCTAGATGAACGAAAGTCTCTCCACTTGCTCATTTCTGAGAGATAAGTGTGTGTGAAAGCCGTCCTTCACCTAGCTTGTTGGGAACACAAAGATTCTCTTCAGTTGCAAACTCCACTCCATACATTTATATGGGGAGGTACTAGCTCCAACTAGGTTTTACAGTGAAAACTGCCAGAACTTCAAACCGACACGAGGAAACAGACTGAGATACCAGAGTAAAAGTTTCTCCTGCTACCCGTTCGCTTTGAGCTAGATGAACGAAAGTCTCTCCACTTGCTCATTTCTGAGAGATAAGTGTGTGTGAAAGCCGTCCTTCACCTAGCTTGTTGGGAACACAAACATTCTCTTCAGTTGCAAACCCCACTCCATACATATATATGGGGAGGTACTAGCTCCAACTCGGTTTTACAGTGAAAACTGCAGGAACTTCAAACCGACACGAGGAAACAGACTGAGATACCAGAGTTAAAGTTCCTCCTGAAACCCGTTCCCTTTGTGCTAGATGAACGAAAGTCTCTCCCATGCTCAGTTCTGAGAGATAAGTGTGTGTGAAAGCCGTCCTTCACCTAGCTTGTTGGGAACACAAAGTTTCTTTTCAGTTGCAAACCCCACTCCATACATATATATGGGTAGGTACTAGCTCCAACTCTGTTTTACAGTGAAAACTGCAGGAACTTCAAACCGGCACTGGGAAACAGACTGAGAAACCAGAGTAAAAGTTTCTCCTGCAAACCGTTCCCTTTGAGCTAGATGAACGAACCCCTCTCCACTTGCTAATTTCTGAGAGATAAGTGTGTTTGAAAGCCGTCCTTCTCCTAGCTTGTTGGGAACACAAAGTTTCTCTTCAGTTGCAAACTCCAATCCATACATATATATGGGGAGGTACTAGCTCCAACTCGGTTTTACAGTGAAAACTGCAGGAACTTCAAACCGGCACTAGGAAACAGACTGAGAAACCAGAGTAATATTTTCTCCTGCAACCCGTTCCCTTTGTGCTAGATGAACGAACGTCTCTCCACATGTTCAGTTCTGAGAGATAAGTGTGTGTGAAAGCCGTCCTTCAACAAGCTTGTTGGGAACACAAAGTTTCTTTTCAGTTGAAAATTCCACTCCATACATATATAAGGGGAGGTCCTAGCTCCAGGTCGGTTTTACAGTGAAATCTGCAGGAACTTCAAACCGGCACTAGAAAACAGACTGAGAAACCAGAGTAAAGGTTTCTCCTGCAACCCGTTCCATTTGTGCTAGATGAACGAACGTCTATCCACATGCTCAGTTCTGAGAGATAAGTGTGTGTGAAAGCCGTCCTTCACCTAGCTTGTTGGGAACACAAAGTTTCTTTTCAATTGCAAACTCCACTCCATATATATATATGGGGTGGTACTAAATCCAACTCGATTTTACAGTGAAAACCGCAGGAACTTCAAACCGGCACTAGGAAACAGACTGAGAAACCAGAGTAAAAGTTTCTCCTGCAACCCGTTCCTTTTTGCTAGATGAACGGACGTCTCTCCACATGCTCAGTTCTGAGAGATAAGTGTGTGTGAAAACCGTCCTTCACCTAGCTTGTTGGGAACACAAAGTTTCTTTTCAGTTGCAAACTCCACTCCATACATATATATGGGGAGGTACTAGCTCCAACTCGGTTTTACAGTGAAAACTACAGGAACTTCAAACCGGCACTAGGAAACAGACGGAGAAACCAGAGAAAAACTTTCCCTGCAACCCGTTCCATTTGTGCTAGATGAACGGACGTCTCTCCACATGCTCAGTTCTGAGAGATAAGTGTGTGTGAAAGCCGTCCTTAACTTAGCTTGTAGGGAACACAAAGTTTTTCTTCATTTGCAAACTCCACTCCATACATATATATGGGGAGGTACTAGCTCCAACTCGGTTTTACAGTGAAAACTGCAGGAACTTCAAACCGGCACTAGGAAACAGACTGAGGAACCAGAGTAAAAGTTTCTCCTGCAACCCGTTCCCTTTGTAATAGATGAACGAACGTCTCTCCACATGCTCGGATCTGAGAGATAAGTGTGTGTGAAAGCCGTCCTTCACCTAACATGTTGGGAACACAAAGTTTCTTTTCAATTGCTAACTCCACTCCATACATATATATGGGGAGGTTCTAACTCCAACTCGATTTTACAGTGAAAACCGCAGGAACTTCAAACCGGCACTAGGAACCAGACTGAGAAACCAGAGTAAAAGTTTCTCCTGCAACCCGTTCCTTTTTGCTAGATGAACGAACGTCTCTCCACATGCTCAGTTCTGAGAGATAAGTGTGTGTGAAAGCCGTCCTTCACCTAGCTTGTTGGGAACACAAAGTTTCTTTTCAGTTGCAAATTCCACTCCATATATATATATGGGGAGGTACTAGCTCCAATTCTGTTTTACAGTGAAAACTACAGAAACTTCATACCGGCACTAGGAAACAGACTGAGAAATCAGAGAAAAAGTTTCTCGTGCAACCCGTGCCTTTTTGCTAGATGAACGATCGTCTCTCCAAATTCCCAGTTCTGAGAGATAAGTGTGTGTGAAAGCCGTCCTTCACCTAGCTTGTTGGGAACACAAAGTTTCTTTTCAGTTCCAAACTCCACTCCATACACATATATGGAGGAGTACTAGCTCCAACACGGTTTTACAGTGAAAACTGCAGGAACTTCAAACCGGCACTAGGAAACAGACTGAGAAACCAGAGAAAAAATTTCTCCTGCAACCCGTTCCCTTTGTGCAAGATGAACGAACGTCTCTCCACATGCTCAGTTCTGAGGGATAAGTGTGTTTGAAAGCCGTCCTTCACCGAGCTTGTTGGGAACACAAATTTTCTCTTCAGTTGCAAACTCCACTCCATACATATATATGGGGGGGTACTAGCTCCAACTCGGTTTTACAGTGAAAACTGCAGGAACTTCAAAACGGCACTAGGAAACAGACTGGGAAACCAGAGTAATAGTTTCTCCTGCAACACGTTCCCTTTGAGCTAGATGAACGAACGACTCTCCACTTGCTCATTTCTGAGAGATAAGTGTGTGTGAAAGCCGTCCTTCACCTAGCTTGTTGGGAACACAAAGTTTCTCTTAAGTTGCAAACTCCACTCCATACATATATAAGGGGAGGTACTGGCTCCAACTCGGTTTTACAGTGAAAACTGCAGGAACTTCCTAAAAGCACTTGGAAACAGACTGAGAAACCTGAGTAAAAGTTTCTCCTGCAACCCGTTTACTTTGTGCTAGATGAACGAACGTCTCTCCACTTGCTCATTTCTGAGAGATAAGTGTGTGTGAAAGCCGTCCTTAATCTAGCTTGTAGGGAACACAAAGTTTTTTTCAGTTGCAAACTCCACTCCATACATATATATGGGGAGGTACTAGCTCCAACTCGGTTTTACAGTGAAAACTGCAGGAACTTCAAACCGGCACTAGGAAACAGACGGGGAAACCAGAGAAAAACTTTCTCCTGCAACCCGTTCCCTTTTTGCTAGATGAACGAACGTCTCTCCACATGCTCAGTTCTGAGAGATAAGTGTGTGTGAAAGCCGTCCTTCACCTAGCTTGTTGGGAACACAAATTTTCTTTTCAGTTGCAGACTCCACTCCATACACATATATGGGGAGGTACTAGCTCCAACTCGGTTTTACAGTGAAAACTGCAGGAACATCAAACCGGCACTAGGAAACAGACTGAGAAACCTGAGTAAAAGTTTCTCCTGCAACCCGTTCCCTTTGTGCTAGATGAACGAACGTCTCTCCACATGCTCAGTTCTGAGAGATAAGTGTGTGTGAAAGCCGTCTTTCACCTAGCTTGTTGGGAACACAAAGTTTCTTTTCAGTTGCAAATTCCACTGCATACATATATATGGGGAGGTACTAGCTCCAACTCGGTTTTACCGTGAAAACTACAGAAACTTCAAACCGGCACAAGGAAACAGAATGAGAAATCAGAGAAAAAGTTTCTCGTGCAACCCGTTCCCTTTTTGCTAGATGAACGAACGTCTCTCCAAATTCCCAGTTCTGAGAGATAAGTGTGTGTGAAAGCCGTCCTTCACCTAGCTTGTTGGGAACACAAAGTTTCTTTTCAGTTCCAAACTCCACTCCATACACATATATGGAGAGGTACTAGCTCCAACTCGGTTTTACAGTGAAAACTGCAGTAACTTCAAACCGGCACTAGGATACAGACTGAGAAACCAGAGAAAAAATTTCTCCTGCAACCGGTTCCCTTTGTGCTAGATGAACGAACGTCTCTCCACATGCTCAGTTCTGAGATATATGTGTGTGTGATAGCCGTCCTTCACCTAGCTTGTTGGGAACACAAAGTTTCTCTTCAGTTGCAAACTCCACTCCATATATATATATGGGGAGGTACTAGCTTCAACTCGATTTTACAGTGAAAACTACAGGAACTTCAAACCGGCACTAGGAAACAGACTGAGAAACCAGAGTAAAAGTTTCTCCTGCAACCCGTTCCTTTGTGCTAGATGAACGAACGTCTCTCCACATGCTCAGTTCTGAGAGATAAGTGTGTGTGAAAGCCGTCCTTCACCTAGCTTGTTGGGAACACAAAGTTTCTTTTAAGTTGCAAACCCCACTCCATACATATATATGGGGAGGAACTAGCTCCAAATCGGTTTTACAGTGAAAACTGCAGGAACTACATACCGGCACTAGGAAACAGACTGAGAATCCAGAGAAAAAGTTTCTCCTGCAACCCGTTCCCTTTGTGCTAGATGAACGAACGTCTCTCCACATGCTCAGTTCTGAGATATATGTGTGTGTGATAGCCGTCCTTCACCTAGCTTGTTGGGAACACAAAGTTTCTCTTCAGTTGCAACCTCCACTCCATATATATATATGGGGAGGTACGAGCTTCAACTCGATTTTACAGTGAAAACTGCAGGAACTTCAAACCGGCACTAGGAAACAGACTGAGAAACCAGAGTAAAAGTTTCTCCTGCAACCCGTTCCTTTGTGCTAGATGAACGAACGTCTCTCCACATGCTCAGTTCTGAGAGATAAGTGTGTGTGAAAGCCGTCCTTCACCTAGCTTGTTGGGAACACAAAGTTTCTTTTAAGTTGCAAACCCCACTCCATACATATATATGGGGAGGAACTAGCTCCAAATCGGTTTTACAGTGAAAACTGCAGGAACTACATACCGGCACTAGGAAACAGACTGAGAATCCAGAGAAAAAGTTTCTCCTGCAACCCGTTCCCTTTGTGCTAGATGAACGAACGTCTCTCCACATGCTCAGTTCTGAGATATATGTGTGTGTGATAGCCGTCCTTCACCTAGCTTGTTGGGAACACAAAGTTTCTCTTCAGTTGCAACCTCCACTCCATATATATATATGGGGAGGTACGAGCTTCAACTCGATTTTACAGTGAAAACTGCAGGAACTTCAAACCGGCACTAGGAAACAGACTGAGAAACCAGAGTAAAAGTTTCTCCTGCAACCCGTTCCTTTGTGCTAGATGAACGAACGTCTCTCCACATGCTCGGATCTGAGAGATAAGTGTGTGTGAAAGCTGTCCTTCACCTAGCTTGTTGGGAACACAAAGTTTCTTTTAAGTTGCAAACCCCAAACCATACATATATATGGGGAGGAACTAGCTCCAACTCGGTTTTACAGTGAAAACTGCAGGAACTACATACCGGCACTAGGAAACAGACTGAGAATCCAGAGTAAAAGTTTCTCCTGCAACCCATTCCCTTTGTGCTAGATGAACGAACGTCTCTCCACATGCTCAGTTCTGAGAGAAATGTGTGTGTGAAAGCCGTCCTTCACCTAGCTTGTTGGGAACACAAAGTTTCTCTTCAGTTACAAACCCCACTCCATACATATATATGGGGAGGTACTAGCTCCAACTCGGTTTTACAGCGAAAACTGCAGGAACTTCAAACCGGCACTAGGAAACAGACTGAGAAAATAGAGTAAAAGTTTCTCCTGCATTCCGTTCCCTTTGTGCTAGATGAAGGAACGTCTCTCCACATGCTCAGTTCTGAGGGATAAGTGTGTTTGAAAGCCGTCCTTCACCGAGCTTGTTGGGAACACAAATTTTCTCTTCAGTTGCAAAATCCACTCCATACATATATATGGGGGGGTACTAGCTCCAACTCGGTTTTACAGTGAAAACTGCAGGAACTTCAAAACGGCACTAGGAAACAGACTGGGAAACCAGAGTAAAAGTTTCTCCTGCAACACGTTCCCTTTGAGCTAGATGAACGAACGTCTCTCCACTTGCTCATTTCTGAGAGATAAGTGTGTGTGAAAGCCGTCCTTCACCTAGCTTGTTGGGAACACAAAGTTTCTCTTAAGTTGCAAACTCCACTCCATACATATATAAGGGGAGGTACTGGCTCCAACTCGGTTTTACAGTGAAAACTGCAGGAACATCCTAAAAGCACTTGGAAACAGACTGAGAAACCTGAGTAAAAGTTTCTCCTGCAACCCGTTCCCTTTGTGCTAGATGAACGAACGTCTCTCCACTTGCTCAGTTCTGAGAGATAAGTGTGTGTGAAAGCCGTCCTTAACCTAGCTTGTAGGGAACACAAAGTTTTTCTTCAGTTGCAAACTCCACTCCATACATATATATGGGGAAGTACTAGCTACAACTCGGTTTTACAGTGAAAACTGCAGGAACTTCAAACCAGCACTAGGAAACAGACTGAGAAACCAGAGTAAATCTTTCTCCTGCAACCCGTGCCCTTTGTGCTAGATGAACGAACGTCTCGCCACATGCTCAGTTCTGAGAGATAAGTGTGTGTGGAAGCCGTCCTTCACCTAACATGTTGGGAACACAAAGTTTCTTTTCAATTGCAAACTCAACTCCATACATATATAAGGGGAGGTACTGGCTCCAACTCGGTTTTACAGTGAAAACTGCAGGAACATCCTAAAAGCACTTGGAAACAGACTGAGAAACCTGAGTAAAAGTTTCTCCTGCAACCCGTTCCCTTTGTGCTAGATGAACGAACGTCTCTCCACTTGCTCAGTTCTGAGAGATAAGTGTGTGTGAAAGCCGTCCTTAACCTAGCTTGTAGGGAACACAAAGTTTTTCTTCAGTTGCAAACTCCACTCCATACATATATATGGGGAAGTACTAGCTACAACTCGGTTTTACAGTGAAAACTGCAGGAACTTCAAACCGGCACTAGGAAACAGACTGAGAAACCAGAATAAAAATTTCTCCTGCAACCAGTTCCTTTTTGCTAGATGAACGAACGTCTCTCCACATGCTCAGTTCTAAGAGATAAGTGTGTGTGAAAGCCGTCCTTCACCTAGCTTGTTGGGAACACAAAGTTTCTTTTCAGTTGAAAAGCCCACTCCATACATATATATGGGGAGGTACTAGCTCCAACTCGGTTTTACAGTGAAAACTACAGAAACTTCAAACCGGCACTAGGATACAGACTGAGAATTCAGAGAAATAGTTTCTCCTGCAACCCGTTCCCTTTGTGCTAGATGAACGAACGTCTCTCCACATGCTCAGTTCTGAGAGATAAGTGTGTGTGAAAGCCGTCCTTCACCTAGCTTGTTGGGAACACAAAGTTTCTTTTCAGTTGCAAATTCCTCTCCATACATATATATGGGGAGGTACTAGCTCCAACTCGGTGTTACCGTGAAAACTACAGAAACTTCAAACCGGCACAAGGAAACAGACTGAGAAATCAGAGAAAAAGTTTCTCGTGCAACCCGTTCCATTTTTGCTAGATGAACGAACGTCTCTCCAAATTCCCAGTTCTGAGAGATAAGTGTGTGTGAAAGCCGTCCTTCACATAGCTTGTTGGGAACACAAAGTTTCTCTTCAGTTGCAAACTCCACTCCATATATATATATGGGGAGGTACTAGCTTCAACTCGATTTTACAGTGAAAACTGCAGGAACTTCAAACCGGCACTAGGAAACAGACTGAGAAACCAGAGTAAAAGTTTCTCCTGCAACCCGTTCCTTTGTGCTAGATGAACGAACGTCTCTCCACATGCTCAGTTCTGAGAGATAAGTGTGTGTGAAAGCCTTCCTTCACCTAGCTTGTTGGGAACACAAAGTTTCTTTTAAGTTGCAAAACCCACTCCATACATATATATGGGGAGGAACTAGCTCCAAATCGGTTTTACAGAGAAAACTGCAGGAACTACATACCGGCACTAGGAAACAGACTGAGAATCCAGAGTAAAAGTTTCTCCTGCAACCCGTTCCCTTTGTGCTAGATGAACGAACGTCTCTCCACATGCTCAGTTCTGAGAGATAAGTGTGTGTGAAAGCCGTCCTTCACCTAGCTTGTTGGGAACACAAAGTTTCTCTTCAGTTACAAACCCCACTCCATACATATATATGGGGAGGTACTAGCTCCAACTCGGTTTTACAGTGAAAACTGCAGGAACTTCAAACCGGCACTAGGAAACAGACTGAGAAAATAGAGTAAAAGTTTCTCCTGCATTCCGTTCCCTTTGTGCTAGATGAACGAACGTCTCTCCACATGCTCAGTTCTGAGGGATAAGTGTGTTTGAAAGCCGTCCTTCACCGAGCTTGTTGGGAACACAAATTTTCTCTTCAGTTGCAAACTCCACTCCATACATATATATGGGGGGGTACTAGCTCCAACTCGGTTTTACAGTGAAAACTGCAGGAACTTCAAACCGGCACTAGAAAACAGACTGAGAAACCAGAGTAAAAGTTTCTCCTGCAACCCGTTCCCTTTGTGCTAGATGAACGAACGTCTATCCACATGCTCAGTTCTGAGAGATATGTGTGTGTGAAAGCCGTGCTTCACCTAGCTTGTTGGGAACACAAAGTTTTTTTTCAGTTGCTAACTCCAATCCATACATATATATGGGGAGGTACTAACTCCAACTCGATTTTACAGTGAAAACCGCAGGAAATTCAAACCGGCAGTAGGAAACAGACTGAGAAACCAGAGTAAAAGTTTCTCCTGCAACCCGTTCCTTTTTGCTAGATGAACGAACGTCTCTCCACATGCTCAGTTCTGAGAGATAAGTGTGTGTGAAAGCCGTCCTTCACTTAGCTTGTTGGGAACACAAAGTTTCTTTTCATTTGCTAACTCCAATCCATACATATATATGGGGAGGTAATAGCTCCAACTCGATTTTACAGTGAATACTGCAGGAACTTCAAACCGACACGAGGAAACAGACTGAGAAACCAGAGTAAAAGTTTCTCCTGCAACCCGTTCCCTTTGTGCTAGATGAACGAATGTCTGTCCAC
The DNA here is from genome assembly GCF_048773025.1 of Camelus bactrianus. Classification (NCBI taxonomy): domain Eukaryota; kingdom Metazoa; phylum Chordata; class Mammalia; order Artiodactyla; family Camelidae; genus Camelus; species Camelus bactrianus. The sequence continues at coordinate 3,692,497 of NC_133566.1, forward strand.
AAGCTCAGTTCTGAGAGATAAGTGTGTGTGAAAGCCGTCCTTCACCTAGCTTGTTGGGAACACAAAGTTTCTTTTCAGTTGCAAACCCCACTCCATACATATATATGGGTAGGTACTAGCTCCAACTCTGTTTTACAGTGAAAACTGCAGGAAATTCAAACCGGCACTGAGAAACAGACTGAGAAACCAGAGTAAAAGATTCTCCTGCAACCCGTTCCCTTTGAACTAGATGAACGAACGCCTCTTCACTTGCTAATTTCTGAGAGATAAGTGTGTGTGAAAGCCGTCCTTCACCTAGCTTGTTGGGAACACAAATTTTCTCTTCAGTTGCAAACTCCACTCCATACATACATATGGGGGGGTACTAGCTCCAACTCGGTTTTACAGTGAAAACTGCAGGAACTTCAAAACGGCACTAGGAAACAGACTGAGAAACCAGAATAAAAGTTTCTCCTGCAACCCGTTCCCTTTGAGCTAGATGAACGAACGTCTCTCCTCTTGCTCATTTCTGAGAGATAAGTGTGTGTGAAAGCCGTTCTTCACCTAGCTTGTTGGGAACACAAAGTTTCTCTTAAGTTGCAAACTCCACTCCATACATATATAAGGGGAGGTACTGGCTCCAACTCGGTTTTACAGTGAAAACTGCAGGAACTTCCTAAAGGCACTAGGAAACAGACTGAGTAACCAGAGAAAAAGTTTCCCCTGCAACCCGTTCCCTTTGTGTTAGATGAACGAACGTCTCCCCACATGCTCAGTTCTGAGAGATAAGTGTGTGTGAAAGCCGTCCTTCACCTAGCTTGTTGGGAACACAAAGTTCTCTTCAGGTGCAAACTCCACTCCATACATATATATGGGGAGGAACTATCTCCAACTCGGTTTTAGAGTGAAATCTGCAGGAAATTCAAACCGGCACTAGGAAACAGACTGAGAAACCAGAGTAAAAGTTTCTCCTGCAACCCGTTCCCTTTGTGCTAGATGAACGAACGTCTCTCCACATGTTGAGTTCTGAGAGATAATTGTGTGTGAAAGCCGTACTTCACCTAGCTTTTTGAGAACAAAAAGTTTCTCTTCAGTTGCAAACTGCACTCCATAAATATATATGGGGAGGTACTAGCTCCAACTCGGTTTTACAGTGAAAACTGCAGGAACTTCAAACCGGCACTAGAAAACAGACTGAGAAACCAGAGTAAAAGTTTCTCCTGCAACCCGTTCCCTTTGTGCTAGATGAACGAACGTCTATCCACATGCTCAGTTCTGAGAGACATGTGTGTGTGAAAGCCGTGCTTCACCTAGCTTGTTGGGAACACAAAGTTTCTTTTCAATTGCAAACTCCACTCCATACATATATATGGGGAGGTACTAACTCCAACTCGATTTTACAGTGAAAACCGCAGGAAATTCAAACCGGCACTAGGAAACAGACTGAGAAAACAGAGTAAAAGTTTCTCCTGCAACCCGTTCCTTTTTGCTAGATGAACGAACGTCTCTCCACATGCTCAGTTCTGAGAGATAAGTGTGTGTGAAAGCCGTCCTTCACTTAGCTTGTTGGGAACACAAAGTTTCTTTTCAGTTGCTAACTCCAATCCATACATATATATGGGGAGGTACTAGTTCCAACTCGATTTTACAGTGAATACTGCAGGAACTTCAAACCGACACGAGGAAACAGACTGAGAAACCAGAGTAAAAGTTTCTCCTGCAACCCGTTCCCTTTGTTCTAGATGAACGAACGTCTGTCCAGAAGCTCAGTTCTGAGAGATAAGTGTGTGTGAAAGCCGTCCTTCACCTAGCTTGTTGGGAACACAAAGTTTCTTTTCAGTTGCAAACCCCACTCCATACATATATATGGGTAGGTACTAGCTCCAACTCTGTTTTACAGTGAAAACTGCAGGAAATTCAAACCGGCACTGGGAAACAGACGGAGAAACCAGAGTAAAAGATTCTCCTGCAACCCGTTCCCTTTGAGCTAGATGAATGAACGCCTCTTCACTTGCTAATTTCTGAGAGATAAGTGTGTGTGAAAGCCGTCCTTCACCTAGCTTGTTGGGAACACAAAGTTTCTCTTCAGTTGCAAACTCCAATCCATACATATATATGGGGAGGTACTAGCTTCAACTCGGTTTTACAGTGAAAACTGCAGGAACTTCAAACCGGCACTAGGAAACAGAGTGAGAAACCAGAGTAAAAGTTTCTCCTGCAACCCGTTCCCTTTGTGCTAGATGAACGAACGTCTCTCCACATGCTCAGTTCTGAGAGATAAGTGTGGGTGAAAGCCTTCCTTCACCTAGCTTGTTGGGAACACAAAGATTCTCTTCAGTTGCAAACTCCAATCCATACATATATATGGGGAAATACTAGCTCCAACTCGGTTTTACAGTGAAAACTGCAGGAATTTCAAACCGGCACTAGGAAACAGACTGAGAAAATAGAGTAAAAGTTTCTCCTGCAACCCGTTCCCTTTATGCTAGATGAACGAACGTCTCTCCACATGCTCAGTTCTGAGGGATAAGTGTGTTTGAAAGCCGTTCTTCACATAGCTTGTTGGGAACACAAATTTTCTCTTCAGTTGCAAACTCCACTCCATACATATATATGGGGGGGTACTAGCTCCAACTCGGTTTTACAGTGAAAACTGCAGGAACTTCAAAACGGCACTAGGAAACAGACTGAGAAACCAGAGTAAAAGTTTCTCCTGCAACCCGTTCCTTTAAGCTAGATGAACGAACGTCTCTCCACTTGCTCATTTCTGAGAGATAAGTGTGTGTGAAAGCCGTTCTTCACCTAGCTTGTTGGGAACACAAAGTTTCTCTTAAGTTGCAAACTCCACTCCATACATATATAAGGGGAGGTACTGGCTCCAACTCGGTTTTACAGTGAAAACTGCAGGAACTTCCTAAAGGCACTAGGAAACAGACTGAGTAACCAGAGAAAAAGTTTCCCCTGCAACCCGTTCCCTTTGTGTTAGATGAACGAACGTCTCCCCACATGCTCAGTTCTGAGAGATAAGTGTGTGTGAAAGCCGTCCTTCACCTAGCTTGTTGGGAACACAAAGTTCTCTTCAGGTGCAAACTCCACTCCATACATATATATGGGGAGGAATTATCTCCAACTCGGTTTTAGAGTGAAAACTGCAGGAAATTCAAACCGGCACTAGGAAACAGACTGAGAAACCAGAGTAAAAGTTTCTCCTGCAACCCGTTCCCTTTGTGCTAGATGAACGAACGTCTCTCCACATGTTGAGTTCTGAGAGATAATTGTGTGTGAAAGCCGTACTTCACCTAGCTTTTTGAGAACAAAAAGTTTCTCTTCAGTTGCAAACTGCACTCCATAAATATATATGGGGAGGTACTAGCTCCAACTCGGTTTTACAGTGAAAACTGCAGGAACTTCAAACCGGCACTAGAAAACAGACTGAGAAACCAGAGTAAAAGTTTCTCCTGCAACCCGTTCCCTTTGTGCTAGATGAACGAACGTCTATCCACATGCTCAGTTCTGAGAGACATGTGTGTGTGAAAGCCGTGCTTCACCTAGCTTGTTGGGAACACAAAGTTTCTTTTCAATTGCAAACTCCACTCCATACATATATATGGGGAGGTACTAACTCCAACTCGATTTTACAGTGAAAACCGCAGGAAATTCAAACCGGCACTAGGAAACAGACTGAGAAAACAGAGTAAAAGTTTCTCCTGCAACCCGTTCCTTTTTGCTAGATGAACGAACGTCTCTCCACATGCTCAGTTCTGAGAGATAAGTGTGTGTGAAAGCCGTCCTTCACTTAGCTTGTTGGGAACACAAAGTTTCTTTTCAGTTGCTAACTCCAATCCATACATATATATGGGGAGGTACTAGTTCCAACTCGATTTTACAGTGAATACTGCAGGAACTTCAAACCGACACGAGGAAACAGACTGAGAAACCAGAGTAAAAGTTTCTCCTGCAACCCGTTCCCTTTGTTCTAGATGAACGAACGTCTGTCCAGAAGCTCAGTTCTGAGAGATAAGTGTGTGTGAAAGCCGTCCTTCACCTAGCTTGTTGGGAACACAAAGTTTCTCTTCAGTTGCAAACTCCAATCCATACATATATATGGGTAGGTACTAGCTTCAACTCGGTTTTACAGTGAAAACTGCAGGAACTTCAAACCGGCACTAGGAAACAGAGTGAGAAACCAGAGTAAAAGTTTCTCCTGCAACCCGTTCCCTTTGTGCTAGATGAACGAACGTCTCTCCACATGCTCAGTTCTGAGAGATAAGTGTGGGTGAAAGCCTTCCTTCACCTAGCTTGTTGGGAACACAAAGATTCTCTTCAGTTGCAAACTCCAATCCATACATATATATGGGGAAATACTAGTTCCAACTCGGTTTTACAGTGAAAACTGCAGGAATTTCAAACCGGCACTAGGAAACAGACTGAGAAAATAGAGTAAAAGTTTCTCCTGCAACCCGTTCCCTTTATGCTAGATGAACGAACGTCTCTCCACATGCTCAGTTCTGAGGGATAAGTGTGTTTGAAAGCCGTTCTTCACATAGCTTGTTGGGAACACAAATTTTCTCTTCAGTTGCAAACTCCACTCCATACATATATATGGGGGGGTACTAGCTCCAACTCGGTTTTACAGTGAAAACTGCAGGAACTTCAAAACGGCACTAGGAAACAGACTGAGAAACCAGAGTAAAAGTTTCCCCTGCAACCCGTTCCCTTTGAGCTAGATGAACGAACGTCTCTCCACTTGCTCATTTCTGAGAGATAAGTGTGTGTGAAAGCCGTCCTTCACCTAGCTTGTTGGGAACACAAAGTTTCTCTTAAGTTGCAAACTCCATTCCATACATATATAAGGGGAGGTACTGGCTCCAACTCGGTTTTACAGTGAAAACTGCAGGAACTTCCTAAAGGCACTAGGAAACAGACTGAGTAACCAGAGAAAAAGTTTCCCCTGCAACCCGTTCCCTTTGTGCTAGATGAACGAACGTCTCTCCACTTGCTCAGTTCTGAGAGATAAGTGTGTGTGAAAGCCGTCCTTAACCTAGCTTGTAGGGAACACAAAGTTTTTCTTCAGTTGCAAACTCCACTCCATACATATATATGGGGAAGTACTAGCTACAACTCGGTTTTACAGTGAAAACTGCAGGAACTTCAAACCGGCACTAGGAAACAGACTGAGAAACCAGAGTAAAAGTTTCTCCTGCAACCCGTGCCCTTTGTGCTAGATGAACGAACGTCTCTCCACATGCTCAGTTCTGAGAGATAAGTGTGTGTGAAAGCCGTCCTTCACCTAGCTTGTTGGGAACACAAAGTTTCTTTTCAGTTGAAAAGTCCACTCCATACATATATATGGGGAGGTACTAGCCCCAACTCGGTTTTACAGTGAAAACTACAGAAACTTCAAACCGGCACTAGGATACAGACTGAGAATTCAGAGAAATAGTTTCTCCTGCAACCCGTTCCCTTTGTGCTAGATGAACGAACGTCTCTCCACATGCTCAGTTCTGAGAGATAAGTGTGTGTGAAAGCCGTCCTTCACCTAGCTTGTTGGGAACACAAAGTTTCTTTTCAGTTGCAAATTCCTCTACATACATATATATGGGGAGGTACTAGCTCCAACTCGGATTTACCGTGAAAACTACAGAAACTTCAAACCGGCACAAGGAAACAGACTGAGAAATCAGAGAAAAAGTTTCTCGTGCAACCCGTTCCCTTTTTGCTAGATGAACGTACGTCTCTCCAAATTCCCAGTTCTGAGAGATAAGTGTGTGTGAAAGCCGTTCTTCACATAGCTTTTTGGGAACACAAAGTTTCTTTTCAGTTCCAAACTCCACTCCATACACATATATGGAGAGGTACTAGCTCCAACTCGGTTTTACAGTGAAAACTGCAGGAACTTCAAACCGGCACTAGGAAACAGACTGAGAAACCAGAGAAAAAATTTCTCCTGCAAACCGTTCCCTTTGTGCTAGATGAACGAACGTCTCTCCACATGCTCAGTTCTGAGATATATGTGTCTGTGATAGCCGTCCTTCACCTAGCTTGTTGGGAACACAAAGTTTCTCTTCAGTTGCAAACTCCACTCCATATATATATATGGGGAGGTACTAGCTTCAACTCGATTTTACAGTGAAAACTGCAGGAACTTCAAACCGGCACTAGGAAACAGACTGAGAAACCAGAGTAAAAGTTTCTCCTGCAACCCGTTCCTTTGTGCTAGATGAACGAACGTCTCTCCACATGCTCAGTTCTGAGAGATAAGCGTGTGTGAAAGCCGTCCTTCACCTAGCTTGTTGGGAACACAAAGTTTCTTTTAAGTTGCATACCCCACTCCATACATATATATGGGGAGGAACTAGCTCCAACTCGGTTTTACAATGAAAACTGCAGGAACTACATACCGGCACTAGGAAACAGACTGAGAATCCAGAGTAAAAGTTTCTCCTGCAACCCGTTCCATTTGTGCTAGATGAACGAACGTCTCTCCACATGCTCAGTTCTGAGATATATGTGTGTGTGATAGCCGTCCTTCACCTAGCTTGTTGGGAACACAAAGTTTCTCTTCAGTTGCAAACTCCACTCCATATATATATATGGGGAGGTACTAGCTTCAACTCGATTTTACAGTGAAAACTGCAGGAACTTCAAACCGGCACTAGGAAACAGACTGAGAAACCAGAGTAAAAGTTTCTCCTGCAACCCGTTCCTTTGTGCTAGATGAACGAACGTCTCTCCACATGCTCAGTTCTGAGAGATAAGTGTGTGTGAAAGCCGTCCTTCACCTAGCTTGTTGGGAACACAAAGTTTCTTTTAAGTTGCAAAACCCACTCCATACATATATATGGGGAGGAACTAGCTCCAAATCGGTTTTACAGAGAAAACTGCAGGAACTACATACCGGCACTAGGAAACAGACTGAGAATCCAGAGTAAAAGTTTCTCCTGCAACCCGTTCCCTTTGTGCTAGATGAACGAACGTCTCTCCACATGCTCAGTTCTGAGAGATAAGTGTGTGTGAAAGCCGTCCTTCACCTAGCTTGTTGGGAACACAAAGTTTCTCTTCAGTTACAAACCCCACTCCATACATATATATGGGGAGGTACTAGCTCCAACTCGGTTTTACAGTGAAAACTGCAGGAACTTCAAACCGGCACTAGGAAACAGACTGAGAAAATAGAGTAAAAGTTTCTCCTGCATTCCGTTCCCTTTGTGCTAGATGAACGAACGTCTCTCCACATGCTCAGTTCTGAGGGATAAGTGTGTTTGAAAGCCGTCCTTCACCGAGCTTGTTGGGAACACAAATTTTCTCTTCAGTTGCAAACTCCACTCCATACATATATATGGGGGGGTACTAGCTCCAACTCGGTTTTACAGTGAAAACTGCAGGAACTTCAAACCGGCACTAGGAAACAGACTGGGAAACCAGAGTAAAAGTTTCTCCTGCAACACGTTCCCATTGAGCTAGATGAACGAACGTCTCTCCACTTGCTCATTTCTGAGAGATAAGTGTGTGTGAAAGCCGTCCTTCACCTAGCTTGTTGGGAACACAAAGTTTCTCTTAAGTTGCAAACTCCACTCCATACATATATAAGGGGAGGTACTGGCTCCAACTCGGTTTTACAGTGAAAACTGCAGGAACTTCCTAAAAGCACTTGGAAACAGACTGAGAAACCTGAGTAAAAGTTTCTCCTGCAACCCGTTCCCTTTGTGCTAGATGAACGAACGTCTCTCCACTTGCTCAGTTCTGAGAGATAAGTGTGTGTGAAAGCCGTCCTTAACCTAGCTTGTAGGGAACACAAAGTTTTTCTTCAGTTGCAAACTCCACTCCATACATATATATGGGGAGGTACTAGCTCCAACTCGGTTTTACAGTGAAAACCGCAGGAACTTCAAACCGGCAGTAGGAAACAGACTGAGAAACCAGAGTAAAAGTTTCTCCTGCAACCAGTTCATTTTGCTAGATGAACGAACGTCTCTCCACATGCTCAGTTCTGAGAGATAAGTGTGTGTGAAAGCCGTCCTTCACCTAACATGTTGGGAACACAAAGTTTCTTTTCAATTGCAAACTCAACTCCATACATATATATGGGGAGGTACTAGCTCCAACTCGATTTTACAGTGAAAACCGCAGGAACTTCAAACCGGCAGTAGGAAAAAGACTGAGAAACCAGAGTAAAAGTTTCTCCTGCAACCAGTTCATTTTTGCTAGATGAACGAACGTCTCTCCACATGCTCAGTTCTGAGAGATATGTGTGTGTGAAAGCCGTCCTTCACCTAGCTTGTTGGGAACACAAAGTTTCTTTTCAGTTGAAAAGTCCACTCCATACATATATATGGGGAGGTACTAGCTCCAACTCGGATTTACAGTGAAAACTACAGAAACTTCAAACCGGCACTAGGATACAGACTGAGAATTCAGAGAAATAGTTTCTCCTGCAACCCGTTCCCTTTATGCTAGATGAACGAACGTCTCTCCACATGCTCAGTTCTGAGAGATAAGTGTGTGTGAATGCCGTCCTTCACCTAGCTTGTTGGGAACACAAAATTTCTCTTCAGTTGCAAACTCCACTCCATACGTATATATTGGGAGGTACTAGCTCCAACTCGGTTTTACAGTGAAAACTGCAGGAACTTCAAACCGGCACTAGGAAACACACTGAGAAACCAGAGTAAAAGTTTTTCCTGCAACCCGTTCCCTTTGTGCTAGATGAACGAACGTCTCTCCACATGTTGAGTTCTGAGAGGTAATTGTGTGTTAAAGCCGTACTTCACCTAGCTTTTTGAGAACAAAAAGTTTCTCTTCAGTTGCAAACTGCACTCCATAAATATATATGGGGAGGTACTAGCTCCAACTCGGTTTTACAGTGAAAACTGCAGGAACTTCAAACCGGCACTAGAAAACAGACTGAGAAACCAGAGTAAAAGTTTCTCCTGCAACCCGTTCCCTTTGTGCTAGATGAACGAACGTCTATCCACATGCTCAGTTCTGAGAGATATGTGTGTGTGAAAGCCGTGCTTCACCTAGCTTGTTGGGAACACAATGTTTCTTTTCAATTGCAAACTCCACTCCATACATATATATGGGGAGGTACTAACTCCAACTCGATTTTACAGTGAAAACCGCAGGAAATTCAAACCGGCACTAGGAAACAGACTGAGAAACCAGAGTAAAAGTTTCTCCTGCAACCCGTTCCTTTTTGCTAGATGAACGAACGTCTCTCCACATGCTCAGTTCTGAGAGATAAGTGTGTGTGAAAGCCGTCCTTCACTTAGCTTGTTGGGAACACAAAGTTTCTTTTCAGTTGCTAACTCCAATCCATACATATATATGGGGACGTAATAGCTCCAACTCGATTTTACAGTGAATACTGCAGGAACTTCAAACCGACACGAGGAAACAGACTGAGAAACCAGAGTAAAATTTCTCCTGCAACCCGTTCCCTTTGTGCTAGATGAACGAACTACTCTCCACATGCTCAGTTCTGAGAGATAAGTGTGTGTGAAAGCCGTCCTTCACCTAGCTTGTTGGGAACACAAAGTTTCTCTTCAGTTGCAAACTCCACTCCATACATATATATGGGGATGTACAAGCTCCAACTCGGTTTTACAGTGAAAAATGCAGGAACTTCAAACCGGCACTAGGAAACAGACTGAGAAACCAGAGTAAAAGTTTCTCCTGCAACCCGTTCCCTTTGTGCTAGATGAACGAAAGTCTCTCCACATGCTCAGTTCTGAGAGATAAGTGTGTGTGAAAGCCGTCCTTCACCTCGCTTGTTTGGAACACAAAGTTTCTTTTCAGTTCCAAACTCAACTTCATACATATATATGGGGAGGTACTAGCTCCAAGTCTTTTTTACAGTGAAAACTGCAGGAACTTCTAACCGGCACTAGGAAACAGACTGAGAAACCAGAGTAAAAGTTTCTCCGCAACCCGTTCCCTTTGTGCTTGATGAACGAACGTCTCTCCACTTGCTCAGTTCTGAGAGATAAATGTGTCTGAAGCCGTCCAACACCTAGCTTGTTGGGAACACAAAGTTTCTTTTCAGTTCCAAACTCCACTCAATACATATATATGGGGAGGTACTAGCTCCAACTCTGTTTTACAGTGAAAACTGCAGGAACTTCAAACCGGCACTAGGAAACCGACTGAGAAACCAGAGTAAAAGTTTCTACTGCAACCCATTCCCTTTGTGCTTGATGAACGAACGTCTCTCCACATGCTCGATTCTGAGAGATAAGTGTGTGTGAAAGCCGTCCTTCACCTAGCTTGTTGGGAACACAAAGTTTCTCTTCAGTTGCAAACTCCACTCCATACATATATATGGGGATGTACAAGCTCCAACTCGGTTTTACAGTGAAAAATGCAGGAACTTCAAACCGGCACTAGGAAACAGACTGAGAAACCAGAGTAAAAGTTTCTCCTGCAACCCGTTCCCTTTGTGCTAGATGAACGAAAGTCTCTCCACATGCTCAGTTCTGAGAGATAAGTGTGTGTGAAAGCCGTCCTTCACCTAGCTTGTTTGGAACACAAAGTTTCTTTTCAGTTCCAAACTCCACTCCATACATATATATGGGGAGGTACTAGCTCCAACTCTTTTTTACAGTGAAAACTGCAGGAACTTCAAACCGGCACTAGGAAACAGACTGAGAAACCAGAGTAAAAGTTTCTCCGCAACCCGTTCCCTTTGTGCTTGATGAACGAACGTCTCTCCACTTGCTCAGTTCTGAGAGATAAATGTGTCTGAAGCCGTCCTTCACCTAGCTTGTTGGGAACACAAAGTTTCTTTTCAATTGCAAACTCCACTCCATACATATATATGGGGAGGTACTAGCTCCAACTCGGTTTTACAGTGAAAACCGCAGGAACTTCAAACCAGCACTAGGAAACAGACTGAGAAACCAGAGAAAAAATTTCTCCTGCAACCCGTTCCCTTTGTGCTAGATGAACGAACGTCTCTCCAGATGCTAATTTCTGAGAGATAAGTGTGTGTGACAGCTGTATTTCACATATCATGTTGGGAACACAAAGTTCCTTTTCAGTTGCAAACTCCACTCCATATATATACATGGGGAGGTACTAACTCCAACTCGGTTTTACAGTGAAAACTGCAGGAACTTCAAACCGGCACTAGGAAACAGACTGAGAAACCAGAGTAAAAGTTTCTCCTGCATCCTGTTCCCTTTGTGCTAGATGAACGAACTTCTCTCCACATGCTCAGTTCTGAGAGATAAGTGTGTGTGAAAGCCGCACTTCACCTACGTTGTTGGGAACACAAAGTATCTTTTCAGTTGCAAACTCCACTCCATACATATATATGGGGAGGTACTAGCTCCAACTCGGTTTTACAGTGAAAAATGCAGAAAATTCCAAAAGGCAGTAGGAAACAGACTGAGAAACCAGAGTAAAAGTTTCTCCTGCAACCCGTTCCTTTGTGCTAGATGAACGAACGTCTCTCCTAATTCTAAGTTCTGAGAGATAAGTGTGTGTGAATGCCGTCCTTCACCTAGCTTGTTGGGAACACAAAGTTCCTTTTCAGTTCCAAACTCCACTCAATACATATATATGGGGAGGTACTTGCTCCAACTCTGTTTTACAGTGAAAACTGCAGGAACTTCAAACCGGCACTAGGAAACCGACTGAGAAACCAGAGTAAAAGTTTCTACTGCAACCCGTTCCCTTTGTGCTTGATGAACGAACGTCTCTCCACATGCTCGATTCTGAGAGACAAGTGTGTGTGAAAGCCGTCCTTCACCTAGCTTGTTGGAAACACAAAGTTTCTCTTCAGTTGCAAACTCCACTCCATACATATATATGGGGATGTACAAGCTCCAACTCGGTTTTACAGTGAAAAATGCAGGAACTTCAAACAGGCACTAGGAAACAGACTGAGAAACTAGAGTAAATGTTTCTCCTGCAAACCGTTCCATTTGTGCTAGATGAACGAACGTCTCTCCACATGCTCAGTTCTGAGAGATAAGTGTGTGTGAAAGCCGTACTTCACCTAGCTTGTTTGGAACACAAAGTTTCTTTTCAGTTCCAAACTCCACTCCATACATATATATGGGGAGGTACAAGCTCCAACACTGTTTTACAGTGAAAACTGCAGGAACTTCAAACCGGCACTAGGAAAAAGACTGAGAAACCAGAGTAAAAGTTTCTCCGCAACCCGTTCCCTTTGTGCTAGATGAACGAACGTCTCTCCACTTGCTCAGTTCTGAGAGATAAATATGTCTGAAGCCGTCCTTCACCTAGCTTGTTGGGAACACAAAGTTTCTCTTCAGTTGCAAACTCCACTCCATATATATATATGGGGAGGTACTAGCTCCAAATCTGGTTTACAGTGAAAACTACAGGAACTTCAAACCGGCACTAGGAAACAGACTGAGAAACCAGAGTAAAAGTTTCTCCTGCAACCCGTTCCCTTTGTGCTAGATGAACGAACGTCTCTCCACATGCTCAGTTCTGAGAGATAAGTGTGTCTGAAAGCCGTCCTTCACCTAGATGGTTGGGAACAAAAAGTTTCTCTTCAGTTGCAAACTCCACTCCATACATATATATGGGGAGGTACAAGCTCCAACTCGGTTTTACAGTGAAAAATGCAGGAACTTCAAACCGGCACTAGGAAACAGACTGAGAAACCAGAGTAAAAGTTTCTCCTGCAACCCGTTCCGTTTGTGCTAGATGAACGAACGTCTCTCCACATGCTCGAATCTGAGAGATAAGTGTGTGTGAAAGCCGTCCTTCACCTAGCTTGTTGGGAACACAAAGTTTCTCTTCAGTGGCAAACTCCACTCCATACATCTATATGGGGAGGGACTAGCTCCAACTCGGGTTTACAGTGAAATCTGCCGGAACTTCAAACCGGCACTAGGAAACAGACTGAGAAACCAGAGTAAAAGTTTCTCCTGCAACCCGTTCCCTTTGTGCTAGATGAACGAACGTCTCTCCACATGCTCAGTTCTGAGAGATAAGTGTGTGTGAAAGCCGTCCTTCACCTAGCTTCTTGGGAACACAAAGTTTCTTTTCAATTGCAAACTCCACTCCATACATATATATGGGGAGGTACTAGCTCCAACTCGATTTTACAGTGAAAACCGCAGGAACTTCAAACCCGCACTAGGAAACAGACTGAGAAACCAGAGTAAAAGTTTCCCCTGCAACCTGATCCCTTTGTGCTTGATGAACGAACGTCTCTCCAGATGCCCAGTTCTGAGAGATAAGTGTGTGTGAAAGCCGTCCTTCACCTAGCTTGTTGGGAACACAAAGTTCCTTTTCAGTTGCAAACTCCACTCCATACATATATATGGGGAGGTACTAACTCCAACACGGTTTTACAGTGAAAACTGCAGGAACTTCAAACCGGCACTAGGAAACAGACTGAGAAACCAGAGTAAAAGTTTCTCCTGCAACCTGTTCCCTTTGTGCTAGATGAACGAACTTCTCTCCACATGCTCAGTTCTGAGTGATAAGTGTCTGTGAAAGCGGGCCTTCACCTACATTGTTGGGAACACAAAGTTTCTTTTCAGTTGCAAACTCCACTCCATACATATATATGGGGAGGTACTGGCTCCAACTCGGGTTTACAGTGAAAACTGCAGAAACTTCCAAAAGGAACTAGGAAACAGACTGAGAAACCAGAATAAAAGTTTCTCCTGCAACCCGTTCCATTTGTGCTAGATGAACGAACGTCTCTCCACATGCTCAATTCTGAGAGATAAGTGTGTGTGAACGCCTTCCTTCACCTGGCTTGTTGGGAACACAAAGTTTCTCTTAGGTTGCAAACTCCACTCGATACATATATATGGGGAAGTACAAGCTCCAACTCGGGTTTACAGTGAAAACTGCAGGAACTTCAAACCGGCAATAGGAAACAGACTGAGAAACCAGAGTAAAAATTTATCCTGCAACCCGTTCCCTTTGAGCTAAATGAACGAACGTCTCTCCACTTGCTAATTTCTGAGAGATAAGTGTGTGTGAAAGCCGTCCTTCACATAGCTTGTTGGGAACACAAAGTTTCTCTTCAGTTGCAAACTCCACTCCATAAATATATAAGGGGAGGTACTAGCTCCAACTCGGTTTTAGAGTGAAATCTGCAGGAACTTCAAACCGGCACTAGAAAACAGACTGAGAAACCAGAGTAAAAGTTTCTCCTGCAACCCGTTCCCTTTGTGCTAGATGAACGAACGTCTCTCCACATGCTCAGTTCTGAGAGATAAGTGTGGGTGAAGCCGTCGTTCACCTAGCTTGTTGGGAACACAAAGTTTCTTTTCAGTTGCAAACCCCACTCCATACATATATATGGGGAGTTACAAGCTCCAACTCGGTTTTAAGTGGAAACTGCAGGAACTTCAAACCGGCACTAGGAAACACACTGAGAAACCAGAGTAAAAGTTTCTCCTGCAAACCGTTCCCTTTGTGCTAGATGAACGAACGTCTCTCCACATGCTCAGTTCTGAGAGATAAATGTGTGTGAAAGCCGTCCTTCACCTACCTTGTTGGGAACACAAAGTTTCTTTTCAGTTGCAAACTCCACTCCATACATATATATGGGTAGGTACGAGCTCCAACTCGGTTTTACAGTGAAAACTGCAGGAACTTCAAACCGGCACTAGAAAATAGACTGAGAAACCAGAGTAAAAGTTTCTCCTGACACCCGTTCCCTTTGTGCTAGATGAATGAACGACTCTCCACTTGCTCATTTCTGAGAGATAAGAGTGTGTGAAAGCCGTCCTTCACCTAGCTTGTTGGGAACACAATGTTTCTCTTCAGTTGCAAACACCACTCCATACATATATATGGGGAGGTACTAACTCCAACTCGGTTTTACAGTGAAAACTGCAGGAACTTCAAACCGGCACTAGGAAACAGACTGAGAAACCAGAGTAAAAGTTTCTCCTGCAAACCGTTCCCTTTGTGCTAGATGAACGAACGTCTCTCCACATGCTCAGTTCTGAGAGATAAATGTGTGTGAAAGCCCTCCTTCACCTACCTTGTTGGGAACACAAAGTTTCTTTTCAGTTGCAAACTCCACTCCATACATATATATGGGTAGGTACGAGCTCCAACTCGGTTTTACAGTGAAAACTGCAGGAACTTCCAACCGGCACTAGGAAATAGACTGAGAAACCAGAGTAAAAGTTTCTCCTGAAACCCGTTCCCTTTGTGCTAGATGAATGAACGACTCTCTACTTGCTCATTTCTGAGAGATAAGTGTGTGTGAAATCCGTCCTTCACCTAGCTTGTTGGGAACACAAAGTTTCTCTTCAGTTGCAAACACCACTCCATACATATATATGGGGAGGTACTAACTCCAACTCGGTTTTACAGTGAAAACTGCAGGAACTTCAAACCGGCACTAGGAAACAGACTGAGAAACCAGAGTAAAAGTTTCCCCTGCAACCTGATCCCTTTGTGCTAGATGAACGAACGTCTCTCCAGATGCTCAGTTCTGAGAGATAAGTGTGTGTGAAAGCCGTCCTTCACCTAGCTTGTTGGGAACACTAAGTTCCTTTTCAGTTGCAAACTCCACTCGATACATATATATGGGGAGGTACTAACTCCAACGCGGTTTTACAGTGAAAACTGCAGGAACTTCAAACCGGCACTAGGAAACAGACTGAGAAACCAGAGTAAAAGTTTCTCCTGCAACCTGTTCCCTTTGTGCTAGATGAACGAACTTCTCTCCACATGCTCAGTTCTGAGTGATAAGTGTGTGTGAAAGCCGTCCTTCACCTACATTGTTGGGAAAACAAAGTTTCTTTTCAGTTGCAAACTCCACTCCATACATATATATGGGGAGATACTGGCTCCAACTCGGGTTTACAGTGAAAACTGCAGAAACTTCCAAAAGGCACTAGGAAAAAGATTGAGAAACCAGAGTAAAGTTTCTCCTGCAACCCGTTCCTTTGTGCTAGATGAACGAACGTCTCTCCAAATTCTAAGTTCTGAGAGATAAGTGTGTGTGAATGTCGTCCTTCACCTAGCTTGTTGGGATCACAAAGTTTCTTTTCAGTTCCCAACTCCACTCCCTACATATATATGGGGAGGTACTAGCTCCAACTCGGTTTTACAGTGAAAACTGCAGGAACTTCAAACCGGCACTAGGAAACAGACTGAGAAACCAGAATAAAAGTTTCCCCTGCAAACCGTTCCCTTTGTGCTAGATGAACGAACGTTTCTCCACTTGCTAATTTCTGAGATATAAGTGTGTGTGAAAGCCGTCCTTCACATAGCTTGTTGGGAACACAAAGTTTCTCTTCAGTTGCAAACTCCACTCCATACATATATAAGGGGAGGTACTAGCTCCAACTCGGTTTTAGAGTGAAATCTGTAGGAACTTCAAACCGGCACTAGAAAACAGACTGAGAAACCAGAGTAAAAGTTTCTCCTGCAAACCGTTCCCTTTGTGCTAGATGAAAGAACGTCTCTCCACATGCTCAGATCTGAGAGATAAGTGTGTGTGAAGCCGTCGTTCACCTAGCTTGTTGGGAACACAAAGTTTCTTTTCAGTTGCAAACTCCACTCCATACATATATATGGGGAGGTACAAGCTCCAACTCGGTTTTAAAGTGGAAACTGCAGGAACTTCAAACCGGCACTAGGAAACACACTGAGAAACCAGAGTAAAAGTTTCTCCTGCAACCCGTTCCCTTTGTGCTAGATGAACAAACGTCTCTCCACATGCTCAGTTCTGAGAGATAAATGTGTGTGAAAGCCGTCCTTCACCTACCTTGTTGGGAACACAAAGTTTCTTTTCAGATGCAAATTCCACTCCATACATATATATGGGTAGGTACGAGCTCGAACTCCGTTTTACAGTGAAAACTGCAGGAACTTCAAAACGGCACTAGGAAATAGACTGAGAAACCAGAGTAAAAGTTTCTCCTGCAACCCGTTCCCTTTGTGCTACATGAACGAACGACTCTCTACTTGCTCATTTCTGAGAGATAAATGTGTGTGAAAGCCGTCCTTCACCAAGCTTGTTGGGAACACAAAGTTTCTCTTCAGTTGCAAACACCACTCCATACATCTATATGGGGAGGTACTAACTCCAACTCGGTTTTACAGAGAAAACTGCAGGAAATTCAAACCGGCACTAGGAAACAGACTGAGAAACCAGAGTAAAAGTTTCTACTGCAACTCGTTCCCTTTGTGCTAGATGAACGAACGTCTCTCCTCATGCTCAGTTCTGAGAAATAAGTGTGTGTGAAAGCCGTCCTTCACCTAGATTGTTGGGAACACAAAGTTTCTCTTCAGTTGCCAACTCCACTCCTTACATATATATGGGGAGGTAATAGCTCCAACTCGGTTTTACAGTGAAAACTGCAGGAACCTCAAACCGGCACTAGGAAACAGACTGAGAAACCAGAGTAAAAGTTACTGCTGCAACCCGTTCATTTTTTGCTAGGTAAACGAACGTCTCTCCACATGCTCAGTTCTGAGAGATAAGTGTGTGTGAAAGCCGTACTTCACCTAGCTTGTTGGGAACAAAAGTTTCTCTTCAGTTGCAAATTCCACTCCATAAATATATAAGGGGAGGAGCTAGCTCCAACTCGGTTTTACAGTGAAATCTGCCGGAACATCAAACCGGCACTAGGAAACAGACTGAGAAACCAGAGTAAAAGTTTCTCCTGCAACCCGTTCCCTTTGTGCGAGATGAACGAACATCTCTCCACATGATCAGTTCTGAGAGATATGTGTGTATGAAAGCCGTCCTTCATCTAGCTTGTTGGGAACACAAAGTTTTTTTTCAATTGCAAACTCCACTCCATATATATATACGGAGGTACTAGCTCCAACTCGGTTTTACAGTGAAAACCGAAGGAACTTCAAACCGGCACTAGGAAAGAGACTGAGAAACCAGAGTAAAAGTTTCCCCTGCAACCCGTTCCCTTTGTGCTAGATGAACGAACGTCTCTCCAGATGCTCAGTTCTGAGAGATAAGTGTGTGTGAAAGCCTTCCTTCACCTAGCTTGTTGGGAACACAAAGTTCCTTTTAAGTTGCAAACTCCAATCCATACATATATATGGGGAGGTACTAACTCCAACACGGTTTTACAGTGAAAACTGCAGGAACTTCAAACCGGCACTAGGAACAGACTGAGAAACCAGAGTAAAAGTTTCTCCCGTAACCCGTTCCTTTTGTGCTTGATGAACGAACGTCTCTCCACTTGCTCAGTTCTGAGAGATAAATGTGTCTGAAAGCCGTCCTTCACCTAGCTTGTTGGGAACACAAATTTTCTCTTCAGTTGCAAACTCCACTCCATACATATATATGGGGAGGTACTAGCTCCAACTCGGTTTTACAGTGAAAACTGCAGGAACTTCAAACCGTCACTAGGAAACAGACTGAGAAACCAGAGTAAAAGTTCCTCCAGCAACCCGTTCCCTTTTTTGCTAGATGAAAGAACGTCTCTCCAAATGCTCAGTTCTGAGAGATAAGTGTGTGTGAAGCCGTCGTTCACCTAGCTTGTTGGGAACACAAAGTTTCTTTTCAGTTGCAAACCCCACTCCATACATATATATGGGGAGGTACAAGCTCCAACTCGGTTTTAAAGTGGAAACTGCAGGAACTTCAAACCGGCACTAGGAAACACACTGAGAAACCAGAGTAAAAGTTTCTCCTGCAAATCGTTCCCTTTGTGCTAGATGAACAAACGTCTCTCCACATGCTCAGTTCTGAGAGATAAATGTGTGTGAAAGCCGTCCTTCACCTACCTTGTTGGGAACACAAAGTTTCTTTTCAGATGCAAACTCCACTCCATACATATATATGGGTAGGTACGAGCTCCAACTCGGTTTTACAGTGAAAATTGCAGGAACTTCAAACCGGCACTAGGAAATAGACTGAGAAACCAGAGTAAAAGTTTCTCCTGCAACCCGTTCCCTTTGTGCTAGATGAACGAACGACTCTCTACTTGCTCATTTCTGAGAGATAAGTGTGTGTGAAAGCCTTACTTCACCTAGCTTGTTGGGAACACAAAGTTCCTTTTCAGTTGCAAACTCCACTCCATACATATATATGGGGAAGTACTAACTCCAACACGGTTTTACAGTGAAAACTGCAGGAACTTCAAACCGGCACTAGGAACAGACTGAGAAACCAGAGTAAAAGTTTCTCCTGCAACCCGTTCCATTTGTGCTAGATGAACGAACGTCTCTCCAAATTCTATATTCTGAGAGATAAGTGTGTGTGAAGCCGTCGTTCACCTAGCTTGTTGGGAACACAAAGTTTCTTTTCAGTTCCAAACCCCACTCCATACATATATATGGGGAGGTACAAGCTCCAACTCGGTTTTAAAGTGGAAACTGCAGGAACTTCAAACCGGCACTAGGAAACACACTGAGAAACCAGAGTAAAAGTTTCTCCTGCAAATCGTTCCCTTTGTGCTAGATGAACAAACGTCTCTCCACATGCTCAGTTCTGAGAGATAAATGTGTGTGAAAGCCGTCCTTAACCTACCTTGTTGGGAACACAAAGTTTCTTTTCAGATGCAAACTCCACTCCATACATATATATGGGTAGGTACGAGCTCCAACTCGGTTTTACAGTGAAAATTGCAGGAACTTCAAACCGGCACTAGGAAATAGACTGAGAAACCAGAGTAAAAGTTTCTCCTGCAACCCGTTCCCTTTGTGCTAGATGAACGAACGACTCTCTACTTGCTCATTTCTGAGAGACAAGTGTGTGTGAAAGCCTTACTTCACCTAGCTTGTTGGGAACACAAAGTTTCTTTTCAGTTCCAAACCCCACTCCATTCATATATATGGGGAGGTACTAGCTCCAACTCTGTTTTATATTGAAAACTACAGGAACTTCAAACCGGCACTAGGAAACAGGCTGAGAAACCAGAGTAAATGTTTCTCCTGCAACCCGTTCTTTTTGCTAGATGAACGAACGTCTCTCCACTTGCTCAATTCTGAGAGATAAGTGTGTGTGAAAGCCGTCCTTCACCTAGCTTGTTGGGAACACAAATTTTCTCTTCAGTTGCAAATTCCACTCCATACATATATATGGGGAGGTACTAGCTCCAACTCGGTTTTACAGTGAAAACTGCAGGAACCTCAAACCGGCACTAGGAAACAGACTGAGATACCAGAGTAAAAGTTTCTCCTGCAACCCGTTCCCTTTGTGCTAGATGAACGAACGTCTCTCCACATGCTCGGTTCTGAGAGATAAGTGTGTGTGAAAGCCGTCCTTCACCTAGCTTGTTTGGAACACAAAGTTTCTTTTCAGTTCCAAATTCCACTCCATACATATATATGAGGAGGTACAAGCTCCAACTCTGTTTTACAGTGAAATCTGCAGGAACTTCAAACCGGCACTAGGAAGCAGACTGAATAACCAGAGTAAAAGTTACTCCCGCAACCCGTTCCCTTTGTGCTTGATGAACGAACGTCTCTCCACTTGCTCAGTTCTGAGAGATAAATGTGTCTGAAAGCCGTCCGTCACCTAGCTTGTTGGGAACACAAAGTTTCTCTTCAGTTGCAAACTCCACTCCATACATATATATGGGGAGGTACTAGCTCCAACTCGGTTTTACAGTGAAAACTGCAGGAACTTCAAACCGTCACTAGGAAACAGACTGAGAAACCAGAGTAAAAGTTCCTCCAGCAACCCGTTCCCTTTGTGCTAGATGAAAGAACGTCTCTCCACATGCTCAGTTCTGAGAGATAAGTGTGTGTGAAGCCGTCGTTCACCTAGCTTGTTGGGAACACAAAGTTTCTTTTCAGTTGCAAACCCCACTCCATACATATATATGGGGAGGTACAAGCTCCAACTCGGTTTTAAAGTGGAAACTGCAGGAACTTCAAACCGGCACTACGAAACACACTGAGAAACCAGAGTAAAATTTCTCCTGCAAACCGTTCCCTTTGTGCTAGATGAACGAACGTCTCTCCTCATGCTCAGTTCTGAGAGATAAGTGTGTGTGAAGGCCGTCCTTCACCTAGCTTGTTGGGAACACAAAGTTTCTCTTCAGTTGCCAACTCCACTCCTTACATATATATGGGGAGGTAATAGCTCCAACTCGGTTTTACAGTGAAAACCGCAGGAACCTCAAACCGGCACTAGGAAACAGACTGAGATACCAGAGTAAAAGTTTCTCCTGCAACCCGTTCCATTTGTGCTAGATGAACGAACGTCTCTCCACATGCTCGGTTCTGAGAGATAAGTGTGTTTGAAAGCCGTCCTTCACGTAGCTTGTTGGGAACACAAAGTTTCTCTACAGTTGCAAACTCCACTCCATACATATATAAGGGGAGGAACTAGCTCCAACACGGTTTTACAGTGAAATCTGCCGGAACTTCAAACCGGCACTAGGAAACAGACTGAGAAACCAGAGTAAAAGTTTCTGCTGCAACCCGTTCATTTTGTGCTAGATAAACGAACGTCTCTCCACATGCTCAGTTCTGAGAGATAAGTGTGTGTGAAAGCCGTACTTCACCTAGCTTGTTGGGAACAAAAAGTTTCTCTTCAGTTGCAAATTCCACTCCATACATATATAAGGGGAGGAACTAGCTCCAACTCGGTTTTACAGTGAAATCTGCCTGAACATCAAACCGGCACTAGGAAACAGACTGAGAAACCAGAGTAAAAGTTTCTCCTGCAACCCGTTCCCTTTGTGCTAGATGAACGAACGTCTCTCCACATGATCAGTTCTGAGAGATATGTGTGTATGAAAGCCGTCCTTCATCTAGCTTGTTGGGAACACAAAGTTTGTTTTCAATTGCAAACTCCACTCCATATATATATACGGAGGTACTAGCTCCAACTCGGTTTTACAGTGAAAACCGAAGGAACTTCAAACCGGCACTAGGAAAGAGACTGAGAAACCAGAGTAAAAGTTTCCCCTGCAACCCGTTCCCTTTGTGCTAGATGAACGAACGTCTCTCCAGATGCTCAGTTCTGAGAGATAAGTGTGTGTGAAAGCCTTCCTTCACCTAGCATGTTGGGAACACAAAGTTCCTTTTCAGTTGCAAACTCCACTCCATACATATATATGGGGAGGTACTAACTCCAACACGGTTTTACAGTGAAAACTGCAGGAACTTCAAACCTGCACTAGGAAAAGACTGAGAAACCAGAGTAAAAGTTTCTCCTGCAACCCGTTCCATTTGTGCTAGATGAACGAACGTCTCTCCAAATTCTAAATTCTGAGAGATAAGTGTGTGTGAATGTCGTCCTTCACCTAGCTTGTTGGGAACACAAAGTTTCTTTTCAGTTCCAAACTCCACTCCATTCATATATATGGGTAGGTACTAGCTCCAAATCTGTTTTATAGTGAAAACTGCAGGAACTTCAAACCGGCACTAGGAAACAGGCTGAGAAACCAGAGTAAAAGTTTCTCCTGCAAACCGTTCTCTTTGTGCTAGATGAACGAACATCTCTCCACTTGCTCAATTCTGAGAGATAAGTGTGTGTGAAAGCCGTCCTTCACCTAGCTTGTTGGGAACACAAATTTTCTCTTCAGATGCAAACTTCACTCGATACATATATATGGGGAGGTACTAGCTCGAACTCGTTTTTACAGTGAAAACTGCAGGAACTTCAAACCGGCACTAGGAAACAGACTGAGAAACCAGAGTAAAAGTTTCCCCTGCAACACGTTCCCTTTGTGCTAGATGAACGAACGTCTCTCCACATGCTCAGTTCTGAGAGATAAATGTGTGTGAAAGCCGTCCTTCACCTACCTTGTTGGGAACACAAAGTTTCTTTTCATTTGCAAACTCCACTCCATACATATATATGGGGAGGTACGAGCTCCAACTCGGTTATACAGTGAAATCTGCAGGAACTTCAAACCGGCACTAGGAAACAGACTGAGAAACCAGAGTAAAAGTTTCTCCTGCAAACCGTTCACTTCGTGCTGGATGAACGAACGTCTCTCCACATGCACAGTTCTGAGAGATATGTGTGTGTGAAAGCCGTCATTCAACTAGCTTGTAGGGAACACAAAGTTTTTTTTCAGTTGCAAACTCCACTCCATACATATATATGGGGAGGTACTAACTCCAACGTGGTTTTACAGTGAAAACTGCAGGAACTTCAAACCGGCACTAGGAAACAGACTGAGAAAGCAGAGTAAAATTTTCACCTGCAACCCATTCCCTTTGAGGTAGATGAACGAACGTCTCTCCACACGCTCAGTTCTGAGAGATAAGTGTGTGTGAAAGCCGTCTTTCACCTAGCTTGTTTGGAACACAAAGTTTCTTTTCAGTTCCAAATTCCACTCCATACATATATATGGGGAGGTACAAGCTCCAAATCTGTTTTACAGTGAAAACTGCAGGAACTTCAAACCGGCACTAGGAAACAGACAGAGAAACCAGAGTAAAAGTTTCCCCTTCAACCCGTTCCATTTGTGCTAGATGAACGAACGTCTCTCCAGTTGCTCAGTTCTGAGAGATAAGTGTGTGTGAAAGCCTTCCTTCACCTAGCTTGTTGGGAACACAAAGTTCCTTTTCAGTTGCAAACTCCACTCCATACATATATATGGGGAGGTACTAACTCCAACACGGTTTTACAGTGAAAACTGCAGGAACTTCAAACCGGCACTAGGAAATGACTGAGAAACCAGAGTAAAAGTTTCTCCTGCAACCCGTTCCATTTGTGCTAGATGAACGAACGTCTCTCCAAATTCTAAATTCTGAGAGATAAGTGTGTGTGAATGTCGTCCTTCACCTAGCTTGTTGGGAACACAAAGTTTCTTTTCAGTTCCAAACTCCACTCCATTCATATATATGGGTAGGTACTAGCTCCAACTCTGTTTTATAGTGAAAACTGCAGGAACTTCAAACCGGCACTAGGAAACAGGCTGAGAAACCAGAGTAAAAGTTTCTCCTGCAAACCGTTCCCTTTGTGCTAGATGAACGAACGTCTCTCCACTTGCTCAATTCTGAGAGATAAGTGTGTGTGAAAGCCGTCCTTCACCTAGCTTGTTGGGAACACAAATTTTCTCTTCAGATGCAAACTTCACTCGATACATATATATGGGGAGGTACTAGCTCGAACTCGTTTTTACAGTGAAAACTGCAGGAACTTCAAACCGGCACTAGGAAACAGACTGAGAAACCAGAGTAAAAGTTTCTCCTGCAACCCGTTCCCTTTGAGCTAGATGAACGAACGTCTCTCCACTTGCTGATTTCTGAGAGATAAATGTGTGTGAAAGCCGTCCTTCACCTAGCTTGTTGGGAACACAAAGTTTCCCTTCAGTTACAAACTCCACTCCATACATATATATGGGGAGGTACTAGCTCCAACTCGGTTTTACAGTGAAATCTGCAGGAACTTCAAACCGGCACTAGAAAACAGACTGAGAAACCAGAGTAAAAGTTTCTCCTGCAATCCATTCCTTTTGTGCTAGATGAACGAACGTCTCACCACATGCTCAGTTCTGAGAGATAAGTGTGTGTGAAAGCCGTCGTTCACCTAGCTTGTTGGGAACACAAAGTTTCTTTTCAGTTGCAAACCCCACTCCATACATATATATGGGGAAGTACAAGCTCCAACTCGGTTTTACAGTGAAAACTGCAGGAACTTCAAACCGACACGAGGAAACAGACTGAGAAACCAGAGTAAAAGTTTCCCCTGCAACCCGTTCCCTTTGTGCTAGATGAACGAACGTCTCTCCACATGCTCAGTTCTGAGAGATAAATGTGTGTGAAAGCCGTCCTTCACCTACCTTGTTGGGAACACAAAGTTTCTTTTCATTTGCAAACTCCACTCCATACATATATATGGGGAGGTACGAGCTCCAACTCGGTTATACAGTGAAATCTGCAGGAAGTTCAAACCGGCACTAGGAAATAGACTGAGAAACCAGAGTAAAAGTTTCTCCTGCAACCCGTTCCCTTTCTGCTAGATGAACGAACGTCTCTCTACTTGCTCATTTCTGAGAGATAAGTGTGTGTGAAAGCCGTCCTTCACCTAGCTTCTTGGGAACACAAAGATTCTCTTAAGTTGCAAACCCCACTCCATACATATATATGGGGAGGTACTAGTTCCAACACGGTTTTACAGTGAAAACTGCAGGAACTTCAATCCGGCACTAGGAACCACACTGGGAAACCAGAGTAAAAGTTTCTCCTGCAAACCGTTCACTTCGTGCTGGATGAACGAACGTCTCTCCACATGCACAGTTCTGAGAGATATGTGTGTGTGAAAGCCGTACTTCACCTAGCTTGTTGGGAACAAAAGTTTCTCTTCAGTTGCAAATTCCACTCCATAAATATATAAGGGGAGGAGCTAGCTCCAACTCGGTTTTACAGTGAAATCTGCCGGAACATCAAACCGGCACTAGGAAACAGACTGAGAAACCAGAGTAAAAGTTTCTCCTGCAACCCGTTCCCTTTGTGCGAGATGAACGAACATCTCTCCACATGATCAGTTCTGAGAGATATGTGTGTATGAAAGCCGTCCTTCATCTAGCTTGTTGGGAACACAAAGTTTTTTTTCAATTGCAAACTCCACTCCATATATATATACGGAGGTACTAGCTCCAACTCGGTTTTACAGTGAAAACCGAAGGAACTTCAAACCGGCACTAGGAAAGAGACTGAGAAACCAGAGTAAAAGTTTCCCCTGCAACCCGTTCCCTTTGTGCTAGATGAACGAACGTCTCTCCAGATGCTCAGTTCTGAGAGATAAGTGTGTGTGAAAGCCTTCCTTCACCTAGCTTGTTGGGAACACAAAGTTCCTTTTAAGTTGCAAACTCCAATCCATACATATATATGGGGAGGTACTAACTCCAACACGGTTTTACAGTGAAAACTGCAGGAACTTCAAACCGGCACTAGGAACAGACTGAGAAACCAGAGTAAAAGTTTCTCCCGTAACCCGTTCCTTTTGTGCTTGATGAACGAACGTCTCTCCACTTGCTCAGTTCTGAGAGATAAATGTGTCTGAAAGCCGTCCTTCACCTAGCTTGTTGGGAACACAAAGTTTCTCTTCAGTTGCAAACTCCACTCCATACATATATATGGGGAGGTACTAGCTCCAACTCGGTTTTACAGTGAAAACTGCAGGAACTTCAAACCGTCACTAGGAAACAGACTGAGAAACCAGAGTAAAATTTCCTCCAGCAACCCGTTCCCTTTTTTGCTAGATGAAAGAACGTCTCTCCAAATGCTCAGTTCTGAGAGATAAGTGTGTGTGAAGCCGTCGTTCACCTAGCTTGTTGGGAACACAAAGTTTCTTTTCAGTTGCAAACCCCACTCCATACATATATATGGGGAGGTACAAGCTCCAACTCGGTTTTAAAGTGGAAACTGCAGGAACTTCAAACCGGCACTAGGAAACACACTGAGAAACCAGAGTAAAAGTTTCTCCTGCAAATCGTTCCCTTTGTGCTAGATGAACAAACGTCTCTCCACATGCTCAGTTCTGAGAGATAAATGTGTGTGAAAGCCGTCCTTCACCTACCTTGTTGGGAACACAAAGTTTCTTTTCAGATGCAAACTCCACTCCATACATATATATGGGTAGGTACGAGCTCCAACTCGGTTTTACAGTGAAAATTGCAGGAACTTCAAACCGGCACTAGGAAATAGACTGAGAAACCAGAGTAAAAGTTTCTCCTGCAACCCGTTCCCTTTGTGCTAGATGAACGAACGACTCTCTACTTGCTCATTTCTGAGAGATAAGTGTGTGTGAAAGCCTTACTTCACCTAGCTTGTTGGGAACACAAAGTTCCTTTTCAGTTGCAAACTCCACTCCATACATATATATGGGGAGGTACTAACTCCAACACGGTTTTACAGTGAAAACTGCAGGAACTTCAAACCGGCACTTGGAACAGACTGAGAAACCAGAGTAAAAGTTTCTCCTGCAACCCGTTCCATTTGTGCTAGATGAACGAACGTCTCTCCAAATTCTATATTCTGAGAGATAAGTGTGTGTGAAGCCGTCGTTCACCTAGCTTGTTGGGAACACAAAGTTTCTTTTCAGTTCCAAACCCCACTCCATACATATATATGGGGAGGTACAAGCTCCAACTCGGTTTTAAAGTGGAAACTGCAGGAACTTCAAACCGGCACTAGGAAACACACTGAGAAACCAGAGTAAAAGTTTCTCCTGCAAATCGTTCCCTTTGTGCTAGATGAACAAACGTCTCTCCACATGCTCAGTTCTGAGAGATAAATGTGTGTGAAAGCCGTCCTTCACCTACCTTGTTGGGAACACAAAGTTTCTTTTCAGATGCAAACTCCACTCCATACATATATATGGGTAGGTACGAGCTCCAACTCGGTTTTACAGTGAAAATTGCAGGATCTTCAAACCGGCACTAGGAAATAGACTGAGAAACCAGAGTAAAAGTTTCTCCTGCAACCCGTTCCCTTTGTGCTAGATGAACGAACGACTCTCTACTTGCTCATTTCTGAGAGATAAGTGTGTGTGAAAGCCTTACTTCACCTAGCTTGTTGGGAACACAAAGTTTCTTTTCAGTTCCAAACTCCACTCCATTCATATATATGGGGAGGTACTAGCTCCAACTCTGTTTTATATTGAAAACTACAGGAACTTCAAACCGGCACTAGGAAACAGGCTGAGAAACCAGAGTAAATGTTTCTCCTGCAACCCGTTCTTTTTGCTAGATGAACGAACGTCTCTCCACTTGCTCAATTCTGAGAGATAAGTGTGTGTGAAAGCATTCCTTCACCTAGCTTGTTGGGAACACAAAGTTTCTTTTCAGTTGCAAACCCCACTCCATACATATATATGGGGAGGTACAAGCTCCAACTCGGTTTTAAAGTGGAAACTGCAGGAACTTCAAACCGGCACTACGAAACACACTGAGAAACCAGAGTAAAATTTCTCCTGCAAACCGTTCCCTTTGTGCTAGATGAACGAACGTCTCTCCTCATGCTCAGTTCTGAGAGATAAGTGTGTGTGAAGGCCGTCCTTCACCTAGCTTGTTGGGAACACAAAGTTTCTCTTCAGTTGCCAACTCCACTCCTTACATATATATGGGGAGGTAATAGCTCCAACTCGGTTTTACAGTGAAAACCGCAGGAACCTCAAACCGGCACTAGGAAACAGACTGAGATACCAGAGTAAAAGTTTCTCCTGCAACCCGTTCCATTTGTGCTAGATGAACGAACGTCTCTCCACATGCTCGGTTCTGAGAGATAAGTGTGTTTGAAAGCCGTCCTTCACGTAGCTTGTTGGGAACACAAAGTTTCTCTACAGTTGCAAACTCCACTCCATACATATATAAGGGGAGGAACTAGCTCCAACACGGTTTTACAGTGAAATCTGCCGGAACTTCAAACCGGCACTAGGAAACAGACTGAGAAACCAGAGTAAAAGTTTCTGCTGCAACCCGTTCATTTTGTGCTAGATAAACGAACGTCTCTCCACATGCTCAGTTCTGAGAGATAAGTGTGTGTGAAAGCCGTACTTCACCTAGCTTGTTGGGAACAAAAAGTTTCTCTTCAGTTGCAAATTCCACTCCATACATATATAAGGGGAGGAACTAGCTCCAACTCGGTTTTACAGTGAAATCTGCCTGAACATCAAACCGGCACTAGGAAACAGACTGAGAAACCAGAGTAAAAGTTTCTCCTGCAACCCGTTCCCTTTGTGCTAGATGAACGAACGTCTCTCCACATGATCAGTTCTGAGAGATATGTGTGTATGAAAGCCGTCCTTCATCTAGCTTGTTGGGAACACAAAGTTTGTTTTCAATTGCAAACTCCACTCCATATATATATACGGAGGTACTAGCTCCAACTCGGTTTTACAGTGAAAACCGAAGGAACTTCAAACCGGCACTAGGAAAGAGACTGAGAAACCAGAGTAAAAGTTTCCCCTGCAACCCGTTCCCTTTGTGCTAGATGAACGAACGTCTCTCCAGATGCTCAGTTCTGAGAGATAAGTGTGTGTGAAAGCCTTCCTTCACCTAGCATGTTGGGAACACAAAGTTCCTTTTCAGTTGCAAACTCCACTCCATACATATATATGGGGAGGTACTAACTCCAACACGGTTTTACAGTGAAAACTGCAGGAACTTCAAACCTGCACTAGGAAAAGACTGAGAAACCAGAGTAAAAGTTTCTCCTGCAACCCGTTCCATTTGTGCTAGATGAACGAACGTCTCTCCAAATTCTAAATTCTGAGAGATAAGTGTGTGTGAATGTCGTCCTTCACCTAGCTTGTTGGGAACACAAAGTTTCTTTTCAGTTCCAAACTCCACTCCATTCATATATATGGGTAGGTACTAGCTCCAACTCTGTTTTATAGTGAAAACTGCAGGAACTTCAAACCGGCACTAGGAAACAGGCTGAGAAACCAGAGTAAAAGTTTCTCCTGCAAACCGTTCTCTTTGTGCTAGATGAACGAACGTCTCCCCACATGCTCAATTCTGAGAGATAAGTGTGTGTGAAAGCCGTCCTTCACCTAGCTTGTTGGGAACACAAATTTTCTCTTCAGATGCAAACTTCACTCGATACATATATATGGGGAGGTACTAGCTCGAACTCGTTTTTACAGTGAAAACTGCAGGAACTTCAAACCGGCACTAGGAAACAGACTGAGAAACCAGAGTAAAAGTTTCCCCTGCAACACGTTCCCTTTGTGCTAGATGAACGAACGTCTCTCCACATGCTCAGTTCTGAGAGATAAATGTGTGTGAAAGCCGTCCTTCACCTACCTTGTTGGGAACACAAAGTTTCTTTTCATTTGCAAACTCCACTCCATACATATATATGGGGAGGTACGAGCTCCAACTCGGTTATACAGTGAAATCTGCAGGAACTTCAAACCGGCACTAGGAAACAGACTGAGAAACCAGAGTAAAAGTTTCTCCTGCAACCCGTTCCCTTTCTGCTAGATGAACGAACGTCTCTCTACTTGCTCATTTCTGAGAGATAAGTGTGTGTGAAAGCCGTCCTTCACCTAGCTTCTTGGGAACACAAAGATTCTCTTAAGTTGCAAACCCCACTCCATACATATATATGGGGAGGTACTAGTTCCAACACGGTTTTACAGTGAAAACTGCAGGAACTTCAAACCGGCAATAGGAACCACACTGGGAAACCAGAGTAAAAGTTTCTCCTGCAAACCGTTCACTTCGTGCTGGATGAACGAACGTCTCTCCACATGCACAGTTCTGAGAGATATGTGTGTGTGAAAGCCGTCATTCAACTAGCTTGTAGGGAACACAAAGTTTCTTTTCAGTTGCAAACTCCACTCCATACATATATATGGGGAGGTACTAACTCCAACGTGGTTTTACAGTGAAAACTGCAGGAACTTCAAACCGGCACTAGGAAACAGACTGAGAAAGCAGAGTAAAATTTTCACCTGCAACCCATTCCCTTTGAGGTAGATGAACGAACGTCTCTCCACACGCTCAGTTCTGAGAGATAAGTGTGTGTGAAAGCCGTCTTTCACCTAGCTTGTTTGGAACACAAAGTTTCTTTTCAGTTCCAAATTCCACTCCATACATATATATGGGGAGGTACAAGCTCCAAATCTGTTTTACAGTGAAAACTGCAGGAACTTCAAACCGGCACTAGGAAACAGACAGAGAAACCAGAGTAAAAGTTTCCCCTTCAACCCGTTCCATTTGTGCTAGATGAACGAACGTCTCTCCAGTTGCTCAGTTCTGAGAGATAAGTGTGTGTGAAAGCCTTCCTTCACCTAGCTTGTTGGGAACACAAAGTTCCTTTTCAGTTGCAAACTCCACTCCATACATATATATGGGGAGGTATTAACTCCAACACGGTTTTACAGTGAAAACTGCAGGAACTTCAAACCGGCACTAGGAAATGACTGAGAAACCAGAGTAAAAGTTTCTCCTGCAACCCGTTCCATTTGTGCTAGATGAACGAACGTCTCTCCAAATTCTAAATTCTGAGAGATAAGTGTGTGTGAATGTCGTCCTTCACCTAGCTTGTTGGGAACACAAAGTTTCTTTTCAGTTCCAAACTCCACTCCATTCATATATATGGGTAGGTACTAGCTCCAACTCTGTTTTATAGTGAAAACTGCAGGAACTTCAAACCGGCACTAGGAAACAGGCTGAGAAACCAGAGTAAAAGTTTCTCCTGCAAACCGTTCCTTTTGTGCTAGATGAACGAACGTCTCTCCACTTGCTCAATTCTGAGAGATAAGTGTGTGTGAAAGCCGTCCTTCACCTAGCTTGTTGGGAACACAAATTTTCTCTTCAGATGCAAACTTCACTCGATACATATATATGGGGAGGTACTAGCTCGAACTCGTTTTTACAGTGAAAACTGCAGGAACTTCAAACCGGCACTAGGAAACAGACTGAGAAACCAGAGTAAAAGTTTCTCCTGCAACCCGTTCCCTTTGAGCTAGATGAACGAACGTCTCTCCACTTGCTGATTTCTGAGAGATAAATGTGTGTGAAAGCCGTCCTTCACCTAGCTTGTTGGGAACGCAAAGTTTCCCTTCAGTTACAAACTCCACTCCATACATACATATGGGGAGGTACTAGCTCCAACTCGGTTTTACAGTGAAATCTGCAGGAACTTCAAACCGGCACTAGAAAACAGACTGAGAAACCAGAGTAAAAGTTTCTCCTGCAATCCATTCCTTTTGTGCTAGATGAACGAACGTCTCACCACATGCTCAGTTCTGAGAGATAAGTGTGTGTGAAAGCCGTCCTTCACCTAGCTTGTTGGGAACACAAATTTTCTCTTCAGATGCAAACTTCACTCGATACATATATATGGGGAGGTACTAGCTCGAACTCGTTTTTACAGTGAAAACTGCAGGAACTTCAAACCGGCACTAGGAAACAGACTGAGAAACCAGAGTAAAAGTTTCCCCTGCAACACGTTCCCTTTGTGCTAGATGAACGAACGTCTCTCCACATGCTCAGTTCTGAGAGATAAATGTGTGTGAAAGCCGTCCTTCACCTACCTTGTTGGGAACACAAAGTTTCTTTTCATTTGCAAACTCCACTCCATACATATATATGGGGAGGTACGAGCTCCAACTCGGTTATACAGTGAAATCTGCAGGAACTTCAAACCGGCACTAGGAAACAGACTGAGAAACCAGAGTAAAAGTTTCTCCTGCAACCCGTTCCCTTTCTGCTAGATGAACGAACGTCTCTCTACTTGCTCATTTCTGAGAGATAAGTGTGTGTGAAAGCCGTCCTTCACCTAGCTTCTTGGGAACACAAAGATTCTCTTAAGTTGCAAACCCCACTCCATACATATATATGGGGAGGTACTAGTTCCAACACGGTTTTACAGTGAAAACTGCAGGAACTTCAAACCGGCAATAGGAACCACACTGGGAAACCAGAGTAAAAGTTTCTCCTGCAAACCGTTCACTTCGTGCTGGATGAACGAACGTCTCTCCACATGCACAGTTCTGAGAGATATGTGTGTGTGAAAGCCGTCATTCAACTAGCTTGTAGGGAACACAAAGTTTCTTTTCAGTTGCAAACTCCACTCCATACATATATATGGGGAGGTACTAACTCCAACGTGGTTTTACAGTGAAAACTGCAGGAACTTCAAACCGGCACTAGGAAACAGACTGAGAAAGCAGAGTAAAATTTTCACCTGCAACCCATTCCCTTTGAGGTAGATGAACGAACGTCTCTCCACACGCTCAGTTCTGAGAGATAAGTGTGTGTGAAAGCCGTCTTTCACCTAGCTTGTTTGGAACACAAAGTTTCTTTTCAGTTCCAAATTCCACTCCATACATATATATGGGGAGGTACAAGCTCCAAATCTGTTTTACAGTGAAAACTGCAGGAACTTCAAACCGGCACTAGGAAACAGACAGAGAAACCAGAGTAAAAGTTTCCCCTTCAACCCGTTCCATTTGTGCTAGATGAACGAACGTCTCTCCAGTTGCTCAGTTCTGAGAGATAAGTGTGTGTGAAAGCCTTCCTTCACCTAGCTTGTTGGGAACACAAAGTTCCTTTTCAGTTG
Organism: Camelus bactrianus; assembly: GCF_048773025.1. Lineage (NCBI taxonomy): Eukaryota > Metazoa > Chordata > Mammalia > Artiodactyla > Camelidae > Camelus > Camelus bactrianus. The sequence continues at coordinate 3,725,395 of NC_133566.1, forward strand.
CAAACTCCACTCCATACATATATATGGGGAGGTATTAACTCCAACACGGTTTTACAGTGAAAACTGCAGGAACTTCAAACCGGCACTAGGAAATGACTGAGAAACCAGAGTAAAAGTTTCTCCTGCAACCCGTTCCATTTGTGCTAGATGAACGAACGTCTCTCCAAATTCTAAATTCTGAGAGATAAGTGTGTGTGAATGTCGTCCTTCACCTAGCTTGTTGGGAACACAAAGTTTCTTTTCAGTTCCAAACTCCACTCCATTCATATATATGGGTAGGTACTAGCTCCAACTCTGTTTTATAGTGAAAACTGCAGGAACTTCAAACCGGCACTAGGAAACAGGCTGAGAAACCAGAGTAAAAGTTTCTCCTGCAAACCGTTCCTTTTGTGCTAGATGAACGAACGTCTCTCCACTTGCTCAATTCTGAGAGATAAGTGTGTGTGAAAGCCGTCCTTCACCTAGCTTGTTGGGAACACAAATTTTCTCTTCAGATGCAAACTTCACTCGATACATATATATGGGGAGGTACTAGCTCGAACTCGTTTTTACAGTGAAAACTGCAGGAACTTCAAACCGGCACTAGGAAACAGACTGAGAAACCAGAGTAAAAGTTTCTCCTGCAACCCGTTCCCTTTGAGCTAGATGAACGAACGTCTCTCCACTTGCTGATTTCTGAGAGATAAATGTGTGTGAAAGCCGTCCTTCACCTAGCTTGTTGGGAACGCAAAGTTTCCCTTCAGTTACAAACTCCACTCCATACATACATATGGGGAGGTACTAGCTCCAACTCGGTTTTACAGTGAAATCTGCAGGAACTTCAAACCGGCACTAGAAAACAGACTGAGAAACCAGAGTAAAAGTTTCTCCTGCAATCCATTCCTTTTGTGCTAGATGAACGAACGTCTCACCACATGCTCAGTTCTGAGAGATAAGTGTGTGTGAAAGCCGTCGTTCACCTAGCTTGTTGGGAACACAAAGTTTCTTTTCAGTTACAAACCCCACTCCATACATATATATGGGGAAGTACAAGCTCCAACTCGGTTTTACAGTGAAAACTGCAGGAACTTCAAACCGACACGAGGAAACAGACTGAGAAACCAGAGTAAAAGTTTCCCCTGCAACCCGTTCCCTTTGTGCTAGATGAACGAACGTCTCTCCACATGCTCAGTTCTGAGAGATAAATGTGTGTGAAAGCCGTCCTTCACCTACCTTGTTGGGAACACAAAGTTTCTTTTCATTTGCAAACTCCACTCCATACATATATATGGGGAGGTACGAGCTCCAACTCGGTTATACAGTGAAATCTGCAGGAACTTCAAACAGGCACTAGGAAATAGACTGAGAAACCAGAGTAAAAGTTTCTCCTGCAACCCGTTCCCTTTCTGCTAGATGAACGAACGTCTCTCTACTTGCTCGTTTCTGAGAGATAAGTGTGTGTGAAAGCCGTCCTTCACCTAGCTTCTTGGGAACACAAAGATTCTCTTAAGTTGCAAACCCCACTCCATACATATATATGGGGAGGTACTAGTTCCAACACGGTTTTACAGTGAAAACTGCAGGAACTTCAATCCGGCACTAGGAACCACACTGGGAAACCAGAGTAAAAGTTTCTCCTGCAAACCGTTCACTTCGTGCTGGATGAACGAACGTCTCTCCACATGCACAGTTCTGAGAGATATGTGTGTGTGAAAGCCGTCATTCAACTAGATTGTAGGGAACACAAAGTTTCTTTTCAGTTGCAAACTCCACTCCATACATATATATGGGGAGGTACTTACTCCAACGTGGTTTTACAGTGAAAACTGCAGGAACTTCAAACCGGCACTAGGAAACATACTGAGAAACCAGAGTAAAAGTTTCTCCTGCAACCCGTTCCATTTGTGCTAGATGAACGAATTTTTCTCCACATGCTCAGTTCTGAGAGATAAGTGTGTGTGAAAGCCGTCCTTCACCTAGCTTGTTTGGAACACAAAGTTTCTTTTCAGTTCCAAATTCCACTCCATACATATATATGGGGAGGTACAAGCTCCAAATCTGTTTTACAGTGAAAACTGCAGGAACTTCAAACCGGCACTAGGAAACAGACTGAGAAACCAGAGTAAAAGTTCCTCCAGCAACCCGTTCCCTTTGTGCTTGATGAACGAACGTCTCTCCACTTGCTCAGTTCTGAGAGATAAATGTGTCTGAAAGCCGTCCTTCACCTAGCTTGTTGGGAACACAAAGTTTCTCTTCAGTTGCAAACTCCACTCCATACATATATATGGGGAAGTACTAGCTCCTACTCTGTTTTACAGTGAAAACTGCAGGAACTTCAAACCGGCACTAGGAAACAGACTGAGAAACCAGAGTAAAATTCCTCCAGCAACCCGTTCCCTTTGTGCTAGATGAAAGAACGTCTCTCCACATGCTCAGTTCTGAGGGATAAGTGTGTGTGAAAGCCGTCCTTCACCTAGCTTGTTGGGAACACAAAGTTTCTCTTCAGTTGCAAACTCCACTCCATACATATATATGGGGAGGTACTAACTCCAACTCGGTTTTACAGTGGAAACTGCAGGAACTTCAAACCGGCACTAGGAAACAGGCTGAGAAACCAGAGTAAAAGTTTCTCCTGCAACCAGTTCCCTTTGTGCTAGATGAACGAACGTCTCACCACATGCTCAGTTCTGAGAGATAAGTGTGTGTGAAAGCCCTCCTTCACGTAACTTGTTGGGAACACAAAGTTTTTCTTCAGTTTCAAACTCCACTCCATACATATATATGGGGAGGTTCTAGCTTCAACTCAGTTTTACAGTGAAAACTGCAGAAACTTCAAACCGGCACTAGGAAACAGACAGAGAAACCAGAGTAAAAGTTTCTCCTGCAACCCGTTCCTTTCTGCTAGATGAACGAACGTCTCTCCACATGCTCAGTTCTGAGAGATAAGTGTGTGTGAAAGCCGTCCTTCACCTGGCTTGTTGGGAACACAAAGTTTCTTTTCAGTTGCAAACTCCACTCCATACATATATATGGGGAGGTACTAGCTCCAACTCGGTTTTACAGTGAAAACTGCAGGAATTTCAAACCGGCACTAGGAAACAGACTGAGAAACCAGAGTAAAAGTTTCTCCTGCAACCTGTTCTTTTGTGCTAGATGAACGAACTTCTCTCCACATGCTAGGTTCTGAGAGATATGTGTGTGTGAAAGCCGTCTTTCACCTACCTTGTTGGGAACACAAAGTTTCTTTTCAGTTGCAAACACCACTCCATACATATATATGGGGAGGTACTAGCTCCAACTCGGTTTAACAGTGAAAACTGCAGGAACTTCAAACCGGCACTAGGAAACACACTGAGAAACCAGAGTAAAAGTTTCTCCTGCAACCCGTTCCTTTGTGCTAGATGAACGAACGTCTCTCCACATGCTCAGTTCTGAGAGATAAGTGTGTGTGAAAGCCTTCCTTCACCTAGCTTGTTGGGAACAGTATGTTTATTTTCAATTGCAAACTCCATTCCATACATATATATGGGGAGTTACTAGCTCCAACTCGGTTTTACAGTGAAAACTGCAGAAAATTCAAAAAGGCACTAGGAAACAGACTGAGAAACCAGAGAAAAAATTTCTCCTGCAACCCGTTCCCTTTGTGCTAGATGAACGAAAGACTCTCCAAATTCTCACTTCTGAGAGATAAGTGTGTGTGAAAGCCGTCCTTCACCTAGCTTGTTGGGAACACAAAGTTTCTTTTCAATTGCAAACTCCACTCCATACATATATATGGGGAGGTACAAACTCCAACTCGATTTTACTGTGAAAACCGCAGGAACTTCAAACCGGCACTTGGAAACAGACTGAGAAACCAGAGTAAAATTTTCTCCTGCAACCCGTTCCTTTGTGCTAGATGAACGAACGTCTCTCCACATGCTCAGTTCTGAGAGATATGTGTGTGTGAAAGCCGACCTTCACCTACCTTGTTGGGAACACAAAGTTTCTTTTCAGTTGCAAACTCCACTCCATACATATAAACGGGGAGGAAATAGCTCCAACTTCATTTTACAGTGAAATCTGCCGGAAATTCAAACCGGCACTAGGAAACAGACTGAGAAACCTGAGTAAAAGTTTCTGCTGCAACACGTTCCCTTTGTGCTAGATGAACGAAAGTCTCTCCACATGCTCAGTTCTGAGAGATAAGTGTGTGTGAAAGCCGTCCTTCACCTAGCTTGTTGGGAACACAAAGTTTCTTTTCAGTTCCAAACTCCACTCCATACACATATATGGGGAGGTACTAGCTCCAACTCGGTTTTACAGTGAAAACTGCAGGAACTTCAAACCGGCACTAGGAAACAGACTGAGAATCCAGAGTAAAAGTTTCTCCTGCAACCCGTTCCCTTTGTGCTAGATGAACGAACGTCTCTCCACATGCTCAGTTCGGAGAGATAAATGTGTGTGAAAGCCACCCTTCACCTAGCTTGTTGGGAACACAAAGTTTCTCTTCAGTTGCAAACTCCACTCCATACATATATATGGGGAGGTACTAGCTCCAACTCGGTTTTACAGTGAAAACTGCAGGAACTTCAAACAGGCACTAGGAAACAGACTGAGAAACCAGAGTAAAAGTTTCTCCTGCAACCCGTTCCCTTTGTGCTAGATGAACGAACGTCTTTCCACATGCTCAATTCTGGGAGATATGTGTGTGTGAAAGGCGTCCTTCACCTAGCTTGTTGGGAACAAAAAGTTTCTTTTCAATTGCAAACTCCTCTCCATACATTATATGGGGAGGTACTAACTCCAACTCGATTTTACAGTGAAAATCGCAGGAACTTCAAACCGGCACTAGGAAACAGACTGAGAAACCAGAGTAAAAGTTTCTCCTGCAACCCGTTCCTTTTTGCTAGATGAACGAACGTCTCTCCACATGCTAAGTTCTGAGAGATAAGTGTGTGTGAAAGCCGTCCTTCAACTAGCTTGTTGGGAACACAAAGTTTCTTTTCAGTTGCAAACTCCACTCCATACATATATATGGGGAGGTACTAGCTCCAACACGGTTTTACAGTGAAAACTACAGAAATTTCAAACCGGCACTATTAAACAGACTGAGAAATCAGAGAAAAAGTTTCTCGTGCAACCCGTTCCCTTTTTGCTAGATTAACGAACGTCTCTCCAAATTCTCAGTTCTGAGAGATAAGTGTGTGTGAAAGCCGTCCTTCACCTAGCTTGTTGGGAACACAAAGTTTCTTTTCAGTTCCAAACTCCACTCCATACACATATATGGGGATGTACTAGCTACAACTCGGTTTTACAGTGAAAACTGCAGGAACTTCAAACCGGCACTAGGAAACAGACTGAGAAACCAGAGAAAAAATTTCTCCTGCAACCCGTTTACTTTGTGCTAGATGAACGAAAGTCTATCCACATGCTCAGTTCTGAGAGATAAGTGTGTGTGAAAGCCGTCCTTCACCTTGCTTGTTGGGAACACAAAGTTTCTTTTCAATTGCAAACTCCACTCCATACATATATATGGGGAGGTACTAGCTCCAACTCGGTTTTACAGTGAAAACTACAGGAACTTCAAACCGGCACTAGGAAACAGACTGAGAAACCAGAGTAAAAGTTTCTCCTGCAACCCGTTCCCTTTTTGCTAGATGAACGAACGTCTCTCCACATTCTCGGTTCTGAGAGATAAGTGTGTGTGAAAGCCGTCCTTCAACTAGCTTGTTGGGAACACAAAGTTTCTCTTCAGTTGAAAACTCCACTCCATACATATATAAGGGGAGGTACTAGCTCCAAGTCGGTTTTACAGTGAAATCTGCCGGAAGTTCAAACCGGCACTAGAAAACAGACTGAGGAACCAGAGTAAAAGTTTCTCCTGCAACCCGTTCCCTTTGTGCTAGATGAACGAACGTCTATCCACATGCTCAGTTCTGAGAGATAAGTGTGTGTAAAAGCCGTCCTTCACCTAGCTTGTTGGGAACACAAAGTTTCTCTTCAGTTGCAAACTCCACTCCATACATATATATGGGGAGGTACTAGCTCCAACTCGGTTTTACAGTGAAATCCGCAGGAACTTCAAACCGGCACTAGGAAACAGACTGAGAAACCAGAGTAAAAGTTTCTCCTGCAACCCTTTCCTTTTTGCTAGATGAACGAACGTCTCTCCACATGCTCAGTTCTGAGAGATAAGTGTGTGTGAAAGCCGTCCTTCAACTAGCTTGTTGGGAACACAAAGTTTCTTTTCAGTTGCAAACTCCACTCCATACATATATATGGGGAGGTACTAGCTCCAACACTGTTTTACAGTGAAAACTACAGAAATTTCAAACCGGCACTAGGAAACAGACTGAGAAATCAGAGAAAAAGTTTCTCGTGCAACCCGTTCCCTTTTTGCTAGATGAACGAACGTCTCTCCAAATTCTCAGTTCTGAGAGATAAGTGTGTGTGAAAGCCGTCCTTCACCTAGCTTGTTGGGAACACAAAGTTTCTTTTCAGTTCCAAACTCCACTCCATACACATATATGGGGATGTACTAGCTACAACTCGGTTTTACAGTGAAAACTGCAGGAACTTCAAACCGGCACTAGGAAACAGACTGAGAAACCAGAGAAAAAATTTCTCCTGCAACCCGTTCCCTTTGTGCTAGATGAACGAAAGTCTATCCACATGCTCAGTTCTGAGAGATAAGTGTGTGTGAAAGCCGTCCTTCAACTTGCTTGTTGGGAACACAAAGTTTCTTTTCAATTGCAAACTCCAATCCATACATATATATGGGAAGGTACTAGCTCCAACTCGGTTTTACAGTGAAAACTACAGGAACTTCAAACCGGCATTAGGAAACAGACTGAGAAACCAGAGTAAAAGTTTCTCCTGCAACCCGTTCCCTTTTTGCTAGATGAACGAACCTCTCTCCACATGCTCGGTTCTGAGAGATAAGTGTGTGTGAAAGCCGTCCTTCAACTAGCTTGTTGGGAACACAAAGTTTCTCTTCAGTTGAAAACTCCACTCCATACATATATAAGGGGAGGTACTAGCTCCAAGTCGGTTTTACAGTGAAATATGCCGGAAGTTCAAACCGGCACTAGAAAACAGACTGAGGAACCAGAGTAAAAGTTTCTCCTGCAACCCGTTCCCTTTGTGCTAGATGAACGAACGTCTATACACATGCTCAGTTCTGAGAGATAAGTGTGTGTGAAAGCCGTCCTTCACCTAGCTTGTTGGGAACACAAAGTTTCTTTTCAATTGCAAACTCCAATCCATACATATATATGGGGAGGTACTAAATCCAACTCGATTTTACAGTGAAAACCGCAGGAACTTCAAACCGGCACTAGGAAAAAGACTGAGAAACCAGAGTAAAAGTTCATCCTGCAACGCGTTCCTTTTTGCTAGGTGAACGAACGTCTCTCCACATGCTCAGTTCTGAGATATAAGTGTGTGTGAAAGCCGTCCTTCACCTAGCTTGTTGGGAACACAAAGTTTCTTTTCAGTTGCAAACTCCACTCCATACATATATATGGGGAGGTACTAGCTCCAACTCGGTTTTACTGTGAAAACTACAGGAACTTCAATCCGGCATTAGGAAACAGACTGAGAAACCAGAGTAAAAGTTTCTCCTGCAACCCGTTCCCTTTTTGCTAGATGAACGAACGTCTCTCCAAATTCTCAGTTCTGAGAGATAAGTGTGTGTGAAAGCCGTCCTTCACCTAGCTTGTTGGGAACACAAAGTTTCTCTTCAGTTGCAAACTCCACTCCATACACATATATGGGGAGTTACTAGCTCCAACACTGTTTTACAGTGAAAACTGCAGAAACTTCAAACCGGCACTAGGAAACAGACTGAGAAACCAGAGAAAAAGTTTCTCCTACAACCCGTTCCCTTTCTGCTGGATGAACGAACGTCTCTCCAAATTCTCAGTTCTGAGAGATAAGTGTGTGTGAAAGCCGTCATTCACCTAGCTTGTTTGGAACACAAAGTTTCTTTTCAGTTCCAAACTCCACTCCGTACATATATATGGGGAGGTACTAGCTCCAACTCTGTTTTACAGTGAAAACTGCAGGAACTTCAAACCGGCACTAGGAAACAGACTGAGAAACCAGAGTAAAATTTTCTCCTGCAACCCGTTCCCTTTGTGCTTGATGAACGAACGTCTCTACATATGCTCAGTTCTGAGAGATAAGTGTGTGTGAAAGCCGTCCTTCACCTAGCTTGTTGGGAACACAAAGTTTCTTTTCAGTTGCAAACTCCACTCCATACATATATATGGGGAGGTACTAGGTTCAACTCGGTTTTACAGTGAAAACTGCAGGAACTTCAAACCGGCACTAGGAAACAGACGGAGAAACCAGAGAAAAAATTTCTCCTGCAACCCGTTCTCTTTGTGCTAGATGAACGAACGTCTCTCCACATGCTCAGTTCTGAGAGATAAGTGTGTGTGAAAGCCGTCCTTCACCTAGCTTCTTGGGAACACAAAGTTTCTTTTCAGTTGCAAACCCCAATCCATACATATATATGGGGAGGAAGTAGCTCCAACTCGGTTTTACAGTGAAAACTGCAGGAACTTCAAACCGGCACTAGAAAACAGACTGAGAAACCAGAGTAAAAGTTTCTCCTGCAAACCGTTCCCTTTGTGCTAGATGTACGAACGTCTATCCACATGCTCAGTTCTGAGAGATATGTGTGTGTGAAAGCCGTGCTTCACCTAGCTTGTTGGGAAGACAAAGTTTCTTTTCAATTGCAAACTCCACTCCATACATATATATGGGGAGGTACTATCTCCAACTCGATTTTACAGTGAAAACCGCAGGAACTTCAAACCGGCACTAGGAAACAGACTGAGAAACCAGAGTAAAAATTTCTCCTGCAACCCGTTCCTTTTTGCTAGATGAACGAACGTCTCTCCACATGCTCAGTTCTGAGAGATAAGTGTGTGTGAAAGCCGTCCTTCACTTAGCTTGTTGGGAACACAAAGTTTCTTTTCAGTTGGTAACTCCAATCCATGCATATATATGGGGAGGTACTAGCTCCAACTCGGTTTAACAGTGAAAACTACAGAAACTTCAAACCGGCACTAGGAAACAGACTGAGAAATCAGAGAAAAAGTTTCTCGTGCAACCCGTTCCATTTTTGTTAGATGAACGAACGTCTCTCCAAATTCTCAGTTCTGAGAGATAAGTGTGTGTGAAAGCCGTCCTTCACCTAGCTTGTTGGGAACACAAAGTTTCTTTTAAGTTCCAAACTCCAATCCATACATATATATATGGGGGTACTAGCTCCAACTCGGTTTTACAGTGATAACTGCAGGAACTTCTAACCGGCACTAGGAAACAGACTGAGAAACCAAAGTAAAAGTTTCTCCTGCTACCCGTTCGCTTTGAGCTAGATGAACGAAAGTCTCTCCACTTGCTCATTTCTGAGAGATAAGTGTGTGTGAAAGCCGTCCTTCACCTAGCTTGTTGGGAACACAAAGATTCTATTCAGTTGCAAACTCCACTCCATACATTTATATGGGGAGGTAGTAGCTCCAAATAGGTTTTACAGTGAAAACTGCAGGAACTTCAAACCGACACGAGGAAACAGACTGAGATACCAGAGTAAAAGTTTCTCCTGCTACCCGTTCGCTTTGAGCTAGATGAACGAAAGTCTCTCCACTTGCTCATTTCTGAGAGATAAGTGTGTGTGAAAGCCGTCCTTCACCTAGCTTGTTGGGAACACAAACATTCTCTTCAGTTGCAAACTCCACTCCATACATATATATGGGGAGGTACTAGCTCCAACTCGGTTTTACAGTGAAAACTGCAGGAACTTCAAACCGACACGAGGAAACAGACTGAGATACCAGAGTTAAAGTTCCTCCTGAAACCCGTTCCCTTTGTGCTAGATGAACGAAAGTCTCTCCCATGCTCAGTTCTGAGAGATAAGTGTGTGTGAAAGCCGTCCTTCACCTAGCTTGTTGGGAACACAAAGTTTCTTTTCAGTTGCAAACCCCACTCCATACATATATATGGGTAGGTACTAGCTCCAACTCTGTTTTACAGTGAAAACTGCAGGAACTTCAAACCGGCACTGGGAAACAGACTGAGAAACCAGAGTAAAATTTTCTCCTGCAAACCGTTCCCTTTGAGCTAGATGAACGAACGCCTCTCCACTTGCTAATTTCTGAGAGATAAGTGTGTTTGAAAGCCGTCCTTCTCCTAGCTTGTTGGGAACACAAAGTTTCTCTTCAGTTGCAAACTCCAATCCATACATATATATGGGGAGGTACTAGCTCCAACTCGGTTTTACAGTGTAAACTGCAGGAACTTCAAACCGGCACTAGGAAACAGACTGAGAAACCAGAGTAATATTTTCTCCTGCAACCCGTTCCCTTTGTGCTAGATGAACGAACGTCTCTCCACATGTTCAGTTCTGAGAGATAAGTGTGTGTGAAAGCCGTCCTTCAACAAGCTTGTTGGGAACACAAAGTTTCTTTTCAGTTGAAAATTCCACTCCATACATATATAAGGGGAGGTCCTAGCTCCAAGTCGGTTTTACAGTGAAATCTGCAGGAACTTCAAACCGGCACTAGAAAACAGACTGAGAAACCAGAGTAAAGGTTTCTCCTGCAACCCGTTCCATTTGTGCTAGATGAACGAAAGTCTATCCACATGCTCAGTTCTGAGAGATAAGTGTGTGTGAAAGCCGTCCTTCACCTAGCTTGTTGGGAACACAAAGTTTCTTTTCAATTGCAAACTCCACTCCATATATATATATGGGGTGGTACTAAATCCAACTCGATTTTACAGTGAAAACCGCAGGAACTTCAAACCGGCACTAGGAAACAGACTGAGAAACCAGAGTAAAAGTTTCTCCTGCAACCCGTTCCTTTTTGCTAGATGAACGGACGTCTCTCCACATGCTCATTTCTGAGAGATAAGTGTGTGTGAAAACCGTCCTTCACCTAGCTTGTTGGGAACACAAAGTTTCTTTTCAGTTGCAAACTCCACTCCATACATATATATGGGGAGGTACTAGCTCCAACTCGGTTTTACAGTGAAAACTACAGGAACTTCAAACCGGCACTAGGAAACAGACTGAGAAATCAGAGAAAAAGTTTCTCGTGCAACCCGTTCCATTTGTGCTTGATGAACGAACGTCTCTCCACATGCTCAGTTCTGAGAGATAAGTGTGTGTGAAAGCCGTCCTTCACCTAGCTTGTTGGGAACACAAAGTTTCTTTTCAGTTGCAAACTCCACTCCATACATATATATGGGGAGGTACTAGCTCCAACTCGGTTTTACAGTGAAAACTGCAGGAACTTCAAAACGGCACTAGGAAACAGACTGGGAAACCAGAGTAATAGTTTCTCCTGCAACACGTTCCCTTTGAGCTAGATGAACGAACGACTCTCCACTTGCTCATTTCTGAGAGATAAGTGTGTGTGAAAGCCGTCCTTCACCTAGCTTGTTGGGAACACAAAGTTTCTCTTAAGATGCAAACTCCACTCCATACATATATAAGGGGAGGTACTGGCTCCAACTCGGTTTTACAGTGAAAACTGCAGGAACTTCCTAAAAGCACTTGGAAACAGACTGAGAAACCTGAGTAAAAGTTTCTCCTGCAACCCGTTTACTTTGTGCTAGATGAACGAACGTCTCTCCACTTGCTCATTTCTGAGAGATAAGTGTGTGTGAAAGCCGTCCTTAACCTAGCTTGTAGGGAACACAAAGTTTTTTTCAGTTGCAAACTCCACTCCATACATATATATGGGGAGGTACTAGCTCCAACTCGGTTTTACAGTGAAAACTGCAGGAACTTCAAACCGGCACTAGGAAACAGACGGGGAAACCAGAGAAAAACTTTCTCCTGCAACCCGTTCCCTTTTTGCTAGATGAACGAACGTCTCTCCACATGCTCAGTTCTGAGAGATAAGTGTGTGTGAAAGCCGTCCTTCACCTAGCTTGTTGGGAACACAAATTTTCTTTTCAGTTGCAAACTCCACTCCATACATATATATGGGGAGGTACTAGCTCCAAATCGGTTTTACAGTGAAAACTGCAGGAACTTCAAACCGGCACTAGGAAACAGACTGAGAAACCTGAGTAAAAGTTTCTCCTGCAAACCGTTCCCTTTGTGCTAGATGAACGAACGTCTCTCCACATGCTCAGTTCTGAGAGATAAGTGTGTGTGAAAGCCGTCTTTCACCTAGCTTGTTGGGAACACAAAGTTTCTTTTCAGTTGCAAATTCCACTCCATACATATATATGGGGAGGTACTAGCTCCAACTCGGTTTTACCGTGAAAACTACAGAAACTTCAAACCGGCACAAGGAAACAGAATGAGAAATCAGAGAAAAAGTTTCTCGTGCAACCCGTTCCCTTTTTGCTAGATGAACGAACGTCTCTCCAAATTCCCAGTTCTGAGAGATAAGTGTGTGTGAAAGCCGTCCTTCACCTAGCTTGTTGGGAACACAAAGTTTCTTTTAAGTTGCAAACCCCACTCCATACATATATATGGGGAGGAACTAGCTCCAAATCGGTTTTACAGTGAAAACTGCAGGAACTACATACCGGCACTAGGAAACAGACTGAGAATCCAGAGAAAAAGTTTCTCCTGCAACCAGTTCCCTTTGTGCTAGATGAACGAACGTCTCTCCACATGCTCAGTTCTGAGATATATGTGTGTGTGATAGCCGTCCTTCACCTAGCTTGTTGGGAACACAAAGTTTCTCTTCAGTTGCAACCTCCACTCCATATATATATATGGGGAGGTACGAGCTTCAACTCGATTTTACAGTGAAAACTGCAGGAACTTCAAACCGGCACTAGGAAACAGACTGAGAAACCAGAGTAAAAGTTTCTCCTGCAACCCGTTCCTTTGTGCTAGGTGAACGAACGTCTCTCCACATGCTCGGATCTGAGAGATAAGTGTGTGTGAAAGCCGTCCTTCACCTAGCTTGTTGGGAACACAAAGTTTCTTTTAAGTTGCAAACCCCACTCCATACATATATATGGGGAGGAACTAGCTCCAACTCGGTTTTACAGTGAAATCTGCAGGAACTACATACCGGCACTAGGAAACAGACTGAGAATCCAGAGTAAAAGTTTCTCCTGCAACCCGTTCCCTTTGTGCTAGATGAACGAACGTCTCTCCACATGCTCAGTTCTGAGAGAAAAGTGTGTGTGAAAGCCGTCCTTCACCTAGCTTGTTGGGAACACAAAGTTTCTCTTCAGTTACAAACCCCACTCCATACATATATATGGGGAGGTACTAGCTCCAACTCGGTTTTACAGCGAAAACTGCAGGAACTTCAAACCGGCACTAGGAAACAAACTGAGAAAATAGAGTAAAAGTTTCTCCTGCATTCCGTTCCCTTTGTGCTAGATGAACGAACGTCTCTCCACATGCTCAGTTCTGAGGGATAAGTGTGTTTGAAAGCCGTCCTTCACCGAGCTTGTTGGGAACACAAATTTTCTCTTCAGTTGCAAAATCCACTCCATACATATATATGGGGGGGTACTAGCTCCAACTCGGTTTTACAGTGAAAACTGCAGGAACTTCAAAACGGCACTAGGAAACAGACTGGGAAACCAGAGTAAAAGTTTCTCCTGCAACACGTTCCCTTTGAGCTAGATGAACGAACGTCTCTCCACTTGCTCATTTCTGAGAGATAAGTGTGTGTGAAAGCCGTCCTTCACCTAGCTTGTTGGGAACACAAAGTTTCTCTTAAGTTGCAAACTCCACTCCATACATATATAAGGGGAGGTCCTGGCTCCAACTCGGTTTTACAGTGAAAACTGCAGGAACATCCTAAAAGCACTTGGAAACAGACTGAGAAACCTGAGTAAAAGTTTCTCCTGCAACCCGTTCCCTTTGTGCTAGATGAACGAACGTCTCTCCACTTGCTCAGTTCTGAGAGATAAGTGTGTGTGAAAGCCGTCCTTAACCTAGCTTGTAGGGAACACAAAGTTTTTCTTCAGTTGCAAACTCCACTCCATACATATATATGGGGAAGTACTAGCTACAACTCGGTTTTACAGTGAAAACTGCAGGAACTTCAAACCGGCACTAGGAAACAGACTGAGAAACCAGAGTAAAACTTTCTCCTGCAACCCGTGCCCTTTGTGCTAGATGAACGAACGTCTCTCCACATGCTCAGTTCTGAGAGATAAGTGTGTGTGGAAGCCGTCCTTCACCTAACATGTTGGGAACACAAAGTTTCTTTTCAATTGCAAACTCAACTCCATACATATATATGGGGAGGTACTAACTCCCAACTCGATTTTACAGTGAAAACCGCAGGAACTTCAAACCGGCAGTAGGAAACAGACTGAGAAACCAGAATAAAAATTTCTCCTGCAACCAGTTCCTTTTTGCTAGATGAACGAACGTCTCTCCACATGCTCAGTTCTGAGATATAAGTGTGTGTGAAAGCCGTCCTTCACCTAGCTTGTTGGGAACACAAAGTTTCTTTTCAGTTAAAAAGCCCACTCCATACATATATATGGGGAGGTACTAGCTCCAACTCGGTTTTACAGTGAAAACTACAGAAACTTCAAACCGGCACTAGGATACAGACTGAGAATTCAGAGAAATAATTTCTCCTGCAACCCGTTCCCTTTGTGCTAGATGAACGAACGTCTCTCCACATGCTCAGTTCTGAGAGATAAGTGTGTGTGAAAGCCGTCCTTCACCTAGCTTGTTGGGAACACAAAGTTTCTTTTCAGTTGCAAATTCCTCTCCATACATATATATGGGGAGGTACTAGCTCCAACTCGGTGTTACCGTGAAAACTACAGAAACTTCAAACCGGCACAAGGAAACAGACTGAGAAATCAGAGAAAAAATTTCTCCTGCAACCCGTTCCCTTTGTGCTAGATGAACGAACGTCTCTCCACATGCTCAGTTCTGAGATATATGTGTGTGTGATAGCCGTCCTTCACCTAGCTTGTTGGGAACACAAAGTTTCTCTTCAGTTGCAAACTCCACTCCATATATATATATGGGGAGGTACTAGCTTCAACTCGATTTTACAGTGAAAACTGCAGGAACTTCAAACCGGCACTAGGAAACAGACTGAGAAACCAGAGTAAAAGTTTCTCCTGCAACCCGTTCCTTTGTGCTAGATGAACGAACGTCTCTCCACATGCTCAGTTCTGAGAGATAAGTGTGTGTGAAAGCCGTCCTTCACCTAGCTTGTTGGGAACACAAAGTTTCTTTTAAGTTGCAAAACCCACTCCATACATATATATGGGGAGGAACTAGCTCCAAATCGGTTTTACAGAGAAAACTGCAGGAACTACATACCGGCACTAGGAAACAGACTGAGAATCCAGAGTAAAAGTTTCTCCTGCAACCCGTTCCCTTTGTGCTAGATGAACGAACGTCTCTCCACATGCTCAGTTCTGAGAGATAAGTGTGTGTGAAAGCCGTCCTTCACCTAGCTTGTTGGGAACACAAAGTTTCTCTTCAATTACAAACCCCACTCCATACATATATATGGGGAGGTACTAGCTCCAACTCGGTTTTACAGTGAAAACTGCAGGAACTTCAAACCGGCACTAGGAAACAGACTGAGAATATAGAGTAAAAGTTTCTCCTGCTTTCCGTTCCTTTGTGCTAGATGAACGAACGTCTCTCCACATGCTCAGTTCTGAGGGATAAGTGTGTTTGAAAGCCGTCCTTCACCGAGCTTGTTGGGAACACAAATTTTCTCTTCAGTTGCAAACTCCACTCCATACATATATATGGGGGGGTACTAGCTCCAACTCGGTTTTACAGTGAAAACTGCAGGAAATTCAAAACGGCACTAGGAAACAGACTGGGAAACCAGAGTAAAAGTTTCTCCTGCAACACGTTCCCTTTGAGCTAGATGAACGAACGTCTCTCCACTTGCTCATTTCTGAGAGATACGTGTGTGTGAAAGCCGTCCTTCACCTAGCTTGTTGGGAACACAAAGTTTCTCTTAAGTTGCAAACTCCACTCCATACATATATAAGGGGAGGTACTGGCTCCAACTCGGTTTTACAGTGAAAACTGCAGGAACTTCAAACCGGCACTAGGAAACAGACTGAGAAACCAGAGTAAAAGTTTCTCCTTCAACCAGTTCATTTTGCTAGATGAACGAACGTCTCTCCACATGCTCAGTTCTGAGAGATAAGTGTGTGTGAAAGCCGTCCTTCACCTAACATGTTGGGAACACAAAGTTTCTTTTCAATAGCAAACTCAACTCCATACATATATATGGGGAGGTACTAACTCTCAACTCGATTTTACAGTGAAAACCGCAGGAACTTCAAACCGGCAGTAGGAAACAGACTGAGAAACCAGAGTAAAAGTTTCTCCTGCAACCAGTTCATTTTTGCTAGATGAACGAACGTCTCTCCACATGCTCAGTTCTGAGAGATAAGTGTGTGTGAAAGCCGTCCTTCACCTAGCTTGTTGGGAACACAAAGTTTCTTTTCAGTTGAAAAGTCCACTCCATACATATATATGGGGAGGTACTAGCTCCAACTCGGATTTACAGTGAAAACTACAGAAACTTCAAACCGGCACTAGGATACAGACTGAGAATTCAGAGAAATAGTTTCTCCTGCAACCCGTTCCCTTTATGCTAGATGAACGAACGTCTCTCCACATGCTCAGTTCTGAGAGATAAGTGTGTGTGAATGCCGTCCTTCACCTAGCTTGTTGGGAACACAAAATTTCTCTTCAGTTGCAAACTCCACTCCATACATATATATGGGGAGGTACTAGCTCCAACTCGGTTTTACAGTGAAAATTGCAGGAACTTCAAACCGGCACTAGGAAACACACTGAGAAACCAGAGTAAAAGTTTCTCCTGCAACCCGTTCCCTTTGTGCTAGATGAACGAACGTCTCTCCACATGTTGAGTTCTGAGGGATAATTGTGTGTTAAAGCCGTACTTCACCTAGCTTTTTGAGAACAAAAAGTTTCTCTTATGTTGCAAACTGCACTCCATAAATATATATGGGGAGGTACTAGCTCCAACTCGGTTTTACAGTGAAAACTGCAGGAACTTCAAA
The DNA here is from genome assembly GCF_048773025.1 of Camelus bactrianus. Classification (NCBI taxonomy): domain Eukaryota; kingdom Metazoa; phylum Chordata; class Mammalia; order Artiodactyla; family Camelidae; genus Camelus; species Camelus bactrianus. The sequence continues at coordinate 3,742,387 of NC_133566.1, forward strand.
CCGGCACTAGAAAACAGACTGAGAAACCAGAGTAAAAGTTTCTCCTGCAACCCGTTCCCTTTGTGCTAGATGAACGAACGTCTATCCACATGCTCAGTTCTGAGAGATATGTGTGTGTGAAAGCCGTGCTTCACCTAGCTTGTTGGGAACACAAAGTTTCTTTTCAGTTGCTAACTCCAATCCATACATATATATGGGGAGGTACTAACTCCAACTCGATTTTACAGTGAAAACCGCAGGAAATTCAAACCGGCACTAGGAAACAGACTGAGAAACCAGAGTAAAAGTTTCTCCTGCAACCCGTTCCTTTTTGCTAGATGAACGAACGTCTCTCCACATGCTCAGTTCTGAGAGATAAGTGTGTGTGAAAGCCGTCCTTCACTTAGCTTGTTGGGAACACAAAGTTTCTTTTCAGTTGCTAACTCCAATCCATACATATATATGGGGAGGTAATAGCTCCAACTCGATTTTACAGTGAATACTGCAGGAACTTCAAACCGACACGAGGAAACAGACTGAGAAACCAGAGTAAAAGTTTCTCCTGCAACCCGTTCCCTTTGTGCTAGATGAACGAATGTCTGTCCACAAGCTCAGTTCTGAGAGATAAGTGTGTGTGAAAGCCGTCCTTCACCTAGCTTGTTGGGAACACAAAGTTTCTTTTCAGTTGCAAACCCCACTCCATAAATATATATGGGTAGGTACTAGCTCCAACTCTGTTTTACAGTGAAAACTGCAGGAAATTTAAACCGGCACTGAGAAACAGACTGAGAAACCAGAGTAAAAGATTCTCCTGCAACCCGTTCCCTTTGAGCTAGATGAACGAACGCCTCTTCACTTGCTAATTTCTGAGAGATAAGTGTGTGTGAAAGCCGTCCTTCACCTAGCTTGTTGGGAACACAAAGTTTCTCTTCAGTTGCAAACTCCAATCCATACATATATATGGGGAGGTACTAGCTCCAACTCGGTTTTACAGTGAAAACTGCAGGAATTTCAAACCGGCACTAGGAAACAGAGTGAGAAACCAGAGTAAAAGTTTCTCCTGCAACCCGTTCCATTTGTGCTAGATGAACGAACGTCTCTCCACATGCTCAGTTCTGAGAGATAAGTGTGGGTGAAAGCCTTCCTTCACCTAGCTTGTTGGGAACACAAAGATTCTCTTCAGTTGCAAACTCCAATCCATACATATATATGGGGAAATACTAGCTCCAACTCGGTTTTACAGTGAAAACTGCAGGAACTTCAAACCGGCACTAGGAAACAGACTGAGAAAATAGAGTAAATGTTCCTCCTGCAACCCGTTCCCTTTATGCTAGATGAACGAACGTCTCTCCACATGCTCAGTTCTGAGGGATAAGTGTGTTTGAAAGCCGTCCTTCACCTAGCTTGTTGGGAACACAAATTTTCTCTTCAGTTGCAAACTCCACTCCATACATACATATGGGGGGGTACTAGCTCCAACTCGGTTTTACAGTGAAAACTGCAGGAACTTCAAAACGGCACTAGGAAACAGACTGAGAAACCAGAATAAAAGTTTCTCCTGCAACCCGTTCCCTTTGAGCTAGATGAACGAACGTCTCTCCACTTGCTCATTTCTGAGAGATAAGTGTGTGTGAAAGCCGTTCTTCACCTAGCTTGTTGGGAACACAAAGTTTCTCTTAAGTTGCAAACTCCACTCCATACATATATAAGGGGAGGTACTGGCTCCAACTCGGTTTTACAGTGAAAACTGCAGGAACTTCCTAAAGGCACTAGGAAACAGACTGAGTAACCAGAGAAAAAGTTTCCCCTGCAACCCGTTCCCTTTGTGTTAGATGAACGAACGTCTCCCCACATGCTCAGTTCTGAGAGATAAGTGTGTGTGAAAGCCGTCCTTCACCTAGCTTGTTGGGAACACAAAGTTCTCTTCAGGTGCAAACTCCACTCCATACATATATATGGGGAGGAACTATCTCCAACTCGGTTTTAGAGTGAAAACTGCAGGAAATTCAAACCGGCACTAGGAAACAGACTGAGAAACCAGAGTAAAAGTTTCTCCTGCAACCCGTTCCCTTTGTGCTAGATGAACGAACGTCTCTCCACATGTTGAGTTCTGAGAGATAATTGTGTGTGAAAGCCGTACTTCACCTAGCTTTTTGAGAACAAAAAGTTTCTCTTCAGTTGCAAACTGCACTCCATAAATATATATGGGGAGGTACTAGCTCCAACTCGGTTTTACAGTGAAAACTGCAGGAACTTCAAACCGGCACTAGAAAACAGACTGAGAAACCAGAGTAAAAGTTTGTCCTGCAACCCGTTCCCTTTGTGCTAGATGAACGAACGTCTATCCACATGCTCAGTTCTGAGAGACATGTGTGTGTGTGAAAGCCGTGCTTCACCTAGCTTGTTGGGAACACAAAGTTTCTTTTCAATTGCAAACTCCACTCCATACATATATATGGGGAGGTACTAACTCCAACTCGATTTTACAGTGAAAACCGCAGGAAATTCAAACCGGCACTAGGAAACAGACTGAGAAAACAGAGTAAAAGTTTCTCCTGCAACCCGTTCCTTTTTGCTAGATGAACGAACGTCTCTCCACATGCTCAGTTCTGAGAGATAAGTGTGTGTGAAAGCCGTCCTTCACTTAGCTTGTTGGGAACACAAAGTTTCTTTTCAGTTGCTAACTCCAATCCATACATATATATGGGGAGGTACTAGTTCCAACTCGATTTTACAGTGAATACTGCAGGAACTTCAAACCGACACGAGGAAACAGACTGAGAAACCAGAGTAAAAGTTTCTCCTGCAACCCGTTCCCTTTGTTCTAGATGAACGAACGTCTGTCCAGAAGCTCAGTTCTGAGAGATAAGTGTGTGTGAAAGCCGTCCTTCACCTAGCTTGTTGGGAACACAAAGTTTCTTTTCAGTTGCAAACCCCACTCCATACATATATATGGGTAGGTACTAGCTCCAACTCTGTTTTACAGTGAAAACTGCAGGAAATTCAAACCGGCACTGGGAAACAGACGGAGAAACCAGAGTAAAAGATTCTCCTGCAACCCGTTCCCTTTGAGCTAGATGAACGAACGCCTCTTCACTTGCTAATTTCTGAGAGATAAGTGTGTGTGAAAGCCGTCCTTCACCTAGCTTGTTGGGAACACAAAGTTTCTCTTCAGTTGCAAACTCCAATCCATACATATATATGGGGAGGTACTAGCTTCAACTCGGTTTTACAGTGAAAACTGCAGGAACTTCAAACCGGCACTAGGAAACAGAGTGAGAAACCAGAGTAAAAGTTTCTCCTGCAACCCGTTCCCTTTGTGCTAGATGAATGAACGTCTCTCCACATGCTCAGTTCTGAGAGATAAGTGTGGGTGAAAGCCTTCCTTCACCTAGCTTGTTGGGAACACAAAGATTCTCTTCAGTTGCAAACTCCACTCCATACATATATATGGGGAAATACTAGCTCCAACTCGGTTTTACAGTGAAAACTGCAGGAATTTCAAACCGGCACTAGGAAACAGACTGAGAAAATAGAGTAAAAGTTTCTCCTGCAACCCGTTCCCTTTATGCTAGATGAACGAACGTCTCGCCACATGCTCAGTTCTGAGGGATAAGTGTGTTTGAAAGCCGTTCTTCACCTAGCTTGTTGGGAACACAAATTTTCTCTTCAGTTGCAAACTCCACTCCATACATATATATGGGGGGTACTAGCTCCAACTCGGTTTTACAGTGAAAACTGCAGGAACTTCAAAACGGCACTAGGAAACAGACTGAGAAACCAGAGTAAAAGTTTCCCCTGCAACCCGTTCCCTTTGAGCTAGATGAACGAACGTCTCTCCACTTGCTCATTTCTGAGAGATAAGTGTGTGTGAAAGCCGTCCTTCACCTAGCTTGTTGGGAACACAAAGTTTCTCTTAAGTTGCAAACTCCACTCCATACATATATAAGGGGAGGTACTGGCTCCAACTCGGTTTTACAGTGAAAACTGCAGGAACTTCCTAAAGGCACTAGGAAACAGACTGAGTAACCAGAGAAAAAGTTTCCCCTGCAACCCGTTCACTTTGTGCTAGATGAACGAACGTCTCTCCACTTGCTCAGTTCTGAGAGATAAATGTGTGTGAAAGCCGTCCTTAACCTAGCCTGTAGGGAACACAAAGTTTTTCTTCAGTTGCAAACTCCACTCCATACATATATATGGGGAAGTACTACCTACAACTCGGTTTTACAGTGAAAACTGCAGGAACTTCAAACAGGCACTAGGAAACAGACTGAGAAACCAGAGTAAAAGTTTCTCCTGCAACCCGTGCCCTTTGTGCTAGATGAACGAACGTCTCTCCACATGCTCAGTTCTGAGAGATAAGTGTGTGTGAAAGCCGTCCTTCACCTAACATGTTGGGAACACAAAGTTTCTTTTCAATTGCAAACTCAACTCCATACATATATATGGGGAGGTACTAACTCCCAACTCGATTTTACAGTGAAAAACGCAGGAACTTCAAACCGGCAGTAGGAAACAGACTGAGAAACCAGAGTAAAAGTTTCTCCTGCAACCAGTTCCTTTTTGCTACATGAACGAACGTCTCTCCACATGCTCAGTTCTGAGAGATAAGTGTGTGTGAAAGCCGTCCTTCACCTAGCTTGTTGGGAACACAAAGTTTCTTTTCAGTTGAAAAGTCCACTCCATACATATATATGGGGAGGTACTAGCCCCAACTCGGTTTTACAGTGAAAACTACAGAAACTTCAAACCGGCACTAGGATACAGACTGAGAATTCAGAGAAATAGTTTCTCCTGCAACCCGTTCCCTTTGTGCTAGATGAACGAACGTCTCTCCACATGCTCAGTTCTGAGAGATAAGTGTGTGTGAAAGCCGTCCTTCACCTAGCTTGTTGGGAACACAAAGTTTCTTTTCAGTTGCAAATTCCTCTCCATACATATATATGGGGAGGTACTAGCTCCAACTCGGTTTTACCGTGAAAACTACAGAAACTTCAAACCGGCACAAGGAAACAGACTGAGAAATCAGAGAAAAAGTTTCTCGTGCAACCCGTTCCCTTTTTGCTAGATGAACGTACGTCTCTCCAAATTCCCAGTTCTGAGAGATAAGTGTGTGTGAAAGCCGTTCTTCACATAGCTTTTTGGGAACACAAAGTTTCTTTTCAGTTCCAAACTCCACTCCATACACATATATGGAGAGGTACTAGCTCCAACTCGGTTTTACAGTGAAAACTGCAGGAAATTCAAACCGGCACTAGGAAACAGACTGAGAAACCAGAGAAAAAATTTCTCCTGCAAACCGTTCCCTTTGTGCTAGATGAACGAACGTCTCTCCACATGCTCAGTTCTGAGATATATGTGTCTGTGATAGCCGTCCTTCACCTAGCTTGTTGGGAACACAAAGTTTCTCTTCAGTTGCAAACTCCACTCCATATATATATATGGGGAGGTACTAGCTTCAACTCGATTTTACAGTGAAAACTGCAGGAACTTCAAACCGGCACTAGGAAACAGACTGAGAAACCAGAGTAAAAGTTTCTCCTGCAACCCGTTCCTTTGTGCTAGATGAACGAACGTCTCTCCACATGCTCAGTTCTGAGAGATAAGTGTGTGTGAAAGCCGTCCTTCACCTAGCTTGTTGGGAACACAAAGTTTCTTTTAAGTTGCATACCCCACTCCATACATATATATGGGGAGGAACTAGCTCCAACTCGGTTTTACAATGAAAACTGCAGGAACTACATACCGGCACTAGGAAACAGACTGAGAATCCAGAGTAAAAGTTTCTCCTGCAACCCGTTCCCTTTGTGCTAGATGAACGAACGTCTCTCCACATGCTCAGTTCTGAGATATATGTGTGTGTGATAGCCGTCCTTCACCTAGCTTGTTGGGAACACAAAGTTTCTCTTCAGTTGCAAACTCCACTCCATATATATATATGGGGAGGTACTAGCTTCAACTCGATTTTACAGTGAAAACTGCAGGAACTTCAAACCGGCACTAGGAAACAGACTGAGAAACCAGAGTAAAAGTTTCTCCTGCAACCCGTTCCTTTGTGCTAGATGAACGAACGTCTCTCCACATGCTCAGTTCTGAGAGATAAGTGTGTGTGAAAGCCGTCCTTCACCTAGCTTGTTGGGAACACAAAGTTTCTTTTAAGTTGCAAAACACACTCCATACATATATATGGGGAGGAACTAGCTCCAAATCGGTTTTACAGAGAAAACTGCAGGAACTACATACCGGCACTAGGAAACAGACTGAGAATCCAGAGTAAAAGTTTCTCCTGCAACCCGTTCCCTTTGTGCTAGATGAACGAACGTCTCTCCACATGCTCAGTTCTGAGAGATAAGTGTGTGTGAAAGCCGTCCTTCACCTAGCTTGTTGGGAACACAAAGTTTCTCTTCAGTTACAAACCCCACTCCATACATATATATGGGGAGGTACTAGCTCCAACTCGGTTTTACAGTGAAAACTGCAGGAACTTCAAACCGGCACTAGGAAACAGACTGAGAAAATAGAGTAAAAGTTTCTCCTGCATTCCGTTCCCTTTGTGCTAGATGAACGAACGTCTCTCCACATGCTCAGTTCTGAGGGATAAGTGTGTTTGAAAGCCGTCCTTCACCGAGCTTGTTGGGAACACAAATTTTCTCTTCAGTTGCAAACTCCACTCCATACATATATATGGGGGGGTACTAGCTCCAACTCGGTTTTACAGTGAAAACTGCAGGAACTTCAAACCGGCACTAGGAAACAGACTGGGAAACCAGAGTAAAAGTTTCTCCTGCAACACGTTCCCATTGAGCTAGATGAACGAACGTCTCTCCACTTGCTCATTTCTGAGAGATAAGTGTGTGTGAAAGCCGTCCTTCACCTAGCTTGTTGGGAACACAAAGTTTCTCTTAAGTTGCAAACTCCACTCCATACATATATAAGGGGAGGTACTGGCTCCAACTCGGTTTTACAGTGAAAACTGCAGGAACTTCCTAAAAGCACTTGGAAACAGACTGAGAAACCTGAGTAAAAGTTTCTCCTGCAACCCGTTCCCTTTGTGCTAGATGAACGAACGTCTCTCCACTTGCTCAGTTCTGAGAGATAAGTGTGTGTGAAAGCCGTCCTTAACCTAGCTTGTAGGGAACACAAAGTTTTTCTTCAGTTGCAAACTCCACTCCATACATATATATGGGGAGGTACTAGCTCCAACTCGGTTTTACAGTGAAAACCGCAGGAAATTCAAACCGGCAGTAGGAAACAGACTGAGAAACCAGAGTAAAAGTTTCTCCTGCAACCAGTTCATTTTGCTAGATGAACGAACGTCTCTCCACATCCTCAGTTCTGAGAGATAAGTGTGTGTGAAAGCCGTCCTTCACCTAACATGTTGGGAACACAAAGTTTCTTTTCAATTGCAAACTCAACTCCATACATATATATGGGGAGGTACTAGCTCCAACTCGATTTTACAGTGAAAACCGCAGGAACTTCAAACCGGCAGTAGGAAAAAGACTGAGAAACCAGAGTAAAAGTTTCTCCTGCAACCAGTTCATTTTTGCTAGATGAACGAACGTCTCTCCACATGCTCAGTTCTGAGAGATATGTGTGTGTGAAAGCCGTCCTTCACCTAGCTTGTTGGGAACACAAAGTTTCTTTTCAGTTGAAAAGTCCACTCCATACATATATATGGGGAGGTACTAGCTCCAACTCGGATTTACAGTGAAAACTACAGAAACATCAAACCGGCACTAGGATACAGACTGAGAATTCAGAGAAATAGTTTCTCCTGCAACCCGTTCCCTTTATGCTAGATGAACGAACGTCTCTCCACATGCTCAGTTCTGAGAGATAAGTGTGTGTGAATGCCGTCCTTCACCTAGCTTGTTGGGAACACAAAATTTCTCTTCAGTTGCAAACTCCACTCCATACATATATATGGGGAGGTACTAGCTCCAACTCGGTTTTACAGTGAAAACTGCAGGAACTTCAAACCGGCACTAGGAAACACACTGAGAAACCAGAGTAAAAGTTTCTCCTGCAACCCGTTCCCTTTGTGCTAGATGAACGAACGTCTCTCCACATGTTGAGTTCTGAGAGGTAATTGTGTGTTAAAGCCGTACTTCACCTAGCTTTTTGAGAACAAAAAGTTTCTCTTCAGTTGCAAACTGCACTCCATAAATATATATGGGGAGGTACTAGCTCCAACTCGGTTTTACAGTGAAAACTGCAGGAACTTCAAACCGGCACTAGAAAACAGACTGAGAAACCAGAGTAAAAGTTTCTCCTGCAACCCGTTCCCTTTGTGCTAGATGAACGAACGTCTATCCACATGCTCAGTTCTGAGAGATATGTGTGTGTGAAAGCCGTGCTTCACCTAGCTTGTTGGGAACACAAAGTTTCTTTTCAATTGCAAACTCCACTCCATACATATATATGGGGAGGTACTAACTCCAACTCGATTTTACAGTGAAAACCGCAGGAAATTCAAACCGGCACTAGGAAACAGACTGAGAAACCAGAGTAAAAGTTTCTCCTGCAACCCGATCCTTTTTGCTAGATGAACGAACGTCTCTCCACATGCTCAGTTCTGAGAGATAAGTGTGTGTGAAAGCCGTCCTTCACTTAGCTTGTTGGGAACACAAAGTTTCTTTTCAGTTGCTAACTCCAATCCATACATATATATGGGGAGGTAATAGCTCCAACTCGATTTTACAGTGAATACTGCAGGAACTTCAAACCGACACGAGGAAACAGACTGAGAAACCAGAGTAAAAGTTTCTCCTGCAACCCGTTCCCTTTGTGCTAGATGAACGAATGTCTGTCCACAAGCTCAGTTCTGAGAGATAAGTGTGTGTGAATGCCGCCCTTCACCTAGCTTGTTGGGAACACAAAGTTTCTTTTCAGTTGCAAACCCCACTCCATACATATATATGGGTAGGTACTAGCTCCAACTCTGTTTTACAGTGAAAACTGCAGGAAATTCAAACCGGCACTGAGAAACAGACTGAGAAACCAGAGTAAAAGATTCTCCTGCAACCCGTTCCCTTTGAGCTAGATGAACGAACGCCTCTTCACTTGCTAATTTCTGAGAGATAAGTGTGTGTGAAAGCCGTCCTTCACCTAGCTTGTTGGGAACACAAAGTTTCTCTTCAGTTGCAAACTCCAATCCATACATATATATGGGGAGGTACTAGCTCCAACTCGGTTTTACAGTGAAAACTGCAGGAATTTCAAACCGGCACTAGGAAACAGAGTGAGAAACCAGAGTAAAAGTTTCTCCTGCAAACCGTTCCATTTGTGCTAGATGAACGAACGTCTCTCCACATGCTCAGTTCTGAGAGATAAGTGTGGGTGAAAGCCTTCCTTCACCTAGCTTGTTGGGAACACAAAGATTCTCTTCAGTTGCAAACTCCAATCCATACATATATATGGGGAAATACTAGCTCCAACTCGGTTTTACAGTGAAAACTGCAGGAACTTCAAACCGGCACTAGGAAACAGACTGACAAAATAGAGTAAATGTTCCTCCTGCAACCCGTTCCCTTTATGCTAGATGAACGAACGTCTCTCCACATGCTCAGTTCTGAGGGATAAGTGTGTTTGAAAGCCGTCCTTCACCTAGCTTGTTGGGAACACAAATTTTCTCTTCAGTTGCAAACTCCACTCCATACATACATATGGGGGGGTACTAGCTCCAACTCGGTTTTACAGTGAAAACTGCAGGAACTTCAAAACGGCACTAGGAAACAGACTGAGAAACCAGAGTAAAAGTTTCTCCTGCAACCCGTTCCCTTTGAGCTAGATGAACGAACGTCTCTCCACTTGCTCATTTCTGAGAGATAAGTGTGTGTGAAAGCCGTCCTTCACCTAGCTTGTTGGGAACACAAAGTTTCTCTTAAGTTGCAAACTCCACTCCATACATATATAAGGGGAGGTACTGGCTCCAACTCGGTTTTACAGTGAAAACTGCAGGAACTTCCTAAAGGCACTAGGAAACAGACTGAGTAACCAGAGAAAAAGTTTCCCCTGCAACCCGTTCCCTTTGTGCTAGATGAACGAACGTCTCCCCACATGCTCAGTTCTGAGAGATAAGTGTGTGTGAAAGCCGTACTTCACCTAGCTTGTTGGGAACACAAAGTTTCTTTTCAGTTCCAAACTCCACTCCATACACATATATGGAGAGGTACTAGCTCCAACTCGGTTTTACAGTGAAAACTGCAGGAAATTCAAACCGGCACTAGGAAACAGACTGAGAAACCAGAGAAAAAATTTCTCCTGCAAACCGTTCCCTTTGTGCTAGATGAACGAACGTCTCTCCACATGCTCAGTTCTGAGATATATGTGTCTGTGATAGCCGTCCTTCACCTAGCTTGTTGGGAACACAAAGTTTCTCTTCAGTTGCAAACTCCACTCCATATATATATATGGGGAGGTACTAGCTTCAACTCGATTTTACAGTGAAAACTGCAGGAACTTCAAACCGGCACTAGGAAACAGACTGAGAAACCAGAGTAAAAGTTTCTCCTGCAACCCGTTCCTTTGTGCTAGATGAACGAACGTCTCTCCACATGCTCAGTTCTGAGAGATAAGTGTGTGTGAAAGCCGTCCTTCACCTAGCTTGTTGGGAACACAAAGTTTCTTTTAAGTTGCATACCCCACTCCATACATATATATGGGGAGGAACTAGCTCCAACTCGGTTTTACAATGAAAACTGCAGGAACTACATACCGGCACTAGGAAACAGACTGAGAATCCAGAGTAAAAGTTTCTCCTGCAACCCGTTCCCTTTGTGCTAGATGAACGAACGTCTCTCCACATGCTCAGTTCTGAGATATATGTGTGTGTGATAGCCGTCCTTCACCTAGCTTGTTGGGAACACAAAGTTTCTCTTCAGTTGCAAACTCCACTCCATATATATATATGGGGAGGTACTAGCTTCAACTCGATTTTACAGTGAAAACTGCAGGAACTTCAAACCGGCACTAGGAAACAGACTGAGAAACCAGAGTAAAAGTTTCTCCTGCAACCTGTTCCTTTGTGCTAGATGAACGAACGTCTCTCCACATGCTCAGTTCTGAGAGATAAGTGTGTGTGAAAGCCGTCCTTCACCAAGCTTGTTGGGAACACAAAGTTTCTTTTAAGTTGCAAAACACACTCCATACATATATATGGGGAGGAACTAGCTCCAAATCGGTTTTACAGAGAAAACTGCAGGAACTACATACCGGCACTAGGAAACAGACTGAGAATCCAGAGTAAAAGTTTCTCCTGCAACCCGTTCCCTTTGTGCTAGATGAACGAACGTCTCTCCACATGCTCAGTTCTGAGAGATAAGTGTGTGTGAAAGCCGTCCTTCACCTAGCTTGTTGGGAACACAAAGTTTCTCTTCAGTTACAAACCCCACTCCATACATATATATGGGGAGGTACTAGCTCCAACTCGGTTTTACAGTGAAAACTGCAGGAACTTCAAACCGGCACTAGGAAACAGACTGAGAAAATAGAGTAAAAGTTTCTCCTGCATTCCGTTCCCTTTGTGCTAGATGAACGAACGTCTCTCCACATGCTCAGTTCTGAGGGATAAGTGTGTTTGAAAGCCGTCCTTCACCGAGCTTGTTGGGAACACAAATTTTCTCTTCAGTTGCAAACTCCACTCCATACATATATATGGGGGGGTACTAGCTCCAACTCGGTTTTACAGTGAAAACTGCAGGAACTTCAAACCGGCACTAGGAAACAGACTGGGAAACCAGAGTAAAAGTTTCTCCTGCAACACGTTCCCATTGAGCTAGATGAACGAACGTCTCTCCACTTGCTCATTTCTGAGAGATAAGTGTGTGTGAAAGCCGTCCTTCACCTAGCTTGTTGGGAACACAAAGTTTCTCTTAAGTTGCAAACTCCACTCCATACATATATAAGGGGAGGTACTGGCTCCAACTCGGTTTTACAGTGAAAACTGCAGGAACTTCCTAAAAGCACTTGGAAACAGACTGAGAAACCTGAGTAAAAGTTTCTCCTGCAACCCGTTCCCTTTGTGCTAGATGAACGAACGTCTCTCCACTTGCTCAGTTCTGAGAGATAAGTGTGTGTGAAAGCCGTCCTTAACCTAGCTTGTAGGGAACACAAAGTTTTTCTTCAGTTGCAAACTCCACTCCATACATATATATGGGGAAGTACTAGCTCCAACTCGGTTTTACAGTGAAAACCGCAGGAACTTCAAACCGGCAGTAGGAAACAGACTGAGAAACCAGAGTAAAAGTTTCTCCTGCAACCAGTTCATTTTGCTAGATGAACGAACGTCTCTCCACATGCTCAGTTCTGAGAGATAAGTGTGTGTGAAAGCCGTCCTTCACCTAACATGTTGGGAACACAAAGTTTCTTTTCAATTGCAAACTCAACTCCATACATATATATGGGGAGGTACTAGCTCCAACTCGATTTTACAGTGAAAACCGCAGGAACTTCAAACCGGCAGTAGGAAAAAGACTGAGAAACCAGAGTAAAAGTTTCTCCTGCAACCAGTTCATTTTTGCTAGATGAACGAACGTCTCTCCACATGCTCAGTTCTGAGAGATATGTGTGTGTGAAAGCCGTCCTTCACCTAGCTTGTTGGGAACACAAAGTTTCTTTTCAGTTGAAAAGTCCACTCCATACATATATATGGGGAGGTACTAGCTCCAACTCGGATTTACAGTGAAAACTACAGAAACATCAAACCGGCACTAGGATACAGACTGAGAATTCAGAGAAATAGTTTCTCCTGCAACCCGTTCCCTTTATGCTAGATGAACGAACGTCTCTCCACATGCTCAGTTCTGAGAGATAAGTGTGTGTGAATGCCGTCCTTCACCTAGCTTGTTGGGAACACAAAATTTCTCTTCAGTTGCAAACTCCACTCCATACATATATATGGGGAGGTACTAGCTCCAACTCGGTTTTACAGTGAAAACTGCAGGAACTTCAAACCGGCACTAGGAAACACACTGAGAAACCAGAGTAAAAGTTTCTCCTGCAACCCGTTCCCTTTGTGCTAGATGAACGAACGTCTCTCCACATGTTGAGTTCTGAGAGGTAATTGTGTGTTAAAGCCGTACTTCACCTAGCTTTTTGAGAACAAAAAGTTTCTCTTCAGTTGCAAACTGCACTCCATAAATATATATGGGGAGGTACTAGCTCCAACTCGGTTTTACAGTGAAAACTGCAGGAACTTCAAACCGGCACTAGAAAACAGACTGAGAAACCAGAGTAAAAGTTTCTCCTGCAACCCGTTCCCTTTGTGCTAGATGAACGAACGTCTATCCACATGCTCAGTTCTGAGAGATATGTGTGTGTGAAAGCCGTGCTTCACCTAGCTTGTTGGGAACACAAAGTTTCTTTTCAATTGCAAACTCCACTCCATACATATATATGGGGAGGTACTAACTCCAACTCGATTTTACAGTGAAAACCGCAGGAAATTCAAACCGGCACTAGGAAACAGACTGAGAAACCAGAGTAAAAGTTTCTCCTGCAACCCGATCCTTTTTGCTAGATGAACGAACGTCTCTCCACATGCTCAGTTCTGAGAGATAAGTGTGTGTGAAAGCCGTCCTTCATTAGCTTGTTGGGAACACAAAGTTTCTTTTCAGTTGCTAACTCCAATCCATACATATATATGGGGAGGTAATAGCTCCAACTCGATTTTACAGTGAATACTGCAGGAACTTCAAACCGACACGAGGAAACAGACTGAGAAACCAGAGTAAAAGTTTCTCCTGCAACCCGTTCCCTTTGTGCTAGATGAACGAATGTCTGTCCACAAGCTCAGTTCTGAGAGATAAGTGTGTGTGAAAGCCGCCCTTCACCTAGCTTGTTGGGAACACAAAGTTTCTTTTCAGTTGCAAACCCCACTCCATACATATATATGGGTAGGTACTAGCTCCAACTCTGTTTTACAGTGAAAACTGCAGGAAATTCAAACCGGCACTGAGAAACAGACTGAGAAACCAGAGTAAAAGATTCTCCTGCAACCCGTTCCCTTTGAGCTAGATGAACGAACGCCTCTTCACTTGCTAATTTCTGAGAGATAAGTGTGTGTGAAAGCCGTACTTCACCTAGCTTGTTGGGAACACAAAGTTTCTCTTCAGTTGCAAACTCCAATCCATACATATATATGGGGAGGTACTAGCTCCAACTCGGTTTTACAGTGAAAACTGCAGGAATTTCAAACCGGCACTAGGAAACAGAGTGAGAAACCAGAGTAAAAGTTTCTCCTGCAAACCGTTCCATTTGTGCTAGATGAACGAACGTCTCTCCACATGCTCAGTTCTGAGAGATAAGTGTGGGTGAAAGCCTTCCTTCACCTAGCTTGTTGGGAACACAAAGATTCTCTTCAGTTGCAAACTCCAATCCATACATATATATGGGGAAATACTAGCTCCAACTCGGTTTTACAGTGAAAACTGCAGGAACTTCAAACCGGCACTAGGAAACAGACTGAGAAAATAGAGTAAATGTTCCTCCTGCAACCCGTTCCCTTTATGCTAGATGAACGAACGTCTCTCCACATGCTCAGTTCTGAGGGATAAGTGTGTTTGAAAGCCGTCCTTCACCTAGCTTGTTGGGAACACAAATTTTCTCTTCAGTTGCAAACTCCACTCCATACATACATATGGGGGGGTACTAGCTCCAACTCGGTTTTACAGTGAAAACTGCAGGAACTTCAAAACGGCACTAGGAAACAGACTGAGAAACCAGAGTAAAAGTTTCTCCTGCAACCCGTTCCCTTTGAGCTAGATGAACGAACGTCTCTCCACTTGCTCATTTCTGAGAGATAAGTGTGTGTGAAAGCCGTCCTTCACCTAGCTTGTTGGGAACACAAAGTTTCTCTTAAGTTGCAAACTCCACTCCATACATATATAAGGGGAGGTACTGGCTCCAACTCGGTTTTACAGTGAAAACTGCAGGAACTTCCTAAAGGCACTAGGAAACAGACTGAGTAACCAGAGAAAAAGTTTCCCCTGCAACCCGTTCCCTTTGTGCTAGATGAACGAACGTCTCCCCACATGCTCAGTTCTGAGAGATAAGTGTGTGTGAAAGCCGTCCTTCACCTAGCTAGTTGGGAACACAAAGTTCTCTTCAGGTGCAAACTCCACTCCATACATATATATGGGGAGGAATTATCTCCAACTCGGTTTTAGAGTGAAAACTGCAGGAAATTCAAACCGGCACTAGGAAACAGACTGAGAAACCAGAGTAAAAGTTTCTCCTGCAACCCGTTCCATTTGTGCTAGATGAACGAACGTCTATCCACATGCTCAGTTCTGAGAGACATGTGTGTGTGAAAGCCGTGCTTCACCTAGCTTGTTGGGAACACAAAGTTTCTTTACAATTGCAAACTCCACTCCATACATATATATGGGGAGGTACTAACTCCAACTCGATTTTACAGTGAAAACCGCAGGAAATTCAAACCGGCACTAGGAAACAGACTGAGAAACCAGAGTAAAAGTTTCTCCTGCAACCCGTTCCTTTTTGCTAGATGAACGAACGTCTCTCCACATGCTCAGTTCTGAGAGATAAGTGTGTGTGAAAGCCGTCCTTCACTTAGCTTGTTGGGAACACAAAGTTTCTTTTCAGTTGCTAACTCCAATCCATACATATATATGGGGAGATACTAGTTCCAACTCGATTTTACAGTGAATACTGCAGGAACATCTAACCGACACGAGGAAACAGACTGAGAAACCAGAGTAAAAGTTTCTCCTGCAACCCGTTCCCTTTGTTCTAGATGAACGAACGTCTGTCCAGAAGCTCAGTTCTGAGAGATAAGTGTGTGTGAAAGCCGTCCTTCACCTAGCTTGTTGGGAACACAAAGTTTCTCTTCAGTTGCAAACCCCACTCCATACATATATATGGGTAGGTACTAGCTCCAACTCTGTTTTACAGTGAAAACTGCAGGAAATTCAAACCGGCACTGGGAAACAGACTGAGAAACCAGAGTAAAAGATTCTCCTGCAACCCGTTCCCTTTGAGCTAGATGAACGAACGCCTCTTCACTTGCTAATTTCTGAGAGATAAGTGTGTGTGAAAGCCGTCCTTCACCTAGCTTGTTGGGAACACAAAGTTTCTCTTCAGTTGCAAACTCCACTCCATACATATATATGGGGAGGTACAAGCTCCAACTAGGTTTTACAGTGAAAACTGCAGGAACTTCAAACCAGCACTAGGAAACAGAGTGAGAAACCAGAGTAAAAGTTTCTCCTGCAACCCGTTCCCATTGTGCTAGATGAACGAAAGTCTCTCCACATGCTCAGTTCTGAGAGATAAGTGTGGGTGAAAGCCTTCCTTCACCTAGCTTGTTGGGAACACAAAGATTCTCTTCAGTTGCAAACTCCAATCCATACATATATATGGGGAAATACTAGCTCCAACTCGGTTTTACAGTGAAAACTGCAGGAATTTCAAACCGGCACTAGGAAACAGACTGAGAAAATAGAGTAAAAATTTCTCCTGCAACCCGTTCCCTTTATGCTAGATGAACGAACGTCTCTCCACTTGCTCATTTCTGAGAGATAAGTGTGTGTGAAAGCCGTCCTTCACCTAGCTTGTTGGGAACACAAAGTTTCTCTTAAGTTGCAAACTCCACTCCATACATATATAAGGGGAGGTACTGGCTCCAACTCGGTTTTACAGTGAAAACTGCAGGAACTTCCTAAAGGCACTAGGAAACAGACTGAGTAACCAGAGAAAAAGTTTCCCCTGCAACCCGTTCCCTTTGTGCTAGATGAACGAACGTCTCCCCACATGCTCAGTTCTGAGAGATAAGTGTGTGTGAAAGCCGTCCTTCACCTAGCTTGTTGGGAACACAAAGTTTCTCTTCAGTTGCAAACTCCACTCCATACATATATATGGGGAGGAACTATCTCCAACTCGGTTTTAGAGTGAAAACTGCAGGAACTTCAAACCGGCACTAGGAAACAGACTGAGAAACCAGAGTAAAAGTTTCTACTGCAACCCGTTCCCTTTGTGCTAGATGAACGAACGTCTCTCCACATGCTCAGTTCTGAGAGATAATTGTGTGTGAAAGCCGTCCTTCACATAGCTTGTTGGGAACACAAAGTTTCTCTTCAGTTGCAAACTCCACTCCATACATATATATGGGGAGGTACTAGCTCCAACTCTGTTTTACAGTGAAAACTGCAGGAAATTCAAACCGGCACTGGGAAACAGACGGAGAAACCAGAGTAAAAGATTCTCCTGCAACCCGTTCCCTTTGAGCTAGATGAACGAACGCCTCTTCACTTGCTAATTTCTGAGAGATAAGTGTGTGTGAAAGCCGTCCTTCACCTAGCTTGTTGGGAACACAAAGTTTCTCTTCAGTTGCAAACTCCAATCCATACATATATATGGGGAGGTACTAGCTTCAACTCGGTTTTACAGTGAAAACTGCAGGAACTTCAAACCGGCACTAGGAAACAGAGTGAGAAACCAGAGTAAAAGTTTCTCCTGCAACCCGTTCCCTTTGTGCTAGATGAACGAACGTCTCTCCACATGCTCAGTTCTGAGAGATAAGTGTGGGTGAAAGCCTTCCTTCACCTAGCTTGTTGGGAACACAAAGATTCTCTTCAGTTGCAAACTCCACTCCATACATATATATGGGGAAATACTAGCTCCAACTCGGTTTTACAATGAAAACTGCAGGAATTTCAAACCGGCACTAGGAAACAGACTGAGAAAATAGAGTAAAAGTTTCTCCTGCAACCCGTTCCCTTTATGCTAGATGAACGAACGTCTCGCCACATGCTCAGTTCTGAGGGATAAGTGTGTTTGAAAGCCGTTCTTCACCTAGCTTGTTGGGAACACAAATTTTCTCTTCAGTTGCAAACTCCACTCCATACATATATATGGGGGGTACTAGCTCCAACTCGGTTTTACAGTGAAAACTGCAGGAACTTCAAAACGGCACTAGGAAACAGACTGAGAAACCAGAGTAAAAGTTTCCCCTGCAACCCGTTCCCTTTGAGCTAGATGAACGAACGTCTCTCCACTTGCTCATTTCTGAGAGATAAGTGTGTGTGAAAGCCGTCCTTCACCTAGCTTGTTGGGAACACAAAGTTTCTCTTAAGTTGCAAACTCCACTCCATACATATATAAGGGGAGGTACTGGCTCCAACTCGGTTTTACAGTGAAAACTGCAGGAACTTCCTAAAGGCACTAGGAAACAGACTGAGTAACCAGAGAAAAAGTTTCCCCTGCAACCCGTTCACTTTGTGCTAGATGAACGAACGTCTCTCCACTTGCTCAGTTCTGAGAGATAAATGTGTGTGAAAGCCGTCCTTAACCTAGCCTGTAGGGAACACAAAGTTTTTCTTCAGTTGCAAACTCCACTCCATACATATATATGGGGAAGTACTACCTACAACTCGGTTTTACAGTGAAAACTGCAGGAACTTCAAACAGGCACTAGGAAACAGACTGAGAAACCAGAGTAAAAGTTTCTCCTGCAACCCGTGCCCTTTGTGCTAGATGAACGAACGTCTCTCCACATGCTCAGTTCTGAGAGATAAGTGTGTGTGAAAGCCGTCCTTCACCTAACATGTTGGGAACACAAAGTTTCTTTTCAATTGCAAACTCAACTCCATACATATATATGGGGAGGTACTAACTCCCAACTCGATTTTACAGTGAAAACCGCAGGAACTTCAAACCGGCAGTAGGAAACAGACTGAGAAACCAGAGTAAAAGTTTCTCCTGCAACCAGTTCCTTTTTGCTACATGAACGAACGTCTCTCCACATGCTCAGTTCTGAGAGATAAGTGTGTGTGAAAGCCGTCCTTCACCTAGCTTGTTGGGAACACAAAGTTTCTTTTCAGTTGAAAAGTCCACTCCATACATATATATGGGGAGGTACTAGCCCCAACTCGGTTTTACAGTGAAAACTACAGAAACTTCAAACCGGCACTAGGATACAGACTGAGAATTCAGAGAAATAGTTTCTCCTGCAACCCGTTCCCTTTGTGCTAGATGAACGAACGTCTCTCCACATGCTCAGTTCTGAGAGATAAGTGTGTGTGAAAGCCGTCCTTCACCTAGCTTGTTGGGAACACAAAGTTTCTTTTCAGTTGCAAATTCCTCTCCATACATATATATGGGGAGGTACTAGCTCCAACTCGGTTTTACCGTGAAAACTACAGAAACTTCAAACCGGCACAAGGAAACAGACTGAGAAATCAGAGAAAAAGTTTCTCGTGCAACCCGTTCCCTTTTTGCTAGATGAACGTACGTCTCTCCAAATTCCCAGTTCTGAGAGATAAGTGTGTGTGAAAGCCGTTCTTCACATAGCTTTTTGGGAACACAAAGTTTCTTTTCAGTTCCAAACTCCACTCCATACACATATATGGAGAGGTACTAGCTCCAACTCGGTTTTACAGTGAAAACTGCAGGAAATTCAAACCGGCACTAGGAAACAGACTGAGAAACCAGAGAAAAAATTTCTCCTGCAAACCGTTCCCTTTGTGCTAGATGAACGAACGTCTCTCCACATGCTCAGTTCTGAGATATATGTGTCTGTGATAGCCGTCCTTCACCTAGCTTGTTGGGAACACAAAGTTTCTCTTCAGTTGCAAACTCCACTCCATATATATATATGGGGAGGTACTAGCTTCAACTCGATTTTACAGTGAAAACTGCAGGAACTTCAAACCGGCACTAGGAAACAGACTGAGAAACCAGAGTAAAAGTTTCTCCTGCAACCCGTTCCTTTGTGCTAGATGAACGAACGTCTCTCCACATGCTCAGTTCTGAGAGATAAGTGTGTGTGAAAGCCGTCCTTCACCTAGCTTGTTGGGAACACAAAGTTTCTTTTAAGTTGCATACCCCACTCCATACATATATATGGGGAGGAACTAGCTCCAACTCGGTTTTACAATGAAAACTGCAGGAACTACATACCGGCACTAGGAAACAGACTGAGAATCCAGAGTAAAAGTTTCTCCTGCAACCCGTTCCCTTTGTGCTAGATGAACGAACGTCTCTCCACATGCTCAGTTCTGAGATATATGTGTGTGTGATAGCCGTCCTTCACCTAGCTTGTTGGGAACACAAAGTTTCTCTTCAGTTGCAAACTCCACTCCATATATATATATGGGGAGGTACTAGCTTCAACTCGATTTTACAGTGAAAACTGCAGGAACTTCAAACCGGCACTAGGAAACAGACTGAGAAACCAGAGTAAAAGTTTCTCCTGCAACCCGTTCCTTTGTGCTAGATGAACGAACGTCTCTCCACATGCTCAGTTCTGAGAGATAAGTGTGTGTGAAAGCCGTCCTTCACCTAGCTTGTTGGGAACACAAAGTTTCTTTTAAGTTGCAAAACACACTCCATACATATATATGGGGAGGAACTAGCTCCAAATCGGTTTTACAGAGAAAACTGCAGGAACTACATACCGGCACTAGGAAACAGACTGAGAATCCAGAGTAAAAGTTTCTCCTGCAACCCGTTCCCTTTGTGCTAGATGAACGAACGTCTCTCCACATGCTCAGTTCTGAGAGATAAGTGTGTGTGAAAGCCGTCCTTCACCTAGCTTGTTGGGAACACAAAGTTTCTCTTCAGTTACAAACCCCACTCCATACATATATATGGGGAGGTACTAGCTCCAACTCGGTTTTACAGTGAAAACTGCAGGAACTTCAAACCGGCACTAGGAAACAGACTGAGAAAATAGAGTAAAAGTTTCTCCTGCATTCCGTTCCCTTTGTGCTAGATGAACGAACGTCTCTCCACATGCTCAGTTCTGAGGGATAAGTGTGTTTGAAAGCCGTCCTTCACCGAGCTTGTTGGGAACACAAATTTTCTCTTCAGTTGCAAACTCCACTCCATACATATATATGGGGGGGTACTAGCTCCAACTCGGTTTTACAGTGAAAACTGCAGGAACTTCAAACCGGCACTAGGAAACAGACTGGGAAACCAGAGTAAAAGTTTCTCCTGCAACACGTTCCCATTGAGCTAGATGAACGAACGTCTCTCCACTTGCTCATTTCTGAGAGATAAGTGTGTGTGAAAGCCGTCCTTCACCTAGCTTGTTGGGAACACAAAGTTTCTCTTAAGTTGCAAACTCCACTCCATACATATATAAGGGGAGGTACTGGCTCCAACTCGGTTTTACAGTGAAAACTGCAGGAACTTCCTAAAAGCACTTGGAAACAGACTGAGAAACCTGAGTAAAAGTTTCTCCTGCAACCCGTTCCCTTTGTGCTAGATGAACGAACGTCTCTCCACTTGCTCAGTTCTGAGAGATAAGTGTGTGTGAAAGCCGTCCTTAACCTAGCTTGTAGGGAACACAAAGTTTTTCTTCAGTTGCAAACTCCACTCCATACATATATATGGGGAGGTACTAGCTCCAACTCGGTTTTACAGTGAAAACCGCAGGAAATTCAAACCGGCAGTAGGAAACAGACTGAGAAACCAGAGTAAAAGTTTCTCCTGCAACCAGTTCATTTTGCTAGATGAACGAACGTCTCTCCACATCCTCAGTTCTGAGAGATAAGTGTGTGTGAAAGCCGTCCTTCACCTAACATGTTGGGAACACAAAGTTTCTTTTCAATTGCAAACTCAACTCCATACATATATATGGGGAGGTACTAGCTCCAACTCGATTTTACAGTGAAAACCGCAGGAACTTCAAACCGGCAGTAGGAAAAAGACTGAGAAACCAGAGTAAAAGTTTCTCCTGCAACCAGTTCATTTTTGCTAGATGAACGAACGTCTCTCCACATGCTCAGTTCTGAGAGATATGTGTGTGTGAAAGCCGTCCTTCACCTAGCTTGTTGGGAACACAAAGTTTCTTTTCAGTTGAAAAGTCCACTCCATACATATATATGGGGAGGTACTAGCTCCAACTCGGATTTACAGTGAAAACTACAGAAACATCAAACCGGCACTAGGATACAGACTGAGAATTCAGAGAAATAGTTTCTCCTGCAACCCGTTCCCTTTATGCTAGATGAACGAACGTCTCTCCACATGCTCAGTTCTGAGAGATAAGTGTGTGTGAATGCCGTCCTTCACCTAGCTTGTTGGGAACACAAAATTTCTCTTCAGTTGCAAACTCCACTCCATACATATATATGGGGAGGTACTAGCTCCAACTCGGTTTTACAGTGAAAACTGCAGGAACTTCAAACCGGCACTAGGAAACACACTGAGAAACCAGAGTAAAAGTTTCTCCTGCAACCCGTTCCCTTTGTGCTAGATGAACGAACGTCTCTCCACATGTTGAGTTCTGAGAGGTAATTGTGTGTTAAAGCCGTACTTCACCTAGCTTTTTGAGAACAAAAAGTTTCTCTTCAGTTGCAAACTGCACTCCATAAATATATATGGGGAGGTACTAGCTCCAACTCGGTTTTACAGTGAAAACTGCAGGAACTTCAAACCGGCACTAGAAAACAGACTGAGAAACCAGAGTAAAAGTTTCTCCTGCAACCCGTTCCCTTTGTGCTAGATGAACGAACGTCTATCCACATGCTCAGTTCTGAGAGATATGTGTGTGTGAAAGCCGTGCTTCACCTAGCTTGTTGGGAACACAAAGTTTCTTTTCAATTGCAAACTCCACTCCATACATATATATGGGGAGGTACTAACTCCAACTCGATTTTACAGTGAAAACCGCAGGAAATTCAAACCGGCACTAGGAAACAGACTGAGAAACCAGAGTAAAAGTTTCTCCTGCAACCCGATCCTTTTTGCTAGATGAACGAACGTCTCTCCACATGCTCAGTTCTGAGAGATAAGTGTGTGTGAAAGCCGTCCTTCACTTAGCTTGTTGGGAACACAAAGTTTCTTTTCAGTTGCTAACTCCAATCCATACATATATATGGGGAGGTAATAGCTCCAACTCGATTTTACAGTGAATACTGCAGGAACTTCAAACCGACACGAGGAAACAGACTGAGAAACCAGAGTAAAAGTTTCTCCTGCAACCCGTTCCCTTTGTGCTAGATGAACGAATGTCTGTCCACAAGCTCAGTTCTGAGAGATAAGTGTGTGTGAATGCCGCCCTTCACCTAGCTTGTTGGGAACACAAAGTTTCTTTTCAGTTGCAAACCCCACTCCATACATATATATGGGTAGGTACTAGCTCCAACTCTGTTTTACAGTGAAAACTGCAGGAAATTCAAACCGGCACTGAGAAACAGACTGAGAAACCAGAGTAAAAGATTCTCCTGCAACCCGTTCCCTTTGAGCTAGATGAACGAACGCCTCTTCACTTGCTAATTTCTGAGAGATAAGTGTGTGTGAAAGCCGTCCTTCACCTAGCTTGTTGGGAACACAAAGTTTCTCTTCAGTTGCAAACTCCAATCCATACATATATATGGGGAGGTACTAGCTCCAACTCGGTTTTACAGTGAAAACTGCAGGAATTTCAAACCGGCACTAGGAAACAGAGTGAGAAACCAGAGTAAAAGTTTCTCCTGCAAACCGTTCCATTTGTGCTAGATGAACGAACGTCTCTCCACATGCTCAGTTCTGAGAGATAAGTGTGGGTGAAAGCCTTCCTTCACCTAGCTTGTTGGGAACACAAAGATTCTCTTCAGTTGCAAACTCCAATCCATACATATATATGGGGAAATACTAGCTCCAACTCGGTTTTACAGTGAAAACTGCAGGAACTTCAAACCGGCACTAGGAAACAGACTGACAAAATAGAGTAAATGTTCCTCCTGCAACCCGTTCCCTTTATGCTAGATGAACGAACGTCTCTCCACATGCTCAGTTCTGAGGGATAAGTGTGTTTGAAAGCCGTCCTTCACCTAGCTTGTTGGGAACACAAATTTTCTCTTCAGTTGCAAACTCCACTCCATACATACATATGGGGGGGTACTAGCTCCAACTCGGTTTTACAGTGAAAACTGCAGGAACTTCAAAACGGCACTAGGAAACAGACTGAGAAACCAGAGTAAAAGTTTCTCCTGCAACCCGTTCCCTTTGAGCTAGATGAACGAACGTCTCTCCACTTGCTCATTTCTGAGAGATAAGTGTGTGTGAAAGCCGTCCTTCACCTAGCTTGTTGGGAACACAAAGTTTCTCTTAAGTTGCAAACTCCACTCCATACATATATAAGGGGAGGTACTGGCTCCAACTCGGTTTTACAGTGAAAACTGCAGGAACTTCCTAAAGGCACTAGGAAACAGACTGAGTAACCAGAGAAAAAGTTTCCCCTGCAACCCGTTCCCTTTGTGCTAGATGAACGAACGTCTCCCCACATGCTCAGTTCTGAGAGATAAGTGTGTGTGAAAGCCGTACTTCACCTAGCTTGTTGGGAACACAAAGTTTCTTTTCAGTTCCAAACTCCACTCCATACACATATATGGAGAGGTACTAGCTCCAACTCGGTTTTACAGTGAAAACTGCAGGAAATTCAAACCGGCACTAGGAAACAGACTGAGAAACCAGAGAAAAAATTTCTCCTGCAAACCGTTCCCTTTGTGCTAGATGAACGAACGTCTCTCCACATGCTCAGTTCTGAGATATATGTGTCTGTGATAGCCGTCCTTCACCTAGCTTGTTGGGAACACAAAGTTTCTCTTCAGTTGCAAACTCCACTCCATATATATATATGGGGAGGTACTAGCTTCAACTCGATTTTACAGTGAAAACTGCAGGAACTTCAAACCGGCACTAGGAAACAGACTGAGAAACCAGAGTAAAAGTTTCTCCTGCAACCCGTTCCTTTGTGCTAGATGAACGAACGTCTCTCCACATGCTCAGTTCTGAGAGATAAGTGTGTGTGAAAGCCGTCCTTCACCTAGCTTGTTGGGAACACAAAGTTTCTTTTAAGTTGCATACCCCACTCCATACATATATATGGGGAGGAACTAGCTCCAACTCGGTTTTACAATGAAAACTGCAGGAACTACATACCGGCACTAGGAAACAGACTGAGAATCCAGAGTAAAAGTTTCTCCTGCAACCCGTTCCCTTTGTGCTAGATGAACGAACGTCTCTCCACATGCTCAGTTCTGAGATATATGTGTGTGTGATAGCCGTCCTTCACCTAGCTTGTTGGGAACACAAAGTTTCTCTTCAGTTGCAAACTCCACTCCATATATATATATGGGGAGGTACTAGCTTCAACTCGATTTTACAGTGAAAACTGCAGGAACTTCAAACCGGCACTAGGAAACAGACTGAGAAACCAGAGTAAAAGTTTCTCCTGCAACCTGTTCCTTTGTGCTAGATGAACGAACGTCTCTCCACATGCTCAGTTCTGAGAGATAAGTGTGTGTGAAAGCCGTCCTTCACCAAGCTTGTTGGGAACACAAAGTTTCTTTTAAGTTGCAAAACACACTCCATACATATATATGGGGAGGAACTAGCTCCAAATCGGTTTTACAGAGAAAACTGCAGGAACTACATACCGGCACTAGGAAACAGACTGAGAATCCAGAGTAAAAGTTTCTCCTGCAACCCGTTCCCTTTGTGCTAGATGAACGAACGTCTCTCCACATGCTCAGTTCTGAGAGATAAGTGTGTGTGAAAGCCGTCCTTCACCTAGCTTGTTGGGAACACAAAGTTTCTCTTCAGTTACAAACCCCACTCCATACATATATATGGGGAGGTACTAGCTCCAACTCGGTTTTACAGTGAAAACTGCAGGAACTTCAAACCGGCACTAGGAAACAGACTGAGAAAATAGAGTAAAAGTTTCTCCTGCATTCCGTTCCCTTTGTGCTAGATGAACGAACGTCTCTCCACATGCTCAGTTCTGAGGGATAAGTGTGTTTGAAAGCCGTCCTTCACCGAGCTTGTTGGGAACACAAATTTTCTCTTCAGTTGCAAACTCCACTCCATACATATATATGGGGGGGTACTAGCTCCAACTCGGTTTTACAGTGAAAACTGCAGGAACTTCAAACCGGCACTAGGAAACAGACTGGGAAACCAGAGTAAAAGTTTCTCCTGCAACACGTTCCCATTGAGCTAGATGAACGAACGTCTCTCCACTTGCTCATTTCTGAGAGATAAGTGTGTGTGAAAGCCGTCCTTCACCTAGCTTGTTGGGAACACAAAGTTTCTCTTAAGTTGCAAACTCCACTCCATACATATATAAGGGGAGGTACTGGCTCCAACTCGGTTTTACAGTGAAAACTGCAGGAACTTCCTAAAAGCACTTGGAAACAGACTGAGAAACCTGAGTAAAAGTTTCTCCTGCAACCCGTTCCCTTTGTGCTAGATGAACGAACGTCTCTCCACTTGCTCAGTTCTGAGAGATAAGTGTGTGTGAAAGCCGTCCTTAACCTAGCTTGTAGGGAACACAAAGTTTTTCTTCAGTTGCAAACTCCACTCCATACATATATATGGGGAAGTACTAGCTCCAACTCGGTTTTACAGTGAAAACCGCAGGAACTTCAAACCGGCAGTAGGAAACAGACTGAGAAACCAGAGTAAAAGTTTCTCCTGCAACCAGTTCATTTTGCTAGATGAACGAACGTCTCTCCACATGCTCAGTTCTGAGAGATAAGTGTGTGTGAAAGCCGTCCTTCACCTAACATGTTGGGAACACAAAGTTTCTTTTCAATTGCAAACTCAACTCCATACATATATATGGGGAGGTACTAGCTCCAACTCGATTTTACAGTGAAAACCGCAGGAACTTCAAACCGGCAGTAGGAAAAAGACTGAGAAACCAGAGTAAAAGTTTCTCCTGCAACCAGTTCATTTTTGCTAGATGAACGAACGTCTCTCCACATGCTCAGTTCTGAGAGATATGTGTGTGTGAAAGCCGTCCTTCACCTAGCTTGTTGGGAACACAAAGTTTCTTTTCAGTTGAAAAGTCCACTCCATACATATATATGGGGAGGTACTAGCTCCAACTCGGATTTACAGTGAAAACTACAGAAACATCAAACCGGCACTAGGATACAGACTGAGAATTCAGAGAAATAGTTTCTCCTGCAACCCGTTCCCTTTATGCTAGATGAACGAACGTCTCTCCACATGCTCAGTTCTGAGAGATAAGTGTGTGTGAATGCCGTCCTTCACCTAGCTTGTTGGGAACACAAAATTTCTCTTCAGTTGCAAACTCCACTCCATACATATATATGGGGAGGTACTAGCTCCAACTCGGTTTTACAGTGAAAACTGCAGGAACTTCAAACCGGCACTAGGAAACACACTGAGAAACCAGAGTAAAAGTTTCTCCTGCAACCCGTTCCCTTTGTGCTAGATGAACGAACGTCTCTCCACATGTTGAGTTCTGAGAGGTAATTGTGTGTTAAAGCCGTACTTCACCTAGCTTTTTGAGAACAAAAAGTTTCTCTTCAGTTGCAAACTGCACTCCATAAATATATATGGGGAGGTACTAGCTCCAACTCGGTTTTACAGTGAAAACTGCAGGAACTTCAAACCGGCACTAGAAAACAGACTGAGAAACCAGAGTAAAAGTTTCTCCTGCAACCCGTTCCCTTTGTGCTAGATGAACGAACGTCTATCCACATGCTCAGTTCTGAGAGATATGTGTGTGTGAAAGCCGTGCTTCACCTAGCTTGTTGGGAACACAAAGTTTCTTTTCAATTGCAAACTCCACTCCATACATATATATGGGGAGGTACTAACTCCAACTCGATTTTACAGTGAAAACCGCAGGAAATTCAAACCGGCACTAGGAAACAGACTGAGAAACCAGAGTAAAAGTTTCTCCTGCAACCCGATCCTTTTTGCTAGATGAACGAACGTCTCTCCACATGCTCAGTTCTGAGAGATAAGTGTGTGTGAAAGCCGTCCTTCATTAGCTTGTTGGGAACACAAAGTTTCTTTTCAGTTGCTAACTCCAATCCATACATATATATGGGGAGGTAATAGCTCCAACTCGATTTTACAGTGAATACTGCAGGAACTTCAAACCGACACGAGGAAACAGACTGAGAAACCAGAGTAAAAGTTTCTCCTGCAACCCGTTCCCTTTGTGCTAGATGAACGAATGTCTGTCCACAAGCTCAGTTCTGAGAGATAAGTGTGTGTGAAAGCCGCCCTTCACCTAGCTTGTTGGGAACACAAAGTTTCTTTTCAGTTGCAAACCCCACTCCATACATATATATGGGTAGGTACTAGCTCCAACTCTGTTTTACAGTGAAAACTGCAGGAAATTCAAACCGGCACTGAGAAACAGACTGAGAAACCAGAGTAAAAGATTCTCCTGCAACCCGTTCCCTTTGAGCTAGATGAACGAACGCCTCTTCACTTGCTAATTTCTGAGAGATAAGTGTGTGTGAAAGCCGTACTTCACCTAGCTTGTTGGGAACACAAAGTTTCTCTTCAGTTGCAAACTCCAATCCATACATATATATGGGGAGGTACTAGCTCCAACTCGGTTTTACAGTGAAAACTGCAGGAATTTCAAACCGGCACTAGGAAACAGAGTGAGAAACCAGAGTAAAAGTTTCTCCTGCAAACCGTTCCATTTGTGCTAGATGAACGAACGTCTCTCCACATGCTCAGTTCTGAGAGATAAGTGTGGGTGAAAGCCTTCCTTCACCTAGCTTGTTGGGAACACAAAGATTCTCTTCAGTTGCAAACTCCAATCCATACATATATATGGGGAAATACTAGCTCCAACTCGGTTTTACAGTGAAAACTGCAGGAACTTCAAACCGGCACTAGGAAACAGACTGAGAAAATAGAGTAAATGTTCCTCCTGCAACCCGTTCCCTTTATGCTAGATGAACGAACGTCTCTCCACATGCTCAGTTCTGAGGGATAAGTGTGTTTGAAAGCCGTCCTTCACCTAGCTTGTTGGGAACACAAATTTTCTCTTCAGTTGCAAACTCCACTCCATACATACATATGGGGGGGTACTAGCTCCAACTCGGTTTTACAGTGAAAACTGCAGGAACTTCAAAACGGCACTAGGAAACAGACTGAGAAACCAGAGTAAAAGTTTCTCCTGCAACCCGTTCCCTTTGAGCTAGATGAACGAACGTCTCTCCACTTGCTCATTTCTGAGAGATAAGTGTGTGTGAAAGCCGTCCTTCACCTAGCTTGTTGGGAACACAAAGTTTCTCTTAAGTTGCAAACTCCACTCCATACATATATAAGGGGAGGTACTGGCTCCAACTCGGTTTTACAGTGAAAACTGCAGGAACTTCCTAAAGGCACTAGGAAACAGACTGAGTAACCAGAGAAAAAGTTTCCCCTGCAACCCGTTCCCTTTGTGCTAGATGAACGAACGTCTCCCCACATGCTCAGTTCTGAGAGATAAGTGTGTGTGAAAGCCGTCCTTCACCTAGCTTGTTGGGAACACAAAGTTCTCTTCAGGTGCAAACTCCACTCCATACATATATATGGGGAGGAATTATCTCCAACTCGGTTTTAGAGTGAAAACTGCAGGAAATTCAAACCGGCACTAGGAAACAGACTGAGAAACCAGAGTAAAAGTTTCTCCTGCAACCCGTTCCATTTGTGCTAGATGAACGAACGTCTATCCACATGCTCAGTTCTGAGAGACATGTGTGTGTGAAAGCCGTGCTTCACCTAGCTTGTTGGGAACACAAAGTTTCTTTACAATTGCAAACTCCACTCCATACATATATATGGGGAGGTACTAACTCCAACTCGATTTTACAGTGAAAACCGCAGGAAATTCAAACCGGCACTAGGAAACAGACTGAGAAACCAGAGTAAAAGTTTCTCCTGCAACCCGTTCCTTTTTGCTAGATGAACGAACGTCTCTCCACATGCTCAGTTCTGAGAGATAAGTGTGTGTGAAAGCCGTCCTTCACTTAGCTTGTTGGGAACACAAAGTTTCTTTTCAGTTGCTAACTCCAATCCATACATATATATGGGGAGATACTAGTTCCAACTCGATTTTACAGTGAATACTGCAGGAACATCTAACCGACACGAGGAAACAGACTGAGAAACCAGAGTAAAAGTTTCTCCTGCAACCCGTTCCCTTTGTTCTAGATGAACGAACGTCTGTCCAGAAGCTCAGTTCTGAGAGATAAGTTTGTGTGAAAGCCGTCCTTCACCTAGCTTGTTGGGAACACAAAGTTTCTTTTCAGTTGCAAACCCCACTCCATACATATATATGGGTAGGTACTAGCTCCAACTCTGTTTTACAGTGAAAACTGCAGGAAATTCAAACCGGCACTGGGAAACAGACTGAGAAACCAGAGTAAAAGATTCTCCTGCAACCCGTTCCCTTTGAGCTAGATGAACGAACGCCTCTTCACTTGCTAATTTCTGAGAGATAAGTGTGTGTGAAAGCCGTCCTTCACCTAGCTTGTTGGGAACACAAAGTTTCTCTTCAGTTGCAAACTCCACTCCATACATATATATGGGGAGGTACAAGCTCCAACTAGGTTTTACAGTGAAAACTGCAGGAACTTCAAACCAGCACTAGGAAACAGAGTGAGAAACCAGAGTAAAAGTTTCTCCTGCAACCCGTTCCCATTGTGCTAGATGAACGAAAGTCTCTCCACATGCTCAGTTCTGAGAGATAAGTGTGGGTGAAAGCCTTCCTTCACCTAGCTTGTTGGGAACACAAAGATTCTCTTCAGTTGCAAACTCCAATCCATACATATATATGGGGAAATACTAGCTCCAACTCGGTTTTACAGTGAAAACTGCAGGAATTTCAAACCGGCACTAGGAAACAGACTGAGAAAATAGAGTAAAAATTTCTCCTGCAACCCGTTCCCTTTATGCTAGATGAACGAACGTCTCTCCACTTGCTCATTTCTGAGAGATAAGTGTGTGTGAAAGCCGTCCTTCACCTAGCTTGTTGGGAACACAAAGTTTCTCTTAAGTTGCAAACTCCACTCCATACATATATAAGGGGAGGTACTGGCTCCAACTCGGTTTTACAGTGAAAACTGCAGGAACTTCCTAAAGGCACTAGGAAACAGACTGAGTAACCAGAGAAAAAGTTTCCCCTGCAACCCGTTCCCTTTGTGCTAGATGAACGAACGTCTCCCCACATGCTCAGTTCTGAGAGATAAGTGTGTGTGAAAGCCGTCCTTCACCTAGCTTGTTGGGAACACAAAGTTTCTCTTCAGTTGCAAACTCCACTCCATACATATATATGGGGAGGAACTATCTCCAACTCGGTTTTAGAGTGAAAACTGCAGGAACTTCAAACCGGCACTAGGAAACAGACTGAGAAACCAGAGTAAAAGTTTCTACTGCAACCCGTTCCCTTTGTGCTAGATGAACGAACGTCTCTCCACATGCTCAGTTCTGAGAGATAATTGTGTGTGAAAGCCGTCCTTCACATAGCTTGTTGGGAACACAAAGTTTCTCTTCAGTTGCAAACTCCACTCCATACATATATATGGGGAGGTACTAGCTCCAACTCGGTTTTACAGTGAAAACTGCAGGAACTTCAAACTGGCACTAGGAAACAGACTGAAAAACCAGAGTAAAAGTTTCTCCTGCAACCCATACCCTTTGTGCTAGATGAACAATCGTCTATCCACATGCTCATTTCTGAGAGATAAGTGTGTGTGTAAGCCGTCCTTCAACTATCTTGTTTGGAACTCAAAGTTTCTTTTCAGTTGCAAACTCCACTCCTTACATATATATGGGGAGGTACTAACTCCAACTCGGATTTACAGTGAAATCTGCAGGAACATCAAAACGGCACTAGGAAACAGACTGAGAAACCAGTGTAAAAGTTTCTCCTGCAACCTGATCCCTTTGTGCTAGATGAACGAACGTCTCTCCTCATGCTCATTTCTGAGAGATTAATGTGTGTGAATGCCGTCCTTCACCTAGCTTGTTGGGAACACAAAGTTTCTCTTCAGTTGCAAACTCCACTCCATACATATATATGGGGAGGTTCCAGCTCCAAATAGGTTTTACAGTGAAAACTGCAGGAAATTCAAAACGGCACTAGGAAACAGACTTAGAAACCACAGTAAAAGTTTCTCCTGCAACCCGTTCCCTTTGAGCTAGATGAACGATCGTCCCTCCACTTGCTCATTTCTGAGATATAAGTGTGTGTGAAAGCCGTCCTTCACCTAGCTTGTTGGGAACACAAAGTTTCTCTTAAGTTGCAAACTCCACTCCATACATATGTATGGGGAGGTACTGGCTCCAACTCGGTTTTACAGTGAAAACTGCAGGAAATTCCTAAAGGCACTAGGAAACAGACTGAGAAACCAGAGAAAAAGTTTCTCCTGCAACCCATTCCCTTTGTGCTAGATGAACGAACGTCTCTCCTCATGCTCATTTCTGAGAGATTAGTGTGTGTGAATGCCGTCCTTCACCTAGCTTGTTGGGAACACAAAGTTTCTCTTCAGTTGCAAACTCCACTCCATACATATATATGGGGAAGTTCCAGCTCCAAATCGGTTTTACAGTGAAAACTGCAGGAACTTCAAAACGGCACTAGGAAACAGACTTAGAAACCAGAGTAAAAGTTTCTCCTGCAACCCGTTCCCTTTGTTCTAGATGAACGAACGTCTGTCCAGAAGCTCAGTTCTGAGAGATAAGTGTGTGTGAAAGCCGTCCTTCACCTAGCTTGTTGGGAACACAAAGTTTCTTTTCAGTTGCAAACCCCACTCCATACATATATATGGGTAGGTACTAGCTCCAACTCTGTTTTACAGTGAAAACTGCAGGAAATTCAAACCGGCACTGGGAAACAGACTGAGAAACCAGAGTAAAAGATTCTCCTGCAACCCGTTCCCTTTGAGCTAGATGAACGAACGCCTCTTCACTTGCTAATTTCTGAGAGATAATTGTGTGTGAAAGCCGTCCTTCACCTAGCTTGTTGGGAACACAAAGATTCTCTTCAGTTGCAAACTCCACTCCATACATATATATGGGGTGTACTAGCTCCAACTCGGTTTTACAGTGAAAACTGCAGGAACTTCAAAACGGCACTAGGAAACAGACTGAGAAACCAGAGTAAAAGTTTCCCCTGCAACCCGTTCCCTTTGAGCTAGATGAACGAACGTCTCTCCACTTGCTCATTTCTGAGAGATAAGTGTGTGTGAAAGCCGTCCTTCACCTAGCTTGTTGGGAACACAAAGTTTCTCTTAAGTTGCAAACTCCACTCCATACATATATAAGGGGAGGTACTGGCTCCAACTCGGTTTTACAGTGAAAACTGCAGGAACTTCCTAAAGGCACTAGGAAACAGACTGAGTAACCAGAGAAAAAGTTTCCCCTGCAACCCGTTCCCTTTGTGCTAGATGAACGAACGTCTCCCCACATGCTCAGTTCTGAGAGATAAGTGTGTGTGAAAGCCGTCCTTCACCTAGCTTGTTGGGAACACAAAGTTTCTCTTCAGTTGCAAACTCCACTCCATACATATATATGGGGAGGTACTAGCTCCAACTCGGTTTTACAGTGAAAACTGCAGGAACTTCAAACTGGCACTAGGAAACAGACTGAAAAACCAGAGTAAAAGTTTCTCCTGCAACCCATACCCTTTGTGCTAGATGAACAATCGTCTATCCACATGCTCATTTCTGAGAGATAAGTGTGTGTGTAAGCCGTCCTTCAACTATCTTGTTTGGAACACAAAGTTTCTTTTCAGTTGCAAACTCCACTCCTTACATATATATGGGGAGGTACTAACTCCAACTCGGATTTACAGTGAAATCTGCAGGAACATCAAAACGGCACTAGGAAACAGACTGAGAAACCAGTGTAAAAGTTTCTCCTGCAACCTGATCCCTTTGTGCTAGATGAACGAACGTCTCTCCTCATGCTCATTTCTGAGAGATTAGTTTGTGTGAATGCCGTCCTTCACCTAGCTTGTTGGGAACACAAAGTTTCTCTTCAGTTGCAAACTCCACTCCATACATATATATGGGGAGGTTCCAGCTCCAAATCGGTTTTACAGTGAAAACTGCAGGAACTTCAAAACGGCACTAGGAAACAGACTTAGAAACCAGAGTAAAAGTTTCTCCTGCATCCCGTTCCCTTTGAGCTAGATGAACGATAGTCTCTCCACTTGCTCATTTCTGAGATATAAGTGTGTGTGAAAGCCGTCCTTCACCTAGCTTGTTGGGAACACAAAGTT
Source organism: Camelus bactrianus (assembly GCF_048773025.1). Lineage (NCBI taxonomy): Eukaryota > Metazoa > Chordata > Mammalia > Artiodactyla > Camelidae > Camelus > Camelus bactrianus. The sequence goes on from NC_133566.1 coordinate 3,776,375, forward strand.
TCTCTTAAGTTGCAAACTCCACTCCATACATATATATGGGGAGGTACTGGCTCCAACTCGGTTTTACAGTGAAAACTGCAGGAAATTCCTAAAGGCACTAGGAAACAGACTGAGAAACCAGAGAAAAATTTCTCCTGCAAACCGTTCCCTTTGTGCTAGATGAACGGACGTCTCTACACATGCTCAGTTCTGAGAGATAAGTGTGTTTGAAAGCCGTCCTTCACCTAGATTGTTGGGAACACAAAGTTTCTCTTCAGTTGCAAACTCCAATCCATACATATATATGGGGAGGAACAATCTCCAACTCGATTTTAGAGTGAAAACTGAGGGAAATTCAAACCGGCACTTGGAAACAGACTGAGAAACCAGAGTAAAAGTTTCTCCTGCAACACGTTCCCTTTGAGCTAGATGAACGATCGTCTCTCCACTTGCTCATTTCTGAGAGATAAGTGTGTGTGAAAGCCGTCCTTCACCTAGCTTGTTGGGAACACAAATTTTCTCTTAAGTTGCAAACTCCACTCCATACATATATAAGGGGAGGTACTGGCTCCAACTCGGTTTTACAGTGAAAACTACAGAAACTTCAAACCGGCACTAGGATACAGACTGAGAATTCAGAGAAATAGTTTCTCCTGCAACCCGTTCCCTTTGTGCTAGATGAACGAACGTCTCTCCACATGCACAGTTCTGAGAGATAAGTGTGTGTGAAAGCCGTCCTTCACCTAGCTTGTTGGGAACACAAAGTTTCTTTTCAGTTGCAAATTCCTCTCCATACATATATATGGGGAGGTACTAGCTCCAACTCGGTTTTACCGTGAAAACTACAGAAACTTCAAACCGGCACAAGGAAACAGACTGAGAAATCAGAGAAAAAGTTTCTCGTGCAACCCGTTCCCTTTTTGCTAGATGAACGTACGTCTCTCCAAATTCCCAGTTCTGAGAGATAAGTGTGTGTGAAAGCCGTTCTTCACATAGCTTTTTGGGAACACAAAGTTTCTTTTCAGTTCCAAACTCCACTCCATACACATATATGGAGAGGTACTAGCTCCAACTCGGTTTTACAGTGAAAACTGCAGGAAATTCAAACCGGCACTAGGAAACAGACTGAGAAACCAGAGAAAAAATTTCTCCTGCAAACCGTTCCCTTTGTGCTAGATGAACGAAGATCTCTCCACATGCTCAGTTCTGAGATATATGTGTCTGTGATAGCCGTCCTTCACCTAGCTTGTTGGGAACACAAAGTTTCTCTTCAGTTGCAAACTCCACTCCATATATATATATGGGGAGGTACTAGCTTCAACTCGATTTTACAGTGAAAACTGCAGGAACTTCAAACCGGCACTAGGAAACAGACTGAGAAACCAGAGTAAAAGTTTCCCCTGCAACCCGTTCCTTTGTGCTAGATGAACGAACGTCTCTCCACATGCTCAGTTCTGAGAGATAAGTGTGTGTGAAAGCCGTCCTTCACCTAGCTTGTTGGGAACACAAAGTTTCTTTTAAGTTGCATACCCCACTCCATACATATATATGGGGAGGAACTAGCTCCAACTCGGTTTTACAATGAAAACTGCAGGAACTACATACCGGCACTAGGAAACAGACTGAGAATCCAGAGTAAAAGTTTCTCCTGCAACCCGTTCCCTTTGTGCTAGATGAACGAACGTCTCTCCACATGCTCAGTTCTGAGATAAATGTGTGTGTGATAGCCGTCCTTCACCTAGCTTGTTGGGAACACAAAGTTTCTCTTCAGTTGCAAACTCCACTCCATATATATATATGGGGAGGTACTAGCTTCAACTCGATTTTACAGTGAAAACTGCAGGAACTTCAAACCGGCACTAGGAAACAGACTGAGAAACCAAAGTAAAAGTTTCTCCTGCAACCCGTTCCTTTGTGCTAGATGAACGAACGTCTATCCACATGCTCAGTTCTGAGAGATAAGTGTGTGTGAAAGCCGTCCTTCACCTAGCTTGTTGGGAACACAAAGTTTCTTTTAAGTTGCAAAACACACTCCATACATATATATGGGGAGGAACTAGCTCCAAATCGGTTTTACAGAGAAAACTGCAGGAACTACATACCGGCACTAGGAAACAGACTGAGAATCCAGAGTAAAAGTTTCTCCTGCAACCCGTTCCCTTTGTGCTAGATGAACGAACGTCTCTCCACATGCTCAGTTCTGAGAGATAAGTGTGTGTGAAAGCCGTCCTTCACCTAGCTTGTTGGGAACACAAAGTTTCTCTTCAGTTACAAACCCCACTCCATACATATATATGGGGAGGTACTAGCTCCAACTCGGTTTTACAGTGAAAACTGCAGGAACTTCAAACCGGCACTAGGAAACAGACTGAGAAAATAGAGTAAAAGTTTCTCCTGCATTCCGTTCCCTTTGTGCTAGATGAACGAACGTCTCTCCACATGCTCAGTTCTGAGGGATAAGTGTGTTTGAAAGCCGTCCTTCACCGAGCTTGTTGGGAACACAAATTTTCTCTTCAGTTGCAAACTCCACTCCATACTTATATATGGGGGGGTACTAGCTCCAACTCGGTTTTACAGTGAAAACTGCAGGAACTTCAAACCGGCACTAGGAAACAGACTGGGAAACCAGAGTAAAAGTTTCTCCTGCAACACGTTCCCATTGAGCTAGATGAACGAACGTCTCTCCACTTGCTCATTTCTGAGAGATAAGTGTGTGTGAAAGCCGTCCTTCACCTAGCTTGTTGGGAACACAAAGTTTTTCTTCAGTTGCAAACTCCACTCCATACATATATAAGGGGAGGTACTGGCTCCAACTCGGTTTTACAGTGAAAACTGCAGGAACTTCCTAAAAGCACTTGGAAACAGACTGAGAAACCTGAGTAAAAGTTTCTCTTGCAACCCGTTCCCTTTGTGCTAGATGAACGAACGTCTCTCCACTTGCTCAGTTCTGAGAGATAAGTGTGTGTGAAAGCCGTCCTTAACCTAGCTTGTAGGGAACACAAAGTTTTTCTTCAGTTGCAAACTCCACTCCATACATATATATGGGGAGGTACTAGCTCCAACTCGGTTTTATAGTGAAAACCGCAGGAACTTCAAACCGGCAGTAGGAAACAGACTGAGAAACCAGAGTAAAAGTTTCTCCTGCAACCAGTTCATTTTGCTAGATGAACGAACGTCTCTCCACATGCTCAGTTCTGAGAGATAAGTGTGTGTGAAAGCCGTCCTTCACCTAACATGTTGGGAACACAAAGTTTCTTTTCAATTACAAACTCAACTCCATACATATATATGGGGAGGTACTAGCTCCAACTCGATTTTACAGTGAAAACCGCAGGAACTTCAAACCGGCAGTAGGAAAAAGACTGAGAAACCAGAGTAAAAGTTTCTCCTGCAACCAGTTCATTTTTGCTAGATGAACGAACGTCTCTCCACATGCTCAGTTCTGAGAGATATGTGTGTGTGAAAGCCGTCCTTCACCTAGCTTGTTGGGAACACAAAGTTTCTTTTCAGTTGAAAAGTCCACTCCATACATATATATGGGGAGGTACTAGCTCCAACTCGGATTTACAGTGAAAACTACAGAAACTTCAAACCGGCACTAGGATACAGACTGAGAATTCAGAGAAATAGTTTCTCCTGCAACCCGTTCCCTTTATGCTAGATGAACGAACGTCTCTCCACATGCTCAGTTCTGAGAGATAATTGTGTGTGAAAGCCGTCCTTCAATTAGCTTGTTGGGAACACAAATTTTCTCTTAAGTTGCAAACTCCACTCCATACATATATAAGGGGAGGTACTGGCTCCAACTCGGTTTTACAGTGAAAACTACAGAAACTTCAAACCGGCACTAGGATACAGACTGAGAATTCAGAGAAATAGTTTCTCCTGCAACCCGTTCCCTTTGTGCTAGATGAACGAACGTCTCTCCACATGCTCAGTTCTGAGAGATAAGTGTGTGTGAAAGCCGTCCTTCACCTAGCTTGTTGGGAACACAAAGTTTCTTTTAAGTTGCATACCCCACTCCATACATATATATGGGGAGGAACTAGCTCCAACTCGGTTTTACAATGAAAACTGCAGGAACTACATACCGGCACTAGGAAACAGACTGAGAATCCAGAGTAAAAGTTTCTCCTGCAACCCGTTCCCTTTGTGCTAGATGAACGAACGTCTCTCCACATGCTCAGTTCTGAGATATATGTGTGTGTGATAGCCGTCCTTCACCTAGCTTGTTGGGAACACAAAGTTTCTCTTCAGTTGCAAACTCCACTCCATATATATATATGGGGAGGTACTAGCTTCAACTCGATTTTACAGTGAAAACTGCAGGAACTTCAAACCGGCACTAGGAAACAGACTGAGAAACCAGAGTAAAAGTTTCTCCTGCTACCCGTTCCTTTGTGCTAGATGAACGAACGTCTCTCCACATGCTCAGTTCTGAGAGATAAGTGTGTGTGAAAGCCGTCCTTCACCTAGCTTGTTGGGAACACAAAGTTTCTTTTAAGTTGCAAAACACACTCCATACATATATATGGGGAGGAACTAGCTCCAAATCGGTTTTACAGAGAAAACTGCAGGAACTACATACCGGCACTAGGAAACAGACTGAGAATCCAGAGTAAAAGTTTCTCCTGCAACCCGTTCCCGTTGTGCTAGATGAACGAACGTCTCTCCACATGCTCAGTTCTGAGAGATAAGTGTGTGTGAAAGCCGTCCTTCACCTAGCTTGTTGGGAACACAAAGTTTCTCTTCAGTTACAAACCCCACTCCATACATATATATGGGGAGGTACTAGCTCCAACTCGGTTTTACAGTGAAAACTGCAGGAACTTCAAACCGGCACTAGGAAACAGACTGAGAAAATAGAGTAAAAGTTTCTCCTGCATCCCGTTCCCTTTGTGCTAGATAAACGAACGTCTCTCCACATGCTCAGTTCTGAGGGATAAGTGTGTTTGAAAGCCGTCCTTCACCGAGCTTGTTGGGAACACAAATTTTCTCTTCAGTTGCAAACTCCACTCCATACATATATATGGGGGGGTACTAGCTCCAACTCGGTTTTACAGTGAAAACTGCAGGAATTTCAAACCGGCACTAGGAAACAGACTGGGAAACCAGAGTAAAAGTTTCTCCTGCAACACGTTCCCATTGAGCTAGATGAACGAACGTCTCTCCACTTGCTCATTTCTGAGAGATAAGTGTGTGTGAAAGCCGTCCTTCACCTAGCTTGTTGGGAACACAAAGTTTCTCTTAAGTTGCAAACTCCACTCCATACATATATAAGGGGAGGTACTGGCTCCAACTCGGTTTTACAGTGAAAACTGCAGGAACTTCCTAAAAGCACTTGGAAACAGACTGAGAAACCTGAGTAAAAGTTTCTCTTGCAACCCGTTCCCTTTGTGCTAGATGAACGAACGTCTCTCCACTTGCTCAGTTCTGAGAGATAAGTGTGTGTGAAAGCCGTCCTTAACCTAGCTTGTAGGGAACACAAAGTTTTTCTTCAGTTGCAAACTCCACTCCATACATATATATGGGGAGGTACTAGCTCCAACTCGGTTTTATAGTGAAAACCGCAGGAACTTCAAACCGGCAGTAGGAAACAGACTGAGAAACCAGAGTAAAAGTTTCTCCTGCAACCAGTTCATTTTGCTAGATGAACGAACGTCTCTCCACATGCTCAGTTCTGAGAGATAAGTGTGTGTGAAAGCCGTCCTTCACCTAACATGTTGGGAACACAAAGTTTCTTTTCAATTGCAAACTCAACTCCATACATATATATGGGGAGGTACTAGCTCCAACTCGATTTTACAGTGAAAACCGCAGGAACTTCAAACCGGCAGTAGGAAAAAGACTGAGAAACCAGAGTAAAAGTTTCTCCTGCAACCAGTTCATTTTTGCTAGATGAACGAACGTCTCTCCACATGCTCAGTTCTGAGAGATATGTGTGTGTGAAAGCCGTCCTTCACCTAGCTTGTTGGGAACACAAAGTTTCTTTTCAGTTGAAAAGTCCACTCCATACATATATATGGGGAGGTACTAGCTCCAACTCGGATTTACAGTGAAAACTACAGAAACTTCAAACCGGCACTAGGATACAGACTGAGAATTCAGAGAAATAGTTTCTCCTGCAACCCGTTCCATTTATGCTAGATGAACGAACGTCTCTCCACATGCTCAGTTCTGAGAGATAAGTGTGTGTGAATGCCGTCCTTCACCTAGCTTGTTGGGAACACAAAATTTCTCTTCAGTTGCAAACTCCACTCCATACATATATATGGGGAGGTACTAGCTCCAACTCGGTTTTACAGTGAAAACTGCAGGAACTTCAAACCGGCACTAGGAAACACACTGAGAAACCAGAGTAAAAGTTTCTCCTGCAACCCGTTCCCTTTGTGCTAGATGAACGAACGTCTCTCCACATGTTGAGTTCTGAGAGGTAATTGTGTGTTAAAGCCGTACTTCACCTAGCTTTTTGAGAACAAAAAGTTTCTCTTCAGTTGCAAACTGCACTCCATAAATATATATGGGGAGGTACTAGCTCCAACTCGGTTTTACAGTGAAAACTGCAGGAACTTCAAACCGGCACTAGAAAACAGACTGAGAAACCAGAGTAAAAGTTTCTCCTGCAACCCGTTCCCTTTGTGCTAGATGAACGAACGTCTATCCACATGCTCAGTTCTGAGAGATATGTGTGTGTGAAAGCCGTGCTTCACCTAGCTTGTTGGGAACACAAAGTTTCTTTTCAATTGCAAACTCCACTCCATACATATATATGGGGAGGTACTAACTCCAACTCGATTTTACAGTGAAAACCGCAGGAAATTCAAACCGGCACTAGGAAACAGACTGAGAAACCAGAGTAAAAGTTTCTCCTGCAACCCGTTCCTTTTTGCTAGATGAACGAACGTCTCTCCACATGCTCAGTTCTGAGAGATAAGTGTGTGTGAAAGCCGTCCTTCACTTAGCTTGTTGGGAACACAAAGTTTCTTTTCAGTTGCTAACTCCAATCCATACATATATATGGGGAGGTAATAGCTCCAACTCGATTTTACAGTGAATACTGCAGGAACTTCAAACCGACACGAGGAAACAGACTGAGAAACCAGAGTAAAAGTTTCTCCTGCAACCCGTTCCCTTTGTGCTAGATGAACGAATGTCTGTCCACAAGCACAGTTCTGAGAGATAAGTGTGTGTGAAAGCCGCCCTTCACCTAGCTTGTTGGGAACACAAAGTTTCTTTTCAGTTGCAAACCCCACTCCATACATATATATGGGTAGGTACTAGCTCCAACTCTGTTTTACAGTGAAAACTGCAGGAAATTCAAACCGGCACTGAGAAACAGTCTGAGAAACCAGAGTAAAAGATTCTCCTGCAACCCGTTCCCTTTGAGCTAGATGAACGAACGCCTCTTCACTTGCTAATTTCTGAGAGATAAGTGTGTGTGAAAGCCGTCCTTCACCTAGCTTGTTGGGAACACAAAGTTTCTCTTCAGTTGCAAACTCCAATCCATACATATATATGGGGAGGTACTAGCTCCAACTCGGTTTTACAGTGAAAACTGCAAGAATTTCAAACCGGCACTAGGAAACAGAGTGAGAAACCAGAGTAAAAGTTTCTCCTGCAACCCGTTCCATTTGTGCTAGATGAACGAACGTCTCTCCACATGCTCAGTTCTGAGAGATAAGTGTGGGTGAAAGCCTTCCTTCACCTAGCTTGTTGGGAACACAAAGATTCTCTTCAGTTGCAAACTCCAATCCATACATATATATGGGGAAATACTAGCTCCAACTCGGTTTACAGTGAAAACTGCAGGAACTTCAAACCGGCACTAGGAAACAGACTGAGAATATAGAGTAAATGTTCCTCCTGCAAACCGTTCCCTTTATGCTAGATGAACGAACGTCTCTCCACATGCTCAGTTCTGAGGGATAAGTGTGTTTGAAAGCCGTCCTTCAACTAGCTTGTTGGGAACACAAATTTTCTCTTCAGTTGCAAACTCCACTCCATACATACATATGGGGGGGTACTAGCTCCAACTCGGTTTTACAGTGAAAACTGCAGGAACTTCAAAACGGCACTAGGAAACAGACTGAGAAACCAGAGTAAAAGTTTCTCCTGCAACCCGTTCCCTTTGAGCTAGATGAACGAACGTCTCTCCACTTGCTCATTTCTGAGAGATAAGTGTGTGTGAAAGCCGTCCTTCACCTAGCTTGTTGGGAACACAAAGTTTCTCTTAAGTTGCAAACTCCACTCCATACATATATAAGGGGAGGTACTGGCTCCAACTCGGTTTTACAGTGAAAACTGCAGGAACTTCCTAAAGGCACTAGGAAACAGACTGAGTAACCAGAGAAAAAGTTTCCCCTGCAACCCGTTCCCTTTTTGCTAGATGAACGAACGTCTCCCCACATGCTCAGTTCTGAGAGATAAGTGTGTGTGAAAGCCGTCCTTCACCTAGCTTGTTGGGAACACAAAGTTCTCTTCAGGTGCAAACTCCACTCCATACATATATATGGGGAGGAACTATCTCCAACTCGGTTTTAGAGTGAAAACTGCAGGAAATTCAAACCGGCACTAGGAAACAGACTGAGAAACCAGAGTAAAAGTTTCTCCTGCAACCCGTTCCCTTTGTGCTAGATGAACGAACGTCTATACACATGCTCAGTTCTGAGAGACATGTGTGTGTGAAAGCCGTGCTTCACCTAGCTTGTTGGGAACACAAAGTTTCTTTACAATTGCAAACTCCACTCCATACATATATATGGGGAGGTACTAACTCCAACTCGATTTTACAGTGAAAACCGCAGGAAATTCAAACCGGCACTAGGAAACAGACTGAGAAACCAGAGTAAAAGTTTCTCCTGCAACCCGTTCCTTTTTGCTAGATGAACGAACGTCTCTCCACATGCTCAGTTCTGAGAGATAAGTGTGTGTGAAAGCCGTCCTTCACTTAGCTTGTTGGGAACACATAGTTTCTTTTCAGTTGCTAACTCCAATCCATACATATATATGGGGAGATACTAGTTTCAACTCGATTTTACAGTGAATACTGCAGGAACATCTAACCGACACGAGGAAACAGACTGAGAAACCAGAGTAAAAGTTTCTCCTGCAACCCGTTCCCTTTGTTCTAGAAGAACGAACGTCTGTCCAGAAGCTCAGTTCTGAGAGATAAGTGTGTGTGAAAGCCGTCCTTCACCTAGCTTGTTGGGAACACAAAGTTTCTTTTCAGTTGCAAACCCCACTCCATACATATATATGGGTAGGTACTAGCTCCAACTCTGTTTTACAGTGAAAACTGCAGGAAATTCAAACCGGCACTGGGAAACAGACTGAGAAACCAGAGTAAAAGATTCTCCTGCAACCCGTTCCCTTTGAGCTAGATGAACGAACGCCTCTTCACTTGCTAATTTCTGAGAGATAAGTGTGTGTGAAAGCCGTCCTTCACCTAGCTTGTTGGGAACACAAAGTTTCTCTTCAGTTGCAAACTCCACTCCATACATATATATGGGGAGGTACAAGCTCCAACTAGGTTTTACAGTGAAAACTGCAGGAACTTCAAACCGGCACTAGCAAACATACTGAGAAACCAGAGTAAAAGTTTCTCCTGCAACCCGTTCCCATTGTGCTAGATGAACGAAAGTCTCTCCACATGCTCAGTTCTGAGAGATAAGTGTGGGTGAAAGCCTTCCTTCACCTAGCTTGTTGGGAACACAAAGATTCTCTTCAGTTGCAAACTCCAATCCATACATATATATGGGGAAATACTAGCTCCAACTCGGTTTTACAGTGAAAACTGCAGGAATTTCAAACCGGCACTAGGAAACAGACTGAGAAAGTAGAGTAAAAATTTCTCCTGCAACCCGTTCCCTTTATGCTAGATGAACGAACGTCTCTCCACATGCTCAGTTCTGAGGGATAAGTGTGTTTGAAAGCCGTTCTTCACCTAGCTTGTTGGGAACACAAATTTTCTCTTCAGTTGCAAACTCCACTCCATACATATATATGGGGGGGTACTAGCTCCAACTCGGTTTTACAGTGAAAACTGCAGGAACTTCAAAACGGCACTAGGAAACAGACTGAGAAACCAGAGTAAAAGTTTCCCCTGCAACCCGTTCCCTTTGACCTAGATGAACGAACGTCTCTCCACTTGCTCATTTCTGAGAGATAAGTGTGTGTGAAAGCCGTCCTTCACCTAGCTTGTTGGGAACACAAAGTTTCTCTTAAGTTGCAAACTCCACTCCATACATATATAAGGGGAGGTACTGGCTCCAACTCGGTTTTACAGTGAAAACTGCAGGAACTTCCTAAAGGCACTAGGAAACAGACTGAGTAACCAGAGAAAAAGTTTCCCCTGCAACCCGTTCCCTTTGTGCTAGATGAACGAACGTCTCCCCACATGCTCAGTTCTGAGAGATAAGTGTGTGTGAAAGCCGTCCTTCACCTAGCTTGTTGGGAACACAAAGTTTCTCTTCAGTTGCAAACTCCACTCCATACATATATATGGGGAGGAACTATCTCCAACTCGGTTTTAGAGTGAAAACTGCAGGAACTTCAAACCGGCACTAGGAAACAGACTGAGAAACCAGAGTAAAAGTTTCTACTGCAACCCGTTCCCTTTGTGCTAGATGAACGAACGTCTCTCCACATGCTCAGTTCTGAGAGATAATTGTGTGTGAAAGCCGTCCTTCACATAGCTTGTTGGGAACACAAAGTTTCTCTTCAGTTGCAAACTCCACTCCATACATATATATGGGGAGGTACTAGCTCCAACTCGGTTTTACAGTGAAAACTGCAGGAACTTCAAACTGGCACTAGGAAACAGACTGAAAAACCAGAGTAAAAGTTTCTCCTGCAACCCATACCCTTTGTGCTAGATGAACAATCGTCTATCCACATGCTCATTTCTGAGAGATAAGTGTCTGTGTAAGCCGTCCTTCAACTATCTTGTTTGGAACTCAAAGTTTCTTTTCAGTTGCAAACTCCACTCCTTACATATATATGGGGAGGTACTTACTCCAACTCGGATTTACAGTGAAATCTGCAGGAACATCAAAACGGCACTAGGAAACAGACTGAGAAACCAGTGTAAAAGTTTCTCCTGCAACCTGATCCCTTTGTGCTAGATGAACGAACGTCTCTCCTCATGCTCATTTCTGAGAGATTAATGTGTGTGAATGCCGTCCTTCACCTAGCTTGTTGGGAACACAAAGTTTCTCTTCAGTTGCAAACTCCACTCCATACATATATATGGGGAGGTTCCAGCTCCAAATAGGTTTTACAGTGAAAACTGCAGGAAATTCAAACCGGCACTGGGAAACAGACTGAGAAACCAGAGTAAAAGATTCTCCTGCAACCCGTTCCCTTTGAGCTAGATGAACGAACGCCTCTTCACTTGCTAATTTCTGAGAGATAAGTGTGTGTGAAAGCCGTCCTTCACCTAGCTTGTTGGGAACACAAAGATTCTCTTCAGTTGCAAACTCCACTCCATACATATATATGGGGTGTACTAGCTCCAACTCGGTTTTACAGTGAAAACTGCAGGAACTTCAAAACGGCACTAGGAAACAGACTGAGAAACCAGAGTAAAAGTTTCCCCTGCAACCCGTTCCCTTTGAGCTAGATGAACGAACGTCTCTCCACTTGCTCATTTCTGAGAGATAAGTGTGTGTGAAAGCCGTCCTTCACCTAGCTTGTTGGGAACACAAAGTTTCTCTTAAGTTGCAAACTCCACTCCATACATATATAAGGGGAGGTACTGGCTCCAACTCGGTTTTACAGTGAAAACTGCAGGAACTTCCTAAAGGCACTAGGAAACAGACTGAGTAACCAGAGAAAAAGTTTCCCCTGCAACCCGTTCCCTTTGTGCTAGATGAACGAACGTCTCCCCACATGCTCAGTTCTGAGAGATAAGTGTGTGTGAAAGCCGTCCTTCACCTAGCTTGTTGGGAACACAAAGTTTCTCTTCAGTTGCAAACTCCACTCCATACATATATATGGGGAGGAACTATCTCCAACTCGGTTTTAGAGTGAAAACTGCAGGAACTTCAAACCGGCACTAGGAAACAGACTGAGAAACCAGAGTAAAAGTTTCCCCTGCAACCCGTTCCCTTTGACCTAGATGAACGAACGTCTCTCCACTTGCTCATTTCTGAGAGATAAGTGTGTGTGAAAGCCGTCCTTCACCTAGCTTGTTGGGAACACAAAGTTTCTCTTAAGTTGCAAACTCCACTCCATACATATATAAGGGGAGGTACTGGCTCCAACTCGGTTTTACAGTGAAAACTGCAGGAACTTCCTAAAGGCACTAGGAAACAGACTGAGTAACCAGAGAAAAAGTTTCCCCTGCAACCCGTTCCCTTTGTGCTAGATGAACGAACGTCTCCCCACATGCTCAGTTCTGAGAGATAAGTGTGTGTGAAAGCCGTCCTTCACCTAGCTTGTTGGGAACACAAAGTTTCTCTTCAGTTGCAAACTCCACTCCATACATATATATGGGGAGGAACTATCTCCAACTCGGTTTTAGAGTGAAAACTGCAGGAACTTCAAACCGGCACTAGGAAACAGACTGAGAAACCAGAGTAAAAGTTTCTACTGCAACCCGTTCCCTTTGTGCTAGATGAACGAACGTCTCTCCACATGCTCAGTTCTGAGAGATAATTGTGTGTGAAAGCCGTCCTTCACATAGCTTGTTGGGAACACAAAGTTTCTCTTCAGTTGCAAACTCCACTCCATACATATATATGGGGAGGTACTAGCTCCAACTCGGTTTTACAGTGAAAACTGCAGGAACTTCAAACTGGCACTAGGAAACAGACTGAAAAACCAGAGTAAAAGTTTCTCCTGCAACCCATACCCTTTGTGCTAGATGAACAATCGTCTATCCACATGCTCATTTCTGAGAGATAAGTGTGTGTGTAAGCCGTCCTTCAACTATCTTGTTTGGAACACAAAGTTTCTTTTCAGTTGCAAACTCCACTCCTTACATATATATGGGGAGGTACTAACTCCAACTCGGATTTACAGTGAAATCTGCAGGAACATCAAAACGGCACTAGGAAAAAGACTGAGAAACCAGTGTAAAAGTTTCTCCTGCAACCTGATCCCTTTGTGCTAGATGAACGAACGTCTCTCCACATGCTCATTTCTGAGAGATTAGTGTGTGTGAATGCCGTCCTTCACCTAGCTTGTTGGGAACACAAAGTTTCTCTTCAGTTGCAAACTCCACTCCATACATATATATGGGGAGGTTCCAGCTCCAAATCGGTTTTACAGTGAAAACTGCAGGAACTTCAAAACGGCACTAGGAAACAGACTTAGAAACCAGAGTAAAAGTTTCTCCTGCAACCCGTTCCCTTTGAGCTAGATGAACGATAGTCTCTCCACTTGCTCATTTCTGAGATATAAGTGTGTGTGAAAGCCGTCCTTCACCTAGCTTGTTGGGAACACAAAGTTTCTCTTAAGTTGCAAACTCCACTCCATACATATATATGGGGAGGTACTGGCTCCAACTCGGTTTTACAGTGAAAACTGCAGGAAATTCCTAAAGGCACTAGGAAACAGACTGAGAAACCAGAGAAAAATTTCTCCTGCAAACCGTTCCCTTTGTGCTAGATGAACGGACGTCTCTACACATGCTCAGTTCTGAGAGATAAGTGTGTTTGAAAGCCGTCCTTCACCTAGATTGTTGGGAACACAAAGTTTCTCTTCAGTTGCAAACTCCAATCCATACATATATATGGGGAGGAACAATCTCCAACTCGATTTTAGAGTGAAAACTGAGGGAACTTCAAACCGGCACTTGGAAACAGACTGAGAAACCAGAGTAAAAGTTTCTCCTGCAACACGTTCCCTTTGAGCTAGATGAACGATCGTCTCTCCACTTGCTCATTTCTGAGAGATAAGTGTGTGTGAAAGCCGTCCTTCACCTAGCTTGTTGGGAACACAAATTTTCTCTTAAGTTGCAAACTCCACTCCATACATATATAAGGGTAGGTACTGGCTCCAACTCGGTTTTACAGTGAAAACTGCAGGAACTTCAAAACGGCACTAGGAAACAGACTGAGAAACCAGAGTAAAAGTTTCTCCTGCAACCCGTTCCCTTTATGCTAGATGAACGAACGTCTCTCCACATGCTCAGTTCTGAGGGATAAGTGTGTTTGAAAGCCGTCCTCCACCTAGCTTGTTGGGAACACAAATTTTCTCTTCAGTTGCAAACTCCACTCCATACATACATATGGGGGGGTACTAGCTCCAACACGGTTTTACAGTGAAAACTGCAGGAACTTCAAAACGGCACTAGGAAACAGACTGAGAAACCAGAGTAAAAGTTTCTCCTGCAACCCGTTCCCTTTGAGCTAGATGAACGAACGTCTCTCCACTTGCTCATTTCTGAGAGATAAGTGTGTGTGAAAGCCGTCCTTCACCTAGCTTGTTGGGAACACAAAGTTTCTCTTAAGTTGCAAACTCCACTCCATACATATATAAGGGGAGGTACTGGCTCCAACTCGGTTTTACAGTGAAAACTGCAGGAACTTCCTAAAGGCACTAGGAAACAGACTGAGTAACCAGAGAAAAAGTTTCCCCTGCAAACCGTTCCCTTTGTGCTAGATGAACGAACGTCTCCCCACATGCTCAGTTCTGAGAAATAAGTGTGTGTGAAAGCCGTCCTTCACCTAGCTTGTTGGGAACACAAAGTTCTCTTCAGGTGCAAACTCCACTCCATACATATATATGGGGAGGAACTATCTCCAACTCGGTTTTAGAGTGAAAACTGCAGGAAATTCAAACCGGCACTAGGAAACAGACTGAGAAACCAGAGTAAAAGTTTCTCCTGCAACCCGTTCCCTTTGTGCTAGATGAACGAACGTCTCTCCACATGTTGAGTTCTGAGAGATAATTGTGTGTGAAAGCCGTACTTCACCTAGCTTTTTGAGAACAAAAAGTTTCTCTTCAGTTGCAAACTGCACTCCATAAATATATACAGGGAGGTACTAGCTCCAACTCGGTTTTACAGTGAAAACTGCAGGAACTTCAAACCGGCACTAGAAAACAGACTGAGAAACCAGAGTAAAAGTTTCTCCTGCAACCCGTTCCCTTTGTGCTAGATGAACGAACGTCTATCCACATGCTCAGTTCTGAGAGACATGTGTGTGTGAAAGCCGTGCTTCACCTAGCTTGTTGGAAACACAAAGTTTCTTTTCAATTGCAAACTCCACTCCATACATATATATGGGGAGGTAATAACTCCAACTCGATTTTACAGTGAAAACCGCAGGAAATTCAAACCGGCACTAGGAAACAGACTGAGAAACCAGAGTAAAAGTTTCTCCTGCAACCCGTTCCTTTTTGCTAGATGAACGAACGTCTCTCCACATGCTCAGTTCTGAGAGATAATTGTGTGTGAAAGCCGTCCTTCACCTAGCTTGTTGGGAACACAAAGTTTCTCTTCAGTTGCAAAATCCACTCCATACATATATATGGGGAGGTACTAGCTCCAACTCGGTTTTACAGTGAAAACTGCAGGAACTTCAAAACGGCACTAGGAAACAGACTGAGAAACCAGAGAAAAAGTTTCTCCTGCAACCCGTTCCCTTTGTGCTAGATGAACGAACGTCTGTCCAGAAGCTCAGTTCTGAGAGATAAGTGTGTGTGAAAGCCGTACTTCACCTAGCTTGTTGGGAACACAAAGTTTCTTTTCAGTTGCAAACCCCACTCCATACATATATATGGGTAGGTACTAGCTCCAACTCTGTTTTACAGTGAAAACTGCAGGAAATTCATACCGGCACTGGGAAACAGACTGAGAAACCAGAGGAAAAGATTCTCCTGCAACCCGTTCCCTTTGAGCTAGATGAACGAACGCCTCTTCACTTGCTAATTTCTGAGAGATAAGTGTGTGTGAAAGCCGTCCTTCACCTAGCTTTTTGGGAACACAAAGTTTCTCTTCAGTTGCAAACTCCAATCCATACATATATATGGGGAGGTACTAGCTCCAACTCGGTTTTACAGTGAAAACTGCAGGAACTTCAAACCGGCACTAGGAAACAGAGTGAGAAACCTGATTAAAATTTCTCCTGCAACCCGTTCCCTTTGTGCTAGATGAACGAACGTCTCTCCAAATGCTCAGTTCTGAGAGATAAGTGTGGGTGAAAGCCTTCCTTCTCCTAGCTTGTTGGGAACACAAAGATTCTCTTCAGTTGCAAACTCCAAACCATACATATATATGGGGAAATACTAGCTCCAACTCGGTTTTACAGTGAAAACTGCAGGAATTTCAAACCGGCACTAGGAAACAGACTGAGAAAATAGAGTAAAAGTTTCTCCTGCAACCCGTTCCCTTTATACTAGATGAACGAACGTCTCTCCACATGCTCAGTTCTGAGGGATAAGTGTGTTTGAAAGCAGTTCTTCACCTAGCTTGTTGGGAACACAAATTTTCTCTTCAGTTGCAAACTCCACTCCATACATATATATGGGGGGGTACCAGCTCCAACTCGGTTTTACAGTGAAAACTGCAGGAACTTCAAACCGGCACTAGGAAACAGACTGAGAAACCAGAGTAAAAGTTTCCCCTGCAACCCGTTCCCTTTGAGCTAGATGAACGAACGTCTCTCCACTTGCTCATTTCTGAGAGATAAGTGTGTGTGAAAGCCGTCCTTCACCTAGCTTGTTGGGAACACAAAGTTTCTCTTAAGTTGCAAACTCCACTCCATACATATATAAGGGGAGGTACTGGCTCCAACTCGGTTTTACAGTGAAAACTGCAGGAACTTCCTAAAGGCACTAGGAAACAGACTGAGTAACCAGAGAAAAAGTTTCCCCTGCAACCCGTTCCATTTGTGCTAGATGAACGAACGTCTCCCCACATGCTCAGTTCTGAGAGATAAGTGTGTGTGAAAGCCGTCCTTCACCTAGCTTGTTGGGAACACAAAGTTTCTCTTCAGTTGCAAACTCCACTCCATACATATATATGGGGAGGAACTATCTCCAACTCGGTTTTAGAGTGAAAACTGCAGGAAATTCAAACCGGCACTAGGAAACAGACTGAGAAACCAGAGTAAAAGTTTCTACTGCAACCCGTTCCCTTCGTGCTAGATGAACGAACGTCTCTCCACATGCTCAGTTCTGAGAGTTAATTGTGTGTGAAAGCCGTCCTTCACATAGCTTGTTGGGTACACAAAGTTTCTCTTCAGTTGCAAACTCCACTCCATACATATATATGGGGAGGTACTAGCTCCAACTCGGTTTTTCAGTGAAAACTGCAGGAACTTCAAACTGGCACTAGGAAACAGACTGAAAAACCAGAGTAAAAGTTTCTCCTGCAACCCATACCCTTTGTGCTAGATGAACAATCGTCTATCCACATGCTCATTTCTGAGAGATAAGTGTGTGTGTAAGCCGTCCTTCAACTATCTTGTTTGGAACACAAAGTTTCTTTTCAGTTGCAAACTCCACTCCTTACATATATATGGGGAGGTACTAACTCCAACTCGGATTTACAGTGAAATCTGCAGGAACATCAAAACGGCACTAGGAAACAGACTGAGAAACCAGTGTAAAAGTTTCTCCTGCAACCTGATCCCTTTGTGCTAGATGAACGAACGTCTCTCCTCATGCTCATTTCTGAGAGATTAGTGTGTGTGAATGCCGTCCTTCACCTAGCTTGTTGGGAACACAAAGTTTCTCTTCAGTTGCAAACTCCACTCCATACATATATATGGGGAGGTTCCAGCTCCAAATCGGTTTTACAGTGAAAACTGCAGGAACTTCAAAACGGCAGTAGGAAACAGACTTAGAAACCAGAGTAAAAGTTTCTCCTGCAACCCGTTCCCTTTGAGCTAGATGAACGATCGTCTATCCACTTGCTCATTTCTGAGATATAAGTGTGTGTGAAAGCCGTCCTTCACCTAGCTTGTTGGGAACACAAAGTTTCTCTTAAGTTGCAAAATCCACTCCATACATATATATGGGGAGGTACTGGCTCCAACTCTGTTTTACAGTGAAAACTGCAGGAAATTTCTAAAGGCACTAGGAAGCAGACTGAGAAACCAGAGAAAAAGTTTCTCCTGCAACCCGTTCCCTTTGTGCTAGATGAACGGACGTCTCTACACATGCTCAGTTCTGAGAGATAAGTGTGTGTGAAAGCCGTCCTTCACCTAGCTTGTTGGGAACACAAAGTTTCTCTTCAGTTGCAAACTCCACTCCATACATATATATGGGGAGGAACTATCTCCAACTCGGTTTTAGAGTGAAAACTGCAGGAACTTCAAACCGGCACTAGGAAACAGACTGAGAAACCAGAGTAAAAGTTTCTACTGCAACCCGTTCCCTTTGTGCTAGATGAACGAACGTCTCTCCACATGCTCAGTTCTGAGAGATAATTGTGTGTGAAAGCCGTCCTTCACATAGCTTGTTGGGAACACAAAGTTTCTCTTCAGTTGCAAACTCCACTCCATACATATATATGGGGAGGTACTAGCTCCAACTCGGTTTTACAGTGAAAACTGCAGGAACTTCAAACTGGCACTAGGAAACAGACTGAAAAACCAGAGTAAAAGTTTCTCCTGCAACCCATACCCTTTGTGCTAGATGAACAATCGTCTATCCACATGCTCATTTCTGAGAGATAAGTGTCTGTGTAAGCCGTCCTTCAACTATCTTGTTTGGAACTCAAAGTTTCTTTTCAGTTGCAAACTCCACTCCTTACATATATATGGGGAGGTACTTACTCCAACTCGGATTTACAGTGAAATCTGCAGGAACATCAAAACGGCACTAGGAAACAGACTGAGAAACCAGTGTAAAAGTTTCTCCTGCAACCTGATCCCTTTGTGCTAGATGAACGAACGTCTCTCCTCATGCTCATTTCTGAGAGATTAATGTGTGTGAATGCCGTCCTTCACCTAGCTTGTTGGGAACACAAAGTTTCTCTTCAGTTGCAAACTCCACTCCATACATATATATGGGGAGGTTCCAGCTCCAAATAGGTTTTACAGTGAAAACTGCAGGAAATTCAAACCGGCACTGGGAAACAGACTGAGAAACCAGAGTAAAAGATTCTCCTGCAACCCGTTCCCTTTGAGCTAGATGAACGAACGCCTCTTCACTTGCTAATTTCTGAGAGATAAGTGTGTGTGAAAGCCGTCCTTCACCTAGCTTGTTGGGAACACAAAGATTCTCTTCAGTTGCAAACTCCACTCCATACATATATATGGGGTGTACTAGCTCCAACTCGGTTTTACAGTGAAAACTGCAGGAACTTCAAAACGGCACTAGGAAACAGACTGAGAAACCAGAGTAAAAGTTTCCCCTGCAACACGTTCCCTTTGAGCTAGATGAACGAACGTCTCTCCACTTGCTCATTTCTGAGAGATAAGTGTGTGTGAAAGCCGTCCTTCACCTAGCTTGTTGGGAACACAAAGTTTCTCTTAAGTTGCAAACTCCACTCCATACATATATAAGGGGAGGTACTGGCTCCAACTCGGTTTTACAGTGAAAACTGCAGGAACTTCCTAAAGGCACTAGGAAACAGACTGAGTAACCAGAGAAAAAGTTTCCCCTGCAACCCGTTCCCTTTGTGCTAGATGAACGAACGTCTCCCCACATGCTCAGTTCTGAGAGATAAGTGTGTGTGAAAGCCGTCCTTCACCTAGCTTGTTGGGAACACAAAGTTTCTCTTCAGTTGCAAACTCCACTCCATACATATATATGGGGAGGAACTATCTCCAACTCGGTTTTAGAGTGA
This sequence comes from Camelus bactrianus, assembly GCF_048773025.1. NCBI lineage: Eukaryota > Metazoa > Chordata > Mammalia > Artiodactyla > Camelidae > Camelus > Camelus bactrianus. Next base: position 3,796,098 of record NC_133566.1, read on the forward strand.
AAACTGCAGGAACTTCAAACCGGCACTAGGAAACAGACTGAGAAACCAGAGTAAAAGTTTCCCCTGCAACCCGTTCCCTTTGAGCTAGATGAACGAACGTCTCTCCACTTGCTCATTTCTGAGAGATAAGTGTGTGTGAAAGCCGTCCTTCACCTAGCTTGTTGGGAACACAAAGTTTCTCTTAAGTTGCAAACTCCACTCCATACATATATAAGGGGAGGTACTGGCTCCAACTCGGTTTTACAGTGAAAACTGCAGGAACTTCCTAAAGGCACTAGGAAACAGACTGAGTAACCAGAGAAAAAGTTTCCCCTGCAACCCGTTCCCTTTGTGCTAGATGAACGAACGTCTCCCCACATGCTCAGTTCTGAGAGATAAGTGTGTGTGAAAGCCGTCCTTCACCTAGCTTGTTGGGAACACAAAGTTTCTCTTCAGTTGCAAACTCCACTCCATACATATATATGGGGAGGAACTATCTCCAACTCGGTTTTAGAGTGAAAACTGCAGGAACTTCAAACCGGCACTAGGAAACAGACTGAGAAACCAGAGTAAAAGTTTCTACTGCAACCCGTTCCCTTTGTGCTAGATGAACGAACGTCTCTCCACATGCTCAGTTCTGAGAGATAATTGTGTGTGAAAGCCGTCCTTCACATAGCTTGTTGGGAACACAAAGTTTCTCTTCAGTTGCAAACTCCACTCCATACATATATATGGGGAGGTACTAGCTCCAACTCGGTTTTACAGTGAAAACTGCAGGAACTTCAAACTGGCACTAGGAAACAGACTGAAAAACCAGAGTAAAAGTTTCTCCTGCAACCCATACCCTTTGTGCTAGATGAACAATCGTCTATCCACATGCTCATTTCTGAGAGATAAGTGTGTGTGTAAGCCGTCCTTCAACTATCTTGTTTGGAACACAAAGTTTCTTTTCAGTTGCAAACTCCACTCCTTACATATATATGGGGAGGTACTAACTCCAACTCGGATTTACAGTGAAATCTGCAGGAACATCAAAACGGCACTAGGAAAAAGACTGAGAAACCAGTGTAAAAGTTTCTCCTGCAACCTGATCCCTTTGTGCTAGATGAACGAACGTCTCTCCTCATGCTCATTTCTGAGAGATTAGTGTGTGTGAATGCCGTCCTTCACCTAGCTTGTTGGGAACACAAAGTTTCTCTTCAGTTGCAAACTCCACTCCATACATATATATGGGGAGGTTCCAGCTCCAAATCGGTTTTACAGTGAAAACTGCAGGAACTTCAAAACGGCACTAGGAAACAGACTTAGAAACCAGAGTAAAAGTTTCTCCTGCAACCCGTTCCCTTTGAGCTAGATGAACGATAGTCTCTCCACTTGCTCATTTCTGAGATATAAGTGTGTGTGAAAGCCGTCCTTCACCTAGCTTGTTGGGAACACAAAGTTTCTCTTAAGTTGCAAACTCCACTCCATACATATATATGGGGAGGTACTGGCTCCAACTCGGTTTTACAGTGAAAACTGCAGGAAATTCCTAAAGGCACTAGGAAACAGACTGAGAAACCAGAGAAAAATTTCTCCTGCAAACCGTTCCCTTTGTGCTAGATGAACGGACGTCTCTACACATGCTCAGTTCTGAGAGATAAGTGTGTTTGAAAGCCGTCCTTCACCTAGATTGTTGGGAACACAAAGTTTCTCTTCAGTTGCAAACTCCAATCCATACATATATATGGGGAGGAACAATCTCCAACTCGATTTTAGAGTGAAAACTGAGGGAACTTCAAACCGGCACTTGGAAACAGACTGAGAAACCAGAGTAAAAGTTTCTCCTGCAACACGTTCCCTTTGAGCTAGATGAACGATCGTCTCTCCACTTGCTCATTTCTGAGAGATAAGTGTGTGTGAAAGCCGTCCTTCACCTAGCTTGTTGGGAACACAAATTTTCTCTTAAGTTGCAAACTCCACTCCATACATATATAAGGGTAGGTACTGGCTCCAACTCGGTTTTACAGTGAAAACTGCAGGAACTTCAAAACGGCACTAGGAAACAGACTGAGAAACCAGAGTAAAAGTTTCTCCTGCAACCCGTTCCCTTTATGCTAGATGAACGAACGTCTCTCCACATGCTCAGTTCTGAGGGATAAGTGTGTTTGAAAGCCGTCCTCCACCTAGCTTGTTGGGAACACAAATTTTCTCTTCAGTTGCAAACTCCACTCCATACATACATATGGGGGGGTACTAGCTCCAACACGGTTTTACAGTGAAAACTGCAGGAACTTCAAAACGGCACTAGGAAACAGACTGAGAAACCAGAGTAAAAGTTTCTCCTGCAACCCGTTCCCTTTGAGCTAGATGAACGAACGTCTCTCCACTTGCTCATTTCTGAGAGATAAGTGTGTGTGAAAGCCGTCCTTCACCTAGCTTGTTGGGAACACAAAGTTTCTCTTAAGTTGCAAACTCCACTCCATACATATATAAGGGGAGGTACTGGCTCCAACTCGGTTTTACAGTGAAAACTGCAGGAACTTCCTAAAGGCACTAGGAAACAGACTGAGTAACCAGAGAAAAAGTTTCCCCTGCAAACCGTTCCCTTTGTGCTAGATGAACGAACGTCTCCCCACATGCTCAGTTCTGAGAAATAAGTGTGTGTGAAAGCCGTCCTTCACCTAGCTTGTTGGGAACACAAAGTTCTCTTCAGGTGCAAACTCCACTCCATACATATATATGGGGAGGAACTATCTCCAACTCGGTTTTAGAGTGAAAACTGCAGGAAATTCAAACCGGCACTAGGAAACAGACTGAGAAACCAGAGTAAAAGTTTCTCCTGCAACCCGTTCCCTTTGTGCTAGATGAACGAACGTCTCTCCACATGTTGAGTTCTGAGAGATAATTGTGTGTGAAAGCCGTACTTCACCTAGCTTTTTGAGAACAAAAAGTTTCTCTTCAGTTGCAAACTGCACTCCATAAATATATACAGGGAGGTACTAGCTCCAACTCGGTTTTACAGTGAAAACTGCAGGAACTTCAAACCGGCACTAGAAAACAGACTGAGAAACCAGAGTAAAAGTTTCTCCTGCAACCCGTTCCCTTTGTGCTAGATGAACGAACGTCTATCCACATGCTCAGTTCTGAGAGACATGTGTGTGTGAAAGCCGTGCTTCACCTAGCTTGTTGGAAACACAAAGTTTCTTTTCAATTGCAAACTCCACTCCATACATATATATGGGGAGGTAATAACTCCAACTCGATTTTACAGTGAAAACCGCAGGAAATTCAAACCGGCACTAGGAAACAGACTGAGAAACCAGAGTAAAAGTTTCTCCTGCAACCCGTTCCTTTTTGCTAGATGAACGAACGTCTCTCCACATGCTCAGTTCTGAGAGATAATTGTGTGTGAAAGCCGTCCTTCACCTAGCTTGTTGGGAACACAAAGTTTCTCTTCAGTTGCAAAATCCACTCCATACATATATATGGGGAGGTACTAGCTCCAACTCGGTTTTACAGTGAAAACTGCAGGAACTTCAAAACGGCACTAGGAAACAGACTGAGAAACCAGAGAAAAAGTTTCTCCTGCAACCCGTTCCCTTTGTGCTAGATGAACGAACGTCTGTCCAGAAGCTCAGTTCTGAGAGATAAGTGTGTGTGAAAGCCGTACTTCACCTAGCTTGTTGGGAACACAAAGTTTCTTTTCAGTTGCAAACCCCACTCCATACATATATATGGGTAGGTACTAGCTCCAACTCTGTTTTACAGTGAAAACTGCAGGAAATTCATACCGGCACTGGGAAACAGACTGAGAAACCAGAGGAAAAGATTCTCCTGCAACCCGTTCCCTTTGAGCTAGATGAACGAACGCCTCTTCACTTGCTAATTTCTGAGAGATAAGTGTGTGTGAAAGCCGTCCTTCACCTAGCTTGTTGGGAACACAAAGTTTCTCTTCAGTTGCAAACTCCAATCCATACATATATATGGGGAGGTACTAGCTCCAACTCGGTTTTACAGTGAAAACTGCAGGAACTTCAAACCGGCACTAGGAAACAGAGTGAGAAACCTGAGTAAAACTTTCTCCTGCAACCCGTTCCCTTTGTGCTAGATGAACGAACGTCTCTCCAAATGCTCAGTTCTGAGAGATAAGTGTGGGTGAAAGCCTTCCTTCACCTAGCTTGTTGGGAACACAAAGATTCTCTTCAGTTGCAAACTCCAAACCATACATATATATGGGGAAATACTAGCTCCAACTCGGTTTTACAGTGAAAACTGCAGGAATTTCAAACCGGCACTAGGAAACAGACTGAGAAAATAGAGTAAAAGTTTCTCGTGCAACCCGTTCCCTTTATACTAGATGAACGAACGTCTCTCCACATGCTCAGTTCTGAGGGATAAGTGTGTTTGAAAGCAGTTCTTCACCTAGCTTGTTGGGAACACAAATTTTCTCTTCAGTTGCAAACTCCACTCCATACATATATATGGGGGGGTACCAGCTCCAACTCGGTTTTACAGTGAAAACTGCAGGAACTTCAAACCGGCACTAGGAAACAGACTGAGAAACCAGAGTAAAAGTTTCCCCTGCAACCCGTTCCCTTTGAGCTAGATGAACGAACGTCTCTCCACTTGCTCATTTCTGAGAGATAAGTGTGTGTGAAAGCCGTCCTTCACCTAGCTTGTTGGGAACACAAAGTTTCTCTTAAGTTGCAAACTCCACTCCATACATATATAAGGGGAGGTACTGGCTCCAACTCGGTTTTACAGTGAAAACTGCAGGAACTTCCTAAAGGCACTAGGAAACAGACTGAGTAACCAGAGAAAAAGTTTCCCCTGCAACCCGTTCCATTTGTGCTAGATGAACGAACGTCTCCCCACATGCTCAGTTCTGAGAGATAAGTGTGTGTGAAAGCCGTCCTTCACCTAGCTTGTTGGGAACACAAAGTTTCTCTTCAGTTGCAAACTCCACTCCATACATATATATGGGGAGGAACTATCTCCAACTCGGTTTTAGAGTGAAAACTGCAGGAAATTCAAACCGGCACTAGGAAACAGACTGAGAAACCAGAGTAAAAGTTTCTACTGCAACCCGTTCCCTTCGTGCTAGATGAACGAACGTCTCTCCACATGCTCAGTTCTGAGAGTTAATTGTGTGTGAAAGCCGTCCTTCACATAGCTTGTTGGGTACACAAAGTTTCTCTTCAGTTGCAAACTCCACTCCATACATATATATGGGGAGGTACTAGCTCCAACTCGGTTTTTCAGTGAAAACTGCAGGAACTTCAAACTGGCACTAGGAAACAGACTGAAAAACCAGAGTAAAAGTTTCTCCTGCAACCCATACCCTTTGTGCTAGATGAACAATCGTCTATCCACATGCTCATTTCTGAGAGATAAGTGTGTGTGTAAGCCGTCCTTCAACTATCTTGTTTGGAACACAAAGTTTCTTTTCAGTTGCAAACTCCACTCCTTACATATATATGGGGAGGTACTAACTCCAACTCGGATTTACAGTGAAATCTGCAGGAACATCAAAACGGCACTAGGAAACAGACTGAGAAACCAGTGTAAAAGTTTCTCCTGCAACCTGATCCCTTTGTGCTAGATGAACGAACGTCTCTCCTCATGCTCATTTCTGAGAGATTAGTGTGTGTGAATGCCGTCCTTCACCTAGCTTGTTGGGAACACAAAGTTTCTCTTCAGTTGCAAACTCCACTCCATACATATATATGGGGAGGTTCCAGCTCCAAATCGGTTTTACAGTGAAAACTGCAGGAACTTCAAAACGGCACTAGGAAACAGACTTAGAAACCAGAGTAAAAGTTTCTCCTGCAACCCGTTCCCTTTGAGCTAGATGAACGATCGTCTATCCACTTGCTCATTTCTGAGATATAAGTGTGTGTGAAAGCCGTCCTTCACCTAGCTTGTTGGGAACACAAAGTTTCTCTTAAGTTGCAAAATCCACTCCATACATATATATGGGGAGGTACTGGCTCCAACTCTGTTTTACAGTGAAAACTGCAGGAAATTTCTAAAGGCACTAGGAAGCAGACTGAGAAACCAGAGAAAAAGTTTCTCCTGCAACCCGTTCCCTTTGTGCTAGATGAACGGACGTCTCTACACATGCTCAGTTCTGAGAGATAAGTGTGTTTGAAAGCCGTCCTTCACCTAGATTGTTGGGAACACAAAGTTTCTCTTCAGTTGCAAACTCCAATCCATACATATATATGGGGAGGAACAATCTCCAACTCGATTTTAGAGTGAAAACTGAGGGAACTTCAAACCGGCACTTGGAAACAGACTGAGAAACCAGAGTAAAAGTTTCTCCTGCAAACCGTTCCCTTTGAGCTAGATGAACCATCGTCTCACCACTTGCTCATTTCTGAGAGATAAGTGTGTGTGAAAGCCGTCCTTCACCTAGCTTGTTGGGAACACAAATTTTCTCTTAAGTTGCAAACTCCACTCCATACATATATAAGGGGAGGTACTGGCTCCAACTCGGTTTTACAGTGAAAACTGCAGGAACTTCAAAACGGCACTAGGAAACAGATTGAGAAACCAGAGTAAAAGTTTCTCCTGCAACCCGTTCCCTTTGAGCTAGATGAACGATCGTCTCTCCACTTGCTCATTTCTGAGATATAAGTGTGTGTGAAAGCCATCCTTCACCTAGCTTGTTGGGAACACAAAGTTTCTCTTAAGTTGCAAACTCCACTCCATACATATATATGGGGAGGTACTGGCTCCAACTCGGTTTTACAGTGAAAACTGCAGGAACTTCCTAAAGGCACTAGGAAACAGACTGAGAAACCAGAGAAAAAGTTTCTCCTGCAACCCGTTCAATTTGTGCTAGATGAACGGACGTCTCTACACATGCTCAGTTCTGAGAGATAAGTGTGTGTGAAAGCCGTCCTTCACCTAGCTTGTTGGGAACCCAAAGTTTCTCTTAAGTTGCCAACTCCACTCCATACATATATATGGGGAGGAACTATCTCCAAATCGGTTTTAGAGTGAAAACTGCAGGAACTTCAAACCGGCACTAGGAAACAGACTGAGAAACCAGAGAAATAGTTTCTCCTTCAACCCGTTCCCTTTGTGCTAGATGAACGAACGTCTGTCCACATGCTCAGTTCTGAGAGATAATTGTGTGTGAAAGCCGTCCTTCACATAGCTTGTTGGGAACACAAAGTTTCTCTTCAGTTGCAAACCCCACTCCATACATATATATGGGGAGGTACTAGCTCCAACTCGGTTTTACAGTGAAAACTGCAGGAAATTCAAACCGGCACTAGGAAACAGACTGAGAAACCAGAGTAAAAGTTTCTCCTGCAAACCCTACCTTTGTGCTACAAGAACGAACGTCTATCCACATGCTCAGTTCTGAGAGGTAAGTGTGTGTGAAAGCCGTCGTTCACCTAGCTTGTTGGGAACACAAAGATTCTTTTCAGTTGCAAACCCCAATCCTTACATATCTATGGGGAGGTACAAGCTCCAACTCGGTTTTACAGTGAAAACTGCAGGAACTTCAAAACGGCACTAGGAAACAGACTGAGAAACCAGAGTAAAAGTTCCTCCTGCAACCCGTTCCATTTGTGCTAGATGAACGAACGTCTCTCCACATGCTCAGTTCTGAAATATAAGTGTGTGTGAAAGCCGTCCTTCACATAGCTTGTTGGGAACACAAAGTTTCTCTTCAGTTGCAAACTCCATTCCATACATATATATGGGTAGGTACTAGCTCCAACTCCGTTTTACAGTGAAAACTGCAGGAATTTCAAACAGGCACTAGGAAACAGACTGAGGAACCAGAGTAAAAGTTTCTCCTGCAAACCGTTCCCTTTGTGCTTGATGAACGAACGTCTCTCCACATGCTCAGTTCTGAGAGATAAGTGTGTGTGAAAGCTCTCCTTCACCTAGCTTGTTGGGAACACAAAGTTTCTCTTCAGTTGCAAAATCCACTCCATACATATATATGGGGAGGTTCTAGCTCCAACTCGGTTTTACAGTGAAAACTGCAGGAACTTCAAACCGGCACTAGGAAACAGACTGAGAAACCAGAGTAAAAGTTTCTTCTGCAACCAGTTCCATTTGTGCTAGATGAACGAACGTCTCTCCACTTGCTCAGTTCTGAGAGATATGTGTGTGTGAAAGCCATCCTTCACCTAGCTGGTTGGGAACACAAATTTTCTCTTCAGTTGCAAACTCCAATCCATACATATATATGAGGAGGTACTAGCTCCAACTCGGTTTTACAATGAAAACTGCAGGAACTTCAATCCGGCACTAGGAAACAGATGGGGAAACCAGAGTAAAAGTTTCTCCTGCAAACCGTTCCCATTGTGCTAGATGAACGAACGTCTCTCCACATGCTCAGTTCTGAGAGATAATTGTGTGTGAAAGCCGTCTTTCAACTAGCTTGTTGGGAACACAAAGTTTCTCTTCAGTTGCAAACTCCACTCCATATATATATATGGGGAGGTACTAGCTCCAAATCGGTTTTACAGTGAAAACTGCAGGAACTTCAAACCGGCACTAGGAAACAGAGTGAGAAACCAGAGTAAAAGTTTCTCCTGCAAACCGTTCCCTTTGTGCTAGATGAACGAACGTCTCTCCACATGCTCAGTTCTGAAATATAAGTGTGTGTGAAAGCCATCCTTCACCTAGCTGGTTGGGAACACAAATTTTCTCTTCAGTTGCAAACACCAATCCATACATATATATGAGGAGGTACTAGCTCCAACTCGGTTTTACAATGAAAACTGCAGGAACTTCAAACCGGCACTAGGAAACAGATGGGGAAACCAGAGTAAAAGTTTCTCCTGCAATCCGTTCCCATTGTGCTAGATGAACGAACGTCTCTCCACATGCTCAGTTCTGAGAGATAAGTGTGTGTGAAAGCCGTTCTTCAACTAGCTTGTTGGGAACACAAAGTTTCTCTTCAGTTGCAAACTCCACTCCATACATATATATTGGGGGGTACTAGCTCCAATTCGGTTTTACAGTGAAAACTGCAGGAACTTCAAAACGGCACTAGGAAACAGACTGAGAAACCAGAGTAAAAGTTTCCCCTGCAACCCGTTCCCTTTGAGCTAGATGAACGAACGTCTCTCCACTTGCTCATTTCTGAGAGATAAGTGTGTGTGAAAGCCGCCTTCACCTAGCTTGTTGGGAACACAAAGTTTCTCTTAAGTTGCAAACTCCACTCCATACATATATAAGGGGAGGTACTGGCTCCAACTCGGTTTTACAGTGAAAACTGCAGGAACTTCCTAAAGGCACTAGGAAACAGACTGAGTAACCAGAGAAAAAGTTTCCCCTGCAACCCGTTCCCTTTGTGCTAGAGGAACGAACGTCTCCCCACATGCTCAGTTCTGAGAGATAAGTGTGTGTCAAAGCCGTCCTTCACCTAGCTTGTTGGGAACACAAAGTTTCTCTTCAGTTGCAAACTCCACTCCATACATATATATGGGGAGGAACTATCTCCAACTCGGTTTTAGAGTGAAAACTGCAGGAACTTCAAACCGGCACTAGGAAACAGACTGAGAAACCAGAGGAAAAGTTTCTACTGCAACCCGTTCCCTTTGTGCTAGATGAACGAACGTCTCTCCACATGCTCAGTTCTGAGAGATAATTGTGTGTGAAAGCCGTCCTTCACATAGCTTGTTGGGAACACAAAGTTTCTCTTCAGTTGCAAACTCCACTCCATACATATATATGGGGAGGTACTAGCTCCAACTCGGTTTTACAGTGAAAACTGCAGGAACTTCAAACTGGCACTAGGAAACAGACTGAAAAACCAGAGTAAAAGTTTCTCCTGCAACCCATACCCTTTGTGCTAGATGAACAATCGTCTATCCACATGCTCATTTCTGAGAGATAAGTGTGTGTGTAAGCCGTCCTTCAACTATCTTGTTTGGAACACAAAGTTTCTTTTCAGTTGCAAACTCCACTCCTTACATATATATGGGGAGGTACTAACTCCAACTCGGATTTACAGTGAAATCTGCAGGAACATCAAAACGGCACTAGGAAACAGACTGAGAAACCAGTGTAAAAGTTTCTCCTGCAACCTGATCCCTTTGTGCTAGATGAACGAACGTCTCTCCTCATGCTCATTTCTGAGAGATTAGTGTGTGTGAATGCCGTCCTTCACCTAGCTTGTTGGGAACACAAAGTTTCTCTTCAGTTGCAAACTCCACTCCATACATATATATGGGGAGGTTCCAGCTCCAAATCGGTTTTACAGTGAAAACTGCAGGAACTTCAAAACGGCACTAGGAAACAGACTTAGAAACCAGAGTAAAAGTTTCTCCTGCAACCCTTTCCCTTTGAGCTAGATGAACGATCGTCTCTCCACTTGCTCATTTCTGAGATATAAGTGTGTGTGAAAGCCGTCCTTCACCTAGCTTGTTGGGAACACAAAGTTTCTCTTAAGTAGCAAACTCCACTCCATACATATATATGGGGAGGTACTGGCTCCAACTCGGTTTTACAGTGAAAACTGCAGGAAATTCCTAAAGGCACTAGGAAACAGACTGAGAAACCAGACAAAAAGTTTCTCCTGCAACCCGTTCCCTTTGTGCTAGGTGAACGGACGTCTCTACACATGCTCAGTTCTGAGAGATAAGTGTGTTTGAAAGCCGTACTTCACCTAGATTGTTGGGAACACAAAGTTTCTCTTCAGTTGCAAACCCCAATCCATACATATATATGGGGAGGAACAATCTCCAACACGATTTTAGAGTGAAAACTGAGGGAACTTCAAACCGGCACTTGGAAACAGACTGAGAAACCAGAGTAAAAGTTTCTCCTGCAACCCGTTCCCTTTGAGCTAGATGAACGATCGTCTCTCCACTTGCTCATTTCTGAGAGATAATTGTGTGTGAAAGCCGTCCTTCACCTAGCTTGTTGGGAACCCAAATTTTCTCTTAAGTTGCAAACTCCACTCCATACATATATAAGGGGCGGTACTGGCTCCAACTCGGTTTTACAGTGAAAACTGCAGGAACTTCAAAACGGCACTAGGAAACAGACTGAGAAACCAGAGTAAAAGTTTCTCCTGCAACCCGTTCAATTTTTGCTAGATGAACGGACGTCTCTACACATGCTCAGTTCTGAGAGATAAGTGTGTGTGAAAGCCGTCCTTCACCTAGCTTATTGGGAACACAAAGTTTCTCTTAAGTTGCAAACTCCACTCCATACATATATATGGGGAGGAACTATCTCCAACTCGGTTTTAGAGTGAAAACTGCAGGAACTTCAAACCGGCACTAGGAAACAGACTGAGAAACCAGAGAAATAGTATCTCCTGCAACCCGTTCCCTTTGTGCTAGATGAACGAACGTCTGTCCACATGCTCAGTTCTGAGAGATAATTGTGTGTGAAAGCCGTCCTTCACATAGCGTGTTGGGAACACAAAGTTTCTCTTCAGTTGCAAACCCCACTCCATACATATATATGGGGAGGTACTAGCTCCAACTCGGTTTTACAGTGAAAACTGCAGGAACTTCAAACCGGCACTAGGAAACAGACTGAGAAACCAGAGTAAAAGTATCTCCTGCAAACCCTACCCTTTGTGCTAGAAGAACGAACGTCTATCCACATGCTCAGTTCTGAGAGGTAAGTGTGTGTGAAAGCCGTCGTTCACCTAGCTTGTTGGGAACACAAAGTTTCTTTTCAGTTGCAAACCCCAATCCTTACATATATATGGGGAGGTACAAGCTCCAACTCGGTTTTACAGTGAAAACTGCAGGAACTTCAAAACGGCACTAGGAAACAGACTGAGAAACCAGAGTAAAAGTTCCTCCTGCAACCCGTTCCATTTGTGCTAGATGAACGAACGTCTCTCCACATGCTCAGTTCTGAAATATAAGTGTGTGTGAAAGCCGTCCTTCACATAGCTTGTTGGGAACACAAAGTTTCTCTTCAGTTGCAAACTCCATTCCATACATATATATGGGTAGGTACTAGCTCCAACTCCGTTTTACCGTGAAAACTGCAGGAATTTCAAACAGGCACTAGGAAACAGACTGAGGAACCAGAGTAAAAGTTTCTCCTGCAAACCGTTCCCTTTGTGCTTGATGAACGAACGTCTCCCCACATGCTCAGTTCTGAGAGATAAGTGTGTGTGAAAGCCGTCCTTCACCTAGCTTGTTGGGAACACAAAGTTTCTCTTCAGTTGCAAAATCCACTCCATACATATATATGGGGAGGAACTATCTCCAACTCGGTTTAGAGTGAAAACTGCAGGAACTTCAAACCGGCACTAGGAAACAGACTGAGAAACCAGAGTAAAAGTTTCTACTGCAACCCGTTCCCTTTGTGCTAGATGAACGAACGTCTCTCCACATGCTCAGTTCTGAGAGATAATTGTGTGTGAAAGCCGCCCTTCACATAGCTTGTTGGGAACACAAAGTTTCTCTTCAGTGGCAAACTCCACTCCATACATATATATGGGGAGGTACTAGCTCCAACTCGGTTTTACAGTGAAAACTGCAGGAACTTCAAACTGGCACTAGGAAACAGACTGAAAAACCAGAGTAAAAGTTTCTCCTGCAACCCATACCCTTTGTGCTAGATGAACAATCGTCTATCCACATGCTCATTTCTGAGAGATAAGTGTGTGTGTAAGCCGTCCTTCAACTATCTTGTTTGGAACACAAAGTTTCTTTTCAGTTGCAAACTCCACTCCTTACATATATATGGGGAGGTACTTACTCCAACTCGGATTTACAGTGAAATCTGCAGGAACATCAAAACGGCACTAGGAAACAGACTGAGAAACCAGAGAAAAGTTTCTCCTGCAACCCGTTCCCTTTGAGCTAGATGAACGATCGTCTCTCCACTTGCTCATTTCTGAGATATAAGTGTGTGTGAAAGCCATCCTTCACCTAGCTTGTTGGGAACACAAAGTTTCTCTTAAGTTGCAAACTCCACTCCATACATATATATGGGGAGGTACTGGCTGCAACTCGGTTTTACAGTGAAAACTGCAGGAACTTCCTATAGGCACTAGGAAACAGACTGAGAAACCAGAGAAAAAGTTTCTCCTGCAACCCGTTCAATTTGTGCTAGATGAACGGACGTCTCTACACATGCTCAGTTCTGAGAGATAAGTGTGTGTGAAAGCCGTCCTTCACCTAGCTTGTTGGGAACACAAAGTTTCTCTTAAGTTGCAAACTCCACTCCATACATATATATGGGGAGTAACTATCTCCAACTCGGTTTTAGAGTGAAAACTGCAGGAACTTCAAACCGGCACTAGGAAACAGACTGAGAAACCAGAGAAATAGTTTCTCCTGCAACCCGTTCCCTTTGTGCTAGATGAACGAACGTCTGTCCACATGCTCAGTTCTGAGAGATAATTGTGTGTGAAAGCCGTCCTTCACATAGCTTGTTGGGAACACAAAGTTTCTCTTCAGTTGCAAACCCCACTCCATACATATATATGGGGAGGTACTAGCTCCAACTCGGTTTTACAGTGAAAACTGCAGGAACTTCAAACCGGCACTAGGAAACAGACTGAGAAACCAGAGTAAAAGTATCTCCTGCAAACCCTACCCTTTGTGCTAGAAGAACGAACGTCTATCCACATGCTCAGTTCTGAGAGGTAAGTGTGTGTGAAAGCCATCGTTCACCTAGCTTGTTGGGAACACAAAGTTTCTTTTCAGTTGCAAACCCCAATCCTTACATATATATGGGGAGGTACAAGCTCCAACTCGGTTTTACAGTGAAAACTGCAGGAACTTCAAAACGGCACTAGGAAACAGACTGAGAAACCAGAGTAAAAGTTCCTCCTGCAACCCGTTCCATTTGTGCTAGATGAACGAACGTCTCTCCACATGCTCAGTTCTGAAATATAAGTGTGTGTGAAAGCCGTCCTTCACATAGCTTGTTGGGAACACAAAGTTTCTCTTCAGTTGCAAACTCCATTCCATACATATATATGGGTAGGTACTAGCTCCAACTCCGTTTTACCGTGAAAACTGCAGGAATTTCAAACAGGCACTAGGAAACAGACTGAGGAACCAGAGTAAAAGTTTCTCCTGCAAACCGTTCCCTTTGTGCTTGATGAACGAACGTCTCCCCACATGCTCAGTTCTGAGAGATAAGTGTGTGTGAAAGCCGTCCTTCACCTAGCTTGTTGGGAACACAAAGTTTCTCTTCAGTTGCAAAATCCACTCCATACATATATATGGGGAGGAACTATCTCCAACTCGGTTTTAGAGTGAAAACTGCAGGAACTTCAAACCGGCACTAGGAAACAGACTGAGAAACCAGAGTAAAAGTTTCTACTGCAACCCGTTCCCTTTGTGCTAGATGAACGAACGTCTCTCCACATGCTCAGTTCTGAGAGATAATTGTGTGTGAAAGCCGCCCTTCACATAGCTTGTTGGGAACACAAAGTTTCTCTTCAGTGGCAAACTCCACTCCATACATATATATGGGGAGGTACTAGCTCCAAATCGGTTTTACAGTGAAAACTGCAGGAACTTCAAACTGGCACTAGGAAACAGACTGAAAAACCAGAGTAAAAGTTTCTCCTGCAACCCATACCCTTTGTGCTAGGTGAACAATCGACTATCCACATGCTCATTTCTGAGAGATAAGTGTGTGTGTAAGCCGTCCTTCAACTATCTTGTTTGGAACACAAAGTTTCTTTTCAGTTGCAAACTCCACTCCTTACATATATATGGGGAGGTACTTACTCCAACTCGGATTTACAGTGAAATCTGCAGGAACATCAAAACGGCACTAGGAAACAGACTGAGAAACCAGTGTAAAAGTTTCTCTTGCAACCTGATCCCTTTGTGCTAGATGAACGAACGTCTCTCCTCATGCTCATTTCTGAGAGATTAGTGTGTGTGAATGCCGTCCTTCACCTAGCTTGTTGGGAACACAAAGTTTCTCTTCAGTTGCAAACTCCACTCCATACATATATATAGGGAGGTTCCAGCTCCAAATCGGTATTACAGTGAAAACTGCAGGAACTTCAAAACGGCACTAGGAAACAGACTTAGAAACCAGAGTAAAAGTTTCTCCTGCAACCCGTTCCCTTTGAGCTAGATGAACGATCGTCTCTCCACTTGCTCATTTCTGAGATATAAGTGTGTGTGAAAGCCGTCCTTCACCTAGCTTGTTGGGAACACAAAGTTTCTCTTAAGTTGCAAACTCCACTCCATACATATATATGGGGAGGTACTGGCTCCAACTCGGTTTTACAGTGAAAACTGCAGGAAATTCCTAAAGGCACTAGGAAACAGACTGAGAAACCAGAGAAAAAGTTTCTCCTGCAACCCGTTCCCTTTGTGCTAGATGAACGGACGTCTCTACACATGCTCAGTTCTGAGAGATAAGTGTGTTTGAAAGCCGTCCTTCACCTAGATTGTTGGGAACACAAAGTTTCTCTTCAGTTGCAAACTAAAATCCATACATATATATGGGGAGGAACAATCTCCAACTCGATTTTAGAGTGAAAACTGAGGGAACTTCAAACCGGCACTTGGAAACAGACTGAGAAACCAGAGTAAAAGTTTCTCCTGCAACCCATTCCCTTTGAGCTAGATGAACGATCGTCTCTCCACTTGCTCATTTCTGAGAGATAAGTGTGTGTGAAAGCCGTCCTTCACCTAGCTTGTTGGGAACACAAATTTTCTCTTAAGTTGCAAACTCCACTCCATACATATATAAGGGGAGGTACTGGCTCCAACTCGGTTTTACAGTGAAAACTGCAGGAACTTCAAAACGGCACTAGGAAACAGACTGAGAAACCAGAGAAAAGTTTCTCCTGCAACCCGTTCCCTTTGAGCTAGATGAACGATCGTCTCTCCACTTGCTCATTTCTGAGATATAAGTGTGTGTGAAAGCCATCCTTCACCTAGCTTGTTGGGAACACAAAGTTTCTCTTCAGTTGCAAACTCCACTCCATACATATATATGGGGAGGTATTAGCTCCAACTCGGTTTTACAGTGAAAACTGCAGGAACTTCAAACCGGCACTAGGAAACAGACTGAGAAACCAGAGTAAAAGTTTCACCTGCAACCCGTTCCCTTTCTGCTAGATGAACGAACGTTTCTCCACATGCTCAGTTCTGAGAGATAAGTGTGTGTGAAAGCCGTCCTTCACCTAGCTTGTTGGGAACACAAAGTTTCTCTTCAGTTGCATACTCCACTCCTTACATATATATGGGGAGGTACTAGATTCAACTGGGTTTTACAGTGAAAACTGCAGGAAATTCAACCCGGCACTAGGAAACAGACTGAGAAACAAGAGTAAAAGTTTCTCCTGCAACCCGTTCCCTTTGTGCTAGATGAACGAACGTCTCTCCACATGCTTGGTTCTGAGAGATACGTGTGTGTGAAAGCCGTCCTTCACCTAGCTTGTTGGGAACAAAAAATTTCTCTTCAGTTGCAAACTCCACTCCATAAATATATATGGGGTGGTAATAGCTCAAACTCGGTTTTACACTGAAAACTGCAGGAACTTCAAACCGGCACTAGGAAACAGACTGAGAAACCCGAGTAAATGTTTCTCCTGCAACCCGTTCCCATTGTGCTAGATGAACGAACGTCTCTCCACATGCTCGGTTCTGAGAGATATGTGTCTGTGAAAGCCGTCCTTCACCTAGCTTGTTGGGAACACAAAGTTTCTCTTCAGTTGCAAACTCCACTCCATACATATATATGGGGAGGTACTAGCTCCAAATCGGTTTTACAGTGAAAAATGCAGGAACTTCAAACGGCACTAGGAAACAGACTGAGAAACCAGAGTAAAAGTTTCTCCTGCAACCCGTTCCCTTTGTGCTAGATGAACGAACGTCTCTCCAAATTCTCAGTTCTGAGTGTTAAGTGTGTGTGAAAGCCGTCCTTCACCTAGCTTGTTGGGAACACAAAGTTTCTCTTCAGTTGCAAACTCCACTCCATACATATATATGGGGAGGTACAAGCTCCAACACGGTTTTACAGTGAAAACTGCAGGAACTACTAACCGGCACTAAGAAACAGACTGAGAAACCAAAGTAAAAGTTTCTCCTGCAACCCGATCCTTTTGTCCTAGATGAAGGAAGGTCTTTCCACATGCTCGGTTCTGAGACATAAGTGTGAGTGAAAGCCGTCCTTCACCTAGCTTGTTGGGAACACAAAGTTTCTCTTCAGTTGCAAACTCCACTCCATACATATATACGGGAAGGTACTAGCTCCAACTCGGTTTTACAGTGAAAACTGCAGGAACTACAAACCGGCACTAGGAAACAGACTGAGAAACCAGAGTAAAAGTTTTCCTGCAACCCGATCCCTTTGTGCTCTATGAACGAACGTCTGTCCACATGCTCGTTTCTGAGAGATAAGTGTGTGTGTAAGCCGTTCTTCACCTAGCTTGTTGGGAACACAATGTTTCTCTTCAGTTGCAAACTCCACTCCATACATATATATGGGGAGGTACTAGCTCCAACTCGATTTTACAGTGAAATCTGCAGGAACTTCAAACCGGCACTAGGAAACAGACTGAGAATCCAGAGTAAAATTTCCCCTGCAACCCGTTCCCTTTGAGCTAAATGAACGATAGTCTCTCCACTTGCTCATTTCTGAGAGATAAGTGTGTGTGAAAGCCGTCCTTCATCTAGCTTGTTGGGAACACAAAGTTTCTCTTCAGTTGCAAACTCCACTCCATACATATATATGGGGAGGTATTAGCTCCAACTTGGTTTTACAGTGAAAACTGCAGGAACTTCAAACCGGCACTAGAAACAGACTGAGAAACCAGAGAAAAGTTTCTCCTGCAACCCGTTCCCTTTGTGCTAGATGAACGAACGTCTATCCACATGCTCAGTTCTGAGAGACATATGTGTGTGAAAGCCGTGCTTCACCTAGCTTGTTGGGAACACAAAGTTTCTTTTCAGTTGCAAACTCCACTCCATACATATATATGGGGGGGTACTAGCTCCAACTCGGTTTTACAGTGAAAACTGCAGGAACTTCAAAACGGCACTAGGAAACAGACTGAGAAACCAGAGTAAAAGTTTCCCCTGCAACCCGTTCCCTTTGAGCTAGATGAACGAACGTCTCTCCACTTGCTCATTCCTGAGAGATAAGTGTGTGTGAAAGCCGTCCTTCACCTAGCTTGTTGGGAACACAAAGTTTCTCTTAAGTTGCAAACTCCACTCCATACATATATAAGGGGAGGTACTGGCTCCAACTCGGTTTTACAGTGAAAACTGCAGGAACTTCCTAAAGGCACTAGGAAACAGACTGAGTAACCAGAGAAAAAGTTTCCCCTGCAACCCGTTCCATTTGTGCTAGATGAACGAACGTCTCCCCACATGCTCAGTTCTGAGAGATAATTGTGTGTGAAAGCCGTCCTTCACCTAGCTTGTTGGGAACACAAAGTTTCTCTTCAGTTGCAAACTCCACTCCATACATATATATGGGGAGGAACTATCTCCAACTCGGTTTTAGAGTGAAAACTGCAGGAACTTCAAACCGGCACTAGGAAACAGACTGAGAAACCAGAGTAAAAGTTTCTACTGCAACCCGTTCCCTTTGTGCTAGATGAACGAACGTCTCTCCACATGCTCAGTTCTGAAATATATGTGTGTGTGAAAGCCATCCTTCACCTAGCTGTTTGGGAACACAAATTTTCTCTTCAGTTGCAAACACCAATCCATACATATATATGAGGAGGTACTAGCTCCAACTCGGTTTTACAATGAAAACTGCAGGAACTTCAAACCGGCACTAGGAAACAGATGGGGAAACCAGAGTAAAAGTTTCTCCTGCAAACCGTTCCCATTGTGCTAGATGAACGAACGTCTCTCCACATGCTCAGTTCTGAGAGATAAGTGTGTGTGAAAGCCGTCCTTCAACTAGCTTGTTGGGAACACAAAGTTTCTCTTCAGTTGCAAACTCCACTCCATACATATATATGGGGAGGTACTAGCTCCAACTCGGTTTTACAGTGAAAACTGCAGGAACTTCAAACCGGCACTAGGAAACAGAGTGAGAAACCAGAGTAAAAGTTTCTCCTGCAAACCGTTCCCTTTGTGCTAGATGAACGAACGTCTCTCCACATGCTCAGTTCTGAAATATAAGTGTGTGTGAAAGCCGTCCTTCACATAGCTTGTTGGGAACACAAAGTTTCTCTTCAGTTGCAAACTCCATTCCATACATATATATGTGTAGGTACTAGCTCCAACTCGGTTTTACAGTGAAAACTGCAGGAAATTCAAACCGGCACTAGGAAACAGACTGAGGAACCAGAGTAAAAGTTTCTCCTGCAAACATTTCCATTTGTGCTAGATGAACGAACGTCTCTCCACTTGCTCAGTTCTGAGAGATATGTGTGTGTGAAAGCCATCCTTCACCTAGCTGGTTGGGAACACAAATTTTCTCTTCAGTTGCAAACTCCAATCCATACATATATATGAGGAGGTACTAGCTCCAACTCGGTTTTACAGTGAAAACTGCAGGAAATTCAAACCGGCACTAGGAAACAGAATGAGAAACCAGAGAAAAAGTTTCTCCTGCAACCCGTTCCATTTGTGCTAGATGAACGAACGTCTCTCCACATGCTCAGTTCTGAGAGATAATTGTGTGTGAAAGCCGTTCTTCAACTAGCTTGTTGGGAACACAAAGTTTCTCTTCAGTTGCAAACTCCACTCCATAAATATATATGGGGAGGTACTAGCTCCAACTCGGTTTTACAGTGAAAACTGCAGGAACTTCAAACCGGCACTAGGAAGCAGACTGAGAAACCAGAGTAAAAGTTTCTCCTGCAACCCGTTCCCTTTGTGCTAGATGAACGAACGTCTCTCCACATGCTCAGTTCTGAGAGATAAGTGTGTGTGAAAGCCGTCCTTCAAATAGCTTGTTGGGAACACAAAGTTCCTCTTCAGTTGCAAACTCCACTCCATAAAATTATATGGGGAGGTACTAGCTCCAACTCCGTTTTACAGTGAATACTGCAGGAACTTCATACCAGCACTAGGAAACAGACTGAGAAAACAGAGTAAAAGATTCTCCTGCAACCCGATCCCTTTGTGCTAGATGAACGAACGTCTTTCCACATGCTCGGTTCTGAGAGAAAACTGTGTGTGAAAGCCGTCCTTCACCTAGCTTGTTGGGAACACAAAGTTTCTCTTCAGTTGCCAAATTCACTCCATACATATATATGGGGAGGTACTAGCTCCAACTCGGTTTTACAGTGAAAACTGCAGGAACTTCAAACCGGCACTAGGAAACAGACTGAGAAACCAGAGTAAATGTTTCCACTGCAACCCGTTCCCTTTGAGCTAGATGAATGAAAGTCTCTCCACTTGCTCATTTCTGAGAGATAAGTGTGTGTGAAAGCCGTCCTTCACCTAGCTTGTTGGGAACACAAAGTTTCTCTTCAGTTGCAAACCCCACTCCATACATATATATGGGGAGGTATTAGCTCCAACACGGTTTTACAGTGAAAACTGCAGGAACTTCAAACCGGCACTAGGAAACAGACTGAAAAACCAGAGTAAAAGTTTCACCTGCAACCCGTTCCCTTTCTGCTAGATGAACGAACGTTTCTCCACATGCTCACTTCTGAGAGATAAGTGTGTGTGAAAGCCGTCCTTCACCTAGCTTGTTGGGAACACAAAGTTTCTCTTCAGTTGCAAACTCCACTCCTTACATATATATGGGGAGGTACTAGATCTAACTCGGTTTTACAGTGAAAACTGCAGGAACTTAAACCCGGCACTAGGAAACAGACTGAGAAACCAGAGTAAAAGTTTCTCCTGCAACCCGTTCCCTATGTGCTAGATGAACGAACGTCTCTCCACATGCTTGGTTCTGAGAGATACCTGTGGGTGAAAGCCGTCCTTCACCGAGCTTGTTGGGAACAAAAAGTTTCTCTTCAGTTGCAAATTCCGCTCCATAAATATATATGGTCTGGTACTAGCTCCAACTCGGTTTTACAGTGAAAACTGCAGGAACTTCAAACCGGCACTAGGAAACAGAGTGAGAAACCAGAGTAAATGTTTCTCCTGCAACCCGTTCCCATTGTGCTAGATGAACGAACGTCTCTCCACATGCTCTGTTCTGAGATATGTGTCTGTGAAAGCCGTCCTTCACCTAGCTTGTTGGGAACACAAAGTTTCTCTTCAGTTGCAAACTCCACTCCATACATATATATGGGGAGGTACTAGCTCCAACTCGGTTTTACAGTGAAAAATGCAGGAACTTCAAACCGGCACTAGGAAACAGACTGAGAAACCAGAGTAAAAGTTTCTCCTGCAAACCGTTCCCATTGTGCTAGATGAACGAAAGTCTCTCCACATGCTAAGTTCTGAGAGATAAGTGTGTGTGAAAGCCGTCCTTCAACTAGCTTGTTGGGAACACAAAGTTTCTCTTCAATTACAAACCACACTCCATACATATATATGGGGAGGTACTAGCTCCAACTCGGTTTTACAGTGAAAACTGCAGGAACTTCAAACCGGCAATAGGAAACAGACTTAGAAACCAGAGTAAAAGTTTCTCCTGCAACCCGTTCCCTTTGTGCTAGATGAACGATCGTCTCTCCACATGCTCAGTTCTGAGAGATAAGTGTGTGTGAAAGCCGTCCTTCACCTAGCTTGTTGGGAACACAAAGTTTCTCTTTAGTTGCAAACTCCACTCCATATATATATAAGGGGAGGTAATAGCTCCAACTCGGTTTTACAGTGAAAACTGCAGGAACTACAAACCGGCACTAGGAAACAGACTGAGAAACCAGAGTAAAAGTTTCTCCTGCAACCCGATCCCTTTGTGCTAGATGAACGAACGTCTTTCCACATGCTCGGTTCTGAGATATAAGTGTGTGTGAAAGCCGTCCTTCAAGTAGTTTGTTGGGAACACAAAGTTTCTCTTCAGTTGCCAACTTCACTCCATACATATATATGGGGAGGTACAAGCTCCAACTCGGTTTTACAGTGAAAACTGCAGGAACTACAAACCGGCACTAGGAAACAGACTGAGAAACCAGAGTAAAAGTTTCTCCTGCAAACCGATCCCTTTGTGCTAGATGATCGATTGTCTATCCACATGCTCGTTTCTGAGAGATATGTGTGTGTGAAAGCCTTTCTTCACCTAGCTTGTTGGGAACACAAAGTTTCTCTTCAGTTGCAAACTCCACTCCATACATATATAAGGGTTGGTACTAGCTCCAACACGGTTTTACAGTGAAATCTGCAGGAACTTCTAACCGGAACTAGGAAACAGACTGAGAACCCAGAGTAAAAGTTTGCCTGCAACCGTTCCCTTTGTGCTAGATGAACGAACGTCTCCCAACTTGCTCGGTTCTGAGAGATAAGTGTGGGCGAAAGCCGTCCTTCACCTAGCTTGTTGGGAACACAAAGTTTCTCTTCAGTTGCATACTCCACTCCTTACATATATATGGGGAGGTACTAGATCCAACTCGGTTTTACAGTGAAAACTGCAGGAACTTCAACCCGGCACTAGGAAACAGACTGAGAAAACAGAGTAAAAGTTTCTCCTGCAACCCGTTCCCATTGTGCTAGATGAACGTACGTCTCTCCACATGCTTGGTTCTGAGAGATACGTGTGTGTGAAAGCCGTCCTTCACCTAGCTTGTTGGGAACAAAAAGTTTCTCTTCAGTTGCAAACTCCAATCCATAAATATATATGGGGTGGTACAAGCTCCAACTCGGATTTACACTGAAAACTGCAGGAACTTAAAACCGGCACTAGGAAACAGACTGAGAAACCAGAGTAAATGTTTCTCCTGCAAACCGTTCCCTTTGTGCTAGATGAACGAACGTCTCTCCACATGCTCGGTTCTGAGAGATATGTGTCTGGAAAGCCGTCCTTCACCTAGCTTGTTGGGAACACAAAGTTTCTCTTCAGTTGCAAACTCCACTCCATACATATATATGGGGAGGTACTAGCTCCAACTCGGTTTTACAGTGAAAACTGCAGGAACTACAAACCGGCACTAAGAAACAGACTGAGAAACCAGAGTAAAAGTTTCTCCTGCAACCCGATCCCTTTGTCCTAGATGAACGAACGTCTTTCCATTTGGTCGGTTCTGAGAGATAAGTGTGTGTGAAAGCCGTCCTTCACCTAGCTTGTTGGGAACACAAAGTTTCTCTTCAGTTGCAAACTCCAATCCATAAATATATATGGGGAGGTACTAGCTCCAACTTGGTTTTACAGTGAAAACTGCAGGAACTACAAAACGGCACTAGGAAACAGACTGAGAAACCAGAGTAAAAGTTTTTCCTGCAAACAGATCCCTTTGTGCTAGATGAACGAACGTCTGTCAACATGCTCGTTTCTGAGAGATAAGTATGTGTGTAAGCCGTTCTTCACCTAGCTTGTTGGGAACACAAAGTTTCTCTTCAGTTGCAAACTCCAATCCATACATATATATGGGGAGGTACTAGCTCCAACTCGATTTTACAGTGAAATCTGCAGGAACTTCAAACCGGCACTAGGAAACAGACTGAGAAACCAGAGTAAAAGTTTCTCCTGCAACCCGTTCAATTTGTGCTAGATGAACGAACGTCTCCCAACATGCTCGGTTCTGAGAGATAAGTGTGTGTGAAAGCCGTCCTTCACCTAGCTTGTTGGGAACACAAAGTTTCTCTTCAGTTGCAAACCCCACTCCATACATATATATGGGGAGGTACTAGCTCCAAATCGGTTTTACAGTGAAAACTGCAGGAACTTCAAACCGGCACTAGGAAACAGACTGAGAATCCAGAGTAAAAGATTCCCCTGCAACCCGTTCCTTTTGAGCTAAATGAACGATAGTCTCTCCACTTGCTCATTTCTGAGAGATAAGTTTGTGTGAAAGCCGTCCTTCACCTATCTTGTTGGTAACACAGTTTCTCTTCAGTTGCAAACTCCACTCCATACATATATATGGGAAGGTATTAGCTCCAACTCGGTTTTACAGTGAAAACCGCAGGAACTACAAACCGGCACTAAGAAACAGACTGAGAAACCAGAGTAAAAGTTTCTCCTGCAACCCGATCCCTTTGTCCTAGATGAACGAACGTCTTTCCATTTGGTCGGTTATGAGAGATAAGTGTGTGTGAAAGCCGTCCTTCACCTAGCTTGTTGGGAACACAAAGTTTCTCTTCAGTTGCAAACCCCACTCCATACATATATATGGGGAGGTACTAGCTCCAAATCGGTTTTATAGTGAAAACTGCAGGAACTTCAAAACGGCACTAGGAAACAGACTGAGAAACCAGAGTAAAAGTTTCCCCTGCATCCCGTTTCCTTTGAGCTAAATGAACGATAGTCTCTCCACTTGCTCATTTCTGAGAGATAATTGTGTGTGAAAGCCGTCCTTCACCTAGCTTGTTGGTAACACAAAGTTTCTCTTCAGTTGCAAACTCCACTCCATACATATATAAGGGGAGGTACTAGCTCCAACACGCTTTTACAGTGAAATCTGCAGGAACTTCTAACCGGCACTAGGAAATAGACTGAGAAACCAGAGTAAAAGTATGCCTGCAACCCGTTCCCTTTGTGCAAGATGAACGAACGTCTCCCAACATGCTCGGTTCTGAGAGATAAGTGTGTGTGAAAGCCGTCCTTCACCTAGCTTGTTGGGAACACAAAGTTTCTCTTCAGTTGCAAACCTCACTCCATACATATATATGGGGAGGTACTAGCTCCAACTCGGTTTTACAGTGAAAACTGCAGGAACTTCAAACCGGCACTAGGAAACAGACTGAGAAACCAGAGTAAATGTTTCCCCTGCAACACGTTCCCTTTGAGCTAGATGAACGAAAGTCTCTCCACGTGCTCATTTCTGAGAGATAAGTGTGTGTGAAAGCCGTACTTCACCTAGCTTGTTGGGAACACAAAGTTTCTCTTCAGTTTCAAACTCCACTCCATACATATATATGGGGAGGTATTAGCTCCAACTCGGTTTTACAGTGAAAACTGCAGGAACTTCAAACCGGCACTAGGAAACAGACTGAGAAACCAGAGTAAAAGTTTCACCTGCAACCCGTTCCCTTACTGCAAGATGAACGAACGTTTCTCCACATGCTCAGTTCTGAGAGATAAGTGTGTGTGAAAGCCGTCCTTCACCTAGCTTGTTGGGAACAAAAAGTTTCTCTTCAGTTGCATACTCCACTCCTTACATATATATGGGGAGGTACTAGATTCAACTGGGTTTTACAGTGAAAACTGCAGGAACTTCAACCCGGCACTAGGAAACAGACTGAGAAACCAGAGTAAAAGTTTCTCCTGCAACCCGTTCCATTTGTGCTAGATGAACGAACGTCTCTCCACATGCTTGGTTCTGAGAGATACGTGTGTGTGAAAGCCGTCCTTCACCTAGCTTGTTGGGAACAAAAAATTTCTCTTCAGTTGCAAACTCCACTCCATAAATATATATGGGGTGGTACTAGCTCAAACTCGGTTTTACAATGAAAACTGCAGGAACTTCAAACCGGCACTAGGAAACAGACTGAGAAACCAGAGTAAATGTTTCTCCTGCAACCCGTTCCCATTGTGCTAGATGAACGAACGTCTCTCCACATGCTCGGTTCTGAGAGATATGTGTCTGTGAAA
Organism: Camelus bactrianus; assembly: GCF_048773025.1. Classification (NCBI taxonomy): domain Eukaryota; kingdom Metazoa; phylum Chordata; class Mammalia; order Artiodactyla; family Camelidae; genus Camelus; species Camelus bactrianus. The sequence goes on from NC_133566.1 coordinate 3,821,616, forward strand.
GCCGTCCTTCACCTAGCTTGTTGGGAACACAAAGTTTCTCTTCAGTTGCAAACCCCACTCCATACATATATATGGGGAGGTACTAGCTCCAACTCGGTTTTACAGTGAAAAATGCAGGAACTTCAAACGGCACTAGGAAACAGACTGAGAAACCAGAGTAAAAGTTTCTCCTGCAACCCGTTCCCTTTGTGCTAGATGAACGAACGTCTCTCCAAATTCTCAGTTCTGAGAGTTAAGTGTGTGTGAAAGCCGTCCTTCACCTAGCTTGTTGGGAACACAAAGTTTCTCTTCAGTTGCAAACTCCACTCCATCCATATATATGGGGAGGTAGAAGCTCCATCACGGTTTTACAGTGAAAACTGCAGGAACTACAAACCGGCACTAAGAAACAGACTGAGAAACCAAAGTAAAAGTTTCTCCTGCAACCCGATTCCTTTGTCCTAGATGAACGAACGTCTTTCCACATGCTCGGTTCTGAGAGATAAGTGTGTGTGAAAGCCGTCCTTCACCTAGCTTGTTGGGAACACAAAGTTTCTCTTCAGTTGCAAACTCCACTCCATACATATATATGGGGAGGTACTAGCTCCAACTCGATTTTACAGTGAAATCTGCAGGAACTTCAAACCGGCACTAGGAAACAGACTGAGAATCCAGAGTAAAAGTTTCCCCTGCATCCCGTTCCCTTTGAGCTAAATGAACGATAGTCTCTCCACTTGCTCATTTCTGAGAGATAAGTGTGTGTGAAAGCCGACCTTCACCTAGCTTGTTGGGAACACAAAGTTTCTCTTCAGTTGCAAACTCCACTCCATACATATATATGGGGAGGTATTAGCTCCAACTTGGTTTTACAGTGAAAACTGCAGGAACTTCAAACCGGCACTAGAAACAGACTGAGAAACCAGAGAAAAGTTTCTCCTGCAAACCGTTCCTTTTGTGCTAGATGAACGAAAGTCTCTCCACATGCTCAGTTCTGAGAGATAAGTGTGTGTGAAAGCCGTCCTTCACCTAGCATGTTGGGAACACAAAGTTTCTCTTCAGTTGCAAAATCCACTCCATACATATATATGGGGAGGTACTAGCTCCAACTCGGTTTTACAGTGAAAACTGAAGGAACTTCAAACCGGCACTAGGAAACAGACTGAGAAACCAGAGAAAAAGTTTCTCCTGCAACCCGTTCCCTTTGTGCTAGATGAACGAACGTCTCTCCACCTGCTCAGTTCTGAGAGATAAGTGAGTGTGAAAGCCGTCCTTCACCTAGCTTGTTGGGAACACAAAGTTTCTCTTCAGTTGCAAACTCCACTCCATACATATATATTGGGAGGTACTAGCTCCTACTCGGTTTTACAGTGAAATCTGCCGGAACTTCAAACCGGCAATAGGAAACAGAATGAGAAACCAGAGTAAAAGTTTCTCCTGCAACCCTTTCCCTTATTGCTAGAAGAACGAACGTCTCTCCACATGCTCAGTTCTGAGAGATAATTGTGTGTGAAAGCCGTCCTTCACCTAGATTGTTGGGAACACAAAGTTTCTCTTCAGTTGCATACTCCACTCCTTACATATATATGGGGAGGTACTAGATTCAACTGGGTTTTACAGTGAAAACTGCAGGAACTTCAACCCGGCACTAGGAAACAGACTGAGAAACCAGAGTAAAAGTTTCTCCTGCAAACCGTTCCCTTTGTGCTAGATGAACGAACGTCTCTCCACATGCTTGGTTCTGAGAGATACGTGTGTTTGAAAGCCGTCCTTCACCTAGCTTGTTGGGAACAAAAAATTTCTCTTCAGTTGCAAACTCCACTCCATAAATATATATGGGGTGGTACTAGCTCAAACTCGGTTTTACACTGAAAACTGCAGGAACTTCAAACCGGCACTAGGAAACAGACTGAGAAACCAGAGTAAATGTTTCCCCTGCAACCCGTTCCCATTGTGCTAGATGAACGAACGTCTCTCCACATGCTCGGTTCTGAGAGATATGTGTCTGTGAAAGCCGTCCTTCACCTAGCTTGTTGGGAACACAAAGTTTCTCTTCAGTTGCAAACTCCACTCCATACATATATATGGGGAGGTACTAGCTCCAACTCGGTTTTACAGTGAAAAATGCAGGAACTTCAAACGGCACTAGGAAACAGACTGAGAAACCAGAGTAAAAGTTTCTCCTGCAACCCGTTCCCTTTGTGCTAGATGAACGAACGTCTCTCCAAATTCTCAGTTCTGAGAGTTAAGTGTGTGTGAAAGCCGTCCTTCACCTAGCTTGTTGGGAACACAAAGTTTCTCTTCAGATGCAAAATCCACTCCATACATATATATGGGGAGGTACAAGCTCCAACACGGTTTTACAGTGAAAACTGCAGGAACAACAAACCGGCACTAAGAAACAGACTGAGAAACCAAAGTAAAAGTTTCTCCTGCAACCCGATCCCTTTGTCCTAGATGAACGAACGTCTTTCCACATGCTCGGTTCTGAGAGATAAGTGTGTGTGAAAGCCGTCCTTCACCTAGCTTGTTTGGAACACAAAGTTTCTCTTCAGTTGCAAACTCCACTCCATACATATATATGGGGAAGTTCTAGCTCCAACTCGGTTTTACAGTGAAAACTGCAGGAACTACAAACCGGCACTAGGAAACAGACTGAGAAACCAGAGTAAAAGTTTCTCCTGCAACCCGATCCCTTTGTGCTCTATGAATGAACGTCTGTCCACATGCTCGTTTCTGAGAGATAAGTGTGTGTGTAAGCCGTTCTTCACCTAGCTTGTTGGGAACACAAATTTTCTCTTCAGTTGCAAACTCCACTCCATACATATATATGGGGAGGTATTAGCTCCAACTTGGTTTTACAGTGAAAACTGCAGGAACTTTAAACCGGCACTAGAAACAGACTGAGAAACCAGAGAAAAGTTTCTCCTGCAACCCGTTCCTTTTGTGCTAGATGAACGAAAGTCTCTCCACATGCTCAGTTCTGAGAGATAAGTGTGTGTGAAAGCCGTCCTTCACCTAGCTTGTTGGGAACACAAAGTTTCTCTTCAGTTGCAAAATCCACTCCATACATATATATGGGGAGGTACTAGCTCCAACTCGGTTTTACAGTGAAAACTGCAGGAACTTCAAAACGGCACTAGGAAACAGACTGAGAAACCAGAGAAAAAGTTTCTCCTGCAACCCGTTCCCTTTGTGCTAGATGAACGAACGTCTCTCCACCTGCTCAGTTCTGAGAGATAAGTGAGTGTGAAAGCCGTCCTTCACCTAGCTTGTTGGGAACACAAAGTTTCTCTTCAGTTGCAAACTCCACTCCATACATATATATGGGGAGGTACTAGCTCCTACTCGGTTTTACAGTGAAAACTGCAGGAACTACAAACCGGCACTAGGAAACAGACTTAGAAACCAGAGTAAAAGTTTCTCCTGCAAACCGATCTCTTTTTGCTAGATGAACGAACGTCTGTCCACATGCTCGGTTCTGAGGGATAAGTGTGTGTGAAAGCCGTCCTTCACCTAGCTTGTTGGGAACACAAAGTTTCTCTTCATTTGCAATCTCCACTCCATACATATTTAAGGGGAGGTACTAGCTCCAACTCGGTTTTACAGTGAAAACTGCAGGAACATCAAACCGGCACTAGGAAACAGACTGAGAAAACAGAGTAAAAGTTTCTCCTGCAACCCGTTCCCTTTGTGCTAGATGAACGAACGTCTCTCCACATGCTCAGTTCTGAGAGATAAGTGTGTGTGAAAGCCGTCCTTCACCTAGCTTGTTGGGAACACAAAGTTTCTCTTCAGTTGCAAACTCCACTCCGTACATATAAATGGGGAGGTTCTAGCTCCAACTCGGTTTTACAGTGAAAAATGCAGGAACTTCAAACCAGCACTAGGAAACAGACTGAGAAACCAGAGAAAAAATTTCTCCTGCAACCCGTTCCCTTTGAGGTAGATGAACGAACGTCTCTCCACTTGCTGATTTCTGAGAGATAATTGTGTGTGAAAGCCGTCCTTCACCTAGCTTGTTGGGAACACAAAGTTTCTCTTCAGTTGCAATCTCCACTCCATACATATATATGGGGAGGTACTAGCTCCAAATCGGTTTTACAGTGAAAACTGCAGGAACTTCAACCCAGCACTAGGAAACAGACTGAGAAACCAGAGAAAAATTTCCTCATGCAACCAGTTCCTTTTGTGCTAGATGAACGAACGTCTCTCCACATGCTCAATTCTGAGAGATAAGTGTGTGTTAAAGCCGTCCTTCACCTAGCTTTTTGGGAACACAAAGTATCTTTTCAGTTGCAAACTCCAATCCATACATATATAGTGGGAGGTACTAACTCCAACTCGGTTTTACAGTGAAAACTGCAGGAATTTCAAACCGGCATTAGGAAACAGACTCAGAAACCAGAGTAAAAGTTTCTCCTGCCACCCGTTCCCTTGGTGCTAGGTGAACGATCATCTATCCACATGCTCAGTTCTGAGAGAAAAGTGTGTGTGAAAGCCGTCCTCCACCTAGCTTGTTGGGAACACAAAGTTTCTTTTCAGTTGCAAACTCCACTCCATACATATATATGGGGAGGTACTAGCTCCAAATCGGTTTTACAGTGAAAACTGCAGGAACATCAAACCGGGACTAGGAAACAGACTGAGAAACCAGAGTAAAAGTTTCTCCTGCAACCCGTTCCCTTGGTGCTCGTTGAACGAAAATCTCTCCCCATGATCAGTTCTGAGACATAATTGTGTGTTAACGCCGTCCTTCACCTAGCTTGTTGGGAACAAAAAGTTTCTTTTCAGTTGCAAATTCCACTCCATACATATATAGGGGGAGGTACAAGCTCCGACTCGGTTTTACAGTGAAAACTACAGGAACTTCAAACCGGCAGTAGGAAACAGACTGAGAAACCAGAGAAAAAGTTTCTACTGCAAACAGTTCCATTCGTGCTACATGAACGCACGTCTATCCACATGCTCAGTTCTGAGAGATATGTGTGTGTGAACACCGTACTTCACCTAGATTGTTGGGAACACAAAGTTTCTTTTCAGTTGCATACTCCACTCCACACATATATATGGGGAGGTACTAGCTCCAACTCTGTTTTACAGTGAAAACTGCTGGAACTTCAAACCGGCACTAGGAAACAGACTGAGAAAACAGAGTAAAAGTTTCTACTGCAATCCGTTCCCTTCGTGCTACATGAACGAACGTCTCTCCACATGCTCAGTTCTGAGATATAAGTGTGTTATAGACGCTCTTAAACTGCATTGTTGGGAACACAAAGTTTCTTTTCAGTTGCAAACTCCACTCCATATATATATATGGGGAAGTACTAGCTCCAACTCGGTTTTACAGTGAAAACTGCAGGAACTTCAAACCGGCACTAGGAAACAGACTGAGAAACCAGAGTAAAAGTTTCTCCTGCAAACCGTTCCCTTGGTGCTAGATGAATGAACGTCTCTCCACATGCTCATTTCTGATAGATAAGTGTGTGTGAAAGCCGCCTTCACCTAGCTTGTTGGGAACACAAAGTTTTTTTTCAGTTGCTAACTCCACTCCATACATATATATAGGGAGGTATAAGCTCCAAAACGTTTTTACAGTGAAAAGTGCAGGAACTTCAAACCGGCACTAGGAAACAGACTGAGAAACCAGAGTAAAAGTTTCCCCTGCAACCCGTTCCGTTTGTGCTAGATGAACGAACGTCTTTCCACAAACTTAGTTCTGAGATATAAGTGTGTGTGAAAACCGTCCTTCAACTACCATGCTGGGAACACAAAGTTTATCTTCAGTTGCAAACTCCACTCCATATATATATATGGGGAGGTACTAGCTCCAACTCGGTTTTACAGTGAAAACTGCAGGAACTTCAAACCGGCACTAGGAAACAGACTGAGAAACCAGAGTAAAAGTTTCTCCTGCAACCCGTTCCCTTTGATTTAGATGAACGAACGTCTCTCCACATGCTCAATTCTGAGAGATAATTGTGTGTTAAAGCTGTCCTTCACCTAGCATTTTGGGAACACAAACTATCTTTTCAGTTGCAAACTCCAATCCATACATATATAGTGGGAGGTACTAACTCCAACTCGGTTTTACAGTGAAAACTGCAGGAATTTCAAACCGGCATTAGGAAACAGACTCAGAAACCAGAGTAAAAGTTTCTCCTGCCACCCGTTCCCTTGGTGCTAGGTGAACGATCATCTATCCACATGCTCAGTTCTGAGAGAAAAGTGTGTGTGAAAGCCGTCCTCCACCTAGCTTGTTGGGAACACAAAGTTTCTTTTCAGTTGCAAACTCCACTCCATACATATATATGGGGAGGTACTAGCTCCAAATCGGTTTTACAGTGAAAACTGCAGGAACATCAAACCGGGACTACGAAACAGACTGAGAAACCAGAGTAAAAGTTTTCCTGCAACCCGTTCCCTTGGTGCTCGTTGAACGAAAATCTCTCCACATGATCAGTTCTGAGACATAATTGTGTGTTAACGCCGTCCTTCACCTAGCTTGTTGGGAACAAAAAGTTTCTTTTCAGTTGCAAATACCACTCCATACATATATAGGGGGAGGTACAAGCTCCGACTCGGTTTTACAGTGAAAACTACAGGAACTTCAAACCGGCAGTAGGAAACAGACTGAGAAACCAGAGTAAAAGTTTCTACTGCAACCAGTTCCATTCGTGCTACATGAACGCACGTCTATCCACATGATCAGTTCTGAGAGATAAGTGTGTGTGAACACCGTACTTCACCTAGATTGTTGGGAACACAAAGTTTCTTTTCAGTTGCATACTCCACTCCACACATATATATGGGGAGGTACTAGCACCAACTCTGTTTTACAGTGAAAACTGCTGGAACTTCAACCCGGCACTAGGAAACAGACTGAGAAACCAGAGTAAAAGTTTCTCCTGCAACCCGTTCCATTTGTGCTAGATGAACGAACGTCTCTCCACATGCTTGGTTCTGAGAGATATGTGTAAGTGAAAGCCGTCCTTCACCTAGCTTGTTGGGAACAAAAAATTTCTCTTCAGTTGCAAACTCCACTCCATAAATATATATGGGGTGGTACTAGCTCAAACTCGGTTTTACACTGAAAACTGCAGGAACTTCAAACCGGCAGTAGGAAACAGACTGAGAAACCAGAGTAAATGTTTCTCCTGCAACCCGTTCCCATTGTGCTAGATGAACGAACGTCTCTCCACATGCTCGGTTCTGAGAGATATGTGTCTGTGAAAGCCGTCCTTCACCTAGCTTGTTGGGAACACAAAGTTTCTCTTCAGTTGCAAACACCACTCCATACATATATATGGGGAGGTACTAGCTCCAACTCGGTTTTACAGTGAAAAATGCAGGAACTTCAAACGGCACTAGGAAACAGACTGAGAAACCAGAGTAAAAGTTTCTCCTGCAACCCGTTCCCTTTGTGCTAGATGAACGAACGTCTCTCCAAATTCTCAGTTCTGAGAGTTAAGTGTGTGTGAAAGCCGTCCTTCACCTAGCTTGTTGGGAACACAAAGTTTCTCTTCAGTTGCAAACTCCACTCCATCCATATATATGGGGAGGTACAAGCTCCATCACGGTTTTACAGTGAAAACTGCAGGAACTACAAACCGGCACTAAGAAAAAGACTGAGAAACCAAAGTAAATTTTCTCCTGCAACCCGATCCCTTTGTCCTAGATGAACGAACGTCTTTCCACATGCTCGGTTCTGAGAGATAAGTGTGTGTGAAAGCCGTCCTTCACCTAGCTTGTTGGGAACACAAAGTTTCTCTTCAGTTGCAAACTCCACTCCATACATATATATGGGGAAGTACTAGCTCCAACTCGGTTTTACAGTGAAAACTGCAGGAACTACAAACCGGCACTAGGAAACAGACTGAGAAACCAGAGTAAAAGTTTCTCCTGCAACCCGATCCCTTTGTGCTCTATGAACGAACGTCTGTCCACATGCTCGTTTCTGAGAGATAAGTGTGTGTGTAAGCCGTTCTTCACCTAGCTTGTTGGGAACACAAAGTTTCTCTTCAGTTGCAAACCCCACTCCATACATATATATGGGGAGGTACTAGCTCCAACTCGATTTTACAGTGAAATCTGCAGGAACATCAAACCGGCACTAGGAAACAGACTGAGAATCCAGAGTAAAAGTTTCCCCTGCAACACGTTCCCTTTGAGCTAAATGAACGATAGTCTCTCCACTTGCTCATTTCTGAGAGATAAGTGTGTGTGAAAGCCGTCCTTCACCTAGCTTGTTGGGAACACAAAGTTTCTCTTCAGTTGCAAACTCCACTCCATACATATATATGGGGAGGTATTAGCTCCAACTTGGTTTTACAGTGAAAACTGCAGGAACTTCAAACCGGCACTAGAAACAGACTGAGAAACCAGAGAAAAGTTTCTCCTGCAAACCGTTCCTTTTGTGCTAGATGAACGAAAGTCTCTCCACATGCTCAGTTCTGAGAGATAAGTGTGTGTGAAAGCCGTCCTTCACCTAGCATGTTGGGAACACAAAGTTTCTCTTCAGTTGCAAAATCCACTCCATACATATATATGGGGAGGTACTAGCTCCAACTCGGTTTTACAGTGAAAACTGAAGGAACTTCAAACCGGCACTAGGAAACAGACTGAGAAACCAGAGAAAAAGTTTCTCCTGCAACCCGTTCCCTTTGTGCTAGATGAACGAACGTCTCTCCACCTGCTCAGTTCTGAGAGATAAGTGAGTGTGAAAGCCGTCCTTCACCTAGCTTGTTGGGAACACAAAGTTTCTCTTCAGTTGCAAACTCCACTCCATACATATATATTGGGAGGTACTAGCTCCTACTCGGTTTTACAGTGAAATCTGCCGGAACTTCAAACCGGCAATAGGAAACAGACTGAGAAACCAGAGTAAAAGTTTCTCCTGCAACCCTTTCCCTTATTGCTAGAAGAACGAACGTCTCTCCACATGCTCAGTTCTGAGAGATAATTGTGTGTGAAAGCCGTACATCACCTAGATTGTTGGGAACACAAAGTTTCTCTTCAGTTGCAAAATCCACACCATAGATATATAAGGGGAGGAACTAACTCCAACTCGGTTTTACAGTGAAATCTGCAGGAACTTCAAACCGGCACTAGGAAATAGACTGAGAAACCAGAGTAAAAGTTTCTCCTGCAACCCGTTCACTTTGTGCTAGATGAACGAACGTCTCTACACATGCTTGGTTCTGAGAGATAAGTGTGTGTGAAAGCCGTCCTTCACCTAGCTTGTTGGGAACACAAAGTTTCTCTTCAGTTGCAAAATCCACTCCATAATATATATGGGGAGGTACTAGCTCCAACTCGTGTTTACAGTGAAAACTGCAGGAACTTCAAACCGGCACTAGGAAACAGACTGAGATACCAGAGTAAAAGATTCCCCTGCAACCCGTTCCCTTTGAGCTAGATGAACGAACGTCTCTCCACTTGCACATTTCTGAGGGATAAGTGTGTGTGAAAGCCGTCCTTCACCTAGCTTGTTGGGAACACAAAGTTTCTCTTCAGTTGCATACTCCACTCCTTACAAATATATGGGGAGGTACTAGCTCCAACTCGGTTTTACAGTGAAAAATGCAGGAACTTCAAACGGCACTAGGAAACAGACTGAGAAACCAGAGTAAAAGTTTCTCCTGCAACCCGTTCCCTTTGTGCTAGATGAACGAACGTCTCTCCAAATTCTCAGTTCTGAGAGTTAAGTGTGTGTGAAAGCCGTCCTTCACCTAGCTTGTTGGGAACACAAAGTTTCTCTTCAGTTGCAAACTCCACTCCATACATATATATGGGGAGGTACAAGCTCCAACACGGTTTTACAGTGAAAACTGCAGGAACAACAAACCGGCACTAAGAAACAGACTGAGAAACCAAAGTAAAAGTTTCTCCTGCAACCCGATCCCTTTGTCCTAGATGAACGAACGTCTTTCTACATTCTCGGTTCTGAGAGATAAGTGTGTGTGAAAGCCGTCCTTCACCTAGCTTGTTTGGAACACAAAGTTTCTCTTCAGTTGCAAACTCCACTCCATACATATATATGGGGAAGTACTAGCTCCAACTCGGTTTTACAGTGAAAACTGCAGGAACTACAAACCGGCACTAGGAAACAGACTGAGAAACCAGAGTAAAAGTTTCTCCTGCAACCCGATCCCTTTGTGCTCTATGAATGAACGTCTGTCCACATGCTCGTTTCTGAGAGATAAGTGTGTGTGTAAGCCGTTCTTCACCTAGCTTGTTGGGAACACAAATTTTCTCTTCAGTTGCAAACTCCACTCCATACATATATATGGGGGAGGTATTAGCTCCAACTTGGTTTTACAGTGAAAACTGCAGGAACTTCAAACCGGCACTAGAAACAGTCTGAGAAAGCAGAGAAAAGTTTCTCCTGCAACCCGTTCCTTTTGTGCTAGATGAACGAAAGTCTCTCCACATGCTCAGTTCTGAGAGATAAGTGTGTGTGAAAGCCGTCCTTCACCTAGCTTGTTGGGAACACAAAGTTTCTCTTCAGTTGCAAAATCCACTCCATACATATATATGGGGAGGTACTAGCTCCAACTCGGTTTTACAGTGAAAACTGCAGGAACTTCAAAACGGCACTAGGAAACAGACTGAGAAACCAGAGAAAAAGTTTCTCCTGCAACCCGTTCCCTTTGTGCTAGATGAACGAACGTCTCTCCACCTGCTCAGTTCTGAGAAATAAGTGAGTGTGAAAGCCGTCCTTCACCTAGCTTGTTGGGAACACAAAGTTTCTCTTCAGTTGCAAACTCCACTCCATACATATATATTGGGAGGTACTAGCTCCTACTCGGTTTTACAGTGAAATCTGCCGGAACTTCAAACCGGCACTAGGAAACAGACTGAGAAACCAGAGTAAAAGTTTCTCCTGCAACCCGTTCCCTTATTGCTAGAAGAACGAACGTCTCTCCACATGCTCAGTTCTGAGAGATAATTGTGTGTGAAAGCCGTCCTTCACCTAGATTGTTGGGAGCACAAAGTTTCTCTTCAGTTGCAAAATCCACTCCATACATATATAAGGGGAGGAACTAACTCCAACTCGGTTTTACAGTGAAATCTGCAGGAACTTCAAACCGGCACTAGGAAATAGACTGAGAAACCAGAGTAAAAATTTCTCCTGCAACCCGTTCACTTTGTGCTAGATGAACGAACGTCTCTACACATGCTTGGTTCTGAGAGATAAGTGTGTGTGAAAGCCGTCCTTCACCTAGCTTGTTGGGAACACAAAGTTTCTCTTCAGTTGCAAACTCCACTCCATAATATATATGGGGAGGTACTAGCTCCAACTCGGGTTTACAGTGAAAACTGCAGGAACTTCAATCCGGCACTAGGAAACAGACTGAGATACCAGAGTAAATGTTTCCCCTGCAACCCGTTTCCTTTGAGCTAGATGAACGAACGTCTCTCCCCTTGCTCATTTCTGAGGGATAAGTGTGTGTGAAAGCCGTCCTTCACCTAGCTTGTTGGGAACACAAAGTTTCTCTTCAGTTGCAAACTCCACTCCATACATATATCTGGGGTGGTACTAGCTCCAACTCGGTTTTACAGTGAAAACTGCAGGAACTTCAACCCAGCACTAGGAAACAGACTGAGAAACCAGAGAAAAATTTCCTCATGCAACCCGTTCCTTTTGTGCTAGATGAACGAACGTCTCTCCACATGCTCAGTTCTGAGAGATAAGTGTGTGTGAAAGCCGTCCTTCAACTAGCTTGTTGGGAACACAAAGTTTCTCTTCAGTTGCAAACTCCACTCCATACATATATCTGGGGTGGTACTAGCTCCTACACGATTTTACAGTGAAAACTGCAGGAACTACAAACCGGCACTAGGAAACAGACTTAGAAACCAGAGTAAAAGTTTCTCCTGCAAACCGATCCCTTTTTGCTAGATGAACGAACGTCTGTCCACATGCTCGGTTCTGAGGGATAAGTGTGTGTGAAAGCCGTCCTTCACCTAGCTTGTTGGGAACACAAAGTTTCTCTTCATTTGCAATCTCCACTCCATACATATTTAAGGGGAGGTACTAGCTCCAACTCGGTTTTACAGTGAAAACTGCAGGAACATCAAACCGGCACTAGGAAACAGACTGAGAAAACAGAGTAAAAGTTTCTCCTGCAACCCGTTCCCTTTGTGCTAGATGAACGAACGTATCTCCACATGCTCAGTTCTGAGAGATAAGTGTGTGTGAAAGCCGTCCTTCACCTAGCTTGTTGGGAACACAAAGTTTCTCTTCAGTTGCAAACTCCACTCCGTACATATAAATGGGGAGGTTCTAGCTCCAACTCGGTTTTACAGTGAAAAATGCAGGAACTTCAAACCAGCACTAGGAAACAGACTGAGAAACCAGAGAAAAAATTTCTCCTGCAACCCGTTCCCTTTGAGGTAGATGAACGAACGTCTCTCCACTTGCTGATTTCTGAGAGATAAGTGTGTGTGAAAGCCGTCCTTCACCTAGCTTGTTGGGAACACAAAGTTTCTCTTCAGTTGCAATCTCCACTCCATACATATATATGGGGAGGTACTAGCTCCAAATCGGTTTTACAGTGAAAACTGCAGGAACTTCAAACCGGCACTAGGAAACAGACTGAGAATCCAGAGTAAAAATTTCTCCTGCAACCCGTTCCCTTTGTGCTAGATGAACGAACGTCTCTCCACATGCTCAGTTCTGAGAGATAAGTGTGTGTGAAAGCCGTACTTCACCTAGCTTGTTGGGAACACAAAGTTTCTCTTCAGTTGCAAACTTCACTCCATACATATATATGGGGAGGTACTTGCTCCAACTCGGTTTTAGAGTGAAAATTGCAGGAACTTCAAACCGGGACAAGAAACAGACTGAGAGACCAGAGTAAATGTTTTTCCTGAAACCCGTTCCCTTTGTGATAAATGAACGAACGTCTCTCCACATGCTCAGTTCTGAGGGATAAGTGTGTGTGAAAGCCGTCCTTCAACTAGCTTGTTGGGAACGCAAAGATTCTCTAAAGTTGAAAACTTCACTCCATACATATATATGGGGAGGTTCTAGCTCCAACTCAGTTTTACAGTGAAAACTGCAGGAACTTCAAACCGGCACTAGGAAACAGACTGAGAAAATAGAGTAATAGTTTCTCCTGCAACCCTTTCCCTTTGTGCTAGATGAACGAACGTCTCTCCACCTGCTCAGTTCTGAGAGATAAGTGTGTGTGAAAGCCGTCCTTCACCTAGCTTTTTGGGAACACAAAGTTTCTCTTCAGTTGCAAACCCCACTTCATACATATATATGGGGTGGTACTAGCTCCAACACGGTTTTACAGTGAAAACTGCAGGAACTTCATACCGGCACTAGGAAACAGTCTGAGAAACCAGAGTAAAAGTTTCTCCTGCAACCCGTTCCCTTTGTGCTAGATGAACGAACGTCTCTCCACCTGCTCAGTTCTGAGAGATAATTGTGTGTGAAAGCCGTCCTTCACCTAGATTGTTGGGAGCACAAAGTTTCTCTTCAGTTGCAAAATCCACTCCATACATATATAAGGGGAGGAACTAACTCCAACTCGGTTTTACAGTGAAATCTGCAGGAACTTCAAACCGGCACTAGGAAATAGACTGAGAAACCAGAGTAAAAGTTTCTCCTGCAACCCGTTCACTTTGTGCTAGATGAACGAACGTCTCTACACATGCTTGGTTCTGAGAGATAAGTGTGTGTGAAAGCCGTCCTTCACCTAGCTTGTTGGGAACACAAAGTTTCTCTTCAGTTGCAAACTCCACTCCATAATATATATGGGGAGGTACTAGCTCCAACTCGGGTTTACAGTGAAAACTGCAGGAACTTCAATCCGGCACTAGGAAACAGACTGAGATACCAGAGTAAAAGTTTCCCCTGCAACCCGTTTCCTTTGAGCTAGATGAACGAACGTCTCTCCACTTGCTCATTTCTGAGGGATAAGTGTGTGTGAAAGCCGTCCTTCACGTAGCTTGTTGGGAACACAAACTTTCTCTTCAGTTGCAAACTCCACTCCATACATATATCTGGGGTGGTACTAGCTCCAACTCGGTCTTACAGTGAAAACTGCAGGAACTTCAACCCAGCACTAGGAAACAGACTGAGAAACCAGAGAAAAATTTCCTCATGCAACCCGTTCCTTTTGTGCTAGATGAACGAACGTCTCTCCACATGCTCAGTTCTGAGAGATAAGTGTGTGTGAAAGCCGTCCTTCAACTAGCTTGTTGGGAACACAAAGTTTCTCTTCAGTTGCAAACTCCACTCCATACATATATATGGGGAGGTACTAGCTCCTACACGGTTTTACAGTGAAAACTGCAGGAACTACAAACCGGCACTAGGAAACAGACTTAGAAACCAGAGTAAAAGTTTCTCCTGCAAACCGATCCCTTTTTGCTAGATGAACGAACGTCTGTCCACATGCTCGGTTCTGAGGGATAAGTGTGTGTGAAAGCCGTCCTTCACCTAGCTTGTTGGGAACACAAAGTTTCTCTTCATTTGCAATCTCCACTCCATACATATTTAAGGGGAGGTACTAGCTCCAACTCGGTTTTACAGTGAAAACTGCAGGAACATCAAACCGGCACTAGGAAACAGACTGAGAAAACAGAGTAAAAGTTTCTCCTGCAACCCGTTCCCTTTGTGCTAGATGAACGAACGTATCTCCACATGCTCAGTTCTGAGAGATAAGTGTGTGTGAAAGCCGTCCTTCACCTAGCTTGTTGGGAACACAAAGTTTCTCTTCAGTTGCAAACTCCACTCCGTACATATAAATGGGGAGGTTCTAGCTCCAACTCGGTTTTACAGTGAAAAATGCAGGAACTTCAAACCAGCACTAGGAAACAGACTGAGAAACCAGAGAAAAAATTTCTCCTGCAACCCGTTCCCTTTGAGGTAGATGAACGAACGTCTCTCCACTTGCTGATTTCTGAGAGATAAGTGTGTGTGAAAGCCGTCCTTCACCTAGCTTGTTGGGAACACAAAGTTTCTCTTCAGTTGCAATCTCCACTCCATACATATATATGGGGAGGTACTAGCTCCAAATCGGTTTTACAGTGAAAACTGCAGGAACTTCAAACCGGCACTAGGAAACAGACTGAGAATCCAGAGTAAAAATTTCTCCTGCAACCCGTTCCCTTTGTGCTAGATGAACGAACGTCTCTCCACATGCTCAGTTCTGAGAGATAAGTGTGTGTGAAAGCCGTACTTCACCTAGCTTGTTGGGAACACAAAGTTTCTCTTCAGTTGCAAACTTCACTCCATACATATATATGGGGAGGTACTTGCTCCAACTCGGTTTTAGAGTGAAAATTGCAGGAACTTCAAACCGGCACAAGAAACAGACTGAGAGACCAGAGTAAATGTTTTTCCTGAAACCCGTTCCCTTTGTGATAAATGAACGAACGTCTCTCCACATGCTCAGTTCTGAGGGATAAGTGTGTGTGAAAGCCGTCCTTCAACTAGCTTGTTGGGAACGCAAAGATTCTCTACAGTTGAAAACTTCACTCCATACATATATATGGGGAGGTTCTAGCTCCAACTCAGTTTTACAGTGAAAACTGCAGGAACTTCAAACCGGCACTAGGAAACAGACTGAGAAAATAGAGTAAAAGTTTCTCCTGCAACCCTTTCCCTTTGTGCTAGATGAACGAACGTCTCTCCACCTGCTCAGTTCTGAGAGATAAGTGTGTGTGAAAGCCGTCCTTCACCTAGCTTTTTGGGAACACAAAGTTTCTCTTCAGTTGCAAACTCCACTTCATACATATATATGGGGTGGTACTAGCTCCAACTCGGTTTTACAGTGAAAACTGCAGGAACATCATACCGGCACTAGGAAACAGTCTGAGAAACCAGAGTAAAAGTTTCTCCTGCAACCCGTTCCTTTTGTGCTAGATGAACGAACGTCTCTCCACATGCTAAGATCTGAGAGGTAAGTGTGCGTGAAAGTCGTTCTTCACCCAGCTTGTTGGGAACACAAAGTTTCTCTTCAGTTGCAAAATCCACTCCATACATATATATGGGGAGGTACTAGCTCCAACTCGGTTTTACAGTGAAAACTGCAGGAACTTCAAACCGGCACTTGGAAACAGACTGAGAATATAGAGTAAAAGTTTATCCTGCAACCCATTCCCTTTGTGCTAGATGAACGAACGTCTCTCCACCTGCTCAATTCTGAGAGATAAGTGTGTGTGAAAGCCGTTCTTCACCTAGCTTGTTGGGAACACAAAGTTTCTCTTCAGTTGCAAACTCCACTCCATACATATATATGAGGAGGTACTAGCTCCAACACGGTTTTACAGTGAAAACTGCAGGAACTTCAAACCGGCACTTGGAAACAGACTGAGAATATAGAGTAAAAGTTTCTCCTGCAACCCGTTCCCTTTGTGCTAGATGAACGAACGTCTCTCCACCTGCTCAGTTCTGAGAGATAAGTGTGTGTGAAAGCCGTCCTTCACCTAGCTTGTTGGGAACACAAAGTTTCTCTTCAGGTGCAAACTCCACTCCATACATATATATGGGGAGGTACTAGCTCCTACTCATTTTTACAGGGAAAACTGCAGGAACTTCCAACCGGCACTAGGAAACAGACTGAGAAACCAGAGACAAAGTTTCCCCTGCAACCCGTTCCCTTTGAGCTTGATGAACGAACGTCTCTCCACTTGCTAATTTCTGAGAGATAAGTGTGTGTGAAAGCCGTCCTTCAACTAGCTTGTTGGGAACACAAAGTTTCTCTTCAGTTGCAAACTCCACTCCATACATATATATGGGGTGGTACTAGCTCCAACTCGGTTTTACATTGAAAACTGCAGGAACTTCAAACCGGCACTTGGAAACAGACTGAGAAACCAGAGAAAAATTTTCTCCTGCAACCCGTTCCTTTTGTGCTAGATGAACGAACGTCTCTCCACATGCTCAGTTCTGAGAGATAAGTGTGTGTGAAAGCCGTCCTTCACCTAGCTTGTTGGGAACACAAAGTTTCTCTTCAGTTGCAAACTCCACTCCATACATACATAAGGGGAGGTACTAGCTCCAACTCGGTTTTACAGTGAAAACTGCAGGAATTTCAAACCGGCACTAGGAAACAGACTGAGAAACCAGAGTAAAAGTTTCTCCTGCAACCCGTTCCCTTTGTGCTAGATGAACGAACGCCTCTCCACATGCTCAGTTCTGAGAGATAATTGTGTGTGAAAGCCGTCCTTCACCTAGCTTGTTGGGAACACAAAGTTTCTCTTCAATTGCAAACTCCACTCCATACATATATATGGGGAGGTACTAGCTCCAACTCCGTTTTACAGTGAAATCTGCAGGAACTTCAAATCTTCACTAGGAAACAGACTGAGAAACCAGAGTAAAAGTTTCTCCTGCAACCCTTTTCCTTTGTGCTAGATGAACGAAAGTCTCTCCACATGCTAAGTTCTGAGAGATTAGTGTGTGTGAAGGCCGTCCTTCACCTAGCTTGTTGGGAACACAAAGTTCCTCTTCAGTTGCAAAATCCACTCCATACATATATACGGGGAGGTACTAGCTCCAAATCGGTTTTACAGTGAAAACTGCAGGAACTTCAAACCGGCACTTGGAAACAGACTGAGAAACCAGAGTAAAAGTTTCTCCTGCAACCCGTTCCCTTTGTGCTAGATGAACGAACGTCTCTCCACATGCTCAGATCTGAGAGATAAGTGTGTGTGAAAGCCGTCCTTCAACTAGCTTGTTGGGAACACAAAGTTTCTTTTCAGTTGCAAACTCCACTCCACACATATATATAGGGAGGTAATAGCTCCAACTCGGTTTTACAGTGAAAACTGAAGGAACTTCAAACCGGCACTAGGAAACAGACTGAGAAAATAGAGTAAAAGTTTCTCCTGCAACCCGTTCCCTTTGTGCCAGGTGAACGAACGTCTCTCCACCTGCTCAGTTCTGAGAGATAAGTGTGTGTGAAAGCCGTCCTTCACCTAGCTTGTTGGGAACACAAAGTTTCTCTTCAGTTGCAAACTCCACTCCATACATATATATGGGGAGGTACTAGCTCCAACTCGGTTTTACAGTGAAACCTGCAGGAACTTCAAACCGGCACTAGAAAACAGACTGAGAAACCAGAGTAAAAGTTTCCCCAGCAACCCGATCCCTTTGTGTTTGATGAACGAAAGTCTGTCCACATGCTCGGTTCTGAGAGATAATTGTGTTTGAAAGCCGTCCTTCACCTAGCTTGTTGGGAACACAAAGTTTCTCTTCAGTTGCAAACACCACTGCATACATATATAAAGGGAGGTACAAGCTCCAAATCGGTTTTACATTGAAATCTGCAGGAACTTCAAACCGGCACTAGGAAACAGACTGAGAAACCACAGGAAAAGTTTTTCCTGCAACCCGTTCCCTTTGTGCTAGATGAACGATCTTCTCTCCATATGTTCGGTTCTGAGAGATAAGTGTGTGTGAAAGCCGTCCTTCACATAGCTTGTTGGGAACACAAAGTTTCTCTGCAGTTGCAAACCCCACTCCATACATATATATGGGGAGGTAATAGCTCCAACTCGGTTTTACAGTGAAAACTGCAGGAACTTCAAACCGGCACTACGAAACAGACTGAGAAACCAGAGTAAAATTTCCCCTGCAACCCGTTCCCTTTGTGCTAGATGAACGAACGTCTCTCCACCTGCTCAGTTCTGAGAGATAAGTGTGTGTGAAAGCCGTCCTTCACCTAGCTTGTTGGGAACACAAAGTTTCCCTTCAGTTGCAACCTCCACTCCATACATATATATGGGGAGGTATTAGCTCCAACTCGGGTTTACAGTGAAAACTGCAGGAACTTCAAACCGGCACTAGGAAACAGACTGAGAATCCAGAGTAATAGTATCTCCTGCAATCCGTTCCCTTTGTGCTAGATGAACGAACGTCTCTCCACGTGCTCAGTTCTGAGAGATAAGTGTGTGTGTAAGCCGTCCTTCACCTAGCTTGTTGGGAACACAAAGTTTCTCTTCAGTTGCAAACTCCACTCCATACATATATATGGGGAGGTACAAGCTCCAACTCGGTTTTACAGTGAAAAGTGCAGGAACTTCTACCCGGCACTAGGAAACAGACTGAGAAACCAGAGTAAAACTTTCTCCTGCAACCCGTTCACTTTGTGCTAGATGAACGAACGTCTCTCCACATGCTCAGTTCTGAGAGATAAGTGTGGGTGAAAGCCGTCGTTCACCTAGCTTGTTGGGAACACAAAGATTCTCTTGAGTTGCAAACTCCTCTCCATACATATATATGGGGAGGTACTAGCTCGAACTCGGTTTTACAGTGAAAACTGCAGGAACTTCAAACCGGCACTAGGAAACAGACTGAGAAACCAGAGTTAAAGTTTCTCCTGCAACCCGTTCACTTTGTGCTACATGAACGAACGTCTCTCCACATGCTCAGTTCTGAGAGATAAGTGTGTGTGAAAGCCGTCCTTCACCTAGCTTGTTATGAACACAAAGTTTCTCTTCAGTTGCAAACTCCACTCCATACATATATATGGGGAGGTTCCAGCTCCAACTAGGTTTTACAGTGAAAACTGCAGGAACTTCATACCGGCACTAGGAAACAGACTGAGAATATAGAGTAAAATTTCTCCTGCAACCCTTTCCCTTTGTGCTAGATGAACGAACGTCTATCCACCTGCTCAGATCTGAGAGATAAGTGTGTGTGAAAGCCGTCCTTCCCCTAGCTTATTGGGAACACAAAGTTTCACTTCAGATGCAAATTCCACTCTATACATATATATGGGGATGTACTTGCTCCAACACGGTTTTACAGTGAAAACTGCAGGAACTTCAAACCGGCACTAGGAAACAGACTGAGAGTCCAGAGTAAAAGTTTCTCCTGCAACCCGTTTCCATTGTGCAAGATGAACGAACGTCTCTCCACATGCTCAGTTCTGAGAGATAAGTGTGTGTGAAAGCCGTCCTTCACCTAGCTTGTTGGAAAAACAAAGTTTCTCTTAAGTTGCAAAATCCACTCCATACATATATACGGGTAGGTACTAGCTCCAAATCGGTTTTACAGTGAAAACTGCAGGAACTTCAAACCGGCACTAATAAACAGACTGAGAAACCAGAGCAAAAGTTTCTCCTGCAAACCGTTCCCTTTTTGCTAGATGAACGAACGCCTCTCCACATGCTCAGTTCTGAGAGATAATTGTGTGTGAAAGCCGTCCTTCACCTAGATTGTTGGGAACACAAAGTTTCTCTTCAATTGCAAACTCCACTCCATACATATATATGGGGAGGTACTAGCTCCAACTCGGTTTTACAGTGAAATCTGCAGGAACTTCAAATCTTCACTAGGAAACAGACTGAGAAACCAGAGAAAAAGTTTCTCCTGCAACCCTTTTCCTTTGTGCTAGATGAACGAACGTCTCTCCACATGCTAAGTTCTGAGAGATTAGTGTGTGTGAAGGCCGTCCTTCACCTAGCTTGTTGGGAACACAAAGTTTCTCTTCAGTTGCAAAATCCACTCCATACATATATACGGGGAGGTACTAGCTCCAACTCGGTTTTACAGTGAAAACTGCAGGAACTTCAAACCGGCACTAGGAAACAGAATGAGAAACCAGAGTAAAAGTTTCTCCTGCAACCCGTTCTCTTTGTGCTAGATGAATGAACGTCTCTCCACCTGCTCAGTTCTAAGAGATAAGTGTGTGTGAAAGCCGTCCTTCACCTAGCTTGTTGGGAACACAAAGTTTCTCTTCAGTTGCAAACTCCACTCCATACATATATATGGGGAGGTACTAGCTCCAACTTGGTTTTACAGTGAAACCTGCAGGAACATCAAACCGGCACTAGAAAACAGACTGAGAAATCAGAGTAAAAGTTTCTCCTGCAACCAGATCCCTTTGTGCTTGATGAACGAAAGTCTGTCCACATGCTCGGTTCTGAGAGATAATTGTGTTTGAAAGCCGTCCTTCACCTAGCTTGTTGGGAACACAAAGTTTCTCTTCAGTTGCAAACACCACTCCATACATATATAAAGGGAGGTACAAGCTCCAACTCGGTTTTACATTGAAATCTGCAGGAACTTCAAACCGGCACTAGGAAACAGACTGAGAAACCACAGGAAAAGTTTCTCCTGCAACCCGTTCCCTTTGTGCTAGATGAACGATCTTCTCTCCATATGTTCTGTTCTGACAGATAAGTGTGTGTGAAAGCCGTCCTTCACATAACTTGTTGGGAACACAAAGTTTCTCTGCAGTTGCATACCCCACTCCATACATATATATGGGGAGGTAATAGCTCCAACTCGGTTTTACAGTGAAAACTGCAGGAACTTCAAACCGGCACTACGAAACAGACTGAGAAACAAGAGTAAAATTTCCCCTGCAACCCGTTCCCTTTGAGCTAGATGAACGAAAGTCTCTCCACTTGCTCAATTCTGAGAGATAAGTGTGTGTGAAAGCCGTCCTTCACCCAGCTTGTTGGGAACACAAAGTTTCCCTTCAGTTGCAAACTCCACTCCATACATATATATGGGGAGGTATTAGCTCCAACTCGGTTTTACAGTGAAAACTGCAGGAACTTCAAACCGGCACTAGGAAACAGACTGAGAAACCAGAGTAAACGTTTCTACTGCAATCCGTTCCCTTTGTGCTAGATGAACGAACGTCTCTCCACGTGCTCAGTTCTGAGAGATAAGTGTGTGTGTAAGCCGTCCTTCAGCTAGCTTGTTGGGAACACAAAGTTTCTCTTCAGTTGCAAACTCCACTCCATACATATATATGGGGAGGTACAAGCTCCAACTCGGTTTTACAGTGAAAAGTGCAGGAACATCTACCCGGCACTAGGAAAAAGACTGAGAAACCAGAGTAAAACTTTCTCCTGAAAACCGCTCACTTTGTGCTAGATGAACGAACGTCTCTCCACATGCTCAATTCTGAGAGATAAGTGTGGGTAAAAGCCGTCGTTCACCTAGCTTGTTGGGAACACAAAGATTCTCTTGAGTTGCAAACTCCACTCCATACATATATATGGGGATGTACTAGCTCCAACTCGGTTTTACAGTGAAAACTGCAGGAACTTCAAACCGGCACTAGGAAACAGACTGAGAGACCAGAGTAAATGTTTTTCCTGCAACCCGTTCCCTTTGTGCTAGATGAACGAACGTCTCTCCACATGCTCAGTTCTGAGAGATAATTGTGTGTGAAAGCCGTCCTTCATCTAGCTTGTTGGGAACACAAAGATTCTCTTCAGTTGCAAACTTCACTCCATACATATATATGGGGAGATTCTAGCTCCAAATCTGTTTTACAGTGAAAACTGCAGGAACTTCAAACCGGCACTAGGAAACAGACTGAGAAACCAGAGAAAATTTTCTACTGTAACCCTTTCCTTTTGTGCTAGATGAACGAAAGTCTCTTCACTTGCTCAGTTCTGAGAGATAAGTGTGTGTGAAAGCCGTCCTTCACCTAGCTTATTGGGAACACAAAGATTCTATTCAGTTGCAAACTCCACTCCATACATATATATGGGGAGGTACAAGCTCCAACTCGGTTTTACAGTGAAAACTGCAGGAACTTCAAACCGGCACTAGGAAACAGACTGAGAAAAAAGAGTAAAAGTTTCTCCTGCAACCCGTTCCCTTTGTGCTAGATGAACGATCGTCTCTCCACATGCTCAGTTCTGAGAGATAATTGTGTTTGAAAGCCGTCCTTCACCTAGCTTGTTGGGAACACAAAGTTTCTCTTCAGTTGCAAACACCACTCCATACATATATAAAGGGAGGTACAAGCTCCAACTCGGTTTTACAGGGAAACTGCAGGAACTTCAAACAGGCACTAGGAAAAAGACTTAGAAACCAGAGTAAAAGTTTCTCCTGCAACCCGTTCCCTTTGTGCTAGATGAACGATCTTCTCTCCATATGTTCTGTTCTGAGAGATAAGTGTGTGTGAAAGCCGTCCTTCACATAGCTTGTTGGGAACACAAAGTTTCTCTGCAGTTGCAAACCCAACTCCATACATATATATGGGGAGGTACAAGCTCCAACTCGGTTTTACAGTGAAAAGTGCAGGAACTTCAAACCGGCACTAGGAAAAAGACTGAGAAACCAGAGTAAAACTTTCTCCTGCAAACCGCTCACTTTGTGCTAGATGAACGAACGTCTCTCCACATGCTCAATTCTGAGAGATAAGTGTGGGTAAAAGCCGTCGTTCACCTAGCTTGTTGGGAACACAAAGATTCTCTTGAGTTGCAAACTCCACTCCAAACATATATATGGGGATGTACTAGCTCCAACTCGGTTTTACAGTGAAAACTGCAGGAACTTCAAACCGGCACTAGGAAACAGACTGAGAGACCAGAGTAAATGTTTTTCCTGCAACCCGTTCCCTTTGTGCTAGATGAACGAACGTCTCTCCACATGCTCAGTTCTGAGAGATAATTGTGTGTGAAAGCCGTCCTTCATCTAGCTTGTTGGGAACACAAAGATTCTCTTCAGTTGCAAACTTCACTCCATACATATATATGGGGAGATTCTAGCTCCAAATCTGTTTTACAGTGAAAACTGCAGGAACTTCAAACCGGCACTAGGAAACAGACTGAGAAACCAGAGAAAATTTTCTACTGTAACCCTTTCCCTTTGTGCTAGATGAACGAAAGTCTCTTCACTTGCTCAGTTCTGAGAGATAAGTGTGTGTGAAAGCCGTCCTTCACATAGCTTATTGGGAACACAAAGATTCTATTCAGTTGCAAACTCCACTCCATACATATATATGGGGAGTTACAAGCTCCAACTCGGTTTTACAGTGAAAACTGCAGGAACTTCAAACCGGCACTAGGAAACAGACTGAGAAACCAGAGTAAAAGTTTCTCCTGCAACCCGTTCCCTTTGTGCTAGATGAACGATCGTCTCTCCACATGCTCAGTTCTGAGAGATAATTGTGTTTGAAAGCCGTCCTTCACCTAGCTTGTTGGGAACACAAAGTTTCTCTTCAGTTGCAAACACCACTCCATACATATATAAAGGGAGGTACAAGCTCCAACTCGGTTTTACAGGGAAAACTGCAGGAACTTCAAACCGGCACTAGGAAAAAGACTGAGAAACCAGAGTAAAAGTTTCTCCTGCAACCCGTTCCCTTTGTGCTAGATGAACGATCTTCTCTCCATATGTTCTGTTCTGAGAGATAAGTGTGTGTGAAAGCCGTCCTTCACATATCTTGTTGGGAACACAAAGTATCTCTGCAGTTGCAAACCCCACTCCATACATATATATGGGGAGGTAATAGCTCCAACTCGGTTTTACAGTGAAAACTGCAGGAACTTCAAACCGGCACTACGAAACAGACTGAGAAACCAGAGTAAAATTTCCCCTGCAACCCGTTCCCTTTGAGCTAGATGAACGAAAGTCTCTCCACTTGCTCATTTCTTAGAGATAAGTGTGTGTGAAAGCCGTCCTTCACCTAGCTTGTTGGGAACACAAAGTTTCCCTTCAGTTGCAAACTCCACTCCATACATATATGTGGGGAGGTATTAGCTCCAACTCGGTTTTACAGTGAAAACTGCAGGAACTTCAAACCGGCACTAGGAAACAGACTGAGAAACCAGAGTAAAAGTTTCTCCTGCAATCCGTTCCCTTTTTGCTAGATGAACGAACGTCTCTCCACGTGCTCAGTTCTGAGAGATAAGTGTGTGTGTAAGCCGTCCTTCACCTAGCTTGTTGGGAACACAAAGTTTCTCTTCAGTTGCAAATTCCACTCCATACATATATATGGGGAGGTACAAGCTCCAACTCGGTTTTACAGTGAAAAGTGCAGGAACTTCTACCCGGCACTAGGAAAAAGACTGAGAAACCAGAGTAAAACTTTCTCCTGCAAACCGCTCACTTTGTGCTAGATGAACGAACGTCTCTCCACATGCTCAATTCTGAGAGATAAGTGTGGGTAAAAGCCGCCGTTCACCTAGCTTGTTGGGAACACAAAGATTCTCTTGAGTTGCAAACTCCATTCCATACATATATATGGGGAGGTACTAGCTCCAACTCGGTTTTACAGTGAAAACTGCAGGAACTTCAAACCGGCACTAGGAAACAGACTGAGAGACCAGAGTAAATGTTTTTCCTGCAACCCGTTCCCTTTGTGCTAGATGAACGAACGTCTCTCCACATGCTCAGTTCTGAGAGATAATTGTGTGTGGAAGCCGTCCTTCATCTAGCTTGTTGGGAACACAAAGATTCTCTTCAGTTGCAAACTTCACTCCATACATATATATGGGGAGATTCTAGCTCCAAATCTGTTTTACAGTGAAAACTGCAGGAACTTCAAACCGGCACTAGGAAACAGACTGAGAAACCAGAGGAAATTTTCTACTGTAACCCTTTCCCTTTGTGCTAGATGAACGAAAGTCTCTTCACTTGCTCAGTTCTGAGAGATAAGTGTGTGTGAAAGCCGTCCTTCACCTAGCTTGTTATGAACACAAAGTTTCTCTTCAGTTGCAAACTCCACTCCATACATATATATGGGGAGGTTCCAGCTCCAACTCGGTTTTACAGTGAAAACTGCAGGAACTTCATACCGGCACTAGGAAACAGACTGAGAATATAGAGTAAAATTTCTCCTGCAACCCTTTCCCTTTGTGCTAGATGAACGAACGTCTATCCACCTGCTCAGATCTGAGAGATAAGTGTGTGTGAAAGCCGTCCTTCCCCTAGCTTATTGGGAACACAAAGTTTCACTTCAGATGCAAATTCCACTCTATACATATATATGGGGATGTACTTGCTCCAACACGGTTTTACAGTGAAAACTGCAGGAACTTCAAACCGGCACTAGGAAACAGACTGAGAGTCCAGAGTAAAAGTTTCTCCTGCAACCCGTTTCCATTGTGCAAGATGAACGAACGTCTCTCCACATGCTCAGTTCTGAGAGATAAGTGTGTGTGAAAGCCGTCCTTCACCTAGCTTGTTGGAAAAACAAAGTTTCTCTTAAGTTGCAAAATCCACTCCATACATATATACGGGTAGGTACTAGCTCCAAATCGGTTTTACAGTGAAAACTGCAGGAACTTCAAACCGGCACTAATAAACAGACTGAGAAACCAGAGCAAAAGTTTCTCCTGCAAACCGTTCCCTTTTTGCTAGATGAACGAACGCCTCTCCACATGCTCAGTTCTGAGAGATAATTGTGTGTGAAAGCCGTCCTTCACCTAGATTGTTGGGAACACAAAGTTTCTCTTCAATTGCAAACACCACTCCATACATATATATGGGGAGGTACTAGCTCCAACTCGGTTTTACAGTGAAATCTGCATTAACTTCAAATCTTCACTAGGAAACAGACTGAGAAACCAGAGAAAAAGTTTCTCCTGCAACCCTTTTCCTTTGTGCTAGATGAACGAACGTCTCTCCACATGCTAAGTTCTGAGAGATTAGTGTGTGTGAAGGCCGTCCTTCACCTAGCTTGTTGGGAACACAAAGTTTCTCTTCAGTTGCAAAATCCACTCCATACATATATACGGGGAGGTACTAGCTCCAACTCGGTTTTACAGTGAAAACTGCAGGAACTTCAAACCGGCACTAGGAAACAGAATGAGAAACCAGAGTAAAAGTTTCTCCTGCAACCCGTTCTCTTTGTGCTAGATGAATGAACGTCTCTCCACCTGCTCAGTTCTAAGAGATAAGTGTGTGTGAAAGCCGTCCTTCACCTAGCTTGTTGGGAACACAAAGTTTCTCTTCAGTTGCAAACTCCACTCCATACATATATATGGGGAGGTACTAGCTCCAACTTGGTTTTACAGTGAAACCTGCAGGAACATCAAACCGGCACTAGAAAACAGACTGAGAAATCAGAGTAAAAGTTTCTCCTGCAACCAGATCCCTTTGTGCTTGATGAACGAAAGTCTGTCCACATGCTCGGTTCTGAGAGATAATTGTGTTTGAAAGCCGTCCTTCACCTAGCTTGTTGGGAACACAAAGTTTCTCTTCAGTTGCAAACACCACTCCATACATATATAAAGGGAGGTACAAGCTCCAACTCGGTTTTACATTGAAATCTGCAGGAACTTCAAACCGGCACTAGGAAACAGACTGAGAAACCACAGGAAAAGTTTCTCCTGCAACCCGTTCCCTTTGTGCTAGATGAACGATCTTCTCTCCATATGTTCTGTTCTGACAGATAAGTGTGTGTGAAAGCCGTCCTTCACATAACTTGTTGGGAACACAAAGTTTCTCTGCAGTTGCATACCCCACTCCATACATATATATGGGGAGGTAATAGCTCCAACTCGGTTTTACAGTGAAAACTGCAGGAACTTCAAACCGGCACTACGAAACAGACTGAGAAACAAGAGTAAAATTTCCCCTGCAACCCGTTCCCTTTGAGCTAGATGAACGAAAGTCTCTCCACTTGCTCAATTCTGAGAGATAAGTGTGTGTGAAAGCCGTCCTTCACCCAGCTTGTTGGGAACACAAAGTTTCCCTTCAGTTGCAAACTCCACTCCATACATATATATGGGGAGGTATTAGCTCCAACTCGGTTTTACAGTGAAAACTGCAGGAACTTCAAACCGGCACTAGGAAACAGACTGAGAAACCAGAGTAAACGTTTCTACTGCAATCCGTTCCCTTTGTGCTAGATGAACGAACGTCTCTCCACGTGCTCAGTTCTGAGAGATAAGTGTGTGTGTAAGCCGTCCTTCACCTAGCTTGTTGGGAACACAAAGTTTCTCTTCAGTTGCAAACTCCACTCCATACATATATATGGGGAGGTACAAGCTCCAACTCGGTTTTACAGTGAAAAGTGCAGGAACATCTACCCGGCACTAGGAAAAAGACTGAGAAACCAGAGTAAAACTTTCTCCTGAAAACCGCTCACTTTGTGCTAGATGAACGAACGTCTCTCCACATGCTCAATTCTGAGAGATAAGTGTGGGTAAAAGCCGTCGTTCACCTAGCTTGTTGGGAACACAAAGATTCTCTTGAGTTGCAAACTCCACTCCATACATATATATGGGGATGTACTAGCTCCAACTCGGTTTTACAGTGAAAACTGCAGGAACTTCAAA
The DNA here is from genome assembly GCF_048773025.1 of Camelus bactrianus. Classification (NCBI taxonomy): domain Eukaryota; kingdom Metazoa; phylum Chordata; class Mammalia; order Artiodactyla; family Camelidae; genus Camelus; species Camelus bactrianus. The sequence continues at coordinate 3,849,600 of NC_133566.1, forward strand.
CCGGCACTAGGAAACAGACTGAGAGACCAGAGTAAATGTTTTTCCTGCAACCCGTTCCCTTTGTGCTAGATGAACGAACGTCTCTCCACATGCTCAGTTCTGAGAGATAATTGTGTGTGAAAGCCGTCCTTCATCTAGCTTGTTGGGAACACAAAGATTCTCTTCAGTTGCAAACTTCACTCCATACATATATATGGGGAGATTCTAGCTCCAAATCTGTTTTACAGTGAAAACTGCAGGAACTTCAAACCGGCACTAGGAAACAGACTGAGAAACCAGAGAAAATTTTCTACTGTAACCCTTTCCCTTTGTGCTAGATGAACGAAAGTCTCTTCACTTGCTCAGTTCTGAGAGATAAGTGTGTGTGAAAGCCGTCCTTCACCTAGCTTATTGGGAACACAAAGATTCTATTCAGTTGCAAACTCCACTCCATACATATATATGGGGAGGTACAAGCTCCAACTCGGTTTTACAGTGAAAACTGCAGGAACTTCAAACCGGCACTAGGAAACAGACTGAGAAACCAGAGTAAAAGTTTCTCCTGCAACCCGTTCCCTTTGTGCTAGATGAACGATCGTCTCTCCACATGCTCAGTTCTGAGAGATAATTGTGTTTGAAAGCCGTCCTTCACCTAGCTTGTTGGGAACACAAAGTTTCTCTTCAGTTGCAAACACCACTCCATACATATATAAAGGGAGGTACAAGCTCCAACTCGGTTTTACAGGGAAACTGCAGGAACTTCAAACAGGCACTAGGAAAAAGACTTAGAAACCAGAGTAAAAGTTTCTCCTGCAACCCGTTCCCTTTGTGCTAGATGAACGATCTTCTCTCCATATGTTCTGTTCTGAGAGATAAGTGTGTGTGAAAGCCGTCCTTCACATAGCTTGTTGGGAACACAAAGTTTCTCTGCAGTTGCAAACCCAACTCCATACATATATATGGGGAGGTACAAGCTCCAACTCGGTTTTACAGTGAAAAGTGCAGGAACTTCAAACCGGCACTAGGAAAAAGACTGAGAAACCAGAGTAAAACTTTCTCCTGCAAACCGCTCACTTTGTGCTAGATGAACGAACGTCTCTCCACATGCTCAATTCTGAGAGATAAGTGTGGGTAAAAGCCGTCGTTCACCTAGCTTGTTGGGAACACAAAGATTCTCTTGAGTTGCAAACTCCACTCCATACATATATATGGGGATGTACTAGCTCCAACTCGGTTTTACAGTGAAAACTGCAGGAACTTCAAACCGGCACTAGGAAACAGACTGAGAGACCAGAGTAAATGTTTTTCCTGCAACCCGTTCCCTTTGTGCTAGATGAACGAACGTCTCTCCACATGCTCAGTTCTGAGAGATAATTGTGTGTGAAAGCCGTCCTTCATCTAGCTTGTTGGGAACACAAAGATTCTCTTCAGTTGCAAACTTCACTCCATACATATATATGGGGAGATTCTAGCTCCAAATCTGTTTTACAGTGAAAACTGCAGGAACTTCAAACCGGCACTAGGAAACAGACTGAGAAACCAGAGAAAATTTTCTACTGTAACCCTTTCCCTTTGTGCTAGATGAACGAAAGTCTCTTCACTTGCTCAGTTCTGAGAGATAAGTGTGTGTGAAAGCCGTCCTTCACATAGCTTATTGGGAACACAAAGATTCTATTCAGTTGCAAACTCCACTCCATACATATATATGGGGAGTTACAAGCTCCAACTCGGTTTTACAGTGAAAACTGCAGGAACTTCAAACCGGCACTAGGAAACAGACTGAGAAACCAGAGTAAAAGTTTCTCCTGCAACCCGTTCCCTTTGTGCTAGATGAACGATCGTCTCTCCACATGCTCAGTTCTGAGAGATAATTGTGTTTGAAAGCCGTCCTTCACCTAGCTTGTTGGGAACACAAAGTTTCTCTTCAGTTGCAAACACCACTCCATACATATATAAAGGGAGGTACAAGCTCCAACTCGGTTTTACAGGGAAAACTGCAGGAACTTCAAACCGGCACTAGGAAAAAGACTGAGAAACCAGAGTAAAAGTTTCTCCTGCAACCCGTTCCCTTTGTGCTAGATGAACGATCTTCTCTCCATATGTTCTGTTCTGAGAGATAAGTGTGTGTGAAAGCCGTCCTTCACATATCTTGTTGGGAACACAAAGTATCTCTGCAGTTGCAAACCCCACTCCATACATATATATGGGGAGGTAATAGCTCCAACTCGGTTTTACAGTGAAAACTGCAGGAACTTCAAACCGGCACTACGAAACAGACTGAGAAACCAGAGTAAAATTTCCCCTGCAACCCGTTCCCTTTGAGCTAGATGAACGAAAGTCTCTCCACTTGCTCATTTCTTAGAGATAAGTGTGTGTGAAAGCCGTCCTTCACCTAGCTTGTTGGGAACACAAAGTTTCCCTTCAGTTGCAAACTCCACTCCATACATATATGTGGGGAGGTATTAGCTCCAACTCGGTTTTACAGTGAAAACTGCAGGAACTTCAAACCGGCACTAGGAAACAGACTGAGAAACCAGAGTAAAAGTTTCTCCTGCAATCCGTTCCCTTTTTGCTAGATGAACGAACGTCTCTCCACGTGCTCAGTTCTGAGAGATAAGTGTGTGTGTAAGCCGTCCTTCACCTAGCTTGTTGGGAACACAAAGTTTCTCTTCAGTTGCAAATTCCACTCCATACATATATATGGGGAGGTACAAGCTCCAACTCGGTTTTACAGTGAAAAGTGCAGGAACTTCTACCCGGCACTAGGAAAAAGACTGAGAAACCAGAGTAAAACTTTCTCCTGCAAACCGCTCACTTTGTGCTAGATGAACGAACGTCTCTCCACATGCTCAATTCTGAGAGATAAGTGTGGGTAAAAGCCGCCGTTCACCTAGCTTGTTGGGAACACAAAGATTCTCTTGAGTTGCAAACTCCATTCCATACATATATATGGGGAGGTACTAGCTCCAACTCGGTTTTACAGTGAAAACTGCAGGAACTTCAAACCGGCACTAGGAAACAGACTGAGAGACCAGAGTAAATGTTTTTCCTGCAACCCGTTCCCTTTGTGCTAGATGAACGAACGTCTCTCCACATGCTCAGTTCTGAGAGATAATTGTGTGTGGAAGCCGTCCTTCATCTAGCTTGTTGGGAACACAAAGATTCTCTTCAGTTGCAAACTTCACTCCATACATATATATGGGGAGATTCTAGCTCCAAATCTGTTTTACAGTGAAAACTGCAGGAACTTCAAACCGGCACTAGGAAACAGACTGAGAAACCAGAGGAAATTTTCTACTGTAACCCTTTCCCTTTGTGCTAGATGAACGAAAGTCTCTTCACTTGCTCAGTTCTGAGAGATAAGTGTGTGTGAAAGCCGTCCTTCACCTAGCTTATTGGGAACACAAAGTTTCTCTTCAGTTGCAAACTCCACTCCATACATATATATGGGGAGGTACCAGCTCCAACTCGGTTTTACAGGGAAAACTGCAGGAACTTCAAACCGGCACTAGGAAAAAGACTGAGAAACCAGAGTAAAAGTTTCTCCTGCAACCCGTTCCCTTTGTGCTAGATGAACGAACGTCTCTCCACATGCTCAGTTCTGAGAGATAAGTGTGTGTGAATGCCGTCCTTCAACTAGCTTGTTGGGCACACAAAGTTTCTCTTCAGTTGCAAACTCCACTCCATACATATATATGGGGAGGTACCAGATCCAACTCGGTTTTACAGGGAAAACTGCAGGAACTTCAAACCGGCACTAGGAAACAGACTGAGAAAATAGAGTAAAATTTCTCCTGCAAACCGTTCCCTTTGTGCTAGATGAACGAACGTCTCTCCACATGCTCAGTTCTGAGAGATAAGTGTGGGTGAAAGCCGTCCTTCACCTAGCTTGTTGGGAACACAAAGTTTCTCTTCAGTTGCAAAATCCACTCCAAACATATATAAGGGGAGGTACCAGCTCCAACTCGGTTTTACAGTGAAAACTGCAGGAACTTCAAACCGGCACTAGGAAACAGACTGAGAGTCCAGAGTAAATGTTTTTCCTGCAACCAGTTCCCTTTGTGCAAGATGAACGAATGTCTCTCCACATGCTCAGTTCTGAGAGATTAGTGTGTGTGAAAGCCGTCCTTCATCTAGCTTGTTGGGAACAAAAAGATTCTCTTAAGTTGCAGAATTCACTCCATACATATATATGGGGAGGTTCTAGCTCCAACTCTGTTTTACAGTGAAAACTGCAGGAACTTCAAACCGGCACTAGGTAACAGACTGAGAAACCAGAGAAAATTTTCTACTGCAACCCGTTCCCTTTGTGCTAGATGAACGAAAGTCTCTTCACTTGCTCAGTTCTGAGAGATAAGTGTGTGTGAAAGCCGTCCTTCACCTAGCTTATTGGGAACACAAAGTTTCTCTTCAGATGCAAACTCCACTCTATACATATATATGGGGAAGTACAAGCTCCTACACGGTTTTACAGTGAAAACTGCAGGAACTTCAAACCGGCACTAGGAAACAGATGGAGAAACCAGAGAATAGTTTCTCCTGCAACCCGTTCCCTTTGTGCTAGATGAACGAACGTCTCTCCCCATGCTCAGTTCTGAGAGATAAGTGTGTGTGAAAGCCGTCCTTCACCTAGCTTATTGGGAACACAAAGTTTCTCTTCAGATGCAAACTCCACTCTATACATATATATGGGGAAGTACAAGCTCCTACACGGTTTTACAGTGAAAACTGCAGGAATTTCAAACCGGCACTAGGAAACAGACTGAGAAACCAGAGTAAAAGTTTCTCCTGCAACCCGTTCCCTTTGTGCTAGATGAACGAACGTCTCTCCACATGCTCAGTTCTGAGAGATAAGTGTGTGTGAAAGCCGTCCTTCACCTAGCTTGTTGGGCACACAAAGTTTCTCTTCAGTTGCAAACTCCACTCCATACATATATATGGGGAGGTACCAGCTCCAACTCGGTTTTACAGGGAAATCTGCAGGAACTTCAAACCGGCACTAGGAAACAGACTGAGAAAATAGAGTAAATTTTCTCCTGCAACCCGTTCCCTTTGTGCTAGATGAACGAACGTCTCTCCACATGCTCAGTTCTGAGAGATAAGTGTGGGTGAAAGCCGTCCTTCACCTAGCTTGTTGGGAACACAAAGTTTCTCTTCAGTTGCAAAATCCACTCCATACATATATAAGGGGAGGTACCAGCTCCAACTCGGTTTTACAGTGAAAACTGCAGGAACTTCAAACCGGCACTAGGAAACAGACTGAGAGTCCAGAGTAAATGTTTTACCTGCAACCAGTTCTCTTTGTGCAAGATGAACGAACGTCTCTCCACATGCTCAGTTCTGAGAGATAAGTGTTTGTGAAAGCCGTCCTTCACCTAGCTTATTGGGAACACAAAGTTTCTCTTCAGTTGCAAACGTCACTCCATACATATATATGGGGAGGTACAAGCTCCAATTCGGTTTTACAGTGAAAACTGCAGGAACTTCAAACCGGCACTAGGAAACAGCCTGAGAAACCAGAGAAAATTTTCTACTGTAACCCGTTCCCTTTGTGCTAGATGAACGAAAGTCTCTTCACTTGCTCAGTTCTGAGAGATAAGTGTGTGCGAAAGCCGTCCTTCACCTAGCTTATTGGGAACACAAAGTTTCTCTTCAGATGCAAACTCCACTCCATACATATATATGGGGAGGTACTAGCTCCAACTCGGTTTTACAGTGAAAACTGCAGGAACTTCAAACCGGCACTAGGAAACAGACTGAGAAACCAGAGTAAAAGTTTCTCCTGCAACCCGTTCCTTTTGTGCTAGATGAACGATCGTCTCTCCACATGCTCAGTTCTGAGAGATAAGTGAGGGTGAAAGCCGTCCTTCACCTAGCTTGTTGGGAACACAAAGTTTCTCTTCAGTTGCAAACTCCACTCCATACATATATATGGGGAGGTACTAGCTCCAACTCGGTTTTACAGTGAAAACTGCAGGAACTTCATACCGGCACTAGGAAACAGATGTAGAAACCAGAGAAAAGTTTCTCCTGCAACCCGTTCCCTTTGTGCTAGATGAACGAACGTCTCTCCCCATGCTCAGTTCTGAGAGATAAGTGTGTGTGAAAGCCGTCCTTCACCTAGCTTATTGGGAACACAAAGTTTCTCTTCAGATGCAAACTCCACTCTATACATATATATGGGGAAGTACAAGCTCCAACACGGTTTTACAGTGAAAACTGCAGGAACTTCAAACCGGCACTAGGAAACAGACTGAGAAACCAGAGTAAAAGTTTCTCCTGCAACCCGTTCAGTTTGTGCTAGATGAACGAACGTCTCTCCACATGCTCAGTTCTGAGAGATAAGTGTGTGTGAAAGCCGTCCTTCACCTAGCTTGTTGGGAACACATAGTTTCTCTTCAGTTGCAAAATCCACTTCATACATATATACGGGGAGGTACTAGCTCCAACTCGGTTTTACAGTGAAAACTGCAGGAACTTCAAACCGGCACTAGGAAACAGACTGAGAAACCTGAGTAAAAGTTTCTCCTGCAACCCGTTCCCTTTGTGCTAGATGAACGAACGTCTCTCCACATTCTCAGTTCTGAGAGATAAGTGTGTGTGAAAGCCGTCCTTCACCTAGCTTGTTGGGCACACGAAGTTTCTCTTCTGTTGCAAACTCCACTCCATACATATATATGGGGAGGTACCAGCTCCAACTCGGTTTTACAGGGAAAACTGCAGGAACTTCATGACGGCACTAGGAAACAGACTGAGAAAATAGAGTAAAATTTCTCCTGCAACCCGTTCCCTTTGTGCTAGATGAACGAACGTCTCTCCACATGCTCAGTTCTGAGAGATAAGTGTGGGTGAAAGCCGTCCTTCACCTAGCTTGTTGGGAACACAAAGTTTCTCTTCAGTTGCAAAATCCACTCCACACATATATAAGGGGAGGTACCAGCTCCAACTCGGTTTTACAGTGAAAACTGCAGGAACTTCAAACCGGCACTAGGAAACAGACTGAGAGACCAGAGTAAATGTTTTTCCTGCAACCAGTTCCCTTTGTGCAAGATGAACGAACGTCTCTCCACATGCTCATTTCTGAGAGATAAGTGTGTGTGAAAGCCGTCCTTCATCTAGCTTGTTGGGAACAAAAAGATTCTCTTCAGTTGCAAACTTCACTCCATACATATATATGGGGAGGTTCTAGCTCCAACTCTGTTTTACAGTGATAACTGCAGGAAATTCAAACCGGCACTAGGAAACAGACTGAGAAACCAGAGAAAATTTTCTCCTGCAACCCGTTCCCTTTGTGCTAGATGAACGAAAGTCTCTTCACTTGCTCAGTTCTGAGAGATAAGTGTGTGTGAAAGCCGTCCTTCACCTAGCTTATTGGGAACACAAAGTTTCTCTTCAGTTGCAAACTCCACTCGATACATATATATGGGGAGGTACAAGCTACAATTCGGTTTTACAGTGAAAACTGCAGGAACTTCAAACCAGCACTAGGAAACAGACTGAGAAACCAGAGTAAAAGTTTCTCCTGCAACCCTTTCCTTTTGTGCTAGATGAACGATCGTCTCTCCACATGCTCAGTTCTGAGAGATAAGTGTGGGTGAAAGCCGCCCTTCACCTAGCTTGTTGGGAACACAAAGTTTCTCTTCAGTTGCAAACTCCACTCCATACATATATATGGGGAGGTACTAGCTCCAACTCGGTTTAACAGTGAAAACTGCAGGAACTTCAAAACTGCACTAGGAAACAGACTGAGAAACCAGAGTAAAAGTTTCTCCTGCAACCCGTTCCCTTTGTGCTAGATGAACGAACGTCTCTCCCAATGCTCAGTTCTGAGAGATATGTGAGTGTGAAAGCCGTGCTTCACCTAGCTTATTGGGAACACAAAGTTTCTCTTCAGATGCAAACTCCACTCTATACATATATATGGGGAAGTACTAGCTCCAACACCGTTTTACAGTGAAAACTGCAGGAACTTCAAACCGGCACTAGGAAACAGACTGAGAAACCAGAGTAAAAGTTTCTCCTGCATCCCGTTCCCTTTGTGCTAGATGAACGAACGTCTCTCCACATGCTCAGTTCTGAGAGATAAGTGTGTGTGAAAGACGACCTTCACCTAGCTTGTTGGGAACACAAAGTTTCTCTTCAGTTGCAAACTCCACTCCATACATATATATGGGGAGGTACCAGCTCCAACTCGGTTTTACAGTGAAAACTGCAGGAACTTCAAACCGGCACTAGGAAACAGACTGAGAATACTGAGTAAAAGTTTCACCTGCAACCCGTTTCCTTTGTGCAAGATGAACGAACGTCTCTCCACATGCTCAGTTCTGAGAGATAAGTGTGTGTGAAAGCCGTCCTTCTTCTAGCTTGTTGGAAAATCAAAGTTTCTCTTAAGTTGCAAAATCCACTCCATACATATATACGGGTAGGTACTAGCTCCAACTCGGTTTTACAGTGAAAACTGCAGGAACTTCATACCGGCACTAGGAAACAGATTGAGAAAACAGAGTAAAAGTTTCTCCTGCAAACCGTTCGTTTTTGCTAGATGAACGAACGTCTCTCCACATGCTCAGTTCTGAGAGATAATTGTGTGTGAAAGCCGTCCTTCACCTAGCTTGTTGGAACACAAAGTTTCTCTTCAGTTGCAAACTCCACTCCATACATATATATGGGGAGGTACTAGCTCCAACTCGGTTTTACAGTGAAACCTCAGGAACTTCAAACCGGCTCTAGGAAACAGACTGAGAAAATAGAGTAAAAGTCTCTCCTGCAACCCATTCCCTTTGTTCTAGATGAACGAACGTCTCTCCACCTGCTCAGGCCTGAGAGATAAGTGTGTGTGAAAGCCGTCCTTCAACTAGCTTTTTGGGAACACAAAGTTTCCCTTCAGATGCAAACTCCACTCCATACATATATATGGGGTGGTACTAGCTCCAACTCGGTTTTACAGTGAAACCTGCAGGAACTTCAAACCGGCACTAGAAAACAGACTGAGAAACCAGAGTAAAAGTTCCTCCTGCAACCCGATCCCTTTGTGCTAGATGAACGAACGTCTGTCCACATGCTCGGTTCTGAGAGATAAGTGTGTATGAAAGCCGTCCTTCACCTAGCTTGATGGGAACAGAAAGTTTCTCTTCAGTTGCAAACTCCACTCCATACATATATAAGGGGAGGTACTAGCTCCAACTCGGTTTTACAGTGAAATCTGCAGGAACTTCAAACCTTCACTAGGAAACAGACTGAGAAACCAGAGTAATAGTTTCTCCTGCAACCCGTTTCCTTTGTGCTAGATGAACGAACGTCCCTCCACATGCTCAGTTCTGAGAGATAAGTGTGTGTGAAGGCCGTCCTTCACCTAGCTTGTTGGGAATACAAAGATTCTCTTCAGTTGCAAAATCCACTCCATACATATATACGGGGAGGTACTAGCTCCAACTCGGTTTTACAGTGAAAACTGCAGGAACTTCAAACCGGCACTAGGAAACAGACTGAGAAACCAGAGTAAAAGTTACTCCTGCAAACCGTTCCCATTGTGCTAGATGAACGAACGTCTCTCCACAAGCTCAGTTCTGAAAGATAATTGTGTGTGAAAGCCGTCCTTCACCTAGCTTGTTGGGAACACAAAGTTCTTTTCAGTTGCAAACTCCATTCCATACATATATATGTGTAGGTACAAGCTCCAACTCGGTTTTCAGTGAAAACTGCAGGAACTTCAAACCGGCACTAGGAAACAGACTGAGAAAATAGAGTAAAATTTTCTCCTGCAACCCGTTCCATTTTTGCTAGATGAACGAACGTCTCTCCAGATGCTCAGTTCTGAGAGATAAGTGTGTGTGAAAGCCGTCCTTCACCTAGCTTGTTGGGAACACAAAGTTTCTCTTCAGTTGCAAACTCCACTCCATACATATATATGGGGAGGTACTAGCTCCAACTCGGTTTTACAGTGAAACCTGCAGGAACTTCAAACCGGCACTAGAAAACAGACTGAGAAACCAGAGTAAAAGTTTCTCCTGCAATCCGTTCCCTTTGTGCTAGATGAACGAACGTCTCTCCACGTGCTCAGTTCTGAGAAATTAGTGTGTTTGTAAGCCGTCCTTCACCTAGCTTGTTGGGAACAGAAAGTTTCTCTTCAATTGCAAACTCCACTCCATACATATATATGAGGAGGTACTAGCTCCAACTCGGTTTTACAGTGATAACTGCAGGAACTTCTAACCGGCACTAGGAAACAGACTGAGAAACCAGAGTAAAAGTTTCTCCTGCAACCCGTTCAGTTTGTGCTAGATGAACGAACGTCTCTCCACATGCTCAGTTCTGAGAGATAAGTGTGTGTGAAAGCCGTCCTTCACCTAGCTTGTTGGGAACACATAGTTTCTCTTCAGTTGCAAAATCCACTTCATACATATATACGGGGAGGTACTAGCTCCAACTCGGTTTTACAGTGAAAACTGCAGGAACTTCAAACCGGCACTAGGAAACAGACTGAGAAACCTGAGTAAAAGTTTCTCCTGCAACCCGTTCCCTTTGTGCTAGATGAACGAACGTCTCTCCACATTCTCAGTTCTGAGAGATAAGTGTGTGTGAAAGCCGTCCTTCACCTAGCTTGTTGGGCACACGAAGTTTCTCTTCTGTTGCAAACTCCACTCCATACATATATATGGGGAGGTACCAGCTCCAACTCGGTTTTACAGGGAAAACTGCAGGAACTTCATAACGGCACTAGGAAACAGACTGAGAAAATAGAGTAAAATTTCTCCTGCAACCCGTTCCCTTTGTGCTAGATGAACGAACGTCTCTCCACATGCTCAGTTCTGAGAGATAAGTGTGGGTGAAAGCCGTCCTTCACCTAGCTTGTTGGGAACACAAAGTTTCTCTTCAGTTGCAAAATCCACTCCACACATATATAAGGGGAGGTACCAGCTCCAACTCGGTTTTACAGTGAAAACTGCAGGAACTTCAAACCGGCACTAGGAAACAGACTGAGAGACCAGAGTAAATGTTTTTCCTGCAACCAGTTCCCTTTGTGCAAGATGAACGAACGTCTCTCCACATGCTCATTTCTGAGAGATAAGTGTGTGTGAAAGCCGTCCTTCATCTAGCTTGTTGGGAACAAAAAGATTCTCTTCAGTTGCAAACTTCACTCCATACATATATATGGGGAGGTTCTAGCTCCAACTCTGTTTTACAGTGATAACTGCAGGAAATTCAAACCGGCACTAGGAAACAGACTGAGAAACCAGAGAAAATTTTCTCCTGCAACCCGTTCCCTTTGTGCTAGATGAACGAAAGTCTCTTCACTTGCTCAGTTCTGAGAGATAAGTGTGTGTGAAAGCCGTCCTTCACCTAGCTTATTGGGAACACAAAGTTTCTCTTCAGTTGCAAACTCCACTCGATACATATATATGGGGAGGTACAAGCTCCAATTCGGTTTTACAGTGAAAACTGCAGGAACTTCAAACCAGCACTAGGAAACAGACTGAGAAACCAGAGTAAAATTTCTCCTGCAACCCTTTCCTTTTGTGCTAGATGAACGATCGTCTCTCCACATGCTCAGTTCTGAGAGATAAGTGTGGGTGAAAGCCGCCCTTCACCTAGCTTGTTGGGAACACAAAGTTTCTCTTCAGTTGCAAACTCCACTCCATACATATATATGGGGAGGTACTAGCTCCAACTCGGTTTAACAGTGAAAACTGCAGGAACTTCAAAACTGCACTAGGAAACAGACTGAGAAACCAGAGTAAAAGTTTCTCCTGCAACCCGTTCCCTTTGTGCTAGATGAACGAACGTCTCTCCCAATGCTCAGTTCTGAGAGATATGTGAGTGTGAAAGCCGTGCTTCACCTAGCTTATTGGGAACACAAAGTTTCTCTTCAGATGCAAACTCCACTCTATACATATATATGGGGAAGTACTAGCTCCAACACCGTTTTACAGTGAAAACTGCAGGAACTTCAAACCGGCACTAGGAAACAGACTGAGAAACCAGAGTAAAAGTTTCTCCTGCATCCCGTTCCCTTTGTGCTAGATGAACGAACGTCTCTCCACATGCTCAGTTCTGAGAGATAAGTGTGTGTGAAAGACGACCTTCACCTAGCTTGTTGGGAACACAAAGTTTCTCTTCAGTTGCAAACTCCACTCCATACATATATATGGGGAGGTACCAGCTCCAACTCGGTTTTACAGTGAAAACTGCAGGAACTTCAAACCGGCACTAGGAAACAGACTGAGAATACTGAGTAAAAGTTTCACCTGCAACCCGTTTCCTTTGTGCAAGATGAACGAACGTCTCTCCACATGCTCAGTTCTGAGAGATAAGTGTGTGTGAAAGCCGTCCTTCTTCTAGCTTGTTGGAAAATCAAAGTTTCTCTTAAGTTGCAAAATCCACTCCATACATATATACGGGTAGGTACTAGCTCCAACTCGGTTTTACAGTGAAAACTGCAGGAACTTCATACCGGCACTAGGAAACAGATTGAGAAAACAGAGTAAAAGTTTCTCCTGCAAACCGTTCGTTTTTGCTAGATGAACGAACGTCTCTCCACATGCTCAGTTCTGAGAGATAATTGTGTGTGAAAGCCGTCCTTCACCTAGCTTGTTGGAACACAAAGTTTCTCTTCAGTTGCAAACTCCACTCCATACATATATATGGGGAGGTACTAGCTCCAACTCGGTTTTACAGTGAAACCTCAGGAACTTCAAACCGGCTCTAGGAAACAGACTGAGAAAATAGAGTAAAAGTCTCTCCTGCAACCCATTCCCTTTGTTCTAGATGAACGAACGTCTCTCCACCTGCTCAGGCCTGAGAGATAAGTGTGTGTGAAAGCCGTCCTTCAACTAGCTTTTTGGGAACACAAAGTTTCCCTTCAGATGCAAACTCCACTCCATACATATATATGGGGTGGTACTAGCTCCAACTCGGTTTTACAGTGAAACCTGCAGGAACTTCAAACCGGCACTAGAAAACAGACTGAGAAACCAGAGTAAAAGTTCCTCCTGCAACCCGATCCCTTTGTGCTAGATGAACGAACGTCTGTCCACATGCTCGGTTCTGAGAGATAAGTGTGTATGAAAGCCGTCCTTCACCTAGCTTGATGGGAACAGAAAGTTTCTCTTCAGTTGCAAACTCCACTCCATACATATATAAGGGGAGGTACTAGCTCCAACTCGGTTTTACAGTGAAATCTGCAGGAACTTCAAACCTTCACTAGGAAACAGACTGAGAAACCAGAGTAATAGTTTCTCCTGCAACCCGTTTCCTTTGTGCTAGATGAACGAACGTCTCTCCACATGCTCAGTTCTGAGAGATAAGTGTGTGTGAAGGCCGTCCTTCACCTAGCTTGTTGGGAATACAAAGATTCTCTTCAGTTGCAAAATCCACTCCATACATATATACGGGGAGGTACTAGCTCCAACTCGGTTTTACAGTGAAAACTGCAGGAACTTCAAACCGGCACTAGGAAACAGACTGAGAAACCAGAGTAAAAGTTACTCCTGCAAACCGTTCCCATTGTGCTAGATGAACGAACGTCTCTCCACAAGCTCAGTTCTGAAAGATAATTGTGTGTGAAAGCCGTCCTTCACCTAGCTTGTTGGGAACACAAAGTTCTTTTCAGTTGCAAACTCCATTCCATACATATATATGTGTAGGTACAAGCTCCAACTCGGTTTTCAGTGAAAACTGCAGGAACTTCAAACCGGCACTAGGAAACAGACTGAGAAAATAGAGTAAAAGTTTCTCCTGCAACCCGTTCCATTTTTGCTAGATGAACGAACGTCTCTCCAGATGCTCAGTTCTGAGAGATAAGTGTGTGTGAAAGCCGTCCTTCACCTAGCTTGTTGGGAACACAAAGTTTCTCTTCAGTTGCAAACTCCACTCCATACATATATATGGGGAGGTACTAGCTCCAACTCGGTTTTACAGTGAAACCTGCAGGAACTTCAAACCGGCACTAGAAAACAGACTGAGAAACCAGAGTAAAAGTTTCTCCTGCAATCCGTTCCCTTTGTGCTAGATGAACGAACGTCTCTCCACGTGCTCAGTTCTGAGAGATTAGTGTGTTTGTAAGCCGTCCTTCACCTAGCTTGTTGGGAACAGAAAGTTTCTCTTCAATTGCAAACTCCACTCCATACATATATATGAGGAGGTACTAGCTCCAACTCGGTTTTACAGTGATAACTGCAGGAACTTCTAACCGGCACTAGGAAACAGACTGAGAAACCAGAGTAAAAGTTTCTCCTGCAACCTGTTCCATTTGTGCTAGATGAACGAACGTCTATCCACATGCTCACTTCTGAGAGATAAGTGTGTGTGAAAGCCGTCCTTCTCCTAGCTTGTTGGGAACACAAAGTTTCTCTTCAGTTGCAAACTCCACTCCACACATATATATGGGGAGGTACTAGCTCCAACTCGGTTTTACAGTGAAAACTGCAGGAACTTCTAACCGGCACTAGGAAACAGACTGAGAAACCAGAGTAAAAATTTCACCTGCAAACTCTTCCCTTTGTGCTAGATGAACGAACGTCTCTCCACATGCTCAGTTCTGAGAGAAAATGTGTGTGAAAGCCGTCCTTCAACTAGCTTGTTGGGAACACAAAGTTTCTCTTCAGTTGAAAACTCCAATCCATACATATATATGCGGAGGTACTAGCTAAAACTCGGTTTTACAGTGAAAACTGCAGTAACTTCAAACCGGCACTATAAAACAGACTGGGAAACCAGAGAAAAGTTTCTCCTGCAACCCGTTCCCTTTGTGCTAGGTGAACGAACGTCTCTTCACGTGCTCAGTTCTGAGAGATAAGTGTGTGTGAAAGCCGTCCTTCACCTAGCTTATTGGGAACACAAAGTTTCTCTTCAGTTGCAAACTCCAATCCATACATATATATGGGGAGGTACTAGCTCCAACTCGGTTTTACAGTGAAAACTGCAGGAACTTCAAACCGGCACTAGGAAACAGACTGAGAAAGCAGAGTAAAAGTTTCTCCTGCAACACGTTCCCTTTGTGCTAGATGAACGAACGTCTCTCCACATGCTCAGTTCTGAGAGATAAGTGTGTTTGAAAGCCGTCCTTCACCGAGCTTGTAGGGAACACAAAGTTTCTCTTCAGTTGCAAACTCCACTCCATACATATATATGGGGAGGTACTAGCTCCAACTCGGTTTTACAGTGAAAACTGCAGGAACTTCAAACCGGCACTAGGAAACAGACTGAGAAACCAGAGTAAAAGTTTCTCCTGCAACCCGTTCCCCTTGTGCTAGATGAACGAACGTCTCTCCACATGCTCAGTTCTGAGAGATATGTGTGTGTGAAAGCCGTCCTTCACCTAGCTTGTTGGGAACACAAAGTTTCTCTTCAGTTGCAAACTCCACTCCATACATATATATGGGGAGGTACTAGCTCCAACTCGGTTTTACAGTGAAAACTGCAGGAACTTCAATCCGGCACTAGGAAACAGACTGAGAAACCAGAGTAAAAGTTTCTCCTGCAACCCGTTCCACTTGTGCTAGATGAACGAACGTCTCTCCACATGCTAATTTCTGAGAGATAATTGTGTGTGAAAGCCGTCCTTCACCTAGCTTGTTGGGAACACAAAGTTTCTCTTCAGTTGCAAACTCCACTCCATACATATATATGGGGAGGTACTAGCTCCAACTCGATTTTACAGTGAAATCTGCAGGAACTTCAAACCGGCACTAGGAAACAGACTGAGAATCCAGAGTAAAAGTTTCCCCTGCAACCCGTTCCCTTTGAGCTAAATGAACGATAGTCTCTCCACTTGCTCATTTCTGAGAGATAAGTGTGTGTGAAAGCCGTCCTTCACCTAGCTTGTTGGGAACACAAAGTTTCTCTTCAGTTGCAAACTCCACTCCATACATATATATGGGGAGGTATTAGCTCCAACTTGGTTTTACAGTGAAAACTGCAGGAACTTCAAACCGGCACTAGAAACAGACTGAGAAACCAGAGTAAAAGTTTCTCCTGCAACCCGTTCCTTTTGTGCTAGATGAACGAAAGTCTCTCCACATGCTCAGTTCTGAGAGATAAGTGTGTGTGAAAGCCGTCCTTCACCTAGCTTGTTGGGAACACAAAGTTTCTCTTCAGTTGCAAAATCCACTCCAAACATATATATGGGGAGGTACTAGCTCCAACTCGGTTTTACAGTGAAAACTGCAGGAACTTCAAACCGGCACTAGGAAACAGACTGAGAAACCAGAGAATAAGTTTCTCCTGCAACCCGTTCCCTTTGTGCTAGATGAACGAACGTCTCTCCACCTGCTCAGTTCTGAGAGATAAGTGAGTGTGAAAGCCGTCCTTCACCTAGCTTGTTGGGAACACAAAGTTTCTCTTCAGTTGCAAACTCCACTCCATACATATATATTGGGATGTACTAGCTCCTACTCGGTTTTACAGTGAAATCTGCCGGAACTTCAAACCGGCACTAGGAAACAGACTGAGAAACCAGAGTAAAAGTTTCTCCTGCAACCCGTTCCCTTATTGCTAGAAGAACGAACGTCTCTCCACATGCTCAGTTCTGAGAGATAATTGTGTGTGAAAACCGTCCTTCACCTAGATTGTTGGGAACACAAAGTTTCTCTTCAGTTGCCAAATCCACTCCATACATATATAAGGGGAGGAACTAACTCCAACTCGGTTTTACAGTGAAATCTGCAGGAACTTCAAACCGGCACTAGGAAATAGACTGAGAAACCAGAGTAAAAGTTTCTCCTGCAACCCGTTCCCTTTGTGCTAGATGAACGAACGTCTCTCCACATGCTCAGTTCTGAGAGATAAGTGTGTGTGTAAGCCGTCCTTCAACTAGCTTGTTGGGAACACAAAGTTTCTCTTCAGTTGCAAACTCCACTCCATACATATATATGTTAGGTACTAGCTCCAACTCGGTTTTACAGTGAAAACTGCAGGAACTTCAAACCGGCACTAGGAAACAGACTGAGAAACTAGAGTAAATGTTTTTCCTGCAACCCGTTCCCTTTGTGCTAGATGAACGAACGTCTCTCCACATGCTCAGTTCTGAGAGATAAGTGTGTGTGAAAGCCGTCCTTCACCTAGCTTGTTAGGAACACAAAGTTTCTCTTCAGTTGAAAACTCCACTCCATACATATATATGCGGAGGTAATAGCTCAAACTTGGTGTTACAGTGAAAACTGCAGTAACTTCAAACCGGCACTAGGAAACAGACTGGGAAACCAGAGAAAAGTTTCTCCTGCAACCCGTTCCCTTTGTGCTAGATGAACGAACGTCTCTTCAAGTGCTAAGTTCTGAGAGATAAGTGTGAGTGAAAGCCGTCCTTCACCCAGCTTATTGGGAACACTAAGATTCTCTTCAGTTGCAAACTCCAATCCATACATATATATGGGGAGGTACTAGCTCCAACTCAGTTTTACAGTGAAAACTGCAGGAACTTCAAACCGGCACTAGGTAACAGACTGAGAAACCAGAGTAAATGTTTTTCCTGCAACCCGTTCCCTTTGTGTTAGATGAACGAACGTCTCTTAACGTGCTCAGTTCTGAGAGATAAGTGTGTGTGAAAGCCGTCCTTCACCTAGCTTATTGTGAACACAAAGTTTCTCTTCAGTTGCAAACTCCACTCCATACATATATATGGGTAAGAACTAGCTCCAACTCGGTTTTACAGTGAAAACTGCAGGAAATTCAAACCGGCACTAGGAACCAGACTGAGAAACCAGAGTAAAAGTTTCTCCTGCAACCCGTTCCCTTTGTGCTAGATGAACGAACGTCTCTCCACATGCTCAGTTCTGAGAGATAAGTGTGTGTGAAAGCCGTCCTTCACCTAGCTTGTTGGGAACACAAAGTTTCACATCAGTTGCAAACTCCACTCCATACATATATATGGGGAGGTACTAACTCCAACTCGGTTTTACAGTGAAAACTGCAGGAACTTCAAACCGGCACTAGGAAACAGGCTGAGAAAATATAGTAAAAGTTTCTCTTGTAATCCGTTCCCTTTGTGCTAGATGAACGAAAGTCTCTCCACCTGCTCAGTTCTGAGAGATAGTGAGTGTGAAAGCCGTCCTTCACCTAGCTTGTTGGGAACACAAAGTTTCTCTTCAGTTGCAAACTCCACTCCATACATATATATGGGAGGTACTAGCTCCAACTCGGTTTTACAGTGAAAACTGCAGGAACTTCAAACCGGCACTAGGAAACAGACTGAGAAACCAGAGTAAATGTTTTTCCTGCAACCCGTTCCCTTTGTGCTAGATGAACGAACGTCTCTCCACATGGTCAGTTGTGAGAGAAAAATGTGTGTGAAAGCCGTCCTTCAACTAGCTTGTTGGGAACACAAAGATTCTCTTCAGTTGCAAACTCCACTCCATACATATATATGGGGAGGTACCAGCTCCAACTCGGTTTTACAGTGAAAACTGCAGGAACTTCAAACCGGCACTAGGAAACAGACTGAGAAAGCAGAGTAAAAGTTTCTCCTGCAACACGTTCCCTTTGTGCTAGATGAACGAACGTCTCTCCACATGCTCAGTTCTGAGAGATAAGTGTGTTTGAAAGCCGTCCTTCACCCAGCTTGTTGGGAACACAAAGTTTCTCTTCAGTTGCAAACTCCACTCCATACATATATATGGGGAGGTACTAGCTCCAACTCGATTTTACAGTGAAAACTGCAGGAACTTCAAACCGGCACTAGGTAACAGACTGAGAAACCAGAGTAAATGTTTTTCCTGCAACCCGTTCCCTTTGTGTTAGATGAACGAACGTCTCTCCACATGCTCAGTCCTGAGAGATAAATGTGTGTGAAAGACGTCCTTCAACTAGCTTGTTGGGAACACAAGATTCTCTTCAGTTGCAAACTCCACTCCATACATATATATGGGGTGGTACTATCTCCAACTCCGTTTTACAGTGAAAACTGCAGGAACTTCAAACCGGCACTAGGTAACAGACTGAGAAACCAGAGTAAATGTTTTTCCTGCAACCCGTTCCCTTTGTGTTAGATGAACGAAAGTCTCTCCACATGCTCAGTTCTGAGAGATAAATGTGTGTGAAAGCCGTCCTTCAACTAGCTTGTTGGGAACACAAAGTTTCTCTTCAGTTGAAAACTCCACTCCATACATATATATGGGGAGGTACTAGCTCCAACTCGGTTTTACAGTGAAAACTGCAGGAACTTCAAACCGGCACTAGGAAACAGACTGAGAAACCAGAGTAAAAGTTTCTCCTGCAACCCGTTCCCTTTGTGCTAGATGAAAGAACGTCTCTCCACATGCTCATTTCTGAGAGATAAGTGTGTGTGAAAGCCGTCCTTCACCTAGCTTGTTGGGAACACAAAGTTTCACATCAGTTGCAAACTCCACTCCATACATATATATGGGGAGTTACTAGCTCCAACTCGGTTTTACAGTGAAAACTGCAGGAACTTCAAACCGGCACTAGGTAACAGACTGAGAAACCAGAGTAAATGTTTTTCCTGCAACCCGTTCCCTTTGTGTTAGATGAACGAACGTCTCTCCACCTGCTCAGTTCTGAGAGATAGTGAGTGTGAAAGCCGTCCTTCACCTAGCTTGTTGGGAACACAAAGTTTCTCTTCAGTTGCAAACTCCACTCCATACATATATATGGGAGGTACTAGCTCCAACTCGGTTTTACAGTGAAAACTGCAGGAACTTCAAACCGGCACTAGGAAACAGACTGAGAAACCAGAGTAAATGTTTTTCCTGCAACCCGTTCCCTTTGTGCTAGATGAACGAACGTCTCTCCACATGCTCAGTTCTGAGAGAAAAATGTGTGTGAAAGCCGTCCTTCAACTAGCTTGTTGGGAACACAAAGTTTCTCTTCAATTGAAAACTCCACTCCATACATATATATGGGGAGGTACTAGCTCCAACTCGGTTTTACAGTGAAAACTGCAGGAACTTCAAACCGGCACTAGGAAACAGACTGAGAAAGCAGAGTAAAAGTTTCACCTGCAACAGGTTCCCTTTGTGCTAGATGAACGAACGTCTCTCCACATGCTCAGTTCTGAGAGATAAGTGTGTTTGAAAGCCGTCCTTCACCCAGCGTGTTGGGAACACAAAGTTTCTCTTCGGTTGCAAACTCCACTCCATACATATATATGGGGAGGTACTAGCTCCAACTCAGTTTTACAGTGAAAACTGCAGGAACTTCAAACCGGCACTAGGTAACAGACTGAGAAACCAGAGTAAATGTTTTTCCTGCAACCCGTTCCCTTTGTGTTAGATGAACGAACGTCTCTCCACATGCTCAGTTCTGAGAGATAAATGTGTGTGAAAGACGTCCTTCAACTAGCTTGTTGGGAACACAAGATTCTCTTCAGTTGCAAACTCCACTCCATACATATATATGGGGTGGTACTATCTCCAACTCCGTTTTACAGTGAAAACTGCAGGAACTTCAAACCGGCACTAGGTAACAGACTGAGAAACCAGAGTAAATGTTTTTCCTGCAACCCGTTCCCTTTGTGTTAGATGAACGAAAGTCTCTCCACATGCTCAGTTCTGAGAGATAAATGTGTGTGAAAGCCGTCCTTCAACTAGCTTGTTGGGAACACAAAGTTTCTCTTCAGTTGAAAACTCCACTCCATACATATATATGGGGAGGTACTAGCTCCAACTCGGTTTTACAGTGAAAACTGCAGGAACTTCAAACCGGCACTAGGAAACAGACTGAGAAACCAGAGTAAAAGTTTCTCCTGCAACCCGTTCCCTTTGTGCTAGATGAAAGAACGTCTCTCCACATGCTCATTTCTGAGAGATAAGTGTGTGTGAAAGCCGTCCTTCACCTAGCTTGTTGGGAACACAAAGTTTCACATCAGTTGCAAACTCCACTCCATACATATATATGGGGAGTTACTAGCTCCAACTCGGTTTTACAGTGAAAACTGCAGGAACTTCAAACCGGCACTAGGTAACAGACTGAGAAACCAGAGTAAATGTTTTTCCTGCAACCCGTTCCCTTTGTGTTAGATGAACGAACGTCTCTCCACCTGCTCAGTTCTGAGAGATAGTGAGTGTGAAAGCCGTCCTTCACCTAGCTTGTTGGGAACACAAAGTTTCTCTTCAGTTGCAAACTCCACTCCATACATATATATGGGGAGGTAAAAGCTCCAACTCGGTTTTACAGTGAAAACTGCAGGAACTTCAAACCGGCACTAGGAAACAGACTGAGAAACCAGAGAAAATTTTCTCCTGCAACCCGTTCCCTTTGTACTAGATGAACGAACGTCTCTCCACATGCTCAGTTCTGAGATATAAGTGTGTGTGAAAACCGTCCTTCACCTAGCTTATTGGGAACACAAAGTTTCTCTTCAGATGCAAACTCCACTCTATACATATATATGGGGAGGTACTAGCTCCAACACGGTTTTACAGTGAAAACTGCAGGAACTTCAAACCGGCACTAGGAAACAGACTGAGAAACCAGAGTAAAAGTTTCTCCTGCAACCCGTTCCCTTTGTGCTAGATGAACGAAAGTCTCTCCACATGCTCAGATCTGAGAGATAAGTGTGTGTGAAAGCCGTCCTTCACCTAGCTTGTTGGGAACACAAAGTTTTTCTTCAGTTGAAAAATCCACTCCATACATATATAAGGGGAGGTACTACCTCCAACTCGGTTTTACAGTGAAAACTGCAGGAACTTCTAACCGGCACTAGGAAAAAGACTGAGAAACCAGAGTAAAAGTTTCTCCATCCACCCGTTCCCTTTGTGCTAGATGAACGAACGTCTCTCCACATGCTCAGTTCTGAGAGATAAGTGTGTGTGAAAGCCGTCCTTCACCTAGCTTGTTGGGAACACAAAGTTTCTCTTCAGTTGCAAACCCTACTCCATATATATAGATGGGGAGGTACTAGCTCCAACTCGGTTTTACAGTGAAAACTGCAGGAACTTCAAACCGGCACTAGGAAACAGACTGAGAAACCAGAGTAAATGTTTCTCCTGCAACCCGTTCCCTTTGTGCTAGATGAACGAACGTCTCTCAACCTGCTCAGTTATGAGAGATAAGTGTGTGTGAAAGCTGTCCTTCAACTAGCTTCTTGGGAACACAAAGTTTCTCTTCAGTTGCAAACTCCACTCCATACTTATATATGGGTAGGTACTAGCTCCAACTCGGTTTTACAGTGAAAACTGCAGGAACTTCAAACCGGCACTAGGAAACAGACTGAGAAACCAGAGTAAAAGTTACTCCTGCAATCCGTTCTTTTTTTGCTAGATGAACGAACGTCTCTCCACATGCTCAGTTCTGAGAGATAAGTGTGTGTGAAATCCGTCCTTAAACAAGCTTGTTGGGAACACAAAGTTTCTCTTCAGTTGCAAACTCCACTCCATACATATATATGGGGAGGTACTACCTCCAACTCGATTTTACTGTGAAAACTGCAGGAACTTCAAACCGGCACTAGGAAATAGACCGAGAAACCAGAGAAAAAGTTTCTCCTGCAATCCATTCCCTTTGTGCTAGATGAACGAACGTCTCTCCACATGCTCATTTCTGAGAAATAAGTGTGTGTGTAAGCCGTCCTTCACCTAGCTTGTTGGGAACACAAAGTTTCTTTTCAGTTGCAAACCCCACTCCATACATATATATGGGGAGGTACAAGCTCCAACTCGGTTTTACAGTGAAAACTGCAGGAACTTCAAACCGGCACTAGGAAACAGACTGAGAATCCAGAGTAAAAGTTTCCCCTGCAACCCGTTCCCTTTTAGCTAGATGAACGAACGTCTCTCCACTTGCTCATTTCTGAGTGATAAGTGTGTGTGAAAGCCGTCCTTCACCTAGCTTGTTGGGAACACAAAGTTTCTATTCAGTTGCAAACACCACTCCATACATATATATGGGGAGGTACAAGCTCCAACTCTGTTTTACAGTGAAAACTGCAGGAACTTCAAACCGACACTAGGAAACAGACTGAGAAACCAGAGTAAAAGTTTCTCCTGCAACCCGTTCCATTTGAGGTAGATGAATGAACGTCTCTCCACTTGCTCATTTCTGAGAGATTATTGTGTGTGAAAGCCGCCCTTAAACTAGCTTGTTGGGAACACAAAGTTTCTCTTCAGTTGCAAACTCCAATCCATACATATATATGGGGAGGTACTAGCTCCAACACGGTTTTACAGTGAAAACTGCAGGAACTTCAAACCGGCACTAGGAAACACAGTGAGAAACCAGAGTAAATGTTTCTCCTGCAACGCGTTTTTTTGTGCTAGATGAACGAACGTCTCTCCATATGCTCAGTTCTGAGAGATATGTGTGGGTGAAAGCCGTCCTTCACCTAGCTTGTTGGGAACAAAAAGTTTCTCTTCAGTTGCAAACTCCACTCCATACATATATATGGGGAGGTACAAGCTCCAAATCGGTTTTACAGTGAAAACTGCAGGAATTTCAAACCGGCACTAGGAAACAGACTGAGAAACCAGAGTAAAAGTTTCTCCTGCAACCCGTTCCCTTTGAGGTAGATGAATGAACGTCTCTCCACATGCTAATTTCTGAGAGATAATTGTGTGTGAAAGCCGTCCTTAAACTAGCTTGTTGGGAACACAAAGTTTCTCTTCAGTTGCAATCTCCACCCCATACATATATATGGGGAGGTACAAGCTCCAACTCGGTTTTACAGTGAAAACTGCAGGAACTTCAAACCGGCACTAGGAAACAGACTGAGAAACCAGAGAAAAGTTTCTCCTGCAACCCGTTCCCTTTGTACTAGATGAACGAACGTCTCTCCACATGCTCAGTTCTGAGATAGAAATGTGTGTGAAAACCGTCCTTCACCTAGCTTATTGGGAACACAAAGTTTCTCTTCAGATGCAAACTCCACTCTATACATATATATGGGGAGGTACTAGCTCCAACACGGTTTTACAGTGAAAACTGCAGGAACTTCAAACCGGCACTAGGAAACAGACTGAGAAACCAGAGTAAAAGTTTCTCCTGCAACCCGTTCCCTTTGTGCTAGATGAACGAAAGTCTCTCCACATGCTCAGATCTGAGAGATAAGTGTGTGTGAAAGCCGTCCTTCACCTAGCTTGTTGGGAACACAAAGTTTTTCTTCAGTTGAAAAATCCACTCCATACATATATAAGGGGAGGTACTACCTCCAACTCGGTTTTACAGTGAAAACTGCAGGAACTTCTAACCGGCACTAGGAAAAAGACTGAGAAACCAGAGTAAAAGTTTCTCCATCCACCCGTTCCCTTTGTGCTAGATGAACGAACGTCTCTCCACATGCTCAGTTCTGAGAGATAAGTGTGTGTGAAAGCCGTCCTTCACCTAGCTTGTTGGGAACACAAAGTTTCTCTTCAGTTGCAAACCCTACTCCATATATATAGATGGGGAGGTACTAGCTCCAACTCGGTTTTACAGTGAAAACTGCAGGAACTTCAAACCGGCACTAGGAAACAGACTGAGAAACCAGAGTAAATGTTTCTCCTGCAACCCGTTCCCTTTGTGCTAGATGAACGAACGTCTCTCAACCTGCTCAGTTATGAGAGATAAGTGTGTGTGAAAGCTGTCCTTCAACTAGCTTCTTGGGAACACAAAGTTTCTCTTCAGTTGCAAACTCCACTCCATACTTATATATGGGTAGGTACTAGCTCCAACTCGGTTTTACAGTGAAAACTGCAGGAACTTCAAACCGGCACTAGGAAACAGACTGAGAAACCAGAGTAAAAGTTACTCCTGCAATCCGTTCTTTTTTTGCTAGATGAACGAACGTCTCTCCACATGCTCAGTTCTGAGAGATAAGTGTGTGTGAAATCCGTCCTTAAACAAGCTTGTTGGGAACACAAAGTTTCTCTTCAGTTGCAAACTCCACTCCATACATATATATGGGGAGGTACTACCTCCAACTCGATTTTACTGTGAAAACTGCAGGAACTTCAAACCGGCACTAGGAAATAGACCGAGAAACCAGAGTAAAAGTTTCTCCTGCAATCCGTTCCCTTTGTGCTAGATGAACGAACGTCTCTCCACATGCTCATTTCTGAGAAATAAGTGTGTGTGTAAGCCGTCCTTCACCTAGCTTGTTGGGAACACAAAGTTTCTTTTCAGTTGCAAACCCCACTCCATACATATATATGGGGAGGTACAAGCTCCAACTCGGTTTTACAGTGAAAACTGCAGGAACTTCAAACCGGCACTAGGAAACAGACTGAGAATCCAGAGTAAAAGTTTCCCCTGCAACCCGTTCCCTTTTAGCTAGATGAACGAACGTCTCTCCACTTGCTCATTTCTGAGTGATAAGTGTGTGTGAAAGCCGTCCTTCACCTAGCTTGTTGGGAACACAAAGTTTCTCTTCAGTTGCAAACACCACTCCATACATATATATGGGGAGGTACAAGCTCCAACTCTGTTTTACAGTGAAAACTGCAGGAACTTCAAACCGACACTAGGAAACAGACTGAGAAACCAGAGTAAAAGTTTCTCCTGCAACCCGTTCCATTTGAGGTAGATGAATGAACGTCTCTCCACTTGCTCATTTCTGAGAGATTATTGTGTGTGAAAGCCGCCCTTAAACTAGCTTGTTGGGAACACAAAGTTTCTCTTCAGTTGCAAACTCCAATCCATACATATATATGGGGAGGTACTAGCTCCAACACGGTTTTACAGTGAAAACTGCAGGAACTTCAAACCGGCACTAGGAAACACAGTGAGAAACCAGAGTAAATGTTTCTCCTGCAACGCGTTTTTTTGTGCTAGATGAACGAACGTCTCTCCATATGCTCAGTTCTGAGAGATATGTGTGGGTGAAAGCCGTCCTTCACCTAGCTTGTTGGGAACAAAAAGTTTCTCTTCAGTTGCAAACTCCACTCCATACATATATATGGGGAGGTACAAGCTCCAAATCGGTTTTACAGTGAAAACTGCAGGAATTTCAAACCGGCACTAGGAAACAGACTGAGAAACCAGAGTAAAAGTTTCTCCTGCAACCCGTTCCCTTTGAGGTAGATGAATGAACGTCTCTCCACATGCTAATTTCTGAGAGATAATTGTGTGTGAAAGCCGTCCTTAAACTAGCTTGTTGGGAACACAAAGTTTCTCTTCAGTTGCAATCTCCACCCCATACATATATATGGGGAGGTACAAGCTCCAAATCGGTTTTACAGTGAAAACTGCAGGAACTTCAAACCGGCACTAGGAAACAGACTGAGAAACCAGAGTAAAAGTTTCTCCTGCAACCCGTTCCCTTTGTGCTAGATGAACGAACGTCTCTCCACATGCTCAGTTCTGAGAGATAAGTTTGGGTGAAAGCCGTACTTCACCTAGCTTGTTATGAACACAAAGAATCTCTTCAGTTGCAAACTCCACTCCATACATATATATGGGGAGGTAATAGCTGCAACTCGGTTTTACAGTGAAAACTGCAGGAACATCAAACCGGCACTAGGAAACAGACTGAGAAACCAGAGAAAAGTTTCTCCTGCAACCCGTTCCCTTTGTACTAGATGAACGAACGTCTCTCCACATGCTCAGTTCTGAGAGATAAGTGTGTGTGAAAACCGTCCTTCACCTAGCTTATTGGGAACACAAAGTTTCTCTTCAGATGCAAATTCCATTCTATTCATATATATGGGGAGGTACTAGCTCCAACACGGTTTTACAGTGAAAACTGCAGGAACTTCAAACCGGCACTAGGAAACAGACTGAGAAACCAGAGTAAAAGTTTCTCCTGCAACCCGTTCCCTTTGTGCTAGATGAACGAAAGTCTCTCCACATGCTCAGTTCTGAGAGATAAGTGTGTGTGAAAGCCGTCCTTCACCTAGCTTGTTGGGAACACAAAGTTTTTCTTCAGTTGCAAAATCCACTCCACACATATATACGGGGAGGTACTACCTCCAACTCGGTTTTACAGTGAAAACTGCAGGAACTTCTAACCGGCACTAGGAAAAAGACTGAGAAACCAGAGTAAAAGTTTCTCCATCCACCCGTTCCCATTGTGCAAGATGAACGAACGTCTCTCCACATGCTCAGTTCTGAGAGATAAGTGTGTGTGAAAGCCGTCCTTCACCTAGCTTGTTGGGAACACAAAGTTTCTCTTCAGTTGCAAAACCCACTCCATATATATAGATGGGTAAGTACTAGCTCCAACTCGGTTTTACAGTGAAAATTACAGGAACTTCAAACCGGCACTAGGAAACAGACTGAGAAACCAGAGTAAATGTTTCTCCTGCAACCCGTTCCCTTTGTGCTAGATGAACGAAAGTCTCTCAACCTGCTCAGTTCTGAGAGATAAGTGTGTGTGAAAGCCGTCCTTCAACTAGCTTGTTGGGAACACAAAGTTTCTCTTCAGATGCAAACTCCACTCTATACATATATATGGGGAGGTACTAGCTCCAACACGGTTTTACAGTGAAAACTGCAGGAACTTCAAACCGGCACTAGGAAACAGACTGAGAAACCAGAGTAAAAGTTTCTCCTGCAACCCGTTCCCTTTGTGCTAGATGAACGAAAGTCTCTCCACATGCTCAGATCTGAGAGATAAGTGTGTGTGAAAGCCGTCCTTCACCTAGCTTGTTGGGAACACAAAGTTTTTCTTCAGTTGAAAAATCCACTCCATACATATATAAGGGGAGGTACTACCTCCAACTCGGTTTTACAGTGAAAACTGCAGGAACTTCTAACCGACACTAGGAAAAAGACTGAGAAACCAGAGTAAAAGTTTCTCCATCCACCCGTTCCCTTTGTGCTAGATGAACGAACGTCTCTCCACATGCTCAGTTCTGAGAGATAAGTGTGTGTGAAAGCCGTCCTTCACCTAGCTTGTTGGGAACACAAAGTTTCTCTTCAGTTGCAAACCCTACTCCATATATATAGATGGGTAGGTACTAGCTCCAACTCGGTTTTACAGTGAAAACTGCAGGTACTTCAAACCGGCACTAGGAAACAGACTGAGAAACCAGAGTAAATGTTTCTCCTGCAACCCGTTCCCTTTGTGCTAGATGAACGAACGTCTCTCAACCTGCTCAGTTCTGAGAGATAAGTGTGTTTGAAAGCTGTCCTTCAACTAGCTTGTTGGGAACACAAAGTTTCTCTTCAGTTGCAAACTCCACTCCATACTTATATATGGGTATGTACTAGCTCCAACTCGGTTTTACAGTGAAAACTGCAGGAACTTCAAACCGGCACTAGGAAACAGACTGAGTAACCAGAGTAAAATTTACTCCTGCAATCCGTTCTTTTTTTGCTAGATGAACGAACGTCTCTCCACATGCTCAGTTCTGAGAGATAAGTGTGTGTGAAATCCGTCCTTAAACAAGCTTGTTGGGAACACAAAGTTTCTCTTCAGTTGCAAACTCCACTCCATACATATATATGGGTAGGTACTACCTCCAACTCGATTTTACTGTGAAAACTGCAGGAACTTCAAACCGGCACTAGGAAATAGACCGAGAAACCAGAGTAAAAGTTTCTCCTGCAATCCGTTCCCTTTGTGCTAGATGAACGAACGTCTCTCCACATGCTCATTTCTGAGAAATAAGTGTGTGTGTAAGCCGTCCTTCACCTAGCTTGTTGGGAACACAAAGTTTCTTTTCAGTTGCAAACCCCACTCCATACATATATATGGGGAGGTACAAGCTCCAACTCGGTTTTACAGTGAAAACTGCAGGAACTTCAAACCGGAACTAGGAAACAGACTGAGAATCCAGCGTAAAATTTCCCCTGCAACCCGTTCCCTTTTAGCTAGATGAACGAACGTCTCTCCACTTGCTCATTTCTGAGTGATAAGTGTGTTTGAAAGCCGTCCTTCACCTAGCTTGTTGGGAACACAAAGTTTCTCTTCAGTTGCAAACACCACTCCATACATATATATGGGGAGGTACTAGCTCCAACTCTGTTTTACAGTGAAAACTGCAGGAACTTCAAACCGACACTAGGAAACAGACTGAGAAACCAGAGTAAAAGTTTCTCCTGCAACCCGTTCCGTTTGAGGTAGATGAATGAACGTCTCTCCACTTGCTCTTTTCTGAGAGATTATTGTGTGTGAAAGCCGCCCTTAAACTAGCTTGTTGGGAACACAAAGTTTCTCTTCAGTTGCAAACTCCAATCCATACATATATATGGGGAGGTACTAGCTCCAACACGGTTTTACAGTGAAAACTGCAGGAACTTCAAACCGGCACTAGGAAACACAGTGAGAAACCAGAGTAAATGTTTCTCCTGCAACGCGTTCTTTTGTGCTAGATGAACGAACGTCTCTCCACATGCTCAGTTCTGAGAGATATGTGTGGGTTAAAGCCGTCCTTCACCTAGCTTGTTGGGAACAAAAAGTTTCTCTTCAGTTGCAAACTCCACTCCATACATATATATGGGGAGGTACAAGCTCCAAATCGGTTTTATAGTGAAAACTGCAGGAATTTCAAACCGGCACTAGGAAACAGACAGAGAAACCAGAGTAAAAGTTTCTCCTGCAACCCGTTCCCTTTGAGGTAGATGAATGAACGTCTCTCCACTTGCTAATTTCTGAGAGATAATTGTGTGTGAAAGCCGTCCTTAAACTAGCTTGTTGGGAACACAAAGTTTCTCTTCAGTTGCAATCTCCACTCCATACATATATATGGGGAGGTACAAGCTCCAAATCGGTTTTACAGTGAAAACTGCAGGAACTTCAAACCGGCACTAGGAAACAGACTGAGAAACCAGAGTAAATGTTTCTCCTGCAACCTGTTCCCTTTGTGCTAGATGAACGAACGTCTCTCCACATGCTCAGTTCTGAGAGATAAGTTTGGGTGAAAGCCGTACTTCCCCTAGCTTGTTATGAACACAAAGAATCTCTTCAGTTGCAAACTCCACTCCATACATATATATGGGGAGGTAATAGCTCCAACTCGGTTTTAAAGTGAAAACTGCAGGAACATCAAACCGGCACTAGGAAACAGAGTGAGAAACCAGAGAAAAGTTTCTCCTGCAACCCGTTCCCTTTGTACTAGATGAACGAACGTCTCTCCACATGCTCAGTTCTGAGAGATAAGTGTGTGTGAAAACCGTCCTTCACCTATCTTATTGGGAACACAAAGTTTCTCTTCAGATGCAAACTCCACTCTATTCATATATATGTGTAGGTACTAGCTCCAACACGGTTTTACAGTGAAAACTGCAGGAACTACAAACCGGCACTAGGAAACAGACTGAGAAACCAGAGTAAAAGTTTCTCCTGCAACCCGTTCCCTTTGTGCTAGATGAACGAAAGTCTCTCCACATGCTCAGTTCTGAGAGATAAGTGTGTGTGAAAGCCGTCCTTCACCTAGCTTGTTGGGAACACAAAGTTTTTCTTCAGTTGCAAAATCCACTCTATACATATATACGGGGAGGTACTACCTCCAACTCGGTTTTACAGTGAAAACTGCAGGAACTTCTAACCGGCACTAGGAAAAAGACTGAGAAACCAGAGTAAAAGTTTCTCCATCCACCCGTTCCCTTTGTGCAAGATGAACGAACGTCTCTCCACATGCTCAGTTCTGAGAGATAAGTGTGTGTGAAAGCCGTCCTTCACCTAGCTTGTTGGGAACACAAAGTTTCTCTTCAGTTGCAAAACCCACTCCATATATATAGATGGGTAGGTACTAGCTCCAACTCGGTTTTACAGTGAAAACTGCAGGAACTTCAAACCGGCACTAGGAAATAGACTGAGAAACCAGAGTAAATGTTTCTCCTGCAAACCGTTCCCTTTGTGCTAGATGAACGAACGTCTCTCAACCTGCTCAGTTCTGAGAGATAAGTGTGTGTGAAAGCCGTCCTTCACTTAGCTTGTTGGGAACACAAAGTTTCTCTTCAGTTGCAAACTCCACTCAATACATATATATGGGTAGGTACTAGCTCCAACTCGGTATTACAGTGAAAAATGCAGGAACTTCAAACCGGCACTAGGAAACAGACTGAGAAACCAGAGTAAAAATTACTCCTGCAATCCGTTCCTTTTTGCTAGATGAACGAACGTCTCTCCACATGCTCAGTTCTGAGAGATAATTGTGTGTGAAAGCCGTCCTTCAACAAGCTTGTTGGGAACACAAAGTTTCTCTTCAGTTGCAAACTCCACTCCATACATATATATGGGGAGGTACTAGCTCCAACTCGATTTTACTGTGAAATCTGCAGGAACTTCAAACCGGCACTAGGAAATAGACCGAGAAACCAGAGTAAAAGTTTCTCCTGCAAACCGTTCCCTTTGTGCTAGATGAACGAACGTCTCTCCACATGCTCATTTCTGAGAGATAAGTGTGTGTTTAAGCCGCCCTTCACCTAGCTTGTTGGGAACACAAAGTTTCTTTTCAGTTGCAAACCCCACTCCATACATATATATGGGGAGGTACAAGCTCCAACTCGGTTTTACAGTGAAAACTGCAGGAACTTCAAACCGGCACTAGGAAACAGACTGAGAAACCAGAGTAAAAGTTTCCCCTGCAATCCGTTCCCTTTTAGCTAGATGAACGAACGTCTCTCCACTTGCTCATTTCTGAGTGATAAGTGTGTGTGAAAGCAGTTCTTCACCTAGCTTGTTAGGAACACAAAGTTTCTCTACAGTTGCAAACCCCACTCCATACATATATATGGGGAGGTACTAGCTCCAACTCGGTTTTACAGTGAAAACTGCAGGAACTTCAAACCGACACTAGGAAAAAGACTGAGAAACAAGAGTAAAAGTTTCTCCTGCAACCCGTTCCATTTGAGGTAGATGAATGAACGTCTCTCCACTTGCTTATTTCTGAGAGATAATTGTGTGTGAAAGCCGCCTTTAAACTAGCTTGTTGGGAACACAAAGTTTCTCTTCAGTAGCCAACTCCACTCCATACATATATATGGGGAGGTACTAGCTCCAACTTGGTTTTACAGTGAAAACTGCAGGATCTTCAAACCGGCACTAGGAAACAGACTGAGAAACCAGAGTAAATGTTTCTCCTGCAACCCGTTCAATTTGTGCTAGATGAACGAACGTCTCTCCACATGCTCAGTTCTGAGAGATAAGTGTGGGTGAAAGCCGTCCTTCACCTAGCTTGTTGGGAACACAAAGAATCTCTTCAGTTGCAAACTCCACTCCATACATATATATGGGGAGGTAATAGCTCCAACACGGTTTTACAGTGAAAACTGCAGGAACTTCAAACCAGCACTAGGAAACAGACTGAGAAACCAGAGTAAAAGTTTCTCCTGCAACCCGTTCCCTTTGTGCTAGATGAACGAAAGTCTCTCCACATGTTCAGTTCTGAGAGATAAGTGTGTGTGAAAGCCGTCCTTCACCTAGCTTGTTGGGAACACAAAGTTTTTCTTCAGTTGCAAAGTCCACTCCATACATATATACGGGGAGGTACTACCTCCAACTCGGTTTAACAGTGAAAACTGCAGGAACTTCTAACCGGCACTAGGAAAAAGACTGAGAAACCAGAGTAAAAGTTTCTCCATCCAGCCGTTCCCTTTGTGCTAGATGAACGAACGTCTCTCCACATGCTCAGTTCTGAGAGATAAGTGTGTGTGAAAGCCGTTCTTCACCTAGATTGTTGGGAACACAAAGTTTCTCTTCAGTTGCAAACTCCACTCCATACATATATATGGGGAAGTACTAGCTCCAACTCTATTTACGGTGAAAACAGCAGGAACTTGAAACCGGCACTAGGAAACAGACTGAGATACCAGAGAAAAAGTTTCTCCTGCGACCCGTTCCCTTTGTGCTAGATGAACGAACGTCTCTCCACATGCTCATTTTTGAGAAATAAGTGTGTGTGTAAGCCGTCCTTCACCTAGCTTGTTGGGAACACAAAGTTTCTTTTCAGTTGCAAACCCCACTCCATACATATATATGGGGAGGTACTAGCTCCAACTCGGTTTTACAGTGAATACTGCAGGAACTTCAAACCGACACTAGGAAACAGACTGAGAAACCAGAGTAAATGTTTCCCCTGCAACCCGTTCCCTTTGTGCTAGATGAACGAAGGTCTCTCCACATGCTCAGTTCTGAGAGATAAGTGTGGGTGAAAGCCGTCCTTCACCTAGCTTGTTGGGAACACAAAGAATCTCTTCAGTTGCAAACTCCACTCCATACATATATATGGGGAGGTAATAGGTCCAACTCGGTTTTACAGTGAAAACTGAAGGAACTTCAAACCAGCACTAGGAAACAGACTGAGAAACCAGAGAAAAGTTTCTCCTGCAACCCGTTCCCTTTGTACTAGATGAACGAAAGTCTCTCCACATGCTCAGTTCTGAGAGATAAGTGTGTGTGAAAACCGTCCTTCACCTAGCTTATTGGGAACACAAAGTTTCTCTTCAGATGCAAACTCCACTCTATACATATATATGGGGAGGTACTAGCTCCAACACGGTTTTACAGTGAAAACTGCAGGAACTTCAAACCGGCACTAGGAAACAGACTGAGAAACCAGAGTAAAACTTTCTCCTGCAAAGCGTTCCTTTGTGCTAGATGAACGAAAGTCTCTCCACATGCTCAGTTCTGAGAGCTAAGTGTGTGTGAAAGCCGTCCTTCACCTAGCTTGTTGGGAACACAAAGTTTTTCTTCAGTTGCAAAATCCACTCCATACATATATACGGGGAGGTACTACCTCCAACTCGGTTTTACAGTGAAAACTGCAGGAACTTCTAACCGGCAATAGGAAAAAGACTGAGAAACCAGAGTAAAAGTTTCTTCATCCACCCGTTCCCTTTGTGCTAGATGAACGAACGTCTCTCCACTTGCTCATTTCTGAGAGATAAGTGTGTGTTACAGCCGTACTTCACCTAGCTTGTTGGGAACACAAAGTTTCTCTTCAGTTGCAAACTCCACTCCATACATATATATGGGGAAGTACTAGCTCCAACTCTGTTTTACAGTGAAAACTGCAGGAACTTCAAACCGGCACTAGGAAACAGACTGAGAACCAGAGTAAAAGTTTCTCCTGCAACCCTTTCCCTTTGTGCTAGATGAACGAACGTCTCTCTACATGCTCAGTTCTGAGAGATAAGTGTGTGTGAAAGCCGTCCTTCACC
This sequence comes from Camelus bactrianus, assembly GCF_048773025.1. Lineage (NCBI taxonomy): Eukaryota > Metazoa > Chordata > Mammalia > Artiodactyla > Camelidae > Camelus > Camelus bactrianus. The sequence continues at coordinate 3,883,548 of NC_133566.1, forward strand.
TAGCTTGTTGGGAACACAAAGTTTCTCTTCAGTTGTAAACTCCACTCCATACATATAAATGGGGATGTAATAGCTCCAACTCGGTTTTACTGTGAAAACTTCAGGAACTTCAAACCGGCACTAGGAAACAGACTGAGAAACCAGAGTAAAAGTTTCTCCTGCAAACCGTTCCCTTTGTGCTAGATGAACGAACGTCTCTCCACATGCTCAGTTCTGAGAGATAAGTGTGTGTGAAAGCCGTCCTTCAGCTAGCTTGTTGGGAACACAAAGTTTCTCTTCAGTTGCAAACTCCACTCCATACATATATATGGTGAGGTACTAGCTCCAACTCGGTTTTACAGGGAAAACTGCAAGAACTTCAAACAGGCACTAGGAAACAGACTGAGAAACTAGAGTAAAAGTTTCCTGCAACCCGTTCCATTTGTGCTAGATGAACGAACGTCTCTCCACATGCTCAGTTCTGAGAGATAAGTGTGTGTGAAAGCCGACCTTCAGCTAGCTTGTTGGGAACACAAAGTTTCTCTTCAGTTGCCAACTCCACTCCATACATATATATGGGGAGGTATTAGCTCCAAATCGTTTTTACAGTGAAAACTGCAGGAACTTCAAACCGGCACTAGGAAACAGACTGAGAAACCAGAGTAAAATTTTCTCCTGCAACCCGTTCTCTTTGTGCTAGATGAACGAACGTCTCTCCACATTCTCATTTCTAAGAGATAAGTGTGTGTGAAAGCTGTCCTTCACCTAGCTTGTTGGGAACACAAAGTTTCTCTTCAGTTGCAAACCCCACTCCATACATATATATGGGGAGGTACTAGCCCCAACTCGGTTTTACAGTGAAAACTGCAGGAACTTCAAACCAGCACTAGGAAACAGACTGAGAAACAGAAGTAAAAGTTTCTCCTGCAACCCTTTCCCTTTGTGCTAGATGAACGAACGTCTCTCCACATGCTCAGTGCTGAGAGATAAGTGTGTGTGAAAGCTGTCCTTCACCTAGCTTGTTGGGAACACAAAGTTTCTCTTCAGTTGCAAAACCCACTCCATACATATATATGGGGAGGTACTAGCCCCAACTCGTTTTACACTGAAAACTGCAGGAACTTCAAACCAGCACTAGGAAACAGACTGAGAAACAGAAGTAGAAGTTTCTCCTGCAACCCGTTCACTATGTGCTAGATGAAGGAACGTCTCTCCACATGCTCAGTTCTGATAGATAAGTGTGTGTGAAAGCTGTCCTTCACCTAGCTTGTTGGGAACACAAAGTTTCTCTTCAGTTGCCAACTCTACTCCATACATATATATGGGAAGGTATTAGCTCCAAATCGTTTTTACAGTGAAAACTGCAGGAACTTCAAACCGGTACTAGGAAACAGACTGAGAAACCAGAGTAATAGTTTCTCCTGCAACCCGTTCCCTTTGTGCTAGATTAACGAACGTCTCTCCACATGCTCTATTCTAAGAGATATGTGTGTGTGAAAGCTGTCCTTCACCTAGCTTGTTGGGAACACAAAGTTTCTCTTCAGTTGCAAACCCCACTCCATACATATATATGGGGAGGTACTAGCCCCAACTCGGTTTTACACTGAAAACTGCAGGAACTTCAAACAAGCACTAGGAAACAGACTGAGAAACAGAAGTAAAAGTTTCTCCTGCAACCCTTTCCCTTTGTGCTAGATGAACGAACGTCTCTCCACATGCTCAGTGCTGAGAGATAAGTGTGTTTGAAAGCTGTCCTTCACCTAGCTTGTTGGGAACACAAAGTTTCTCTTCAGTTGCAAACCCCACTCCATACATATATATGGGGAGGTACAAGCCCCAACTCGATTTTACACTGAAAACTGCAGGAACTTCAAACCAGCACTAGGAAACAGACTGAGAAACAGAAGTAGAAGTTTCTCCTGCAACCCTTTCCCTTTGTGCTAGATGAACGAACGTCTCTCCACATGCTCAGTTCTGATAGATAAGTGTGTGTGAAAGCTGTCCTTCAACTAGCATGTTGGGAACACAAATTTTCTCTTCAGTTCCCAACTCCACTCCATACATATATATGGGGAGGTATTAGCTCCAAATCGTTTTTACAGTGAAAACTGCAGGAACTTCAAACCGGCACTAGGAAACAGACTGAGAAACCAGAGTAAAAGTTTCTCCTGCAACCCGTTCCCTTTGTGCTAGATGAACGAACGTCTCTCCACATGCTCATTTCTAAGAGATAAGTGTGTGTGAAAGCTGTCCTTCACCTAGCTTGTTGGGAAAACAAAGTTTCTCTTCAGTTGCAAACCCCACTCCATACATATATATGGGGAGGTACTAGCCCCAACTCGGTTTTACACTGAAAACTGAAGGAACTTCAAACCAGCACTAGGAAACAGACTGAGAAACAGAAGTAAAAGTTTCTGCTGCAACCCGTTCCCTTTGTGCTAGATGAACGAACGTCTCTCCACATGCTCAGTGCTGAGAGATTAGTGTGTGTGAAAGCCGTCCTTCACCTAGCTTGTTGGGAACACAAAGTTTCTCTTCAGTTGCAAACTCTACTCCATACATATATATGGGGAGGTACTAGCTCCAACTCGGTTTTACAGTGAAAACTGCAGGAACTTAAAACCGGCACTAGCAAACAGACTGAGAATCCAGAGTAATAGTTTCTCCTGCAACCCGTTCCCTTTGTGCTAGATGAACGAACGTCTCTCCACATGCTCAGTGCTGAGGGATAAGTGTGTGTGAAAGCCGTCCTTCACCTAGCTTGTTGGGAACACAAAGTTTCTCTTCAGTTGCAAACCCCAATCCATACATATATATGGGGAGGTACTAGCCCCAACTCGGTTTTACACTGAAAACTGAAATTACTTCAAACCAGCACTAGGAAACAGACTGAGAAACAGAAGTAAAGCTTCTCCTGCAACCCGTTCCCTTTGTGATAGATGAACGAACGTCTCTCCACATGCTCAGTGCTGAGAGATAAGTGTGTGTGAAAGCCGTCCTTCACCTAGCTTGTTGGGAACACAAAGTTTCTCTTCAGTTGCAAACTCTACTCCATACATATATATGGGGTGGTACTAGCTCCAACTCGGTTTTACAGTGAAAACTGCAGGAACTTCAAACCGCCACTAGCAAACAGACTGAGAAACCAGAGTAAACGTTTCTCCTGCAACCCGTTCCCGTTGTGCTAGATGAACGAATGTCTCTCCACATGCTCAGTTCTGAGAGATAAGTGTGTGTGAAAGCCGTCCTTCACCTAGCTGGTTGGGAACACAAAGTTTCTCTTCAGTTGCAAACTCCACTCCAAACATATATATGGGGAGGTGCTACTCCAACTCGGTTTTACAGTGAAAACTGCAGGAACTTCAAACCGGCACTAGGAAACAGACTGAGAAACCAGAGTAAAAGTTTCTCCTGCAACCCGTTCCCTTTGTGCTAGATGAAAGAACGTCTCTCCACATGCTCAGTTCTGAGAGATAAGTGTGTGTGAAAGCCGTCCTTCACCTAGCTTGTTGGGAACACAAAGTTTCTCTTCAGTTGCAAACTCCAATCCATACATATATATATGGGTTGGTACAAGCTCCAACTCGGTTTTACAGTGAAAACTGCAGGGATTTCAAACCGGCACTAGAAAACAGACTGAGAAACCAGAGTATAAGTATCTCCTGCAACCCGTTTCCTTTGTGCTAGATGAACGAACGTCTCTCCTCATGCTCAGTTCTGAGAGATAATTGTGTGTGAAAGCCTTCCTTCACCTAGCTTGTTGGGAACACAAAGTTTCTCTTCAGTTGCAAACTCCACTCCATAAATATATATGGGGAGGTACTAGCTCCAACTCGGTTTTACAGTGAAAACTGCAGGAATTTCAAACCAGCACTAGGAAACAGACTGAGAAACCAGAGTAAAAGTTTCTCCTGCAACCCGTTTCTTTGTGCTAGATGAACGAACGTCTCTCCACATGCTCAGTGCTGAGAGATAATTGTGTGTGAAAGCCGTCCTTCACCTAGCTTGTTGGGAACACAAAGTTTCTCTTCAGTTGCAAACTCCACTCCATAAATATATATGGGGAGGTACTAGCTCCAACTCGGTTTTACAGTGAAAACTGCAGGAACTTCAAACCGGCACTAGGAAACAGACTGAGAAACCAAAGTAAAATTTTCTCCTGCAACCCGTTCCCTTTGTGCTAAATGAACGAACGTCTCTCCACATGCTCAGTTCTGAGAGATAAGTGTGTGTGAAAGCTGTACTTCACCTAGCTTGTTGGGAACACAAAGTTTCTCTTCAGTTGCAAACTCCACTCCATACATATATATGGGGAGGTACAAGCTCCAACTCGGTTTTACAGTGAAAACTGCAGGAACTTCAAACCGGCACTAGGAAACAGACTGAGAAACCAGAGTAAAAGTTCCTCCTTCAACCCGTTCCCTTTGTGCTAGATGAACGAACGTCTCTCCACATGCTCAGTTCTGAGAGATAAGTGTGTGTGAAAGCCGTCCTTCACCTAGCTTGTTGGGAACACAAAGTTTCTCTTCAGTTGCAAACTCCACTCCATATATATATATGGGGAGGTACTAGCTCCAACTCGGTTTTACAGTGAAAACTGCAGGAACTTCAAACCGGCACTAGGAAACAGACTGAGAAACCAGAGTAAAAGTTTCTCCTGCAACCCGTTCCCTTTGTGCTAGATGAACGAACGTCTCTCCACATGCTCAGTTCTGAGAGATAAGTGTGTGTTACAGCCGTACTTCACCTAGCTTGTTGGGAACACAAAGTTTCTCTTCAGTTGCAAACTCCACTCCATACATATATATGGGGAGGTACTAGCTCCAACTCAGTTTTACAGTGAAAACTGCAGGAACTTCAAACCGGCACTAGGAAACAGACTGAGAAACCATAGTAAAAGTTTCTCCTGCAACCCGTTCCCTTTGTGCTAGATGAACGATCGTCTCTACACATGCTCAGTTCTGAGAGATAAGTGTGTGTGAAAGCCGTCCTTCACCTAGCTTGTTGGGAACACAAAGTTTCTCTTCAGTTGCTAACACCACTCCATACATATATATGGGGAGGTACAAGCCCCAACTCTGTTTTACAGTGAAAAATGCAGGAACTTCAAACTGGCACTAGGAAACAGACTGAGAAACCAGAGTAAAATTTTCTCCTGCAACCTGTTCCCTTTGTGCTAGATGAACGAACGTCTCTCCAGATGCTCAGTTCTGAGAGATAAGTGTGTGTGAAAGCCGTCCTTCACCTAGCTTGTTGGGAACACAAAGTTTCTCTTCAGTTGCAAACTCCACTCCATACATATATATGGGGATGTACTAGCTCCAACTCGGTTTTACAGTGAAAACTGCAGGAACTTCAAACCGGCACTAGGAAACAGACTGAGATACCAGAGAAAAAGTTTCTCCTGCAACCCGTTCCCTTTGTGCTAGATGAACGAACGTCTCTCCACATGCTCATTTCTGAGAAATAAGTGTGTGTGTAAGCCGTCCTTCACCTAGCTTGTTGGGAACACAAAGTTTCTTTTCAGTTGCAAACCCCAATCCATACATATATATGGGGAGGTACAAGCTCCAACTCGGTTTTACAGTGAAAACTGCAGGAACTTCAAACTGGCAGTAGGAAACAGACTGAGAAACCAGTGTAAAAGTTTCCCCTGCAACCCGTTCCCTTTTAGCTAGATGAACGAACGTCTCTCCACATGCTCATTTCTGAGTGATAAGTGTGTGTGAAAGCCGTCCTTCACCTAGCTTGTTGGGAACACAAAGTTTCTCTTCAGTTACAAACCCCACTCCATACATATATATTGGGAGGTACTAGCTCCAACTCGGTTTTACAGTGAAAACTGCAGGAAATTCAAACCGACACTAGGAAACAGACTGAGAAACCAGAGTAAATGTTTCCCCTGCAACCCGTTCCCTTTGAGCTAGATGAACGAAAGTCTCTCCACTTGCTCATTTCTGAGAGATAAGTGTGTGTGAAAGCCGTCCTTCACCTAGCTTGTAGGGAACACAAAGATTCTCTTCAGTTGCAAACTCCACTCCATACATATATATGGGGAGGTAATAGCTCCAACACGGGTTTACAGTGAAAACTGCAGGAACTTCAAACCGGCACTAGGAAACAGACTGAGAAACCAGAGTAAAAGTTTCTCCTGCAACACGTTCCCTTTGTGCTAGATGAACGAACGTCTCTCCACGTGCTCAGTTCTGAGAGATAAGTGTGTGTGATAGCCGTCCTTCACCTAGCTTGTTGGGAACACAAAGTTTCTCTTCAGTTGCAAACTCCACTCCATACATATATATGGGGAGGTACTAGCTCCAACTCTGTTTTACAGTGAAAACTGCAGGTACTTCAACCCGGCACTAGGAAACAGACTGAGAAACCAGAGTAAAAGTTTCCCCTGCAACCTGTTCCCTTTTTGCTAGATGAACGAACGTCTCTCCACATGCTCAGTTCTGAGAGATAATTGTGGGTGAAAGCAGTCGTTCACCTAGCTTGTTGGGAACACAAAGATTCTCGTCAGTTGCAAACTTCACTCCATACATATATATGGGGAGGTACTAGCTCCAACTCGGTTTTACAGTGAAAACTGCAGGAAATTCAAACCGGCACTAGGAAACAGACTGAGAAACCAGAGTAAATGTTTCTCCTGCAACCCGTTCCCTTTGTGCTAGATGAACGAACGTCTCTCCACATGCTCAGTTCTGAGAGATAATTGTGTGTGAAAGCCGTCCTTCACCTAGCTTGTTGGGAACACAAAGTTTCTCTTCAGTTGCAAACTCCACTCCATACATATATATGGGGAGGTACTAGCTCCAACTAGGTTTTACAGTGAAAACTGCAGGAACTTCAAACCGGCACTAGGAAACAGACTGAGAAACCAGAGTAAAAGTTTCTCCTGCAACCCGTTCCCTTTGTGCTAGATGAACGAACGTCTCTCCACATGCTCGGTTCTGAGAGATAAGTGTGTGTGAAAGCCGTCCTGCACCTAGCTTGTTGGGAACACAAAGTTTCTCTTCAGTTGATAACTCCAATCCATACATATATAAGGGGTGGTACTAGCTTCAACTCGGTTTTACAGTGAAATCTGCAGGAACTTCAAACCGGCACTAGGAAATAGACTGAGAAACCAGAGTAAAAGTTTCTCCTACAACCCGTTCACTTTGTGCTAGATGAACGAACGTCTCTCCACATGCTTGGATCTGAGAGAAAAGTGTGTGTGAAAGCCGTCCTTCACCTAGCTTGTTGGGAACACAAAGTTTCTCTTCAGTTGCAAACACCACTCCATACATATATATGGGGAGGTACAAGCCCCAACTCGGTTTTACAGTGAAAAATGCAGGAACTTCAAACCGGCACTAGGAAACAGACTGAGAAACCAGAGTAAAATTTTCTCCTGCAACCTGTTCCCTTTGTGCTAGATGAACGAACGTCTCTCAACATGCTCAATTCTGAGAGATATGTGTGTGTGAAAGCCGTCCTTCACCTAGCTTGTTGGGAACACAAAGTTTCTCTTCAGTTGCAAACTCCACTCCATACATATATATGGGGAGGTACTAGCTCCAACTCGGTTTTACAGTGAAAACTGCAGGAACTTCAAACCGGCACTAGGAAACAGACTGAGATACCAGAGAAAAAGTTTCTCCTGCAACCCGTTCCCTTTGTGCTAGATGAACGAACGTCTCTCCACATGCTCATTTCTGAGAAATAATTGTGTATGTAAGCCTTCCTTCACCTAGCTTGTTGGGAACACAAAGTTTCTTTTCAGTTGCAAACCCCAATCCATACATATATATGGGGAGGTACAAGCTCCAACTCGGTTTTACAGTGAAAACTGCAGGAACTTCAAACCGGCAGTAGGAAACAGACTGAGAAACCAGTGTAAAAGTTTCCCCTGCAACCCGTTCCCTTTTAGCTAGATGAACGAACGTCTCTCCACATGCTCATTTCTGAGTGATAAGTGTGTGTGAAAGCCTTCCTTCACCTAGCTTGTAGGGAACACAAAGTTTCTCTTCAGTTGCAAACTCCACTCCATACATATATATGGGGAGGTACTAGCTCCAACACGGGTTTACAGTGAAAACTGCAGGAACTTCAAACCGGCACTAGGAAACAGACTGAGAAACCAGAGTAAAAGTTTCTCCTGCAACACGTTCCCTTTGTGCTAGATGAACGAACGTCTCTCCACGTGCTCAGTTCTGAGAGATAAGTGTGTGTGAAAGCCGTCCTTCACCTAGCTTGTTGGGAACACAGTTTCTCTTCAGTTGCAAACACCAATCCATACATATATATGGGGAGGTACTAGCTCCAACTCTGTTTTACAGTGAAAACTGCAGGTACTTCAACCCGGCACTAGGAAACAGACTGAGAAACCAGAGTAAATGTTTCCCCTGCAACCTGTTCCCTTTTTGCTAGATGAACGAACGTCTCTCCACATGCTCAGTTCTGAGAGATAATTGTGGGTGAAAGCAGTCGTTCACCTAGCTTGTTGGGAACACAAAGATTCTCTTCAGTTGCAAACTCCACTCCATACATATATATGGGGAGGTACTAGCTCCAACTCGGTTTTACAGTGAAAACTGCAGGAAATTCAAACCGGCACTAGGAAACAGACTGAGAAACCAGAGTAAAAGTTTCTCCTGCAACCCGTTCCCTTTGTGCTAGATGAACGAACGTCTCTCCACATGCTCAGTTCTGAGAGATAAGTGTGTGTGAAAGCCGTCCTTCACCTAGCTTGTTGGGAACACAAAGTTTCTCTTCAGTTGCAAACTCCACTCCATACATATATATGGGGAGGTACTAGCTCCAACTCGGTTTTACAGTGAAAACTGCAGGAACTTCAAACCGGCACTAGGAAACAGACTGAGAAACCAGAGTAAAAGTTTCTCCTGCAACCCGTTCCCTTTGTGCTAGATGAACGAACGTCTTTCCACATGCTCGGTTCTGAGAGATAAGTGTGTGTGAAAGCCGTCCTGCACCTAGCTTGTTGGGAACACAAAGTTTCTCTTCAGTTGATAACTCCAATCCATACATTTATAAGGGGTGGTACTAGCTTCAACTCGGTTTTACAGTGAAATCTGCAGGAACTTCAAACCGGCACTAGGAAATAGACGTAGAAACCAGAGTAAAATTTTCTTCTACAACCCGTTAACTTTGTGCTAGATGAACGAACGTCTCTCCACATGCTTGGATCTGAGAGAAAAGTGTGTGTGAAAGCCGTCCTTCACCTAGCTTGTTGGGAACACAAAGTTTCTCTTCAGTTGCAAACTCCACTTCATAAATATATATGGGGAGGTACTAGATCCAACTCGGTTTTACAGTGAAATCTGCAGGAACTTCAAACCGGCACTAGGAAATAAACTGAGAAACCAGAGTAAAATTTCTCCTGCAAACCGTTCAATTTGTGCTAGATGAACGAACGTCTCTCCACATGCTCAGTTCTGAGAGATAATTGTGTGTGAAAGCCGTCCTTCAACTAGCTTGTTGGGAACACAAAGTTCCTCTTCAGTTGCAAACACCACTCCATACATATATATGGGGAGGTACTAGCTCCAACTCGGTTTTACAGTGAAAACTGCAGGAACTTCAAACCGGCACTAGGAAACAGACTGAGAAACCAGAGTAAATGTTTTTCCTGCAACCCGTTCACTTTGTGCTAGATGAACGAACGTCTCTCCACATGCTCAGTTCTGAGAGATAAGTGTGTGTGAAAGCCGTTCTTCACCTAGCTTGTTGGGAACACAAAGATTCTCTTCAGTTGCAAACTCCACTCCGTAAATATATATGGGGAGGTACTAGCTCCAACTCCGTTACACAGTGAAAACTGCAGGAACTTCAAACCGGCACTAGGAAACAGACTGAGAAAATAGAGTAAAAGTTTCTCCTGCAACCCGTTCCCTTTGTGCTAGATGAACGAACGTCTCTCCACATGCTCAGTTCTGAGAGATAAGTGTGTGTGAAAGCCGTCCTTCACCTAGCTTGTTGGGAACACAAAGTTTCTCTTCAGTTGCAAACTCCACTCCATACATATATATGGGGAGGTACTAGCTCCAACTCGGTTTTACAGTGAAAACTGCAGGAACTTCAAACCGGCACTAGGAAACAGACTGAGAAACCAGAGTAAAAGTTTCTCCTGCAACCCGTTCCCTTTGTGCTAGATGAACGAACGTCTCTCCACATGCTCGGTTCTGAGAGATAAGTGTGTGTGAAAGCCGTCCTGCACCTAGCTTGTTGGGAACACAAAGTTTCTCTTCAGTTGATAACTCCAATCCATACATATATAAGGGGTGGTACTAGCTTCAACTCGGTTTTACAGTGAAATCTGCAGGAACTTCAAACCGGCACTAGGAAATAGACTGAGAAACCAGAGTAAAATTTTCACCTACAACCCGTTCACTTTGTGCTAGATGAACGAACGTCTCTCCACATGCTTGGATCTGAGAGAAAAGTGTGTGTGAAAGCCGTCCTTCACCTAGCTTGTTGGGAACACAAAGTTTCTCTTCAGTTGCAAACTCCACTTCATAAATATATATGGGGAGGTACTAGATCCAACTCGGTTTTACAGTGAAATATGCAGGAACTTCAAACCGGCACTAGGAAATAAACTGAGAAACCAGAGTAAAATTTCTCCTGTAAACCGTTCAATTTGTGCTAGATGAACGAACGTCTCTCCACATGCTCAGTTCTGAGAGATAAGTGTGTGTGAAAGCCGTCCTTCACCTAGCTTGTTGGGAACACAAAGTTCCTCTTCAGTTGCAAACCCCACTCCATACATATATATGGGGAGGTACTAGCTCCAACTCGGTTTTACAGTGAAAACTGCAGGAACTTCAAACCGGCACTAGGAAACAGACTGAGAAACCAGAGTAAAAGTTTCCCCTGCAACCCGTTCCCTTTTTGCTAGATGACCGAACGTCTCTCCACATGCTCAGTTCTGAGAGATAATTGTGGGTGAAAGCAGTCGTTCACCTAGCTTGTTGGGAACACAAAGATTCTCTTCAGTTGCAAATTCCACTCCATACATATATATGGGGAGGTACTAGCTCCAACTCGGTTTTACAGTGAAAACTGCAGGAAATTCAAACCGGCACTAGGAAACAGACTGAGAAACCAGAGAAAAAGTTTCTCCTGCAACCCGTTCCCTTTGTGCTAGATGAACGAACGTCTCTCTACATGCTCAGTTCTGAGAGATAAGTGTGTGTGAAAGCCGTCCTTCACCTAGCTTGTTGGGAACACAAAGTTTCTCTTCAGTTGCAAACACCACTCCATACATATATATGGGGAGGTCCTAGCTCCAACTCGGTTTTACAGTGAAAACTGCAGGAACTTCAAACCGGCACTAGGAAACAGACTGAGAAACCAGTGTAATTGTTTCACCTGCAAAAAGTTCCTTTTGTGCTAGTTGAACGAAGGTCTCTCCACATGCTCAGTTCTGAGAGATAAGTGTGTGTGAAAGCCGTCCTTCACCTAGCTTGTTGGGAACACAAAGTTTCTCCTCAGTTGCAAACTCAAATCCATACATATATATGGGGAGGTACTAGCTCCAACTCGGTTTTACAGTGAAAACTGCAGGAACTTCAAACCGGCACTAGGAAACAGACTGAGAAACCAGAGTAAAAGTTTCTCCTGCAACCCGTTCAATTTGATCTAGATGAACTAACGTCTCTCCACATGCTCAGTTCTGAGAGATAAGTGTGTGTGAAAGCCGTCCTTCACCTAGCTTGTTGGGAACACAAAGTTTCTCTTCATTTGCAAACTTCACTCCATACATATATACGGGGAGGTACTAGCTCCAACTCGGTTTTACAGTGAAAACTGCAGGAACTTCAAACCGGCACTAGGAAACAGACTGAGAAACCAGAGTAAAAGTTTCTCCTGCAACCCGTTCCCTTTGTGCTAGATGAACGAACGTCTCTCCACATGCTCAGTTCTGAGAGATAATTGTGGGTGAAAGCAGTCGTTCACCTAGCTTGTTGGGAACACAAAGACTCTCTTCAGTTGCAAAATCCACTCCATACATATATATGGGGAGGTACTAGCTCCAACTCGGTTTTACAGTGAAAACTGCAGGAAATTCAAACCGGCACTAGGAAACAGACTGAGAAACCAGAGAAAAAGTTTCTCCTGCAACCCGTTCCCTTTGTGCTAGATGAACGAACGTCTCTCTACATGCTCAGTTCTGAGAGATAAGTGTGTGTGAAAGCCGTCCTTCACCTAGCTTGTTGGGAACACAAAGTTTCTCTTCAGTTGCAAACTCCACTCCATACATATATATGGGGAGGTACTAGCTCCAACTCGGTTTTACAGTGAAAACTGCAGGAACTTCAAACCGGCACTAGGAAACAGACTGAGAAACCAGTGTAATTGTTTCACCTGCAAAACGTTCCTTTTGTGCTAGTTGAACGAACGTCTCTCCACATGCTCAGTTCTGAGAGATAAGTGTGTGTGAAAGCCGTCCTTCACCTAGCTTGTTATGAACACAAAGTTTCTCCTCAGTTGCAAACTCAAATCCATACATATATATGGGGAGGTACTAGCTCCAACTCGGTTTTACAGTGAAAACTGCAGGAACTTCAAACCGGCACTAGGAAACAGACTGAGAAACCAGAGTAAAAGTTTCTCCTGCAACCCGTTCACTTTGATCTAGATGAACTAGCGTCTCTCCACATGCTCAGTTCTGAGAGATAAGTGTGTGTGAAAGCCGTCCTTCACCCAGCTTGTTAGGAACACAAAGTTTCTCTTCATTTGCAAACTTCACTCCATACATATATACGGGGAGGTACTAGCTCCAACTCGGTTTTACAGTGAAAACTGCAGGAAGTTCAAACCGGCACTAGGAAACAGACTGAGAAACCAGAGTAAAAGTTTTTCCTGCAACCCGTTCACTTTGTGCTAGATGAATGTAAGTCTCTCCACATGCTCGGTTCTGAGACATAAGTGTGTGTGAAAGCCGTTCTTCACCTAGCTTGTTGGGAACACAAAGTTTCTCTTCAGTTGCAAACTCCACTCTATACATATATATGGGGAGGTACTAGCTCCAACTCGGTTTTACAGTGTAAATTGCAGGAACTTCAAACCGGCACTAGGAAACAGACTGAGAAACCAGAGTAAAAGTTTCTCCTGCATACCGTTCCCTTTTTGCTAGATGAATGAATGTCTCTCCACATGCTCAGTTCTGAGAGATAAGTGTGTGTGAAAGCCGTCCTTCACCTAGCTTGTTGGGAACACAAAGTTTCTCTTCAGTTGCAAACTCCACTCCATACATATATATGGGGAGGTACTAGCTCCAACTCGGTTTTACTGTGAAAACTGCAGGAACTTCAAACAGGCACTAGGAAACAGACTGAGAAACTAGAGTAAAAGTTTTTCCTGCAACCCTTTCCCTTTGTGCTAGATGAACGAACTTCTCTCCACATGCTCAGTTCTGAGAAATAAGTGTGTGTGAAAGCCGTCCTTCACCAAGCTTGTTGGGAACACAAAGTTTCTTTTCAGTTGCAAACCCCACTCCATACATATATATGGGGAGGTAGTAGCTCCAACTCGGTTTTACAGTGAAAACTGCAGGAACTTCAAACCGGCACTAGGAAACAGACTGAGAAACCAGAGTAAAAGTTTCTCCTGCAACCCGTTCCCTTTGTGCTAGATGAACGAACGTCTCTCCACATGCTCAGTTCTGAGAGATAAGTGTGTGTGAAAGCCGTCCTTCACCTAGCTTGTTGGGAACACAAAGTTTCTCTTCAGTTGCAAACTCCATTCCATACATATATATGGGGAGTTTATATCTCCAACTCGGTTTACATTGAAAACTGCAGGAACTTCAAACCGGCACTAGGAAACAGACTGAGAAACCAGAGTAAAAGTTTCTCCTGCAACCCGTTCACTATGTGCTAGATGAACGAACGTCTCTCCACATGCTCAGTTCTGAGAGATAAGTGTGTGTGAAAGCCGTCCTTCACATAGCTTGTTGGGAACACAAAGTTTCTCTTCAGTTGCAAACTCCACTCCATACATATATATGGGGAGGTACTAGCTCCAACTCGGTTTTACAGTGAAAACTGCAGGAACTTCAAACCGGCACTAGGAAACAGACTGAGAAACCAAAGTAAAAGTTTTTCCTGCAACCGGTTCCCTTTGTGCTAGATGAATGAAAGTCTCTACACATGCTCAGTTCTGAGACATAAGTGTGTGTGAAAGCCGTCCTTCACCTAGCTTGTTGGGAACACAAAGTTTCTCTTCAGTTGCAAACTCCACTCCATACATATATATGGGGAGTTAATATCTCCAACTCGGTTTTACTGTGAAAACTGCAGGAACTTCAAACCGGCACTAGGAAACACACTGAGAAACCAGCGTAAAAGTTTCCCCTGCAACCCGTTCCCTTTGTGCTAGATGAACGAACGTCTCTCCACATGCTCGGTTCTGAGAGATAATTGTGTGTGAAAGCCGTCCTTTAACTAGCTTGTTGGGAACACAAATTTTCTCTTCAGTTGCAAACTCCACTCCATACTTATATATGGATAGGTACTAGCTCCAACTCGGTTTTACAGTGAAAACTGCAGGAACTTCAAACCGGCACTAGGAAACAGACTGAGAAACCAGAGTAAATGTTTCTCCTGCAACCAGTTCCCTTTGTGCTAAATGAACGAACGTCTCTCCACATGCTCAATTCTGAGAGAGAAGTGTGGGTGAAAGCCTTCCTTCACCTAGATTGTTGGGAACACAAAGATTCTCTTCAGTTACAAACTCCAATCCATACATATATATGAAGTGGTACTAGCTCCAACTCGGTTTTAGGGTGTAAACTGCAGGAACTTCAAACCGGCACTAGGAAAATGACTGAGAAACCAGAGTAAAAGTTTCTCCTGCAACCCATTCCCTTTGTGCTAGATGAACGAACGTCTATCCACATGCTCAGTTCTGAGAGATAAGTGTGTGTGAAAGCCGTACTTCAAGTAGCGTTTTGGGAAAACAAAGTTTCTCTTCAGTTGCAAACTCCACTCCATATATTTATAAGGGGAGGTACTAGCTCCAACTCGGTTTTACAGTGAAAACTGCAGGAACTTCAAACCGGCAATAGGAAACAGACTGAGAAACCAGAGTAAAAGTTTCTCCTGCAACACTTTCCCTTTTTGCTAGATGAACGAACGTCTCTCCACATGCTCAGTTCAGAGACATAAGTGTGTGTGAAAGCCGTCCTTCACATAGCTTGATGGGAACACAAAGTTTCTCTTCAGTTGCAAACTCCAATCCATACATATATATGGGGAAGTACTAGCTCCAACTCAGTTTTACAGTGAAAACTGCAGGAATTTCAAACCGGCACTAGGAAACAGACTGAGGAACCAGAGTAAATGTTTCTCCTGCAACCCGTTCCGTTGATGCTAGATGAACGAACGTCTCTCCACCTGCTCAGTTCTGAGAGATAAATGTGTGTGAAAGCCGTCCTTCACCTAGCTTGTTGGGAACTCAAAGTTTCTCTTCAGTTGTAAACTCCAATCCATACATATATAAGGGGAGGTACTAGCTCCAACTCGGTTTTACAGTGAAATTTGCAGGAACTTCAAACCGGCACTAGGAAACAGACTGAGAAACCAGAGTAAAAATTTCTCCTGCAACCCGTTCCCTTTGTGCTAGATGAACGAACGTCTCTCCACATGCTCGGTTCCGAAATATAAGTGTGTGTGAAAGCCGTCCTTCACCTAGCTTGTTGGGAACACAAAGTTTCTTTTCAGTTGCAAAACCCACTCCATATATATATATGGGGAGGTACTGGCTCCAACTCGGTTTTACAGTGAAAACTGCAGGAACTTCAAACCGGCACTAGGAAACAGACTGAGAAACCAGAGTAAAAGTTTCTCCTGCAACCCGTTCCCTTTGTGCTAGATGAACGAACGTCTCACCACATGCTCAGTGCTGACAGATAAGTGTGTGTGAAAGCCGTCCTTCACCTAGCTTGTTGGGAACACAAAGATTCTCTTCAGTTGCAAACTCCACTCCATACATATATATGGGGAGGTACTAGCTCCAACTCGGTTTTACAGTGAAAACTGCAGGAACTTCAAACCGGCACTAGGAAACAGACTGAGAAAACAGAGTAAAAGTTTCTCCTGCAACCCGTTCCTTTTGTGCTAGATGAACGAACGTCTCTCCACATGCTCAGTTCTGAGAGATAAGTGTGGGTGAAAGCCTTCCTTCACCTAGCTTGTTGGGAACACAAAGATTCTCTTCAGTTGCAAACTCCACTCCATACATATATACGGGTAGGTACAAGCTCCAACTATGTTTTACAGTGAAAACTGCAGTAACTTCAAACCGGCACTAGGAAACAGACTGAGAATCCAGAGTAAAAGTTTCTCCTGCAACCTGTTCCATTTGTGCTAGATGAACGAACATCTCTCCACATGCTCAGTTCTGAGAGATAAGTTTTTGTGAAAGCCGTCCTTCACCAAACTTGTTGGGAACACAAAGTTTCTCTTCAGTTGCAAACTCCACTCCTTACATATATATGGGGAGTTTCTAGCTCCAACTTGGTTTTACAGTGAAAACTGCAGGAAGTTCAAACCGGCACTAGGAAACAGACTGAGAAACCAGAGTAAAAGTTTCTCCTGCAACCCGTTCCCTTTGTGCTAGATGAACGAAAGTCTCTCAACATGCTCAGCTCTGAGATAAGTGTGTGTGAAAGCCGTCCTTCATCTAGCTTGTTGGGAACACAAAGTTTCTCTTCAGTTGCAAACTCCACTCCATAAATATATATGTGGAGATACTAGCTCCAACTCGGTTTTACAGTGAAAACCGCAGGAACTTCAAACTGGCACTAGGAAACACACTGAGAAACCAGAGTAAATGTTTCTCCTGCAACCCGTTCCCTTTGTGCTAGATGAACGAACGTCTCCCCACATGCTAAGTTCTGAGAGATAAGTGTGTGTTACAGCCGTACTTCACCAAGCTTCTTGGGAACACAAAGTTTCTCTTCAGTTGCAAACTCCACTCCATACATATATATGGGGAGGTACTAGCTCCAACTCGGTTTTACAGTGAAAACTGCAGGAACTTCAAACCGGCACTAGGAAACAGACTGAGAAACCAGAGTAAATGTTTCTCCTGCAATCCGTTCCCTTTGTGCTAGATGAACGAATGTCTCTCCACATG
The DNA here is from genome assembly GCF_048773025.1 of Camelus bactrianus. Lineage (NCBI taxonomy): Eukaryota > Metazoa > Chordata > Mammalia > Artiodactyla > Camelidae > Camelus > Camelus bactrianus. The sequence continues at coordinate 3,900,675 of NC_133566.1, forward strand.
CTCAGTTCTGAGAGATAAGTGTGTGTGAAAGCCGTCCTTCACCTAGCTTGTTGGGAACACAAAGTTTCTCTTCAGTTGCAAACTCCACTCCATACATATATATGGGGAGGTACTAGCTCCAACTCGGTTTTAATGTGAAAACTGCAGGAACATCAAACCAGCACTAGGAAACACACTGAGAAACCAGAGTAAAAGTTTCTCCTGCAACCCGTTCCCTTTGTGCTACATGAACAAACGTCTCTCCACATGCTCAGTTCTGAGAAATAAGTGTGTGTGAAAGCCGTCCTTCAACAAGCTTGTTGGGAACACAAAGTTTCTTTTCAGTTGCAAACCACACTCCATATATATATATGGGGAGGTACTAGCTCCAACTCGGTTTTACAGTGAAAACTGCAGGAACTTCAAACCGGCACTAGGAAACAGACTGAGAAACCAGAGTAAAAGTTTCTCCTGCAACCCGTTCCCTTTGTGCTAGATGAACGAACGTCTCTCCACATGCTCAGTTCTGAGAGATAAGTGTGTGTGAAAGCCACCTTCACCTAGCTTGTTGGGAACACAAAGTTTCTCTTCAGTTTCAAACTCCACTCCATACATTTATAAGGGGAGGTACTAGCTCCAACTCGGTTTTACAGTGAAATCTGCAGGAACTTCAAACCGGCACTAGGAAACAGACTGAGAAACCAGAGTAAAAGTTTCTCCTGCAACCCGTTCCCTTTGTGCTAGATGAACGAACGTCTCTCCACATGCTCAGTTCTGAGAGATAAGTGTGTGTGAAAGCCGTCCTTCACCTAGCTTGTTGGGAACACAAAGTTTCCCTTCAGTTGCAAACTCCATTCCATACATATATATGGGGAGGTACTAGCTCCAACTCGGTTTTACAGTGAAAACTGCAGGAACTTCAAACCAGCACTAGGAAACAGACTGAGAAACCATAGTAAAAGTTTCTCCTGCAACCCTTTCCCTTTGTGCTAGATGAACGAACGTCTCTCCACATGCTCAGTTATGAGACATAAGTGTGTGTGAAAGCCGTCCTTCACCTAGCTTGTTGGGAACACAAAGTTTCTCTTCAGTTGCAAACTCCACTCCATACATATATATGGGGAGGTACTAGCTCCAACTCGGTTTTACAGTGAAAACTGCAGGAACTTCAACCCGGCACTAGGAAACAGACTGAGGAACCAGAGTAAATGTTTCTCCTGCCACCCGTTCCATTTGTGCTAGATGAACGAACTTCTCTCCAACTGCTCAGTTCTGAGAGATAAATGTGTGTGAAAGCCGTACTTCACCTAGCTTGTTGAGAACACAAAGTTTCTCTTCAGGTGCAAATTCCACTCCATACATATATAAGGGGAGGTACTAGCTCCAACTCGTTTTTACAGTGAAAACTGCAGGAAATTCAAACCGGCACTAGGAAACAGACTGAGAAACCAGAGTAAATGTTTCTCCTGCAACCACTTCCCTTTGTGCTAGATGAACGAACGTCTCTCCACATGCTCAGTTCTGAGAGATAAATGTGGGTGAAAGCCTTCCTTCACATATCTTGTTGGGAACACAAAGATTCTCTTCAGTTGCAAACTCCAATCCATACATATATATGAGGAGGTACTAGCTGCAACTCGGTTTTACAGAGAAACTGCAGGAACTTCAAACCGGCACTAGGAAACAGACTGAGAAACCAGAGTAAAATTTTCTCCTGCAAACCGTTCCCTTTGTGCTAGATGAACGAATGTCTCTCCACATGCTCAGTTCTGAGAGAAAAGTGTGTGTGAAAGCCGTCCTTCACCTAGCTTGTTGGGAACACAAATTTTCTCTTCAGTTGCAAACTCCACTCCATACATATATATGGGGAGGTACTAGCTCCAACTCGGTTTTACTGTGAAAACTGCAGGAACTTCAAACCGGCACTAGGAAACAGACTGAGGAACCAGAGTAAATGTTTCTCCTGCAACCCGTTCCATTTGTGCTAGATGAACGAACTTCTCTCCAACTGCTCAGTTCTGAGAGAAAAATGTGTGTGAAAGCCGTCCTTCACATAGCTTGTTGGGAACAGAAAGTTTCTCTTCAGTTGCAAACTCCAATCCATACATATATAAGGGGAGGTACTAGCTCCAACTCGGTATTACAGTGAAAACTGCAGGAACTTCAAACCGGAACTAGGAAACAGACTGAGAAACCAGAGTAAAAGTTTCCCCTGCAACCAGTTCCCTTTGTGCTAGATGAACGAACTTCTCACCACATGCTCAGTGCTGAGAGATAAGTGTCACTGAAAGCCGTCCTTCAACTAGCTTGTTGGGAACACAAAGATTCTCTTCAGTTGCAAACTCCACTCCAATCATATATATGGGGAGGTACTAGCCCCAACTCGATTTTACAGTGGAAACTGCAGGAACTTCAATCCGGCACTAGGAAACAGACTGAGAAAACAGAGTAAAAGTTTATCCTGCAACCCGTTCCCATTGTGCTACATGAACGAACGTCTCTCCACATGCTCGGTAGTGAAAGATAAGTGTGTGTGAAAGCCGTCCTTCACCTATCTTTTTGGGAACACAAAGTTTCTTTTCAGTTGCAACACCACTCCATACATATATATGGGGAGGTACTAGCTCCAACTCGGTTTTACAGTGAAAACTGCAGGAACTTCAAACCGGCACTAGGAAAAAGACTGAGAACCAGAGTAAATGTTTCACCTGCAACCCGTTCCCTTTGAGCTAGATGAACGAACGTCTCTCCACTTGCTCATTTCTGAGAGATAAGTGTGTGTGAATGCCGTACTTCACCTAGCTTGTTGGGAACACAAATATTCTCTTTAGTTGCAAACTCAACTTCATACATATATATGGGGAGGTACTAGCTCCAACTCGTTTTTACAGTGAAAACTGCAGGAACTTCAAACCGGCACTAGGAAACAGACTGAGAAACCAGAGTAAAAGTTTCTCCTGCAACCCGTTCCCTTTGTGCTAGATGAACGAACGTCTTTACACATGCTCGGTTCTGAGAGATAAGTGTGTGTGAAAGCCTTCTTTCTCCTAGCTTGTTGGGAACACAAAGATTCTCTTTAGTTGCAAACTCCACTCCATACATATATATGGGGAGGTACTAGCTCCAACTCGGTTTTACAGTGAAAATTGCAGGAACTTCAAACCGGCACTAGGAAACAGACTGAGAAACCAGAGTAAAAGTTTCTCCTGCAACCCGTTCAATTTGTGCTAGATGAACGAACGTCTCTCCACATGCTCAGTTCTGAGAGATAAGTGTGTGTGAAAGCCGTCCTTCACCTAGCTTGTTCGGAACACAAAGTTTCTTTTTAGTTGCAAACTCCACTCCATACATATATATGGGGAGGTTCTAGCTCCAACTCGGTTTTACAGTGAAAAGTGCCGGAACTTCAAACCGGCTCTAGGAAACAGACTGAGAAACCAGAGTAAAAGTTTCTCCTGCAACCCGTTCCCTTTGTGCTAGATGAACGAACGTCTCTCCACATGCTCAGTTCTGAGAGATAAGTGTGTATGAAATCCGTTTTTCACCTAGTTTGTTGGGAACACAAAGTTTCTCTTCAGTTGCAAACTCAACTCAATACATATATATGGGGCAGTACTAGCTCCAACTCGGTTTTACAGTGAAAACTGCAGGAACTTCAAACCGGCACTAGGAAACTGACTGAGAAAACAGAGTAAATGTTTCACCTGCAACCCGTTCCCTTTTTGCTAGATGAACGAACGTCTCTCCACAAGCTCAGTTCTGAGATATAAGTGTGTGTGAAAGCCGTCCTTCACGTAGCTTGTTGGGAACACAAAGTTTCTCTTCAGTTGCAAACTCCATTCCATACATATATATGGGGAGGTACTAGCTCCAACTCTGTTTGACAGTGAAAAATGCAGGAACTTCAAACCGGTACTAGGAAACACACTGAGAAACCAGATAAATGTTTCTCCTGCAACCCGTTCAATTTTTGCTAGATGAACGAACGTCTCTCCACATGCTCAGTTCTGAGAGATAAGTGTGTGTGAAAGCCTTCCTTCACCTAGCTTGTTGGGAACACAAAGATTCTCTTCAGTTGCAAACTCCAATCCATACATATATATGGGGATGTTCTAGCTCCAACTCGGTTTTACAGTGAAAACTGCCGGAACTTCAAACCGGCTCTAGGAAACAGACTGAGAAACCAGAGTAAAAGTTTCTCCTGCAACCCGTTCCTTTGTGCTACATGAACGAACGTCTCTCCACATGCTCGGTTCTGAGAGATAAGTGTGTGTGAAAGCCGTCCTTCACATAGCTTGTTGGGAACACAAAGTTTCTCTTCAGTTGTAAACTCCAATCCATACATATTATGGGGAGGTACTAGCTCCAACTCGGTTTTACAGTGAAAACTGCAGGAACTTCAAACCGGCACTAGGAAACAGACTGAGAAACCAGAGTAAAAGTTTCTCCTGCAACCCGTTCCCTTTGTGCTAGATGAAAGAACGTCTCTCCACATGCTCGGTTCTGAGAGATATGTGTGTGTGAAAGCCGTCCTTCACCTAGCTTGTTGGGAACACAAAGTTTCTCTTCAGTTGCAAACTCCACTCCATACATATATATGGGGAGGTACTAGCTCCAACTCGGGTTTACAGTGAAAACTGCAGGAACTTCAAACCGCACTAGGAAAGAGACTGAGAAACCAGAGTAAAAGTTTCTCCTGCAACCCGTTCCTTTTGTGCTAGATGAACGAACGTCTCTCCACATGCTCGGATCTGAGAGATAAGTGTGTGTGAAAGCCTTCTTTCTCCTAGCTTGTTGGGAACACAAAGTATCTGTTTAGTTGCAAACTCCACTCCATACATATATATGGGGAAGTTCTAACTCTAACTCGGTTTTACAGTGAAAACTGCCGGAACTTCAAACCGGCTCTAGGAAACAGACTGAGAAACCAGAGTAAAAGTTTCTCCTGCAACCCGTTCCCTTTGTGCTAGATGAACGAAAGACTCTACACATGCTCGGTTCTGAGAGATAAGTGTGTGTGAAAGCCGTCCTTCACATAGCTTGTTGGGAACACAAAGTTTCTCTTCAGTTGTAAACTCCACTCCATACATATTATGGGGAGGTACTAGCTCCAACTCGGTTTTACAGTGAAAACTGCAGGAACTTCAAACCGGCACTAGGAAACTGACTGAGAAACCAGAGTAAATGTTTCACCTGCAACACTTTCCCTTATTGCTAGATGAACGAAAGTCTCTCCACAAGCTCAGTTCTGAGATATAAGTGTGTGTGAAAGCCGTCCTTCACGTAGCTTGTTGGGAACACAAAGTTTCTCTTCAGTTGCAAACTCCACTCCATACCTATATATGGGGAGGTACTAGCTCCAACTCGGTTTTACAGTGAAAACTGCAGGAACTTCATACCGGCACTAGGAAACAGACTGAGAAACCAGAGAAAATGTTTCTCCTGCAACCCGTTCCCTTTGTGCTAGATGAAAGAACGTCTCTCCACCTGCTCAGATCTGAGAGATAAGTGTGTGTGAAAGCCGTTTTTCACCTAGCTTGTTTGGAACACAAAGTTTCTCTTCAGTTGCAAACTCCACTCCATACATATATAAGGGGAGGTACTAGCTCCAACTCGGTTTTACAGTGAAATCTGCAGGAACTTCAAACCGGCACTAGGAAAGAGACTGAGAAACCAGAGTAAAAGTTTATCCTGCAACCCGTTCCCTTTGTGCTAGATGAACGAACGTCTCTCCACATGCTCGGTTCTGAAAGATAAGTGTGTGTGAAAGCCGTCCTTCACCTAACTTTTTGGGAACACAAAGTTTCTTTTCAGTTGCAAACCCCACTCCATACATATATATGGGAAGGTACTAGCTCCAACTCGGTTTTACAGTGAAAACTGCAGGAACTTCAAACCGGCACTAGGAAAAAGACTGAGAACCAGAGTAAATGTTTCACCTGCAACCCGTTCCCTTTGAGCTAGATAAACGAACGTCTCTCCACTTGCTCATTTCTGAGAGATAAGTGTGTGTGAATGCCGTACTTCACCTAGCTTGTTGTAAACACCAAGATTCTCTTTAGTTGCAAACTCCACTCCATACATATATATGGGGTGGTACTAGCGCCAACTCGGTTTTACAGTGAAAACTGCAGGAACTTCAAACCGGCACTAGGAAACAGACTGAGAAACCAGAGTAAAAGTTTCTCCTGCAACCCGTTCCCTTTGTGCTAGAAAAACGAACGTCTCTCCACATGCTCGGTTCTGAGAGATATGTGTGTCTGAAAGCCTACTTTCTCCTAGCTTGTTGGGAACACAAAGATTCTCTTTAGTTGCAAACTCCACTCCATACATATATATGGGGAGGTACTAGCTCCAACTCGGTTTTACAGTGAAAACTGCAGGAACATCAAACCGGCACTAGGAAACAGACTGAGAAACCAGAGTATAAGTTACTCCTGCAACCCGTTCAATTTGTGCTAGATGAACGAACGTCTCTCCACATGCTCAGTTCTGAGAGATAAGTGTGTGTGAAAGCCGTCCTTCACCTAGCTTGTTCGGAACACAAAGTTTCTTTTTAGTTGCAAACTCCACTCCATACATATATATGGGGAGGTTCTAGCTCCAACTCGGTTTTACAGTGAAAAATGCCGGAAATTCAAACCGGCTCTAGGAAACAGACTGGGAAACCAGAGTAAAAGTTTCTCCTGCAACCCGTTCCCTTTGTGCTAGATGAACGAACGTCTCTCCACATGCTCGGTTCTGAGAGATAAGTGTGTATGAAACCCGTCCTTCACCTAGCTTGTTGGGAACAAAAGTTTCTTTTTAGTTGCAAACTCCAATCCATACATATATATGGGGATGTTCTAGCTCCAACTCGGTTTTACAGTGAAAACTGCCGGAACTTCAAACCGGCTCTAGGAAACAGACTGAGAAACCAGAGTAAAAGTTTCTCCTGCAACCCGTTCCTTTGTGCTAGATGAACGAACGTCTCTCCACATGCTCGGTTCTGAAAGATAAGTGTGTGTGAAAGCCGTCCTTCACCTAACTTTTGGGAACACAAAGTTTCTTTTCAGTTGCAAACCCCACTCCATACATATATATGGGGAGGTACTAGCTCCAACTCGGTTTTACAGTGAAAACCTCAGGAACTTCAAACCGGCACTAGGAAAAAGACTGAGAACCAGATAAAATGTTTCACCTGCAACCCGTTCCATTTGAGCTAGATGAACGAACATCTCTCCACTTGCTCATTTCTGAGAGATAATTGTGTGTGAAAGCCGTCCTTCACCTAGCTTGTTGGGAACACAAAGTTTCTCTTCAATTGCAAACTCCACTCCATACATATATATGGGGAGGTACTAGCTCCAACTCGGTTTTACTGTGAAATCTGCAGGAACTTCAAACCCGCACTAGGAAACAGACTGAGAAACCAGAGTAATAGTTTCTCCTGCAACACGTTCCCTTTGTGCTAGATGAACGAACGTCTCTCCATATGCTCGGTTCTGAAAAATAAGTGTGTGTGAAAGCCGTCCTTCACCTAGCTTGTTGGGAACACAAAGTTTCTTTTCAATTGCAAACTCCAATCCATACATACATATGAGGTGGTACTAGCTCCAACTCGGTTTTACAGTGAAAACTGCAGGAACTTCAAACCGGCACTAGGAAACAGACTGAGAAACCAGAGTAAATGTTTCTCCTGCAACACTTTCCCTTTGTGCTAGATGAACGAACGTCTCTCCATATGCTCGGTTCTGAGAGATAAGTGTGTGTGAAAGCCGTCCTTCACCTAGCTTGTTGGGAACACAAAGTTTCTCTTCAATTGCAAACTCCAATCCATACATATATATGAGGAAGTACTAGCTCCAACTCGGTTTTACAGTGAAAACTGCAGGAACTGCAAACCGGCACTAGGAAACAGACTGAGAAACCAGAGTAAATGTTTCTCCTGCAAACCGTTCCCTTTGTGCTAGATGAACGAACGTCTCTCCACATGCTCAGTTCTGACAGATAAGTGTGTGTGAAAGCCTTCCTTCACCTAGCTTGTTGGGAACACAAAGATTCTCTTCAGTTGCAAACTCTACTCCATACATATATATGAGGAGGTACTACCTCCAACTCGGTTTTACAGTGAAAACTGCAGGAACTTCAAACCGGTACTAGGAATCAGACTGAGAAAACAGAGTAAAAGTTTCTCAGGCAACACGTTCCCTTTGTGCTAGATGAACGAACGTCTCTCCACATGCTCAGTTCTGAGAGATAAGTGTGTGTGAAAGCCGTCTTTCACCTATCTTGTTGAGAACACAAAGTTTCTCTTCATTTGCAAACTCCACTCCATACATATATATGGGGAGGTACTAGCTCAAACTCGGTTTTACAGTGAAAACTGCAGGAACTTCTAACCGGCACTAGGAAACAGACTGAGCATCCAGAGTAAAAGTTTCTCCTGCAAACCGTTCCATTTGTTCTAGATGAACGAACGTCTCTCCACCTGCTCAGATCTGAGAGATAAGTGTGTGTGAAAGCCGTTTTTCACCTAGCTTGTTTGGAACACAAAGTTTCTCTTCAGTTGCAAACCCCACTCCATACATATATATGGGAAGGTACTAGCTCCAACTCGGTTTTACAGTGAAAACTGCAGGAACTTCAAACCGGCACTAGGAAAAAGACTGAGAACCAGAGTAAATGTTTCACCTGCAACCCGTTCCCTTTGAGCTAGATAAACGAACGTCTCTCCACTTGCTCATTTCTGAGAGATAAGTGTGTGTGAATGCCGTACTTCACCTAGCTTGTTGTAAACACCAAGATTCTCTTTAGTTGCAAACTCCACTCCATACATATATATGGGGTGGTACTAGCTCCAACTCGGTTTTACAGTGAAAACTGCAGGAACTTCAAACCGGCACTAGGAAACAGACTGAGAAACCAGAGTAAAAGTTTCTCCTGCAACCCGTTCCCTTTGTGCTAGAAGAACGAACGTCTCTCCACATGCTCGGTTCTGAGAGAAATGTGTGTCTGAAAGCCTACTTTCTCCTAGCTTGTTGGGAACACAAAGATTCTCTTTAGTTGCAAACTCCACTCCATACATATATATGGGGAGGTACTAGCTCCAACTCGGCTTTACAGTGAAAACTGCAGGAACATCAAACCGGCACTAGGAAACAGACTGAGAAACCAGAGTAAAAGTTACTCCTGCAACCCGTTCAATTTGTGCTAGATGAACGAACGTCTCTCCACATGCTCAGTTCTGAGAGATAAGTGTGTGTGAAAGCCGTCCTTCACCTAGCTTGTTCGGAACACAAAGTTTCTTTTTAGTTGCAAACTCCACTCCATACATATATATGGGGAGGTTCTAGCTCCAACTCGGTTTTACAGTGAAAAATGCCGGAAATTCAAACCGGCTCTAGGAAACAGACTGGGAAACCAGAGTAAAAGTTTCTCCTGCAACCCGTTCCCTTTGTGCTAGATGAACGAACGTCTCTCCACATGCTCGGTTCTGAGAGATAAGTGTGTATGAAACCCGTCCTTCACCTAGCTTGTTGGGAACACAAAATTTCTCTTCAGTTGCAAACCCCACTCCATACATATATATGGGGAGGTACTAGCTCCAACTCGGTTTTACAGTGCAAACTGCAGGAACTTCAAATCGGCACTAGGAAACAGACTGAGAAACCAGAGTAAATGTTTCTCCTGCAAACCGTTCCATTTGTGCTAGATGAACGAACGTCTCTCCACATGCTCAGTTCTGAGAGATAAGTGTGTGTGAAAGCCTTCCTTCACCTAGCTTGTTGGGAACACAAAGATTCTCTTCAGTTGCAAACTCCACTCCAAACATATATATGAGGAGGTACTAGCTCCAACTCGGTTTTACAGTGAAAACTGCAGGATCTTCAAACCGGCACTAGGAATCAGACTGAGAAATCAGAGTAAAAGTTTCTCCTGCAACACGTTCCCTTTGTGCTAGATGAACGAACGTCTCTCCACATGCTCATTTCTGAGAGAGAAGTGTGGGTGAAAGCCGTCCTTCACCAAGATTTTTGGGAACACAAAGTTTCTTTTTAGTTGCAAACTCCAATCCATACATATATATGGGGATGTTCTAGCTCCAACTCGGTTTTACAGTGAAAACTGCCGGAACTTCAAACCGGCTCTAGGAAACAGACTGAGAAACCAGAGTAAAAGTTTCTCCTGCAACCCGTTCCTTTGTGCTACATGAACGAACGTCTCTCCACATGCTCGGTTCTGAGAGATAAGTGTGTGTGAAAGCCGTCCTTCACATAGCTTGTTGGGAACACAAAGTTTCTCTTCAGTTGTAAACTCCAATCCATACATATTATGGGGAGGTACTAGCTCCAACTCGGTTTTACAGTGAAAACTGCAGGAACTTCAAACCGGCACTAGGAAACAGACTGAGAAACCAGAGTAAAAGTTTCTCCTGCAACCCGTTCCCTTTGTGCTAGATGAAAGAACGTCTCTCCACATGCTCGGTTCTGAGAGATATGTGTGTGTGAAAGCCGTCCTTCACCTAGCTTGTTGGGAACACAAAGTTTCTCTTCAGTTGCAAACTCCATTCCATACATATATATGGGGATTTACTAGCTCCAACTCGGTTTTACAGTGAAAACTGCAGGAACTTCAAACCGGCACTAGGAAAGAGACTGAGAAACCAGAGAAAAGTTTCTCCTGCAAACCGTTCCTTTTGTGCTAGATGAACGAACGTCTCTCCACATGCTCGGATCTGAGAGATAAGTGTGTGTGAAAGCCTTCTTTCTCCTAGCTTGTTGGGAACACAAAGTTTCTGTTTAGTTGCAAACTCCACTCCATACATATATATGGGGATGTTCTAACTCTAACTCGGTTTTACAGTGAAAACTGCCGGAACTTCAAACCGGCTCTAGGAAACAGACTGAGAAACCAGAGTAAAAGTTTCTCCTGCAACCCGTTCCCTTTGTGCTAGATGAACGAAAGACTCTACACATGCTCGGTTCTGAGAGATAAGTGTGTGTGAAAGCCGTCCTTCACATAGCTTGTTGGGAACACAAAGTTTCTCTTCAGTTGTAAACTCCACTCCATACATATTATGGGGAGGTACTAGCTCCAACTCGGTTTTACAGTGAAAACTGCAGGAACTTCAAACCGGCACTAGGAAACTGACTGAGAAACCAGAGTAAATGTTTCACCTGCAACACTTTCCCTTTTTGCTAGATGAAAGAAAGTCTCTCCACAAGCTCAGTTCTGAGATATAAGTGTGTGTGAAAGCCGTCCTTCACGTAGCTTGTTGGGAACACAAAGTTTCTCTTCAGTTGCAAACTCCACTCCATACCTATATATGGGGAGGTACTAGCTCCAACTCGGTTTTACAGTGAAAACTGCAGGAACTTCAAACCGGCACTAGGAAACAGATTGAGAAACCAGAGTAAATGTTTCTCCTGCAACCCGTTCCCTTTGTGCTAGATGAAAGAACGTCTCTCCACATGCTCGGTTCTGAGAGATAAGTGTGTGTGAAAGCCGTCCTTCACCTAGCTTGTTGGGAACACAAAGTTTCTCTTCAGTTCCAAAACACATTCCATACATATATATGGGGAGGTACTAGCTCCAACTCGGTTTTACAGTGATAAATGCAGGAACTTCAAACCGGCACTAGGAAACAGACTGAGAAACCAGAGTAAATATTTCTCCTGCAAACCGTTCCATTTGTGCTAGATGAACGAACGTCTCTCCACATGCTCATTTCTGAGAGATAAGTGTGTGTGAAAGCCTTCCTTCACCTAGCTTGTTGGGAACACAAAGATTCTCTTCAGTTGCAAACTCCACTCCAAACATATATATGAGGAGGCACTAGCTCCAACTCGGTTTTACAGTGAAAACTGCAGGAACTTCAAACCGGCACTAGGAATCAGACTGAGAAATCAGAGTAAAAGTTTCTCCTGCAACACTTTCCCCTTGTGCTAGATGAACGAACGTCTCTCCACATGCTCATTTCTGAGAGATAAGTGTGGGTGAAAGCCGTCCTTCACCTAGTTTGTTGGGAACAAAAGTTTCTTTTTAGTTGCAAACTCCAATCCATACATTTATATGGGGATGTTCTAGCTCCAACTCGGTTTTACAGTGAAAACTGCCGGAACTTCAAACCGGCTCTAGGAAACAGACTGAGAAACCAGAGTAAAAGTTTCTCCTGCAACCCGTTCCTTTGTGCTAGATGAACGAACGTCTCTCCACATGCTCGGTTCTGAAAGATAAGTGTGTGTGAAAGCCGTCCTTCACCTAACTTTTTGGGAACACAAAGTTTCTTTTCAGTTGCAAACCCCACTCCATACATATATATGGGTACGTACTAGCTCCAACTCGGTTTTACAGTGAAAACTGCAGGAACTTCAAACCGGCACTAGGAAAAAGACTGAGAACCAGATAAAATGTTTCACCTGCAACCCGTTCCATTTGAGCTAGATGAACGAACATCTCTCCACTTGCTCATTTCTGAGAGATAATTGTGTGTGAATGCCGTACTTCAACTAGCTTGTTGGGAACACAAAGATTCTCTTTAGTTGCAAACTCAACTTCATACATATATATGGGGAGGTACTAGCTCCAACTCGGTTTTACAGTGATAAATGCAGGAACTTCAAACCGGCACTAGGAAACAGACTGAGAAACCAGAGTAAATATTTCTCCTGCAAACCGTTCCATTTGTGCTAGATGAACGAACGTCTCTCCACATGCTCATTTCTGAGAGATAAGTGTGTGTGAAAGCCTTCCTTCACCTAGCTTGTTGGGAACACAAAGATTCTCTTCAGTTGCAAACTCCACTCCAAACATATATATGAGGAGGCACTAGCTCCAACTCGGTTTTACAGTGAAAACTGCAGGAACTTCAAACCGGCACTAGGAATCAGACTGAGAAATCAGAGTAAAAGTTTCTCCTGCAACACTTTCCCCTTGTGCTAGATGAACGAACGTCTCTCCACATGCTCATTTCTGAGAGATAAGTGTGGGTGAAAGCCGTCCTTCACCTAGTTTGTTGGGAACAAAAGTTTCTTTTTAGTTGCAAACTCCAATCCATACATATATATGGGGAGGTACTAGCTCCAACTCGGTTTTACAGTGAAAACTGCAGGAACTTCAACCCGGCACTAGGAAAAAGACTGAGAACCAGATAAAATGTTTCACCTGCAACCCGTTCCATTTGAGCTAGATGAACGAACATCTCTCCACTTGCTCATTTCTGAGAGATAATTGTGTGTGAATGCCGTACTTCAACTAGCTTGTTGGGAACACAAAGATTCTCTTTAGTTGCAAACTCAACTTCATACATATATATGGGGAGGTACTAGCTCCAACTCGGTTTTACAGTGAAAACTGCAGGAACTTCAAACCGGCACTAGGAAACAGACTGAGAAACCAGAGTAAAAGTTTCTCCTGCAACCCGTTCCCTTTGTGCTAGATGAACGAACGTCTTTACACATGCTCGGTTCTGAGAGATAAGTGTGTGTGAAAGCCTTCTTTATCCTAGCTTGTTGGGAACACAAAGATTCTCTTTAGTTGCAAACTCCACTCCATACATATATATGGGGAGGTACTAGCTCCAACTCGGTTTTACAGTGAAAATTGCAGGAACTTCAAACCGGCACTAGGAAACAGACTGAGAAACCAGAGTAAAAGTTTCTCCTGCAACCCGTTCAATTTGTGCTAGATGAACGAACGTCTCTCCACATGCTCAGTTCTGAGAGATAAGTGTGTGTGAAAGCCGTCCTTCACCTAGCTTGTTCGGAACACAAAGTTTCTTTTTAGTTGCAAACTCCACTCCATACATATATATGGGGAGGTTCTAGCTCCAACTCGGTTTTACAGTGAAAACTGCCGGAACTTCAAACCGGCTCTAGGAAACAGACTGAGAAACCAGAGTAAAAGTTTCTCCTGCAACCCGTTCCCTTTGTGCTAGATGAACGAACGTCTCTCCACATGCTCAGTTCTGAGAGATAATTGTGTATGAAATCCGTTTTTCACCTAGTTTGTTGGGAACACAAAGTTTCTCTTCAGTTGCAAACTCAACTCAATACATATATATGGGGCAGTACTAGCTCCAACTCGGTTTTACAGTGAAAACTGCAGGAACTTCAAACAGGCACTAGGAAACTGACTGAGAAAACAGAGTAAATGTTTCACCTGCAACACGTTCCCTTTTTGCTAGATGAACGAACGTCTCTCCACAAGCTCAGTTCTGAGATATAAGTGTGTGTGAAAGCCGTCCTTCACGTAGCTTGTTGGGAACACAAAGTTTCTCTTCAGTTGCAAACTCCATTCCATACATATATATGGGGAGGTACTAGCTCCAACTCTGTTTGACAGTGAAAAATGCAGGAACTTCAAACCGGTACTAGGAAACAGACTGAGAAACCAGAGTAAATGTTTCTCCTGCAACCCGTTCCATTTTTGCTAGATGAACGAACGTCTCTCCACATGCTCAGTTCTGAGAGATAAGTGTGTGTGAAAGCCTTCCTTCACCTAGCTTGTTGGGAACACAAAGATTCTCTTCAGTTGCAAACTCCAATCCATACATATATATGGGGATGTTCTAGCTCCAACTCGGTTTTACAGTGAAAACTGCCGGAACTTCAAACCGGCTCTAGGAAACAGACTGAGAAACCAGAGTAAAAGTTTCTCCTGCAACCCGTTCCTTTGTGCTACATGAACGAACGTCTCTCCACATGCTCGGTTCTGAGAGATAAGTGTGTGTGAAAGCCGTCCTTCACATAGCTTGTTGGGAACACAAAGTTTCTCTTCAGTTGTAAACTCCAATCCATACATATTATGGGGAGGTACTAGCTCCAACTCGGTTTTACAGTGAAAACTGCAGGAACTTCAAACCGGCACTAGGAAACAGACTGAGAAACCAGAGTAAAAGTTTCTCCTGCAACCCGTTCCCTTTGTGCTAGATGAAAGAACGTCTCTCCACATGCTCGGTTCTGAGAGATATGTGTGTGTGAAAGCCGTCCTTCACCTAGCTTGTTGGGAACACAAAGTTTCTCTTCAGTTGCAAACTCCACTCCATACATATATATGGGGAGGTACTAGCTCCAACTCGGTTTTACAGTGAAAACTGCAGGAACTTCAAACCGGCACTAGGAAAGAGACTGAGAAACCAGAGTAAAAGTTTCTCCTGCAACCCGTTCCTTTTGTGCTAGATGAACGAACGTCTCTCCACATGCTCGGATCTGAGAGATAACTGTGTGTGAAAGCCTTCTTTCTCCTAGCTTGTTGGGAACACAAAGTATCTGTTTAGTTGCAAACTCCACTCCATACATATATATGGGGAAGTTCTAACTCTAACTCGGTTTTACAGTGAAAACTGCCGGAACTTCAAACCGGCTCTAGGATACAGACTGAGAAACCAGAGAAAAAGTTTCTCCTGCAACCCGTTCCCTTTGTGCTAGATGAACGAAAGACTCTACACATGCTCGGTTCTGAGAGATAAGTGTGTGTGAAAGCCGTCCTTCACATAGTTTGTTGGGAACACAAAGTTTCTCTTCAGTTGTAAACTCCACTCCATACATATTATGGGGAGGTAATAGCTCCAACTCGGTTTTACAGTGAAAACTGCAGGAACTTCAAACCGGCACTAGGAAACTGACTGAGAAACCAGAGTAAATGTTTCACCTGCAACACTTTCCCTTATTGCTAGATGAACGAAAGTCTCTCCACAAGCTCAGTTCTGAGATATAAGTGTGTGTGAAAGCCGTCCTTTACGTAGCTTGTTGGGAACACAAAGTTTCTCTTCAGTTGCAAACTCCACTCCATACCTATATATGGGGAGGTACTAGCTCCAACTCGGTTTTACAGTGAAAACTGCAGGAACTTCAAACCGGCTCTAGGAAACAGACTGAGAAACCAGAGTAAAAGTTTCTCCTGCAACCCGTTCCTTTGTGCTAGATGAACGAACGTCTCTCCACATGCTCGGTTCTGAAAGATAAGTGTGTGTGAAAGCCGTCCTTCACCTAACTTTTTGGGAACACAAAGTTTCTTTTCAGTTGCCAACCCCACTCCATACATATATATGTGGAGGTACTAGCTCCAACTCGGTTTTACAGTGAAAACTGCAGGAACTTCAAACCGGCACTAGGAAAAAGACTGAGAACCAGATAAAATGTTTCACCTGCAACCCGTTCCTTTTGAGCTAGATGAACGAACATCTCTCCACTTGCTCATTTCTGAGAGATAATTGTGTGTGAAAGCCGTCCTTCACCTAGCTTGTTGGGAACACAAAGTTTCTCTTCAATTGCAAACTCCACTCCATACATATATATGGGGAGGTAATAGCTCCAACTCGGTTTTACTGTGAAATCTGCAGGAACTTCAAACCCGCACTAGGAAACAGACTGAGAAACCAGAGTAATAGTTTCTCCTGCAACACGTTCCCTTTGTGCTAGATGAACGAACGTCTCTCCATATGCTCGGTTCTAAGAGATAAGTGTGTGTGAAAGCCGTCCTTCACCTAGCTTGTTGGGAACACAAAGTTTCTTTTCAATTGCAAACTCCAATCCATACATACATATGAGGTGGTACTAGCTCCAACTCGGTTTTACAGTGAAAACTGCAGGAACTTCAAACCGGCACTAGGAAACAGACTGAGAAACCAGAGTAAATGTTTCTCCTGCAAACCGTTCCCTTTGTGCTAGATGAACGAACGTCTCTCCATATGCTCGGATCTGAGAGATAAGTGTGTGTGAAAGCCGTCCTTCACCTAGCTTGTTGGGAACACAAAGTTTCTCTTCAATTGCAAACTCCAATCCATACATATATATGAGGAAGTACTAGCTCCAACTCGGTTTTACAGTGAAAACTGCAGGAACTTCAAACCGGCACTAGGAAACAAACTGAGAAACCAGAGTAAATGTTTCTCCTGCAAACCGTTCCCTTTGTGCTAGATGAACGAACGTCTCTCCACATGCTCAGTTCTGACAGATAAGTGTGTGTGAAAGCCTTCCTTCACCTAGCTTGTTGGGAACACAAAGATTCTCTTCAGTTGCAAACTCTACTCCATACATATATATGAGGAGGTACTACCTCCAACTCGGTTTTACAGTGAAAACTGCAGGAACTTCAAACCGGCACTAGGAAACAGACTGAGCATCCAGAGTAAAAGTTTCTCCTGCAAACCGTTCCATTTGTTCTAGATGAACGAACGTCTCTCCACCTGCTCAGATCTGAGAGATAAGTGTGTGTGAAAGCCGTTTTTCACCTAGCTTGTTTGGAACACAAAGTTTCTCTTCAGTTGCAAACTCCACTCCATACATATATAAGGGGAGGTACTAGCTCCAACTCGGTTTTACAGTGAAATCTGCAGGAACTTCAAACCGGCACTAGGAAAGAGACTGAGAAACCAGAGTAAAAGTTTATCCTGCAACCCGTTCCCTTTGTGCTAGATGAACGAACGTCTCTCCACATGCTCGGTTCTGAAAGATAAGTGTGTGTGAAAGCCGTACTTCACCTAACTTTTTGGGAACACAAAGTTTCTTTTCAGTTGCAAACCCCACTCCATACATATATATGGGAAGGTACTAGCTCCAACTCGGTTTTACAGTGAAAACTGCAGGAACTTCAAACCGGCACTAGGAAAAAGACTGAGAACCAGAGTAAATGTTTCACCTGCAACCCGTTCCCTTTGAGCTAGATAAACGAACGTCTCTCCACTTGCTCATTTCTGAGAGATAAGTGTGTGTGAATGCCGTACTTCACCTAGCTTGTTGGAAACACAAAGATTCTCTTTAGTTGCAAACTCCACTCCATACATATATATGGGGTGGTACTAGCTCCAACTCGGTTTTACAGTGAAAACTGCAGGAACTTCAAACCGGCACTAGGAAACAGACTGAGAAACCAGAGTAAAAGTTTCTCCTGCAACCCGTTCCCTTTGTGCTAGAAGAACGAACGTCTCTCCACATGCTCGGTTCTGAGAGATATGTGTGTCTGAAAGCCTACTTTCTCCTAGCTTGTTGGGAACACAAAGATTCTCTTTAGTTGCAAACTCCACTCCATACATATATATGGGGAGGTACTAGCTCCAACTCGGTTTTACAGTGATAAATGCAGGAACTTCAAACCGGCACTAGGAAACAGACTGAGAAACCAGAGTAAATGTTTCTCCTGCAAACCGTTCCATTTGTGCTAGATGAACGAACGTCTCTCCACATGCTCAGTTCTGAGAGATAAGTGTGTGTGAAAGCCTTCCTTCACCTAGCTTGTTGGGAACATAAAGATTCTCTTCAGTTGCAAACTCCACTCCAAACATATATATGAGGAGGTACTAGCTCCAACTCGGTTTTACAGTGAAAACTGCAGGAACTTCAAACCGGCACTAGGAATCAGACTGAGAAATCAGAGTAAAAGTTTCTCCTGCAACACGTTCCCTTTGTGCTAGATGAACGAACGTCTCTCCACATGCTCATTTCTGAGAGAGAAGTGTGGGTGAAAGCCGTCCTTCACCAAGATTGTTGGGAACACAAAGTTTCTTTTTAGTTGCAAACTCCAATCCATACATATATATGGGGATGTTCTAGCTCCAACTCGGTTTTACAGTGAAAACTGCCGGAACTTCAAACCGGCTCTAGGAAACAGACTGAGAAACCAGAGTAAAAGTTTCTCCTGCAACCCGTTCCTTTGTGCTACACGAACGAACGTCTCTCCACATGCTCGGTTCTGAGAGATAAGTGTGTGTGAAAGCCGTCCTTCACATAGCTTGTTGGGAACACAAAGTTTCTCTTCAGTTGTAAACTCCAATCCATACATATTATGGGGAGGTACTAGCTCCAACTCGGTTTTACAGTGAAAACTGCAGGAACATCAAACCGGCACTAGGAAACAGACTGAGAAACCAGAGTAAAAGTTCCTCCTGCAACCCGTTCCCTTTGTGCTAGATGAAAGAACGTCTCTCCACATGCTCGGTTCTGAGAGATATGTGTGTGTGAAAGCCGTCCTTCACCTAGCTTGTTGGGAACACAAAGTTTCTCTTCAGTTGCAAACTCCACTCCATACATATATATGGGGATTTACTAGCTCCAACTCGGTTTTACAGTGAAACTGCAGGAACTTCAAACCGGCACTAGGAAAGAGACTGAGAAACCAGAGAAAAGTTTCTCCTGCAACCCGTTCCTTTTGTGCTAGATGAACGAACGTCTCTCCACATGCTCGGATCTGAGAGATAAGTGTGTGTGAAAGCCTTCTTTCTCCTAGCTTGTTGGGAACACAAAGTTTCTGTTTAGTTGCAAACTCCACTCCATACATATATATGGGGAGGTTCTAACTCTAACTCGGTTTTACAGTGAAAACTGCCGGAACTTCAAACCGGCTCTAGGAAACAGACTGAGAAACCAGAGTAAAAGTTTCTCCTGCAACCCGTTCCCTTTGTGCTAGATGAACGAAAGACTCTACACATGCTCGGTTCTGAGAGATAAGTGTGTGTGAAAGCCGTCCTTCTCATAGCTTGTTGGGAACACAAAGTTTCTCTTCAGTTGTAAACTCCACTCCATAAATATTATGGGGAGGTACTAGCTCCAACTCGGTTTTACAGTGAAAACTGCAGGAACTTCAAACCGGCACTAGGAAACTGACTGAGAAACCAGAGTAAATGTTTCACCTGCAACACTTTCCCTTTTTGCTAGATGAAAGAAAGTCTCTCCACAAGCTCAGTTCTGAGATATAAGTGTGTGTGAAAGCCGTCCTTCAAGTAGCTTGTTGGGAACACAAAGTTTCTCTTCAGTTGCAAACTCCACTCCATACCTATATATGGGGAGGTACTAGCTCCAACTCGGTTTTACACTGAAAACTGCAGGAACTTCAAACCGGCACTAGGAAACTGACTGAGAAACCAGAGTAAATGTTTCTCCTGCAACCCGTTCCCTTTTTGCTAGATGAACGAACGTCTCTCCACCTGCTCAGATCTGAGAGATAAGTGTGTGTGAAAGCCGTTTTTCACCTAGCTTGTTTGGAACACAAAGTTTCTCTTCAGTTGCAAACTCCACTCCATACATATATAAGGGGAGGTACTAGCTCCAACTCGGTTTTACAGTGAAATCTGCAGGAACTTCAAACCGGCACTAGGAAAGAGACTGAGAAACCAGAGTAAAAGTTTATCCTGCAACCCGTTCCCTTTGTGCTAGATGAACGAACGTCTCTCCACATGCTCGGTTCTGAAAGATAAGTGTGTGTGAAAGCCGTACTTCACCTAACTTTTTGGGAACACAAAGTTTCTTTTCAGTTGCAAACCCCACTCCATACATATATATGGGAAGGTACTAGCTCCAACTCGGTTTTACAGTGAAAACTGCAGGAACTTCAAACCGGCACTAGGAAAAAGACTGAGAACCAGAGTAAATGTTTCACCTGCAACCCGTTCCCTTTGAGCTAGATAAACGAACGTCTCTCCACTTGCTCATTTCTGAGAGATAAGTGTGTGTGAATGCCGTACTTCACCTAGCTTGTTGGAAACACAAAGATTCTCTTTAGTTGCAAACTCCACTCCATACATATATATGGGGTGGTACTAGCTCCAACTCGGTTTTACAGTGAAAACTGCAGGAACTTCAAACCGGCACTAGGAAACAGACTGAGAAACCAGAGTAAAAGTTTCTCCTGCAACCCGTTCCCTTTGTGCTAGAAGAACGAACGTCTCTCCACATGCTCGGTTCTGAGAGATATGTGTGTCTGAAAGCCTACTTTCTCCTAGCTTGTTGGGAACACAAAGATTCTCTTTAGTTGCAAACTCCACTCCATACATATATATGGGGAGGTACTAGCTCCAACTCGGTTTTACAGTGATAAATGCAGGAACTTCAAACCGGCACTAGGAAACAGACTGAGAAACCAGAGTAAATGTTTCTCCTGCAAACCGTTCCATTTGTGCTAGATGAACGAACGTCTCTCCACATGCTCAGTTCTGAGAGATAAGTGTGTGTGAAAGCCTTCCTTCACCTAGCTTGTTGGGAACATAAAGATTCTCTTCAGTTGCAAACTCCACTCCAAACATATATATGAGGAGGTACTAGCTCCAACTCGGTTTTACAGTGAAAACTGCAGGAACTTCAAACCGGCACTAGGAATCAGACTGAGAAATCAGAGTAAAAGTTTCTCCTGCAACACGTTCCCTTTGTGCTAGATGAACGAACGTCTCTCCACATGCTCATTTCTGAGAGAGAAGTGTGGGTGAAAGCCGTCCTTCACCAAGATTGTTGGGAACACAAAGTTTCTTTTTAGTTGCAAACTCCAATCCATACATATATATGGGGATGTTCTAGCTCCAACTCGGTTTTACAGTGAAAACTGCCGGAACTTCAAACCGGCTCTAGGAAACAGACTGAGAAACCAGAGTAAAAGTTTCTCCTGCAACCCGTTCCTTTGTGCTACACGAACGAACGTCTCTCCACATGCTCGGTTCTGAGAGATAAGTGTGTGTGAAAGCCGTCCTTCACATAGCTTGTTGGGAACACAAAGTTTCTCTTCAGTTGTAAACTCCAATCCATACATATTATGGGGAGGTACTAGCTCCAACTCGGTTTTACAGTGAAAACTGCAGGAACATCAAACCGGCACTAGGAAACAGACTGAGAAACCAGAGTAAAAGTTCTTCCTGCAACCCGTTCCCTTTGTGCTAGATGAAAGAACGTCTCTCCACATGCTCGGTTCTGAGAGATATGTGTGTGTGAAAGCCGTCCTTCACCTAGCTTGTTGGGAACACAAAGTTTCTCTTCAGTTGCAAACTCCACTCCATACATATATATGGGGATTTACTAGCTCCAACTCGGTTTTACAGTGAAACTGCAGGAACTTCAAACCGGCACTAGGAAAGAGACTGAGAAACCAGAGAAAAGTTTCTCCTGCAACCCGTTCCTTTTGTGCTAGATGAACGAACGTCTCTCCACATGCTCGGATCTGAGAGATAAGTGTGTGTGAAAGCCTTCTTTCTCCTAGCTTGTTGGGAACACAAAGTTTCTGTTTAGTTGCAAACTCCACTCCATACATATATATGGGGAGGTTCTAACTCTAACTCGGTTTTACAGTGAAAACTGCCGGAACTTCAAACCGGCTCTAGGAAACAGACTGAGAAACCAGAGTAAAAGTTTCTCCTGCAACCCGTTCCCTTTGTGCTAGATGAACGAAAGACTCTACACATGCTCGGTTCTGAGAGATAAGTGTGTGTGAAAGCCGTCCTTCACATAGCTTGTTGGGAACACAAAGTTTCTCTTCAGTTGTAAACTCCACTCCATACATATTATGGGGAGGTACTAGCTCCAACTCGGTTTTACAGTGAAAACTGCAGGAACTTCAAACCGGCACTAGGAAACTGACTGAGAAACCAGAGTAAATGTTTCACCTGCAACACTTTCCCTTTTTGCTAGATGAAAGAAAGTCTCTCCACAAGCTCAGTTCTGAGATATAAGTGTGTGTGAAAGCCGTCCTTCAAGTAGCTTGTTGGGAACACAAAGTTTCTCTTCAGTTGCAAACTCCACTCCATACCTATATATGGGGAGGTACTAGCTCCAACTCGGTTTTACACTGAAAACTGCAGGAACTTCAAACCGGCACTAGGAAACTGACTGAGAAACCAGAGTAAATGTTTCTCCTGCAACCCGTTCCCTTTTTGCTAGATGAAAGAACGTCTCTCCACATGCTCGATTCTGAGAGATAAGTGTGTGTGAAAGCCGTCCTTCACCTAGCTTGTTGGGAACACAAAGTTTCTCTTCAGTTGCAAAACCCATTCCATACATACATATGGGGAGGTACTAGCTCCAACTCGGTTTTACAGTGATAAATGCAGGAACTTCAAACCGGCACTAGGAAACAGACTGAGAAACCAGAGTAAATATTTCTCCTGCAAACCGTTCCATTTGTGCTAGATGAACGAACGTCTCTCCACATGCTCATTTCTGAGAGATAAGTGTGGGTGAATGCCGTCCTTCACCTAGCTTGTTGGGAACAAAAGTTTCTTTTTAGTTGCAAACTCCAATCCATACATATATATGGGGATGTTCTAGCTCCAACTCGGTTTTACAGTGAAAACTGCCGGAACTTCAAACCGGCTCTAGGAAACAGACTGAGAAACCAGAGTAAAAGTTTCTCCTGCAACCCGTTCCTTTGTGCTAGATGAACGAACGTCTCTCCACATGCTCGGTTCTGAAAGATAAGTGTGTGTGAAAGCCGTCCTTCACCTAACTTTTTGGGAACACAAAGTTTCTTTTCAGTTGCAAACCCCACTCCATACATATATATGAGGAGGTACTAGCTCCAACTCGGTTTTACAGTGAAAACTGCAGGAACTTCAAACCGGCACTAGGAAAAAGACTGAGAACCAGATAAAATGTTTCACCTGCAACCCGTTCCATTTGAGCTAGATGAACGAACATCTCTCCACTTGCTCATTTCTGAGAGATAATTGTGTGTGAATGCCGTACTTCAACTAGCTTGTTGGGAACACAAAGATTCTCTTTAGTTGCAAACACCACTCAATAAATATATATGGGGTGGTACTAGCTCCAACTCGGTTTTACAGTGAAAACTGCAGGAACTTCAAACAGGCACTAGGAAACAGACTGAGAAACCAGAGTAAAAGTTTCTCCTGGACCTGTTCCCTTTGTGCTAGATGAACGAACGTCTCTCCACATGCTCGGTTCTGAGAGATAAGTGTGTGTGAAAGCCTTCTTTCTCCTAGCTTGTTGGGAACACAAAGATTCTCTTTAGTTGCAAACTCCACTCCATACATATATATGGGGAGGTACTAGCTCCAACTCGGTTTTACAGTGAAAACTGCAGGAACTCCAAACCGGCACTAGGAAACAGACTGAGAAACCAGAGTAAAAGTTTCTCCGGCAACCCGTTCAATTTTGCTAGATGAACGAACGTCTCTCCACATGCTCAGTTCTGAGAGATAATTGTGTGTGAAAGCCGTCCTTCACCTAGCTTGTTCGGAACACAAAGTTTCTATTTAGTTGCAAACTCCACTCCATACATATATATGGGGAGGTTCGAGCTCCAACTCGGTTTTACAGTGAAAACTGCAGGAACTTCAAACCGGCACTAGGAAACAGACTGAGAAACCAGAGTAAAAGTTTCTCCTGCAACCCGTTCCCTTTGTGCTAGATGAACGAACGTCTCTCCACATGCTCGGTTCTGAGAGATAAGTGTGTGTGAAAGCCTTCTTTCTCCTAGCTTGTTTGGAACACAAAGTTTCTGTTTAGTTGCAAACTCCACTCCATACATATATATGGGGAGGTTCTAGCTCCAACTCGGTTTTACAGTGAAAACTGCCGGAATTTCAAACCGGCTATAGGAAACAGACTGAGAAACCAGAGTAAAAGTTTCTCCTGCAACCCGTTCCCTTTGTGCTAGATGAACGAACGACTCTACACATGCTCGGTTCTGAGAGATAAGTGTGTGTGAAAGCCGTCCTTCACATAGCTTGTTGGGAACACAAAGTTTCTCTTCAGTTGTAAACTCCACTCCATACATATTATGGGGAGGTACTAGCTCCAACTCGGTTTTACAGTGAAAACTGCAGGAACTTCAAACCGGCACTAGGAATCAGTCTGAGAAATCAGAGTAAAAGTTTCTCCTGCAACACGTTCCCTTTGTGCTACATGAACGAACGTCTCTCCACATGCTCAGTTCTGAGAGATAAGGGTGGGTGAAAGCCTCCCTTCACCTATCTTGTTGGGAACACAAAGATTCTCTTCAGTTGCAAACTCCAATCCATACATATATATGAGGAGGTACAAGCTCCAACTCGGTTTTACAGTGAAAACTGCAGGAACATCAAATCGGCACTAGGAAACAGACTGAGAAACCAGAGTAATTGTTTCTCCTGCAACCCGTTCCCTTTGTGCTTGATGAACGAACGTCTCTCCACATGCTCAGTTCTGAGAGATAAGTGTGTGTGAAAGCCTTCCTTCACTTAGCTTGTTGGGAACACAAAGATTCTCTTCAGTTGCAAACTCCACTCCATACATATATATGAGGAGGTACTACCTCCAACTCGGTTTTACAGTGAAAACTGCAGGAACTTCAAACCGGTACTAGGAATCAGACTGAGAAATCAGAGTAAAAGTTTCTCCTGCAACACGTTCCCTTTGTGCTAGATGAACGAACGTCTCTCCACATGCTCAATTCTGAGAGATAAGTGTGTTTGAAAGCCGTCCTTCACCTATCTTGTTGAGAACACAAAGTTTCTCTTCATTTGCAAACTCCACTCCATACATATATATGGGGAGGTACTAGCTCAAAATCGGTTTTACAGTGAAAACTGCCGGAACTTCAAACCGGCTCTAGGAAACAGACTGAGAAACCAGAGTAAAAGTTTCTCCTGCAACCCGTTCCTTTGTGCTAGATGAACGAACGTCTCTCCACATGCTCGGTTCTGAGAGATAAGTGTGTGTGAAAGCCGTCCTTCACATAGCTTGTTGAAAACACAAAGTTTCTCTTCAGTTGTAAACTCCACTCCATATATATTATGGGGAGGTACTAGCTCCAACTCGGTTTTACAGTGAAAACTGCAGGAACTTCAAACCGGCACTAGGAAACAGATTGAGAAACCAGAGTAAAAGTTTCTCCTGCAACCCGTTCCCTTTGTGCTAGATGAAAGAACGTCTCTCCACATGCTCGGTTCTGAGAGATATGTGTGTGTGAAAGCCGTCCTTCACCTAGCTTGTTGGGAACACAAAGTTTCTCTTCAGTTGCAAACTCCACTCCATACATATATATGGGGATTTACTAGCTCCAACTCGGTTTTACAGTGAAAACTGCAGGAACTTCAAACCGGCACTAGGAAACAGACTGAGAAATCAGAGTAAAAGTTTCTCCTGAAACCCGTTCCTTTTGTGCTAGATGAACGAACGTCTCTCCACTTGCTCATTTCTGAGAGATAATTGTGTGTGAATGCCGTACTTCAACTAGCTTGTTGGGAACACAAAGATTCTCTTTAGTTGCAAACTCAACTTCATACATATATATGTGGAGGTACTAGCTCCAACTCGGTTTTACAGTGATAAATGCAGGAACTTCAAACCGGCACTAGGAAACAGACTGAGAAATCAGAGTAAAAGTTTCTCCTGCAACACTTTCCCCTTGTGCTAGATGAACGAACGTCTCTCCACATGCTCATTTCTGAGAGATAAGTGTGGGTGAAAGCCGTCCTTCACCTAGTTTGTTGGGAACAAAAGTTTCTTTTTAGTTGCAAACTCCAATCCATACATTTATATGGGGATGTTCTAGCTCCAACTCGGTTTTACAGTGAAAACTGCCGGAACTTCAAACCGGCTCTAGGAAACAGACTGAGAAACCAGAGTAAAAGTTTCTCCTGCAACCCGTTCCTTTGTGCTAGATGAACGAACGTCTCTCCACATGCTCGGTTCTGAAAGATAAGTGTGTGTGAAAGCCGTCCTTCACCTAACTTTTTGGGAACAAAAAGTTTCTTTTCAGTTGCAAACCCCACTCCATACATATATATGGGGAGGTACTAGCTCCAACTCGGTTTTACAGTGAAAACTGCAGGAACTTCAAACCGGCACTAGGAAAAAGACTGAGAACCAGATAAAATGTTTCACCTGCAACCCGTTCCATTTGAGCTAGATGAACGAACATCTCTTCACTTGCTCATTTCTGAGAGATAATTGTGTGTGAATGCCGTACTTCAACTAGCTTGTTGGGAACACAAAGATTCTCTTTAGTTGCAAACTCAACTTCATACATATATATGGGGAGGTACTAGCTCCAACTCGGTTTTACAGTGAAAACTGCAGGAACTTCAAACCGGCACTAGGAAACAGACTGAGAAACCAGAGTAAAAGTTTCTCCTGCAACCCGTTCCCTTTGTGCTAGATGAACGAACGTCTTTACACATGCTCGGTTCTGAGAGATAAGTGTGTGTGAAAGCCTTCTTTATCCTAGCTTGTTGGGAACACAAAGATTCTCTTTAGTTGCAAACTCCACTCCATACATATATATGGGGAGGTACTAGCTCCAACTCGGTTTTACAGTGAAAATTGCAGGAACTTCAAACCGGCACTAGGAAACAGACTGAGAAACCAGAGTAAAAGTTTCTCCTGCAACCCGTTCAATTTGTGCTAGTTGAACGAACGTCTCTCCACATGCTCAGTTCTGAGAGATAAGTGTGTGTGAAAGCCGTCCTTCACATAGCTTGTTGGGAACACAAAGTTTCTCTTCAGTTGCAAACTCCACTCCATACATATATATGGGGATTTACTAGCTCCAACTCGGTTTTACAGTGAAAACTGCAGGAACTTCAAACCGGCACTAGGAAACAGACTGAGAAATCAGAGTAAAAGTTTCTCCTGCAACCCGTTCCTTTTGTGCTAGATGAACGAACGTCTCTCCACTTGCTCATTTCTGAGAGATAATTGTGTGTGAATGCCGTACTTCAACTAGCTTGTTGGGAACACAAAGATTGTCTTTAGTTGCAAACTCAACTTCATACATATATATGGGGAGGTACTAGCTCCAACTCGGTTTTACAGTGATAAATGCAGGAACTTCAAACCGGCACTAGGAAACAGACTGAGAAATCAGAGTAAAAGTTTCTCCTGCAACACTTTCCCCTTGTGCTAGATGAACGAACGTCTCTCCACATGCTCATTTCTGAGAGATAAGTGTGGGTGAAAGCCGTCCTTCACCTAGTTTGTTGGGAACAAAAGTTTCTTTTTAGTTGCAAACTCCAATCCATACATTTATATGGGGATGTTCTAGCTCCAACTCGGTTTTACAGTGAAAACTGCCGGAACTTCAAACCGGCTCTAGGAAACAGACTGAGAAACCAGAGTAAAAGTTTCTCCTGCAACCCGTTCCTTTGTGCTAGATGAACGAACGTCTCTCCACATGCTCGGTTCTGAAAGATAAGTGTGTGTGAAAGCCGTCCTTCACCTAACTTTTTGGGAACACAAAGTTTCTTTTCAGTTGCAAACCCCACTCCATACATATATATGGGGAGGTACTAGCTCCAACTCGGTTTTACAGTGAAAACTGCAGGAACTTCAAACCGGCACTAGGAAAAAGACTGAGAACCAGATAAAATGTTTCACCTGCAACCCGTTCCATTTGAGCTAGATGAACGAACATCTCTCCACTTGCTCATTTCTGAGAGATAATTGTGTGTGAATGCCGTACTTCAACTAGCTTGTTGGGAACACAAAGATTCTCTTTAGTTGCAAACTCAACTTCATACATATATATGGGGAGGTACTAGCTCCAACTCGGTTTTACAGTGAAAACTGCAGGAACTTCAAACCGGCACTAGGAAACAGACTGAGAAACCAGAGTAAAAGTTTCTCCTGCAACCCGTTCCCTTTGTGCTAGATGAACGAACGTCTTTACACATGCTCGGTTCTGAGAGATAAGTGTGTGTGAAAGCCTTCTTTATCCTAGCTTGTTGGGAACACAAAGATTCTCTTTAGTTGCAAACTCCACTCCATACATATATATGGGGAGGTACTAGCTCCAACTCGGTTTTACAGTGAAAATTGCAGGAACTTCAAACCGGCACTAGGAAACAGACTGAGAAACCAGAGTAAAAGTTTCTCCTGCAACCCGTTCAATTTGTGCTAGATGAACGAACGTCTCTCCACATGCTCAGTTCTGAGAGATAAGTGTGTGTGAAAGCCGTCCTTCACCTAGCTTGTTCGGAACACAAAGTTTCTATTTAGTTGCAAACTCCACTCCATACATATATATGGGGAGGTTCTAGCTCCAACTCGGTTTTACAGTGAAAACTGCCGGAACTTCAAACCGGTACTAGGAAACAGACTGAGAAACCAGAGTAAAAGTTTCTCCTGCAACCCGTTCCCTTTGTGCTAGATGAACGAACGTCTCTCCACATGCTCAGTTCTGAGAGATAAGTGTGTATGAAATCCGTTTTTCACCTAGTTTGTTGGGAACACAAAGTTTCTCTTCAGTTGCAAACTCAACTCAATACATATATATGGGGCAGTACTAGCTCCAACTCGGTTTTACAGTGAAAACTGCAGGAACTTCAAACCGGCACTAGGAAACTGACTGAGAAAACAGAGTAAATGTTTCACCTGCAACCCGTTCCCTTTTTGCTAGATGAACGAACGTCTCTCCACAAGCTCAGTTCTGAGATATAAGTGTGTGTGAAAGCCGTCCTTCACGTAGCTTGTTGGGAACACAAAGTTTCTCTTCAGTTGCAAACTCCATTCCATACATATATATGGGGAGGTACTAGCTCCAACTCTGTTTGACAGTGAAAAATGCAGGAACTTCAAACCGGTACTAGGAAACAGACTGAGAAACCATAGTAAATGTTTCTCCTGCAACCCGTTCCATTTTTGCTAGATGAATGAACGTCTCTCCACATGCTCAGTTCTGAGAGATAAGTGTGTGTGAAAGCCTTCCTTCACCTAGCTTGTTGGGAACACAAAGATTCTCTTCAGTTGCAAACTCCAATCCATACATATATATGGGGATGTTCTAGCTCCAACTCGGTTTTACAGTGAAAACTGCCGGAACTTCAAACCGGCTCTAGGAAACAGACTGAGAAACCAGAGTAAAAGTTTCTCCTGCAACCCGTTCCTTTGTGCTACATGAACGAACGTCTCTCCACATGCTCGGTTCTGAGAGATAAGTGTGTGTGAAAGCCGTCCTTCACATAGCTTGTTGGGAACACAAAGTTTCTCTTCAGTTGTAAACTCCAATCCATACATATTATGGGGAGGTACTAGCTCCAACTCGGTTTTACAGTGAAAACTGCAGGAACTTCAAACCGGCACTAGGAAACAGACTGAGAAACCAGAGTAAAAGTTTCTCCTGCAACCCGTTCCCTTTGTGCTAGATGAAAGAACGTCTCTCCACATGCTCGGTTCTGAGAGATATGTGTGTGTGAAAGCCGTCCTTCACCTAGCTTGTTGGGAACACAAAGTTTCTCTTCAGTTGCAAACTCCACTCCATACATATATATGGGGAGGTACTAGCTCCAACTCGGTTTTACAGTGAAAACTGCAGGAACTTCAAACCGGCACTAGGAAAGAGACTGAGAAACCAGAGTAAAAGTTTCTCCTGCAACCCGTTCCTTTTGTGCTAGATGAACGAACGTCTCTCCACATGCTCGGATCTGAGAGATATGTGTGTGTGAAAGCCTTCTTTCTCCTAGCTTGTTGGGAACACAAAGTATCTGTTTAGTTGCAAGCTCCACTCCATACATATATATGGGGAAGTTCTAACTCTAACTCGGTTTTACAGTGAAAACTGCCGGAACTTCAAACCGGCTCTAGGATACAGACTGAGAAACCAGAGAAAAAGTTTCTCCTGCAACCCGTTCCCTTTGTGCTAGATGAACGAAAGACTCTACACATGCTCGGTTCTGAGAGATAAGTGTGTGTGAAAGCCGTCCTTCACATAGCTTGTTGGGAACACAAAGTTTCTCTTCAGTTGTAAACTCCACTCCATACATATTATGGGGAGGTAATAGCTCCAACTCGGTTTTACAGTGAAAACTGCAGGAACTTCAAACCGGCACTAGGAAACTGACTGAGAAACCAGAGTAAATGTTTCACCTGCAACACTTTCCCTTATTGCTAGATGAACGAAAGTCTCTCCACAAGCTCAGTTCTGAGATATAAGTGTGTGTGAAAGCCGTCCTTTACGTAGCTTGTTGGGAACACAAAGTTTCTCTTCAGTTGCAAACTCCACTCCATACCTATATATGGGGAGGTACTAGCTCCAACTCGGTTTTACAGTGAAAACTGCAGGAACTTCAAACCGGCTCTAGGAAACAGACTGAGAAACCAGAGTAAAAGTTTCTCCTGCAACCCGTTCCTTTGTGCTAGATGAACGAACGTCTCTCCACATGCTCGGTTCTGAAAGATAAGTGTGTGTGAAAGCCGTCCTTCACCTAACTTTTTGGGAACACAAAGTTTCTTTTCAGTTGCCAACCCCACTCCATACATATATATGGGGAGGTACTAGCTCCAACTCGGTTTTACAGTGAAAACTGCAGGAACTTCAAACCGGCACTAGGAAAAAGACTGAGAACCAGATAAAATGTTTCACCTGCAACCCGTTCCATTTGAGCTAGATGAACGAACATCTCTCCACTTGCTCATTTCTGAGAGATAATTGTGTGTGAAAGCCGTCCTTCACCTAGCTTGTTGGGAACACAAAGTTTCTCTTCAATTGCAAACTCCACTCCATACATATATATGGGGAGGTAATAGCTCCAACTCGGTTTTACTGTGAAATCTGCAGGAACTTCAAACCCGCACTAGGAAACAGACTGAGAAACCAGAGTAATAGTTTCTCCTGCAACACGTTCCCTTTGTGCTAGATGAACGAACGTCTCTCCATATGCTCGGTTCTGAGAGATAAGTGTGTGTGAAAGCCGTCCTTCACCTAGCTTGTTGGGAACACAAAGTTTCTTTTCAATTGCAAACTCCAATCCATACATACATATGAGGTGGTACAAGCTCCAACTCGGTTTTACAGTGAAAACTGCAGGAACTTCAAACCGGCACTAGGAAACAGACTGAGAAACCAGAGTAAATGTTTCTCCTGCAAACCGTTCCCTTTGTGCTAGATGAACGAACGTCTCTCCATATGCTCGGTTCTGAGAGATAAGTGTGTGTGAAAGCCGTCCTTCACCTAGCTTGTTGGGAACACAAAGTTTCTCTTCAATTGCAAACTCCAATCCATACATATATATGAGGAAGTACTAGCTCCAACTCGGTTTTACAGTGAAAACTGCAGGAACTTCAAACCGGCACTAGGAAACAGACTGAGAAACCAGAGTAAATGTTTCTCCTGCAAACCGTTCCCTTTGTGCTAGATGAACGAACGTCTCTCCACATGCTCAGTTCTGACAGATAAGTGTGTGTGAAAGCCTTCCTTCACCTAGCTTGTTGGGAACACAAAGATTCTCTTCAGTTGCAAACTCTACTCCATACATATATATGAGGAGGTACTACCTCCAACTCGGTTTTACAGTGAAAACTGCAGGAACTTCAAACCGGCACTAGGAAACAGACTGAGCATCCAGAGTAAAAGTTTCTCCTGCAAACCGTTCCATTTGTTCTAGATGAACGAACGTCTCTCCACCTGCTCAGATCTGAGAGATAAGTGTGTGTGAAAGCCGTTTTTCACCTAGCTTGTTTGGAACACAAAGTTTCTCTTCAGTTGCAAACTCCACTCCATACATATATAAGGGGAGGTACTAGCTCCAACTCGGTTTTACAGTGAAATCTGCAGGAACTTCAAACCGGCACTAGGAAAGAGACTGAGAAACCAGAGTAAAAGTTTATCCTGCAACCCGTTCCCTTTGTGCTAGATGAACGAACGTCTCTCCACATGCTCGGTTCTGAAAGATAAGTGTGTGTGAAAGCCGTACTTCACCTAACTTTTTGGGAACACAAAGTTTCTTTTCAGTTGCAAACCCCACTCCATACATATATATGGGAAGGTACTAGCTCCAACTCGGTTTTACAGTGAAAACTGCAGGAACTTCAAACCGGCACTAGGAAAAAGACTGAGAACCAGAGTAAATGCTTCACCTGCAACCCGTTCCCTTTGAGCTAGATAAACGAACGTCTCTCCACTTGCTCATTTCTGAGAGATAAGTGTGTGTGAATGCCGTACTTCACCTAGCTTGTTGGAAACACAAAGATTCTCTTTAGTTGCAAACTCCACTCCATACATATATATGGGGTGGTACTAGCTCCAACTCGGTTTTACAGTGAAAACTGCAGGAACTTCAAACCGGCACTAGGAAACAGACTGAGAAACCAGAGTAAAAGTTTCTCCTGCAAACCGTTCCCTTTGTGCTAGAAGAACGAACGTCTCTCCACATGCTCGGTTCTGAGAGATATGTGTGTCTGAAAGCCTACTTCCTCCTAGCTTGTTGGGAACACAAAGATTCTCTTTAGTTGCAAACTCCACTCCATACATATATATGGGGAGGTACTAGCTCCAACTCGGTTTTACAGTGAAAACTGCAGGAACATCAAACCGGCACTAGGAAACAGACTGAGAAACCTGAGTAAAAGTTACTCCTGCAACCCGTTCAATTTTTGCTAGATGAACGAACGTCTCTCCACATGCTCAGTTCTGAGAGATAAGTGTGTGTGAAAGCCGTCCTTCACCTAGCTTGTTCGGAACACAAAGTTTCTTTTTAGTTGCAAACTCCACTCCATACATATATATGGGGAGGTTCTAGCTCCAACTCGGTTTTACAGTGAAAACTGCCGGAACTTCAAACCGGCTCTAGGAAACAGACTGGGAAACCAGAGTAAAAGTTTCTCCTGCAACCCGTTCCCTTTGTGCTAGATGAACGAACGTCTCTCCACATGCTCGGTTCTGAGAGATAAGTGTGTATGAAACCCGTCCTTCACCTAGCTTGTTGGGAACACAAAGTTTCTCTTCAGTTGCAAACTCAACTCAATACATATATATGGGGAAGTACTAGATCCAACTCGGTTTTACAGTGAAAACTGCAGGAACTTCAAACCAGCACTAGGAAACTGACTGAGAAACCAGAGTAAATGTTTCACCTGCAACACATTCCCTTTTTGCTAGATGAACGAAAGTCTCTCCACAAGCTCAGTTCTGAGATATAAGTGTGTGTGAAAGCCGTCCTTCACGTAGCTTGTTGGGAACACAAAGTTTCTCTTCAGTTGCAAACCCCACTCCATACATATATATGGGGAGGTACTAGCTCCAACTCGGTTTTACAGTGATAAATGCAGGAACTTCAAACCGGCACTAGGAAACAGACTGAGAAACCAGAGTAAATGTTTCTCCTGCAAACCGTTCCATTTGTGCTAGATGAACGAACGTCTCTCCACATGCTCAGTTCTGAGAGATAAGTGTGTGTGAAAGCCTTCCTTCACCTAGCTTGTTGGGAACACAAAGATTCTCTTCAGTTGCAAACTCCACTCCAAACATATATATGAGGAGGTACTAGCTCCAACTCGGTTTTACAGTGAAAACTGCAGGAACTTCAAACCGGCACTAGGAATCAGACTGAGAAATCAGAGTAAAAGTTTCTCCTGCAACACGTTCCCTTTGTGCTAGATGAACGAACGTCTCTCCACATGCTCATTTCTGAGAGAGAAGTGTGGGTGAAAGCCGTCCTTCACCAAGATTGTTGGGAACACAAAGTTTCTTTTTAGTTGCAATCTCCAATCCATACATATATATGGGGATGTTCTAGCTCCAACTCGGTTTTACAGTGAAAACTGCCGGAACTTCAAACCGGCTCTAGGAAACAGACTGAGAAACCAGAGTAAAAGTTTCTCCTGCAACCCGTTCCTTTGTGCTACATGAACGAACGTCTCCCCACATGCTCGGTTCTGAGAGATAAGTGTGTGTGAAAGCCGTCCTTCACATAGCTTGTTGGGAACACAAAGTTTCTCTTCAGTTGTAAACTCCAATCCATACATATTATGGGGAGGTACTAGCTCCAACTCGGTTTTACAGTGAAAACTGCAGGAACTTCAAACCGGCACTAGGAAACAGACTGAGAAACCAGAGTAAAAGTTTCTCCTGCAACCCGTTCCCTTTGTGCTAGATGAAAGAACGTCTCTCCACATGCTCGGTTCTGAGAGATATGTGTGTGTGAAAGCCGTCCTTCACCTAGCTTGTTGGGAACACAAAGTTTCTCTTCAGTTGCAAACTCCACTCCATACATATATATGGGGATTTACTAGCTCCAACTCGGTTTTACAGTGAAAACTGCAGGAACTTCAAACCGGCACTAGGAAAGAGACTGAGAAACCAGAGAAAAGTTTCTCCTGCAAACCGTTCCTTTTGTGCTAGATGAACGAACGTCTCTCCACATGCTCGGATCTGAGAGATAAGTGTGTGTGAAAGCCTTCTTTCTCCTAGCTTGTTGGGAACACAAAGTTTCTGTTTAGTTGCAAACTCCACTCCATACATATATATGGGGAGGTTCTAACTCTAACTCGGTTTTACAGTGAAAACTGCCGGAACTTCAAACCGGCTGTAGGAAACAGACTGAGAAACCAGAGTAAAAGTTTCTCCTGCAACCCGTTCCCTTTGTGCTAGATGAACGAAAGACACTACACATGCTCGGTTCTGAGAGATAAGTGTGTGTGAAAGACGTCCTTCACATAGCTTGTTGGGAACACAAAGTTTCTCTTCAGTTGTAAACTCCACTCCATACATATTATGGGGAGGTACTAGCTCCAACTCGGTTTTACAGTGAAAACTGCAGGAACTTCAAACCGGCACTAGGAAACTGACTGAGAAACCAGAGTAAATGTTTCACCTGCAACACTTTCCCTTTTTGCTAGATGAAAGAAAGTCTCTCCACAAGCTCAGTTCTGAGATATAAGTGTGTGTGAAAGCCGTCCTTCACGTAGCTTTTGGGAACACAAAGTTTCTCTTCAGTTGCAAACTCCACTCCATACCTATATATGGGGAGGTACTAGCTCCAACTCGGTTTTACAGTGAAAACTGCAGGAACTTCAAACCGGCACTAGGAAACAGACTGAGAAACCAGAGTAAATGTTTCTCCTGCAACCCGTTCCCTTTGTGCTAGATGAAAGAACGTCTCTCCACATGCTCGGTTCTGAGAGATAAGTGTGTGTGAAAGCCGTCCTTCACCTAGCTTGTTGGGAACACAAAGTTTCTCTTCAGTTGCAAAACCCATTCCATACATACATATGGGGAGGTACTAGCTCCAACTCGGTTTTACAGTGATAAATGCAGGAACTTCAAACCGGCACTAGGAAACAGACTGAGAAACCAGAGTAAATATTTCTCCTGCAAACCGTTCCATTTGTGCTAGATGAACGAACGTCTCTCCACATGCTCATTTCTGAGAGATAAGTGTGGGTTAATGCCGTCCTTCACCTAGCTTGTTGGGAACAAAAGTTTCTTTTTAGTTGCAAACTCCAATCCATACATATATATGGGGATGTTCTAGCTCCAACTCGGTTTTACAGTGAAAACTGCCGGAACTTCAAACCGGCTCTAGG
This sequence comes from Camelus bactrianus, assembly GCF_048773025.1. Taxonomy (NCBI): domain Eukaryota; kingdom Metazoa; phylum Chordata; class Mammalia; order Artiodactyla; family Camelidae; genus Camelus; species Camelus bactrianus. Next base: position 3,936,632 of record NC_133566.1, read on the forward strand.
AAACAGACTGAGAAACCAGAGTAAAAGTTTCTCCTGCAACCCGTTCCTTTGTGCTAGATGAACGAACGTCTCTCCACATGCTCGGTTCTGAAAGATAAGTGTGTGTGAAAGCCGTCCTTCACCTAACTTTTTGGGAACACAAAGTTTCTTTTCAGTTGCAAACCCCACTCCATACATATATATGAGGAGGTACTAGCTCCAACTCGGTTTTACAGTGAAAACTGCAGGAACTTCAAACCGGCACTAGGAAAAATACTGAGAACCAGATAAAATGTTTCACCTGCAACCCGTTCCATTTGAGCTAGATGAACGAACATCTCTCCACTTGCTCATTTCTGAGAGATAATTGTGTGTGAATGCCGTACTTCAACTAGCTTGTTGGGAACACAAAGATTCTCTTTAGTTGCAAACACCACTCAATAAATATATATGGGGTGGTACTAGCTCCAACTCGGTTTTACAGTGAAAACTGCAGGAACTTCAAACAGGCACTAGGAAACAGACTGAGAAACCAGAGTAAAAGTTTCTCCTGGACCTGTTCCCTTTGTGCTAGATGAACGAACGTCTCTCCACATGCTCGGTTCTGAGAGATAAGTGTGTGTGAAAGCCTTCTTTCTCCTAGCTTGTTGGGAACACAAAGATTCTCTTTAGTTGCAAACTCCACTCCATACATATATATGGGGAGGTACTAGCTCCAACTCGGTTTTACAGTGAAAACTGCAGGAACTTCAAACCGGCACTAGGAAACAGACTGAGAAACCAGAGTAAAAGTTTCTCCGGCAACCCGTTCAATTTGTGCTAGATGAACGAACGTCTCTCCACATGCTCAGTTCTGAGAGATAATTGTGTGTGAAAGCCGTCCTTCACCTAGCTTGTTCGGAACACAAAGTTTCTATTTAGTTGCAAACTCCACTCCATACATATATATGGGGAGGTTCGAGCTCCAACTCGGTTTTACAGTGAAAACTGCAGGAACTTCAAACCGGCACTAGGAAACAGACTGAGAAACCAGAGTAAAAGTTTCTCCTGCAACCCGTTCCCTTTGTGCTAGATGAACGAACGTCTCTCCACATGCTCGGTTCTGAGAGATAAGTGTGTGTGAAAGCCTTCTTTCTCCTAGCTTGTTTGGAACACAAAGTTTCTGTTTAGTTGCAAACTCCACTCCATACATATATATGGGGAGGTTCTAGCTCCAACTCGGTTTTACAGTGAAAACTGCCGGAATTTCAAACCGGCTATAGGAAACAGACTGAGAAACCAGAGTAAAAGTTTCTCCTGCAACCCGTTCCCTTTGTGCTAGATGAACGAACGACTCTACACATGCTCGGTTCTGAGAGATAAGTGTGTGTGAAAGCCGTCCTTCACATAGCTTGTTGGGAACACAAAGTTTCTCTTCAGTTGTAAACTCCACTCCATACATATTATGGGGAGGTACTAGCTCCAACTCGGTTTTACAGTGAAAACTGCAGGAACTTCAAACCGGCACTAGGAATCAGTCTGAGAAATCAGAGTAAAAGTTTCTCCTGCAACACGTTCCCTTTGTGCTACATGAACGAACGTCTCTCCACATGCTCAGTTCTGAGAGATAAGGGTGGGTGAAAGCCTCCCTTCACCTATCTTGTTGGGAACACAAAGATTCTCTTCAGTTGCAAACTCCAATCCATACATATATATGAGGAGGTACAAGCTCCAACTCGGTTTTACAGTGAAAACTGCAGGAACATCAAATCGGCACTAGGAAACAGACTGAGAAACCAGAGTAATTGTTTCTCCTGCAACCCGTTCCCTTTGTGCTTGATGAACGAACGTCTCTCCACATGCTCAGTTCTGAGAGATAAGTGTGTGTGAAAGCCTTCCTTCAACTAGCTTGTTGGGAACACAAAGATTCTCTTCAGTTGCAAACTCCACTCCATACATATATATGAGGAGGTACTACCTCCAACTCGGTTTTACAGTGAAAACTGCAGGAACTTCAAACCGGTACTAGGAATCAGACTGAGAAATCAGAGTAAAAGTTTCTCCTGCAACACGTTCCCTTTGTGCTAGATGAACGAACGTCTCTCCACATGCTCAATTCTGAGAGATAAGTGTGTGTGAAAGCCGTCCTTCACCTATCTTGTTGAGAACACAAAGTTTCTCTTCATTTGCAAACTCCACTCCATACATATATATGGGGAGGTACTAGCTCAAAATCGGTTTTACAGTGAAAACTGCCGGAACTTCAAACCGGCTCTAGGAAACAGACTGAGAAACCAGAGTAAAAGTTTCTCCTGCAACCCGTTCCTTTGTGCTAGATGAACGAACGTCTCTCCACATGCTCGGTTCTGAGAGATAAGTGTGTGTGAAAGCCGTCCTTCACATAGCTTGTTGAAAACACAAAGTTTCTCTTCAGTTGTAAACTCCACTCCATACATATTATGGGGAGGTACTAGCTCCAACTCGGTTTTACAGTGAAAACTGCAGGAACTTCAAACCGTCACTAGGAAACAGACTGAGAAACCAGAGTAAAAGTTTCTCCTGCAACCCGTTCCCTTTGTGCTAGATGAAAGAACGTCTCTCCACATGCTCGGTTCTGAGAGATATGTGTGTGTGAAAGCCGTCCTTCACCTAGCTTGTTGGGAACACAAAGTTTCTCTTCAGTTGCAAACTCCACTCCATACATATATATGGGGATTTACTAGCTCCAACTCGGTTTTACAGTGAAAACTGCAGGAACTTCAAACCGGCACTAGGAAACAGACTGAGAAATCAGAGTAAAAGTTTCTCCTGCAACCCGTTCCTTTTGTGCTAGATGAACGAACGTCTCTCCGCATGCTCGGATCTGAGAGATAAGTGTGTGTGAAAGCCTTCTTTCTCCTAGCTTGTTGGGAACACAAAGTTTCTGTTTAGTTGCAAACTCCACTCCATACATATATATGGGGTGGTTCTAACTCCAACTCGGTTTTACAGTGAAAACTGCCGGAACTTCAAACCGGCTCTAGGAAACAGACTGAGAAACCAGAGTAAAAGTTTCTCCTGCAACCCGTTCCCTTTGTGCTAGATGAACGAAAGACTCTACACATGCTCGGTTCTGAGAGATAAGTGTGTGTGAAAGCCGTCCTTCACATAGCTTGTAGGGAACACAAAGTTTCTCTTCAGTTGTAAACTCCACTCCATACATATTATGGGGAGGTACTAGCTCCAACTCGGTTTTACAGTGAAAACTGCAGGAACTTCAAACCGGCACTAGGAAACAGACTGAGAAGCCAGAGTAAATGTTTCTCCTGCAACCCGTTCCCTTTGTGCAAGATGAAAGAACGTCTCTCCACATGCTCGGTTCTGAGAGATAAGTGTGTGTGAAAGCCGTCCTTCACCTAGCTTGTTGGGAACACAAAGTTTCTCTTCAGTTGCAAACCCCAATCCATACATATATATGGGGAGGTACTAGCTCCAACTCGGTTTTACAGTGATAAATGCAGGAACTTCAAACCGGCACTAGGAAACAGACTGAGAAACCAGAGTAAATGTTTCTCCTGCAAACCGTTCCATTTGTGCTAGGTGAACGAACGTCTCTCCACATGCTCAGTTCTGAGAGATAAGTGTGTGTGAAAGCCTTCCTTCACCTAGCTTGTTGGGAACACAAAGATTCTCTTCAGTTGCAAACTCCACTCCAAACATATATATGAGGAGGTACTAGCTCCAACTCGGGTTTACAGTGAAAACTGCAGGAACTTCAAACCGGCACTAGGAATCAGACTGAGAAATCAGAGTAAAAGTTTCTCCTGCAACACGTTCCCTTTGTGCTAGATGAACGAACGTCTCTCCACATGCTCATTTCTGAGAGATAAGTGTGGGTGAAAGCCGTCCTTCACCTAGCTTGTTGGGAACACAAAGTTTCTTTTTAGTTGCAAACTCCAATCCATACATATATATGGGGATGTTCTAGCTCCAACTCGGTTTTACAGTGAAAACTGCCGGAACTTCAAACCGGCTCTAGGAAACAGACTGAGAAACCAGAGTAAAAGTTTCTCCTGCAACCCGTTCTTAGTGCTAGATGAACGAACGTCTCTCCACATGCTCGGTTCTGAGAGATAAGTGTGTGTGAAAGCCGTCCTTCACATAGCTTGTTGAAAACACATAGTTTCTCTTTAGTTGTAAACTCCACTCCATACATATTATGGGGAGGTACTAGCTCCAACTCGGTTTTACAGTGAAAACTGCAGGAACTTCAAACCGGCACTAGGAAACAGACTGAGAAACCAGAGGAAAAGTTTCTCCTGCAACCCGTTCCCTTGGTGCTAGGTGAACGAACGTCTCTCCACATGCTCGGTTCTGAGAGATATGTGTGTGTGAAAGCCGTCCTTCACCTAGCTTGTTGGGAACACAAAGTTTCTCTTCAGTTGCAAACTCCACTCCATACATATGTAAGGGGAGGTACTAGCTCCAACTGGGTTTTACAGTGAAATCTGCAGGAACTTCAAACCGGCACTAGGAAAGAGACTGAGAAACCAGAGTAAAAGTTTATCCTGCAACCCGTTCCCTTTGTGCTAGATGAACGATCGTCTCTCCACATGCTCGGTTCTGAAAGATAAGTGTGTGTGAAAGCCGTCCTTCACCTAACTTTTTGGGAACACAAAGTTTCTTTTCAGTTGCAAACCCCACTCCATACATATATATGGGGAGGTACTAGCTCCAACTCGGTTTTACAGTGAAAACTGCAGGAACTTCAAACCGGCACTATGAAAAAGACTGAGAACCAGATAAAATGTTTCACCTGCAACCCGTTCCATTTGAGCTAGATGAACGAACATCTCTCCACTTGCTCATTTCTGAGAGATAATTGTGTGTGAATGCCGTACTTCACCTAGCTTGTTGGGAACACAAAGATTCTCTTTAGTTGCAAACTCCACTCAATAAATATATATGGGGTGGTACTAGCTCCAACTCGGTTTTACAGTGAAAACTGCAGGAACTTCAAACCGGCACTAGGAAACAGACTGAGAAACCAGAGTAAAAGTTTCTCCTGCAACCTGTTCCCTTTGTGCTAGATGAACGAACGTCTCTCCACATGCTCGGTTCTGAGAGATAAGTGTGTGTGAAAGCCTTCTTTCTCCTAGCTTGTTGGGAACACAATGATTCTCTTTAGTTGCAAACTCCACTCCATACATATATATGGGGAGGTACTAGCTCCAACTCGGTTTTACAGTGAAAACTGCAGGAACTTCAAACCGGCACTAGGAAACAGACTGAGAAACCAGAGTAAAAGTTTCTCCTGCAACCCGTTCCCTTTGTGCTAGATGGAAGAACGTCTCTCCACATGCTCGGTTCTGAGAGATATGTTTGTGTGAAAGCCGTCCTTCACCTAGCTTGTTGGGAACACAAAGTTTCTCTTCAGTTGCAAACTCCACTCCATACATATATAAGGGGAGGTACTAGCTCCAACTCGGTTTTACAGTGAAATCTGCAGGAACTTCAAACCGGCACTAGGAAACAGACTGAGAAACCAGAGTAAAAGTTTATCCTGCAACCCGTTCCCTTTGTGCTAGATGAACGATCGTCTCTCCACATGCTCGGTTCTGAAAGATAAGTGTGTGTGAAAGCCGTCCTTCACCTAACTTTTTGGGAACACAAAGTTTCTTTTCAGTTGCAAACCCCACTCCATACATATATATGGGGAGGTACTAGCTCCAACTCGGTTTTACAGTGAAAACTGCAGGAACTTCAAACCGGCACTAGGAAAAAGACTGAGAACCAGATAAAATGTTTCACCTGCAACCCGTTCCATTTGAGCTAGATGAACGAACATCTCTCCACTTGCTCATTTCTGAGAGATAATTGTGTGTGAATGCCGTACTTCACCTAGCTTGTTGGGAACACAAAGATTCTCTTTAGTTGCAAACTCCACTCAATAAATATATATGGGGTGGTACTAGCTCCAACTCGGTTTTACAGTGAAAACTGCAGGAACTTCAAACCGGCACTAGGAAACGGACTGAGAAACCAGAGTAAAAGTTTCTCCTGCAACCTGTTCCCTTTGTGCTAGATAAACGAACGTCTCTCAACATGCTCGGTTCTGAGAGATAAGTGTGTGTGAAAGCCTTCTTTCTCCTAGCTTGTTGGGAACACAAAGATTCTCTTTAGTTGCAAACACCACTCCATACATATATATGGGGAGGTACTAGCTCCAACTCGGTTTTACAGTGAAAACTGCAGGAACTTCAAACCGGCACTAGGAAACAGACTGAGAATCCAGAGTAATAGTTTCTCCTGCCACCCGTTCAATTTGTGCTAGATGAACGAACGTCTCTCCACATGCTCAGTTCTGAGAGATAAGTGTGTGTGAAAGCCGTCCTTCACCTAGCTTGTTCGGAACACAAAGTTTCTATTTAGTTGCAAACTCCACTCCATACATATATATGGGGAGGTTCTAGCTCCAACTCGGTTTTACACTGAAAACTGCAGGAACTTCAAACCGGCACTAGGAAACAGACTGAGAAACCAGAGTAAAAGTTTCTCCTGCAACCCGTTCCCTTTGTGCTAGATGAACGAACGTCTCTCCACATGCTCGGTTCTGAGAGATAATTGTGTGTGAAAGCCTTCTTTCTCCTAGCTTGTTGGGAACACAAAGTTTCTGTTTAGTTGCAAACTCCACTCCATACATATATATGGGGAGGTTCTAGCTCCAACTCGGTTTTACAGTGAAAACTGCCGGAACTTCAAACCGGCTCTAGGAAACAGACTGAGAAACCAGAGTAAAAGTTTCTCCTGCAACCCGTTCCCTTTGTGCTAGATGAACGAACGACTCTACACATGCTCGGTTCTGAGAGATAAGTGTGTGTGAAAGCCGTTTTTCACCTAGCTTGTTTGGAACACAAAGTTTCTCTTCAGTTGCAAACTCCACTCCATACATATATAAGGGGAGGTACTAGCTCAAACTCGGTTTTACAGTGAAATCTGCAGGAACTTCAAACCGGCACTAGGAAAGAGACTGAGACACCAGAGTAAAAGTTTAATCTGCAACCCGTTCCCTTTGTGCTAGATGAACGATCGTCTCTCCACATGCTCGGTTCTGAAAGAGAAGTGTGTGTGAAAGCCGTCCTTCACCTAACTTTTTGGGAACACAAAGTTTCTTTTCAGTTGCAAACCCCACTCCATACATATATATGGGGAGGTACTAGCTCCAACTCGGTTTTACAGTGAAAACTGCAGGAACTTCAAACCGGCACTAGGAAAAAGACTGAGAACCAGATTAAATGTTTCACCTGCAACCCGTTCCATTTGAGCTAGATGAACGAACATCTCTCCACTTGCTCATTTCTGAAAGATAATTGTGTGTGAATGCCGTACTTCACCTAGCTTGTTGGGAACACAAAGATTCTCTTTAGTTGCAAACTCCACTCAATAAATATATATGGGGTGGTACTAGCTCCAACTCGGTTTTACAGTGAAAACTGCAGGAACTTCAAACCGGCACTAGGAAACAGACTGAGAAACCAGAGTAAAAGTTTCTCCTGCAACCCTTTCCTTTTGTGCTAGATGAACGAAAGTCTCTCCATATGCTCGGTTCTGAGAGATAAGTGTGTGTGAAAGCCTTCTTTCTCCTAGCTTGTTGGGAACACAAAGATTCTCTTTAGTTGCAAACTCCACTCCATACATATATATGGGGTGGTACTAGCTCCAACTCGGTTTTACAGTGAAAACTGCCGGAACTTCAAACCGGCTCTAGGAAACAGACTGAGAAACCAGAGTAAAAGTTTCTCCTGCAACCCGTTCCCATTGTGCTAGATGAACGAACGTCTCCCACATGCTCAGTTCTGAGAGATAAATGTGTATGAAACCCGTCCTTCACCTAGCTTGTTGGGAACACAAAGTTTCTCTTCAGTTGCAAACTCCACTCAATACATATATATCGGGAAGTACTAGCTCCAACTCGGTTTTACAGTGAAAACTGCAGGAACTTCAAACCGGAACTAGGAAACTGACTGAGAAACCAGAGAAAAAGTTTCTCCTGCAACCCGTTCCCTTTGTGCTAGATGAAAGAACGTCTCTCCACATGCTCGGTTCTGAGAGATAAGTGTGTGTGAAAGCCGTCCTTCACCTAGTTTGTTGGGAACACAAAGTTTCTCTTCAGTTGCAAACCCCACTCCATACATATATATGGGGAGGTACTAGCTCCAACTCGGTTTTACAGTGATAAATGCAGGAACTTCAAACCGGCACTAGGAAACAGACTGAGAAACCAGAGTAAATGTTTCTCCTGCAAACCGTTCCCTTTGTGCTAGATGTACGAACGTCTCTCCACATGCTCAGTTCTGAGAGATAAGTGTGTGTGAAAGCCGTCCTTCACCTAGCTTGTTGGGAACACAAAGTTTCTCTTCAGTTGCAAACTCCACTCCATACATATATAAGGGGAGGTACTAGCTCCAACTCGCTTTTACAGTGAAATCTGCAGGAACTTCAAACCGCCACTAGGAAAGAGACTGAGAAACTAGAGTAAAAGTTTAACCTGCAACAGGTTCCCTTTGTGCTAGATGAACGAACGTCTCACCACATGCTCGGTTCTGAAAGATAAGTGTGTGTGAAAGCCGTCCTTCACCTAACTTTTTGGGAACACAAAGTTTCTTTTCAGTTGCAAACCCCAATCCATACATATATATGGGGAGGTACTAGATCCAACTCGGTTTTACAGTGAAAACTGCAGGAACTTCAAACCGGCACTAGGAAACAGACTGAGAAACCAGAGTAAAATTTTCTCCTGCAACCCGTTCCCTTTGAGCTAGATGAACGAACGTCTCTCCACTTGCTCATTTCTGGGAGATAGGTGTGTGTGAATGCCGTACTTCACCTAGCTTGTTGGGAACACAAAGATTCTCTTTACTTGCAAACTCCACTCCATACATATATATGGGTAGGTACCAGCTCCAACTCGGTTTTACAGTGAAAACTGCAGGAACTTCAAACCGGCACTAGGAAACAGACTGAGAAACCAGAGTAAAAGTTTCTCCTGCAACCCGTTCCCTTTGTGCTAGATGAACGAACGTCTCTCCACATGCTCGGTTCTGAGAGATAAGTGTGTGTGAAAGCCTTCTTTCTCGTAGCTTGTTGGGAACACAAAGTTTCTCTTTAGTTGCAAACTCCACTCCATACATATATATGGGGAGGTTCTAGCTCCAACTCGGTTTTACAGTGAAAACTGCCGGAACTTCAAACCGGCTCTAGGAAACAGACAGAGAAACCAGAGTAAAAGTTTCTCCTGCAACCCGTTCCCTTTGTTTTAGATGAACGAACGACTCTACACATGCTCGGTTCTGAGAGATAAGTGTGTGTGAAAGCCGTCCTTCACAGAGCTTGTTGGGAACACAAAGTTTCTCTTCAGTTGTAAACTCCACTCCATACATATTATGGGGAGGTACTAGCTCCAACTCGATTTTACCGTGAAAACTGCAGGAACTTCAAACCGGCACTAGGAAACAGACTGAGAAACCAGAGTAAAAGTTTCTCCTGCAACCCGTTCCCTTTGTGCTAGATGAAAGAACGTCTCTCCACATGCTCGGTTCTGAGAGATAAGTGTGTGTGAAAGCCGTCCTTCACCTAGCTTGTTGGGAACACAAAGTTTCTCTTCAGATGCAAACCCCACTCCATACATATAAATGGGGAGGTACTAGCTCCAACTCGGTTTTACAGTGATAAATGCAGGAAATTCAAACCGGCACTAGGAAACAGACTGAGAAACCAGAGTAAATGTTTCTCCTGCAAACCGTTCAATTTGTGCTAGATGTACGAACGTCTCTCCACATGCTCGGTTCTGAGAGATAAGAGTGTGTGAAAGCCTTCCTTCACCTAGCTTGTTGGGAACACAAAGATTCTCTTCAGTTGCAAACTAAACTCCATACATATCTATGAGGTGGTACTAGCTCCAACTCGGTTTTACAGTGAAAACTGCAGGAACTTCAAACCGGCACTAGGAATCAGTCTGAGAAATCAGAGTAAAAGTTTCCCCTGCAACAAGTTCCCTGTATGCTAGATGAACGAACGTCTCTCCACATGCTCAGTTCTGAGAGATAAGGGTGGGTGAAAGCCTCCCTTCAACTATCTTGTTGGGAACACAAAGATTCTCTTCAGATGCAAACTCCAATCCATACATATATATGAGGAGGTACAAGCTCCAACTCGGTTTTACAGTGAAAACTGCAGGAACTTCAAATCGGCACTAGGAAACAGACTGAGAAACCAGAGTAAATGTTTCTCCTGCAACCCGTTCCCTTTGTGCTAGATGAACGAACGTCTCTCCACATGCTCAGTTCTGAGAGATATGTGTGTGTGAAAGCCGTACTTCACCTAGCTTGTTGGGAACACAAAGTTTCTCTTCATTTGTAAACTCCACTCCATACATATTATGGGGAGGTACTAGCTCCAACTCGGTTTTACAGTGAAAACTGCAGGAACTTCAAACCGGCACTAGGAAACAGACTGAGAAACCAGAGTAAAAGTTTCTCCTGCAACCAATTCCTTTTGTGCTAGATGAAAGAACGTCTCTCCACATGCTCGGTTCTGAGAGATAAGTGTGTATGAAAGCCGTAATTCACCTAGCTTGTTGGGAACACAAAGTTTCTTTTTAGTTGCAAACTCCACTCCATACATATATATGAGGAGGTACAAGCTCCAACTCGGTTTTACAGTGAAAACTGCAGGAACTTCAAATCGGCACTAGGAAACAGACTGAGAAACCAGAGTAAAAGTTTCTCCTGCAACCCGTTCCCTTTGTGCTAGATGAACGAACGTCTCTCCACATGCTCAGTTCTGAGAGATAAGTGTGGGTGAAATCCTTCCTTCACCTATCTTGTAGGGAACAAAAAGATTCTCTTCAGTTGCCAACTCCAATCCATACATATATATGAGGAGGTACTAGCTCCACCTCTGTTTTACAGTGAAAGCTGCAGGAACTACAAACCGGCACTCTTAAACAGACTGATAAACCACAGTAAATGTTTCACCTGCAACCCGTTCCCTTTGTGCTAGATGAATGAACGTCACTGCACATGCTCAGTTCTGAGAGATAAGTGTGTGTGAAAGCCGTCCTTCACCTAGCTTGTTGGGAACACATAGTTTCTCTTCAGTTGCAAACTCCACTCCATACATATATAAGGGGAGGTACTAGCTCCAACTCGGTTTTACAGTGAAATCTGCAGGAACTTCAAACCCGCACTAGGAAACAGACTGAGAATCCAGAGTAATAGTTTCTCCTGCAACACGTTCCCTTTGTGCTAGATGAACGAACGTCTCTCCATAAGCTCGGTTCTGAGAGATAAGTGTGTGTGAAAGCCGTCCTTCACATAGCTTGTTGGGAACACAAAGTTTCTCTTCAGTTGTAAACTCCACTCCATACATATTATGGGGAGGTACTAGCTCCAACTCGGTTTTACAGTGAAATCTGCAGGAACTTCAAACCGGCACTAGGAAACAGACTGAGAAACCAGAGTACAAGTTTCTCCTGCAACCCGTTCCCTTTGTGCTAGATGAAAGAACGTCTCTCCACATGCTCGGTTCTGAGAGATAAGTGTGTGTGAAAGCCTTCCTTCACCCAGCTTGTTGGGAACACAAATATTCTCTTCAGTTGCAAACTCTACTCCATACATATATATGAGGAGGTACTAGCTCCAACTCGGTTTTACAGTGAAAACTGCAGGAACTTCAAACCGGCACTAGGAAACAGACTGAGAAACCAGAGTAAATGTTTCTCCTGCCAACCGTTCCCTTTGTGCTAGATGAACGAACGTCTCTCCACATGCTCGGTTCTGAGAGAAAACTGTGTGTGGAAGCCGTCCTTCACCTAGCTTGTTGGGAACACAAAGTTTCTCTTCAATTGCAAACTCCACTCCATACATATATATGGGGAGGTACTAGCTCCAACTCGGTTTTACAGTGAAATCTGCAGGAACTTCAAACCGGCACTAGGAAAGAGACTGAGAAACCACAGTAAAAGTTTCACCTGCAACCCGTTCCCTTTGTGATAGATGAACGAACGTCACTGCACATGCTCAGTTCTGAGAGATAAGTGTGTGTGAAAGCCGTCCTTCACCTAGCTTGTTGGGAACACAAAGTTTCTCTTCAATTGCAATCTCCACTCCATACATATATATGGGGAGGTACTAGCTCCATCTCGGTTTTACAGTGAAATCTGCAGGAACTTCAAACCCGCACTAGGAAACAGACTGAGAATCCAGAGTAATAGTTTCTCCTGCAACACGTTCCCTTTGTGCTAGATGAACGAACGTCTCTCCATAAGCTTGGTTCTGAGAGATAATTGTGTGTGAAAGCCGTCCTTCACATAGCTTGTTGGGAACACAAAGTTTCTCTTCAGTTGTAAACTCCACTCCATACATATTATGGGGAGGTACTAGCTCCAACTCGGTTTTACAGTGAAATCTGCAGGAACTTCAAACCGGCACTAGGAAACAGACTGAGAAACCAGAGTAAAAGTTTCCCCTGCAACACGTTCCCTTTGTGCTAGATGAAAGAACGTCTCTCCACATGCTCGGTTCTGAGAGATAAGTGTGTGTGAAAGCTTTCCTTCATCTAGCTTGTTGGGAACACAAAGATTCTCTTCAGTTGCAAACTCTACTCCATACATATCTATGAGGAGATACTAGCTCCATCTCGGTTTTACAGTGAAAAATGCAGGAACTTCAAACTGGCACTAGGAATCAGACTGAGAAATCAGAGTAAAAGTTTCTCCTGCAACACGTTCCCTTTGTGCTAGATGAACGAACGTCTCTCCATATGCTCGATTCTGAGAGATAAGTGTGTGTGAAAGCCGTAATTCACCTAGCTTGTTGGGAACACAAAGTTTCTCTTCAGTTGCAAACTCCAATCCATACATATATATGGGGAGGTACTAGCTCCAACTCGGTTTTACCGTGAAAACTGCAGGAACTTCAAACCGGCACTAGGAAACAGACTGAGAAACCAGAGTAAAAGTTTCTCCTGCAACCCGTTCAATTTGTGCTAGATGAAAGAACGTCTCTCCACATGCTCAGTTCTGAGAGATAAGTGTGGGAGAAAGCCTCCCTTCACCTATCTTGTTGGGAACAGAAAGATTCTCTTCAGTTGCAAACTCCAATCCATACATATATATGAGGAGGTACAAGCTCCAAATCGGTTTTACAGTGAAAACTGCAGGAACGTCAAAACGGCACTAGGAAACAGACTGAGAAACCAGAGTAAATGTTTCTCCTGCAACCCGTTCCCTTTGTGCTAGATGAACGAACGTCTCTCCACATGCTCAGTTCTGAGAGATAAGTGTGTGTGAAAGCCGTACTTCACTTAGCTTGTTGGGAACACAAAGTTTCTCTTCAGTTGCAAACTCCACTCCATACATATATATGGGGAGGTACTAGCTCCAACTCGGTTTTACAGTGAAATCTGCAGGAACTTCAAACCGGCACTAGGAAAGAGACTGAGAAACCAGAGTAAAAGTTTCTCCTGCAACTCGTTCCCTTTGTGCTAGATGAACGAACGACTCTCCACATGCTCAGTTCTGAGAGATAAGTGTGGGTGAAAGCCTTCCTTCACCTATCTTGTTGGGAACACAAAGATTCTCTTCAGTTGCCAACTCCAATCCATACATATATATGGGGAGGTACTAGCTCCAACTCGGTTTTACTGTGAAATCTGCAGGAAGTTCAAACCGGCACTAGGAATCAGACTGAGAAACCAGAGTAAAAGTTTCTCCTGCAACCCGTTCCCTTTGTGCTAGATGAACGAACGTCTCTCCACATGCTCGGTTCTGAGAGATAAGTGTGTGTGAAAGCCTTCTTTCTCCTAGCTTGTTGGGAACACAAAGTTTCTCTTTAGTTGCAAACTCCACTCCATACATATATATGGGGGGGTACTAGCTCCAACTCGGTTTTACAGTGAAAACTGCAGGAACTTCAAACCGGCACTAGGAAACAGACTGAGAAACCAGAGTAAAAGTTTCTCCTTCAACCCGTTCCCTTTGTGCTAGATGAAAGAACGTCTCTCCACATGCTCGGTTCTGAGAGATAAGTGTGTGTGAAAGCCGTCCTTCACCTTGCTTGTAGGGAACACAAAGTTTCTCTTCAGTTGTAAACTCCACTCCATACATATTGTGGGGAGGTACTAGCTCCAACTCGGTTTTACAGTGATAAATGCAGGAACTTCAAACCGGCACTAGGAAACAGACTGAGAAACCAGAGTAAAAGTTTCTCCTGCAACCCGTTCCCTTTGTGCTAGATGAAAGAACGTCTCTCCATATGCTCGGTTCTGAGAGATATGTGTGTGTGAAAGCCGTAATTCACCTAGCTTGTTGGGAACACAAAGTTTCTCTTCAGTTGCAAACTCCACTCCATTCATATATATGGGGAGATACTAGCTCCAACTCGGTTTTACAGTGAAAACTGCAGGAACTTCAAACCGGCACTAGGAAACAGACTGAGAAACCAGAGTAAAAGTTTCTCCTGCAACCCGTTCAATTTGTGCTAGATGAACGAACGTCTCTCCACATGCTCAGTTCTGAGAGATATGTGTGTGTGAAAGCCGTACTTCACCTAGCTTGTTGGGAACACAAATATTCTCTTCAGTTGCAAACTCCACTCCATACATATCTATGAGGAGGTACTACTCCAACTCGGTTTTACAGTGAAATCTGCAGGAACTTCAAACCGGCACTAGGAAACAGACTGAGAAACCAGAGTATAAGTTTCTCCTGCAACCCGTTCCCTTTGTGCTAGATGAAAGAACGTCTCTCCACATGCTCGGTTCTGAGAGATAAGTGTGTGTGAAAGCCTTCCTTCACCTAGCTTGTTGGGAACACAAATATTCTCTTCAGTTGCAAACTCTACTCCATACATATCTACGAGGAGGTACTAGCTCCAACTCGGTTTTACAGTGAAAACTGCAGGAACTTCAAACTGGCACTAGGAATCAGACTGAGAAATCAGAGTAAAAGATTCTCCTGCAACACGTTCCCTTTGTGCTAGATGAACGAACGTCTCTCCATATGCTCGATTCTGAGAGATAAGTGTGTGTGAAAGCCGTCCTTCACCTAGCTTGTTGGGAACACATAGTTTCTCTTCAATTGCAAACTCCAATCCATACATATTTATGGGGAGGTACTAGCTCCAACTCGGTTTTACAGTGAAATCTGCAGGAACTTCAAACCGGCACTAGGAAAGAGACTGAGAAACCAGAGTAAAAGTTTCTCCTGCAACTCGTTCCCTTTGTGCTAGATGAACGAACGTCTCTCCACATGCTCAGTTCTGAGAGATAAGTGTGGGTGAAAGCCTTTCTTCACGTATCTTGTTGGGAACACAAAGATTCTCTTCAGTTGCCAACTCCACTCCATACATATATATGGGGAGGTACTAGCGCCAACTCGGTTTTACAGTGAAATCTGCAGGAACTTCAAACCCGCACTAGGAAACAGACTGAGAAACCAGAGTAATAGTTTCTCCTGCAACACGTTCCCTTTGTGCTAGATGAACGAACGTCTCTCCATAAGCTCGGTTCTGAGAGATAAGTGTGTGTGAAACCGTCCTTCCCATAGCTTGTTGGGAACACAAAGTTTCTCTTCAGTTGTAAACTCCACTCCATACATATTATGGGGAGGTACTAGCTCCAACTCGGTTTTACAGTGAAATCTGCAGGAACTTCAAACCGGCACTAGGAAACAGACTGAGAAACCAGAGTATCAGTTTCTCCTGCAACCCGTTCCCTTTGTGCTAGATGAAAGAACGTCTCTCCACATGCTCGGTTCTGAGAGATAAGTGTGTGTGAAAGCCTTCCTCATCTAGCTTGTTGGGAACACAAAGATTCTCTTCAGTTGCAAACTCTACTCCATACATATCTATGAGGAGGTACTAACTCCAACTCGGTTTTACAGTGAAAACTGCAGGAACTTCAAACCGGCACTAGGAATCAGACCGAGAAATCAGAGTAAAAGTTTATCCTGCAACACGTTCCCTTTGTGCTCGATGAACGAACGTCTCTCCATATGCTCGATTCTGAGAGATAAGTGTGTGTTAAAGCCGTAATTCACCTAGCTTGTTGGGAAAACAAAGTTTCTCTTCAGTTGTAAACTCCACTCCATACATATTATGGGGAGGTACTAGATCCAACTCGGTTTTACAGTGAAATCTGCAGGAACTTCAAACCGGCACTAGGAAACAGACTGAGAAACCAGAGTATCAATTTCTCCTGCAACCCGTTCCCTTTGTGCTAGATGAAAGAACGTCTCTCCACATGCTCGGTTCTGAGAGATAAGTGTGTGTGAAAGCCTTCCTCATCTAGCTTGTTGGGAACACAAAGATTCTCTTCAGTTGCAAACTCTACTCCATACATATCTATGAGGAGGTACTAACTCCAACTCGGTTTTACAGTGAAAACTGCAGGAACTTCAAACCGGCACTAGGAATCAGACCGAGAAATCAGAGTAAAAGTTTCTCCTGCAACACGTTCCCTTTGTGCTAGATGAACGAACGTCTCTCCATATGCTCGATTCTGAGAGATAAGTGTGTGTGAAGCCGTAATTCACCTAGCTTGTTGGGAAAACAAAGTTTCTCTTCAGTTGCAAACTCCACTCCATACATATATATGGGGAGGTACTAGCTCCAACTCGGTTTTACAGTGAAAACTGCAGGAACTTCAAACCGGCACAAGGAAACAGACTGAGAAACCAGAGTAAAAGTTTCTCCTGCAACCCGTTCAATTTGTGCTAGATGAACGAACGTCTATCCACATGCTCATTTCTGAGAGATAAGTGTGTGTGAAAGTCGTCTTTCACCTAGCTTGTTGGGAACACAAAGTTTCTCTTCAGTTGCAAACTCCACTCCACACATATATAAGGGGAGGTACTAGCTCCAACTCGGTTTTACAGTGAAATCTGCAGGAACTTCAAACCGGCACTAGGAATGAGACTGAGAAACCAGAGTAAAAGTTTCTCCTGCAACCCGTTCCCTTTGTGCTAGATGAACGAACGTCTCTCCACATGCTCGGTTCTGAGAGATAAGTGTGTGTGAAAGCCTTCTTTCTCCTAGCTTGTTGGGAACACAAAGTTTCTCTTTAGTTGCAAACTCCACTCCATACATATATATGGGGAGGTACTAGCTCCAACTCGGTTTTACAGTGAAAACTGCAGGAACTTCAAACCGGCACTAGGAAACAGACTGAGAAACCAGAGTAAAAGTTTCTCCTTCAACCCGTTCCCTTTGTGCTAGATGAAAGAACGTCTCTCCACATGCTCGGTTCTGAGAGATAAGTGTGTGTGAAAGCCGTCCTTCACCTTGCTTGTAGGGAACACAAAGTTTCTCTTCAGTTGTAAACTCCACTCCATACATATTGTGGGGAGGTACTAGCTCCAACTCGGTTTTACAGTGATAAATGCAGGAACTTCAAACCGGCACTAGGAAACAGACTGAGAAACCAGAGTAAAAGTTTCTCCTGCAACCCGTTCCCTTTGTGCTAGATGAAAGAACGTCTCTCCATATGCTCGGTTCTGAGAGATATGTGTGTGTGAAAGCCGTAATTCACCTAGCTTGTTGGGAACACAAAGTTTCTCTTCAGTTGCAAACTCCACTCCATTCATATATATGGGGAGATACTAGCTCCAACTCGGTTTTACAGTGAAAACTGCAGGAACTTCAAACCGGCACTAGGAAACAGACTGAGAAACCAGAGTATAAGTTTCTCCTGCAAACCGTTCCCTTTGTGCTAGATGAAAGAACGTCTCTCCACATGCTCGGTTCTGAGAGATAAGTGTGTGTGAAAGCCTTCCTTCACCTAGCTTGTTGGGAACACAAATATTCTCTTCAGTTGCAAACTCTACTCCATAGATATCTATGAGGAGGTACTAGCTCCAACTCGGTTTTACAGTGAAAACTGCAGGAACTTCAAACTGGCACTAGGAATCAGACTGAGAAATCAGAGTAAAAGTTTCTCCTGCAACACGTTCCCTTTGTGCTAGATGAACGAACGTCTCTCCATATGCTCGATTCTGAGAGATAAGTGTGTGTGAAAGCCGTCCTTCACCTAGCTTGTTGGGAACACATAGTTTCTCTTCAATTGCAAACTCCAATCCATACATATTTATGGGGAGGTACTAGCTCCAACTCGGTTTTACAGTGAAATCTGCAGGAACTTCAAACCGGCACTAGGAAAGAGACTGAGAAACCAGAGTAAAAGTTTCTCCTGCAACTCGTTCCCTTTGTGCTAGATGAACGAACGTCTCTCCACATGCTCAGTTCTGAGAGATAAGTGTGGGTGAAAGCCTTTCTTCACGTATCTTGTTGGGAACACAAAGATTCTCTTCAGTTGCCAACTCCACTCCATACATATATATGGGGAGGTACTAGCGCCAACTCGGTTTTACAGTGAAATCTGCAGGAACTTCAAACCCGCACTAGGAAACAGACTGAGAAACCAGAGTAATAGTTTCTCCTGCAACCCGTTCCCTTTGTGCTAGATGAACGAACGTCTCTCCACATGCTCGGTTCTGAGAGATAAGTGTGTGTGAAAGCCTTCTTTCTCCTAGCTTGTTGGGAACACAAAGTTTCTCTTTAGTTGCAAACTCCACTCCATACATATATATGGGGAGGTACTAGCTCCAACTCGGTTTTACAGTGAAAACTGCAGGAACTTCAAACCGGCACTAGGAAACAGACTGAGAAACCAGAGTAAAAGTTTCTCCTTCAACCCGTTCCCTTTGTGCTAGATGAAAGAACGTCTCTCCACATGCTCGGTTCTGAGAGATAAGTGTGTGTGAAAGCCGTCCTTCACCTTGCTTGTAGGGAACACAAAGTTTCTCTTCAGTTGTAAACTCCACTCCATACATATTGTGGGGAGGTACTAGCTCCAACTCGGTTTTACAGTGATAAATGCAGGAACTTCAAACCGGCACTAGGAAACAGACTGAGAAACCAGAGTAAAAGTTTCTCCTGCAACCCGTTCCCTTTGTGCTAGATGAAAGAACGTCTCTCCATATGCTCGGTTCTGAGAGATATGTGTGTGTGAAAGCCGTAATTCACCTAGCTTGTTGGGAACACAAAGTTTCTCTTCAGTTGCAAACTCCACTCCACTCATATATATGGGGAGATACTAGCTCCAACTCGGTTTTACAGTGAAAACTGCAGGAACTTCAAACCGGCACTAGGAAACAGACTGAGAAACCAGAGTAAAAGTTTCTCCTGCAACCCGTTCAATTTGTGCTAGATGAACGAACGTCTCTCCACATGCTCAGTTCTGAGAGATATGTGTGTGTGAAAGCCGTACTTCACCTAGCTTGTAGGGAACACAAAGTTTCTTTTTAGTTGCAAACTCCACTCCATACATATCTATGAGGAGGTACTAGCTCCAACTCGGTTTTACAGTGAAATCTGCAGGAACTTCAAACCGGCAATAGGAAACAGACTGAGAAACCAGAGTATAAGTTTCTCCTGCAACCCGTTGCCTTTGTGCTAGATGAAAGAACGTCTCTCCACATGCTCGGTTCTGAGAGATAAGTGTGTGTGAAAGCCTTCCTTCACCTAGCTTGTTGGGAACACAAATATTCTCTTCAGTTGCAAACTCTACTCCATACATATCTATGAGGAGGTACTAGCTCCAACTCGGTTTTACAGTGAAAACTGCAGGAACTTCAAACTGGCACTAGGAATCAGACTGAGAAATCAGAGTAAAAGTTTCTCCTGCAACACGTTCCCTTTGTGCTAGATGAACGAACGTCTCTCCATATGCTCGATTCTGAGAGATAAGTGTGTGTGAAAGCCGTCCTTCACCTAGCTTGTTGGGAACACATAGTTTCTCTTCAATTGCAAACTCCAATCCATACATATTTATGGGGAGGTACTAGCTCCAACTCGGTTTTACAGTGAAATCTGCAGGAACTTCAAACCGGCACTAGGAAAGAGACTGAGAAACCAGAGTAAAAGTTTCTCCTGCAACTCGTTCCCTTTGTGCTAGATGAACGAACGTCTCTCCACATGCTCAGTTCTGAGAGATAAGTGTGGGTGAAAGCCTTTCTTCACGTATCTTGTTGGGAACACAAAGATTCTCTTCAGTTGCCAACTCCACTCCATACATATATATGGGGAGGTACTAGCGCCAACTCGGTTTTACAGTGAAATCTGCAGGAACTTCAAACCCGCACTAGGAAACAGACTGAGAAACCAGAGTAATAGTTTCTCCTGCAACACGTTCCCTTTGTGCTAGATGAACGAACGTCTCTCCATAAGCTCGGTTCTGAGAGATAAGTGTGTGTGAAACCGTCCTTCCCATAGCTTGTTGGGAACACAAAGTTTCTCTTCAGTTGTAAACTCCACTCCATACATATTATGGGGAGGTACTAGCTCCAACTCGGTTTTACAGTGAAATCTGCAGGAACTTCAAACCGGCACTAGGAAACAGACTGAGAAACCAGAGTATCAGTTTCTCCTGCAACCCGTTCCCTTTGTGCTAGATGAAAGAACGTCTCTCCACATGCTCGGTTCTGAGAGATAAGTGTGTGTGAAAGCCTTCCTCATCTAGCTTGTTGGGAACACAAAGATTCTCTTCAGTTGCAAACTCTACTCCATACATATCTATGAGGAGGTACTAACTCCAACTCGGTTTTACAGTGAAAACTGCAGGAACTTCAAACCGGCACTAGGAATCAGACCGAGAAATCAGAGTAAAAGTTTCTCCTGCAACACGTTCCCTTTGTGCTAGATGAACGAACGTCTCTGCATATGCTCGATTCTGAGAGATAAGTGTGTGTGAAAGCCGTAATTCACCTAGCTTGTTGGGAAAACAAAGTTTCTCTTCAGTTGCAAACTCCACTCCATACATATATATGGGGAGGTACAAGCTCCAACTCGGTTTTACAGTGAAAACTGCAGGAACTTCAAACCGGCACAAGGAAACAGACTGAGAAACCAGAGTAAAAGTTTCTCCTGCAACCCGTTCAATTTGTGCTAGATGAACGAACGTCTATCCACATGCTCATTTCTGAGAGATAAGTGTGTGTGAAAGCCGTCCTTCACCTAGCTTGTTGGGAACACAAAGTTTCTTTTTAGTTGCAAACTCCACTCCATACATATATATGGGGATGTTCTAGCTCCAACTCGGTTTTATAGTGAAAACTGCAGGAACTTCAAACCGGCACTAGGAAACAGACTGAGAAACCAGAGTAAATGTTTCTCCTGCAACCCATTCCCTTTGTGCTAGATGAACGAACGTCTCTCCACATGCTCAGTTCTGAGAGATAAGTGTGTGTGAAAGCCGTACTTCACTTAGCTTGTTGGGAACACAAAGTTTCTCTTCAGTTGCAAACACCACTCCATACATATATATGGGGTGGTACTAGCTCCAACTCGGTTTTACAGTGAAATCTGCAGGAACTTCAAAACGGCACTAGGAAAGAGCCTGAGAAACCAGAGTAAAAGTTTCTCCTGCAACTCGTTCCCTTTGTGCTAGATGAACGAACGTCTCTCCACATGCTCAGTTCTGAGAGATATGTGTGGGTGAAAGCCTTCCTTCAACTATCTTGTTGGGAACACAAAGAATCTCTTCAGTTGCCAACTCCAATCCATACATATATATGGGGAGGTACTAGCTCCAACTCGGTTTTACTGTGAAATCTGCAGGAACTTCAAACCGGCACTAGGAATCAGACTGAGAAACCAGAGTAAAAGTTTCCCCTGCAACACGTTCCTTTGTGCTAGATGAACGAACGTCTCTCCATATGCTCGGTTCTGAGAGATAAGTGTGTGTGAAAGCCGTCCTTCACATAGCTTGTTGGGAACACAAAGTTTCTCTTCAGTTGTAAACTCCACTCCATACATATTATGGGGAGGTACTAGCTCCAACTCGGTTTTACAGTGAAATCTGCAGGAACTTCAAAACGGCACTAGGAAACAGACTGAGAATCCAGAGTATAAGTTTCTCCTGCAACCCGTTCCCTTTGTGCTAGATGAAAAACGTCTCTCCACATGCTCGGTTCTGAGAGATAAGTGTGTGTGAAAGCCTTCCTTCACCTAGCTTGTTGGGAACACAAAGATTCTCTTCAGTTGCAAACTCTACTCCATACATATCTATGAGGAGGTACTAGCTCCAACTTGGTTTTACAGTGAAAACTGCAGAAACTTCAAAATGGCACTAGGAATCACACTGAGAAATCAGAGTAAAGTTTCTCCTGCAACACGTTCCCTTTGTGCTAGATGAACGAACGTCTCTCCACATGCTCAGTTCTGAGAGATAAGTGTGGGTGAAAGCCTCCCTTCACCTATCTTGTTGGGAACACAAAGATTCTCTTCAGTTGCAAACTCTACTCCATACATATCTATGAGGAGTACTAGCTCCAACTCGGTTTTACAGTGAAAACTGCAGGAACTTCAAACTGGCACTAGGAATCAGAGTGAGAAATCAGAGTAAAAGTTTCTCCTGCAACACTTTCCCTTTGTGGTAGATGAACGAACGTCTCTCCATATGCTCGATTCTGAGAGATAACTGTGTGTGAAAGCCGTCCTTCACCTAGC
Source organism: Camelus bactrianus (assembly GCF_048773025.1). Classification (NCBI taxonomy): domain Eukaryota; kingdom Metazoa; phylum Chordata; class Mammalia; order Artiodactyla; family Camelidae; genus Camelus; species Camelus bactrianus. The sequence continues at coordinate 3,959,134 of NC_133566.1, forward strand.
TTGTTGGGAACACATAGTTTCTCTTCAATTGCAAACTCCAATCAATACATATATATGGGGAGGTACTAGCTCCAACTCGGTTTTACAGTGAAATCTGCAGGAACTTCAAACCGGCACTAGGAAAGAGACTGAGAAACCAGAGTAAAAGTTTCTCCTGCAACTCGTTCCCTTTGTGCTAGATGAACGAACGTCTCTCCACATGCTCAGTTCTGAGAGATAAGTGTGGGTGAAAGCCTTTCTTCACGTATCTTGTTGGGAACACAAAGATTCTCTTCAGTTGCCAACTCCAATCCATACATATATATGAGGAGGTACTAGCTCCACCTCGGTTTTACAGTGAAAGCTGCAGGAACTTCAAACCGGCACTAGTAAACAGACTGAGAAACCACAGTAAAAGTTTCACCTGCAACCCGTTCCCTTTGTGCTAGATGAACGAACGTCACTGCACATGCTCAGTTCTGAGAGATAAGTGTGTGTGAAAGCCGTCCTTCACCTAGCTTGTTGGGAACACAAAGTTTCTCTTCAATTGCAAACTCCACTCCATACATATATATGGGGAGGTACTAGCTCCAACTCGGTTTTACAGTGAAATCTGCAGGAACTTCAAACCCGCACTAGGAAACAGACTGAGAAACCAGAGTAATAGTTTCTCCTGCAACACGTTCCCTTTGTGCTAGATGAACGAACGTCTCTCCATAAGCTCGGTTCTGAGAGATAAGTGTGTGAAACCGTCCTTCACATAGCTTGTTGGGAACACAAAGTTTCTCTTTAGTTGTAAACTCCACTCCATACATATTATGGGGAGGTACTAGCTCCAACTCGGTTTTACAGTGAAATCTGCAGGAACTTCATACCGGCACTAGGAAACAGACTGAGAAACCAGAGTATCAGTTTCTCCTGCAACCCGTTCCCTTTGTGCTAGATGAAAGAACGTCTCTCCACATGCTCGGTTCTGAGAGATAAGTGTGTGTGAAAGCCTTCCTTCATCTAGCTTGTTGGGAACACAAAGATTCTCTTCAGTTGCAAACTCTACTCCATACATATCTATGAGGAGGTACTAGCTCCAACTCGCTTTTACAGTGAAAACTGCAGGATCTTCAAACTGGCACTAGGAATCAGACTGAGAAATCAGAGTAAAAGTTTCTCCTGCAACACGTTCCCTTTGTGCTAGATGAACGAACGTCTCTCCACATGCTCATTTCTGAGAGATAAGTGTGTGTGAAAGCCGTCCTTCACCTAGCTTGTTGGGAACACAAAGTTTCTTTTTAGTTGAAAACACCACTCCATACATATATATGGGAATGTTCTAGCTCCAACTCGGTTTTATAGTGAAAACGGCAGGAACTTCAAACCGGCACTAGGAAACAGACTGAGAAACCAGAGTAAAAGTTTCTCCTGCAACCAGTTCCCTTTGTGCTAGATGAACGAACGTCTCTCCACATGCTCAGTTCTGAGAGATAAGTGTGGGTGAAAGCCTCCCTTCACCTATCTTGTTGGGAACAGAAAGATTCTCTTCAGTTGCAAACTCCAATCCATACATATATATGAGGAGGTACATGCTCCAACACGGTTTTACAGTGAAAACTGCAGGAACTTCAAATCGGCACTAGGAAACAGACTGAGAAACCAGAGTAAATGTTTCACCTGCAACCCGTTCCCTTTGTGCTAGATGAACGAACGTCTCTCCACATGCTCAGTTCTGAGAGATAAGTGTGTGTGAAAGCCGTACTTCACTTAGCTAGTTGGGAACACAAAGTTTCTCTTCAGTTGCAAACACCACTCCATACATATATATGGGGAGGTACTAGCTCCAACTCGGTTTTACAGTGAAATCTGCAGGAACTTCAAACCGGCACTAGGAAAGAGACTGAGAAACCAGAGTAAAAGTTTCTCCTGCAACTCGTTCCCTTTGTGCTAGATGAACGAACGTCTCTCCACATGCTCAGTTCTGAGAGATAAGTGTGGGTGAAAGCCTTCCTTCACCTATCTTGTTGGGAACACAAAGAATCTCTTCAGTTGCCAACTCCAATCCATACATATATATGGGGAGGTACTAGCTCCAACTCGGTTTTACTGTGAAATCTGCAGGAACTTCAAACCGGCACTAGGAATCAGACTGAGAAACCAGAGTAAAAGTTTCCCCTGCAACACGTTCCTTTGTGCTAGATGAACGAACGTCTCTCCATATGCTCGGTTCTGAGAGATAAGTGTGTGTGAAAGCCGTCCTTCACATAGCTTGTTGGGAACACAAAGTTTCTCTTCAGTTGTAAACTCCACTCCATACATATTATGGGGAGGTACTAGCTCCAACTCGGTTTTACAGTGAAATCTGCAGGAACTTCAAACCGGCACTAGGAAACAGACTGAGAAACCAGAGTATAAGTTTCTCCTGCAACCCGTTCCCTTTGTGCTAGATGAAAAACGTCTCTCCACATGCTCGGTTCTGAGAGATAAGTGTGTGTGAAAGCCTTCCTTCACCTAGCTTGTTGGGAACACAAAGATTCTCTTCAATTGCAAACACCAATCCATACATATATATGAGGAGGTACTAGCTCCAACTCGGTTTTACAGTGAAAACTGCAGGAACTTCAAACCGGCACTAGGAAACAGACTGAGAAACCAGAGTAAATATTCCTCCTGCAACCCGTTCCCTTTGTGCAAGATGAACGAACGTCTCTCCACATGCTCGGTTCTGAGAGATAAGTGTGTGTGAAAGCCGTCCTTCACCTAGCTTGTTGGGAACACAAAGTTTCTCTTCATTTGCAAACTCCACTCCATACATATATATGGGGAAGTACTAGCTCAAACTCTGTTTTACAGTGAAAAATGCAGGAACTTCAAACCGGCACTAGGAAACAGACTGAGCAACAAGAGTAAAGATTTCTCCTGCAACCCGTTCCATTTGTGCTAGATGAACGAACGTCTCTCCACATGCTCAGATCTGAGAGATAAGTGTGTGTGAAAGCCGTCCTTCACCTAGCTTGTTGGGAACACAAAGTTTCTTTTTAGTTGAAAACTCCACTCCATACATATATATGGGAATGTTCTAGCTCCAACTCGGTTTTATAGTGAAAACGGCAGGAACTTCAAACCGGCACTAGGAAACAGACTGAGAAACCAGAGTAAAAGTTTCTCCTGCAACCAGTTCCCTTTGTGCTAGATGAACGAACGTCTCTCCACATGCTCAGTTCTGAGAGATAAGTGTGGGTGAAAGCCTCCCTTCACCTATCTTGTTGGGAACAGAAAGATTCTCTTCAGTTGCAAACTCCAATCCATACATATATATGAGGAGGTACATGCTCCAACACGGTTTTACAGTGAAAACTGCAGGAACTTCAAATCGGCACTAGGAAACAGACTGAGAAACCAGAGTAAATGTTTCACCTGCAACCCGTTCCCTTTGTGCTAGATGAACGAACGTCTCTCCACATGCTCAGTTCTGAGAGATAAGTGTGTGTGAAAGCCGTACTTCACTTAGCTAGTTGGGAACACAAAGTTTCTCTTCAGTTGCAAACACCACTCCATACATATATATGGGGAGGTACTAGCTCCAACTCGGTTTTACAGTGAAATCTGCAGGAACTTCAAACCGGCACTAGGAAAGAGACTGAGAAACCAGAGTAAAAGTTTCTCCTGCAACTCGTTCCCTTTGTGCTAGATGAACGAACGTCTCTCCACATGCTCAGTTCTGAGAGATAAGTGTGGGTGAAAGCCTTCCTTCACCTATCTTGTTGGGAACACAAAGAATCTCTTCAGTTGCCAACTCCAATCCATACATATATATGGGGAGGTACTAGCTCCAACTCGGTTTTACAGTGAAATCTGCAGGAACTTCAAACCGGCACTAGGAAACAGACTGAGCAACAAGAGTAAAGATTTCTCCTGCAACCCGTTCCATTTGTGCTAGATGAACGAACGTCTCTCCACATGCTCAGATCTGAGAGATAAGTGTGTGTGAAAGCCGTCCTTCACCTAGCTTGTTGGGAACACAAAGTTTCTTTTTAGTTGAAAACTCCACTCCATACATATATATGGGAATGTTCTAGCTCCAACTCGGTTTTATAGTGAAAACGGCAGGAACTTCAAACCGGCACTAGGAAACAGACTGAGAAACCAGAGTAAAAGTTTCTCCTGCAACCAGTTCCCTTTGTGCTAGATGAACGAACGTCTCTCCACATGCTCAGTTCTGAGAGATAAGTGTGGGTGAAAGCCTCCCTTCACCTATCTTGTTGGGAACAGAAAGATTCTCTTCAGTTGCAAACTCCAATCCATACATATATATGAGGAGGTACATGCTCCAACACGGTTTTACAGTGAAAACTGCAGGAACTTCAAATCGGCACTAGGAAACAGACTGAGAAACCAGAGTAAATGTTTCACCTGCAACCCGTTCCCTTTGTGCTAGATGAACGAACGTCTCTCCACATGCTCAGTTCTGAGAGATAAGTGTGTGTGAAAGCCGTACTTCACTTAGCTAGTTGGGAACACAAAGTTTCTCTTCAGTTGCAAACACCACTCCATACATATATATGGGGAGGTACTAGCTCCAACTCGGTTTTACAGTGAAATCTGCAGGAACTTCAAACCGGCACTAGGAAAGAGACTGAGAAACCAGAGTAAAAGTTTCTCCTGCAACTCGTTCCCTTTGTGCTAGATGAACGAACGTCTCTCCACATGCTCAGTTCTGAGAGATAAGTGTGGGTGAAAGCCTCCCTTCACCTATCTTGTTGGGAACACAAAGATTCTCTTCAGTTGCAAACTCTACTCCATACATATCTATGAGGAGGTACTAGCTCCAACTCGGTTTTACAGTGAAAACTGCAGGAACTTCAAACTGGCACTAGGAATCAGAGTGAGAAATCAGAGTAAAAGTTTCTCCTGCAACACTTTCCCTTTGTGGTAGATGAACGAACGTCTCTCCATATGCTCAGTTCTGAGAGATAACTGTGTGTGAAAGCCGTCCTTCACCTAGCTTGTTGGGAACACATAGTTTCTCTTCAATTGCAAACTCCAATCAATACATATATATGGGGAGGTACTAGCTCCAACTCGGTTTTACAGTGAAATCTGCAGGAACTTCAAACCGGCACTAGGAAAGAGACTGAGAAACCAGAGTAAAAGTTTCTCCTGCAACTCGTTCCCTTTGTGCTAGATGAACGAACGTCTCTCCACATGCTCAGTTCTGAGAGATAAGTGTGTGTGAAAGCCTTTCTTCACGTATCTTGTTGGGAACACAAAGATTCTCTTCAGTTGCCAACTCCAATCCATACATATATATGAGGAGGTACTAGCTCCACCTCGGTTTTACAGTGAAAGCTGCAGGAACTTCAAACCGGCACTAGTAAACAGACTGAGAAACCACAGTAAAAGTTTCACCTGCAACCCGTTCCCTTTGTGCTAGATGAACGAACGTCACTGCACATGCTCAGTTCTGAGAGATAAGTGTGTGTGAAAGCCGTCCTTCACCTAGCTTGTTGGGAACACAAAGTTTCTTTTTAGTTGAAAACACCACTCCATACATATATATGGGAATGTTCTAGCTCCAACTCGGTTTTATAGTGAAAACGGCAGGAACTTCAAACCGGCACTAGGAAACAGACTGAGAAACCAGAGTAAAAGTTTCTCCTGCAACCAGTTCCCTTTGTGCTAGATGAACGAACGTCTCTCCACATGCTCAGTTCTGAGAGATAAGTGTGGGTGAAAGCCTCCCTTCACCTATCTTGTTGGGAACAGAAAGATTCTCTTCAGTTGCAAACTCCAATCCATACATATATATGAGGAGGTACATGCTCCAACACGGTTTTACAGTGAAAACTGCAGGAACTTCAAATCGGCACTAGGAAACAGACTGAGAAACCAGAGTAAATGTTTCACCTGCAACCCGTTCCCTTTGTGCTAGATGAACGAACGTCTCTCCACATGCTCAGTTCTGAGAGATAAGTGTGTGTGAAAGCCGTACTTCACTTAGCTAGTTGGGAACACAAAGTTTCTCTTCAGTTGCAAACACCACTCCATACATATATATGGGGAGGTACTAGCTCCAACTCGGTTTTACAGTGAAATCTGCAGGAACTTCAAACCGGCACTAGGAAAGAGACTGAGAAACCAGAGTAAAAGTTTCTCCTGCAACTCGTTCCCTTTGTGCTAGATGAACGAACGTCTCTCCACATGCTCAGTTCTGAGAGATAAGTGTGGGTGAAAGCCTTCCTTCACCTATCTTGTTGGGAACACAAAGAATCTCTTCAGTTGCCAACTCCAATCCATACATATATATGAGGAGGTACTAGCTCCAACTCGGTTTTACTGTGAAATCTGCAGGAACTTCAAACCGGCACTAGGAATCAGACTGAGAAACCAGAGTAAAAGTTTCCCCTGCAACACGTTCCTTTGTGCTAGATGAACGAACGTCTCTCCATATGCTCGGTTCTGAGAGATAAGTGTGTGTGAAAGCCGTCCTTCACATAGCTTGTTGGGAACACAAAGTTTCTCTTCAGTTGTAAACTCCACTCCATACATATTATGGGGAGGTACTAGCTCCAACTCGGTTTTACAGTGAAATCTGCAGGAACTTCAAACCGGCACTAGGAAACAGACTGAGAAACCAGAGTATAAGTTTCTCCTGCAACCCGTTCCCTTTGTGCTAGATGAAAAACGTCTCTCCACATGCTCGGTTCTGAGAGATAAGTGTGTGTGAAAGCCTTCCTTCACCTAGCTTGTTGGGAACACAAAGATTCTCTTCAATTGCAAACACCAATCCATACATATATATGAGGAGGTACTAGCTCCAACTCGGTTTTACAGTGAAAACTGCAGGAACTTCAAACCGGCACTAGGAAACAGACTGAGAAACCAGAGTAAATATTCCTCCTGCAACCCGTTCCCTTTGTGCAAGATGAACGAACGTCTCTCCACATGCTCGGTTCTGAGAGATAAGTGTGTGTGAAAGCCGTCCTTCACCTAGCTTGTTGGGAACACAAAGTTTCTCTTCATTTGCAAACTCCACTCCATACATATATATGGGGAAGTACTAGCTCAAACTCTGTTTTACAGTGAAAAATGCAGGAACTTCAAACCGGCACTAGGAAACAGACTGAGCAACAAGAGTAAAGATTTCTCCTGCAACCCGTTCCATTTGTGCTAGATGAACGAACGTCTCTCCACATGCTCAGATCTGAGAGATAAGTGTGTGTGAAAGCCGTCCTTCACCTAGCTTGTTGGGAACACAAAGTTTCTTTTTAGTTGAAAACTCCACTCCATACATATATATGGGAATGTTCTAGCTCCAACTCGGTTTTATAGTGAAAACGGCAGGAACTTCAAACCGGCACTAGGAAACAGACTGAGAAACCAGAGTAAAAGTTTCTCCTGCAACCAGTTCCCTTTGTGCTAGATGAACGAACGTCTCTCCACATGCTCAGTTCTGAGAGATAAGTGTGGGTGAAAGCCTCCCTTCACCTATCTTGTTGGGAACAGAAAGATTCTCTTCAGTTGCAAACTCCAATCCATACATATATATGAGGAGGTACATGCTCCAACACGGTTTTACAGTGAAAACTGCAGGAACTTCAAATCGGCACTAGGAAACAGACTGAGAAACCAGAGTAAATGTTTCACCTGCAACCCGTTCCCTTTGTGCTAGATGAACGAACGTCTCTCCACATGCTCAGTTCTGAGAGATAAGTGTGTGTGAAAGCCGTACTTCACTTAGCTAGTTGGGAACACAAAGTTTCTCTTCAGTTGCAAACACCACTCCATACATATATATGGGGAGGTACTAGCTCCAACTCGGTTTTACAGTGAAATCTGCAGGAACTTCAAACCGGCACTAGGAAAGAGACTGAGAAACCAGAGTAAAAGTTTCTCCTGCAACTCGTTCCCTTTGTGCTAGATGAACGAACGTCTCTCCACATGCTCAGTTCTGAGAGATAAGTGTGGGTGAAAGCCTTCCTTCACCTATCTTGTTGGGAACACAAAGAATCTCTTCAGTTGCCAACTCCAATCCATACATATATATGGGGAGGTACTAGCTCCAACTCGGTTTTACAGTGAAATCTGCAGGAACTTCAAACCGGCACTAGGAAACAGACTGAGCAACAAGAGTAAAGATTTCTCCTGCAACCCGTTCCATTTGTGCTAGATGAACGAACGTCTCTCCACATGCTCAGATCTGAGAGATAAGTGTGTGTGAAAGCCGTCCTTCACCTAGCTTGTTGGGAACACAAAGTTTCTTTTTAGTTGAAAACTCCACTCCATACATATATATGGGAATGTTCTAGCTCCAACTCGGTTTTATAGTGAAAACGGCAGGAACTTCAAACCGGCACTAGGAAACAGACTGAGAAACCAGAGTAAAAGTTTCTCCTGCAACCAGTTCCCTTTGTGCTAGATGAACGAACGTCTCTCCACATGCTCAGTTCTGAGAGATAAGTGTGGGTGAAAGCCTCCCTTCACCTATCTTGTTGGGAACAGAAAGATTCTCTTCAGTTGCAAACTCCAATCCATACATATATATGAGGAGGTACATGCTCCAACACGGTTTTACAGTGAAAACTGCAGGAACTTCAAATCGGCACTAGGAAACAGACTGAGAAACCAGAGTAAATGTTTCACCTGCAACCCGTTCCCTTTGTGCTAGATGAACGAACGTCTCTCCACATGCTCAGTTCTGAGAGATAAGTGTGTGTGAAAGCCGTACTTCACTTAGCTAGTTGGGAACACAAAGTTTCTCTTCAGTTGCAAACACCACTCCATACATATATATGGGGAGGTACTAGCTCCAACTCGGTTTTACAGTGAAATCTGCAGGAACTTCAAACCGGCACTAGGAAAGAGACTGAGAAACCAGAGTAAAAGTTTCTCCTGCAACTCGTTCCCTTTGTGCTAGATGAACGAACGTCTCTCCACATGCTCAGTTCTGAGAGATAAGTGTGGGTGAAAGCCTCCCTTCACCTATCTTGTTGGGAACACAAAGATTCTCTTCAGTTGCAAACTCTACTCCATACATATCTATGAGGAGGTACTAGCTCCAACTCGGTTTTACAGTGAAAACTGCAGGAACTTCAAACTGGCACTAGGAATCAGAGTGAGAAATCAGAGTAAAAGTTTCTCCTGCAACACTTTCCCTTTGTGGTAGATGAACGAACGTCTCTCCATATGCTCGATTCTGAGAGATAACTGTGTGTGAAAGCCGTCCTTCACCTAGCTTGTTGGGAACACATAGTTTCTCTTCAATTGCAAACTCCAATCAATACATATATATGGGGAGGTACTAGCTCCAACTCGGTTTTACAGTGAAATCTGCAGGAACTTCAAACCGGCACTAGGAAAGAGACTGAGAAACCAGAGTAAAAGTTTCTCCTGCAACTCGTTCCCTTTGTGCTAGATGAACGAACGTCTCTCCACATGCTCAGTTCTGAGAGATAAGTGTGGGTGAAAGCCTTTCTTCACGTATCTTGTTGGGAACACAAAGATTCTCTTCAGTTGCCAACTCCAATCCATACATATATATGAGGAGGTACTAGCTCCACCTCGGTTTTACAGTGAAAGCTGCAGGAACTTCAAACCGGCACTAGTAAACAGACTGAGAAACCACAGTAAAAGTTTCACCTGCAACCCGTTCCCTTTGTGCTAGATGAACGAACGTCACTGCACATGCTCAGTTCTGAGAGATAAGTGTGTGTGAAAGCCGTCCTTCACCTAGCTTGTTGGGAACACAAAGTTTCTCTTCAATTGCAAACTCCACTCCATACATATATATGGGGAGGTACTAGCTCCAACTCGGTTTTACAGTGAAATCTGCAGGAACTTCAAACCCGCACTAGGAAACAGACTGAGAAACCAGAGTAATAGTTTCTCCTGCAACACGTTCCCTTTGTGCTAGATGAACGAACGTCTCTCCATAAGCTCGGTTCTGAGAGATAAGTGTGTGAAACCGTCCTTCACATAGCTTGTTGGGAACACAAAGTTTCTCTTTAGTTGTAAACTCCACTCCATACATATTATGGGGAGGTACTAGCTCCAACTCGGTTTTACAGTGAAATCTGCAGGAACTTCATACCGGCACTAGGAAACAGACTGAGAAACCAGAGTATCAGTTTCTCCTGCAACCCGTTCCCTTTGTGCTAGATGAAAGAACGTCTCTCCACATGCTCGGTTCTGAGAGATAAGTGTGTGTGAAAGCCTTCCTTCATCTAGCTTGTTGGGAACACAAAGATTCTCTTCAGTTGCAAACTCTACTCCATACATATCTATGAGGAGGTACTAGCTCCAACTCGCTTTTACAGTGAAAACTGCAGGATCTTCAAACTGGCACTAGGAATCAGACTGAGAAATCAGAGTAAAAGTTTCTCCTGCAACACGTTCCCTTTGTGCTAGATGAACGAACGTCTCTCCACATGCTCATTTCTGAGAGATAAGTGTGTGTGAAAGCCGTCCTTCACCTAGCTTGTTGGGAACACAAAGTTTCTTTTTAGTTGAAAACACCACTCCATACATATATATGGGAATGTTCTAGCTCCAACTCGGTTTTATAGTGAAAACGGCAGGAACTTCAAACCGGCACTAGGAAACAGACTGAGAAACCAGAGTAAAAGTTTCTCCTGCAACCAGTTCCCTTTGTGCTAGATGAACGAACGTCTCTCCACATGCTCAGTTCTGAGAGATAAGTGTGGGTGAAAGCCTCCCTTCACCTATCTTGTTGGGAACAGAAAGATTCTCTTCAGTTGCAAACTCCAATCCATACATATATATGAGGAGGTACATGCTCCAACACGGTTTTACAGTGAAAACTGCAGGAACTTCAAATCGGCACTAGGAAACAGACTGAGAAACCAGAGTAAATGTTTCACCTGCAACCCGTTCCCTTTGTGCTAGATGAACGAACGTCTCTCCACATGCTCAGTTCTGAGAGATAAGTGTGTGTGAAAGCCGTACTTCACTTAGCTAGTTGGGAACACAAAGTTTCTCTTCAGTTGCAAACACCACTCCATACATATATATGGGGAGGTACTAGCTCCAACTCGGTTTTACAGTGAAATCTGCAGGAACTTCAAACCGGCACTAGGAAAGAGACTGAGAAACCAGAGTAAAAGTTTCTCCTGCAACTCGTTCCCTTTGTGCTAGATGAACGAACGTCTCTCCACATGCTCAGTTCTGAGAGATAAGTGTGGGTGAAAGCCTTCCTTCACCTATCTTGTTGGGAACACAAAGAATCTCTTCAGTTGCCAACTCCAATCCATACATATATATGGGGAGGTACTAGCTCCAACTCGGTTTTACTGTGAAATCTGCAGGAACTTCAAACCGGCACTAGGAATCAGACTGAGAAACCAGAGTAAAAGTTTCCCCTGCAACACGTTCCTTTGTGCTAGATGAACGAACGTCTCTCCATATGCTCGGTTCTGAGAGATAAGTGTGTGTGAAAGCCGTCCTTCACATAGCTTGTTGGGAACACAAAGTTTCTCTTCAGTTGTAAACTCCACTCCATACATATTATGGGGAGGTACTAGCTCCAACTCGGTTTTACAGTGAAATCTGCAGGAACTTCAAACCGGCACTAGGAAACAGACTGAGAAACCAGAGTATAAGTTTCTCCTGCAACCCGTTCCCTTTGTGCTAGATGAAAAACGTCTCTCCACATGCTCGGTTCTGAGAGATAAGTGTGTGTGAAAGCCTTCCTTCACCTAGCTTGTTGGGAACACAAAGATTCTCTTCAATTGCAAACACCAATCCATACATATATATGAGGAGGTACTAGCTCCAACTCGGTTTTACAGTGAAAACTGCAGGAACTTCAAACCGGCACTAGGAAACAGACTGAGAAACCAGAGTAAATATTCCTCCTGCAACCCGTTCCCTTTGTGCAAGATGAACGAACGTCTCTCCACATGCTCGGTTCTGAGAGATAAGTGTGTGTGAAAGCCGTCCTTCACCTAGCTTGTTGGGAACACAAAGTTTCTCTTCATTTGCAAACTCCACTCCATACATATATATGGGGAAGTACTAGCTCAAACTCTGTTTTACAGTGAAAAATGCAGGAACTTCAAACCGGCACTAGGAAACAGACTGAGCAACAAGAGTAAAGATTTCTCCTGCAACCCGTTCCATTTGTGCTAGATGAACGAACGTCTCTCCACATGCTCAGATCTGAGAGATAAGTGTGTGTGAAAGCCGTCCTTCACCTAGCTTGTTGGGAACACAAAGTTTCTTTTTAGTTGAAAACTCCACTCCATACATATATATGGGAATGTTCTAGCTCCAACTCGGTTTTATAGTGAAAACGGCAGGAACTTCAAACCGGCACTAGGAAACAGACTGAGAAACCAGAGTAAAAGTTTCTCCTGCAACCAGTTCCCTTTGTGCTAGATGAACGAACGTCTCTCCACATGCTCAGTTCTGAGAGATAAGTGTGGGTGAAAGCCTCCCTTCACCTATCTTGTTGGGAACAGAAAGATTCTCTTCAGTTGCAAACTCCAATCCATACATATATATGAGGAGGTACATGCTCCAACACGGTTTTACAGTGAAAACTGCAGGAACTTCAAATCGGCACTAGGAAACAGACTGAGAAACCAGAGTAAATGTTTCACCTGCAACCCGTTCCCTTTGTGCTAGATGAACGAACGTCTCTCCACATGCTCAGTTCTGAGAGATAAGTGTGTGTGAAAGCCGTACTTCACTTAGCTAGTTGGGAACACAAAGTTTCTCTTCAGTTGCAAACACCACTCCATACATATATATGGGGAGGTACTAGCTCCAACTCGGTTTTACAGTGAAATCTGCAGGAACTTCAAACCGGCACTAGGAAAGAGACTGAGAAACCAGAGTAAAAGTTTCTCCTGCAACTCGTTCCCTTTGTGCTAGATGAACGAACGTCTCTCCACATGCTCAGTTCTGAGAGATAAGTGTGGGTGAAAGCCTTCCTTCACCTATCTTGTTGGGAACACAAAGAATCTCTTCAGTTGCCAACTCCAATCCATACATATATATGGGGAGGTACTAGCTCCAACTCGGTTTTACAGTGAAATCTGCAGGAACTTCAAACCGGCACTAGGAAACAGACTGAGCAACAAGAGTAAAGATTTCTCCTGCAACCCGTTCCATTTGTGCTAGATGAACGAACGTCTCTCCACATGCTCAGATCTGAGAGATAAGTGTGTGTGAAAGCCGTCCTTCACCTAGCTTGTTGGGAACACAAAGTTTCTTTTTAGTTGAAAACTCCACTCCATACATATATATGGGAATGTTCTAGCTCCAACTCGGTTTTATAGTGAAAACGGCAGGAACTTCAAACCGGCACTAGGAAACAGACTGAGAAACCAGAGTAAAAGTTTCTCCTGCAACCAGTTCCCTTTGTGCTAGATGAACGAACGTCTCTCCACATGCTCAGTTCTGAGAGATAAGTGTGGGTGAAAGCCTCCCTTCACCTATCTTGTTGGGAACAGAAAGATTCTCTTCAGTTGCAAACTCCAATCCATACATATATATGAGGAGGTACATGCTCCAACACGGTTTTACAGTGAAAACTGCAGGAACTTCAAATCGGCACTAGGAAACAGACTGAGAAACCAGAGTAAATGTTTCACCTGCAACCCGTTCCCTTTGTGCTAGATGAACGAACGTCTCTCCACATGCTCAGTTCTGAGAGATAAGTGTGTGTGAAAGCCGTACTTCACTTAGCTAGTTGGGAACACAAAGTTTCTCTTCAGTTGCAAACACCACTCCATACATATATATGGGGAGGTACTAGCTCCAACTCGGTTTTACAGTGAAATCTGCAGGAACTTCAAACCGGCACTAGGAAAGAGACTGAGAAACCAGAGTAAAAGTTTCTCCTGCAACTCGTTCCCTTTGTGCTAGATGAACGAACGTCTCTCCACATGTTCAGTTCTGAGAGATAAGTGTGGGTGAAAGCCTTCCTTCACCTATCTTGTTGGGAACACAAAGAATCTCTTCAGTTGCCAACTCCAATCCATACATATATATGGGGAGGTACTAGCTCCAACTCGGTTTTACTGTGAAATCTGCAGGAACTTCAAACCGGCACTAGGAATCAGACTGAGAAACCAGAGTAAAAGTTTCCCCTGCAACACGTTCCTTTGTGCTAGATGAACGAACGTCTCTCCATATGCTCGGTTCTGAGAGATAAGTGTGTGTGAAAGCCGTCCTTCACATAGCTTGTTGGGAACACAAAGTTTCTCTTCAGTTGTAAACTCCACTCCATACATATTATGGGGAGGTACTAGCTCCAACTCGGTTTTACAGTGAAATCTGCAGGAACTTCAAACCGGCACTAGGAAACAGACTGAGAAAGCAGAGTATAAGTTTCTCCTGCAACCCGTTCCCTTTGTGCTAGATGAAAAACGTCTCTCCACATGCTCGGTTCTGAGAGATAAGTGTGTGTGAAAGCCTTCCTTCACCTAGCTTGTTGGGAACACAAAGATTCTCTTCAATTGCAAACACCAATCCATACATATATATGAGGAGGTACTAGCTCCAACTCGGTTTTACAGTGAAAACTGCAGGAACTTCAAACCGGCACTAGGAAACAGACTGAGAAACCAGAGTAAATATTCCTCCTGCAACCCGTTCCCTTTGTGCAAGATGAACGAACGTCTCTCCACATGCTCGGTTCTGAGAGATAAGTGTGTGTGAAAGCCGTCCTTCACCTAGCTTGTTGGGAACACAAAGTTTCTCTTCATTTGCAAACTCCACTCCATACATATATATGGGGAAGTACTAGCTCAAACTCTGTTTTACAGTGAAAAATGCAGGAACTTCAAACCGGCACTAGGAAACAGACTGAGCAACAAGAGTAAAGATTTCTCCTGCAACCCGTTCCATTTGTGCTAGATGAACGAACGTCTCTCCACATGCTCAGATCTGAGAGATAAGTGTGTGTGAAAGCCTTCTTTCTCCTAGCTTGATGGGAACACAAAGTTTCTCTTTAGTTGCAAACTCCACTCCATACATATATATGGGAAGGTACTAGCTCCAACTCGGTTTTATAGTGAAAACTGCAGGAACTTCAAACCGGCACTAGGAAACAGACTGAGAAACTAGAGTAAAAGTTTCTCCTGCAACCCGTTCCCTTTTTGGTAGATGAAAGAACGTCTCTCCACATGCTCGGTTCTGAGAGATAAATGTGTGTGAAAGCCGTCTTTCACCTTGCTTGTTGGGAACACAAAGTTTCTCTTCAGTTGCAAACTCCACTCCATACATATATATGAGGAGGTACTAGCACCAACTCGGTTTTACAGTGATAAATGCAGGAACTTCAAACCGGCACTAGGAAACAGACTGAGAAACCAGAGTAAATGTTTCTCCTGCAAACCGTTCCTTTGTGCTAGATGAACGAACGTCTCTCCACATGCTCAGTTCTGAGAGATAAGTGTGTGTGAAAGCCTTCCTTCACCTAGCTTGTTGGGAACACAAAGATTCTCTTCAGTTGCAAACTCCACTCCAAACATATAAATGAGGAGGTACTAGCTCCAACTCTGTTTTACAGTGAAAACTGCAGGAACTTCAAACCGGCACTAGGAATCAGACTGAGAAATCAGAGTAAAAGTTTCTCCTGCAACACGTTCCCTTTGTGCTAGATGAACCAACGTCTCTCCACATGCTCAGTTCTGAGAGATAAATGTGGGTGAAAGCATCCCTTCACCTATCTTGTTGGGAACACAAAGATTCTCTTCATTTGCAAACACCAATCCATACATATATATGAGGAGGTACTAGCTCCAACTCGCTTTTACAGTGAAAACTGCATGAAATTCAAATCGGCACAAGGAAACAGACTGAGAAACCAGAGTAAAAGTTTCTCCTGCAACCCCTTCCCTTTGTGCTAGATGAACGAACGTCTCTCCACATGCTCAGTTCTGAGAGATAAGTGTGTGTGAAAGCCGTTCTTCAACTAGCTTGTTGGGAACACAAAGTTTCTCTTCAGTTGCAAACTCCACTCCACACATATATAAGGGGAGGTACTAGCTCCAACTCGGTTTTACAGTGAAATCTGCAGGAACTTCAAACCGGCACTAGGAAAGAGACTGAGAAACCAGAGTAAAAGTTTCTCCTGCAACCCGTTCCCTTTTTGCAAGATGAACAAACGTCTCTCCACCTGCTCAGATCTGAGAGATAAGTGTGTGTGAAAGCCGTCCTTCACCTAGCTTGTTGGGAACACAAAGTTTCTCTTCAGTTGCAAACTCCACTCCATACATATATAAGGGGAGGTACTAGCTCCAACTCGGTTTTACAGTGAAATCTGCAGGAACTTCAAACCGGCACTAGGAAAGAGATTGAGAAACCAGAGTAAAAGTTTCTCCTGCAACCCGTTCCCTTTGTGCTAGATGAACGAACGTCTCTCCACCTTCTCGGTTCTGAAAGATAAGTGTGTGTGAAAGCTGTCCTTCACCTAACTTTTTGGGAACACAAAGATTCTTTTCAGTTGCAAACCCCAATTCCATACATATATATGGGGAGGTACTAGCTCCAACTCGGTTTTACAGTGAAAACTGCAGGAACTTCAAACCGGCAATAGGAAACAGACTGAGAAACCAGAGTAAAAGTTTCTCCTGCAATCCGTTCCCTTTGAGCTAGATGAACGAACGTCTCTCCACTTGCTCATTTCTGAGAGATAAGTGTGTGTGAAAGCCGTACTTCACCTAGCTTGTTGGGAACACAAAGATTCTCTTTAGTTGCAAACTCCACCCCATACATATATATGTGGAGGTACTAGCTCCAACTCGGTTTTACAGTGAAAACTGCAGGAACTTCAAACCGGCACTAGGAAACAGACTGAGAAACCAGAGTAAATGTTTCTCCTGCTACCCGTTCCCTTTGTGCTAGATGAAAGAACGTCTCTCCACATGCTCGGTTCTGAGAGATAAGTGTGTGTGAAAGCCGTCCTTCACCTAGCTTGTTGGGAACACAAAGTTTCTCTTCAGTTGCAAACTCCACTCCATACATATATAAGGGGAGGTACTAGCTCCAACTCGGTTTTACAGTGAAATCTGCAGGAACTTCAAACCGGAACTAGGAAACAGGCTGAGAAACCAGAGTAAAATTTTCTCCTGCAACCCGTTCCCTTTGAGCTAGATGAACGAACGTCTCGCCACTTGCTCATTTCTGAGAGATAAGTGTGTGTGAATGCCGTACTTCACCTAGCTTGTTGGGAACACAAAGTTTCTCTTTAGTTGCAAACTCCACTCCATACATATATATGGGGAGGTTCTAGCTCCAACTCGGTTTTACAGTGAAAATTGCCTTAAATTCAAACCGGCTCTAGGAAACAGACTGAGAAACCAGAGTAAAAGTTTCTCCTGCAACCCGTTCCCTTTGTGCTAGATGAACGAACGACTCTCCACATGCTCGTTTCTGAGAGATAAGTGTGTGTGAAAGCCGTCCTTCACATAGCTTGTTGGGAACACAAAGTTTCTCTTCAGTAGTAAACTCCACTCCATACATATTATGGGGTGGTACTAGCTCCAACTCGGTTTTACAGTGAAAACTGCAGGAACTTCAAACCGGCACTAGGAAACAGACTGAGAAACCAGAGTAAAAGTTTCTCCTGCAACACGTTCCCTTTGTGCTAGATGAAAGAACGTCTCTCCACATGCTCGGTTCTGAGAGATAAGTGTGTGTGAAAGCCGTCCTTCAACTAGCTTGTTGGGAACAAAAAGTTTCTCTTCAGTTGCAAACCCCACTCCATACATATATATGGGGAGGTACTAGCTCCAACTCGGTTTTACAGTGATAAATGCAGGAACTTCAAACCGGCACTAGGAAACAGACTGAGAAACCAGAGTAAATATTCCTCCTGCAACCCGTTCCCTTTTTGCAAGGTGAACGAACGTCTCTCCACCTGCTCGGTTCTGAGAGATAATTGTGTGTGAAAGCCGTCCTTCACCTAGCTTGTTGGGAACACAAAGTTTCTCTTCAGTTGCAAACTCCACTCCATACATATATATGGGGAAATACTAGCTCAAACTCGGTTTTACAGTGAAAAATGCAGGAACTTCAAACCGGCACTAGGAAACAGACTGAGCAACCAGAGTAAAGATTTCTCCTGCAACCCGTTCCATTTGTGCTAGATGAACGAACGTCTCTCCACATGCTCAGATCTGAGAGATAAGTGTGTGTGAAAGCCGTCCTTCACCTAGCTTGTTGGGAACACAAAGTTTCTCTTCAGTTGCAAACTCCACTCCACACATATATAAGGGGAGGTACTAGCGCCAACTCGGTTTTACAGTGAAATCTGCAGGAACTTCAAACCGGCACTAGGAAAGAGACTGAGAAACCAGAGTAAAAGTTTCTCCTGCAACCCGTTCCCTTTGTGCTAGATGAACGAACGTCTCTCCACATGCTCGGTTCTGAGAGATAAGTGTGTGTGAAAGCCTTCTTTCTCCTAGCTTGTTGGGAACACAAAGTTTCTCTTTAGTTGCAAACTCCACTCCATACATATATATGGGGTGGTACTAGCTCCAACTCGGTTTTACAGTGAAAACTGCAGGAACTTCAAACCGGCACTAGGAAACAGACTGAGAAACCAGAGTAAAAGTTTCTCCTGCAACCCGTTCCCTTTGTGCTAGATGAAAGAACGTCTCTCCACATGCTCGGTTCTGAGAGATAAGTGTGTGTGAAACCGTCCTTCACCATGCTTGTTGGGAACACAAAGTTTCTCTTCAGTTGCAAACCCCACTCCATACATATATATGAGGAGGTACTAGCACCAACTCGGTTTTACTGTGATAAATGCAGGAACTTCAAACTGGCACTAGGAAACAGACTGAGAAACCAGAGTAAATGATTCTCCTGCAAACCGTTCCTTTGTGCTAGATGAACGAACGTCTCACCACAAGCTCAGTTCTGAGAGATAAGTGTGTGTGAAAGCCTTCCTTCACCTAGCTTGTTGGGAACACAAAGATTCTCTTCAGTTGCAAACTTCACTCCAAACATATAAATGAGGAGGTACTAGCTCCAACTCGGTTTTACAGTGAAAACTGCAGGAAATTCAAACCGGCACTAGGGATCAGACTGAGAAATCAGAGTAAAAGTTTCTCCTGCATCACGTTCCCTTTGTGCTAGATGAACGAACGTCTCTCCACATGCTCAGTTCTGAGAGATAAGTGTGGGTGAAAGCATCCCTTCACCTATCTTGTTGGGAACACAAAGATTCTCTTCAGTTGCAAACCCCAATCCATACATATATATGAGGAGGTACTAGCTCCAACTCGCTTTTAAAGTGAAAACTGCATGAAATTCAAATCGGCACTAGGAAACAGACTGAGAAACCAGAGTAAAAGTTTCTCCTGCAACCCCTTCCCTTTGTGCTAGATGAACGAAGTCTCTCCACATGCTCAGTTCTGAGAGATAAGTGTGTGTGAAAGCCGTACTTCACCTAGCTTGTTGGGAACACAAAGTTTCTCTTCAGTTGCAAACTCCACTCCATACATATATATGGGGAGGTACTAGCTCCAACTCGGTTTTACAGTGAAATCTGCAGGAACTTCAAACCGGCACTAGGAAAGAGACTGAGAAACCAGAGTTAAAGTTTCTCCTGCAACACGTTCCCTTTGTGCTAGATGAACGAACGTCTCTCCATATGCTCGGTTCTGAGAGATAAGTGTGTGTGAAAGCCGTCCTACGCCTAGCTTGTTGGGAACACAAAGTTTCTCTTCAATTGCAAACTCCAATCCATACATATATATGAGGAGATACTAGCTCCAACTCGGTTTTACAGTGAAAACTGCAGGAACTTCAAACCGGCACTAGGAAACAGACTGAGAATCCAGAGTAAAGTTTCTCCTGCAAACCGTTCCCTTTGTGCTAGATGAACGAACGTCTCTCCACATGCTCAGTTCTGAGAGAAAACTGTGTGTGAAAGCCGTACTTCACCTAGCTTGTTGGGAACACAAAGTTTCTCTTCAATTGCAAACTCCACTCCATACATATATATGGGGAGGTACTAGCTCCAACTCGGTTTTACAGTGAAAACTGCAGGAAATTCAAACCGTCACTAGGAAACAGACTGAGAAACCAGAGTAAACGTTTGTCCTGCAACACGTTCCCTTTGTGCTAGATGAACGAACGTCTCTCCATATGCTCGGTTCTGAGAGATAAGTGTGTGTGAAAGCCGTCCTTCAGCTAGCTTGTTGGGAACACAAAGTTTCTTTTCAGTTGCAAACTCCACTCCATACATATATATGGGGAGGTACAAGCTCCAACTCGGTTTTACAGTGAAAACTGCAGGAACTTCAAACCGGCACTAGGAAACAAACTGAGAAACCAGAGTAAATGTTTCTCCTGCAACCCGTTCCCTTTTTGCAAGATGAACGAACGTCTCTCCACCTGCTCAGATCTGAGAGATAAGTGTGTGTGAAAGCCGTCCTTCACCTAACTTGTTGGGAACACAAAGTTTCTCTTCAGTTGCAAACTCCACTCCATACATATATAAGGGGAGGTACTAGCTCCAACTCGGTTTTACAGTGAAATCTGCAGGAACTTCAAACCGGCACTAGGAAAGAGATTGAGAAACCAGAGTAAAAGTTTCTCCTGCAACCCGTTCCCTTTGTGCTAGATGAACGAACGTCTCTCCACCTGCTCGTTTCTGAAAGATAAATGTGTGTGAAAGCCGTCCTTCACCTAACTTTTTGGGAACACAAAGATTTTTTCAGTTGCAAACCCCACTCCATACATATATATGGGGAGGTACTAGCTCCAACTCGGTTTTACAGTGAAAACTGCAGGAACTTCAAACCGGCACTAGGAAAGAGACTGAGAAACCAGAGTAAAAGTTTCTCCTGCAATCCGTTCCCTTTGAGCTAGATGAACGAACGTCTCTCCACTTGCTCATTTCTGAGAGATAAGTGTGTGTGAAAGCCGTACTTCACCTAGCTTGTTGGGAACACAAAGATTCTCTTTAGTTGCAAACTCCACCCCATACATATATATGGGTAGGTACTAGCTCCAACTCGGTTTTACAGTGAAAACTGCAGGAATTTCAAACCGGCACTAGGAAACAGACTGAGAAACCAGAGTAAAAGTTTCTCCTGCAACCCGTTCAATTTGTGCTAGATGAAAGAAAGTCTCTCCACATGCTCAGTTCTGAGAGATAAGTGTGTGTGAAAGCCGTCCTTCACATAGCTTGTTGGGAACACAAAGTTTCTCATCAGTTGTAAACTCCACTCCATACATATTATGGGGAGGTACTAGCTCCAACTCGGTTTTACAGTGAAAACTGCAGGAACTTCAAACCGGCACTAGGAAACAGACTGAGAAACCAGAGTAAAAGTTTCTACTGCAACCCGTTCCCTTTGTGCTAGATGAAAGAACGTCTCTCCATATGCTCGATTCTGAGAGATAAGTGTGTGTGAAAGCCGTAATTCACCTAGCTTGTTGGGAAAACAAAGTTTCTCTTCAGTTGCAAACTCCACTCCATACATATATAAGGGGAGGTACTAGCTCCAACTCGGTTTTACAGTGAAAATTGCAGGAACTTCAAACTGGCACATGGAAACAGACTGAGAAACCAGAGTAAAAGTTTCTCCTGCAACCCGTTCAATTTGCTAGATGAACGAACGTCTATCCACATGCTCATTTCTGAGAGATAAGTGTGTGTGAAAGCCGTCCTTCACCTAGCTTGTTGGGAACACAAAGTTTCTTTTTAGTTGAAAACTCCACTCCATACATATATATGGGAATGTTCTAGCTCCAACTCGGTTTTATAGTGAAAACGGCAGGAACTTCAAACCGGCACTAGGAAACAGACTGAGAAACCAGAGTAAAAGTTTCTCCTGCAACCAGTTCCCTTTGTGCTAGATGAACGAACGTCTCTCCACATGCTCAGTTCTGAGAGATAAGTGTGGGTGAAAGCCTCCCTTCACCTATCTTGTTGGGAACAGAAAGATTCTCTTCAGTTGCAAACTCCAATCCATACATATATATGAGGAGGTACAAGCTCCAACACGGTTTTACAGTGAAAACTGCAGGAACTTCAAATCGGCACTAGGAAACAGACTGAGAAACCAGAGTAAATGTTTCACCTGCAACCCGTTCCCTTTGTGCTAGATGAACGAACGTCTCTCCACATGCTCAGTTCTGAGAGATAAGTGTGTGTGAAAGCCGTACTTCACTTAGCTAGTTGGGAACACAAAGTTTCTCTTCAGTTGCAAACACCACTCCATACATATATATGGGGAGGTACTAGCTCCAACTCGGTTTTACAGTGAAATCTGCAGGAACTTCAAACCGGCACTAGGAAAGAGACTGAGAAACCAGAGTAAAAGTTTCTCCTGCAACTCGTTCCCTTTGTGCTAGATGAACGAACGTCTCTCCACATGCTCAGTTCTGAGAGATAAGTGTGGGTGAAAGCCTTCCTTCACCTATCTTGTTGGGAACACAAAGAATCTCTTCAGTTGCCAACTCCAATCCATACATATATATGGGGAGGTACTAGCTCCAACTCGGTTTTACTGTGAAATCTGCAGGAACTTCAAACCGGCACTATGAATCAGACTGAGAAACCAGAGTAAAAGTTTCCCCTGCAACACGTTCCTTTGTGCTAGATGAACGAACGTCTCTCCATATGCTCGGTTCTGAGAGATAAGTGTGTGTGAAAGCCGTCCTTCACATAGCTTGTTGGGAACACAAAGTTTCTCTTCAGTTGTAAACTCCACTCCATACATATTATGGGGAGGTACTAGCTCCAACTCGGTTTTACAGTGAAATCTGCAGGAACTTCAAACCGGCACTAGGAAACAGACTGAGAAACCAGAGTATAAGTTTCTCCTGCAACCCGTTCCCTTTGTGCTAGATGAAAAACGTCTCTCCACATGCTCGGTTCTGAGAGATAAGTGTGTGTGAAAGCCTTCCTTCACCTAGCTTGTTGGGAACACAAAGATTCTCTTCAATTGCAAACACCAATCCATACATATATATGAGGAGGTACTAGCTCCAACTCGGTTTTACAGTGAAAACTGCAGGAACTTCAAACCGGCACTAGGAAACAGACTGAGAAACCAGAGTAAATATTCCTCCTGCAACCCGTTCCCTTTTTGCAAGATGAACGAACGTCTCTCCACATGCTCGGTTCTGAGAGATAAGTGTGTGTGAAAGCCGTCCTTCACCTAGCTTGTTGGGAACACAAAGTTTCTCTTCATTTGCAAACTCCACTCCATACATATATATGGGGAAGTACTAGCTCAAACTCTGTTTTACAGTGAAAAATGCAGGAAATTCAAACCGGCACTAGGAAACAGACTGAGCAACAAGAGTAAAGATTTCTCCTGCAACCCGTTCCATTTGTGCTAGATGAACGAACGTCTCTCCACATGCTCAGATCTGAGAGATAAGTGTGTGTGAAAGCCGTCCTTCACCTAGCTTGTTGGGAACACAAAGATTCTCTTCAGTTGCAAACTCCACTCCACACATATATAAGGGGAGGTACTAGCTCCAACTCGGTTTTACAGTGAAATCTGCAGGAACTTCAAACCGGCACTAGGAAAGAGACTGAGAAACCAGAGTAAAAGTTTTTCCTGCAACCCGTTCCCTTTGTGCTAGATGAACGAACGTCTCTCCACATGCTCGGTTCTGAGAGATAAGTGTGTGTGAAAGCCTTCTTTCTCCTAACTTGATGGGAACACAAAGTTTCTCTTTAGTTGCAAACTCCACTCCATACATATATATGGGGAGGTACTAGCTCCAACTCGGTTTTACAGTGAAAACTGCAGGAACTTCAAACCGGCACTAGGAAACAGACTGAGAAACTAGAGTAAAAGTTTCTCCTGCAACCCGTTCCCTTTGTGGTAGATGAAAGAACGTCTCTCCACATGCTCGGTTCTGAGAGATAAATGTGTGTGAAAGCCGTCTTTCACCTTGCTTGTTGGGAACACAAAGTTTCTCTTCAGTTGCAAACTCCACTCCATACATATATATGAGGAGGTACTAGCACCAACTCGGTTTTACAGTGATAAATGCAGGAACTTCAAACCGGCACTAGGAAACAGACTGAGAAACCAGAGTAAATGTTTCTCCTGCAAACCGTTCCTTTGTGCTAGATGAACGAACGTCTCTCCACATGCTCAGTTCTGAGAGATAAGTGTGTGTGAAAGCCGTCCTTCACATAGCTTGTTGGGAACACAAAGTTTCTCATCAGTTGTAAACTCCACTCCATACATATTATGGGGAGGTACTAGCTCCAACTCGGTTTTACAGTGAAAACTGCAGGAACTTCAAACCGGCACTAGGAAACAGACTGAGAAACCAGAGTACAAGTTTCTACTGCAACCCGTTCCCTTTGTGCTAGATGAAAGAACGTCTCTCCACATGCTCGGTTCTGAGAGATAAGTGTGTGTGAAAGCCTTCCTTCACCTAGCTTGTTGGGAACACAAAGATTCTCTTCAGTTGCAAACTCCACTCCATACATATCTATGAGGAGGTACTAGCTCCAACTCGGTTTTACAGTGAAAACTGCAGGAACTTCAATCTGGCACTAGGAATCAGAATGAGAAATCAGAGTAAAAGTTTCTCCTGCAACACGTTCCCTTTTTGCTAGATGAACGAACGTCTATCCACATGCTCAGTTCTTAGAGATAAGTGTGGGTGAAAGCCTCCCTTCACCTTTCTTGTTGGGAACACAAAGATTCTCTTCAGTTGCAAACTCCAATCCATACATATATATGAGGAGGTACAAGCTCCAACTCGGATTTACAGTGAAAACTGCAGGAACTTCAAATCGGCACTAGGAAACAGACTGAGAAACCAGAGTAAATGTTTCTCCTGCAAACCGTTCCCTTTGTGCTAGATGAACGAACGTCTCTCCACATGCTCAGTTCTGAGAGATAAGTGTGTGTGAAAGCCGTACTTCACTTAGCTTGTTGGGAACACAAAGTTTCTCTTCAGTTGCAAACTCCACCCCATACATATGTATGGGGAGGTACTAGCTCCAACTCGGTTTTACAGTGTAATCTGCAGGAACTTCAAACCGGCACTAGGAATCAGACTGAGAAATCAGAGTAAAAGTTTCTCCTGCAACCCGTTCCCTTTGTGCTAGATGAACGAACGTCTCTCCACCTGCTCGTTTCTGAAAGATAAATGTGTGTGAAAGCCGTCCTTCACCTAACTTTTTGGGAACACAAAGATTTTTTCATTTGCAAACCCCACTCCATACATATATATGGGGAGGTACTAGCTCCAACTCGGTTTTACAGTGAAAACTGCAGGAACTTCAAACCGGCACTAGGAAACAGACTGAGAAACCAGAGTAAAAGTTTCTCCTGCAATCCGTTCCCTTTGAGCTAGATGAACGAACGTCTCTCCACTTGCTCATTTCTGAGAGATAAGTGTGTGTGAAAGCCGTACTTCACCTAGCTTGTTGGGAACACAAAGATTCTCTTTAGTTGCAAACTCCACCCCATACATATATATGGGTAGGTACTAGCTCCAACTCGGTTTTACAGTGAAAACTGCAGGAACTTCAAACCGGCACTAGGAAACAGACTGAGAAACCAGAGTAAAAGTTTCTCCTGCAACCCGTTCAATTTGTGCTAGATGAACGAAAGTCTCTCCACATGCTCAGTTCTGAGAGATAATTGTGTGTGAAAGCCGTCCTTCACCTAGCTTGTTGGGAACACAAAGTTTCTTTTTAGTTGCAAAATCCACTCCATACATATATATGGGGAGGTTCTAGCTCCAACTCGGTTTTACAGTGAAAACTGCCGGAACATCAAACCGGCTCTAAGAAACAGACTGAGAATCCAGAGTAAAAGTTTCTCCTGCAACTCGTTCCCTTTGTGCTAGATGAACGAACGACTCTCCACATGCTCGGTTCTGAGAGATAAGTGTGTGTGAAAGCCGTCCTTCACATAGCTTGTTGGGAACACAAAGTTTCTCATCAGTTGTAAACTCCACTCCATACATATTATGGGGAGGTACTAGCTCCAACTCGGTTTTACAGTGAAAACTGCAGGAACTTCAAACCGGCACTAGGAAACAGACTGAGAAACCAGAGTACAAGTTTCTCGTGCAACCCGTTCCCTTTGTGCTAGATGAAAGAACGTCTCTCCACATGCTCGGTTCTGAGAGATAAGTGTGTGTGAAAGCCTTCCTTTACCTAGCTTGTTGGGAACACAAAGATTCTCTTCAGTTGCAAACTCCACTCCATACATATCTATGAGGAGGTACTAGCTCCAACTCGGTTTTACAGTGAAAACTGCAGGAACTTCAAACTGGCACTAGGAATCAGAATGAGAAATCAGAGTAAAAGTTTCTCCTGCAACACGTTCCCTTTTTGCTAGATGAACGAACGTCTCTCCACATGCTCAGTTCTTAGAGATAAGTGTGGGTGAAAGCCTCCCTTCACCTTTCTTGTTGGGAACACAAAGATTCTTTTCAGTTGCAAACTCCAATCCATACATATATATGAGGAGGTACAAGCTCCAACTCGGATTTACAGTGAAAACTGCAGGAACTTCAAATCGGCACTAGGAAACAGACTGAGAAACCAGAGTAAATGTTTCTCCTGCAACCCGTTCCCTTTGTGCTAGATGAACGAACGTCTCTCCACATGCTCAGTTCTGAGAGATAAGTGTGTGTGAAAGCCGTACTTCACTTAGCTTGTTGGGAACACAAAGTTTCTCTTCAGTTGCAAACTCCACCCCATACATATATATGGGGAGGTACTAGCTCCAACTCGGTTTTACAGTGTAATCTGCAGGAACTTCAAACCGGCACTAGGAAACAGACTGAGAAACCAGAGTAAAAGTTTCTCCTGCAACTCGTTCTCTTTTTGCTAGATGAACGAACGTCTCTCCACATGCTAAGTTCTGAGAAATAAGTGTGTGTGAAAGCCGTACTTCACCTAGCTTGTTGGGAACACAAAGTTTCTCTTCAGTTGCAAACTCCACTCCATATATATTATGGGGAGGTACTAGCTCCAACTCGGTTTTACAGTGAAAACTGCAGGAACTTCAAACTGGCACTAGGAATCAGACTGAGAAATCAGAGTAAAAGTTTCTCCTGCAACACGTTCCATTTGTGCTAGATGAACGAACGTCTCTCCACATGCTCAGTTCTGAGAGATAAGTGTGTGTGAAAGCCGTTCTTCAACTAGCTTGTTGGGAACACAAAGTTTCTCTTCAGTTGCAAACTCCACTCCATACATATATAAGGGGAGGTACTAGCTCCAACTCGGCTTTACAGTGAAATCTGCAGGAACTTCAAACCGGCACTAGGAAAGAGATTGAGAAACCAGAGTAAAAGTTTCTCCTGCAACCCGTTCCCTTTGTGCTAGATGAACGAACGTCTCTCCACCTGCTCGTTTCTGAAAGATAAATGTGTGTGAAAGCCGTCCTTCACCTAACTTTTTGGGAACACAAAGATTTTTTCATTTGCAAACCCCACTCCATACATATATATGGGGAGGTACTAGCTCCAACTCGGTTTTACAGTGAAAACTGCAGGAACTTCAAACCGGCACTAGGAAACAGACTGAGAAACCAGAGTAAAAGTTTCTCCTGCAATCCGTTCCCTTTGAGCTAGATGAACGAACGTCTCTCCACTTGCTCATTTCTGAGAGATAAGTGTGTGTGAAAGCCGTACTTCACCTAGCTTGTTGGGAACACAAAGATTCTCTTTAGTTGCAAACTCCACCCCATACATATATATGGGTAGGTACTAGCTCCAACTCGGTTTTACAGTGAAAACTGCAGGAACTTCAAACCGGCACTAGGAAACAGACTGAGAAACCAGAGTAAAAGTTTCTCCTGCAACCCGTTCAATTTGTGCTAGATGAACGAAAGTCTCTCCACATGCTCAGTTCTGAGAGATAATTGTGTGTGAAAGCCGTCCTTCACCTAGCTTGTTGGGAACACAAAGTTTCTTTTTAGTTGCAAAATCCACTCCATACATATATATGGGGAGGTTCTAGCTCCAACTCGGTTTTACAGTGAAAACTGCCGGAACATCAAACCGGCTCTAAGAAACAGACTGAGAATCCAGAGTAAAAGTTTCTCCTGCAACTCGTTCCCTTTGTGCTAGATGAACGAACGACTCTCCACATGCTCGGTTCTGAGAGATAAGTGTGTGTGAAAGCCGTCCTTCACATAGCTTGTTGGGAACACAAAGTTTCTCATCAGTTGTAAACTCCACTCCATACATATTATGGGGAGGTACTAGCTCCAACTCGGTTTTACAGTGAAAACTGCAGGAACTTCAAACCGGCACTAGGAAACAGACTGAGAAACCAGAGTACAAGTTTCTCGTGCAACCCGTTCCCTTTGTGCTAGATGAAAGAACGTCTCTCCACATGCTCGGTTCTGAGAGATAAGTGTGTGTGAAAGCCTTCCTTTACCTAGCTTGTTGGGAACACAAAGATTCTCTTCAGTTGCAAACTCCACTCCATACATATCTATGAGGAGGTACTAGCTCCAACTCGGTTTTACAGTGAAAACTGCAGGAACTTCAAACTGGCACTAGGAATCAGAATGAGAAATCAGAGTAAAAGTTTCTCCTGCAACACGTTCCCTTTTTGCTAGATGAACGAACGTCTCTCCACATGCTCAGTTCTTAGAGATAAGTGTGGGTGAAAGCCTCCCTTCACCTTTCTTGTTGGGAACACAAAGATTCTTTTCAGTTGCAAACTCCAATCCATACATATATATGAGGAGGTACAAGCTCCAACTCGGATTTACAGTGAAAACTGCAGGAACTTCAAATCGGCACTAGGAAACAGACTGAGAAACCAGAGTAAATGTTTCTCCTGCAACCCGTTCCCTTTGTGCTAGATGAACGAACGTCTCTCCACATGCTCAGTTCTGAGAGATAAGTGTGTGTGAAAGCCGTACTTCACTTAGCTTGTTGGGAACACAAAGTTTCTCTTCAGTTGCAAACTCCACCCCATACATATATATGGGGAGGTACTAGCTCCAACTCGGTTTTACAGTGTAATCTGCAGGAAATTCAAACCGGCACTAGGAAACAGACTGAGAAACCAGAGTAAAAGTTTCTCCTGCAACTCGTTCTCTTTTTGCTAGATGAACGAACGTCTCTCCACATGCTAAGTTCTGAGAAATAAGTGTGTGTGAAAGCCGTACTTCACCTAGCTTGTTGGGAACACAAAGTTTCTCTTCAGTTGCAAACTCCACTCCATATATATTATGGGGAGGTACTAGCTCCAACTCGGTTTTACAGTGAAAACTGCAGGAACTTCAAACTGGCACTAGGAATCAGACTGAGAAATCAGAGTAAAAGTTTCTCCTGCAACACGTTCCATTTGTGCTAGATGAACGAACGTCTCTCCACATGCTCAGTTCTGAGAGATAAGTGTGTGTGAAAGCCGTTCTTCAACTAGCTTGTTGGGAACACAAAGTTTCTCTTCAGTTGCAAACTCCACTCCATACATATATAAGGGGAGGTACTAGCTCCAACTCGGCTTTACAGTGAAATCTGCAGGAACTTCAAACCGGCACTAGGAAAGAGATTGAGAAACCAGAGTAAAAGTTTCTCCTGCAACCCGTTCCCTTTGTGCTAGATGAACGAACGTCTCTCCACCTGCTCGTTTCTGAAAGATAAATGTGTGTGAAAGCCGTCCTTCACCTAACTTTTTGGGAACACAAAGATTTTTTCAGTTGCAAACACCACTCCATACATATATATGGGGAGGTACTAGCTCCAACTCGGTTTTACAGTGAAAACTGCAGGAACTTCAAACCGGCACTAGGAAACAGACTGAGAAACCAGAGTAAAAGTTTCTCCTGCAATCCGTTCCCTTTGAGCTAGATGAACGAACGTCTCTCCACTTGCTCATTTCTGAGAGATAAGTGTGTGTGAAAGCCGTACTTCACCTAGCTTGTTGGGAACACAAAGATTCTCTTTAGTTGCAAACTCCACCCCATACATATATATGGGTAGGTACTAGCTCCAACTCGGTTTTACAGTGAAAACTGCAGGAATTTCAAACCGGCACTAGGAAACAGACTGAGAAACCAGAGTAAAAGTTTCTCCTGCAACCCGTTCAATTTGTGCTAGATGAACGAAAGTCTCTCCACATGCTCAGTTCTGAGAGATAAGTGTGTGTGAAAGCCGTCCTTCACATAGCTTGTTGGGAACACAAAGTTTCTCATCAGTTGTAAACTCCACTCCATACATATTATGGGGAGGTACTAGCTCCAACTCGGTTTTACAGTGAAAACTGCAGGAACTTCAAACCGGCACTAGGAAACAGACTGAGAAACCAGAGTACAAGTTTCTACTGCAACCCGTTCCCTTTGTGCTAGATGAAAGAACGTCTCTCCACATGCTCGGTTCTGAGAGATAAGTGTGTGTGAAAGCCTTCCTTCACCTAGCTTGTTGGGAACACAAAGATTCTCTTCAGTTGCAAACTCCACTCCATACATATCTATGAGGAGGTACTAGCTCCAACTCGGTTTTACAGTGAAAACTGCAGGAACTTCAATCTGGCACTAGGAATCAGAATGAGAAATCAGAGTAAAAGTTTCTCCTGCAACACGTTCCCTTTTTGCTAGATGAACGAACGTCTATCCACATGCTCAGTTCTTAGAGATAAGTGTGGGTGAAAGCCTCCCTTCACCTTTCTTGTTGGGAACACAAAGATTCTCTTCAGTTGCAAACTCCAATCCATACATATATATGAGGAGGTACAAGCTCCAACTCGGATTTACAGTGAAAACTGCAGGAACTTCAAATCGGCACTAGGAAACAGACTGAGAAACCAGAGTAAATGTTTCTCCTGCAAACCGTTCCCTTTGTGCTAGATGAACGAACGTCTCTCCACATGCTCAGTTCTGAGAGATAACTGTGTGTGAAAGCCGTACTTCACTTAGCTTGTTGGGAACACAAAGTTTCTCTTCAGTTGCAAACTCCACCCCATACATATGTATGGGGAGGTACTAGCTCCAACTCGGTTTTACAGTGTAATCTGCAGGAACTTCAAACCGGCACTAGGAAACAGACTGAGAAACCAGAGTAAAAGTTTCTCCTGCAACTCGTTCTCTTTTTGCTAGATGAACGAACGTCTCTCCACATGCTAAGTTCTGAGAAATAAGTGAGTGTGAAAGCCGTACTTCACCTAGCTTGTTGGGAACACAAAGTTTCTCTTCAGTTGCAAACTCCACTCCATATATATTATGGGGAGGTACTAGCTCCAACTCGGTTTTACAGTGAAAACTGCAGGAACTTCAAACTGGCACTAGGAATCAGACTGAGAAATCAGAGTAAAAGTTTCTCCTGCAACCCGTTCCCTTTGTGCTAGATGAACGAACGTCTCTCCACCTGCTCGTTTCTGAAAGATAAATGTGTGTGAAAGCCGTCCTTCACCTAACTTTTTGGGAACACAAAGATTTTTTCATTTGCAAACCCCACTCCATACATATATATGGGGAGGTACTAGCTCCAACTCGGTTTTACAGTGAAAACTGCAGGAACTTCAAACCGGCACTAGGAAACAGACTGAGAAACCAGAGTAAAAGTTTCTCCTGCAATCCGTTCCCTTTCAGCTAGATGAACGAACGTCTCTCCACTTGCTCATTTCTGAGAGATAAGTGTGTGTGAAAGCCGTACTTCACCTAGCTTGTTGGGAACACAAAGATTCTCTTTAGTTGCAAACTCCACCCCATACATATATATGGGTAGGTACTAGCTCCAACTCGGTTTTACAGTGAAAACTGCAGGAACTTCAAACCGGCACTAGGAAACAGACTGAGAAACCAGAGTAAAAGTTTCTCCTGCAACCCGTTCAATTTGTGCTAGATGAACGAAAGTCTCTCCACATGCTCAGTTCTGAGAGATAATTGTGTGTGAAAGCCGTCCTTCACCTAGCTTGTTGGGAACACAAAGTTTCTTTTTAGTTGCAAAATCCACTCCATACATATATATGGGGAGGTTCTAGCTCCAACTCGGTTTTACAGTGAAAACTGCCGGAACATCAAACCGGCTCTAAGAAACAGACTGAGAATCCAGAGTAAAAGTTTCTCCTGCAACTCGTTCCCTTTGTGCTAGATGAACGAACGACTCTCCACATGCTCGGTTCTGAGAGATAAGTGTGTGTGAAAGCCGTCCTTCACATAGCTTGTTGGGAACACAAAGTTTCTCATCAGTTGTAAACTCCACTCCATACATATTATGGGGAGGTACTAGCTCCAACTCGGTTTTACAGTGAAAACTGCAGGAACTTCAAACCGGCACTAGGAAACAGACTGAGAAACCAGAGTACAAGTTTCTCGTGCAACCCGTTCCCTTTGTGCTAGATGAAAGAACGTCTCTCCACATGCTCGGTTCTGAGAGATAAGTGTGTGTGAAAGCCTTCCTTTACCTAGCTTGTTGGGAACACAAAGATTCTCTTCAGTTGCAAACTCCACTCCATACATATCTATGAGGAGGTACTAGCTCCAACTCGGTTTTACAGTGAAAACTGCAGGAACTTCAAACTGGCACTAGGAATCAGAATGAGAAATCAGAGTAAAAGTTTGTCCTGCAACACGTTCCCTTTTTGCTAGATGAACGAACGTCTCTCCACATGCTCAGTTCTTAGAGATAAGTGTGGGTGAAAGCCTCCCTTCACCTTTCTTGTTGGGAACACAAAGATTCTTTTCAGTTGCAAACTCCAATCCATACATATATATGAGGAGGTACAAGCTCCAACTCGGATTTACAGTGAAAACTGCAGGAACTTCAAATCGGCACTAGGAAACAGACTGAGAAACCAGAGTAAATGTTTCTCCTGCAACCCGTTCCCTTTGTGCTAGATGAACGAACGTCTCTCCACATGCTCAGTTCTGAGAGATAAGTGTGTGTGAAAGCCGTACTTCACTTAGCTTGTTGGGAACACAAAGTTTCTCTTCAGTTGCAAACTCCACCCCATACATATATATGGGGAGGTACTAGCTCCAACTCGGTTTTACAGTGTAATCTGCAGGAACTTCAAACCGGCACTAGGAAACAGACTGAGAAACCAGAGTAAAAGTTTCTCCTGCAACTCGTTCTCTTTTTGCTAGATGAACGAACGTCTCTCCACATGCTAAGTTCTGAGAAATAAGTGTGTGTGAAAGCCGTACTTCACCTAGCTTGTTGGGAACACAAAGTTTCTCTTCAGTTGCAAACTCCACTCCATATATATTATGGGGAGGTACTAGCTCCAACTCGGTTTTACAGTGAAAACTGCAGGAACTTCAAACTGGCACTAGGAATCAGACTGAGAAATCAGAGTAAAAGTTTCTCCTGCAACACGTTCCCTTTGTGCTAGATGAACGAACGTCTCTCCACATGCTCAGTTCTGAGAGATAAGTGTGTGTGAAAGCCGTTCTTCAACTAGCTTGTTGGGAACACAAAGTTTCTCTTCAGTTGCAAACTCCACTCCAAACATATAAATGAGGAGGTACTAGCTCCAACTCGGTTTTACAGTGAAAACTGCAGGAACTTCAAACCGGCACTAGGAATCAGACTGAGAAATCAGAGTAAAAGTTTCTCCTGCAACACGTTCCCTTTGTGCTAGATGAACCAACGTCTCTCCACATGCTCAGTTCTGAGAGATAAATGTGGGTGAAAGCATCCCTTCACCTATCTTGTTGGGAACACAAAGATTCTCTTCAGTTGCAAACACCAATCCATACATATATATGAGGAGGTACTAGCTCCAACTCGCTTTTACAGTGAAAACTGCATGAAATTCAAATCGGCACAAGGAAACAGACTGAGAAACCAGAGTAAAAGTTTCTCCTGCAACCCCTTCCCTTTGTGCTAGATGAACGAACGTCTCTCCACATGCTCAGTTCTGAGAGATAAGTGTGTGTGAAAGCCGTTCTTCAACTAGCTTGTTGGGAACACAAAGTTTCTCTTCAGTTGCAAACTCCACTCCACACATATATAAGGGGAGGTACTAGCTCCAACTCGGTTTTACAGTGAAATCTGCAGGAACTTCAAACCGGCACTAGGAAAGAGACTGAGAAACCAGAGTAAAAGTTTCTCCTGCAACCCGTTCCCTTTTTGCAAGATGAACAAACGTCTCTCCACCTGCTCAGATCTGAGAGATAAGTGTGTGTGAAAGCCGTCCTTCACCTAGCTTGTTGGGAACACAAAGTTTCTCTTCAGTTGCAAACTCCACTCCATACATATATAAGGGGAGGTACTAGCTCCAACTCGGTTTTACAGTGAAATCTGCAGGAACTTCAAACCGGCACTAGGAAAGAGATTGAGAAACCAGAGTAAAAGTTTCTCCTGCAACCCGTTCCCTTTGTGCTAGATGAACGAACGTCTCTCCACCTTCTCGGTTCTGAAAGATAAGTGTGTGTGAAAGCTGTCCTTCACCTAACTTTTTGGGAACACAAAGATTCTTTTCAGTTGCAAACCCCAATTCCATACATATATATGGGGAGGTACTAGCTCCAACTCGGTTTTACAGTGAAAACTGCAGGAACTTCAAACCGGCAATAGGAAACAGACTGAGAAACCAGAGTAAAAGTTTCTCCTGCAATCCGTTCCCTTTGAGCTAGATGAACGAACGTCTCTCCACTTGCTCATTTCTGAGAGATAAGTGTGTGTGAAAGCCGTACTTCACCTAGCTTGTTGGGAACACAAAGATTCTCTTTAGTTGCAAACTCCACCCCATACATATATATGTGGAGGTACTAGCTCCAACTCGGTTTTACAGTGAAAACTGCAGGAAATTCAAACCGGCACTAGGAAACAGACTGAGAAACCAGAGTAAATGTTTCTCCTGCTACCCGTTCCCTTTGTGCTAGATGAAAGAACGTCTCTCCACATGCTCGGTTCTGAGAGATAAGTGTGTGTGAAAGCCGTCCTTCACCTAGCTTGTTGGGAACACAAAGTTTCTCTTCAGTTGCAAACTCCACTCCATACATATATAAGGGGAGGTACTAGCTCCAACTCGGTTTTACAGTGAAATCTGCAGGAACTTCAAACCGGAACTAGGAAACAGGCTGAGAAACCAGAGTAAAATTTTCTCCTGCAACCCGTTCCCTTTGAGCTAGATGAACGAACGTCTCTCCACTTGCTCATTTCTGAGAGATAAGTGTGTGTGAATGCCGTACTTCACCTAGCTTGTTGGGAACACAAAGTTTCTCTTTAGTTGCAAACTCCACTCCATACATATATATGGGGAGGTTCTAGCTCCAACTCGGTTTTACAGTGAAAATTGCCTTAAATTCAAACCGGCTCTAGGAAACAGACTGAGAAACCAGAGTAAAAGTTTCTCCTGCAACCCGTTCCCTTTGTGCTAGATGAACGAACGACTCTCCACATGCTCGTTTCTGAGAGATAAGTGTGTGTGAAAGCCGTCCTTCACATAGCTTGTTGGGAACACAAAGTTTCTCTTCAGTAGTAAACTCCACTCCATACATATTATGGGGTGGTACTAGCTCCAACTCGGTTTTACAGTGAAAACTGCAGGAACTTCAAACCGGCACTAGGAAACAGACTGAGAAACCAGAGTAAAAGTTTCTCCTGCAACACGTTCCCTTTGTGCTAGATGAAAGAACGTCTCTCCACATGCTCGGTTCTGAGAGATAAGTGTGTGTGAAAGCCGTCCTTCAACTAGCTTGTTGGGAACAAAAAGTTTCTCTTCAGTTGCAAACCCCACTCCATACATATATATGGGGAGGTACTAGCTCCAACTCGGTTTTACAGTGATAAATGCAGGAACTTCAAACCGGCACTAGGAAACAGACTGAGAAACCAGAGTAAATATTCCTCCTGCAACCCGTTCCCTTTTTGCAAGGTGAACGAACGTCTCTCCACCTGCTCGGTTCTGAGAGATAATTGTGTGTGAAAGCCGTCCTTCACCTAGCTTGTTGGGAACACAAAGTTTCTCTTCAGTTGCAAACTCCACTCCATACATATATATGGGGAAATACTAGCTCAAACTCGGTTTTACAGTGAAAAATGCAGGAACTTCAAACCGGCACTAGGAAACAGACTGAGCAACCAGAGTAAAGATTTCTCCTGCAACCCGTTCCATTTGTGCTAGATGAACGAACGTCTCTCCACATGCTCAGATCTGAGAGATAAGTGTGTGTGAAAGCCGTCCTTCACCTAGCTTGTTGGGAACACAAAGTTTCTCTTCAGTTGCAAACTCCACTCCACACATATATAAGGGGAGGTACTAGCGCCAACTCGGTTTTACAGTGAAATCTGCAGGAACTTCAAACCGGCACTAGGAAAGAGACTGAGAAACCAGAGTAAAAGTTTCTCCTGCAACCCGTTCCCTTTGTGCTAGATGAACGAACGTCTCTCCACATGCTCGGTTCTGAGAGATAAGTGTGTGTGAAAGCCTTCTTTCTCCTAGCTTGTTGGGAACACAAAGTTTCTCTTTAGTTGCAAACTCCACTCCATACATATATATGGGGTGGTACTAGCTCCAACTCGGTTTTACAGTGAAAACTGCAGGAACTTCAAACCGGCACTAGGAAACAGACTGAGAAACCAGAGTAAAAGTTTCTCCTGCAACCCGTTCCCTTTGTGCTAGATGAAAGAACGTCTCTCCACATGCTCGGTTCTGAGAGATAAGTGTGTGTGAAACCGTCCTTCACCATGCTTGTTGGGAACACAAAGTTTCTCTTCAGTTGCAAACCCCACTCCATACATATATATGAGGAGGTACTAGCACCAACTCGGTTTTACTGTGATAAATGCAGGAACTTCAAACTGGCACTAGGAAACAGACTGAGAAACCAGAGTAAATGATTCTCCTGCAAACCGTTCCTTTGTGCTAGATGAACGAACGTCTCACCACAAGCTCAGTTCTGAGAGATAAGTGTGTGTGAAAGCCTTCCTTCACCTAGCTTGTTGGGAACACAAAGATTCTCTTCAGTTGCAAACTTCACTCCAAACATATAAATGAGGAGGTACTAGCTCCAACTCGGTTTTACAGTGAAAACTGCAGGAAATTCAAACCGGCACTAGGGATCAGACTGAGAAATCAGAGTAAAAGTTTCTCCTGCATCACGTTCCCTTTGTGCTAGATGAACGAACGTCTCTCCACATGCTCAGTTCTGAGAGATAAGTGTGGGTGAAAGCATCCCTTCACCTATCTTGTTGGGAACACAAAGATTCTCTTCAGTTGCAAACCCCAATCCATACATATATATGAGGAGGTACTAGCTCCAACTCGCTTTTAAAGTGAAAACTGCATGAAATTCAAATCGGCACTAGGAAACAGACTGAGAAACCAGAGTAAAAGTTTCTCCTGCAACCCCTTCCCTTTGTGCTAGATGAACGAAGTCTCTCCACATGCTCAGTTCTGAGAGATAAGTGTGTGTGAAAGCCGTACTTCACCTAGCTTGTTGGGAACACAAAGTTTCTCTTCAGTTGCAAACTCCACTCCATACATATATATGGGGAGGTACTAGCTCCAACTCGGTTTTACAGTGAAATCTGCAGGAACTTCAAACCGGCACTAGGAAAGAGACTGAGAAACCAGAGTTAAAGTTTCTCCTGCAACACGTTCCCTTTGTGCTAGATGAACGAACGTCTCTCCATATGCTCGGTTCTGAGAGATAAGTGTGTGTGAAAGCCGTCCTACGCCTAGCTTGTTGGGAACACAAAGTTTCTCTTCAATTGCAAACTCCAATCCATACATATATATGAGGAGATACTAGCTCCAACTCGGTTTTACAGTGAAAACTGCAGGAACTTCAAACCGGCACTAGGAAACAGACTGAGAATCCAGAGTAAAAGTTTCTCCTGCAAACCGTTCCCTTTGTGCTAGATGAACGAACGTCTCTCCACATGCTCAGTTCTGAGAGAAAACTGTGTGTGAAAGCCGTACTTCACCTAGCTTGTTGGGAACACAAAGTTTCTCTTCAATTGCAAACTCCACTCCATACATATATATGGGGAGGTACTAGCTCCAACTCGGTTTTACAGTGAAAACTGCAGGAAATTCAAACCGTCACTAGGAAACAGACTGAGAAACCAGAGTAAACGTTTGTCCTGCAACACGTTCCCTTTGTGCTAGATGAACGAACGTCTCTCCATATGCTCGGTTCTGAGAGATAAGTGTGTGTGAAAGCCGTCCTTCAGCTAGCTTGTTGGGAACACAAAGTTTCTTTTCAGTTGCAAACTCCACTCCATACATATATATGGGGAGGTACAAGCTCCAACTCGGTTTTACAGTGAAAACTGCAGGAACTTCAAACCGGCACTAGGAAACAAACTGAGAAACCAGAGTAAATGTTTCTCCTGCAACCCGTTCCCTTTTTGCAAGATGAACGAACGTCTCTCCACCTGCTCAGATCTGAGAGATAAGTGTGTGTGAAAGCCGTCCTTCACCTAGCTTGTTGGGAACACAAAGTTTCTCTTCAGTTGCAAACTCCACTCCATACATATATAAGGGGAGGTACTAGCTCCAACTCGGTTTTACAGTGAAATCTGCAGGAACTTCAAACCGGCACTAGGAAAGAGATTGAGAAACCAGAGTAAAAGTTTCTCCTGCAACCCGTTCCCTTTGTGCTAGATGAACGAACGTCTCTCCACCTGCTCGTTTCTGAAAGATAAATGTGTGTGAAAGCCGTCCTTCACCTAACTTTTTGGGAACACAAAGATTTTTTCAGTTGCAAACCCCACTCCATACATATATATGGGGAGGTACTAGCTCCAACTCGGTTTTACAGTGAAAACTGCAGGAACTTCAAACCGGCACTAGGAAAGAGACTGAGAAACCAGAGTAAAAGTTTCTCCTGCAATCCGTTCCCTTTGAGCTAGATGAACGAACGTCTCTCCACTTGCTCATTTCTGAGAGATAAGTGTGTGTGAAAGCCGTACTTCACCTAGCTTGTTGGGAACACAAAGATTCTCTTTAGTTGCAAACTCCACCCCATACATATATATGGGTAGGTACTAGCTCCAACTCGGTTTTACAGTGAAAACTGCAGGAATTTCAAACCGGCACTAGGAAACAGACTGAGAAACCAGAGTAAAAGTTTCTCCTGCAACCCGTTCAATTTGTGCTAGATGAAAGAAAGTCTCTCCACATGCTCAGTTCTGAGAGATAAGTGTGTGTGAAAGCCGTCCTTCACATAGCTTGTTGGGAACACAAAGTTTCTCATCAGTTGTAAACTCCACTCCATACATATTATGGGGAG
Organism: Camelus bactrianus; assembly: GCF_048773025.1. NCBI lineage: Eukaryota > Metazoa > Chordata > Mammalia > Artiodactyla > Camelidae > Camelus > Camelus bactrianus. The sequence goes on from NC_133566.1 coordinate 3,998,238, forward strand.
GTACTAGCTCCAACTCGGTTTTACAGTGAAAACTGCAGGAACTTCAAACCGGCACTAGGAAACAGACTGAGAAACCAGAGTACAAGTTTCTACTGCAACCCGTTCCCTTTGTGCTAGATGAAAGAACGTCTCTCCATATGCTCGATTCTGAGAGATAAGTGTGTGTGAAAGCCGTCCTTCACCTAGCTTGTTGGGAACACAAAGTTTCTCTTCAGTTGCAAACTCCACTCCATACATATATAAGGGGAGGTACTAGCTCCAACTCGGTTTTACAGTGAAAACTGCAGGAACTTCAAACTGGCACATGGAAATAGACTGAGAAACCAGAGTAAAATTTCTCCTGCAACCCGTTCAATTTGCTAGATGAACGAACGTCTATCCACATGCTCATTTCTGAGAGATAAGTGTGTGTGAAAGCCGTCCTTCACCTAGCTTGTTGGGAACACAAAGTTTCTTTTTAGTTGAAAACTCCACTCCATACATATATATGGGAATGTTCTAGCTCCAACTCGGTTTTATAGTGAAAACGGCAGGAACTTCAAACCGGCACTAGGAAACAGACTGAGAAACCAGAGTAAAAGTTTCTCCTGCAACCAGTTCCCTTTGTGCTAGATGAACGAACGTCTCTCCACATGCTCAGTTCTGAGAGATAAGTGTGGGTGAAAGCCTCCCTTCACCTATCTTGTTGGGAACAGAAAGATTCTCTTCAGTTGCAAACTCCAATCCATACATATATATGAGGAGGTACAAGCTCCAACACGGTTTTACAGTGAAAACTGCAGGAACTTCAAATCGGCACTAGGAAACAGACTGAGAAACCAGAGTAAATGTTTCACCTGCAACCCGTTCCCTTTGTGCTAGATGAACGAACGTCTCTCCACATGCTCAGTTCTGAGAGATAAGTGTGTGTGAAAGCCGTACTTCACTTAGCTAGTTGGGAACACAAAGTTTCTCTTCAGTTGCAAACACCACTCCATACATATATATGGGGAGGTACTAGCTCCAACTCGGTTTTACAGTGAAATCTGCAGGAACTTCAAACCGGCACTAGGAAAGAGACTGAGAAACCAGAGTAAAAGTTTCTCCTGCAACTCGTTCCCTTTGTGCTAGATGAACGAACGTCTCTCCACATGCTCAGTTCTGAGAGATAAGTGTGGGTGAAAGCCTTCCTTCACCTATCTTGTTGGGAACACAAAGAATCTCTTCAGTTGCCAACTCCAATCCATACATATATATGGGGAGGTACTAGCTCCAACTCGGTTTTACTGTGAAATCTGCAGGAACTTCAAACCGGCACTATGAATCAGACTGAGAAACCAGAGTAAAAGTTTCCCCTGCAACACGTTCCTTTGTGCTAGATGAACGAACGTCTCTCCATATGCTCGGTTCTGAGAGATAAGTGTGTGTGAAAGCCGTCCTTCACATAGCTTGTTGGGAACACAAAGTTTCTCTTCAGTTGTAAACTCCACTCCATACATATTATGGGGAGGTACTAGCTCCAACTCGGTTTTACAGTGAAATCTGCAGGAACTTCAAACCGGCACTAGGAAACAGACTGAGAAACCAGAGTATAAGTTTCTCCTGCAACCCGCTCCCTTTGTGCTAGATGAAAAACGTCTCTCCACATGCTCGGTTCTGAGAGATAAGTGTGTGTGAAAGCCTTCCTTCACCTAGCTTGTTGGGAACACAAAGATTCTCTTCAATTGCAAACACCAATCCATACATATATATGAGGAGGTACTAGCTCCAACTCGGTTTTACAGTGAAAACTGCAGGAACTTCAAACCGGCACTAGGAAACAGACTGAGAAACCAGAGTAAATATTCCTCCTGCAACCCGTTCCCTTTTTGCAAGATGAACGAACGTCTCTCCACATGCTCGGTTCTGAGAGATAAGTGTGTGTGAAAGCCGTCCTTCACCTAGCTTGTTGGGAACACAAAGTTTCTCTTCATTTGCAAACTCCACTCCATACATATATATGGGGAAGTACTAGCTCAAACTCTGTTTTACAGTGAAAAATGCAGGAAATTCAAACCGGCACTAGGAAACAGACTGAGCAACAAGAGTAAAGATTTCTCCTGCAACCCGTTCCATTTGTGCTAGATGAACGAACGTCTCTCCACATGCTCAGATCTGAGAGATAAGTGTGTGTGAAAGCCGTCCTTCACCTAGCTTGTTGGGAACACAAAGATTCTCTTCAGTTGCAAACTCCACTCCACACATATATAAGGGGAGGTACTAGCTCCAACTCGGTTTTACAGTGAAATCTGCAGGAACTTCAAACCGGCACTAGGAAAGAGACTGAGAAACCAGAGTAAAAGTTTTTCCTGCAACCCGTTCCCTTTGTGCTAGATGAACGAACGTCTCTCCACATGCTCGGTTCTGAGAGATAAGTGTGTGTGAAAGCCTTCTTTCTCCTAACTTGATGGGAACACAAAGTTTCTCTTTAGTTGCAAACTCCACTCCATACATATATATGGGGAGGTACTAGCTCCAACTCGGTTTTACAGTGAAAACTGCAGGAACTTCAAACCGGCACTAGGAAACAGACTGAGAAACTAGAGTAAAAGTTTCTCCTGCAACCCGTTCCCTTTGTGGTAGATGAAAGAACGTCTCTCCACATGCTCGGTTCTGAGAGATAAATGTGTGTGAAAGCCGTCTTTCACCTTGCTTGTTGGGAACACAAAGTTTCTCTTCAGTTGCAAACTCCACTCCATACATATATATGAGGAGGTACTAGCACCAACTCGGTTTTACAGTGATAAATGCAGGAACTTCAAACCGGCACTAGGAAACAGACTGAGAAACCAGAGTAAATGTTTCTCCTGCAAACCGTTCCTTTGTGCTAGATGAACGAACGTCTCTCCACATGCTCAGTTCTGAGAGATAAGTGTGTGTGAAAGCCTTCCTTCACCTAGCTTGTTGGGAACACAAAGATTCTCTTCAGTTGCAAACTCCACTCCAAACATATAAATGAGGAGGTACTAGCTCCAACTCGGTTTTACAGTGAAAACTGCAGGAACTTCAAACCGGCACTAGGAATCAGACTGAGAAATCAGAGTAAAAGTTTCTCCTGCAACACGTTCCCTTTGTGCTAGATGAACCAACGTCTCTCCACATGCTCAGTTCTGAGAGATAAATGTGGGTGAAAGCATCCCTTCACCTATCTTGTTGGGAACACAAAGATTCTCTTCAGTTGCAAACACCAATCCATACATATATATGAGGAGGTACTAGCTCCAACTCGCTTTTACAGTGAAAACTGCATGAAATTCAAATCGGCACAAGGAAACAGACTGAGAAACCAGAGTAAAAGTTTCTCCTGCAACCCCTTCCCTTTGTGCTAGATGAACGAACGTCTCTCCACATGCTCAGTTCTGAGAGATAAGTGTGTGTGAAAGCCGTTCTTCAACTAGCTTGTTGGGAACACAAAGTTTCTCTTCAGTTGCAAACTCCACTCCACACATATATAAGGGGAGGTACTAGCTCCAACTCGGTTTTACAGTGAAATCTGCAGGAACTTCAAACCGGCACTAGGAAAGAGACTGAGAAACCAGAGTAAAAGTTTCTCCTGCAACCCGTTCCCTTTTTGCAAGATGAACAAACGTCTCTCCACCTGCTCAGATCTGAGAGATAAGTGTGTGTGAAAGCCGTCCTTCACCTAGCTTGTTGGGAACACAAAGTTTCTCTTCAGTTGCAAACTCCACTCCATACATATATAAGGGGAGGTACTAGCTCCAACTCGGTTTTACAGTGAAATCTGCAGGAACTTCAAACCGGCACTAGGAAAGAGATTGAGAAACCAGAGTAAAAGTTTCTCCTGCAACCCGTTCCCTTTGTGCTAGATGAACGAACGTCTCTCCACCTTCTCGGTTCTGAAAGATAAGTGTGTGTGAAAGCTGTCCTTCACCTAACTTTTTGGGAACACAAAGATTCTTTTCAGTTGCAAACTCAACTTCATACATATATATGGGGAGGTACTAGCTCCAACTCGGTTTTACAGTGAAAACTGCAGGAACTTCAAACCGGCAATAGGAAACAGACTGAGAAACCAGAGTAAAAGTTTCTCCTGCAATCCGTTCCCTTTGAGCTAGATGAACGAACGTCTCTCCACTTGCTCATTTCTGAGAGATAAGTGTGTGTGAAAGCCGTACTTCACCTAGCTTGTTGGGAACACAAAGATTCTCTTTAGTTGCAAACTCCACCCCATACATATATATGTGGAGGTACTAGCTCCAACTCGGTTTTACAGTGAAAACTGCAGGAACTTCAAACCGGCACTAGGAAACAGACTGAGAAACAGGAGTAAATGTTTCTCCTGCAACCCGTTCCCTTTGTGCTAGATGAAAGAACGTCTCTCCACATGCTCGGTTCTGAGAGATAAGTGTGTGTGAAAGCCGTCCTTCACCTAGCATGTTGGGAACACAAAGTTTCTCTTCAGTTGCAAACTCCACTCCATACATATATAAGGGGAGGTACTAGCTCCAACTCGGTTTTACAGTGAAATCTGCAGGAACTTCAAACCGGAACTAGGAAACAGGCTGAGAAACCAGAGTAAAATTTTCTCCTGCAACCCGTTCCCTTTGAGCTAGATGAACGAACGTCTCTCCACTTGCTCATTTCTGAGAGATAAGTGTGTGTGAATGCCGTACTTCACCTAGCTTGTTGGGAACACAAAGTTTCTCTTTAGTTGCAAACTCCACTCCATACATATATATGGGGAGGTTCTAGCTCCAACTCGGTTTTACAGTGAAAATTGCCTTAAATTCAAACCGGCTCTAGGAAACAGACTGAGAAACCAGAGTAAAAGTTTCACCTGCAACCCGTTCCCTTTGTGCTAGATGAACGAACGACTCTCCACATGCTCGTTTCTGAGAGATAAGTGTGTGTGAAATCCGTCCTTCACATAGCTTGTTGGGAACACAAAGTTTCTCTTCAGTAGTAAACTCCACTCCATACATATTATGGGGTGGTACTAGCTCCAACTCGGTTTTACAGTGAAAACTGCAGGAACTTCAAACCGGCACTAGGAAACAGACTGAGAAACCAGAGTAAAAGTTTCTCCTGCAAAACGTTCCCTTTGTGCAAGATGAAAGAACGTCTCTCCACATGCTCGGTTCTGAGAGATAAGTGTGTGTGAAAGCCGTCCTTCAACTAGCTTGTTGGGAACACAAAGTTTCTCTTCAGTTGCAAACCCCACTCCATACATATATATGGGGAGGTACTAGCTCCAACTCGGTTTTACAGTGATAAATGCAGGAACTTCAAACCGGCACTAGGAAACAGACTGAGAAACCAGAGTAAATATTCCTCCTGCAACCCGTTCCCTTTTTGCAAGATGAACGAACGTCTCTCCACCTGCTCGGTTCTGAGAGATAATTGTGTGTGAAAGCCGTCCTTCACCTAGCTTGTTGGGAACACAAAGTTTCTCTTCAGTTGCAAACTCCACTCCATACATATATATGGGGAAGTACTAGCTCAAACTCGGTTTTACAGTGAAAAATGCAGGAACTTCAAACCGGCACTAGGAAACAGACTGAGCAACCAGAGTAAAGATTTCTCCTGCAACCCGTTCCATTTGTGCTAGATGAACGAACGTCTCTCCACATGCTCAGATCTGAGAGATAAGTGTGTGTGAAAGCCGTCCTTCACCTAGCTTGTTGGGAACACAAAGTTTCTCTTCAGTTGCAAACTCCACTCCACACATATATAAGGGGAGGTACTAGCTCCAACTCGGTTTTACAGTGAAATCTGCAGGAACTTCAAACCGGCACTAGGAAAGAGACTGAGAAACCAGAGTAAAAGTTTCTCCTGCAACCCGTTCCCTTTGTGCTAGATGAACGAACGTCTCTCCACATGCTCGGTTCTGAGAGATAAGTGTGTGTGAAAGCCTTCTTTCTCCTAGCTTGTTGGGAACACAAAGTTTCTCTTTAGTTGCAAACTCCACTCCATACATATATATGGGGTGGTACTAGCTCCAACTCGGTTTTACAGTGAAAACTGCAGGAACTTCAAACCGGCACTAGGAAACAGACTGAGAAACCAGAGTAAAAGTTTCTCCTGCAACCCGTTCCCTTTGTGCTAGATGAAAGAACGTCTCTCCACATGCTCGGTTCTGAGAGATAAGTGTGTGTGAAACCGTCCTTCACCATCCTTGTTGGGAACACAAAGTTTCTCTTCAGTTGCAAACCCCACTCCATACATATATATGAGGAGGTACTAGCACCAACTCGGTTTTACTGTGATAAATGCAGGAACTTCAAACTGGCACTAGGAAACAGACTGAGAAACCAGAGTAAATGATTCTCCTGCAAACCGTTCCTTTGTGCTAGATGAACGAACGTCTCACCACAAGCTCAGTTCTGAGAGATAAGTGTGTGTGAAAGCCTTCCTTCACCTAGCTTGTTGGGAACACAAAGATTCTCTTCAGTTGCAAACTTCACTCCAAACATATTAATGAGGGGGTACTAGCTCCAACTCGGTTTTACAGTGAAAACTGCAGGAAATTCAAACCGGCACTAGGAATCAGACTGAGAAATCAGAGTAAAAGTTTCTCCTGCAACACGTTCCCTTTGTGCTAGATGAACGAACGTCTCTCCACATGCTCAGTTCTGAGAGATAAGTGTGGGTGAAAGCATCCCTTCACCTATCTTGTTGGGAACACAAAGATTCTCTTCAGTTGCAAACCCCAATTCATACATATATATGAGGAGGTACAAGCTCCAACTCGCTTTTAAAGTGAAAACTGCATGAAATTCAAATCGGCACTAGGAAACAGACTGAGAAACCAGAGTAAAAGTTTCTCCTGCAACCCCTTCCATTTGTGCTAGATGAACGAAGTCTCTCCACATGCTCAGTTCTGAGAGATAAGTGTGTGTGAAAGCCGTACTTCACCTAGCTTGTTGGGAACACAAAGTTTCTCTTCAGTTGCAAACTCCACTCCATACATATATATGGGGAGGTACTAGCTCCAACTCGGTTTTACAGTGAAATCTGCAGGAACTTCAAACCGGCACTAGGAAACAGACTGAGAATCCAGAGTAAAAGTTTCTCCTGCAACCCGTTCCCTTTGTGCTAGGTGAACGAACGTCTCTTCACGTGCTCAGTTCTGAGAGATAAGTGTGTGTGAAAGCCGTCCTTCACCTAGCTTGTTGGGAACACAAAGATTCTCTTCAGTTGCAAACTCCACTCCATACATATCTATGAGGAGGTACTAGCTCCAACTCGGTTTTACAGTGAAAACTGCAGGAACTTCAATCTGGCACTAGGAATCAGAATGAGAAATCAGAGTAAAAGTTTCTCCTGCAACACGTTCCCTTTTTGCTAGATGAACGAACGTCTATCCACATGCTCAGTTCTTAGAGATAAGTGTGGGTGAAAGCCTCCCTTCACCTTTCTTGTTGGGAACACAAAGATTCTCTTCAGTTGCAAACTCCAATCCATACATATATATGAGGAGGTACAAGCTCCAACTCGGATTTACAGTGAAAACTGCAGGAACTTCAAATCGGCACTAGGAAACAGACTGAGAAACCAGAGTAAATGTTTCTCCTGCAAACCGTTCCCTTTGTGCTAGATGAACGAACGTCTCTCCACATGCTCAGTTCTGAGAGATAAGTGTGTGTGAAAGCCGTACTTCACTTAGCTTGTTGGGAACACAAAGTTTCTCTTCAGTTGCAAACTCCACCCCATACATATGTATGGGGAGGTACTAGCTCCAACTCGGTTTTACAGTGTAATCTGCAGGAACTTCAAACCGGCACTAGGAAACAGACTGAGAAACCAGAGTAAAAGTTTCTCCTGCAACTCGTTCTCTTTTTGCTAGATGAACGAACGTCTCTCCACATGCTAAGTTCTGAGAAATAAGTGAGTGTGAAAGCCGTACTTCACCTAGCTTGTTGGGAACACAAAGTTTCTCTTCAGTTGCAAACTCCACTCCATATATATTATGGGGAGGTACTAGCTCCAACTCGGTTTTACAGTGAAAACTGCAGGAACTTCAAACTGGCACTAGGAATCAGACTGAGAAATCAGAGTATAAGTTTCTCCTGCAACCCGTTCCCTTTGTGCTAGATGAACGAACGTCTCTCCACCTGCTCGTTTCTGAAAGATAAATGTGTGTGAAAGCCGTCCTTCACCTAACTTTTTGGGAACACAAAGATTTTTTCATTTGCAAACCCCACTCCATACATATATATGGGGAGGTACTAGCTCCAACTCGGTTTTACAGTGAAAACTGCAGGAACTTCAAACCGGCACTAGGAAACAGACTGAGAAACCAGAGTAAAAGTTTCTCCTGCAATCCGTTCCCTTTGAGCTAGATGAACGAACGTCTCTCCACTTGCTCATTTCTGAGAGATAAGTGTGTGTGAAAGCCGTACTTCACCTAGCTTGTTGGGAACACAAAGATTCTCTTTAGTTGCAAACTCCACCCCATACATATATATGGGTAGGTACTAGCTCCAACTCGGTTTTACAGTGAAAACTGCAGGAACTTCAAACCGGCACTAGGAAACAGACTGAGAAACCAGAGTAAAAGTTTCTCCTGCAACCCGTTCAATTTGTGCTAGATGAACGAAAGTCTCTCCACATGCTCAGTTCTGAGAGATAATTGTGTGTGAAAGCCGTCCTTCACCTAGCTTGTTGGGAACACAAAGTTTCTTTTTAGTTGCAAAATCCACTCCATACATATATATGGGGAGGTTCTAGCTCCAACTCGGTTTTACAGTGAAAACTGCCGGAACATCAAACCGGCTCTAAGAAACAGACTGAGAATCCAGAGTAAAAGTTTCTCCTGCAACTCGTTCCCTTTGTGCTAGATGAACGAACGACTCTCCACATGCTCGGTTCTGAGAGATAAGTGTGTGTGAAAGCCGTCCTTCACATAGCTTGTTGGGAACACAAAGTTTCTCATCAGTTGTAAACTCCACTCCATACATATTATGGGGAGGTACTAGCTCCAACTCGGTTTTACAGTGAAAACTGCAGGAACTTCAAACCGGCACTAGGAAACAGACTGAGAAACCAGAGTACAAGTTTCTCGTGCAACCCGTTCCCTTTGTGCTAGATGAAAGAACGTCTCTCCACATGCTCGGTTCTGAGAGATAAGTGTGTGTGAAAGCCTTCCTTTACCTAGCTTGTTGGGAACACAAAGATTCTCTTCAGTTGCAAACTCCACTCCATACATATCTATGAGGAGGTACTAGCTCCAACTCGGTTTTACAGTGAAAACTGCAGGAACTTCAAACTGGCACTAGGAATCAGAATTAGAAATCAGAGTAAAAGTTTCTCCTGCAACACGTTCCCTTTTTGCTAGATGAACGAACGTCTCTCCACATGCTCAGTTCTTAGAGATAAGTGTGGGTGAAAGCCTCCCTTCACCTTTCTTGTTGGGAACACAAAGATTCTTTTCAGTTGCAAACTCCAATCCATACATATATATGAGGAGGTACAAGCTCCAACTCGGATTTACAGTGAAAACTGCAGGAACTTCAAATCGGCACTAGGAAAAAGACTGAGAAACCAGAGTAAATGTTTCTCCTGCAACCCGTTCCCTTTGTGCTAGATGAACGAACGTCTCTCCACATGCTCAGTTCTGAGAGATAAGTGTGTGTGAAAGCCGTACTTCACTTAGCTTGTTGGGAACACAAAGTTTCTCTTCAGTTGCAAACTCCACCCCATACATATATATGGGGAGGTACTAGCTCCAACTCGGTTTTACAGTGTAATCTGCAGGAACTTCAAACCGGCACTAGGAAACAGACTGAGAAACCAGAGTAAAAGTTTCTCCTGCAACTCGTTCTCTTTTTGCTAGATGAACGAACGTCTCTCCACATGCTAAGTTCTGAGAAATAAGTGTGTGTGAAAGCCGTACTTCACCTAGCTTGTTGGGAACACAAAGTTTCTCTTCAGTTGCAAACTCCACTCCATATATATTATGGGGAGGTACTAGCTCCAACTCGGTTTTACAGTGAAAACTGCAGGAACTTCAAACTGGCACTAGGAATCAGACTGAGAAATCAGAGTAAAAGTTTCTCCTGCAACACGTTCCCTTTGTGCTAGATGAACGAACGTCTCTCCACATGCTCAGTTCTGAGAGATAAGTGTGTGTGAAAGCCGTTCTTCAACTAGCTTGTTGGGAACACAAAGTTTCTCTTCAGTTGCAAACTCCACTCCACACATATATAAGGGGAGGTACTAGCTCCAACTCGGTTTTACAGTGAAATCTGCAGGAACTTCAAACCGGCACTAGGAAAGAGACTGAGAAACCAGAGTAAAAGTTTCTCCTGCAACCCGTTCCCTTTTTGCAAGATGAACAAACGTCTCTCCACCTGCTCAGATCTGAGAGATAAGTGTGTGTGAAAGCCGTCCTTCACCTAGCTTGTTGGGAACACAAAGTTTCTCTTCAGTTGCAAACTCCACTCCATACATATATAAGGGGAGGTACTAGCTCCAACTCGGTTTTACAGTGAAATCTGCAGGAACTTCAAACTGGCACTAGGAAAGAGATTGAGAAACCAGAGTAAAAGTTTCTCCTGCAACCCGTTCCCTTTGTGCTAGATGAACGAACGTCTCTCCACCTTCTCGGTTCTGAAAGATAAGTGTGTGTGAAAGCCGTCCTTCTCCTAGCTTGTTGGGAACACAAAGTTTCTCTTCAGTTGCAAACTCCACTCCACACATATATATGGGGAGGTACTAGCTCCAACTCGGTTTTACAGTGAAAACTGCAGGAACTTCTAACCGGCACTAGGAAACAGACTGAGAAACCAGAGTAAAAATTTCACCTGCAAACTCTTCCCTTTGTGCTAGATGAACGAACGTCTCTCCACATGCTCAGTTCTGAGAGAAAATGTGTGTGAAAGCCGTCCTTCAACTAGCTTGTTGGGAACACAAAGTTTCTCTTCAGTTGAAAACTCCAATCCATACATATATATGCGGAGGTACTAGCTAAAACTCGGTTTTACAGTGAAAACTGCAGTAACTTCAAACCGGCACTATAAAACAGACTGGGAAACCAGAGAAAAGTTTCTCCTGCAACCCGTTCCCTTTGTGCTAGGTGAACGAACGTCTCTTCACGTGCTCAGTTCTGAGAGATAAGTGTGTGTGAAAGCCGTCCTTCACCTAGCTTATTGGGAACACAAAGTTTCTCTTCAGTTGCAAACTCCAATCCATACATATATATGGGGAGGTACTAGCTCCAACTCGGTTTTACAGTGAAAACTGCAGGAACTTCAAACCGGCACTAGGAAACAGACTGAGAAAGCAGAGTAAAAGTTTCTCCTGCAACACGTTCCCTTTGTGCTAGATGAACGAACGTCTCTCCACATGCTCAGTTCTGAGAGATAAGTGTGTTTGAAAGCCGTCCTTCACCGAGCTTGTAGGGAACACAAAGTTTCTCTTCAGTTGCAAACTCCACTCCATACATATATATGGGGAGGTACTAGCTCCAACTCGGTTTTACAGTGAAAACTGCAGGAACTTCAAACCGGCACTAGGAAACAGACTGAGAAACCAGAGTAAAAGTTTCTCCTGCAACCCGTTCCCCTTGTGCTAGATGAACGAACGTCTCTCCACATGCTCAGTTCTGAGAGATATGTGTGTGTGAAAGCCGTCCTTCACCTAGCTTGTTGGGAACACAAAGTTTCTCTTCAGTTGCAAACTCCACTCCATACATATATATGGGGAGGTACTAGCTCCAACTCGGTTTTACAGTGAAAACTGCAGGAACTTCAATCCGGCACTAGGAAACAGACTGAGAAACCAGAGTAAAAGTTTCTCCTGCAACCCGTTCCACTTGTGCTAGATGAACGAACGTCTCTCCACATGCTAATTTCTGAGAGATAATTGTGTGTGAAAGCCGTCCTTCACCTAGCTTGTTGGGAACACAAAGTTTCTCTTCAGTTGCAAACTCCACTCCATACATATATATGGGGAGGTACTAGCTCCAACTCGATTTTACAGTGAAATCTGCAGGAACTTCAAACCGGCACTAGGAAACAGACTGAGAATCCAGAGTAAAAGTTTCCCCTGCAACCCGTTCCCTTTGAGCTAAATGAACGATAGTCTCTCCACTTGCTCATTTCTGAGAGATAAGTGTGTGTGAAAGCCGTCCTTCACCTAGCTTGTTGGGAACACAAAGTTTCTCTTCAGTTGCAAACTCCACTCCATACATATATATGGGGAGGTATTAGCTCCAACTTGGTTTTACAGTGAAAACTGCAGGAACTTCAAACCGGCACTAGAAACAGACTGAGAAACCAGAGTAAAAGTTTCTCCTGCAACCCGTTCCTTTTGTGCTAGATGAACGAAAGTCTCTCCACATGCTCAGTTCTGAGAGATAAGTGTGTGTGAAAGCCGTCCTTCACCTAGCTTGTTGGGAACACAAAGTTTCTCTTCAGTTGCAAAATCCACTCCAAACATATATATGGGGAGGTACTAGCTCCAACTCGGTTTTACAGTGAAAACTGCAGGAACTTCAAACCGGCACTAGGAAACAGACTGAGAAACCAGAGAATAAGTTTCTCCTGCAACCCGTTCCCTTTGTGCTAGATGAACGAACGTCTCTCCACCTGCTCAGTTCTGAGAGATAAGTGAGTGTGAAAGCCGTCCTTCACCTAGCTTGTTGGGAACACAAAGTTTCTCTTCAGTTGCAAACTCCACTCCATACATATATATTGGGATGTACTAGCTCCTACTCGGTTTTACAGTGAAATCTGCCGGAACTTCAAACCGGCACTAGGAAACAGACTGAGAAACCAGAGTAAAAGTTTCTCCTGCAACCCGTTCCCTTATTGCTAGAAGAACGAACGTCTCTCCACATGCTCAGTTCTGAGAGATAATTGTGTGTGAAAACCGTCCTTCACCTAGATTGTTGGGAACACAAAGTTTCTCTTCAGTTGCCAAATCCACTCCATACATATATAAGGGGAGGAACTAACTCCAACTCGGTTTTACAGTGAAATCTGCAGGAACTTCAAACCGGCACTAGGAAATAGACTGAGAAACCAGAGTAAAAGTTTCTCCTGCAACCCGTTCCCTTTGTGCTAGATGAACGAACGTCTCTCCACATGCTCAGTTCTGAGAGATAAGTGTGTGTGTAAGCCGTCCTTCAACTAGCTTGTTGGGAACACAAAGTTTCTCTTCAGTTGCAAACTCCACTCCATACATATATATGTTAGGTACTAGCTCCAACTCGGTTTTACAGTGAAAACTGCAGGAACTTCAAACCGGCACTAGGAAACAGACTGAGAAACTAGAGTAAATGTTTTTCCTGCAACCCGTTCCCTTTGTGCTAGATGAACGAACGTCTCTCCACATGCTCAGTTCTGAGAGATAAGTGTGTGTGAAAGCCGTCCTTCACCTAGCTTGTTAGGAACACAAAGTTTCTCTTCAGTTGAAAACTCCACTCCATACATATATATGCGGAGGTAATAGCTCAAACTTGGTGTTACAGTGAAAACTGCAGTAACTTCAAACCGGCACTAGGAAACAGACTGGGAAACCAGAGAAAAGTTTCTCCTGCAACCCGTTCCCTTTGTGCTAGATGAACGAACGTCTCTTCAAGTGCTAAGTTCTGAGAGATAAGTGTGAGTGAAAGCCGTCCTTCACCCAGCTTATTGGGAACACTAAGATTCTCTTCAGTTGCAAACTCCAATCCATACATATATATGGGGAGGTACTAGCTCCAACTCAGTTTTACAGTGAAAACTGCAGGAACTTCAAACCGGCACTAGGTAACAGACTGAGAAACCAGAGTAAATGTTTTTCCTGCAACCCGTTCCCTTTGTGTTAGATGAACGAACGTCTCTTAACGTGCTCAGTTCTGAGAGATAAGTGTGTGTGAAAGCCGTCCTTCACCTAGCTTATTGTGAACACAAAGTTTCTCTTCAGTTGCAAACTCCACTCCATACATATATATGGGTAAGAACTAGCTCCAACTCGGTTTTACAGTGAAAACTGCAGGAAATTCAAACCGGCACTAGGAACCAGACTGAGAAACCAGAGTAAAAGTTTCTCCTGCAACCCGTTCCCTTTGTGCTAGATGAACGAACGTCTCTCCACATGCTCAGTTCTGAGAGATAAGTGTGTGTGAAAGCCGTCCTTCACCTAGCTTGTTGGGAACACAAAGTTTCACATCAGTTGCAAACTCCACTCCATACATATATATGGGGAGGTACTAACTCCAACTCGGTTTTACAGTGAAAACTGCAGGAACTTCAAACCGGCACTAGGAAACAGGCTGAGAAAATATAGTAAAAGTTTCTCTTGTAATCCGTTCCCTTTGTGCTAGATGAACGAAAGTCTCTCCACCTGCTCAGTTCTGAGAGATAGTGAGTGTGAAAGCCGTCCTTCACCTAGCTTGTTGGGAACACAAAGTTTCTCTTCAGTTGCAAACTCCACTCCATACATATATATGGGAGGTACTAGCTCCAACTCGGTTTTACAGTGAAAACTGCAGGAACTTCAAACCGGCACTAGGAAACAGACTGAGAAACCAGAGTAAATGTTTTTCCTGCAACCCGTTCCCTTTGTGCTAGATGAACGAACGTCTCTCCACATGGTCAGTTGTGAGAGAAAAATGTGTGTGAAAGCCGTCCTTCAACTAGCTTGTTGGGAACACAAAGATTCTCTTCAGTTGCAAACTCCACTCCATACATATATATGGGGAGGTACCAGCTCCAACTCGGTTTTACAGTGAAAACTGCAGGAACTTCAAACCGGCACTAGGAAACAGACTGAGAAAGCAGAGTAAAAGTTTCTCCTGCAACACGTTCCCTTTGTGCTAGATGAACGAACGTCTCTCCACATGCTCAGTTCTGAGAGATAAGTGTGTTTGAAAGCCGTCCTTCACCCAGCTTGTTGGGAACACAAAGTTTCTCTTCAGTTGCAAACTCCACTCCATACATATATATGGGGAGGTACTAGCTCCAACTCGATTTTACAGTGAAAACTGCAGGAACTTCAAACCGGCACTAGGTAACAGACTGAGAAACCAGAGTAAATGTTTTTCCTGCAACCCGTTCCCTTTGTGTTAGATGAACGAACGTCTCTCCACATGCTCAGTCCTGAGAGATAAATGTGTGTGAAAGACGTCCTTCAACTAGCTTGTTGGGAACACAAGATTCTCTTCAGTTGCAAACTCCACTCCATACATATATATGGGGTGGTACTATCTCCAACTCCGTTTTACAGTGAAAACTGCAGGAACTTCAAACCGGCACTAGGTAACAGACTGAGAAACCAGAGTAAATGTTTTTCCTGCAACCCGTTCCCTTTGTGTTAGATGAACGAAAGTCTCTCCACATGCTCAGTTCTGAGAGATAAATGTGTGTGAAAGCCGTCCTTCAACTAGCTTGTTGGGAACACAAAGTTTCTCTTCAGTTGAAAACTCCACTCCATACATATATATGGGGAGGTACTAGCTCCAACTCGGTTTTACAGTGAAAACTGCAGGAACTTCAAACCGGCACTAGGAAACAGACTGAGAAACCAGAGTAAAAGTTTCTCCTGCAACCCGTTCCCTTTGTGCTAGATGAAAGAACGTCTCTCCACATGCTCATTTCTGAGAGATAAGTGTGTGTGAAAGCCGTCCTTCACCTAGCTTGTTGGGAACACAAAGTTTCACATCAGTTGCAAACTCCACTCCATACATATATATGGGGAGTTACTAGCTCCAACTCGGTTTTACAGTGAAAACTGCAGGAACTTCAAACCGGCACTAGGTAACAGACTGAGAAACCAGAGTAAATGTTTTTCCTGCAACCCGTTCCCTTTGTGTTAGATGAACGAACGTCTCTCCACCTGCTCAGTTCTGAGAGATAGTGAGTGTGAAAGCCGTCCTTCACCTAGCTTGTTGGGAACACAAAGTTTCTCTTCAGTTGCAAACTCCACTCCATACATATATATGGGAGGTACTAGCTCCAACTCGGTTTTACAGTGAAAACTGCAGGAACTTCAAACCGGCACTAGGAAACAGACTGAGAAACCAGAGTAAATGTTTTTCCTGCAACCCGTTCCCTTTGTGCTAGATGAACGAACGTCTCTCCACATGCTCAGTTCTGAGAGAAAAATGTGTGTGAAAGCCGTCCTTCAACTAGCTTGTTGGGAACACAAAGTTTCTCTTCAATTGAAAACTCCACTCCATACATATATATGGGGAGGTACTAGCTCCAACTCGGTTTTACAGTGAAAACTGCAGGAACTTCAAACCGGCACTAGGAAACAGACTGAGAAAGCAGAGTAAAAGTTTCACCTGCAACAGGTTCCCTTTGTGCTAGATGAACGAACGTCTCTCCACATGCTCAGTTCTGAGAGATAAGTGTGTTTGAAAGCCGTCCTTCACCCAGCGTGTTGGGAACACAAAGTTTCTCTTCGGTTGCAAACTCCACTCCATACATATATATGGGGAGGTACTAGCTCCAACTCAGTTTTACAGTGAAAACTGCAGGAACTTCAAACCGGCACTAGGTAACAGACTGAGAAACCAGAGTAAATGTTTTTCCTGCAACCCGTTCCCTTTGTGTTAGATGAACGAACGTCTCTCCACATGCTCAGTTCTGAGAGATAAATGTGTGTGAAAGACGTCCTTCAACTAGCTTGTTGGGAACACAAGATTCTCTTCAGTTGCAAACTCCACTCCATACATATATATGGGGTGGTACTATCTCCAACTCCGTTTTACAGTGAAAACTGCAGGAACTTCAAACCGGCACTAGGTAACAGACTGAGAAACCAGAGTAAATGTTTTTCCTGCAACCCGTTCCCTTTGTGTTAGATGAACGAAAGTCTCTCCACATGCTCAGTTCTGAGAGATAAATGTGTGTGAAAGCCGTCCTTCAACTAGCTTGTTGGGAACACAAAGTTTCTCTTCAGTTGAAAACTCCACTCCATACATATATATGGGGAGGTACTAGCTCCAACTCGGTTTTACAGTGAAAACTGCAGGAACTTCAAACCGGCACTAGGAAACAGACTGAGAAACCAGAGTAAAAGTTTCTCCTGCAACCCGTTCCCTTTGTGCTAGATGAAAGAACGTCTCTCCACATGCTCATTTCTGAGAGATAAGTGTGTGTGAAAGCCGTCCTTCACCTAGCTTGTTGGGAACACAAAGTTTCACATCAGTTGCAAACTCCACTCCATACATATATATGGGGAGTTACTAGCTCCAACTCGGTTTTACAGTGAAAACTGCAGGAACTTCAAACCGGCACTAGGTAACAGACTGAGAAACCAGAGTAAATGTTTTTCCTGCAACCCGTTCCCTTTGTGTTAGATGAACGAACGTCTCTCCACCTGCTCAGTTCTGAGAGATAGTGAGTGTGAAAGCCGTCCTTCACCTAGCTTGTTGGGAACACAAAGTTTCTCTTCAGTTGCAAACTCCACTCCATACATATATATGGGGAGGTAAAAGCTCCAACTCGGTTTTACAGTGAAAACTGCAGGAACTTCAAACCGGCACTAGGAAACAGACTGAGAAACCAGAGAAAATTTTCTCCTGCAACCCGTTCCCTTTGTACTAGATGAACGAACGTCTCTCCACATGCTCAGTTCTGAGATATAAGTGTGTGTGAAAACCGTCCTTCACCTAGCTTATTGGGAACACAAAGTTTCTCTTCAGATGCAAACTCCACTCTATACATATATATGGGGAGGTACTAGCTCCAACACGGTTTTACAGTGAAAACTGCAGGAACTTCAAACCGGCACTAGGAAACAGACTGAGAAACCAGAGTAAAAGTTTCTCCTGCAACCCGTTCCCTTTGTGCTAGATGAACGAAAGTCTCTCCACATGCTCAGATCTGAGAGATAAGTGTGTGTGAAAGCCGTCCTTCACCTAGCTTGTTGGGAACACAAAGTTTTTCTTCAGTTGAAAAATCCACTCCATACATATATAAGGGGAGGTACTACCTCCAACTCGGTTTTACAGTGAAAACTGCAGGAACTTCTAACCGGCACTAGGAAAAAGACTGAGAAACCAGAGTAAAAGTTTCTCCATCCACCCGTTCCCTTTGTGCTAGATGAACGAACGTCTCTCCACATGCTCAGTTCTGAGAGATAAGTGTGTGTGAAAGCCGTCCTTCACCTAGCTTGTTGGGAACACAAAGTTTCTCTTCAGTTGCAAACCCTACTCCATATATATAGATGGGGAGGTACTAGCTCCAACTCGGTTTTACAGTGAAAACTGCAGGAACTTCAAACCGGCACTAGGAAACAGACTGAGAAACCAGAGTAAATGTTTCTCCTGCAACCCGTTCCCTTTGTGCTAGATGAACGAACGTCTCTCAACCTGCTCAGTTATGAGAGATAAGTGTGTGTGAAAGCTGTCCTTCAACTAGCTTCTTGGGAACACAAAGTTTCTCTTCAGTTGCAAACTCCACTCCATACTTATATATGGGTAGGTACTAGCTCCAACTCGGTTTTACAGTGAAAACTGCAGGAACTTCAAACCGGCACTAGGAAACAGACTGAGAAACCAGAGTAAAAGTTACTCCTGCAATCCGTTCTTTTTTTGCTAGATGAACGAACGTCTCTCCACATGCTCAGTTCTGAGAGATAAGTGTGTGTGAAATCCGTCCTTAAACAAGCTTGTTGGGAACACAAAGTTTCTCTTCAGTTGCAAACTCCACTCCATACATATATATGGGGAGGTACTACCTCCAACTCGATTTTACTGTGAAAACTGCAGGAACTTCAAACCGGCACTAGGAAATAGACCGAGAAACCAGAGAAAAAGTTTCTCCTGCAATCCATTCCCTTTGTGCTAGATGAACGAACGTCTCTCCACATGCTCATTTCTGAGAAATAAGTGTGTGTGTAAGCCGTCCTTCACCTAGCTTGTTGGGAACACAAAGTTTCTTTTCAGTTGCAAACCCCACTCCATACATATATATGGGGAGGTACAAGCTCCAACTCGGTTTTACAGTGAAAACTGCAGGAACTTCAAACCGGCACTAGGAAACAGACTGAGAATCCAGAGTAAAAGTTTCCCCTGCAACCCGTTCCCTTTTAGCTAGATGAACGAACGTCTCTCCACTTGCTCATTTCTGAGTGATAAGTGTGTGTGAAAGCCGTCCTTCACCTAGCTTGTTGGGAACACAAAGTTTCTATTCAGTTGCAAACACCACTCCATACATATATATGGGGAGGTACAAGCTCCAACTCTGTTTTACAGTGAAAACTGCAGGAACTTCAAACCGACACTAGGAAACAGACTGAGAAACCAGAGTAAAAGTTTCTCCTGCAACCCGTTCCATTTGAGGTAGATGAATGAACGTCTCTCCACTTGCTCATTTCTGAGAGATTATTGTGTGTGAAAGCCGCCCTTAAACTAGCTTGTTGGGAACACAAAGTTTCTCTTCAGTTGCAAACTCCAATCCATACATATATATGGGGAGGTACTAGCTCCAACACGGTTTTACAGTGAAAACTGCAGGAACTTCAAACCGGCACTAGGAAACACAGTGAGAAACCAGAGTAAATGTTTCTCCTGCAACGCGTTTTTTTGTGCTAGATGAACGAACGTCTCTCCATATGCTCAGTTCTGAGAGATATGTGTGGGTGAAAGCCGTCCTTCACCTAGCTTGTTGGGAACAAAAAGTTTCTCTTCAGTTGCAAACTCCACTCCATACATATATATGGGGAGGTACAAGCTCCAAATCGGTTTTACAGTGAAAACTGCAGGAATTTCAAACCGGCACTAGGAAACAGACTGAGAAACCAGAGTAAAAGTTTCTCCTGCAACCCGTTCCCTTTGAGGTAGATGAATGAACGTCTCTCCACATGCTAATTTCTGAGAGATAATTGTGTGTGAAAGCCGTCCTTAAACTAGCTTGTTGGGAACACAAAGTTTCTCTTCAGTTGCAATCTCCACCCCATACATATATATGGGGAGGTACAAGCTCCAACTCGGTTTTACAGTGAAAACTGCAGGAACTTCAAACCGGCACTAGGAAACAGACTGAGAAACCAGAGAAAAGTTTCTCCTGCAACCCGTTCCCTTTGTACTAGATGAACGAACGTCTCTCCACATGCTCAGTTCTGAGATAGAAATGTGTGTGAAAACCGTCCTTCACCTAGCTTATTGGGAACACAAAGTTTCTCTTCAGATGCAAACTCCACTCTATACATATATATGGGGAGGTACTAGCTCCAACACGGTTTTACAGTGAAAACTGCAGGAACTTCAAACCGGCACTAGGAAACAGACTGAGAAACCAGAGTAAAAGTTTCTCCTGCAACCCGTTCCCTTTGTGCTAGATGAACGAAAGTCTCTCCACATGCTCAGATCTGAGAGATAAGTGTGTGTGAAAGCCGTCCTTCACCTAGCTTGTTGGGAACACAAAGTTTTTCTTCAGTTGAAAAATCCACTCCATACATATATAAGGGGAGGTACTACCTCCAACTCGGTTTTACAGTGAAAACTGCAGGAACTTCTAACCGGCACTAGGAAAAAGACTGAGAAACCAGAGTAAAAGTTTCTCCATCCACCCGTTCCCTTTGTGCTAGATGAACGAACGTCTCTCCACATGCTCAGTTCTGAGAGATAAGTGTGTGTGAAAGCCGTCCTTCACCTAGCTTGTTGGGAACACAAAGTTTCTCTTCAGTTGCAAACCCTACTCCATATATATAGATGGGGAGGTACTAGCTCCAACTCGGTTTTACAGTGAAAACTGCAGGAACTTCAAACCGGCACTAGGAAACAGACTGAGAAACCAGAGTAAATGTTTCTCCTGCAACCCGTTCCCTTTGTGCTAGATGAACGAACGTCTCTCAACCTGCTCAGTTATGAGAGATAAGTGTGTGTGAAAGCTGTCCTTCAACTAGCTTCTTGGGAACACAAAGTTTCTCTTCAGTTGCAAACTCCACTCCATACTTATATATGGGTAGGTACTAGCTCCAACTCGGTTTTACAGTGAAAACTGCAGGAACTTCAAACCGGCACTAGGAAACAGACTGAGAAACCAGAGTAAAAGTTACTCCTGCAATCCGTTCTTTTTTTGCTAGATGAACGAACGTCTCTCCACATGCTCAGTTCTGAGAGATAAGTGTGTGTGAAATCCGTCCTTAAACAAGCTTGTTGGGAACACAAAGTTTCTCTTCAGTTGCAAACTCCACTCCATACATATATATGGGGAGGTACTACCTCCAACTCGATTTTACTGTGAAAACTGCAGGAACTTCAAACCGGCACTAGGAAATAGACCGAGAAACCAGAGTAAAAGTTTCTCCTGCAATCCGTTCCCTTTGTGCTAGATGAACGAACGTCTCTCCACATGCTCATTTCTGAGAAATAAGTGTGTGTGTAAGCCGTCCTTCACCTAGCTTGTTGGGAACACAAAGTTTCTTTTCAGTTGCAAACCCCACTCCATACATATATATGGGGAGGTACAAGCTCCAACTCGGTTTTACAGTGAAAACTGCAGGAACTTCAAACCGGCACTAGGAAACAGACTGAGAATCCAGAGTAAAAGTTTCCCCTGCAACCCGTTCCCTTTTAGCTAGATGAACGAACGTCTCTCCACTTGCTCATTTCTGAGTGATAAGTGTGTGTGAAAGCCGTCCTTCACCTAGCTTGTTGGGAACACAAAGTTTCTCTTCAGTTGCAAACACCACTCCATACATATATATGGGGAGGTACAAGCTCCAACTCTGTTTTACAGTGAAAACTGCAGGAACTTCAAACCGACACTAGGAAACAGACTGAGAAACCAGAGTAAAAGTTTCTCCTGCAACCCGTTCCATTTGAGGTAGATGAATGAACGTCTCTCCACTTGCTCATTTCTGAGAGATTATTGTGTGTGAAAGCCGCCCTTAAACTAGCTTGTTGGGAACACAAAGTTTCTCTTCAGTTGCAAACTCCAATCCATACATATATATGGGGAGGTACTAGCTCCAACACGGTTTTACAGTGAAAACTGCAGGAACTTCAAACCGGCACTAGGAAACACAGTGAGAAACCAGAGTAAATGTTTCTCCTGCAACGCGTTTTTTTGTGCTAGATGAACGAACGTCTCTCCATATGCTCAGTTCTGAGAGATATGTGTGGGTGAAAGCCGTCCTTCACCTAGCTTGTTGGGAACAAAAAGTTTCTCTTCAGTTGCAAACTCCACTCCATACATATATATGGGGAGGTACAAGCTCCAAATCGGTTTTACAGTGAAAACTGCAGGAATTTCAAACCGGCACTAGGAAACAGACTGAGAAACCAGAGTAAAAGTTTCTCCTGCAACCCGTTCCCTTTGAGGTAGATGAATGAACGTCTCTCCACATGCTAATTTCTGAGAGATAATTGTGTGTGAAAGCCGTCCTTAAACTAGCTTGTTGGGAACACAAAGTTTCTCTTCAGTTGCAATCTCCACCCCATACATATATATGGGGAGGTACAAGCTCCAAATCGGTTTTACAGTGAAAACTGCAGGAACTTCAAACCGGCACTAGGAAACAGACTGAGAAACCAGAGTAAAAGTTTCTCCTGCAACCCGTTCCCTTTGTGCTAGATGAACGAACGTCTCTCCACATGCTCAGTTCTGAGAGATAAGTTTGGGTGAAAGCCGTACTTCACCTAGCTTGTTATGAACACAAAGAATCTCTTCAGTTGCAAACTCCACTCCATACATATATATGGGGAGGTAATAGCTGCAACTCGGTTTTACAGTGAAAACTGCAGGAACATCAAACCGGCACTAGGAAACAGACTGAGAAACCAGAGAAAAGTTTCTCCTGCAACCCGTTCCCTTTGTACTAGATGAACGAACGTCTCTCCACATGCTCAGTTCTGAGAGATAAGTGTGTGTGAAAACCGTCCTTCACCTAGCTTATTGGGAACACAAAGTTTCTCTTCAGATGCAAATTCCATTCTATTCATATATATGGGGAGGTACTAGCTCCAACACGGTTTTACAGTGAAAACTGCAGGAACTTCAAACCGGCACTAGGAAACAGACTGAGAAACCAGAGTAAAAGTTTCTCCTGCAACCCGTTCCCTTTGTGCTAGATGAACGAAAGTCTCTCCACATGCTCAGTTCTGAGAGATAAGTGTGTGTGAAAGCCGTCCTTCACCTAGCTTGTTGGGAACACAAAGTTTTTCTTCAGTTGCAAAATCCACTCTACACATATATACGGGGAGGTACTACCTCCAACTCGGTTTTACAGTGAAAACTGCAGGAACTTCTAACCGGCACTAGGAAAAAGACTGAGAAACCAGAGTAAAAGTTTCTCCATCCACCCGTTCCCATTGTGCAAGATGAACGAACGTCTCTCCACATGCTCAGTTCTGAGAGATAAGTGTGTGTGAAAGCCGTCCTTCACCTAGCTTGTTGGGAACACAAAGTTTCTCTTCAGTTGCAAAACCCACTCCATATATATAGATGGGTAAGTACTAGCTCCAACTCGGTTTTACAGTGAAAATTACAGGAACTTCAAACCGGCACTAGGAAACAGACTGAGAAACCAGAGTAAATGTTTCTCCTGCAACCCGTTCCCTTTGTGCTAGATGAACGAAAGTCTCTCAACCTGCTCAGTTCTGAGAGATAAGTGTGTGTGAAAGCCGTCCTTCAACTAGCTTGTTGGGAACACAAAGTTTCTCTTCAGATGCAAACTCCACTCTATACATATATATGGGGAGGTACTAGCTCCAACACGGTTTTACAGTGAAAACTGCAGGAACTTCAAACCGGCACTAGGAAACAGACTGAGAAACCAGAGTAAAAGTTTCTCCTGCAACCCGTTCCCTTTGTGCTAGATGAACGAAAGTCTCTCCACATGCTCAGATCTGAGAGATAAGTGTGTGTGAAAGCCGTCCTTCACCTAGCTTGTTGGGAACACAAAGTTTTTCTTCAGTTGAAAAATCCACTCCATACATATATAAGGGGAGGTACTACCTCCAACTCGGTTTTACAGTGAAAACTGCAGGAACTTCTAACCGACACTAGGAAAAAGACTGAGAAACCAGAGTAAAAGTTTCTCCATCCACCCGTTCCCTTTGTGCTAGATGAACGAACGTCTCTCCACATGCTCAGTTCTGAGAGATAAGTGTGTGTGAAAGCCGTCCTTCACCTAGCTTGTTGGGAACACAAAGTTTCTCTTCAGTTGCAAACCCTACTCCATATATATAGATGGGTAGGTACTAGCTCCAACTCGGTTTTACAGTGAAAACTGCAGGTACTTCAAACCGGCACTAGGAAACAGACTGAGAAACCAGAGTAAATGTTTCTCCTGCAACCCGTTCCCTTTGTGCTAGATGAACGAACGTCTCTCAACCTGCTCAGTTCTGAGAGATAAGTGTGTTTGAAAGCTGTCCTTCAACTAGCTTGTTGGGAACACAAAGTTTCTCTTCAGTTGCAAACTCCACTCCATACTTATATATGGGTATGTACTAGCTCCAACTCGGTTTTACAGTGAAAACTGCAGGAACTTCAAACCGGCACTAGGAAACAGACTGAGTAACCAGAGTAAAATTTACTCCTGCAATCCGTTCTTTTTTTGCTAGATGAACGAACGTCTCTCCACATGCTCAGTTCTGAGAGATAAGTGTGTGTGAAATCCGTCCTTAAACAAGCTTGTTGGGAACACAAAGTTTCTCTTCAGTTGCAAACTCCACTCCATACATATATATGGGTAGGTACTACCTCCAACTCGATTTTACTGTGAAAACTGCAGGAACTTCAAACCGGCACTAGGAAATAGACCGAGAAACCAGAGTAAAAGTTTCTCCTGCAATCCGTTCCCTTTGTGCTAGATGAACGAACGTCTCTCCACATGCTCATTTCTGAGAAATAAGTGTGTGTGTAAGCCGTCCTTCACCTAGCTTGTTGGGAACACAAAGTTTCTTTTCAGTTGCAAACCCCACTCCATACATATATATGGGGAGGTACAAGCTCCAACTCGGTTTTACAGTGAAAACTGCAGGAACTTCAAACCGGAACTAGGAAACAGACTGAGAATCCAGCGTAAAATTTCCCCTGCAACCCGTTCCCTTTTAGCTAGATGAACGAACGTCTCTCCACTTGCTCATTTCTGAGTGATAAGTGTGTTTGAAAGCCGTCCTTCACCTAGCTTGTTGGGAACACAAAGTTTCTCTTCAGTTGCAAACACCACTCCATACATATATATGGGGAGGTACTAGCTCCAACTCTGTTTTACAGTGAAAACTGCAGGAACTTCAAACCGACACTAGGAAACAGACTGAGAAACCAGAGTAAAAGTTTCTCCTGCAACCCGTTCCGTTTGAGGTAGATGAATGAACGTCTCTCCACTTGCTCTTTTCTGAGAGATTATTGTGTGTGAAAGCCGCCCTTAAACTAGCTTGTTGGGAACACAAAGTTTCTCTTCAGTTGCAAACTCCAATCCATACATATATATGGGGAGGTACTAGCTCCAACACGGTTTTACAGTGAAAACTGCAGGAACTTCAAACCGGCACTAGGAAACACAGTGAGAAACCAGAGTAAATGTTTCTCCTGCAACGCGTTCTTTTGTGCTAGATGAACGAACGTCTCTCCACATGCTCAGTTCTGAGAGATATGTGTGGGTTAAAGCCGTCCTTCACCTAGCTTGTTGGGAACAAAAAGTTTCTCTTCAGTTGCAAACTCCACTCCATACATATATATGGGGAGGTACAAGCTCCAAATCGGTTTTATAGTGAAAACTGCAGGAATTTCAAACCGGCACTAGGAAACAGACAGAGAAACCAGAGTAAAAGTTTCTCCTGCAACCCGTTCCCTTTGAGGTAGATGAATGAACGTCTCTCCACTTGCTAATTTCTGAGAGATAATTGTGTGTGAAAGCCGTCCTTAAACTAGCTTGTTGGGAACACAAAGTTTCTCTTCAGTTGCAATCTCCACTCCATACATATATATGGGGAGGTACAAGCTCCAAATCGGTTTTACAGTGAAAACTGCAGGAACTTCAAACCGGCACTAGGAAACAGACTGAGAAACCAGAGTAAATGTTTCTCCTGCAACCTGTTCCCTTTGTGCTAGATGAACGAACGTCTCTCCACATGCTCAGTTCTGAGAGATAAGTTTGGGTGAAAGCCGTACTTCCCCTAGCTTGTTATGAACACAAAGAATCTCTTCAGTTGCAAACTCCACTCCATACATATATATGGGGAGGTAATAGCTCCAACTCGGTTTTAAAGTGAAAACTGCAGGAACATCAAACCGGCACTAGGAAACAGAGTGAGAAACCAGAGAAAAGTTTCTCCTGCAACCCGTTCCCTTTGTACTAGATGAACGAACGTCTCTCCACATGCTCAGTTCTGAGAGATAAGTGTGTGTGAAAACCGTCCTTCACCTATCTTATTGGGAACACAAAGTTTCTCTTCAGATGCAAACTCCACTCTATTCATATATATGTGTAGGTACTAGCTCCAACACGGTTTTACAGTGAAAACTGCAGGAACTACAAACCGGCACTAGGAAACAGACTGAGAAACCAGAGTAAAAGTTTCTCCTGCAACCCGTTCCCTTTGTGCTAGATGAACGAAAGTCTCTCCACATGCTCAGTTCTGAGAGATAAGTGTGTGTGAAAGCCGTCCTTCACCTAGCTTGTTGGGAACACAAAGTTTTTCTTCAGTTGCAAAATCCACTCTATACATATATACGGGGAGGTACTACCTCCAACTCGGTTTTACAGTGAAAACTGCAGGAACTTCTAACCGGCACTAGGAAAAAGACTGAGAAACCAGAGTAAAAGTTTCTCCATCCACCCGTTCCCTTTGTGCAAGATGAACGAACGTCTCTCCACATGCTCAGTTCTGAGAGATAAGTGTGTGTGAAAGCCGTCCTTCACCTAGCTTGTTGGGAACACAAAGTTTCTCTTCAGTTGCAAAACCCACTCCATATATATAGATGGGTAGGTACTAGCTCCAACTCGGTTTTACAGTGAAAACTGCAGGAACTTCAAACCGGCACTAGGAAATAGACTGAGAAACCAGAGTAAATGTTTCTCCTGCAAACCGTTCCCTTTGTGCTAGATGAACGAACGTCTCTCAACCTGCTCAGTTCTGAGAGATAAGTGTGTGTGAAAGCCGTCCTTCACTTAGCTTGTTGGGAACACAAAGTTTCTCTTCAGTTGCAAACTCCACTCAATACATATATATGGGTAGGTACTAGCTCCAACTCGGTATTACAGTGAAAAATGCAGGAACTTCAAACCGGCACTAGGAAACAGACTGAGAAACCAGAGTAAAAATTACTCCTGCAATCCGTTCCTTTTTGCTAGATGAACGAACGTCTCTCCACATGCTCAGTTCTGAGAGATAATTGTGTGTGAAAGCCGTCCTTCAACAAGCTTGTTGGGAACACAAAGTTTCTCTTCAGTTGCAAACTCCACTCCATACATATATATGGGGAGGTACTAGCTCCAACTCGATTTTACTGTGAAATCTGCAGGAACTTCAAACCGGCACTAGGAAATAGACCGAGAAACCAGAGTAAAAGTTTCTCCTGCAAACCGTTCCCTTTGTGCTAGATGAACGAACGTCTCTCCACATGCTCATTTCTGAGAGATAAGTGTGTGTTTAAGCCGCCCTTCACCTAGCTTGTTGGGAACACAAAGTTTCTTTTCAGTTGCAAACCCCACTCCATACATATATATGGGGAGGTACAAGCTCCAACTCGGTTTTACAGTGAAAACTGCAGGAACTTCAAACCGGCACTAGGAAACAGACTGAGAAACCAGAGTAAAAGTTTCCCCTGCAATCCGTTCCCTTTTAGCTAGATGAACGAACGTCTCTCCACTTGCTCATTTCTGAGTGATAAGTGTGTGTGAAAGCAGTTCTTCACCTAGCTTGTTAGGAACACAAAGTTTCTCTACAGTTGCAAACCCCACTCCATACATATATATGGGGAGGTACTAGCTCCAACTCGGTTTTACAGTGAAAACTGCAGGAACTTCAAACCGACACTAGGAAAAAGACTGAGAAACAAGAGTAAAAGTTTCTCCTGCAACCCGTTCCATTTGAGGTAGATGAATGAACGTCTCTCCACTTGCTTATTTCTGAGAGATAATTGTGTGTGAAAGCCGCCTTTAAACTAGCTTGTTGGGAACACAAAGTTTCTCTTCAGTAGCCAACTCCACTCCATACATATATATGGGGAGGTACTAGCTCCAACTTGGTTTTACAGTGAAAACTGCAGGATCTTCAAACCGGCACTAGGAAACAGACTGAGAAACCAGAGTAAATGTTTCTCCTGCAACCCGTTCAATTTGTGCTAGATGAACGAACGTCTCTCCACATGCTCAGTTCTGAGAGATAAGTGTGGGTGAAAGCCGTCCTTCACCTAGCTTGTTGGGAACACAAAGAATCTCTTCAGTTGCAAACTCCACTCCATACATATATATGGGGAGGTAATAGCTCCAACACGGTTTTACAGTGAAAACTGCAGGAACTTCAAACCAGCACTAGGAAACAGACTGAGAAACCAGAGTAAAAGTTTCTCCTGCAACCCGTTCCCTTTGTGCTAGATGAACGAAAGTCTCTCCACATGTTCAGTTCTGAGAGATAAGTGTGTGTGAAAGCCGTCCTTCACCTAGCTTGTTGGGAACACAAAGTTTTTCTTCAGTTGCAAAGTCCACTCCATACATATATACGGGGAGGTACTACCTCCAACTCGGTTTAACAGTGAAAACTGCAGGAACTTCTAACCGGCACTAGGAAAAAGACTGAGAAACCAGAGTAAAAGTTTCTCCATCCAGCCGTTCCCTTTGTGCTAGATGAACGAACGTCTCTCCACATGCTCAGTTCTGAGAGATAAGTGTGTGTGAAAGCCGTTCTTCACCTAGATTGTTGGGAACACAAAGTTTCTCTTCAGTTGCAAACTCCACTCCATACATATATATGGGGAAGTACTAGCTCCAACTCTATTTACGGTGAAAACAGCAGGAACTTGAAACCGGCACTAGGAAACAGACTGAGATACCAGAGAAAAAGTTTCTCCTGCGACCCGTTCCCTTTGTGCTAGATGAACGAACGTCTCTCCACATGCTCATTTTTGAGAAATAAGTGTGTGTGTAAGCCGTCCTTCACCTAGCTTGTTGGGAACACAAAGTTTCTTTTCAGTTGCAAACCCCACTCCATACATATATATGGGGAGGTACTAGCTCCAACTCGGTTTTACAGTGAATACTGCAGGAACTTCAAACCGACACTAGGAAACAGACTGAGAAACCAGAGTAAATGTTTCCCCTGCAACCCGTTCCCTTTGTGCTAGATGAACGAAGGTCTCTCCACATGCTCAGTTCTGAGAGATAAGTGTGGGTGAAAGCCGTCCTTCACCTAGCTTGTTGGGAACACAAAGAATCTCTTCAGTTGCAAACTCCACTCCATACATATATATGGGGAGGTAATAGGTCCAACTCGGTTTTACAGTGAAAACTGAAGGAACTTCAAACCAGCACTAGGAAACAGACTGAGAAACCAGAGAAAAGTTTCTCCTGCAACCCGTTCCCTTTGTACTAGATGAACGAAAGTCTCTCCACATGCTCAGTTCTGAGAGATAAGTGTGTGTGAAAACCGTCCTTCACCTAGCTTATTGGGAACACAAAGTTTCTCTTCAGATGCAAACTCCACTCTATACATATATATGGGGAGGTACTAGCTCCAACACGGTTTTACAGTGAAAACTGCAGGAACTTCAAACCGGCACTAGGAAACAGACTGAGAAACCAGAGTAAAACTTTCTCCTGCAAAGCGTTCCTTTGTGCTAGATGAACGAAAGTCTCTCCACATGCTCAGTTCTGAGAGCTAAGTGTGTGTGAAAGCCGTCCTTCACCTAGCTTGTTGGGAACACAAAGTTTTTCTTCAGTTGCAAAATCCACTCCATACATATATACGGGGAGGTACTACCTCCAACTCGGTTTTACAGTGAAAACTGCAGGAACTTCTAACCGGCAATAGGAAAAAGACTGAGAAACCAGAGTAAAAGTTTCTTCATCCACCCGTTCCCTTTGTGCTAGATGAACGAACGTCTCTCCACTTGCTCATTTCTGAGAGATAAGTGTGTGTTACAGCCGTACTTCACCTAGCTTGTTGGGAACACAAAGTTTCTCTTCAGTTGCAAACTCCACTCCATACATATATATGGGGAAGTACTAGCTCCAACTCTGTTTTACAGTGAAAACTGCAGGAACTTCAAACCGGCACTAGGAAACAGACTGAGAACCAGAGTAAAAGTTTCTCCTGCAACCCTTTCCCTTTGTGCTAGATGAACGAACGTCTCTCTACATGCTCAGTTCTGAGAGATAAGTGTGTGTGAAAGCCGTCCTTCACCTAGCTTGTTGGGAACACAAAGTTTCTCTTCAGTTGTAAACTCCACTCCATACATATAAATGGGGATGTAATAGCTCCAACTCGGTTTTACTGTGAAAACTTCAGGAACTTCAAACCGGCACTAGGAAACAGACTGAGAAACCAGAGTAAAAGTTTCTCCTGCAAACCGTTCCCTTTGTGCTAGATGAACGAACGTCTCTCCACATGCTCAGTTCTGAGAGATAAGTGTGTGTGAAAGCCGTCCTTCAGCTAGCTTGTTGGGAACACAAAGTTTCTCTTCAGTTGCAAACTCCACTCCATACATATATATGGTGAGGTACTAGCTCCAACTCGGTTTTACAGGGAAAACTGCAAGAACTTCAAACAGGCACTAGGAAACAGACTGAGAAACTAGAGTAAAAGTTTCCTGCAACCCGTTCCATTTGTGCTAGATGAACGAACGTCTCTCCACATGCTCAGTTCTGAGAGATAAGTGTGTGTGAAAGCCGACCTTCAGCTAGCTTGTTGGGAACACAAAGTTTCTCTTCAGTTGCCAACTCCACTCCATACATATATATGGGGAGGTATTAGCTCCAAATCGTTTTTACAGTGAAAACTGCAGGAACTTCAAACCGGCACTAGGAAACAGACTGAGAAACCAGAGTAAAATTTTCTCCTGCAACCCGTTCTCTTTGTGCTAGATGAACGAACGTCTCTCCACATTCTCATTTCTAAGAGATAAGTGTGTGTGAAAGCTGTCCTTCACCTAGCTTGTTGGGAACACAAAGTTTCTCTTCAGTTGCAAACCCCACTCCATACATATATATGGGGAGGTACTAGCCCCAACTCGGTTTTACAGTGAAAACTGCAGGAACTTCAAACCAGCACTAGGAAACAGACTGAGAAACAGAAGTAAAAGTTTCTCCTGCAACCCTTTCCCTTTGTGCTAGATGAACGAACGTCTCTCCACATGCTCAGTGCTGAGAGATAAGTGTGTGTGAAAGCTGTCCTTCACCTAGCTTGTTGGGAACACAAAGTTTCTCTTCAGTTGCAAAACCCACTCCATACATATATATGGGGAGGTACTAGCCCCAACTCGTTTTACACTGAAAACTGCAGGAACTTCAAACCAGCACTAGGAAACAGACTGAGAAACAGAAGTAGAAGTTTCTCCTGCAACCCGTTCACTATGTGCTAGATGAAGGAACGTCTCTCCACATGCTCAGTTCTGATAGATAAGTGTGTGTGAAAGCTGTCCTTCACCTAGCTTGTTGGGAACACAAAGTTTCTCTTCAGTTGCCAACTCTACTCCATACATATATATGGGAAGGTATTAGCTCCAAATCGTTTTTACAGTGAAAACTGCAGGAACTTCAAACCGGTACTAGGAAACAGACTGAGAAACCAGAGTAATAGTTTCTCCTGCAACCCGTTCCCTTTGTGCTAGATTAACGAACGTCTCTCCACATGCTCTATTCTAAGAGATATGTGTGTGTGAAAGCTGTCCTTCACCTAGCTTGTTGGGAACACAAAGTTTCTCTTCAGTTGCAAACCCCACTCCATACATATATATGGGGAGGTACTAGCCCCAACTCGGTTTTACACTGAAAACTGCAGGAACTTCAAACAAGCACTAGGAAACAGACTGAGAAACAGAAGTAAAAGTTTCTCCTGCAACCCTTTCCCTTTGTGCTAGATGAACGAACGTCTCTCCACATGCTCAGTGCTGAGAGATAAGTGTGTTTGAAAGCTGTCCTTCACCTAGCTTGTTGGGAACACAAAGTTTCTCTTCAGTTGCAAACCCCACTCCATACATATATATGGGGAGGTACAAGCCCCAACTCGATTTTACACTGAAAACTGCAGGAACTTCAAACCAGCACTAGGAAACAGACTGAGAAACAGAAGTAGAAGTTTCTCCTGCAACCCTTTCCCTTTGTGCTAGATGAACGAACGTCTCTCCACATGCTCAGTTCTGATAGATAAGTGTGTGTGAAAGCTGTCCTTCAACTAGCATGTTGGGAACACAAATTTTCTCTTCAGTTCCCAACTCCACTCCATACATATATATGGGGAGGTATTAGCTCCAAATCGTTTTTACAGTGAAAACTGCAGGAACTTCAAACCGGCACTAGGAAACAGACTGAGAAACCAGAGTAAAAGTTTCTCCTGCAACCCGTTCCCTTTGTGCTAGATGAACGAACGTCTCTCCACATGCTCATTTCTAAGAGATAAGTGTGTGTGAAAGCTGTCCTTCACCTAGCTTGTTGGGAAAACAAAGTTTCTCTTCAGTTGCAAACCCCACTCCATACATATATATGGGGAGGTACTAGCCCCAACTCGGTTTTACACTGAAAACTGAAGGAACTTCAAACCAGCACTAGGAAACAGACTGAGAAACAGAAGTAAAAGTTTCTGCTGCAACCCGTTCCCTTTGTGCTAGATGAACGAACGTCTCTCCACATGCTCAGTGCTGAGAGATTAGTGTGTGTGAAAGCCGTCCTTCACCTAGCTTGTTGGGAACACAAAGTTTCTCTTCAGTTGCAAACTCTACTCCATACATATATATGGGGAGGTACTAGCTCCAACTCGGTTTTACAGTGAAAACTGCAGGAACTTAAAACCGGCACTAGCAAACAGACTGAGAATCCAGAGTAATAGTTTCTCCTGCAACCCGTTCCCTTTGTGCTAGATGAACGAACGTCTCTCCACATGCTCAGTGCTGAGGGATAAGTGTGTGTGAAAGCCGTCCTTCACCTAGCTTGTTGGGAACACAAAGTTTCTCTTCAGTTGCAAACCCCAATCCATACATATATATGGGGAGGTACTAGCCCCAACTCGGTTTTACACTGAAAACTGAAATTACTTCAAACCAGCACTAGGAAACAGACTGAGAAACAGAAGTAAAGCTTCTCCTGCAACCCGTTCCCTTTGTGATAGATGAACGAACGTCTCTCCACATGCTCAGTGCTGAGAGATAAGTGTGTGTGAAAGCCGTCCTTCACCTAGCTTGTTGGGAACACAAAGTTTCTCTTCAGTTGCAAACTCTACTCCATACATATATATGGGGTGGTACTAGCTCCAACTCGGTTTTACAGTGAAAACTGCAGGAACTTCAAACCGCCACTAGCAAACAGACTGAGAAACCAGAGTAAACGTTTCTCCTGCAACCCGTTCCCGTTGTGCTAGATGAACGAATGTCTCTCCACATGCTCAGTTCTGAGAGATAAGTGTGTGTGAAAGCCGTCCTTCACCTAGCTGGTTGGGAACACAAAGTTTCTCTTCAGTTGCAAACTCCACTCCAAACATATATATGGGGAGGTGCTACTCCAACTCGGTTTTACAGTGAAAACTGCAGGAACTTCAAACCGGCACTAGGAAACAGACTGAGAAACCAGAGTAAAAGTTTCTCCTGCAACCCGTTCCCTTTGTGCTAGATGAAAGAACGTCTCTCCACATGCTCAGTTCTGAGAGATAAGTGTGTGTGAAAGCCGTCCTTCACCTAGCTTGTTGGGAACACAAAGTTTCTCTTCAGTTGCAAACTCCAATCCATACATATATATATGGGTTGGTACAAGCTCCAACTCGGTTTTACAGTGAAAACTGCAGGGATTTCAAACCGGCACTAGAAAACAGACTGAGAAACCAGAGTATAAGTATCTCCTGCAACCCGTTTCCTTTGTGCTAGATGAACGAACGTCTCTCCTCATGCTCAGTTCTGAGAGATAATTGTGTGTGAAAGCCTTCCTTCACCTAGCTTGTTGGGAACACAAAGTTTCTCTTCAGTTGCAAACTCCACTCCATAAATATATATGGGGAGGTACTAGCTCCAACTCGGTTTTACAGTGAAAACTGCAGGAATTTCAAACCAGCACTAGGAAACAGACTGAGAAACCAGAGTAAAAGTTTCTCCTGCAACCCGTTTCTTTGTGCTAGATGAACGAACGTCTCTCCACATGCTCAGTGCTGAGAGATAATTGTGTGTGAAAGCCGTCCTTCACCTAGCTTGTTGGGAACACAAAGTTTCTCTTCAGTTGCAAACTCCACTCCATAAATATATATGGGGAGGTACTAGCTCCAACTCGGTTTTACAGTGAAAACTGCAGGAACTTCAAACCGGCACTAGGAAACAGACTGAGAAACCAAAGTAAAATTTTCTCCTGCAACCCGTTCCCTTTGTGCTAAATGAACGAACGTCTCTCCACATGCTCAGTTCTGAGAGATAAGTGTGTGTGAAAGCTGTACTTCACCTAGCTTGTTGGGAACACAAAGTTTCTCTTCAGTTGCAAACTCCACTCCATACATATATATGGGGAGGTACAAGCTCCAACTCGGTTTTACAGTGAAAACTGCAGGAACTTCAAACCGGCACTAGGAAACAGACTGAGAAACCAGAGTAAAAGTTCCTCCTTCAACCCGTTCCCTTTGTGCTAGATGAACGAACGTCTCTCCACATGCTCAGTTCTGAGAGATAAGTGTGTGTGAAAGCCGTCCTTCACCTAGCTTGTTGGGAACACAAAGTTTCTCTTCAGTTGCAAACTCCACTCCATATATATATATGGGGAGGTACTAGCTCCAACTCGGTTTTACAGTGAAAACTGCAGGAACTTCAAACCGGCACTAGGAAACAGACTGAGAAACCAGAGTAAAAGTTTCTCCTGCAACCCGTTCCCTTTGTGCTAGATGAACGAACGTCTCTCCACATGCTCAGTTCTGAGAGATAAGTGTGTGTTACAGCCGTACTTCACCTAGCTTGTTGGGAACACAAAGTTTCTCTTCAGTTGCAAACTCCACTCCATACATATATATGGGGAGGTACTAGCTCCAACTCAGTTTTACAGTGAAAACTGCAGGAACTTCAAACCGGCACTAGGAAACAGACTGAGAAACCATAGTAAAAGTTTCTCCTGCAACCCGTTCCCTTTGTGCTAGATGAACGATCGTCTCTACACATGCTCAGTTCTGAGAGATAAGTGTGTGTGAAAGCCGTCCTTCACCTAGCTTGTTGGGAACACAAAGTTTCTCTTCAGTTGCTAACACCACTCCATACATATATATGGGGAGGTACAAGCCCCAACTCTGTTTTACAGTGAAAAATGCAGGAACTTCAAACTGGCACTAGGAAACAGACTGAGAAACCAGAGTAAAATTTTCTCCTGCAACCTGTTCCCTTTGTGCTAGATGAACGAACGTCTCTCCAGATGCTCAGTTCTGAGAGATAAGTGTGTGTGAAAGCCGTCCTTCACCTAGCTTGTTGGGAACACAAAGTTTCTCTTCAGTTGCAAACTCCACTCCATACATATATATGGGGATGTACTAGCTCCAACTCGGTTTTACAGTGAAAACTGCAGGAACTTCAAACCGGCACTAGGAAACAGACTGAGATACCAGAGAAAAAGTTTCTCCTGCAACCCGTTCCCTTTGTGCTAGATGAACGAACGTCTCTCCACATGCTCATTTCTGAGAAATAAGTGTGTGTGTAAGCCGTCCTTCACCTAGCTTGTTGGGAACACAAAGTTTCTTTTCAGTTGCAAACCCCAATCCATACATATATATGGGGAGGTACAAGCTCCAACTCGGTTTTACAGTGAAAACTGCAGGAACTTCAAACTGGCAGTAGGAAACAGACTGAGAAACCAGTGTAAAAGTTTCCCCTGCAACCCGTTCCCTTTTAGCTAGATGAACGAACGTCTCTCCACATGCTCATTTCTGAGTGATAAGTGTGTGTGAAAGCCGTCCTTCACCTAGCTTGTTGGGAACACAAAGTTTCTCTTCAGTTACAAACCCCACTCCATACATATATATTGGGAGGTACTAGCTCCAACTCGGTTTTACAGTGAAAACTGCAGGAAATTCAAACCGACACTAGGAAACAGACTGAGAAACCAGAGTAAATGTT
The DNA here is from genome assembly GCF_048773025.1 of Camelus bactrianus. Taxonomy (NCBI): domain Eukaryota; kingdom Metazoa; phylum Chordata; class Mammalia; order Artiodactyla; family Camelidae; genus Camelus; species Camelus bactrianus. The sequence goes on from NC_133566.1 coordinate 4,034,387, forward strand.
TCCCCTGCAACCCGTTCCCTTTGAGCTAGATGAACGAAAGTCTCTCCACTTGCTCATTTCTGAGAGATAAGTGTGTGTGAAAGCCGTCCTTCACCTAGCTTGTAGGGAACACAAAGATTCTCTTCAGTTGCAAACTCCACTCCATACATATATATGGGGAGGTAATAGCTCCAACACGGGTTTACAGTGAAAACTGCAGGAACTTCAAACCGGCACTAGGAAACAGACTGAGAAACCAGAGTAAAAGTTTCTCCTGCAACACGTTCCCTTTGTGCTAGATGAACGAACGTCTCTCCACGTGCTCAGTTCTGAGAGATAAGTGTGTGTGATAGCCGTCCTTCACCTAGCTTGTTGGGAACACAAAGTTTCTCTTCAGTTGCAAACTCCACTCCATACATATATATGGGGAGGTACTAGCTCCAACTCTGTTTTACAGTGAAAACTGCAGGTACTTCAACCCGGCACTAGGAAACAGACTGAGAAACCAGAGTAAAAGTTTCCCCTGCAACCTGTTCCCTTTTTGCTAGATGAACGAACGTCTCTCCACATGCTCAGTTCTGAGAGATAATTGTGGGTGAAAGCAGTCGTTCACCTAGCTTGTTGGGAACACAAAGATTCTCGTCAGTTGCAAACTTCACTCCATACATATATATGGGGAGGTACTAGCTCCAACTCGGTTTTACAGTGAAAACTGCAGGAAATTCAAACCGGCACTAGGAAACAGACTGAGAAACCAGAGTAAATGTTTCTCCTGCAACCCGTTCCCTTTGTGCTAGATGAACGAACGTCTCTCCACATGCTCAGTTCTGAGAGATAATTGTGTGTGAAAGCCGTCCTTCACCTAGCTTGTTGGGAACACAAAGTTTCTCTTCAGTTGCAAACTCCACTCCATACATATATATGGGGAGGTACTAGCTCCAACTAGGTTTTACAGTGAAAACTGCAGGAACTTCAAACCGGCACTAGGAAACAGACTGAGAAACCAGAGTAAAAGTTTCTCCTGCAACCCGTTCCCTTTGTGCTAGATGAACGAACGTCTCTCCACATGCTCGGTTCTGAGAGATAAGTGTGTGTGAAAGCCGTCCTGCACCTAGCTTGTTGGGAACACAAAGTTTCTCTTCAGTTGATAACTCCAATCCATACATATATAAGGGGTGGTACTAGCTTCAACTCGGTTTTACAGTGAAATCTGCAGGAACTTCAAACCGGCACTAGGAAATAGACTGAGAAACCAGAGTAAAAGTTTCTCCTACAACCCGTTCACTTTGTGCTAGATGAACGAACGTCTCTCCACATGCTTGGATCTGAGAGAAAAGTGTGTGTGAAAGCCGTCCTTCACCTAGCTTGTTGGGAACACAAAGTTTCTCTTCAGTTGCAAACACCACTCCATACATATATATGGGGAGGTACAAGCCCCAACTCGGTTTTACAGTGAAAAATGCAGGAACTTCAAACCGGCACTAGGAAACAGACTGAGAAACCAGAGTAAAATTTTCTCCTGCAACCTGTTCCCTTTGTGCTAGATGAACGAACGTCTCTCAACATGCTCAATTCTGAGAGATATGTGTGTGTGAAAGCCGTCCTTCACCTAGCTTGTTGGGAACACAAAGTTTCTCTTCAGTTGCAAACTCCACTCCATACATATATATGGGGAGGTACTAGCTCCAACTCGGTTTTACAGTGAAAACTGCAGGAACTTCAAACCGGCACTAGGAAACAGACTGAGATACCAGAGAAAAAGTTTCTCCTGCAACCCGTTCCCTTTGTGCTAGATGAACGAACGTCTCTCCACATGCTCATTTCTGAGAAATAATTGTGTATGTAAGCCTTCCTTCACCTAGCTTGTTGGGAACACAAAGTTTCTTTTCAGTTGCAAACCCCAATCCATACATATATATGGGGAGGTACAAGCTCCAACTCGGTTTTACAGTGAAAACTGCAGGAACTTCAAACCGGCAGTAGGAAACAGACTGAGAAACCAGTGTAAAAGTTTCCCCTGCAACCCGTTCCCTTTTAGCTAGATGAACGAACGTCTCTCCACATGCTCATTTCTGAGTGATAAGTGTGTGTGAAAGCCTTCCTTCACCTAGCTTGTAGGGAACACAAAGTTTCTCTTCAGTTGCAAACTCCACTCCATACATATATATGGGGAGGTACTAGCTCCAACACGGGTTTACAGTGAAAACTGCAGGAACTTCAAACCGGCACTAGGAAACAGACTGAGAAACCAGAGTAAAAGTTTCTCCTGCAACACGTTCCCTTTGTGCTAGATGAACGAACGTCTCTCCACGTGCTCAGTTCTGAGAGATAAGTGTGTGTGAAAGCCGTCCTTCACCTAGCTTGTTGGGAACACAGTTTCTCTTCAGTTGCAAACACCAATCCATACATATATATGGGGAGGTACTAGCTCCAACTCTGTTTTACAGTGAAAACTGCAGGTACTTCAACCCGGCACTAGGAAACAGACTGAGAAACCAGAGTAAATGTTTCCCCTGCAACCTGTTCCCTTTTTGCTAGATGAACGAACGTCTCTCCACATGCTCAGTTCTGAGAGATAATTGTGGGTGAAAGCAGTCGTTCACCTAGCTTGTTGGGAACACAAAGATTCTCTTCAGTTGCAAACTCCACTCCATACATATATATGGGGAGGTACTAGCTCCAACTCGGTTTTACAGTGAAAACTGCAGGAAATTCAAACCGGCACTAGGAAACAGACTGAGAAACCAGAGTAAAAGTTTCTCCTGCAACCCGTTCCCTTTGTGCTAGATGAACGAACGTCTCTCCACATGCTCAGTTCTGAGAGATAAGTGTGTGTGAAAGCCGTCCTTCACCTAGCTTGTTGGGAACACAAAGTTTCTCTTCAGTTGCAAACTCCACTCCATACATATATATGGGGAGGTACTAGCTCCAACTCGGTTTTACAGTGAAAACTGCAGGAACTTCAAACCGGCACTAGGAAACAGACTGAGAAACCAGAGTAAAAGTTTCTCCTGCAACCCGTTCCCTTTGTGCTAGATGAACGAACGTCTTTCCACATGCTCGGTTCTGAGAGATAAGTGTGTGTGAAAGCCGTCCTGCACCTAGCTTGTTGGGAACACAAAGTTTCTCTTCAGTTGATAACTCCAATCCATACATTTATAAGGGGTGGTACTAGCTTCAACTCGGTTTTACAGTGAAATCTGCAGGAACTTCAAACCGGCACTAGGAAATAGACGTAGAAACCAGAGTAAAATTTTCTTCTACAACCCGTTAACTTTGTGCTAGATGAACGAACGTCTCTCCACATGCTTGGATCTGAGAGAAAAGTGTGTGTGAAAGCCGTCCTTCACCTAGCTTGTTGGGAACACAAAGTTTCTCTTCAGTTGCAAACTCCACTTCATAAATATATATGGGGAGGTACTAGATCCAACTCGGTTTTACAGTGAAATCTGCAGGAACTTCAAACCGGCACTAGGAAATAAACTGAGAAACCAGAGTAAAATTTCTCCTGCAAACCGTTCAATTTGTGCTAGATGAACGAACGTCTCTCCACATGCTCAGTTCTGAGAGATAATTGTGTGTGAAAGCCGTCCTTCAACTAGCTTGTTGGGAACACAAAGTTCCTCTTCAGTTGCAAACACCACTCCATACATATATATGGGGAGGTACTAGCTCCAACTCGGTTTTACAGTGAAAACTGCAGGAACTTCAAACCGGCACTAGGAAACAGACTGAGAAACCAGAGTAAATGTTTTTCCTGCAACCCGTTCACTTTGTGCTAGATGAACGAACGTCTCTCCACATGCTCAGTTCTGAGAGATAAGTGTGTGTGAAAGCCGTTCTTCACCTAGCTTGTTGGGAACACAAAGATTCTCTTCAGTTGCAAACTCCACTCCGTAAATATATATGGGGAGGTACTAGCTCCAACTCCGTTACACAGTGAAAACTGCAGGAACTTCAAACCGGCACTAGGAAACAGACTGAGAAAATAGAGTAAAAGTTTCTCCTGCAACCCGTTCCCTTTGTGCTAGATGAACGAACGTCTCTCCACATGCTCAGTTCTGAGAGATAAGTGTGTGTGAAAGCCGTCCTTCACCTAGCTTGTTGGGAACACAAAGTTTCTCTTCAGTTGCAAACTCCACTCCATACATATATATGGGGAGGTACTAGCTCCAACTCGGTTTTACAGTGAAAACTGCAGGAACTTCAAACCGGCACTAGGAAACAGACTGAGAAACCAGAGTAAAAGTTTCTCCTGCAACCCGTTCCCTTTGTGCTAGATGAACGAACGTCTCTCCACATGCTCGGTTCTGAGAGATAAGTGTGTGTGAAAGCCGTCCTGCACCTAGCTTGTTGGGAACACAAAGTTTCTCTTCAGTTGATAACTCCAATCCATACATATATAAGGGGTGGTACTAGCTTCAACTCGGTTTTACAGTGAAATCTGCAGGAACTTCAAACCGGCACTAGGAAATAGACTGAGAAACCAGAGTAAAATTTTCACCTACAACCCGTTCACTTTGTGCTAGATGAACGAACGTCTCTCCACATGCTTGGATCTGAGAGAAAAGTGTGTGTGAAAGCCGTCCTTCACCTAGCTTGTTGGGAACACAAAGTTTCTCTTCAGTTGCAAACTCCACTTCATAAATATATATGGGGAGGTACTAGATCCAACTCGGTTTTACAGTGAAATATGCAGGAACTTCAAACCGGCACTAGGAAATAAACTGAGAAACCAGAGTAAAATTTCTCCTGTAAACCGTTCAATTTGTGCTAGATGAACGAACGTCTCTCCACATGCTCAGTTCTGAGAGATAAGTGTGTGTGAAAGCCGTCCTTCACCTAGCTTGTTGGGAACACAAAGTTCCTCTTCAGTTGCAAACCCCACTCCATACATATATATGGGGAGGTACTAGCTCCAACTCGGTTTTACAGTGAAAACTGCAGGAACTTCAAACCGGCACTAGGAAACAGACTGAGAAACCAGAGTAAAAGTTTCCCCTGCAACCCGTTCCCTTTTTGCTAGATGACCGAACGTCTCTCCACATGCTCAGTTCTGAGAGATAATTGTGGGTGAAAGCAGTCGTTCACCTAGCTTGTTGGGAACACAAAGATTCTCTTCAGTTGCAAATTCCACTCCATACATATATATGGGGAGGTACTAGCTCCAACTCGGTTTTACAGTGAAAACTGCAGGAAATTCAAACCGGCACTAGGAAACAGACTGAGAAACCAGAGAAAAAGTTTCTCCTGCAACCCGTTCCCTTTGTGCTAGATGAACGAACGTCTCTCTACATGCTCAGTTCTGAGAGATAAGTGTGTGTGAAAGCCGTCCTTCACCTAGCTTGTTGGGAACACAAAGTTTCTCTTCAGTTGCAAACACCACTCCATACATATATATGGGGAGGTCCTAGCTCCAACTCGGTTTTACAGTGAAAACTGCAGGAACTTCAAACCGGCACTAGGAAACAGACTGAGAAACCAGTGTAATTGTTTCACCTGCAAAAAGTTCCTTTTGTGCTAGTTGAACGAAGGTCTCTCCACATGCTCAGTTCTGAGAGATAAGTGTGTGTGAAAGCCGTCCTTCACCTAGCTTGTTGGGAACACAAAGTTTCTCCTCAGTTGCAAACTCAAATCCATACATATATATGGGGAGGTACTAGCTCCAACTCGGTTTTACAGTGAAAACTGCAGGAACTTCAAACCGGCACTAGGAAACAGACTGAGAAACCAGAGTAAAAGTTTCTCCTGCAACCCGTTCAATTTGATCTAGATGAACTAACGTCTCTCCACATGCTCAGTTCTGAGAGATAAGTGTGTGTGAAAGCCGTCCTTCACCTAGCTTGTTGGGAACACAAAGTTTCTCTTCATTTGCAAACTTCACTCCATACATATATACGGGGAGGTACTAGCTCCAACTCGGTTTTACAGTGAAAACTGCAGGAACTTCAAACCGGCACTAGGAAACAGACTGAGAAACCAGAGTAAAAGTTTCTCCTGCAACCCGTTCCCTTTGTGCTAGATGAACGAACGTCTCTCCACATGCTCAGTTCTGAGAGATAATTGTGGGTGAAAGCAGTCGTTCACCTAGCTTGTTGGGAACACAAAGACTCTCTTCAGTTGCAAAATCCACTCCATACATATATATGGGGAGGTACTAGCTCCAACTCGGTTTTACAGTGAAAACTGCAGGAAATTCAAACCGGCACTAGGAAACAGACTGAGAAACCAGAGAAAAAGTTTCTCCTGCAACCCGTTCCCTTTGTGCTAGATGAACGAACGTCTCTCTACATGCTCAGTTCTGAGAGATAAGTGTGTGTGAAAGCCGTCCTTCACCTAGCTTGTTGGGAACACAAAGTTTCTCTTCAGTTGCAAACTCCACTCCATACATATATATGGGGAGGTACTAGCTCCAACTCGGTTTTACAGTGAAAACTGCAGGAACTTCAAACCGGCACTAGGAAACAGACTGAGAAACCAGTGTAATTGTTTCACCTGCAAAACGTTCCTTTTGTGCTAGTTGAACGAACGTCTCTCCACATGCTCAGTTCTGAGAGATAAGTGTGTGTGAAAGCCGTCCTTCACCTAGCTTGTTATGAACACAAAGTTTCTCCTCAGTTGCAAACTCAAATCCATACATATATATGGGGAGGTACTAGCTCCAACTCGGTTTTACAGTGAAAACTGCAGGAACTTCAAACCGGCACTAGGAAACAGACTGAGAAACCAGAGTAAAAGTTTCTCCTGCAACCCGTTCACTTTGATCTAGATGAACTAGCGTCTCTCCACATGCTCAGTTCTGAGAGATAAGTGTGTGTGAAAGCCGTCCTTCACCCAGCTTGTTAGGAACACAAAGTTTCTCTTCATTTGCAAACTTCACTCCATACATATATACGGGGAGGTACTAGCTCCAACTCGGTTTTACAGTGAAAACTGCAGGAAGTTCAAACCGGCACTAGGAAACAGACTGAGAAACCAGAGTAAAAGTTTTTCCTGCAACCCGTTCACTTTGTGCTAGATGAATGTAAGTCTCTCCACATGCTCGGTTCTGAGACATAAGTGTGTGTGAAAGCCGTTCTTCACCTAGCTTGTTGGGAACACAAAGTTTCTCTTCAGTTGCAAACTCCACTCTATACATATATATGGGGAGGTACTAGCTCCAACTCGGTTTTACAGTGTAAATTGCAGGAACTTCAAACCGGCACTAGGAAACAGACTGAGAAACCAGAGTAAAAGTTTCTCCTGCATACCGTTCCCTTTTTGCTAGATGAATGAATGTCTCTCCACATGCTCAGTTCTGAGAGATAAGTGTGTGTGAAAGCCGTCCTTCACCTAGCTTGTTGGGAACACAAAGTTTCTCTTCAGTTGCAAACTCCACTCCATACATATATATGGGGAGGTACTAGCTCCAACTCGGTTTTACTGTGAAAACTGCAGGAACTTCAAACAGGCACTAGGAAACAGACTGAGAAACTAGAGTAAAAGTTTTTCCTGCAACCCTTTCCCTTTGTGCTAGATGAACGAACTTCTCTCCACATGCTCAGTTCTGAGAAATAAGTGTGTGTGAAAGCCGTCCTTCACCAAGCTTGTTGGGAACACAAAGTTTCTTTTCAGTTGCAAACCCCACTCCATACATATATATGGGGAGGTAGTAGCTCCAACTCGGTTTTACAGTGAAAACTGCAGGAACTTCAAACCGGCACTAGGAAACAGACTGAGAAACCAGAGTAAAAGTTTCTCCTGCAACCCGTTCCCTTTGTGCTAGATGAACGAACGTCTCTCCACATGCTCAGTTCTGAGAGATAAGTGTGTGTGAAAGCCGTCCTTCACCTAGCTTGTTGGGAACACAAAGTTTCTCTTCAGTTGCAAACTCCATTCCATACATATATATGGGGAGTTTATATCTCCAACTCGGTTTACATTGAAAACTGCAGGAACTTCAAACCGGCACTAGGAAACAGACTGAGAAACCAGAGTAAAAGTTTCTCCTGCAACCCGTTCACTATGTGCTAGATGAACGAACGTCTCTCCACATGCTCAGTTCTGAGAGATAAGTGTGTGTGAAAGCCGTCCTTCACATAGCTTGTTGGGAACACAAAGTTTCTCTTCAGTTGCAAACTCCACTCCATACATATATATGGGGAGGTACTAGCTCCAACTCGGTTTTACAGTGAAAACTGCAGGAACTTCAAACCGGCACTAGGAAACAGACTGAGAAACCAAAGTAAAAGTTTTTCCTGCAACCGGTTCCCTTTGTGCTAGATGAATGAAAGTCTCTACACATGCTCAGTTCTGAGACATAAGTGTGTGTGAAAGCCGTCCTTCACCTAGCTTGTTGGGAACACAAAGTTTCTCTTCAGTTGCAAACTCCACTCCATACATATATATGGGGAGTTAATATCTCCAACTCGGTTTTACTGTGAAAACTGCAGGAACTTCAAACCGGCACTAGGAAACACACTGAGAAACCAGCGTAAAAGTTTCCCCTGCAACCCGTTCCCTTTGTGCTAGATGAACGAACGTCTCTCCACATGCTCGGTTCTGAGAGATAATTGTGTGTGAAAGCCGTCCTTTAACTAGCTTGTTGGGAACACAAATTTTCTCTTCAGTTGCAAACTCCACTCCATACTTATATATGGATAGGTACTAGCTCCAACTCGGTTTTACAGTGAAAACTGCAGGAACTTCAAACCGGCACTAGGAAACAGACTGAGAAACCAGAGTAAATGTTTCTCCTGCAACCAGTTCCCTTTGTGCTAAATGAACGAACGTCTCTCCACATGCTCAATTCTGAGAGAGAAGTGTGGGTGAAAGCCTTCCTTCACCTAGATTGTTGGGAACACAAAGATTCTCTTCAGTTACAAACTCCAATCCATACATATATATGAAGTGGTACTAGCTCCAACTCGGTTTTAGGGTGTAAACTGCAGGAACTTCAAACCGGCACTAGGAAAATGACTGAGAAACCAGAGTAAAAGTTTCTCCTGCAACCCATTCCCTTTGTGCTAGATGAACGAACGTCTATCCACATGCTCAGTTCTGAGAGATAAGTGTGTGTGAAAGCCGTACTTCAAGTAGCGTTTTGGGAAAACAAAGTTTCTCTTCAGTTGCAAACTCCACTCCATATATTTATAAGGGGAGGTACTAGCTCCAACTCGGTTTTACAGTGAAAACTGCAGGAACTTCAAACCGGCAATAGGAAACAGACTGAGAAACCAGAGTAAAAGTTTCTCCTGCAACACTTTCCCTTTTTGCTAGATGAACGAACGTCTCTCCACATGCTCAGTTCAGAGACATAAGTGTGTGTGAAAGCCGTCCTTCACATAGCTTGATGGGAACACAAAGTTTCTCTTCAGTTGCAAACTCCAATCCATACATATATATGGGGAAGTACTAGCTCCAACTCAGTTTTACAGTGAAAACTGCAGGAATTTCAAACCGGCACTAGGAAACAGACTGAGGAACCAGAGTAAATGTTTCTCCTGCAACCCGTTCCGTTGATGCTAGATGAACGAACGTCTCTCCACCTGCTCAGTTCTGAGAGATAAATGTGTGTGAAAGCCGTCCTTCACCTAGCTTGTTGGGAACTCAAAGTTTCTCTTCAGTTGTAAACTCCAATCCATACATATATAAGGGGAGGTACTAGCTCCAACTCGGTTTTACAGTGAAATTTGCAGGAACTTCAAACCGGCACTAGGAAACAGACTGAGAAACCAGAGTAAAAATTTCTCCTGCAACCCGTTCCCTTTGTGCTAGATGAACGAACGTCTCTCCACATGCTCGGTTCCGAAATATAAGTGTGTGTGAAAGCCGTCCTTCACCTAGCTTGTTGGGAACACAAAGTTTCTTTTCAGTTGCAAAACCCACTCCATATATATATATGGGGAGGTACTGGCTCCAACTCGGTTTTACAGTGAAAACTGCAGGAACTTCAAACCGGCACTAGGAAACAGACTGAGAAACCAGAGTAAAAGTTTCTCCTGCAACCCGTTCCCTTTGTGCTAGATGAACGAACGTCTCACCACATGCTCAGTGCTGACAGATAAGTGTGTGTGAAAGCCGTCCTTCACCTAGCTTGTTGGGAACACAAAGATTCTCTTCAGTTGCAAACTCCACTCCATACATATATATGGGGAGGTACTAGCTCCAACTCGGTTTTACAGTGAAAACTGCAGGAACTTCAAACCGGCACTAGGAAACAGACTGAGAAAACAGAGTAAAAGTTTCTCCTGCAACCCGTTCCTTTTGTGCTAGATGAACGAACGTCTCTCCACATGCTCAGTTCTGAGAGATAAGTGTGGGTGAAAGCCTTCCTTCACCTAGCTTGTTGGGAACACAAAGATTCTCTTCAGTTGCAAACTCCACTCCATACATATATACGGGTAGGTACAAGCTCCAACTATGTTTTACAGTGAAAACTGCAGTAACTTCAAACCGGCACTAGGAAACAGACTGAGAATCCAGAGTAAAAGTTTCTCCTGCAACCTGTTCCATTTGTGCTAGATGAACGAACATCTCTCCACATGCTCAGTTCTGAGAGATAAGTTTTTGTGAAAGCCGTCCTTCACCAAACTTGTTGGGAACACAAAGTTTCTCTTCAGTTGCAAACTCCACTCCTTACATATATATGGGGAGTTTCTAGCTCCAACTTGGTTTTACAGTGAAAACTGCAGGAAGTTCAAACCGGCACTAGGAAACAGACTGAGAAACCAGAGTAAAAGTTTCTCCTGCAACCCGTTCCCTTTGTGCTAGATGAACGAAAGTCTCTCAACATGCTCAGCTCTGAGATAAGTGTGTGTGAAAGCCGTCCTTCATCTAGCTTGTTGGGAACACAAAGTTTCTCTTCAGTTGCAAACTCCACTCCATAAATATATATGTGGAGATACTAGCTCCAACTCGGTTTTACAGTGAAAACCGCAGGAACTTCAAACTGGCACTAGGAAACACACTGAGAAACCAGAGTAAATGTTTCTCCTGCAACCCGTTCCCTTTGTGCTAGATGAACGAACGTCTCCCCACATGCTAAGTTCTGAGAGATAAGTGTGTGTTACAGCCGTACTTCACCAAGCTTCTTGGGAACACAAAGTTTCTCTTCAGTTGCAAACTCCACTCCATACATATATATGGGGAGGTACTAGCTCCAACTCGGTTTTACAGTGAAAACTGCAGGAACTTCAAACCGGCACTAGGAAACAGACTGAGAAACCAGAGTAAATGTTTCTCCTGCAATCCGTTCCCTTTGTGCTAGATGAACGAATGTCTCTCCACATGCTCAGTTCTGAGAGATAAGTGTGTGTGAAAGCCGTCCTTCACCTAGCTTGTTGGGAACACAAAGTTTCTCTTCAGTTGCAAACTCCACTCCATACATATATATGGGGAGGTACTAGCTCCAACTCGGTTTTAATGTGAAAACTGCAGGAACATCAAACCAGCACTAGGAAACACACTGAGAAACCAGAGTAAAAGTTTCTCCTGCAACCCGTTCCCTTTGTGCTACATGAACAAACGTCTCTCCACATGCTCAGTTCTGAGAAATAAGTGTGTGTGAAAGCCGTCCTTCAACAAGCTTGTTGGGAACACAAAGTTTCTTTTCAGTTGCAAACCACACTCCATATATATATATGGGGAGGTACTAGCTCCAACTCGGTTTTACAGTGAAAACTGCAGGAACTTCAAACCGGCACTAGGAAACAGACTGAGAAACCAGAGTAAAAGTTTCTCCTGCAACCCGTTCCCTTTGTGCTAGATGAACGAACGTCTCTCCACATGCTCAGTTCTGAGAGATAAGTGTGTGTGAAAGCCACCTTCACCTAGCTTGTTGGGAACACAAAGTTTCTCTTCAGTTTCAAACTCCACTCCATACATTTATAAGGGGAGGTACTAGCTCCAACTCGGTTTTACAGTGAAATCTGCAGGAACTTCAAACCGGCACTAGGAAACAGACTGAGAAACCAGAGTAAAAGTTTCTCCTGCAACCCGTTCCCTTTGTGCTAGATGAACGAACGTCTCTCCACATGCTCAGTTCTGAGAGATAAGTGTGTGTGAAAGCCGTCCTTCACCTAGCTTGTTGGGAACACAAAGTTTCCCTTCAGTTGCAAACTCCATTCCATACATATATATGGGGAGGTACTAGCTCCAACTCGGTTTTACAGTGAAAACTGCAGGAACTTCAAACCAGCACTAGGAAACAGACTGAGAAACCATAGTAAAAGTTTCTCCTGCAACCCTTTCCCTTTGTGCTAGATGAACGAACGTCTCTCCACATGCTCAGTTATGAGACATAAGTGTGTGTGAAAGCCGTCCTTCACCTAGCTTGTTGGGAACACAAAGTTTCTCTTCAGTTGCAAACTCCACTCCATACATATATATGGGGAGGTACTAGCTCCAACTCGGTTTTACAGTGAAAACTGCAGGAACTTCAACCCGGCACTAGGAAACAGACTGAGGAACCAGAGTAAATGTTTCTCCTGCCACCCGTTCCATTTGTGCTAGATGAACGAACTTCTCTCCAACTGCTCAGTTCTGAGAGATAAATGTGTGTGAAAGCCGTACTTCACCTAGCTTGTTGAGAACACAAAGTTTCTCTTCAGGTGCAAATTCCACTCCATACATATATAAGGGGAGGTACTAGCTCCAACTCGTTTTTACAGTGAAAACTGCAGGAAATTCAAACCGGCACTAGGAAACAGACTGAGAAACCAGAGTAAATGTTTCTCCTGCAACCACTTCCCTTTGTGCTAGATGAACGAACGTCTCTCCACATGCTCAGTTCTGAGAGATAAATGTGGGTGAAAGCCTTCCTTCACATATCTTGTTGGGAACACAAAGATTCTCTTCAGTTGCAAACTCCAATCCATACATATATATGAGGAGGTACTAGCTGCAACTCGGTTTTACAGAGAAACTGCAGGAACTTCAAACCGGCACTAGGAAACAGACTGAGAAACCAGAGTAAAATTTTCTCCTGCAAACCGTTCCCTTTGTGCTAGATGAACGAATGTCTCTCCACATGCTCAGTTCTGAGAGAAAAGTGTGTGTGAAAGCCGTCCTTCACCTAGCTTGTTGGGAACACAAATTTTCTCTTCAGTTGCAAACTCCACTCCATACATATATATGGGGAGGTACTAGCTCCAACTCGGTTTTACTGTGAAAACTGCAGGAACTTCAAACCGGCACTAGGAAACAGACTGAGGAACCAGAGTAAATGTTTCTCCTGCAACCCGTTCCATTTGTGCTAGATGAACGAACTTCTCTCCAACTGCTCAGTTCTGAGAGAAAAATGTGTGTGAAAGCCGTCCTTCACATAGCTTGTTGGGAACAGAAAGTTTCTCTTCAGTTGCAAACTCCAATCCATACATATATAAGGGGAGGTACTAGCTCCAACTCGGTATTACAGTGAAAACTGCAGGAACTTCAAACCGGAACTAGGAAACAGACTGAGAAACCAGAGTAAAAGTTTCCCCTGCAACCAGTTCCCTTTGTGCTAGATGAACGAACTTCTCACCACATGCTCAGTGCTGAGAGATAAGTGTCACTGAAAGCCGTCCTTCAACTAGCTTGTTGGGAACACAAAGATTCTCTTCAGTTGCAAACTCCACTCCAATCATATATATGGGGAGGTACTAGCCCCAACTCGATTTTACAGTGGAAACTGCAGGAACTTCAATCCGGCACTAGGAAACAGACTGAGAAAACAGAGTAAAAGTTTATCCTGCAACCCGTTCCCATTGTGCTACATGAACGAACGTCTCTCCACATGCTCGGTAGTGAAAGATAAGTGTGTGTGAAAGCCGTCCTTCACCTATCTTTTTGGGAACACAAAGTTTCTTTTCAGTTGCAACACCACTCCATACATATATATGGGGAGGTACTAGCTCCAACTCGGTTTTACAGTGAAAACTGCAGGAACTTCAAACCGGCACTAGGAAAAAGACTGAGAACCAGAGTAAATGTTTCACCTGCAACCCGTTCCCTTTGAGCTAGATGAACGAACGTCTCTCCACTTGCTCATTTCTGAGAGATAAGTGTGTGTGAATGCCGTACTTCACCTAGCTTGTTGGGAACACAAATATTCTCTTTAGTTGCAAACTCAACTTCATACATATATATGGGGAGGTACTAGCTCCAACTCGTTTTTACAGTGAAAACTGCAGGAACTTCAAACCGGCACTAGGAAACAGACTGAGAAACCAGAGTAAAAGTTTCTCCTGCAACCCGTTCCCTTTGTGCTAGATGAACGAACGTCTTTACACATGCTCGGTTCTGAGAGATAAGTGTGTGTGAAAGCCTTCTTTCTCCTAGCTTGTTGGGAACACAAAGATTCTCTTTAGTTGCAAACTCCACTCCATACATATATATGGGGAGGTACTAGCTCCAACTCGGTTTTACAGTGAAAATTGCAGGAACTTCAAACCGGCACTAGGAAACAGACTGAGAAACCAGAGTAAAAGTTTCTCCTGCAACCCGTTCAATTTGTGCTAGATGAACGAACGTCTCTCCACATGCTCAGTTCTGAGAGATAAGTGTGTGTGAAAGCCGTCCTTCACCTAGCTTGTTCGGAACACAAAGTTTCTTTTTAGTTGCAAACTCCACTCCATACATATATATGGGGAGGTTCTAGCTCCAACTCGGTTTTACAGTGAAAAGTGCCGGAACTTCAAACCGGCTCTAGGAAACAGACTGAGAAACCAGAGTAAAAGTTTCTCCTGCAACCCGTTCCCTTTGTGCTAGATGAACGAACGTCTCTCCACATGCTCAGTTCTGAGAGATAAGTGTGTATGAAATCCGTTTTTCACCTAGTTTGTTGGGAACACAAAGTTTCTCTTCAGTTGCAAACTCAACTCAATACATATATATGGGGCAGTACTAGCTCCAACTCGGTTTTACAGTGAAAACTGCAGGAACTTCAAACCGGCACTAGGAAACTGACTGAGAAAACAGAGTAAATGTTTCACCTGCAACCCGTTCCCTTTTTGCTAGATGAACGAACGTCTCTCCACAAGCTCAGTTCTGAGATATAAGTGTGTGTGAAAGCCGTCCTTCACGTAGCTTGTTGGGAACACAAAGTTTCTCTTCAGTTGCAAACTCCATTCCATACATATATATGGGGAGGTACTAGCTCCAACTCTGTTTGACAGTGAAAAATGCAGGAACTTCAAACCGGTACTAGGAAACACACTGAGAAACCAGATAAATGTTTCTCCTGCAACCCGTTCAATTTTTGCTAGATGAACGAACGTCTCTCCACATGCTCAGTTCTGAGAGATAAGTGTGTGTGAAAGCCTTCCTTCACCTAGCTTGTTGGGAACACAAAGATTCTCTTCAGTTGCAAACTCCAATCCATACATATATATGGGGATGTTCTAGCTCCAACTCGGTTTTACAGTGAAAACTGCCGGAACTTCAAACCGGCTCTAGGAAACAGACTGAGAAACCAGAGTAAAAGTTTCTCCTGCAACCCGTTCCTTTGTGCTACATGAACGAACGTCTCTCCACATGCTCGGTTCTGAGAGATAAGTGTGTGTGAAAGCCGTCCTTCACATAGCTTGTTGGGAACACAAAGTTTCTCTTCAGTTGTAAACTCCAATCCATACATATTATGGGGAGGTACTAGCTCCAACTCGGTTTTACAGTGAAAACTGCAGGAACTTCAAACCGGCACTAGGAAACAGACTGAGAAACCAGAGTAAAAGTTTCTCCTGCAACCCGTTCCCTTTGTGCTAGATGAAAGAACGTCTCTCCACATGCTCGGTTCTGAGAGATATGTGTGTGTGAAAGCCGTCCTTCACCTAGCTTGTTGGGAACACAAAGTTTCTCTTCAGTTGCAAACTCCACTCCATACATATATATGGGGAGGTACTAGCTCCAACTCGGGTTTACAGTGAAAACTGCAGGAACTTCAAACCGCACTAGGAAAGAGACTGAGAAACCAGAGTAAAAGTTTCTCCTGCAACCCGTTCCTTTTGTGCTAGATGAACGAACGTCTCTCCACATGCTCGGATCTGAGAGATAAGTGTGTGTGAAAGCCTTCTTTCTCCTAGCTTGTTGGGAACACAAAGTATCTGTTTAGTTGCAAACTCCACTCCATACATATATATGGGGAAGTTCTAACTCTAACTCGGTTTTACAGTGAAAACTGCCGGAACTTCAAACCGGCTCTAGGAAACAGACTGAGAAACCAGAGTAAAAGTTTCTCCTGCAACCCGTTCCCTTTGTGCTAGATGAACGAAAGACTCTACACATGCTCGGTTCTGAGAGATAAGTGTGTGTGAAAGCCGTCCTTCACATAGCTTGTTGGGAACACAAAGTTTCTCTTCAGTTGTAAACTCCACTCCATACATATTATGGGGAGGTACTAGCTCCAACTCGGTTTTACAGTGAAAACTGCAGGAACTTCAAACCGGCACTAGGAAACTGACTGAGAAACCAGAGTAAATGTTTCACCTGCAACACTTTCCCTTATTGCTAGATGAACGAAAGTCTCTCCACAAGCTCAGTTCTGAGATATAAGTGTGTGTGAAAGCCGTCCTTCACGTAGCTTGTTGGGAACACAAAGTTTCTCTTCAGTTGCAAACTCCACTCCATACCTATATATGGGGAGGTACTAGCTCCAACTCGGTTTTACAGTGAAAACTGCAGGAACTTCATACCGGCACTAGGAAACAGACTGAGAAACCAGAGAAAATGTTTCTCCTGCAACCCGTTCCCTTTGTGCTAGATGAAAGAACGTCTCTCCACCTGCTCAGATCTGAGAGATAAGTGTGTGTGAAAGCCGTTTTTCACCTAGCTTGTTTGGAACACAAAGTTTCTCTTCAGTTGCAAACTCCACTCCATACATATATAAGGGGAGGTACTAGCTCCAACTCGGTTTTACAGTGAAATCTGCAGGAACTTCAAACCGGCACTAGGAAAGAGACTGAGAAACCAGAGTAAAAGTTTATCCTGCAACCCGTTCCCTTTGTGCTAGATGAACGAACGTCTCTCCACATGCTCGGTTCTGAAAGATAAGTGTGTGTGAAAGCCGTCCTTCACCTAACTTTTTGGGAACACAAAGTTTCTTTTCAGTTGCAAACCCCACTCCATACATATATATGGGAAGGTACTAGCTCCAACTCGGTTTTACAGTGAAAACTGCAGGAACTTCAAACCGGCACTAGGAAAAAGACTGAGAACCAGAGTAAATGTTTCACCTGCAACCCGTTCCCTTTGAGCTAGATAAACGAACGTCTCTCCACTTGCTCATTTCTGAGAGATAAGTGTGTGTGAATGCCGTACTTCACCTAGCTTGTTGTAAACACCAAGATTCTCTTTAGTTGCAAACTCCACTCCATACATATATATGGGGTGGTACTAGCGCCAACTCGGTTTTACAGTGAAAACTGCAGGAACTTCAAACCGGCACTAGGAAACAGACTGAGAAACCAGAGTAAAAGTTTCTCCTGCAACCCGTTCCCTTTGTGCTAGAAAAACGAACGTCTCTCCACATGCTCGGTTCTGAGAGATATGTGTGTCTGAAAGCCTACTTTCTCCTAGCTTGTTGGGAACACAAAGATTCTCTTTAGTTGCAAACTCCACTCCATACATATATATGGGGAGGTACTAGCTCCAACTCGGTTTTACAGTGAAAACTGCAGGAACATCAAACCGGCACTAGGAAACAGACTGAGAAACCAGAGTATAAGTTACTCCTGCAACCCGTTCAATTTGTGCTAGATGAACGAACGTCTCTCCACATGCTCAGTTCTGAGAGATAAGTGTGTGTGAAAGCCGTCCTTCACCTAGCTTGTTCGGAACACAAAGTTTCTTTTTAGTTGCAAACTCCACTCCATACATATATATGGGGAGGTTCTAGCTCCAACTCGGTTTTACAGTGAAAAATGCCGGAAATTCAAACCGGCTCTAGGAAACAGACTGGGAAACCAGAGTAAAAGTTTCTCCTGCAACCCGTTCCCTTTGTGCTAGATGAACGAACGTCTCTCCACATGCTCGGTTCTGAGAGATAAGTGTGTATGAAACCCGTCCTTCACCTAGCTTGTTGGGAACAAAAGTTTCTTTTTAGTTGCAAACTCCAATCCATACATATATATGGGGATGTTCTAGCTCCAACTCGGTTTTACAGTGAAAACTGCCGGAACTTCAAACCGGCTCTAGGAAACAGACTGAGAAACCAGAGTAAAAGTTTCTCCTGCAACCCGTTCCTTTGTGCTAGATGAACGAACGTCTCTCCACATGCTCGGTTCTGAAAGATAAGTGTGTGTGAAAGCCGTCCTTCACCTAACTTTTGGGAACACAAAGTTTCTTTTCAGTTGCAAACCCCACTCCATACATATATATGGGGAGGTACTAGCTCCAACTCGGTTTTACAGTGAAAACCTCAGGAACTTCAAACCGGCACTAGGAAAAAGACTGAGAACCAGATAAAATGTTTCACCTGCAACCCGTTCCATTTGAGCTAGATGAACGAACATCTCTCCACTTGCTCATTTCTGAGAGATAATTGTGTGTGAAAGCCGTCCTTCACCTAGCTTGTTGGGAACACAAAGTTTCTCTTCAATTGCAAACTCCACTCCATACATATATATGGGGAGGTACTAGCTCCAACTCGGTTTTACTGTGAAATCTGCAGGAACTTCAAACCCGCACTAGGAAACAGACTGAGAAACCAGAGTAATAGTTTCTCCTGCAACACGTTCCCTTTGTGCTAGATGAACGAACGTCTCTCCATATGCTCGGTTCTGAAAAATAAGTGTGTGTGAAAGCCGTCCTTCACCTAGCTTGTTGGGAACACAAAGTTTCTTTTCAATTGCAAACTCCAATCCATACATACATATGAGGTGGTACTAGCTCCAACTCGGTTTTACAGTGAAAACTGCAGGAACTTCAAACCGGCACTAGGAAACAGACTGAGAAACCAGAGTAAATGTTTCTCCTGCAACACTTTCCCTTTGTGCTAGATGAACGAACGTCTCTCCATATGCTCGGTTCTGAGAGATAAGTGTGTGTGAAAGCCGTCCTTCACCTAGCTTGTTGGGAACACAAAGTTTCTCTTCAATTGCAAACTCCAATCCATACATATATATGAGGAAGTACTAGCTCCAACTCGGTTTTACAGTGAAAACTGCAGGAACTGCAAACCGGCACTAGGAAACAGACTGAGAAACCAGAGTAAATGTTTCTCCTGCAAACCGTTCCCTTTGTGCTAGATGAACGAACGTCTCTCCACATGCTCAGTTCTGACAGATAAGTGTGTGTGAAAGCCTTCCTTCACCTAGCTTGTTGGGAACACAAAGATTCTCTTCAGTTGCAAACTCTACTCCATACATATATATGAGGAGGTACTACCTCCAACTCGGTTTTACAGTGAAAACTGCAGGAACTTCAAACCGGTACTAGGAATCAGACTGAGAAAACAGAGTAAAAGTTTCTCAGGCAACACGTTCCCTTTGTGCTAGATGAACGAACGTCTCTCCACATGCTCAGTTCTGAGAGATAAGTGTGTGTGAAAGCCGTCTTTCACCTATCTTGTTGAGAACACAAAGTTTCTCTTCATTTGCAAACTCCACTCCATACATATATATGGGGAGGTACTAGCTCAAACTCGGTTTTACAGTGAAAACTGCAGGAACTTCTAACCGGCACTAGGAAACAGACTGAGCATCCAGAGTAAAAGTTTCTCCTGCAAACCGTTCCATTTGTTCTAGATGAACGAACGTCTCTCCACCTGCTCAGATCTGAGAGATAAGTGTGTGTGAAAGCCGTTTTTCACCTAGCTTGTTTGGAACACAAAGTTTCTCTTCAGTTGCAAACCCCACTCCATACATATATATGGGAAGGTACTAGCTCCAACTCGGTTTTACAGTGAAAACTGCAGGAACTTCAAACCGGCACTAGGAAAAAGACTGAGAACCAGAGTAAATGTTTCACCTGCAACCCGTTCCCTTTGAGCTAGATAAACGAACGTCTCTCCACTTGCTCATTTCTGAGAGATAAGTGTGTGTGAATGCCGTACTTCACCTAGCTTGTTGTAAACACCAAGATTCTCTTTAGTTGCAAACTCCACTCCATACATATATATGGGGTGGTACTAGCTCCAACTCGGTTTTACAGTGAAAACTGCAGGAACTTCAAACCGGCACTAGGAAACAGACTGAGAAACCAGAGTAAAAGTTTCTCCTGCAACCCGTTCCCTTTGTGCTAGAAGAACGAACGTCTCTCCACATGCTCGGTTCTGAGAGAAATGTGTGTCTGAAAGCCTACTTTCTCCTAGCTTGTTGGGAACACAAAGATTCTCTTTAGTTGCAAACTCCACTCCATACATATATATGGGGAGGTACTAGCTCCAACTCGGCTTTACAGTGAAAACTGCAGGAACATCAAACCGGCACTAGGAAACAGACTGAGAAACCAGAGTAAAAGTTACTCCTGCAACCCGTTCAATTTGTGCTAGATGAACGAACGTCTCTCCACATGCTCAGTTCTGAGAGATAAGTGTGTGTGAAAGCCGTCCTTCACCTAGCTTGTTCGGAACACAAAGTTTCTTTTTAGTTGCAAACTCCACTCCATACATATATATGGGGAGGTTCTAGCTCCAACTCGGTTTTACAGTGAAAAATGCCGGAAATTCAAACCGGCTCTAGGAAACAGACTGGGAAACCAGAGTAAAAGTTTCTCCTGCAACCCGTTCCCTTTGTGCTAGATGAACGAACGTCTCTCCACATGCTCGGTTCTGAGAGATAAGTGTGTATGAAACCCGTCCTTCACCTAGCTTGTTGGGAACACAAAATTTCTCTTCAGTTGCAAACCCCACTCCATACATATATATGGGGAGGTACTAGCTCCAACTCGGTTTTACAGTGCAAACTGCAGGAACTTCAAATCGGCACTAGGAAACAGACTGAGAAACCAGAGTAAATGTTTCTCCTGCAAACCGTTCCATTTGTGCTAGATGAACGAACGTCTCTCCACATGCTCAGTTCTGAGAGATAAGTGTGTGTGAAAGCCTTCCTTCACCTAGCTTGTTGGGAACACAAAGATTCTCTTCAGTTGCAAACTCCACTCCAAACATATATATGAGGAGGTACTAGCTCCAACTCGGTTTTACAGTGAAAACTGCAGGATCTTCAAACCGGCACTAGGAATCAGACTGAGAAATCAGAGTAAAAGTTTCTCCTGCAACACGTTCCCTTTGTGCTAGATGAACGAACGTCTCTCCACATGCTCATTTCTGAGAGAGAAGTGTGGGTGAAAGCCGTCCTTCACCAAGATTTTTGGGAACACAAAGTTTCTTTTTAGTTGCAAACTCCAATCCATACATATATATGGGGATGTTCTAGCTCCAACTCGGTTTTACAGTGAAAACTGCCGGAACTTCAAACCGGCTCTAGGAAACAGACTGAGAAACCAGAGTAAAAGTTTCTCCTGCAACCCGTTCCTTTGTGCTACATGAACGAACGTCTCTCCACATGCTCGGTTCTGAGAGATAAGTGTGTGTGAAAGCCGTCCTTCACATAGCTTGTTGGGAACACAAAGTTTCTCTTCAGTTGTAAACTCCAATCCATACATATTATGGGGAGGTACTAGCTCCAACTCGGTTTTACAGTGAAAACTGCAGGAACTTCAAACCGGCACTAGGAAACAGACTGAGAAACCAGAGTAAAAGTTTCTCCTGCAACCCGTTCCCTTTGTGCTAGATGAAAGAACGTCTCTCCACATGCTCGGTTCTGAGAGATATGTGTGTGTGAAAGCCGTCCTTCACCTAGCTTGTTGGGAACACAAAGTTTCTCTTCAGTTGCAAACTCCATTCCATACATATATATGGGGATTTACTAGCTCCAACTCGGTTTTACAGTGAAAACTGCAGGAACTTCAAACCGGCACTAGGAAAGAGACTGAGAAACCAGAGAAAAGTTTCTCCTGCAAACCGTTCCTTTTGTGCTAGATGAACGAACGTCTCTCCACATGCTCGGATCTGAGAGATAAGTGTGTGTGAAAGCCTTCTTTCTCCTAGCTTGTTGGGAACACAAAGTTTCTGTTTAGTTGCAAACTCCACTCCATACATATATATGGGGATGTTCTAACTCTAACTCGGTTTTACAGTGAAAACTGCCGGAACTTCAAACCGGCTCTAGGAAACAGACTGAGAAACCAGAGTAAAAGTTTCTCCTGCAACCCGTTCCCTTTGTGCTAGATGAACGAAAGACTCTACACATGCTCGGTTCTGAGAGATAAGTGTGTGTGAAAGCCGTCCTTCACATAGCTTGTTGGGAACACAAAGTTTCTCTTCAGTTGTAAACTCCACTCCATACATATTATGGGGAGGTACTAGCTCCAACTCGGTTTTACAGTGAAAACTGCAGGAACTTCAAACCGGCACTAGGAAACTGACTGAGAAACCAGAGTAAATGTTTCACCTGCAACACTTTCCCTTTTTGCTAGATGAAAGAAAGTCTCTCCACAAGCTCAGTTCTGAGATATAAGTGTGTGTGAAAGCCGTCCTTCACGTAGCTTGTTGGGAACACAAAGTTTCTCTTCAGTTGCAAACTCCACTCCATACCTATATATGGGGAGGTACTAGCTCCAACTCGGTTTTACAGTGAAAACTGCAGGAACTTCAAACCGGCACTAGGAAACAGATTGAGAAACCAGAGTAAATGTTTCTCCTGCAACCCGTTCCCTTTGTGCTAGATGAAAGAACGTCTCTCCACATGCTCGGTTCTGAGAGATAAGTGTGTGTGAAAGCCGTCCTTCACCTAGCTTGTTGGGAACACAAAGTTTCTCTTCAGTTCCAAAACACATTCCATACATATATATGGGGAGGTACTAGCTCCAACTCGGTTTTACAGTGATAAATGCAGGAACTTCAAACCGGCACTAGGAAACAGACTGAGAAACCAGAGTAAATATTTCTCCTGCAAACCGTTCCATTTGTGCTAGATGAACGAACGTCTCTCCACATGCTCATTTCTGAGAGATAAGTGTGTGTGAAAGCCTTCCTTCACCTAGCTTGTTGGGAACACAAAGATTCTCTTCAGTTGCAAACTCCACTCCAAACATATATATGAGGAGGCACTAGCTCCAACTCGGTTTTACAGTGAAAACTGCAGGAACTTCAAACCGGCACTAGGAATCAGACTGAGAAATCAGAGTAAAAGTTTCTCCTGCAACACTTTCCCCTTGTGCTAGATGAACGAACGTCTCTCCACATGCTCATTTCTGAGAGATAAGTGTGGGTGAAAGCCGTCCTTCACCTAGTTTGTTGGGAACAAAAGTTTCTTTTTAGTTGCAAACTCCAATCCATACATTTATATGGGGATGTTCTAGCTCCAACTCGGTTTTACAGTGAAAACTGCCGGAACTTCAAACCGGCTCTAGGAAACAGACTGAGAAACCAGAGTAAAAGTTTCTCCTGCAACCCGTTCCTTTGTGCTAGATGAACGAACGTCTCTCCACATGCTCGGTTCTGAAAGATAAGTGTGTGTGAAAGCCGTCCTTCACCTAACTTTTTGGGAACACAAAGTTTCTTTTCAGTTGCAAACCCCACTCCATACATATATATGGGTACGTACTAGCTCCAACTCGGTTTTACAGTGAAAACTGCAGGAACTTCAAACCGGCACTAGGAAAAAGACTGAGAACCAGATAAAATGTTTCACCTGCAACCCGTTCCATTTGAGCTAGATGAACGAACATCTCTCCACTTGCTCATTTCTGAGAGATAATTGTGTGTGAATGCCGTACTTCAACTAGCTTGTTGGGAACACAAAGATTCTCTTTAGTTGCAAACTCAACTTCATACATATATATGGGGAGGTACTAGCTCCAACTCGGTTTTACAGTGATAAATGCAGGAACTTCAAACCGGCACTAGGAAACAGACTGAGAAACCAGAGTAAATATTTCTCCTGCAAACCGTTCCATTTGTGCTAGATGAACGAACGTCTCTCCACATGCTCATTTCTGAGAGATAAGTGTGTGTGAAAGCCTTCCTTCACCTAGCTTGTTGGGAACACAAAGATTCTCTTCAGTTGCAAACTCCACTCCAAACATATATATGAGGAGGCACTAGCTCCAACTCGGTTTTACAGTGAAAACTGCAGGAACTTCAAACCGGCACTAGGAATCAGACTGAGAAATCAGAGTAAAAGTTTCTCCTGCAACACTTTCCCCTTGTGCTAGATGAACGAACGTCTCTCCACATGCTCATTTCTGAGAGATAAGTGTGGGTGAAAGCCGTCCTTCACCTAGTTTGTTGGGAACAAAAGTTTCTTTTTAGTTGCAAACTCCAATCCATACATATATATGGGGAGGTACTAGCTCCAACTCGGTTTTACAGTGAAAACTGCAGGAACTTCAACCCGGCACTAGGAAAAAGACTGAGAACCAGATAAAATGTTTCACCTGCAACCCGTTCCATTTGAGCTAGATGAACGAACATCTCTCCACTTGCTCATTTCTGAGAGATAATTGTGTGTGAATGCCGTACTTCAACTAGCTTGTTGGGAACACAAAGATTCTCTTTAGTTGCAAACTCAACTTCATACATATATATGGGGAGGTACTAGCTCCAACTCGGTTTTACAGTGAAAACTGCAGGAACTTCAAACCGGCACTAGGAAACAGACTGAGAAACCAGAGTAAAAGTTTCTCCTGCAACCCGTTCCCTTTGTGCTAGATGAACGAACGTCTTTACACATGCTCGGTTCTGAGAGATAAGTGTGTGTGAAAGCCTTCTTTATCCTAGCTTGTTGGGAACACAAAGATTCTCTTTAGTTGCAAACTCCACTCCATACATATATATGGGGAGGTACTAGCTCCAACTCGGTTTTACAGTGAAAATTGCAGGAACTTCAAACCGGCACTAGGAAACAGACTGAGAAACCAGAGTAAAAGTTTCTCCTGCAACCCGTTCAATTTGTGCTAGATGAACGAACGTCTCTCCACATGCTCAGTTCTGAGAGATAAGTGTGTGTGAAAGCCGTCCTTCACCTAGCTTGTTCGGAACACAAAGTTTCTTTTTAGTTGCAAACTCCACTCCATACATATATATGGGGAGGTTCTAGCTCCAACTCGGTTTTACAGTGAAAACTGCCGGAACTTCAAACCGGCTCTAGGAAACAGACTGAGAAACCAGAGTAAAAGTTTCTCCTGCAACCCGTTCCCTTTGTGCTAGATGAACGAACGTCTCTCCACATGCTCAGTTCTGAGAGATAATTGTGTATGAAATCCGTTTTTCACCTAGTTTGTTGGGAACACAAAGTTTCTCTTCAGTTGCAAACTCAACTCAATACATATATATGGGGCAGTACTAGCTCCAACTCGGTTTTACAGTGAAAACTGCAGGAACTTCAAACAGGCACTAGGAAACTGACTGAGAAAACAGAGTAAATGTTTCACCTGCAACACGTTCCCTTTTTGCTAGATGAACGAACGTCTCTCCACAAGCTCAGTTCTGAGATATAAGTGTGTGTGAAAGCCGTCCTTCACGTAGCTTGTTGGGAACACAAAGTTTCTCTTCAGTTGCAAACTCCATTCCATACATATATATGGGGAGGTACTAGCTCCAACTCTGTTTGACAGTGAAAAATGCAGGAACTTCAAACCGGTACTAGGAAACAGACTGAGAAACCAGAGTAAATGTTTCTCCTGCAACCCGTTCCATTTTTGCTAGATGAACGAACGTCTCTCCACATGCTCAGTTCTGAGAGATAAGTGTGTGTGAAAGCCTTCCTTCACCTAGCTTGTTGGGAACACAAAGATTCTCTTCAGTTGCAAACTCCAATCCATACATATATATGGGGATGTTCTAGCTCCAACTCGGTTTTACAGTGAAAACTGCCGGAACTTCAAACCGGCTCTAGGAAACAGACTGAGAAACCAGAGTAAAAGTTTCTCCTGCAACCCGTTCCTTTGTGCTACATGAACGAACGTCTCTCCACATGCTCGGTTCTGAGAGATAAGTGTGTGTGAAAGCCGTCCTTCACATAGCTTGTTGGGAACACAAAGTTTCTCTTCAGTTGTAAACTCCAATCCATACATATTATGGGGAGGTACTAGCTCCAACTCGGTTTTACAGTGAAAACTGCAGGAACTTCAAACCGGCACTAGGAAACAGACTGAGAAACCAGAGTAAAAGTTTCTCCTGCAACCCGTTCCCTTTGTGCTAGATGAAAGAACGTCTCTCCACATGCTCGGTTCTGAGAGATATGTGTGTGTGAAAGCCGTCCTTCACCTAGCTTGTTGGGAACACAAAGTTTCTCTTCAGTTGCAAACTCCACTCCATACATATATATGGGGAGGTACTAGCTCCAACTCGGTTTTACAGTGAAAACTGCAGGAACTTCAAACCGGCACTAGGAAAGAGACTGAGAAACCAGAGTAAAAGTTTCTCCTGCAACCCGTTCCTTTTGTGCTAGATGAACGAACGTCTCTCCACATGCTCGGATCTGAGAGATAACTGTGTGTGAAAGCCTTCTTTCTCCTAGCTTGTTGGGAACACAAAGTATCTGTTTAGTTGCAAACTCCACTCCATACATATATATGGGGAAGTTCTAACTCTAACTCGGTTTTACAGTGAAAACTGCCGGAACTTCAAACCGGCTCTAGGATACAGACTGAGAAACCAGAGAAAAAGTTTCTCCTGCAACCCGTTCCCTTTGTGCTAGATGAACGAAAGACTCTACACATGCTCGGTTCTGAGAGATAAGTGTGTGTGAAAGCCGTCCTTCACATAGTTTGTTGGGAACACAAAGTTTCTCTTCAGTTGTAAACTCCACTCCATACATATTATGGGGAGGTAATAGCTCCAACTCGGTTTTACAGTGAAAACTGCAGGAACTTCAAACCGGCACTAGGAAACTGACTGAGAAACCAGAGTAAATGTTTCACCTGCAACACTTTCCCTTATTGCTAGATGAACGAAAGTCTCTCCACAAGCTCAGTTCTGAGATATAAGTGTGTGTGAAAGCCGTCCTTTACGTAGCTTGTTGGGAACACAAAGTTTCTCTTCAGTTGCAAACTCCACTCCATACCTATATATGGGGAGGTACTAGCTCCAACTCGGTTTTACAGTGAAAACTGCAGGAACTTCAAACCGGCTCTAGGAAACAGACTGAGAAACCAGAGTAAAAGTTTCTCCTGCAACCCGTTCCTTTGTGCTAGATGAACGAACGTCTCTCCACATGCTCGGTTCTGAAAGATAAGTGTGTGTGAAAGCCGTCCTTCACCTAACTTTTTGGGAACACAAAGTTTCTTTTCAGTTGCCAACCCCACTCCATACATATATATGTGGAGGTACTAGCTCCAACTCGGTTTTACAGTGAAAACTGCAGGAACTTCAAACCGGCACTAGGAAAAAGACTGAGAACCAGATAAAATGTTTCACCTGCAACCCGTTCCTTTTGAGCTAGATGAACGAACATCTCTCCACTTGCTCATTTCTGAGAGATAATTGTGTGTGAAAGCCGTCCTTCACCTAGCTTGTTGGGAACACAAAGTTTCTCTTCAATTGCAAACTCCACTCCATACATATATATGGGGAGGTAATAGCTCCAACTCGGTTTTACTGTGAAATCTGCAGGAACTTCAAACCCGCACTAGGAAACAGACTGAGAAACCAGAGTAATAGTTTCTCCTGCAACACGTTCCCTTTGTGCTAGATGAACGAACGTCTCTCCATATGCTCGGTTCTAAGAGATAAGTGTGTGTGAAAGCCGTCCTTCACCTAGCTTGTTGGGAACACAAAGTTTCTTTTCAATTGCAAACTCCAATCCATACATACATATGAGGTGGTACTAGCTCCAACTCGGTTTTACAGTGAAAACTGCAGGAACTTCAAACCGGCACTAGGAAACAGACTGAGAAACCAGAGTAAATGTTTCTCCTGCAAACCGTTCCCTTTGTGCTAGATGAACGAACGTCTCTCCATATGCTCGGATCTGAGAGATAAGTGTGTGTGAAAGCCGTCCTTCACCTAGCTTGTTGGGAACACAAAGTTTCTCTTCAATTGCAAACTCCAATCCATACATATATATGAGGAAGTACTAGCTCCAACTCGGTTTTACAGTGAAAACTGCAGGAACTTCAAACCGGCACTAGGAAACAAACTGAGAAACCAGAGTAAATGTTTCTCCTGCAAACCGTTCCCTTTGTGCTAGATGAACGAACGTCTCTCCACATGCTCAGTTCTGACAGATAAGTGTGTGTGAAAGCCTTCCTTCACCTAGCTTGTTGGGAACACAAAGATTCTCTTCAGTTGCAAACTCTACTCCATACATATATATGAGGAGGTACTACCTCCAACTCGGTTTTACAGTGAAAACTGCAGGAACTTCAAACCGGCACTAGGAAACAGACTGAGCATCCAGAGTAAAAGTTTCTCCTGCAAACCGTTCCATTTGTTCTAGATGAACGAACGTCTCTCCACCTGCTCAGATCTGAGAGATAAGTGTGTGTGAAAGCCGTTTTTCACCTAGCTTGTTTGGAACACAAAGTTTCTCTTCAGTTGCAAACTCCACTCCATACATATATAAGGGGAGGTACTAGCTCCAACTCGGTTTTACAGTGAAATCTGCAGGAACTTCAAACCGGCACTAGGAAAGAGACTGAGAAACCAGAGTAAAAGTTTATCCTGCAACCCGTTCCCTTTGTGCTAGATGAACGAACGTCTCTCCACATGCTCGGTTCTGAAAGATAAGTGTGTGTGAAAGCCGTACTTCACCTAACTTTTTGGGAACACAAAGTTTCTTTTCAGTTGCAAACCCCACTCCATACATATATATGGGAAGGTACTAGCTCCAACTCGGTTTTACAGTGAAAACTGCAGGAACTTCAAACCGGCACTAGGAAAAAGACTGAGAACCAGAGTAAATGTTTCACCTGCAACCCGTTCCCTTTGAGCTAGATAAACGAACGTCTCTCCACTTGCTCATTTCTGAGAGATAAGTGTGTGTGAATGCCGTACTTCACCTAGCTTGTTGGAAACACAAAGATTCTCTTTAGTTGCAAACTCCACTCCATACATATATATGGGGTGGTACTAGCTCCAACTCGGTTTTACAGTGAAAACTGCAGGAACTTCAAACCGGCACTAGGAAACAGACTGAGAAACCAGAGTAAAAGTTTCTCCTGCAACCCGTTCCCTTTGTGCTAGAAGAACGAACGTCTCTCCACATGCTCGGTTCTGAGAGATATGTGTGTCTGAAAGCCTACTTTCTCCTAGCTTGTTGGGAACACAAAGATTCTCTTTAGTTGCAAACTCCACTCCATACATATATATGGGGAGGTACTAGCTCCAACTCGGTTTTACAGTGATAAATGCAGGAACTTCAAACCGGCACTAGGAAACAGACTGAGAAACCAGAGTAAATGTTTCTCCTGCAAACCGTTCCATTTGTGCTAGATGAACGAACGTCTCTCCACATGCTCAGTTCTGAGAGATAAGTGTGTGTGAAAGCCTTCCTTCACCTAGCTTGTTGGGAACATAAAGATTCTCTTCAGTTGCAAACTCCACTCCAAACATATATATGAGGAGGTACTAGCTCCAACTCGGTTTTACAGTGAAAACTGCAGGAACTTCAAACCGGCACTAGGAATCAGACTGAGAAATCAGAGTAAAAGTTTCTCCTGCAACACGTTCCCTTTGTGCTAGATGAACGAACGTCTCTCCACATGCTCATTTCTGAGAGAGAAGTGTGGGTGAAAGCCGTCCTTCACCAAGATTGTTGGGAACACAAAGTTTCTTTTTAGTTGCAAACTCCAATCCATACATATATATGGGGATGTTCTAGCTCCAACTCGGTTTTACAGTGAAAACTGCCGGAACTTCAAACCGGCTCTAGGAAACAGACTGAGAAACCAGAGTAAAAGTTTCTCCTGCAACCCGTTCCTTTGTGCTACACGAACGAACGTCTCTCCACATGCTCGGTTCTGAGAGATAAGTGTGTGTGAAAGCCGTCCTTCACATAGCTTGTTGGGAACACAAAGTTTCTCTTCAGTTGTAAACTCCAATCCATACATATTATGGGGAGGTACTAGCTCCAACTCGGTTTTACAGTGAAAACTGCAGGAACATCAAACCGGCACTAGGAAACAGACTGAGAAACCAGAGTAAAAGTTCCTCCTGCAACCCGTTCCCTTTGTGCTAGATGAAAGAACGTCTCTCCACATGCTCGGTTCTGAGAGATATGTGTGTGTGAAAGCCGTCCTTCACCTAGCTTGTTGGGAACACAAAGTTTCTCTTCAGTTGCAAACTCCACTCCATACATATATATGGGGATTTACTAGCTCCAACTCGGTTTTACAGTGAAACTGCAGGAACTTCAAACCGGCACTAGGAAAGAGACTGAGAAACCAGAGAAAAGTTTCTCCTGCAACCCGTTCCTTTTGTGCTAGATGAACGAACGTCTCTCCACATGCTCGGATCTGAGAGATAAGTGTGTGTGAAAGCCTTCTTTCTCCTAGCTTGTTGGGAACACAAAGTTTCTGTTTAGTTGCAAACTCCACTCCATACATATATATGGGGAGGTTCTAACTCTAACTCGGTTTTACAGTGAAAACTGCCGGAACTTCAAACCGGCTCTAGGAAACAGACTGAGAAACCAGAGTAAAAGTTTCTCCTGCAACCCGTTCCCTTTGTGCTAGATGAACGAAAGACTCTACACATGCTCGGTTCTGAGAGATAAGTGTGTGTGAAAGCCGTCCTTCTCATAGCTTGTTGGGAACACAAAGTTTCTCTTCAGTTGTAAACTCCACTCCATAAATATTATGGGGAGGTACTAGCTCCAACTCGGTTTTACAGTGAAAACTGCAGGAACTTCAAACCGGCACTAGGAAACTGACTGAGAAACCAGAGTAAATGTTTCACCTGCAACACTTTCCCTTTTTGCTAGATGAAAGAAAGTCTCTCCACAAGCTCAGTTCTGAGATATAAGTGTGTGTGAAAGCCGTCCTTCAAGTAGCTTGTTGGGAACACAAAGTTTCTCTTCAGTTGCAAACTCCACTCCATACCTATATATGGGGAGGTACTAGCTCCAACTCGGTTTTACACTGAAAACTGCAGGAACTTCAAACCGGCACTAGGAAACTGACTGAGAAACCAGAGTAAATGTTTCTCCTGCAACCCGTTCCCTTTTTGCTAGATGAACGAACGTCTCTCCACCTGCTCAGATCTGAGAGATAAGTGTGTGTGAAAGCCGTTTTTCACCTAGCTTGTTTGGAACACAAAGTTTCTCTTCAGTTGCAAACTCCACTCCATACATATATAAGGGGAGGTACTAGCTCCAACTCGGTTTTACAGTGAAATCTGCAGGAACTTCAAACCGGCACTAGGAAAGAGACTGAGAAACCAGAGTAAAAGTTTATCCTGCAACCCGTTCCCTTTGTGCTAGATGAACGAACGTCTCTCCACATGCTCGGTTCTGAAAGATAAGTGTGTGTGAAAGCCGTACTTCACCTAACTTTTTGGGAACACAAAGTTTCTTTTCAGTTGCAAACCCCACTCCATACATATATATGGGAAGGTACTAGCTCCAACTCGGTTTTACAGTGAAAACTGCAGGAACTTCAAACCGGCACTAGGAAAAAGACTGAGAACCAGAGTAAATGTTTCACCTGCAACCCGTTCCCTTTGAGCTAGATAAACGAACGTCTCTCCACTTGCTCATTTCTGAGAGATAAGTGTGTGTGAATGCCGTACTTCACCTAGCTTGTTGGAAACACAAAGATTCTCTTTAGTTGCAAACTCCACTCCATACATATATATGGGGTGGTACTAGCTCCAACTCGGTTTTACAGTGAAAACTGCAGGAACTTCAAACCGGCACTAGGAAACAGACTGAGAAACCAGAGTAAAAGTTTCTCCTGCAACCCGTTCCCTTTGTGCTAGAAGAACGAACGTCTCTCCACATGCTCGGTTCTGAGAGATATGTGTGTCTGAAAGCCTACTTTCTCCTAGCTTGTTGGGAACACAAAGATTCTCTTTAGTTGCAAACTCCACTCCATACATATATATGGGGAGGTACTAGCTCCAACTCGGTTTTACAGTGATAAATGCAGGAACTTCAAACCGGCACTAGGAAACAGACTGAGAAACCAGAGTAAATGTTTCTCCTGCAAACCGTTCCATTTGTGCTAGATGAACGAACGTCTCTCCACATGCTCAGTTCTGAGAGATAAGTGTGTGTGAAAGCCTTCCTTCACCTAGCTTGTTGGGAACATAAAGATTCTCTTCAGTTGCAAACTCCACTCCAAACATATATATGAGGAGGTACTAGCTCCAACTCGGTTTTACAGTGAAAACTGCAGGAACTTCAAACCGGCACTAGGAATCAGACTGAGAAATCAGAGTAAAAGTTTCTCCTGCAACACGTTCCCTTTGTGCTAGATGAACGAACGTCTCTCCACATGCTCATTTCTGAGAGAGAAGTGTGGGTGAAAGCCGTCCTTCACCAAGATTGTTGGGAACACAAAGTTTCTTTTTAGTTGCAAACTCCAATCCATACATATATATGGGGATGTTCTAGCTCCAACTCGGTTTTACAGTGAAAACTGCCGGAACTTCAAACCGGCTCTAGGAAACAGACTGAGAAACCAGAGTAAAAGTTTCTCCTGCAACCCGTTCCTTTGTGCTACACGAACGAACGTCTCTCCACATGCTCGGTTCTGAGAGATAAGTGTGTGTGAAAGCCGTCCTTCACATAGCTTGTTGGGAACACAAAGTTTCTCTTCAGTTGTAAACTCCAATCCATACATATTATGGGGAGGTACTAGCTCCAACTCGGTTTTACAGTGAAAACTGCAGGAACATCAAACCGGCACTAGGAAACAGACTGAGAAACCAGAGTAAAAGTTCTTCCTGCAACCCGTTCCCTTTGTGCTAGATGAAAGAACGTCTCTCCACATGCTCGGTTCTGAGAGATATGTGTGTGTGAAAGCCGTCCTTCACCTAGCTTGTTGGGAACACAAAGTTTCTCTTCAGTTGCAAACTCCACTCCATACATATATATGGGGATTTACTAGCTCCAACTCGGTTTTACAGTGAAACTGCAGGAACTTCAAACCGGCACTAGGAAAGAGACTGAGAAACCAGAGAAAAGTTTCTCCTGCAACCCGTTCCTTTTGTGCTAGATGAACGAACGTCTCTCCACATGCTCGGATCTGAGAGATAAGTGTGTGTGAAAGCCTTCTTTCTCCTAGCTTGTTGGGAACACAAAGTTTCTGTTTAGTTGCAAACTCCACTCCATACATATATATGGGGAGGTTCTAACTCTAACTCGGTTTTACAGTGAAAACTGCCGGAACTTCAAACCGGCTCTAGGAAACAGACTGAGAAACCAGAGTAAAAGTTTCTCCTGCAACCCGTTCCCTTTGTGCTAGATGAACGAAAGACTCTACACATGCTCGGTTCTGAGAGATAAGTGTGTGTGAAAGCCGTCCTTCACATAGCTTGTTGGGAACACAAAGTTTCTCTTCAGTTGTAAACTCCACTCCATACATATTATGGGGAGGTACTAGCTCCAACTCGGTTTTACAGTGAAAACTGCAGGAACTTCAAACCGGCACTAGGAAACTGACTGAGAAACCAGAGTAAATGTTTCACCTGCAACACTTTCCCTTTTTGCTAGATGAAAGAAAGTCTCTCCACAAGCTCAGTTCTGAGATATAAGTGTGTGTGAAAGCCGTCCTTCAAGTAGCTTGTTGGGAACACAAAGTTTCTCTTCAGTTGCAAACTCCACTCCATACCTATATATGGGGAGGTACTAGCTCCAACTCGGTTTTACACTGAAAACTGCAGGAACTTCAAACCGGCACTAGGAAACTGACTGAGAAACCAGAGTAAATGTTTCTCCTGCAACCCGTTCCCTTTTTGCTAGATGAAAGAACGTCTCTCCACATGCTCGATTCTGAGAGATAAGTGTGTGTGAAAGCCGTCCTTCACCTAGCTTGTTGGGAACACAAAGTTTCTCTTCAGTTGCAAAACCCATTCCATACATACATATGGGGAGGTACTAGCTCCAACTCGGTTTTACAGTGATAAATGCAGGAACTTCAAACCGGCACTAGGAAACAGACTGAGAAACCAGAGTAAATATTTCTCCTGCAAACCGTTCCATTTGTGCTAGATGAACGAACGTCTCTCCACATGCTCATTTCTGAGAGATAAGTGTGGGTGAATGCCGTCCTTCACCTAGCTTGTTGGGAACAAAAGTTTCTTTTTAGTTGCAAACTCCAATCCATACATATATATGGGGATGTTCTAGCTCCAACTCGGTTTTACAGTGAAAACTGCCGGAACTTCAAACCGGCTCTAGGAAACAGACTGAGAAACCAGAGTAAAAGTTTCTCCTGCAACCCGTTCCTTTGTGCTAGATGAACGAACGTCTCTCCACATGCTCGGTTCTGAAAGATAAGTGTGTGTGAAAGCCGTCCTTCACCTAACTTTTTGGGAACACAAAGTTTCTTTTCAGTTGCAAACCCCACTCCATACATATATATGAGGAGGTACTAGCTCCAACTCGGTTTTACAGTGAAAACTGCAGGAACTTCAAACCGGCACTAGGAAAAAGACTGAGAACCAGATAAAATGTTTCACCTGCAACCCGTTCCATTTGAGCTAGATGAACGAACATCTCTCCACTTGCTCATTTCTGAGAGATAATTGTGTGTGAATGCCGTACTTCAACTAGCTTGTTGGGAACACAAAGATTCTCTTTAGTTGCAAACACCACTCAATAAATATATATGGGGTGGTACTAGCTCCAACTCGGTTTTACAGTGAAAACTGCAGGAACTTCAAACAGGCACTAGGAAACAGACTGAGAAACCAGAGTAAAAGTTTCTCCTGGACCTGTTCCCTTTGTGCTAGATGAACGAACGTCTCTCCACATGCTCGGTTCTGAGAGATAAGTGTGTGTGAAAGCCTTCTTTCTCCTAGCTTGTTGGGAACACAAAGATTCTCTTTAGTTGCAAACTCCACTCCATACATATATATGGGGAGGTACTAGCTCCAACTCGGTTTTACAGTGAAAACTGCAGGAACTCCAAACCGGCACTAGGAAACAGACTGAGAAACCAGAGTAAAAGTTTCTCCGGCAACCCGTTCAATTTTGCTAGATGAACGAACGTCTCTCCACATGCTCAGTTCTGAGAGATAATTGTGTGTGAAAGCCGTCCTTCACCTAGCTTGTTCGGAACACAAAGTTTCTATTTAGTTGCAAACTCCACTCCATACATATATATGGGGAGGTTCGAGCTCCAACTCGGTTTTACAGTGAAAACTGCAGGAACTTCAAACCGGCACTAGGAAACAGACTGAGAAACCAGAGTAAAAGTTTCTCCTGCAACCCGTTCCCTTTGTGCTAGATGAACGAACGTCTCTCCACATGCTCGGTTCTGAGAGATAAGTGTGTGTGAAAGCCTTCTTTCTCCTAGCTTGTTTGGAACACAAAGTTTCTGTTTAGTTGCAAACTCCACTCCATACATATATATGGGGAGGTTCTAGCTCCAACTCGGTTTTACAGTGAAAACTGCCGGAATTTCAAACCGGCTATAGGAAACAGACTGAGAAACCAGAGTAAAAGTTTCTCCTGCAACCCGTTCCCTTTGTGCTAGATGAACGAACGACTCTACACATGCTCGGTTCTGAGAGATAAGTGTGTGTGAAAGCCGTCCTTCACATAGCTTGTTGGGAACACAAAGTTTCTCTTCAGTTGTAAACTCCACTC
The DNA here is from genome assembly GCF_048773025.1 of Camelus bactrianus. Lineage (NCBI taxonomy): Eukaryota > Metazoa > Chordata > Mammalia > Artiodactyla > Camelidae > Camelus > Camelus bactrianus. Next base: position 4,070,083 of record NC_133566.1, read on the forward strand.
CATACATATTATGGGGAGGTACTAGCTCCAACTCGGTTTTACAGTGAAAACTGCAGGAACTTCAAACCGGCACTAGGAATCAGTCTGAGAAATCAGAGTAAAAGTTTCTCCTGCAACACGTTCCCTTTGTGCTACATGAACGAACGTCTCTCCACATGCTCAGTTCTGAGAGATAAGGGTGGGTGAAAGCCTCCCTTCACCTATCTTGTTGGGAACACAAAGATTCTCTTCAGTTGCAAACTCCAATCCATACATATATATGAGGAGGTACAAGCTCCAACTCGGTTTTACAGTGAAAACTGCAGGAACATCAAATCGGCACTAGGAAACAGACTGAGAAACCAGAGTAATTGTTTCTCCTGCAACCCGTTCCCTTTGTGCTTGATGAACGAACGTCTCTCCACATGCTCAGTTCTGAGAGATAAGTGTGTGTGAAAGCCTTCCTTCACTTAGCTTGTTGGGAACACAAAGATTCTCTTCAGTTGCAAACTCCACTCCATACATATATATGAGGAGGTACTACCTCCAACTCGGTTTTACAGTGAAAACTGCAGGAACTTCAAACCGGTACTAGGAATCAGACTGAGAAATCAGAGTAAAAGTTTCTCCTGCAACACGTTCCCTTTGTGCTAGATGAACGAACGTCTCTCCACATGCTCAATTCTGAGAGATAAGTGTGTTTGAAAGCCGTCCTTCACCTATCTTGTTGAGAACACAAAGTTTCTCTTCATTTGCAAACTCCACTCCATACATATATATGGGGAGGTACTAGCTCAAAATCGGTTTTACAGTGAAAACTGCCGGAACTTCAAACCGGCTCTAGGAAACAGACTGAGAAACCAGAGTAAAAGTTTCTCCTGCAACCCGTTCCTTTGTGCTAGATGAACGAACGTCTCTCCACATGCTCGGTTCTGAGAGATAAGTGTGTGTGAAAGCCGTCCTTCACATAGCTTGTTGAAAACACAAAGTTTCTCTTCAGTTGTAAACTCCACTCCATATATATTATGGGGAGGTACTAGCTCCAACTCGGTTTTACAGTGAAAACTGCAGGAACTTCAAACCGGCACTAGGAAACAGATTGAGAAACCAGAGTAAAAGTTTCTCCTGCAACCCGTTCCCTTTGTGCTAGATGAAAGAACGTCTCTCCACATGCTCGGTTCTGAGAGATATGTGTGTGTGAAAGCCGTCCTTCACCTAGCTTGTTGGGAACACAAAGTTTCTCTTCAGTTGCAAACTCCACTCCATACATATATATGGGGATTTACTAGCTCCAACTCGGTTTTACAGTGAAAACTGCAGGAACTTCAAACCGGCACTAGGAAACAGACTGAGAAATCAGAGTAAAAGTTTCTCCTGAAACCCGTTCCTTTTGTGCTAGATGAACGAACGTCTCTCCACTTGCTCATTTCTGAGAGATAATTGTGTGTGAATGCCGTACTTCAACTAGCTTGTTGGGAACACAAAGATTCTCTTTAGTTGCAAACTCAACTTCATACATATATATGTGGAGGTACTAGCTCCAACTCGGTTTTACAGTGATAAATGCAGGAACTTCAAACCGGCACTAGGAAACAGACTGAGAAATCAGAGTAAAAGTTTCTCCTGCAACACTTTCCCCTTGTGCTAGATGAACGAACGTCTCTCCACATGCTCATTTCTGAGAGATAAGTGTGGGTGAAAGCCGTCCTTCACCTAGTTTGTTGGGAACAAAAGTTTCTTTTTAGTTGCAAACTCCAATCCATACATTTATATGGGGATGTTCTAGCTCCAACTCGGTTTTACAGTGAAAACTGCCGGAACTTCAAACCGGCTCTAGGAAACAGACTGAGAAACCAGAGTAAAAGTTTCTCCTGCAACCCGTTCCTTTGTGCTAGATGAACGAACGTCTCTCCACATGCTCGGTTCTGAAAGATAAGTGTGTGTGAAAGCCGTCCTTCACCTAACTTTTTGGGAACAAAAAGTTTCTTTTCAGTTGCAAACCCCACTCCATACATATATATGGGGAGGTACTAGCTCCAACTCGGTTTTACAGTGAAAACTGCAGGAACTTCAAACCGGCACTAGGAAAAAGACTGAGAACCAGATAAAATGTTTCACCTGCAACCCGTTCCATTTGAGCTAGATGAACGAACATCTCTTCACTTGCTCATTTCTGAGAGATAATTGTGTGTGAATGCCGTACTTCAACTAGCTTGTTGGGAACACAAAGATTCTCTTTAGTTGCAAACTCAACTTCATACATATATATGGGGAGGTACTAGCTCCAACTCGGTTTTACAGTGAAAACTGCAGGAACTTCAAACCGGCACTAGGAAACAGACTGAGAAACCAGAGTAAAAGTTTCTCCTGCAACCCGTTCCCTTTGTGCTAGATGAACGAACGTCTTTACACATGCTCGGTTCTGAGAGATAAGTGTGTGTGAAAGCCTTCTTTATCCTAGCTTGTTGGGAACACAAAGATTCTCTTTAGTTGCAAACTCCACTCCATACATATATATGGGGAGGTACTAGCTCCAACTCGGTTTTACAGTGAAAATTGCAGGAACTTCAAACCGGCACTAGGAAACAGACTGAGAAACCAGAGTAAAAGTTTCTCCTGCAACCCGTTCAATTTGTGCTAGTTGAACGAACGTCTCTCCACATGCTCAGTTCTGAGAGATAAGTGTGTGTGAAAGCCGTCCTTCACATAGCTTGTTGGGAACACAAAGTTTCTCTTCAGTTGCAAACTCCACTCCATACATATATATGGGGATTTACTAGCTCCAACTCGGTTTTACAGTGAAAACTGCAGGAACTTCAAACCGGCACTAGGAAACAGACTGAGAAATCAGAGTAAAAGTTTCTCCTGCAACCCGTTCCTTTTGTGCTAGATGAACGAACGTCTCTCCACTTGCTCATTTCTGAGAGATAATTGTGTGTGAATGCCGTACTTCAACTAGCTTGTTGGGAACACAAAGATTGTCTTTAGTTGCAAACTCAACTTCATACATATATATGGGGAGGTACTAGCTCCAACTCGGTTTTACAGTGATAAATGCAGGAACTTCAAACCGGCACTAGGAAACAGACTGAGAAATCAGAGTAAAAGTTTCTCCTGCAACACTTTCCCCTTGTGCTAGATGAACGAACGTCTCTCCACATGCTCATTTCTGAGAGATAAGTGTGGGTGAAAGCCGTCCTTCACCTAGTTTGTTGGGAACAAAAGTTTCTTTTTAGTTGCAAACTCCAATCCATACATTTATATGGGGATGTTCTAGCTCCAACTCGGTTTTACAGTGAAAACTGCCGGAACTTCAAACCGGCTCTAGGAAACAGACTGAGAAACCAGAGTAAAAGTTTCTCCTGCAACCCGTTCCTTTGTGCTAGATGAACGAACGTCTCTCCACATGCTCGGTTCTGAAAGATAAGTGTGTGTGAAAGCCGTCCTTCACCTAACTTTTTGGGAACACAAAGTTTCTTTTCAGTTGCAAACCCCACTCCATACATATATATGGGGAGGTACTAGCTCCAACTCGGTTTTACAGTGAAAACTGCAGGAACTTCAAACCGGCACTAGGAAAAAGACTGAGAACCAGATAAAATGTTTCACCTGCAACCCGTTCCATTTGAGCTAGATGAACGAACATCTCTCCACTTGCTCATTTCTGAGAGATAATTGTGTGTGAATGCCGTACTTCAACTAGCTTGTTGGGAACACAAAGATTCTCTTTAGTTGCAAACTCAACTTCATACATATATATGGGGAGGTACTAGCTCCAACTCGGTTTTACAGTGAAAACTGCAGGAACTTCAAACCGGCACTAGGAAACAGACTGAGAAACCAGAGTAAAAGTTTCTCCTGCAACCCGTTCCCTTTGTGCTAGATGAACGAACGTCTTTACACATGCTCGGTTCTGAGAGATAAGTGTGTGTGAAAGCCTTCTTTATCCTAGCTTGTTGGGAACACAAAGATTCTCTTTAGTTGCAAACTCCACTCCATACATATATATGGGGAGGTACTAGCTCCAACTCGGTTTTACAGTGAAAATTGCAGGAACTTCAAACCGGCACTAGGAAACAGACTGAGAAACCAGAGTAAAAGTTTCTCCTGCAACCCGTTCAATTTGTGCTAGATGAACGAACGTCTCTCCACATGCTCAGTTCTGAGAGATAAGTGTGTGTGAAAGCCGTCCTTCACCTAGCTTGTTCGGAACACAAAGTTTCTATTTAGTTGCAAACTCCACTCCATACATATATATGGGGAGGTTCTAGCTCCAACTCGGTTTTACAGTGAAAACTGCCGGAACTTCAAACCGGTACTAGGAAACAGACTGAGAAACCAGAGTAAAAGTTTCTCCTGCAACCCGTTCCCTTTGTGCTAGATGAACGAACGTCTCTCCACATGCTCAGTTCTGAGAGATAAGTGTGTATGAAATCCGTTTTTCACCTAGTTTGTTGGGAACACAAAGTTTCTCTTCAGTTGCAAACTCAACTCAATACATATATATGGGGCAGTACTAGCTCCAACTCGGTTTTACAGTGAAAACTGCAGGAACTTCAAACCGGCACTAGGAAACTGACTGAGAAAACAGAGTAAATGTTTCACCTGCAACCCGTTCCCTTTTTGCTAGATGAACGAACGTCTCTCCACAAGCTCAGTTCTGAGATATAAGTGTGTGTGAAAGCCGTCCTTCACGTAGCTTGTTGGGAACACAAAGTTTCTCTTCAGTTGCAAACTCCATTCCATACATATATATGGGGAGGTACTAGCTCCAACTCTGTTTGACAGTGAAAAATGCAGGAACTTCAAACCGGTACTAGGAAACAGACTGAGAAACCATAGTAAATGTTTCTCCTGCAACCCGTTCCATTTTTGCTAGATGAATGAACGTCTCTCCACATGCTCAGTTCTGAGAGATAAGTGTGTGTGAAAGCCTTCCTTCACCTAGCTTGTTGGGAACACAAAGATTCTCTTCAGTTGCAAACTCCAATCCATACATATATATGGGGATGTTCTAGCTCCAACTCGGTTTTACAGTGAAAACTGCCGGAACTTCAAACCGGCTCTAGGAAACAGACTGAGAAACCAGAGTAAAAGTTTCTCCTGCAACCCGTTCCTTTGTGCTACATGAACGAACGTCTCTCCACATGCTCGGTTCTGAGAGATAAGTGTGTGTGAAAGCCGTCCTTCACATAGCTTGTTGGGAACACAAAGTTTCTCTTCAGTTGTAAACTCCAATCCATACATATTATGGGGAGGTACTAGCTCCAACTCGGTTTTACAGTGAAAACTGCAGGAACTTCAAACCGGCACTAGGAAACAGACTGAGAAACCAGAGTAAAAGTTTCTCCTGCAACCCGTTCCCTTTGTGCTAGATGAAAGAACGTCTCTCCACATGCTCGGTTCTGAGAGATATGTGTGTGTGAAAGCCGTCCTTCACCTAGCTTGTTGGGAACACAAAGTTTCTCTTCAGTTGCAAACTCCACTCCATACATATATATGGGGAGGTACTAGCTCCAACTCGGTTTTACAGTGAAAACTGCAGGAACTTCAAACCGGCACTAGGAAAGAGACTGAGAAACCAGAGTAAAAGTTTCTCCTGCAACCCGTTCCTTTTGTGCTAGATGAACGAACGTCTCTCCACATGCTCGGATCTGAGAGATATGTGTGTGTGAAAGCCTTCTTTCTCCTAGCTTGTTGGGAACACAAAGTATCTGTTTAGTTGCAAGCTCCACTCCATACATATATATGGGGAAGTTCTAACTCTAACTCGGTTTTACAGTGAAAACTGCCGGAACTTCAAACCGGCTCTAGGATACAGACTGAGAAACCAGAGAAAAAGTTTCTCCTGCAACCCGTTCCCTTTGTGCTAGATGAACGAAAGACTCTACACATGCTCGGTTCTGAGAGATAAGTGTGTGTGAAAGCCGTCCTTCACATAGCTTGTTGGGAACACAAAGTTTCTCTTCAGTTGTAAACTCCACTCCATACATATTATGGGGAGGTAATAGCTCCAACTCGGTTTTACAGTGAAAACTGCAGGAACTTCAAACCGGCACTAGGAAACTGACTGAGAAACCAGAGTAAATGTTTCACCTGCAACACTTTCCCTTATTGCTAGATGAACGAAAGTCTCTCCACAAGCTCAGTTCTGAGATATAAGTGTGTGTGAAAGCCGTCCTTTACGTAGCTTGTTGGGAACACAAAGTTTCTCTTCAGTTGCAAACTCCACTCCATACCTATATATGGGGAGGTACTAGCTCCAACTCGGTTTTACAGTGAAAACTGCAGGAACTTCAAACCGGCTCTAGGAAACAGACTGAGAAACCAGAGTAAAAGTTTCTCCTGCAACCCGTTCCTTTGTGCTAGATGAACGAACGTCTCTCCACATGCTCGGTTCTGAAAGATAAGTGTGTGTGAAAGCCGTCCTTCACCTAACTTTTTGGGAACACAAAGTTTCTTTTCAGTTGCCAACCCCACTCCATACATATATATGGGGAGGTACTAGCTCCAACTCGGTTTTACAGTGAAAACTGCAGGAACTTCAAACCGGCACTAGGAAAAAGACTGAGAACCAGATAAAATGTTTCACCTGCAACCCGTTCCATTTGAGCTAGATGAACGAACATCTCTCCACTTGCTCATTTCTGAGAGATAATTGTGTGTGAAAGCCGTCCTTCACCTAGCTTGTTGGGAACACAAAGTTTCTCTTCAATTGCAAACTCCACTCCATACATATATATGGGGAGGTAATAGCTCCAACTCGGTTTTACTGTGAAATCTGCAGGAACTTCAAACCCGCACTAGGAAACAGACTGAGAAACCAGAGTAATAGTTTCTCCTGCAACACGTTCCCTTTGTGCTAGATGAACGAACGTCTCTCCATATGCTCGGTTCTGAGAGATAAGTGTGTGTGAAAGCCGTCCTTCACCTAGCTTGTTGGGAACACAAAGTTTCTTTTCAATTGCAAACTCCAATCCATACATACATATGAGGTGGTACAAGCTCCAACTCGGTTTTACAGTGAAAACTGCAGGAACTTCAAACCGGCACTAGGAAACAGACTGAGAAACCAGAGTAAATGTTTCTCCTGCAAACCGTTCCCTTTGTGCTAGATGAACGAACGTCTCTCCATATGCTCGGTTCTGAGAGATAAGTGTGTGTGAAAGCCGTCCTTCACCTAGCTTGTTGGGAACACAAAGTTTCTCTTCAATTGCAAACTCCAATCCATACATATATATGAGGAAGTACTAGCTCCAACTCGGTTTTACAGTGAAAACTGCAGGAACTTCAAACCGGCACTAGGAAACAGACTGAGAAACCAGAGTAAATGTTTCTCCTGCAAACCGTTCCCTTTGTGCTAGATGAACGAACGTCTCTCCACATGCTCAGTTCTGACAGATAAGTGTGTGTGAAAGCCTTCCTTCACCTAGCTTGTTGGGAACACAAAGATTCTCTTCAGTTGCAAACTCTACTCCATACATATATATGAGGAGGTACTACCTCCAACTCGGTTTTACAGTGAAAACTGCAGGAACTTCAAACCGGCACTAGGAAACAGACTGAGCATCCAGAGTAAAAGTTTCTCCTGCAAACCGTTCCATTTGTTCTAGATGAACGAACGTCTCTCCACCTGCTCAGATCTGAGAGATAAGTGTGTGTGAAAGCCGTTTTTCACCTAGCTTGTTTGGAACACAAAGTTTCTCTTCAGTTGCAAACTCCACTCCATACATATATAAGGGGAGGTACTAGCTCCAACTCGGTTTTACAGTGAAATCTGCAGGAACTTCAAACCGGCACTAGGAAAGAGACTGAGAAACCAGAGTAAAAGTTTATCCTGCAACCCGTTCCCTTTGTGCTAGATGAACGAACGTCTCTCCACATGCTCGGTTCTGAAAGATAAGTGTGTGTGAAAGCCGTACTTCACCTAACTTTTTGGGAACACAAAGTTTCTTTTCAGTTGCAAACCCCACTCCATACATATATATGGGAAGGTACTAGCTCCAACTCGGTTTTACAGTGAAAACTGCAGGAACTTCAAACCGGCACTAGGAAAAAGACTGAGAACCAGAGTAAATGCTTCACCTGCAACCCGTTCCCTTTGAGCTAGATAAACGAACGTCTCTCCACTTGCTCATTTCTGAGAGATAAGTGTGTGTGAATGCCGTACTTCACCTAGCTTGTTGGAAACACAAAGATTCTCTTTAGTTGCAAACTCCACTCCATACATATATATGGGGTGGTACTAGCTCCAACTCGGTTTTACAGTGAAAACTGCAGGAACTTCAAACCGGCACTAGGAAACAGACTGAGAAACCAGAGTAAAAGTTTCTCCTGCAAACCGTTCCCTTTGTGCTAGAAGAACGAACGTCTCTCCACATGCTCGGTTCTGAGAGATATGTGTGTCTGAAAGCCTACTTCCTCCTAGCTTGTTGGGAACACAAAGATTCTCTTTAGTTGCAAACTCCACTCCATACATATATATGGGGAGGTACTAGCTCCAACTCGGTTTTACAGTGAAAACTGCAGGAACATCAAACCGGCACTAGGAAACAGACTGAGAAACCTGAGTAAAAGTTACTCCTGCAACCCGTTCAATTTTTGCTAGATGAACGAACGTCTCTCCACATGCTCAGTTCTGAGAGATAAGTGTGTGTGAAAGCCGTCCTTCACCTAGCTTGTTCGGAACACAAAGTTTCTTTTTAGTTGCAAACTCCACTCCATACATATATATGGGGAGGTTCTAGCTCCAACTCGGTTTTACAGTGAAAACTGCCGGAACTTCAAACCGGCTCTAGGAAACAGACTGGGAAACCAGAGTAAAAGTTTCTCCTGCAACCCGTTCCCTTTGTGCTAGATGAACGAACGTCTCTCCACATGCTCGGTTCTGAGAGATAAGTGTGTATGAAACCCGTCCTTCACCTAGCTTGTTGGGAACACAAAGTTTCTCTTCAGTTGCAAACTCAACTCAATACATATATATGGGGAAGTACTAGATCCAACTCGGTTTTACAGTGAAAACTGCAGGAACTTCAAACCAGCACTAGGAAACTGACTGAGAAACCAGAGTAAATGTTTCACCTGCAACACATTCCCTTTTTGCTAGATGAACGAAAGTCTCTCCACAAGCTCAGTTCTGAGATATAAGTGTGTGTGAAAGCCGTCCTTCACGTAGCTTGTTGGGAACACAAAGTTTCTCTTCAGTTGCAAACCCCACTCCATACATATATATGGGGAGGTACTAGCTCCAACTCGGTTTTACAGTGATAAATGCAGGAACTTCAAACCGGCACTAGGAAACAGACTGAGAAACCAGAGTAAATGTTTCTCCTGCAAACCGTTCCATTTGTGCTAGATGAACGAACGTCTCTCCACATGCTCAGTTCTGAGAGATAAGTGTGTGTGAAAGCCTTCCTTCACCTAGCTTGTTGGGAACACAAAGATTCTCTTCAGTTGCAAACTCCACTCCAAACATATATATGAGGAGGTACTAGCTCCAACTCGGTTTTACAGTGAAAACTGCAGGAACTTCAAACCGGCACTAGGAATCAGACTGAGAAATCAGAGTAAAAGTTTCTCCTGCAACACGTTCCCTTTGTGCTAGATGAACGAACGTCTCTCCACATGCTCATTTCTGAGAGAGAAGTGTGGGTGAAAGCCGTCCTTCACCAAGATTGTTGGGAACACAAAGTTTCTTTTTAGTTGCAATCTCCAATCCATACATATATATGGGGATGTTCTAGCTCCAACTCGGTTTTACAGTGAAAACTGCCGGAACTTCAAACCGGCTCTAGGAAACAGACTGAGAAACCAGAGTAAAAGTTTCTCCTGCAACCCGTTCCTTTGTGCTACATGAACGAACGTCTCCCCACATGCTCGGTTCTGAGAGATAAGTGTGTGTGAAAGCCGTCCTTCACATAGCTTGTTGGGAACACAAAGTTTCTCTTCAGTTGTAAACTCCAATCCATACATATTATGGGGAGGTACTAGCTCCAACTCGGTTTTACAGTGAAAACTGCAGGAACTTCAAACCGGCACTAGGAAACAGACTGAGAAACCAGAGTAAAAGTTTCTCCTGCAACCCGTTCCCTTTGTGCTAGATGAAAGAACGTCTCTCCACATGCTCGGTTCTGAGAGATATGTGTGTGTGAAAGCCGTCCTTCACCTAGCTTGTTGGGAACACAAAGTTTCTCTTCAGTTGCAAACTCCACTCCATACATATATATGGGGATTTACTAGCTCCAACTCGGTTTTACAGTGAAAACTGCAGGAACTTCAAACCGGCACTAGGAAAGAGACTGAGAAACCAGAGAAAAGTTTCTCCTGCAAACCGTTCCTTTTGTGCTAGATGAACGAACGTCTCTCCACATGCTCGGATCTGAGAGATAAGTGTGTGTGAAAGCCTTCTTTCTCCTAGCTTGTTGGGAACACAAAGTTTCTGTTTAGTTGCAAACTCCACTCCATACATATATATGGGGAGGTTCTAACTCTAACTCGGTTTTACAGTGAAAACTGCCGGAACTTCAAACCGGCTGTAGGAAACAGACTGAGAAACCAGAGTAAAAGTTTCTCCTGCAACCCGTTCCCTTTGTGCTAGATGAACGAAAGACACTACACATGCTCGGTTCTGAGAGATAAGTGTGTGTGAAAGACGTCCTTCACATAGCTTGTTGGGAACACAAAGTTTCTCTTCAGTTGTAAACTCCACTCCATACATATTATGGGGAGGTACTAGCTCCAACTCGGTTTTACAGTGAAAACTGCAGGAACTTCAAACCGGCACTAGGAAACTGACTGAGAAACCAGAGTAAATGTTTCACCTGCAACACTTTCCCTTTTTGCTAGATGAAAGAAAGTCTCTCCACAAGCTCAGTTCTGAGATATAAGTGTGTGTGAAAGCCGTCCTTCACGTAGCTTTTGGGAACACAAAGTTTCTCTTCAGTTGCAAACTCCACTCCATACCTATATATGGGGAGGTACTAGCTCCAACTCGGTTTTACAGTGAAAACTGCAGGAACTTCAAACCGGCACTAGGAAACAGACTGAGAAACCAGAGTAAATGTTTCTCCTGCAACCCGTTCCCTTTGTGCTAGATGAAAGAACGTCTCTCCACATGCTCGGTTCTGAGAGATAAGTGTGTGTGAAAGCCGTCCTTCACCTAGCTTGTTGGGAACACAAAGTTTCTCTTCAGTTGCAAAACCCATTCCATACATACATATGGGGAGGTACTAGCTCCAACTCGGTTTTACAGTGATAAATGCAGGAACTTCAAACCGGCACTAGGAAACAGACTGAGAAACCAGAGTAAATATTTCTCCTGCAAACCGTTCCATTTGTGCTAGATGAACGAACGTCTCTCCACATGCTCATTTCTGAGAGATAAGTGTGGGTTAATGCCGTCCTTCACCTAGCTTGTTGGGAACAAAAGTTTCTTTTTAGTTGCAAACTCCAATCCATACATATATATGGGGATGTTCTAGCTCCAACTCGGTTTTACAGTGAAAACTGCCGGAACTTCAAACCGGCTCTAGGAAACAGACTGAGAAACCAGAGTAAAAGTTTCTCCTGCAACCCGTTCCTTTGTGCTAGATGAACGAACGTCTCTCCACATGCTCGGTTCTGAAAGATAAGTGTGTGTGAAAGCCGTCCTTCACCTAACTTTTTGGGAACACAAAGTTTCTTTTCAGTTGCAAACCCCACTCCATACATATATATGAGGAGGTACTAGCTCCAACTCGGTTTTACAGTGAAAACTGCAGGAACTTCAAACCGGCACTAGGAAAAATACTGAGAACCAGATAAAATGTTTCACCTGCAACCCGTTCCATTTGAGCTAGATGAACGAACATCTCTCCACTTGCTCATTTCTGAGAGATAATTGTGTGTGAATGCCGTACTTCAACTAGCTTGTTGGGAACACAAAGATTCTCTTTAGTTGCAAACACCACTCAATAAATATATATGGGGTGGTACTAGCTCCAACTCGGTTTTACAGTGAAAACTGCAGGAACTTCAAACAGGCACTAGGAAACAGACTGAGAAACCAGAGTAAAAGTTTCTCCTGGACCTGTTCCCTTTGTGCTAGATGAACGAACGTCTCTCCACATGCTCGGTTCTGAGAGATAAGTGTGTGTGAAAGCCTTCTTTCTCCTAGCTTGTTGGGAACACAAAGATTCTCTTTAGTTGCAAACTCCACTCCATACATATATATGGGGAGGTACTAGCTCCAACTCGGTTTTACAGTGAAAACTGCAGGAACTTCAAACCGGCACTAGGAAACAGACTGAGAAACCAGAGTAAAAGTTTCTCCGGCAACCCGTTCAATTTGTGCTAGATGAACGAACGTCTCTCCACATGCTCAGTTCTGAGAGATAATTGTGTGTGAAAGCCGTCCTTCACCTAGCTTGTTCGGAACACAAAGTTTCTATTTAGTTGCAAACTCCACTCCATACATATATATGGGGAGGTTCGAGCTCCAACTCGGTTTTACAGTGAAAACTGCAGGAACTTCAAACCGGCACTAGGAAACAGACTGAGAAACCAGAGTAAAAGTTTCTCCTGCAACCCGTTCCCTTTGTGCTAGATGAACGAACGTCTCTCCACATGCTCGGTTCTGAGAGATAAGTGTGTGTGAAAGCCTTCTTTCTCCTAGCTTGTTTGGAACACAAAGTTTCTGTTTAGTTGCAAACTCCACTCCATACATATATATGGGGAGGTTCTAGCTCCAACTCGGTTTTACAGTGAAAACTGCCGGAATTTCAAACCGGCTATAGGAAACAGACTGAGAAACCAGAGTAAAAGTTTCTCCTGCAACCCGTTCCCTTTGTGCTAGATGAACGAACGACTCTACACATGCTCGGTTCTGAGAGATAAGTGTGTGTGAAAGCCGTCCTTCACATAGCTTGTTGGGAACACAAAGTTTCTCTTCAGTTGTAAACTCCACTCCATACATATTATGGGGAGGTACTAGCTCCAACTCGGTTTTACAGTGAAAACTGCAGGAACTTCAAACCGGCACTAGGAATCAGTCTGAGAAATCAGAGTAAAAGTTTCTCCTGCAACACGTTCCCTTTGTGCTACATGAACGAACGTCTCTCCACATGCTCAGTTCTGAGAGATAAGGGTGGGTGAAAGCCTCCCTTCACCTATCTTGTTGGGAACACAAAGATTCTCTTCAGTTGCAAACTCCAATCCATACATATATATGAGGAGGTACAAGCTCCAACTCGGTTTTACAGTGAAAACTGCAGGAACATCAAATCGGCACTAGGAAACAGACTGAGAAACCAGAGTAATTGTTTCTCCTGCAACCCGTTCCCTTTGTGCTTGATGAACGAACGTCTCTCCACATGCTCAGTTCTGAGAGATAAGTGTGTGTGAAAGCCTTCCTTCAACTAGCTTGTTGGGAACACAAAGATTCTCTTCAGTTGCAAACTCCACTCCATACATATATATGAGGAGGTACTACCTCCAACTCGGTTTTACAGTGAAAACTGCAGGAACTTCAAACCGGTACTAGGAATCAGACTGAGAAATCAGAGTAAAAGTTTCTCCTGCAACACGTTCCCTTTGTGCTAGATGAACGAACGTCTCTCCACATGCTCAATTCTGAGAGATAAGTGTGTGTGAAAGCCGTCCTTCACCTATCTTGTTGAGAACACAAAGTTTCTCTTCATTTGCAAACTCCACTCCATACATATATATGGGGAGGTACTAGCTCAAAATCGGTTTTACAGTGAAAACTGCCGGAACTTCAAACCGGCTCTAGGAAACAGACTGAGAAACCAGAGTAAAAGTTTCTCCTGCAACCCGTTCCTTTGTGCTAGATGAACGAACGTCTCTCCACATGCTCGGTTCTGAGAGATAAGTGTGTGTGAAAGCCGTCCTTCACATAGCTTGTTGAAAACACAAAGTTTCTCTTCAGTTGTAAACTCCACTCCATACATATTATGGGGAGGTACTAGCTCCAACTCGGTTTTACAGTGAAAACTGCAGGAACTTCAAACCGTCACTAGGAAACAGACTGAGAAACCAGAGTAAAAGTTTCTCCTGCAACCCGTTCCCTTTGTGCTAGATGAAAGAACGTCTCTCCACATGCTCGGTTCTGAGAGATATGTGTGTGTGAAAGCCGTCCTTCACCTAGCTTGTTGGGAACACAAAGTTTCTCTTCAGTTGCAAACTCCACTCCATACATATATATGGGGATTTACTAGCTCCAACTCGGTTTTACAGTGAAAACTGCAGGAACTTCAAACCGGCACTAGGAAACAGACTGAGAAATCAGAGTAAAAGTTTCTCCTGCAACCCGTTCCTTTTGTGCTAGATGAACGAACGTCTCTCCGCATGCTCGGATCTGAGAGATAAGTGTGTGTGAAAGCCTTCTTTCTCCTAGCTTGTTGGGAACACAAAGTTTCTGTTTAGTTGCAAACTCCACTCCATACATATATATGGGGTGGTTCTAACTCCAACTCGGTTTTACAGTGAAAACTGCCGGAACTTCAAACCGGCTCTAGGAAACAGACTGAGAAACCAGAGTAAAAGTTTCTCCTGCAACCCGTTCCCTTTGTGCTAGATGAACGAAAGACTCTACACATGCTCGGTTCTGAGAGATAAGTGTGTGTGAAAGCCGTCCTTCACATAGCTTGTAGGGAACACAAAGTTTCTCTTCAGTTGTAAACTCCACTCCATACATATTATGGGGAGGTACTAGCTCCAACTCGGTTTTACAGTGAAAACTGCAGGAACTTCAAACCGGCACTAGGAAACAGACTGAGAAGCCAGAGTAAATGTTTCTCCTGCAACCCGTTCCCTTTGTGCAAGATGAAAGAACGTCTCTCCACATGCTCGGTTCTGAGAGATAAGTGTGTGTGAAAGCCGTCCTTCACCTAGCTTGTTGGGAACACAAAGTTTCTCTTCAGTTGCAAACCCCAATCCATACATATATATGGGGAGGTACTAGCTCCAACTCGGTTTTACAGTGATAAATGCAGGAACTTCAAACCGGCACTAGGAAACAGACTGAGAAACCAGAGTAAATGTTTCTCCTGCAAACCGTTCCATTTGTGCTAGGTGAACGAACGTCTCTCCACATGCTCAGTTCTGAGAGATAAGTGTGTGTGAAAGCCTTCCTTCACCTAGCTTGTTGGGAACACAAAGATTCTCTTCAGTTGCAAACTCCACTCCAAACATATATATGAGGAGGTACTAGCTCCAACTCGGGTTTACAGTGAAAACTGCAGGAACTTCAAACCGGCACTAGGAATCAGACTGAGAAATCAGAGTAAAAGTTTCTCCTGCAACACGTTCCCTTTGTGCTAGATGAACGAACGTCTCTCCACATGCTCATTTCTGAGAGATAAGTGTGGGTGAAAGCCGTCCTTCACCTAGCTTGTTGGGAACACAAAGTTTCTTTTTAGTTGCAAACTCCAATCCATACATATATATGGGGATGTTCTAGCTCCAACTCGGTTTTACAGTGAAAACTGCCGGAACTTCAAACCGGCTCTAGGAAACAGACTGAGAAACCAGAGTAAAAGTTTCTCCTGCAACCCGTTCTTAGTGCTAGATGAACGAACGTCTCTCCACATGCTCGGTTCTGAGAGATAAGTGTGTGTGAAAGCCGTCCTTCACATAGCTTGTTGAAAACACATAGTTTCTCTTTAGTTGTAAACTCCACTCCATACATATTATGGGGAGGTACTAGCTCCAACTCGGTTTTACAGTGAAAACTGCAGGAACTTCAAACCGGCACTAGGAAACAGACTGAGAAACCAGAGGAAAAGTTTCTCCTGCAACCCGTTCCCTTGGTGCTAGGTGAACGAACGTCTCTCCACATGCTCGGTTCTGAGAGATATGTGTGTGTGAAAGCCGTCCTTCACCTAGCTTGTTGGGAACACAAAGTTTCTCTTCAGTTGCAAACTCCACTCCATACATATGTAAGGGGAGGTACTAGCTCCAACTGGGTTTTACAGTGAAATCTGCAGGAACTTCAAACCGGCACTAGGAAAGAGACTGAGAAACCAGAGTAAAAGTTTATCCTGCAACCCGTTCCCTTTGTGCTAGATGAACGATCGTCTCTCCACATGCTCGGTTCTGAAAGATAAGTGTGTGTGAAAGCCGTCCTTCACCTAACTTTTTGGGAACACAAAGTTTCTTTTCAGTTGCAAACCCCACTCCATACATATATATGGGGAGGTACTAGCTCCAACTCGGTTTTACAGTGAAAACTGCAGGAACTTCAAACCGGCACTATGAAAAAGACTGAGAACCAGATAAAATGTTTCACCTGCAACCCGTTCCATTTGAGCTAGATGAACGAACATCTCTCCACTTGCTCATTTCTGAGAGATAATTGTGTGTGAATGCCGTACTTCACCTAGCTTGTTGGGAACACAAAGATTCTCTTTAGTTGCAAACTCCACTCAATAAATATATATGGGGTGGTACTAGCTCCAACTCGGTTTTACAGTGAAAACTGCAGGAACTTCAAACCGGCACTAGGAAACAGACTGAGAAACCAGAGTAAAAGTTTCTCCTGCAACCTGTTCCCTTTGTGCTAGATGAACGAACGTCTCTCCACATGCTCGGTTCTGAGAGATAAGTGTGTGTGAAAGCCTTCTTTCTCCTAGCTTGTTGGGAACACAATGATTCTCTTTAGTTGCAAACTCCACTCCATACATATATATGGGGAGGTACTAGCTCCAACTCGGTTTTACAGTGAAAACTGCAGGAACTTCAAACCGGCACTAGGAAACAGACTGAGAAACCAGAGTAAAAGTTTCTCCTGCAACCCGTTCCCTTTGTGCTAGATGGAAGAACGTCTCTCCACATGCTCGGTTCTGAGAGATATGTTTGTGTGAAAGCCGTCCTTCACCTAGCTTGTTGGGAACACAAAGTTTCTCTTCAGTTGCAAACTCCACTCCATACATATATAAGGGGAGGTACTAGCTCCAACTCGGTTTTACAGTGAAATCTGCAGGAACTTCAAACCGGCACTAGGAAACAGACTGAGAAACCAGAGTAAAAGTTTATCCTGCAACCCGTTCCCTTTGTGCTAGATGAACGATCGTCTCTCCACATGCTCGGTTCTGAAAGATAAGTGTGTGTGAAAGCCGTCCTTCACCTAACTTTTTGGGAACACAAAGTTTCTTTTCAGTTGCAAACCCCACTCCATACATATATATGGGGAGGTACTAGCTCCAACTCGGTTTTACAGTGAAAACTGCAGGAACTTCAAACCGGCACTAGGAAAAAGACTGAGAACCAGATAAAATGTTTCACCTGCAACCCGTTCCATTTGAGCTAGATGAACGAACATCTCTCCACTTGCTCATTTCTGAGAGATAATTGTGTGTGAATGCCGTACTTCACCTAGCTTGTTGGGAACACAAAGATTCTCTTTAGTTGCAAACTCCACTCAATAAATATATATGGGGTGGTACTAGCTCCAACTCGGTTTTACAGTGAAAACTGCAGGAACTTCAAACCGGCACTAGGAAACGGACTGAGAAACCAGAGTAAAAGTTTCTCCTGCAACCTGTTCCCTTTGTGCTAGATAAACGAACGTCTCTCAACATGCTCGGTTCTGAGAGATAAGTGTGTGTGAAAGCCTTCTTTCTCCTAGCTTGTTGGGAACACAAAGATTCTCTTTAGTTGCAAACACCACTCCATACATATATATGGGGAGGTACTAGCTCCAACTCGGTTTTACAGTGAAAACTGCAGGAACTTCAAACCGGCACTAGGAAACAGACTGAGAATCCAGAGTAATAGTTTCTCCTGCCACCCGTTCAATTTGTGCTAGATGAACGAACGTCTCTCCACATGCTCAGTTCTGAGAGATAAGTGTGTGTGAAAGCCGTCCTTCACCTAGCTTGTTCGGAACACAAAGTTTCTATTTAGTTGCAAACTCCACTCCATACATATATATGGGGAGGTTCTAGCTCCAACTCGGTTTTACACTGAAAACTGCAGGAACTTCAAACCGGCACTAGGAAACAGACTGAGAAACCAGAGTAAAAGTTTCTCCTGCAACCCGTTCCCTTTGTGCTAGATGAACGAACGTCTCTCCACATGCTCGGTTCTGAGAGATAATTGTGTGTGAAAGCCTTCTTTCTCCTAGCTTGTTGGGAACACAAAGTTTCTGTTTAGTTGCAAACTCCACTCCATACATATATATGGGGAGGTTCTAGCTCCAACTCGGTTTTACAGTGAAAACTGCCGGAACTTCAAACCGGCTCTAGGAAACAGACTGAGAAACCAGAGTAAAAGTTTCTCCTGCAACCCGTTCCCTTTGTGCTAGATGAACGAACGACTCTACACATGCTCGGTTCTGAGAGATAAGTGTGTGTGAAAGCCGTTTTTCACCTAGCTTGTTTGGAACACAAAGTTTCTCTTCAGTTGCAAACTCCACTCCATACATATATAAGGGGAGGTACTAGCTCAAACTCGGTTTTACAGTGAAATCTGCAGGAACTTCAAACCGGCACTAGGAAAGAGACTGAGACACCAGAGTAAAAGTTTAATCTGCAACCCGTTCCCTTTGTGCTAGATGAACGATCGTCTCTCCACATGCTCGGTTCTGAAAGAGAAGTGTGTGTGAAAGCCGTCCTTCACCTAACTTTTTGGGAACACAAAGTTTCTTTTCAGTTGCAAACCCCACTCCATACATATATATGGGGAGGTACTAGCTCCAACTCGGTTTTACAGTGAAAACTGCAGGAACTTCAAACCGGCACTAGGAAAAAGACTGAGAACCAGATTAAATGTTTCACCTGCAACCCGTTCCATTTGAGCTAGATGAACGAACATCTCTCCACTTGCTCATTTCTGAAAGATAATTGTGTGTGAATGCCGTACTTCACCTAGCTTGTTGGGAACACAAAGATTCTCTTTAGTTGCAAACTCCACTCAATAAATATATATGGGGTGGTACTAGCTCCAACTCGGTTTTACAGTGAAAACTGCAGGAACTTCAAACCGGCACTAGGAAACAGACTGAGAAACCAGAGTAAAAGTTTCTCCTGCAACCCTTTCCTTTTGTGCTAGATGAACGAAAGTCTCTCCATATGCTCGGTTCTGAGAGATAAGTGTGTGTGAAAGCCTTCTTTCTCCTAGCTTGTTGGGAACACAAAGATTCTCTTTAGTTGCAAACTCCACTCCATACATATATATGGGGTGGTACTAGCTCCAACTCGGTTTTACAGTGAAAACTGCCGGAACTTCAAACCGGCTCTAGGAAACAGACTGAGAAACCAGAGTAAAAGTTTCTCCTGCAACCCGTTCCCATTGTGCTAGATGAACGAACGTCTCCCACATGCTCAGTTCTGAGAGATAAATGTGTATGAAACCCGTCCTTCACCTAGCTTGTTGGGAACACAAAGTTTCTCTTCAGTTGCAAACTCCACTCAATACATATATATCGGGAAGTACTAGCTCCAACTCGGTTTTACAGTGAAAACTGCAGGAACTTCAAACCGGAACTAGGAAACTGACTGAGAAACCAGAGAAAAAGTTTCTCCTGCAACCCGTTCCCTTTGTGCTAGATGAAAGAACGTCTCTCCACATGCTCGGTTCTGAGAGATAAGTGTGTGTGAAAGCCGTCCTTCACCTAGTTTGTTGGGAACACAAAGTTTCTCTTCAGTTGCAAACCCCACTCCATACATATATATGGGGAGGTACTAGCTCCAACTCGGTTTTACAGTGATAAATGCAGGAACTTCAAACCGGCACTAGGAAACAGACTGAGAAACCAGAGTAAATGTTTCTCCTGCAAACCGTTCCCTTTGTGCTAGATGTACGAACGTCTCTCCACATGCTCAGTTCTGAGAGATAAGTGTGTGTGAAAGCCGTCCTTCACCTAGCTTGTTGGGAACACAAAGTTTCTCTTCAGTTGCAAACTCCACTCCATACATATATAAGGGGAGGTACTAGCTCCAACTCGCTTTTACAGTGAAATCTGCAGGAACTTCAAACCGCCACTAGGAAAGAGACTGAGAAACTAGAGTAAAAGTTTAACCTGCAACAGGTTCCCTTTGTGCTAGATGAACGAACGTCTCACCACATGCTCGGTTCTGAAAGATAAGTGTGTGTGAAAGCCGTCCTTCACCTAACTTTTTGGGAACACAAAGTTTCTTTTCAGTTGCAAACCCCAATCCATACATATATATGGGGAGGTACTAGATCCAACTCGGTTTTACAGTGAAAACTGCAGGAACTTCAAACCGGCACTAGGAAACAGACTGAGAAACCAGAGTAAAATTTTCTCCTGCAACCCGTTCCCTTTGAGCTAGATGAACGAACGTCTCTCCACTTGCTCATTTCTGGGAGATAGGTGTGTGTGAATGCCGTACTTCACCTAGCTTGTTGGGAACACAAAGATTCTCTTTACTTGCAAACTCCACTCCATACATATATATGGGTAGGTACCAGCTCCAACTCGGTTTTACAGTGAAAACTGCAGGAACTTCAAACCGGCACTAGGAAACAGACTGAGAAACCAGAGTAAAAGTTTCTCCTGCAACCCGTTCCCTTTGTGCTAGATGAACGAACGTCTCTCCACATGCTCGGTTCTGAGAGATAAGTGTGTGTGAAAGCCTTCTTTCTCGTAGCTTGTTGGGAACACAAAGTTTCTCTTTAGTTGCAAACTCCACTCCATACATATATATGGGGAGGTTCTAGCTCCAACTCGGTTTTACAGTGAAAACTGCCGGAACTTCAAACCGGCTCTAGGAAACAGACAGAGAAACCAGAGTAAAAGTTTCTCCTGCAACCCGTTCCCTTTGTTTTAGATGAACGAACGACTCTACACATGCTCGGTTCTGAGAGATAAGTGTGTGTGAAAGCCGTCCTTCACAGAGCTTGTTGGGAACACAAAGTTTCTCTTCAGTTGTAAACTCCACTCCATACATATTATGGGGAGGTACTAGCTCCAACTCGATTTTACCGTGAAAACTGCAGGAACTTCAAACCGGCACTAGGAAACAGACTGAGAAACCAGAGTAAAAGTTTCTCCTGCAACCCGTTCCCTTTGTGCTAGATGAAAGAACGTCTCTCCACATGCTCGGTTCTGAGAGATAAGTGTGTGTGAAAGCCGTCCTTCACCTAGCTTGTTGGGAACACAAAGTTTCTCTTCAGATGCAAACCCCACTCCATACATATAAATGGGGAGGTACTAGCTCCAACTCGGTTTTACAGTGATAAATGCAGGAAATTCAAACCGGCACTAGGAAACAGACTGAGAAACCAGAGTAAATGTTTCTCCTGCAAACCGTTCAATTTGTGCTAGATGTACGAACGTCTCTCCACATGCTCGGTTCTGAGAGATAAGAGTGTGTGAAAGCCTTCCTTCACCTAGCTTGTTGGGAACACAAAGATTCTCTTCAGTTGCAAACTAAACTCCATACATATCTATGAGGTGGTACTAGCTCCAACTCGGTTTTACAGTGAAAACTGCAGGAACTTCAAACCGGCACTAGGAATCAGTCTGAGAAATCAGAGTAAAAGTTTCCCCTGCAACAAGTTCCCTGTATGCTAGATGAACGAACGTCTCTCCACATGCTCAGTTCTGAGAGATAAGGGTGGGTGAAAGCCTCCCTTCAACTATCTTGTTGGGAACACAAAGATTCTCTTCAGATGCAAACTCCAATCCATACATATATATGAGGAGGTACAAGCTCCAACTCGGTTTTACAGTGAAAACTGCAGGAACTTCAAATCGGCACTAGGAAACAGACTGAGAAACCAGAGTAAATGTTTCTCCTGCAACCCGTTCCCTTTGTGCTAGATGAACGAACGTCTCTCCACATGCTCAGTTCTGAGAGATATGTGTGTGTGAAAGCCGTACTTCACCTAGCTTGTTGGGAACACAAAGTTTCTCTTCATTTGTAAACTCCACTCCATACATATTATGGGGAGGTACTAGCTCCAACTCGGTTTTACAGTGAAAACTGCAGGAACTTCAAACCGGCACTAGGAAACAGACTGAGAAACCAGAGTAAAAGTTTCTCCTGCAACCAATTCCTTTTGTGCTAGATGAAAGAACGTCTCTCCACATGCTCGGTTCTGAGAGATAAGTGTGTATGAAAGCCGTAATTCACCTAGCTTGTTGGGAACACAAAGTTTCTTTTTAGTTGCAAACTCCACTCCATACATATATATGAGGAGGTACAAGCTCCAACTCGGTTTTACAGTGAAAACTGCAGGAACTTCAAATCGGCACTAGGAAACAGACTGAGAAACCAGAGTAAAAGTTTCTCCTGCAACCCGTTCCCTTTGTGCTAGATGAACGAACGTCTCTCCACATGCTCAGTTCTGAGAGATAAGTGTGGGTGAAATCCTTCCTTCACCTATCTTGTAGGGAACAAAAAGATTCTCTTCAGTTGCCAACTCCAATCCATACATATATATGAGGAGGTACTAGCTCCACCTCTGTTTTACAGTGAAAGCTGCAGGAACTACAAACCGGCACTCTTAAACAGACTGATAAACCACAGTAAATGTTTCACCTGCAACCCGTTCCCTTTGTGCTAGATGAATGAACGTCACTGCACATGCTCAGTTCTGAGAGATAAGTGTGTGTGAAAGCCGTCCTTCACCTAGCTTGTTGGGAACACATAGTTTCTCTTCAGTTGCAAACTCCACTCCATACATATATAAGGGGAGGTACTAGCTCCAACTCGGTTTTACAGTGAAATCTGCAGGAACTTCAAACCCGCACTAGGAAACAGACTGAGAATCCAGAGTAATAGTTTCTCCTGCAACACGTTCCCTTTGTGCTAGATGAACGAACGTCTCTCCATAAGCTCGGTTCTGAGAGATAAGTGTGTGTGAAAGCCGTCCTTCACATAGCTTGTTGGGAACACAAAGTTTCTCTTCAGTTGTAAACTCCACTCCATACATATTATGGGGAGGTACTAGCTCCAACTCGGTTTTACAGTGAAATCTGCAGGAACTTCAAACCGGCACTAGGAAACAGACTGAGAAACCAGAGTACAAGTTTCTCCTGCAACCCGTTCCCTTTGTGCTAGATGAAAGAACGTCTCTCCACATGCTCGGTTCTGAGAGATAAGTGTGTGTGAAAGCCTTCCTTCACCCAGCTTGTTGGGAACACAAATATTCTCTTCAGTTGCAAACTCTACTCCATACATATATATGAGGAGGTACTAGCTCCAACTCGGTTTTACAGTGAAAACTGCAGGAACTTCAAACCGGCACTAGGAAACAGACTGAGAAACCAGAGTAAATGTTTCTCCTGCCAACCGTTCCCTTTGTGCTAGATGAACGAACGTCTCTCCACATGCTCGGTTCTGAGAGAAAACTGTGTGTGGAAGCCGTCCTTCACCTAGCTTGTTGGGAACACAAAGTTTCTCTTCAATTGCAAACTCCACTCCATACATATATATGGGGAGGTACTAGCTCCAACTCGGTTTTACAGTGAAATCTGCAGGAACTTCAAACCGGCACTAGGAAAGAGACTGAGAAACCACAGTAAAAGTTTCACCTGCAACCCGTTCCCTTTGTGATAGATGAACGAACGTCACTGCACATGCTCAGTTCTGAGAGATAAGTGTGTGTGAAAGCCGTCCTTCACCTAGCTTGTTGGGAACACAAAGTTTCTCTTCAATTGCAATCTCCACTCCATACATATATATGGGGAGGTACTAGCTCCATCTCGGTTTTACAGTGAAATCTGCAGGAACTTCAAACCCGCACTAGGAAACAGACTGAGAATCCAGAGTAATAGTTTCTCCTGCAACACGTTCCCTTTGTGCTAGATGAACGAACGTCTCTCCATAAGCTTGGTTCTGAGAGATAATTGTGTGTGAAAGCCGTCCTTCACATAGCTTGTTGGGAACACAAAGTTTCTCTTCAGTTGTAAACTCCACTCCATACATATTATGGGGAGGTACTAGCTCCAACTCGGTTTTACAGTGAAATCTGCAGGAACTTCAAACCGGCACTAGGAAACAGACTGAGAAACCAGAGTAAAAGTTTCCCCTGCAACACGTTCCCTTTGTGCTAGATGAAAGAACGTCTCTCCACATGCTCGGTTCTGAGAGATAAGTGTGTGTGAAAGCTTTCCTTCATCTAGCTTGTTGGGAACACAAAGATTCTCTTCAGTTGCAAACTCTACTCCATACATATCTATGAGGAGATACTAGCTCCATCTCGGTTTTACAGTGAAAAATGCAGGAACTTCAAACTGGCACTAGGAATCAGACTGAGAAATCAGAGTAAAAGTTTCTCCTGCAACACGTTCCCTTTGTGCTAGATGAACGAACGTCTCTCCATATGCTCGATTCTGAGAGATAAGTGTGTGTGAAAGCCGTAATTCACCTAGCTTGTTGGGAACACAAAGTTTCTCTTCAGTTGCAAACTCCAATCCATACATATATATGGGGAGGTACTAGCTCCAACTCGGTTTTACCGTGAAAACTGCAGGAACTTCAAACCGGCACTAGGAAACAGACTGAGAAACCAGAGTAAAAGTTTCTCCTGCAACCCGTTCAATTTGTGCTAGATGAAAGAACGTCTCTCCACATGCTCAGTTCTGAGAGATAAGTGTGGGAGAAAGCCTCCCTTCACCTATCTTGTTGGGAACAGAAAGATTCTCTTCAGTTGCAAACTCCAATCCATACATATATATGAGGAGGTACAAGCTCCAAATCGGTTTTACAGTGAAAACTGCAGGAACGTCAAAACGGCACTAGGAAACAGACTGAGAAACCAGAGTAAATGTTTCTCCTGCAACCCGTTCCCTTTGTGCTAGATGAACGAACGTCTCTCCACATGCTCAGTTCTGAGAGATAAGTGTGTGTGAAAGCCGTACTTCACTTAGCTTGTTGGGAACACAAAGTTTCTCTTCAGTTGCAAACTCCACTCCATACATATATATGGGGAGGTACTAGCTCCAACTCGGTTTTACAGTGAAATCTGCAGGAACTTCAAACCGGCACTAGGAAAGAGACTGAGAAACCAGAGTAAAAGTTTCTCCTGCAACTCGTTCCCTTTGTGCTAGATGAACGAACGACTCTCCACATGCTCAGTTCTGAGAGATAAGTGTGGGTGAAAGCCTTCCTTCACCTATCTTGTTGGGAACACAAAGATTCTCTTCAGTTGCCAACTCCAATCCATACATATATATGGGGAGGTACTAGCTCCAACTCGGTTTTACTGTGAAATCTGCAGGAAGTTCAAACCGGCACTAGGAATCAGACTGAGAAACCAGAGTAAAAGTTTCTCCTGCAACCCGTTCCCTTTGTGCTAGATGAACGAACGTCTCTCCACATGCTCGGTTCTGAGAGATAAGTGTGTGTGAAAGCCTTCTTTCTCCTAGCTTGTTGGGAACACAAAGTTTCTCTTTAGTTGCAAACTCCACTCCATACATATATATGGGGGGGTACTAGCTCCAACTCGGTTTTACAGTGAAAACTGCAGGAACTTCAAACCGGCACTAGGAAACAGACTGAGAAACCAGAGTAAAAGTTTCTCCTTCAACCCGTTCCCTTTGTGCTAGATGAAAGAACGTCTCTCCACATGCTCGGTTCTGAGAGATAAGTGTGTGTGAAAGCCGTCCTTCACCTTGCTTGTAGGGAACACAAAGTTTCTCTTCAGTTGTAAACTCCACTCCATACATATTGTGGGGAGGTACTAGCTCCAACTCGGTTTTACAGTGATAAATGCAGGAACTTCAAACCGGCACTAGGAAACAGACTGAGAAACCAGAGTAAAAGTTTCT
The DNA here is from genome assembly GCF_048773025.1 of Camelus bactrianus. Classification (NCBI taxonomy): domain Eukaryota; kingdom Metazoa; phylum Chordata; class Mammalia; order Artiodactyla; family Camelidae; genus Camelus; species Camelus bactrianus. The sequence goes on from NC_133566.1 coordinate 4,095,800, forward strand.
CCTGCAACCCGTTCCCTTTGTGCTAGATGAAAGAACGTCTCTCCATATGCTCGGTTCTGAGAGATATGTGTGTGTGAAAGCCGTAATTCACCTAGCTTGTTGGGAACACAAAGTTTCTCTTCAGTTGCAAACTCCACTCCATTCATATATATGGGGAGATACTAGCTCCAACTCGGTTTTACAGTGAAAACTGCAGGAACTTCAAACCGGCACTAGGAAACAGACTGAGAAACCAGAGTAAAAGTTTCTCCTGCAACCCGTTCAATTTGTGCTAGATGAACGAACGTCTCTCCACATGCTCAGTTCTGAGAGATATGTGTGTGTGAAAGCCGTACTTCACCTAGCTTGTTGGGAACACAAATATTCTCTTCAGTTGCAAACTCCACTCCATACATATCTATGAGGAGGTACTACTCCAACTCGGTTTTACAGTGAAATCTGCAGGAACTTCAAACCGGCACTAGGAAACAGACTGAGAAACCAGAGTATAAGTTTCTCCTGCAACCCGTTCCCTTTGTGCTAGATGAAAGAACGTCTCTCCACATGCTCGGTTCTGAGAGATAAGTGTGTGTGAAAGCCTTCCTTCACCTAGCTTGTTGGGAACACAAATATTCTCTTCAGTTGCAAACTCTACTCCATACATATCTACGAGGAGGTACTAGCTCCAACTCGGTTTTACAGTGAAAACTGCAGGAACTTCAAACTGGCACTAGGAATCAGACTGAGAAATCAGAGTAAAAGATTCTCCTGCAACACGTTCCCTTTGTGCTAGATGAACGAACGTCTCTCCATATGCTCGATTCTGAGAGATAAGTGTGTGTGAAAGCCGTCCTTCACCTAGCTTGTTGGGAACACATAGTTTCTCTTCAATTGCAAACTCCAATCCATACATATTTATGGGGAGGTACTAGCTCCAACTCGGTTTTACAGTGAAATCTGCAGGAACTTCAAACCGGCACTAGGAAAGAGACTGAGAAACCAGAGTAAAAGTTTCTCCTGCAACTCGTTCCCTTTGTGCTAGATGAACGAACGTCTCTCCACATGCTCAGTTCTGAGAGATAAGTGTGGGTGAAAGCCTTTCTTCACGTATCTTGTTGGGAACACAAAGATTCTCTTCAGTTGCCAACTCCACTCCATACATATATATGGGGAGGTACTAGCGCCAACTCGGTTTTACAGTGAAATCTGCAGGAACTTCAAACCCGCACTAGGAAACAGACTGAGAAACCAGAGTAATAGTTTCTCCTGCAACACGTTCCCTTTGTGCTAGATGAACGAACGTCTCTCCATAAGCTCGGTTCTGAGAGATAAGTGTGTGTGAAACCGTCCTTCCCATAGCTTGTTGGGAACACAAAGTTTCTCTTCAGTTGTAAACTCCACTCCATACATATTATGGGGAGGTACTAGCTCCAACTCGGTTTTACAGTGAAATCTGCAGGAACTTCAAACCGGCACTAGGAAACAGACTGAGAAACCAGAGTATCAGTTTCTCCTGCAACCCGTTCCCTTTGTGCTAGATGAAAGAACGTCTCTCCACATGCTCGGTTCTGAGAGATAAGTGTGTGTGAAAGCCTTCCTCATCTAGCTTGTTGGGAACACAAAGATTCTCTTCAGTTGCAAACTCTACTCCATACATATCTATGAGGAGGTACTAACTCCAACTCGGTTTTACAGTGAAAACTGCAGGAACTTCAAACCGGCACTAGGAATCAGACCGAGAAATCAGAGTAAAAGTTTATCCTGCAACACGTTCCCTTTGTGCTCGATGAACGAACGTCTCTCCATATGCTCGATTCTGAGAGATAAGTGTGTGTTAAAGCCGTAATTCACCTAGCTTGTTGGGAAAACAAAGTTTCTCTTCAGTTGTAAACTCCACTCCATACATATTATGGGGAGGTACTAGATCCAACTCGGTTTTACAGTGAAATCTGCAGGAACTTCAAACCGGCACTAGGAAACAGACTGAGAAACCAGAGTATCAATTTCTCCTGCAACCCGTTCCCTTTGTGCTAGATGAAAGAACGTCTCTCCACATGCTCGGTTCTGAGAGATAAGTGTGTGTGAAAGCCTTCCTCATCTAGCTTGTTGGGAACACAAAGATTCTCTTCAGTTGCAAACTCTACTCCATACATATCTATGAGGAGGTACTAACTCCAACTCGGTTTTACAGTGAAAACTGCAGGAACTTCAAACCGGCACTAGGAATCAGACCGAGAAATCAGAGTAAAAGTTTCTCCTGCAACACGTTCCCTTTGTGCTAGATGAACGAACGTCTCTCCATATGCTCGATTCTGAGAGATAAGTGTGTGTGAAGCCGTAATTCACCTAGCTTGTTGGGAAAACAAAGTTTCTCTTCAGTTGCAAACTCCACTCCATACATATATATGGGGAGGTACTAGCTCCAACTCGGTTTTACAGTGAAAACTGCAGGAACTTCAAACCGGCACAAGGAAACAGACTGAGAAACCAGAGTAAAAGTTTCTCCTGCAACCCGTTCAATTTGTGCTAGATGAACGAACGTCTATCCACATGCTCATTTCTGAGAGATAAGTGTGTGTGAAAGTCGTCTTTCACCTAGCTTGTTGGGAACACAAAGTTTCTCTTCAGTTGCAAACTCCACTCCACACATATATAAGGGGAGGTACTAGCTCCAACTCGGTTTTACAGTGAAATCTGCAGGAACTTCAAACCGGCACTAGGAATGAGACTGAGAAACCAGAGTAAAAGTTTCTCCTGCAACCCGTTCCCTTTGTGCTAGATGAACGAACGTCTCTCCACATGCTCGGTTCTGAGAGATAAGTGTGTGTGAAAGCCTTCTTTCTCCTAGCTTGTTGGGAACACAAAGTTTCTCTTTAGTTGCAAACTCCACTCCATACATATATATGGGGAGGTACTAGCTCCAACTCGGTTTTACAGTGAAAACTGCAGGAACTTCAAACCGGCACTAGGAAACAGACTGAGAAACCAGAGTAAAAGTTTCTCCTTCAACCCGTTCCCTTTGTGCTAGATGAAAGAACGTCTCTCCACATGCTCGGTTCTGAGAGATAAGTGTGTGTGAAAGCCGTCCTTCACCTTGCTTGTAGGGAACACAAAGTTTCTCTTCAGTTGTAAACTCCACTCCATACATATTGTGGGGAGGTACTAGCTCCAACTCGGTTTTACAGTGATAAATGCAGGAACTTCAAACCGGCACTAGGAAACAGACTGAGAAACCAGAGTAAAAGTTTCTCCTGCAACCCGTTCCCTTTGTGCTAGATGAAAGAACGTCTCTCCATATGCTCGGTTCTGAGAGATATGTGTGTGTGAAAGCCGTAATTCACCTAGCTTGTTGGGAACACAAAGTTTCTCTTCAGTTGCAAACTCCACTCCATTCATATATATGGGGAGATACTAGCTCCAACTCGGTTTTACAGTGAAAACTGCAGGAACTTCAAACCGGCACTAGGAAACAGACTGAGAAACCAGAGTATAAGTTTCTCCTGCAAACCGTTCCCTTTGTGCTAGATGAAAGAACGTCTCTCCACATGCTCGGTTCTGAGAGATAAGTGTGTGTGAAAGCCTTCCTTCACCTAGCTTGTTGGGAACACAAATATTCTCTTCAGTTGCAAACTCTACTCCATAGATATCTATGAGGAGGTACTAGCTCCAACTCGGTTTTACAGTGAAAACTGCAGGAACTTCAAACTGGCACTAGGAATCAGACTGAGAAATCAGAGTAAAAGTTTCTCCTGCAACACGTTCCCTTTGTGCTAGATGAACGAACGTCTCTCCATATGCTCGATTCTGAGAGATAAGTGTGTGTGAAAGCCGTCCTTCACCTAGCTTGTTGGGAACACATAGTTTCTCTTCAATTGCAAACTCCAATCCATACATATTTATGGGGAGGTACTAGCTCCAACTCGGTTTTACAGTGAAATCTGCAGGAACTTCAAACCGGCACTAGGAAAGAGACTGAGAAACCAGAGTAAAAGTTTCTCCTGCAACTCGTTCCCTTTGTGCTAGATGAACGAACGTCTCTCCACATGCTCAGTTCTGAGAGATAAGTGTGGGTGAAAGCCTTTCTTCACGTATCTTGTTGGGAACACAAAGATTCTCTTCAGTTGCCAACTCCACTCCATACATATATATGGGGAGGTACTAGCGCCAACTCGGTTTTACAGTGAAATCTGCAGGAACTTCAAACCCGCACTAGGAAACAGACTGAGAAACCAGAGTAATAGTTTCTCCTGCAACCCGTTCCCTTTGTGCTAGATGAACGAACGTCTCTCCACATGCTCGGTTCTGAGAGATAAGTGTGTGTGAAAGCCTTCTTTCTCCTAGCTTGTTGGGAACACAAAGTTTCTCTTTAGTTGCAAACTCCACTCCATACATATATATGGGGAGGTACTAGCTCCAACTCGGTTTTACAGTGAAAACTGCAGGAACTTCAAACCGGCACTAGGAAACAGACTGAGAAACCAGAGTAAAAGTTTCTCCTTCAACCCGTTCCCTTTGTGCTAGATGAAAGAACGTCTCTCCACATGCTCGGTTCTGAGAGATAAGTGTGTGTGAAAGCCGTCCTTCACCTTGCTTGTAGGGAACACAAAGTTTCTCTTCAGTTGTAAACTCCACTCCATACATATTGTGGGGAGGTACTAGCTCCAACTCGGTTTTACAGTGATAAATGCAGGAACTTCAAACCGGCACTAGGAAACAGACTGAGAAACCAGAGTAAAAGTTTCTCCTGCAACCCGTTCCCTTTGTGCTAGATGAAAGAACGTCTCTCCATATGCTCGGTTCTGAGAGATATGTGTGTGTGAAAGCCGTAATTCACCTAGCTTGTTGGGAACACAAAGTTTCTCTTCAGTTGCAAACTCCACTCCACTCATATATATGGGGAGATACTAGCTCCAACTCGGTTTTACAGTGAAAACTGCAGGAACTTCAAACCGGCACTAGGAAACAGACTGAGAAACCAGAGTAAAAGTTTCTCCTGCAACCCGTTCAATTTGTGCTAGATGAACGAACGTCTCTCCACATGCTCAGTTCTGAGAGATATGTGTGTGTGAAAGCCGTACTTCACCTAGCTTGTAGGGAACACAAAGTTTCTTTTTAGTTGCAAACTCCACTCCATACATATCTATGAGGAGGTACTAGCTCCAACTCGGTTTTACAGTGAAATCTGCAGGAACTTCAAACCGGCAATAGGAAACAGACTGAGAAACCAGAGTATAAGTTTCTCCTGCAACCCGTTGCCTTTGTGCTAGATGAAAGAACGTCTCTCCACATGCTCGGTTCTGAGAGATAAGTGTGTGTGAAAGCCTTCCTTCACCTAGCTTGTTGGGAACACAAATATTCTCTTCAGTTGCAAACTCTACTCCATACATATCTATGAGGAGGTACTAGCTCCAACTCGGTTTTACAGTGAAAACTGCAGGAACTTCAAACTGGCACTAGGAATCAGACTGAGAAATCAGAGTAAAAGTTTCTCCTGCAACACGTTCCCTTTGTGCTAGATGAACGAACGTCTCTCCATATGCTCGATTCTGAGAGATAAGTGTGTGTGAAAGCCGTCCTTCACCTAGCTTGTTGGGAACACATAGTTTCTCTTCAATTGCAAACTCCAATCCATACATATTTATGGGGAGGTACTAGCTCCAACTCGGTTTTACAGTGAAATCTGCAGGAACTTCAAACCGGCACTAGGAAAGAGACTGAGAAACCAGAGTAAAAGTTTCTCCTGCAACTCGTTCCCTTTGTGCTAGATGAACGAACGTCTCTCCACATGCTCAGTTCTGAGAGATAAGTGTGGGTGAAAGCCTTTCTTCACGTATCTTGTTGGGAACACAAAGATTCTCTTCAGTTGCCAACTCCACTCCATACATATATATGGGGAGGTACTAGCGCCAACTCGGTTTTACAGTGAAATCTGCAGGAACTTCAAACCCGCACTAGGAAACAGACTGAGAAACCAGAGTAATAGTTTCTCCTGCAACACGTTCCCTTTGTGCTAGATGAACGAACGTCTCTCCATAAGCTCGGTTCTGAGAGATAAGTGTGTGTGAAACCGTCCTTCCCATAGCTTGTTGGGAACACAAAGTTTCTCTTCAGTTGTAAACTCCACTCCATACATATTATGGGGAGGTACTAGCTCCAACTCGGTTTTACAGTGAAATCTGCAGGAACTTCAAACCGGCACTAGGAAACAGACTGAGAAACCAGAGTATCAGTTTCTCCTGCAACCCGTTCCCTTTGTGCTAGATGAAAGAACGTCTCTCCACATGCTCGGTTCTGAGAGATAAGTGTGTGTGAAAGCCTTCCTCATCTAGCTTGTTGGGAACACAAAGATTCTCTTCAGTTGCAAACTCTACTCCATACATATCTATGAGGAGGTACTAACTCCAACTCGGTTTTACAGTGAAAACTGCAGGAACTTCAAACCGGCACTAGGAATCAGACCGAGAAATCAGAGTAAAAGTTTCTCCTGCAACACGTTCCCTTTGTGCTAGATGAACGAACGTCTCTGCATATGCTCGATTCTGAGAGATAAGTGTGTGTGAAAGCCGTAATTCACCTAGCTTGTTGGGAAAACAAAGTTTCTCTTCAGTTGCAAACTCCACTCCATACATATATATGGGGAGGTACAAGCTCCAACTCGGTTTTACAGTGAAAACTGCAGGAACTTCAAACCGGCACAAGGAAACAGACTGAGAAACCAGAGTAAAAGTTTCTCCTGCAACCCGTTCAATTTGTGCTAGATGAACGAACGTCTATCCACATGCTCATTTCTGAGAGATAAGTGTGTGTGAAAGCCGTCCTTCACCTAGCTTGTTGGGAACACAAAGTTTCTTTTTAGTTGCAAACTCCACTCCATACATATATATGGGGATGTTCTAGCTCCAACTCGGTTTTATAGTGAAAACTGCAGGAACTTCAAACCGGCACTAGGAAACAGACTGAGAAACCAGAGTAAATGTTTCTCCTGCAACCCATTCCCTTTGTGCTAGATGAACGAACGTCTCTCCACATGCTCAGTTCTGAGAGATAAGTGTGTGTGAAAGCCGTACTTCACTTAGCTTGTTGGGAACACAAAGTTTCTCTTCAGTTGCAAACACCACTCCATACATATATATGGGGTGGTACTAGCTCCAACTCGGTTTTACAGTGAAATCTGCAGGAACTTCAAAACGGCACTAGGAAAGAGCCTGAGAAACCAGAGTAAAAGTTTCTCCTGCAACTCGTTCCCTTTGTGCTAGATGAACGAACGTCTCTCCACATGCTCAGTTCTGAGAGATATGTGTGGGTGAAAGCCTTCCTTCAACTATCTTGTTGGGAACACAAAGAATCTCTTCAGTTGCCAACTCCAATCCATACATATATATGGGGAGGTACTAGCTCCAACTCGGTTTTACTGTGAAATCTGCAGGAACTTCAAACCGGCACTAGGAATCAGACTGAGAAACCAGAGTAAAAGTTTCCCCTGCAACACGTTCCTTTGTGCTAGATGAACGAACGTCTCTCCATATGCTCGGTTCTGAGAGATAAGTGTGTGTGAAAGCCGTCCTTCACATAGCTTGTTGGGAACACAAAGTTTCTCTTCAGTTGTAAACTCCACTCCATACATATTATGGGGAGGTACTAGCTCCAACTCGGTTTTACAGTGAAATCTGCAGGAACTTCAAAACGGCACTAGGAAACAGACTGAGAATCCAGAGTATAAGTTTCTCCTGCAACCCGTTCCCTTTGTGCTAGATGAAAAACGTCTCTCCACATGCTCGGTTCTGAGAGATAAGTGTGTGTGAAAGCCTTCCTTCACCTAGCTTGTTGGGAACACAAAGATTCTCTTCAGTTGCAAACTCTACTCCATACATATCTATGAGGAGGTACTAGCTCCAACTTGGTTTTACAGTGAAAACTGCAGAAACTTCAAAATGGCACTAGGAATCACACTGAGAAATCAGAGTAAAGTTTCTCCTGCAACACGTTCCCTTTGTGCTAGATGAACGAACGTCTCTCCACATGCTCAGTTCTGAGAGATAAGTGTGGGTGAAAGCCTCCCTTCACCTATCTTGTTGGGAACACAAAGATTCTCTTCAGTTGCAAACTCTACTCCATACATATCTATGAGGAGTACTAGCTCCAACTCGGTTTTACAGTGAAAACTGCAGGAACTTCAAACTGGCACTAGGAATCAGAGTGAGAAATCAGAGTAAAAGTTTCTCCTGCAACACTTTCCCTTTGTGGTAGATGAACGAACGTCTCTCCATATGCTCGATTCTGAGAGATAACTGTGTGTGAAAGCCGTCCTTCACCTAGCTTGTTGGGAACACATAGTTTCTCTTCAATTGCAAACTCCAATCAATACATATATATGGGGAGGTACTAGCTCCAACTCGGTTTTACAGTGAAATCTGCAGGAACTTCAAACCGGCACTAGGAAAGAGACTGAGAAACCAGAGTAAAAGTTTCTCCTGCAACTCGTTCCCTTTGTGCTAGATGAACGAACGTCTCTCCACATGCTCAGTTCTGAGAGATAAGTGTGGGTGAAAGCCTTTCTTCACGTATCTTGTTGGGAACACAAAGATTCTCTTCAGTTGCCAACTCCAATCCATACATATATATGAGGAGGTACTAGCTCCACCTCGGTTTTACAGTGAAAGCTGCAGGAACTTCAAACCGGCACTAGTAAACAGACTGAGAAACCACAGTAAAAGTTTCACCTGCAACCCGTTCCCTTTGTGCTAGATGAACGAACGTCACTGCACATGCTCAGTTCTGAGAGATAAGTGTGTGTGAAAGCCGTCCTTCACCTAGCTTGTTGGGAACACAAAGTTTCTCTTCAATTGCAAACTCCACTCCATACATATATATGGGGAGGTACTAGCTCCAACTCGGTTTTACAGTGAAATCTGCAGGAACTTCAAACCCGCACTAGGAAACAGACTGAGAAACCAGAGTAATAGTTTCTCCTGCAACACGTTCCCTTTGTGCTAGATGAACGAACGTCTCTCCATAAGCTCGGTTCTGAGAGATAAGTGTGTGAAACCGTCCTTCACATAGCTTGTTGGGAACACAAAGTTTCTCTTTAGTTGTAAACTCCACTCCATACATATTATGGGGAGGTACTAGCTCCAACTCGGTTTTACAGTGAAATCTGCAGGAACTTCATACCGGCACTAGGAAACAGACTGAGAAACCAGAGTATCAGTTTCTCCTGCAACCCGTTCCCTTTGTGCTAGATGAAAGAACGTCTCTCCACATGCTCGGTTCTGAGAGATAAGTGTGTGTGAAAGCCTTCCTTCATCTAGCTTGTTGGGAACACAAAGATTCTCTTCAGTTGCAAACTCTACTCCATACATATCTATGAGGAGGTACTAGCTCCAACTCGCTTTTACAGTGAAAACTGCAGGATCTTCAAACTGGCACTAGGAATCAGACTGAGAAATCAGAGTAAAAGTTTCTCCTGCAACACGTTCCCTTTGTGCTAGATGAACGAACGTCTCTCCACATGCTCATTTCTGAGAGATAAGTGTGTGTGAAAGCCGTCCTTCACCTAGCTTGTTGGGAACACAAAGTTTCTTTTTAGTTGAAAACACCACTCCATACATATATATGGGAATGTTCTAGCTCCAACTCGGTTTTATAGTGAAAACGGCAGGAACTTCAAACCGGCACTAGGAAACAGACTGAGAAACCAGAGTAAAAGTTTCTCCTGCAACCAGTTCCCTTTGTGCTAGATGAACGAACGTCTCTCCACATGCTCAGTTCTGAGAGATAAGTGTGGGTGAAAGCCTCCCTTCACCTATCTTGTTGGGAACAGAAAGATTCTCTTCAGTTGCAAACTCCAATCCATACATATATATGAGGAGGTACATGCTCCAACACGGTTTTACAGTGAAAACTGCAGGAACTTCAAATCGGCACTAGGAAACAGACTGAGAAACCAGAGTAAATGTTTCACCTGCAACCCGTTCCCTTTGTGCTAGATGAACGAACGTCTCTCCACATGCTCAGTTCTGAGAGATAAGTGTGTGTGAAAGCCGTACTTCACTTAGCTAGTTGGGAACACAAAGTTTCTCTTCAGTTGCAAACACCACTCCATACATATATATGGGGAGGTACTAGCTCCAACTCGGTTTTACAGTGAAATCTGCAGGAACTTCAAACCGGCACTAGGAAAGAGACTGAGAAACCAGAGTAAAAGTTTCTCCTGCAACTCGTTCCCTTTGTGCTAGATGAACGAACGTCTCTCCACATGCTCAGTTCTGAGAGATAAGTGTGGGTGAAAGCCTTCCTTCACCTATCTTGTTGGGAACACAAAGAATCTCTTCAGTTGCCAACTCCAATCCATACATATATATGGGGAGGTACTAGCTCCAACTCGGTTTTACTGTGAAATCTGCAGGAACTTCAAACCGGCACTAGGAATCAGACTGAGAAACCAGAGTAAAAGTTTCCCCTGCAACACGTTCCTTTGTGCTAGATGAACGAACGTCTCTCCATATGCTCGGTTCTGAGAGATAAGTGTGTGTGAAAGCCGTCCTTCACATAGCTTGTTGGGAACACAAAGTTTCTCTTCAGTTGTAAACTCCACTCCATACATATTATGGGGAGGTACTAGCTCCAACTCGGTTTTACAGTGAAATCTGCAGGAACTTCAAACCGGCACTAGGAAACAGACTGAGAAACCAGAGTATAAGTTTCTCCTGCAACCCGTTCCCTTTGTGCTAGATGAAAAACGTCTCTCCACATGCTCGGTTCTGAGAGATAAGTGTGTGTGAAAGCCTTCCTTCACCTAGCTTGTTGGGAACACAAAGATTCTCTTCAATTGCAAACACCAATCCATACATATATATGAGGAGGTACTAGCTCCAACTCGGTTTTACAGTGAAAACTGCAGGAACTTCAAACCGGCACTAGGAAACAGACTGAGAAACCAGAGTAAATATTCCTCCTGCAACCCGTTCCCTTTGTGCAAGATGAACGAACGTCTCTCCACATGCTCGGTTCTGAGAGATAAGTGTGTGTGAAAGCCGTCCTTCACCTAGCTTGTTGGGAACACAAAGTTTCTCTTCATTTGCAAACTCCACTCCATACATATATATGGGGAAGTACTAGCTCAAACTCTGTTTTACAGTGAAAAATGCAGGAACTTCAAACCGGCACTAGGAAACAGACTGAGCAACAAGAGTAAAGATTTCTCCTGCAACCCGTTCCATTTGTGCTAGATGAACGAACGTCTCTCCACATGCTCAGATCTGAGAGATAAGTGTGTGTGAAAGCCGTCCTTCACCTAGCTTGTTGGGAACACAAAGTTTCTTTTTAGTTGAAAACTCCACTCCATACATATATATGGGAATGTTCTAGCTCCAACTCGGTTTTATAGTGAAAACGGCAGGAACTTCAAACCGGCACTAGGAAACAGACTGAGAAACCAGAGTAAAAGTTTCTCCTGCAACCAGTTCCCTTTGTGCTAGATGAACGAACGTCTCTCCACATGCTCAGTTCTGAGAGATAAGTGTGGGTGAAAGCCTCCCTTCACCTATCTTGTTGGGAACAGAAAGATTCTCTTCAGTTGCAAACTCCAATCCATACATATATATGAGGAGGTACATGCTCCAACACGGTTTTACAGTGAAAACTGCAGGAACTTCAAATCGGCACTAGGAAACAGACTGAGAAACCAGAGTAAATGTTTCACCTGCAACCCGTTCCCTTTGTGCTAGATGAACGAACGTCTCTCCACATGCTCAGTTCTGAGAGATAAGTGTGTGTGAAAGCCGTACTTCACTTAGCTAGTTGGGAACACAAAGTTTCTCTTCAGTTGCAAACACCACTCCATACATATATATGGGGAGGTACTAGCTCCAACTCGGTTTTACAGTGAAATCTGCAGGAACTTCAAACCGGCACTAGGAAAGAGACTGAGAAACCAGAGTAAAAGTTTCTCCTGCAACTCGTTCCCTTTGTGCTAGATGAACGAACGTCTCTCCACATGCTCAGTTCTGAGAGATAAGTGTGGGTGAAAGCCTTCCTTCACCTATCTTGTTGGGAACACAAAGAATCTCTTCAGTTGCCAACTCCAATCCATACATATATATGGGGAGGTACTAGCTCCAACTCGGTTTTACAGTGAAATCTGCAGGAACTTCAAACCGGCACTAGGAAACAGACTGAGCAACAAGAGTAAAGATTTCTCCTGCAACCCGTTCCATTTGTGCTAGATGAACGAACGTCTCTCCACATGCTCAGATCTGAGAGATAAGTGTGTGTGAAAGCCGTCCTTCACCTAGCTTGTTGGGAACACAAAGTTTCTTTTTAGTTGAAAACTCCACTCCATACATATATATGGGAATGTTCTAGCTCCAACTCGGTTTTATAGTGAAAACGGCAGGAACTTCAAACCGGCACTAGGAAACAGACTGAGAAACCAGAGTAAAAGTTTCTCCTGCAACCAGTTCCCTTTGTGCTAGATGAACGAACGTCTCTCCACATGCTCAGTTCTGAGAGATAAGTGTGGGTGAAAGCCTCCCTTCACCTATCTTGTTGGGAACAGAAAGATTCTCTTCAGTTGCAAACTCCAATCCATACATATATATGAGGAGGTACATGCTCCAACACGGTTTTACAGTGAAAACTGCAGGAACTTCAAATCGGCACTAGGAAACAGACTGAGAAACCAGAGTAAATGTTTCACCTGCAACCCGTTCCCTTTGTGCTAGATGAACGAACGTCTCTCCACATGCTCAGTTCTGAGAGATAAGTGTGTGTGAAAGCCGTACTTCACTTAGCTAGTTGGGAACACAAAGTTTCTCTTCAGTTGCAAACACCACTCCATACATATATATGGGGAGGTACTAGCTCCAACTCGGTTTTACAGTGAAATCTGCAGGAACTTCAAACCGGCACTAGGAAAGAGACTGAGAAACCAGAGTAAAAGTTTCTCCTGCAACTCGTTCCCTTTGTGCTAGATGAACGAACGTCTCTCCACATGCTCAGTTCTGAGAGATAAGTGTGGGTGAAAGCCTCCCTTCACCTATCTTGTTGGGAACACAAAGATTCTCTTCAGTTGCAAACTCTACTCCATACATATCTATGAGGAGGTACTAGCTCCAACTCGGTTTTACAGTGAAAACTGCAGGAACTTCAAACTGGCACTAGGAATCAGAGTGAGAAATCAGAGTAAAAGTTTCTCCTGCAACACTTTCCCTTTGTGGTAGATGAACGAACGTCTCTCCATATGCTCAGTTCTGAGAGATAACTGTGTGTGAAAGCCGTCCTTCACCTAGCTTGTTGGGAACACATAGTTTCTCTTCAATTGCAAACTCCAATCAATACATATATATGGGGAGGTACTAGCTCCAACTCGGTTTTACAGTGAAATCTGCAGGAACTTCAAACCGGCACTAGGAAAGAGACTGAGAAACCAGAGTAAAAGTTTCTCCTGCAACTCGTTCCCTTTGTGCTAGATGAACGAACGTCTCTCCACATGCTCAGTTCTGAGAGATAAGTGTGTGTGAAAGCCTTTCTTCACGTATCTTGTTGGGAACACAAAGATTCTCTTCAGTTGCCAACTCCAATCCATACATATATATGAGGAGGTACTAGCTCCACCTCGGTTTTACAGTGAAAGCTGCAGGAACTTCAAACCGGCACTAGTAAACAGACTGAGAAACCACAGTAAAAGTTTCACCTGCAACCCGTTCCCTTTGTGCTAGATGAACGAACGTCACTGCACATGCTCAGTTCTGAGAGATAAGTGTGTGTGAAAGCCGTCCTTCACCTAGCTTGTTGGGAACACAAAGTTTCTTTTTAGTTGAAAACACCACTCCATACATATATATGGGAATGTTCTAGCTCCAACTCGGTTTTATAGTGAAAACGGCAGGAACTTCAAACCGGCACTAGGAAACAGACTGAGAAACCAGAGTAAAAGTTTCTCCTGCAACCAGTTCCCTTTGTGCTAGATGAACGAACGTCTCTCCACATGCTCAGTTCTGAGAGATAAGTGTGGGTGAAAGCCTCCCTTCACCTATCTTGTTGGGAACAGAAAGATTCTCTTCAGTTGCAAACTCCAATCCATACATATATATGAGGAGGTACATGCTCCAACACGGTTTTACAGTGAAAACTGCAGGAACTTCAAATCGGCACTAGGAAACAGACTGAGAAACCAGAGTAAATGTTTCACCTGCAACCCGTTCCCTTTGTGCTAGATGAACGAACGTCTCTCCACATGCTCAGTTCTGAGAGATAAGTGTGTGTGAAAGCCGTACTTCACTTAGCTAGTTGGGAACACAAAGTTTCTCTTCAGTTGCAAACACCACTCCATACATATATATGGGGAGGTACTAGCTCCAACTCGGTTTTACAGTGAAATCTGCAGGAACTTCAAACCGGCACTAGGAAAGAGACTGAGAAACCAGAGTAAAAGTTTCTCCTGCAACTCGTTCCCTTTGTGCTAGATGAACGAACGTCTCTCCACATGCTCAGTTCTGAGAGATAAGTGTGGGTGAAAGCCTTCCTTCACCTATCTTGTTGGGAACACAAAGAATCTCTTCAGTTGCCAACTCCAATCCATACATATATATGAGGAGGTACTAGCTCCAACTCGGTTTTACTGTGAAATCTGCAGGAACTTCAAACCGGCACTAGGAATCAGACTGAGAAACCAGAGTAAAAGTTTCCCCTGCAACACGTTCCTTTGTGCTAGATGAACGAACGTCTCTCCATATGCTCGGTTCTGAGAGATAAGTGTGTGTGAAAGCCGTCCTTCACATAGCTTGTTGGGAACACAAAGTTTCTCTTCAGTTGTAAACTCCACTCCATACATATTATGGGGAGGTACTAGCTCCAACTCGGTTTTACAGTGAAATCTGCAGGAACTTCAAACCGGCACTAGGAAACAGACTGAGAAACCAGAGTATAAGTTTCTCCTGCAACCCGTTCCCTTTGTGCTAGATGAAAAACGTCTCTCCACATGCTCGGTTCTGAGAGATAAGTGTGTGTGAAAGCCTTCCTTCACCTAGCTTGTTGGGAACACAAAGATTCTCTTCAATTGCAAACACCAATCCATACATATATATGAGGAGGTACTAGCTCCAACTCGGTTTTACAGTGAAAACTGCAGGAACTTCAAACCGGCACTAGGAAACAGACTGAGAAACCAGAGTAAATATTCCTCCTGCAACCCGTTCCCTTTGTGCAAGATGAACGAACGTCTCTCCACATGCTCGGTTCTGAGAGATAAGTGTGTGTGAAAGCCGTCCTTCACCTAGCTTGTTGGGAACACAAAGTTTCTCTTCATTTGCAAACTCCACTCCATACATATATATGGGGAAGTACTAGCTCAAACTCTGTTTTACAGTGAAAAATGCAGGAACTTCAAACCGGCACTAGGAAACAGACTGAGCAACAAGAGTAAAGATTTCTCCTGCAACCCGTTCCATTTGTGCTAGATGAACGAACGTCTCTCCACATGCTCAGATCTGAGAGATAAGTGTGTGTGAAAGCCGTCCTTCACCTAGCTTGTTGGGAACACAAAGTTTCTTTTTAGTTGAAAACTCCACTCCATACATATATATGGGAATGTTCTAGCTCCAACTCGGTTTTATAGTGAAAACGGCAGGAACTTCAAACCGGCACTAGGAAACAGACTGAGAAACCAGAGTAAAAGTTTCTCCTGCAACCAGTTCCCTTTGTGCTAGATGAACGAACGTCTCTCCACATGCTCAGTTCTGAGAGATAAGTGTGGGTGAAAGCCTCCCTTCACCTATCTTGTTGGGAACAGAAAGATTCTCTTCAGTTGCAAACTCCAATCCATACATATATATGAGGAGGTACATGCTCCAACACGGTTTTACAGTGAAAACTGCAGGAACTTCAAATCGGCACTAGGAAACAGACTGAGAAACCAGAGTAAATGTTTCACCTGCAACCCGTTCCCTTTGTGCTAGATGAACGAACGTCTCTCCACATGCTCAGTTCTGAGAGATAAGTGTGTGTGAAAGCCGTACTTCACTTAGCTAGTTGGGAACACAAAGTTTCTCTTCAGTTGCAAACACCACTCCATACATATATATGGGGAGGTACTAGCTCCAACTCGGTTTTACAGTGAAATCTGCAGGAACTTCAAACCGGCACTAGGAAAGAGACTGAGAAACCAGAGTAAAAGTTTCTCCTGCAACTCGTTCCCTTTGTGCTAGATGAACGAACGTCTCTCCACATGCTCAGTTCTGAGAGATAAGTGTGGGTGAAAGCCTTCCTTCACCTATCTTGTTGGGAACACAAAGAATCTCTTCAGTTGCCAACTCCAATCCATACATATATATGGGGAGGTACTAGCTCCAACTCGGTTTTACAGTGAAATCTGCAGGAACTTCAAACCGGCACTAGGAAACAGACTGAGCAACAAGAGTAAAGATTTCTCCTGCAACCCGTTCCATTTGTGCTAGATGAACGAACGTCTCTCCACATGCTCAGATCTGAGAGATAAGTGTGTGTGAAAGCCGTCCTTCACCTAGCTTGTTGGGAACACAAAGTTTCTTTTTAGTTGAAAACTCCACTCCATACATATATATGGGAATGTTCTAGCTCCAACTCGGTTTTATAGTGAAAACGGCAGGAACTTCAAACCGGCACTAGGAAACAGACTGAGAAACCAGAGTAAAAGTTTCTCCTGCAACCAGTTCCCTTTGTGCTAGATGAACGAACGTCTCTCCACATGCTCAGTTCTGAGAGATAAGTGTGGGTGAAAGCCTCCCTTCACCTATCTTGTTGGGAACAGAAAGATTCTCTTCAGTTGCAAACTCCAATCCATACATATATATGAGGAGGTACATGCTCCAACACGGTTTTACAGTGAAAACTGCAGGAACTTCAAATCGGCACTAGGAAACAGACTGAGAAACCAGAGTAAATGTTTCACCTGCAACCCGTTCCCTTTGTGCTAGATGAACGAACGTCTCTCCACATGCTCAGTTCTGAGAGATAAGTGTGTGTGAAAGCCGTACTTCACTTAGCTAGTTGGGAACACAAAGTTTCTCTTCAGTTGCAAACACCACTCCATACATATATATGGGGAGGTACTAGCTCCAACTCGGTTTTACAGTGAAATCTGCAGGAACTTCAAACCGGCACTAGGAAAGAGACTGAGAAACCAGAGTAAAAGTTTCTCCTGCAACTCGTTCCCTTTGTGCTAGATGAACGAACGTCTCTCCACATGCTCAGTTCTGAGAGATAAGTGTGGGTGAAAGCCTCCCTTCACCTATCTTGTTGGGAACACAAAGATTCTCTTCAGTTGCAAACTCTACTCCATACATATCTATGAGGAGGTACTAGCTCCAACTCGGTTTTACAGTGAAAACTGCAGGAACTTCAAACTGGCACTAGGAATCAGAGTGAGAAATCAGAGTAAAAGTTTCTCCTGCAACACTTTCCCTTTGTGGTAGATGAACGAACGTCTCTCCATATGCTCGATTCTGAGAGATAACTGTGTGTGAAAGCCGTCCTTCACCTAGCTTGTTGGGAACACATAGTTTCTCTTCAATTGCAAACTCCAATCAATACATATATATGGGGAGGTACTAGCTCCAACTCGGTTTTACAGTGAAATCTGCAGGAACTTCAAACCGGCACTAGGAAAGAGACTGAGAAACCAGAGTAAAAGTTTCTCCTGCAACTCGTTCCCTTTGTGCTAGATGAACGAACGTCTCTCCACATGCTCAGTTCTGAGAGATAAGTGTGGGTGAAAGCCTTTCTTCACGTATCTTGTTGGGAACACAAAGATTCTCTTCAGTTGCCAACTCCAATCCATACATATATATGAGGAGGTACTAGCTCCACCTCGGTTTTACAGTGAAAGCTGCAGGAACTTCAAACCGGCACTAGTAAACAGACTGAGAAACCACAGTAAAAGTTTCACCTGCAACCCGTTCCCTTTGTGCTAGATGAACGAACGTCACTGCACATGCTCAGTTCTGAGAGATAAGTGTGTGTGAAAGCCGTCCTTCACCTAGCTTGTTGGGAACACAAAGTTTCTCTTCAATTGCAAACTCCACTCCATACATATATATGGGGAGGTACTAGCTCCAACTCGGTTTTACAGTGAAATCTGCAGGAACTTCAAACCCGCACTAGGAAACAGACTGAGAAACCAGAGTAATAGTTTCTCCTGCAACACGTTCCCTTTGTGCTAGATGAACGAACGTCTCTCCATAAGCTCGGTTCTGAGAGATAAGTGTGTGAAACCGTCCTTCACATAGCTTGTTGGGAACACAAAGTTTCTCTTTAGTTGTAAACTCCACTCCATACATATTATGGGGAGGTACTAGCTCCAACTCGGTTTTACAGTGAAATCTGCAGGAACTTCATACCGGCACTAGGAAACAGACTGAGAAACCAGAGTATCAGTTTCTCCTGCAACCCGTTCCCTTTGTGCTAGATGAAAGAACGTCTCTCCACATGCTCGGTTCTGAGAGATAAGTGTGTGTGAAAGCCTTCCTTCATCTAGCTTGTTGGGAACACAAAGATTCTCTTCAGTTGCAAACTCTACTCCATACATATCTATGAGGAGGTACTAGCTCCAACTCGCTTTTACAGTGAAAACTGCAGGATCTTCAAACTGGCACTAGGAATCAGACTGAGAAATCAGAGTAAAAGTTTCTCCTGCAACACGTTCCCTTTGTGCTAGATGAACGAACGTCTCTCCACATGCTCATTTCTGAGAGATAAGTGTGTGTGAAAGCCGTCCTTCACCTAGCTTGTTGGGAACACAAAGTTTCTTTTTAGTTGAAAACACCACTCCATACATATATATGGGAATGTTCTAGCTCCAACTCGGTTTTATAGTGAAAACGGCAGGAACTTCAAACCGGCACTAGGAAACAGACTGAGAAACCAGAGTAAAAGTTTCTCCTGCAACCAGTTCCCTTTGTGCTAGATGAACGAACGTCTCTCCACATGCTCAGTTCTGAGAGATAAGTGTGGGTGAAAGCCTCCCTTCACCTATCTTGTTGGGAACAGAAAGATTCTCTTCAGTTGCAAACTCCAATCCATACATATATATGAGGAGGTACATGCTCCAACACGGTTTTACAGTGAAAACTGCAGGAACTTCAAATCGGCACTAGGAAACAGACTGAGAAACCAGAGTAAATGTTTCACCTGCAACCCGTTCCCTTTGTGCTAGATGAACGAACGTCTCTCCACATGCTCAGTTCTGAGAGATAAGTGTGTGTGAAAGCCGTACTTCACTTAGCTAGTTGGGAACACAAAGTTTCTCTTCAGTTGCAAACACCACTCCATACATATATATGGGGAGGTACTAGCTCCAACTCGGTTTTACAGTGAAATCTGCAGGAACTTCAAACCGGCACTAGGAAAGAGACTGAGAAACCAGAGTAAAAGTTTCTCCTGCAACTCGTTCCCTTTGTGCTAGATGAACGAACGTCTCTCCACATGCTCAGTTCTGAGAGATAAGTGTGGGTGAAAGCCTTCCTTCACCTATCTTGTTGGGAACACAAAGAATCTCTTCAGTTGCCAACTCCAATCCATACATATATATGGGGAGGTACTAGCTCCAACTCGGTTTTACTGTGAAATCTGCAGGAACTTCAAACCGGCACTAGGAATCAGACTGAGAAACCAGAGTAAAAGTTTCCCCTGCAACACGTTCCTTTGTGCTAGATGAACGAACGTCTCTCCATATGCTCGGTTCTGAGAGATAAGTGTGTGTGAAAGCCGTCCTTCACATAGCTTGTTGGGAACACAAAGTTTCTCTTCAGTTGTAAACTCCACTCCATACATATTATGGGGAGGTACTAGCTCCAACTCGGTTTTACAGTGAAATCTGCAGGAACTTCAAACCGGCACTAGGAAACAGACTGAGAAACCAGAGTATAAGTTTCTCCTGCAACCCGTTCCCTTTGTGCTAGATGAAAAACGTCTCTCCACATGCTCGGTTCTGAGAGATAAGTGTGTGTGAAAGCCTTCCTTCACCTAGCTTGTTGGGAACACAAAGATTCTCTTCAATTGCAAACACCAATCCATACATATATATGAGGAGGTACTAGCTCCAACTCGGTTTTACAGTGAAAACTGCAGGAACTTCAAACCGGCACTAGGAAACAGACTGAGAAACCAGAGTAAATATTCCTCCTGCAACCCGTTCCCTTTGTGCAAGATGAACGAACGTCTCTCCACATGCTCGGTTCTGAGAGATAAGTGTGTGTGAAAGCCGTCCTTCACCTAGCTTGTTGGGAACACAAAGTTTCTCTTCATTTGCAAACTCCACTCCATACATATATATGGGGAAGTACTAGCTCAAACTCTGTTTTACAGTGAAAAATGCAGGAACTTCAAACCGGCACTAGGAAACAGACTGAGCAACAAGAGTAAAGATTTCTCCTGCAACCCGTTCCATTTGTGCTAGATGAACGAACGTCTCTCCACATGCTCAGATCTGAGAGATAAGTGTGTGTGAAAGCCGTCCTTCACCTAGCTTGTTGGGAACACAAAGTTTCTTTTTAGTTGAAAACTCCACTCCATACATATATATGGGAATGTTCTAGCTCCAACTCGGTTTTATAGTGAAAACGGCAGGAACTTCAAACCGGCACTAGGAAACAGACTGAGAAACCAGAGTAAAAGTTTCTCCTGCAACCAGTTCCCTTTGTGCTAGATGAACGAACGTCTCTCCACATGCTCAGTTCTGAGAGATAAGTGTGGGTGAAAGCCTCCCTTCACCTATCTTGTTGGGAACAGAAAGATTCTCTTCAGTTGCAAACTCCAATCCATACATATATATGAGGAGGTACATGCTCCAACACGGTTTTACAGTGAAAACTGCAGGAACTTCAAATCGGCACTAGGAAACAGACTGAGAAACCAGAGTAAATGTTTCACCTGCAACCCGTTCCCTTTGTGCTAGATGAACGAACGTCTCTCCACATGCTCAGTTCTGAGAGATAAGTGTGTGTGAAAGCCGTACTTCACTTAGCTAGTTGGGAACACAAAGTTTCTCTTCAGTTGCAAACACCACTCCATACATATATATGGGGAGGTACTAGCTCCAACTCGGTTTTACAGTGAAATCTGCAGGAACTTCAAACCGGCACTAGGAAAGAGACTGAGAAACCAGAGTAAAAGTTTCTCCTGCAACTCGTTCCCTTTGTGCTAGATGAACGAACGTCTCTCCACATGCTCAGTTCTGAGAGATAAGTGTGGGTGAAAGCCTTCCTTCACCTATCTTGTTGGGAACACAAAGAATCTCTTCAGTTGCCAACTCCAATCCATACATATATATGGGGAGGTACTAGCTCCAACTCGGTTTTACAGTGAAATCTGCAGGAACTTCAAACCGGCACTAGGAAACAGACTGAGCAACAAGAGTAAAGATTTCTCCTGCAACCCGTTCCATTTGTGCTAGATGAACGAACGTCTCTCCACATGCTCAGATCTGAGAGATAAGTGTGTGTGAAAGCCGTCCTTCACCTAGCTTGTTGGGAACACAAAGTTTCTTTTTAGTTGAAAACTCCACTCCATACATATATATGGGAATGTTCTAGCTCCAACTCGGTTTTATAGTGAAAACGGCAGGAACTTCAAACCGGCACTAGGAAACAGACTGAGAAACCAGAGTAAAAGTTTCTCCTGCAACCAGTTCCCTTTGTGCTAGATGAACGAACGTCTCTCCACATGCTCAGTTCTGAGAGATAAGTGTGGGTGAAAGCCTCCCTTCACCTATCTTGTTGGGAACAGAAAGATTCTCTTCAGTTGCAAACTCCAATCCATACATATATATGAGGAGGTACATGCTCCAACACGGTTTTACAGTGAAAACTGCAGGAACTTCAAATCGGCACTAGGAAACAGACTGAGAAACCAGAGTAAATGTTTCACCTGCAACCCGTTCCCTTTGTGCTAGATGAACGAACGTCTCTCCACATGCTCAGTTCTGAGAGATAAGTGTGTGTGAAAGCCGTACTTCACTTAGCTAGTTGGGAACACAAAGTTTCTCTTCAGTTGCAAACACCACTCCATACATATATATGGGGAGGTACTAGCTCCAACTCGGTTTTACAGTGAAATCTGCAGGAACTTCAAACCGGCACTAGGAAAGAGACTGAGAAACCAGAGTAAAAGTTTCTCCTGCAACTCGTTCCCTTTGTGCTAGATGAACGAACGTCTCTCCACATGTTCAGTTCTGAGAGATAAGTGTGGGTGAAAGCCTTCCTTCACCTATCTTGTTGGGAACACAAAGAATCTCTTCAGTTGCCAACTCCAATCCATACATATATATGGGGAGGTACTAGCTCCAACTCGGTTTTACTGTGAAATCTGCAGGAACTTCAAACCGGCACTAGGAATCAGACTGAGAAACCAGAGTAAAAGTTTCCCCTGCAACACGTTCCTTTGTGCTAGATGAACGAACGTCTCTCCATATGCTCGGTTCTGAGAGATAAGTGTGTGTGAAAGCCGTCCTTCACATAGCTTGTTGGGAACACAAAGTTTCTCTTCAGTTGTAAACTCCACTCCATACATATTATGGGGAGGTACTAGCTCCAACTCGGTTTTACAGTGAAATCTGCAGGAACTTCAAACCGGCACTAGGAAACAGACTGAGAAAGCAGAGTATAAGTTTCTCCTGCAACCCGTTCCCTTTGTGCTAGATGAAAAACGTCTCTCCACATGCTCGGTTCTGAGAGATAAGTGTGTGTGAAAGCCTTCCTTCACCTAGCTTGTTGGGAACACAAAGATTCTCTTCAATTGCAAACACCAATCCATACATATATATGAGGAGGTACTAGCTCCAACTCGGTTTTACAGTGAAAACTGCAGGAACTTCAAACCGGCACTAGGAAACAGACTGAGAAACCAGAGTAAATATTCCTCCTGCAACCCGTTCCCTTTGTGCAAGATGAACGAACGTCTCTCCACATGCTCGGTTCTGAGAGATAAGTGTGTGTGAAAGCCGTCCTTCACCTAGCTTGTTGGGAACACAAAGTTTCTCTTCATTTGCAAACTCCACTCCATACATATATATGGGGAAGTACTAGCTCAAACTCTGTTTTACAGTGAAAAATGCAGGAACTTCAAACCGGCACTAGGAAACAGACTGAGCAACAAGAGTAAAGATTTCTCCTGCAACCCGTTCCATTTGTGCTAGATGAACGAACGTCTCTCCACATGCTCAGATCTGAGAGATAAGTGTGTGTGAAAGCCTTCTTTCTCCTAGCTTGATGGGAACACAAAGTTTCTCTTTAGTTGCAAACTCCACTCCATACATATATATGGGAAGGTACTAGCTCCAACTCGGTTTTATAGTGAAAACTGCAGGAACTTCAAACCGGCACTAGGAAACAGACTGAGAAACTAGAGTAAAAGTTTCTCCTGCAACCCGTTCCCTTTTTGGTAGATGAAAGAACGTCTCTCCACATGCTCGGTTCTGAGAGATAAATGTGTGTGAAAGCCGTCTTTCACCTTGCTTGTTGGGAACACAAAGTTTCTCTTCAGTTGCAAACTCCACTCCATACATATATATGAGGAGGTACTAGCACCAACTCGGTTTTACAGTGATAAATGCAGGAACTTCAAACCGGCACTAGGAAACAGACTGAGAAACCAGAGTAAATGTTTCTCCTGCAAACCGTTCCTTTGTGCTAGATGAACGAACGTCTCTCCACATGCTCAGTTCTGAGAGATAAGTGTGTGTGAAAGCCTTCCTTCACCTAGCTTGTTGGGAACACAAAGATTCTCTTCAGTTGCAAACTCCACTCCAAACATATAAATGAGGAGGTACTAGCTCCAACTCTGTTTTACAGTGAAAACTGCAGGAACTTCAAACCGGCACTAGGAATCAGACTGAGAAATCAGAGTAAAAGTTTCTCCTGCAACACGTTCCCTTTGTGCTAGATGAACCAACGTCTCTCCACATGCTCAGTTCTGAGAGATAAATGTGGGTGAAAGCATCCCTTCACCTATCTTGTTGGGAACACAAAGATTCTCTTCATTTGCAAACACCAATCCATACATATATATGAGGAGGTACTAGCTCCAACTCGCTTTTACAGTGAAAACTGCATGAAATTCAAATCGGCACAAGGAAACAGACTGAGAAACCAGAGTAAAAGTTTCTCCTGCAACCCCTTCCCTTTGTGCTAGATGAACGAACGTCTCTCCACATGCTCAGTTCTGAGAGATAAGTGTGTGTGAAAGCCGTTCTTCAACTAGCTTGTTGGGAACACAAAGTTTCTCTTCAGTTGCAAACTCCACTCCACACATATATAAGGGGAGGTACTAGCTCCAACTCGGTTTTACAGTGAAATCTGCAGGAACTTCAAACCGGCACTAGGAAAGAGACTGAGAAACCAGAGTAAAAGTTTCTCCTGCAACCCGTTCCCTTTTTGCAAGATGAACAAACGTCTCTCCACCTGCTCAGATCTGAGAGATAAGTGTGTGTGAAAGCCGTCCTTCACCTAGCTTGTTGGGAACACAAAGTTTCTCTTCAGTTGCAAACTCCACTCCATACATATATAAGGGGAGGTACTAGCTCCAACTCGGTTTTACAGTGAAATCTGCAGGAACTTCAAACCGGCACTAGGAAAGAGATTGAGAAACCAGAGTAAAAGTTTCTCCTGCAACCCGTTCCCTTTGTGCTAGATGAACGAACGTCTCTCCACCTTCTCGGTTCTGAAAGATAAGTGTGTGTGAAAGCTGTCCTTCACCTAACTTTTTGGGAACACAAAGATTCTTTTCAGTTGCAAACCCCAATTCCATACATATATATGGGGAGGTACTAGCTCCAACTCGGTTTTACAGTGAAAACTGCAGGAACTTCAAACCGGCAATAGGAAACAGACTGAGAAACCAGAGTAAAAGTTTCTCCTGCAATCCGTTCCCTTTGAGCTAGATGAACGAACGTCTCTCCACTTGCTCATTTCTGAGAGATAAGTGTGTGTGAAAGCCGTACTTCACCTAGCTTGTTGGGAACACAAAGATTCTCTTTAGTTGCAAACTCCACCCCATACATATATATGTGGAGGTACTAGCTCCAACTCGGTTTTACAGTGAAAACTGCAGGAACTTCAAACCGGCACTAGGAAACAGACTGAGAAACCAGAGTAAATGTTTCTCCTGCTACCCGTTCCCTTTGTGCTAGATGAAAGAACGTCTCTCCACATGCTCGGTTCTGAGAGATAAGTGTGTGTGAAAGCCGTCCTTCACCTAGCTTGTTGGGAACACAAAGTTTCTCTTCAGTTGCAAACTCCACTCCATACATATATAAGGGGAGGTACTAGCTCCAACTCGGTTTTACAGTGAAATCTGCAGGAACTTCAAACCGGAACTAGGAAACAGGCTGAGAAACCAGAGTAAAATTTTCTCCTGCAACCCGTTCCCTTTGAGCTAGATGAACGAACGTCTCGCCACTTGCTCATTTCTGAGAGATAAGTGTGTGTGAATGCCGTACTTCACCTAGCTTGTTGGGAACACAAAGTTTCTCTTTAGTTGCAAACTCCACTCCATACATATATATGGGGAGGTTCTAGCTCCAACTCGGTTTTACAGTGAAAATTGCCTTAAATTCAAACCGGCTCTAGGAAACAGACTGAGAAACCAGAGTAAAAGTTTCTCCTGCAACCCGTTCCCTTTGTGCTAGATGAACGAACGACTCTCCACATGCTCGTTTCTGAGAGATAAGTGTGTGTGAAAGCCGTCCTTCACATAGCTTGTTGGGAACACAAAGTTTCTCTTCAGTAGTAAACTCCACTCCATACATATTATGGGGTGGTACTAGCTCCAACTCGGTTTTACAGTGAAAACTGCAGGAACTTCAAACCGGCACTAGGAAACAGACTGAGAAACCAGAGTAAAAGTTTCTCCTGCAACACGTTCCCTTTGTGCTAGATGAAAGAACGTCTCTCCACATGCTCGGTTCTGAGAGATAAGTGTGTGTGAAAGCCGTCCTTCAACTAGCTTGTTGGGAACAAAAAGTTTCTCTTCAGTTGCAAACCCCACTCCATACATATATATGGGGAGGTACTAGCTCCAACTCGGTTTTACAGTGATAAATGCAGGAACTTCAAACCGGCACTAGGAAACAGACTGAGAAACCAGAGTAAATATTCCTCCTGCAACCCGTTCCCTTTTTGCAAGGTGAACGAACGTCTCTCCACCTGCTCGGTTCTGAGAGATAATTGTGTGTGAAAGCCGTCCTTCACCTAGCTTGTTGGGAACACAAAGTTTCTCTTCAGTTGCAAACTCCACTCCATACATATATATGGGGAAATACTAGCTCAAACTCGGTTTTACAGTGAAAAATGCAGGAACTTCAAACCGGCACTAGGAAACAGACTGAGCAACCAGAGTAAAGATTTCTCCTGCAACCCGTTCCATTTGTGCTAGATGAACGAACGTCTCTCCACATGCTCAGATCTGAGAGATAAGTGTGTGTGAAAGCCGTCCTTCACCTAGCTTGTTGGGAACACAAAGTTTCTCTTCAGTTGCAAACTCCACTCCACACATATATAAGGGGAGGTACTAGCGCCAACTCGGTTTTACAGTGAAATCTGCAGGAACTTCAAACCGGCACTAGGAAAGAGACTGAGAAACCAGAGTAAAAGTTTCTCCTGCAACCCGTTCCCTTTGTGCTAGATGAACGAACGTCTCTCCACATGCTCGGTTCTGAGAGATAAGTGTGTGTGAAAGCCTTCTTTCTCCTAGCTTGTTGGGAACACAAAGTTTCTCTTTAGTTGCAAACTCCACTCCATACATATATATGGGGTGGTACTAGCTCCAACTCGGTTTTACAGTGAAAACTGCAGGAACTTCAAACCGGCACTAGGAAACAGACTGAGAAACCAGAGTAAAAGTTTCTCCTGCAACCCGTTCCCTTTGTGCTAGATGAAAGAACGTCTCTCCACATGCTCGGTTCTGAGAGATAAGTGTGTGTGAAACCGTCCTTCACCATGCTTGTTGGGAACACAAAGTTTCTCTTCAGTTGCAAACCCCACTCCATACATATATATGAGGAGGTACTAGCACCAACTCGGTTTTACTGTGATAAATGCAGGAACTTCAAACTGGCACTAGGAAACAGACTGAGAAACCAGAGTAAATGATTCTCCTGCAAACCGTTCCTTTGTGCTAGATGAACGAACGTCTCACCACAAGCTCAGTTCTGAGAGATAAGTGTGTGTGAAAGCCTTCCTTCACCTAGCTTGTTGGGAACACAAAGATTCTCTTCAGTTGCAAACTTCACTCCAAACATATAAATGAGGAGGTACTAGCTCCAACTCGGTTTTACAGTGAAAACTGCAGGAAATTCAAACCGGCACTAGGGATCAGACTGAGAAATCAGAGTAAAAGTTTCTCCTGCATCACGTTCCCTTTGTGCTAGATGAACGAACGTCTCTCCACATGCTCAGTTCTGAGAGATAAGTGTGGGTGAAAGCATCCCTTCACCTATCTTGTTGGGAACACAAAGATTCTCTTCAGTTGCAAACCCCAATCCATACATATATATGAGGAGGTACTAGCTCCAACTCGCTTTTAAAGTGAAAACTGCATGAAATTCAAATCGGCACTAGGAAACAGACTGAGAAACCAGAGTAAAAGTTTCTCCTGCAACCCCTTCCCTTTGTGCTAGATGAACGAAGTCTCTCCACATGCTCAGTTCTGAGAGATAAGTGTGTGTGAAAGCCGTACTTCACCTAGCTTGTTGGGAACACAAAGTTTCTCTTCAGTTGCAAACTCCACTCCATACATATATATGGGGAGGTACTAGCTCCAACTCGGTTTTACAGTGAAATCTGCAGGAACTTCAAACCGGCACTAGGAAAGAGACTGAGAAACCAGAGTTAAAGTTTCTCCTGCAACACGTTCCCTTTGTGCTAGATGAACGAACGTCTCTCCATATGCTCGGTTCTGAGAGATAAGTGTGTGTGAAAGCCGTCCTACGCCTAGCTTGTTGGGAACACAAAGTTTCTCTTCAATTGCAAACTCCAATCCATACATATATATGAGGAGATACTAGCTCCAACTCGGTTTTACAGTGAAAACTGCAGGAACTTCAAACCGGCACTAGGAAACAGACTGAGAATCCAGAGTAAAGTTTCTCCTGCAAACCGTTCCCTTTGTGCTAGATGAACGAACGTCTCTCCACATGCTCAGTTCTGAGAGAAAACTGTGTGTGAAAGCCGTACTTCACCTAGCTTGTTGGGAACACAAAGTTTCTCTTCAATTGCAAACTCCACTCCATACATATATATGGGGAGGTACTAGCTCCAACTCGGTTTTACAGTGAAAACTGCAGGAAATTCAAACCGTCACTAGGAAACAGACTGAGAAACCAGAGTAAACGTTTGTCCTGCAACACGTTCCCTTTGTGCTAGATGAACGAACGTCTCTCCATATGCTCGGTTCTGAGAGATAAGTGTGTGTGAAAGCCGTCCTTCAGCTAGCTTGTTGGGAACACAAAGTTTCTTTTCAGTTGCAAACTCCACTCCATACATATATATGGGGAGGTACAAGCTCCAACTCGGTTTTACAGTGAAAACTGCAGGAACTTCAAACCGGCACTAGGAAACAAACTGAGAAACCAGAGTAAATGTTTCTCCTGCAACCCGTTCCCTTTTTGCAAGATGAACGAACGTCTCTCCACCTGCTCAGATCTGAGAGATAAGTGTGTGTGAAAGCCGTCCTTCACCTAACTTGTTGGGAACACAAAGTTTCTCTTCAGTTGCAAACTCCACTCCATACATATATAAGGGGAGGTACTAGCTCCAACTCGGTTTTACAGTGAAATCTGCAGGAACTTCAAACCGGCACTAGGAAAGAGATTGAGAAACCAGAGTAAAAGTTTCTCCTGCAACCCGTTCCCTTTGTGCTAGATGAACGAACGTCTCTCCACCTGCTCGTTTCTGAAAGATAAATGTGTGTGAAAGCCGTCCTTCACCTAACTTTTTGGGAACACAAAGATTTTTTCAGTTGCAAACCCCACTCCATACATATATATGGGGAGGTACTAGCTCCAACTCGGTTTTACAGTGAAAACTGCAGGAACTTCAAACCGGCACTAGGAAAGAGACTGAGAAACCAGAGTAAAAGTTTCTCCTGCAATCCGTTCCCTTTGAGCTAGATGAACGAACGTCTCTCCACTTGCTCATTTCTGAGAGATAAGTGTGTGTGAAAGCCGTACTTCACCTAGCTTGTTGGGAACACAAAGATTCTCTTTAGTTGCAAACTCCACCCCATACATATATATGGGTAGGTACTAGCTCCAACTCGGTTTTACAGTGAAAACTGCAGGAATTTCAAACCGGCACTAGGAAACAGACTGAGAAACCAGAGTAAAAGTTTCTCCTGCAACCCGTTCAATTTGTGCTAGATGAAAGAAAGTCTCTCCACATGCTCAGTTCTGAGAGATAAGTGTGTGTGAAAGCCGTCCTTCACATAGCTTGTTGGGAACACAAAGTTTCTCATCAGTTGTAAACTCCACTCCATACATATTATGGGGAGGTACTAGCTCCAACTCGGTTTTACAGTGAAAACTGCAGGAACTTCAAACCGGCACTAGGAAACAGACTGAGAAACCAGAGTAAAAGTTTCTACTGCAACCCGTTCCCTTTGTGCTAGATGAAAGAACGTCTCTCCATATGCTCGATTCTGAGAGATAAGTGTGTGTGAAAGCCGTAATTCACCTAGCTTGTTGGGAAAACAAAGTTTCTCTTCAGTTGCAAACTCCACTCCATACATATATAAGGGGAGGTACTAGCTCCAACTCGGTTTTACAGTGAAAATTGCAGGAACTTCAAACTGGCACATGGAAACAGACTGAGAAACCAGAGTAAAAGTTTCTCCTGCAACCCGTTCAATTTGCTAGATGAACGAACGTCTATCCACATGCTCATTTCTGAGAGATAAGTGTGTGTGAAAGCCGTCCTTCACCTAGCTTGTTGGGAACACAAAGTTTCTTTTTAGTTGAAAACTCCACTCCATACATATATATGGGAATGTTCTAGCTCCAACTCGGTTTTATAGTGAAAACGGCAGGAACTTCAAACCGGCACTAGGAAACAGACTGAGAAACCAGAGTAAAAGTTTCTCCTGCAACCAGTTCCCTTTGTGCTAGATGAACGAACGTCTCTCCACATGCTCAGTTCTGAGAGATAAGTGTGGGTGAAAGCCTCCCTTCACCTATCTTGTTGGGAACAGAAAGATTCTCTTCAGTTGCAAACTCCAATCCATACATATATATGAGGAGGTACAAGCTCCAACACGGTTTTACAGTGAAAACTGCAGGAACTTCAAATCGGCACTAGGAAACAGACTGAGAAACCAGAGTAAATGTTTCACCTGCAACCCGTTCCCTTTGTGCTAGATGAACGAACGTCTCTCCACATGCTCAGTTCTGAGAGATAAGTGTGTGTGAAAGCCGTACTTCACTTAGCTAGTTGGGAACACAAAGTTTCTCTTCAGTTGCAAACACCACTCCATACATATATATGGGGAGGTACTAGCTCCAACTCGGTTTTACAGTGAAATCTGCAGGAACTTCAAACCGGCACTAGGAAAGAGACTGAGAAACCAGAGTAAAAGTTTCTCCTGCAACTCGTTCCCTTTGTGCTAGATGAACGAACGTCTCTCCACATGCTCAGTTCTGAGAGATAAGTGTGGGTGAAAGCCTTCCTTCACCTATCTTGTTGGGAACACAAAGAATCTCTTCAGTTGCCAACTCCAATCCATACATATATATGGGGAGGTACTAGCTCCAACTCGGTTTTACTGTGAAATCTGCAGGAACTTCAAAC
The DNA here is from genome assembly GCF_048773025.1 of Camelus bactrianus. NCBI lineage: Eukaryota > Metazoa > Chordata > Mammalia > Artiodactyla > Camelidae > Camelus > Camelus bactrianus. The sequence continues at coordinate 4,126,588 of NC_133566.1, forward strand.
CGGCACTATGAATCAGACTGAGAAACCAGAGTAAAAGTTTCCCCTGCAACACGTTCCTTTGTGCTAGATGAACGAACGTCTCTCCATATGCTCGGTTCTGAGAGATAAGTGTGTGTGAAAGCCGTCCTTCACATAGCTTGTTGGGAACACAAAGTTTCTCTTCAGTTGTAAACTCCACTCCATACATATTATGGGGAGGTACTAGCTCCAACTCGGTTTTACAGTGAAATCTGCAGGAACTTCAAACCGGCACTAGGAAACAGACTGAGAAACCAGAGTATAAGTTTCTCCTGCAACCCGTTCCCTTTGTGCTAGATGAAAAACGTCTCTCCACATGCTCGGTTCTGAGAGATAAGTGTGTGTGAAAGCCTTCCTTCACCTAGCTTGTTGGGAACACAAAGATTCTCTTCAATTGCAAACACCAATCCATACATATATATGAGGAGGTACTAGCTCCAACTCGGTTTTACAGTGAAAACTGCAGGAACTTCAAACCGGCACTAGGAAACAGACTGAGAAACCAGAGTAAATATTCCTCCTGCAACCCGTTCCCTTTTTGCAAGATGAACGAACGTCTCTCCACATGCTCGGTTCTGAGAGATAAGTGTGTGTGAAAGCCGTCCTTCACCTAGCTTGTTGGGAACACAAAGTTTCTCTTCATTTGCAAACTCCACTCCATACATATATATGGGGAAGTACTAGCTCAAACTCTGTTTTACAGTGAAAAATGCAGGAAATTCAAACCGGCACTAGGAAACAGACTGAGCAACAAGAGTAAAGATTTCTCCTGCAACCCGTTCCATTTGTGCTAGATGAACGAACGTCTCTCCACATGCTCAGATCTGAGAGATAAGTGTGTGTGAAAGCCGTCCTTCACCTAGCTTGTTGGGAACACAAAGATTCTCTTCAGTTGCAAACTCCACTCCACACATATATAAGGGGAGGTACTAGCTCCAACTCGGTTTTACAGTGAAATCTGCAGGAACTTCAAACCGGCACTAGGAAAGAGACTGAGAAACCAGAGTAAAAGTTTTTCCTGCAACCCGTTCCCTTTGTGCTAGATGAACGAACGTCTCTCCACATGCTCGGTTCTGAGAGATAAGTGTGTGTGAAAGCCTTCTTTCTCCTAACTTGATGGGAACACAAAGTTTCTCTTTAGTTGCAAACTCCACTCCATACATATATATGGGGAGGTACTAGCTCCAACTCGGTTTTACAGTGAAAACTGCAGGAACTTCAAACCGGCACTAGGAAACAGACTGAGAAACTAGAGTAAAAGTTTCTCCTGCAACCCGTTCCCTTTGTGGTAGATGAAAGAACGTCTCTCCACATGCTCGGTTCTGAGAGATAAATGTGTGTGAAAGCCGTCTTTCACCTTGCTTGTTGGGAACACAAAGTTTCTCTTCAGTTGCAAACTCCACTCCATACATATATATGAGGAGGTACTAGCACCAACTCGGTTTTACAGTGATAAATGCAGGAACTTCAAACCGGCACTAGGAAACAGACTGAGAAACCAGAGTAAATGTTTCTCCTGCAAACCGTTCCTTTGTGCTAGATGAACGAACGTCTCTCCACATGCTCAGTTCTGAGAGATAAGTGTGTGTGAAAGCCGTCCTTCACATAGCTTGTTGGGAACACAAAGTTTCTCATCAGTTGTAAACTCCACTCCATACATATTATGGGGAGGTACTAGCTCCAACTCGGTTTTACAGTGAAAACTGCAGGAACTTCAAACCGGCACTAGGAAACAGACTGAGAAACCAGAGTACAAGTTTCTACTGCAACCCGTTCCCTTTGTGCTAGATGAAAGAACGTCTCTCCACATGCTCGGTTCTGAGAGATAAGTGTGTGTGAAAGCCTTCCTTCACCTAGCTTGTTGGGAACACAAAGATTCTCTTCAGTTGCAAACTCCACTCCATACATATCTATGAGGAGGTACTAGCTCCAACTCGGTTTTACAGTGAAAACTGCAGGAACTTCAATCTGGCACTAGGAATCAGAATGAGAAATCAGAGTAAAAGTTTCTCCTGCAACACGTTCCCTTTTTGCTAGATGAACGAACGTCTATCCACATGCTCAGTTCTTAGAGATAAGTGTGGGTGAAAGCCTCCCTTCACCTTTCTTGTTGGGAACACAAAGATTCTCTTCAGTTGCAAACTCCAATCCATACATATATATGAGGAGGTACAAGCTCCAACTCGGATTTACAGTGAAAACTGCAGGAACTTCAAATCGGCACTAGGAAACAGACTGAGAAACCAGAGTAAATGTTTCTCCTGCAAACCGTTCCCTTTGTGCTAGATGAACGAACGTCTCTCCACATGCTCAGTTCTGAGAGATAAGTGTGTGTGAAAGCCGTACTTCACTTAGCTTGTTGGGAACACAAAGTTTCTCTTCAGTTGCAAACTCCACCCCATACATATGTATGGGGAGGTACTAGCTCCAACTCGGTTTTACAGTGTAATCTGCAGGAACTTCAAACCGGCACTAGGAATCAGACTGAGAAATCAGAGTAAAAGTTTCTCCTGCAACCCGTTCCCTTTGTGCTAGATGAACGAACGTCTCTCCACCTGCTCGTTTCTGAAAGATAAATGTGTGTGAAAGCCGTCCTTCACCTAACTTTTTGGGAACACAAAGATTTTTTCATTTGCAAACCCCACTCCATACATATATATGGGGAGGTACTAGCTCCAACTCGGTTTTACAGTGAAAACTGCAGGAACTTCAAACCGGCACTAGGAAACAGACTGAGAAACCAGAGTAAAAGTTTCTCCTGCAATCCGTTCCCTTTGAGCTAGATGAACGAACGTCTCTCCACTTGCTCATTTCTGAGAGATAAGTGTGTGTGAAAGCCGTACTTCACCTAGCTTGTTGGGAACACAAAGATTCTCTTTAGTTGCAAACTCCACCCCATACATATATATGGGTAGGTACTAGCTCCAACTCGGTTTTACAGTGAAAACTGCAGGAACTTCAAACCGGCACTAGGAAACAGACTGAGAAACCAGAGTAAAAGTTTCTCCTGCAACCCGTTCAATTTGTGCTAGATGAACGAAAGTCTCTCCACATGCTCAGTTCTGAGAGATAATTGTGTGTGAAAGCCGTCCTTCACCTAGCTTGTTGGGAACACAAAGTTTCTTTTTAGTTGCAAAATCCACTCCATACATATATATGGGGAGGTTCTAGCTCCAACTCGGTTTTACAGTGAAAACTGCCGGAACATCAAACCGGCTCTAAGAAACAGACTGAGAATCCAGAGTAAAAGTTTCTCCTGCAACTCGTTCCCTTTGTGCTAGATGAACGAACGACTCTCCACATGCTCGGTTCTGAGAGATAAGTGTGTGTGAAAGCCGTCCTTCACATAGCTTGTTGGGAACACAAAGTTTCTCATCAGTTGTAAACTCCACTCCATACATATTATGGGGAGGTACTAGCTCCAACTCGGTTTTACAGTGAAAACTGCAGGAACTTCAAACCGGCACTAGGAAACAGACTGAGAAACCAGAGTACAAGTTTCTCGTGCAACCCGTTCCCTTTGTGCTAGATGAAAGAACGTCTCTCCACATGCTCGGTTCTGAGAGATAAGTGTGTGTGAAAGCCTTCCTTTACCTAGCTTGTTGGGAACACAAAGATTCTCTTCAGTTGCAAACTCCACTCCATACATATCTATGAGGAGGTACTAGCTCCAACTCGGTTTTACAGTGAAAACTGCAGGAACTTCAAACTGGCACTAGGAATCAGAATGAGAAATCAGAGTAAAAGTTTCTCCTGCAACACGTTCCCTTTTTGCTAGATGAACGAACGTCTCTCCACATGCTCAGTTCTTAGAGATAAGTGTGGGTGAAAGCCTCCCTTCACCTTTCTTGTTGGGAACACAAAGATTCTTTTCAGTTGCAAACTCCAATCCATACATATATATGAGGAGGTACAAGCTCCAACTCGGATTTACAGTGAAAACTGCAGGAACTTCAAATCGGCACTAGGAAACAGACTGAGAAACCAGAGTAAATGTTTCTCCTGCAACCCGTTCCCTTTGTGCTAGATGAACGAACGTCTCTCCACATGCTCAGTTCTGAGAGATAAGTGTGTGTGAAAGCCGTACTTCACTTAGCTTGTTGGGAACACAAAGTTTCTCTTCAGTTGCAAACTCCACCCCATACATATATATGGGGAGGTACTAGCTCCAACTCGGTTTTACAGTGTAATCTGCAGGAACTTCAAACCGGCACTAGGAAACAGACTGAGAAACCAGAGTAAAAGTTTCTCCTGCAACTCGTTCTCTTTTTGCTAGATGAACGAACGTCTCTCCACATGCTAAGTTCTGAGAAATAAGTGTGTGTGAAAGCCGTACTTCACCTAGCTTGTTGGGAACACAAAGTTTCTCTTCAGTTGCAAACTCCACTCCATATATATTATGGGGAGGTACTAGCTCCAACTCGGTTTTACAGTGAAAACTGCAGGAACTTCAAACTGGCACTAGGAATCAGACTGAGAAATCAGAGTAAAAGTTTCTCCTGCAACACGTTCCATTTGTGCTAGATGAACGAACGTCTCTCCACATGCTCAGTTCTGAGAGATAAGTGTGTGTGAAAGCCGTTCTTCAACTAGCTTGTTGGGAACACAAAGTTTCTCTTCAGTTGCAAACTCCACTCCATACATATATAAGGGGAGGTACTAGCTCCAACTCGGCTTTACAGTGAAATCTGCAGGAACTTCAAACCGGCACTAGGAAAGAGATTGAGAAACCAGAGTAAAAGTTTCTCCTGCAACCCGTTCCCTTTGTGCTAGATGAACGAACGTCTCTCCACCTGCTCGTTTCTGAAAGATAAATGTGTGTGAAAGCCGTCCTTCACCTAACTTTTTGGGAACACAAAGATTTTTTCATTTGCAAACCCCACTCCATACATATATATGGGGAGGTACTAGCTCCAACTCGGTTTTACAGTGAAAACTGCAGGAACTTCAAACCGGCACTAGGAAACAGACTGAGAAACCAGAGTAAAAGTTTCTCCTGCAATCCGTTCCCTTTGAGCTAGATGAACGAACGTCTCTCCACTTGCTCATTTCTGAGAGATAAGTGTGTGTGAAAGCCGTACTTCACCTAGCTTGTTGGGAACACAAAGATTCTCTTTAGTTGCAAACTCCACCCCATACATATATATGGGTAGGTACTAGCTCCAACTCGGTTTTACAGTGAAAACTGCAGGAACTTCAAACCGGCACTAGGAAACAGACTGAGAAACCAGAGTAAAAGTTTCTCCTGCAACCCGTTCAATTTGTGCTAGATGAACGAAAGTCTCTCCACATGCTCAGTTCTGAGAGATAATTGTGTGTGAAAGCCGTCCTTCACCTAGCTTGTTGGGAACACAAAGTTTCTTTTTAGTTGCAAAATCCACTCCATACATATATATGGGGAGGTTCTAGCTCCAACTCGGTTTTACAGTGAAAACTGCCGGAACATCAAACCGGCTCTAAGAAACAGACTGAGAATCCAGAGTAAAAGTTTCTCCTGCAACTCGTTCCCTTTGTGCTAGATGAACGAACGACTCTCCACATGCTCGGTTCTGAGAGATAAGTGTGTGTGAAAGCCGTCCTTCACATAGCTTGTTGGGAACACAAAGTTTCTCATCAGTTGTAAACTCCACTCCATACATATTATGGGGAGGTACTAGCTCCAACTCGGTTTTACAGTGAAAACTGCAGGAACTTCAAACCGGCACTAGGAAACAGACTGAGAAACCAGAGTACAAGTTTCTCGTGCAACCCGTTCCCTTTGTGCTAGATGAAAGAACGTCTCTCCACATGCTCGGTTCTGAGAGATAAGTGTGTGTGAAAGCCTTCCTTTACCTAGCTTGTTGGGAACACAAAGATTCTCTTCAGTTGCAAACTCCACTCCATACATATCTATGAGGAGGTACTAGCTCCAACTCGGTTTTACAGTGAAAACTGCAGGAACTTCAAACTGGCACTAGGAATCAGAATGAGAAATCAGAGTAAAAGTTTCTCCTGCAACACGTTCCCTTTTTGCTAGATGAACGAACGTCTCTCCACATGCTCAGTTCTTAGAGATAAGTGTGGGTGAAAGCCTCCCTTCACCTTTCTTGTTGGGAACACAAAGATTCTTTTCAGTTGCAAACTCCAATCCATACATATATATGAGGAGGTACAAGCTCCAACTCGGATTTACAGTGAAAACTGCAGGAACTTCAAATCGGCACTAGGAAACAGACTGAGAAACCAGAGTAAATGTTTCTCCTGCAACCCGTTCCCTTTGTGCTAGATGAACGAACGTCTCTCCACATGCTCAGTTCTGAGAGATAAGTGTGTGTGAAAGCCGTACTTCACTTAGCTTGTTGGGAACACAAAGTTTCTCTTCAGTTGCAAACTCCACCCCATACATATATATGGGGAGGTACTAGCTCCAACTCGGTTTTACAGTGTAATCTGCAGGAAATTCAAACCGGCACTAGGAAACAGACTGAGAAACCAGAGTAAAAGTTTCTCCTGCAACTCGTTCTCTTTTTGCTAGATGAACGAACGTCTCTCCACATGCTAAGTTCTGAGAAATAAGTGTGTGTGAAAGCCGTACTTCACCTAGCTTGTTGGGAACACAAAGTTTCTCTTCAGTTGCAAACTCCACTCCATATATATTATGGGGAGGTACTAGCTCCAACTCGGTTTTACAGTGAAAACTGCAGGAACTTCAAACTGGCACTAGGAATCAGACTGAGAAATCAGAGTAAAAGTTTCTCCTGCAACACGTTCCATTTGTGCTAGATGAACGAACGTCTCTCCACATGCTCAGTTCTGAGAGATAAGTGTGTGTGAAAGCCGTTCTTCAACTAGCTTGTTGGGAACACAAAGTTTCTCTTCAGTTGCAAACTCCACTCCATACATATATAAGGGGAGGTACTAGCTCCAACTCGGCTTTACAGTGAAATCTGCAGGAACTTCAAACCGGCACTAGGAAAGAGATTGAGAAACCAGAGTAAAAGTTTCTCCTGCAACCCGTTCCCTTTGTGCTAGATGAACGAACGTCTCTCCACCTGCTCGTTTCTGAAAGATAAATGTGTGTGAAAGCCGTCCTTCACCTAACTTTTTGGGAACACAAAGATTTTTTCAGTTGCAAACACCACTCCATACATATATATGGGGAGGTACTAGCTCCAACTCGGTTTTACAGTGAAAACTGCAGGAACTTCAAACCGGCACTAGGAAACAGACTGAGAAACCAGAGTAAAAGTTTCTCCTGCAATCCGTTCCCTTTGAGCTAGATGAACGAACGTCTCTCCACTTGCTCATTTCTGAGAGATAAGTGTGTGTGAAAGCCGTACTTCACCTAGCTTGTTGGGAACACAAAGATTCTCTTTAGTTGCAAACTCCACCCCATACATATATATGGGTAGGTACTAGCTCCAACTCGGTTTTACAGTGAAAACTGCAGGAATTTCAAACCGGCACTAGGAAACAGACTGAGAAACCAGAGTAAAAGTTTCTCCTGCAACCCGTTCAATTTGTGCTAGATGAACGAAAGTCTCTCCACATGCTCAGTTCTGAGAGATAAGTGTGTGTGAAAGCCGTCCTTCACATAGCTTGTTGGGAACACAAAGTTTCTCATCAGTTGTAAACTCCACTCCATACATATTATGGGGAGGTACTAGCTCCAACTCGGTTTTACAGTGAAAACTGCAGGAACTTCAAACCGGCACTAGGAAACAGACTGAGAAACCAGAGTACAAGTTTCTACTGCAACCCGTTCCCTTTGTGCTAGATGAAAGAACGTCTCTCCACATGCTCGGTTCTGAGAGATAAGTGTGTGTGAAAGCCTTCCTTCACCTAGCTTGTTGGGAACACAAAGATTCTCTTCAGTTGCAAACTCCACTCCATACATATCTATGAGGAGGTACTAGCTCCAACTCGGTTTTACAGTGAAAACTGCAGGAACTTCAATCTGGCACTAGGAATCAGAATGAGAAATCAGAGTAAAAGTTTCTCCTGCAACACGTTCCCTTTTTGCTAGATGAACGAACGTCTATCCACATGCTCAGTTCTTAGAGATAAGTGTGGGTGAAAGCCTCCCTTCACCTTTCTTGTTGGGAACACAAAGATTCTCTTCAGTTGCAAACTCCAATCCATACATATATATGAGGAGGTACAAGCTCCAACTCGGATTTACAGTGAAAACTGCAGGAACTTCAAATCGGCACTAGGAAACAGACTGAGAAACCAGAGTAAATGTTTCTCCTGCAAACCGTTCCCTTTGTGCTAGATGAACGAACGTCTCTCCACATGCTCAGTTCTGAGAGATAACTGTGTGTGAAAGCCGTACTTCACTTAGCTTGTTGGGAACACAAAGTTTCTCTTCAGTTGCAAACTCCACCCCATACATATGTATGGGGAGGTACTAGCTCCAACTCGGTTTTACAGTGTAATCTGCAGGAACTTCAAACCGGCACTAGGAAACAGACTGAGAAACCAGAGTAAAAGTTTCTCCTGCAACTCGTTCTCTTTTTGCTAGATGAACGAACGTCTCTCCACATGCTAAGTTCTGAGAAATAAGTGAGTGTGAAAGCCGTACTTCACCTAGCTTGTTGGGAACACAAAGTTTCTCTTCAGTTGCAAACTCCACTCCATATATATTATGGGGAGGTACTAGCTCCAACTCGGTTTTACAGTGAAAACTGCAGGAACTTCAAACTGGCACTAGGAATCAGACTGAGAAATCAGAGTAAAAGTTTCTCCTGCAACCCGTTCCCTTTGTGCTAGATGAACGAACGTCTCTCCACCTGCTCGTTTCTGAAAGATAAATGTGTGTGAAAGCCGTCCTTCACCTAACTTTTTGGGAACACAAAGATTTTTTCATTTGCAAACCCCACTCCATACATATATATGGGGAGGTACTAGCTCCAACTCGGTTTTACAGTGAAAACTGCAGGAACTTCAAACCGGCACTAGGAAACAGACTGAGAAACCAGAGTAAAAGTTTCTCCTGCAATCCGTTCCCTTTCAGCTAGATGAACGAACGTCTCTCCACTTGCTCATTTCTGAGAGATAAGTGTGTGTGAAAGCCGTACTTCACCTAGCTTGTTGGGAACACAAAGATTCTCTTTAGTTGCAAACTCCACCCCATACATATATATGGGTAGGTACTAGCTCCAACTCGGTTTTACAGTGAAAACTGCAGGAACTTCAAACCGGCACTAGGAAACAGACTGAGAAACCAGAGTAAAAGTTTCTCCTGCAACCCGTTCAATTTGTGCTAGATGAACGAAAGTCTCTCCACATGCTCAGTTCTGAGAGATAATTGTGTGTGAAAGCCGTCCTTCACCTAGCTTGTTGGGAACACAAAGTTTCTTTTTAGTTGCAAAATCCACTCCATACATATATATGGGGAGGTTCTAGCTCCAACTCGGTTTTACAGTGAAAACTGCCGGAACATCAAACCGGCTCTAAGAAACAGACTGAGAATCCAGAGTAAAAGTTTCTCCTGCAACTCGTTCCCTTTGTGCTAGATGAACGAACGACTCTCCACATGCTCGGTTCTGAGAGATAAGTGTGTGTGAAAGCCGTCCTTCACATAGCTTGTTGGGAACACAAAGTTTCTCATCAGTTGTAAACTCCACTCCATACATATTATGGGGAGGTACTAGCTCCAACTCGGTTTTACAGTGAAAACTGCAGGAACTTCAAACCGGCACTAGGAAACAGACTGAGAAACCAGAGTACAAGTTTCTCGTGCAACCCGTTCCCTTTGTGCTAGATGAAAGAACGTCTCTCCACATGCTCGGTTCTGAGAGATAAGTGTGTGTGAAAGCCTTCCTTTACCTAGCTTGTTGGGAACACAAAGATTCTCTTCAGTTGCAAACTCCACTCCATACATATCTATGAGGAGGTACTAGCTCCAACTCGGTTTTACAGTGAAAACTGCAGGAACTTCAAACTGGCACTAGGAATCAGAATGAGAAATCAGAGTAAAAGTTTGTCCTGCAACACGTTCCCTTTTTGCTAGATGAACGAACGTCTCTCCACATGCTCAGTTCTTAGAGATAAGTGTGGGTGAAAGCCTCCCTTCACCTTTCTTGTTGGGAACACAAAGATTCTTTTCAGTTGCAAACTCCAATCCATACATATATATGAGGAGGTACAAGCTCCAACTCGGATTTACAGTGAAAACTGCAGGAACTTCAAATCGGCACTAGGAAACAGACTGAGAAACCAGAGTAAATGTTTCTCCTGCAACCCGTTCCCTTTGTGCTAGATGAACGAACGTCTCTCCACATGCTCAGTTCTGAGAGATAAGTGTGTGTGAAAGCCGTACTTCACTTAGCTTGTTGGGAACACAAAGTTTCTCTTCAGTTGCAAACTCCACCCCATACATATATATGGGGAGGTACTAGCTCCAACTCGGTTTTACAGTGTAATCTGCAGGAACTTCAAACCGGCACTAGGAAACAGACTGAGAAACCAGAGTAAAAGTTTCTCCTGCAACTCGTTCTCTTTTTGCTAGATGAACGAACGTCTCTCCACATGCTAAGTTCTGAGAAATAAGTGTGTGTGAAAGCCGTACTTCACCTAGCTTGTTGGGAACACAAAGTTTCTCTTCAGTTGCAAACTCCACTCCATATATATTATGGGGAGGTACTAGCTCCAACTCGGTTTTACAGTGAAAACTGCAGGAACTTCAAACTGGCACTAGGAATCAGACTGAGAAATCAGAGTAAAAGTTTCTCCTGCAACACGTTCCCTTTGTGCTAGATGAACGAACGTCTCTCCACATGCTCAGTTCTGAGAGATAAGTGTGTGTGAAAGCCGTTCTTCAACTAGCTTGTTGGGAACACAAAGTTTCTCTTCAGTTGCAAACTCCACTCCAAACATATAAATGAGGAGGTACTAGCTCCAACTCGGTTTTACAGTGAAAACTGCAGGAACTTCAAACCGGCACTAGGAATCAGACTGAGAAATCAGAGTAAAAGTTTCTCCTGCAACACGTTCCCTTTGTGCTAGATGAACCAACGTCTCTCCACATGCTCAGTTCTGAGAGATAAATGTGGGTGAAAGCATCCCTTCACCTATCTTGTTGGGAACACAAAGATTCTCTTCAGTTGCAAACACCAATCCATACATATATATGAGGAGGTACTAGCTCCAACTCGCTTTTACAGTGAAAACTGCATGAAATTCAAATCGGCACAAGGAAACAGACTGAGAAACCAGAGTAAAAGTTTCTCCTGCAACCCCTTCCCTTTGTGCTAGATGAACGAACGTCTCTCCACATGCTCAGTTCTGAGAGATAAGTGTGTGTGAAAGCCGTTCTTCAACTAGCTTGTTGGGAACACAAAGTTTCTCTTCAGTTGCAAACTCCACTCCACACATATATAAGGGGAGGTACTAGCTCCAACTCGGTTTTACAGTGAAATCTGCAGGAACTTCAAACCGGCACTAGGAAAGAGACTGAGAAACCAGAGTAAAAGTTTCTCCTGCAACCCGTTCCCTTTTTGCAAGATGAACAAACGTCTCTCCACCTGCTCAGATCTGAGAGATAAGTGTGTGTGAAAGCCGTCCTTCACCTAGCTTGTTGGGAACACAAAGTTTCTCTTCAGTTGCAAACTCCACTCCATACATATATAAGGGGAGGTACTAGCTCCAACTCGGTTTTACAGTGAAATCTGCAGGAACTTCAAACCGGCACTAGGAAAGAGATTGAGAAACCAGAGTAAAAGTTTCTCCTGCAACCCGTTCCCTTTGTGCTAGATGAACGAACGTCTCTCCACCTTCTCGGTTCTGAAAGATAAGTGTGTGTGAAAGCTGTCCTTCACCTAACTTTTTGGGAACACAAAGATTCTTTTCAGTTGCAAACCCCAATTCCATACATATATATGGGGAGGTACTAGCTCCAACTCGGTTTTACAGTGAAAACTGCAGGAACTTCAAACCGGCAATAGGAAACAGACTGAGAAACCAGAGTAAAAGTTTCTCCTGCAATCCGTTCCCTTTGAGCTAGATGAACGAACGTCTCTCCACTTGCTCATTTCTGAGAGATAAGTGTGTGTGAAAGCCGTACTTCACCTAGCTTGTTGGGAACACAAAGATTCTCTTTAGTTGCAAACTCCACCCCATACATATATATGTGGAGGTACTAGCTCCAACTCGGTTTTACAGTGAAAACTGCAGGAAATTCAAACCGGCACTAGGAAACAGACTGAGAAACCAGAGTAAATGTTTCTCCTGCTACCCGTTCCCTTTGTGCTAGATGAAAGAACGTCTCTCCACATGCTCGGTTCTGAGAGATAAGTGTGTGTGAAAGCCGTCCTTCACCTAGCTTGTTGGGAACACAAAGTTTCTCTTCAGTTGCAAACTCCACTCCATACATATATAAGGGGAGGTACTAGCTCCAACTCGGTTTTACAGTGAAATCTGCAGGAACTTCAAACCGGAACTAGGAAACAGGCTGAGAAACCAGAGTAAAATTTTCTCCTGCAACCCGTTCCCTTTGAGCTAGATGAACGAACGTCTCTCCACTTGCTCATTTCTGAGAGATAAGTGTGTGTGAATGCCGTACTTCACCTAGCTTGTTGGGAACACAAAGTTTCTCTTTAGTTGCAAACTCCACTCCATACATATATATGGGGAGGTTCTAGCTCCAACTCGGTTTTACAGTGAAAATTGCCTTAAATTCAAACCGGCTCTAGGAAACAGACTGAGAAACCAGAGTAAAAGTTTCTCCTGCAACCCGTTCCCTTTGTGCTAGATGAACGAACGACTCTCCACATGCTCGTTTCTGAGAGATAAGTGTGTGTGAAAGCCGTCCTTCACATAGCTTGTTGGGAACACAAAGTTTCTCTTCAGTAGTAAACTCCACTCCATACATATTATGGGGTGGTACTAGCTCCAACTCGGTTTTACAGTGAAAACTGCAGGAACTTCAAACCGGCACTAGGAAACAGACTGAGAAACCAGAGTAAAAGTTTCTCCTGCAACACGTTCCCTTTGTGCTAGATGAAAGAACGTCTCTCCACATGCTCGGTTCTGAGAGATAAGTGTGTGTGAAAGCCGTCCTTCAACTAGCTTGTTGGGAACAAAAAGTTTCTCTTCAGTTGCAAACCCCACTCCATACATATATATGGGGAGGTACTAGCTCCAACTCGGTTTTACAGTGATAAATGCAGGAACTTCAAACCGGCACTAGGAAACAGACTGAGAAACCAGAGTAAATATTCCTCCTGCAACCCGTTCCCTTTTTGCAAGGTGAACGAACGTCTCTCCACCTGCTCGGTTCTGAGAGATAATTGTGTGTGAAAGCCGTCCTTCACCTAGCTTGTTGGGAACACAAAGTTTCTCTTCAGTTGCAAACTCCACTCCATACATATATATGGGGAAATACTAGCTCAAACTCGGTTTTACAGTGAAAAATGCAGGAACTTCAAACCGGCACTAGGAAACAGACTGAGCAACCAGAGTAAAGATTTCTCCTGCAACCCGTTCCATTTGTGCTAGATGAACGAACGTCTCTCCACATGCTCAGATCTGAGAGATAAGTGTGTGTGAAAGCCGTCCTTCACCTAGCTTGTTGGGAACACAAAGTTTCTCTTCAGTTGCAAACTCCACTCCACACATATATAAGGGGAGGTACTAGCGCCAACTCGGTTTTACAGTGAAATCTGCAGGAACTTCAAACCGGCACTAGGAAAGAGACTGAGAAACCAGAGTAAAAGTTTCTCCTGCAACCCGTTCCCTTTGTGCTAGATGAACGAACGTCTCTCCACATGCTCGGTTCTGAGAGATAAGTGTGTGTGAAAGCCTTCTTTCTCCTAGCTTGTTGGGAACACAAAGTTTCTCTTTAGTTGCAAACTCCACTCCATACATATATATGGGGTGGTACTAGCTCCAACTCGGTTTTACAGTGAAAACTGCAGGAACTTCAAACCGGCACTAGGAAACAGACTGAGAAACCAGAGTAAAAGTTTCTCCTGCAACCCGTTCCCTTTGTGCTAGATGAAAGAACGTCTCTCCACATGCTCGGTTCTGAGAGATAAGTGTGTGTGAAACCGTCCTTCACCATGCTTGTTGGGAACACAAAGTTTCTCTTCAGTTGCAAACCCCACTCCATACATATATATGAGGAGGTACTAGCACCAACTCGGTTTTACTGTGATAAATGCAGGAACTTCAAACTGGCACTAGGAAACAGACTGAGAAACCAGAGTAAATGATTCTCCTGCAAACCGTTCCTTTGTGCTAGATGAACGAACGTCTCACCACAAGCTCAGTTCTGAGAGATAAGTGTGTGTGAAAGCCTTCCTTCACCTAGCTTGTTGGGAACACAAAGATTCTCTTCAGTTGCAAACTTCACTCCAAACATATAAATGAGGAGGTACTAGCTCCAACTCGGTTTTACAGTGAAAACTGCAGGAAATTCAAACCGGCACTAGGGATCAGACTGAGAAATCAGAGTAAAAGTTTCTCCTGCATCACGTTCCCTTTGTGCTAGATGAACGAACGTCTCTCCACATGCTCAGTTCTGAGAGATAAGTGTGGGTGAAAGCATCCCTTCACCTATCTTGTTGGGAACACAAAGATTCTCTTCAGTTGCAAACCCCAATCCATACATATATATGAGGAGGTACTAGCTCCAACTCGCTTTTAAAGTGAAAACTGCATGAAATTCAAATCGGCACTAGGAAACAGACTGAGAAACCAGAGTAAAAGTTTCTCCTGCAACCCCTTCCCTTTGTGCTAGATGAACGAAGTCTCTCCACATGCTCAGTTCTGAGAGATAAGTGTGTGTGAAAGCCGTACTTCACCTAGCTTGTTGGGAACACAAAGTTTCTCTTCAGTTGCAAACTCCACTCCATACATATATATGGGGAGGTACTAGCTCCAACTCGGTTTTACAGTGAAATCTGCAGGAACTTCAAACCGGCACTAGGAAAGAGACTGAGAAACCAGAGTTAAAGTTTCTCCTGCAACACGTTCCCTTTGTGCTAGATGAACGAACGTCTCTCCATATGCTCGGTTCTGAGAGATAAGTGTGTGTGAAAGCCGTCCTACGCCTAGCTTGTTGGGAACACAAAGTTTCTCTTCAATTGCAAACTCCAATCCATACATATATATGAGGAGATACTAGCTCCAACTCGGTTTTACAGTGAAAACTGCAGGAACTTCAAACCGGCACTAGGAAACAGACTGAGAATCCAGAGTAAAAGTTTCTCCTGCAAACCGTTCCCTTTGTGCTAGATGAACGAACGTCTCTCCACATGCTCAGTTCTGAGAGAAAACTGTGTGTGAAAGCCGTACTTCACCTAGCTTGTTGGGAACACAAAGTTTCTCTTCAATTGCAAACTCCACTCCATACATATATATGGGGAGGTACTAGCTCCAACTCGGTTTTACAGTGAAAACTGCAGGAAATTCAAACCGTCACTAGGAAACAGACTGAGAAACCAGAGTAAACGTTTGTCCTGCAACACGTTCCCTTTGTGCTAGATGAACGAACGTCTCTCCATATGCTCGGTTCTGAGAGATAAGTGTGTGTGAAAGCCGTCCTTCAGCTAGCTTGTTGGGAACACAAAGTTTCTTTTCAGTTGCAAACTCCACTCCATACATATATATGGGGAGGTACAAGCTCCAACTCGGTTTTACAGTGAAAACTGCAGGAACTTCAAACCGGCACTAGGAAACAAACTGAGAAACCAGAGTAAATGTTTCTCCTGCAACCCGTTCCCTTTTTGCAAGATGAACGAACGTCTCTCCACCTGCTCAGATCTGAGAGATAAGTGTGTGTGAAAGCCGTCCTTCACCTAGCTTGTTGGGAACACAAAGTTTCTCTTCAGTTGCAAACTCCACTCCATACATATATAAGGGGAGGTACTAGCTCCAACTCGGTTTTACAGTGAAATCTGCAGGAACTTCAAACCGGCACTAGGAAAGAGATTGAGAAACCAGAGTAAAAGTTTCTCCTGCAACCCGTTCCCTTTGTGCTAGATGAACGAACGTCTCTCCACCTGCTCGTTTCTGAAAGATAAATGTGTGTGAAAGCCGTCCTTCACCTAACTTTTTGGGAACACAAAGATTTTTTCAGTTGCAAACCCCACTCCATACATATATATGGGGAGGTACTAGCTCCAACTCGGTTTTACAGTGAAAACTGCAGGAACTTCAAACCGGCACTAGGAAAGAGACTGAGAAACCAGAGTAAAAGTTTCTCCTGCAATCCGTTCCCTTTGAGCTAGATGAACGAACGTCTCTCCACTTGCTCATTTCTGAGAGATAAGTGTGTGTGAAAGCCGTACTTCACCTAGCTTGTTGGGAACACAAAGATTCTCTTTAGTTGCAAACTCCACCCCATACATATATATGGGTAGGTACTAGCTCCAACTCGGTTTTACAGTGAAAACTGCAGGAATTTCAAACCGGCACTAGGAAACAGACTGAGAAACCAGAGTAAAAGTTTCTCCTGCAACCCGTTCAATTTGTGCTAGATGAAAGAAAGTCTCTCCACATGCTCAGTTCTGAGAGATAAGTGTGTGTGAAAGCCGTCCTTCACATAGCTTGTTGGGAACACAAAGTTTCTCATCAGTTGTAAACTCCACTCCATACATATTATGGGGAGGTACTAGCTCCAACTCGGTTTTACAGTGAAAACTGCAGGAACTTCAAACCGGCACTAGGAAACAGACTGAGAAACCAGAGTACAAGTTTCTACTGCAACCCGTTCCCTTTGTGCTAGATGAAAGAACGTCTCTCCATATGCTCGATTCTGAGAGATAAGTGTGTGTGAAAGCCGTCCTTCACCTAGCTTGTTGGGAACACAAAGTTTCTCTTCAGTTGCAAACTCCACTCCATACATATATAAGGGGAGGTACTAGCTCCAACTCGGTTTTACAGTGAAAACTGCAGGAACTTCAAACTGGCACATGGAAATAGACTGAGAAACCAGAGTAAAATTTCTCCTGCAACCCGTTCAATTTGCTAGATGAACGAACGTCTATCCACATGCTCATTTCTGAGAGATAAGTGTGTGTGAAAGCCGTCCTTCACCTAGCTTGTTGGGAACACAAAGTTTCTTTTTAGTTGAAAACTCCACTCCATACATATATATGGGAATGTTCTAGCTCCAACTCGGTTTTATAGTGAAAACGGCAGGAACTTCAAACCGGCACTAGGAAACAGACTGAGAAACCAGAGTAAAAGTTTCTCCTGCAACCAGTTCCCTTTGTGCTAGATGAACGAACGTCTCTCCACATGCTCAGTTCTGAGAGATAAGTGTGGGTGAAAGCCTCCCTTCACCTATCTTGTTGGGAACAGAAAGATTCTCTTCAGTTGCAAACTCCAATCCATACATATATATGAGGAGGTACAAGCTCCAACACGGTTTTACAGTGAAAACTGCAGGAACTTCAAATCGGCACTAGGAAACAGACTGAGAAACCAGAGTAAATGTTTCACCTGCAACCCGTTCCCTTTGTGCTAGATGAACGAACGTCTCTCCACATGCTCAGTTCTGAGAGATAAGTGTGTGTGAAAGCCGTACTTCACTTAGCTAGTTGGGAACACAAAGTTTCTCTTCAGTTGCAAACACCACTCCATACATATATATGGGGAGGTACTAGCTCCAACTCGGTTTTACAGTGAAATCTGCAGGAACTTCAAACCGGCACTAGGAAAGAGACTGAGAAACCAGAGTAAAAGTTTCTCCTGCAACTCGTTCCCTTTGTGCTAGATGAACGAACGTCTCTCCACATGCTCAGTTCTGAGAGATAAGTGTGGGTGAAAGCCTTCCTTCACCTATCTTGTTGGGAACACAAAGAATCTCTTCAGTTGCCAACTCCAATCCATACATATATATGGGGAGGTACTAGCTCCAACTCGGTTTTACTGTGAAATCTGCAGGAACTTCAAACCGGCACTATGAATCAGACTGAGAAACCAGAGTAAAAGTTTCCCCTGCAACACGTTCCTTTGTGCTAGATGAACGAACGTCTCTCCATATGCTCGGTTCTGAGAGATAAGTGTGTGTGAAAGCCGTCCTTCACATAGCTTGTTGGGAACACAAAGTTTCTCTTCAGTTGTAAACTCCACTCCATACATATTATGGGGAGGTACTAGCTCCAACTCGGTTTTACAGTGAAATCTGCAGGAACTTCAAACCGGCACTAGGAAACAGACTGAGAAACCAGAGTATAAGTTTCTCCTGCAACCCGCTCCCTTTGTGCTAGATGAAAAACGTCTCTCCACATGCTCGGTTCTGAGAGATAAGTGTGTGTGAAAGCCTTCCTTCACCTAGCTTGTTGGGAACACAAAGATTCTCTTCAATTGCAAACACCAATCCATACATATATATGAGGAGGTACTAGCTCCAACTCGGTTTTACAGTGAAAACTGCAGGAACTTCAAACCGGCACTAGGAAACAGACTGAGAAACCAGAGTAAATATTCCTCCTGCAACCCGTTCCCTTTTTGCAAGATGAACGAACGTCTCTCCACATGCTCGGTTCTGAGAGATAAGTGTGTGTGAAAGCCGTCCTTCACCTAGCTTGTTGGGAACACAAAGTTTCTCTTCATTTGCAAACTCCACTCCATACATATATATGGGGAAGTACTAGCTCAAACTCTGTTTTACAGTGAAAAATGCAGGAAATTCAAACCGGCACTAGGAAACAGACTGAGCAACAAGAGTAAAGATTTCTCCTGCAACCCGTTCCATTTGTGCTAGATGAACGAACGTCTCTCCACATGCTCAGATCTGAGAGATAAGTGTGTGTGAAAGCCGTCCTTCACCTAGCTTGTTGGGAACACAAAGATTCTCTTCAGTTGCAAACTCCACTCCACACATATATAAGGGGAGGTACTAGCTCCAACTCGGTTTTACAGTGAAATCTGCAGGAACTTCAAACCGGCACTAGGAAAGAGACTGAGAAACCAGAGTAAAAGTTTTTCCTGCAACCCGTTCCCTTTGTGCTAGATGAACGAACGTCTCTCCACATGCTCGGTTCTGAGAGATAAGTGTGTGTGAAAGCCTTCTTTCTCCTAACTTGATGGGAACACAAAGTTTCTCTTTAGTTGCAAACTCCACTCCATACATATATATGGGGAGGTACTAGCTCCAACTCGGTTTTACAGTGAAAACTGCAGGAACTTCAAACCGGCACTAGGAAACAGACTGAGAAACTAGAGTAAAAGTTTCTCCTGCAACCCGTTCCCTTTGTGGTAGATGAAAGAACGTCTCTCCACATGCTCGGTTCTGAGAGATAAATGTGTGTGAAAGCCGTCTTTCACCTTGCTTGTTGGGAACACAAAGTTTCTCTTCAGTTGCAAACTCCACTCCATACATATATATGAGGAGGTACTAGCACCAACTCGGTTTTACAGTGATAAATGCAGGAACTTCAAACCGGCACTAGGAAACAGACTGAGAAACCAGAGTAAATGTTTCTCCTGCAAACCGTTCCTTTGTGCTAGATGAACGAACGTCTCTCCACATGCTCAGTTCTGAGAGATAAGTGTGTGTGAAAGCCTTCCTTCACCTAGCTTGTTGGGAACACAAAGATTCTCTTCAGTTGCAAACTCCACTCCAAACATATAAATGAGGAGGTACTAGCTCCAACTCGGTTTTACAGTGAAAACTGCAGGAACTTCAAACCGGCACTAGGAATCAGACTGAGAAATCAGAGTAAAAGTTTCTCCTGCAACACGTTCCCTTTGTGCTAGATGAACCAACGTCTCTCCACATGCTCAGTTCTGAGAGATAAATGTGGGTGAAAGCATCCCTTCACCTATCTTGTTGGGAACACAAAGATTCTCTTCAGTTGCAAACACCAATCCATACATATATATGAGGAGGTACTAGCTCCAACTCGCTTTTACAGTGAAAACTGCATGAAATTCAAATCGGCACAAGGAAACAGACTGAGAAACCAGAGTAAAAGTTTCTCCTGCAACCCCTTCCCTTTGTGCTAGATGAACGAACGTCTCTCCACATGCTCAGTTCTGAGAGATAAGTGTGTGTGAAAGCCGTTCTTCAACTAGCTTGTTGGGAACACAAAGTTTCTCTTCAGTTGCAAACTCCACTCCACACATATATAAGGGGAGGTACTAGCTCCAACTCGGTTTTACAGTGAAATCTGCAGGAACTTCAAACCGGCACTAGGAAAGAGACTGAGAAACCAGAGTAAAAGTTTCTCCTGCAACCCGTTCCCTTTTTGCAAGATGAACAAACGTCTCTCCACCTGCTCAGATCTGAGAGATAAGTGTGTGTGAAAGCCGTCCTTCACCTAGCTTGTTGGGAACACAAAGTTTCTCTTCAGTTGCAAACTCCACTCCATACATATATAAGGGGAGGTACTAGCTCCAACTCGGTTTTACAGTGAAATCTGCAGGAACTTCAAACCGGCACTAGGAAAGAGATTGAGAAACCAGAGTAAAAGTTTCTCCTGCAACCCGTTCCCTTTGTGCTAGATGAACGAACGTCTCTCCACCTTCTCGGTTCTGAAAGATAAGTGTGTGTGAAAGCTGTCCTTCACCTAACTTTTTGGGAACACAAAGATTCTTTTCAGTTGCAAACTCAACTTCATACATATATATGGGGAGGTACTAGCTCCAACTCGGTTTTACAGTGAAAACTGCAGGAACTTCAAACCGGCAATAGGAAACAGACTGAGAAACCAGAGTAAAAGTTTCTCCTGCAATCCGTTCCCTTTGAGCTAGATGAACGAACGTCTCTCCACTTGCTCATTTCTGAGAGATAAGTGTGTGTGAAAGCCGTACTTCACCTAGCTTGTTGGGAACACAAAGATTCTCTTTAGTTGCAAACTCCACCCCATACATATATATGTGGAGGTACTAGCTCCAACTCGGTTTTACAGTGAAAACTGCAGGAACTTCAAACCGGCACTAGGAAACAGACTGAGAAACAGGAGTAAATGTTTCTCCTGCAACCCGTTCCCTTTGTGCTAGATGAAAGAACGTCTCTCCACATGCTCGGTTCTGAGAGATAAGTGTGTGTGAAAGCCGTCCTTCACCTAGCATGTTGGGAACACAAAGTTTCTCTTCAGTTGCAAACTCCACTCCATACATATATAAGGGGAGGTACTAGCTCCAACTCGGTTTTACAGTGAAATCTGCAGGAACTTCAAACCGGAACTAGGAAACAGGCTGAGAAACCAGAGTAAAATTTTCTCCTGCAACCCGTTCCCTTTGAGCTAGATGAACGAACGTCTCTCCACTTGCTCATTTCTGAGAGATAAGTGTGTGTGAATGCCGTACTTCACCTAGCTTGTTGGGAACACAAAGTTTCTCTTTAGTTGCAAACTCCACTCCATACATATATATGGGGAGGTTCTAGCTCCAACTCGGTTTTACAGTGAAAATTGCCTTAAATTCAAACCGGCTCTAGGAAACAGACTGAGAAACCAGAGTAAAAGTTTCACCTGCAACCCGTTCCCTTTGTGCTAGATGAACGAACGACTCTCCACATGCTCGTTTCTGAGAGATAAGTGTGTGTGAAATCCGTCCTTCACATAGCTTGTTGGGAACACAAAGTTTCTCTTCAGTAGTAAACTCCACTCCATACATATTATGGGGTGGTACTAGCTCCAACTCGGTTTTACAGTGAAAACTGCAGGAACTTCAAACCGGCACTAGGAAACAGACTGAGAAACCAGAGTAAAAGTTTCTCCTGCAAAACGTTCCCTTTGTGCAAGATGAAAGAACGTCTCTCCACATGCTCGGTTCTGAGAGATAAGTGTGTGTGAAAGCCGTCCTTCAACTAGCTTGTTGGGAACACAAAGTTTCTCTTCAGTTGCAAACCCCACTCCATACATATATATGGGGAGGTACTAGCTCCAACTCGGTTTTACAGTGATAAATGCAGGAACTTCAAACCGGCACTAGGAAACAGACTGAGAAACCAGAGTAAATATTCCTCCTGCAACCCGTTCCCTTTTTGCAAGATGAACGAACGTCTCTCCACCTGCTCGGTTCTGAGAGATAATTGTGTGTGAAAGCCGTCCTTCACCTAGCTTGTTGGGAACACAAAGTTTCTCTTCAGTTGCAAACTCCACTCCATACATATATATGGGGAAGTACTAGCTCAAACTCGGTTTTACAGTGAAAAATGCAGGAACTTCAAACCGGCACTAGGAAACAGACTGAGCAACCAGAGTAAAGATTTCTCCTGCAACCCGTTCCATTTGTGCTAGATGAACGAACGTCTCTCCACATGCTCAGATCTGAGAGATAAGTGTGTGTGAAAGCCGTCCTTCACCTAGCTTGTTGGGAACACAAAGTTTCTCTTCAGTTGCAAACTCCACTCCACACATATATAAGGGGAGGTACTAGCTCCAACTCGGTTTTACAGTGAAATCTGCAGGAACTTCAAACCGGCACTAGGAAAGAGACTGAGAAACCAGAGTAAAAGTTTCTCCTGCAACCCGTTCCCTTTGTGCTAGATGAACGAACGTCTCTCCACATGCTCGGTTCTGAGAGATAAGTGTGTGTGAAAGCCTTCTTTCTCCTAGCTTGTTGGGAACACAAAGTTTCTCTTTAGTTGCAAACTCCACTCCATACATATATATGGGGTGGTACTAGCTCCAACTCGGTTTTACAGTGAAAACTGCAGGAACTTCAAACCGGCACTAGGAAACAGACTGAGAAACCAGAGTAAAAGTTTCTCCTGCAACCCGTTCCCTTTGTGCTAGATGAAAGAACGTCTCTCCACATGCTCGGTTCTGAGAGATAAGTGTGTGTGAAACCGTCCTTCACCATCCTTGTTGGGAACACAAAGTTTCTCTTCAGTTGCAAACCCCACTCCATACATATATATGAGGAGGTACTAGCACCAACTCGGTTTTACTGTGATAAATGCAGGAACTTCAAACTGGCACTAGGAAACAGACTGAGAAACCAGAGTAAATGATTCTCCTGCAAACCGTTCCTTTGTGCTAGATGAACGAACGTCTCACCACAAGCTCAGTTCTGAGAGATAAGTGTGTGTGAAAGCCTTCCTTCACCTAGCTTGTTGGGAACACAAAGATTCTCTTCAGTTGCAAACTTCACTCCAAACATATTAATGAGGGGGTACTAGCTCCAACTCGGTTTTACAGTGAAAACTGCAGGAAATTCAAACCGGCACTAGGAATCAGACTGAGAAATCAGAGTAAAAGTTTCTCCTGCAACACGTTCCCTTTGTGCTAGATGAACGAACGTCTCTCCACATGCTCAGTTCTGAGAGATAAGTGTGGGTGAAAGCATCCCTTCACCTATCTTGTTGGGAACACAAAGATTCTCTTCAGTTGCAAACCCCAATTCATACATATATATGAGGAGGTACAAGCTCCAACTCGCTTTTAAAGTGAAAACTGCATGAAATTCAAATCGGCACTAGGAAACAGACTGAGAAACCAGAGTAAAAGTTTCTCCTGCAACCCCTTCCATTTGTGCTAGATGAACGAAGTCTCTCCACATGCTCAGTTCTGAGAGATAAGTGTGTGTGAAAGCCGTACTTCACCTAGCTTGTTGGGAACACAAAGTTTCTCTTCAGTTGCAAACTCCACTCCATACATATATATGGGGAGGTACTAGCTCCAACTCGGTTTTACAGTGAAATCTGCAGGAACTTCAAACCGGCACTAGGAAAGAGACTGAGAAACCAGAGTTAAAGTTTCTCCTGCAACACGTTCCCTTTGTGCTAGATGAACGAACGTCTCTCCATATGCTCGGTTCTGAGAGATAAGTGTGTGTGAAAGCCGTCCTACGCCTAGCTTGTTGGGAACACAAAGTTTCTCTTCAATTGCAAACTCCAATCCATACATATATATGAGGAGATACTAGCTCCAACTCGGTTTTACAGTGAAAACTGCAGGAACTTCAAACCGGCACTAGGAAACAGACTGAGAATCCAGAGTAAAAGTTTCTCCTGCAAACCGTTCCCTTTGTGCTAGATGAACGAACGTCTCTCCACATGCTCAGTTCTGAGAGAAAACTGTGTGTGAAAGCCGTACTTCACTTAGCTTGTTGGGAACACAAAGTTTCTCTTCAATTGCAAACTCCACTCCATACATATATATGGGGAGGTACTAGCTCCAACTCGGTTTTACAGTGAAAACTGCAGGAAATTCAAACCGTCACTAGGAAACAGACTGAGAAACCAGAGTAAACGTTTGTCCTGCAACACGTTCCCTTTGTGCTAGATGAACGAACGTCTCTCCATATGCTCGGTTCTGAGAGATAAGTGTGTGTGAAAGCCGTCCTTCAGCTAGCTTGTTGGGAACACAAAGTTTCTTTTCAGTTGCAAACTCCACTCCATACATATATATGGGGAGGTACAAGCTCCAACTCGGTTTTACAGTGAAAACTGCAGGAACTTCAAACCGGCACTAGGAAACAAACTGAGAAACCAGAGTAAATGTTTCTCCTGCAACCCGTTCCCTTTTTGCAAGATGAACGAACGTCTCTCCACCTGCTCAGATCTGAGAGATAAGTGTGTGTGAAAGCCGTCCTTCACCTAGCTTGTTGGGAACACAAAGTTTCTCTTCAGTTGCAAACTCCACTCCATACATATATAAGGGGAGGTACTAGCTCCAACTCGGCTTTACAGTGAAATCTGCAGGAACTTCAAACCGGCACTAGGAAAGAGATTGAGAAACCAGAGTAAAAGTTTCTCCTGCAACCCGTTCCCTTTGTGCTAGATGAACGAACGTCTCTCCACCTGCTCGTTTCTGAAAGATAAATGTGTGTGAAAGCCGTCCTTCACCTAACTTTTTGGGAACACAAAGATTTTTTCAGTTGCAAACCCCACTCCATACATATATATGGGGAGGTACTAGCTCCAACTCGGTTTTACAGTGAAAACTGCAGGAACTTCAAACCGGCACTAGGAAACAGACTGAGAAACCAGAGTAAAAGTTTCTCCTGCAATCCGTTCCCTTTGAGCTAGATGAACGAACGTCTCTCCACTTGCTCATTTCTGAGAGATAAGTGTGTGTGAAAGCCGTACTTCACCTAGCTTGTTGGGAACACAAAGATTCTCTTTAGTTGCAAACTCCACCCCATACATATATATGGGTAGGTACTAGCTCCAACTCGGTTTTACAGTGAAAACTGCAGGAATTTCAAACCGGCACTAGGAAACAGACTGAGAAACCAGAGTAAAAGTTTCTCCTGCAACCCGTTCAATTTGTGCTAGATGAACGAAAGTCTCTCCACATGCTCAGTTCTGAGAGATAAGTGTGTGTGAAAGCCGTCCTTCACATAGCTTGTTGGGAACACAAAGTTTCTCATCAGTTGTAAACTCCACTCCATACATATTATGGGGAGGTACTAGCTCCAACTCGGTTTTACAGTGAAAACTGCAGGAACTTCAAACCGGCACTAGGAAACAGACTGAGAAACCAGAGTACAAGTTTCTACTGCAACCCGTTCCCTTTGTGCTAGATGAAAGAACGTCTCTCCACATGCTCGGTTCTGAGAGATAAGTGTGTGTGAAAGCCTTCCTTCACCTAGCTTGTTGGGAACACAAAGATTCTCTTCAGTTGCAAACTCCACTCCATACATATCTATGAGGAGGTACTAGCTCCAACTCGGTTTTACAGTGAAAACTGCAGGAACTTCAATCTGGCACTAGGAATCAGAATGAGAAATCAGAGTAAAAGTTTCTCCTGCAACACGTTCCCTTTTTGCTAGATGAACGAACGTCTATCCACATGCTCAGTTCTTAGAGATAAGTGTGGGTGAAAGCCTCCCTTCACCTTTCTTGTTGGGAACACAAAGATTCTCTTCAGTTGCAAACTCCAATCCATACATATATATGAGGAGGTACAAGCTCCAACTCGGATTTACAGTGAAAACTGCAGGAACTTCAAATCGGCACTAGGAAACAGACTGAGAAACCAGAGTAAATGTTTCTCCTGCAAACCGTTCCCTTTGTGCTAGATGAACGAACGTCTCTCCACATGCTCAGTTCTGAGAGATAAGTGTGTGTGAAAGCCGTACTTCACTTAGCTTGTTGGGAACACAAAGTTTCTCTTCAGTTGCAAACTCCACCCCATACATATGTATGGGGAGGTACTAGCTCCAACTCGGTTTTACAGTGTAATCTGCAGGAACTTCAAACCGGCACTAGGAAACAGACTGAGAAACCAGAGTAAAAGTTTCTCCTGCAACTCGTTCTCTTTTTGCTAGATGAACGAACGTCTCTCCACATGCTAAGTTCTGAGAAATAAGTGAGTGTGAAAGCCGTACTTCACCTAGCTTGTTGGGAACACAAAGTTTCTCTTCAGTTGCAAACTCCACTCCATATATATTATGGGGAGGTACTAGCTCCAACTCGGTTTTACAGTGAAAACTGCAGGAACTTCAAACTGGCACTAGGAATCAGACTGAGAAATCAGAGTATAAGTTTCTCCTGCAACCCGTTCCCTTTGTGCTAGATGAACGAACGTCTCTCCACCTGCTCGTTTCTGAAAGATAAATGTGTGTGAAAGCCGTCCTTCACCTAACTTTTTGGGAACACAAAGATTTTTTCATTTGCAAACCCCACTCCATACATATATATGGGGAGGTACTAGCTCCAACTCGGTTTTACAGTGAAAACTGCAGGAACTTCAAACCGGCACTAGGAAACAGACTGAGAAACCAGAGTAAAAGTTTCTCCTGCAATCCGTTCCCTTTGAGCTAGATGAACGAACGTCTCTCCACTTGCTCATTTCTGAGAGATAAGTGTGTGTGAAAGCCGTACTTCACCTAGCTTGTTGGGAACACAAAGATTCTCTTTAGTTGCAAACTCCACCCCATACATATATATGGGTAGGTACTAGCTCCAACTCGGTTTTACAGTGAAAACTGCAGGAACTTCAAACCGGCACTAGGAAACAGACTGAGAAACCAGAGTAAAAGTTTCTCCTGCAACCCGTTCAATTTGTGCTAGATGAACGAAAGTCTCTCCACATGCTCAGTTCTGAGAGATAATTGTGTGTGAAAGCCGTCCTTCACCTAGCTTGTTGGGAACACAAAGTTTCTTTTTAGTTGCAAAATCCACTCCATACATATATATGGGGAGGTTCTAGCTCCAACTCGGTTTTACAGTGAAAACTGCCGGAACATCAAACCGGCTCTAAGAAACAGACTGAGAATCCAGAGTAAAAGTTTCTCCTGCAACTCGTTCCCTTTGTGCTAGATGAACGAACGACTCTCCACATGCTCGGTTCTGAGAGATAAGTGTGTGTGAAAGCCGTCCTTCACATAGCTTGTTGGGAACACAAAGTTTCTCATCAGTTGTAAACTCCACTCCATACATATTATGGGGAGGTACTAGCTCCAACTCGGTTTTACAGTGAAAACTGCAGGAACTTCAAACCGGCACTAGGAAACAGACTGAGAAACCAGAGTACAAGTTTCTCGTGCAACCCGTTCCCTTTGTGCTAGATGAAAGAACGTCTCTCCACATGCTCGGTTCTGAGAGATAAGTGTGTGTGAAAGCCTTCCTTTACCTAGCTTGTTGGGAACACAAAGATTCTCTTCAGTTGCAAACTCCACTCCATACATATCTATGAGGAGGTACTAGCTCCAACTCGGTTTTACAGTGAAAACTGCAGGAACTTCAAACTGGCACTAGGAATCAGAATTAGAAATCAGAGTAAAAGTTTCTCCTGCAACACGTTCCCTTTTTGCTAGATGAACGAACGTCTCTCCACATGCTCAGTTCTTAGAGATAAGTGTGGGTGAAAGCCTCCCTTCACCTTTCTTGTTGGGAACACAAAGATTCTTTTCAGTTGCAAACTCCAATCCATACATATATATGAGGAGGTACAAGCTCCAACTCGGATTTACAGTGAAAACTGCAGGAACTTCAAATCGGCACTAGGAAAAAGACTGAGAAACCAGAGTAAATGTTTCTCCTGCAACCCGTTCCCTTTGTGCTAGATGAACGAACGTCTCTCCACATGCTCAGTTCTGAGAGATAAGTGTGTGTGAAAGCCGTACTTCACTTAGCTTGTTGGGAACACAAAGTTTCTCTTCAGTTGCAAACTCCACCCCATACATATATATGGGGAGGTACTAGCTCCAACTCGGTTTTACAGTGTAATCTGCAGGAACTTCAAACCGGCACTAGGAAACAGACTGAGAAACCAGAGTAAAAGTTTCTCCTGCAACTCGTTCTCTTTTTGCTAGATGAACGAACGTCTCTCCACATGCTAAGTTCTGAGAAATAAGTGTGTGTGAAAGCCGTACTTCACCTAGCTTGTTGGGAACACAAAGTTTCTCTTCAGTTGCAAACTCCACTCCATATATATTATGGGGAGGTACTAGCTCCAACTCGGTTTTACAGTGAAAACTGCAGGAACTTCAAACTGGCACTAGGAATCAGACTGAGAAATCAGAGTAAAAGTTTCTCCTGCAACACGTTCCCTTTGTGCTAGATGAACGAACGTCTCTCCACATGCTCAGTTCTGAGAGATAAGTGTGTGTGAAAGCCGTTCTTCAACTAGCTTGTTGGGAACACAAAGTTTCTCTTCAGTTGCAAACTCCACTCCACACATATATAAGGGGAGGTACTAGCTCCAACTCGGTTTTACAGTGAAATCTGCAGGAACTTCAAACCGGCACTAGGAAAGAGACTGAGAAACCAGAGTAAAAGTTTCTCCTGCAACCCGTTCCCTTTTTGCAAGATGAACAAACGTCTCTCCACCTGCTCAGATCTGAGAGATAAGTGTGTGTGAAAGCCGTCCTTCACCTAGCTTGTTGGGAACACAAAGTTTCTCTTCAGTTGCAAACTCCACTCCATACATATATAAGGGGAGGTACTAGCTCCAACTCGGTTTTACAGTGAAATCTGCAGGAACTTCAAACTGGCACTAGGAAAGAGATTGAGAAACCAGAGTAAAAGTTTCTCCTGCAACCCGTTCCCTTTGTGCTAGATGAACGAACGTCTCTCCACCTTCTCGGTTCTGAAAGATAAGTGTGTGTGAAAGCTGACCTTCACCTAACTTTTTGGGAACACAAAGATTCTTTTCAGTTGCAAACCCCAATTCCATACATATATATGGGGAGGTACTAGCTCCAACACGGTTTTACAGTGAAAACTGCAGGAACTTCAAACCGGCAATAGGAAACAGACTGAGAAACCAGAGTAAAAGTTTCTCCTGCAATCCGTTCCCTTTGAGCTAGATGAACGAACGTCTCTCCACTTGCTCATTTCTGAGAGATAAGTTTGTGTGAAAGCCGTACTTCACCTAGCTTGTTGGGAACACAAAGATTCTCTTTAGTTGCAAACTCCACCCCATACATATATATGTGGAGGTACTAGCTCCAACTCGGTTTTACAGTGAAAACTGCAGGAACTTCAAACCGGCACTAGGAAACAGACTGAGAAACCAGAGTAAATGTTTCTCCTGCAACCCGTTCCCTTTGTGCTAGATGAAAGAACGTCTCTCCACATGCTCGGTTCTGAGAGATAAGTGTGTGTGAAAGCCGTCCTTCACCTAGCTTGTTGGGAACACAAAGTTTCTCTTCAGTTGCAAACTCCACTCCATACATATATAACGGGAGGTACTAGCTCCAACTCGGTTTTACAGTGAAATCTGCAGGAACTTCAAACCGGAACTAGGAAACAGGCTGAGAAACCAGAGTAAAATTTTCTCCTGCAACCCGTTCCCTTTGAGCTAGATGAACGAACGTCTCTCCACTTGCTCATTTCTGAGAGATAATTGTGTGTGAATGCCGTACTTCACCTAGCTTGTTGGGAACACAAAGTTTCTCTTTAGTTGCAAACTCCACTCCATACGTATATATGGGGAGGTTCTAGCTCCAACTCGGTTTTACAGTGAAAATTGCCTTAAATTCAAACCGGCTCTAGGAAACAGACTGAGAAACCAGAGTAAAAGTTTCTCCTGCAACCCGTTCCCTTTGTGCTAGATGAACGAACGACTCTCCACATGCTCGTTTCTGAGAGATAAGTGTGTGTGAAAGCCGTCCTTCACATAGCTTGTTGGGAACACAAAGTTTCTCTTCAGTAGTAAACTCCACTCCATACATATTATGGGGTGGTACTAGCTCCAACTCGGTTTTACAGTGAAAACTGCAGGAACTTCAAACCGGCACTAGGAAACAGACTGAGAAACCAGAGTAAAAGTTTCCCCTGCAACACGTTCCCTTTGTGCTAGATGAAAGAACGTCTCTCCACATGATCGGTTCTGAGAGATAAGTGTGTGTGAAAGCCGTCCTTCAACTAGCTTGTTGGGAACACAAAGTTTCTCTTCAGTTGCAAACCCCACTCCATACATATATATGGGGAGGTACTAGCTCCAACTCGGTTTTACAGTGATAAATGCAGGAACTTCAAACCGGCACTAGGAAACAGACTGAGAAACCAGAGTAAATATTCCTCCTGCAACCCGTTCCCTTTTTGCAAGATGAACGAACGTCTCTCCACCTGCTCGGTTCTGAGAGATAATTGTGTGTGAAAGCCGTCCTTCACCTAGCTTGTTGGGAACACAAAGTTTCTCTTCAGTTGCAAACTCCACTCCACACATATATAAGGGGAGGTACTAGCTCCAACTCGGTTTTACAGTGAAATCTGCAGGAACTTCAAACCGGCACTAGGAAAGAGACTGAGAAACCAGAGTAAAAGTTTCTCCTGAAACCCGTTCCCTTTGTGCTAGATGAACGAACGTCTCTCCACATGCTCGGTTCTGAGAGATAAGTGTGTGTGAAAGCCTTCTTTCTCCTAGCTTGTTGGGAACACAAAGTTTCTCTTTAGTTGCAAACTCCACTCCATACATATATATGGGGTGGTACTAGCTCCAACTCGGTTTTACAGTGATAACTGCAGGAACTTCAAACCGGCACTAGGATACAGACTGAGAAACCAGAGTAAAAGTTTCTCCTGCAACCCGTTCCCTTTGTGCTAGATGAAAGAACGTCTCTCCACATGCTCGGTTCTGAGAGATAAGTGTGTGTGAAACCGTCCTTCACCATGCTTGTTGGGAACACAAAGTTTCTCTTCAGTTGCAAACCCCACTCCATACATATATATGAGGAGGTACTAGCACCAACTCGGTTTTACTGTGATAAATGCAGGAACTTCAAACTGGCACTAGGAAACAGACTGAGAAACCAGAGTAAATGATTCTCCTGCAAACCGTTCCTTTGTGCTAGATGAACGAACGTCTCACCACAAGCTCAGTTCTGAGAGATAAGTGTGTGTGAAAGCCTTCCTTCACCTAGCTTGTTGGGAACACAAAGATTCTCTTCAGTTGCAAACTTCACTCCAAACATATAAATGAGGAGGTACTAGCTCCAACTCGGTTTTACAGTGAAAACTGCAGGAACTTCAAACCGGCACTAGGAATCAGACTGAGAAATCAGAGTAAAAGTTTCTCCTGCAACACGTTCCCTTTGTGCTAGATGAACGAACGTCTCTCCACATGCTCAGTTCTGAGAGATAAGTGTGGGTGAAAGCATCCCTTCACCTATCTTGTTGGGAACACAAAGATTCTCTTCAGTTGCAAACACCAATCCATACATATATATGAGGAGGTACTAGCTCCAACTCGCTTTTAAAGTGAAAACTGCATGAAATTCAAATCGGCACTAGGAAACAGACTGAGAAACCAGAGTAAAAGTTTCTCCTGCAACCCCTTCCCTTTGTGCTAGATGAACGAAGTCTCTCCACATGCTGAGTTCTGAGAGATAAGTGTGTGTGAAAGCCGTACTTCACCTAGCTTGTTGGGAACACAAAGTTTCTCTCCAGTTGCAAACTCCACTCCATACATATATATGGGGAGGTACTAGCTCCAACTCGGTTTTACAGTGAAATCTGCAGGAACTTCAAACCGGCACTAGGAAAGAGACTGAGAAACCAGAGTTAAAGTTTCTCCTGCAACACGTTCCCTTTGTGCTAGATGAACGAACGTCTCTCCATATGCTCGGTTCTGAGAGATAAGTGTGTGTGAAAGCCGTCCTACGCCTAGCTTGTTGGGAACACAAAGTTTCTCTTCAATTGCAAACTCCAATCCATACATATATATGAGGAGATACTAGCTCCAACTCGGTTTTACAGTGAAAACTGCAGGAACTTCAAACCGGCACTAGGAAACAGACTGAGAATCCAGAGTAAAAGTTTCTCCTGCAAACCGTTCCCTTTGTGCTAGATGAACGAACGTCTCTCCACATGCTCAGTTCTGAGAGAAAACTGTGTGTGAAAGCCGTACTTCACCTAGCTTGTTGGGAACACAAAGTTTCTCTTCAATTGCAAACTCCACTCCATACATATATATGGGGAGGTACTAGCTCCAACTCGGTTTTACAGTGAAAACTGCAGGAAATTCAAACCGGCACTAGGAAACAGACTGAGAAACCAGAGTAAACGTTTGTCCTGCAACACGTTCCCTTTGTGCTAGATGAACGAACGTCTCTCCATATGCTCGGTTCTGAGAGATAAGTGTGTGTGAAAGCCGTCCTTCAGCTAGCTTGTTGGGAACACAAAGTTTCTTTTCAGTTGCAAACCCCACTCCATACATATATATGGGGAGGTACAAGTTCCAACTCGGTTTTACAGTGAAAACTGCAGGAACTTCAAACCGGCACTAGGAAACAAACTGAGAAACCAGAGTAAATGTTTCTCCTGCAACCCGTTCCCTTTTTGCAAGATGAACGAACGTCTCTCCACCTGCTCAGATCTGAGAGATAAGTGTGTGTGAAAGCCGTCCTTCACCTAGCTTGTTGGGAACACAAAGTTTCTCTTCAGTTGCAAACTCCACTCCATACATATATAAGGGGAGGTACTAGCTCCAACTCGGTTTTACAGTGAAATCTGCAGGAACTTCAAACCGGCACTAGGAAAGAGATTGAGAAACCAGAGTAAAAGTTTCTCCTGCAACCCGTTCCTTTTGTGCTAGATGAACGAACGTCTCTCCACCTGCTCGTTTCTGAAAGATAAATGTGTGTGAAAGCCGTCCTTCACCTAACTTTTTGGGAACACAAAGATTTTTTCAGTTGCAAACCCCACTCCATACATATATATGGGGAGGTACTAGCTCCAACTCGGTTTTACAGTGAAAACTGCAGGAACTTCAAACCGGCACTAGGAAACAGACTGAGAAACCAGAGTAAATGTTTCTCCTGCAATCCGTTCCCTTTGAGCTAGATGAACGAACGTCTCTCCACTTGCTCATTTCTGAGAGATAAGTGTGTGTGAAAGCCGTACTTCACCTAGCTTGTTGGGAACACAAAGATTCTCTTTAGTTGCAAACTCCACCCCATACATATATATGGGTAGGTACTAGCTCCAACTCGGTTTTACAGTGAAAACTGCAGGAATTTCAAACCGGCACTAGGAAACAGACTGAGAAACCAGAGTAAAAGTTTCTCCTGCAACCCGTTCAATTTGTGCTAGATGAACGAAAGTCTCTCCACATGCTCAGTTCTGAGAGATAATTGTGTGTGAAAGCCGTCCTTCACCTAGCTTGGTGGGAACACAAAGTTTCTTTTTAGTTGCAAAATCCACTCCATACATATATATGGGGAGGTTCTAGCTCCAACTCGGTTTTACAGTGAAAACTGCCGGAACATCAAACCGGCTCTAAGAAACAGACTGAGAAACCAGAGTAAAAGTTTCTCCTGCAACTCGTTCCCTTTGTGCTAGATGAACGAACGACTCTCCACATGCTCGGTTCTGAGAGATAAGTGTGTGTGAAAGCCGTCCTTCACATAGCTTGTTGGGAACACAAAGTTTCTCATCAGTTGTAAACTCCACTCCATACATATTATGGGGAGGTACTAGCTCCAACTCGGTTTTACAGTGAAAACTGCAGGAACTTCAAACCGGCACTAGGAAACAGACTGAGAAACCAGAGTACAAGTTTCTACTGCAACCCGTTCCCTTTGTGCTAGATGAAAGAACGTCTCTCCACATGCTCGGTTCTGAGAGATAAGTGTGTGTGAAAGCCTTCCTTCACCTAGCTTGTTGGGAACACAAAGATTCTCTTCAGGTGCAAACTCCACTCCATACATATCTATGAGGAGGTACTAGCTCCAACTCGGTTTTACAGTGAAAACTGCAGGAACTTCAAACTGGCACTAGGAATCAGAATGAGAAATCAGAGTAAAAGTTTCTCCTGCAACACGTTCCCTTTTTGCTAGATGAACGAACGTCTCTCCACATGCTCAGTTCTTAGAGATAAGTGTGGGTGAAAGCCTCCCTTCACCTTTCTTGTTGGGAACACAAAGATTCTCTTCAGTTGCAAACTCCAATCCATACATATATATGAGGAGGTACAAGCTCCAACTCGGATTTACAGTGAAAACTGCAGGAACTTCAAATCGGCACTAGGAAACAGACTGAGAAACCAGAGTAAATGTTTCTCCTGCAACTCGTTCTCTTTTTGCTAGATGAACGAACGTCTCTCCACATGCTAAGTTCTGAGAAATAAGTGAGTGTGAAAGCCGTACTTCACCTAGCTTGTTGGGAACACAAAGTTTCTCTTCAGTTGCAAACTCCACTCCACACATATATAAGGGGAGGTACTAGCTCCAACTCGGTTTTACAGTGAAATCTGCAGGAACTTCAAACCGGCACTAGGAAAGAGACTGAGAAACCAGAGTAAAAGTTTCTCCTGCAACCCGTTCCCTTTGTGCTAGATGAAAGAACGTCTCTCCACATGCTCGGTTCTGAGAGATAAGTGTGTGTGAAACCGTCCTTCACCATGCTTGTTGGGAACACAAAGTTTCTCTTCAGTTGCAAACCCCACTCCATACATATATATGAGGAGGTACTAGCACCAACTCGGTTTTACTGTGATAAATGCAGGAACTTCAAACTGGCACTAGGAAACAGACTGAGAAACCAGAGTAAATGATTCTCCTGCAAACCGTTCCTTTGTGCTAGATGAACGAACGTCTCACCACAAGCTCAGTTCTGAGAGATAAGTGTGTGTGAAAGCCTTCCTTCACCTAGCTTGTTGGGAACACAAAGATTCTCTTCAGTTGCAAACTTCACTCCAAACATATAAATGAGGAGGTACTAGCTCCAACTCGGTTTTACAGTGAAAACTGCAGGAACTTCAAACCGGCACTAGGAATCAGACTGAGAAATCAGAGTAAAAGTTTCTCCTGCAACACGTTCCCTTTGTGCTAGATGAACGAACGTCTCTCCACATGCTCAGTTCTGAGAGATAAGTGTGGGTGAAAGCATCCCTTCACCTATCTTGTTGGGAACACAAAGATTCTCTTCAGTTGCAAACCCCAATCCATACATATATATGAGGAGGTACTAGCTCCAACTCGCTTTTAAAGTGAAAACTGCATGAAATTCAAATCGGCACTAGGAAACAGACTGAGAAACCAGAGTAAAAGTTTCTCCTGCAACCCCTTCCCTTTGTGCTAGATGAACGAAGTCTCTCCACATGCTCAGTTCTGAGAGATAAGTGTGTGTGAAAGCCGTACTTCACCTAGCTTGTTGGGAACACAAAGTTTCTCTTCAGTTGCAAACTCCACTCCATACATATATATGGGGAGGTACTAGCTCCAACTCGGTTTTACAGTGAAATCTGCAGGAACTTCAAACCGGCACTAGGAAAGAGACTGAGAAACCAGAGTTAAAGTTTCTCCTGCAACACGTTCCCTTTGTGCTAGATGAACGAACGTCTCTCCATATGCTCGGTTCTGAGAGATAAGTGTGTGTGAAAGCCGTCCTACGCCTAGCTTGTTGGGAACACAAAGTTTCTCTTCAATTGCAAACTCCAATCCATACATATATATGAGGAGATACTAGCTCCAACTCGGTTTTACAGTGAAAACTGCAGGAACTTCAAACCGGCACTAGGAAACAGACTGAGAATCCAGAGTAAAAGTTTCTCCTGCAAACCGTTCCCTTTGTGCTAGATGAACGAACGTCTCTCCACATGCTCAGTTCTGAGAGAAAACTGTGTGTGAAAGCCGTACTTCACCTAGCTTGTTGGGAACACAAAGTTTCTCTTCAATTGCAAACTCCACTCCATACATATATATGGGGAGGTACTAGCTCCAACTCGGTTTTACAGTGAAAACTGCAGGAAATTCAAACCGTCACTAGGAAACAGACTGAGAAACCAGAGTAAACGTTTGTCCTGCAACACGTTCCCTTTGTGCTAGATGAACGAACGTCTCTCCATATGCTCGGTTCTGAGAGATAAGTGTGTGTGAAAGCCGTCCTTCAGCTAGCTTGTTGGGAACACAAAGTTTCTTTTCAGTTGCAAACTCCACTCCATACATATATATGGGGAGGTACAAGCTCCAACTCGGTTTTACAGTGAAAACTGCAGGAACTTCAAACCGGCACTAGGAAACAAACTGAGAAACCAGAGTAAATGTTTCTCCTGCAACCCGTTCCCTTTTTGCAAGATGAACGAACGTCTCTCCACCTGCTCAGATCTGAGAGATAAGTGTGTGTGAAAGCCGTCCTTCACCTAGCTTGTTGGGAACACAAAGTTTCTCTTCAGTTGCAAACTCCACTCCATACATATATAAGGGGAGGTACTAGCTCCAACTCGGTTTTACAGTGAAATCTGCAGGAACTTCAAACCGGCACTAGGAAAGAGATTGAGAAACCAGAGTAAAAGTTTCTCCTGCAACCCGTTCCTTTTGTGCTAGATGAACGAACGTCTCTCCACCTGCTCGTTTCTGAAAGATAAATGTGTGTGAAAGCCGTCCTTCACCTAACTTTTTGGGAACACAAAGATTTTTTCAGTTGCAAACCCCACTCCATACATATATATGGGGAGGTACTAGCTCCAACTCGGTTTTACAGTGAAAACTGCAGGAACTTCAAACCGGCACTAGGAAACAGACTGAGAAACCAGAGTAAATGTTTCTCCTGCAATCCGTTCCCTTTGAGCTAGATGAACGAACGTCTCTCCACTTGCTCATTTCTGAGAGATAAGTGTGTGTGAAAGCCGTACTTCACCTAGCTTGTTGGGAACACAAAGATTCTCTTTAGTTGCAAACTCCACCCCATACATATATATGGGTAGGTACTAGCTCCAACTCGGTTTTACAGTGAAAACTGCAGGAATTTCAAACCGGCACTAGGAAACAGACTGAGAAACCAGAGTAAAAGTTTCTCTTGCAACCCGTTCAATTTGTGCTAGATGAACGAAAGTCTCTCCACATGCTCAGTTCTGAGAGATAATTGTGTGTGAAAGCCGTCCTTCACCTAGCTTGGTGGGAACACAAAGTTTCTTTTTAGTTGCAAAATCCACTCCATACATATATATGGGGAGGTTCTAGCTCCAACTCGGTTTTACAGTGAAAACTGCAGGAACTTCAAACCGGCACTAGGAAACAGACTGAGAAACCAGAGTAAAAGTTTCTCCTGCAACCCGTTCAATTTGTGCTAGATGAACGAAAGTCTCTCCACATGCTCAGTTCTGAGAGATAATTGTGTGTGAAAGCCGTCCTTCACCTAGCTTGGTGGGAACACAAAGTTTCTTTTTAGTTGCAAAATCCACTCCATACATATATATGGGGAGGTACTAGCTCCAACTCGGTTTTACAGTGAAAACTGCAGGAACTTCAAACCGGCACTAGGAAACAGACTGAGAAACCAGAGTACAAGTTTCTACTGCAACCCGTTCCCTTTGTGCTAGATGAAAGAACGTCTCTCCACATGCTCGGTTCTGAGAGATAAGTGTGTGTGAAAGCCTTCCTTCACCTAGCTTGTTGGGAACACAAAGATTCTCTTCAGGTGCAAACTCCACTCCATACATATCTATGAGGAGGTACTAGCTCCAACTCGGTTTTACAGTGAAAACTGCAGGAACTTCAAACTGGCACTAGGAATCAGAATGAGAAATCAGAGTAAAAGTTTCTCCTGCAACACGTTCCCATTTTGCTAGATGAACGAACGTCTCTCCACATGCTCAGTTCTTAGAGATAAGTGTGGGTGAAAGCCTCCCTTCACCTTTCTTGTTGGGAACACAAAGATTCTCTTCAGTTGCAAACTCCAATCCATACATATATATGAGGAGGTACAAGCTCCAACTCGGATTTACAGTGAAAACTGCAGGAACTTCAAATCGGCACTAGGAAACAGACTGAGAAACCAGAGTAAATGTTTCTCCTGCAAACCGTTCCCTTTGTGCTAGATGAACGAACGTCTCTCCACATGCTCAGTTCTGAGAAATAAGTGAGTGTGAAAGCCGTACTTCACCTAGCTTGTTGGGAACACAAAGTTTCTCTTCAGTTGCAAACTCCACTCCATATATATTATGGGGAGGTACTAGCTCCAACTCGGTTTTACAGTGAAAACTGCAGGAACTTCAAACTGGCACTAGGAATCAGACTGAGAAATCAGAGTAAAAGTTTCTCCTGCAACCCGTTCCCTTTGTGCTAGATGAACGAACGTCTCTCCACCTGCTCGTTTCTGAAAGATAAATGTGTGTGAAAGCCGTCCTTCACATAGCTTGTTGGGAACACAAAGATTCTCTTTAGTTGCAAACTCCACCCCATACATATATATGGGTAGGTACTAACTCCAACTCGGTTTTACAGTGAAAACTGCAGGAACTTCAAACCGGCACTAGGAAACAGACTGAGAAACCAGAGTACAAGTTTCTCCTGCAACCCGTTCCCTTTGTGCTAGATGAAAGAACGTCTCTCCACATGCTCGGTTCTGAGAGATAAGTGTGTGTGAAAGCCGTCCTTCACCTAGCTTGTTGGGAACACAAAGATTCTCTTTAGTTGCAAACTCCACCCCATACATATATATGGGTAGGTACTAGCTCCAACTCGGTTTTACAGTGAAAACTGCAGGAACTTCAAACCGGCACTAGGAAACAGACTGAGAAACCAGAGTAAAAGTTTCTCCTGCAACCCGTTCAATTTGTGCTAGATGAACGAAAGTCTCTCCACATGCTCAGTTCTGAGAGATAATTGTGTGTGAAAGCCGTCCTTCACCTAGCTTGTTGGGAACACAAAGTTTCTTTTTAGTTGCAAAATCCACTCCATACATATATATGGGGAGGTTCTAGCTCCAACTCGGTTTTACAGTGAAAACTGCCGGAACATCAAACCGGCTCTAAGAAACAGACTGAGAATCCAGAGTAAAAGTTTCTCCTGCAACTCGTTCCCTTTGTGCTAGATGAACGAACGACTCTCCACATGCTCGGTACTGAGAGATAAATGTGTGTGAAAGCCGTCCTTCACATAGCTTGTTGGGAACACAAAGTTTCTCATCAGTTGTAAACTCCACTCCATACATATTATGGGGAGGTACTAGCTCCAACTCGGTTTTACAGTGAAAACTGCAGGAACTTCAAACCGGCACTAGGAAACAGACTGAGAAACCAGAGTACAAGTTTCTCCTGCAACCCGTTCCCTTTGTGCTAGATGAAAGAACGTCTCTCCACATGCTCGGTTCTGAGAGATAAGTGTGTGTGAAAGCCTTCCTTTACCTAGCTTGTTGGGAACACAAAGATTCTCTTCAGTTGCAAACTCCACTCCATACATATCTATGAGGAGGTACTAGCTCCAACTCGGTTTTACAGTGAAAACTGCAGGAACTTCAAACTGGCACTAGGAATCAGAATGAGAAATCAGAGTAATAGTTTCTCCTGCAACACGTTCCCTTTTTGCTAGATGAACGAACGTCTCTCCACATGCTCAGTTCTTAGAGATAAGTGTGGGTGAAAGCCTCCCTTCACCTTTCTTGTTGGGAACACAAAGATTCTCTTCAGTTGCAAACTCCAATCCATACATATATATGAGGAGGTACAAGCTCCAACTCGGATTTACAGTGAAAACTGCAGGAACTTCAAATCGGCACTAGGAAACAGACTGAGAAACCAGAGTAAATGTTTCTCCTGCAACCCGTTCCCTTTGTGCTAGATGAACGAACGTCTCTCCACATGCTCAGTTCTGAGAGATAAGTGTGTGTGAAAGCCGTACTTCACTTAGCTTGTTGGGAACACAAAGTTTCTCTTCAGTTGCAAACTCCACCCCATACATATATATGGGGAGGTACTAGCTCCAACTCGGTTTTACAGTGTAATCTGCAGGAACTTCAAACCGGCACTAGGAAACAGACTGAGAAACCAGAGTAAAAGTTTCTCCTGCAACTCGTTCTCTTTTTGCTAGATGAACGAACGTCTCTCCACATGCTAAGTTCTGAGAAATAAGTGTGTGTGAAAGCCGTACTTCACCTAGCTTGTTGGGAACACAAAGTTTCTCTTCAGTTGCAAACTCCACTCCATATATATTATGGGGAGTTACTAGCTCCAACTCGGTTTTACAGTGAAAACTGCAGGAACTTCAAACTGGCACTAGGAATCAGACTGAGAAATCAGAGTAAAAGTTTCTCCTGCAACACGTTCCCTTTGTGCTAGATGAACGAACGTCTCTCCACATGCTCAGTTCTGAGAGATAAGTGTGGGTGAAAGCCTCCCTTCACCTATCTTGTTGGGAACACAAAGTTTCTCTTCAGTTGCAAACTCCAATCCATACATATATATGAGGAGTTACAAGCTCCAACTCGGTTTTAAAGTGAAAACTGCAGGAACTTCAAATCGTCACTAGGAAACAGACTGAGTAACCAGAGTAAATGTTTCTCCTGCAACCCGTTCCCTTTGTGCTAGATGAACGAACGTCTCTCCACATGCTCAGTTCTGAGAGTTAAGTGTGTGTGAAAGCCGTACTTCACTTAGCTTGTTTGGAAAACAAAGTTTCTCTTCCGTTGCAAACTCCACTCCATACATATATATGGGGAGGTACTAGCTCCAACTCGGTTTTACAGTGAAATCTGCAGGAACTTCAAACGGGCACTAGGAAAGAGACTGAGAAACAAGAGTAAAACTTTCTCCTGCATCTCGTTCCCTTTGTTCTAGATGAACGAACGTCTCTCCACATGCTCAGTTCTGAGAGATAAGTGTGTGTGAAAGCCATACTTCACTTAGCTTGTTGGGAACACAAAGTTTCTCTTCAGTTGCAAACTCCACCCCATACATATATATTTGGAGGTACTAGCTCCAACTCGGTTTTACAGTGAAATCTGCAGGAACTTCAAACCGGCACTAGGAAAGAGACTGAGAAACCAGAGTAAAAGTTTCTCCTGCAACTCGTTCCCTTTTTGCTAGATGAACGAACGTCTCTCCACATGCTCAGTTCTGAGAAATAAGTGTGTGTGAAAGCCGTACTTCACCTAGCTTGTTGGGAACACAAAGTTTCTCTTCAGTTGTAAACTCCACTCCATACATATTATGGGGAGGAACTAGCTCCAACTCGGTTTTACAGTGAAAACTGCAGGAACTTCAAACCGGCACTAGGAAACAGACTGAGAAACCAGAGTAAATGTTTCTCCTGCAACCCGTTGCCTTTTTGCAAGATGAACGAACGTCTCTCCACATGCTCCGTTCTGAGAGATAAGTGTGGGTGAAAGCCTTCCTTCACCTATCTTGTTGGGAACCCAAAGATTCTCTTCATTTGCCAACTCCAAACCATACATATATATGAGGAGGTAATAGCTCCACCTCGGTTTTACAGTGAAAGCTGCAGGAACTTCAAAACGGCACTAGGAAACAGACTGAGAAAACACAGTAAAAGATTCACCTGCCACCCGTTCCCTTTGTGCTAGATGAACGAACGTCTCTCCACATGCTCGGTTCTGAGAGAAAACTGTGTGTGAAAGCCGTCCTTCACCTAGCTTGTTGGGAACACAAAGTTTCTCTTCAATTGCAAACTCCACTCCATACATATATATGGGGAGGTACTAGCTCCAACTCGGTTTACAGTGAAATCTGCAGGAACTTCAAACCGGCACTAGGAAACAGACTGAGAAACCAGAGTAAATGTTTCTCCTGCAACCCATTCCCTTTGTGCTAGATGAAAGAACGTCTCTCCACATGCTCGGTTCTGAGAGATAAGTGTGTGTGAAAGCCTTCCTTCACCTAGCTTGTTGGGAACACAAAGATTCTCTTCAGTTGCAAACTCAACTCCATACATATCTATGAGGAGGTACTAGCTCCAACTCTGTTTTACAGTGAAAACTGCAGGAACTTCAAACTGGCACTAGGAATCAGACTGAGAAATCAGAGTAAAAGTTTCTCCTGCAACACGTTCCCTTTGTGCTTGATGAACGAACGTCTCTCCACATTTTCAGTTCTTAGAGATAAGTGTGGGTGAAAGCCTCCCTTCACCTATCTTGTTGGGAACACAAAGTTTCTCTTCAGTTGCAAATCCAATCCATACATATATATGAGGAGGTACAAGCTCCAACTCGGTTTTACAGTGAAAACTGCAGGAACTTCAAATCGGCACTAGGAAACAGACTGAGAAACCAGAGTAATAGTTTCCCCTACAACCCGTTCCCTTTGAGCTAGATGAACGAACGTCTTTCCACTTGCTCATTTCTGAGAGATAAGTGAGTGTGAAAGCCGTCCTTCACCTAGCTTGTTGGGAACACAAATATTCTCTTCAGTTGCAAACTCCACTCCATACATATATATGGGGAGGTACTAGCTCAAACTCGGTTTTACAGTGAAAACTGCAGGAACTTCAAACCGGCACTAGGAAACAGACTGAGAAACCAGAGTAAACGTTTCTCCTGCAACCCGTTCCCTTTGTGCTAGATGAACGAACGTCTCTCCACATGCTCATTTCTGAGAGATAAGTG
Organism: Camelus bactrianus; assembly: GCF_048773025.1. Classification (NCBI taxonomy): domain Eukaryota; kingdom Metazoa; phylum Chordata; class Mammalia; order Artiodactyla; family Camelidae; genus Camelus; species Camelus bactrianus. Next base: position 4,169,225 of record NC_133566.1, read on the forward strand.
TGTGTGAAAGCCGTCCTTCACCTAGCTTGTTAGGAACACAAAGTTTCTCTTCAGTTGAAAACTCCACTCCATACATATATATGGGGAGGTACTACCTCCAAATCTGTTTTACAGTGAAAATTACAGGAAATTCAAACCGGCACTTGGAAACAGACTGAGAAACCAGAGTAAATGTTTCTCCTGCAACACGTTCCCTTTGTGCTAGATGAACGAACGTCTATCCACATGCTCAGTTCTGAGAGATAAGTGTGGGTGAAAGCCTTCCTTCACCTATCTTGTTGGGAACACAAAGATTCTCTTCAGTTGCCAACTCCAAACCATACATATATATGAGGAGGTACTAGCTCCACCTCGGTTTTACAGTGAAAGCTGCAGGAACTTCAAACCGGCACTAGGAAACAGACTGAGAAACCACAGTAAAAGTTTCACCTGCAACCCGTTCCCTTTGTGCTAGATGAACGAACGTCTCTGCACATGCTCAGTTCTGAGAGATAAGTGTGTGTGAAAGCCGTCCTTCACCTAGCTTGTTGGGAACACATAGTTTCTCTTCAGTTGCAAACTCCACTCCATACATATATATGGGTAGGTACTAGCTCCAACTCGGTTTTACAGTGAAATCTGCAGGAACTTCAAACCCGCACTAGGAAACAGACTGAGAAACCAGAGTAAAAGTTTCTCCTGCTACACGTTCCCTTTGTGCTAGATGAACGAACGTCTCTCCATATGCTCGGTTCTGAGAGATATGTGTGTGTGAAAGCCGTCCTTCACCTAGATTGTTGGGAACACAAAGTTTCTCTTCAATTGCAAACTCCAATCCTAACATATATATGAGGAGGTACTAGCTCCAACTCGGATTTACAGTGAAAACTGCAGGAACTTCAACCCGGCACTAGGAAACAGACTGAGAAATCAGAGTAAATGTTTCTCCTGCAAACCGTTCCGTTTGTGCTAGATGAACGAACGTCTCTCCACATGCTCGGTTCTGAGAGAAAACTGTGTGTGAAAGCTGTCCTTCACCTAGCTTGTTGGGAACACAAAGTTTCTCTTCAATTGCAAACTCCACTCCATACATATATATGGGGAGGTACTAGCTCCAACTCGGTTTTACAGTGAAATCTGCAGGAACTTCAAACCGGCACTAGGAAACAGACTGAGAAACCAGAGTAAAAGTTTCACCTGCAACACGTTCCCTTTGTGCTAGATGAACGAACGTCTCTCCATATGCTCGGTTCTGAGAGATAAGTGTGTGTGAAAGCCGTCCTTCACCTAGCTTGTTGGGAACACAAAGTTTCTCTTCAATTGCAAAATCCACTCCATACATATATATGGGGAGGTACTAGCTCCAACTCGGTTTTACAGTGATATCTGCAGGAACTTCAAACCCGCACTAGGAAAGAGACTGAGAAACCAGAGTAAAAGTTTCTCCTGCATCACGTTCCCTTTGTGCTAGATGAACGAACGTCTCTCCATATGCTCGGTTCTGAGAGATAAGTGTGTTTGAAAGCCGTCCTTCACCTAGCTTGTTGGGAACACAAAGTTTCTCTTCAATTGCAAACTCCAATCCATACATATATATGAGGAGGTACAAGCTTCAACTCGGTTTTACAGTGAAATCTGCAGGAACTTCAAACCGGCACTAGGAAACAGACTGAGAAAACAGAGTAAAAGTTTCTCCTGCAAACCGTTCCCTTTGTTTTAGATGAACGAACGTCTCTCCACATGCTCGGTTCTGAGAGAAAACTGTGTGTGAAAGCCGTCCTTCACCTAGCTTGTTGGGAACACAAAGTTTCTCTTCAATTGCAAACTCCACTCCATACATATATATGGGGAGGTACTAGCTGCAACTCGGTTTTACAGTGATATCTGCAGGAACTTCAAACCCGCACTAGGAAAGAGACTGAGAAACCAGAGTAAAAGTTTCTCCTGCAACACGTTCCCTTTGTGCTAGATGAACGAACGTCTCTCCACATGCTCGGTTCTGAGAGAAAACTGTGTGTGAAAGCCGTCCTTCACCTAGCTTGTTGGGAACACAAAGTTTCTCTTCAATTGCAAACTCCACTCCATACATATATATGGGGTGGTACTAGCTCCAACTCGGTTTTACAGTGAAATCTGCAGGAACTTCACACCGGCACTAGGAAACAGACTGAGAAACCAGAGTAAAAGTTTCACCTGCAACACGTTCCCTTTGTGCTAGATGAACGAACGTCTCTCCATATGCTCGGTTCTGAGAGATAAGTGTGTGTGAAAGCCGTCCTTCACATAACTTGTTGGGAACACAAAGTTTCACTTCAGTTGTAAACTCCACTCCATACATATTACGGGGAGGTACTAGCTCCAACTCGGTTTTACAGTGAAATCTGCAGGAACTTCATACCGGCACTAGGAAACAGACTGAGAAACCAGAGTATAAGTTCCTCCTGCATCCCTTTCCCTTTGTGCTAGATGAAAGAACGTCTCTCCACATTCTCGGTTCTGAGAGATAAGTGTGTGTGAAAGCCTTCCTTCACCTAGCTTGTTGGGAACACAAAGATTCTCTTCAGTTGCAAACTCCACTCCATACATATCTATGAGGAGGTACTAGCTCCAACTCGGTTTTACAGTGAAAACTGCAGGAACTTCAAACTGGCACTAGGAATCAGACTGAGAAATCAGAATAAAAGTTTCTCCTGCAACACGTTCCCTTTGTGCTAGATGAACGAACGTCTCTCCATATGCTCGGTTCTGAGAGATAAGTGTGTGTGAAAGCCGTCCTTCACCTAGCTTGTTGGGAACACATAGTTTCTCTTCAGTTGCAAACTCCACTCCATACATATATATGGGTATGTACTAGCTCCAACTCGGTTTTACAGTGAAATCTGCAGGAACTTCAAACCCGCACTAGGAAACAGACTGAGAAACCAGAGTAAAAGTTTCTCCTGCTACACGTTCCCTTTGTGCTAGATGAACGAACGTCTCTCCATATGCTCGGTTCTGAGAGATAAGTGTGTGTGAAAGCAGTCCTTCACCTAGATTGTTGGGAACACAAAGTTTCTCTTCAATTGCAAACTCCAATCCATACATATATATGAGGAGGTACTAGCTCCAAATCGGATTTACAGTGAAAACTGCAGGAACTTCAACCCGGCACTAGGAAACAGACTGAGAAATCAGAGTAAATGTTTCTCCTGCAAACCGTTCCCTTTGTGCTAGATGAACGAACGTCTCTCCACATGCTCGGTTCTGAGAGAAAACTGTGTGTGAAAGCTGTCCTTCACCTAGCTTGTTGGGAACACAAAGTTTCTCTTCAATTGCAAACTCCACTCCATACATATATATGGGGAGGTACTAGCTCCAACTCGGTTTTACAGTGAAATCTGCAGGAACTTCAAACCGGCACTAGGAAACAGACTGAGAAACCAGAGTAAAAGTTTCAACTGCAACACGTTCCCTTTGTGCTAGATGAACGAACGTCTCTCCATATGCTCGGTTCTGAGAGATAAGTGTGTGTGAAAGCCGTCCTTCACCTAGCTTGTTGGGAACACAAAGTTTCTCTTCAATTGCAAACTCCACTCCATACATATATATGGGGAGGTACTAGCTCCAACTCGGTTTTACAGTGATATCTGCAGGAACTTCAAACCCGCACTAGGAAAGAGTCTGAGAAACCAGAGTAAAAGTTTCTCCTGCAACACGTTCCCTTTGTTCTAGATGAACGAACGTCTCTCCATATGCTCGGTTCTGAGAGATAAGTGTGTTTGAAAGCCGTCCTTCACCTAGCTTGTTGGGAACACAAAGTTTCTCTTCAATTGCAAACTCCAATCCATACATATATATGAGGAGGTACAAGCTTCAACTCGGTTTTACAGTGAAATCTGCAGGAACTTCAAACCGGCACTAGGAAACAGACTGAGAAAACAGAGTAAAAGTTTCTCCTGCAAACCGTTCCCTATTTTTAGATGAACGAACGTCTCTCCACATGCTCGGTTCTGAGAGAAAACTGTGTGTGAAAGCCGTCCTTCACCTAGCTTGTTGGGAACACAAAGTTTCTCTTCAATTGCAAACTCCACTCCATATATATATATGGGGAGGTACTAGCTCCAACTCGGTTTTACAGTGATATCTGCAGGAACTTCAAACTCGCACTAGGAAAGAGACTGAGAAACCAGAGTAAAGTTTCTCCTGCAACACGTTCCCTTTGTGCTAGATGAACGAACGTCTCTCCATATGCTCGGTTCTGAGAGATAAGTGTGTTTGAAAGCCGTCCTTCACCTAACTTGTTGGGAACACAAAGTTTCTCTTCAATTGCAAACTCCAATCCATACATATATATGAGGAGGTACAAGCTTCAACTCGGTTTTACAGTGAAATCTGCAGGAACTTCAAACCGGCACTAGGAAACAGACTGAGAAAACAGAGTAAAAGTTTCTCCTGCAAACCGTTCCCTTTGTTTTAGATGAAAGAACGTCTCTCCACATGCTCGGTTCTGAGAGAAAACTGTGTGTGAAAGCCGTCCTTCACCTAGCTTGTTGGGAACACAAAGTTTCTCTTCAATTGCAAACTCCACTCCATACATATATATGGGGTGGTACTAGCTCCAACTCGGTTTTACAGTGAAATCTGCAGGAAATTCAAACCGGCACTAGGAAACAGACTGAGAAACCAGAGTAAAAGTTTCACCTGCAACACGTTCCCTTTGTGCTAGATGAACGAACGTCTCTCCATATGCTCGGTTCTGAGAGATAAGTGTGTGTGAAAGCCGTCCTTCACATAACTTGTTGGGAACACAAAGTTTCACTTCAGTTGTAAACTCCACTCCATACATATTACGGGGAGGTACTAGCTCCAACTCGGTTTTACAGTGAAATCTGCAGGAACTTCAAACCGGCACTAGGAAACAGACTGAGAAACCAGAGTATAAGTTCCTCCTGCAACCCTTTCCCTTTGTGCTAGATGAAAGAACGTCTCTCCACATTCTCGGTTCTGAGAGATAAGTGTGTGTGAAAGCCTTCCTTCACCTAGCTTGTTGGGAACACAAAGATTCTCTTAAGTTGCAAACTCCACTCCATACATATCTATGAGGAGGTACTAGCTCCAACTCTGTTTTACAGTGAAAACTGCAGGAACTTCAAACTGGCACTAGGAATCAGACTGAGAAATCAGAATAAAAGTTTCTCCTGCAACACGTTCCCTTTGTGCTAGATGAACGAACGTCTCTCCACATGCTCAGTTCTGAGTGATAAGTGTGGGTGAAAGCCTCACTTCACATATCTTGTTGGGAACACAAAGTTTCTCTTCAGTTGCAAACCCCACTCCATACATCTATATGAGTATGTACAAGCTCCAACTCGGTTTTACAGTGAAAACTGCAGGAACTTCAAATCGGCACTAGGAAACAGACTGAGAATCCAGAGTAAATGTTTCTCCTGCAACCCGTTCCCTTTGTGCTAGATGAACGTACGTCTCTCCACATGCTCGGTTCTGAGAGTTTAGTGTGTGTGAAAGCCTTTTTTCTCCTTGCTTGTTGGGAACACAAAGTTTCTCTTTAGTTGCAAACTCCACTCCATACATATATATGGGGAGGTTCTAGCTCCAACTCGGTTTTACCGTGAAAACTGCCTTAACTTCAAACCGGCTCTGGGAAACAGACTGAGAAACCAGAGTAAAAGTTTCTCCTGCAACACGTTCCCTTTGTGCTAGATGAACGAACGACTCTCCACATGCTCGGTTCTGAGAGATAAGTGTGTTTGAAAGCCGTCCTTCACATAGCTTGTTGGGAACACAAAGTTTCTCTTAAGTTGTAAACTCCACTCCATACATATTATGGGGAGGTACTAGCTCCAACTCGGTTTTACAGTGAAAACTGCAGGAACTTCAAACCGGCACTAGGAAACAGACTGAGAAACCAGAGTAAAAGTTTCTCCTGCTACCCGTTCCCTTTGTGCTAGATGAAAGAACGTCTCTCAACATGCTCGGTTCTGAGAGATAAGTGTGTGTGAAAGCCGTCCTTCAACTAGCTTGTTGGGAACACAAAGTTTCTCTTCAGTTGCAAACCCCACTCCATACATATATATGGGGAGGTACTAGCTCCAACTCGGTTTTACAGTGATAAATGCAGGAACTTCAAACCGGCACTAGGAAACAGACTGAGAAACCAGAGTAAATGTTTCTCCTGCAAACCGTTCCCTTTGTGCTAGATGAACGAACGTCTCTCCACATGCTCGGTTCTGAGAGATAAGTGTGTGTGAAAGCCTTCCTTCACCTAGCTTGTTCGGAACACAAAGATTCTCTTCAGTTGCAAACTCCACTCCATACATTTCTATGAGGAGGTACTAGCTCCAACTCGGTTTTACAGTGAAAACTGCAGGAACTTCAAACCGGCACTAGGAATCAGACAGAGAAATCAGAGTAAAAGCTTCTCCTGCAACACGTTCCCTTTGTGCTAGATGAACGAACGTCTCTCCACATGCTCAGTTCTGAGTGATAAGTGTGGGTGAAAGCCTCACTTCACATATCTTGTTGGGAACACAAAGTTTCTCTTTAGTTGCAAACTCCAATCCATACATATATATGGGGAGGTTCTAGCTCCAACTCGGTTTTACCGTGAAAACTGCCTTAACTTCAAAACGGCTCTAGGAAACAGACTGAGAAACCAGAGTAAAAGTTTCTCCTGCAACACGTTCCCTTTGTGCTAGATGAACGAACGACTCTCCACATGCACGGTTCTGAGAGATAAGTGTGTTTGAAAGCCGTCCTTCACATAGCATGTTGGGAACACAAAGTTTCTCTTCAGTTGTAAACTCCACTCCATACATATTATGGGGAGGTACTAGCTCCAACTCGGTTTTACAGTGAAAACTGCAGGAACTTCAAACCGGCACTAGGAAACAGACTGAGAAACCAGAGTACAAGTTTCTCCTGCAAACCGTTCCCTATTTTTAGATGAACGAACGTCTCTCCACATGCTCGGTTCTGAGAGAAAACTGTGTGTGAAAGCCGTCCTTCACCTAGCTTGTTGGGAACACAAAGTTTCTCTTCAATTGCAAACTCCACTCCATATATATATATGGGGAGGTACTAGCTCCAACTCGGTTTTACAGTGATATCTGCAGGAACTTCAAACTCGCACTAGGAAAGAGACTGAGAAACCAGAGTAAAGTTTCTCCTGCAACACGTTCCCTTTGTGCTAGATGAACGAACGTCTCTCCATATGCTCGGTTCTGAGAGATAAGTGTGTTTGAAAGCCGTCCTTCACCTAACTTGTTGGGAACACAAAGTTTCTCTTCAATTGCAAACTCCAATCCATACATATATATGAGGAGGTACAAGCTTCAACTCGGTTTTACAGTGAAATCTGCAGGAACTTCAAACCGGCACTAGGAAACAGACTGAGAAAACAGAGTAAAAGTTTCTCCTGCAAACCGTTCCCTTTGTTTTAGATGAAAGAACGTCTCTCCACATGCTCGGTTCTGAGAGAAAACTGTGTGTGAAAGCCGTCCTTCACCTAGCTTGTTGGGAACACAAAGTTTCTCTTCAATTGCAAACTCCACTCCATACATATATATGGGGTGGTACTAGCTCCAACTCGGTTTTACAGTGAAATCTGCAGGAAATTCAAACCGGCACTAGGAAACAGACTGAGAAACCAGAGTAAAAGTTTCACCTGCAACACGTTCCCTTTGTGCTAGATGAACGAACGTCTCTCCATATGCTCGGTTCTGAGAGATAAGTGTGTGTGAAAGCCGTCCTTCACATAACTTGTTGGGAACACAAAGTTTCACTTCAGTTGTAAACTCCACTCCATACATATTACGGGGAGGTACTAGCTCCAACTCGGTTTTACAGTGAAATCTGCAGGAACTTCAAACCGGCACTAGGAAACAGACTGAGAAACCAGAGTATAAGTTCCTCCTGCAACCCTTTCCCTTTGTGCTAGATGAAAGAACGTCTCTCCACATTCTCGGTTCTGAGAGATAAGTGTGTGTGAAAGCCTTCCTTCACCTAGCTTGTTGGGAACACAAAGATTCTCTTAAGTTGCAAACTCCACTCCATACATATCTATGAGGAGGTACTAGCTCCAACTCTGTTTTACAGTGAAAACTGCAGGAACTTCAAACTGGCACTAGGAATCAGACTGAGAAATCAGAATAAAAGTTTCTCCTGCAACACGTTCCCTTTGTGCTAGATGAACGAACGTCTCTCCACATGCTCAGTTCTGAGTGATAAGTGTGGGTGAAAGCCTCACTTCACATATCTTGTTGGGAACACAAAGTTTCTCTTCAGTTGCAAACCCCACTCCATACATCTATATGAGTATGTACAAGCTCCAACTCGGTTTTACAGTGAAAACTGCAGGAACTTCAAATCGGCACTAGGAAACAGACTGAGAATCCAGAGTAAATGTTTCTCCTGCAACCCGTTCCCTTTGTGCTAGATGAACGTACGTCTCTCCACATGCTCGGTTCTGAGAGTTTAGTGTGTGTGAAAGCCTTTTTTCTCCTTGCTTGTTGGGAACACAAAGTTTCTCTTTAGTTGCAAACTCCACTCCATACATATATATGGGGAGGTTCTAGCTCCAACTCGGTTTTACCGTGAAAACTGCCTTAACTTCAAACCGGCTCTGGGAAACAGACTGAGAAACCAGAGTAAAAGTTTCTCCTGCAACACGTTCCCTTTGTGCTAGATGAACGAACGACTCTCCACATGCTCGGTTCTGAGAGATAAGTGTGTTTGAAAGCCGTCCTTCACATAGCTTGTTGGGAACACAAAGTTTCTCTTAAGTTGTAAACTCCACTCCATACATATTATGGGGAGGTACTAGCTCCAACTCGGTTTTACAGTGAAAACTGCAGGAACTTCAAACCGGCACTAGGAAACAGACTGAGAAACCAGAGTAAAAGTTTCTCCTGCTACCCGTTCCCTTTGTGCTAGATGAAAGAACGTCTCTCAACATGCTCGGTTCTGAGAGATAAGTGTGTGTGAAAGCCGTCCTTCAACTAGCTTGTTGGGAACACAAAGTTTCTCTTCAGTTGCAAACCCCACTCCATACATATATATGGGGAGGTACTAGCTCCAACTCGGTTTTACAGTGATAAATGCAGGAACTTCAAACCGGCACTAGGAAACAGACTGAGAAACCAGAGTAAATGTTTCTCCTGCAAACCGTTCCCTTTGTGCTAGATGAACGAACGTCTCTCCACATGCTCGGTTCTGAGAGATAAGTGTGTGTGAAAGCCTTCCTTCACCTAGCTTGTTCGGAACACAAAGATTCTCTTCAGTTGCAAACTCCACTCCATACATTTCTATGAGGAGGTACTAGCTCCAACTCGGTTTTACAGTGAAAACTGCAGGAACTTCAAACCGGCACTAGGAATCAGACAGAGAAATCAGAGTAAAAGCTTCTCCTGCAACACGTTCCCTTTGTGCTAGATGAACGAACGTCTCTCCACATGCTCAGTTCTGAGTGATAAGTGTGGGTGAAAGCCTCACTTCACATATCTTGTTGGGAACACAAAGTTTCTCTTTAGTTGCAAACTCCAATCCATACATATATATGGGGAGGTTCTAGCTCCAACTCGGTTTTACCGTGAAAACTGCCTTAACTTCAAAACGGCTCTAGGAAACAGACTGAGAAACCAGAGTAAAAGTTTCTCCTGCAACACGTTCCCTTTGTGCTAGATGAACGAACGACTCTCCACATGCACGGTTCTGAGAGATAAGTGTGTTTGAAAGCCGTCCTTCACATAGCATGTTGGGAACACAAAGTTTCTCTTCAGTTGTAAACTCCACTCCATACATATTATGGGGAGGTACTAGCTCCAACTCGGTTTTACAGTGAAAACTGCAGGAACTTCAAACCGGCACTAGGAAACAGACTGAGAAACCAGAGGAAAAGTTTCTCCTGCAACCCGTTCCCTTTGTGCTAGATGAAAGAACGTCTCTCCACATGCTCGGTTCTGAGAGATAAGTGTGTGTGAAAGCCGTCCTTCAACTAGCTTGTTGGGAACACAAAGTTTCTCTTCAGTTGCAAACCCCACTCCATACATATATTTGGGGAGGTACTAGCTCCAACTCGGTTTTACAGTGATAAATGCAGGAACTTCAAACCGGCACTAGGAAACAGACTGAGAAACCAGAGTAAATGTTTCTCCTGCAAACCGTTCCCTTTGTGCTAGATGAACGAAAGTCTCTCCACATGCTCGGTTCTGAGAGATAAGTGTGTGTGAAAGCCTTCCTTCACCTAGCTTGTTGGGAACACAAAGATTCTCTTCAGTTGCAAACTCCACTCCATACATTTCTATGAGGAGGTACTAGCTCCAACTCGGTTTTACAGTGAAAACTGCAGGAACTTCAAACCGGCACTAGGAATCAGACTGAGAAATCAGAGTAAAAGTTTCTCCTGCAACCCGTTCAATTTGTGCTAGATGAACGAAAGTCTCTCCACATGCTCAGTTCTGAGAGATAAGTGTGTGTGAAAGCCGTCCTTCACCTAGCTTGTTGGGAACACAAAGTTTCTTTTTAGTTGCAAACTCCACTCCATACATATATATGGGTAGGTTCTAGCTCCAACTCGGTTTTACAGTGAAAACTGCCGGAACATCAAACCGGCTCTAGGAAACAGACTGAGAAACCAGAGTAAAAGTTTCTCCTGCAACCCGTTCCCTTTGTGCTAGATGAACGAACGACTCTCCACATGCTCGGTTCTGAGGGATAAGTGTGTGTGAAAGCCGTACTTCACTTAGCTTGTTGGGAACACAAAGTTTCTCTTCAGTTGTAAACTCCACTCCATACATATTATGGGGAGGTACTAGCTCCAAATCGGTTTTACAGTGAAAACTGCAGGTACTTCAAACCGGCACTAGGAAACAGACTGAGAAACCAGAGTACAAGTTTCTCCTGCAACCCGTTCCCTTTGTGCTAGATGAAAGAACGTCTCTCCACATGCTCGGTTCTGAGAGATAAGTGTGTGTGAAAGCCTTCCTTCACCTAGCTTGTTGGGAACACAAAGATTCTCTTCAGTTGCAAACTCCACTCCATACGTATCTATGAGGATGTACTAGATCCAAATCGGTTTTACACTGAAAACTGCAGGAACTTCAAACTGGCAATAGGAATCAGACTGAGAAATCAGAGTAAAAGTTTCTCCTGCAACATGTTCCCATTGTGCTAGATGAATGAACGTCTCTCCACATGCTCAGTTCTGAGAGATAAGTGTGGGTGAAAGCCTCCCTTCAACTATCTTGTTGGGAACACAAAGATTCTCTTCAGTTGCAAACTCCAATCCATACATATATATGAGGAGGTACAAGCTCCAACACGGATTTACAGTGAAAACTGCAGGAACTTCAAATCGGCACTAGGAAACAGACTGAGAAACCAGAGTAAATGTTTCTCCTGCAACCCGTTCCCTTTGTGCTAGATGAACGAACGTCTCTCCACATGCTCAGTTCTGAGAGATAAGTGTGTGTGAAAGCCGTACTTCACTTAGCTTGTTGGGAACACAAAGTTTCTCTTCAGTTGCAAACTCTACCCCATACATATATATGGGGAGGTACTAGATCCAACTCTGTTTTACAGTGAAATCTGCAGGAACTTCAAACCGGCACTAGGAAACAGACTGAGAAACCACAGTGCAAGTTTGACCTGCAACCCGTTCCCTTTGTGCTAGATGAACGAACGTCTCTGCACATGCTCGGTTCTGAGAGATAAATGTGTGTGAAAGCCGTCCTTCACCTAGCTTGTTGGGAACACAAAGTTTCTCTTCAGTTGAAAACTCCACTCCATTCATATATATGGGGAGGTTCTAGCTCCAACTCGGTTTTACAGTGAAAACTGCCGGAACTTCAAACCGGCTCTAGGAAACAGACTGAGAAACCAGAGTAAAAGTTTCTCCTGCAAACCGTTCCCTTTGTGCTAGATGAACGAACGTCTCTCCACATGCTCAGTTCTGAGAGATAAGTGTGTATGAAACCCGTCCTACACCTAGCTTGTTGGGAACACAAAGTTTCTCTTCAGTTTCAAAATCAACTCCAAACATATATATGGGGAGGTACTAGCTCCTACTCGGTTTTACAGTGAAAACTGCAGGAACTTCAAACCGGCACTAGGAAACTGACTGAGAAACCAGAGTAAATGTTTCACCTGCAACCCGTTCCCTTTCTGCTAGATGAACGAACGTCTCTCCACAAGCTCAGTTCTGAGATATAAGTGTGTGTGAAAGCCGTCCTTCACCTAGCTTGTTGGGAACACAAAGTTTCTCTTCAGTTGTAAACTCCACTCCATACATATTATGGGGAGGTACTAGCTCCAACTCGGTTTTACAGTGAAAACTGCAGGAACTTCAAACCGGCACTAGGAAACAGACTGAGAAACCAGCGTAAAAGTTTCTCCTGCAACCCGTTCCCTTTGTGCTAGATGAAAGAACGTCTCTCCACATGCTCGGTTCTGAGAGATAATTGTGTGTGAAAGCCGTCCTTCACCTAGCTTGTTGGGAACACTAAGATTCTCTTCAGTTGCAAACTCCATTCCAAACATATATATGAGGAGGTACTAGCTCCAACTCGGTTTTACAGTGAAAACTGCAGGAAATTCAAACCGGCACTAGGAAAGAGACTGAGAAACCAGAGTAAAAGTTTATCCTGCATCCTGTTCCCTTTGTGCTAGATGAACGAACGTCTCTCCACATGCTCGGTTCTGAAAGATAAGTGTTTGTGAAAGCCGTACTTCACCTAACTTTTTGGGAACACAAAGTTTTTTTTCAGTTGCAAACCCCACTCCATACATATATATGGGGAGGTACTAGCTCCAACTCGGTTTTACAGTGAAAACTGCAGGAACTTCAAACCGGCACTTGGAAAAAGACTGATAACCAGAGTAAATGTTTCTCCTGCAACCCGTTCCCTTTGAGCTTGATGAACGAACGTCTCTCCACTTGCTCATTTCAGAGAGATAAGTGTGTGTGAATGCCGTACTTCACCTAGCTAGTTGGGAACACAAAGATTCTCTTTAGTTGCAAACTCCACTCCATACATATATATGGGGAGGTACTAGCTCCAACTCGGTTTTACAGTGAAATCTGCAGGAACTTCAAACCGGCGCTAGGAAACAGACTGAGAAACCAGAGTAAAAGTTTCTCCTGCAACCCGTTCAATTTGTGCTAGATGAACGAACGTCTCTACACATGCTCAGTTCTGAGAGATAAGTGTGTGTGAAAGCCGTCCTTCACCTAGCTTGTTCGGAACACAAAGTTTCTTTTTAGTTGCAAACACCACTCCATTCATATATATGGGGAGGTTCTAGCTCCAACTCGGTTTTACAGTGAAAACTGCCGGAACTTCAAACCGGCTCTAGGAAACAGACTGAGAAACCAGAGTAAAAGTTTCTCCTGCAACCCGTTCCCTTTGTGCTAGATGAACGAACGTCTCTCCACATGCTCAGTTCTGAGAGATAAGTGTGTATGAAACCCGTCGTTCACCTAGCTTGTTGGGAACACAAAGTTTCTCTTCAGTTGCAAACTCAACTCCAAACATATATATGGGGAGGTACTAGCTCCTATTCGGTTTTACAGTGAAAACTGCAGGAACTTCAAACCGGCACTAGGAAACTGACTGAGAAACCAGAGTAAATGTTTCACCTGCAACCCGTTCCCTTTTTGCTAGATGAACGAACGTCTCTCCACATGCTCAGTTCTGAGATATAAGTGTGTGTGAAAGCCGTCCTTCACCTAGCTTGTTGGGAACACAAAGTTTCTCTTCAGTTGTAAACTCCACTCCATACATATATATGGGGAGGTACTAGCTCCAACTCGGTTTTACAGTGAAAACTGCAGGAACTTCAAACCGGCACTAGGAAACAGACTGAGAAACCAGAGTAAATGTTTCTCCTGCAACCCGTTCCCTTTGTGCTAGATGAACGAACGACTCTCCTCATGCTCGGTTCTGAGAGATAAGTGTGTTTGAAAGCCGTCCTTCACCTAGCTTGTTGGGAACACAAAGTTTCTCTTCAGTTGCAAACCCCACTCCATACATATATATGGGGAGGTACTTGCTCCAACTCGGTTTTACAGTGATAAATGCAGGAACTTCAAACCGGCACTAGGAAACAGACTGAGAAACCAGAGTAAATGTTTCTCCTGCAAACCGTTCCTTTTGTGCTAGATGAACGAACGTCTCTCCACATGCTCAGTTCTGAGAGATAAGTGTGTGTGAAAGCCTTCCTTCACCTAGCTTGTTGGGAACACAAAGATTCTCTTCAGTTGCAAACTCCATTCCAAACATATATATGAGGAGGTACTAGCTCCAACTCGGTTTTACAGTGAAAACTGCAGGAAATTCAAACCGGCACTAGGAAAGAGACTGAGAAACCAGAGTAAAAGTTTATACTGCAACCTGTTCCCTTTGTGCTAGATGAACGAACGTCTCTCCACATGCTCGGTTCTGAAAGATAAGTGTGTGTGAAAGCCGTTCTTCACCTAACTTTTTGGGAACACAAAGTTTCTTTTCAGTTGCAAACCCCACTCCATACATATATATGGGGAGTTACTAGCTCCAACTCGGTTTTACAGTGAAAACTGCAGGAACTTCAAACCGGCACTTGGAAAAAGACTGATAACCAGAGTAAATGTTTCTCCTGAAACCCGTTCCCTTTGAGCTAGATGAACGAACGTCTCTCCACTTGCTCATTTCAGAGAGATAAGTGTGTGTGAATGCCGTCCTTCACGTAGCTAGTTGGGAACACAAAGATTCTCTTTAGTTGCAAACTCCACTCCATACATATATATGGGGAGGTACTAGCTCCAACTCGGTTTTACAGTGAAATCTGCAGGAACTTCAAACCGGCACTAGGAAACAGACTGAGAAACCAGAGTAAAAGTTTCTCCTGCAACCCGTTCAATTTGTGCTAGATGAACGAACGTCCCTACACATGCTCAGTTCTGAGAGATAAGTGTGTGTGAAAGCCGTCCTTCACCTAGCTTGTTCGGAACACAAAGTTTCTTTTTAGTTGCAAACACCACTCCATTCATATATATGGGGAGGTTCTAGCTCCAACTCGGTTTTACAGTGAAAACTGCCGGAACTTCAAACCGGCTCTAGGAAACAGACTGAGAAACCAGAGTAAAAGTTTCTCCTGCAACCCGTTCCCTTTGTGCTAGATGAACGAACGTCTCTCCACATGCTCAGTTCTGAGAGATAAGTGTGTGTGAAAGCCGTCCTTCACCTAGCTTGTTGGGAACACAAAGTTTCTCTTCAGTTGTAAACTCCACTCCATACATATATATGGGGAGGTACTAGCTCCAACTCGGTTTTACAGTGAAATTTGCAGGAACTTCAAACCGGCACTAGGAAAGAGATTGAGAAACCAGAGTAAAAGTTTCTCCTGCAACCCGTTCCCTTTGTGCTAGATGAATGAACGTCTCTCCACATGCTCGGTTCTGAAATATAAGTGTGTGTGAAAGCCGTCCTTCAACTAACTTTTTGGGAACACAAAGTTTTTTTTCAGTTGCAATCCCCACTCCATACATATATATGGGGAGGTACTAGCTCCAACTCGGTTTTACAGTGAAAACTGCAAGAACTTCAAACCGGCACTAGGAATCAGACTGAGAAACCAGAGTAAAAGTTTCTCCTGCAACCCGTTCCCTTTGAGCTAGATGAACGAACGTCTCACCACTTGCTCATTTCTGAGAGATAAGTGTGTGTGAATGCCGTACTTCACCTAGCTTGTTGGGAACAGAAAGATTCTCTTTAGTTGCAAACTCCACCCCATACATATATATGGGGAGGTACTAGCTCCAACTCGGTTTTACAGTGAAAACTGCAGGAACTTCAAACCGGCACTAGGAAACAGACTGAGAAACCAGAGTAAAAGTTTCTCCTGCAACCCGTTCCTTTTGTGCTAGATGAACGAACGTCTCTCCACATGCTCGGTTCTGAGAGATAAGTGTGTGTGAAAGCCGACCTTCAGCTAGCTTGTTGGGAACACAAAGTTTATTTTCAGTTACAATCTCCACTCCATACATATATATGGGGAGGTACAAGCTCCAACTCGGTTTTACAGTGAAAACTGCAGGAACTTCAAACCGGCAATAGGAAACAGACTGAGAAACCAGAGTAAATGTTTCTCCTGCAACCAGTTCCCTTTTTGCAAGATGAACGAACGTCTCTCCACATGCTCAGTTCTGAGAGATAAGTGTGGGTGAAAGCCTTCCTTCACCTAGCTTGTTGGGAACACAAAGTTTCTCTTCAGTTGCAAACTCCACTCCATACATATATAAGGGGAGGTACTAGCTCCAACTCGGTTTTACAGTGAAATCTGCAGGAACTTCAAACCGGCACTAGGAAAGAGATTGAGAAACCAGAGTAAAAGTTTCTCCTGCAACCCGTTCCCTTTGTGCTAGATGAATGAACGTCTCTCCACATGCTCGGTTCTGAAAGATAAGTGTGTGTGAAAGCCGTCCTTCACCTAACTTTTTGGGAACACAAAGTTTTTTTTCAGTTGCAAACCCCACTCCATACATATATATGGGGAAGTACAAGCTCCAACTCGGTTTTACAGAGAAACTGCAGGAACTTCAAACCGGCACTAGGAAACAGACTGAGAAACCAGAGTAAAAGTTTCTCCTGCAACCCGTTCCCTTTGAGCTAGATGAACGAACGTCTCTCCACTTGCTCATTTCTGAGAGATAAGTGTGTGTGAATGCCGTACTTCACCTAGCTTGTTGGGAACACAAAGATTCTCTTTAGTAGCAAACTCCACCCCATACATATATATGGGGAGGTACTAGCTCCAACTCGGTTTTACAGTGAAAACTGCAGGAACGTCAAACCGGCACTAGGAAACAGACTGAGAAACCAGAGTAAAAGTTTCTCCTGCAACCCGTTCCTTTTGTGCTAGATGAACGAACGTCTCTCCACATGCTCGGTTCTGAGAGATAAGTGTGTGTGAAAGCCTTCTTTCTCCTAGCGTGTTGGGAACACAAAGTTTCTCTTTAGTTGCAAACTCCACTCCATACATATATATGGGGAGGTACTATATCCAACTCGGTTTTACAGTTTAAACTGCAGGAACTTCAAACCGGCACTAGGAAACAGACTGAGAAACAAGAGTAAAAGTTTCTCCTGCAAGCCGTTCAATTTGTGCTAGATGAACGAACGTCTCTCCACATGCTCAGTTCTGAGAGATAAGTGTGTGTGAAAGCCGTCCTTCACCTAGCTTGTTGGGAACACAAAGTTTCTTTTTAGTTGCAAACTCCAATCCATACATATATATGGGGAGGTTCTAGCTCCAACTCGGTTTTACAGTGAAAACTGCAGGAACTTCAAACCGGCACTAGGAAACAGACTGAGAAACCAGAGTAAATGTTTCTCCTGCAACCCGTTCCTTTTTGCAAGATGAACGAACGTCTCTCCACCTGCTCAGTTCTGAGAGATAAGTGTGGGTGAAAGCCTTCCTTCACCTATCTAGTTGGGGACACAAAGATTCTCTTTAGTTGCAAACTCCAATCCATACATATATATGAGGAGGTACTAGCTCCAACTCGGTTTTACAGAGAAAAGTGCAGGAACTTCAAACCGGCACTAGGAAACAGACTGAGAAACCAGAGTAAAGTTTCCCCTGCAACCCGTTCCCTTTGAGCTAGATGAACGAACGTCTCTCCACATGCTCATTTCTGAGAGATAAGTGTGTGTCAAAGCCGTCCTTCACCTAGCTTGTTGGGAACACAAAGTTTCTCTTCATTTGCAAACTCCACTCCATACATATATATGGGGAGGTACTAGCTCCAACACGGTTTTACAGTGAAAACTGCAGGAACTTCAAACCGGCACTAGGAAACAGACTGAGCAACCAGAGTAAAAGTTTCTCCTGCAACCCGTTCCATTTGTGCTAGATGAACGAACGTCTCTCCACCTGCTCAGATCTGAGAGATAAGTGTTTGTGAAAGCCATCCTTCACCTAGCTTGTTGGGAAAACAAAGTTTCTCTTCAGTTGCAAACTCCACTCCATACATATATAAGGGGAGGTACTAGCTCCAACTCGGTTTTACAGTGAAATCTGCAGGAACTTCAAACCGGCACTAGGAAAGAGATTGAGAAACCAGAGTAAAAGTTTCTCCTGCATCCCGTTCCCTTTGTGCTAGATGAATGAACGTCTCTCCACATGCTCGGTTCTGAAAGATAAGTGTGTGTGAAAGCCGTCCTTCACCTAACTTTTTGGGAACACAAAGTTTTTTTTCAGTTGCAAACCCCTCCATACATATATATGGGGAGATACTAGCTCCAACACTGTTTTACAGTGAAAATTGCAGGAACTTCAAACCGGCACTAGGAATCAGACTGAGAAACCAGAGTAAAAGTTTCTCCTGCAAACCGTTCCCTTTGAGCTAGATGAACGAACGTCTCTCCACTTGCTCATTTCTGAGGGATAAGTGTGTGTGAATGCCGTACTACACCTAGCTTGTTGGGAACACAAAGATTCTCTTTAGTTGCAAACTCCACTCCATACATATATATGGGGAGGTACTAGCTCCAACTCGGTTTTACAGTGAAAACTGCAGGAACTTCAAACCGGCACTACGAAACAGACTGAGAAACCAGAGTAAAGTTTCTCCTATAACCCGTTCAATTTGTGCTAGATGAACGAACGTCTCTCCACATGCTCAGTTCTGAGAGATAAGTGTGTGTGAAAGCCGTCCTTCACCTAGCTTGTTGGGAACACAAAGTTTCTTTTTAGTTGCAAACTCCAATCCATACATATATATGGGGAGGTTCTAGCTCCAACTCGGTTTTACAGTGAAAACTGCAGGAACTTCAAACCGGCACTAGGAAACAGACTGAGAAACCAGAGTAAATGTTTCTCCTGCAACCCGTTCCTTTTTGCAAGATGAACGAACGTCTCTCCACATGCTCAGTTCTGAGAGATAAGTGTGGGTGAAAGCCTTCCTTCACCTATCTAGTTGGGAACACAAAGATTCTCTTTAGTTGCAAACTCCAATCCATACATATATATGAGGAGGTACTAGCTCCAACTCGGTTTTACAGTGAAAACTGCAGGAACTTCAAACCGGCACTAGGAAACAGACTGAGAAACCAGAGTAAAGTTTCCCCTGCAACCCGTTCCCTTTGAGCTAGATGAACGAACGTCTCTCCACATGCTCATTTCTGAGAGATAAGTGTGTGTCAAAGCCGTCCTTCACCTAGCTTGTTGGGAACACAAAGTTTCTCTTCATTTGCAAACTCCACTCCATACATATATATGGGGAGGTACTAGCTCCAACTCTGTTTTACAGTGAAAACTGCAGGAACTTCAAACCGGCACTAGGAAACAGACTGAGCAACCAGAGTAAAAGTTTCTCCTGCAACCCGTTCCATTTGTGCTAGATGAACGAACGTCTCTCCACCTGCTCAGATCTGAGAGATAAGTGTTTGTGAAAGCCATCCTTCACCTAGCTTGTTGGGAACACAAAGTTTCTCTTCAGTTGCAAACTCCACTCCATACATATATAAGGGGAGGTACTAGCTCCAACTCGGTTTTACAGTGAAATCTGCAGGAACTTCAAACCGGCACTAGGAAAGAGATTGAGAAACCAGAGTAAAAGTTTCTCCTGCATCCCGTTCCCTTTGTGCTAGATGAATGAACGTCTCTCCACATGCTCGGTTCTGAAAGATAAGTGTGTGTGAAAGCCGAACTTCACCTAACTTTTTGGGAACACAAAGTTTTTTTTCAGTTGCAAACCCCTCCATACATATATATGGGGAGATACTAGCTCCAACACGGTTTTACAGTGAAAATTGCAGGAACTTCAAACCGGCACTAGGAATCAGACTGAGAAACCAGAGTAAAAGTTTCTCCTGCAAACCGTTCCCTTTGAGCTAGATGAACGAACGTCTCTCCACTTGCTCATTTCTGAGGGATAAGTGTGTGTGAATGCCGTACTACACCTAGCTTGTTGGGAACACAAAGATTCTCTTTAGTTGCAAACTCCACTCCATACATATATATGGGGAGGTACTAGCTCCAACTCGGTTTTACAGTGAAAACTGCAGGAACTTCAAACCGGCACTACGAAACAGACTGAGAAACCAGAGTAAAGTTTCTCCTATAACCCGTTCCTTTTGTGCTAGATGAACGAACGTCTCTCCACATGCTCGGTTCTGAGAGATAAGTGTGTGTGAAAGCCTTCTTTCTCCTAGCTTGTTGGGAACACAAAGTTTCTCTTTAGTTGCAAACTCCACTCCATACATATATATGGGGATGTACTAGATCCAACTCAGTTTTACAGTGAAAACTGCAGGAACTTCAAACCGGCACTAGGAAACAGACTGAGAAACCAGAGTAAAAGTTTCTCCTGCAAGCCGTTCAATTTGTGCTACATGAACGAACGTCTCTCCACATGCTCATTTCTGAGAGATAAGTGTGTGTGAAAGCCGTCCTTCACCTAGCTTGTTGGGAACACAAAGTTTCTTTTTAGTTGCAAACTCCAATCCATACATATATGTGGGGAGGTTCTAGCTCCAACTCGGTTTTACAGTGAAAACTCCCGGAACTTCAAACCGGCTCTAGGAAACAGACTGAGAAACCAGAGTAAATGTTTCTCCTGCAACCCGTTCCTTTGTGCTAGATGAACGAACGTCTCTCCACATGCTCGGTTCTGAGAGATAAGTGTGTGAGAAAGCCGTCCTTCACATAGCTTGATGGGAACACAAAGTTTCTCTTCAGTTGTAAACTCCACTCCATACATATTATGGGGAGGTACTAGCTCCAACTCGGTTTTACAGAGAAAACTGCAGGAACTTCAAACCGGCACTAGGAAACAGAATGAGAAACCAGAGTAAAAGTTTCTCCTGCAACCCGTTCCCTTTGTTCGAAATGAAAGAACGTCTCTCCACATGCTCGGTTCTGAGAGATAAGTTTGTGTAAGCCGTCCTTCACCTAGCTTGTTGGGAACACAAAGTTTCTCTTCAGTTGCAAACTCCACTCCATACATATATATGGGGAGGTACTAGCTCCAACTCGGTTTTACCGTGAAATCTGCAGGAACTTCAAAACGGCACTAGGAAATAGACTGAGAAAACCGAGTAAAAGTTTATCCTGCAACCCGTTCCCTTTTTTCTAGATGAACGAACGTCTCTCCACATGCTCGGTTCTGAAAGATAAGTGTGTGTGAAAGCCGTCCTTCACCTAAATATTTGGGAACACAAAGTTTCTTTTCAGTTGCAAACCCCACTCCATACATATATATGGGGAGGTACGAGCTCCAACTCGGTTTTACAGTGAAAACTGCAGGAACTTCAAACCGGCACTAGGAAACAGACTGAGAAACCAGAGTAAATATTTCTCCCGCAACACGTTCCCTTTTTGCAAGATGAACGAACTTCTCTCCACATGCTCAGTTCTGAGAGATAAGTGTGGGTGAAAGCCTTCCTTCAACTATTTTGTTGGGAACACAAAGTTTCTCTTTAGTTGCAAACTCCACTCCATACATATATAAGGGGAGGTACTAGCTCCAACTCGGTTTTACAGTGAAATCTGCAGGAACTTCAAACCGGCACTAGGAAAGAGATTGAGAAACCAGAGTAAAAGTTTCTCCTGCAACCCGTTCCTTTTGTGCTAGATGAATGAACGTCTCTCCACATGCTCGGTTCTGAAAGATAAGTGTGTGTGAAAGCCGTCCTTCACCTAACTTTTTGGGAACACAAAGTTTTTTTTCAGTTGCAAACCCCACTCCATACATATATATGGGGAAGTACTAGCTCCAACTCGGTTTTACAGTGAAAACTGCAGGAACTTCAAACCGGCACTAGGAAACAGACTGAGAAACCAGAGTAAAATTTTCTCCTGCAACCCGTTCCCTTTGAGCTAGATGAACGAACGTCTCTCCACTTGCTCATTTCTGAGAGATAAGTGTGTGTGAAAGCCATCCTTCACCTAGCTTGTTGGGAACACAAAGTTTCTCTTCATTTGCAAACTCCACTCCATACATATATATGGGGAGGTACTAGCTCCAACTCGGTTTTACAGTGAAAACTGCAAGAACTTCAAACCGGCACTAGGAAACAGACTGAGCAACCAGAGTAAAACTTTCTCCTGCAACCCGTTCCCTTTGTGCTAGATGAATGAACGTCTCTCCACATGCTCGGTTCTGAAATATAAGTGTGTGTGAAAGCCGCCCTTCAACTAACTTTTTGGGAACACAAAGTTTTTTTTCAGTTGCAATCCCCACTCCATACATATATATGGGGAGGTACTAGCTCCAACTCGGTTTTACAGTGAAAACTGCAAGAACTTCAAACCGGCACTAGGAATCAGACTGAGAAACCAGAGTAAAAGTTTCTCCTGCAACCCGTTCCCTTTGAGCTAGATGAACGAACGTCTCACCACTTGCTCATTTCTGAGAGATAAGTGTGTGTGAATGCCGTACTTCACCTAGCTTGTTGGGAACAGAAAGATTCTCTTTAGTTGCAAACTCCACCCCATACATATATATGGGGAGGTACTAGCTCCAACTCGGTTTTACAGTGAAAACTGCAGGAACTTCAAACCGGCACTAGGAAACAGACTGAGAAACCAGAGTAAAAGTTTCTCCTGCAACCCGTTCCTTTTGTGCTAGATGAACGAACGTCTCTCCACATGCTCGGTTCTG
Source organism: Camelus bactrianus (assembly GCF_048773025.1). NCBI lineage: Eukaryota > Metazoa > Chordata > Mammalia > Artiodactyla > Camelidae > Camelus > Camelus bactrianus. Next base: position 4,191,843 of record NC_133566.1, read on the forward strand.
AGAGATAAGTGTGTGTGAAAGCCGACCTTCAGCTAGCTTGTTGGGAACACAAAGTTTATTTTCAGTTACAATCTCCACTCCATACATATATATGGGGAGGTACAAGCTCCAACTCGGTTTTACAGTGAAAACTGCAGGAACTTCAAACCGGCAATAGGAAACAGACTGAGAAACCAGAGTAAATGTTTCTCCTGCAACCAGTTCCCTTTTTGCAAGATGAACGAACGTCTCTCCACATGCTCAGTTCTGAGAGATAAGTGTGGGTGAAAGCCTTCCTTCACCTAGCTTGTTGGGAACACAAAGTTTCTCTTCAGTTGCAAACTCCACTCCATACATATATAAGGGGAGGTACTAGCTCCAACTCGGTTTTACAGTGAAATCTGCAGGAACTTCAAACCGGCACTAGGAAAGAGATTGAGAAACCAGAGTAAAAGTTTCTCCTGCAACCCGTTCCCTTTGTGCTAGATGAATGAACGTCTCTCCACATGCTCGGTTCTGAAAGATAAGTGTGTGTGAAAGCCGTCCTTCACCTAACTTTTTGGGAACACAAAGTTTTTTTTCAGTTGCAAACCCCACTCCATACATATATATGGGGAAGTACAAGCTCCAACTCGGTTTTACAGAGAAACTGCAGGAACTTCAAACCGGCACTAGGAAACAGACTGAGAAACCAGAGTAAAAGTTTCTCCTGCAACCCGTTCCCTTTGAGCTAGATGAACGAACGTCTCTCCACTTGCTCATTTCTGAGAGATAAGTGTGTGTGAATGCCGTACTTCACCTAGCTTGTTGGGAACACAAAGATTCTCTTTAGTAGCAAACTCCACCCCATACATATATATGGGGAGGTACTAGCTCCAACTCGGTTTTACAGTGAAAACTGCAGGAACGTCAAACCGGCACTAGGAAACAGACTGAGAAACCAGAGTAAAAGTTTCTCCTGCAACCCGTTCCTTTTGTGCTAGATGAACGAACGTCTCTCCACATGCTCGGTTCTGAGAGATAAGTGTGTGTGAAAGCCTTCTTTCTCCTAGCGTGTTGGGAACACAAAGTTTCTCTTTAGTTGCAAACTCCACTCCATACATATATATGGGGAGGTACTATATCCAACTCGGTTTTACAGTTTAAACTGCAGGAACTTCAAACCGGCACTAGGAAACAGACTGAGAAACAAGAGTAAAAGTTTCTCCTGCAAGCCGTTCAATTTGTGCTAGATGAACGAACGTCTCTCCACATGCTCAGTTCTGAGAGATAAGTGTGTGTGAAAGCCGTCCTTCACCTAGCTTGTTGGGAACACAAAGTTTCTTTTTAGTTGCAAACTCCAATCCATACATATATATGGGGAGGTTCTAGCTCCAACTCGGTTTTACAGTGAAAACTGCAGGAACTTCAAACCGGCACTAGGAAACAGACTGAGAAACCAGAGTAAATGTTTCTCCTGCAACCCGTTCCTTTTTGCAAGATGAACGAACGTCTCTCCACATGCTCAGTTCTGAGAGATAAGTGTGGGTGAAAGCCTTCCTTCACCTATCTAGTTGGGAACACAAAGATTCTCTTTAGTTGCAAACTCCAATCCATACATATATATGAGGAGGTACTAGCTCCAACTCGGTTTTACAGTGAAAACTGCAGGAACTTCAAACCGGCACTAGGAAACAGACTGAGAAACCAGAGTAAAGTTTCCCCTGCAACCCGTTCCCTTTGAGCTAGATGAACGAACGTCTCTCCACATGCTCATTTCTGAGAGATAAGTGTGTGTCAAAGCCGTCCTTCACCTAGCTTGTTGGGAACACAAAGTTTCTCTTCATTTGCAAACTCCACTCCATACATATATATGGGGAGGTACTAGCTCCAACTCGGTTTTACAGTGAAAACTGCAGGAACTTCAAACCGGCACTAGGAAACAGACTGAGCAACCAGAGTAAAAGTTTCTCCTGCAACCCGTTCCATTTGTGCTAGATGAACGAACGTCTCTCCACCTGCTCAGATCTGAGAGATAAGTGTTTGTGAAAGCCATCCTTCACCTAGCTTGTTGGGAAAACAAAGTTTCTCTTCAGTTGCAAACTCCACTCCATACATATATAAGGGGAGGTACTAGCTCCAACTCGGTTTTACAGTGAAATCTGCAGGAACTTCAAACCGGCACTAGGAAAGAGATTGAGAAACCAGAGTAAAAGTTTCTCCTGCATCCCGTTCCCTTTGTGCTAGATGAATGAACGTCTCTCCACATGCTCGGTTCTGAAAGATAAGTGTGTGTGAAAGCCGTCCTTCACCTAACTTTTTGGGAACACAAAGTTTTTTTTCAGTTGCAAACCCCTCCATACATATATATGGGGAGATACTAGCTCCAACACGGTTTTACAGTGAAAATTGCAGGAACTTCAAACCGGCACTAGGAATCAGACTGAGAAACCAGAGTAAAAGTTTCTCCTGCAAACCGTTCCCTTTGAGCTAGATGAACGAACGTCTCTCCACTTGCTCATTTCTGAGGGATAAGTGTGTGTGAATGCCGTACTACACCTAGCTTGTTGGGAACACAAAGATTCTCTTTAGTTGCAAACTCCACTCCATACATATATATGGGGAGGTACTAGCTCCAACTCGGTTTTACAGTGAAAACTGCAGGAACTTCAAACCGGCACTACGAAACAGACTGAGAAACCAGAGTAAAGTTTCTCCTATAACCCGTTCAATTTGTGCTAGATGAACGAACGTCTCTCCACATGCTCAGTTCTGAGAGATAAGTGTGTGTGAAAGCCGTCCTTCACCTAGCTTGTTGGGAACACAAAGTTTCTTTTTAGTTGCAAACTCCAATCCATACATATATATGGGGAGGTTCTAGCTCCAACTCGGTTTTACAGTGAAAACTGCAGGAACTTCAAACCGGCACTAGGAAACAGACTGAGAAACCAGAGTAAATGTTTCTCCTGCAACCCGTTCCTTTTTGCAAGATGAACGAACGTCTCTCCACATGCTCAGTTCTGAGAGATAAGTGTGGGTGAAAGCCTTCCTTCACCTATCTAGTTGGGAACACAAAGATTCTCTTTAGTTGCAAACTCCAATCCATACATATATATGAGGAGGTACTAGCTCCAACTCGGTTTTACAGTGAAAACTGCAGGAACTTCAAACCGGCACTAGGAAACAGACTGAGAAACCAGAGTAAAGTTTCCCCTGCAACCCGTTCCCTTTGAGCTAGATGAACGAACGTCTCTCCACATGCTCATTTCTGAGAGATAAGTGTGTGTCAAAGCCGTCCTTCACCTAGCTTGTTGGGAACACAAAGTTTCTCTTCATTTGCAAACTCCACTCCATACATATATATGGGGAGGTACTAGCTCCAACTCTGTTTTACAGTGAAAACTGCAGGAACTTCAAACCGGCACTAGGAAACAGACTGAGCAACCAGAGTAAAAGTTTCTCCTGCAACCCGTTCCATTTGTGCTAGATGAACGAACGTCTCTCCACCTGCTCAGATCTGAGAGATAAGTGTTTGTGAAAGCCATCCTTCACCTAGCTTGTTGGGAACACAAAGTTTCTCTTCAGTTGCAAACTCCACTCCATACATATATAAGGGGAGGTACTAGCTCCAACTCGGTTTTACAGTGAAATCTGCAGGAACTTCAAACCGGCACTAGGAAAGAGATTGAGAAACCAGAGTAAAAGTTTCTCCTGCATCCCGTTCCCTTTGTGCTAGATGAATGAACGTCTCTCCACATGCTCGGTTCTGAAAGATAAGTGTGTGTGAAAGCCGAACTTCACCTAACTTTTTGGGAACACAAAGTTTTTTTTCAGTTGCAAACCCCTCCATACATATATATGGGGAGATACTAGCTCCAACACGGTTTTACAGTGAAAATTGCAGGAACTTCAAACCGGCACTAGGAATCAGACTGAGAAACCAGAGTAAAAGTTTCTCCTGCAAACCGTTCCCTTTGAGCTAGATGAACGAACGTCTCTCCACTTGCTCATTTCTGAGGGATAAGTGTGTGTGAATGCCGTACTACACCTAGCTTGTTGGGAACACAAAGATTCTCTTTAGTTGCAAACTCCACTCCATACATATATATGGGGAGGTACTAGCTCCAACTCGGTTTTACAGTGAAAACTGCAGGAACTTCAAACCGGCACTACGAAACAGACTGAGAAACCAGAGTAAAGTTTCTCCTATAACCCGTTCCTTTTGTGCTAGATGAACGAACGTCTCTCCACATGCTCGGTTCTGAGAGATAAGTGTGTGTGAAAGCCTTCTTTCTCCTAGCTTGTTGGGAACACAAAGTTTCTCTTTAGTTGCAAACTCCACTCCATACATATATATGGGGATGTACTAGATCCAACTCAGTTTTACAGTGAAAACTGCAGGAACTTCAAACCGGCACTAGGAAACAGACTGAGAAACCAGAGTAAAAGTTTCTCCTGCAAGCCGTTCAATTTGTGCTACATGAACGAACGTCTCTCCACATGCTCATTTCTGAGAGATAAGTGTGTGTGAAAGCCGTCCTTCACCTAGCTTGTTGGGAACACAAAGTTTCTTTTTAGTTGCAAACTCCAATCCATACATATATGTGGGGAGGTTCTAGCTCCAACTCGGTTTTACAGTGAAAACTCCCGGAACTTCAAACCGGCTCTAGGAAACAGACTGAGAAACCAGAGTAAATGTTTCTCCTGCAACCCGTTCCTTTGTGCTAGATGAACGAACGTCTCTCCACATGCTCGGTTCTGAGAGATAAGTGTGTGTGAAAGCCGTCCTTCACATAGCTTGATGGGAACACAAAGTTTCTCTTCAGTTGTAAACTCCACTCCATACATATTATGGGGAGGTACTAGCTCCAACTCGGTTTTACAGAGAAAACTGCAGGAACTTCAAACCGGCACTAGGAAACAGAATGAGAAACCAGAGTAAAAGTTTCTCCTGCAACCCGTTCCCTTTGTTCGAAATGAAAGAACGTCTCTCCACATGCTCGGTTCTGAGAGATAAGTTTGTGTAAGCCGTCCTTCACCTAGCTTGTTGGGAACACAAAGTTTCTCTTCAGTTGCAAACTCCACTCCATACATATATATGGGGAGGTACTAGCTCCAACTCGGTTTTACCGTGAAATCTGCAGGAACTTCAAAACGGCACTAGGAAATAGACTGAGAAAACCGAGTAAAAGTTTATCCTGCAACCCGTTCCCTTTTTTCTAGATGAACGAACGTCTCTCCACATGCTCGGTTCTGAAAGATAAGTGTGTGTGAAAGCCGTCCTTCACCTAAATATTTGGGAACACAAAGTTTCTTTTCAGTTGCAAACCCCACTCCATACATATATATGGGGAGGTACGAGCTCCAACTCGGTTTTACAGTGAAAACTGCAGGAACTTCAAACCGGCACTAGGAAACAGACTGAGAAACCAGAGTAAATATTTCTCCCGCAACACGTTCCCTTTTTGCAAGATGAACGAACTTCTCTCCACATGCTCAGTTCTGAGAGATAAGTGTGGGTGAAAGCCTTCCTTCAACTATTTTGTTGGGAACACAAAGTTTCTCTTTAGTTGCAAACTCCACTCCATACATATATAAGGGGAGGTACTAGCTCCAACTCGGTTTTACAGTGAATTCTGCAGGAACTTCAAACCGGCACTAGGAAAGAGATTGAGAAACCAGAGTAAAAGTTTCTCCTGCAACCCGTTCCTTTTGTGCTAGATGAATGAACGTCTCTCCACATGCTCGGTTCTGAAAGATAAGTGTGTGTGAAAGCCGTCCTTCACCTAACTTTTTGGGAACACAAAGTTTTTTTTCAGTTGCAAACCCCACTCCATACATATATATGGGGAAGTACTAGCTCCAACTCGGTTTTACAGTGAAAACTGCAGGAACTTCAAACCGGCACTAGGAAACAGACTGAGAAACCAGAGTAAAATTTTCTCCTGCAACCCGTTCCCTTTGAGCTAGATGAACGAACGTCTCTCCACTTGCTCATTTCTGAGAGATAAGTGTGTGTGAAAGCCATCCTTCACCTAGCTTGTTGGGAACACAAAGTTTCTCTTCATTTGCAAACTCCACTCCATACATATATATGGGGAGGTACTAGCTCCAACTCGGTTTTACAGTGAAAACTGCAAGAACTTCAAACCGGCACTAGGAAACAGACTGAGCAACCAGAGTAAAACTTTCTCCTGCAACCCGTTCCATTTGTGCTAGATGAACGAACGTCTCTCCACTTGCTCAGATCTGAGAGATAAGTGTGTGTGAAAGCCGTCCTTCACCTAACTTTTTGGGAACACAAAGTTTTTTTTCAGTTGCAAACCCCACTCCGTACATATATATGGGGAGGTACTAGCTCCAACTCGGTTTTACAGTGAAATCTGCAGGAACTTCAAACCGGCACTAGGAAAGAGATTGAGAAACCAGAGTAAAAGTTTCTCCTGCAACCCGTTCCCTTTGTGCTAGATGAATGAACATCTATCCACATGCTCGGTTCTGAAAGATAAGTGTGTGTGAAAGCCGTACTTCACCTAACTTTTTGGGAACACAAAGTTTTTTTTCAGTTGCAAACCCCACTCCGTACATATATATGGGGAGGTACTAGCTCCAAATCGGTTTTACAGTGAAAACTGTAGGAACTTCAAACCGGCACTAGGAAACAGACTGAACAACCAGAGTAAAACTTTCTCCTGCAACCCGTTCCCTTTGAGCTAGATGAACGAACGTCTCTCCACTTGCTCATTTCTGAGAGATAAGTGTGTGTGAATGTCGTACTTCACCTATCTTGTAAGGAACACAAAGATTCTCTTCAGTTGCAAACTCCAATCCATACATATATATGAGGAGGTACTTGCTCCAACTCGGTTTTACAGTGAAAACTGCAGGAACTTCAAACCGGCACTAGGAAACAGACTGAGCAACCAGAGTAAAAGTTTCTCCTGCAACCCGTTCCATTTGTGCTAGATGAACGAACGTCTCTCCACCTGCTCAGATCTGAGAGATAAGTGTGTGTGAAAGCCGTCCTTCACCTAGCTTGTTGGGAACACAAAGTTTTTCTTCAGTTGCAAACTCCACTCCATACATATATAAGGGGAGGTACTAGCTCCAACTCGGTTTTACAGTGAAATCTGCAGGAACTTCAAACCGGCACTAGAAAAGAGATTGAGAAACCAGAGTAAAAGTTTCTCCTGCAACCCGTTCCATTTGTGCTAGATGAATGAACGTCTCTCCACATGCTCGGTTCTGAAAGATAAGTGTGTGTGAAAGCTGTCCTTCACCTAACTTTTTGGGAACACAAAGTTTTTTTTCAGTTGCAAACCCCACTCCATACATATATATGGGGAGGTACTAGCTCCAACTCGGTTTTACAGTGAAAACTGCAGGAACTTCAAACCGGCACTAGGAAACAGACTGAGAAACCAGAGTAAAATTTTCTCCTGCAACCCGTTCCCTTTGAGCTAGATGAACGAACGTCTCTCCACTTGCTCATTTCTGAGAGATAAGTGTGTGTGAATGCCGTACTTCACCTAGCTTGTTGGGAACACAAAGATTCTCTTTAGTTGCAAACTCCACCCCATACATATATATGGGGAGGTACTAGCTCCAACTCGGTTTTACAGTGAAAACTGCAGGAACTTCAAACCGGCACTAGGAAACAGACTGAGAAACCAGAGTAAAAGTTTCTCCTGCAACCCGTTCCTTTTGTGCTAGATGAACGAACGTCTCTCCACATGCTCATTTCTGAGAGATAAGTGTGTGTGAAAGCCGTCCTTCACCTAGCTTGTTGGGAACACAAAGTTTCTTTTTAGTTGCAAACTCCAATCCATACATATATATGGGGAGGTTCTAGCTCCAACTCGGTTTTACAGTGAAAATTGCCGGACCTTCAAACCGGCTCTAGGAAACAGACTGAGAAACCAGAGTAAAAGTTTCCCCTGCAATCCGTTCCATTTGTGCTAGATGAACGAACGTCTCTCCACCTGCTCAGATCTGAGAGATAAGTGTGTGTGAAAGCCGTCCTTCACATAGCTTGTTGGGAACACAAAGATTCTCTTTAGTTGCAAACTCCAACCCATACATATATATGGGGAGGTACTAGCTCCAACACGGTTTTACAGTGAAATCTGCAGGAACTTCAAACCGGAACTAGGAAACAGACTGATAAACCAGAGTAAAAGTTTCTCCTGCAACCCGTTCCTTTTGTGCTAGATGAATGAACGTCTCTCCACATGCTCAGTTCTGAGAGATAAGTGTGTGTGAAAGCCGTCCTTCACATAGCTTGTTGGGAACACAAAGTTTCTTTTTAGTTGCAAACTCCAATCCATACATATATATGGGGAGGTTCTAGCTCCAACTCGGTTTTACAGTGAAAACTGCCGGACCTTCAAACCGGCTCTAGGAAACAGACTGAGAAACCAGAGTAAAAGTTTCTCCTGCAACACGTTCCTTTGTGCTAGATGAACGAACGACTCTCCACATGCTCGGTTCTGAGAGATAAGTGTGTGTGAAAGCCGTCCTTCACATAGCTTGTTGGGAACACAAAGTTTCTCTTCAGTTGTAAACTCAACTCCTTACATATTATGGGGAGGTACTAGCTCCAACTCGGTTTTACAGTGAAAACTGCAGGAACTTCAAACCGGCACTAGGAAACAGACTGAGAAACCAGAGTAAAAGTTTCTCCTGCAACCCGTTCCCTTTTTGCGAGATGAAAGAACGTCTCTCCACATGCTCGGTTCTGAGAGATAAGTGTGTGTAAGCCGTCCTTCACCTAGCTTGTTGGGAACACAAAGTTTCTCTTCAGTTGCAAACTCCACTCCATACATATATATGGGGAGGTACTAGCTCCAACTCGGTTTTACATTGAAATCTGCAGGAACTTCAAAACGGCACTAGGAAAGAGACTGAGAAACCAGAGTAAAAGTTTCTCCTGCAACCCGTTCCTTTTTGCTAGATGAACGAACGTCTCTCCACATTCTCGGTTCTGAAAGATAAGTGTGTGTGAAAGCCGTCCTTCACCTAACTTTTTGGGAACACAAAGTTTCTTTTCAGTTGCAAACCCCACTCCATACATATATAAGGGGAGGTACTAGCTCCAACTCGGTTTTACAGTGAAAACTGCAGGAACTTCAAACCGGCACTAGGAAACAGACTGAGAAACCAGAGCAAATGTTTCTCCTGCAACCAGTTCCCTTTTTGCAAGATGAACGAACGTCTCTCCACATGCTCAGTTCTGAGAGATAAGTGTGGGTGAAAGCCTTCCTTCACCTATCTTGTTGGGAACACAAAGATTCTCTTCAGTTGCAAACTCCAATCCATACATATATATGAGGAGGTACTAGCTCCAACTCGGTTTTACAGTGAAAACTGCAGGAACTTCAAACAGGCACTAGGAAACAGACTGAGAAACCAGAGTAAAGTTTCCCCTGCAACCCGTTCCATTTGAGCTAGATGAACGAACGTCTCTCCACCTGCTCAGATCTGAGAGATAAGTGTGTGTGAAAGCCGTCCTTCATCTTGCTTGTTGGGAACACAAAGTTTCTCTTTAGTTGCAAACTCCACTCCATACATATATAAGGGGAGGTACTAGCTCCAACTCGGTTTTACAGTGAAATATGCAGGAACTTCAAACCGGCACTAGGAAAGGGATTGAGAAACCCGAGTAAAAGTTTCTCCTGCAACCCGTTCCCTTTGTGCTAGATGAATGAACGTCTCTCCACATGCTCGGTTCTGAAAGATAAGTGTGTGTGAAAGCCGTCCTTCACCTAACTTTTTGGGAACACAAAGTTTTTTTTCAGTTGCATACCCCACTCCATACATATATATGGTGAGGTACTAGCTCCAAATCGGTTTTACAGTGAAAACTGCAGGAACTTCAAACCGGCACTAGGAAACAGACTGAGAAACCAGAGTAAAATTTTCTCCTGCAACCCGTTCCCTTTGAGCTAGATGAACGAACGTTTCTCCACTTGCTCATTTCTGAGAGATAAGTGTGTGTGAATGCCGTACTTCACCTAGCTTGTTGGGAACACAAAGATTCTCTTTAGTTGCAAACTCCACCCCATACATATATATGGGGAGGTACTAGCTCCAACTCGGTTTTACAGTGAAAACTGCAGGAACTTCAAACCGGCACTAGGAAACAGACTGAGAAACCAGAGTAAAAGTTTCTCCTGCAACCCGTTCCTTTTGTGCTAGATGAACGAACGTCTCTCCACATGCTCGGTTCTGAGAGATAAGTGTGTGTGAAAGCCTTCTTTCTCCTAGCTTGTTGGGAACACAAAGTTTCTCTTTAGTTGCAATCTCCACTCCATACATATATATGGGGAGGTACTAGATCCAACTCGGTTTTACAGTGAAAACTGCAGGAACTTCAAACCGGAAGTAGGAAACAGACTGAGAAACCAGAGTAAATGCTTCTCCTGCAAACCGTTCCCTTTGTGCTAGATGAACGAACGTCTCTCCACATACTCGGTTCTGAGAGATAAGTATGTGTGAAAGCCTTCCTTCAACTAGCTTGTTGGGAACACAAAGATTCTCTTCAGTTGCAAACACCACTCCATACATATCTATGAGGAGGTACTAGCTCCAACTCGGTTTTACATTGAAACTGCAGGAACTTCAAACTGGCACTAGGAATCAGACTGTGAAATCAGAGTAAAAGTTTCTCCTGCAACACGTTCCCTTTGTGCTAGATGAACGAACGTCTCTCCACATGCTCAGTTCTGAGAGATAAGTGTGGGTGAAAGCCTCCCTTCACCTATCTTGTTGGGAACACAAAGATTCCCTTCAGTTGCAAACTCCAATCCATACATATTTGAGGAGGTACAACTCCAACTCGGTTTTACAGTGAAAACTGCAGGAACTTCAATTCGGCACTAGGAAACAGACTGAGAAACCAGAGTAAAGTTTCCCTGCAACCCATTCCCTTTGAGCTAGATGAACGAACGTCTCTCCACATGCTCATTTCTGAGAGATAAGTGTGTGTGAAAGCCGTCCTTCACCTAGCTTGTTGGGAACACAAAGATTCTCTTCATTTGCAAAATCCACTCCATACATATATATGGGGAGGTACTAGCTCCAACTCGGTTTTACAGTGAAAACTGCAGGAACTTCAAACCGGCACTAGGAAACAGACTGAGAAACCAGAGTAAAATTTTCTCCTGCAACACGTTCCCTTTGAGCTAGATGAACGAACTTCTCTCCACTTGCTCATTTCTGAGAGATAAGTGTGTGTGAATGCCGTACTTCACCTAGCTTGTTGGGAACACAAAGATTCTCTTTATTTGCAAACTCCACCCCATACATATATATGGGGAGGTACTATCTCCAACTCGGTTTTACAGTGAAAACTGCAGGAACTTCAAACCGGCACTAGGAAACAGACTGAGAAACCAGAGTAAAAGTTTCTCCTGCAACCCGTTCCTTTTGTGCTAGATGAACGAACGTCTCTCCACATGCTCGGTTCTGAGAGATAAATGTGTGTGAAAGCCTTCTTTCTCCTAGCTTGTTGGGATCACAAAGTTTCTCTTTAGTTGCAAACTCCACTCCATACATATATATGGGGAGGTACTAGATCCAACTCGGTTTTACAGTGAAAACTGCAGGAACTTCAAACCGGCACTAGGAAACAGACTGAGAAACCAGAGTAAAAGTTTCTCCTGCAAGCCGTTCAATTTGTGCTAGATGAACGAACGTCTCTCCACATGCTCAGTTCTGAGAGATAAGTGTATGTGAAAGCCGTCCTTCACCTAGCTTGTTGGGAACACAAAGTTTCTTTTTAGTTGCAAAATCCACTCCATACACATATATGGGGAGGTTCTAGCTCCAACTCGGTTTTACAGTGAAAACTGCCGGAACTTCAAACCGCTCTAGGAAACAGACTGAGAAACCCGAGTAAAAGTTTCTCCTGCAACCCGTTCCTTTGTGCTAGATGAACGAACGTCTCTCCACATGCTCGGTTCTGAGAGATAAGTGTGTGTGAAAGCCGTCCTTCACATAGCTTGTTGGGAACACAAAGTTTCTCTTCAGTTGTAAACTCCACTCCATACATATATATGGGGAGGTACTAGCCCCAACACGGTTTTACAGTGAAAACTGCAGGAACTTCAAACCGGCACTAGGAAACAGAATGAGAAACCAGAGTAAAAGTTTCTCCTGCAACCCGTTCCCTTTGTGCGAGATGAAAGAACGTCTCTCCACATGCTCGGTTCTGAGAGATAAGTGTGTGTAAGCCGTCCTTCACCTAGCTTGTTGGGAACACAAAGTTTCTCTTCAGTTGCAAACTCCACTCCATACATATATATGGTGAGGTACTAGCTCCAACTCGGTTTTACAGTGAAATCTGCAGGAACTTCAAAACGGCACTAGGAAAGAGACTGAGAAACCAGAGTAAAAGTTTATCCTGCAACCCGTTAACTTTTTGCTAGATGAACGAACGTCTCTCCACATGCTCGGTTCTGAAAGATAAGTGTGTGTGAAAGCCGTCCTTCACCTAACTTTTTGGGAACACAAAGTTCCTTTTCAGTTGCAAACTCCACTCCATACATATATATGGGGAGGTACTAGCTCCAACTCGGTTTTACTGTGAAAACTGCAGGAACTTCAAACCGGCACTAGGAAACAGACTGAGAAACCAGTGTAATATTTTCTCCTGCATCCCGTTCCCTTTGAGCTAGATGAACGAACGTCTCTCCACTTGCTCATTTCTGAGAGATAGGTGTGTGTGAATGCCTAACTTCACCTAGCTTGTTGGGAACACATAGATTCTCTTTAGTTGCAAACTCCACTCCATACATATATATGGGGAGGTACTAGCTCCAACTCGGTTTTACACTGAAAACTGCAGGAACTTCAAACCGGCACTAGGAAACAGACTGAGAAACCAGAGTAAAAGTTTCTCCTGCAACCCGTTCCCTTTGTGCTAGATGAACGAACGTCTCTCCACATGCTCGGTTCTGAGAGATAAGTGTGTGTGAAAGCCTTCTTTCTCTTAGCTTGTTGGGAACACAAAGTTTCCCTTTAGTTGCAAACTCCACTCCATACATATATATGGGGAGGTTCTAGCTCCAACTCGGTTTTACAGTAAAAACTGCCGGAACTTCAAACCGGCTCTAGGAAACAGACTGAGAAACCAGAGTAAAAGTTTCTCCTGCAACCCGTTCCCTTTGTGCTAGATGAAAGAACGACTCTCCACATGCTCGGTTCTTAGAGATAAGTGTGTGTGAAAGCCGTCCTTCACATACCTTGTTGGGAACACAAAGTTTCTCTTCATTTGTAAACTCCACTCCATACATATTATGGGGAGTTACTAGCTCCAACTCGGTTTTACAGTGAAAACTGCAGGAACTTCAAAACGGCACTAGGAATCAGACTGAGAAACCAGAGTAAAAGTTTCTCCTGCAACCCGTTCCATTTGTGCTAGATGACCGAACGTCTCTCCACATGCTCGGTTCTGAAAGATAATTGTGTGTGAAAGCCGTCCTTCACCTAACTTTTTGGGAACACAAAGTTTCTTTTCAGTTGTAAACCCCACTCCATACATATATATGGGTAGGTACTAGCTCCAACTCGGTTTTACAGTGAAAACTGCAGGAACTTCAAACCGGCACTAGGAAACAGACTGAGAAACCAGAGTAAAATTTTCCCCTGCAACCCGTTCCCTTTGAGCTAGATGAACGAACGTCTCTCCACTTGCTCATTTCTGAGAGATAGGTGTGTGTGAATGCCGTACTTCACCTAGCTTGTTGGGAACACAAAGATTCTCTTTAGTTGCAAACTCCATTCCGTACATATATATGGGGAGGTACTAGCTCCAACTCGGTTTTACAGTGAAAACTGCAGGAACTTCAAACCGGCACTAGGAAACAGACTGAGAAACCAGAGTAAAAGTTTCTCCTGCAACCCGTTCACTTTGTGCTAGATGAACGAACGTCTCTCCACATGCTCGGTTCTGAGAGATAAGTGTGTGTGAAAGCCTTCTTTCTCCTAGCTTGTTGGGAACACAAAGTTTCTCTTTAGTTGCAAACTCCACTCCATACATATATATGGGGAGGTACTAGATCCAACTCGGTTTTACAGTGAAAACTGCAGGAACTTCAAACCGGCACTAGGAAACAGACTGAGAAACCAGAGTAAAAGTTTCTCCTGCAAGCCGTTCAATTTGTGCTAGATGAACGAACGTCTCTCCACATGCTCAGTTCTGAGAGATAAGTGTGTGTGAAAGCCGTCCTTCACCTAGCTTGTTGGGAACACAAAGTTTCTTTTTAGTTGCAAAATCCACTCCATACATATATATGGGGAGGTTCTAGCTCCAACTCGGTTTTACAGTGAAAACTGCCGGAACTTCAAACCGCTCTAGGAAACAGACTGAGAAACCAGAGTAAAAGTTTCTCCTGCAACCCGTTCAATTTGTGCTAGATGAACGAACGTCTCTCCACATGCTCGGTTCTGAGAGATAAGTGTGTGTGAAAGCCGTCCTTCACATAGCTTGTTGGGAACACAAAGTTTCTCTTCAGTTGTAAACTCCACTCCATACATATTATGGGGAGGTACTAGCTCCAACTCGGTTTTACAGTGAAAACGGCAGGAACTTCAAAACGGCACTAGGAAACAGAATGAGAAACCAGAGTAAAAGTTTCTCCTGCAACCCGTTCCCTTTGTGCGAGATGAAAGAACGTCTCTCCACATGCTCGGTTCTGAGAGATAAGTGTGTGTAAGCCGTCCTTCACCTAGCTTGTTGGAAACACAAAGTTTCTCTTCAGTTGCAAACTCCACTCCATACATATATATGGGGAGGTACTAGCTCCAAATCGGTTTTACAGTGAAATCTGCAGGAACTTCAAAACGGCACTAGGAAAGAGACTGAGAAAACAGAGTAAAAGTTTATCCTGCAACCCGTTCCCTTATTGCTAGATGAACGAACGTCTCTCCACATGCTCGGTTCTGAAAGATAAGTGTGTGTGAAAGCCGTCCTTCACCTAACTTTTTGGGAACACAAAGTTCCTTTTCAGTTGCAAACCCCACTCCATATATATATATGGGGTGGTACTAGCTCCAACGCGGTTTTACAGTGAAAATTGCAGGAACTTCAAACCGGCACTAGGAAACAGACTGAGAAACCAGAGTAATATTTTCTCCTGCAACCCGTTCCCTTTGAGCTAGATGAACGAACGTCTCTCCACTTGCTCATTTCTGAGAGATAAGTGAGTGTGAATGCCGTACTTCACCTATCTTGTTGGGAACACAAAGATTCTCTTTAGTTGCAAACTCCACTCCATACATATATATGGGGAGGTACTAGCTCCAGCTCTGTTTTACAGTGGAAACTGCAGGAACTTCAAACCGGCACTAGGAAACAGACTGAGAAACCAGAGTAAAAGTTTCTCCTGCAACCAGATCCCTTTGTGCTAGATGAACGAACGTCTCTCCACATGCTCGGTTCTGAGAGATATGTGTGTGTGAAAGCCTTTATTCTCCTAGCTTGTTGGGAACACAAAGTTTCTCTTTAGTTACAAACTCCACTCCATACATTTATATGGGGAGGTTCTATCTCGAACTCGGTTTTACAGTGAAAACTGCAGGAACTTTAAACCGGCACTAGGAAACAGACTGAGAAACCAGAGTAAAAGTTTCTCCTGCAACCCGTTCAATTTGTGCTAGATGAACGAACGTCTCTCCACATGCTCAGTTCTGAGAGATAAGTGTGTGTGAAAGCCGTCCTTCACCTAGCTTGTTGGGAACACAAAGTTTCTTTTTAGTTGCAAACTCCACTCCATACATATATATGGCGAGGTTCTAGCTCCAACTCGGTTTTACAGTGAAAACTGCAGGAACTTCAAACCGGAACTAGGAAACAGACTGAGAAACCAGAGTAAAAGTTTCCCTGCTAAATGTTCCCTTTGTGCTAGATGAACGAACGTCTCTCCACATGCTCAGTTCTGAGATATAAGTGTGTGTGATAGCCGTTCTTCACCTAGCTTGTTGGGAACACAAAGTTTCTCTTGAATTGCAAACTCCACTCTATACATATATATGGGGAGGTACTAGCTCCATCTCGGTTTTACAGTGAAAACTGCAGGAAATTCAAACCGGCACTAGGAAACAGACTGAGAAACCAGAGTAAAAGTTTCTCCTGCAACCCGTTCCCTTTGTGCTAGATGAACGAACGTCTCTACACATGCTCAGTTCTCAGAGATAAGTGTGTGTGAAAGCCGTCCTTCACCTAGCTTGTTGGGAACACAAATTTTCTCTTCATTTGCAAACTCCACTCCATACATATATATGGGGAGGTACTAGCTCCAACTCGGTTTTACAGTGAAAACTGCAGGAACGTCAAAATGGCACTAGGAAACAGACTGAGAATCCAGAGTAAAAGTTTCTCCTGCAACCCGTTCCTTTTTGCTAGATGAACGAACGTCTCTCCACATGCTCAGTTCTGAGAGATAAGTGTGTGTGAAAGCCGTCCTTCACCTAGCTTGTTGGGAACACAAAGTTTCTCTTCAGTTCACAACCCATCTCCATACATATACATGGGGAGGTACTAGCTCCAACTCGGTTTTACAGTGAAAAATGCAGGAACTTCAAACCGGCACTAGGAAACAGACTGAGAAACCAGAGTAAAAGTTTCTCCTGCAACCCGATCCCTTTGTGCTAGATGAACGAACGTCTCTCCACATGCTCGGTTCTGAGAGATATATGTGTGTGAAAGCCTTTTTTCTCCTAGCTTGTTGGGAACACAAAGTTTCTCTTTAGTTGCAAACTCCACTCCATACATTTATATGGGGAGGTTCTAGCTCGAACTCGGTTTTACAGTGAAAACTGCAGGAACTTTAAACCGGCACTAGGAAACAGACTGAGAAACCAGAGTAAAAGTTTCTCCTGCAACCCGTTCCCTTTGTGCTAGATGAACGAACGTCTCTCCACATGCTCAGTTCTGAGAAATATGTGTGGGTGAAAGCCGTCCTTCACCTAGCTTGTTGGGAACACAAAGATTCTCTTCAGTTGCAAACCCCACTCCATACATATATATGGGGAGGTACAAGCTCCAACTCGGTTTTACAGTGAAAACTGCAGGAACTTCAATCCGGCACTAGGAAACAGACTGAGAAACCAGAGTAAAAGTTTCTCCTGCAAAACGTTCCCTTTGTGCTAGATAAACGAACGTCTCTCCACATGCTCAGTTCTGAGATATAAGTGTGTGTGATAGCCGTTCTTCACCTAGCTTGTTGGGAACACAAAGTTTCTCTTCAGTTGCAAACTCCACTCTATACATATATATGGGGAGGTACTAGCTCCATCTCGGTTTTACAGTGAAAACTGCAGGAACTTCAAACCGCCACTAGGAAACAGACTGAGAAACCAGAGTAAAAGTTTCTCCTGCAACCCGTTCCCTTTGTGCTAGATAAACGAACGTCTCTACACATGCTCAGTTCTCAGAGATAATTGTGTGTGAAAGCCGTCCTTCACATAGCATGTTGGGAAAACAAAGTTTCTCTTCAGTTGCAAACCCCACTCCATACATATATATGGGGAGGTACTAGCTCCAAATCGGTTTTACTGTGAAAACTGCAGGAACTTCAATACAGCACTAGGAAGCAGACTGAGAAACCAGAGTAAAAGTTTCTCCTGCAAACCGTTCCCATTGTGCTAGATGAACGAACGTCTCTACACATGCTCACTTCTCAGAGATAAGTGTGTGTGAAAGCCGTCCTTCACCTAGCATTTTGTGAACACAAAGTTTCTCTTCAGTTGCAAACCCCACTCCATACATATATATGGGGAGATACTAGCTCCAAATCGGCTTTACTGTGAAAACTGCAGGAACTTCAATACGTCACTAGGAAACAGACTGAGAAACCAGAGTAAAGTTTCTCCTGCAACCCGTTCCCTTTGTGCTACATGAACGAACGTCTCTCCACATGCTCAGTTCTGAGAGATAAGTGTGTGTGAAAGCCGTCCTTCACCTAGCTTGTTGGGAACACAAAGTTTCTCTTCAGTTTCAAACTCCACTCCATACATATATATAGGGTGGTACTAGCTCCAACTCGGTTTTACAGTGAAAACTGCAGGAACTCCAAACCGGCACTAGGAAACAGACTGAGAAACCAGAGAAAAGTTTCCCCTGCAACCCGTTCCCTTTGAGCTAGATGAACGAACGTCTCTCCACTTGCTCATTTCTGAGAGATAAGTGTGTGTGAAAGCCGTCCTTCACCTAGCTTGTTGGGAACACAAATTTTCTCTTCATTTGCAAACTCCACTCCATACATATATATGGGGAGGTACTAGCTCCAACTCGGTTGTACAGTGAAAACTGCAGGAACGTCAAACTGGCACTAGGAAACAGACTGAGAATCCAGAGTAAAAGTTTCTCCTGCAACCCGTTCCCTTTTTGCTAGATGAAAGAACGTCTCTCCACATGCTCAGTTCTGAGAGATAAGTGTGTGTGAAAGCCGTCCTTCACCTAGCTTGTTGGGAACACAAAGTTTCTTTTCAGTTGCAAACCCCACTCCATACATATATATGGGGAGGTACTAGCTCCAACTCGGTTATACAGTGAAAACTGCAGGAACTTCAAACCGGCACTAGGAAACAGACTGAGAAACCAGAGTAAAATTTTCTCCTGCAACCCGTTC
Source organism: Camelus bactrianus (assembly GCF_048773025.1). Taxonomy (NCBI): domain Eukaryota; kingdom Metazoa; phylum Chordata; class Mammalia; order Artiodactyla; family Camelidae; genus Camelus; species Camelus bactrianus. Next base: position 4,210,433 of record NC_133566.1, read on the forward strand.
CCTTTGAGCTAGATGAACGAACGTCTCTCCACTTGCTCATTTCTGAGAGATAAGTGTGTGTGAATGCCGTCCTTCACCTATCTTGTTGGGAACACAAAGATTCTCTTTAGTTGCAAACTCCACTCCATACATATATATGGGGAGGTACTAGCTCCAGCTCTGTTTTACAGTGGAAACTGCAGGAACTTCAAACCGGCACTAGGAAACAGACTGAGAAACCAGAGTAAATGTTTCTCCTGCAACCCGTTCCCTTTGTGCTAGATGAACGAACGTCTCTACACATGCTCAGTTCTCAGAGATAAGTGTGTGTGAAAGCCGTCGTTCACCTTGCTTGTTGGGAACACAAAGTTTCTCTTCAGTTGCAAACCCCACTCCATACATATACATGGGGAGGTACTAGCTCCAAATCGGTTTTACTGTGAAAACTGCAGGAACTTCAATACAGCACTAGGAAACAGACTGAGAAACCAGAGTAAAAGTTTCTCCTGCAACCCGTTCCCTTTGTGCCAGATGAACGAACGTCTCTACACATGCTCAGTTCTCAGAAATAAGTGTGTGTGAAAGCCGTCCTTCAACTAGCATGTAGGGAACACAAAGTTTCTCTTCAGTTGCAAACCCCACTCCATACATATATATGGGGAGGTACTAGCTCCAAATCGGTTTTAATGTGAAAACTGCAGGAACTTCAAACCGGCACTAGGAAACAGACTGAGAAACCAGAGTAAAGTTTCTCCTGCAACCCGTTCCCTTTGTGCTACATGAACGAACGTCTCTCCACATGCTCAGTTCTGAGAGATAAGTGTGTGTGAAAGCCGTCCTTCACCTAACTTGTTGGGAACACAAAGTTTCTCTTCAGTTGCAAACTCCACTCCATACATATATATGGGGAGGTACTAGCTCCAACTCGGTTTTACAGTGAAAAATGCAGGAACTCCAAACCGGCACTAGGAAACAGACTGAGAAACCAGAGTAAAAGTTTCCCCTGCAACCCATTCCCTTTGAGCTAGATGAACGAACGTCTCTCCACTTGCTCATTTCTGAGAGATAAGTGTGTGTGAAAGCCGTCCTTCACCTAGCTTGTTGGGAACACAAATTTTCTCTTCATTTGCAAACTCCACTCCATACATATATATGGGGAGGTACTAGCTCCAACTCGGTTTTACAGTGAAAACTGCAGGAACGTCAAAATGGCACTAGGAAACAGACTGAGAATCCAGAGTAAAAGTTTCTCCTGCAACCCGTTCCTTTTTGCTAGATGAACGAACGTCTCTCCACATGCTCAGTTCTGAGAGATAAGTGTGTGTGAAAGCCGTCCTTCACCTAGCTTGTTGGGAACACAAAGTTTCTCTTCAGTTGCAAACTCCACTCCATACATATACATGGGGAGGTACTAGCTCAAACTCGATTTTACAGTGAAAACTGCAGGAACTTCAAACCGGCACTAGGAAACAGACTGAGAAACCAGAGTAAAAGTTACTCCTGCAACCCGTTCCCTTTGTGCTAGATGAACGAAAGTCTCTCCACATGCTCAGTTCTGAGAGATAAGTGTGTGTGAAAGCCGTCCTTCACTTAGCTTGTTGGGAACACAAAGTTTCCCTTCAGTTGAAAACTCCACTCCATACATATATATGGGGAGGTACTACCTCCAAATCTGTTTTACAGTGAAAACAGCAGGAACTTCAAACCGGCACTAGGAAACAGACTGAGAAACCAGAGTAAATGTTTCTCCTGCTACACGTTCTCTTTGTGCTAGATGAACGAACGTCTATCCACATGCTCAGTTCTGAGAGATAAGTGTGGGTGAAAGCCTTCCTTCACCTATCTTGTTGGGAAAACAAAGATTCTCTTCAGTTGCAAACCCCAATCCATACATATATATGAGGAAGTACTAGCTCCACCTCGGTTTTACAGTGAAAGCTGCAGGAACTTCAAACCGGCACTAGGAAACAGACTGAGAAACCACAGTAAAAGTTTCTCCAGCAACACGTTCCCTTTGAGCTAGATGAACGAACGTCTCTCCACTTGCTCATTTCTGAGAGAAAAGTGTGTGTGAATGCCGTCCTTCACCTAGCTTGTTGGGAACACAAAGTTTCTCTTCAGTTGTAAACTCCACTCCATACATATATATGGGGAGGTACTAGCTCCAACTCGGTTTTACAGTGAAAACTGCAGGAACTTCAAACCGGCACTAGGAAACAGACTGAGAAACCAGAGTTAAAGTTTCTCCTGCAACCCGTTCCTTTTGTGCTAGATGAACGAACGTCTCTCCACATGCTCAGTTCTGAGAGATAAGTGTGTGTGAAAGCCGTCCTTCACCTAGCTTGTTGGGAACACAAAGATTCTATTCAGTTGCAAACCCCACTCCATACATATATATGGGGAGGTACATGCTCCAACTCGGTTTTACAGTGAAAACTGCAGGAAATTCAAACCGGCACTAGGAAACAGACTGAGAAACCAGAGTAAAAGTTTCTCCTGCAAAACTTTCCCTTTGTGCTAGATGAACGAACGTCTCTCCACATGCTCATTTCTGAGAGATAAGTGTGTGTGAAAGCCGTCCTTCACCTAGCTTGTTGGGAACACAAAGTTTCTCTTCAGTTCACAACCCATCTCCATACATATACATCGGGAGGTACTAGCTCCAACTCGGTTTTACAGTGAAAAATGCAGGAACTTCAAACCGGCACTAGGAAACAGACTGAGAAACCAGAGTAAAAGTTTCTCCTGCAACCCGATCCCTTTGTGCTATATGAACGAACGTCTCTCCACATGCTCGGTTCTGAGAGATATATGTGTGTGAAAGCCTTTTTTCTCCTAGCTTGTTGGGAACAGAAAGTTTCTCTTTAGTTGCAAACTCCACTCCATACATTTATATGGGGAGGTTCTAGCTCGAACACGGTTTTACAGTGAAAACTGCAGGAACTTTAAAACGGCACTAGGAAACAGACTGAGAAACCAGAGTAAAAGTTTCTCCTGCAACCCGTTCCCCTTGTGCTAGATGAACGAACGTCTCTCCACATGCTCAGTTCTGAGAAATATGTGTGGGTGAAAGCCGTCCTTCACCTAGCTTGTTGGGAACACAAAGATTCTCTTCAGTTGCAAACCCCACTCCATACATATATATGGGGAGGTACAAGCTCCAACTCGGTTTTACAGTGAAAACTGCAGGAACTTCAATCCGGCACTAGGAAACAGACTGAGAAACCAGAGTAAAAGTTTCTCCTGCAAAACGTTCCCTTTGTGCTAGATAAACGAACGTCTCTCCACATGCTCAGTTCTGAGATATAAGTGTGTGTGATAGCCGTTCTTCACCTAGCTTGTTGGGAACACAAATTTTCTCTTCAGTTGCAAACTGCACTCTATACATATATATGGGGAGGTACTAGCTCCATCTCGGTTTTACAGTGAAAACTGCAGGAACTTCAAACCGCCACTAGGAAACAGACTGAGAAACCAGAGTAAAAGTTTCTCCTGCAACCCGTTCCCTTTGTGCTAGATAAACGAACGTCTCTACACATGCTCAGTTCTCAGAGATAATTGTGTGTGAAAGCCGTCCTTCACATAGCATGTTGGGAAAACAAAGTTTCTCTTCAGTTGCAAACCCCACTCCATACATATATATGGGGAGGTACTAGCTCCAAATCGGTTTTACTGTGAAAACTGCAGGAACTTCAATACAGCACTAGGAAGCAGACTGAGAAACCAGAGTAAAAGTTTCTCCTGCAAACCGTTCCCTTTGTGCTAGATGAACGAACGTCTCTACACATGCTCAGTTCTCAGAGATAAGTGTGTGTGAAAGCCGTCCTTCACCTAGCATTTTGTGAACACAAAGTTTCTCTTCAGTTGCAAACCCCACTCCATACATATATATGGGGAGATACTAGCTCCAAATCGGCTTTACTGTGAAAACTGCAGGAACTTCAATACGTCACTAGGAAACAGATTGAGAAACCAGAGTAAAGTTTCTCCTGCAACCCTTTCCCTTTGTGCTACATGAACGAACGTCTCTCCACATGCTCAGTTCTGACAGATAAGTGTGTGTGAAAGCCGTCCTTCACCTAGCTTGTTGGGAACACAAAGTTTCTCTTCAGTTTCAAACTCCACTCCATACATATATATAGGGTGGTACTAGCTCCAACTCGGTTTTACAGTGAAAACTGCAGGAACTCCAAACCGGCACTAGGAAACAGACTGAGAAACCAGAGTAAAAGTTTCTCCTGCAAACCGTTCCCTTTGAGCTAGATGAACGTACGTCTCTCCACTTGCTCATTTCTGAGAGATAAGTGTGTGTGAAAGCCGTCCTTCACCTAGCTTGTTGGGAACACAAATTTTCTCTTCATTTGCAAACTCCACTCCATACATATATATGGGGAGGTACTAGCTCCAACTCGGTTGTACAGTGAAAACTGCAGGAACGTCAAACTGGCACTAGGAAACAGACTGAGAATCCAGAGTAAAAGTTTCTCCTGCAACCCGTTCCCTTTTTGCTAGATGAAAGGACGTCTCTCCACATGCTCAGTTCTGAGAGATAAGTGTGTGTGAAAGCCGTCCTTCACCTAGCTTGTTGGGAACACAAAGTTTCTCTTCAGTTCACAACCCATCTCCATACATATACATCGGGAGGTACTAGCTCCAACTCGGTTTTACAGTGAAAAATGCAGGAACTTCAAACCGGCACTAGGAAACAGACTGAGAAACCAGAGTAAAAGTTTCTCCTGCAACCCGATCCCTTTGTGCTAGATGAACGAACGTCTCTCCACATGCTCGGTTCTGAGAGATATATGTGTGTGAAAGCCTTTTTTCTCCTAGCTTGTTGGGAACACAAAGTTTCTCTTTAGTTGCAAACTCCACTCCATACATTTATATGGGGAGGTTCTAGCTCGAACACGGTTTTACAGTGAAAACTGCAGGAACTTTAAAACGGCACTAGGAAACAGACTGAGAAACCAGAGTAAAAGTTTCTCCTGCAACCCGTTCCCTTTGTGCTAGATGAACGAACGTCTCTCCACATGCTCAGTTCTGAGAAATAAGTGTGGGTGAAAGCCGTCCTTCACCTAGCTTGTTGGGAACACAAAGATTCTCTTCAGTTGCAAACCCCACTCCATACATATATATGGGGAGGTACAAGCTCCAACTCGGTTTTACAGTGAAAACTGCAGGAACTTCAATCCGGCACTAGGAAACAGACTGAGAAACCAGAGTAAAAGTTTCTCCTGCAAAACGTTCCCTTTGTGCTAGATAAACGAACGTCTCTCCACATGCTCAGTTCTGAGATATAAGTGTGTGTGATAGCCGTTCTTCACCTAGCTTGTTGGGAACACAAAGTTTCTCTTCAGTTGCAAACTGCACTCTATACATATATATGGGGAGGTACTAGCTCCATCTCGGTTTTACAGTGAAAACTGCAGGAACTTCAAACCGCCACTAGGAAACAGACTGAGAAACCAGAGTAAAAGTTTCTCCTGCAACCCGTTCCCTTTGTGCTAGATAAACGAACGTCTCTACACATGCTCAGTTCTCAGAGATAATTGTGTGTGAAAGCCGTCCTTCACATAGCATGTTGGGAAAACAAAGTTTCTCTTCAGTTGCAAACCCCACTCCATACATATATATGGGGAGGTACTAGCTCCAAATCGGTTTTACTGTGAAAACTGCAGGAACTTCAATACAGCACTAGGAAGCAGACTGAGAAACCAGAGTAAAAGTTTCTCCTGCAAACCGTTCCCTTTGTGCTAGATGAACGAACGTCTCTACACATGCTCAGTTCTCAGAGATAAGTGTGTGTGAAAGCCGTCCTTCACCTAGCATTTTGTGAACACAAAGTTTCTCTTCAGTTGCAAACCCCACTCCATACATATATATGGGGAGATACTAGCTCCAAATCGGCTTTACTGTGAAAACTGCAGGAACTTCAATACGTCACTAGGAAACAGACTGAGAAACCAGAGTAAAGTTTCTCCTGCAACCCGTTCCCTTTGTGCTACATGAACGAACGTCTCTCCACATGCTCAGTTCTGACAGATAAGTGTGTGTGAAAGCCGTCCTTCACCTAGCTTGTTGGGAACACAAAGTTTCTCTTCAGTTTCAAACTCCACTCCATACATATATATAGGGTGGTACTAGCTCCAACTCGGTTTTACAGTGAAAACTGCAGGAACTCCAAACCGGCACTAGGAAACAGACTGAGAAACCAGAGTAAAAGTTTCTCCTGCAAACCGTTCCCTTTGAGCTAGATGAACGAACGTCTCTCCACTTGCTCATTTCTGAGAGATAAGTGTGTGTGAAAGCCGTCCTTCACCTAGCTTGTTGGGAACACAAATTTTCTCTTCATTTGCAAACTCCACTCCATACATATATATGGGGAGGTACTAGCTCCAACTCGGTTGTACAGTGAAAACTGCAGGAACGTCAAACTGGCACTAGGAAACAGACTGAGAATCCAGAGTAAAAGTTTCTCCTGCAACCCGTTCCCTTTTTGCTAGATGAAAGGACGTCTCTCCACATGCTCAGTTCTGAGAGATAAGTGTGTGTGAAAGCCGTCCTTCACCTAGCTTGTTGGGAACACAAAGTTTCTCTTCAGTTCACAACCCATCTCCATACATATACATCGGGAGGTACTAGCTCCAACTCGGTTTTACAGTGAAAAATGCAGGAACTTCAAACCGGCACTAGGAAACAGACTGAGAAACCAGAGTAAAAGTTTCTCCTGCAACCCGATCCCTTTGTGCTAGATGAACGAACGTCTCTCCACATGCTCGGTTCTGAGAGATATATGTGTGTGAAAGCCTTTTTTCTCCTAGCTTGTTGGGAACACAAAGTTTCTCTTTAGTTGCAAACTCCACTCCATACATTTATATGGGGAGGTTCTAGCTCGAACACGGTTTTACAGTGAAAACTGCAGGAACTTTAAAACGGCACTAGGAAACAGACTGAGAAACCAGAGTAAAAGTTTCTCCTGCAACCCGTTCCCTTTGTGCTAGATGAACGAACGTCTCTCCACATGCTCAGTTCTGAGAAATAAGTGTGGGTGAAAGCCGTCCTTCACCTAGCTTGTTGGGAACACAAAGATTCTCTTCAGTTGCAAACCCCACTCCATACATATATATGGGGAGGTACAAGCTCCAACTCGGTTTTACAGTGAAAACTGCAGGAACTTCAATCCGGCACTAGGAAACAGACTGAGAAACCAGAGTAAAAGTTTCTCCTGCAAAACGTTCCCTTTGTGCTAGATAAACGAACGTCTCTCCACATGCTCAGTTCTGAGATATAAGTGTGTGTGATAGCCGTTCTTCACCTAGCTTGTTGGGAACACAAAGTTTCTCTTCAGTTGCAAACTGCACTCTATACATATATATGGGGAGGTACTAGCTCCATCTCGGTTTTACAGTGAAAACTGCAGGAACTTCAAACCGCCACTAGGAAACAGACTGAGAAACCAGAGTAAAAGTTTCTCCTGCAACCCGTTCCCTTTGTGCTAGATAAACGAACGTCTCTACACATGCTCAGTTCTCAGAGATAATTGTGTGTGAAAGCCGTCCTTCACATAGCATGTTGGGAAAACAAAGTTTCTCTTCAGTTGCAAACCCCACTCCATACATATATTTGGGGAGGTACTAGCTCCAAATCGGTTTTACTGTGAAAACTGCAGGAACTTCAATACAGCACTAGGAAGCAGACTGAGAAACCAGAGTAAAAGTTTCTCCTGCAAACCGTTCCCTTTGTGCTAGATGAACGAACGTCTCTACACATGCTCAGTTCTCAGAGATAAGTGTGTGTGAAAGCCGTCCTTCACCTAGCATTTTGTGAACACAAAGTTTCTCTTCAGTTGCAAACCCCACTCCATACATATATATGGGGAGATACTAGCTCCAAATCGGCTTTACTGTGAAAACTGCAGGAACTTCAATACGTCACTAGGAAACAGACTGAGAAACCAGAGTAAAGTTTCTCCTGCAACCCGTTCCCTTTGTGCTACATGAACGAACGTCTCTCCACATGCTCAGTTCTGAGAGATAAGTGTGTGTGAAAGCCGTCCTTCACCTAGCTTGTTGGGAACACAAAGTTTCTCTTCAGTTTCAAACTCCACTATATACATATATATAGGGTGGTACTAGCTCCAACTCGGTTTTACAGTGAAAACTGCAGGAACTCCAAACCGGCACTAGGAAACAGACTGAGAAACCAGAGTAAAAGTTTCTCCTGCAAACCGTTCCCTTTGAGCTAGATGAACGAACGTCTCTCCACTTGCTCATTTCTGAGAGATAAGTGTGTGTGAAAGCCGTCCTTCACCTAGCTTGTTGGGAACACAAATTTTCTCTTCATTTGCAAACTCCACTCCATACATATATATGGGGAGGTACTAGCTCCAACTCGGTTGTACAGTGAAAACTGCAGGAACGTCAAACTGGCACTAGGAAACAGACTGAGAATCCAGAGTAAAAGTTTCTCCTGCAACCCGTTCCCTTTTTGCTAGATGAAAGGACGTCTCTCCACATGCTCAGTTCTGAGAGATAAGTGTGTGTGAAAGCCGTCCTTCACCTAGCTTGTTGGGAACACAAAGTTTCTCTTAAGTTGCAAACTCCACTCCATACATATATATGGGGAGGTACTAGCTCAAACTCGGTTTTACAGTGAAAACTGCAGGAACTTCAAACCGGCACTAGGAAACAGACTGAGAAACCAGAGTAAAAGTTTCTCCTGCAACCCGTTCCCTTTGTGCTAGATGAACGAACGTCTCTCCACATGCTCAGTTCTGAGAGATAAGTGTGTGTGAAAGCCGTCCTTCACCTAGCTTGTTGGGAACACAAAGTTTCTCTTCAGTTGAAAACTCCACTCCATACATATATATGGGGAGGTACTACCTCCAAATCTGTTTTACAGTGAAAACTGCAGGAACTTCAAACTGGCACTAGGAAACAGACTGAGAAACCAGAGTAAATGTTTCTCCTGCAACACGTTCTCTTTGTGCTAGATGAACAAACGTCTATCCACATGCTAGGTTCTGAGAGATAAGTGTGGGTGAAAGCCTACCTTCACCTATCTTGTTGGGAAAACAAAGATTCTCTTCAGTTGCAAACTCCAATCCATACATATATTTGAGGAAGAACTAGCTCCACCTCGGTTTTACAGTGAAAGCTGCAGGAACTTCAAACCGGCACTAGGAAACAGACTGAGAAACCACAGTAAAAGTTTCACCTGCAACCCGTTCCCTTTGTGCTAGATGAACGAACGTCCCTCCACATGCTCAGTTCTGAGAGATAAGTGTGTGTGAAAGCCGTCCTTCAACTAGCTTCTTGGGAACACAAAGTTTCTTTAAGTTGCAAACCCCACTCCATACATATATATGGGGAGGTACTAGCTCCAACCCGCTTTTACAGTGAAAACTGCAGGAACTTCAAACCGGCACTTGGAAACAGACTGAGAAACCAGAGTAAATGTTTCTCCTGCAACACGTTCCCTTTGAGCTAGATGAAGGAACGTCTCTCCACTTGCTCATTTCTGAGAGATAAGTGTGTGTGAATGCCGTCCTTCACCTAGCTTGTTGGGAACACAATGTTTCTCTTCAGTTGTAAACTCCACTCCATACATATATATGGGGAGGTACTAGCTCCAACTCGGTTTTACAGTGAAAACTGCAGGAACTTCAAACCGGCACTAGGAAACAGACTGAGAAACCAGAGTAAAGTTTCTCCTGCAACCCGTTCCTTTTGTGCTAGATGAACGAACGTCTCTCCACATGCTCAGTTCTGAGAGTTAAGTGTGTGTGAAAGCCGTCCTTCACCTAGCTTGTTGGGAACACAAAGTTTCTCTTCAGTTGCAAACTCCACTCCATACATATATATGGGGAGGTACTAGCTCCAACTCGGTTTTACAGTGAAAACTGCAGGAACTCCAAACCGGCACTAGGAAACAGACTGAGAATCCAGAGTAAAAGTTTCTCCTGCAACCCGTTCCCTTTTTGCTAGATGAACGAACGTCTCTCCACATGCTCAGTTCTGAGAGATAAGTGTGTGTGAAAGCCGTCCTTCACCTAGCTTGTTGGGAACACAAAGTTTCTCTTCAGTTGCAAACTCCACTCCATACATATATATGGGGAGGTACTACCTCCAACCCGGTTTTACAGTGAAAATTGCAGGAACTTCAAACCGGCACTAGGAAACCGACTGAGAATCCAGAGTAAAAGTTTCTCCTGCAACTCGTTCCCTTTTTGCTAGATGAACGAACGTCTCTCCACATGCTCAGTTCTGAGAGATAAGTGTGGGTGAAAGCCTTCCTTCACCTATCTTGTTGGGAACACAAAGATTCTCTTCAGTTGCAAACACCAATCCATACATAAATATGAGGAGGTACTAGCTCCAACTCGGTTTTGCAGTGAAAACTGCAGGAACTTCAAACCGGCACTAGGAAACAGACTGAGAAACCAGAGGAAAAGTTTCTCCTGCAACCCGTTCCCTTTGTGCTAGATGAACGAACGTCTCTCCACATATTCAGTTCTGAGAGATAAGTGTGTGTGAAAGCCGTCCTTCACCTAGCTTGTTGGGAACACAAAGTTTCTCTTCAGTTGCAAACTCCACTCCATACATATATAAGGGGAGGTACTAACTCCAACTCGGGTTTACAGTGAAATTTGCAGGAACTTCAAACCGGCACTAGGAAACAGACTGAGAAACCAGAGTAAATGTTTCTCCTGCAACCCGTTCCCTTTGTGCTAGATGAACGAACGTCTCTCCACATATTCAGTTCTGAGAGATAAGTGTGTGTGAAAGCCGTCCTTCACCTAGCTTGTTGGGAACACAAAGTTTCTCTTCAGTTGCAAACTCCACTCCATACATATATAAGGGGAGGTACTAACTCCAACTCGGGTTTACAGTGAAATTTGCAGGAACTTCAAACCGGCACTAGGAAACAGACTGAGAAACCAGAGTAAATGTTTCTCCTGCAACCCGTTCCCTTTGTGCTAGATGAACGAACGTCTCTCCACATGCTCAGTTCTGAGAGATAAGTGTGTGTGAAAGCCGTCCTTCACCTAGCTTGTTGGAAACACAAAGTTTCTCTTCAGTTGCAAACTTCACTCCATACATATAAATGGGGAGGTACTAGCTCCAACTCGGTTTTACAGTGAAAACTGCAGGAACTTCAAACAGGCACTAGGAAACAGACTGAGAAACCAGAGTAAAAGTTTCCCCTGCAACCCTTTCCCTTTTTGCAAGATAAACGAACGTTTCTACACATGCTCAGTTCTGAGAGATAAGTGTGGGTGAAAGCCTTCCTTCACCTACCTTTTTGGGAACGCAAAGATTCTCTTCAGTTGCAAACTCCAATCCATACATATATATGAGGAGGTATTAGCTCCAACTCGGTTTTACAGTGAAAACTGCAGGAACTTCTAACCGGCACTAGGAAACAGACTGAGAAACCAGAGTAAATGTTTCCCCTGCAACCCGTTCCCTTTGTGCTAGATGAACGAACGTCTCTCCACATGCTCAGTTCTGAGAGATAAGTGTGTGTGAAAGCCATCCTTCACCTAGCTTGTTGGGAACACAAAGTTTCTTTTCAGTTGCAAACACCACTCCATACATATATATGGGGAGGTACAAGCTCCAACTCGGTTTTACAGTGAAAACTGCAGGAACCCCAAACCGGCATTAGGAAACAGACTGAGAAACCAGAGTAAAAGTTTCCCCTGCAACCCGTTCCCTTTGAGCTAGATGAACGAACGTCTCTCCACTTGCTCATTTCTGAGAGATAAGTGTGTGTGAAAGCCGTCCTTCAACTAGCTTGTTGGGAACACAAAGTTCCTCTTCATTTGCATACTCCACACCATACATATATATGGGGAGGTACTAGCTCCAACTCGGTTTTACAGTGAAAACTGCAGGAACTTCAAACCGGCACTTGGAAACAGACTGAGAAACCAGAGTAAAAGTTGCTCCTGCAACCCTTTCCCTTTGTGCTAGATGAACGAACGTCTCTCCACATGCTCAGTTCTGAGAGATAAGTGTATGTGAAATCCGTCCTTCACCTAGCTTGTTGGGAACACAAAGTTTCTCTTCAGTTGCAAACTCCACTCCATACATATATATGGGGAGGTAATATCTCCAACACGGTTTTACAGTGAAAACTGCAGGAACTTCAAACCGGCACTAGGAAACAGACTGAGAAACCAGAGTAAAAGTTTCTCCTGCAACCCGATCCCTTTGTGCTAGATGAACGAACGTCTCTCAACATGCTCAGTTCTGAGAGATAAGTGTGTGTGAAAGCCGTCCTTCACCAAGCTTGTTGGGAACACAAAGTTTCTCTTCAGTTGCAAACTCCATTCCATACATATACATGGGGAGGTAATAGCTCCAAATCGGTTTTACAGTGAAAACTGCAGAAACTTCAAACCGGCACTAGGAAACAGACTGAGAAACCAGAGTAAAAGTTTCTCCTGCAACCCGATCCTTTGTGCTAGATGAACGAACGTCTCTCCACATGCTCAGTTCTGAGAGATAAGTGTGGGTGAAAGCCTTCCTTCACCTATCTTGTTGGGAACACAAAGATTCTCTTCAGTTGCAAACACCAATCCATACATAAATATGAGGAGGTACTAGCTCCAACTCGGTTTTGCAGTGAAAACTGCAGGAACTTCAAACCGGCACTAGGAAACATACTGAGAAACCAGAGGAAAAGTTTCTCCTGCAACCCGATCCCTTTGTGCTAGATGAACGAACGTCTCTCAACATGCTCAGTTCTGAGAGATAAGTGTGTGTGAAAGCCGTCCTTCACCAAGCTTGTTGGGAACACAAAGTTTCTCTTCAGTTGCAAACTCCATTCCATACATATACATGGGGAGGTAATAGCTCCAAATCGGTTTTACAGTGAAAACTGCAGAAACTTCAAACCGGCACTAGGAAACAGACTGAGAAACCAGAGTAAAAGTTTCTCCTGCAACCCGATCCTTTGTGCTAGATGAACGAACGTCTCTCCACATGCTCAGTTCTGAGAGATAAGTGTGGGTGAAAGCCTTCCTTCACCTATCTTGTTGGGAACACAAAGATTCTCTTCAGTTGCAAACACCAATCCATACATAAATATGAGGAGGTACTAGCTCCAACTCGGTTTTGCAGTGAAAACTGCAGGAACTTCAAACCGGCACTAGGAAACAGACTGAGAAACCAGAGGAAAAGTTTCTCCTGCAACCCGTTCCCTTTGTGCTAGATGAACGAACGTCTCTCCACATATTCAGTTCTGAGAGATAAGTGTGTGTGAAAGCCGTCCTTCACCTAGCTTGTTGGGAACACAAAGTTTCTCTTCAGTTGCAAACTCCACTCCATACATATATAAGGGGAGGTACTAACTCCAACTCGGGTTTACAGTGAAATTTGCAGGAACTTCAAACCGGCACTAGGAAACAGACTGAGAAACCAGAGTAAATGTTTCTCCTGCAACCCGTTCCCTTTGTGCTAGATGAACGAACGTCTCTCCACATATTCAGTTCTGAGAGATAAGTGTGTGTGAAAGCCGTCCTTCACCTAGCTTGTTGGGAACACAAAGTTTCTCTTCAGTTGCAAACTCCACTCCATACATATATAAGGGGAGGTACAAACTCCAACTCGGGTTTACAGTGAAATTTGCAGGAACTTCAAACCGGCACTAGGAAACAGACTGAGAAACCAGAGTAAATGTTTCTCCTGCAACCCGTTCCCTTTGTGCTAGATGAACGAACGTCTCTCCACATGCTCAGTTCTGAGAGATAAGTGTGTGTGAAAGCCGTCCTTCACCTAGCTTGTTGGAAACACAAAGTTTCTCTTCAGTTGCAAACTTCACTCCATACATATAAATGGGGAGGTACTAGCTCCAACTCGGTTTTACAGTGAAAACTGCAGGAACTTCAAACAGGCACTAGGAAACAGACTGAGAAACCAGAGTAAAAGTTTCCCCTGCAACCCGTTCCCTTTTTGCAAGATAAACGAACGTTTCTACACATGCTCAGTTCTGAGAGATAAGTGTGGGTGAAAGCCTTCCTTCACCTACCTTTTTGGGAACGCAAAGATTCTCTTCAGTTGCAAACTCCAATCCATACATATATATGAGGAGGTATTAGCTCCAACTCGGTTTTACAGTGAAAACTGCAGGAACTTCTAACCGGCACTAGGAAACAGACTGAGAAACCAGAGTAAATGTTTCCCCTGCAACCCGTTCCCTTTGTGCTAGATGAACGAACGTCTCTCCACATGCTCAGTTCTGAGAGATAAGTGTGTGTGAAAGCCATCCTTCACCTAGCTTGTTGGGAACACAAAGTTTCTTTTCAGTTGCAAACACCACTCCATACATATATATGGGGAGGTACAAGCTCCAACTCGGTTTTACAGTGAAAACTGCAGGAACCCCAAACCGGCATTAGGAAACAGACTGAGAAACCAGAGTAAAAGTTTCCCCTGCAACCCGTTCCCTTTGAGCTAGATGAACGAACGTCTCTCCACTTGCTCATTTCTGAGAGATAAGTGTGTGTGAAAGCCGTCCTTCAACTAGCTTGTTGGGAACACAAAGTTCCTCTTCATTTGCATACTCCACACCATACATATATATGGGGAGGTACTAGCTCCAACTCGGTTTTACAGTGAAAACTGCAGGAACTTCAAACCGGCACTTGGAAACAGACTGAGAAACCAGAGTAAAAGTTGCTCCTGCAACCCTTTCCCTTTGTGCTAGATGAACGAACGTCTCTCCACATGCTCAGTTCTGAGAGATAAGTGTATGTGAAATCCGTCCTTCACCTAGCTTGTTGGGAACACAAAGTTTCTCTTCAGTTGCAAACTCCACTCCATACATATATATGGGGAGGTAATATCTCCAACACGGTTTTACAGTGAAAACTGCAGGAACTTCAAACCGGCACTAGGAAACAGACTGAGAAACCAGAGTAAAAGTTTCTCCTGCAACCCGATCCCTTTGTGCTAGATGAACGAACGTCTCTCAACATGCTCAGTTCTGAGAGATAAGTGTGTGTGAAAGCCGTCCTTCACCAAGCTTGTTGGGAACACAAAGTTTCTCTTCAGTTGCAAACTCCATTCCATACATATACATGGGGAGGTAATAGCTCCAAATCGGTTTTACAGTGAAAACTGCAGAAACTTCAAACCGGCACTAGGAAACAGACTGAGAAACCAGAGTAAAAGTTTCTCCTGCAACCCGATCATTTGTGCTAGATGAACGAACGTCTCTCCACATGCTCAGTTCTGAGAGATAAGTGTGTGTGAAAGCCGTCCTTCACCTAGCTTGTTGGGAACACAAAGTTTCTCTTAAGTTGCAAAATCCACTCCATACATATTTATGGGCAGGTACAAGCCCCATCTCGGTTTTACAGTGAAAACTGCAGGAACTTCAAACCGGCACTAGGAAACAGACTGAGAAACCAGAGTAAAAGTTTCTCCTGCAACCCGTTCCCTTTTTGCAAGATGAACGAACGTTTCTACACATGCTCAGTTCTGAGAGATAAGTGTGGGTGAAAGCCTTCCTTCACCTACCTTTTTGGGAACGCAAAGATTCTCTTCAGTTGCAAACTCCAATCCATACATATATATGAGGAGGTATTAGCTCCAACTCGGTTTTACAGTGAAAACTGCAGGAACTTCTAACCGGCACTAGGAAACAGACTGAGAAACCACAGTAAATGTTTCCCCTGCAACCCGTTCCCTTTGTGCTAGATGAACGAACGTCTCTCCACATGCTCAGTTCTGAGAGATAAGTGTGTGTGAAAGCCATCCTTCACCTAGCTTGTTGGGAACACAAAGTTTCTTTTCAGTTGCAAACACCACTCCATACATATATATGGGGAGGTACAAGCTCCAACTCGGTTTTACATTGAAAACTGCAGGTACCCCAAACCGGCATTAGGAAACAGACTGAGAAACCAGAGTAAAAGTTTCCCCTGCAACCCGTTCCCTTTGAGCTAGATGAACGAACGTCTCTCCACTTGCTCATTTCTGAGAGATAAGTGTGTGTGAAAGCCGTCCTTCAACTAGCTTGTTGGGAACACAAAGTTCCTCTTCATTTGCATACTCCACACCATACATATATATGGGGAGGTACTAGCTCCAACTCGGTTTTACAGTGAAAACTGCAGGAACTTCAAACCGGCACTTGGAAACAGACTGAGAAACCAGAGTAAAAGTTGCTCCTGCAAACCTTTCCCTTTGTGCTAGATGAACGAACGTCTCTCCACATGCTCAGTTCTGAGAGATAAGTGTATGTGAAATCCGTCCTTCACCTAGCTTGTTGGGAACACAAAGTTTCTCTTCAGTTGCAAACTCCACTCCATACATATATATGGGGAGGTAATATCTCCAACACGGTTTTACAGTGAAAACTGCAGGAACTTCAAACCGGCACTAGGAAACAGACTGAGAAACCACAGTAAAAGTTTCTCCTGCAACCCGATCCCTTTGTGCTAGATGAACGAACGTCTCTCCACATGCTCAGTTCTGAGAGATAAATGTGTGTGAAAGCCGTCCTTCACCAAGCTTGTTGGGAACACAAAGTTTCTCTTCAGTTGCAAACTCCATTCCATACATATACATGGGGAGGTAATAGCTCCAAATCGGTTTTACAGTGAAAACTGCAGAAACTTCAAACCGGCACTAGGAAACAGAGTGAGAAACCAGAGTAAAAGTTTCTCCTGCAACCCGATCCTTTGTGCTAGATGAACGAACGTCTCTCCACATGCTCGGTTCTGAGAGATAAGTGTGTGTGATAGCCGTCCTTCACCTAGCTTGTTGGGAACACAAAGTTTCTTTTCAGTTAAAAACCCCACTCCATACATATATATGGGGAGGTACTAGCTCCAACTTGGTTTTACAGTGAAAACTGCAGGAACATCAAACCGGCACTAGGAAACAGACTGAGAAACCAGAGTAAAAGTTTCTCCTGCAACCCGTTCCCTTTGAGCTAGATGAACGAACGTCTCTCAACTTGCTCTGTTCTGAGAGATAAGTGTGTGTGAAAGCCGTCCTTCACCTAGCTTGTTGGGAACACAAAGTTTCTCTTCAGTTGCAAACTCCACTCCATACATATATATGGGGAGGTACTAGCTCCAACTCGATTTTACAGTGAAAACTGCAGGAACTTCAAATCGGCACAAGGAAACAGACTGAGATACCAGAGTAAAAGTTTCTCCTGCAACACGTTCCCTTTGTGCTAGATGAACGAACGTCTCTCCACATGCTCAGTTCTGAGTGATAAGTGTGTGTGAAAGCCGTCCTTCAGCTAGCTTGTTGGGAACACAAAGTTTCTCTTCAGTTGCAAACTCCACTCCCTACATATATATGGGGAGGTAAAAGCTCCAACTCGGTTTTACAGTGAAAACTGCAGGAACTTCAAACCGGCACTAGGAAACAGACAGAGAAACCAGAGTAAAAGTTTCTCCTGCAACCAGTTCCCTTTGTGCTAGATGAACGAACGTCTCTCCACATGCTCAGTTCTGAGAGATAACTGTGTGTGAAAGCCGCCCTTCACCTAGCTTGTTGGGAAAACAAAGTTTCTTTTCAGTTGCAAACTCCACTCCATACATATATATGGGGAGGTACTAGCTCCAACTCGGTTTTACAGTGAAAACTGCAGGAATTTCAAACCGGCACTAGGAAACAGACTGAGAAACCAGAGTAAAAGTTTCCCCTGCAGCCCGTTCCCTTTGTGCTAGATGAACGAACGTCTCTCCACATGCTAAGTTCTGAGAGATAATTTGGGTTAAAGCCTTCCTTCAACTAGCTTGTTGGGAACACAAAGTTTCTCTTCAGTTGCAAACTCCACTGCATACATATATATGGGGAGGTACTAGCTCCAACTCGATTTTACAGTGAAAACTGCAGGAACTTCAAACCGGCAATAGGAAACAGACTGAGAAACCAGAGAAAAAGTTTCTCCTGCAACCCGTTCTCTTTTTGCTAGATGAACGAACGTCTCTCCAAATGCTGAGTTCTGAGAGATAAGTGTGTGTGACAGCCGTTCTTCACCTAGATTGTTGGGAACACAAAGTTTCTCTTCTGTTGCAAACTCCACTCCATACATAAATATTGGGAGGTACAAGCTCCAAATCGGTTTTACAGTGAAAACTGCAGGAACTCAAACTGGCACTAGGAAACAGACTGAGATACCAGAGTAAAAGTTTCCCCTGCAACCCGTTCTTTTTTTGCTAGATGAACGAACGTCTCTCCACATGCTCGGTTCTGAGAGATAAGTGTGTGTGAAAGCCGTCCTTCACCTAGCTTGTTGGGAACACAAAGTTTCTCTTAAGTTGCAAACTCCACTCCATACATATATATGGGGAGGAACTAGCTCCAACTCAGTTTTACAGTGAAAACTGCAGGAACTTCATACCGGCACTAGGAAACAGACTGAGAAACCAGAGTATAAGTTTCTCCTGTAACCCGTTCCCTTTGTGCTAGATAAACAAACGTCTCTCCACATGCTCAATTCTGAGAGTTAATTGTGTGTGAATGCCGTCCTTCAACTAGCTTGTTGGGAACACAAAGTTTCTCTTCAGTTGCACTCTCCACTCCATACATATACATGGGGAGGTACTAGCTCCAACTCGGTTTTACAGTGAAAACTGCAGGAACTTCAAACCGGCACTAGGAAACAGACTGAGAAACCAGAGTAAATGTTCCTCCTGCAACCCGTTCCCTATGTGCTAGATGAACGAACGTCTCTCCACATGCTCAGTTCTGAGAGATAATTGTGTTTGAAAGCCGTAATTCACCTAGCTTGTTGGAAACACAAAGTTTCTCCACAGTTGCAAACTCCACACCATACATATATATGGGGAGGTACTAGCTCCAACACAGTTTTACAGTGAAAACTGCAGGAACTTCAAACCGGCACTAGGAAACAGGCTGAGAAACCAAAGTAAATGTTTCTCCTGCAAACCGTTCCCTTTGTGCTAGATGAACAAACGTCTCTCCACATGCTCAGTTTGGAGAGATAAGTGTGTGTGAAAGCCGTACTTCACCTAGCTTGTTGGGAACACAAAGTTTCTCTACAGTTGCCAACTCCACTCCATACATATATATGGGGAGGTACTAGATCCAAATCGGTTTTACAATGAAAACTGCAGGAACTTCAAACCGGCACTAGGAAACAGACTGAGAAACCGGAGCAAAAGTTTCCCCTGCAACCCGTTCTCTTTTTGCTAGATGAACGAACGTCTCTCCAAGTTCTCAGTTCTGAGAGATAAGTGTGTGTGAAAGCCGTCCTTCACCTAGCTTGTTGGGAACACAAAGTTTCTCTTCAGTTGCAAACTCCACTCCATAAATATATATGGGGAGGTACTAGCTCCAACTCGGTTTTACAGTGAAAACTGCAGGAACTTCAAACCGGCACTAGGAATCAGACTGAGAAACCAGAATAAAAGTTTCCCCTGCAACCCGTTCTCTTTGTGCAAGATGAACGAACGTCTCTCCACATGCTCAGTTTTGAGATATAAGTGTGTGTGAAAGCCGACCTTCAACTAGCTTTTTGGGAACACAAAGTTTCCCTTCAGTTGCAAACTCCACTCCATACATATATTTGGGGAGGTACTAGCTCCAACTCGGTTTTACAGTGATAAATGCAGGAACTTCAATCCGGCACTAGGAAACAGACTGAGAAACCAGAGTATAAATTTCTCCTGCAACCCGTTCCCTTTGTGCTAGATGAACGAACGTCTCTCCACATGCTCATTTCTGAGAGATAAGTGTGTGTGAAAGCCTTCCTTCACCTAGCTTGTTGGGAACACAAATTTTCTCTTCAGTTGCAAACTCCACTCCGTACATATACATGGGGAGGTACTAGCTCCAACTCGGTTTTACAGTTAAAACTGCAGGAACTTCAAACCGGCACTAGGAAACAGACTGAGAAACCAGAGTAAAAGTTTCCCTGCAACCCGTTCCCTTTGTGCTAGATGAACGAACGTCTCTCCACATGCTCAGTTCTGAGAGATTAGTGTGTGTGAAAGCCGTCCTTCACCTAGCTTGTTGGGAACACAAAGTTTCTCTTCAGTTCCAAACACCACTCCATACATATATATGGGGAGGTATTAGCTCCAACTCGGTTTTACTGTGAAAACTGCAGGAACATCAAACCGGCACTAGGAAACAGACTGAGAAACCAGAGCAAAAGTTTCCCCTGCCACCCGTTCCCTTTGTGCTAGATGAACGAACGTCTCTACAAGTTCTCAGTTCTGAGAGATAGGTGTGTGTGAAAGCCATCCTTCACCTAGCTTGTTGGGAACACAAAGTTTCTCTTCAGTTGCAAACTCCACTCCATACATATATATGGGGAGGTACTAGCTCCAAATCGGTTTTACACTGAAAACTGCAGGAACTTCAATCCGGCACTAGGAAACATACTTAGAAACCAGAATAAAAGTTTCTCCTGCAACCCGTTCCCTTTTTGCTAGATGAACGAACGTCTCTCCACATGCTCAGATCTGAGGGATAATTGTGTGTGAAAGCCGTCCTTCACCTAGCTTGTGGGGAACACAAAGTTTCTCTTCAGTTGCCAACTCCACTACATACATATATATGGGGAGGTACTAGCTCCAACTCGGTTTTACAGTGAAAACTGTAGGAACTTCAAACCGTCACTAGGAAACAGACTGAGAAAACAGAGTAAAAGTTTCTCCTGCAACCCGTTCCTATATGCTAGATGAAAGAACGTCTCTCCACATGCTCAGTTCTGACAGATAAGTGTGTGTGAAAGCCGTACTTCACCTATCGTGTTGGGAACATAAAGTTTCTCTTCAGTTGCAAACTCCACTCCATACATATATATGGGGAGGTACTAGCTCCAACTCGATTTTACAGTGAAAACTGCAGGAACTTCAAACCGGCACTAGGAAACCGACTGAGAAACCAGAGTAAAAATTTCTCCTGCAAACCGTTCCCTTTGTGCTAGATGAACGAACGTCTCTCCACATGCTCAGTTATGAGAGATATGTGTGTGTGAAAGCCGTCCTTCAACTAGCTTGTTGGGAACACAATGTTTCTCTTCAGTTGCACTCTCCACTCCATACATATACATGGGTAGGTACTAGCACCAACTCGGTTTTACAGTGAAAACTGCCGGAACATCAAACCGGCACTAGGAAACAGACTGAGAAACCAGAGCAAAAGATTCTCCTGCATCCCGTTCCCTATGTGCTAGATGAACGAACGACTCTCCACATGCTCGGTTCTGACACATAAGTGTGTGTGAAAGCCGTCCTTCACCTAGCTTGTTGGGAACACAAAGTTTCTCTTCAGTTGCAAATTCCACTCCATACATATATATGGGGAGGAACTAGCTCTAATTCGGTTTTACAGTGAAAACTGCAGGAACTTCAAACCGGCACTAGGAAACAGACTGAGAAACCAGAATAAAAGTTTAACCTGCAACCCGTTCCCTTTGTGCTAGATGAACGAAAGTCTCTCCACATGCTCAGTTCTGAGATATAAGTGTGTGTGAAAGCCGTCCTTCACCTAGCTTGTTGGGAACACAAAGTTTCCCTTCAGTTGCAAACTCCACTCCATACATATATTTGGGGAGGTACTAGCTCCAACTCGGTTTTACAGTGAAAACTGCAGGAACTTCAAACCGGCACTAGGAAACAGACTGAGATACCAGAGTAAAAATTTCTCCTGCAAACCGTTCCCTTTGTGCTAGATGAACGAACGTCTCTCCACATGCTCAGTTCTGAGAGATATGTGTGTGTGAAAGCCTTCCTTCACCTAGCTTGTTGGGAACACAAATTTTCTCTTCAGTTGCAAACTCCACTCCGTACATATAAATGGGGAGGTTCTAGCTCCAACTCGGTTTTACAGTGAAAACTGCAGGAACTTAAAACCGGCACTAGGAAACAGACTGAGAAACGAGAGTAAAAGTTTCTCCTGCAACCCATTCCCTTTGTGCTAGATGAACGAACGTCTCTCCACATGCTCAGTTCTGAGAGATTAGTGTGTGTGAAAGCCGTCCTTCACCTAGCTTGTTGGGAACACAAAGTTTCTCTTCAGTTCCAAACTCCACTCCATACATATATATGGGGAGGTATTAGCTCCAACACGGTTTTACAGTGAAAACTGCAGGAACTTCAAACCGGCACTAGGAAACAGACTGAGAAACCAGAGCAATAGTTTCCCCTGCCACCCGTTCACTTTGTGCTAGATGAACGAACGTCTCTCCAAGTTCTCAGTTCTGAGAGATAGGTGTGTGTGAAAGCCGTCCTTCACCTAGCTTGTTGGGAACACAAAGTTTCTCTTCAGTTGCCAACTCCACTACATACATATATATGGGGAGGTACTAGCTCTAACTCGGTTTTACAGTGAAAACTGTAGGAACTTCAAACCGGCACTAGGAAACCGACTGAGAAACCAGAGTAAAAATTTCTCCTGCAACCCGTTCCCTTTGTGCTAGATGAACGAACGTCTCTCCACATGCTCAGTTATGAGAGATATGTGTGTGTGAAAGCCGTCCTTCAACTAGCTTGTTGGGAACACAATGTTTCTCTTCAGTTGCACTCTCCACTCCATACATATACATGGGTAGGTACTAGCTCCAACTCGGTTTTACAGTGAAAACTGCCGGAACATCAAACCGGCACTAGGAAACAGACTGAGAAACCAGAGCAAAAGATTCTCCTGCAACCCGTTCCCTATGTGCTAGATGAACGAACGACTCTCCACATGCTCGGTTCTGACACATAATTGTGTGTGAAAGCCGTCCTTCACCTAGCTTGTTGGGAACACAAAGTTTCTCTTCAGTTGCAAATTCCACTCCATACATATATATGGGGAGGTACTAGCTCTAATTCGGTTTTACAGTGAAAACTGCAGGAACTTCAAACAGGCACTAGGAAACAGACTGAGAAACCAGAATAAAAGTTTAACCTGCAAACCGTTCCCTTTGTGCTAGATGAACGAAAGTCTCTCCACATGCTCTGTTCTGAGATATAAGTGTGTGTGAAAGCCGTCCTTCACCTAGCTTGTTGGGAACACAAAGTTCTCTTCAGTTGCAAATTCCACTCCATACATATATAAGGGGAGGTACTAGCTCCAACTCGGTTTTACAGTGAAAACTGCAGGAACTTCAAACCGGCACTAGGAAACAGACTGAGAAACCAGAGTAAATGTTTCTCCTGCAACCCGTTCACTATGTGCTAGATGAACGAACGTCTCTCCACATGCTCAGTTCTGAGAGATAAGTGTGTGTGAAAGCCGTCCTTCACCTAGCTTGTTGGAAACACAAAGTTTCTCCTCAGTTGCATACTCCACACCATACATATATATGGGGAGGTACTAGCTCCAACTCAGTTTTACACTGAAAACTGCAGGAACTTCAAACCGGCACTAGGAAACAGACTGAGAAACCAAAGTAAAAGTTTCTCCTGTAAACCGTTCCCTTTGTGCTAGATGAACAAACGTCTCTCCACATGCTCAGTTCGGAGAGATAAGTGTGTGTGAAAGCCGTCTTTCACCTAGCTTGTTGGGAACACAAAGTTTCTCTTCAGTTGCCAACTCCACTCCATACATATATATGGGAGTTTCTAGATCCAACTCGGTTTTACAGTGAAAACTGCAGGAACTTCAAACCGGCACTAGGAAACTGACTGAGAAACCAGAGTAAATGTTTCTATTGCAACCCGTTCCCTATGTGCTAGATGAACGAACGTCTCTCCACATGCTCAGTTCTGAGAGATATGTGTGTGTGAAAGCCTTCCTTCACCTAGCTTGTTGGGAACACAAATTTTCTCTTCAGTTGCAAACTCCACTCCGTACATATAAATGGGGAGGTTCTAGCTCCAACTCGGTTTTACAGTGAAAACTGCAGGAACTTCAAACCGGCACTAGGAAACAGACTGAGAAACGAGAGTAAAAGTTTCTCCTGCAACCCATTCCCTTTGTGCTAGATGAACGAACGTCTCTCCACATGCTCAGTTCTGAGAGATTAGTGTGTGTGAAAGCCGTCCTTCACCTAGCTTGTTGGGAACACAAAGTTTCTCTTCAGTTCCAAACTCCACTCCATACATATATATGGGGAGGTATTAGCTCCAACACGGTTTTACTGTGAAAACTGCAGGAACTTCAAACCGGCACTAGGAAACAGACTGAGAAACCAGAGCAATAGTTTCCCCTGCCACCCGTTCACTTTGTGCTAGATGAACGAACGTCTCTCCAAGTTCTCAGTTCTGAGAGATAGGTGTGTGTGAAAGCCGTCCTTCACCTAGCTTGTTGGGAACACAAAGTTTCTCTTCAGTTGCCAACTCCACTACATACATATATATGGGGAGGTACTAGCTCTAACTCGGTTTTACAGTGAAAACTGTAGGAACTTCAAACCGGCACTAGGAAACCGACTGAGAAACCAGAGTAAAAATTTCTCCTGCAACCCGTTCCCTTTGTGCTAGATGAACGAACGTCTCTCCACATGCTCAGTTATGAGAGATATGTGTGTGTGAAAGCCGTCCTTCAACTAGCTTGTTGGGAACACAATGTTTCTCTTCAGTTGCACTCTCCACTCCATACATATACATGGGTAGGTACTAGCTCCAACTCGGTTTTACAGTGAAAACTGCCGGAACATCAAACCGGCACTAGGAAACAGACTGAGAAACCAGAGCAAAAGATTCTCCTGCAACCCGTTCCCTATGTGCTAGATGAACGAACGACTCTCCACATGCTCGGTTCTGACACATAATTGTGTGTGAAAGCCGTCCTTCACCTAGCTTGTTGGGAACACAAAGTTTCTCTTCAGTTGCAAATTCCACTCCATACATATATATGGGGAGGTACTAGCTCTAATTCGGTTTTACAGTGAAAACTGCAGGAACTTCAAACAGGCACTAGGAAACAGACTGAGAAACCAGAATAAAAGTTTAACCTGCAAACCGTTCCCTTTGTGCTAGATGAACGAAAGTCTCTCCACATGCTCTGTTCTGAGATATAAGTGTGTGTGAAAGCCGTCCTTCACCTAGCTTGTTGGGAACACAAAGTTCTCTTCAGTTGCAAATTCCACTCCATACATATATAAGGGGAGGTACTAGCTCCAACTCGGTTTTACAGTGAAAACTGCAGGAACTTCAAACCGGCACTAGGAAACAGACTGAGAAACCAGAGTAAATGTTTCTCCTGCAACCCGTTCACTATGTGCTAGATGAACGAACGTCTCTCCACATGCTCAGTTCTGAGAGATAAGTGTGTGTGAAAGCCGTCCTTCACCTAGCTTGTTGGAAACACAAAGTTTCTCCTCAGTTGCATACTCCACACCATACATATATATGGGGAGGTACTAGCTCCAACTCAGTTTTACACTGAAAACTGCAGGAACTTCAAACCGGCACTAGGAAACAGACTGAGAAACCAAAGTAAAAGTTTCTCCTGCAAACCGTTCCCTTTGTGCTAGATGAACAAACGTCTCTCCACATGCTCAGTTCGGAGAGATAAGTGTGTGTGAAAGCCGTCTTTCACCTAGCTTGTTGGGAACACAAAGTTTCTCTTCAGTTGCCAACTCCACTCCATACATATATATGGGAGTTTCTAGATCCAACTCGGTTTTACAGTGAAAACTGCAGGAACTTCAAACCGGCACTAGGAAACTGACTGAGAAACCAGAGTAAATGTTTCTATTGCAACCCGTTCCCTATGTGCTAGATGAACGAACGTCTCTCCACATGCTCAGTTCTGAGAGATATGTGTGTGTGAAAGCCGTCCTTCACCTAGCTTGTTGGAAACACAAAGTTTCTCCTCAGTTGCAAACTCCACTCCATACATATATATGCGGAGGTACTAGCTCCAACTCTGTTTTACAGTGAAAACTGATGAAAATTCAAACCGGCACTAGGAAACAGACTGAGAAACCAGAGTAAAAGTTTCTCCTGCAACCCGTTCCATTTGTGCTAGATGAACGAACGTCTCTCCACATGCTCAGTTCTGAGAGATAAATGTGTGTGAAAGCCGTCCTTCACCTAGCTTGTTGGGAACACAGTTTCTCTTCAGTTGCAAACTCCACTCCATACATGTATATGGGGAGGTACTAGCTCCAAATCGGTTTTACAGTGAAAACTGCAGGAACTTCAAACCGTCACTAGGAAACAGACTGAGAAACCAGAGTAAAACTTTCTCCTGCAACCCGTTCCCTTTGTGCTAGATGAACGAACGTCTCTCCACATGCTCAGTTCTGAGAGATATGTTTGTGTGAAAGCCATCCTTCAACTAGCTTGTTGGGAACACAAAGTTTCTCTTCAGTTGCAAACTCCACTCCATACATATATATGGGGAGGTACTAGCTCCAACTCGATTTTACAGTGAAAACTGCAGGAACTTCAAACCGGCACTAGGAAACCGACTGAGAAACCAGAGAAAAAATTTCTCCTGCAACCCGTTCAATTTGTGCTAGATGAACGAACGTCTCTCCACATGCTCAGTTATGAGAGATATGTGTGTGTGAAAGCCGTCCTTCAACTAGCTTGTTGGGAACACAATGTTTCTCTTCAGTTGCACTCTCCACTCCATACATATACATGGGTAGGTACTAGCTCCAACTCGGTTTTACAGTGAAAACTGCCGGAACATCAAACCGGCACTAGGAAACAGACTGAGAAACCAGAGCAAAAGATTCTCCTGCAACCCGTTCCCTATGTGCTAGATGAACGAACGACTCTCCACATGCTCGGTTCTGACACATAATTGTGTGTGAAAGCCGTCCTTCACCTAGCTTGTTGGGAACACAAAGTTTCTCTTCAGTTGCAAATTCCACTCCATACATATATATGGGGAGGTACTAGCTCTAATTCGGTTTTACAGTGAAAACTGCAGGAACTTCAAACAGGCACTAGGAAACAGACTGAGAAACCAGAATAAAAGTTTAACCTGCAACCCGTTCCCTTTGTGCTAGATGAACGAAAGTATCTCCACATGCTCAGTTCTGAGATATAAGTGTGTGTGAAAGCCGTCCTTCACCTAGCTTGTTGGGAACACAAAGTTTCCCTTCAGTTGCAAACTCCACTCCATACATATATTTGGGGAGGTACTAGCTCCAACTCGGTTTTACAGTGAAAACTGCATGAACTTCAAACCGGCACTAGGAAACAGACTGAGATACCAGAGTAAAAATTTCTCCTGCAAACCGTTCCCTTTGTGCTAGATGAACGAACGTCTTTCCACATGCTCAGTTCTGAGAGATATGTGTGTGTGAAAGCCTTCCTTCACCTAGCTTGTTGGGAACACAAATTTTCTCTTCAGTTGCAAACTCCACTCCGTACATATAAATGGGGAGGTTCTAGCTCCAACTCGGTTTTACAGTGAAAACTGCAGGAACTTCAAACCGGCACTAGGAAACAGACTGAGAAACGAGAGTAAAAGTTTCTCCTGCAACCCGTTCCCTTTGTGCTAGATGAACGAACGTCTCTCCACATGCTCAGTTCTGAGAGATTAGTGTGTGTGAAAGCCGTCCTTCACCTAGCTTGTTGGGAACACAAAGTTTCTCTTCAGTTCCAAACTCCACTCCAAACATATATATGGGGAGGTATTAGCTCCAACACGGTTTTACTGTGAAAACTGCAGGAACTTCAAACCGGCACTAGGAAACAGACTGAGAAACCAGAGCAAAAGTTTCCCCTGCCACCCGTTCCCTTTGTGCTAGATGAACGAACGTCTCTCCAAGTTCTCAGTTCTGAGAGATAGGTGTGTGTGAAAGCCGTCCTTCACCTAGCTTGTTGGGAACACAAAGTTTCTCTTCAGTTGCCAACTCCACTACATACATATATATGGGGAGGTACTAGCTCTAACTCGGTTTTACAGTGAAAACTGTAGGAACTTCAAACCGGCACTAGGAAACAGACTGAGAAACCAGAGAAAAAGTTTCTCCTGCAACCCGTTCCTATGTGCTAGATGAAAGAACGTCTCTCCACATGCTCAGTTCTGACAGATAAGTGTGTGTGAAAGCCGTCCTTCACCTAGCATGTTGGGAACATAAAGTTTCTCTTCAGTTGCAAACTCCACTCCATACATATATATGGGGAGGTACTAGCTCCAACTCGGTTTTACATTGAAAACTGCAGGAACTTCAAACCGGCACTAGGAAACCGACTGAGAAACCAGAGTAAAAATTTCTCCTGCAACCCGATCCCTTTGTGCTAGATGAACGAACGTCTCTCCACATGCCCAGTTATGAGAGATATGTGTGTGTGAAAGCCGTCCTTCACCTAGCTTGTTGGGAACACAAAGTTTCTCTTCAGTTGCACTCTCCACTCCATACATATACATGGGTAGGTACTAGCTCCAACTCGGTTTTACAGTGAAAACTGCAGGAACTTCAAACTTCCCTTGGAAAGAGACTGAGAAACCAGAGCAAAAGATTCTCCTGCAAACCGTTCCCTTTGTGCTAGATGAACGAACGTCTCTCCACATGCTCGGTTCTGACACATAAGTGTGTGTGAAAGCCGTCCTTCACCTAGCTTGTTGGGATCACAAAGCTTCTCTTCAGTTCCAAACTCCGCTCCATACATATATATGGGGAGGTACTAGCTCCAACTCGGTTTTAGAGTGAAAACTGCAGGAACTTCAAACCGGCACTAGGAAACAGACTGAGAAACCAGAGCAAAAGTTTCCCCTGCAACCCGTTCTTTGTGCTAGATGAACGAACGTCTCTCCATGTTCTCAGTTCTGAGAGATAGGTGTGTGTGAAAGCCGTCCTTAACCTAGCTTGTTGGGAACACAAAGTTTCCCTTCAGTTGCAAACTCCACTACATACATATATATGGGGAGGTACTAGCTCCAAATCGGTTTTACAGTGAAAACTGTAGGAACTTCAAACCGGCACTAGGAAACAGACTGAGAAACCAGAGAAAAAGTTTCTCCTGACACCCGTTCCCTATGTGCTAGATGAACGAACGTCTCTCCACATGCTCAGTTCTGAGAGATAAGTGTGTGTGAAAGCCGTCTTTTACGTAGCTTGTTGGAAACACAAAGTTTCTCTTAAGTTGCAAACCTCACTCCATACATATATATGGGGAGGTACTAGCTCCAACTCGGTTTTACAGTGAAAACTGCAGGAACTTCAAACCGGCACTAGGAAACAGACTGAGAAACCAGAGTAAAAGTTTCTCCTGCAACCCGTTCCCTTTGTTCTAGATGAACGAACGTCTCTCCACATGCTCTGTTCTGAGAGATAAGTGTGTGTGAAAGCCGTCCTTCACCTAGCTTGTTGGGAACACAAAGTTTCTCTTCAGTTGCCAACTCCACTACATACATATATATGAGGAGGTACTAGCTCTAACTCGGTTTTACAGTGAAAAATGTAGGAACTTCAAACCGGCACTAGGAAACAGACTGAGAAACCAGAGTAAAAGTTTTTCCTGCAACCCGTTCCTATGTGCTAGATGAACGAACGTTTCTCCACATGCTCATTTCTGAGAGATAAGTGTGTGTGAAAGCCGTCCTTCACCTAGCTTGCTTGGGAACACAAAGTTTCTCTTCAGTTGCAAACTCCACTCCATACATATATATGGGGAGGTACAAGCTCCAACTCTGTTTTACAGTGAAAACTGCAGGAACTTCATACCGGCACTAGGAAACAGACTGAGAAACCAGAGTAAAAGTTTTTCCTGCAACCCGTTCCCTTTGTGCTAGATGAACGAACGTCTCTCCACATGCTCAGTTCTGAGAGTTAAGTGTGTGTCAAAGCCATCCTTCACCTAGCTTGTTGGGAACACAAAGTTTCTCTTCAGTTGCAAACTCCACTCCATACATATACATGGGGAGGTACTAGCTCCAACTCGGTTTTACAGTGAAATCTGCAGGAACTTCAAACCGGCACTAGGAAACCGACTGAGAAACCAGAGTAAAAATTTCTCCTGCAACCCGTTCCATTTGTGCTAGATGAACGATCGTCTCTCCACATGCTCAGTTCTGAGAGATATGTGTATGTGAAAGCCGCCTTCACCTAGCTTGTTGGGAACACAAAGTTTCTCTTCACTTGCAGACTCCACTCCATACATATACATGGGGAGGTACTAGCTCCAACTCGGGTTTACAGTGAAAACTGAAGGAACTTCAATCCGGCACTTGGAAAGAGTCTGAGAAACCAGAGTAAAAGATTCTCCTGCATCCCGTTCCCTTTGAGCTAGATGAACGGACGTCTCTCCACATGCTCGGTTCTGAGACATAAATGTGTGTGAAAGCCGTCCTTCACATAGCTTGTTGGGAACACAAAGTTTCTCTTCAGTTGCAAACTCCACTCCATACATATATATGGGGAGATTCTAGCTCCAACTCGGTTTTACAGTGAAAACTGCAGGAACTTCAAACCAGCACTAGGAAACCGACTGAGAAACCAAAGTAAAAATTTCTCCTTCAACCCGTTCCCTTTGTGCTAGATGAACGAACGTCTCTCCACATGCTCAGTTCTGAGAGATAAGTGTGTGTGAAAGCCGTCCTTCACCTAGCTTGTTGGGAACACATAGTTTCTCTTCAGTTGCAAAATCCACTCCATACATATATACGGGGAGGTACTAACTCCAACTCGTTTTTACAGTGAAAAATGCAGGAACTTCAAAAAGGCACTAGGAAACAGACTGAGAAACCAGAGTAAAAGTTTCTCCTGCAAAACGTTCCCTTTGTGCTAGATGAACAAACGTCTCTCCACATGCTCAGTTCTGAGAGACAATTGTGTGTGAAAGCCGCCCTTCAACTAGCTTGTTGGGAACACAAAGTTTCTCTTCAGTTGCAAACTCCACTCCATATATATATATGGGGAAGTACTAGCTCCAACTCGGTTTTACAGTGAAAACTGCAGGAACTTCAAACCGGCACTAGGAAACAGACTGAGAAACCAGAGCAAAAGTTTCTCCTGCAACCCGTTCCATTTGTGCTAGATGAACGAAAGTCTCTCCACATGCTCGGTTCTGAGAGATAAGTGTGTGTGAAAGCCGTCCTTCACCTAGCTTGTTGGGAACACAAAGTTTCTCTTCAGTTGCAAACTCCACTCCATACATATATATGGGGAGGTACTAACTCCAAATCGGTTTTACAGTGAAAACTGCAGAAACTTCAAACCGGCACTAGGAAACAGACTGAGAAACCAGAGTAAAAGTTTCTCCTGCAACCCGTTCCCTTTGAGCTAGATGAACGAACTTGTCTCCACATGCTCAGTTCTGAGAGATAAGTGTGTGTGAAAGCCGTCCTTCACCTAGCTTGCTTGGGAACACAAAGTTTCTCTACAGTTGCAAACTCAACTCCATACATATATATGGGGAGGTACAAGCTCCAACTCTGTTTTACAGTGAAAACTGCAGGAACTTCATACCGGCACTAGGAAACAGACTGAGAAACCAGAGTAAAAGTTTCTCCTGCAACCCGTTCCCTTTGTGCTAGATGAACGAACGTCTCTCCACATGCTCAGTTCTGAGAGTTAAGTGTGTGTCAAAGCCATCCTTCACCTAGCTTGTTGGGAACACAAAGTTTCTCTTCAGTTGCAAACTCCACTCCATACATATACATGGGGAGGTACTAGCTCCAACTCGGTTTTACAGTGAAATCTGCCGGAACTTCAAACCGGCACTAGGAAACCGACTGAGAAACCACAGTAAAAATTTCTCCTGCAACGCGTTCCATTTGTGCTAGATGAACGATCGTCTCTCCACATGCTCAGTTCTGAGAGATATGTGTATGTGAAAGCCGCCTTCACCTAGCTTGTTGGGAACACAAAGTTTCTCTTCAGTTGCAGACTCCACTCCATACATATACATGGGGAGGTACTAGCTCCAACTCGGTTTTACAGTGAAAACTGCAGGAACTTCAATCCGGCACTTGGAAAGAGACTGAGAAACCAGAGTAAAAGATTCTCCTGCATCCCGTTCCCTTTGTGCTAGATGAACGGACGTCTCTCCACATGCTCGGTTCTGAGACATAAATGTGTGTGAAAGCCGTCCTTCACCTAGCTTGTTGGGAACACAAAGTTTCTCTTCAGTTGCAAATTCCACTCCATACATATACATGGGGAGGTACTAGCTCCAACTCGATTTTACAGTGAAAAATGCAGGAACTTCAAACCGGCACTAGGAAACAGACTGAGAAACCAGAGTAAAAGTTTCTCCTGCCACCCGTTCCCTTTGTGCTAGTAGAACGAACGTCTCTCCACATGCTCAGTTCTGAGAGATAATTGTGTGTGAAAGCCGCCCTTCAACTAGCTTGTAGGGAACACAAAGTTTCTCTTCAGTTGCAAAATCCACTCCATACATATATATGGGGAGGTACTAGCTCCAACTCGGATTTACAGTGAAAACTGCAGGAACTTCAAACCGGCACTAGGAAACAGACTGAGAAACCTGAGCAAAAGTTTCCCCTGCAACCCGTTCCATTTGTGCTAGATGAACGAAAGTCTCTCCACATGCTCGGTTCCGAGATATAAGTGTGTGTGAAAGCCGTCCTTCACCTAGCTTGTTGGGAACACAAAGTTTCTCTTAAGTTGCAAACTCCGCTCCATACATATATATGGGGAGGTACAAGCTACAACTCGGTTTTACAGTGAAAACTGCAGGAACTTCAATCCGGCACTAGGAAACAGACTGAGAAACCAGAGTAAAATTTTCTCCTGCAACCCGTTCCGTTTGAGCTAGATGAACGAACGTGTCTCCACATGCTCAGTTCTGAGAGATAAGTGTGTGTGAAAGCCGTCCTTCACCTAGCTTGTTGGGAACAAAAAGTTTCTCTTCAGTTGCAAACTCCAATCCATACATATATATGGGGAGGTACAAGCTCCAATTCCGTTTTACAGTGAAAACTGCAGGAACTTCAAACAGGCACTAGGAAACAGACTGAGAAACCAGAGTAAAAGTTTCTCCTGCAACCAGTTCCCTTTGTGCTAGATGAACGAACGTCTCTCCACATGCTCGGTTCTGAGAGATATGTGTGTGTGAAAGCCGTCCTTCACCTAGTTTGTTGGGAACACAAAGTTTCTCTTCAGTTGCTATCTCCACTCCATACATATATATGGGAAGTACTAGCTCCAAATCGGTTTTACAGTGAAAACTGCAGGAACTTCAAACCGGCACTAGGAAACAGACTGAGAAACCAGAGAAAAGTTTCTCCTGCAACCCGTTCCCTTTGTGCTAGATGAACGAACGTCTCTCCACATGGTCAGTTCTGAAAGATAAGTGTGTGTGAAAGCCGTCCTTCACCTAGCTTTTTGGGAAAACAAAGTTTCTCTTCAGTTTCTAACTCCACTCCATAATTATATATGGGGAGGTACGAGCTCCAACTCGGTTTTAAGTGAAAACTGCAAGAAGTTCCAACCGGCACTAGGAAACACACTGAGAAATCAGAGTAATAGTTTCTCCTGCAACCCGTTCCCTTTGTGCTAGATGAACGAACGTCTCTCCACATGCTCGGTTCTGAGAGAAATGTGTGTGTGAAAGCCGTCCTTCACCTAGCTTGTTGGGAACACAAAGTTTCTCTTCAGTTGCAAACTCCACTCCATACATATATATGGGGAAGTACAAGCTCCAACTCGGTTTAACAGTGAAAACTGCAGGAACTTCAAACCGGCACTAGGAAACAGACTGAGAAACCAGAGTAAAAGTTTCTCCTGCAACCCGTTACATTTGTGCTAGATGAACGAACGTCTCTCCACATGCTCAGTTTTGAGAGACAAGTGTGTGTGAAAGCCGTCCTTCACCTAGCTTGTTGGGAACACAAAGTTTCTCTTCAGGTGCAAACTCCTCTCCATACATATATATGGGGAGGTACTATCTCCAACTCGGTTTTACTGTGAAAACTGCAGGAACTTCATACCGACACTAGGAAACAGCCTGAGAAACCAGAGTAAAAGTTTCTCCTGCAACCCGTTCCCTTTGTGCTAGATGAACGAACGTCTCTCCACATGCTCAGTATTGAGAGATAAGTGTGTGTGAAAGCCGTCCTTCACCTAGCTTGTTGGGAACATAAAGTTCTCTTCAGTTGCAAACCCCCTCCATACATATATATGGGGAGGTACAAGCTCCAACTCGGTTTTATAGTGAAAACTGCAGGAACTTCAAACCGGCACTAGGAAACAGACTGAGAAACCAGAGTAAAAGTTTCTCCTGCAACCCTTTCCCTTTGTGCAAATGAACGAACGTCTCTCCACATGCTCAGTTCTGAGAGATAAGTGTGTGTCAAAGACGTCCTTCACCTAGCTTGTTGGGAACACAAAGTTTCTCTTCAGTTCCCAACTCCATTCCATACATATATATGGGGAGGTACTAGCTCCAACTCGGTTTTACAGTGAAAACTGCAGGAACTTCAAACCGGCACTAGGAAACAGACTGAGAAACCAGAGAAAAAGTTTCCCCTGCAAACCGTTCCCTTTGTGCTAGATGAACGAACGTCTCTCCACATGCTCAGTTCTGAGAGATAAGTGTGTCTGAAAGCCGTCCTTCACCTAGCTTGTTGGGAACACAGAGTTGCTCTTCAGATGCAAACTCCACTCCATACATATATATTGGGAGGTACTAGCTCCAACTCTGTTTTACAGTGAAAACTGCAGGAACTTCAAACCGGCACTAGGAAACAGACTGAGAAACCAGAGTAAAAATTTCTCCTGCAACCCATTCCCTTTATGCTAGATGAACGAACGTCTCTCCACATGCTCAGTTCTGAGAGATAAGTGTGTGTGAAAGCCGTCCTTCACCTAGCTTGTTGGGAACACAAAGTTTCTCTTCAGTTGCAAACTCCACTCCATACATATACATGGGGAGGTACTAGCTCCAACTCGGTTTTACAGTGAAAACTGCAGGATCTTCAAACCGGCACTAGGAAACAGACTGAGAAACCAGAGTAAAAGTTTCTCCTGCAACCCGTTCCCATTGTGCTAGATGAACGAACGTCTCTCCAGATGCTCAGTTCTGAGAGATAACTGTGTGTGAAAGCCGTCCTTCACCTAGCTTGTTGGGAACACAAAGTTTCTCTTCAGTTGCAAACTCCAATCCATACATATATATGGGGAAGTACTAGCTCCAACTCGGTTTTACAGTGAAAACTGCAGGAACTTCAAACCGGCACTAGGAAACAGACTGAGATACCAGAGCAAATGTTTCTCCTGCAACTCGTTCCAATTGTGCTAGATGAACGAACGTCTCTCCACATGCTCGGTTCTGAGACATAAGTGTGTGTGAAAGCCGTCCTTCACCTAGCTTGTTGGGAACACAAAGTTTCTCTTCAGTTGCAAATTCCAACCATACATATATATGGGGAGGTACTAGCTCCAATTCGGTATTACAGTGAAAACTGCAGGAACTTCAAACCGGCACTAGGAAACAGACTGAGAAACCAGAGTAAAAGTTTCCCCTGCAAACCGTTCCTTTGTGCTAGATGAACGAACGTCTCTTCACATGCTCGGTTCTGAGAGATAAGTGTGTGTGAAAGCCGTCCTTCACCTAGCTTGTTGGGAACACAAAGTTTCTCTTCAGTTGCAAACTCCACTCCATACATGTATATGGAAGTACAAGCTCCAAATCGGTTTTACAGTGAAAACTGCAGGAACTTCAAACCGGCACTAGGAAACAGACTGAGAAACCAGAGTAAAAGTTTCTCCTGCAACCCATTCCCTTTGTGCAAATGAACGAACGTCTCTCCACATGCTCAGTTCTGAGAGATAAGTGTGTGTCAAAGACGTCCTTCTCCTAGCTTGTTGGGAACACAGAGTTTCTCTTCAGTTCCCAACTCCATTCCATACATATATATGGGGAGGTACTAGCTCCAACTCGGTTTTACAGTGAAAACAGCAGGATCATCAAACCGGCACTAGGAAACAGACTGAGAAACCAGAGAAAAAGTTTCCCCTGCAAACCGTTCCCTTTGTGCTAGATGAACGAACGTCTCTCCACATGCTCAGTTCTGAGAGATAAGTGTGTGTGAAAGCCGTCCTTCACCTAGCTTGTTGGGAACACAGAGTTTCTCTTCAGTTGCAAACTCCACTCCATACATATATATTGGGAGGTACTAGCTCCAACTCTGTTTTACAGTTAAAACTGCAGGAACTTCAAACCGGCACTAGGAAATAGACTGAGAAACCAGAGTAAAAGTTTCTCCTGCAACCCATTCCCTTTATGCTAGATGAACGAACGTCTCTCCACATGCTCAGTTCTGAGAGATAAGTGTGTGTGAAAGCCGTCCTTCACCTAGCTTGTTGGGAACACAAAGTTTCTCTTCAGTTGCAAACCCCACTCCATACATATATATGGGGAGGTACTAGCTCCAACTCGGTTTTACAGTGAAAACTGCAGGAACTTCAAACCGGCACTAGGAAACAGACTGAGAAACCAGAGTAAAAGTTTCTCCTGCAACCCGTTCTCTTTGTGCTAGTTGAACGAACGTATCTCCAGATGCTCAGTTCTGAGAGATAAGTGTTTGTGAAAGCCGTCCTTCACCTTGCTTGTTGGGAACACAAAGTTTCTCTTCAGTTGCAAACTCCACTCCATACATATACATGGGGAGGTACTAGCTCCAACTCAGGTTTACAGTGAAAACTGCAGGATCTTCAAACCGGCACTAGGAAACAGACTGAGAAACCAGAGTAAAAGTTTCTCCTGCAACCCGTTCCCATTGTGCTAGATGAACGAACGTCTCTCCAGATGCTCAGTTCTGAGAGATAACTGTGTGTGAAAGCCGTCCTTCACCTAGCTTGTTGGGAACACAAAGTTTCTCTTCAGTTGCAAACTCCAATCCATACATATATATGGGGAAGTACAAGCTCCAACTCGGTTTTACAGTGAAAACTGCAGGAACTTCAAACCGGCACTAGGAAACAGACTGAGATACCAGAGCAAATGTTTTTCCTGCAACCCGTTCCAATTGTGCTAGATGAACGAACGTCTCTCCACATGCTCGGTTCTGAGACATAAGTGTGTGTGAAATCCGTCCTTCACCTAGCTTGTTGGGAACACAAAGTTTCTCTTCAGTTGCAAATTCCAACCATACATATATATGGGGAGGTACTAGCTCCATCTCGGTTTTACTTTGAAAACTGCATTAACTTCAAACCGGCCCTACGAACCAGACTGAGAAACCAGAGTAATAGTTTCTCCTGCAAACCGTTCCCTTTGTGCTAGATGAACGAACGTCTCTCCACATGCTCAGTTCTGAGAGATAAGTGTGTGTGAAAGCCGTCCTTCACCTAGCTTGTTGGGAACACAAAGTTTCTCTTCAGTTGCAAACTCCACTCCATACATATACATGTTGAGGTACTAGCTCCAACTCGGTTTTACAGTGAAAACTGCAGGAACTTCAAACCGGCACTAGGAACCAGACTGAGAAACCAGAGTAATAGTTTCTCCTGCAACCTGTTCCCTTTGTGCTAGATGAACGAACGTCTCTCCACATGCTCAGTTCTGAGAGATAAGTTTTTGTGAAAGCCGTCCTTCACCTAGCTTGTTGGGAACACAAAGTTTCTCTTCAGTTGCAAACTCCACTCCATACATATATATGGGGAGGTACTAGCTCCAACTCGGTTTTACAGTGAAAACTGCAGGAACTTCAAACCGGCACTAGGAAACAGACTGAGAAACCAGAGTAAAAGTTTCTCCTGCAACCCGTTCCCATTGTGCTAGATGAACGAACGTCTCTCCAGATGCTCAGTTCTGAGAGATAACTGTGTGTGAAAGCCGTCCTTCACCTAGCTTGTTGGGAACACAAAGTTTCTCTTCAGTTGCAAACTCCAATCCATACATATATATGGGGAAGTACTAGCTCCAACTCGGTTTTACAGTGAAAACTGCAGGAACTTCAAACCGGCACTAGGAAACAGACTGAGATTCCAGAGCAAATGTTTTTCCTGCAACCCGTTCCAATTGTGCTAGATGAACGAACGTCTCTCCACATGCTCGGTTCTGAGACATAAGTGTGTGTGAAAGCCGTCCTTCACCTAGCTTGTTGGGAACACAAAGTTTCTCTTCAGTTGCAAATTCCAACCATACATATATATGGGGAGGTACTAGCTCCAATTCGGTATTACAGTGAAAAATGCAGGAACTTCAAACCGGCACTAGGAAACAGACTGAGAAACCAGAGTAAAAGTTTCCCCTGCAAACCGTTCCCTTTGTGCTAGATGAACGAACGTCTCTTCACATGCTCGGTTCTAAGAGATAAGTGTGTGTGAAAGCCGTCCTTCACCTAGCTTGTTGGGAACACAAAGTTTCTCTTCAGTTGCAAACTCCACTCCATACATGTATATGGAAGTACAAGCTCCAAATCGGTTTTACAGTGAAAACTGCAGGAACTTCAAACCGGGAATAGGAAACACACTGAGAAAACAGAGTAAAAGTTTCTCCTGCAACCCGTTCCCTTTGTGCTAGATGAACGAACGTCTCTCCACATGCTCAGTTCTGAGAGATAAGTGTGTGTGAAAGCCGTCCTTCACCTAGCTTGTTGGGAACACAAAGTTTCTCTTCATTTGCAAACTGCACTCCATACATATACATGTTGAGGTACTAGCTCCAACTCTGTTTTACAGTGAAAACTGCAGGAACTTCAAACCGGCACTAGGAAACAGACTGAGAAACCAGAGTAAAAGTTTCCCCTGCAAAACGTTCCCTTTGTGCTAGATGAACGGACGTCTCTCCACATGCTCAGTTCTGACCGATAAGTGTGTGTGAAAGCCGTCATTCACCTAGCTTGTTGGGAACACAAAGTTTCTCTTCAGTTGCCAACTCCACTCCATATATATATATGGGGAGGTACTAGCTCCAACTCGGTTTTACAGTGAAAACTGCAGGAACTTCAAACCGGCACTAGGAAACAGACTGAGAAACCAGAGTAAAAGTTTCTCCTGCAAACCGTTCCCTTTGTGCTAGATGAACGAACGTATCTCCAGATGCTCAGTTCTGAGAGATAAGTGTGTGTGAAAGCCGTCCTTCACCTAGCTTGTTGGGAACACAAAGTTTCTCTTCGGTTGCAAACCCCACTCCATACATATACATGTTGAGGTACTAGCTCCAACTCGGTTTTACAGTGAAAACTGCAGGAACTTCAAACCGGCACTAGGAAACAGACTGAGAAACCAGAGTAAAAGTTTCCCCTGCAAACCGTTCCCTTTGTGCTAGATGAACGAACGTCTCTCCACATGTTCAGTTCTGACCGATAAGTGTGTGTGAAAGCCGTCCTTCACCTAGCTTGTTGGGAACACAAAGTTTCTCTTCAGTGGCAAACTCCACTCCATAAATATATATGGGGAGGTACTAGCTCCATCTCGGTTTTACTTTGAAAACTGCAGGAACTTCAAACCGGCACTAGGAACCAGACTGAGAAACCAGAGTAATAGTTTCTCCTGCAACCTGTTCCCTTTGTGCTAGATGAACGAACGTCTCTCCACATGCTCAGTTCTGAGAGATAAGTTTTTGTGAAAGCCGTCCTTCACCTAGCTTGTTGGGAACACAAAGTTTCTCTTCAGTTGCAAACTCCAATCCATACATATATATGGGGAGGTACTAGCTCCAACTCGGTTTTACAGTGAAAACTGCAGGAACTTCAAACCGGCACTAGGAAACAGACTGAGAAACCAGAGTAAAAGTTTCTCCTGCAAACCGTTCCCTTTGTGCTAGATGAACGAACGTATCTCCAGATGCTCAGTTCTGAGAGATAAGTGTGTGTGAAAGCCGTCCTACACCTTGCTTGTTGGGAACACAAAGTTTCTCTTCTGTTGCAAACTCCACTCCATACATATACATGGGGAGGTACTAGCTCCAACTCTGTTTTACAGTGAAAACTGCAGGATCTTCAAACCGGCACTAGGAAACAGACTGAGAAACCAGAGTAAAAGTTTCTCCTGCAAACCGTTCCCTTTGTGCTAGATGAACGAACGTCTCTCCAGATGCTCAGTTCTGAGAGATAAGTGTGTGTGAAAGCCGTCCTTCACCAAGCTTGTTGGGAACACAAAGTTTCTCTTCAGTTGCAAATTCCACTCCATACATATATATGGGGAGGTACTAGCTGCAATTCGGTTTTACAGTGAAAACTGCAGGAACTTCAAACCGGCACTAGGAAACAGACTGAGAAAGCAGAGTAAAAGTTTCTCCTGCAACCCGTTCCCTTTGTGCTAGATGAACGAACGTCTCTCCACATGCTCAGTTCTGAGAGATAAGTGTGTGTGAAAGCCGTCCTTCAACTAGCTTGTTGGGAACACAAAGATTCTATTCAGTTGCAAACTCCACTCCATACATATATATGGGGAGGTACTAGCTCCAACTCTGTTTTACAGTGAAAACTGCAGGAACTTCAAACCGGCACTAGGAAACAGACTGAGAAACCAGAGTAAAAGTTTCTCCTGCAACCCGTTCCCTTTGTGCTAGATGAACGAACGTCTCTCCACATGCTCAGTTCTGAGAGATAAGTGTGTGTCAAAGCCGTCCTTCACCAAGCTTGTTGGGAACACAAAGTTTCTCTTCAGTTGCAAATTCCACTCCATACATATATATGGGGAGGTACTAGCTCCAATTCGGTTTTACAGTGAAAACTGCAGGAACTTCAAACCGGCACTAGGAAACAGACTGAGAAACCAGAGTAAAAGTTTCTCCTGCAACCCGTTCCCTTTGTGCTAGATGAACGAACGTCTCTCCGCATGCTCAGTTCTGAGAGATAAGTGTGTGTGAAAGCCGTACTTCACCTAGCTTGTTGGGAACACAAAGTTTCTCTTCAGTTGCAAACTCCACTCCATACATTTACATGTTGAGGTACTAGCTCCAACTCGGTTTTACAGTGAAAACTGCAGGAAATTCAAACCGGCACTAGGAAACAGACTGAGAAACCAGAGTAAAAGTTTCCCCTGCATACCGTTCCCTTTGTGCTAGATGAACGAACGTATCTCCAGATGCTCAGTTCTGAGAGATAAGTGTGTGTGAAAGCCGTCCTTCACCTAGCTTGTTGGGAACACAAATTTTCTCTTCAGTTGCAAACTCCACTCCATACATATATATGGGGAGGTACTAGCTCCAACTCGGTTTTACAGTGAAAACTGCAGGAACTTCAAACCGGCACTAGGAAACAGACTGAGAAACCAGAGTAAAATTTTCTCCTGCAACCCGTTCCGTTTGAGCTAGATGAACGAACGTGTCTCCACATGCTCAGTTCTGAGAGATAAGTGTGTGTGAAAGCCGTCCTTCACCTAGCTTGTTGGGAACAAAAGTTTCTCTTCAGTTGCAAACTCCACTCCATACATATATATGGGGAAGTACAAGCTCCAATTCGGTTTTACAGTGAAAACTGCAGGAACTTCAAACCGGCACTAGGAAACAGACTGAGAAACCAGAGTAAAAGTTTCTCCTGCAACCAGTTCCCTTTGTGCTAGATGAACGAACGTCTCTCCACATGCTCGTTTCTGAGAGATATGTGTGTGTGAAAGCCGTCCTTCAGCTAGTTTGTTGGGAACACAAAGTTTCTCTTCAGTTGCAAACTCCACTCCATACATATATATGGGGAAGTACTAGCTCCAACACGGTTTTACAGTGAAAACTGCAGGAACTTCAAACCGGCACTAGGAAACAGACTGAGAAACCAGAGCAAAAGTTTCTCCTGCAACCCGTTCCATTTGTGCTAGATGAACGAAAGTCTCTCCACATGCTCGGTTCTGAGAGATAAGTGTGTGTGAAAGCCGTCCTTCACCTAGCTTGTTGGGAACACAAAGTTTCTCTTCAGTTGCAAACTCCACTCCATACATATATATGGGGAGGTACAAGCTCCAACTCGGTTTTACAGTGAAAACTGCAGGAACTTCAAACCGGCACTAGGAAACAGACTGAGAAACCAGAGTAAAATTTTCTCCTGCAACCCGTTCCCTTTGAGCTAGATGAACGAACGTGTCTCCACATGCTCAGTTCTGAGAGATAAGTGTGTGTGAAAGCCGTCCTTCACCTAGCTTGTTGGGAACAAAAAGTTTCTCTTCACTTGCAAACTCCACTCCATACATATATATGGGGAGGTACTAGCTCCAACTCGGTTTTACAGTGAAAACTGCAGGAACTTCAAACCGGCACTAGGAAACAGACTGAGAAACCAGAGTAAAAGTTTCTCCTGCAACCCGTTCCTTTTGTGCTAGATGAACGAACGTCTCTCCACATGC
Organism: Camelus bactrianus; assembly: GCF_048773025.1. Classification (NCBI taxonomy): domain Eukaryota; kingdom Metazoa; phylum Chordata; class Mammalia; order Artiodactyla; family Camelidae; genus Camelus; species Camelus bactrianus. The sequence goes on from NC_133566.1 coordinate 4,252,508, forward strand.
TCAGTTCTGAGAGATAAGTGTGTGTGAAAGCCGTCCTTCACCTAGCTTGTTGGGAACACAAAGTTTCTCTTCATTTGCAAACCCCACTCCATACATATACATGTTGAAGTACTAGCTCCAACTCGGTTTTACAGTGAAAACTGCAGGAACTTCAAACCGGCACTAGGAAACAGACTGAGAAACCAGAGTAAAAGTTTCCCCTGCAAACCGATCCCTTTGTGCTAGATGAACGAACGTCTCTCCACATGCTCAGTTCTGACCGATAAGTGTGTGTGAAAGCCGTCCTTCACCTAGCTTGTTGGGAACACAAAGTTTCTCTTCAGTTGCAAACTCCACTCCATATATATATATGGGGAGGTACTAGCTCCATCTCGGTTTTACTTTGAAAACTGCAGGAACTTCAAACCAGCACTAGGAAACAGACTGAGAAACCAGAGTAATAGTTTCTCCTGCAACCCGTTCCCTTTGTGCTAGATGAACGAACGTCTCTCCACATGCTCAGTTTTGAGAGATAAGTTTTTGTGAAAGCCGTCCTTCACCTAGCTTGTTGGGAACACAAAGTTTCTCTTCAGTTGCAAACTCCACTCCATACATATATATGGGGAGGTAGTAGCTCCAACTCGGTTTTACAGTGAAAACTGCAGGAACTTCAAACCGGCACTAGGAAACAGACTGAGAAACCAGAGTAAAAGTTTCTCCTGCAAACCGTTCCCTTTGTGCTAGATGAACGAACGTATCTCCAGATGCTCAGTTCTGAGAGATAAGTGTGTGTGAAAGCCGTCCTTCACCTAGCTTGTTGGGAACACAAAGTTTCTCTTCAGTTGCAAACTCCACTCCATACATATACATGTTGAGGTACTAGCTCCAACTCGGTTTTACAGTGAAAACTGCAGGAAATTCAAACCGGCACTAGGAAACAGACTGAGAAACCAGAGTAAAAGTTTCCCCTGCAAACCGTTCCCTTTGTGCTAGATGAACGAACGTCTCTCCACATGTTCAGTTCGGACCGATAAGTGTGTGTGAAAGCCGTCCTTCACTTAGCTTGTTGGGAACACAAAGTTTCTCTTTAGTTGCAAACTCCACTCCATATATATATATGGGGAGGTACTAGCTCCATCTCGGTTTTACTTTGAAAACTGCAGGAACTTCAAACCGGCACTAGGAACCAGACTGAGAAACCAGAGTAATAGTTTCTCCTGCAATCCGTTCCCTTTGTGCTAGATGAACGAACGTCTCTCCACATGCTCAGTTCTGAGAGATAAGTTTTTGTGAAAGCCGTACTTCACCTAGCTTGTTGGGAACACAAAGTTTCTCTTCAGTTGCAAACTCCACTCCATACATATATATGGGGGGTACTAGCTCCAACTCGTTTTTACAGTGAAAACTGCAGGAACTTCAAACCGGCACTAGGAAACAGACTGAGAAACCAGAGTAAAAGTTTCTCCGGCAAACCGTTCCCTTTGTGCTAGATGAACGAACGTATCTACAGATGCTCAGTTCTGAGAGATAAGTGTGTGTGAAAGCCGTCCTTCACCTTGCTTGTTGGGAACACAAAGTTTCTCTTCAGTTGCAAACTCCACTCCATACATATACATGGGGAGGTACTAGCTCCAACTCGGTTTTACAGTGAAAACTGCAGGATCTTCAAACCGGCACTAGGAAACAGACTGAGAAACCAGAGTAAAAGTTTCTCCTGCAACCCGTTCCCTTTGTGCTAGATGAACGAACGTCTCTCCAGATGCTCAGTTCTGAGAGATAAGTGTGTGTGAAAGCCGTCCTTCACCTAGCTTGTTGGGAACACAAAGTTTCTCTTCAGTTGCAAACTCCACTCCATACATATATATGGGGAGGTACTAGCTCCAATTCGGTTTTACAGTGAAAACTGCAGGAATTTCAAACCGGCACTAGGAAACAGACTGAGAAAGCAGAGTAAAAGTTTCTCCTGCAACCCGTTCCCTTTGTGCTAGATGAACGAACGTCTCTCCACATGCTCAGTTCTGAGAGTTAAGTGTGTGTGAAAGCCGTCCTTCAACTAGCTTGTTGGGAACACAAAGATTCTATTCAGTTGCAAACTCCACTCCATACATATATCTGGGGAGGTACCAGCTCCAACTCGGTTTTACAGTGAAAACTGCAGGAACTTCAAACCGGCACTAGGAAACAAACTGAGAAACCAGAGTAAAAGTTTCTCCTGCAACCCGTTCCCTTTGTGCTAGATGAACGAACGTCTCTCCACATGCTCAGTTCTGAGAGATAAGTGTGTGTCAAAGCCGTCCTTCACCTAGCTTGTTGGGAACACAAAGTTTCTCTTCATTTCCCAACTCCATTCCATACATATATATGGGGTGGTACTAGCTCCAACTCGGTTTTACAGTGAAAACTGCAGGAACTTCAAACATGCACTAGGAAACAAACTGAGAAACCGGAGTAAAAGTTTCCCCTGCAAACCGTTCCCTTTGTGCTAGATGAACGAACGTCTCTCCACATGCTCAGTTCTGACAGATAAGTGTGTGTGAAAGCCGTCCTTCACCTAGCTTGTTGGGAACACAAAGTTTCTCTTCAGTTGCAAACTCCACTCCATACATGTATATGGAAGTACACGCTCCAAATCGGTTTTACAGTGAAAACTGTAGGAACTTCAAACCGGCACTAGGAAACAGACTGAGAAACCAGAGTAAAAGTTTCTCCTGCAACCCGTTCCCTTTGTGCTAGATGAACGAACGTCTCTCCGCATGCTCAGTTCTGAGAGATAAGTGTGTGTGAAAGCCGTACTTCACCTAGCTTGTTGGGAACACAAAGTTTCTCTTCAGTTGCAAACTCCACTCCATACATTTACATGTTGAGGTACTAGCTCCAACTCGGTTTTACAGTGAAAACTGCAGGAAATTCAAACCGGCACTAGGAAACAGACTGAGAAACCAGAGTAAAAGTTTCCCCTGCATACCGTTCCCTTTGTGCTAGATGAACGAACGTATCTCCAGATGCTCAGTTCTGAGAGATAAGTGTGTGTGAAAGCCGTCCTTCACCTAGCTTGTTGGGAACACAAATTTTCTCTTCAGTTGCAAACTCCACTCCATACATATATATGGGGAGGTACTAGCTCCAACTCGGTTTTACAGTGAAAACTGCAGGAACTTCAAACCGGCACTAGGAAACAGACTGAGAAACCAGAGTAAAATTTTCTCCTGCAACCCGTTCCGTTTGAGCTAGATGAACGAACGTGTCTCCACATGCTCAGTTCTGAGAGATAAGTGTGTGTGAAAGCCGTCCTTCACCTAGCTTGTTGGGAACAAAAGTTTCTCTTCAGTTGCAAACTCCACTCCATACATATATATGGGGAAGTACAAGCTCCAATTCGGTTTTACAGTGAAAACTGCAGGAACTTCAAACCGGCACTAGGAAACAGACTGAGAAACCAGAGTAAAAGTTTCTCCTGCAACCAGTTCCCTTTGTGCTAGATGAACGAACGTCTCTCCACATGCTCGTTTCTGAGAGATATGTGTGTGTGAAAGCCGTCCTTCAGCTAGTTTGTTGGGAACACAAAGTTTCTCTTCAGTTGCAAACTCCACTCCATACATATATATGGGGAAGTACTAGCTCCAACACGGTTTTACAGTGAAAACTGCAGGAACTTCAAACCGGCACTAGGAAACAGACTGAGAAACCAGAGCAAAAGTTTCTCCTGCAACCCGTTCCATTTGTGCTAGATGAACGAAAGTCTCTCCACATGCTCGGTTCTGAGAGATAAGTGTGTGTGAAAGCCGTCCTTCACCTAGCTTGTTGGGAACACAAAGTTTCTCTTCAGTTGCAAACTCCACTCCATACATATATATGGGGAGGTACAAGCTCCAACTCGGTTTTACAGTGAAAACTGCAGGAACTTCAAACCGGCACTAGGAAACAGACTGAGAAACCAGAGTAAAATTTTCTCCTGCAACCCGTTCCCTTTGAGCTAGATGAACGAACGTGTCTCCACATGCTCAGTTCTGAGAGATAAGTGTGTGTGAAAGCCGTCCTTCACCTAGCTTGTTGGGAACAAAAAGTTTCTCTTCACTTGCAAACTCCACTCCATACATATATATGGGGAGGTACTAGCTCCAACTCGGTTTTACAGTGAAAACTGCAGGAACTTCAAACCGGCACTAGGAAACAGACTGAGAAACCAGAGTAAAAGTTTCTCCTGCAACCCGTTCCTTTTGTGCTAGATGAACGAACGTCTCTCCACATGCTCAGTTCTGAGAGATAAGTGTGTGTGAAAGCCGTCCTTCACCTAGCTTGTTGGGAACACAAAGTTTCTCTTCATTTGCAAACCCCACTCCATACATATACATGTTGAAGTACTAGCTCCAACTCGGTTTTACAGTGAAAACTGCAGGAACTTCAAACCGGCACTAGGAAACAGACTGAGAAACCAGAGTAAAAGTTTCCCCTGCAAACCGATCCCTTTGTGCTAGATGAACGAACGTCTCTCCACATGCTCAGTTCTGACCGATAAGTGTGTGTGAAAGCCGTCCTTCACCTAGCTTGTTGGGAACACAAAGTTTCTCTTCAGTTGCAAACTCCACTCCATATATATATATGGGGAGGTACTAGCTCCATCTCGGTTTTACTTTGAAAACTGCAGGAACTTCAAACCAGCACTAGGAACCAGACTGAGAAACCAGAGTAATAGTTTCTCCTGCAACCCGTTCCCTTTGTGCTAGATGAACGAACGTCTCTCCACATGCTCAGTTTTGAGAGATAAGTTTTTGTGAAAGCCGTCCTTCACCTAGCTTGTTGGGAACACAAAGTTTCTCTTCAGTTGCAAACTCCACTCCATACATATATATGGGGAGGTAGTAGCTCCAACTCGGTTTTACAGTGAAAACTGCAGGAACTTCAAACCGGCACTAGGAAACAGACTGAGAAACCAGAGTAAAAGTTTCTCCTGCAAACCGTTCCCTTTGTGCTAGATGAACGAACGTATCTCCAGATGCTCAGTTCTGAGAGATAAGTGTGTGTGAAAGCCGTCCTTCACCTAGCTTGTTGGGAACACAAAGTTTCTCTTCAGTTGCAAACTCCACTCCATACATATACATGTTGAGGTACTAGCTCCAACTCGGTTTTACAGTGAAAACTGCAGGAAATTCAAACCGGCACTAGGAAACAGACTGAGAAACCAGAGTAAAAGTTTCCCCTGCAAACCGTTCCCTTTGTGCTAGATGAACGAACGTCTCTCCACATGTTCAGTTCTGACCGATAAGTGTGTGTGAAAGCCGTCCTTCACTTAGCTTGTTGGGAACACAAAGTTTCTCTTTAGTTGCAAACTCCACTCCATATATATATATGGGGAGGTACTAGCTCCATCTCGGTTTTACTTTGAAAACTGCAGGAACTTCAAACCGGCACTAGGAACCAGACTGAGAAACCAGAGTAATAGTTTCTCCTGCAATCCGTTCCCTTTGTGCTAGATGAACGAACGTCTCTCCACATGCTCAGTTCTGAGAGATAAGTTTTTGTGAAAGCCGTCCTTCACCTAGCTTGTTGGGAACACAAAGTTTCTCTTCAGTTGCAAACTCCACTCCATACATATATATGGGGGGTACAAGCTCCAACTCGTTTTTACAGTGAAAACTGCAGGAACTTCAAACCGGCACTAGGAAACAGACTGAGAAACCAGAGTAAAAGTTTCTCCGGCAAACCGTTCCCTTTGTGCTAGATGAACGAACGTATCTACAGATGCTCAGTTCTGAGAGATAATTGTGTGTGAAAGCCGTCCTTCACCTTGCTTGTTGGGAACACAAAGTTTCTCTTCAGTTGCAAACTCCACTCCATACATATACATGGGGAGGTACTAGCTCCTATTCGGTTTTACAGTGAAAACTGCAGGATCTTCAAACCGGCACTAGGAAACAGACTGAGAAACCAGAGTAAAAGTTTCTCCTGCAACCCGTTCCCTTTGTGCTAGATGAACGAACGTCTCTCCAGATGCTCAGTTCTGAGAGATAAGTGTGTGTGAAAGCCGTCCTTCACCTAGCTTGTTGGGAACACAAAGTTTCTCTTCAGTTGCAAATTCCACTCCATACATATATATGGGGAGGTACTAGCTGCAATTCGGTTTTACACTGAAAACTGCAGGAACTTCAAACCGGCACTAGGAACCAGACTGAGAAACCAGAGTAAAAGTTTCTCCTGCAAACCGTTCCCTTTGTGCTAGATGAACGAACATCTCTCCACATGCTCAGTTCTGAGAGATAAGTGTGTGTGAAAGCCGTACTTCACCTAGCTTGTTGGGAACACAAAGTTTCTCTTCAGTTGCAAACTCCACTCCATACATATACATGTTGAGGTACTAGCTCCAACTCGGGTTTACAGTGAAAACTGCAGGAACTTCATACCGGCACTAGGAAACAGACTGAGAAACCAGAGTAAAAGTTTCCCCTGTAAACCGTTCCCTTTGTGCTAGATGAACGAACGTATCTCCAGATGCTCAGTTCTGAGAGATAAGTGTGTGTGAAAGCCGTCCTTCACCTAGCTTGTTGGGAACACAAAGTTTCTCTTCAGTTGCAAACTCCACTCCATACATATATATGGGGAGGTACTAGCTCCAACTCGGTTTTACAGTGAAAACTGCAGGAATTTCAAACCGGCACTAGGAAACAGACTGAGAAACCAGAGTAAAAGTTTCTCCTGCAACCCGTTCCCTTTGTGCTAGATGAACGAACGTATCTCCAGATGCTCAGTTCTGAGAGATAAGTGTGTGTGAAAGCCGTCCTTCACCTAGCTTGTTGGGAACACAAAGTTTCTCTTCAGTTGCAAACTCCACTCCATACATATACATGTTTAGGTACTAGCTCCAACTCGGTTTTACAGTGAAAACTGCAGGATCTTCAAACCGGCACTAGGAAACAGACTGAGAAACCAGAGTAAAAGTTTCTCCTGCAAACCGTTCCCTTTGTGCTAGATGAACGAACGTCTCTCCAGATGCTCAGTTCTGAGAGATAAGTGTGTGTGAAAGCCGTCCTTCACCAAGCTTGTTGGGAACACAAAGTTTCTCTTCAGTTGCAAATTCCACTCCATACATATATATGGGGAGGTACTAGCTGCAATTCGGTTTTACAGTGAAAACTGCAGGAACTTCAAACCGGCACTAGGAAACAGACTGAGAAAGCAGAGTAAAAGTTTCTCCTGCAACCCGTTCCCTTTGTGCTAGATGAACGAACGTCTCTCCACATGCTCAGTTCTGAGAGATAAGTGTGTGTGAAAGCCGTCCTTCAACTAGCTTGTTGGGAACACAAAGATTCTATTCAGTTGCAAACTCCACTCCATACATATATATGGGGAGGTACTAGCTCCAACTCTGTTTTACAGTGAAAACTGCAGGAACTTCAAACCGGCACTAGGAAACAGACTGAGAAACCAGAGTAAAAGTTTCTCCTGCAACCCGTTCCCTTTGTGCTAGATGAACGAACGTCTCTCCACATGCTCAGTTCTGAGAGATAAGTGTGTGTCAAAGCCGTCCTTCACCAAGCTTGTTGGGAACACAAAGTTTCTCTTCAGTTGCAAATTCCACTCCATACATATATATGGGGAGGTACTAGCTCCAATTCGGTTTTACAGTGAAAACTGCAGGAACTTCAAACCGGCACTAGGAAACAGACTGAGAAAGCAGAGTAAAAGTTTCTCCTGCAACCCGTTCCTTTGTGCTAGATGAACGAACGTCTCTCCACATGCTCAGTTCTGAGAGTTAAGTGTGTGTGAAAGCCGTCCTTCAACTAGCTTGTTGGGAACACAAAGATTCTATTCAGTTGCAAACTCCACTCCATACATATATCTGGGGAGGTACCAGCTCCAACTCGGTTTTACAGTGAAAACTGCAGGAACTTCAAACCGGCACTAGGAAACAAACTGAGAAACCAGAGTAAAAGTTTCTCCTGCAACCCGTTCCCTTTGTGCTAGATGAACGAACGTCTCTCCACATGCTCAGTTCTGAGAGATAAGTGTGTGTCAAAGCCGTCCTTCACCTAGCTTGTTGGGAACACAAAGTTTCTCTTCATTTCCCAACTCCATTCCATAAATATATATGGGGTGGTACTAGCTCCAACTCGGTTTTACAGTGAAAACTGCAGGAACTTCAAACATGCATTAGGAAACAAACTGAGAAACCGGAGTAAAAGTTTCCCCTGCAAACCGTTCCCTTTGTGCTAGATGAACGAACGTCTCTCCACATGCTCAGTTCTGACAGATAAGTGTGTGTGAAAGCCGTCCTTCACCTAGCTTGTTGGGAACACAAAGTTTCTCTTCAGTTGCAAACTCCACTCCATACATGTATATGGAAGTACACGCTCCAAATCGGTTTTACAGTGAAAACTGTAGGAACTTCAAACCGGCACTAGGAAACAAACTGAGAAACCAGAGTAAAAGTTTCTCCTGCAACCCGTTCCCTTTGTGCTAGATGAACGAACGTCTCTCCGCATGCTCAGTTCTGAGAGATATGTGTGTGTGAAAGCCGTACTTCACCTAGCTTGTTGGGAACACAAAGTTTCTCTTCAGTTGCAAACTCCACTCCATACATATACATGTTGAGGTACTAGCTCCAACTCGGTTTTACAGTGAAAACTGCAGGAAATTCAAACCGGCACTAGGAAACAGACTGAGAAACCAGAGTAAAAGTTTCCCCTGCATACCGTTCCCTTTGTGCTAGATGAACGAACGTATCTCCAGATGCTCAGTTCTGAGAGATAAGTGTGTGTGAAAGCCGTCCTTCACCTAGCTTGTTGGGAACACAAAGTTTCTCTTCAGTTGCAAACTCCACTCCATACATATATATGGGGAGGTACTAGCTCCAACTCGGTTTTACAGTGAAAACTGCATGAACTTCAAACCGGCACTAGGAAACAGACTGAGAAACCAGAGTAAAATTTTCTCCTGCAACCCGTTCCGTTTGAGCTAGATGAACGAACGTGTCTCCACATGCTCAGTTCTGAGAGATAAGTGTGTGTGAAAGCCGTCCTTCACCTAGCTTGTTGGGAACAAAAGTTTCTCTTCAGTTGCAAACTCCACTCCATACATATATATGGGGAGGTACAAGCTCCAATTCGGTTTTACAGTGAAAACTGCAGGAACTTCAAACCGGCACTAGGAAACAGACTGAGAAACCAGAGTAAAAGTTTCTCCTGCAACCAGTTCCCTTTGTGCTAGATGAACGAACGTCTCTCCACATGCTCGTTTCTGAGAGATATGTGTGTGTGAAAGCCGTCCTTCAGCTAGTTTGTTGGGAACACAAAGTTTCTCTTCAGTTGCTAACTCCACTCCATACATATATATGGGGAAGTACTAGCTCCAACTCGGTTTTACAGTGAAAACTGCAGGAACTTCAAACCGGCACTAGGAAACAGACTGAGAAACCAGAGCAAAAGTTTCTCCTGCAACCCGTTCCATTTGTGCTAGATGAACGAAAGTCTCTCCACATGCTCGGTTCTGAGAGATAAGTGTGTGTGAAAGCCGTCCTTCACCTAGCTTGTTGGGAACACAAAGTTTCTCTTCAGTTGCAAACTCCACTCCATACATATATATGGGGAGGTACAAGCTCCAACTCGGTTTTACAGTGAAAACTGCAGGAACTTCAAACCGGCACTAGGAAACAGACTGAGAAACCAGAGTAAAATTTTCTCCTGCATCCCGTTCCCTTTGAGCTAGATGAACGAACGTGTCTCCACATGCTCAGTTCTGAGAGATAAGTGTGTGTGAAAGCCGCCCTTCACCTAGCTTGTTGGGAACAAAAAGTTTCTCTTCACTTGCAAACTCCACTCCATACATATATATGGGGAGGTACTAGCTCCAACTCGGTTTTACAGTGAAAACTGCAGGAACTTCAAACCGGCACTAGGAAACAGACTGAGAAACCAGAGTAAAAGTTTCTCCTGCAACCCGTTCCTTTTGTGCTAGATGAACGAACGTCTCTCCACATGCTCAGTTCTGAGAGATAAGTGTGTGTGAAAGCCGTCCTTCACCTAGCTTGTTGGGAACACAAAGTTTCTCTTCATTTGCAAACTCCACTCCATACATATACATGTTGAAGTACTAGCTCCAACTCGGTTTTACAGTGAAAACTGCAGGAACTTCAAACCGGCACTAGGAAACAGACTGAGAAACCAGAGTAAAAGTTTCCCCTGCAAACAGATCCCTTTGTGCTAGATGAACGAACGTCTCTCCACATGCTCAGTTCTGACCGATAAGTGTGTGTGAAAGCCGTCCTTCACCTAGCTTGTTGGGAACACAAAGTTTCTCTTCAGTTGCAAAATCCACTCCATATATATATATGGGGAGGTACTAGCTCCATCTCGGTTTTACTTTGAAAACTGCAGGAACTTCAAACCAGCACTAGGAACCAGACTGAGAAACCAGAGTAATAGTTTCTCCTGCAACCCGTTCCCTTTGTGCTAGATGAACGAACGTCTCTCCACATGCTCAGTTTTGAGAGATAAGTTTTTGTGAAAGCCGTCCTTCACCTAGCTTGTTGGGAACACAAAGTTTCTCTTCAGTTGCAAACTCCACTCCATACATATATATGGGGAGGTAGTAGCTCCAACTCAGTTTTACAGTGAAAACTGCAGGAACTTCAAACCGGCACTAGGAAACAGACTGAGAAACCAGAGTAAAAGTTTCTCCTGCAAACCGTTCCCTTTGTGCTAGATGAACGAACGTATCTCCAGATGCTCAGTTCTGAGAGATAAGTGTGTGTGAAAGCCGTCCTTCACCTAGCTTGTTGGGAACACAAAGTTTCTCTTCAGTTGCAAACTCCACTCCATACATATACATGTTGAGGTACTAGCTCCAACTCGGTTTTACAGTGAAAACTGCAGGAAATTCAAACCGGCACTAGGAAACAGACTGAGAAACCAGAGTAAAAGTTTCCCCTGCAAACCGTTCCCTTTGTGCTAGATGAACGAACGTCTCTCCACATGTTCAGTTCTGACCGATAAGTGTGTGTGAAAGCCGTCCTTCACTTAGCTTGTTGGGAACACAAAGTTTCTCTTTAGTTGCAAACTCCACTCCATATATATATATGGGGAGGTACAAGCTCCATCTCGGTTTTACTTTGAAAACTGCAGGAAATTCAAACCGGCACTAGGAAACAGACTGAGAAACCAGAGTAAAAGTTTCCCCTGCAATCCGTTCCCTTTGTGCTAGATGAACGAACGTCTCTCCACATGCTCAGTTCTGAGAGATAAGTTTTTGTGAAAGCCGTCCTTCACCTAGCTTGTTGGGAACACAAAGTTTCTCTTCAGTTGCAAACTCCACTCCATACATATATATGGGGGGTACTAGCTCCAACTCGTTTTTACAGTGAAAACTGCAGGAACTTCAAACCGGCACTAGGAAACAGACTGAGAAACCAGAGTAAAAGTTTCTCCGGCAAACCGTTCCCTTTGTGCTAGATGAACGAACGTATCTACAGATGCTCAGTTCTGAGAGATAAGTGTGTGTGAAAGCCGTCCTTCACCTTGCTTGTTGGGAACACAAAGTTTCTCTCCAGTTGCAAACTCCACTCCATACATATTCATGGGGAGGTACTAGCTCCAACTCGGTTTTACAGTGAAAACTGCAGGATCTTCAAACCGGCACTAGGAAACAGACTGAGAAACCAGAGTAAAAGTTTCTCCTGCAACCCGTTCCCTTTGTGCTAGATGAACGAACGTCTCTCCAGATGCTCAGTTCTGAGAGATAAGTGTGTGTGAAAGCCGTCCTTCACCTAGCTTGTTGGGAACACAAAGTTTCTCTTCAGTTGCAAATTCCACTCCATACATATATATGGGGAGGTACTAGCTGCAATTCGGTTTTACACTGAAAACTGCAGGAACTTCAAACCGGCACTAGGAACCAGACTGAGAAACCAGAGTAAAAGTTTCTCCTGCAAACCGTTCCCTTTGTGCTAGATGAACGAACATCTCTCCACATGCTCAGTTCTGAGAGATAAGTGTGTGTGAAAGCCGTACTTCACCTAGCTTGTTGGGAACACAAAGTTTCTCTTCAGTTGCAAACTCCACTCCATACATATACATGTTGAGGTACTAGCTCCAACTCGGGTTTACAGTGAAAACTGCAGGAACTTCATACCGGCACTAGGAAACAGACTGAGAAACCAGAGTAAAAGTTTCCCCTGCAAACCGTTCCCTTTGTGCTAGATGAACGAACGTATCTCCAGATGCTCAGTTCTGAGAGATAAGTGTGTGTGAAAGCCGTCCTTCACCTAGCTTGTTGGGAACACAAAGTTTCTCTTCAGTTGCAAACTCCACTCCATACATATATATGGGGAGGTACTAGCTCCAACTCGGTTTTACAGTGAAAACTGCAGGAATTTCAAACCGGCACTAGGAAACAGACTGAGAAACCAGAGTAAAAGTTTCTCCTGCAACCCGTTCCCTTTGTGCTAGATGAACGAACGTATCTCCAGATGCTCAGTTCTGAGAGATAAGTGTGTGTGAAAGCCGTCCTTCACCTAGCTTGTTGGGAACACAAAGTTTCTCTTCAGTTGCAAAATCCACTCCATACATATACATGTTTAGGTACTAGCTCCAACTCGGTTTTACAGTGAAAACTGCAGGAACTTCCAACCGGCACTAGGAAACAGACTGAGAAACCAGAGTAAAATTTCCCCTGCAAACCGTTCCCTTTGTGCTAGATGAACGAACGTCTCTCCACATGTTCAGTTCTGACCGATAAGTGTGTGTGAAAGCCGTCCTTCATTTAGCTTGTTGGGAACATAAAGTTTCTCTTCAGTTGCAAACTCCACTCCATATATATATATGGGGAGGTACTAGCTCCATCTCGGTTTTACTTTGAAAACTTCAGGAACTTCAAACCGGCACTAGGAAACAGACAGAGAAACCAGAGTAAAAGTTTCTCCTGCAAACCGTTCCCTTTGTGCTAGATGAACGAACGTATATCCAGATGCTCAGTTCTGAGAGATAAGTGTGTGTGAAAGCCGTCCTTCACCTTGCTTGTTGGGAACACAAAGTTTGTCTTCAGTTGCAAACTCCACTCCATACATATACATGGGGAGGTACTAGCTCCAACTCGGTTTTACAGTGAAAACTGCAGGAACTTCAAACCGGCACTAGGAACCAGAATGAGAAACCAGAGTAATAGGTTCTCCTGCCACCCGTTCCTTTTGTGCTAGATGAACGAACGTCTCTCCACATGCTCAGTTCTGAGAGATAAGTTTTTTTGAAAGCCGTCCTTCACCTAGCTTGTTGGGAACACAAAGTTTCTGTTCAGTTGCAAACTCCACTCCATACATATATATGGGGAGGTACTAGCTCCAACTCGGTTTTACAGTGAAAACTGCAGGAACTTCAAACCGGCACTAGGAAACAGACAGAGAAACCAGAGTAAAAGTTTCTCCTGCAAACCGTTCCCTTTGTGCTAGATGAACGAACGTATATCCAGATGCTCAGTTCTGAGAGATAAGTGTGTGTGAAAGCCGTCCTTCACCTTGCTTGTTGGGAACACAAAGTTTGTCTTCAGTTGCAAACTCCACTCCATACATATACATGGGGAGGTACTAGCTCCAACACGGTTTTACAGTGAAAACTGCAGGATCTTCAAACCGGCACTAGGAAACAGACTGAGAAACCAGAGTAAAAGTTTCTCCTGCAACCCGTTCCCTTTGTGCTAGATGAAAGAACGTCTCTCCAGGTGCTCAGTTCTGAGAGATAAGTGTGTGTGAAAGCCGTCCTTCACCTAGCTTGTTGGGAACACAAAGTTTCTCTTCAGTTCAAATTCCACTCCATTCATATATATGGGGAGGTACTAGCTGCAATTCGGTTTTACAGTGAAAACTGCAGGAACTTCAAACCGGCACTAGGAAACAGACTGAGAAACGAGAGTAAAAGTTTCTCCTGCAAACCGTTCCCTTTGTGCTAGATGAACGAACGTCTCTCCACATGCTCAGTTCTGAGAGATAAGTGTGTGTGAAAGCCGTACTTCACCTAGCTTGTTGGGAACACAAAGTTTCTCTTCAGTTGCAAACTCCACTCCATACATATACATGTTGTGGTACTAGCTCCAACTCGGTTTTACAGTGAAAACTGCAGGAACTTCAAACCGGCACTAGGAAACAGACTGAGAAACCAGAGTAAAAGTTTCTCCTGCAACCAGTTCCCTTTGTGCTAGATGAACGAACGTCTCTCCACATGCTCGTTTCTGAGAGATATGTGTGTGTGAAAGCCGTCCTTCACCTAGTTTGTTGGGAACACAAAGTTTCTCTTCAGTTGCAAACTCCACTCCATACATATATATGGGGAAGTACTAGCTCCAACTCGGTTTTACAGTGAAAACTGCAGGAACTTCAAACCGGCACTAGGAAACAGACTGAGAAACCAGAGCAAAAGTTTCTCCTGCAACCCGTTCCATTTGTGCTAGATGAACGAAAGTCTCTCCACATGCTCGGTTCTGAGAGATAAGTGTGTGTGAAAGCCGTCCTTCACCTAGCTTGTTGGGAACACAAAGTTTCTCTTCAGTTGCAAACTCCACTCCATACATATATATGGGGAGGTACTAGCTCCAACTCGGTTTTACAGTGAAAACTGCAGGAACTTCAAACCGGCACTAGGAAACAGACTGAGAAACCAGAGTAAAATTTTCTCCTGCAACCCGTTCCCTTTGAGCTAGATGAACGAACGTGTCTCCACATGCTCAGTTCTGAGAGATAAGTGTGTGTGAAAGCCGTCCTTCACCTAGCTTGTTGGGAACAAAAAGTTTCTCTTCAGTTGCAAACCCCACTCCATATATATATATGGGTAGGTACTAGCTCCAAATCTGTTTTACAGTGAAAACTGCATGAACTTCAAACCGGCACTAGGAAACAGACTGAGAAACCCGAGTAAAAGTTTCTCCTGCAACCCGTTCCCTTTGTGCTAGATGAACGAACGTCTCTCCACATGCTCAGTTCTGAGAGATAAGTGTGTGTGAAAGCCGTCCTTCACCTAGCTTGTTGGGAACACAAAGTTTCTCTTCATTTGCAAACTCCACTCCATACATATACATGATGAGGTACTAGCTCCAACACGGTTTTACAGTGAAAACTGCAGGAACTTCAAACCGGCACTAGGAAACAGACTGAGAAACAAGAGTAAAAGTTTCCCCTGCAAACCGTTCCCTTTGTGCTAGATGAACGAACGTCTCTCCACATGCTCAGTTCTGACCGATAAGTGTGTATGAAAGCTCTCCTTCACCTAGCTTGTTGGGAACACAAAGTTTCTCTTCAGTTGCAAACTCCACTCCATATATATATATGGGGAGGTACTAGCTCCATCTCGGTTTTACTTTGAAAACTGCAGGAACTTCAAACCGGCACTAGGAACCAGAATGAGAAACCAGAGTAATAGTTTCTCCTGCAACCCGTTCCCATTGTGCTAGATGAACGAACGTCTCTCCACATGCTCATTTCTGAGAGATAAGTTTTTGTGAAAGCCGTCCTTCACCTAGCTTGTCGGGAACACAAAGTTTCTCTTCAGTTGCAAACTCCACTCCATACATATATATGGGAGGTACAAGCTCCAACTCGTTTTTACAGTGAAAACTGCAGGAACTTCAAACCGGCAATAGGAAACAGACTGAGAAACCAGAGTAAAAGTTTCTCCTGCAAACCGTTCCCTTTGTGCTAGATGAACGAACGATCTCCAGATGCTCAGTTCTGAGAGATAAGTGTGTGTGAAAGCCGTCCATCACCTAGATTGTTGGGAACACAAAGTTTCTCTTCAGTTGCAAACTCCAATCCATACATATACATGTTGAGGTACTAGCTCAAACTCGATTTTACAGTGAAAACTGCAGGAACTTCAAACCGGCACTAGGAAACAGACTGAGAAACCAGAGTAAAAGTTTCTCCTGCAACCCGTTCCCTTTGTGCTAGATGAACGAACGTCTCTCCACATGCTCAGTTCTGAGAGATAAGTGTGTGTCAAAGCCGTCCTTCACCTAGCTTGTTGGGAACACAAAGTTTCTCTTCAGTTGCAAATTCCACTCCATACATATATATGGGGAGGTACTAGCTGCAATACTGTTTTACAGTGAAAACTGCAGGAACTTCAAACCGGCACTAGGAAACAGACTGAGAATCGAGAGTAAAAGTTTCTCCTGCAACCCGTTCCCTTTGTGCTAGATGAACGAACGTCTCTCCACATGCTCAGTTCTGAGAGATAAGTGTGTGTGAAAGCCGTACTTCACCTAGCTTGTTGGGAACACAAAGTTTCTCTTCAGTTGCAAACTCCACTCCATACATATACATGTTGAGGTACTAGCTCCAACTCGGTATTACAGTGAAAACTGCAGGAACTTCAAACCGGCACTAGGAAACAGACTGAGAAACCAGAGTAAAAGTTTCCCCTGCAAACCGTTCCCTTTGTGCTAGATGAACGAACGTATCTCCAGATGCTCAGTTCTGAGAGATAAGTGTGTGTGAAAGCCGTCCTTCACCTAGCTTGTTGGGAACACAAAGTTTCTCTTCAGTTGCAAACTCCACTCCATACATATACATGTTGAGGTACTAGCTCCAACTCGGGTTTACAGTGAAAACTGCAGGAACTTCAAACCGGCACTAGGAAACAGACTGAGAAACCAGAGTAAAATTTCCCCTGCAAACCGTTCCCTTTGTGCTAGATGAACGAACGTCTCTCCACATGTTCAGTTCTGACCGATAAGTGTGTGTGAAAGCCGTCCTTAATTTAGCTTGTTGGGAACATAAAGTTTCTCTTCAGTTGCAAACTCCACTCCATATATATATATGGGGAGGTACTAGCTCCATCTCGGTTTTACTTTGAAAACTGCAGGAACTTCAAACCGGCACTAGGAACCAGACTGAGAAACCAGAGTAATAGGTTCTCCTGACACCCGTTCCCTTTGTGCTAGATGAACGAACGTCTCTCCACATGCTCAGTTCTGAGAGATAAGTGTGTGTGAAAGCCGTCCTTCACCTAGCTTGTTGGGAACACAAAGTTTCTCTTCAGTTGCAAACTCCACTCCGTACATATACATGTTGAGGTACTAGCTCCAACTCGGTTTTACAGTGAAAACTGCAGGAACTTCAAACCGGCACTAGGAAACAGACTGAGAAACCAGAGTAAAAGTTTCTCCTGCAAACCGTTCCCTTTGTGCTAGATGAACGAACGTATCTCCAGATGCTCAGTTCTGAGAGATAAGTGTGTGTGAAAGCCGTCCTTCACCTTGCTTGTTGGGAACACAAAGTTTGTCTTCAGTTGCAAACTCCACTCCATACATATACATGGGGAGGTACTAGCTCCAACACGGTTTTACAGTGAAAACTGCAGGATCTTCAAACCGGCACTAGGAAACAGACTGAGAAACCAGAGTAAAAGTTTCTCCTGCAACCCGTTCCCTTTGTGCTAGATGAACGAACGTCTCTCCAGGTGCTCAGTTCTGAGAGATAAGTGTGTGTGAAAGCCGTCCTTCACCTAGCTTGTTGGGAACACAAAGTTTCTCTTCAGTTGCAAACTCCACTCCATACATATATATGGGGAGGTACTAGCTGCAATTCGGTTTTACAGTGAAAACTGCAGGAACTTCAAACCGGCACTAGGAAACAGACTGAGAAACGAGAGTAAAAGTTTCTCCTGCAACCCGTTCCCTTTGTGCTAGATGAACGAACGTCTCTCCACATGCTCAGTTCTGAGAGATAAGTGTGTGTGAAAGCCGTACTTCACCTAGCTTGTTGGGAACACAAAGTTTCTCTTCAGTTGCAAACTCCACTCCATACATATACATGTTGTGGTACTAGCTCCAACTCGGTTTTACAGTGAAAACTGCAGGAACTTCAAACCGGCACTAGGAAACAGACTGAGAAACCAGAGTAAAAGTTTCCCCTGCAACCCGTTCCCTTTGTGCTAGATGAACGAACGTATCTCCAGATGCTCAGTTCTGAGAGATAAGTGTGTGTGAAAGCCGTCCTTCACCTAGCTTGTTGGGAACACAAAGTTTCTCTTCAGTTGCAAACTCCACTCCATACATATATATGGGGAGGTACTAGCTCCAACTCGGTTTTACAGTGAAAACTGCAGGAACTTCAAACCGGCACTAGGAAACAGACTGAGAAACCAGAGTAAAATTTTCTCCTGCAACCCGTTCCGTTTGAGCTAGATGAACGAACGTGTTTCCACATGCTCAGTTCTGAGATATAAGTGTGTGTGAATGCCGTCCTTCACCTAGCATGTTGGGAACAAAACTTTCTCTTCAGTTGCAAACTCCACTCCATACATATATAAGGGGAGGTACAAGCTCCAATTCGGTTTTACAGTTAAAACTGCAGGAACTTCAAACCGGCACTAGGAAACAGACTGAGAAACCAGAGTAAAAGTTTCTCCTGCAACCAGTTCCCTTTGTGCTAGATGAACGAACGTCTCTCCACATGCTCGTTTCTGAGAGATATGTGTGTGTGAAAGCCGTCCTTCACCTAGTTTGTTGGGAACACAAAGTTTCTCTTCAGTTGCAAACTCCACTCCATACATATATATGGGGAAGTACTAGCTCCAACTCGGTTTTACAGTGAAAACTGCAGGAACTTCAAACCGGCACTAGGAAACAGACTGAGAAACCAGAGCAAAAGTTTCTCCTGCAACCCGTTCCATTTGTGCTAGATGAACGAAAGTCTCTCCACATGCTCGGTTCTGAGAGATAAGTGTGTGTGAAAGCCGTCCTTCACCTAGCTTGTTGGGAACACAAAGTTTCTCTTCAGTTGCAAACTCCACTCCATACATATACATGTTGAGGTACTAGCTCCAACTCGGGTTTACAGTGAAAACTGCAGGAACTTCATACCGGCACTAGGAAACAGACTGAGAAACCAGAGTAAAAGTTTCCCTGCAAACCGTTCCCTTTGTGCTAGATGAACGAACGTATCTCCAGATGCTCAGTTCTGAGAGATAAGTGTGTGTGAAAGCCGTCCTTCACCTAGCTTGTTGGGAACACAAAGTTTCTCTTCAGTTGCAAACTCCACTCCATACATATATATGGGGAGGTACTAGCTCCAACTCGGTTTTACAGTGAAAACTGCAGGAACTTCAAACCGGCACTAGGAAACAGACTGAGAAACCAGAGTAAAAGTTTCTCCTGCAACCCGTTCCCTTTGTGCTAGATGAACGAACGTATCTCCAGATGCTCAGTTCTGAGAGATAAGTCTGTGTGAAAGCCGTCCTTCACCTAGCTTGTTGGGAACACAAAGTTTCTCTTCAGTTGCAAACTCCACTCCATACATATACATGTTTAGGTACTAGCTCCAACTCGGTTTTACAGTGAAAACTGCAGGAACTTCAAACCGGCACTAGGAAACAGACTGAGAAACCAGAGTAAAATTTCCCCTGCAAACCGTTCCCTTTGTGCTAGATGAACGAACGTCTCTCCACATGTTCAGTTCTGACCGATAAGTGTGTGTGAAAGCCGTCCTTCATTTAGCTTGTTGGGAACATAAAGTTTCTCTTCAGTTGCAAACTCCACTCCATATATATATATGGGGAGGTACTAGCTCCATCTCGGTTTTACTTTGAAAGCTGCAGGAACTTCAAACCGGCACTAGGAACCAGACTGAGAAACCAGAGTAATAGGTTCCCCTGCCACCCGTTCCCTTTGTGCTAGATGAACGAACGTCTCTCCACATGCTCAGTTCTGAGAGATAAGTTTTTGTGAAAGCCGTCCTTCACCTAGCTTGTTGGGAACACAAAGTTTCTCTTTAGTTGCAAACTCCACTCCATACATATATATGGGGAGGTACTAGCTCCAACTCGGTTTTACAGTGAAAACTGCAGGAACTTCAAACCGGCACTAGGAAACAGACTGAGAAACCAGAGTAAAAGTTTCTCCTGCAAACCGTTCCCTTTGTGCTAGATGAACGAACGTATCTCCAGATGCTCAGTTCTGAGAGAAAAGTGTGTGTGAAAGCCGTCCTTCACCTTGCTTGTTGGGAACACAAAGTTTGTCTTCAGTTGCAAACTCCACTCCATACATATACATGGGGAGGTACTAGCTCCAACTCGGTTTTACAGTGAAAACTGCAGAATCTTCAAACCGGCACTAGGAAACAGACTGAGAAACCAGAGTAAAAGTTTCTCCTGCAAACCGTTCCCTTTGTGCTAGATGAACGAACGTATCTCCAGATGCTCAGTTCTGAGAGATAAGTGTGTGTGAAAGCCGTCCTTCACCTTGCTTGTTGGGAACACAAAGTTTCTCTTCAGTTGCAAACTCCACTCCATACATATACATGGGGAGGTACTAGCTCCAACTCGGTTTTACAGTGAAAACTGCAGAATCTTCAAACCGGCACTAGGAAACAGACTGAGAAACCAGAGAAAAGTTTCTCCTGCAACCCGTTCCCTTTGTGCTAGATGAACGAACGTCTCTCCAGATGCTCAGTTCTGAGAGATAAGTGTGTGTGAAAGCCGTCCTTCACCTAGCTTGTTGGGAACACAAAGTTTCTCTTCAGTTGCAAATTCCACTCCATAAATATATATGGGGAGGTACTAGCTGCAATACTGTTTTACAGTGAAAACTGCAGGAACTTCAAACCGGCACTAGGAAACAGACTGAAAATCGAGAGTAAAAGTTTCTCCTGCAACCCGTTCCCTTTGTGCTAGATGAACGAACGTCTCTCCACATGCTTAGTTCTGAGAGATAAGTGTGTGTGAAAGCCGTACTTCACCTAGCTTGTTGGGAACACAAAGTTTCTCTTCAGTTGCAAACTCCACTCCATACATATACATGTTGAGGTACTAGCTCCAACTCGGTATTACAGTGAAAACTGCAGGAACTTCAAACCGGCACTAGGAAACAGACTGAGAAACCAGAGTAAAAGTTTCCCCTGCAAACCGTTCCCTTTGTGCTAGATGAACGAACGTATCTCCAGATGCTCAGTTCTGAGAGATAAGTGTGTGTGAAAGCCGTCCTTCACCTAGCTTGTTGGGAACACAAAGTTTCTCTTCAGTTGCAAACTCCACTCCATACATATACATGTTGAGGTACTAGCTCCAACTCGGGTTTACAGTGAAAACTGCAGGAACTTCAAACCGGCACTAGGAAACAGACTGAGAAACCAGAGTAAAATTTCCCCTGCAAACCGTTCCCTTTGTGCTAGATGAACGAACGTCTCTCCACATGTTCAGTTCTGACCGATAAGTGTGTGTGAAAGCCGTCCTTCATTTAGCTTGTTGGGAACATAAAGTTTCTCTTCAGTTGCAAACTCCACTCCATATATATATATGGGGAGGTACTAGCTCCATCTCGGTTTTACTTTGAAAACTGCAGGAACTTCAAACAGGCACTAGGAACCAGACTGAGAAACCAGAGTAATAGGTTCTCCTGCCACCCGTTCCCTTTGTGCTAGATGAACGAACGTCTCTCCACATGCTCAGTTCTGAGAGATAAGTTTTTGTGAAAGCCGTCCTTCACCTAGCTTGTTGGGAACACAAAGTTTCTCTTCAGTTGCAAACTCCACTCCATACATATATATGGGGAGGTACTAGCTCCAACTCGGTTTTACAGTGAAAACTGCAGGAACTTCAAACCGGCACTAGGAAACAGACTGAGAAACCAGAGTAAAAGTTTCTCCTGCAAACCGTTCCCTTTGTGCTAGATGAACGAACATATCTCCAGATGCTCAGTTCTGAGAGATAAGTGTGTGTGAAAGCCGTCCTTCACCTTGCTTGTTGGGAACACAAAGTTTGTCTTCAGTTGCAAACTCCAATCCATACATATACATGGGGAGGTACTAGCTCCAACACGGTTTTACAGTGAAAACTGCAGGATCTTCAAACCGGCACTAGGAAACAGACTGAGAAACCAGAGTAAAAGTTTCTCCTGCAACCCGTTCCCTTTGTGCTAGATGAACGAACGTCTCTCCAGGTGCTCAGTTCTGAGAGATAAGTGTGTGTGAAAGCCGTCCTTCACCTAGCTTGTTGGGAACACAAAGTTTCTCTTCAGTTCAAATTCCACTCCTTTCATATATATGGGGAGGTACTAGCTGCAATTCGGTTTTACAGTGAAAACTGCAGGAACTTCAAACCGGCACTAGGAAACAGACTGAGAAACGAGAGTAAAAGTTTCTCCTGCAACCCGTTCCCTTTGTGCTAGATGAACGAACGTCTCTCCACATGCTCAGTTCTGAGAGATAAGTGTGTGTGAAAGCCGTACTTCACCTAGCTTGTTGGGAACACAAAGTTTCTCTTCAGTTGCAAACTCCACTCCATACATATACATGTTGTGGTACTAGCTCCAACTCGGTTTTACAGTGAAAACTGCAGGAACTTTAAACCGGCACTAGGAAACAGACTGAGAAACCAGAGTAAAAGTTTCCCCTGCAAACCGTTCCCTTTGTGCTAGATGAACGAACGTATCTCCAGATGCTCAGTTCTGAGAGATAAGTGTGTGTGAAAGCCGTCCTTCACCTAGCTTGTTGGGAACACAAAGTTTCTCTTCAGTTGCAAACTCCACTCCATACATATATATGGGGAGGTACTAGCTCCAACTCGGTTTAACAGTGAAAACTGCAGGAACTTCAAACCGGCACTAGGAAACAGACTGAGAAACCAGAGTAAAATTTTCTCCTGCAACCCGTTCCGTTTGAGCTAGATGAACGAACGTGTCTCCACATGCTCAGTTCTGAGAGATAAGTGTGTGTGAATGCCGTCCTTCACCTAGCATGTTGGGAACAAAACATTCTCTTCAGTTGCAAACTCCACTCCATACATATATAAGGGGAGGTACAAGCTCCAATTCGGTTTTACAGTGAAAACTGCAGGAACTTCAAACCGGCACTAGGAAACAGACTGAGAAACCAGAGTAAAAGTTTCTCCTGCAACCAGTTCCTTTGTGCTAGATGAACGAACGTCTCTCCACATGCTCGTTTCTGAGAGATATGTGTGTGTGAAAGCCGTCGTTCACCTAGTTTGTTGGGAACACAAAGTTTCTCTTCAGTTGCAAACTCCACTCCATACATATATATGGGGAAGTACTAGCTCCAACTCGGTTTTACAGTGAAAACTGCAGGAACTTCAAACCGGCACTAGGAAACAGACTGAGAAACCAGAGCAAAAGTTTCTCCTGCAACCCGTTCCATTTGTGCTAGATGAACGAAAGTCTCTCCACATGCTCGGTTCTGAGAGATAAGTGTGTGTGAAAGCCGTCCTTCACCTAGCTTGTTGGGAACACAAAGTTTCTCTTCAGTTGCAAACTCCACTCCATACATATACATGTTGAGGTACTAGCTCCAACTCGGGTTTACAGTGAAAACTGCAGGAACTTCATACCGGCACTAGGAAACAGACTGAGAAACCAGAGTAAAAGTTTCCCCTGCAAACCGTTCCCTTTGTGCTAGATGAACGAACGTCTCTCCAGATGCTCAGTTCTGAGAGATATGTGTGTGTGAAAGCCGTCCTTCACCTAGCTTGTTGGGAACACAAAGTTTCTCTTCAGTTGCAAACTCCACTCCATACATATATATGGGGAGGTACTAGCTCCAACTCGGTTTTACAGTGAAAACTGCAGGAACTTCAAACCGGCACTAGGAAACAGACTGAGAAACCAGAGTAAAAGTTTCTCCTGCAACCCGTTCCCTTTGTGCTAGATGAACGAACGTATTTCCAGATGCTCAGTTCTGAGAGATAAGTCTGTGTGAAAGCCGTCCTTCACCTAGCTTGTTGGGAACACAAAGTTTCTCTTCAGTTGCAAACTCCACTCCATACATATACATGTTTAGGTACTATCTCCAACTCGGTTTTACAGTGAAAACTGCAGGAACTTCAAACCGGCACTAGGAAACAGACTGAGAAACCAGAGTAAAAGTTTCTCCTGCAACCCGTTCCCTTCGTGCTAGATGAACGAACGTCTCTCCACATGTTCAGTTCTGACCGATAAGTGTGTGTGAAAGCCGTCCTTCATTTAGCTTGTTGGGAACACAAAGTTTCTCTTCAGTTGCAAACTCCACTCCATATATATATATGGGGAGGTACTAGCTCCATCTCGGTTTTACTTTGAAAACTGCAGGAACTTCAAACCGGCACTAGGAACCAGACTGAGAAACCAGAGTAATAGGTTCTCCTGCCACCCGTTCCCTTTGTGCTAGATGAACGAACGTCTCTCCACATGATCAGTTCTGAGAGATAAGTTTTTGTGAAAGCCGTCCTTCACCTAGCTTGTTGGGAACACAAAGCTTCTCTTCAGTTGCAAACTCCACTCCATACATATATATGGGGAGGTACAAGCTCCAACTCGGTTTTACAGTGAAAACTGCAGGAACTTCAAACCGGCACTAGGAAACAGACTGAGAAACCAGAGTAAAAGTTTCTCCTGCAAACCGTTCCCTTTGTGCTAGATGAACGAACGTATCTCCAGATGCTCAGTTCTGAGAGATAAGTGTGTGTGAAAGCCGTCCTTCACCTTGCTTGTTGGGAACACAAAGTTTGTCTTCAGTTGCAAACTCCACTCCATACATATACATGGGGAGGTACTAGCTCCAACTCGGTTTTACAGTGAAAACTGCAGGATCTTCAAACCGGCACTAGGAAACAGACTGAGAATCCAGAGTAAAAGTTTCCCCTGCAACCCGTTCCCTTTGTGCTAGATGAACGAACGTCTCTCCAGATGCTCAGTTCTGAGAGATAAGTGTGTGTGAAAGCCGTCCTTCACCTAGCTTGTTGGGAACACAAAGTTTCTCTTCAGTTGCAAATTCCACTCCATACATATATATGGGGAGGTACTAGCTGCAATACTGTTTTACAGTGAAAACTGCAGGAACTTCAAACCGGCACTAGGAAACAGACTGAGAAACGAGAGTAAAAGTTTCTCCTGCAACTCGTTCCCTTTGTGCTAGATGAACGAACGTCTCTCCACATGCTCAGTTCTGAGAGATAAGTGTGTGTGAAAGCCGTACTTCACCTAGCTTGTTGGGAACACAAAGTTTCTCTTCAGTTGCAAACTCCACTCCATACATATACATGTTGAGGTACTAGCTCCAACTCGGGTTTACAGTGAAAACTGCAGGAACTTCATACCGGCACTAGGAAACAGACTGAGAAACCAGAGTAAAAGTTTCCCCTGCAAACCGTTCCCTTTGTGCTAGATGAACGAACGTCTCTCCAGATGCTCAGTTCTGAGAGATATGTGTGTGTGAAAGCCGTCCTTCACCTAGCTTGTTGGGAACACAAAGTTTCTCTTCAGTTGCAAACTCCACTCCATACATATATATGGGGAGGTACTAGCTCCAACTCGGTTTTACAGTGAAAACTGCAGGAACTTCAAACCGGCACTAGGAAACAGACTGAGAAACCAGAGTAAAAGTTTCTCCTGCAACCCGTTCCCTTTGTGCTAGATGAACGAACGTATCTCCAGATGCTCAGTTCTGAGAGATAAGTCTGTGTGAAAGCCGTCCTTCACCTAGCTTGTTGGGAACACAAAGTTTCTCTTCAGTTGCAAACTCCACTCCATACATATACATGTTTAGGTACTATCTCCAACTCGGTTTTACAGTGAAAACTGCAGGAACTTCAAACCGGCACTAGGAAACAGACTGAGAAACCAGAGTAAAATTTCCCCTGCAAACCGTTCCCTTCGTGCTAGATGAACGAACGTCTCTCCACATGTTCAGTTCTGACCGATAAGTGTGTGTGAAAGCCGTCCTTCATTTAGCTTGTTGGGAACATAAAGTTTCTCTTCAGTTGCAAACTCCACTCCATACATATATATGGGGAGGTACTAGCTCCAACTCGGTTTTACAGTGAAAACTGCAGGAACTTCAAACCGGCACTAGGAACCAGACTGAGAAACCAGAGTAATAGGTTCTCCTGCCACCCGTTCCCTTTGTGCTAGATGAACGAACGTCTCTCCACATGATCAGTTCTGAGAGATAAGTTTTTGTGAAAGCCGTCCTTCACCTAGCTTGTTGGGAACACAAAGCTTCTCTTCAGTTGCAAACTCCACTCCATACATATATATGGGGAGGTACAAGCTCCAACTCGGTTTTACAGTGAAAACTGCAGGAACTTCAAACCGGCACTAGGAAACAGACTGAGAAACCAGAGTAAAAGTTTCTCCTGCAAACCGTTCCCTTTGTGCTAGATGAACGAACGTATCTCCAGATGCTCAGTTCTGAGAGATAAGTGTGTGTGAAAGCCGTCCTTCACCTTGCTTGTTGGGAACACAAAGTTTGTCTTCAGTTGCAAACTCCACTCCATACATATACATGGGGAGGTACTAGCTCCAACTCGGTTTTACAGTGAAAACTGCAGGATCTTCAAACCGGCACTAGGAAACAGACTGAGAATCCAGAGTAAAAGTTTCTCCTGCAACCCGTTCCCTTTGTGCTAGATGAACGAACGTCTCTCCAGATGCTCAGTTCTGAGAGATAAGTGTGTGTGAAAGCCGTCCTTCACCTAGCTTGTTGGGAACACAAAGTTTCTCTTCAGTTGCAAATTCCACTCCATACATATATATGGGGAGGTACTAGCTGCAATACTGTTTTACAGTGAAAACTGCAGGAACTTCAAACCGGCACTAGGAAACAGACTGAGAAACGAGAGTAAAAGTTTCTCCTGCAACCCGTTCCCTTTGTGCTAGATGAACGAACGTCTCTCCACATGCTCAGTTCTGAGAGATAAGTGTGTGTGAAAGCCGTACTTCACCTAGCTTGTTGGGAACACAAAGTTTCTCTTCAGTTGCAAACTCCACTCCATACATATACATGTTGAGGTACTAGCTCCAACTCGGGTTTACAGTGAAAACTGCAGGAACTTCATACCGGCACTAGGAAACAGACTGAGAAACCAGAGTAAAAGTTTCCCCTGCAAACCGTTCCCTTTGTGCTAGATGAACGAACGTCTCTCCAGATGCTCAGTTCTGAGAGATATGTGTGTGTGAAAGCCGTCCTTCACCTAGCTTGTTGGGAACACAAAGTTTCTCTTCAGTTGCAAACTCCACTCCATACATATATATGGGGAGGTACTAGCTCCAACTCGGTTTTACAGTGAAAACTGCAGGAACTTCAAACCGGCACTAGGAAACAGACTGAGAAACCAGAGTAAAAGTTTCTCCTGCAACCCGTTCCCTTTGTGCTAGATGAACGAACGTATCTCCAGATGCTCAGTTCTGAGAGATAAGTCTGTGTGAAAGCCGTCCTTCACCTAGCTTGTTGGGAACACAAAGTTTCTCTTCAGTTGCAAACTCCACTCCATACATATACATGTTTAGGTACTATCTCCAACTCGGTTTTACAGTGAAAACTGCAGGAACTTCAAACCGGCACTAGGAAACAGACTGAGAAACCAGAGTAAAATTTCCCCTGCAAACCGTTCCCTTCGTGCTAGATGAACGAACGTCTCTCCACATGTTCAGTTCTGACCGATAAGTGTGTGTGAAAGCCGTCCTTCATTTAGCTTGTTGGGAACATAAAGTTTCTCTTCAGTTGCAAACTCCACTCCATATATATATATGGGGAGGTACTAGCTCCATCTCGGTTTTACTTTGAAAACTGCAGGAACTTCAAACCGGCACTAGGAACCAGACTGAGAAACCAGAGTAATAGGTTCTCCTGCCACCCGTTCCCTTTGTGCTAGATGAACGAACGTCTCTCCACATGATCAGTTCTGAGAGATAAGTTTTTGTGAAAGCCGTCCTTCACCTAGCTTGTTGGGAACACAAAGCTTCTCTTCAGTTGCAAACTCCACTCCATACATATATATGGGGAGGTACAAGCTCCAACTCGGTTTTACAGTGAAAACTGCAGGAACTTCAAACCGGCACTAGGAAACAGACTGAGAAACCAGAGTAAAAGTTTCTCCTGCAAACCGTTCCCTTTGTGCTAGATGAACGAACGTATCTCCAGATGCTCAGTTCTGAGAGATAAGTGTGTGTGAAAGCCGTCCTTCACCTTGCTTGTTGGGAACACAAAGTTTGTCTTCAGTTGCAAACTCCACTCCATACATATACATGGGGAGGTACTAGCTCCAACTCGGTTTTACAGTGAAAACTGCAGGATCTTCAAACCGGCACTAGGAAACAGACTGAGAATCCAGAGTAAAAGTTTCTCCTGCAACCCGTTCCCTTTGTGCTAGATGAACGAACGTCTCTCCAGATGCTCAGTTCTGAGAGATAAGTGTGTGTGAAAGCCGTCCTTCACCTAGCTTGTTGGGAACACAAAGTTTCTCTTCAGTTGCAAATTCCACTCCATACATATATATGGGGAGGTACTAGCTGCAATACTGTTTTACAGTGAAAACTGCAGGAACTTCAAACCGGCACTAGGAAACAGACTGAGAAACGAGAGTAAAAGTTTCTCCTGCAACCCGTTCCCTTTGTGCTAGATGAACGAACGTCTCTCCACATGCTCAGTTCTGAGAGATAAGTGTGTGTGAAAGCCGTACTTCACCTAGCTTGTTGGGAACACAAAGTTTCTCTTCAGTTGCAAACTCCACTCCATACATATACATGTTGAGGTACTAGCTCCAACTCGGTATTACAGTGAAAACTGCAGGAACTTCAAACCGGCACTAGGAAACAGACTGAGAAACCAGAGTAAAAGTTTCCCCTGCAAACCGTTCCCTTTGTGCTAGATGAACGAACGTATCTCCAGATGCTCAGTTCTGAGAGATAAGTGTGTGTGAAAGCCGTCCTTCACCTAGCTTGTTGGGAACACAAAGTTTCTCTTCAGTTGCAAACTCCACTCCATACATATACATGTTGAGGTACTAGCTCCAACTCGGGTTTACAGTGAAAACTGCAGGAACTTCAAACCGGCACTAGGAAACAGACTGAGAAACCAGAGTAAAATTTCCCCTGCAAACCGTTCCCTTTGTGCTAGATGAACGAACGTCTCTCCACATGTTCAGTTCTGACCGATAAGTGTGTGTGAAAGCCGTCCTTCATTTAGCTTGTTGGGAACATAAAGTTTCTCTTCAGTTGCAAACTCCACTCCATATATATATATGGGGAGGTACTAGCTCCATCTCGGTTTTACTTTGAAAACTGCAGGAACTTCAAACCGGCACTAGGAACCAGACTGAGAAACCAGAGTAATAGGTTCTCCTGCCACCCGTTCCCTTTGTGCTAGATGAACGAACGTCTCTCCACATGCTCAGTTCTGAGAGATAAGTTTTTGTGAAAGCCGTCCTTCACCTAGCTTGTTGGGAACACAAAGTTTCTCTTCAGTTGCAAACTCCACTCCATACATATATATGGGGAGGTACTAGCTCCAACTCGGTTTTACAGTGAAAACTGCAGGAACTTCAAACCGGCACTAGGAAACAGACTGAGAAACCAGAGTAAAAGTTTCTCCTGCAAACCGTTCCCTTTGTCCTAGATGAACGAACGTATCTCCAGATGCTCAGTTCTGAGAGATAAGTGTGTGTGAAAGCCGTCCTTCACCTTGCTTGTTGGGAACACAAAGTTTGTCTTCAGTTGCAAACTCCACTCCATACATATACATGGGGAGGTACTAGCTCCAACACGGTTTTACAGTGAAAACTGCAGGATCTTCAAACCGGCACTAGGAAACAGACTGAGAAACCAGAGTAAAAGTTTCTCCTGCAACCCGTTCCCTTTGTGCTAGATGAACGAACGTCTCTCCAGGTGCTCAGTTCTGAGAGATAAGTGTGTGTGAAAGCCGTCCTTCACCTAGCTTGTTGGGAACACAAAGTTTCTCTTCAGTTCAAATTCCACTCCATTCATATATATGGGGAGGTACTAGCTGCAATTCGGTTTTACAGTGAAAACTGCAGGAACTTCAAACCGGCACTAGGAAACAGACTGAGAAACGAGAGTAAAAGTTTCTCCTGCAACCCGTTCCCTTTGTGCTAGATGAACGAACGTCTCTCCACATGCTCAGTTCTGAGAGATAAGTGTGTGTGAAAGCCGTACTTCACCTAGCTTGTTGGGAACACAAAGTTTCTCTTCAGTTGCAAACTCCACTCCATACATATATATGGGGAGGTACTAGCTACAACTCTGTTTTACAGTGAAAACTGCAGGAACTTCAAACCGGCACTAGGAAACAGACTGAGAAACCAGAGTAAAAGTTTCCTCTGCAAACCGTTCCCTTTGTGCTAGATGAACGAACGTATCTCCAGATGCTCAGTTCTGAGAGATAAGTGTGTGTGAAAGCCGTCCTTCACCTAGCTTGTTGGGAACACAAAGTTTCTCTTCAGTTGCAAACTCCACTCCATACATATATATGGGGAGGTACTAGCTCCAACTCGGTTTTACAGTGAAAACTGCAGGAACTTCAAACCGGCACTAGGAAACAGACTGAGAAACCAGAGTAAAATTTTCTCCTGCAACCCGTTCCGTTTGAGCTAGATGAACGAACGTGTCTCTACATGCTCAGTTCTGAGAGATAAGTGTGTGTGAATGCCGTCCTTCACCTAGCATGTTGGGAACAAAACTTTCTCTTCAGTTGCAAACTCCACTCCATACATATATAAGGGGAGGTACAAGCTCCAATTCGGTTTCACAGTGAAAACTGCAGGAACTTCAAACCGGCACTAGGAAACAGACTGAGAAACCAGAGTAAAAGTTTCTCCTGCAACCAGTTCCCTTTGTGCTAGAAGAACGAACGTCTCTCCACATGCTCGTTTCTGAGAGATATGTGTGTGTGAAAGCCGTCCTTCACCTAGTTTGTTGGGAACACAAAGTTTCTCTTCAGTTGCAAACTCCACTCCATACATATATATGGGGAAGTACAAGCTCCAACTCGGTTTTACAGTGAAAACTGCAGGAACTTCAAACCGGCACTAGGAAACAGACTGAGAAACCAGAGCAAAAGTTTCTCCTGCAACCCGTTCCATTTGTGCTAGATGAACGAAAGTCTCTCCACATGCTCGGTTCTGAGAGATAAGTCTGTGTGAAAGCCGTCCTTCACCTAGCTTGTTGGGAACACAAAGTTTCTCTTCAGTTGCAAACTCCACTCCATACATATACATGTTTAGGTACTATCTCCAACTCGGTTTACAGTGAAAACTGCAGGAACTTCAAACCGGCACTAGGAAACAGACTGAGAAACCAGAGTAAAATTTCCCCTGCAAACCGTTCCCTTTGTGCTAGATGAACGAACGTCTCTCCACATGTTCAGTTCTGACCGATAAGTGTGTGTGAAAGCCGTCCTTTATTTAGCTTGTTGGGAACATAAAGTTTCTCTTCAGTTGCAAACTCCACTCCATATATATATATGGGGAGGTACTAGCTCCATCTCGGTTTTACTTTGAAAACTGCAGGAACTTCAAACCGGCACTAGGAACCAGACTGAGAAACCAGAGTAATAGGTTCTCCTGACACCCGTTCCCTTTGTGCTAGATGAACGAACGTCTCTCCACATGCTCAGTTCTGAGAGATAAGTTTTTGTGAAAGCCGTCCTTCACCTAGCTTGTTGGGAACACAAAGTTTCTCTTCAGTTGCAAACTCCACTCCATACATATATATGGGGAGGTACTAGCTCCAACTCGGTTTTACAGTGAAAACTGCAGGAACTTCAAACCGGCACTAGGAAACAGACTGAGAAACCAGAGTAAAAGTTTCTCCTGCAAACCGTTCCCTTTGTGCTAGATGAACGAACGTATCTCCAGATGCTCAGTTCTGAGAGATAAGTGTGTGTGAAAGCCGTCCTTCACCTTGCTTGTTGGGAACACAAAGTTTGTCTTCAGTTGCAAACTCCACTCCATACATATACATGGGGAGGTACTAGCTCCAACACGGTTTTACAGTGAAAACTGCAGGATCTTCAAACCGGCACTAGGAAACAGACTGAGAAACCAGAGTAAAAGTTTCTCCTGCAACCCGTTCCCTTTGTGCTAGATGAACGAACGTCTCTCCAGGTGCTCAGTTCTGAGAGATAAGTGTGTGTGATAGCCGTCCTTCACCTAGCTTGTTGGGAACACAAAGTTTCTCTTCAGTTCAAATTCCACTCCATTCATATATATGGGGAGGTACTAGCTGCAATACGGTTTTACAGTGAAAACTGCAGGAACTTCAAACCGGCACTAGGAAACAGACTGAGAAAAGAGAGTAAAAGTTTCTCCTGCAACCCGTTCCCTTTGTGCTAGATGAACGAACGTCTCTCCACATGCTCAGTTCTGAGAGATAAGTGTGTGTGAAAGCCGTACTTCACCTAGCTTGTTGGGAACACAAAGTTTCTCTTCAGTTGCAAACTCCACTCCATACATATACATGTTGTGGTACTAGCTCCAACTCGGTTTTACAGTGAAAACTGCAGGAACTTCAAACCGGCACTAGGAAACAGACTGAGAAACCAGAGTAAAAGTTTCCCCTGCAAACCGTTCCCTTTGTGCTAGATGAACGAACGTATCTCCAGATGCTCAGTTCTGAGAGATAAGTGTGTGTGAAAGCCGTCCTTCAACTAGCTTGTTGGGAACACAAAGTTTCTCTTCAGTTGCAAACTCCACTCCATACATATATATGGGGAGGTACTAGCTCCAACTCGGTTTTACAGTGAAAACTGCAGGAACTTCAAACCGGCACTAGGAAACAGACTGAGAAACCAGAGTAAAATTTTCTCCTGCAACCCGTTCCGTTTGAGCTAGATGAACGAACGTGTCTCCACATGCTCAGTTCTGAGAGATAAGTGTGTGTGAATGCCGTCCTTCACCTAGCATGTTGGGAACAAAACTTTCTCTTCAGTTGCAAACTCCACTCCATACATATATAAGGGGAGGTACAAGCTCCAATTCGGTTTTACAGTGAAAACTGCAGGAACTTCAAACCGGCACTAGGAAACAGACTGAGAAACCAGAGTAAAAGTTTCTCCTGCAACCAGTTCCCTTTGTGCTAGATGAACGAACGTCTCTCCACATGCTCGTTTCTGAGAGATATGTGTGTGTGAAAGCCGTCCTTCACCTAGTTTGTTGGGAACACAAAGTTTCTCTTCAGTTGCAAACTCCACTCCATACATATATATGGGGAAGTACTAGCTCCAACTCGGTTTTACAGTGAAAACTGCAGGAACTTCAAACCGGCACTAGGAAACAGACTGAGAAAAGAGAGTAAAAGTTTCTCCTGCAACCCGTTCCCTTTGTGCTAGATGAACGAACGTCTCTCCACATGCTCAGTTCTGAGAGATAAGTGTGTGTGAAAGCCGTACTTCACCTAGCTTGTTGGGAACACAAAGTTTCTCTTCAGTTGCAAACTCCACTCCATACATATACATGTTGTGGTACTAGCTCCAACTCGGTTTTACAGTGAAAACTGCAGGAACTTCAAACCGGCACTAGGAAACAGACTGAGAAACCAGAGTAAAAGTTTCCCCTGCAAACCGTTCCCTTTGTGCTAGATGAACGAACGTATCTCCAGATGCTCAGTTCTGAGAGATAAGTGTGTGTGAAAGCCGTCCTTCAACTAGCTTGTTGGGAACACAAAGTTTCTCTTCAGTTGCAAACTCCACTCCATACATATATATGGGGAGGTACTAGCTCCAACTCGGTTTTACAGTGAAAACTGCAGGAACTTCAAACCGGCACTAGGAAACAGACTGAGAAACCAGAGTAAAATTTTCTCCTGCAACCCGTTCCGTTTGAGCTAGATGAACGAACGTGTCTCCACATGCTCAGTTCTGAGAGATAAGTGTGTGTGAATGCCGTCCTTCACCTAGCATGTTGGGAACAAAACTTTCTCTTCAGTTGCAAACTCTACTCCATACATATATAAGGGGAGGTACAAGCTCCAATTAGGTTTTACAGTGAAAACTGCAGGAACTTCAAACCGGCACTAGGAAACAGACTGAGAAACCAGAGTAAAAGTTTCTCCTGCAACCAGTTCCCTTTGTGCTAGATGAACGAACGTCTCTCCACATGCTCGTTTCTGAGAGATATGTGTGTGTGAAAGCCGTCCTTCACATAGTTTGTTGGGAACACAAAGTTTCTCTTCAGTTGCAAACTCCACTCCATACATATATATGGGGAAGTACTAGCTCCAACTCGGTTTTACAGTGAAAACTGCAGGAACTTCAAACCGGCACTAGGAAACAGACTGAGAAACCAGAGCAAAAGTTTCTCCTGCAACCCGTTCCATTTGTGCTAGATGAACGAAAGTCTCTCCACATGCTCGGTTCTGAGAGATAAGTGTGTGTGAAAGCCGTCCTTCACCTAGCTTGTTGGGAACACAAAGTTTCTCTTCAGTTGCAAACTCCACTCCATACATATATATGGGGAGGTACTAGCTCCAACTCGGTTTTACAGTGAAAACTGCAGGAAATTCAAACCGGCACTAGGAAACAGACTGAGAAACCAGAGTAAAATTTTCTCCTGCAACCCGTTCCCTTTGAGCTAGATGAACGAACGTGTCTCCACATGCTCAGTTCTGAGAGATAAGTGTGTGTGAAAGCCGTCCTTCACCTAGCTTGTTGGGAACAAAAAGTTTCTCTTCAGTTGCAAACTCCACTCCATACATATATATGGGTAGGTACTAGCTCCAAATCTGTTTTACAGTGAAAACTGCAGGAACATCAAACCGGCACTAGGAAACAGACTGAGAAACCCGAGTAAAAGTTTCTCCTGCAACCCGTTCCCTTTGTGCTAGGTGAACGAACGTCTCTCCACATGCTCAGTTCTGAGAGATAAGTGTGTGTGAAAGCCGTCCTTCACCTAGCTTGTTGGGAACACAAAGTTTCTCTTCATTTGCAAACTCCACTCCATACATATACATGATGAGGTACTAGCTCCAACTCGGTTTTACAGTGAAAACTGCAGGAACTTCAAACCGGCACTAGGAAACAGACTGAGAAACCAGAGTAAAAGTTTCCCCTGCAAACCGTTCCCTTTGTGCTAAATTAACGAACGTCTCTCCACATGCTCAGTTCTGACCGATAAGTGTGTGTGAAAGCTGTCCTTCTCCTAGCTTGTTGGGAACACAAAGTTTCTCTTCAGTTGCAAACTCCACTCCATATATATATATGGGGAGGTACTAGCTCCATCTCGGTTTTACTTTGAAAACTGCAGGAACTTCAAACCGGCACTAGGAACCAGAATGAGAAACCAGAGTAATAGTTTCTCCTGCAACCCGTTCCCTTTGTGCTAGATGAACGAACGTCTCTCCACATGCTCAGTTCTGAGAGATAAGTGTGTGTGAAAGCCGTCCTTCACCTATCTTGTTGGGAACACAAAGTTTCTCTTCAGTTGCAAACTCCACTCCATACATATATATGGGGAGGTACTAGCTCCAACTCGGTTTTACAGTGAAAACTGCAGGAACTTCAAACCGGCACTAGGAAACAGACTGAGAAACCAGAGTAAAAGTTTCTCCTGCAAACCGTTCCCTTTGTGCTAGATGAACGAACGATATCCAGATGCTCAGTTCTGAGAGATAAGTGTGTGTGAAAGCCGTCCTTCACCTAGATTGTTGGGAACACAAAGTTTCTCTTCAGTTGCAAACTCCAATCCATACATATACATGTTGAGGTACTAGCTCAAACTCGATTTTACAGTGAAAACTGCAGGAACTTCAAACCGGCACTAGGAAACAGACTGAGAAACCAGAGTAAAAGTTTCTCCTGCAACCCGTTCCCTTTGTGCTAGATGAACGAACGTCTCTCCACATGCTCAGTTCTGAGAGATAAGTGTGTGTCAAAGCCGTCCTTCACCTAGCTTGTTGGGAACACAAAGTTTCTCTTCATTTCCCAACTCCATTCCATACATATATATGGGGTGGTACTAGCTCCAACTCGGTTTTACAGTGAAAACTGCAGGAACTTCAAACCTGCACTAGGAAACAAACTGAGAAACCGGAGTAAAAGTTTCCCCTGCAAACCGTTCCCTTTGTGCTAGATGAACGAACGTCTCTCCACATGCTCAGTTCTGAGAGAAAAGTGTGTGTGAAAGCCGTCCTTCACCTAGCTTGTTGGGAACACAAAGTTTCTCTTCAGTTGCAAACTCCACTCCATACATTTATATGTAATTACAAGCTCCAAATCGGTTTTACAGTGAAAACTGCAGGAACTTCAAACCGGCACTAGGAAACAGACTGAGAAACCAGAGTAAAAGTTTCTCCTGCAAACCGTTCCCTTTGTGCTAGATGAACGAACGTATCTCCAGATGCTCAGTTCTGAGAGATAAGTGTGTGTGAAAGCCGTCCTTCACCTTGCTTGTTGGGAACACAAAGTTTCTCTTCAGTTGCAAACTCCACTCCATACATATACATGGGGAGGTACTAGCTCCAACTCGGTTTTACAGTGAAAACTGCAGGATCTTCAAACCGGCACTAGGAAACAGACTGAGAAACCAGAGTAAAATTTCCCCTGCAAACTGTTCCCTTTGTGCTAGATGAACGAACGTCTCTCCACATGTTCAGTTCTGACCGATAAGTGTGTGTGAAAGCCGTCCTTCATTTAGCTTGTTGGGAACATAAAGTTTCTCTTCAATTGCAAACTCCACTCCATATATATATATGGGGAGGTACTAGCTTCATCTCGCTTTTACTTTGAAAACTGCAGGAACTTCAAACCGGCACTAGGAACCAGACTGAGAAACCAGAGTAATAGGTTCTCCTGCCACCCGCTCCATTTGTGCTAGATGAACGAACGTCTCTCCACATGCTCAGTTCTGAGAGATAAGTTTTTGTGAAAGCCGTCCTTCACCTAGCTTGTTGGGAACACAAAGTTTCTCTTCAGTTGCAAACTCCACTCCATACATATATATGGGGAGGTACTAGCTCCAACTCGGTTTTACAGTGAAAACTGCAGGAACTTCAAACCGGCACTAGGAAACAGACTGAGAATCCAGAGTAAAAGTTTCTCCTGCAAACCGTTCCCTTTGTGCTAGATGAACGAACGTATCTCCAGATGCTCAGTTCTGAGAGATAAGTGTGTGTGAAAGCCGTCCTTCACCTTGCTTGTTGGGAACACAAAGTTTGTCTTCAGTTGCAAACTCCACTCCATACATATACATGGGGAGGTACTAGCTCCAACACGGTTTTACAGTGAAAACTGCAGGATCTTCAAACCGGCATTAGGAAACAGACTGAGAAACCAGAGTAAAAGTTTCTCCTGCATCCCGTTCCCTTTGTGCTAGATGAACGAACGTCTCTCCAGGTGCTCAGTTCTGAGAGATAAGTGTGTGTGAAAGCCGTCCTTCACCTAGCTTGTTGGGAACAAAAAGTTTCTCTTCAGTTCAAATTCCACTCCATTCATATATATGGGGAGGTACTAGCTGCAATTCGGTTTTACAGTGAAAACTGCAGGAACTTCAAACCGGCACTAGGAAACAGACTGAGAAACGAGAGTAAAAATTTCTCCTGCAACCCGTTCCCTTTGTGCTAGATGAACGAACGTCTCTCCACATGCTCAGTTCTGAGAGATAAGTGTGTGTGAAAGCCGTACTTCACCTAGCTTGTTGGGAACACAAAGTTTCTCTTCAGTTGCAAACTCCACTCCATACATATACATGTTGTGGTACTAGCTCCAACTCGGTTTTACAGTGAAAACTGCAGGAACTTCAAACCGGCACTAGGAAACAGACTGAGAAACCAGAGTAAAAGTTTCCCCTGCAAACCGTTCCCTTTGTGCTAGATGAACGAACGTATCTCCAGATGCTCAGTTGTGAGAGATAAGTGTGTGTGAAAGCCGTCCTTCACCTAGCTTGTTGGGAACACAAAGTTTCTCTTCAGTTGCAAACTCCACTCCATACATATATATGGGGAGGTACTAGCTCCAACTCGGTTTTACAGTGAAAACTGCAGGAACTTCAAACCGGCACTAGGAAACAGACTGAGAAACCAGAGTAAAATTTTCTCCTGCAACCCGTTCCGTTTGAGCTAGATGAACGAACGTGTCTCCACATGCTCAGTTCTGAGAGATAAGTGTGTGTGAATGCCGTCCTTCACCTAGCATGTTGGGAACAAAACTTTCTCTTCAGTTGCAAACTCCACTCCATACATATATAAGGGGAGGTACAAGCTCCAATTCGGTTTTACAGTGAAAACTGCAGGAACTTCAAACCGGCACTAGGAAACAGACTGAGAAACCAGAGCAAAAGTTTCTCCTGCAACCCGTTCCATTTGTGCTAGATGAACGAAAGTCTCTCCACATGCTCGGTTCTGAGAGATAAGTGTGTGTGAAAGCCGTCCTTCACCTTGCTTGTTGGGAACACAAAGTTTCTCTTCAGTTGCAAACTCCACTCCATACATATACATGGGGAGGTACTAGCTCCAACTCGGTTTTACAGTGAAAACTGCAGGATCTTCAAACCGGCACTAGGAAACAGACTGAGAAACCAGAGTAAAAGTTTCTCCTGCAACCCGTTCCCTTTGTGCTAGATGAACGAACGTCTCTCCACATGCTCAGTTCTGAGAGATAAGTGTGTGTCAAAGCCGTCCTTCACCTAGCTTGTTGGGAACACAAAGTTTCTCTTCATTTCCCAACTCCATTCCATACATATATATGGGGTGGTAATAGCTCCAACTCGGTTTTACAGTGAAAACTGCAGGAACTTCAAACCTGCACTAGGAAACAAACTGAGAAACCGGAGTAAAAGTTTCCCCTGCAAACCGTTCCCTTTGTGCTAGATGAACGAACGTCTCTCCACATGCTCAGTTCTGAGAGATAAGTGTGTGTGAAAGCCGTCCTTCACCTAGCGTGTTGGGAACACAAAGTTTCTCTTCAGTTGCAAACTCCACTCCATACATGTATATGGAAGTACACGCTCCAAATCGGTTTTACAGTGAAAACTGCAGGAACTTCAAACCGGCACTAGGAAACAGACTGAGAAACCAGAGTAAAAGTTTCTCCTGGAAACCGTTCCCTTTGTGCTAGATGAACGAACGTATCTCCAGATGCTCAGTTCTGAGAGATAAGTGTGTGTGAAAGCCGTCCTTCACCTAGCTTGTTGGGAACACAAAGTTTCTCTTCAGTTGCAAACTCCACTCCATACATATATATGGGGAGGTACTAGCTCCAACTCGGTTTTACAGTGAAAACTGCAGGAACTTCAAACCGGCACTAGGAAACAGACTGAGAAACCAGAGTAATATTTTCTCCTGCAACCCGTTCCGTTTGAGCTAGATGAACGAACGTGTCTCCACATGCTCAGTTCTGAGAGATAAGTGTGTGTGAATGCCGTCCTTCACCTAGCATGTTGGGAACAAAACTTTCTCTTCAGTTGCAAACTCCACTCCATACATATGTAAGGGAAGGTACAAGCTCCAATTCGGTTTTACAGTGAAAACTGCAGGAACTTCAAACCGGCACTAGGAAACAGACTGAGAAACCAGAGTAAAAGTTTCTCCTGCAACCAGTTCCCTTTGTGCTAGATGAACGAACGTCTCTCCAGATCCTCAGTTCTGAGAGATAAGTGTGTGTGAAAGCCGTCCTTCACCTAGCTTGTTGGGAACACAAAGTTTCTCTTCAGTTGCAAACTCCAATCCATACATTTATATGGAAGTACACGCTCCAAATCGGTTTTACAGTGAAAACTGCAGGAACTTCAAACCGGCACTAGGAAACAGACTGAGAAACCAGAGTAAAAGTTTCTCCTGCAACCCGTTCCCTTTGTGCTAGATGAACGAACGTCTCTCCACATGCTCAGTTCTGAGAGATAAGTGTGTGTCAAAGCCGTCCTTCACCTAGCTTGTTGGGAACACAAAGTTTCTCTTCAGTTGCAAACTCCACTCCATACATATATATGGGGAGGTACTAGCTCCAACTCGGTTTTACAGTGAAAACTGCAGGAACTTCAAACCGGCACTAGGAAACAGACTGAGAAACCAGAGTAAAAGTTTCTCCTGCAAACCGTTCCCTTTGTCCTAGATGAACGAACGTATCTCCAGATGCTCAGTTCTGAGAGATAAGTGTGTGTGAAAGCCGTCCTTCACCTTGCTTGTTGGGAACACAAAGTTTGTCTTCAGTTGCAAACTCCACTCCATACATATACATGGGGAGGTACTAGCTCCAACACGGTTTTACAGTGAAAACTGCAGGATCTTCAAACCGGCACTAGGAAACAGACTGAGAAACCAGAGTAAAAGTTTCTCCTGCAACCCGTTCCCTTTGTGCTAGATGAACGAACGTCTCTCCAGGTGCTCAGTTCTGAGAGATAAGTGTGTGTGAAAGCCGTCCTTCACCTAGCTTGTTGGGAACACAAAGTTTCTCTTCAGTTCAAATT
The DNA here is from genome assembly GCF_048773025.1 of Camelus bactrianus. Classification (NCBI taxonomy): domain Eukaryota; kingdom Metazoa; phylum Chordata; class Mammalia; order Artiodactyla; family Camelidae; genus Camelus; species Camelus bactrianus. The sequence continues at coordinate 4,292,635 of NC_133566.1, forward strand.
CCACTCCATTCATATATATGGGGAGGTACTAGCTGCAATTCGGTTTTACAGTGAAAACTGCAGGAACTTCAAACCGGCACTAGGAAACAGACTGAGAAACGAGAGTAAAAGTTTCTCCTGCAACCCGTTCCCTTTGTGCTAGATGAACGAACGTCTCTCCACATGCTCAGTTCTGAGAGATAAGTGTGTGTGAAAGCCGTACTTCACCTAGCTTGTTGGGAACACAAAGTTTCTCTTCAGTTGCAAACTCCACTCCATACATATATATGGGGAGGTACTAGCTACAACTCTGTTTTACAGTGAAAACTGCAGGAACTTCAAACCGGCACTAGGAAACAGACTGAGAAACCAGAGTAAAAGTTTCCTCTGCAAACCGTTCCCTTTGTGCTAGATGAACGAACGTATCTCCAGATGCTCAGTTCTGAGAGATAAGTGTGTGTGAAAGCCGTCCTTCACCTAGCTTGTTGGGAACACAAAGTTTCTCTTCAGTTGCAAACTCCACTCCATACATATATATGGGGAGGTACTAGCTCCAACTCGGTTTTACAGTGAAAACTGCAGGAACTTCAAACCGGCACTAGGAAACAGACTGAGAAACCAGAGTAAAATTTTCTCCTGCAACCCGTTCCGTTTGAGCTAGATGAACGAACGTGTCTCTACATGCTCAGTTCTGAGAGATAAGTGTGTGTGAATGCCGTCCTTCACCTAGCATGTTGGGAACAAAACTTTCTCTTCAGTTGCAAACTCCACTCCATACATATATAAGGGGAGGTACAAGCTCCAATTCGGTTTCACAGTGAAAACTGCAGGAACTTCAAACCGGCACTAGGAAACAGACTGAGAAACCAGAGTAAAAGTTTCTCCTGCAACCAGTTCCCTTTGTGCTAGAAGAACGAACGTCTCTCCACATGCTCGTTTCTGAGAGATATGTGTGTGTGAAAGCCGTCCTTCACCTAGTTTGTTGGGAACACAAAGTTTCTCTTCAGTTGCAAACTCCACTCCATACATATATATGGGGAAGTACAAGCTCCAACTCGGTTTTACAGTGAAAACTGCAGGAACTTCAAACCGGCACTAGGAAACAGACTGAGAAACCAGAGCAAAAGTTTCTCCTGCAACCCGTTCCATTTGTGCTAGATGAACGAAAGTCTCTCCACATGCTCGGTTCTGAGAGATAAGTCTGTGTGAAAGCCGTCCTTCACCTAGCTTGTTGGGAACACAAAGTTTCTCTTCAGTTGCAAACTCCACTCCATACATATACATGTTTAGGTACTATCTCCAACTCGGTTTACAGTGAAAACTGCAGGAACTTCAAACCGGCACTAGGAAACAGACTGAGAAACCAGAGTAAAATTTCCCCTGCAAACCGTTCCCTTTGTGCTAGATGAACGAACGTCTCTCCACATGTTCAGTTCTGACCGATAAGTGTGTGTGAAAGCCGTCCTTTATTTAGCTTGTTGGGAACATAAAGTTTCTCTTCAGTTGCAAACTCCACTCCATATATATATATGGGGAGGTACTAGCTCCATCTCGGTTTTACTTTGAAAACTGCAGGAACTTCAAACCGGCACTAGGAACCAGACTGAGAAACCAGAGTAATAGGTTCTCCTGACACCCGTTCCCTTTGTGCTAGATGAACGAACGTCTCTCCACATGCTCAGTTCTGAGAGATAAGTTTTTGTGAAAGCCGTCCTTCACCTAGCTTGTTGGGAACACAAAGTTTCTCTTCAGTTGCAAACTCCACTCCATACATATATATGGGGAGGTACTAGCTCCAACTCGGTTTTACAGTGAAAACTGCAGGAACTTCAAACCGGCACTAGGAAACAGACTGAGAAACCAGAGTAAAAGTTTCTCCTGCAAACCGTTCCCTTTGTGCTAGATGAACGAACGTATCTCCAGATGCTCAGTTCTGAGAGATAAGTGTGTGTGAAAGCCGTCCTTCACCTTGCTTGTTGGGAACACAAAGTTTGTCTTCAGTTGCAAACTCCACTCCATACATATACATGGGGAGGTACTAGCTCCAACACGGTTTTACAGTGAAAACTGCAGGATCTTCAAACCGGCACTAGGAAACAGACTGAGAAACCAGAGTAAAAGTTTCTCCTGCAACCCGTTCCCTTTGTGCTAGATGAACGAACGTCTCTCCAGGTGCTCAGTTCTGAGAGATAAGTGTGTGTGATAGCCGTCCTTCACCTAGCTTGTTGGGAACACAAAGTTTCTCTTCAGTTCAAATTCCACTCCATTCATATATATGGGGAGGTACTAGCTGCAATACGGTTTTACAGTGAAAACTGCAGGAACTTCAAACCGGCACTAGGAAACAGACTGAGAAAAGAGAGTAAAAGTTTCTCCTGCAACCCGTTCCCTTTGTGCTAGATGAACGAACGTCTCTCCACATGCTCAGTTCTGAGAGATAAGTGTGTGTGAAAGCCGTACTTCACCTAGCTTGTTGGGAACACAAAGTTTCTCTTCAGTTGCAAACTCCACTCCATACATATACATGTTGTGGTACTAGCTCCAACTCGGTTTTACAGTGAAAACTGCAGGAACTTCAAACCGGCACTAGGAAACAGACTGAGAAACCAGAGTAAAAGTTTCCCCTGCAAACCGTTCCCTTTGTGCTAGATGAACGAACGTATCTCCAGATGCTCAGTTCTGAGAGATAAGTGTGTGTGAAAGCCGTCCTTCAACTAGCTTGTTGGGAACACAAAGTTTCTCTTCAGTTGCAAACTCCACTCCATACATATATATGGGGAGGTACTAGCTCCAACTCGGTTTTACAGTGAAAACTGCAGGAACTTCAAACCGGCACTAGGAAACAGACTGAGAAACCAGAGTAAAATTTTCTCCTGCAACCCGTTCCGTTTGAGCTAGATGAACGAACGTGTCTCCACATGCTCAGTTCTGAGAGATAAGTGTGTGTGAATGCCGTCCTTCACCTAGCATGTTGGGAACAAAACTTTCTCTTCAGTTGCAAACTCCACTCCATACATATATAAGGGGAGGTACAAGCTCCAATTCGGTTTTACAGTGAAAACTGCAGGAACTTCAAACCGGCACTAGGAAACAGACTGAGAAACCAGAGTAAAAGTTTCTCCTGCAACCAGTTCCCTTTGTGCTAGATGAACGAACGTCTCTCCACATGCTCGTTTCTGAGAGATATGTGTGTGTGAAAGCCGTCCTTCACCTAGTTTGTTGGGAACACAAAGTTTCTCTTCAGTTGCAAACTCCACTCCATACATATATATGGGGAAGTACTAGCTCCAACTCGGTTTTACAGTGAAAACTGCAGGAACTTCAAACCGGCACTAGGAAACAGACTGAGAAAAGAGAGTAAAAGTTTCTCCTGCAACCCGTTCCCTTTGTGCTAGATGAACGAACGTCTCTCCACATGCTCAGTTCTGAGAGATAAGTGTGTGTGAAAGCCGTACTTCACCTACCTTGTTGGGAACACAAAGTTTCTCTTCAGTTGCAAACTCCACTCCATACATATACATGTTGTGGTACTAGCTCCAACTCGGTTTTACAGTGAAAACTGCAGGAACTTCAAACCGGCACTAGGAAACAGACTGAGAAACCAGAGTAAAAGTTTCCCCTGCAAACCGTTCCCTTTGTGCTAGATGAACGAACGTATCTCCAGATGCTCAGTTCTGAGAGATAAGTGTGTGTGAAAGCCGTCCTTCAACTAGCTTGTTGGGAACACAAAGTTTCTCTTCAGTTGCAAACTCCACTCCATACATATATATGGGGAGGTACTAGCTCCAACTCGGTTTTACAGTGAAAACTGCAGGAACTTCAAACCGGCACTAGGAAACAGACTGAGAAACCAGAGTAAAATTTTCTCCTGCAACCCGTTCCGTTTGAGCTAGATGAACGAACGTGTCTCCACATGCTCAGTTCTGAGAGATAAGTGTGTGTGAATGCCGTCCTTCACCTAGCATGTTGGGAACAAAACTTTCTCTTCAGTTGCAAACTCTACTCCATACATATATAAGGGGAGGTACAAGCTCCAATTAGGTTTTACAGTGAAAACTGCAGGAACTTCAAACCGGCACTAGGAAACAGACTGAGAAACCAGAGTAAAAGTTTCTCCTGCAACCAGTTCCCTTTGTGCTAGATGAACGAACGTCTCTCCACATGCTCGTTTCTGAGAGATATGTGTGTGTGAAAGCCGTCCTTCACATAGTTTGTTGGGAACACAAAGTTTCTCTTCAGTTGCAAACTCCACTCCATACATATATATGGGGAAGTACTAGCTCCAACTCGGTTTTACAGTGAAAACTGCAGGAACTTCAAACCGGCACTAGGAAACAGACTGAGAAACCAGAGCAAAAGTTTCTCCTGCAACCCGTTCCATTTGTGCTAGATGAACGAAAGTCTCTCCACATGCTCGGTTCTGAGAGATAAGTGTGTGTGAAAGCCGTCCTTCACCTAGCTTGTTGGGAACACAAAGTTTCTCTTCAGTTGCAAACTCCACTCCATACATATATATGGGGAGGTACTAGCTCCAACTCGGTTTTACAGTGAAAACTGCAGGAAATTCAAACCGGCACTAGGAAACAGACTGAGAAACCAGAGTAAAATTTTCTCCTGCAACCCGTTCCCTTTGAGCTAGATGAACGAACGTGTCTCCACATGCTCAGTTCTGAGAGATAAGTGTGTGTGAAAGCCGTCCTTCACCTAGCTTGTTGGGAACAAAAAGTTTCTCTTCAGTTGCAAACTCCACTCCATACATATATATGGGTAGGTACTAGCTCCAAATCTGTTTTACAGTGAAAACTGCAGGAACATCAAACCGGCACTAGGAAACAGACTGAGAAACCCGAGTAAAAGTTTCTCCTGCAACCCGTTCCCTTTGTGCTAGGTGAACGAACGTCTCTCCACATGCTCAGTTCTGAGAGATAAGTGTGTGTGAAAGCCGTCCTTCACCTAGCTTGTTGGGAACACAAAGTTTCTCTTCATTTGCAAACTCCACTCCATACATATACATGATGAGGTACTAGCTCCAACTCGGTTTTACAGTGAAAACTGCAGGAACTTCAAACCGGCACTAGGAAACAGACTGAGAAACCAGAGTAAAAGTTTCCCCTGCAAACCGTTCCCTTTGTGCTAAATTAACGAACGTCTCTCCACATGCTCAGTTCTGACCGATAAGTGTGTGTGAAAGCTGTCCTTCTCCTAGCTTGTTGGGAACACAAAGTTTCTCTTCAGTTGCAAACTCCACTCCATATATATATATGGGGAGGTACTAGCTCCATCTCGGTTTTACTTTGAAAACTGCAGGAACTTCAAACCGGCACTAGGAACCAGAATGAGAAACCAGAGTAATAGTTTCTCCTGCAACCCGTTCCCTTTGTGCTAGATGAACGAACGTCTCTCCACATGCTCAGTTCTGAGAGATAAGTGTGTGTGAAAGCCGTCCTTCACCTATCTTGTTGGGAACACAAAGTTTCTCTTCAGTTGCAAACTCCACTCCATACATATATATGGGGAGGTACTAGCTCCAACTCGGTTTTACAGTGAAAACTGCAGGAACTTCAAACCGGCACTAGGAAACAGACTGAGAAACCAGAGTAAAAGTTTCTCCTGCAAACCGTTCCCTTTGTGCTAGATGAACGAACGATATCCAGATGCTCAGTTCTGAGAGATAAGTGTGTGTGAAAGCCGTCCTTCACCTAGATTGTTGGGAACACAAAGTTTCTCTTCAGTTGCAAACTCCAATCCATACATATACATGTTGAGGTACTAGCTCAAACTCGATTTTACAGTGAAAACTGCAGGAACTTCAAACCGGCACTAGGAAACAGACTGAGAAACCAGAGTAAAAGTTTCTCCTGCAACCCGTTCCCTTTGTGCTAGATGAACGAACGTCTCTCCACATGCTCAGTTCTGAGAGATAAGTGTGTGTCAAAGCCGTCCTTCACCTAGCTTGTTGGGAACACAAAGTTTCTCTTCATTTCCCAACTCCATTCCATACATATATATGGGGTGGTACTAGCTCCAACTCGGTTTTACAGTGAAAACTGCAGGAACTTCAAACCTGCACTAGGAAACAAACTGAGAAACCGGAGTAAAAGTTTCCCCTGCAAACCGTTCCCTTTGTGCTAGATGAACGAACGTCTCTCCACATGCTCAGTTCTGAGAGAAAAGTGTGTGTGAAAGCCGTCCTTCACCTAGCTTGTTGGGAACACAAAGTTTCTCTTCAGTTGCAAACTCCACTCCATACATTTATATGTAATTACAAGCTCCAAATCGGTTTTACAGTGAAAACTGCAGGAACTTCAAACCGGCACTAGGAAACAGACTGAGAAACCAGAGTAAAAGTTTCTCCTGCAAACCGTTCCCTTTGTGCTAGATGAACGAACGTATCTCCAGATGCTCAGTTCTGAGAGATAAGTGTGTGTGAAAGCCGTCCTTCACCTTGCTTGTTGGGAACACAAAGTTTCTCTTCAGTTGCAAACTCCACTCCATACATATACATGGGGAGGTACTAGCTCCAACTCGGTTTTACAGTGAAAACTGCAGGATCTTCAAACCGGCACTAGGAAACAGACTGAGAAACCAGAGTAAAATTTCCCCTGCAAACTGTTCCCTTTGTGCTAGATGAACGAACGTCTCTCCACATGTTCAGTTCTGACCGATAAGTGTGTGTGAAAGCCGTCCTTCATTTAGCTTGTTGGGAACATAAAGTTTCTCTTCAATTGCAAACTCCACTCCATATATATATATGGGGAGGTACTAGCTTCATCTCGCTTTTACTTTGAAAACTGCAGGAACTTCAAACCGGCACTAGGAACCAGACTGAGAAACCAGAGTAATAGGTTCTCCTGCCACCCGCTCCATTTGTGCTAGATGAACGAACGTCTCTCCACATGCTCAGTTCTGAGAGATAAGTTTTTGTGAAAGCCGTCCTTCACCTAGCTTGTTGGGAACACAAAGTTTCTCTTCAGTTGCAAACTCCACTCCATACATATATATGGGGAGGTACTAGCTCCAACTCGGTTTTACAGTGAAAACTGCAGGAACTTCAAACCGGCACTAGGAAACAGACTGAGAATCCAGAGTAAAAGTTTCTCCTGCAAACCGTTCCCTTTGTGCTAGATGAACGAACGTATCTCCAGATGCTCAGTTCTGAGAGATAAGTGTGTGTGAAAGCCGTCCTTCACCTTGCTTGTTGGGAACACAAAGTTTGTCTTCAGTTGCAAACTCCACTCCATACATATACATGGGGAGGTACTAGCTCCAACACGGTTTTACAGTGAAAACTGCAGGATCTTCAAACCGGCATTAGGAAACAGACTGAGAAACCAGAGTAAAAGTTTCTCCTGCATCCCGTTCCCTTTGTGCTAGATGAACGAACGTCTCTCCAGGTGCTCAGTTCTGAGAGATAAGTGTGTGTGAAAGCCGTCCTTCACCTAGCTTGTTGGGAACAAAAAGTTTCTCTTCAGTTCAAATTCCACTCCATTCATATATATGGGGAGGTACTAGCTGCAATTCGGTTTTACAGTGAAAACTGCAGGAACTTCAAACCGGCACTAGGAAACAGACTGAGAAACGAGAGTAAAAATTTCTCCTGCAACCCGTTCCCTTTGTGCTAGATGAACGAACGTCTCTCCACATGCTCAGTTCTGAGAGATAAGTGTGTGTGAAAGCCGTACTTCACCTAGCTTGTTGGGAACACAAAGTTTCTCTTCAGTTGCAAACTCCACTCCATACATATACATGTTGTGGTACTAGCTCCAACTCGGTTTTACAGTGAAAACTGCAGGAACTTCAAACCGGCACTAGGAAACAGACTGAGAAACCAGAGTAAAAGTTTCCCCTGCAAACCGTTCCCTTTGTGCTAGATGAACGAACGTATCTCCAGATGCTCAGTTGTGAGAGATAAGTGTGTGTGAAAGCCGTCCTTCACCTAGCTTGTTGGGAACACAAAGTTTCTCTTCAGTTGCAAACTCCACTCCATACATATATATGGGGAGGTACTAGCTCCAACTCGGTTTTACAGTGAAAACTGCAGGAACTTCAAACCGGCACTAGGAAACAGACTGAGAAACCAGAGTAAAATTTTCTCCTGCAACCCGTTCCGTTTGAGCTAGATGAACGAACGTGTCTCCACATGCTCAGTTCTGAGAGATAAGTGTGTGTGAATGCCGTCCTTCACCTAGCATGTTGGGAACAAAACTTTCTCTTCAGTTGCAAACTCCACTCCATACATATATAAGGGGAGGTACAAGCTCCAATTCGGTTTTACAGTGAAAACTGCAGGAACTTCAAACCGGCACTAGGAAACAGACTGAGAAACCAGAGCAAAAGTTTCTCCTGCAACCCGTTCCATTTGTGCTAGATGAACGAAAGTCTCTCCACATGCTCGGTTCTGAGAGATAAGTGTGTGTGAAAGCCGTCCTTCACCTTGCTTGTTGGGAACACAAAGTTTCTCTTCAGTTGCAAACTCCACTCCATACATATACATGGGGAGGTACTAGCTCCAACTCGGTTTTACAGTGAAAACTGCAGGATCTTCAAACCGGCACTAGGAAACAGACTGAGAAACCAGAGTAAAAGTTTCTCCTGCAACCCGTTCCCTTTGTGCTAGATGAACGAACGTCTCTCCACATGCTCAGTTCTGAGAGATAAGTGTGTGTCAAAGCCGTCCTTCACCTAGCTTGTTGGGAACACAAAGTTTCTCTTCATTTCCCAACTCCATTCCATACATATATATGGGGTGGTAATAGCTCCAACTCGGTTTTACAGTGAAAACTGCAGGAACTTCAAACCTGCACTAGGAAACAAACTGAGAAACCGGAGTAAAAGTTTCCCCTGCAAACCGTTCCCTTTGTGCTAGATGAACGAACGTCTCTCCACATGCTCAGTTCTGAGAGATAAGTGTGTGTGAAAGCCGTCCTTCACCTAGCGTGTTGGGAACACAAAGTTTCTCTTCAGTTGCAAACTCCACTCCATACATGTATATGGAAGTACACGCTCCAAATCGGTTTTACAGTGAAAACTGCAGGAACTTCAAACCGGCACTAGGAAACAGACTGAGAAACCAGAGTAAAAGTTTCTCCTGGAAACCGTTCCCTTTGTGCTAGATGAACGAACGTATCTCCAGATGCTCAGTTCTGAGAGATAAGTGTGTGTGAAAGCCGTCCTTCACCTAGCTTGTTGGGAACACAAAGTTTCTCTTCAGTTGCAAACTCCACTCCATACATATATATGGGGAGGTACTAGCTCCAACTCGGTTTTACAGTGAAAACTGCAGGAACTTCAAACCGGCACTAGGAAACAGACTGAGAAACCAGAGTAATATTTTCTCCTGCAACCCGTTCCGTTTGAGCTAGATGAACGAACGTGTCTCCACATGCTCAGTTCTGAGAGATAAGTGTGTGTGAATGCCGTCCTTCACCTAGCATGTTGGGAACAAAACTTTCTCTTCAGTTGCAAACTCCACTCCATACATATGTAAGGGAAGGTACAAGCTCCAATTCGGTTTTACAGTGAAAACTGCAGGAACTTCAAACCGGCACTAGGAAACAGACTGAGAAACCAGAGTAAAAGTTTCTCCTGCAACCAGTTCCCTTTGTGCTAGATGAACGAACGTCTCTCCAGATCCTCAGTTCTGAGAGATAAGTGTGTGTGAAAGCCGTCCTTCACCTAGCTTGTTGGGAACACAAAGTTTCTCTTCAGTTGCAAACTCCAATCCATACATTTATATGGAAGTACACGCTCCAAATCGGTTTTACAGTGAAAACTGCAGGAACTTCAAACCGGCACTAGGAAACAGACTGAGAAACCAGAGTAAAAGTTTCTCCTGCAACCCGTTCCCTTTGTGCTAGATGAACGAACGTCTCTCCACATGCTCAGTTCTGAGAGATAAGTGTGTGTCAAAGCCGTCCTTCACCTAGCTTGTTGGGAACACAAAGTTTCTCTTCAGTTGCAAACTCCACTCCATACATATATATGGGTAGGTACAAGCTTCAACTCGGTTTTACAGTGAAAAATGCAGGAACTTCAAACCGGCACTAGGAAACAGACTGAGAAACCAGAGTAAAAGTTTCTCCTGCAAACCGTTCCCTTTGTGCTAGATGAACGAAAGTCTCTCCACATGCTCAGTTCTGAGAGATAAGTGTGTGTGAAAGCCGTACTTCACCTAGCTTGTTGGGAACACAAAGTTTCTCTTCAGTTGCAAATTCCACTCCATACATATACATGTTGAGGTACTAGCTCCAACTCGGTTTTACAGTGAAAACTGCAGGAACTTCAAACCGGCACTAGGAAACAGACTGAGAAACCAGAGTAAAAGTTTCCCCTGCAAACCGTTCCCTTTGTGCTAGATGAACGAACGTCTCTCCACATGCTCAGTTCTGACCGATAAGTGTGTGTGAAAGCCGTCCTTCACCTAGCTTGGTGGGAACACAAAGATTCTCTTCAGTTGCAAACTCCACTCCATACATATATATGGGGAGGTACTAGCTCCAACTCGTTTTTACAGTGAAAACTGCAGGAACTTCAAACCGGCACTAGGAAACAGACTGAGAAACCAGAGTAAAAGTTTCACCTGCAAACCGTTCCCTTTGTGCTAGATGAACGAACGTATCTCCAGATTCTCAGTTCTGAGAGATAAGTGTGTGTGAAAGCCGTCCTTCACCTAGGTTGTTGGGAACACAAAGTTTCTCTTCAGTTGCAAACTCCACTCCATACATATATATGGGGAGGTACTAGCTCCAAATCTGTTTTACATTGAAAACTGCAGGAACTTCAAACCGGCACTAGGAAACAGACTGCGAAACCAGAGCAAAAGTTTCTCCTGCAACCCGTTCCATTTGTGCTAGATGAACGAACGTCTCTCCAGATTCTCAGTTCTGAGAGATAAGTGTGTGTGAAAGCCGTCCTTCACCTAGGTTGTTGGGAACACAAAGTTTCTCTTCAGTTGCAAACCCCACTCCATACATATATATGGGGGGGTACTAGCTCCAACTCGGTTTTACAGTGAAAACTGCAGGAACTTCAAACCGGCACTAGGAAACAGACTGAGAAACCAGAGTAAAAGTTTCTCCTGCAACCCGTTCCCTTTGTGCTAGTTGAACGAACGTATCTCCAGATGCTCAGTTCTGAGAGATAAGTGTTTGTGAAAGCCGTCCTTCAACTTGCTTGTTGGGAACACAAAGTTTCTCTTCAGTTGCAAACTCCACTCCATACATATATATGGGGAAGTACTAGCTCCAACTCGGTTTTACAGTGAAAACTGCAGGAACTTCAAACCGGCACTAGGAAACAGACTGAGAAACCAGAGTAAAAGTTTCCCCTGCAAACCGTTCCCTTTGTGCTAGATGAACGAACGTCTCTTTACATGCTCGGTTCTGAGAGATAAGTGTGTGTGAAAGCCGTCCTTCACCTAGCTTGTTGGGAACACAAAGTTTCTCTTCAGTTGCAAACTCCACTCCATACATGTATATGGAAGTAAAAGCTCCAAATCGGTTTTACAGTGAAAACTGCGGGAACTTCAAACCGGCAATAGGAAACAGACTGAGAAACCAGAGTAAAAGTTTCTCCTGCAAACCGTTCCCTTTGTGCTAGATGAACGATTGTCTCTCCACATGCTCAGTTCTGAGAGATAAGTGTGTGTGAAAGCCGTCCTTCACCTAGCTTGTTGGGAACACAAAGTTTCTCTTCAGTTGCAAACTCCACTCCATACATGTATATGGAAGTACAAGCTCCAAATCGGTTTTACAGTGAAAACTGCAGGAACTTCAAACCGGCACTAGGAAACAGACTGAGAAACCAGAGTAAAAGTTTCTCCTGCAACCCATTCCCTTTGTGCTAGATGAACGAACGTCTCTCCACATGCTCAGTTCTGAGAGATAAGTGTGTGTCAAAGCCGTCCTTCACCTAGCTTGTTGGGAACACAAAGTTTCTCTTCAGTTGCAAACTCCACTCCATACATATACATGTTGAGGTACTAGCTCCAACTCGGTTTTACAGTGAAAACTGCAGGAACTTCAAACCGGCACTAGGAAACAGACTGAGAAACCAGAGTAAAAGTTTCTCCTGCAACCCGTTCCCTTTGTGCTAGATGAACGAACGTCTCTCCACATGCTCAGTTCTGAGAGATAAGTGTGTGTCAAAGCCGTCCTTCACCTAGCTTGTTGGGAACACAAAGTTTCTCTTCAGTTGCAAACTCCACTCCATACATATATATGGGTAGGTACAAGCTCCAACTCGGTTTTACAGTGAAAAATGCAGGAACTTCAAACCGGCACTAGGAAACAGACTGAGAAACCAGAGTAAAAGTTTCTCCTGCAAACCGTTCCCTTTGTGCTAGATGAACGAAAGTCTCTCCACATGCTCAGTTCTGAGAGATAAGTGTGTGTGAAAGCCGTACTTCACCTAGCTTGTTGGGAACACAAAGTTTCTCTTCAGTTGCAAACTCCACTCCATACATATACATGTTGAGGTACTAGCTCCAACTCGGTTTTACAGTGAAAACTGCAGGAACTTCAAACCGGCACTAGGAAACAGACTGAGAAACCAGAGTAAAAGTTTCCCCTGCAAACCGTTCCCTTTGTGCTAGATGAACGAACGTCTCTCCACATGCTCAGTTCTGACCGATAAGTGTGTGTGAAAGCCGTCCTTCACCTAGCTTGGTGGGAACACAAAGATTCTCTTCAGTTGCAAACTCCACTCCATACATATATATGGGGAGGTACTAGCTCCAACTCGTTTTTACAGTGAAAACTGCAGGAACTTCAAACCGGCACTAGGAAACAGACTGAGAAACCAGAGTAAAAGTTTCACCTGCAAACCGTTCCCTTTGTGCTAGATGAACGAACGTATCTCCAGATTCTCAGTTCTGAGAGATAAGTGTGTGTGAAAGCCGTCCTTCACCTAGGTTGTTGGGAACACAAAGTTTCTCTTCAGTTGCAAACTCCACTCCATACATATATATGGGGAGGTACTAGCTCCAAATCTGTTTTACATTGAAAACTGCAGGAACTTCAAACCGGCACTAGGAAACAGACTGCGAAACCAGAGCAAAAGTTTCTCCTGCAACCCGTTCCATTTGTGCTAGATGAACGAACGTCTCTCCACATGCTCAGTTCTGAGAGATAAGTGTGTGTGAAAGCCGTCCTTCAACTAGCTTGTTGGGAACACAAAGTTTCTCTTCAGTTGCAAACTCCACTCCATACATATATATGGGGAGGTACTAGCTCCAACTCGGTTTTACAGTGAAAACTGCAGGAACTTCAAACCGGCACTAGGAAACAGACTGAGAAACCAGAGTAAAAGTTTCTCCTGCAAACCTTTCCCTTTGTGCTAGTTGAACGAACGTATCTCCAGATGCTCAGTTCTGAGAGATAAGTGTTTTTGAAAGCCGTCCTTCACCTTGCTTGTTGGGAACACAGAGATTCTCTTCAGTTGCAAACTCCACTCCATACATATATTTTGGGAGGTACTAGCTCCAACTCTGTTTTACAGTGAAAAATGCAGGAACTTCAAACCGGCACTAGGAAACAGACTGAGAAACCAGAGTAAAAGTTTCTCCTGCAACCCGTTCCTTTTATGCTAGATGAACGAACGTCTCTCCACATGCTCAGTTCTGAGAGATAAGTGTGTGTGAAAGCCGTCCTTCACCTAGCTTGTTGGGAACACAAAGTTTCTCTTCAGTTGCAAACCCCACTCCATACATATATATGGGGGGGTACTAGCTCCAACTCGGTTTTACAGTGAAAACTGCAGGAACTTCAAACCGGCACTAGGAAACAGACTGAGAAACCAGAGTAAAAGTTTCTCCTGCAACCCGTTCCCTTTGTGCTAGTTGAACGAACGTATCTCCAGATGCTCAGTTCTGAGAGATAAGTGTTTGTGAAAGCCGTCCTTCAACTTGCTTGTTGGGAACACAAAGTTTCTCTTCAGTTGCAAACTCCACTCCATACATATATATGGGGAAGTACTAGCTCCAACTCGGTTTTACAGTGAAAACTGCAGGAACTTCAAACCGGCACTAGGAAACAGACTGAGAAACCAGAGTAAAAGTTTCCCCTGCAAACCGTTCCCTTTGTGCTAGATGAACGAACGTCTCTTTACATGCTCGGTTCTGAGAGATAAGTGTGTGTGAAAGCCGTCCTTCACCTAGCTTGTTGGGAACACAAAGTTTCTCTTCAGTTGCAAACTCCACTCCATACATGTATATGGAAGTAAAAGCTCCAAATCGGTTTTACAGTGAAAACTGCGGGAACTTCAAACCGGCAATAGGAAACAGACTGAGAAACCAGAGTAAAAGTTTCTCCTGCAAACCGTTCCCTTTGTGCTAGATGAACGATTGTCTCTCCACATGCTCAGTTCTGAGAGATAAGTGTGTGTGAAAGCCGTCCTTCACCTAGCTTGTTGGGAACACAAAGTTTCTCTTCAGTTGCAAACTCCACTCCATACATGTATATGGAAGTACAAGCTCCAAATCGGTTTTACAGTGAAAACTGCAGGAACTTCAAACCGGCACTAGGAAACAGACTGAGAAACCAGAGTAAAAGTTTCTCCTGCAACCCATTCCCTTTGTGCTAGATGAACGAACGTCTCTCCACATGCTCAGTTCTGAGAGATAAGTGTGTGTCAAAGCCGTCCTTCACCTAGCTTGTTGGGAACACAAAGTTTCTCTTCAGTTGCAAACTCCACTCCATACATATACATGTTGAGGTACTAGCTCCAACTCGGTTTTACAGTGAAAACTGCAGGAACTTCAAACCGGCACTAGGAAACAGACTGAGAATCCAGAGTAAAATTTTCCCCTGCAAACCGTTCCCTTTGTTCTAGATGAACGAACGTCTCTCCACATGCTCAGTTCTGAGAGATAAGTGTTTTTGAAAGCCGTCCTTCACCTTGCTTGTTGGGAACACAGAGATTCTCTTCAGTTGCAAACTCCACTCCATACATATACTTTGGGAAGTACTAGCTCCAACTCTGTTTTACAGTGAAAACTGCAGGAACTTCAAACCGGCACTAGGAAACAGACTGAGAGACCAGAGTAAAAGTTTCTCCTGCAACCCGTTCCCTTTATGCTAGATGAACGAACGTCTCTCCACATGCTCAGTTCTGAGAGATAAGTGTGTGTGAAAGCCGTCCTTCACCTAGCTTTTTGGGAACACAAAGTTTCTCTTCAGTTGCAAACCCCATTCCATACATATATATGGGGAGGTACTAGCTCCAACTCGGTTTTACAGTGAAAACTGCAGGAACTTCAAACCGGCACTAGGAAACAGACTGAGAAACCAGAGTAAAAGTTTTTCCTGCAACCCGTTCCCTTTGTGCTAGTTGAACGAACGTATCTCCAGATGCTCAGTTCTGAGAGATAAGTGTTTGTGAAAGCCGTCCTTCAACTTGCTTGTTGGGAACACAAAGTTTCTCTTCAGTTGCAAACTCCACTCCATACATATATATGGGGAAGTACTAGCTCCAACTCGGTTTTACAGTGAAAACTGCAGGAACTTCAAACCGGCACTAGGAAACAGACTGAGAAACCAGAGTAAAAGTTTCCCCTGCAAACCGTTCCCTTTGTGCTAGATGAACGAACGTCTCTTTACATGCTCGGTTCTGAGAGATAAGTGTGTGTGAAAGCCGTCCTTCACCTAGCTTGATGGGAACACAAAGTTTCTCTTCAGTTGCAAACTCCACTCCATACATGTATATGGAAGTAAAAGCTCCAAATCGGTTTTACAGTGAAAACTGCGGGAACTTCAAACCGGCACTAGGAAACAGACTGAGAAACCAGAGTAAAAGTTTCTCCTGCAAACCGTTCCTTTGTGCTAGATGAACGAACGTCTCTCCACATGCTCAGTTCTGAGAGATAAGTGTGTGTGAAAGCCGTCCTTCACCTAGCTTGTTGGGAACACAAAGTTTCTCTTCAGTTGCAAACTCCACTCCATACATGTATATGGAAGTACAAGCTCCAAATCGGTTTTACAGTGAAAACTGCAGGAACTTCAAACCGGCACTAGGAAACAGACTGAGAAACCAGAGTAAAAGTTTCTCCTGCAACCCGTTCCCTTTGTGCTAGATGAACGAACGTCTCTCCACATGCTCAGTTCTGAGAGATAAGTGTGTGTCAAAGCCGTCCTTCACCTAGCTTGTTGGGAACACAAAGTTTCTCTTCAGTTGCAAACTCCACTCCATACATATACATGTTGAGGTACTAGCTCCAACTCGGTTTTACAGTGAAAACTGCAGGAACTTCAAACCGGCACTAGGAAACAGACTGAGAAACCAGAGTAAAAGTTTCTCCTGCAACCCGTTCCCTTTGTGCTAGATGAACGAACGTATCTCCAGATGCTCAGTTCTGAGAGATAAGTGTGTGTGAAAGCCGTCCTTCACCATGCTTGTTGTTAACACAAAGTTTCTCTTCAGTTGCAAACTCCACTCCATACATATACATGGGGAGGTACTAGCTCCAACTCGGTTTTACAGTGAAAACTGCAGGAACTTCAAACCGGCACTAGGAAACAGACTGAGAATCCAGAGTAAAAGTTTCTCCTGCAACCCGTTCCCGTTGTGCTAGATGAACGAACGTCTCTCCAGATGCTCAGTTCTGAGAGATAAGTGTGTGTGAAAGCCGTCCTTCACCTAGCTTGTTGGGAACACAAAGTTTCTCTTCAGTTGCAAATTCCACTCCATACATATATATGAGGAGGTACAAGCTCCAATTCGGTTTTACAGTGAAAACTGCAGGAACTTCAAACCGGCACTAGGAAACAGACTGAGAAAGCAGAGTAAAAGTTTCTCCTGCAACCAGTTCCCTTTGTGCTAGATGAACGAACGTCTCTCCACATGCTCAGTTCTGAGAGTAAAGTGTGTGTGAAAGCCGTCCTTCAACTAGCTTGTTGGGAACACAAAGATTCTATTCAGTTGCAAACTCCTCTCCATACATATATATGGGGAGGTACTAGCTCCAACTCGGTTTTACAGTGAAAACTGCAGGAATTTCAAACCGGAACTAGGAAACAGACTGAGAAACCAGAGTAAAAGTATCGCCTGCAACCCGTTCCCTTTGTGCTAGATGAACGAACGTCTCTCCACATGCTCAGTTCTGAGAGATAAGTGTGTGTCAAAGCCGTCCTTCACCTCGCTTGTTGGGAACACAAAGTTTCTCTTCATTTCCCAACTCCATTCCATAAATATATATGGGGTGGTACTAGCTCCAACTCGGTTTTACAGTGAAACCTGCAGGAACTTCAAACCGGCACTAGGAAACAAACTGAGAAACTGGAGTAAAAGTTTCCCCTGCAAACCGTTCCCTTTGTGCTAGATGAACGAACGTCTCTCCACATGCTCAGTTCTGACAGATAAGTGTGTGTGAAAGCCGTCCTTCACCTAGCTTGTTGGGAACACAAAGTTTCTCTTCAGTTGCAAACTCCACTCCATATATGTATATGGAAGTACAAGCTCCAAATCGGTTTTACAGTGAAAACTGCAGGAAATTCAAACCGGCACTAGGAAACAGACTGGGAAACCAGAGTAAAAGTTTCCCCTGCAACCCGTTCCCTTTGTGCTAGATGAACGAACGTCTCTCCACATGCTCAGTTCTGAGAGATAAGTGTGTGTCAAAGCCGTCCTTCACCTAGCTTGTTGGGAACACAAAGTTTCTCTTCATTTCCCAACTCCATTCCATACATATATATGGGGTGGTACTAGCTCCAACTCGGTTTTACAGTGAAAACTGCAAGAAATTCAAACCGGCACTAGGAAACAAACTGAGAAACCGGAGTAAAAGTTTCCCCTGCAAACCGTTCCCTTTGTGCTAGATGAACGAACGTCTCTCCACATGCTCAGTTCTGACAGATAAGTGTGTGTGAAAGCCGTCCTTCACCTAGCTTGTTGGGAACACAAAGTTTCTCTTCAGTTGCAAACTCCACTCCATACATGTATATGGAAGTACAAGCTCCAAATCGGTTTTACAGTGAAAACTGCAGGAACTTCAAACCGGCACTAGGAAACACACTGAGAAAACAGAGTAAAAGTTTCTCCTGCAACCCGTTCCCTTTGTGCTAGATGAACGAACGTCTCTCCACATGCTCAGTTCTGAGAGATAAGTGTGTGTGAAAGCCGTCCTTCACCTAGCTTGTTGGGAACACAAAGTTTCTCTTCAGTTGCAAACTCCACTCCATACATATACATGTTGAGGTACTTGCTCCAACTCGGTTTTACAGTGAAAACTGCAGGAACTTCAAACCAGCACTAGGAAACAGACTGAGAAACCAGGGTAAAAGTTTCCCCTGCAAACCGTTCCCTTTGTGCTAGATGAACGAACGTCTCTCCACATGCTCAGTTCTGACCGATAAGATTTTGTGAAAGTCGTCCTTCACCTAGCTTGTTGGGAACACAAAGTATCTCTTCAGTTGCAAAATCCACTCCATATATATATATGGGGAGGTACTAGCCCATCTCGGTTTTACTTTGAAAACTGCAGGAAATTCAAACCGGCACTAGGAACCAGACTGAGAAACCAGAGTAATAGTTTCTCCTGCAACCCGTTCCCTTTGTGCTAGATGAACGAACGTCTCTCCACATGCTCAGTTCTGAGAGATAACTTTTTGTGAAAGCCGTACTTCACCTAGCTTGTTGGGAACACAAAGTTTTCCTTCAGTTGCAAACTCCACTCCATACATATATATGGGGAGGTATTAGCTTAAACTCGGTTTTACAGTGAAAACTGCAGGAACTTCAAACCGGCACTAGGAAACAGACTGAGAAACCAGAGTAAAAGTTTCTCCTGCAAACCGTTCCCTTTGTGCTAGATGAACGAACGTATCTCCAGATGCTCAGTTCTGAGAGATAAGTGTGTGTGAAAGCCGTCCTTCACCTGGCTTGTTGGGAACACAAAGTTTTCCTTCAGTTGCAAACTCCACTCCATACATATACATGTTGAGGTACTAGCTCCAACTCTGTTTTACAGTGAAAACTGCAGGAACTTCAAACCGGCACTAGGAAACAGACTGAGAAATCAGAGTAAAAGTTTCCCCTGCAAACCGTTCCCTTTGTGCTAGATGAACGAACGTCTCTCCACATGTTCAGTTCTGACCGATAAGTGTGTGTGAAAGCCGTCCTTCACCTAGCTTGTTGGGAACACAAAGTTTCTTTTCAGTTGCAAACTCCACTCCATATATATATATATGGGGAGGTACTAGCTCCATCTCGGTTTTACTTTGAAAACTGCAGGAACTTCAAACCGGCACTAAGAACCAGACTGAGAAACCAGAGTAATAGTTTCTCCTGCAACCCGTTCCCTTTGTGCTGGATGAACGAACGTCTCTCCACATGCTCAGTTCTGAGAGATAAGTTTTTTTGAAAGCCGTACTTCACCTAGCTTGTTGGGAACACAAAGTTTCTCTTCAGTTGCAAACTCCACTCCATACATATATATGGGGAAGTACTAGCTCCAACTCGGTTTTACAGTGAAAAATGCAGGAACTTCAAACCGGCACTAGGAAACAGACTGAGAAACCAGAGTAAAAGTTTCTCCTGGAAACCGTTCCCTTTGTGCTAGATGAACGAACGTATCTCCAGATGCTCAGTTCTGAGAGATAAGTGTGTGTGAAAGCCGTCCTTCACCTTTCTTGTTGGGAACACAAAGTTTCTCTTCAGTTTCAAACTCCACTCCATACATATACATGGGGAGGTTCTAGCTCCAACTCGGTTTTACAGTGAAAACTGCAGGATCTTCAAACCGGCACTAGGAAACAGACTGAGAAACCAGAGTAAAAGTTTCTCCTGCAACCCGTTCCCTTTGTGCTAGATGAACGAACGTCTCTCCACATGCTCAGTTCTGAGAGATAAGTGTGTGTGAAAGCCGTCCTTCAAATAGCTTGTTGGGAACACAAAGTTTCTCTTCAGTTGCAAACTCCACTCCATACATATATATGGGGAGGTACTAGCTGCATTTCGGTTTTACAGTGAAAACTGCAGGAACTTCAAACCGGCACTAGGAAACAGACTGAGAAGGCAGAGTAAAAGTTTCTCCTGCAACCCGTTCCCTTTGTGCTAGATGAACGAACGTCTCTCCACATGCTCAGTTCTGAGAGATAAGTGTGTGTGAAAGCCGTCCTTCAACTAGCTTGTTGGGAACACAAAGATTCTATTCAGTTGCAAACTCCACTCCATACATATATATGGGGAGGTACTAGCTCCAACTCGGTTTTACAGTGAAAACTGAAGGAACTTCAAACCGGCACTAGGAAACAGACTGAGAAACCAGAGTAAAAGTTTCTCCTGCAACCCGTTCCCTTTGTGCTAGATGAACGAACGTCTCTCCACATGCTCAGTTCTGAGAGATAAGTGTGTGTGAAAGCGGTCCTTCACCTAGCTTGTTGGGAACACAAAGTT
Organism: Camelus bactrianus; assembly: GCF_048773025.1. Lineage (NCBI taxonomy): Eukaryota > Metazoa > Chordata > Mammalia > Artiodactyla > Camelidae > Camelus > Camelus bactrianus. Next base: position 4,313,002 of record NC_133566.1, read on the forward strand.
TCTCTTCAGTTGCAAATTCCACTCCATACATATATATGGGGAGGTACTAGCTCCAATTCGATTTTACAGAGAAAACTGCAGGAACTTCAAACCGGCACTAAGAAACAGACTGAGAAAGCAGAGAAAAAGTTTCTCCTGCAACCCGTTCCCTTTGTGCTAGATGAACGAACGTCTCTCCACATGCTCAGTTCTGAGAGTTAAGTGTGTGTGAAAGCCGTCCTTCAACTAGCTTGTTGGGAACAGAAAGATTCTCTTCAGTTGCAAACTCCACTCCATACATATATATGGGGAGGTACTAGCTCCAACTCGGTTTTACAGTGAAAACTGCAGGAACTTCAAACCGGCACTAGAAAACAGACTGAGAAACCAGAGTAAAAGTTTCTCCTGCAACCCATTCCCTTTGTGCTAGATGAAAGCACGTCTCTCCTCATGCTCAGTTCTGAGAGATAAGTGTGTGTCAAAGCCGTCCTTCACCTAGCTTGTTGGGAACACAAAGTTTCTCTTCATTTCCCAACTCCATACCATACATATATATGGGGTGGTACTAGCTCCAACTCGGTTTTACAGTGAAAACTGCAGGAACTTCAAACCGGCACTAGGAAACAAACTGAGAAACCAGAGTAAAAGTTTCCCCTGCAAACGATTCCTTTTGTGCTAGATGAAAGAACGTCTCTCCACATGCTCAGTTCTGACAGATAAGTGTGTGTGAAAGCCGTCCTTCACCTAGCTTGTTGGGAACACAAAGTTTCTCTTCAGTTGCAAACTCCACTCCATACATATATATAGGGAGGTACTAGCTCCAACTCTGTTTTACAGTGAAAACTGTAGGAACTTCAAACCGGCAATAGGAAACAGACTGAGAAACCAGAGTAAAAGTTTCTCCTGCAACCCGTTCCCTTTATGCTAGATGAACGAACGTCTCTCCACATGCTCAGTTCTGAGAGATAAGTGTGTGTGAAAGCCGTCCTTCACCTAGCTTGTTGGGAACACAAAGTTTCTCTTCAGTTGCAAATTCCAATCCATACATATATATGGGGTGGTACTAGCTCCAATTCGGTATTACAGTGAAAACTGCAGGAACTTCAAACCGGCACTAGGAAACAGACTGAGAAAGCAGAGTAAAAGTTTCCCCTGCAAACCGTTCCCTTTGTGCTAGATGAACGAACGTCTCTTCACATGCTCGGTTCTGAGAGATAAGTGTGTGTGAAAGCCGTCCTTCACCTAGCTTGTTGGGAACACAAAGTTTCTCTTCAGTTGCAAACTCCACTCCATACATGTATATGGAAGTACAAGCTCAAAATCGGTTTTACAGTGAAAACTGCAGGAACTTCAAACCGGCACTAGGAAACAGACTGAGAAACCAGAGTAAAAGTTTTTCCTGCAACCCGTTCCCTTTGTGCTAGATGAACGAACGTCTCTCCACATGCTCAGTTCTGAGAGATAAGTGTGTGTGAAAGCCGTCCTTCACCTAGCTTGTTGGGAACACAAAGTTTCTCTTCAGTTGCAAACTCCACTCCATACATATACATGTTGAGGTACTAGCTCCAACTCGGTTTTACAGTGAAAACTGCAGGAACTTCAAACCGGCACTAGGAAACAGACTGAGAAACCAGAGTAAAAGTTTCCCCTGCAAACCGTTCCCTTTGTGCTAGATGAAAGAACGTCTCTCCACATGCTCAGTTCTGACCGATAAGTGTGTGTGAAAGCCGTCCTTCACCTAGCTTTTTGGGAACACAAAGTTTCTCTTCAGTTGCAAACTCCACTCCATATATATATATGGGGAGGTACTAGCTCCAACTCGGTTTTACTTTGAAAACTGCAGGAACTTCAAACCGGCACTAGGAACCAGACTGAGAAACCAGAGTAAAAGTTTCTCCTGCAACCCATTCCCTTTGTGCTAGATGAAAGCACGTCTCTCCTCATGCTCAGTTCTGAGAGATAAGTGTGTGTCAAAGCCGTCCTTCACCTAGCTTGTTGGGAACACAAAGTTTCTCTTCATTTCCCAACTCCATACCATACATATATATGGGGTGGTACTAGCTCCAACTCGGTTTTACAGTGAAAACTGCAGGAACTTCAAACCGGCACTAGGAAACAAACTGAGAAACCAGAGTAAAAGTTTCCCCTGCAAACGATTCCTTTTGTGCTAGATGAAAGAACGTCTCTCCACATGCTCAGTTCTGACAGATAAGTGTGTGTGAAAGCCGTCCTTCACCTAGCTTGTTGGGAACACAAAGTTTCTCTTCAGTTGCAAACTCCACTCCATACATATATATAGGGAGGTACTAGCTCCAACTCTGTTTTACAGTGAAAACTGTAGGAACTTCAAACCGGCAATAGGAAACAGACTGAGAAACCAGAGTAAAAGTTTCTCCTGCAACCCGTTCCCTTTATGCTAGATGAACGAACGTCTCTCCACATGCTCAGTTCTGAGAGATAAGTGTGTGTGAAAGCCGTCCTTCACCTAGCTTGTTGGGAACACAAAGTTTCTCTTCAGTTGCAAATTCCAATCCATACATATATATGGGGTGGTACTAGCTCCAATTCGGTATTACAGTGAAAACTGCAGGAACTTCAAACCGGCACTAGGAAACAGACTGAGAAAGCAGAGTAAAAGTTTCCCCTGCAAACCGTTCCCTTTGTGCTAGATGAACGAACGTCTCTTCACATGCTCGGTTCTGAGAGATAAGTGTGTGTGAAAGCCGTCCTTCACCTAGCTTGTTGGGAACACAAAGTTTCTCTTCAGTTGCAAACTCCACTCCATACATGTATATGGAAGTACAAGCTCAAAATCGGTTTTACAGTGAAAACTGCAGGAAATTCAAACCGGCACTAGGAAACAGACTGAGAAACCAGAGTAAAAGTTTTTCCTGCAACCCGTTCCCTTTGTGCTAGATGAACGAACGTCTCTCCACATGCTCAGTTCTGAGAGATAAGTGTGTGTGAAAGCCGTCCTTCACCTAGCTTGTTGGGAACACAAAGTTTCTCTTCAGTTGCAAACTCCACTCCATACATATACATGTTGAGGTACTAGCTCCAACTCGGTTTTACAGTGAAAACTGCAGGAACTTCAAACCGGCACTAGGAAACAGACTGAGAAACCAGAGTAAAAGTTTCCCCTGCAAACCGTTCCCTTTGTGCTAGATGAAAGAACGTCTCTCCACATGCTCAGTTCTGACCGATAAGTGTGTGTGAAAGCCGTCCTTCACCTAGCTTTTTGGGAACACAAAGTTTCTCTTCAGTTGCAAACTCCACTCCATATATATATATGGGGAGGTACTAGCTCCAACTCGGTTTTACTTTGAAAACTGCAGGAACTTCAAACCGGCACTAGGAACCAGACTGAGAAACCAGAGTAATAGTTTCTCCTGCAACCCGTTCCCTTTCTGCTAGATGAACGAACGTCTCTCCACATGCTCGGTTCTGAGAGATATGTGTGTGTCAAAGTCGTCCTTCACCTAGCTTGTTGGGAACACAAAGTTTCTCTTCAGTTGCAAATTCCACTCCATATATATATATGGGGAGGTACAAGCTCCAACTCTGTTTTACAGTGAAAACTGCAGGAACTTCAAACCGGCACTAGGAAACAGACTGAGAAAGCAGAGTAAAAGTTTCTCCTGCAACCCGTTCCCTTTGTGCTAGATGAACGAACGTCTCTCCACATGCTCAGTTCTGAGAGTTAAGTGTGTGTGAAAGCCGTCCTTCAACTAGCTTGTTGGGAACACAAAGATTCTATTCAGTTGCAAACTCCACTCCGTACATATATATGGGGAGGTACTAGCTCCAACTCGGTTTTACAGTGAAAACTGCAGGAACTTCAAACCGGAACTAGGAAACAGACTGAGAAACCAGAGTAAAAGTTTCTCCTGCAACCCGTTCCCTTTGTGCTAGATGAACGAACGTCTCTCCACATGCTCAGTTCTGAGAGATAAGTGTGTGTGAAAGCCGTCCTTCACCTAGCTTGTTGGGAACACAAAGTTTCTCTTCAGTTGCAAACTCCACTCCATACATATACATGTTGAGGTACTAGCTCCAACTCGGTTTTACAGTGAAAACTGCAGGAACTTCAAACCGGCACTAGGAAACAGACTGAGAAACCAGAGTAAAAGTTTCCCCTGCAAACCTTTCCCTTTGTGCTAGATGAAGGAACGTCTCTCCACATGCTCAGTTCTGACCGATAAGTGTGTGTGAAAGCCGTCCTTCACCTAGCTTGTTGGGAACACAAAGTTTCTCTACAGTTGCAAACTCCACTCCATATATGTATATGGAAGTACAAGCTCCAAATCGGTTTTACAGTGAAAACTGCAGGAACTTCAAACCGGCACTAGGAAACAGACTGAGAAACCAGAGTAAAAGTTTCTCCTGCAACCCGTTCCCTTTGTGCTAGATGAACGAACGTCTCTCCACATGCTCAGTTCTGAGAGATAAGTGTGTGTGAAAGCCGTCCTTCACCTAGCTTGTTGGGAACACAAAGTTTCTCTTCAGTTGCAAACTCCACTCCATACATATACATGTTGAGGTACTAGCTCCAACTCGGTTTTACAGTGAAAACTGCAGGAACTTCAAACCGGCACTAGGAAACAGACTGAGAAACCAGAGTAAAAGTTTCCCCTGCAAACCGTTCCCTTTGTGCTAGATGAAGGAACGTCTCTCCACATGCTCAGTTCTGACCGATAAGTGTGTGTGAAAGCCGTCCTTCACCTAGCTTGTTGGGAACACAAAGTTTCTCTTCAGTTGCAAACTCCACTCCATACATATACATGTTGAGGTACTAGCTCCAACTCGTTTTTATAGTGAAAACTGCAGGAACTTCAAACCGGCACTAGAAAACAGACTGAGAAACCAGAGTAAAAGTTTCCCCTGCAACCCGTTCCCTTTGTGCTAGATGAACGAACGTCTCTCCACATGCTCAGTTCTGAGAGATAAATGTGTGTGAAAGCCGTTCTTCAACTAGCTTGTTGGGAACAAAAAGATTCTATTCAGTTGAAAACTCCACTCCATACATATATATGGGGAGGTACTAGCTCCAACTCGGTTTTACAGTGAAAACTGCAGGAACTTCAAACCGGCACTAGGAAACAGACTGAGAAACCAGAGTAAAAGTTTCTCCTGCAACCCGTTCCCTTTGTGCTAGATGAACGAACGTCTCTCCACATGCTCAGTTCTGAGAGATAAGTGTGTGTCAAATTCGTCCTTCACCTAACTTGTAGGGAACACAAAGTTTCTCTTCAGTTGCAAATTCCACTCCATACATATATATGGGGAGGTACTAGCTCCAATACGGTTTTACAGTGAAAACTGCAGGAACTTCAAACCGGCACTAGGAAACAGACTGAGAAACCAGAGTAAAAGTTTCTCCTGCAACCCGTTCCCTTTCTGCTAGATGAACGAACGTCTCTCCACATGCTCAGTTCTGAGAGTTAAGTGTGTGTGAAAGCCGTCCTTCAACTAGCTTGTTGGGAACACAAAGTTTCTCTTCATTTCCCAACTCCATACCATACATATATATGGGGTGGTACTAGCTCCAACTCGGTTTTACAGTGAAAACTGCAGGAACTTCTAACCGGCACTAGGAAACAAACTGAGAAACCAGAGTAAAAGTTTCCCCTGCAAACGGTTCCTTTTGTGCTAGATGAAAGAACGTCTCTCCACATGCTCAGTTCTGACAGATAAGTGTGTGTGAAAGCCGTCCTTCACCTAGCTTGTTGGGAACACAAAGTTTCTCTTCAGTTGCAAACTCCACTCCATACATATATATAGGGAGGTACTAGCTCCAACTCTGTTTTACAGTGAAAACTGTAGGAACTTCAAACCGGCACTAGGAAACAGACTGAGAAACCAGAGTAAAAGTTTCTCCTGCAACCCGTTCCCTTTATGCTAGATGAACGAACGTCTCTCCACATGCTCAGTTCTGAGAGAAAAGTGTGTGTGAAAGCCGTCCTTCACCTAGCTTTTTGGGAACACAAAGTTTCTCTTCAGTTGCAAATTCCAATCCATACATATATATGGGGAGGTACTAGCTCCAATTCGGTATTACAGTGAAAACTGCAGGAACTTCAAACCGGCACTAGGAAACAGACTGAGAAACCAGAGTAAAAGTTTCCCCTGCAAACCGTTCCCTTTGTGCTAGATGAACGAACGTCTCTTCACATGCTCGGTTCTGAGAGATAAGTGTGTGTGAAAGCCGTCCTTCACCTAGCTTGTTGGGAACACATAGTTTCTCTTCAGTTGCAAACTCCACTCCATACATGTATATGGAAGTACAAGCTCAAAATCGGTTTTACAGTGAAAACTGCAGGAACTTCAAACCGGCACTAGGAAACAGACTGAGAAACCAGAGTAAAAGTTTCCCCTGCAAACCGTTCCCTTTGTGCTAGATGAAAGAACGTCTCTCCACATGCTCAGTTCTGAGAGATAAGTGTGTGTGAAAGCCGTCCTTCACCTAGCTTTTTGGGAACACAAAGTTTCTCTTCAGTTGCAAACTCCACTCCATACATATACATGTTGAGGTACTAGCTCCAACTCGGTTTTACAGTGAAAACTGCAGGAACTTCAAACCGGCACTAGGAAACAGACTGAGAAACCAGAGTAAAAGTTTCCCCTGCAAACCGTTCCCTTTGTGCTAGATGAAAGAACGTCTCTCCACATGCTCAGTTCTGAGAGATAAGTGTGTGTGAAAGCCGTCCTTCACCTAGCTTTTTGGGAACACAAAGTTTCTCTTCAGTTGCAAACCCCACTCCATACATATATATGGGGAGGTACAAGCTCCAATTCGGTTTAACAGTGAAAACTGCAGGAACTTCAAACCGGCACTAGGAAACAGACTGAGAAAGCAGAGTAAAAGTTTCTCCTGCAACCCGTTCCCTTTGTGCTAGATGAACGAACGTCTCTCCACATGCTCAGTTCTGAGAGTTAAGTGTGTGTGAAAGCCGTCCTTCAACTAGCTTGTTGGGAACACAAAGATTCTATTCAGTTGCAAACTCCACTCCGTACATATATATGGGGAGGTACTAGCTCCAACTCGGTTTTACAGTGAAAACTGCAGGAACTTCAAACCGGAACTAGGAAACAGACTGAGAAACCAGAGTAAAAGTTTCTCCTGCAACCTGTTCCCTTTGTGCTAGATGAACGAACGACTCTCCACATGCTCAGTTCTGAGAGATAAGTGTGTGTCAAAGCCGTCCTTCACCTAGCTTGTTGGGAACACAAAGTTTCTCTTCATTTCCCAACTCCATTCCATAAATATATATGGGGTGGTACTAGCTCCAACTCGGTTTTACAGTGAAAACTGCAGGAACTTCAAACCGGCACTAGGAAACAAACTGAGAAACCGGAGTAAAAGTTTCCCCTGCAAACCGTTCCCTTTGTGCTAGATGAACGAACGTCTCTCCACATGCTCAGTTCTGACAGATAAGTGTGTGTGAAAGCCGTCCTTCACCTAGCTTGTTGGGAACACAAAGTTTCTCTACAGTTGCAATCTCCACTCCATACATGTATATGGAAGTACAAGCTCCAAATCGGTTATACAGTGAAAACTGCAGGAACTTCAAACCGGCACTAGGAAACAGACTGAGAAACCAGAGTAAAAGTTTCTCCTGCAACCCGTTCCCTTTGTGCTAGATGAACGAACGTCTCTCCACATGCTCAGTTCTGAGAGATAAGTGTGTGTGAAAGCCGTCCTTCACCTAGCTTGTTGGGAACACAAAGTTTCTCTTCAGTTGCAAACTCCACTCCATACATATACATGTTGAGGTACTAGCTCCAACTCGGTTTTACAGTGAAAACTGCAGGAAATTCAAACCGGCACTAGGAAACAGACTGAGAAACCAGAGTAAAAGTTTCCCCTGCAAACCGTTCCCTTTTTGCTAGATGAAGGAACGTCTCTCCACATGCTCAGTTCTGACCGATAAGTGTGTGTGAAAGCCGTCCTTCACCTAGCTTGTTGGGAACACAAAGTTTCTCTTCAGTTGCAAACTCCACTCCATACATATACATGTTGAGGTACTAGCTCCAACTCGGTTTTACTGTGAAAACTGCAGGAACTTCAAACCGGCACTAGGAAACAGACTGAGAAACCAGAGTAAATGTTTCCCCTGCAACCCGTTCCCTTTGAGCTAGATGAACGAACGTCTCTCCACATGCTCAGTTCTGAGAGTTAAGTGTGTGTGAAAGCCGTCCTTCAACTAGCTTGTTGGGAACACAAAGATTCTATTCAGTTGCAAACTCCACTCCATACATATATATGGGGAGGTACTAGCTCCAACTCGGTTTTACAGTGAAAACTGCAGGAACTTCAAACCGGCACTAGGAAACAGACTGAGAAACCAGAGTAAAAGTTTCTCCTGCAACCCGTTCCCTTTGTGCTAGATGAACGAACGTCTCTCCACATGCTCAGTTCTGAGAGATAAGTGTGTGTCAAAGCCGTCCTTCACCTAGCTTGTTGGGAACACAAAGTTTCTCTTCATTTCCCAACTCCATTCCATAAATATATATGGGGTGGTACTAGCTCCAACTCGGTTTTACAGTGAAAACTGCAGGAACTTCAAACCGGCACTAGGAAACAAACTGAGAACCCGGAGTAAAAGTTTCCCCTGCAAACCGTTCCCTTTGTTCTAGATGAACGAACGTCTCTCCACATGCTCAGTTCTGACAGATAAGTGTGTGTGAATGCCGTCCTTCACCTAGCTTGTTGGGAACACAAAGTTTCTCTTCAGTTGCAAACTCCACTCCATATATGTATATGGAAGTACAAGCTCCAAATCGGTTTTACAGTGAAAACTGCAGGAAATTCAAACCGGCACTAGGAAACAGACTGAGAAAACAGAGTAAAAGTTTCTCCTGCAACCCGTTCCCTTTGTGCTAGATGAACGAACGTCTCTCCACATGCTCAGTTCTGAGAGATAAGTGTGTGTGAAAGCCGTCCTTCACCTAGCTTGTTGGGAACACAAAGTTTCTCTTCAGTTGCAAACTCCACTCCATACATATACATGTTGAGGTACTAGCTCCAACTCGGTTTTACAGTGAAAACTGCAGGAAATTCAAACCGGCACTAGGAAACAGACTGAGAAACCAGAGTAAAAGTTTCCCCTGCAAACCGTTCCCTTTTTGCTAGATGAAGGAACGTCTCTCCACATGCTCAGTTCTGACCGATAAGTGTGTGTGAAAGCCGTCCTACACCTAGCTTGTTGGGAACACAAAGTTTCTCTTCAGTTGCAAACTCCACTCCATACATATACATGTTGAGGTACTAGCTCCAACTCGGTTTTACTGTGAAAACTGCAGGAACTTCAAACCGGCACTAGGAAACAGACTGAGAAACCAGAGTAAATGTTTCCCCTGCAACCCGTTCCCTTTGAGCTAGATGAACGAACGTCTCTCCACATGCTCAGTTCTGAGAGTTAAGTGTGTGTGAAAGCCGTCCTTCAACTAGCTTGTTGGGAACACAAAGATTCTATTCAGTTGCAAACTCCACTCCATACATATATATGGGGAGGTACTAGCTCCAACTCGGTTTTACAGTGAAAACTGCAGGAACTTCAAACCGGCACTAGGAAACAGACTGAGAAACCAGAGTAAAAGTTTCTCCTGCAACCCGTTCCCTTTGTGCTAGATGAACGAACGTCTCTCCACATGCTCAGTTCTGAGAGATAAGTGTGTGTCAAAGCCGTCCTTCACCTAGCTTGTTGGGAACACAAAGTTTCTCTTCATTTCCCAACTCCATTCCATAAATATATATGGGGTGGTACTAGCTCCAACTCGGTTTTACAGTGAAAACTGCAGGAACTTCAAACCGGCACTAGGAAACAAACTGAGAACCCGGAGTAAAAGTTTCCCCTGCAAACCGTTCCCTTTTTGCTAGATGAAGGAACGTCTCTCCACATGCTCAGTTCTGACCGATAAGTGTGTGTGAAAGCCGTCCTTCACCTAGCTTGTTGGGAACACAAAGTTTCTCTTCAGTTGCAAACTCCACTCCATACATATACATGTTGAGGTACTAGCTCCAACTCGGTTTTACTGTGAAAACTGCAGGAACTTCAAACCGGCACTAGGAAACAGACTGAGAAACCAGAGTAAATGTTTCCCCTGCAACCCGTTCCCTTTGAGCTAGATGAACGAACGTCTCTCCACATGCTCAGTTCTGAGAGTTAAGTGTGTGTGAAAGCCGTCCTTCAACTAGCTTGTTGGGAACACAAAGATTCTATTCAGTTGCAAACTCCACTCCATACATATACATGTTGAGGTACTAGCTCCAACTCGGTTTTACAGTGAAAACTGCAGGAACTTCAAACCGGCACTAGGAAACAGACTGAGAAACCAGAGTAAAAGTTTCCCCTGCAAACCGTTCCCTTTGTGCTAGATGAAAGAACGTCTCTCCACATGCTCAGTTCTGAGAGATAAGTGTGTGTGAAAGCCGTCCTTCACCTAGCTTTTTGGGAACACAAAGTTTCTCTTCAGTTGCAAACTCCACTCCATACATATATATGGGGAGGTACAAGCTCCAATTCGGTTTAACAGTGAAAACTGCAGGAACTTCAAACCGGCACTAGGAAACAGACTGAGAAAGCAGAGTAAAAGTTTCTCCTGCAACCCGTTCCCTTTGTGCTAGATGAACGAACGTCTCTCCACATGCTCAGTTCTGAGAGTTAAGTGTGTGTGAAAGCCGTCCTTCAACTAGCTTGTTGGGAACACAAAGATTCTATTCAGTTGCAAACTCCACTCCGTACATATATATGGGGAGGTACTAGCTCCAACTCGGTTTTACAGTGAAAACTGCAGGAACTTCAAACCGGAACTAGGAAACAGACTGAGAAACCAGAGTAAAAGTTTCTCCTGCAACCTGTTCCCTTTGTGCTAGATGAACGAACGACTCTCCACATGCTCAGTTCTGAGAGATAAGTGTGTGTCAAAGCCGTCCTTCACCTAGCTTGTTGGGAACACAAAGTTTCTCTTCATTTCCCAACTCCATTCCATAAATATATATGGGGTGGTACTAGCTCCAACTCGGTTTTACAGTGAAAACTGCAGGAACTTCAAACCGGCACTAGGAAACAAACTGAGAAACCGGAGTAAAAGTTTCCCCTGCAAACCGTTCCCTTTGTGCTAGATGAACGAACGTCTCTCCACATGCTCAGTTCTGACAGATAAGTGTGTGTGAAAGCCGTCCTTCACCTAGCTTGTTGGGAACACAAAGTTTCTCTACAGTTGCAATCTCCACTCCATACATGTATATGGAAGTACAAGCTCCAAATCGGTTATACAGTGAAAACTGCAGGAACTTCAAACCGGCACTAGGAAACAGACTGAGAAACCAGAGTAAAAGTTTCTCCTGCAACCCGTTCCCTTTGTGCTAGATGAACGAACGTCTCTCCACATGCTCAGTTCTGAGAGATAAGTGTGTGTGAAAGCCGTCCTTCACCTAGCTTGTTGGGAACACAAAGTTTCTCTTCAGTTGCAAACTCCACTCCATACATATACATGTTGAGGTACTAGCTCCAACTCGGTTTTACAGTGAAAACTGCAGGAAATTCAAACCGGCACTAGGAAACAGACTGAGAAACCAGAGTAAAAGTTTCCCCTGCAAACCGTTCCCTTTTTGCTAGATGAAGGAACGTCTCTCCACATGCTCAGTTCTGACCGATAAGTGTGTGTGAAAGCCGTCCTTCACCTAGCTTGTTGGGAACACAAAGTTTCTCTTCAGTTGCAAACTCCACTCCATACATATACATGTTGAGGTACTAGCTCCAACTCGGTTTTACTGTGAAAACTGCAGGAACTTCAAACCGGCACTAGGAAACAGACTGAGAAACCAGAGTAAATGTTTCCCCTGCAACCCGTTCCCTTTAAGCTAGATGAACGAACGTCTCTCCACATGCTCAGTTCTGAGAGTTAAGTGTGTGTGAAAGCCGTCCTTCAACTAGCTTGTTGGGAACACAAAGATTCTATTCAGTTGCAAACTCCACTCCATACATATATATGGGGAGGTACTAGCTCCAACTCGGTTTTACAGTGAAAACTGCAGGAACTTCAAACCGGCACTAGGAAACAGACTGAGAAACCAGAGTAAAAGTTTCTCCTGCAACCCGTTCCCTTTGTGCTAGATGAACGAACGTCTCTCCACATGCTCAGTTCTGAGAGATAAGTGTGTGTCAAAGCCGTCCTTCACCTAGCTTGTTGGGAACACAAAGTTTCTCTTCATTTCCCAACTCCATTCCATAAATATATATGGGGTGGTACTAGCTCCAACTCGGTTTTACAGTGAAAACTGCAGGAACTTCAAACCGGCACTAGGAAACAAACTGAGAACCCGGAGTAAAAGTTTCCCCTGCAAACCGTTCCCTTTGTTCTAGATGAACGAACGTCTCTCCACATGCTCAGTTCTGACAGATAAGTGTGTGTGAATGCCGTCCTTCACCTAGCTTGTTGGGAACACAAAGTTTCTCTTCAGTTGCAAACTCCACTCCATATATGTATATGGAAGTACAAGCTCCAAATCGGTTTTACAGTGAAAACTGCAGGAAATTCAAACCGGCACTAGGAAACAGACTGAGAAAACAGAGTAAAAGTTTCTCCTGCAACCCGTTCCCTTTGTGCTAGATGAACGAACGTCTCTCCACATGCTCAGTTCTGAGAGATAAGTGTGTGTGAAAGCCGTCCTTCACCTAGCTTGTTGGGAACACAAAGTTTCTCTTCAGTTGCAAACTCCACTCCATACATATACATGTTGAGGTACTAGCTCCAACTCGGTTTTACAGTGAAAACTGCAGGAAATTCAAACCGGCACTAGGAAACAGACTGAGAAACCAGAGTAAAAGTTTCCCCTGCAAACCGTTCCCTTTTTGCTAGATGAAGGAACGTCTCTCCACATGCTCAGTTCTGACCGATAAGTGTGTGTGAAAGCCGTCCTACACCTAGCTTGTTGGGAACACAAAGTTTCTCTTCAGTTGCAAACTCCACTCCATACATATACATGTTGAGGTACTAGCTCCAACTCGGTTTTACTGTGAAAACTGCAGGAACTTCAAACCGGCACTAGGAAACAGACTGAGAAACCAGAGTAAATGTTTCCCCTGCAACCCGTTCCCTTTGAGCTAGATGAACGAACGTCTCTCCACATGCTCAGTTCTGAGAGTTAAGTGTGTGTGAAAGCCGTCCTTCAACTAGCTTGTTGGGAACACAAAGATTCTATTCAGTTGCAAACTCCACTCCATACATATATATGGGGAGGTACTAGCTCCAACTCGGTTTTACAGTGAAAACTGCAGGAACTTCAAACCGGCACTAGGAAACAGACTGAGAAACCAGAGTAAAAGTTTCTCCTGCAACCCGTTCCCTTTGTGCTAGATGAACGAACGTCTCTCCACATGCTCAGTTCTGAGAGATAAGTGTGTGTCAAAGCCGTCCTTCACCTAGCTTGTTGGGAACACAAAGTTTCTCTTCATTTCCCAACTCCATTCCATAAATATATATGGGGTGGTACTAGCTCCAACTCGGTTTTACAGTGAAAACTGCAGGAACTTCAAACCGGCACTAGGAAACAAACTGAGAACCCGGAGTAAAAGTTTCCCCTGCAAACCGTTCCCTTTTTGCTAGATGAAGGAACGTCTCTCCACATGCTCAGTTCTGACCGATAAGTGTGTGTGAAAGCCGTCCTTCACCTAGCTTGTTGGGAACACAAAGTTTCTCTTCAGTTGCAAACTCCACTCCATACATATACATGTTGAGGTACTAGCTCCAACTCGGTTTTACTGTGAAAACTGCAGGAACTTCAAACCGGCACTAGGAAACAGACTGAGAAACCAGAGTAAATGTTTCCCCTGCAACCCGTTCCCTTTGAGCTAGATGAACGAACGTCTCTCCACATGCTCAGTTCTGAGAGTTAAGTGTGTGTGAAAGCCGTCCTTCAACTAGCTTGTTGGGAACACAAAGATTCTATTCAGTTGCAAACTCCACTCCATACATATATATGGGGAGGTACTAGCTCCAACTCGGTTTTACAGTGAAAACTGCAGGAACTTCAAACCGGCACTAGGAAACAGACTGAGAAACCAGAGTAAAAGTTTCTCCTGCAACCCGTTCCCTTTGTGCTAGATGAACGAACGTCTCTCCACATGCTCAGTTCTGAGAGATAAGTGTGTGTCAAAGCCGTCCTTCACCTAGCTTGTTGGGAACACAAAGTTTCTCTTCATTTCCCAACTCCATTCCATAAATATATATGGGGTGGTACTAGCTCCAACTCGGTTTTACAGTGAAAACTGCAGGAACTTCAAACCGGCACTAGGAAACAAACTGAGAACCCGGAGTAAAAGTTTCCCCTGCAAACCGTTCCCTTTGTTCTAGATGAACGAACGTCTCTCCACATGCTCAGTTCTGACAGATAAGTGTGTGTGAATGCCGTCCTTCACCTAGCTTGTTGGGAACACAAAGTTTCTCTTCAGTTGCAAACTCCACTCCATATATGTATATGGAAGTACAAGCTCCAAATCGGTTTTACAGTGAAAACTGCAGGAAATTCAAACCGGCACTAGGAAACAGACTGAGAAACCAGAGTAAAAGTTTCTCCTGCAACCCGTTCCCTTTGTGCTAGATGAACGAACGTCTCTCCACATGCTCAGTTCTGAGAGATAAGTGTGTGTGAAAGCCGTCCTTCACCTAGCTTGTTGGGAACACAAAGTTTCTCTTCAGTTGCAAACTCCACTCCATACATATACAAGTTGAGGTACTAGCTCCAAATCGGTTTTACAGTGAAAACTGCAGGAACTTCAAACCGGCACTAGGAAACAGACTGAGAAACCAGAGTAAAGGTTTCCCCTGCAAACCGTTCCCTTTTTGCTAGATGAAGGAACGTCTCTCCACATGCTCAGTTCTGACCGATAAGTGTGTGCGAAAGCCGTCCTTCACCTAGCTTGTTGGGAACACAAAGTTTCTCTTCAGTTGCAAACTCCACTCCATACATATACATGTTGAGGTACTAGCTCCAACTCGGTTTTACAGTGAATACTGCAGGAACTTCAAACCGGCACTAGGAAACAGACTGAGAAACCAGAGTAAATATTTCCCCTGCAACCCGTTCCCTTTGTGCTAGATGAACGAACGTCTCTCCACATGCTCAGTTCTGAGAGATAAATGTGTGTGAAAGCCGTTCTTCAACTAGCTTGTTGGGAACACAAAGATTCTATTCAGTTGCAAACTCCACTCCATACATATATATGGGGAGGTACTAGCTCCAACTCGGTTTTACAGTGAAAACTGCAGGAACTTCAAATCGGCACTAGGAAACAGACTGAGAAACCAGAGTAAAAGTTTCTCCTGCAACCCGTTCCCTTTGTGCTAGATGAACGAACGTCTCTCCACATGCTCAGTTCTGAGAGATAAGTGTGTGTCAAAGTCGTCCTTCACCTTGCTTGTAGGGAACACAAAGTTTCTCTTCAGTTGCAAATTCCACTCCATACATATATATGGGGAGGTACTAGCTCCAATACGGTTTTACAGTGAAATCTGCAGGAACTTCAAACCGGCACTAGGAAACAGACTGAGAAAGCAGAGTAAAACTTTCTCCTGCAACCCGTTCCCTTTCTGCTAGATGAACGAACGTCTCTCCACATGCTCAGTTCTGAGAGTTAAGTGTGTGTGAAAGCCGTCCTTCAACTAGCTTGTTGGGAACACAAAGATTCTATTCAGTTGCAAACTCCACTCCATACATATATATGGGGAGGTACTAGCTCCAACTCGGTTTTACAGTGAAAACTGCAGGAACTTCAAACCGGCACTAGGAAACAGACTGAGAAACCAGAGTAAAAGTTTCTCCTGCAACCCGTTCCCTTTGTGCTAGATGAACGAACGACTCTCCACATGCTCAGTTCTGAGAGATAAGTGTGTGTCAAAGCCGTCCTTCAACTAGCTTGTTGGGAACACAAAGTTTCTCTTCATTTCCCAACTCCATTCCATAAATATATATGGGGTGGTACTAGCTCCAACTCGGTTTTACAGTGAAAACTGCAGGAACTTCAAACCGGCACTAGGAAACAAACTGAGAAACCGGAGTAAAAGTTTCCCCTGCAAACCGTTCCCTTTGTGCTAGATGAACGAACGTCTCTCCACATGCTCAGTTCTGACAGATAAGTGTGTGTGAATGCCGTCCTTCACCTAGCTTGTTGGGAACACAAAGTTTCTCTTCAGTTGCAAACTCCACTCCATATATGTATATGGAAGTACAAGCTCCAAATCGGTTTTACAGTGAAAACTGCAGGAAATTCAAACCGGCACTAGGAAACAGACTGAGAAACCAGAGTAAAAGTTTCTCCTGCAACCCGTTCCCTTTGTGCTAGATGAACGAACGTCTCTCCACATGCTCAGTTCTGAGAGATAAGTGTGTGTGAAAGCCGTCCTTCACCTAGCTTGTTGGGAACACAAAGTTTCTCTTCAGTTGCAAACTCCACTCCATACATATACATGTTGAGGTACTAGCTCCAACTCGGTTTTACAGTGAAAACTGCAGGAACTTCAAACCGGCACTAGGAAACAGACTGAGAAACCAGTGTAAAAGTTTCCCCTGCAAACCGTTCCCTTTGTGCTAGATGAACGAACGTCTCTCCACATGCTCAGTTCTGACCGATAAGTGTGTGTGAAAGCCGTCCTTCACCTAGCTTGTTGGGAACACAAAGATTCTATTCAGTTGCAAACTCCACTCCATACATATATATGGGGAGGTACTAGCTCCAACTCGGTTTTACAGTGAAAACTGCAGGAACTTCAAACCGGCACTAGGAAACAGACTGAGAAACCAGAGTAAAAGTTTCTCCTGCAACCCGTTCCCTTTGTGCTAGATGAACGAACGTCTCTCCACATGCTCAGTTCTGAGAGATAAGTGTGTGTCAAAGCCGTCCTTCAACTAGCTTGTTGGGAACACAAAGTTTCTCTTCAGTTGCAAATTCCACTCCATACATATATATGGGGAGGTACTAGCTCCAATTCGGTTTTACAGTGAAAACTGCAGGAACTTCAAACCGGCACTAAGAAACAGACTGAGAAAGCAGAGTAAAAGTTTCTCCTGCAACCCGTTCCCTTGTGCTAGATGAACGAACGTCTCTCCACATGCTCAGTTCTGAGAGTTAAGTTTGTGTGAAAGCCGTCCTTCAACTAGCTTGTTGGGAACACTAAGATTCTATTCAGTTGCAAACTCCACTCCATACATATATATGGGGAGGTACTAGCTCCAACTCGGTTTTACAGTGAAAACTGTAGGAACTTCAAACCGGCACTAGGAAACAGACTGAGAAACCAGAGTAAAAGTTTCTCCTGCAACCCATTCCCTTTGTGCTAGATGAAAGCACGTCTCTCCTCATGCTCAGTTCTGACAGATAAGTGTGTGTCAAAGCCGTCCTTCACCTAGCTTGTTGGGAACACAAAGTTTCTCTTCATTTCCCAACTCCATACCATTCATATATATGGGGTGGTACTAGCTCCAACTCGGTTTTACAGTGAAAACTGCAGGAACTTCAAACCGGCACTAGGAAACAAACTGAGAAACCGGAGTAAAAGTTTCCCCTGCAAACGGTTCCTTTTGTGCTAGATGAAAGAACGTCTCTCCACATGCTCAGTTCTGACAGATAAGTGTGTGTGAAAGCCGTCCTTCACCTAGCTTGTTGGGAACACAAAGTTTCTCTTCAGTTGCAAACTCCACTCCATACATCTATATAGGGAGGTACTAGCTCCAACTCTGTTTTACAGTGAAAACTGTAGGAAATTCAAACCGGCACTAGGAAACAGACTGAGAAACCAGAGTAAAAGTTTCCCCTGCAACCCGTTCCCTTTATGCTAGATGAACGAACGTCTCTCCACATGCTCAGTTCTGAGAGATAAGTGTGTGTGAAAGCCGTCCTTCACCTAGCTTGTTTGGAACACAAAGTTTCTCTTCAGTTGCAAATTCCAATCCATACATATATATGGGGAGGTACTAGCTCCAATTCGGTATTACAGTGAAAACTGCAGGAACTTCAAACCGGCACTAGGAAACAGACTGAGAAACCAGAGTAAAAGTTTCCCCTGCTAACCGTTCCCTTTGTGCTAGATGAACGAACGTCTCTTCACATGCTCGGTTCTGAGAGATAAGTGTGTGTGAAAGCCGTCCTTCACCTAGCTTGTTGGGAACACAAAGTTTCTCTTCAGTTGCAAACTCCACTCCATACATGTATATGGAAGTACAAGCTCCAAATCGGTTTTACAGTGAAAACTGCAGGAACTTCAAACCGGCACTAGGAAACAGACTGAGAAACCAGAGTAAAAGTTTCCCCTGCAACCCGTTCCCTTTATGCTAGATGAACGAACGTCTCTCCACATGCTCAGTTCTGAGAGATAAGTGTTTGTGAAAGCCGTCCTTCACCTAGCTTGTTGGGAACACAAAGTTTCTCTTCAGTTGCAAATTCCAATCCATACATATATATGGGGAGGTACTAGCTCCAATTCGGTATTACAGTGAAAACTGCAGGAACTTCAAACCGGCACTAGGAAACAGACTGAGAAACCAGAGTAAATGTTTCCCCTGCAAACCGTTCCCTTTGTGCTAGATGAACGATCGTCTCTTCACATGCTCGGTTCTGAGAGATAAGTGTGTGTGAAAGCCGTCCTTCACCTAGCTTGTTGGGAACACAAAGTTTCTCTTCAGTTGCAAACTCCACTCCATACATATACATGTTGAGGTACTAGCTCCAACTCGGTTTTACAGTGAAAACTGCAGGAACTTCAAACCGGCACTAGGAAACAGACTGAGAAACCAGAGTAAAAGTTTCCCCTGCAAACCGTTCCCTTTGTGCTAGATGAAAGAACGTCTCTCCACATGCTCAGTTCTGACCGATAAGTGTGTGTGAAAGCCGTCCTTCACCTAGCTTTTTGGGAACACAAAGTTTCTCTTCAGTTGCAAACTCCACTCCATATATATATATGGGGAGGTACTATCTCCAACTCGGTTTTACTTTGAAAACTGCAGGAACTTCAAACCGGCAGTAGGAACCAGACTGAGAAACCAGAGTAATAGTTTCTCCTGCAACCCTTTCCCTTTCTGCTAGATGAACGAACGTCTCTCCACATGCTCGGATCTGAGAGATATGTGTGTGTCAAAGTCGTCCTTCACCTAGCTTGTTGGGAACACAAAGTTTCTCTTCAGTTGCAAATTCCACTCCATACATATATATGGGGAGGTACAAGCTCCAATTCGGTTTTACAGTGAAAACTGCAGGAACTTCAAACCGGCACTAGGAAACAGACTGAGAAAGCAGAGTAAAAGTTTCTCCTGCAACCCGTTCCCTTTGTGCTAGATGAACGAACGTCTCTCCACATGCTCAGTTCTGAGAGATAAGTGTGTGTCAAAGCCGTCCTTCACCTAGCTTGTTGGGAACACAAAGTTTCTCTTCTTTTCCCAACTCCATTCCATAAATATATATGGGGTGGTACTAGCTCCTACTCGGTTTTACAGTGAAAACTGCAGGAACTTCAAACCGGCACTAGGAAACAAACTGAGAAACCGGAGTAAAAGTTTCCCCTGCAAACCGTTCCCTTTGTGCTAGATGAACGAACGTCTCTCCACATGCTCAGTTCTGACAGATAAGTGTGTGTGAAAGCCGTCCTTCACCTAGCTTGTTGGGAACACAAAGTTTCTCTACAGTTGCAAACTCCACTCCATACATGTATATGGAAGTACAAGCTCCAAATCGGTTTTACAGTGAAAACTGCAGGAACTTCAAACCGGCACTAGGAAACAGACTGAGAAACCAGAGTAAAAGTTTCTCCTGCAACCCGTTCCCTTTGTGCTAGATGAACGAACGTCTCTCCACATGCTCAGTTCTGAGAGATAAGTGTGTGTGAAAGCCGTCCTTCACCTAGCTTGTTGGGAACACAAAGTTTCTCTTCAGTTGCAAACTCCACTCCATACATATACATGTTGAGGTACTAGCTCCAACTCGGTTTTACAGTGAAAACTGCAGGAACTTCAAACCGGCACTAGGAAACAGACTGAGAATCCAGAGTAAAAGTTTCCCCTGCAAACCGTTCCCTTTTTGCTAGATGAAGGAACGTCTCTCCACATGCTCAGTTCTGACCGATATGTGTGTGTGAAAGCCGTCCTTCACCTAGCTTGTTGGGAACACAAAGTTTCTCTTAAGTTGCAAACTCCACTCCATATATATATATGGGGAGGTACTAGCTCCATCTCGGTTTTACTTTGAAAACTGCAGGAACTTCAAACCGGCACTAGGAACCAGACTGAGAAACCAGAGTAATAGTTTCTCCTGCAACCCGTTCCCTTTGTGCTAGATGAACGAACGTCTCTCCACATGCTCAGTTCTGAGAGATAAGTTTTTGTGAAAGCCGTCCTTCACCTAGCTTGTTGGGAACACAAAGTTTCTCTTCAGTTGCAAACTCCACTCCATACATATATATGGGGAGGTACTAGCTCCAACTCGGTTTTACAGTGAAAACTGCAGGAACTTCAAACCGGCACTAGGAAGCAGACTGAGAAAGCAGAGTAAAAGTTTCTCCTGCAACCCGTTCCCTTTGTGCTAGATGAACGAACGTCTCTCCACATGCTCAGTTCTGAGAGATAAATGTGTGTGAAAGCCGTTCTCAAATAGCTTGTTGGGAACACAAAGATTCTATTCAGTTGCAAACTCCACTCCATACATATATATGGGGAGGTACTAGCTCCAACTCGGTTTTACAGTGAAAACTGCAGGAACTTCAAACCGGCACTAGGAAACAGACTGAGAAACCAGAGTAAAAGTTTCTCCTGCAACCCGTTCCCTTTGTGCTAGATGAACGAACGTCTCTCCACATGCTCAGTTCTGAGAGATAATTGTGTGTCAAAGTCGTCCTTCACCTAGCTTGTAGGGAACACAAAGTTTCTCTTCAGTTGCAAATTCCACTCCATACATATATATGGGGAGGTACTAGCTCCAATACGGTTTTACAGTGAAAACTGCAGGAACTTCAAACCGGCACTAGGAAACAGACTGAGAAAGCAGAGTAAAAGTTTCTCCTGCAACCCGTTCCCTTTCTGCTAGATGAACGAACGTCTCTCCACATGCTCAGTTCTGAGAGTTAAGTGTGTGTGAAAGCCGTTCTTCAACTAGCTTGTTGGGAACACAAAGATTCTATTCAGTTGCAAACTCCACTCCATACATATATATGGGGAGGTACTAGCTCCAACTCGGTTTTACAGTGAAAACTGCAGGAACTTCAAACCGGCACTAGGAAACAGACTGAGAAACCAGAGTAAAAGTTTCTCCTGCAACCCGTTCCCTTTGTGCTAGATGAACGAACGTCTCTCCACATGCTCAGTTCTGAGAGATAAGTGTGTGTGAAAGCCGTCCTTCACCTAGCTTGTTGGGAACACAAAGTTTCTCTTCATTTCCCAACTCCATTCCATACATATATATGGGGTGGTACTAGCTCCAACTCGGTTTTACAGTGAAAACTGCAGGAACTTCAAACCGGCACTAGGAAACAAACTGAGAAACCGGAGTAAAATTTTCCCCTGCAAACCGTTCCCTTTGTGCTACATGAACGAACGTCTCTCCACATGCTCAGTTCTGAGAGATAAGTGTGTGTGAATGCCGTCCTTCACCTAGCTTGTTGGGAACACAAAGTTTCTCTTCAGTTGCAAACTCCACTCCATATATGTATATGGAAGTACAAGCTCCAAATCGGTTTTACAGTGAAAACTGCAGGAAATTCAAACCGGCACTAGGAAACAGACTGAGAAACCAGAGTAAAAGTTTCTCCTGCAACCCGTTCCCTTTGTGCTAGATGAACGAACGTCTCTCCACATGCTCAGTTCTGAGAGATAAGTGTGTGTGAAAGCCGTCCTTCACCTAGCTTGTTGGGAACACAAAGTTTCTCTTCAGTTGCAAAATCCACTCCATACATATACATGTTGAGGTACTAGCTCCAACTCGGTTTTACAGTGAAAACTGCAGGAACTTCAAACCGGCACTAGGAAACAGACTGAGAAACCAGAGTAATAGTTTCCCCTGCAAACCGTTCCCTTTGTGCTAGATGAACGAACGTCTCTCCACATGCTCAGTTCTGACAGATAAGTGTGTGTGAAAGCCGTCCTTCACCTAGCTTGTTGGGAACACAAAGATTCTATTCAGTTGCAAACTCCACTCCATACATATATATGGGGATGTACAAGCTCCAACTCGGTTTTACAGTGAAAACTGCAGGAACTTCAAACCGGCACTAGGATACAGACTGGGAAACCAGAGTAAAAGTTTCCCCTGCAACCCGTTCCCTTTGTGCTAGATGAACGAACGTCTCTCCACATGCTCAGTTCTAAGAGAACAGTGTGTGTCAAAGCCGTCCTTCACCTAGCTTGTTGGGAACACAAAGTTTCTCTTCATTTCCCAACTCCATTCCATACATATATATGGGGTTGTACTAGCTCCAACTCGGTTTTACAGTGAAAACTGCAAGAACTTCAAACCGGCACTAGGAAACAAACTGAGAAACCGGAGTAAATGTTTCCCCTGCAAACCGTTCCCTTTGTGCTAGATGAACGAACGTCTCTCCACATGCTCAGTTCTGACAGATAAGTGTGTGTGAAAGCCGTCCTTCACCTAGCTTGTTGGGAACACAAAGTTTCTCTTCAGTTGCAAACTCCACTCCATACATGTATATGGAAGTACAAGCTCCAAATCGGTTTTACAGTGAAAACTGCAGGAACTTCAAACCGGCACTAGGAAACAGACTGAGAAACCAGAGTAAAAGTTTCTCCTGCAACCCGTTCACTTTGTGCTAGATGAACGAACGTCTCTCCACATGCTCAGTTCTGAAAGATAAGTGTGTGTGAAAGCCGTCCTTCACCTAGCTTGTTGGGAACACAAAGTTTCTCTTCAGTTGCAAACTCCACTCCATACATATACATGTTGAGGTACTAGCTCCAACTCGGTTTTACAGTGAAAACTGCAGGAACTTCAAACCGGCACTAGGAAACAGACTGAGAAACCAGAGTAAAAGTTTCCCCTGCAAACCGTTCCCTTTGTGCTAGATGAACGAACGTCTCTCCACATGCTCAGTTCTGACCGATAAGTGTGTGTGAAAGCCGTACTTCACCTAGCTTGTTGGGAACACAAAGTTTCTCTTCAGTTGCAAAATCCACTCCATATATATATATGGGGAGGTACTAGCTCCATCTCGGTTTTATTTTGAAAACTGCAGGAAATTCAAACCGGCACTAGGAACCAGACTGAGAAACCAGAGTAATAGTTTCTCCTGCAACCCGTTCCCTTTGTGCTAGATGAACGAACGTCTCTCCACATGCTCAGTTCTGAGAGATAAGTTTTTGTGAAAGCCGTACTTCACCTAGCTTGTTGGGAACACAAAGTTTCTCTTCAGTTGCAAACTCCACTCCATACATATATATGGGGAGGTACTAGCTTAAACTCGGTTTTAGAGTGAAAACTGCAGGAACTTCAAACCGGCACTAGGAAACAGACTGAGAAACCAGAGTAAAAGTTTCTCCTGCAAACCGTTCCCTTTGTGCTAGATGAACGAACGTATCTCCAGATGCTCAGTTCTGAGAGATAAGTGTGTGTGAAAGCCGTCCTTCACCTGGCTTGTTGGGAACACAAAGTTTTCCTTCAGTTGCAAACTCCACTCCATACATATACATGTTGAGGTACTAGCTCCAACTCTGTTTTACAGTGAAAACTGCAGGAAATTCAAACCGGCACTAGGAAACAGACTGAGAAATCAGAGTAAAAGTTTCCCCTGCAAACCGTTCCCTTTGTGCTAGATGAACGAACGTCTCTCCACATGTTCAGTTCAGACCGATAAGTGTGTGTGAAAACCGTCCTTCACCTAGCTTCTTGGGAACACAAAGTTACTTTTCAGTTGCAAACTCCACTCCATATATATATATATGGGGAGGTACTAGCTCCATCTCGGTTTTACTTTGAAAACTGCAGGAACTTCAAACCGGCACTAAGAACCAGACTGAGAAACCAGAGTAATAGTTTCTACTGTAACCCGTTCCCTTTGTGCTGGATGAACGAACGTCTCTCCACATGCTCAGTTCTGAGAGATAAGTTTTTTTGAAAGCCGTCCTTCACCTAGCTTGTTGGGAACACAAAGTTTCTCTTCAGTTGCAAACTCCACTCCATACATATATATGGGGAAGTACTAGCTCCAACTCGGTTTTACAGTGAAAACTGCAGGAACTTCAAACCGGCACTAGGAAACAGACTGAGAAACCAGAGTAAAAGTTTCTCCTGGAAACCGTTCCCTTTGTGCTAGATGAACGAACGTATCTCCAGATGCTCAGTTCTGAGAGATAAGTGTGTGTGAAAGCCGTCCTTCACCTTGCTTGTTGGGAACACAAAGTTTCTCTTCAGCTGCAAACTCCACTCCATACATATACATGGGGAGGTACTAGCTCCAACTCGGTTTTACAGTGAAAACTGCAGGATCTTCAAACCGGCACTAGGAAACAGACTGAGAAGGCAGAGTAAAAGTTTCTCCTGCAACCCGTTCCCTTTGTGCTAGATGAACGAACGTCTCTCCACATGCTCAGTTCTGAGAGATAAGTGTGTGTGAAAGCCGTCCTTCAACTAGCTTGTTGGGAACACAAAGATTCTATTCAGTTGCAAACTCCACTCCATACATATATATGGGGAGGTACTAGCTCCAACTCGGTTTTACAGTGAAAACTGCAGGAACTTCTAAACCGGCACTAGGAAACAGACTGAGAAACCAGAGTAAAAGTTTCTCCTGCAACCCGTTCCCTTTGTGCTAGATGAACGAACGTCTCTCCACATGCTCAGTTCTGAGAGATAAGTGTGTGTCAAAGCCGTCCTTCACCTAGCTTGTTGGGAACACAAAGTTTCTCTTCAGTTGCAAATTCCACTCCATACATATATATGGGGAGGTACTAGCTCCAATTCGGTTTTACAGTGAAAACTGCAGGAACTTCAAACCGGCACTAGGAAACAGACTGAGAAAGCAGAGTAAAAGTTTCTCCTAAAACCCGTTCCCTTTGTGCTAGATGAACGAACGTCTCTCCACATGCTCAGTTCTGAGAGTTAAGTGTGTGTGAAAGCCGTCCTTCAACTAGCTTGTTGGGAACACAAAGTTTCTCTTCAGTTGCAAACTCCACTCCATACATATATATGGGGAGGTACTAGCTCCAACTCGGTTTTACAGTGAAAACTGCAGGAACTTCAAACCGGCACTAGGAAACAGACTGAGAAACCACAGTAAAAGTTTCTCCTGCAACCCATTCCCTTTGGCTAGATGAAAGAACGTCTCTCCACATGCTCAGTTCTGAGAGATAAGTGTGTGTCAAAGCCGTCCTTCACATAGCTTGTTGGGAACACAAAGTTTCTCTTCATTTCCCAACTCCATACCATACATATATATGGGGTGGTACTAGCTCCAACACGGTTTTACAGTGAAAACTGCAGGAACTTCAAACCGGCACTAGGAAACAAACTGAGAATCCGGAGTAAAAGTTTCCCCTGCAAACGGTTCCTTTTGTGCTAGATGAAAGAACGTCTCTACACATTCTCAGTTCTGACTGATAAGTGTGTGTGAAAGCCGTCCTTCACCTAGATTGTTGGGAACACAAAGTTTCTCTACAGTTGCAAACTCCACTCCATACATATATATAGGGAGGTACTAGCTCCAACTCTGTTTTACAGTGAAAACTGTAGGAACTTCAAACCGGCACTAGGAAACAGACTGAGAAACCAGAGTAAAAGTTTCTCCTGCAACCAGTTCCCTTTATGCTAGATGAACGAACGTCTCTCCACATGCTCAGTTCTGAGAGATAAGTGTGTGTGAAAGCCGTCCTTCACCTAGCTTGTTGGGAACACAAAGTTTCTCTTCAGTTGCAAATTCCAATCCATACATATATATGGGGAGGTACTAGCTCCTATTCGGTATTACAGTGAAAACTGCAGGAACTTCAAACCGGCACTAGGAAACAGACTGAGAAACCAGAGTAAAAGTTTCCCCTGCAAACCGTTCCCTTTGTGCTAGATGAACGAACGTCTCTTCACATGCTCGGTTCTGAGAGATAAGTGTGTGTGAAAGCCGTCCTTCACCTAGCTTGTTGGGAACACAAAGTTTCTCTTCTGTTGCAAACTCCACTCCATACATATACATGTTGAGGTACTAGCTCCAACTCGGTTTTACAGTGAAAACTGCAGGAACTTCAAACCGGCACTAGGAAACAGACTGAGAAACCAGAGTAAAAGTTTCCCCTGCAAACCGTTCCCTTTGTGCTAGATGAAAGAACGTCTCTCCACATGCTCAGTTCTGACCGATAAGTGTGTGTGAAAGCCGTCCTTCACCTAGCTTTTTGGGAACACAAAGTTTCTCTTCAGTTGCAAACTCCACTCCATATATATATATGGGGAGGTACTAGCTCCATCTCGGTTTTACTTTGAAAACTGCAGGAACTTCAAACCGGCACTAGGAACCAGACTGAGAAACCAGAGTAAAAGTTTCTCCTGCAACCCGTTCCCTTTCTGCTAGATGAACGAACGTCTCTCCACATGCTCAGTTCTGAGAGATAAGTTTTTGTGAAAGCCGTCCTTCACCTAGCTTGTTGGGAACACAAAGTTTCTCTTCAGTTGCAAACTCCACTCCATACATATATATGGGGAGGTACTAGCTCCAACTCGGTTTTACAGTGAAAACTGCAGGAACTTCAAAACGGCACTAGGAAACAGACTGAGAAACCAGAGTAAAAGTTTCTCCTGCAAACCGTTCCCTTTTTGCTAGATGAACGAACGTATCTCCAGATGCTCAGTTCTGAGGGATAAGTGTGTGTGAAAGCCGTCCTTCACCTAGCTTGTTGGGAACACAAAGTTTCTCTTCAGTTGCAAATTCCAATCCATACATATATATGGGGAGGTACTAGCTCCAATTCGGTATTACAGTGAAAACTGCAGGAACTTCAAACCGGCACTAGGAAACAGACGGAGAAACCAGAGTAAAAGTTTCTCCTGCAACCCGTTCCCTTTGTGCTAGATGAACGAAAGTCTCTCCACATGCTCAGTTCTGAGAGATAAGTGTGTGTGAAAGCGGTCCTTCACCTAGCTTGTTGGGAACACAAAGTTTCTCTTCAGTTGCAAATTCCACTCCATACATATATATGGGGAGGTACTAGCTCCAATTCGGTTTTACAGAGAAAACTGCAGGAACTTCAAACCGGCACTAAGAAACAGACTGAGAAAGCAGAGAAAAAGTTTCTCCTGCAACCCGTTCCCTTTGTGCTAGATGAACGAACGTCTCTCCACATGCTCAGTTCTGAGAGTTAAGTGTGTGTGAAAGCCGTCCTTCAACTAGCTTGTTGGGAACACTAAGATTCTATTCAGTTGCAAACTCCACTCCATACATATATATGGGGAGGTACTAGCTCCAACTCGGTTTTACAGTGAAAACTGCAGGAACTTCAAACCGGCACTAGGAAACAGACTGAGAAACCAGAGTAAAAGTTTCTCCTGCAACCCATTCCCTTTGTGCTAGATGAAAGCACGTCTCTCCTCATGCTCAGTTCTGAGAGATAAGTGTGTGTCAAAGCCGTCCTTCACCTAGCTTGTTGGGAACACAAAGTTTCTCTTCATTTCCCAACTCCATACCATACATATATATGGGGTGGTACTAGCTCCAACTCGGTTTTACAGTGAAAACTGCAGGAACTTCAAACCGGCACTAGGAAACAAACTGAGAAACCAGAGTAAAAGTTTCCCCTGCAAACGGTTCCTTTTGTGCTAGATGAAAGAACGTCTCTCCACATGCTCAGTTCTGACAGATAAGTGTGTGTGAAAGCCGTCCTTCACCTAGCTTGTTGGGAACACAAAGTTTCTCTTCAGTTGCAAACTCCACTCCATACATATATATAGGGAGGTACTAGCTCCAACTCTGTTTTACAGTGAAAACTGTAGGAACTTCAAACCGGCACTAGGAAACAGACTGAGAAACCAGAGTAAAAGTTTCTCCTGCAACCCGTTCCCTTTATGCTAGATGAACGAACGTCTCTCCACATGCTCAGTTCTGAGAGATAAGTGTGTGTGAAAGCCGTCCTTCACCTAGCTTGTTGGGAACACAAAGTTTCTCTTCAGTTGCAAATTCCAATCCATACATATATATGGGGTGGTACTAGCTCCAATTCGGTATTACAGTGAAAACTGCAGGAACTTCAAACCGGCACTAGGAAACAGACTGAGAAAGCAGAGTAAAAGTTTCCCCGGCAAACCGTTCCCTTTGTGCTAGATGAACGAACGTCTCTTCACATGCTCGGTTCT
The DNA here is from genome assembly GCF_048773025.1 of Camelus bactrianus. Classification (NCBI taxonomy): domain Eukaryota; kingdom Metazoa; phylum Chordata; class Mammalia; order Artiodactyla; family Camelidae; genus Camelus; species Camelus bactrianus. The sequence goes on from NC_133566.1 coordinate 4,341,303, forward strand.
GAGAGATAAGTGTGTGTGAAAGCCGTCCTTCACCTAGCTTGTTGGGAACACAAAGTTTCTCTTCAGTTGCAAACTCCACTCCATACATGTATATGGAAGTACAAGCTCAAAATCGGTTTTACAGTGAAAACTGCAGGAACTTCAAACCGGCACTAGGAAACAGACTGAGAAACCAGAGTAAAAGTTTTTCCTGCAACCCGTTCCCTTTGTGCTAGATGAACGAACGTCTCTCCACATGCTCAGTTCTGAGAGATAAGTGTGTGTGAAAGCCGTCCTTCACCTAGCTTGTTGGGAACACAAAGTTTCTCTTCAGTTGCAAACTCCACTCCATACATATACATGTTGAGGTACTAGCTCCAACTCGGTTTTACAGTGAAAACTGCAGGAACTTCAAACCGGCACTAGGAAACAGACTGAGAAACCAGAGTAAAAGTTTCCCCTGCAAACCGTTCCCTTTGTGCTAGATGAAAGAACGTCTCTCCACATGCTCAGTTCTGACCGATAAGTGTGTGTGAAAGCCGTCCTTCACCTAGCTTTTTGGGAACACAAAGTTTCTCTTCAGTTGCAAACTCCACTCCATATATATATATGGGGAGGTACTAGCTCCAACTCGGTTTTACTTTGAAAACTGCAGGAACTTCAAACCGGCACTAGGAACCAGACTGAGAAACCAGAGTAATAGTTTCTCCTGCAACCCGTTCCCTTTCTGCTAGATGAACGAACGTCTCTCCACATGCTCGGTTCTGAGAGATATGTGTGTGTCAAAGTCGTCCTTCACCTAGCTTGTTGGGAACACAAAGTTTCTCTTCAGTTGCAAATTCCACTCCATACATATATATGGGGAGGTACAAGCTCCAATTCGGTTTTACAGTGAAAACTGCAGGAACTTCAAACCGGCACTAGGAAACAGACTGAGAAAGCAGAGTAAAAGTTTCTCCTGCAACCCGTTCCCTTTGTGCTAGATGAACGAACGTCTCTCCACATGCTCAGTTCTGAGAGTTAAGTGTGTGTGAAAGCCGTCCTTCAACTAGCTTGTTGGGAACACAAAGATTCTATTCAGTTGCAAACTCCACTCCGTACATATATATGGGGAGGTACTAGCTCCAACTCGGTTTTACAGTGAAAACTGCAGGAACTTCAAACCGGAACTAGGAAACAGACTGAGAAACCAGAGTAAAAGTTTCTCCTGCAACCCGTTCCCTTTGTGCTAGATGAACGAACGTCTCTCCACATGCTCAGTTCTGAGAGATAAGTGTGTGTGAAAGCCGTCCTTCACCTAGCTTGTTGGGAACACAAAGTTTCTCTTCAGTTGCAAACTCCACTCCATACATATACATGTTGAGGTACTAGCTCCAACTCGGTTTTACAGTGAAAACTGCAGGAACTTCAAACCGGCACTAGGAAACAGACTGAGAAACAAGAGTAAAAGTTTCCCCTGCAAACCGTTCCCTTTGTGCTAGATGAAGGAACGTCTCTCCACATGCTCAGTTCTGACCGATAAGTGTGTGTGAAAGCCGTCCTTCACCTAGCTTGTTGGGAACACAAAGTTTCTCTACAGTTGCAAACTCCACTCCATACATGTATATGGAAGTACAAGCTCCAAATCGGTTTTACAGTGAAAACTGCAGGAACTTCAAACCGGCACTAGGAAACAGACTGAGAAACCAGAGTAAAAGTTTCTCCTGCAACCCGTTCCCTTTGTGCTAGATGAACGAACGTCTCTCCACATGCTCAGTTCTGAGAGATAAGTGTGTGTGAAAGCCGTCCTTCACCTAGCTTGTTGGGAACACAAAGTTTCTCTTCAGTTGCAAACTCCACTCCATACATATACATGTTGAGGTACTAGCTCCAACTCGGTTTTACAGTGAAAACTGCAGGAACTTCAAACCGGCACTAGGAAACAGACTGAGAAACCAGAGTAAAAGTTTCCCCTGCAAACCGTTCCCTTTGTGCTAGATGAAGGAACGTCTCTCCACATGCTCAGTTCTGACCGATAATTGTGTGTGAAAGCCGTCCTTCACCTAGCTTGTTGGGAACACAAAGTTTCTCTTCAGTTGCAAACTCCACTCCATACATATACATGTTGAGGTACTAGCTCCAACTCGTTTTTATAGTGAAAACTGCAGGAACTTCAAACCGGCACTAGAAAACAGACTGAGAAACCAGAGTAAAAGTTTCCCCTGCAACCCGTTCCCTTTGTGCTAGATGAACGAACGTCTCTCCACATGCTCAGTTCTGAGAGATAAATGTGTGTGAAAGCCGTTCTTCAACTAGCTTGTTGGGAACACAAAGATTCTATTCAGTTGAAAACTCCACTCCATACATATATATGGGGAGGTACTAGCTCCAACTCGGTTTTACAGTGAAAACTGCAGGAACTTCAAACCGGCACTAGGAAACAGACTGAGAAACCAGAGTAAAAGTTTCTCCTGCAACCCGTTCCCTTTGTGCTAGATGAACGAACGTCTCTCCACATGCTCAGTTCTGAGAGATAAGTGTGTGTCAAATTCGTCCTTCACCTAACTTGTAGGGAACACAAAGTTTCTCTTCAGTTGCAAATTCCACTCCATACATATATATGGGGAGGTACTAGCTCCAATACGGTTTTACAGTGAAAACTGCAGGAACTTCAAACCGGCACTAGGAAACAGACTGAGAAAGCAGAGTAAAAGTTTCTCCTGCAACCCGTTCCCTTTCTGCTAGATGAACGAACGTCTCTCCACATGCTCAGTTCTGAGAGTTAAGTGTGTGTGAAAGCCGTCCTTCAACTAGCTTGTTGGGAACACAAAGTTTCTCTTCATTTCCCAACTCCATACCATACATATATATGGGGTGGTACTAGCTCCAACTCGGTTTTACAGTGAAAACTGCAGGAACTTCAAACCGGCACTAGGAAACAAACTGAGAAACCAGAGTAAAAGTTTCCCCTACAAACGGTTCCTTTTGTGCTAGATGAAAGAACGTCTCTCCACATGCTCAGTTCTGACAGATAAGTGTGTGTGAAAGCCGTCCTTCACCTAGCTTGTTGGGAACACAAAGTTTCTCTTCAGTTGCAAACTCCACTCCATACATATATATAGGGAGGTACTAGCTCCAACTCTGTTTTACAGTGAAAACTGTAGGAACTTCAAACCGGCACTAGGAAACAGACTGAGAAACCAGAGTAAAAGTTTCTCCTGCAACCCGTTCCCTTTATGCTAGATGAACGAACGTCTCTCCACATGCTCAGTTCTGAGAGAAAAGTGTGTGTGAAAGCCGTCCTTCACCTAGCTTTTTGGGAACACAAAGTTTCTCTTCAGTTGCAAATTCCAATCCATACATATATATGGGGAGGTACTAGCTCCAATTCGGTATTACAGTGAAAACTGCAGGAACTTCAAACCGGCACTAGGAAACAGACTGAGAAACCAGAGTAAAAGTTTCCCCTGCAAACCGTTCCCTTTGTGCTAGATGAACGAACGTCTCTTCACATGCTCGGTTCTGAGAGATAAGTGTGTGTGAAAGCCGTCCTTCACCTAGCTTGTTGGGAACACAAAGTTTCTCTTCAGTTGCAAACTCCACTCCATACATGTATATGGAAGTACAAGCTCAAAATCGGTTTTACAGTGAAAACTGCAGGAACTTCAAACCGGCACTAGGAAACAGACTGAGAAACCAGAGTAAAAGTTTTTCCTGCAACCCGTTCCATTTGTGCTAGATGAACGAACGTCTCTCCACATGCTCAGTTCTGAGAGATAAGTGTGTGTGAAAGCCGTCCTTCACCTAGCTTGTTGGGAACACAAAGTTTCTCTTCAGTTGCAAACTCCACTCCATACATATACATGTTGAGGTACTAGCTCCAACTCGGTTTTACAGTGAAAACTGCAGGAACTTCAAACCGGCACTAGGAAACAGACTGAGAAACCAGAGTAAAAGTTTCCCCTGCAAACCGTTCCCTTTGTGCTAGATGAAAGAACGTCTCTCCACATGCTCAGTTCTGAGAGATAAGTGTGTGTGAAAGCCGTCCTTCACCTAGCTTTTTGGGAACACAAAGTTTCTCTTCAGTTGCAAACTCCACTCCATACATATATATGGGGAGGTACAAGCTCCAATTCGGTTTAACAGTGAAAACTGCAGGAACTTCAAACCGGCACTAGGAAACAGACTGAGAAAGCAGAGTAAAAGTTTCTCCTGCAACCCGTTCCCTTTGTGCTAGATGAACGAACGTCTCTCCACATGCTCAGTTCTGAGAGTTAAGTGTGTGTGAAAGCCGTCCTTCAACTAGCTTGTTGGGAACACAAAGATTCTATTCAGTTGCAAACTCCACTCCGTACATATATATGGGGAGGTACTAGCTCCAACTCGGTTTTACAGTGAAAACTGCAGGAACTTCAAACCGGAACTAGGAAACAGACTGAGAAACCAGAGTAAAAGTTTCTCCTGCAACCTGTTCCCTTTGTGCTAGATGAACGAACGACTCTCCACATGCTCAGTTCTGAGAGATAATTGTGTGTCAAAGCCGTCCTTCACCTAGCTTGTTGGGAACACAAAGTTTCTCTTCATTTCCCAACTCCATTCCATAAATATATATGGGGTGGTACTAGCTCCAACTCGGTTTTACAGTGAAAACTGCAGGAACTTCAAACCGGCACTAGGAAACAAACTGAGAAACCGGAGTAAAAGTTTCCCCTGCAAACAGTTCCCTTTGTGCTAGATGAACGAACGTCTCTCCACATGCTCAGTTCTGAGAAATATGTGTGGGTGAAAGCCGTCCTTCACCTAGCTTGTTGGGAACACAAAGTTTCTCTACAGTTGCAATCTCCACTCCATACATGTATATGGAAGTACAAGCTCCAAATCGGTTATACAGTGAAAACTGCAGGAACTTCAAACCGGCACTAGGAAACAGACTGAGAAACCAGAGTAAAAGTTTCTCCTGCAACCCGTTCCCTTTGTGCTAGATGAACGAACGTCTCTCCACATGCTCAGTTCTGAGAGATAAGTGTGTGTGAAAGCCGTCCTTCACCTAGCTTGTTGGGAACACAAAGTTTCTCTTCAGTTGCAAACTCCACTCCATACATATACATGTTGAGGTACTAGCTCCAACTCGGTTTTACAGTGAAAACTGCAGGAAATTCAAACCGGCACTAGGAAACAGACTGAGAAACCAGAGTAAAAGTTTCCCCTGCAAACCGTTCCCTTTTTGCTAGATGAAGGAACGTCTCTCCACATGCTCAGTTCTGACCGATAAGTGTGTGTGAAAGCCGTCCTTCACCTAGCTTGTTGGGAACACAAAGTTTCTCTTCAGTTGCAAACTCCACTCCATACATATACATGTTGAGGTACTAGCTCCAACTCGGTTTTACTGTGAAAACTGCAGGAACTTCAAACCGGCACTAGGAAACAGACTGAGAAACCAGAGTAAATGTTTCCCCTGCAACCCGTTCCCTTTGAGCTAGATGAACGAACGTCTCTCCACATGCTCAGTTCTGAGAGTTAAGTGTGTGTGAAAGCCGTCCTTCAACTAGCTTGTTGGGAACACAAAGATTCTATTCAGTTGCAAACTCCACTCCATACATATATATGGGGAGGTACTAGCTCCAACTCGGTTTTACAGTGAAAACTGCAGGAAATTCAAACCGGCACTAGGAAACAGACTGAGAAACCAGAGTAAAAGTTTCTCCTGCAACCCGTTCCCTTTGTGCTAGATGAACGAACGTCTCTCCACATGCTCAGTTCTGAGAGATAAGTGTGTGTCAAAGCCGTCCTTCACCTAGCTTGTTGGGAACACAAAGTTTCTCTTCATTTCCCAACTCCATTCCATAAATATATATGGGGTGGTACTAGCTCCAACTCGGTTTTACAGTGAAAACTGCAGGAACTTCAAACCGGCACTAGGAAACAAACTGAGAACCCGGAGTAAAAGTTTCCCCTGCAAACCGTTCCCTTTGTTCTAGATGAACGAACGTCTCTCCACATGCTCAGTTCTGAGAGATAAGTGTGTGTCAAAGCCGTCCTTCACCTAGCTTGTTGGGAACACAAAGTTTCTCTTCAGTTGCAAACTCCACTCCATATATGTATATGGAAGTACAAGCTCCAAATCGGTTTTACAGTGAAAACTGCAGGAAATTCAAACCGGCACTAGGAAACAGACTGAGAAACCAGAGTAAAAGTTTCTCCTGCAATCCGTTCCCTTTGTGCTAGATGAACGAACGTCTCTCCACATGCTCAGTTCTGAGAGATAAGTGTGTGTGAAAGCCGTCCTTCACCTAGCTTGTTGGGAACACAAAGTTTCTCTTCAGTTGCAAACTCCACTCCATACATATACATGTTGAGGTACTAGCTCCAACTCGGTTTTACAGTGAAAACTGCAGGAAATTCAAACCGGCACTAGGAAACAGACTGAGAAACCAGAGTAAAAGTTTCCCCTGCAAACCGTTCCCTTTTTGCTAGATGAAGGAACGTCTCTCCACATGCTCAGTTCTGACCGATAAGTGTGTGTGAAAGCCGTCCTTCACCTAGCTTGTTGGGAACACAAAGTTTCTCTTCAGTTGCAAACTCCACTCCATACATATACATGTTGAGGTACTAGCTCCAACTCGGTTTTACTGTGAAAACTGCAGGAACTTCAAACCGGCACTAGGAAACAGACTGAGAAACCAGAGTAAATGTTTCCCCTGCAACCCGTTCCCTTTGAGCTAGATGAACGAACGTCTCTCCACATGCTCAGTTCTGAGAGTTAAGTGTGTGTGAAAGCCGTCCTTCAACTAGCTTGTTGGGAACACAAAGATTCTATTCAGTTGCAAACTCCACTCCATACATATATATGGGGAGGTACTAGCTCCAACTCGGTTTTACAGTGAAAACTGCAGGAACTTCAAACCGGCACTAGGAAACAGACTGAGAAACCAGAGTAAAAGTTTCTCCTGCAACCCGTTCCCTTTGTGCTAGATGAACGAACGTCTCTCCACATGCTCAGTTCTGAGAGATAAGTGTGTGTCAAAGCCGTCCTTCACCTAGCTTGTTGGGAACACAAAGTTTCTCTTCATTTCCCAACTCCATTCCATAAATATATATGGGGTGGTACTAGCTCCAACTCGGTTTTACAGTGAAAACTGCAGGAACTTCAAACCGGCACTAGGAAACAAACTGAGAACCCGGAGTAAAAGTTTCCCCTGCAAACCGTTCCCTTTGTTCTAGATGAACGAACGTCTCTCCACATGCTCAGTTCTGACAGATAAGTGTGTGTGAATGCCGTCCTTCACCTAGCTTGTTGGGAACACAAAGTTTCTCTTCAGTTGCAAACTCCACTCCATATATGTATATGGAAGTACAAGCTCCAAATCGGTTTTACAGTGAAAACTGCAGGAAATTCAAACCGGCACTAGGAAACAGACTGAGAAACCAGAGTAAAAGTTTCTCCTGCAACCCGTTCCCTTTGTGCTAGATGAACGAACGTCTCTCCACATGCTCAGTTCTGAGAGATAAGTGTGTGTGAAAGCCGTCCTTCACCTAGCTTGTTGGGAACACAAAGTTTTTCTTCAGTTGCAAACTCCACTCCATACATATACATGTTGAGGTACTAGCTCCAACTCGGTTTTACAGTGAAAACTGCAGGAACTTCAAACCGGCACTAGGAAACAGACTGAGAAACCAGAGTAAAAGTTTCCCCTACAAACCGTTCCCTTTTTGCTAGATGAAGGAACGTCTCTCCACATGCTCAGTTCTGACCGATAAGTGTGTGTGAAAGCCGTCCTTCACCTAGCTTGTTGGGAACACAAAGTTTCTCTTCAGTTGCAAACTCCACTCCATACATATACATGTTCAGGTACTAGCTCCAACTCGGTTTTACAGTGAATACTGCAGGAACTTCAAACCGGCACTAGGAAACAGACTGAGAAACCAGAGTAATTGTTTCCCCTGCAACCCGTTCCCTTTGTGCTAGATGAACGAACGTCTCTCCACATGCTCAGTTCTGAGAGATAAATGTGTGTGAAAGCCGTTCTTCAACTAGCTTGTTGGGAACACAAAGATTCTATTCAGTTGCAAACTCCACTCCATACATATATATGGGGAGGTACTAGCTCCAACTCGGTTTTACAGTGAAAACTGCAGGAACTTCAAATCGGCACTAGGAAACAGACTGAGAAACCAGAGTAAAAGTTTCTCCTGCAACCCGTTCCCTTTGTGCTAGATGAACGAACGTCTCTCCACATGCTCAGTTCTGAGAGATAAGTGTGTGTCAAAGTCGTCCTTCACCTAGCTTGTAGGGAACACAAAGTTTCTATTCAGTTGCAAATTCCACTCCATACATATATATGGGGAGGTACTAGCTCCAATACGGTTTTACAGTGAAATCTGCAGGAACTTCAAACCGGCACTAGGAAACAGACTGAGAAAGCAGAGTAAAACTTTCTCCTGCAACCCGTTCCCTTTCTGCTAGATGAACGAACGTCTCTCCACATGCTCAGTTCTGAGAGTTAAGTGTGTGTGAAAGCCGTCCTTCAACTAGCTTGTTGGGAACACAAAGATTCTATTCAGTTGCAAACTCCACTCCATACATATATATAGGGAGGTACTAGCTCCAACTCGGTTTTACAGTGAAAACTGCAGGAACTTCAAACCGGCACTAGGAAACAGACTGAGAAACCAGAGTAAAAGTTTCTCCTGCAACCCGTTCCCTTTGTGCTAGATGAACGAACGACTCTCCACATGCTCAGTAATGAGAGATAAGTGTGTGTCAAAGCCGTCCTTCACCTAGCTTGTTGGGAACACAAAGTTTCTCTTCATTTCCCAACTCCATTCCATAAATATATATGGGGTGGTACTAGCTCCAACTCGGTTTTACAGTGAAAACTGCAGGAACTTCAAACCGGCACTAGGAAACAAACTGAGAAACCGGAGTAAAAGTTTCCCCTGCAAACCGTTCCCTTTGTGCTAGATGAACGAACGTCTCTTCACATGCTCAGTTCTGACAGATAAGTGTGTGTGAATGCCGTCCTTCACCTAGCTTGTTGGGAACACAAAGTTTCTCTTCAGTTGCAAACTCCACTCCATATATGTATATGGAAGTACAAGCTCCAAATCGGTTTTACAGTGAAAACTGCAGGAAATTCAAACCGGCACTAGGAAACAGACTGAGAAACCAGAGTAAAAGTTTCTCCTGCAACCCGTTCCCTTTGTGCTAGATGAACGAACGTCTCTCCACATGCTCAGTTCTGAGAGATAAGTGTGTGTGAAAGCCGTCCTTCACCTAGCTTGTTGGGAACACAAAGTTTCTCTTCAGTTGCAAACTCCACTCCATACATATACATGTTGAGGTATTAGCTCCAACTCGGTTTTACAGTGAAAACTGCAGGAACTTCAAACCGGCACTAGGAAACAGACTGAGAAACCAGTGTAAAAGTTTCCCCTGCAAACCGTTCCCTTTGTGCTAGATGAACGAACGTCTCTCCACATGCTCAGTTCTGACCGATAAGTGTGTGTGAAAGCCGTCCTTCACCTAGCTTGTTGGGAACACAAAGATTCTATTCAGTTGCAAACTCCACTCCATACATATATATGGGGAGGTACTAGCTCCAACTCGGTTTTACAGTGAAAACTGCAGGAACTTCAAACCGGCACTAGGAAACAGACTGAGAAACCAGAGTAAAAGTTTCTCCTGCAACCCGTTCCCTTTGTGCTAGATGAACGAACGTCTCTCCACATGCTCAGTTCTGAGAGATAAGTGTGTGTCAAAGCCGTCCTTCAACTAGCTTGTTGGGAACACAAAGTTTCTCTTCAGTTGCAAATTCCACTCCATACATATATATGGGGAGGTACTAGCTCCAATTCGGTTTTACAGTGAAAACTGCAGGAACTTCAAACCGGCACTAAGAAACAGACTGAGAAAGCAGAGTAAAAGTTTCTCCTGCAACCCGTTCCCTTGTGCTAGATGAACGAACGTCTCTCCACATGCTCAGTTCTGAGAGTTAAGTGTGTGTGAAAGCCGTCCTTCAACTAGCTTGTTGGGAACACTAAGATTCTATTCAGTTGCAAACTCCACTCCATACATATATATGGGGAGGTACTAGCTCCAACTCGGTTTTACAGTGAAAACTGTAGGAACTTCAAACCGGCACTAGGAAACAGACTGAGAAACCAGAGTAAAAGTTTCTCCTGCAACCCATTCCCTTTGTGCTAGATGAAAGCACGTCTCTCCTCATGCTCAGTTCTGACAGATAAGTGTGTGTCAAAGCCGTCCTTCACCTAGCTTGTTGGGAACACAAAGTTTCTCTTCATTTCCCAACTCCATACCATTCATTTATATGGGGTGGTACTAGCTCCAACTCGGTTTTACAGTGAAAACTGCAGGAACTTCAAACCGGCACTAGGAAACAAACTGAGAAACCGGAGTAAAAGTTTCCCCTGCAAACGGTTCCTTTTGTGCTAGATGAAAGAACGTCTCTCCACATGCTCAGTTCTGACAGATAAGTGTGTGTGAAAGCCGTCCTTCACCTAGCTTGTTGGGAACACAAAGTTTCTCTTCAGTTGCAAACTCCACTCCATACATCTATATAGGGAGGTACTAGCTCCAACTCTGTTTTACAGTGAAAACTGTAGGAACTTCAAACCGGCACTAGGAAACAGACTGAGAAACCAGAGTAAAAGTTTCCCCTGCAACCCGTTCCCTTTATGCTAGATGAACGAACGTCTCTCCACATGCTCAGTTCTGAGAGATAAGTGTGTGTGAAAGCCGTCCTTCACCTAGCTTGTTTGGAACACAAAGTTTCTCTTCAGTTGCAAATTCCAATCCATACATATATATGGGGAGGTACTAGCTCCAATTCGGTATTACAGTGAAAACTGCAGGAACTTCAAACCGGCACTAGGAAACAGACTGAGAAACCAGAGTAAAAGTTTCCCCTGCTAACCGTTCCCTTTGTGCTAGATGAACGAACGTCTCTTCACATGCTCGGTTCTGAGAGATAAGTGTGTGTGAAAGCCGTCCTTCACCTAGCTTGTTGGGAACACAAAGTTTCTCTTCAGTTGCAAACTCCACTCCATACATGTATATGGAAGTACAAGCTCCAAATCGGTTTTACAGTGAAAACTGCAGGAACTTCAAACCGGCACTAGGAAACAGACTGAGAAACCAGAGTAAAAGTTTCCCCTGCAACCCGTTCCCTTTATGCTAGATGAACGAACGTCTCTCCACATGCTCAGTTCTGAGAGATAAGTGTTTGTGAAAGCCGTCCTTCACCTAGCTTGTTGGGAACACAAAGTTTCTCTTCAGTTGCAAATTCCAATCCATACATATATATGGGGAGGTACTAGCTCCAATTCGGTATTACAGTGAAAACTGCAGGAACTTCAAACCGGCACTAGGAAACAGACTGAGAAACCAGAGTAAATGTTTCCCCTGCAAACCGTTCCCTTTGTGCTAGATGAACGATCGTCTCTTCACATGCTCGGTTCTGAGAGATAAGTGTGTGTGAAAGCCGTCCTTCACCTAGCTTGTTGGGAACACAAAGTTTCTCTTCAGTTGCAAACTCCACTCCATACATATACATGTTGAGGTACTAGCTCCAACTCGGTTTTACAGTGAAAACTGCAGGAACTTCAAACCGGCACTAGGAAACAGACTGAGAAACCAGAGTAAAAGTTTCCCCTGCAAACCGTTCCCTTTGTGCTAGATGAAAGAACGTCTCTCCACATGCTCAGTTCTGACCGATAATTGTGTGTGAAAGCCGTCCTTCACCTAGCTTTTTGGGAACACAAAGTTTCTCTTCAGTTGCAAACTCCACTCCATATATATATATGGGGAGGTACTATCTCCAACTCGGTTTTACTTTGAAAACTGCAGGAACTTCAAACCGGCACTAGGAACCAGACTGAGAAACCAGAGTAATAGTTTCTCCTGCAACCCTTTCCCTTTCTGCTAGATGAACGAACGTCTCTCCACATGCTCGGATCTGAGAGATATGTGTGTGTCAAAGTCGTCCTTCACCTAGCTTGTTGGGAACACAAAGTTTCTCTTCAGTTGCAAATTCCACTCCATACATATATATGGGGAGGTACAAGCTCCAATTCGGTTTTACAGTGAAAACTGCAGGAACTTCAAACCGGCACTAGGAAACAGACTGAGAAAGCAGAGTAAAAGTTTCTCCTGCAACCCGTTCCCTTTGTGCTAGATGAACGAACGTCTCTCCACATGCTCAGTTCTGAGAGATAAGTGTGTGTCAAAGCCGTCCTTCACCTAGCTTGTTGGGAACACAAAGTTTCTCTTCTTTTCCCAACTCCATTCCATAAATATATATGGGGTGGTACTAGCTCCAACTCGGTTTTACAGTGAAAACTGCAGGAACTTCAAACCGGCACTAGGAAACAAACTGAGAAACCGGAGTAAAAGTTTCCCCTGCAAACCGTTCCCTTTGTGCTAGATGAACGAACGTCTCTCCACATGCTCAGTTCTGACAGATAAGTGTGTGTGAAAGCCGTCCTTCACCTAGCTTGTTGGGAACACAAAGTTTCTCTACAGTTGCAAACTCCACTCCATACATGTATATGGAAGTACAAGCTCCAAATCGGTTTTACAGTGAAAACTGCAGGAACTTCAAACCGGCACTAGGAAACAGACTGAGAAACCAGAGTAAAAGTTTCTCCTGCAACCCGTTCCCTTTGTGCTAGATGAACGAACGTCTCTCCACATGCTCAGTTCTGAGAGATAAGTGTGTGTGAAAGCCGTCCTTCACCTAGCTTGTTGGGAACACAAAGTTTCTCTTCAGTTGCAAACTCCACTCCATACATATACATGTTGAGGTACTAGCTCCAACTCGGTTTTACAGTGAAAACTGCAGGAACTTCAAACCGGCACTAGGAAACAGACTGAGAATCCAGAGTAAAAGTTTCCCCTGCAAACCGTTCCCTTTGTGCTAGATGAAGGAACGTCTCTCCACATGCTCAGTTCTGACCGATATGTGTGTGTGAAAGCCGTCCTTCACCTAGCTTGTTGGGAACACAAAGTTTCTCTTAAGTTGCAAACTCCACTCCATATATATATATGGGGAGGTACTAGCTCCATCTCGGTTTTACTTTGAAAACTGCAGGAACTTCAAACCGGCACTAGGAACCAGACTGAGAAACCAGAGTAATAGTTTCTCCTGCAACCCGTTCCCTTTGTGCTAGATGAACGAACGTCTCTCCACATGCTCAGTTCTGAGAGATAAGTTTTTGTGAAAGCCGTCCTTCACCTAGCTTGTTGGGAACACAAAGTTTCTCTTCAGTTGCAAACTCCACTCCATACATATATATGGGGAGGTACTAGCTCCAACTCGGTTTTACAGTGAAAACTGCAGGAACTTCAAACCGGCACTAGGAAGCAGACTGAGAAAGCAGAGTAAAAGTTTCTCCTGCAACCCGTTCCCTTTGTGCTAGATGAACGAACGTCTCTCCACATGCTCAGTTCTGAGAGATAAATGTGTGTGAAAGCCGTTCTTCAAATAGCTTGTTGGGAACACAAAGATTCTATTCAGTTGCAAACTCCACTCCATACATATATATGGGGAGGTACTAGCTCCAACTCGGTTTTACAGTGAAAACTGCAGGAACTTCAAACCGGCACTAGGAAACAGACTGAGAAACCAGAGTAAAAGTTTCTCCTGCAACCCGTTCCCTTTGTGCTAGATGAACGAACGTCTCTCCACATGCTCAGTTCTGAGAGATAATTGTGTGTCAAAGTCGTCCTTCACCTAGCTTGTAGGGAACACAAAGTTTCTCTTCAGTTGCAAATTCCACTCCATACATATATATGGGGAGGTACTAGCTCCAATACGGTTTTACAGTGAAAACTGCAGGAACTTCAAACCGGCACTAGGAAACAGACTGAGAAAGCAGAGTAAAAGTTTCCCCTGCAACCCGTTCCCTTTCTGCTAGATGAACGAACGTCTCTCCACATGCTCAGTTCTGAGAGTTAAGTGTGTGTGAAAGCCGTTCTTCAACTAGCTTGTTGGGAACACAAAGATTCTATTCAGTTGCAAACTCCACTCCATACATATATATGGGGAGGTACTAGCTCCAACTCGGTTTTACAGTGAAAACTGCAGTAACTTCAAACCGGCACTAGGAAACAGACTGAGAAACCAGAGTAAAAGTTTCTCCTGCAACCCGTTCCCTTTGTGCTAGATGAACGAACGTCTCTCCACATGCTCAGTTCTGAGAGATAAGTGTGTGTGAAAGCCGTCCTTCACCTAGCTTGTTGGGAACACAAAGTTTCTCTTCATTTCCCAACTCCATTCCATACATATATTTGGGGTGGTACTAGCTCCAACTCGGTTTTACAGTGAAAACTGCAGGAACTTCAAACCGGCACTAGGAAACAAACTGAGAAACCGGAGTAAAAGTTTCCCCTGCAAACCGTTCCCTTTGTGCTACATGAACGAACGTCTCTCCACATGCTCAGTTCTGAGAGATAAGTGTGTGTGAATGCCGTCCTTCACCTAGCTTGTTGGGAACACAAAGTTTCTCTTCAGTTGCAAACTCCACTCCATATATGTATAAGGAAGTACAAGCTCCAAATCGGTTTTACAGTGAAAACTGCAGGAAATTCAAACCGGCACTAGGAAACAGACTGAGAAACCAGAGTAAAAGTTTCTCCTGCAACCCGTTCCTTTGTGCTAGATGAACGAACGTCTCTCCACATGCTCAGTTCTGAGAGATAAGTGTGTGTGAAAGCCGTCCTTCACCTAGCTTGTTGGGAACACAAAGTTTCTCTTCAGTTGCAAAATCCACTCCATACATATACATGTTGAGGTACTAGCTCCAACTCGGTTTTACAGTGAAAACTGCAGGAACTTCAAACCGGCACTAGGAAACAGACTGAGAAACCAGAGTAATAGTTTCCCCTGCAAACCGTTCCCTTTGTGCTAGATGAACGAACGTCTCTCCACATGCTCAGTTCTGACCGATAAGTGTGTGTGAAAGCCGTCCTTCACCTAGCTTGTTGGGAACACAAAGATTCTATTCAGTTGCAAACTCCACTCCATACATATATATGGGGATGTACAAGCTCCAACTCGGTTTTACAGTGAAAACTGCAGGAACTTCAAACCGGCACTAGGATACAGACTGGGAAACCAGAGTAAAAGTTTCCCCTGCAACCCGTTCCCTTTGTGCTAGATGAACGAACGTCTCTCCACATGCTCAGTTCTGAGAGATCAGTGTGTGTCAAAGCCGTCCTTCACCTAGCTTGTTGGGAACACAAAGTTTCTCTTCATTTCCCAACTCCATTCCATACATATATATGGGGTTGTACTAGCTCCAACTCGGTTTTACAGTGAAAACTGCAAGAACTTCAAACCGGCACTAGGAAACAAACTGAGAAACCGGAGTAAATGTTTCCCCTGCAAACCGTTCCCTTTGTGCTAGATGAACGAACGTCTCTCCACATGCTCAGTTCTGACAGATAAGTGTGTGTGAAAGCCGTCCTTCACCTAGCTTGTTGGGAACACAAAGTTTCTCTTCAGTTGCAAACTCCACTCCATACATGTATATGGAAGTACAAGCTCCAAATCGGTTTTACAGTGAAAACTGCAGGAACTTCAAACCGGCACTAGGAAACAGACTGAGAAACCAGAGTAAAAGTTTCTCCTGCAACCCGTTCACTTTGTGCTAGATGAACGAACGTCTCTCCACATGCTCAGTTCTGAAAGATAAGTGTGTGTGAAAGCCGTCCTTCACCTAGCTTGTTGGGAACACAAAGTTTCTCTTCAGTTGCAAACTCCACTCCATACATATACATGTTGAGGTACTAGCTCCAACTCGGTTTTACAGTGAAAACTGCAGGAACTTCAAACCGGCACTAGGAAACAGACTGAGAAACCAGAGTAAAAGTTTCCCCTGCAAACCGTTCCCTTTGTGCTTGATGAACGAACGTCTCTCCACATGCTCAGTTCTGACCGATAAGTGTGTGTGAAAGCCGTACTTCACCTAGCTTGTTGGGAACACAAAGTTTCTCTTCAGTTGCAAAATCCACTCCATATATATATATGGGGAGGTACTAGCTCCATCTCGGTTTTATTTTGAAAACTGCAGGAAATTCAAACCGGCACTAGGAACCAGACTGAGAAACCAGAGTAATAGTTTCTCCTGCAACCCGTTCCCTTTGTGCTAGATGAACGAACGTCTCTCCACATGCTCAGTTCTGAGAGATAAGTTTTTGTGAAAGCCGTACTTCACCTAGCTTGTTGGGAAGACAAAGTTTCTCTTCAGTTGCAAACTCCACTCCATACATATATATGGGGAGGTACTAGCTTAAACTCGGTTTTAGAGTGAAAACTGCAGGAACTTCAAACCGGCACTAGGAAACAGACTGAGAAACCAGAGTAAAAGTTTCTCCTGCAAACCGTTCCCTTTGTGCTAGATGAACGAACGTATCTCCAGATGCTCAGTTCTGAGAGATAAGTGTGTGTGAAAGCCGTCCTTCACCTGGCTTGTTGGGAACACAAAGTTTTCCTTCAGTTGCAAACTCCACTCCATACATATACATGTTGAGGTACTAGCTCCAACTCTGTTTTACAGTGAAAACTGCAGGAACTTCAAACCGGCACTAGGAAACAGACTGAGAAATCAGAGTAAAAGTTTCCCCTGCAAACCGTTCCCTTTGTGCTAGATGAACGAACGTCTCTCCACATGTTCAGTTCAGACCGATAAGTGTGTGTGAAAGCCGTCCTTCACCTAGCTTCTTGGGAACACAAAGTTACTTTTCAGTTGCAAACTCCACTCCATATATATATATATGGGGAGGTACTAGCTCCATCTCGGTTTTACTTTGAAAACTGCAGGAACTTCAAACCGGCACTAAGAACCAGACTGAGAAACCAGAGTAATAGTTTCTCCTGTAACCCGTTCCCTTTGTGCTGGATGAACGAACGTCTCTCCACATGCTCAGTTCTGAGAGATAAGTTTTTTTGAAAGCCGTCCTTCACCTAGCTTGTTGGGAACACAAAGTTTCTCTTCAGTTGCAAACTCCACTCCATACATATATATGGGGAAGTACTAGCTCCAACTCGGTTTTACAGTGAAAACTGCAGGAACTTCAAACCGGCACTAGGAAACAGACTGAGAAACCAGAGTAAAAGTTTCTCCTGGAAACCGTTCCCTTTGTGCTAGATGAACGAACGTATCTCCAGATGCTCAGTTCTGAGAGATAAGTGTGTGTGAAAGCCGTCCTTCACCTTGCTTGTTGGGAACACAAAGTTTCTCTTCAGCTGCAAACTCCACTCCATACATATACATGGGGAGGTACTAGCTCCAACTCGGTTTTACAGTGAAAACTGCAGGATCTTCAAACCGGCACTAGGAAACAGACTGAGAAGGCAGAGTAAAAGTTTCTCCTGCAACCCGTTCCCTTTGTGCTAGATGAACGAACGTCTCTCCACATGCTCAGTTCTGAGAGATAAGTGTGTGTGAAAGCCGTCCTTCAACTAGCTTGTTGGGAACACAAAGATTCTATTCAGTTGCAAACTCCACTCCATACATATATATGGGGAGGTACTAGCTCCAACTCGGTTTTACAGTGAAAACTGCAGGAACTTCTAAACCGGCACTAAGAAACAGACTGAGAAACCAGAGTAAAAGTTTCTCCTGCAACCCGTTCCCTTTGTGCTAGATGAACGAACGTCTCTCCACATGCTCAGTTCTGAGAGATAAGTGTGTGTCAAAGCCGTCCTTCACCTAGCTTGTTGGGAACACAAAGTTTCTCTTCAGTTGCAAATTCCACTCCATACATATATATGGGGAGGTACTAGCTCCAATTCGGTTTTACAGTGAAAACTGCAGGAACTTCAAACCGGCACTAGGAAACAGACTGAGAAAGCAGAGTAAAAGTTTCTCCTAAAACCCGTTCCCTTTGTGCTAGATGAACGAACGTCTCTCCACATGCTCAGTTCTGAGAGTTAAGTGTGTGTGAAAGCCGTCCTTCAACTAGCTTGTTGGGAACACAAAGTTTCTCTTCAGTTGCAAACTCCACTCCATACATATATATGGGGAGGTACTAGCTCCAACTCGGTTTTACAGTGAAAACTGCAGGAACTTCAAACCGGCACTAGGAAACAGACTGAGAAACCACAGTAAAAGTTTCTCCTGCAACCCATTCCCTTTGGCTAGATGAAAGAACGTCTCTCCACATGCTCAGTTCTGAGAGATAAGTGTGTGTCAAAGCCGTCCTTCACCTAGCTTGTTGGGAACACAAAGTTTCTCTTCATTTCCCAACTCCATACCATACATATATATGGGGTGGTACTAGCTCCAACACGGTTTTACAGTGAAAACTGCAGGAACTTCAAACCGGCACTAGGAAACAAACTGAGAATCCGGAGTAAAAGTTTCCCCTGCAAACGGTTCCTTTTGTGCTAGATGAAAGAACGTCTCTACACATTCTCAGTTCTGACTGATAAGTGTGTGTGAAAGCCGTCCTTCACCTAGATTGTTGGGAACACAAAGTTTCTCTACAGTTGCAAACTCCACTCCATACATATATATAGGGAGGTACTAGCTCCAACTCTGTTTTACAGTGAAAACTGTAGGAACTTCAAACCGGCACTAGGAAACAGACTGAGAAACCAGAGTAAAAGTTTCTCCTGCAACCAGTTCCCTTTATGCTAGATGAACGAACGTCTCTCCACATGCTCAGTTCTGAGAGATAAGTGTGTGTGAAAGCCGTCCTTCACCTAGCTTGTTGGGAACACAAAGTTTCTCTTCAGTTGCAAATTCCAATCCATACATATATATGGGGAGGTACTAGCTCCTATTCGGTATTACAGTGAAAACTGCAGGAACTTCAAACCGGCACTAGGAAACAGACTGAGAAACCAGAGTAAAAGTTTCCCCTGCAAACCGTTCCCTTTGTGCTAGATGAACGAACGTCTCTTCACATGCTCGGTTCTGAGAGATAAGTGTGTGTGAAAGCCGTCCTTCACATAGCTTGTTGGGAACACAAAGTTTCTCTTCAGTTGCAAACTCCACTCCATACATGTATATGGAAGTACAAGCTCCAAATCGGTTTTACAGTGAAAACTGCAGGAACTTCAAACCGGCACTAGGAAACAGACTGAAAAACCAGAGTAAAAGTTTTTCCTGCAACCCGTTCCCTTTGTGCTAGATGAACGAACGTCTCTCCACATGCTCAGTTCTGAGAGATAAGTGTGTGTGAAAGCCGTCCTTCACCTAGCTTGTTGGGAACACAAAGTTTCTCTTCTGTTGCAAACTCCACTCCATACATATACATGTTGAGGTACTAGCTCCAACTCGGTTTTACAGTGAAAACTGCAGGAACTTCAAACCGGCACTAGGAAACAGACTGAGAAACCAGAGTAAAAGTTTCCCCTGCAAACCGTTCCCTTTGTGCTAGATGAAAGAACGTCTCTCCACATGCTCAGTTCTGACCGATAAGTGTGTGTGAAAGCCGTCCTTCACTTAGCTTTTTGGGAACACAAAGTTTCTCTTCAGTTGCAAACTCCACTCCATATATATATATGGGGAGGTACTAGCTGCATCTCGGTTTTACTTTGAAAAATGCAGGAACTTCAAACCGGCACTAGGAACCAGACTGAGAAACCAGAGTAAAAGTTTCTCCTGCAACCCGTTCCCTTTCTGCTAGATGAACGAACGTCTCTCCACATGCTCAGTTCTGAGAGATAAGTTTTTGTGAAAGCCGTCCTTCACCTAGCTTGTTGGGAACACAAAGTTTCTCTTCAGTTGCAAACTCCACTCCATACATATATATGGGGAGGTACTAGCTCCAACTCGGTTTTACAGTGAAAACTGCAGGAACTTCAAAACGGCACTAGGAAACAGACTGAGAAACCAGAGTAAAAGTTTCTCCTGCAAACCGTTCCCTTTTTGCTAGATGAACGAACGTATCTCCAGATGCTCAGTTCTGAGGGATAAGTGTGTGTGAAAGCCGTCCTTCACCTAGCTTGTTGGGAACACAAAGTTTCTCTTCAGTTGCAAATTCCAATCCATACATATATATGGGGAGGTACTAGCTCCAATTCGGTATTACAGTGAAAAATGCAGGAACTTCAAACCGGCACTAGGAAACAGACGGAGAAACCAGAGTAAAAGTTTCTCCTGCAACCCGTTCCTTTTGTGCTAGATGAACGAATGTCTCTTCACATGCTCGGTTCTGAGAGATAAGTGTGTGTGAAAGCCGTCCTTCACCTAGCTTGTTGGGAACACAAAGTTTCTCTTCAGTTGCAAACTCCATTCCATACATGTATATGGAAGTACAAGCACCAAATCGGTTTTACAGTGAAAACTGCAGGAACTTCAAACCGGCACTAGGAAACAAACTGAGAAACCGGAGTAAAAGTTTCCCCTGCAAACCGTTCCCTTTGTGCTACATGAACGAACGTCTCTCCACATGCTCAGTACTGACAGATAAGTGTGTGTGAATGCCGTCCTTCACCTAGCTTGTTGGGAACACAAAGTTTCTCTTCAGTTGCAAACTCCACTCCATATATGTATATGGAAGTACAAGCTCCAAATCGGTTTTACAGTGAAAACTGCAGGAAATTCAAACCGGCACTAGGAAACAGACTGAGAAACCAGAGTAAAAGTTTCTCCTGCAACCCGTTCCCTTTGTGCTAGATGAACGAACGTCTCTCCACATGCTCAGTTCTGAGAGATAAGTGTGTGTGAAAGCCGTCCTTCACCTAGCTTGTTGGGAACACAAAGTTTCTCTTCAGTTGCAAACTCCACTCCATACATATACATGTTGAGGTACTAGCTCCAACTCGGTTTTACAGTGAAAACTGCAGGAACTTCAAACCGGCACTAGGAAACAGACTGAGAAACCAGAGTAAAAGTTTCCCCTGCAAACCGTTCCCTTTGTGCTAGATGAACGAACGTCTCTCCACATGCTCAGTTCTGACCGTTAAGTGTGTGTGAAAGCCGTCCTTCACCTAGCTTGTTGGGAACACAAAGATTCTATTCAGTTGTAAACTCCACTCCATACATATATATGGGGATGTACAAGCTCCAACTCGGTTTTACAGTGAAAACTGCAGGAACTTCAAACCGGCACTAGGAAACAGACTGGGAAACCAGAGTAAAATTTTCCCCTGCAACCCGTTCCCTTTGTGCTAGATGAACGAACGTCTCTCCACATGCTCAGTTCTGAGAGATCAGTGTGTGTCAAAGCCGTCCTTCACCTAGCTTGTTGGGAACAAAAAGTTTCTCTTCATTTCCCAACTACATTCCATACATATATATGGGGTTGTACTAGCTCCAACTCGGTTTTACAGTGAAAACTGCAGGAACTTCAAACCGGCACTAGGAAACAAACTGAGAAACCGGAGTAATAGTTTCCCCTGCAAACCGTTCCCTTTGTGCTAGATGAACGAACGTCTCTCCACATGCTCAGTTCTGACAGATAAGTGTGTGTGAAAGCCGTCCTTCACCTAGCTTGTTGGGAACACAAAGTTTCTCTTCAGTTGCAAACTCCACTCCATACATGTATATGGAAGTACAAGCTCCAAATCGATTTTACAGTGAAAACTGCAGGAACTTCAAACCGGCACTAGGAAACAGACTGAGAAACCAGAGTAAAAGTTTCTCCTGCAACCCGTTCCCTTTGTGCTAGATGAACGAACGTCTCTCCACATGCTCAGTTCTGAGAGATAAGTGTGTGTGAAAGCCGTCCTTCACCTAGCTTGTTGGGAACACAAAGTTTCTCTTCAGTTGCAAACTCCACTCCATACATATACATGTTGAGGTACTAGCTCCAACTCGGTTTTACAGTGAAAACTGCAGGAACTTCAAACCGGCACTAGGAAACAGACTGAGAAACCAGAGTAAAAGTTTCCCCTGCAAACCGTTCCCTTTGTGCTAGATGAACGAACGTCTCTCCACATGCTCAGTTCTGACCGTTAAGTGTGTGTGAAAGCCGTCCTTCACCTAGCTTGTTGGGAACACAAAGATTCTATTCAGTTGTAAACTCCACTCCATACATATATATGGGGATGTACAAGCTCCAACTCGGTTTTACAGTGAAAACTGCAGGAACTTCAAACCGGCACTAGGAAACAGACTGGGAAACCAGAGTAAAAGTTTCCCCTGCAACCCGTTCCCTTTGTGCTAGATGAACGAACGTCTCTCCACATGCTCAGTTCTGAGGGATCAGTGTGTGTCAAAGCCGTCCTTCACCTAGCTTGTTGGGAACACAAAGTTTCTCTTCATTTCCCAACTCCATTCCATACATATATATGGGGTTGTACTAGCTCCAACTCGGTTTTACAGTGAAAAATGCAGGAACTTCAAACCGGCACTAGGAAACAAACTGAGAAACCGGAGTAATAGTTTCCCCTGCAAACCGTTCCCTTTGTGCTAGATGAACGAACGTCTCTCCACATGCTCAGTTCTGACAGATAAGTGTGTGTGAAAGCCGTCCTTCACCTAGCTTGTTGGGAACACAAAGTTTCTCTTCAGTTGCAAACTCCACTCCATACATGTATATGGAAGTACAAGCTCCAAATCGATTTTACAGTGAAAACTGCAGGAACTTCAAACCGGCACTAGGAAACAGACTGAGAAACCAGAGTAAAAGTTTCTCCTGCAACCCGTTCCCTTTGTGCTAGATGAACGAACGTCTCTCCACATGCTCAGTTCTGAGAGATAAGTGTGTGTGAAAGCCGTCCTTCACCTAGCTTGTTGGGAACACAAAGTTTCTCTTGAGTTGCAAACTCCACTCAATACATATACATGTTGAGGTACTAGCTCCAACTCGGTTTTACAGTGAAAACTGCAGGAACTTCAAACCGGCACTAGGAAACAGACTGAGAAACCAGAGTAAAAGTTTCCCCTGCAAACCGTTCCCTTTGTGCTAGATGAACGAACGTCTCTCCACATGCTCAGTTCTGACCGATAAGTGTGTGTGAAAGCCGTCCTTCACCTAGCTTGTTGGGAACACAAAGTTTCTCTTCAGTTGCAAAATCCACTCCATATATATATATGGGGAGGTACTAGCTCCATCTCGGTTTTATTTTGAAAACTGCAGGAAATTCAAACCGGCACTAGGAACCAGACTGAGAAACCAGAGTAATAGTTTCTCCTGCAACCCGTTCCCTTTGTGCTAGATCAACGAACGTCTCTCCACATGCTCAGTTCTGAGAGATAAGTTTTTGTGAAAGCCATACTTCACCTAGCTTGTTGGGAACACAAAGTTTCTCTTCAGTTGCAAACTCCACTCCATACATATATATGGGGAGGTACTAGCTTAAACTCGGTTTTACAGTGAAAACTGCAGGAACTTCAAACCGGCACTAGGAAACAGACTGAGAAACCAGAGTAAAAGTTTCTCCTGCAAACCGTTCCCTTTGTGCTAGATGAACGAACGTATCTCCAGATGCTCAGTTCTGAGAGATAAGTGTGTGTGAAAGCCGTCCTTCACCTGGCTTGTTGGGAACACAAAGTTTTCCTTCAGTTGCAAACTCCACTCCATACATATACATGTTGAGGTACTAGCTCCAACTCTGTTTTACAGTGAAAACTGCAGGAACTTCAAACCGGCACTAGGAAACAGACTGAGAAATCAGAGTAAAAGTTTCCCCTGCAAACCGTTCCCTTTGTGCTAGATGAACGAACGTCTCTCCACATGTTCAGTTCTGACCGATAAGTGTGTGTGAAAGCCGTCCTTCACCTAGCTTGTTGGGAACACAAAGTTTCTTTTCAGTTGCAAACAACACTCCATATATATATATATGGGGAGGTACTAGCTCCATCTCGGTTTTACTTTGAAAACTGCAGGAACTTCAAACCGGCACTAAGAACCAGACTGAGAAACCAGAGTAATAGTTTCTCCTGTAACCCGTTCCCTTTGTGCTGGATGAACGAACGTCTCTCCACATGCTCAGTTCTGAGAGATAAGTTTTTTTGAAAGCCGTCCTTCACCTAGCTTGTTGGGAACACAAAGTTTCTCTTCAGTTGCAAACTCCACTCCATACATATATATGGGGAAGTTCTAGCTCCAACTCGGTTTTACAGTGAAAACTGCAGGAACTTCAAACCGGCACTAGGAAACAGACTGAGAAACCAGAGTAAAAGTTTCTCCTGGAAACCGTTCCCTTTGTGCTAGATGAACGAACGTATCTCCAGATGCTCAGTTCTGAGGGATAAGTGTGTGTGAAAGCCGTCCTTCACCTTGCTTGTTGGGAACACAAAGTTTCTCTTCAGTTGCAAACTCCACTCCATACATATACATGGGGAGGTACTAGCTCCAACTCGGTTTTACAGTGAAAACTGCAGGATTTTCAAACCGGCACTAGGAAACAGACTGAGAAGGCAGAGTAAAAGTTTCTCCTGCAACCCGTTCCCTTTGTGCTAGATGAACGAACGTCTCTCCACATGCTCAGTTCTGAGAGATAAGTGTGTGTGAAAGCCGTACTTCAAATAGCTTGTTGGGAACACAAAGTTTCTCTTCAGTTGCAAATTCCACTCCATACATATATATGGGGAGGTACTAGCTGCAATTCGGTTTTACAGTGAAAACTGCAGGAACTTCAAACCGGCACTAGGAAACAGAATGAGAAGGCAGAGTAAAAGTTTCTCCTGCAACCCGTTCCTTTTGTGCTAGATGAACGAACGTCTCTCCACATGCTCAGTTCTGAGAGATAAGTGTGTGTGAAAGCCGTCCTTCACCTAGCTTGTTGGGAACACAAAGTTTCTCTTCAGTTGCAAACTCCACTCCATACATATACATGTTGAGGTACTAGCTCCAACTCGGTTTTACAGTGAAAACTGCAGGAACTTCAAACCGGCACTAGGAAACAGACTGAGAAACCAGAGTAAAAGTTTCCCCTGCAAACCGTTCCCTTTGTGCTAGATGAAAGAACGTCTCTCCACATGCTCAGTTCTGACCGATAAGTGTGTGTGAAAGCCGTCCTTCACCTAGCTTTTTGGGAACACAAAGTTTCTCTTCAGTTGCAAACTTCACTCCATATATATATATGGGGAGGTACTAGCTCCATCTCGGTTTTACTTTGAAAACTGCAGGAACTTCAAACCGGCACTAGGAACCAGACTGAGAAACCAGAGTAAAAGTTTCTCCTGCAACCCGTTCCCTTTCTGCTAGATGAACGAACGTCTCTCCACATGCTCAGTTCTGAGAGATAAGTTTTTGTGAAAGCCGTCCTTCACCTAGCTTGTTGGGAACACAAAGTTTCTCTTCAGTTGCAAACTCCACTCCATACATATATATGGGGAGGTACTAGCTCCAACTCGGTTTTACAGTGAAAACTGCAGGAACTTCAAAACGGCACTAGGAAACAGACTGAGAAACCAGAGTAAAAGTTTCTCCTGCAAACCGTTCCCTTTTTGCTAGATGAACGAACGTATCTCCAGATGCTCAGTTCTGAGGGATAAGTGTGTGTGAAAACCGTCCTTCACCTAGCTTGTTGGGAACACAAAGTTTCTCTTCAGTTGCAAATTCCAATCCATACATATATATGGGGAGGTACTAGCTCCAATTCGGTATTACAGTGAAAACTGCAGGAACTTCAAACCGGCACTAGGAAACAGACTGAGAAGGCAGAGTAAAAGTTTCTCCTGCATCCCGTTCCCTTTGTGCTAGATGAACGAATGTCTCTTCACATGCTCGGTTCTGAGAGATAATTGTGTGTGAAAGCCGTCCTTCACCTAGCTTGTTGGGACCACAAAGTTTCTCTTCAGTTGCAAATTCCACTCCATACATATACATGTTGAGGTACTAGCTCCAACTCGGTTTTACAGTGAAAACTGCAGGAACTTCAAACCGGCACTAGGAAACAGACTGAGAAACCAGAGTAAAAGTTTCTCCTGCAACCCGTTCCCTTTGTTCTAGATGAACGAACGTCTCTCCACATGCTCAGTTCTGAGAGATAAGTGTGTGTCAAAGCCGTACTTCATCTAGCTTGTTGGGAACACAAAGTTTCTCTTCATTTCCCAACTCCATTCTTTACATATATATGGGGTGGTACTAGCTCCAACTCGGTTTTACAGTGAAAACTGCAGGAACTTCAAACCGGCACTAGGAAACAGACTGAGAGACCGGAGTAAAAGTTTCCCCTGCAAACCGTTCCCTTTGTGCTAGATGAACGAACGTCTCTCCACATGCTCAGTTCTGACAGATAAGTGTGTGTGAAAGCCGTCCTTCACCTAGCTTGTTGGGAACACAAAGTTTCTCTTCAGTTGCAAACTCCACTCCATACATATATATGAGGAGGTACTAGCTCCAACTCTGTTTTACAGTGAAAACTGCAGGAACTTCAAACCGGCACTAGGAAACAGACTGAGAATCCAGAGTAAAAGTTTCTCCTGCAACCCGTTCCCTTTATGCTAGATGAACGAACGTCTCTCCACATGCTCAGTTCTGAGAGATAAGTGTGTGTGAAAGCCGTCCTTCACCTAGCTTGTTGGGAAAACAAAGTTTCTCTTAAGTTGCAAACTCCACTCCATATATATATATGGGGAGGTACTAGCTCCAACTCGGTTTTACAGTGAAAACTGCAGGATCATCTAACCGGCACTAGGAAACAGACTGAGAAACCAGAGTAAAAGTTTCTCCTGCAACCCGTTCCATTTGTGCTAGTTGAACGAACGTATCTCCAGATGCTCAGTTCTGAGAGATAAGTTTGTGTGAAAGCCGTCCTTCACCTTGCTTGTTGGGAACACAAAGTTTCTATTCAGTTGCAAACTCCACTCCATTCATATACATGATGATGTACTAGCTCCAATTCGGTTTTACAGTGAAAACTGCAGGATCTTCAAAACGGCTCTAGGAAACAGACTGAGAAACCAGAGTAAAAGTTTCACCTGCAACACGTTCCCATTTTGTTCGATGAACGAACGTCTCTCCAGATGCTCAGTTCTGAGAGATAAGTGTGTGTGAAAGCGGTCCTTCACCTAGCTTGTTGGGAACACAAAGTTTCTCTTCAGTTGCAAACTCCACTCCATACATATATATGGGGAAGTAGTAGCTCCAACTCGGTTTTACAGTGAAAACTGCAGGAATTTCAAACCGGCACTAGGAAACAGACTGGGAAACCATAGCAAAAGTTTCTCCTGCAACCCGTTCCAATTGTGCTAGATGAACGAACGTCTCTCCACATGCTCGGTTCTGAGATATAAGTGTGTGTGAAAGCCGTCCTTCATCTAGCTTGTTGGGAACACAAAGTTTCTCTTCAGTTGCAAATTCCAATCCATAAATATATTTGAGGAGGTACTAGCTCCAATTCGGTTTTACAGTGAAAACTGCAGGAACTTCAAACCGGCACTAGGAAACAGACTGAGAAACCAGAGTAAACGTTTCCCCCGCAAACCGTTCCCTTTGTGCTAGATGAACGAACTTCTCTCCACATGCTCAGTTCTGACAGATAAGTGTGTGTGAAAGCCGTCCTTCACCTAGCTTGTTGGGAACACAAAGTTTCTCTTCAGTTGCAAACTCCAATCCATATATATATATGGGGAGGTACTAGCTCCATCTCGAATTACAGTGAAAACTGCAGAACTTCAAACCGGCACTAGGAACCAGACTGAGAATCCAGAGTAAAAGTTTCTCCTGCAACCCGTTCCCTTTGTGCTAGATGAACGAACGTATCTCCAGATGCTCAGTTCTGAGAGATAAGTGTGTGTGAAAGCCGTCCTTCACCTTGCTTGTTGGGAACACAAAGTTTCTCTTCAGTTGCAAACTCCACTCCATACATGTACATGGGGAGGTACTAGATCCAACTCGGTTTTACAGTGAAAACTGCAGGATCTTCAAACCGGCACTAGGAAACAGACTGAGAAACCAGAGTAAAAGTTTCTCCTGCAACCCGTTCCCTTTGTGCTAGATGAACGAACGTCTCTCCAGAGGCTCAGTTCTGAGAGATAATTGTGTGTGAAAGCCGTCCTTCACCTAGCTTGTTGGGAACACAAAGTTTCTCTTCAGTTGCAAATTCCACTCCATACATATATATGGGGAGGTACTAGCTCCAATTCGGTTTTACAGTGAAAACTGCAGGAACTTCAAACCGGCACTAGGAAACAGACTGAGAAAGCAGAGTAAAAGTTTCTCCTGCAACCCGTTCCCTTTGTGCTAGATGAACGAACGTCTCTCCACATGCTCAGTTCTGAGAGATAAGTGTGTGTGAAAGCCGTTCTTCAACTAGCTTGTTGGGAACACAAAGATTCTATTCAGTTGCAAACTCCACTCCATACATATATATGGGGAGGTACTAGCTCCAACTCGGTTTTACAGTGAAAACTGCAGGAACTTCAAACCGGCACTAGGAAACAGACTGAGAAACCAGAGTAAAAGTTTCTCCTGCAACCCGTTCCCTTTGTGCTAGATGAACGAACGTCTCTCCACATGCTCAGTTCTGAGAGATAATTGTGTGTCAAAGCCGTCCTTCACCTAGCTTGTTGGGAACACAAAGTTTCTCTTCATTTCCCAACTCCATTCCATACATATATATGGGGTGGTACTAGCTCCAACTCGGTTTTACAGTGAAAACTGCAGGAACTTCAAACCGGCACTAGGAAACAGACTGAGAAACCGGAGTAAAAGTTTCCCCTGCAAACCGTTCCCTTTGTGCTAGATGAACGAACGTCTCTCCACATGCTCAGTTCTGACATATAAGTGTGTGTGAAAGACGTCTTTCACCTAGCTTGTTGGGAACACAAAGTTTCTCTTCAGTTGCAAACTCCTCTCCATATATATATATGGGGAGGTACTAGCTCCAACTCTGTTTTACAGTGAAAACTGCAGGAACTTCAAACCGGCACTAGGAAACAGACTGAGAAACCAGAGTAAATGTTTCTCCTGCAACCCGTTCCCTTTATGCTAGATGAACGAACGTCTCTCCAGATGCTCAGTTCTGAGAGATAAGTGTGTGTGAAAGCCGTCCTTCAACTTGCTTGTTGGGAACACAAAGTTTCTCTTCAGTTGCAAACTCCACTCCATACATATACATGGGGAGGTACTAGCTCCAACTCGGTTTTACAGTGAAAACTGCAGGAACTTCAAACCGGCACTAGGAAACAGACTGAGAAAGTAGAGCAAAAGTTTCTCCTGCAACCCGTTCCAATTGTGCTAGATGAACGAACGTCTCTCCACATGCTCGGTTCTGAGACATAAATGTGTGTGAAAGCGGTCCTTCACCTAGCTTGTTGGGAACACAAAGTTTCTCTTCAGTTGCAAATTCCAATCCATAAATATATATGGGGAGGTACTAGCTCCAATTCGGTTTTACAGTGAAAACTGCAGGAACTTCAAACCGGCACTAGGAAACAGACTGAGAAGCCAGAGTAAAAGTTTCCCCTGCAAACCGTTCCCTTTGTGCTAGATGAACGAACGTCTCTCCACATGCTCGGTTCTGAGAGATAAGTGTGTGTGAAAGCCGTCCTTCACCTAGCTTGTTGGGAACACAAAGTTTCCCTTCAGTTGCAAACTCCAATCCATACATGTATATGGAAGTACAAGCTCCAACTCGGTTTAACAGTGAAAACT
This sequence comes from Camelus bactrianus, assembly GCF_048773025.1. NCBI lineage: Eukaryota > Metazoa > Chordata > Mammalia > Artiodactyla > Camelidae > Camelus > Camelus bactrianus. The sequence continues at coordinate 4,370,785 of NC_133566.1, forward strand.
GCAGGAACTTCAAACCGACACTAGGAAACAGACTGAGAAACCAGAGTAAAAGTTTCTCCTGCAACCCGTTCCCTTTGTGCTAGATGAAAGAACGTCTCTCCACATGCTCAGTTCTGAGAGATAAGTGTGTGTCAAAGCCGTCCTTCACCTAGCTTGTTGGGAACACATAGTTTCTCTTCATTTCCCAACTCCATTCCATACATATATATGGGGAGGTAAAAGCTCCAACTCGGTTTTACACTGAAAACTGCAGGAACTTCAAACCGGCACTAGGAAACAGACTGAGAAACCAGAGTAAAAGTTTCCCCCGCAAACCGTTCCATTTGTGCTAGATGAACGAACGTCTCTCCACATGCTCAGTTCTGACAGATAAGTGTGAGTGAAAGCCGTCCTTCACCTAGCTTGTTGGGAACACAAAGTTTCTCTTCAGTTGCAAACTCCACTCCATATATATATATGGGGAGGTACTAGCTCCAACTAGGTTTTACAGTGAAACTGCAGGAACTTCAAACCGGCTCTGGAAACAGACTGAGAAACCAGAGTAAAAGTTTCTCCTGCAACCCGTTCCCTTTGAGGCAGATGAACGAACGTCTCTCCACATGCTCAGTTCTGAGAGATAAGTGTGTGTGAAAGCCGTCCTTCACCTAGCTTGTTGGGAACACAAAGTTTCTCTTCAGTTGCAAACTCCACTCCATACATATATATGGGTAGGTACTAGCTATAACTCGGTATTACAGTGAAAACTGCAGGAACTTCAAACCGGCACTAGGAAACAGACTGAGAAACCAGAGTAAAAGTTTCTCCTGCAACCCGTTCCCTTTGTGCTAGATGAACGAACGTCTCTCCACATGCTCAGTTCTGAGAGATATTTGTGTGTCAAAGCCGTCCTTCACCTAGCTTGTTGGGAACACAAAGTTTCTCTTCATTTCCCAACTCCATTCCATACATATATATGGGGTGGTACTAGCTCCAACTCGGTTTTACAGTGAAAACTGCAGGAACATCAAACCGGCACTAGGAAACAGACTGAGAAGCCAGAGTAAAATTTTCCCCTGCAAACCGTTCCCTTTGTGCTAGATGAACGAACGTCTCTCCACATGCTCAGTTCTGACAGATAAGTGTGTGTGAAAGCCGTCCTTCACCTAGCTTGTTGGGAACACAAAGTTTCTCTTCAGTTGCAAACTCCACTCCATACATATATATGGGGAGGTACTAGCTCCAACTCTGTTTTACAGTGAAAACTGCAGGAACTTCAAACCGGCACTAGGAAACAGACTGAGAAAGCAGAGTAAAAATTTCTCCTGCAACCCGTTCCCTTTGTGCTAGATGAACGAAGTCTCTCCACATGCTCAGTTCTGAGAGACAAGTGTGTGTGAAAGCCGTCCTTCAACAAGCTTGTTGGGAACACAAAGATTCTATTCAGTTGCAAACTCCACTCCATACATATATATGGGGAGGTACTAGCTCCAACTCGGTTTTACAGTGAAAACTGCAGGAACTTCAAACCGGCACTAGGAAACAGACTGAGAAACCAGAGTAAAGTTTCTCCTGCAACCCGTTCCTTTTGTGCTAGATGAACGAACGTCTCTCCACATGCTCAGTTCTGAGAGATAAGTGTGTGTGAAAGCCGTCCTTCACCTAGCTTGTTGGGACCACAAAGTTTCTCTTCAGTTGCAAATTCCACTCCATACATATAAATGTTGAGGTACTAGCTCCAACTCGGTTTTACAGTGAAAACTGCAGGAACTTCAAACCGGCACTAGGAAACAGACTGAGAAACCAGAGTAAAAGTTTCTCCTGCAACCCGTTCCCTTTGTGCTAGATGAACGAACGTCTCTCCACATGCTCAGTTCTGAGAGATAAGTGTGTGTCAAAGCCGTACTTCATCTAGCTTGTTGGGAACACAAAGTTTCTCTTCATTTCCCAACTCCATTCCTTACATATATATGGGGTGGTACTAGCTCCAAATCGGTTTTACAGTGAAAACTGCAGGAACTTCAAACCGGCACTAGGAAACAGACTGAGAGACCGGAGTAAAAGTTTCCCCTGCAAACCGTTCCCTTTGTGCTAGATGAACGAACGTCTCTCCACATGCTCAGTTCTGACAGATAAGTGTGTGTGAAAGCCGTCCTTCACCTAGCTTGTTGGGAACACAAAGTTTCTCTTCAGTTGCAAACTCCACTCCATACATATATATGGGGAGGTACTAGCTCCAACTCTGTTTTACATTGAAAACTGCAGGAACTTCAAACCGGCACTAGGAAACAGACTGAGAAACCAGAGTAAAAGTTTCTCCTGCAACCCGTTCCCTTTATGCTAGATGAACGAACGTCTCTCCACATGCTCAGTTCTGAGAGATAAGTGTGTGTGAAAGCCGTCCTTCACCTAGCTTGTTGGGAACACAAAGTTTCTCTTCAGTTGCAAACTCCACTCCATATATATATATGGGGAGGTACTAGCTCCAACTCGGTTTTACAGTGAAAACTGCAGGATCATCTAACCGGCACTAGGAAACAGACTGAGAAACCAGAGTAAAAGTTTCTCCTGCAACCCGTTCCATTTGTGCTAGTTGAACGAACGTATCTCCAGATGCTCAGTTCTGAGAGATAATTTTGAGTGAAAGCCGTCCTTCACCTTGCTTGTTGGGAACACAAAGTTTCTATTCAGTTGCAAACTCCACTCCATTCATATACATGGGGATGTACTAGCTCCAATTCGGTTTTACAGTGAAAACTGCAGGATCTTCAAAACGGCTCTAGGAAACAGACTGAGAAACCAGAGTAAAAGTTTCACCTGCAACACGTTCCCATTGTGTTCGATGAACGAACGTCTCTCCAGATGCTCAGTTCTGAGAGATAAGTGTGTGTGAAAGCGGTCCTTCACCTAGCTTGTTGGGAACACAAAGTTTCTCTTCAGTTGCAAACTCCACTCCATACATATATATGGGGAAGTACTAGCTCCAACTCGGTTTTACAGTGAAAACTGCAGGAATTTCAAACCGGCACTAGGAAACAGACTGGGAAACCATAGCAAAAGTTTCTCCTGCAAACCGTTCCAATTGTGCTAGATGAACGAACGTCTCTCCACATGCTCGGTTCTGAGATATAAGTGTGTGTGAAAGCCGTCCTTCATCTAGCTTGTTGGGAACACAAAGTTTCTCTTCAGTTGCAAATTCCAATCCATAAATATATTTGAGGAGGTACTAGCTCCAATTCGGTTTTACAGTGAAAACTGCAGGAACTTCAAACCGGCACTAGGAAACAGACTGAGAAACCAGAGTAAAGTTTCCACTGCAAACCGTTCCCTTTGTGCTAGATGAACGAACGTCTCTCCACAAGCTCGGTTCTGAGAGATAAGTGTGTGTGAAAGCCGTCCTTCACCTAGCTTGTTGGGATCACAAAGTTTCTCTTCAGTTGCAAACTCCAATCCATACATGTATATGGAAGTACAAGCTCCAACTCGGTTTAACAGTGAAAACTGCAGGAACTTCAAACCGGCACTAGGAAACAGACTGAGAAACCAGAGTAAAAGTTTTTCCTGCAACCCGTTCCCTTTGTGCTAGATGAACGAACGTCTCTCCACATGCTCAGTTCTGAGAGATAAGTGTGTTTCAAAGCCGTCCTTCACCTAGCTTGTTGGGAACACAAAGTTTCTCTTCATTTCCCAACTCCATTCCATACATATATATGGGGAGGTACAAGCTCCAACTCGGTTTTACAGTGAAAACTGCAGGAACTTCAAACCGGCACTAGGAAACAGACTGAGAAACCAGAGTTAACGTTTCCCCCGCAAACCGTTCCCTTTGTGCTAGATGAACGAAATTCTCTCCACATGCTCAGTTCTGACAGATAAGTGTGTGTGAAAGCCGTCCTTTACCTAGCTGGTTGGGAACACAAAGTTTCTCTTCAGTTGCAAACTCCACTCCATATATATATATGGGGAGGTACTAGCTCCATCTCGGTTTTACAGTGAAAACTGCAGAACTTCAAACCGGCACTAGGAAACAGACTGAGAAACCAGAGTAAAAGTTTCTCCTGCAACCCGTTCCCTTTGAGGCAGATGAACGAACGTCTCTCCACATGCTCAGTTCTGAGAGATAAGTGTGTGTGAAAGCCGTCCTTCACCTAGCTTGTTGGGAACACAAAGTTTCTCTTCAGTTGCAAACTCCACTCCATAAATATATATGGGGAGGTACTAGCTCCAACTCGGTTTTACAGTGAAAACTGCAGGAACTTCAAACCGGCACTAGGAAACAGACTGAGAAACCAGAGTAAAAGTTTCTCCTGCAAACCGTTCCCTTTGTGCTAGATGAACGAACGTATCTCCAGATGCTCAGTTCTGAGAGATAAGTGTGTGTGAAAGCCGTCCTTCACATTGCTTGTTGGGAACACAAAGTTTCTCTTCAGTTGCAAACTCCACTCCATACATGTACATGGGGAGGTACTAGATCCAACTCGGTTTTAGAGTGAAAACTGCAGGATCTTCAAACCGGCACTAGGAAACAGACTGAGAAACCAGAGTAAAAGTTTCTCCTGCAACCCGTTCCCTTTGTGCTAGATGAACGAACGTCTCTCCAGAGGCTCAGTTCTGAGAGATAAGTGTGTGTGAAAGCCGTCCTTCCCCTAGCTTTGGTGGGAACACAAAGTTTCTCTTCAGTTGCAAATTCCACTCCATACATATATATGGGGAGGTACTAGCTCTAATTCGGTTTTACAGTGAAAAATGCAGGAACTTCAAACCGGCACTAGGAAACAGACTCAGAAAGCAGAGTAAAAGTTTCTCCTGCAACCCGTTCCTTTTGTGCTAGATGAACGAACGTCTCTCCACATGCTCAGTTCTGAGAGATAAGTGTGTGTGAAAGCCGTTCTTCAACTAGCTTGTTGGGAACACAAAGATTCTATTCAGTTGCAAACTCCACTCCATACATATATATGGGGAGGTACTAGCTCCAACTCGGTTTAACAGTGAAAACTGCAGGAACTTCAAACCGGCACTAGGAAACAGACTGAGAAACCAGAGTAAAAGTTTCTCCTGCAACCCGTTCCCTTTGTGCTAGATGAACGAACGTCTCTCCACATGCTCAGTTCAGAGAGATAAGTGTGTGTCAAAGCCGTCCTTCAACTTGCTTTTTGGGAAAACAAAGTTTCTCTTCATTTCCCAACTCCATTCCATACATATATATGGGGTGGTACTAGCTCCAACTCGGTTTTACAGTGAAAACTGCAGGAACTTCAAACCGGCACTAGGAAACAGACTGAGAAACCGGAGTAAAAGTTTCCCCTGCAAACCGTTCCCTTTGTGCTAGATGAACGAACGTCTCTCCACATGCTCAGTTCTGACAGATAAGTGTGTGTGAAAGCCGTCCTTCACCTAGCTTGTTGGGAACACAAAGTTTCTCTTCAGTTGCAAACTCCTCTCCATACATATATATGGGGAGGTACTAGCTCCAACTCTGTTTTACAGTGAAAACTGCAGTAACTTCAAACCGGCACTAGGAAACAGACTGAGAAACCAGAGTAAAAGTTTCTCCTGCAACCCGTTCCCTTTATGCTAGATGAACGAACGTCTCTCCAGATGCTCAGTTCTGAGAGATAAGTGTGTGTGAAAGCCGTCCTTCACCTATCTTGTTGGGAACACAAAGTTTCTCTTCAGTTGCAAACTCCAGTCCATACATATATATGGGGAGGTACTAGCTCCAACTCGGTTTTAGAGTGAAAACTGCAGGAACTTCTAACCGGCACTAGGAAACAGACTGAGAAACCAGAGTAAAAGTTTCTCCTGCAACCGGTTCCCTTTGTGCTAGTTGAACGAACGTATCTCCAGATGCTCAGTTCTGAGAGATAAGTGTGTGTGAAAGCCGTCCTTCAACTTGCTTGTTGGGAACACAAAGTTTCTCTTCAGTTGCAAACTCCACTCCATACATATACATGGGTAGGTACTAGCTCCAACTCGGTTTTACAGTGAAAACTGCAGGAACTTCAAACCGGCACTAGGAAACAGACTGAGAAAGTAGAGCAAAAGTTTCTCCTGCAACCCGTTCCAATTGTGCTAGATGAACGAACGTCTCTCCACATGCTCGGTTCTGAGACATAAGTGTGTGTGAAAGCGGTCCTTCACCTAGCTTCTTGGGAACACAAACTTTCTCTCCAGTTGCAAATTCCAATCCATAAATATATATGGGGAGGTACTAGCTCCAATTCGGTTTTACAGTGAAAACTGCAGGAACTTCAAACCGGCACTAGGAAACAGACTGAGAAGCCAGAGTAAAAGTTTCCCCTGCAAACCGTTCCCTTTGTGCTAGATGAACGAACGTCTCTCCACATGCTAGGTTCTGAGAGATAAGTGTGTGTGAAAGCCGTCCTTCACCTAGCTTGTTGGGAACACAAAGTTTCTCTTCAGTTGCAAACTCCAATCCATACATGTATATGTAAGTACAAGCTCCAACTCGGTTTAACAGTGAAAACTGCAGGAACTTCAAACCGGCACTAGGAAACAGACTGAGAAACCAGAGTAAAAGTTTCTCCTGCAACCCGTTCCCTTTGTGCTAGATGAACGAACGTCTCTCCACATGCTCAGTTCTGAGAGATAAGTGTGTGTCAAAGCCGTCCTTCACCAAGCTTGTTGGGAACACAAAGTTTCTCTTCATTTCCCAACTCCATTCCATACATATATATGGGGAGGTAAAAGCTCCAACTCGGTTTTACACTGAAAACTGCAGGAACTTCAAACCGGCACTAGGAAACAGACTGAGAAACCAGAGTAAAAGTTTCCCCCGCAAACCTTTCCATTTGTGCTAGATGAACGAACGTCTCTCCACATGCTCAGTTCTGACAGATAAGTGTGTGTGAAAGCCGTTCTTCACCTAGCTTGTTGGGAACACAAAGTTTCTCTTCAGTTGCAAACTCCACTCCATATATATATATGGGGAGGTACTAGCTCCATCTAGGTTTTACAGTGAAAACTGCAGGAACTTCAAACCGGCACTAGGAAACAGACTGAGAAACCAGAGTAAAAGTTTCTCCTGCAACCCGTTCCCTTTGAGGCAGATGAACGAACGTCTCTCCACATGCTCAGTTCTGAGAGATAAGTGTGTGTGAAAGCCGTCCTTCACCTAGCTTGTTGGGAACACAAAGTTTCTCTTCAGTTGCAAACTCCACTCCATACATATATATGGGTAGGTACTAGCTCCAACTCGGTTTTACAGTGAAAACTGCAGGAACTTCAAACCGGCACTAGGAAACAGACTGAGAAACCAGAGTAAAAGTTTCTCCTGCAACCCGTTCCCTTTGTGCTAGATGAACGAACGTCTCTCCACATGCTCAGTTCTGAGAGATATTTGTGTGTCAAAGCCGTCCTTCACCTAGCTTGTTGGGAACACAAAGTTTCTCTTCATTTCCCAACTCCATTCCATACATATATATGGGGTGGTACTAGCTCCAACTCGGTTTTACAGTGAAAACTTCAGGATCATCAAACCGGCACTAGGAAACAGACTGAGAAGCCAGAGTAAAAGTTTCCCCTGCAAACCGTTCCCTTTGTGCTAGATGAACGAACGTCTCTCCACATGCTCAGTTCTGACAGATAAGTGTGTGTGAAAGCCGTCCTTCACCTAGCTTGTTGGGAACACAAAGTTTCTCTTCAGTTGCAAACTCCACTCCATACATATATATGGGGAGGTACTAGCTCCAACTCTGTTTTACAGTGAAAACTGCAGGAACTTCAAACCGGCACTAGGAAACAGACTTAGAAACCAGAGTAAAAGTTTCTCCTGCAATTCGTTCCCTTTATGCTAGATGAACGAACGTCTCTCCACATGCTCAGTTCTGAGAGATAAGTGTGTGTGAAAGCCGTCCTTCACCTAGCTTGTTGGGAACACAAAGTTTGTCTTCAGTTGCAAACTCCACTCCATACATATATATGGGGAGGTACTAGCTCCAACTCGGTTTTAAAGTGAAAACTGCAGGAACTTCTAACCGGCACTAGGAAACAGACTGAGAAACCAGAGTAAAAGTTTCTCCTGCAACCCGTTCCCTTTGTGCTAGTTGAACGAACGTATCTCCAGATGTTCAGTTCTGAGAGATAAGTGTGTGTGAAAGCCGTCCTTCAACTTGCTTGTTGGGAATACAAAGTTTCTCTTCAGTTGCAAACTCCACTCCATACATATACATGGGAAGGTACTAGCTCCAACTCGGTTTTACAGTGAAAACTGCAGGATCTTCAAACCGGCACTAGGAAACAGACTGAGAAAGCAGAGCAAAAGTTTCTCCTGCAACCCGTTCCAATTGTGCTAGATGAACGAACGTCTCTCCACATGCTCGGTTCTGAGACATAAGTGTGTGTGAAAGCGGTCCTTCACCTAGCTTGTTGGGAACACAAAGTTTCTCTTCAGTAGCAAATACCAATCCATAAATATATATGGGGAGGTACTAGCTCCAATTCGGTTTTACAGTGAAAACTGCAGGAACTTCAAACCGGCACTAGGAAACAGACTGAGAAGCCAGAGTAAAAGTTTCCCCTGCAAACCTTTCCCTTTGTGCTAGATGAACGAACGTCTCTCCACATGCTCGGTTCAGAGAGATAAGTGTGTGTGAAAGCCGTCCTTCACCTAGCTTGTTGGGAACACAAAGTTTCTCTTCAGTTGCAAACTCCAATCCATACATGTATATGGAAGTACAAGCTCCAACTCGGTTTAACAGTGAAAACTGCAGGAACTTCAAACCGGCACTAGGAAACAGACTGAGAAACCAGAGTAAAAGTTTCTCCTGCAACCCGTTCCCTTTGTGCTAGATGAACGAACGTCCCTCCACATGCTCAGTTCTGAGAGATAAGTGTGTGTCAAAGCCGTCCTTCACCTAGCTTGTTGGGAACACAAAGTTTCTCTTCATTTCCCAACTCCATTCCATACATATATATGGGGAGGTACAAGCTCCAACTCGGTTTTACAGTGAAAACTGCAGGAACTTCAAACCGGCACTAGGAAACAGACTGAGAAACCAGAGTAAACGTTTCCCCCGCAAACCGTTCCCTTTGTGTTAGTTGAACGAACGTATCTCCAGATGCTCAGTTCTGAGAGATAAGTGTGTGTGAAAGCCGTCCTTCAACTTGCTTGTTGGGAACACAAAGTTTCTCTTCAGTTGCAAACTCCACTCCATACATATACATGGGTAGGTACTAGCTCCAACTCGGTTTTACAGTGAAAACTGCAGGAACTTCAAACCGGCACTAGGAAACAGACTGAGAAAGTAGAGCAAAAGTTTCTCCTGCAACCCGTTCCAATTGTGCTAGATGAACGAACGTCTCTCCACATGCTCGGTTCTGAGACATAAGTGTGTGTGAAAGCGGTCCTTCACCTAGCTTCTTGGGCACACAAACTTTCTCTCCAGTTGCAAATTCCAATCCATAAATATATATGGGGAGGTACTAGCTCCAATTCGGTTTTACAGTGAAAACTGCAGGAACTTCAAACCGGCACTAGGAAACAGACTGAGAAGCCAGAGTAAAAGTTTCCCCTGCAAACCGTTCCCTTTGTGCTAGATGAACGAACGTCTCTCCACATGCTAGGTTCTGAGAGATAAGTGTGTGTGAAAGCCGTCCTTCACCTAGCTTGTTGGGAACACAAAGTTTCTCTTCAGTTGCAAACTCCAATCCATACATGTATATGTAAGTACAAGCTCCAACTCGGTTTAACAGTGAAAACTGCAGGAACTTCAAACCGGCACTAGGAAACAGACTGAGAAACCAGAGTAAAAGTTTCTCCTGCAACCCGTTCCCTTTGTGCTAGATGAACGAACGTCTCTCCACATGCTCAGTTCTGAGAGATAAGTGTGTGTCAAAGCCGTCCTTCACCAAGCTTGTTGGGAACACAAAGTTTCTCTTCATTTCCCAACTCCATTCCATACATATATATGGGGAGGTAAAAGCTCCAACTCGGTTTTACACTGAAAACTGCAGGAACTTCAAACCGGCACTAGGAAACAGACTGAGAAACCAGAGTAAAAGTTTCCCCCGCAAACCTTTCCATTTGTGCTAGATGAACGAACGTCTCTCCACATGCTCAGTTCTGACAGATAAGTGTGTGTGAAAGCCGTTCTTCACCTAGCTTGTTGGGAACACAAAGTTTCTCTTCAGTTGCAAACTCCACTCCATATATATATATGGGGAGGTACTAGCTCCATCTAGGTTTTACAGTGAAAACTGCAGGAACTTCAAACCGGCACTAGGAAACAGACTGAGAAACCAGAGTAAAAGTTTCTCCTGCAACCCGTTCCCTTTGAGGCAGATGAACGAACGTCTCTCCACATGCTCAGTTCTGAGAGATAAGTGTGTGTGAAAGCCGTCCTTCACCTAGCTTGTTGGGAACACAAAGTTTCTCTTCAGTTGCAAACTCCACTCCATACATATATATGGGTAGGTACTAGCTCCAACTCGGTTTTACAGTGAAAACTGCAGGAACTTCAAACCGGCACTAGGAAACAGACTGAGAAACCAGAGTAAAAGTTTCTCCTGCAACCCGTTCCCTTTGTGCTAGATGAACGAACGTCTCTCCACATGCTCAGTTCTGAGAGATATTTGTGTGTCAAAGCCGTCCTTCACCTAGCTTGTTGGGAACACAAAGTTTCTCTTCATTTCCCAACTTCATTCCATACATATATATGGGGTGGTACTAGCTCCAACTCGGTTTTACAGTGAAAACTTCAGGATCATCAAACCGGCACTAGGAAACAGACTGAGAAGCCAGAGTAAAAGTTTCCCCTGCAAACCGTTCCCTTTGTGCTAGATGAACGAACGTCTCTCCACATGCTCAGTTCTGACAGATAAGTGTGTGTGAAAGCCGTCCTTCACCTAGCTTGTTGGGAACACAAAGTTTCTCTTCAGTTGCAAACTCCACTCCATACATATATATGGGGAGGTACTAGCTCCAACTCTGTTTTACAGTGAAAACTGCAGGAACTTCAAACCGGCACTAGGAAACAGACTTAGAAACCAGAGTAAAAGTTTCTCCTGCAATTCGTTCCCTTTATGCTAGATGAACGAACGTCTCTCCACATGCTCAGTTCTGAGAGATAAGTGTGTGTGAAAGCCGTCCTTCACCTAGCTTGTTGGGAACACAAAGTTTGTCTTCAGTTGCAAACTCCACTCCATACATATATATGGGGAGGTACTAGCTCCAACTCGGTTTTAAAGTGAAAACTGCAGGAACTTCTAACCGGCACTAGGAAACAGACTGAGAAACCAGAGTAAAAGTTTCTCCTGCAACCCGTTCCCTTTGTGCTAGTTGAACGAACGTATCTCCAGATGTTCAGTTCTGAGAGATAAGTGTGTGTGAAAGCCGTCCTTCAACTTGCTTGTTGGGAATACAAAGTTTCTCTTCAGTTGCAAACTCCACTCCATACATATACATGGGAAGGTACTAGCTCCAACTCGGTTTTACAGTGAAAACTGCAGGATCTTCAAACCGGCACTAGGAAACAGACTGAGAAAGCAGAGCAAAAGTTTCTCCTGCAACCCGTTCCAATTGTGCTAGATGAACGAACGTCTCTCCACATGCTCGGTTCTGAGACATAAGTGTGTGTGAAAGCGGTCCTTCACCTAGCTTGTTGGGAACACAAAGTTTCTCTTCAGTTGCAAATACCAATCCATAAATATATATGGGGAGGTACTAGCTCCAATTCGGTTTTACAGTGAAAACTGCAGGAACTTCAAACCGGCACTAGGAAACAGACTGAGAAGCCAGAGTAAAAGTTTCCCCTGCAAACCTTTCCCTTTGTGCTAGATGAACGAACGTCTCTCCACATGCTCGGTTCAGAGAGATAAGTGTGTGTGAAAGCCGTCCTTCACCTAGCTTGTTGGGAACACAAAGTTTCTCTTCAGTTGCAAACTCCAATCCATACATGTATATGGAAGTACAAGCTCCAACTCGGTTTAACAGTGAAAACTGCAGGAACTTCAAACCGGCACTAGGAAACAGACTGAGAAACCAGAGTAAAAGTTTCTCCTGCAACCCGTTCCCTTTGTGCTAGTTGAACGAACGTCCCTCCACATGCTCAGTTCTGAGAGATAAGTGTGTGTCAAAGCCGTCCTTCACCTAGCTTGTTGGGAACACAAAGTTTCTCTTCATTTCCCAACTCCATTCCATACATATATATGGGGAGGTACAAGCTCCAACTCGGTTTTACAGTGAAAACTGCAGGAACTTCAAACCGGCACTAGGAAACAGACTGAGAAACCAGAGTAAACGTTTCCCCCGCAAACCGTTCCCTTTGTGTTAGATGAACGAACGTCTCTCCACATGCTCAGTTCTGACAGATAAGTGTGTGTGAAAGCCGTCCTTCACCTAGCTTGTTGGGAACACAAAGTTTCTCTTCAGTTGCAATCTCCACTCCATATATATATATGGGGAGGTACTAGCTCCATCTAGGTTTTACAGTGAAAACTGCAGGAACTTCAAACCGGCACTAGGAAACAGACTGAGAAACCAGAGTAAAAGTTTCTCCTGCAACCCGTTCCCTTTGAGGCAGATGAACGAACGTCTCTCCACATGCTCAGTTCTGAGAGATAAGTGTGTGTGAAAGCCGTCCTTCATCTAGCTTGTTGGGAACACAAAGTTTCTCTTCAGTTGCAAACTCCACTCCATACATATATATGGGGAGGTACTAGCTCCAACTCGGTTTTACAGTGAAAACTGCAGGAACTTCAAACCGGCACTAGGAAACAGACTGAGAAACCAGAGTAAAAGTTTCTCCTGCAACCCGTTCCCTTTGTGCTAGATGAACGAACGTCTCTCCACATGCTCAGTTCTGAGAGATAAGTGTGTGTGAAAGCCGTCCTTTCCCTAGCTTGTTGGGAACACAAAGTTTCTCTTCATTTCCCAACTCCATTCCATACATATATATGGGGTGGTACTAGCTCCAACTCGGTTTTACAGTGAAAACTGCAGGAACTTCAAACCGGCACTAGGAAACAGACTGATAAACCGGAGTAAAAGTTTCCCCTGCAAACCGTTCCCTTTGTGCTAGAAGAACGAACGTCTCTCCACATGCTCAGTTCTGACAGATAAGTGTGTGTGAAAGCCATCCTTCACCTAGCTTGTTGGGAACACAAAGTTTCTCTTCAGTTGCAAACTCCACTCCATACATATATATGGGGAGGTACTAGCTCCAACTCTGTTTTACAGTGAAAACTGCAGGAACTTCAAACCGGCACTAGGAAACAGACTGAGAAACCAGAGTAAAGTTTCTCCTGCAACCCGTTCCATTTATGCTAGATGAACGAACGTCTCTCCACCTGCTCAGTTCTGAGAGATAAGTGTGTGTGAAAGCCGTCCTTCACCTATCTTGTTGGGAACACAAAGTTTCTCTTCAGTTGCAAACTCCACTCCATACATATATATGGGGAGGTACTAGCTCCAACTCGGTTTTACAGTGAAAACTGCAAGAACTTCTAACCGGCACAAGAAACAGACTGAGAAACCAGAGTAAAAGTTTCTCCTGCAACCCGTTCCCTTTGTGCTAGTTGAACGAACGTATCTCCAGATGCTCAGTTCTGAGAGATAAGTGTGTGTGAAAGCCGTCTTTCAACTTGCTTTTTGGGAACAGAAAGATTCTCTTCAGTTGCAAATTCCACTCCATACATATATATGGGGAGGTTCTAGCTCCAATTCGGTTTTACAGTGAAAACTGCAGGATCTTCAAACCGGCACTAGGAAACAGACTGAGAAACCAGTGTAAAAGTTTCTCCTGCAACTCGTTCCCTTTGTGCTAGATGAACGAACGTCTCTCCAGATGCTCAGTTCTGAGAGATAAGTGTGTGTGAAAGCCGTACTTCACCTAGCTTATTGGGAACACAAAGTTTCTCTTCAATTGCAAATTCCACTCCATACATATATATGGGGAGGTGCTAGCTCCAATTCGGTTTTACAGTGAAAACTGCAGGAACTTCAAACCGGCACTAGGAAACAGACTGAGAAACCAGAGTAAAAGTTTCTCCTGCAACCCGTTCCCTTTGTGCTAGATGAACGAACGTCTCTCCACATGCTCAGTTCTGAGAGATAAGTGTGTGTCAAAGCCGTCCTTCACTTAGCTTGTTGGGAACACAAAGTTTCTCTTCATTTCCCAACTCCATTCCATACATATATATGGGGTGGTACTAGCTCCAACTCGGTTTTACAGTGAAAACTGCAGGAACTTCAAACCGGCACTAGGAAACAGACTGAGAAACCGGAGTAAAAGTTTCCCTTGCAAACCGTTCCCTTTGTGCTAGATGAATGAACGTCTCTCCACATGCTCAGTTCTGACATATTAGTGTGTGTGAAAGCCGTCCTTCACCTAGCTTGTTGGGAACACAAAGTTTCTCTTCAGTTGCAAACTCCACTCCATACATATATATGGGGAGGTACTAGCTCCAACTCTGTTTTACAGTGAAAACTGCAGGAACTTCAAACCAGCACTAGGAAACAGACTGAGAAACCAGAATAAATGTTTCTCCTGCAACCCGTTCCCTTTATGCTAGATGAACGAAAGTCTCTCCACATGCTCAGTTCTGAGAGATAAGTGTGTGTGAAAGCCGTCCTTCACTTAGCTTGTTGGGAAAACAAAGTTTCTCTTCAGTTGCGAACTCCACTCCATACATATATATGGGGAGGTACTAGCTCCAACTCGGTTTTACAGTGAAAACTGCAGGAACATCTAACCGGCACTAGGAAACAGACTGAGAAAGCAGAGTAAAAGTTTCCCTGCAACCAGTTCCCTTTGTGCTAGATGAACGAACGTCTCTCCACATGCTCAGTTCTGAGAGATAAGTGTGTGTGAAAGCCGTCCTTCACCTAGCTTGTTGGGAACACAAAGATTCTATTCAGTTGCAAACTCCACTCCATACATATATATGGGTAGGTACAAGCTCCAACTCGGTTTTACAGTGAAAACTGCAGGAACTTCAAACCGGCACTAGGAAACAGACTGAGAAAACAGAGTAAAAGTTTCTCCTGCAACCCGTTCCCTTTGTGCTAGATGAACGAACGTCTCTTCACATGCTCAGTTCTGAGAGATAATTGTGTGTGAAAGCCGTCCTTCACCTAGCTTGTTGCTAACACAAAGTTTCTCTTCAGTTGCAAATTCCACTCCATACAAATACATGTTGAGGTACTAGCTCCAACTCGGTTTTACAGTGAAAACTGCAGGAACTTCAAACCGGCACTAGGAAACAGACTGAGAAACCAAAGTAAAAGTTTCTCCTGCAACCCGTTCCCTTTGTGCTAGATGAACGAACGTCTCTCCACATGCTCAGTTCTGAGAGATAAGTGTGTGTCAAAGCCGTCCTTCACCTAGCTTGTTGGGAACACAAAGTTTCTCTTCATTTCCCAACTCCATTCCATACATATATATGGGGTGGTACTAGCTCCAACTCTGATTTACAGTGAAAACTGCAGGAACTTCAAACCGGCACTAGGAAACAGACTGAGAAACCGGAGTAAAAGTTTCCCCTGAAAACCGTTCCCTTTGTGCTAGATGAACGAACGTCTCTCCACATGCTCAGTTCTGAGAGATAAGTGTGTGTGAAAGCCGTACTTCACCTAGCTTATTGGGAACACAAAGTTTCTCTTCAATTGCAAATTCCACTCCATACATATATATGGGGAGGTGCTAGCTCCAATTCGGTTTTACAGTGAAAACTGCAGGAACTTCAAACCGGCACTAGGAAACAGACTGAGAAACCAGAGTAAAAGTTTCTCCTGCAACCCGTTCCCTTTGTGCTAGATGAACGAACGTCTCTCCACATGCTCAGTTCTGAGAGATAAGTGTGTGTCAAAGCCGTCCTTCACTTAGCTTGTTGGGAACACAAAGTTTCTCTTCATTTCCCAACTCCATTCCATACATATATATGGGGTGGTACTAGCTCCAACTCGGTTTTACAGTGAAAACTGCAGGAACTTCAAACCGGCACTAGGAAACAGACTGAGAAACCGGAATAAAAGTTTCCCCTGCAAACCGTTCCCTTTGTGCTAGATGAATGAACGTCTCTCCACATGCTCAGTTCTGACATATTAGTGTGTGTGAAAGCCGTCCTTCACCTAGCTTGTTGGGAACACAAAGTTTCTCTTAAGTTGCAAACTCCACTCCATACATATATATGGGGAGGTACTAGCTCCAACTCTGTTTTACAGTGAAAACTGCAGGAACTTCAAACCAGCACTAGGAAACAGACTGAGAAACCAGAATAAATGTTTCTCCTGCAACCCGTTCCCTTTATGCTAGATGAACGAAAGTCTCTCCACATTCTCAGTTCTGAGAGATAAGTGTGTGTGAAAGCCGTCCTTCACTTAGCTTGTTGGGAAAACAAAGTTTCTCTTCAGTTGCGAACTCCACTCCATACATATATATGGGGAGGTACTAGCTCCAACTCGGTTTTACAGTGAAAACTGCAGGAACATCTAACCGGCACTAGGAAACAGACTGAGAAAGCAGAGTAAAAGTTTCCCTGCAACCAGTTCCCTTTGTGCTAGATGAACGAACGTCTCTCCACATGCTCAGTTCTGAGAGATAAGTGTGTGTGAAAGCCGTCCTTCACCTAGCTTGTTGGGAACACAAAGATTCTATTCAGTTGCAAACTCCACTCCATACATATATATGGGTAGGTACAAGCTCCAACTCGGTTTTACAGTGAAAACTGCAGGAACTTCAAACCGGCACTAGGAAACAGACTGAGAAACCAGAGTAAAAGTTTCTCCTGCAACCCGTTCCCTTTGTGCTAGATGAACGAACGTCTCTTCACATGCTCAGTTCTGAGAGATAATTGTGTGTGAAAGCCGTCCTTCACCTAGCTTGTTGCTAACACAAAGTTTCTCTTCAGTTGCAAATTCCACTCCATACAAATACATGTTGAGGTACTAGCTCCAACTCGGTTTTACAGTGAAAACTGCAGGAACTTCAAACCGGCACTAGGAACCAGACTGAGAAACCAAAGTAAAAGTTTCTCCTGCAACCCGTTCCCTTTGTGCTAGATGAACGAACGTCTCTCCACATGCTCAGTTCTGAGAGATAAGTGTGTGTCAAAGCCGTCCTTCACCTAGCTTGTTGGGAACACAAAGTTTCTCTTCATTTCCCAACTCCATTCCATACATATATATGGGGTGGTACTAGCTCCAACTCTGATTTACAGTGAAAACTGCAGGAACTTCAAACCGGCACTAGGAAACAGACTGAGAAACCGGAGTAAAAGTTTCCCCTGAAAACCGTTCCCTTTGTGCTAGATGAACGAACGTCTCTCCACATGCTCAGTTCTGACAGATAAGTGTGTGTGAAAGCCGTCCTTCACCTAGCTTGTTGGGAACACAAAGTTTCTCTTCAGTTGCAAACTCCACTCCATACATATATATGGGGAGGTACTAGCTCCAACTCTGTTTTACAGTGAAAACTGCAGGAACTTCAAACCGGCACTAGGAAACAGACTGAGAAACCAGAGTAAAAGTTTCTCCTGCATCCCGTTCCCTTTATGCTAGATGAATGAACGTCTCTCCACATGCTCAGTTCTGAGAGATAAGTGTGTGTGAAAGCCGTCCTTCACCTAGCTTTTTGGGAACACAAAGTTTCTCTTCAGTTGCTAACTCCACTCCATATATATATATGGGGAGGTACTAGCTCCAACTCGGTTTTACAGTGAAAACTGCAGGAACTTCTAACCGGTACTAGGAAACAGACTGAGAAACCAGAGTAAAAGTTTCTCCTGCAACCCGTTCCCTTTGTGCTAGTTGAACGAACGTATTTCCAGATGCTCAGTTCTGAGTGATAAGTGTGTGTGAAAGCCGTCCTTCACTTTGCTTGTTGGGAACACAAAGTTTCTCTTCAGTTGCAAACTCCACTCCATTCATATACATGGGGATGTACTAGCTCCAATTCGGTTTTACACTGAAAACTGCAGGATCTTCAAACCGGCTCTAGGAAACAGACTGAGAAACCAGAGTAATAGTTTCTCCTGCAACCCGTTCCCATTGTGCTAGATGAACGAACGTCTCTCCAGATGCTCAGTTCTGAGAGATAAGTGTGTGTGAAAGCGGTCCTTCACCTAGCTTGTTGGGAACACAAAGTTTCTCTTCAGTTGCAAACTCGACTCCATACATATATATGGGGAAGTTCTAGCTCCAACTCGGTTTTACAGTGAAAACTGCAGGAACTTCAAACCGGCACTAGGAAACAGACTGAGAAACCAGAGCAAAAGTTTCTCCTGCAACCCTTTCCAATTGTGCTAGATGAACGAACGTCTCTCCACATGCTCGGTTCTGAGACATAAGTGTGTGTGAAAGCCGTCCTTCACCAAGCTTGTTGGGAACACAAAGTTTCTCTTCAGTTTCAAATTCCAATCCATAAATATATATGGGGAGGTACTAGCTCCAATTCGGTTTTACAGTGAAAACTGCAGGAACTTCAAACCGGCACTAGGAAACAGACTGAGAAACCAGAGTAAAAGTTTCTCCTGCAACCCGTTCCCTTTGAGGCAGATGAACGAACGTCTCTCCACATGCTCAGTTCTGAGAGATAAGTGTGTGTGGAAGCCGTCCTTCACCTAGCTTGTTGGGAACACAAAGTTTCTCTTCAGTTGCAAACTCCACTCCATACATATATATGGGGAGGTACTAGCTCCAACTCTGTTTTACAGTGAAAACTGCAGGAACTTCAAACCGGCACTAGGAAACAGACTGAGAAACCGGAGTAAAAGTTTCCCCTGCAAACCGTTCCCTTTGTGCTAGATGAACGAACGTCTCTCCACATGCTCGGTTCTGAGAGATAATTGTGTGTGAAAGCCGTCCTTCACCTAGCTTGTTGGGAACACAAAGTTTCTCTTCAGTTGCAAACTCCAATCCATACATGTATATGGAAGTACAAGCTCCAACTCGGTTTAACAGTGAAAACTGCAGGAACTTCAAACCGGCACTAGGAAACAGACTGAGAAACCAGAGTAAAAGTTTCTCCTGCAACCCGTTCCCTTTGTGCTAGATGAACGAACGTCTCTCCACATGCTCAGTTCTGAGAGATATGTGTGTGTCAAAGCCGTCCTTCACCTAGCTTGTTGGGAACACAAAGTTTCTCTTCATTTCCCAACTCCATTCCATACATATATATGGGGAGGTACAAGCTCCAACTCGGTTTTACAGTGAAAACTGCAGGAACTTCAAACCGGCACTAGGAAACAGACTGAGAAACCAGAGTAAAAGTTTCCCCCGCAAACCGTTCCCTTTGTGCTAGATGAACGAACGTCTCTCCACATGCTCAGTTCTGACAGATAAGTGTGTCTGAAAGCCGTCCTTCACCTAGCTTGTTGGGAACACAAAGTTTCTCTTCAGTTGCAAACTCCACTCCATATATATATATGGGGAAGTACTAGCTCCATCTCGGTTTTACAGTGAAAACTGCAGGAACTTCAAACCGGCACTAGGAAACAGACTGAGAAACCAGAGTAAAAGTTTCCCCTACAACCCGTTCCCTTTGAGGCAGATGAACGAACGTCTCTCCACATGCTCAGTTCTGAGAGATAAGTGTGTGTGAAAGCCGTCCTTCACTTAGCTTGTTGGGAAAACAAAGTTTCTCTTCAGTTGCGAACTCCACTCCATACATATATATGGGGAGGTAATAGCTCCAACTCGGTTTTACAGTGAAAACTGCAGGAACATCTAACCGGCACTAGGAAACAGACTGAGAAAGCAGAGTAAAAGTTTCCCTGCAACCAGTTCCCTTTGTGCTAGATGAACGAACGTCTCTCCACATGCTCAGTTCTGAGAGATAAGTGTGTGTGAAAGCCGTCCTTCACTTAGCTTGTTGGGAACACAAAGATTCTATTCAGTTGCAAACTCCACTCCATACATATATATGGGTAGGTACAAGCTCCAACTCGGTTTTACAGTGAAAACTGCAGGAACTTCAAACCGGCACTAGGAAACAGACTGAGAAACCAGAGTAAAAGTTTCTCCTGCAACCCGTTCCCTTTGTGCTAGATGAACGAACGTCTCTTCACATGCTCAGTTCTGAGAGATAATTGTGTGTGAAAGCCGTCCTTCACCTAGCTTGTTGCTAACACAAAGTTTCTCTTCAGTTGCAAATTCCACTCCATACAAATACATGTTGAGGTACTAGCTCCAACTCGGTTTTACAGTGAAAACTGCAGGAACTTCAAACCGGCACTAGGAAACAGACTGAGAAACCAAAGTAAAAGTTTCTCCTGCAACCCGTTACCTTTGTGCTAGATGAACGAACGTCTCTCCACATGCTCAGTTCTGAGAGATAAGTGTGTGTCAAAGCCGTCCTTCACCTAGCTTGTTGGGAACACAAAGTTTCTCTTCATTTCCCAACTCCATTCCATACATATATATGGGGTGGTACTAGCTCCAACTCTGATTTACAGTGAAAACTGCAGGAACTTCAAACCGGCACTAGGAAACAGACTGAGAAACCGGAGTAAAAGTTTCCCCTGAAAACCGTTCCCTTTGTGCTAGATGAACGAACGTCTCTCCACATGCTCAGTTCTGACAGATAAGTGTGTGTGAAAGCCGTCCTTCACCTAGCTTGTTGGGAACACAAAGTTTCTCTTCAGTTGCAAACTCCACTCCATACATATATATGGGGAGGTACTAGCTCCAACTCTGTTTTACAGTGAAAACTGCAGGAACTTCAAACCGGCACTAGGAAACAGACTGAGAAACCAGAGTAAATGTTTCCCCTGCAACCCGTTTCCTTTATGCTAGATGAATGAACGTCTCTCCACATGCTCAGTTCTGAGAGATAAGTGTGTGTGAAAGCCGTCCTTCACCTAGCTTTTTGGGAACACAAAGTTTCTCTTCAGTTGCAAACTCCACTCCATATATATATATGGGGAGGTACTAGCTCCAACTCGGTTTTACAGTGAAAACTGCAGGAACTTCTAACCGGTACTAGGAAACAGACTGAGAAACCAGAGTAAAAGTTTCTCCTGCAACCCGTTCCCTTTGTGCTAGTTGAACGAACGTATTTCCAGATGCTCAGTTCTGAGTGATAAGTGTGTGTGAAAGCCGTCCTTCACTTTGCTTGTTGGGAACACAAAGTTTCTCTTCAGTTGCAAACTCCACTCCATTCATATACATGGGGATGTACTAGCTCCAATTCGGTTTTACAGTGAAAACTGCAGGATCTTCAAACCGGCTCTAGGAAACAGACTGAGAAACCAGAGTAATAGTTTATCCTGCAACCCGTTCCCATTGTGCTAGATGAACGAACGTCTCTCCAGATGCTCAGTTCTGAGAGATAAGTGTGTGTGAAAGCGGTCCTTCACCTAGCTTGTTGGGAACACAAAGTTTCTCTTCAGTTGCAAACTCGACTCCATACATATATATGGGGAAGTTCTAGCTCCAACTCGGTTTTACAGTGAAAACTGCAGGAACTTCAAACTGGCACTAGGAAACAGACTGAGAAACCAGAGCAAAAGTTTCTCCTGCAACCCTTTCCAATTGTGCTAGATGAACGAACGTCTCTCCACATGCTCGGTTCTGAGACATAAGTGTGTGTGAAAGCCGTCCTTCACCAAGCTTGTTGGGAACACAAAGTTTCTCTTCAGTTTCAAATTCCAATCCATAAATATATATGGGGAGGTACTAGCTCCAATTCGGTTTTACAGTGAAAACTGCAGGAACTTCAAACCGGCACTAGGAAACAGACTGAGAAACCAGAGTAAATGTTTCCCCTGCAAACCGTTCCCTTTGTGCTAGATGAACGAACGTCTCTCCACATGCTCGGTTCTGAGAGATAAATGTGTGTGAAAGCCGTCCTTCACCTTGCTTGTTGGGAACACAAAGTTTCTCTTCAGTTGCAAACTCCAATCCATACATGTATATGGAAGTACAAGCTCCAACTCGGTTTTACAGTGAAAACTGCAGGAACTTCAAACCGGCACTAGGAAACAGACTGAGAAACCAGAGTAAAAGTTTCTCCTGCAACCCGTTCCCTTTGTGCTAGATGAACGAACGTCTCTCCACATGCTCAGTTCTGAGAGATAAGTGTGTGTCAAAGCCGTCCTTCACCTAGCTTGTTGGGAACACAAAGTTTCTCTTCATTTCCCAACTCCATTCCATACATATATATGGGGAGGTACAAGCTCCAACTCGGTTTTACAGTGAAAACTGCAGGAACTTCAAACCGGCACTAGGAAACAGACTGAGAAACCAGAGTAAAAGTTTCCCCCGCAAACCTTTCCCTTTGTGCTAGATGAACGAACGTCTCTCCACATGCTCAGTTCTGACAGATAAGTGTGTGTGGAAGCCGTCCTTCACCTAGCTTGTTGGGAACACAAAGTTTCTCTTCAGTTGCAAACTCCACTCCATATATATATATGGGGAAGTACTAGCTCCATCTCGGTTTTACAGTGAAAACTGCAGGAACTTCAAACCGGCACTAGGAAACAGACTGAGAAACCAGAATAAAAGTTTCCCCTACAACCCGTTCCCTTTGAGGCAGATGAACGAACGTCTCTCCACATGCTCAGTTCTGAGAGATAAGTGTGTGTGAAAGCCGTCCTTCACCTAGCTTGTTGGAAACACAAAGTTTCTCTTCAGTTGCAAACACCACTCCATACATATATATGGGGAGGTACTAGCTCCAAATCGGTTTTACAGTGAAAACTGCAGGAACTTCAAACCGGCACTAGGAAACAGACTGAGAAACCAGAGTAAAAGTTTCTCCTGCAAACCGTTCCCTTTGTGCTAGATGAACGAACGTATCTCCAGATGCTCAGTTCTGAGAGATAAGTGTGTGTGAAAGCCGTCCTTCACCTTGCTTGTTGGGAACACAAAGTTTCTCTTCAGTTGCAAACTCCACTCCATACATATACATGGGGAGGTACTAGCTCCAACTCGGTTTTACAGTGAAAACTGCAGGATCTTCAAACCGGCAGTAGGAAACAGACTGAGAAACCAGAGTAAAAGTTTCTCTTGCAACCCGTTCCCATTGTGCTAGATGAACGAACGTCTCTCCAGAGGCTCAGTTCTGAGAGATAAGTGTGTGTGAAAGCCGTCCTTCACCTAGCTTGTTGGGAACACAAAGTTTCTCTTCAGTTGCAAACTCCACTCCATACATATATATGGGGAGGTACTAGCTCCAACTCTGTTTTACAGTGAAAACTGCAGGAACTTCAAACCGGCACTAGGAAACAGACTGAGAAACCAGAGTAAAAGTTTCTCCTGCAACCCGTTCCATTTGTGCTAGATGAACGAACGTCTCTCCACATGCTCAGTTCTGAGAGATAAGTGTGTGTGAAAGCCGACCTTCACCTAGCTTGCTGGGAACACAAAGTTTCTCTTTAGTTGCAAATTCCACTCCATACATATACATGTTGAGGTACTAGCTCCAACTCGGTTTTACAGTGAAAACTGCAGGAACTTCAAACCGGCACTAGGAAACAGACTGAGAAACCAGAGTAAAAGTTCCTCCTGCAACCCATTCCCTTTGTGCTAGATGAACGAACGTCTCTCCAGATGCTCAGTTCTGAGAGATAAGTGTGTGTGAAAGCCGTCCTTCACCTAGCTTGTTGGGAACACAAAGATTCTATTCAGTTGCAAACTCCACTCCATACATATATATGGGGAGGTACTAGCTCCAACTCGGTTTTACAGAGAAAACTGCAGGAACTTCAAACCGGCACTTGGAAACAGACTGAGAAACCAGAGTAAAAGTTTCTCCTGCAACCCGTTCCCTTTGTGCTAGAAGAACGAACGTCTCTCCTCATGCTCAGTTCTGAGAGATAAGTGTGTGTCAAAGCCGTCCTTCACCTAGCTTGTAGGGAACACAAAGTTTCTCTTCATTTCCCAACTCCATTCCATACATATATATGGGGTGGTACTAGCTCCAACTCGGTTTTACACTGAAAACTGCAGGAACTTCAAACCGGCACTAGGAAACAGACTGAGAATCCGGAGTAAAAGTTTCCCCTGCAAACCGTTCCCTTTGTGCTAGATGAACGAACGTCTCTTCACATGCTCAGTTCTGACAGATAAGTGTGTGTGAAAGCCGTCCTTCACCTAGCTTGTTGGGAACACAAAGTTTCTCTTCAGTTGCAAACTCCACTCCATACATATATATGGGGAGGTACTAGCTCCAACTCTGTTTTACAGTGAAAACTGCAGGAACTTCAAACCGGCACTAGGAAACAGACTGAGAAAGCAGAGTAAAAGTTTCTCCTGCAAACCGTTCCTTTATGCTAGATGAACGAACGTCTCTCCACATGCTCAGTTCTGAGAGATAAGTGTGTGTCAAAGCCGTCCTTCACCTAGCTTGTTGGGAACACAAAGTTTCTCTTCATTTCCCAACTCCATTCCATACATATATATGGGGTGGTACTAGCTCCAACTCGGTTTTACAGTGAAAACTGCAGGAACTTCAAACCGGCACTAGGAAACAGACTGAGAAACCAGAGTAAAAGTTTCTCCTGCAACCCGTTCCCTTTGTGCTAGATGAACGAACGTCTCTCCACATGCTCAGTTCTGACAGATAAGTGTGTGTGGAAGCCGTCCTTCACCTAGCTTGTTGGGAACACAAAGTTTCTCTTCAGTTGCAAACTCCACTCCATATATATATATGGGGAAGTACTAGCTCCATCTCGGTTTTACAGTGAAAACTGCAGGAACTTCAAACCGGCACTAGGAAACAGACTGAGAAACCAGAGTAAAAGTTTCCCCTACAACCCGTTCCCTTTGAGGCAGATGAACGAACGTCTCTCCACATGCTCAGTTCTGAGAGATAAGTGTGTGTGAAAGCCGTCCTTCACCTAGCTTGTTGGAAACACAAAGTTTCTCTTCAGTTGCAAACACCACTCCATACATATATATGGGGAGGTACTAGCTCCAAATCGGTTTTACAGTGAAAACTGCAGGAACTTCAAACCGGCACTAGGAAACAGACTGAGAAACCAGAGTAAAAGTTTCTCCTGCAAACCGTTCCCTTTGTGCTAGATGAACGAACGTATCTCCAGATGCTCAGTTCTGAGAGATAAGTGTGTGTGAAAGCCGTCCTTCACCTTGCTTGTTGGGAACACAAAGTTTCTCTTCAGTTGCAAACTCCACTCCATACATATACATGGGGAGGTACTAGCTCCAACTCGGTTTTACAGTGAAAACTGCAGGATCTTCAAACCGGCACTAGGAAACAGACTGAGAAACCAGAGTAAAAGTTTCTCTTGCAACCCGTTCCCATTGTGCTAGATGAACGAACGTCTCTCCAGAGGCTCAGTTCTGAGAGATAAGTGTGTGTGAAAGCCGTCCTTCACCTAGCTTGTTGGGAACACAAAGTTTCTCTTCAGTTGCAAACTCCACTCCATACATATATAAGGGGAGGTACTAGCTCCAACTCTGTTTTACAGTGAAAACTGCAGGAACTTCAAACCGGCACTAGGAAACAGACTGAGAAACCAGAGTAAAAGTTTCTCCTGCAACCCGTTCCATTTGTGCTAGATGAACGAACGTCTCTCCACATGCTCAGTTCTGAGAGATAAGTGTGTGTGAAAGCCGACCTTCACCTAGCTTGCTGGGAACACAAAGTTTCTCTTTAGTTGCAAATTCCACTCCATACATATACATGTTGAGGTACTAGCTCCAACTCGGTTTTACAGTGAAAACTGCAGGAACTTCAAACCGGCACTTGGAAACAGACTGAGAAACCAGAGTAAAAGTTTCTCCTGCAACCCGTTCCCTTTGTGCTAGAAGAACGAACGTCTCTCCTCATGCTCAGTTCTGAGAGATAAGTGTGTGTCAAAGCCGTCCTTCACCTAGCTTGTTGGGAACACAAAGTTTCTCTTCATTTCCCAACTCCATTCCATACATATATATGGGGTGGTACTAGCTCCAACTCGGTTTTACACTGAAAACTGCAGGAACTTCAAACCGGCACTAGGAAACAGACTGAGAAACCGGAGTAAAAGTTTCCCCTGCAAACCGTTCCCTTTGTGCTAGATGAACGAACGTCTCTTCACATGCTCAGTTCTGACAGATAAGTGTGTGTGAAAGCCGTCCTTCACCTAGCTTGTTGGGAACACAAAGTTTCTCTTCAGTTGCAAACTCCACTCCATACATATATATGGGGAGGTACTAGCTCCAACTCTGTTTTACAGTGAAAACTGCAGGAACTTCAAACCGGCACTAGGAAACAGACTGAGAAAGCAGAGTAAATGTTTCTCCTGCAAACCGTTCCTTTATGCTAGATGAACGAACGTCTCTCCACATGCTCAGTTCTGAGAGATAAGTGTGTGTCAAAGCCGTCCTTCACCTAGCTTGTTGGGAACACAAAGTTTCTCTTCATTTCCCAACTCCATTCCATACATATATATGGGGTGGTACTAGCTCCAACTCGGTTTTACAGTGAAAACTGCAGGAACTTCAAACCGGCACTAGGAAACAGACTGAGAAACCAGAGTAAAAGTTTCTCCTGCAACCCGTTCCCTTTGTGCTAGATGAACGAACGTCTCTCCACATGCTCAGTTCTGAGAGATAAGTGTGTGTCAAAGCCGTCCTTCACCTAGCTTGTTGGGAACACAAAGTTTCTCTTCATTTCCCAACTCCATTCCATACATATATATGGGGAGGTACAAGCTCCAACTCGGTTTTACAGTGAAAACTGCAGGAACTTCAAACCGGCACTAGGAAACAGACTGAGAAACCAGAGTAAAAGTTTCCCCCGCAAACCTTTCCCTTTGTGCTAGATGAACGAACGTCTCTCCACATGCTCAGTTCTGACAGATAAGTGTGTGTGGAAGCCGTCCTTCACCTAGCTTGTTGGGAACACAAAGTTTCTCTTCAGTTGCAAACTCCACTCCATATATATATATGGGGAAGTACTAGCTCCATCTCGGTTTTACAGTGAAAACTGCAGGAACTTCAAACCGGCACTAGGAAACAGACTGAGAAACCAGAGTAAAAGTTTCCCCTACAACCCGTTCCCTTTGAGGCAGATGAACGAACGTCTCTCCACATGCTCAGTTCTGAGAGATAAGTGTGTGTGAAAGCCGTCCTTCACCTAGCTTGTTGGAAACACAAAGTTTCTCTTCAGTTGCAAACACCACTCCATACATATATATGGGGAGGTACTAGCTCCAAATCGGTTTTACAGTGAAAACTGCAGGAACTTCAAACCGGCACTAGGAAACAGACTGAGAAACCAGAGTAAAAGTTTCTCCTGCAAACCGTTCCCTTTGTGCTAGATGAACGAACGTATCTCCAGATGCTCAGTTCTGAGAGATAAGTGTGTGTGAAAGCCGTCCTTCACCTTGCTTGTTGGGAACACAAAGTTTCTCTTCAGTTGCAAACTCCACTCCATACATATACATGGGGAGGTACTAGCTCCAACTCGGTTTTACAGTGAAAACTGCAGGATCTTCAAACCGGCACTAGGAAACAGACTGAGAAACCAGAGTAAAAGTTTCTCTTGCAACCCGTTCCCATTGTGCTAGATGAACGAACGTCTCTCCAGAGGCTCAGTTCTGAGAGATAAGTGTGTGTGAAAGCCGTCCTTCACCTAGCTTGTTGGGAACACAAAGTTTCTCTTCAGTTGCAAACTCCACTCCATACATATATATGGGGAGGTACTAGCTCCAACTCTGTTTTACAGTGAAAACTGCAGGAACTTCAAACCGGCACTAGGAAACAGACTGAGAAACCAGAGTAAAAGTTTCTCCTGCAACCCGTTCCATTTGTGCTAGATGAACGAACGTCTCTCCACATGCTCAGTTCTGAGAGATAAGTGTGTGTGAAAGCCGACCTTCACCTAGCTTGCTGGGAACACAAAGTTTCTCTTTAGTTGCAAATTCCACTCCATACATATACATGTTGAGGTACTAGCTCCAACTCGGTTTTACAGTGAAAACTGCAGGAACTTCAAACCGGCACTAGGAAACAGACTGAGAAACCAGAGTAAAAGTTCCTCCTGCAAACCATTCCCTTTGTGCTAGATGAACGAACGTCTCTCCAGATGCTCAGTTCTGAGAGATAAGTGTGTGTGAAAGCCGTCCTTCACCTAGCTTGTTGGGAACACAAAGATTCTATTCAGTTGCAAACTCCACTCCATACATATATATGGGGAGGTACTAGCTCCAACTCGGTTTTACAGAGAAAACTGCAGGAACTTCAAACCGGCACTTGGAAACAGACTGAGAAACCAGAGTAAAAGTTTCTCCTGCAACCCGTTCCCTTTGTGCTAGAAGAACGAACGTCTCTCCTCATGCTCAGTTCTGAGAGATAAGTGTGTGTCAAAGCCGTCCTTCACCTAGCTTGTTGGGAACACAAAGTTTCTCTTCATTTCCCAACTCCATTCCATACATATATATGGGGTGGTACTAGCTCCAACTCGGTTTTACACTGAAAACTGCAGGAACTTCAAACCGGCACTAGGAAACAGACTGAGAAACCGGAGTAAAAGTTTCCCCTGCAAACCGTTCCCTTTGTGCTAGATGAACGAACGTCTCTTCACATGCTCAGTTCTGACAGATAAGTGTGTGTGAAAGCCGTCCTTCACCTAGCTTGTTGGGAACACAAAGTTTCTCTTCAGTTGCAAACTCCACTCCATACATATATATGGGGAGGTACTAGCTCCAACTCTGTTTTACAGTGAAAACTGCAGGAACTTCAAACCGGCACTAGGAAACAGACTGAGAAAGCAGAGTAAAAGTTTCTTCTGCAAACCGTTCCTTTATGCTAGATGAACGAACGTCTCTCCACATGCTCAGTTCTGAGAGATAAGTGTGTGTCAAAGCCGTCCTTCACCTAGCTTGTTGGGAACACAAAGTTTCTCTTCATTTCCCAACTCCATTCCATACATATATATGGGGTGGTACTAGCTCCAACTCGGTTTTACAGTGAAAACTGCAGGAACTTCAAACCGGCCCTAAAACAGACTGAGAAACCGGAGTAAAAGTTTCCCCTGCAAACCGTTCCCTTTGTGCTAGATGAACGAACGTCTCTCCACGTGCTCAGTTCTGACAGATAAGTGTGTGTGAAAGCCGTCCTTCACCTAGCTTGTTTGGAACACAAAGTTTCTCTTCAGTTGCAAACTCCACTCCATACATAAATATGGGGTGGTACTAGCTCCAACTCTGTTTTACAGTGAAAACTGCAGGAACTTCAAACCGGCACTAGGAAACAGACTGAGAAACCAGAGTAAAAGTTTCTCCTGCAAACCGTTCCCTTTGTGCTAGTTGAACGAACGTATCTCCAGATGCTCAGTTCTGAGAGATAAGTGTGTGTGAAAGCCGTCCTTCAACTTGCTTGTTGGGAACACAAAGATTCTCTTCAGTTGCAAACTCCACTCCATACATATACATGGGGAGGTACTAGCTCCAACTCGGTTTTACAGTGAAAACTGCAGGATATTCAAACCGGCACTAGGAAACAGACTGAGAAACCAGAGTAAAAGTTTCCCCTGCCACCCGTTCCGTTTGTGCTAGATGAACGAACGTCTCTCCAGATGCTCAGTTCTGAGAGATAAGTGTGTGTGAAAGCCGTCCTTCACCTAGCTTGTTGGGAACACAAAGTTTCTCTTCAGTTGCAAATTCCACTCCATACATATACATGTTGAGGTACTAGCTCCAACTCGGATTTACAGTGAAAACTGCAGGAACTTCAAACCGGCACTAGGAAACAGACTGAGAAACCAAAGTAAAAGTTTCTCCTGCAAACCGTTCCCTTTGTGCTAGATGAACGAACGTCTCTCCACATGCTCAGTTCTGAGAGATATGTGTGTGTCAAAGCCGTTCTTCACCTAGCTTGTTGGGAACACAAAGTTTCTCTTCAGTTGCAAACTCCACTCCATACATATATATGGGGAGGTACTAGCTCCAAATCTGTTTTACAGTGAAAACTGCAGGAACTTCAAACCGGCACTAGGAAACAGACTGAGAAACCAGAGTAAAAGTTTCTCCTGCAACCCGTTCCTTTATGCTAGATGAACGAACGTCTCTCCACATGCTCAGTTCTGAGGGATAAGTGTGTGTGAAAGCCGTCCTTCACCTAGCTTGTTGGGAACACAAAGTTTCTCTTCAGTTGCAAACTCCACTCCATACATATATATGGGGAGGTACTAGCTCCAACTCGGTTTTACAGTGAAAACTGCAGGAACTTCTAACCGGCACTAGGAAACAGACTGAGAAACCAGAGTAAAAGTTTCTCCTGCAACCCGTTCCCTTTGTGCTAGTTGAACGAACGTATCTCCAGATGCTCAGTTCTGAGTGATAAATATGTGTGAAAGCCTTCCTTCACCTTGCTTGTTGGGAACACAAAGTTTCTCTTCAGTTGCAAACTCCACTCCTTTCATATACATGGGGATGTACTAGCTCCAACTCTGATTTACAGTGAAAACTGCAGGATCGTCAAACCGGCTCTAGGAAACAGACTGAGAAACCAGAGTAAAAGTTTCTCCTGCAACCCGTTCCCTTTGTGCTAGATGAACGAACGTCTCTCCACATGCTCAGTTTTGAGAGATAAGTGTGTGTTTAAAACCGTCCTTCAACTAGCTTGTTGGGAACACAAAGATTCTATTCAGTTGCAAACTCCACTCCATACATATATATGGGGTGGTACTAGCTCCAACTCGGTTTTACAGTGAAAACTGCAGGAACATCAAACAGGCACTAGGAAACAGACTGAGAAACCAGAGTAAAAGTTTCTCCTGCAACCCGTTCCCTTTGGGCTAGATGAACGAACGTCTCTCCACATGCTCAGTTCTGAGAGATAAGTGTGTGTGAAAGCCGTCCTTCACCTAGCTTGCTGGGAACACAAAGTTTCTCTTCAGTTGCAAATTCCACTCCATACATATACATGTTGAGGTACTAGCTCCAACTCGGTTTTACAGTGAAAACTGCAGGAACTTCAAACCGGCACTAGGAAGCAGACTGAGAAACCAGAGTAAAAGTTTCCCCTGCAAACCGTTCCCTTTGTGCTAGATGAACGAACGTCTCTCCACATACTCAGTTCTGAGAGATAAGTGTGTGTGAAAACCGTCCTTCAACTAGCTTGTTGGGAACACAAAGATTCTATTCAGTTGCAAACTCCACTCCATACATATATATGGGGAGGTACTAGCTCCAACTCGGTTTTACAGTGAAAACTGCAGGAACTTCAAACCGGCACTAGGAAACAGACTGAGAAACCAGAGTAAAAGTTTCTACTGCAACCCGTTCCCTTTATGCTAGATGAACGAACGTCTCTCCACATGCTCAGTTCTGAGAGATAAGTGTGTGTGAAAACCATACTTCACCAATATTGTTGGGAACACAAAGTTTCTCTTCAGTTGCAAACTCCACTCCATACATATATTTGGGGAGGTACTAGCTCCAACTCGGTTTTACAGTGAAAACTGCAGGAACTTCTAACCGGCACTAGGAAACAGACTGAGAAAACAGAGTAAAAGTTTCTCCTGCAACCCGTTCCCTTTGTGCTAGTTGAACGAACGTATCTCCAGATGCTCAGTTCTGAGTGATAAGTGTGTGTGAAAGCCGTCCTTCACCTTGCTTGTTGGGAACACAAAGTTTCTATTCAGTTGCAAACTCCACTCCATTCATATACATGGGGATGTACTAGCTCCAACTCTGATTTACAGTGAAAACTGCAGGATCTTCAAACCGGCTCTAGGAAACAGACTGAGAAACCAGAGTAAAAGTTTCTCCTGCAAACCGTTCCCTTTGTGCTAGTTGAACAAACGTATCTCCAGATGCTCAGTTCTGAGAGATAAGTGTGTGTGAAAGCCGTCCTTCAACTTGCTTGTTGGGAACACAAAGATTCTCTTCAGTTGCAAACTCCACTCCATACATATACATGGGGAGGTACTAGCTCCAACTCGGTTTTACAGTGAAAACTGCAGGATATTCAAACCGGCACTAGGAAACAGACTGAGAAACCAGAGTAAAAGTTTCCCCTGCAACCCGTTCCGTTTGTGCTAGATGAACGAACGTCTCTCCAGATGCTCAGTTCTGAGAGATAAGTGTGTGTGAAAGCCGTCCTTCACCTAGCTTGTTGGGAACACAAAGTTTCTCTTCAGTTGCAAATTCCACTCCATACATATACATGTTGAGGTACTAGCTCCAACTCGGATTTACAGTGAAAACTGCAGGAACTTCAAACCGGCACTAGGAAACAGACTGAGAAACCAAAGTAAAAGTTTCTCCTGCAAACCGTTCCCTTTGTGCTAGATGAACGAACGTCTCTCCACATGCTCAGTTCTGAGAGATATGTGTGTGTCAAAGCCGTTCTTCACCTAGCTTGTTGGGAACACAAAGTTTCTCTTCAGTTGCAAACTCCACTCCATACATATATATGGGGAGGTACTAGCTCCAAATCTGTTTTACAGTGAAAACTGCAGGAACTTCAAACCGGCACTAGGAAACAGACTGAGAAACCAGAGTAAAAGTTTCTCCTGCAACCCGTTCCCTTTATGCTAGATGAACGAGCGTCTCTCCACATGCTCAGTTCTGAGGGATAAGTGTGTGTGAAAGCCGTCCTTCACCTAGCTTGTTGGGAACACAAAGTTTCTCTTCAGTTGCAAACTCCACTCCATACATATATATGGGGAGGTACTAGCTCCAACTCGGTTTTACAGTGAAAACTGCAGGAACTTCTAACCGGCACTAGGAAACAGACTGAGAAACCAGAGTAAAAGTTTCTCCTGCAACCCGTTCCCTTTGTGCTAGTTGAACGAACGTATCTCCAGATGCTCAGTTCTGAGTGATAAATATGTGTGAAAGCCGTCCTTCACCTTGCTTGTTGGGAACACAAAGTTTCTGTTCAGTTGCAAACTCCATTCCATTCATATACATGGGGATGTACTAGCTCCAACTCTGATTTACAGTGAAAACTGCAGGATCTTCAAACCGGCTCTAGGAATCAGACTGAGAAACCAGAGTAAAAGTTTCCCCTGCAACCCGTTCCCTTTGTGCTAGATGAACGAACGTCTCTCCACATGCTCAGTTTTGAGAGATAAGTGTGTGTGAAAGCCGTCCTTCAACTAGCTTGTTGGGAACACAAAGATTCTATTCAGTTGCAAACTCCACTCCATACATATATATGGGGTGGTACTAGCTCCAACTCGGTTTTACAGTGAAAACTGCAGGAACTTCAAACCGGCACTAGGAAACAGACTGAGAAACCAGAGTAAAAGTTTCTCCTGCAACCAGTTCCCATTGGGCTAGATGAACGAACGTCTCTCCACATGCTCAGTTCTGAGAGATAAGTGTGTGTGAAAGCCGTCCTTCACCTAGCTTGCTGGGAACACAAAGTTTCTCTTCAGTTGCAAATTCCACTCCATACATATACATGTTGAGGTACTAGCTCCAACTCGGTTTTACAGTGAAAACTGCAGGAACTTCAAACCGGCACTAGGAAACAGACTGAGAAAACAGAGTAAAAGTTTCCCCTGCAAACCGTTCCCTTTGTGCTAGATGAACGAACGTCTCTCCACATACTCAGTTCTGAGAGATAAGTGTGTGTGAAAACCGTCCTTCAACTAGCTTGTTGGGAACACAAAGATTCTATTCAGTTGCAAACTCCACTCCATACATATATATGGGGAGGTACTAGCTCCAACTCGGTTTTACAGTGAAAACTGCAGGAACTTCAAACCGGCCCTAGGAAACAGACTGAGAAACCAGAGTAAAAGTTTCTCCTGCAACCCGTTCCCTTTATGCTAGATGAACGAACGTCTCTCCACATGCTCAGTTCTGAGAGATAAGTGTGTGTGAAAACCATACTTCACCAAGATTGTTGGGAACACAAAGTTTCTCTTCAGTTGCAAACTCCACTCCATACATATATATGGGGAGGTACTAGCTCCAACTCGGTTTTACAGTGAAAACTGCAGGAACTTCTAACCGGCACTAGGAAACAGACTGAGAAAACAGAGTAAAAGTTTCCCTGCAACCCGTTCCCTTTGTGCTAGTTGAACGAACGTATCTCCAGATGCTCAGTTCTGAGTGATAAGTGTGTGTGAAAGCCGTCCTTCACCTTGCTTGTTGGGAACACAAAGTTTCTCTTCAGTTGCAAACTCCACTCCATTCATATACATGGGGATGTACTAGCTCCAACTCTGATTTACAGTGAAAACTGCAGGATCTTCAAACCGGCTCTAGGAAACAGACTGAGAAACCAGAGTAAAAGTTTCTCCTGCAACCCGTTCCCTTTGTGCTAGATGAACGAACGTCTCTCCACATGCTCATTTCTGAGAGATAAGTGTGTGTGAAAACCGTCCTTCAACTAGCTTGTTGGGAACACAAAGATTCTATTCAGTTGCAAACTCCACTCCATACATATATATGGGGAGGTACTAGCTCCAACTCGGTTTTACAGTGAAAACTGCAGGAACTTCAAACCGGCACTAGGAAACAGACTGAGAAACCAAAGTAAAAGTTTCTCCTGCAACCCGTTCCCTTTATGCTAGATGAACGAACGTCTCTCCACATGCTCAGTTCTGAGAGATAAGTGTGTGTGAAAGCCGTCCTTCACCTAGCTTGCTGGGAACACAAAGTTTCTCTTTAGTTGCAAATTCCACTCCATACATATACATGTTGAGGTACTAGCTCCAACTCGGTTTTACAGTGAAAACTGCAGGAACTTCAAACCGGCACTAGGAAACAGACTGAGAAACCAGAGTAAAAGTTTCCCCTGCAAACCGTTCCCTTTGTGCTAGATGAACGAACGTCTCTCCACATGCTCAGTTCTGAGAGATAAATGTGTGTGAAAACCGTCCTTCAACTAGCTTGTTGGGAACACAAAGATTCTATTCAGTTGTAAACTCCACTCCATACATATATATGGGGAGGTACTAGCTCCAACTCGGTTTTACAGTGAAAACTGCAGGAACTTCAAACCGGCACTAGGAAACAGACTGAGAAACCAGAGTAAAAGTTTCTCCTGCAACCCGTTCCCTTTATGCTAGATGAACGAACGTCTCTCCACATGCTCAGTTCTGAGAGTTAAGTGTGTGTGAAAACCATACTTCACCAAGCTTGTTGGGAACACAATGTTTCTCTTCAGTTGCAAACTCCACTCCATACATATATATGGGGAGTCTATAGCTCCTACTCGGTTTTACACTGAAAACTGCAACAAATTCAAACCGGGACTAGGAAACAGACTGAGAAACCAGAGTAAAAGTTTCCCCTGCAACCCGTTCCCTTTGTGCTATTTGAACGAACGTATCTCCAGATGCTCAGTTCTGAGAGATAAGTGTGTGTGAAAGCCGTCCTTCAACTTGCTTTTTGGGAAAACAAAGTTTCTCTTCAGTTGAAACTCCACTCCATACATATACATGGGGAGGTACTAGCTCCAACTCGGATTTACAGTGAAAACTGCAGGATCTTCAAACCGGCACTAGGAAACAGACTGAGAAACCAGAGTAAAAGTTTCTCCTGCAACCCATTCCCTTTGTGCTAGATGAACGAACGTCTCTCCAGATGCTCAGTTCTGAGAGATAAGTGTGTGTGAAAGCCGTCCTTCACCTAGCTTGTTGTGAACACAAAGTTTCTCTTCAGTTGCAAATACCACTCCATACATATATATGGGGAGGTACTAACTCCAATTCGGTTTTACAGTGAAAACTGCAGGAACTTCAAACCGGCACTAGGAAACAGACTGAGAAAGCAGAGTAAAAGTTTCTCCTGCAAACCGTTCCCTTTGTGCTAGATGAACGAAAGTCTCTCCACATGCTCAGTTCTGAGAGATAAGTGTGTGTGAAAGCCGTCCTTCAACTAGCTTGTTGGGAACACAAAGATTCTATTCAGTTGAAACTCCACTCCATACATATATATGGGGAGGTACTAGCTCCAACTCGGTTTTACAGTGAAAACTGCAGGAACTTCAAACCGGCACTAGGAAACAGACTGAGAAACCAGAGTAAAAGTTTCTCCTGCAACCCGTTCCCTTTGTGCTAGTTGAACGAACGTATCTCCAGATGCTCAGTTCTGAGTGATAAGTGTGTGTGAAAGCCGTCCTTCACCTTGCTTGTTGGGAACACAAAGTTTCTCTTCAGTTGCAAACTCCACTCCATTCATATACATGGGGATGTACTAGCTCCAACTCTGATTTACAGTGAAAACTGCAGGATCTTCAAACCGGCTCTAGGAAACAGACTGAGAAACCAGAGTAAAAGTTTCTCCTGCAACCCGTTCCCTTTGTGCTAGATGAACGAACGTCTCTCCACATGCTCATTTCTGAGAGATAAGTGTGTGTGAAAACCGTCCTTCAACTAGCTTGTTGGGAACACAAAGATTCTATTCAGTTGCAAACTCCACTCCATACATATATATGGGGAGGTACTAGCTCCAACTCGGTTTTACAGTGAAAACTGCAGGAACTTCAAACCGGCACTAGGAAACAGACTGAGAATCCAAAGTAAAAGTTTCTCCTGCAACCCGTTCCCTTTGTGCTAGATGAACGAACGTCTCTCCACATGCTCAGTTCTGAGAGATAAGTGTGTGTGAAAGCCGTCCTTCACCTAGCTTGCTGGGAACACAAAGTTTCTCTTTAGTTGCAAATTCCACTCCATACATATACATGTTGAGGTACTAGCTCCAACTCGGTTTTACAGTGAAAACTGCAGGAACTTCAAACCGGCACTAGGAAACAGACTGAGAAACCAGAGTAAAAGTTTCCCCTGCAAACCGTTCCCTTTGTGCTAGATGAACGAACGTCTCTCCACATGCTCAGTTCTGAGAGATAAATGTGTGTGAAAACCGTCCTTCAACTAGCTTGTTGGGAACACAAAGATTCTATTCAGTTGCAAACTCCACTCCATACATATATATGGGGAGGTACTAGCTCCAACTCGGTTTTACAGTGAAAACTGCAGGAACTTCAAACCGGCACTAGGAAACAGACTGAGAAACCAGAGTAAAAGTTTCTCCTGCAACCCGTTCCCTTTATGCTAGATGAACGAACGTCTCTCCACATGCTCAGTTTTGAGAGTTAAGTGTGTGTGAAAACCATACTTCACCAAGCTTGTTGGGAACACAATGTTTCTCTTCAGTTGCAAACTCCACTCCATACATATATATGGGGAGTCTATAGCTCCTACTCGGTTTTACACTGAAAACTGCAAGAAATTCAAACCGGGACTAGGAAACAGACTGAGAAACCAGAGTAAAAGTTTCCCCTGCAACCCGTTCCCTTTGTGCTATTTGAACGAACGTATCTCCAGATGCTCAGTTCTGAGAGATAAGTGTGTGTGAAAGACGTCCTTCAACTTGCTTTTTGGGAAAACAAAGTTTCTCTTCAGTTGAAACTCCACTCCATACATATACATGGGGAGGTACTAGCTCCAACTCGGATTTACAGTGAAAACTGCAGGATCTTCAAACCGGCACTAGGAAACAGACTGAGAAACCAGAGTAAAAGTTTCTCCTGCAACCCATTCCCTTTGTGCTAGATGAACGAACGTCTCTCCAGATGCTCAGTTCTGAGAGATAAGTGTGTGTGAAAGCCGTCCTTCACCTAGCTTGTTGTGAACACAAAGTTTCTCTTCAGTTGCAAATACCACTCCATACATATATATGGGGAGGTACTAACTCCAATTCGGTTTTACAGTGAAAACTGCAGGAACTTCAAACCGGCACTAGGAAACAGACTGAGAAAGCAGAGTAAAAGTTTCTCCTGCAAACCGTTCCCTTTGTGCTAGATGAACGAAAGTCTCTCCACATGCTCAGTTCTGAGAGATAAGTGTGTGTGAAAGCCGTCCTTCAACTAGCTTGTTGGGAACACAAAGATTCTATTCAGTTGCAAACTCCACTCCATACATATATATGGGGAGGTACTAGCTCCAACTCGGTTTTACAGTGAAAACTGCAGGAACTTCAAACCGGCACTAGGAAACAGACTGAGAAACCAGAGTAAAAGTTTCTCCTGCAACCCGTTCCCTTTGTGCTAGATGAACGAACGTCTCTTCACATGCTCAGTTCTGAGAGATAAGTGTGTGTGAAAGCCGTCCTTCAACTAGCTTGTTGGGAACACAAAGTTTCTCTTCAGTTGCAAATTCCACTCCATACATATACATGTTGAGGTACTAGCTCCAACTCGGTTTTACAGTGAAAACTGCAGGAACTTCAAACCGGCACTAGGAAACAGACTGAGAAACCAAAGTAAAAGTTTCTCCTGCAAACATTTCCCTTTGTGCTAGATGAACGAACGTTTCTCCACATGCTCAGTTCTGAGAGATAAGTGTGTGTCAAAGCCGTCCTTCACCTAGCTTGTTGGGAACACAAAGTTTCTCTTCAGTTGCAAACTCCACTCCATACATATGTATGGGGAGGTTCTAGCTCCAACTCTGTTTTACAGTGAAAACTGCAGGAACTTCAAACCGGCACTAGGAAACAGACTGAGAAACCAGAGTAAAAGTTTCTCCTGCAACCCGTTCCCTTTATGCTAGATGAACGAACGTCTCTCCACATGCTCAGTTCTGAGGGATAAGTGTGTGTGAATGCCGTCCTTCACCTAGCTTGTTGGGAACACAAAGTTTCTCTTCAGTTGCAAACTCCACTCCATACATATATATGGGGAGGTACTAGCTCCAACTCGGTTTTACAGTGAAAACTGCAGGAACTTCTAACCGGCACTAGGAAACAGACTGAGAAACCAGAGTAAAAGTTTCTCCTGCAACCCGTTCCCTTTGAGGCAGATGAACGAACGTATTTCCAGATGCTCAGTTCTGAGTGATAAGTGTGTGTGAAAGCCGTCCTTCACCTTGCTTGTTGGGAACACAAAGTTTCTCTTCAGTTGCAAACACCACTCCATTCATATACATGGGGATGTACTAGCTCCAACTCTGATTTACAGTGAAAACTGCAGGATCTTCAAACCGGCTCTAGGAAACAGACTGAGAAACCAGAGTAAAAGTTTCTCCTGCAACCCGTTCCCTTTGTGCTAGATGAACGAACGTCTCTCCACATGCTCAGTTCTGAGAGATAATTGTGTGTGAAAACCGTCCTTCAA
Organism: Camelus bactrianus; assembly: GCF_048773025.1. Classification (NCBI taxonomy): domain Eukaryota; kingdom Metazoa; phylum Chordata; class Mammalia; order Artiodactyla; family Camelidae; genus Camelus; species Camelus bactrianus. The sequence continues at coordinate 4,409,744 of NC_133566.1, forward strand.
GTAGCTTTTTGGGAACACAAAGATTCTATTCAGTTGCAAACTCCACTCCATAAATATATATGGGGAGGTACTAGCTCCAACTCGGTTTTACAGTGAAAACTGCAGGAACTTCAAACCGGCACTAGGAAACAGACTGAGAAACCAGAGTAAAAGTTTCTCCTGCAACCCGTTCCCTTTGTGCTAGATGAACGAACGTCTCTCCACATGCTCAGTTCTGAGAGATAAGTGTGTGTCAAAGCCGTCCTTCACCTAGCTTGTTGGGAACACAAAGTTTCTCTTTAGTTGCAAATTCCACTCCATACATATACATGTTGAGGTCCTAGCTCCAACTCGGTTTTACAGTGAAAACTGCAGGAACTTCAAACCGGCACTAGGAAACAGACTGAGAAACCAGAGTAAAAGTTTCTCCTGCAACCCATTCCCTTTGTGCTAGATGAACGAACGTCTCTCCAGATGCTCAGTTCTGAGAGATAAGTGTGTGTGAAAGCCGTCCTTCACCTAGCTTGTTGGGAACACAAAGTTTCTCTTCAGTTGCAAATTCCACTCCATACATATATATGGGGAGGTACTAGCTCCAATACGGTTTTACAGTGAAAACTGCAGGATCTTCAAACCGGCACTAGGAAACAGACTGAGAAAGCAGAGTAAAAGTTTCTCCTGCAACCCGTTCCCTTTGTGCTAGATGAACGAACGTCTCTCCACATGCTCAGTTCTGAGAGATAAGTGTGTGTGAAAGCCGTCCTTCAACTAGCTTGTTGGGAACACAAAGATTCTATTCAGTTGCAAACTCCACTCCATACATATATATGGGGAGGTACTAGCTCCAACTCGGTTTTACACTGAAAACTGCAGGAACTTCAAATCGGCACTAGGAAACAGACTGAGAAACCGGAGTAAAAGTTTCCCCTGCAAACCGTTCCCTTTGTGCTAGATGAACGAACGTCTCTCCACATGCTCAGTTCTGACAGATAAGTGTGTGTGAAAGCCGTCCTTCACCTAGCTTGTTGGGAACACAAAGTTTCTCTACAGTTGCAAACTCCACTCCATACATATATATGGGGAGGTACTAGCTCCAAATCTGTTTTACAGTGAAAACTGCAGGAACTTCAAACCGGCACTAGGAAACAGACTGAGAAACCAGAGTAAAAGTTTCTCCTGCAACCCGTTCCCTTTATGCTAGATGAACGAACGTCTCTCCACATGCTCAGTTCTGAGGGATAAGTGTGTGTGAAAGCCGTCCTTCACCTAGCTTGTTGGGAACACAAAGTTTCTCTTCAGTTGCAAACTCCACTCCATACATATATATGGGGAGGTACTAGCTCCAACTCGGTTTTACAGTGAAAATTGCAGGAACTTCTAACCGGCACTAGGAAACAGACTGAGAAACCAGAGTAAAAGTTTCTCCTGCAACCCGTTCCCTTTGTGCTAGTTGAACGAACGTATCTCCAGATGCTCAGTTCTGAGTGATAAATATGTGTGAATGCCGTCCTTCACCTTGCTTGTTGGGAACACAAAGTTTCTCTTCAGTTGCAAACTCCACTCCATTCATATACATGGGGATGTACTAGCTCCAACTCTGATTTACAGTGAAAACTGCAGGATCTTCAAACCGGCTCTAGGAAACAGACTGAGAAACCAGAGTAAAAGTTTCTCCTGCAACCCGTTCCCTTTGTGCTAGATGAACGAACGTCTCTCCACATGCTCAGTTTTGAGAGATAAGTGTGTGTGAAAGCCGTCCTTCAACTAGCTTGTTGGGAACACAAAGATTCTATTCAGTTGCAAACTCCACTCCATACATATATATGGGGAGGTACTAGCTCCAAATCGGTTTTACAGTGAAAACTGCAGGAACTTCAAACCGGCACTAGGAAACAGACTGAGAAACCAGAGTAAAAGTTTCTCCTGCAACCCGTTCCCTTTGGGCTAGATGAACGAACGTCTCTCCACATGCTCAGTTCTGAGAGATAAGTGTGTGTGAAAGCCGTCTTTCACCTAGCTTGCTGGGAACACAAAGTTTCCCTTCAGTTGCAAATTCCACTGCATACATATACATGTTGAGGTACTAGCTCCAACTCGGTTTTACAGTGAAAACTGCAGGAACTTCAAACCGGCACTAGGAAACAGACTGAGAAACCAGAGTAAAAGTTTCCCCTGCAAACCGTTCCCTTTGTGCTAGATGAACGAACGTCTCTCCACATACTCAGTTCTGAGAGATAAGTGTGTGTGAAAACCGTCCTTCAACTAGCTTGTTGGGAACACAAAGATTCTATTCAGTTGCAAACTCCACTCCATACATATATATGGGGAGGTACTAGCTCCAACTCGGTTTTACAGTGAAAACTGCAGGAACTTCAAACCGGCACTAGGAAACAGACTGAGAAACCAGAGTAAAAGTTTCTCCTGCAACCCGTTCCCTTTATGCTAGATGAACGAACGTCTCTCCACATGCTCAGTTCTGAGAGATAAGTGTGTGTGAAAACCATACTTCACCAAGATTGTTGGGAACACAAAGTTTCTCTTCAGTTGCAAACTCCACTCCATACATATATATGGGGAGGTACTAGCTCCAACTCGGTTTTACAGTGAAAACTGCAGGAACTTCTAACCGGCACTAGGAAACAGACTGAGAAAAGAGAGTAAAAGTTTCTCCTGCAACCCGTTCCCTTTGTGCTAGTTGAACGAACGTATCTCCAGATGCTCAGTTCTGAGTGATAAGTGTGTGTGAAAGCCGTCCTTCAACTTGCTTGTTGGGAACACAAAGTTTCTCTTCAGTTGCAAACTCCACTCCATTCATATACATGGGGATGTACTAGCTCCAACTCTGATTTACAGTGAAAACTGCAGGATCTTCAAACCGGCTCTAGGAAACAGACTGAGAAACCAGAGTAAAAGTTTCTCCTGCAACCCGTTCCCTTTGTGCTAGATGAACGAACGTCTCTCCACATGCTCATTTCTGAGAGATAAGTGTGTGTGAAAACCGTCCTTCAACTAGCTTGTTGGGAACACAAAGATTCTATTCAGTTGCAAACTCCACTCCATACATATATATGGGGTGGTACTAGCTCCAACTCGGTTTTACAGTGAAAACTGCAGGAACTTCAAACCGGCACTAGGAAACAGACTGAGAAACCAAAGTAAAAGTTTCTCCTGCAACCCGTTCCCTTTGTGCTAGATGAACGAACGTCTCTCCACATGCTCAGTTCTGAGAGATAAGTGTGTGTGAAAGCCGTCCTTCACCTAGCTTGCTGGGAACACAAAGTTTCTCTTTAGTTGCAAATTCCACTCCATACATATACATGTTGAGGTACTAGCTCCAACTCGGTTTTACAGTGAAAACTGCAGGAACTTCAAACCGGCACTAGGAAACAGACTGAGAAACCAGAGTAAAAGTTTCCCCTGCAAACCGTTCCCTTTGTGCTAGATGAACGAACGTCTCTCCACATGCTCAGTTCTGAGAGATAAATGTGTGTGAAAACCGTCCTTCAACTAGCTTGTTGGGAACACAAAGATTCTATTCAGTTGCAAACTCCACTCCATACATATATATGGGGAGGTACTAGCTCCAACTCGGTTTTACAGTGAAAACTGCAGGAACTTCAAACCGGCACTAGGAAACAGACTGAGAAACCAGAGTAAAAGTTTCTCCTGCAACCCGTTCCCTTTATGCTAGATGAACGAACGTCTCTCCACATGCTCAGTTCTGAGATATAAGTGTGTGTGAAAACCATACTTCACCAAGCTTGTTGGGAACACAATGTTTCTCTTCAGTTGCAAACTCCACTCCATAAATATATATGGGGAGTCTATAGCTCCTACTCGGTTTTACACTGAAAACTGCAAGAAATTCAAACCGGGACTAGGAAACAGACTGAGAAACCAGAGTAAAAGTTTCCCCTGCAACCCGTTCCCTTTGTGCTATTTGAACGAACGTATCTCCAGATGCTCAGTTCTGAGAGATAAGTGTGTGTGAAAGCCGTCCTTCAACTTGCTTTTTGGGAAAACAAAGTTTCTCTTCAGTTGAAACTCCACTCCATACATATACATGGGGAGGTACTAGCTCCAACTCGGATTTACAGTGAAAACTGCAGGATCTTCAAACCGGCACTAGGAAACAGACTGAGAAACCAGAGTAAAAGTTTCTCCTGCAACCCATTCCCTTTGTGCTAGATGAACGAACGTCTCTCCAGATGCTCAGTTCTGAGAGATAAGTGTGTGTGAAAGCCGTCCTTCACCTAGCTTGTTGTGAACACAAAGTTTCTCTTCAGTTGCAAATACCACTCCATACATATATATGGGGAGGTACTAACTCCAATTCGGTTTTACAGTGAAAACTGCAGGAACTTCAAACCGGCACTAGGAAACAGACTGAGAAAGCAGAGTAAAAGTTTCTCCTGCAAACCGTTCCCTTTGTGCTAGATGAACGAAAGTCTCTCCACATGCTCAGTTCTGAGAGATAAATGTGTGTGAAAGCCGTCCTTCAACTAGCTTGTTGGGAACACAAAGATTCTATTCAGTTGCAAACTCCACTCCATACATATATATGGGGAGGTACTAGCTCCAACTCGGTTTTACAGTGAAAACAGCAGGAACTTCAAACCGGCACTAGGAAACAGACTGAGAAACCAGAGTAAAAGTTTCTCCTGCAACCCGTTCCCTTTGTGCTAGATGAACGAACGTCTCTTCACATGCTCAGTTCTGAGAGATAAGTGTGTGTGAAAGCCGTCCTTCAACTAGCTTGTTGGGAACACAAAGTTTCTCTTCAGTTGCAAATTCCACTCCATACATATACATGTTGAGGTACTAGCTCCAACTCGGTTTTACAGTGAAAACTGCAGGAACTTCAAACCGGCACTAGGAAACAGACTGAGAAACCAAAGTAAAAGTTTCTCCTGCAAACAGTTCCCTTTGTGCTAGATGAACGAACGTTTCTCCACATGCTCAGTTCTGAGAGATAATTGTGTGTCAAAGCCGTCCTTCACCTAGCTTGTTGGGAACACAAAGTTTCTCTTCAGTTGCAAACTCCACTCCATACATATGTATGGGGAGGTACTAGCTCCAACTCTGTTTTACAGTGAAAACTGCAGGAACTTCAAACCGGCACTAGGAAACAGACTGAGAAACCAGAGTAAAAGTTTCTCCTGCAACCCGTTCCCTTTGTGCTATTTGAACGAACGTATCTCCAGATGCTCAGTTCTGAGAGATAAGTGTGTGTGAAAGCCGTCCTTCAACTTGCTTTTTGGGAAAACAAAGTTTCTCTTCAGTTGCAAACTCCACTCCATACATATACATGGGGAGGTACTAGCTCCAACTCGGTTTTACAGTGAAAACTGCAGGATCATCAAACCGGCACTAGGAAACAGACTGAGAAACCAGAGTAAAAGTTTCTCCTGCAACCCGTTCCCTTTGTGCTAGATGAACGAACGTCTCTCCAGATGCTCAGTTCTGAGAGATAAGTGTGTGTGAAAGCCGTCCTTCACCTAGCTTGTTGGGAACACAAAGTTTCTCTTCAGTTGCAAATTCCACTCCATACATATATATGGGGAGGTACTAACTCCAATTCGGTTTTACAGTGAAAACTGCAGGAACTTCAAACCGGCACTAGGAAACAGACTGAGAAAGCAGAGTAAAAGTTTCTCCTGCAACCCGTTCCCTTTGTGCTAGATGAACGAAAGTCTCTCCACATGCTCAGTTCTGAGAGATAAGTGTGTGTGAAAGCCGTCCTTCAACTAGCTTGTTGGGAACACAAAGATTCTATTCAGTTGCAAACTCCACTCCATACATATATATGGGGAGGTACTAGCTCCAACTCGGTTTTACAGTGAAAACTGCAGGAACTTCAAACCGGCACTAGGAAACAGACTGAGAAACCAGAGTAAAAGTTTCTCCTGCAAACCGTTCCCTTTGTGCTAGATGAACGAACGTCTCTTCACATGCTCAGTTCTGAGAGATAAGTGTGTGTGAAAGCCGTCCTTCACCTAGATTGTTGGGAACACAAAGTTTCTCTTCAGTTGCAAATTCCACTCCATACATATACATGTTGAGGTACTAGCTCCAACTCGGTTTTACAGTGAAAACTGCAGGAACTTCAAACCGGCACTAGGAAACAGACTGAGAAACCAAAGTAAAAGTTTCTCCTGCAAACCGTTCCCTTTGTGCTAGATGAACGAACGTCTCTCCACATGCTCAGTTCTGAGAGATAAGTGTGTGTCAAAGCCGTCCTTCACCTAGCTTGTTGGGAACACAAAGTTTCTCTTCAATTGCAAAATCCACTCCATACATATATATGGGGAGGTACTAGCTCCAACTCTGTTTTACAGTGAAAACTGCAGGAACTTCAAATCGGCACTAGGAAACAGACTGAGAAACCAGAGTAAAAGTTTCTCCTGCAACCCGTTCCCTTTATGCTAGATGAACGAACGTCTCTCCACATGCTCAGTTCTGAGGGATAAGTGTGTGTGAAAGCCGTCCTTCACCTAGCTTGTTGGGAACACAAAGTTTCTCTTCAGTTGCAAACTCCACTCCATATATATATATGGGGAAGTACTAGCTCCAACTCGGTTTTACAGTGAAAACTGCAGGAACTTCAAACCGGCACTAGGAAACAGACTGAGAAACCAGAGTAAAAGTTTCTCCTGCAACCCGTTCCCTTTATGCTAGATGAATGAACGTCTCTCCACATGCTCAGTTCTGAGGGATAAGTGTGTGTGAAAGCCGTCCTTCACCTAGCTTGTTGGGAACACAAAGTTTCTCTTCAGTTGCAAACTACACTCCATAGATATATATGGGGAAGTACTAGCTCCAACTCGGTTTTACAGTGAAAACTGCAGGAACTTCAAACCGGCACTAGGAAACAGACTGAGAAACCAGAGCAAAAGTTTCTCCTGTAACCCGTTCCAATTGTGCTAGATGAACGAACGTCTCTCCACATGCTAGTTTCGGAGACATAAGTGTGTGTGAAAGCCGTCCTTCACCTAGCTTGTTGGGAACACAAAGTTTCTCTTCAGTTGCAAACTCCACTCCATTCATATATATGGGGAGGTACAGGCTCCAACTCGGTTTTACAGTGAAAACTGCAGGAACTTCAAACCGGCACTAGGAAACAGACTGAGAAAGCAGAGTAAAAGTTTCACCTGCAACCCGTTCCTTTGTGCTAGATGAACGAACGTCTCTCCACATGCTCGGTTCTGAGAGATAAGTCTGTGTGAAAGCCGTCCTTCACCTAGCTTGTTGGGAACACAAAGTTTCTCTTCAGTTGCAAACTCCAATCCATACATGTATATGGAAGTACAAGCTCCAAGTCGGTTTTACAGTGAAAACTGCAGGAACTTCAAACCGGCACTAGGAAACAGACTGATAAACCAGAGTAAAAGTTTCTCCTGCAACCCGTTCCCTTTGTGCTAGATGAACGAACGTCTCTCCACATGCTCAGTTCTGAGAGATAAGTGTGTGTCAAAGCCGTCCTTCACCTAGCTTGTTGGGAACACAAAGTTTCTCTTAAGTTCCCAACTCCATTCCATACATATATATGGGGAGGTACTAGCTCCAACACGGTTTTACAATGAAAACTGCAGGAACTTCAAACCGGCACTAGGAAACAGACTGAGAAACCAGAGTAAAAGTTTCCCCTGCAAACCGTTCCCTTTGTGCTAGATGAACGAACGTCTCTCCACATGCTCAGATCTGACAGATATGTGTGTGTGAAAGTCGTCATTCATCTAGCTTGTTGGGAACACAAAGTTTCTCTTCAGTTGCAAACTCCACTCCATATATATATATGGGGAAGTACTAGCTCCATCTCGGTTTTACAGTGAAAACTGCAGGAACTTCAAACAGGCACTAGGAAACAGACTGAGAAACCAGAGTAAAAGTTTCTCCTGCAGCCCGTTCCCTTTGAGGCAGATGAACGAAAGTCTCTCCACATGCTCAGTTCTGAGAGATAAGTGTGTGTGAACGCCGTCCTTCACCTAGCTTGTTGGGAACACAAAGTTTCTCTTTAGTTGCAAACTCCACTCCATACATATATATGGGGAGGTACTAGCTCCAACTCGTTTTTACAGTGAAAACTGCAGGATCTTCAAACCGGCACTAGGAAACAGACTGAGAAAGCAGAGTAAAAGTTTCTCCTGCAAACCGTTCCCTTTGTGCTAAATGAACGAACGTCTCTCCAGATGCTCAGTTCTGAGAGTTAAGTGTGTGTGAAAGCCGTCCTTCACCTAGCTTGTTGGGAACACAAAGTTTCTCTTCAGTTGCAAATTCCACTCCATAAATATATATGGGGAGGTACTAACTCCAATTCGGTTTTACAGTGAAAACTGCAGGAACTTCAAACCGGCACTAGGAAACAGACTGAGAAAGCAGAGTAAAAGTTTCTCCTGCAACCCGTTCCCTTTGTGCTAGATGAACGAACGTCTCTCCACATGCTCAGTTCTGAGAGATAAGTTTGTGTGAAAGCCGTCCTTCAACTAGCTTGTTGGGAACACAAAGATTCTATTCAGTTGCAAACTCCACTCCATACATATATATGGGGAGGTACTAGCTCCAACTCGGTTTTACAGTGAAAACTGCAGGAACTTCAAACCGGCACTAGGAAACAGACTGAGAAACCAGAGTAAAAGATCTCCTGCAACCCGTTCCCTTTGTGCTAGATGAACGAACGTCTCTCCACATGCTCGTTTCTGAGAGATATGTGTGTGTGAAAGCCGTCCTTCATCTAGCTTGTTGGGAACACAAAGTTTCTCTTCAGTTGCAAACGCCACTCCATACTTATTTATGGGGTGGTACTAGCTCTAAATCGGTTTTACAGTGAACACTGCAGGATCTTCAAACCGGCACTAGGAAACAGACTGAGAAACCAGAGTAAAAGTTTCTCCTGCAACCCGTTCCCTTTGTGCTAGATGAACGAACGTCTCTCCACATGCTCAGTTCTGAGAGATAAGTGTGTGTGAAAGCCGTTCTTCACCTAGCTTGTTGGGAACACAAAGTTTCTCTTCAGTTCCCAACTCCACTCCATACATATATATAGGGACGTACTATCTCCAAATCGGTTTTACAGTGAAAAGTGCAGGAACTTCACACCGGCACTAGGAAACAGACTGAGAAACCAGAGTAAAAGTTTCCCCTGCAAACCGTTCCCTTTGTGCTAGATGAACGAACGTCTCTCCACATGCTCATTTCTGAGAGATAAGTGTGTGTGAAAACCGTCCTTCAACTAGCTTGTTGGGAACACAAAGATTCTATTCAGTTGCAAACTCCACTCCATACATATATATGGGGTGGTACTAGCTCCAACTCGGTTTTACAGTGAAAACTGCAGGAACTTCAAACCGGCACTAGGAAACAGACTGAGAAACCAAAGTAAAAGTTTCTCCTGCAACCCGTTCCCTTTGTGCTAGATGAACGAACGTCTCTCCACATGCTCAGTTCTGAGAGATAAGTGTGTGTGAAAGCCGTCCTTCACCTAGCTTGCTGGGAACACAAAGTTTCTCTTTAGTTGCAAATTCCACTCCATACATATACATGTTGAGGTACTAGCTCCAACTCGGTTTTACAGTGAAAACTGCAGGAACTTCAAACCGGCACTAGGAAACAGACTGAGAAACCAGAGTAAAAGTTTCCCCTGCAAACCGTTCCCTTTGTGCTAGATGAACGAACGTCTCTCCACATGCTCAGTTCTGAGAGATAAATGTGTGTGAAAACCGTCCTTCAACTAGCTTGTTGGGAACACAAAGATTCTATTCAGTTGCAAACTCCACTCCATACATATATATGGGGAGGTACTAGCTCCAACTCGGTTTTACAGTGAAAACTGCAGGAACTTCAAACCGGCACTAGGAAACAGACTGAGAAACCAGAGTAAAAGTTTCTCCTGCAACCCGTTCCCTTTATGCTAGATGAACGAACGTCTCTCCACATGCTCAGTTCTGAGATATAAGTGTGTGTGAAAACCATACTTCACCAAGCTTGTTGGGAACACAATGTTTCTCTTCAGTTGCAAACTCCACTCCATAAATATATATGGGGAGTCTATAGCTCCTACTCGGTTTTACACTGAAAACTGCAAGAAATTCAAACCGGGACTAGGAAACAGACTGAGAAACCAGAGTAAAAGTTTCCCCTGCAACCCGTTCCCTTTGTGCTATTTGAACGAACGTATCTCCAGATGCTCAGTTCTGAGAGATAAGTGTGTGTGAAAGCCGTCCTTCAACTTGCTTTTTGGGAAAACAAAGTTTCTCTTCAGTTGAAACTCCACTCCATACATATACATGGGGAGGTACTAGCTCCAACTCGGATTTACAGTGAAAACTGCAGGATCTTCAAACCGGCACTAGGAAACAGACTGAGAAACCAGAGTAAAAGTTTCTCCTGCAACCCATTCCCTTTGTGCTAGATGAACGAACGTCTCTCCAGATGCTCAGTTCTGAGAGATAAGTGTGTGTGAAAGCCGTCCTTCACCTAGCTTGTTGTGAACACAAAGTTTCTCTTCAGTTGCAAATACCACTCCATACATATATATGGGGAGGTACTAACTCCAATTCGGTTTTACAGTGAAAACTGCAGGAACTTCAAACCGGCACTAGGAAACAGACTGAGAAAGCAGAGTAAAAGTTTCTCCTGCAAACCGTTCCCTTTGTGCTAGATGAACGAAAGTCTCTCCACATGCTCAGTTCTGAGAGATAAATGTGTGTGAAAGCCGTCCTTCAACTAGCTTGTTGGGAACACAAAGATTCTATTCAGTTGCAAACTCCACTCCATACATATATATGGGGAGGTACTAGCTCCAACTCGGTTTTACAGTGAAAACAGCAGGAACTTCAAACCGGCACTAGGAAACAGACTGAGAAACCAGAGTAAAAGTTTCTCCTGCAACCCGTTCCCTTTGTGCTAGATGAACGAACGTCTCTTCACATGCTCAGTTCTGAGAGATAAGTGTGTGTGAAAGCCGTCCTTCAACTAGCTTGTTGGGAACACAAAGTTTCTCTTCAGTTGCAAATTCCACTCCATACATATACATGTTGAGGTACTAGCTCCAACTCGGTTTTACAGTGAAAACTGCAGGAACTTCAAACCGGCACTAGGAAACAGACTGAGAAACCAAAGTAAAAGTTTCTCCTGCAAACAGTTCCCTTTGTGCTAGATGAACGAACGTTTCTCCACATGCTCAGTTCTGAGAGATAATTGTGTGTCAAAGCCGTCCTTCACCTAGCTTGTTGGGAACACAAAGTTTCTCTTCAGTTGCAAACTCCACTCCATACATATGTATGGGGAGGTACTAGCTCCAACTCTGTTTTACAGTGAAAACTGCAGGAACTTCAAACCGGCACTAGGAAACAGACTGAGAAACCAGAGTAAAAGTTTCTCCTGCAACCCGTTCCCTTTGTGCTATTTGAACGAACGTATCTCCAGATGCTCAGTTCTGAGAGATAAGTGTGTGTGAAAGCCGTCCTTCAACTTGCTTTTTGGGAAAACAAAGTTTCTCTTCAGTTGCAAACTCCACTCCATACATATACATGGGGAGGTACTAGCTCCAACTCGGTTTTACAGTGAAAACTGCAGGATCATCAAACCGGCACTAGGAAACAGACTGAGAAACCAGAGTAAAAGTTTCTCCTGCAACCCGTTCCCTTTGTGCTAGATGAACGAACGTCTCTCCAGATGCTCAGTTCTGAGAGATAAGTGTGTGTGAAAGCCGTCCTTCACCTAGCTTGTTGGGAACACAAAGTTTCTCTTCAGTTGCAAATTCCACTCCATACATATATATGGGGAGGTACTAACTCCAATTCGGTTTTACAGTGAAAACTGCAGGAACTTCAAACCGGCACTAGGAAACAGACTGAGAAAGCAGAGTAAAAGTTTCTCCTGCAACCCGTTCCCTTTGTGCTAGATGAACGAAAGTCTCTCCACATGCTCAGTTCTGAGAGATAAGTGTGTGTGAAAGCCGTCCTTCAACTAGCTTGTTGGGAACACAAAGATTCTATTCAGTTGCAAACTCCACTCCATACATATATATGGGGAGGTACTAGCTCCAACTCGGTTTTACAGTGAAAACTGCAGGAACTTCAAACCGGCACTAGGAAACAGACTGAGAAACCAGAGTAAAAGTTTCTCCTGCAAACCGTTCCCTTTGTGCTAGATGAACGAACGTCTCTTCACATGCTCAGTTCTGAGAGATAAGTGTGTGTGAAAGCCGTCCTTCACCTAGATTGTTGGGAACACAAAGTTTCTCTTCAGTTGCAAATTCCACTCCATACATATACATGTTGAGGTACTAGCTCCAACTCGGTTTTACAGTGAAAACTGCAGGAACTTCAAACCGGCACTAGGAAACAGACTGAGAAACCAAAGTAAAAGTTTCTCCTGCAAACCGTTCCCTTTGTGCTAGATGAACGAACGTCTCTCCACATGCTCAGTTCTGAGAGATAAGTGTGTGTCAAAGCCGTCCTTCACCTAGCTTGTTGGGAACACAAAGTTTCTCTTCAATTGCAAAATCCACTCCATACATATATATGGGGAGGTACTAGCTCCAACTCTGTTTTACAGTGAAAACTGCAGGAACTTCAAATCGGCACTAGGAAACAGACTGAGAAACCAGAGTAAAAGTTTCTCCTGCAACCCGTTCCCTTTATGCTAGATGAACGAACGTCTCTCCACATGCTCAGTTCTGAGGGATAAGTGTGTGTGAAAGCCGTCCTTCACCTAGCTTGTTGGGAACACAAAGTTTCTCTTCAGTTGCAAACTCCACTCCATATATATATATGGGGAAGTACTAGCTCCAACTCGGTTTTACAGTGAAAACTGCAGGAACTTCAAACCGGCACTAGGAAACAGACTGAGAAACCAGAGTAAAAGTTTCTCCTGCAACCCGTTCCCTTTATGCTAGATGAATGAACGTCTCTCCACATGCTCAGTTCTGAGGGATAAGTGTGTGTGAAAGCCGTCCTTCACCTAGCTTGTTGGGAACACAAAGTTTCTCTTCAGTTGCAAACTACACTCCATAGATATATATGGGGAAGTACTAGCTCCAACTCGGTTTTACAGTGAAAACTGCAGGAACTTCAAACCGGCACTAGGAAACAGACTGAGAAACCAGAGCAAAAGTTTCTCCTGTAACCCGTTCCAATTGTGCTAGATGAACGAACGTCTCTCCACATGCTAGTTTCGGAGACATAAGTGTGTGTGAAAGCCGTCCTTCACCTAGCTTGTTGGGAACACAAAGTTTCTCTTCAGTTGCAAACTCCACTCCATTCATATATATGGGGAGGTACAGGCTCCAACTCGGTTTTACAGTGAAAACTGCAGGAACTTCAAACCGGCACTAGGAAACAGACTGAGAAAGCAGAGTAAAAGTTTCACCTGCAACCCGTTCCTTTGTGCTAGATGAACGAACGTCTCTCCACATGCTCGGTTCTGAGAGATAAGTCTGTGTGAAAGCCGTCCTTCACCTAGCTTGTTGGGAACACAAAGTTTCTCTTCAGTTGCAAACTCCAATCCATACATGTATATGGAAGTACAAGCTCCAAGTCGGTTTTACAGTGAAAACTGCAGGAACTTCAAACCGGCACTAGGAAACAGACTGATAAACCAGAGTAAAAGTTTCTCCTGCAACCCGTTCCCTTTGTGCTAGATGAACGAACGTCTCTCCACATGCTCAGTTCTGAGAGATAAGTGTGTGTCAAAGCCGTCCTTCACCTAGCTTGTTGGGAACACAAAGTTTCTCTTAAGTTCCCAACTCCATTCCATACATATATATGGGGAGGTACTAGCTCCAACACGGTTTTACAATGAAAACTGCAGGAACTTCAAACCGGCACTAGGAAACAGACTGAGAAACCAGAGTAAAAGTTTCCCCTGCAAACCGTTCCCTTTGTGCTAGATGAACGAACGTCTCTCCACATGCTCAGATCTGACAGATATGTGTGTGTGAAAGTCGTCATTCATCTAGCTTGTTGGGAACACAAAGTTTCTCTTCAGTTGCAAACTCCACTCCATATATATATATGGGGAAGTACTAGCTCCATCTCGGTTTTACAGTGAAAACTGCAGGAACTTCAAACAGGCACTAGGAAACAGACTGAGAAACCAGAGTAAAAGTTTCTCCTGCAGCCCGTTCCCTTTGAGGCAGATGAACGAAAGTCTCTCCACATGCTCAGTTCTGAGAGATAAGTGTGTGTGAACGCCGTCCTTCACCTAGCTTGTTGGGAACACAAAGTTTCTCTTTAGTTGCAAACTCCACTCCATACATATATATGGGGAGGTACTAGCTCCAACTCGTTTTTACAGTGAAAACTGCAGGATCTTCAAACCGGCACTAGGAAACAGACTGAGAAAGCAGAGTAAAAGTTTCTCCTGCAAACCGTTCCCTTTGTGCTAAATGAACGAACGTCTCTCCAGATGCTCAGTTCTGAGAGTTAAGTGTGTGTGAAAGCCGTCCTTCACCTAGCTTGTTGGGAACACAAAGTTTCTCTTCAGTTGCAAATTCCACTCCATAAATATATATGGGGAGGTACTAACTCCAATTCGGTTTTACAGTGAAAACTGCAGGAACTTCAAACCGGCACTAGGAAACAGACTGAGAAAGCAGAGTAAAAGTTTCTCCTGCAACCCGTTCCCTTTGTGCTAGATGAACGAACGTCTCTCCACATGCTCAGTTCTGAGAGATAAGTTTGTGTGAAAGCCGTCCTTCAACTAGCTTGTTGGGAACACAAAGATTCTATTCAGTTGCAAACTCCACTCCATACATATATATGGGGAGGTACTAGCTCCAACTCGGTTTTACAGTGAAAACTGCAGGAACTTCAAACCGGCACTAGGAAACAGACTGAGAAACCAGAGTAAAAGATCTCCTGCAACCCGTTCCCTTTGTGCTAGATGAACGAACGTCTCTCCACATGCTCGTTTCTGAGAGATATGTGTGTGTGAAAGCCGTCCTTCATCTAGCTTGTTGGGAACACAAAGTTTCTCTTCAGTTGCAAACGCCACTCCATACTTATTTATGGGGTGGTACTAGCTCTAAATCGGTTTTACAGTGAACACTGCAGGATCTTCAAACCGGCACTAGGAAACAGACTGAGAAACCAGAGTAAAAGTTTCTCCTGCAACCCGTTCCCTTTGTGCTAGATGAACGAACGTCTCTCCACATGCTCAGTTCTGAGAGATAAGTGTGTGTGAAAGCCGTTCTTCACCTAGCTTGTTGGGAACACAAAGTTTCTCTTCAGTTCCCAACTCCACTCCATACATATATATAGGGACGTACTATCTCCAAATCGGTTTTACAGTGAAAAGTGCAGGAACTTCACACCGGCACTAGGAAACAGACTGAGAAACCAGAGTAAAAGTTTCTCCTGCAACCCGTTCCCTTTGTCCTAGATGAACGAACTTCTCTCCACATGCTCAGTTCTGAGAGATAAGTGTGTGTGGAAGCCGTCCTTCACCTAGCTTGTTGGGAACACAAAGTTTCTCTTCAGTTGCAAGCTTCATTCCATACATATATATGGGGAGGTACTAGCTCCAACTCGGTTTTACAGTGAAAACTGCAGGAACTTCAAACCGGCACTTGGAAACAGACTGAGAAACCAGAGAAAAAGTTTCTCCTGAAACCCGTTCCCTTTGTGCTAGATGAACGAACGTCTCTCCACATGCTCAGTTCTGAGAGATAAGGGTGTGTGAAAGCCGTCCTTCCCCTAGCTTGTTGGGAACACAAAGTTTCTCTTCAGTTGTAAACTCCAATCCATACATATATATGGGGAGGTACTAGCTCCAACTCGGTTTTACAGTGAAAACTGCAGGAACTTCAAACCGGCACTAGGAAACAGTATGAGAAACCAGAGTAAAACTTTCCCCTGCAAACCGTTCCCTTTGTGCTAGATGAACGAACGTCTCTCCACATGCTCAGTTCTGACAGATAAGTGTGTGTGAAAGCCGTCCTTCACCTAGCTTGTTGGGAACACAAAGTTTCTCTTCAGTTGCAAACTCCACTCCATATATATATATGGGGAGGTACTAGCTCCATCTCGGTTTTACAGTGAAAACTGCAGGAACTTCAAACCGGCACTAGGAAACAGACTGAGAAACCAGAGTAAAAGTTTCTCCTGCAACCCGTTCCCTTTGAGGCAGATGAACGAAAGTCTCTCCCCATGCTCAGTTCTGAGAGATAAGTGTGTGTGAAAGCCGTCCTTCACCTAGCTTGTTGGGAACACAAAGCTTCTCTTCAGTTGCAAACTCCACTCCATACATATATATGGGGAGGTACTAGCTCCAACTCGGTTTTACAGTGAAAACTGCAGGAAATTCAAACCGGCACTAGGAAACAGACTGAGAAGCCAGAGTAAAAGATCTCCTGCAACCCGTTCCATTTGTGCTAGATGAACGAACGTCTCTCCACATGCTAGGTTCTGACAGATAAGTGTGTGTGAAAGCCGTCCTTCCCCTAGCTTGTTGGGAACACAAAGTTTCTCTTCAGTTGTAAACTCCAATCCATACATATATATGGGGAGGTACTAGCTCCAACTCGGTTTTACAGTGAAAACTGCAGGAACTTCTAACCGGCACTAGGAAACAAACTGAGAAACCAGAGTAAAAGTTTCCCCTGCAAACCGTTCCCTTTGTGCTAGATGAACGAACGTCTCTCCACATGCTCAGTTCTGACAGATAAGTGTGTGTGAAAGCCGTCCTTCACATAGCTTGTTGGGAACACAAAGTTTCTCTTCAGTTGCAAACTCCACTCCATATATATATATGGGGAGGTACTAGCTCCATCTCGGTTTTACAGTGAAAACTGCAGGAACTTCAAACCGGCACTAGGAAACAGACTGAGAGACCAGAGTAAAAGTTTCTCCTGCAACCCGTTCCCTTTGAGGCAGATGAACGAAAGTCTCTCCCCATGCTCAGTTCTGAGAGATAAGTGTGTGTGAAAGCCGTCCTTCACCTAGCTTGTTGGGAACACTAAGTTTCTCTTCAGTTGCAAACTCCACTCCATACATATATATGGGGAGGTACTAGCTCCAACTCGGTTTTACAGTGAAAACTGCAGGATCTTCAAACCGGCACTAGGAAACAGACTGAGAAACCAGAGTAAAAGTTTCCCCAGCAACCCGTTCCCTTTGTGCTAAATGAACGAACGTCTCTCCAGATGCTCAGTTCTGAGAGATAAGTGTGTGTGAAAGCCGTCCTTCACCTAGGTTGTTGGGAACACAAAGTTTCTCTTCAGTTGCAAACGCCAATCCATACATATATATGGGGTGGTACTAGCTCTAAATCGGTTTTACAGTGAACTCTGCAGGATCTTCAAACCGGCACTAGGAAACTGACTGAGAAACCATTGTAAAAGTTTCTCCTGCAAACCGTTCCCTTTGTGCTAGATGAACGAACGTCTCTCCACATGCTCAGTTCTGAGAGATAAGTGTGTGTGAAAGCCGTCCTTCACCTAGCTTGTTGGGAACACAAAGTTTCTCTTCAGTTCCCAACTCCACTCCATACATATATATGGGGACGTACTATCTCCAAATCGGTTTTACATTGAAAACTGCAGGAACTTCACACCGGCACTAGGAAACAGACTGAGAAACCAGAGTAAAAGTTTCTCCTGCAACCCGTTCCCTTTGTCCTAGATGAACGAACGTCTCTCCACATGCTCAGTTCTGAGAGATATGTGTGTGTGGAAGCCGTCCTTCACCTAGCTTGTTGGGAACACAAAGTTTCTCTTCAGTTGCAAGCTTCATTCCATACATATATATGGGGAGGTACTAGCTCCAACTCGGTTTTACAGTGAAAACTGCAGGAACTTCAAACCGGCACTTGGAAACAGACTGAGAAACCAGAGAAAAAGTTTCTCCTGAAACCCGTTCCCTTTGTGCTAGATGAACGAACGTCTCTCCACATGCTCAGTTCTGAGAGATAAGGGTGTGTGAAAGCCGTCCTTCCCCTAGCTTGTTGGGAACACAAAGTTTCTCTTCAGTTGTAAACTCCAATCCATACATATATATGGGGAGGTACTAGCTCCAACTCGGTTTTACAAAGAAAACTGCAGGAAATTCAAACCGGCACTAGGAAACAGACTGAGAAACCAGAGTAAATGTTTCTCCTGCAACCCGTTCCCTTTGTGCTAGATGAACGAACGTCTCTCCACATGCTCAGTTCTGAGAGATAAGTGTGTGTGAAAGCCATCCTTCACCTAGCTTGTTGGGAACACAAAGTTTCTCTTCATTTCCCAACTCCACTCCATACATATATATGGGGAGGTACTAGCTCCAACTCGGTTTTACAGTGAAAACTGAAGGAACTTCAAACCGGCACTAGGAAACAGACAGAGAAACCAGAGTAAAAGTTTCTCCTGCAACCCGTTCCCTTTGTGCTAGATGAACGAACGTCTCTCCACATGCTCAGTTCTGAGAGATAAGTGTGTGTGAAAGATGTCCTTCACGAAGCTTTTTGGGAGCACAAAGTTTCTCTTCAGTTGCCAACTCCACTCCATACATATATATGGGGAGGTACTAGCTCTAAATCCTTTTTACAGTGAAAAATTCAGGAACTTCAAACCGGCACTAGGAAACAGACTGAGAAACCAGAGTAAAAGTTTCTCCTGCAACCCGTTCCCTTTGTGCTAGATGAACGAACGTCTCTCCACATGCTCAGTTCTGAGAGATAAGTGTGTGTGAAAGCCGTACTTCACCTAGCTTGTTGGGAACACAAAGCTTCTCTTCAGTTCCCAATTCCACTCCATACATATATATGGGGAGGTACTAGCTCCAACTCGGTTTTACAGTGAAAACTGCAGGAACTTCACACCGGCACTAGGAAACAGACTGAGAAACCAGAGTAAAAGTTTCCCCTGCAACCCATTCCCTTTGTCCTCGATGAACGAACGTCTCTCCACATGCTCAGTTCTGAGAGATAATTGTGTGTGAAAGCCGTCCTTCACCTAGCTTGTTGGGAACAGAAAGATTCTATTCAGTTGCAAACTCCACTCCATACATATATATGGGGAGGTACTAGCTCCAACTCGTTTTTACAGTGAAAACTGCAGGAAATTCAAACCGGCACTAGGAAATAGACTGAGAAACCAGAATAAAAGTTTCCCCTGCAAACCGTTCATTTTGTGCTAGATGAACGAACGTCTCTCCACATGCTCAGTTCTGAGAGATAATTGTGAGTGAAAGCCGTCCTTCACCTAGCTTGTTGGGAACAGAAAGATTCTCTTCAGTTGCAAACTCCACTCCATACATATATATGGGGAGGTACTAGCTCCAACTCGGTTTTACAGTGAAAACTGCAGGAACTTCAAACCGGCACTAGGAAACAGACTGAGAAACCAGAGTAAAAGTTTCTCCTGCAACCCGTTCCCTTTGTGCTAGATGAACGAACGTCTCTCCACATGCTCAGTTCTGAGAGATAAGGGTGTGTGAAAGCATTCCTTCAACTAGCTTGTTGGGAACACAAAGTTTCTCTTCAGTTGCAAACGCCACTCCATAAATATATATGGGGAGGTACTAGCTCCAACTCGGTTTTACAGTGAAAACTGCAGGAACTTCAAACCGGCACTTGGAAACAGACTGAGAAAGCAGAGTAAAAGTTTCCCCTGCAACCCGTTCCCTTTGCGCTAGATGAACGAACGTCTCTCCACATGCTCAGTTCTGAGAGATAAGTGTGTGTGAAAGCCGTACTTCACCTAGCTTGTTTGGAACACAAAGCTTCTCTTCAGTTCCCAACTCCACTCCATACATATATATGGGGAGGTACTAGCTCCAACTCGGTTTTACATTGAAAACTGCAGGAACTTCACACCGGCACTAGGAAACAGACTGAGAAACCAGAGTAAAATTTTCCCTTGCAACCCGTTCCCTTTGTCCTAGATGAAAGAACGTCTCTCCACATGCTCAGTTCTGAGAGATAAGTGTGTGTGAAAGCCGTCCTTCACCTAGCTTGTTGGGAACAAAAGTTTCTCTTCAGTAGCAAACGCCACTCCATACATATATATGGGGAGGTACTAGCTCCAACTCGGTTTTACAGTGAAAACTGCAGGAACTTCAAACCGGCACTAGGAAACAGACTGAGAAAGCACAGTAAAAGTTTCTCCTGCAACCCGTTCCCTTTGTGCTAGATGAACGAACGTCTCTCCACATGCTCAGTTCTGAGAGATAAGTGTGTGTGAAAGCCGTCCTTCACCTAGCTTGTTGGGAACACAAAGTTTCTCTTCAGTTGCAAACTCCACTCCATTCATATATATGGGGAGGTACTAGCTCCAACTCGGTTTTACAGTGAAAACTGCAGGAACTTCAAACCGGCACTAGGAAACAGACTGAGAAAGCAGAGTAAAAGTTTCTCCTGCAACCCGTTCCATTTGTGCTAGATGAACGAACGTCTCTCCACATGCTCAGTTCTGAGAGTTAAGTGTGTGTGAAAGCCGTCCTTCACCTAGCTTGTTGGGAACACAAAGTTCCTCTTCAGTTGCAAACTCCATACCATACATATATATATGGGGAGGTACTAGCTCCAACTCGGTTTTACAGTGAAAACTGCAGGAACTTCAAACCGGCACTAGGAAACAGACTGAGAAACCAGAGTAAAAGTTTCTCCTGCAACCCGTTCCCTTTGTTCCAGATGAACGAACGTCTCTCCACATGCTCAGTTCTGACAGATAAGTGTGTGTTAAAGCCGCCCTTCACCTAGCTTGTTGGGAACACAAAGTTTCTCTTCAGTTGCAAACTCCACTCCATACATATATATGGGGAGGTACTAGCTCCAACTCGGTTTTACAGTGAAAACTGCAGGAACTTCAAACCGGCACTAGGAAACAGACTGAGAAACAGAGTAAAAGTTTCTCCTGCAACCCGTTCCCTTTGTGCTAGATGAACGAATGTCTCTCCACATGCTCAGTTCTGAGAGATAAATGTGTGTGAAAGCCGTCCTTCACCTAGCTTGTTGGGAACACAAAGTTTCTCTTCAGTTGCAAACTCCACTCCATACATATATATGGGGAGGTACTAGCTCCAACTCGGTTTTACAGTGAAAACTGCAGGAAATTCAAACCGGCACTAGGAAACAGACTGAGAAACCAGAATAAAAGTTTCCCCTGCAAACCGTTCATTTTGTGCTAGATGAACGAACGTCTCTCTACACGCTCAGTTCTGACAGATAAGTGTGTGTGAAAACCGTCCTTCACCTAGCTTGTTGGGAACACAAAGATTCTCTTCATTTGCAAACTCCACTCCATACATATAAATGGGGAGGTACTAGCTCCAACTCGGTTTTACAGTGAAAACTGCAGGAACTTCAAACCGGCACTAAGAAACAGCCTGAGAAACCAGAGTAAATGTTTCTCCTGCAACACGTTCCCTTTGTGCTAGATGAACGAACGTCTCTCCACATGCTAAGTTCTGAGAGATAAGTGTGTGTGAAAGCCGTCCTTCACCTAGCTTGTTGGGAACACAAAGTTTCTCTTCAGTTCCCAACTCCACTCCATACATATATATGGGGAGGTACTAGCTCCAAATCGGTTTTACAGTGAAAAATGCAGGAACTTCACACCGGCACTAGGAAACAGACTGAGAAACCAGAGTAAATTTTCTCCTGCAAACCGTTCCCTTTGTGCTAGATGAACGAACGTCTCTCCACATGCTCAGTTCTGAGAGATAAGTGTGTGAGAAAGATGTCCTTCACCAAGCTTTTTGGGAACACAAAGTTTCTCTTCAGTTGCCAAATCCACTCCATACATATATATGGGGAGGTACTAGCTCTAAATCCTTTTTACAGTGAAAACTGCAAGAACTTCAAACCGGCACTAGGAAACAGACTGAGAAACCAGAGTAAAATTTCTCCTGCAACCCGTTCCCTTTGTGCTAGATGAACGAACGTCTCTCCACATGCTCAGTTCTGAGAGATAAGTGTGTGTGAAAGCCGTACTTCACCTAGCTTGTTGGGAACACAAAGCTTCTCTTCAGTTCCCAACTCCACTCCATACATATATATGGGGAGGTACTAGCTCCAACTCGGTTTTACAGTGAAAACTGCAGGAACTTCACACCGGCACTAGGAAACAGACTGAGAAACCAGAGTAAAAGTTTCTCCTGCAACCCGTTCCCTTTGTCCTAGATGATCGAACGTCTCTCCACATGCTCAGTTCTGAGAGATAATTGTGTGTTAAAGCCGTCCTTCACCCAGTTTGTTGGGAACAGAAAGATTCTCTTCAGTTGCAAACGCCACTCAATACATATATATGGGGAGGTACTAGCTCCAACTCGGTTTTACAGTGAAAACTGCAGGAACTTCAAACCGGCACTAGGAAACAGACTGAGAAACCAGAGTAAAAGTTTCTCCTGCAACCCGTTCCCTTTGTGCTAGATGAACGAACGTCTCTCCACATGCTCCGTTCTGAGAGATAAGTGTGTGTGAAAGCCGTCCTTAACCTAGCTTGTTGGGAACACAAAGTTTCTCTTCAGTTGCAAACTCCACTCCATTCATATATATGGGGAGGTACTAGCTCCAACTCGGTTTTACAGTGAAAACTGCAGGAAATTCAAACCGGCACTAGGAAACAGACTGAGAAAGCAGAGTAAAAGTTTCTCCTGCAACCCGTTCCCTTTGTCCTAGATGAACGAACGTCTCTCCACATGCTCAGTTCTGAGAGATAATTGTGTGTGAAAGCCGTCCTTCACCTAGTTTGTTGGGAACAGAAAGATTCTCTTCAGTTGCAAACTCCACTCCATACATATATATGGGGAGGTACTAGCTCCAACTCTGTTTTACAGTGAAAACTGCAGGAACTTCAAACCGGCACTAGGAAACAGACTGAGAAACCAGAGTAAAATTTCTACTGCAACCCGTTCCCTTTGTGCTAGATGAACGAACGTCTCTCCACATGCTCAGTTCTGAGAGATAAGTGTGTGTGAAAGCCGTCCTTCACATACCTTGTTGGGAACACTAAGTTTCTCTTCAGTTGCAAACGCCACTCCATACATATATATGGGGAGGTACTAGCTCCAACTCGGTTTTACAGTGAAAACTGCAGGAACTTCAAACCGGCACTAGGAAACAGACTGAGAAACCAGAGTAAAAGTTTCTCCTGCAAACCGTTCCCTTTGTGCTAGATGAACGAACGTCTCTCCACATGCTCCGTTCTGAGAGATAAGTGTGTGTGAAAGCCGTCCTTAACCTAGCTTGTTGGGAACACAAAGTTTCTCTTCAGTTGCAAACTCCACTCCATTCATATATATGGGGAGGTACTAGCTCCAACTCGGTTTTACAGTGAAAACTGCAGGAAATTCAAACCGGCACTAGGAAACAGACTGAGAAAGCAGAGTAAAAGTTTCACCTGCAACCCGTTCCCTTTGTGCTAGATGAACGAACGTCTCTCCACATTCTCAGTTCTGAGAGATAATTGTGTGTGAAAGCCGTCCTTCACCTAGCTTGTTGGGAACACAAAGTTTTTCTTCAGTTGCAAACTCCAAACCATACATATATATATGGGGAGGTACTAGCTCCAACTCGGTTTTACAGTGAAAACTGCAGGAACTTCAAACCGGCACTAGGAAACAGACTGAGAAACCAGAGTAAAATTTCTCCTGCAACCCGTTCCCTTTGTGCTAGATGAACGAACGTCTCTCCACATGCTCAGTTCTGACAGATAAGTGTGTGTTAAAGCCGTCCTTCACCTAGCTTGTTGGGAACACAAAGTTTCTCTTCAGTTCCCAACCCCACTCCATACATATATATGGGGAGGTACTAGCTCCAACTCGGTTTTACAGTGAAAACTGCAGGAACATCAAACCGGCACTAGAAAACAGACTGAGAATCCAGAGTAAAAGTTTCTCCTGCAACCCGTTCCCTTTGTGCTAGATGAACGAACGTCTCTCCACATGCTCAGTTCTGAGAGATAAATATGTGTGAAAGCCGTCCTTCACCTAGCTTGTAGGGAACACAATGTTTCTCTTCAGTTGCAAACTCCACTCCATACATATATATGGGGAGGTACGAGCTCCAACTCGGTTTTACAGTGAAAATTGCAGGAACTTCAAACCGGCACTAGGAAACAGACTGAGAAACCAGAGTAAAAGTTTCTCCTGCAAACCGTTCCCTTTGTGCTAGATGAACGAACGTCTCTCCACATGCTCAGTTCTGAGAGATAAGTGTGTGTGAAAGCCGTCCTTCACCTAGCTTGTTGGGAACACAAAGTTTCTCTTCAGTTGCAAACTCCACTCCATTCATATATATGGGGAGGTACTAGCTCCAACTCGGTTTTACAGTGAAAACTGCAGGAACTTCAAACCGGCACTAGGAAACAGACTGAGAAAGCAGAGTAAAAGTTTCTCCTGCAACCCGTTCCCTTTGTGCTAGATGAACGAACGTCTCTCCACATGCTCAGTTCTGAGAGTTAAGTGTGTGTGAAAGCCGTCCTTCACCTAGCTTGTTGGGAACAGAAAGTTCCTCTTCAGTTGCAAACTCCATACCATACATATATATATGGGGAGGTACTAGCTCCAACTCGGTTTTACAGTGAAAACTGCAGGAACTTCAAACCGGCACTAGGAAACAGACTGAGAAACCAGAGTAAAAGTTTCTCCTGCAACCCGTTCCCTTTGTTCCAGATGAACGAACGTCTCTCCACATGCTCAGTTCTGACAGATAAGTGTGTGTTAAAGCCGCCCTTCACCTAGCTTGTTGGGAACACAAAGTTTCTCTTCAGTTGCAAACTCCACTCCATACATATATATGGGGAGGTACTAGCTCCAACTCGGTTTTACAGTGAAAACTGCAGGAACTTCAAACCGGCACTAGGAAACAGACTGAGAAACAGAGTAAAAGTTTCTCCTGCAACCCGTTCCCTTTGTGCTAGATGAACGAATGTCTCTCCACATGCTCAGTTCTGAGAGATAAATGTGTGTGAAAGCCGTCCTTCACCTAGCTTGTTGGGAACACAAAGTTTCTCTTCAGTTGCAAACTCCACTCCATACATATATATGGGGAGGTACTAGCTCCAACTCGGTTTTACAGTGAAAACTGCAGGAAATTCAAACCGGCACTAGGAAACAGACTGAGAAACCAGAATAAAAGTTTCCCCTGCAAACCGTTCATTTTGTGCTAGATGAACGAACGTCTCTCTACACGCTCAGTTCTGACAGATAAGTGTGTGTGAAAACCGTCCTTCACCTAGCTTGTTGGGAACACAAAGATTCTCTTCATTTGCAAACTCCACTCCATACATATATATGGGGAGGTACTAGCTCCAACTCGGTTTTACAGTGAAAACTGCAGGAACTTCAAACCGGCACTAAGAAACAGCCTGAGAAACCAGAGTAAATGTTTCTCCTGCAACACGTTCCCTTTGTGCTAGATGAACGAACGTCTCTCCACATGCTCAGTTCTGAGAGATAAGTGTGTGTGAAAGCCGTCCTTCACCTAGCTTGTTGGGAACACAAAGTTTCTCTTCAGTTCCCAACTCCACTCCATACATATATATGGGGAGGTACTAGCTCCAAATCGGTTTTACAGTGAAAACTGCAGGAACTTCACACCGGCACTAGGAAACAGACTGAGAAACCAGAGTAAATTTTCTCCTGCAAACCGTTCCCTTTGTGCTAGATGAACGAACGTCTCTCCACATGCTCAGTTCTGACAGATAAGTGTGTGTTAAAGCCGTCCTTCACCTAGCTTGTTGGGAACACAAAGTTTCTCTTCAGTTCCCAACCCCACTCCATACATATATATGGGGAGGTACTAGCTCCAACTCGGTTTTACAGTGAAAACTGCAGGAACATCAAACCGGCACTAGAAAACAGACTGAGAATCCAGAGTAAAAGTTTCTCCTGCAACCCGTTCCCTTTGTGCTAGATGAACGAACGTCTCTCCACATGCTCAGTTCTGAGAGATAAATATGTGTGAAAGCCGTCCTTCACCTAGCTTGTAGGGAACACAATGTTTCTCTTCAGTTGCAAACTCCACTCCATACATATATATGGGGAGGTACGAGCTCCAACTCGGTTTTACAGTGAAAATTGCAGGAACTTCAAACCGGCACTAGGAAACAGACTGAGAAACCAGAGTAAAAGTTTCTCCTGCAAACCGTTCCCTTTGTGCTAGATGAACGAACGTCTCTCCACATGCTCAGTTCTGAGAGATAAGTGTGTGTGAAAGCCGTCCTTCACCTAGCTTGTTGGGAACACAAAGTTTCTCTTCAGTTGCAAACTCCACTCCATTCATATATATGGGGAGGTACTAGCTCCAACTCGGTTTTACAGTGAAAACTGCAGGAACTTCAAACCGGCACTAGGAAACAGACTGAGAAAGCAGAGTAAAAGTTTCTCCTGCAACCCGTTCCCTTTGTGCTAGATGAACGAACGTCTCTCCACATGCTCAGTTCTGAGAGTTAAGTGTGTGTGAAAGCCGTCCTTCACCTAGCTTGTTGGGAACAGAAAGTTCCTCTTCAGTTGCAAACTCCATACCATACATATATATATGGGGAGGTACTAGCTCCAACTCGGTTTTACAGTGAAAACTGCAGGAACTTCAAACCGGCACTAGGAAACAGACTGAGAAACCAGAGTAAAAGTTTCTCCTGCAACCCGTTCCCTTTGTTCCAGATGAACGAACGTCTCTCCACATGCTCAGTTCTGACAGATAAGTGTGTGTTAAAGCCGCCCTTCACCTAGCTTGTTGGGAACACAAAGTTTCTCTTCAGTTGCAAACTCCACTCCATACATATATATGGGGAGGTACTAGCTCCAACTCGGTTTTACAGTGAAAACTGCAGGAACTTCAAACCGGCACTAGGAAACAGACTGAGAAACAGAGTAAAAGTTTCTCCTGCAACCCGTTCCCTTTGTGCTAGATGAACGAATGTCTCTCCACATGCTCAGTTCTGAGAGATAAATGTGTGTGAAAGCCGTCCTTCACCTAGCTTGTTGGGAACACAAAGTTTCTCTTCAGTTGCAAACTCCACTCCATACATATATATGGGGAGGTACTAGCTCCAACTCGGTTTTACAGTGAAAACTGCAGGAAATTCAAACCGGCACTAGGAAACAGACTGAGAAACCAGAATAAAAGTTTCCCCTGCAAACCGTTCATTTTGTGCTAGATGAACGAACGTCTCTCTACACGCTCAGTTCTGACAGATAAGTGTGTGTGAAAACCGTCCTTCACCTAGCTTGTTGGGAACACAAAGATTCTCTTCATTTGCAAACTCCACTCCATACATATATATGGGGAGGTACTAGCTCCAACTCGGTTTTACAGTGAAAACTGCAGGAACTTCAAACCGGCACTAAGAAACAGCCTGAGAAACCAGAGTAAATGTTTCTCCTGCAACACGTTCCCTTTGTGCTAGATGAACGAACGTCTCTCCACATGCTCAGTTCTGAGAGATAAGTGTGTGTGAAAGCCGTCCTTCACCTAGCTTGTTGGGAACACAAAGTTTCTCTTCAGTTCCCAACTCCACTCCATACATATATATGGGGAGGTACTAGCTCCAAATCGGTTTTACAGTGAAAACTGCAGGAACTTCACACCGGCACTAGGAAACAGACTGAGAAACCAGAGTAAATTTTCTCCTGCAAACCGTTCCCTTTGTGCTAGATGAACGAACGTCTCTCCACATGCTCAGTTCTGAGAGATAAGTGTGTGAGAAAGATGTCCTTCACCAAGCTTTTTGGGAACACAAAGTTTCTCTTCAGTTGCCAAATCCACTCCATACATATATATGGGGAGGTACTAGCTCTAAATCCTTTTTACAGTGAAAACTGCAAGAACTTCAAACCGGCACTAGGAAACAGACTGAGAAACCAGAGTAAAATTTCTCCTGCAACCCGTTCCCTTTGTGCTAGATGAACGAACGTCTCTCCACATGCTCAGTTCTGAGAGATAAGTGTGTGTGAAAGCCGTACTTCACCTAGCTTGTTGGGAACACAAAGCTTCTCTTCAGTTCCCAACTCCACTCCATACATATATATGGGGAGGTACTAGCTCCAACTCGGTTTTACAGTGAAAACTGCAGGAACTTCACACCGGCACTAGGAAACAGACTGAGAAACCAGAGTAAAAGTTTCTCCTGCAACCCGTTCCATTTGTCCTAGATGAACGAACGTCTCTCCACATGCTCAGTTCTGAGAGATAATTGTGTGTGAAAGCCGTCCTTCACCTAGTTTGTTGGGAACAGAAAGATTCTCTTCAGTTGCAAACTCCACTCCATACATATATATGGGGAGGTACTAGCTCCAACTCTGTTTTACAGTGAAAACTGCAGGAACTTCAAACCGGCACTAGGAAACAGACTGAGAAACCAGAGTAAAATTTCTACTGCAACCCGTTCCCTTTGTGCTAGATGAACGAACGTCTCTCCACATGCTCAGTTCTGAGAGATAAGTGTGTGTGAAAGCCGTCCTTCACCTAGCTTGTTGGGAACACTAAGTTTCTCTTCAGTTGCAAACGCCACTCCATACATATATATGGGGAGGTACTAGCTCCAACTCGGTTTTACAGTGAAAACTGCAGGAACTTCAAACCGGCACTAGGAAACAGACTGAGAAACCAGAGTAAAAGTTTCTCCTGCAACCCGTTCCCTTTGTGCTAGATGAACGAACGTCTCTCCACATGCTCCGTTCTGAGAGATAAGTGTGTGTGAAAGCCGTCCTTAACCTAGCTTGTTGGGAACACAAAGTTTCTCTTCAGTTGCAAACTCCACTCCATTCATATATATGGGGAGGTACTAGCTCCAACTCGGTTTTACAGTGAAAACTGCAGGAAAGTCAAACCGGCACTAGGAAACAGACTGAGAAAGCAGAGTTAAAGTTTCTCCTGCAACCCGTTCCCTTTGTCCTAGATGAACGAACGTCTCTCCACATGCTCAGTTCTGAGAGATAATTGTGTGTGAAAGCCGTCCTTCACCTAGTTTGTTGGGAACAGAAAGATTCTCTTCAGTTGCAAACTCCACTCCATACATATATATGGGGAGGTACTAGCTCCAACTCTGTTTTACAGTGAAAACTGCAGGAACTTCAAACCGGCACTAGGAAACAGACTGAGAAACCAGAGTAAAATTTCTACTGCAACCCGTTCCCTTTGTGCTAGATGAACGAACGTCTCTCCACATGCTCAGTTCTGAGAGATAAGTGTGTGTGAAAGCCGTCCTTCACCTAGCTTGTTGGGAACACTAAGTTTCTCTTCAGTTGCAAACGCCACTCCATACATATATATGGGGAGGTACTAGCTCCAACTCGGTTTTACAGTGAAAACTGCAGGAACTTCAAACCGGCACTAGGAAACAGACTGAGAAACCAGAGTAAAAGTTTCTCCTGCAACCCGTTCCCTTTGTGCTAGATGAACGAACGTCTATCCACATGCTCCGTTCTGAGAGATAAGTGTGTGTGAAAGCCGTCCTTAACCTAGCTTGTTGGGAACACAAAGTTTCTCTTCAGTTGCAAACTCCACTCCATTCATATATATGGGGAGGTACTAGCTCCAACTCGGTTTTACAGTGAAAACTGCAGGAAATTCAAACCGGCACTAGGAAACAGACTGAGAAAGCAGAGTAAAAGTTTCACCTGCAACCCGTTCCCTTTGTGCTAGATGAACGAACGTCTCTCCACATGCTCAGTTCTGAGAGATAATTGTGTGTGAAAGCCGTCCTTCACCTAGCTTTTTGGGAACACAAAGTTTTTCTTCAGTTGCAAACTCCAAACCATACATATATATATGGGGAGGTACTAGCTCCAACTCGGTTTTACAGTGAAAACTGCAGGAACTTCAAACCGGCACTAGGAAACAGACTGAGAAACCAGAGTAAAATTTCTCCTGCAACCCGTTCCCTTTGTGCTAGATGAACGAACGTCTCTCCACATGCTCAGTTCTGACAGATAAGTGTGTGTTAAAGCCGTCCTTCACCTAGCTTGTTGGGAACACAAAGTTTCTCTTCAGTTCCCAACCCCACTCCATACATATATATGGGGAGGTACTAGCTCCAACTCGGTTTTACAGTGAAAACTGCAGGAACATCAAACCGGCACTAGAAAACACACTGAGAATCCAGAGTAAAAGTTTCTCCTGCAACCCGTTCCCTTTGTGCTAGATGAAAGAACGTCTCTCCACATGCTCAGTTCTGAGAGATAAATATGTGTGAAAGCCGTCCTTCACCTAGCTTGTAGGGAACACAATGTTTCTCTTCAGTTGCAAACTCCACTCCATACATATATATGGGGAGGTACGAGCTCCAACTCGGTTTTACAGTGAAAATTGGAGGAACTTCAAACCGGCACTAGGAAACAGACTGAGAAACCAGAGTAAAAGTTTCTCCTGCAAACCGTTCCCTTTGTGCTAGATGAACGAACGTCTATCCACATGCTCAGTTCTGACAGATAAGTGTGTGTGAAAGCCGTCCTTCACCTAGCTTGTTGGGAACACAAAGTTTCTCTTCAGTTGCAAACTCCACTCCATACATATATATGCGGAGGTACTAGCTCCAACTCGGTTTTACAGTGAAAACTGCAGGAACTTCAACCGGCACTAGGAAACAGACTGAGAAACCAGAGTAAAAGTTTCTACTTCAACCCGTTCCCTTTGTGCTAGATGAACGAACGTCTCTCCACATGCTCAGTTCTGAGAGATAAGTGTTTGTGAAAGCCGTCCTTCACCTAGCTGGTTGGGAACACAAAGTTTCTCTTCAGTTGCAAACTCCACTCCATACATATATATGGGGAGGTACTAGCTCCAACTCGGATTTACAGTGAAAACTGCAGGAACTTCAAACCGGCACTAGGAAACAGACTGAGAAACCAGAGTAAAAGTTACTCCTGCAACCCGTTCCCTTTGTGCTAGATGAACGAACGTCTCTCCACATGCTCAGTTCTGAGAGATAAGTGTGTGTGGAAGCCGTCCTTCACCTAGCTTTTTTGGAACACAAAGTTTCTCTTCAGTTGCAAACTCCAATCCATACATATATATGGGGAGGTACTAGCTCCAACTCGGTTTTACAGTGAAAACTGCAGGAACTTCAAACCGGCACTAGGAAACAGACTGAGAAAGCAGAGTAAAAGATTCCCCTGCAACCCGTTCCCTTTGTGCTAGATGAACGAACGTCTCTCCACATGCTCAGTTCTGAGAGATAAGTGTGTGTGAAAGATGTCCTTCACCTAGCTTGTTGGGAACACAAAGTTTCTCTTCAGTTGCAAACTCCACTCCATACATATATATGGGGAGGTACTAGCTCCAAATCGGTTTTACAGTGAAAACTGCAGGAACTTCACACCGGCACTAGGAAACAGACTTAGAAACCAGAGAAAAATTTTCTCCTCCAAACCGTTCCCTTTGGGCTAGATGAACGAACGTCTCTCCACACTCTCAGTTCTGACAGTTAAGTGTGTGTGAAAGCCGTCCTTCACCTAGCTTGTTGGGAACACAAAGATTCTCTTCAGCTGCAAACTCCACTCCATACATATATATGGGGAGGTACTAGCTCCAACTCGGTTTTACAGTGAAAATTGCAGGAACTTCAAACCGGCACTAGGAAACAGACTGAGAAAGCAGAGTAAAATTTTCTACTGCAACCCGTTCATTTTGTGCTAGATGAACGAACGTCTATCCACATGCTCAGTTCTGAGAGATAATTGTGTGTCAAAGCCGTCCTTCACCTAGCTTGTTTTGAACACAAAGTTTCCCTTCAGTTGCAAACTCCATACCATACATATATATATGGGGAAGTACTAGCTCCAACTCGGTTTTACAGTGAAAATTGCAGGAACTTCAAACCGGCACTAGGAAACAGACTGAGAAACCAGAGTAAAATTTTCTCCTGCAACCCTTTCCCTTTGTGCTAGATGAACGAACGTCTCTCCACATGCTCAGTTCTTACAGATAAGTGTGTGTTAAAGCCGTCCTTCACCTAGCTTGTTGGGAACACAAAGTTTCTCTTCATTTGCAAACTCCACTCCATACATATATATGGGTAGGTACTAGCTCCAACTCGGTTTTACAGTGAAAACTGCAGGAACTTCAAACCGGCACTAGGAAAAAGACTGAGAAACCAGAGTAAAAGTTTCTCCTGCAACCCGTTCCCTTTGTGCTAGATGAACGAACGTCTCTCCACATGCTCAGTTCTGAGAGATAGGTGTGTGTGAAAGCCGTCCTTCACCTAGCTTGTTGTGAACACAAAGTTTCTCTTCAGTTGCAAACTCCACTCCATACATATATATGGGGAGGTACGAGCTCCAACTCTGTTTTACAGTGAAAACTGCAGGAACTTCAAACCGGCAATAGGAAACAGACTGAGAAACCAGAGTAAAAGTTTCTCCTGCAACCCGTTCCCTTTTTGCTAGATGAACGAACGTCTCTCCACATGCTAAGTTCTGACAGATAAGTGTGTGTGAAAGCCGTTCTTCACCTAGCTTGTTGGGAACACAAAGTTTCTCTTCAGTTGCAAACTCCACTCCATACATATATATGGGAGGTACTAGCTACAACTCGGTTTTACAGTGAAAACTGCCGGAACTTCAAACCGGAACTAGGAAACAGACTGGGAAACCAGAGTAAAAGTTTCTCCTGCACCCCTTTCCCTTTGTGCTAGATGAACGAACGTCTCTCCACATGCTGAGTTCTGAGAGATAAGTGTGTGTGAAAGCCGTCCTTCAACTAGCTTGTTGGGAACACAAAATTTCTCTTCTGTTGCAAACTCCACTCTATACATATATATGGGGAGGTACTAGCTCCAACTCGGTTTTACAGTGAAAACTGCAGGAACTTCAAACCGGCACAAGAAAAAGACTGAGAAACCAGAGTAAAAGTTTATACTGCAACCCGTTCCCTTTGTGCTAGATGAACGAACGTCTCTCCACATGCTCAGTTCTGAGAGATAAGTGTGTGTGGAAGCCGTCCTTCACCTAGCTTGTTGGGAACACAAAGTTTCTCTTCAGATGCAAACTCCACTCCATAAATATATATGGGCAGGTACTAGCTCCAAATCGGTTTTACAGTGAAAACTGCAGGAACTTCAAACCAGCACTAGGAAACAGACTGAGAAACCAGAGTAAAAGTTTCTCCTGCAACCCGTTCCCTTTGTGCTAGATGAACGAACGTCTCTCCACATGCTCAGTTCTGAGAGATAATTGTGTGTGAAAGCCGTCCGTCACCTAGCTTGTTGGGAACACAAAGTTTCTCTTCAGTTGCAAACTCCACTCCATACATATATATGGAGAGTTACAAGCTCCAACTTGGTTTTACAGTGAAAACTGCAGGAACTTCAAACCGGCCCTAGGAAACAGACTGAGAAACCAGAGTAAAAGTTTCTCCTGCAAACCGTTCCCTTTGTGCTAGATGAACGAACTTCTCTCCACATGCTCAGTTCTGAGAGATATGTGTGTGTGAAAGCCGTCCTTCACCAAGCTTGTTGGGAACACAAAGTTTCTCTTCAGTTGCAAACTCCAATCTATTCATATATATGGGGAGGTACTAGCTCCAACTCGGTTTTACAGTGAAAACTGCAGGAACATCAAACCGGCACTAGGAAACAGACTGAGAAACCAGAATAAATGTTTCTCCTGCAACCCGTTCCATTTGTGCTAGATGAACGAACGTCTCTCCACATGCTCAGTTCTGAGAGTTAATTGTGTGTGAAAGCCGTCCTTCACCTAGCTTGTTGGGAACACAAAGTTTCTCTTCAGTTGCAAACTCCATACCATACATATATATATGGGGAGGTACTAGCTCCAACTCGGTTTTACAGTGAAAACTGCAGGAACTTCAAACCGGCACTAGGAAACAGACTGAGAAACCAGAGTAAAAATTTCTCCTGCAACCCTTTCCCTTTGTGCTAGATGAACGAACGTCTCTCCACATGCTCAGTTCTTACAGATAAGTGTGTGTTAAAGCCGTTCTTCACCTAGCTTGTTGGGAACACAAAGTTTCTCTTCATTTGCAAACTCCACTCCATACATATATATGTGTAGGTACTAGCTCCAACTCGGTTTTACAGTGAAAACTGCAGGAACTTCAAACCGGCACTAGGAAAAAGACTGAGAAACCAGAGTAAAAGTTTCTCCTGCAACCCGTTCCCTTTGTGCTAGATGAACGAACGTCTCTCCACAAGCTCAGTTCTGAGAGATAAGTGTGTGTGAAAGCCGTCCTTCACCTAGCTTGTTGTGAACACAAAGTTTCTCTTCAGTTGCAAACTCCACTCCATACATATATATGGGGAGGTACGAGCTCCAACTCGGTTTTACAGTGAAAACTGCAGGAACTTCAAACCGGCACTAGGAAACAGACTGAGAAACAGAGTAAAAGTTTCTCCTGCAACCCGTTCCCTTTGTGCTAGATGAACGAATGTCTCTCCACATGCTCAGTTCTGAGAGATAAATGTGTGTGAAAGCCGTCCTTCACCTAGCTTGTTGGGAACACAAAGTTTCTCTTCAGTTGCAAACTCCACTCCATACATATATATGGGGAGGTACTAGCTCCAACTCGGTTTTACAGTGAAAACTGCAGGAAATTCAAACCGGCACTAGGAAACAGACTGAGAAACCAGAATAAAAGTTTCCCCTGCAAACCGTTCATTTTGTGCTAGATGAACGAACGTCTCTCTACACGCTCAGTTCTGACAGATAAGTGTGTGTGAAAACCGTCCTTCACCTAGCTTGTTGGGAACACAAAGATTCTCTTCATTTGCAAACTCCACTCCATACATATATATGGGGAGGTACTAGCTCCAACTCGGTTTTACAGTGAAAACTGCAGGAACTTCAAACCGGCACTAAGAAACAGCCTGAGAAACCAGAGTAAATGTTTCTCCTGCAACACGTTCCCTTTGTGCTAGATGAACGAACGTCTCTCCACATGCTAAGTTCTGAGAGATAAGTGTGTGTGAAAGCCGTCCTTCACCTAGCTTGTTGGGAACACAAAGTTTCTCTTCAGTTCCCAACTCCACTCCATACATATATATGGGGAGGTACTAGCTCCAAATCGGTTTTACAGTGAAAACTGCAGGAACTTCACACCGGCACTAGGAAACAGACTGAGAAACCAGAGTAAATTTTCTCCTGCAAACCGTTCCCTTTGTGCTAGATGAACGAACGTCTCTCCACATGCTCAGTTCTGAGAGATAAGTGTGTGAGAAAGATGTCCTTCACCAAGCTTTTTGGGAACACAAAGTTTCTCTTCAGTTGCCAAATCCACTCCATACATATATATGGGGAGGTACTAGCTCTAAATCCTTTTTACAGTGAAAACTGCAAGAACTTCAAACCGGCACTAGGAAACAGACTGAGAAACCAGAGTAAAATTTCTCCTGCAACCCGTTCCCTTTGTGCTAGATGAACGAACGTCTCTCCACATGCTCAGTTCTGAGAGATAAGTGTGTGTGAAAGCCGTACTTCACCTAGCTTGTTGGGAACACAAAGCTTCTCTTCAGTTCCCAACTCCACTCCATACATATATATGGGGAGGTACTAGCTCCAACTCGGTTTTACAGTTAAAACTGCAGGAACTTCACACCGGCACTAGGAAACAGACTGAGAAACCAGAGTAAAAGTTTCTCCTGCAACCCGTTCCCTTTGTCCTAGATGAACGAACGTCTCTCCACATGCTCAGTTCTGAGAGATAATTGTGTGTGAAAGCCGTCCTTCACCTAGTTTGTTGGGAACAGAAAGATTCTCTTCAGTTGCAAACTCCACTCCATACATATATATGGGGAGGTACTAGCTCCAACTCTGTTTTACAGTGAAAACTGCAGGAACTTCAAACCGGCACTAGGAAACAGACTGAGAAACCAGAGTAAAATTTCTACTGCAACCCGTTCCCTTTGTGCTAGATGAACGAACGTCTCTCCACATGCTCAGTTCTGAGAGATAAGTGTGTGTGAAAGCCGTCCTTCACCTAGCTTGTTGGGAACACTAAGTTTCTCTTCAGTTGCAAACGCCACTCCATACATATATATGGGGAGGTACTAGCTCCAACTCGGTTTTACAGTGAAAACTGCAGGAACTTCAAACCGGCACTAGGAAACAGACTGAGAAACCAGAGTAAAAGTTTCTCCTGCAACCCGTTCCCTTTGTGCTAGATGAACGAACGTCTCTCCACATGCTCCGTTCTGAGAGATAAGTGTGTGTGAAAGCCGTCCTTAACCTAGCTTGTTGGGAACACAAAGTTTCTCTTCAGTTGCAAACTCCACTCCATTCATATATATGGGGAGGTACTAGCTCCAACTCGGTTTTACAGTGAAAACTGCAGGAAAGTCAAACCGGCACTAGGAAACAGACTGAGAAAGCAGAGTAAAAGTTTCTCCTGCAACCCGTTCCCTTTGTCCTAGATGAACGAACGTCTCTCCACATGCTCAGTTCTGAGAGATAATTGTGTGTGAAAGCCGTCCTTCACCTAGTTTGTTGGGAACAGAAAGATTCTCTTCAGTTGCAAACTCCACTCCATACATATATATGGGGAGGTACTAGCTCCAACTCTGTTTTACAGTGAAAACTGCAGGAACTTCAAACCGGCACTAGGAAACAGACTGAGAAACCAGAGTAAAATTTCTACTGCAACCCGTTCCCTTTGTGCTAGATGAACGAACGTCTCTCCACATGCTCAGTTCTGAGAGATAAGTGTGTGTGAAAGCCGTCCTTCACCTAGCTTGTTGGGAACACTAAGTTTCTCTTCAGTTGCAAACGCCACTCCATACATATATATGGGGAGGTACTAGCTCCAACTCGGTTTTACAGTGAAAACTGCAGGAACTTCAAACCGGCACTAGGAAACAGACTGAGAAACCAGAGTAAAAGTTTCTCCTGCAACCCGTTCCCTTTGTGCTAGATGAACGAACGTCTCTCCACATGCTCCGTTCTGAGAGATAAGTGTGTGTGAAAGCCGTCCTTAACCTAGCTTGTTGGGAACACAAAGTTTCTCTTCAGTTGCAAACTCCACTCCATTCATATATATGGGGAGGTACTAGCTCCAACTCGGTTTTACAGTGAAAACTGCAGGAAATTCAAACCGGCACTAGGAAACAGACTGAGAAAGCAGAGTAAAAGTTTCACCTGCAACCCGTTCCCTTTGTGCTAGATGAACGAACGTCTCTCCACATGCTCAGTTCTGAGAGATAATTGTGTGTGAAAGCCGTCCTTCACCTAGCTTGTTGGGAACACAAAGTTTTTCTTCAGTTGCAAACTCCAAACCATACATATATATATGGGGAGGTACTAGCTCCAACTCGGTTTTACAGTGAAAACTGCAGGAACTTCAAACCGGCACTAGGAAACAGACTGAGAAACCAGAGTAAAATTTCTCCTGCAACCCGTTCCCTTTGTGCTAGATGAACGAACGTCTCTCCACATGCTCAGTTCTGACAGATAAGTGTGTGTTAAAGCCGTCCTTCACCTAGCTTGTTGGGAACACAAAGTTTCTCTTCAGTTCCCAACCCCACTCCATACATATATATGGGGAGGTACTAGCTCCAACTCGGTTTTACAGTGAAAACTGCAGGAACATCAAACCGGCACTAGAAAACACACTGAGAATCCAGAGTAAAAGTTTCTCCTGCAACCCGTTCCCTTTGTGCTAGATGAAAGAACGTCTCTCCACATGCTCAGTTCTGAGAGATAAATATGTGTGAAAGCCGTCCTTCACCTAGCTTGTAGGGAACACAATGTTTCTCTTCAGTTGCAAACTCCACTCCATACATATATATGGGGAGGTACGAGCTCCAACTCGGTTTTACAGTGAAAATTGGAGGAACTTCAAACCGGCACTAGGAAACAGACTGAGAAACCAGAGTAAAAGTTTCTCCTGCAAACCTTTCCCTTTGTGCTAGATGAACGAACGTCTATCCACATGCTCAGTTCTGACAGATAAGTGTGTGTGAAAGCCGTCCTTCACCTAGCTTGTTGGGAACACAAAGTTTCTCTTCAGTTGCAAACTCCACTCCATACATATATATGCGGAGGTACTAGCTCCAACTCGGTTTTACAGTGAAAACTGCAGGAACTTCAACCGGCACTAGGAAACAGACTGAGAAACCAGAGTAAAAGTTTCTACTTCAACCCGTTCCCTTTGTGCTAGATGAACGAACGTCTCTCCACATGCTCAGTTCTGAGAGATTAGTGTGTCTGGAAGCCGTCCTTCACCTAGCTTGTTGGGAACACAAAGTTTCCCTTCAGATGCAAACTCCACTCCATACATATATATGGGGAGGTACTAGCTCCAACTCGGTTTTACAGTGAAAACAGCAGGAACTTCAAACCGGCACTAGGAAACAGACTGAGAAACCAGAGTAAAAGTTTCTCCTGCAACCCGTTCCCTTTGTGCTAGATGAACGAACGTCTCTCCACATGCTCAGTTCTGAGAGATAAGTGTTTGTGAAAGCCGTCCTTCAGCTAGCTGGTTGGGAACACAAAGTTTCTCTTCAGTTGCAAACTCCACTCC
Source organism: Camelus bactrianus (assembly GCF_048773025.1). NCBI lineage: Eukaryota > Metazoa > Chordata > Mammalia > Artiodactyla > Camelidae > Camelus > Camelus bactrianus. The sequence goes on from NC_133566.1 coordinate 4,448,120, forward strand.
ATACATATATATGGGGAGGTACTAGCTCCAACTCGGATTTACAGTGAAAACTGCAGGAACTTCAAACCGGCACTAGGAAACAGACTGAGAAACCAGAGTAAAAGTTTCTACTTCAACCCGTTCCCTTTGTGCTAGATGAACGAACGTCTCTCCACATGCTCAGTTCTGAGAGATTAGTGTGTCTGGAAGCCGTCCTTCACCTAGCTTGTTGGGAACACAAAGTTTCCCTTCAGATGCAAACTCCACTCCATACATATATATGGGGAGGTACTAGCTCCAACTCGGTTTTACAGTGAAAACAGCAGGAACTTCAAACCGGCACTAGGAAACAGACTGAGAAACCAGAGTAAAAGTTTCTCCTGCAACCCGTTCCCTTTGTGCTAGATGAACGAACGTCTCTCCACATGCTCAGTTCTGAGAGATAAGTGTTTGTGAAAGCCGTCCTTCACCTAGCTGGTTGGGAACACAAAGTTTCTCTTCAGTTGCAAACTCCACTCCATACATATATATGGGGAGGTACTAGCTCCAACTCGGATTTACAGTGAAAACTGCAGGAACTTCAAACCGGCACTAGGAAACAGACTGAGAAACCAGAGTAAAAGTTACTCCTGCAACCCGTTCCCTTTGTGCTAGATGAACGAACGTCTCTCCACATGCTCAGTTCTGAGAGATAAGTGTGTGTGGAAGCCGTCCTTCACCTAGCTTTTTTGGAACACAAAGTTTCTCTTCAGTTGCAAACTCCAATCCATACATATATATGGGGAGGTACTAGCTCCAACTCGGTTTTACAGTGAAAACTGCAGGAACTTCAAACCGGCACTAGGAAACAGACTGAGAAAGCAGAGTAAAAGATTCCCCTGCAACCCGTTCCCTTTGTGCTAGATGAACGAACGTCTCTCCACATGCTCAGTTCTGAGAGATAAGTGTGTGTGAAAGATGTCCTTCACCTAGCTTGTTGGGAACACAAAGTTTCTCTTCAGTTGCAAACTCCACTCCATACATATATATGGGGAGGTACTAGCTCCAAATCGGTTTTACAGTGAAAACTGCAGGAACTTCACACCGGCACTAGGAAACAGACTTAGAAACCAGAGAAAAATTTTCTCCTCCAAACCGTTCCCTTTGGGCTAGATGAACGAACGTCTCTCCACACTCTCAGTTCTGACAGTTAAGTGTGTGTGAAAGCCGTCCTTCACCTAGCTTGTTGGGAACACAAAGATTCTCTTCAGCTGCAAACTCCACTCCATACATATATATGGGGAGGTACTAGCTCCAACTCGGTTTTACAGTGAAAATTGCAGGAACTTCAAACCGGCACTAGGAAACAGACTGAGAAAGCAGAGTAAAATTTTCTACTGCAACCCGTTCATTTTGTGCTAGATGAACGAACGTCTATCCACATGCTCAGTTCTGAGAGATAATTGTGTGTCAAAGCCGTCCTTCACCTAGCTTGTTTTGAACACAAAGTTTCCCTTCAGTTGCAAACTCCATACCATACATATATATATGGGGAAGTACTAGCTCCAACTCGGTTTTACAGTGAAAATTGCAGGAACTTCAAACCGGCACTAGGAAACAGACTGAGAAACCAGAGTAAAATTTTCTCCTGCAACCCTTTCCCTTTGTGCTAGATGAACGAACGTCTCTCCACATGCTCAGTTCTTACAGATAAGTGTGTGTTAAAGCCGTCCTTCACCTAGCTTGTTGGGAACACAAAGTTTCTCTTCATTTGCAAACTCCACTCCATACATATATATGGGTAGGTACTAGCTCCAACTCGGTTTTACAGTGAAAACTGCAGGAACTTCAAACCGGCACTAGGAAAAAGACTGAGAAACCAGAGTAAAAGTTTCTCCTGCAACCCGTTCCCTTTGTGCTAGATGAACGAACGTCTCTCCACATGCTCAGTTCTGAGAGATAGGTGTGTGTGAAAGCCGTCCTTCACCTAGCTTGTTGTGAACACAAAGTTTCTCTTCAGTTGCAAACTCCACTCCATACATATATATGGGGAGGTACGAGCTCCAACTCTGTTTTACAGTGAAAACTGCAGGAACTTCAAACCGGCAATAGGAAACAGACTGAGAAACCAGAGTAAAAGTTTCTCCTGCAACCCGTTCCCTTTGTGCTAGATGAACGAACGTCTCTCCACATGCTAAGTTCTGACAGATAAGTGTGTGTGAAAGCCGTTCTTCACCTAGCTTGTTGGGAACACAAAGTTTCTCTTCAGTTGCAAACTCCACTCCATACATATATATGGGAGGTACTAGCTACAACTCGGTTTTACAGTGAAAACTGCCGGAACTTCAAACCGGAACTAGGAAACAGACTGGGAAACCAGAGTAAAAGTTTCTCCTGCACCCCTTTCCCTTTGTGCTAGATGAACGAACGTCTCTCCACATGCTGAGTTCTGAGAGATAAGTGTGTGTGAAAGCCGTCCTTCAACTAGCTTGTTGGGAACACAAAATTTCTCTTCTGTTGCAAACTCCACTCTATACATATATATGGGGAGGTACTAGCTCCAACTCGGTTTTACAGTGAAAACTGCAGGAACTTCAAACCGGCACAAGAAAAAGACTGAGAAACCAGAGTAAAAGTTTATACTGCAACCCGTTCCCTTTGTGCTAGATGAACGAACGTCTCTCCACATGCTCAGTTCTGAGAGATAAGTGTGTGTGGAAGCCGTCCTTCACCTAGCTTGTTGGGAACACAAAGTTTCTCTTCAGATGCAAACTCCACTCCATAAATATATATGGGCAGGTACTAGCTCCAAATCGGTTTTACAGTGAAAACTGCAGGAACTTCAAACCAGCACTAGGAAACAGACTGAGAAACCAGAGTAAAAGTTTCTCCTGCAACCCGTTCCCTTTGTGCTAGATGAACGAACGTCTCTCCACATGCTCAGTTCTGAGAGATAATTGTGTGTGAAAGCCGTCCGTCACCTAGCTTGTTGGGAACACAAAGTTTCTCTTCAGTTGCAAACTCCACTCCATACATATATATGGAGAGTTACAAGCCCCAACTTGGTTTTACAGTGAAAACTGCAGGAACTTCAAACCGGCCCTAGGAAACAGACTGAGAAACCAGAGTAAAAGTTTCTCCTGCAAACCGTTCCCTTTGTGCTAGATGAACGAACTTCTCTCCACATGCTCAGTTCTGAGAGATATGTGTGTGTGAAAGCCGTCCTTCACCAAGCTTGTTGGGAACACAAAGTTTCTCTTCAGTTGCAAACTCCAATCTATTCATATATATGGGGAGGTACTAGCTCCAACTCGGTTTTACAGTGAAAACTGCAGGAACATCAAACCGGCACTAGGAAACAGACTGAGAAACCAGAGTAAATGTTTCTCCTGCAACCCGTTCCATTTGTGCTAGATGAACGAACGTCTCTCCACATGCTCAGTTCTGAGAGATTATTGTGTGTGAAAGCCGTCCTTCACCTAGCTTGTTGGGAACACAAAGTTTCTCTTCAGTTGCAAACTCCATACCATACATATATATATGGGGAGGTACTAGCTCCAACTCGGTTTTACAGTGAAAACTGCAGGAACTTCAAACCGGCACTAGGAAACAGACTGAGAAACCAGAGTAAAAATTTCTCCTGCAACCCTTTCCCTTTGTGCTAGATGAACGAATGTCTCTCCACATGCTCAGTTCTTACAGATAAGTGTGTGTTAAAGCCGTTCTTCACCTAGCTTGTTGGGAACACAAAGTTTCTCTTCATTTGCAAACTCCACTCCATACATATATATGTGTAGGTACTAGCTCCAACTCGGTTTTACAGTGAAAACTGCAGGAACTTCAAACCGGCACTAGGAAAAAGACTGAGAAACCAGAGTAAAAGTTTCTCCTGCAACCCGTTCCCTTTGTGCTAGATGAACGAACGTCTCTCCACAAGCTCAGTTCTGAGAGATAAGTGTGTGTGAAAGCCGTCCTTCACCTAGCTTGTTGTGAACACAAAGTTTCTCTTCAGTTGCAAACTCCACTCCATACATATATATGGGGAGGTACGAGCTCCAACTCGGTTTTACAGTGAAAACTGCAGGAACTTCAAACCGGCAATAGGAAACAGACTGAGAAACCAGAGTAAAAGTTTCTCCTGCCACCCGTTCCCTTTGTGCTAGATGAACGAACGTCTCTCCACATGCTAAGTTCTGACAGATAAGTGTGTGTGAAAGCCGTTCTTCACCTAGCTTGTTGGGAACACAAAGTTTCTCTTCAGTTGCAAACTCCACTCCATACATATATAAGGGAGGTAATAGCTACAACTCGGTTTTACAGTGAAAACTGCCGGAACTTCAAACCGGAACTAGGAAACAGACTGGGAAACCAGAGAAAAGTTTCTCCTGCACCCCTTTCCCTTTGTGCTAGATGAACGAACGTCTCTCCACATGCTGAGTTCTGAGAGATAAGTGTGTGTGAATGCCGTCTTTCTACTAGCTTGTTGGGAACACAAAATTTCTCTTCTGTTGCAAACTCCACTCTATACATATATATGGGGAGGTACTAGCTCCAACTCGGTTTTACAGTGAAAACTGCAGGAACTTCAAACCGGCACAAGGAAAAAGACTGAGAAACCAGAGTAAAAGTTTATACTGCAACCCGTTACGTTTGTGCTAGATGAACGAACGTCTCTCCAAATGCTCAGTTCTGAGAGATAAGTGTGTGTGGAAGCCGTCCTTCACCTAGCTTGTTGGGAACACAAAGTTTCTCTTCAGATGCAAACTCCACTCCATAAATATATATGGGCAGGTACTAGCTCCAAATCGGTTTTACAGTGAAAACTGCAGGAACTTCAAACCAGCACTAGGAAACAGACTGAGAAACCAGAGTAAAAGTTTCTCCAGCAACCCGTTCCCTTTGTGCTAGATGAACGAACGTCTCTCCACATGCTCAGTTCTGAGAGATAAGTGAGTGTGAAAGCCGTCCGTCACCTAGCTTGTTGGGAACACAAAGTTTCTCTTCAGTTGCAAACTCCACTCCATACATATATATGGAGAGTTACAAGCTCCAACTTGGTTTTACAGTGAAAACTGCAGGAACTTCAAACCAGCCCTAGGAAACAGACTGAGAAACCAGAGTAAAAGTTTCTCCTGCAAACCGTTCCCTTTGTGCTAGATGAACGAACTTCTCTCCACATGCTCAGTTCTGAGAGATAAGTGTGTGTGAAAGCCGTCCTTCATCTAGCTTGTTGGGAACACAAAGTTTCTCTTCAGTTGCAAACTCCACTCCATACATATATATGGGGAGGTACTATCTCCAACACGGTTTTACAGTGAAAACTGCAGGAACATCAATCCGGCACTAGGAAACAGACTGAGAAACCAGAGTAAAAGTTTCTCCTGCAATCCGTTCCCTTTGTGCTAGATGAACGAACGTCTCTCCACATGTTCAGTTCTGATAGATAAGTGTGTGTGAAAGCCGTTCTTCACCTAGCTTGTTGGGAACACAAAGTTTCTCTTCAGTTTCAAACTCCACTCCATACATATATATGGGGAGGTACTAGCTCCAACTCGGTTTTACAGTGAAAACTGCAGGAACTTCAAACCGGCACTAGGAAACAGACTGAGAAACCAGAGTAAAATTTTCTACTGCAACTCGTTCCATTGGTGCTAGATGAACGAACGTCTATCCACATGCTCAGTTCTGAGAGATAATTGTGTGTGAAAGCCGCCTTCACATAGCTTGTTGGGAACAGAAAGATCCTCTTCAGTTGCAAACTCCACTCCATACATATATATGGGTAGGTACTAGCTCCAACTCGGTTTTACAGTGAAAAATGCAGGAACTTCAAACCGGCACTAGGAAACAGACTGAGAAACCAGAGTAAAAATTTCTCCTGCAACCCTTTCCCTTTGTGCTAGATGAACGAACGTCTCTCCACATGCTCAGTTCTGAGAGATAAGTGTGTGTGAAAGCCATCCTTCACCTAGCTTGTTGGGAACACAAAGTTTCTCTTCAGTTGCAAATTCCACTCCATACATATATATGGGGAGGTACTAGGTCCAACTCGGTTTTACAGTGAATACTGCAGGAACTTCAAACCGGCACTAGGAAACAGACTGAGAAACCAGAGTAAAAGTTTCTCCTGCAACCCGTTCCCTTTGTGCTAGATGAACGAACGTCTCTCCACATGCTCAGTTCTGAGAGATAAGTGTGTGTGAAAGATGTCCTTCACCAAGCTTTTTGGGAACACAAAGTTTCTCTTCAGTTGCCAACTCCACTCCATACATATATATGGGGATGTACTAGTTCCAAATCCTTTTTACAGTGAACTGCAGGAACTTCTAAACCGGCACTAGGAAACAGACTGAGAAACCAGAGCAAAAGTTTCCCCTGCAACCCGTTCCATATGTGCTAGATGAACGAACGTCTCTCCACATGCTCTGTTCTGACAGATAAGTGTGTGTGAAAGCCGTCCTTCACCTAGCTTGTTGGGAACACAAAGTTTCTCTTCAGTTGCAAACTCCACTCCATACATATATATGGGGAGGTACGAGCTCCAACTCGGTTTTACAGTGAAAACTGCAGGAACTTCAAACCGGCAATAGGAAATAGACTGAGAAACCAGAGTAAAAGTTTCTCCTGTAACCCGTTCCCTTTGTGCTAGATGAACGAACGTCTCTCCACATGCTAAGTTCTGACAGATAAGTGTGTGTGAAAGCCGTTCTTCACCTAGCTTGTTGGGAACACAAAGTTTCTCTTCAGTTGCAAACTCCACTCCATACATATATATGGGAGGTACAAGCTCCAACTCGGTTTTACAGTGAAAACTGCCGGAACTTCAAACCAGCACTAGGAAACAGACTGAGAAACCAGAGTAAAAGTTTCTCCTGCAAACCGTTCCCTTTGTGCTAGATGAACGAACTTCTCTCCACATGCTCAGTTCTGAGAGATAAGTGTGTGTGAAAGCCGTCATTCATCTAGCTTGTTGGGAACACAAAGTTTCTCTTCAGTTGCAAACTCCACTCCATACATATATATGGTGAGGTACTATCTCAAACTCGGTTTTACTGTGAAAACTGCAGGATCTTCAAACCGGCACTAGGAAACAGACTGAGAAACCAGAGTAAAAGTTTCTCCTGCAAACCGTTCCCATTGTGCTAGATGAACGAACGTCTCTCCAGAGGCTCAGTTCTGAGAGATAAGTGTGTGTGAAAGCCGTCCTTCACCTAGCTTGTTGGGAACACAAAGTTTCTCTTCAGTTGCAAATTCCAGTCCATACATATATATGGGGAGGTACTAGCTCCAATTCGGTTTTACAGTGAAAACTGCAGGAACTTCAAACCGGCACTAGGAAACAGACTGAGAAAGCAGAGTAAAAGTTTCTCCTGCAACCCGTTCCCTTTGTGCTAGATGAACGAACGTCTCTCCACATGCTCAGTTCTGAGAGATTAGTGTGTGAGAAAGCCGTCCTTCAACTAGCTTGTTCGGAACACAAAGATTCTATTCAGTTGCAAACCCCACTCCATACATATATATGGGGAGGTACTAGCTCCAACTCGCTTTTACAGTGAAAACTGCAGGAACTTCAAACCGGCACTAGGAAACAGACTGAGAAACCAGAGTAAAAGTTTCTCCTGCAACCCGTTCCCTTTGTGCTAGATGAACGAACGTCTCTCCACATGCTCAGTTCTGAGAGATAAGTGTGTGTCAAAGCCGTTCATCACCTAGCTTGTTGGGAACACAAAGTTTCTCTACATTTCCCAACTCCATTCCATACATATATATGGGTGGTACTAGCTCCAACTCGGTTTTACAGTGAAAACTGCAGGAACTTCAAACTGGCACTAGGAAACAGACTGAGAAACCGGAGTAAAAGTTTCCCCTGCAAACCGTTCCCTTTGTGCTAGATGAATGAACGTCTCTCCACATGCTCAGTTCTGACAGATAAGTGTGTGTGAAAGCCGTCCTTCACCTAGCTTGTTGGGAACACAAAGTTTCTCTTCAGTTGCAAACTCCACTCCATATATATATATGGGGAGGTACTAGCTCCAACTCTGTTTTACAGTGAAAACTGCAGGAACTTCAAACCGGCACTAGGAAACAGACTGAGAAACCAGAGTAAAAGTTTCTCCTGCAAACCGTTCCTTTTTGTGCTAGTTGAACGAACGTATCTCCAGATGCTCAGTTCTGAGGGATAAGTGTGTGTGAAAGCCGTCCTTCAAATTGCTTGTTGGGAACACAAAGTTTCTCTTCAGTTGCAAACTCCACTCCATACATATACATGGGGAGGTACTAGCTCCAACTCGGTTTTACAGTGAAAACTGCAGGATCTTCAAACCGGCACTAGGAAACAGACTGAGAAACCAGAGTAAAAGTTTCTCCTGCAACCCGTTCCATTTGTGCTAGATGAACGAACGTCTCTCCAGATGCTCAGTTCTGAGAGATAAGTGTGTGTGAAAGCCGTCCTTCACCTAGCTTGTTGGGAACACAAAGTTTCTCTTCAGTTGCAAATTCCACTCCATACATATATATGGGGAGGTACTAGCTCCAATTCGGTTTTACAGTGAAAACTGCAGGAACTTCAAACCGGCACTAGGAAACAGACTGAGAAAGCAGAGTAAAAGTATCTCCTGCAACCCGTTCCCTTTGTGCTAGATGAACGAATGTCTCTCCACATGCTCAGTTCTGAGAGATAAGTGTGTGTGAAAACCGTCCTTCAACTAGCTTGTTGGGAACACAAAGATTCTATTCAGTTGAAAACTCCACTCCATACATATACATGTTGAGGTACTAGCTCCAACTCGGTTTTACAGTGAAAACTGCAGGAACTTCAAACCGGCACTAGGAAACAGACTGAGAAACCAGAGTAAATGTTTCTCCTGCAACCCATTCCCTTTGTGCTAGATGAACGAACGTCTCTCCAGATGCTCAGTTCTGAGAGATATGTGTGTGTGAAAGCCGTCCTTCACCTAGCTTGTTGGGAACACAAAGTTTCTCTTCAGTTGCAAATTCCACTCCATACAAATATATGGGGAGGTTCTAGCTCCAATTCGGTTTTACAGTGAAAACTGCAGGATCTTCAAACCGGCACTAGGAAACAGACTGAGAAAGCAGAGTAAAAGTTTCTCCTGCAACCCGTTCCCTTTGTGCTAGATGAACGAACGTCTCTCCACATGCTCAGTTCTGAGAGATAAGTGTGTGTGAAAGCCGTCCTTCAACTAGCTTGTTGGGAACACAAAGATTCTATTCAGTTGCAAACTCCACTCCATACATATATATGGGTTGGTACTAGCTCCAACTCGGTTTTACAGAGAAAACTGCAGGAACTTCAAACCGGCACTAGGAAACAGACTGAGAAACCAGAGAAATAGTTTCTCCTGCAACCCGTTCCCTTTGTGCTAGAAGAACGAACGTCTCTGCACATGCTCAGTTCTGTGAGATAAGTGTGTGTCAAAGCCGTCCTTCACCTAGCTTGTTGGGAACACAAAGTTTCTCTTCATTTCCCAACTCCATTCCATACATATATATGGGGTGGTACTAGCTCCAACTCGGTTTTACACTGAAAACTGCAGGAACATCAAACCGGCACTAGGAAACAGACTGAGAATCCGGAGTAAAAGTTTCCCCTGCAAACCGTTCCCTTTGTGCTAGATGAACGAACGTCTCTCCACATGCTCAGTTCTGAGAGATAAGTGTGTGTCAAAGCAGTCCTTCACCTTGATTGTTGGGAACACAAAGTTTCTTTTCAGTTGCAAACTCCACTCCATACATATATATGGGGAGGTACTAGCTCCAACTCGGTTTTACAGTGAAAACTGCAGGAACTTCTAACCGGCACAAGGAAACAGACTGAGAAACCAGAGTAAGAGTTTCTCCTGCAACCTGTTCCCTTTGTGCTAGTTGAACGAACGTATCTCCAGATGCTCAGTTCTGAGTGATAAGTGTGTGTGAAAGCCGTCCTTCACCTTGCTTGTTGGGAACACAAAGTTTCTCTTCAGTTGCAAACTCCACTCCATTCATATACATGGGGATGTACTAGCTCCAACTCTGATTTACAGTGAAAACTGCAGGATCTTCAAACCGGCTCTAGGAAACAGACTGAGAAACCAGAGTAAAAGTTTCTTCTGCAACCCGTTCCCTTTGTGCTAGATGAACGAACGTCTCTCCACATGCTCAGTTCTGAGAGATAAGTGTGTGTGAAAACCGTCCTTCAACTAGCTTGTTGGGAACACAAAGATTCTATTCAGTTGCAAACTCCACTCCATACATATATATGGGGAGGTACTAGCTCCAACTCGGTTTTACAGTGAAAACTGCAGGAACTTCAAACCGGCAATAGGAAACAGACTGAGAAACCAGAGTAAAAGTTTCTCCTGCTACCCGTTCCCTTTGTGCTAGATGAACGAAAGTCTCTCCACATGCTCAGTTCTGAGAGATAAGTGTGTGTGAAAGCCGTCCTACACCTAGCTTGCTGGGAACACAAAGTTTCTCTTTAGTTGCAAATTCCACTCCATACATATACATGTTGAGGTACTAGCTCCAACTCGGTTTTACAGTGAAAACTGCAGGAACTTCAAACCGGCACTAGGAAACACACTGAGAAACCAGAGTAAAAGTTTCCCCTGCAAACCGTTCCCTTTGTGCTAGATGAACGAACGTCTCTCCACATGCTCAGTTCTGAGAGATAAGTGTGTGTGAAAACCATACTTCACCAAGCTTGTTGGGAACACAATGTTTCTCTTCAGTTGCAAACTCCACTCCATACATATATATGGGGAGGCTATAGCTCCTACTCGGTTTTACACTGAAAACTGCAAGAAAATCAAACCGGGACTAGGAAACAGACTGAGAAACCAGAGTAAAAGTTTCTCCTGCAACCCGTTCCCTTTGTGCTATTTGAACGAACGTATCTCCAGATGCTCAGTTCTGAGAGATAAGTGTGTGTGAAAGCCGTCCTTCAACTTGCTTTTTGGGAAAACAAAGTTTCTCTTCAGTTGAAACTCCACTCCATACATATACATGGGGAGGTACTAGCTCCAACTCGGTTTTACAGTGAAAACTGCAGGATCTTCAAACCGGCACTAGGAAACAGACTGAGAAACCAGAGTAAAAGTTTCTCCTGCAACCCGTTCCCTTGGTGCTAGATGAACGAAAGTCTCTCCAGATGCTCAGTTCTGAGAGATAAGTGTGTGTGAAAGCCGTCCTTCACCTAGCTTGTTGGGAACACAAAGTTTCTCTTCAGTTGCAAATTCCACTCCATACATATATATGGGGAGGTACTAACTCCAATTCGGTTTTACAGTGAAAACTGCAGGAACTTCAAACCGGCACTAGGAAACAGACTGAGAAAGCAGAGTAAAAGTTTCTCCTGCAAACCGTTCCCTTTGTGCTAGATGAACAAAAGTCTCTCCACATGCTCAGTTCTGAGAGATAAGTGTGTGTGAAAGCCGTCCTTCAACTAGCTTGTTGGGAACACAAAGATTCTATTCAGTTGCAAACTCCACTCCATACATATATATGGGGAGGTACAAGCTCCAACTCGGTTTTACAGTGAAAACTGCAGGAACTTCAAACCGGCACTAGGAAACAGACTGAGAAACCAGAGTAAAAGTTTCTCCTGCAACCCGTTCCCTTTGTGCTAGATGAACGAACGTCTCTTCACATGCTCAGTTCTGAGAGATAAGTGTGTGTGAAAGCCGTCCTTCACCTAGCTTGTTGGGAACACAAAGATTCTCTTCAGTTGCAAATTCCACTCCATACATATACATGTTGAGGTACTAGCTCCAACTCGGTTTTACAGTGAAAACTGCAGGAACTTCAAACCGGCACTAGGAAACAGACTGAGAAACCAGAGTAAAAGTTTCTCCTGCAAACCGTTCCCTTTGTGCTAGATGAACGAACGTCTCTCCACATGCTCAGTTCTGAGAGATAAGTGTGTGTGAAAGCCGTCCTTCACCTAGCTTGTTGGGAACACAAAGTTTCTCTTCAGTTGCAAACTCCACTCCATACATATATATGGGGAGGTACTAGCTCCAACTCGGTTTTACAGTGAAGACTGCAGGAACTTCAAACCGGCACTAGGAAACAGACTGAGAAACCAGAGTAAAAGTTTCTCCTGCAACCCGTTCCCTTTATGCTAGATGAACGAACGTCTCTCCACATGCTCAGTTCTGAGGGATAAGTGTGTGTGAAAACCGTCCTTCAACTAGCTTGTTGGGAACACAAAGATTCTATTCAGTTGCAAACTCCACTCCATACATATATATGGGGAAGTACTAGCTCCAACTCGGTTTTACAGTGAAAACTGCATTAACTTCAAACCGGCACTAGGAAACAGACTGAGAAACCAGAGTAAAAGTTTCTCCTGCAACCCGTTCCCTTTGTGCTAGATGAACTAACGTCTCTCCACATGCTCAGTTCTGAGAGATAAGTGTGTGTGAAAGCCGTCCTTCACCTAGCTTGTTGGGAACACAAAGTTTCTCTTTAGTTGCAAATTCCACTCCATACATATACATGTTGAGGTACTAGCTCCAACTCGGTTTTACAGTGAAAACTGCAGGAACTTCAAACCGGCACTAGGAAACAGACTGAGAAACCAGAGTAAAAGTTTCTCCTGCAACCCATTCCCTTTGTGCTAGATGAACGAACGTCTCTCCAGATGCTCAGTTCTGAGAGATATGTGTGTGTGAAAGCCGTCCTTCACCTAGCTTGTTGGGAACACAAAGTTTCTCTTGAGTTGCAAATTCCACTCCATACATATATATGGGGAGGTATTAGCTCCAATTCGGTTTTACAGTGAAAACTGCAGGATCTTCAAACCAGCACTAGAAAACAGACTGAGAAAGCAGAGTAAAAGTTTCTCCTGCAACACGTTCCCTTTGTGGTAGATGAACGAACGTCTCTCCACATGCTCAGTTCTGAGAGATAAGTGTGTGTGAAAGCAGTCCTTCAACTAGCTTGTTGGGAACACAAAGATTCTATTCAGTTGCAAACGCCACTCCATACATATATATGGGGAGGTACTAGCTCCAACTCGGTTTTACAGAGAAAACTGCAGGAACTTCAAACCCGCACTAGGAAACAGACTGAGAAACCAGAGTAAAAGTTTCTCCTGCAACCCGTTCCCTTTGTGCTAGAAGAGCGAACGTCTCTCCACATGCTCAGTTCTGAGAGATAAGTGTGTGTCAAAGCCGTCCTTCAACTAGCTTGTTGGGAACACAAAGTTTCTCTTCATTTCCCAACTCCATTCCATACATATATATGGGGTGGTACTAGCTCCAACTCGGTTTTACACTGAAAACTGCAGGAACTTCAAACCGGCACTAGGAAACAGACTGAGAAACCGGAGTAAAATTTTCCCCTGCAAACCGTTCCCTTTGTGCTAGATGAACGAACGTCTCTCCACATGCTCAGTTCTGACAGATAAGTGTGTGTGAAAGCCGTCATTCACCTAGCTTGTTGGGAACACAAAGTTTCTCTTCAGTTGCAAACTCCACTCCATACATATATATGGGGAGGTACTAGCTCCAACTCTGTTTTACAGTGAAAACTGCAGGAACTTCTTCCCGGCACTTGGGAACAGACTGAGAAAACAGAGTAAAAGTTTCTCCTGCAACCCGTTCCCTTTGTGCAATTTGAACGAACGTATCTCCAGATGCTCAGTTCTGAGAGATAAGTGTGTGTGAAAGCCGTCCTTCAACTTGCTTTTTGGGAACACAAAGTTTCTCTTCAGTTGCAAACTCCACTCCATACATATACATGGGGAGGTACTAGCTCCAACTCGGTTTTACAGTGAAAACTGCAGGATCTTCAAACCGGCACTAGGAAACAGACTGAGAAACCAGAGTAAAAGTTTCTCCTGCAACCCGTTCCCTTTGTGCTAGATGAACGAACGTCTCTCCAGATGCTCAGTTCTGAGAGTTATGTGTGTGTGAAAGCCGTCCTTCACCTAGCTTGTTGGGAACACAAAGTTTCTCTTCAGTTGCAAATTCCACTCCATACATATATATGGGGAGGTACTAGCTCCAATTCGGTTTTACAGTGAAAACTGCAGGAACTTCAAACCGGCACTAGGAAACAGACTGAGAAAGCAGAGTAAAAGTTTCTCCTGCAACCCGTTCCATTTGTGCTAGATGAACGAAAGTCTCTCCACATGCTCAGTTCTGAGAGATAAGTGTGTGTGAAAGCCGTCCTTCAACTAGCTTGTTGGGAACACAAAGATTCTATTTAGTTGCAAACTCCACTCCATACATATATATGGGGCGGTACTAGCTCCAACTCGGTTTTACAGTGAAAACTGCAGGAACTTCAAACCGGCACTAGGAAACAGACTGAGAAACCAGAGTAAAAGTTTCTCCTGCAACCCGTTCCCTTTGTGCTAGATGAACGAACGTCTCTCCACATGCTCAGTTCTGAGAGATAAGTGTGTGTCAAAGCCGTCCTTCAAATATCTTGTTGGGAACACAAAGTTTCTCTTCATTTCCCAACCCCATTCCATACATATATATGGGGTGGTACTAGCTCCAACTCGGTTTTACAGTGAAAACTGCAGGAACTTCAAACCGGCACTAGGAAACAGACTGAGAAACCGGAGTAAAACTTTCCCCTGCAAACCGTTCCCTTTGTGCTAGATGAACGAACGTCTCTCCACATGCTCAGTTCTGACATATTAGTGTGTGTGAAAGCCGTCCTTCACCTAGCTTGTTGGGAACACAAAGTTTCTCTTCAGTTGCTAACTCCACTCCATACATATACATGGGGAGGTTCTAGCTCCAACTGGGTTTTACAGTGAAAACTACAGGATCTTCAAACCGGCACTAGGAAACAGACTGAGAAACCAGAGTAAAAGTTTCTCCTGCAACCCGTTCCCTTTGTGCTAGATGAACGAACGTCTCTCCAGATGCTCAGTTCTGAGAGATAAGTGTGTGTGAAAGCCGTCCTTCACCTAGCTTGTTGGGAAAACAAAGTTTCTCTTCAGTTGCAAACTCCACTCCATACATATACATGGGGAGGTTCTAGCTCCAACTGGGTTTTACAGTGAAAACTACAGGATCTTCAAACCGGCACTAGGAAACAGACTGAGAAACCAGAGTAAAAGTTTCTCCTGCAACCCGTTCCCTTTGTGCTAGATGAACGAACGTCTCTCCAGATGCTCAGTTCTGAGAGATAAGTGTGTGTGAAAGCCGTCCTTCACCTAGCTTGTTGGGAACACAAAGTTTCTCTTCAGTTGCAAATTCCACTCCATACATATATATGGGGAGGTACTAACACCAATTCGGTTTTACAGTGAAAACTGCAGGAACTTCAAACCGGCACTAGGAAACAGACTGAGAAACCAGAGTAAAAGTTTCTCCTGCAACCCGTTCCCTTTGTGCTAGATGAACGAAAGTCTCTCCACATGCTCAGTTCTGAGAGATAAGTGTGTGTGAAAGCCGTCCTTCAACTAGCTTGTTGGGAACACAAAGATTCTATTCAGTTGCATACTCCACTCCATACATATATATGGGGAGGTACTAGCTCCAACTCGGTTTTACAGTGAAAACTGCAGGAACTTCAAACCGGCACTAGGAAACAGACTGAGAAACCAGAGTAAAAGTTTCTCCTGCAACTCATTCCCTTTTTGCTAGATGAACGAACGTCTCTTCACATGCTCAGTTCTGAGAGATAAGTGTGTGTGAAAGCCGTCCTTCACCTAGCTTGTTGGGAACCCAAAGTTTCTCTTCAGTTGCAAATTCCACTCCATACATATACATGTTGTGGTACTAGCTCCAACTCGGTTTTACAGTGAAAACTGCAGGAACTTCAAACCGGCACTAGGAAACAGACTGAGAAACCAGAGTAAAAGTTTCTCCTGCAAACCGTTCCCTTTGTGCTAGATGAACGAACGTCTCTCCACATGCTCAGTTCTGAGAGATAAGTGTGTGTCAAAGCCGTCCTTCACCTAGCTTGTTGGGAAAACAAAGTTTCTCTTCAGTTGCAAACTCCACTCCATACATATATATGGGGAGGTACTAGCTCCAACTCGGTTTTACAGTGAAAACTGCAGGAACTTCAAACCGGCACTAGGAAACAGACTGAGAAACCAGAGTAAAAGTTTCTCCTGCAACCCGTTCCCTTTATGCTAGATGAACGAACGTCTCTCCACATGCTCAGTTCTGAGGGATATGTGTGTGTGAAAGCCGTCCTTCACCTAGCTTGTTGGGAACACAAAGTTTCTCTTCAGTTGCAAACTCCACTCCATACATATATATGGGGAGGTACTAGCTCCAACTCGGTTTTACAGTGAAAACTGCAGTAACTTCTAACCGGCACTAGGAAACAGACTGAGAAACCAGAGTAAAAGTTTCTCCTGCAACCCGTTCCTTTTGTGCTAGTTGAACGAACGTATCTCCAGATGCTCAGTTCTGAGTGATAAGTGTGTGTGAAAGCCGTCCTTCACCTTGCTTGTTGGCACACAAATTTTCTCTTCAGTTGCAAAATCCACTCCATTCATATACATGGGGATGTACTAGCTCCAACTCTGTTTTACAGTGAAAACTGCAGGATCTTCAAACCGGCTCTAGGAAACAGACTGAGAAACCAGAGTAAAAGTTTCTCCTGCAACCCGTTCCCTTTGTGCTAGATGAACGAACGTCTCTCCACATGCTCAGTTCTGAGAGATAAGTGTGTGTGAAAACCGTCCTTCAACTAGCTTGTTGGGAACACAAAGATTCTATTCAGTTGCAAACTCCACTCCCTACATATATATGGGGAGGTACTAGCTCCAACTCGGTTTTACAGTGAAAACTGTAGGAAGTTCAAAACGGCACTAGGAAACAGACTGAGAAACCAGAGTAAAAGTTTCTCCTGCAAACCGTTCCCTTTGTGCTAGATGAACGAACGTCTCTCCACATGCTCAGTTCTGAGAGATAAGTGTGTGTGAAAGCCGTCCTTCACCTAGCTTGCTGGGAACACAAAGTTTCTCTTTAGTTGCAAATTCCACTCCATACATATACATGTTGAGGTACTAGCTCCAACTCGGTTTTACAGTGAAAACTGCAGGAACTTCAAACCGGCACTAGGAAACAGACTGAGAAACCAGAGTAAAAGTTTCTCCTGCAACCAATTCCCTTTGTGCTAGATGAACGAACGTCTCTCCAGATGCTCAGTTCTGAGAGATAAGTGTGTGTGAAAGCCGTCCTTCACCTAGCTTGTTGGGAACACACAGATTCTCTTCAGTTGCAAATTCCACTCCATACATATATATGGGGAGGTACTAGCTCCAATTCGGTTTTACAGTGAAAACTGAAGGATCTTCAAACCGGCACTAGGAAACAGACTGAGAAAGCAGAGAAAAAGTTTCTCCTACAACCCGTTCCATTTGTGCTAGATGAACGAACGTCTTTCCACATGCTCAGTTCTGAGAGATAAGTGTGTGTGAAAGCCGTCCTTCAACTAGCTTGTTGGGAACACAAAGATTCTATTCAGTTGCAAACCCCACTCCATACATATATATGGGGAGGTACTAGCTCCAACTCGGTTTTACAGAGAAAACTGCAGGAACTTCAAACCTGCACTAGGAAACAGACTGAGAAACCAGAGTAAAAGTTTCTCCTGCAACCCGTTCCCTTTGTCCTAGAAGAACGAACGTCTCTCCACATGCTCAGTTCTGAGGGATAAGTGTGTGTCAAAGCCGTCCTTCACCTAGCTTGTTGGGAACACAAAGTTTCTCTTCATTTCCCAACTCCATTCCATACATATATATGGGGTGGTACTAGCTCCAACTCGGTTTTACACTGAAAACTGCAGGAACTTCAAACCGGCACTAGGAAACAGACTGAGAAACCGGAGTAAATGTTTCCCCTGCAAACCGTTCCCTTTGTGCTAGATGAACGAACGTCTCTCCACATGCTCAGTTCTGAGAGATAAGTGTGTGTGAAAGCCGTCCTTCAACTAGCTTGTTGGGAACACAAAGATTCTATTCAGTTGCAAACTCCACTCCATACATATATATGGGGAGGTACTAGCTCCAACTCGGTTTTACAGTGAAAACTGCAGGAACTTCAAACCGGCACTAGGAAACAGACTGAGAAACCAGAGTAAAAGTTTCTCCTGCATCCCGTTCCCTTTGTGCTAGATGAACGAACGTCTCTCCACATGCTCAGTTCTGAGAGATAGATGTGTGTGAAAGCCGTCCTTCACCTAGCTTGTTGGGAACACAATGTTTCTCTTCAGTTGCAAATTCCACTCCATACATATACATGTTGAGGTACTAGCTCCAACTCGGTTTTACAGTGAAAACTGCAGGAACTTCAAAACGGCACTAGGAAACAGACTGAGAAACCAGAGTAAAAGTTTATCCTGCACCCCGTTCCCTTTGTGCTAGATGAACGAACGTCTCTCCACATGCTCAGTTCTGAGAGATAAGTGTGTGTCAAAGCCGTCCTTCACCTAGCTTGTTGGGAACACAAAGTTTCTCTTCATTTCCCAACTCCATTCCATACATATATATGGGGTGGTCCTAGCTCCAACTCGGTTTTACAGTGAAAACTGCAGGAACTTCAAACCGGCACTAGGAAACAGACTGAGAAACCGGAGTAAAACTTTCCCCTGCAAACGGTTCCCTTTGTGCTAGATGAACGAACGTCTCTCCACATGCTCAGTTCTGACATATTACTGTGTGTGAAAGCCGTCCTTCACCTAGCTTGTTGGGAACACAAAGTTTCTCTTCAGTTGCAAACTCCACTCCATACATATATATGGGGAGGTACTAGCTCCAACTCTGTTTTACAGTGAAAACTGCAGGAACTTCAAACCGGCACTAGGAAACAGACTGAGAAACCAGAGTAAAAGTTTCTCCTGCAACCCGTTCCCTTTATGCTAGATGAACGAACGTCTCTCCACATGCTCAGTTCTGACAGATAAGTGTGTGTGAAAGCCGTCCTTCACCTAGCTTGTTGGGAACACAAAGTTTCTCTTCAGTTGCAAACTCCACTCCATACATATATATGGGGAGGTACTAGCTCCAACTCGGTTTTACAGTGAAAACTGCAGGAACATCTAACCGGCACTAGGAAACAGACTGAGAAACCAGAGTAATAGTTTCTCCTGCAACCCGTTCCCTTTGTGCTATTTGAACGAACGTATCTCCAGATGCTCAGTTCTGAAAGATAAGTGTGTGTGAAAGCCGTACTTCAACTTGCTTTTTGGGAAAACAAAGTTTCTCTTCAGTTGCAAACTCCACTCCAAACATATAAATGGGGAGGTACTAGCTCCAACTCGGTTTTACAGTGAAATCTGCAGGATCTTCATACCGGCACTAGGAAACAGACTGAGAAACCAGAGTAAAAGTTTCTCCTGCAACCCGTTCCCTTTGTGCTAGATGAACGAACGTCTCTCCAGATGCTCAGTTCTGAGAGATAAGTGTGTGTGAAAGCCGTCCTTCACCTAGCTTGTTGGGAACACAAAGTTTCTCTTCAGTTGCAAATTCCACTCCATACATATATATGGGGAGGTACTAACTCCAATTCGGTTTTACAGTGAAAACTGCAGGAACTTCAAACCGGCACTAGGAAACAGACTGAGAAAGCAGAGTAAAAGTTTCTCCTGCAACCCGTTCCCTTTGTGCTAGATGAACGAACGTCTCTCCACATGCTCAGTTCTGAGAGATAAGTGTGTGTGAAAGCCGTCCTTCAACTAGCTTGTTGGGAACACAAAGATTCTATTCAGTTGCAAGCTCCACTCCATACATATATATGGGGAGGTACTAGCTCCAACTCGGTTTTACAGTGAAAACTGCAGGAACTTCAAACCGGCACTAGGAAACAGACTGAGAAACCAGAGTAAAAGTTTCTCCTGCAACCCGTTCCCTTTGTGCTAGATGAACGAACGTCTCTTCACATGCTCAGTTCTGAGAGATAAGTGTGTGTGAAAGCCGTCCTTCACCTAGCTTGTTGGGAACACAAAGTTTCTCTTCAGTTGCAAATTTCACTCCTTACATATACATGTTGAGGTACTAGCTCCAACTCGGTTTTACAGTGAAAACTGCAGGAACTTCAAACCGGCACTAGGAAACAGACTGAGAAACCAAAGTAAAAATTTCTCCTGCAAACCGTTCCCTTTGTGCTAGATGAACGAACGTCTCTCCACATGCTCAGTTCTGAGAGATAAGTGTGTGTCAAAGCCGTCCTTCACCTAGCTTGTTGGGAACACAAAGTTTCTCTTCAGTTGCAAAATCCACTCCATAAATATATATGGGGTGGTACTAGCTCCAACTCTGTTTTACAGTGAAAACTGCAGGAACTTCAAACCGGCACTAGGAAACAGACTGAGAAACCAGAGTAAAAGTTTCTCCTGCAACCCGTTCCCTTTATGCTAGATGAACGAACGTCTCTCCACATGCTCAGTTCTGAGGGATAAGTGTGTGTGAAAGCCGTCCTTCACCTAGCTTGTTGGGAACACAAAGTTTCTCTTCAGTTGCAAACTCCACTCCATACATATATATGGGGAGGTACTAGCTCCAACTCGGTTTTACAGTGAAAACTGCAGGAACTTCTATCCGGCACTAGGAAACAGACTGAGAAACCAGAGTAAAAGTTTCTCCTGCAACCCGTTCCCTTTGTGCTAGTTGAACGAACGTATCTCCAGATGCTCAGTTCTGAGTGATAAGTGTGTGTGAAAGCCGTCCTTCACCTTGCTTGTTGGGAACACAAAGTTTTTCTTCAGTTGCAAACTCCACTCCATTCATATACATGGGGATGTACTAGCTCCAACTCGGTTTTACAGTGAAAACTGCAGGAACTTCAAACCGGCACTATGAAACAGACTGAGAAACCAGAGTAAAAGTTTCCCCTGCAAACCGTTCCCTTTGTGCTAGATGAACGAACGTCTCTCCACATGCTCAGTTCTGACAGAAAAGTGTGTGTGAATGCCGTCCTTCACCTAGCTTGTTGGGAACACAAAGTTTCTCTTCAGTTGCAAACTCCACTCCATATATATATATGGGGAGGTACTAGCTCCATCTCGGTTTTACAGTGAAAACTGCAGGAACTTCAAACCGGCA
This sequence comes from Camelus bactrianus, assembly GCF_048773025.1. NCBI lineage: Eukaryota > Metazoa > Chordata > Mammalia > Artiodactyla > Camelidae > Camelus > Camelus bactrianus. The sequence continues at coordinate 4,469,103 of NC_133566.1, forward strand.
CTAGGAAACAGACTGAGAAACCAGAGTAAAAGTTTCTCCGGCAACCCGTTCCCTTTGACGCAGATGAACGAACGTCTCTCCACATGCTCAGTTCTGAGAGATAAGTGTGTGTGAAAGCCGTCCTTCACCTAGCTTGTTGGGAACACAAAGTTTCTCTTCAGTTGCAAACTCCACTCCATACATATATGGGGAGGTACTAGCTCCAACTCTGTTTTACAGTGAAAACTGCAGGAACTTCAAACCGGCACTAGGAAACAGACTGAGAAACCAGAGTAAAAGTTTCTCCTGCAAACCGTTCCTTTTGTGCTAGATGAACGAACGTATCTCCAGATGATCAGTTCTGAGAGATAAGTGTGTGTGAAAGCCGTCCTTCACCTTGCTTGTTGGGAACACAAAGTTTCTCTTCAGTTGCATACTCCACTCCATACATATACATGGGGAGGTACTAGCTCCAACTCGGTTTTACAGTGAAAACTGCAGGATCTTCAAACCGGCACTAGGAAACAGACTGAGAAACCAGAGTAAAAGTTTCTCCTGCAACCCGTTCCCTTAGTGCTATTTGAACGAACGTATCTCCAGATGCTCAGTTCTGAGAGATAAGTGTGTGTGAAAGCGGTCCTTCACCTAGCTTGTTGGGAACACAAAGTTTCTCTTCAGTTGCAAACTCCACTCCATACATATATATGGGGAAGTACTAGCTCCAACTCGGTTTTACAGTGAAAACTGCAGGAACTTCAAACCGGCACTAGGAAACAGACTGAGAAACCAGAGCAAAAGTTTCTCCTGCAACCCGTTCCAATTGTGCTAGATGAACGAACGTCTCTCCACATGCTCGGTTCGGAGACATAAGTGTGTGTGAAAGCCGTCCTTCACCTAGCTTGTTGGGAACACAAAGTTTCTTTTCAGTTGCAAACTCCACTCCATTCATATATATGGGGAGGTACAGGCTCCAACTCGGTTTTACAGTGAAAACTGCAGGAACTTCAAACCGGCACTAGGAAACAGACTGAGAAAGCAGAGTTAAAGTTTCACCTGCAACCCGTTCCCTTTCTGCTAGATGAACGAACGTCTCTCCACATGCTCGGTTCTGAGAGATAAGTCCGTGTGAAAGCCGTCCTTCACCTAGCTTGTTGGGAACACAAAGTTTCTCTTCTGTTGCAAACTCCAATCCATACATGTATATGGAAGTACAAGCTCCAAGTCGGTTTTACAGTGAAAACTGCAGGAACTTCAAACCGGCACTAGGAAACAGACTGAGAAACCAGAGTAAAAGTTTCTCCTGCAACCCGTTCCCTTTGTGCTAGATGAACGAACGTCTCTCCACATGCTCAGTTCTGAGAGATAAGTGTGTGTCAAAGCCGTCCTTCACCTAGCTTGTTGGGAACACAAAGTTTCTCTTAAGTTCCCAACCCCATTCCATACAAATATATGGGGAGGTACTAGCTCCATCTCGGTTTTACAATGAAAACTGCAGGAACTTCAAACCGGCACTAGGAAACAGACTGAGAAACCAGAGTAAAAGTTTCCCCTGCAAACCGTTCCCTTTGTGCTAGATGAACGAACGTATCTCCACATGCTCAGTTCTGACAGATATGTGTGTGTGAAAGCCGTCCTTCACCTAGCTTGTTGGGAACACAAAGTTCCTCTTCAGTTCCCAACACCACTCCATACATATATATGGGGACGTACTATCTCCAAATCGGTTTTACAGTGAAAACTGCAGGAACTTCAAACCGGCACTAGGAAACAGACTGAGAAGCCAGAGTAAAAGATCCCCTGCAACCCGTTCCCTTTGTGCTAGATGAACGAACGTCTCTCCACATGCTCAGTTCTGAGACATAAGGGTGTGTGAAAGCCGTCCTTCCCCTAGCTTGTTGGGAACACAAAGTTTCTCTTCAGTTGTAAACTCCAATCCATACATATATATGGGGAGGTACTAGCTCCAAATCGGTTTTACAGTGAAAACTGCAGGAACTTCAAACCGGCACTAGGAAACAGACTGAGAAACCAGAGTAAAAGTTTCCCCTGCAAACCGTTCCCTTTGTGCTAGATGAACGAACGTCTCTCCACATGCTCAGTTCTGACAGATATGTGTGTGTGAAAGCCGTCCTTCACATAGCTTGTTGGGAACACAAAGTTTCTCTTCAGTTGCAAACTCCACTCCATATATATATATGGGGAGGTACTAGCTCCATCTCGGTTTTACAGTGAAAACTGCAGGAACTTCAAACCGGCACTAGGAAACAGACTGAGAAACCAGAGTAAAAGTTTCTCCTGCAACCCGTTCCCTTGGAGGCAGATGAACGAAAGTCTCTCCCAATGCTCAGTTCTGAGAGTTAAGTGTGTGTGAAAGCCGTCCTTCACCTAGCTTGTTGGGAACACAAAGTTTCTCTTCAGTTGCAAACTCCACTCCATACATATATATGGGGAGGTACTAGCTCCAACTCGGTTTTACAGTGAAAACTGCAGGATCTTCAAACCGGCACTAGGAAACAGACTGAGAAACCAGAGTAAAAGTTTCTCCTGCAACCAGTTCCCTTTGTGCTAAATGAACGAACGTCTCTCCAGATGCTCAGTTCTGAGAGATAAATGTGTGTGAAAGCCGTCCTTCACCTAGGTTGTTGGGAACACAAAGTTTCTCTTCAGTTGCAAATTCCACTCCATAATTATATATGGGGAGGTACTAGCTCCAAATCTGTTTTACAGTGAAAACTGCAGGAACTTCAAACCGGCACTAGGAAACAGACTGAGAAAGCAGAGTAAAAGTTTTTCCTGCAACCCGTTCCCTTTGTGCTAGATGAACGAACGTCTCTCCACATGCTCAGTTCTGAGAGATAAGTGTGTGTGAAAGCCGTCCTTCAACTAGCTTGTTGGGAACACAAAGATTCTATTCAGTTGCAAACTCCACTCCATACATATATATGGGGAGGTACTAGCTCCAACTCGGTTTTACAGTGAAAACTACAGGAACTTCAAACCGGCACTAGGAAACAGACTGAGAAACCAGAGTAAAAGATCTCCTGCAACCCGTTCCCCTTGTGCTAGATGAACGAACGTCTCTCCACATGCTCAGTTCTGAGAGATAAGTGTGTGTGAAAGCCGTCCTTCACCTAGCTTGTTGGGAACACAAAGTTTCTCTTCAGTTGCTAACGCCACTCCATACATATATATGGGGTGGTACTAGCTCTAAATCGGTTTTACAGTGAACACTGCAGGATCTTCAAACCGGCACTAGGAAACTGACTGAGAAACCATTGTAAAAGTTTCTCCTGCAACCCGTTCCCTTTGTGCTAGATGAACGAACGTCTCTCCACATGCTCAGTTCTGACAGATATGTGTGTGTGAAAGTCGTCCTTCACCTAGCTTGTTGGGAACACAAAGTTTCTCTTCAGTTGCAAACTCCACTCCATATATATATATGGGGAAGTACTAGCTCCATCTCGGTTGTACAGTGAAAACTGCAGGAACTTCAAACCGGCACTAGGAAACAGACTGAGAAACCAGAGTAATAGTTTCTCCTGCAGCCCGTTCCCTTTGAGGCAGATGAACGTAAGTCTCTCCACATGCTCAGTTCTGAGAGATAAGTGTGTGTGAACGCCGTACTTCACCTAGCTTGTTGGGAACACAAAGTTTCTCTTCAGTTGCAAATTCCACTCCATAAATATATATGGGGAGGTACCAGCTAAAATTCGGTTTTACAGTGAAAACTGCAGGAACTTCAAACCGGCACTTGGAAACAGACTGAGAAAGCAGAGTAAAAGTTTCTCCTGCAACCCGTTCCCTTTGTGCTAGATGAACGAACGTCTCTCCACATGCTCAGTTCTGAGAGATAAGTTTGTGTGAAAGCCGTCCTTCAACTAGCTTGTTGGGAACACAAAGATTCTATTCAGTTGCAAACTCCACTCCATACATATATATGGGGAGGTAATAGCTCCAACTCGGTTTTACAGTGAAAACTGCAGGAACTTCCAACCGGCACTAGGAAACAGACTGAGAAACCAGAGTAAAAGGTCTCCTGCAACCCGTTCCCTTTGTGCTAGATGAACGAACGTCTCTCCACATGCTCGTTTCTGAGAGATATGTGTGTGTGAAAGCCGTCCTTCATCTAGCTTGTTGGGAACACAAAGTTTCTCTTCAGTTGCAAACGCCACTCCATACATATTTATGGGGTGGTACTAGCTCTAAATCGGTTTTACAGTGAACACTGCAGGATCTTCAAACCGGCACTAGGAAACAGACTGAGAAACCAGAGTAAAAGTTTCTCCTGCAACCCGTTCCCTTTGTGCTAGATGAACGAACGTCTCTCCACATGCTCAGTTCTGAGAGATAAGTGTGTGTGAAAGCCGTACTTCACCTAGCTTGTTGGGAACACAAAGTTTCTCTTCAGTTCCCAACTCCACTCCATATATATATATAGGGACGTACTATCTCCAAATCGGTTTTACAGTGAAAACTGCAGGAACTTCACACCGGCACTAGGAAACAGACTGAGAAACCAGAGTAAAAGTTTCTCCTGCAACCCGTTCCCTTTGTGCTAGATGAAAGAACGTCTCTCCACATGCTCAGTTCTGAGAGATAAGTGTGTGTGAAAGCCGTCCTTCAACTAGCTTGTTGGGAACACAAAGATTCTATTCAGTTGCAAACTCCACTCCATACATATATATGGGGAGGTACTAGCTCCAACTCGGTTTTACAGTGAAAACTGCAGGAACTTCAAACCGGCACTAGGAAACAGACTGAGAAGCCAGAGTAAAAGATCTCCTGCAACCCGTTCCCTTTGTGCTAGATGAACGAACGTCTCTCCACATGCTCAGTTCTGACAGATAAGTGTGTGTGAAAGCCGTCCTTCACCTAGCTTGTTGGGAACACAAAGTTCCTCTTCAGTTCCCAACACCACTCCATACATATATATGGGGACGTACTATCTCCAAATCGGTTTTACAGTGAAAACTGCAGGAACTTCAAACCGGCACTAGGAAACAGACTGAGAAGCCAGAGTAAAAGATCTCCTGCAACCCGTTCCCTTTGTGCTAGATGAACGAACGTCTCTCCACATGCTCAGGTCTGAGACATAAGGGTGTGTGAAAGCCGTCCTTCCCCTAGCTTGTTGGGAACACAAAGTTTCTCTTCAGTTGTAAACTCCAATCCATACATATATATGGGGAGGTACTAGCTCCAAATCGGTTTTACAGTGAAAACTGCAGGAACATCAAACCGGCACTAGGAAATAGACTGAGAAACCAGAGTAAAAGTTTCCCCTGCAAACCGTTCCCTTTGTGCTAGATGAACGAACGTCTCTCCACATGCTCAGTTCTGACAGATAAGTGTGTGTGAAAGCCGTCCTTCACATAGCTTGTTGGGAACACAAAGTTTCTCTTCAGTTGCAAACTCCACTCCATATATATATATGGGGAGGTACTAGCTCCATCTCGGTTTTACAGTGAAAACTGCAGGAACTTCAAACCGGCACTAGGAAACAGACTGAGAAACCAGAGTAAAAGTTTCTCCTGCAACCCGTTCCCTTGGAGGCAGATGAACGAAAGTCTCTCCCAATGCTCAGTTCTGAGAGTTAAGTGTGTGTGAAAGCCGTCCTTCACCTAGCTTGTTGGGAACACAAAGTTTCTCTTCAGTTGCAAACTCCACTCCATACATATATATGGGGAGGTACTAGCTCCAACTCGGTTTTACAGTGAAAACTGCAGGATCTTCAAACCGGCACTAGGAAACAGACTGAGAAACCAGAGTAAAAGTTTCTCCTGCAACCAGTTCCCTTTGTGCTAAATGAACGAACGTCTCTCCAGATGCTCAGTTCTGAGAGATAAATGTGTGTGAAAGCCGTCCTTCACCTAGGTTGTTGGGAACACAAAGTTTCTCTTCAGTTGCAAATTCCACTCCATAATTATATATGGGGAGGTACTAGCTCCAAATCGGTTTTACAGTGAAAACTGCAGGAACTTCAAACCGGCACTAGGAAACAGACTGAGAAAGCAGAGTAAAAGTTTCTCCTGCAACCCGTTCCCTTTGTGCTAGATGAACGAACGTCTCTCCACATGCTCAGTTCTGAGAGATAAGTGTGTGTGAAAGCCGTCCTTCAACTAGCTTGTTGGGAACACAAAGATTCTATTCAGTTGCAAACTCCACTCCATACATATATATGGGGAGGTACTAGCTCCAACTCGGTTTTACAGTGAAAACTACAGGAACTTCAAACCGGCACTAGGAAACAGACTGAGAAACCAGAGTAAAAGATCTCCTGCAACCCGTTCCCCTTGTGCTAGATGAACGAACGTCTCTCCACATGCTCAGTTCTGAGAGATAAGTGTGTGTGAAAGCCGTCCTTCACCTAGCTTGTTGGGAACACAAAGTTTCTCTTCAGTTGCTAACGCCACTCCATACATATATATGGGATGGTACTAGCTCTAAATCGGTTTTACAGTGAACACTGCAGGATCTTCAAACCGGCACTAGGAAACTGACTGAGAAACCATTGTAAAAGTTTCTCCTGCAAACCGTTTTCTTTGTGCTAGATGAACGAACGTCTCTCCACATGCTCAGTTCTGAGAGATATGTGTGTGTGAAAGCCGTCCTTCACCTAGCTTGTTGGGAACACAAAGTTTCTCTACAGTTCCCAACTCCACTCCATACATATATATGGGGACGTACTATCTCCAAATCGGTTTTACAGTGAAAACTGCAGGAACTTCACACCGGCACTAGGAAACAGACTGAGAAACCAGAGTAAAAGTTTCTCCTGCAACACGTTCCCTTTGTCCTAGATGAACGAACATCTCTCCACATGCTCAGTTCTGAGAGATATGTGTGTGTGGAAGCCGTCCTTAACCTAGCTTGTTGGGAACACAAAGTTTCTCTTCAGTTGCAAGCTTCATTCCATACATATATATGGGGAGGTACTAGCTCCAACTTGGTTTTACAGTGAAAACTGCAGGAACTTCAAACCGGCACTTGGAAACAGACTGAGAAACCAGAGAAAAAGTTTCTCCTGAAACCCGTTCCCTTTGTGCTAGATGAACGAACGTCTCTCCACATGCTCAGTTCTGAGAGATAAGGGTGTGTGAAAGCCGTCCTTCCCCTAGCTTGTGGGGAACACAAAGTTTCTCTTCAGTTGTAAACTCCAATCCATACATATATATGGGGAGGTACTAGCTCCAACTCGGTTTTACAATGAAAACTGCAGGAACTTCAAACCGGCACTAGGAAACAGACTGAGAAACCAGAGTAAATGTTTCTCCTGCAACCCGTTCCCTTTGTGCTAGATGAACGAACGTCTCTCCACATGCTCAGTTCTGAGAGATAAGTGTGTGTGAAAGCCATCCTTCACCTAGCTTGTTGGGAACACAAAGTTTCTCTTTATTTCCCAACTCCACTCCATACATATATATGGGGAGGTACTAGCTCCAACTCGGTTTTACAGTGAAAACTGCAGGAACTTCAAACCGGCACTAGGAAACAGACTGAGAAACCAGAGTAAAAGTTTCTCCTGCAACCCGTTCCCTTTGTGCTAGATGAACGAACGTCTCTCCACATGCTCAGTTCTGAGAGATAAGTGTGTGTGAAAGATGTCCTTCACCAAGCTTTTTGGGAGCACAAAGTTTCTCTTCAGTTGCCAACTCCACTCCATACATATATATGGGGAGGTACTAGCTCTAAATCCTTTTTACAGTGAAAAATTCAGGAACTTCAAACCGGCACTAGGAAACAAACTGAGAAACCAGAGTAAAAGTTTCTCCTGCAACCCGTTCCCTTTGTGCTAGATGAACGAACGTCTCTCCACATGCTCAGTTCTGAGAGATAAGTGTGTGTGAAAGCCGTACTTCACATAGCTTGTTGGGAACACAAAGCTTCTCTTCAGTTCCCAACTCCACTCCATACATATATATGGGGAGGTACTAGCTCCAACTCGGTTTTACAGTGAAAACTGCAGGAACTTCACACCGGCACTAGGAAACAGACTGAGAAACCAGAGTAAAAGTTTCCCCTGCAACCCATTCCCTTTGTCCTAGATGAACGAACGTCTCTCCACATGCTCAGTTCTGAGAGATAATTGTGTGTGAAAGCCGTCCTTCACCTACCTTGTTGGGAACAGAAAGATTCTCTTCAGTTGCAAACTCCACTCCATACATATATATGGGGAGGTACTAGCTCCAACTCGTTTTTACAGTGAAAACTGCAGGAAATTCAAACCGGCACTAGGAAACAGACTGAGAAACCAGAATAAAAGTTTCCCCTGCAAACCGTTCATTTTGTGCTAGATGAACGAACGTCTCTCCACATGCTCAGTTCTGAGAGATAATTGTGAGTGAAAGCCGTCCTTCACCTAGCTTGTTGGGAACAGAAAGATTCTCTTCAGTTGCAAACTCCACTCCATACATATATATGGGGAGGTACTAGCTCCAAATCGGTTTTACAGTGAAAACTGCAGGAACTTCAAACCGGCACTAGGAAACAGACTGAGAAACCAGAGTAAAAGTTTCTCCTGCAACCCGTTCCCTTTGTGCTAGATGAATGAACGTCTCTCCACATGCTCAGTTCTGAGAGATAAGTGTGTGTGAAAGCCGTCCTTCAACTAGCTTGTTGGGAACACAAAGATTCTATTCAGTTGCAAACTCCACTCCATACATATATATGGGGAGGTACTAGCTCCAACTCGGTTTTACAGTGAAAACTACAGGAACTTCAAACCGGCACTAGGAAACACACTGAGAAACCAGAGTAAAAGGTCTCCTGCAACCCGTTCCCCTTGTGCTAGATGAACGAACGTCTCTCCACATGCTCAGTTCTGAGAGATAAGTGTGTGTGAAAGCCGTCCTTCACCTAGCTTGTTGGGAACACAAAGTTTCTCTTCAGTTCCCAACTCCACTCCATACATATATATGGGGACGTACTATCTCCAAATCGGTTTTACAGTGAAAACTGCAGGAACTTCACACCGGCACTAGGAAACAGACTGAGAAACCAGAGTAAAAGTTTCTCCTGCAACCCGTTCCCTTTGTCCTAGATGAACGAACGTCTCTCCACATGCTCTGTTCTGAGGGATATGTGTGTGTGGAAGCCGTCCTTCACCTAGCTTGTTGGGAACACAAAGTTTCTCTTCAGTTGCAAGCTTCATTCCATACATATATATGGGGAGGTACTAGCTCCAACTCGGTTTTACAGTGAAAACTGCAGGAACTTCAAACCGGCACTTGGAAACAGACTGAGAAACCAGAGTAAAAGTTTCTCCTGCAACCCGTTCCCTTTGTGCTAGATGAACGAACGTCTCTCCACATGCTCAGTTCTGAGAGATAAGGGTGTGTGAAAGCCGTCCTTCAATTAGCTTGTTGGGAACACAAAGTTTCTCTTCAGTTGCAAACGCCACTCCATACATATATATGGGGAGGTACTAGCTCCAACTCTGTTTTACAGTGAAAACTGCAGGAACTTCAAACCGGCACTAGGAAACAGACTGAGAAAGCAGAGTAAAAGTTTCTCCTGCAACCCGTTCCCTTTGTGCTAGATGAACGAACGTCTCTCCACATGCTCAGTTCTGAGAGATAAGTGTGTGTGAAAGCCGTACTTCACCTAGCTTGTTTGGAACACAAAGCTTCTCTTCAGTTCCCAACTCCACTCCATACATATATATGGGGAGGTACTAGCTCCAACTCGGTTTTACAGTGAAAACTGCAGGAACTTCACACCGGCACTAGGAAACAGACTGAGAAACCAGAGTAAAAGTTTCTCCTGCAACCCGTTCCCTTTGTCCTAGATGAACGAACGTCTCTCCACATGCTCTGTTCTGAGGGATATGTGTGTGTGGAAGCCGTCCTTCACCTAGCTTGTTGGGAACACAAAGTTTCTCTTCAGTTGCAAGCTTCATTCCATACATATATATGGGGAGGTACTAGCTCCAACTCGGTTTTACAGTGAAAACTGCAGGAACTTCAAACCGGCACTTGGAAACAGACTGAGAAACCAGAGTAAAAGTTTCTCCTGCAACCCGTTCCCTTTGTGCTAGATGAACGAACGTCTCTCCACATGCTCAGTTCTGAGAGATAAGGGTGTGTGAAAGCCGTCCTTCAATTAGCTTGTTGGGAACACAAAGTTTCTCTTCAGTTGCAAACGCCACTCCATACATATATATGGGGAGGTACTAGCTCCAACTCGGTTTTACAGTGAAAACTGCAGGAACTTCAAACCGGCACTAGGAAACAGACTGAGAAAGCAGAGTAAAAGTTTCTCCTGCAACCCGTTCCCTTTGTGCTAGATGAACGAACGTCTCTCCACATGCTCAGTTCTGAGAGATAAGTGTGTGTGAAAGCCGTACTTCACCTAGCTTGTTTGGAACACAAAGCTTCTCTTCAGTTCCCAACTCCACTCCATACATATATATGGGGAGGTACTAGCTCCAACTCGGTTTTACAGTGAAAACTGCAGGAACTTCACACCGGCACTAGGAAACAGACTGAGAAACCAGAGTAAAAGTTTCCCTTGCAACCCGTTCCCTTTGTCCTAGATGAACGAACGTCTCTCCACATGCTCAGTTCTGAGAGATAATTGTGTGTGAAAGCCGTCCTTCACCTACCTTGTTGGGAACAGAAAGATTCTCTTCAGTTGCAAACTCCACTCCATACATATATATGGGGAGGTACTAGCTCCAACTCGTTTTTACATTGAAAACTGCAGTAACTTCAAACCGGCACTAGGAAACAGACTGAGAAAGCACAGTAAAAGTTTCTCCTGCAACCCGTTCCCTTTGTGCTAGATGAACGAACGTCTCTCCACATGCTCAGTTCTGAGAGATAATTGTGTGTGAAAGCCGTCCTTCACCTAGCTTGTTGGGAACACAAAGATTCTCTTCAGTTGCAAACTCCACTCCATACATATATATGGGGAGGTACTAGCTCCAACTCGGTTTTACAGTGAAAACTGCAGGAACTTCAAACCGGCACTAGGAAACAGACTGAGAAACCAGAGTAAAAGTTTCTCCTGCAACCCATTCCCTTTGTGCTAGATGAACGAACGTCTCTCCACATGCTCAGTTCTGAGAGATAAGTGTGTGTGAAAGCCGTCCTTCACCTAGCTTGTTGGGAACACAAAGTTTCTCTTCAGTAGCAAACGCCACTCCATACATATATATGGGGTGGTACTAGCTCCAACTCGGTTTTACAGTGAAAACTGCAGGAACTTCAAACCGGCACTAGGAAACAGACTGAGAAAGCACAGTAAAAGTTTCACCTGCAACCCGTTCCCTTTGTGCTAGATGAACGAACGTCTCTCCACATGCTCAGTTCTGAGAGATAAGTGTGTGTGAAAGCCGTCCTTCACCTAGCTTGTTGGGAACACAAAGTTTCTCTTCAGTTGCAAACTCTACTCCATTCATATATATGGGGAGCTACTAGCTCCAACACGGTTTTACAGTGAAAACTGCAGGTACTTCAAACCGGCACTATGAAACAGACTGAGAAAGCAGAGTAAAAGTTTCTCCTGCAACCCGTTCCCTTTGTGCTAGAAGAACGAACGTCTCTCCACATGCTCAGTTCTGAGGGTTAAGTGTGTGTGAAAGCCGTCCTTCACCTACCTTGTTGGGAACAGAAAGATTCTCTTCAGTTGCAAACTCCACTCCATACATATATATGGGGAGGTACTAGCTCCAACTCGGATTTACAGTGAAAACTGCAGGAAATTCAAACCGGCACTAGGAAACAGACTGAGAAACCAGAATAAAAGTTTCCCCTGCAAACCGTTCATTTTGTGCTAGATGAACGAACGTCTCTCCACATGCTCAGTTCTGAGAGATAATTGTGAGTGAAAGCCGTCCTTCACCTAGCTTGTTGGGAACAGAAAGATTCTCTTCAGTTGCAAACTCCACTCCATACATATATATGGGGAGGTACTAGCTCCAACTCGGTTTTACAGTGAAAACTGCAGGAACTTCAAACCGGCACTAGGAAACAGACTGAGAAACCAGAGTAAAAGTTTCTCCTGCAACCCGTTCCCTTTGTGCTAGATGAATGAACGTCTCTCCACATGCTCAGTTCTGAGAGATAAGTGTGTGTGAAAGCCGTCCTTCAACTAGCTTGTTGGGAACACAAAGATTCTATTCAGTTGCAAACTCCACTCCATACATATATATGGGGAGGTACTAGCTCCAACTCGGTTTTACAGTGAAAACTACAGGAACTTCAAACCGGCACTAGGAAACACACTGAGAAACCAGAGTAAAAGATCTCCTGCAACCCGTTCCCCTTGTGCTAGATGAACGAACGTCTCTCCACATGCTCAGTTCTGAGAGATAAGTGTGTGTGAAAGCCGTCCTTCACCTAGCTTGTTGGGAACACAAAGTTTCTCTTCAGTTCCCAACTCCACTCCATACATATATATGGGGACGTACTATCTCCAAATCGGTTTTACAGTGAAAACTGCAGGAACTTCGCACCGGCACTAGGAAACAGACTGAGAAACCAGAGTAAAAGTTTCTCCTGCAACCCGTTCCCTTTGTCCTAGATGAACGAACGTCTCTCCACATGCTCAGTTCTGAGGGATATGTGTGTGTGGAAGCCGCCCTTCACCTAGCTTGTTGGGAACACAAAGTTTCTCTTCAGTTGCAAGCTTCATTCCATACATATATATGGGGAGGTACTAGCTCCAACTCGGTTTTACAGTGAAAACTGCAGGAACTTCAAACCGGCACTTGGAAACAGACTGAGAAACCAGAGTAAAAGTTTCTCCTGCAACCCGTTCCCTTTGTGCTAGATGAACGAACGTCTCTCCACATGCTCAGTTCTGAGAGATAAGGGTGTGTGAAAGCCGTCCTTCAATTAGCTTGTTGGGAACACAAAGTTTCTCTTCAGTTGCAAACGCCACTCCATACATATATATGGGGAGGTACTAGCTCCAACTCGGTTTTACAGTGAAAACTGCAGGAACTTCAAACCGGCACTAGGAAACAGACTGAGAAAGCAGAGTAAAAGTTTCTCCTGCAACCCGTTCCCTTTGTGCTAGATGAACGAACGTCTCTCCACATGCTCAGTTCTGAGAGATAAGTGTGTGTGAAAGCCGTACTTCACCTAGCTTGTTTGGAACACAAAGCTTCTCTTCAGTTCCCAACTCCACTCCATACATATATATGGGGAGGTACTAGCTCCAACTCGGTTTTACAGTGAAAACTGCAGGAACTTCACAACGGCACTAGGAAACAGACTGAGAAACCAGAGTAAAAGTTTCCCTTGCAACCCGTTCCCTTTGTCCTAGATGAACGAACGTCTCTCCACATGCTCAGTTCTGAGAGATAATTGTGTGTGAAAGCCGTCCTTCACCTACCTTGTTGGGAACAGAAAGATTCTCTTCAGTTGCAAACTCCACTCCATACATATATATGGGGAGGTACTAGCTCCAACTCGTTTTTACATTGAAAACTGCAGGAACTTCAAACCGGCACTAGGAAACAGACTGAGAAACCAGAATAAAAGTTTCACCTGCAAACCGTTCATTTTGTGCTAGATGAACGAACGTCTCTCCACATGCTCAGTTCTGAGAGATAATTGTGTGTGAAAGCCGTCCTTCACCTAGCTTGTTGGGAACACAAAGATTCTCTTCAGTTGCAAACTCCACTCCATACATATATATGGGGAGGTACTAGCTCCAACTCGGTTTTACAGTGAAAACTGCAGGAACTTCAAACCGGCACTAGGAAACAGACTGAGAAACCAGAGTAAAAGTTTCTCCTGCAACCCATTCCCTTTGTGCTAGATGAACGAACGTCTCTCCACATGCTCAGTTCTGAGAGATAAGTGTGTGTGAAAGCCGTCCTTCACCTAGCTTGTTGGGAACACAAAGTTTCTCTTCAGTTGCAAACCCCATACCATACATATATATATGGGTAGGTACTAGCTCCAACTCGGTTTTACAGTGAAAACTGCAGGAACTTCAAACCGGCACTAGGAAACAGACTGAGAAAGCACAGTAAAAGTTTCTCCTGCAACCCGTTCCCTTTGTGCTAGATGAACGAACGTCTCTCCACATGCTCAGTTCTGAGAGATAAGTGTGTGTGAAAGCCGTCCTTCACCTAGCTTGTTGGGAACACAAAGTTTCTCTTCAGTTGCAAACTCTACTCCATTCATATATATGGGGAAGTACTAGCTCCAACTCGGTTTTACAGTGAAAACTGCAGGTACTTCAAACCGGCACTATGAAACAGACTGAGAAAGCAGAGTAAAAGTTTCTCCTGCAACCCGTTCCCTTTGTGCTAGAAGAACGAACGTCTCTCCACATGCTCAGTTCTGAGAGTTAAGTGTGTGTGAAAGCCGTCCTTCAGCTAGCTTGTTGGGAACACAAAGTTTCTCTTCAGTTGCAAACTCCATACCATACATATATATATGGGGAGGTACTAGCTCCAACTCGGTTTTACAGTGAAAACTGCAGGAACTTCAAACCGGCACTAGGAAACAGACTGAGAAACCAGAGTAAAAGTTTCCCCTGCAACCCGTTCCCTTTGTGCTAGATGAACGAACGTCTCTCCACATGCTCAGTTCTGACAGATAATTGTGTGTTAAAGCCGCCCTTCACCTAGCTTGTTGGGAACAAAAAGTTTCTCTTCAGATGCAAACTCCACTCCATACATATATATGGGGAGGTACTAGCTCCAACTCGGTTTTACAGTGAAAACTGCAGGAACTTCAAAACGGCACTAGGAAACAGACTGAGAAAGCAGCGTAAAAGTTTCTCCTGCAACCCGTTCCCCTTGTGCTAGATGAACGAATGTCTCTCCACATGCTCAGTTCTGAGAGATAAATGTGTGTGAAAGCCGTCCTTCACCTAGCTTGTTGGGAACACAAAGTTTCTCTTCAGTTGCAAACTCCACTCCATACATATATATGGGGAGGTACTAGCTCCAACTCGGTTTTACAGTGAAAACTGCAGGAACTTCAAACCGGCACTAGGAAACAGACTGAGAAACAAGAATAAAAGTTTCCCCTGCAAACCTTTCATTTTGTGCTAGATGAACGAACGTCTCTCCACACGCTCAGTTCTGACAGATAAGTGTGTGTGAAAACCGTCCTTCACCTAGCTTGTTGGGAACACAAAGATTCTCTTCATTTGCAAACTCCACTCCATACATATATATGGGGAGGTACTAGCTCCAACTCGGTTTTACAGTGAAAACTGCAGGAACTTCACACCGGCACTAGTAAACAGACTGAGAAACCAGAGTAAATTTTCTCCTGCAAACAGTTCCCTTTGTGCTAGATGAACGAACGTCTATCCACATGCTCAGTTCTGAGAGATAATTGTGTGTGAAAGCCGTCCTTCACCTAGCTTGTTGGGAACACAAAGTTTCTCTTCAGTTGCAAACTCCACTCCATACATATATATGGGGAGGTACTAGCTCCAACTCGGTTTTACAGTGAAAACTGCAGGAACTTCAAACCGGCACTAGGAAACAGACTGAGTAACCAGAGTAAAAGTTTGTCCTGCAACCCGTTCCCTTTGTGCTAGATGAACGAACGTCTCTCCACATGCTCAGTTCTGAGAGATAAGTGTGTGTGAAAGCCGTCCTTCACCTAGCTTGTTGGGAACACAAAGTTTCTCTTCAGTTGCAAACGCCACTCCATACATATATATGGGGAGGTACTAGCTCCAACTCGGTTTTACAGTGAAAACTGCAGGAACTTCAAACCGGCACTAGGAAACAGACTGAGAAAGCAGAGTAAAAGTTTCCCCTGCAACCCGTTCCCTTTGTGCTAGATGAACGAACGTCTCTCCACATGCTCCGTTCTGAGAGATAAGTGTGTGTGAATGCCGTCCTTCACCTAGCTTGTTGGGAACACAAAGTTTCTCTTCAGTTGCAAACTCCACTCCATTCATATATATGGGGAGGTACTAACTCCAACTCGGTTTTACAGTGAAAACTGCAGGAACTTCAAACCGGCACTAGGAAACAGACTGAGAAACCAGAATAAAAGTTTCCCCTGCAAACCGTTCATTTTGTGCTAGATGAACGAACGTCTCTCCACACGCTCAGTTCTGACAGATAAGTGTGTATGAAAGCCGTCCTTCACCTAGCTTGTTGGGAACACAAAGATTCTCTTCAGTTGCAAACTCCACTCCATACATATATATGGTGAGGTACTAGCTCCAACTCTGTTTTACTGTGAAAACTGCAGGAACTTCAAACCGGCACTAGGAAACAGACTGAGAAACCAGAGTAAAAGTTTCTACTGCAACCCGTTCCCTTTGTGCTAGATGAACGAACGTCTCTCCACATGCTCAGTTCTGAGAGATAAGTGTGTGTGAAAGCCGTCCTTCACCTAGCTTGTTGGGAACACAAAGTTTCTCTTCAGTTGCAAACGCCACTCCATACATATATATGGGGAGGTACTAGCTCCAACTCGGTTTTACAGTGAAAACTGCAGGAACTTCAAACCGGCACTAGGAAACAGACTGAGAAAGCAGAGTAAAAGTTTCCCCTGCAACCCGTTCCCTTTGTGCTAGATGAACGAACGTCTCTCCACATGCTCCGTTCTGAGAGATAAGTGTGTGTGAAAGCCGTCCTTCACCTAGCTTGTTGGGAACACAAAGTTTCTCTTCAGTTGCAAACTCAACTCCATTCATATATATGGGGAGGTACTAGCTCCAACTCGGTTTTACAGTGAAAACTGCAGGAAATTCAAACCGGCACTAGGAAACAGACTGAGAAAGCAGAGTAAAAGTTTCACCTGCAACCCGTTCCCTTTGTGCTAGATGAACGAACGTCTCTCCACATGCTCAGTTCTGAGAGATAATTGTGTGTGAAAGCCGTCCTTCACCTAGCTTGTTGGGAACACAAAGTTTCTCTTCAGTTGCAAACTCCATACCATACATATATATATGGGTAGGTACTAGCTCCAACTCGGTTTTACAGTGAAAACTGCAGGAACTTCAAACCGGCACTAGGAAACAGACTGAGAAACCAGAGTAAAATTACTCCTGCAACCCGTTCCCTTTGTGCTAGATGAACGAACGTCTCCCCACATGCTCAGTTCTGAGAGATAAGTGTGTTAAATCCGTCCTTCACTTAGCTTGTTGGGAACACAAAGTTTCTCTTCAGTTGCAAACGCCACTCCATACATATATATGGGGAGGTACTAGCTCCAACTCGGTTTTACAGTGAAAACTGCAGGAACTTCAAACCGGCACTAGGAAACAGACTGAGAAAGCAGAGTAAAAGTTTCTCCTGCAACCCGTTCCCTTTGTGCTAGATGAACGAACGTCTCTCCACATGCTCAGTTCTGAGAGAAAAGTGTGTGTGAAAGCCGTACTTCACCTAGCTTGTTGGGAACACAAAGCTTCTCTTCAGTTCCCAACTCCACTCCATACATATATATGGGGAGGTACTAGCTCCAACTCGGTTTTACAGTGAAACCTGCAGGAACTTCACACCGGCACTAGGAAACAGACTGAGAAACCAGAGTAAAAGTTTCCCTTGCAACCCTTTCCCTTTGTCCTAGATGAACGAACGTCTCTCCACATGCTCAGTTCTGAGAGATAATTGTGTGTGAAAGCCGTCCTTCACCTAGCTTGTTGGGAACAGAAAGATTCTCTTCAGTTGCAAACTCCACTCCATACATATATATGGGGAGGTACTAGCTCCAACTCGTTTTTACATTGAAAACTGCAGGAACTTCAAACCGGCACTAGGAAACAGACTGAGAAACCAGAATAAAAGTTTCACCTGCAAACCGTTCATTTTGTGCTAGATGAACGAACTTCTCTCCACATGCTCAGTTCTGAGAGATAATTGTGTGTGAAAGCCGTCCTTCACCTAGCTTGTTGTGAACAGAAAGATTCTCTTCAGTTGCAAACTCCACTCCATACATATATATGGGGAGGTACTAGCTCCAACTCGGTTTTACAGTGAAAACTGCAGGAACTTCAAACCGGCACTAGGAAACAGACTGAGAAACCAGAGTAAAAGTTTCTCCTGCAACCCATTCCCTTTGTGCTAGATGAACGAACGTCTCTCCACATGCTCAGTTCTGAGAGATAAGTGTGTGTGAAAGCCGTCCTTCACTTAGCTTGTTGGGAACACAAAGTTTCTCTTCAGTAGCAAACGCCACTCCATACATATATATGGGGTGGTACAAGCTCCAACTCGGTTTTACAGTGAAAACTGCAGGAACTTCAAACCGGCACTAGGAAACAGACTGAGAAAGCACAGTAAAAGTTTCTCCTGCAACCATTTCCCTTTGTGCTAGATGAACGAACGTCTCTCCACATGCTCAGTTCTGAGAGATAAGTGTGTGTGAAAGCCGTCCTTCACCTAGCTTGTTGGGAACACAAAGTTTCTCTTCAGTTGCAAACTCTACTCCATTCATATATATGGGGAGGTACTAGCTCCAACTCGGTTTTACAGTGAAAACTGCAGGAACTTCAAACCGGCACTAGGAAACAGACTGAGAAACCAGAGTAAAAGTTTCTCCTGCAACCCGTTCCCTTTGTGCTAGAAGAACGAACGTCTCTCCACATGCTCAGTTCTGAGAGTTAAGTGTGTGTGAAAGCCGTCCTTCACCTAGCTTGTTGGGAACACAAAGTTTCTCTTCAGTTGCAAACCCCATACCATACATATACATATGGGGAGGTACTAGCTCCAACTCGGTTTTACAGTGAAAACTGCAGGAACTTCAAACCGGCACTAGGAAACAGACTGAGAAACCAGAGTAAAAGTTTCTCCTGCAACCCGTTCCCTTTGTGCTAGATGAACGAACGTCTCTCCACATGCTCAGTTCTGAAAGATAAGTGTGTGTTAAAGCCGCCCTTCACCTAGCTTGTTGGGAACACAAAGTTTCTCTTCAGATGCAAACTCCACTCCATACATATATATGGGGAGGTACTAGCTCCAACTCGGTTTTACAGTGAAAACTGCAGGAACTTCAAACCGGCACTAGGAAACAGACTGAGAAAGCAGAGTAAAAGTTTCTCCTGCAACCCGTTCCCTTTGTGCTAGATGAACGAATGTCTCTCCACATGCTGAGTTCTGAGAGATAAATGTGTGTGAAAGCCGTCCTTCACCTAGCTTGTTGGGAACACAAAGTTTCTCTTCAGTTGCAAACTCCACTCCATACATATATATGGGGAGGTACTAGCTCCAACTCGGTTTTACAGTGAAAACTGCAGGAACTTCAAACCGGCACTAGGAAACAGACTGAGAAACCAAAATAAAAGTTTCCCCTGCAAACCGTTCATTTTGTGCTAGATGAACGAACGTCTCTCCACACGCTCAGTTCTGACAGATAAGTGTGTGTGAAAACCGTCCTTCACCTTGCTTGTTGGGAACACAAAGATTCTCTTCATTTGCAAACTCCACTCCATACATATATATGGGGAAGTACTAGCTCCAATCGGTTTTACAGTGAAAACTGCAGGAACTTCACACCGGCACTAGGAAACAGACTGAGAAACCAGAGTAAATTTTCTCCTGCAAACCGTTCCCTTTGTGCTAGATGAACGAACGTCTCTCCACATGCTCAGTTCTGAGAGATAAGTGTGTGAGAAAGATGTCCTTCACCAAGCTTTTTGGGAACACAAAGTTTCTCTTCAGTTGCCAACTCCACTCCATACATATATATGGGGAGGTACTAGCTCTAAATCCTTTTTACAGTGAAAACTGCAAGAACTTCAAACCGGCACTAGGAAACAGACTGAGAAACCAGAGTAAAAGTTTCTCCTGCAACCCGTTCCTTTGTGCTAGATGAACGAACGTCTCTCCACATGCTCAGTTCTGAGAGATAAGTGTGTGTGAAAGCCGTCCTTCACCTAGCTTGTTGGGAACACAAAGATTCTCTTCAGTTGCAAACTCCACTCCATACATATATATGGTGAGGTACTAGCTCCAACTCTGTTTTACAGTGAAAACTGCAGGAACTTCAAACCGGCACTAGGAAACAGACTGAGAAACCAGAGTAAAGTTTCTACTGCCACCCGTTCCCTTTGTGCTAGATGAACGAACGTCTATCCACATGCTCATTTCTGAGAGATAATTGTGTGTGAAAGCCGTCCTTCACCTATCTTGTTGGGAACAGAAAGATTCTCTTCAGTTGCAAACTCCACTCCATACATATATATGGGGAGGTACTAGCTCCAACTCGGTTTTACAGTGAAAACTGCAGGAACTTCAAACCGGCACTAGGAAACAGACTGAGAAACCAGAGTAAAAGTTTGTCCTGCAACCCGTTCCCTTTGTGCTAGATGAACGAACGTCTCTCCACATGCTCAGTTCTGAGAGATAAGTGTGTGTGAAAACCGTCCTTCACCTAGCTTGTTGGGAACACAAAGTTTCTCTTCAGTTGCAAACGCCACTCCATACATATATATGGGTAGGTACTAGCTCCAACTCGGTTTTACAGTGAAAACTGCAGGAACTTCAAACCGGCACTAGGAAACAGACTGAGAAAGCAGAGTAAAAGTTTCTCCTGCAACCCGTTCCCTTTGTGCTAGATGAACGAACGTCTCTCCACATGCTCCGTTCTGAGAGATAAGTGTGTGTGAAAGCCGTCCTTCACCTAGCTTGTTGGGAACAGAAAGTTTCTCTTCAGTTGCAAATTCCACTCCATTCATATATATGGGGAGGTACTAACTCCAACTCGGTTTTACAGTGAAAACTGCAGGAACTTCAAACCGGCACTAGGAAACAGACTGAGAAACCAGAATAAAAGTTTCCCCTGCAAACCGTTCATTTTGTGCTAGATGAACGAACGTCTCTCCACACGCTCAGTTCTGACAGATAAGTGTGTATGAAAGCCGTCCTTCACCTAGCTTGTTGGGAACACAAAGATTCTCTTCAGTTGCAAACTCCACTCCATACATATATATGGGGAGGTACTAGCTCCAACTCTGTTTTACAGTGAAAACTTCAGGAACTTCAAACCGGCACTAGGAAACAGACTGAGAAACCAGAGTAAAAGTTTCTCCTACAACCCATTCCCTTTGTGCTAGATGAACGAACGTCTCTCCACATGCTCAGTTCTGAGAGATAAGTGTGTGTGAAAGCCGTCCTTCACCTAGCTTGTTGGGAACACAAAGTTTCTCTTCAGTAGCAAACGCCACTCCATACATATATATGGGGTGGTACTAGCTCCAACTCGGTTTTACAGTGAAAACTGCAGGAACTTCAAACCGGCACTAGGAAACAGACTGAGAAAGCACAGTAAAAGTTTCTCCTGCAACCCGTTCCCTTTGTGCTAGATGAACGAACGTCTCTCCACATGCTCAGTTCTGAGAGATAAGTGTGTGTGAAAGCCGTCCTTCACCTAGCTTGTTGGGAACACAAAGTTT
Source organism: Camelus bactrianus (assembly GCF_048773025.1). Taxonomy (NCBI): domain Eukaryota; kingdom Metazoa; phylum Chordata; class Mammalia; order Artiodactyla; family Camelidae; genus Camelus; species Camelus bactrianus. Next base: position 4,490,409 of record NC_133566.1, read on the forward strand.
CTCTTCAGTTGCATACTCTACTCCATTCATATATATGGGGAGGTACTAGCTCCAACTCGGTTTTACAGTGAAAACTGCAGGAACTTCAAACCGGCACTAGGAAACAGACTGAGAAAGCAGAGTAAAAGTTTCTCCTGCAACCCGTTCCCTTTGTGCTAGAAGAACGAACGTCTCTCCACATGCTCAGTTCTGAGAGTTAAGTGTGTGTGAAAGCCGTCCTTCACCTAGCTTGTTGGGAACACAAAGTTTCTCTTCAGTTGCAAACTCCATACCATACATATATATATGGGGAGGTACTAGCTCCAACTCGGTTTTACAGTGAAAACTGCAGGAACTTCAAACCGGCACTAGGAAACAGACTGAGAAACCAGAGTAAAAGTTTCTCCTGCAACCCGTTCCCTTTGTGCTAGATGAACGAACGTCTCTCCACATGCTCAGTTCTGACAGATAAGTGTGTGTTAAAGCCGCCCTTCACCTAGCTTGTTGGGAACACAAAGTTTCTCTTCAGATTCAAACTCCACTCCATACATATATATGGGGAGGTACTAGCTCCAACTCGGTTTTACAGTGAAAACTGCAGGAACTTCAAACCGGCACTAGGAAACAGACTGAGAAAGCAGAGTAAAAGTTTCTCCTGCAACCCGTTCCCTTTGTGCTAGATGAACGAATGTCTCTCCACATGCTCAGTTCTGAGAGATAAATGTGTGTGAAAGCCGTCCTTCACCTAGCTTGTTGGGAACACAAAGTTTCTCTTCAGTTACAAACACCACTCCATACATATATATGGGGAGGTACTAGCTCCAACTCGGTTTTACAGTGAAAACTGCAGGAACTTCAAACCGGCACTAGGAAACAGACTGAGAAACCAGAATAAAAGTTTCCCCTGCAAACCGTTCATTTTGTGCTAGATGAACGAACGTCTCTCCACACGCTCAGTTCTGACAGATAAGTGTGTGTGAAAACCGTCCTTCACCTAGCTTGTTGGGAACACAAAGATTCTTTTCAGTTGCAAACTCCACTCCATACATATATATGGGGAGGTACTAGCTCCAACTCGGTTTTACAGTGAAAACTGCAGGAACTTCACACCGGCACTAGGAAAAAGACTGAGAAACCAGAGTAAATTTTCTCCTGCAAACCGTTCCCTTTGTGCTAGATGAACGAACGTCTCTCCACATGCTCAGTTCTGAGAGATAAGTGTGTGAGAAAGATGTCCTTCACCAAGTTTTTTGGGAACACATAGTTTCTCTTCAGTTGCCAACTCCACTCCATACATATATATGGGGAGGTACTAGCTCTAAATCCTTTTTACAGTGAAAACTGCAAGAACTTCAAACCGGCACTAGGAAACAGACTGAGAAACCAGAGTAAAAGTTTCTCCTGCAACCCGTTCCCTTTGTGCTAGATGAAAGAACGTCTCTCCACATGCTCAGTTCTGAGAGATAAGTGTGTGTGAAAGCCGTACTTCACCTAGCTTGTTGGGAACACAAAGCTTCTCTTCAGTTCCCAACTCCACTCCATACATATATATGGGGAGGTACTAGCTCCAAATCGGTTTTACAGTGAAAACTGCAGGAACTTCACACCGGCACTAGGAAACAGACTGAGAAACCAGAGTAAAAGTTTCTCCTGCAACCCGTTCCCTTTGTCCTAGATGAACGAACGTCTCTCCACATGCTCAGTTCTGAGAGATAGTTGTGTGTGAAAGCCGTCCTTCACCTAGCTGGTTGGGAACACAAAGTTTCTCTTCAGTTGCAAACTCCACTCCATACATATATATGGGGAGGTAATAGCTCCAACTCGGTTTTACAGTGAAAACTGCAGGAACTTCAAACCGGCACTAGGAAACAGACTGAGAAACCAGAATAAAAGTTTCCCCTGCAATCCGTTCATTTTGTGCTAGATGAACGAACGTCTCTCAACACGCTCAGTTCTGACAGATAAGTGTGTATGAAAGCCGTCCTTCATCTAGCTTGTTGGGAACACAAAGATTCTCTTCAGTTGCAAACTCCACTCCATACATATATATGGTGAGGTACTAGCTCCAACTCTGTTTTACAGTGAAAACTGCAGGAACTTCAAACCGGCACTAGGAAACAGACTGAGAAACCAGAGTAAATTTTCTCCTGCAACCCGTTCCCTTTGTGCTAGATGAACGAACGTCTATCCACATGCTCAGTTCTGAGAGATAATTGTGTGTGAAAGCCGTCCTTCACCTAGCTTGTTGGGAACAGAAAGATTCTCTTCAGTTGCAAACTCCACTCCATACATATATATGGGGAGGTACTAGCTCCAACTCGGTTTTACAGTGAAAACTGCAGGAACTTCAAACCGGCACTAGGAAACAGACTGAGAAACCAGAGTAAATGTTTGTCCTGCAACCCGTTCCCTTTGTGCTAGATGAACGAACGTCTCTCCACATGCTCAGTTCTGAGAGATAAGTGTGTGTGAAAGCCGTCCTTCACCTAGCTTGTTGGGAACACAAAGTTTCTCTTCAGTTGCAAACGCCACTCCATACATATATATGGGGAGGTACTAGCTCCAACTCGGTTTTACAGTGAAAACTGCAGGAACTTCAAACCGGCACTAGGAAACAGACTGAGAAAGCAGAGTAAAAGTTTCTCCTGCAACCCGTTCCCTTTGTGCTAGATGAACGAACGTCTCCCACATGCTCCGTTCTGAGAGATATGTGTGTGTGAAAGCCGTCCTTCACCTAGCTTGTTGGGAACACAAAGTTTCTCTTCAGTTGCAAACTCCACTCCATTCATATATATGGGGAGGAACTAACTCCAACTCGGTTTTACAGTGAAAACTGCAGGAACTTCAAACCGGCACTAGGAAACAGACTGAGAAACCAGAATAAAAGTTTCCCCTGCAAACCGTTCATTTTGTGCTAGATGAACGAACGTCTCTCCACACGCTCAGTTCTGACAGATAAGTGTGTATGAAAGCCGTCCTTCACCTAGCTTGTTGGGAACACAAAGATTCTCTTCAGTTGCAAACTCCACTCCATACATATATATGGTGAGGTACTAGCTCCAACTCTGTTTTACTGTGAAAACTGCAGGAACTTCAAACCGGCACTAGGAAACAGACTGAGAAACCAGAGTAAAAGTTTCTACTGCAACCCGTTCCCTTTGTGCTAGATGAACGAACGTCTCTCCACATGCTCAGTTCTGAGAGATAAGTGTGTGTGAAAGCCGTCCTTCACCTAGCTTGTTGGGAACACAAAGTTTCTCTTCAGTTGCAAACGCCACTCCATACATATATATGGGGAGGTACTAGCTCCAACTCGGTTTTACAGTGAAAACTGCGGGAAATTCAAACCGGCACTAGGAAACAGACTGAGAAAGCAGAGTAAAAGTTTCTCCTGCAACCCGTTCCCTTTGTGCTAGATGAACGAACGTCTCTCCACATGCTCCGTTCTGAGAGATAAGTGTGTGTGAAAGCCGTCCTTCACCTAGCTTGTTGGGAACACAAAGTTTCTCTTCAGTTGCAAACTCCACTCCATTCATATATATGGGGAGGTACTAGCTCCAACTCGGTTTTACAGTGAAAACTGCAGGAAATTCAAACCGGCACTAGGAAACAGACTGAGAAAGCAGAGTAAAAGTTTCACCTGCAACCCGTTCCCTTTGTGCTAGATGAACGAACGTCTCTCCACATGCTCAGTTCTGAGAGATAATTGTGTGTGAAAGCCGTCCTTCACCTAGCTTGTTGGGAACACAAAGTTTCTCTTCAGTTGCAAACCCCATACCATACATATATATATGGGTAGGTACTAGCTCCAACTCGGTTTTACAGTGAAAACTGCAGGAACTTCAAACCGGCACTAGGAAACAGACTGAGAAACCAGAGTAAAATTTCTCCTGCAACCCGTTCCCTTTGTGCTAGATGAACGAACGTCTCTCCACATGCTCAGTTCTGACAGATAAGTGTGTGTTAAAGCCGTCCTTCACCTAGCTTGTTGGGAACACAAAGTTTCTCTTCAGTTCCCAACCCCACTCCATACATATATATGGGGAGGTACTAGCTCCAACTCGGTTTTACAGTGAAAACTGCAGGAACATCAAACCGGCACTAGAAAACAGACTGAGAAACCAGAGTAAAAGTTTGTCCTGCAACCCGTTCCCTTTGTGCTAGATGAACGAACGTCTCTCCACATGCTCAGTTCTGAGAGATAAATATGTGTGAAAGCCGTCCTTCACCTAGCTTGTTGGGAACACAATGTTTCTCTTCAGTTGCAAACTCCACTCCATACATATATATGGGGAGGTACGATCTCCAACTCGGTTTTACAGTGAAAATTGCAGGAACTTCAAACCGGCACTAGGAAACAGACTGAGAAACCAGAGTAAAAGTTTCTCCTGCAACCCGTTCCCTTTGTGGTAGATGAACGAACGTCTCTCCACATGCTCAGGTCTGAGAGATAAGTGTGTCTTGAAGCCGTCCTTCACCTAGCTTGTTGGGAACACAAAGTTTCCCTTCAGATGCAAACTCCACTCCATACATATATATGGGGAGGTACTAGCTCCAACTCGGTTTTACAGTGAAAACAGCAGGAACTTCAAACCGGCACTAGGAAACAGACTGAGAAACCAGAGTAAAAGTTTCTCCTGCAACCCGTTCCCTTTGTGCTAGATGAACGAACGTCTCTCCACATGCTCAGTTCTGAGAGATAAGTGTTTGTGAAAGCCGTCCTTCACCTAGCTTGTTGGGAACACAAAGTTTCTCTTCAGTTGCAAACTCCACTCCATACATATATATGGGGAGGTACTAGCTCCAACTCGGATTTACAGTGAAAACTGCAGGAACTTCAAACCGGCACTAGGAAACAGACTGAGAAACCAGAGTAAAAGTTACTCCTGCAACCCGTTCCCTTTGTGCTAGATGAACGAAAGTCTCTCCACATGCTCAGTTCTGAGAGATAAGTGTGTGTGGAAGCCGTCCTTCACCTAGCTTTTTTGGAACACAAAGTTTCTCTTCAGTTGCAAACTCCAATCCATACATATATATGGGGAGGTACTAGCTCCAAATCGGTTTTACAGTGAAAACTGCAGGAACTTCAAACCGGCACTAGGAAACAGACTGAGAAAGCAGAGTAAAAGATTCCCCTGCAACCCGTTCCCTTTGTGCTAGATGAACGAACGTCTCTCCACACTCTCAGTTCTGACAGTTAAGTGTGTGTGAAAGCCGTCCTTCACCTAGCTTGTTGGGAACACAAAGATTCTCTTCAGCTGCAAACTCCACTCCATACATATACATGTTTAGGTACTATCTCCAACTCGGTTTTACAGTGAAAACTGCAGGAACTTCAAACCGGCACTAGGAAACAGACTGAGAAACCAGAGAAAAAGTTTCTCCTGCAACCCGTTCATTTTGTGCTAGATGAACGAACGTCTATCCACATGCTCAGTTCTGAGAGATAATTGTGTGTCAAAGCCGTCCTTCACCTAGCTTGTTGGGAACACAAAGTTTCCCTTCAGTTGCAAACTCCATACCATACATATATATATGGGGAGGTACTAGCTCCAACTCGGTTTTACAGTGAAAACTGCAGGAACTTCAAACCGGCACTAGGAATCAGACTGAGATACCAGAGTAAAAGTTTCTCCTGCAACCCGTTCCCTTTGTGCTAGATGAACGAACGTCTCTCCACATGCTCAGTTCTGACAGATAAGTGTGTGTTAAAGCCGTCCTTCACCTAGCTTGTTGGGAACACAAAGTTTCTCTTCAGTTGCAAACTCCACTCCATACATATATATGGGGATGTACTAGCTCCAACTCGGTTTTACAGTGAAAACTGCAGAAACTTCCAACCGGCACTAGGAAACAGACTGAGAAACCAGAGTAAAATTTTCTACTGCAACCCGTTCCATTGGTGCTAGATGAACGAACGTCTATCCACATGCTCAGTTCTGAGAGATAATTGTGTGTGAAAGCCGTCCTTCACATAGCTTGTTGGGAACAGAAAGATTCCTTTCAGTTGCAAACTCCACTCCATACATATATATGGGGAGGTACTAGCTCCAACTCGGTTTTACAGTGAAAACTGCAGGAACTTCAAACCGGCACTAGGAAACAGACTGAGAAACCAGAGTAAAAGTTTCTCCTGCAACCCTTTCCCTTTGTGCTAGATGAACGAACGTCTCTCCACATGCTCAGTTCTGAGAAATAAGTGTGTGTGAAAGCCATCCTTCACCTAGCTTGTTGGGAACACAAAGTTTCTCTTCAGTTCCCAACTCCACTCCATACATATATATGGGGAGGTACTAGCTCCAACTCGATTTTACAGTGAAAACTGCAGGAACTTCAAACCGGCACTAGGAAACAGACTGAGAAACCAGAGTAAAAGTTTCTCCTGAAACCCGTTCCTTTTGTGCTAGATGAACGAACGTCTCTCCACATGCTCAGTTCTGAGAGATAAGTGTGTGTGAAAGATGTCCTTCACCAAGCTTTTTGGGAACACAAAGTTTCTCTTCAGTTGCCAACTCCACTCCATACATATATATGGGGTTGTACTAGCTCCAAATCCTTTTTACAGTGAACTGCAGGAACTTCTAAACCGGCACTAGGAAACAGACTGAGAAACCAGAGCAAAAGTTTCACCTGCAACCCGTTCCCTTTGTGCTAGATGAACGAACGTCTCTCCACATGCTCAATTCTGAGAGATAATTGTGTGTGAAAGCCGTCCTTCACCTAGCTTCTTGGGAACACAAAGTTTCTCTTCAGTTTCAAACTCCAATCCATACATATATATGTGGAGGTACTAGCTCTAACTCGGTTTTACAGTGAAAAATGCAGGAAGTTCAAACCGGCACTAGGAAACCGACTGAGAAACCAGAGAAAAATTTTCTACTGCAACCCGTTCCATTGGTGCAAGATGAACGAACGTCTATCCACATGCTCAGTTCTGAGAGATAATTGTGTGTGAAAGCCGCCTTCACATAGCTTGTTGGGAAAAGAAAGATTCTCTTCAGTTGCAAACTCCACTCCATACATATATATGGGTAGGTACTAGCTCCAACTCGGTTTTACAGTGAAAACTGCAGGAACTTCTAACCGGCACTAGGAAACAGACTGAGGAACCAGAGTAAAAGTTTATACTGCAACCCGTTCCCTTTGTGCTAGATGAACGAACGTCTCTCCACATGCTCAGTTCTGAGAGATAAATGTGTGTGGAAGCCGTCCTTCACCTAGCTTGTTGGGAACACAAAGTTTCTCTTCAGATGCAAACTCCACTCCATACATATATATGGGCAGGTACTAGCTCCAAATCGGTTTTACAGTGAAAACTGCAGGAACTTCAAACCAGCACTAGGAAACAGACTGAGAAACCAGAGTTAAAGTTTCTCCTGCAACCCGTTCCCTTTGTGCTAGATGAACGAACGTCTCTCCACATGCTCAGTTCTGAGAGATAAGTGTGTGTGAAAGCCGTCCGTCACCTAGCTTGTTGGGAACACAAAGTTTCTCTTCAGTTGCAAACTCCACTCCATACATATATATGGAGAGTTACAAGCTCCAACTTGGTTTTACAGTGAAAACTGCAGGAACTTCAAACCGGCACTAGGAAACAGACTGAGAAACCAGAGTAAAAGTTTCTCCTGCAAACCGTTCCCTTTGTGCTAGATGAACGAACGTCTCTCCACATGTTCAGTTCTGATAGATAAGTGTGTGTGAAAGCCGTCCTTCACCTAGCTTGTTGGGAACACAAAGTTTCTCTTCAGTTGCAAACTCCACTCCATACATATATATGGGGAGGTACTATCTCCAACTCGGTTTTACAGTGAAAACTGCAGGAACATCAATCCGGCACTAGGAAACAGACTGAGAAACCAGAGTAAAAGTTTCTCCTGCAATCTGTTCCCTTTGTGCTAGATGAACGAACGTCTCTCCACATGTTCAGTTCTGATAGATAAGTGTGTGTGAAAGCCGTCCTTCACCTAGCTTGTTGGGAACACAAAGTTTCTCTTCAGTTGCAAACTCCACTCCATACATATATATGGGGAGGTACTAGCTCCAAATCAGTTTTACAGTGAAAACTGCAGGAACTTCAAACCGGCACTAGGAAACAGACTGAGACACCAGAGCAAAAGTTTCTCCTGCAACCTTTTCCCTTTGTGCTAGATGAACGAACGTCTCTCCACAATCTCAATTCTGAGAGATAAGTGTGTGTGAAAGCCGTCCTTCACCTAGCTTGTTGGGAACACAAAGTTTCTCTTCAGTTGCAAACTCCAATCTATTCATATATATGGGGAGGTACTAGCTCCAACTCGGTTTTACAGTGAAAACTGCAGGAACTTCAAACCGGCACAAGGAAACATACTGAGAAACCAGAGTAAAAGTTTATACTGCAACCCGTTCCCTTTGTGCTAGATGAACGAACGTCTCTCCACATGCTCAGTTCTGAGAGATAAGTGTGTGTGGAAGCCGTCCTTCACCTAGCTTGTTGGGAACACAAAGTTTCTCTTCAGATGCAAACTCCACTCCATACATATATATGGGCAGGTACTAGCTCCAACTCGGTTTTACAGCGAAAACTGCAGGAACTTCAAACCGGCACTAGGAAACAGACTGAGAAACCAGAGTAAAAGTTTCTCCTGCAACCCGTTCCCTTTGTGCTAGATGAACGAACGTCTCTCCACATGCTCATTTCTGAGAGATAATTGTGTGTGAAAGCCGTCCGTCACCTAGCTTGTTGGGAACACAAAGTTTCTCTTCAGTTGCAATCTCCACTCCATACATATATATGGAGAGTTACAAGCTCCAACTCGGTTTTACAGTGAAAACTGCAGGAACTTCAAACCAGCACTAGGAAACAGACTGAGAAACCAGAGTAAAATTTCTCCTGCAAACCGTTCCCTTTGTGCTACATGAACGAACTTCTCTCCACATGCCCAGTTCTGAGAGATAGTGTGTGTGAATGCCGTCCTTCATCTAGCTTGTTGGGAACACAAAGTTTCTCTTCAGTTGCAAACTCCACTCCATATATATTTATGGGGAGGTACTATCTCCAACTCGGTTTTACAGTGAAAACTGCAGGAACTTCAATCCGGCACTAGGAAACAGACTTAGAATCCAGAGTAAAAGTTACTCCTGCAATCCGTTCCTTTGTGCTAGATGAACGAACGTCTCTCCACATGTTCAGTTCTGATAAATAACTGTATGTGAAAGAAGTTCTTCACCTAACTTGTTGGGAACACAAAGTTTCTCTTAAAATGCAAACTCCACTCCATACATATATATGGGGAAGTACTAGCTCCAAATCCGTTTTGTAGTGAAAACTGCAGGAACTTCAAACCGGCACTAGGAAACAGACTGAGACACCAGAGCAAAAGTTTCTCCTGCAACCGTTTCCCTTTGTGCTAGATGAACGAACGTCTCTCCACAATCTCAATTCTGAGAGATAAGTGTGTGTGAAAGCCGTACTTCACCTAGCTTGTTGGGAACACAAAGTTTCTCTTCAGTTGCAAACTCCACTCCATACATATATATGGGGTTGTACAAGCTCCAACTCAGTTTTACAGTGAAAACTGCAGGAACTTCAAACCGGCAATAGGAAACATACTGAGAAACCAGAGTAAAAGTTGCTCGTGCAAACCGTTCCCTTTGTGCTAGATGAACGAACGTCTCTCCACATGCTCTGTTCTGAGAGATAAGTGTGTGTGAAAGCCTTACTTCACCTAGCTTGTTGGGAACACAAAATTTCTCTTCAGTTGTAAACACCACTCCATACATATATATGGGGAGGTACTAGCTCCAAACCCGTTTTATAGTGAAAACTGCAGGAACATCAAACAAGCACTAGGAAACAGACTGAGAAACCAGAGTAAAAGTTTCCCCTGCAACCCGTTCCCTTTGTGCTAGATGAACGAAAGTCTCTCCACATGCTCAGTTGTGAGAGATAAGTGTGTGTGAAAGCCGTCCTTCAACTAGCTTGTTGGGAACACAAAGTTTCTCTTCAGTTGCAAACTCCACTCCATACATATATATGGGGTGGTACTAGCTCCAATTCGGTTTTACAGTGAAAACTGCAGGAACATCAAACCGGCACCAGGAAACAGACTGTGAAACCAGAGTAAAGTTTCTCCTACAACCCGTTCCAATTGTGCTATATGAACGAACGTCTCTCCACATGCTCAGTTCTGAGAGATAATTGTGTGTGAAAGCCGTCCTTCACTTAGCTTGTTGGGAACAGAAAGATTCTCTTCAGTTGCAAACTCCACTCTATACATATATATGGGGAGGTACTAGCTCCAACTCGGTTTTACAGTGAAACTGCAGGAACTTAAAACCGGCACTAGGAAACAGACTGAGAAACCAGAGTAAAAGTTTCTCCAGCAACCCGTTCTCTTTTTGTTAGATGAACGAACGTCTCTCCACATGCTCAGTTCTGAGAGATAATTGTGTGTGAAAGCCGTCCTTCACCTAGCTTGTTGGGAACAGAAAGATTCTCTTCAGTTGCAAACTCCACTCCATACATATATATGGGGAGGTACTAGCTCCAACTCGGTTTTACAGTGAAAACTGCAGGAACTTCAAACCGGCACTAGGAAACAGACTGAGAAACCAGAGTAAAAGTTTCTCCTGCAACCCGTTCCCTTTGTGCAAGATGAACGAACGTCTCTCCACATGCTCAGTTCTGAGAGATAAGTGTGTGTGAAAGATGTCCTTCACCAAGCTTTTTGGGAACACAAAGTTTCTCTTCAGTTGCAAACTCCACTCCATACATATATGTGGGGATGTACTAGCTCCAACCAGGTTTTACAGTGAAACCTGCAGGAATTTCAAACCGGCACTTGGAAACAGAATGAGAAACCAGAGAAAAAGTTTCTCCTGCAACCCGTTCCCTTTGAGCTAGATGAACGAACGTTTCTCAACATGCTCAGTTCTGACAGATAAGTGTGTGTTAAAGCCGTCTTACACCTAGCTTGTTGGGAACACAAAGTTTCTCTTCAGTTGCAAACGCCACTCCATACATATATATGGGGAGGTACTAGCTCCAACTCGATTTTACAGTGAAAACTGCAGGAACTTCAAACCGGCACTAGGAAACACACTGAGAAAGCAGAGTAAAAGTTTCTCCTGCAAACCGTTCCCTTTGTGCTAGATGAACGAACGTTTCTCCACATGCTCAGTTCTGAGTGATATGTGTGTGTGAAAGCCGTCCTTCACCAGGCTTGTTGGGAACACAAAGTTTCTCTTCAGTTGCAAACTCCACTCCATACATATATATGGGGAGGTACTAGCTCCAACTCTGTTTTACAGTGAAAACTGCCGGAACTTCAAACCGGAACTAGGAAACAGACTGGGAAACCAGAGTAAAAGTTTCTCCTGCACCCCTTTCCCTTTGTGCTAGATGAACGAACGTCTCTCCACATGCTGAGTTCTGAGAGATAAGTGTGTGTGAAAGCCGTCCTTCAACTAGCTTGTTGGGAACACAAAGTTTCTCTTCAGTTGCAAACTCCACTCCATACATATATATGGGGAGGTACTAGCACCAATTCGGTTTTACAGTGAAAACTGCAGGAACTTCAAACCGGCACAAGGAAACAGACTGAGAAACCAGAGTAAAAGTTTATACTGCACCCGTTCCCTTTGTGCTAGATGAACGAACGTCTCTCCACATGCTCAGTTCTGAGAGATAAGTGTGTGTGGAAGCCGTCCTTCACCTAGCTTGTTGGGAACACAAAGTTTCTCTTCAGATGCAAACTCCACTCCATACATATATATGGGCAGGTACTAGCTCCAACTCGGTTTTACAGCGAAAACTGCAGGAACTTCAAACCGGCACTAGGAAACAGACTGAGAAACCAGAGTAAAAGTTTCTCCTGCAACCCGTTCCCTTTGTGCTAGATGAACGAACGTCTCTCCACATGCTCAGTTCTGATAGATAAGTGTGTGTGAAAGCCGTCCTTCACCTAGCTTGTTGGGAACACAAAGTTTCTCTTCAGTTGCAAACTCCACTCCATACATATACATGGGGTGGTACTAGCTCCAAATCTTTTTTGCAGTGAAAACTGCAGGAACTTCAAACCAGCACTAGGAAACAGACTGAGAAAGCAGAGTAAAAATTTCCCTGCAACCCGTTCCCTTTTTACTAGATGAACGAACGCCTTCCACAAGCTCAATTCTGAGAGATAAGTGTGTTTGACAGCCGTCCTTCACCTAGCTTGTTGGGAACACAAAGTTTCTCTTCAGTTGCAGACCCAATCCATACATATATATGGGGAAATACTAGCTCCAACCCGGTTTTACATTGAAAACTGCAGGAACTTCAACCCGGAACTTGGAAACAGACTTAGAAACCAGAGAAAAAGTTTCCCCTGCAACCAGTTCCCTTTGTGCTAGATGAACGAACGTCTCTCCACATGCTCAGTTCTGAGAGAGAAGGGTGTGTGAAAGCCTTACTTCACCTAGCTTGTTGGGAACACAAAGTTTCTCTTCAGTTGCAAACTCCACTAAATACATATATATGGAGAGTTACAAGCTCCAACTTGGTTTTACAGTGAAAACTGCAGGAAATTCAAACCGGCACTTGGAAACAGACTGAGAAACCAGAGTAAAAGTTTCTCCTGCAAACCGTTCCCTTTGTGCTAGATGAACGAACTTCTCTCCACATGCTCAGTTCTGAGACATAACTGTGTGTGAAAGCCGTCCTTCATCTAGCTTGTTGGGAACACAAAGTTTCTCTTCAGTTGCAAACTCCACTCCATACATATATATGGGGAGGTACTATCTCCAACTCGGTTTTACAGTGAAAACTGCAGGAACTTCAATCCGGCACTAGGAAACAGACTGAGAAACCAGAGTAAAAGTTTCTCCTGCAACCTGTTCCTTTTGTGCTAGATGAACGAACGTCTCTCCACATGTTCAGTTCTGATAGATAGTGTGTGTGAAAGCCGTCCTTCACCTAGCTTGTTGGGAACACAAAGTTTCTCTTCAGTTGCAAACTCCACTCCATACATATATATGGGGAGGTACAAGCTCCAACTCGATTTTACAGTGAAAACTGCAGGAACTTCAAAACGGCACTAGGAAACAGACAGAGAAACCAGAGAAAAAGTTTCTCCTGCAACCCGTTCCCTTTGTGCTAGATGAACGAACGTCTCTCCATATGCTCAGTTCTGAGAGATAAGTGTGTGTGAAAGAAGTTCTTCACTTAACTTGTTGGGAACACAAAGTTTCTCTTCAGATGCAAACTCCACTCCATACATATATATGGGGAGGTACTAGCTCCAAATCCGTTTTACAGTGAAAACTGCAGGAACTTCAAACCGGCACTAGGAAACAGACTGAGACACCAGAGCAAAAGTTTCTCCTGCAACCGTTTCCCTTTGTGCTAGATGAACGAACGTCTCTCCACAATCTCAATTCTGAGAGATAAGTGTGTGTGAAAGCCGTCCTTCACCTAGCTTGTTGGGAACACAAAGTTTCTCTTCAGTTGCAAACTCCACTCCATACATATGTATGGGGAGGTACAAGCTCCAACTCAGTTTTACACTGAAAACTGCAGGAACTTCAAACCGGCAATAGGAAACAGACTGAGAAACCAGAGAAATAGTTTCTCCTGCAACCCGTTCCCTTTGTGCTAGATGAACGAACGTCTCTCCACTTGCTCAGTTCTGAGAGATAAGGGTGTGTGAAAGCCTTCCTTCACCTAGCTTGTTGGGAACACAAAATTTCTCTTCAGTTGTAAACTCCACTCCATACATATATATGGGGAGGTACTAGCTCCAACTCGGTTTTACAGTGAAAACTGCAGGAACTTCAAACCGGCACTAGGATACAGAGAGAGAAACCAGAGTAAAAGTTTCTCCTGCAACCCGTTCCCTTTGTGCTAGATGAACGAACGTCTCTCCACATGCTCAGTTCTGAGAGATAAGTGTGTGTGAAAGCCTTACTTCACCTAGCTAGTTGGGAACACAAAATTTCTCTTCAGTTGTAAACTCCACTCCATACATATATATGGGGAGGTACTAGCTCCAACCCCGTTTTATAGTGAAAACTGCAGGAACATCAAACAGGCACTAGGAAACAGACTGAGAAACCAGAGTAAAAGTTTCCCCTTCAAACCGTTCCCTTTGTGCTAGATGAACGAAAGTCTCTCCACATGCTCAGTTGTGAGAGATAAGTGTGTGTGAAAGCCGTCCTTCAACTAGCTTGTTGGGAACACAAAGTTTCTCTTCAGTTGCAAACTCAACTCCATACATATATATGGGGTGGTATTAGCTCCAATTCGGTTTTACAGTGAAAACTGCAGGAACTTCAAACCGGCACCAGGAAACAGACTGTGAAACCAGAGTAAAGTTTCTCCTGCAACCCGTTCCATTTGTGCTAGATGAACGAACGTCTCTCCACATGCTCAGTTCTGTGAGATAATTGTGTGTGAATGCCGTCCTTCACCTAGCTTGTTGGGAACAGAAAGATTCTCTTCAGTTGCAAACTCCACTCTATATATATATATGGGGAGGTACTAGCTCCAACTTGGTTTTACAGTGAAACTGCAGGAACTTAAAACCGGCACTAGGAAACAGACTGAGAAACCAGAGTAAAAGTTTCTCCTGCAACCCGTTCTCTTTTTGTTAGATGAACGAACGTCTCTCCACATGCTCAGTTCTGAGAGATATGTGTGTGTGGAAGCCGTCCTTCACCTAGCTTGTTGGGAACACAAAGTTTCTCTTCAGTTGCAAATTCAATACCATACATATATATATGGGTAAGTACTAGCTCCAACTCGGTTTTACAGTGAAAACTGCAGGAACTTCAAACCGGCACTAGGAAACACACTGAGAAACCAGAGTAAAAGTTTCTCCTGCAACCCGTTCCTTTGTGCTAGATGAACGAACGTCTCTCCACATTCTCAGTTCTGAGAGATTATTGTGTGTGAAAGCCATCCTTCCCCTAGCTTGTTGGGAACACAAAGTTTCTCTTCAGTTGCAAACTCCAATCCATACATATATATGGGGAGGTACTAGCTCTAACTCGGTTTTACAGTGAAAACTGCAGGAACTTCAAACCGGCACTAGGAAACACACTGAGAAACCAGAGTAAAGTTTCTACTGCAACCCGTTCTCTTTGTGCTAGATGAACGAACGTCTCTCCACATGCTCAGTTCTGACAGATAAGTGTGTGTTAAAGCCGTCCTTCACCTAGCTTGTTGGGAACACAAAGTTTCTCTTCAGTTGCAAACTCCACTCCATACATATATATGGGGAGGTACTAGCTCCAACTCGGTTTTACAGTGAAAACTGCAGGAACTTCAAACCGGCACTAGGAAACAGACTGAGAAACCAGAGTAAAAGTTTCTCCTGCAACCCGTTCCCTTTGTGCTAGATGAACGAACGTCTATCCACATGCTCAGTTCTGAGAGATAATTGTGTGTGAAAGCCGTCCTTCACCTAGCTTGCTGGGAACAGAAAGATTCTCTTCAGTTGCAAACTCCACTCCATACATATATATGGGTAGGTACTAGCTCCAACTCGGTTTTACAGTGAATAGTGCAGGAATTTCACCCGGCACTAGGAAACAGACTGAGAAACCAGAGTAAAAGTTTCTCCTGCAACCCGTTCCCTTTGTGCTAGATGAACGAATGTCTCTCCACATGCTCAGTTCTGAGAGATAAGTGTGTGTGAAAGCCGTCCTTCACCTAGCTTGTTGGGAACACAAAGTTTCTCTTCAGTTCCCAACCCCACTCCATACATATATATGGGGAGGTAATAGCTCCAACTCGGTTTTACATTGAAAACTGCAGGAACTTCAAACTGGCACTAGGAAACAGACTGAGAAACCAGAGAAAAAGTTTCTCCTGCAACCCGTTACCTTTGTGCTAGATGAACGAACGTCTCTCCACATGCTCAGCTCTGACAGATAAGTGTGTGTTAAAGCCTTCCTACACCTAGCTTGTTGGGAACACAAAGTTTCTCTTCAGTTGCATACGCCACTCCATACATATATATGGGTAGGTACTAGCTCCTATTCGGTTTTACAGTGAAAACTGCAGGAACTTCAAACCGGCACTAGGAAACAGACTGAGAAAGCAGAGTAAAAGTTTCTCCTGCAACCCGTTCCCTTTGTGCTAGATGAACGAACGTTTCTTCACATGCTCAGTTCTGAGAGATATGTGTGTGTGAAAGCCGTACTTCACATAGCTTGTTGGGAACACAAAGTTTCTCTTCAGTTGCAAACTCCACTCTATTCATATTTATGGGGAGGTACTAGCTCCAACTCGGTTTTACAGAGAAAACTGCAGGAACTTCAAACCGGCACTAGGAAACAGACTGAGAATCCAGAGTAAAAGTTTCTCCTGCAACCCGTTCCCTTTGTGCTAGATGAACGAACGCCTTCCACAAGCTCAATTCTGAGAGATAAGTGTTTTTGAAAGCCGTCCTTCACCTAGCTTGTTGGGAACACTAAGTTTCTCTTCAGTTGCAAACTCCAATCCATACATATATATGGGGAAGTACTACCTCCAACCCGGTTTTACAGTGAAAACTGCAGGAACTTCAACCCGGAACTTGGAAACAGACTGAGAAACCAGAGAAAAAGTTTCCCCTGCAACCAGTTCCCTTTGTGCTAGATGAACGAACGTCTCTCCACATGCTCAGTTCTGAGAGAGAAGGGTGTGTGAAAGCCGTCCTTCACCTAGCTTGTTGGGAACACAAAGTTTCTCTTCAGTTGCAAACTCCACTCCATACATATATATGGAGAGTTACAAGCTCCAACTTGGTTTTACAGTGAAAACTGCAGGAAATTCAAACCGGCACTTGGAAACAGACTGAGAAACCAGAGTAAATGTTTCTCCTGCAAACCGTTCCCTTTGTGCTAGATGAACGAACGTCTCTCCATATGCTCAGTTCTGAGAGATAAGTGTGTGTGAAAGCCGTCCTTCATCTAGCTTGTTGGGAACACAAAGTTTCTCTTCAGTTGCAAACTCCACTCCATACATATATATGGGGAGGTACTATCTCCAACTCGGTTTTACAGTGAAAACTGCAGGAACTTCAATCCGGCACTAGGAAACAGACTGAGAAACCAGAGTAAAAGTTTCTCCTGCAATCCGTTCCCTTTGTGCTAGATGAACGAACGTCTCTCCACATGTTCAGTTCTGATAGATAAGTTTGTGTGAAAGCCGTCCTTCACCTAGCTTGTTGGGAACACAAAGTTTCTCTTCAGTTGCAAACTCCACTCCATACATATATATGGGGAGGTACAAGCTCCAACTCGATTTTACAGTGAAAACTGCAGGAACTTCAAACCGGCACTAGGAAACAGACAGAGAAACCAGAGTAAAAGTTTCTCCTGCAACCCGTTCCCTTTGTGCTAGATGAACGAACGTCTCTCCATATGCTCAGTTCTGAGAGATAAGTGTGTGTGAAAAAAGTTCTTCACCTAACTTGTTGGGAAAAACAAAGTTTCTCTTCAGATGCAAACTCCACTCCATACATATATATGGGGTGGTACTAGCTCCAAATCCGTTTTACAGTGAAAACTGCAGGAACTTCAAACCGGCACTAGGAAACAGACTGAGACCCCAGAGCAAAAGTTTCTCCTGCAACCTTTTCCCTTTGTGCTACATGAACGAACGTCTCTCCACAATCTCAATTCTGAGAGATAAGTGTGTGTGAAAGCCGTCCTTCACCTAGCTTGTTGGGAACACAAAGTTTCTCTTCAGTTGCAAACTCCACTCCATACATATATATGGGGAGGTACAAGCTCCAACTCAGTTTTACAGTGAAAACTGCAGGAACTTCAAACCGGCAATAGGAAACAGACTGAGAAACCAGAGTAAAAGTTTCTCCTGCAACCCGTTCCTTTTGTGCTAGATGAACGAACGTCTCTCCACATGCTCATTTCTGAGAGATAAGGGTGTGTGAAAGCCTTCCTTCACCTAGCTTGTTGGGAACAAAAAATTTCTCTTCAGTTGTAAACTCCAATCCATACATATATATGGGGAGGTACTAGCTCCAACTCGGTTTTACAGTGAAAACTGCAGGAACTTCAAACAGGCACTAGGATACAGAGAGAGAAACCAGAGTAAAAGTTTCTCCTGCAACCCGTTCCCTTTGTGCTAGATGAACGAACGTTTCTCCACATGCTCAGTTCTGAGAGATATGTGTGTGTGAAAGCCGTCCTTCACCTAGCTTGTTGGGAACACAAAGTTTCTCTTCAGTTGCAAAATCTATTCCATACATATATATGGGGAAGTACAAGCTCCAACCCGGTTTTACATTGAAAACTGCAGGAACTTCAACCCGGAACTTGGAAACAGACTTAGAAACCAAAGAAAAAGTTTCCCCTGCAACCAGTTCCCTTTGTGCTAGATGAACGAACGTCTCTCCACATGCTCAGTTCTGAGAGAGAAGGGTGTGTGAAAGCCGTCCTTCACCTAGCTTGTTGGGAACACAAAGTTTCTCTTCAGTTGCAAACTCCACTCCATACATATATATGGAGAGTTACAAGCTCCAACTTGGTTTTACAGTGAAAACTGCAGGAAATTCAAACCGGCACTTGGAAACAGACTGAGAAACCAGAGTAAAACTTTCTCCTGCAAACCGTTCCCTTTGTGCTAGATGAACGAACTTCTATCCACATGCTCAGTTCTGAGACATAAGTGTGTGTGAAAGCCGTCCTTCATCTAGCTTGTTGGGAACACAAAGTTTCTCTTCAGTTGCAAATTCCACTCCATACATATATATGGGGAGGTACAATCTCCAACTCGGTTTTACAGTGAAAACTGCAGGAACTTCAATCCGGCACTAGGAAACAGACTGAGAAACCAGAGTAAAAGTTTCTCCTGCAACCCGTTCCCTTTGTGCTAGATGAACGAACGTCTCTCCACATGTTCAGTTCTGATAGATAAGTGTGTGTGAAAGCCATCCTTCACCTAGCTTGTTGGGAACACAAAGTTTCTCTTCAGTTGCAAACTCCACTCCATACATATATATGGGGAGGTACAAGCTCCAACTCGATTTTAGAGTGAAAACTGCAGGAACTTCAAAACGGCACTAGGAAACAGACAGACAAACCAGAGAAAAAGTTTCTCCTGCAACCCGTTCCCTTTGTGCTAGATGAACGAACGTCTCTCCATATGCTCAGTTCTGAGAGATAAGTGTGTGTGAAAGAAGTTCTTCACTTAACTTGTTGGGAACACAAAGTTTCTCTTCAGATGCAAACTCCACTCCATACATATATATGGGGAGGTACTAGCTCCAAATCCGTTTTACAGTGAATACTGCAGGAACTTCAAACCGGCACTAGGAAACAGACTGAGACACCAGAGCAAAAGTTTCTCCTGCAACCGTTTCCCTTTGTGCTAGATGAACGAACGTCTCTCCACAATCTCAATTCTGAGAGATAAGTGTGTGTGAAAGCCGTCCTTCACCTAGCTTGTTGGGAACACAAAGTTTCTCTTCAGTTGCAAACTCCACTCCATACATATGTATGGGGAGGTACAAGCTCCAACTCAGTTTTACACTGAAAACTGCAGGAACTTCAAACCGGCAATAGGAAACAGACTGAGAAACCAGAGAAAAAGTTTCTCCTGCAACCCGTTCCCTTTGTGCTAGATGAACGAACGTCTCTCCACTTGCTCAGTTCTGAGAGATAAGGGTGTGTGAAAGCCTTCCTTCACCTAGCTTGTTGGGAACACAAAATTTCTCTTCAGTTGTAAACTCCACTCCATACATATATATGGGGAGGTACTAGCTCCAACTCGGTTTTACAGTGAAAACTGCAGGAACTTCAAACCGGCACTAGGATACAGAGAGAGAAACCAGAGTAAAAGTTTCTCCTGCAACCCGTTCCCTTTGTGCTAGATGAACGAACGTCTCTCCACATGCTCAGTTCTGAGAGATAAGTGTGTGTGTAAGCCTTACTTCACCTAGCTAGTTGGGAACACAAAATTTCTCTTCAGTTGTAAACTCCACTCCATACATATATATGGGGAGGTACTAGCTCCAACCCCGTTTTATAGTGAAAACTGCAGGAACATCAAACAGGCACTAGGAAACAGACTGAGAAACCAGAGTAAAAGTTTCCCCTTCAACCCGTTCCCTTTGTGCTAGATGAACGAAAGTCTCTCCACATGCTCAGTTGTGAGAGATAAGTGTGTGTGAAAACCGTCCTTCAACTAGCTTGTTGGGAACACAAAGTTTCTCTTCAGTTGCAAACTCAACTCCATACATATATATGGGGTGGTATTAGCTCCAATTCGGTTTTACAGTGAAAACTGCAGGAACTTCAAACCGGCACCAGGAAACAGACTGTGAAACCAGAGTAAAGTTTCTCCTGCAACCCGTTCCATTTGTGCTAGATGAACGAACGTCTCTCCACATGCTCAGTTCTGTGAGATAATTGTGTGTGAATGCCGTCCTACACCTAGCTTGTTGGGAACAGAAAGATTCTCTTCAGTTGCAAACTCCACTCTATATATATATATGGGGAGGTACTAGCTCCAACTCGGTTTTACAGTGAAACTGCAGGAACTTAAAACCGGCACTAGGAAACAGACTGAGAAACCAGAGTAAAAGTTTCTCCTGCAACCCGTTCTCTTTTTGTTAGATGAACGAACGTCTCTCCACATGCTCAGTTCTGAGAGATATGTGTGTGTGGAAGCCGTCCTTCACCTAGCTTGTTGGGAACACAAAGTTTCTCTTCAGTTGCAAATTCAATACCATACATATATATATGGGTAAGTACTAGCTCCAACTCGGTTTTACAGTGAAAACTGCAGGAACTTCAAACCGTCACTTGGAAACACACTGAGAAACCAGAGTAAAAGTTTCTCCTGCAACCCGTTATATTTATGCTAGATGAACGAACGTCTCTCCACATGCTCAGTTCTGAGAGATTAGTGTGTGTGAAAGCCGTCCTTCACCTAGCTTGTTGGGAACACAAAGTTTCTCTTCAGATGCAAACTCCACTCCATACATATATATGGGGAGGTACTAGCTCCAACTCGGTTTTACAGTGAAAACAGCAGGAACTTCAAACCGGCACTAGGAAACAGACTGAGAAACCAGATTAAAAGTTTCTCCTGCAACCCGTTCCTTTGTGCTAGATGAACGAACGTCTCTCCACATGCTCAGTTCTGAGAGATTATTGTGTGTGAAAGCCATCCTTCCCCTAGCTTGTTGGGAACACAAAGTTTCTCTTCAGTTGCAAACTCCAATCCATACATATATATGGGGAGGTACTAGCTCTAACTCGGTTTTACAGTGAAAACTGCAGGAACTTCAAACCGGCACTAGGAAACACACTGAGAAACCAGAGTAAAGTTTCTACTGCAACCCGTTCCCTTTGTGCTAGATGAACGAACGTCTCTCCACATGCTCAGTTCTGACAGATAAGTGTGTGTTAAAGCCGTCCTTCACCTAGCTTGTTGGGAACACAAAGTTTCTCTTCAGTTGCAAACTCCACTCCATACATATATATGGGGAGGTACTAGCTCCAACTCGGTTTTACAGTGAAAACTGCAGGAACTTCAAACCGGCACTAGGAAACAGACTGAGAAACCAGAGTAAAAGTTTCTCCTGCAACCCGTTCCCTTTGTGCTAGATGAACGAACGTCTATCCACATGCTCAGTTCTGAGAGATAATTGTGTGTGAAAGCCGTCCTTCACCTAGCTTGCTGGGAACAGAAAGATTCTCTTCAGTTGCAAACTCCACTCCATACATATATATGGGTAGGTACTAGCTCCAACTCGGTTTTACAGTGAATAGTGCAGGAACTTCACCCGGCACTAGGAAAAAGACTGAGAAACCAGAGTAAAAGTTTCTCCTGCAACCCGTTCCCTTTGTGCTAGATGAACGAATGTCTCTCCACATGCTCAGTTCTGAGAGATAAGTGTGTGTGAAAGCCGTCCTTCACCTAGCTTGTTGGGAACACAAAGTTTCTCTTCAGTTCCCAACCCCACTCCATACATATATATGGGGAGGTAATAGCTCCAACTCGGTTTTACATTGAAAACTGCAGGAACTTCAAACCGGCACTAGGAAACAGACTGAGAAACCAGAGAAAAAGTTTCTCCTGCAACCAGTTACCTTTGTGCTAGATGAACGAACGTCTCTCCACATGCTCAGCTCTGACAGATAAGTGTGTGTTAAAGCCTTCCTACACCTAGCTTGTTGGGAACACAAAGTTTCTCTTCAGTTGCATACGCCACTCCATACATATATATGGGTAGGTACTAGCTCCTATTCGGTTTTACAGTGAAAACTGCAGGAACTTCAAACCGGCACTAGGAAACAGACTGAGAAAGCAGAGTAAAAGTTTCTCCTGCAACCCGTTCCCTTTGTGCTAGATGAACGAACGTTTCTTCACATGCTCAGTTCTGAGAGATATGTGTGTGTGAAAGCCGTACTTCACATAGCTTGTTGGGAACACAAAGTTTCTCTTCAGTTGCAAACTCCACTCTATTCATATTTATGGGGAGGTACTAGATCCAACTCGGTTTTACAGAGAAAACTGCAGGAACTTCAAACCGGCACTAGGAAACAGACTGAGAATCCAGAGTAAAAGTTTCTCCTGCAACCCGTTCCCTTTGTGCTAGATGAACGAACGCCTTCCACAAGCTCAATTCTGAGAGATAAGTGTTTTTGAAAGCCGTCCTTCACCTAGCTTGTTGGGAACACTAAGTTTCTCTTCAGTTGCAAACTCCAATCCATACATATATATGGGGAAGTACTACCTCCAACCCGGTTTTACAGTGAAAACTGCAGGAACTTCAACCCGGAACTTGGAAACAGACTGAGAAACCAGAGAAAAAGTTTCCCCTGAAACCAGTTCCCTTTGTGCTAGATGAACGAACGTCTCTCCACATGCTCAGTTCTGAGAGAGAAGGGTGTGTGAAAGCCGTCCTTCACCTAGCTTGTTGGGAACACAAAGTTTCTCTTCAGTTGCAAACTCCACTCCATACATATATATGGAGAGTTACAAGCTCCAACTTGGTTTTTCAGTGAAAACTGCAGGAAATTCAAACCGGCACTTGGAAACAGACTGAGAAACCAGAGTAAATGTTTCTCCTGCAAACCGTTCCCTTTGTGCTAGATGAACGAACTTCTCTCCACATGCTCAGTTCTGAGAGATAAGTGTGTGTGAAAGCCGTCCTTCATCTAGCTTGTTGGGAACACAAAGTTTCTCTTCAGTTGCAAACTCCACTCCATACATATATATGGGGAGGTACTATCTCCAACTCGGTTTTACAGTGAAAACTGCAGGAACTTCAATCCGGCACTAGGAAACAGACTGAGAAACCAGAGTAAAAGTTTCTCCTGCAATCCGTTCCCTTTGTGCTAGATGAACGAACGTCTCTCCACATGTTCAGTTCTGATAGATAAGTTTGTGTGAAAGCCGTCCTTCACCTAGCTTGTTGGGAACACAAAGTTTCTCTTCAGTTGCAAACTCCACTCCATACATATATATGGGGAGGTACAAGCTCCAACTCGATTTTACAGTGAAAACTGCAGGAACTTCAAACCGGCACTAGGAAACAGACAGAGAAACCAGAGTAAAAGTTTCTCCTGCAACCCGTTCCCTTTGTGCTAGATGAACGAACGTCTCTCCATATGCTCAGTTCTGAGAGATAAGTGTGTGTGAAAATAGTTCTTCACCTAACTTGTTGGGAAAAACAAAGTTTCTCTTCAGATGCAAACTCCACTCCATACATATATATGGGGTGGTACTAGCTGAAAATCCGTTTTACAGTGAAAACTGCAGGAACTTCAAACCGGCACTAGGAAACAGACTGAGACCCCAGAGCAAAAGTTTCTCCTGCAACCTTTTCCCTTTGTGCTACATGAACGAACGTCTCTCCACAATCTCAATTCTGAGAGATAAGTGTGTGTGAAAGCCGTCCTTCACCTAGCTTGTTGGGAACACAAAGTTTCTCTTCAGTTGCAAACTCCACTCCATACATATATATGGGGAGGTACAAGCTCCAACTCAGTTTTACAGTGAAAACTGCAGGAACTTCAAACCGGCAATAGGAAACAGACTGAGAAACCAGAGTAAAAGTTTCTCCTGCAACCCGTTCCTTTTGTGCTAGATGAACGAACGTCTCTCCACATGCTCATTTCTGAGAGATAAGGGTGTGTGAAAGCCTTCCTTCACCTAGCTTGTTGGGAACAAAAAATTTCTCTTCAGTTGTAAACTCCAATCCATACATATATATGGGGAGGTACTAGCTCCAACTCGGTTTTACAGTGAAAACTGCAGGAACTTCAAACAGGCACTAGGATACAGAGAGAGAAACCAGAGTAAAAGTTTCTCCTGCAACCCGTTCCCTTTGTGCTAGATGAACGAACGTTTCTCCACATGCTCAGTTCTGAGAGATATGTGTGTGTGAAAGCCGTCCTTCACCTAGCTTGTTGGGAACACAAAGTTTCTCTTCAGTTGCAAACTCCAATCCATACATATATATGGGGAAGTACTAGCTCCAACCCGGTTTTACATTGAAAACTGCAGGAACTTCAACCCGGAACTTGGAAACAGTCTTAGAAACCAAAGAAAAAGTTTCCCCTGCAACCAGTTCCCTTTGTGCTAGATGAACGAACGTCTCTCCACATGCTCAGTTATGAGAGAGAAGGGTGTGTGAAAGCCGTCCTTCACCTAGCTTGTTGGGAACACAAAGTTTCTCTTCAGTTGCAAACTCCACTCCATACATATATATGGAGAGTTACAAGCTCCAACTTGGTTTTACAGTGAAAACTGCAGGAAATTCAAACCGGCACTTGGAAACAGACTGAGAAACCAGAGTAAAAGTTTCTCCTGCAAACCGTTCCCTTTGTGCTAGATGAACGAACTTCTATCCACATGCTCAGTTCTGAGACATAAGTGTGTGTGAAAGCCGTCCTTCATCTAGCTTGTTGGGAACACAAAGTTTCTCTTCAGTTGCAAATTCCACTCCATACATATATATGGGGAGGTACTATCTCCAACTCGGTTTTACAGTGAAAACTGCAGGAACTTCAATCCGGCACTAGGAAACAGACTGAGAAACCAGAGTAAAAGTTTCTCCTGCAACCCGTTCCCTTTGTGCTAGATGAACGAACGTCTCTCCACATGTTCAGTTCTGATAGATAAGTGTGTGTGAAAGCCGTCCTTCACCTAGCTTGTTGGGAACACAAAGTTTCTCTTCAGTTGCAAACACCACTCCATACATATATATGGGGAGGTACAAGCTCCAACTCGATTTTACAGTGAAAACTGCAGGAACTTCAAAACGGCACTAGGAAACAGACAGACAAACCAGAGAAAAAGTTTCTCCTGCAACCCGTTCCCTTTGTGCTAGATGAACGAACGTCTCTCCATATGCTCAGTTCTGAGAGATAAGTGTGTGTGAAAGAAGTTCTTCACCTAACTTGTTGGGAACACAAAGTTTCTCTTCAGATGCAAACTCCACTCCATACATATATATGGGGAGGTACTAGCTCCAAATCCGTTTTACAGTGAAAACTGCAGGAACTTCAATCCGGCACTAGGAAACAGACTGAGACCCCAGAGCAAAAGTTTCTCCTGCAACCGTTTCCCTTTGTGCTAGATGAACGAACGTCTCTCCACATGCTCAGTTCTGAGAGATAAGGGTGTGTGAAAGCCTTCCTTCACCTAGCTTGTTGGGAACACAAAATTTCTCTTCAGTTGTAAACTCCACTCCATACAAATATATGGGGAGGTACTAGCTCCAACTCGGTTTTACAGTGAAAACTGCAGGAACTTCAAACCGGCACTAGGATACAGAGAGAGAAACCAGAGTAAAAGTTTCTCCTACAACCCGTTCCTTTTGTGCTAGATGAAAGAACGTCTCTCCACATGCTCAGTTCTGAGAGATAAGTGTGTGTGAAAGCCTTACTTCACCTAGCTAGTTGGTAACACAAAATTTCTCTTCAGTTGCAAACTCCACTCCATACATATATATGGGGTGGTATTAGCTCCAATTCGGTTTTACAGTGAAAACTGCAGGAACTTCAAACCGGCACCAGGAAACAGACTGTGAAACCAGAGTAAAGTTTCTCCTGCAACCCGTTCCATTTGTGCAAGATGAACGAACGTCTCTCCACATGCTCAGTTCTGAGAGATAATTGTGTGTGAATGCCGTCCTTCACCTAGCTTGTTGGGAACAGAAAGATTCTCTTCAGTTGCAAACTCCACTCTATATATATATATGGGGAGGTACTAGCTCCAACTCGGTTTTACAGTGAAACTGCAGGAACTTAAAACCGGCACTAGGAAACAGACTGAGAAACCAGAGTAAAAGTTCCTCCTGCAACCCGTTCTCTTTTTGTTAGATGAACGAACGTCTCTCCACATGCTCAGTTCTGAGAGATAAGTGTGTGTGGAAGCCGTCCTTCACCTAGCTTGTTGGGAACACAAAGTTTCTCTTCAGTTGCAAATTCAATAACATACATATATATATGGGTAGGTACTAGCTCCAACTCGGTTTTACAGTGAAAACTGCAGGAACTTCAAACAGGCACTAGGAAACACACTGAGAAACCAGAGTAAAAGTTTCTCCTGCAACCCGTTCCATTTGTGCTAGATGAACGAACGTCTATCCACATGCTCAGTTCTGACAGATAAGTGTGTGTGAAAGCCGTCCTTCACCTAGCTTGTTGGGAACACAAAGTTTCTCTTCAGTTGCAAACTCCACTCCATAAATATATATGGGCAGGTACTAGCTCCAACTCGGTTTTACAGTGAAAACTGCCGGAACTTCAAACCGGAACTAGGAAACAGACTGAGACACCAGAGCAAAAGTTTCTCCTGCACCCCTTTCCCTTTGTGCTAGATGAACGAACGTCTCTCCACATGCTGAGTTCTGAGAGATAAGTGTGTGTGAAAGCCGTCCTTCACCTAGCTTTTTGGGAACACAAAGTTTCTCTTCAGTTGCAAACTCCACTCCATACATATATATGGGGAGGTACTAGCTCCAACTCGGTTTTACAGTGAAAACTGCAGGAACTTCAAACCGGCACAAGGAAACAGACTGAGAAACCAGAGTAAAAGTTTATACTGCAACCCGTTCCCTTTGTGCTAGATGAACGAACGTCTCTCCA
This sequence comes from Camelus bactrianus, assembly GCF_048773025.1. Taxonomy (NCBI): domain Eukaryota; kingdom Metazoa; phylum Chordata; class Mammalia; order Artiodactyla; family Camelidae; genus Camelus; species Camelus bactrianus. The sequence continues at coordinate 4,517,463 of NC_133566.1, forward strand.
CATGCTCAGTTCTGAGAGATAAGTGTGTGTGGAAGCCGTCCTTCACCTAGCTTGTTGGGAACACAAAGTTTCTCTTCAGATGCAAACTCCACTCCATACATATATATGGGCAGGTACTAGCTCCAACTCGGTTTTACAGCGAAAACTGCAGGAACTTCAAACCGGCACTAGGAAACAGACTGAGAAATCAGAGTAAAAGTTTCTCCTGCAACCCGTTCCCTTTGTGCTAGATGAACGAACGTCTCTCCACATGCTCAGTTCTGATAGATAAGTGTGTGTGAAAGCCGTCCTTCACCTAGCTTGTTGGGAACACAAAGTTTCTCTTCAGTTGCAAACTCCACTCCATACATATATATGGGGTGGTACTAGCTCCAAATCTTTTTTACAGTGAAAACTGCAGGAACTTCAAACCAGCACTAGGAAACAGACTGAGAAACCAGAGTAAAAGTTTCTCCTGCAACCCGTTCCCTTTTTGCTAGATGAACGAACGCCTTCCACAAGCTCAATTCTGAGAGATAAGTGTGTTTGACTGCCGTCCTTCACCTAGCTTGTTGGGAACACAAAGTTTCTCTTCAGGTGCAAACTCCAATCCATACATATATATGGGGAAGTACTAGCTCCAACCCGGTTTTACATTGAAAACTGCAGGAACTTCAACACGGAACTTGGAAACAGACTTAGAAACCAGAGAAAAAGTTTCCCCTGCAACCAGTTCCCTTTGTGCTAGATGAACGAACGTCTCTCCACATGCTCAGTTCTGAGAGAGAAGGGTGTGTGAAAGCCGTCCTTCACCTAGCTTGTTGGGAACACAAAGTTTCTCTTCAGTTGCAAACTCCTCTCCATACATATATATGGAGAGTTACAAGCTCCAACTTGGTTTTACAGTGAAATCTGCAGGAAATTCAAACCGGCACTTGGAAACAGACTGAGAAACCAGAGTAAAAGTTTCTCCTGCAACCCGTTCCCTTTGTGCTAGATGAACGAACGTCTCTCCATATGCTCAGTTCTGAGAGATAAGTGTGTGTGAAAGAAGTTCTTCACCTAACTTGTTGGGAACACAAAGTTTCTCTTCAGATGCAAACTCCACTCCATACATATATATGGAGAGGTACTAGCTCCAAATCCGTTTTACAGTGAAAACTGCAGGAACTTCAAACCGGCACTAGGAAACAGACTGAGAAACCAGAGTAAAAGTTTCTCCTGCAACCCGTTCCTTTTTTGCTAGATGAACGAACGTCTCTCCACATGCTCAGTTCTGAGAGATAAGTGTGTGTGAAAGCCTTACTTCACCTAGCTAGTTGGGAACACAAAATTTCTCTTCAGTTGTAAACTCCACTCCATACATATATATGGTGAGGTACTAGCTCCAACCCCGTTTTATAGTGAAAACTGCAGGAACATCAAACAGGCACTAGGAAACAGACTGAGAAACCAGAGTAAAAGTTTCTCCTGCAAACCGTTACCTTTGTGCTAGATGAACGAAAGTCTCTCCACATGCTCAGTTGTGAGAGATAAGTGTGTGTGAAAGCCGTCCTTCAACTAGATTGTTGGGAACACAAAGTTTCTCTTCAGTTGCAAACTCCACTCCATACATATATATGGGGTGGTACTAGCTCCAATTCGGTTTTACAGTGAAAACTGCAGGAACTTCAAACCGGCACCAGGAAACAGACAGTGAAACCAGAGTAAAGTTTCTCCTGCAACCCGTTCCATTTGTGCTAGATGAACGAACGTCTCTCCACATGCTCAGTTCTGAGAGATAATTGTGTGTGAATGCCGTCCTTCACCTTGCTTGTTGGGAAAAGAAAGATTCTCTTCAGTTGCAAACTCCACTCTATACATATATATGGGGAGGTACAAGCTCCAACTCGGTTTTACAGTGAAACTGCAGGAACTTAAAACCGGCACTAGGAAACAGACTGAGAAACCAGAGTAAAAGTTTCTCCAGCAACCCGTTCTCTTTTTGTTAGATGAACGAACGTCTCTCCAAATGCTCAGTTCTGAGAGATAAGTGTGTGTGGAAGCCGTCCTTCACCTAGCTTTTTGGGAACACAAAGTTTCTCTTCAGTTGCAAACTCCACTCCATACATATATATGGGAGGTACTAACTCCAACTCGGTTTTACATTGAAAACTGCAGAAACTTCAAACCGGCACTAGGAAACATACTGAGAAATGAGAGTAAATGTTTCACCTGCAACCAGTTCCCTTTGTGCCAGATGAACGAACGTCTCTCCACATGCTCAGTTCTGAGAGATAATTGTGTGTGAAAGCCGTCCTTCACCTAGCTTGTTGGGAACACTAAGTTTCTCTTAAGTTGCAAATTCAATACCATACATATATATATGCGAAGGTACTAGCTCCAAATCGGTTTTACAGTGAAAACTGCAGGAACTTCAAACCGGCACTAGAAAACACACTGAGAAACCAGAGTAAAAGTTTCTCCTGCAACCCGTTATCTTTGTGCTAGATGAACGAACGTCTCTCCACATGCTCAGTTCTGACAGATAATTGTGTGTTAAAGCCGTCCTTCACCTAGCTTGTTGGGAACACAAAGTTTCTCTTCAGTTGCAAATTCCAATCCATACATATATATGGGGAGTACTAGCTCCAACTCGGTTTTACAGTGAAAACTGCAGGAACTTCAAACCGGCACTAGGGAACACACTGAGAAACCAGAGTAAAAGTTTGTACTGCAACCCGTTCCTATTGTGCTAGATGAACGAACGTCTCTCCACATGCTCAGTTCTGAGAGATTAGTGTGTGTGAAAGCCGTCCTTCACCTAGCTTGATGGGAACACAAAGTTTCTCTTCAGATGCAAACTCCACTCCATACATATATATGGGGAGGTACTAGCTCCAACTCGGTTTTACAGTGAAAACAGCAGGAACTTCAAACCGGCACTGGTAAACAGACTGAGAAACCAGAGTAAATGTTTCTCCTGCAACACATTCCTTTGTGCTAGATGAACGAACGTCTCTCCACATGCTCAGTTCTGAGAGATTATTGTGTGTGAAAGCCGTACTTCACCTAGCTTGTTGGGAACACAAAGTTTCTCTTCAGTTGCAAACTCCACTCTATTCATATTTATGGGGAGGTACTAGCTCCAACTCGGTTTTACAGTGAAAACTGCAGGAACTTCAAACCGGCACTAGGAAACAGACTGAGAATCCAGAGTAAAAGTTTCTCCTGCAACCCGTTCCCTTTGTGCTAGATGAACGAACGCCTTCCACAAGCTCAATTCTGAGAGATAAGTGTGTTTGAAAGCCGTCCTACACCTAGCTTGTTGGGAACACAAAGTTTCTCTTCAGTTGCAAACTCCAATCCATACATATATATGGGGAAGTACTAGCTCCAACCCGGTTTTACAGTGAAAACTGCAGGAACTTCAACCCGGAACTTGGAAACAGACTGAGAAACCAGAGAAAATGTTTCCCCTGCAACCAGTTCCCTTTGTGCTAGATGAACGGACGTCTCTCCACATGCTCAGTTCTGAGAGAGAAGGGTGTGTGAAAGCCGTCCTTCACCTAGCTTGTTGGGAACACAAAGTTTCTCTTCAGTTGCAAACTCCACTCCATACATATATATGGAGAGTTACAAGCTCCAACTTGGTTTTACAGTGAACAGTGCAGGAAATTCAAACCGGCACTTGGAAACAGACTGAGAAACCAGGGTAATAGTTTCTCCTGCAAACCGTTCCCTTTGTGCTAGATGAACGAACGTCTCTCCATATGCTCAGTTCTGAGAGATAAGTGTGTGTGAAAGAAGTTCTTCACCTAACTTGTTGGAAACACAAAGTTTCTCTTCAGATGCAAACTCCACTCCATACATATATATGGGGAGGTACTAGCTCCAAATCCGTTTTACAGTGAAAACTGCAGGAACTTCAAACCGGCACTAGGAAACAGACTGAGACCCCAGATCAAAAGTTTCTCCTGCAACCGTTTCCCTTTGTGCTAGATGAACGAAAGTCTCTCCACAATCTCAATTCTGAGAGATAAGTATGTGTGAAAGCCGTCCTTCACCTAGCTTGTTGGGAACACAAAGTTTCTCTTCAGTTGCAAACTCCACTCCATACATATATATGGGGAGGTACAAGCTCCCACTCAGTTTTACAGTGAAAACTGCAGGAACTTCAAACCGGCAATAGGAAACAGACTGAGAAACCAGAGTAAAAGTTTCTCCTGCAACCCGTTCCCTTTGTGCTAGATGAACGAACGTCTCTCCACATGCTCAGTTCTGAGAGATAAGGGTGTGTGAAAGCCTTCCTTCACCTAGCTTGTTGGGAACACAAAATTTCTCTTCAGTTGTAAACTCCACTCCATACATATATATGGGGAAGTACTAGCTGCAACTCGATTTTACAGTGAAAACTGCAGGAACTTCAAACCGGTACTAGGATACAGAGAGAGAAACCAGACTAAAAGTTTCTCCTGCAACTCGTTCCTTTTGTGCTAGATGAACGAACGTCTCTCCACATGCTCAGTTCTGAGAGATAAGTTTGTGTGAAAGCCTTACTTCACCTAGCTAGTTGGGAACACAAAATTTCTCTTCAGTTGTAAACTCCACTCCATACATATATATGGTGAGGTACTAGCTCCAACCCCGTTTTATAGTGAAAACTGCAGGAACATCAAACAGGCACTAGGAAACAGACTGAGAAACCAGATTAAAGTTTCCCCTGCAACCCGTTCCCTTTGTGCTAGATGAACGAAAGTCTCTCCACATGCTCAGTTGTGAGAGATAAGTGTGTGTGAAAGCCGTCCTTCAACTAGCTTGTTGGGAACACAAAGTTTCTCTTCAGTTGCAAACTCCACTCCATACATATATATGGGGTGGTACTAGCTCCAATTCGGTTTTACAGTGAAAACTGCAGGAACTTCAAACCGGCACCAGGAAACAGACTGTGAAACCAGAGTAAAGTTTCTCCTGCAACCCGTTCCATTTGTGCTAGATGAACGAACGTCTCTCCACATGCTCAGTTCTGAGAGATAATTGTGTGTGAATGCCGTCCTTCACCTAGCTTGTTGGGAACAGAAAGATTCTCTTCAGTTGCAAACTCCACTCTATACATATATATGGGGAGGTACTAGCTCCAACTCGGTTTTACATTGAAACTGCAGGAACTTAAAACCGGCACTAGGAAACAGACTGAGAAACCAGAGTAAAAGTTTCTCCAGCAACCCGTTCTCTTTTTGTTAGATGAACGAACGTCTCTCCACATGCTCAGTTCTGAGAGATAAGTGTGTGTGGAAGCCGTCCTTCAACTAGCTTTTTGGGAACACAAAGTTTCTCTTCAGTTGCAAACTCCACTCCATACATATATATAGGAGGTACTAACTCCAATTCGGTTTTACAGTGAAAACTGCAGAAACTTCAAACCGGCACTAGGAAACATACTGAGAAATGAGAGTAAATGTTTCTCCTGCAACCCGTTCCCTTTGTGCTAGAAGAACGAACGTCTCTCCACATGCTCAGTTCTGAGAGATAATTGTGTGTGAAAGCCGTCCTTCACCTAGCTTGTTGGGAACACAAAGATTCTCTTAAGTTGCAAATTCAATACCATACATATATATATGGGTAGGTACTAGATCCAACTCGGTTTTACAGTGAAAACTGCAGGAACTTCAAACCGGCACTAGGAAACACACTGAGAAACCAGAGTAAAAGTTTCTACTGCAACCCGTTCCCTTTGTGCTAGATGAACGAACGTCTCTCCACATGCTCAGTTCTGAGAGATTAGTGTGTGTGAAAGCCGTCCTTCACCTAGCTTGTTGGGAACACAAAGTTTCTCTTCAGAAGCAAACTCCACTCCATACATATATATGGGGAGGTACTAGCTCCAACTCGGTTTTACAGTGAAAACAGCAGGAACTTCAAACCGGCACTGGTAAACAGACTGAGAAACCAGAGTAAAAGTTTCTCCTGCAACCCGTTCCTTTGTGCTAGATGAACGAACGTCTCTCCACATTCTCAGTTCTGAGAGATTATTGTGTGTGAAAGCCGTCCTTCAACTAGCTTGTTGGGAACACAAAGTTTCTCTTCAGTTGCAAACACCAATCCATACATATATATGGGGAGGTACTAGCTCTAACACGGTTTTACAGTGAAAACTGCAGGAACTTCAAACCGGCACTAGGAAACACACTGAGAAACCAGAGTAAATGTTTCTACTGCAACCCATTCCCTTTGTGCTAGATGAACGAACGTCTCTCCACATGCTCAGTTCTGACAGATAAGTGTGTGTTAAAGCCGTCCTTCACCTAGCTTGTTGGGAACACAAAGTTTCTCTTCAGTTGCAAACTCCACTCCATACATATATATGGGGAGGTACTAGCTCCAACTCGGTTTTACAGTGAAAACTGCAGGAACTTCAAACCGGCACTAGGAAACAGACTGAGAAACCAGAGTAAAATTTTCTCCTGCAACCCGTTCCCTTTGTGCTAGATGAACGAACGTCAATCCACATGCTCAGTTCTGAGAGATAAGTGTGTGTGAAAGCCGTCCTTCAACTAGCTTGCTGGGAACAGAAAGATTCTCTTCAGTTGCAAACTCCACTCCATACATATATATGGGGAGGTACTAGCTCCAACTCGGTTTTACAGTGAAAACTGCAGGAACTTCAAACCGGCACTAGGAAACAGACTGAGAAACCAGAGTAAAAGTTTCTCCTGCAACCCGTTCCCTTTGTGCTAGATGAACGAACGTCTCTCCACATGCTCAGTTCTGAGAGATAAGTGTGTGTGAAAGCCGTCCTTCACCTAGCTTGTTGGGAACACAAAGTTTCTCTTCAGTTCCCAACCCCACTCCATACATATATATGGGGAGGTAATAGCTCCAACTCGGTTTTACAGTGAAAACTGCAGGAACTTCAAACCGGCACTAGGAAACAGACAGAGAAACCAGAGAAAAAGTTTCTCCTGCAACCCGTTACCTTTTTGCTAGATGAACGAACGTCTCTCCACATGCTCAGGTCTGACAGATAAGTGTGTGTTAAAGCCTTCCTACACCTAGCTTGTTGGGAACACAAAGTTTCTCTTCAGTTGCAAACGCCACTCCATACATATATATGGGGAGGTACTAGCTCCAACTCGGTTTTACAGTGAAAACTGCAGGAACTTCAAACCGGCACTAGGAAACAGACTGAGAAAGCAGAGTAAAAGTTTCTCCTGCAACCCGTTCCCTTTGTGATAGATGAACGAACGTTTCTCCAAATGCTCAGTTCTGAGAGATATGTGTGTGTGAAAGCCGTACTTCACCTAGCTTGTTGGGAACACAAAGTTTCTCTTCAGTTGCAAACTCCACTCTATTCATATTTATGGGGAGGTACTAGCTCCAACTCGGTTTTACAGTGAAAACTGCAGGAACTTCAAACCGGCACTAGGAAACAGACTGAGAATCCAGAGTAAAAGTTTCTCCTGCAACCCGTTCCCTTTGTGCTAGATGAACGAACGTCTCTCCACATGCTCAGTTCTGAGAGAGAAGGGTGTGTGAAAGCCGTTCTTCACCTAGCTTGTTGGGAACACAAAGTTTTTCTTCAGTTGTAAACTCCATTCCATACATATATATGGGGAGGTACTAGCTCCAACTCGGTTTTACAGTGAAAACTGCAGGAACTTCAAACCGGCACTAGGAAACAGACTGAGAAACCAGAGTAAAAGTTTCTCCTGCAACCCGTTCCCTTTGTGATAGATGAACGAACGTTTCTCCACATGCTCAGTTCTGAGAGATATGTGTGTGTGAAAGCCGTACTTCACCTAGCTTGTAGGGAACACAAAGTTTCTCTTCAGTTGCAAACTCCACTCTATTCATATTTATGGGGAGGTACTAGCTCCAACTCGGTTTTACAGTGAAAACTGCAGGAACTTCAAACCGGCACTAGGAAACAGACTGAGAATCCAGAGTAAAAGTTTCTCCTGCAACCCGTTCCCTTTGTACTAGATGAACGAACGTCTCTCCACATGCTCAGTTCTGAGAGAGAAGGGTGTGTGAAAGCCGTTCTTCACCTAGCTTCTTGGGAACACAAAGATTTTCTTCAGTTGTAAACTCCATTCCATACATATATATGGGGAGGTACTAGCTCCAACTCGGTTTTACAGTGAAAACTGCAGGAACTTCAAACCGGCACTAGGAAACAGACTGAGAAAGCAGAGTAAAAGTTTCTCCTGCAACCCGTTCCCTTTGTGATAGATGAACGAACGTTTCTCCACATGCTCAGTTCTGAGAGATATGTGTGTGTGAAAGCCGTACTTCACCTAGCTTGTTGGGAACACAAAGTTTCTCTTCAGTTGCAAACTCCACTCTATTCATATTTATGGGGAGGTACTAGCTCCAACTCGGTTTTACAGTGAAAACTGCAGGAACTTCAAACCGGCACTAGGAAACAGACTGAGAATCCAGAGTAAAAGTTTCTCCTGCAACCCGTTCCCTTTGTGCTAGATGAACGAACGTCTCTCCACATGCTCAGTTCTGAGAGAGAATGGTGTGTGAAAGCCGTTCTTCACCTAGCTTGTTGGGAACACAAAGTTTTTCTTCAGTTGTAAACTCCATTCCATACATATATATGGGGAGGTACTAGCTCCAACTCGGTTTTACAGTGAAAACTGCAGGAACTTCAAACCGGCACTTGGAAACAGACTGAGAAACCAGAGTAAAAGTTTCCCCTGCAACCCGTTCCCTTTGTGCTAGATGAACGAACGTCTCTCCACATGCTCAGTTCTGACAGATAAGTGTGTGTGAAAGCCGTCCGTCACCTAGCTTGTTGGGAACACAAAGTTTCTCTTCAGTTGCAAACTCCACTCCTTAAATATATATGGGGAGGTACAAGCTCCAACTCGATTTTACAGTTAAAACTGCAGGAACTTCAAACCGGCACTAGGAAACAGACTGAGAAACCAGAGTAAAAGTTTCTCCTGCAACCCGTTCCCTTTGTGCTAGATGAACGAACGTCCCTCCATATGCTCAGTTCTGAGAGATAAGTGTGTGTGAAAGAAGTTCTTCACTTAACTTGTTGGGAACACAAAGATTCTCTTCAGATGCAAACTCCACTCCATACATATATATGGGGAGGTACTAGCACCAAATCGGTTTTACAGTGAAAACTGCAGGAATTTCAAACCGGCACTAGGAAACAGACTGATACACCAGAGCAAAAGTTTCTCCTGCAACCGTTTCCCTTTGTGCTAGATGAAAGAACGTCTCTCCACAATCTCAATTCTGAGAGATAAGTGTGTGTGAAAGCCGTCCTTCACTTGGCTTGTTGGGAACACAAAGTTTCTCTTCAGTTGCAAACCCCACTCCATACATATATATGGGGAGGTACAAGCTCCAACACAGTTTTCCAGTGAAAACTGCAGGAACTTCAAACCGGCAATAGGAAACAGACTGAGAAACCAGAGTAAAAGTTTCTCCTGCAACCCGTTCCCTTTGTGCTAGATGAACGAACGTCTATCCACATGCTCAGTTCTGACAGATATGTGTGTGTGAAAGCCGTCCTTCACCTAGCTTGTTGGGAACAGAAAGATTCTCTTCTGTTGCAAACTCCACTCTATACATATATATGGGGAGGTACAAGCTCCAACTCGATTTTACAGTGAAAACTGCAGGAACTTAAAACCGGCACTAGGAAACAGACTGAGAAACCAGAGTAAAAGTTTCTCCAGCAACCCGTTCCCTTTTTGTTAGATGAACGAACGTCTCTCCACATGCTCAGTTCTGAGAGATAAGTGTGTGTGAAAGCCGTCCTTCACCTAGCTTGTTGGGAACACAAAGTTTCTCTTCAGTTGCAAACTCCACTCCATACATATATATGGGGAGGTACTGGCTCCAAATCGGTTTTACAGTGAAAACTGCAGGAAATTCAAACCGGCACTAGGAAACAGACTGAGAAACCAGAGTAAAAGTTTCACCTGCAACCCGTTCCCTTTGTGCTAGATGAACGAACGTCTCTCCACATTCTCAGTTCTGACAGATAAGTGTGTGTTAAAGCCGTCCTTCACCTAGCTTGTTGGGAACACAAAGTTTCTCTTCAGTTGCAAACGCCACTCCATACATATATATGGGGAGGTACTAGCTCCAACTCGGTTTTACAGTGAAAACTGCAGGAACATCAAACCAGCACTAGGAAACAGACTGAGAAAACAGAGTAAATGTTTCTCCTGCAACCCGTTCCCTTTGTGCTAGATGAACGAACGTCTCTCCACATGCTCAGTTCTGAGAGATAATTGTGTGTGAAAGCCGTCCTTCACCTAGCTTGTTGGGAACACAAAGTTTCTCTTCAGTTGCAAACTCCACACCATTCATATATATGGGGAGGCACTAGCTCCAACTCGGTTTTACAGTGAAAACTGCAGGAACTTCAAACCGGCACTAGGAAATAGACTGAGAAACCAGAGTAAAAGTTTCTCCTGCAACCCGTTCCCTTTGTGCTAGATGAACGAACGTCCCTCCATATGCTCAGTTCTGAGAGATAATTGTGTGTGAAAGAAGTTCTTCACTTAACTTGTTGGGAACACAAAGTTTCTCTTCAGATGCAAACTCCACTCCATACATATATATGGGGAGGTACTAGCACCAAATCGGTTTTACAGTGAAAACTGCAGGAACTTCAAACCGGCACTAGGAAACAGACTGATACACCAGAGCAAAAGTTTCTCCTGCAACCGTTTCCCTTTGTGCTAGATGAAAGAACGTCTCTCCACAATCTCAATTCTGAGAGATAAGTGTGTGTGAAAGCCGTCCTTCACTTGGCTTGTTGGGAACACAAAGTTTCTCTTCAGTTGCAAACCCCACTCCATACATATATATGGGGAGGTACAAGCTCCAACTCAGTTTTACAGTGAAAACTGCAGGAACTTCAAACCGGCAATAGGAAACAGACTGAGAAACCAGAGTAAAAGTTTCTCCTGCAACCCGTTCCCTTTGTGCTAGATGAACGAACGTCTATCCACATGCTCAGTTCTGACAGATAAGTGTGTGTGAAAGCCGTCCTTCACCTAGCTTGTTGGGAACAGAAAGATTCTCTTCTGTTGCAAACTCCACTCTATACATATATATGGGGAGGTACAAGCTCCAACTCGATTTTACAGTGAAAACTGCAGGAACTTAAAACCGGCACTAGGAAACAGACTGAGAAACCAGAGTAAAAGTTTCTCCAGCAACCCGTTCCCTTTTTGTTAGATGAACGAACGTCTCTCCACATGCTCAGTTCTGAGAGATAAGTGTGTGTGAAAGCCGTCCTTCACCTAGCTTGTTGGGAACACAAAGTTTCTCTTCAGTTGCAAACTCCACTCCATACATATATATGGGGAGGTACTGGCTCCAAATCGGTTTTACAGTGAAAACTGCAGGAAATTCAAACCGGCACTAGGAAACAGACTGAGAAACCAGAGTAAAAGTTTCACCTGCAACCCGTTCCCTTTGTGCTAGATGAACGAACGTCTCTCCACATGCTCAGTTCTGACAGATAAGTGTGTGTTAAAGCCGTCTTTCACCTAGCTTGTTGGGAACACAAAGTTTCTCTTCAGTTGCAAACGCCACTCCATACATATATATGGGGAGGTACTAGCTCCAACTCGGTTTTACAATGAAAACTGCAGGAACATCAAACCAGCACTAGGAAACAGACTGAGAAAGCAGAGTAAATGTTTCTCCTGCAACCCGTTCCCTTTGTGCTAGATGAACGAACGTCTCTCCACATGCTCAGTTCTGAGAGATAATTGTGTGTGAAAGCCGTCCTTCACCTAGCTTGTTGGGAACACAAAGTTTCTCTTCAGTTGCAAACTCCACACCATTCATATATATGGGGAGGTACTAGCTCCAACTCGGTTTTACAGTGAAAACTGCAGGAACTTCAAACCGGCACTAGGAAACAGACTTAGAAACCAGAGTAAAAGTTTCTCCTGCAACCCGTTCCCTTTGTGCTAGATGAACGAACGTCTCTCCACATGCTCAGTTCTGAGAGATAAGTGTGTGTGGAAGCCGTCCTTCACCTAGCTTGTTGGGAACACAAAGTTTCTCTTCAGTTGCAAACTCCACTCCTTACATATATATGGGAGGTACTAACTCCAACTCGGTTTTACAGTGAAAACTGCAGGAACTTCAAACCGGCACTAGGAAACATACTGAGAATCGAGAGTAAATGTTTCTCCTGCAACCCGTTCGCTTTGTGCTAGATGAACGAACTTCTCTCCACATGCTCAGTTCTGAGAGATAATTGTGTGTGAAAGCCGTCCTTCACCTAGCTTGTTGGGAACAGAAAGATTCTCTTCAGTTGCAAAACCCAGTCTATATATATATATGGGGAGGTAGTAGCTCCAACTCGGTTTTACAGTGAAAACTGCAGGAAATTCAAACCGGCACTAGGAAACAGACTGAGAAACCAGAGTAAAAGTTTCTACTGCAACCCGTTCCCTTTGCGCTAGATGAACGAACGTCTCTCCACATGCTCAGTACTGAGAGATAAGTGTTTGTGAAAGCCGTCCTTCACCTAGCTTGTTGGGAACACAAAGTTTCTCTTCAGTTGCAAACTCAACTCCATACATATATATGGGGAGGTACTAGCTCCAAATCGAATTTAAAGTGAAAACTGCAGGAACTTCAAACCGGCACTAGGAAACAGACTGAGAAACCAGAGTAAAAGTTACACCTGCAACCCGTTCCCTTTGTGCTAGATGAACGAACGTCTCTCCACATATTCAGTTCTGAGAGATAAGTGTGTGTGAAAGCCGTACTTCAACTAGCTTGTTGGGAACACAAAGTTTCTCTTCAGTTGCAAACGCCACTCCATAAATATATATGGGGTGGTACTAGCTATAACTCGGTTTTACAGTGAAAACGGCAGGAACTTCAAACCGGCACTAGGAAACAGACTGAGAAACCAGAGTAAAAGTTTCTCCTGCAACCCGTTCCCTTTGTGCTAGATGAACGAACGTCTCTCCACATGCTCAGTTCTGAGAGATAAATGTGTGTGAAAGATGTCCTTCACCTAGCTTTTTGGGAACACAAAGTTTCTCTTCAGTTGCAAACTCCACTCCATACATATATATGGGGAGGTACTAGCTCCAAATCGGTTTTACAGTGAAAACTGCAGGAACTTCAAACCGGCACTAGGAAACAGACTGAGAAAGCAGAGTAGAACTATCTCCTGCAACCCGTTCCCTTTGTGCTAGATGAACGAACGTCTCTCCACATGCTCAGTTCTGAGAGATAAGTGTGTGTCAAAGCCGTCCTTCACCTAGCTTGTTGGGAACACAAAGTTTCTCTTCAGTTGCAAACGCCTCTCCATACATATATATGGGGTGGTACTCGCTATAACTCGGTTTTACAGTGAAAACTGCAGGAACTTCAAACCGGCACTAGGAAACACACTGAGAAACCAGAGTAAAAGTTTGTACTTCAACCCGTTCCCTTTGTGCTAGATGAACGAACTTCTCTCCACATGCTCAGTTCTGAGAGATAAGTGTGTGTGAAAGCCGTCTTTCACCTATCTTGTTGGGAACACAAAGTTTCTCTTCAGAAGCAAACTCCACTCCATACATATATATGGGGAGGTACTAGCTCCAACTCGGTTTTACAGTGAAAACAGCAGGAACTTCAAACCGGCACTAGGAAACAGACTGAGAAACCAGAGTAAAAGTTTCTCCTGCAACCCGTTCCTTTGTGCTATATGAACGAACGTCTCTCCACATGCTTAGTTCTGAGAGATAATTGTGTGTGAAAGCCGTCCTTCACCTAGCTTGTTGGGAACAGAAAGATTCTCTTCAGTTGCAAACTCCACTCTATATATATATATGGGGAGGTAGTAGCTCCAAATCTGTTTTACAGTGAAAACTGCAGGAATTTCAAACCGGCACTAGGAAACAGACTGAGAAACCAGAGTAAATGTCTCTCCTGCAACCCGTTCCCTTTGTGCTAGATGAACGAACGTCTCTCCACATGCTTAGTTCTGAGAGATAAGTGTGTGTGAAAGCCGTCCTTCACCTAGCTTGTAGGGAACACAAAGTTTCTCTTCAGTTGCAAACGTCACTCCATACATATATATGGGGTGGTACTAGCTATAACTCGGTTTTACAGTGAAAACTGCAGGAAATTCAAACCGGCACTAGGAAACAGACTGAGAAACCAGAGTAAAATTTCTCCTGCAACCCGTTCCCTTTGTGCTAGATGAACGAACGTCTATCCACATGCTCAGTTCTGACAGATAAGTGTGTGTGAAAGCCGTCCTTCACCTAGCTTGTTGGGAACAGAAAGATTCTCTTCTGTTGCAAACTCCACTCTATACATATATATGGGGAGGTACAAGCTCCAACTCGATTTTACAGTGAAAACTGCAGGAACTTAAAACCGGCACTAGGAAACAGACTGAGAAACCAGAGTAAAGGTTTCTCCAGCAACCCGTTCCCTTTTTGTTAGATGAACGAACGTCTCTCCACATGCTCAGTTCTGAGAGATAAGTGTGTGTGAAAGCCGTCCTTCACCTAGCTTGTTGGGAACACAAAGTTTCTCTTCAGTTGCAAACTCCACTCCATATATATATATGGGGAGGTACTGGCTCCAACTCGGTTTTACAGTGAAAACTGCAGGAACATCAAACCAGCACTAGGAAACAGACTGAGAAAGCAGAGTAAATGTTTCTCCTGCAACCCGTTCCCTTTGTGCTAGATGAACGAACGTCTCTCCACATGCTCAGTTCTGAGAGATTATTGTGTGTGAAAGCCGTCCTTCACCTACCTTGTTGGGAACACAAAGTTTGTCTTCAGTTGCAAACTCCACACCATTCATATATATGGGGAGGTACTAGCTCCAACTCGGTTTTACAGTGAAAACTGCAGGAACTTCAAACCGGCACTAGGAAACAGACTTAGAAACCAGAGTAAAAGTTTCTCCTGCAACCCGTTCCCTTTGTGCTAGATGAACGAACGTCTCTCCACATGCTCAGTTCTGAGAGATAAGTGTGTGTGGAAGCCGTCCTTCACCTAGCTTGTTGGGAACACAAAGTTTCTCTTCAGTTGCAAACGCCACTCCATACATATATATGGGCTGGTACTAGCTATAACTCGGTTTTACAGTGAAAACGGCAGGAACTTCAAACCGGCACTAGGAAACAGACTGAGAAACCAGAGTAAAAGTTTCTCCTGCAACCCGTTCCCTTTGTGCTAGATGAACGAACGTCTCTCCACATGCTCAGTTCTGAGAGATAAGTGTGTGTGAAAGATGTCCTTCACCTAGCTTGTTGGGAACACAAAGTTTCTCTTCAGTTGCAAACTCCACTCCATACATATATATGGGGAGGTACTAGCTCCAAATCGGTTTTACAGTGAAAACTGCAGGAACTTCAAACCGGCACTAGGAAACAGACTGAGAAAGCAGAGTAGAACTATCTCCTGCAACCCGTTCCCTTTGTGCTAGATGAACGAACGTCTCTCCACATGCTCAGTTCTGAGAGATAAGTGTGTGTGAAAGCCGTCCTTCACCTAGCTTGTTGGGAACACAAAGTTTCTCTTCAGTTGCAAACGCCACTCCATACATATATATGTGGTGGTACTAGCTATAACTCGGTTTTACAGTGAAAACTGCAGGAACTTCAAACCGGCACTAGGAAACACACTGAGAAACCAGAGTAAAAGTTTGTACTTCAACCCGTTCCCTTTGTGCTAGATGAACGAACTTCTCTCCACATGCTCAGTTCTGAGAGATAAGTGTGTGTGAAAGCCGTCCTTCACCTAGCTTGTTGGGAACACAAAGTTTCTCTTCAGAAGCAAACTCCACTCCATACATATATATGGGGAGGTACTAGCTCCAACTCGGTTTTACAGTGAAAACAGCAGGAACTTCAAACCGGCACTAGGAAACAGACTGAGAAACCAGAGTAAAAGTTTCTCCTGCAACACGTTCCTTTGTGCTAGATGAACGAACGTCTCTCCACATGCTTAGTTCTGAGAGATAATTGTGTGTGAAAGCCGTCCTTCACCTAGCTTGTTGGGAACAGAAAGATTCTCTTCAGTTGCAAACTCCACTCTATATATATATATGGGGAGGTAGTAGCTCCAACTCGGTTTTACAATGAAAACTGCAGGAAATTCAAACCGGCACTAGGAAACAGACTGAGAAACCAGAGTAAAAGTCTCTCCTGCAACCCGTTCCCTTTGTGCTAGATGAACGAACGTCTCTCCACATGCTCAGTTCTGAGAGATAAGTGTGTGTGAAAGCCGTCCTTCACCTAGCTTGTAGGGAACACAAAGTTTCTCTTCAGTTGCAAACGCCACTCCATACATATATATGGGGTGGTACTAGCTATAACTCGGTTTTCAGTGAAAACTGCAGGAACTTCAAACCGGCACTAGGAAACAGACTGAGAAACCAGAGTAAAATTTCTCCTGCAACCCGTTCCCTTTGTGCTAGATGAACGAACGTCTCTACACATGCTCAGTTCTGAGAGATAAGTGTGTGTGAAAGCCGTCCTTCACCTAGCCTGTTGGGAACACAAAGTTTCTCTTCATTTCCCAACTCCACTCCATACATATATATGGGGAGGTACTAGCTCCAACTCGGTTTTACAGTGAAAACTGCAGGAACTTCACACCGGCACTAGGAAACAGACTTAGAAACCAGAGTAAAACTTTCTCCTGCAACCCGTTCCCTTTGTGCTAGATGAACGAACGTCTCTCCACATGCTCAGTTCTGAGAGACAATTGTGTGTGAAAGCCGTCCTTCACCTAGCTTGTTGGGAACACAAAGTTTCTCTTAAGTTGCAAACTCCATACCATACATATATATATGTGTAGGTACTAGCTCCAACTCGGTTTTACAGTGAAAACTGCAGGAACTTCAAACCGGCACTAGGAAACAGACTGAGAAACCAGAGTAAAAGTTTCTCCTGCAACCCGTTCCCTTTGTGCTAGATGAACGAACGTCTCTCCACATGCTCAGTTCAGACAGATAAGTGTGTGTGAAAGCCGTCCTTCACCTAGCTTGTTGGGAACACAAAGTTTCTCTTCAGTTGCAAACTCCAATCCATACATATATATGGGGAGTTACAAGCTCCAACTCGGTTTTACAGTGAAAACTGCAGGAACTTCAAACCGGCACTAGGAAACAGACTGAGAAACCAGAGTAAAAGTTTCTACTTCAACCCGTTCCATTTGTGCTAGATGAACGAACGTCTCTCCACATGCTCAGTTCTGAGAGATAAGTGTGTGTGAAAGCCGTCCTTCACCTAGCTTGTTGGGAACACAAAGTTTCTCTTCAGATGCAAACTCCACTCCATACATATATATGGGGAGGTACTAGCTCCAACACGGTTTTACAGTGAAAACAGCAGGAACTTCAAACCGGCACTAGGAAACAGACTGAGAAACCAGAGTAAAAGTTTCTCCTGCAACCCGTTCCTTTGTGCTAGATGAACGAACGTCTCTCCACATGCTCAGTTCTGAGAGATAATTGTGTGTGAAAGCCGTCCTTCACCTAGCTTGTTGGGAACAGAAAGATTCTCTTCAGTTGCAAACTCCACTCTATATATATATATATGGGGAGGTAGTAGCTCCAACTCGGTTTTACAGTGAAAACTGCAGGAACTTCAAACCGGCACTAGGAAACAGACTGAGAAACCAGAGTAAAAGTTTCCCCTGCAATCCGTTTCTTTGTGCTAGATGAACGAACGTCTCTCCACATGCTAAGTTCTGAGAGATAACTGTTTGTGTAAGCCGTCCTTCACCTAGCTTGTTGGGAACACAAAGTTTCCCTTCAGTTTCAAACTCCACTCCATACATATATATGGGAAGGTACTAGCTCCAACTCGGATTTACAGTGAAAACTGCAGGAACTTCAAACCGGCACTAGGAAACAGACTGAGAAACCAGAGTAAAAGTTACACCTGCAACACGTTCCCTTTGTGCTAGATGAACGAACGTCTCTCCAAATGCTGAGTTCTGAGAGATAAGTGTGTGTGAAAGCCGTCCTTCACCTAGCTTGTTGGGAACACAAAGTTACTCTTCAGTTGCAAACGCCACTCCATACATATATATGGGGTGGTACTAGCTATAACTCGGTTTTACAGTGAAAACGGCAGGAACTTCAAACCGGCACTAGGAAACAGACTGAGAAACCAGAGTAAAAGTTTCTCCTGCAACCCGTTCCCTTTGTGCTAGATGAACGAACGTCTCTCCACCTGCTCAGTTCTGAGAGATAAGCGCGTGTGAAAGCCGTCCTTCACCTAGCTTGTTGGGAACACAAAGTTTCTCTTCAGTTGTAAACTCCACTCCATACATATATATGGGGAGGTACTAGCTCCAACTCGGTTTTACAGTGAAAACTGCAGGAACTTCAAACCGGCACTAGGAAACAGACTGAGAAACCAGAGTAAAAGTTTCTCCTGCAACCCGTTCCCTTTGTGCTAGATGAACGAACGTCTCTCCACATGCTCAGTTCTGACAGATAAGTGTGTGTGAAAGCCGTCCTTCACCTAGCTTGTTGGGAACACAAAGTTTCTCTTCAGTTGCAAACGCCACTCCATACATATATATGGGGAGGTACTAGCTCCAATTCGGTTTTACAGTGAAAACTGCAGGAACTTCAAACCGGCACTAGGAAACAGACTGAGAAACCAGAGTAAAAGTATCACCTGCAACCCGTTCCCTTTGTGCTAGATGAACGAACGTCTCTCCACAATCTCAATTCTGAGAGATAATTGTGTGTGGAAGCCGTCCTTCACCTAGCTTGTTGGGAACAAAAAGTTTCTCTTCAGTTGCAAACTCCACACCATTCATATATATGGGGAGGTACTAGCTCCAACTCGGTTTTACAGTGAAAACTGCAGGAACTTCAAACCGGCACTAGGAAACAGACTGAGAATCCAGAGTAAAAGTTTCTCCTGCAACCCGTTCCCTTTGTGCTAGATGAACGAACGTCTCTCCACATGCTCAGTTCTGAGAGATAATTTTGTGTGGAAGCCGTCCTTCACCTAGCTTGTTGGGAACACAAAGTTTCTCTTCAGTTGCAAACTCCACTCCATACATATATATGGAAAGTACTAACTCCAACTCGGTTTTACAGTGAAAACTGCAGGAACTTCAAACCGGCACTAGGAAACATACTGAGAATCGAGAGTAAATGTTTCTCCTGCAACCCGTTCCCTTTGTGCTAGATGAACGAACGTCTCTCCACATGCTCAGTTCTGAGAGATAATTGTGTGTGAAAGCCGTCCTTCACCTAGCTTGTTGGGAACACAAAGTTTCTCTTAAGTTGCAAACTCCATACCATACATATATATATGGGTAGGTACTAGCTCTAACTCGGTTTTACAGTGAAAACTGCAGGAACTTCAAACCGGCACTAGGAAACAGACTGAGAAACCAGAGTAAAAGTTTCTCATGCAACCCATTCCCTTTGTGCTAGATGAACGAACGTCTCTCCACATGCTCAGTTCTGACAGATAAGTTTGTGTTAAAGCCGTCCTTCACCTAGCTTGTTGGGAACACAAAGTTTCTCTTCAGATGCAAACTCCACTCCATACATATATATGGGGAGGTACTAGCTCCAAATCGGTTTTACAGTGAAAAGAGCAGGAACTTCAAACAGGCACTAGGAAACAGACTGAGAAACCAGAGTAAAAGTTTCTCCTGCAACCCGTTCTTTTGTGCTAGATGAACGAACGTCTCTCCACATGCTCAGTTCTGAGAGATAATTGTGTGTGAAAGCCGTCCTTCACTTAGCTTGTTGGGAACAGAAAGATTCTCTTCAGTTGCAAACTCCTCTCTCTATATATATATGGGGAGGTAGTAGCTCCAACTCGGTTTTACAGTGAAAACTGCAGGAAATTCAAACCGGCACTAGGAAACAGACTGAGAAACCAGAGTAAAAGTTTCCCCTGCAATCCGTTCCCTTTGTGCTAGATGAACGAACGTCTCTCCACATGCTCAGTTCTGAGACATAAGGGTGTGTGAAAGCCGTACTTCACCTAGCTTGTTGGAAACACAAAGATTCTCTTCAGTTGCAAACGCCACTCCATACATATATATGGGGTGGTACTAGCTATATCTCGGTTTTACAGTGAAAACTGCAGGAACTTCAAACCGGCACTAGGAAACAGACTGAGAAACCAGAGTAAAAGTTTCTCCTGCAACTCGTTCCCTTTGTGCTAGATGAACGAACGTCTCTCCACATGCTCAGTTCTGAGAGATAATTGTGTGTGAAAGCCGTCCTTCACCTAGTTTGTTGGGAACACAAAGTTTCTCTTCAGTTCCCAACTCCACTCCATACATATATATGGGGATGTACTAGCTCCAACTCGGTTTTACAGTGAAAACTGCAGGAACTTCAAACCGGCACTAGGAAAAAGACTGAGCAACCAGAGTAAAAGTTTCTCCTGCAACCCGTTCCCTTTGTCCTAGATGAACGAACGTCTCTCCACATCCTCAGTTCTGAGAGATAATTGTGTGTGGAAGCCGTCCTTCACCTAGCTTGTTCAGAACACAAAGTTTCTCTTCAGTTGCAAACTCCACTCCATACATATATATGGGGAGGTACTAGCTCCAACTCGGTTTTACAGTGAAAACTGCAGGAACTTCAAACCGGCACTAGGAAACAGACTGAGAATCCAGAGTAAAAGATTCTCCTGCAACCCGTTCCCTTTGTGCTAGATGAACGAACGTCTCTCCACATGCTCAGATCTGAGAGATAAGTTTGTGTGAAAGATGTCCTTCACCTAGCTTGTTGGGAACACAAAGTTTCTCTTCAGTTGCAAACTCCATTCCATACATATATATGGGGAGGTACTAGCTCCAAATCGGTTTTACAGTGAAAACTGCAGGAATTTCAAACCGGCACTAGGAAACAGACTGAGAAACCACAGTAAAAGTTTCCCCTGCAACCCGTTCCCTTTGTGCTAGATGAACGAACGTATCTCCACATGCTCAATTCTGAGAGATAAGTGTGTGTGAAAGCCGTCCTTCACCTAGCTTGTTGGGAACACAAAGTTTCTCTTCAGTTGCAAACTCCACTCCATACATATATATGGGGAGGTACGAGCTCCAACTCGGTTTTACAGTGAAAACTGCAGGAACTTCAAACCGGCACTAGGAAACAGACTGAGAAACCAGAGTAAAAGTTTCTCCTGCAACCCGTTCCCTTTGTGCTAGATGAACGAACGTGTATCCACATGCTCAGTTCTGACAGATAAGTGTGTGTGAAAGCCGTTCTTCACCTAGCTTGTTGGGAACACAAAGTTTCTCTTCAGTTGCAAACTCCACTCCATACATATATATGGGGAGGTACTAGCTCCAACTCGGTTTTACAGTGAAAACTGCAGGAACTTCAAACCGGCACTAGGAAACAGACTGAGAAACCAGAGTAAAAGTTTCCCCTGCAACCTGTTCCCTTTGTGCTAGATGAACGAACGTCTCTCCACAAGCTCAATTCTGAGAGATAATTGTGTTTGAAAGCCGTACTTCACCTAGCTTGTTGGGAACACAAAGTTTCTCTTCAGTGCAAACTCCAATCCATACATATATATGGGCAAGTACTAGCTCCAACTCGGTTTTACAGTGAAAACTGCAGGAACTTCAAACCGGCACTAGGAAACAGACTGAGAAACCAGAGTAAAAGTTTCTCCTGCAACCCGTTCCCTTTGTGCTAGATGAACGTACGTCTCTCCACATGCTCAGTTCTGAGATATAATTGTGTGTGAAAGCCGTCCTTCACCTAGCTTGTTGGGAACACAAAGTTTCTCTTCAGTTGCAAACTCCACTCCATACATATATATGGGGTGGTACTAGCTCCAAATCCTTTTTACAGTGAAAACTGCAGGAACTTCAAACCGGCACTAGGAAACAGACTGAGAAACCAGAGTAAAAGTTTCTCCTGCAAACCGTTCCCTTTGTGCTAGATGAACGAACGTCTCTCCACAAGCTCAATTCTGAGAGATAAGTGTGTTTGAAAGCCGTCCTTCACCTAGCTTGTTGGGAACACAAAGTTTCTCTTCATTTGCAAACTCCACTCCATACATATATATGGGGAAGTACTAGCTCCAACCCGGTTTTACAGTGAAAACTGCAGGAACTTCAAACCGGCACTTGGAAACAGACTGAGAAACCAGAGAAAATGTTTCCCCTGCAACCAGTTCCCTTTGTGCTAGATGAACGAACGTCTCTCCACATGCTCAGTTCTGAGAGATAAGTGTGTGTGAAAGCCGTCCTTTACCTAGCTTGTTGGGAACACAAAGTTTCTCTTCAGTTGTAAACTCCATTCCATACATATATATGGGGAGGTACAAGCTCCAACTCGGTTTTACAGTGAAAACTGCAGGAACTTCAAACCGGCACTTGGAAACAGACTGAGAAACCAGAGTAAAAGTTTCCCCTGCAACCCGTTCCCTTTGTGCTAGATGAACGAACGTCTCTCCACATGCTCAGTTCTGAGAGATAATTGTGTGTGAAAGCCGTCCTTCACCTAGCTTGTTGGGAACACAAAGTTTCTCTTAAGTTGCAAACTCCATACCATACATATATATATGGGGAAGTACTAGCTCCAACTCGGTTTTACAGTGAAAACTGCAGGAATTTCAAACCGGCACTAGGAAACAGACTGAGAAACGAGAGTAAAAGTTTCTCCTGCAACCCGTTCCCTTTGTGCTAGATGAACGATCGTCTCTCCACATGCTCAGTTCTGAGAGATAAGTGTGTTTGAAAGCCGTCCTTCACCTAGCTTGTTGGGAACACAAAGTTTCTCTTCAGTTGCAAACTCCACTCCATACATATATATGGGGAGGTACGAGCTCCAACTCGGTTTTACAGTGAAAACTGCAGTAACTTCAAACCGGCACTAGGAAACAGACTGAGAAACCAGAGTAAAAGTTTCTACTGCAACCCATTTCCTTTGTGCTAGATGAACGAACGTCTATCCACATGCTCAGTTCTGACAGATAAGTGTGTGTGAAAGCCGTTCTTCAACTAGCTTGTTGGGAACACAAAGTTTCTCTTCAGTTGCAAACTCTACTCCATACATATATATGGGGAGGTACTAGCTCCAACTCGGTTTTACAGTGAAAACTGCAGGAACTTCAAACCGGCACTAGGAAACAGACTGAGAAACCAGAGTAAAAGTTTCTCCTGCAACCCGTTCCTTTTGTGCTAGATGAACGAACGTCTCTCCACAAGCTCAATTCTGAGAGATAAGTGTGTATGAAAGCCGTCCTTCACCTAGCTTGTTGGGAACACAAAGTTTCTCTTCAGATGCAAACTCCACTCCATACATATATATGGGGAAGTACTAGCTCCAACCCGGTTTTAAAGTGAAAACTGCAGGAACTTTAAACCGGCACTAGGAAACAGACTGAGAAACCAGAGTAAAAGTTTCTCCTGCAACCCGTTCCCTTTGTGCTAGATGAACGAACGTCTCTCCACATGCTCAGTTCTGAGAGATAAGTGTGTGTGAAAGCCGTCCTTCACCTAGCTTGTTGGGAACACAAAGTTTCTCTTCAGTTGAAAACTCCACTCCATACATATATATGTGGTGGTACTTGCTCCAAATCGTTTTTACAGTGAAAACTGCAGGAACTTCAAACCGGCACTAGGAAACAGACTGAGAAACCAGAGTAAAAGTTTCTCCTGCAACCCGTTCCCTTTGTGCTAGATGAACGAACGTCTCTCCACATGCTCAGTTCTGAGAGATAAGTGTGTTTGAAAGCCGTCCTTCACCTAGCTTGTTGGGAACACAAAGTTTCTCTTCAGTTGCAAACTCCACTCCATACATATATATGGGGAAGTACTAGCTCCAACCCGGTTTTACAGTGAAAAGTGCAGGAACTTCAAACCGGCACTTGGAAACAGACTGAGAAACCAGAGAAAAAGTTTCCCCTGCAACCCGTTCCCTTTGTGCTAGATGAACGAACGTCTCTCCACATGCTCAGTTCTGAGAGAGAAGGGTGTGTGAAAGCCGTCCTTCACCTAGCTTGTTGGGAACACAATGTTTCTCTTCAGTTGTAAACTCCATTCCATACATATATATGGGGAGGTACAAGCTCCAACTCGGTTTTACAGTGAAAACTGCAGGAACTTCAAACCGGCACTTGGAAACAGACTGAGAAACCAGAGTAAAAGTTTCCCCTTCAACCCGTTCCCTTTGTGCTAGATGAACGAACGTCTCTCCACATGCTCAGTTCTGACAGATAAGTGTGTGTGAAAGCCGTCCGTCACCTAGCTTGTTGGGAACACAAAGTTTCTCTTCAGTTGAAAACTCCACTCCATACATATATATGGAGAGTTACAAGCTCCAACTCGGTTTTACAGTGAAAATTGCAGGAAATTCAAACCGGCACTAGGAAACAGACTGAGAAACCAGAGTAAAAGTTTCTCCTGCAAACCGTACCCTTTGTGCTAGATGAACGAACGTCTCTCCACATGCTCAGTTCTGAGAGATAAGTGTGTGTGAAAGCCGTCCTTCACATAGCTTGTTGGGAACACTAAGTTTCTCTTCAGTTGCAAACTCCACTCCATACATATATATGGGGAGGTACTAACTCCAACTCGGTTTTACAGTGAAAACTGCAGGAACTTCAAACCGGCACTAGGAAACAGACTGAGAAACCAGAGTAAAAGTTTCCCCTGCACCCCGTTCCCTTTGTGCTAGATGAACGAACGTCTCTCCACATGCTCAGTTCTGACAGATAAGTGTGTGTGAAAGCCGTCCTTCACCTAGCTTGTTGGGAACACAAAGTTTCTCTTCAGTTGCAAACTCCACTCCATACATATATATGGGGTGGTACAAGCTCCAACTCAGCTTTACAGTGAAAACTGCAGGAACTTCAAACCGGCAATAGGAAACAGACTGAGAAACCAGAGTAAAAGTTTCTCCTGCAACCCGTTCCCTTTGTGCTAGATGAACGAACGTCTCACCACATGCTCAGTTCTGAGAGATAAGGTTGTGTGAAAGCCTTCCTTCACCTAGCTTGTTGGGAACACAAAAATTCTCTTCAGTGGTAAACTCCACTCCATATATATATATGGGGATGTACTAGCTCCAACTCGGTTTTACAGTGAAAACTGCAGGAACATCAAACAGGCACTAGGAAACAGACTGAGAAACCAGAGTAAAAGTTTCCCCTGCAACCAGTTCCCTTTGTGCTAGATGAACGAACGTCTCTCCACATGCTCAGTTCTGAGAGATAAGTGTGTGTGAAAGCCGTCCTTCACCTAGCTTGTTGGGAACACAAAGTTTCTCTTCAGTTTCAAACTCCACTCCATACATATATATGGGGAGGTACAAGCTCCAACTCGGTTTTACAGTGAAAACTGCAGGAACTTCAAACCGGCACTAGGAAACAGACTGAGAAACCAGAGTAAAAGTTTCACCTTCAACCCGTTCCCTTTGTGCTAGATGAACGAACGTCTCTCCACATGCTCAGTTCTGACAGATAAGTGTGTGTGAAAGCCGTCCGTCACCTAGCTTGTTGGGAAAACAAAGTTTCTCTTCAGTTGAAAACTCCACTCCATACATATATATGGAGAGTTACAAGCTCCAACTCGGTTTTACAGTGAAAATTGCAGGAAATTCAAACCGGCACTAGGAAACAGACTGAGAAACCAGAGTAAAAGTTTCTCCTGCAAACCGTTCCCTTTGTGCTAGATGAACGAACGTCTCTCCACATGCTCAGTTCTGAGAGATAAGTGTGTGTGAAAGCCGTCCTTCACATAGCTTGTTGGGAACACTAAGTTTCTCTTCAGTTGCAAACTCCACTCCATACATATATATGGGGAGGTACTAGCTCCAACTCGGTTTTACTTTGTAAACTGCAGGAACTTCAAACCGGCACTAGGAAACAGACTGAGAAACCAGAGTAAAAGTTTCCCTTGCACCCCGTTCCCTTTGTGCTAGATGAACGAACGTCTCTCCACATGCTCAGTTCTGACAGATAAGTGTGTGTGAAAGCCGTCCTTCACCTAGCTTGTTGGGAACACAAAGTTTCTCTTCAGTTGCAAACTCCACTCCATACATATATATGGTGAGGTACAAGCTCCAACTCAGCTTTACAGTGAAAACTGCAGGAACTTCAAACCGGCAATAGGAAACAGACTGAGAAACCAGAGTAAAAGTTTCTCCTGCAACCCGTTCCCTATGTGTTAGATGAACGAACGTCTCAACACATGCTCAGTTCTGAGAGATAAGGGTGTGTGAAAGCCTTCCTTCACCTAGCTTGTTGGGAACACAAAAATTCTCTTCAGTTGTAAACTCCACTCCATATATATATATGGGGATATACTAGCTCCAACTCGGTTTTACAGTGAAAACTGCAGGAACTTCAAACCGGCACTAGGAAACACACTGAGAAACCAGAGTAAAGGTTTCTCCTGCAACCCGTTCCCTTTGTGCTAGATGAACGAACGTCTCTCCACATGCTCAGTTCTGAGACATAAGGGTGTGTGAAAGCCGTCCTTCACCTAGCTTGTTGGGAACACAAAATTTCTCTTCAGTTGTAAACTCCACTCCATACATATATATGGGGAGGTACTAGCTCCAACTCGGTTTTACAGTGAAAACTGCAGGAACATCAAACAGGCACTAGGAAACAGACTGAGAAACCAGAGTAAAAGTTTCCCCTGCACCCCTTTCCCTTTGTGCTAGATGAACGAAAGTCTCTCCACATGCTCAGTTCTGACAGATAAGTGTGTGTGAAAGCCGTCCTTCACCTAGCTTGTTGGGAACACAAAGTTTCTCTTCAGTTTCAAACTCCAATCCATACATATATATGGGGAGGTACAAGCTCCAACTCGATTTTACAGTGAAAACTGCAGGAACTTCAAACCGGCACTAGGAAACAGACTGAGAAACCAGAGTAAAAGTTTCTCCTGCAACCCGTTCCCTTTGTGCTAGATGAACGAACGTCTCTCCATATGCTCAGTTCTGAGAGATAAATGTGTGTGAAAGAAGTTCTTCACGTAACTTGTTGGGAACACAAAGCTTCTCTTCAGTTGCAATCTCCACTCCATACATATATATGGGGAGGTACTAGCTCCAAATCGGTTTTACAGTGAAAACTGCAGGAACTTCAAACCGGCACTAGGAAACAGACTGAGACACCAGAGTAAAAGTTTCCCTGCAACCCGTTCCCTTTGTGCTAGATGAACGAACGTCTCTCCACATGCTCAGTTCTGTCAGAAAAGTGTGTGTGAAAGCCGTCCGTCACCTTGCTTGTTGGGAACACAAAGTTTCTCTTCGGTTGAAAACTCCATTCCATACATATATATTTGGAGGTACAAGCTCCAACTCGGTTTTACAGTGAAAACTGCAGGAACTTCAAACCGGCACTTGGAAACAAACTGAGAAACCAGAGTAAAAGTTTCCCCTGCAACCCGTTCCCTTTGTGCTAGATGAACGAACGTCTCTCCACATGCTCAGTTCTGAGAGATAATTGTGTGTGAAAGCCGTCCTTCACCTAGCTTGTTGGGAACACAAAGTTTCTCTTAAGTTGCAAACTCCATACCATACATATATATATGGGGAAGTACTAGCTCCAACCCGGTTTTACAGTGAAA
This sequence comes from Camelus bactrianus, assembly GCF_048773025.1. Taxonomy (NCBI): domain Eukaryota; kingdom Metazoa; phylum Chordata; class Mammalia; order Artiodactyla; family Camelidae; genus Camelus; species Camelus bactrianus. The sequence continues at coordinate 4,544,987 of NC_133566.1, forward strand.
AGTGCAGGAACTTCAAACCGGCACTAGGAAACAGACTGAGAAACGAGAGTAAAAGTTTCTCCTGCAACCCGTTCCCTTTGTGCTAGATGAACGATCGTCTCTCCACATGCTCAGTTCTGAGAGATAAGTGTGTTTGAAAGCCGTCCTTCACCTAGCTTGTTGGGAACACAAAGTTTCTCTTCAGTTGCAAACTCCACTCCATACATATATATGGGGAGGTACGAGCTCCAACTCGGTTTTACAGTGAAAACTGCAGTAACTTCAAACCGGCACTAGGAAACAGACTGAGAAACCAGAGTAAAAGTTTCTACTGCAACCCATTCCCTTTGTGCTAGATGAACGAACGTCTATCCACATGCTCAGTTCTGACAGATAATTGTGTGTGAAAGCCGTTCTTCAACTAGCTTGTTGGGAACACAAAGTTTCTCTTCAGTTGCAAACTCTACTCCATACATATATATGGGGAGTTACTAGCTCCAACTCGGTTTTACAGTGAAAACTGCAGGAACTTCAAACCGGCACTAGGAAACAGACTGAGAAACCAGAGTAAAAGTTTCTCCTGCAACCCGTTCCTTTTGTGCTAGATGAACGAACGTCTCTCCACAAGCTCAATTCTGAGAGATAAGTGTGTTTGAAAGCCGTCCTTCACCTAGCTTGTTGGGAACACAAAGTTTCTCTTCAGATGCAAACTCCACTCCATACATATATATGGGGAAGTACTAGCTCCAACCCGGTTTTAAAGTGAAAACTGCAGGAACTTCAAACCGGCACTAGGAAACAGACTGAGAAACCAGAGTAAAAGTTTCTCCTGCAAACCGTTCCCTTTGTGCTAGATGAACGAACGTCTCTCCACATGCTCAGTTCTGAGAGATAAGTGTGTGTGAAAGCCGTCCTTCACCTAGCTTGTTGGGAACACAAAGTTTCTCTTCAGTTGAAAACTCCACTCCATACATATGTATGTGGTGGTACTTGCTCCAAATCGTTTTTACAGTGAAAACTGCAGGAACTTCAAACCGGCACTACGAAACAGACTGAGAAACCAGAGTAAAAGTTTCTCCTGCAACCCGTTCCCTTTGTGCTAGATGAACGAACGTCTCTCCACATGCTCAGTTCTGAGAGATAAGTGTGTTTGAAAGCCGTCCTTCACCTAGCTTGTTGGGAACACAAAGTTTCTCTTCAGTTGCAAACTCCACTCCATACATATATATGGGGAAGTACTAGCTCCAACCCGGTTTTACAGTGAAAAGTGCAGGAACTTCAAACCGGCACTTGGAAACAGACTGAGAAACCAGAGTAAAAGTTTCTCCTGCAAACCGTTCCCTTTGTGCTAGATGAACGAACGTCTCTCCACATGCTCAGTTCTGAGAGATAAGTGTGTGTGAAAGCCGTCCTTCACATAGCTTGTTGGGAACACTAAGTTTCTCTTCAGTTGCAAACTCCACTCCATACATATATATGGGGAGGTACTAGCTCCAACTCGGTTTTACAGTGTAAACTGCAGGAACTTCAAACCGGCACTAGGAAACAGACTGAGAAACCAGAGTAAAAGTTTCCCCTGCACCCCGTTCCCTTTGTGCTAGATGAACGAACGTCTCTCCACATGCTCAGTTCTGACAGATAAGTGTGTGTGAAAGCCGTCCTTCACCTAGCTTGTTGGGAACACAAAGTTTCTCTTCAGTTGCAAACTCCACTCCATACATATATATGGGGTGGTACAAGCTCCAACTCAGCTTTACAGTGAAAACTGCAGGAACTTCAAACCGGCAATAGGAAACAGACTGAGAAACCAGAGTAAAAGTTTCTCCTGCAACCCGTTCCCTTTGTGCTAGATGAACGAACGTCTCACCACATGTTCAGTTCTGAGAGATAAGGTTGTGTGAAAGCCTTCCTTCACCTAGCTTGTTGGGAACACAAAAATTCTCTTCAGTGGTAAACTCCACTCCATATATATATATGGGGATGTACTAGCTCCAACTCGGTTTTACAGTGAAAACTGCAGGAACTTCAAACAGGCACTAGGAAACAGACTGAGAATCCAGAGTAAAAGTTTCTCCTGCAACCCGTTCCCTTTGTGCTAGATGAACGAACGTCTCTCCACATGCTCAGTTCTGAGACATAAGGGTGTGTGAAAGCCGTCCTTCACCTAGCTTGTTGGGAACACAAAATTTCTCTTCAGTTGTAAACTCCACTCCATACATATATATGGGGAGGTACTAGCTCCAACTCGGTTTTACAGTGAAAACTGCAGGAACATCAAACAGGCACTAGGAAACAGACTGAGAAACCAGAGTAAAAGTTTCCCCTGCAACCAGTTCCCTTTGTGCTAGATGAACGAACGTCTCTCCACATGCTCAGTTCTGACAGATAAGTGTGTGTGAAAGCCGTCCGTCACCTAGCTTGTTGGAAACACAAAGTTTCTCTTCAGTTGAAAACTCCACTCCATACATATATATGGAGAGTTACAAGCTCCAACTCGGTTTTACAGTGAAAGTTGCAGGAAATTCAAACCGGCACTAGGAAACAGACTGAGAAACCAGAGTAAAAGTTTCTCCTGCAAACCGTTCCCTTTGTGCTAGATGAACGAACGTCTCTCCGCATGCTCAGTTCTGAGAGATAAGTGTGTGTGAAAGCCGTCCTTCACATATCTTGTTGGGAACACTAAGTTTCTCTTCAGTTGCAAACTCCACTCCATACATATATATGGGGAGGTACTAGCTCCAACTCGGTTTTACTTTGTAAACTGCAGGAACTTCAAACCGGCACTAGGAAACAGACTGAGAAACCAGAGTAAAAGTTTCCCTTGCACCCCGTTCCCTTTGTGCTAGATGAACGAACGTCTCTCCACATGCTCAGTTCTGACAGATAAGTGTGTGTGAAAGCCGTCCTTCACCTAGCTTGTTGGGAACACAAAGTTTCTCTTCAGTTGCAAACTCCACTCCATACATATATATGGTGAGGTACAAGCTCCAACTCAGCTTTACAGTGAAAACTGCAGGAACTTCAAACCGGCAATAGGAAACAGACTGAGAAACCAGAGTAAAAGTTTCTCCTGCAACCCGTTCCCTATGTGTTAGATGAACGAACGTCTCAACACATGCTCAGTTCTGAGAGATAAGGGTGTGTGAAAGCCTTCCTTCACCTAGCTTGTTGGGAACACAAAAATTCTCTTCAGTTGTAAACTCCACTCCATATATATATATGGGGATGTACTAGCTCCAACTCGGTTTTACAGTGAAAACTGCAGGAACTTCAAACCGGCACTAGGAAACACACTGAGAAACCAGAGTAAAAGTTTCTCCTGCAACCCGTTCCCTTTGTGCTAGATGAACGAACGTCTCTCCACATGCTCAGTTCTGAGACATAAGGGTGTGTGAAAGCCGTCCTTCACCTAGCTTGTTGGGAACACAAAGTTTCTCTTCAGTTGAAAACTCCACTCCATACATATATATGGAGAGTTACAAGCTCCAACTCGGTTTTACAGTGAAAATTGCAGGAAATTCAAACCGGCACTAGGAAACAGACTGAGAAACCAGAGTAAAGTTTCTCCTGCAAACCGTTCCCTTTGTGCTAGATGAACGAACGTCTCTCCACATGCTCAGTTCTGAGAGATAAGTGTGTGTGAAAGCCGTCCTTCACATAGCTTGTTGGGAACACTAAGTTTCTCTTCAGTTGCAAACTCCACTCCATACATATATATGGGGAGGTACTAGCTCCAACACGGTTTTACAGTGTAAACTGCAGGAACTTCAAACCGGCACTAGGAAACAGACTGAGAAACCAGAGTAAAAGTTTCCGCTGCACCCCATTCCTTTTGTGCTAGATGAACGAACGTCTCTCCACATGCTCAGTTCTGACAGATGTGTGTGTGTGAAAGACGTCCTTCACCTAGCTTGTTGGGAACACAAAGTTTCTCTTCAGTTGCAAACTCCAATCCATACATATATATGGGGAGGTACAAGCTCCAACTCAGTTTTACAGTGAAAACTGCAGGAACTTCAAACCGGCAATAGGAAACAGACTGAGAAACCAGAGTAAAAGTTTCTCCTGCAACCCGTTCCCATTGTGCTAGATGAACGAACGTCTCTCCACATGCTCAGTTCTGAGAGATAAGGGTGTGTGAAAGCCTTCATTCACCTAGCTTGTTGGGAACACAAAAATTCTCTTCAGTTGTAAACTCCACTCCATATATATATATGGGGATGTACTAGCTCCAACTCGGTTTTACAGTGAAAACTGCAGGAACTTCAATCCGGCACTAGGAAACAGACTGAGAAACCAGAGTAAAAGTTTCTCCTGCAACCCGTTCCCTTTGTTCTAGATGAACGAACGTCTCTCCATATGTTCAGTTCTGAGAGATAATTGTGTGTGAAAGAAGTTCTTCACCTAACTTGTTGGGAACACAAAGCTTCTCTTCATTTGCAAACTCCACTCCATACATATATATGGGGAGGTACTAGCTCCAAATCGGTTTTACAGTGAAAACTGCAGGAACTTCAAACCGGCACTAGGAAACAGACTGAGACACCAGAGTAAAAGTTTCCCCTGCACCCCGTTCCCTTTGTGCTAGATGAACGAACGTCTCTCCACATGCTCAGTTCTGACAGATAAGTGTGAGTGAAAGCCGTCCTTCACCTAGCTTGTTGGTAACACAAAGTTTCTCTTCAATTGCTAACTCCACTCCATACATATATATGGGGTGGTACTAGCTCCAAATCTTTTTTACAGTGAAAACTGCAGGAACTTCAAACCGGCACTAGGAAACAGACTGAGATACCAGAGAAAAAGTTTCCCCTGCAAAAAGTTCCCTTTGTGCTAGATGAACGAACGTCTCTCCACATGCTCAGTTCTGAGAGAGAAGGGAGTGTGAAAGCCGTCCTTCACCTAGCTTGTTGGGAACACAAAGATTCTCTTCAGTTGTAAACTCCATTCCATACATATATATGGGGAGGTAAAATCTCCAACACGGTTTTACAGTGAAAACTGCAGGAACTTCAAACCGGCACTTGGAAACAGACTGAGAAACCAGAGTAAAAGTTTCCCCTTCAACCCGTTCCTTTTGTGCTAGATGAACGAACGTCTCTCCACATGCTCAGTTCTGACAGATAAGTGTGTGTGAAAGCCGTCCGTCACCTAGCTTGTTGGGAACACAAAGTTTCTCTTCAGTTGAAAATTCCACTCCATACATATATATGGAGAGTTACAAGCTCCAACTCGGTTTTACAGTGAAAATTGCAGGAACTTCAAACCGGCACTAGGAAACAGACTGAGAAACCAGAGTAAAATTTTCTCTTGCAAACCGTTCCTTTTGTGCTAGATGAACGAACGTCTCTCCACATGCTCAGTTCTGAGAGATAAGTGTGTGTGAAAGCCGTTCTTCACATAGCTTGTTGGGAACACTAAGTTTCTCTTCAGTTGCAAACTCCAATCCATAAATATATATGGGGAGGTACTAGCTCCAACTCGGTTTTACAGTGTAAACTGCAGGAACTTCAAACCGGCACTAGGAAACAGACTGAGAAACCAGAGTAAAAGTTTCCCCTGCACCCCGTTCCCTTTGTGGTAGATGAACGAACGTCTCTCCACATGCTCAGTTCTGACAGATGTGTGTGTGTGAAAGCCGTCCTTCACCTAGCTTGTTGGGAACACAAAGTTTCTCTTCAATTGCTAACTCCACTCCATAAATATATATGGGGAGGTACAAGTTCCAACTCAGTTTTACAGTGAAAACTGCAGGAACTTCAAACCGGCACTAGGAAACAGACTGAGACACCAAAGCAAAAGTTTCTCCTGCAACCGTTTCCCTTTGTGCTAGATGAACGAACGTCTCTCCACAATCTCAATTCTGAGAGATAAGTGTGTGTGAAAGCCGTCCTTCACCTAGCTTGTTGGGAACACAAAGATTCTCTTCAGTTGCAAAATCCACTCCATACATATATATGGGGAGGTACAAGCTCCAACTCAGTTTTACAGTGAAAACTGCAGGAACTTCAAAACGGCAATAGGAAACAGATTGAGAAACCAGAGTAAAAGTTTCTCCTGCAACCCGTTCCCTTTGTGCTAGATGAACGAACGTCTCTCCACATGCTCAGTTCTGAGAGATAATTGTGTGTGAAAGCCGTCCTTCACCTAGCTTGTTGGGAACAGAAAGATTCTCTTCAGTTGCAAACTCCACTCTATACATATATATGGGGAGGTACTAGCTTCAACTCGGTTTTACAGTGAAACTGCAGGAACTTAAACCCGGCACTAGGAAACAGACTGAGAATCCAGAGTAAAAGTTTCTCCAGCAAACCGTTCCCTTTGTGCTAGATGAACGAACGTCTCTCCACATGCTCAGTTCTGACAGATAAGTGTGTGTGAAAGCCGTCCGTCAACTAGCTTGTTGGGAACACAAAGTTTCTCTTCAGTTGCAAACCCACTCCATACATATATATGGAGAGTTACAAGCTCCAACTCGGTTTTACAGTGAAAATTGCAGGAAATTCAAACCGGCATTAGGAAACAGACTGAGAAACCAGAGTAAAAGTTTCTACTGCAAACCGTACCCTTTGTGCTAGATGGACGAACGTCTCCCAACATGCTCAGTTCTGAGAGATAAGTGTGTGTGAAAGCCGTCATTCACCTAGCTTGTTGGGAACACTAAGTTTCTCTTCAGTTGCAAACTCCACTCCATACATATATATGGGGAGGTACTAGCTCCAACTCGGTTTTAGAGTGTAAACTGCAGGAACATCAAACCGGCACTAGGAAACAGACTGAGAAACCAGAGTAAAAGTTTCCCCTGCACCCCGTTCCCTTTGTGCTAGATGAACGAACGTCTCTCCACATGCTCAGTTCTGACAGATAAGTGTGTGTGAAAGCCGTCCTTCACCTAGCTGGTTGGGAACACAAAGTTTCTCTTCAGTTGCAAACTCCACTCCATATATATATATATGGGGAGGTACAAGCTCCAACTCGATTTTACAGTGAAAACTGCAGGAACTTCAAACCGGCACTAGGAAACAGACTGAGAAACCAGAGTAAAAGTTTCTCCTGCAACCCGTTCCCTTTGTGCTAGATGAACGAACGTCTCTCCATATGCTCAGTTCTGAGAGATAAGTGTGTGTGAAAGAAGTTCTTCACCTAACATGTTGGGAACACAAAGCTTCTCTTCAGTTGCAAACTCCACTTCATACATATATATGGGGAGGTTATAGCTCCAAATCGGTTTTACAGAGAAAACTGCAGGAACTTCAAACCGGCACTAGGAAACAGACTGAGACACCAGAGCAAAAGTTTCTCCTGCAACCGTTTCCCTTTGTGCTAGATGAACGAACGTCTCTCCACAATCTCAATTCTGAGAGGTAAGTGTGCGTGAAAGCCGTCCGTCACCTAGCTTGTTGGGAACACAAAGTTTCTCTTCAGTTGTAAACTCCACTCCATACATATATATGGGGAGGTACTAGCTCCAACTAGGGGTTACAGTGAAAACTGCAGGAACATCAAACAGGCACTAGGAAACAGACTGAGAAACCAGAGTAAAAGTTTCCACTGCAACCCGATCCCTTTGTGCTAGATGAACGAAAGTCTCTCCACATGCTCAGTTCTGACAGATAAGTGTGTGTGAAAGCCGTCCTTCACCTAGCTTGTTGGGAACACAAAGTTTCTCTTCAGTTGAAAACTCCACTCCATAAATATATATGGGGAGGTACTAGCTCCAATTCGGTTTTACAGTGAAAACTGCCGGAACTTCAAACCGGCACCAGGAAACAGACTGAGAAACCAGAGTAAAGTTTCTCCTGCAACCCGTTCCATTTGTGCTAGATGAACGAACGTCTCTCCACATGCTCAGTTCTGAGAAATAATTGTGTGTGAAAGCCGTCCTTCACCTAGCTTGTTGGGAAAAGAAAGATTCTCTTCAGTTGCAAACTCCACTCTATACATATATATGGGGAGGTACTAGCTTCAACTCGGTTTTACAGTGAAACTGCAGGAACTTAAAACCGGCACTAGGAAACAGACTGAGAATCCAGAGTAAAAGTTTCTCCAGCAAACCGTTCCCTTTGTGCTAGATGAACGAACGTCTCTCCACATGCTCAGTTCTGACAGATAAGTGTGTGTGAAAGCCGTCCGTCAACTAGCTTGTTGGGAACACAAAGTTTCTCTTCAGTTGCAAACCCACTCCATACATATATATGGAGAGTTACAAGCTCCAACTCGGTTTTACAGTGAAAATTGCAGGAAATTCAAACCGGCACTAGGAAACAGACTGAGAAACCAGAGTAAAAGTTTCTACTGCAAACCGTACCCTTTGTGCTAGATGGACGAACGTCTCCCAACATGCTCAGTTCTGAGAGATAAGTGTGTGTGAAAGCCGTCCTTCACCTAGCTGGTTGGGAACACAAAGTTTCTCTTCAGTTGTAAACTCCACTCCATACATATATATGGGGAGGTACTAGCTCCAACTAGGGGTTACAGTGAAAACTGCAGGAACATCAAACAGGCACTAGGAAACAGACTGAGAAACCAGAGTAAAAGTTTCCACTGCAACCCGATCCCTTTGTGCTAGATGAACGAAAGTCTCTCCACATGCTCAGTTCTGACAGATAAGTGTGTGTGAAAGCCGTCCTTCACCTAGCTTGTTGGGAACACAAAGTTTCTCTTCAGTTGCAAACTCCACTCCATACATATATATGGGGAGGTACTAGCTCCAAATCGGTTTTACAGTGAAAACTGCAGGAACTTCAAACCGGCACTAGGAAACAGACTGAGAAACCAGAGTAAAAGTTTCTCCTGCAACCCGTTCCCTTTGTGCTAGATGAACGAACGTCTCTCCATATGCTCAGTTCTGAGAGATAATTGTGTGTGAAAGAAGTCCTTCACCTAACTTGTTGGGAACACAAAGCTTCTCTTCAGTTGCAAACTCCACTCCATACATATATATGGGGAGGTACTAGCTCCAAATCGGTTTTACAGTGAAAACTGCAGGAACTTCAAACCGGCACTAGGAAACAGACTGAGACACCAAAGCAAAAGTTTCTCCTGCAACCGTTTCCCTTTGTGCTAGATGAACGAACGTCTCTCCACAATCTCAATTCTGAGAGATAAGTGTGTGTGAAAGCCGTCCTTCACCTAGCTTGTTGGGAACACAAAGTTTCTCTTCAGTTGAAAACTCCACTCCATACATATATATGGGGAGGTACAAGCTCCAACTCAGTTTTACAGTGAAAACTGCAGGAACTTCAAAACGGCAATAGGAAACAGATTGAGAAACCAGAGTAAAAGTTTCTCCTGCAACCCGTTCCCTTTGTGCTAGATGAACGAACGTCTCTCCACATGCTCAGTTCTGAGAGATAATTGTGTGTGAAAGCCGTCCTTCACCTAGCTTGTTGGGAACAGAAAGATTCTCTTCAGTTGCAAACTCCACTCTATACATATATATGGGGAGGTACTAGCTTCAACTCGGTTTTACAGTGAAACTGCAGGAACTTAAACCCGGCACTAGGAAACAGACTGAGAATCCAGAGTAAAAGTTTCTCCAGCAAACCGTTCCCTTTGTGCTAGATGAACGAACGTCTCTCCACATGCTCAGTTCTGACAGATAAGTGTGTGTGAAAGCCGTCCTTCACCTAGCTGGTTGGGAACACAAAGTTTCTCTTCAGTTGCAAACTCCACTCCATATATATATATATGGGGAGGTACAAGCTCCAACTCGATTTTACAGTGAAAACTGCAGGAACTTCAAACCGGCACTAGGAAACAGACTGAGAAACCAGAGTAAAAGTTTCTCCTGCAACCCGTTCCCTTTGTGCTAGATGAACGAACGTCTCTCCATATGCTCAGTTCTGAGAGATAAGTGTGTGTGAAAGAAGTTCTTCACCTAACTTTTTGGGAACACAAAGCTTCTCTTCAGTTGCAAACTCCACTTCATACATATATATGGGGAGGTTATAGCTCCAAATCGGTTTTACAGAGAAAACTGCAGGAACTTCAAACCGGCACTAGGAAACAGACTGAGACACCAGAGCAAAAGTTTCTCCTGCAACCGTTTCCCTTTGTGCTAGATGAACGAACGTCTCTCCACAATCTCAATTCTGAGAGATAAGTGTGCGTGAAAGCCGTCCGTCACCTAGCTTGTTGGGAACACAAAGTTTCTCTTCAGTTGTAAACTCCACTCCATACATATATATGGGGAGGTACTAGCTCCAACTAGGGGTTACAGTGAAAACTGCAGGAACATCAAACAGGCACTAGGAAACAGACTGAGAAACCAGAGTAAAAGTTTCCACTGCAACCCGATCCCTTTGTGCTAGATGAACGAAAGTCTCTCCACATGCTCAGTTCTGACAGATAAGTGTGTGTGAAAGCCGTCCTTCACCTAGCTTGTTGGGAACACAAAGTTTCTCTTCAGTTGAAAACTCCACTCCATAAATATATATGGGGAGGTACTAGCTCCAATTCGGTTTTACAGTGAAAACTGCCGGAACTTCAAACCGGCACCAGGAAACAGACTGAGAAACCAGAGTAAAGTTTCTCCTGCAACCCGTTCCATTTGTGCTAGATGAACGAACGTCTCTCCACATGCTCAGTTCTGAGAAATAATTGTGTGTGAAAGCCGTCCTTCACCTAGCTTGTTGGGAAAAGAAAGATTCTCTTCAGTTGCAAACTCCACTCTATACATATATATGGGGAGGTACTAGCTTCAACTCGGTTTTACAGTGAAACTGCAGGAACTTAAAACCGGCACTAGGAAACAGACTGAGAATCCAGAGTAAAAGTTTCTCCAGCAAACCGTTCCCTTTGTGCTAGATGAACGAACGTCTCTCCACATGCTCAGTTCTGACAGATAAGTGTGTGTGAAAGCCGTCCGTCAACTAGCTTGTTGGGAACACAAAGTTTCTCTTCAGTTGCAAACCCACTCCATACATATATATGGAGAGTTACAAGCTCCAACTCGGTTTTACAGTGAAAATTGCAGGAAATTCAAACCGGCACTAGGAAACAGACTGAGAAACCAGAGTAAAAGTTTCTACTGCAAACCGTACCCTTTGTGCTAGATGGACGAACGTCTCCCAACATGCTCAGTTCTGAGAGATAAGTGTGTGTGAAAGCCGTCCTTCACCTAGCTGGTTGGGAACACAAAGTTTCTCTTCAGTTGTAAACTCCACTCCATACATATATATGGGGAGGTACTAGCTCCAACTAGGGGTTACAGTGAAAACTGCAGGAACATCAAACAGGCACTAGGAAACAGACTGAGAAACCAGAGTAAAAGTTTCCACTGCAACCCGATCCCTTTGTGCTAGATGAACGAAAGTCTCTCCACATGCTCAGTTCTGACAGATAAGTGTGTGTGAAAGCCGTCCTTCACCTAGCTTGTTGGGAACACAAAGTTTCTCTTCAGTTGCAAACTCCACTCCATACATATATATGGGGAGGTACTAGCTCCAAATCGGTTTTACAGTGAAAACTGCAGGAATTTCAAACCGGCACTAGGAAACAGACTGAGAAACCAGAGTAAAAGTTTCTCCTGCAACCCGTTCCCTTTGTGCTAGATGAACGAACGTCTCTCCATATGCTCAGTTCTGAGAGATAATTGTGTGTGAAAGAAGTCCTTCACCTAACTTGTTGGGAACACAAAGCTTCTCTTCAGTTGCAAACTCCACTCCATACATATATATGGGGAGGTACTAGCTCCAAATCGGTTTTACAGTGAAAACTGCAGGAACTTCAAACCGGCACTAGGAAACAGACTGAGACACCAAAGCAAAAGTTTCTCCTGCAACCGTTTCCCTTTGTGCTAGATGAACGAAAGTCTCTCCACAATCTCAATTCTGAGAGATAAGTGTGTGTGAAAGCCGTCCTTCACCTAGCTTGTTGGGAACACAAAGTTTCTCTTCAGTTGAAAACTCCACTCCATACATATATATGGGGAGGTACAAGCTCCAACTCAGTTTTACAGTGAAAACTGCAGGAACTTCAAAACGGCAATAGGAAACAGATTGAGAAACCAGAGTAAAAGTTTCTCCTGCAACCCGTTCCCTTTGTGCTAGATGAACGAACGTCTCTCCACATGCTCAGTTCTGAGAGATAATTGTGTGTGAAAGCCGTCCTTCACCTAGCTTGTTGGGAACAGAAAGATTCTCTTCAGTTGCAAACTCCACTCTATACATATATATGGGGAGGTACTAGCTTCAACTCGGTTTTACAGTGAAACTGCAGGAACTTAAACCCGGCACTAGGAAACAGACTGAGAATCCAGAGTAAAAGTTTCTCCAGCAAACCGTTCCCTTTGTGCTAGATGAACGAACGTCTCTCCACATGCTCAGTTCTGACAGATAAGTGTGTGTGAAAGCCGTCCGTCAACTAGCTTGTTGGGAACACAAAGTTTCTCTTCAGTTGCAAACCCACTCCATACATATATATGGAGAGTTACAAGCTCCAACTCGGTTTTACAGTGAAAATTGCAGGAAATTCAAACCGGCATTAGGAAACAGACTGAGAAACCAGAGTAAAAGTTTCTACTGCAAACCGTACCCTTTGTGCTAGATGGACGAACGTCTCCCAACATGCTCAGTTCTGAGAGATAAGTGTGTGTGAAAGCCGTCATTCACCTAGCTTGTTGGGAACACTAAGTTTCTCTTCAGTTGCAAACTCCACTCCATACATATATATGGGGAGGTACTAGCTCCAACTCGGTTTTAGAGTGTAAACTGCAGGAACATCAAACCGGCACTAGGAAACAGACTGAGAAACCAGAGTAAAAGTTTCCCCTGCAACCCGTTCCCTTTGTGCTAGATGAACGAACGTCTCTCCACATGCTCAGTTCTGACAGATAAGTGTGTGTGAAAGCCGTCCTTCACCTAGCTGGTTGGGAACACAAAGTTTCTCTTCAGTTGCAAACTCCACTCCATATATATATATATGGGGAGGTACAAGCTCCAACTCGATTTTACAGTGAAAACTGCAGGAACTTCAAACCGGCACTAGGAAACAGACTGAGAAACCAGAGTAAAAGTTTCTCCTGCAACCCGTTCCCTTTGTGCTAGATGAACGAACGTCTCTCCATATGCTCAGTTCTGAGAGATAAGTGTGTGTGAAAGAAGTTCTTCACCTAACTTGTTGGGAACACAAAGCTTCTCTTCAGTTGCAAACTCCACTTCATACATATATATGGGGAGGTTATAGCTCCAAATCGGTTTTACAGAGAAAACTGCAGGAACTTCAAACCGGCACTAGGAAACAGACTGAGACACCAGAGCAAAAGTTTCTCCTGCAACCGTTTCCCTTTGTGCTAGATGAACGAACGTCTCTCCACAATCTCAATTCTGAGAGATAAGTGTGCGTGAAAGCCGTCCGTCACCTAGCTTGTTGGGAACACAAAGTTTCTCTTCAGTTGTAAACTCCACTCCATACATATATATGGGGAGGTACTAGCTCCAACTATGGGTTACAGTGAAAACTGCAGGAACATCAAACAGGCACTAGGAAACAGACTGAGAAACCAGAGTAAAAGTTTCCACTGCAACCCGATCCCTTTTTGCTAGATGAACGAAAGTCTCTCCACATGCTCAGTTCTGACAGATAAGTGTGTGTGAAAGCCGTCCTTCACCTAGCTTGTTGGGAACACAAAGTTTCTCTTCAGTTGAAAACTCCACTCCATAAATATATATGGGGAGGTACTAGCTCCAATTCGGTTTTACAGTGAAAACTGCCGGAACTTCAAACCGGCACCAGGAAACAGACTGAGAAACCAGAGTAAAGTTTCTCCTGCAACCCGTTCCATTTGTGCTAGATGAACGAACGTCTCTCCACATGCTCAGTTCTGAGAAATAATTGTGTGTGAAAGCCGTCCTTCACCTAGCTTGTTGGGAAAAGAAAGATTCTCTTCAGTTGCAAACTCCACTCTATACATATATATGGGGAGGTACTAGCTTCAACTCGGTTTTACAGTGAAACTGCAGGAACTTAAAACCGGCACTAGGAAACAGACTGAGAATCCAGAGTAAAAGTTTCTCCAGCAAACCGTTCCCTTTGTGCTAGATGAACGAACGTCTCTCCACATGCTCAGTTCTGACAGATAAGTGTGTGTGAAAGCCGTCCGTCAACTAGCTTGTTGGGAACACAAAGTTTCTCTTCAGTTGCAAACCCACTCCATACATATATATGGAGAGTTACAAGCTCCAACTCGGTTTTACAGTGAAAATTGCAGGAAATTCAAACCGGCACTAGGAAACAGACTGAGAAACCAGAGTAAAAGTTTCTACTTCAAACCGTACCCTTTGTGCTAGATGGACGAACGTCTCCCAACATGCTCAGTTCTGAGAGATAAGTGTGTGTGAAAGCCGTCCTTCACCTAGCTGGTTGGGAACACAAAGTTTCTCTTCAGTTGTAAACTCCACTCCATACATATATATGGGGAGGTACTAGCTCCAACTAGGGGTTACAGTGAAAACTGCAGGAACATCAAACAGGCACTAGGAAACAGACTGAGAAACCAGAGTAAAAGTTTCCACTGCAACCCGATCCCTTTGTGCTAGATGAACGAAAGTCTCTCCACATGCTCAGTTCTGACAGATAAGTTTGTGTGAAAGCCGTCCTTCACCTAGCTTGTTGGGAACACAAAGTTTCTCTTCAGTTGAAAACTCCACTCCATAAATATATATGGGGAGGTACTAGCTCCAATTCGGTTTTACAGTGAAAACTGCCGGAACTTCAAACCGGCACCAGGAAACAGACTGAGAAACCAGAGTAAAGTTGCTCCTGCAACCCGTTCCATTTGTGCTAGATGAACGAACGTCTCTCCACATGCTCAGTTCTGAGAAATAATTGTGTGTGAAAGCCGTCCTTCACCTAGCTTGTTGGGAAAAGAAAGATTCTCTTCAGTTGCAAACTCCACTCTATACATATATATGGGGAGGTACTAGCTTCAACTCGGTTTTACAGTGAAACTGCAGGAACTTAAAACCGGCACTAGGAAACAGACTGAGAATCCAGAGTAAAAGTTTCTCCAGCAAACCGTTCCCTTTGTGCTAGATGAACGAACGTCTCTCCACATGCTCAGTTCTGACAGATAAGTGTGTGTGAAAGCCGTCCGTCAACTAGCTTGTTGGGAACACAAAGTTTCTCTTCAGTTGCAAACCCACTCCATACATATATATGGAGAGTTACAAGCTCCAACTCGGTTTTACAGTGAAAATTGCAGGAAATTCAAACCGGCACTAGGAAACAGACTGAGAAACCAGAGTAAAAGTTTCTACTGCAAACCGTACCCTTTGTGCTAGATGGACGAACGTCTCCCAACATGCTCAGTTCTGAGAGATAAGTGTGTGTGAAAGCCGTCCTTCACCTAGCTTGTTGGGAACACTAAGTTTCTCTTCAGTTGCAAACTCCACTCCATACATATATATGGGGAGGTACTAGCTCCAACTCGGTTTTAGAGTGTAAACTGCAGGAACTTCAAACCGGCACTAGGAAACAGACTGAGAAACCAGAGTAAAAGTTTCCCCTGCACCCCGTTCCCTTTGTGTTAGATGAACGAACGTCTCTCCACATGCTCAATTCTGACAGATAAGTGTGTGTGAAAGCCGTCCTTCACCTAGCTGGTTGGGAACACAAAGTTTCTCTTCAGTTGCAAACTCCACTCCATACATATATATGGGGAGGTACAAGCTCCAACTCGATTTTACAGTGAAAACTGCAGGAACTTCAAACCGGCACTAGGAAACAGACTGAGAAACCAGAGTAAAAGTTTCTCCTGCAAACCGTTCCCTTTGTGCTAGATGAACGAACGTCTCTCCATATGCTCAATTCTGAGAGATAAGTGTGTGTGAAAGAAGTTCTTCACCTAACTTGTTGGGAACACAAAGCTTCTCTTCAGTTGCAAACTCCACTTCATACATATATATGGGGAGGTTATAGCTCCAAATCGGTTTTACAGAGAAAACTGCAGGAACTTCAAACCGGCACTAGGAAACAGACTGAGACACCAGAGCAAAAGTTTCACCTGAAACCGTTTCCCTTTGTGCTAGATGAACGAACGTCTCTCCACAATCTCAATTCTGAGAGATAAGTGTGTGTGAAAGCCGTCCTTCACCTAGCTTGTTGGGAACACAAAGTTTCTGTTCAGTTGTAAACTCCACTCCATACATATATATGGGGAGGTACTAGCTCCAACTAGGGGTTACAGTGAAAAATGCAGGAACATCAAACAGGCACTAGGAAACAGACTGAGAAACCAGAGCAAAAGTTTCCACTGCAACCCGATCCCTTTGTGCTAGATGAACGAAAGTCTCTCCACATGCTCAGTTCTGACAGATAAGTTTGTGTGAAAGCCGTCCTTCACCTAGCTTGTTGGGAACACAAAGTTTCTCTTCAGTTGCAAACTCCACTCCATAAATATATATGGGGAGGTACTAGCTCCAATTCGGTTTTACAGTGAAAACTGCCGGAACTTCAAACCGGCACCAGGAAACAGACTGAGAAACCAGAGTAAAGTTTCTCCTGCAACCCGTTCCATTTGTGCTAGATGAACGAACGTCTCTCCACATGCTCAGTTCTGAGAAATAATTGTGTGTGAAAGCCGTCCTTCACCTAGCTTGTTGGGAAAAGAAAGATTCTCTTCAGTTGCAAACTCCACTCTATACATATATATGGGGAGGTACTAGCTCCAACTCGGTTTTACAGTGAAAAATGCAGGAACTTCAAACCGGCACTAGGAAACAGACTGAGAAACGAGAGTAAATGTTTCTCCTGCAACCCGTTCCCTTTGTGCTAGATGAACGAACGTCTCTCCACATGCTCAGTTCTGAGAGATAATTGTGTGTGAAAGCCGTCCTTCACCAAGCTTGTTGAGAACACAAAGTTTCTCTTCAGCTGCAAACTCCATACCATACATATATATATGGGTAGGTACTAGCTCCAACTCGGTTTTAAAGTGAAAACTGCAGGAACTTCAAACCGGCACTAGGAAACAGACTGAGAAACCAGAGTAAAAGTTTCTCCTGCAACCAGTTCCCTTTGTGCTAGATGAACGAACGTCTCTCCACATGCTCAGTTCTGAGAGATAAGTGTGTGTTAAAGCCGTCCTTCACCTAGCTTGTTGGGAACACAAAGTTTCTCTTGAGTTGCAAACTCCACTCCATACATATATATGGGGAGGTACTAGCTCCAACTCGTTTTTACAGTGAAAACTGCAGGAACTTCAAACCGGCACTAGGAAACAGACTGAGAAACCAGATAAAAGTTTCTCCTGCACCCCGTTCCCTTTGTGCTAGATGAACGAACGTCTCTCCACATGCTCAGTTCTGAGAGATAAGTGTGTGTGAAAGCCGTCCTTCAACTAGCTTGTTGGGAACACAAAGTTTCTCTTCAGTTGCAAACTCCACTCCATACATATATATGGGTAGGTACTAGCTCCAACTAGGTTTTACAATGAAAATTGCAGGAACTTCAAACCGGCACTAGGAAACAGACTGAGAAACCAGAGTAAAAGTTTCTACTGCAACCCGTTCCCTTTGTGCTAGATGAACGAACGTCTCTCCACATGCTCAGTTCTGAGAGATAAGTGTGTGTGGAAGCCGCCCTTCACCTAGCTTGTTGGTAACACAAAGTTTCTCTTAAGATGCAAACTCCACTCCTTAAATATATATGGGGAGGTACTAGCTCCAACTCGGTTTTACAGTGAAAACTGCAGTAATTTCAAACCGGCACTAGGAAACAGACTGAGAAACCAGAGTAAAAGTTTCTCCTGCAACACATTCCCTTTGTGCTAGATGAACGAACGTCTCTCCACATGCTCAGTTCTGAGAGATAAGTGTGTGTTAAAGCCGTCCTTCACCTAACTTGTTGGGAACACAAAGTTTCTCTTCAGTTGCAAACTCCACTCCATACATATATATGGGGAGGTACTAGCTCCAAATTGGTTTTACAGTGAAAACTGCAGGAATATCAAACCGGCACTAGGATACAGACTGAGACACCAGAGCAAAAGTTTCTCCTGCAACCGTTTCCCTTTGTGCTAGATGAACGAAAGTCTCTCCACAATCTCAATTCGGAGAGATAAGTGTGTGTGAAAGCCGTCCTTCACCTTGCTTGTTGGGAACACAAAGTTTCTCTTCAGTTGCAAACTCCACTCCATACATATATATGGGGAGGTCAAGCTCCAACTCGGTTTTACAGTGAATACTGCAGGAACTTCAAACCGGCAATAGGAAACAGACGGAGAAACCAGAGTAAAAGTTTCTACTGCAACCCGTTCCCTTTGTGCTAGATGAACGAACGTCTCTCCACATGCTCAGTTCTGAGAGAAAAGGGTGTGGAAAAGCCTTCCTTCACCTAGCTTGTTGTGAACACAAAGTTTCTCTTCAGTTGTAAACTCCACTCCATACATATATATGGGGAGGTACTATCTCCAACTCGGTTTTACAGTGAAAACTGCAGGATCTTCAAACCGGCACTAGGAAACAGCCTGAGAAACCAGAGTAAAAGTTTCTCCTGCAACCCGTTCCCTTTGTGCTAGATGAACGAACGTCTCTCCACATGCTCAGCTCTGAGAGATAAGTGTGTGTGAAAGCCTTCCTTCACCTAGCTTGTTGGGAACACAAACTTTCTCTTGAGTTGTAAACTCCTCTCCATACATATATATGGGGAGGTACTAGCTCCAACTCGGTTTTAAAGTGAAAACTGCAGGAACATCAAACAGGCACTAGGAAACAGACTGAGAAACCAGAGTAAAAGTTTCCCCTGCAACCCGTTCCCTTTGTGCTAGATGAACGAACGTCTCTCCACATGCTCAGTTCTGAGAGATAAGTGTGTGTGAAAGCCGTCCTTCACCTAGCTTGTTGGGAACACAAAGTTTCTCTTCAGTTTCAAACTCCACTCCATACATATATATGGGGAGGTACAAGCTCCAACTCGGTTTTACAGTGAAAACTGCAGGAACTTCAAACCGGCACTAGGAAACAGACTGAGAAACCAGAGTAAAAGTTTCCCCTTCAACCCGTTCCCTTTGTGCTAGATGAACGAACGTCTCTCCACATGCTCAGTTCTGACAGATAAGTGTGTGTGAAAGCCGTCCGTCACCTAGCTTGTTGGGAAAACAAAGTTTCTCTTCAGTTGAAAACTCCACTCCATACATATATATGGAGAGTTACAAGCTCCAACTCGGTTTTACAGTGAAAATTGCAGGAAATTCAAAACGGCACTAGGAAACAGACTGAGAAACCAGAGTAAAAGTTTCTCCTGCAAACCGTTCCCTTTGTGCTAGATGAACGAACGTCTCTCCACATGCTCAGTTCTGAGAGATAAGTGTGTGTGAAAGCCGTCCTTCACATAGCTTGTTGGGAACACTAAGTTTCTCTTCAGTTGCAAACTCCACTCCATACATATATATGGGGAGGTACTAGCTCCAACTCGGTTTTACTTTGTAAACTGCAGGAACTTCAAACCGGCACTAGGAAACAGACTGAGAAACCAGAGTAAAAGTTTCCCTTGCACCCCGTTCCCTTTGTGCTAGATGAACGAACGTCTCTCCACATGCTCAGTTCTGACAGATAAGTGTGTGTGAAAGCCGTCCTTCACCTAGCTTGTTGGGAACACAAAGTTTCTCTTCAGTTGCAAACTCCACTCCATACATATATATGGTGAGGTACAAGCTCCAACTCAGCTTTAAAGTGAAAACTGCAGGAACTTCAAACCGGCAATAGGAAACAGACTGAGAAACCAGAGTAAAAGTTTCTCCTGCAACCCGTTCCCTATGTGTTAGATGAACGAACGTCTCAACACATGCTCAGTTCTGAGAGATAAGGGTGTGTGAAAGCCTTCCTTCACCTAGCTTGTTGGGAACACAAAAATTCTCTTCAGTTGTAAACTCCACTCCATATATATATATGGGGATGTACTAGCTCCAACTCGGTTTTACAGTGAAAACTGCAGGAACTTCAAACCGGCACTAGGAAACACACTGAGAAACCAGAGTAAAAGTTTCTCCTGCAACCCGTTCCCTTTGTGCTAGATGAACGAACGTCTCTCCACATGCTCAGTTCTGAGACATAAGGGTGTGTGAAAGCCGTCCTTCACCTAGCTTGTTGGGAATACAAAATTTCTCTTCAGTTGTAAACTCCACTCCATACATATATATGGGGAGGTACTAGCTCCAACTCGGTTTTACAGTGAAAACTGCAGGAACATCAAACAGGCACTAGGAAACAGACTGAGAAACCAGAGTAAAAGTTTCCCCTGCACCCCTTTCCCTTTGTGCTAGATGAACGAAAGTCTCTCCACATGCTCAGTTCTGACAGATAAGTGTGTGTGAAAGCCGTCCTTCACCTAGCTTGTTGTGAACACAAAGTTTCTCTTCTGTTTCAAACTCCAATCCATACATATATATGGGCAGGTACAAGCTCCAACTCGATTTTACAGTGAAAACTGCAGGAACTTCAAACCGGCACTAGGAAACAGACTGAGAAACCAGAGTAAAAGTTTCTCCTTCAACCCGTTCCCTTTGTGCTAGATGAACGAACGTCTCTCCATATGCTCAGTTCTGAGAGATAAGTGTGTGTGAAAGAAGTTCTTCACGTAACTTGTTGGGAACACAAAGCTTCTCTTCAGTTGCAATCTCCACTCCATACATATATATGGGGAGGTACTAGCTCCAAATCGGTTTTACAGTGAAAACTGCAGGAACTTCAAACCGGCACTAGGAAACAGACTGAGACACCAGAGTAAAAGTTTCCCCTGCAACCCGTTCCCTTTGTGCTAGATGAACGAACGTCTCTCCACATGCTCAGTTCTGTCAGAAAAGTGTGTGTGAAAGCCGTCCGTCACCTTGCTTGTTGGGAACACAAAGTTTCTCTTCGGTTGAAAACTCCATTCCATACATATATATTTGGAGGTACAAGCTCCAACTCGGTTTTACAGTGAAAACTGCAGGAACTTCAAACCGGCACTTGGAAACAGACTGAGAAACCAGAGTAAAAGTTTCCCCTGCAACCCGTTCCCTTTGTGCTAGATGAACGAACGTCTCTCCACATGCTCAGTTCTGACAGAAAAGTGTGTGTGAAAGCCGTCCGTCACCTTGCTTCTTGGGAACACAAAGTTTCTCTTCAGTTGAAAACTCCACT
This sequence comes from Camelus bactrianus, assembly GCF_048773025.1. Lineage (NCBI taxonomy): Eukaryota > Metazoa > Chordata > Mammalia > Artiodactyla > Camelidae > Camelus > Camelus bactrianus. Next base: position 4,566,088 of record NC_133566.1, read on the forward strand.
CCATACATATATATGGAGAGTTACAAGCTCCAACTCGGTTTTACAGTGAAAATTGCAGGAAATTCAAACCGGCACTAGGAAACAGACTGAGAAACCAGAGTAAAAGTTTCTCCTGCAAACCGTTCCCTTTGTGCTAGATGAACGAACGTCTCTCCACATGCTCAGTTCTGAGAGATAAGTGTGTGTGAAAGCCGTCCTTCACATAGCTTGTTGGGAACACTAAGTTTCTCTTCAGTTGCAAACTCCACTCCATACATATATATGGGGAGGTACTAGCTCCAACACGGTTTTACAGTGTAAACTGCAGGAACTTCAAACCGGCACAAGGAAACAGACTGAGAAACCAGAGTAAAAGTTTCCGCTGCACCCCATTCCTTTTGTGCTAGATGAACGAACGTCTCTCCACATGCTCAGTTCTGACAGATGTGTGTGTGTGAAAGCCGTCCTTCACCTAGCTTGTTGGGAACACAAAGTTTCTCTTCAGTTGCAAACTCCACTCCATACATATATATGGGGAGTTACAAGCTCCAAATCAGTTTTACAGTGAAAACTGCAGGAACTTCAAACCGGCAATAGGAAACAGACTGAGAAACCAGAGTAAAAGTTTCTCCTGCAACCCGTTCCCATTGTGCTAAATGAACGAACGTCTCTCCACATGCTCAGTTCTGAGAGATAAGGGTGTGTGAAAGCCTTCCTTCACCTAGCTTGTAGGGAACACAAAAATTCTCTTCAGTTGTAAACTCCACTCCATATATATATATGGGGATGTACTAGCTCCAACTCGGTTTTACAGTGAAAACTGCAGGAACTTCAATCCGGCACTAGGAAACAGACTGAGAAACCAGAGTAAAAGTTTCTCCTGCAACCCGTTCCCTTTGTGCTAGATGAACGAACGTCTCTCCATATGTTCAGATCTGAGAGATAATTGTGTGTGAAAGAAGTTCTTCACCTAACTTGTTGGGAACACAAAGCTTCTCTTCATTTGCAAACTCCACTCCATACATATATATGGGGAGGTACTAGCTCCAAATCGGTTTTACAGTGAAAACTGCAGGAACATCAAACCGGCACTAGGAAACAGACTGAGACACCAGAGTAAAAGTTTCCCCTGCACCCCGTTCCCTTTGTGCTAGATGAACGAACGTCTCTCCACATGCTCAGTTCTGACAGATAAGTGTGAGTGAAAGCCGTCCTTCACCTAGCTTGTTGGGAACACAAAGTTTCTCTTCAATTGCTAACTCCACTCCATACATATATATGGGGTGGTACTAGCTCCAAATCTTTTTTACAGTGAAAACTGCAGGAACTTCAAACCGGCACTAGGAAACAGACTGAGATACCAGAGAAAAAGTTTCCCCTGCAACCAGTTCCCTTTGTGCTAGATGAACGAACGTCTCTCCACATGCTCAGTTCTGAGAGAGAAGGGAGTGTGAAAGCCGTCCTTCACCTAGCTTGTTGGGAACACAAAGATTCTCTTCAGTTGTAAACTCCATTCCATACATATATATGGGGAGGTACAATCTCCAAAACGGTTTTACAGTGAAAACTGCAGGAACTTCAAACCGGCACTTGGAAACAGACTGAGAAACCAGAGTAAAAGTTTCCCCTTCAACCCGTTCCTTTTGTGCTAGATGAACGAACGTCTCTCCACATGCTCAGTTCTGACAGATAAGTGTGTGTGAAAGCCGTCCGTCACCTAGCTTGTTGGGAACACAAAGTTTCTCTTCAGTTGAAAATTCCACTCCATACATATATATGGAGAGTTACAAGCTCCAACTCGGTTTTACAGTGAAAATTGCAGGAACTTCAACCCGGCACTAGGAAACAGACTGAGAAACCAGAGTAAAATTTTCTCTTGCAAACCGTTCCTTTTGTGCTAGATGAACGAACGTCTCTCCACATGCTCAGTTCTGAGAGATAAGTGTGTGTGAAAGCCGTCCTTCAACTAGCTTGTTGGGAACACAAAGTTTCTCTTCAGTTGCAAACTCCACTCCATACATATATATGGGTAGGTACTAGCTCCAACTAGGTTTTACAATGAAAATTGCAGGAACTTCAAACCGGCACTAGGAAACAGACTGAGAAACCAGAGTAAAAGTTTCTACTGCAACCCGTTCCCTTTGTGCTAGATGAACGAACGTCTCTCCACATGCTCAGTTCTGAGAGATAAGTGTGTGTGGAAGCCGTCCTTCACCTAGCTTGTTGGTAACACAAAGTTTCTCTTAAGATGCAAACTCCACTCCTTAAATATATATGGGGAGGTACTAGCTCCAAATCGGTTTTACAGTGAAAACTGCAGTAATTTCAAACCGGAACTAGGAAACAGACTGAGAAACCAGAGTAAAAGTTTCTCCTGCAACACATTCCCTTTGTGCTAGATGAACGAACGTCTCTCCACATGCTCAGTTCTGAGAGATAAGTGTGTGTTAAAGCCGTCCTTCACCTAACTTGTTGGGAACACAAAGTTTCTCTTCAGTTGCAAACTCCACTCCATACATATATATGGGGAGGTACTAGCTCCAAATTGGTTTTACAGTGAAAACTGCAGGAATATCAAACCGGCACTAGGATACAGACTGAGACACCAGAGCAAAAGTTTCTCCTGCAACCGTTTCCCTTTTTGCTAGATGAACGAAAGTCTCTCCACAATCTCAATTCGGAGAGATAAGTGTGTGTGAAAGCCGTCCTTCACCTTGCTTGTTGGGAACACAAAGTTTCTCTTCAGTTGCAAACTCCACTCCATACATATATATGGGGAGGTCAAGCTCCAACTCGGTTTTACAGTGAAAACTGCAGGAACTTCAAACCGGCAATAGGAAACAGACTGAGAAACCAGAGTAAAAGTTTCTACTGCAACCCGTTCCCTTTGTGCTAGATGAACGAACGTCTCTCCACATGCTCAGTTCTGAGAGAAAAGGGTGTGTGAAAGCCTTCCTTCACCTAGCTTGTTGGGAACACAAAATTTCTCTTCAGTTGTAAACTCCACTCCATACATATATATGGGGAGGTACTATCTCCAACTCGGTTTTACAGTGAAAACTGCAGGATCTTCAAACCGGCACTAGGAAACAGCCTGAGAAACCAGAGTAAAAGTTTCTCCTGCAACCCGTTCCCTTTGTGCTAGATGAACGAACGTCTCTCCACATGCTCAGCTCTGAGAGATAAGTGTGTGTGAAAGCCTTCCTTCACCTAGCTTGTTGGGAACACAAACTTTCTCTTGAGTTGTAAACTCCTCTCCATACATATATATGGGGAGGTACTAGCTCCAACTCGGTTTTAAAGTGAAAACTGCAGGAACATCAAACAGGCACTAGGAAACAGACTGAGAAACCAGAGTAAAAGTTTCCCCTGCAACCCGTTCCCTTTGTGCTAGATGAACGAAAGTCTCTCCACATGCTCAGTTCTGAGAGATAAGTGTGTGTGAAAGCCGTCCTTCAACTAGCTTGTTGGGAACACAAAGTTTCTCTTCTGTTGCAAAATCCACTCCATACATATATATGGGGAGGTACTAGCTCCAACTCGGTTTTACAGTGAAAACTGCAGGAACTTCAAACCGGCACTAGGAAACAGACTGAGAAACCAGAGTAAAAGTTTCTCCTGCAACCCGTTCCCTTTGTGCTAGATGAACGAACGTCTCTCCACAATCTCAATTCTGAGAGATAAGTGTGTGTGAAAGCCGTCCTTCACCTAGCTTGTTGGGAACACAAAGTTTCTCTTCAGTTGTAAACTCCACTCCATACATATATATGGGGAGGTACTAGCTCCAACTAGGGGTTACAGTGAAAACTGCAGGAACATCAAACAGGCACTAGGAAACAGACTGAGAAACCAGAGTAAAAGTTTCCACTGCAACCCGTTCCCTTTGTGCTAGATGAACGAACGTCTCTCCACATGCTCAGTTCTGAGAGATAAGTGTGGGTGGAAGCCGTCCTTCACCTAGGTTGTTGTGAACACAAAGTTTCTCTTCAGTAGCAAAATCCACTCAATACATATATATGGGAGGTACTAACTCCAACTCGGTTTTACAGTGAAAACTGCAGGAACTTCAAACCGTCACTAGGAAACATACTGAGAAACCAGAGTAAATGTTTCTACTGCAACCCGTTCCCTTTGTGCTAGATGAACGAACGTCTCTCCACATGCTCAGTTCTGAGAGATAATTGTGTGTGAAAGCCATCCTTCACCTAGCTTTTTGGGAACACAAAGTTTCTCTTCAGTTTCAAACTCCATACCATACATATATATATGTGTAGGTACTAGCTCCAACTCGGTTTTACAGTAAAAACTGCAGGAACTTCAAACCGGCACTAGGAAACAGACTGAGAAACCAGAGTAAAAGTTTCTCCTGCAAACAGTTCCCTTTGTGCTAGATGAACGAACGTCTCTCCACATGCTCAGTTCTGAGAGATAAGTGTGTGTGAAAGCCGTCCTTCACCTAGCTTGTTAGGAACACAAAGTTTCTCTTCAGTTGCAATCTCCACTCCATACATATATATGGGGAGGTACGAGCTCCAACTCTGTATTACAGTGAAAACTGCAGGAACTTCAATCCGGCACTAGGAAACAGACTGAGAAACCAGAGTAATAGTTACTCCTGCAACCCGTTCCCTTTGTGCTAGATGAAAGAACGTCTATCCACATGCTCAGTTCTGACAGATAAGTGTGTGTGAAAGCCGTCCTTCACCTAGCTTGTTGGGAACACAAAGTTTCTCTTCAGTTGCAAACTCCACTCCATACATATATATGGGGAGATACTAGCTCCAACACGGTTTTACAGTGAAAACTGCAGGAACTTCAAACCGGCACTAGGAAACATACTGTGAAACCAGAGTAAATGTTTCTCCTGCAAACCGTTCCCTTTGTGCTAGATGAACGAACGTCTCTCCACATGCTCGGTTCTGAGAGATAATTGTGTGTGAAAGCCGTCCTTCACGTAGCTTGTTGGGAACACAAAGTTTCTCTTCAGTTGCAAACTCCACTCCATACATATATATGGGGAGATACTAGCTCCAACACGGTTTTACAGTGAAAACTGCAGGAACTTCAAACCGGCACTAGGAAACAGACTGAGAAACCAGAGTAAAAGTTTCTCCTGCACCCCGTTCCCTTTGTGCTAGATGAACGAACGTCTCTCCACATGCTCAGTTCTGAGAGATAATTGTGTGTGAAAGCCGTCCTTCAACTAGCTTGTTGGGAACACAAAGTTTCTCTTCAGTTGCAAACTCCACTCCATACATATATATGGGGAGGTACTAGCTCCAACTCGGTTTTACCGTTAAATCTGCAGGAACTTCAAACCGGCACTAGGAAACATACTGAGAAACCAGAGAAAAGTTTCTACTGTAACACATTCCCTTTGTGCTAGATGAACGAACGTCTCTCCACATGCTCAGATCTGAGAGATAAGTGTGTGTGGAAGCCGTCCTTCACCTAGCTTGTAGGGAACACAAAGTTTCTCTTCAGTTGCAAACTCCACTCCATACATATATATGGGGATGTACTAGCTCCAACTCGGTTTTACAGTGAAAACTGCAGGAACTTCAAACCGGCACTAGGAAACAGACTGAGAAACCAGAGTAAAAGTTTCTCCTGCAACCCTTTCCCTTTGTGCTAGATGAACGAACGTCTCTCCACATGCTCAGTTCTGAGAGATAAGTGTGTGTGAAAGCCGTCCTTCACCTAGCTTGTTGGGAACACAAAGTTTCTCTTCAGTTGCAAACTCCACACCATTCATATATATGGGGAGGTACTAGCTCCAACTCGGTTTTACAGTGAAAACTGCAGGAACTTCAAACCGGCACTAGGAAACAGACTGAGAAACCAGAGTAAAAGTTTCTCCTGCAACCCGTTCCCTTTGTGCTAGATGAACGAACGTCTCTCCACATGCTCAGTTCTGAGAGATAAGTCTGTGTGGAAGTCGTCCTTCACCTAGGATGTTGGGAACACAAAGTTTCTCTTCAGTAGCAAAATCCACTCAATACATATATATGGGAGGTACTAACTCCAAATCGGTTTTACAGTGAAAACTGCAGGAACTTCAAACCGTCACTAGGAAACATACTGTGAAACCAGAGTAAATGTTTCTCCTGCAAAACGTTCCCTTTGTGCTAGATGAACGAACGTCTCTCCACATGCTCGGTTCTGAGAGATAATTGTGTGTGAAAGCCGTCCTTCACGTAGCTTGCTGGGAACACAAAGTTTCTCTTCAGTTTCAAACTCCATACCATACATATATATATGGGTAGGTACTAGCTCCAACTCGGTTTTACAGTGAAAACTGCAGGAACTTCAAACCGGCACTAGGAAACAGACTGAGAAACCAGAGTAAACGTTTCTCCTGCAACCAGTTATCTTTGTGCTAGATGAACGAACGTCTCTCCACATGCTCAGTTCTGACAGATAAGTGTGTGTTAAAGCCGTCCTTCACCTAGCTTGTTGGGAACACAAAGTTTCTCTTCAGTTGCAAACTCCACTCCATACATATATATGGGGAGGTACTAGCTCCAACTCGTTTTTACAGTGAAAACTGCAGGAACTTCAAACCGGCACTAGGAAACAGACTGAGAAACCAGAGTAAAAGTTTCTCCTGCACCCCGTTCCCTTTGTGCTAGATGAACGAACGTCTCTCCACATGCTCAGTTCTGAGAGATAAGTGTGTGTGAAAGCCGTCCTTCAACTAGCTTGTTGGGAACACATAGTTCCTCTTCAGTTGCAAACTCCACTCCATACATATATATGGGTAGGTACTAGCTCCAACTAGGTTTTACAATGAAAATTGCAGGAACTTCAAACCGGCACTAGGAAACAGACTGAGAAACCAGAGTAAAAGTTTCTCCTGCAACCCGTTCCCTTTGTGCTAGATGAACGAACGTCTCTCCACATGCTCAGTTCTGAGAGATAAGTGTGTGTGGAAGCCGTCCTTCACCTAGCTTGTTGGTAACACAAAGTTTCTCTTCAGATGCAAACTCCACTCCTTAAATATATATGGGGAGGTCAAGCTTCAACTCGGTTTTACAGTGAAAACTGCAGGAACTTCAAACCGGCAATAGGAAACAGACTGAGAAACCAGAGTAAAAGTTTCTACTGCAAACCGTTCCCTTTGTGCTAGATGAACGAACGTCTCTCCACATGCTCAGTTCTGAGAGAAAAGCGTGTGTGAAAGCCTTCCTTCACCTAGCTTGTTGGGAACACAAAATTTCTCTTCAGTTGTAAACTCCACTCCATACATATATATGGGGAGGTACTATCTCCAACTCGGTTTTACAGTGAAAACTGCAGGATCTTCAAACCGGCACTAGGAAACACCTGAGAAACCAGAGTAAAAGTTTCTCCTGCAACCCGTTCCCTTTGTGCTAGATGAACGAACGTCTCTCCACATGCTCAGCTCTGAGAGATAAGTGTGTGTGAAAGCCTTCCTTCACCTAGCTTGTTGGGAACACAAAATTTCTCTTCAGTTGCAAACTCCACTCCATACATATATATAGGGAGGTACTAGCTCCAACTCGGTTTTACAGTGAAAACTGCAGGAACTTCAAACCGGCACTAGTAAACAGACTGAGAAACCAGAGTAAATGTTTCACCTGCAACCAGTTCCCTTTATGCTAGATGAACGAACGTCTCTCCACATGCTCAGTTCTGACAGATAAGTGTGTGTTAAAGCCGTCCTTAACCTAGCTTGTTGGGAACACAAAGTTTCTCTTCAGTTGCAAACGCCATTCCATACATATATATGGGGAGGTACAAGCTCCAACTCGGTTTTACAGTGAAAACTGAAGGAACTTCAAAACGGCACTAGGAAACAGACTGAGAAAGCAGAGTAAAAGTTTCTCCTGCAATCCGTTCCCTTTGTGCTAGATGAACGAACGTCTCTCCACATGCTCAGTTCTGAGAGATAAGTGTGTGTGAAAGCCGTCCTTCACCTAGCTTGTTGGGAACACAAAGTTTCTCTTCAGTTGCAAACTCCACACCATTCATATATATGGGGAGGTACTAGCTCCAACTCGGTTTTACACTGAAAACTGCAGGAACTTCAAACCGGCACTAGGAAACAGACTTAGAAACCAGAGTAAAAGTTTCTCCTGCAACCCGTTCCCTTTGTGCTAGATGAACGAACGTCTCTCCACATGCTCAGTTCTGAGAGATAAGTGTGGGTGGAAGCCGTCCTTCACCTAGGTTGTTGGGAACACAAAGTTTCTCTTCAGAAGCAAAATCCACTCAATACATATATATGGGAGGTACTAACTCCAACTCGGTTTTACAGTGAAAACTGCAGGAACTTCAAACCGTCACTAGGAAACATACTGAGAAACCAGAGTAAATGTTTCTACTGCAACCCGTTCCCTTTGTGCTAGATGAACGAACGTCTCTCCACATGCTCAGTTCTGAGAGATAATTGTGTGTGAAAGCCGTCCTTCACCTAGCTTGTTGGGAACACAAAGTATCTCTTCAGTTTCAAACTACATACCATACATATATATACGTGTAGGTACTAGCTCCAACTCGGTTTTACAGTAAAAACTGCAGGAACTTCAAACCGGCACTAGGAAACAGACTGAGAAACCAGAGTAAAAGTTTCTCCTGCAAACAGTTCCCTTTGTGCTAGATGAACGAACGTCTCTCCACATGCTCAGTTCTGAGAGATAAGTGTGTGTGAAAGCCGTCCTTCACCTAGCTTGTTGGGAACACAAAGTTTCTCTTCAGTTGCAAACTCCACTCCATACATATATATGGGGAGGTACTAGCTCCAACTCGGTTTTACAGTGAAAACTGCAGGAACTTCAAACCGGCACTAGGAAACATACTGAGAAACCAGAGAAAAGTTTCTACTGCAACACGTTCCCTTTGTGCTAGATGAACGAACGTCTCTCCACATGCTCAGTTCTGAGAGATAAGTGTGTGTGGAAGCCGTCCTTCACCTAGCTTGTTGGGAACACAAAGTTTCTCTTCAGTTGCAAACTCCACTCCATACATATATATGGGGATGTACTAGCTCCAACTCGGTTTTACAGTGAAAACTGCAGGAACTTCAAACCGGCACTAGGAAACAGACTGAGAAACCAGAGTAAAAGTTTCTCCTGCAACCCTTTCCCTTTGTGCTAGATGAACGAACGTCTCTCCACATGCTCAGTTCTGAGAGATAAGTGTGTGGGAAAGCCGTCCTTCACCTAGCTTGTTGGGAACACAAAGTTTCTCTTCAGTTGCAAACTCCACACCATTCATATATATGGGGAGGTACTAGCTCCAACTCGGTTTTACAGTGAAAACTGCAGGAACTTCAAACCGGCACTAGGAAACAGACTTAGAAACCAGAGTAAAAGTTTCTCCTGCAACCCGTTCCCTTTGTGCTAGATGAACTAACGTCTCTCCACATGCTCAGTTCTGAGAGATAAGTTTGTGTGGAAGCCGTCCTTCACCTAGGATGTTGGGAACACAAAGTTTCCCTTCAGTAGCAAAATCCACTCAATACATATATATGGGAGGTACTAACTCCAACTCGGTTTTACAGTGAAAACTGCAGGAACTTCAAACCGTCACTAGGAAACATACTGAGAAACCAGAGTAAATGTTTCTCCTGCAACCCGTTCCCTTTGTGCTAGATGAACGAACGTCTCTCCACATGCTTGGTTCTGAGAGATAATTGTGTGTGAAAGCCGTCCTTCACGTAGCTTGCTGGGAACACAAAGTTTCTCTTCAGTTTCAAACTCCATACCATACATATATATATGGGTAGGTACTAGCTCCAACTCGGTTTTACAGTGAAAACTGCAGGAACTTCAAACCGGCACTAGGAAAGAGACTGAGAAACCAGAGTAAACGTTTATCCTGCAACCACTTCCCTTTGTTCTAGATGAACGAACGTCTCTCCACATGCTCAGTTCTGAGAGATAAGTGTGTGTGAAAGCCGTCCTTCACCTAGCTTGTTGGGAACACAAAGTTTCTCTTCAGTTGCAATCTCCACTCCATACATATATATGGGGAGGTACGAGCTCCAACTCGGTTTTACAGTGAAAACTGCAGGAACTTCAAACCGGCACTAGGAAACAGACTGAGAAACCAGAGTAAAAGTTTCTCCTGCAATCCGTTCCCTTTGTGCTAGATGAACGAACGTCTCTCCACATGCTCAGTTCTGACAGATAAGTGTGTGTGAAAGCCGTACTTCACCTAGCTTGTTGGGAACACAAAGTTTCTCTTCAGTTGCAAACTCCACTCCATACATATATATGGGGAGGTACTAGCTCCAACTCGGTTTTACAGTGAAAACTGCAGGAACTTCAAACCGGCACTAGGAAACAGACTGAGAAACCAGAGTAAATGTTTCTCCTGCACCCCGTTCCCTTTGTGCTAGATGAACGAACGTCTCTCCACATGCTCAGTTCTGAGAGATAAGTGTGTGTGAAAGCCGTCCTTCAACTAGCTTGTTGGGAACACAAAGTTTCTCTTCAGTTGCAAAGTCCACTCCATACATATATATGGGGAGGTACTAGCTCCAACTCGATTTTACAGTGAAAACTGCAGGAACTTCAAACCGGCACTAGGAAACAGACTGAGAAACCAGAGTAAAAGTTTCTCCTGCAACCCGTTCCCTTTGTGCTAGATGAACGAACGTCTCTCCACATGCTCAGGCCTGAGAGATAAGTGTGTGTGGAAGCCATCCTTCACCTAGCTTGTTGGGAACACAAAGTTTCTCTTCAGATGCAAACTCCACTCCATACATATATATGGGGAGGTACTAGCTCCAACTCGGTTTTACAGTGAAAACTGCAGGAACTTCAAACCGGCACTAGGAAACAGACTGAGAAACCAGAGTAAAAGTTTCTCCTGCAACCCTTTACCTTTGTGCTAGATGAACGAACGTCTCTCCACATGCTCAATTCTGAGAGATAAGTGTGTGTGAAAGCCGTCCTTCACCTAGCTTGTTGGGAACACAAAGTTTCTCTTCAGTTGCAAACTCCATTCCATACATATATATGGGGAGGTACTAGCTCCAACTCGGTTTTACAGTGAAAACTGCAGGAACTTCAAACCGGCACTAGGAAACAGACTGAGAAACCAGAGTAAAAGTTTCTCCTGCAACCCGTTCCCTTTGTGCTAGATGAAGGAACGTCTCTCCACATGCTCAGTTCTGAGAGATAAGTGTGTGTGAAAGCCGTCTTTCACCTAGCTTGTTGGGAACACAAAGTTTCTCTTCAGTTGCAAACTCCACTCCATATATATATATTGGGAGGTACAAGCTCCAACACGGTTTTACAGTGAAAACTGCAGGAACTTCAAACCGGCACTAGGAAACAGACTGAGAAACCAGAGTAAAGTTTCTCCTGCAACCCGTTCCCTTTGTGCTAGATGAACGAACGTCTCTCCACATGCTCAGTTCTGAGAGATAAATGTGTGTGAAAGCCGTCCTTCACCTAGCTTTTTGGGAACACAAAGTTTCTCTTCAATTGCAAACTCCACTCCATACATATATATGGGGAGGTACTAGCTGCAACGCGGTTTTACTTTGAAAACTGCAGGAACTTCAAACCGGCACTAGGAAACAGACTGAGGAAACAGAGTAAAAGTTTCTCCTGCAACCCGTTCCCTTTGTGCTAGATGAACGTACGTCTCTCCACATGCTCAGTTCTGAGAGATAAGTGAGTGTGAAAGCCGTCCTTCACCTAGCTTGTTGGGAACACAAAGTTTCTTTTCAGTTGCAAACTCCACTCCATACATATATATGGGGAGGTACAAGCTCCAACACGGTTTTACTGTGAAAACTGCAGGAACTTAAAACAGGCACTAGGAAACATACTGAGAAACCAGAGTAAATTTGTACAGCATCCCGTTCCCTTTGTGCTAGATGAACGAACGTCTCTCCACATGCTCAGTTCTGAGAGATAAGTGTGTGTGAATGCCGTCCTTCACATACCTTGTAGGGAACACAAAGATTCTCTTCAGTTGCAAACTCCACTCCATACATATATATGGGGAGGTACTAGCTCCAACTCGGTTTTACAGTGAAAACTGCAGGAACTTCAAACCGGCACTAGGAAACAGACTGAGGAACCAGAGAAAAAGTTTCTCCTGCAACCCGTTCCCTTTTTGCTAGATGAACGAACGTCTCTCCACATGCTCTGTTCTGAGAGATAAGTGAGTGTGAAAGCCGTCCTTCACCTAGCTTGTTGGGAACACAAAGTTTCTCTTCAGTTGCAAACTCCACTCAATACATATATATGGGGAGGTATTAGCTCCAACTCGGTTTTACAGTTAAAACTGCAGGAACTTCAAACCGGCACTAGGAAACATACTGAGAAACCAGAGTAAAATTTGTCCAGCATCCCGTTCCCTTTGTGCTAGATGAACGAACGTCTCTCCACATGCTCAGTTCTGAGAGATAAGTGTGAGTGAAAGCCGTCCTTCACATACCTTGTTGGGAACACAAAGTTTCTCTTCAGTTGCAAACTCCACTCCATAAATATATATAGGGAGGTACTAGCTCCAACTCGGTTTTACAGTGAAAACTGCAGGAACTTCAAACCGGCACTAGGAAACAGACTGAGGAAACAGAGTAAAAGTTTCTCCTGCAACCCGTTCCCTTTGTGCTAGATGAACGTACGTCTCTCCACATGCTCAGTTCTGAGAGATAAGTGATTGTGAAAGCCGTCCTTCACCTAGCTTGTTGGGAACACAAAGTTTCTTTTCAGTTGCAAACTCCACTCCATACATATATATGGGGAGGTACAAGCTCCAACACGGTTTTACTGTGAAAACTGCAGGAACTTAAAACAGGCACTAGGAAACATACTGAGAAACCAGAGTAAAATTTTTACTGCATCCCGTTCCCTTTGTGCTAGATGAACGAACGTCTCTCCACATGCTCAGTTCTGAGAGATAAGTGTGTGTGAATGCCGTCCTTCACATACCTTGTAGGGAACACAAAGATTCTCTTCAGTTGCAAACTCCACTCCATACATATATAAGGGGAGGTACTAGCTCCAACTCGGTTTTACAGTGAAAACTGCAGGAACTTCAAACCGGCACTAGGAAACAGACTGAGGAACCAGAGAAAAAGTTTCTCCTGCAACCCGTTCCCTTTTTGCTAGATGAACGAACGTCTCTCCACATGCTCTGTTCTGAGAGATAAGTGAGTGTGAAAGCCGTCCTTCACCTAGCTTGTTGGGAACACAAAGTTTCTCTTCAGTTGCAAACTCCACTCAATACATATATATGGGGAGGTATTAGCTCCAACTCGGTTTTACAGTTAAAACTGCAGGAACTTCAAACCGGCACTAGGAAACATACTGAGAAACCAGAGTAAAATTTGTCCAGCATCCCGTTCCCTTTGTGCTAGATGAACGAACGTCTCTCCACATGCTCAGTTCTGAGAGATAAGTGTGAGTGAAAGCCGTCCTTCACATACCTTGTTGGGAACACAAAGTTTCTCTTCAGTTGCAAACTCCACTCCATAAATATATATGGGGAGGTACTAGCTCCAACTCGGTTTTACAGTGAAAACTGCAGGAACTTCAAACCGGCACTAGGAAACAGACTGAGAAACCAGAGTAAAAGTTTCTCCTGCACCCCGTTCCCTTTGTGCTAGATGAACGAACGTCTCTACACATGCTCAGTTCTAAGAGATATGTGTGTGTGAAAGCCGTCCTTCACCTAGCTTGTTGGGAACACAAAGTTTCTCTTCAGTTGCAAACTCCACTCCATACATATATATGGGTAGGTACTAGCTCCAACTCGGTTTTACAGTGAAAACTGCAGGAACTTCAAACCGGCACTAGGAAACAGACTGAGAAACCAGAGTAAAAGTTTCTCCTGCAACCCGTTCCCTTTGTGCTAGATGAACGAACGTCTCTCCACATGCTCAGTTCTGAGAGATAAGTTTTTGTGAAAGCCGTCTTTCACCTAGCTTGTTGGGAACACAAAGTTTCTCTTCAGTTGCAAACTCCACTCCATATATATATATTGGGAGGTACAAGCTCCAACTCGGTTTTACAGTGAAAACTGCAGGAACTTCAAACAGGCACTAGGAAACAGACAGAGAAACCAGAGTAAAAGTTTCTCCTGCAACCCGTTCCCTTTGTGCTAGATGAACGAACGTCTCTCCACATGCTCAGTTCTGAGAGAAAAGTGTGTGTGGAAGCCTTCCTTCACCTAGCTTGTTGGGAACACAAAGTTTCTTTTCAGTTGCAAACTCCACTCCATACATATATATGGGGAGGTACTAGCTCCAACTCGGTTTTACAGTGAAAACTGCAGGAACTAAACCCGGCAGTAGGAAACACACTGAGAAACCAGAGTAAAAGTTTCCCCTGCAAACCGTTCCCTTTGTGATAGATGAACGAACGTCTCTCCACATGCTCAGTTCTGAGAGATAAGTGTGTGTGAAAGCCGTCTTTCACCTAGCTTGTTGGGAACACAAAGTTTCTCTTCAATTGCAAACTCCACTCCATACATATATATGGGGAGGTACTAGCTCCAACGCGGTTTTACTTTGAAAACTGCAGGAACTTCAAACCGGCACTAGGAAACAGACTGAGGAAACAGAGTAAAAGTTTCTCCTGCAACCCGTTCCCTTTGTGCTAGATGAACGAACGTCTCTCCACATGCTCAGTTCTGAGAGATAATTGAGTGTGAAAGCCGTCCTTCACCTAGCTTGTTGGGAACACAAAGATTCTTTTCAGTTGCAAACTCCACTCCATACATATATATGGGGAGGTACAAGCTCCAACACGGTTTTACAGTGAAAACTGCAGGAACTTCAAACCGGCACTAGGAAACAGACTGAGAAACCAGAGTAAAATTTTCTCCTGCAAACCGTTCACTTTGTGCTAGATGAACGAACCTCTCTCCACATGCTCAGTTCTGAGAGATAAGTGTGCGTGAAAGCCGTCCTTCACATAGCTTGTTGGGAACACAAAGTTTCTCTTCAAATGAAAACTCCACTCCATACATAAATATGGGGAGGTACTAGCTCCAACACGGTTTTAAAGTGAAAACTGCAGGAACTTCAAACCGGCCCTAGGAAACAGACTGAGGAACCAGAGTAAAAGTTTCTCCTGCAACCCGTTCCCTTTTTGCTAGATGAACGAACGTCTCTCCACATGCTCAGTTCTGAGAGATAAGTGTGTGTGAAAGCCGTCCTTCACATACCTTGTTGGGAATACAAAGTTTCTCTTCAGTTGCAAACTCCACTCCATACATATATATGGGGAGGTACTAGCTCCAACTCGGTTTTACAGTGAAAACTGCAGGAACTTCAAACCGGCACTAGGAAACAGACTGAGAAACCAGAGTAAAGTTTCTCCTGCAACCCGTTCCCTTTGTGCTAGATGAACGAACGTCTCTCCACATGCTCAGTTCTGAGAGATAAGTGTGTGTGAAAGCCGTCCTTCACCTAGCTTTTTGGGAACACAAAGTTTCTCTTCAATTGCAAACTCCACTCCATACATATATATGGGGAGGTACTAGCTGCAACGCGGTTTTACCTTGAAAACTGCAGGAACTTCAAACCGGCACTAGGAAACAGACTGAGGAAACAGAGTAAAAGTTTCTCCTGCAACCCGTTCCCTTTGTGCTAGATGAACGTACGTCTCTCCACATGCTCAGTTCTGAGAGATAAGTGAGTGTGAAAGCCGTCCTTCACCTAGCTTGTTGGGAACACAAAGTTTCTTTTCAGTTGCAAACTCCACTCCATACATATATATGGGGAGGAACAAGCTCCAACACGGTTTTACTGTGAAAACTGCAGGAACTTAAAACCGGCACTAGGAAACATACTGAGAAACCAGAGTAAAATTTGTACAGCATCCCGTTCCCTTTGTGCTAGATGAACGAACGTCTCTCCACATGCTCAGTTCTGAGAGATAAGTGTGTGTGAAAGCCGTCCTTCACATACCTTGTAGGGAACACAAAGATTCTCTTCAGTTGCAAACTCCACTCCATACATATATATGGGGAGGTACTAGCTCCAACTCGGTTTTACAGTGAAAACTGCAGGAACTTCAAACCGGCACTAGGAAACAGACTGAGGAACCAGAGAAAAAGTTTCTCCTGCAACCCGTTCCCTTTTTGCTAGATGAACGAACGTCTCTCCACATGCTCTGTTCTGAGAGATAAGTGAGTGTGAAAGCCGTCCTTCACATAGCTTGTTGGGAACACAAAGTTTCTCTTCAGTTGCAAACTCCACTCAATACATATATATGGGGAGGTATTAGCTCCAACTCGGTTTTACAGTTAAAACTGCAGGAACTTCAAACCGGCACTAGGAAACATACTGAGAAACCAGAGTAAAATTTGTCCAGCATCCCGTTCCCTTTGTGCTAGATGAACGAACGTCTCTCCACATGCTCAGTTCTGAGAGATAAGTGTGAGTGAAAGCCGTCCTTCACATACTTTGTTGGGAACACAAAGTTTCTCTTCAGTTGCAAACTCCACTCCATAAATATATATGGGGAGGTACTAGCTCCAACTCGGTTTTACAGTGAAAACTGCAGGAACTTCAAACCGGCACTAGGAAACAGACTGAGAAACCAGAGTAAAAGTTTCTCCTGCACCCCGTTCCCTTTGTGCTAGATGAACGAACGTCTCTACACATGCTCAGTTCTGAGAGATATGTGTGTGTGAAAGCCGTCCTTCACCTAGCTTGTTGGGAACACAAAGTTTCTCTTCAGTTGCAAACTCCACTCCATACATATATATGGGTAGGTACTAGCTCCAACTCGGTTTTACAGTGAAAACTGCAGGAACTTCAAACCGGCACTAGGAAACAGACTGAGAAACCAGAGTAAAAGTTTCTCCTGCAACCCGTTCCCTTTGTGCTAGATGAACGAACGTCTCTCCACATGCTCAGTTCTGAGAGATAAGTTTTTGTGAAAGCCGTCTTTCAACTAGCTTGTTGGGAACACAAAGTTTCTCTTCAGTTGCAAACTCCACTCCATATATATATATTGGGAGGTACAAGCTCCAACTCGGTTTTACAGTGAAAACTGCAGGAACTTCAAACCGGCACTAGGAAACAGACAGAGAAACCAGAGTAAAAGTTTCTCCTGCAACCCGTTCCCTTTGTGCTAGATGAACGAACGTCTCTCCACATGCTCAGTTCTGAGAGAAAAGTGTGTGTGGAAGCCTTCCTTCACCTAGCTTGTTGGGAACACAAAGTTTCTTTTCAGTTGCAAACTCCACTCCATACATATATATGGGGAGGTACTAGCTCCAACTCGGTTTTACAGTGAAAACTGCAGGAACTTCAAACCGGCACTAGGAAACAGACTGAGAAACCAGAGAAAAAGTTTCCCCTGCAATCCGTTCCCTTTGTGATAGATGAACGAACGTCTCTCCACATGCTCAGTTCTGAGAGATAAGTGTGTGTGAAAGCCGTCTTTCACCTAGCTTGTTGGGAACACAAAGTTTCTCTTCAATTGCAAACTCCACTCCATACATATATATGGGGAGGTACTAGCTCCAACGCGGTTTTACTTTGAAAACTGCAGGAACTTCAAACCGGCACTAGGAAACAGACTGAGGAAACAGAGTAAAAGTTTCTCCTGCAACCTGTTCCCTTTGTGCTAGATGAACGAACGTCTCTCCACATGCTCAGTTCTGAGAGATAAGTGAGTGTGAAAGCCGTCCTTCACCTAGCTTGTTGGGAACACAAAGATTCTTTTCAGTTGCAAACTCCACTCCATACATATATATGGGGAGGTACAAGCTCCAACACGGTTTTACAGTGAAAACTGCAGGAACTTCAAACCGGCACTAGGAAACAGACTGAGAAACCAGAGTAAAATTTTCTCCTGCAAACCGTTCACTTTGTGCTAGATGAACGAACCTCTCTCCACATGCTCGGTTCTGAGAGATAAGTGTGCGTGAAAGCCGTCCTTCACATAGCTTGTTGGGAACACAAAGTTTCTCTTCAAATGAAAACTCCACTCCATACATATATATGGGGAGGTACTAGCTCCAACTCGGTTTTAAAGTGAAAACTGCAGGAACTTCAAACCGGCCCTAGGAAACAGACTGAGGAACCAGAGTAAAAGTTTCTCCTGCAACCCGTTCCCTTTTTGCTAGATGAACGAACGTCTCTCCACATGCTCAGTTCTGAGAGATAAGTGTGTGTGAAAGCCGCCCTTCACATACCTTGTTGGGAATACAAAGTTTCTCTTCAGTTGCAAACTCCACTCCATACATATATATGGGGAGGTACTAGCTCCAACTCGGTTTTACAGTGAAAACTGCAGGAACTTCAAACCGGCACTAGGAAACAGACTGAGAAACCAGAGTAAAATTTTCTCCTGCAACCCGTTCCCTTTGTGCTAGATGAACGAACGTCTCTCCACATGCTCAGTTCTGAGAGATAAGTGTGTGTGAAAGCCGTCCTTCACCTAGCTTTTTGGGAACACAAAGTTTCTCTTCAATTGCAAACTCCACTCCATACATATATATGGGGAGGTACTAGCTGCAACGCGGTTTTACTTTGAAAACTGCAGGAACTTCAAACCGGCACTAGGAAACACACTGAGGAAACAGAGTAAAAGTTTCTCCTGCAACCCGTTCCCTTTGTGCTAGATGAACGTACGTCTCTCCACATGCTCAGTTCTGAGAGATAAGTGAGTGTGAAAGCCGTCCTTCACCTAGCTTGTTGGGAACACAAAGTTTCTTTTCAGTTGCAAACTCCACTCCATACATATATATGGGGAGGTACAAGCTCCAACACGGTTTTACTGTGAAAACTGCAGGAACTTCAAACCGGCACTAGGAATCAGACTGAGAAACCAGAGTAAAATTTTCTCCTGCAAACCGTTCCCTTTTTGCTAGATGAACGAACCTCTCTCCACATGCTCAGTTCTGAGAGATAAGTGTGTGTGAAAGCCGTCCTTCACATAGCTTGTTGGGAACACAAAGTTTCTCTTCAAATGAAAACTCCACTCCATACATATATATGGGTAGGTACTAGCTCCAACTCGGTTTTACAGTGAAAACTGCAGGAATTTCAAACAGGCACTAGGAAACAGACTGAGGAAGCAGAGTAAAAGTTTCTCCTGCAACCGGTTCCCTTTTTGCTAGATGAACGATCGTTTCTCCACATGCTCAGTTCTGAGAGATAAGTGAGAGTGAAAGCCGTCCTTCACCTAGCTTGTTGGGAACACAAAGTTTCTCTTCAGTTGCAAACTCCACTCAATACATATATATGGGGAGGTATTAGCTCCAACTCGGTTTTACAGTTAAAACTGCAGGAACTTAAAACCGGCACTAGGAAACATACTGAGAAACCAGAGTAAAATTTGTCCAGCATCTCGTTCCCTTTGTGCTAGATGAACGAACGTCTCTCCACATGCTCAGTTCTGAGAGATAAGTGTGTGTGAAAGCCGTCCTTCACATACCTTGTAGGGAACACAAAGATTCTCTTCAGTTGCAAACTCCACTCCATACATATATATGGGGAGGTACTAGCTCCAACTCGGTTTTACAGTGAAAACTGCAGGAACTTCAACCCGGCAGTAGGAAACACACTGAGAAACCAGAGTAAAAGTTTCCCCTGCAAACCGTTCCCTTTGTGATAGATGAACGAACGTCTCTCCACATGCTCAGTTCTGAGAGATAAGTGTGTGTGAAAGCCGTCTTTCACCTAGCTTGTTGGGAACACAAAGTTTCTCTTCAATTGCAAACTCCACTCCATACATATATATGGGGAGGTACTAGCTCCAACGCGGTTTTACTTTGAAAACTGCAGGAACTTCAAACCGGCACTAGGAAACAGACTGAGGAAACAGAGTAAAAGTTTCTCCTGCAACCCGTTCCCTTTGTGCTAGATGAACGAACGTCTCTCCACATGCTCAGTTCTGAGAGATAATTGAGTGTGAAAGCCGTCCTTCACCTAGCTTGTTGGGAACACAAAGATTCTTTTCAGTTGCAAACTCCACTCCATACATATATATGGGGAGGTACAAGCTCCAACACGGTTTTACAGTGAAAACTGCAGGAACTTCAAACCGGCACTAGGAAACAGACTGAGAAACCAGAGTAAAATTTTCTCCTGCAAACCGTTCACTTTGTGCTAGATGAACGAACCTCTCTCCACATGCTCAGTTCTGAGAGATAAGTGTGCGTGAAAGCCGTCCTTCACATAGCTTGTTGGGAACACAAAGTTTCTCTTCAAATGAAAACTCCACTCCATACATAAATATGGGGAGGTACTAGCTCCAACACGGTTTTAAAGTGAAAACTGCAGGAACTTCAAACCGGCCCTAGGAAACAGACTGAGGAACCAGAGTAAAAGTTTCTCCTGCAACCCGTTCCCTTTTTGCTAGATGAACGAACGTCTCTCCACATGCTCAGTTCTGAGAGATAAGTGTGTGTGAAAGCCGTCCTTCACATACCTTGTTGGGAATACAAAGTTTCTCTTCAGTTGCAAACTCCACTCCATACATATATATGGGGAGGTACTAGCTCCAACTCGGTTTTACAGTGAAAACTGCAGGAACTTCAAACCGGCACTAGGAAACAGACTGAGAAACCAGAGTAAAGTTTCTCCTGCAACCCGTTCCCTTTGTGCTAGATGAACGAACGTCTCTCCACATGCTCAGTTCTGAGAGATAAGTGTGTGTGAAAGCCGTCCTTCACCTAGCTTTTTGGGAACACAAAGTTTCTCTTCAATTGCAAACTCCACTCCTTACATATATATGGGGAGGTACTAGCTGCAACGCGGTTTTACTTTGAAAACTGCAGGAACTTCAAACCGGCACTAGGAAACAGACTGAGGAAACAGAGTAAAAGTTTCTCCTGCAACCCGTTCCCTTTGTGCTAGATGAACGTACGTCTCTCCACATGCTCAGTTCTGAGAGATAAGTGAGTGTGAAAGCCGTCCTTCACCTAGCTTGTTGGGAACACAAAGTTTCTTTTCAGTTGCAAACTCCACTCCATACATATATATGGGGAGGAACAAGCTCCAACACGGTTTTACTGTGAAAACTGCAGGAACTTAAAACCGGCACTAGGAAACATACTGAGAAACCAGAGTAAAATTTGTACAGCATCCCGTTCCCTTTGTGCTAGATGAACGAACGTCTCTCCACATGCTCAGTTCTGAGAGATAAGTGTGTGTGAAAGCCGTCCTTCACATACCTTGTAGGGAACACAAAGATTCTCTTCAGTTGCAAACTCCACTCCATACATATATATGGGGAGGTACTAGCTCCAACTCGGTTTTACAGTGAAAACTGCAGGAACTTCAAACCGGCACTAGGAAACAGACTGAGGAACCAGAGAAAAAGTTTCTCCTGCAACCCGTTCCCTTTTTGCTAGATGAACGAACGTCTCTCCACATGCTCTGTTCTGAGAGATAAGTGAGTGTGAAAGCCGTCCTTCACATAGCTTGTTGGGAACACAAAGTTTCTCTTCAGTTGCAAACTCCACTCAATACATATATATGGGGAGGTATTAGCTCCAACTCGGTTTTACAGTTAAAACTGCAGGAACTTCAAACCGGCACTAGGAAACATACTGAGAAACCAGAGTAAAATTTGTCCAGCATCCCGTTCCCTTTGTGCTAGATGAACGAACGTCTCTCCACATGCTCAGTTCTGAGAGATAAGTGTGAGTGAAAGCCGTCCTTCACATACTTTGTTGGGAACACAAAGTTTCTCTTCAGTTGCAAACTCCACTCCATAAATATATATGGGGAGGTACTAGCTCCAACTCGGTTTTACAGTGAAAACTGCAGGAACTTCAAACCGGCACTAGGAAACAGACTGAGAAACCAGAGTAAAAGTTTCTCCTGCACCCCGTTCCCTTTGTGCTAGATGAACGAACGTCTCTACACATGCTCAGTTCTGAGAGATATGTGTGTGTGAAAGCCGTCCTTCACCTAGCTTGTTGGGAACACAAAGTTTCTCTTCAGTTGCAAACTCCACTCCATACATATATATGGGTAGGTACTAGCTCCAACTCGGTTTTACAGTGAAAACTGCAGGAACTTCAAACCGGCACTAGGAAACAGACTGAGAAACCAGAGTAAAAGTTTCTCCTGCAACCCGTTCCCTTTGTGCTAGATGAACGAACGTCTCTCCACATGCTCAGTTCTGAGAGATAAGTTTTTGTGAAAGCCGTCTTTCAACTAGCTTGTTGGGAACACAAAGTTTCTCTTCAGTTGCAAACTCCACTCCATATATATATATTGGGAGGTACAAGCTCCAACTCGGTTTTACAGTGAAAACTGCAGGAACTTCAAACCGGCACTAGGAAACAGACAGAGAAACCAGAGTAAAAGTTTCTCCTGCAACCCGTTCCCTTTGTGCTAGATGAACGAACGTCTCTCCACATGCTCAGTTCTGAGAGAAAAGTGTGTGTGGAAGCCTTCCTTCACCTAGCTTGTTGGGAACACAAAGTTTCTTTTCAGTTGCAAACTCCACTCCATACATATATATGGGGAGGTACTAGCTCCAACTCGGTTTTACAGTGAAAACTGCAGGAACTTCAAACCGGCACTAGGAAACAGACTGAGAAACCAGAGAAAAAGTTTCCCCTGCAAACCGTTCCCTTTGTGATAGATGAACGAACGTCTCTCCACATGCTCAGTTCTGAGAGATAAGTGTGTTTGAAAGCCGTCTTTCACCTAGCTTGTTGGGAACACAAAGTTTCTCTTCAATTGCAAACTCCACTCCATACATATATATGGGGAGGTACTAGCTCCAACGCGGTTTTACTTTGAAAACTGCAGGAACTTCAAACCGGCACTAGGAAACAGACTGAGGAAACAGAGTAAAAGTTTCTCCTGCAACCTGTTCCCTTTGTGCTAGATGAACGAACGTCTCTCCACATGCTCAGTTCTGAGAGATAAGTGAGTGTGAAAGCCGTCCTTCACCTAGCTTGTTGGGAACACAAAGATTCTTTTCAGTTGCAAACTCCACTCCATACATATATATGGGGAGGTACAAGCTCCAACACGGTTTTACAGTGAAAACTGCAGGAACTTCAAACCGGCACTAGGAAACAGACTGAGAAACCAGAGTAAAATTTTCTCCTGCAAACCGTTCACTTTGTGCTAGATGAACGAACCTCTCTCCACATGCTCGGTTCTGAGAGATAAGTGTGCGTGAAAGCCGTCCTTCACATAGCTTGTTGGGAACACAAAGTTTCTCTTCAAATGAAAACTCCACTCCATACATATATATGGGGAGGTACTAGCTCCAACTCGGTTTTAAAGTGAAAACTGCAGGAACTTCAAACCGGCCCTAGGAAACAGACTGAGGAACCAGAGTAAAAGTTTCTCCTGCAACCCGTTCCCTTTTTGCTAGATGAACGAACGTCTCTCCACATGCTCAGTTCTGAGAGATAAGTGTGTGTGAAAGCCGCCCTTCACATACCTTGTTGGGAATACAAAGTTTCTCTTCAGTTGCAAACTCCACTCCATACATATATATGGGGAGGTACTAGCTCCAACTCGGTTTTACAGTGAAAACTGCAGGAATTTCAAACAGGCACTAGGAAACAGACTGAGGAAGCAGAGTAAAAGTTTCTCCTGCAACCGGTTCCCTTTTTGCTAGATGAACGATCGTTTCTCCACATGCTCAGTTCTGAGAGATAAGTGAGAGTGAAAGCCGTCCTTCACCTAGCTTGTTGGGAACACAAAGTTTCTCTTCAGTTGCAAACTCCACTCAATACATATATATGGGGAGGTATTAGCTCCAACTCGGTTTTACAGTTAAAACTGCAGGAACTTAAAACCGGCACTAGGAAACATACTGAGAAACCAGAGTAAAATTTGTCCAGCATCTCGTTCCCTTTGTGCTAGATGAACGAACGTCTCTCCACATGCTCAGTTCTGAGAGATAAGTGTGTGTGAAAGCCGTCCTTCACATACCTTGTAGGGAACACAAAGATTCTCTTCAGTTGCAAACTCCACTCCATACATATATATGGGGAGGTACTAGCTCCAACTCGGTTTTACAGTGAAAACTGCAGGAACTTCAAACCTGCACTAGGAAACAGACTGAGGAACCAGAGAAAAAGTTTCTCCTGCAACCCGTTCCCTTTTTGCTAGATGAACGAACGTCTCTCCACATGCTCTGTTCTGAGAGATAATTGAGTGTGAAAGCCGTCCTTCAACTAGCTTGTTGGGAACACAAAGTTTCTCTTCAGTTGCAAACTCCACTCAATACATATATATGGGGAGGTATTAGCTCCAACTCGGTTTTACCGTTAAAACTGCAGGAAATTCAAACCGGCACTAGGAAACATACTGAGAAACCAGAGTAAAATTTGTCCAGCATTCCGTTCCCTTTGTGCTAGATGAACGAACGTCTCTCAACATGCTCAGTTCTGAGAGATAAGTGTGAGGGAAAGCCGTCCTTCACATACCTTGTTGGGAACACAAAGTTTCTCTTCAGTTGCAAACTCCACTCCATACATATATATATGGGGAGGTACTAGCTCCAACTCGGTTTTACAGTGAAAACTGCAGGAACTTCAAACCGGCACTAGGAAACATACTGAGAAACAAGAGCAAAAGTTTCCCTTACAATCCGTTCCATTTGTGCTAGATGAATGAATGTCTCGCCACATGGTCAATTCTGAGAGATAAGTTTGTGTGAAAGCCGTCCTTCACCTAGCTTGTTGGGAACACAAAGTTTCTCTTCAGTTGCAAACTCCACTCCATACATATATATGGGGAGGTACTAGCTCCAACTCGGTTTTACAGTGAAAACTGCAGGAACTTCAAACCGGCACTAGGAAACAGACTGAGAAACCAGAGTAAAAGTTTCCCCTGCAAACCGTTCCTTTTGTGCTAGATGAACGAACGTCTCTCCACATGCTCAGTTCTGAGAGATAAGTGTGTGTGAAAGCCGTCCTTCACCTAGCTTGTTGGGAACACAAAGTTTCTCTTATGTTGCAAACTCCACTCCATATATATATATGGGGAGGTACTAGCTCCAACTCGGTTTTACAGTGAAAACTGCAGGAACTTCAAACCGGCACTAGGAAACAGACTGAGAAACCAGAGTAAAAGTTTCTCCTACACCCCGTTCCCTTTGTGCTAGATGAACGAACGTCTCTCCACATGCTCAGTTCTGAGAGATATGTGTGTGTGAAAGCCGTCCTTCACCTAGCTTGTTGGGAACACAAAGTTTCTCTTCAGTTGCAAACTCCACTCCATACATATATATGGTGAGGTACTAGCTCCAACTCGGTTTTACAGTGAAAACTGCAGGAACTTCAAACCGGCACTAGGAAACAGACTGAGAAACCAGAGTAAATGTTTCTCCTGCAACCCGTTCCCTTGGTGCTAGATGAACGAACGTCTCTCCACATGCTCAGTTCTGAGAGATAAGTGTGTGTGAAAGCCGTCTTTCACCTAGCTTGTTGGGAACACAAAGTTTCTCTTCAGTTGCAAACTCCACTCCATATATATATATTGGGAGGTACAAGCTCCAACTCGGTTTTACAGTGAAAACTGCAGGAACTTCAAACCGGCACTAGGAAACAGACAGAGAAACCAGAGTAAAAGTTTCTCCTGCAACCCGTTCCCTTTGTGCTAGATGAACGAACGTCTCTCCACATGCTCAGTTCTGAGAGAAAAGTGTGTGTGGAAGCCTTCTTTCATCTAGCTTGTTGGGAACACAAAGTTTCTTTTCAGTTGCAAACTCCACTCAATACATATATATGGGGAGGTATTAGCTCCAACTCGGTTTTACCGTTAAAACTGCCGGAACTTAAAACCGGCACTAGGAAACATACTGAGAAACCAGAGTAAAATTTGTCCAGCATCCCGTTCCCTTTGTGCTAGATGAACGAACGTCTCTCCACATGCTCAGTTCTGAGAGATAAGTGTGTGTGAAAGCCGTCCTTTACATACCTTGTTGGGAACACAAAGTTTCTCTTCAGTTGCAAACTCCACTCCATACATATATATGGGGAGGTACTAGCTCCAACTCGGTTTTACAGTGAAAACTGCAGGAACTTCAAACCGGCACTAGGAAACAGACTGAGAAACAAGAGTAAAATTTTCTCCTGCAAACCGTTCCCTTTGTGCTAGATGAACGAACCTCTCTCCACATGCTCAGTTCTGAGAGATAAGTGTGTGTGAAAGCCGTCCTTCACATAGCTTGTTGGGTACACAAAGTTTCTCTTCAAATGAAAACTCCACTCCATACATATATATGGGGAGGTACTAGCTCCAACTCGGTTTTACAGTGAAAACTGCAGGAACTTCAAACCGGCACTAGGAAACAGACTGAGGAACCAGAGTAAATGTTTCTCCTGCCACCCGTTCATTTTTGCTAGATGAACGAACGTCTCTCCACATGCTCGGTTCTGAGAGATAAGTGAGTGTGAAAGCCGTCCTTCACCTAGCTTGTTGGGAACACAAAGTTTCTCTTCAGTTGCAAACTCCACTCAATACATATATATGGGGAGGTATTAGCTCCAACTCGGTTTTACCGTTAAAACTGCAGGAACTTAAAACCGGCACTAGGAAACATACTGAGAAATCAGAGTAAAATTTGTCCAGCATCCCGTTCCCTTTGTGCTAGATGAATGAACGTCTCTCCACATGCTCAGTTCTGAGAGATAAGTGTGTGTGAAAGCCGTCCTTCACATACCTTGTTGGGAACACAAAGTTTCTCTTCAGTTGCAAACTCCACTCCATAAATATATATGGGGAGGTACTAGCTCCAACTCTGTTTTACACTGAAAACTGCAGGAACTTCAAACCTGCACTAGGAAACAGACTGAGAAACCAGAGTAAAAGTTTCTCCTGCAACCCGTTCCCTTTGTTCTTGATGAACGAACGTCTCTCCACATGCTCAGTTCTGACAGTTAAGTGTGTGTGAAAGCCGTCCTTCACCTAGCTTTTTGGGAACACAAAGTTTCTCTTCAGTTGCAAACTCCAATCCATACATATATATGGGGAGGTACTAGCTCCAACTCGGTTTTACAGTGAAAACTGCAGGAACTTCAAACCAGCACTAGGAAACACACTGAGAAACCAGAGCAAATGTTTCCCTTAAAATCCGTTCCATTTGTGCTAGATGAACGAACGTCTCGCCACATGCTCAATTCTGAGAGATAAGTTTGTGTGAAAGCCGTCCTTCACCTAGCTTGTTGGGAACACAAAGTTTCTCTTCAGTTGCAAACGCCACTCCATACATATATATGGGGAAGTACTAGCTCCAACTCGGTTTTACAGTGAAAACTGCAGGAACTTCAAACCGGCACTAGGAAACATACTGAGAAACCAGAGTAAAAGTTTCTCCTGCAAACCGTTCCCTTTGTGCTAGATGAACGAACGTCTCTCCACATGCTCAGTTCTGAGAGATAAGTGTGTGTGAAAGCCGTCCTTCACCTAGCTTGTTGGGAACACAAAGTTTCTCTTCAGTTGCAATCTCCACTCCATACATATATATGGGGTGGTACGAGCTCCAACTCTGTTTTACAGTGAAAACTGCAGGAACTTCAAACCGGCACTAGGAAACAGACTGAGAAACCAGAGTAAAAGTTACACCTGCAACCCGTTCCCTTTGTGCTAGATGAACGAACGTCTATCCACATGCTCAGTTCTGACAGATAAGTGTGTGTGAAAGCCGTCCTTCACCTAGCTTGTTGGGAACACAAAGTTTCTCTTCAGTTGCAAACTCCACTCCATACATATATATGGGGAGATACTAGCTCCAACTCGGTTTTACAGTGAAAACTGCAGGAACTTCAAACCGGCACTAGGAAACAGACTGAGAATCCAGAGTAAAAGTTTCTCCTGCACCCCGTTCCCTTTGTGCTAGATGAACGAACTTCTCTCCACATGCTCAGTTCTGAGAGATAATTGTGTGTGAAAGCCGTCCTTCAAATAGCTTGTTGGGAACAAAAAGTTTCTCTTCAGTTGCAAACTCCACTCCATACATATATATGGGGAGGTACTAACTCCAACTCGGTTTTACAGTGAAAACTGCAGGAACTTCAAAACGGCACTAGGAAACAGACTGAGAAACCAGAGAAAAGTTTCTACTGCAACACGTTCCCTTTGTGCTAGATGAACGAACGTCTTTGCACATGCTCAGTTCTGAGAGATATGTGTGTGTGAAAGCCGTCCTTCACCTAGCTTGTTGGGAACACAAAGATTCTCTTCAGTTGCAAACTCCACTCCATACATATATATGGGGATGTACTAGCTCCAACTCGGTTTTACAGTGAAAACTGCAGGAACTTCAAACCGGCACTAGGAAACAGACTGAGAAACCAGAGTAAAAGTTTCACCTGCAACCCTTTCCCTTTGTGCTAGATGAACGAACGTCTCTCCACATGCTCAGTTCTGAGAGATAAGTGTGTGTGAAAGCCGTCCTTCACCTAGCTTGTTGGGAACACAAAGTTTCTCTTCAGTTGCAAACTCCACACCATTCATATATATGGGGAGGTACTAGCTCCAACTCTGTTTTACAGAGAAAACTGCAGGAACTTCAAACCGGCACTAGGAAACAGACTTAGAAACCAGAGTAAAAGTTTCTCCTGCAACCCGTTCCCTTTGTGCTAGATGAACGAACGTCTCTCCACATGCTCAGTTCTGAGAGATAAGTGTGTGTGGAAGCCGTCCTTCACCTAGGATGTTGGGAACACAAAGTTTCTCTTCAGTAGCAAAATCCACTCAATACATATATATGGGAGGTACTAACTCCAACTCGGTTTTACAGTGAAAACTGCAGGAACTTCAAACCGTCACTAGGAAACATACTGAGAAACCAGAGTAAATGTTTCACCTGCAAACCGTTCCCTTTGTGCTAGATGAACGAACGTCTCTCCACATGCTCGGTTCTGAGAGATAATTGTGTGTGAAAGTCGTCCTTCACGTAGCTTGTTGGGAACACAAAGTTTCTCTTCAGTTTCAAACTCCATACCATACATATATATATGGGTAGGTACTACCTCCAACTCGGTTTTACAGTGAAAACTGCAGGAAATTATAACCGGCACTAGGAAACAGACTGAGAAACCAGAGTAAACGTTTTTCCTGCAACCAGTTCCCTTTGTGCTAGATGAACGAACGTCTCTCCACATGCTCATTTCTGAGAGATAAGTGTGTGTGAAAGCCGTCCTTCACCTAGCTTGTTGGGAACACAAAGTTTCTCTTCAGTTGCAATCTCCACTCCATACATATATATGGGGAGGTACGAGCTCCAACTCGGTTTTACAGTGAAAACTGCAGGAACTTCAAACCGGCACTAGGAAACAGACTGAGAAACCAGAGTAAAAGTTTCTCCTGCAATCCGTTCCCTTTGTGCTAGATGAACGAACGTCTCTCCACATGCTCATTTCTGAGAGATAAGTGTGTGTGAAAGCCGTACTTCACCTAGCTTGTTGGGAACACAAAGTTTCTCTTCAGTTGCAAACTCCACTCCATACATATATATGGGGAGGTACTAGCTCCAACTCGGTTTTACAGTGAAAACTGCAGGAACTTCAAACCGGCACTAGGAAACAGACTGAGAAACCAGAGTAAATGTTTCTCCTGCACCCCGTTCCCTTTGTGCTAGATGAACGAACGTCTCTCCACATGCTCAGTTCTGAGAGATATGTGTGTGTGAAAGCCGCCCTTCAACTAGCTTGTTGGGAACACAAAGTTTCTCTTCAGTAGCAAACTCCACTCCATACATATATATGGGGAGGTACTAGCTCCAACTCGGTTTTACAGTGAAAACTGCAGGAACTTCAAACCGGCACTAGGAAACAGACTGAGAAACCAGAGTAAAAGTTTCTCCAGCAACCCGTTCCCTTTGTGCTAGATGAACGAACGTCTCTCCACATGCTCAGTTCTGAGAGATAAGTGTGTGTGGAAGCCATCCTTCACCTAGCTTGTTGGGAACACAAAGTTTCTCTTCAGATGCAAACTCCACTCCATACATATATATGGGGAGGTACTATCTCCAACTCGGTTTTACAGTGAAAACTGCAGGAACTTCAAACCGGCACTAGGAAACAGACTGAGAAACCAGAGAAAAAGTTTCTCCTGCAACCCTTTCCCTTTGTGCTAGATGAACGAACGTCTCTCCACATGCTCAATTCTGAGAGATAAGTGTGTGTGAAAGCCGTCTTTCACCTAGCTTGTTGGGAACACAATGTTTCTCTTCAGTTGCAAACTCCACTCCATATATATATATTGGGAGGTACAAGCTCCAACTCGGTTTTACAGTGAAAACTGCAGGAACTTCAAACCGGCACTAGGAAACAGACTGAGAAACCAGAGTAAAAGTTTCTCCTGCAACCCGTTCCGTTTGTGCTAGATGAACGAACGTCTCTCCACATGCTCAGTTCTGAGAGATAAGTGTGTGTGGAAGCCGTCCTTCACCTAGCTTGTTGGGAACACAAAGTTTCTTTTCAGTTGCAAACTCCAATCCATACATATATATGGGGAGGTACTAGCTCCAACTCGGTTTTACAGTGAAAACTGCAGGAACTTCAAACCGGCAGTAGGAAAAACACTGAGAAACCAGAGTAAATGTTTCTCCTGCAACCCGTTCCCTTTGTGATAGATGAACGAAGGTCTCTCCACATGCTCAGTTCTGAGAGATAAGTGTGTGTGAAAGCCGTCCTTCACCTAGCATTTTGGGAACACAATGTATCTCTTCAATTGCAAACTCCACTCCTTACATATATATGGGGAGGTACTAGCAGCAACGCGGTTTTACTTTGAAAACTGCAGGAACTTCAAACCGGCACTAGGAAACAGACTGAGGAAACAGAGTAAAAGTTTCTCCTGCAACCCGTTCCCTTTGTGCTAGATGAACGTACGTCTCTCCACATGCTCAGTTCTGAGAGATAAGTGAGTATGAAAGCCGTCCTTCACCTAGCTTGTTGGGAACACAAAGTTTCTTTTCAGTTGCAAACTCCACTCCATACATATATATGGGGAGTTACAAGCTCCAAGACGGTTTTACTGTGAAAACTGCAGGAACTTCAAACCGGCACTAGGAAACATACTGAGAAACCAGAGTAAAATTTTCTCCTGCAAACCGTTCCCTTTGTGCTAGATGAACGAACCTCTCTCCACATGCTCAGTTCTGAGAGATAAGTGTGTGTGAAAGCCGTCCTTCACATAGCTTGTTGGGAACACAAAGTTTCTCTTCAAATGAAAACTCCACTCCATACATATATATGGGTAGGTACTAGCTCCAACTCGGTTTTACAGTGAAAACTGCAGGAAATTCAAACCGGCACTAGGAAACAGACTGAGGAACCAGAGTAAAAGTTTCTCCTGCAACCCGTTCCCTTTTTACTAGATGAACGAACGTCTCTCCACATGCTCAGTTCTGAGAGATAAGTGAGAGTGAAAGCCGTCCTTCACCTAGCTTGTTGGGAACACAAAGTTTCTCTTCAGTTGCAAACTCCACTCAATACATATATATGGGGAGGTATTAGCTCCAACTCGGTTTTACAGTTAAAACTGAAGGAACTTAAAACCGGCACTAGGAAACATACTGAGAAACCAGAGTAAAATTTGTCCAGCATCCCGTTCCCTTAGTGCTAGATGAACGAACGTCTCTCCACATGCTCAGTTCTGAGAGATAAGTGTGTGTGAAGCCGTCCTTCACATACCTTGTAGGGAACACAAAGATTCTCTTCATTTGCAAACTCCACTCCATACATATATATGGGGAGGTACTAGCTCCAACTCGGTTTTACAGTGAAAACTGCAGGAACTTCAAACCGACACTAGGAAACAGACTGAGGAACCAGAGAAAAAGTTTCTCCTGCAACCCGTTCCTTTTTTGCTAGATGAACGAACGTCTCTCCACATGCTCTGTTCTGAGAGATAAGTGAGTGTGAAAGCCGTCCTTCACCTAGCTTGTTGGGAACACAAAGTTTCTTTTCAGTTGCAAACTCCACTCCATACATATATATGGGGAGGTACAAGCTCCAACACGGTTTTACTGTGAAAACTGCAGGAACTTCAAACCGGCACTAGGAAACAGACTGAGAAACCAGAGTAAAATTTTCTCCTGCAAACCGTTCCCTTTGTGCTAGATGAAGGAACCTCTCTCCACATGCTCAGTTCTGAGAGATAAGTGTGTGTGGAAGCCATCCTTCACCTAGCTTGTTGGGAACACAAAGTTTCTCTTCAAATGAAAACTCCACTCCATACATATATATGGGTAGGTACTAGCTCCAACTCGGTTTTACAGTGAAAACTGCAGGAACTTCAAACCGGCACTAGGAAACAGACTGAGGAACCAGAGTAAAAGTTTCTCCTGCAACCCGTTCCATTTGTGCTAGATGAACGAACGTCTCTCCACATGCTCGGTTCTGAGAGATAAGTGAGTGTGAAAGCCGTCCTTCACCTAGCTTGTTGGGAACACAAAGTTTCTCTTCAGTTGCAAACTCCACTCAATACATATATATGGGGAGGTATTAGCTCCAACTCGGTTTTACCGTTAAAACTGCAGGAACTTAAAACCGGCACTAGGAAACATACTGAGAAACCAGAGTAAAATTTGTCCAGCATCCCGTTCCCTTTGTGCTAGATGAATGAACGTCTCTCCACATGCTCAGTTCTGAGAGATAAGTGTGTGTGAAAGCCGTCCTTAACATACCTTGTTGGGAACACAAAGTTTCTCTTCAGTTGCAAACTCCACTCCATACATGTATATGGGGAGGTACTAGCTCCAACTCTGTTTTACACTGAAAACTGCAGGAACTTCAAACCGGCACTAGGAAACAGACTGAGAAACCAGAGTAAAAGTTTCTCCTGCAACCCGTTCCCTTTGTTCTTGATGAACGAACGTCTCTCCACATGCTCAGTTCTGACAGTTAAGTGTGTGTGAAAGCCGTCCTTCACCTAGCTTTTTGGGAACACAAAGTTTCTCTTCAGTTGCAAACTCCAATCCATACATATATATGGGGAGGTACTAGCTCCAACTCGGTTTTACAGTGAAAACTGCAGGAACTTCAAACCGGCACTAGGAAACAGACTGAGAAACCAGAGCAAATGTTTCCCTTAAAATCCGTTCCATTTGTGCTAGATGAACGAACGTCTCGCCACATGCTCAATTCTGAGAGATAAGTTTGTGTGAAAGCCGTCCTTCACCTAGCTTGTTGGGAACACAAAGTTTCTCTTCAGTTGCAAACGCCACTCCATACATATATATGGGGAGGTACTAGCTCCAACTCGGTTTTACAGTGAAAACTGCAGGAACTTCAAACCGGCACTAGGAAACAGACTGAGAAACCAGAGTAAAAGTTTCTCCTGCAAACCGTTCCCTTTGTGCTAGATGAACGAACGTCTCTCCACATGCTCAGTTCTGAGAGATAAGTGTGTGTGAAAGCCGTCCTTCACCTACCTTGTTGGGAACACAAAGTTTCTCTTAAGTTGCAATCTCCACTCCATACATATATATGGGGAGGTACGAGCTCCAACTCTGTTTTACAGTGAAAACTGCAGGAACTTCAAACCGGCACTAGGAAACAGACTGAGAAACCAGAGTAAAAGTTACAACTGCAAACAGGTTCCCTTTGTGCTAGATGAACGAACGTCTATCCACATGCTCAGTTCTGACAGATAAGTGTGTGTGAAAGCCGTCCTTCACCTAGCTTGTTGGGAACACAAAGTTTCTCTTCAGTTGCAAACTCCACTCCATACATATATATGGGGAGATACTAGCTCCAACTCGGTTTTACAGTGAAAACTGCAGGAACTTCAAACCGGCACTAGGAAACAGACTGAGAATCCAGAGTAAAAGTTTCTCCTGCACCCCGTTCCCTTTGTGCTAGATGAACGAACGTCTCTCCACATGCTCAGTTCTGAGAGATAATTGTGTGTGAAAGCCGTCCTTCAACTAGCTTGTTGGGAACACAAAGTTTCTCTTCAGTTGCAAACTCCACTCCATACATATATATGGGGAGGTACTAGCTCCAACTCGGTTTTACAGTGAAAACTGCAGGAACTTCAAAACGGCACTAGGAAACAGACTGAGAAACCAGAGAAAAGTTTCTACTGCAACACGTTCCCTTTGTGCTAGATGAACGAACGTCTCTCCACATGCTCAGTTCTGAGAGATAAGTGTGTGTGGAAGCCGTCCTTCACGTAGCTTGTTGGTAACACAAAGTTTCTCTTCAGTTGCAAACTCCACTCCATACATATATATGGGGAGATACTAGCTCCAACTCGGTTTTACAGTGAAAACTGCAGGAACTTCAAACCGGCACTAGGAAACAGACTGAGAAACCAGAGTAAAAGTTTCACCTGCAACCCTTTCCCTTTGTGCTAGATGAACGAACGTCTCTCCACATGCTCAGTTCTGAGAGATAAGTGTGTGTGAAAGCCGTCCTTCACCTAGCTTGTTGGGAACACAAAGTTTCTCTTCAGTTGCAAACTCCACACCATTCATATATATGGGGAGGTACTAGCTCCAACTCTGTTTTACAGTGAAAACTGCAGGAACTTCAAACCGGCACTAGGAAACAGACTTAGAAACCAGAGTAAAAGTTTCTCCTGCAACCCGTTCCTTTTGTGCTAGATGAACGAACGTCTCTCCACATGCTCAGTTCTGAGAGAAAAGTGTGTGTGGAAGCCGTCCTTCACCTAGGATGTTGGGAAAACAAAGTTTCCCTTCAGTAGCAAAATCCACTCAATACATATATATGGGAGGTACTAACTCCAACTCGGTTTTACAGTGAAAACTGCAGGAACTTCAAACCGAAACTAGGAAACATACTGAGAAACCAGAGTAAATGTTTCACCTGCAACCCGTTCCCTTTGTGCTAGATGAACGAACGTCTCTCCACATGCTCGGTTCTGAGAGATAATTGTGTGTGAAAGCCGTCCTTCACCTAGCTTGTTGGGAACACAAAGTTTCTCTTCAGTTTCAAACTCCATACCATACATATATATATGTGTAGGTACTAGCTCCACCTCGGTTTTACAGTGAAAACTGCAGGAAATTAAAACCGGCACTAGGAAACAGACTGAGAAACCAGAGTAAACGTTTTTCCTGCAACCAGTTCCCTTTGTGCTAGATGAACGAACGTCTCTCCACATGCTCATTTCTGAGAGATAAGTGTGTGTGAAAGCCGTCCTTCACCTAGCTTGTTGGGAACACAAAGTTTCTCTTCAGTTGCAATCTCCACTCCATACATATATATGGGGAGGTACGAGCTCCAACTCGGTTTTACAGTGAAAACTGCAGGAACTTCAAACCGGCACTAGGAAACAGACTGAGAAACCAGAGTAAAAGTTTCTCCTGCAATCCGTTCCCTTTGTGCTAGATGAACGAACGTCTCTCCACATGCTCAGTTCTGACAGATAAGTGTGTGTGAAAGCCGTACTTCACCTAGCTTGTTGGGAACACAAAGTTTCTCTTCAGTTGCAAACTCCACTCCATACATATATATGGGGAGGTACTAGCTCCAACTCGGTTTTACAGTGAAAACTGCAGGAACTTCAAACCGGCACTAGGAAACAGACTGAGAAACCAGAGTAAATGTTTCTCCTGCACCCCGTTCCCTTTGTGCTAGATGAACGAACGTCTCTCCACATGCTCAGTTCTGAGAGATAAGTGTGTGTGAAAGCTGTCCTTCAACTAGCTTGTTGGGAACACAAAGTTTCTCTTCAGTTGCAAACTCCACTCCATACATATATATGGGGAGGTACTAGCTCCAACTCGGTTTTACAGTGAAAACTGCAGGAACTTCAAACCGGCACTAGGAAACAAACTGAGAAACCAGAGTAAAAGTTTCTCCTGCAACCCGTTCCCTTTGTGCCCGATGAACGAACGTTTCTCCACATGCTCAGTTCTGAGAGATAAGTGTGTGTGGAAGTCATCCTTCACCTAGCCTGTTGGGAACACAAAGTTTCTCTTCAGATGCAAACTCCAATCCATACATATATATGGGGAGGTACTATCTCCAACTCGGTTTTACAGTGAAACCTGCAGGAAATTCAAACCGGCACTAGGAAACAGACTGAGAAACCAGAGTAAAAGTTTTTCCTGCAACCCTTTCCCTTTGTGCTAGATGAACGAACGTCTCTCCACATGCTCAATTCTGAGAGATAAGTGTGTGTGAAAGCCGTCCTTCACCTAGCTTGTTGGGAACACAAAGTTTCTCTTCAGTTGCAAACACCATTCCATACATATATATGTGGAGGTACTAGCTCCAACTCGGTTTTACAGTG
This sequence comes from Camelus bactrianus, assembly GCF_048773025.1. Lineage (NCBI taxonomy): Eukaryota > Metazoa > Chordata > Mammalia > Artiodactyla > Camelidae > Camelus > Camelus bactrianus. The sequence goes on from NC_133566.1 coordinate 4,602,221, forward strand.
AAAACTGCAGGAACTTCAAACCGGCACTAGGAAAAAGACTGAGAAACCAGAGTAAAAGTTTCTCCTGCAACCCGTTCCATTTGTGCTAGATGAAGGAACGTCTCTCCACATGCTCAGTTCTGAGAGATAAGTGTGTGTGAAAGCCGTCTTTCACCTAGCTTGTTGGGAACACAAAGTTTCTCTTCAGTTGCAAACTCCACTCCATATATATATATTGGGAGGTACAAGCTCCAACTCGGTTTTACAGTGAAAACTGCAGGAACTTCAAACCGGCACTAGGAAACAGACTGAGAAACCAGAGAAAAAGTTTCTCCTGCAACCGTTCCTTTTTTGCTAGATGAACGAACGTCTCTCCACATGCTCTGTTCTGAGAGATAAGTGAGTGTGAAAGCCGTCCTTCACCTAGCTTGTTGGGAACACAAAGATTCTCTTCAGTTGCAAACTCCACTCAATACATATATATGGGGAGGTATTAGCTCTAACTCGGTTTTACAGTTAAAACTGCAGGAACTTAAAACCGGCACTAGGAAACATACTGAGAAACCAGAGTAAAATTTGTCCAGCATCCCGTTCCCTTTGTGCTAGATGAACGAACGTCTCTCCACATGCTCAGTTCTGAGAGATAAGTGTGTGTGAAAGCCGTCCTTCACATACCTTGTTGGGAACACAAAGTTTCTCTTCAGTTGCAAATTCCACTCCATACATATATATGGGGAGGTACTAGCTCCAAATCGGTTTTACAGTGAAAACTGCAGGAACTTCAAACCGGCACTAGGAAACAGACTGAGAAAACAGAGCAAAAGTTTCCCTTACAATCCGTTCCATTTTTGCTAGATGAACGAACGTCTCTCCACATGCTCAGTTATGAGAGATAAGTGTGTGTGAAAGCCGTCCTTCACCTAGCTTGTTGGGAACACAAAGTTTCTCTTCAGTTGCAAACTCCACTCCATATATATATATGGGGAGGTACTAGCTCCAACTCGGTTTTACAGTGAAAACTGCAGGAACTTCAAACCGGCACTAGGAAACAGACTGAGAAACCAGAGTAAAAGTTTCTCCTGCACCCCGTTCCCTTTGTGCTAGATGAACGAACGTCTCTCCACATGCTCAGTTCTGAGAGATATGTGTGTGTGAAAGCCGTTCTTCACCTAGCTTGTTGGGAACACAAATTTTCTCTTCAGTTGCAAACTCCACTCCATACATATATATGGGGAGGTACTAGCTCCAACTCGGTTTTACAGTGAAAACTGCAGGAACTTCAAACCGGCACTAGGAAACAGACTGAGAAACCAGAGTAAAAGTTTCTCCTGCAACCCGTTCCCTTTGTGCTAGATGAACGAACGTCTCTCCACATGCTCAGTTCTGAGAGATAAGTGTGTGTGAAAGCCGTCTTTCACCTAGCTTGTTGGGAACACAAAGTTTCTCTTCAGTTGCAAACTCCACTCCATATATATATATTGGGAGGTACAAGCTCCAACTCGGTTTTACAGTGAAAACTGCAGGAACTTCAAACCGGCACTAGGAAACATACAGGGAAACCAGAGTAAAAGTTTCTCCTGCAACCCGTTCCCTTTGTGCTAGATGAACGAACGTCTCTCCATATGCTCAGTTCTGAGAGAAAAGTGTGTGTGGAAGCCTACCTTCACCTAGCTTGTTGGGAACACAAAGTTTCTTTTCAGTTGCAAACTCCACTCCATACATATATATGGGGAGGTACTAGCTCCAACTCGGTTTTACAGTGAAAACTGCAGGAACTTCAACCCGGCAGTATGAAACACACTGAGAAACCAGAGTAAAAGTTTCCCCTGCAACCCGTTCCCTTTGTGCTAGATGAACGAACGTCTCTCCACATGCTCAGTTCTGAGAGATATTTGTGTGTGAAAGCCGTCCTTCACCTAGCTTGTTGGGAACACAAAGTTTCTCTTCAATTGCAAACCCCTCTCCATACATATATATGGGGAGGTACTAGCTCCAACGCGGTTTTACTTTGAAAACTGCAGGAACTTCAAACCGGCACTAGGAAACAGACTGAGGAAACAGAGTAAAAGTTTCTCCTGCAACCCGTTCCCTTTGTGCTAGATGAACGAACGTCTCTCCACATGCTAAATTCTGAGAGATAAGTGAGTGTGAAAGCCGTCCTTCACCTAGCTTGTTGGGAACACAAAGTTTCTCTTCAGTTGCAAACTCCACTCCATACATATATATGGGGATGTACTAGCTCCAACTCGGTTTTACAGTGAAAACTGCAGGAACTTCAAACCGGCACTAGGAAACAGACTGAGAAACAAGAGTAAAATTTTCTCCTGCAAACCGTTCCCTTTGTGCTAGATGAACGAACGTCTCTCCACATGCTCAGTTCTGAGAGATAAGTGTGTGTGAAAGCCGTCCTTCACATAGCTTGTTGGGTACACAAAGTTTCTCTTCAAATGAAAACTCCACTCCATACATATATATGGGGAGGTACTAGCTCCAACTCGGTTTTACAGTGAAAACTGCAGGAACTTCAAACCGGCACTAGGAAACAGACTGAGGAACCAGAGTAAAAGTTTCTCCTGCAACCCGTTCCTTTGTGCTAGATGAATGAACGTCTCTCCACATGCTCGGTTCTGAGAGATAATTGAGTGTGAAAGCCGTCCTTCACCTAGCTTGTTGGGAACACAAAGTTTCTCTTCAGTTGCAAACTCCACTCAATACATATATATGGGGAGGTATTAGCTCCAACTCGGTTTTACCGTTAAAACTGCAGGAACTTAAAACCGGCACTAGGAAACATACTGAGAAACCAGAGTAAAATTTGTCCAGCATCCCGTTCCCTTTGTGCTAGATGAACGAACGTCTCTCCACATGCTCAGTTCTGAGAGATAAGTGTGTGTGAAAGCCGTCCTTCACATACCTTGTTCGGAACACAAAGTTTCTCTTCAGTTGCAAACTCCAATCCATACATATATATGGGGAGGTACTAGCTCCAACTCGGTTTTACACTGAAAACTGCAGGAACTTCAAACCGGCACTAGGAAACAGACTGAGAAACCAGATTAAAAGTTTCTCCTGCAACCCGTTCCTTTTGTGCTAGATGAACGAAAGTCTCTCCACATGCTCAGTTCTGAGAGTTAAGTGTGTGTGAAAGCCGTCCTTCACCTAGCTTTTTGGGAACACAAAGTTTCTCTTCAGTTGCAAACTCCAATCCATACATATATATGGGGAGGTACTAGCTCCAACTCGGTTTTACAGTGAAAACTGCAGGAACTTCAAACCGGCACTAGGAAACAGACTGAGAAACAAGAGTAAAATTTTCTCCTGCAAACCGTTCCCTTTGTGCTAGATGAACGAACCTCTCACCACATGCTCAGTTCTGAGAGATAAGTGTGTGTGAAAGCCGTCCTTCACATAGCTTGTTGGGTACACAAAGTTTCTCTTCAAATGAGTACTCCACTCCATACATAGATATGGGGAGGTACTAGCTCCAACTCGGTTTTACAGTGAAAACTGCAGGAACTTCAAACCGGCACTAGGAAACAGACTGAGGAACCAGAGTAAAAGTTTCTCCTGCAACCCGTTCCCTTTTTGCTAGATGAACGAAAGTCTCTCCACATGCTCGGTTCTGAGAGATAAGTGAGTGTGAAAGCCGTCCTTCACCTAGCTTGTTGGGAACACAAAGTTTCTCTTCAGTTGCAAACTCCACTCAATAAATATATATGGGGAGGTATTAGCTCCAACTCGGTTTTACCGTTAAAACTGCAGGAACTTAAAACCGGCACTAGGAAACATACTGAGAAACCAGAGTAAAATTTGTCCAGCATCCCGTTCCCTTTGTGCTAGATGAACGAAAGTCTCTCAACATGCTCAGTTCTGAGAGATAAGTGTGTGTGAAAGCCGTCCTTCACCTAACTTGTTGGGAACACAAAGTTTCTCTTCAGTTGCAAACTCCACTCCATACATATATATGGGGAGGTACTAGCTCCAACTCGGTTTTACAGTGAAAACTGCAGGAACTTCAAACCGGCACTAGGAAACAGACTGAGAAACAAGAGTAAAATTTTCTCCTGCAAACCGTTCCCTTTGTGCTAGATGAACGAACCTCTCTCCACATGCTCAGTTCTGAGAGATAAGTGTGTGTGAAAGCCGTTCTTCACATAGCTTGTTGGGTACACAAAGTTTCTCTTCAAATGAAAATTCCACTCCATACATATATATGGGGAGGTACTAGCTCCAACTCGGTTTTACAGTGAAAACTGCAGGAACTTCAAACCGGCACTAGGAAACAGACTGAGGAACCAGAGTAAAAGTTTCTCCTGCAACCCGTTCCCTTTTTGCTAGATGTACGAACGTCTCTCCACATGCTCGGTTCTGAGAGATAAGTGAGTGGGAAAGCCGTCCTTCACCTAGCTTGTTGGGAACACAAAGTTTCTCTTCAGTTGCAAACTCCACTCAATACATATATATGGGGAGGTATTAGCTCCAACTCGGTTTTACCGTTAAAACTGCAGGAACTTAAAACCGGCACTAGGAAACATACTGAGAAACCAGAGTAAAATTTGTCCAGCATCCCGTTCCCTTTGTGCTAGATGAACGAACGTCTCTCCACATGCTCAGTTCTGAGAGATAAGTGTGTGTTAAAGCCGTCCTTCACATACCTTGTTGGGAACACAAAGTTTCTCTTCAGTTGCAAACTCCACTCCATACATATATATGGGGAGGTACTAGCTCCAACTCTGTTTTACACTGAAAACTGCAGGAACTTCAAACCGGCACTAGGAAACAGACTGAGAAACCAGAGTAAATGTATCTCCTGCAACCCGTTCCCTTTGTTCTAGATGAACGAACGTCTATCCACATGCTCAGTTCTGACAGTTAAGTGTGTGTGAAAGCCGTCCTTCACCTAGCTTTTTGGGAACACAAAGTTTCTCTTCAGTTGCAAACTTCAATCCATACATATATATGGGGAGGTACTAGCTCCAACTCGGTTTTACAGTGAAAACTGCAGGAACTTCAAACCGGCACTAGGAAACAGACTGAGAAACCAGAGTAAAAGTTTCTCCTGCAAACCGTTCCCTTTGTGCTAGATGAACGAACGTCTCTCCACATGCTCAGTTCTGAGAGATAAGTGTGTGTGAAAGCCGTCCTTCACCTAGCTTGTTGGGAACACAAAGTTTCTCTTCAGTTGCAAACTCCAATCTATATATATATATGGGTAGGTACTTGCTCCAACTCGGTTTTACAGTGAAAACTGCAGGAACTTCAAACCGGCACTAGGAAACAGACTGAGAAACCAGAATATAAGTTTCTCCTGCACCCCGTTCCCTTTGTGCTAGATGAACGAACGTCTCTCCACATGCTCAGTTCTGAGACATAAGGGTGTGTGAAAGCCGTCCTTCACCTAGCTTGTTGGGAACACAAAATTTCTCTTCAGTTGCAAACTCCACTCCATAACTATATTTGGGTAGGTACTAGCTCCAACTCGGTTTTACAGTGAAAACTGCAGGAACATCAAACAGGCACTAGGAAACAGACTGAGAAACCAGAGTAAAAGTTTCCCCTGCAACCCGTTCCATTTGTGCTAGATGAACGAAAGTCTCTCCACATGCTCAGTTCTGACAGATAAGTATGTGTGAAAGCCATCCTTCACCTAGCTTTTTGGGAACACAAAGTTTCTCTTCAGTTGCAAACTCCACTCCATACATATATATGGGGAGGTACAAGCTCCAACTCGATTTTACAGTGAAAACTGCAGGAACTTCAAACCGGCACTAGGAAACAGACTGAGAAACCAGAGTAAAAGTTTCTCCTGCAACCCGTTCCCTTTGTGCTAGATGAACGAACGTCTCTCCATATGCTCAGTTCTGAGAGATAAGTGTGTGTGAAAGAAGTCCTTCACCTAACTTGTTGGGAACACAAAGTTTCTCTTCAGTTGCAAACGCCACTCCATACATATATATGGGGAGGTACTAGCTCCAACTCGGTTTTACAGTGAAAACTGCAGGAACTTCAAACCGGCACTAGGAAACAACTGAGACACCAGAGCAAAAGTTTCTCCTGCAACCGTTTCCCTTTGTGCTAGATGAACGAACGTCTCTCCACAATCTCAATTCTGAGAGATAAATGTGTGTGAAAGCCGTCCTTCACATAGCTTGTTGGGAACACAAAGTTTCTCTTCAGTTGCAAACTCCACTCCATACATATATATGGGGAGGTACAAGCTCCAACTCAGTTTTACAGTGAAAACTGCAGGAACTTCAAACCGGCAATAGGAAACAGATTTAGAAACCAGAGTAAAAGTTTCTCCTGCAAAACGTTCCCTTTTTGCTAGATGAACGAACGTCTCTCCACATGCTCAGTTCTGAGAGATAATTGTGTGTGAAAGCCGTCCTTCACCTAGCTTGTTGGAAACAGAAAGATTCTCTTCAGGTGCAAACTCCACTCTATACATATATATGGGGAGGTACTAGCTTCAACTCGGTTTTACAGTGAAACTGCAGGAACTTAAAACCGGCACTAGGAAACAGACTGAGAATCCAGAGAAATAGTTTCTCCAGCAAACCGTTCCCTTTGTGCTAGATGAACGAACGTCTCTCCACATGCTCAGTTCTGACAGATAAGTGTGTGTGAAAGCCGTCCTTCACCTAGCTTGTTGGGAACACAAAGTTTCTCTTCAGTTGCAAACTCCACTCCATACATATATATGGGGAGGTACAAGCTCCAAATCGGTTTTACAGTGAAAACTGCAGGAACTTCAAACCGGCACTAGGAAACAGACTGAGACACCAGAGCAAAAGTTTCTCCTGCAACCGTTTCCCTTTGTGCTAGATGAACGAACGTCTCTCCACAATCTCAATTCTGAGAGATAAGTGTGTGTGAAAGCCGTCCTTCACCTAGCTTGTTGGGAACACAAAGTTTCTCTTCAGTTGTAAACTCCACTCCATACATATATATGGGGAGGTACTAGCACCAACTCGGGTTTACAGTGAAAACTGCAGGAACATCAAACATGCACTAGGAAACAGACTGAGAAACCAGAGTAAAAGTTTCCACTGCAACCCGTTCCCTTTGTGCTATATGAACGAAAGTCTCTCCACATTCTCAATTCTGACAAATAAGTGTGTTTGAAAGCAATACTTCACCTAGCTTGTTGGGAACACAAAGTTTCTCTTCAGTTGCAAACTCCACTCCATAAAAATATATGGGGAGGTACTAGCTCCAATTCGGTTTTACAGTGAAAACTGCCGGAACTTCTACCGGCACCAGGAAACAGACTGAGAAACCAGAGTAAAGTTTCTCCTGCAACCCGTTCCATTTGTGCTAAATGAACGAACCTCTCTCCACATGCTCAGTTCTGAGAAATAATTGTGAGTGAAAGCCGTCCTTCACCTAGCTTGTTGGGAACAGAAAGATTCTCTTCAGTTGCAAACTCCACTCTATACATATATATGGGGAGGTACTAGCTCCAACTCGGTTTTACAGTGAAAACTGCAGGAACTTCAAACCGGCACTAGGAAACAGACTTAGAAACCAGAGTAAAAGTTTCTCCTGCAACCAGTTCCCTTTGTGCTAGATGAACGAACGTCTCTCCACATGCTCATTTCTGAGAGATAAGTGTGTGTGGAAGCCGTCCTTCACATAGCTTGTTGGGAACACAAAGTTTCTCTTCAGTTGCAAACTCCACTCCATACATATATAAGGGAGTTACTAACTCCAACTCGGTTTTACAGTGAAAACTGCAGGAACTTCAAACCGTCACTAGGAAACATACTGAGAAACGAGAGTAAATGTTTCTCCTGCAACCCGTTCCCTTTGTGCTAGATGAACGAACGTCTCTCCACATGCTCAGTTCTGAGAGATAATTGTATGTGAAAGCCGTCCTTCACCAAGCTTTTTGGGAACACAAAGTTTCTCTTCAGTTGCAAACTCCATACCATACGTATATATATGGGTAGGTACTAGCACCAACTCGGTTTTAAAGTGAAAACTGCAGGAACTTCAAACCGGCACTAGGAAACAGACTGAGAAACCAGAGTAAAAGTTTCTCCTGCAACCAGTTCCCTTTGTGCTAGATGAACGAACGTCTCTCCACATGCTCAGTTCTGAAAGATAAGTGTGTGTTAAAGCCGTCCTTCACCTAGCTTGTTGGGAACACAAAGTTTCTCTTCAGTTGCAAACTACACTCCATAAATATATATGGGGAGGTACTAGCTCCAACTCGGTTTTACAGTGAAAACTGCAGGAACTTCAAACCGGCACTGGGAAACAGACTGAGAAACCAGAGTAAAAGTTTCTCCTGCACCCCGTTCCCTTTGTGCTAGATGAACGAACGTCTCTCCACATGCTCAGTTCTGAGAGATAAGTGTGTGTGAAAGCCGTCCTTCAACTATCTTGTTGGGAACACAAAGTTTCTCTTCAGTTGCAAACTCCACTCCATACATATATATGTGTAGGTACTAGCTCCAACTAGGTTTTACAATGAAAATTGGAGGAACTTCAAACCGGCACTAGGAAAAAGACTGAGACACCAGAGCAAAAGTTTCTCCTGCAACCGTTTCCCTTTGTGCTAGATGAACGAAAGTCTCTCCACAATCTCAATTCGTAGAGATAAGTGTGTGTTAAAGCCGTCCTTCACCTTGCTTGTAGGGAACACAAAGTTTCTCTTCAGTTGCAAACTCCACCCCATACATATATATGGGGAGGTACAAGCTGCAACTCGGTTTTACAGTGAAAACTGCAGGAACTTCAAACCGGCAATAGGAATGAGACTGAGAAACCAGAGAAAAGTTTCTACTGCAACCCGTTCCCTTTGTGCTAGATGAACGAACGTCTCTCCACATGCTCAGTTCTGATATAAAAGGGTGTGTGAAAGCCTTCCTTCACCTAGCTTATTGGGAACACAAAATTTCTCTTCAGTTGTAAACTCCACTCCATACATATATATGGGGAGGTACTAGCTCCAACTCGGTTTTACAGTGAAAACTGCAGGAACTTCAAACCGGCACTAGGAAACAGCCTGAGAAACCAGAGTAAAAGTTTCTCCTGCAACCCGTTCCCTTTGTGCTAGATGAACGAACGTCTCTCCACATGCTCAGCTCTGAGAGATAAGTGTGTGTGAAAGCCTTCCTTCACCTAGCTTGTTGGGAACACAAAGTTTCTCTTCAGTTGTAAACTCCTCTCCATACATATATATGGGGAGGTACTAGCTCCAACTCGGTTTTAAAGTGAAAACTGCAGGAACATCAAACAGGCACTAGGAAACAGACTGAGAAACCAGAGTAAAAGTTTCCCCTGCAACCCGTTCCCTTTGTGCTAGATGAACAAAAGTCTCTCCACATGCTCATTTCTGAGAGATAAGTGTGTGTGAAAGCCGTCCTTCAACTAGCTTGTTGGGAACACAAAGTTTCTCTTCAGTTGCAAAATCCACTCCATACATATATATGGGGAGGTACTAGCTCCAACTCGGTTTTACAGTGAAAACTGCAGGAACTTCAAGCCGGCACTAGGAAACAGACTGAGAAACCAGAGTAAAAGTTTCTCCTGCAACCCGTTCCCTTTGTGCTAGATGAACGAACGTCTCTCCACATGCTCATTTCTGAGAGATAAGTGTGTGTGGAAGCCGTCCTTCACCTAGCTTGTTGGGAACACAAAGTTTCTCTTCAGTTGCAAACTCCACTCCATACATATATATGGGAGTTACTAACTCCAACTCGGTTTTACAGTGAAAACTGCAGGAACTTCAAACCGTCACTAGGAAACATACTGAGAAACGAGAGTAAATGTTTCTCCTGCAACCCGTTCCCTTTGTGCTAGATGAACGAACGTCTCTACACATGCTCAATTCTGAGAGATAATTGTATGTGAAAGCCGTCCTTCACCAAGCTTTTTGGGAACACAAAGTTTCTCTTCAGTTGCAAACTCCATACCATACATATATATATGGGTAGGTACTAGCACCAACTCGGTTTTAAAGTGAAAACTGCAGGAACTTCAAACCGGCACTAGGAAACAGACTGAGAAACCAGAGTAAAAGTTTCTCCTGCAACCAGTTCCCTTTGTGCTAGATGAACGAACGTCTCTCCACATGCTCAGTTCTGAAAGATAAGTGTGTGTTAAAGCCGTCCTTCACCTAGCTTGTTGGGAACACAAAGTTTCTCTTCAGTTGCAAACTACACTCCATACATATATATGGGGAGGTACTAGCTCCAACTCGGTTTTACAGTGAAAACTGCAGGAACTTCAAACCGGCACTAGGAAACAGACTGAGAAACCAGAGTAAAAGTTTCTCCTGCACCCCGTTCCCTTTGTGCTAGATGAACGAACGTCTCTCCACATGCTCAGTTCTGAGAGATAAGTGTGTGTGAAAGCCGTCCTTCAACTATCTTGTTGGGAACACAAAGTTTCTCTTCAGTTGCAAACTCCACTCCATACAAATATATGTGTAGGTACTAGCTCCAACTAGGTTTTACAATGAAAATTGGAGGAACTTCAAACCGGCACTAGGAAAAAGACTGAGAAACCAGAGTAAAAGTTTCTACTGCAACCCGTTCCCTTTGTGCTAGATGAACGAACGTCTCTCCACATGCTCAGTTCTGAGAGATAAGTGTGTGTGGAAGCCGTCCTTCACCTAGCTTGTTGGGAACACAAAGTTTCTCTTCAGATGCAAACTCCACTCCTTAAATATATATGGGGAAGTACTAGCTCCAACTCGGTTTTACAGTGAAAACTGCAGTAACTTCAAACCGGCACTAGGAAACAGACTGAGAAACCAGAGTAAAAGTTTCTCCTGCAACACATTCCCTTTGTGCTAGATGAACGAACGTCTCTCCACATGCTCAGTTCTGAGAGATAAGTGTGTGTTAAAGCCGTCCTTCACCTAACTTGTTGGGAACACAAAGTTTCTCTTCAGTTGCAAACTCCACTCCATACATATATATGGGGAGGTACTAGCTCCAAATCGGTTTTACAGTGAAAACTGCAGGAACTTCAAACCGGCACTAGGAAACAGACTGAGACACCAGAGCAAAAGTTTCTCCTGCAACCGTTTCCCTTTGTGCTAGATGAACGAAAGTCTCTCCACAATCTCAATTCGGAGAGATAAGTGTGTGTGAAAGCCGTCCTTCACCTTGCTTGTTGGGAACACAAAGTTTCTCTTCAGTTGCAAACTCCACTCCATACATATATATGGGGAGGTACAAGCTGCAACTCGGTTTTACAGTGAAAACTGCAGGAACTTCAAACCGGCAATAGGAATGAGACTGAGAAACCAGAGAAAAGTTTCTACTGCAACCCGTTCCCTTTGTGCTAGATGAACGAACGTCTCTCCACATGCTCAGTTCTGAGAGATAAGTGTGTGTGAAAGCCGTCCTTCACCAAGCTTTTTGGGAACACAAAGTTTCTCTTCAGTTGCAAACTCCATACCATACGTATATATATGGGTAGGTACTAGCACCAACTCGGTTTTAAAGTGAAAACTGCAGGAACTTCAAACCGGCACTAGGAAACAGACTGAGAAACCAGAGTAAAAGTTTCTCCTGCAACCAGTTCCCTTTGTGCTAGATGAACGAACGTCTCTCCACATGCTCAGTTCTGAAAGATAAGTGTGTGTTAAAGCCGTCCTTCACCTAGCTTGTTGGGAACACAAAGTTTCTCTTCAGTTGCAAACTACACTCCATAAATATATATGGGGAGGTACTAGCTCCAACTCGGTTTTACAGTGAAAACTGCAGGAACTTCAAACCGGCACTGGGAAACAGACTGAGAAACCAGAGTAAAAGTTTCTCCTGCACCCCGTTCCCTTTGTGCTAGATGAACGAACGTCTCTCCACATGCTCAGTTCTGAGAGATAAGTGTGTGTGAAAGCCGTCCTTCAACTATCTTGTTGGGAACACAAAGTTTCTCTTCAGTTGCAAACTCCACTCCATACATATATATGTGTAGGTACTAGCTCCAACTAGGTTTTACAATGAAAATTGGAGGAACTTCAAACCGGCACTAGGAAAAAGACTGAGACACCAGAGCAAAAGTTTCTCCTGCAACCGTTTCCCTTTGTGCTAGATGAACGAAAGTCTCTCCACAATCTCAATTCGTAGAGATAAGTGTGTGTTAAAGCCGTCCTTCACCTTGCTTGTAGGGAACACAAAGTTTCTCTTCAGTTGCAAACTCCACCCCATACATATATATGGGGAGGTACAAGCTGCAACTCGGTTTTACAGTGAAAACTGCAGGAACTTCAAACCGGCAATAGGAATGAGACTGAGAAACCAGAGAAAAGTTTCTACTGCAACCCGTTCCCTTTGTGCTAGATGAACGAACGTCTCTCCACATGCTCAGTTCTGATATAAAAGGGTGTGTGAAAGCCTTCCTTCACCTAGCTTATTGGGAACACAAAATTTCTCTTCAGTTGTAAACTCCACTCCATACATATATATGGGGAGGTACTAGCTCCAACTCGGTTTTACAGTGAAAACTGCAGGAACTTCAAACCGGCACTAGGAAACAGCCTGAGAAACCAGAGTAAAAGTTTCTCCTGCAACCCGTTCCCTTTGTGCTAGATGAACGAACGTCTCTCCACATGCTCAGCTCTGAGAGATAAGTGTGTGTGAAAGCCTTCCTTCACCTAGCTTGTTGGGAACACAAAGTTTCTCTTCAGTTGTAAACTCCTCTCCATACATATATATGGGGAGGTACTAGCTCCAACTCGGTTTTAAAGTGAAAACTGCAGGAACATCAAACAGGCACTAGGAAACAGACTGAGAAACCAGAGTAAAAGTTTCCCCTGCAACCCGTTCCCTTTGTGCTAGATGAACAAAAGTCTCTCCACATGCTCATTTCTGAGAGATAAGTGTGTGTGAAAGCCGTCCTTCAACTAGCTTGTTGGGAACACAAAGTTTCTCTTCAGTTGCAAAATCCACTCCATACATATATATGGGGAGGTACTAGCTCCAACTCGGTTTTACAGTGAAAACTGCAGGAACTTCAAGCCGGCACTAGGAAACAGACTGAGAAACCAGAGTAAAAGTTTCTCCTGCAACCCGTTCCCTTTGTGCTAGATGAACGAACGTCTCTCCACATGCTCATTTCTGAGAGATAAGTGTGTGTGGAAGCCGTCCTTCACCTAGCTTGTTGGGAACACAAAGTTTCTCTTCAGTTGCAAACTCCACTCCATACATATATATGGGAGTTACTAACTCCAACTCGGTTTTACAGTGAAAACTGCAGGAACTTCAAACCGTCACTAGGAAACATACTGAGAAACGAGAGTAAATGTTTCTCCTGCAACCCGTTCCCTTTGTGCTAGATGAACGAACGTCTCTACACATGCTCAATTCTGAGAGATAATTGTATGTGAAAGCCGTCCTTCACCAAGCTTTTTGGGAACACAAAGTTTCTCTTCAGTTGCAAACTCCATACCATACATATATATATGGGTAGGTACTAGCACCAACTCGGTTTTAAAGTGAAAACTGCAGGAACTTCAAACCGGCACTAGGAAACAGACTGAGAAACCAGAGTAAAAGTTTCTCCTGCAACCAGTTCCCTTTGTGCTAGATGAACGAACGTCTCTCCACATGCTCAGTTCTGAAAGATAAGTGTGTGTTAAAGCCGTCCTTCACCTAGCTTGTTGGGAACACAAAGTTTCTCTTCAGTTGCAAACTACACTCCATACATATATATGGGGAGGTACTAGCTCCAACTCGGTTTTACAGTGAAAACTGCAGGAACTTCAAACCGGCACTAGGAAACAGACTGAGAAACCAGAGTAAAAGTTTCTCCTGCACCCCGTTCCCTTTGTGCTAGATGAACGAACGTCTCTCCACATGCTCAGTTCTGAGAGATAAGTGTGTGTGAAAGCCGTCCTTCAACTATCTTGTTGGGAACACAAAGTTTCTCTTCAGTTGCAAACTCCACTCCATACAAATATATGTGTAGGTACTAGCTCCAACTAGGTTTTACAATGAAAATTGGAGGAACTTCAAACCGGCACTAGGAAAAAGACTGAGAAACCAGAGTAAAAGTTTCTACTGCAACCCGTTCCCTTTGTGCTAGATGAACGAACGTCTCTCCACATGCTCAGTTCTGAGAGATAAGTGTGTGTGGAAGCCGTCCTTCACCTAGCTTGTTGGGAACACAAAGTTTCTCTTCAGATGCAAACTCCACTCCTTAAATATATATGGGGAAGTACTAGCTCCAACTCGGTTTTACAGTGAAAACTGCAGTAACTTCAAACCGGCACTAGGAAACAGACTGAGAAACCAGAGTAAAAGTTTCTCCTGCAACACATTCCCTTTGTGCTAGATGAACGAACGTCTCTCCACATGCTCAGTTCTGAGAGATAAGTGTGTGTTAAAGCCGTCCTTCACCTAACTTGTTGGGAACACAAAGTTTCTCTTCAGTTGCAAACTCCACTCCATACATATATATGGGGAGGTACTAGCTCCAAATCGGTTTTACAGTGAAAACTGCAGGAACTTCAAACCGGCACTAGGAAACAGACTGAGACACCAGAGCAAAAGTTTCTCCTGCAACCGTTTCCCTTTGTGCTAGATGAACGAAAGTCTCTCCACAATCTCAATTCGGAGAGATAAGTGTGTGTGAAAGCCGTCCTTCACCTTGCTTGTTGGGAACACAAAGTTTCTCTTCAGTTGCAAACTCCACTCCATACATATATATGGGGAGGTACAAGCTGCAACTCGGTTTTACAGTGAAAACTGCAGGAACTTCAAACCGGCAATAGGAATGAGACTGAGAAACCAGAGAAAAGTTTCTACTGCAACCCGTTCCCTTTGTGCTAGATGAACGAACGTCTCTCCACATGCTCAGTTCTGATATAAAAGGGTGTGTGAAAGCCTTCCTTCACCTAGCTTATTGGGAACACAAAATTTCTCTTCAGTTGTAAACTCCACTCCATACATATATATGGGGAGGTACTAGCTCCAAATCGGTTTTACAGTGAAAACTGCAGGAACTTCAAACCGGCACTAGGAAACAGCCTGAGAAACCAGAGTAAAAGTTTCTCCTGCAACCCGTTCCCTTTGTGCTAGATGAACGAACGTCTCTCCACATGCTCAGCTCTGAGAGATAAGTGTGTGTGAAAGCCTTCCTTCACCTAGCTTGTTGGGAACACAAAGTTTCTCTTCAGTTGTAAACTCCTCTCCATACATATATATGGGGAGGTATTAGCTCCAACTCGGTTTTACAGTGAAAACTGCAGGAACATCAAACAGGCACTAGGAAACAGACTGAGAAACCAGAGTAAAAGTTTCCCCTGCAAACCGTTCCCTTTGTGCTAGATGAACAAAAGTCTCTCCACATGCTCATTTCTGAGAGATAAGTGTGTGTGAAAGCCGTCCTTCAACTAGCTTGTTGGGAACACAAAGTTTCTCTTCAGTTGCAAAATCCACTCCATACATATATATGGGGAGGTACTAGCTCCAACTCGGTTTTACAGTGAAAACTGCAGGAACTTCAAGCCGGCACTAGGAAACAGACTGAGAAACCAGAGTAAAAGTTTCTCCTGCAACCCGTTCCCTTTGTGCTAGAAGAACGAACGTCTCTCCACATGCTCAGTTCTGAGTGATAATTGTGTGTGAAAGCCGTCCTTCACCTAGCTTGTTGGGAACAGAAAGATTCTCTTCAGTTGCAAACTCCTATCTATACATATATATGGGGAGGTACTAGCTCCAACTCGGTTTTACAGTGAAAACTGCAGGAACTTCAAACCGGCACTAGGAAACAGACTGAGAAACCAGAGTAAAAGTTTTTCCAGCAACCCGTTCCCTTTTTGTTATATGAACGAATGTCTCTCCACATGCTAAGTTCTGAGAGATAAGTGTGTGTGAAAGCCGTCCTTCACCTAGCTTGTTGGGAACACAAAGTTTCTCTTCAGTTGCAAACTTCACTCCATACATATATATGGGGAGGTACTAGCTCCAACTCGGTTTTACAGTGAAAACTGCAGTAACTTCAAACCGGCACTAGGAAACAGACTGAGAAACCGGAGTAAATGTTTCACCTGCAACCCGTTCCCTTTGTGCTAGATGAACGAACGTCTCTCCACAGGCTCAGTTCTGACAGATAAGTGTGTGTTAAAGCCGTCCTTCACCTAGCTTGTTGGGAACACAAAGTTTCTCTTCAGTTGCAAACGCCACTCCATACATATATATGGGGAGGTACAAGCTCCAACTCGGTTTTACAGTGAAAACTGAAGGAACTTCAAAACGACACTAGGAAACAGACTGAGAAAGCAGAGTAAAAGTTTCCCCTGCAACCCGTTCCCTTTGTGCTAGATGAACGAACGTCTCTCCACATGCTCAGTTCTGAGAGATAAGTGTGTGTGAAAGCCGTCCTTCACCTAGCTTGTTGGGAACACAAAGTTTCTCTTCAGTTGCAAACTCCACACCATTCATATATATGGGGAGGTACTAGCTCCAACTCGGTTTTACAGTGAAAACTGAAGGAACTTCAAACCGACAGTAGGAAACAGACTTAGAAACCAGAGAAAAAGTTTCTCCTGCAACCCGTTCCCTTTGTGCTAGATGAACGAACGTCTCTCCACATGCTCAGTTCTGAGAGATAAGTGTGTGTGGAAGCCGTCTTTCACCTAGGTTGTTGGGAACACAAAGTTTCTCTTCAGTAGCAAAATCCACTCCATACATATATATGGGAGGTACGAACTCCAACTCGGTTTTACAGTGAAAACTGCAGGAACTTCAAACCGTCACTAGGAAACATACTGAGAAACCAGAGTAAATGTTTCTACTGCAACCCTTTCCCTTTGTGCTAGATGAACGAACGTCTCTCCACATGCTCAGTTCTGAGAGATAATTGTGTGTGAAAGCCGTCCTTCACCTAGCTTGTTGGGAACACAAAGTATCCCTTCAGTTTCAAACTCCATACCATACATATATATATGGGTAGGTACTAGCTCCAAATCGGATTTACAGTAAAAACTGCAGGAACTTCTAACCGGCACTAGGAAACAGACTGAGAAACCAGAGTAAAAGTTTCTCCTGCAACCAGGTCCCTTTGTGCTAGATGAACGAACGTCTCTCCACATGCTCATTTCTGAGAGATAAGTGTGTGTGAAAGCCGTCCTTCACCTAGCTTGTTGGGAACACAAAGTTTCTCTTCAGTTGCAATCTCCACTCCATACATATATATGGGGAGGTACGAGCTCCAACTCTGTTTTACAGTGAAAACTTCAGGAACTTCAAACCGGCACTAGGAAACAGACTGAGAAACCGGAGTAAAAGTTTCTCCTGCAACCCGTTCCCTTTGTGCTAGATGAACGAACGTCTATCCACATGCTCAGTTCTGACAGATAAGTGTGTGTGAAAGCCGTCCTTCACCTAGCTTGTTGGGAACACAAAGTTTCTCTTCAGTTGCAAACTCCACACCATACATATATATGGGGAGGTACTAGCTCCAACTCGTTTTTACAGTGAAAACTGCAGGAACTTCAAGCCGGCACTAGGAAAAAGACTGAGAAACCAGAGTAAAAGTTTCTCCTGCAACCCTTTCCCTTTGTGCTAGAAGAACGAACGTCTCTCCACATGCTCAGTTCTGAGTGATAATTGTGTGTGAAAGCCGTCCTTCACCTAGCTTGTTGGGAACAGAAAGATTCCCTTCAGTTGCAAACACCTATCTATACATATATATGGGGAGGTACTAGCTCCAACACGGTTTTACAGTGAAACTGCAGGAACTTAAAACCGGCACTAGGAAACAGACTGAGAAACCAGAGTAAAAGTTTTTCCAGCAACCCGTTCCCTTTTTGTTATATGAACGAACGTCTCTCCACATGCTAAGTTCTGAGAGATAAGAGTGTGTGAATGCCGTCCTTCACGTAGCTTGTTGGGAACACAAAGTTTCTCTTCAGTTGCAAACTTCACTCCATACATATATATGGGGAGGTACTAGCTCCAACTCGGTTTTACAGTGAAAACTGCAGGAACTTCAAACCGGCACTAGGAAACAGACTGAGAAACCGGAGTAAATGTTTCACCTGCAACCCGTTCCCTTTGTGCTAGATGAACGAACGTCTCTCCACAGGCTCAGTTCTGACAGATTAGTGTGTGTTAAAGCCGTCCTTCACCTAGCTTGTTGGGAACACAAAGTTTCTCTTCAGTTGCAAACGCCACTCCATACATATATATGGGGAGGTACAAGCTCCAACTCGGTTTTACAGTGAAAACTGAAGGAACTTCAAAACGGCACTAGGAAACAGACTGAGAAAGCAGAGTAAAAGTTTCTCCTGCAACCCGTTCCCTTGGTGCTAGATGAACGAACGTCTCTCCACATGCTCAGTTCTGAGAGATAAGTGTGTGTGAAAGCCGTCCTTCACCTAGCTTGTTGGGAACACAAAGTTTCTCTTCAGTTGCAAACTCCACACCATTCATATATTTGGGGAGGTACTAGCTCCAACTCGGTTTTACAGTGAAAACTGAAGGAACTTCAAACCGGCAGTAGGAAACAGACTTAGAAACCAGAGAAAAAGTTTCTCCTGCAACCCGTTCCCTTTGTGCTAGATGAACGAACGTCTCTCCACATGCTCAGTTCTGAGAGATAAGTGTGTGTGGAAGCCGTCCTTCACCTAGGTTGTTGGGAACACAAAGTTTCTCTTCAGTAGCAAAATCCACTCAATACATATATATGGGAGGTACTAACTCCAACTCGGTTTTACAGTGAAAACTGCAGGAACTTCAAACCGTCACTAGGAAACATACTGAGAAACCAGAGTAAATGTTTCTACTGCAACCCGTTCCCTTTGTGCTAGATGAACGAACGTCTCTCCACATGCTCAGTTCTGAGAGATAATTGTGTGTGAAAGCCGTCCTTCACCTAGCTTGTTGGAAACACAAAGTATCTCTTCAGTTTCAAACTCCATACCATACATATATATATGGGTAGGTACTAGCTCCAACTCGGTTTTACAGTAAAAACTGCAGGAACTTCAAACCGGCACTAGGAAACAGACTGAGAAACCAGAGTAAAAGTTTCTCCTGCAACCAGGTCCCTTTGTGCTAGATGAACGAACGTCTCTCCACATGCTCAGTTCTGAGAGATAAGTGTGTGTGAAAGCCGTCCTTCACCTAGCTTGTTGGGAACACAAAGTTTCTCTTCAGTTGCAATCTCCACTCCATACATATATATGGGGAGGTACGAGCTCCAACTCTGTTTTACAGTGAAAACTTCAGGAACTTCAAACCGGCACTAGGAAACAGACTGAGAAACCAGAGTAAAAGTTTCTCCTGCAACCCGTTCCCTTTGTGGTAGATGAACGAACGTCTATCCACATGCTCAGTTCTGACAGATAAGTGTGTGTGAAAGCCGTCCTTCACCTAGCTTGTTGGGAACACAAAGTTTCTCTTCAGTTGCAAACTGCACTCCATACATATATATGGGGAGGTACTAGCTCCAACTCGGTTTTACAGTGAAAACTGCAGGAACATCAAACCGGCACTAGGAAACAGACTGTGAAACCAGAGTAAAAGTTTCTCCTGCAACCCTTTCCCTTTGTTCTAGATGAACGAACGTCTCTCCACATGCTCAGTTCTGAGAGATAAGTGTGTGTGAAAGCCGTCCTTCAACTAGCTTGTTGGGAACACAAAGTTTCTCTTCAGTTGCAAACTCCACTCCATACATATATATGGGGAGGTACTAGCTCCAACTCGGTTTTACAGTGAAAACTGCAGGAACTTCAAACCGGCACTAGGAAACAGACTGAGAAACCAGAGTAAAAGTTTCTACTGCAACCCGTTCCCTTTGTGCTAGATGAACGAACGTCTCTCCACATGCTCAGTTCTGAGAGATAGTTGTGTGTGGAAGCCGTCCTTCACCTAGCTTGTTGGGAACACAAAGTTTCTCTTAAGATGCAAACTCCACTCCATACATATATATGGGGAGGTACTAGCTCCAACTCGGTTTTACAGTGAAAACTGCAGGATCTTCAAACCGGCACTAGGAAACAGACTGAGAAACCAGAGTAAAAGTTTCTCCTGCAACCCTTTCCCTTTGTGCTAGATGAACGAACGTCTCTCCACATGCTCAGTTCTGAGAGATAAGTGTGTATGAAAGCCGTCCTTCACCTAGCTTGTTGGGAACACAAAGTTTCTCTTCAGTTGCAAACTCCACTCCATACATATATATGGGGAGGTACTAGCTCCAACACGGTTTTACAGTGAAAACTGCAGGAACTTCAAACCGGCACTAGGAAACAGACTGAGAAACCAGAGTAAAAGTTTCTCCTGCAACCCGTTCACTTTTTGTTAGATGAACGAACGTCTCTCCACATGCTCAGTTCTGAGAGATAAGTGTGTGTTAAAGCCGTCCTTCACCTAGCTTGTTGGGAACACAAAGTTTCTCTTCAGTTGCAAACGCCACTCCATACATATATATGGGGAGGTACAAGCTCCAACTCGGTTTTACAGTGAAAACTGAAGGAACTTCAAAACGACACTAGGAAACAGACTGAGAAAGCAGAGTAAAAGTTTCCCCTGCAACCCGTTCCCTTTGTGCTAGATGAACGAACGTCTCTCCACATGCTCAGTTCTGAGAGATAAGTGTGTGTGAAAGCCGTCCTTCACCTAGCTTGTTGGGAACACAAAGTTTCTCTTCAGTTGCAAACTCCACACCATTCATATATATGGGGAGGTACTAGCTCCAACTCGGTTTTACAGTGAAAACTGAAGGAACTTCAAACCGACAGTAGGAAACAGACTTAGAAACCAGAGAAAAAGTTTCTCCTGCAACCCGTTCCCTTTGTGCTAGATGAACGAACGTCTCTCCACATGCTCAGTTCTGAGAGATAAGTGTGTGTGGAAGCCGTCTTTCACCTAGGTTGTTGGGAACACAAAGTTTCTCTTCAGTAGCAAAATCCACTCCATACATATATATGGGAGGTACGAACTCCAACTCGGTTTTACAGTGAAAACTGCAGGAACTTCAAACCGTCACTAGGAAACATACTGAGAAACCAGAGTAAATGTTTCTACTGCAACCCTTTCCCTTTGTGCTAGATGAACGAACGTCTCTCCACATGCTCAGTTCTGAGAGATAATTGTGTGTGAAAGCCGTCCTTCACCTAGCTTGTTGGGAACACAAAGTATCCCTTCAGTTTCAAACTCCATACCATACATATATATATGGGTAGGTACTAGCTCCAAATCGGATTTACAGTAAAAACTGCAGGAACTTCAAACCGGCACTAGGAAACAGACTGAGAAACCAGAGTAAAAGTTTCTCCTGCAACCAGGTCCCTTTGTGCTAGATGAACGAACGTCTCTCCACATGCTCATTTCTGAGAGATAAGTGTGTGTGAAAGCCGTCCTTCACCTAGCTTGTTGGGAACACAAAGTTTCTCTTCAGTTGCAATCTCCACTCCATACATATATATGGGGAGGTACGAGCTCCAACTCTGTTTTACAGTGAAAACTTCAGGAACTTCAAACCGGCACTAGGAAACAGACTGAGAAACCGGAGTAAAAGTTTCTCCTGCAACCCGTTCCCTTTGTGCTAGATGAACGAACGTCTATCCACATGCTCAGTTCTGACAGATAAGTGTGTGTGAAAGCCGTCCTTCACCTAGCTTGTTGGGAACACAAAGTTTCTCTTCAGTTGTAAACTCCTCTCCATACATATATATGGGGAGGTACTAGCTCCAACTCGTTTTTACAGTGAAAACTGCAGGAACTTCAAGCCGGCACTAGGAAAAAGACTGAGAAACCAGAGTAAAAGTTTCTCCTGCAACCCTTTCCCTTTGTGCTAGAAGAACGAACGTCTCTCCACATGCTCAGTTCTGAGTGATAATAGTGTGTGAAAGCCGTCCTTCACCTAGCTTGTTGGGAACAGAAAGATTCCCTTCAGTTGCAAACACCTATCTATACATATATATGGGGAGGTACTAGCTCCAACACGGTTTTACAGTGAAACTGCAGGAACTTAAAACCGGCACTAGGAAACAGACTGAGAAACCAGAGTAAAAGTTTTTCCAGCAACCCGTTCCCTTTTTGTTATATGAACGAACGTCTCTCCACATGCTAAGTTCTGAGAGATAAGAGTGTGTGAATGCCGTCCTTCACGTAGCTTGTTGGGAACACAAAGTTTCTCTTCAGTTGCAAACTTCACTCCATACATATATATGGGGAGGTACTAGCTCCAACTCGGTTTTACAGTGAAAACTGCAGGAACTTCAAACCGGCACTAGGAAACAGACTGAGAAACCGGAGTAAATGTTTCACCTGCAACCCGTTCCCTTTGTGCTAGATGAACGAACGTCTCTCCACAGGCTCAGTTCTGACAGATTAGTGTGTGTTAAAGCCGTCCTTCACCTAGCTTGTTGGGAACACAAAGTTTCTCTTCAGTTGCAAACGCCACTCCATACATATATATGGGGAGGTACAAGCTCCAACTCGGTTTTACAGTGAAAACTGAAGGAACTTCAAAACGGCACTAGGAAACAGACTGAGAAAGCAGAGTAAAAGTTTCTCCTGCAACCCGTTCCCTTGGTGCTAGATGAACGAACGTCTCTCCACATGCTCAGTTCTGAGAGATAAGTGTGTGTGAAAGCCGTCCTTCACCTAGCTTGTTGGGAACACAAAGTTTCTCTTCAGTTGCAAACTCCACACCATTCATATATTTGGGGAGGTACTAGCTCCAACTCGGTTTTACAGTGAAAACTGAAGGAACTTCAAACCGGCAGTAGGAAACAGACTTAGAAACCAGAGAAAAAGTTTCTCCTGCAACCCGTTCCCTTTGTGCTAGATGAACGAACGTCTCTCCACATGCTCAGTTCTGAGAGATAAGTGTGTGTGGAAGCCGTCCTTCACCTAGGTTGTTGGGAACACAAAGTTTCTCTTCAGTAGCAAAATCCACTCAATACATATATATGGGAGGTACTAACTCCAACTCGGTTTTACAGTGAAAACTGCAGGAACTTCAAACCGTCACTAGGAAACATACTGAGAAACCAGAGTAAATGTTTCTACTGCAACCCGTTCCCTTTGTGCTAGATGAACGAACGTCTCTCCACATGCTCAGTTCTGAGAGATAATTGTGTGTGAAAGCCGTCCTTCACCTAGCTTGTTGGAAACACAAAGTATCTCTTCAGTTTCAAACTCCATACCATACATATATATATGGGTAGGTACTAGCTCCAACTCGGTTTTACAGTAAAAACTGCAGGAACTTCAAACCGGCACTAGGAAACAGACTGAGAAACCAGAGTAAAAGTTTCTCCTGCAACCAGGTCCCTTTGTGCTAGATGAACGAACGTCTCTCCACATGCTCAGTTCTGAGAGATAAGTGTGTGTGAAAGCCGTCCTTCACCTAGCTTGTTGGGAACACAAAGTTTCTCTTCAGTTGCAATCTCCACTCCATACATATATATGGGGAGGTACGAGCTCCAACTCTGTTTTACAGTGAAAACTTCAGGAACTTCAAACCGGCACTAGGAAACAGACTGAGAAACCAGAGTAAAAGTTTCTCCTGCAACCCGTTCCCTTTGTGGTAGATGAACGAACGTCTATCCACATGCTCAGTTCTGACAGATAAGTGTGTGTGAAAGCCGTCCTTCACCTAGCTTGTTGGGAACACAAAGTTTCTCTTCAGTTGCAAACTGCACTCCATACATATATATGGGGAGGTACTAGCTCCAACTCGGTTTTACAGTGAAAACTGCAGGAACATCAAACCGGCACTAGGAAACAGACTGTGAAACCAGAGTAAAAGTTTCTCCTGCAACCCTTTCCCTTTGTTCTAGATGAACGAACGTCTCTCCACATGCTCAGTTCTGAGAGATAAGTGTGTGTGAAAGCCGTCCTTCAACTAGCTTGTTGGGAACACAAAGTTTCTCTTCAGTTGCAAACTCCACTCCATACATATATATGGGGAGGTACTAGCTCCAACTCGGTTTTACAGTGAAAACTGCAGGAACTTCAAACCGGCACTAGGAAACAGACTGAGAAACCAGAGTAAAAGTTTCTACTGCAACCCGTTCCCTTTGTGCTAGATGAACGAACGTCTCTCCACATGCTCAGTTCTGAGAGATAGTTGTGTGTGGAAGCCGTCCTTCACCTAGCTTGTTGGGAACACAAAGTTTCTCTTAAGATGCAAACTCCACTCCATACATATATATGGGGAGGTACTAGCTCCAACTCGGTTTTACAGTGAAAACTGCAGGATCTTCAAACCGGCACTAGGAAACAGACTGAGAAACCAGAGTAAAAGTTTCTCCTGCAACCCTTTCCCTTTGTGCTAGATGAACGAACGTCTCTCCACATGCTCAGTTCTGAGAGATAAGTGTGTGTGAAAGCCGTCCTTCACATACCTTGTTGGGAACACAAAGTTTCTCTTCAGTTGCAAATTCCACTCCATACATATATATGGGGAGGTACTAGCTCCAAATCGGTTTTACAGTGAAAACTGCAGGAACTTCAAACCGGCACTAGGAAACAGACTGAGAAAACAGAGCAAAAGTTTCCCTTACAATCCGTTCCATTTTTGCTAGATGAACGAACGTCTCTCCACATGCTCAGTTATGAGAGATAAGTGTGTGTGAAAGCCGTCCTTCACCTAGCTTGTTGGGAACACAAAGTTTCTCTTCAGTTGCAAACTCCACTCCATATATATATATGGGGAGGTACTAGCTCCAACTCGGTTTTACAGTGAAAACTGCAGGAACTTCAAACCGGCACTAGGAAACAGACTGAGAAACCAGAGTAAAAGTTTCTCCTGCACCCCGTTCCCTTTGTGCTAGATGAACGAACGTCTCTCCACATGCTCAGTTCTGAGAGATATGTGTGTGTGAAAGCCGTTCTTCACCTAGCTTGTTGGGAACACAAATTTTCTCTTCAGTTGCAAACTCCACTCCATACATATATATGGGGAGGTACTAGCTCCAACTCGGTTTTACAGTGAAAACTGCAGGAACTTCAAACCGGCACTAGGAAACAGACTGAGAAACCAGAGTAAAAGTTTCTCCTGCAACCCGTTCCCTTTGTGCTAGATGAACGAACGTCTCTCCACATGCTCAGTTCTGAGAGATAAGTGTGTGTGAAAGCCGTCTTTCACCTAGCTTGTTGGGAACACAAAGTTTCTCTTCAGTTGCAAACTCCACTCCATATATATATATTGGGAGGTACAAGCTCCAACTCGGTTTTACAGTGAAAACTGCAGGAACTTCAAACCGGCACTAGGAAACATACAGGGAAACCAGAGTAAAAGTTTCTCCTGCAACCCGTTCCCTTTGTGCTAGATGAACGAACGTCTCTCCATATGCTCAGTTCTGAGAGAAAAGTGTGTGTGGAAGCCTACCTTCACCTAGCTTGTTGGGAACACAAAGTTTCTTTTCAGTTGCAAACTCCACTCCATACATATATATGGGGAGGTACTAGCTCCAACTCGGTTTTACAGTGAAAACTGCAGGAACTTCAACCCGGCAGTATGAAACACACTGAGAAACCAGAGTAAAAGTTTCCCCTGCAACCCGTTCCCTTTGTGCTAGATGAACGAACGTCTCTCCACATGCTCAGTTCTGAGAGATATTTGTGTGTGAAAGCCGTCCTTCACCTAGCTTGTTGGGAACACAAAGTTTCTCTTCAATTGCAAACCCCTCTCCATACATATATATGGGGAGGTACTAGCTCCAACGCGGTTTTACTTTGAAAACTGCAGGAACTTCAAACCGGCACTAGGAAACAGACTGAGGAAACAGAGTAAAAGTTTCTCCTGCAACCCGTTCCCTTTGTGCTAGATGAACGAACGTCTCTCCACATGCTAAATTCTGAGAGATAAGTGAGTGTGAAAGCCGTCCTTCACCTAGCTTGTTGGGAACACAAAGTTTCTCTTCAGTTGCAAACTCCACTCCATACATATATATGGGGATGTACTAGCTCCAACTCGGTTTTACAGTGAAAACTGCAGGAACTTCAAACCGGCACTAGGAAACAGACTGAGAAACAAGAGTAAAATTTTCTCCTGCAAACCGTTCCCTTTGTGCTAGATGAACGAACGTCTCTCCACATGCTCAGTTCTGAGAGATAAGTGTGTGTGAAAGCCGTCCTTCACATAGCTTGTTGGGTACACAAAGTTTCTCTTCAAATGAAAACTCCACTCCATACATATATATGGGGAGGTACTAGCTCCAACTCGGTTTTACAGTGAAAACTGCAGGAACTTCAAACCGGCACTAGGAAACAGACTGAGGAACCAGAGTAAAAGTTTCTCCTGCAACCCGTTCCTTTGTGCTAGATGAATGAACGTCTCTCCACATGCTCGGTTCTGAGAGATAATTGAGTGTGAAAGCCGTCCTTCACCTAGCTTGTTGGGAACACAAAGTTTCTCTTCAGTTGCAAACTCCACTCAATACATATATATGGGGAGGTATTAGCTCCAACTCGGTTTTACCGTTAAAACTGCAGGAACTTAAAACCGGCACTAGGAAACATACTGAGAAACCAGAGTAAAATTTGTCCAGCATCCCGTTCCCTTTGTGCTAGATGAACGAACGTCTCTCCACATGCTCAGTTCTGAGAGATAAGTGTGTGTGAAAGCCGTCCTTCACATACCTTGTTCGGAACACAAAGTTTCTCTTCAGTTGCAAACTCCAATCCATACATATATATGGGGAGGTACTAGCTCCAACTCGGTTTTACACTGAAAACTGCAGGAACTTCAAACCGGCACTAGGAAACAGACTGAGAAACCAGATTAAAAGTTTCTCCTGCAACCCGTTCCTTTTGTGCTAGATGAACGAAAGTCTCTCCACATGCTCAGTTCTGAGAGTTAAGTGTGTGTGAAAGCCGTCCTTCACCTAGCTTTTTGGGAACACAAAGTTTCTCTTCAGTTGCAAACTCCAATCCATACATATATATGGGGAGGTACTAGCTCCAACTCGGTTTTACAGTGAAAACTGCAGGAACTTCAAACCGGCACTAGGAAACAGACTGAGAAACAAGAGTAAAATTTTCTCCTGCAAACCGTTCCCTTTGTGCTAGATGAACGAACCTCTCACCACATGCTCAGTTCTGAGAGATAAGTGTGTGTGAAAGCCGTCCTTCACATAGCTTGTTGGGTACACAAAGTTTCTCTTCAAATGAGTACTCCACTCCATACATAGATATGGGGAGGTACTAGCTCCAACTCGGTTTTACAGTGAAAACTGCAGGAACTTCAAACCGGCACTAGGAAACAGACTGAGGAACCAGAGTAAAAGTTTCTCCTGCAACCCGTTCCCTTTTTGCTAGATGAACGAAAGTCTCTCCACATGCTCGGTTCTGAGAGATAAGTGAGTGTGAAAGCCGTCCTTCACCTAGCTTGTTGGGAACACAAAGTTTCTCTTCAGTTGCAAACTCCACTCAATAAATATATATGGGGAGGTATTAGCTCCAACTCGGTTTTACCGTTAAAACTGCAGGAACTTAAAACCGGCACTAGGAAACATACTGAGAAACCAGAGTAAAATTTGTCCAGCATCCCGTTCCCTTTGTGCTAGATGAACGAAAGTCTCTCAACATGCTCAGTTCTGAGAGATAAGTGTGTGTGAAAGCCGTCCTTCACCTAACTTGTTGGGAACACAAAGTTTCTCTTCAGTTGCAAACTCCACTCCATACATATATATGGGGAGGTACTAGCTCCAACTCGGTTTTACAGTGAAAACTGCAGGAACTTCAAACCGGCACTAGGAAACAGACTGAGAAACAAGAGTAAAATTTTCTCCTGCAAACCGTTCCCTTTGTGCTAGATGAACGAACCTCTCTCCACATGCTCAGTTCTGAGAGATAAGTGTGTGTGAAAGCCGTTCTTCACATAGCTTGTTGGGTACACAAAGTTTCTCTTCAAATGAAAATTCCACTCCATACATATATATGGGGAGGTACTAGCTCCAACTCGGTTTTACAGTGAAAACTGCAGGAACTTCAAACCGGCACTAGGAAACAGACTGAGGAACCAGAGTAAAAGTTTCTCCTGCAACCCGTTCCCTTTTTGCTAGATGTACGAACGTCTCTCCACATGCTCGGTTCTGAGAGATAAGTGAGTGGGAAAGCCGTCCTTCACCTAGCTTGTTGGGAACACAAAGTTTCTCTTCAGTTGCAAACTCCACTCAATACATATATATGGGGAGGTATTAGCTCCAACTCGGTTTTACCGTTAAAACTGCAGGAACTTAAAACCGGCACTAGGAAACATACTGAGAAACCAGAGTAAAATTTGTCCAGCATCCCGTTCCCTTTGTGCTAGATGAACGAACGTCTCTCCACATGCTCAGTTCTGAGAGATAAGTGTGTGTTAAAGCCGTCCTTCACATACCTTGTTGGGAACACAAAGTTTCTCTTCAGTTGCAAACTCCACTCCATACATATATATGGGGAGGTACTAGCTCCAACTCTGTTTTACACTGAAAACTGCAGGAACTTCAAACCGGCACTAGGAAACAGACTGAGAAACCAGAGTAAATGTATCTCCTGCAACCCGTTCCCTTTGTTCTAGATGAACGAACGTCTATCCACATGCTCAGTTCTGACAGTTAAGTGTGTGTGAAAGCCGTCCTTCACCTAGCTTTTTGGGAACACAAAGTTTCTCTTCAGTTGCAAACTTCAATCCATACATATATATGGGGAGGTACTAGCTCCAACTCGGTTTTACAGTGAAAACTGCAGGAACTTCAAACCGGCACTAGGAAACAGACTGAGAAACCAGAGTAAAAGTTTCTCCTGCAAACCGTTCCCTTTGTGCTAGATGAACGAACGTCTCTCCACATGCTCAGTTCTGAGAGATAAGTGTGTGTGAAAGCCGTCCTTCACCTAGCTTGTTGGGAACACAAAGTTTCTCTTCAGTTGCAAACTCCAATCTATATATATATATGGGTAGGTACTTGCTCCAACTCGGTTTTACAGTGAAAACTGCAGGAACTTCAAACCGGCACTAGGAAACAGACTGAGAAACCAGAATATAAGTTTCTCCTGCACCCCGTTCCCTTTGTGCTAGATGAACGAACGTCTCTCCACATGCTCAGTTCTGAGACATAAGGGTGTGTGAAAGCCGTCCTTCACCTAGCTTGTTGGGAACACAAAATTTCTCTTCAGTTGCAAACTCCACTCCATAACTATATTTGGGTAGGTACTAGCTCCAACTCGGTTTTACAGTGAAAACTGCAGGAACATCAAACAGGCACTAGGAAACAGACTGAGAAACCAGAGTAAAAGTTTCCCCTGCAACCCGTTCCATTTGTGCTAGATGAACGAAAGTCTCTCCACATGCTCAGTTCTGACAGATAAGTATGTGTGAAAGCCATCCTTCACCTAGCTTTTTGGGAACACAAAGTTTCTCTTCAGTTGCAAACTCCACTCCATACATATATATGGGGAGGTACAAGCTCCAACTCGATTTTACAGTGAAAACTGCAGGAACTTCAAACCGGCACTAGGAAACAGACTGAGAAACCAGAGTAAAAGTTTCTCCTGCAACCCGTTCCCTTTGTGCTAGATGAACGAACGTCTCTCCATATGCTCAGTTCTGAGAGATAAGTGTGTGTGAAAGAAGTCCTTCACCTAACTTGTTGGGAACACAAAGTTTCTCTTCAGTTGCAAACGCCACTCCATACATATATATGGGGAGGTACTAGCTCCAACTCGGTTTTACAGTGAAAACTGCAGGAACTTCAAACCGGCACTAGGAAACAACTGAGACACCAGAGCAAAAGTTTCTCCTGCAACCGTTTCCCTTTGTGCTAGATGAACGAACGTCTCTCCACAATCTCAATTCTGAGAGATAAATGTGTGTGAAAGCCGTCCTTCACATAGCTTGTTGGGAACACAAAGTTTCTCTTCAGTTGCAAACTCCACTCCATACATATATATGGGGAGGTACAAGCTCCAACTCAGTTTTACAGTGAAAACTGCAGGAACTTCAAACCGGCAATAGGAAACAGATTTAGAAACCAGAGTAAAAGTTTCTCCTGCAAAACGTTCCCTTTTTGCTAGATGAACGAACGTCTCTCCACATGCTCAGTTCTGAGAGATAATTGTGTGTGAAAGCCGTCCTTCACCTAGCTTGTTGGAAACAGAAAGATTCTCTTCAGGTGCAAACTCCACTCTATACATATATATGGGGAGGTACTAGCTTCAACTCGGTTTTACAGTGAAACTGCAGGAACTTAAAACCGGCACTAGGAAACAGACTGAGAATCCAGAGAAATAGTTTCTCCAGCAAACCGTTCCCTTTGTGCTAGATGAACGAACGTCTCTCCACATGCTCAGTTCTGACAGATAAGTGTGTGTGAAAGCCGTCCTTCACCTAGCTTGTTGGGAACACAAAGTTTCTCTTCAGTTGCAAACTCCACTCCATACATATATATGGGGAGGTACAAGCTCCAAATCGGTTTTACAGTGAAAACTGCAGGAACTTCAAACCGGCACTAGGAAACAGACTGAGACACCAGAGCAAAAGTTTCTCCTGCAACCGTTTCCCTTTGTGCTAGATGAACGAACGTCTCTCCACAATCTCAATTCTGAGAGATAAGTGTGTGTGAAAGCCGTCCTTCACCTAGCTTGTTGGGAACACAAAGTTTCTCTTCAGTTGTAAACTCCACTCCATACATATATATGGGGAGGTACTAGCACCAACTCGGGTTTACAGTGAAAACTGCAGGAACATCAAACATGCACTAGGAAACAGACTGAGAAACCAGAGTAAAAGTTTCCACTGCAACCCGTTCCCTTTGTGCTATATGAACGAAAGTCTCTCCACATTCTCAATTCTGACAAATAAGTGTGTTTGAAAGCAATACTTCACCTAGCTTGTTGGGAACACAAAGTTTCTCTTCAGTTGCAAACTCCACTCCATAAAAATATATGGGGAGGTACTAGCTCCAATTCGGTTTTACAGTGAAAACTGCCGGAACTTCTACCGGCACCAGGAAACAGACTGAGAAACCAGAGTAAAGTTTCTCCTGCAACCCGTTCCATTTGTGCTAAATGAACGAACCTCTCTCCACATGCTCAGTTCTGAGAAATAATTGTGAGTGAAAGCCGTCCTTCACCTAGCTTGTTGGGAACAGAAAGATTCTCTTCAGTTGCAAACTCCACTCTATACATATATATGGGGAGGTACTAGCTCCAACTCGGTTTTACAGTGAAAACTGCAGGAACTTCAAACCGGCACTAGGAAACAGACTTAGAAACCAGAGTAAAAGTTTCTCCTGCAACCAGTTCCCTTTGTGCTAGATGAACGAACGTCTCTCCACATGCTCATTTCTGAGAGATAAGTGTGTGTGGAAGCCGTCCTTCACATAGCTTGTTGGGAACACAAAGTTTCTCTTCAGTTGCAAACTCCACTCCATACATATATAAGGGAGTTACTAACTCCAACTCGGTTTTACAGTGAAAACTGCAGGAACTTCAAACCGTCACTAGGAAACATACTGAGAAACGAGAGTAAATGTTTCTCCTGCAACCCGTTCCCTTTGTGCTAGATGAACGAACGTCTCTCCACATGCTCAGTTCTGAGAGATAATTGTATGTGAAAGCCGTCCTTCACCAAGCTTTTTGGGAACACAAAGTTTCTCTTCAGTTGCAAACTCCATACCATACGTATATATATGGGTAGGTACTAGCACCAACTCGGTTTTAAAGTGAAAACTGCAGGAACTTCAAACCGGCACTAGGAAACAGACTGAGAAACCAGAGTAAAAGTTTCTCCTGCAACCAGTTCCCTTTGTGCTAGATGAACGAACGTCTCTCCACATGCTCAGTTCTGAAAGATAAGTGTGTGTTAAAGCCGTCCTTCACCTAGCTTGTTGGGAACACAAAGTTTCTCTTCAGTTGCAAACTACACTCCATAAATATATATGGGGAGGTACTAGCTCCAACTCGGTTTTACAGTGAAAACTGCAGGAACTTCAAACCGGCACTGGGAAACAGACTGAGAAACCAGAGTAAAAGTTTCTCCTGCACCCCGTTCCCTTTGTGCTAGATGAACGAACGTCTCTCCACATGCTCAGTTCTGAGAGATAAGTGTGTGTGAAAGCCGTCCTTCAACTATCTTGTTGGGAACACAAAGTTTCTCTTCAGTTGCAAACTCCACTCCATACATATATATGTGTAGGTACTAGCTCCAACTAGGTTTTACAATGAAAATTGGAGGAACTTCAAACCGGCACTAGGAAAAAGACTGAGACACCAGAGCAAAAGTTTCTCCTGCAACCGTTTCCCTTTGTGCTAGATGAACGAAAGTCTCTCCACAATCTCAATTCGTAGAGATAAGTGTGTGTTAAAGCCGTCCTTCACCTTGCTTGTAGGGAACACAAAGTTTCTCTTCAGTTGCAAACTCCACCCCATACATATATATGGGGAGGTACAAGCTGCAACTCGGTTTTACAGTGAAAACTGCAGGAACTTCAAACCGGCAATAGGAATGAGACTGAGAAACCAGAGAAAAGTTTCTACTGCAACCCGTTCCCTTTGTGCTAGATGAACGAACGTCTCTCCACATGCTCAGTTCTGATATAAAAGGGTGTGTGAAAGCCTTCCTTCACCTAGCTTATTGGGAACACAAAATTTCTCTTCAGTTGTAAACTCCACTCCATACATATATATGGGGAGGTACTAGCTCCAACTCGGTTTTACAGTGAAAACTGCAGGAACTTCAAACCGGCACTAGGAAACAGCCTGAGAAACCAGAGTAAAAGTTTCTCCTGCAACCCGTTCCCTTTGTGCTAGATGAACGAACGTCTCTCCACATGCTCAGCTCTGAGAGATAAGTGTGTGTGAAAGCCTTCCTTCACCTAGCTTGTTGGGAACACAAAGTTTCTCTTCAGTTGTAAACTCCTCTCCATACATATATATGGGGAGGTACTAGCTCCAACTCGGTTTTAAAGTGAAAACTGCAGGAACATCAAACAGGCACTAGGAAACAGACTGAGAAACCAGAGTAAAAGTTTCCCCTGCAACCCGTTCCCTTTGTGCTAGATGAACAAAAGTCTCTCCACATGCTCATTTCTGAGAGATAAGTGTGTGTGAAAGCCGTCCTTCAACTAGCTTGTTGGGAACACAAAGTTTCTCTTCAGTTGCAAAATCCACTCCATACATATATATGGGGAGGTACTAGCTCCAACTCGGTTTTACAGTGAAAACTGCAGGAACTTCAAGCCGGCACTAGGAAACAGACTGAGAAACCAGAGTAAAAGTTTCTCCTGCAACCCGTTCCCTTTGTGCTAGATGAACGAACGTCTCTCCACATGCTCATTTCTGAGAGATAAGTGTGTGTGGAAGCCGTCCTTCACCTAGCTTGTTGGGAACACAAAGTTTCTCTTCAGTTGCAAACTCCACTCCATACATATATATGGGAGTTACTAACTCCAACTCGGTTTTACAGTGAAAACTGCAGGAACTTCAAACCGTCACTAGGAAACATACTGAGAAACGAGAGTAAATGTTTCTCCTGCAACCCGTTCCCTTTGTGCTAGATGAACGAACGTCTCTACACATGCTCAATTCTGAGAGATAATTGTATGTGAAAGCCGTCCTTCACCAAGCTTTTTGGGAACACAAAGTTTCTCTTCAGTTGCAAACTCCATACCATACATATATATATGGGTAGGTACTAGCACCAACTCGGTTTTAAAGTGAAAACTGCAGGAACTTCAAACCGGCACTAGGAAACAGACTGAGAAACCAGAGTAAAAGTTTCTCCTGCAACCAGTTCCCTTTGTGCTAGATGAACGAACGTCTCTCCACATGCTCAGTTCTGAAAGATAAGTGTGTGTTAAAGCCGTCCTTCACCTAGCTTGTTGGGAACACAAAGTTTCTCTTCAGTTGCAAACTACACTCCATACATATATATGGGGAGGTACTAGCTCCAACTCGGTTTTACAGTGAAAACTGCAGGAACTTCAAACCGGCACTAGGAAACAGACTGAGAAACCAGAGTAAAAGTTTCTCCTGCACCCCGTTCCCTTTGTGCTAGATGAACGAACGTCTCTCCACATGCTCAGTTCTGAGAGATAAGTGTGTGTGAAAGCCGTCCTTCAACTATCTTGTTGGGAACACAAAGTTTCTCTTCAGTTGCAAACTCCACTCCATACAAATATATGTGTAGGTACTAGCTCCAACTAGGTTTTACAATGAAAATTGGAGGAACTTCAAACCGGCACTAGGAAAAAGACTGAGAAACCAGAGTAAAAGTTTCTACTGCAACCCGTTCCCTTTGTGCTAGATGAACGAACGTCTCTCCACATGCTCAGTTCTGAGAGATAAGTGTGTGTGGAAGCCGTCCTTCACCTAGCTTGTTGGGAACACAAAGTTTCTCTTCAGATGCAAACTCCACTCCTTAAATATATATGGGGAAGTACTAGCTCCAACTCGGTTTTACAGTGAAAACTGCAGTAACTTCAAACCGGCACTAGGAAACAGACTGAGAAACCAGAGTAAAAGTTTCTCCTGCAACACATTCCCTTTGTGCTAGATGAACGAACGTCTCTCCACATGCTCAGTTCTGAGAGATAAGTGTGTGTTAAAGCCGTCCTTCACCTAACTTGTTGGGAACACAAAGTTTCTCTTCAGTTGCAAACTCCACTCCATACATATATATGGGGAGGTACTAGCTCCAAATCGGTTTTACAGTGAAAACTGCAGGAACTTCAAACCGGCACTAGGAAACAGACTGAGACACCAGAGCAAAAGTTTCTCCTGCAACCGTTTCCCTTTGTGCTAGATGAACGAAAGTCTCTCCACAATCTCAATTCGGAGAGATAAGTGTGTGTGAAAGCCGTCCTTCACCTTGCTTGTTGGGAACACAAAGTTTCTCTTCAGTTGCAAACTCCACTCCATACATATATATGGGGAGGTACAAGCTGCAACTCGGTTTTACAGTGAAAACTGCAGGAACTTCAAACCGGCAATAGGAATGAGACTGAGAAACCAGAGAAAAGTTTCTACTGCAACCCGTTCCCTTTGTGCTAGATGAACGAACGTCTCTCCACATGCTCAGTTCTGAGAGATAAGTGTGTGTGAAAGCCGTCCTTCACCAAGCTTTTTGGGAACACAAAGTTTCTCTTCAGTTGCAAACTCCATACCATACGTATATATATGGGTAGGTACTAGCACCAACTCGGTTTTAAAGTGAAAACTGCAGGAACTTCAAACCGGCACTAGGAAACAGACTGAGAAACCAGAGTAAAAGTTTCTCCTGCAACCAGTTCCCTTTGTGCTAGATGAACGAACGTCTCTCCACATGCTCAGTTCTGAAAGATAAGTGTGTGTTAAAGCCGTCCTTCACCTAGCTTGTTGGGAACACAAAGTTTCTCTTCAGTTGCAAACTACACTCCATAAATATATATGGGGAGGTACTAGCTCCAACTCGGTTTTACAGTGAAAACTGCAGGAACTTC
Source organism: Camelus bactrianus (assembly GCF_048773025.1). NCBI lineage: Eukaryota > Metazoa > Chordata > Mammalia > Artiodactyla > Camelidae > Camelus > Camelus bactrianus. The sequence goes on from NC_133566.1 coordinate 4,637,583, forward strand.
AAACCGGCACTGGGAAACAGACTGAGAAACCAGAGTAAAAGTTTCTCCTGCACCCCGTTCCCTTTGTGCTAGATGAACGAACGTCTCTCCACATGCTCAGTTCTGAGAGATAAGTGTGTGTGAAAGCCGTCCTTCAACTATCTTGTTGGGAACACAAAGTTTCTCTTCAGTTGCAAACTCCACTCCATACATATATATGTGTAGGTACTAGCTCCAACTAGGTTTTACAATGAAAATTGGAGGAACTTCAAACCGGCACTAGGAAAAAGACTGAGACACCAGAGCAAAAGTTTCTCCTGCAACCGTTTCCCTTTGTGCTAGATGAACGAAAGTCTCTCCACAATCTCAATTCGTAGAGATAAGTGTGTGTTAAAGCCGTCCTTCACCTTGCTTGTAGGGAACACAAAGTTTCTCTTCAGTTGCAAACTCCACCCCATACATATATATGGGGAGGTACAAGCTGCAACTCGGTTTTACAGTGAAAACTGCAGGAACTTCAAACCGGCAATAGGAATGAGACTGAGAAACCAGAGAAAAGTTTCTACTGCAACCCGTTCCCTTTGTGCTAGATGAACGAACGTCTCTCCACATGCTCAGTTCTGATATAAAAGGGTGTGTGAAAGCCTTCCTTCACCTAGCTTATTGGGAACACAAAATTTCTCTTCAGTTGTAAACTCCACTCCATACATATATATGGGGAGGTACTAGCTCCAACTCGGTTTTACAGTGAAAACTGCAGGAACTTCAAACCGGCACTAGGAAACAGCCTGAGAAACCAGAGTAAAAGTTTCTCCTGCAACCCGTTCCCTTTGTGCTAGATGAACGAACGTCTCTCCACATGCTCAGCTCTGAGAGATAAGTGTGTGTGAAAGCCTTCCTTCACCTAGCTTGTTGGGAACACAAAGTTTCTCTTCAGTTGTAAACTCCTCTCCATACATATATATGGGGAGGTACTAGCTCCAACTCGGTTTTAAAGTGAAAACTGCAGGAACATCAAACAGGCACTAGGAAACAGACTGAGAAACCAGAGTAAAAGTTTCCCCTGCAACCCGTTCCCTTTGTGCTAGATGAACAAAAGTCTCTCCACATGCTCATTTCTGAGAGATAAGTGTGTGTGAAAGCCGTCCTTCAACTAGCTTGTTGGGAACACAAAGTTTCTCTTCAGTTGCAAAATCCACTCCATACATATATATGGGGAGGTACTAGCTCCAACTCGGTTTTACAGTGAAAACTGCAGGAACTTCAAGCCGGCACTAGGAAACAGACTGAGAAACCAGAGTAAAAGTTTCTCCTGCAACCCGTTCCCTTTGTGCTAGATGAACGAACGTCTCTCCACATGCTCATTTCTGAGAGATAAGTGTGTGTGGAAGCCGTCCTTCACCTAGCTTGTTGGGAACACAAAGTTTCTCTTCAGTTGCAAACTCCACTCCATACATATATATGGGAGTTACTAACTCCAACTCGGTTTTACAGTGAAAACTGCAGGAACTTCAAACCGTCACTAGGAAACATACTGAGAAACGAGAGTAAATGTTTCTCCTGCAACCCGTTCCCTTTGTGCTAGATGAACGAACGTCTCTACACATGCTCAATTCTGAGAGATAATTGTATGTGAAAGCCGTCCTTCACCAAGCTTTTTGGGAACACAAAGTTTCTCTTCAGTTGCAAACTCCATACCATACATATATATATGGGTAGGTACTAGCACCAACTCGGTTTTAAAGTGAAAACTGCAGGAACTTCAAACCGGCACTAGGAAACAGACTGAGAAACCAGAGTAAAAGTTTCTCCTGCAACCAGTTCCCTTTGTGCTAGATGAACGAACGTCTCTCCACATGCTCAGTTCTGAAAGATAAGTGTGTGTTAAAGCCGTCCTTCACCTAGCTTGTTGGGAACACAAAGTTTCTCTTCAGTTGCAAACTACACTCCATACATATATATGGGGAGGTACTAGCTCCAACTCGGTTTTACAGTGAAAACTGCAGGAACTTCAAACCGGCACTAGGAAACAGACTGAGAAACCAGAGTAAAAGTTTCTCCTGCACCCCGTTCCCTTTGTGCTAGATGAACGAACGTCTCTCCACATGCTCAGTTCTGAGAGATAAGTGTGTGTGAAAGCCGTCCTTCAACTATCTTGTTGGGAACACAAAGTTTCTCTTCAGTTGCAAACTCCACTCCATACAAATATATGTGTAGGTACTAGCTCCAACTAGGTTTTACAATGAAAATTGGAGGAACTTCAAACCGGCACTAGGAAAAAGACTGAGAAACCAGAGTAAAAGTTTCTACTGCAACCCGTTCCCTTTGTGCTAGATGAACGAACGTCTCTCCACATGCTCAGTTCTGAGAGATAAGTGTGTGTGGAAGCCGTCCTTCACCTAGCTTGTTGGGAACACAAAGTTTCTCTTCAGATGCAAACTCCACTCCTTAAATATATATGGGGAAGTACTAGCTCCAACTCGGTTTTACAGTGAAAACTGCAGTAACTTCAAACCGGCACTAGGAAACAGACTGAGAAACCAGAGTAAAAGTTTCTCCTGCAACACATTCCCTTTGTGCTAGATGAACGAACGTCTCTCCACATGCTCAGTTCTGAGAGATAAGTGTGTGTTAAAGCCGTCCTTCACCTAACTTGTTGGGAACACAAAGTTTCTCTTCAGTTGCAAACTCCACTCCATACATATATATGGGGAGGTACTAGCTCCAAATCGGTTTTACAGTGAAAACTGCAGGAACTTCAAACCGGCACTAGGAAACAGACTGAGACACCAGAGCAAAAGTTTCTCCTGCAACCGTTTCCCTTTGTGCTAGATGAACGAAAGTCTCTCCACAATCTCAATTCGGAGAGATAAGTGTGTGTGAAAGCCGTCCTTCACCTTGCTTGTTGGGAACACAAAGTTTCTCTTCAGTTGCAAACTCCACTCCATACATATATATGGGGAGGTACAAGCTGCAACTCGGTTTTACAGTGAAAACTGCAGGAACTTCAAACCGGCAATAGGAATGAGACTGAGAAACCAGAGAAAAGTTTCTACTGCAACCCGTTCCCTTTGTGCTAGATGAACGAACGTCTCTCCACATGCTCAGTTCTGATATAAAAGGGTGTGTGAAAGCCTTCCTTCACCTAGCTTATTGGGAACACAAAATTTCTCTTCAGTTGTAAACTCCACTCCATACATATATATGGGGAGGTACTAGCTCCAAATCGGTTTTACAGTGAAAACTGCAGGAACTTCAAACCGGCACTAGGAAACAGCCTGAGAAACCAGAGTAAAAGTTTCTCCTGCAACCCGTTCCCTTTGTGCTAGATGAACGAACGTCTCTCCACATGCTCAGCTCTGAGAGATAAGTGTGTGTGAAAGCCTTCCTTCACCTAGCTTGTTGGGAACACAAAGTTTCTCTTCAGTTGTAAACTCCTCTCCATACATATATATGGGGAGGTATTAGCTCCAACTCGGTTTTACAGTGAAAACTGCAGGAACATCAAACAGGCACTAGGAAACAGACTGAGAAACCAGAGTAAAAGTTTCCCCTGCAAACCGTTCCCTTTGTGCTAGATGAACAAAAGTCTCTCCACATGCTCATTTCTGAGAGATAAGTGTGTGTGAAAGCCGTCCTTCAACTAGCTTGTTGGGAACACAAAGTTTCTCTTCAGTTGCAAAATCCACTCCATACATATATATGGGGAGGTACTAGCTCCAACTCGGTTTTACAGTGAAAACTGCAGGAACTTCAAGCCGGCACTAGGAAACAGACTGAGAAACCAGAGTAAAAGTTTCTCCTGCAACCCGTTCCCTTTGTGCTAGAAGAACGAACGTCTCTCCACATGCTCAGTTCTGAGTGATAATTGTGTGTGAAAGCCGTCCTTCACCTAGCTTGTTGGGAACAGAAAGATTCTCTTCAGTTGCAAACTCCTATCTATACATATATATGGGGAGGTACTAGCTCCAACTCGGTTTTACAGTGAAAACTGCAGGAACTTCAAACCGGCACTAGGAAACAGACTGAGAAACCAGAGTAAAAGTTTTTCCAGCAACCCGTTCCCTTTTTGTTATATGAACGAATGTCTCTCCACATGCTAAGTTCTGAGAGATAAGTGTGTGTGAAAGCCGTCCTTCACCTAGCTTGTTGGGAACACAAAGTTTCTCTTCAGTTGCAAACTTCACTCCATACATATATATGGGGAGGTACTAGCTCCAACTCGGTTTTACAGTGAAAACTGCAGTAACTTCAAACCGGCACTAGGAAACAGACTGAGAAACCGGAGTAAATGTTTCACCTGCAACCCGTTCCCTTTGTGCTAGATGAACGAACGTCTCTCCACAGGCTCAGTTCTGACAGATAAGTGTGTGTTAAAGCCGTCCTTCACCTAGCTTGTTGGGAACACAAAGTTTCTCTTCAGTTGCAAACGCCACTCCATACATATATATGGGGAGGTACAAGCTCCAACTCGGTTTTACAGTGAAAACTGAAGGAACTTCAAAACGACACTAGGAAACAGACTGAGAAAGCAGAGTAAAAGTTTCCCCTGCAACCCGTTCCCTTTGTGCTAGATGAACGAACGTCTCTCCACATGCTCAGTTCTGAGAGATAAGTGTGTGTGAAAGCCGTCCTTCACCTAGCTTGTTGGGAACACAAAGTTTCTCTTCAGTTGCAAACTCCACACCATTCATATATATGGGGAGGTACTAGCTCCAACTCGGTTTTACAGTGAAAACTGAAGGAACTTCAAACCGACAGTAGGAAACAGACTTAGAAACCAGAGAAAAAGTTTCTCCTGCAACCCGTTCCCTTTGTGCTAGATGAACGAACGTCTCTCCACATGCTCAGTTCTGAGAGATAAGTGTGTGTGGAAGCCGTCTTTCACCTAGGTTGTTGGGAACACAAAGTTTCTCTTCAGTAGCAAAATCCACTCCATACATATATATGGGAGGTATGAACTCCAACTCGGTTTTACAGTGAAAACTGCAGGAACTTCAAACCGTCACTAGGAAACATACTGAGAAACCAGAGTAAATGTTTCTACTGCAACCCTTTCCCTTTGTGCTAGATGAACGAACGTCTCTCCACATGCTCAGTTCTGAGAGATAATTGTGTGTGAAAGCCGTCCTTCACCTAGCTTGTTGGGAACACAAAGTATCCCTTCAGTTTCAAACTCCATACCATACATATATATATGGGTAGGTACTAGCTCCAAATCGGATTTACAGTAAAAACTGCAGGAACTTCTAACCGGCACTAGGAAACAGACTGAGAAACCAGAGTAAAAGTTTCTCCTGCAACCAGGTCCCTTTGTGCTAGATGAACGAACGTCTCTCCACATGCTCATTTCTGAGAGATAAGTGTGTGTGAAAGCCGTCCTTCACCTAGCTTGTTGGGAACACAAAGTTTCTCTTCAGTTGCAATCTCCACTCCATACATATATATGGGGAGGTACGAGCTCCAACTCTGTTTTACAGTGAAAACTTCAGGAACTTCAAACCGGCACTAGGAAACAGACTGAGAAACCGGAGTAAAAGTTTCTCCTGCAACCCGTTCCCTTTGTGCTAGATGAACGAACGTCTATCCACATGCTCAGTTCTGACAGATAAGTGTGTGTGAAAGCCGTCCTTCACCTAGCTTGTTGGGAACACAAAGTTTCTCTTCAGTTGCAAACTCCACACCATACATATATATGGGGAGGTACTAGCTCCAACTCGTTTTTACAGTGAAAACTGCAGGAACTTCAAGCCGGCACTAGGAAAAAGACTGAGAAACCAGAGTAAAAGTTTCTCCTGCAACCCTTTCCCTTTGTGCTAGAAGAACGAACGTCTCTCCACATGCTCAGTTCTGAGTGATAATTGTGTGTGAAAGCCGTCCTTCACCTAGCTTGTTGGGAACAGAAAGATTCCCTTCAGTTGCAAACACCTATCTATACATATATATGGGGAGGTACTAGCTCCAACACGGTTTTACAGTGAAACTGCAGGAACTTAAAACCGGCACTAGGAAACAGACTGAGAAACCAGAGTAAAAGTTTTTCCAGCAACCCGTTCCCTTTTTGTTATATGAACGAACGTCTCTCCACATGCTAAGTTCTGAGAGATAAGAGTGTGTGAATGCCGTCCTTCACGTAGCTTGTTGGGAACACAAAGTTTCTCTTCAGTTGCAAACTTCACTCCATACATATATATGGGGAGGTACTAGCTCCAACTCGGTTTTACAGTGAAAACTGCAGGAACTTCAAACCGGCACTAGGAAACAGACTGAGAAACCGGAGTAAATGTTTCACCTGCAACCCGTTCCCTTTGTGCTAGATGAACGAACGTCTCTCCACAGGCTCAGTTCTGACAGATTAGTGTGTGTTAAAGCCGTCCTTCACCTAGCTTGTTGGGAACACAAAGTTTCTCTTCAGTTGCAAACGCCACTCCATACATATATATGGGGAGGTACAAGCTCCAACTCGGTTTTACAGTGAAAACTGAAGGAACTTCAAAACGGCACTAGGAAACAGACTGAGAAAGCAGAGTAAAAGTTTCTCCTGCAACCCGTTCCCTTGGTGCTAGATGAACGAACGTCTCTCCACATGCTCAGTTCTGAGAGATAAGTGTGTGTGAAAGCCGTCCTTCACCTAGCTTGTTGGGAACACAAAGTTTCTCTTCAGTTGCAAACTCCACACCATTCATATATTTGGGGAGGTACTAGCTCCAACTCGGTTTTACAGTGAAAACTGAAGGAACTTCAAACCGGCAGTAGGAAACAGACTTAGAAACCAGAGAAAAAGTTTCTCCTGCAACCCGTTCCCTTTGTGCTAGATGAACGAACGTCTCTCCACATGCTCAGTTCTGAGAGATAAGTGTGTGTGGAAGCCGTCCTTCACCTAGGTTGTTGGGAACACAAAGTTTCTCTTCAGTAGCAAAATCCACTCAATACATATATATGGGAGGTACTAACTCCAACTCGGTTTTACAGTGAAAACTGCAGGAACTTCAAACCGTCACTAGGAAACATACTGAGAAACCAGAGTAAATGTTTCTACTGCAACCCGTTCCCTTTGTGCTAGATGAACGAACGTCTCTCCACATGCTCAGTTCTGAGAGATAATTGTGTGTGAAAGCCGTCCTTCACCTAGCTTGTTGGAAACACAAAGTATCTCTTCAGTTTCAAACTCCATACCATACATATATATATGGGTAGGTACTAGCTCCAACTCGGTTTTACAGTAAAAACTGCAGGAACTTCAAACCGGCACTAGGAAACAGACTGAGAAACCAGAGTAAAAGTTTCTCCTGCAACCAGGTCCCTTTGTGCTAGATGAACGAACGTCTCTCCACATGCTCAGTTCTGAGAGATAAGTGTGTGTGAAAGCCGTCCTTCACCTAGCTTGTTGGGAACACAAAGTTTCTCTTCAGTTGCAATCTCCACTCCATACATATATATGGGGAGGTACGAGCTCCAACTCTGTTTTACAGTGAAAACTTCAGGAACTTCAAACCGGCACTAGGAAACAGACTGAGAAACCAGAGTAAAAGTTTCTCCTGCAACCCGTTCCCTTTGTGGTAGATGAACGAACGTCTATCCACATGCTCAGTTCTGACAGATAAGTGTGTGTGAAAGCCGTCCTTCACCTAGCTTGTTGGGAACACAAAGTTTCTCTTCAGTTGCAAACTGCACTCCATACATATATATGGGGAGGTACTAGCTCCAACTCGGTTTTACAGTGAAAACTGCAGGAACATCAAACCGGCACTAGGAAACAGACTGTGAAACCAGAGTAAAAGTTTCTCCTGCAACCCTTTCCCTTTGTTCTAGATGAACGAACGTCTCTCCACATGCTCAGTTCTGAGAGATAAGTGTGTGTGAAAGCCGTCCTTCAACTAGCTTGTTGGGAACACAAAGTTTCTCTTCAGTTGCAAACTCCACTCCATACATATATATGGGGAGGTACTAGCTCCAACTCGGTTTTACAGTGAAAACTGCAGGAACTTCAAACCGGCACTAGGAAACAGACTGAGAAACCAGAGTAAAAGTTTCTACTGCAACCCGTTCCCTTTGTGCTAGATGAACGAACGTCTCTCCACATGCTCAGTTCTGAGAGATAGTTGTGTGTGGAAGCCGTCCTTCACCTAGCTTGTTGGGAACACAAAGTTTCTCTTAAGATGCAAACTCCACTCCATACATATATATGGGGAGGTACTAGCTCCAACTCGGTTTTACAGTGAAAACTGCAGGATCTTCAAACCGGCACTAGGAAACAGACTGAGAAACCAGAGTAAAAGTTTCTCCTGCAACCCTTTCCCTTTGTGCTAGATGAACGAACGTCTCTCCACATGCTCAGTTCTGAGAGATAAGTGTGTATGAAAGCCGTCCTTCACCTAGCTTGTTGGGAACACAAAGTTTCTCTTCAGTTGCAAACTCCACTCCATACATATATATGGGGAGGTACTAGCTCCAACACGGTTTTACAGTGAAAACTGCAGGAACTTCAAACCGGCACTAGGAAACAGACTGAGAAACCAGAGTAAAAGTTTCTCCTGCAACCCGTTCACTTTTTGTTAGATGAACGAACGTCTCTCCACATGCTCAGTTCTGAGAGATAAGTGTGTGTTAAAGCCGTCCTTCACCTAGCTTGTTGGGAACACAAAGTTTCTCTTCAGTTGCAAACGCCACTCCATACATATATATGGGGAGGTACAAGCTCCAACTCGGTTTTACAGTGAAAACTGAAGGAACTTCAAAACGACACTAGGAAACAGACTGAGAAAGCAGAGTAAAAGTTTCCCCTGCAACCCGTTCCCTTTGTGCTAGATGAACGAACGTCTCTCCACATGCTCAGTTCTGAGAGATAAGTGTGTGTGAAAGCCGTCCTTCACCTAGCTTGTTGGGAACACAAAGTTTCTCTTCAGTTGCAAACTCCACACCATTCATATATATGGGGAGGTACTAGCTCCAACTCGGTTTTACAGTGAAAACTGAAGGAACTTCAAACCGACAGTAGGAAACAGACTTAGAAACCAGAGAAAAAGTTTCTCCTGCAACCCGTTCCCTTTGTGCTAGATGAACGAACGTCTCTCCACATGCTCAGTTCTGAGAGATAAGTGTGTGTGGAAGCCGTCTTTCACCTAGGTTGTTGGGAACACAAAGTTTCTCTTCAGTAGCAAAATCCACTCCATACATATATATGGGAGGTACGAACTCCAACTCGGTTTTACAGTGAAAACTGCAGGAACTTCAAACCGTCACTAGGAAACATACTGAGAAACCAGAGTAAATGTTTCTACTGCAACCCTTTCCCTTTGTGCTAGATGAACGAACGTCTCTCCACATGCTCAGTTCTGAGAGATAATTGTGTGTGAAAGCCGTCCTTCACCTAGCTTGTTGGGAACACAAAGTATCCCTTCAGTTTCAAACTCCATACCATACATATATATATGGGTAGGTACTAGCTCCAAATCGGATTTACAGTAAAAACTGCAGGAACTTCAAACCGGCACTAGGAAACAGACTGAGAAACCAGAGTAAAAGTTTCTCCTGCAACCAGGTCCCTTTGTGCTAGATGAACGAACGTCTCTCCACATGCTCATTTCTGAGAGATAAGTGTGTGTGAAAGCCGTCCTTCACCTAGCTTGTTGGGAACACAAAGTTTCTCTTCAGTTGCAATCTCCACTCCATACATATATATGGGGAGGTACGAGCTCCAACTCTGTTTTACAGTGAAAACTTCAGGAACTTCAAACCGGCACTAGGAAACAGACTGAGAAACCGGAGTAAAAGTTTCTCCTGCAACCCGTTCCCTTTGTGCTAGATGAACGAACGTCTATCCACATGCTCAGTTCTGACAGATAAGTGTGTGTGAAAGCCGTCCTTCACCTAGCTTGTTGGGAACACAAAGTTTCTCTTCAGTTGCAAACTCCACACCATACATATATATGGGGAGGTACTAGCTCCAACTCGTTTTTACAGTGAAAACTGCAGGAACTTCAAGCCGGCACTAGGAAAAAGACTGAGAAACCAGAGTAAAAGTTTCTCCTGCAACCCTTTCCCTTTGTGCTAGAAGAACGAACGTCTCTCCACATGCTCAGTTCTGAGTGATAATAGTGTGTGAAAGCCGTCCTTCACCTAGCTTGTTGGGAACAGAAAGATTCCCTTCAGTTGCAAACACCTATCTATACATATATATGGGGAGGTACTAGCTCCAACACGGTTTTACAGTGAAACTGCAGGAACTTAAAACCGGCACTAGGAAACAGACTGAGAAACCAGAGTAAAAGTTTTTCCAGCAACCCGTTCCCTTTTTGTTATATGAACGAACGTCTCTCCACATGCTAAGTTCTGAGAGATAAGAGTGTGTGAATGCCGTCCTTCACGTAGCTTGTTGGGAACACAAAGTTTCTCTTCAGTTGCAAACTTCACTCCATACATATATATGGGGAGGTACTAGCTCCAACTCGGTTTTACAGTGAAAACTGCAGGAACTTCAAACCGGCACTAGGAAACAGACTGAGAAACCGGAGTAAATGTTTCACCTGCAACCCGTTCCCTTTGTGCTAGATGAACGAACGTCTCTCCACAGGCTCAGTTCTGACAGATTAGTGTGTGTTAAAGCCGTCCTTCACCTAGCTTGTTGGGAACACAAAGTTTCTCTTCAGTTGCAAACGCCACTCCATACATATATATGGGGAGGTACAAGCTCCAACTCGGTTTTACAGTGAAAACTGAAGGAACTTCAAAACGGCACTAGGAAACAGACTGAGAAAGCAGAGTAAAAGTTTCTCCTGCAACCCGTTCCCTTGGTGCTAGATGAACGAACGTCTCTCCACATGCTCAGTTCTGAGAGATAAGTGTGTGTGAAAGCCGTCCTTCACCTAGCTTGTTGGGAACACAAAGTTTCTCTTCAGTTGCAAACTCCACACCATTCATATATTTGGGGAGGTACTAGCTCCAACTCGGTTTTACAGTGAAAACTGAAGGAACTTCAAACCGGCAGTAGGAAACAGACTTAGAAACCAGAGAAAAAGTTTCTCCTGCAACCCGTTCCCTTTGTGCTAGATGAACGAACGTCTCTCCACATGCTCAGTTCTGAGAGATAAGTGTGTGTGGAAGCCGTCCTTCACCTAGGTTGTTGGGAACACAAAGTTTCTCTTCAGTAGCAAAATCCACTCAATACATATATATGGGAGGTACTAACTCCAACTCGGTTTTACAGTGAAAACTGCAGGAACTTCAAACCGTCACTAGGAAACATACTGAGAAACCAGAGTAAATGTTTCTACTGCAACCCGTTCCCTTTGTGCTAGATGAACGAACGTCTCTCCACATGCTCAGTTCTGAGAGATAATTGTGTGTGAAAGCCGTCCTTCACCTAGCTTGTTGGAAACACAAAGTATCTCTTCAGTTTCAAACTCCATACCATACATATATATATGGGTAGGTACTAGCTCCAACTCGGTTTTACAGTAAAAACTGCAGGAACTTCAAACCGGCACTAGGAAACAGACTGAGAAACCAGAGTAAAAGTTTCTCCTGCAACCAGGTCCCTTTGTGCTAGATGAACGAACGTCTCTCCACATGCTCAGTTCTGAGAGATAAGTGTGTGTGAAAGCCGTCCTTCACCTAGCTTGTTGGGAACACAAAGTTTCTCTTCAGTTGCAATCTCCACTCCATACATATATATGGGGAGGTACGAGCTCCAACTCTGTTTTACAGTGAAAACTTCAGGAACTTCAAACCGGCACTAGGAAACAGACTGAGAAACCAGAGTAAAAGTTTCTCCTGCAACCCGTTCCCTTTGTGGTAGATGAACGAACGTCTATCCACATGCTCAGTTCTGACAGATAAGTGTGTGTGAAAGCCGTCCTTCACCTAGCTTGTTGGGAACACAAAGTTTCTCTTCAGTTGCAAACTGCACTCCATACATATATATGGGGAGGTACTAGCTCCAACTCGGTTTTACAGTGAAAACTGCAGGAACATCAAACCGGCACTAGGAAACAGACTGTGAAACCAGAGTAAAAGTTTCTCCTGCAACCCTTTCCCTTTGTTCTAGATGAACGAACGTCTCTCCACATGCTCAGTTCTGAGAGATAAGTGTGTGTGAAAGCCGTCCTTCAACTAGCTTGTTGGGAACACAAAGTTTCTCTTCAGTTGCAAACTCCACTCCATACATATATATGGGGAGGTACTAGCTCCAACTCGGTTTTACAGTGAAAACTGCAGGAACTTCAAACCGGCACTAGGAAACAGACTGAGAAACCAGAGTAAAAGTTTCTACTGCAACCCGTTCCCTTTGTGCTAGATGAACGAACGTCTCTCCACATGCTCAGTTCTGAGAGATAGTTGTGTGTGGAAGCCGTCCTTCACCTAGCTTGTTGGGAACACAAAGTTTCTCTTAAGATGCAAACTCCACTCCATACATATATATGGGGAGGTACTAGCTCCAACTCGGTTTTACAGTGAAAACTGCAGGATCTTCAAACCGGCACTAGGAAACAGACTGAGAAACCAGAGTAAAAGTTTCTCCTGCAACCCTTTCCCTTTGTGCTAGATGAACGAACGTCTCTCCACATGCTCAGTTCTGAGAGATAAGTGTGTATGAAAGCCGTCCTTCACCTAGCTTGTTGGGAACACAAAGTTTCTCTTCAGTTGCAAACTCCACTCCATACATATATATGGGGAGGTACTAGCTCCAACACGGTTTTACAGTGAAAACTGCAGGAACTTCAAACCGGCACTAGGAAACAGACTGAGAAACCAGAGTAAAAGTTTCTCCTGCAACCCGTTCACTTTTTGTTAGATGAACGAACGTCTCTCCACATGCTCAGTTCTGAGAGATAAGTGTGTGTGAAAGCCGTTCTTCACCTAGCTTGTTGGGAACACAAAGATTCTCTTCAGTTGCAAACTCCACTCCTTACATATATATGGGGAGGTACTAGCTGCAACTCGGTTTTACAGTGAAAACTGCAGGAACTTCAAACCGGCACTAGGAAACAGACTGAGAAACCAGCGTAAAAGTTTCACCTGCAACCCGTTCCCTTTGTGATAGAGGAACGAACGTCTCTCCACATGCTCAGTTCTGACAGATAAGTGTGTGTTAAAGCCGTCCTTCACCTAGCTTGTTGGGAACACAAAGTTTCTCTTCAGTTGCAAACGCCAGTCCATACATATATATGGGGAGGTACAAGCTCCAACTCAGTTTTACAGTGAAAACTGAAGGAACTCCAAACCGGCACTAGGAAACAGACTGAGAAAGCAGAGTAAAAGTTTCTCCTGCAACCCGTTCCATTTGTGCTAGATGAACGAAAGTCTCTCCACATGCTCAGTTCTGAGAGATAAGTGTGTGTGAAAGCCGTCCTTCACCTAGCTTGTTGGGAACACAAAGTTTCTCTTCAGTTGCAAACCCCACACCATTCATATATATGGGGAGGTACTAGCTCCAACTCGGTTTTACAGTGAAAACTGCAGGAACTTCAAACCGGCACTAGGAAACAGACTTAGAAACCAGAGTAAAAGTTTCTCCTGCAACCCGTTCCCTTTGTGCTAGATGAACGAACGTCTCTCCACATGCTCAGTTCTGAGAGATAAGTGTGTGTGGAAGCCGTCCTTCACCTAGGATGTTGGGAACACAAAGTTTCTCTTCAGTAGCAAAATCCACTCAATACATATATATGGGGAGTACTAACTCCAACTCGGTTTTACAGTGAAAACTGCAGGAACTTCAAAACGTCACTAGGAAACATACTGAGAAACCAGAGTAAATGTTTCTCCTGCAACCCGTTCCCTTTGTGCTAGATGAACGAACGTCTCTCCACATGCTCGGTTCTGAGAGATAATTGTGTGTGAAAGCCGTCCTTCACGTAGCTTGTTGGGAACACAAAGTTTCTCTTCAGTTTCAAACTCCATACCATACATATATATATGGGTAGGTACTGGCTCCAACTCGGTTTTACAGTGAAAACTGCAGGAACTTCAAACCGGCACTAGGAAACAGACTGAGAAACCAGAGTAAAAGTTTCTCCTGCAATCCGTTCCCTTTGTGCTAGATGAACGAACGTCTCTCCACATGCTCAGTTCTGACAGATAAGTGTGTGTGAAAGCCGTCCTTCACCTAGCTTGTTGGGAACACAAAGTTTCTTTTCAGTTGCAAACTCCACTCCATACATATATATGGGGAAGTACTAGCTCCAACTCGGTTTTACAGTGAAAACTGCAGGAACTTCAAACCGGCACTAGGAAACAGACTGAGAAACCAGAGTAAATGTTTCTCCTGCACCCCGTTCCCTTTGTGCTAGATGAACGAACGTCTCTCCACATGCTCAGTTCTGAGAGATAAGTGTGTGTGAAAGCCGTCCTTCAACTAGCTTGTTGGGAACACAAAGTTTCTCTTCAGTTGCAAACTCCACTCCATACCTATATATGGGGAGGTACTAGCTCCAACTCGGTTTTACAGTGAAAACTGCAGGAACTTCAAACCGGCACTAGGAAACAGACTGAGAAACCAGAGTAAAAGTTTCTACTGCAACCCGTTCCCTTTGTGCTAGATGAACGAACGTCTCTCCACATTCTCAGTTCTGACAAATAAGTGTGTTTGAAAGCAATACTTCACCTAGCTTGTTGGGAACACAAAGTTCCTCTTCAGTTGCAAACTCCACTCCATAAATATATATGGGGAGGTAATAGCTCCAATTCGGTTTTACAGTGAAAACTGCCGGAACTTCAAACCGGCACCAGGAAACAGACTGAGAAACCAGAGTAAAGTTTCTCCTGCAACCCGTTCCATTTGTGCTAAATGAACGAACCTCTCTCCACATGCTCAGTTCTGAGAAATAATTGTGTGTGAAAGCCGTCCTTCACCTAGCTTGTTGGGAACAGAAAGATTCTCTTCAGTTGCAAACTCCACTCTATACATATATATGGGGAGGTACTAGCTCCAACTCGGTTTTACTGTGAAAACTGCAGGAACTTCAAACCGGCACTAGGAAACAGACTTAGAAACCAGAGTAAAAGTTTCCCCTGCAACCAGTTCCCTTTGTGCTAGATGAACGAACGTCTCTCCACATGCTCATTTCTGAGAGATAAGTGTGTGTGGAAGCCGTCCTTCACATAGCTTGTTGGGAACACAAAGTTTCTCTTCAGTTGCAAACTCCACTCCATACATATATATGGGAGTTACTAACTCCAACTCGGTTTTACAGTGAAAACTGCAGGAACTTCAAACCGTCACTAGGAACCATACTGAGAAACGAGAGTAAATGTTTCTCCTGCAACCCGTTCCCTTTGTGCTAGATGAACGAACGTCTCTCCACATGCTCAGTTCTGAGAGATAATTGTATGTGAAAGCCGTCCTTCACCAAGCTTTTTGGGAACACAAAGTTTCTCTTCAGTTGCAAACTCCATACCATACATATATATATGGGTAGGTACTAGCACCAACTCGGTTTTAAAGTGAAAACTGCAGGAACTTCAAACCGGCACTAGGAAACAGACTGAGAAACCAGAGTAAAAGTTTCTCCTGCAACCAGTTCCCTTTGTGCTAGATGAACGAACGTCTCTCCACATGCTCAGTTCTGACAGATAAGTGTGTGTTAAAGCCGTCCTTCACCTAGCTTGTTGGGAACACAAAGTTTCTCTTCAGTTGCAAACTACACTCCATACATTTATATGGGGAGGTACTAGCTCCAACTCGGTTTTACAGTGAAAACTGCAGGAACTTCAAACCGGCACTAGGAAACAGACTGAGAAACCAGAGTAAAAGTTTCTCCTGCACCCCGTTCCCTTTGTGCTAGATGAACGAACGTCTCTCCACATGCTCAGTTCTGAGAGATAAGTGTGTGTGAAAGCCGTCCTTCAACTATCTTGTTGGGAACACAAAGTTTCTCTTCAGTTGCAAACTCCACTCCATACATATATATGTGTAGGAACTAGCTCCAACTAGGTTTTACAATGAAAATTGGAGGAACTTCAAACCGGCACTAGGAAAAAGACTGAGAAACCAGAGTAAAAGTTTCTACTGCAACCCGTTCCCTTTGTGCTAGATGAACGATCGTCTCTCCACATGCTCAGTTCTGAGAGATAAGTGTGTGTGGAAGCCGTCCTTCACCTAGCTTGTTGGGAACACAAAGTTTCTCTTCAGATGCAAACTCCACTCCTTAAATATATATGGGGAAGTACTAGCTCCAACTCGGTTTTACAGTGAAAACTGCAGTAACTTCAAACCGGCACTAGGAAACAGACTGAGAAACCAGAGTAAAAGTTTCTCCTGCAACACATTCCCTTTGTGCTAGATGAACGAACGTCTCTCCACATGCTCAGTTCTGAGAGATAAGTGTGTGTTAAAGCCGTCCTTCACCTAACTTGTTGGGAACACAAAGTTTCTCTTCAGTTGCAAACTCCACTCCATACATATATATGGGGAGGTACTAGCTCCAAATCGGTTTTACAGTGAAAACTGCAGGAACTTCAAACCGGCACTAGGAAACAGACTGAGACACCAGAGCAAAAGTTTCTCCTGCAACCGTTTCCCTTTGTGCTAGATGAACGAAAGTCTCTCCACAATCTCAATTCGGAGAGATAAGTGTGTGTGAAAGCCGTCCTTCACCTTGCTTGTTGGGAACACAAAGTTTCTCTTCAGTTGCAAACTCCACTCCATACATATATACGGGAAGGTACAAGCTGCAACTCGGTTTTACAGTGAAAACTGCAGGAACTTCAAACCGGCAATAGGAATGAGACTGAGAAACCAGAGAAAAGTTTCTACTGCAACCCGTTCCCTTTGTGCTAGATGAACGAACGTCTCTCCACATGCTCAGTTCTGATATAAAAGGGTGTGTGAAAGCCTTCCTTCACCTAGCTTATTGGGAACACAAAATTTCTCTTCAGTTGTAAACTCCACTCCATACATATATATGGGGAGGTACTAGCTCCAACTCGGTTTTACAGTGAAAACTGGAGGAACTTCAAACCGGCACTAGGAAACAGCCTGAGAAACCAGAGTAAAAGTTTCTCCTGCAACCCGTTCCCTTTGTGCTAGATGAACGAACGTCTCTCCACATGCTCAGCTCTGAGAGATAAGTGTGTGTGAAAGCCTTCCTTCACCTAGCTTGTTGGGAACACAAAGTTTCTCTTCAGTTGTAAACTCCTCTCCATACATATATATGGGGAGGTACTAGCTCCAACTCGGTTTTACAGTGAAAACTGCAGGAACATCAAACAGGCACTAGGAAACAGACTGAGAAACCAGAGTAAAAGTTTCCCCTGCAACCCGTTCCCTTTGTGCTAGATGAACAAAAGTCTCTCCACATGCTCATTTCTGAGAGATAAGTGTGTGTGAAAGCCGTCCTTCAACTAGCTTGTTGGGAACACAAAGTTTCTCTTCAGTTGCAAAATCCACTCCATACATATATATGGGGAGGTACTAGCTCCAACTCGGTTTTACAGTGAAAACTGCAGGAACTTCAAGCCGGCACTAGGAAACAGACTGAGAAACCAGAGTAAAAGTTTCTCCTGCAACCCGTTCCCTTTGTGCTAGAAGAACGAACGTCTCTCCACATGCTCAGTTCTGAGTGATAATTGTGTGTGAAAGCCGTCCTTCACCTAGCTTGTTGGGAACAGAAAGATTCTCTTCAGTTGCAAACTCCTATCTATACATATATATGGGGAGATACTAGCTCCAACTCGGTTTTACAGTGAAAACTGCAGGAACTTCAAACCGGCACTAGGAAACAGACTGAGAAACCAGAGTAAAAGTTTTTCCAGCAACCCGTTCCCTTTTTGTTATATGAACGAATGTCTCTCCACATGCTAAGTTCTGAGAGATAAGTGTGTGTGAAAGCCGTCCTTCACCTAGCTTGTTGGGAACACAAAGTTTCTCTTCAGTTGCAAACTTCAGTCCATACATATATATGGGGAGGTACTAGCTCCAACTCGGTTTTACAGTGAAAACTGCAGGAACTTCAAACCGGCACTAGGAAACAGACAGAGAAACCGGAGTAAATGTTTCACCTGCAACCCGTTCCCTTTGTGCTAGATGAACGAACGTCTCTCCACAGGCTCAGTTCTGACAGATAAGTGTGTGTTAAAGCCGTCCTTCACCTAGCTTGTTGGGAACACAAAGTTTCTCTTCAGTTGCAAACGCCACTCCATACATATATATGGGGAGGTACAAGCTCCAACTCGGTTTTACAGTGAAAACTGAAGGAACTTCAAAACGACACTAGGAAACAGACTGAGAAAGCAGAGTAAAAGTTTCTCCTGCAACCCGTTCCCTTTGTGCTAGATGAACGAACGTCTCTCCACATGCTCAGTTCTGAGAGATAAGTGTGTGTGAAAGCCGTCCTTCACCTAGCTTGTTGGGAACACAAAGTTTCTCTTCAGTTGCAAACTCCACACCATTCATATATATGGGGAGGTACTAGCTCCAACTCGGTTTTACAGTGAAAACTGAAGGAACTTCAAACCGGCAGTAGGAAACAGACTTAGAAACCAGAGAAAAAGTTTCTCCTGCAACCCGTTCCCTTTGTGCTAGATGAACGAACGTCTCTCCACATGCTCAGTTCTGAGAGATAAGTGTGTGTGGAAGCCGTCCTTCACCTAGGTTGTTGGGAACACAAAGTTTCTCTTCAGTAGCAAAATCCACTCAATACATATATATGGGAGGTACGAACTCCAACTCGGTTTTACAGTGAAAACTGCAGGAACTTCAAACCGTCACTAGGAAACATACTGAGAAACCAGAGTAAATGTTTCTACTGCAACCCGTTCCCTTTGTGCTAGATGAACGAACGTCTCTCCACATGCTCAATTCTGACAGATAATTGTGTGTGAAAGCCGTCCTTCACCTAGCTTGTTGGGAACACAAAGTATCTCTTCAGTTTCAAACTCCATACCATACATATATATATGGGTAGGTACTAGCTCCAACTCGGATTTACAGTAAAAACTGCAGGAACTTCAAACCGGCACTAGGAAACAGACTGAGAAACCAGAGTAAAAGTTTCCCTGCAACCAGGTCCCTTTGTGCTAGATGAACGAACGTCTCTCCACATGCTCAGTTCTGAGAGATAAGTGTGTGTGAAAGCCGTCCTTCACCTAGCTTGTTGGGAACACAAAGTTTCTCTTCAGTTGCAATCTCCACTCCATACATATATATGGGGAGGTACGAGCTCCAACTCTGTTTTACAGTGAAAACTTCAGGAACTTCAAACCGGCACTAGGAAACAGACTGAGAAACCAGAGTAAAAGTTTCTCCTGCACCCCGTTCCCTTTGTGCTAGATGAACGAACGTCTCTCCACATGCTCAGTTCTGAGAGATAAGTGTGTGTGAAAGCCGTCCTTCAACTAGCTTGTTGGGAACACAAAGTTTCTCTTCAGTTGCAAACTCCACTCCATACATATATATGTGTAGGTACTAGCTCCAACTAGGTTTTACAATGAAAATTGGAGGAACTTCAAACCGGCACTAGGAAAAAGACTGAGAAACCAGAGTAAAAGTTTCTACTGCAACCCGTTCCCTTTGTGCTAGATGAACGAACGTCTCTCCACATGCTCAGTTCTGAGAGATAAGTGTGTGTGGAAGCCGTCCTTCACCTAGCTTGTTGGGAACACAAAGTTTCTCTTCAGTTGCAAACTCCACTCCATACATATATATGGGGAGGTACTAGCTCCAAATCGGTTTTACAGTGAAAACTGCAGGAACTTCAAACCGGCACTAGGAAACAGACTGAGACACCAGAGCAAAAGTTTCTCCTGCAACCGTTTCCCTTTGTGCTAGATGAACGAAAGTCTCTCCACAATCTCAATTCGGAGAGATAAGTGTGTGTGAAAGCCGTCCTTCACCTTGCTTGTTGGGAACACAAAGTTTCTCTTCAGTTGCAAACTCCACTCCATACATATATATGGGGAGGTACAAGCTGCAACTCGGTTTTACAGTGAAAACTGCAGGAACTTCAAACCGGCAATAGGAATGAGACTGAGAAACCAGAGAAAAGTTTCTACTGCAACCCGTTCCCTTTGCGCTAGATGAACGAACGTCTCTCCACATGCTCAGTTCTGATATAAAAGGGTGTGTGAAAGCCTTCCTTCACCTAGCTTATTGGGAACACAAAATTTCTCTTCAGTTGTAAACTCCACTCCATACATATATATGGGGAGGTACTAGCTCCAACTCGGTTTTACAGTGAAAACTGCAGGAACTTCAAACCGGCACTAGGAAACAGCCTGAGAAACCAGAGTAAAAGTTTCTCCTGCAACCCGTTCCCTTTGTGCTAGATGAACGAACGTCTCTCCACATGCTCAGCTCTGAGAGATAAGTGTGTGTGAAAGCCTTCCTTCACCTAGCTTGTTGGGAACACAAAGTTTCTCTTCAGTTGTAAACTCCTCTCCATACATATATATGGGGAGGTACTAGCTCCAACTCGGTTTTAAAGTGAAAACTGCAGGAACATCAAACAGGCACTAGGAAACAGACTGAGAAACCAGAGTAAAAGTTTCCCTGCAACCCGTTCCCTTTGTGCTAGATGAACAAAAGTCTCTCCACATGCTCATTTCTGAGAGATAAGTGTGTGTGAAAGCCGTCCTTCAACTAGCTTGTTGGGAACACAAAGTTTCTCTTCAGTTGCAAAATCCACTCCATACATATATATGGGGAGGTACTAGCTCCAACTCGGTTTTACAGTGAAAACTGCAGGAATTTCAAGCCGGCACTAGGAAACAGACTGAGAAACCAGAGTAAAAGTTTCTCCTGCAACCCGTTCCCTTTGTGCTAGAAGAACGAACGTCTCTCCACATGCTCAGTTCTGAGTGATAATTGTGTGTGAAAGCCGTCCTTCACCTAGCTTGTTGGGAACAGAAATATTCTCTTCTGTTGCAAACTCCTATCTATACATATATATGGGGAGGTACTAGCTCCAACTCGGTTTTACAGTGAAAACTGCAGGAACTTCAAACCGGCACTAGGAAACAGACTGAGAAACCAGAGTAAAAGTTTTTCCAGCAACCCGTTCCCTTTTTGTTATATGAACGAATGTCTCTCCACATGCTAAGTTCTGAGAGATAAGTGTGTGTGAAAGCCGTCCTTCACCTAGCTTGTTGGGAACACAAAGTTTCTCTTCAGTTGCAAACTTCACTCCATACATATATATGGGGAGGTACTAGCTCCAACTCGGTTTTACAGTGAAAACTGCAGGAACTTCAAACCGGCACTAGGAAACAGACTGAGAAACCGGAGTAAATGTTTCACCTGCAACCCGTTCCCTTTGTGCTAGATGAACGAACGTCTCTCCACAGGCTCAGTTCTGACAGATAAGTGTGTGTTAAAGCCGTCCTTCACCTAGCTTGTTGGGAACACAAAGTTTCTCTTCAGTTGCAAACGCCAATCCATACATATATATGGGGAGGTACAAGCTCCAACTCGGTTTTACAGTGAAAACTGAAGGAACTTCAAAACGACACTAGGAAACAGACTGAGAAAGCAGAGTAAAAGTTTCTCCTGCAACCCGTTCCCTTTGTGCTAGATGAACGAACGTCTCTCCACATGCTCAGTTCTGAGAGATAAGTGTGTGTGAAAGCCGTCCTTCACCTAGCTTGTTGGGAACACAAAGTTTCTCTTCAGTTGCAAACTCCACACCATTCATATATATGGGGAGGTACTAGCTCCAACTCGGTTTTACAGTGAAAACTGAAGGAACTTCAAACCGGCAGTAGGAAACAGACTTAGAAACCAGAGAAAAAGTTTCTCCTGCAACCCGTTCCCTTTGTGCTAGATGAACGAACGTCTCTCCACATGCTCAGTTCTGAGGGATAAGTGTGTGTGGAAGCCGTCCTTCACCTAGGTTGTTGGGAACACAAAGTTTCTCTTCAGTAGCAAAATCCACTCAATACATATATATGGGAGGTACGAACTCCAACTCGGTTTTACAGTGAAAACTGCAGGAACTTCAAACCGTCACTAGGAAACATACTGAGAAACCAGAGTAAATGTTTCTACTGCAACCCGTTCCCTTTGTGCTAGATGAACGAACGTCTCTCCACATGCTCAGTTCTGAGAGATAATTGTGTGTGAAAGCCGTCCTTCACCTAGCTTGTTGGGAACACAAAGTATCTCTTCAGTTTCAAACTCCATACCATACATATATATATGGGTAGGTACTAGCTCCAACTCGGATTTACAGTAAAAACTGCAGGAACTTCAATCCGGCACTAGGAAACAGACTGAGAAACCAGAGTAAAAGTTTCTCCTGCAACCAGGTCCCTTTGTGCTAGATGAACGAACGTCTCTCCACATGCTCAGTTCTGACAGATAAGTGTGTGTGAAAGCCGTCCTTCACCTAGCTTGTTGGGAACACAAAGTTTCTCTTCAGTTGCAATCTCCACTCCATACATATATATGGGGAGGTACGAGCTCCAACTCTGTTTTACAGTGAAAACTTCAGGAACTTCAAACCGGCACTAGGAAACAGACTGAGAAACCAGAGTAAAAGTTTCTCCTGCAACCCGTTCCCTTTGTGCTAGATGAACGAACGTCTATCCACATGCTCAGTTCTGACAGATAAGTGTGTGTGAAAGCCGTCCTTCACCTAGCTTTTTGGGAACACAAAGTTTCTCTTCAGTTGCAAACTCCACTCCATACATATATATGGGGAGGTACTAGCTCCAACTCGGTTTTACAGTGAAAACTGCAGGAACTTCAAGCCGGCACTAGGAAAAAGACTGAGAAACCAGAGTAAAAGTTTCTCCTGCAACCCTTTCCCTTTGTGCTAGAAGAAAGAACGTCTCTCCACATGCTCAGTTCTGAGTGATAATTGTGTGTGAAAGCCGTCCTTCACCTAGCTTGTTGGGAACAGAAAGATTCTCTTCAGTTGCAAACTCCTATCTATACATATATATGGGGAGGTACTAGCTCCAACTCGGTTTTACAGTGAAACTGCAGGAACTTAAAACCGGCACTAGGAAACAGACTGAGAAACCAGAGTAAAAGTTTTTCCAGCAACCCGTTCCCTTTTTGTTATATGAACGAACGTCTCTCCACATGCTAAGTTCTGAGAGATAAGTGTGTGTGAATGCCGTTCTTCACCTAGCTTGTTGGGAACACAAAGTTTCTCTTCAGTTGCAAACTTCACTCCATACATATATATGGGGAGGTACTAGCTCCAACTCGGTTTTACAGTGAAAACTGCAGGAACTTCAAACCGGCACTAGGAAACAGACTGAGAAACCGGAGTAAATGTTTCACCTGCAACCCGTTCCCTTTGTGCTAGATGAACGAACGTCTCTCCACAGGCTCAGTTCTGACAGATAAGTGTGTGTTAAAGCCGTCCTTCACCTAGCTTGTTGGGAACACAAAGTTTCTCTTCAGTTGCAAACGCCACTCCATACATATATATGGGGAGGTACAAGCTCCAACTCGGTTTTACAGTGAAAACTGAAGGAACTTCAAAACGGCACTAGGAAACAGACTGAGAAAGCAGAGTAAAAGTTTCTCCTGCAACCCGTTCCCTTTGTGCTAGATGAACGAACGTCTCTCCACATGCTCAGTTCTGAGAGATAAGTGTGTGTGAAAGCCGTCCTTCACCTAGCTTGTTGGGAACACAAAGTTTCTCTTCAGTTGCAAACTCAACTCCATACATATATATGGGGAGGTACTAGCTCCAACTCGGTTTTACAGTGAAAACTGCAGGAACTTCAAACCGGCACTAGGAAACAGACTGTGAAACCAGAGTAAAAGTTTCTCCTGCAACCCTTTCCCTTTGTGCTAGATGAACGAACGTCTCTCCACATGCTCAGTTCTGAGAGATATGTGTGTGTGAAAGCCGTCCTTCAACTAGCTTGTTGGGAACACAAAGTTTCTCTTCAGTTGCAAACTCCACTCCATACATATATATGGGGAGGTACTAGCTCCAACTCGGTTTTACAGTGAAAACTGCAGGAACTTCAAACCGGCACTAGGAAACAGACTGAGAAACCAGAGTAAAAGTTTCTACTGTAACCCGTTCCCTTTGTGCTAGATGAACGAACGTCTCTCCACATGCTCAGTTCTGAGAGATAGTTGTGTGTGGAAGCCGTCCTTCACCTAGCTTGTTGGGAACACAAAGTTTCTCTTAAGATGCAAACTCCACTCCATACATATATATGGGGAGGTACTAGCTCCAACTCGGTTTTACAGTGAAAACTGCAGGAACTTCAAACCGGCACTAGGAAACAGACTGAGAAACCAGAGTAAAAGTTTCTCCTGCAACCCTTTCCCTTTGTGCTAGATGAACGAACGTCTCTCCACATGCTCAGTTCTGAGAGATAAGTGTGTATGAAAGCCGTCCTTCACCTAGCTTGTTGGGAACACAAAGTTTCTCTTCAGTTGCAAACTCCACTCCATACATATATATGGGGAGGTACTAGCTCCAACACGGTTTTACAGTGAAAACTGCAGGAACTTCAAACCGGCACTAGGAAACAGACTGAGAAACCAGAGTAAAAGTTTCTCCTGCAACCCGTTCCCTTTTTGTTAGATGAACGAACGTCTCTCCACATGCTCAGTTCTGAGAGATAAGTGTGTGTGAAAGCCGTCCTTCACCTAGCTTGTTGGGAACACAAAGATTCTCTTCAGTTGCAAACTCCACTCCTTACATATATATGGGGAGGTACTAGCTGCAACTCGGTTTTACAGTGAAAACTGCAGGAACTTCAAACCGGCACTAGGAAACAGACTGAGAAACCAGCGTAAAAGTTTCACCTGCAACCCGTTCCCTTTGTGATAGAGGAACGAACGTCTCTCCACATGCTCAGTTCTGACAGATAAGTGTGTGTTAAAGCCGTCCTTCACCTAGCTTGTTGGGAACACAAAGTTTCTCTTCAGTTGCAAACGCCACTCCATACATATATATGGGGAGGTACAAGCTCCAACTCGGTTTTACAGTGAAAACTGAAGGAACTCCAAACCGGCACTAGGAAACAGACTGAGAAAGCAGAGTAAAAGTTTCTCCTGCAACCCGTTCCATTTGTGCTAGATGAACGAAAGTCTCTCCACATGCTCAGTTCTGAGAGATAAGTGTGTGTGAAAGCCGTCCTTCACCTAGCTTGTTGGGAACACAAAGTTTCTCTTCAGTTGCAAACTCCAAACCATTCATATATATGGGGAGGTACTAGCTCCAACTCGGTTTTACAGTGAAAACTGCAGGAACTTCAAACCGGCACTAGGAAACAGACTGAGAAACCAGAGTAAATGTTTCTCCTGCAACCCGTTCCCTTTGTGCTAGATGAACGAACGTCTCTCCACATGCTCGGTTCTGAGAGATAATTGTGTGTGAAAGCCGTCCTTCACGTAGCTTGTTGGGAACACAAAGTTTCTCTTCAGTTTCAAACTCCATACCATACATATATATATGGGTTGGTACTAGCTCCAACTCGGTTTTACAGTGAAAACTGCAGGAACTTCAAAACGTCACTAGGAAACATACTGAGAAACCAGAGTAAATGTTTCTCCTGCAACCCGTTCCCTTTGTGCTAGATGAACGAACGTCTCTCCACATGCTCGGTTCTGAGAGATAATTGTGTGTGAAAGCCGTCCTTCACGTAGCTTGTTGGGAACACAAAGTTTCTCTTCAGTTTCAAACTCCATACCATACATATATATATGGGTTGGTACTAGCTCCAACTCGGTTTTACAGTGAAAACTGCAGGAACTTCAAACCGGCACTAGGAAACAGACTGAGAAACCAGAGTAAAAGTTTCTCCTGCAATCCGTTCCCTTTGTGCTAGATGAACGAACGTCTCTCCACATGCTCAGTTCTGACAGATAAGTGTGTGTGAAAGCCGTCCTTCACCTAGCTTGTTGGGAACACAAAGTTTCTTTTCAGTTGCAAACTCCACTCCATACATATATATGGGGAAGTACAAGCTCCAACTCGGTTTTACAGTGAAAACTGCAGGAACTTCAAACCGGCACTAGGAAACAGACTGAGAAACCAGAGTAAATGTTTCTCCTGCACCCCGTTCCCTTTGTGCTAGATGAACGAACGTCTCTCCACATGCTCAGTTCTGAGAGATAAGTGTGTGTGAAAGCCGTCCTTCAACTAGCTTGTTGGGAACACAAAGTTTCTCTTCAGTTGCAAACTCCACTCCATACATATATATGGGGAGGTACTAGCTCGAACTCGGTTTTACAGTGAAAACTGCAGGAACTTCAAACCGGCACTAGGAAACAGACTGAGAAACCAGAGTAAAAGTTTCTCCTGCAACCCTTTCCCTTTGTGCTAGATGAACGAACGTCTCTCCACATGCTCAGTTCTGAGAGATAAGTGTGTGTGAAAGCCGTTCTTCACCTAGCTTGTTGGGAACACAAAGTTTCTCTTCAGTTGCAAACTCCACTCCATACATATATATGGGGAGGTACTAGCTCCAACTCGGTTTTACAGTGAAAAATTCAGGAACTTCAAACCGGCACTAGGAAACAGACTGAGAAACCAGAGTAAAAGTTTCTCCTGCACCCCGTTCCCTTTGTGCTAGATGAACGAACGTCTCTCCACATGCTCAATTCTGAGAGATAAGTGTGTGTGAAAGCCGTCCTTCACCTAGCTTGTTGGGAACACAAAGTTTCTCTTCAGTTGCAAACTCCACTCCATACATATATATGGGGAGGTACTAGCTCCAACTCGGTTTTACAGTGAAAACTGCAGGAACTTCAAACCGGCACTAGGAAACAGACTGAGAAACAAGAGTAAAAGTTTCTCCTGCAACCCGTTCCCTTTGTGCTAGATGAAGGAACGTCTCTCCACATGCTCAGTTCTGAGAGATAATTGTGTGTGAAAGCCGTACTTCACCTAGCTTGTTGGGAACACAAAGATTCTCTTCAGTTGCAAACTCCACTCCTTACATATATATGGGGAGGTACTAGCTGCAACTCGGTTTTACAGTGAAAACTGCAGGAACTTCAAACCGGCACTAGGAAACAGACTGAGAAACCAGAGTAAAAGTTTCTCCTGCAATCCGTTCCCTTTGTGCTAGATGAACGAACGTCTCTCCACATGCTCGGTTCTGAGAGATAATTGTGTGTGAAAGCCGTCCTTCACGTAGCTTGTTGGGAACACAAAGTTTCTCTTCAGTTTCAAACTCCATACCATACATATATATATGGGTTGGTACTAGCTCCAACTCGGTTTTACAGTGAAAACTGCAGGAACTTCAAACCGGCACTAGGAAACAGACTGAGAAACCAGAGTAAAAGTTTCTCCTGCAATCCGTTCCCTTTGTGCTAGATGAACGAACGTCTCTCCACATGCTCAGTTCTGACAGATAAGTGTGTGTGAAAGCCGTCCTTCACCTAGCTTGTTGGGAACACAAAGTTTCTTTTCAGTTGCAAACTCCACTCCATACATATATATGGGGAAGTACTAGCTCCAACTCGGTTTTACAGTGAAAACTGCAGGAACTTCAAACCGGCACTAGGAAACAGACTGAGAAACCAGAGTAAATGTTTCTCCTGCACCCCGTTCCCTTTGTGCTAGATGAACGAACGTCTCTCCACATGCTCAGTTCTGAGAGATAAGTGTGTGTGAAAGCCGTCCTTCAACTAGCTTGTTGGGAACACAAAGTTTCTCTTCAGTTGCAAACTCCACTCCATACATATATATGGGGAGGTACTAGCTCGAACTCGGTTTTACAGTGAAAACTGCAGGAACTTCAAACCGGCACTAGGAAACAGACTGAGAAACCAGAGTAAAAGTTTCTCCTGCAACCCTTTCCCTTTGTGCTAGATGAACGAACGTCTCTCCACATGCTCAGTTCTGAGAGATAAGTGTGTGTGAAAGCCGTTCTTCACCTAGCTTGTTGGGAACACAAAGTTTCTCTTCAGTTGCAAACTCCACTCCATACATATATATGGGGAGGTACTAGCTCCAACTCGGTTTTACAGTGAAAAATTCAGGAACTTCAAACCGGCACTAGGAAACAGACTGAGAAACCAGAGTAAAAGTTTCTCCTGCACCCCGTTCCCTTTGTGCTAGATGAACGAACGTCTCTCCACATGCTCAATTCTGAGAGATAAGTGTGTGTGAAAGCCGTCCTTCACCTAGCTTGTTGGGAACACAAAGTTTCTCTTCAGTTGCAAACTCCACTCCATACATATATATGGGGAGGTACTAGCTCCAACTCGGTTTTACAGTGAAAACTGCAGGAACTTCAAACCGGCACTAGGAAACAGACTGAGAAACAAGAGTAAAAGTTTCTCCTGCAACCCGTTCCCTTTGTGCTAGATGAAGGAACGTCTCTCCACATGCTCAGTTCTGAGAGATAAGTGTGTGTGAAAGCCGTCCTTCACCTAGCTTGTTGGGAACACAAAGATTCTCTTCAGTTGCAAACTCCACTCCTTACATATATATGGGGAGGTACTAGCTGCAACTCGGTTTTACAGTGAAAACTGCAGGAACTTCAAACCGGCACTAGGAAACAGACTGAGAAACCAGCGTAAAAGTTTCACCTGCAACCCGTTCCCTTTGTGATAGAGGAACGAACGTCTCTCCACATGCTCAGTTCTGACAGATAAGTGTGTGTTAAAGCCGTCCTTCACCTAGCTTGTTGGGAACACAAAGTTTCTCTTCAGTTGCAAACGCCACTCCATACATATATATGGGGAGGTACAAGCTCCAACTCGGTTTTACAGTGAAAACTGAAGGAACTCCAAACCGGCACTAGGAAACAGACTGAGAAAGCAGAGTAAAAGTTTCTCCTGCAACCCGTTCCATTTGTGCTAGATGAACGAAAGTCTCTCCACATGCTCAGTTCTGAGAGATAAGTGTGTGTGAAAGCCGTCCTTCACCTAGCTTGTTGGGAACACAAAGTTTCTCTTCAGTTGCAAACTCCACACCATTCATATATATGGGGAGGTACTAGCTCCAACTCGGTTTTACAGTGAAAACTGCAGGAACTTCAAACCGGCACTAGGAAACAGACTTAGAAACCAGAGTAAAAGTTTCTCCTGCAACCCGTTCCCTTTGTGCTAGATGAACGAACGTCTCTCCACATGCTCAGTTCTGAGAGCTAAGTGTGTGTGGAAGCCGTCCTTCACCTAGGATGTTGGGAACACAAAGTTTCTCTTCAGTAGCAAAATCCACTCAATACATATATATGGGAGGTACTAACTCCAACTCGGTTTTACAGTGAAAACTGCAGGAACTTCAAAACGTCACTAGGAAACAGACTGAGAAACCAGAGTAAATGTTTCTCCTGCAACCCGTTCCCTTTGTGCTAGATGAACGAACGTCTCTCCACATGCTCGGTTCTGAGAGATAATTGTGTGTGAAAGCCGTCCTTCACGTAGCTTGGTGGGAACACAAAGTTTCTCTTCAGTTTCAAACTCCATACCATACATATATATATGGGTTGGTACTAGCTCCAACTCGGTTTTACAGTGAAAACTGCAGGAACTTCAAACCGGCACTAGGAAACAGACTGAGAAACCAGAGTAAAAGTTTCTCCTGCAATCCGTTCCCTTTGTGCTAGATGAACGAACGTCTCTCCACATGCTCAGTTCTGACAGATAAGTGTGTGTGAAAGCCGTCCTTCACCTAGCTTGTTGGGAACACAAAGTTTCTTTTCAGTTGCAAACTCCACTCCATACATATATATGGGGAAGTACTAGCTCCAACTCGGTTTTACAGTGAAAACTGCAGGAACTTCAAACCGGCACTAGGAAACAGACTGAGAAACCAGAGTAAATATTTCTCCTGCACCCCGTTCCCTTTGTGCTAGATGAACGAACGTCTCTCCACATGCTCAGTTCTGAGAGATAAGTGTGTGTGAAAGCCGTCCTTCAACTAGCTTGTTGGGAACACAAAGTTTCTCTTCAGTTGCAAACTCCACTCCATACATATATATGGGGAGGTATTAGCTCGAACTCGGTTTTACAGTGAAAACTGCAGGAACTTCAAACCGGCACTAGGAAACAGACTGAGAAACCAGAGTAAAAGTTTCTCCTGCAACCCTTTCCCTTTGTGCTAGATGAACGAACGTCTCTCCACATGCTCAGTTCTGAGAGATAAGTGTGTGTGAAAGCCGTTCTTCACCTAGCTTGTTGGGAACACAAAGTTTCTCTTCAGTTGCAAACTCCACTCCATACATATATATGGGGAGGTACTAGCTCCAACTCGGTTTTACAGTGAAAAATTCAGGAACTTCAAACCGGCACTAGGAAACAGACTGAGAAACCAGAGTAAAAGTTTCTCCTGCACCCCGTTCCCTTTGTGCTAGATGAACGAACGTCTCTCCACATGCTCAATTCTGAGAGATAAGTGTGTGTGAAAGCCGTCCTTCACCTAGCTTGTTGGGAACACAAAGTTTCTCTTCAGTTGCAAACTCCACTCCATACATATATATGGGGAGGTACTAGCTCCAACTCGGTTTTACAGTGAAAACTGCAGGAACTTCAAACCGGCACTAGGAAACAGACTGAGAAACAAGAGTAAAAGTTTCTCCTGCAACCCGTTCCCTTTGTGCTAGATGAAGGAACGTCTCTCCACATGCTCAGTTCTGAGAGATAAGTGTGTGTGAAAGCCTTCCTTCACCTAGCTTGTTGGGAACACAAAGTTTCTCTTCAGTTGCAAACTCCACTCCATATATATATATTGGGAGGTACAAGCTCCAACTCGGTTTTACAGTGAAAACTGCAGGAACATCAAACCGGCAATAGGAAACAGACTGAGAAACCGGAGTAAATGTTTCACCTGCAACCCGTTCCCTTTGTGCTAGATGAACGAACGTCTCTCCACAGGCTCAGTTCTGACAGATAAGTGTGTGTTAAAGCCGTCCTTCACCTAGCTTGTTGGGAACACAAAGTTTCTCTTCAGTTGCAAACGCCACTCCATACATATATATGGGGAGGTACTAGCTCCAACTCGGTTTTACAGTGAAACTGCAGGAACTTAAAACCGGCACTAGGAAACAGACTGAGAAACCAGAGTAAAAGTTTTTCCAGCAACCCGTTCCCTTTTTGTTATATGAACGAACGTCTCTCCACATGCTAAGTTCTGAGAGATAAGTGTGTGTGAAAGCCGTCCTTCACCTAGGTTGTTGGGAACACAAAGTTTCTCTTCAGTAGCAAAATCCACTCAATACATATATATGGGAGGTACTAACTCCAACTCGGCTTTACAGTGAAAACTGCAGGAACTTCAAACCGTCACTAGGAAACATACTGAGAAACCAGAGTAAATGTTTCTACTGCAACCCGTTCCCTTTGTGCTAGATGAACGAACGTCTCTCCACATGCTCAGTTCTGAGAGATAATTGTGTGTGAAAGCCGTCCTTCACCTAGCTTGTTGGAAACACAAAGTATCTCTTCAGTTTCAAACTCCATACCATACATATATATATGGGTAGGTACTAGCTCCAACTCGGTTTTACAGTAAAAACTGCAGGAACTTCAAACCGGCACTAGGAAACAGACTGAGAAACCAGAGTAAAAGTTTCTCCTGCAACCAGGTCCCTTTGTGCTAGATGAACGAACGTCTCTCCACATGCTCAGTTCTGAGAGATAAGTGTGTGTGAAAGCCGTCCTTCACCTAGCTTGTTGGGAACACAAAGTTTCTCTTCAGTTGCAATCTCCACTCCATACATATATATGGGGAGGTACGAGCTCCAACTCTGTTTTACAGTGAAAACTTCAGGAACTTCAAACCGGCACTAGGAAACAGACTGAGAAACCAGAGTAAAAGTTTCTCCTGCAACCCGTTACCTTTGTGCTAGATGAACGAACGTCTATCCACATGCTCAGTTCTGACAGATAAGTGTGTGTGAAAGCCGTCCTTCACCTAGCTTGTTGGGAACACAAAGTTTCTCTTCAGTTGCAAACTCCACTCCATACATATATATGGGGAGGTACTAGCTCCAACTCGGTTTTACAGTGAAAACTGCAGGAACTTCAAACCGGCACTAGGAAACAGACTGAGAAACCAGAGTAAAAGTTTCTACTGCAACCCGTTCCCTTTGTGCTAGATGAACGAACGTCTCTCCACATGCTCAGTTCTGAGAGATAGTTGTGTGTGGAAGCCGTCCTTCACCTAGCTTGTTGGGAACACAAAGTTTCTCTTAAGATGCAAACTCCACTCCATACATATATATGGGGAGGTACTAGCTCCAACTCGGTTTTACAGTGAAAACTGCAGGAACTTCAAACCGGCACTAGGAAACAGACTGAGAAACCAGAGTAAAAGTTTCTCCTGCAACCCTTTCCCTTTGTGCTAGATGAACGAACGTCTCTCCACATGCTCAGTTCTGAGAGATAAGTGTGTATGAAAGCCGTCCTTCACCTAGCTTGTTGGGAACACAAAGTTTCTCTTCAGTTGCAAACTCCACTCCATACATATATATGGGGTGGTACTAGCTCCAACACGGTTTTACAGTGAAAACTGCAGGAACTTCAAACCGGCACTAGGAAACAGACTGAGAAACCAGAGTAAAAGTTTCTCCTGCAACCCGTTCCCTTTTTGTTAGATGAACGAACGTCTCTCCACATGCTCAGTTCTGAGAGATAAGTGTGTGTGAAAGCCTCCCTTCACCTAGCTTGTTGGGAACACAAAGTTTCTCTTCAGTTGCAAACTCCACTCCTTACATATATATGGGGAGGTACTAGCTGCAACTCGGTTTTACAGTGAAAACTGCAGGAACTTCAAACCGGCACTAGGAAACAGACTGAGAAACCAGCGTAAAAGTTTCACCTGCAACCCGTTCCCTTTGTTATAGAGGAACGAACGTCTCTCCACATGCTCAGTTCTGACAGATAAGTGTGTGTTAAAGCCGTCCTTCACCTAGCTTGTTGGGAACACAAAGTTTCTCTTCAGTTGCAAACGCCACTCCATACATATATATGGGGAGGTACAAGCTCCAACTCGGTTTTACAGTGAAAACTGAAGGAACTCCAAACCGGCACTAGGAAACAGACTGAGAAAGCAGAGTAAAAGTTTCTCCTGCAACCCGTTCCATTTGTGCTAGATGAACGAAAGTCTCTCCACATGCTCAGTTCTGAGAGATAAGTGTGTGTGAAAGCCGTCCTTCACCTAGCTTGTTGGGAACACAAAGTATCTCTTCAGTTGCAAACACCACACCATTCATATATATGGGGAGGTACTAGCTCCAACACGGTTTTACAGTGAAAACTGCAGGAACTTCATACCGGCACTAGGAAACAGACTTAGAAACCAGAGTAAAAGTTTCTCCTGCAACCCGATCCCTTTGTGCTAGATGAACGAACGTCTCTCCACATGCTCAGTTCTGAGAGATAAGTGTGTGTGGAAGCCGTCCTTCACCTAGGATGTTGGGAACACAAAGTTTCTCTTCAGTAGCAAAATCCACTCAATACATATATATGGGAGGTAGTAACTCCAACTCGGTTTTACAGTGAAAACTGCAGGAACTTCAAACCGTCACTAGGAAACATACTGAGAAACCAGAGTAAATGTTTCTCCTGCAACCCCTTCCCTATTTGCTAGATGAACGAATGTCTCTCCACATGCTCGGTTCTGAGAGATAAGTGTGTGTGAAAGCCGTCCTTCACCTAGCTTGTTGGGAACACAAAGTTTCTCTTCAGTTTCAAACTCCATACCATACATATATATATGGGTAGGTACTAGCTCCAACTCGGTTTTACAGTGAAAACTGCAGGAACTTCAAACCGGCACTAGGAAACAGACTGAGAAACCAGAGTAAAAGTTTCTCCTGCAATCCGTTCCCTTTGTGCTAGATGAACGAACGTCTCTCCACATGCTCAGTTCTGACAGATAAGTGTGTGTGAAAGCCGTCCTTCACCTAGCTTGTTGGGAACACAAAGTTTCTCTTCAGTTGCAAACTCCACTCCATACATATATATGGGGAAGTACTAGCTCCAACTCGGTTTTACAGTGAAAACTGCAGGAACTTCAAACCGGCACTAGGAAACAGACTGAGAAACCAGAGTAAATGTTTCTCCTGCACCCCGTTCCCTTTGTGCTAGATGAACGAACGTCTCTCCACATGCTCAGTTCTGAGAGATAATTGTGTGTGAAAGCCGTCCTTCAACTAGCTTGTTGGGAACACAAAGTTTCTCTTCAGTTGCAAACTCCACTCCATACATATATATGGGGAGGTACTAGCTCCAACTCGGTTTTACAGTGAAAACTGCAGGAACTTCAAACCGGCACTAGGAAACAGACTGAGAAACCAGAGTAAAAGTTTCTACTGCAACCCGTTCCCTTTGTGCTAGATGAACGTACCTCTCTCCACATGCTCAGTTCTGAGTGATAATTGTGTGTGAAAGCCGTCCTTCACCTAGCTTGTTGGGAACAGAAAGATTCTCTTCAGTTGCAAACTCCTATCTATACATATATATGGGGAGGTACTAGCTCCAACTCGGTTTTACAGTGAAACTGCAGGAACTTAAAACCGGCACTAGGAAACAGACTGAGAAACCAGAGTAAAAGTTTTTCCAGCAACCCGTTCACTTTTTGTTATATGAACGAAAGTCTCTCCACATGCTAAGTTCTGAGAGATAAGTGTGTGTGAAAGCCGTCCTTCACCTAGGTTGTTGGGAACACAAAGTTTCTCTTCAGTAGCAAAATCCACTCAATACATATATATGGGAGGTACTAACTCCAACTCGGCTTTACAGTGAAAACTGCAGGAACTTCAAACCGGCACTAGGAAACAGACTGAGAAACCAGAGTAAAAGTTTCTACTGCAACCCGTTCCCTTTGTGCTAGATGAACGAACGTCTCTCCACATGCTCAGTTCTGAGAGATAAGTGTGTGTGAAAGCCGTCCTTCACCTAGCTTGTTGGGAACACAAAGTTTCTCTTCAGTTGCAAACTCCACTCCATACATATATATGGGGAGGTACTAGCTCCAACTCGGTTTTACAGTGAAAACTGCAGGAACTTCAAACCGGCACTAGGAAACAGACTGAGAAACCAGAGTAAAAGTTTCTCCTGCAACCCGTTCCCTTTGTGCTAGATGAAGGAACGTCTCTCCACATGCTCAGTTCTGAGAGATAAGTGTGTGTGAAAGCCTTCCTTCACCTAGCTTGTTGGGAACACAAAGTTTCTCTTCAGTTGCAAACTCCACTCCATATATATATATTGGGAGGTACAAGCTCCAACTCGGTTTTACAGTGAAAACTGCAGGAACTTCAAACCGGCAATAGGAAACAGACTGAGAAACCAGAGTAAAAGTTTCTCCTGCAACCCGTTCCCTTTGTGCTAGATGAACGTACGTCTCTCCACATGCTCAGTTCTGAGAGATAAGTGAGTGTGAAAGCCGTCCTTCACCTAGCTTGTTGGGAACACAAAGTTTCTTTTCAGTTGCAAACTCCACTCCATACATATATATGGGGAGGTACAAGCTCCAACACGGTTTTACAGTGAAAACTGCAGGAACTTCAAACCGGCACTAGGAAACAGACTGAGAAACCAGAGTAAAATTTTCTCCTGCAAACCGTTCCCTTTGTGCTAGATGAACGAAACTCTCTCCACATGCTCAGTTCTGAGAGATAAGTGTGTGTGAAAGCCGTCCTTCACATAGCTTGTTGGGAACACAAAGTTTCTCTTCAAATGAAAACTCCACTCCATACATATATATGGGGAGGTACTAGCTCCAACTCGGTTTTACAGTGAAAACTGCAGGAACTTCAAACCGGCACTAGGAAACAGACTGAGGAACCAGAGTAAAAGTTTCTCCTGCAACCCGTTCCCTTTTTGCTAGATGAACGAACGTCTCTCCACATGCACAGTTCTGAGAGATAAGTGAGAGTGAAAGCCGTCCTTCACCTAGCTTGTTGGGAACACAAAGTTTCTCTTCAGTTGCAAACTCCACTCAATACATATATATGGGGAGGTAGTAGCTCCAACTCGGTTTTACAGTTAAAACTGCAGGAATTTAAAACCGACACTAGGAAACATACTGAGAAACCAGAGTAAAATTTGTCCAGCATCCCGTTCCCTTTGTGCTAGATGAACGAACGTCTCTCCACATGCTCAGTTCTGAGAGATAAGTGTGTGTGAAAGCCGTCCTTCACATACCTTGTTGGGAACACAAAGTTTCTCTTCAGTTGCAAACTCCACTCCATACATATATATGGGGAGGTACTAGCTCCAACTCGGTTTTACAGTGAGAACTGCAGGAACTTCAAACCGGCACTAGGAAACAGACTGAGAAACCAGAGTAAAATTTTCTCCTGCAAACCGTTCCCTTTGTGCTAGATGAACGAACCTCTCTCCACATGCTCAGTTCTGAGTGATAATTGTGTGTGAAAGCCGTCCTTCACCTAGCTTGTTGGGAACAGAAAGATTCTCTTCAGTTGCAAACTCCTATCTATACATATATATGGGGAGGTACTAGCTCCAACTCGGTTTTACAGTGAAACTGCAGGAACTTAAAACCGGCACTAGGAAACAGACTGAGAAACCAGAGTAAAAGTTTTTCCAGCAACCCGTTCACTTTTTGTTATATGAACGAAAGTCTCTCCACATGCTAAGTTCTGAGAGATAAGTGTGTGTGAAAGCCGTCCTTCACCTAGGTTGTTGGGAACACAAAGTTTCTCTTCAGTAGCAAAATCCACTCAATACATATATATGGGAGGTACTAACTCCAACTCGGCTTTACAGTGAAAACTGCAGGAACTTCAAACCGTCACTAGGAAACATACTGAGAAACCAGAGTAAATGTTTCTACTGCAACCCGTTCCCTTTGTGCTAGATGAACGAACGTCTCTCCACATGCTCAGTTCTGAGAGTTAATTGTGTGTGAAAGCCGTCCTTCACCTAGCTTGTTGGAAACACAAAGTATCTCTTCAGTTTCAAACTCCATACCATACATATATATATGGGTAGGTACTAGCTCCAACTCGGTTTTACAGTAAAAACTGCAGGAACTTCAAACCGGCACTAGGAAACAGACTGAGAAACCAGAGTAAAAGTTGCTCCTGCAACCAGGTCCCTTTGTGCTAGATGAACGAACGTCTCTCCACATGCTCAGTTCTGAGAGATAAGTGTGTGTGAAAGCCGTCCTTCACCTAGCTTGTTGGGAACACAAAGTTTCTCTTCAGTTGCAATCTTCACTCCATACATATATATGGGGAGGTACGAGCTCCAACTCTGTTTTACAGTGAAAACTTCAGGAACTTCAAACCGGCACTAGGAAACAGACTGAGAAACCAGAGTAAAAGTTTCTCCTGCAACCCGTTCCCTTTGTGCTAGATGAACGAACGTCTATCCACATGCTCAGTTCTGACAGATAAGTGTGTGTGAAAGCCGTCCTTCACCTAGCTTGTTGGGAACACAAAGTTTCTCTTCAGTTGCAAACTCCACTCCATACATATATATGGGGAGGTACTAGCTCCATCTCGGTTTTACAGTGAAAACTGCAGGAACTTCAAACCGGCACTAGGAAACAGACTGAGAAACCAGAGTAAAAGTTTCTACTGCAACCCGTTCCCTTTGTGCTAGATGAACGAACGTCTCTCCACATGCTCAGTTCTGAGAGATAGTTGTGTGTGGAAGCCGTCCTTCACCTAGCTTGTTGGGAACACAAAGTTTCTCTTCAGTTGCAAACTCCACTCCATACATATATATGGGGAGGTACTAGCTCCAACACGGTTTTACAGTGAAAACTGCAGGAACTTCAAACCGGCACTAGGAAACAGACTGAGAAACCAGAGTAAAAGTTTCTCCTGCAACCCGTTCCCTTTTTGTTAGATGAACGAACGTCTCTCCACATGCTCAGTTCTGAGAGATAAGTGTGTGTGAAAGCCGTCCTTCACCTAGCTTGTTGGGAACACAAAGTTTCTCTTCAGTTGCAAACTCCACTCCTTACATATATATGGGGAGGTACTAGCTGCAACTCGGTTTTACAGTGAAAACTGCAGGAACTTCAAACCGGCACTAGGAAACAGACTGAGAAACCAGCGTAAAAGTTTCACCTGCAACCCGTTCCCTTTGTTATAGAGGAACGAACGTCTCTCCACATGCTCAGTTCTGACAGATAAGTGTGTGTTAAAGCCGTCCTTCACCTAGCTTGTTGGGAACACAAAGTTTCTCTTCAGTTGCAAACGCCACTCCATACATATATATGGGGAGGTACAAGCTCCAACTCGGTTTTACAGTGAAAACTGAAGGAACTCCAAACCGGCACTAGGAAACAGACTGAGAAAGCAGAGTAAAAGTTTCTCCTGCAACCCGTTCCATTTGTGCTAGATGAACGAAAGTCTCTCCACATGCTCAGTTCTGAGAGATAAGTGTGTGTGAAAGCCGTCCTTCACCTAGCTTGTTGGGAACACAAAGTTTCTCTTCAGATGCAAACTCCACACCATTCATATATATGGGGAGGTACTAGCTCCAACTCGGTTTTACAGTGAAAACTGCAGGAACTTCAAACCGGCACTAGGAAACAGACTTAGAAACCAGAGTAAAAGTTTCTCCTGCAACCCTTTCCCTTTGTGCTAGATGAACGAACGTCTCTCCACATGCTCAGTTCTGAGAGATAAGTGTGTGTGGAAGCCGTCCTTCACCTAGGATGTTGGGAACACAAAGTTTCTCTTCAGTAGCAAAATCCACTCAATACATATATATGGGAGGTAATAACTCCAACTCGGTTTTACAGTGAAAACTGCAGGAACTTCAAACCGTCACTAGGAAACATACTGAGAAACCAGAGTAAGTGTTTCACCTGCAACCCGTTCCCTTTTTGCTAGATGAACGAATGTCTCTCCACATGCTCGGTTCTGAGAGATAATTGTGTGTGAAAGCCGTCCTTCACGTAGCTTGTTGGGAACACAAAGTTTCTCTTCAGTTTCAAACTCCATACCATACATATATATATGGGTAGGTACTAGCTCCAACTCGGTTTTACAGTGAAAACTGCAGGAACTTCAAACCGGCACTAGGAAACAGACTGAGAAACCAGAGTAAAAGTTTCTCCTGCAATCCGTTCCCTTTGTGCTAGATGAACGAACGTCTCTCCACATGCTCAGTTCTGACAGATAAGTGTGTGTGAAAGCCGTCCTTCACATACCTTGTTGGGAACACAAAGTTTCTCTTCAGTTGCAAACTCCACTCCATACATATATATGGGGAAGTACTAGCTCCAACTCGGTTTTACAGTGAAAACTGCAGGAACTTTAAACCGGCACTAGGAAACAGACTGAGAAACCAGAGTAAATGTTTCTCCTGCACCCCGTTCCCTTTGTGCTAGATGAACGAACGTCTCTCCACATGCTCAGTTCTGAGAGATAAGTGTGTGTGAAAGCCGTCCTTCAACTAGCTTGTTGGGAACACAAAGTTTCTCTTCAGTTGCAAACTCCACTCCATACATATATATGGGGAGGTACTAGCTCCAACTCGGTTTTACAGTGAAAACTGCAGGAACTTCAAACCGGCACTAGGAAACAGACTGAGAAACCAGAGTAAAAGTTTCTACTGCAACCCGTTCCCTTTGTGCTAGATGAACGAACGTCTCTCCACATGCTCAGTTCTGAGAGATAAGTGTGTGTGGAAGCCGTCCTTCACCTAGCTTCTTGGGAACACAAAGTTTCTCTTAAGATGCAAACTCCAATCCATACATATATATGGGGAGGTACTAGCTCCAACTCGGTTTTACAGTGAAAACTGCAGGAACTTCAAACCGGCACTAGGAAACAGACTGAGAAACCAGAGTAAAAGTTTCTCCTGCAACCCTTTCCCTTTGTGCTAGATGAACGAACGTCTCTCCACATGCTCAGTTCTGAGAGATAAGTGTGTGTGAAAGCCGTTCTTCACCTAGCTTGTTGGGAACACAAAGTTTCTCTTCAGTTGCAAACTCCACTCCATACATATATATGGGGAGGTACTAGCTCCAACTCGGTTTTACAGTGAAAAATTCAGGAACTTCAAACCGGCACTAGGAAACAGACTGAGAAACCAGAGTAAAAGTTTCTCCTGCACCCCGTTCCCTTTGTGCTAGATGAACGAACGTCTCTCCACATGCTCAATTCTGAGAGATAAGTGTGTGTGAAAGCCGTCCTTCACCTAGCTTGTTGGGAACACAAAGTTTCTCTTCAGTTGCAAACTCCACTCCATACATATATATGGGGAGGTACTAGCTCCAACTCGGTTTTACAGTGAAAACTGCAGGAACTTCAAACCGGCACTAGGAAACAGACTGAGAAACCAGAGTAAAGGTTTCTCCTGCAACCCGTTCCGTTTGTGCTAGATGAAGGAACGTCTCTCCACATGCTCAGTTCTGAGAGATAAGTGAGTGTGAAAGCCTTCCTTCACCTAGCTTGTTGGGAACAAAAAGTTTCTCTTCAGTTGCAAACTCCACTCCATATATATATATTGGGAGGTACATGCTCCAACTCGGTTTTACAGTGAAAACTGCAGGAACTTCAAACCGGCAATAGGAAACAGACTGAGAAACCAGAGTAAAAGTTTCTCCTGCAACCCGTTCCCTTTGTGCTAGATGAACGTACGTCTCTCCACATGCTCAGTTCTGAGAGATAAGTGAGTGTGAAAGCCGTCCTTCACCTAGCTTGTTGGGAACACAAAGTTTCTTTTCAGTTGCAAACTCCACTCCATACATATATATGGGGAGGTACAAGCTCCAACACGGTTTTACAGTGAAAACTGCAGGAACTTCAAACCGGCACTAGTAAACAGACTGAGAAACCAGAGTAAAATTTTCTCCTGCAAACCGTTCCCTTTGTGCTAGATGAACGAAACTCTCTCCACATGCTCAGTTCTGAGAGATAAGTGTGTGTGAAAGCCGTCCTTCACATAGCTTGTTGGGAACACAAAGTTTCTCTTCAAATGAAAACTCCACTCCATACATATATATGGGGAGGTACTAGCTCCAACTCGGTTTTACAGTGAAAACTGCAGGAACTTCAAACCGGCACTAGGAAACAGACTGAGGAACCAGAGTAAAAGTTTCTCCTGCAACCCGTTCCCTTTTTGCTAGATGAACGAACGTCTCTCCACATGCACAGTTCTGAGAGATAAGTGAGA
Source organism: Camelus bactrianus (assembly GCF_048773025.1). Lineage (NCBI taxonomy): Eukaryota > Metazoa > Chordata > Mammalia > Artiodactyla > Camelidae > Camelus > Camelus bactrianus. The sequence goes on from NC_133566.1 coordinate 4,678,543, forward strand.
GTGAAAGCCGTCCTTCACCTAGCTTGTTGGGAACACAAAGTTTCTCTTCAGTTGCAAACTCCAATCAATACATATATATGGGGAGGTAGTAGCTCCAACTCGGTTTTACAGTTAAAACTGCAGGAACTTAAAACCGGCACTAGGAAACATACTGAGAAACCAGTGTAAAATTTGTCCAGCATCCCGTTCCCTTTGTGCTAGATGAACGAACGTCTCTCCACATGCTCAGTTCTGAGAGATAAGTGTGTGTGAAAGCCGTCCTTCACATACCTTGTTGGGAACACAAAGTTTCTCTTCAGTTGCAAACTCCACTCCATACATATATATGGGGAGGTACTAGCTCCAACTCGGTTTTACAGTGAAAACTGCAGGAACTTCAAACCGGCACTAGGAAACAGACTGAGAAACCAGAGTAAAATTTTCTCCTGCAAACCGTTCCCTTTGTGCTAGATGAACGAACCTCTCTCCACATGCTCAGTTCTGAGAGATAAGTGTGTGTGAAAGCCGTCCTTCACATAGCTTGTTGGGTACACAAAGTTTCTCTTCAAATGAAAACTCCACTCCATATATATATATGGGGAGGTACTAGCTCCAACTCGGTTTTACAGTGAAAACTGCAGGAACTTCAAACCGGCACTAGGAAACAGACTGAGGAACCAGAGTAAAAGTTTCTCCTGCAACCCGTTCCCTTTGTGCTAGATGAACGAACGTCTCTCCACATGCTCTGTTCTGAGAGATAAGTGAGTGTGAAAGCCGTCCTTCACCGAGCTTGTTGGGAACACAAAGTTTCTCTTCAGTTGCAAACTCCACTCAATACATATATATGGGGAGGTATTAGCTCCAACTCGGTTTTACAGTTAAAACTGCAGGAACTTAAAACCGGCACTAGGAAACATACTGAGAAACCAGAGTAAAATTTGTCCAGCATCCCGTTCCCTTTGTGCTAGATGAACGAACGTCTCTCCACATGCTCAGTTCTGAGAGATAATTGTGTTTGAAAGCCGTCCTTCACATACCTTGTTGGGAACACAAAGTTTCTCTTCAGTTGCAAACTCCACTCCATACATATATATGTGTAGGTACTAGCTCCAACTAGGTTTTACAATGAAAATTGCAGGAAATTCAAACCGGCACTAGGAAAAAGACTGAGAAAGCAGAGTAAAAGTTTCTCCTGCACCCCGTTCCCTTTGTGCTAGATGAACGAACGTCTCTCCACATGCTCAGTTCTGAGAGATAAGTGTGTGTGTGGAAGCCGTCCTTCACCTAGCTTGTTGGGAACACCAAGTTTCTCTTCAGATGCAAACTCCACTCCTTAAATATATATGGGGAGGTACTAGCTCCAACTCGGTTTTACAGTGAAAACTGCAGGAACTTCAAACCGGCACTAGGAAACATACTGAGAAACCAGAGTAAAAGTTTCTCCTGCAACACATTCCTTTTTGCTAGATGAACGAACGTCTCTCCACATGCTCAGTTCTGAGAGATAAGTGTGTGTTAAAGCCGTCCTTCACCTAACTTGTTGGGAAAACAAAGTTTCTCTTCAGTTGCAATCTCCACTCCATACATATATATGGGTAGGTACTAGCTCCAAATCGGTTTTACAGTGAAAACTGCAGGAACTTCAAACCGGCACTAGGAAACAGACTGAGACACCAGAGCAAAAGTTTCTCCTGCAACCGTTTCCCTTTGTGCTAGATGAACGAAAGTCTCTCCACAATCTCAATTCGGAGAGATAATTGTGTGTGAAAGCCGTCCTTCACCTTGCTTGTTGGGAACACAAAGATTCTCTTCAGTTGCAAACTCCACTCCATACATATATATGGGGAGGTACAAGCTCCAACTCGGTTTTACAGTGAAAACTGCAGGAACTTCAAACCGGCAATAGGAATCAGACTGAGAAATCAGAGTAAAAGTTTCTACTGCAACCCGTTCCCTTTGTGCTAGATGAACGAACGTCTCTCCACATGCTCAGTTCTGAGATAAAAGGGTGTGTGGAAGCCTTCCTTCACCTAGCTTGTTGGGAACACAAAATTTCTCTTCAGTTGTAAACTCCACTCCATACATATATATGGGGAGGTACTAGCTCCAACTCGGTTTTACAGTGAAAACTGCAGGAACTTCAAACCGGCACTAGGAAACAGCCTGAGAAACCAGAGTAAAAGTTTCTCCTGCAACCCTTTCCATTTGTGCTAGATGAACGAACGTCTCTCCACATGCTCAGCTCTGAGAGATAAGTGTGTGTGAAAGCCTTCCTTCACCTAGCTTGTTGGGAACACAAAGTTTCTCTTCAGTTGTAAACTCCTCTCCATACATATATATGGGGAGGTACTAGCCCCAACTCGGTTTTAAAGTGAAAACTGCAGGAACATCAAACAGGCACTAGGAAACAGACTGAGAAACCAGAGTAAAAGTTTCTCCTGCAACCCGTTCCCTTTGTGCTAGAAGAACGAACGTCTCTCCACATGCTCAGTTCTGAGTGATAATTGTGTGTGAAAGCCGTCCTTCACCTAGCTTGTTGGGAACAGGAAGATTCTCTTCAGTTGCAAACTCCAATCTGTACATATATATGGGGAGGTACAAGCTCCAACTCGGTTTTACAGTGAAAACTGCAGGAACTTCAAACCGGCACTAGGAAACAGACTGAGAAACCAGAGTAAATATTTCTCCTGCACCCCGTTCCCTTTGTGCTAGATGAACGAACGTCTCTCCACATGCTCAGTTCTGAGAGATAAGTGTGTGTGAAAGCCGTCCTTCAACTAGCTTGTTGGGAACACAAAGTTTCTCTTCAGTTGCAAACTCCACTCCATACATATATATGGGGAGGTACTAGCTCCAACTCGGTTTTACAGTGAAAACTGCAGGAACTTCAAACCGGCACTAGGAAACAGACTGAGAAACCAGAGTAAAAGTTTCTACTGCAACCCGTTAACTTTGTGCTAGATGAACGAACGTCTCTCCACATGCTCAGTTCTGAGAGATAAGTGTGTGTGGAAGCCGTCCTTCACCTAGCTTCTTGGGAACACAAAGTTTCTCTTCAGATGCAAACTCCACTCCATACATATATATGGGGAGGTACTAGCTCCAACTCGGTTTTACAGTGAAAACTGCAGGAACTTCAAACCGGCACTAGGAAACAGACTGAGAAACCAGAGTAAAAGTTTCTCCTGCAACCCTTTCCCTTTGTGCTAGATGAACGAACGTCTCTCCACATGCTCAGTTCTGAGAGATAAGTGTGTGTGAAAGCCGTTCTTCACCTAGCTTGTTGGGAACACAAAGTTTCTCTTCAGTTGCAAACTCCACTCCATACATATATATGGGGAGGTACTAGCTCCAACTCGGTTTTACAGTGAAAAATTCAGGAACTTCAAACCGGCACTAGGAAACAGACTGAGAAACCAGAGTAAAAGTTTCTCCTGCACCCCGTTCCCTTTGTGCTAGATGAACGAACGTCTCTCCACATGCTCAATTCTGAGAGATAAGTGTGTGTGAAAGCCGTCCTTCACCTAGCTTGTTGGGAACACAAAGTTTCTCTTCAGTTGCAAACTCCACTCCATACATATATATGGGGAGGTACTAGCTCCAACTCGGTTTTACAGTGAAAACTGCAGGAACTTCAAACCGGCACTAGGAAACAGACTGAGAAACCAGAGTAAAAGTTTCTCCTGCAACCCGTTCCCTTTGTGCTAGATGAACGAACGTCTCTCCACATGCTCAGTTCTGACAGATAAGTGTGTGTGAAAGCCTTCCTTCACCTAGCTTGTTGGGAACACAAAGTTTCTCTTCAGTTGCAAACTCCACTCCATATATATATATTGGGAGGTACAAGCTCCAACTCGGTTTTACAGTGAAAACTGCAGGAACTTCAAACCGGCAATAGGAAACAGACTGAGAAACCAGAGTAAAAGTTTCTCCTGCAACCCGATCCCTTTGTGCTAGATGAACGTACGTCTCTCCACATGCTCAGTTCTGAGAGATAAGTGAGTGTGAAAGCCGTCCTTCACCTAGCTTGTTGGGAACACAAAGTTTCTTTTCAGTTGCAAACTCCACTCCATACATATATAAGGGGAGGTACAAGCTCCAACACGGTTTTACAGTGAAAACTGCAGGAACTTCAAACCGGCACTAGGAAACAGACTGAGAAACCAGAGTAAAATTTTCTCCTGCAAACCGTTCCCTTTGTGCTAGATGAACGAAACTCTCTCCACATGCTCAGTTCTGAGAGATAAGTGTGTGTGAAAGCCGTCCTTCACATAGCTTGTTGGGAACACAAAGTTTCTCTTCAAATGAAAACTCCACTCCATACATATATATGTGGAGGTACTAGCTCCAACTCGGTTTTACAGTGAAAACTGCAGGAACTTCAAACCGGCACTAGGAAACAGACTGAGGAACCAGAGTAAAAGTTTCTCCTGCAACCCGTTCCCTTTTTGCTAGATGAACGAACGTCTCTCCACATGCACAGTTCTGAGAGATAAGTGAGAGTGAAAGCCGTCCTTCACCTAGCTTGTTGGGAACACAAAGTTTCTCTTCAGTTGCAAACTCCACTCCATACATATATATGGGGAGGTACTAGCTCCATCTCGGTTTTACAGTGAAAAATTCAGGAACTTCAAACCGGCACTAGGAAACAGACTGAGAAACCAGAGTAAAAGTTTCTCCTGCACCCCGTTCCCTTTGTGCTAGATGAACGAACGTCTCTCCACATGCTCAATTCTGAGAGATAAGTGTGTGTGAAAGCCGTCCTTCACCTAGCTTGTTGGGAACACAAAGTTTCTCTTCAGTTGCAAACTCCACTCCATACATATATATGGGGAGGTACTAGCTCCAACTCGGTTTTACAGTGAAAACTGCAGGAACTTCAAACCGGCACTAGGAAACAGACTGAGAAACCAGAGTAAAAGTTTCTCCTGCAACCCGTTCCCTTTGTGCTAGATGAAGGAACGTCTCTCCACATGCTCAGTTCTGAGAGATAAGTGTGTGTGAAAGCCTTCCTTCACCTAGCTTGTTGGGAACACAAAGTTTCTCTTCAGTTGCAAACTCCACTCCATATATATATATTGGGAGGTACAAGCTCCAACTCGGTTTTACAGTGAAAACTGCAGGAACTTCAAACCGGCAATAGGAAACAGACTGAGAAACCAGAGTAAAAGTTTCTCCTGCAACCCGTTCCCTTTGTGCTAGATGAACGTACGTCTCTCCACATGCTCAGTTCTGAGAGATAAGTGAGTGTGAAAGCCGTCCTTCACCTAGCTTGTTGGGAACACAAAGTTTCTTTTCAGTTGCAAACTCCACTCCATACATTTATAAGGGGAGGTACAAGCTCCAACACGGTTTTACAGTGAAAACTGCAGGAACTTCAAACCGGCACTAGGAAACAGACTGAGAAACCAGAGTAAAATTTTCTCCTGCAAACCGTTCCCTTTGTGCTAGATGAACGAAACTCTCTCCACATGCTCAGTTCTGAGAGATAAGTGTGTGTGAAATCCGTCCTTCACATAGCTTGTTGGGAACACAAAGATTCTCTTCAGTTGCAAACTCCAGTCCATACATATATATGGGGTGGTACTAGCTCCAACTCGATTTTACAGTGAAAACTGCAGGAACTTCAAACCGGCACTAGGAAACAGACTGAGAAACCAGAGTAAACGTTTCTCCTGCAACCCGTTCCCTTTGTGCTAGATGAACGAACGTCTCTCCACATGCTCAGGTCTGAGAGATATGTGTGTGTGAAAGCCGTCCTTCACCTAGCTTGATGGGAACACAAAGTTTCTCTTCAGTTGCAAACTCCACTCCATACATATATATGGGTAGGTACTAGCTCCAACTCGGTTTTACAGTGAAAACTGCAGGAACTTCAAACCGGAACTAGGAAACAGACTGAGAAACCAGAGTAAAAATTTCTCCTGCAACCCGTTCCCTTTGTGCTAGATGAACGAACGTCTCTCCACATGCTCATTCCTGAGAGATATGTGTGTGTGAAAGCCGTCCTTCACATACCTTGTTGGGAACACAAAGTTTCTCTTCAGTTGCAAACTCCACTCCATACATATATATGTGTAGGTACTAGCTCCAACTAGGTTTTACAAAGAAAATTGCAGGAAATTCAAACCGGCACTAGGAAAAAGACTGAGAAAGCAGAGTAAAAGTTTCTCCTGCACCCCGTTCCCTTTGTGCTAGATGAACGAACGTCTCTCCACATGCTCAGTTCTGAGAGATAAGTGTGTGTGTGGAAGCCGTCCTTCACCTAGCTTGTTGGGAACACCAAGTTTCTCTTCAGATGCAAACTCCACTCCTTAAATATATATGGGGAGGTACTAGCTCCAACTCGGTTTTACAGTGAAAACTGCAGGAACTTCAAACCGGCACTAGGAAACATACTGAGAAACCAGAGTAAAAGTTTCTCCTGCAACACATTCCTTTTTGCTAGATGAACGAACGTCTCTCCACATGCTCAGTTCTGAGAGATAAGTGTGTGTTAAAGCCGTCCTTCACCTAACTTGTTGGGAAAACAAAGTTTCTCTTCAGTTGCAATCTCCACTCCATACATATATATGGGTAGGTACTAGCTCCAAATCGGTTTTACAGTGAAAACTGCAGGAACTTCAAACCGGCACTAGGAAACAGACTGAGACACCAGAGCAAAAGTTTCTCCTGCAACCGTTTCCCTTTTTGCTAGATGAACGAAAGTCTCTCCACAATCTCAATTCGGAGAGATAATTGTGTGTGAAAGCCGTCCTTCACCTTGCTTGTTGGGAACACAAAGATTCTCTTCAGTTGAAAACTCCACTCCATACATATATATGGGGAGGTACAAGCTCCAACTCGGTTTTACAGTGAAAACTGCAGGAACTTCAAACCGGCAATAGGAATCAGACTGAGAAATCAGAGTAAAAGTTTCTACTGCAACCCGTTCCCTTTGTGCTAGATGAACGAACGTCTCTCCACATGCTCAGTTCTGAGATAAAAGGGTGTGTGGAAGCCTTCCTTCACCTAGCTTGTTGGGAACACAAAATTTCTCTTCAGTTGTAAACTCCACTCCATACATATATATGGGGAGGTACTAGCTCCAACTCGGTTTTACAGTGAAAACTGCAGGAACTTCAAACCGGCACTAGGAAACAGCCTGAGAAACCAGAGTAAAAGTTTCTCCTGCAACCCTTTCCATTTGTGCTAGATGAACGAACGTCTCTCCACATGCTCAGCTCTGAGAGATAAGTGTGTGTGAAAGCCTTCCTTCACCTAGCTTGTTGGGAACACAAAGTTTCTCTTCAGTTGTAAACTCCTCTCCATACATATATATGGGGAGGTACTAGCCCCAACTCGGTTTTAAAGTGAAAACTGCAGGAACATCAAACAGGCACTAGGAAACAGACTGAGAAACCAGAGTAAAAGTTTCTCCTGCAACCCGTTCCCTTTGTGCTAGAAGAACGAACGTCTCTCCACATGCTCAGTTCTGAGTGATAATTGTGTGTGAAAGCCGTCCTTCACCTAGCTTGTTGGGAACAGGAAGATTCTCTTCAGTTGCAAACTCCAATCTGTACATATATATGGGGAGGTACAAGCTCCAACTCGGTTTTACAGTGAAAACTGCAGGAACTTCAAACCGGCACTAGGAAACAGACTGAGAAACCAGAGTAAATGTTTCTCCTGCACCCCGTTCCCTTTGTGCTAGATGAACGAACGTCTCTCCACATGCTCAGTTCTGAGAGATAAGTGTGTGTGAAAGCCGTCCTTCAACTAGCTTGTTGGGAACACAAAGTTTCTCTTCAGTTGCAAACTCCACTCCATACATATATATGGGGAGGTACTAGCTCCAACTCGGTTTTACAGTGAAAACTGCAGGAACTTCAAACCGGCACTAGGAAACAGACTGAGAAACCAGAGTAAAAGTTTCTACTGCAACCCGTTAACTTTGTGCTAGATGAACGAACGTCTCTCCACATGCTCAGTTCTGAGAGATAAGTGTGTGTGGAAGCCGTCCTTCACCTAGCTTCTTGGGAACACAAAGTTTCTCTTCAGATGCAAACTCCACTCCATACATATATATGGGGAGGTACTAGCTCCAACTCGGTTTTACAGTGAAAACTGCAGGAACTTCAAACCGGCACTAGGAAACAGACTGAGAAACCAGAGTAAAAGTTTCTCCTGCAACACGTACCCTTTGTGCTAGATGAACGAACGTCTCTCCACATGCTCAGTTCTGAGAGATAAGTGTGTGTGAAAGCCGTTCTTCACCTAGCTTGTTGGGAACACAAAGTTTCTCTTCAGTTGCAAACTCCACTCCATACATATATATGGGGAGGTACTAGCTCCAACTCGGTTTTACAGTGAAAAATTCAGGAACTTCAAACCGGCACTAGGAAACAGACTGAGAAACCAGAGTAAAAGTTTCTCCTGCAACCCGTTCCCTTTGTGCTAGATGAACGAACGTCTCTCCACATGCTCAATTCTGAGAGATAAGTGTGTGTGAAAGCCGTCCTTCACCTAGCTTGTTGGGAACACAAAGTTTCTCTTCAGTTGCAAACTCCACTCCATACATATATATGGGGAGGTACTAGCTCCAACTCGGTTTTACAGTGAAAACTGCAGGAACTTCAAACCGGCACTAGGAAACAGACTGAGAAACCAGAGTAAAAGTTTCTCCTGCAACCCGTTCCCTTTGTGCTAGATGAACGAACGTCTCTCCACATGCTCAGTTCTGACAGATAAGTGTGTGTGAAAGCCTTCCTTCACCTAGCTTGTTGGGAACACAAAGTTTCTCTTCAGTTGCAAACTCCACTCCATATATATATATTGGGAGGTACAAGCTCCAACTCGGTTTTACAGTGAAAACTGCAGGAACTTCAAACCGGCAATAGGAAACAGACTGAGAAACCAGAGTAAAAGTTTCTCCTGCAACCCGATCCCTTTGTGCTAGATGAACGTACGTCTCTCCACATGCTCAGTTCTGAGAGATAAGTGAGTGTGAAAGCCGTCCTTCACCTAGCTTGTTGGGAACACAAAGTTTCTTTTCAGTTGCAAACTCCACTCCATACATATATAAGGGGAGGTACAAGCTCCAACACGGTTTTACAGTGAAAACTGCAGGAACTTCAAACCGGCACTAGGAAACAGACTGAGAAACCAGAGTAAAATTTTCTCCTGCAAACCGTTCCCTTTGTGCTAGATGAACGAAACTCTCTCCACATGCTCAGTTCTGAGAGATAAGTGTGTGTGAAAGCCGTCCTTCACATAGCTTGTTGGGAACACAAAGTTTCTCTTCAAATGAAAACTCCACTCCATACATATATATGTGGAGGTACTAGCTCCAACTCGGTTTTACAGTGAAAACTGCAGGAACTTCAAACCGGCACTAGGAAACAGACTGAGGAACCAGAGTAAAAGTTTCTCCTGCAACCCGTTCCCTTTTTGCTAGATGAACGAACGTCTCTCCACATGCACAGTTCTGAGAGATAAGTGAGAGTGAAAGCCGTCCTTCACCTAGCTTGTTGGGAACACAAAGTTTCTCTTCAGTTGCAAACTCCACTCCATACATATATATGGGGAGGTACTAGCTCCATCTCGGTTTTACAGTGAAAAATTCAGGAACTTCAAACCGGCACTAGGAAACAGACTGAGAAACCAGAGTAAAAGTTTCTCCTGCACCCCGTTCCCTTTGTGCTAGATGAACGAACGTCTCTCCACATGCTCAATTCTGAGAGATAAGTGTGTGTGAAAGCCGTCCTTCACCTAGCTTGTTGGGAACACAAAGTTTCTCTTCAGTTGCAAACTCCACTCCATACATATATATGGGGAGGTACTAGCTCCAACTCGGTTTTACAGTGAAAACTGCAGGAACTTCAAACCGGCACTAGGAAACAGACTGAGAAACCAGAGTAAAAGTTTCTCCTGCAACCCGTTCCCTTTGTGCTAGATGAAGGAACGTCTCTCCACATGCTCAGTTCTGAGAGATAAGTGTGTGTGAAAGCCTTCCTTCACCTAGCTTGTTGGGAACACAAAGTTTCTCTTCAGTTGCAAACTCCACTCCATATATATATATTGGGAGGTACAAGCTCCAACTCGGTTTTACAGTGAAAACTGCAGGAACTTCAAACCGGCAATAGGAAACAGACTGAGAAACCAGAGTAAAAGTTTCTCCTGCAACCCGTTCCCTTTGTGCTAGATGAACGTACGTCTCTCCACATGCTCAGTTCTGAGAGATAAGTGAGTGTGAAAGCCGTCCTTCACCTAGCTTGTTGGGAACACAAAGTTTCTTTTCAGTTGCAAACTCCACTCCATACATATATAAGGGGAGGTACAAGCTCCAACACGGTTTTACAGTGAAAACTGCAGGAACTTCAAACCGGCACTAGGAAACAGACTGAGAAACCAGAGTAAAATTTTCTCCTGCAAACCGTTCCCTTTGTGCTAGATGAACGAAACTCTCTCCACATGCTCAGTTCTGAGAGATAAGTGTGTGTGAAATCCGTCCTTCACATAGCTTGTTGGGAACACAAAGATTCTCTTCAGTTGCAAACTCCAGTCCATACATATATATGGGGTGGTACTAGCTCCAACTCGATTTTACAGTGAAAACTGCAGGAACTTCAAACCGGCACTAGGAAACAGACTGAGAAACCAGAGTAAACGTTTCTCCTGCAACCCGTTCCCTTTGTGCTAGATGAACGAACGTCTCTCCACATGCTCAGGTCTGAGAGATATGTGTGTGTGAAAGCCGTCCTTCACCTAGCTTGATGGGAACACAAAGTTTCTCTTCAGTTGCAAACTCCACTCCATACATATATATGGGTAGGTACTAGCTCCAACTCGGTTTTACAGTGAAAACTGCAGGAACTTCAAACCGGAACTAGGAAACAGACTGAGAAACCAGAGTAAAAATTTCTCCTGCAACCCGTTCCCTTTGTGCTAGATGAACGAACGTCTCTCCACATGCTCATTCCTGAGAGATATGTGTGTGTGAAAGCCGTCCTTCACCTAGCTTGTTGGGAACACAAAGTTTCTCTTCAGTTGCAAACTCCAACCCATACATATATATATGGTGTGGTACTAGCTCGAAATCGGTTTTACAGTGAAAATTGCAGGAACTTCAAACCGTCACTAGGAAACATACTGAGAAACCAGAGTAAATGTTTCTCCGGCAACCCGTTCCCTTTGTGCTAGATGAACGAACGTCTCTCCACATGCTCAGTTCTGAGAGATAATTGTGTGTGAAAGCCGTCCTTCACCTAGCTTGTTGGGAACACAAAGTTTCTCTTCAGTTGCAAACTCCACTCCATACATATATATGGGGAGGTACTAGCTCCAACCCGGTTTTACAGTGAAAACTGCAGGAACTTCAAACCGGCACTAGGAAACAGACTGAGAAAACAGAGCAAAAGTTTCCCTTACAACCCGTTCCCTTTGTGCTAGATGAACGAAAGTCTCGCCACATGCTCAATTCTGAGAGATAAGTTTGTGTGAAAGCCGTCCTTCACCTAGCTTGTTGGGAACACAAAGTTTCTCTTCAGTTGAAAACTCCACTCCATACATATATATGGGGAAGTACTAGCTCCAACTCGGTTTTACAGTGAAAACTGCAGGAACTTCAAACCGGCACTAGGAAACAGACTGAGAAACCAGAGTAAAAGTTTCTCCTGCAAACCGTTCTCTTTGTGCTAGATGAACGAACGTCTCTCCACATGCTCAGTTCTGAGAGATAAGTGTGTGTGAAAGCCGTCCTTCACATAGCTTGTTGGGAACACAAAGTTTCTCTTCAGTTGCAAACTCCACTCCATATATATATAAGGGGAGGTACTAGCTCCAACTCGGTTTACAATGAAAACTGCAGGAAATTCAAACCGGCACTAGGAAACAGACTGAGAAACCAGAGTAAAAGTTTCTCCTGCAACCCGTTCCCTTTGTGCTAGATGAACGAACGTCTCTCCACATGCTCAGTTCTGAGAGATAAGTGTGTGTGAAAGCCGTCCTTCACCTAGCTTGTTGGGAACACAAAGTTTCTCTTCAGTTGCAAACTCCACTTCATACATATGTATGGGGATTTACTTGCTCCAACTCGGTTTTACAGTGAAAACTGCAGGAACTTCAAACCGGCACTAGGAAACAGACTGAGAAACCAGAGTAAATGTTTCTCCTGCAAACCGTTCCCTTTGTGCTAGATGAACGAACGTCTCTCCACATGCTCAGTTCTGAGAGATAATTGTGTGTGAAAGCCGTATTTCACCTAGGTTGTTGGGAACACAAAGTTTCTCTTCAGTTGCAAACTCCACTCCATACATATATATGGGGAGGTATTAGCTCCAACTCGGTTTTACAGTGAAAACTGCAGGAACTTCAAACCGGCACTAGGAAACAGACTGAGAAACCAGAGTAAAAGTTTCTCCTGCAACCCGTTCCATTTGTGCTAGATGAAAGAACGTCTCTCCACATGCTCATTTCTGAGAGATAATTGTGTGTGAAAGCTGTCCTTCACCTAGCTTGTTGGGAACACAAAGTTTATCTTCAGTTGCAAACGCCACTCCATACATATATATGGGGAGGTACTAGCTCCAACTCGGTTTTACACTGAAAACTGCAGGGAATTCAAACCGGCACTAGGAAACAAACTGAGAAACCAGAGTAAATGTTTCTCCTGCAAACCGTTCCTTTGTGCTAAATGAACGAACGTCTCTCCACATGCTCAGTTCTGAGAGATAAGTGTGTGTGAAAGCCGTGCTTCATCTAGCTTGTTGGGAACACAAAGTTTCTCTTCAGTTGCAATCTCCACTCCAAATATATATATGGGGAGGTACTAGCTCCAACTCGATTTTATAGTGAAAATTGCAGGAACTTCAAACCGGCACTAGGAAACAGACTGAGAAACCAGAGTAAAAGTTTCTCCTGCAACACGTACCCTTTGTGCTAGATGAACGAACGTCTCTCCACATGCTCAGTTCTGAGAGATAATTGTGTGTGAAAGCCGTATTTCACCTAGCTTGTTGGGAACACAAAGTTTCTCTTCAGTTGCAAACTCCACTCCATACATATATATGGGGAGGTATTAGCTCCAACTCGGTTTTACAGTGAAAACTGCAGGAACTTAAAACCGGCACTAGGAAACAGACTGAGAAACCAGAGTAAAAGTTTCTCCTGCAACCCGTTCCATTTGTGCTAGATGAAAGAACGTCTCTCCACATGCTCATTTCTGAGAGATAATAGTGTGTGAAAGCTGTCCTTCACCTAGCTTGTTGGGAACACAAAGTTTATCTTCAGTTGCAAACGCCACTCCATACATATATATGGGGAGGTACTAGCTCCAACTCGGTTTTACACTGAAAACTGCAGGGAATTCAAACCGGCACTAGGAAACAAACTGAGAAACCAGAGTAAATGTTTCTCCTGCAAACCGTTCCTTTGTGCTAAATGAACGAACGTCTCTCCACATGCTCAGTTCTGAGAGATAAGTGTGTGTGAAAGCCGTGCTTCATCTAGCTTGTTGGGAACACAAAGTTTCTCTTCAGTTGCAATCTCCACTCCAAATATATATATGGGGAGGTACTAGCTCCAACTCGATTTTATAGTGAAAATTGCAGGAACTTCAAACCGGCACTAGGAAACAGACTGAGAAACCAGAGTAAAAGTTTCTCCTGCAACACGTACCATTTGTGCTAGATGAACGAACGTCTCTCCACATGCTCAGGCCTGAGAGATAAGTGTGTGTGAAAGCCGTCCTTCAACTAGCTTGTTGGGAACACAAAGATTCTCTTCAGTTGCAAACTCCACTCCATACATATATATGGGGAGGTACTAGCTCCAACTCGGTTTTACTTTGAAAACTGCAGGAATTTCAAACCGGCACTAGGAAACAGACTGAGAAACCAGAGTAAAAGTTTCTCCTGCAACCCTTTCCTTTTGTGCTAGATGAACGAACGTCTCTCCACATGCTCAGTTCTGGGAGATATGTGTGTGTGAAAGCCGTCCTTCACCTAGCTTGTTGGGAACACAAAGTTCTCTTCAGTTGCAAACTCCGCTCCATACATATATTTATGGTGTGGTACTAGCTCGAACTCGGTTTTACAGTGAAAACTGCAGGAACTTAAAACCGGCACTAGGAAACAGACTGAGAAACCAGAGTAAAAGTTTCTCCTGCAACCCGTTCCATTTGTGCTAGATGAAAGAACGTCTCTCCACATGCTCATTTCTGAGAGATAATAGTGTGTGAAAGCTGTCCTTCACCTAGCTTGTTGGGAACACAAAGTTTATCTTCAGTTGCAAACGCCACTCCATACATATATATGGGGAGGTACTAGCTCCAACTCGGTTTTACACTGAAAACTGCAGGGAATTCAAACCGGCACTAGGAAACAAACTGAGAAACCAGAGTAAATGTTTCTCCTGCAAACCGTTCCTTTGTGCTAAATGAACGAACGTCTCTCCACATGCTCAGTTCTGAGAGATAAGTGTGTGTGAAAGCCGTGCTTCATCTAGCTTGTTGGGAACACAAAGTTTCTCTTCAGTTGCAATCTCCACTCCAAATATATATATGGGGAGGTACTAGCTCCAACTCGATTTTATAGTGAAAATTGCAGGAACTTCAAACCGGCACTAGGAAACAGACTGAGAAACCAGAGTAAAAGTTTCTCCTGCAACACGTACCATTTGTGCTAGATGAACGAACGTCTCTCCACATGCTCAGGCCTGAGAGATAAGTGTGTGTGAAAGCCGTCCTTCAACTAGCTTGTTGGGAACACAAAGATTCTCTTCAGTTGCAAACTCCACTCCATACATATATATGGGGAGGTACTAGCTCCAACTCGGTTTTACTTTGAAAACTGCAGGAATTTCAAACCGGCACTAGGAAACAGACTGAGAAACCAGAGTAAAAGTTTCTCCTGCAACCCTTTCCTTTTGTGCTAGATGAACGAACGTCTCTCCACATGCTCAGTTCTGGGAGATATGTGTGTGTGAAAGCCGTCCTTCACCTAGCTTGTTGGGAACACAAAGTTCTCTTCAGTTGCAAACTCCGCTCCATACATATATTTATGGTGTGGTACTAGCTCGAACTCGGTTTTACAGTGAAAATTGCAGGAACTTCAAACCGGCACTAGGAAACAGACTGAGAAACCAGAGTAAAAGTTTTTCCTGCAACCCGTTCCATTGTGCTAGATGAACGAACGTCTCTCCACATGCTCAGTTCTGAGAGATAATTGTGTGTGAAAGCCGTCCTTCACCTAGCTTGTTGGGAACACAAAGTTTCTCTTCAGTTGCAAACTCCACTCCATAAATATATATGGGGAGGTACTAGCTCCAACTCGGTTTTACAGTGAAAACTGCAGGAACTTCAAACCGGCACTAGGAAACAGACTGAGAAACCAGAGTAAAAGTTTCTCCTGCAACCCATTCCCTTTGTGCTAGATGAACGAACGTCTCTCCACATGCTCAGTTCTGAGAGATAATTGTGTGTGAAAGCCGTCCTTCACCTAGCTTGTTGGGAACCCAAAGTTTCTCTTCAGTTGCAAACTCCACTCCATACATATATATGGTGATGTACTAACTCCAACTCGGTTTTACAGTGAAAACTGCAGGAACTTCAAACCGGCACTAGGAAACAGACTGAGAAAATAGAGTAAAAGTTTCTCCTGCAACCCGTTCCCTTTGTGCTAGATGAATGAACGTCTCTCCACATGCTCAATTCTGAGAGATAAGTGTGTGTGAAAGCCGTCCTTCACCTAGCTTGTTGGGAACAAAAGTTTCTCCTCAGTTGCAAACTCCACTCCATACATATATATGGGGAGGTACTAGCTCCAACTCGGTTTTACAGTGAAAACTGCAGGAACTTGAAACCGGCACTAGGAAACAGACTGAGAAACCAGAGTAAAAGTTTCTCCTGCAACCCGTTCCCTTTGTGCTAGATGAACGAACGTCTCTCCACATGCTCATTTCTGAGAGATAAGTGTGTGTGAAAGCCGTCCTTCACCTAGCTTGTTGGGAACACAAAGTTTCTCTTCAGTTGCAAACTCCACTCCATACATATATATGGTGATGTACTAACTCCAACTCGGTTTTACAGTGAAAACTGCAGGAACTTGAAACCGGTACTAGGAAACAGACTGAGAAAATAGAGTAAAAGTTTCCCCTGCAACCCGTTCATTTTGTGCTAGATGAATGAACGTCTCTCCACATGCTCAATTCTGAGAGATAAGTGTGTGAAAGCCGTCCTTCACCTAGCTTGTTGGGAACAAAAGTTTCTCCTCATTTGCAAACTCCACTCCATACATATATATGGGGAGGTACTAGCTCCAACTCTGTTTTACAGTGAAAACTGCAGGAACTTGAAACCGGCACTAGGAAACAGACTGAGAAACCAGAGTAAAAGTTTCTCCTGCAACCCGTTCCCTTTATGCTAGATGAACGAACGTCTCTCCACATGCTCATTTCTGAGAGATAAGTGTGTGTGAAAGCCGTCCTTCACCTAGCTTGTTGGGAACACAAAGTTTCTCTTAAGTTGCAAACTCCACTCCATACATATATATGGGGAGGTATTAGCTCCAACTCGGTTTTACAGTGAAAACTGCAGGAACTTGAAACCGGCACTAGGAAACAGACTGAGAAACCAGAGTAAAATTTTCTCCTGCAACCTATTCCCTTTTTGCGAGATGAACGAACGTCTCTCCACATGCTCAGTTCTGAGAGATAAGTGTGTGTGAAAGCCGTCCTTCACCTAGCTTGTTGGGAACACAAAGTTTCTCTTCAGTTGCAAACTCCACTCAATACATATATATGGGGAGGTACTAGCCCCAACTCGGTTTTACACTGAAAACTGCAGGAACTTCAAACCGGCACTAGGAAACAGACTGAGAAACAGAAGTAAAATTTCTCCTGCAACCCGTTCCCTTTGTGCTAGATGAACGAACGTCTCTCCACATGCTCAGTTCTGAGAGATAATTGTGTGTGAAAGCCGTCCTTCACCTAGCTTGTTGGGAACACAAAGTTTCTCTTCAGTTGCAAACTCTACTCCATACATATATATGGGGAGGTACAAGCTCCAACTCGGTTTTACAGTGAAAACTGCAGGAACTTCAAACCGGCACTAGGAAACAGACTGAGAAACCAGAGTAAAAGTTTCTCCTGCAAACCGTTCCCTTTGTGTTAAATGAACGAACGTCTCTCCACATGCTCAGTGCTTAGAGATAAGTGTGTGTGAAAGCCGTCCTTCACCTAGCTTGTTGGGAACACAGTTTCTCTTTAGTTGCAACCTCCACTCCATACATATATATGGGGAGGTACTAGCTCCAACTCGGTTTTACAGTGAAAACTGCAGGAAGTTCAAACCGGCACAAGGAAACAGACTGAGAAACCAGAGTAAAAGTTTCTCCTGCAACCAGTTCCCTTTGTGCTAGATGAACGAACGTCTCTCCACATGCTCAGTTCTGAGAGATAAGTGTGTGTGAAAGCCGTCCTTCACCTAGCTTGTTGGGAACAAAAGTTTCTCCTCATTTGCAAACTCCACTCCATACATATGTATGGGGAGGTACTAGCTCCAACTCTGTTTTACAGTGAAAACTGCAGGAACTTGAAACCGGCACTAGGAAACAGACTGAGAAACCAGAGTAAAAGTTTCTCCTGCAACCCGTTCCCTTTGTGCTAGATGAACGAACGTCTCTCCACATGCTCATTTCTGAGAGATAAGTGTGTGTGAAAGCCTTCCTTCACCTAGCTTGTTGGGAACACAAAGTTTCTCTTAAGTTGCAAACTCCACTCCATACATATATATGGGGAGGTATTAGCTCCAACTCGGTTTTACAGTGAAAACTGCAGGAACTTGAAACCGGCACTAGGAAACAGACTGAGAAACCAGA
This sequence comes from Camelus bactrianus, assembly GCF_048773025.1. NCBI lineage: Eukaryota > Metazoa > Chordata > Mammalia > Artiodactyla > Camelidae > Camelus > Camelus bactrianus. The sequence continues at coordinate 4,696,377 of NC_133566.1, forward strand.
GTAAAATTTTCTCCTGCAACCTATTCCCTTTTTGCGAGATGAACGAACGTCTCTCCACATGCTCAGTTCTGAGAGATAAGTGTGTGTGAAAGCCGTCCTTCACCTAGCTTGTTGGGAACACAAAGTTTCTCTTCAGTTGCAAACTCCACTCAATACATATATATGGGGAGGTACTAGCCCCAACTCGGTTTTACACTGAAAACTGCAGGAACTTCAAACCGGCACTAGGAAACAGACTGAGAAACAGAAGTAAAAGTTTCTCCTGCAACCCGTTCCCTTTGTGCTAGATGAACGAACGTCTCTCCACATGCTCAGTTCTGAGAGATAATTGTGTGTGAAAGCCGTCCTTCACCTAGCTTGTTGGGAACACAAAGATTCTCTTCAGTTGCAAACTCTACTCCATACATATATATGGGGAGGTACAAGCTCCAACTCGGTTTTACAGTGAAAACTGCAGGAACTTCAAACCGGCACTAGGAAACAGACTGAGAAACCAGAGTAAAAGTTTCTCCTGCAAACCGTTCCCTTTGTGTTAGATGAACGAACGTCTCTCCACATGCTCAGTGCTTAGAGATAAGTGTGTGTGAAAGCCGTCCTTCACCTAGCTTGTTGGGAACACAGTTTCTCTTAAGTTGCAACCTCCACTCCATACATATATATGGGGAGGTACTAGCTCCAACTCGGTTTTACAGTGAAAACTGCAGGAAGTTCAAACCGGCACAAGGAAACAGACTGAGAAACCAGAGTAAAAGTTTCTCCTGCAACCAGTTCCCTTTGTGCTAGATGAACGAACGTCTCTCCACATGCTCAGTTCTGAGAGATAAGTGTGTGTGAAAGCCGTCCTTCACCTAGCTTGTTGGGAACACAAAGTTTCTCTTCAGTTGCAAACTCCACTCAATACATATATATGGGGAGGTACTAGCCCCAACTCGGTTTTACACTGAAATCTGCAGGAACTTCAAACCGGCACTAGGAAACAGACTGAGAAACAGAAGTAAAAGTTTCTCCTGCAACCCGTTCCCTTTGTGCTAGATGAACGAACGTCTCTCCACATGCTCAGTTCTGAGAGATAATTGTGTGTGAAAGCCGTCCTTCACCTAGCTTGTTGGGAACACAAAGTTTCTCTTCAGTTGCAAACTCTACTCCATACATATATATGGGGAGGTACAAGCTCCAACTCGGTTTTACAGTGAAAACTGCAGGAACTTCAAACCGGCACTAGGAAACAGACTGAGAAACCAGAGTAAAAGTTTCTCCTGCAAACCGTTCCCTTTGTGTTAGATGAACGAACGTCTCTCCACATGCTCAGTGCTTAGAGATAAGTGTGTGTGAAAGCCGTCCTTCACCTAGCTTGTTGGGAACACAGTTTCTCTTTAGTTGCAACCTCCACTCCATACATATATATGGGGAGGTACTAGCTCCAACTCGGTTTTACAGTGAAAACTGCAGGAAGTTCAAACCGGCACAAGGAAACAGACTGAGAAACCAGAGTAAAAGTTTCTCCTGCAACCAGTTCCCTTTGTGCTAGATGAACGAACGTCTCTCCACATGCTCAGTTCTGAGAGATAAGTTTGTGTGAAAGCCGTCCTTCAACTAGCTTGTTGGAAACACAAAGTTTCTCTTCAGTTGCAAACTCCACTCCATACATATATATGGGGAGGTACTAGCTCCATCTCGGTTTTACTGTGAAAACTGCAGGAACTTCAAACCGGCACTAGGAAACAGACTGTGAATCCAGAGTAAAAGTTTCTCCTTCAACCCGTTCCCTTTGTGCTAGATGAACGAACGTCTCTCCACATGCTCAGTGCTGAGAGATAATTGTGTGTGAAAGCCGTCCTTCACCTATCTTGTTGGGAGCACTAAGTTCCTCTTCAGTTGCAAACTCCAATCCATACATATATATATGTGGTGGTACTAGCTCCAAATCGGTTTTACACTGAAAACTGCAGGAACTTCAAACCGGCACTAGGAAACAGACTGAGAAACCAGAGTAAAAGTTTCTCCTGCAACCCGTTCCCTTTGTGCTAGATGAACGAACGTCTCTCCACATGCTCAGTGCTGAAAGATAAGTGTGTGTGAAAGCCGTCCTTCACCTAGCTTGTTGGGAACCCAAAGTTTCTCTTCAGTTGCAAACTCCACTCCATACATTTATATGGGGAGGTACTAGCTCCAACTCGGTTTTACAGTGAAAACTGCAGGAACTTCAAACCGGCACTAGGAAACAGACTGAGGAACCAGAGTAAAAGTTTCTCCAGCAACCCGTTCCCTTTGTGCTAGATGAACGAACGTCTCTCCACATGCTCAGGCCTGAGAGATAATTGTGTGTGAAAGCCGTCCTACACCTAGCTTGTTGGGAACACAAAGATTCTCTTCAGTTGCAAACTCCACTCCATACATATATATGGGGAGGTACTAGCTCCAACTCGATTTTACAGTGAAAACTGCAGGAACTTAAAACCGGCACTAGGAAATAGACTGAGAATCCAGAGTAAAAGTTTCTCCTGCAACCCGTTCCCTTTGTGCTAGATGAACGAACGTCTCTCCACATGCTAAGTTCTGAGAGATAAGTGTGTGTGAAAACCGTCCTTCACCTAGCTTGTTGGGAACACAAAGTTTCTCTTCAGTTGCCAACTCCACTCCATACATATATATGGGGAGTTACTAGCTCCAACTCGCTTTTACAGTGAAAACTGAAGGAAATTCAAACCGGCACTAGGAAACAGACTGAGAAACCAGAGTAAAAGTTTCTCCTGCAACCCGTTCCCTTTGTGCTAGATGAACGAACGTCTCTCCTCATGCTCAGTGCTGAGAGATAAGTGTGTGTGAAAGCCGTCCTTCACCTAGCTTGTTGGGAACACAAAGTTTCTCTTCAGTTGCAAACTCCACTCCATACATATATATGGGGAGGTACAAGCTCCAAGTCGGTTTTACAGTGAAAACTGCAGGAACTTCAAACCGGCACTAGGAAACAGACTGAGAAACCAGAGTAAAAGTTTCTCCTGCAACCCGTTCCCGTTGTGCTAGATGAACGAACGTCTCTCCACATGCTCAGTGCTGAGAGATAAGTGTGTGGGATAGCCGTCCTTCACCTAGCTTTTTGGAAACACAAAGTTTCTCTCCAGTTGCAAACTCCACTCCATACATATATATGGGGAGGTACTAGTTCCAACTCGGTTTTACAGTGAAAACTGCAGGAACTTCAAACCGGCACTAGGAAACAGACTGAGAAACCAGAGTAAAAGTTTCTCCTGCACCCCGTTCCCTTTGTGCTAGATGAACGAACGTCTCTCCACATGCTCAGTTCTGAGAGATAAGTGTGTGTGAAAACCGTCCTTCACCTAGCTTGTTGGGAACACAAAGTTTCTCTTCAGTTGCCAACTCCACTCCATACATATATATGGGGAGTTACTAGCTCCAACTCGCTTTTACAGTGAAAACTGAAGGAAATTCAAACCGGCACTAGGAAACAGACTGAGAAACCAGAGTAAAAGTTTCTCCTGCAAACCGTTCCCTTTGTGCTAGATGAACGAACGTCTATCCACATGCTCAGTTCTGACAGATAAGTGTGTGTGAAAGCCGTCCTTCACCTAGCTTGTTGGGAACACAAAGTTTCTCTTCAGTTGCAAACTCCACACCATACATATATATGGGGAGGTACTAGCTCCAACTCGTTTTTACAGTGAAAACTGCAGGAACTTCAAGCCGGCACTAGGAAAAAGACTGAGAAACCAGAGTAAAAGTTTCTCCTGCAACCCTTTCCCTTTGTGCTAGAAGAACGAACGTCTCTCCACATGCTCAGTTCTGAGTGATAATTGTGTGTGAAAGCCGTCCTTCACCTAGCTTGTTGGGAACAGAAAGATTCCCTTCAGTTGCAAACACCTATCTATACATATATATGGGGAGGTACTAGCTCCAACACGGTTTTACAGTGAAACTGCAGGAACTTAAAACCGGCACTAGGAAACAGACTGAGAAACCAGAGTAAAAGTTTTTCCAGCAACCCGTTCCCTTTTTGTTATATGAACGAACGTCTCTCCACATGCTAAGTTCTGAGAGATAAGAGTGTGTGAATGCCGTCCTTCACGTAGCTTGTTGGGAACACAAAGTTTCTCTTCAGTTGCAAACTTCACTCCATACATATATATGGGGAGGTACTAGCTCAAACTCGGTTTTACAGTGAAAACTGCAGGAACTTCAAACCGGCACTAGGAAACAGACTGAGAAACCGGAGTAAATGTTTCACCTGCAACCCGTTCCCTTTGTGCTAGATGAACGAACGTCTCTCCACAGGCTCAGTTCTGACAGATAAGTGTGTGTTAAAGCCGTCCTTCACCTAGCTTGTTGGGAACACAAAGTTTCTCTTCAGTTGCAAACGCCACTCCATACATATATATGGGGAGGTACAAGCTCCAACTCGGTTTTACAGTGAAAACTGAAGGAACTTCAAAACGGCACTAGGAAACAGACTGAGAAAGCAGAGTAAAAGTTTCTCCTGCAACCCGTTCCCTTGGTGCTAGATGAACGAACGTCTCTCCACATGCTCAGTTCTGAGAGATAAGTGTGTGTGAAAGCCGTCCTTCACCTAGCTTGTTGGGAACACAAAGTTTCTCTTCAGTTGCAAACTCCACACCATTCATATATTTGGGGAGGTACTAGCTCCAACTCGGTTTTACAGTGAAAACTGAAGGAACTTCAAACCGGCAGTAGGAAACAGACTTAGAAACCAGAGAAAAAGTTTCTCCTGCAACCCGTTCCCTTTGTGCTAGATGAACGAACGTCTCTCCACATGCTCAGTTCTGAGAGATAAGTGTGTGTGGAAGCCGTCCTTCACCTAGGTTGTTGGGAACACAAAGTTTCTCTTCAGTAGCAAAATCCACTCAATACATATATATGGGAGGTACTAACTCCAACTCGGTTTTACAGTGAAAACTGCAGGAACTTCAAACCGTCACTAGGAAACATACTGAGAAACCAGAGTAAATGTTTCTACTGCAACCCGTTCCCTTTGTGCTAGATGAACGAACGTCTCTCCACATGCTCAGTTCTGAGAGATAATTGTGTGTGAAAGCCGTCCTTCACCTAGCTTGTTGGAAACACAAAGTATCTCTTCAGTTTCAAACTCCATACCATACATATATATATGGGTAGGTACTAGCTCCAACTCGGTTTTACAGTAAAAACTGCAGGAACTTCAAACCGGCACTAGGAAACAGACTGAGAAACCAGAGTAAAAGTTTCTCCTGCAACCAGGTCCCTTTGTGCTAGATGAACGAACGTCTCTCCACATGCTCAGTTCTGAGAGATAAGTGTGTGTGAAAGCCGTCCTTCACCTAGCTTGTTGGGAACACAAAGTTTCTCTTCAGTTGCAATCTCCACTCCATACATATATAAGGGGAGGTACGAGCTCCAACTCTGTTTTACAGTGAAAACTTCAGGAACTTCAAACCGGCACTAGGAAACAGACTGAGAAACCAGAGTAAAAGTTTCTCCTGCAACCCGTTCCCTTTGTGGTAGATGAACGAACGTCTATCCACATGCTCAGTTCTGACAGATAAGTGTGTGTGAAAGCCGTCCTTCACCTAGCTTGTTGGGAACACAAAGTTTCTCTTCAGTTGCAAACTGCACTCCATACATATATATGGGGAGGTACTAGCTCCAACTCGGTTTTACAGTGAAAACTGCAGGAACATCAAACCGGCACTAGGAAACAGACTGTGAAACCAGAGTAAAAGTTTCTCCTGCAACCCTTTCCCTTTGTTCTAGATGAACGAACGTCTCTCCACATGCTCAGTTCTGAGAGATAAGTGTGTGTGAAAGCCGTCCTTCAACTAGCTTGTTGGGAACACAAAGTTTCTCTTCAGTTGCAAACTCCACTCCATACATATATATGGGGAGGTACTAGCTCCAACTCGGTTTTACAGTGAAAACTGCAGGAACTTCAAACCGGCACTAGGAAACAGACTGAGAAACCAGAGTAAAAGTTTCTACTGCAACCCGTTCCCTTTGTGCTAGATGAACGAACGTCTCTCCACATGCTCAGTTCTGAGAGATAGTTGTGTGTGGAAGCCGTCCTTCACCTAGCTTGTTGGGAACACAAAGTTTCTCTTAAGATGCAAACTCCACTCCATACATATATATGGGGAGGTACTAGCTCCAACTCGGTTTTACAGTGAAAACTGCAGGATCTTCAAACCGGCACTAGGAAACAGACTGAGAAACCAGAGTAAAAGTTTCTCCTGCAACCCTTTCCCTTTGTGCTAGATGAACGAACGTCTCTCCACATGCTCAGTTCTGAGAGATAAGTGTGTATGAAAGCCGTCCTTCACCTAGCTTGTTGGGAACACAAAGTTTCTCTTCAGTTGCAAACTCCACTCCATACATATATATGGGGAGGTACTAGCTCCAACACGGTTTTACAGTGAAAACTGCAGGAACTTCAAACCGGCACTAGGAAACAGACTGAGAAACCAGAGTAAAAGTTTCTCCTGCAACCCGTTCCCTTTTTGTTAGATGAACGAACGTCTCTCCACATGCTCAGTTCTGAGAGATAAGTGTGTGTGAAAGCCGTTCTTCACCTAGCTTGTTGGGAACACAAAGATTCTCTTCAGTTGCAAACTCCACTCCTTACATATATATGGGGAGGTACTAGCTGCAACTCGGTTTTACAGTGAAAACTGCAGGAACTTCAAACCGGCACTAGGAAACAGACTGAGAAACCAGCGTAAAAGTTTCACCTGCAACCCGTTCCCTTTGTGATAGAGGAACGAACGTCTCTCCACATGCTCAGTTCTGACAGATAACTGTGTGTTAAAGCCGTCCTTCACCTAGCTTGTTGGGAACACAAAGTTTCTCTTCAGTTGCAAACGCCAGTCCATACATATATATGGGGAGGTACAAGCTCCAACTCAGTTTTACAGTGAAAACTGAAGGAACTCCAAACCGGCACTAGGAAACAGACTGAGAAAGCAGAGTAAAAGTTTCTCCTGCAACCCGTTCCATTTGTGCTAGATGAACGAAAGTCTCTCCACATGCTCAGTTCTGAGAGATAAGTGTGTGTGAAAGCCGTCCTTCACCTAGCTTGTTGGGAACACAAAGTTTCTCTTCAGTTGCAAACCCCACACCATTCATATATATGGGGAGGTACTAGCTCCAACTCGGTTTTACAGTGAAAACTGCAGGAACTTCAAACCGGCACTAGGAAACAGACTTAGAAACCAGAGTAAAAGTTTCTCCTGCAACCCGTTCCCTTTGTGCTAGATGAACGAACGTCTCTCCACATGCTCAGTTCTGAGAGATAAGTGTGTGTGGAAGCCGTCCTTCACCTAGGATGTTGGGAACACAAAGTTTCTCTTCAGTAGCAAAATCCACTCAATACATATATATGGGAAGTACTAACTCCAACTCGGTTTTACAGTGAAAACTGCAGGAACTTCAAAACGTCACTAGGAAACATACTGAGAAACCAGAGTAAATGTTTCTCCTGCAACCCGTTCCCTTTGTGCTAGATGAACGAACGTCTCTCCACATGCTCGGTTCTGAGAGATAATTGTGTGTGAAAGCCGTCCTTCACGTAGCTTGTTGGGAACACAAAGTTTCTCTTCAGTTTCAAACTCCATACCATACATATATATATGGGTAGGTACTGGCTCCAACTCGGTTTTACAGTGAAAACTGCAGGAACTTCAAACCGGCACTAGGAAACAGACTGAGAAACCAGAGTAAAAGTTTCTCCTGCAATCCGTTCCCTTTGTGCTAGATGAACGAACGTCTCTCCACATGCTCAGTTCTGACAGATAAGTGTGTGTGAAAGCCGTCCTTCACCTAGCTTGTTGGGAACACAAAGTTTCTTTTCAGTTGCAAACTCCACTCCATACATATATATGGGGAAGTACTAGCTCCAACTCGGTTTTACAGTGAAAACTGCAGGAACTTCAAACCGGCACTAGGAAACAGACTGAGAAACCAGAGTAAATGTTTCTCCTGCACCCCGTTCCCTTTGTGCTAGATGAACGAACGTCTCTCCACATGCTCAGTTCTGAGAGATAAGTGTGTGTGAAAGCCGTCCTTCAACTAGCTTGTTGGGAACACAAAGTTTCTCTTCAGTTGCAAACTCCACTCCATACCTATATATGGGGAGGTACTAGCTCCAACTCGGTTTTACAGTGAAAACTGCAGGAACTTCAAACCGGCACTAGGAAACAGACTGAGAAACCAGAGTAAAAGTTTCTACTGCAACCCGTTCCCTTTGTGCTAGATGAACGAACGTCTCTCCACATTCTCAGTTCTGACAAATAAGTGTGTTTGAAAGCAATACTTCACCTAGCTTGTTGGGAACACAAAGTTCCTCTTCAGTTGCAAACTCCACTCCATAAATATATATGGGGAGGTAATAGCTCCAATTCGGTTTTACAGTGAAAACTGCCGGAACTTCAAACCGGCACCAGGAAACAGACTGAGAAACCAGAGTAAAGTTTCTCCTGCAACCCGTTCCATTTGTGCTAAATGAACGAACCTCTCTCCACATGCTCAGTTCTGAGAAATAATTGTGTGTGAAAGCCGTCCTTCACCTAGCTTGTTGGGAACAGAAAGATTCTCTTCAGTTGCAAACTCCACTCTATACATATATATGGGGTGGTACTAGCTCCAACTCGGTTTTACTGTGAAAACTGCAGGAACTTCAAACCGGCACTAGGAAACAGACTTAGAAACCAGAGTAAAAGTTTCCCCTGCAACCAGTTCCCTTTGTGCTAGATGAACGAACGTCTCTCCACATGCTCATTTCTGAGAGATAAGTGTGTGTGGAAGCCGTCCTTCACATAGCTTGTAGGGAACACAAAGTTTCTCTTCAGTTGCAAACTCCACTCCATACATATATATGGGAGTTACTAACTCCAACTCGGTTTTACAGTGAAAACTGCAGGAACTTCAAACCGTCACTAGGAAACATACTGAGAAACGAGAGTAAATGTTTCTCCTGCAACCCGTTCCCTTTGTGCTAGATGAACGAACGTCTCTCCACATGCTCAGTTCTGAGAGATAATTGTATGTGAAAGCCGTCCTTCACCAAGCTTTTTGGGAACACAAAGTTTCTCTTCAGTTGCAAACTCCATACCATACATATATATATGGGTAGGTACTAGCACCAACTCGGTTTTAAAGTGAAAACTGCAGGAACTTCAAACCGGCACTAGGAAACAGACTGAGAAACCAGAGTAAAAGTTTCTCCTGCAACCAGTTCCCTTTGTGCTAGATGAACGAACGTCTCTCCACATGCTCAGTTCTGACAGATAAGTGTGTGTTAAAGCCGTCCTTCACCTAGCTTGTTGGGAACACAAAGTTTCTCTTCAGTTGCAAACTACACTCCATACATATATATGGGGAGGTACTAGCTCCAACTCGGTTTTACAGTGAAAACTGCAGGAACTTCAAACCGGCACTAGGAAACAGACTGAGAAACCAGAGTAAAAGTTTCTCCTGCACCCCGTTCCCTTTGTGCTAGATGAACGAACGTCTCTCCACATGCTCAGTTCTGAGAGATAAGTGTGTGTGAAAGCCGTCCTTCAACTATCTTGTTGGGAACACAAAGTTTCTCTTCAGTTGCAAACTCCACTCCATACATATATATGTGTAGGTACTAGCTCCAACTAGGTTTTACAATGAAAATTGGAGGAACTTCAAACCGGCACTAGGAAAAAGACTGAGAAACCAGAGTAAAAGTTTCTACTGCAACCCGTTCCCTTTGTGCTAGATGAACGATCGTCTCTCCACATGCTCAGTTCTGAGAGATAAGTGTGTGTGGAAGCCGTCCTTCACCTAGCTTGTTGGGAACACAAAGTTTCTCTTCAGATGCAAACTCCACTCCTTAAATATATATGGGGAAGTACTAGCTCCAACTCGGTTTTACAGTGAAAACTGCAGTAACTTCAAACCGGCACTAGGAAACAGACTGAGAAACCAGAGTAAAAGTTTCTCCTGCAACACATTCCCTTTGTGCTAGATGAACGAACGTCTCTCCACATGCTCAGTTCTGAGAGATAAGTGTGTGTTAAAGCCGTCCTTCACCTAACTTGTTGGGAACACAAAGTTTCTCTTCAGTTGCAAACTCCACTCCATACATATATATGGGGAGGTACTAGCTCCAAATCGGTTTTACAGTGAAAACTGCAGGAACTTCAAACCGGCACTAGGAAACAGACTGAGACACCAGAGCAAAAGTTTCTCCTGCAACCGTTTCCCTTTGTGCTAGATGAACGAAAGTCTCTCCACAATCTCAATTCGGAGAGATAAGTGTGTGTGAAAGCCGTCCTTCACCTTGCTTGTTGGGAACACAAAGTTTCTCTTCAGTTGCAAACTCCACTCCATACATATATACGGGAAGGTACAAGCTGCAACTCGGTTTTACAGTGAAAACTGCAGGAACTTCAAACCGGCAATAGGAATGAGACTGAGAAACCAGAGAAAAGTTTCTACTGCAACCCGTTCCCTTTGTGCTAGATGAACGAACGTCTCTCCACATGCTCAGTTCTGATATAAAAGGGTGTGTGAAAGCCTTCCTTCACCTAGCTTATTGGGAACACAAAATTTCTCTTCAGTTGTAAACTCCACTCCATACATATATATGGGGAGGTACTAGCTCCAACTCGGTTTTACAGTGAAAACTGGAGGAACTTCAAACCGGCACTAGGAAACAGCCTGAGAAACCAGAGTAAAAGTTTCTCCTGCAACCCGTTCCCTTTGTGCTAGATGAACGAACGTCTCTCCACATGCTCAGCTCTGAGAGATAAGTGTGTGTGAAAGCCTTCCTTCACCTAGCTTGTTGGGAACACAAAGTTTCTCTTCAGTTGTAAACTCCTCTCCATACATATATATGGGGAGGTACTAGCTCCAACTCGGTTTTACAGTGAAAACTGCAGGAACATCAAACAGGCACTAGGAAACAGACTGAGATACCAGAGTAAAAGTTTCCCCTGCAACCCGTTCCCTTTGTGCTAGATGAACAAAAGTCTCTCCACATGCTCATTTCTGAGAGATAAGTGTGTGTGAAAGCCGTCCTTCAACTAGCTTGTTGGGAACACAAAGTTGCTCTTCAGTTGCAAAATCCACTCCATACATATATATGGGGAGGTACTAGCTCCAACTCGGTTTTACAGTGAAAACTGCAGGAACTTCAAGCCGGCAATAGGAAACAGACTGAGAAACCAGAGTAAAAGTTTCTCCTGCAACCCGTTCCCTTTGTGCTAGAAGAACGAACGTCTCTCCACATGCTCAGTTCTGAGTGATAATTGTGTGTGAAAGCCGTCCTTCACCTAGCTTGTTGGGAACAGAAAGATTCTCTTCAGTTGCAAACTCCTATCTATACATATATATGGGGAGATACTAGCTCCAACTCGGTTTTACAGTGAAAACTGCAGGAACTTCAAACCGGCACTAGGAAACAGACTGAGAAACCAGAGTAAAAGTTTTTCCAGCAACCCGTTCCCTTTTTGTTATATGAACGAATGTCTCTCCACATGCTAAGTTCTGAGAGATAAGTGTGTGTGAAAGCCGTCCTTCACCTAGCTTGTTGGGAACACAAAGTTTCTCTTCAGTTGCAAACTTCAGTCCATACATATATATGGGGAGGTACTAGCTCCAACTCGGTTTTACAGTGAAAACTGCAGGAACTTCAAACCGGCACTAGGAAACAGACAGAGAAACCGGAGTAAATGTTTCACCTGCAACCCGTTCCCTTTGTGCTAGATGAACGAACGTCTCTCCACAGGCTCAGTTCTGACAGATAAGTGTGTGTTAAAGCCGTCCTTCACCTAGCTTGTTGGGAACACAAAGTTTCTCTTCAGTTGCAAACGCCACTCCATACATATATATGGGGAGGTACAAGCTCCAACTCGGTTTTACAGTGAAAACTGAAGGAACTTCAAAACGACACTAGGAAACAGACTGAGAAAGCAGAGTAAAAGTTTCTCCTGCAACCCGTTCCCTTTGTGCTAGATGAACGAACGTCTCTCCACATGCTCAGTTCTGAGAGATAAGTGTGTGTGAAAGCCGTCCTTCACCTAGCTTGTTGGGAACACAAAGTTTCTCTTCAGTTGCAAACTCCACACCATTCATATATATGGGGAGGTACTAGCTCCAACTCGGTTTTACAGTGAAAACTGAAGGAACTTCAAACCGGCAGTAGGAAACAGACTTAGAAACCAGAGAAAAAGTTTCTCCTGCAACCCGTTCCCTTTGTGCTAGATGAACGAAAGTCTCTCCACATGCTCAGTTCTGAGAGATAAGTGTGTGTGGAAGCCGTCCTTCACCTAGGTTGTTGGGAACACAAAGTTTCTCTTCAGTAGCAAAATCCACTCAATACATATATATGGGAGGTACGAACTCCAACTCGGTTTTACAGTGAAAACTGCAGGAACTTCAAACCGTCACTAGGAAACATACTGAGAAACCAGAGTAAATGTTTCTACTGCAACCCGTTCCCTTTGTGCTAGATGAACGAACGTCTCTCCACATGCTCAATTCTGAGAGATAATTGTGTGTGAAAGCCGTCCTTCACCTAGCTTGTTGGGAACACAAAGTATCTCTTCAGTTTCAAACTCCATACCATACATATATATATGGGTAGGTACTAGCTCCAACTCGGATTTACAGTAAAAACTGCAGGAACTTCAAACCGGCACTAGGAAACAGACTGAGAAACCAGAGTAAAAGTTTCTCCTGCAACCAGGTCCCTTTGTGCTAGATGAACGAACGTCTCTCCACATGCTCAGTTCTGAGAGATAAGTGTGTGTGAAAGCCGTCCTTCACCTAGCTTGTTGGGAACACAAAGTTTCTCTTCAGTTGCAATCTCCACTCCATACATATATATGGGGAGGTACGAGCTCCAACTCTGTTTTACAGTGAAAACTTCAGGAACTTCAAACCGGCACTAGGAAACAGACTGAGAAACCAGAGTAAAAGTTTCTCCTGCACCCCGTTCCCTTTGTGCTAGATGAACGAACGTCTCTCCACATGCTCAGTTCTGAGAGATAAGTGTGTGTGAAAGCCGTCCTTCAACTAGCTTGTTGGGAACACAAAGTTTCTCTTCAGTTGCAAACTCCACTCCATACATATATATGTGTAGGTACTAGCTCCAACTAGGTTTTACAATGAAAATTGGAGGAACTTCAAACCGGCACTAGGAAAAAGACTGAGAAACCAGAGTAAAAGTTTCTACTGCAACCCGTTCCCTTTGTGCTAGATGAACGAACGTCTCTCCACATGCTCAGTTCTGAGAGATAAGTGTGTGTGGAAGCCGTCCTTCACCTAGCTTGTTGGGAACACAAAGTTTCTCTTCAGTTGCAAACTCCACTCCATACATATATATGGGGAGGTACTAGCTCCAAATCGGTTTTACAGTGAAAACTGCAGGAACTTCAAACCGGCACTAGGAAACAGACTGAGACACCAGAGCAAAAGTTTCTCCTGCAACCGTTTCCCTTTGTGCTAGATGAACGAAAGTCTCTCCACAATCTCAATTCGGAGAGATAAGTGTGTGTGAAAGCCGTCCTTCACCTTGCTTGTTGGGAACACAAAGTTTCTCTTCAGTTGCAAACTCCACTCCATACATATATATGGGGAGGTACAAGCTGCAACTCGGTTTTACAGTGAAAACTGCAGGAACTTCAAACCGGCAATAGGAATGAGACTGAGAAACCAGAGAAAAGTTTCTACTGCAACCCGTTCCCTTTGCGCTAGATGAACGAACGTCTCTCCACATGCTCAGTTCTGATATAAAAGGGTGTGTGAAAGCCTTCCTTCACCTAGCTTATTGGGAACACAAAATTTCTCTTCAGTTGTAAACTCCACTCCATACATATATATTGGGAGGTACTAGCTCCAACTCGGTTTTACAGTGAAAACTGCAGGAACTTCAAACCGGCACTAGGAAACAGCCTGAGAAACCAGAGTAAAAGTTTCTCCTGCAACCCGTTCCCTTTGTGCTAGATGAACGAACGTCTCTCCACATGCTCAGCTCTGAGAGATAAGTGTGTGTGAAAGCCTTCCTTCACCTAGCTTGTTGGGAACACAAAGTTTCTCTTCAGTTGTAAACTCCTCTCCATACATATATATGGGGAGGTACTAGCTCCAACTCGGTTTTAAAGTGAAAACTGCAGGAACATCAAACAGGCACTAGGAAACAGACTGAGAAACCAGAGTAAAAGTTTCCCTGCAACCCGTTCCCTTTGTGCTAGATGAACAAAAGTCTCTCCACATGCTCATTTCTGAGAGATAAGTGTGTGTGAAAGCCGTCCTTCAACTAGCTTGTTGGGAACACAAAGTTTCTCTTCAGTTGCAAAATCCACTCCATACATATATATGGGGAGGTACTAGCTCCAACTCGGTTTTACAGTGAAAACTGCAGGAACTTCAAGCCGGCACTAGGAAACAGACTGAGAAACCAGAGTAAAAGTTTCTCCTGCAACCCGTTCCCTTTGTGCTAGAAGAACGAACGTCTCTCCACATGCTCAGTTCTGAGTGATAATTGTGTGTGAAAGCCGTCCTTCACCTAGCTTGTTGGGAACAGAAATATTCTCTTCTGTTGCAAACTCCTATCTATACATATATATGGGGAGGTACTAGCTCCAACTCGGTTTTACAGTGAAAACTGCAGGAACTTCAAACCGGCACTAGGAAACAGACTGAGAAACCAGAGTAAAAGTTTTTCCAGCAACCCGTTCCCTTTTTGTTATATGAACGAATGTCTCTCCACATGCTAAGTTCTGAGAGATAAGTGTGTGTGAAAGCCGTCCTTCACCTAGCTTGTTGGGAACACAAAGTTTCTCTTCAGTTGCAAACTTCACTCCATACATATATATGGGGAGGTACTAGCTCCAACTCGGTTTTACAGTGAAAACTGCAGGAACTTCAAACCGGCACTAGGAAACAGACTGAGAAACCGGAGTAAATGTTTCACCTGCAACCCGTTCCCTTTGTGCTAGATGAACGAACGTCTCTCCACAGGCTCAGTTCTGACAGATAAGTGTGTGTTAAAGCCGTCCTTCACCTAGCTTGTTGGGAACACAAAGTTTCTCTTCAGTTGCAATCTCCACTCCATACATATATATGGGGAGGTACGAGCTCCAACTCTGTTTTACAGTGAAAACTTCAGGAACTTCAAACCGGCACTAGGAAACAGACTGAGAAACCAGAGTAAAAGTTTCTCCTGCACCCCGTTCCCTTTGTGCTAGATGAACGAACGTCTCTCCACATGCTCAGTTCTGAGAGATAAGTGTGTGTGAAAGCCGTCCTTCACCTAGCTTGTTGGGAACACAAAGTTTCTCTTCAGTTGCAAACTCCACTCCATACATATATATGTGTAGGTACTAGCTCCAACTAGGTTTTACAATGAAAATTGGAGGAACTTCAAACCGGCACTAGGAAAAAGACTGAGAAACCAGAGTAAAAGTTTCTACTGCAACCCGTTCCCTTTGTGCTAGATGAACGAACGTCTCTCCACATGCTCAGTTCTGAGAGATAAGTGTGTGTGGAAGCCGTCCTTCACCTAGCTTGTTGGGAACACAAAGTTTCTCTTCAGTTGCAAACTCCACTCCATACATATATATGGGGAGGTACTAGCTCCAAATCGGTTTTACAGTGAAAACTGCAGGAACTTCAAACCGGCACTAGGAAACAGACTGAGACACCAGAGCAAAAGTTTCTCCTGCAACCGTTTCCCTTTGTGCTAGATGAACGAAAGTCTCTCCACAATCTCAATTCGGAGAGATAAGTGTGTGTGAAAGCCGTCCTTCACCTTGCTTGTTGGGAACACAAAGTTTCTCTTCAGTTGCAAACTCCACTCCATACATATATATGGGGAGGTACAAGCTGCAACTCGGTTTTACAGTGAAAACTGCAGGAACTTCAAACCGGCAATAGGAATGAGACTGAGAAACCAGAGAAAAGTTTCTACTGCAACCCGTTCCCTTTGCGCTAGATGAACGAACGTCTCTCCACATGCTCAGTTCTGATATAAAAGGGTGTGTGAAAGCCTTCCTTCACCTAGCTTATTGGGAACACAAAATTTCTCTTCAGTTGTAAACTCCACTCCATACATATATATGGGGAGGTACTAGCTCCAACTCGGTTTTACAGTGAAAACTGCAGGAACTTCAAACCGGCACTAGGAAACAGCCTGAGAAACCAGAGTAAAAGTTTCTCCTGCAACCCGTTCCCTTTGTGCTAGATGAACGAACGTCTCTCCACATGCTCAGCTCTGAGAGATAAGTGTGTGTGAAAGCCTTCCTTCACCTAGCTTGTTGGGAACACAAAGTTTCTCTTCAGTTGTAAACTCCTCTCCATACATATATATGGGGAGGTACTAGCTCCAACTCGGTTTTAAAGTGAAAACTGCAGGAACATCAAACAGGCACTAGGAAACAGACTGAGAAACCAGAGTAAAAGTTTCCCTGCAACCCGTTCCCTTTGTGCTAGATGAACAAAAGTCTCTCCACATGCTCATTTCTGAGAGATAAGTGTGTGTGAAAGCCGTCCTTCAACTAGCTTGTTGGGAACACAAAGTTTCTCTTCAGTTGCAAAATCCACTCCATACATATATATGGGGAGGTACTAGCTCCAACTCGGTTTTACAGTGAAAACTGCAGGAACTTCAAGCCGGCACTAGGAAACAGACTGAGAAACCAGAGTAAAAGTTTCTCCTGCAACCCGTTCCCTTTGTGCTAGAAGAACGAACGTCTCTCCACATGCTCAGTTCTGAGTGATAATTGTGTGTGAAAGCCGTCCTTCACCTAGCTTGTTGGGAACAGAAATATTCTCTTCTGTTGCAAACTCCTATCTATACATATATATGGGGAGGTACTAGCTCCAACTCGGTTTTACAGTGAAAACTGCAGGAACTTCAAACCGGCACTAGGAAACAGACTGAGAAACCAGAGTAAAAGTTTTTCCAGCAACCCGTTCCCTTTTTGTTATATGAACGAATGTCTCTCCACATGCTAAGTTCTGAGAGATAAGTGTGTGTGAAAGCCGTCCTTCACCTAGCTTGTTGGGAACACAAAGTTTCTCTTCAGTTGCAAACTTCACTCCATACATATATATGGGGAGGTACTAGCTCCAACTCGGTTTTACAGTGAAAACTGCAGGAACTTCAAACCGGCACTAGGAAACAGACTGAGAAACCGGAGTAAATGTTTCACCTGCAACCCGTTCCCTTTGTGCTAGATGAACGAACGTCTCTCCACAGGCTCAGTTCTGACAGATAAGTGTGTGTTAAAGCCGTCCTTCACCTAGCTTGTTGGGAACACAAAGTTTCTCTTCAGTTGCAAACGCCAATCCATACATATATATGGGGAGGTACAAGCTCCAACTCGGTTTTACAGTGAAAACTGAAGGAACTTCAAAACGACACTAGGAAACAGACTGAGAAAGCAGAGTAAAAGTTTCTCCTGCAACCCGTTCCCTTTGTGCTAGATGAACGAACGTCTCTCCACATGCTCAGTTCTGAGAGATAAGTGTGTGTGAAAGCCGTCCTTCACCTAGCTTGTTGGGAACACAAAGTTTCTCTTCAGTTGCAAACTCCACACCATTCATATATATGGGGAGGTACTAGCTCCAACTCGGTTTTACAGTGAAAACTGAAGGAACTTCAAACCGGCAGTAGGAAACAGACTTAGAAACCAGAGAAAAAGTTTCTCCTGCAACCCGTTCCCTTTGTGCTAGATGAACGAACGTCTCTCCACATGCTCAGTTCTGAGGGATAAGTGTGTGTGGAAGCCGTCCTTCACCTAGGTTGTTGGGAACACAAAGTTTCTCTTCAGTAGCAAAATCCACTCAATACATATATATGGGAGGTACGAACTCCAACTCGGTTTTACAGTGAAAACTGCAGGAACTTCAAACCGTCACTAGGAAACATACTGAGAAACCAGAGTAAATGTTTCTACTGCAACCCGTTCCCTTTGTGCTAGATGAACGAACGTCTCTCCACATGCTCAGTTCTGAGAGATAATTGTGTGTGAAAGCCGTCCTTCACCTAGCTTGTTGGGAACACAAAGTATCTCTTCAGTTTCAAACTCCATACCATACATATATATAAGGGTAGGTACTAGCTCCAACTCGGATTTACAGTAAAAACTGCAGGAACTTCAAACCGGCACTAGGAAACAGACTGAGAAACCAGAGTAAAAGTTTCTCCTGCAACCAGGTCCCTTTGTGCTAGATGAACGAACGTCTCTCCACATGCTCAGTTCTGACAGATAAGTGTGTGTGAAAGCCGTCCTTCACCTAGCTTGTTGGGAACACAAAGTTTCTCTTCAGTTGCAATCTCCACTCCATACATATATATGGGGAGGTACGAGCTCCAACTCTGTTTTACAGTGAAAACTTCAGGAACTTCAAACCGGCACTAGGAAACAGACTGAGAAACCAGAGTAAAAGTTTCTCCTGCAACCCGATCCCTTTGTGCTAGATGAACGAACGTCTATCCACATGCTCAGTTCTGACAGATAAGTGTGTGTGAAAGCCGTCCTTCACCTAGCTTGTTGGGAACACAAAGTTTCTCTTCAGTTGCAAACTCCACTCCATACATATATATGGGGAGGTACTAGCTCCAACTCGGTTTTACAGTGAAAACTGCAGGAACTTCAAGCCGGCACTAGGAAAAAGACTGAGAAACCAGAGTAAAAGTTTCTCCTGCAACCCTTTCCCTTTGTGCTAGAAGAACGAACGTCTCTCCACATGCTCAGTTCTGAGTGATAATTGTGTGTGAAAGCCGTCCTTCACCTAGCTTGTTGGGAACAGAAAGATTCTCTTCAGTTGCAAACTCCTATCTATACATATATATGGGGAGGTACTAGCTCCAACTCGGTTTTACAGTGAAACTGCAGGAACTTAAAACCGGCACTAGGAAACAGACTGAGAAACCAGAGTAAAAGTTTTTCCAGCAACCCTTTCCCTTTTTGTTATATGAACGAACGTCTCTCCACATGCTAAGTTCTGAGAGATAAGTGTGTGTGAATGCCGTCCTTCACCTAGCTTGTTGGGAACACAAAGTTTCTCTTCAGTTGCAAACTTCACTCCATACATATATATGGGGAGGTACTAGCTCCAACTCGGTTTTACAGTGAAAACTGCAGGAACTTCAAACCGGCACTAGGAAACAGACTGAGAAACCGGAGTAAATGTTTCACCTGCAACCCGTTCCCTTTGTGCTAGATGAACGAACGTCTCTCCACAGGCTCAGTTCTGACAGATAAGTGTGTGTTAAAGCCGTCCTTCACCTAGCTTGTTGGGAACACAAAGTTTCTCTTCAGTTGCTAACGCCACTCCATACATATATATGGGGAGGTACAAGCTCCAACTCGGTTTTACAGTGAAAACTGAAGGAACTTCAAAACGGCACTAGGAAACAGACTGAGAAAGCAGAGTAAAAGTTTCTCCTGCAACCCGTTCCCTTTGTGCTAGATGAACGAACGTCTCTCCACATGCTCAGTTCTGAGAGATAAGTGTGTGTGAAAGCCGTCCTTCACCTAGCTTGTTGGGAACACAAAGTTTCTCTTCAGTTGCAAACTCAACTCCATACATATATATGGGGAGGTACTAGCTCCAACTCTGTTTTACAGTGAAAACTTCAGGAACTTCAAACCGGCACTAGGAAACAGACTGTGAAACCAGAGAAAAAGTTTCTCCTGCAACCCTTTCCCTTTGTGCTAGATGAACGAACGTCTCTCCACATGCTCAGTTCTGAGAGATATGTGTGTGTGAAAGCCGTCCTTCAACTAGCTTGTTGGGAACACAAAGTTTCTCTTCAGTTGCAAACTCCACTCCATACATATATATGGGGAGGTACTAGCTCCAACTCGGTTTTACAGTGAAAACTGCAGGAACTTCAAACCGGCACTAGGAAACAGACTGAGAAACCAGAGTAAAAGTTTCTACTGCAACCCGTTCCCTTTGTGCTAGATGAACGAACGTCTCTCCACATGCTCAGTTCTGAGAGATAGTTGTGTGTGGAAGCCGTCCTTCACCTAGCTTGTTGGGAACACAAAGTTTCTCTTAAGATGCAAACTCCACTCCATACATATATATGGGGAGGTACTAGCTCCAACTCGGTTTTACAGTGAAAACTGCAGGAACTTCAAACCGGCACTAGGAAACAGACTGAGAAACCAGAGTAAAAGTTTCTCCTGCAACCCTTTCCCTTTGTGCTAGATGAACGAACGTCTCTCCACATGCTCAGTTCTGAGAGATAAGTGTGTATGAAAGCCGTCCTTCACCTAGCTTGTTGGGAACACAAAGTTTCTCTTCAGTTGCAAACTCCACTCCATACATATATGAGGGGAGGTACTAGCTCCAACACGGTTTTACAGTGAAAACTGCAGGAACTTCAAACCGGCACTAGGAAACAGACTGAGAAACCAGAGTAAAAGTTTCTCCTGCAACCCGTTCCCTTTTTGTTAGATGAACGAACGTCTCTCCACATGCTCAGTTCTGAGAGATAAGTGTGTGTGAAAGCCGTCCTTCACCTAGCTTGTTGGGAACACAAAGATTCTCTTCAGTTGCAAACTCCACTCCTTACATATATATGGGGAGGTACTAGCTGCAACTCGGTTTTACAGTGAAAACTGCAGGAACTTCAAACCGGCACTAGGAAACAGACTGAGAAACCAGCGTAAAAGTTTCACCTGCAACCCGTTCCCTTTGTGATAGAGGAACGAACGTCTCTCCACATGCTCAGTTCTGACAGATAAGTGTGTGTTAAAGCCGTCCTTCACCTAGCTTGTTGGGAACACAAAGTTTCTCTTCAGTTGCAAACGCCACTCCATACATATATATGGGGAGGTACAAGCTCCAACTCGGTTTTACAGTGAAAACTGAAGGAACTCCAAACCGGCACTAGGAAACAGACTGAGAAAGCAGAGTAAAAGTTTCTCCTGCAACCCGTTCCATTTGTGCTAGATGAACGAAAGTCTCTCCACATGCTCAGTTCTGAGAGATAAGTGTGTGTGAAAGCCGTCCTTCACCTAGCTTGTTGGGAACACAAAGTTTCTCTTCAGTTGCAAACTCCACACCATTCATATATATGGGGAGGTACTAGCTCCAACTCGGTTTTACAGTGAAAACTGCAGGAACTTCAAACCGGCACTAGGAAACAGACTGAGAAACCAGAGTAAATGTTTCTCCTGCAACCCGTTCCCTTTGTGCTAGATGAACGAACGTCTCTCCACATGCTCGGTTCTGAGAGATAATTGTGTGTGAAAGCCGTCCTTCACGTAGCTTGTTGGGAACACAAAGTTTCTCTTCAGTTTCAAACTCCATACCATACATATATATATGGGTTGGTACTAGCTCCAACTCGGTTTTACAGTGAAAACTGCAGGAACTTCAAAACGTCACTAGGAAACATACTGAGAAACCAGAGTAAATGTTTCTCCTGCAACCCGTTCCCTTTGTGCTAGATGAACGAACGTCTCTCCACATGCTCGGTTCTGAGAGATAATTGTGTGTGAAAGCCGTCCTTCACGTAGCTTGTTGGGAACACAAAGTTCTCTTCAGTTTCAAACTCCATACCATACATATATATATGGGTTGGTACTAGCTCCAACTCGGTTTTACAGTGAAAACTGCAGGAACTTCAAACCGGCACTAGGAAACAGACTGAGAAACCAGAGTAAAAGTTTCTCCTGCAATCCGTTCCCTTTGTGCTAGATGAACGAACGTCTCTCCACATGCTCAGTTCTGACAGATAAGTGTGTGTGAAAGCCGTCCTTCACCTAGCTTGTTGGGAACACAAAGTTTCTTTTCAGTTGCAAACTCCACTCCATACATATATATGGGGAAGTACTAGCTCCAACTCGGTTTTACAGTGAAAACTGCAGGAACTTCAAACCGGCACTAGGAAACAGACTGAGAAACCAGAGTAAATGTTTCTCCTGCACCCCGTTCCCTTTGTGCTAGATGAACGAACGTCTCTCCACATGCTCAGTTCTGAGAGATAAGTGTGTGTGAAAGCCGTCCTTCAACTAGCTTGTTGGGAACACAAAGTTTCTCTTCAGTTGCAAACTCCACTCCATACATATATATGGGGAGGTACTAGCTCGAACTCGGTTTTACAGTGAAAACTGCAGGAACTTCAAACCGGCACTAGGAAACAGACTGAGAAACCAGAGTAAAAGTTTCTCCTGCAACCCTTTCCCTTTGTGCTAGATGAACGAACGTCTCTCCACATGCTCAGTTCTGAGAGATAAGTGTGTGTGAAAGCCGTTCTTCACCTAGCTTGTTGGGAACACAAAGTTTCTCTTCAGTTGCAAACTCCACTCCATACATATATATGGGGAGGTACTAGCTCCAACTCGGTTTTACAGTGAAAAATTCAGGAACTTCAAACCGGCACTAGGAAACAGACTGAGAAACCAGAGTAAAAGTTTCTCCTGCACCCCGTTCCCTTTGTGCTAGATGAACGAACGTCTCTCCACATGCTCAATTCTGAGAGATAAGTGTGTGTGAAAGCCGTCCTTCACCTAGCTTGTTGGGAACACAAAGTTTCTCTTCAGTTGCAAACTCCACTCCATACATATATATGGGGAGGTACTAGCTCCAACTCGGTTTTACAGTGAAAACTGCAGGAACTTCAAACCGGCACTAGGAAACAGACTGAGAAACAAGAGTAAAAGTTTCTCCTGCAACCCGTTCCCTTTGTGCTAGATGAAGGAACGTCTCTCCACATGCTCAGTTCTGAGAGATAATTGTGTGTGAAAGCCGTCCTTCACCTAGCTTGTTGGGAACACAAAGATTCTCTTCAGTTGCAAACTCCACTCCTTACATATATATGGGGAGGTACTAGCTGCAACTCGGTTTTACAGTGAAAACTGCAGGAACTTCAAACCGGCACTAGGAAACAGACTGAGAAACCAGAGTAAAAGTTTCTCCTGCAATCCGTTCCCTTTGTGCTAGATGAACGAACGTCTCTCCACATGCTCGGTTCTGAGAGATAATTGTGTGTGAAAGCCGTCCTTCACGTAGCTTGTTGGGAACACAAAGTTTCTCTTCAGTTTCAAACTCCATACCATACATATATATATGGGTTGGTACTAGCTCCAACTCGGTTTTACAGTGAAAACTGCAGGAACTTCAAACCGGCACTAGGAAACAGACTGAGAAACCAGAGTAAAAGTTTCTCCTGCAATCCGTTCCCTTTGTGCTAGATGAACGAACGTCTCTCCACATGCTCAGTTCTGACAGATAAGTGTGTGTGAAAGCCGTCCTTCACCTAGCTTGTTGGGAACACAAAGTTTCTTTTCAGTTGCAAACTCCACTCCATACATATATATGGGGAAGTACTAGCTCCAACTCGGTTTTACAGTGAAAACTGCAGGAACTTCAAACCGGCACTAGGAAACAGACTGAGAAACCAGAGTAAATGTTTCTCCTGCACCCCGTTCCCTTTGTGCTAGATGAACGAACGTCTCTCCACATGCTCAGTTCTGAGAGATAAGTGTGAGTGAAAGCCGTCCTTCAACTAGCTTGTTGGGAACACAAAGTTTCTCTTCAGTTGCAAACTCCACTCCATACATATATATGGGGAGGTACTAGCTCGAACTCGGTTTTACAGTGAAAACTGCAGGAACTTCAAACCGGCACTAGGAAACAGACTGAGAAACCAGAGTAAAAGTTTCTCCTGCAACCCTTTCCCTTTGTGCTAGATGAACGAACGTCTCTCCACATGCTCAGTTCTGAGAGATAAGTGTGTGTGAAAGCCGTTCTTCACCTAGCTTGTTGGGAACACAAAGTTTCTCTTCAGTTGCAAACTCCACTCCATACATATATATGGGGAGGTACTAGCTCCAACTCGGTTTTACAGTGAAAAATTCAGGAACTTCAAACCGGCACTAGGAAACAGACTGAGAAACCAGAGTAAAAGTTTCTCCTGCACCCCGTTCCCTTTGTGCTAGATGAAAGAACGTCTCTCCACATGCTCAATTCTGAGAGATAAGTGTGTGTGAAAGCCGTCCTTCACCTAGCTTGTTGGGAACACAAAGTTTCTCTTCAGTTGCAAACTCCACTCCATACATATATATGGGGAGGTACTAGCTCCAACTCGGTTTTACAGTGAAAACTGCAGGAACTTCAAACCGGCACTAGGAAACAGACTGAGAAACAAGAGTAAAAGTTTCTCCTGCAACCCGTTCCCTTTGTGCTAGATGAAGGAACGTCTCTCCACATGCTCAGTTCTGAGAGATAAGTGTGTGTGAAAGCCGTCCTTCACCTAGCTTGTTGGGAACACAAAGATTCTCTTCAGTTGCAAACTCCACTCCTTACATATATATGGGGAGGTACTAGCTGCAACTCGGTTTTACAGTGAAAACTGCAGGAACTTCAAACCGGCACTAGGAAACAGACTGAGAAACCAGCGTAAAAGTTTCACCTGCAACCCGTTCCCTTTGTGATAGAGGAACGAACGTCTCTCCACATGCTCAGTTCTGACAGATAAGTGTGTGTTAAAGCCGTCCTTCACCTAGCTTGTTGGGAACACAAAGTTTCTCTTCAGTTGCAAACGCCACTCCATACATATATATGGGGAGGTACAAGCTCCAACTCGGTTTTACAGTGAAAACTGAAGGAACTCCAAACCGGCACTAGGAAACAGACTGAGAAAGCAGAGTAAAAGTTTCTCCTGCAACCCGTTCCATTTGTGCTAGATGAACGAAAGTCTCTCCACATGCTCAGTTCTGAGAGATAAGT
This sequence comes from Camelus bactrianus, assembly GCF_048773025.1. NCBI lineage: Eukaryota > Metazoa > Chordata > Mammalia > Artiodactyla > Camelidae > Camelus > Camelus bactrianus. Next base: position 4,721,109 of record NC_133566.1, read on the forward strand.
GTGTGTGAAAGCCGTCCTTCACCTAGCTTGTTGGGAACACAAAGTTTCTCTTCAGTTGCAAACTCCACACCATTCATATATATGGGGAGGTACTAGCTCCAACTCGGTTTTACAGTGAAAACTGCAGGAACTTCAAACCGGCACTAGGAAACAGACTTAGAAACCAGAGTAAAAGTTTCTCCTGCAACCCGTTCCCTTTGTGCTAGATGAACGAACGTCTCTCCACATGCTCAGTTCTGAGAGCTAAGTGTGTGTGGAAGCCGTCCTTCACCTAGGATGTTGGGAACACAAAGTTTCTCTTCAGTAGCAAAATCCACTCAATACATATATATGGGAGGTACTAACTCCAACTCGGTTTTACAGTGAAAACTGCAGGAACTTCAAAACGTCACTAGGAAACATACTGAGAAACCAGAGTAAATGTTTCTCCTGCAACCCGTTCCCTTTGTGCTAGATGAACGAACGTCTCTCCACATGCTCGGTTCTGAGAGATAATTGTGTGTGAAAGCCGTCCTTCACGTAGCTTGTTGGGAACACAAAGTTTCTCTTCAGTTTCAAACTCCATACCATACATATATATATGGGTTGGTACTAGCTCCAACTCGGTTTTACAGTGAAAACTGCAGGAACTTCAAACCGGCACTAGGAAACAGACTGAGAAACCAGAGTAAAAGTTTCTCCTGCAATCCGTTCCTTTGTGCTAGATGAACGAACGTCTCTCCACATGCTCAGTTCTGACAGATAAGTGTGTGTGAAAGCCGTCCTTCACCTAGCTTGTTGGGAACACAAAGTTTCTTTTCAGTTGCAAACTCCACTCCATACATATATATTGGGAAGTACTAGCTCCAACTCGGTTTTACAGTGAAAACTGCAGGAACTTCAAACCGGCACTAGGAAACAGACTGAGAAACCAGAGTAAATGTTTCTCCTGCACCCCGTTCCCTTTGTGCTAGATGAACGAACGTCTCTCCACATGCTCAGTTCTGAGAGATAAGTGTGTGTGAAAGCCGTCCTTCAACTAGCTTGTTGGGAACACAAAGTTTCTCTTCAGTTGCAAACTCCACTCCATACATATATATGGGGAGGTACTAGCTCGAACTCGGTTTTACAGTGAAAACTGCAGGAACTTCAAACCGGCACTAGGAAACAGACTGAGAAACCAGAGTAAAAGTTTCTCCTGCAACCCTTTCCCTTTGTGCTAGATGAACGAACGTCTCTCCACATGCTCAGTTCTGAGAGATAAGTGTGTGTGAAAGCCGTACTTCACCTAGCTTGTTGGGAACACAAAGTTTCTCTTCAGTTGCAAACTCCACTCCATACATATATATGGGGAGGTACTAGCTCCAACTCGGTTTTACAGTGAAAAATTCAGGAACTTCAAACCGGCACTAGGAAACAGACTGAGAAACCAGAGTAAAAGTTTCTCCTGCACCCCGTTCCCTTTGTGCTAGATGAACGAACGTCTCTCCACATGCTCAATTCTGAGAGATAAGTGTGTGTGAAAGCCGTCCTTCACCTAGCTTGTTGGGAACACAAAGTTTCTCTTCAGTTGCAAACTCCACTCCATACATATATATGGGGAGGTACTAGCTCCAACTCGGTTTTACAGTGAAAACTGCAGGAACTTCAAACCGGCACTAGGAAACAGACTGAGAAACAAGAGTAAAAGTTTCTCCTGCAACCCGTTCCCTTTGTGCTAGATGAAGGAACGTCTCTCCACATGCTCAGTTCTGAGAGATAAGTGTGTGTGAAAGCCTTCCTTCACCTAGCTTGTTGGGAACACAAAGTTTCTCTTCAGTTGCAAACTCCACTCCATATATATATATTGGGAGGTACAAGCTCCAACTCGGTTTTACAGTGAAAACTGCAGGAACATCAAACCGGCAATAGGAAACAGACTGAGAAACCGGAGTAAATGTTTCACCTGCAACCCGTTCCCTTTGTGCTAGATGAACGAACGTCTCTCCACAGGCTCAGTTCTGACAGATAAGTGTGTGTTAAAGCCGTCCTTCACCTAGCTTGTTGGGAACACAAAGTTTCTCTTCAGTTGCAAACGCCACTCCATACATATATATGGGGAGGTACTAGCTCCAACTCGGTTTTACAGTGAAAACCGAAGGAACTTCAAAACGACACTAGGAAACAGACTGAGAAAGCAGAGTAAAAGTTTCTCCTTCAACCCGTTCCCTTTGTGCTAGATGAACGAACGTCTCTCCACATGCTCAGTTCTGAGAGATAAGTGTGTGTGGAAGCCGTCCTTCACCTAGGTTGTTGGGAACACAAAGTTTCTCTTCAGTAGCAAAATCCACTCAATACATATATATGGGAGGTACGAACTCCAACTCGGTTTTACAGTGAAAACTGCAGGAACTTCAAACCGTCACTAGGAAACATACTGAGAAACCAGAGTAAATGTTTCTACTGCAACCCGTTCCCTTTGTGCTAGATGAACGAACGTCTCTCCACATGCTCAGTTCTGAGAGATAATTGTGTGTGAAAGCCGTCCTTCACCTAGCTTGTTGGGAACACAAAGTATCTCTTCAGTTTCAAACTCCATACCATACATATATATATGGGTAGGTACTAGCTCCAACTCGGATTTACAGTAAAAACTGCAGGAAATTCAAACCGGCACTAGGAAACAGACTGAGAAACCAGAGTAAAAGTTTCTCCTGCAACCAGGTCCCTTTGTGCTAGATGAACGAACGTCTCTCCACATGCTCAGTTCTGAGAGATAAGTGTGTGTGAAAGCCGTCCTTCACCTAGCTTGTTGGGAACACAAAGTTTCTCTTCAGTTGCAATCTCCACTCCATACATATATATGGGGAGGTACGAGCTCCAACTCTGTTTTACAGTGAAAACTTCAGGAACTTCAAACCGGCACTAGGAAACAGACTGAGAAACCAGAGTAAAAGTTTCTCCTGCAACCCGTTCCCTTTGTGCTAGATGAACGAACGTCTATCCACATGCTCAGTTCTGACAGAAAAGTGTGTGTGAAAGCCGTCCTTCACCTAGCTTGTTGGGAACACAAAGTTTCTCTTCAGTTGCAAACTCCACTCCATACATATATATGGGGAGGTACTAGCTCCAACTCGGTTTTACAGTGAAAACTGCAGGAACTTCAAGCCGGCACTAGGAAACAGACTGAGAAACCAGAGTAAAAGTTTCTCCTGCAACCCGTTCCCTTTGTGCTAGAAGAACGAACGTCTCTCCACATGCTCAGTTCTGAGTGATAATTGTGTGTGAAAGCCGTCCTTCACCTAGCTTGTTGGGAACAGAAAGATTCTCTTCAGTTGCAAACTCCTATCTATACATATATATGGGGAGGTACTAGCTCCAACTCGGTTTTACAGTGAAACTGCAGGAACTTAAAACCGGCACTAGGAAACAGACTGAGAAACCAGAGTAAAAGTTTTTCCAGCAACCCGTTCCCTTTTTGTTATATGAACGAACGTCTCTCCACATGCTAAGTTCTGAGAGATAAGTGTGTGTGAAAGCCGTCCTTCACCTAGGTTGTTGGGAACACAAAGTTTCTCTTCAGTAGCAAAATCCACTCAATACATATATATGGGAGGTACTAACTCCAACTCGGCTTTACAGTGAAAACTGCAGGAACTTCAAACCGTCACTAGGAAACATACTGAGAAACCAGAGTAAATGTTTCTACTGCAACCCGTTCCCTTTGTGCTAGATGAACGAACGTGTCTCCACATGCTCAGTTCTGAGAGATAATTGTGTGTGAAAGCCGTCCTTCACCTAGCTTGTTGGGAACACAAAGTTTCTCTTCAGTTGCAAACTCCACTCCATACATATATATGGGGAGGTACTAGCTCCAACTCGGTTTTACAGTGAAAACTGCAGGAACTTCAAACCGGCACTAGGAAACAGACTGAGAAACCAGAGTAAAAGTTTCTACTGCAACCCGTTCCCTTTGTGCTAGATGAACGAACGTCTCTCCACATGCTCAGTTCTGAGAGATAGTTGTGTGTGGAAGCCGTCCTTCACCTAGCTTGTTGGGAACACAAAGTTTCTCTTAAGATGCAAACTCCACTCCATACATATATATGGGGAGGTACTAGCTCCAACTCGGTTTTACAGTGAAAACTGCAGGAACTTCAAACCGGCACTAGGAAACAGACTGAGAAACCAGAGTAAAAGTTTCTCCTGCAACCCTTTCCCTTTGTGCTAGATGAACGAACGTCTCTCCACATGCTCAGTTCTGAGAGATAAGTGTGTATGAAAGCCGTCCTTCACCTAGCTTGTTGGGAACACAAAGTTTCTCTTCAGTTGCAAACTCCACTCCATACATATATATGGGGTGGTACTAGCTCCAACACGGTTTTACAGTGAAAACTGCAGGAACTTCAAACCGGCACTAGGAAACAGACTGAGAAACCAGAGTAAAAGTTTCTCCTGCAACCCGTTCCCTTTTTGTTAGATGAACGAACGTCTCTCCACATGCTCAGTTCTGAGAGATAAGTGTGTGTGAAAGCCGCCCTTCACCTAGCTTGTTGGGAACACAAAGTTTCTCTTCAGTTGCAAACTCCACTCCTTACATATATATGGGGAGGTACTAGCTGCAACTCGGTTTTACAGTGAAAACTGCAGGAACTTCAAACCGGCACTAGGAAACAGACTGAGAAACCAGCGTAAAAGTTTCACCTGCAACCCGTTCCCTTTGTTATAGAGGAACGAACGTCTCTCCACATGCTCAGTTCTGACAGATAAGTGTGTGTTAAAGCCGTCCTTCACCTAGCTTGTTGGGAACACAAAGTTTCTCTTCAGTTGCAAACGCCACTCCATACATATATATGGGGAGGTACAAGCTCCAACTCGGTTTTACAGTGAAAACTGAAGGAACTCCAAACCGGCACTAGGAAACAGACTGAGAAAGCAGAGTAAAAGTTTCTCCTGCAACCCGTTCCATTTGTGCTAGATGAACGAAAGTCTCTCCACATGCTCAGTTCTGAGAGATAAGTGTGTGTGAAAGCCGTCCTTCACCTAGCTTGTTGGGAACACAAAGTATCTCTTCAGTTGCAAACACCACACCATTCATATATATGGGGAGGTACTAGCTCCAACTCGGTTTTACAGTGAAAACTGCAGGAACTTCATACCGGCACTAGGAAACAGACTTAGAAACCAGAGTAAAAGTTTCTCCTGCAACCCGATCCCTTTGTGCTAGATGAACGAACGTCTCTCCACATGCTCAGTTCTGAGAGATAAGTGTGTGTGGAAGCCGTCCTTCACCTAGGATGTTGGGAACACAAAGTTTCTCTTCAGTAGCAAAATCCACTCAATACATATATATGGGAGGTAGTAACTCCAACTCGGTTTTACAGTGAAAACTGCAGGAACTTCAAACCGTCACTAGGAAACATACTGAGAAACCAGAGTAAATGTTTCTCCTGCAACCCGTTCCCTATTTGCTAGATGAACGAATGTCTCTCCACATGCTCGGTTCTGAGAGATAAGTGTGTGTGAAAGCCGTCCTTCACCTAGCTTGTTGGGAACACAAAGTTTCTCTTCAGTTTCAAACTCCATACCATACATATATATATGGGTAGGTACTAGCTCCAACTCGGTTTTACAGTGAAAACTGCAGGAACTTCAAACCGGCACTAGGAAACAGACTGAGAAACCAGAGTAAAAGTTTCTCCTGCAATCCGTTCCCTTTGTGCTAGATGAACGAACGTCTCTCCACATGCTCAGTTCTGACAGATAAGTGTGTGTGAAAGCCGTCCTTCACCTAGCTTGTTGGGAACACAAAGTTTCTCTTCAGTTGCAAACTCCACTCCATACATATATATGGGGAAGTACTAGCTCCAACTCGGTTTTACAGTGAAAACTGCAGGAACTTCAAACCGGCACTAGGAAACAGACTGAGAAACCAGAGTAAATGTTTCTCCTGCACCCCGTTCCCTTTGTGCTAGATGAACGAACGTCTCTCCACATGCTCAGTTCTGAGAGATAATTGTGTGTGAAAGCCGTCCTTCAACTAGCTTGTTGGGAACACAAAGTTTCTCTTCAGTTGCAAACTCCACTCCATACATATATATGGGGAGGTACTAGCTCCAACTCGGTTTTACAGTGAAAACTGCAGGAACTTCAAACCGGCACTAGGAAACAGACTGAGAAACCAGAGTAAAAGTTTCTACTGCAACCCGTTCCCTTTGTGCTAGATGAACGAACCTCTCTCCACATGCTCAGTTCTGAGTGATAATTGTGTGTGAAAGCCGTCCTTCACCTAGCTTGTTGGGAACAGAAAGATTCTCTTCAGTTGCAAACTCCTATCTATACATATATATGGGGAGGTACTAGCTCCAACTCGGTTTTACAGTGAAACTGCAGGAACTTAAAACCGGCACTAGGAAACAGACTGAGAAACCAGAGTAAAAGTTTTTCCAGCAACCCGTTCACTTTTTGTTATATGAACGAAAGTCTCTCCACATGCTAAGTTCTGAGAGATAAGTGTGTGTGAAAGCCGTCCTTCACCTAGGTTGTTGGGAACACAAAGTTTCTCTTCAGTAGCAAAATCCACTCAATACATATATATGGGAGGTAATAACTCCAACTCGGCTTTACAGTGAAAACTGCAGGAACTTCAAACCGGCACTAGGAAACAGACTGAGAAACCAGAGTAAAAGTTTCTACTGCAACCCGTTCCCTTTGTGCTAGATGAACGAACGTCTCTCCACATGCTCAGTTCTGAGAGATAAGTGTGTGTGAAAGCCGTCCTTCACCTAGCTTGTTGGGAACACAAAGTTTCTCTTCAGTTGCAAACTCCACTCCATACATATATATGGGGAGGTACTAGCTCCAACTCGGTTTTACAGTGAAAACTGCAGGAACTTCAAACCGGCACTAGGAAACAGACTGAGAAACCAGAGTAAAAGTTTCTCCTGCAACCCGTTCCCTTTGTGCTAGATGAAGGAACGTCTCTCCACATGCTCAGTTCTGAGAGATAAGTGTGTGTGAAAGCCTTCCTTCACCTAGCTTGTTGGGAACACAAAGTTTCTCTTCAGTTGCAAACTCCACTCCATATATATATATTGGGAGGTACAAGCTACAACTCGGTTTTACAGTGAAAACTGCAGGAACTTCAAACCGGCAATAGGAAACAGACTGAGAAACCAGAGTAAAAGTTTCTCCTGCAACCCGTTCCCTTTGTGCTAGATGAACGTACGTCTCTCCACATGCTCAGTTCTGAGAGATAAGTGAGTGTGAAAGCCGTCCTTCACCTAGCTTGTTGGGAACACAAAGTTTCTTTTCAGTTGCAAACTCCACTCCATACATATATATGGGGAGGTACAAGCTCCAACACGGTTTTACAGTGAAAACTGCAGGAACTTCAAACCGGCACTAGGAAACAGACTGAGAAACCAGAGTAAAATTTTCTCCTGCAAACCGTTCCCTTTGTGCTAGATGAACGAAACTCTCTCCACATGCTCAGTTCTGAGAGATAAGTGTGTGTGAAAGCCGTCCTTCACATAGCTTGTTGGGAACACAAAGTTTCTCTTCAAATGAAAACTCCACTCCATACATATATATGGGGAGGTACTAGCTCCAACTCGGTTTTACAGTGAAAACTGCAGGAACTTCAAACCGGCACTAGGAAACAGACTGAGGAACCAGAGTAAAAGTTTCTCCTGCAACCCGTTCCCTTTTTGCTAGATGAACGAACGTCTCTCCACATGAACAGTTCTGAGAGATAAGTGAGAGTGAAAGCCGTCCTTCACCTAGCTTGTTGGGAACACAAAGTTTCTCTTCAGTTGCAAACTCCACTCAATACATATATAAGGGGAGGTAGTAGCTCCAACTCGGTTTTACAGTTAAAACTGCAGGAATTTAAAACCGGCACTAGGAAACATACTGAGAAACCAGAGTAAAATTTGTCCAGCATCCCGTTCCCTTTGTGCTAGATGAACGAACGTCTCTCCACATGCTCAGTTCTGAGAGATAAGTGTGTGTGAAAGCCGTCCTTCACATACCTTGTTGGGAACACAAAGTTTCTCTTCAGTTGCAAACTCCACTCCATACATATATATGGGGAGGTACTAGCTCCAACTCGGTTTTACAGTGAGAACTGCAGGAACTTCAAACCGGCACTAGGAAACAGACTGAGAAACCAGAGTAAAATTTTCTCCTGCAAACCGTTCCCTTTGTGCTAGATGAACGAACCTCTCTCCACATGCTCAGTTCTGAGTGATAATTGTGTGTGAAAGCCGTCCTTCACCTAGCTTGTTGGGAACAGAAAGATTCTCTTCAGTTGCAAACTCCTATCTATACATATATATGGGGAGGTACTAGCTCCAACTCGGTTTTACAGTGAAACTGCAGGAACTTAAAACCGGCACTAGGAAACAGACTGAGAAACCAGAGTAAAAGTTTTTCCAGCAACCCGTTCACTTTTTGTTATATGAACGAAAGTCTCTCCACATGCTAAGTTCTGAGAGATAAGTGTGTGTGAAAGCCGTCCTTCACCTAGGTTGTTGGGAACACAAAGTTTCTCTTCAGTAGCAAAATCCACTCAATACATATATATGGGAGGTACTAACTCCAACTCGGCTTTACAGTGAAAACTGCAGGAACTTCAAACCGTCACTAGGAAACATACTGAGAAACCAGAGTAATTGTTTCTACTGCAACCCGTTCCCTTTGTGCTAGATGAACGAACGTCTCTCCACATGCTCAGTTCTGAGAGATAATTGTGTGTGAAAGCCGTCCTTCACCTAGCTTGTTGGAAACACAAAGTATCTCTTCAGTTTCAAACTCCATACCATACATATATATATGGGTAGGTACTAGCTCCAACTCGGTTTTACAGTAAAAACTGCAGGAACTTCAAACCGGCACTAGGAAACAGACTGAGAAACCAGAGTAAAAGTTTCTCCTGCAACCAGGTCCCTTTGTGCTAGATGAACGAACGTCTCTCCACATGCTCAGTTCTGAGAGATAAGTGTGTGTGAAAGCCGTCCTTCACCTAGCTTGTTGGGAACACAAAGTTTCTCTTCAGTTGCAATCTCCACTCCATACATATATATGGGGAGGTACGAGCTCCAACTCTGTTTTACAGTGAAAACTTCAGGAACTTCAAACCGGCACTAGGAAACAGACTGAGAAACCAGAGTAAAAGTTTCTCCTGCAACCCGTTCCCTTTGTGCTAGATGAACGAACGTCTATCCACATGCTCAGTTCTGACAGATAAGTGTGTGTGAAAGCCGTCCTTCACCTAGCTTGTTGGGAACACAAAGTTTCTCTTCAGTTGCAAACTCCACTCCATACATATATATGGGGAGGTACTAGCTCCATCTCGGTTTTACAGTGAAAACTGCAGGAACTTCAAACCGGCACTAGGAAACAGACTGAGAAACCAGAGTAAAAGTTTCTACTGCAACCCGTTCCCTTTGTGCTAGATGAACGAACGTCTCTCCACATGCTCAGTTCTGAGAGATAGTTGTGTGTGGAAGCCGTCCTTCACCTAGCTTGTTGGGAACACAAAGTTTCTCTTCAGTTGCAAACTCCACTCCATACATATATATGGGGAGGTACTAGCTCCAACACGGTTTTACAGTGAAAACTGCAGGAACTTCAAACCGGCACTAGGAAACAGACTGAGAAACCAGAGTAAAAGTTTCTCCTGCAACCCGTTCCCTTTTTGTTAGATGAACGAACGTCTCTCCACATGCTCAGTTCTGAGAGATAAGTGTGTGTGAAAGCCGTCCTTCACCTAGCTTGTTGGGAACACAAAGTTTCTCTTCAGTTGCAAACTCCACTCCTTACATATATATGGGGAGGTACTAGCTGCAACTCGGTTTTACAGTGAAAACTGCAGGAACTTCAAACCGGCACTAGGAAACAGACTGAGAAACCAGCGTAAAAGTTTCACCTGCAACCCGTTCCCTTTGTTATAGAGGAACGAACGTCTCTCCACATGCTCAGTTCTGACAGATAAGTGTGTGTTAAAGCCGTCCTTCACCTAGCTTGTTGGGAACACAAAGTTTCTCTTCAGTTGCAAACGCCACTCCATACATATATATGGGGAGGTACAAGCTCCAACTCGGTTTTACAGTGAAAACTGAAGGAACTCCAAACCGGCACTAGGAAACAGACTGAGAAAGCAGAGTAAAAGTTTCTCCTGCAACCCGTTCCATTTGTGCTAGATGAACGAAAGTCTCTCCACATGCTCAGTTCTGAGAGATAAGTGTGTGTGAAAGCCGTCCTTCACCTAGCTTGTTGGGAACACAAAGTTTCTCTTCAGATGCAAAATCCACACCATTCATATATATGGGGAGGTACTAGCTCCAACTCGGTTTTACAGTGAAAACTGCAGGAACTTCAAACCGGCACTAGGAAACAGACTTAGAAACCAGAGTAAAAGTTTCTCCTGCAACCCTTTCCCTTTGTGCTAGATGAACGAACGTCTCTCCACATGCTCAGTTCTGAGAGATAAGTGTGTGTGGAAGCCGTCCTTCACCTAGGATGTTGGGAACACAAAGTTTCTCTTCAGTAGCAAAATCCACTCAATACATATATATGGGAGGTAATAACTCCAACTCGGTTTTACAGTGAAAACTGCAGGAACTTCAAACCGTCACTAGGAAACATACTGAGAAACCAGAGTAAGTGTTTCTCCTGCAACCCGTTCCCTTTTTGCTAGATGAACGAATGTCTCTCCACATGCTCGGTTCTGAGAGATAATTGTGTGTGAAAGCCGTCCTTCACGTAGCTTGTTGGGAACACAAAGTTTCTCTTCAGTTTCAAACTCCATACCATACATATATATATGGGTAGGTACTAGCTCCAACTCGGTTTTACAGTGAAAACTGCAGGAACTTCAAACCGGCACTAGGAAACAGACTGAGAAACCAGAGTAAAAGTTTCTCCTGCAATCCGTTCCCTTTGTGCTAGATGAACGAACGTCTCTCCACATGCTCAGTTCTGACAGATAAGTGTGTGTGAAAGCCGTCCTTCACCTAGCTTGTTGGGAACACAAAGTTTCTCTTCAGTTGCAAACTCCACTCCATACATATATATGGGGAAGTACTAGCTCCAACTCGGTTTTACAGTGAAAACTGCAGGAACTTTAAACCGGCACTAGGAAACAGACTGAGAAACCAGAGTAAATGTTTCTCCTGCACCCCGTTCCCTTTGTGCTAGATGAACGAACGTCTCTCCACATGCTCAGTTCTGAGAGATAAGTGTGTGTGAAAGCCGTCCTTCAACTAGCTTGTTGGGAACACAAAGTTTCTCTTCAGTTGCAAACTCCACTCCATACATATATATGGGGAGGTACTAGCTCCAACTCGGTTTTACAGTGAAAACTGCAGGAACTTCAAACCGGCACTAGGAAACAGACTGAGAAACCAGAGTAAAAGTTTCTACTGCAACCCGTTCCCTTTGTGCTAGATGAACGAACGTCTCTCCACATGCTCAGTTCTGAGAGATAAGTGTGTGTGGAAGCCGTCCTTCACCTAGCTTCTTGGGAACACAAAGTTTCTCTTAAGATGCAAACTCCACTCCATACATATATATGGGGAGGTACTAGCTCCAACTCGGTTTTACAGTGAAAACTGCAGGAACTTCAAACCGGCACTAGGAAACAGACTGAGAAACCAGAGTAAAAGTTTCTCCTGCAACCCTTTCCCTTTGTGCTAGATGAACGAACGTCTCTCCACATGCTCAGTTCTGAGAGATAAGTGTGTGTGAAAGCCGTTCTTCACCTAGCTTGTTGGGAACACAAAGTTTCTCTTCAGTTGCAAACTCCACTCCATACATATATATGGGGAGGTACAAGCTCCAACTCGGTTTTACAGTGAAAAATTCAGGAACTTCAAACCGGCACTAGGAAACAGACTGAGAAACCAGAGTAAAAGTTTCTACTGCACCCCGTTCCCTTTGTGCTAGATGAACGAACGTCTCTCCACATGCTCAATTCTGAGAGATAAGTGTGTGTGAAAGCCGTCCTTCTCCTAGCTTGTTGGGAACACAAAGTTTCTCTTCAGTTGCAAACTCCACTCCATACATATATATGGGGAGGTACTAGCTCCAACTCGGTTTTACAGTGAAAACTGCAGGAACTTCAAACCGGCACTAGGAAACAGACTGAGAAACCAGAGTAAAGGTTTCTCCTGCAACCCGTTCCGTTTGTGCTAGATGAAGGAACGTCTCTCCACATGCTCAGTTCTGAGAGATAAGTGAGTGTGAAAGCCTTCCTTCACCTAGCTTGTTGGGAACAAAAAGTTTCTCTTCAGTTGCAAACTCCACTCCATATATATATATTGGGAGGTACATGCTCCAACTCGGTTTTACAGTGAAAACTGCAGGAACTTCAAACCGGCAATAGGAAACAGACTGAGAAACCAGAGTAAAAGTTTCTCCTGCAACCCGTTCCCTTTGTGCTAGATGAACGAACCTCTCTCCACATGCTCAGTTCTGAGAGATAAGTGTGTGTGAAAGCCGTCCTTCACATAGCTTGTTGGGTACACAAAGTTTCTCTTCAAATGAAAACTCCACTCCATATATATATATGGGGAGGTACTAGCTCCAACTCGGTTTTACAGTGAAAACTGCAGGAACTTCAAACCGGCACTAGGAAACAGACTGAGGAACCAGAGTAAAAGTTTCTCCTGCAACCCGTTCCCTTTGTGCTAGATGAACGAACGTCTCTCCACATGCTCTGTTCTGAGAGATAAGTGAGTGTGAAAGCCGTCCTTCACCGAGCTTGTTGGGAACACAAAGTTTCTCTTCAGTTGCAAACTCCACTCAATACATATATATGGGGAGGTATTAGCTCCAACTCGGTTTTACAGTTAAAACTGCAGGAACTTAAAACCGGCACTAGGAAACATACTGAGAAACCAGAGTAAAATTTGTCCAGCATCCCGTTCCCTTTGTGCTAGATGAACGAACGTCTCTCCACATGCTCAGTTCTGAGAGATAATTGTGTGTGAAACCGTCCTTCACATACCTTGTTGGGAACACAAAGTTTCTCTTCAGTTGCAAACTCCACTCCATACATATATATGTGTAGGTACTAGCTCCAACTAGGTTTTACAATGAAAATTGCAGGAAATTCAAACCGGCACTAGGAAAAAGACTGAGAAAGCAGAGTAAAAGTTTCTCCTGCACCCCGTTCCCTTTGTGCTAGATGAACGAACGTCTCTCCACATGCTCAGTTCTGAGAGATAAGTGTGTGTGTGGAAGCCGTCCTTCACCTAGCTTGTTGGGAACACCAAGTTTCTCTTCAGATGCAAACTCCACTCCTTAAATATATATGGGGAGGTACTAGCTCCAACTCGGTTTTACAGTGAAAACTGCAGGAAATTCAAACCGGCACTAGGAAACATACTGAGAAACCAGAGTAAAAGTTTCTCCTGCAACACATTCCTTTTTGCTAGATGAACGAACGTCTCTCCACATGCTCTGTTCTGAGAGATAAGTGTGTGTTAAAGCCGTCCTTCACCTAACTTGTTGGGAAAACAAAGTTTCTCTTCAGTTGCAATCTCCACTCCATACATATATATGGGTAGGTACTAGCTCCAAATCGGTTTTACAGTGAAAACTGCAGGAACTTCAAACCGGCACTAGGAAACAGACTGAGACACCAGAGCAAAAGTTTCTCCTGCAACCGTTTCCCTTTGTGCTAGATGAACGAAAGTCTCTCCACAATCTCAATTCGGAGAGATAATTGTGTGTGAAAGCCGTCCTTCACCTTGCTTGTTGGGAACACAAAGATTCTCTTCAGTTGCAAACTCCACTCCATACATATATATGGGGAGGTACAAGCTCCAACTCGGTTTTACAGTGAAAACTGCAGGAACTTCAAACCGGCAATAGGAATCAGACTGAGAAATCAGAGTAAAAATTTCTACTGCAACCCGTTCCCTTTGTGCTAGATGAACGAACGTCTCTCCACATGCTCAGTTCTGAGATAAAAGGGTGTGTGGAAGCCTTCCTTCACCTAGCTTGTTGGGAACACAAAATTTCTCTTCAGTTGTAAACTCCACTCCATACATATATATGGGGAGGTACTAGCTCCAACTCGGTTTTACAGTGAAAACTGCAGGAACTTCAAACCGGCACTAGGAAACAGCCTGAGAAACCAGAGTAAAAGTTTCTCCTGCAACCCTTTCCATTTGTGCTAGATGAACGAACGTCTCTCCACATGCTCAGCTCTGAGAGATAAGTGTGTGTGAAAGCCTTCCTTCACCTAGCTTGTTGGGAACACAAAGTTTCTCTTCAGTTGTAAACTCCTCTCCATACATATATATGGGGAGGTACTAGCCCCAACTCGGTTTTAAAGTGAAAACTGCAGGAACATCAAACAGGCACTAGGAAACAGACTGAGAAACCAGAGTAAAAGTTTCTCCTGCAACCCGTTCCCTTTGTGCTAGAAGAACGAACGTCTCTCCACATGCTCAGTTCTGAGTGATAATTGTGTGTGAAAGCCGTCCTTCACCTAGCTTGTTGGGAACAGGAAGATTCTCTTCAGTTGCAAACTCCAATCTGTACATATATATGGGGAGGTACAAGCTCCAACTCGGTTTTACAGTGAAAACTGCAGGAACTTCAAACCGGCACTAGGAAACAGACTGAGAAACCAGAGTAAATGTTTCTCCTGCACCCCGTTCCCTTTGTGCTAGATGAACGAACGTCTCTCCACATGCTCAGTTCTGAGAGATAAGTGTGTGTGAAAGCCGTCCTTCAACTAGCTTGTTGGGAACACAAAGTTTCTCTTCAGTTGCAAACTCCACTCCATACATATATATGGGGAGGTACTAGCTCCAACTCGGTTTTACAGTGAAAACTGCAGGAACTTCAAACCGGCACTAGGAAACAGACTGAGAAACCAGAGTAAAAGTTTCTACTGCAACCCGTTAACTTTGTGCTAGATGAACGAACGTCTCTCCACATGCTCAGTTCTGAGAGATAAGTGTGTGTGGAAGCCGTCCTTCACCTAGCTTCTTGGGAACACAAAGTTTCTCTTCAGATGCAAACTCCAATCCATACATATATATGGGGAGGTACTAGCTCCAACTCGGTTTTACAGTGAAAACTGCAGGAACTTCAAACCGGCACTAGGAAACAGACTGAGAAACCAGAGTAAAAGTTTCTCCTGCAACCCTTTCCCTTTGTGCTAGATGAACGAACGTCTCTCCACATGCTCAGTTCTGAGAGATAAGTGTGTGTGAAAGCCGTTCTTCACCTAGCTTGTTGGGAACACAAAGTTTCTCTTCAGTTGCAAACTCCACTCCATACATATATATGGGGAGGTACTAGCTCCAACTCGGTTTTACAGTGAAAAATTCAGGAACTTCAAACCGGCACTAGGAAACAGACTGAGAAACCAGAGTAAAAGTTTCTCCTGCACCCCGTTCCCTTTGTGCTAGATGAACGAACGTCTCTCCACATGCTCAATTCTGAGAGATAAGTGTGTGTGAAAGCCGTCCTTCACCTAGCTTGTTGGGAACACAAAGTTTCTCTTCAGTTGCAAACTCCACTCCATACATATATATGGGGAGGTACTAGCTCCAACTCGGTTTTACAGTGAAAACTGCAGGAACTTCAAACCGGCACTAGGAAACAGACTGAGAAACCAGAGTAAAAGTTTCTCCTGCAACCCGTTCCCTTTGTGCTAGATGAACGAACGTCTCTCCACATGCTCAGTTCTGACAGATAAGTGTGTGTGAAAGCCTTCCTTCACCTAGCTTGTTGGGAACACAAAGTTTCTCTTCAGTTGCAAACTCCACTCCATATATATATATTGGGAGGTACAAGCTCCAACTCGGTTTTACAGTGAAAACTGCAGGAACTTCAAACCGGCAATAGGAAACAGACTGAGAAACCAGAGTAAAAGTTTCTCCTGCAACCCGATCCCTTTGTGCTAGATGAACGTACGTCTCTCCACATGCTCAGTTCTGAGAGATAAGTGAGTGTGAAAGCCGTCCTTCACCTAGCTTGTTGGGAACACAAAGTTTCTTTTCAGTTGCAAACTCCACTCCATACATATATAAGGGGAGGTACAAGCTCCAACACGGTTTTACAGTGAAAACTGCAGGAACTTCAAACCGGCACTAGGAAACAGACTGAGAAACCAGAGTAAAATTTTCTCCTGCAAACCGTTCCCTTTGTGCTAGATGAACGAAACTCTCTCCACATGCTCAGTTCTGAGAGATAAGTGTGTGTGAAAGCCGTCCTTCACATAGCTTGTTGGGAACACAAAGTTTCTCTTCAAATGAAAACTCCACTCCATACATATATATGTGGAGGTACTAGCTCCAACTCGGTTTTACAGTGAAAACTGCAGGAACTTCAAACCGGCACTAGGAAACAGACTGAGGAACCAGAGTAAAAGTTTCTCCTGCAACCCGTTCCCTTTTTGCTAGATGAACGAACGTCTCTCCACATGCACAGTTCTGAGAGATAAGTGAGAGTGAAAGCCGTCCTTCACCTAGCTTGTTGGGAACACAAAGTTTCTCTTCAGTTGCAAACTCCACTCCATACATATATATGGGGAGGTACTAGCTCCATCTCGGTTTTACAGTGAAAAATTCAGGAACTTCAAACCGGCACTAGGAAACAGACTGAGAAACCAGAGTAAAAGTTTCTCCTGCACCCCGTTCCCTTTGTGCTAGATGAACGAACGTCTCTCCACATGCTCAATTCTGAGAGATAAGTGTGTGTGAAAGCCGTCCTTCACCTAGCTTGTTGGGAACACAAAGTTTCTCTTCAGTTGCAAACTCCACTCCATACATATATATGGGGAGGTACTAGCTCCAACTCGGTTTTACAGTGAAAACTGCAGGAACTTCAAACCGGCACTAGGAAACAGACTGAGAAACCAGAGTAAAAGTTTCTCCTGCAACCCGTTCCCTTTGTGCTAGATGAAGGAACGTCTCTCCACATGCTCAGTTCTGAGAGATAAGTGTGTGTGAAAGCCTTCCTTCACCTAGCTTGTTGGGAACACAAAGTTTCTCTTCAGTTGCAAACTCCACTCCATATATATATATTGGGAGGTACAAGCTCCAACTCGGTTTTACAGTGAAAACTGCAGGAACTTCAAACCGGCAATAGGAAACAGACTGAGAAACCAGAGTAAAAGTTTCTCCTGCAACCCGTTCCCTTTGTGCTAGATGAACGTACGTCTCTCCACATGCTCAGTTCTGAGAGATAAGTGAGTGTGAAAGCCGTCCTTCACCTAGCTTGTTGGGAACACAAAGTTTCTTTTCAGTTGCAAACTCCACTCCATACATATATAAGGGGAGGTACAAGCTCCAACACGGTTTTACAGTGAAAACTGCAGGAACTTCAAACCGGCACTAGGAAACAGACTGAGAAACCAGAGTAAAATTTTCTCCTGCAAACCGTTCCCTTTGTGCTAGATGAACGAAACTCTCTCCA
Organism: Camelus bactrianus; assembly: GCF_048773025.1. NCBI lineage: Eukaryota > Metazoa > Chordata > Mammalia > Artiodactyla > Camelidae > Camelus > Camelus bactrianus. Next base: position 4,738,512 of record NC_133566.1, read on the forward strand.
CATGCTCAGTTCTGAGAGATAAGTGTGTGTGAAATCCGTCCTTCACATAGCTTGTTGGGAACACAAAGATTCTCTTCAGTTGCAAACTCCAGTCCATACATATATATGGGGTGGTACTAGCTCCAACTCGATTTTACAGTGAAAACTGCAGGAACTTCAAACCGGCACTAGGAAACAGACTGAGAAACCAGAGTAAACGTTTCTCCTGCAAACCGTTCCCTTTGTGCTAGATGAACGAACGTCTCTCCACATGCTCAGGTCTGAGAGATATGTGTGTGTGAAAGCCGTCCTTCACCTAGCTTGATGGGAACACAAAGTTTCTCTTCAGTTGCAAACTCCACTCCATACATATATATGGGTAGGTACTAGCTCCAACTCGGTTTTACAGTGAAAACTGCAGGAACTTCAAACCGGAACTAGGAAACAGACTGAGAAACCAGAGTAAAAATTTCTCCTGCAACCCGTTCCCTTTGTGCTAGATGAACGAACGTCTCTCCACATGCTCATTCCTGAGAGATATGTGTGTGTGAAAGCCGTCCTTCACATACCTTGTTGGGAACACAAAGATTCTCTTCAGTTGCAAACTCCACTCCATACATATATATGTGTAGGTACTAGCTCCAACTAGGTTTTACAATGAAAATTGCAGGAAATTCAAACCGGCACTAGGAAAAAGACTGAGAAAGCAGAGTAAAAGTTTCTCCTGCACCCCGTTCCCTTTGTGCTAGATGAACGAACGTCTCTCCACATGCTCAGTTCTGAGAGATAAGTGTGTGTGTGGAAGCCGTCCTTCACCTAGCTTGTTGGGAACACCAAGTTTCTCTTCAGATGCAAACTCCACTCCTTAAATATATATGGGGAGGTACTAGCTCCAACTCGGTTTTACAGTGAAAACTGCAGGAACTTCAAACCGGCACTAGGAAACATACTGAGAAACCAGAGTAAAAGTTTCTCCTGCAACACATTCCTTTTTGCTAGATGAACGAACGTCTCTCCACATGCTCAGTTCTGAGAGATAAGTGTGTGTTAAAGCCGTCCTTCACCTAACTTGTTGGGAAAACAAAGTTTCTCTTCAGTTGCAATCTCCACTCCATACATATATATGGGTAGGTACTAGCTCCAAATCGGTTTTACAGTGAAAACTGCAGGAACTTCAAACCGGCACTAGGAAACAGACTGAGACACCAGAGCAAAAGTTTCTCCTGCAACCGTTTCCCTTTGTGCTAGATGAACGAAAGTCTCTCCACAATCTCAATTCGGAGAGATAATTGTGTGTGAAAGCCGTCCTTCACCTTGCTTGTTGGGAACACAAAGATTCTCTTCAGTTGCAAACTCCACTCCATACATATATATGGGGAGGTACAAGCTCCAACTCGGTTTTACAGTGAAAACTGCAGGAACTTCAAACCGGCAATAGGAATCAGACTGAGAAATCAGAGTAAAAGTTTCTACTGCAACCCGTTCCCTTTGTGCTAGATGAACGAACGTCTCTCCACATGCTCAGTTCTGAGATAAAAGGGTGTGTGGAAGCCTTCCTTCACCTAGCTTGTTGGGAACACAAAATTTCTCTTCAGTTGTAAACTCCACTCCATACATATATATGGGGAGGTACTAGCTCCAACTCGGTTTTACAGTGAAAACTGCAGGAACTTCAAACCGGCACTAGGAAACAGCCTGAGAAACCAGAGTAAAAGTTTCTCCTGCAACCCTTTCCATTTGTGCTAGATGAACGAACGTCTCTCCACATGCTCAGCTCTGAGAGATAAGTGTGTGTGAAAGCCTTCCTTCACCTAGCTTGTTGGGAACACAAAGTTTCTCTTCAGTTGTAAACTCCTCTCCATACATATATATGGGGAGGTACTAGCCCCAACTCGGTTTTAAAGTGAAAACTGCAGGAACATCAAACAGGCACTAGGAAACAGACTGAGAAACCAGAGTAAAAGTTTCTCCTGCAACCCGTTCCCTTTGTGCTAGAAGAACGAACGTCTCTCCACATGCTCAGTTCTGAGTGATAATTGTGTGTGAAAGCCGTCCTTCACCTAGCTTGTTGGGAACAGGAAGATTCTCTTCAGTTGCAAACTCCAATCTGTACATATATATGGGGAGGTACAAGCTCCAACTCGGTTTTACAGTGAAAACTGCAGGAACTTCAAACCGGCACTAGGAAACAGACTGAGAAACCAGAGTAAATGTTTCTCCTGCACCCCGTTCCCTTTGTGCTAGATGAACGAACGTCTCTCCACATGCTCAGTTCTGAGAGATAAGTGTGTGTGAAAGCCGTCCTTCAACTAGCTTGTTGGGAACACAAAGTTTCTCTTCAGTTGCAAACTCCACTCCATACATATATATGGGGAGGTACTAGCTCCAACTCGGTTTTACAGTGAAAACTGCAGGAACTTCAAACCGGCACTAGGAAACAGACTGAGAAACCAGAGTAAAAGTTTCTACTGCAACCCGTTAACTTTGTGCTAGATGAACGAACGTCTCTCCACATGCTCAGTTCTGAGAGATAAGTGTGTGTGGAAGCCGTCCTTCACCTAGCTTCTTGGGAACACAAAGTTTCTCTTCAGATGCAAACTCCACTCCATACATATATATGGGGAGGTACTAGCTCCAACTCGGTTTTACAGTGAAAACTGCAGGAACTTCAAACCGGCACTAGGAAACAGACTGAGAAACCAGAGTAAAAGTTTCTCCTGCAACCCTTTCCCTTTGTGCTAGATGAACGAACGTCTCTCCACATGCTCAGTTCTGAGAGATAAGTGTGTGTGAAAGCCGTTCTTCACCTAGCTTGTTGGGAACACAAAGTTTCTCTTCAGTTGCAAACTCCACTCCATACATATATATGGGGAGGTACTAGCTCCAACTCGGTTTTACAGTGAAAAATTCAGGAACTTCAAACCGGCACTAGGAAACAGACTGAGAAACCAGAGTAAAAGTTTCTCCTGCACCCCGTTCCCTTTGTGCTAGATGAACGAACGTCTCTCCACATGCTCAATTCTGAGAGATAAGTGTGTGTGAAAGCCGTCCTTCACCTAGCTTGTTGGGAACACAAAGTTTCTCTTCAGTTGCAAACTCCACTCCATACATATATATGGGGAGGTACTAGCTCCAACTCGGTTTTACAGTGAAAACTGCAGGAACTTCAAACCGGCACTAGGAAACAGACTGAGAAACCAGAGTAAAAGTTTCTCCTGCAACCCGTTCCCTTTGTGCTAGATGAACGAACGTCTCTCCACATGCTCAGTTCTGACAGATAAGTGTGTGTGAAAGCCTTCCTTCACCTAGCTTGTTGGGAACACAAAGTTTCTCTTCAGTTGCAAACTCCACTCCATATATATATATTGGGAGGTACAAGCTCCAACTCGGTTTTACAGTGAAAACTGCAGGAACTTCAAACCGGCAATAGGAAACAGACTGAGAAACCAGAGTAAAAGTTTCTCCTGCAACCCGATCCCTTTGTGCTAGATGAACGTACGTCTCTCCACATGCTCAGTTCTGAGAGATAAGTGAGTGTGAAAGCCGTCCTTCACCTAGCTTGTTGGGAACACAAAGTTTCTTTTCAGTTGCAAACTCCACTCCATACATATATAAGGGGAGGTACAAGCTCCAACACGGTTTTACAGTGAAAACTGCAGGAACTTCAAACCGGCACTAGGAAACAGACTGAGAAACCAGAGTAAAATTTTCTCCTGCAAACCGTTCCCTTTGTGCTAGATGAACGAAACTCTCTCCACATGCTCAGTTCTGAGAGATAAGTGTGTGTGAAAGCCGTCCTTCACATAGCTTGTTGGGAACACAAAGTTTCTCTTCAAATGAAAACTCCACTCCATACATATATATGTGGAGGTACTAGCTCCAACTCGGTTTTACAGTGAAAACTGCAGGAACTTCAAACCGGCACTAGGAAACAGACTGAGGAACCAGAGTAAAAGTTTCTCCTGCAACCCGTTCCCTTTTTGCTAGATGAACGAACGTCTCTCCACATGCACAGTTCTGAGAGATAAGTGAGAGTGAAAGCCGTCCTTCACCTAGCTTGTTGGGAACACAAAGTTTCTCTTCAGTTGCAAACTCCACTCCATACATATATATGGGGAGGTACTAGCTCCATCTCGGTTTTACAGTGAAAAATTCAGGAACTTCAAACCGGCACTAGGAAACAGACTGAGAAACCAGAGTAAAAGTTTCTCCTGCACCCCGTTCCCTTTGTGCTAGATGAACGAACGTCTCTCCACATGCTCAATTCTGAGAGATAAGTGTGTGTGAAAGCCGTCCTTCACCTAGCTTGTTGGGAACACAAAGTTTCTCTTCAGTTGCAAACTCCACTCCATACATATATATGGGGAGGTACTAGCTCCAACTCGGTTTTACAGTGAAAACTGCAGGAACTTCAAACCGGCACTAGGAAACAGACTGAGAAACCAGAGTAAAAGTTTCTCCTGCAACCCGTTCCCTTTGTGCTAGATGAAGGAACGTCTCTCCACATGCTCAGTTCTGAGAGATAAGTGTGTGTGAAAGCCTTCCTTCACCTAGCTTGTTGGGAACACAAAGTTTCTCTTCAGTTGCAAACTCCACTCCATATATATATATTGGGAGGTACAAGCTCCAACTCGGTTTTACAGTGAAAACTGCAGGAACTTCAAACCGGCAATAGGAAACAGACTGAGAAACCAGAGTAAAAGTTTCTCCTGCAACCCGTTCCCTTTGTGCTAGATGAACGTACGTCTCTCCACATGCTCAGTTCTGAGAGATAAGTGAGTGTGAAAGCCGTCCTTCACCTAGCTTGTTGGGAACACAAAGTTTCTTTTCAGTTGCAAACTCCACTCCATACATATATAAGGGGAGGTACAAGCTCCAACACGGTTTTACAGTGAAAACTGCAGGAACTTCAAACCGGCACTAGGAAACAGACTGAGAAACCAGAGTAAAATTTTCTCCTGCAAACCGTTCCCTTTGTGCTAGATGAACGAAACTCTCTCCACATGCTCAGTTCTGAGAGATAAGTGTGTGTGAAATCCGTCCTTCACATAGCTTGTTGGGAACACAAAGATTCTCTTCAGTTGCAAACTCCAGTCCATACATATATATGGGGTGGTACTAGCTCCAACTCGATTTTACAGTGAAAACTGCAGGAACTTCAAACCGGCACTAGGAAACAGACTGAGAAACCAGAGTAAACGTTTCTCCTGCAACCCGTTCCATTTGTGCTAGATGAACGAACGTCTCTCCACATGCTCAGGTCTGAGAGATATGTGTGTGTGAAAGCCGTCCTTCACCTAGCTTGATGGGAACACAAAGTTTCTCTTCAGTTGCAAACTCCACTCCATACATATATATGGGTAGGTACTAGCTCCAACTCGGTTTTACAGTGAAAACTGCAGGAACTTCAAACCGGAACTAGGAAACAGACTGAGAAACCAGAGTAAAAATTTCTCCTGCAACCCGTTCCCTTTGTGCTAGATGAACGAACGTCTCTCCACATGCTCATTCCTGAGAGATATGTGTGTGTGAAAGCCGTCCTTCACCTAGCTTGTTGGGAACACAAAGTTTCTCTTCAGTTGCAAACTCCAACCCATACATATATATATGGTGTGGTACTAGCTCGAAATCGGTTTTACAGTGAAAATTGCAGGAACTTCAAACCGTCACTAGGAAACATACTGAGAAACCAGAGTAAATGTTTCTCCGGCAACCCGTTCCCTTTGTGCTAGATGAACGAACGTCTCTCCACATGCTCAGTTCTGAGAGATAATTGTGTGTGAAAGCCGTCCTTCACCTAGCTTGTTGGGAACACAAAGTTTCTCTTCAGTTGCAAACTCCACTCCATACATATATATGGGGAGGTACTAGCTCCAACCCGGTTTTACAGTGAAAACTGCAGGAACTTCAAACCGGCACTAGGAAACAGACTGAGAAAACAGAGCAAAAGTTTCCCTTACAACCCGTTCCCTTTGTGCTAGATGAACGAAAGTCTCGCCACATGCTCAATTCTGAGAGATAAGTTTGTGTGAAAGCCGTCCTTCACCTAGCTTGTTGGGAACACAAAGTTTCTCTTCAGTTGAAAACTCCACTCCATACATATATATGGGGAAGTACTAGCTCCAACTCGGTTTTACAGTGAAAACTGCAGGAACTTCAAACCGGCACTAGGAAACAGACTGAGAAACCAGAGTAAAAGTTTCTCCTGCAAACCGTTCTCTTTGTGCTAGATGAACGAACGTCTCTCCACATGCTCAGTTCTGAGAGATAAGTGTGTGTGAAAGCCGTCCTTCACATAGCTTGTTGGGAACACAAAGTTTCTCTTCAGTTGCAAACTCCACTCCATATATATATAAGGGGAGGTACTAGCTCCAACTCGGTTTACAATGAAAACTGCAGGAAATTCAAACCGGCACTAGGAAACAGACTGAGAAACCAGAGTAAAAGTTTCTCCTGCAACCCGTTCCCTTTGTGCTAGATGAACGAACGTCTCTCCACATGCTCAGTTCTGAGAGATAAGTGTGTGTGAAAGCCGTCCTTCACCTAGCTTGTTGGGAACACAAAGTTTCTCTTCAGTTGCAAACTCCACTTCATACATATGTATGGGGATTTACTTGCTCCAACTCGGTTTTACAGTGAAAACTGCAGGAACTTCAAACCGGCACTAGGAAACAGACTGAGAAACCAGAGTAAATGTTTCTCCTGCAAACCGTTCCCTTTGTTCTAGATGAACGAACGTCTCTCCACATGCTCAGTTCTGAGAGATAATTGTGTGTGAAAGCCGTATTTCACCTAGGTTGTTGGGAACACAAAGTTTCTCTTCAGTTGCAAACTCCACTCCATACATATATATGGGGAGGTATTAGCTCCAACTCGGTTTTACAGTGAAAACTGCAGGAACTTCAAACCGGCACTAGGAAACAGACTGAGAAACCAGAGTAAAAGTTTCTCCTGCAACCCGTTCCATTTGTGCTAGATGAAAGAACGTCTCTCCACATGCTCATTTCTGAGAGATAATTTTGTGTGAAAGCTGTCCTTCACCTAGCTTGTTGGGAACACAAAGTTTATCTTCAGTTGCAAACGCCACTCCATACATATATATGGGGAGGTACTAGCTCCAACTCGGTTTTACACTGAAAACTGCAGGGAATTCAAACCGGCACTAGGAAACAAACTGAGAAACCAGAGTAAATGTTTCTCCTGCAAACCGTTCCTTTGTGCTAAATGAACGAACGTCTCTCCACATGCTCAGTTCTGAGAGATAAGTGTGTGTGAAAGCCGTGCTTCATCTAGCTTGTTGGGAACACAAAGTTTCTCTTCAGTTGCAATCTCCACTCCAAATATATATATGGGGAGGTACTAGCTCCAACTCGATTTTATAGTGAAAATTGCAGGAACTTCAAACCGGCACTAGGAAACAGACTGAGAAACCAGAGTAAAAGTTTCTCCTGCAACACGTACCCTTTGTGCTAGATGAACGAACGTCTCTCCACATGCTCAGTTCTGAGAGATAATTGTGTGTGAAAGCCGTATTTCACCTAGCTTGTTGGGAACACAAAGTTTCTCTTCAGTTGCAAACTCCACTCCATACATATATATGGGGAGGTATTAGCTCCAACTCGGTTTTACAGTGAAAACTGCAGGAACTTAAAACCGGCACTAGGAAACAGACTGAGAAACCAGAGTAAAAGTTTTTCCTGCAACCCGTTCCATTTGTGCTAGATGAAAGAACGTCTCTCCACATGCTCATTTCTGAGAGATAATTGTGTGTGAAAGCTGTCCTTCACCTAGCTTGTTGGGAACACAAAGTTTATCTTCAGTTGCAAACGCCACTCCATACATATATATGGGGAGGTACTAGCTCCAACTCGGTTTTACACTGAAAACTGCAGGGAATTCAAACCGGCACTAGGAAACAAACTGAGAAACCAGAGTAAATGTTTCTCCTGCAAACCGTTCCTTTGTGCTAAATGAACGAACGTCTCTCCACATGCTCAGTTCTGAGAGATAAGTGTGTGTGAAAGCCGTGCTTCATCTAGCTTGTTGGGAACACAAAGTTTCTCTTCAGTTGCAATCTCCACTCCAAATATATATATGGGGAGGTACTAGCTCCAACTCGATTTTATAGTGAAAATTGCAGGAACTTCAAACCGGCACTAGGAAACAGACTGAGAAACCAGAGTAAAAGTTTCTCCTGCAACACGTACCATTTGTGCTAGATGAACGAACGTCTCTCCACATGCTCAGGCCTGAGAGATAAGTGTGTGTGAAAGCCGTCCTTCACCTAGCTTGTTGGGAACACAAAGATTCTCTTCAGTTGCAAACTCCACTCCATACATATATATGGGGAGGTACTAGCTCCAACTCGGTTTTACTTTGAAAACTGCAGGAATTTCAAACCGGCACTAGGAAACAGACTGAGAAACCAGAGTAAACGTTTCTCCTGCAACCCTTTCCTTTTGTGCTAGATGAACGAACGTCTCTCCACATGCTCAGTTCTGGGAGATATGTGTGTGTGAAAGCCGTCCTTCACCTAGCTTGTTGGGAACACAAAGTTCTCTTCAGTTGCAAACTCCGCTCCATACATATATTTATGGTGTGGTACTAGCTCGAACTCGGTTTTACAGTGAAAATTGCAGGAACTTCAAACCGGCACTAGGAAACAGACTGAGAAACCAGAGTAAAAGTTTTTCCTGCAACCCGTTCCATTGTGCTAGATGAACGAACGTCTCTCCACATGCTCAGTTCTGAGAGATAATTGTGTGTGAAAGCCGTCCTTCACCTAGCTTGTTGGGAACACAAAGTTTCTCTTCAGTTGCAAACTCCACTCCATAAATATATATGGGGAGGTACTAGCTCCAACTCGGTTTTACAGTGAAAACTGCAGGAACTTCAAACCGGCACTAGGAAACAGACTGAGAAACCAGAGTAAAGTTTCTCCTGCAACCCATTCCCTTTGTGCTAGATGAACGAACGTCTCTCCACATGCTCAGTTCTGAGAGATAATTGTGTGTGAAAGCCGTCCTTCACCTAGCTTGTTGGGAACCCAAAGTTTCTCTTCAGTTGCAAACTCCACTCCATACATATATATGGTGATGTACTAACTCCAACTCGGTTTTACAGTGAAAACTGCAGGAACTTCAAACCGGCACTAGGAAACAGACTGAGAAAATAGAGTAAAAGTTTCTCCTGCAACCCGTTCCCTTTGTGCTAGATGAATGAACGTCTCTCCACATGCTCAATTCTGAGAGATAAGTGTGTGTGAAAGCCGTCCTTCACCTAGCTTGTTGGGAACAAAAGTTTCTCCTCAGTTGCAAACTCCACTCCATACATATATATGGGGAGGTACTAGCTCCAACTCGGTTTTACAGTGAAAACTGCAGGAACTTGAAACCGGCACTAGGAAACAGACTGAGAAACCAGAGTAAAAGTTTCTCCTGCAACCCGTTCCCTTTGTGCTAGATGAACGAACGTCTCTCCACATGCTCATTTCTGAGAGATAAGTGTGTGTGAAAGCCGTCCTTCACCTAGCTTGTTGGGAACACAAAGTTTCTCTTCAGTTGCAAACTCCACTCCATACATATATATGGTGATGTACTAACTCCAACTCGGTTTTACAGTGAAAACTGCAGGAACTTGAAACCGGTACTAGGAAACAGACTGAGAAAATAGAGTAAAAGTTTCCCCTGCAACCCGTTCCTTTTGTGCTAGATGAATGAACGTCTCTCCACATGCTCAATTCTGAGAGATAAGTGTGTGAAAGCCGTCCTTCACCTAGCTTGTTGGGAACAAAAGTTTCTCCTCATTTGCAAACTCCACTCCATACATATATATGGGGAGGTACTAGCTCCAACTCTGTTTTACAGTGAAAACTGCAGGAACTTCAAACCGGCACTAGGAAACAGACTGAGAAACCAGAGTAAAAGTTTCTCCTGCAACCCGTTCCCTTTATGCTAGATGAACGAACGTCTCTCCACATGCTCATTTCTGAGAGATAAGTTTGTGTGAAAGCCGTCCTTCACCTAGCTTGTTGGGAACACAAAGTTTCTCTTAAGTTGCAAACTCCACTCCATACATATATATGGGGAGGTATTAGCTCCAACTCGGTTTTACAGTGAAAACTGCAGGAACTTGAAACCGGCACTAGGAAACAGACTGAGATACCAGAGTAAAATTTTCTCCTGCAACCTATTCCCTTTTTGCGAGATGAACGAACGTCTCTCCACATGCTCAGTTCTGAGAGATAAGTGTGTGTGAAAGCCGTCCTTCACCTAGCTTGTTGGGAACACAAAGTTTCTCTTCAGTTGCAAACTCCACTCAATACATATATATGGGGAGGTACTAGCCCCAACTCGGTTTTACACTGAAAACTGCAGGAACTTCAAACCGGCACTAGGAAACAGACTGAGAAACAGAAGTAAAAGTTTCTCCTGCAACCCGTTCCCTTTGTGCTAGATGAACGAACGTCTCTCCACATGCTCAGTTCTGAGAGATAATTGTGTGTGAAAGCCGTCCTTCACCTAGCTTGTTGGGAACACAAAGTTTCTCTTCAGTTGCAAACTCTACTCCATACATATATATGGGGAGGTACAAGCTCCAACTCGGTTTTACAGTGAAAACTGCAGGAACTTCAAACCGGCACTAGGAAACAGACTGAGAAACCACAGTAAAAGTTTCTCCTGCAAACCGTTCCCTTTGTGTTAAATGAACGAACGTCTCTCCACATGCTCAGTGCTTAGAGATAAGTGTGTGTGAAAGCCGTCCTTCACCTAGCTTGTTGGGAACACAGTTTCTCTTTAGTTGCAACCTCCACTCCATACATATATATGGGGAGGTACTAGCTCCAACTCGGTTTTACAGTGAAAACTGCAGGAAGTTCAAACCGGCACAAGGAAACAGACTGAGAAACCAGAGTAAAAGTTTCTCCTGCAACCAGTTCCCTTTGTGCTAGATGAACGAACGTCTCTCCACATGCTCAGTTCTGAGACATAAGTGTGTGTGAAAGCCGTCCTTCACCTAGCTTGTTGGGAACAAAAGTTTCTCCTCATTTGCAAACTCCACTCCATACATATGTATGGGGAGGTACTAGCTCCAACTCTGTTTTACAGTGAAAACTGCAGGAACTTGAAACCGGCACTAGGAAACAGACTGAGAAACCAGAGTAAAAGTTTCTCCTGCAACCCGTTCCCTTTGTGCTAGATGAACGAACGTCTCTCCACATGCTCATTTCTGAGAGATAAGTGTGTGTGAAAGCCTTCCTTCACCTAGCTTGTTGGGAACACAAAGTTTCTCTTAAGTTGCAAACTCCACTCCATACATATATATGGGGAGGTATTAGCTCCAACTCGGTTTTACAGTGAAAACTGCAGGAACTTGAAACCGGCACTAGGAAACAGACTGAGAAACCAGAGTAAAATTTTCTCCTGCAACCTATTCCCTTTTTGCGAGATGAACGAACGTCTCTCCACATGCTCAGTTCTGAGAGATAAGTGTGTGTGAAAGCCGTCCTTCACCTAGCTTGTTGGGAACACAAAGTTTCTCTTCAGTTGCAAACTCCACTCAATACATATATATGGGGAGGTACTAGCCCCAACTCGGTTTTACACTGAAAACTGCAGGAACTTCAAACCGGCACTAAGAAACAGACTGAGAAACAGAAGTAAAAGTTTCTCCTGCAACCCGTTCCCTTTGTGCTAGATGAACGAACGTCTCTCCACATGCTCAGTTCTGAGAGATAATTGTGTGTGAAAGCCGTCCTTCACCTAGCTTGTTGGGAACACAAAGATTCTCTTCAGTTGCAAACTCTACTCCATACATATATATGGGGAGGTACAAGCTCCAACTCGGTTTTACAGTGAAAACTGCAGGAACTTCAAACCGGCACTAGGAAACAGACTGAGAAACCAGAGTAAAAGTTTCTCCTGCAAACCGTTCCCTTTGTGTTAGATGAACGAACGTCTCTCCACATGCTCAGTGCTTAGAGATAAGTGTGTGTGAAAGCCGTCCTTCACCTAGCTTGTTGGGAACACAGTTTCTCTTTAGTTGCAACCTCCACTCCATACATATATATGGGGAGGTACTAGCTCCAACTCGGTTTTACAGTGAAAACTGCAGGAAGTTCAAACCGGCACAAGGAAACAGACTGAGAAACCAGAGTAAAAGTTTCTCCTGCAACCAGTTCCCTTTGTGCTAGATGAACGAACGTCTCTCCACATGCTCAGTTCTGAGAGATAAGTGTGTGTGAAAGCCGTCCTTCACCTAGCTTGTTGGGAACACAAAGTTTCTCTTCAGTTGCAAACTCCACTCAATACATATATATGGGGAGGTACTAGCCCCAACTCGGTTTTACACTGAAATCTGCAGGAACTTCAAACCGGCACTAGGAAACAGACTGAGAAACAGAAGTAAAAGTTTCTCCTGCAACCCGTTCCCTTTGTGCTAGATGAACGAACGTCTCTCCACATGCTCAGTTCTGAGAGATAATTGTGTGTGAAAGCCGTCCTTCACCTAGCTTGTTGGGAACACAAAGTTTCTCTTCAGTTGCAAACTCTACTCCATACATATATATGGGGAGGTACAAGCTCCAACTCGGTTTTACAGTGAAAACTGCAGGAACTTCAAACCGGCACTAGGAAACAGACTGAGAAACCAGAGTAAAAGTTTCTCCTGCAAACCGTTCCCTTTGTGTTAGATGAACGAACGTCTCTCCACATGCTCAGTGCTTAGAGATAAGTGTGTGTGAAAGCCGTCCTTCACCTAGCTTGTTGGGAACACAGTTTCTCTTTAGTTGCAACCTCCACTCCATACATATATATGGGGAGGTACTAGCTCCAACTCGGTTTTACAGTGAAAACTGCAGGAAGTTCAAACCGGCACAAGGAAACAGACTGAGAAACCAGAGTAAAAGTTTCTCCTGCAACCAGTTCCCTTTGTGCTAGATGAACGAACGTCTCTCCACATGCTCAGTTCTGAGAGATAAGTTTGTGTGAAAGCCGTCCTTCAACTAGCTTGTTGGAAACACAAAGTTTCTCTTCAGTTGCAAACTCCACTCCATACATATATATGGGGAGGTACTAGCTCCATCTCGGTTTTACTGTGAAAACTGCAGGAACTTCAAACCGGCACTAGGAAACAGACTGTGAATCCAGAGTAAAAGTTTCTCCTTCAACCCGTTCCCTTTGTGCTAGATGAACGAACGTCTCTCCACATGCTCAGTGCTGAGAGATAATTGTGTGTGAAAGCCGTCCTTCACCTATCTTGTTGGGAGCACTAAGTTCCTCTTCAGTTGCAAACTCCAATCCATACATATATATATGTGGTGGTACTAGCTCCAAATCGGTTTTACACTGAAAACTGCAGGAACTTCAAACCGGCACTAGGAAACAGACTGAGAAACCAGAGTAAAAGTTTCTCCTGCAACCCGTTCCCTTTGTGCTAGATGAACGAACGTCTCTCCACATGCTCAGTGCTGAAAGATAAGTGTGTGTGAAAGCCGTCCTTCACCTAGCTTGTTGGGAACCCAAAGTTTCTCTTCAGTTGCAAACTCCACTCCATACATTTATATGGGGAGGTACTAGCTCCAACTCGGTTTTACAGTGAAAACTGCAGGAACTTCAAACCGGCACTAGGAAACAGACTGAGGAACCAGAGTAAAAGTTTCTCCAGCAACCCGTTCCCTTTGTGCTAGATGAACGAACGTCTCTCCACATGCTCAGGCCTGAGAGATAATTGTGTGTGAAAGCCGTCCTACACCTAGCTTGTTGGGAACACAAAGATTCTCTTCAGTTGCAAACTCCACTCCATACATATATATGGGGAGGTACTAGCTCCAACTCGATTTTACAGTGAAAACTGCAGGAACTTAAAACCGGCACTAGGAAATAGACTGAGAATCCAGAGTAAAAGTTTCTCCTGCAACCCGTTCCCTTTGTGCTAGATGAACGAACGTCTCTCCACATGCTAAGTTCTGAGAGATAAGTGTGTGTGAAAACCGTCCTTCACCTAGCTTGTTGGGAACACAAAGTTTCTCTTCAGTTGCCAACTCCACTCCATACATATATATGGGGAGTTACTAGCTCCAACTCGCTTTTACAGTGAAAACTGAAGGAAATTCAAACCGGCACTAGGAAACAGACTGAGAAACCAGAGTAAAAGTTTCTCCTGCAACCCGTTCCCTTTGTGCTAGATGAACGAACGTCTCTCCTCATGCTCAGTGCTGAGAGATAAGTGTGTGTGAAAGCCGTCCTTCACCTAGCTTGTTGGGAACACAAAGTTTCTCTTCAGTTGCAAACTCCACTCCATACATATATATGGGGAGGTACAAGCTCCAAGTCGGTTTTACAGTGAAAACTGCAGGAACTTCAAACCGGCACTAGGAAACAGACTGAGAAACCAGAGTAAAAGTTTCTCCTGCAACCCGTTCCCGTTGTGCTAGATGAACGAACGTCTCTCCACATGCTCAGTGCTGAGAGATAAGTGTGTGTGATAGCCGTCCTTCACCTAGCTTTTTGGGAACACAAAGTTTCTCTCCAGTTGCAAACTCCACTCCATACATATATATGGGGAGGTACTAGTTCCAACTCGGTTTTACAGTGAAAACTGCAGGAACTTCAAACCGGCACTAGGAAACAGACTGAGAAACCAGAGTAAAAGTTTCCCCTGCAACCCGTTCCCTTTGTGCTAGATGAACGAACGTCTCTCCACATGCTCAGTTCTGAGAGATAAGTGTGTGTGAAAACCGTCCTTCACCTAGCTTGTTGGGAACACAAAGTTTCTCTTCAGTTGCAAACTCTACTCCATAAATATATATGGGGAGGTACTAGCTCCAAATCTGTTTTACAGTGAAAACTGCAGGAACTTCAAACCGGCACTAGGAAACAGACTGAGAAACCAGAGTAAAAGTTTCCCCTGCACCCCGTTCTCTTTGTGCTAGATGAACGAACGTCTCTCCACATGCTCAGTGCTGAAGAGATATGTGTGTGTGAAAGCCGTCCTTCACCTAGCTTGTTGGGAACACAAAGTT
Organism: Camelus bactrianus; assembly: GCF_048773025.1. Taxonomy (NCBI): domain Eukaryota; kingdom Metazoa; phylum Chordata; class Mammalia; order Artiodactyla; family Camelidae; genus Camelus; species Camelus bactrianus. The sequence continues at coordinate 4,753,513 of NC_133566.1, forward strand.
TCTCTTCAGTTGCAAACTCCACTCCATAAATATATATAGGGAGGTACTAGCTCTAACTCGATTTTACAGTGAAAACTGCAGGAAATTCAAACCGGCACTAGGAAACAGACTGAGAAACCAGAGTAAGAGTTTCTCCTGCAACCCATTCCCTTTGTGCTAGATGAACGAACGTCTCTCCACATGCTCAGTGCTGAGAGATAAGTGTGTGTGAAAGCCGTCCTTCACATACCTTGTAGGGAACACAAAGTTTCTCTTCAGTTGCAAACTCCACTCCATACATATATATGGGGAGGTACTAGCTCCAACTCGGTTTTACACTGAAAACTGCAGGAACTTCAAACCGGCACTAGGAAACAGACTGAGAAACCAGAGTAAAAGTTTCTCCTGCAACCCGTTCCCTTTGTGCTAGATGAACGAACGTCTCTCCACATGCTCAGTTCTGAGAGTTAAGTGTGTGTGAAAGCCGTCCTTCACCTAGCTTTTTGGGAACACAAAGTTTCTCTTCAGTTGCAAACTCCAATCCATACATATATATGGGGAGGTACTAGCTCCAACTCGGTTTTACAGTGAAAACTGCAGGAACTTCAAACCGGCACTAGGAAACAGACTGAGAAACCAGAGCAAAAGTTTCCCTTACAATCCGTTCCATTTGTTCTAGATGAACGAATGTCTCGCCACATGCTCAATTCTGAGAGATAAGTTTGTGTGAAAGCCGTCCTTCACCTAGCTTGTTGGGAACACAAAGTTTCTCTTCAGTTGCAAACTCCACTCCATACATATATATGGGGAGGTAATAGCTCCAACTCGGTTTTACAGTGAAAACTGCAGGAACTTCAAACCGGCACTAGGAAACAGACTGTGGAAACAGAGTAAAAGTTTCTCCTGCAACCCGTTCCCTTTATGCTAGATGAACGAACGTCTCTCCAGATGCTCAGTTCTGAGAGATAAGTGAGTGTGAAAGCCGTCCTTCACCTAGCTTGTTGGGAACACAAAGTTTCTTTTCAGTTGCAAAATCCACTTCATACATATATATGGGGAGGTACAAGCTCAAACTCGGTTTTACAGTGAAAACTTCAGGAACTTCAAACCGGCACTAGGAAACAGACTGAGAAACCAGAGTAAAATTTTCTCCTGCAAACCGTTCCCTTTGTGCTAGATGAACGAAACTCTCTCCACATGCTCAGTTCTGAGAGATAAGTGTGCGTGAAAGCCGTCCTTCACATAGCTTGTTGGGAACACAAAGTTTCTCTTCAAATGAAAACTCCACTCCATACATATATATGGGGAGGTACTAGCTCCAACTCGGTTTTACAGTGAAAACTGCAGGAACTTCAAACCGGCACTAGGAAACAGACTGAGGAAACAGAGAAAAAGTTTCTCCTGCAACCCGTTCCCTTTTTGCTAGATGAACGAACGTCTCTCCACATGCTCAGTTCTGAGAGATAAGTGTGTGTGAAAGCCGTCCTTCACATACCTTGTTGGGAACACAAAGTTTCTCTTCAGTTGCAAACTCCACTCCATACATATATATGGGGAGGTACTAGCTCCAACTCGGTTTTACAGTGAAAACTGCAGGAACTTCAAACCGGCACGAGGAAACAGACTGAGGAAACAGAGAAAAAGTTTCTCCTGCAACCCGTTCCCTTTTTGCTAGATGAACGAACGCCTCTCCACATGCTCAGTTCTGAGAGATAAGTGTGTGTGAAAGCCGTCCTTCACATACCTTGTTGGGAACACAAAGTTTCTCTTCAGTTGCAAACTCCACTCCATACATATATATGGGGAGGTACTAGCTCCAACTCGGTTTTACAGTGAAAACTGCAGGAACTTCAAACCGGCACTAGGAAACAGACTGAGAAACCAGAGTAAAATTTTCTCCTGCAAACCGTTCCCTTTGTGCTAGATGAACGAACCTCTCTCCACATGCTCAGTTCTGAGAGATAAGTGTGTGTGAAAGCCGTCCTTCACATAGCTTGTTGGGTACACAAAGTTTCTCTTCATAAGAAAACTCCACTCCATACATATATATGGGGAGGTACTAGCTCCAACTCGGTTTTACAGTGAAAACTGCAGGAACTTCAAACCGGCACTAGGAAACAGACTGAGGAACCAGAGTAAAAGTTTCTCCTGCAACCCGTTCCCTTTTTGCTAGATGAACGAACGTCTCTCCACATGCTCTGTTCTGAGAGATAAGTGAGTGTGAAAGCCGTCCTTCACCTAGCTTGTGTGGAACACAAAGTTTCTCTTCAGTTGCAAACTCCACTCAATACATATATATGGGGAGGTATTAGCTCCAACTCGGTTTTACCGTTAAAACTGCAGGAACTTAAAACCGGCACTAGGAAACATACTGAGAAACCAGAGTAAAATTTGTCCAGCATCCCGTTCCCTTTGTGCTAGATGAACGAACGTCTCTCCACATGCTCAGTTCTGAGAGATAAGTGTGTGTGAAAGCCGTCCTTCACATACCTTGTTGGGAACACAAAGTTTCTCTTCAGTTGCAAACTCCACTCCATACATATATATGGGGATGTACTAGCTCCAACTCGGTTTTACACTGAAAACTGCAGGAACTTCAAACCGGCACTAGGAAACAGACTGAGAAACCAGAGTAAAAGTTTCTCCTGCAACCCGTTCCCTTTGTGCTAGATGAACGAACGCCTCTCCACATGCTCAGTTCTGAGAGTTAAGTGTGTGTGAAAGCCGTCCTTCACCTAGCTTTTTGGGAACACAAAGTTTCTCTTCAGTTGCAAACTCCACTCCATACATATATATGGGGAGGTACTAGCTCCAACTCGGTTTTACAGTGAAAACTGCAGGAACTTCAAACCGGCACTAGGAAACAGACTGAGAAACCAGAGCAAAAGTTTCACTTACAATCCGTTCCATTTGTGCTAGATGAACGAACGTCTCGCCACATGCTCAATTCTGAGAGATAAGTTTGTGTGAAAGCCGTCCTTCACCTAGCTTGTTGGGAACACAAAGTTTCTCTTCAGTTGCAAACTCCACTCCATACATATATATGGGGAGGTACTAGCTCCAACTCGGTTTTACAGTGAAAACTGCAGGAACTTCAAACCGGCACTAGGAAACAGACTGAGAAACCAGAGTAAAAGTTTCTCCTGCAAACCGTTCCCTTTGTGCTAGATGAACGAACGTCTCTCCACATGCTCAGTTCTGAGAGATAAGTGTGTGTGAAAGCCGTCCTTCACCTAGCTTGTTGGGAACACAAAGTTTCTCTTCTGTTGCAAACTCCACTCCATACATATATATGGGGAGGTATTAGCTCCAACTCTGTTTTACAGTGAAAACGGCAGAAAATTCAAACCGGCACTAGGAAACAGACTGAGAAACCAGAGTAAAATTTTCTCCTGCAACACGTTCCATTTGTGCTAGATGAAAGAACGTCTCTCCACATGCTCAGTTCTGACAGATAAGTGTGTGTGAAAGCCGTCCATCACCTAGCTTGTTGGGAACACAAAGTTTCTCTTCAGTTGCAAACTCCACTCCATACATATATATGGGGAGGTACTAGCTCCAACACGGTTTTACACTGAAAACTGCAGGAACTTAAAACCGGCACTAGGAAACAGACTGAGAAACCAGAGTATAAGTTTCTCCTGCAACCGTTCCTTTGTGCTAAATGAACTAAAATCTCTCCACATGCTCAGTTCTCAGATATTAGTGTGTGTGAAACTGTGCTTCACCTAGCTTGTTGGGAACACAAAGTTTCTCTTCAGTTGCAAACTCCACTCCAAATATATATATGGGGAGGTATTAGCTACAACTCGGTTTTACAGTGAAAATTGCAGGAACTTAAAATCGGCACTAGGAAACAGACAGAGAAACCAGAGTAAAAGATTCTACTGCAACACGTTCCCTTTGTGCTAGATGAACGAACGTCTCTCCACATGCTCAGGTCTGAGAGATATGTGTGTGTGAAAGCCATCCTTCACCTAGCTTGTTGGGAACACAAAGTTTCTCTTAAGTTGCAAACTCCACTCCATACATATATATGGGGAGGTACTAGCTCCAACTCGGTTTTACAGTGAAAACTGCAGGAATTTCAAACCGGAACTAGGAAACAGACTGAGAAACCAGAGTAAAAATTTCTCCTGCAACCCGTTCTCTTTGTGCTAAATGAACGAACTTCTCTCCACATGCTCAGTTCTGAGAGATATGTGTGTGTGAAAGCCGTCCTTCACCTAGCTTGTTGGGAACACAAAGTTTCTCTTCAGTTGCAAACTCCACCCCATACATATATATATGGGGTGGTACTAGCTCGAAATCGGTTTTACAGTGAAAATTGCAGGAACTTCAAACTGGCACTAGGAAACAGACTGAGAAACCAGAGTAAAAGTTTCTCCGGCAACCCGTTCCTTTTGTGCTAGGTGAACGAACGTCTCTCCACATGCTCAGTTCTGAGAGATAATTGTATGTGAAAGCCGTCCTTCACCTAGCTTGTTGGGAACACAAAGTTTCTCTTCAGTTGCAAACTCCACTCCATACATATATATGGGGAGGTACTAGCTCCAACTCGGTTTTACAGTGAAAACTGCAGGAACTTCAAACCGGCACTAGGAAACAGACTGAGAAAACAGAGCAAAAGTTTCCCTTACAACCCGTTCCCTTTGTGCTAGATGAACGAACGTCTCGCCACATGCTCAATTCTGAGAGATAAGTTTGTGTGAAAGCCGTCCTTCACCTAGCTTGTTGGGAACACAAAGTTTCTCTTCAGTTGCAAACTCCAATCCATACATATATATATGGGGTGGTACTAGCTCGAAATCGGTTTTACAGTGAAAATTGCAGGAACTTCAAACTGGCACTAGGAAACAGACTGAGAAACCAGAGTAAAAGTTCCTCCGGCAACCCGTTCCCTTTGTGCTAGATGAACGAACGTCTCTCCACATGCTCAGTTCTGAGAGATAATAGTATGTGAAAGCCGTCCTTCACCTAGCTTGTTGGGAACACAAAGTTTCTCTTCAGTTGCCAACTCCACTCCATACATATATATGGGGAGGTACTAGCTCCAACTCGGTTTTACAGTGAAAACTGCAGGAACTTCAAACCGGCACTAGGAAACAGACTGAGAAAACAGCGCAAAAGTTTCCCTTACAACCCGTTCCCTTTGTGCTAGATGAACGAACGTCTCGCCACATGCTAAATTCTGAGAGATAAGTTTGTGTGAAAGCCGTCCTTCACCTAGCTTGTTGGGAACACAAAGTTTCTCTTCAGTTGAAAACTCCACTCCATACATATATATGGGGAAGTACTAGCTCCAACTCGGTTTTACAGTGAAAACTGCAGGAACTTCAAACCGGCACTAGGAAACAGACTGAAAAACCAGAGTAAAAGTTTCTCCTGCAAACCATTCCCTTTTTGCTAGATGAACGAACGTCTCTCCACATGGTCAGTTCTGAGACATAAGTGTGTGTGAAAGCCGTCCTTCACATAGCTTGTTGGGAACACAAAGTTTCTCTTCAGTTGCAAACTCCACATCATACATATATATGGGGATTTACTAGCTCCAACTCGGTTTTACAGTGAAAACTGCAGGAACTTCAAACCGGCACTAGGAAACAGACTGAGAAACCAGAGTAAAAGTTTCTCCTGCAACCCGTTCCCTTTGTGCTAGATGAACGAACGTCTCTCCACATGCTCAGTTCTGAGAGATAAGTGTGTGTGAAAGCCGTCCTTCAACTAGCTTGTTGGGAACACAAAGTTTCTCTTCAGTTGCAAACTCCACATCATACATATATATGGGGATTTACTAGCTCCAACTCGGTTTTACAGTGAAAACTGCAGGAACTTCAAACCGGCACTAGGAAACAGACTGAGAAACCAGAGTAAAAGTTTCTCCTGCAACCCGTTCCCTTTGTGCTAGATGAACGAACGTCTCTCCACATGCTCAGTTCTGAGAGATAATTGTGTGTGAAAGCCGTATTTCACCTAGCTTGTTGGGAACACAAAGTTTCTCTTCAGTTGCAAACTCCAATCCATACATATATATGGGGAGGTATTAGCTCCAACTCGGTTTTACAGTGAAAACTGCAGGAACTTCAAACCGGCACTAGGAAACAGACTGAGAAACCAGAGTAAAAGTTTCACCTGCAACCCGTTCCATTTGTGCTAGATGAAAGAACGTCTCTCCACATGCTCATTTCTGAGAGATAAGTGTGTGTGAAAGCTGTCCTTCACCTAGCTTGTTGGGAACACAAAGTTTATCTTCAGTTGCAAACGCCACTCCATACATATATATGGGGAGGTACTAGCTCCAACTCGGTTTTACACTGAAAACTGCAGGAACTTCAAACCGGCACTAGGAAACAGACTGAGAAACCAGAGTAAAAGTTTCTCCTGCAACCCTTTCTTTGTGCTAAATGAACGAACGTCTCTCCACATGCTCAGTTCTGAGAGATAAGTGTGTGTGAAAGCCGTGCTTCACATAGCTTGTTGGGAACACAAAGTTTCTCTTCAGTTGCAATCTCCACTCCAAATATATATATGGGGAGGTACTAGGTCCAACTCGATTTTATAGTGAAAATTGCAGGAACTTCAAACCGGCACTAGGAAACAGACTGAGAAACCAGAGTAAAAGTTTCTCCTGCAACCCGTTCCCTTTGTGCTAGATGAACGAACGTCTCTCCACATGCTCAGTCCTGAGAGAGAAGTGTGTTTGAAAGCCGTCCTTCACCTAGCTTGTTGGGAACACAAAGTTTCTCTTCAGTTGCAAACTCCACTCCATACATATATATGGGGAGGTACTAGCTCCAACTCGGTTTTACTTTGAATACTGCAGGAATTTCAAACCGGCACTAGGAAACAGACTGAGAAACCAGAGTAAAAATTTCTCCTGCAACCCGTTCTCTTTGTGCTAGATGAACGAACTTCTCCCCACATGCTCAGTTCTGAGAGATATGTGTGTGTGAAAGCCGTCCTTCACCTAGCTTGTTGGGAACACAAAGTTTCTCTTCAGTTGCAAACTCCACCCCATACATATATATATGGGGTGGTACTAGCTCGAAATCGGTTTTACAGTGAAAATTGCAGGAACTTCAAACTGGCACTAGGAAACAGACTGAGAAACCAGAGTAAAAGTTTCTCCGGCAACCCGTTCCCTTTGTGCTAGGTGAACGAACGTCTCTCCACATGCTCAGTTCTGAGAGATAATTGTATGTGAAAGCCGTCCTTCACCTAGCTTGTTGGGAACACAAAGTTTCTCTTCAGTTGCAAACTCCACTCCATACATATATATGGGGAGGTACTAGCTCCAACTCGGTTTTACAGTGAAAACTGCAGGAACTTCAAACCGGCACTAGGAAACAGACTGAGAAAACAGAGCAAAAGTTTCCCTTACAACCCGTTCCCTTTGTGCTAGATGAACGAACGTCTCGCCACATGCTCAATTCTGAGAGATAAGTTTGTGTGAAAGCCGTCCTTCACCTAGCTTGTTGGGAACACAAAGTTTCTCTTCAGTTGCAAACTCCACTCCATACATATATATATGGGGTGGTACTAGCTCGAAATCGGTTTTACAGTGAAAATTGCAGGAACTTCAAACTGGCACTAGGAAACAGACTGAGAAACCAGAGTAAAAGTTCCTCCGGCAACCCGTTCCCTTTGTGCTAGATGAACGAACGTCTCTCCACATGCTCAGTTCTGAGAGATAATAGTATGTGAAAGCCGTCCTTCACCTAGCTTGTTGGGAACACAAAGTTTCTCTTCAGTTGCAAACTCCACTCCATACATATATATGGGGAGGTACTAGCTCCAACTCGGTTTTACAGTGAAAACTGCAGGAACTTCAAACCGGCACTAGGAAACAGACTGAGAAAACAGAGCAAAAGTTTCCCTTACAACCCGTTCCCTTTGTGCTAGATGAACGAACGTCTCTCCACATGCTCAGTTCTGAGAGATAAGTGTGTGTGAAAGCCGTCCTTCACCTAGCTTGTTGGGAAGACAAAGTTTCTCTTCAGTTGAAAACTCCACTCCATACATATATATGGGGAAGTACTAGCTCCAACTCGGTTTTACAGTGAAAACTGCAGGAACTTCAAACCGGCACTAGGAAACAGACTGAAAAACCAGAGTAAAAGTTTCTCCTGCAAACCGTTCCCTTTTTGCTAGATGAAAGAACGTCTCTCCACATGGTCAGTTCTGAGACATAAGTGTGTGTGAAAGCCGTCCTTCACATAGCTTGTTGGGAACACAAAGTTTCTCTTCAGTTGCAAACTCCACATCATACATATATATGGGGATTTACTAGCTCCAACTCGGTTTTACAGTGAAAACTGCAGGAACTTCAAACCGGCACTAGGAAACAGACTGAGAAACCAGAGTAAAAGTTTCTCCTGCAACCCGTTCCCTTTGTGCTAGATGAACGAACGTCTCTCCACATGCTCAGTTCTGAGAGATAAGTGTGTGTGAAAGCCGTCCTTCACCTAGCTTGTTGGGAACACAAAGTTTCTCTTCAGTTGCAAACTCCACATCATACATATATATGGGGATTTACTAGCTCCAACTCGGTTTTACAGTGAAAACTGCAGGAACTTCAAACCGGCACTAGGAAACAGACTGAGAAACCAGAGTAAAAGTTTCTCCTGCAACCCGTTCCCTTTGTGCTAGATGAACGAACGTCTCTCCACATGCTCAGGCCTGAGAGAGAAGTGTGTTTGGAAGCCGTCCTTCACCTAGCTTGTTGGGAACACAAAGTTTCTCTTCAGTTGCAAACTCCACTCCATACATATATATGGGTAGGTATTAGCTCCAACTCGGTTTTACAGTGAAAACTGCAGGAACTTCAAACCGGCACTAGGAAACAGACTGAGAAACCAGAGTAAAAGTTTCACCTGCAACCCGTTCCATTTGTGCTAGATGAAAGAACGTCTCTCCACATGCTCATTTCTGAGAGATAAGTGTGTGTGAAAGCTGTCCTTCACCTAGCTTGTTGGGAACACAAAGTTTCTCTTCAGTTGCAAACGCCACTCCATACATATATATGGGGAGGTACTAGCTCCAACTCGGTTTTACACTGAAAACTGCAGGAACTTCAAACCGGCACTAGGAAACAGACTGAGAAACCAGAGTAAAAGTATCTCCTGCAACCCGTTCTTTGTGCTAAATGAACGAACGTCTCTCCACATGCTCAGTTCTGAGAGATAAGTGTGTGTGAAAGCCGTGCTTCACATAGCTTGTTGGGAACACAAAGTTTCTCTTCAGTTGCAATCTCCACTCCAAATATATATATGGGGAGGTACTAGGTCCAACTCGATTTTATAGTGAAAATTGCAGGAACTTCAAACCGGCACTAGGAAACAGACTGAGAAACCAGAGTAAAAGTTTCTCCTGCAACACGTTCCCTTTGTGCTAGATGAACGAACGTCTCTCCACATGCTCAGGCCTGAGAGAGAAGTGTGTTTGAAAGCCGTCCTTCACCTAGCTTGTTGGGAACACAAAGTTTCTCTTCAGTTGCAAACTCCACTCCATACATATATATGGGGAGGTACTAGCTCCAACTCGGTTTTACTTTGAAAACTGCAGGAATTTCAAACCGGCACTAGGAAACAGACTGAGAAACCAGAGTAAAAATTTCTCCTGCAACCCGTTCCCTTTGTGCTAGATGAACGAATGTCTCTAAACATGCTCAGTTCTGGGAGATATGTGTGTGTGAAAGCCGTCCTTCACCTAGCTTGTTGGGAACACAAAGTTTCTCTTCAGTTGCAAACTCCGCTCCATACATATATATATGGGGTGGTACTAGCTCGAACTCGGTTTTACAGTGAAAATTGCAGGAACTTCAAACCGGCACTAGGAAACAGACTGAGAAACCAGAGTAAAAGTTTTTCCTGCAACCCGTTCCATTGTGCTAGATGAACGAACGTCTCTCCACATGCTCAGTTCTGAGAGATATGTGTGTGTGAAAGCCGTCCTTCACCTAGCTTGTTGGGAACACAAAGTTTCTCTTCAGTTGCAAACTCCACCCCATACATATATATATGGGGTGGAACTAGCTCGAAATCGGTTTTACAGTGAAAATTGCAGGAACTTCAAACTGGCACTAGGAAACAGACTGAGAAACCAGAGTAAAAGTTTCTCCGGCAACCCGTTCCCTTTGTGCTAGGTGAACGAACGTCTCTCCACATTCTCAGTTCTGAGAGATAATTGTATGTGAAAGCCGTCCTTCACCTAGCTTGTTGGGAACACAAAGTTTCTCTTCAGTTGCAAACTCCACTCCATACATATATATGGGGAGGTACTAGCTCCAACTCGGTTTTACAGTGAAAACTGCAGGAACTTCAAACCGGCACTAGGAAACAGACTGAGAAAACAGAGCAAAAGTTTCCCTTACAACCCGTTCCCTTTGTGCTAGATGAACGAACGTCTCGCCACATGCTCAATTCTGAGAGATAAGTTTGTGTGAAAGCCGTCCTTCACCTAGCTTGTTGGGAACACAAAGTTTCTCTTCAGTTGCAAACTCCACTCCATACATATATATATGGGGTGGTACTAGCTCGAAATCGGTTTTACAGTGAAAATTGCAGGAACTTCAAACTGGCACTAGGAAACAGACTGAGAAACCAGAGTAAAAGTTCCTCCGGCAACCCGTTCCCTTTGTGCTAGATGAACGAACGTCTCTCCACATGCTCAGTTCTGAGAGATAATAGTATGTGAAAGCCGTCCTTCACCTAGCTTGTTGGGAACACAAAGTTTCTCTTCAGTTGCAAACTCCACTCCATACATATATATGGGGAGGTACTAGCTCCAACTCGGTTTTACAGTGAAAACTGCAGGAACTTCAAACCGGCACTAGGAAACAGACTGAGAAAACAGAGCAAAAGTTTCCCTTACAACCCGTTCCCTTTGTGCTAGATGAACGAACGTCTCGCCACATGCTAAATTCTGAGAGATAAGTTTGTGTGAAAGCCGTCCTTCACATAGCTTGTTGGGAACACAAAGTTTCTCTTCAGTTGAAAACTCCACTCCATACATATATATGGGGAAGTACTAGCTCCAACTCGGTTTTACAGTGAAAACTGCAGGAACTTCAAACCGGCACTAGGAAACAGACTGAAAAACCAGAGTAAAAGTTTCTCCTGCAAACCGTTCCCTTTTTGCTAGATGAACGAACGTCTCTCCACATGGTCAGTTCTGAGACATAAGTGTGTGTGAAAGCCGTCCTTCACATAGCTTGTTGGGAACACAAAGTTTCTCTTCAGTTGCAAACTCCACATCATACATATATATGGGGATTTACTAGTTCCAACTCGGTTTTACAGTGAAAACTGCAGGAACTTCAAACCGGCACTAGGAAACAGACTGAGAAACCAGAGTAAAAGTTTCTCAGGAACCCGTTCCCTTTGTGCTAGATGAACGAACGTCTCTCCACATGCTCAGTTCTGAGAGATAAGTGTGTGTGAAAGCCGTCCTTCACCTAGCTTGTTGGGAACACAAAGTTTCTCTTCAGTTGCAAACTCCACATCATACATATATATGGGGATTTACTAGCTCCAACTCGGTTTTACAGTGAAAACTGCAGGAACTTCAAACCGGCACTAGGAAACAGACTGAGAAACCAGAGTAAAAGTTTCTCCTGCAACCCGTTCCCTTTGTGCTAGATGAACGAACGTCTCTCCACATGCTCAGGCCTGAGAGAGAAGTGTGTTTGAAAGCCGTCCTTCACCTAGCTTGTTGGGAACACAAAGTTTCTCTTCAGTTGCAAACTCCACTCCATACATATATATGGGGAGGTATTAGCTCCAACTCGGTTTTACAGTGAAAACTGCAGGAACTTCAAACCGGCACTAGGAAACAGACTGAGAAACCAGAGTAAAAGTTTCACCTGCAACCCGTTCCATTTGTGCTAGATGAAAGAACGTCTCTCCACATGCTCATTTCTGAGAGATAAGTGTGTGTGAAAGCTGTCCTTCACCTAGCTTGTTGGGAACACAAAGTTTATCTTCAGTTGCAAACGCCACTCCATACATATATATGGGGAGGTACTAGCTCCAACTCGGTTTTACACTGAAAACTGCAGGAACTTCAAACCGGCACTAGGAAACAGACTGAGAAACCAGAGTAAAAGTTTCTCTTGCAACCCGTTCTTTGTGCTAAATGAACGAACGTCTCTCCACATGCTCAGTTCTGAGAGATAAGTGTGTGTGAAAGCCGTGCTTCACATAGCTTGTTGGGAACAGAAAGTTTCTCTTCAGTTGCAATCTCCACTCCAAATATATATATGGGGAGGTACTAGGTCCAACTCGATTTTATAGTGAAAATTGCAGGAACTTCAAACCGGCACTAGGAAACAGACTGAGAAACCAGAGTAAAAGTTTCTCCTGCAACACGTTCCCTTTGTGCTAGATGAACGAACGTCTCTCCACATGCTCAGGCCTGAGAGAGAAGTGTGTTTGAAAGCCGTCCTTCACCTAGCTTGTTGGGAACACAAAGTTTCTCTTCAGTTGCAAACTCCACTCCATACATATATATGGGGAGGTACTAGCTCCAACTCGGTTTTACTTTGAAAACTGCAGGAATTTCAAACCGGCACTAGGAAACAGACTGAGAAACCAGAGTAAAAATTTCTCCTGCAACCCGTTCCCTTTGTGCTAGATGAACGAATGTCTCTAAACATGCTCAGTTCTGGGAGATATGTGTGTGTGAAAGCCGTCCTTCACCTAGCTTGTTGGGAACACAAAGTTTCTCTTCAGTTGCAAACTCCGCTCCATACATATATATATGGGGTGGTACTAGCTCGAACTCGGTTTTACAGTGAAAATTGCAGGAACTTCAAACCGGCACTAGGAAACAGACTGAGAAACCAGAGTAAAAGTTTTTCCTGCAACCCGTTCCATTGTGCTAGATGAACGAACGTCTCTCCACATGCTCAGTTCTGAGAGATAAGTGTGTGTGAAAGCCGTCCTTCACCTAGCTTGTTGGGAACACAAAGTTTCTCTTCAGTTGCAAACTCCACTCCATAAATATATATGGGGAGGTACTAGCTCCAACTCGGTTTTACAGTGAAAACTGCAGGAACTTCAAACCGGCACTAGGAAACAGACTAAGAAACCAGAGTAAAAGTTTCTCCTGCAACCCATTCCCTTTGTGCTAGATGAACGAACGTCTCTCCACATGCTCAGTTCTGAGAGATAATTGTGTGTGAAAGCCGTCCTTCACCTAGCTTGTTGGGAACACAAAGTTTCTCTTCAGTTGCAAACTCCACTCCATACATATATATGGTGATGTACTAAATCCAACTCGGTTTTACAGTGAAAACTGCAGGAACTTCAAACCGGCACTAGGAAACAGACTGAGAAAATAGAGTAAAAGTTTCTCCTGCAACACGTTCCCTTTGTGCTAGATGAATGAACGTCTCTCCACATGCTCAATTCTGAGAGATAAGTGTGTGTGAAAGCCGTCCTTCACCTAGCTTGTTGGGAACAAAAGTTTCTCCTCAGTTGCAAACTCCACTCCATACATATATATGGGGAGGTACTAGCTCCAACTCTGTTTTACAGTGAAAACTGCAGGAACTTGAAACCGGCACTAGGAAACAGACTGAGAAACCAGAGTAAAAGTTTCTCCTGCAAACCGTTCCCTTTGTGCTAGATGAACGAACGTCTCTCCACATGCTCATTTCTGAGAGAAAAGTGTGTGTGAAAGCCGTTCTTCACCTAGCTTTTTGGGAACACAAAGTTTCTCTTAAGTTGCAAACTCCACTCCATACATATATATGGGGAGGTATTAGCTCCAACTCGGTTTTACAGTGAAAACTGCAGGAACTTGAAACCGGCACTAGGAAACAGACTGAGAAAACAGAGTAAAAGTTTCTCCTGCAACCCATTCCCTTTTTGCGAGATGAACGAACGTCTCTCTACATGCTCAGTTCTGAGAGATAAGTGTGTGTGAAAGCCGTCCTTCACCTAGCTTGTTGGGAACACAAAGTTTCTCTTCAGTTGCAAACTCCACTCAATACATATATATGGGGAGGTACTAGCCCCAACTCGGTTTTACACTGAAAACTGCAGGAACTTCAAACCGGCACTAGGAAACAGACTGAGAAACAGAAGTAAAAGTTTCTCTTGCAACCCGTTCCCTTTGTGCTAGATGAACGAACGTCTCTCCACATGCTCAGTTCTGAGAGATAATTGTGTGTGAAAGCCGTCCTTCACCTAGCTTGTTGGGAACACAAAGTTTCTCTTCAGTTGCAAACTCCAATCCATACATATATATGGGGAGGTACTAGCTCCAACTCGGTTTTACAGTGAAAACTGCAGGAACTTCAAACCGGCACTAGGAAACAGACTGAGAAAACAGAGCAAAAGTTTCCCTTACAACCCGTTCCCTTTGTGCTAGATGAACGAACGTCTCGCCACATGCTAAATTCTGAGAGATATGTTTGTGTGAAAGCCGTCCTTCACCTAGCTTGTTGGGAACACAAAGTTTCTCTTCAGTTGAAAACTCTACTCCATACATATATATGGGGAAGTACTAGCTCCAACTCGGTTTTACAGTGAAAACTGCAGGAACTTCAAACCGGCACTAGGAAACAGACTGAAAAACCAGAGTAAAAGTTTCTCCTGCAAACCGTTCCCTTTTTGCTAGATGAACGAACGTCTCTCCACATGGTCAGTTCTGAGACATAAGTGTGTGTGAAAGCCGTCCTTCACATAGCTTGTTGGGAACACAAAGTTTCTCTTCAGTTGCAAACTCCACATCATACATATATATGGGGATTTACTAGCTCCAACTCGGTTTTACAGTGAAAACTGCAGGAACTTCAAACCGGCACTAGGAAACAGACTGAGAAACCAGAGTAAAAGTCTCTCCTGCAACCCGTTCTTTGTGCTAAATGAACGAACGTCTCTCCACATGCTCAGTTCTGAGAGATAAGTGTGTGTGAAAGCCGTGCTTCACATAGCTTGTTGGGAACACAAAGTTTCTCTTCAGTTGCAATCTCCACTCCAAATATATATATGGGGAGGTACTAGGTCCAACTCGATTTTATAGTGAAAATTGCAGGAACTTCAAACCGGCACTAGGAAACAGACTGAGAAACCAGAGTAAAAGTTTCTCCTGCAACACGTTCCCTTTGTGCTAGATGAACGAACGTCTCTCCACATGCTCAGGCCTGAGAGAGAAGTGTGTTTGAAAGCCGTCCTTCACCTAGCTTGTTGGGAACACAAAGTTTCTCTTCAGTTGCAAACTCCACTCCATACATATATATGGGGAGGTACTAGCTCCAACTCGGTTTTACTTTGAAAACTGCAGGAATTTCAAACCGGCACTAGGAAACAGACTGAGAAACCAGAGTAAAAATTTCTCCTGCAACCCGTTCCCTTTGTGCTAGATGAACGAATGTCTCTAAACATGCTCAGTTCTGGGAGATATGTGTGTGTGAAAGCCGTCCTTCACCTAGCTTGTTGGGAACACAAAGTTTCTCTTCAGTTGCAAACTCCGCTCCATACATATATATATGGGGTGGTACTAGCTCGAACTCGGTTTTACAGTGAAAATTGCAGGAACTTCAAACCGGCACTAGGAAACAGACTGAGAAACCAGAGTAAAAGTTTTTCCTGCAACCCGTTCCATTGTGCTAGATGAACGAACGTCTCTCCACATGCTCAGTTCTGAGAGATAAGTGTGTGTGAAAGCCGTCCTTCACCTAGCTTGTTGGGAACACAAAGTTTCTCTTAAGTTGCAAACTCCACTCCATAAATATATATGGGGAGGTACTAGCTCCAACTCGGTTTTACAGTGAAAACTGCAGGAACTTCAAACCGGCACTAGGAAACAGACTAAGAAACCAGAGTAAAAGTTTCTCCTGCAACCCATTCCCTTTGTGCTAGATGAACGAAGGTCTCTCCACATGCTCAGTTCTGAGAGATAATTGTGTGTGAAAGCCGTCCTTCACCTAGCTTGTTGGGAACACAAAGTTTCTCTTCAGTTGCAAACTCCACTCCATACATATATATGGTGATGTACTAAATCCAACTCGGTTTTACAGTGAAAACTGCAGGAACTTCAAACCGGCACTAGGAAACAGACTGAGAAAATAGAGTAAAAATTTCTCCTGCAACACGTTCCCTTTGTGCTAGATGAATGAACGTCTCTCCACATGCTCAATTCTGAGAGATAAGTGTGTGTGAAAGCCGTCCTTCACCTAGCTTGTTGGGAACAAAAGTTTCTCCTCAGTTGCAAACTCCACTCCATACATATATATGGGGAGGTACTAGCTCCAACTCTGTTTTACAGTGAAAACTGCAGGAACTTGAAACCGGCACTAGGAAACAGACTGAGAAACCAGAGTAAAAGTTTCTCCTGCAAACCTTTCCCTTTGTGCTAGATGAACGAACGTCTCTCCACATGCTCATTTCTGAGAGAAAAGTGTGTGTGAAAGCCGTTCTTCACCTAGCTTGTTGGGAACACAAAGTTTCTCTTAAGTTGCAAACTCCACTCCATACATATATATGGGGAGGTATTAGCTCCAACTCGGTTTTACAGTGAAAACTGCAGGAACTTGAAACCGGCACTAGGAAACAGACTGAGAAACCAGAGTAAAAGTTTCTCCTGCAACCCATTCCCTTTTTGCGAGATGAACGAACGTCTCTCTACATGCTCAGTTCTGAGAGATAAGTGTGTGTGAAAGCCGTCCTTCACCTAGCTTGTTGGGAACACAAAGTTTCTCTTCAGTTGCAAACTCCACTCAATACATATATATGGGGAGGTACTAGCCCCACCTCGGTTTTACACTGAAAACTGCAGGAACTTCAAACCGGCACTAGGAAACAGACTGAGAAACAGAAGTAAAAGTTTCTCCTGCAACCCGTTCCCTTTGTGCTAGATGAACGAACGTCTCTCCACATGCTCAGTTCTGAGAGATAATTGTGTGTCAAAGCCGTCCTTCACCTAGCTTGTTGGGAACACAAAGTTTCTCTTCAGTTGCAAACTCTACTCCATACATACATATGGGTAGGTACTAGCTCCAACTCGGTTTTACAGTGAAAACTGCAGGAACTTCAAACCGGCACTAGGAAACAGACTGAGAAACCAGAGTAAAAGTTTCTCCTGCAACCCGTTCCCTTTGTGCTAGATGAACGAACGTCTCTCCACATGCTCAGTTCTGAGAGATAATTGTGTGTGAAAGCCGTATTTCACCTAGCTTGTTGGGAACACAAAGTTTCTCTTCAGTTGCAAACTCCACTCCATACATATATATGGGGAGGTATTAGCTCCAACTCGGTTTTACAGTGAAAACTGCAGGAACTTCAAACCGGCACTAGGAAACAGACTGAGAAACCAGAGTAAAAGTTTCACCTGCAACCCGTTCCATTTGTGCTAGATGAAAGAACGTCTCTCCACATGCTCATTTCTGAGAGATAAGTGTGTGTGAAAGCTGTCCTTCAACTAGCTTGTTGGGAACACAAAGTTTATCTTCAGTTGCAAACGCCACTCCATACATATATATGGGGAGGTACTAGCTCCAACTCGGTTTTACACTGAAAACTGCAGGAACTTCAAACCGGCACTAGGAAACAGACTGAGAAACCAGAGTAAAAGTTTCTCCTGCAACCCGTTCTTTGTGCTAAATGAACGAACGTCTCTCCACATGCTCAGTTCTGAGAGATAAGTGTGTGTGAAAGCCGTGCTTCACCTAGCTTGTTGGGAACACAAAGTTTCTCTTCAGTTGCAATCTCCACTCCAAATATATATATGGGGAGGTACTAGGTCCAACTCGATTTTATAGTGAAAATTGCAGGAACTTCAAACCGGCACTAGGAAACAGACTGAGAATCCAGAGTAAAAGTTTCTCCTGCAACACGTTCCCTTTGTGCTAGATGAACGAACGTCTCTCCACATGCTCAGGCCTGAGAGATAAGTGTGTTTGAAAGCCGTCCTTCACCTAGCTTGTTGGGAACACAAAGTTTCTCTTCAGTTGCAAACTCCACTCCATATATATATATGGGGAGGTACTAGCTCCAACTCGGTTTTACTTTGAAAACTGCAGGAATTTCAAACCGGCACTAGGAAACAGACTGAGAAACCAGAGTAAAAGTTTCTCCTGCAACCCGTTCCCTTTGTGCTAGATGAACGAACGTCTCTCCACATGCTCAGTTCTGGGAGATATGTGTGTGTGAAAGCCGTCCTTCACATAGCTTGTTGGGAACACAAAGTTTCTCTTCAGTTGCAAACTCCGCTCCATACATATATATATGGGGTGGTACTAGCTCGAACTCGGTTTTACAGTGAAAATTGCAGGAACTTCAAACCGGCACTAGGAAACAGACTGAGAAACCAGAGTAAAAGTTTTTCCTGCAACCCATTCCATTGTGCTAGATGAACGAACGTCTCTCCACATGCTCAGTTCTGAGAGATAAGTGTGTGTGAAAGCCGTCCTTCACCTAGCTTGTTGGGAACACAAAGTTTCTCTTCAGTTGCAAACTCCACTCCATAAATATATATGGGGAGGTACTAGCTCCAACTCGGTTTTACAGTGAAAACTGCAGGAACTTCAAACCGGCACTAGGAAACAGACTAAGAAACCAGAGTAAAAGTTTCTCCTGCAACCCATTCCCTTTGTGCTAGATGAACGAACGTCTCTCCACATGCTCAGTTCTGAGAGATAATTGTGTGTGAAAGCCGTCCTTCACCTAGCTTGTTGGGAACACAAAGTTTCTCTTCAGTTGCAAACTCCACTCCATACATATATATGGTGATGTACTAAATCCAACTCGGTTTTACAGTGAAAACTGCAGGAACTTCAAACCGGCACTAGGAAACAGACTGAGAAAATAGAGTAAAAGTTTCTCCTGCAACACGTTCCCTTTGTGCTAGATGAATGAACGTCTCTCCACATGCTCAATTCTGAGAGATAAGTGTGTGTGAAAGCCGTCCTTCACCTAGCTTGTTGGGAACAAAAGTTTCTCCTCAGTTGCTAACTCCACTCCATACATATATATGGGGAGGTACTAGCTCCAACTCTATTTTACAGTGAAAACTGCAGGAACTTGAAACCGGCACTAGGAAACAGACTGAGAAACCAGAGTAAAAGTTTCTCCTGCAAACCGTTCCCTTTGTGCTAGATGAACGAACGTCTCTCCACATGCTCATTTCTGAGAGAAAAGTGTGTGTGAAAGCCGTTCTTCACCTAGCTTGTTGGGAACACAAAGTTTCTCTTAAGTTGCCAACTCCACTCCATACATATATATGGGGAGGTATTAGCTCCAACTCGGTTTTACAGTGAAAACTGCAGGAACTTGGAACCGGCACTAGGAAACAGACTGAGAAACCAGAGTAAAAGTTTCTCCTGCAACCCATTCCCTTTTTGCGAGATGAACGAACGTCTCTCTACATGCTCAGTTCTGAGAGATAAGTGTGTGTGAAAGCCGTCCTTCACCTAGCTTGTTGGGAACACAAAGTTTCTCTTCAGTTGCAAACTCCACTCAATACATATATATGGGGAGGTACTAGCCCCAACTCGGTTTTACACTGAAAACTGCAGGAACTTCAAACCGGCACTAGGAAACAGACTGAGAAACAGAAGAAAAAGTTTCTCCTGCAACCCGTTCCCTTTGTGCTAGATGAACGAACGTCTCTCCACATGCTCAGTTCTGAGATATAATTGTGTGTGAAAGCCGTCCTTCACCTAGCTTGTTGGGAACACAGTTTCTCCTTAGTTGCAACCTCCAGTCCATACATATATATGGGGAGGTACTAGCTCCAACTCGGTTTTACAGTGAAAACTGCAGGAATTTCAAACCGGCACTAGGAAACAGACTGAGAAACCAGAGTAAAAGTTTCTCCTGCAACCAGTTCCCTTTGTGCTAGATGAACGAACGTCTCTCCACATGCTCAGTTCTGAGAGATAAGTGTGTGTGAAAGCCATTCTTCAACTAGCTTGTTGGAAACACAAAGTTTCTCTTCAGTTGCAAACTCCACTCCATACATATATATGGGGATTTACTAGCTCCAACACGGTTTTACAGTGAAAACTGCAGGAACTTCAAACCGGCACTAGGAATCAGACTGAGAAACCAGAGTAAAAGTTTCTCCTGCAACCCGTTCCCTTTCTGCTAGATGAACGAACGTCTCTCCACATGCTCAGTTCTGAGAGATAATTGTGTGTGAAAGCCGTCCTTCACCTAGCTTGTTGGGAACACAAAGTTTCTCTTCAGTTGCAAACTCCACTCCATACATATATATGGTGATGTACTAACTCCAACTCGGTTTTACAGTGAAAACTGCAGGAACTTAAAACCGGCACTAGGAAACAGACTGAGAAAATAGAGTAAAAGTTTCTCCTGCAACCCGTTCCCTTTGTGCTAGATGAATGAACGTCTCTCCACATGCTCAATTCTGAGAGATAAGTGTGTGTGAAAGCCGTCCTTCACCTAACTTTTTGGGAACAAAATTTTCTCCTCATTTGCAAACTCCACTCCATACATATATATGGGGAGGTACTAGCTCCAACTCTATTTTACAGTGAAAACTGCAGGAACTTGAAACCGGCACTAGGAAACAGACTGAGAAACCAGAGAAAAAGTTTCTCCTGCAACACGTTCCCTTTGTGCTAGATGAACGAACGTCTCTAAACATGCTCATTTCTGAGAGATAAGTGTGTGTGAAAGCCGTCCTTCACCTAGCTTGTTGGGAACACAAAGTTTCTCTTAAGTTGCAACCTCCACTCCATACATATATATGGGGAGGTACTAGCTCCAACTCGGTTTTACAGTGAAAACTGCAGGAATTTGAAACCGGCACTAGGAAACAGACTGAGAAACCAGAGTAAAATTTTCTCCTGCAACCCATTCCCTTTTTGCGAGATGAACGAACGTCTCTCCACATGCTCAGTTCTGAGAGATAAGTGTGTGTGAAAGCCGTCCTTCAACTAGCTTGTTGGAAACACAAAGTTTCTCTTCAGTTGCAAACTCCACTCCATACATATATATGGGGAGGTACTAGCTCCATCTCGGTTTTACTGTGAAAACTGCAGGAACTTCAAACCGGCACTAGGAAACAGACTGAGAAACCAGAGTAAAAGTTTCTCCTGCAACCCGTTCCCTTTGTGCTAGATGAACGAACGTCTCTCCACATGCTCAGTGCTGAGAGATAAGTGTGTGTGAAAGCCGTCCTTCACCTAGCTTGTTGGGAACACAAAGTTTCTCTCCATTTGCAAACTCCACTCCATACATATATATGGGGAGGTACTAGCTCCAACTCGGTTTTACAGTGAAAAATGCAGGAACTTCAAACCGGCACTAGGAAACAGACTGAGAAACCAGAGTAAAAGTTTCTCCTGAAACCCGTTCCCTTTGTGCTAGATGAACGAACGTCTCTCCACATGCTCAGTTCTGAGAGATAAGTGTGTGTGAAAACCGTCCTTGACCTAGCTTGTTGGGAACACAAAGTTTCTCTTCAGTTGCAAACTCTACTCCATACATATATATGGGGAGGTACTAGCTCCAACTCTGTTTTACAGTGAAAACTGCAGGAACTTCAAACCGGCACTAGGAAACAGACTGAGAAACCAGAGTAAAAGTTTCCCCTGCACCCCATTCTCTTTGTGCTAGATGAACGAACGTCTCTCCACATGCTCAGTGCTGAAGAGATAAGTGTGTGTGAAAGCCGTCCTTCACCTAGCTTGTTGGGAACACAAAGTTTCTCTTCAGTTGCAAACTCCACTCCATACATATATATGGGGAGGTACTAGCTCCAACTCGATTTTACAGTGAAAACTGCAGGAACTTCAAACCGGCACTAGGAAACAGACTGAGAAACCAGAGTAAAAGTTTCTCCTGCAACCCATTCCCTTTGTGCTAGATGAACGAAAGTCTCTCCACATGCTCAGTTCTGAGAGATAAGTGTGTGTGAAAGCCGTCCTTCACCTAGCTTGTTGGGAACACAAAGTTTCTCTTCAGTTGCAAACTCCAGTCCATACATATATATGGTGATGTACTAACTCCAACTCGGTTTTACAGTGAAAACTGCAGGAACTTCAAACCGGCACTAGGAAACAGACTGAGAAAATAGAGTAAAAGTTTCTCCTGCAACCCGTTCCCTTTGTGCTAGATGAATGAACGTCTCTCCACATGCTCAATTCTGAGAGGTAAGTGTGTGTGAATGCCGTCCTTCACCTAGCTTGTTGGGAAAAAAAGTTTCTCCTCAGTTGCAAACTCCACTCCATACATATATATGGGGAGGTACTAGCTCCAACTCTGTTTTACAGTGAAAACTGCAGGAACTTGAAACCGGCACTAGGAAACAGACTGAGATACCAGAGTAAAAGTTTCTCCTGCAACCCGTTCCCTTTGTGCTAGATGAACGAACGTCTCTCCACATGCTCATTTCTGAGAGATAAGTGTGTGTGAAAGCCGTCCTTCACCTAGCTTGTTGGGAACACAAAGTTTCTCTTAAGTTGCAAACTCCACTCCATACATATATATGGGGAGGTATTAGCTCCAACTCGGTTTTACAGTGAAAACTGCAGGAACTTCAAACCGGCACTAGGAAACAGACTGAGAAACCAGAGTAAAAGTTTCTCCTGCAACCCATTCCCTTTTTGCGAGATGAACGAACGTCTCTCCACATGCTCAGTTCTGAGAGATAAGTGTGTGTGAAAGCCGTCCTTCACCTAGCTTGTTGGGAACACAAAGTTTCTCTTCAGTTGCAAACTCCACTCCATACATATATATGGGGAGGTACTAGCTCCATCTCGGTTTTACTGTGAAAACTGCAGGAACTTCAAACCGGCACTAGGAAACAGACTGAGAATCCAGAGTAAATGTTACTCCTTCAACCCGTTCCCTTTGTGCTAGATGAACGAACGTCTCTCCACATGCTCAGTGCTGAGAGATATTTGTGTGTGAAAGCCGTCCTTCACCTAGCTTGTTGGGTGCACTAAGTTTCTCTTCAGTTGCAAACTCCAATCCATACATATATATATGTGGTGGTACTAGCTCCAAATCGGTTTTACACTGAAAACTGCAGGATCTTCAAACCGGCACTAGGAAACAGACTGAGAAACCAGAGTAAAAGTTTCTCCTGCAACCCGTTCCCTTTGTGCTAGATGAACGAACGCCTCTCCACATGCACAGTTCTGAGAGTTAAGTGTGTGTGAAAGCCGTCCTTCACCTAGCTTTTTGGGAACACAAAGTTTCTCTTCAGTTGCAAACTCCAATCCATACATATATATGGGGAGGTACTAGCTCCAACTCGGTTTTACAGTGAAAAATGCAGGAACTTCAAACCGGCACTAGGAAACAGACTGAGAAACCAGAGTAAAAGTTTCCCTTACAATCCGTTCCATTTGTGCTAGATGAACGAACGTCTCGCCACATGCTCAGTTCTGAGAGATAAGTGTGTGTGAAAGCCGTCCTTCACCTAGCTTGTTGAGAACACAAAGTTTCTCTTCAGTTGCAAACTCCACTCCATATATATATATGGGGAGGTACTAGCTCCAACTCGGTTTTACAGTGAAAACTGCAGGAACTTCAAACCGGCACTAGGAAACAGACTGAGAAACCAGAGTAAAAGTTTCTCCTGCACCCCGTTCCCTTTGTGCTAGATGAACGAACGTCTCTCCACATGCTCAGTTCTGAGAGATAAGTGTGTGTGAAAGCCGTCCTTCACCTAGCTTGTTGGGAACACAAAGTTTCTCTTCAGTTGCAAACTCCACTTCATACATATATATGGGGATTTACTAGCTCCAACTCGGTTTTACAGTGAAAACTGCAGGAACTTCAAACCGGCACTAGGAAACAGACTGAGAAACCAGAGTAAAAGTTTCTCCTGCAACCCGTTCCCTTTGTGCTAGATGAACGAACGTCTCTCCACATGCTCAGTTCTGAGAGATTATTGTGTGTGAAAGCCGTATTTCACCTAGCTTGTTGGGAACACAAAGTTTCTCTTCAGTTGCAAACCCCACTCCATACATATATATGGGGAGGTACTAGCTCCAACTCGGTTTTACAGTGAAAACTGCAGGAACTTCAAACCGGCACTAGGAAACAGACTGAGAAACCAGAGTAAAAGTTTCTCCTGCACCCCGTTCCCTTTGTGCTAGATGAACGAACGTCTCTCCACATGCTCAGTTCTGAGAGATAAGTGTGTGTGAAAGCCGTCCTTCACCTAGCTTGTTGGGAACACAAAGTTTCTCTTCAGTTGCAAACTCCACTTCATTCATATATATGGGGATTTACTAGCTCCAACTCGGTTTTACAGTGAAAACTGCAGGAACTTCAAACCGGCACTAGGAAACAGACTGAGAAACCAGAGTAAAAGTTTCTCCTGCAACCCGTTCCCTTTGTGCTAGATGAACGAACGTCTCTCCACATGCTCAGTTCTGAGTGATAATTGTGTGTGAAAGCCGTATTTCACCTAGCTTGTTGGGAACACAAAGTTTCTCTTCAGTTGCAAACTCCACTCCATACATATAAATGGGGAGGTATTAGCTCCAACTCTGTTTTACAGTGAAAACGGCAGGAACTTCAAACCGGCACTAGGAAACAGACTGAGAAACCAGAGTAAAATTTTCTCCTGCAACCCGTTCCCTTTGTGCTAGATGAAAGAACGTCTCTCCACATGCTCAGTTCTGAGAGATAAGTGTGTGTGAAAGCCGTCCTTCACCTAGCTTGTTGGGAACACAAAGTTTCTCTTCAGTTGCAAACTCCACTTCATACATATATATGGGGATTTACTAGCTCCAACTCGGTTTTACACTGAAAACTGCAGGAACTTAAAACCGGCACTAGGAAACAGACTGAGAAACCAGAGTATAAGTTTCTCCTGCAACCGTTCCTTTGTGCTAAATGAACTAACGTCTCTCCACATGCTCAGTTCTGAGATATAAGTGTGTGTGAAACTGTGCTTCACCTAGCTTGTTGGGAACACAAAGTTTCTCTTCAGTTGCAAACTCCACTCCAAATATATATATGGGGAGGTACTAGCTACAACTCGATTTTACAGTGAAAATTGCAGGAACTTCAAATCGGCACTAGGAAACAGACTGAGAAACCAGAGTAAAAGATTCTCCTGCAACACGTTCCCTTTTTGCTAGATGAACGAACGTCTCTCCACATGCTCAGTGCTGAAATATAAGTGTGTGTGAAAGCCGTCCTTCACCTAGCTTGTTGGGAACACAAAGATTCTCTTCAGTTGCAAAATCCAGTCCATACATATATATGGGGAGGTACTAGCTCCAACTCGATTTTACAGTGAAAACTGCAGGAACTTCAAACCGGAACTAGGAAACAGACTGAGAAACCAGAGTAAACGTTTCTCCTGCAACCCGTTCCCTTTGTGCTAGATGAACGAACGTCTCTCCACATGCTCAGCTCTGAGAGATATATGTGTGTGAAAGCCGTCCTTCACCTAGCTTGTTGGGAACACAAAGTTTCTCTTCAGTTGCAAACTCCACTCCATACATATATATATGTGGTGGTACTAGCTCGAAATGGGTTTTACAGTGAAAATTGCAGGAACTTCAAACTGGCACTAGGAAACAGACTGAGAAACCAGAGTAAAAGTTTCTCCGGCAACCCGTTCCCTTTGTGCTAGATGAACGAACGTCTCTCCACATGCTCAGTTCTGAGAGATAATAGTATGTGAAAGCCGTCCTTCACCTAGCTTGTTGGGAACACAAAGTTTCTCTTCAGTTGCAAACTCCACTCCATACATATATATGGGGAGGTACTAGCTCCAACTCGGTTTTACAGTTAAAACTGCAGGAACTTCAAACCGGCACTAGGAAACAGACTGAGAAAACAGAGCAAAAGTTTCCCTTACAACCCGTTCCCTTTGTGCTAGATGAACGAACGTCTTGCCACATGCTAAATTCTGAGAGATAAGTTTGTGTGAAAGCCGTCCTTCACCTAGCTTGTTGGGAACACAAAGTTTCTCTTCAGTTGAAAACTCCACTCCATACATATATATGGGGAAGGACTAGCTCCAACTCGGTTTTACAGTGAAAACTGCAGGAACTTCAAACCGGCACTAGGAAACAGACTGAAAAACCAGAGTAAAAGTTTCTCCTGCGAACCGTTCCCTTTTTGCTAGATGAACGAACGTCTCTCCACATGCTCAGTTCTGAGACATAAGTGTGTGTGAAAGCCGTCCTTCACATAGCTTGTTGGGAACACAAAGTTTCTCTTCAGTTGCAAACTCCACATCATACATATATATGGGGATTTACAAGCTCCAACTCGGTTTTACAGTGAAAACTGCAGGAACTTCAAACCGGCACTAGGAAACAGACTGAGAAACCAGAGTAAAAGTTTCTCCTGCAACCCGTTCCCTTTGTGCTAGATGAACGAACGTCTCTCCACATGCTCAGTTCTGAGAGATAAGTGTGTGTGAAAGCCGTCCTTCACCTAGCTTGTTGGGAACACAAAGTTTCTCTTCAGTTGCAAACTCCACATCATACATATATATGGGGATTTACTAGCTCCAACTCGGTTTTACAGTGAAAACTGCAGGAAATTATAACCGGCACTAGGAAACAGACTGAGAAACCAGAGTAAAAGTTTCTCCTGCAACCCGTTCCCTTTGTGCTAGATGAACGAACGTCTCTCCACATGCACAGTTCTGAGAGATAATTGTGTGTGAAAGCCGTATTTCACCTAGCTTGTTGGGAACACAAAGTTTCTCTTCAGTTGCAAACTCCACTCCATACATATATATGGGGAGGTATTAGCTCCAACTCGGTTTTACAGTGAAAACTGCAGGAACTTCAAACCGGCACTAGGAAACAGACTGAGAAACCAGAGTAAAAGTTTCACCTGCAACCCGTTCCATTTGTGCTAGATGAAAGAACGTCTCTCCACATGCTCATTTCTGAGAGATAAGTGTGTGTGAATGCTGTCCTTCACCTAGCTTGTTGGGAACACAAAGTTTATCTTCAGTTGCAAACGCCACTCCATACATATATATGGGGAGGTACTAGCTCCAACTCGGTTTTACACTGAAAACTGCAGGAACTTCAAACCGGCACTAGGAAACAGACTGAGAAACCAGAGTAAAAGTTTCTCCTGCAACCCGTTCCTTTGTGCTAAATGAACGAACGTCTCTCCACATGCTCAGTTCTGAGAGATAAGTGTGTGTGAAAGCCGTGCTTCACCTAGCTTGTTGGGAACACAAAGTTTCTCTTCAGTTGCAATCTCCACTCCAAATATGTATATGGGGAGGTACTAGGGCCAACTCGATTTTATAGTGAAAATTGCAGGAACTTC
Organism: Camelus bactrianus; assembly: GCF_048773025.1. Lineage (NCBI taxonomy): Eukaryota > Metazoa > Chordata > Mammalia > Artiodactyla > Camelidae > Camelus > Camelus bactrianus. Next base: position 4,780,737 of record NC_133566.1, read on the forward strand.
AAACCGGCACTAGGAAACAGACTGAGAAACCAGAGTAAAAGTTTCTCCTGCAACACGTTCCCTTTGTGCTAGATGAACGAACGTCTCTCCACATGCTCAGGCCTGAGAGATAAGTGTGTTTGAAAGCCGTCCTTCACCTAGCTTGTTGGGAACACAAAGTTTCTCTTCAGTTGCAAACTCCACTCCATACATATATATGGGGAGGTACTAGCTCCAACTCGGTTTTACTTTGAAAACTGCAGGAATTTCAAACCGGCACTAGGAAACAGACTGAGAAACCAGAGTAAAATTTCTCCTGCAACCCGTTCCCTTTGTGCTAGATGAACGAACGTCTCTCCACATGCTCAGTTCTGGGAGATATGTGTGTGTGAAAGCCGTCCTTCACCTAGCTTGTTGGGAACACAAAGTTTCTCTTCAGTTGCAAACACCGCTCCATACATATATATATGTGGTGGTACTAGCTCGAACTCGGTTTTACAGTGAAAATTGCAGGAACTTCAAACTGGCACTAGGAAACAGACTGAGAAACCAGAGTAAAAGTTTTTCCTGCAACCCGTTCCATTGTGCTAGATGAACGAACGTCTCTCCACATGCTCAGTTCTGAGAGATAAGTGTGTGTGAAAGCCGTCCTTCACCTAGCTTGTTGGGAACACAAAGTTTCTCTTCAGTTGCAAACTCCACTCCATAAATATATATGGGGAGGTACTAGCTCCAACTCTATTTTACAGTGAAAACGGCAGGAACTTCAAACCGGCACTAGGAAACAGACTGAGAAACCAGACTAAAAGTTTCTCCTGCAACCCATTCCCTTTGTGCTAGATGAACGAACGTCTCTCCACATGCTCAGTTCTGAGAGATAATTGTGTGTGAAAGCCGTCCTTCACCTAGCTTGTTGGGAACACAAAGTTTCTCTTCAGTTGCAAACTCCACTCCATACATATATATGGTGATGTACTAAATCCAACTCGGTTTTACAGTGAAAACTGCAGGAACTTCAAACCGGCACTAGGAAACAGACTGAGAAAATAGAGTAAAAGTTTCTCCTGCAACCCGTTCCCTTTGTGCTAGATGAATGAACATATCTCCACATGCTCAATTCTGAGAGATAAGTGTGTGTGAAAGCCTTCCTTCACCTAGCTTGTTGGGAACAAAAGTTTCTCCTCAGTTGCAAACTCCACTCCATACATATATATGGGGAGGTACTAGCTCCAACTCTGTTTTACAGTGAAAACTGCAGGAACTTGAAACCGGCACTAGGAAACAGACTGAGAAACCAGAGTAAAAGTTTCTCCTGCAAACCGTTCCCTTTGTGCTAGATGAACGAACGTCTCTCCACATGCTCATTTCTGAGAGAAAAGTGTGTGTGAAAGCCGTTCTTCACCTAGCTTGTTGGGAACACAAAGTTTCTCTTAAGTTGCAAACTCCACTCCATACATATATATGGGGAGGTATTAGCTCCAACTCGGTTTTACAATGAAAACTGCAGGAACTTGAAACCGGCACTAGGAAACAGACTGAGAAACCAGAGTAAAAGTTTCTCCTGCAACCCATTCCCTTTTTGCGAGATGAACGAACGTCTCTCTACATGCTCAGCTCTGAGAGATAAGTGTGTGTGAAAGCCGTCCTTCACCTAGCTTGTTGGGAACACAAAGTTTCTCTTCAGTTGCAAACTCCAATCAATACATATATATGGGGAGGTACTAGCCCCAACTCGGTTTTACACTGAAAACTGCAGGAACTTCAAACCGGCACTAGGAAACAGACTGAGAAACAGAAGTAAAAGTTTCTCCTGCAACCCGTTCCCTTTGTGCTAGATGAACGAACGTCTCTCCACATGCTCAGTTCTGAGAGATAATTGTGTGTGAAAGCCGTCCTTCACCTAGCTTGTTGGGAACACAAAGTTTCTCTTCAGTTGCAAACACTACTCCATACATATATATGGGTAGGTACTAGCTCTAACTCGGTTTTACAGTGAAAACTGCAGGAACTTCAAACCGGCGCTAGGAAACAGACTGAGAAACCAGAGTAAAAGTTTCTCCTGCAAACCTTTCCCTTTGTGTTAGATGAACGAACGTCTCTCCACATGCTCATTGCTGAGAGATAAGTGTGTGTGAAAGCCGTCCTTCACCTAGCTTGTTGGGAACACAGTTTCTCTTTAGTTGCAACCTCCACTCCATACATATATATGGGGAGGTACTAGCTCCAACTCGGTTTTACAGTGAAAACTGCAGGAATTTCAAACCGGCACTAGGAAACAGACTAAGAAACCAGAGTAAAAGTTTCTCCTGCAACCAGTTCCCTTTGTGCTAGATGAACGAACGTCTCTCCACATGCTCAGTTCTGAGAGATAAGTGTGTGTGAAAGCCGTCCTTCAACTAGCTTGTTGGAAACACAAAGTTTCTCTTCAGTTGCAAACTCCACTCCATACATATATATGGGGAGGTACTAGCTCCATCTCGGTTTTACTGTGAAAACTGCAGGAACTTCAAACCGGCACTAGGAAACAGACTGAGAATCCAGAGTAAAAGTTTCTCCTGCAACCCGTTCCCTTTGTGCTAGATGAACGAACGTCTCTCCACATGCTCAGTGCTGAGAGATAATTGTGTGTGAAAGCCGTCCTTCACCTAGCTTGTTGGGAACACTAAGTTTCTCTTCAGTTGCAAAATCCAATCCATACATATATATATGTGGTGGTACTAGCTCCAAATCGGTTTTACACTGAAAACTGCAGGAACTTCAAACCGGCACTAGGAAACAGACTGAGAAACCAGAGTAAAAGTTTCTCCTGCAACCCGTTCCCTTTGTGCTAGAAGAACGAACGTCTCTCCACATGCTCAGTTCTGAGAGATAAGTGTGTGTGAAAGCCGTCCTTCACCTAGCTTGTTGGGAACACAAAGATTCTCTTCAGTTGCAAACTCCACTCCATACATATATATGGGGATTTACTAGCTCCAACACGGATTTACAGTGAAAACTGCAGGAACTTCAAACCGGCACTAGGAATCAGACTGAGAATCCAGAGTAAAAGTTTCTCCTGCAACCCGTTCCATTTGTGCTAGATGAAAGAACGTCTCTCCACATGCTCATTTCTGAGAGATAAGTGTGTGTGAAAGCTGTCCTTCACCTAGCTTGTTGGGAACACAAAGTTTATCTTCAGTTGCAAACGCCACTCCATACATATATATGGGGAGGTACTAGCTCCAACTCGGTTTTAAAGTGAAAACTGCAGGAACTTCATACCGGCACTAGGAAACAGACTGAGAAACCAGAGTAAAAGTTTCTCCTGCAACACGTTCCCTTTGTGCTAGATGAACGAACGTCTCTCCACATGCTCAGTTCTGAGAGATAATTGTGTGTGAAAGCCGTCCTTCACCTAGCTTGTTGGGAAAACAAAGTTTCTCTTCAGTTGCAAACTCTACTCCATACATATATATGGGGAGGTACTAGCTCCAACTCGGTTTTACAGTGAAAACTGCAGGAACTTCAAACCGGCACTAGGAAACAGACTGAGAAACCAGAGTAAAAGTTTCTCCTGCAAACCGTTCCCTTTGTGTTAGATGAACGAACGTCTCTCCACATGCTCAGTGCTGAGAGATAAGTGTGTGTGAAAGCCGTCCTTCACCTAGCTTGTTGGGAACACAGTTTCTCTTTAGTTGCAACCTCCACTCCATACATATATATGGGAAGGTACTAGCTCCAACTCGGTTTTACAGTGAAAACTGCAGGAAATTCAAACCGGCACTAGGAAACAGACTGAGAAACCAGAGTAAAAGTTTCTCCTGCAACCAGTTCCCTTTGTGCTAGATGAACGAACGTCTCTCCACATGCTCAGTTCTGAGAGATAAGTGTGTGTGAAAGCCGTCCTTCAACTAGCTTGTTGGAAACACAAAGTTTCTCTTCAGTTGCAAACTCCACTCCATACATATATATGGGGAGGTACTAGCTCCATCTCGGTTTTACTGTGAAAACTGCAGGAACTTCAAACCGGCACTAGGAAACAGACTGAGAATCCAGAGTAAATGTTACTCCTTCAACCCGTTCCCTGTGTGCTAGATGAACGAACGTCTCTCCACATGCTCAGTGCTGAGAGATAATTGTGTGTGAAAGCCGTCCTTCACCTAGCTTGTTGGGTGCACTAAGTTTCTCTTCAGTTGCAAACTCCAATCCATACATTTATATATGTGGTGGTACTAGCTCCAAATCGGTTTTACACTGAAAACTGCAGGATCTTCAAACCGGCACTAGGAAACAGACTGAGAAACCAGAGTAAAAGTTTCCCCTGCAACCCGTTCCCGTTGTGCTAGATGAACGAACGTCTCTCCACATGCTCAGTGCTGAGAGATAAGTGTGTGTGAAAGCCGCCCTTCACCTAGCTTTTTGGGAACACAAAGTTTCTCTCCAGTTGCAAACTCCACTCCATACATATATATGGGGAGGTACTAGTTCCAACTCGGTTTTACAGTGAAAACTGCAGGAACTTCAAACCGGCACTAGGAAACACACTGAGAAACCAGAGTAAAAGTTTCTCCTGCAACCCGTTCCCTTTGTGCTAGATGAACGAACGCCTCTCCACATGCTCAGTTCTGAGAGATAAGTGTGTGTGAAAACCGTCCTTCACCTAGCTTGTTGGGAACACAAAGTTTCTCTTCAGTTGCAAACTCTACTCCATACATATATATGGGGAGGTACTAGCTCCAACTCTGTTTTACAGTGAAAACTGCAGGAACTTCAAACCGGCACTAGGAAACAGACTGAGAAACCAGAGTAAAAGTTTCCCCTGCACCCCGTTCTCTTTGTGCTAGATGAACGAACGTCTCTCCACATGCTCAGTGCTGAAGAGATAAGTGTGTGTGAAAGCCGTACTTCACCTAGCTTGTTGGGAACACAAAGTTTCTCTTCAGTTGCAAACTCCACTCCATAAATATATATGGGGAGGTACTAGCTCCAACTCGATTTTACAGTGAAAAATGCAGGAACTTCAAACCGGCACTAGGAAACAGACTGAGAAACCAGAGTAAAAGTTTCTCCTGCAACCCATTCCCTTTGTGCTAGATGAACGAACGTCTCTCCACATGCTCAGTTCTGAGAGATAAGTGTGTGTGAAAGCCGTCCTTCACCTAGCTTGTTGGGAACACAAAGTTTCTCTTCAGTTGCAAACTCCAGTCCATACATATATATGGTGATGTACTAACTCCAACTCGGTTTTACAGTGAAAACTGCAGGAACTTCAAACCGGCACTAGGAAACAGACTGAGAAAATAGAGTAAAAGTTTCTCCTGCAACCCGTTCCCTTTGTGCTAGATGAATGAACGTCTCTCCACATGCTCAATTCTGAGAGGTAAGTGTGTGTGAATGCCGTCCTTCACCTAGCTTGTTGGGAAAAAAAGTTTCTCCTCAGTTGCAAACTCCACTCCATACATATATATGGGGAGGTACTAGCTCCAACACTGTTTTACAGTGAAAACTGCAGGAAATTCAAACCGGCACTAGGAAACAGACTGAGAAACCAGAGTAAAAGTTTCTCCTGCAACCCGTTCCCTTTGTGCTAGATGAACGAACGTCTCTCCACATGCTCATTTCTGAGAGAAAAGTGTGTGTGAAAGCCGTCCTTCACCTAGCTTGTTGGGAACACAAAGTTTCTCTTAAGTTGCAAACTCCACTCCATACATATATATGGGGAGGTATTAGCTCCAACTCGGTTTTACAGTGAAAACTGCAGGAACTTCAAACCGGCACTAGGAAACAGACTGAGAAACCAGAGTAAAAGTTTCTCCTGCAAACCATTCCCTTTTTGCGAGATGAACGAACGTCTCCCAACATGCTCAGTTCTGAGAGATAAGTGTGTGTGAAAGCCGTCCTTCACCTAGCTTGTTGGGAACACAAAGTTTCTCTTCAGTTGCAAACTCCACTCAATACATATATATGGGAGATACAAGCCCCAACTCGGTTTTACACTGAAAACTGCAGGAACTTCAAACCGGCACTAGGAAACAGACTGAGAAACAGAAGTAAAAGTTTCTCCTGCAACCCGTTCCCTTTGTGCTAGATGAATGAACGTCTCTCCACATGCTCAGTTCTGAGAGAAAATTGTGTGTGAAAGCCGTCCTTCACCTAGCTTGTTGGGAACACAAAGTTTCTCTTCAGTTGCAAACTCTACTCCATACATATATATGGGGAGGTACTAGCTCCAACTCGGTTTTACAGTGAAAACTGCAGGAACTTCAAACCGGCACTAGGAAACAGACTGAGAAACCAGAGTAAAAGTTTCTCCTGCAAACCGTTTCCTTTGTGTTAGATGAACGAACGTCTCTCCACATGCTCAGTGCTGAGAGATAATTGTGTGTGAAAGCCGTCCTTCACCTAGCTTGTTGGGTGCACTAAGTTTCTCTTCAGTTGCAAACTCCAATCCATACATATATATATGTGGTGGTACTAGCTCCAAATCGGTTTTACACTGAAAACTGCAGGAACTTCATACCGGCACTAGGAAACAGACTGAGAAACCAGAGTAAAAGTTTCTCCTGCAACCCGTTCCCTTTGTGCTAGATGAACGAACGTCTCTCCACATGCTCAGTGCTGAAAGATAAGTGTGTGTGAAAGCCGTCCTTCACCTAGCTTGTTGGGAATACAAAGTTTCTCTTCAGTTGCAAACTCCACTCCATACATATATATGGGGAGGTACTAGCTCCAACTAGGTTTTACAGTGAAAACTGCAGGAACTTCAAACCGGCACTGGGAAACAGACTGAGGAACCAGAGTAAAAGTTTCTCCAGCAACCCGTTCCCTTTGTGCTAGATGAACGAACGTCTCTCCACATGCTAAGTTCTGAGAAATAAGTGTGTGTGAAAACCGTCCTTCACCTAGCTTGTTGGGAACACAAAGTTTCTCTTCAGTTGCCAACTCCACTCCATACATATATATGGGGAGTTACTAGCTCCAACTCGGTTTTACAGTGAAAACTGCAGGAAATTCAAACCGGCACTAGGAAACAGACTGAGAAACCAGAGTAAAAGTTTCTCCTGCAACCCGTTCCCTTTGTGCTAGATGAACGAACGTCTCTCCTCATGCTAAGTGCTGAGAGATAAGTGTGTGTGAAAGCCGTCCTACACCTAGCTTGTTGGGAACACAAAGTTTCTCTTCAGTTGCAAACTCCACTCCATACATATATATGGGGAGGTACAAGCTCCAACTCGGTTTTACAGTGAAAACTGCAGGAACTTCAAACCGGCACTAGGAAACAGACTGAGAAACCAGAGTAAAAGTTTCTCCTGCAACCCGTTCCCGTTGTGCTAGATGAACGAACGTCTCTCCACATGCTCAGTGCTGAGAGATAAGTGTGTGTGAAAGCCGTCCTTCACCTAGCTTTTTGGGAACACAAAGTTTCTCTCCAGTTGCAAACTCCACTCCATACATATATAGGGGGAGGTACTAGTTCCAACTCGGTTTTACAGTGAAAACTGCAGGAACTTCAAACCGGCACTAGGAAACACACTGAGAAACCAGAGTAAAAGTTTCTCCTGCAACCGGTTCCCTTTGTGCTAGATGAACGAACGTCTCTCCACATGCTCAGTTCTGAGAGATAAGTGTGTGTGAAAACCGTCCTTCACCTAGCTTGTTGGGAACACAAAGTTTCTCTTCAGTTGCAAACTCTACTCCATACATATATATGGGGTGGTACTAGCTCCAACTCTGATTTACAGTGAAAACTGCAGGAACTTCAAACCGGCACTAGGAAACAGACTGAGAAACCAGAGTAAAAGTTTCCCCTGCACCCCGTTCTCTTTGTGCTAGATGAACGAACGTCTCTCCACATGCTCAGTGCTGAAGAGATAAGTGTGTGTGAAAGCCGTCCTTCACCTAGCTTGTTGGGAACACAAAGTTTCTCTTCAGTTGCAGACTCCACTCCATACATATATATGGGAAGGTACTAGCTCCAACTCGGTTTTACAGTGAAAAGTGCAGGAACTTCAAACCGGCACTAGGAAACAGACTGAGAAACCAGAGTAAAAGTTTCCCCTGCAACCCGTTCCCTTTGTGCTAGATGAACGAACGTCTCTCCACATGCTCAGTTCTGAGAGATAAGTGTGTGTGAAAGCCGTCCTTCACCTAGCTTGTTGGGAACACAAAGTTTCTCTTCAGTTGCAAACTCCACTCCATACATTTATATGGGGAGGTACTAGCTCCAACTCTGTTTTACAGTGAAAACTGTAGGAACTTCAAACCGGCACTAGGAAACAGACTGAGAAACCAGAGTAAAAGTTTCTCCTGCAACCCGTTCCCTTTGTGCTAGATGAACGAACGTCTCTCCACATGTTCAGTGCTGAGAGATAAGTGTGTGTGAAAGCCGTCCTTCAGTTGCAAACTCCAATCCATACATATATATGGGGAGGTACTAGCTCCAACTCGGTTTTACTGTGAAAACTGCAGGAACTTCAAACCGGCACTAGGAAACAGACTGAGAAACCAGAGTAAAAGTTTCTCCTGCAACCCGTTCCCTTTGTGCTAGATGAATGAACGTCTCTCCACATGCTCAATTCTGAGAGATAAGTGTGTGTGAAAGCCATCCTTCACATAGATTGTTGGGAACACAAAGTTTCTCTTCAGTTGCAAACTCCACTCCATACATATATATGGGGAGGTACTAGCTCCAACTCGGTTTTACAGTGAAAACTGCAGGAACTTCAAACCGGCACTAGGAAACAGACTGAGAAACCAGAGTAAAAGTTTCTCCTGCAACACGTTCCCTTTGTGCTAGTTGAACGAACGTCTCTCCACATGCTCAGTTCTGAGAGATAAGTGTGTGTGAAAGCCGTCCTTCACCTAGCTTGTTGGGAACACAAAGTTTCTCTTCAGTTGCAAACTCCACTCCATACATATATATGGGGAGGTACTAGCTTCAACTCGGTTTTACACTGAAAACTGCAGGAACTTCAAACCGGCACTAGGAAACAGACTGAGAAACCAGAGTAAAAGTTTCTCCTGCAACCCGTTCCCCTTGTGCTAGATGAACGAACGTCTCTCCACATGCTCAGTGCTGAGAGATAAGTGAGTGTGAAAGCCGTCCTTCACATAGCTTGTTGGGAACACAAAGTTTCTCTTCAGTTGCAAACTCCACTCCATACATATATATGGGGAGGTACTAGCTCCAACTCGGTTTTACAGTGAAAACTGCAGGAACTTCAAACCGGCACTAGGAAACAGACTGAGAAACCAGAGTAAAAGTTTCTCCTGCAAACCGTTCCCTTTGTGCTAGATGAACGAACGTCTCTCCACATGCTCAGTGCTGAGAGATAAGTGTGTGTGAAAGCCGTCCTTCACCTAGCTTGTTGGGAACACAAAGTTTCTCTTCAATTGCAAACTCCACTCCATACATATATATGGGGAGGTACTAGCTCCAACTCAGTTTTACAGTGAAAACTGCAGGAACTTCAAACCGGCACTAGGAAACAGACTGAGAAACCAGAGTAAAAGTTTCTCCTGCAACCCGTTCCCTTTGTGCTAGATGAACGAACGTGTCTCCACATGCTCAGTGCTGAGACATAAGTGTGTGTGAAAGCCGTCCTTCACCTAGTTTGTTGGGAACACAAAGTTTCTCTTCAATTGCAAACTCCACTCCATACATATATATGGGGAGGTACTAGCTCCAACTCAGTTTTACAGTGAAAACTGCAGGAACTTCAAACCGGCACTAGGAAACAGACTGAGAAACCAGAGTTAAAGTTTCTCCTGCAACCCGTTCCCTTTGTGCTAGATGAACGAACGTCTCTCCACATGCTAAGTTCTGAGAGATAAGTGTGTGTGAAAACCGTCCTTCACCTAGCTTGTTGGGAACACAAAGTTTCTCTTCAGTTGCCAACTCCACTCCATACATATATATGGGGAGTTACTAGCTCCAACTCGGTTTTACAGTGAAAACTGCAGGAAATACAAACCGGCACTAGGAAACAGACTGAGAAACCAGAGTAAAAGTTTCTCCTGCAACCCGTTCCCTTTGTGCTAGATGAACGAACGTCTCTCCTCATGCTCAGTGCTGAGAGATAACTGTGTGTGAAAGCCGTCCTTCACCTAGCTTGTTGGGAACACAAAGTTTCTCTTCAGTTGCAAACTCCACTCCATACATATATATGGGGAGGTACTAGCTCCAACTCGGTTTTACAGTGAAAACTGCAGGAAATTCAAACCGGCACTAGGAAACAGACTGAGAAACCAGAGTAAAAGTTTCTCCTGCAACCCGTTCCCGTTGTGCTAGATGAACGAACGTCTCTCCACATGCTCAGTGCTGAGAGATAAGTGTGTGTGAAAGCCGTCCTTCACCTAGCTTTTTGGGAACACAAAGTTTCTCTCCAGTTGCAAACTCCACTCCATACATATATATGGGGAGGTACTAGTTCCAACTCGGTTTTACAGTGAAAACTGCAGGAACTTCAAACCGGCACTAGGAAACAGACTGAGAAACCAGAGTAAAAGTTTCTCCTGCAACCCGTTCCCTTTGTGCTAGATGAACGAACGTCTCTCCACATGCTCAGTTCTGAGAGATAATTGTGTGTGAAAACCGTCCTTCACCTAGCTTGTTGGGAACACAAAGTTTCTCTTCAGTTGCAAACTCCACTCCATACATATATATGGGGAGGTACTAGCTCCAACTCGGTTTTACAGTGAAAACTGCAGGAACTTCAAACCGGCACTAGGAAACAGACTGAGAAACCAGAGTAAAAGTTTCCCCTGCACCCCGTTCTCTTTGTGCTAGATGAACGAACGTCTCTCCACATGCTCAGTGCTGAGAGATAAGTGTGTGTGAAAGCCGTCCTTCACCTAGCTTTTTGGGAACACAAAGTTTCTCTCCAGTTGCAAACTCCACTCCATACATATATATGGGGAGGTACTAGTTCCAACTCGGTTTTACAGTGAAAACTGCAGGAACTTCAAACCGGCACTAGGAAACAGACTGAGAAACCAGAGTAAAAGTTTCTCCTGCAAGCCGTTCCCTTTGTGCTAGATGAACGAACGTCTCTCCACATGCTCAGTTCTGAGAGATAAGTGTGTGTGAAAGCCGTCCTTCAGTTGCAAACTCCAATCCTTACATATATATGGGGAGGTACTAGCTCCAACTCTGTTTTACAGTGAAAACTGCAGGAACTTCAAACCGGCACTAGGAAACAGACTGAGAAACCAGAGTAAAAGTTTCCCCTGCACCCCGTTCTCTTTGTGCTAGATGAACGAACGCCTCTCCACATGCTCAGTGCTGAAGTGATAAGTGTGTGTGAAAGCCGTCCTTCACCTAGCTTGTTGGGAACACAAAGTTTCTCTTCAGTTGCAAACTCCACTCCATACATATATATGGGGAAGTACTAGCTCCAACTCGGTTTTACAGTGAAACTGCAGGAACTTCAAACCGGCACTAGGAAACAGACTGAGAAACCAGAGTAAAAGTTTCTCCTGCAACCCGTTCCCTTTTTGCTAGATGAATGAACGTCTCTCCACATGCTCAATTCTGAGAGATAAGTGTGTGTGAAAGCCGTCCTTCACCTAGATTTTTGGGAACACAAAGTTTCTCTTCAGTTGCAAACTCCACTCCATACATATATATGGGGAGGTACTAGCTCCAACTCGGTTTTACAGTGAAAACTGCAGGAACTTCAAACCGGCACTAGGAAACACACTGAGAAACCAGAGTAAAAGTTTCTCCTGCAACCCGTTCCCTTTGTGCTAGTTGAACGAACGTCTCTTCACATGCTCAGTTCTGAGAGATAAGTGTGTGTGAAAGCCGTCCTTCACCTAGCTTGTTGGGAACACAAAGTTTCTCTTCAGTTGCAAACTCCACTCCATACATATATATGGGGAGGTACTAGCTCCAACTCGGTTTTACACTGAAAACTGCAGGAACTTCAAACCGGCACTAGGAAACAGACTGAGAAACCAGAGTAAAAGTTTCTCCTGCAACCCGTTCCCCTTGTGCTAGATGAACGAACGTCTCTCCACATGCTCAGTGCTGAGAGATAAGTGAGTGTGAAAGCCGTCCTTCACCTAGCTTGTTGGGAACACAAAGTTTCTCTTCAGTTGCAAACTCCACTCCATACATATATATGGGGAGGTACTAGCTCCAACTCGGTTTTACAGTGAAAACTGCAGGAACTTCAAACCGGCACTAGGAAACAGACTGAGAAACCAGAGTAAAAGTTTCTCCTGCAACCCGTTCCCTTTGTGCTAGATGAACGAACGTCTCTCCACATGCTCAGTGCTGAGAGATAAGTGTGTGTGAAAGCCGTCCTTCACCTAGCTTGTTGGGAACACAAAGTTTCTCTTCAATTGCAAACTCCACTCCATACATATATATGGGGAGGTACTAGCTCCAACTCAGTTTTACAGTGAAAACTGCAGGAACTTCAAACCGGCACTAGGAAACCAACTGAGAAACCAGAGTAAAAGTTTCTCCTGCAACCCGTTCCCTTTGTGCTAGATGAACGAATGTCTCTCCACATGCTCAGTGCTGAGAGATAAGTGTGTGTGAAAGCCGTCCTTCACCTAGCTTGTTGGGAACACAAAGTTTCTCTTCAATTGCAAACTCCACTCCATACATATATATGGGGAGGTACTAGCTCCAACTCAGTTTTACAGTGAAAACTGCAGGAACTTCAAACCGGCACTAGGAAACAGACTGAGAAACCAGAGGAAAAGTTTCTCCTGCAACCCGTTCCATTTGTGCTAGATGAACGAACGTCTCTCCACATGTTCAGGTCTGAGAGATAAGTGTGTGTGAAAGCCGTCCTTCACCTAGCTTGTTGGGAACACAAAGTTTCTCTTCAGTTGCGAAATCCACTCCATACATACATATGGGGATGTACTAGCTCCAACTCAGTTTTAGAGTGAAAACTGCAGGAACTTCAAACCGGCACTAGGAAACAGACTGAGAAACCAGAGTAAAAGTTTCTCCTGCAAACCGTTCCATTTGTGCTAGATGAACGAACGTCTCTCCACATGCTCAGTGCTGAGAGATAAGTGTGTGTGAAAGCCGTCCTTCACCTAGCTTGTTGGGAACACAAAGTTTCTCTTCAGTTGCAAACTCCACTCCATACATATATATGGGGAGGTACTAGCTCCAACTCGGTTTTACAGTGAAAACTGCAGGAACTTCAAACCGGCACTAGGAAACAGACTGAGAAACCAGAGTAAAAGTTTCTCCTGCAACCCGTTCCCTTTGTGCTAGATGAACGAACGTCTCTCCACATGCTAAGTTCTGAGAGATAAGTGTGTGTGAAAACCGTCCTTCACCTAGCTTGTTGGGAACACAAATTTTCTCTTCAGTTGCCAACTCCACTCCATACATATATATGGGGAGGTAAAAGCTCCAACTCGGTTTTACAGTGAAAACTGCAGGAAATTCAAACCGGCACTAGGAAACAGACTGAGAAACCAGAGTAAAAGTTTCTCCTGCAACCCGTTCCCTTTGTGCTAGATGAACGAACGTCTCTCCTCATGTTCAGTGCTGAGAGATAAGTGTGTGTGAAAGCCGTCCTTCACCTAGCTTGTTGGGAACACAAAGTTTCTCTTCAGTTGCAAACTCCACTCCATACATATATATGGGGAGGTACAAGCTCCAACTCGGTTTTATAGTGAAAACTGCAGGAACTTCAAACCGGCACTAGGAAACAGACTGAGAAACCAGAGTAAAAGTTTCTCCTGCAACCCGTTCCCGTTGTGCTAGATGAACGAACGTCTCTCCACATGCTCAGTGCTGAGAGATATGTGTGTGTGAAAGCCGTCCTTCACCTAGCTTTTTGGGAACACAAAGTTTCTCTCCAGTTGCAAACTCCACTCCATACATATATATGGGGAGGTACTAGTTCCAACTCGGTTTTACAGTGAAAACTGCAGGAACTTCAAACCGGGACTAGGAAACAGACTGAGAAACCAGAGTAAAAGTTTCTCCTGCAACCCGTTCCCTTTGTGCTAGATGAACGAACGTCTCTCCACATGCTCAGTTCTGAGAGATAAGTGTGTGTGAAAACCGTCCTTCACCTAGCTTGTTGGGAACACAAAGTTTCTCTTCAGTTGCAAACTCCATTCCATACATATATATGGGGAGGTACTAGCTCCAACTCTGTTTTACAGTGAAAACTGCAGGAACTTCAAACCGGCACTAGGAAACAGACTGAGAAACCAGAGTAAAAGTTTCCCCTGCACCCCGTTCTCTTTGTGCTAGATGAACGAACGTCTCTCCACATGCTCAGTGCTGAAGAGATAAGTGTGTGTGAAAGCCGTCCTTCACCTAGCTTGTTGGGAACACAAAGTTTCTCTTCAGTTGCAAACTCCACTCCATACATATATATGGGGAGGTACTAGCTCCAACTCGGTTTTACAGTGAAAACTGCAGGAACTTCAAACCGGCACTAGGAAACAGACTGAGAAACCAGAGTAAAAGTTTCTCCCGCAACCCGTTCCCTTTTTGCTAGATGAATGAACGTCTCTCCACATGCTCAATTCTGAGAGATAAGTGTGTGTGAAAGCCGTCCTTCACCTAGATTGTAGGGAACACAAAGTTTCTCTTCAGTTGCAAACTCCACTCCATACATATATATGGGGTGGTACTAGCTCCAACTCGGTTTTACAGTGAAAACTGCAGGAACTTCAAACCGGCACTAGGAAACAGACTGAGAAACCAGAGTAAAAGTTTCTCCTGCAACCCGTTCCCCTTGTGCTAGATGAACGAACGTCTCTCCACATGCTCAGTGCTGAGAGATAAGTGAGTGTGAAAGCCGTCCTTCACCTAGCTTGTTGGGAACACAAAGTTTCTCTTCAGTTGCAAACTCCACTCCATACATATATATGGGGAGGTACTAGCTCCAACTCGGTTTTACAGTGAAAACTGCAGGAACTTCAAACCGGCACTCGGAAACAGACTGAGAAACCAGAGTAAAAGTTTCTCCTGCAACCCGTTCCTTTTGTGCTAGATGAACGAACGTCTCTCCACATGCTCAGTGCTAAGAGATAATTGTGTGTGAACGCCATCCTTCACCTAGCTTGTTGGGAACACAAAGTTTCTCTTCAATTGCAAACTCCACTCCATACATATATATGGGGAGGTACTAGCTCCAACTCAGTTTTACAGTGAAAACTGCAGGAACTTCAAACCGGCACTAGGAAACAGACTGAGAAACCAGAGTAAAAGTTACTCCTGCAACCCGTTCCCTTTGTGCTAGATGATCGAATGTCTCTCCACATGCTCAGTGCTGAGAGATAAGTGTGTGTGAAAGCCGTCCTTCACCTAGCTTGTTGGGAACACAAAGTTTCTCTTCAATTGCAAACTCCACTCCATAAATATATATATGGGGAGGTACTAGCTCCAACTCAATTTTACAGTGAAAACTGCAGGAACTTCAAACCGGCACTAGGAAACAGACTGAGAAACCAGAGGAAAAGTTTCTCCTGCAACCGGTTCCCTTTGTGCTAGATGAACGAACGTCTCTCCACAGGCTAAGTTCTGAGAGATAAGTGTGTGTGAAA
This sequence comes from Camelus bactrianus, assembly GCF_048773025.1. Taxonomy (NCBI): domain Eukaryota; kingdom Metazoa; phylum Chordata; class Mammalia; order Artiodactyla; family Camelidae; genus Camelus; species Camelus bactrianus. The sequence goes on from NC_133566.1 coordinate 4,796,238, forward strand.
GCCGTCCTTCACCTAGCTTGTTGGGAACACAAAGTTTCTCTTCAGTTGCCAACTCCACTCCATACATATATATGGGGAGTTACTAGCTCCAACTCGGTTTTACAGTGAAAACTGCAGGAAATTCAAACCGGCACTAGGAAACATACTGAGAAACCAGAGTAAAAGTTTCTCCTGCAACCCGTTCCCTTTGTGCTAGATGAACGAACGTCTCTCCTCATGCTCAGTGCTGAGAGATAAGTGTGTGTGAAAGACGTCCTTAACCTAGCTTGTTGGGAACACAAAGTTTCTCTTCAGTTGCAAACTCCACTCCATACATATATATGGGGAGGTACAAGCTCCAACTCGGTTTTACAGTGAAAACTGCAGGAACTTCAAACCGGCACTAGGAAACAGACTGAGAAACCAGAGTAAAAGTTTCTCCTGCAACCCGTTCCCGTTGTGCTAGATGAACGAACGTCTCTCCACATGCTCAGTGCTGAGAGATAAGTGTGTGTGAAAGCCGTCCTTCACCTAGTTTTTTGGGAACACAAAGTTTCTCTCCAGTTGCAAACTCCACTCCATGCATATATATGGGGAGGTACTAGTTCCAACTCGGTTTTACAGTGAAAACTGCAGGAACTTCAAACCGGCACTAGGAAACAGACTGAGAAACCAGAGTAAAAGTTTCTCCTGCAACCCGTTCCCTTTGTGCTAGATGAACGAACGTCTCTCCACATGCTCAGTTCTGAGAGATAAGTGTGTGTGAAAACCGTCCTTCACCTAGCTTGTTGGGAACACAAAGTTTCTCTTCAGTTGCAAACTCCACTCCATACATATATATGGGGAGGTACTAGCTCCAACTCTGTTTTACAGTGAAAACTGCAGGAACTTCAAACCGGCACTAGGAAACAGACTGAGAAACCAGAGTAAAAGTTTCCCCTGCACCCCGTTCTCTTTGTGCTAGATGAACGAACGTCTCTCCACATGCTCAGTGCTGAAGAGATAAGTGTGTGTGAAAGCCGTCCTTCACCTAGCTTGTTGGGAACACAAAGTTTCTCTTCAGTTGCAAACTCCACTCCATACATATATATGGGGAGGTACTAGCTCCAACTCGGTTTTACAGTGAAAAGTGCAGGAACTTCAAAACGGCACTAGGAAACAGACTGAGAAACCAGAGTAAAAGTTTCTCCTGCAACCCGTTCCCTTTGTGCTAGATGAACGAACGTCTCTCCACATGCTCAGTTCTGAGAGATAAGTGTGTGTGAAAGCCGTCCTTCACCTTGATTGTTGGGAACACAAAGTTTCTCTTCAGTTGCAAACTCCAATCCATACATATATATGGGGAGGTACTAGCTCCAACTCTGTTTTACAGTGAAAACTGTAGGAACTTCAAACCGGCACTAGGAAACAGACTGAGAAACCAGAGTAAAAGTTTCTCCTGCAACCCGTTCCCTTTGTGCTAGATGAACGAACGTCTCTCCACATGCTCAGTCCTGAGAGATAAGTGTGTGTGAAAGCCGTCCTTCAGTTGCAAACTCCAATCCATACATATATATGGGGAGGTACTAGCTCCAACTCGGTTTTACAGTGAAAACTGCAGGAACTTCAAACCGGCACTAGGAAACAGACTGAGAAACCAGAGTAAATGTTTCTCCTGCAAACCGTTCCCTTTGTGCTAGATGAAAGAACGTCTCTCCACATGCTCAGTGCTGAGAGATAAGTGTGTGTTAAAGCCGTCCTTCACCTAGCTTGTTGGGAACACAAAGTTTCTCTTCAGTTGCAAACTCCACTCCATACATATATATGGGGAGGTACTAGCTCCAACTCGGTTTTACAGTGAAAACTGCAGGAACTTCAAACCGGCACTAGGAAACAGACTGTGAAACCAGAGTAAAAGTTTCTCCTGCAACCCGTTCCCTTTTTGCTAGATGAATGAAAGTCTCTCCACATGCTCAATTCTGAGAGATAAGTGTGTGTGAAAGCCGTCCTTCACCTAGCTGGTTGGGACACAAAGTTTCTCTTCAGTTGCAAACTCCACTCCATACATATATATGGGGAGGTACTAGCTCCAACTCGGTTTTACAGTGAAAACTGCAGGAACTTCAAACCGGCACTAGGAAACAGACTGAGAAACCAGAGTAAAAGTTTCTCCTGAAAACCGTTCCCTTTGTGCTAGATGAACGAACGTCTCTACACATGCTCAGTTCTGAGAGATAAGTGTGTGTGAAAGCCGTCCTTCACCTAGCTTGTTGGGAACACAAAGTTTCTCTTCACTTGCAAACTCCACTCCATATATATATATGGGGACATACTAGCTCCAAATCTCTTTTACAGCGAAAACTGCAGGAACTTCAAACCGGCACTAGGAAACAGACTGAGAAACCAGAGTAAAAGTTTCTCCTGCAACCCGTTCCCGTTGTGCTAGATGAACGAACGTCTCTCCACATGCTCAGTGCTGAGAGATAAGTGTGTGTGAAAGCCGTCCTTCACCTAGCTTGTTGGGAACACAAAGTTTCTCTTCAATTGCAAACTCCACTCCATACATATATATGGGGAGGTACTAGCTCCAACTCAGTTTTACAGTGAAAACTGCAGGAACTTCAAACCGGCACTAGGAAACAGACTGAGAAACCAGAGTAAAAGTATCTCCTGCAACCCGTTCCCTTTGTGCTAGATGAACGAATGTCTCTCCACATGCTCAGTGCTGAGAGATAAGTGTGTGTGAAAGCCGTCCTTAACCTAGCTTGTTGGGAACACAAAGTTTCTCTTCAATTGCAAACTCCACTCCATACATATATATGGGGAGGTACTGGCTCCAACTCAGTTTTACAGTGAAAACTGCAGGAACTTCAAACCGGCACTAGGAAACAGACTGAGAAACCAGAGTAAAAGTTTCTCCTGCAAACCGTTCCCTTTGTGCTAGATGAACGAACGTCTCTCCACATGCTAAGTTCTGAGAGATAAGTGGGTGTGAAAACCGTCCTTCACCAAGCTTGTTGGGAACACAAAGTTTCTCTTCAGTTGCCAACTCCACTCCATACATATATATGGGGAGTTACTAGCTCCAACTCGGTTTTACAGTGAAAACTGCAGGAAATTCAAACCGGCACTAGGAAACATACTGAGAAACCAGAGTAAAATTTCTCCTGCAACCCGTTTCCTTTGTGCTAGATGAACGAACGTCTCTCCTCATGCTCAGTGCTGAGAGATAAGTGTGTGTGAAACCCGTCCTTCACCTAGCTTGTTGGGAACACAAAGTTTCTCTTCAGTTGCAAACTCCACTCCATACATATATATGGGGAGGTTCAAGCTCCAACTCGGTTTTACAGTGAAAACTGCAGCAACTTCAAACCGGCACTAGGAAACAGACTGAGAAACCAGAGTAAAAGTTTCTCCTGCAACACGTTCCCGTTGTGCTAGATGAACGAACGTCTCTTCACATGCTCAGTGCTGAGAGATAAGTGTGTGTGAAAGCCGTCCTTCACCTAGCTTTTTGGGAACACAAAGTTTCTCTCCAGTTTCAAACTCCACTCCATACATATATATGGGGAGGTACTAGTTCCAAATCGGTTTTACAGTGAAAACTGCAGGAACTTCAAACCGGCACTAGGAAACAGACTGAGAAACCAGAGTAAAAGTTTTTCCTGCAACCCGTTCCCTTTGTGCTAGATGAACGAACGTCTCTCCACATGCTCAGTTCTGAGAGATAAGTGTGTGTGAAAACCGTCCTTCACCTAGCTTGTTGGGAACACAAAGTTTCTCTTCAGTTGCAAACTCCACTCCATACATATATATGGGGAGGTACTAGCTCCAACTCGGTTTTACAGTGAAAACTGCAGGAACTTCAAACCGGCACTAGGAAACAGACTGAGAAACCAGAGTAAAAGTTTCTCCTGCAACCCGTTCCCTTTGTGCTAGATGAACGAACGTCTCTCCACATGCTCAGTTCTGAGAGATAAGAGTGTGTGAAAGCCGTCCTTCACCTAGATTGTTGGGAACACAAAGTTTCTCTTCTGTTGCAAACTCCACTCCATACATATATATGGGGAGGTACTAGCTCCAACTCTGTTTTACAGTGAAAACTGTAGGAACTTCAAACCGGCACTAGGAAACAGACTGAGAAACCAGAGTAAAAGTTTCTCCTGCAAACCGTTCCCTTTGTGCTAGATGAACGAACGTCTCTCCACATGCTCAGTGCTGAGAGATAAGTGTGTGTTAAAGCCGTCCTTCACCTAGCTTGTTGGGAACACAAAGTTTCTCTTCAGTTGCAAACCCCACTCCATACATATATATGGGGAGGTACTAGCTCCAACTCTGTTTTACAGTGAAAACTGCAGGAACTTCAAACCGGCACTAGGAAACAGACTGAGAAACCAGAGTAAAAGTTTCTCCTGCAACCCGTTCCCTTGTTGCTAGATGAATGAACGTCTCTCCACATGCTCAATTCTGAGAGATAATTGTGTGTGAAAGCCGTCCTTCACCTAGATTGTTGGGAACACAAAGTTTCTCTTCAGTTGCAAACTCCACTCCATACATATATATGGGGAGGTACTAGCTCCAACTCTGTTTTACAGTGAAAACTGCAGGAACTTCAAACTGGCACTAGGAAACAGACTGAGAAACCAGAGTAAAAGTTTCTCCTGCAACCCGTTCCCTTTGTGCTAGATGAACGAACGTCTCTCCACATGTTCAGGTCTGAGAGATTATTGTGTGTGAAAGCCGTCCTTCACCTAGCTTGTTGGGAACACAAAGTTTCTCTTCACTTGCAAACTCCACTCCATACATATATATGGGGAGGTACTAGCTCCAACTCGGTTTTACAGTGAAAACTGCAGGAACTTCAAACCGGCATTATGAAACAGACTGAAAAACCAGAGTAAAAGTTTCTCCTGCCACCCGTTCCCTTTGTGCTAAATGAACGAACGTCTCTCCACATGCTCAGTTCTGAGAGATAAGTGTGTGTGAAATCCGTCCTTCAGCTAGCTTGTTGGGAACACAAAGTTTCTCCTCAGTTGCCAACTCCACTCCATACATATATATGGGGAGGTACAAGCTCCAACTCGGTTTTACAGTGAAAACTGCAGGAACTTCAAACCGGCACTAGGAAACAGACTGAGAAACCAGAGTAAAATTTTCTCCTGCAAACCGTTCCCTTTGTGCTAGATGAACGAACGTCTCTCCACATGCTCAGTTCTGAGAGATAAGTGTGTGTGAAAGCCGTCCTTCACCTAGCTTGTTGGGAACACAAAGTTTCTCTTCAGTTGCAAACTCCAATCCATACATATATATGGGGAGGTAAAAGCTCCAACTCGGTTTTACAGTGAAAACTGCAGGAACTTCAAACCGGAACTAGGAAACAGACTGAGAAACCAGAGTAAAAGTTTCCCTGCAACCCATTCCCTTTTTGCTAGATGAACGAACGTCTCTCCACATGCTCAGTGCTGAGAGATATGTGTGTGTGAAAGCCGTCCTTCACCTAGCTTGTTGGGAACACAAAGTTTCTCTTCAGTTGCAAACTCCACTCCATACATATATATGGGGAGGTACTAGCTCCAACTCTGTTTTACAGTGAAAACTGCAGGAAATTCAACCCGGCACTAGGAAACAGACTGAGAAATCAGAGTAAAATTTCTCCTGCAACCCGTTCCCTTTGTGCTAGATGAACGAACGTCTCTCCACATGCTCAGTGCTGAGAGAGAAGTTTGTGTGAAAGCCGTCCTTCACCTAGCTTGTTGGGAACACAAAGTTTCTCTTCAGTTGCAAACTCCACTCCCTACATATATATGGGGAGGTACAAGCTCCAACTCTGTTTTACAGTGAAAACTGCAGGAACTTCAAACCGGCACTACGAAATAGACTGAGAAACCAGAGTAAAAGTTTCCCTGCAAACCATTCCCTTTGTGCTAGATGAACGAACGTCTCTCAACATGCTCAGTGCTGAGAGATATGTGTGTGTGAAATCCGTCCTTCACCTAGCTGGTTGGGAACACAAAGTTTCTCTTCAGTTGCAAACTCCACTCCATACATATATATGGGGAGGTACTAGCTCCAACTCTGTTTTACAGTGAAAACTGCAGGAACTTCAACCCGGCACTAGGAAACAGACTGGGAAATCAGAGTAAAAGTTTCTCCTGCAACCCGTTCCCTTTGTGCTAGATGAACGAAAGTCTCTCCACATGCTCAGTGCTGAGAGATAAGTGTGTGTGAAAGCCGTCCTTCACCTAGCTTGTTGGGAACACAAAGTTTCTCTTCAGTTGCAAACTCCACTCCATACATATATATGGGGAGGTACTAGCTCCAACTCGGTTTTACAGTGAAAACTGCAGGAACTTCAAACCGGCACTAGGAAACAGACTGAGAAACCAGAGTAATAGTTTCTCCTGAAAACCGTTCCCTTTGTGCTAGATGAACGAACGTCTCTCCACATGCTCAGTGCTGAGAGATAAGTGTGTGTGAAAGGCGTCCTTCACCTAGCTGGTTGGGAACACAAAGTTTCTCTTCATTTGCAAACTCCATTCCTTACATATATATGGGGAGGTACAAGCTCCAACTGTGTTTTACAGTGAAAACTGCAGGAACTTCAAACCGGCACTAGGAAACAGACTGAGAAACCAGAGTAATAGTTTCTCCTGCCACCCGTTCCTTTGTGGTAGATGAACGAACGTCTCTCCACATGTTCAGGTCTGAGAAATAATTGTGTGTGAAGCCGTCCTTAACCTAGCTTGTTGGGAACACAAAGTTTCTCTTCAGTTGCAAACTCCACTCCATACATATATATGGGGAGGTACTAGCTCCAACTCGCTTTTACAGTGAAAACTGCAGGAATTTCAAACCGGCACTATGAAACAGACTGAGAAAACAGAGTAAATGTTTCTCCTGCAACCCGTTCCCTTTGTGCTAAATGAACGAACGACTCTCCACATGCTCAGTTCTGAGAGAAAAGTGTGTGAGAAAGACGTCCTTCACCTAGCTTGTTGGGAACACAAAGTTTCTCTTCAGTTGCAAACTCCAATCCATACATATATATATGGGGTGGTACTAGCTCCAACTCGGTTTTACAGTGAAAACTGCAGGAACTTCAAACCGGCACTAGGAAACAGACTGAGAAACCAGAGTAAAAGTTTCTCCTGCAACCCGTTCCATTGTGCTAGATGAACGAACGACTCTCCACATGCTCAGTTCTGAGAGATAATTGTGTGTGAAAGCCGTCCTTCACCTAGCTTGTTGGGAACACAAAGTTTCTCTTCAGTTGCAAACTCCACTCCATACATATATATGGGGAGGTACTAGCTCCAACTCGGTTTTACAGTGAAAACTGCAGGAACTTCAAACCGGCACTAAGAAGTAGACTGAGAAACCAGAGTAAAAGTTTCTCCTGCAACCCATTCCCTTTTTGCTAGATGAACGAATTTCTCTCCACATGCTCAGTTCTGAGAGATAAGTGTGTGTGAAAACCGTCCTTCACCTAGCTTGTTGGGAACACAAAGTTTCTCTTCAGTTGCAAACTCCACTCCATACATATATATGGGGAGGTACAAGCTCCAACTCGGTTTTACAGTGAAAACTGCAGGAACTTCAAACCGGCACTAGGAAACAGACTGAGAAACCAGAGTAAAAGTTTCTCCTGCAACCCGTTCCCGTTGTGCTAGATGAACGAACGTCTCTCCACATGCTCAGTGCTGAGAGATAAGTGTGTGTGAAAGCCGTCCTTCACCTAGCTTTTTGGGAACACAAAGTTTCTCTCCAGTTGCAAACTCCACTCCATACATATATACGGGGAGGTACTAGTTCCAACTCGGTTTTACAGTGAAAACTGCAGGAACTTCAAACCGGCACTAGGAAACAGACTGAGAAACCAGAGTAAAAGTTTTTCCTGCAACCCGTTCCCTTTGTGCTAGATGAACGAACGTCTCTCCACATGCTCAGTGCTAAGAGATATGTGTGTGTGAAAGCCGTCCTTCACCTAGCTTGTTGGGAACACAAAGTTTCTCTTCAATTGCAAACTCCACTCCATACATATATATGGGGAGGTACTAGCTCCAACTCAGTTTTACAGTGAAAACTGCAGGAACTTCAAACCGGCACTAGGAAACAGACTGAGAAACCAGAGTAAAAGTTTCTCCTGCAACCCGTTCCCTTTGGGCTAGATGAACGAATGTCTCTCCACATGCTCAGTGCTGAGAGATAAGTGTGTGTGAAAGCCGTCCTTCACCTAGCTTGTTGGGAACACAAAGTTCTCTTCAATTGCAAACTCCAATCCATACATATATATGGGGAGGTACTAGCTCCAACTCAGTTTTACAGTGAAAACTGCAGGAACTTCAAACCGGCACTAGGAAACAGACTGAGAAACCAGAGGAAAAGTTTCTCCTGCAACCCGTTCCCTTTGTGCTAGATGAACGAACGTCTCTCCACATGCTAAGTTCTGAGAGATAAGTGTGTGTGAAAACCGTCCTTCACCAAGCTTGTTGGGAACACAAAGTTTCTCTTCATTTGCCAACTCCACTCCATACATATATATGGGGAGTTACTAGCTCCAACTCTGTTTTACAGTGAAAACTGAAGGAAATTCAAACCGGCACTAGGAAACATACTGAGAAACCAGAGTAAAAGTTTCTCCTGCAAACCGTTCCCTTTTTGCTAGATGAACGAACGTCTCTCTTCATGCTCAGTGCTGAGAGATAAGTGTGTGTGAAAGCCGTCCTTCACCTAGCTTGTTGGGAACACAAAGTTTCTCTTCAGTTGCAAACTCCACTCCATACATATATATGGGGAGGTACAAGCTCCAACTCGGTTTTACAGTGAAAACTGCAGGAACTTCGAACCGGCACTAGGAAACAGACTGAGAAACCAGAGTAAAAGTTTCTCCTGCAACCCGTTCCCGTTGTGATAGATGAATGAACGTCTCTCCACATGCTCAGTGCTGAGAGATAAGTGTGTGTGAAAGCCGTCCTTCACCTAGCTTTTTGGGAACACAAAGTTTCTCTCCAGTTGCAAACTCCACTCCATACATATATATGGGGAGGTACTAGTTCCAACTCGGTTTTACAGTGAAAACTGCAGGAACTTCAAACCGGCACTAGGAAACAGACTGAGAAACCAGAGTAAAAGTTTCTCCTGCAACCCGTTCCCTTTGTGCTAGATGAACGAACGTCTCTCCACATGCTCAGTTCTGAGAGATAAGTGTGTGTGAAAACCGTCCTTCACCTAGCTTGTTGGGAACACAAAGTTTCTCTTCAGTTGCAAACTCCACTCCATACATATATATGGGGAGGTACAAGCTCCAACTCGGTTTTACAGTGAAAACTGCAGGAACTTCAAACCGGCACTAGGAAATAGACTGAGAAACCAGAGTAAAAGTTTCCCCTGCACCCCGTTCTCTTTGTGCTAGATGAACGAACGTCTCTCCACATGTTCAGTGCTGAAGAGATAAGTGTGTGTGAAAGCCGTCCTTCACATAGCTTGTTGGGAACACAAAGTTTCTCTTCAGTTGCAAACTCCACTCCATACATATATATGGGGAGGTACTAGCTCCAACTCGGTTTTACAGTGAAAAGTGCAGGAACTTCAAACCGGCACTAGGAAACAGACTGAGAAACCAGAGTAAAAGTTTCCCTGCAACCCGTTCCCTTTGTGCTAGATGAACGAACGTCTCTCCACATGCTCAGTTCTGAGAGATAAGAGTGTGTGAAAGCCGTCCTTCACCTAGATTGTTGGGAACACAAAGTTTCTCTTCATTTGCAAACTCCACTCCATACATATATATGGGTAGGTACTAGCTCCAACTCTGTTTTACAGTGAAAACTGTAGGAACTTCAAACCGGCACTAGGAAACAGACTGAGAAACCAGAGTAAAAGTTTCTCCTGCAACCCGTTCCCTTTGTGCTAGATGAACGAACGTCTCTCCACATGCTCAGTGCTGAGATATAAGTGTGTGTGAAAGCCGTCCTTCACCTAGCTTGTTGGGAACACAAAGTTTCTCTTCACTTGCAAACTCCACTCCATACATATATATGGGGACGTACTAGCTCCAACTCTCTTTTACAGTGAAAACTGCAGGAATTTCAAACCGGCACTATGAAACAGACTGAAAAACCAGAGTAAATGTTTCTCCTGACACCCGTTCCCTTTGTGCTACATGAACGAACGTCTCTCCACATGCTCAGTTCTGAGAGATAAGTGTGTGTGAAATCCGTCCTTCAGCTAGCTTGTTGGGAACACAAAGTTTCTCCTCAGTTGCCAACTCCACTCCATACATATATATGGGGAGGTACTAGCTCCAACTCGGTTTTACAGTGAAAACTGCAGGAACTTCAAACGGAACTAGGAAACAGACTGAGAAACCAGAGTAAAAGTTTCCCTGCAACCCATTCCCTTTTTGCTAGATGAACGAACGTCTCCCACATGCTCAGTGCTGAGAGATATGTGTGTGTGAAAGCCGTCCTTCACCTAGCTTGTTGGGAACACAAAGTTTCTCTTCAGTTGCAAACTCCACTCCATACATATATATGGGGAGGTACTAGCTCCAACTCTGTTTTACAGTGAAAACTGCAGGAACTTCAACCCGGCACTAGGAAACAGACTGAGAAATCAGAGTAAAATTTCTCCTTCATCCCGTTCCCTTTGTGCTAGATGAACGAACGTCTCTCCACATGCTCAGTGCTGAGAGATAAGTTTGTGTGAAAGCCGTCCTTCACCTAGCTTGTTGGGAACACAAAGTTTCTCTTCAGTTGCAAATTCCACTCCCTACATATATATGGGGGGTACAAGCTCCAACTCTGTTTTACAGAGAAAACTGCAGGAACTTCAAACCGGCACTAGGAAATAGACTGAGAAACCAGAGTAAAAGTTTCCCTGCAACCCATTCCCTTTGTGCTAGATGAACGAACGTCTCTCAACATGCTCAGTGCTGAGAGATATGTGTGTGTGAAATCCGTCCTTCACCTAGCTTGTTGGGAACACAAAGTTTCTCTTCAGTTGCAAACTCCACTCCATATATATATATGGGGAGGTACTAGCTCCAACTCTGTTTTACAGTGAAAACTGCAGGAACTTCAACCCGGCACTAGGAAACAGACTGAGAAATCAGAGTAAAAGTTTCTCCTGCAACCCTTTCCCTTTGTGCTAGATGAACGAAAGTCTCTCCACATGCTCAGTGCTGAGAGATAAGTGTGTGTGAAAGCCGTCCTTCACCTAACTTGTTGGGAACACAAAGTTTCTCTTCAGTTGCAAACTCCACTCCATACATATATATGGGGAGGTACTAGCTCCAACTCGGTTTTACAGTGAAAACTGCAGGAACTTCAAACCGGCACTAGGAAACAGACTGAGAAAGCAGAGTAATAGTTTCTCCTGAAAACCGTTCCCTTTGTGCTAGATGAACGAACGTCTCTCCACATGCTCAGTTCTGAGAGATAAGTGTGTGTGAAAGGCGTCCTTCACCTAGCTGGATGGGAACACAAAGTTTCTCTTCATTTGCAAACTCCATTCCTTACATATATATGGGGAGGTACAAGCTCCAACTGTGTTTTACAGTGAAAACTGCAGGAACTTCAAACTGGCACTAGGAAACAGACTGAGAAACCAGAGTAAAAGTTTCTCCTGCAACCCGTTCCCTTTGTGCTAGATGAACGAACGTCTCTCCACATGTTCAGTTCTGAGAGATAATTGTGTGTGAAGCCGTCCTTAACCTAGCTTGTTGGGAACACAAAGTTTCTCTTCAGTTGCAAACTCCACTCCATACATATATATGGGGAGGTACTAGCTCCAACTCGCTTTTACAGTGAAAACTGCAGGAATTTCAAACCGGCACTATGAAACAGACTGAGAAAACAGAGTAAATGTTTCTCCTGCTACCCGTTCCCTTTGTGCTAAATGAACGAACGACTCTCCACATGCTCAGTTCTGAGAGATAAGTGTGTGTGAAAGACGTCCTTCACCTAGCTTGTTGGGAACACAAAGTTTCTCTTCAGTTGCCAACTCCACTCCATACATATATATATGGGGTGGTACTAGCTCCAACTCGGTTTTACAGTGTAAACTGCAGGAACTTCAAACCGGCACTAGGAAACAGACTGAGAAACCAGAGTAAAAGTTTCTCCTGCAACCAGTTCCATTGTGCTAGATGAACGAACGACTCTCCACATGCTCAGTTCTGAGAGATAATTGTGTGTGAAAGCCGTCCTTCACCTAGCTTGTTGGGAACACAAAGTTTCTCTTCAATTGCAAACTCCACTCCATACATATATATGGGGAGGTACTAGCTCCAACTCAGTTTTACAGTGAAAACTGCAGGAAATTCAAACCGGCACTAGGAAACAGACTGAGAAACCAGAGTAAAAGTTTCTCCTGCAACCCGTTCCCTTTGGGCTAGATGAACGAATGTCTCTCCACATGCTCAGTGCTGAGAGATAAGTGTGTGTGAAAGCCGTCCTTCACCTAGCTTGTTGGGAACACAAAGTTTCTCTTCAATTGCAAACTCCACTCCATACATATATATGGGGAGGTACTAGCTCCAACTCAGTTTTACAGTGAAAACTGCAGGAACTTCAAACCGGCACTAGGAAACAGACTGAGAAACCAGAGGAAAAGTTTCTCCTGCAACCCGTTCCCTTTGTGCTAGATGAACGAACGTCTCTCCACATGCTAAGTTCTGAGAGATAAGTGTGTGTGAAAACCGTCCTTCACCAAGCTTGTTGGGAACACAAAGTTTCTCTTCAGTTGCCAACTCCACTCCATACATATATATGGGGAGTTACTAGCTCCAACTCGGTTTTACAGTGAAAACTGAAGGAAATTCAAACCGGCACTAGGAAACATACTGAGAAACCAGAGTAAAAGTTTCTCCTGCAAACCGTTCCCTTTGTGCTAGATGAACGAACGTCTCTCTTCATGCTCAGTGCTGAGAGATAAGTGTGTGTGAAAGCCGTCCTTCACCTAGCTTGTTGGGAACACAAAGTTTCTCTTCAGTTGCAAACTCCACTCCATACATATATATGGGGAGGTACAAGCTCCAACTCGGTTTTACAGTGAAAACTGCAGGAACTTCAAACCGGCACTAGGAAACAGACTGAGAAACCAGAGTAAAAGTTTCTCCTGCAACCCGTTCCCGTTGTGATAGATGAACGAACGTCTCTCCACATGCTCAGTGCTGAGAGATAAGTGTGTGTGAAAGCCGTCCTTCACCTAGCTTTTTGGGAACACAAAGTTTCTCTCCAGTTGCAAACTCCACTCCATACATATATATGGGGAGGTACTAGTTCCAACTCGGTTTTACAGTGAAAACTGCAGGAACTTCAAACCGGCACTAGGAAACAGACTGAGAAACCAGAGTAAAAGTTTCTCCTGCAACCCGTTCCCTTTGTGCTAGATGAACGAACGTCTCTCCACATGCTCAGTTCTGAGAGATAAGTGTGTGTGAAAACCGTCCTTCACCTAGCTTGTTGGGAACACAAAGTTTCTCTTCAGTTGCAAACTCCACTCCATACATATATATGGGGAGGTACTAGCTCCAACTCGGTTTTACAGTGAAAACTGCAGGAACTTCAAACCGGCACTAGGAAATAGACTGAGAAACCAGAGTAAAAGTTTCCCCTGCACCCCGTTCTCTTTGTGCTAGATGAAAGAACGTCTCTCCACATGTTCAGTGCTGAAGAGATAAGTGTGTGTGAAAGCCGTCCTTCACATAGCTTGTTGGGAACACAAAGTTTCTCTTCAGTTGCAAACTCCACTCCATACATATATATGGGGAGGTACTAGCTCCAACTCGGTTTTACAGTGAAAAGTGCAGGAAATTCAAACCGGCACTAGGAAACAGACTGAGAAACCAGAGTAAAAGTTTCCCTGCAACCCGTTCCCTTTGTGCTAGATGAACGAACGTCTCTCCACATGCTCAGTTCTGAGAGATAAGAGTGTGTGAAAGCCGTCCTTCACCTAGATTGTTGGGAACACAAAGTTTCTCTTCATTTGCAAACTCCACTCCATACATATATATGGGGAGGTACTAGCTCCAACTCTGTTTTACAGTGAAAACTGTAGGAACTTCAAACCGGCACTAGGAAACAGACTGAGAAACCAGAGTAAAAGTTTCTCCTGCAACCCGTTCCCTTTGTGCTAGATGAACGAACGTCTCTCCACATGCTCAGTGCTGAGATATAAGTGTGTGTGAAAGCCGTCCTTCACCTAGCTTGTTGGGAACACAAAGTTTCTCTTCACTTGCAAACTCCACTCCATACATATATATGGGGACGTACTAGCTCCAACTCTCTTTTACAGTGAAAACTGCAGGAATTTCAAACCGGCACTATGAAACAGACTGAAAAACCAGAGTAAAAGTTTCTCCTGACACCCGTTCCCTTTGTGCTACATGAACGAACGTCTCTCCACATGCTCAGTTCTGAGAGATAAGTGTGTGTGAAATCCGTCCTTCAGCTAGCTTGTTGGGAACACAAAGTTTCTCCTCAGTTGCCAACTCCACTCCATACATATATATGGGGAGGTACTAGCTCCAACTCGGTTTTACACTGAAAACTGCAGGAACTTCAAACGGAACTAGGAAACAGACTGAGAAACCAGAGTAAAAGTTTCCCTGCAACCCATTCCCTTTTTGCTAGATGAACGAACGTCTCTCCACATGCTCAGTGCTGAGAGATATGTGTGTGTGAAAGCCGTCCTTCACCTAGCTTGTTGGGAACACAAAGTTTCTCTTCAGTTGCAAACTCCACTCCATACATATATATGGGGAGGTACTAGCTCCAACTCTGTTTTACAGTGAAAACTGTAGGAACTTCAACCCGGCACTAGGAATCAGACTGAGAAATCAGAGTAAAATTTCACCTTCAACCCGTTCCCTTTGTGCTAGATGAACGAACGTCTCTCCACATGCTCAGTGCTGAGAGATAAGTTTGTGTGAAAGCCGTCCTTCACCTAGCTTGTTGGGAACACAAAGTTTCTCTTCAGTTGCAAATTCCACTCCCTACATATATATGGGGGGTACAAGCTCCAACTCTGTTTTACAGAGAAAACTGCAGGAACTTCAAACCGGCACTAGGAAATAGACTGAGAAACCAGAGTAAAAGTTTCCCTGCAACCCAATCCCTTTGTGCTAGATGAACGAACGTCTCTCAACATGCTCAGTGCTGAGAGATATGTGTGTGTGAAATCCGTCCTTCACCTAGCTTGTTGGGAACACAAAGTTTCTCTTCAGTTGCAAACTCCACTCCATACATATATATGGGGAGGTACTAGCTCCAACTCTGTTTTACAGTGAAAACTGCAGGAACTTCAACCCGGCACTAGGAAACAGACTGAGAAATCAGAGTAAAAGTTTCTCCTGCAACCCTTTCCCTTTGTGCTAGATGAACGAAAGTCTCTCCACATGCTCAGTGCTGAGAGATAAGTGTGTGTGAAAGCCGTCCTTCACCTAGCTTGTTGGGAACACAAAGTTTCTCTTCAGTTGCAAACTCCACTCCATACATATATATGGGGAGGTACTAGCTCCAACTCGGTTTTACAGTGAAAACTGCAGGAACTTCAAACCGGCACTAGGAAACAGACTGAGAAAGCAGAGTAATAGTTTGTCCTGAAAACCGTTCCCTTTGTGCTAGATGAACGAACGTCTCTCCACATGCTCAGTTCTGAGAGATAAGTGTGTGTGAAAGGCGTCCTTCACCTAGCTGGATGGGAACACAAAGTTTCTCTTCATTTGCAAACTCCATTCCTTACATATATATGGGGAGGTACAAGCTCCAAATGTGTTTTACAGTGAAAACTGCAGGAACTTCAAACTGGCACTAGGAAACAGACTGAGAAACCAGAGTAAAAGTTTCTCCTGCAACCCGTTCCCTTTGTGCTAGATGAACGAACGTCTCTCCACATGTTCAGTTCTGAGAGATAATTGTGTGTGAAGCCGTCCTTAACCTAGCTTGTTGGGAACACAAAGTTTCTCTTCAGTTGCAAACTCCACTCCATACATATATATGGGGAGGTACTAGCTCCAACTCGCTTTTACAGTGAAAACTGCAGGAATTTCAAACCGGCACTATGAAACAGACTGAGAAAACAGAGTAAATGTTTCTCCTGCAACCCGTTCCCTTTGTGCTAAATGAACGAACGACTCTCCACATGCTCAGTTCTGAGAGATAAGTGTGTGTGAAAGACGTCCTTCACCTAGCTTGTTGGGAACACAAAGTTTCTCTTCAGTTGCCAACTCCACTCCATACATATATATATGGGGTGGTACTAGCTCCAACTCGGTTTTACAGTGAAAACTGCAGGAACTTCAAACCGGCACTAGGAAACAGACTGAGAAACCAGAGTAAAAGTTTCTCCTGCAACCAGTTCCATTGTGCTAGATGAACGAACGACTCTCCACATGCTCAGTTCTGAGAGATAATTGTGTGTGAAAGCCGTCCTTCACCTAGCTTGTTGGGAACACAAAGTTTCTCTTCAGTTGCAAACTCCAAACCATACATATATATGGGGAGGTACTAGCTCCAACTCGGTTTTACAGTGAAAACTGCAGGAACTTCAAACCGGCACTAGGAAGTAGACTGAGAAACCAGAGTAAAAGTTTCTCCTGCAACCCATTCCCTTTTTGCTAGATGAACGAACGTCTCTCCACATGCTCAGTTCTGAGAGATAAGTGTGTGTGAAAGCCGTCCTTCAACTAGCTTGTTGGGAACACAAAGTTTCTCTTCAGTTGCAAACTCCACTCCATACCTATATATGGGGAGGTACAAGCCCCAACACAGTTTTACACTGAAAACTGCAGGAACTTCAAACCGGCACTAGGAAACAGACTGAGAAACCAGAGGAAAAGTTTCTCCTGCAACCCGATCCCTTTATGCTAGATGAACGAACGCCTCTCCACATGCTCAGTTCTGAGAGATAAGTGTGTGTGAAAGCCGTCCTTCACCTAGCTGGTTGGGAACACAAACTTTCTCTTCATTTGCAAACTCCAATCCATACATATATATGGGGAGGTACTAGCTCCAACTCTGTTTTACAGTGAAAACTGCAGGAACTTCAAACCGGCACTAGGAAACAGACTGAGAAACCAGAGTAAAGTTTTTCCTGCAACCCGTTCCCTTTGTGCTAGATGAACGAACGTCTCTCCACATGCTCAGTTCTGAGAGATAAATGTGTGTGAAAGCAGTCCTTCACCTAGCTTGTTGGTAACACAAAGTTTCTCTTCAGTTGCAAACTCCACTCCATACATATATATTGGGAGGTACTAGCTCCAACTCGTTTTTAACGTGAAAAATGCAGGAACTTCAAACCGGCACTAGGAAACAGACTGAGAAACCAGAGTAAAAGTTTCTCCTGCAACACGTTCCCTTTGTGCTAGATGAACGAACGTCTCTCCACATGCTCAGTTCTGAGAGATATGTGTGTGAAAGCCGTCCTTCAGCTATCTTGTTGGGAACACATATTTTCTCTTCAGTTGCAAACTCAACTCCATACATATATATATGGGGAGGTACTTGCTCCAACTCGGTTTTACACTGAAAACTGCAGAAAATTCAAACCAGCACTAGGAAACAAACTGAGAAACCAGAGTAAAAGTTTCTCCTGCAACCCGTTCCCTTTGTGCTAGATGAACGAACGCCTCTCCACATGCTCAGTTCTGAGAGATAAGTGTGTGTGAAAGCCGTCCTTCACCTAGCTGGTTGGGAACACAAAGTTACTCTTCATTTGCAAACTCCAATCCGTACATATATATGGGGAGGTACTAGCTCCAACTCTGTTTTACAGTGAAAACTGCAGGAACTTCAAACCGGCACTAGGAAACAGACTGAGAAACCAGAGTAAAGTTTTTCCTGCAACCCGTTCCCTTTGTGCTAAATGAACGAACGTCTCTCCACATACTCAGTTCTGAGAGATAAATGTGTGTGAAAGCAGTCCTTAACCTAGCTTTTTGGGAACACAAAGTTTCTCTTCAGTTGCAAACTCCACTCCATACATATATATAGGGAGGTACTAGCTCCAACTCGTTTTTACCGTGAAAAATGCAGGAACTTCAAACCGGCACTAGGAAACAGACTGAGAAACCAGAGTAAAAGTTTCTCCTGCAACCCGTTCCCTTTGTGCTAGATGAACGAACGTCTCTCCACATGCTCAGTTCTGAGAGATAAGTGTGTGTGAAAGCCGTCCTTCAGCTATCTTGTTGGGAACACGTATTTTCTCTTCAGTTGCAAACTCAACTCCATACATATATATGGGGAGGTATTAGCTCCAACTCGGTTTTACAGTGAAAACTGCAGGAACTTCAAACCGGCACTAGGAAACAGACTGAGAAACCAGAGTAAATGTTTCTCCTGCAACCCGTTCCCTTTGTGCTAGATGAACGAACGTCTCTCCACATGCTCAGTTCTGAGAGATAAGTGTGTGTGAAAGCTGCCCTTCACCAAGCTTGTTGGGAACACAAAGATTCTCTTCAGTTGAAAACTCCACTCCATACATATATATGGGGAGGTACTAGCCCCAACTCGGTTTTACACTGAAAACTGCAGGAACTTCAAACCAGCACTAGGAAACAGACTGAGAAACAGAAGTAAAATTATCTCCTGCAACCCGTTCCCTTTGTGCTAGATGAACGAACGTCTCTCCACATGCTCAGTGCTGAGAGATAAGTGTGTGTGAAAGCCGTCCTTCACCTAGCTTGTTGGGAACACAAAGTATCTCTTCAGTTGCAAACTCCACTCCATACATATATATGGGGAGGTACTAGCTCCAACTCGGTTTTACTGTGAAAACTGCAGGAACTTCAAACCGGCACTAGGAAACAGACTGAGAAACCAGAGAAAACGTTTCTCCTGCAACCCGTTCCGTTTGTGCTAGATGAACGAACGTCTCTCCACATGCTCAGTTCTGAGAGATAAGTGTGTGTGAAAGCCGTCCTTCACCTAGCTTGTTGGGAACACAAAGTTTCTCTTCACTTGCAAACTCCACTCCATACATATATATGGGGACGTACTAGCTCCAACTCTCTTTTACAGTGAAAACTGCAGGAATTTCAAACCGGCACTATGAAACAGACTGAGAAACCAGAGTAAAAGTTTCTCCTGCCACCCGTTCCCTTTGTGCTAAATGAACGAACGTCTCTCCACATGCTCAGTTCTGAGAGATAAGTGTGTGTGAAAGCCGTCCTTCAGCTAGATTGTTGGGAACACAAAGTTTCTCCTCAGTTGCAAACTCCACACCATACATATATATGGGGAGGTACTAGCTCCAACTCGGTTTTACAGTGAAAACTGCAGGAACTTCAAACCAGCACTAGGAAACAGACTGAGAAACCAGAGTAAACGTTTCTCCTGCAACCCGTTCCCTTTGTGCTAGATGAACGAACGTCTCTCCACATGCTCAGTTCTGAGAGATAAGAGTGTGTGAAAGCCGTCCTTCACCTAGCTTGTTGGGAACACAAAGTTTCTCTTCAGTTGCAAACTCCACTCCATACATATATATGGGGAGGTAAATCTCCAACTCGGTTTTACAGTGAAAACTGCAGGAAATTCAAACCGGCTCTAGGAAACAGACTGAGAAACCAGAGTAAAAGTTTCCCTGCGACCCATTCCCTTTGTGCTAGATGAACGAACGTCTCTCCACATGCTCAGTTCTGAGAGATAAGTTTGTGTGAAATCCGTCCTTCACCTAGCTTGTTGGGAACACAAAGTTTCTCTTCAGTTGCAAACTCCACTCCATACATATATATGGGGAGGTACTAGCTCCAACTCTGTTTTACAGTGAAAACTGCAGGAATTTCAAACCAGCACTAGGAAACAGACTGAGAAAGCAGAGTAAATGTTTCTCCTGCAACCCGTTCCCTTTGTGCTAGATGAACGAACGTCTCTCCACATGCTCAGTTCTGAGAGATTATTGTGTGTGAAAGCCGTCCTTCACCTACCTTGTTGGGAACACAAAGTTTGTCTTCAGTTGCAAACTCCACACCATTCATATGTATGGGGAGGTACTAGCTCCAACTCGGTTTTACAGTGAAAACTGCAGGAACTTCAAACCGGCACTAGGAAACAGACTTAGAAACAGGAGTAAAAGTTTCTCCTGCAACCCGTTCCCTTTGTGCTAGATGAACGAACGTCTCTCCACATGCTCAGTTCTGAGAGATAAGTGTGTGTGGAAGCCGTCCTTCACCTAGCTTGTTGGGAACACAAAGTTTCTCTTCAGTTGCAAACGCCACTCCATACATATATATGGGCTGGTACTAGCTATAACTCGGTTTTACAGTGAAAACGGCAGGAACTTCAAACCGGCACTAGGAAACAGACTGAGAAACCAGAGTAAAAGTTTCTCCTGCAACCCGTTCCCTTTGTGCTAGAAGAATGAACGTCTCTCCACATGCTCAGTTCTGAGAGATAAGTGTGTGTGAAAGCCGTCCTTCACCTAGCTTGTTGGGAACACAAAGTTTCTCTTCAGTTGCAAACTCCACTCCATACATATATATGGGGAGGTACTAGCTCCAACTCGGTTTTACAGTGAAAACTGCAGGAACTTCAAACCGGCACTAGGAAACAGACTGAGAAACCAGAGTAATAGTTTCTCCTGAAAACCGTTCCCTTTGTGCTAGATGAACGAACGTCTCTCCACATGCTCAGTTCTGAGAGATAAGTGTGTGTGATAGGCGTCCTTCACCTAGCTGGTTGGGAACACAAAGTTTCTCTTCAGTTGCAAACTCCATTCCTTACATATATATGGGGAGGTACAAGCTCCAACTGTGTTTTACAGTGAAAACTGCAGGAACTTCAAACCGGCACTAGGAAACAGACTTAGAAACCAGAGTAAACGTTTCTCCTGCAACCCGTTCCCTTTGTGCTAGATGAACGAACGTCTCTCCACATGTTCAGGTCTGAGAGATAATTGTGTGTGAAGCCGTCCTTCACCTAGCTTGTTGGGAACACAAAGTTTCTCTTCAGTTGCAAACTCCACTCCATACATATATATGGGGAGGTACTAGCTCCAACTCTCTTTTACAGTGAAAACTGCAGGAATTTCAAACCGGCACTATGAAACAGACTGAGAAAACAGAGTAAATGTTTCTCCTGCAACCCGTTCCCTTTTTGCTAAATGAACGAACGTCTCTCCACATGCTCAGTTCTGAGAGATAAGTGTGTGTGAAAGACGTCCTTCATCTATCTTGTTGGGAACACAAAGTTTCTCTTCAGTTGCCAACTCCACTCCATACATATATATATGGGGTGGTACTATCTCCAACTCGGTTTTACAGTGAAAACTGCAGGAATTTCAAACGGGCACTAGGAAACAGACTGAGAAACCAGAGTAAAAGTTTCTCCTGCAACCCGTTCCATTGTGCTAGATGAACGAACGACTCTCCAAATGCTCAGTTCTGAGAGATAAATGTGTGTGAATGCCGTCCTTCACCTAGCTTGTTGGGAACACAAAGTTTCTCTTCAGTTGCAAACTCCACTCCATACATATATAGGGGAGGTACTAGCTCCAACTCGGTTTTACAGTGAAAACTGCAGGAAATTCATACCGGCACTAGGAAATAGACTGAGAAACCAGAGTAAAAGTTTCTCCTGCAACCCATTCCCTATTTGCTAGATGAACGAAAGTCTCTCCACATGCTCAGTTCTGAGAGATAAGTGTGTGTGAAAGCCGTCCTTCAACTAGCTTGTTGGGAACACAAAGTTTCTCTTCAGGTGCAAACTCCACTCCATACCTATATATGGGGAGGTACAAGCTCCAACTCGGTTTTACACTGAAAACTGCAGGAACTTCAAACCGGCACTAGGAAACAGACTGAGAAACCAGAGGAAAAGTTTCCCTGTAACCCGTTCCATTTGTGCTAGATGAACGAACGTCTCTCCACATGCTCAGTTCTGAGAGATAAGTGTGTGTGAAAGCCGTCCTTCACTTAGCTTGTTGGGAACACAAAGTTTCTCTTCAGTTGCAAACTCCACTCCATACATATATATATGGGGAGGTACTTGCTCCAACTCGGTTTTACACTGAAAACTGAAGGAAATTCAAACCGGCACTAGGAAACAAACTGAGAAACCACAGTAAAAGTTTCTCCTGCAAACCGTTCCCTTTGTGCTAGATGAACGAACGCCTCTCCACATGCTCAGTTCTGAGAGATAAGTGTGTGTGAAAGCCGTCCTTCACCTAGCTGGTTGGGAACACAAAGTTTCTCTTCATTTGCAAACTCCACTCCATACATATATATGGGGAGGTACTAGCTCCAACTCTGTTTTACAGTGAAAACTGCAGGAAATTCAAACCGGCACTAGGAAACAGACTGAGAAACCAGAGTAAAGTTTTTCCTGCAACCCGTTCCCTTTGTGCTAGATGAACGAAAGTCTCTCCACATGCTCAGTTCTGAGAGATAAATGTGTGTGAAAGCCGTCCTTCACCTAGCTTGTTGGGAACACAAAGTTTCTCTTCAGTTGCAAACTCCACTCCATACATATATATTGGGAGGTACTAGCTCCAACTCGTTTTTACCGTGAAAAATGCAGGAACTTCAAACCGGCACTAGGAAACAGACTGAGAAACCAGAGTATTAGTTTCTCCTGTAACCCGTTCCCTTTGTGCTAGATGAACGAACGTCTCTCCTCATGCTCAGTGCTGAGAGATAAGTGTGTGTGAAAGCCGTCCTTCACCTAGCTTGTTGGGAACACAAAGTTTCTCTTCAGTTGCAAACTCCACTCCATACATATATATGGGGAGGTACAAGCTCCAACTCGGTTTTACAGTGAAAACTGCAGGAACTTCAAACCGGCACTAGGAAACAGACTGAGAAACCAGAGTAAAAGTTTCTCCTGCAACCCGTTCCCTTTGTGCTAGTTGAACGAACGTCTCTCCACATGCTCAGTGCTGAGAGATAAGTGTGTGTGAAAGCCGTCCTTCAGTTGCAAACTCCAATCCATACATATATATGGGGAGGTACTAGCTCCACCTCGGTTTTACTGTGAAAACTGCAGGAACTTCCAACCGGCATTAGGAAACCAACTGAGAAACCAGAGTAAATGTTTCCCCTGCAAACCGTTCCCTTTGTGCTAGATGAACGAACGTCTCTCCACATGCTCTGTGCTGAGAGATAAGTGTGTGTTAAAGCCGACATTCACCTAGCTTGTTGGGAACACAAATTTTCTCTTCAGTTGCAAACTCCACTCCATACATATATATGGGGATGTACTAGCTCCAACTCGGTTTTACAGTGAAAACTACAGGAACTTCAAACCGGCACTAGGAAACAGACTGAGAAACCAGAGTAAAAGTTTCTCCTGCAACCCGTTCCCTTTGTGCTAGTTGAACGAACGTCTCTCCACATGCTCAGTTCTGAGAGATAAGTGTGTGTGAAAGCCGTCCTTCACCTAGCTTGTTGGGAACACAAAGTTTCTCTTCAGTTGCAAACTCCACTCCATACATATATATGGGGAGGTACTAGCTCCAACTCGGTTTTACACTGAAAACTGCAGGAGCTTCAAACCGGCACTAGGAAACAGACTGAGAAACCAGAGTAAAAGTTTCTCGTGCAACCCGTTCCATTTGTGCTAGATGAACGAACGTCTCTCCACATGCTCAATGCTGAGAGATAAGTGAGTGTGAAAGCCGTCCTTCACCTAGCTTGTTGGGAACACAAAGTTTCTCTTCAGTTGCAAACTCCACTCCATACATATATATGGGGAGGTACAAGCTCCAACTCGGTTTTACAGTGAAAACTGCAGGAACTTCAAACCGGCACTAGGAAACAGACTGAGAAACCAGAGTAAAAGTTTCTCCTGCAACCCGTTCCCTTTGTGCTAGATGAACGAACGTCTCTCCTCATGCTCAGTGCTGAGAGATAAGTGTGTGTGAATGCCGTCCTTCAACTAGCTTGTTGGGAACACAAAGTTTCTCTTCAGTTGCAAACTCCACTCCATACATTTATATGGGGAGGTACTAGCTCCAACTCGGTTTTACAGTGAAAACTGCAGGAACTTCAAACCGGCACTAAGAAACAGACTGAGAAACCAGAGTAAAAGTTTCTCCTGCAACCCTTTCCATTTGTGCTAGATGAACGAACGTCTCTCCACATGCTCAGTTCTGAGATATAAGTGTGTGTAAAAGCCATCCTTCAGCTAGCTTGTTGGGAACACAAAGTTTCTCTTCAGTTGCAAACTCCATTCCATACATATATATGGGGAGGTACTAGCTCCAACTCGGTTTTACAGTGAAAACTGCAGGAACTTCAAACCGGCACTAGGAAACAGACTGAGAAACCAGAGTAAAAGTTTCTCCTGCAACCCGTTCCTTTTGTGCTACATGAACGAACATCTCTCCACATGCTCAGTTCTGAGAGATAAGTGTGTGTGAAAGCCGTCCTTCACCTAGCTAGTTGGGAACACAAAGTTTCTCTTCAGTTGCAAACTCCACTCCATACATATATATGGGGAGGTACAAGCTCCAACTCGGTTTTACAGTGAAAACTGCAGGAACTTCAAACCGGCACTAGGAAACAGACTGAGAAACCAGAGTAAAAGTTTCCCTGCAACCCATTCCCTTTTTGCTAGATGAACGAACGTCTCTCCACATGCTCAGTGCTGAGAGATATGTGTGTGTGAAAGCCGTCCTTCACCTAGCTTGTTGGGAACACAAAGTTTCTCTTCAGTTGCAAACTCCACTCCATACATATATATGGGGAAGTACTAGCTCCAAATCTGTTTTACAGTGAAAACTGCAGGAACTTCAACCCGGCACTAGGAAACAACTGAGAAATCAGAGTAAAATTTCTCCTGCAACCCGTTCCCTTTGTGCTAGATGAACGAACGTCTCTCCACATGCTCAGTGCTGAGAGATAAGTGTGTGTGAAAGCCGTCCTTCACCTAGCTTGTTGAGAACACAAAGTTTCTCTTCAGTTGCAAAATCCACTCCATACATATATATGGGGAGGTACAAGCTCCAACTCGGTTTTACAGTGAAAACTGCAGGAACTTCAAACCGGCACTAGGAAACAGACTGAGAAACCAGAGTAAAATTTCACTGCATCCCATTCCCTTTGTGCTAGATGAACGAACGTCTCTCAACATGCTCAGTGCTGAGAGATATGTGTGTGTGAAATCCGTCCTTCACCTAGCTTGTTGGGAACACAAAGTTTCTCTTCAGTTGCAAACTCCACTCCATACATATATATGGGGAGGTACTAGCTCCAACTCTGTTTTACAGTGAAATCTGCAGGAACTTCAACCCGGCACTAGGAAACAGACTGAGAAATCAGAGTTAAATTTCTCCTGCAACCCGTTCCCTTTGTGCTAGATGAACAAAAGTCTCTCCACATGCTCAGTCCTGAGAGATAAGTGTGTGTGAAAGCCGTCCTTCACCTAGCTTGTTGGGAACACAAAGTTTCTCTTCAGTTGTAAACTCCACTCCATACATATATATGGGGAGGTACTAGCTCCAACTCGGTTTTACAGTGAAAACTGCAGGAACTTCATACCGGCACTAGGAAACAGACTGAGAAACCAGAGTAATAGTTTCTCCTGAAAACCGTTCCCTTTGTGCTAGATGAACGAACGTCTCTCCACATGCTCAGTACTGAGAGATAAGTGTGTGTGAAAGGCGTCCTTCACCTAGCTGGTTGGGAACACAAAGTTTCTGTTCATTTGCAAACTCCACTCCTTACATATATATGGGGAGGTACTAGCTCCAACTGTGTTTTACAGTGAAAACTGCAGGAACTTCAAAACGGCACTAGGAAACAGACTGAGAAACCAGAGTAAAAGTTTCTCCTGCAACCCGTTCCCTTTGTGCTAGATGAACGAACGTCTCTCCACATGTTCAGGTCTGAGAGATAATTGTGTGTGAAAGCCGTCCTTCACCTAGCTTGTTGGGAACACAAAGTTTCTCTTCACTTGCAAACTCCACTCCATACATATATATGGGGACGTACAAGCTCCAACTCTCTTTTACAGTGAAAACTGCAGGAATTTCAAACCGGCACTATGAAACAGACTGAAAAACCAGAGTAAATGTTTCTCCTGCAACCCGTTCCCTTTGTGCTAAATGAACGAACGACTCTCCACATGCTCAGTTCTGAGAGATAAGTGTGTGTGAAAGACGTCCTTCACCTAGCTTGTTGGGAACACAAAGTTTCTCTTCAGTTGCCAACTCCACTCCATACATATATATATGGGGTGGTACTAGCTCCAACTCGGTTTTACAGTGAAAACTGCAGGAACTTCAAACCGGCACTAGGAAGTAGACTGAGAAACCAGAGTAAAAGTTTCTCCTGCAACCCATTCCCTTTGTGCTAGATGAACGAACTTCTCTCCACATGCTAAGTTCTGAGAGATAAGTGTGTGTGAAAGCCGTCCTTCAGTTGCAAACTCCAATCCATACATATATATGGGGAGGTACTAGCTCCACCTCGGTTTTACTGTGAAAACTGCAGGAACTTCCAACCGGCATTAGGAAACCAACTGAGAAACCAGAGTAAATGTTTCCCCTGCAAACCGTTCCCTTTGTGCTAGATGAACGAACGTCTCTCCACATGCTCTGTGCTGAGAGATAAGTGTGTGTTAAAGCCGACCTTCACCTAGCTTGTTGGGAACACAAATTTTCTCTTCAGTTGCAAACTCCACTCCATACATATATATGGGGATGTACTAGCTCCAACTCGGTTTTACAGTGAAAACTACAGGAACTTCAAACCGGCACTAGGAAACAGACTGAGAAACCAGAGTAAAAGTTTCTCCTGCAACCCGTTCCCTTTGTGCTAGTTGAACGAACGTCTCTCCACATGCTCAGTTCTGAGAGATAAGTGTGTGTGAAAGCCGTCCTTCACCTAGCTTGTTGGGAACACAAAGTTTCTCTTCAGTTGCAAACTCCACTCCATACATATATATGGGGAGGTACTAGCTCCAACTCGGTTTTACACTGAAAACTGCAGGAGCTTCAAACCGGCACTAGGAAACAGACTGAGAAACCAGAGTAAAAGTTTCTCGTGCAACCCGTTCCATTTGTGCTAGATGAACGAACGTCTCTCCACATGCTCAATGCTGAGAGATAAGTGAGTGTGAAAGCCGTCCTTCACCTAGCTTGTTGGGAACACAAAGTTTCTCTTCAGTTGCAAACTCCACTCCATACATATATATGGGGAGGTACAAGCTCCAACTCGGTTTTACAGTGAAAACTGCAGGAACTTCAAACCGGCACTAGGAAACAGACTGAGAAACCAGAGTAAAAGTTTCTCCTGCAACCCGTTCCCTTTGTGCTAGATGAACGAACGTCTCTCCTCATGCTCAGTGCTGAGAGATAAGTGTGTGTGAATGCCGTCCTTCAACTAGCTTGTTGGGAACACAAAGTTTCTCTTCAGTTGCAAACTCCACTCCATACATTTATATGGGGAGGTACTAGCTCCAACTCGGTTTTACAGTGAAAACTGCAGGAACTTCAAACCGGCACTAAGAAACAGACTGAGAAACCAGAGTAAAAGTTTCTCCTGCAACCCTTTCCATTTGTGCTAGATGAACGAACGTCTCTCCACATGCTCAGTTCTGAGATATAAGTGTGTGTAAAAGCCATCCTTCAGCTAGCTTGTTGGGAACACAAAGTTTCTCTTCAGTTGCAAACTCCATTCCATACATATATATGGGGAGGTACTAGCTCCAACTCGGTTTTACAGTGAAAACTGCAGGAACTTCAAACCGGCACTAGGAAACAGACTGAGAAACCAGAGTAAAAGTTTCTCCTGCAACCCGTTCCTTTTGTGCTACATGAACGAACATCTCTCCACATGCTCAGTTCTGAGAGATAAGTGTGTGTGAAAGCCGTCCTTCACCTAGCTAGTTGGGAACACAAAGTTTCTCTTCAGTTGCAAACTCCACTCCATACATATATATGGGGAGGTACAAGCTCCAACTCGGTTTTACACTGAAAACTGCAGGAACTTCAAACCGGCACTAGGAAACAGACTGAGAAACCAGAGTAAAAGTTTCCCTGCAACCCATTCCCTTTTTGCTAGATGAACGAACGTCTCTCCACATGCTCAGTGCTGAGAGATATGTGTGTGTGAAAGCCGTCCTTCACCTAGCTTGTTGGGAACACAAAGTTTCTCTTCAGTTGCAAACTCCACTCCATACATATATATGGGGAAGTACTAGCTCCAAATCTGTTTTACAGTGAAAACTGCAGGAACTTCAACCCGGCACTAGGAAACAACTGAGAAATCAGAGTAAAATTTCTCCTGCAACCCGTTCCCTTTGTGCTAGATGAACGAACGTCTCTCCACATGCTCAGTGCTGAGAGATAAGTGTGTGTGAAAGCCGTCCTTCACCTAGCTTGTTGAGAACACAAAGTTTCTCTTCAGTTGCAAAATCCACTCCATACATATATATGGGGAGGTACAAGCTCCAACTCGGTTTTACAGTGAAAACTGCAGGAACTTCAAACCGGCACTAGGAAACAGACTGAGAAACCAGAGTAAAATTTCACTGCATCCCATTCCCTTTGTGCTAGATGAACGAACGTCTCTCAACATGCTCAGTGCTGAGAGATATGTGTGTGTGAAATCCGTCCTTCACCTAGCTTGTTGGGAACACAAAGTTTCTCTTCAGTTGCAAACTCCACTCCATACATATATATGGGGAGGTACTAGCTCCAACTCTGTTTTACAGTGAAATCTGCAGGAACTTCAACCCGGCACTAGGAAACAGACTGAGAAATCAGAGTTAAATTTCTCCTGCAACCCGTTCCCTTTGTGCTAGATGAACAAAAGTCTCTCCACATGCTCAGTGCTGAGAGATAAGTGTGTGTGAAAGCCGTCCTTCACCTAGCTTGTTGGGAACACAAAGTTTCTCTTCAGTTGTAAACTCCACTCCATACATATATATGGGGAGGTACTAGCTCCAACTCGGTTTTACAGTGAAAACTGCAGGAACTTCATACCGGCACTAGGAAACAGACTGAGAAACCAGAGTAATAGTTTCTCCTGAAAACCGTTCCCTTTGTGCTAGATGAACGAACGTCTCTCCACATGCTCAGTACTGAGAGATAAGTGTGTGTGAAAGGCGTCCTTCACCTAGCTGGTTGGGAACACAAAGTTTCTGTTCATTTGCAAACTCCACTCCTTACATATATATGGGGAGGTACTAGCTCCAACTGTGTTTTACAGTGAAAACTGCAGGAACTTCAAAACGGCACTAGGAAACAGACTGAGAAACCAGAGTAAAAGTTTCTCCTGCAACCCGTTCCCTTTGTGCTAGATGAACGAACGTCTCTCCACATGTTCAGGTCTGAGAGATAATTGTGTGTGAAAGCCGTCCTTCACCTAGCTTGTTGGGAACACAAAGTTTCTCTTCACTTGCAAACTCCACTCCATACATATATATGGGGACGTACAAGCTCCAACTCTCTTTTACAGTGAAAACTGCAGGAATTTCAAACCGGCACTATGAAACAGACTGAAAAACCAGAGTAAATGTTTCTCCTGCAACCCGTTCCCTTTGTGCTAAATGAACGAACGACTCTCCACATGCTCAGTTCTGAGAGATAAGTGTGTGTGAAAGACGTCCTTCACCTAGCTTGTTGGGAACACAAAGTTTCTCTTCAGTTGCCAACTCCACTCCATACATATATATATGGGGTGGTACTAGCTCCAACTCGGTTTTACAGTGAAAACTGCAGGAACTTCAAACCGGCACTAGGAAGTAGACTGAGAAACCAGAGTAAAAGTTTCTCCTGCAACCCATTCCCTTTGTGCTAGATGAACGAACTTCTCTCCACATGCTAAGTTCTGAGAGATAAGTGTGTGTGAAAGCCGTCCTTCAACTAGCTTGTTGGGAACACAAAGTTTCTCTTCAGTTGCAAACTCCACTCCATACCTATATATGCGGAGGTACAAGCTCCAACTCGGTTTTACACTGAAAACTGCAGGAACTTCAAACCGGCACTAGGAAACAGACTGAGAAACCAGAGGAAAAGTTTCTCCTGCAACCCGTTCCCTTTGTGCTAGATGAACGAACGCCTCTCCACATGCTCAGTTCTGAGAGATAAGTGTGTGTGAAAGCCGTCCTTCACCTAGCTGGTTGGGAACACAAAGTTTCTCTTCATTTGCAAACTCCACTCCATACATATATATTGGGAGGTACTAGCTCCAACTCGTTTTTACCGTGAAAAATGCAGGAACTTCAAACTGGCACTAGGAAACAGACTGAGAAACCAGAGTAAAAGTTTCACCTGCAACCCGTTCCCTTTGTGCTAGATGAACGAACGTCTCTCCACATGCTCAGTTCCGAGAGATAAGTGTGTGTGAAAGCCGTCCTTCAGCTATCTTGTTGGGAACACATATTTTCTCATCAGTTGCAAACTCCACTCCATACATATATATGGGGAGGTATTAGCTCCAACTCGGTTTTACAGTGAAAACTGCAGGAACTTGAAACCGGCACTAGGAAACAGACTGAGAAACCAGAGTAAATGTTTCTCCTGCAACCCGTTCCCTTTGTGCTAGATGAACGAACGTCTCTCCACATGCTCAGTTCTGAGAGATAAGTGTGTGTGAAAGCTGCCCTTCACCTAGCTTGTTGGGAACACAAAGATTCTCTTCAGTTGAAAACTCCACTCCATACATATATATGGGGAGGTACTAGCCCAATTCGGTTTTACACTGAAAACTGCAGGAACTTCAAACCAGCACTAGGAAACAGACTGTGAAACAGAAGTAAAAGAATCTCCTGCAACCCGTTCCTTTTGTGCTAGATGAACGAACGTCTCTCCACATGCTCAGTGCTTAGAGATAAGTGTGTGTGAAAGCCGTCCTTCACCTAGCTTGTTGGGAACACAAAGTTTCTCTTCAGTTGCTAACTCCACTCCATACATATATATGGGGAGGTACTAGCTCCAACTCGGTTTTACTGTGAAAACTGCAGGAACTTCAAACCGGCACTAGGAAACAGACTGAGAAACCAGAGTAAACGTTTCTCCTGCAACCCGTTCCCATTGTGCTAGATGAACGAACGTCTCTCCACATGCTCAGTTCTGAGAGATAAGTGTGTGTGAAAGCCGTCCTTCACCTAGCTTGTTGGGAACACAAAGTTTCTCTTCATTTGCAAACTCCATTCCTTACATATATATGGGGAGGTACAAGCTCCAACTGTGTTTTACAGTGAAAACTGCAGGAACTTCAAACCGGCACTAGGAAACAGACTGAGAAACCGGAGTAAAAGTTTCTCCTGCAACGCGTTCCCTTTGTGCTAGATTAACGAACGTCTCTCAACATGTTCAGGTCTGAGAGATAATTGTGTGTGAAGCCGTCCTTAACCTAGCTTGTTGGGAACACAAAGTTTCTCTTCAGTTGCAAACTCCACTCCATACATATATATGGGGAGGTACTAGCTCCAACTCTGTTTTACAGTGAAAACTGCAGGAATTTCAAACCGGCACTATGAAACAGACTGAGAAAACAGAGTAAATGTTTCTCCTGCAAACCGTTCCCTTTGTGCTAAATGAACGAACGTCTCTCCACATGCTCAGTTCTGAGAGATAAGTGTGTGTGAAAGACGACCTTCACCTAGCTTGTTGGGAACACAAAGTTTCTCTTCAGTTGCAAACTCCACTCCATACATATATATATGGGGTGGTACTAGCTCCAACTCGGTTTTACAGTGAAAACTGCAGGAACTTCAAACCGGCACTAGGAAACAGACTGAGAAACCAGAGTAAAAGTTTCTCCTGCAACCCGTTCCATTGTGCTAGATGAACGAACGACTCTCCACATGCTCAGTTCTGAGAGATAATTGTGTGTGAAAGCCGTCCTTCACCTAGCTTGTTGGGAACACAAAGTTTCTCTTCAGTTGCCAACTCCACTCCATACATATATATGGGGAGGTACTAGCTCCAACTCGGTTTTACAGTGAAAACTGCAGGAACTTCAAACCGGCACTAGGAAGTAGACTGAGAAACCAGAGTAAAAGTTTCTCCTGCAACCCATTCCCTTTGTGCTAGATGAACGAACGTCTCTCCACATGCTCAGTTCTGAGAGATAAGTGTGTGTGAAAGCCGTCCTTCAACTAGCTTGTTGGGAACACAAAGTTTCTCTTCAGTTGCAAAATCCACTCCATACCTATATATGGGGAGGTACAAGCTCCAACTCGGTTTTACAGTGAAAACTGCAGGAACTTCAAACCGGCACTAGGAAACAGACTGAGAAACCAGAGGAAAAGTTTCTCCTGCAAACCGTTCCCTTTGTGCTAGATGAACGAACGTCTCTACACATGCTCAATTCTGAGAGATAAGTGTGTGTGAAAGCCGTCCTTCACTTAGCTTGTTGGGAACACAAAGTTTCTCTTCAGTTGCAAACTCCACTCCATACATATATATATGGGGAGGTACTTGCTCCATCTCGGTTTTACACTGAAAACTGCAGGAAATTCAAACCGGCACTAGGAAACAAACTGAGAAACCAGAGTAAAAGTTTCTCCTGCAACCCGTTCCCTTTGTGCTAGATGAACGAACGCCTCTCCACATGCTCAGTTCTGAGAGATAAGTGTGTGTGAAAGCCGTCCTTCACCTAGCTTGTTGGGAACACAAAGTTTCTCTTCATTTGCAATCTCCACTCCAT
Organism: Camelus bactrianus; assembly: GCF_048773025.1. Classification (NCBI taxonomy): domain Eukaryota; kingdom Metazoa; phylum Chordata; class Mammalia; order Artiodactyla; family Camelidae; genus Camelus; species Camelus bactrianus. The sequence continues at coordinate 4,828,792 of NC_133566.1, forward strand.
TCATATATATGGGGAGGTACTAGCTCCAACTCGGTTTTACAGTGAAAACTGCAGGAACTTCAAACCGGCACTAGGAAAAAGACTGAGAAACCAGAGTAAAAGTTTCTCCTGCAAACCGTTCCCTTTGTGCTAGATGAACGAACGTCTCTCCACATGCTCAGTGCTGAGAGATAAGTGTGTGTGAAAGCCGTCCTTCACCTAGCTTGTTGGGAACACAAAGTTTCTCTTCAGTTGCAAACTCCACTCCATACATATATATGGGGAGATACTAGCCCCAACTCGGTTTTACACTGAAAACTGCAGGAACTTCAAACCGGCACTAGGAAACAGACTGAGAAACCAGAGTAAACGTTTCTCCTGCAACCCGTTCCCATTGTGCTAGATGAACGAACGTCTCTCCACATGCTCAGTTCTGAGAGATAAGTGTGTGTGAAAGCCGTCCTTCACCTAGCTTGTTGGGAACACAAAGTTTCTCTTCATTTGCAAACTCCATTCCTTACATATATATGGGGAGGTACAAGCTCCAACTGTGTTTTACAGTGAAAACTGCAGGAACTTCAAACCGGCACTAGGAAACAGACTGAGAAACCAGAGTAAAAGTTTCTCCTGCAACGCGTTCCCTTTGTGCTAGATTAACGAACGTCTCTCAACATGTTCAGGTCTGAGAGATAATTGTGTGTGAAGCCGTCCTTAACCTAGCTTGTTGGGAACACAAAGTTTCTCTTCAGTTGCAAACTCCACTCCATACATATATATGGGGAGGTACTAGCTCCAACTCTGTTTTACAGTGAAAACTGCAGGAATTTCAAACCGGCACTATGAAACAGACTGAGAAAACAGAGTAAATGTTTCTCCTGCAAACCGTTCCCTTTGTGCTAAATGAACGAACGTCTCTCCACATGCTCAGTTCTGAGAGATAAGTGTGTGTGAAAGACGACCTTCACCTAGCTTGTTGGGAACACAAAGTTTCTCTTCAGTTGCAAACTCCACTCCATACATATATATATGGGGTGGTACTAGCTCCAACTCGGTTTTACAGTGAAAACTGCAGGAACTTCAAACCGGCACTAGGAAACAGACTGAGAAACCAGAGTAAAAGTTTCTCCTGCAACCCGTTCCATTGTGCTAGATGAACGAACGACTCTACACATGCTCAGTTCTGAGAGATAATTGTGTGTGAAAGCCGTCCTTCACCTAGCTTGTTGGGAACACAAAGTTTCTCTTCAGTTGCAAACTCCACTCCATACATATATATGGGGAGGTACTAGCTCCAACTCGGTTTTACAGTGAAAACTGCAGGAACTTCAAACCGGCACTAGGAAGTAGACTGAGAAACCAGAGTAAAAGTTTCTCCTGCAACCCATTCCCTTTGTGCTAGATGAACGAACGTCTCTCCACATGCTCAGTTCTGAGAGATAAGTGTGTGTGAAAGCCGTCCTTCAACTAGCTTGTTGGGAACACAAAGTTTCTCTTCAGTTGCAAAATCCACTCCATACCTATATATGGGGAGGTACAAGCTCCAACTCGGTTTTACACTGAAAACTGCAGGAACTTCAAACCGGCACTAGGAAACAGACTGAGAAACCAGAGGAAAAGTTTCTCCTGCAAACCGTTCCCTTTGTGCTAGATGAACGAACGTCTCTACACATGCTCAGTTCTGAGAGATAAGTGTGTGTGAAAGCCGTCCTTCACTTAGCTTGTTGGGAACACAAAGTTTCTCTTCAGTTGCAAACTCCACTCCATACATATATATATGGGGAGGTACTTGCTCCATCTCGGTTTTACACTGAAAACTGCAGGAAATTCAAACCGGCACTAGGAAACAAACTGAGAAACCAGAGTAAAAGTTTCTCCTGCAACCCGTTCCCTTTGTGCTAGATGAACGAACGCCTCTCCACATGCTCAGTTCTGAGAGATAAGTGTGTGTGAAAGCCGTCCTTCACCTAGCTTGTTGGGAACACAAAGTTTCTCTTCATTTGCAAACTCCACTCCATTCATATATATGGGGAGGTACTAGCTCCAACTCGGTTTTACAGTGAAAACTGCAGGAACTTCAAACCGGCACTAGGAAAAAGACTGAGAAACCAGAGTAAAAGTTTCTCCTGCAAACCGTTCCCTTTGTGCTAGATGAACGAACGTCTCTCCACATGCTCAGTGCTGAGAGATAAGTGTGTGTGAAAGCCGTCCTTCACCTAGCTTGTTGGGAACACAAAGTTTCTCTTCAGTTGCAAACTCCACTCCATACATATATATGGGGAGGTACTAGCCCCAACTCGGTTTTACACTGAAAACTGCAGGAACTTCAAACAAGCACTAGGAAACAGACTGAGAAACAGAAGTAAAAGTTCCTCCTGCAACCCGTTCCCTTTGTGCTAGATGAACGAACGTCTCTCCACATGCTCAGTGCTGAGAGATAAGTGTGTGTGAAAGCCGTCCTTCACCTAGCTTGTTGGGAACACAAAGTTTCTCTTCAGTTGCAAACTCCACTCCATACATATATATGGGGAGGTACTAGCTCCAACTCGGTTTTACTGTGAAAACTGCAGGAACTTCAACCCGGCACTAGGAAACAGACTGAGAAATCAGAGTTAAATTTCTCCTGCAACCCGTTCCCTTTGTGCTAGATGAACAAAAGTCTCTCCACATGCTCAGTGCTGAGAGATAAGTGTGTGTGAAAGCCGTCCTTCACCTAGCTTGTTGGGAACACAAAGTTTCTCTTCAGTTGTAAACTCCACTCCATACATATATATGGGGAGGTACTAGCTCCAACTCGGTTTTACAGTGAAAACTGCAGGAACTTCATACCGGCACTAGGAAACAGACTGAGAAACCAGAGTAATAGTTTCTCCTGAAAACCGTTCCCTTTGTGCTAGATGAACGAACGTCTCTCCACATGCTCAGTACTGAGAGATAAGTGTGTGTGAAAGGCGTCCTTCACCTAGCTGGTTGGGAACACAAAGTTTCTGTTCATTTGCAAACTCCACTCCTTACATATATATGGGGAGGTACTAGCTCCAACTGTGTTTTACAGTGAAAACTGCAGGAACTTCAAAACGGCACTAGGAAACAGACTGAGAAACCAGAGTAAAAGTTTCTCCTGCAACCCGTTCCCTTTGTGCTAGATGAACGAACGTCTCTCCACATGTTCAGGTCTGAGAGATAATTGTGTGTGAAAGCCGTCCTTCACCTAGCTTGTTGGGAACACAAAGTTTCTCTTCACTTGCAAACTCCACTCCATACATATATATGGGGACGTACAAGCTCCAACTCTCTTTTACAGTGAAAACTGCAGGAATTTCAAACCGGCACTATGAAACAGACTGAAAAACCAGAGTAAATGTTTCTCCTGCAACCCGTTCCCTTTGTGCTAAATGAACGAACGACTCTCCACATGCTCAGTTCTGAGAGATAAGTGTGTGTGAAAGACGTCCTTCACCTAGCTTGTTGGGAACACAAAGTTTCTCTTCAGTTGCCAACTCCACTCCATACATATATATATGGGGTGGTACTAGCTCCAACTCGGTTTTACAGTGAAAACTGCAGGAACTTCAAACCGGCACTAGGAAGTAGACTGAGAAACCAGAGTAAAAGTTTCTCCTGCAACCCATTCCCTTTGTGCTAGATGAACGAACTTCTCTCCACATGCTAAGTTCTGAGAGATAAGTGTGTGTGAAAGCCGTCCTTCAACTAGCTTGTTGGGAACACAAAGTTTCTCTTCAGTTGCAAACTCCACTCCATACCTATATATGCGGAGGTACAAGCTCCAACTCGGTTTTACACTGAAAACTGCAGGAACTTCAAACCGGCACTAGGAAACAGACTGAGAAACCAGAGGAAAAGTTTCTCCTGCAACCCGTTCCCTTTGTGCTAGATGAACGAACGCCTCTCCACATGCTCAGTTCTGAGAGATAAGTGTGTGTGAAAGCCGTCCTTCACCTAGCTGGTTGGGAACACAAAGTTTCTCTTCATTTGCAAACTCCACTCCATACATATATATTGGGAGGTACTAGCTCCAACTCGTTTTTACCGTGAAAAATGCAGGAACTTCAAACTGGCACTAGGAAACAGACTGAGAAACCAGAGTAAAAGTTTCACCTGCAACCCGTTCCCTTTGTGCTAGATGAACGAACGTCTCTCCACATGCTCAGTTCCGAGAGATAAGTGTGTGTGAAAGCCGTCCTTCAGCTATCTTGTTGGGAACACATATTTTCTCATCAGTTGCAAACTCCACTCCATACATATATATGGGGAGGTATTAGCTCCAACTCGGTTTTACAGTGAAAACTGCAGGAACTTGAAACCGGCACTAGGAAACAGACTGAGAAACCAGAGTAAATGTTTCTCCTGCAACCCGTTCCCTTTGTGCTAGATGAACGAACGTCTCTCCACATGCTCAGTTCTGAGAGATAAGTGTGTGTGAAAGCTGCCCTTCACCTAGCTTGTTGGGAACACAAAGATTCTCTTCAGTTGAAAACTCCACTCCATACATATATATGGGGAGGTACTAGCCCAATTCGGTTTTACACTGAAAACTGCAGGAACTTCAAACCAGCACTAGGAAACAGACTGTGAAACAGAAGTAAAAGAATCTCCTGCAACCCGTTCCTTTTGTGCTAGATGAACGAACGTCTCTCCACATGCTCAGTGCTTAGAGATAAGTGTGTGTGAAAGCCGTCCTTCACCTAGCTTGTTGGGAACACAAAGTTTCTCTTCAGTTGCTAACTCCACTCCATACATATATATGGGGAGGTACTAGCTCCAACTCGGTTTTACTGTGAAAACTGCAGGAACTTCAAACCGGCACTAGGAAACAGACTGAGAAACCAGAGTAAACGTTTCTCCTGCAACCCGTTCCCATTGTGCTAGATGAACGAACGTCTCTCCACATGCTCAGTTCTGAGAGATAAGTGTGTGTGAAAGCCGTCCTTCACCTAGCTTGTTGGGAACACAAAGTTTCTCTTCATTTGCAAACTCCATTCCTTACATATATATGGGGAGGTACAAGCTCCAACTGTGTTTTACAGTGAAAACTGCAGGAACTTCAAACCGGCACTAGGAAACAGACTGAGAAACCGGAGTAAAAGTTTCTCCTGCAACGCGTTCCCTTTGTGCTAGATTAACGAACGTCTCTCAACATGTTCAGGTCTGAGAGATAATTGTGTGTGAAGCCGTCCTTAACCTAGCTTGTTGGGAACACAAAGTTTCTCTTCAGTTGCAAACTCCACTCCATACATATATATGGGGAGGTACTAGCTCCAACTCTGTTTTACAGTGAAAACTGCAGGAATTTCAAACCGGCACTATGAAACAGACTGAGAAAACAGAGTAAATGTTTCTCCTGCAAACCGTTCCCTTTGTGCTAAATGAACGAACGTCTCTCCACATGCTCAGTTCTGAGAGATAAGTGTGTGTGAAAGACGACCTTCACCTAGCTTGTTGGGAACACAAAGTTTCTCTTCAGTTGCAAACTCCACTCCATACATATATATATGGGGTGGTACTAGCTCCAACTCGGTTTTACAGTGAAAACTGCAGGAACTTCAAACCGGCACTAGGAAACAGACTGAGAAACCAGAGTAAAAGTTTCTCCTGCAACCCGTTCCATTGTGCTAGATGAACGAACGACTCTCCACATGCTCAGTTCTGAGAGATAATTGTGTGTGAAAGCCGTCCTTCACCTAGCTTGTTGGGAACACAAAGTTTCTCTTCAGTTGCCAACTCCACTCCATACATATATATGGGGAGGTACTAGCTCCAACTCGGTTTTACAGTGAAAACTGCAGGAACTTCAAACCGGCACTAGGAAGTAGACTGAGAAACCAGAGTAAAAGTTTCTCCTGCAACCCATTCCCTTTGTGCTAGATGAACGAACGTCTCTCCACATGCTCAGTTCTGAGAGATAAGTGTGTGTGAAAGCCGTCCTTCAACTAGCTTGTTGGGAACACAAAGTTTCTCTTCAGTTGCAAAATCCACTCCATACCTATATATGGGGAGGTACAAGCTCCAACTCGGTTTTACAGTGAAAACTGCAGGAACTTCAAACCGGCACTAGGAAACAGACTGAGAAACCAGAGGAAAAGTTTCTCCTGCAAACCGTTCCCTTTGTGCTAGATGAACGAACGTCTCTACACATGCTCAATTCTGAGAGATAAGTGTGTGTGAAAGCCGTCCTTCACTTAGCTTGTTGGGAACACAAAGTTTCTCTTCAGTTGCAAACTCCACTCCATACATATATATATGGGGAGGTACTTGCTCCATCTCGGTTTTACACTGAAAACTGCAGGAAATTCAAACCGGCACTAGGAAACAAACTGAGAAACCAGAGTAAAAGTTTCTCCTGCAACCCGTTCCCTTTGTGCTAGATGAACGAACGCCTCTCCACATGCTCAGTTCTGAGAGATAAGTGTGTGTGAAAGCCGTCCTTCACCTAGCTTGTTGGGAACACAAAGTTTCTCTTCATTTGCAATCTCCACTCCATTCATATATATGGGGAGGTACTAGCTCCAACTCGGTTTTACAGTGAAAACTGCAGGAACTTCAAACCGGCACTAGGAAAAAGACTGAGAAACCAGAGTAAAAGTTTCTCCTGCAAACCGTTCCCTTTGTGCTAGATGAACGAACGTCTCTCCACATGCTCAGTGCTGAGAGATAAGTGTGTGTGAAAGCCTTCCTTCACCTAGCTTGTTGGGAACACAAAGTTTCTCTTCAGTTGCAAACTCCACTCCATACATATATATGGGGAGATACTAGCCCCAACTCGGTTTTACACTGAAAACTGCAGGAACTTCAAACCGGCACTAGGAAACAGACTGAGAAACCAGAGTAAACGTTTCTCCTGCAACCCGTTCCCATTGTGCTAGATGAACGAACGTCTCTCCACATGCTCAGTTCTGAGAGATAAGTGTGTGTGAAAGCCGTCCTTCACCTAGCTTGTTGGGAACACAAAGTTTCTCTTCAGTTGCAAACTCCACTCCATACATATATATGGGGAGGTACTAGCTCCAACTCGGTTTTACAGTGAAAACTGCAGGAACTTCAAACCGGCACTAGGAAGTAGACTGAGAAACCAGAGTAAAAGTTTCTCCTGCAACCCATTCCCTTTGTGCTAGATGAACGAACGTCTCTCCACATGCTCAGTTCTGAGAGATAAGTGTGTGTGAAAGCCGTCCTTCAACTAGCTTGTTGGGAACACAAAGTTTCTCTTCAGTTGCAAAATCCACTCCATACCTATATATGGGGAGGTACAAGCTCCAACTCGGTTTTACACTGAAAACTGCAGGAACTTCAAACCGGCACTAGGAAACAGACTGAGAAACCAGAGGAAAAGTTTCTCCTGCAAACCGTTCCCTTTGTGCTAGATGAACGAACGTCTCTACACATGCTCAGTTCTGAGAGATAAGTGTGTGTGAAAGCCGTCCTTCACTTAGCTTGTTGGGAACACAAAGTTTCTCTTCAGTTGCAAACTCCACTCCATACATATATATATGGGGAGGTACTTGCTCCATCTCGGTTTTACACTGAAAACTGCAGGAAATTCAAACCGGCACTAGGAAACAAACTGAGAAACCAGAGTAAAAGTTTCTCCTGCAACCCGTTCCCTTTGTGCTAGATGAACGAACGCCTCTCCACATGCTCAGTTCTGAGAGATAAGTGTGTGTGAAAGCCGTCCTTCACCTAGCTTGTTGGGAACACAAAGTTTCTCTTCATTTGCAAACTCCACTCCATTCATATATATGGGGAGGTACTAGCTCCAACTCGGTTTTACAGTGAAAACTGCAGGAACTTCAAACCGGCACTAGGAAAAAGACTGAGAAACCAGAGTAAAAGTTTCTCCTGCAAACCGTTCCCTTTGTGCTAGATGAACGAACGTCTCTCCACATGCTCAGTGCTGAGAGATAAGTGTGTGTGAAAGCCGTCCTTCACCTAGCTTGTTGGGAACACAAAGTTTCTCTTCAGTTGCAAACTCCACTCCATACATATATATGGGGAGGTACTAGCCCCAACTCGGTTTTACACTGAAAACTGCAGGAACTTCAAACAAGCACTAGGAAACAGACTGAGAAACAGAAGTAAAAGTTCCTCCTGCAACCCGTTCCCTTTGTGCTAGATGAACGAACGTCTCTCCACATGCTCAGTGCTGAGAGATAAGTGTGTGTGAAAGCCGTCCTTCACCTAGCTTGTTGGGAACACAAAGTTTCTCTTCAGTTGCAAACTCCACTCCATACATATATATGGGGAGGTACTAGCTCCAACTCGGTTTTACTGTGAAAACTGCAGGAACTTCAACCCGGCACTAGGAAACAGACTGAGAAATCAGAGTTAAATTTCTCCTGCAACCCGTTCCCTTTGTGCTAGATGAACAAAAGTCTCTCCACATGCTCAGTGCTGAGAGATAAGTGTGTGTGAAAGCCGTCCTTCACCTAGCTTGTTGGGAACACAAAGTTTCTCTTCAGTTGTAAACTCCACTCCATACATATATATGGGGAGGTACTAGCTCCAACTCGGTTTTACAGTGAAAACTGCAGGAACTTCATACCGGCACTAGGAAACAGACTGAGAAACCAGAGTAATAGTTTCTCCTGAAAACCGTTCCCTTTGTGCTAGATGAACGAACGTCTCTCCACATGCTCAGTACTGAGAGATAAGTGTGTGTGAAAGGCGTCCTTCACCTAGCTGGTTGGGAACACAAAGTTTCTGTTCATTTGCAAACTCCACTCCTTACATATATATGGGGAGGTACTAGCTCCAACTGTGTTTTACAGTGAAAACTGCAGGAACTTCAAAACGGCACTAGGAAACAGACTGAGAAACCAGAGTAAAAGTTTCTCCTGCAACCCGTTCCCTTTGTGCTAGATGAACGAACGTCTCTCCACATGTTCAGGTCTGAGAGATAATTGTGTGTGAAAGCCGTCCTTCACCTAGCTTGTTGGGAACACAAAGTTTCTCTTCACTTGCAAACTCCACTCCATACATATATATGGGGACGTACAAGCTCCAACTCTCTTTTACAGTGAAAACTGCAGGAATTTCAAACCGGCACTATGAAACAGACTGAAAAACCAGAGTAAATGTTTCTCCTGCAACCCGTTCCCTTTGTGCTAAATGAACGAACGACTCTCCACATGCTCAGTTCTGAGAGATAAGTGTGTGTGAAAGACGTCCTTCACCTAGCTTGTTGGGAACACAAAGTTTCTCTTCAGTTGCCAACTCCACTCCATACATATATATATGGGGTGGTACTAGCTCCAACTCGGTTTTACAGTGAAAACTGCAGGAACTTCAAACCGGCACTAGGAAGTAGACTGAGAAACCAGAGTAAAAGTTTCCCCTGCAACCCATTCCCTTTGTGCTAGATGAACGAACTTCTCTCCACATGCTAAGTTCTGAGAGATAAGTGTGTGTGAAAGCCGTCCTTCAACTAGCTTGTTGGGAACACAAAGTTTCTCTTCAGTTGCAAACTCCACTCCATACCTATATATGCGGAGGTACAAGCTCCAACTCGGTTTTACACTGAAAACTGCAGGAACTTCAAACCGGCACTAGGAAACAGACTGAGAAACCAGAGGAAAAGTTTCTCCTGCAACCCGTTCCCTTTGTGCTAGATGAACGAACGCCTCTCCACATGCTCAGTTCTGAGAGATAAGTGTGTGTGAAAGCCGTCCTTCACCTAGCTGGTTGGGAACACAAAGTTTCTCTTCATTTGCAAACTCCACTCCATACATATATATTGGGAGGTACTAGCTCCAACTCGTTTTTACCGTGAAAAATGCAGGAACTTCAAACTGGCACTAGGAAACAGACTGAGAAACCAGAGTAAAAGTTTCACCTGCAACCCGTTCCCTTTGTGCTAGATGAACGAACGTCTCTCCACATGCTCAGTTCCGAGAGATAAGTGTGTGTGAAAGCCGTCCTTCAGCTATCTTGTTGGGAACACATATTTTCTCATCAGTTGCAAACTCCACTCCATACATATATATGGGGAGGTATTAGCTCCAACTCGGTTTTACAGTGAAAACTGCAGGAACTTGAAACCGGCACTAGGAAACAGACTGAGAAACCAGAGTAAATGTTTCTCCTGCAACCCGTTCCCTTTGTGCTAGATGAACGAACGTCTCTCCACATGCTCAGTTCTGAGAGATAAGTGTGTGTGAAAGCTGCCCTTCACCTAGCTTGTTGGGAACACAAAGATTCTCTTCAGTTGAAAACTCCACTCCATACATATATATGGGGAGGTACTAGCCCAATTCGGTTTTACACTGAAAACTGCAGGAACTTCAAACCAGCACTAGGAAACAGACTGTGAAACAGAAGTAAAAGAATCTCCTGCAACCCGTTCCTTTTGTGCTAGATGAACGAACGTCTCTCCACATGCTCAGTGCTTAGAGATAAGTGTGTGTGAAAGCCGTCCTTCACCTAGCTTGTTGGGAACACAAAGTTTCTCTTCAGTTGCTAACTCCACTCCATACATATATATGGGGAGGTACTAGCTCCAACTCGGTTTTACTGTGAAAACTGCAGGAACTTCAAACCGGCACTAGGAAACAGACTGAGAAACCAGAGTAAACGTTTCTCCTGCAACCCGTTCCCATTGTGCTAGATGAACGAACGTCTCTCCACATGCTCAGTTCTGAGAGATAAGTGTGTGTGAAAGCCGTCCTTCACCTAGCTTGTTGGGAACACAAAGTTTCTCTTCATTTGCAAACTCCATTCCTTACATATATATGGGGAGGTACAAGCTCCAACTGTGTTTTACAGTGAAAACTGCAGGAACTTCAAACCGGCACTAGGAAACAGACTGAGAAACCGGAGTAAAAGTTTCTCCTGCAACGCGTTCCCTTTGTGCTAGATTAACGAACGTCTCTCAACATGTTCAGGTCTGAGAGATAATTGTGTGTGAAGCCGTCCTTAACCTAGCTTGTTGGGAACACAAAGTTTCTCTTCAGTTGCAAACTCCACTCCATACATATATATGGGGAGGTACTAGCTCCAACTCTGTTTTACAGTGAAAACTGCAGGAATTTCAAACCGGCACTATGAAACAGACTGAGAAAACAGAGTAAATGTTTCTCCTGCAAACCGTTCCCTTTGTGCTAAATGAACGAACGTCTCTCCACATGCTCAGTTCTGAGAGATAAGTGTGTGTGAAAGACGACCTTCACCTAGCTTGTTGGGAACACAAAGTTTCTCTTCAGTTGCAAACTCCACTCCATACATATATATATGGGGTGGTACTAGCTCCAACTCGGTTTTACAGTGAAAACTGCAGGAACTTCAAACCGGCACTAGGAAACAGACTGAGAAACCAGAGTAAAAGTTTCTCCTGCAACCCGTTCCATTGTGCTAGATGAACGAACGACTCTCCACATGCTCAGTTCTGAGAGATAATTGTGTGTGAAAGCCGTCCTTCACCTAGCTTGTTGGGAACACAAAGTTTCTCTTCAGTTGCCAACTCCACTCCATACATATATATGGGGAGGTACTAGCTCCAACTCGGTTTTACAGTGAAAACTGCAGGAACTTCAAACCGGCACTAGGAAGTAGACTGAGAAACCAGAGTAAAAGTTTCTCCTGCAACCCATTCCCTTTGTGCTAGATGAACGAACGTCTCTCCACATGCTCAGTTCTGAGAGATAAGTGTGTGTGAAAGCCGTCCTTCAACTAGCTTGTTGGGAACACAAAGTTTCTCTTCAGTTGCAAAATCCACTCCATACCTATATATGGGGAGGTACAAGCTCCAACTCGGTTTTACAGTGAAAACTGCAGGAACTTCAAACCGGCACTAGGAAACAGACTGAGAAACCAGAGGAAAAGTTTCTCCTGCAAACCGTTCCCTTTGTGCTAGATGAACGAACGTCTCTACACATGCTCAATTCTGAGAGATAAGTGTGTGTGAAAGCCGTCCTTCACTTAGCTTGTTGGGAACACAAAGTTTCTCTTCAGTTGCAAACTCCACTCCATACATATATATATGGGGAGGTACTTGCTCCATCTCGGTTTTACACTGAAAACTGCAGGAAATTCAAACCGGCACTAGGAAACAAACTGAGAAACCAGAGTAAAAGTTTCTCCTGCAACCCGTTCCCTTTGTGCTAGATGAACGAACGCCTCTCCACATGCTCAGTTCTGAGAGATAAGTGTGTGTGAAAGCCGTCCTTCACCTAGCTTGTTGGGAACACAAAGTTTCTCTTCATTTGCAATCTCCACTCCATTCATATATATGGGGAGGTACTAGCTCCAACTCGGTTTTACAGTGAAAACTGCAGGAACTTCAAACCGGCACTAGGAAAAAGACTGAGAAACCAGAGTAAAAGTTTCTCCTGCAAACCGTTCCCTTTGTGCTAGATGAACGAACGTCTCTCCACATGCTCAGTGCTGAGAGATAAGTGTGTGTGAAAGCCTTCCTTCACCTAGCTTGTTGGGAACACAAAGTTTCTCTTCAGTTGCAAACTCCACTCCATACATATATATGGGGAGATACTAGCCCCAACTCGGTTTTACACTGAAAACTGCAGGAACTTCAAACCGGCACTAGGAAACAGACTGAGAAACCAGAGTAAACGTTTCTCCTGCAACCCGTTCCCATTGTGCTAGATGAACGAACGTCTCTCCACATGCTCAGTTCTGAGAGATAAGTGTGTGTGAAAGCCGTCCTTCACCTAGCTTGTTGGGAACACAAAGTTTCTCTTCATTTGCAAACTCCATTCCTTACATATATATGGGGAGGTACAAGCTCCAACTGTGTTTTACAGTGAAAACTGCAGGAACTTCAAACCGGCACTAGGAAACAGACTGAGAAACCAGAGTAAAAGTTTCTCCTGCAACGCGTTCCCTTTGTGCTAGATTAACGAACGTCTCTCAACATGTTCAGGTCTGAGAGATAATTGTGTGTGAAGCCGTCCTTAACCTAGCTTGTTGGGAACACAAAGTTTCTCTTCAGTTGCAAACTCCACTCCATACATATATATGGGGAGGTACTAGCTCCAACTCTGTTTTACAGTGAAAACTGCAGGAATTTCAAACCGGCACTATGAAACAGACTGAGAAAACAGAGTAAATGTTTCTCCTGCAAACCGTTCCCTTTGTGCTAAATGAACGAACGTCTCTCCACATGCTCAGTTCTGAGAGATAAGTGTGTGTGAAAGACGACCTTCACCTAGCTTGTTGGGAACACAAAGTTTCTCTTCAGTTGCAAACTCCACTCCATACATATATATATGGGGTGGTACTAGCTCCAACTCGGTTTTACAGTGAAAACTGCAGGAACTTCAAACCGGCACTAGGAAACAGACTGAGAAACCAGAGTAAAAGTTTCTCCTGCAACCCGTTCCATTGTGCTAGATGAACGAACGACTCTACACATGCTCAGTTCTGAGAGATAATTGTGTGTGAAAGCCGTCCTTCACCTAGCTTGTTGGGAACACAAAGTTTCTCTTCAGTTGCAAACTCCACTCCATACATATATATGGGGAGGTACTAGCTCCAACTCGGTTTTACAGTGAAAACTGCAGGAACTTCAAACCGGCACTAGGAAGTAGACTGAGAAACCAGAGTAAAAGTTTCTCCTGCAACCCATTCCCTTTGTGCTAGATGAACGAACGTCTCTCCACATGCTCAGTTCTGAGAGATAAGTGTGTGTGAAAGCCGTCCTTCAACTAGCTTGTTGGGAACACAAAGTTTCTCTTCAGTTGCAAAATCCACTCCATACCTATATATGGGGAGGTACAAGCTCCAACTCGGTTTTACACTGAAAACTGCAGGAACTTCAAACCGGCACTAGGAAACAGACTGAGAAACCAGAGGAAAAGTTTCTCCTGCAAACCGTTCCCTTTGTGCTAGATGAACGAACGTCTCTACACATGCTCAGTTCTGAGAGATAAGTGTGTGTGAAAGCCGTCCTTCACTTAGCTTGTTGGGAACACAAAGTTTCTCTTCAGTTGCAAACTCCACTCCATACATATATATATGGGGAGGTACTTGCTCCATCTCGGTTTTACACTGAAAACTGCAGGAAATTCAAACCGGCACTAGGAAACAAACTGAGAAACCAGAGTAAAAGTTTCTCCTGCAACCCGTTCCCTTTGTGCTAGATGAACGAACGCCTCTCCACATGCTCAGTTCTGAGAGATAAGTGTGTGTGAAAGCCGTCCTTCACCTAGCTTGTTGGGAACACAAAGTTTCTCTTCATTTGCAAACTCCACTCCATTCATATATATGGGGAGGTACTAGCTCCAACTCGGTTTTACAGTGAAAACTGCAGGAACTTCAAACCGGCACTAGGAAAAAGACTGAGAAACCAGAGTAAAAGTTTCTCCTGCAAACCGTTCCCTTTGTGCTAGATGAACGAACGTCTCTCCACATGCTCAGTGCTGAGAGATAAGTGTGTGTGAAAGCCGTCCTTCACCTAGCTTGTTGGGAACACAAAGTTTCTCTTCAGTTGCAAACTCCACTCCATACATATATATGGGGAGGTACTAGCCCCAACTCGGTTTTACACTGAAAACTGCAGGAACTTCAAACAAGCACTAGGAAACAGACTGAGAAACAGAAGTAAAAGTTCCTCCTGCAACCCGTTCCCTTTGTGCTAGATGAACGAACGTCTCTCCACATGCTCAGTGCTGAGAGATAAGTGTGTGTGAAAGCCGTCCTTCACCTAGCTTGTTGGGAACACAAAGTTTCTCTTCAGTTGCAAACTCCACTCCATACATATATATGGGGAGGTACTAGCTCCAACTCGGTTTTACTGTGAAAACTGCAGGAACTTCAAACCGGCACTAGGAAACAGACTGAGAAACCGGAGTAAAAGTTTCTCCTGCAACCCGTTCCCTTTGTGCTAGATGAACGAACGTCTCTCCACATGCTCAGTTCTGAGAGATAAGTGTGTGTGAAAGAGGTCCTTCACCTAGCTTGTTGGGAACACAAAGTTTCTCTTCAGTTGCAAACTCCACTCCATACATATATATGGGGAGGTACTAGCTCCAACTCGGTTTTACTGTGAAAACTGCAGGAACTTCAAACCGGCACTAGGAAACAGACTGAGAAACCAGAGTAAAAGTTTCTCCTGCAAACCGTTCCCTTTGTGCTAGATGAACGAACGTCTCTCCACATGCTCAGTTCTGAGAGATAAGTGTGTGTGAAAGCCGTCCTTCACCTAGCTTGTTGGGAACACAAAGTTTCTCTTCAGTTGCAAACTCCACTCCATACATATATATGGGGAGGTACTAGCTCCAACTCGGTTTTACAGTGAAAATAGCAGGAACTTCAAAACGGCACTAGGAAACAGACTGAGAAACCAGAGTAAAAGTTTCTCCTGCAACCCTTTCCCTTTGTGCTAGATGAACGAACGTCTCTCCACATGCTCAGTTCTGAGAGATAAGTGTGTGTGAAAGCCATCCTTCAAGTAGCTTGTTGGGAACACAAAGTTTCTCTTCAGTTGCAAACTCCACTCCATAACTATATTTGGGGAGGTACTAGCTCCAACTCGGTTTTACAGAGAAAACTGCAGGAACTTCAAACTGGCACTAGGAAACAGACTGAGAAACCAGAGTAAAAGTTTCTCCTGCAAACCGTTCCTTTGTGCTAGATGAACGAACGTATCTCCACATGCTCAGTTCTGAGAGATAAGTGTGTGTGAAAGCCGTCCTTCACCTAGCTTGTTGGGAACACAAAGTTTCTCTTCAGTTGCAAACCCCACTCCATACATATATATGGTGAGGTATTAGCTCCAAGTCGGTTTTACAGTGAAAACTGCAGGATCTTCAAACCGGCACTAGGAAACAGACTGAGAAACCAGAGTAAAAGTTTCTCCTGCAACCCGTTCCCTTTGTGCTAGATGAACGAACGTCTCTCCAAATGCTCAGTGCTGAGAGATAAGTGTGTGTGAAAGGCGTCCTTCACCTAGCTGGTTGGGAACACAAAGTTTCTCTTCATTTGCAAACTCCATTCCTTACATATATATGGGGAGGTACAAGCTCCAACTGTGTTTTACAGTGAAAACTGCAGGAACTTCAAACTGGCACTAGGAAACAGACTGAGAAACCAGAGTAAAAGTTTCTCCTGCAACCCGTTCCCTTTGTGCTAGATTAACGAACGTCTCTCAACATGTTCAGGTCTGAGAGATAATTGTGTGTGAAGCCGTCCTTAACCTAGCTTGTTGGGAACACAAAGTTTCTCTTCAGTTGCAAACTACACTCCATACATATATATGGGGAGGTACTAGCTCCAACTCTGTTTTACAGTGAAAACTGCAGGAATTTCAAACCGGCACTATGAAACAGACTGAGAAAACAGAGTAAATGTTTCTCCTGCAAACCGTTCCCTTTGTGCTAAATGAACGAACGTCTCTCCACATGCTCAGTTCTGAGAGATAAGTGTGTGTGAAAGACGACCTTCACCTAGCTTGTTGGGAACACAAAGTTTCTCTTCAGTTGCAAACTCCACTCCATACATAAATATATGGGGTGGTACTAGCTCCAACTCGGTTTTACAGTGAAAACTGCAGGAACTTCAAACCGGCACTAGGAAACAGACTGAGAAACCAGAGTAAAAGTTTCTCCTGCAACCCGTTCCATTGTGCTAGATGAACGAACGACTCTCCACATGCTCAGTTCTGAGAGATAATTGTGTGTGAAAGCCGTCCTTCACCTAGCTTGTTGGGAACACAAAGTTTCTCTTCAGTTGCAAACTCCACTCCATACATATATATGGGGAGGTACTAGCTCCAACTCGGTTTTACAGTGAAAACTGCAGGAACTTCAAACCGGCACTAGGAAGTAGACTGAGAAACCAGAGTAAAAGTTTCTCCTGCAACCCATTCCCTTTGTGCTAGATGAACGAACGTCTCTCCACATGCTCAGTTCTGAGAGATAAGTGTGTGTGAAAGCCGTCCTTCAACTAGCTTGTTGGGAACACAAAGTTTCTCTTCAGTTGCAAAATCCACTCCATACCTATATATGGGGAGGTACAAGCTCCAACTCGGTTTTAAACTGAAAACTGCAGGAACTTCAAACCGGCACTAGGAAACAGACTGAGAAACCAGAGGAAAAGTTTCTCCTGCAAACCGTTCCCTTTGTGCTAGATGAACGAACGTCTCTCCACATGCTCAATTCTGAGAGATAAGTGTGTGTGAAAGCCGTCCTTCACTTAGCTTGTTGGGAACACAAAGTTTCTCTTCAGTTGCAAACTCCACTCCATACATATATATATGGGGAGGTACTTGCTCCAACTCGGTTTTACACTGAAAACTGCAGGAAATTCAAACCGGCACTAGGAAACAAACTGAGAAACCAGAGGAAAAGTTTCTCCTGCAAACCGTTCCCTTTGTGCTAGATGAACGAACGTCTCTCCACATGCTCAATTCTGAGAGATAAGTGTGTGTGAAAGCCGTCCTTCACTTAGCTTGTTGGGAACACAAAGTTTCTCTTCAGTTGCAAACTCCACTCCATACATATATATATGGGGAGGTACTTGCTCCAACTCGGTTTTACACTGAAAACTGCAGGAAATTCAAACCGGCACTAGGAAACAAACTGAGAAACCAGAGTAAAAGTTTCTCCTGCAACCCGTTCCCTTTGTGCTAGATGAACGAACGCCTCTCCACATGCTCAGTTCTGAGAGATAAGTGTGTGTGAAAGCCGTCCTTCACCTAGCTTGTTGGGAACACAAAGTTTCTCTTCATTTGCAAACTCCACTCCATACATATATATGGGGAGGTACTAGCTCCAACTCGGTTTTACAGTGAAAACTGCAGGAACTTCAAACCGGCACTAGGAAAAAGACTGAGAAACCAGAGTAAAAGTTTCTCCTGCAAACCGTTCCCTTTGTGCTAGATGAACGAACGTCTCTCCACATGCTCAGTGCTGAGAGATAAGTGTGTGTGAAAGCCGTCCTTCACCTTGCTTGTTGGGAACACAAAGTTTCTCTTCAGTTGCAAACTCCACTCCATACATATATATGGGGAGGTACTAGCCCCAACTCGGTTTTACACTGAAAACTGCAGGAACTTCAAACAAGCACTAGGAAACAGACTGAGAAACAGAAGTAAAAGTTCCTCCTGCAACCCGTTCCCTTTGTGCTAGATGAACGAACGTCTCTCCACATGCTCAGTTCTGAGATATAAGTGTGTGTGAAAGAGGTCCTTCACCTAGCTTGTTGGGAACACAAAGTTTCTCTTCAGTTGCAAACTCCACTCCATATATATATGGGGAGGTACTAGCTCCAACTCGGTTTTACAGACAAAACTGCAGGAACTTCAAACCGGCACTAGGAAACAGACTGAGAAACCAGAGTAAAAGTTTCTCCTGCAACCCGTTCCCTTTGTGCTAGATGAACGAACGTCTCTCCACATGCTCAGTTCTGAGAGATAAGTGTGTCTGAAAGCCGTCCTTCACCTAGCTTGTTGGGAACACAAAGTTTCTCTTCAGTTGCAAACTCCACTCCATACATATATATGGGGAGGTACTAGCTCCAACTCGGTTTTACAGTGAAAATTGCAGGAACTTCAAAACGGCACTAGGAAACAGACTGAGAAACCAGAGTAAAAGTTTCTCCTGCAACCCTTTCCATTTGTGCTAGATGAACGAACGTCTCTCCACATGCTCAGTTCTGAGAGATAAGTGTGTGTGAAAGCCGTCCTTCAACTAGCTTGTTGGGAACACAAAGTTTCTCTTCAGTTGCAAACTAAACTCCATAACTATATTTGGGGAGGTACTAGCTCCAACTCGGTTTTACAGAGAAAACTGCAGGAACATCAAACTGGCACTAGGAAACAGACTGAGAAACCAGAGTAAAAGTTTCTCCTGCAAGCCGTTCCCTTTGTGCTAGATGAACGAACGTATCTCCACATGCTCAGTTCTGAGAGATAAGTGTGTGTGAAAGCCGTCCTTCACCTAGCTTGTTGGGAACACAAAGTTTCTCTTCAGTTGCAAACTCCACTCCATACATATATATGGTGAGGTATTAGCTCCAAGTCGGTTTTACAGTGAAAACTGCAGGATCTTCAAACCGGCACTAGGAAACAGACTGAGAAACCAGAGTAAAAGTTTCTCCTGCAACCCGTTCCCTTTGTGCTAGATGAACGAACGTCTCTCCACATGCTCAGTGCTGAGAGATAAGAGTGTGTGAAAGCCGTCCTTCACCTAGCTTGTTGGGAACACAAAGTTTCTCTTCAGGTGCAAACTCCACTCCATACATATATATGTGGAGGTACTAGCTCCAACTCGGTTTTACAGTGAAAACTGCAGGAACTTCAAACCGGCACTAGGAAACAAACTGAGAAACCAGAGTAAAAGTTTCTCCTGCAACCCGTTCCTTTGGGCTAGATGAACGAACGTCTCTCCACATGCTCAGTTCTGAGAGATAAGTGTGTGTGAAAGCCGTCCTTCACCTAGCTTGTTGGGAACACAAAGTTTCTCTTCAGTTGCAAACTCCACACCATACCTATATATGGGGAGGTACTAGCTCCAACTAGGTTTTACAGTGAAAACTGCAGGAACTTCAAACTGGCAATAGGAAACAGACTGAGAAACAAGAGTAAAAGTTTCTCCTGCAACCCGTTCCCTTTGTGCTTGATGAACGAACGTCTCTCCACATGCTCAGTTCTGAGAGATAAGTGTGTGTGAAAGCCGTCCTTCACCTAGCTTGTTGGGAACACAAAGTTTCTCTTCAGTTGCAAACTCCACTCCATACATATATATGGTGAGGTACTAGCTCCAACTCGGTTTTACAGTGAAAACTGCAGGAACTTCAAACCGGCACTAGGAAACAGACTGAGAAACCAGTGTAAAAGTTTCTCCTGCAAACCGTTCCCTTTGTGCTAGATGAACGAACGTCTCTCCACATGCTCAGTGCTGAGAGATAAGTGTGTGTGAAAGCCGTCCTTCACCTAGCTTGTTGGGAAAACAAAGTTTCTCTTCAGTTGCAAACTCCACTCCATACATATATATGGGGAGGTACTAGCCCCAACTCGATTTTACACTGAAAACTGCAGGAACTTCAAACAAGCACTAGGAAAAAGACTGAGAAACAGAAGTAAAAGTTCCTCCTGCAACCCGTTCCCTTTGTGCTAGATGAACGAACGTCTCTCCACATGCTCAGTGCTGAGAGATAAATGTGTGTGAAAGCCGTCCTTCACATAGCTTGTTGGGAACACAAAGTTTCTCTTCAGTTGCAAACTCCACTCCATACATATATATGGGGAGGTACTAGCTCCAACTCGGTTTTACTGTGAAAACTGCAGGAACTTCAAACCGGCACTAGGAAACAGACTTAGAAAACAGAGTAAAAGTTTCTCCTGCAACCCGTTCCCTTTGTGCTAGATGAACGAACGTCTCTCCACATGCTCAGTTCTGAGAGATAAGTGTGTGTGAAAGCCGTCCTTCACCTAGCTTGTTGGGAACACAAAGTTTCTCTTCATTTGCAAACTCCACTCCATACATATATATGGGGAGGTATTAGCTCCAACTCGGTTTTACAGTGAAAATTGCAGGAACTTCAAAACGGCACTAGGAAACAGACTGAGAAACCAGAGTAAAAGTTTCTCCTGCAACCCTTTCCCTTTGTGCTAGATGAACGAACGTCTCTCCACATGCTCAGTTCTGAGAGATAAGTGTGTGTGAAAGCCGTCCTTCACCTAGCTTGTTGGGAACACAAAGTTTCTCTTCAGTTGCAAACTCCACTCCATACATATATATGGGGAGGTACTAGCTCCAACTCGGTTTTACACTGAAAACTGCAGGAACTTCAAACCAGCACTAGGAAACAGACTGAGAAACAGAAGTAAATTTTCTCCTGCAAACCGTTCCCTTTGTGCTAGATGAACGAACGTCTCTCCACATGCTCAGTGCTGAGAGATAAGTGTGTGTGAAAGCCGTCCTTCACCTAGCTTGTTGGGAACACAAAGTTTCTCTTCAGTTGCAAACTCCACTCCATAAATATATATGGGGAGGTACTAGCTCCAACTCGGTTTTACACTGAAAACTGCAGGAACTTCAAACCGGCACTAGGAAACAGACTGAGAAACCAGAGTAAAAGTTTCTCCTGCAACCCGTTCCCTTTGTGCTACATGAACGAACGTCTCTCCCCATGCTTAGTGCTGAGTGATAAGTGTGTGTGAAAGCCGTCCTTCACCTAGCTTGTTGGGAACACAAAGTTTCTCTTCAGTTGCAAACTCCACTCCATACGTATATATGGGGAGGTACTAGCTCCAACTCGGTTTTACACTGAAAACTGCAGGAACTTCAAAACGGCACTAGGAAACAGACTGAGAAACCAGAGTAAAAGTTTCTCCTGCAACCCGTTCCCTTTGTGCTAGATAAACGAACGTCTCTCCACATGCTCAGTTCTGAGAGATAAATGTGTGTGAAAGACGTCCTTCACCTAGCTTGTTGGGAACACAAAGTTTCTCTTCAGTAGCAAACTCCACTCCATACATATATATATGGGGAGGTACTAGCTCCAACTCGGTTTTACAGTGAAAACTGCAGGAACTTCAAATCGGCACTAGGAAACAGACTGAGAAACCAGAGTAAAAGTTTCCCCTGCAACCCGTTCCCTTTGTGCTAGATGAACGAACGTCTCTCCACATGCTCAGTTCTGAGAGATAAGTGTGTGTGAAAGCCGTCCTTCAACTAGCTTGTTGGGAACACAAAGTTTCTCTTCAGTTGCAAACTCCACTCCATACATATATATAGGGAGGTACTAGCTCCAACTCCGTTTTACACTGAAAACTGCAGGAACTTCAAACCGGCACTAGGAAACAGACTGAGAAACCAGAGTAAAAGTTTCTCCTGCAACCCGTTCCCTTTGTGCTAGATGAACGAAAGTCTCTCCACATGCTCAGTGCTGAGAGATAATTGTGTGTGGAAGCCGTCCTTCACCTAGCTTGTTGGGAACACAAAGTTTCTTTTCACTTGCAAACTCCACTCCATACATATACATGTTGAGGTACTAGCACCAACTCGGTTTTACAGTGAAAACCGCAGGAACTTCAAACCGGCACTAGGAAACAGACTGAGAAACCAGAGTAAAAGTTTCTCCTGCAACCCGTTCCCTTTGTGCTAGATGAACGAACGTCTCTCCACATGCTCAATTCTGAGAGATAAGTGTGTGTGAAAGCCGTCCTTCACCTAGCTTGTTGGGAAAACAAAGTTTCTCTTCAGTTGCAAACTCCACTCCATACATATATATGGGGAGGTACTAGCTCCAACTCGGTTTTACAGTGAAAACTGCAGGAACTTCAAACTGGCACTAGGAAACAGACTGAGAAACCAGAGTAAAAGTTTCTCCTGCAACCCGTTCCCTTTGTGCTAGATGAACGAACGTCTCTCCACATGCTCAGTGCTGAGAGATAAGTGTGTGTGAAAGCCGTCCTTCACCTAGCTTGTTGGGAACACTGTTTCTCTTCAGTTGCAAACTCCACTCCATACATATATATGGGGAGGTACTAGCCCCAACTCGGTTTTACACTGAAAACTGCAGGAACTTCAAACCAGCACTAGGAAACAGACTGAGAAACAGAAGTAAAAGTTTCTCCTGCAACCCGTTCCCTTTGTGCTAGATGAACGAACGTCTCTCCACATGCTCAGTTCTGAGAGATAAGTGTGTGTGAAAGCCGTCCTTCACCTAGCTTGTTGGGAACACAAAGTTTCTCTTCAGTTGCAATTTCCACTCCATACATATATATGGGGAGGTATTAGCTCCAACTCGGTTTTACAGTGAAAATTGCAGGAAGTTCAAAACGGCACTAAGAAACAGACTGAGAAACCAGAGTAAAAGTTTCTCCTGCAACCCATTCCATTTGTGCTAGATGAACGAACGTCTCTCCACATGCTCAGTTCTGAGAGAAAAGTGTGTGTGAAAACCGTCCTTCAACTAGCTTGTTGGGAACACAAAGTTTCTCTTCAGTTGCAAACTCCACTCCATACATATATATGGGGAGGTATTAGCTCCAACTCGGTTTTACACTGAAAACTGCAGGAACTTCAAACCAGCACTAGGAAACAGACTGAGAAACAGAAGTAAATTTTCTCCTGCAACCCGTTCCCTTTGTGCTAGATGAACGAACGTCTCTCCACATGCTCAGTTCTGAGAGATAAGTGTGTGTGAAAGCCGTCCTTCACCTAGCTTGTTGGGAACACAAAGTTTCTCTTTAGTTGCAAACTCCACTCCATACATATATATGGGGTGGTTCTAGCTCCAACTCGGTTTTACTGTGAAAACTGCAGGAACTTCAAACCGGCACTAGGAAACAGACTGAGAAACCAGAGTAAAAGTTTCTCCTGCAACCCTTTCCATTTGTGCTAGATGAACGAACGTCTCTCCACATGCTCAGTTCTCAGAGATAAGTGTGTGTGAAAGCCGTCCTTCAACTAGCTTGTTGGGAACACAAAGTTTCTCTTCAGTAGCAAACTCCACTCCATACATATATATGGGGAGGTACTAGCTCCAACTCGGTTTTACACTGAAAACTGCAGGAACTTCAAACCAGCACTATGAAACAGACTGAGAAACAGAATTAAAAGTTTCTCCTGCAAACCGTTCCCTTTGTGCTAGATGAACAAACGTCTCTCCACATGCTCAGTGCTGAGAGATAAGTGTGTGTGAAGCCGTCCTTCACCTAGCTTGTTGGGAACACAAAGTTTCTCTTCAGTTGCAAACCCCACTCCATACATATATATGGGGAGGTACTAGCTCCAACTCGGTTTTACAGTGAAAACTGCAGGAACTTCAAACCGGCACTAGGAAACAGACTGAGAAACCAGAGTAAAAGTTTCTCCGGCAAACCGTTCCCTTTGTGCTACATGAACGAACGTCTCTCCCCATGCTCAGTGCTGAGTGATAAGTGTGTGTGAAAGCCGTCCTTCACCTAGCTTGTTGGGAACACAAAGTTTCTCTTCACTTGCAAATTCCACTCCATACATATATATGGGGAGGTACTAGCTCCAACTCGGTTTTACAGTGAAAACTGCAGGAACTTCAAACCGGCACTAGGAAACAAACTGAGAAACAAGTGTAAAAGTTTCTCCTGCAACCCGTTCCTTTGTGCTAGATGAACGAACGTCTCTCCACATGCTCAGTTCTGAGAGATAAGTGTGTGTGAAAGCCGTCCTTCACCTAGCTTGTTGGGAACACAAAGTTTCTCTTCAGTTGCAAACTCCACTCCATAACTATATATGGGGAGGTACTAGCTCCAACTCGGTTTTACAGAGAAAACTGCAGGAACTTCAAACCGGCACTAGGAAACAGACTGAGAAACCAGAGTAAAAGTTTCTCCTGCAACCCGTTCCCTTTGTGCTAGATGAACGAACGTCTCTCCACATGCTCAGTGCTGAGAGATAAGTGTGTGTGAAAGCCGTCCTTCACCTAGCTTGTTGGAACACAAAGTTTCTCTTCAGTTGCAAACTCCACTCCATACATATATATGGGGAGGTACTAGCTCCAACTCCGTATTACAGTGAAAACTGCAGGAACTTCAAACCAGCACTTGGAAACAAACTGAGAAACCAGAGTAAAAGTTTCTCCTGCAACCCGTTCCTTTGTGCTAGATGAACGAACGTCTCTCCACATGCTCAGTTCTGAGAGATAAGTGTGTGTGAAAGCCGTCCTTCAAGTAGCTTGTTGGGAACACAAAGTTTCTCTTCAGTTGCAAACTCCACTCCATACCTATATATGGGGAGGTACTAGCTCCAACTCGGTTTTACAGTGAAAACTGCAGGAACTTCAAACTGGCACTAGGAAACAGACTGAGAAACAATTGTAAAAGTTTCTCCTGCAACCCGTTCCCTTTGTACTAGATGAACGAACGTCTCTCCACATGCTCAGTTCTGAGAGATAAGTGTGTGTGAAAGCCGTCCTTCACATAGCTTGTTGGGAACACAAAGTTTCTCTTCAGTTGCAAACTCCACTCCATACATATATATGGGGAGGTACTAGCCCCAACTCAGTTTTACACTGAAAACTGCAGGAACTTCAAACAAGCACTAGGAAACAGACTGAGAAACAGAAGTAAAAGTTTCTCCTGCAACCCGTTCCCTTTGTGCTAGATGAACGAACGTCTCTCCACATGCTCAGTTCTGAGAGATAAGTGTGTGTGAAAGCCGTCCTTCACCTAGCTTGTTGGGAACACAATGTTTCTCTTCAGTTGCAAACTCCAATCCATACATATATATGGGGAGGTACTAGCTCCAACTCGGTTTTACTGTGAAAACTGCAGGAACTTCAAACCGGCACTAGGAAACAGACTGAGAAACCGGAGTAAACGTTTCACCTGCAACACGTTCCCTTTGTGCTAGATGAACGAACGTCTCTCCACATGCTCAGTTCTGAGAGATAAATGTGTGTGAATGAGGTCCTTCACCTAGCTTGTTGGGAACACAAAGTTTCTCTTCATTTGCAAACTCCACTCCATACATATATATGGGGAGGTATTAGCTCCAACTCGGTTTTACAGTGAAAATTGCAGGAACTTCAAAACGGCACTAGGAAACAGACTGAGAAACCAGAGTAAAAGTTTCTCCTGCAACCCTTTCCCTTTGTGCTAGATGAACGAACGTCTCTCCACATGCTCAGTTCTGAGAGATAAGTGTGTGTGAAAGCCGTCCTTCAACTAGCTTGTTGGGAACACAATGTTTCTCTTCAGTTGCAAACTCCACTCCATACATATATATGGGGAGGTACTAGCTCCAACTCGGTTTTACAGTGAAAACTGCAGGAACTTCAAACCGGCACTAGGAAACAGACTGAGAAACCAGAGTAAAAGTTTCTCCTGCAACCCGTTCCCTTTGTGCTAGATGAACGAACGTCTCTCCCCATGCTCAGTGCTGAGTGATAAGTGTGTGTGAAAGCCGTCCTTCACCTAGCTTGTTGGGAACACAAAGTTTCTCTTCACTTGCAAACTCCACTCCATACATATATATGGGGAGGTACTAGCTCCAACTCGGTTTTACAGTGAAAATTGCAGGAACTTCAAAACGGCACTAGGAAACAGACTGAGAAACCAGAGTAAAAGTTTCTCCTGCAACACTTTCTCTTTGTGCTAGATGAACGAACGTCTCTCCACATGCTCAGTTCTGAGAGATAATTGTGTGTGAAAGCCGTCCTTCAACTAGCTTGTTGGGAACACAAAGTTTCTCTTCAGTTGCAAACTCCACTCCATACATATATATGGGGAGGTACAAGCTCCAACTCGGTTTTACACTGAAAACTGCAGGAACTTCAAAGCAGCACTAGGAAACAGACTGAGAAACAGAAGTAAATTTTTTCCTGCAACCCGTTCCTTTGTGCTAGATGAACGAACGTCTCTCCACATGCTCAGTTCTGAGAGATAAGTGTGTGTGAAAGCCGTCCTTCACCTAGCTTGTTGGGAACACAAAGTTTCTCTTCAGTTGCAAACTCCACTCCATACCTATATATGGGGAGGTACTAGCTCCAACTCGGTTTTACAGTGAAAACTGCAGGAACTTCAAACTGGCACTAGGAAACAGACTGAGAAACAATTGTAAAAGTTTCTCCTGCAACCCGTTCCCTTTGTGCTAGATGAACGAACGTCTCTCCACATGCTCAGTGCTGAGAGATAAGTGTGTGTGAAAGCCGTCCTTCACCTAGCTTGTTGGGAACACAAAGTTTTTCTTCAGTTGCAAACTCCACTCCATACATATATATGGGGAGGTACTAGCCCCAACTCGGGTTTACACTGAAAACTGCAGGAACTTCAAACAAGCACTAGGATACAGACTGAGAAACAGAAGTAAAAGTTTCTCCTGCAACCCTTTCCCTTTGTGCTAGATGAACGAACGTCTCTCCACATGCTCAGTGCTGAGAGATAAGTGTGTGTGAAAGCCGTCCTTCACCTAGCTTGTTGGGAACACAAAGTTTCTCTTCAGTTGCAAACTCCACTCCATACATATATATGGGGAGGTACTAGCTCCAACTCGGTTTTACTGTGAAAACTGCAGGAACTTCAAACCGGCACTAGGAAACAGACTGAGAAACCGGAGTAAACGTTTCTCCTGCAACCCGTTCCCTTTGTGCTAGATGAACGAACGTCTCTCCACATGCTCAGTTCTGAGAGATAAGTGTGTGTGGAAGCCGTCCTTCACCTAGCTTGTTGGGAACACAAAGTTTCTCTTCAGTTGCAAACTCCACTCCATACATATATATGGGGAGGTACTAGCTCCAACTCGGTTTTACTGTGAAAACTGCAGGAACTTCCAACCGGCACTAGGAAACAGACTGAGAAACCAGAGTAAAAGTTTCTCCTGCAACACTTTCTCTTTGTGCTAGATGAACGAACGTCTCTCCACATGCTCAGTTCTGAGAGATAATTGTGTGTGAAAGCCGTCCTTCAACTAGCTTGTTGGGAACACAAAGTTTCTCTTCAGTTGCAAACTCCACTCCATACATATATATGGGGAGGTACAAGCTCCAACTCGGTTTTACACTGAAAACTGCAGGAACTTCAAAGCAGCACTAGGAAACAGACTGAGAAACAGAAGTAAATTTTCTCCTGCAACCCGTTCCTTTGTGCTAGATGAACGAACGTCTCTCCACATGCTCAGTTCTGAGAGATAAGTGTGTGTGAAAGCCGTCCTTCACCTAGCTTGTTGGGAACACAAAGTTTCTCTTCAGTTGCAAACTCCACTCCATACCTATATATGGGGAGGTACTAGCTCCAACTCGGTTTTACAGTGAAAACTGCAGGAACTTCAAACTGGCACTAGGAAACAGACTGAGAAACAATTGAAAAGCTTCTCCTGCAAACCGTTCCCTTTGTGCTAGATGAACGAACGTCTCTCCACATGCTCAGTGCTGAGAGATAAGTGTGTGTGAAAGCCGTCCTTCACCTAGCTTGTTGGGAACACAAAGTTTCTCTTCAGTTGCAAACTCCACTCCATACATATATATGGGGAGGTACTAGCCCCAACTCGGTTTTACACTGAAAACTGCAGGAACTTCAAACAAGCACTAGGAAACAGACTGAGAAACAGAAGTAAAAGTTTCTCCTGCAACCCGTTCCCTTTGTGCTAGATGAACGAACGTCTCTCCACATGCTCAGTGCTGAGAGATAAGTGTGTGTGAAAGCCGTCCTTCACCTAGCTTGTTGGGAACACAAAGTTTCTCTTCAGTTGCAAACTCAACTCCATACATATATATGGGGTGGTACTAGCTCCAACTCGGTTTTACTGTGAAAACTGCAGGAACTTCAAACCGGCACTAGGAAACAGACTGAGAAACCGGAGTAAACGTTTCTCCTGCAACCCGTTCCCTTTGTGCTAGATGAACGAACGTCTCTCCACATGCTCAGTTCTGAGAGATAAGTGTGTGTGAAAGAGGTCCTTCACCTAGTTTGTTGGGAACACAAAGTTTCTCTTCAGTTGCAAACTCCACTCCATATATATATATGGGGAGGTACTAGCTCCAACTCGGTTTTACTGTGAAAACTGCAGGAACTTCCAACCGGCACTAGGAAACAGACTGAGAAACCAGAGTAAAAGTTTCTCCTGCAACCCTTTCCATTTGTGCTAGATGAACGAACGTCTCTCCACATGCTCAGTTCTCAGAGATAAGTGTGTGTGAAAGCCGTCCTTCACCTAGCTTGTTGGGAACACAAAGTTTCTCTTCAGTTGGAAACTCCACTCCATACATATATATGGGGAGGTATTAGCTCCAACTCGGTTTTACAGTGAAAATTGCAGGAACTTCAAAACGGCACTAGGAAACAGACTGAGAAACCAGAGTAAAAGTTTCTCCTGCAACCCTTTCCCTTTGTGCTAGATGAACGAACGTCTCTCCACATGCTCAGTTGGGAGAGATAAGTGTGTGTGAAAGCCGTCCTTCAACTAGCTTGTTGGGAACACAAAGTTTCTCTTCAGTTGCAAACTCCACTCCATACATATATATGGGGAGGTACTAGCTCCAACTCGGTTTTACACTGAAAACTGCAGGAACTTCAAACCGGCACTAGGAAACAGACTGAGAAACAGAAGTAAATTTTCTCCTGCAACCCTTTCCCTTTGTGCTAGATGAACGAACGTCTCTCCACATGCTGAGTGCTGAGAGATAAGTGTGTGTGAAAGCCGTCCTTCACCTAGCTTGTTGGGAACACAAAGTTTCTCTTCAGTTGCAAACTCCACTCCATACATATATATGGGGAGGTACAAGCTCCAATTCGGTTTTACACTGAAAACTGCAGGAACTTCAAACCGGCACTAGGAAACAGACTGAGAAACCAGAGTAAAAGTTTCTCCTGCAACCCTTTCCCTTTGTGCTAGATGAACGAACGTCTCTCCACATGCTCAGTTCTGAGAGATAATTGTGTGTGAAAGCCGTCCTTCAACTAGCTTGTTGGGAACACAAAGTTTCTCTTCAGTTGCAAACTCCACTCCATACATATATATGGGGAGGTACTAGCTCCAACTCGGTTTTACACTGAAAACTGCAGGAACTTCAAACCAGCACTAGGAAACAGACTGAGAAACAGAAGTAAATTTTCTCCTGCAAACCGTTACCTTTGTGCTAGATGAACGAACGTCTCTCCACATGCTCAGTGCTGAGAGATAAGTGTGTGTGAAAGCCGTCCTTCACCTAGCTTGATGGGAACACAAATTTTCTCTTCAGTGGCAAACTCCACTCCATACTTATATATGGGTAGGTACTAGCTCCAACTCGGTTTTACAGTGAAAACTGCAGGAATTTCAAACCGGCACTAGGAAACAGACTGAGAAACCAGAGTAAAAGTTTCTCCTGCAACCCGTTCCCTTTGTGCTAGATGAACGAACGTCTATCCACATGCTCAGTTCTGAGAGATAAATGTGTGTGAAAGACGTCCTTCATCTAGCTTGTTGGGAACACAAAGTTTCTCTTCAGTAGCAAACTCCACTCCATACATATATATATGGGGAGGTACTAGCTCCAACTCGGTTTTACAGTGAAAACTGCAGGAACTTCAAACCGGCACTAGGAAACAGACTGAGAAAACAGAGTAAAAGTTTCCCCTGCAACCCATTCCCTTTGTGCTAGATGAACGAACGTCTCTCCCCATGCTCAGTTCTGAGAGATAAGTGTCTGTGAAAGCCGTCCTTCACCTAGCTTGTTGGGAACACAAAGTTTCTCTTCAGTTGCAAACTCCACTCCATACATATATATGGGGAGGTACTATCTCCAACTCCGTTTTACACTGAAAACTGCAGGAACTTCAAACCGGCACTAGGAAACAGACTGAGAAACCAGAGTAAAAGTTTCTCCTGCAACCCGTTCCCTTTGTGCTAGATGAACGAAAGTCTCTCCACATGCTCAGTGCTGAGAGATAAGTGTGTGTGGAAGCCGTCCTTCACCTACCTTGTTGGGAACACAAAGTTTCTCTTCACTTGCAAATTCCACTCCATACATATAGATGTTGAGGTAATAGCTCCAACTCGGTTTTACAGTGAAAACTGCAGGAAATTCAAACCGGCACTAGGAAACAGACTGAGAAACCAGAGTAAAAGTTTCTCCTGCAACCCGTTCCCTTTTTGCTAGATGAACGAACGTCTCTCCACATGCTCTGTTCAGAAAGGTAAGTTTGTGTGAAAGCCGTCCTTCACCTAGCTTGTTGGGAACTCAAAGTTTCTCTTCAGTTGCAAACTGCACTCCATACATATATATGGGGAGGTACTAGCTCCAACTCGGTTTTACAGTGAAAACTGCAGGAACTTCAAACCGGCACTAGGAAACAGACTGAGAAACCAGAGTAAAAGTTTCTCCTGCAACCCGTTCCCTTTGTGCTAGATGAACGAACGTCTCTCCACATGCTCAGTGCTGAGAGACAAGTGTGTGTGAAAGCCGTCCTTCACCTAGCTTGTTGGGAACACTGTTTCTCTTCAGTTGCAAACTCCACTCCATACATATATATGGGGAGGTACTAGCCCCAACTCGGTTTTACACTGAAAACTGCAGGAACTTCAAACCGGCACTAGGAAACAGACTGAGAAACAGAAGTAAATGTTTCTCCTGCAACCCGTTCCCTTTGTGCTAGATGAACGAACGTCTCTCCTCATGCTCAGTCCTGAGAGATAAGTTTGTGTGAAAGCCGTCCTTCACCTAGCTTGTTGGGAACACAAAGTTTCTCTTCAGTTGCAAACTCCACTCCATACATATATATGGGGAGGTACTAGCTCCAACTCGGTTTTACACTTAAAACTGCAGGAACATCAAACCGGCAATAGGAAACAGACTGAGAAACCAGAGTAAACGTTTCTCCTGCAACACGTTCCCTTTGTGCTAGATGAACGAACGTCTCTCCACATGCTCAGTTCTGAGAGATAAGTGTGTGTGAAAGCCGTCCTTCACCTAGCTTGTTGGGAACACAAAGTTTCTCTTCAGTTGCAAACTCCACTCCATACATATATATGGGGAGGTACTAGCACCAACTCGGTTTTACTGTGAAAACTGCAGGAATTTCAAACCGGCACTAGGAAACAGACTGAGAAACCAGAGTAAAAGTTTCTCCTGCAACCCGTTCCATTTGTGCTAGATGAACGAACGTCTCATCACATGCTCAGTTCTGAGAGATAAGTGTGTGTGAAAGCCGTCCTTCACCTAGCTTGTTGGGAACACAAAGTTTCTCTTCAGTTGCAAACTCCACTCCATACATATATATGGGGAGGTATTAGCTCCAACTCGGTTTTACAGTGAAAACTGCAGGAACTTCAAAACGGCACTAGGAAACAGACTGAGAAACCAGAGTAAAAGTTTCTCCTGCAACCCTTTCCCTTTGTGCTAGATGAACGAACGTCTCTCCACATGCTCAGTTCTGAGAGATAAGTGTGTGTGAAAGCCGTACTTCAACTAGCTTGTTGGGAACACAAAGTTTCTCTTCAGTTGCAAACTCCACTCCATACATATATATGGGTAGGTACTAGCTCCAACTCGGTTTTACAGTGAAAACTGCAGGAACTTCAAACAAGCACTAGGAAACAGACTGAGAAACAGAAGTAAATTTTCTCCTGCAAACCGTTCCCTTTGTTCTAGATGAACGAACGTCTCTCCACATGCTCAGTGCTGAGGGATAAGTGTGTGTGAAAGCCGTCCTTCACCTAGCTTGTTGGGAACACAAAGTTTCTCTTCAGTTGCAAACTCCACTCCATACATATATATGGGGAGGTACTAGCTCCAACTCGGTTTTACACTGAAAACTGCAGGAACTTCAAACCGACACTATGAAACAGACTGAGAAACCAGAGTAAAAGTTTCTCCTGCAACCCGTTCCCTTTGTGCTACATGAACGAACGTCTCTCCCCATGCTCAGTGCTGAGTGATAAGTGTGTGTGAAAGCCGTCCTTCACCTAGCTTGTTGGGAACACAAAGTTTCTCTTCACTTGCAAACTCCACTCCATACATATATATGGGGAGGTACTAGCTCCAACTCGGTTTTACAGTGAAAACGGCAGGAATTTCAAACCGGCACTAGGAAACAGACTGAGAAACCAGAGTAAACGTTTCTCCTTCAACCCATTCCATTTGTGCTAGATGAACGAACGTCTCTCCACATGCTCAGTTCTGAGAGATATGTGTGTGTGAAAGCCGTCCTTCACCTAGCTTGTTGGGAACACAAAGTTTCTCTTCAGTTGCAAACTCCACTCCATACATATATATGGGGAGGTACTAGCTCCAACTCGGTTTTACAGTGAAAAATGCAGGAATTTCAAACCGGGACTAGGAAACAGACTGAGAAACCAGAGTAATAGTTTCTCCTTCAACCCGTTCCATTTGTGCAAGATGAACGAACGTCTCTCCACATGCTCAGTTCTGAGAGATATGTGTGTGTGAAAGCCGTCCTTCACCTAGCTTGTTGGGAACACAAAGTTTCTCTTCAGTTGCAAACTCCACTCCATACATATATATGGGGAGGTACTAGCTCCAACTCGGATTAACAGTGAAAAATGCAGGAATTTCAAACCGGGACTAGGAAACAGACTGAGAAACCAGAGTAATAGTTTCTCCTGAAAGCCGTTCCCTTTGTGCTAGATGAACGAACGTCTCTCCACATACTCAGTTCTGAGAGATAAGTGTGTGTGAAAGCCGTCCTTCACCTAGCTTGTTGGGAACAGAAAGTTTCTCTTCAGTTGCAAACTCCACTCCATACATATATATGGGGAGGTACTAGCTCCAACTCTGTTTTACAGTGATAAATGCAGGAAATTCAAACCGGCACTAGGAAACAGACTGAGAAACCAGAGTAAAAGTTTCTCCTGCAACCCGTTCCCTTTGTGCTAGATGAACGAAAGTCTCTCCACATGCTCAGTGCTGAGAGATAAGTGTGTGTGAAAGCCGTCCTTCAGCTATCTTGTTGGGAACACATATTTTCTCTTCAGTTGCAAACTCCACTCCATACATATATATGGGGAGGTACTAGCCCC
Organism: Camelus bactrianus; assembly: GCF_048773025.1. Lineage (NCBI taxonomy): Eukaryota > Metazoa > Chordata > Mammalia > Artiodactyla > Camelidae > Camelus > Camelus bactrianus. The sequence goes on from NC_133566.1 coordinate 4,862,181, forward strand.
AACTCGGTTTTACACTGAAAACTGCAGGAACTTCAAACAATCACTAGGAAACAGACTGAGAAACAGAAGTAAAAGTTTCTCCTGCAAACCGTTCCCTTTGTGCTAGATTAACGAACGTCTCTCCACATGCTCAGTGCTGAGAGATAAGTGTGTGTGAAAGCCGTCCTTCACCTAGCTTGTTGGGAACACAAAGTTTCATTCAGTTGCAAACTCAACTCCATACATATATATGGGGAGGTACTAGCTCCAACTCGGTTTTACAGTGAAAACTGCAGGAACTTCAAACCGGCACTAGGAAACAGACTGAGAAACCAGAGTAAAAGTTTCTCCTGCAACCCGTTCCTTTGTGCTAGATGAACGAACGTCTCTCCACATGCTCAGTTCTGAGAGATAAGTGTGTGTGAAAGCCGTTCTTCACCTAGCTTCTTGGGAACACAAAGTTTCTCTTCAGTTGCAAACTCCACTCCATAACTATATTTGGGGAAGTACTAGCTCCAACTCGGTTTTACAGAGAAAACTGCAGGAACTTCAAACTGGCACTAGGAAACAGACTGAGAAACAAGAGTAAAAGTTTCTCCTGCAACCCGTTCCCTTTGTGCTAGATGAACGAACGTCTCTCCACATGCTCAGTTCTGAGAGATAAGTGTGTGTGAAAGCCGTCCTTCACCTAGCTTGTTGGGAACACAAAGTTTCTCTTCAGTTGCAAACTCCACTCCATACATATATATGGTGAGGTACTAGCTCCAACTCGGTTTTACAGTGAAAATTGCAGGAACTTCAAACCGGCACTAGGAAACAGACTGAGAAACCAGAGTAAAAGTTTCTCCTGCAAACCGTTCCCTTTGTGCTAGATGAACGAACGTCTCTCCACATGCTCAGTGCTGAGAGATAAGTGTGTGTGAAAGCCGTCCTTCACCTAGCTTGTTGGGAACACAAAGTTTCTCTTCAGTTGCAAACTCCTCTCCATACATATATATGGGGAGGTACTAGCCCCAACTCGGTTTTACACTGAAAACTGCAGGAACTTCAAACAAGCACTAGGAAACAGACTGAGAAACCAGAGTAAACGTTTCTCCTGCAACCCGTTCCCTTTGTGCTAGATGAACGAACGTCTCTCCACATGCTCAGTGCTGAGGGATAAGTGTGTGTTAAAGCCGTCCTTCACCTAGCTTGTTGGGAACACAAAGTTTCTCTTCAGTTGCAAACTCCACTCCATACATATATATGGGGAGGTACTAGCTCCAACTCGGTTTTACACTGAAAACTGCAGGAACTTCAAACCGACACTATGAAACAGACTGAGAAACCAGAGTAAAAGTTTCTCCTGCAACCCGTTCCCTTTGTGCTACATGAACGAACGTCTCTCCCCATGCTCAGTGATGAGTGATAAGTGTGTGTGAAAGCCGTCCTTCACCTAGCTTGTTGGGAACACAAAGTTTCTCTTCACTTACAAACTCCACTCCATACATATATATGGGGAGGTACTAGCTCCAACTCGGTTTTACAGTGAGAACGGCAGGAATTTCAAACCGGCACTAGGAAACAGACTGAGAAACCAGAGTAAACGTTTCTCCTTCAACCCATTCCATTTGTGCAAGATGAACGAACGTCTCTCCACATGCTCAGTTCTGAGAGATATGTGTGTGTGAAAGCCGTCCTTCACCTAGCTTGTTGGGAACACAAAGTTTCTCTTCAGTTGCAAACTCCACTCCATACATATATATGGGGAGGTACTAGCTCCAACTCGGTTTTACAGTGAAAAATGCAGGAATTTCAAACCGGGACTAGGAAACAGACTGAGAAACCAGAGTAATAGTTTCTCCTTCAACCCGTTCCATTTGTGCAAGATGAACGAACGTCTCTCCACATGCTCAGTTCTGAGAGATATGTGTGTGTGAAAGCCGTCCTTCACCTAGCTTGTTGGGAACACAAAGTTTCTCTTCAGTTGCAAACTCCACTCCATACATATATATGGGGAGGTACTAGCTCCAACTCGGATTAACAGTGAAAAATGCAGGAATTTCAAACCGGGACTAGGAAACAGACTGAGAAACCAGAGTAATAGTTTCTCCTGAAAGCCGTTCCCTTTGTGCTAGATGAACGAACGTCTCTCCACATACTCAGTTCTGAGAGATAAGTGTGTGTGAAAGCCGTCCTTCACCTAGCTTGTTGGGAACAGAAAGTTTCTCTTCAGTTGCAAACTCCACTCCATACATATATATGGGGAGGTACTAGCTCCAACTCTGTTTTACAGTGATAAATGCAGGAAATTCAAACCGGCACTAGGAAACAGACTGAGAAACCAGAGTAAAAGTTTCTCCTGCAACCCGTTCCCTTTGTGCTAGATGAACGAAAGTCTCTCCACATGCTCAGTGCTGAGAGATAAGTGTGTGTGAAAGCCGTCCTTCAGCTATCTTGTTGGGAACACATATTTTCTCTTCAGTTGCAAACTCCACTCCATACATATATATGGGGAGGTACTAGCCCCAACTCGGTTTTACACTGAAAACTGCAGGAACTTCAAACAATCACTAGGAAACAGACTGAGAAACAGAAGTAAAAGTTTCTCCTGCAACCCGTTCCCTTTGTGCTAGATTAACGAACGTCTCTCCACATGCTCAGTGCTGAGAGATAAGTGTGTGTGAAAGCCGTCCTTCACCTAGCTTGTTGGGAACACAAAGTTTCATTCAGTTGCAAACTCAACTCCATACATATATATGGGGAGGTACTAGCTCCAACTCGGTTTTACAGTGAAAACTGCAGGAACTTCAAACCGGCACTAGGAAACAGACTGAGAAACCAGAGTAAAAGTTTCTCCTGCAACCCGTTCCTTTGTGCTAGATGAACGAACGTCTCTCCACATGCTCAGTTCTGAGAGATAAGTGTGTGTGAAAGCCGTTCTTCACCTAGCTTCTTGGGAACACAAAGTTTCTCTTCAGTTGCAAACTCCACTCCATAACTATATTTGGGGAGGTACTAGCTCCAACTCGGTTTTACAGAGAAAACTGCAGGAACTTCAAACTGGCACTAGGAAACAGACTGAGAAACAAGAGTAAAAGTTTCTCCTGCAACCCGTTCCCTTTGTGCTAGATGAAAGAACGTCTCTCCACATGCTCAGTTCTGAGAGATAAGTGTGTGTGAAAGCCGTCCTTCACCTAGCTTGTTGGGAACACAAAGTTTCTCTTCAGTTGCAAACTCCACTCCATACATATATATGGTGAGGTACTAGCTCCAACTCGGTTTTACAGTGAAAACTGCAGGATCTTCAAACCGGCACTAGGAAACAGACTGAGAAACCAGAGTAAAAGTTTCTCCTGCAACCCGTTCCCTTTGTGCTAGATGAACGAACGTCTCTCCACATGCTCAGTGCTGAGAGATAAGTGTGTGTGAAAGCCGTCCTTCACCTAGCTTGTTGGGAACACAAAGTTTCTCTTCAGTTGCAAACTCCACTCCATACATATATATGGGGAGGTACTAGCTCCAACTCGGTTTTACTGTGAAAACTGCAGGAACTTCAAACCGGCACTAGGAAACAGACTGAGAAACCAGAGTAAACGTTTCTCCTGCAACCCGTTCCCTTTGTGCTAGATGAACGAACGTCTCTCCACATGCTCAGTTCTGACAGATAAGTGTGTGTGAAAGCCGTCCTTCACCTAGCTTGTTGGGAACACAAAGTTTCTCTTCAGTTGCAAACTCCACTCCATACATATATATGGTGAGGTACTAGCTCCAACTCGGTTTTACAGTGAAAATTGCAGGAACTTCAAACCGGCACTAGGAAACAGACTGAGAAACCAGAGTAAAAGTTTCTCCTGCAACCCGTTCCCTTTTTGCTAGATGAACGAACGTCTCTCCACATGCTCAGTGCTGAGAGATAAGTGTGTGTGAAAGCCGTCCTTCACCTAGCTTGTTGGGAACACAAAGTTTCTCTTCAGTTGCAAACTCCACTCCATACATATATATGGGGAGGTACTAGCCCCAACACGGTTTTACACTGAAAACTGCAGGAACTTCAAACAAGCACTAGGAAACAGACTGAGAAACCAGAGTAAACGTTTCTCCTGCAACCCGTTCCCTTTGTGCTAGATGAACGAACGTCTCTCCACATGCTCTTTGCTGAGAGATAAGTGTGTGTGAAAGCCGTCCTTCACCTAGCTTGTTGGGAACACAAAGTTTCTCTTCAGTTGCAAACTCCACTCCATACATATATATGGGGAGGTACTAGCTCCAACTCGGTTTTACTGTGAAAACTGCAGGAACTTCAAACCGGCACTAGGAAACAGACTGAGAAATCAGAGTAAACGTTTCTCCTGCAACCCGTTCCCTTTCTTGCTAGATGAACGAACGTCTCTCTACATGCTCAGTTCTCAGAGATAAGTGTGTGTGAAAGAGGTCCTTCACCTAGCTTGTTGGGAACACAAAGTTTCTCTTCAGTTGCAAACTCCACTCCATACATATATATGGTGCGGTACTAGCTAGAACTCGGTTTTACAGTGAAAACTGCAGGAATTTCAAACCGGCACTAGGAAACAGACTGAGAAACCAGAGTAAAAGTTTCTCCTGCAACCCGTTCCCTTTGTGCTAGATGAACGAACGTCTCTCCACATGCTCAGTGCTGAGAGATAAGTGTGTGTGAAAGCCGTCCTTCACCTAGCTTGTTGGGAACACAAAGTTTCTCTTCAGTTGCAAACTCCACTCCATACATATATATGGGGAGGTACTAGCTCCAACTCGGTTTTACTGTGAAAACTGCAGGAACTTCAAACCGGCACTAGGAAACAGACTGAGAAACCAGAGTAAACGTTTCTCCTGCAACCCGTTCCCTTTGTGCTAGATGAACGAACGTCTCTCCACATGCTCAGTTCTGAGAGATAAGTGTGTGTGAAAGCCGTCCTTCACCTAGCTTGTTGGGAACACAAAGTTTCTCTTCAGTTGCAAACTCCACTCCATACATATATATGGTGAGGTACTAGCTCCAACTCGGTTTTACAGTGAAAACTGCAGGAACTTCAAACCGGAACTAGGAAACAGACTGAGAAACCAGAGTAAAAGTTTCTCCTGCAAACCGTTCCCTTTGTGCTAGATGAACGAACGTCTCTCCACATGCTCAGTGCTGAGAGATAAGTGTGTGTGAAAGCCGTCCTTCACCTAGCTTGTTGGGAACACAAAGTTTCTCTTCAGTTGCAAACTCCACTCCATACATATATATGGGGAGGTACTAGCCCCAACACGGTTTTACACTGAAAACTGCAGGAACTTCAAACAAGCACTAGGAAACAGACTGAGAAACCAGAGTAAACGTTTCTCCTGCAACCCGTTCCCTTTGTGCTAGATGAACGAACGTCTCTCCACATGCTCTTTGCTGAGAGATAAGTGTGTGTGAAAGCCGTCCTTCACCTAGCTTGTTGGGAACACAAAGTTTCTCTTCAGTTGCAAACTCCACTCCATACATATATATGGGGAGGTACTAGCTCCAACTCGGTTTTACTGTGAAAACTGCAGGAACTTCAAACCGGCACTAGGAAACAGACTGAGAAATCAGAGTAAACGTTTCTCCTGCAACCCGTTCCCTTTCTTGCTAGATGAACGAACGTCTCTCTACATGCTCAGTTCTGAGAGATAAGTGTGTGTGAAAGAGGTCCTTCACCTAGCTTGTTGGGAACACAAAGTTTCTCTTCAGTTGCAAACTCCACTCCATACATATATATGGGGAGGTACTAGCTCCAACTCGGTTTTACTGTGAAAACTGCAGGAACTTCAAACCGGCACTAGGAAACAGACTGAGAAACCAGAGTAAAAGTTTCTCCTGCAACCCGTTCCTTTGTGCTAGATGAACGAACGTCTCTCCACATGCTCAGTTCTGAGAGATAAGTGTGTGTGAAAGCCGTTCTTCACCTAGCTTCTTGGGAACACAAAGTTTCTCTTCAGTTGCAAACTCCACTCCATAACTATATTTGGGGAGGTACTAGCTCCAACTCGGTTTTACAGAGAAAACTGCAGGAACTTCAAACTGGCACTAGGAAACAGACTGAGAAACAAGAGTAAAAGTTTCTCCTGCAACCCGTTCCCTTTGTGCTAGATGAACGAACGTCTCTCCACATGCTCAGTTCTGAGAGATAAGTGTGTGTGAAAGCCGTCCTTCACCTAGCTTGTTGGGAACACAAAGTTTCTCTTCAGTTGCAAACTCCACTCCATACATATATATGGTGAGGTACTAGCTCCAACTCGGTTTTACAGTGAAAACTGCAGGAACTTCAAACCGGCACTAGGAAACAGACTGAGAAACCAGAGTAAAAGTTTCTCCTGCAACCCGTTCCCTTTGTGCTAGATGAACGAACGTCTCTCCACATGCTCAGTGCTGAGAGATAAGTGTGTGTGAAAGCCGTCCTTCACCTAGCTTGTTGGGAACACAAAGTTTCTCTTCAGTTGCAAACTCCACTCCATACATATATATGGGGAGGTACTAGCTCCAACTCGGTTTTACTGTGAAAACTGCAGGAACTTCAAACCGGCACTAGGAAACAGACTGAGAAACCAGAGTAAACGTTTCTCCTGCAACCCGTTCCCTTTGTGCTAGATGAACGAACGTCTCTCCACATGCTCAGTTCTGAGAGATAAGTGTGTGTGAAAGCCGTCCTTCACCTAGCTTGTTGGGAACACAAAGTTTCTCTTCAGTTGCAAACTCCACTCCATACATATATATGGTGAGGTACTAGCTCCAACTCGGTTTTACAGTGAAAATTGCAGGAACTTCAAACCGGCACTAGGAAACAGACTGAGAAACCAGAGTAAAAGTTTCTCCTGCAAACCGTTCCCTTTGTGCTAGATGAACGAACGTCTCTCCACATGCTCAGTGCTGAGAGATAAGTGTGTGTGAAAGCCGTCCTTCACCAAGCTTGTTGGGAACACAAAGTTTCTCTTCAGTTGCAAACTCCACTCCATACATATATATGGGGAGGTACTAGCCCCAACTCGGTTTTACACTGAAAACTGCAGGAACTTCAAACAAGCACTAGGAAACAGACTGAGAAACCAGAGTAAACGTTTCTCCTGCAACCCGTTCCCTTTGTGCTAGATGAACGAACGTCTCTCCACATGCTCAGTTCTGAGAGATAAGTGTGTGTGAAAGCCGTCCTTCACCTAGCTTGTTGGGAACACAAAGTTTCTCTTCAGTTGCAAACTCCACTCCATACATATATATGGGGAGGTACTAGCTCCAACTCGGTTTTACTGTGAAAACTGCAGGAACTTCAAACCGGCACTAGGAAACAGACTGAGAAATCAGAGTAAACGTTTCTCCTGCAACCCGTTCCCTTTCTTGCTAGATGAACGAACGTCTCTCTACATGCTCTGTTCTCAGAGATAAGTGTGTGTGAAAGAGGTCCTTCACCTAGCTTGTTGGGAACACAAAGTTTCTCTTCAGTTGCAAACTCCACTCCATACATATATATGGTGTGGTACTAGCTCCAACTCGGTTTTACAGTGAAAACTGCAGGAATTTCAAACCAGCACTAGGAAACAGACTGAGAATCCAGAGTAAAAGTTTCTCCTGCAACCCGTTCCCTTTGTGCTAGATGAACGAACGTCTCTCCACATGCTCAGTGCTGAGAGATAAGTGTGTGTGAAAGCCGTCCTTCACCTAGCTTGTTGGGAACACAAAGTTTCTCTTCAGTTGCAAACTCCACTCCATACATATATATGGGGAGGTACTAGCTCCAACTCGGTTTTACTGTGAAAACTGCAGGAACTTCAAACCGGCACTAGGAAACAGACTGAGAAACCAGAGTAAAAGTTTCTCCTGCAACCCGTTCCCTTTGTGCTAGATGAACGAACGTCTCTCCACATGCTCAGTTCTGAGAGATAAGTGTGTGTGAAAGCCGTACTTCAACTAGCTTGGTGGGAACACAAAGTTTCTCTTCAGTTGCAAACTCCACTCCATACATATATATGGGTAGGTACTAGCTCCAACTCGGTTTTACAGTGAAAACTGCAGGAACTTCAAACAAGCACTAGGAAACAGACTGAGAAACAGAAGTAAATTTTCTCCTGCAAACCTTTCCCTTTGTTCTAGATGAACGAACGTCTCTCCACATGCTCAGTGCTGAGGGATAAGTGTGTGTGAAAGCCGTCCTTCACCTAGCTTGTTGGGAACACAAAGTTTCTCTTCAGTTGCAAACTCCACTCCATACATATATATGGGGAGGTACTAGCTCCAACTCGGTTTTACACTGAAAACTGCAGGAACTTCAAACCGACACTATGAAACAGACTGAGACACCAGAGTAAAAGTTTCTCCTGCAACCCGTTCCCTTTGTGCTACATGAACGAACGTCTCTCCCCATGCTCAGTGCTGAGTGATAAGTGTGTGTGAAAGCCGTCCTTCACCTAGCTTGTTGGGAACACAAAGTTTCTCTTCACTTGCAAACTCCACTCCATACATATATATGGGGAGGTACTAGCTCCAACTCGGTTTTACAGTGAAAACGGCAGGAATTTCAAACCGGCACTAGAAAACAGACTGAGAAACCAGAGTAAACGTTTCTCCTTCAACCCATTCCATTTGTGCAAGATGAACGAACGTCTCTCCACATGCTCAGTTCTGAGAGATATGTGTGTGTGAAAGCCGTCCTTCACCTAGCTTGTTGGGAACACAAAGTTTCTCTTCAGTTGCAAACTCCACTCCATACATATATATGGGGAGGTACTAGCTCCAACTCGGTTTTACAGTGAAAAATGCAGGAATTTCAAACCGGGACTAGGAAACAGACTGAGAAACCAGAGTAATAGTTTCTCCTTCAACCCGTTCCATTTGTGCAAGATGAACGAACGTCTCTCCACATGCTCAGTTCTGAGAGATATGTGTGTGTGAAAGCCGTCCTTCACCTAGCTTGTTGGGAACACAAAGTTTCTCTTCAGTTGCAAACTCCACTCCATACATATATATGGGGAGGTACTAGCTCCAACTCGGATTAACAGTGAAAAATGCAGGAATTTCAAACCGGGACTAGGAAACAGACTGAGAAACCAGAGTAATAGTTTCTCCTGAAAGCCGTTCCCTTTGTGCTAGATGAACGAACGTCTCTCCACATACTCAGTTCTGAGAGATAAGTGTGTGTGAAAGCCGTCCTTCACCTAGCTTGTTGGGAACAGAAAGTTTCTCTTCAGTTGCAAACTCCACTCCATACATATATATGGGGAGGTACTAGCTCCAACTCTGTTTTACAGTGATAAATGCAGGAAATTCAAACCGGCACTAGGAAACAGACTGAGAAACCAGAGTAAAAGTTTCTCCTGCAACCCGTTCCCTTTGTGCTAGATGAACGAAAGTCTCTCCACATGCTCAGTGCTGAGAGATAAGTGTGTGTGAAAGCCGTCCTTCAGCTATCTTGTTCGGAACACATATTTTCTCTTCAGTTGCAAACTCCACTCCATACATATATATGGGGAGGTACTAGCCCCAACTCGGTTTTACACTGAAAACTGCAGGAACTTCAAACAATCACTAGGAAACAGACTGAGAAACAGAAGTAAAAGTTTCTCCTGCAACCCGTTCCCTTTGTGCTAGATTAACGAACGTCTCTCCACATGCTCATTGCTGAGAGATAAGTGTGTGTGAAAGCCGTCCTTCACCTAGCTTGTTGGGAACACAAAGTTTCATTCAGTTGCAAACTCAACTCCATACATATATATGGGGAGGTACTAGCTCCAACTCGGTTTTACAGTGAAAACTGCAGGAACTTCAAACCGGCACTAGGAAACAGACTGAGAAACCAGAGTAAAAGTTTCTCCTGCAACCCGTTCCTTTGTGCTAGATGAACGAACGTCTCTCCACATGCTCAGTTCTGAGAGATAAGTGTGTGTGAAAGCCGTTCTTCACCTAGCTTCTTGGGAACACAAAGTTTCTCTTCAGTTGCAAACTCCACTCCATAACTATATTTGGGGAGGTACTAGCTCCAACTCGGTTTTACAGAGAAAACTGCAGGAACTTCAAACTGGCACTAGGAAACAGACTGAGAAACAAGAGTAAAAGTTTCTCCTGCAACCCGTTCCCTTTGTGCTAGATGAACGAACGTCTCTCCACATGCTCAGTTCTGAGAGATAAGTGTGTGTGAAAGCCGTCCTTCACCTAGCTTGTTGGGAACACAAAGTTTCTCTTCAGTTGCAAACTCCACTCCATACATATATATGGTGAGGTACTAGCTCCAACTCGGTTTTACAGTGAAAACTGCAGGAACTTCAAACCGGCACTAGGAAACAGACTGAGAAACCAGAGTAAAAGTTTCTCCTGCAACCCGTTCCCTTTGTGCTAGATGAACGAACGTCTCTCCACATGCTCAGTGCTGAGAGATAAGTGTGTGTGAAAGCCGTCCTTCACCTAGCTTGTTGGGAACACAAAGTTTCTCTTCAGTTGCAAACTCCACTCCATACATATATATGGGGAGGTACTAGCTCCAACTCGGTTTTACTGTGAAAACTGCAGGAACTTCAAACCGGCACTAGGAAACAGACTGAGAAACCAGAGTAAACGTTTCTCCTGCAACCCGTTCCCTTTGTGCTAGATGAACGAACGTCTCTCCACATGCTCAGTTCTGAGAGATAAGTGTGTGTGAAAGCCGTCCTTCACCTAGCTTGTTGGGAACACAAAGTTTCTCTTCAGTTGCAAACTCCACTCCATACATATATATGGTGAGGTACTAGCTCCAACTCTGTTTTACAGTGAAAATTGCAGGAACTTCAAACCGGCACTAGGAAACAGACTGAGAAACCAGAGTAAAAGTTTCTCCTGCAAACCTTTCCCTTTGTGCTAGATGAACGAACGTCTCTCCACATGCTCAGTGCTGAGAGATAAGTGTGTGTGAAAGCCGTCCTTCACCTAGCTTGTTGGGAACACAAAGTTTCTCTTCAGTTGCAAACTCCACTCCATACATATATATGGGGAGGTACTAGCCCCAACTCGGTTTTACACTGAAAACTGCAGGAACTTCAAACAAGCACTAGGAAACAGACTGAGAAACCAGAGTAAACGTTTCTCCTGCAACCCGTTCCCTTTGTGCTAGATGAACGAACGTCTCTCCACATGCTCATTGCTGAGAGATAAGTGTGTGTGAAAGCCGTCCTTCACCTAGCTTGTTGGGAACACAAAGTTTCTCTTCAGTTGCAAACTCCACTCCATACATATATATGGGGAGGTACTAGCTCCAACTCGGTTTTACTGTGAAAACTGCAGGAACTTCAAACCGGCACTAGGAAACAGACTGAGAAATCAGAGTAAACGTTTCTCCTGCAACCCGTTCCCTTTCTTGCTAGATGAACGAACGTCTCTCTACATGCTCAGTTCTCAGAGATAAGTGTGTGTGAAAGAGGTCCTTCACCTAGCTTGTTGGGAACACAAAGTTTCTCTTCAGTTGCAAACTCCACTCCATACATATATATGGTGAGGTACTAGCTCCAACTCGGTTTTACAGTGAAAACTGCAGGAATTTCAAACCGGCACTAGGAAACAGACTGAGAAACCAGAGTAAAAGTTTCTCCTGCAACCCGTTCCCTTTGTGCTAGATGAACGAACGTCTCTCCACATGCTCAGTGCTGAGAGAGAAGTGTGTGTGAAAGCCGTCCTTCACCTAGCTTGTTGGGAACACAAAGTTTCTCTTCAGTTGCAAACTCCACTCCATACATATATATGGGGAGGTACTAGCTCCAACTCGGTTTTACTGTGAAAACTGCAGGAACTTCAAACCGGCACTAGGAAACAGACTGAGAAACCAGAGTAAACGTTTCTCCTGCAACCCGTTCCCTTTGTGCTAGATGAACGAACGTCTCTCCACATGCTCAGTTCTGAGAGATAAGTGTGTGTGAAAGCCGTCCTTCACCTAGCTTGTTGGGAACACAAAGTTTCTCTTCAGTTGCAAACTCCACTCCATACATATATATGGTGAGGTACTAGCTCCAACTCGGTTTTACAGTGAAAACTGCAGGAACTTCAAACCGGCACTAGGAAACAGACTGAGAAACCAGAGTAAAAGTTTCTCCTGCAAACCGTTCCCTTTGTGCTAGATGAACGAACGTCTCTCCACATGCTCAGTGCTGAGAGATAAGTGTGTGTGAAAGCCGTCCTTCACCTAGCTTGTTGGGAACACAAAGTTTCTCTTCAGTTGCAAACTCCTCTCCATACATATATATGGGGAGGTACTAGCCCCAACACGGTTTTACACTGAAAACTGCAGGAACTTCAAACAAGCACTAGGAAACAGACTGAGAAACCAGAGTAAACGTTTCTCCTGCAACCCGTTCCCTTTGTGCTAGATGAACGAACGTCTCTCCACATGCTCTTTGCTGAGAGATAAGTGTGTGTGAAAGCCGTCCTTCACCTAGCTTGTTGGGAACACAAAGTTTCTCTTCAGTTGCAAACTCCACTCCATACATATATATGGGGAGGTACTAGCTCCAACTCGGTTTTACTGTGAAAACTGCAGGAACTTCAAACCGGCACTAGGAAACAGACTGAGAAATCAGAGTAAACGTTTCTCCTGCAACCCGTTCCCTTTCTTGCTAGATGAACGAACGTCTCTCTACATGCTCAGTTCTGAGAGATAAGTGTGTGTGAAAGAGGTCCTTCACCTAGCTTGTTGGGAACACAAAGTTTCTCTTCAGTTGCAAACTCCACTCCATACATATATATGGGGAGGTACTAGCTCCAACTCGGTTTTACTGTGAAAACTGCAGGAACTTCAAACCGGCACTAGGAAACAGACTGAGAAACCAGAGTAAAAGTTTCTCCTGCAACCCGTTCCCTTTGTGCTAGATGAACGAACGTCTCTCCACATGCTCAGTTCTGAGAGATAAGTGTGTGTGAAAGCCGTCCTTCACCTAGCTTGTTGGGAACACAAAGTTTCTCTTCAGTTGCAAACTCCACTCCATACATATATATGGGGAGGTATTAGCTCCAACTCGGTTTTACAGTGAAAATTGCAGGAACTTCAAAACGGCACTAGGAAACAGACTGAGAAACCAGAGTAAAAGTTTCTCCTGCAACCCTTTCCCTTTGTGCTAGATGAACGAACGTCTCTCCACATGCTCAGTTCTGAGAGATAAGTGTGTGTGAAAGCCGTCCTTCAACTAGCTTGTTGGGAACACAAAGTTTCTCTTCAGTTGCAAACTCCACTCCATAACTATATTTGGGTAGGTACTAGCTCCAACTCGGTTTTACAGAGAAAACTGCAGGAACTTCAAACTGGCACTAGGAAACAGACTGAGAAATCAGAGTAAAAGTTTCTCCTGCAACCCGTTCCCTTTGTGCTAGATGAACGAACGTATCTCCACATGCTCAGTTCTGAGAGATAAGTGTGTGTGAAAGCCGTCTTTCACCTAGCTTGTTGGGAACACAAAGTTTCTCTTCAGTTGCAAACTCCACTCCATACATATATATGGTGAGGTATTAGCTCCAAGTCGGTTTTACAGTGAAAACTTCAGGATCTTCAAACCGGCACTAGGAAACAGACTGAGAAACCAGAGTAAAAGTTTCTCCTGCAACCCGTTCCCTTTGTGCTAGATGAACGAACGTCTCTCCACATGCTCAGTGCTGAGAGATAAGAGTGTGTGAAAGCCGTCCTTCACCTAGCTTGTTGGGAACACAAAGTTTCTCTTCAGGTGCAAACTCCACTCCATACATATATAAATGGAGGTACTAGCTCCAACTCGGTTTTACAGTGAAAACTGCAGGAACTTCAAACCGGCACTAGGAAACAAACTGAGAAACCAGAGTAAAAGTTTCTCCTGCAACCCGTTCCTTTGTGCTAGATGAACGAACGTCTCTCCACATGCTCAGTTCTGAGAGATAAGTGTGTGTGAAAGCCGTCCTTCACCTAGCTTGTTGGGAACACATAGTTTCTCTTCAGTTGCAAACTCCACACCATACCTATATATGGGGAGGTACTAGCTCCAACTAGGTTTTACAGTGAAAACTGCAGGAACTTCAAACTGGCACTAGGAAACAGACTGAGAAACAAGAGTAAAAGTTTCTCCTGCAACCCGTTCCCTTTGTGCTAGATGAACGAACGTCTCTCCACATGCTCAGTTCTGAGAGATAAGTGTGTGTGAAAGCCGTCCTTCACCTAGCTTGTTGGGAACACAAAGTTTCTCTTCAGTTGCAAACTCCACTCCATACATATATATGTTGAGGTACTAGCTCCAACTCGTTTTTACAGTGAAAACTGCAGGAACTTCAAACCGGCACTAGGAAACAGACTGAGAAACCAGAGTAAAAGTTTCTCCTGCAAACCGTTCCCTTTGTGCTAGATGAACGAACGGCTCTCCACATGCTCAGTGCTGAGAGATAAGTGTGTGTGAAAGCCGTCCTTCACCTAGCTTGTTGGGAACACAAAGTTTCTCTTCAGTTGCAAACTCCACTCCATACATATATATGGGGAGGTACTAGCCCCAACTCGGTTTTACACTGAAAACTGCAGGAACTTCAAACAAGCACTAGGAAACAGACTGAGAAACAGAAGTAAAAGTTCCTCCTGCAACCCGTTCCCTTTGTGCTAGATGAACGAACGTCTCTCCACATGCTCAGTGCTGAGAGATAAGTGTGTGTGAAAGCCGTCCTTCACCTAGCTTGTTGGGAACACAAAGTTTCTCTTCAGTTGCAAACTCCACTCCATACATATATATGGGGAGGTACTAGCTCCAACTCGGTTTTACTGTGAAAACTGCAGGAACTTCAAACCGGCACTAGGAAACAGACTGAGAAACCAGAGTAAACGTTTCTCCTGCAACCCGTTCCCTTTGTGCTAGATGAACGAACGTCTCTCAACATGCTCAGTTCTGAGAGGTAAGTGTGTGTGAAAGAGGTCCTTCACCTAGCTTGTTGGGAACACAAAGTTTCTCTTCAGTTGCAAACTCCACTCCATACATATATATGGGGAGGTACTAGCTCCAACTCGGTTTTACTGTGAAAACTGCAGGAACTTCAAACCGGCACTAGGAAACAGACTGAGAAACCAGAGTAAAAGTTTCTCCTGCAACCCGTTCCCTTTGTGCTAGATGAACGAACGTCTCTCCACATGCTCAGTTCTGAGAGATAAGTGTGTGTGAAAGCCGTCCTTCACCTAGCTTGTTGGGAACACAAAGTTTCTCTTCAGTTGCAAACTCCACTCCATACATATATATGGGGAGGTATTAGCTCCAACTCGTTTTTACAGTAAAAATTGCAGGAACTTCAAAACGGCACTAGGAAACAGACTGAGAAACCAGAGTAAAAGTTTCTCCTGCAACCCTTTCCCTTTGTGCTAGATGAACGAACGTCTCTCCACATGCTCATTGCTGAGAGATAAGTGTGTGTGAAAGCCGTCCTTCAACTAGCTTGTTGGGAACACAAAGTTTCTCTTCAGTTGCAAACTCCACTCCATACATATATATGGGGAGGTACTAGCTCCAACTCGGTTTTACACTGAAAACTGCAGGAACTTCAAACCAGCACTAGGAAACAGACTGAGAAACAAAAGTAAATTTTCTCCTGCAAACCGTTCCCTTTGTGCTAGATGAACGAACGTCTCTCCACATGCTCAGTTCTGAGAGATAAATGTGTGTGAAAGACGTACTTCACCTAGCTTGTTGGGAACACAAAGTTTCTCTTCAGTAGCAAACTCCACTCCATACATATATATATGGGGAGGTACTAGCTCCAACTCGGTTTTACACTGAAAACTGCAGGAACTTCAAACCGGCACTAGGAAACAGACTGAGAAACCAGAGTAAAAGTTTCCCCTGCAACCCGTTCCCTTTGTGCTAGATGAACGAACGTCTCTCCACAAGATCAGTTCTGAGAGATAAGTGTGTGTGAAAGCCGTCCTTCACCTAGCTTGTTGGGAACACAAAGTTTCTCTTCAGTTGCAAACTCCACTCCATACATATATATAGGGAGGTACTAGCTCCAACTCCGTTTTACACTGAAAACTGCAGGAACTTCAACCCGGCACTAGGAATCAGACTGAGAAACCAGAGTAAAAGTTTCTCCTGCAACCCGTTCCCTTTGTGCTAGATGAACGAAAGTCTCTCCACATGCTCAGTACTGAGAGATAATTGTGTGTGGAAGCTGTCCTTCACCTAGCTTGTTGGGAACACAAAGTTTCTCTTCACTTGCAAACTCCACTCCATACATATACATGTTGAGGTACTAGCTCCAACTCGGTTTTACAGTGAAAACTGCAGGAACTTCAAACCGGCACTAGGAAACAGTCTGAGAAACCAGAGTAAAAGTTTCTCCTGCAACCCGTTCCCTTTGTGCTAGATGAACGAACGTCTCTCCACATGCTCAGTTCTGAAAGATAAGTGTGTGTGAAAGCCGTCCTTCACCTAGCTTGTTGGGAAAACAAAGTTTCTCTTCAGTTGCAAACTCCACTCCATACATATATATGGGGAGGTACTAGCTCCAACTCGGTTTTACAGTGAAAACTGCAGGAACTTCAAACTGGCACTAGGAAACAGACTGAGAAACCAGAGTAAAAGTTTCTCCTGCAACCCGTTCCCTTTGTGCTAGATGAACGAACGTCTCTCCACAAGGTCAGTGCTGAGAGATAAGTGTGTGTGAAAGCCGTCCTTCACCTAGCTTGTTGGGAACACAAAGTTTCTCTTCAGTTGCAATCTCCACTCCATACATATATATGGGGAGGTATTAGCTCCAACTCGGTTTTACAGTGAAAATTGCAGGAATTTCAAAACGGCACTAGGAAACAGACTGAGAAACCAGAGTAAAAGTTTCTCCTGCAACCCTTTCCCTTTGTGCTAGATGAACGAACGTCTCTCCACATGCTCAGTTCTGAGAGATAAGTGTGTGTGAAAGCCGTCCTTCAACTAGCTTGATGGGAACACAAAGTTTCTCTTCAGTTGCAAACTCCAATCCATACATATATATGGGGAAGTACTAGCTCCAACTCGGTTTTACACTGAAAACTGCAGGAACTTCAAACCAGCACTAGGAAACAGACTGAGAAACAGAAGTAAATTTTCTCCTGCAACCCGTTCCCTTTGTGCTAGATGAACGAACGTCTCTCCACATGCTCAGTTCTGAGAGATAAGTGTGTGTGAAAGCCGTCCTTCACCTAGCTTGTTGGGAACACAAAGTTTCTCTTTAGTTGCAAACTCCACTCCATACATATATATGGGGAGGTTCTAGCTCCAACTCGGTTTTACTGTGAAAACTGCAGGAACTTCAAACCGGCACTAGGAAACAGACTGAGAAACCAGAGTAAAAGTTTCTCCTGCAACCCGTTCCCTTTGTGCTAGATGAACGAACGTCTCTCCACATGCTCAGTTCTGAGAGATAAGTGTGTGTGAAAGCCGTCCTTCACCTAGCTTGTTGGGAACACAAAGTTTCTCCTCAGTTGCAAACTCCACTCCATACATATATATGGGGAGGTATTAGCTCCAACTCGGTTTTACAGTGAAAATTGCAGGAACTTCAAAACGGCACTAGGAATCAGACTGAGAAACCAGAGTAAATGTTTCTCCTGCAAATTTTCCATTTGTGCTAGATGAACGAACGTCTCTCGACATGCTCAGTTCTCAGAGATATGTGTGTGTGAAAGCCGTCCTTCAACTAGCTTGTTGGGAACACAAAGTTTCTCTTCAGTAGCAAACTCCACTCCATACATATATATGGGGAGGTACTAGCTCCAACTCGGTTTTACAGTGAAAACTGCAGGAACTTCAAACTGGCACTAGGAAACAGACTGAGAAACCAGAGTAAAAGTTTCTCCTGCAACCCGTTCCCTTTGTGCTTGATGAACGAACGTCTCTCCACATGCTCAGTGCTGAGAGATAAGTGTGTGTGAAAGCCGTCCTTCACCTAGCTTGTTGGGAACACTGTTTCTCTTCAGTTGCAAACTCCACTCCATACATATATATGGGGAGATACTAGCCCCAACTCGGTTTTACACTGAAAACTGCAGGAACTTCAAACCAGCACTAGGAAACAGACTGAGAAACAGAAGTAAAAGTTTCTCCTGCAACCCGTTCCCTTTGTGCTAGATGAACGAACGTCTCTCCACATGCTCAGTTCTGAGAGATAAGTGTGTGTTAAAGCCGTCCTTCACCTAACTTGTTGGGAACACAAAGTTTCTCTTCAGTTGAAAACCCACTCCATAAATATATATGGGGACGTACTAGCTCCAACTCGGTTTTACTGTGAAAACTGCAGGAACTTCAAACCGGCACTAGGAAACAGACTGAGAAACCAGAGTAAAAGTTTTTCCTACAACCCGTTCCATTTGTGCTAGATGAACGAACGTCTCTCCACATGCTCAGTTCTGAGAGATAAGTGTGTGTGAAAGCCGTCCTTCACCTAGCTTGTTGGGAACACAAAGTTTCTCTTCAGTTGCAATCTCCACTCCATACATATATATGGGGAGGTATTAGCTCCAACTCGGTTTTACAGTGAAAATTGCAGGAAGTTCAAAACGGCACTAGGAAACAGACTGAGAAACCAGAGTAAAAGTTTCTCCTGCAACCCTTTCCCTTTGTGCTAGATGAACGAACGTCTCTCCACATGCTCAGTTCTGAGAGATAAGTGTGTGTGAAAGCCGTCCTTCACCTAGCTTGTTGGGAACACAAAGTTTCTCTTCAGTTGCAAACTCCACTCCATACATATATATGGGGAGGTACTAGCTCCAACTCGGTTTTACAGTGAAAACTGCAGGAACTTCAAACCGGCACTAGGAAACAGACTGAGAAACCAGAGTAAAAGTTTCTCCTGCAACCCGTTCCCTTTGTGCTACATGAACGAACGTCTCTCCCCATGCTCAGTGCTGAGTGATAAGTGTGTGTGAAAGCCGTCCTTCACCTAGCTTGTTGGGAACACAAAGTTTCTCTTCAGTTGCAAACTCCACTCCATACATATATATGGGGAGGTACTAGCTCCAACTCGGTTTTACAGTGAAAACTGCAGGAACTTCAAACCGGCACTAGGAAACAGACTGAGAAACCAGAGTAAAAGTTTCTCCTGCAACCCGTTCCCTTTGTGCTAGATGAACGAACGTCTCTCCACATGCTCAGTGCTGAGAGATAAGTGTGTGTGAAAGCCGTCCTTCACCTAGCTTGTTGGAACACAAAGTTTCTCTTCAGTTGCAAACTCCACTCCATACATATATATGGGGAGGTACTAGCTCCAACTCCGTTTTACAGTGAAAACTGCAGGAACTTCAAACCGGCACTAGGAAACAAACTGAGAAACCAGAGTAAAAGTTTCTCCTGCAACCCGTTCCTTTGTGCTAGATGAACGAAAGTCTCTCCACATGCTCAGTTCTGAGAGATAAGTGTGTGTGAAAGCCGTCCTTCACCTAGCTTGTTGGGAACACAAATTTTCTCTTCAGTTGCAAACTCCACTCCATACCTATATATGGGGAGGTACTAGCTCCAACTCGGTTTTACAGTGAAAACTGCAGGAACTTCAAACTGGCACTAGGAAACAGACTGAGAAACAATTGTAAAAGTTTCTCCTGCAACCCGTTCCCTTTGTGCTAGATGAACGAACGTCTCTCCACATGCTCAGTGCTGAGAGATAAGTGTGTGTGAAAGCCGTCCTTCACCTAGCTTTTTGGGAACACAAAGTTTCTCTTCAGTTGCAAACTCCACTCCATACATATATATGGGGAGGTACTAGCTCCAACTCGGTTTTACAGTGAAAACTGCAGGAACTTCAAACCGGCACTAGGAAACAGACTGAGAAACCAGAGTAAAAGTTTCTCCTGCAACCCGTTCCCTTTGTGCTAGATGAACGAACGTCTCTCCACATGCTCAGTGCTGAGAGATAAGTGTGTGTGAAAGCCGTCCTTCACCTAGCTTGTTGGAACTCAAAGTTTCTCTTCAGTTGCAAACTCCACTCCATACATATATATGGGGAGGTACTAGCTCCAACTCCGTTTTACAGTGAAAACTGCAGGAACTTCAAACCGGCACTAGGAAACAAACTGAGAAACCAGAGTAAAAGTTTCTCCTGCAACCCGTTCCTTTGTGCTAGATGAACGAAAGTCTCTCCACATGCTCAGTTCTGAGAGATAAGTGTGTGTGAAAGCCGTCCTTCACCTAGCTTGTTGGGAACACAAATTTTCTCTTCAGTTGCAAACTCCACTCCATACCTATATATGGGGAGGTACTAGCTCCAACTAGGTTTTACAGTGAAAACTGCAGGAACTTCAAACTGGCACTAGGAAACAGACTGAGAAACAATTGTAAAAGTTTCTCCTGCAACCCGTTCCCTTTGTGCTAGATGAACGAACGTCTCTCCACATGCTCAGTGCTGAGAGATAAGTGTGTGTGAAAGCCGTCCTTCACCTAGCTTTTTGGGAACACAAAGTTTCTCTTCAGTTGCAAACTCCACTCCATACATATATATGGGGAGGTACTAGCCCCAACTCGGTTTTACACTGAAAACTGCAGGAAATTCAAACAAGCACTAGGAAACAGACTGAGAAACAGAAGTAAAAGTTTCTCCTGCAACACGTTCCCTTTGTGCTAGATGAACGAACGTCTCTCCACATGCTCAGTGCTGAGAGATAAGTGTGTGTGAAAGCCGTCCTTCACCTAGCTTGTTGGGAACACAAAGTTTCTCTTCAGTTGCAAACTCCACTCCATACATATATATGGGGAGGTACTAGCTCCAACTCGGTTTTACTGTGAAAACTGCAGGAACTTGAAACCGGCACTAGGAAACAGACTGAGAAAGTGGAGTAAACGTTTCTCCTGCAACCCGTTCCCTTTGTGCTAGATGAACGAACGTCTCTCCACATGCTCAGTTCTGAGAGATAAGTGTGTGTGAAAGAGGTCCTTCACCTAGCTTGTTGGGAACACAAAGTTTCTCTTCAGTTGCAAACTCCACTCCATACATATATATTGGGAGGTATTAGCTCCAACTCGGTTTTACAGTGAAAATTGCAAGAACTTCAAAACGGCACTAGGAAACAGACTGAGAAACCAGAGTAAAAGTTTCTCCTGCAACCCTTTCCCTTTGTGCTAGATGAACGAACGTCTCTCCACATGCTCAGTTCTGAGAGATAAGTGTGTGTGAAAGCCGTCCTTCAACTAGCTTGTTGGGAACACAAAGTTTCTCTTCAGTTGCAAACTCCACTCCATACATATATATGGGGAGGTACTAGCTCCAACTCGGTTTTACACTGAAAACTGCAGGAACTTCAAACCGGCACTAGGAAACAGACTGAGAAACCAGAGTAAAAGTTTCTCCTGCATCCCGTTCCCTTTGTGCTAGATGAACGAACGTCTCTCCCCATGCTCAGTGCTGAGTGATAAGTGTGTGTGAAAGCCGTCCTTCAACTAGCTTGTTGGGAACACAAAGTTTCTCTTCAGTTGCAAACTCCACTCCATACATATATATGGGGAGGTACTAGCTCCAACTCGGTTTTACAGTGAAAATTGCAGGAACTTCAAAACGGCACTAGGAAACAGACTGAGAAACCAGAGTAAAAGTTTCTCCTGCAACCCTTTCCCTTTGTGCTAGATGAACGAACGTCTCTCCACATGCTCAGTTCTGAGAGATAATTGTGTGTGAAAGCCGTCCTTCAACTAGCTTGTTGGGAACACAAAGTTTCTCTTCAGTTGCAAACTCCACTCCATACATATATATGGGGAGGTAAAGCTCCAACTCGGTTTTACACTGAAAACTGCAGGAACTTCAAACCAGCACTAGGAAACAGACTGAGAAACAGAAGTAAATTTTCTCCTGCAACCCGTTCCTTTGTGCTAGATGAACGAACGTCTCTCCACATGCTCAGTTCTGAGAGATAAGTGTGTGTGAAAGCCGTCCTTCACCTAGCTTGTTGGGAACACAAAGTTTCTCTTCAGTTGCTAACTCCACTCCATACCTATATATGGGGAGGTACTAGCTCCAACTCGGTTTTACAGTGAAAACTGCAGGAACTTCAAACTGGCACTAGGAAACAGACTGAGAAACAATTGTAAAAGTTTCTCCTGCAACCCGTTCCTTTGTGCTAGATGAACGAACGTCTCTCCACATGCTCAGTGCTGAGAGATAAGTGTGTGTGAAAGCCGTCCTTCACCTAGCTTGTTGGGAACACAAAGTTTCTCTTCAGTTGCAAACTCCACTCCATACATATATATGGGGAGGTACTAGCTCCAACTCGGTTTTACTGTGAAAACTGCAGGAACTTCAAACCGGCACTAGGAAACAGACTGAGAAACCAGAGTAAAAGTTTCTCCTGCCACCCGTTCCCTTTGTGCTAGATGAACGAACGTCTCTCCACATGCTCAGTTCTGAGAGATAAGTGTGTGTGAAAGCCGTCCTTCACCTAGCTTGTTGGGAACACAAAGTTTCTCTTCAGTTGCAAACTCCACTCCATACATATATATGGGGAGGTATAAGCTCCAACTCGGTTTTACAGTGAAAATTGCAGGAACATCAAAACGGCACTAGGAAACAGACTGAGAAACCAGAGTAAAAGTTTACCCTGCAACCCTTTCCCTTTGTGCTAGATGAACGAACGTCTCTCCACATGCTCAGTTCTGAGAGATAAGTGTGTGTGAAAGCCGTCCTTCAACTAGCTTGTTGGGAACACAAAGTTTCTCTTCAGTTGCAAACTCCACTCCATACATATATATGGGGAGGTACTAGCTCCAACTCGGTTTTACACTGAAAACTGCAGGAACTTCAAACCAGCACTAGGAAACAGACTGAGAAACAGAAGTAGATTTTCTCCTGCAAACCGTTCCCTTTGTGCTAGATGAACGAACGTCTCTCCACATGCTGAGTGCTGAGAGATAAGTGTGTGTGAAAGCCGTCCTTCACCTAGCTTGTTGGGAACACAAAGTTTCTCTTCAGTTGCAAACTCCACTCCATACATATATATGGGGAGGTACTAGCTCCAACTCGGTTTTACACTGAAAACTGCAGGAACTTCAAACCGGCACTAGGAAACAGACTGAGAAACCAGAGTAAATGTTTCTCCTGCAAATTTTCCATTTGTGCTAGATGAACGAACGTCTCTCGACATGCTCAGTTCTCAGAGATATGTGTGTGTGAAAGCCGTCCTTCAACTAGCTTGTTGGGAACACAAAGTTTCTCTTCAGTAGCAAACTCCACTCCATACATATATATGGGGAGGTACTAGCTCCAACTCGGTTTTACAGTGAAAACTGCAGGAACTTCAAACTGGCACTAGGAAACAGACTGAGAAACCAGAGTAAAAGTTTCTCCTGCAACCCGTTCCCTTTGTGCTTGATGAACGAACGTCTCTCCACATGCTCAGTGCTGAGAGATAAGTGTGTGTGAAAGCCGTCCTTCACCTAGCTTGTTGGGAACACTGTTTCTCTTCAGTTGCAAACTCCACTCCATACATATATATGGGGAGATACTAGCCCCAACTCGGTTTTACACTGAAAACTGCAGGAACTTCAAACCAGCACTAGGAAACAGACTGAGAAACAGAAGTAAAAGTTTCTCCTGCAACCCGTTCCCTTTGTGCTAGATGAACGAACGTCTCTCCACATGCTCAGTTCTGAGAGATAAGTGTGTGTTAAAGCCGTCCTTCACCTAACTTGTTGGGAACACAAAGTTTCTCTTCAGTTGAAAACCCACTCCATAAATATATATGGGGACGTACTAGCTCCAACTCGGTTTTACTGTGAAAACTGCAGGAACTTCAAACCGGCACTAGGAAACAGACTGAGAAACCAGAGTAAAAGTTTTTCCTACAACCCGTTCCATTTGTGCTAGATGAACGAACGTCTCTCCACATGCTCAGTTCTGAGAGATAAGTGTGTGTGAAAGCCGTCCTTCACCTAGCTTGTTGGGAACACAAAGTTTCTCTTCAGTTGCAATCTCCACTCCATACATATATATGGGGAGGTATTAGCTCCAACTCGGTTTTACAGTGAAAATTGCAGGAAGTTCAAAACGGCACTAGGAAACAGACTGAGAAACCAGAGTAAAAGTTTCTCCTGCAACCCTTTCCCTTTGTGCTAGATGAACGAACGTCTCTCCACATGCTCAGTTCTGAGAGATAAGTGTGTGTGAAAGCCGTCCTTCACCTAGCTTGTTGGGAACACAAAGTTTCTCTTCAGTTGCAAACTCCACTCCATACATATATATGGGGAGGTACTAGCTCCAACTCGGTTTTACAGTGAAAACTGCAGGAACTTCAAACCGGCACTAGGAAACAGACTGAGAAACCAGAGTAAAAGTTTCTCCTGCAACCCGTTCCCTTTGTGCTACATGAACGAACGTCTCTCCCCATGCTCAGTGCTGAGTGATAAGTGTGTGTGAAAGCCGTCCTTCACCTAGCTTGTTGGGAACACAAAGTTTCTCTTCAGTTGCAAACTCCACTCCATACATATATATGGGGAGGTACTAGCTCCAACTCGGTTTTACAGTGAAAACTGCAGGAACTTCAAACCGGCACTAGGAAACAGACTGAGAAACCAGAGTAAAAGTTTCTCCTGCAACCCGTTCCCTTTGTGCTAGATGAACGAACGTCTCTCCACATGCTCAGTGCTGAGAGATAAGTGTGTGTGAAAGCCGTCCTTCACCTAGCTTGTTGGAACACAAAGTTTCTCTTCAGTTGCAAACTCCACTCCATACATATATATGGGGAGGTACTAGCTCCAACTCCGTTTTACAGTGAAAACTGCAGGAACTTCAAACCGGCACTAGGAAACAAACTGAGAAACCAGAGTAAAAGTTTCTCCTGCAACCCGTTCCTTTGTGCTAGATGAACGAAAGTCTCTCCACATGCTCAGTTCTGAGAGATAAGTGTGTGTGAAAGCCGTCCTTCACCTAGCTTGTTGGGAACACAAATTTTCTCTTCAGTTGCAAACTCCACTCCATACCTATATATGGGGAGGTACTAGCTCCAACTCGGTTTTACAGTGAAAACTGCAGGAACTTCAAACTGGCACTAGGAAACAGACTGAGAAACAATTGTAAAAGTTTCTCCTGCAACCCGTTCCCTTTGTGCTAGATGAACGAACGTCTCTCCACATGCTCAGTGCTGAGAGATAAGTGTGTGTGAAAGCCGTCCTTCACCTAGCTTTTTGGGAACACAAAGTTTCTCTTCAGTTGCAAACTCCACTCCATACATATATATGGGGAGGTACTAGCTCCAACTCGGTTTTACAGTGAAAACTGCAGGAACTTCAAACCGGCACTAGGAAACAGACTGAGAAACCAGAGTAAAAGTTTCTCCTGCAACCCGTTCCCTTTGTGCTACATGAACGAACGTCTCTCCCCATGCTCAGTGCTGAGTGATAAGTGTGTGTGAAAGCCGTCCTTCACCTAGCTTGTTGGGAACACAAAGTTTCTCTTCAGTTGCAAACTCCACTCCATACATATATATGGGGAGGTACTAGCTCCAACTCGGTTTTACAGTGAAAACTGCAGGAACTTCAAACCGGCACTAGGAAACAGACTGAGAAACCAGAGTAAAAGTTTCTCCTGCAACCCGTTCCCTTTGTGCTAGATGAACGAACGTCTCTCCACATGCTCAGTGCTGAGAGATAAGTGTGTGTGAAAGCCGTCCTTCACCTAGCTTGTTGGAACTCAAAGTTTCTCTTCAGTTGCAAACTCCACTCCATACATATATATGGGGAGGTACTAGCTCCAACTCCGTTTTACAGTGAAAACTGCAGGAACTTCAAACCGGCACTAGGAAACAAACTGAGAAACCAGAGTAAAAGTTTCTCCTGCAACCCGTTCCTTTGTGCTAGATGAACGAAAGTCTCTCCACATGCTCAGTTCTGAGAGATAAGTGTGTGTGAAAGCCGTCCTTCACCTAGCTTGTTGGGAACACAAATTTTCTCTTCAGTTGCAAACTCCACTCCATACCTATATATGGGGAGGTACTAGCTCCAACTCGGTTTTACAGTGAAAACTGCAGGAACTTCAAACTGGCACTAGGAAACAGACTGAGAAACAATTGTAAAAGTTTCTCCTGCAACCCGTTCCCTTTGTGCTAGATGAACGAACGTCTCTCCACATGCTCAGTGCTGAGAGATAAGTGTGTGTGAAAGCCGTCCTTCACCTAGCTTTTTGGGAACACAAAGTTTCTCTTCAGTTGCAAACTCCACTCCATACATATATATGGGGAGGTACTAGCCCCAACTCGGTTTTACACTGAAAACTGCAGGAAATTCAAACAAGCACTAGGAAACAGACTGAGAAACAGAAGTAAAAGTTTCTCCTGCAACACGTTCCCTTTGTGCTAGATGAACGAACGTCTCTACACATGCTCAGTGCTGAGAGATAAGTGTGTGTGAAAGCCGTCCTTCACCTAGCTTGTTGGGAACACAAAGTTTCTCTTCAGTTGCAAACTCCACTCCATACATATATATGGGGAGGTACTAGCTCCAACTCGGTTTTACTGTGAAAACTGCAGGAACTTGAAACCGGCACTAGGAAACAGACTGAGAAAGCGGAGTAAACGTTTCTCCTGCAACCCGTTCCCTTTGTGCTAGATGAACGAACGTCTCTCCACATGCTCAGTTCTGAGAGATAAGTGTGTGTGAAAGAGGTCCTTCACCTAGCTTGTTGGGAACACAAAGTTTCTCTTCAGTTGCAAACTCCACTCCATACATATATATTGGGAGGTATTAGCTCCAACTCGGTTTTACAGTGAAAATTGCAAGAACTTCAAAACGGCACTAGGAAACAGACTGAGAAACCAGAGTAAAAGTTTCTCCTGCAACCCTTTCCCTTTGTGCTAGATGAACGAACGTCTCTCCACATGCTCAGTTCTGAGAGATAAGTGTGTGTGAAAGCCGTCCTTCAACTAGCTTGTTGGGAACACAAAGTTTCTCTTCAGTTGCAAACTCCACTCCATACATATATATGGGGAGGTACTAGCTCCAACTCGGTTTTACACTGAAAACTGCAGGAACTTCAAACCGGCACTAGGAAACAGACTGAGAAACCAGAGTAAAAGTTTCTCCTGCATCCCGTTCCCTTTGTGCTAGATGAACGAACGTCTCTCCCCATGCTCAGTGCTGAGTGATAAGTGTGTGTGAAAGCCGTCCTTCAACTAGCTTGTTGGGAACACAAAGTTTCTCTTCAGTTGCAAACTCCACTCCATACATATATATGGGGAGGTACTAGCTCCAACTCGGTTTTACAGTGAAAATTGCAGGAACTTCAAAACGGCACTAGGAAACAGACTGAGAAACCAGAGTAAAAGTTTCTCCTGCAACCCTTTCCCTTTGTGCTAGATGAACGAACGTCTCTCCACATGCTCAGTTCTGAGAGATAATTGTGTGTGAAAGCCGTCCTTCAACTAGCTTGTTGGGAACACAAAGTTTCTCTTCAGTTGCAAACTCCACTCCATACATATATATGGGGAGGTAAAGCTCCAACTCGGTTTTACACTGAAAACTGCAGGAACTTCAAACCAGCACTAGGAAACAGACTGAGAAACAGAAGTAAATTTTCTCCTGCAACCCGTTCCTTTGTGCTAGATGAACGAACGTCTCTCCACATGCTCAGTTCTGAGAGATAAGTGTGTGTGAAAGCCGTCCTTCACCTAGCTTGTTGGGAACACAAAGTTTCTCTTCAGTTGCTAACTCCACTCCATACCTATATATGGGGAGGTACTAGCTCCAACTCGGTTTTACAGTGAAAACTGCAGGAACTTCAAACTGGCACTAGGAAACAGACTGAGAAACAATTGTAAAAGTTTCTCCTGCAACCCGTTCCCTTTGTGCTAGATGAACGAACGTCTCTCCACATGCTCAGTGCTGAGAGATAAGTGTGTGTGAAAGCCGTCCTTCACCTAGCTTGTTGGGAACACAAAGTTTCTCTTCAGTTGCAAACTCCACTCCATACATATATATGGGGAGGTACTAGCTCCAACTCGGTTTTACTGTGAAAACTGCAGGAACTTCAAACCGGCACTAGGAAACAGACTGAGAAACCAGAGTAAAAGTTTCTCCTGCCACCCGTTCCCTTTGTGCTAGATGAACGAACGTCTCTCCACATGCTCAGTTCTGAGAGATAAGTGTGTGTGAAAGCCGTCCTTCACCTAGCTTGTGGGGAACACAAAGTTTCTCTTCAGTTGCAAACTCCACTCCATACATATATATGGGGAGGTATAAGCTCCAACTCGGTTTTACAGTGAAAATTGCAGGAACATCAAAACGGCACTAGGAAACAGACTGAGAAACCAGAGTAAAAGTTTACCCTGCAACCCTTTCCCTTTGTGCTAGATGAACGAACGTCTCTCCACATGCTCAGTTCTGAGAGATAAGTGTGTGTGAAAGCCGTCCTTCAACTAGCTTGTTGGGAACACAAAGTTTCTCTTCAGTTGCAAACTCCACTCCATACATATATATGGGGAGGTACTAGCTCCAACTCGGTTTTACACTGAAAACTGCAGGAACTTCAAACCAGCACTAGGAAACAGACTGAGAAACAGAAGTAGATTTTCTCCTGCAAACCGTTCCCTTTGTGCTAGATGAACGAACGTCTCTCCACATGCTGAGTGCTGAGAGATAAGTGTGTGTGAAAGCCGTCCTTCACCTAGCTTGTTGGGAACACAAAGTTTCTCTTCAGTTGCAAACTCCACTCCATACATATATATGGGGAGGTACTAGCTCCAACTCGGTTTTACACTGAAAACTGCAGGAACTTCAAACCGGCAATAGGAAACAGACTGAGAAACCAGAGTAAACGTTTCACCTGCAACACGTTCCCTTTGTGCTAGATGAACGAACGTCTCTCCACATGCTCATTTCTGAGAGATAAGTGTGTGTGAAAGCCGTCCTTCACCTAGCTTGTTGGGAACACAAAGTTTCTCTTCAGTTGCAAACTCCACTCCATAAATATATATGGGGACGTACTAGCTCCAACTCGGTTTTACTGTGAAAACTGCAGGAACTTCAAACCGGCACTAGGAAACAGACTGAGAAACCAGAGTAAAAGTTTCTCCTGCAACCCGTTCCATTTGTGCTAGATGAACGAACGTCTCTCCACATGCTCAGTTCTGAGAGATAAGTGTGTGTGAAAGCCGTCCTTCACCTAGCTTGTTGGGAACACAAAGTTTCTCTTCAGTTGCAAACTCCACTCCATACATATATATGGGGAGGTACTAGCTCCAACTCGGTTTTACAGTGAAAACTGCAGGAACTTCAAACCAGCACTAGGAAACAGACTGAGAAACAGAAGTAAATTTTCTCCTGCAAACCGTTCCCTTTGTGCTAGATGAACGAACGTCTCTCCACATGCTCAGTTCTGAGAGATAAGTGTGTGTGAAAGCCGTCCTTCAACTAGCTTGTTGGGAACACAAAGTTTCTCTTCAGTTGCAAACTCCACTCCATACATATATATGGGGAGGTACTAGCTCCAACTCGGTTTTACAGTGAAAACTGCAGGAACTTCAAACCAGCACTAGGAAACAGACTGAGAAACAGAAGTAAATTTTCTCCTGCAAACCGTTCCCTTTGTGCTAGATGAACGAACGTCTCTCCACATGCTCAGTGCTGAGAGATAAGTGTGTGTGAAAGCCGTCCTTAACCTAGCTTGTTGGGAACACAAAGTTTCTCTTCAGTTGCAAACTCCACTCCATACATATATATGGGGAGGTACTAGCTCCAACTAGGTTTTACACTGAAAACTGCAGGAACTTCAAACCGGCACTAGGAAACAGACTGAGAAACCAGAGTAAACGTTTCTCCTGCAACCCGTTCCCTTTGTGCTACATGAACGAACGTCTCTCCCCATGCTCAGTTCTGAGAGATAAGTGTGGGTGAAAGCCGTTCTTCACCTAGCTTGTTGGGAACACAAAGTTTCTGTTCAGTTGCAAACTCCACTCCATACATATATATGGGGAGGTACTAGCTCCAACTCGGTTTTACAGTGAAAACTGCAGGAACTTCAAACCGGCACTAGGAAACAGACTGAGAAACCATAGTAAAATTTCTCCTGCAACCCGTTCCCTTTGTGCTAGATGAACGAACGTCTCTCCACATGCTCAGTTCTGAGAAATAAATGTGTGTGAAAGCCGTCCTTCACCTAGCTTGTTGGGAAGAGAATGTTTCTCTTCAGTAGCAAACTCCACTCCATACATATATATGGGGAGTACTAGCTCCAACTCGGTTTTACAGTGAAAACTGCAGGAACTTCAAACCGGCACTAGGAAACAGACTGAGAAACCAGAGTAAAAGTTTCTCCTGCAACACGTTCCCTTTGTGCAAGATGAACGAACGTCTCTCCACATGCTCAGTTCTGAGACATAAGTGTGTGTGAAAGCCGTCCTTCACCTAGCTTGTTGGGAACACAAAGTTTATCTTCAGTTGCAAACACCACTCGATACATATATAAGGGGAGGTACTAGCTCCAACTCGGTTTTACACTGAAAACTGCAGGAACTTCAAACCGGCACTAGGAAACAGACTGAGGAACCAGAGTAAAAGTTTCTCCTGCAGCCCGTTCCCTTTGTGCTAGATGAACGAACGTCTCTCCACATGCTCAGTGCTGAGAGTTAAGTGTGTGTGAAAGCTGTACTTCACCTAGCTTGTTGGGAACACAAAGATTCTCTTCAGTTGCAAACTCCACTCCATACATATATATGGGGAGGTACTAGCTCCAACTCTCTTTTACAGTGAAAACTGCAGGAACTTCAAACCGGCACTAGGAAACAGACTGAGAAACCAGAGTAAACGTTTCCCTGCAAACCGTTCCATTTGTGCTAGATGAACGAACGTCTCTCCGCATGCTCAGTGCTGAGAGATATGTGTGTTTGAAAGCCGTACTTAACCTAGCTTGTTGGGAACCCAAAGTTTCTCTACAGTTGCAAACTTCACTCCATACATATACATGGGGAAGTACTAGCTCCAACTCTGTTTTACAGTGAAAACTGCAGGAAATTCAAACCGGCACTAGGAAACAGACTGAGAAACCATAGTATAATTTCTCCTGCAACCCGTTCCCTTTGTGCTAGATGAATTAACGTCTCTCCACATGCTCAGTTCTGAGAGATAACTGTGTGTGAAAGCCGTCCTTCACCTAGCTTGTTGGGAAGAGAAAGTTTCTCTTCAGTAGCAAACTCCACTCCATACATATATATGGGGAGTACTAGCTCCAACTCGGTTTTACAGTGAAAACTGCAGGAACTTCAAACCAGCACTAGGAAACAGACTGAGAATCCAGAGTACAAGTTTCTCCTGCAACCCGTTCCCTTTGTGCTAGATGAACGAACGTCTCTCCACTTGCTCAGTTCTGAGAGATAAGTGTGTGTGAAAGCCGTCCTTCACCTAGTTTGTTGGGAACAGAAAGTTTCTCTTCAGTAGCAAACTCCACTCCATACATATATATATGGGGAGGTACTAGCTCCAACTCGGTTTTACAGTGAAAACTGAAGGAACTTCAAACCGGCAGTAGGAAACAGACTGAGAAACAAGATTAAATGTTTCCCTGCAACCCGTTCCCTTTGTGCTAGAAGAACGAACGTCTCTCCACATGCTCAGTTCTGAGAGAAAAGTGTGTGTGAAAGCCGCCCTCACCTAGCTTGTTGGGAACACAAAGTTTCTCTTCAGTTGCAAACTCCACTCCATACATATATATTGGGAGGTACTAGCTCCAACTCAGTTTTACAGTGAAAACTACAGGAACTTCAAACCGGCACTAGGAAACAGACTGAGAAACCAGAGTAAAAGTTTCCCCTGCAACCCGTTCCCTTTGTGCAAGATGAACGAACGTCTCACCACATGCTCAATTCTGAGAGATAAGTGTGTGTGAAAGGCGTCCTTCACCTAGCTTGTTGGGAACACAAAGTTTCTCTTCAGTTGCAAATTCCAGTCCATACATTTATATGGGGAAGTACTAGCTCCAACTCGGTTTTACAGTGAAAACTGCAGGAACTTCAAACCGGCACTAGGAAACAGACTGAGAAACCAGATTAAAAGTTTCTCCTGCAACACGTTCCCTTTGTGCAAGATGAACGAACGTCTCTCCACATGCTCAGTTCTGAGACATAAGTTTGTGTGAAAGCCGTCCTTCACCTAGCTTGTTGGGAACACAAAGTTTATCTTCAGTTGCAAACACCACTCGATACATATATAAGGGGAGGTACTAGCTCCAACTCGGTTTTACACTGAAAACTGCAGGAACTTCAAACCGGCACTAGGAAACAGACTGAGGAACCAGAGTAAAAGTTTCTCCTGCAGCCCGTTCCCTTTGTGCTAGATGAACGAACTTCTCTCCAAATGCTAAGTGCTGAGAGTTAATTGTGTGTGAAAGCTGTCCTTCACCTAGCTTGTTGGGAACACAAAGTTTCTCTTCAGTTGCAAACACCACTCCATACATATATATGGGGAGGTACTAGCTCCAACTCTTTTTACAGTGAAAACTGCAGGAACTTCAAACAGGCACTAGGAAACAGACTGAGAAACCAGAGTAAAAGTTTCCCTGCAACCCATTCCATTTGTGCTAGATGAACGAACGTCTCTCCGCATGCTCAGTGCTGAGAGATATGTGTGTTTGAAAGCCATACTTAACCTAGCTTGTTGGGAACCCAAAGTTTCTCTACAGTTGCAAACTTCACTCCATACATATACATGGGGATGTACTAGCTCCAACTCTGTTTTACAGTGAAAACTGCAGGAAATTCAAACCGGCACTAGGAAACAGACTGAGAAATCAGCGTAAAAGTTTCTCCTGCAACCCGTTCCCTTTGTGCTAGATGAACGAACGTCTCTCCACATGCTCAGTGCTGAAGATATGTGTGTGTGAAAGCCATCCTTCACCTAGCTTCTTGGGAACACAAAGATTCTCTTCAGTTGCAAACTCCACTCCATACATATATATGGGGTGGTACTAGCTCCAACTCGGTTTTACAGTGAAAACTGCAGGAACTTCAAACCGGCACTAGGAAACAGACTGAGAAACCTGAGTAAAAGTTTCTCCTGCAACCCGTTCCCTTTGTGCTAGATGAACGAAGTTCTCTCCACATGCTCAGTTCTGAGAGATAAGTGTGTGTGGAAGCCGTCCTTCACCTAGCTTGTTGGGAACACAAAGTTTCTCTTCAGTTGCAAACTCCACTCCATACATATATATGGGGTGGTACTAGCTCCAACTCGGTTTTACAGTGAAAACTGCAGGAAATTCAAACCGGCACTAGGAAACAGACTGAGAAACCAGAGTACAAGTTTCTCCTGCAACCCGTTAACTTTGTGCTAGATGAACGAACGTCTCTCCACATGCTCAGTTCTGAGAGATAAATGTGTGTGAAAGCCGTCCTTCAAATAGCTTGTTGGGAACAGAAATTTTCTCTTCAGTAGCAAACTCCACTCCATACATATATATGGGGAGGTACTAGCTCCAACTCGGTTTTACAGTGAAAACTGCAGGAACTTCAAACCGGCACTAGGAAACAGACTGAGAAACCAGAGTAAATGTTTCTCCTGCAACCCGTTCCCTTTGTGCTATATGAACGAACGTCTCTCCACATGCTCAGTTCTGAGAGATAAGTGTGTGTGAAAGCCGTCCTTCACCTACCTTGTTGGGAACACAAAGTTTCTCTTCAGTAGCAAACTCCACTCCATACATATATATATGGGGAGGTACTAGCTCCAACTCGGTTTTACAGTGAAAACTGCAGGAACTTCAAACCGGCACTAGGAAACAGACTGAGAAACCAGAGTAAAAGTTTCTCCTGCAACCCGTTCCCTTTGTGCTAGATGAACGAACGTCTCTCCACATGCTCATTTCTGAGAGATAAGTGTGTGTGAAAGCCGTCCTTCACCTAGCTTGTTGGGAACACAAAGTTTCTCTTCAGTTGCAAACTCCACTCCATACATATATATGGGGAGGTACTAGCTCCAACTCGGTTTTACAGTGAAAACTGCAGGAACTGCAAACCGGCAATAGGAAACAGACTGAGAAACCAGAGTAAAAGTTTCTCCTGCAACCCGTTCCCTTTGTGCTAGATGAACGAACGTCTCTCCACATGCTCAGTGCTGAGAGATAAGTGTGTGTGAAAGCCGTCCTTCACCTAGCTTGTTGGGAACACAAAGTTTCTCTTCAGTTGCAAACTCCACTCCATACATATATATGGGGAGATACTAGCTCCACCTCGGTTTTACAGTGAAAACTGCAGGAACTTCAAACCGGCACTAGGAAACAGACTGAGAAACCAGAGTAAAAGTTTCTCCTGCAACCCGTTCCTTTTGTGCTAGATGAACGAACGTCTCTCCACATGCTCAGTTCTGAGAGATATGTGTGTGTGAAAGCCGTCCTTCACCTACCTTGTTGGGAACACAAAGTTTCTCTTCAGTAGCAAACTCCACTCCATACATATATATGGGGAGGTACTAGCTCCAACTCGGTTTTACAGTGAAAACTGCAGGAACATTAAAACGGCACTAGGAAACAGAATGAGAAACCAGAGTAAAAGTTTCTCCTGCATCCCGTTCCTTTGTGCTAGATGAACGAATGTCTCTCCACATGCACAGTTCTGAGAAATATGTGTGTGTGAAAGCCGTCCTTCACCTAGCTTGTTGGGAAAACAAAGTTTCTCTTCAGTTGCAAACTCCAATCCATACATATATATGGGGAGGTACTAGCTCCAACTCTGTTTTACAGTGAGAACTGCAGGAACTTCAAACCGGCACTAGGAAACAGACTGAGAAACCACAGAAAATGTTTCTCCTGCAACCCGTTACCTTTGTGCTAGATGAAAGAACGTCTCGTCACATGCTCAATTCTGAGAGATAAGTGTGTGTGAAAGCCGTCCTTCACCTAGCTTGTTGGGAACACAAAGTTTCTCTTCAGGTGCAAACTCCACTCCATACATATATATGGGGAGGTACTAGCTCCAAGTCGGTTTTACAGTGAAAACTGCAGGAACTTCAAACCGGCACTAGGAAACAGACTGAGAAACCAGAGTAAAATTTTCTCCTGCAACTCGTTCCCTTTGTGCTAGATGAACGAACGTCTCTCCACATGCTCAGTTCTGAGAGATAAGTGTGTGTGAAAGCCGTCCTTCACCTAGCTTGTTGGGAACACAAAGTTTATCTTCAGTTGCACACTCCACTCGATAAATATATATGGGGAGGTACTAGCTCCAACTCGGTTTTACACTGAAAACTGCAGGAACTTCATACCGGCACTAGGAAACAGACTGAGAAACCAGAGTAAAAGTTTCTCCTGCAACCCGTTCCCTTTGTGCTAGATGAACGAACGTCTCTCCACATGCTCAGTGCTGAGAGATAAGTGTGTGTGAAAGCCGTCCTTCACCTAGCTTGTTGGGAACACAAAATTTCTCTTCAGTTGCAAAATCCACTCCATACATATATATGGGGAGGTACTAGCTCCAACTCGGTTTTACAGTGAAAACTGCGGGAACTTCTAACCGGCACTAGGAAACAGACTGAGAAACCAGAGTAAAAGTTTCTCCTACAACCCAATCCCGTAGTGCGAGATGAACGAAAGTCTCTCCACATGCTCAGTTCTGAGAGATATGTGTGTGTGAAAGCCGTCCTTCAACTAGCTTGTTGGGAACACAAAGTTTCTCTTCAGTTGCAAACTCCACTCCATACATATATATGGGGAGGTACTAGCTCCAACTCGGTTTTACAGTGAAAACTGCAGGAACATCAAACCGGCACTAGGAAACAGACTGAGAAACCAGAGTAAAAGTTTCTCCTGCAACCCGTTCCCTTTGTGCTAGATGAACGAACGTCTCTCCACATGCTCAGTTCTGAGAGATAAGTGTGTGTGAAAGCCGTCCTTCACCTAGCTTGTTGGGAACAGAAAGTTTCTCTTCAGTAGCAAACTCCACTCCATACATATATATATGGGGAGGTACTAGCTCCAACTCGGTTTTACAGTGAAAACTGCAGGAACTTCAAACCGGCACTAGGAAACACACTGAGAAACCAGAGTATAAGTTTCTCCTGCAACCCGTTCCATTTGTGCTAGATGAACGAACGTCTCTCCACATGCTCATTTCTGAGAGATAAGTGTGTGTGAAAGCCGTCCTTCACCTAGCTTGTTGGGAACACAAAGTTTCTCTTCAGTTGCAAACGCCACTCCATACATATATATGGGGAGGTACTAGCTCCAACTCGGTTTTACAGTGAAAACTGCAGGAACTGCAAACCGGCACTAGGAAACAGACTGAGAAAAAAGAGTAAAAGTTTCTCCTGCAACCCGTTCCCTTTGTGCTAGATGAACGAACGTCTCTCCACATGCTCAGTGCTGAGAGATAAATGTGTGTGAAAGCCGTCCTTCACCTAGCTTGTTGGGAACACAAAGTTTCTCTTCAGTTGCAAACTCCACTCCATACATATATATGGGGAAATACTAGCTCCACCTCGGTTTTACAGTGAAAACTGCAGGAACTTCAAACCGGCACTAGGAAACAGACTGAGAAACCAGAGTAAAAGTTTCTCCTGCAACCAGTTCCATTTGTGCTAGATGAACGAACGTCTCTCCACATGCTCAGTTCTGAGAGATATGTGTGTGTGAAAGCCGTCCTTCACCTAACTTGTTGGGAACACAAAGTTTCTCTTCAGTAGCAAACTCCACTCCATACATATATATGGGGAGGTACTAGCTCCAACTCGGTTTTACAGTGAAAACTGCAGGAACATTAAACCGGCACTAGGAAACAGAATGAGAAACCAGAGTAAAAGTTTCTCCTGCATCCCGTTCCTTTGTGCTAGATGAACGAATGTCTCTCCACATGCTCAGTTCTGAGAAATATGTGTGTGTGAAAGCCGTCCTTCACCTAGCTTGTTGGGAACACAAAGTTTCTCTTCAGTTGCAAACTCCTATCCATACATATATATGGGGAGGTACTAGCTCCAACTCTGTTTTACAGTGAGAACTGCAGGAACTTCAAACCGGCACTAGGAAACAGACTGAGAAACCAGAGAAAATGTTTCTCCTGCAACCCGTTCCCTTTGTGCTAGATGAACGAACGTCTCTCCACATGCTCAGTTCTGAGAGATAAGTGTGTGTGAAAGCCGTCCTTCACCTAGCTTGTTGGGAACACAAAGTTTCTCTTCAGTTGCAAACTCCACTCCATACATATATATGGGGAGGTACTAGCTCCAACTCGGTTTTACAGTGAAAACTGCAGGAACATCAAACCGGCACTAGGAAACAGACTGAGAAACCAGAGTAAAATTTTCTCCTGCAACTCGTTCCCTTTGTGCTAGATGAACGAACGTCTCTCCACATGCTCAGTTCTTAGAGATAAGTGTGTGTGAAAGCCGTCCTTCACCTAGCTTGTTGGGAACACAAAGTTTCTCTTCAGTTGCACACTCCACTCGATAAATATATATGGGGAGGTACTAGCTCCAACTCGGTTTTACAGTGAAAACTGCAGGAAATTCAAACCGGCACTAGGAAACAGACTTAGAAACCAGAGTAAAAGTTTCTCCTGCAACCCGTTACCTTTGTGCTAGATGAACGAACGTCTCTCCACATGCTCAGTTCTTAGAGATAAGTGTGTGTGAAAGCCGTCCTTCACCTAGCTTGTTGGGAACACAAAGTTTCTCTTCAGTTGCACACTCCACTCGATAAATATATATGGGGAGGTACTAGCTCCAACTCGGTTTTACAGTGAAAACTGCAGGAACTTCAAACCGGCACTAGGAAACAGACTGAGAAACCAGAGTAAAATTTTCTCCTGCAACTCGTTCCCTTTGTGCTAGATGAACGAACGTCTCTCCACATGCTCAGTTCTTAGAGATAAGTGTGTGTGAAAGCCGTCCTTCACCTAGCTTGTTGTGAACACAAAGTTTCTCTTCAGTTGCACACTCCACTCGATAAATATATATGGGGAGGT
Organism: Camelus bactrianus; assembly: GCF_048773025.1. NCBI lineage: Eukaryota > Metazoa > Chordata > Mammalia > Artiodactyla > Camelidae > Camelus > Camelus bactrianus. The sequence goes on from NC_133566.1 coordinate 4,899,983, forward strand.
ACTAGCTCCAACTCGGTTTTACAGTGAAAACTGCAGGAACTTCAAACCGGCACTAGGAAAAAGACTGAGAAACCAGAGTAAAAGTTTCTCCTGCAACCCGTTCACTTTGTGCTAGATGAACGAACGCTCTCCACATGCTCAGTTCTTAGAGATAAGTGTGTGTGAAAGCCGTCCTTCACCTAGCTTGTTGGGAACACAAAGTTTCTCTTCAGTTGCACACTCCACTCGATAAATATATATGGGGAGGTACTAGCTCCAACTCGGTTTTACAGTGAAAACTGCAGGAACTTCAAACCGGCACTAGGAAACAGACTGAGAAACCAGAGTAAAAGTTTCTCCTGCAACCCGTTCCCTTTGTGCTAGATGAACGAACGTCTCTCCACATGCTCAGTTCTGAGAGATAATTGTGTGTTAAAGCAGTCCTTCAACTAGCTTGTTGGGAACACAAAGTTTCTCTTCAGTTGCAAACTCCAATCCATACATATATATGGGGAGGTACTAGCTCCAACTCGGTTTTACAGTGAAAACTGCAGGGACATCAAACCGGCACTAGGAAACAGACTGAGAAACCAGAGTAATAGTTTCTCCTGCAACCCGTTCCCTTTGTGCAAGATGAACGAACGTCTCTCCACATGCTCAGTTCTGATAGATAAGTGTGTGTGAAAGCCGTCCTTCACCTAGCTTGTTGGGAACACAAATTTTATCTTCAGTTGCACACTCCACTCGATAAATATATATGGGGAGGTACTAGCTCCAACTCGGTTTTACACTGAAACCTGCAGGAACTTCAAACCGGCACTAGGAAACACACTGAGAAACCAGAGTAAAAGTTTCTCCTGCAACCCGTTCCATTTGTGCTAGATGAACGAACGTCTCTCCACATGCTCATTTCTGAGAGATAAGTGTGTGTGAAAGCCGTCCTTCACCTAGCTTGTTGGGAACACAAAGTTTCTCTTCAGTTGCAAACTCCACTCCATACATATATATGGGGAGGTACTAGCTCCAACTCGGTTTTACAGTGAAAACTGCAGGAACTGCAAACCGGCACTAGGAAACAGACTGAGAAACCAGAGTAAAAGTTTCTCCTGCAACCCGTTCCCTTTGTGCTAGATGAACGAACGTCTCTCCACATGCTCAGTGCTGAGAGATAAGTGTGTGTGAAAGCCGTACTTCACCTAGCTTGTTGGGAACACAAAGTTTCTCTTCAGTTGCAAACTCCACTCCATACATATATATGGGGAAATACTAGCTCCACCTCGGTTTTACAGTGAAAACTGCAGGAACTTCAAACCGGCACTAGGAAACAGACTGAGAAACCAGAGTAAAAGTTTCTCCTGCAACCCGTTCCATTTGTGCTAGATGAACGAACGTCTCTCCACATGCTCAGTTCTGAGAGATATGTGTGTGTGAAAGCCGTCCTTCACCTAGCTTGTTGGGAACACAAAGTTTCTCTTCAGTAGCAAACTCCACTCCATACATATATATGGGGAGGTACTAGCTCCAACTCGGTTTTACAGTGAAAACTGCAGGAACATTAAACCGGCACTAGGAAACAGAATGAGAAACCAGAGTAAAAGTTTCTCCTGCATCCCGTTCCTTTGTGCTAGATGAACAAATGTCTCTCCACATGCTCAGTTCTGAGAAATATGTGTGTGTGAAAGCCGTCCTTCACCTAGCTTGTTGGGAACACAAAGTTTCTCTTCAGTTGCAAACTCCAATACATACATATATATGGGGAGGTACTAGCTCCAACTCTGTTTTACAGTGAGAACTGCAGGAACTTCAAACCGGCACTAGGAAACAGACTGAGAAACCAGAGAAAATGTTTCTCCTGCAACCCGTTCCCTTTGTGCTAGATGAAAGAACGTGTCGTCACATGCTCAATTCTGAGAGATAAGTGTGTGTGAAAGCCGTCCTTCACCTAGCTTGTTGGGAACACAAAGTTTCTCTTCAGTTGCAAACTCCACTCCATACATATATATGGGGAGGTACTAGCTCCAACTCGGTTTTACAGTGAAAACTGCAGGAACTTCAAACCGGCACTAGGAAACAGACTGAGAAACCAGAGTAAAATTTGCTCCTGCAACTCGTTCCCTTTGTGCTAGATGAACGAACGTCTCTCCACATGCTCAGTTCTTAGAGATAAGTGTGTGTGAAAGCCGTCCTTCACCTAGCTTGTTGGGAACACAAAGTTTCTCTTCAGTTGCACACTCCACTCGATAAATATATATGGGGAGGTACTAGCTCCAACTCGTTTTTACAGTGAAAACTGCAGGAAATTCAAACCGGCACTAGGAAACAGACTGAGAAACCAGAGTAAAAGTTTCTCCTGCAACCCGTTCCCTTTGTGCTAGATGAACGAACGTCTCTCCACATGCTCAGTTCTGAGAGATAATTGTGTGTGAAAGCAGTCCTTCAACTAGCTTGTTGGGAACACAAAGTTTCTCTTCAGTTGCAAACTCCAATCCATACATATATATGGGGAGGTACTAGCTCCAACTCGGTTTTACAGTGAAAACTGCAGGGACATCAAACCGGCACTAGGAAACAGACTGAGAAACCAGAGTAATAGTTTCTCCTGCAACCCGTTCCCTTTGTGCTAGATGAACGAACGTCTCTCCACATGCTCAGTTCTGAGAGAAAACTGTGTGTGAAAGCCGCCCTCACCTAGCTTGTTGGGAACACAAAGTTTCTCTTCAGTTGCAAACTCCACTCCATACATATATATGGGGAGGTACTAGTTCCAACTCCGTTTTACAGTGAAAACTGCAGGAACTTCAAACAGGCACTAGGAAACAGACTGAGAAACCAGAGTAAAAGTTTCTCCTGCAACCCGTTCCCTTTGTGCTAGATGAACGAACGTCTCGCCACATGCTCAATTCTGAGAGATAAGTGTGCGTGAAAGCTGTCCTTCACTTAGCTTGTTGGGAACACAAAGTTTCTCTTCAGTTGCAAACTCCACTCCATACATTTATATGGGGAGGTACTAGCTCCAACTTGGTTTTACAGTGAAAATTGCAGGAAATTGAAACCGGCACTAGGAAACAGACTGAGAAACCAGAGTACAAATTTCTCCTACAACCCGTTCCCTTTGTGCTAGATGAACGAACGTCTCTCCACATGCTCAGTTCTGAGAGATATGTGTGTGTGAAAGCCGTCCTTCAACTTGCTTGTTGGGAACACAAAGTTTCTCTTCAGTTGCAAACACCACTCCATACATATATATGGGGAGGTACTAGCTCCAACTCGGTTTTCCAGTGAAAACTGCAGGAACTTCAAACCGGCACTAGGAAACAGACTGAGAAACCAGAGTAAAAGTTTCTCCTGCAACCCGTTCCCGTTGTGCTAGATGAACGAAAGTCTCTCCACATGCTCAGTACTGAGAGATAAGTGTGTGTGAAAGCCGTCCTTCAACTAGCTTGTTGGGAACACAAAGTTTCTCTTCAGTTGCAAACTCCACTCCATACATATATATGGGGAGGTACTAGCTCCAACTCGGTTTTACAGTGAAAACTGCAGGAACATCAAACCGGCACTAGGAAACAGACTGAGAAACCAGAGTAAAAATTTCTCCTGCAACCCGTTCCCTTTGTGCTAGATGAACGAACGTCTCTCCACATGCTCAGTTCTGAGAGACAAGTGTGTGTGAAAGCCGTCCTTCACCTAGCTTGTTGGGAACACAAAGTTTCTCTTCAGTTGCAAACTCCACTCCATACATATATATGGGGAGGTACTAGCTCCAACTCTTTTTACAGTGAAAACTGCAGGAACTTCAAACAGGCACTAGGAAACAGACTGAGAAACCAGAGTAAAAGTTTCCCTGCAACCCATTCCATTTGTGCTAGATGAACGAACGTCTCTCCGCATGCTCAGTGCTGAGAGATATGTGTGTTTGAAAGCCATACTTAACCTAGCTTGTTGGGAACCCAAAGTTTCTCTACAGTTGCAAACTTCACTCCATACATATACATGGGGATGTACTAGCTCCAACTCTGTTTTACAGTGAAAACTGCAGGAAATTCAAACCGGCACTAGGAAACAGACTGAGAAATCAGCGTAAAAGTTTCTCCTGCAACCCGTTCCCTTTGTGCTAGATGAACGAACGTCTCTCCACATGCTCAGTGCTGAAGATATGTGTGTGTGAAAGCCATCCTTCACCTAGCTTCTTGGGAACACAAAGATTCTCTTCAGTTGCAAACTCCACTCCATACATATATATGGGGTGGTACTAGCTCCAACTCGGTTTTACAGTGAAAACTGCAGGAACTTCAAACCGGCACTAGGAAACAGACTGAGAAACCTGAGTAAAAGTTTCTCCTGCAACCCGTTCCCTTTGTGCTAGATGAACGAAGTTCTCTCCACATGCTCAGTTCTGAGAGATAAGTGTGTGTGGAAGCCGTCCTTCACCTAGCTTGTTGGGAACACAAAGTTTCTCTTCAGTTGCAAACTCCACTCCATACATATATATGGGGTGGTACTAGCTCCAACTCGGTTTTACAGTGAAAACTGCAGGAAATTCAAACCGGCACTAGGAAACAGACTGAGAAACCAGAGTACAAGTTTCTCCTGCAACCCGTTAACTTTGTGCTAGATGAACGAACGTCTCTCCACATGCTCAGTTCTGAGAGATAAATGTGTGTGAAAGCCGTCCTTCAAATAGCTTGTTGGGAACAGAAATTTTCTCTTCAGTAGCAAACTCCACTCCATACATATATATGGGGAGGTACTAGCTCCAACTCGGTTTTACAGTGAAAACTGCAGGAACTTCAAACCGGCACTAGGAAACAGACTGAGAAACCAGAGTAAATGTTTCTCCTGCAACCCGTTCCCTTTGTGCTATATGAACGAACGTCTCTCCACATGCTCAGTTCTGAGAGATAAGTGTGTGTGAAAGCCGTCCTTCACCTACCTTGTTGGGAACACAAAGTTTCTCTTCAGTAGCAAACTCCACTCCATACATATATATATGGGGAGGTACTAGCTCCAACTCGGTTTTACAGTGAAAACTGCAGGAACTTCAAACCGGCACTAGGAAACAGACTGAGAAACCAGAGTAAAAGTTTCTCCTGCAAACCGTTCCCTTTGTGCTAGATGAACGAACGTCTCTCCACATGCTCATTTCTGAGAGATAAGTGTGTGTGAAAGCCGTCCTTCACCTAGCTTGTTGGGAACACAAAGTTTCTCTTCAGTTGCAAACTCCACTCCATACATATATATGGGGAGGTACTAGCTCCAACTCGGTTTTACAGTGAAAACTGCAGGAACTGCAAACCGGCAATAGGAAACAGACTGAGAAACCAGAGTAAAAGTTTCTCCTGCAACCCGTTCCCTTTGTGCTAGATGAACGAACGTCTCTCCACATGCTCAGTGCTGAGAGATAAGTGTGTGTGAAAGCCGTCCTTCACCTAGCTTGTTGGGAACACAAAGTTTCTCTTCAGTTGCAAACTCCACTCCATACATATATATGGGGAGATACTAGCTCCACCTCGGTTTTACAGTGAAAACTGCAGGAACTTCAAACCGGCACTAGGAAACAGACTGAGAAACCAGAGTAAAAGTTTCTCCTGCAACCCGTTCCTTTTGTGCTAGATGAACGAACGTCTCTCCACATGCTCAGTTCTGAGAGATATGTGTGTGTGAAAGCCGTCCTTCACCTACCTTGTTGGGAACACAAAGTTTCTCTTCAGTAGCAAACTCCACTCCATACATATATATGGGGAGGTACTAGCTCCAACTCGGTTTTACAGTGAAAACTGCAGGAACATTAAAACGGCACTAGGAAACAGAATGAGAAACCAGAGTAAAAGTTTCTCCTGCATCCCGTTCCTTTGTGCTAGATGAACGAATGTCTCTCCACATGCACAGTTCTGAGAAATATGTGTGTGTGAAAGCCGTCCTTCACCTAGCTTGTTGGGAAAACAAAGTTTCTCTTCAGTTGCAAACTCCAATCCATACATATATATGGGGAGGTACTAGCTCCAACTCTGTTTTACAGTGAGAACTGCAGGAACTTCAAACCGGCACTAGGAAACAGACTGAGAAACCACAGAAAATGTTTCTCCTGCAACCCGTTACCTTTGTGCTAGATGAAAGAACGTCTCGTCACATGCTCAATTCTGAGAGATAAGTGTGTGTGAAAGCCGTCCTTCACCTAGCTTGTTGGGAACACAAAGTTTCTCTTCAGGTGCAAACTCCACTCCATACATATATATGGGGAGGTACTAGCTCCAAGTCGGTTTTACAGTGAAAACTGCAGGAACTTCAAACCGGCACTAGGAAACAGACTGAGAAACCAGAGTAAAATTTTCTCCTGCAACTCGTTCCCTTTGTGCTAGATGAACGAACGTCTCTCCACATGCTCAGTTCTGAGAGATAAGTGTGTGTGAAAGCCGTCCTTCACCTAGCTTGTTGGGAACACAAAGTTTATCTTCAGTTGCACACTCCACTCGATAAATATATATGGGGAGGTACTAGCTCCAACTCGGTTTTACACTGAAAACTGCAGGAACTTCATACCGGCACTAGGAAACAGACTGAGAAACCAGAGTAAAAGTTTCTCCTGCAACCCGTTCCCTTTGTGCTAGATGAACGAACGTCTCTCCACATGCTCAGTGCTGAGAGATAAGTGTGTGTGAAAGCCGTCCTTCACCTAGCTTGTTGGGAACACAAAATTTCTCTTCAGTTGCAAAATCCACTCCATACATATATATGGGGAGGTACTAGCTCCAACTCGGTTTTACAGTGAAAACTGCGGGAACTTCTAACCGGCACTAGGAAACAGACTGAGAAACCAGAGTAAAAGTTTCTCCTACAACCCAATCCCGTAGTGCGAGATGAACGAAAGTCTCTCCACATGCTCAGTTCTGAGAGATATGTGTGTGTGAAAGCCGTCCTTCAACTAGCTTGTTGGGAACACAAAGTTTCTCTTCAGTTGCAAACTCCACTCCATACATATATATGGGGAGGTACTAGCTCCAACTCGGTTTTACAGTGAAAACTGCAGGAACATCAAACCGGCACTAGGAAACAGACTGAGAAACCAGAGTAAAAGTTTCTCCTGCAACCCGTTCCCTTTGTGCTAGATGAACGAACGTCTCTCCACATGCTCAGTTCTGAGAGATAAGTGTGTGTGAAAGCCGTCCTTCACCTAGCTTGTTGGGAACAGAAAGTTTCTCTTCAGTAGCAAACTCCACTCCATACATATATATATGGGGAGGTACTAGCTCCAACTCGGTTTTACAGTGAAAACTGCAGGAACTTCAAACCGGCACTAGGAAACACACTGAGAAACCAGAGTATAAGTTTCTCCTGCAACCCGTTCCATTTGTGCTAGATGAACGAACGTCTCTCCACATGCTCATTTCTGAGAGATAAGTGTGTGTGAAAGCCGTCCTTCACCTAGCTTGTTGGGAACACAAAGTTTCTCTTCAGTTGCAAACGCCACTCCATACATATATATGGGGAGGTACTAGCTCCAACTCGGTTTTACAGTGAAAACTGCAGGAACTGCAAACCGGCACTAGGAAACAGACTGAGAAAAAAGAGTAAAAGTTTCTCCTGCAACCCGTTCCCTTTGTGCTAGATGAACGAACGTCTCTCCACATGCTCAGTGCTGAGAGATAAATGTGTGTGAAAGCCGTCCTTCACCTAGCTTGTTGGGAACACAAAGTTTCTCTTCAGTTGCAAACTCCACTCCATACATATATATGGGGAAATACTAGCTCCACCTCGGTTTTACAGTGAAAACTGCAGGAACTTCAAACCGGCACTAGGAAACAGACTGAGAAACCAGAGTAAAAGTTTCTCCTGCAACCAGTTCCATTTGTGCTAGATGAACGAACGTCTCTCCACATGCTCAGTTCTGAGAGATATGTGTGTGTGAAAGCCGTCCTTCACCTAACTTGTTGGGAACACAAAGTTTCTCTTCAGTAGCAAACTCCACTCCATACATATATATGGGGAGGTACTAGCTCCAACTCGGTTTTACAGTGAAAACTGCAGGAACATTAAACCGGCACTAGGAAACAGAATGAGAAACCAGAGTAAAAGTTTCTCCTGCATCCCGTTCCTTTGTGCTAGATGAACGAATGTCTCTCCACATGCTCAGTTCTGAGAAATATGTGTGTGTGAAAGCCGTCCTTCACCTAGCTTGTTGGGAACACAAAGTTTCTCTTCAGTTGCAAACTCCTATCCATACATATATATGGGGAGGTACTAGCTCCAACTCTGTTTTACAGTGAGAACTGCAGGAACTTCAAACCGGCACTAGGAAACAGACTGAGAAACCAGAGAAAATGTTTCTCCTGCAACCCGTTCCCTTTGTGCTAGATGAACGAACGTCTCTCCACATGCTCAGTTCTGAGAGATAAGTGTGTGTGAAAGCCGTCCTTCACCTAGCTTGTTGGGAACACAAAGTTTCTCTTCAGTTGCAAACTCCACTCCATACATATATATGGGGAGGTACTAGCTCCAACTCGGTTTTACAGTGAAAACTGCAGGAACATCAAACCGGCACTAGGAAACAGACTGAGAAACCAGAGTAAAATTTTCTCCTGCAACTCGTTCCCTTTGTGCTAGATGAACGAACGTCTCTCCACATGCTCAGTTCTTAGAGATAAGTGTGTGTGAAAGCCGTCCTTCACCTAGCTTGTTGGGAACACAAAGTTTCTCTTCAGTTGCACACTCCACTCGATAAATATATATGGGGAGGTACTAGCTCCAACTCGGTTTTACAGTGAAAACTGCAGGTACTTCAAACCGGCACTAGGAAACAGACTTAGAAACCAGAGTAAAAGTTTCTCCTGCAACCCGTTACCTTTGTGCTAGATGAACGAACGTCTCTCCACATGCTCAGTTCTTAGAGATAAGTGTGTGTGAAAGCCGTCCTTCACCTAGCTTGTTGGGAACACAAAGTTTCTCTTCAGTTGCACACTCCACTCGATAAATATATATGGGGAGGTACTAGCTCCAACTCGGTTTTACAGTGAAAACTGCAGGAACTTCAAACCGGCACTAGGAAACAGACTGAGAAACCAGAGTAAAATTTTCTCCTGCAACTCGTTCCCTTTGTGCTAGATGAACGAACGTCTCTCCACATGCTCAGTTCTTAGAGATAAGTGTGTGTGAAAGCCGTCCTTCACCTAGCTTGTTGTGAACACAAAGTTTCTCTTCAGTTGCACACTCCACTCGATAAATATATATGGGGAGGTACTAGCTCCAACTCGGTTTTACAGTGAAAACTGCAGGAACTTCAAACCGGCACTAGGAAAAAGACTGAGAAACCAGAGTAAAAGTTTCTCCTGCAACCCGTTCACTTTGTGCTAGATGAACGAACGCTCTCCACATGCTCAGTTCTTAGAGATAAGTGTGTGTGAAAGCCGTCCTTCACCTAGCTTGTTGGGAACACAAAGTTTCTCTTCAGTTGCACACTCCACTCGATAAATATATATGGGGAGGTACTAGCTCCAACTCGGTTTTACAGTGAAAACTGCAGGAACTTCAAACCGGCACTAGGAAACAGACTGAGAAACCAGAGTAAAAGTTTCTCCTGCAACCCGTTCCCTTTGTGCTAGATGAACGAACGTCTCTCCACATGCTCAGTTCTGAGAGATAATTGTGTGTTAAAGCAGTCCTTCAACTAGCTTGTTGGGAACACAAAGTTTCTCTTCAGTTGCAAACTCCAATCCATACATATATATGGGGAGGTACTAGCTCCAACTCGGTTTTACAGTGAAAACTGCAGGGACATCAAACCGGCACTAGGAAACAGACTGAGAAACCAGAGTAATAGTTTCTCCTGCAACCCGTTCCCTTTGTGCAAGATGAACGAACGTCTCTCCACATGCTCAGTTCTGATAGATAAGTGTGTGTGAAAGCCGTCCTTCACCTAGCTTGTTGGGAACACAAATTTTATCTTCAGTTGCACACTCCACTCGATAAATATATATGGGGAGGTACTAGCTCCAACTCGGTTTTACACTGAAACCTGCAGGAACTTCAAACCGGCACTAGGAAACACACTGAGAAACCAGAGTAAAAGTTTCTCCTGCAACCCGTTCCATTTGTGCTAGATGAACGAACGTCTCTCCACATGCTCATTTCTGAGAGATAAGTGTGTGTGAAAGCCGTCCTTCACCTAGCTTGTTGGGAACACAAAGTTTCTCTTCAGTTGCAAACTCCACTCCATACATATATATGGGGAGGTACTAGCTCCAACTCGGTTTTACAGTGAAAACTGCAGGAACTGCAAACCGGCACTAGGAAACAGACTGAGAAACCAGAGTAAAAGTTTCTCCTGCAACCCGTTCCCTTTGTGCTAGATGAACGAACGTCTCTCCACATGCTCAGTGCTGAGAGATAAGTGTGTGTGAAAGCCGTACTTCACCTAGCTTGTTGGGAACACAAAGTTTCTCTTCAGTTGCAAACTCCACTCCATACATATATATGGGGAAATACTAGCTCCACCTCGGTTTTACAGTGAAAACTGCAGGAACTTCAAACCGGCACTAGGAAACAGACTGAGAAACCAGAGTAAAAGTTTCTCCTGCAACCCGTTCCATTTGTGCTAGATGAACGAACGTCTCTCCACATGCTCAGTTCTGAGAGATATGTGTGTGTGAAAGCCGTCCTTCACCTAGCTTGTTGGGAACACAAAGTTTCTCTTCAGTAGCAAACTCCACTCCATACATATATATGGGGAGGTACTAGCTCCAACTCGGTTTTACAGTGAAAACTGCAGGAACATTAAACCGGCACTAGGAAACAGAATGAGAAACCAGAGTAAAAGTTTCTCCTGCATCCCGTTCCTTTGTGCTAGATGAACAAATGTCTCTCCACATGCTCAGTTCTGAGAAATATGTGTGTGTGAAAGCCGTCCTTCACCTAGCTTGTTGGGAACACAAAGTTTCTCTTCAGTTGCAAACTCCAATACATACATATATATGGGGAGGTACTAGCTCCAACTCTGTTTTACAGTGAGAACTGCAGGAACTTCAAACCGGCACTAGGAAACAGACTGAGAAACCAGAGAAAATGTTTCTCCTGCAACCCGTTCCCTTTGTGCTAGATGAAAGAACGTGTCGTCACATGCTCAATTCTGAGAGATAAGTGTGTGTGAAAGCCGTCCTTCACCTAGCTTGTTGGGAACACAAAGTTTCTCTTCAGTTGCAAACTCCACTCCATACATATATATGGGGAGGTACTAGCTCCAACTCGGTTTTACAGTGAAAACTGCAGGAACTTCAAACCGGCACTAGGAAACAGACTGAGAAACCAGAGTAAAATTTGCTCCTGCAACTCGTTCCCTTTGTGCTAGATGAACGAACGTCTCTCCACATGCTCAGTTCTTAGAGATAAGTGTGTGTGAAAGCCGTCCTTCACCTAGCTTGTTGGGAACACAAAGTTTCTCTTCAGTTGCACACTCCACTCGATAAATATATATGGGGAGGTACTAGCTCCAACTCGTTTTTACAGTGAAAACTGCAGGAAATTCAAACCGGCACTAGGAAACAGACTGAGAAACCAGAGTAAAAGTTTCTCCTGCAACCCGTTCCCTTTGTGCTAGATGAACGAACGTCTCTCCACATGCTCAGTTCTGAGAGATAATTGTGTGTGAAAGCAGTCCTTCAACTAGCTTGTTGGGAACACAAAGTTTCTCTTCAGTTGCAAACTCCAATCCATACATATATATGGGGAGGTACTAGCTCCAACTCGGTTTTACAGTGAAAACTGCAGGGACATCAAACCGGCACTAGGAAACAGACTGAGAAACCAGAGTAATAGTTTCTCCTGCAACCCGTTCCCTTTGTGCTAGATGAACGAACGTCTCTCCACATGCTCAGTTCTGAGAGAAAACTGTGTGTGAAAGCCGCCCTCACCTAGCTTGTTGGGAACACAAAGTTTCTCTTCAGTTGCAAACTCCACTCCATACATATATATGGGGAGGTACTAGTTCCAACTCCGTTTTACAGTGAAAACTGCAGGAACTTCAAACAGGCACTAGGAAACAGACTGAGAAACCAGAGTAAAAGTTTCTCCTGCAACCCGTTCCCTTTGTGCTAGATGAACGAACGTCTCGCCACATGCTCAATTCTGAGAGATAAGTGTGCGTGAAAGCTGTCCTTCACCTAGCTTGTTGGGAACACAAAGTTTCTCTTCAGTTGCAAACTCCACTCCATACATTTATATGGGGAGGTACTAGCTCCAACTTGGTTTTACAGTGAAAATTGCAGGAAATTGAAACCGGCACTAGGAAACAGACTGAGAAACCAGAGTACAAATTTCTCCTACAACCCGTTCCCTTTGTGCTAGATGAACGAACGTCTCTCCACATGCTCAGTTCTGAGAGATATGTGTGTGTGAAAGCCGTCCTTCAACTTGCTTGTTGGGAACACAAAGTTTCTCTTCAGTTGCAAACACCACTCCATACATATATATGGGGAGGTACTAGCTCCAACTCGGTTTTCCAGTGAAAACTGCAGGAACTTCAAACCGGCACTAGGAAACAGACTGAGAAACCAGAGTAAAAGTTTCTCCTGCAACCCGTTCCCGTTGTGCTAGATGAACGAAAGTCTCTCCACATGCTCAGTACTGAGAGATAAGTGTGTGTGAAAGCCGTCCTTCAACTAGCTTGTTGGGAACACAAAGTTTCTCTTCAGTTGCAAACTCCACTCCATACATATATATGGGGAGGTACTAGCTCCAACTCGGTTTTACAGTGAAAACTGCAGGAACATCAAACCGGCACTAGGAAACAGACTGAGAAACCAGAGTAAAAATTTCTCCTGCAACCCGTTCCCTTTGTGCTAGATGAACGAACGTCTCTCCACATGCTCAGTTCTGAGAGACAAGTGTGTGTGAAAGCCGTCCTTCACCTAGCTTGTTGGGAACACAAAGTTTCTCTTCAGTTGCAAACTCCACTCCATACATATATATGGGGAGGTACTAGCTCCAACTCGGTTTTACAGTGAAAACTGCAGGAACGTCAAACCGGCACTAGGAAACAGACTGAGAAACCAGAGTAAATGTTTCTCCTGCAACCCGTTCCCTTTGTGCAAGATGAACGAACGTCTCTCCACATGCTCAGTTCTGATAGATAAGTGTGTGTGAAAGCCGTCCTTCACCTTGCTTGTTGGGAACACAAATTTTATCTTCAGTTGCACACTCCACTCGATAAATATATATGGGGAGGTACTAGCTCCAACTCGGTTTTACACTGAAACCTGCAGGAACTTCAAACCGGCACTAGGAAACACACTGAGAAACCAGAGTAAAAGTTTCTCCTGCAACCCGTTCCCGTAGTGCTAGATGAACGAAAGTCTCTCCACATGCTCAGTTCTGAGAGATATGTGTGTGTGAAAGCCGTCCTTCAACTAGCTTGTTGGGAACACAAAGTTTCTCTTCAGTTGCAAACTCCACTCCATACATATATATGGGGAGGTACTAGCTCCAACTCGGTTTTACAGTGAAAACTGCAGGAACTTCAAACCGGCACTAGGAAACAGACTGAGAAACCAGAGTAAAATTTTCCCCTGCAACCCGTTCCCTTTGTGCAAGATGAACGAACGTCTCTCCACATGCTCAATTCTGAGAGATAAGTGTGTGTGAAAGCCGTCCTTCACCTAGCTTGTTGGGAACACAAAGTTTCTCTTCAGTTTCAAACTCCACTCCATACATATATTTGGGGAAGTACTAACTCCAAATCTGTATGACAGTGAAAACTGTAGGAACTTCAAACCGGCACTAGGAAAGAGACTGAGAAACCAGAGTAAAAGTTTCTCCTGCAACCCGTTCCCTTTGTTCTAGATGAACGAACGTCTCTCCACATGCTCAGTTCTGAGAGATAAGTGTGTGTGAAAGCCGTCCTTCACCTAGCTTGTTGTCAACACAAAGTTTCTCTTCAGTTGCAAACTCCACTCCATACATATATATATGAAGGTACTAGCTCCAACTCGGTTTTACAGTGAAATACTGCAGGAACTTCAAACCGGCACTAGGAAACAGACTGAGAAACCAGAGTAAAAGTTTCTCCTGCAACCCGTTCCCTTTGTGCTAGATGAACGAACGTCTCTCCACATGCTCAGTTCTGAGAGATAAGTGTGTGTGAAAGCCGCCCTCACCTAGCTTGTTGGGAACACAAAGTTTCTCTTCAGTTGCAAACTCCACTCCATACATATATATGGGGAGGTACTAGCTCCAACTCGGTTTTACAGTGAAAACTGCAGGAACTTCAAACCGGCACTAGGAAACAGACTGAGAAACCAGAGTAAAAGTTTCTCCTGCAACCCGTACCCTTTGTGCTAGATGAAGGAACGTCTCGCCTCATGCTCAATTCTGAGAGATAAGTGTGTGTGAAAGCCGTCCTTCAACTAGCTTGTTGGGAACACAAAGTTTCTCTTCAGTTGCAAACTCCACTCCATACATTTATATGGGGAGGTACTAGCTCCAACTCGGTTTTACAGTGAAAACTGCAGGAAATTCAAACCGACACTAGGAAACAGACTGAGAAACCATAGTATAAGTTTCTCCTGCAAACCGTTCCCTTTGTGCTAGATGAACGAAAGTCTCTCCACATGCTCAGTGCTGAGAGATAAGTGTGTGTGAAAGCCGTCCTTCACCTAGCTTGTTGGGAACACGAAGTTTCTCTTCAGTTGCAAACTCCACTCCATACATATATATGGGGAGGTACTAGCTCCAACTCTATTTTACAGTGAAAACTGCAGGAACATCAAACCGGCACTAGGAAACAGACTGAGAAACCAGAGTAAAAGTTTCTCCTGCAATCCGTTCCCTTTGTGCTAGATGAATGAACGTCTCTCCACATGCTCAGTGCTGAGAGATAAGTGTGTGTGAAAGCCGTACTTCACCTAGCTTGTTGGGAACACAAAGTTTCTCTTCAGTTGCAAACTCCACTCCATACATATATATGGGGAGGTACTAGCTCCAACTCGGTTTTACAGTGAAAACTGCAGGAACTTCAAACCGGCACTAGGAAACACACTGAGAAACCAGAGTAAAAGTTTCTCCTGCAACCCGTTCCCTTTGTGCTGGATGAACGAACGTCTCTCCACTTGCTCAGTTCTGAGAGATAAGTGTATGTGAAAGCCGTCCTTCACCTAGCTTGTTGGGAACACAAAGTTTCTCTTAAGTTGCAAACTCCACTCCATACATATATATGGGGAAGTACTAGCTCCAACACGGTTTTACTGTGAAAACTGCAGGAACTTTAAACCGGCACTAGGAAACAGACTGAGAAACAAGAGTAAAAGTTTCTCCTGCAACCCGTTCCCTTTCTGCTAGATGAACGAACGTCTCGCCACATGCTCAATTCTGAGAGATAAGTGTGTGTGAAAGCCGTCCTTCACCTAGCTTGTTGGGAACACAAAGTTTCTCTTCAGTTGCAAACTCCACTCCATACATATATATGGGGAGGTACTAGCTCCAACTCGGTTTTACAGTGAAAACTGCAGGAACTACAAACCGGCACTAGGAAACAGACTGAGAAAACAGAGCAAAAGTTTCCCCTGCAACCCGTTCCCTTTGTGCTAGATGAACGAACGTCTCTCCACATGCTCAATTCTGAGAGATAATTTGTGTGAAATCCGTCCTTCACCTAGCTTGTTGGGAACACAAAGTTTCTCTTCAGTTGCATACTCCACTCCATACATATATATGGGGAGGTGCTAGCTCCAACTCGGTTTTACAGTGAAAACTGCAGGAACTTCAAACCGGCACTAGGAAACAGACTGAGAAACCAGAGTAAAAATTTCTCCTGCAACCCGTTCCCTTTGTGCTAGATGAACGAACGTCTCTCCACATGCTCAGTTCTGAGAGATAAGTGTGTGTGAAAGCCGTTTTTAACCTAGCTTTTTGGGAAAACAAAGTTTCTCTTCAGTTGCAAAGTCCACTCCATATATATATATGGGGAGGTACTAGCTCCAACTCGGTTTTACAGTGAAAACTGCAGGAACTTCAAACCGGCACTAGGAAACAGACTGAGAAACCAGAGTAAATGTTTCTCCTGCAAACCGTTCCCTTTGTGCTAGATGAACGAACGTCTCTCCACATGCTCAATTCTGAGAGATAAGTGTGTGTGAAAGCCGTCCTTCACCTAGCTTGTTGGGAACACAAAGTTTCTCTTCAGTTGCAAACTCCACTCCATACATTTATATGGGGAGGTACTAGCTCCAACTTGGTTTTACAGTGAAAATTGCAGGAAATTGAAACCGGCACTAGGAAACAGACTGAGAAACCAGAGTACAAATTTCTCCTACAACCCGTTCCCTTTGTGCTAGATGAACGAACGTCTCTCCACATGCTCAGTTCTGAGAGATATGTGTGTGTGAAAGCCGTCCTTCAACTTGCTTGTTGGGAACACAAAGTTTCTCTTCAGTTGCAAACACCACTCCATACATATATATGGGGAGGTACTAGCTCCAACTCGGTTTTCCAGTGAAAACTGCAGGAACTTCAAACCGGCACTAGGAAACAGACTGAGAAACCAGAGTAAAAGTTTCTCCTGCAACCCGTTCCCGTTGTGCTAGATGAACGAAAGTCTCTCCACATGCTCAGTTCTGAGAGATAAGTGTGTGTGAAAGCCGTCCTTCAACTAGCTTGTTGGGAACACAAAGTTTCTCTTCAGTTGCAAACT
Source organism: Camelus bactrianus (assembly GCF_048773025.1). Lineage (NCBI taxonomy): Eukaryota > Metazoa > Chordata > Mammalia > Artiodactyla > Camelidae > Camelus > Camelus bactrianus. The sequence continues at coordinate 4,916,631 of NC_133566.1, forward strand.
CCACTCCATACATATATATGGGGAGGTACTAGCTCCAACTCGGTTTTACAGTGAAAACTGCAGGAACATCAAACCGGCACTAGGAAACAGACTGAGAAACCAGAGTAAAAATTTCTCCTGCAACCCGTTCCCTTTGTGCTAGATGAACGAACGTCTCTCCACATGCTCAGTTCTGAGAGACAAGTGTGTGTGAAAGCCGTCCTTCACCTAGCTTGTTGGGAACACAAAGTTTCTCTTCAGTTGCAAACTCCACTCCATACATATATATGGGGAGGTACTAGCTCCAACTCGGTTTTACAGTGAAAACTGCAGGAACGTCAAACCGGCACTAGGAAACAGACTGAGAAACCAGAGTAAATGTTTCTCCTGCAACCCGTTCCCTTTGTGCAAGATGAACGAACGTCTCTCCACATGCTCAGTTCTGATAGATAAGTGTGTGTGAAAGCCGTCCTTCACCTAGCTTGTTGGGAACACAAATTTTATCTTCAGTTGCACACTCCACTCGATAAATATATATGGGGAGGTACTAGCTCCAACTCGGTTTTACACTGAAACCTGCAGGAACTTCAAACCGGCACTAGGAAACACACTGAGAAACCAGAGTAAAAGTTTCTCCTGCAACCCGTTCCATTTGTGCTAGATGAACGAACGTCTCTCCACATGCTCATTTCTGAGAGATAAGTGTGTGTGAAAGCCGTCCTTCACCTAGCTTGTTGGGAACACAAAGTTTCTCTTCAGTTGCAAACTCCACTCCATACATATATATGGGGAGGTACTAGCTCCAACTCGGTTTTACAGTGAAAACTGCAGGAACTGCAAACCGGCACTAGGAAACAGACTGAGAAACCAGAGTAAAAGTTTCTCCTGCAACCCGTTCCCTTTGTGCTAGATGAACGAACGTCTCTCCACATGCTCAGTGCTGAGAGATAAGTGTGTGTGAAAGCCGTACTTCACCTAGCTTGTTGGGAACACAAAGTTTCTCTTCAGTTGCAAACTCCACTCCATACATATATATGGGGAAATACTAGCTCCACCTCGGTTTTACAGTGAAAAATGCAGGAACTTCAAACCGGCACTAGGAAACAGACTGAGAAACCAGAGTAAAAGTTTCTCCTGCAACCCGTTCCATTTGTGCTAGATGAACGAACGTCTCTCCACATGCTCAGTTCTGAGAGATATGTGTGTGTGAAAGCCGTCCTTCACCTAGCTTGTTGGGAACACAAAGTTTCTCTTCAGTAGCAAACTCCACTCCATACATATATATGGGGAGGTACTAGCTCCAACTCGGTTTTACAGTGAAAACTGCAGGAACATTAAACCGGCACTAGGAAACAGAATGAGAAACCAGAGTAAAAGTTTCTCCTGCATCCCGTTCCTTTGTGCTAGATGAACAAATGTCTCTCCACATGCTCAGTTCTGAGAAATATGTGTGTGTGAAAGCCGTCCTTCACCTAGCTTGTTGGGAACACAAAGTTTCTCTTCAGTTGCAAACTCCAATACATACATATATATGGGGAGGTACTAGCTCCAACTCTGTTTTACAGTGAGAACTGCAGGAACTTCAAACCGGCACTAGGAAACAGACTGAGAAACCAGAGAAAATGTTTCTCCTGCAACCCGTTCCCTTTGTGCTAGATGAAAGAACGTGTCGTCACATGCTCAATTCTGAGAGATAAGTGTGTGTGAAAGCCGTCCTTCACCTAGCTTGTTGGGAACACAAAGTTTCTCTTCAGTTGCAAACTCCACTCCATACATATATATGGGGAGGTACTAGCTCCAACTCGGTTTTACAGTGAAAACTGCAGGAACTTCAAACCGGCACTAGGAAACAGACTGAGAAACCAGAGTAAAATTTGCTCCTGCAACTCGTTCCCTTTGTGCTAGATGAACGAACGTCTCTCCACATGCTCAGTTCTTAGAGATAAGTGTGTGTGAAAGCCGTCCTTCACCTAGCTTGTTGGGAACACAAAGTTTCTCTTCAGTTGCACACACCACTCGATAAATATATATGGGGAGGTACTAGCTCCAACTCGTTTTTACAGTGAAAACTGCAGGAAATTCAAACCGGCACTAGGAAACAGACTGAGAAACCAGAGTAAAAGTTTCTCCTGCAACCCGTTCCCTTTGTGCTAGATGAACGAACGTCTCTCCACATGCTCAGTTCTGAGAGATAATTGTGTGTGAAACAGTCCTTCAACTAGCTTGTTGGGAACACAAAGTTTCTCTTCAGTTGCAAACTCCAATCCATACATATATATGGGGAGGTACTAGCTCCAACTCGGTTTTACAGTGAAAACTGCAGGGACATCAAACCGGCACTAGGAAACAGACTGAGAAACCAGAGTAATAGTTTCTCCTGCAACCAGTTCCCTTTGTGCTAGATGAACGAACGTCTCTCCACATGCTCAGTTCTGAGAGAAAACTGTGTGTGAAAGCCGCCCTCACCTAGCTTGTTGGGAACACAAAGTTTCTCTTCAGTTGCAAACTCCACTCCATACATATATATGGGGAGGTACTAGTTCCAACTCCGTTTTACAGTGAAAACTGCAGGAACTTCAAACAGGCACTAGGAAACAGACTGAGAAACCAGAGTAAAAGTTTCTCCTGCAACCCGTTCCCTTTGTGCTAGATGAACGAACGTCTCGCCACATGCTCAATTCTGAGAGATAAGTGTGCGTGAAAGCTGTCCTTCAACTTGCTTGTTGGGAACACAAAGTTTCTCTTCAGTTGCAAACACCACTCCATACATATATATGGGGAGGTACTAGCTCCAACTCGGTTTTCCAGTGAAAACTGCAGGAACTTCAAACCGGCACTAGGAAACAGACTGAGAAACCAGAGTAAAAGTTTCTCCTGCAACCCGTTCCCGTTGTGCTAGATGAACGAAAGTCTCTCCACATGCTCAGTTCTGAGAGATAAGTGTGTGTGAAAGCCGTCCTTCAACTAGCTTGTTGGGAACACAAAGTTTCTCTTCAGTTGCAAACTCCACTCCATACATATATATGGGGAGGTACTAGCTCCAACTCGGTTTTACAGTGAAAACTGCAGGAACATCAAACCGGCACTAGGAAACAGACTGAGAAACCAGAGTAAAAATTTCTCCTGCAACCCGTTCCCTTTGTGCTAGATGAACGAACGTCTCTCCACATGCTCAGTTCTGAGAGACAAGTGTGTGTGAAAGCCGTCCTTCACCTAGCTTGTTGGGAACACAAAGTTTCTCTTCAGTTGCACACTCCACTCGATAAATATATATGGGGAGGTACTAGCTCCAACTCGGTTTTACACTGAAACCTGCAGGAACTTCAAACCGGCACTAGGAAACAGACTGAGAAACCAGAGTAAATGTTTCTCCTGCAACCCGTTCCCTTTGTGCAAGATGAACGAACGTCTCTCCACATGCTCAGTTCTGATAGATAAGTGTGTGTGAAAGCCGTCCTTCACCTAGCTTGTTGGGAACACAAATTTTATCTTCAGTTGCACACTCCACTCGATAAATATATATGGGGAGGTACTAGCTCCAACTCGGTTTTACACTGAAACCTGCAGGAACTTCAAACCGGCACTAGGAAACACACTGAGAAACCAGAGTAAAAGTTTCTCCTGCAACCCGTTCCATTTGTGCTAGATGAATGAACGTCTCTCCACATGCTCAGTGCTGAGAGATAAGTGTGTGTGAAAGCCGTCCTTCACCTAGCTTGTTGGGAACACAAAGTTTCTCTTCAGTTGCAAAATCCACTCCATACATATATATGGGGAGGTACTAGCTCCAACTCGGGTTTACAGTGAAAACTGCAGGAACTTCAAACCGGCACTAGGAAACAGACTGAGAAACCAGAGTAAAAGTTTCTCCTGCAACCCGTTCCCGTAGTGCTAGATGAACGAAAGTCTCTCCACATGCTCAGTTCTGAGAGATATGTGTGTGTGAAAGCCGTCCTTCAACTAGCTTGTTGGGAACACAAAGTTTCTCTTCAGTTGCAAACTCCACTCCATACATATATATGGGGAGGTACTAGCTCCAACTCGGTTTTACAGTGAAAACTGCAGGAACTTCAAACCGGCACTAGGAAACAGACTGAGAAACCAGAGTAAAATTTTCCCCTGCAACCCGTTCCCTTTGTGCAAGATGAACGAACGTCTCTCCACATGCTCAATTCTGAGAGATAAGTGTGTGTGAAAGCCGTCCTTCACCTAGCTTGTTGGGAACACAAAGTTTCTCTTCAGTTTCAAACTCCACTCCATACATATATTTGGGGAAGTACTAACTCCAAATCTGTATGACAGTGAAAACTGTAGGAACTTCAAACCGGCACTAGGAAAGAGACTGAGAAACCAGAGTAAAAGTTTCTCCTGCAACCCGTTCCCTTTGTTCTAGATGAACGAACGTCTCTCCACATGCTCAGTTCTGAGAGATAAGTGTGTGTGAAAGCCGTCCTTCACCTAGCTTGTTGTCAACACAAAGTTTCTCTTCAGTTGCAAACTCCACTCCATACATATATATATGAAGGTACTAGCTCCAACTCGGTTTTACAGTGAAATACTGCAGGAACTTCAAACCGGCACTAGGAAACAGACTGAGAAACCAGAGTAAATGTTTCTCCTGCAACCCGTTCCCTTTGTGCAAGATGAACGAACGTCTCTCCACATGCTCAGTTCTGATAGATAAGTGTGTGTGAAAGCCGTCCTTCACCTAGCTTGTTGGGAACACAAATTTTATCTTCAGTTGCACACTCCACTCGATAAATATATATGGGGAGGTACTAGCTCCAACTCGGTTTTACACTGAAACCTGCAGGAACTTCAAACCGGCACTAGGAAACACACTGAGAAACCAGAGTAAAAGTTTCTCCTGCAACCCGTTCCATTTGTGCTAGATGAATGAACGTCTCTCCACATGCTCAGTGCTGAGAGATAAGTGTGTGTGAAAGCCGTCCTTCACCTAGCTTGTTGGGAACACAAAGTTTCTCTTCAGTTGCAAAATCCACTCCATACATATATATGGGGAGGTACTAGCTCCAACTCGGGTTTACAGTGAAAACTGCAGGAACTTCAAACCGGCACTAGGAAACAGACTGAGAAACCAGAGTAAAAGTTTCTCCTGCAACCCGTTCCCGTAGTGCTAGATGAACGAAAGTCTCTCCACATGCTCAGTTCTGAGAGATATGTGTGTGTGAAAGCCGTCCTTCAACTAGCTTGTTGGGAACACAAAGTTTCTCTTCAGTTGCAAACTCCACTCCATACATATATATGGGGAGGTACTAGCTCCAACTCGGTTTTACAGTGAAAACTGCAGGAACTTCAAACCGGCACTAGGAAACAGACTGAGAAACCAGAGTAAAATTTTCCCCTGCAACCCGTTCCCTTTGTGCAAGATGAACGAACGTCTCTCCACATGCTCAATTCTGAGAGATAAGTGTGTGTGAAAGCCGTCCTTCACCTAGCTTGTTGGGAACACAAAGTTTCTCTTCAGTTTCAAACTCCACTCCATACATATATTTGGGGAAGTACTAACTCCAAATCTGTATGACAGTGAAAACTGTAGGAACTTCAAACCGGCACTAGGAAAGAGACTGAGAAACCAGAGTAAAAGTTTCTCCTGCAACCCGTTCCCTTTGTTCTAGATGAACGAACGTCTCTCCACATGCTCAGTTCTGAGAGATAAGTGTGTGTGAAAGCCGTCCTTCACCTAGCTTGTTGTCAACACAAAGTTTCTCTTCAGTTGCAAACTCCACTCCATACATATATATATGAAGGTACTAGCTCCAACTCGGTTTTACAGTGAAATACTGCAGGAACTTCAAACCGGCACTAGGAAACAGACTGAGAAACCAGAGTAAAAGTTTCTCCTGCAACCCGTTCCCTTTGTGCTAGATGAACGAACGTCTCTCCACATGCTCAGTTCTGAGAGATAAGTGTGTGTGAAAGCCGCCCTCACCTAGCTTGTTGGGAACACAAAGTTTCTCTTCAGTTGCAAACTCCACTCCATTCATATATATGGGGAGGTACTAGCTCCAACTCGGTTTTACAGTGAAAACTGCAGGAACTTCAAACCGGCACTAGGAAACAGACTGAGAAACCAGAGTAAAAGTTTCTCCTGCAACCCGTACCCTTTGTGCTAGATGAAGGAACGTCTCGCCTCATGCTCAATTCTGAGAGATAAGTGTGTGTGAAAGCCGTCCTTCAACTAGCTTGTTGGGAACACAAAGTTTCTCTTCAGTTGCAAACTCCACTCCATACATTTATATGGGGAGGTACTAGCTCCAACTCGGTTTTACAGTGAAAACTGCAGGAAATTCAAACCGACACTAGGAAACAGACTGAGAAACCATAGTATAAGTTTCTCCTGCAAACCGTTCCCTTTGTGCTAGATGAACGAAAGTCTCTCCACATGCTCAGTGCTGAGAGATAAGTGTGTGTGAAAGCCGTCCTTCACCTAGCTTGTTGGGAACACGAAGTTTCTCTTCAGTTGCAAACTCCACTCCATACATATATATGGGGAGGTACTAGCTCCAACTCTGTTTTACAGTGAAAACTGCAGGAACATCAAACCGGCACTAGGAAACAGACTGAGAAACCAGAGTAAAAGTTTCTCCTGCAATCCGTTCCCTTTGTGCTAGATGAATGAACGTCTCTCCACATGCTCAGTGCTGAGAGATAAGTGTGTGTGAAAGCCGTACTTCACCTAGCTTGTTGGGAACACAAAGTTTCTCTTCAGTTGCAAACTCCACTCCATACATATATATGGGGAGGTACTAGCTCCAACTCGGTTTTACAGTGAAAACTGCAGGAACTTCAAACCGGCACTAGGAAACACACTGAGAAACCAGAGTAAAAGTTTCTCCTGCAACCCGTTCCCTTTGTGCTGGATGAACGAACGTCTCTCCACTTGCTCAGTTCTGAGAGATAAGTGTATGTGAAAGCCGTCCTTCACCTAGCTTGTTGGGAACACAAAGTTTCTCTTAAGTTGCAAACTCCACTCCATACATATATATGGGGAAGTACTAGCTCCAACACGGTTTTACTGTGAAAACTGCAGGAACTTTAAACCGGCACTAGGAAACAGACTGAGAAACAAGAGTAAAAGTTTCTCCTGCAACCCGTTCCCTTTCTGCTAGATGAACGAACGTCTCGCCACATGCTCAATTCTGAGAGATAAGTGTGTGTGAAAGCCGTCCTTCACCTAGCTTGTTGGGAACACAAAGTTTCTCTTCAGTTGCAAACTCCACTCCATACATATATATGGGGAGGTACTAGCTCCAACTCGGTTTTACAGTGAAAACTGCAGGAACTACAAACCGGCACTAGGAAACAGACTGAGAAAACAGAGCAAAAGTTTCCCCTGCAACCCGTTCCCTTTGTGCTAGATGAACGAACGTCTCTCCACATGCTCAATTCTGAGAGATAATTTGTGTGAAATCCGTCCTTCACCTAGCTTGTTGGGAACACAAAGTTTCTCTTCAGTTGCATACTCCACTCCATACATATATATGGGGAGGTGCTAGCTCCAACTCGGTTTTACAGTGAAAACTGCAGGAACTTCAAACCGGCACTAGGAAACAGACTGAGAAACCAGAGTAAAAATTTCTCCTGCAACCCGTTCCCTTTGTGCTAGATGAAAGAACGTCTCTCCACATGCTCAGTTCTGAGAGATAAGTGTGTGTGAAAGCCGTTTTTAACCTAGCTTTTTGGGAAAACAAAGTTTCTCTTCAGTTGCAAAGTCCACTCCATATATATATATGGGGAGGTACTAGCTCCAACTCGGTTTTACAGTGAAAACTGCAGGAACTTCAAACCGGCACTAGGAAACAGACTGAGAAACCAGAGTAAATGTTTCTCCTGCAAACCGTTCCCTTTGTGCTAGATGAACGAACGTCTCTCCACATGCTCAGTGCTGAGAGATAAGTGTGTGTGAAAGCCGTCCTTCACCTAGCTTGTTGGGAACACAAAGTTTCTCTTCAGTTGCAAACTCCACTCCATACATATATATGGGGAGGTACTAGCCTCAACTCGGTTTTACAGTGAAAACTGCAGGAACTTCAAACCGGCACTAGGAAACAGACTGAGAAACCAGAGTAAAAGTTTCTCCTGCAACCCGTTCCCTTTGTGCTAGATGAACGAACGTCTCTCCACATGCTCAATTCTGAGAGATAATTTGTGTGAAATCCGTCCTTCACCTAGCTTGTTGGGAACACAAAGTTTCTCTTCAGTTGCATACTTCACTCCATACATATATATGGGGAGGTGCTAGCTCCAACTCGGTTTTACAGTGAAAACTGCAGGAACTTCAAACCGGCACTAGGAAACAGACTGAGAAACCAGAGTAAAAATTTCTCCTGCAACCCGTTCCCTTTGTGCTAGATGAAAGAACGTCTCTCCACATGCTCAGTTCTGAGAGATAAGTGTGTGTGAAAGCCGTTTTTAACCTAGCTTTTTGGGAAAACAAAGTTTCTCTTCAGTTGCAAAGTCCACTCCATACATATATATGGGGAGGTACTAGCTCCAACTCGGTTTTACAGTGAAAACTGCAGGAACTTCAAACCGGCACTAGGAAACAGACTGAGAAACCAGAGTAAATGTTTCTCCTGCAAACCGTTCCCTTTGTGCTAGATGAACGAACGTCTCTCCACATGCTCAGTGCTGAGAGATAAGTGTGTGTGAAAGCCGTCCTTCACCTAGCTTGTTGGGAACACAAAGTTTCTCTTCAGTTGCAAACCCCACTCCATACATATATACGGGGAGGTACTAGCTCCAACTCTGTTTTACAGTGAAAACTGCAGGATCTTCAAACCGGCACTAGGAAACAGACTGAGAAACCAGAGTAAAAGTTTCTCCTGCAACCCGTTCCCTTTGTGCTAGATGAACGAACGTCTCTCCACATGCTCAGTGCTGAGAGATAAGTGTGTGTGAAAGCCGTCCTTCACCTAGCTTGTTGGGAACACAAAGTTTCTCTTCAGTTTCAAACTCCACTCCATACATATATATGGGGAGGTACTAGCTCCAACTCGGTTTTACAGTGAAAACTGCAGGAACTTCAAACCGGCACTAGGAAACAGACTGAGAAACCAGAGTAAAAGTTTCACCGGCAACCAGTTCCCTTTGTGCTAGATGAACGAACGTCTCTCCACATGCTCAGGGCTGAGAGATAATTGTCTGTGAAAGCCGTCCTTCACCTAGCTTGTTGGGAACACAAAGTTTCTCTTCACTAGCAAACTCAACTCCATACATATATATGGGGAGGTACAAGCTCCAACTCGGTTTTACAGTGAAAACTGCAGGAACTTCAAAACGGCACTAGGAAACAGACTGAGAAACCAGAGTAAAAGTTTCTCCTGCAACCCGTTCCCTTTGTGCTAGATGAACGAACGTCTCTTCACATGCTCAGTTCTGAGAGATAAGTGTATGTGAAAGCCGCCCTTCACCTAGCTTGTTGGGAACACAAAGTTTCTCTTCAGTTGCAAACTCCACTCCATACATATATATGGGGAGGTAATAGCTCCAACTCGGTTTTACAGTGAAAACTGCAGGAACTTCAAACCGGCACTAGGAAACAGACTGAGAAACAAGAGTAAAAGTTTCTCCTGCAACCAGTTCCCTTTGTGCTAGATGAACGAACGTCTCGCCACATGCTCAATTCTGAGAGATAAGTGTGTGTGAAAGCCGTCCTTCAAGTAGCTTGTTGGGAACACAAAGTTTCTCTTCAGTTGCAAACTCCACTCCATACATATATATGGGGAGGTGCTAGCTCCAACTCGGTTTTACAGTGAAAACTGCAGGAACTTCAAACCGGCACTAGGAAACAGACTCAGAAACCAGAGTAAAAGTTTCTCCTGCAACCCGTTCTTTTTGTGCTAGATGAACGAACGTCTCTCCACATGCTCAGTTCTGAGAGATAAGTGTGTGTGAAAGCCGTCCTTCACCTCGCTTTTTGGGAAAACAAAGTTTCTCTTCAGTTGCAAAGTCCACTCCATACCTATATATGGGGAGGTAATAGCTCCAACTTTGTTTTACAGTGAAAACTGCAGGAACTTCAAACCGGCACTAGGAAACAGACTGAGAAACCAGAGTAAAAGTTTCTCCTGCAACCCGTTCCCTTTGTGCTAGATGAACGAACGTCTCTCCACATGCTCAGTTCTGAGAGATAAGTGTGTGTGAAAGCCGTCCTTCAACTAGCTTGTTGGGAACACAAAGTTTCTCTTCAGTTGCAAACTCCATTGCATACATATATATGGGTAGGTACTAGCTCCAACTCGGTTTTACTGTGAAAACTGCAGGAACTTCAAACTGGCACTAGGAAACAGACTGAGGAACCAGAGTAAAAGTTTCCCCTGCAACCCGTTCCCTTTGTGCTAGATGAACGAACGTCTCTCCACATGCTCAGTTCTGAGAGATAATTGTGTGTGAAAGCTGTCCTTCACCTAGCTTGTTGGGAACATCAAGTTTATCTTCAGTTGCAAACGCCACTCCATATATATATATGGGGAAGTACTAGCTCCAACTTTGTTTTACAGTGAAAACTGCAGGAACTTCAAACCGGCACTAGGAAACAGACTGAGAAACCAGAGTAAAAGTTTCTCCTGCAACCCGTTCCCTTTGTGCTAGATGAACGAACGTCTCTCCTCATGCTCAGTTCTGAGAGATAAGTGTGTGTGAAACCGTCCTTCAACTAGCTTGTTGGGAACACAAAGTTTCTCTTCAGTTTCAAACTCCACTGCATACATATATATGGGGAGGTACTAGCTCCAACTCGGTTTTACTGTGAAAACTGCAGGAACTTCAAACTGGCACTAGGAAACAGACTGAGAAACCAGAGTAAAAGTTCCCCCTGCAACCCGTTCCCTTTGTGCTAGATGAATGAAAGTCTCTCCACATGCTCAGTTCTGAGAGATAAGTGTGTGTGAAAGCTGTCCTTCACCTAGCTTGTTGGGAACATCAAGTTTATCTTCAGTTTCAAACGCCACTCCATATAAATATATGGGGAAGTACTAGCTCCAACTCGGTTTTACACTGAAAACTGCAGGAATTCCAAACCGGTCCTAGGAAACAGACTGAGAAACCAGAGTAAAAGTTTCTCCTGCAACCCGTTCCCTTTGTGCTAGATGAACGAACGTCTCTCCACATGCTCAGTTCTGATAGATAAGTGTGTGTGAAAGCCGTCCTTCACCTAGCTTGTTGGGAACACAAAGTTTCTCTTTAGTTGCAAACTCCACTCCATATATATATATATATGGGGTGGTACTAGCTGCAACTCGGTTTTACAGTGAAAACTGCAGGAACTTCAAACCGGCACTAGGAAATCAGACTGAGAAACCAGAGTAAAAGTTTCTCCTGCAACCCGTTCCCGTTGTGCTAGATGAACGAAAGCCTCTCCACATGCTCAGTTCTGAGAGATAAGTGTGTGTTAAAGCCGCCCTCACCTAGCTTGTTGGGAACACAAAGTTTCTCTTCAGTTGCAAACTCCAATCCATACATATATATATGGGCTGGTACTAGCTCCAACTCGGTTTTACAGTGAAAACTGCAGGAACTTCAAACCGGCACTAGGAAGCAGACTGAGAAACCAGAGTAAACGTTTCTCCTGCAACCCGTTCCCTTTGTGCTAGATGAACGAACGTCTCTCCACATGCTCAGTGCTGAGGGATAAGTGTGTGTGAAAGCCGTCCTTCACCTAGCTTGTAGGGAACACAAAGTTTCTCTTCAGTTGCAAACTCCACTCCAAACATATATATGGGGAGGTACTACTCCAACTCGGTTTTACAGTGAAAACTGCAGGAACTTCAAACTGGCACTAGGAAACAGACTGAGAAACCAGAGTAAAAGTTTCTGCTGCAACCCTTTCCCTTTGTGCTAGATGAACGAAAGTCTCTCCACATGCTCAGTTCTGAGGGATAAGTGTGTGTGAAAGCCGTCCTTCACCTAGCTTGTTGGGAACACAAAGTTTCTCTTCAGTTGCAAACTCCAATCCATACATATATATATGGGGTGGTACTAGCTCCAACTTGGTTTTACAGTGAAAACTGCAGGAACTTCAAACCGGCACTAGGAAACAGACTGAGAAACCAGAGTAAACGTTTCCCATGCAACCCGTTCACTTTTTGGTAGATGAACGAACGTCTCTCCACATGCTCATTTCTGAGAGATATGTGTGTGTGAACGCCGTCCTTCACCTAGCTTGTTGGGAACACAAAGTTTCTCTTCAGTTGCAAAACCCACTCCAAATATATATATGGGGAGGTACTAGCTCCAACTCGGTTTTACAGTGAAAACTGCAGGAATTTCAAACCGGCATTAGGAAACAGACTGAGAAACCAGAGTAAAAGTTTCTCCTGCAACCCGTTCCCTTTGTGCTAGATGAACGAACGTCTCTTCACATGCTCAGTGCTGAGAGATAAGTGTGTGTGAAAGCCGTCCTTCACCTAGCTTGTTGGGAACACAAAGTTTCTCTTCAGTTGCAAACTACACTCCATACATATATATATGGGGAGGTACAAGCTTCAACTCGGTTTTACAGTGAAATCTGCAGGAACTTCAAACCGGCACTAGGAAACAGACTGAGAAACCAGAGTAATCGTTTCTCCTGCAACCCGTTCCCTTTGTGCTAGATGAACGAACGTCTCTCCACATGCTCATTTCTGAGAGATAAGTGTGTGTGAAAGCCGTACTTCTCCTAGCTTGTTGGGAACACAAAGCTTCTCTTCAGTTGCAAACCCCACTCCAAATATATATATGGGGACGTACTAGCTCCAACTCGGTTTTACAGTGAAAACTGCAGGAATTTCAAACCGTCACTAGGAAACAGACTGAGAAACCAGAGTAAAAGTTTCTCCTGAATCCCGTTTCTTTTGTTCTAGATGAACGAACGCCTCTCCTCATGCTCAGTGCTGAGAGATATGTGTGTGTGAAAGCCGTCCTTCACCTAGCTTGTTGGGAACACAAAGTTTCTCTTCAGTTGCAAACTCCACTCCATACATATATATGGGGAGGTACTAGCTACAACTCGGTTTTACAGTGAAAAATGCAGGAACTTCAAACCGGCACTAGGAAACAGTCTGAGAAACCAGAGTAAAAGTTTCTCCTGCAAACCGTTCCCTTTGTGCTAAATGAACGAACTTCACTCCATATGCTCAGTTCTGAGAGATAAGTGTGTGTGAAAGCCGTCCTTCACCTAGCTTGTTGGGAACACAAAGTTTCTCTTCAGTTGTAAAATCCACTCCATACATATATATAGGGAGGTACAAGCTCCAAATCTGTTTTACAGTGAAAACTGCAGGAACTTCATACCGGCACTAGGAAACAGACTGAGAAACCAGAGTAAAAGTTCCTCCTGCAACCAATTCCATTTGTGCTAGATGAACGAACGTCTCTCCACATGCTCAGTTCTGAGAAATAAGTGTGTGTGAAAGCCGTCCTTCAACTATCTTGTTGGGAACACAAAGTTCCTCTTCAGTTGCAAACACCACTCCATACATATATAAGGGGAGGTACTAGCTCCAACTCGGTTTTACAGTGAAAACTGCAGGAACTTCAAACCGGCAGTAGGAAACAGACTGAGAAACCAGAGTAAATGTTTCTCCTGCAACCCGTTCCCTTTGTGATAGATGAACGAACGTCTCTCCACATGCTCAGTTCTGAGAGGTAAGTGTGTGTGAAAGCCGTCCTTCACCTAGCTTGTTGGGAACACAAAGTTTCTCTTCAGTTGCAAACTCCTATCCATACATATATATGGGGAGGTATTAGCCCCAACTCGGTTTTACAGTGAAAACTGCAGGAACTTCAAACAGGCACTAGGAAACAGACTGAAAAACCAGAGTAAAAGTTTCTCCTGCAACCAGTTCCCTTTGTGCTAGATGAACGAACGTCTCTCCACATGCTCATTTCTGAGAGATAAGTGTGTGTGAAAGCTGTCCTTCACCTAGCTTGTTGGGAATACAAAGTTCCTCTTCAGTTGCAAACCCCACTCCAAATATATATATGGGGAGGTACTAGCTCCAACTCGGTTTTACAGTGAAAACTGCAGGAATTTCAAACCGGCATTAGGAAACAGACTGAGAAACCAGAGTAAAAGTTTCTCCTGCAAACCGTTCCCTTTGTGCTAGATGAACGAACGTCTCTTCACATGCTCAGTGCTGAGAGATAAGTGTGTGTGAAAGCCGTCCTTCACCTAGCTTGTTGGGAACACAAAGTTTCTCTTCAGTTGCAAACTACACTCCATACATATATATATGGGGAGGTACAAGCTCCAACTCGGTTTTACAGCGAAATCTGCAGGAATTTCAAACCGTCACTAGGAAACAGACTGAGAAACCAGAGTAAAAGTTTCTCCTGAATCCCGTTTCTATTGTTCTAGATGAATGAACGCCTCTCCTCATGCTCAGTGCTGAGAGATAAGTGTGTGTGAAAGCCGTCCTTCACCTAGCTTGTTGGGAACACAAAGTTTCTCTTCAGTTGCAAACTCCACTCCATACATATATATGGGAAGGTACTAGCTACAAATCGGTTTTACAGTGAAAAATGCAGGAACTTCAAACCGGCACTAGGAAACAGTCTGAGAAACCAGAGTAAAAGTTTCTCCTGCAAACCGTTCCCTTTGTGCTAAATGAACTAACTTCACTCCATATGCTCAGTTCTGAGAGATAAGTGTGTGTGAAAGCCGTCCTTCACCTATCTTGTTGAGAACACAAAGTTTCTCTTCAGCTGTAAACTCCACTCCATACATATATATAGGGAGGTACAAGCTCCAACTCTGTTTTACAGTGAAAACTGCAGGAACTTCAAACCGGCACTAGGAAACAGACTGAGAAACCAGAGTAAAAGTTCCTCCTGCAACCCATTCCATTTGTGCTAGATGAACGAACGTCTCTCCACATGCTCAGTTCTGAGAAATAATGTGTGTGAAAGCCGTCCTTCAACTATCTTGTTGGGAACACAAAGTTTCTCTTCAGTTGCAAACTCCACTCCATACATATATATGGGGAGGTACTAGCTCCAACTCGGTTTTACAGTGAAATCTGCAGGAACTTCAAACCGGCACTAGGAAACAGACTGAGAAACCAGAGTAAACGTTTCTCCTGCAACCAGTTCCCTTTGTGCTAGATGAACGAACGTCTCTCCACATGCTCATTTCTGAGAGATAAGTGTGTGTGAAAGCCGTCCTTCACCTAGCTTGTTGGGAACACAAAGTTTCTCTTCAGTTGCAAACCCCACTCCAAATATATATATGGGGACGTACTAGCTCCAACTCGGTTTTACAGTGAAAACTGCAGGAATTTCAAACCGTCACTAGGAAACAGACTGAGAAACCAGAGTAAAAGTTTCTCCTGAATCCCGTTTCTATTGTTCTAGATGAACGAACGCCTCTCCTCATGCTCAGTGCTGAGAGATAAGTGTGTGTGAAAGCCGTCCTTCACCTAGCTTGTTGGGAACACAAAGTTTCTCTTCAGTTGCAAACTCCACTCCATACATATAAATGGGGAGGTACTAGCTACAACTCGGTTTTACAGTGAAAAATGCAGGAACTTCAAACCGGCACTAGGAAACAGTCTGAGAAACCAGAGTAAAAGTTTCTCCTGCAAACTGTTCACTTTGTGCTAAATGAACGAACTTCACTCCATATGCTCAGTTCTGAGAGATAAGTGTGTGTGAAAGCCGTCTCTCACCTATCTTGTTGAGAACACAAAGTTTCTCTTCAGTTGTAAAATCCACTCCATACATATATATAGGGAGGTACAAGCTCCAAGTCTGTTTTACAGTGAAAACTGCAGGAACTTCAAACCGGCACTAGGAAACAGACTGAGAAACCAGAGTATAAGTTTCTCCTGCAACCCGTTCCATTTGTGCTAGATGAACGAACGTCTCTCCACATGCTCAGTTCTGAGAGATAAGTGTGTGTGAAAGCCGTCCTTCACCTAGCTTGTTGGGAACACAAAGTTTCTCTTCAGTTGCAAACTCCAGTCCATACATATATACATGGGGTGGTACCAGCTCCAACTCTGTTTTACAGTGAAAACTGCAGGAACTTCAAACCGGCACTAGGAAACAGACTGAGAATCCAGAGTAATAGTTTCTCCTGCAACCCGTTCCCTTTGTGCTAGATGAACGAACGCCTCTCCACATGCTCAGTTCTGAGAGATAAGTGTGTGTGAAAGCCGTCCTTCACCTAGCTTGTTGGGAACACAAAGTGTCTCTTCAATAGCAATCTCCACTCCATACATATATATGGGGAGTACTAGCTCCAACTCGGTTTTACTGAGAAAACTGCAGGAACTTCAAACCGGCCCTAGGAAACTGACTGAGGAACCAGAGTTAAAGTTCCTCCTGCAACCCTTTCCCTTTGTGCTATATGAACGAACGTCTCTCCACATGCTCAGTTCTGAGAGATAAGTGTGTGTGAAAGCCGTCCTTCACCTAGCTTGTTGGGAACACAAAGTTTCTCTTCAGTTGCAAACTCCACTCCATACATATATATGGGGAGGTACTACTCCAACTAGTTTTTACAGTGAAAACTGCAGGAACTTCAAACCGGCACTAGGAAACAGAATGAGAAACCACAGTAAAAGTTTCTCCTGCAACCCGTTCCCTTTGTGCTAGATGAACGAACTTCTCTCCACATGCTCAGTTCTGAGAGATAAGTGTGTGTGAAAGCCGTCCTTCACCTAGCTTGTTGGGAACACAAAGTTTCTCTTCAGTTGCAAACTCCAATCCATACATATATATATGGGGTGGTACAAGCTCCAACTCGGTTTTACAGTGAAAACTGCAGGAACTTCAAACCGGCACTAGGAAACAGACTGAGAAACCCGAGTAAAAGTATCTCCTGCAACCCGTTTCCTTTGTGCTATATGAACGAACGTCTCTCCACATGCTCAGTTCTGATAGATAAGTGTGTGTGAAAGCCGTCCTTCACCTAGCTTGTTGGGAACACAAAGTTTCTCTTTAGTTGCAAACTCCACTCCATATATATATATATATGGGGTGGTACTAGCTGCAACTCGGTTTTACAGTGAAAACTGCAGGAACTTCAAACCGGCACTAGGAAATCAGACTGAGAAACCAGAGTAAAAGTTTCTCCTGCAACCCGTTCCCGTTGTGCTAGATGAACGAAAGCCTCTCCACATGCTCAGTTCTGAGAGATAAGTGTGTGTTAAAGCCGCCCTCACCTAGCTTGTTGGGAACACAAAGTTTCTCTTCAGTTGCAAACTCCAATCCATACATATATATATGGGCTGGTACTAGCTCCAACTCGGTTTTACAGTGAAAACTGCAGGAACTTCAAACCGGCACTAGGAAGCAGACTGAGAAACCAGAGTAAACGTTTCTCCTGCAACCCGTTCCCTTTGTGCTAGATGAACGAACGTCTCTCCACATGCTCAGTGCTGAGGGATAAGTGTGTGTGAAAGCCGTCCTTCACCTAGCTTGTAGGGAACACAAAGTTTCTCTTCAGTTGCAAAATCCACTCCAAACATATATATGGGGAGGTACTACTCCAACTCGGTTTTACAGTGAAAACTGCAGGAACTTCAAACTGGCACTAGGAAACAGACTGAGAAACCAGAGTAAAAGTTTCTGCTGCAACCCTTTCCCTTTGTGCTAGATGAACGAAAGTCTCTCCACATGCTCAGTTCTGAGGGATAAGTGTGTGTGAAAGCCGTCCTTCACCTAGCTTGTTGGGAACACAAAGTTTCTCTTCAGTTGCAAACTACACTCCATACATATATATATGGGGAGGTACAAGCTTCAACTCGGTTTTACAGTGAAATCTGCAGGAACTTCAAACCGGCACTAGGAAACAGACTGAGAAACCAGAGTAAACGTTTCTCCTGCAACCCGTTCCCTTTGTGCTAGATGAACGAACGTCTCTCCACATGCTCATTTCTGAGAGATAAGTGTGTGTGAAAGCCGTCCTTCACCTAGCTTGTTGGGAACACAAAGTTTCTCTTCAGTTGCAAACCCCACTCCAAATATATATATGGGGACGTACTAGCTCCAACTCGGTTTTACAGTGAAAACTGCAGGAATTTCAAACCGTCACTAGGAAACAGACTGAGAAACCAGAGTAAAAGTTTCTCCTGAATCCCGTTTCTTTTGTTCTAGATGAACGAACGCGTCTCCTCATGCTCAGTGCTGAGAGATATGTGTGTGTGAAAGCCGTCCTTCACCTAGCTTGTTGGGAACACAAAGTTTCTCTTCAGTTGCAAACTCCACTCCATACATATATATGGGGAGGTACTAGCTACAACTCGGTTTTACAGTGAAAAATGCAGGAACTTCAAACCGGCACTAGGAAACAGTCTGAGAAACCAGAGTAAAAGTTTCTCCTGCAAACCGTTCCCTTTGTGCTAAATGAACGAACTTCACTCCATATGCTCAGTTCTGAGAGATAAGTGTGTGTGAAAGCCGTCCTTCACCTAGCTTGTTGGGAACACAAAGTTTCTCTTCAGTTGTAAACTCCACTCCATACATATATATAGGGAGGTACAAGCTCCAACTCTGTTTTACAGTGAAAACTGCAGGAACTTCATACCGGCACTAGGAAACAGACTGAGAAACCAGAGTAAAATTTCCTCCTGCAACCAATTCCATTTGTGCTAGATGAACGAACGTCTCTCCACATGCTCAGTTCTGAGAAATAAGTGTGTGTGAAAGCCGTCCTTCAACTATCTTGTTGGGAACACAAAGTTCCTCTTCAGTTGCAAACACCACTCCATACATATATAAGGGGAGGTACTAGCTCCAACTCGGTTTTACAGTGAAAACTGCAGGAACTTCAAACCGGCACTAGGAAACAGACTGAGAAACCAGAGTAAATGTTTCTCCTGCAACCCGTTCCCTTTGTGATAGATGAACGAACGTCTCTCCACATGCTCAGTTCTGAGAGGTAAGTGTGTGTGAAAGCCGTCCTTCACCTAGCTTGTTGGGAACACAAAGTTACTCTTCAGTTGCAAACTCCTATCCATACATATATATGGGGAGGTATTAGCTCCAACTCGGTTTTACAGTGAAAACTGCAGGAACTTCAAACAGGCACTAGGAAACAGACTGAAAAACCAGAGTAAAAGTTTCTCCTGCAACCAGTTCCCTTTGTGCTAGATGAACGAACGTCTCTCCACATGCTCATTTCTGAGAGATAAGTGTGTGTGAAAGCTGTCCTTCACCTAGCTTGTTGGGAATACAAAGTTTCTCTTCAGTTGCAAACCCCACTCCAAATATATATATGGGGAGGTACTAGCTCCAACTCGGTTTTACAGTGAAAACTGCAGGAATTTCAAACCGGCATTAGGAAACAGACTGAGAAACCAGAGTAAAAGTTTCTCCTGCAACCCGTTCCCTTTGTGCTAGATGAACGAAAGTCTCTTCACATGCTCATTTCTGAGAGGTAAGTGTGTGTGAAAGCCGTCCTTCACCTAGCTTGTTGGGAACACAAAGTTTCTCTTCAGTTGCAAACTCCACTCCATACATATATATGGGGAGGTACTAGCTACAACTCGGTTTTACAGTGAAAAATGCAGGAACTTCAAACCGGCACTAGGAAACAGTCTGAGAAACCAGAGTAAAAGTTTCTCCTGCAAACTGTTCCCTTTGTGCTAAATGAACGAACTTCACTCCATATGCTCAGTTCTGAGAGATAAGTGTGTGTGAAAGCCGTCCTTCACCTATCTTGTTGAGAACACAAAGTTTCTCTTCAGTTGTAAACTCCACTCCATACATATATATAGGGAGGTACAAGCTCCAACTCTGTTTTACAGTGAAAACTGCAGGAACTTCAAACCGGCACTAGGAAACAGACTGAGAAACCAGAGTATATGTTTCTCCTGCAACCCGTTCCCTTTGTGCTAGATGAACGAACGTCTCTCCACATGCTCAGTTCTGAGAGATAAGTGTGTGTGAAAGCCGTCCTACACCTAGCTTGTTGGGAACACAAAGTTTCTCTTCAGTTGCAAACTCCAGTCCATACATATATACATGGGGTGGTACCAGCTCCAACTCTGTTTTACAGTGAAAACTGCAGGAACTTCAAACCGGCACTAGGAAACAGACTGAGAATCCAGAGTAATAGTTTCTCCTGCAACCCGTTCCCTTTGTGCTAGATGAACGAACGCCTCTCCACATGCTCAGTTCTGAGAGATAAGTGTGTGTGAAAGCCGTCCTTCACCTAGCTTGTTGGGAACACAAAGTGTCTCTTCAATAGCAATCTCCACTCCATACATATATATGGGGAGTACTAGCTCCAACTCGGTTTTACTGAGAAAACTGCAGGAACTTCAAACCGGCCCTAGGAAACTGACTGAGGAACCAGAGTAAAAGTTCCTCCTGCAAACCTTTCCCTTTGTGCTAGATGAACGAACGTCTCTCCACATGCTCAGTTCTGAGAGATAAGTGTGTGTGAAAGCCGTCCTTCACCTAGCTTGTTGGGAACACAAAGTTTCTCTTCAGTTGCAAACTCCACTCCAAACATATATATGGGGAGGTACTACTCCAACTAGTTTTTACAGTGAAAACTGCAGGAACTTCAAACCGGCACTAGGAAACAGAATGAGAAACCAGAGTAAAAGTTTCTCCTGCAACCCGTTCCCTTTGTGCTAGATGAACGAACTTCTCTCCACATGTTCAGTTCTGAGAGATAAGTGTGTGTGAAAGCCGTCCTTCACCTAGCTTGTTGGGAACACAAAGTTCCTCTTCAGTTGCAAACTCCAATCCATACATATATATATGGGGTGGTACAAGCTCCAACTCGGTTTTACAGTGAAAACTGCAGGAACTTCAAACCGGCACTAGGAAACAGACTGAGAAACCCGAGTAAAAGTATCTCCTGCAACCCGTTTCCTTTGTGCTATATGAACGAACGTCTCTCCACATGCTCAGTTCTGAGAGATAAGTGTGTGTGAAAGCCTTCCTTCACCTAGCTTGTTGGGAACACAAAGTTTCTCTTCAGTTGCAAACTCCACTCCATACATATATATGGGGAGGTACTAGCTCCAACTCGGTTTTACAGTGAAAACTGCAGGAACTTCAAACCGGCACTAGGAAAAAGACTGATAAACCATAGTAAAAGTTTCTCCTGCAACCCGTTCCCTTTGTGCTAGATGAACGAACGTCTCTCCACATGCTCAGTTCTGAGAGATAAGTGTGTGTGAAAGCCGTCCTTCACCTAGCTTTTTGGGAACACAAAGTGTCTCTTCAATTGTAAACTCCACTCCATACATATATATTGGGAGTACTAGCTCCAACTCGGTTTTACTGTGAAAACTGCAGGAACTTCAAACCGGCCCTAGGAAACAGACTGTGGAACCAGAGTAAAAGTTTCTCTTGCAACCCGTTCCTTTTGTGCTAGATGAACGAACGTCTCTCCACATGCTCAGTTCTGAGAGATAAGTGTGTGTGAAAGCCGTCCTTCAACTAGCTTGTTGGGAACACAAAGTTTCTCTTCAGTTGCAAACTCCACTCCATACATATATATGGGGAGTTCTATCTCCAACTCGGTTTTACAGTGAAAAATGCAAGAACTTCAAACCGGCACTAGGAAACAGACTGAGAAACCAAGTAAAAGTTTCTCCTTCAACCCGTTCCCTTTCTGCTAGATGAACGAAAGTCTCTCCACATGCTCAGTTCTTAGAGATAAGTGTGTGTGAAAGCCGTCCTTCAACTAGCTTGTTGGGAACACAAAGTTTCTCTTCTGTTGCAAACTCCACTCCATACATATATATGGGGAGGTACTAGCTCGAACTCGGTTTTACAGTGAAAACTGCAGGATTTCAAACCGGCACTAGGAAACAGACTGAGAATCCAGAGTAAAAGTTTCCCCTGCAACCCTTTCCCTTTGTGCTAGATGAACCAACGTCTCTCCACATGCTCAGTTCTGAGAGATAAGTGTGTGTGAAAGCCGTCCTTCACCTAGCTGGTTGGGAACACAAAGTTTCTCTTCAGTTGCAAACTCCACTCCATAGATATATATGGGGAGGTACTAGCACCAACTCGGTTTTACAGTGAAAACTGCAGGAACTTCAAACCGGCACTAGGAAACAGACTGAGAAACCAGAGTAAAACTTTCTCCTGCAAACCGTTCCCTTTGTGCTAGATGAACGAATGTCTCTCCACATGCTCAGTTCTGAGAGATAAGTGTGTGTGAAAGCTGTCCTTCACCTAGCTTGTTGGGAACACAAAGTTTCTCTTCAGTTGCAAACTCCAATCCATACATATATATATGGGGTGGTACAAGCTCCAACTCGGTTTTACAGTGAAAACTGCAGGAACTTCAAACCGGCACTAGGAAACAGACTGAGAAACCAGAGTAAAAGTATCTCCTGCAACCCGTTCCCTTTGTGCTAGATGAACGAACGTCTCTCCACATGCTCAGTTCTGAGAGATAAGTGTGTGTGAAAGCCGTCCTTCACCTAGCTTGTTGGGAACACAAAGTTTCTCTTCAGTTGCAAACTCCACTCCATACATATATACGGGGAGTTCTATCTCCAACTCGGTTTTACAGTGAAAAATGCAAGAACTTCAAACCGGCACTAGGAAACAGACTGAGAAACCAAGTAAAAGTTTCTCCTTCAACCCGTTCCCTTTCTGCTAGATGAACGAAAGTCTCTCCACATGCTCAGTTCTTAGAGATAAGTGTGTGTGAAAGCCGTCCTTCAACTAGCTTGTTGGGAACACAAAGTTTCTCTTCTGTTGCAAACTCCACTCCATACATATATATGGGGAGGTACTAGCTCGAACTCGGTTTTACAGTGAAAACTGCAGGAACTTCAAACCGGCACTATGAAAAAGACTGATAAACCATAGTAAAAGTTTCTCCTGCAACCCGTTCCCTTTGTGCTAGATGAACGAACGTCTCTCCACATGCTCAGTTCTGAGAGATAAGTGTGTGTGAAAGCCGTCCTTCACCTAGCTTTTTGGGAACACAAAGTGTCTCTTCAATTGTAAACTCCACTCCATACATATATATTGGGAGTACTAGCTCCAACTCGATTTTACTGTGAAAACTGCAGGAACTTCAAACCGGCCCTAGGAAACAGACTGTGGAACCAGAGTAAAAGTTTCTCTTGCAACCCGTTCCTTTTGTGCTAGATGAACGAACGTCTCTCCACATGCTCAGTTCTGAGAGATAAGTGTGTGTGAAAGCCGTCCTTCAACTAGCTTGTTGGGAACACAAAGTTTCTCTTCAGTTGCAAACTCCACTCCATACATATATACGGGGAGTTCTATCTCCAACTCGGTTTTACAGTGAAAAATGCAAGAACTTCAAACCGGCACTAGGAAACAGACTGAGAAACCAAGTAAAAGTTTCTCCTTCAACCCGTTCCCTTTCTGCTAGATGAACGAAAGTCTCTCCACATGCTCAGTTCTTAGAGATAAGTGTGTGTGAAAGCCGTCCTTCAACTAGCTTGTTGGGAACACAAAGTTTCTCTTCTGTTGCAAACTCCACTCCATACATATATATGGGGAGGTACTAGCTCGAACTCGGTTTTACAGTGAAAACTGCAGGATTTCAAACCGGCACTAGGAAACAGACTGAGAATCCAGAGAAAAAGTTTCCCCTGCAACCCTTTCCCTTTGTGCTAGATGAACGAACGTCTCTCCACATGCTCAGTTCTGAGAGATAAGTGTGTTTGAAAGCCGTCCTTCACCTAGCTGGTTGGGAACACAAAGTTTCTCTTCAGTTGCAAACTCCACTCCATAGATATATATGGGGAGGTACTAGCACCAACTCGGTTTTACAGTGAAAACTGCAGGAACTTCAAACCGGCACTAGGAAACAGACTGAGAAACCAGAGTAAAACTTTCTCCTGCAACCCGTTCCCTTTGTGCTAGATGAACGAATGTCTCTCCACATGCTCAGTTCTGAGAGATAAGTGTGTGTGAAAGC
This sequence comes from Camelus bactrianus, assembly GCF_048773025.1. NCBI lineage: Eukaryota > Metazoa > Chordata > Mammalia > Artiodactyla > Camelidae > Camelus > Camelus bactrianus. The sequence goes on from NC_133566.1 coordinate 4,940,491, forward strand.
CGTCCTTCACCTAGCTTGTAGGGAACACAAAGTTTCTCTTCAGTTGCAAACTCCACTCCATACATATATATGGGGAGGTACTAGCTCCAACTCGGTTTTACCCTGAAAACTGCAGGAACTTCAAACCGGCACTAGGAAACAGACTGAGAAACCAGAGTAAAATTTTCTCCTGCAACCCGTTCCCTTTGTGCTAGATGAACGAACGTCTCTCAACATGCTCAGTGCTGAGAGAAAAGTGGGTGTGAAAGCCGTCCTTCACCTAGCTTGTTGGGAACACAAAGTTTCTCTTCAGTTGCAAACTCTATTCCATACATATATAAGGGAGGTTCTAGCTCCAACTCGGGTTTACAGTGAAAACTGCAGGAACTTCAAACCGGCACTAGGAAACAGACTGAGAAACCAGAGTAAAAGTTTCTCCTGCAACCCGTTCCCTTTGTGCTAGATGAACGAACGTCTCTCCACATGCTCAGTGCTGATAGATAAGTGTGTGTGAAAGCCGTCCTTCACCTAGCTTGTTGGGAACACAAAGTTTCTCTTCAGTTGCAAACTCCACTCCATACATATATATGGGGAGGTACTAGCTCCAACTCGGTTTTACAGTGAAAACAGCAGGAATTTCAAACCGGCATTTGGAAACAGACTGAGAACCCAGAGTAAACGTTTCTCCTGCAACCCGTTCCCTTTGTGCTAGATGAACGAACGTCTCTCCAAATGCTCAGTTCTGAGAGATAAGTGTGTGTGAAAGCCGTCCTTCACCTTGCTTGTTGGGAACACAAAGTTTGTCTTCAGTTGCAAACTCCACTCCAAACATATATATGGGGAGGTCTACTCCAACTCGGTTTTACAGTGAAAACTGCAGGAAATTCAAACCGGCACTAGGAAACAGACTGAGAAACTACAGTAAAAGTTTCTCCTGCAACCCGTTCCCTTTGTGCTAGATGAACGAACGTCTCTCCACATGCTCAGTTCTGAGAGATAAGTGTGTGTGAAAGCCGTCCTTCAACTATCTTGTTGGGAACACAAAGTTTCTCTTCAGTTGCAAACACCACTCCATACATATATATGGGGAGGTACTAGCTCCAACTCGGTTTTACCCTGAAAACTGCAGGAACTTCAAACCGGCACTAGGAAACAGACTGAGAAACCAGAGTAAACGTTTCTCCTGCAACCCGTTCCCTTTGTGCTAGATGAACGAACGTCTCTCCACATGCTCAGTTCTGAGAGATAAGTGTGTGTGAAAGCCGTCCTTCAACTATCTTGTTGGGAACACAAAGTTTCTCTTCAGTTGCAAACTCCACTCCATACATATATATGGGGAGGTACTAGCTCCAACTCGGTTTTACAGTGAAAACAGCAGGAATTTCAAACCGGCATTTGGAAACAGACTGAGAACCCAGAGTAAACGTTTCTCCTGCATCCCGTTCCCTTTGTGCTAGATGAACGAACGTCTCTCCAAATGCTCAGTTCTGAGAGATAAGTGTGTGTGAAAGCCGTCCTTCACCTTGCTTGTTGGGAACACAAAGTTTGTCTTCAGTTGCAAACTCCACTCCAAACATATATATGGGGAGGTCTACTCCAACTCGGTTTTACAGTGAAAACTGCAGGAAATTCAAACCGGCACTAGGAAACAGACTGAGAAACTACAGTAAAAGTTTCTCCTGCAACCCGTTCCCTTTGTGCTAGATGAACGAACGTCTCTCCACATGCTCAGTTCTGAGAGATAAGTGTGTGTGAAAGTCGTCCTTCACCTAGCTTGTTGGGAACACAAAGTTTCTCTTCAGTTGCAAACTCCAATCCATACATATATACATGGGGTGGTACGAGCTCCAACTCGGTTTTACATTTAAAACTGCAGGAACTTCAAACTGGCACTAGGAAACAGACTGAGAATCCAGAGTAAAAGTTTTTCCTGCAACCCGTTCCCTTTGTGCTAGATGAACGAACGTCTCTCCACATGCTCAGTTCTGAGAGATAAGTGTGTGTGAAAGCCGTCCTTCAACTATCTTGTTGGGAACACAAAGTTTCTCTTCAGTTGCAAACTCCACTCCATACATATATATGGGGAGGTACTAGCTCCAACTCGGTTTTACCCTGAAAACTGCAGGAACTTCAAACCGGCACTAGGAAACAGACTGAGAAACCAGAGTAAACGTTTCTCCTGCAACCCGTTCCCTTTGTGCTAGATGAACGAACGTCTCTCCACATGCTCAGTTCCGAGAGATAAGTGTGTGTGAAAGCCGTCCTTCAACTATCTTGTTGGGAACACAAAGTTTCTCTTCAGTTGCAAACTCCACTCCATACATATATATGGGGAGGTACTAGCTCCAACTCGGTTTTACAGTGAAAACAGCAGGAACTTCAAACCGGCATTTGGAAACAGACTGAGAACCCAGAGTAAACGTTTCTCCTGCAACCCGTTCCCTTTGTGCTAGATGAACGAACGTCTCTCCAAATGCTCAGTTCTGAGAGATAAGTGTGTGTGAAAGCCGTCCTTCACCTTGCTTGTTGGGAACACAAAGTTTGTCTTCAGTTGCAAACTCCAGTCCAAACATATATATGGGGAGGTCTACTCCAACTCGGTTTTACAGTGAAAACTGCAGGAAATTCAAACCGGCACTAGGAAACAGACTGAGAAACTACAGTAAAAGTTTCTCCTGCAACCCGTTCCCTTTGTGCTAGATGAACGAACGTCTCTCCACATGCTCAGTTCTGAGAGATAAGTGTGTGTGAAAGTCGTCCTTCACCTAGCTTGTTGGGAACACAAAGTTTCTCTTCAGTTGCAAACTCCAATCCATACATATATACATGGGGTGGTACGAGCTCCAACTCGGTTTTACATTTAAAACTGCAGGAAATTCAAACCGGCACTAGGAAACAGACTGAGAAACTACAGTAAAAGTTTCTCCTGCAACCCGTTCCCTTTGTGCTAGATGAACGAACGTCTCTCCACATGCTCAGTTCTGAGAGATAAGTGTGTGTGAAAGTCGTCCTTCACCTAGCTTGTTGGGAACACAAAGTTTCTCTTCAGTTGCAAACTCCAATCCATACATATATACATGGGGTGGTACGAGCTCCAACTCGGTTTTACATTTAAAACTGCAGGAACTTCAAACTGGCACTAGGAAACAGACTGAGAATCCAGAGTAAAAGTTTTTCCTGCAACCCGTTTCCTTTGTGCTAGATGAACGAACGTCTCTCCACATGCTCAGTTCTGAGAGATAAGTGTGTGTGAAAGCCGTCCTTCAACTATCTTGTTGGGAACACAAAGTTTCTCTTCAGTTGCAAACTCCACTCCATACATATATATGGGGAAATACTAGCTCCAACTCGGTTTTACAGTGAAAACTGCAGGAACTTCAAACCGGCACTAGGAAACAGACTGAGAAACCAGAGTATAACTTTCTCCTGCAAACCGTTCCCTTTGTGCTAGATGAACGAACGTCTCTCCACATGCTCAGTTCTGAGAGATAATTGTGTGTGAAAGCCGTACTTCACCTAGCTTGTTGGGAACACAAAGTTTCTCTTCAGTTGCAAACTCCACTCCATATATATATATATATGGGGTGGTACTAGCTCCAACTCGGTTTTACAGTGAAAAGTGCAGGAACTTCAAACCGGCAATAGGAAACTGACTGAGAAACCAGAGTAAAAGTTTCTCCTGCAACCCGTTCCCGTTGTGCTAGATGAACGAACGTCTCTCCACATGCTCAGTTCTGAGAGATATGTGTGTGTGAAAGCCGTCCTTCACCTAGCTTGTTGGGAACACAAAGTGTCTCTTCAATTGCAAACTCCACTCCATACATATATATGGGGAGTACTAGCTCCAACTCGGTTTTACAGTGAAAACTGCAGGAAATTCAAACCGGTCCTAGGAAACAGTCTGAGGAACCAGAGTAAAAGTTCCACCTGCAACCCTTTCCCTTTGTGCTAGATGAACGAACGTCTCTCCACATGCTCAGTTCTGAGAGATATGTGTGTGTGAAAGCCGTCCTTCACCTAGCTTGTTGGGAACACAAAGTTTCTCTTCAGTTGCAAACTCCACTCCATACATATATATGGGGATGTACTACCTCCAACTCGGTTTTACAGTGAAAACTGCAGGAATTTCAAACCGGCACTAGGAAACAGACTGAGAAACCAGAGTAAACGTTTCTCCTGCAACCCGTTCCCTTTGTGCTAGATGAACGAACGTCTCTCCACATGCTCAGTTCTGAGAGATAAGTGTGTGTGAAAGCCGTCCTTCACCTAGCTTGTTGGGAACACAAAGTTTCTCTTCAGTTGCAAACTCCACTCCAAACATATATATGGGGAGGTACAACTCCAACTCGGATTTACAGTGAAAACTGCAGGAATTTCAAACCGTCACTAGGAAACAGACTGAGAAACCAGAGTAAAAGTTTCTCCTGCATCCCATTCCTTTTGTTCTAGATGAACGAACGCCTCTCCTCATGCTCAGTGCTGAGAGATAAGTGTGTGTGAAAGCCGTCCTTCACCTAGCTTGTTGGGAACACAAAGTTTCTCTTCAGTTGTAAACTCCACTCCATACATATATATAGGGAGGTACAAGCTCCAACTCTGTTTTACAGTGAAAACTGCAGGAACTTCAAACAGGCACTAGGAAACAGACTGAGAAACCAGAGTAAAAGTTCCTCCTGCAACCCATTCCATTTGTGCTAGATGAACGAACGTCTCTCCACATGCTCAGTTCTGAGAAATAAGTGTGTGTGAAAGCCGTCCTTCAACTATCTTGTTGGGAACACAAAGTTTCTCTTCAGTTGCAAACTCCACTCCATACATATATATGGGGAGGTACTAGCTCTAACTCGGTTTTACACTGAAAACTGCAGGAACTTCAAACCGGCACTAGGAAACAGACTGAGAAACCAGAGTAAATGTTTCTCCTGCAACCCGTTCCTTTTGTGCTAGATGAACGAACGTCTCTCCACATGCTCAGTTCTGAGAGGTAAGTGTGTGTGAAAGCCGTCCTTCACCTAGCTTGTTGGGAACACAAAGTTTCTCTTCAGTTGCAAACCCCAATCCATACATATATATGGGGAGGTATTAGCTCCAACTCTGTTTTACAGTGAAAACTGCAGGAACTTCAAACCGGCACTAGGAAACAGACTGAGAAACCAGAGTAAAAGTTTCTCCTGCAACCCGTTCCCTTGTTGCTAGATGAACGAACGTCTCTCCACATGCTCATTTCTGAGAGATAAGTGTGTGTGAAAGCCGTCCTTCAACTATCTTGTTGGGAACACAAAGTTTCTCTTCAGTTGCAAACTCCACTCCATACATATATATGGGGAAATACTAGCTCCAACTCGGTTTTACAGTGAAAACTGCAGGAACTTCAAACCGGCACTAGGAAACAGACTGAGAAACCAGAGTATAACTTTCTCCTGCAAACCGTTCCCTTTGTGCTAGATGAACGAACGTCTCTCCACATGCTCAGTTCTGAGAGATAATTGTGTGTGAAAGCCGTACTTCACCTAGCTTGTTGGGAACACAAAGTTTCTCTTCAGTTGCAAACTCCACTCCATATATATATATATATGGGGTGGTACTAGCTCCAACTCGGTTTTACAGTGAAAAGTGCAGGAACTTCAAACCGGCAATAGGAAACTGACTGAGAAACCAGAGTAAAAGTTTCTCCTGCAACCCGTTCCCGTTGTGCTAGATGAACGAACGTCTCTCCACATGCTCAGTTCTGAGAGATATGTGTGTGTGAAAGCCGTCCTTCACCTAGCTTGTTGGGAACACAAAGTGTCTCTTCAATTGCAAACTCCACTCCATACATATATATGGGGAGTACTAGCTCCAACTCGGTTTTACAGTGAAAACTGCAGGAACTTCAAACCGGTCCTAGGAAACAGACTGAGGAACCAGAGTAAAAGTTCCACCTGCAACCCTTTCCCTTTGTGCTAGATGAACGAACGTCTCTCCACATGCTCAGTTCTGAGAGATAAGTGTGTGTGAAAGCCGTCCTTCACCTAGCTTGTTGGGAACACAAAGTTTCTCTTCAGTTGCAAACTCCACTCCAAACATATATATGGGGAGGTACAACTCCAACTCGGATTTACAGTGAAAACTGCAGGAATTTCAAACCGTCACTAGGAAACAGACTGAGAAACCAGAGTAAAAATTTCTCCTGAATCCCGTTCCTTTTGTTCTAGATGAACGAACGCCTCTCCTCATGCTCAGTGCTGAGAGATAAGTGTGTGTGAAAGCCGTCCTTCACCTAGCTTGTTGGGAACACAAAGTTTCTCTTCAGTTGTAAACTCCACTCCATACATATATATAGGGAGGTACAAGCTCCAACTCTGTTTTACAGTGAAAACTGCAGGAACTTCAAACAGGCACTAGGAAACAGACTGAGAAACCAGAGTAAAAGTTCCTCCTGCAACCCATTCCATTTGTGCTAGATGAACGAACGTCTCTCCACATGCTCAGTTCTGAGAAATAAGTGTGTGTGAAAGCCGTCCTTCAACTATCTTGTTGGGAACACAAAGTTTCTCTTCAGTTGCAAACTCCACTCCATACATATATATGGGGAGGTACTAGCTCTAACTCGGTTTTACACTGAAAACTGCAGGAACTTCAAACCGGCACTAGGAAACAGACTGAGAAACCAGAGTAAATGTTTCTCCTGCAACCCGTTCCTTTTGTGCTAGATGAACGAACGTCTCTCCACATGCTCAGTTCTGAGAGGTAAGTGTGTGTGAAAGCCGTCCTTCACCTAGCTTGTTGGGAACACAAAGTTTCTCTTCAGTTGCAAACCCCAATCCATACATATATATGGGGAGGTATTAGCTCCAACTCTGTTTTACAGTGAAAACTGCAGGAACTTCAAACCGGCACTAGGAAACAGACTGAGAAACCAGAGTAAAAGTTTCTCCTGCAACCCGTTCCCTTTGTGCTAGATGAACGAACGTCTCTCCACATGCTCATTTCTGAGAGATTAGTGTGTGTGAAAGCTGTCCTTCACCTAGGTTGTTGGGAACACAAAGTTTCTCTTCAGTTGCAAACTCCACTCCTTACACATATATGGGGAGGTACTAGCCCCAACTCGGTTTTACACTGAAAACTGCAGGAACTTCAAACCAGCACTAGGAAACAGACTGAGAAACAGAAGTAAAAGTTTCTCCTGCAACCCGTTCCCTTTGTGCTAGATGAACGAACGTCTCTCCACATGCTCAGTTCTGAGAGATAAGTGTGTGTGAAAGCCGTCCTTCACCTAGCTGGTTGGGAACACAAAGTTTCTCTTCAGTTGCAAACTCCACTCCATAGATATATATGGGGAGGTACTAGCACCAACTCGGTTTTACAGTGAAAACTGCAGGAACTTCAAACCGGCACTAGGAAACAGACTGAGAAACCAGAGTAAAACTTTCTCCTGCAACCCGTTCCCTTTGTGCTAGATGAACGAATGTCTCTCCACATGCTCAGTTCTGAGAGATAAGTGTGTGTGAAAGCCGTCCTTCACCTAGCTTGTAGGGAACACAAAGTTTCTCTTCAGTTGCAAACTCCACTCCATACATATATATGGGTAGGTACTAGCTCCAACTCGGTTTTACCCTGAAAACTGCAGGAACTTCAAACCGGCACTAGGAAACAGACTGAGAAACCAGAGTAAAATTTTCTCCTGCAACCCGTTCCCTTTGTGCTAGATGAACGAACGTCTCTCAACATGCTCAGTGCTGAGAGAAAAGTGTGTGTGAAAGCCGTCCTTCACCTAGCTTGTTGGGAACACAAAGTTTCTCTTCAGTTGCAAACTCTATTCCATACATATATAAGGGAGGTACTAGCTCCAATTCGGGTTTACAGTGAAAACTGCAGGAACTTCAAACCGGCACTTGGGAACAGACTGAGAAAACAGAGTAAAAGTTTCTCCTGCAACCCGTTCCCTTTGTGCAATTTGAACGAACGTCTCTCCACATGCTCAGTGCTGATAGATAAGTGTGTGTGAAAGCCGTCCTTCACCTAGCTTGTTGGGAACACAAAGTTTCTCTTCAGTTGTAAACTCCACTCCATACATATATATAGGGAGGTACAAGCTCCAACTCTGTTTTACAGTGAAAACTGCAGGAACTTCAAACAGGCACTAGGAAACAGACTGAGAAACCAGAGTAAAAGTTCCTCCTGCAACCCATTCCATTTGTGCTAGATGAACGAACGTCTCTCCACATGCTCAGTTCTGAGAAATAAGTGTGTGTGAAAGCCGTCCTTCAACTATCTTGTTGGGAACACAAAGTTTCTCTTCAGTTGCAAACTCCACTCCATACATATATATGGGGAGGTACTAGCTCTAACTCGGTTTTACACTGAAAACTGCAGGAACTTCAAACCGGCACTAGGAAACAGACTGAGAAACCAGAGTAAATGTTTCTCCTGCAACCCGTTCCTTTTGTGCTAGATGAACGAACGTCTCTCCACATGCTCAGTTCTGAGAGGTAATTGTGTGTGAAAGCCGTCCTTCACCTAGCTTGTTGGGAACACAAAGTTTCTCTTCAGTTGCAAACCCCAATCCATACATATATATGGGGAGGTATTAGCTCCAACTCTGTTTTACAGTGAAAACTGCAGGAACTTCAAACCGGCACTAGGAAACAGACTGAGAAACCAGAGTAAAAGTTTCTCCTGCAACCCGTTCCCTTGTTGCTAGATGAACGAACGTCTCTCCACATGCTCATTTCTGAGAGATAAGTGTGTGTGAAAGCCGTCCTTCAACTATCTTGTTGGGAACACAAAGTTTCTCTTCAGTTGCAAACTCCACTCCATACATATATATGGGGAAATACTAGCTCAAACTCGGTTTTACAGTGAAAACTGCAGGAACTTCAAACCGGCACTAGGAAACAGACTGAGAAACCAGAGTATAACTTTCTCCTGCAAACCGTTCCCTTTGTGCTAGATGAACGAACGTCTCTCCACATGCTCAGTTCTGAGAGATAATTGTGTGTGAAAGCCGTACTTCACCTAGCTTGTTGGGAACACAAAGTTTCTCTTCAGTTGCAAACTCCACTCCATATATATATATATATGGGGTGGTACTAGCTCCAACTCGGTTTTACAGTGAAAAGTGCAGGAACTTCAAACCGGCAATAGGAAACTGACTGAGAAACCAGAGTAAAAGTTTCTCCTGCAACCCGTTCCCGTTGTGCTAGATGAACGAACGTCTCTCCACATGCTCAGTTCTGAGAGATATGTGTGTGTGAAAGCCGTCCTTCACCTAGCTTGTTGGGAACACAAAGTGTCTCTTCAATTGCAAACTCCACTCCATACATATATATGGGGAGTACTAGCTCCAACTCGGTTTTACAGTGAAAACTGCAGGAACTTCAAACCGGTCCTAGGAAACAGACTGAGGAACCAGAGTAAAAGTTCCACCTGCAACCCTTTCCCTTTGTGCTAGATGAACGAACGTCTCTCCACATGCTCAGTTCTGAGAGATAAGTGTGTGTGAAAGCCGTCCTTCACCTAGCTTGTTGGGAACACAAAGTTTCTCTTCAGTTGCAAACTCCACTCCAAACATATATATGGGGAGGTACAACTCCAACTCGGATTTACAGTGAAAACTGCAGGAATTTCAAACCGTCACTAGGAAACAGACTGAGAAACCAGAGTAAAAGTTTCTCCTGAATCCCGTTCCTTTTGTTCTAGATGAACGAACGCCTCTCCTCATGCTCAGTGCTGAGAGATAAGTGTGTGTGAAAGCCGTCCTTCACCTAGCTTGTTGGGAACACAAAGTTTCTCTTCAGTTGTAAACTCCACTCCATACATATATATAGGGAGGTACAAGCTCCAACTCTGTTTTACAGTGAAAACTGCAGGAACTTCAAACAGGCACTAGGAAACAGACTGAGAAACCAGAGTAAAAGATCCTCCTGCAACCCATTCCATTTGTGCTAGATGAACGAACGTCTCTCCACATGCTCAGTTCTGAGAAATAAGTGTGTGTGAAAGCCGTCCTTCAACTATCTTGTTGGGAACACAAAGTTTCTCTTCAGTTGCAAACTCCACTCCATACATATATATGGGGAGGTACTAGCTCTAACTCGGTTTTACACTGAAAACTGCAGGAACTTCAAACCGGCACTAGGAAACAGACTGAGAAACCAGAGTAAATGTTTCTCCTGCAACCCGTTCCTTTTGTGCTAGATGAACGAACGTCTCTCCACATGCTCAGTTCTGAGAGGTAAGTGTGTGTGAAAGCCGTCCTTCACCTAGCTTGTTGGGAACACAAAGTTTCTCTTCAGTTGCAAACCCCAATCCATACATATATATGGGGAGGTATTAGCTCCAACTCTGTTTTACAGTGAAAACTGCAGGAACTTCAAACCGGCACTAGGAAACAGACTGAGAAACCAGAGTAAAAGTTTCTCCTGCAACCCGTTCCCTTTGTGCTAGATGAACGAACGTCTCTCCACATGCTCATTTCTGAGAGATTAGTGTGTGTGAAAGCTGTCCTTCACCTAGGTTGTTGGGAACACAAAGTTTCTCTTCAGTTGCAAACTCCACTCCTTACACATATATGGGGAGGTACTAGCCCCAACTCGGTTTTACACTGAAAACTGCAGGAACTTCAAACCAGCACTAGGAAACAGACTGAGAAACAGAAGTAAAAGTTTCTCCTGCAACCCGTTCCCTTTGTGCTAGATGAACGAACGTCTCTCCACATGCTCAGTTCTGAGAGATAAGTGTGTGTGAAAGCCGTCCTTCACCTAGCTGGTTGGGAACACAAAGTTTCTCTTCAGTTGCAAACTCCACTCCATAGATATATATGGGGAGGTACTAGCACCAACTCGGTTTTACAGTGAAAACTGCAGGAACTTCAAACCGGCACTAGGAAACAGACTGAGAAACCAGAGTAAAACTTTCTCCTGCAACCCGTTCCCTTTGTGCTAGATGAACGAATGTCTCTCCACATGCTCAGTTCTGAGAGATAAGTGTGTGTGAAAGCCGTCCTTCACCTAGCTTGTAGGGAACACAAAGTTTCTCTTCAGTTGCAAACTCCACTCCATACATATATATGGGTAGGTACTAGCTCCAACTCGGTTTTACCCTGAAAACTGCAGGAACTTCAAACCGGCACTAGGAAACAGACTGAGAAACCAGAGTAAAATTTTCTCCTGCAACCCGTTCCCTTTGTGCTAGATGAACGAACGTCTCTCAACATGCTCAGTGCTGAGAGAAAAGTGTGTGTGAAAGCCGTCCTTCACCTAGCTTGTTGGGAACACAAAGTTTCTCTTCAGTTGCAAACTCTATTCCATACATATATAAGGGAGGTACTAGCTCCAATTCGGGTTTACAGTGAAAACTGCAGGAACTTCAAACCGGCACTAGGAAACAGACTGAGAAACCAGAGTAAAAGTTTCTCCTGCAACCCGTTCCCTTTGTGCTAGATGAACGAACGTCTCTCCACATGCTCAGTGCTGATAGATAAGTGTGTGTGAAAGCCGTCCTTCACCTAGCTTGTTGGGAACACAAAGTTTCTCTTCAGTTGCAAACTCCACTCCATACATATATATGGGGAGGTACTAGCTCCAACTCGGTTTTACAGTGAAAACAGCAGGAATTTCAAACCGGCATTTGGAAACAGACTGAGAACCCAGAGTAAACGTTTCTCCTGCAACCCGTTCCCTTTGTGCTAGATGAACGAACGTCTCTCCAAATGCTCAGTTCTGAGAGATAAGTGTGTGTGAAAGCCGTCCTTCGCCTTGCTTGTTGGGAACACAAAGTTTGTCTTCAGTTGCAAACTCCACTCCAAACATATATATGGGGAGGTCTACTCCAACTCGGTTTTACAGTGAAAACTGCAGGAAATTCAAACCGGCACTAGGAAACAGACTGAGAAACTACAGTAAAAGTTTCTCCTGCAACCCGTTCCCTTTGTGCTAGATGAACGAACGTCTCTCCACATGCTCAGTTCTGAGAGATAAGTGTGTGTGAAAGCCGTCCTTCAACTATCTTGTTGGGAACACAAAGTTTCTCTTCAGTTGCAAACTCCACTCCATACATATATATGGGGAGGTACTAGCTCCAACTCGGATTTACAGTGAAAACTGCAGGAAATTCAAACCGGCACTAGGAAACAGACTGAGAAAGCAGAGTAAAAGTTTCACCTGCAACCCGTTCCCTTTGTGCTAGATGAACGAACGTCTCTCCACATGCTCAGTTCTGAGAGATAATTGTGTGTGAAAGCCGTCCTTCACCTAGCTTGTTGGGAACACAAAGTTTTTCTTCAGTTGCAAACTCCAAACCATAAATATATATATGGGGAGGTACTAGCTCCAACTCGGTTTTACAGTGAAAACTGCAGGAACTTCAAACCGGCACTAGGAAACAGACTGAGAAACCAGAGTAAAATTTCTCCTGCAACCCGTTCCCTTTGTGCTAGATGAACGAACGTCTCTCCACATGCTCAGTTCTGACAGATAAGTGTGTGTTAAAGCCGTCCTTCACCTAGCTTGTTGGGAACACAAAGTTTCTCTTCAGTTCCCAACCCCACTCCATACATATATATGGGGAGGTACTAGCTCCAACTCGGTTTTACAGTGAAAACTGCAGGAACATCAAACCGGCACTAGAAAACACACTGAGAATCCAGAGTAAAAGTTTCTCCTGCAACCCGTTCCCTTTGTGCTAGATGAAAGAACGTCTCTCCACATGCTCAGTTCTGAGAGATAAATATGTGTGAAAGCCGTCCTTCACCTAGCTTGTAGGGAACACAATGTTTCTCTTCAGTTGCAAACTCCACTCCATACATATATATGGGGAGGTACGAGCTCCAACTCGGTTTTACAGTGAAAATTGCAGGAACTTCAAACCGGCACTAGGAAACAGACTGAGAAACCAGAGTAAAAGTTTCTCCTGCAAACCGTTCCCTTTGTGCTAGATGAACGAACGTCTATCCACATGCTCAGTTCTGACAGATAAGTGTGTGTGAAAGCCGTCCTTCACCTAGCTTGTTGGGAACACAAAGTTTCTCTTCAGTTGCAAACTCCACTCCATACATATATATGCGGAGGTACTAGCTCCAACTCGGTTTTACAGTGAAAACTGCAGGAACTTCAACCGGCACTAGGAAACAGACTGAGAAACCAGAGTAAAAGTTTCTACTTCAACCCGTTCCCTTTGTGCTAGATGAACGAACGTCTCTCCACATGCTCAGATCTGAGAGATTAGTGTGTCTGGAAGCCGTCCTTCACCTAGCTTGTTGGGAACACAAAGTTTCCCTTCAGATGCAAACTCCACTCCATACATATATATGGGGAGGTACTAGCTCCAACTCGGTTTTACAGTGAAAACAGCAGGAACTTCAAACCGGCACTAGGAAACAGACTGAGAAACCAGAGTAAAAGTTTCTCCTGCAACCCGTTCCCTTTGTGCTAGATGAACGAACGTCTCTCCACATGCTCAGTTCTGAGAGATAAGTGTTTGTGAAAGCCGTCCTTCACCTAGCTGGTTGGGAACACAAAGTTTCTCTTCAGTTGCAAACTCCACTCCATACATATATATGGGGAGGTACTAGCTCCAACTCGGATTTACAGTGAAAACTGCAGGAACTTCAAACCGGCACTAGGAAACAGACTGAGAAACCAGAGTAAAAGTTTCTACTTCAACCCGTTCCCTTTGTGCTAGATGAACGAACGTCTCTCCACATGCTCAGTTCTGAGAGATTAGTGTGTCTGGAAGCCGTCCTTCACCTAGCTTGTTGGGAACACAAAGTTTCCCTTCAGATGCAAACTCCACTCCATACATATATATGGGGAGGTACTAGCTCCAACTCGGTTTTACAGTGAAAACAGCAGGAACTTCAAACCGGCACTAGGAAACAGACTGAGAAACCAGAGTAAAAGTTTCTCCTGCAACCCGTTCCCTTTGTGCTAGATGAACGAACGTCTCTCCACATGCTCAGTTCTGAGAGATAAGTGTTTGTGAAAGCCGTCCTTCACCTAGCTGATTGGGAACACAAAGTTTCTCTTCAGTTGCAAACTCCACTCCATACATATATATGGGGAGGTACTAGCTCCAACTCGGATTTACAGTGAAAACTGCAGGAACTTCAAACCGGCACTAGGAAACAGACTGAGAAACCAGAGTAAAAGTTACTACTGCAACCCGTTCCCTTTGTGCTAGATGAACGAACGTCTCTCCACATGCTCAGTTCTGAGAGATAAGTGTGTGTGGAAGCCGTCCTTCACCTAGCTTTTTTGGAACACAAAGTTTCTCTTCAGTTGCAAACTCCAATCCATACATATATATGGGGAGGTACTAGCTCCAACTCGGTTTTACAGTGAAAACTGCAGGAACTTCAAACCGGCACTAGGAAACAGACTGAGAAAGCAGAGTAAAAGATTCCCCTGCAACCCGTTCCCTTTGTGCTAGATGAACGAACGTCTCTCCACATGCTCAGTTCTGAGAGATAAGTGTGTGTGAAAGATGTCCTTCACCTAGCTTGTTGGGAACACAAAGTTTCTCTTCAGTTGCTAACTCCACTCCATACATATATATGGGGAGGTACTAGCTCCAAATCGGTTTTACAGTGAAAACTGCAGGAACTTCACACCGGCACTAGGAAACAGACTTAGAAACCAGAGAAAAATTTTCTCCTCCAAACCGTTCCCTTTGGGCTAGATGAACGAACGTCTCTCCACACTCTCAGTTCTGACAGTTAAGTGTGTGTGAAAGCCGTCCTTCACCTAGCTTGTTGGGAACACAAAGATTCTCTTCAGCTGCAAACTCCTCTCCATACATATATATGGGGAGGTACTAGCTCCAACTCGGTTTTACAGTGAAAATTGCAGGAACTTCAAACCGGCACTAGGAAACAGACTGAGAAAGCAGAGTAAAATTTTCTACTGCAACCCGTTCATTTTGTGCTAGATGAACGAACGTCTATCCACATGCTCAGTTCTGAGAGATAATTGTGTGTCAAAGCCGTCCTTCACCTAGCTTGTTTTGAACACAAAGTTTCCCTTCAGTTGCAAACTCCATACCATACATATATATATGGGGAAGTACTAGCTCCAACTCGGTTTTACAGTGAAAACTGCAGGAACTTCAAACCGGCACTAGGAAACAGACTGAGAAACCAGAGTAAAAGTTTCTCCTGCAACCCGTTCCATTTGTGCTAGATGAACGAACGTCTCTCCACATGCTCAGTTCTGAGAGATAAGTGTGTGTGAAAGCCGTCCTTCACCTAGCTTGTTGGGAACACAAAGTTTCTCTTCAGTTGCAAACTCCATACCATACATATATATATGGGGAGGTACTAGCTCCAACTCGGTTTTACAGTGAAAACTGCAGGAACTTCAAACCGGCACTAGGAAACAGACTGAGAAACCAGAGTAAAATTTTCTCCTGCAACCCTTTCCCTTTGTGCTAGATGAACGAACGTCTCTCCACATGCTCAGTTCTTACAGATAAGTGTGTGTTAAAGCCGTCCTTCACCTAGCTTGTTGGGAACACAAAGTTTCTCTTCATTTGCAAACTCCACTCCATACATATATATGGGTAGGTACTAGCTCCAACTCGGTTTTACAGTGAAAACTGCAGGAACTTCAAACCGGCACTAGGAAACAGACTGAGAAACCAGAGTAAAAGTTTCTCCTGCAACCCGTTCCATTTGTGCTAGATGAACGAACGTCTCTCCACATGCTCAGTTCTGAGAGATAGGTGTGTGTGAAAGCCGTCCTTCACCTAGCTTGTTGTGAACACAAAGTTTCTCTTCAGTTGCAAACTCCACTCCATACATATATATGGGGAGGTACGAGCTCCAACTCTGTTTTACAGTGAAAACTGCAGGAACTTCAAACCGGCAATAGGAAACAGACTGAGAAACCAGAGTAAAAGTTTCTCCTGCAACCCGTTCCCTTTGTGCTAGATGAACGAACGTCTCTCCACATGCTAAGTTCTGACAGGTAAGTGTGTGTGAAAGCCGTTCTTCACCTAGCTTGTTGGGAACACAAAGTTTCTCTTCAGTTGCAAACTCCACTCCATACATATATATGGGAGGTACTAGCTACAACTCGGTTTTACAGTGAAAACTGCCGGAACTTCAAACCGGAACTAGGAAACAGACTGGGAAACCAGAGTAAAAGTTTCTCCTGCACCCCTTTCCCTTTGTGCTAGATGAACGAACGTCTCTCCACATGCTGAGTTCTGAGAGATAAGTGTGTGTGAAAGCCGTCCTTCAACTAGCTTGTTGGGAACACAAAATTTCTCTTCTGTTGCAAACTCCACTCTATACATATATATGGGGAGGTACTAGCTCCAACTCGGTTTTACAGTGAAAACTGCAGGAACTTCAAACCGGCACAAGAAAAAGACTGAGAAACCAGAGTAAAAGTTTATACTGCAACCCGTTCCCTTTGTGCTAGATGAACGAACGTCTCTCCACATGCTCAGTTCTGAGAGATAAGTGTGTGTGGAAGCCGTCCTTCACCTAGCTTGTTGGGAACACAAAGTTTCTCTTCAGATGCAAACTCCACTCCATAAATATATATGGGCAGGTACTAGCTCCAAATCGGTTTTACAGTGAAAACTGCAGGAACTTCAAACCAGCACTAGGAAACAGACTGAGAAACCAGAGTAAAAGTTTCTCCTGCAACCCGTTCCCTTTGTGCTAGATGAACGAACGTCTCTCCACATGCTCAGTTCTGAGAGATAAGTGTGTGTGAAAGCCGTCCGTCACCTAGCTTGTTGGGAACACAAAGTTTCTCTTCAGTTGCAAACTCCACTCCATACATATATATGGAGAGTTACAAGCTCCAACTTGGTTTTACAGTGAAAACTGCAGGAACTTCAAACCGGCCCTAGGAAACAGACTGAGAAACCAGAGTAAAAGTTTCTCCTGCAAACCGTTCCCTTTGTGCTAGATGAACGAACTTCTCTCCACATGCTCAGTTCTGAGAGATATGTGTGTGTGAAAGCCGTCCTTCACCAAGCTTGTTGGGAACACAAAGTTTCTCTTCAGTTGCAAACTCCAATCTATTCATATATATGGGGAGGTACTAGCTCCAACTCGGTTTTACAGTGAAAACTGCAGGAACATCAAACCGGCACTAGGAAACAGACTGAGAAACCAGAGTAAAAGTTTCTCCTGCAACCCGTTCCATTTGTGCTAGATGAACGAACGTCTCTCCACATGCTCAGTTCTGAGAGATAATTGTGTGTGAAAGCCGTCCTTCACCTAGCTTGTTTTGAACACAAAGTTTCTCTTCAGTTGCAAACTCCATACCATACATATATATATGGGGAGGTACTAGCTCCAACTCGGTTTTACAGTGAAAACTGCAGGAACTTCAAACCGGCACTAGGAAACAGACTGAGAAACCAGAGTAAAAATTTCTCCTGCAACCCTTTCCCTTTGTGCTAGATGAACGAACGTCTCTCCACATGCTCAGTTCTTACAGATAAGTGTGTGTTAAAGCCGTCCTTCACCTAGCTTGTTGGGAACACAAAGTTTCTCTTCATTTGCAAACTCCACTCCATACATATATATGTGTAGGTACTAGCTCCAACTCGGTTTTACAGTGAAAACTGCAGGAACTTCAAACCGGCACTAGGAAAAAGACTGAGAAACCAGAGTAAAAGTTTCTCCTGCAACCCGTTCCCTTTGTGCTAGATGAACGAACGTCTCTCCACAAGCTCAGTTCTGAGAGATAAGTGTGTGTGAAAGCCGTCCTTCACCTAGCTTGTTGTGAACACAAAGTTTCTCTTCAGTTGCAAACTCCACTCCATACATATATATGGGGAGGTACGAGCTCCAACTCGGTTTTACAGTGAAAACTGCAGGAACTTCAAACCGGCACTAGGAAACAGACTGAGAAACCAGAGTAAAAGTTTCTCCTGCAAACCATTCCCTTTGTGCTAGATGAACGAACTTCTCTCCACATGCTCAGTTCTGAGATATAAGTGTGTGTGAAAGCCGTCCTTCATCTAGCTTGTTGGGAACACAAAGTTTCTCTTCAGTTGCAAACTCCACTCCATACATATATATGGGGAGGTACTATCTCCAACACGGTTTTACAGTGAAAACTGCAGGAACATCAATCCGGCACTAGGAAACAGACTGAGAAACCAGAGTAAAAGTTTCTCCTGCAATACGTTCCCTTTGTGCTAGATGAACGAACGTCTCTCCACATGTTCAGTTCTGATAGATAAGTGTGTGTGAAAGCCGTTCTTCACCTAGCTTGTTGGGAACACAAAGTTTCTCTTCAGTTTCAAACTCCACTCCATACATATATATGGGGAGGTACTAGCTCCAACTCGGTTTTACAGTGAAAACTGCAGGAACTTCAAACCGGCACTAGGAAACAGACTGAGAAACCAGAGTAAAATTTTCTACTGCAACTCGTTCCATTGGTGCTAGATGAACGAACGTCTATCCACATGCTCAGTTCTGAGAGATAATTGTGTGTGAAAGCCGCCTTCACATAGCTTGTTGGGAACAGAAAGATTCTCTTCAGTTGCAAACTCCACTCCATACATATATATGGGTAGGTACTAGCTCCAACTCGGTTTTACAGTGAAAAATGCAGGAACTTCAAACCGGCACTAGGAAACAGACTGAGAAACCAGAGTAAAAATTTCTCCTGCAACCCTTTCCCTTTGTGCTAGATGAACGAACGTCTCTCCACATGCTCAGTTCTGAGAGATAAGTGTGTGTGAAAGCCATCCTTCACCTAGCTTGTTGGGAACACAAAGTTTCTCTTCAGTTGCAAATTCCACTCCATACATATATATGGGGAGGTACTAGGTCCAACTCGGTTTTACAGTGAATACTGCAGGAACTTCAAACCGGCACTAGGAAACAGACTGAGAAACCAGAGTAAAAGTTTCTCCTGCAACCCGTTCCCTTTGTGCTAGATGAACGAACGTCTCTCCACATGCTCAGTTCTGAGAGATAAGTGTGTGTGAAAGATGTCCTTCACCAAGCTTTTTGGGAACACAAAGTTTCTCTTCAGTTGCCAACTCCACTCCATACATATATATGGGGATGTACTAGTTCCAAATCCTTTTTACAGTGAACTGCAGGAACTTCTAAACCAGCACTAGGAAACAGACTGAGAAACCAGAGCAAAAGTTTCCCCTGCAACCCGTTCCATATGTGCTAGATGAACGAACGTCTCTCCACATGCTCTGTTCTGACAGATAAGTGTGTGTGAAAGCCGTCCTTCACCTAGCTTGTTGGGAACACAAAGTTTCTCTTCAGTTGCAAACTCCACTCCATACATATATATGGGGAGGTACGAGCTCCAACTCGGTTTTACAGTGAAAAATGCAGGAACTTCAAACCGGCAATAGGAAATAGACTGAGAAACCAGAGTAAAAGTTTCTCCTGCAACCCGTTCCCTTTGTGCTAGATGAACGAACGTCTCTCCACATGCTAAGTTCTGACAGATAAGTGTGTGTGAAAGCCGTTCTTCAACTAGCTTGTTGGGAACACAAAGTTTCTCTTCAGTTGCAAACTCCACTCCATACATATATATGGGATGTACAAGCTCCAACTCGGTTTTACAGTGAAAACTGCCGGAACTTCAAACCAGCACTAGGAAACAGACTGAGAAACCAGAGTAAAAGTTTCTCCTGCAAACCGTTCCCTTTGTGCTAGATGAACGAACTTCTCTCCACATGCTCAGTTCTGAGAGATAAGTGTGTGTGAAAGCCGTCATTCATCTAGCTTGTTGGGAACACAAAGTTTCTCTTCAGTTGCAAACTCCACTCCATACATATATATGGTGAGGTACTATCTCAAACTCGGTTTTACTGTGAAAACTGCAGGATCTTCAAACCGGCACTAGGAAACAGACTGAGAAACCAGAGTAAAAGTTTCTCCTGCAACCCGTTCCCATTGTGCTAGATGAACGAACGTCTCTCCAGAGGCTCAGTTCTGAGAGATAAGTGTGTGTGAAAGCCGTCCTTCACCTAGCTTGTTGGGAACACAAAGTTTCTCTTCAGTTGCAAATTCCAGTCCATACATATATATGGGGAGTTACTAGCTCCAATTCGGTTTTACAGTGAAAACTGCAGGAACTTCAAACCGGCACTAGGAAACAGACTGAGAAAGCAGAGTAAAAGTTTCTCCTGCAACCCGTTCCCTTTGTGCTAGATGAACGAACGTCTCTCCACATGCTCAGTTCTGAGAGATTAGTGTGTGAGAAAGCCGTCCTTCAACTAGCTTGTTCGGAACACAAAGATTCTATTCAGTTGCAAACCCCACTCCATACATATATATGGGGAGGTACTAGCTCCAACTCGCTTTTACAGTGAAAACTGCAGGAACTTCAAACCGGCACTAGGAAACAGACTGAGAAACCAGAGTAAAAGTTTCTCCTGCAACCCGTTCCCTTTGTGCTAGATGAACGAACGTCTCTCCACATGCTCAGTTCTGAGAGATAAGTGTGTGTCAAAGCCGTTCATCACCTAGCTTGTTGGGAACACAAAGTTTCTCTACATTTCCCAACTCCATTCCATACATATATATGGGTGGTACTAGCTCCAACTCGGTTTTACAGTGAAAACTGCAGGAACTTCAAACTGGCACTAGGAAACAGACTGAGAAACCGGAGTAAAAGTTTCCCCTGCAAACCGTTCCCTTTGTGCTAGATGAACGAACGTCTCTCCACATGCTCAGTTCTGACAGAAAAGTGTGTGTGAAAGCCGTCCTTCACCTAGCTTGTTGGGAACACAAAGTTTCTCTTCAGTTGCAAACTCCACTCCATACATATATATGGGGAGGTACTAGCTCCAACTCTGTTTTACAGTGAAAACTGCAGGAACTTCAAACCGGCACTAGGAAACAGACTGAGAAACCAGAGTAAAAGTTTCTCCTGCAAACCGTTCCCTTTGTGCTAGTTGAACGAACGTATCTCCAGATGCTCAGTTCTGAGGGATAAGTGTGTGTGAAAGCCGTCCTTCAACTTGCTTGTTGGGAACACAAAGTTTCTCTTCAGTTGCAAACTCCACTCCATACATATACATGGGGAGGTACTAGCTCCAACTCGGTTTTACAGTGAAAACTGCAGGATCTTCAAACCGGCACTAGGAAACAGACTGAGAAACCAGAGTAAAAGTTTCTCCTGCAACCCGTTCCATTTGTGCTAGATGAACGAACGTCTCTCCAGATGCTCAGTTCTGAGAGATAAGTGTGTGTGAAAGCCTTCCTTCACCTAGCTTGTTGGGAACACAAAGTTTCTCTTCAGTTGCAAATTCCACTCCATACATATATATGGGGAGGTACTAGCTCCAATTCGGTTTTACAGTGAAAACTGCAGGAACTTCAAACCGGCACTAGGAAACAGACTGAGAAAGCAGAGTAAAAGTATCTCCTGCAACCCGTTCCATTTGTGCTAGATGAACGAATGTCTCTCCACATGCTCAGTTCTGAGAGATAAGTGTGTGTGAAAACCGTCCTTCAACTAGCTTGTTGGGAACACAAAGATTCTATTCAGTTGAAAACTCCACTCCATACATATACATGTTGAGGTACTAGCTCCAACTCGGTTTTACAGTGAAAACTGCAGGAACTTCAAACCGGCACTAGGAAACAGACTGAGAAACCAGAGTAAATGTTTCTCCTGCAACCCATTCCCTTTGTGCTAGATGAACGAACGTCTCTCCAGATGCTCAGTTCTGAGAGATAAGTGTGTGTGAAAGCCGTCCTTCACCTAGCTTGTTGAGAACACAAAGTTTCTCTTCAGTTGCAAATTCCACTCCATACAAATATATGGGGAGGTTCTAGCTCCAATTCGGTTTTACAGTGAAAACTGCAGGATCTTCAAACCGGCACTAGGAAACAGACTGAGAAAGCAGAGTAAAAGTTTCTCCTGCAACCCGTTCCCTTTGTGCTAGATGAACGAACGTCTCTCCACATGCTCAGTTCTGAGAGATAAGTGTGTGTGAAAGCCGTCCTTCAACTAGCTTGTTGGGAACACAAAGATTCTATTCAGTTGCAAACTCCACTCCATACATATATATGGGTTGGTACTAGCTCCAACTCGGTTTTACAGAGAAAACTGCAGGAACTTCAAACCGGCACTAGGAAACAGACTGAGAAACCAGAGAAAAAGTTTCTCCTGCAACCCGTTCCCTTTGTGCTAGAAGAACGAACGTCTCTGCACATGCTCAGTTCTGTGAGATAAGTGTGTGTCAAAGCCGTCCTTCACCTAGCTTGTTGGGAACACAAAGTTTCTCTTCATTTCCCAACTCCATTCCATACATATATATGGGGTGGTACTAGCTCCAACTCGGTTTTACACTGAAAACTGCAGGAACTTCAAACCGGCACTAGGAAACAGACTGAGAATCCGGAGTAAAAGTTTCCCCTGCAAACCGTTCCCTTTGTGCTAGATGAACGAACGTCTCTCCACATGCTCAGTTCTGAGAGATAAGTGTGTGTCAAAGCAGTCCTTCACCTTGATTGTTGGGAACACAAAGTTTCTTTTCAGTTGCAAAATCCACTCCATACATATATATGGGAGGTACTAGCTCCAACTCTGTTTTACAGTGAAAACTGCAGGAACTTCAAACCGGCACTAGGAAACAGACTGAGAAACCAGAGTAAAAGTTTCTCCTGCAACCCGTTCCCTTTATGCTAGATGAACGAAAGTCTCTCCACATGCTCAGTTCTGAGGGATAAGTGTGTGTGAAAGCCGTACTTCACCTAGCTTGTTGGGAACACAAAGTTTCTCTTCAGTTGCAAACTCCACTCCATACATATATATGGGGAGGTACTAGCTCCAACTCGGTTTTACAGTGAAAACTGCAGGAACTTCTAACCGGCACAAGGAAACAGACTGAGAAACCAGAGTAAAAGTTTCTCCTGCAACCTGTTCCCTTTGTGCTAGTTGAACGAACGTATCTCCAGATGCTCAGTTCTGAGTGATAAGTGTGTGTGAAAGCCGTCCTTCACCTTGCTTGTTGGGAACACAAAGTTTCTCTTCAGTTGCAAACTCCACTCCATTCATATACATGGGGATGTACTAGCTCCAACTCTGATTTACAGTGAAAACTGCAGGATCTTCAAACCGGCTCTAGGAAACAGACTGAGAAACCAGAGTAAAAGTTTCTTCTGCAACCCGTTCCCTTTGTGCTAGATGAACGAACGTCTCTCCACATGCTCAGTTCTGAGAGATAAGTGTGTGTGAAAACCGTCCTTCAACTAGCTTGTTGGGAACACAAAGATTCTATTCAGTTGCAAACTCCACTCCATACATATATATGGGGAGGTACTAGCTCCAACTCGGTTTTACAGTGAAAACTGCAGGAACTTCAAACCGGCAATAGGAAACAGACTGAGAAACCAGAGTAAAAGTTTCTCCTGCTACCCGTTCCCTTTGTGCTAGATGAACGAAAGTCTCTCCACATGCTCAGTTCTGAGAGATAAGTGTGTGTGAAAGCCGTCCTACACCTAGCTTGCTGGGAACACAAAGTTTCTCTTTAGTTGCAAATTCCACTCCATACATATACATGTTGAGGTACTAGCTCCAACTCGGTTTTACAGTGAAAACTGCAGGAACTTCAAACCGGCACTAGGAAACACACTGAGAAACCAGAGTAAAAGTTTCCCCTGCAAACCGTTCCCTTTGTGCTAGATGAACGAACGTCTCTCCACATGCTCAGTTCTGAGAGATAAGTGTGTGTGAAAACCATACTTCACCAAGCTTGTTGGGAACACAATGTTTCTCTTCAGTTGCAAACTCCACTCCATACATATATATGGGGAGGCTATAGCTCCTACTCGGTTTTACACTGAAAACTGCAAGAAAATCAAACCGGGACTAGGAAACAGACTGAGAAACCAGAGTAAAAGTTTCTCCTGCAACCCGTTCCCTTTGTGCTATTTGAACGAACGTATCTCCAGATGCTCAGTTCTGAGAGATAAGTGTGTGTGAAAGCCGTCCTTCAACTTGCTTTTTGGGAAAACAAAGTTTCTCTTCAGTTGAAACTCCACTCCATACATATACATGGGGAGGTACTAGCTCCAACTCGGTTTTACAGTGAAAACTGCAGGATCTTCAAACCGGCACTAGGAAACAGACTGAGAAACCAGAGTAAAAGTTTCTCCTGCAACCCGTTCCCTTGGTGCTAGATGAACGAAAGTCTCTCCAGATGCTCAGTTCTGAGAGATAAGTGTGTGTGAAAGCCGTCCTTCACCTAGCTTGTTGGGAACACAAAGTTTCTCTTCAGTTGCAAATTCCACTCCATACATATATATGGGGAGGTACTAACTCCAATTCGGTTTTACAGTGAAAACTGCAGGAACTTCAAACCGGCACTAGGAAACAGACTGAGAAAGCAGAGTAAAAGTTTCTCCTGCAAACCGTTCCCTTTGTGCTAGATGAACAAAAGTCTCTCCACATGCTCAGTTCTGAGAGATAAGTGTGTGTGAAAGCCGTCCTTCAACTAGCTTGTTGGGAACACAAAGATTCTATTCAGTTGCAAACTCCACTCCATACATATATATGGGGAGGTACAAGCTCCAACTCGGTTTTACAGTGAAAACTGCAGGAACTTCAAACCGGCACTAGGAAACAGACTGAGAAACCAGAGTAAAAGTTTCTCCTGCAACCCGTTCCCTTTGTGCTAGATGAACGAACGTCTCTTCACATGCTCAGTTCTGAGAGATAAGTGTGTGTGAAAGCCGTCCTTCACCTAGCTTGTTGGGAACACAAAGTTTCTCTTCAGTTGCAAATTCCACTCCATACATATACATGTTGAGGTACTAGCTCCAACTCGGTTTTACAGTGAAAACTGCAGGAACTTCAAACCGGCACTAGGAAACAGACTGAGAAACCAAAGTAAAAGTTTCTCCTGCAAACAGTTCCCTTTGTGCTAGATGAACGAACGTCTCTCCACATGCTCAGTTCTGAGAGATAAGTGTGTGTGAAAGCCGTCCTTCACCTAGCTTGTTGGGAACACAAAGTTTCTCTTCAGTTGCAAACTCCACTCCATACATATATATGGGGTGGTACTAGCTCCAACTCTGTTTTACAGTGAAAACTGCAGGAACTTCAAACCGGCACTAGGAAACAGACTGAGAAACCAGAGTAAAAGTTTCTCCTGCAACCCGTTCCCTTTATGCTAGATGAACGAACGTCTCTCCACATGCTCAGTTCTGAGGGATAAGTGTGTGTGAAAACCGTCCTTCAACTAGCTTGTTGGGAACACAAAGATTCTATTCAGTTGCAAACTCCACTCCATACATATATATGGGGAAGTACTAGCTCCAACTCGGTTTTACAGTGAAAACTGCATTAACTTCAAACCGGCACTAGGAAACAGACTGAGAAACCAGAGTAAAAGTTTCTCCTGCAACCCGTTCCCTTTGTGCTAGATGAACTAACGTCTCTCCACATGCTCAGTTCTGAGAGATAAGTGTGTGTGAAAGCCGTCCTTCACCTAGCTTGTTGGGAACACAAAGTTTCTCTTTAGTTGCAAATTCCACTCCATACATATACATGTTGAGGTACTAGCTCCAACTCGGTTTTACAGTGAAAACTGCAGGAACTTCAAACCGGCACTAGGAAACAGACTGAGAAACCAGAGTAAAAGTTTCTCCTGCAACCCATTCCCTTTGTGCTAGATGAACGAACGTCTCTCCAGATGCTCAGTTCTGAGAGATATGTGTGTGTGAAAGCCGTCCTTCACCTAGCTTGTTGGGAACACAAAGTTTCTCTTGAGTTGCAGATTCCACTCCATACATATATATGGGGAGGTATTAGCTCCAATTCGGTTTTACAGTGAAAACTGCAGGATCTTCAAACCAGCACTAGAAAACAGACTGAGAAAGCAGAGTAAAAGTTTCTCCTGCAACCCGTTCCCTTTGTGCTAGATGAACGAACGTCTCTCCACATGCTCAGTTCTGAGAGATAAGTGTGTGTCAAAGCCGTCCTTCAAATATCTTGTTGGGAACACAAAGTTTCTCTTCATTTCCCAACCCCATTCCATACATATATATGGGGTGGTACTAGCTCCAACTCGGTTTTACAGTGAAAACTGCAGGAACTTCAAACCGGCACTAGGAAACAGACTGAGAAACCGGAGTAAAACTTTCCCCTGCAAACCGTTCCCTTTGTGCTAGATGAACGAACGTCTCTCCACATGCTCAGTTCTGACATATTAGTGTGTGTGAAAGCCGTCCTTCACCTAGCTTGTTGGGAACACAAAGTTTTCTTCAGTTGCTAACTCCACTCCATACATATACATGGGGAGGTTCTAGCTCCAACTGGGTTTTACAGTGAAAACTACAGGATCTTCAAACCGGCACTAGGAAACAGACTGAGAAACCAGAGTAAAAGTTTCTCCTGCAACCCGTTCCCTTTGTGCTAGATGAACGAACGTCTCTCCAGATGCTCAGTTCTGAGAGATAAGTGTGTGTGAAAGCCGTCCTTCACCTAGCTTGTTGGGAAAACAAAGTTTCTCTTCAGTTGCAAACTCCACTCCATACATATACATGGGGAGGTTCTAGCTCCAACTGGGTTTTACAGTGAAAACTACAGGATCTTCAAACCGGCACTAGGAAACAGACTGAGAAACCAGAGTAAAAGTTTCTCCTGCAACCCGTTCCCTTTGTGCTAGATGAACGAACGTCTCTCCAGATGCTCAGTTCTGAGAGATAAGTGTGTGTGAAAGCCGTCCTTCACCTAGCTTGTTGGGAACACAAAGTTTCTCTTCAGTTGCAAATTCCACTCCATACATATATATGGGGAGGTACTAACACCAATTCGGTTTTACAGTGAAAACTGCAGGAACTTCAAACCGGCACTAGGAAACAGACTGAGAAACCAGAGTAAAAGTTTCTCCTGCAACCCGTTTCCTTTGTGCTAGATGAACGAAAGTCTCTCCACATGCTCAGTTCTGAGAGATAAGTGTGTGTGAAAGCCGTCCTTCAACTAGCTTGTTGGGAACACAAAGATTCTATTCAGTTGCAAACTCCACTCCATACATATATATGGGGAGGTACTAGCTCCAACTCGGTTTTACAGTGAAAACTGCAGGAACTTCAAACCGGCACTAGGAAACAGACTGAGAAACCAGAGTAAAAGTTTCTCCTGCAACCCATTCCCTTTTTGCTAGATGAACGAACGTCTCTTCACATGCTCAGTT
This sequence comes from Camelus bactrianus, assembly GCF_048773025.1. NCBI lineage: Eukaryota > Metazoa > Chordata > Mammalia > Artiodactyla > Camelidae > Camelus > Camelus bactrianus. The sequence continues at coordinate 4,967,605 of NC_133566.1, forward strand.
CTGAGAGATAAGTGTGTGTGAAAGCCGTCCTTCACCTAGCTTGTTGGGAACCCAAAGTTTCTCTTCAGTTGCAAATTCCACTCCATACATATACATGTTGTGGTACTAGCTCCAACTCGGTTTTACAGTGAAAACTGCAGGAACTTCAAACCGGCACTAGGAAACAGACTGAGAAACCAGAGTAAAAGTTTCTCCTGCAAACCGTTCCCTTTGTGCTAGATGAACGAACGTCTCTCCACATGCTCAGTTCTGAGAGATAAGTGTGTGTCAAAGCCGTCCTTCACCTAGCTTGTTGGGAAAACAAAGTTTCTCTTCAGTTGCAAACTCCACTCCATACATATATATGGGGAGGTACTAGCTCCAACTCGGTTTTACAGTGAAAACTGCAGGAACTTCAAACCGGCACTAGGAAACAGACTGAGAAACCAGAGTAAAAGTTTCTCCTGCAACCCGTTCCCTTTATGCTAGATGAACGAACGTCTCTCCACATGCTCAGTTCTGAGGGATAAGTGTGTGTGAAAGCCGTCCTTCACCTAGCTTGTTGGGAACACAAAGTTTCTCTTCAGTTGCAAACTCCACTCCATACATATATATGGGGAGGTACTAGCTCCAACTCGGTTTTACAGTGAAAACTGCAGGAACTTCTAACCGGCACTAGGAAACAGACTGAGAAACCAGAGTAAAAGTTTCTCCTGCAACCCGTTCCCTTTGTGCTAGTTGAACGAACGTATCTCCAGATGCTCAGTTCTGAGTGATAAGTGTGTGTGAAAGCCGTCCTTCACCTTGCTTGTTGGCACACAAAGTTTCTCTTCAGTTGCAAAATCCACTCCATTCATATACATGGGGATGTACTAGCTCCAACTCTGATTTACAGTGAAAACTGCAGGATCTTCAAACCGGCTCTAGGAAACAGACTGAGAAACCAGAGTAAAAGTTTCTCCTGCAACCCGTTCCCTTTGTGCTAGATGAACGAACGTCTCTCCACATGCTCAGTTCTGAGAGATAAGTGTGTGTGAAAACCGTCCTTCAACTAGCTTGTTGGGAACACAAAGATTCTATTCAGTTGCAAACTCCACTCCCTACATATATATGGGGAGGTACTAGCTCCAACTCGGTTTTACAGTGAAAACTGTAGGAAGTTCAAAACGGCACTAGGAAACAGACTGAGAAACCAGAGTAAAAGTTTCTCCTGCAACCCGTTCCCTTTGTGCTAGATGAACGAACGTCTCTCCACATGCTCAGTTCTGAGAGATAAGTGTGTGTGAAAGCCGTCCTTCACCTAGCTTGCTGGGAACACAAAGTTTCTCTTAGTTGCAAATTCCACTCCATACATATACATGTTGAGGTACTAGCTCCAACTCGGTTTTACAGTGAAAACTGCAGGAACTTCAAACCGGCACTAGGAAACAGACTGAGAAACCAGAGTAAAAGTTTCTCCTACAACCAATTCCCTTTGTGCTAGATGAACGAACGTCTCTCCAGATGCTCAGTTCTGAGAGATAAGTGTGTGTGAAAGCCGTCCTTCACCTAGCTTGTTGGGAACACACAGATTCTCTTCAGTTGCAAATTCCACTCCATACATATATATGGGGAGGTACTAGCTCCAATTCGGTTTTACAGTGAAAACTGAAGGATCTTCAAACCGGCACTAGGAAACAGACTGAGAAAGCAGAGAAAAAGTTTCTCCTACAACCCGTTCCATTTGTGCTAGATGAACGAACGTCTTTCCACATGCTCAGTTCTGAGAGATAAGTGTGTGTGAAAGCAGTCCTTCAACTAGCTTGTTGGGAACACAAAGATTCTATTCAGTTGCAAACCCCACTCCATACATATATATGGGGAGGTACTAGCTCCAACTCGGTTTTACAGAGAAAACTGCAGGAACTTCAAACCTGCACTAGGAAACAGACTGAGAAACCAGAGTAAAAGTTTCTCCTGCAACCCGTTCCCTTTGTCCTAGAAGAACGAACGTCTCTCCACATGCTCAGTTCTGAGAGATAAGTGTGTGTCAAAGCCGTCCTTCACCTAGCTTGTTGGGAACACAAAGTTTCTCTTCATTTCCCAACTCCATTCCATACATATATATGGGGTGGTACTAGCTCCAACTCGGTTTTACAGAGAAAACTGCAGGAACTTCAAACCGGCACTAGGAAACAGACTGAGAAACCAGAGTAAAAGTTTCTCCTGCATCCCGTTCCCTTTGTGCTAGATGAACGAACGTCTCTCCACATGCTCAGTTCTGAGAGATAGATGTGTGTGAAAGCCGTCCTTCACCTAGCTTGTTGGGAACACAATGTTTCTCTTCAGTTGCAAATTCCACTCCATACATATACATGTTGAGGTACTAGCTCCAACTCGGTTTTACAGTGAAAACTGCAGGAACTTCAAAACGGCACTAGGAAACAGACTGAGAAACCAGAGTAAAAGTTTCTCCTGCACCCCGTTCCCTTTGTGCTAGATGAACGAACGTCTCTCCACATGCTCAGTTCTGAGAGATAAGTGTGTGTCAAAGCCGTCCTTCACCTAGCTTGTTGGGAACACAAAGTTTCTCTTCATTTCCCAACTCCATTCCATACATATATATGGGGTGGTCCTAGCTCCAACTCGGTTTTACAGTGAAAACTGCAGGAACTTCAAACCGGCACTAGGAAACAGACTGAGAAACCGGAGTAAAACTTTCCCCTGCAAACCGTTCCCTTTGTGCTAGATGAACGAACGTCTCTCCACATGCTCAGTTCTGACATATTACTGTGTGTGAAAGCCGTCCTTCACCTAGCTTGTTGGGAACACAAAGTTTCTCTTCAGTTGCAAACTCCACTCCATACATATATATGGGGAGGTACTAGCTCCAACTCTGTTTTACAGTGAAAACTGCAGGAACTTCAAACCGGCACTAGGAAACAGACTGAGAAACCAGAGTAAAAGTTTCTCCTGCAACCCGTTCCCTTTATGCTAGATGAACGAACGTCTCTCCACATGCTCAGTTCTGACAGATAAGTGTGTGTGAAAGCCGTCCTTCACCTAGCTTGTTGGGAACACAAAGTTTCTCTTCAGTTGCAAACTCCACTCCATACATATATATGGGGAGGTACTAGCTCCAACTCGGTTTTACAGTGAAAACTGCAGGAACATCTAACCGGCACTAGGAAACAGACTGAGAAACCAGAGTAATAGTTTCTCCTGTAACCCGTTCCCTTTGTGCTATTTGAACGAACGTATCTCCAGATGCTCAGTTCTGAGAGATAAGTGTGTGTGAAAGCCGTACTTCAACTTGCTTTTTGGGAAAACAAAGTTTCTCTTCAGTTGCAAACTCCACTCCAAACATATAAATGGGGAGGTACTAGCTCCAACTCGGTTTTACAGTGAAAACTGCAGGATCTTCAAACCGGCACTAGGAAACAGACTGAGAAACCAGAGTAAAAGTTTCTCCTGCAACCCGTTCCCTTTGTGCTAGATGAACGAACGTCTCTCCAGATGCTCAGTTCTGAGAGATAAGTGTGTGTGAAAGCCGTCCTTCACCTAGCTTGTTGGGAACACAAAGTTTCTCTTCAGTTGCAAATTCCACTCCATACATATATATGGGGAGGTACTAACTCCAATTCGGTTTTACAGTGAAAACTGCAGGAACTTCAAACCGGCACTAGGAAACAGACTGAGAAAGCAGAGTAAAAGTTTCTCCTGCAACCCGTTCCCTTTGTGCTAGATGAACGAACGTCTCTCCACATGCTCAGTTCTGAGAGATAAGTGTGTGTGAAAGCCGTCCTTCAACTAGCTTGTTGGGAACACAAAGATTCTATTCAGTTGCAAGCTCCACTCCATACATATATATGGGGAGGTACTAGCTCCAACTCGGTTTTACAGTGAAAACTGCAGGAACATCAAACCGGCACTAGGAAACAGACTGAGAAACCAGAGTAAAAGTTTCTCCTGCAACCCGTTCCCTTTGTGCTAGATGAACGAACGTCTCTTCACATGCTCAGTTCTGAGAGATAAGTGTGTGTGAAAGCCGTCCTTCACCTAGCTTGTTGGGAACACAAAGTTTCTCTTCAGTTGCAAATTTCACTCCTTACATATACATGTTGAGGTACTAGCTCCAACTCGGTTTTACAGTGAAAACTGCAGGAACTTCAAACCGGCACTAGGAAACAGACTGAGAAACCAAAGTAAAAGTTTCTCCTGCAAACCGTTCCCTTTGTGCCAAATGAACGAACGTCTCTCCACATGCTCAGTTCTGAGAGATAAGTGTGTGTCAAAGCCGTCCTTCACCTAGCTTGTTGGGAACACAAAGTTTCTCTTCAGTTGCAAAATCCACTCCATAAATATATATGGGGTGGTACTAGCTCCAACTCTGTTTTACAGTGAAAACTGCAGGAACTTCAAACCGGCACTAGGAAACAGACTGAGAAACCAGAGTAAAAGTTTCTCCTGCAACCCGTTCCCTTTATGCTAGATGAACGAACGTCTCTCCACATGCTCAGTTCTGAGGGATAAGTGTGTGTGAAAGCCGTCCTTCACCTAGCTTGTTGGGAACACAAAGTTTCTCTTCAGTTGCAAACTCCACTCCATACATATATATGGGGAGGTACTAGCTCCAACTCGGTTTTACAGTGAAAACTGCAGGAACTTCTAACCGGCACTAGGAAACAGACTGAGAAACCAGAGTAAAAGTTTCTCCTGCAACCCGTTCCCTTTGTGCTAGTTGAACGAACGTATCTCCAGATGCTCAGTTCTGAGTGATAAGTGTGTGTGAAAGCCGTCCTTCACCTTGCTTGTTGGGAACACAAAGTTTTTCTTCAGTTGCAAACTCCACTCCATTCATATACATGGGGATGTACTAGCTCCAACTCGGTTTTACAGTGAAAACTGCAGGAACTTCAAACCGGCACTATGAAACAGACTGAGAAACCAGAGTAAAAGTTTCCCCTGCAAACCGTTCCCTTTGTGCTAGATGAACGAACGTCTCTCCACATGCTCAGTTCTGACAGAAAAGTGTGTGTGAATGCCGTCCTTCACCTAGCTTGTTGGGAACACAAAGTTTCTCTTCAGTTGCAAACTCCACTCCATATATATATATGGGGAGGTACTAGCTCCATCTCGGTTTTACAGTGAAAACTGCAGGAACTTCAAACCGGCACTAGGAAACAGACTGAGAAACCAGAGTAAAAGTTTCTCCTGCAACCCGTTCCCTTTGACGCAGATGAACGAACGTCTCTCCACATGCTCAGTTCTGAGAGATAAGTGTGTGTGAAAGCCGTCCTTCACCTAGCTTGTTGGGAACACAAAGTTTCTCTTCAGTTGCAAACTCCACTCCATACATATATGGGGAGGTACTAGCTCCAACTCTGTTTTACAGTGAAAACTGCAGGAACTTCAAACCGGCACTAGGAAACAGACTGAGAAACCAGAGTAAAAGTTTCTCCTGCAAACCGTTCCTTTTGTGCTAGATGAACGAACGTATCTCCAGATGATCAGTTCTGAGAGATAAGTGTGTGTGAAAGCCGTCCTTCACCTTGCTTGTTGGGAACACAAAGTTTCTCTTCAGTTGCATACTCCACTCCATACATATACATGGGGAGGTACTAGCTCCAACTCGGTTTTACAGTGAAAACTGCAGGATCTTCAAACCGGCACTAGGAAACAGACTGAGAAACCAGAGTAAAAGTTTCTCCTGCAACCCGTTCCCTTAGTGCTATTTGAACGAACGTATCTCCAGATGCTCAGTTCTGAGAGATAAGTGTGTGTGAAAGCGGTCCTTCACCTAGCTTGTTGGGAACACAAAGTTTCTCTTCAGTTGCAAACTCCACTCCATACATATATATGGGGAAGTACTAGCTCCAACTCGGTTTTACAGTGAAAACTGCAGGAACTTCAAACCGGCACTAGGAAACAGACTGAGAAACCAGAGCAAAAGTTTCTCCTGCAACCCGTTCCAATTGTGCTAGATGAACGAACGTCTCTCCACATGCTCGGTTCGGAGACATAAGTGTGTGTGAAAGCCGTCCTTCACCTAGCTTGTTGGGAACACAAAGTTTCTTTTCAGTTGCAAACTCCACTCCATTCATATATATGGGGAGGTACAGGCTCCAACTCGGTTTTACAGTGAAAACTGCAGGAACTTCAAACCGGCACTAGGAAACAGACTGAGAAAGCAGAGTAAAAGTTTCACCTGCAACCCGTTCCCTTTGTGCTAGATGAACGAACGTCTCTCCACATGCTCGGTTCTGAGAGATAAGTCCGTGTGAAAGCCGTCCTTCACCTAGCTTGTTGGGAACACAAAGTTTCTCTTCAGTTGCAAACTCCAATCCATACATGTATATGGAAGTACAAGCTCCAAGTCGGTTTTACAGTGAAAACTGCAGGAACTTCAAACCGGCACTAGGAAACAGACTGAGAAACCAGAGTAAAAGTTTCTCCTGCAACCCGTTCCCTTTGTGCTAGATGAACGAACGTCTCTCCACATGCTCAGTTCTGAGAGATAAGTGTGTGTCAAAGCCGTCCTTCACCTAGCTTGTTGGGAACACAAAGTTTCTCTTAAGTTCCCAACCCCATTCCATACAAATATATGGGGAGGTACTAGCTCCATCTCGGTTTTACAATGAAAACTGCAGGAACTTCAAACCGGCACTAGGAAACAGACTGAGAAACCAGAGTAAAAGTTTCCCCTGCAAACCGTTCCCTTTGTGCTAGATGAACGAACGTATCTCCACATGCTCAGTTCTGACAGATATGTGTGTGTGAAAGCCGTCCTTCACCTAGCTTGTTGGGAACACAAAGTTCCTCTTCAGTTCCCAACACCACTCCATACATATATATGGGGACGTACTATCTCCAAATCGGTTTTACAGTGAAAACTGCAGGAACTTCAAACCGGCACTAGGAAACAGACTGAGAAGCCAGAGTAAAAGATCTCCTGCAACCCGTTCCCTTTGTGCTAGATGAACGAACGTCTCTCCACATGCTCAGTTCTGAGACATAAGGGTGTGTGAAAGCCGTCCTTCCCCTAGCTTGTTGGGAACACAAAGTTTCTCTTCAGTTGTAAACTCCAATCCATACATATATATGGGGAGGTACTAGCTCCAAATCGGTTTTACAGTGAAAACTGCAGGAACTTCAAACCGGCACTAGGAAACAGACTGAGAAACCAGAGTAAAAGTTTCCCCTGCAAACCGTTCCCTTTGTGCTAGATGAACGAACGTCTCTCCACATGCTCAGTTCTGACAGATATGTGTGTGTGAAAGCCGTCCTTCACATAGCTTGTTGGGAACACAAAGTTTCTCTTCAGTTGCAAACTCCACTCCATATATATATATGGGGAGGTACTAGCTCCATCTCGGTTTTACAGTGAAAAATTCAGGAACTTCAAACCGGCACTAGGAAACAGACTGAGAAACCAGAGTAAAAGTTTCTCCTGCAACCCGTTCCCTTGGAGGCAGATGAACGAAAGTCTCTCCCAATGCTCAGTTCTGAGAGTTAAGTGTGTGTGAAAGCCGTCCTTCACCTAGCTTGTTGGGAACACAAAGTTTCTCTTCAGTTGCAAACTCCACTCCATACATATATATGGGGAGGTACTAGCTCCAACTCGGTTTTACAGTGAAAACTGCAGGATCTTCAAACCGGCACTAGGAAACAGACTGAGAAACCAGAGTAAAAGTTTCTCCTGCAACCAGTTCCCTTTGTGCTAAATGAACGAACGTCTCTCCAGATGCTCAGTTCTGAGAGATAAATGTGTGTGAAAGCCGTCCTTCACCTAGGTTGTTGGGAACACAAAGTTTCTCTTCAGTTGCAAATTCCACTCCATAATTATATATGGGGAGGTACTAGCTCCAAATCGGTTTTACAGTGAAAACTGCAGGAACTTCAAACCGGCACTAGGAAACAGACTGAGAAAGCAGAGTAAAAGTTTTTCCTGCAACCCGTTCCCTTTGTGCTAGATGAACGAACGTCTCTCCACATGCTCAGTTCTGAGAGATAAGTGTGTGTGAAAGCCGTCCTTCAACTAGCTTGTTGGGAACACAAAGATTCTATTCAGTTGCAAACTCCACTCCATACATATATATGGGGAGGTACTAGCTCCAACTCGGTTTTACAGTGAAAACTACAGGAACTTCAAACCGGCACTAGGAAACAGACTGAGAAACCAGAGTAAAAGATCTCCTGCAACCCGTTCCCCTTGTGCTAGATGAACGAACGTCTCTCCACATGCTCAGTTCTGAGAGATAAGTGTGTGTGAAAGCCGTCCTTCACCTAGCTTGTTGGGAACACAAAGTTTCTCTTCAGTTGCTAACGCCACTCCATACATATATATGGGGTGGTACTAGCTCTAAATCGGTTTTACAGTGAACACTGCAGGATCTTCAAACCGGCACTAGGAAACTGACTGAGAAACCATTGTAAAAGTTTCTCCTGCAACCCGTTCCCTTTGTGCTAGATGAACGAACGTCTCTCCACATGCTCAGTTCTGACAGATATGTGTGTGTGAAAGTCGTCCTTCACCTAGCTTGTTGGGAACACAAAGTTTCTCTTCAGTTGCAAACTCCACTCCATATATATATATGGGGAAGTACTAGCTCCATCTCGGTTGTACAGTGAAAACTGCAGGAACTTCAAACCGGCACTAGGAAACAGACTGAGAAACCAGAGTAATAGTTTCTCCTGCAGCCCGTTCCCTTAGTGCTATTTGAACGAACGTATCTCCAGATGCTCAGTTCTGAGAGATAAGTGTGTGTGAAAGCGGTCCTTCACCTAGCTTGTTGGGAACACAAAGTTTCTCTTCAGTTGCAAACTCCACTCCATACATATATATGGGGAGGTACAGGCTCCAACTCGGTTTTACAGTGAAAACTGCAGGAACTTCAAACCGGCACTAGGAAACAGACTGAGAAAGCAGAGTAAAAGTTTCACCTGCAACCCGTTCCCTTTGTGCTAGATGAACGAACGTCTTTCCACATGCTCGGTTCTGAGAGATAAGTCCGTGTGAAAGCCGTCCTTCACCTAGCTTGTTGGGAACACAAAGTTTCTCTTCAGTTGCAAACTCCAATCCATACATGTATATGGAAGTACAAGCTCCAAGTCGGTTTTACAGTGAAAACTGCAGGAACTTCAAACCGGCACTAGGAAACAGACTGAGAAACCAGAGTAAAAGTTTCTCCTGCAACCCGTTCCCTTTGTGCTAGATGAACGAACGTCTCTCCACATGCTCAGTTCTGAGAGATAAGTGTGTGTCAAAGCCGTCCTTCACCTAGCTTGTTGGGAACACAAAGTTTCTCTTAAGTTCCCAACCCCATTCCATACAAATATATGGGGAGGTACTAGCTCCATCTCGGTTTTACAATGAAAACTGCAGGAACTTCAAACCGGCACTAGGAAACAGACTGAGAAACCAGAGTAAAAGTTTCCCCTGCAAACCGTTCCCTTTGTGCTAGATGAACGAACGTATCTCCACATGCTCAGTTCTGACAGATATGTGTGTGTGAAAGCCGTCCTTCACCTAGCTTGTTGGGAACACAAAGTTCCTCTTCAGTTCCCAACACCACTCCATACATATATATGGGGACGTACTATCTCCAAATCGGTTTTACAGTGAAAACTGCAGGAACTTCAAACCGGCACTAGGAAACAGACTGAGAAGCCAGAGTAAAAGATCTCCTGCAACCCGTTCCCTTTGTGCTAGATGAACGAACGTCTCTCCACATGCTCAGTTCTGAGACATAAGGGTGTGTGAAAGCCGTCCTTCCCCTAGCTTGTTGGGAACACAAAGTTTCTCTTCAGTTGTAAACTCCAATCCATACATATATATGGGGAGGTACTAGCTCCAAATCGGTTTTACAGTGAAAACTGCAGGAACTTCAAACCGGCACTAGGAAACAGACTGAGAAACCAGAGCAAAAGTTTCCCCTGCAAACCGTTCCCTTTGTGCTAGATGAACGAACGTCTCTCCACATGCTCAGTTCTGACAGATATGTGTGTGTGAAAGCCGTCCTTCACATAGATTGTTGGGAACACAAAGTTTCTCTTCAGTTGCAAACTCCACTCCATATATATATATGGGGAGGTACTAGCTCCATCTCGGTTTTACAGTGAAAACTGCAGGAACTTCAAACCGGCACTAGGAAACAGACTGAGAATCCAGAGTAAAAGTTTCTCCTGCAACCCGTTCCCTTGGAGGCAGATGAACGAAAGTCTCTCCCAATGCTCAGTTCTGAGAGTTAAGTGTGTGTGAAAGCCGTCCTTCACCTAGCTTGTTGGGAACACAAAGTTTCTCTTCAGTTGCAAACTCCACTCCATACATATATATGGGGAGGTACTAGCTCCAACTCGGTTTTACAGTGAAAACTGCAGGATCTTCAAACCGGCACTAGGAAACAGACTGAGAAACCAGAGTAAAAGTTTCTCCTGCAACCAGTTCCCTTTGTGCTAAATGAACGAACGTCTCTCCAGATGCTCAGTTCTGAGAGATAAAAATGTGTGAAAGCCGTCCTTCACCTAGGTTGTTGGGAACACAAAGTTTCTCTTCAGTTGCAAATTCCACTCCATAATTATATATGGGGAGGTACTAGCTCCAAATCGGTTTTACAGTGAAAACTGCAGGAACTTCAAACCGGCACTAGGAAACAGACTGAGAAAGCAGAGTAAAAGTTTTTCCTGCAACCCGTTCCCTTTGTGCTAGATGAACGAACGTCTCTCCACATGCTCAGTTCTGAGAGATAAGTGTGTGTGAAAGCCGTCCTTCAACTAGCTTGTTGGGAACACAAAGATTCTATTCAGTTGCAAACTCCACTCCATACATATATATGGGGAGGTACTAGCTCCAACTCGGTTTTACAGTGAAAACTACAGGAACTTCAAACCGGCACTAGGAAACAGACTGAGAAACCAGAGTAAAAGATCTCCTGCAACCCGTTCCCCTTGTGCTAGATGAACGAACGTCTCTCCACATGCTCAGTTCTGAGAGATAAGTGTGTGTGAAAGCCGTCCTTCACCTAGCTTGTTGGGAACACAAAGTTTCTCTTCAGTTGCTAACGCCACTCCATACATATATATGGGGTGGTACTAGCTCTAAATCGGTTTTACAGTGAACACTGCAGGATCTTCAAACCGGCACTAGGAAACTGACTGAGAAACCATTGTAAAAGTTTCTCCTGCAACCCGTTCCCTTTGTGCTAGATGAACGAACGTCTCTCCACATGCTCAGTTCTGACAGATATGTGTGTGTGAAAGTCGTCCTTCACCTAGCTTGTTGGGAACACAAAGTTTCTCTTCAGTTGCAAACTCCACTCCATATATATATATGGGGAAGTACTAGCTCCATCTCGGTTGTACAGTGAAAACTGCAGGAACTTCAAACCGGCACTAGGAAACAGACTGAGAAACCAGAGTAATAGTTTCTCCTGCAGCCCGTTCCCTTTGAGGCAGATGAACGTAAGTCTCTCCACATGCTCAGTTCTGAGAGATAAGTGTGTGTGAACGCCGTACTTCACCTAGCTTGTTGGGAACACAAAGTTTCTCTTCAGTTGCAAATTCCACTCCATAAATATATATGGGGAGGTACCAGCTAAAATTCGGTTTTACAGTGAAAACTGCAGGAACTTCAAACCGGCACTTGGAAACAGACTGAGAAAGCAGAGTAAAAGTTTCTCCTGCAACCCGTTCCCTTTGTGCTAGATGAACGAACGTCTCTCCACATGCTCAGTTCTGAGAGATAAGTTTGTGTGAAAGCCGTCCTTCAACTAGCTTGTTGGGAACACAAAGATTCTATTCAGTTGCAAACTCCACTCCATACATATATATGGGGAGGTAATAGCTCCAACTCGGTTTTACAGTGAAAACTGCAGGAACTTCCAACCGGCACTAGGAAACAGACTGAGAAACCAGAGTAAAAGGTCTCCTGCAACCCGTTCCCTTTGTGCTAGATGAACGAACGTCTCTCCACATGCTCGTTTCTGAGAGATATGTGTGTGTGAAAGCCGTCCTTCATCTAGCTTGTTGGGAACACAAAGTTTCTCTTCAGTTGCAAACGCCACTCCATACATATTTATGGGGTGGTACTAGCTCTAAATCGGTTTTACAGTGAACACTGCAGGATCTTCAAACCGGCACTAGGAAACAGACTGAGAAACCAGAGTAAAAGTTTCTCCTGCAACCCGTTCCCTTTGTGCTAGATGAACGAACGTCTCTCCACATGCTCAGTTCTGAGAGATAAGTGTGTGTGAAAGCCGTACTTCACCTAGCTTGTTGGGAACACAAAGTTTCTCTTCAGTTCCCAACTCCACTCCATATATATATATATAGGGACGTACTATCTCCAAATCGGTTTTACAGTGAAAACTGCAGGAACTTCACACCGGCACTAGGAAACAGACTGAGAAACCAGAGTAAAAGTTTCTCCTGCAACCCGTTCCCTTTGTGCTAGATGAAAGAACGTCTCTCCACATGCTCAGTTCTGAGAGATAAGTGTGTGTGAAAGCCGTCCTTCAACTAGCTTGTTGGGAACACAAAGATTCTATTCAGTTGCAAACTCCACTCCATACATATATATGGGGAGGTACTAGCTCCAACTCGGTTTTACAGTGAAAACTGCAGGAACTTCAAACCGGCACTAGGAAACAGACTGAGAAGCCAGAGTAAAAGTTTCCCCTGCAAACCGTTCCCTTTGTGCTAGATGAACGAACGTCTCTCCACATGCTCAGTTCTGACAGATAAGTGTGTGTGAAAGCCGTCCTTCACCTAGCTTGTTGGGAACACAAAGTTCCTCTTCACTTCCCAACACCACTCCATACATATATATGGGGACGTACTATCTCCAAATCGGTTTTACAGTGAAAACTGCAGGAACTTCAAACCGGCACTAGGAAACAGACTGAGAAGCCAGAGTAAAAGATCTCCTGCAACCCGTTCCCTTTGTGCTAGATGAACGAACGTCTCTCCACATGCTCAGTTCTGAGACATAAGGGTGTGTGAAAGCCGTCCTTCCCCTAGCTTGTTGGGAACACAAAGTTTCTCTTCAGTTGTAAACTCCAATCCATACATATATATGGGGAGGTACTAGCTCCAAATCGGTTTTACAGTGAAAACTGCAGGAACTTCAAACCGGCACTAGGAAACAGACTGAGAAACCAGAGTAAAAGTTTCCCCTGCAAACCGTTCCCTTTGTGCTAGATGAACGAACGTCTCTCCACATGCTCAGTTCTGACAGATAAGTGTGTGTGAAAGCCGTCCTTCACATAGCTTGTTGTGAACACAAAGTTTCTCTTCAGTTGCAAACTCCACTCCATATATATATATGGGGAGGTACTAGCTCCATCTCGGTTTTACAGTGAAAACTGCAGGAACTTCAAACCGGCACTAGGAAACAGACTGAGAAACCAGAGTAAAAGTTTCTCCTGCAACCCGTTCCCTTGGAGGCAGATGAACGAAAGTCTCTCCCAATGCTCAGTTCTGAGAGTTAAGTGTGTGTGAAAGCCGTCCTTCACCTAGCTTGTTGGGAACACAAAGTTTCTCTTCAGTTGCAAACTCCACTCCATACATATATATGGGGAGGTACTAGCTCCAACTCGGTTTTACAGTGAAAACTGCAGGATCTTCAAACCGGCACTAGGAAACAGACTGAGAAACCAGAGTAAAAGTTTCTCCTGCAACCAGTTCCCTTTGTGCTAAATGAACGAACGTCTCTCCAGATGCTCAGTTCTGAGAGATAAATGTGTGTGAAAGCCGTCCTTCACCTAGGTTGTTGGGAACACAAAGTTTCTCTTCAGTTGCAAATTCCACTCCATAATTATATATGGGGAGGTACTAGCTCCAAATCGGTTTTACAGTGAAAACTGCAGGAACTTCAAACCGGCACTAGGAAACAGACTGAGAAAGCAGAGTAAAAGTTTCTCCTGCAACCCGTTCCCTTTGTGCTAGATGAACGAACGTCTCTCCACATGCTCAGTTCTGAGAGATAAGTGTGTGTGAAAGCCGTCCTTCAACTAGCTTGTTGGGAACACAAAGATTCTATTCAGTTGCAAACTCCACTCCATACATATATATGGGGAGGTACTAGCTCCAACTCGGTTTTACAGTGAAAACTATAGGAACTTCAAACCGGCACTAGGAAACAGACTGAGAAACCAGAGTAAAAGATCTCCTGCAACCCGTTCCCCTTGTGCTAGATGAACGAACGTCTCTCCACATGCTCAGTTCTGAGAGATAAGTGTGTGTGAAAGCCGTCCTTCACCTAGCTTGTTGGGAACACAAAGTTTCTCTTCAGTTGCTAACGCCACTCCATACATATATATGGGATGGTACTAGCTCTAAATCGGTTTTACAGTGAACACTGCAGGATCTTCAAACCGGCACTAGGAAACTGACTGAGAAACCATTGTAAAAGTTTCTCCTGCAAACCGTTCCCTTTGTGCTAGATGAACGAACGTCTCTCCACATGCTCAGTTCTGAGAGATAAGTGTGTGTGAAAGCCGTCCTTCACCTAGCTTGTTGGGAACACAAAGTTTCTCTACAGTTCCCAACTCCACTCCATACATATATATGGGGACGTACTATCTCCAAATCGGTTTTACAGTGAAAACTGCAGGAACTTCACACCGGCACTAGGAAACAGACTGAGAAACCAGAGTAAAAGTTTCTCCTGCAACACGTTCCCTTTGTCCTAGATGAACGAACATCTCTCCACATGCTCAGTTCTGAGAGATATGTGTGTGTGGAAGCCGTCCTTAACCTAGCTTGTTGGGAACACAAAGTTTCTCTTCAGTTGCAAGCTTCATTCCATACATATATATGGGGAGGTACTAGCTCCAACTTGGTTTTACAGTGAAAACTGCAGGAACTTCAAACCGGCACTTGGAAACAGACTGAGAAACCAGAGAAAAAGTTTCTCCTGAAACCCGTTCCCTTTGTGCTAGATGAACGAACGTCTCTCCACATGCTCAGTTCTGAGAGATAAGGGTGTGTGAAAGCCGTCCTTCCCCTAGCTTGTGGGGAACACAAAGTTTCTCTTCAGTTGTAAACTCCAATCCATACATATATATGGGGAGGTACTAGCTCCAACTCGGTTTTACAATGAAAACTGCAGGAACTTCAAACCGGCACTAGGAAACAGACTGAGAAACCAGAGTAAATGTTTCTCCTGCAACCCGTTCCCTTTGTGCTAGATGAACGAACGTCTCTCCACATGCTCAGTTCTGAGAGATAAGTGTGTGTGAAAGCCATCCTTCACCTAGCTTGTTGGGAACACAAAGTTTCTCTTTATTTCCCAACTCCACTCCATACATATATATGGGGAGGTACTAGCTCCAACTCGGTTTTACAGTGAAAACTGCAGGAACTTCAAACCGGCACTAGGAAACAGACTGAGAAACCAGAGTAAAAGTTTCTCCTGCAACCCGTTCCCTTTGTGCTAGATGAACGAACGTCTCTCCACATGCTCAGTTCTGAGAGATAAGTGTGTGTGAAAGATGTCCTTCACCAAGCTTTTTGGGAGCACAAAGTTTCTCTTCAGTTGCCAACTCCACTCCATACATATATATGGGGAGGTACTAGCTCTAAATCCTTTTTACAGTGAAAAATTCAGGAACTTCAAACCGGCACTAGGAAACAAACTGAGAAACCAGAGTAAAAGTTTCTCCTGCAACCCGTTCCCTTTGTGCTAGATGAACGAACGTCTCTCCACATGCTCAGTTCTGAGAGATAAGTGTGTGTGAAAGCCGTACTTCACATAGCTTGTTGGGAACACAAAGCTTCTCTTCAGTTCCCAACTCCACTCCATACATATATATGGGGAGGTACTAGCTCCAACTCGGTTTTACAGTGAAAACTGCAGGAACTTCACACCGGCACTAGGAAACAGACTGAGAAACCAGAGTAAAAGTTTCCCCTGCAACCCATTCCCTTTGTCCTAGATGAACGAACGTCTCTCCACATGCTCAGTTCTGAGAGATAATTGTGTGTGAAAGCCGTCCTTCACCTACCTTGTTGGGAACAGAAAGATTCTCTTCAGTTGCAAACTCCACTCCATACATATATATGGGGAGGTACTAGCTCCAACTCGTTTTTACAGTGAAAACTGCAGGAAATTCAAACCGGCACTAGGAAACAGACTGAGAAACCAGAATAAAAGTTTCCCCTGCAAACCGTTCATTTTGTGCTAGATGAACGAACGTCTCTCCACATGCTCAGTTCTGAGAGATAATTGTGAGTGAAAGCCGTCCTTCACCTAGCTTGTTGGGAACAGAAAGATTCTCTTCAGTTGCAAACTCCACTCCATACATATATATGGGGAGGTACTAGCTCCAAATCGGTTTTACAGTGAAAACTGCAGGAACTTCAAACCGGCACTAGGAAACAGACTGAGAAACCAGAGTAAAAGTTTCTCCTGCAACCCGTTCCCTTTGTGCTAGATGAATGAACGTCTCTCCACATGCTCAGTTCTGAGAGATAAGTGTGTGTGAAAGCCGTCCTTCAACTAGCTTGTTGGGAACACAAAGATTCTATTCAGTTGCAAACTCCACTCCATACATATATATGGGGAGGTACTAGCTCCAACTCGGTTTTACAGTGAAAACTACAGGAACTTCAAACCGGCACTAGGAAACACACTGAGAAACCAGAGTAAAAGATCTCCTGCAACCCGTTCCCCTTGTGCTAGATGAACGAACGTCTCTCCACATGCTCAGTTCTGAGAGATAAGTGTGTGTGAAAGCCGTCCTTCACCTAGCTTGTTGGGAACACAAAGTTTCTCTTCAGTTCCCAACTCCACTCCATACATATATATGGGGACGTACTATCTCCAAATCGGTTTTACAGTGAAAACTGCAGGAACTTCACACCGGCACTAGGAAACAGACTGAGAAACCAGAGTAAAAGTTTCTCCTGCAACCCGTTCCCTTTGTCCTAGATGAACGAACGTCTCTCCACATGCTCTGTTCTGAGGGATATGTGTGTGTGGAAGCCGTCCTTCACCTAGCTTGTTGGGAACACAAAGTTTCTCTTCAGTTGCAAGCTTCATTCCATACATATATATGGGGAGGTACTAGCTCCAACTCGGTTTTACAGTGAAAACTGCAGGAACTTCAAACCGGCACTTGGAAACAGACTGAGAAACCAGAGTAAAAGTTTCTCCTGCAACCCGTTCCCTTTGTGCTAGATGAACGAACGTCTCTCCACATGCTCAGTTCTGAGAGATAAGGGTGTGTGAAAGCCGTCCTTCAATTAGCTTGTTGGGAACACAAAGTTTCTCTTCAGTTGCAAACGCCACTCCATACATATATATGGGGAGGTACTAGCTCCAACTCGGTTTTACAGTGAAAACTGCAGGAACTTCAAACCGGCACTAGGAAACAGACTGAGAAAGCAGAGTAAAAGTTTCTCCTGCAACCCGTTCCCTTTGTGCTAGATGAACGAACGTCTCTCCACATGCTCAGTTCTGAGAGATAAGTGTGTGTGAAAGCCGTACTTCACCTAGCTTGTTTGGAACACAAAGCTTCTCTTCAGTTCCCAACTCCACTCCATACATATATATGGGGAGGTACTAGCTCCAACTCGGTTTTACAGTGAAAACTGCAGGAACTTCACACCGGCACTAGGAAACAGACTGAGAAACCAGAGTAAAAGTTTCTCCTGCAACCCTTTCCCTTTGTCCTAGATGAACGAACGTCTCTCCACATGCTCTGTTCTGAGGGATATGTGTGTGTGGAAGCCGTCCTTCACCTAGCTTGTTGGGAACACAAAGTTTCTCTTCAGTTGCAAGCTTCATTCCATACATATATATGGAGGTACTAGCTCCAACTCGGTTTTACAGTGAAAACTGCAGGAACTTCAAACCGGCACTTGGAAACAGACTGAGAAACCAGAGTAAAAGTTTCTCCTGCAACCCGTTCCCTTTGTGCTAGATGAACGAACGTCTCTCCACATGCTCAGTTCTGAGAGATAAGGGTGTGTGAAAGCCGTCCTTCAATTAGCTTGTTGGGAACACAAAGTTTCTCTTCAGTTGCAAACGCCACTCCATACATATATATGGGGAGGTACTAGCTCCAACTCGGTTTTACAGTGAAAACTGCAGGAACTTCAAACCGGCACTAGGAAACAGACTGAGAAAGCAGAGTAAAAGTTTCTCCTGCAACCCGTTCCCTTTGTGCTAGATGAACGAACGTCTCTCCACATGCTCAGTTCTGAGAGATAAGTGTGTGTGAAAGCCGTACTTCACCTAGCTTGTTTGGAACACAAAGCTTCTCTTCAGTTCCCAACTCCACTCCATACATATATATGGGGAGGTACTAGCTCCAACTCGGTTTTACAGTGAAAACTGCAGGAACTTCACACCGGCACTAGGAAACAGACTGAGAAACCAGAGTAAAAGTTTCCCTTGCAACCCGTTCCCTTTGTCCTAGATGAACGAACGTCTCTCCACATGCTCAGTTCTGAGAGATAATTGTGTGTGAAAGCCGTCCTTCACCTACCTTGTTGGGAACAGAAAGATTCTCTTCAGTTGCAAACTCCACTCCATACATATATATGGGGAGGTACTAGCTCCAACTCGTTTTTACATTGAAAACTGCAGTAACTTCAAACCGGCACTAGGAAACAGACTGAGAAAGCACAGTAAAAGTTTCTCCTGCAACCCGTTCCCTTTGTGCTAGATGAACGAACGTCTCTCCACATGCTCAGTTCTGAGAGATAATTGTGTGTGAAAGCCGTCCTTCACCTAGCTTGTTGGGAACACAAAGATTCTCTTCAGTTGCAAACTCCACTCCATACATATATATGGGGAGGTACTAGCTCCAACTCGGTTTTACAGTGAAAACTGCAGGAACTTCAAACCGGCACTAGGAAACAGACTGAGAAACCAGAGTAAAAGTTTCTCCTGCAACCCATTCCCTTTGTGCTAGATGAACGAACGTCTCTCCACATGCTCAGTTCTGAGAGATAAGTGTGTGTGAAAGCCGTCCTTCACCTAGCTTGTTGGGAACACAAAGTTTCTCTTCAGTAGCAAACGCCACTCCATACATATATATGGGGTGGTACTAGCTCCAACTCGGTTTTACAGTGAAAACTGCAGGAACTTCAAACCGGCACTAGGAAACAGAATGAGAAAGCACAGTAAAAGTTTCTCCTGCAACCCGTTCCCTTTGTGCTAGATGAACGAACGTCTCTCCACATGCTCAGTTCTGAGAGATAAGTGTGTGTGAAAGCCGTCCTTCACCTAGCTTGTTGGGAACACAAAGGTTCTCTTCAGTTGCAAACTCTACTCCATTCATATATATGGGGAGGTACTAGCTCCAACACGGTTTTACAGTGAAAACTGCAGGTACTTCAAACCGGCACTATGAAACAGACTGAGAAAGCAGAGTAAAAGTTTCTCCTGCAACCCGTTCCCTTTGTGCTAGAAGAACGAACGTCTCTCCACATGCTCAGTTCTGAGAGTTAAGTGTGTGTGAAAGCCGTCCTTCACCTACCTTGTTGGGAACAGAAAGATTCTCTTCAGTTGCAAACTCCACTCCATACATATATATGGGGAGGTACTAGCTCCAACTCGTTTTTACAGTGAAAACTGCAGGAAATTCAAACCGGCACTAGGAAACAGACTGAGAAACCAGAATAAAAGTTTCCCCTGCAAACCGTTCATTTTGTGCTAGATGAACGAACGTCTCTCCACATGCTCAGTTCTGAGAGATAATTGTGACTGAAAGCCGTCCTTCACCTAGCTTGTTGGGAACAGAAAGATTCTCTTCAGTTGCAAACTCCACTCCATAAATATATATGGGGAGGTACTAGCTCCAACTCGGTTTTACAGTGAAAACTGCAGGAACTTCAAACCGGCACTAGGAAACAGACTGAGAAACCAGAGTAAAAGTTTCTCCTGCAACCCGTTCCCTTTGTGCTAGATGAATGAACGTCTCTCCACATGCTCAGTTCTGAGAGATAAGTGTGTGTGAAAGCCGTCCTTCAACTAGCTTGTTGGGAACACAAAGATTCTATTCAGTTGCAAACTCCACTCCATACATATATATGGGGAGGTACTAGCTCCAACTCGGTTTTACAGTGAAAACTACAGGAACTTCAAACCGGCACTAGGAAACACACTGAGAAACCAGAGTAAAAGATCTCCTGCAACCCGTTCCCCTTGTGCTAGATGAACGAACGTCTCTCCACATGCTCAGTTCTGAGAGATAAGTGTGTGTGAAAGCCGTCCTTCACCTAGCTTGTTGGGAACACAAAGTTTCTCTTCAGTTCCCAACTCCACTCCATACATATATATGGGGACGTACTATCTCCAAATCGGTTTTACAGTGAAAACTGCAGGAACTTCACACCGGCACTAGGAAACAGACTGAGAAACCAGAGTAAAAGTTTCTCCTGCAACCCGTTCCCTTTGTCCTAGATGAACGAACGTCTCTCCACATGCTCAGTTCTGAGGGATATGTGTGTGTGGAAGCCGCCCTTCACCTAGCTTGTTGGGAACACAAAGTTTCTCTTCAGTTGCAAGCTTCATTCCATACATATATATGGGGAGGTACTAGCTCCAACTCGGTTTTACAGTGAAAACTGCAGGAACTTCAAACCGGCACTTGGAAACAGACTGAGAAACCAGAGTAAAAGTTTCTCCTGCAACCCGTTCCCTTTGTGCTAGATGAACGAACGTCTCTCCACATGCTCAGTTCTGAGAGATAAGGGTGTGTGAAAGCCGTCCTTCAATTAGCTTGTTGGGAACACAAAGTTTCTCTTCAGTTGCAAACGCCACTCCATACATATATATGGGGAGGTACTAGCTCCAACTCGGTTTTACAGTGAAAACTGCAGGAACTTCAAACCGGCACTAGGAAACAGACTGAGAAAGCAGAGTAAAAGTTTCTCCTGCAACCCGTTCCCTTTGTGCTAGATGAACGAACGTCTCTCCACATGCTCAGTTCTGAGAGATAAGTGTGTGTGAAAGCCGTACTTCACCTAGCTTGTTTGGAACACAAAGCTTCTCTTCAGTTCCCAACTCCACTCCATACATATATATGGGGAGGTACTAGCTCCAACTCGGTTTTACAGTGAAAACTGCAGGAACTTCACAACGGCACTAGGAAACAGACTGAGAAACCAGAGTAAAAGTTTCCCTTGCAACCCGTTCCCTTTGTCCTAGATGAACGAACGTCTCTCCACATGCTCAGTTCTGAGAGATAATTGTGTGTGAAAGCCGTCCTTCACCTACCTTGTTGGGAACAGAAAGATTCTCTTCAGTTGCAAACTCCACTCCATACATATATATGGGGAGGTACTAGCTCCAACTCGTTTTTACATTGAAAACTGCAGGAACTTCAAACCGGCACTAGGAAACAGACTGAGAAACCAGAATAAAAGTTTCACCTGCAAACCGTTCATTTTGTGCTAGATGAACGAACGTCTCTCCACATGCTCAGTTCTGAGAGATAATTGTGTGTGAAAGCCGTCCTTCACCTAGCTTGTTGGGAACACAAAGATTCTCTTCAGTTGCAAACTCCACTCCATACATATATATGGGGAGGTACTAGCTCCAACTCGGTTTTACAGTGAAAACTGCAGGAACTTCAAACCGGCACTAGGAAACAGACTGAGAAACCAGAGTAAAAGTTTCTCCTGCAACCCATTCCCTTTGTGCTAGATGAACGAACGTCTCTCCACATGCTCAGTTCTGAGAGATAAGTGTGTGTGAAAGCCGTCCTTCACCTAGCTTGTTGGGAACACAAAGTTTCTCTTCAGTTGCAAACCCCATACCATACATATATATATGGGTAGGTACTAGCTCCAACTCGGTTTTACAGTGAAAACTGCAGGAACTTCAAACCGGCACTAGGAAACAGACTGAGAAAGCACAGTAAAAGTTTCTCCTGCAACCCGTTCCCTTTGTGCTAGATGAACGAACGTCTCTCCACATGCTCAGTTCTGAGAGATAAGTGTGTGTGAAAGCCGTCCTTCACCTAGCTTGTTGGGAACACAAAGTTTCTCTTCAGTTGCAAACTCTACTCCATTCATATATATGGGGAAGTACTAGCTCCAACTCGGTTTTACAGTGAAAACTGCAGGTACTTCAAACCGGCACTATGAAACAGACTGAGAAAGCAGAGTTAAAGTTTCTCCTGCAACCCGTTCCCTTTGTGCTAGAAGAACGAACGTCTCTCCACATGCTCAGTTCTGAGAGTTAAGTGTGTGTGAAAGCCGTCCTTCAGCTAGCTTGTTGGGAACACAAAGTTTCTCTTCAGTTGCAAACTCCATACCATACATATATATATGGGGAGGTACTAGCTCCAACTCGGTTTTACAGTGAAAACTGCAGGAACTTCAAACCGGCACTAGGAAACAGACTGAGAAACCAGAGTAAAAGTTTCCCCTGCAACCCGTTCCCTTTGTGCTAGATGAACGAACGTCTCTCCACATGCTCAGTTCTGACAGATAATTGTGTGTTAAAGCCGCCCTTCACCTAGCTTGTTGGGAACAAAAAGTTTCTCTTCAGATGCAAACTCCACTCCATACATATATATGGGGAGGTACTAGCTCCAACTCGGTTTTACAGTGAAAACTGCAGGAACTTCAAAACGGCACTAGGAAACAGACTGAGAAAGCAGAGTAAAAGTTTCTCCTGCAACCCGTTCCCCTTGTGCTAGATGAACGAATGTCTCTCCACATGCTCAGTTCTGAGAGATAAATGTGTGTGAAAGCCGTCCTTCACCTAGCTTGTTGGGAACACAAAGTTTCTCTTCAGTTGCAAACTCCACTCCATACATATATATGGGGAGGTACTAGCTCCAACTCGGTTTTACAGTGAAAACTGCAGGAACTTCAAACCGGCACTAGGAAACAGACTGAGAAACAAGAATAAAAGTTTCCCCTGCAAACCTTTCATTTTGTGCTAGATGAACGAACGTCTCTCCACACGCTCAGTTCTGACAGATAAGTGTGTGTGAAAACCGTCCTTCACCTAGCTTGTTGGGAACACAAAGATTCTCTTCATTTGCAAACTCCACTCCATACATATATATGGGGAGGTACTAGCTCCAACTCGGTTTTACAGTGAAAACTGCTGGAACTTCACACCGGCACTAGGAAACAGACTGAGAAACCAGAGTAAATTTTCTCCTGCAAACAGTTCCCTTTGTGCTAGATGAACGAACGTCTATCCACATGCTCAGTTCTGAGAGATAATTGTGTGTGAAAGCCGTCCTTCACCTAGCTTGTTGGGAACAGAAAGATTCTCTTCAGTTGCAAACTCCACTCCATACATATATATGGGGAGGTACTAGCTCCAACTCGGTTTTACAGTGAAAACTGCAGGAACTTCAAACCGGCACTAGGAAACAGACTGAGTAACCAGAGTAAAAGTTTGTCCTGCAACCCGTTCCCTTTGTGCTAGATGAACGAACGTCTCTCCACATGCTCAGTTCTGAGAGATAAGTGTGTGTGAAAGCCGTCCTTCACCTAGCTTGTTGGGAACACAAAGTTTCTCTTCAGTTGCAAACGCCACTCCATACATATATATGGGGAGGTACTAGCTCCAACTCGGTTTTACAGTGAAAACTGCAGGAACTTCAAACCGGCACTAGGAAACAGACTGAGAAAGCAGAGTAAAAGTTTCCCCTGCAACCCGTTCCCTTTGTGCTAGATGAACGAACGTCTCTCCACATGCTCCGTTCTGAGAGATAAGTGTGTGTGAAAGCCGTCCTTCACCTAGCTTGTTGGGAACACAAAGTTTCTCTTCAGTTGCAAACTCCACTCCATTCATATATATGGGGAGGTACTAACTCCAACTCGGTTTTACAGTGAAAACTGCAGGAACTTCAAACCGGCACTAGGAAACAGACTGAGAAACCAGAATAAAAGTTTCCCCTGCAAACCGTTCATTTTGTGCTAGATGAACGAACGTCTCTCCACACGCTCAGTTCTGACAGATAAGTGTGTATGAAAGCCGTCCTTCACCTAGCTTGTTGGGAACACAAAGATTCTCTTCAGTTGCAAACTCCACTCCATACATATATATGGTGAGGTACTAGCTCCAACTCTGTTTTACTGTGAAAACTGCAGGAACTTCAAACCGGCACTAGGAAACAGACTGAGAAACCAGAGTAAAAGTTTCTACTGCAACCCGTTCCCTTTGTGCTAGATGAACGAACGTCTCTCCACATGCTCAGTTCTGAGAGATAAGTGTGTGTGAAAGCCGTCCTTCACCTAGCTTGTTGGGAACACAAAGTTTCTCTTCAGTTGCAAACGCCACTCCATACATATATATGGGGAGGTACTAGCTCCAACTCGGTTTTACAGTGAAAACTGCAGGAACTTCAAACCGGCACTAGGAAACAGACTGAGAAAGCAGAGTAAAAGTTTCCCCTACAACCCGTTCCCTTTGTGCTAGATGAACGAACGTCTCTCCACATGCTCCGTTCTGAGAGATAAGTGTGTGTGAAAGCCGTCCTTCACCTAGCTTGTTGGGAACACAAAGTTTCTCTTCAGTTGCAAACTCAACTCCATTCATATATATGGGGAGGTACTAGCTCCAACTCGGTTTTACAGTGAAAACTGCAGGAAATTCAAACCGGCACTAGGAAACAGACTGAGAAAGCAGAGTAAAAGTTTCACCTGCAACCCGTTCCCTTTGTGCTAGATGAACGAACGTCTCTCCACATGCTCAGTTCTGAGAGATAATTGTGTGTGAAAGCCGTCCTTCACCTAGCTTGTTGGGAACACAAAGTTTCTCTTCAGTTGCAAACTCCATACCATACATATATATATGGGTAGGTACTAGCTCCAACTCGGTTTTACAGTGAAAACTGCAGGAACTTCAAACCGGCACTAGGAAACAGACTGAGAAACCAGAGTAAAATTACTCCTGCAACCCGTTCCCTTTGTGCTAGATGAACGAACGTCTCCCCACATGCTCAGTTCTGAGAGATAAGTGTGTTAAATCCGTCCTTCACTTAGCTTGTTGGGAACACAAAGTTTCTCTTCAGTTGCAAACGCCACTCCATACATATATATGGGGAGGTACTAGCTCCAACTCGGTTTTACAGTGAAAACTGCAGGAACTTCAAACCGGCACTAGGAAACAGACTGAGAAAGCAGAGTAAAAGTTTCTCCTGCAACCCGTTCCCTTTGTGCTAGATGAACGAACGTCTCTCCACATGCTCAGTTCTGAGAGAAAAGTGTGTGTGAAAGCCGTACTTCACCTAGCTTGTTGGGAACACAAAGCTTCTCTTCAGTTCCCAACTCCACTCCATACATATATATGGGGAGGTACTAGCTCCAACTCGGTTTTACAGTGAAACCTGCAGGAACTTCACACCGGCACTAGGAAACAGACTGAGAAACCAGAGTAAAAGTTTCCCTTGCAACCCTTTCCCTTTGTCCTAGATGAACGAACGTCTCTCCACATGCTCAGTTCTGAGAGATAATTGTGTGTGAAAGCCGTCCTTCACCTAGCTTGTTGGGAACAGAAAGATTCTCTTCAGTTGCAAACTCCACTCCATACATATATATGGGGAGGTACTAGCTCCAACTCGTTTTTACATTGAAAACTGCAGGAACTTCAAACCGGCACTAGGAAACAGACTGAGAAACCAGAATAAAAGTTTCACCTGCAAACCGTTCATTTTGTGCTAGATGAACGAACGTCTCTCCACATGCTCAGTTCTGAGAGATAATTGTGTGTGAAAGCCGTCCTTCACCTAGCTTGTTGTGAACAGAAAGATTCTCTTCAGTTGCAAACTCCACTCCATACATATATATGGGGAGGTACTAGCTCCAACTCGGTTTTACAGTGAAAACTGCAGGAACTTCAAACCGGCACTAGGAAACAGACTGAGAAACCAGAGTAAAAGTTTCTCCTGCAACCCATTCCCTTTGTGCTAGATGAACGAACGTCTCTCCACATGCTCAGTTCTGAGAGATAAGTGTGTGTGAAAGCCGTCCTTCACTTAGCTTGTTGGGAACACAAAGTTTCTCTTCAGTAGCAAACGCCACTCCATACATATATATGGGGTGGTACAAGCTCCAACTCGGTTTTACAGTGAAAACTGCAGGAACTTCAAACCGGCACTAGGAAACAGACTGAGAAAGCACAGTAAAAGTTTCTCCTGCAACCATTTCCCTTTGTGCTAGATGAACGAACGTCTCTCCACATGCTCAGTTCTGAGAGATAAGTGTGTGTGAAAGCCGTCCTTCACCTAGCTTGTTGGGAACACAAAGTTTCTCTTCAGTTGCAAACTCTACTCCATTCATATATATGGGGAGGTACTAGCTCCAACTCGGTTTTACAGTGAAAACTGCAGGAACTTCAAACCGGCACTAGGAAACAGACTGAGAAACCAGAGTAAAAGTTTCTCCTGCAACCCGTTCCCTTTGTGCTAGAAGAACGAACGTCTCTCCACATGCTCAGTTCTGAGAGTTAAGTGTGTGTGAAAGCCGTCCTTCACCTAGCTTGTTGGGAACACAAAGTTTCTCTTCAGTTGCAAACTCCATACCATACATATATATATGGGGAGGTACTAGCTCCAACTCGGTTTTACAGTGAAAACTGCAGGAACTTCAAACCGGCACTAGGAAACAGACTGAGAAACCAGAGTAAAAGTTTCTCCTGCAACCCGTTCCCTTTGTGCTAGATGAACGAACGTCTCTCCACATGCTCAGTTCTGAAAGATAAGTGTGTGTTAAAGCCGCCCTTCACCTAGCTTGTTGGGAACACAAAGTTTCTCTTCAGATGCAAACTCCACACCATACATATATATGGGGAGGTACTAGCTCCAACTCGGTTTTACAGTGAAAACTGCAGGAACTTCAAACCGGCACTAGGAAACAGACTGAGAAAGCAGAGTAAAAGTTTCTCCTGCAACCCGTTCCCTTTGTGCTAGATGAACGAATGTCTCTCCACATGCTGAGTTCTGAGAGATAAATGTGTGTGAAAGCCGTCCTTCACCTAGCTTGTTGGGAACACAAAGTTTCTCTTCAGTTGCAAACTCCACTCCATACATATATATGGGGAGGTACTAGCTCCAACTCGGTTTTACAGTGAAAACTGCAGGAACTTCAAACCGGCACTAGGAAACAGACTGAGAAACCAGAATAAAAGTTTCCCCTGCAAACCGTTCATTTTGTGCTAGATGAACGAACGTCTCTCCACACGCTCAGTTCTGACAGATAAGTGTGTGTGAAAACCGTCCTTCACCTTGCTTGTTGGGAACACAAAGATTCTCTTCATTTGCAAACTCCACTCCATACATATATATGGGTAAGTACTAGCTCCAATCGGTTTTACAGTGAAAACTGCAGGAACTTCACACCGGCACTAGGAAACAGACTGAGAAACCAGAGTAAATTTTCTCCTGCAAACCGTTGCCTTTGTGCTAGATGAACGAACGTCTCTCCACATGCTCAGTTCTGAGAGATAAGTGTGTGAGAAAGATGTCCTTCACCAAGCTTTTTGGGAACACAAAGTTTCTCTTCAGTTGCCAACTCCACTCCATACATATATATGGGGAGGTACTAGCTCTAAATCCTTTTTACAGTGAAAACTGCAAGAACTTCAAACCGGCACTAGGAAACAGACTGAGAAACCAGAGTAAAAGTTTCTCCTGCAACCCGTTCCCTTTGTGCTAGATGAACGAACGTCTCTCCACATGCTCAGTTCTGAGAGATAAGTGTGTGTGAAAGCCGTCCTTCACCTAGCTTGTTGGGAACACAAAGATTCTCTTCAGTTGCAAACTCCACTCCATACATATATATGGTGAGGTACTAGCTCCAACTCTGTTTTACAGTGAAAACTGCAGGAACTTCAAACCGGCACTAGGAAACAGACTGAGAAACCAGAGTAAAGTTTCTACTGCAACCCGTTCCCTTTGTGCTAGATGAACGAACGTCTATCCACATGCTCATTTCTGAGAGATAATTGTGTGTGAAAGCCGTCCTTCACCTATCTTGTTGGGAACAGAAAGATTCTCTTCAGTTGCAAACTCCACTCCATACATATATATGGGGAGGTACTAGCTCCAACTCGGTTTTACAGTGAAAACTGCAGGAACTTCAAACCGGCACTAGGAAACAGACTGAGAAACCAGAGTAAAAGTTTGTCCTGCAACCCGTTCCCTTTGTGCTAGATGAACGAACGTCTCTCCACATGCTCAGTTCTGAGAGATAAGTGTGTGTGAAAACCGTCCTTCACCTAGCTTGTTGGGAACACATAGTTTCTCTTCAGTTGCAAACGCCACTCCATACATATATATGGGTAGGTACTAGCTCCAACTCGGTTTTACAGTGAAAACTGCAGGAACTTCAAACCGGCACTAGGAAACAGACTGAGAAAGCAGAGTAAAAGTTTCTCCTGCAACCCGTTCCCTTTGTGCTAGATGAACGAACGTCTCTCCACATGCTCCGTTCTGAGAGATAAGTGTGTGTGAAAGCCGTCCTTCACCTAGCTTGTTGGGAACAGAAAGTTTCTCTTCAGTTGCAAACTCCACTCCATTCATATATATGGGGAGGTACTAACTCCAACTCGGTTTTACAGTGAAAACTGCAGGAACTTCAAACCGGCACTAGGAAACAGACTGAGAAACCAGAATAAAAGTTTCCCCTGCAAACAGTTCATTTTGTGCTAGATGAACGAACGTCTCTCCACACGCTCAGTTCTGACAGATAAGTGTGTATGAAAGCCGTCCTTCACCTAGCTTGTTGGGAACACAAAGATTCTCTTCAGTTGCAAACTCCACTCCATACATATATATGGGGAGGTACTAGCTCCAACTCTGTTTTACAGTGAAAACTGCAGGAACTTCAAACCGGCACTAGGAAACAGACTGAGAAACCAGAGTAAAAGTTTCTCCTGCAACCCATTCCCTTTGTGCTAGATGAACGAACGTCTCTCCACATGCTCAGTTCTGAGAGATAAGTGTGTGTGAAAGCCGTCCTTCACCTAGCTTGTTGGGAACACAAAGTTTCTCTTCAGTAGCAAACGCCACTCCATACATATATATGGGGTGGTACTAGCTCCAACTCGGTTTTACAGTGAAAACTGCAGGAACTTCAAACCGGCACTAGGAAACAGACTGAGAAAGCACAGTAAAAGTTTCTCCTGCAACCCGTTCCCTTTGTGCTAGATGAACGAACGTCTCTCCACATGCTCAGTTCTGAGAGATAAGTGTGTGTGAAAGCCGTCCTTCACCTAGCTTGTTGGGAACACAAAGTTTCTCTTCAGTTGCAAACTCTACTCCATTCATATATATGGGGAGGTACTAGCTCCAACTCGGTTTTACAGTGAAAACTGCAGGAACTTCAAACCGGCACTAGGAAACAGACTGAGAAAGCAGAGTAAAAGTTTCTCCTGCAACCCGTTCCCTTTGTGCTAGAAGAACGAACGTCTCTCCACATGCTCAGTTCTGAGAGTTAAGTGTGTGTGAAAGCCGTCCTTCACCTAGCTTGTTGGGAACACAAAGTTTCTCTTCAGTTGCAAACTCCATACCATACATATATATATGGGGAGGTACTAGCTCCAACTCGGTTTTACAGTGAAAACTGCAGGAACTTCAAACCGGCACTAGGAAACAGACTGAGAAACCAGAGTAAAAGTTTCCCCTGCAAACCGTTCATTTTGTGCTAGATGAACGAACGTCTCTCCACACGCTCAGTTCTGACAGATAAGTGTGTGTGAAAACCGTCCTTCACCTTGCTTGTTGGGAACACAAAGATTCTCTTCATTTGCAAACTCCACTCCATACATATATATGGGGAAGTACTAGCTCCAATCGGTTTTACAGTGAAAACTGCAGGAACTTCACACCGGCACTAGGAAACAGACTGAGAAACCAGAGTAAATTTTCTCCTGCAAACCGTTCCCTTTGTGCTAGATGAACGAACGTCTCTCCACATGCTCAGTTCTGAGAGATAAGTGTGTGAGAAAGATGTCCTTCACCAAGCTTTTTGGGAACACAAAGTTTCTCTTCAGTTGCCAACTCCACTCCATACATATATATGGGGAGGTACTAGCTCTAAATCCTTTTTACAGTGAAAACTGCAAGAACTTCAAACCGGCACTAGGAAACAGACTGAGAAACCAGAGTAAAAGTTTCTCCTGCAACCCGTTCCCTTTGTGCTAGATGAACGAACGTCTCTCCACATGCTCAGTTCTGAGAGATAAGTGTGTGTGAAAGCCGTCCTTCACCTAGCTTGTTGGGAACACAAAGATTCTCTTCAGTTGCAAACTCCACTCCATACATATATATGGTGAGGTACTAGCTCCAACTCTGTTTTACAGTGAAAACTGCAGGAACTTCAAACCGGCACTAGGAAACAGACTGAGAAACCAGAGTAAAGTTTCTACTGCAACCCGTTCCCTTTGTGCTAGATGAACGAACGTCTATCCACATGCTCATTTCTGAGAGATAATTGTGTGTGAAAGCCGTCCTTCACCTATCTTGTTGGGAACAGAAAGATTCTCTTCAGTTGAAAACTCCACTCCATACATATATATGGGGAGGTACTAGCTCCAACTCTGTTTTACAGTGAAAACTGCAGGAACTTCAAACCGGCACTAGGAAACAGACTGAGAAACCAGAGTAAAAGTTTCTCCTGCAACCCATTCCCTTTGTGCTAGATGAACGAACGTCTCTCCACATGCTCAGTTCTGAGAGATAAGTGTGTGTGAAAACCGTCCTTCACCTAGCTTGTTGGGAACACAAAGTTTCTCTTCAGTTGCAAACGCCACTCCATACATATATATGGGTAGGTACTAGCTCCAACTCGGTTTTACAGTGAAAACTGCAGGAACTTCAAACCGGCACTAGGAAACAGACTGAGAAAGCAGAGTAAAAGTTTCTCCTGCAACCCGTTCCCTTTGTGCTAGATGAACGAACGTCTCTCCACATGCTCCGTTCTGAGAGATAAGTGTGTGTGAAAGCCGTCCTTCACCTAGCTTGTTGGGAACAGAAAGTTTCTCTTCAGTTGCAAACTCCACTCCATTCATATATATGGGGAGGTACTAACTCCAACTCGGTTTTACAGTGAAAACTGCAGGAACTTCAAACCGGCACTAGGAAACAGACTGAGAAACCAGAATAAAAGTTTCCCCTGCAAACCGTTCATTTTGTGCTAGATGAACGAACGTCTCTCCACACGCTCAGTTCTGACAGATAAGTGTGTATGAAAGCCGTCCTTCACCTAGCTTGTTGGGAACACAAAGATTCTCTTCAGTTGCAAACTCCACTCCATACATATATATGGGGAGGTACTAGCTCCAACTCTGTTTTACAGTGAAAACTGCAGGAACTTCAAACCGGCACTAGGAAACAGACTGAGAAACCAGAGTAAAAGTTTCTCCTGCAACCCATTCCCTTTGTGCTAGATGAACGAACGTCTCTCCACATGCTCAGTTCTGAGAGATAAGTGTGTGTGAAAGCCGTCCTTCACCTAGCTTGTTGGGAACACAAAGTTTCTCTTCAGTAGCAAACGCCACTCCATACATATATATGGGGTTGTACTAGCTCCAACTCGGTTTTACAGTGAAAACTGCAGGAACTTCAAACCGGCACTAGGAAACAGACTGAGAAAGCACAGTAAAAGTTTCTCCTGCAACCCGTTCCCTTTGTGCTAGATGAACGAACGTCTCTCCACATGCTCAGTTCTGAGAGATAAGTGTGTGTGAAAGCCGTCCTTCACCTAGCTTGTTGGGAACACAAAGTTTCTCTTCAGTTGCAAACTCTACTCCATTCATATATATGGGGAGGTACTAGCTCCAACTCGGTTTTACAGTGAAAACTGCAGGAACTTCAAACCGGCACTAGGAAACAGACTGAGAAACCAGAGTAAAAGTTTCTCCTGCAACCCGTTCCCTTTGTGCTAGAAGAACGAACGTCTCTCCACATGCTCAGTTCTGAGAGTTAAGTGTGTGTGAAAGCCGTCCTTCACCTAGCTTGTTGGGAACACAAAGTTTCTCTTCAGTTGCAAACTCCATACCATACATATATATATGGGGAGGTACTAGCTCCAACTCGGTTTTACAGTGAAAACTGCAGGAACTTCAAACCGGCACTAGGAAACAGACTGAGAAACCAGAGTAAAAGTTTCTCCTGCAACCCGTTCCCTTTGTGCTAGATGAACGAACGTCTCTCCACATGCTCAGTTCTGACAGATAAGTGTGTGTTAAAGCCGCCCTTCACCTAGCTTGTTGGGAACACAAAGTTTCTCTTCAGATTCAAACTCCACTCCATACATATATATGGGGAGGTACTAGCTCCAACTCGGTTTTACAGTGAAAACTGCAGGAACTTCAAACCGGCACTAGGAAACAGACTGAGAAAGCAGAGTAAAAGTTTCTCCTGCAACCCGTTCCCTTTGTGCTAGATGAACGAATGTCTCTCCACATGCTCAGTTCTGAGAGATAAATGTGTGTGAAAGCCGTCCTTCACCTAGCTTGTTGGGAACACAAAGTTTCTCTTCAGTTGCAAACACCACTCCATACATATATATGGGGAGGTACTAGCTCCAACTCGGTTTTACAGTGAAAACTGCAGGAACTTCAAACCGGCACTAGGAAACAGACTGAGAAACCAGAATAAAAGTTTCCCCTGCAAACCGTTCATTTTGTGCTAGATGAACGAACGTCTCTCCACACGCTCAGTTCTGACAGATAAGTGTGTGTGAAAACCGTCCTTCACCTAGCTTGTTGGGAACACAAAGATTCTTTTCAGTTGCAAACTCCACTCCATACATATATATGGGGAGGTACTAGCTCCAACTCGGTTTTACAGTGAAAACTGCAGGAACTTCACACCGGCACTAGGAAAAAGACTGAGAAACCAGAGTAAATTTTCTCCTGCAAACCGTTCCCTTTGTGCTAGATGAACGAACGTCTCTCCACATGCTCAGTTCTGAGAGATAAGTGTGTGAGAAAGATGTCCTTCACCAAGTTTTTTGGGAACACAAAGTTTCTCTTCAGTTGCCAACTCCACTCCATACATATATATGGGGAGGTACTAGCTCTAAATCCTTTTTACAGTGAAAACTGCAAGAACTTCAAACCGGCACTAGGAAACAGACTGAGAAACCAGAGTAAAAGTTTCTCCTGCAACCCGTTCCCTTTGTGCTAGATGAAAGAACGTCTCTCCACATGCTCAGTTCTGAGAGATAAGTGTGTGTGAAAGCCGTACTTCACCTAGCTTGTTGGGAACACAAAGCTTCTCTTCAGTTCCCAACTCCACTCCATACATATATATGGGGAGGTACTAGCTCCAAATCGGTTTTACAGTGAAAACTGCAGGAACTTCACACCGGCACTAGGAAACAGACTGAGAAACCAGAGTAAAAGTTTCTCCTGCAACCCGTTCCCTTTGTCCTAGATGAACGAACGTCTCTCCACATGCTCAGTTCTGAGAGATAGTTGTGTGTGAAAGCCGTCCTTCACCTAGCTGGTTGGGAACACAAAGTTTCTCTTCAGTTGCAAACTCCACTCCATACATATATATGGGGAGGTAATAGCTCCAACTCGGTTTTACAGTGAAAACTGCAGGAACTTCAAACCGGCACTAGGAAACAGACTGAGAAACCAGAATAAAAGTTTCCCCTGCAATCCGTTCATTTTGTGCTAGATGAACGAACGTCTCTCAACACGCTCAGTTCTGACAGATAAGTGTGTATGAAAGCC
Source organism: Camelus bactrianus (assembly GCF_048773025.1). Classification (NCBI taxonomy): domain Eukaryota; kingdom Metazoa; phylum Chordata; class Mammalia; order Artiodactyla; family Camelidae; genus Camelus; species Camelus bactrianus. Next base: position 5,001,230 of record NC_133566.1, read on the forward strand.
GTCCTTCATCTAGCTTGTTGGGAACACAAAGATTCTCTTCAGTTGCAAACTCCACTCCATACATATATATGGTGAGGTACTAGCTCCAACTCTGTTTTACAGTGAAAACTGCAGGAACTTCAAACCGGCACTAGGAAACAGACTGAGAAACCAGAGTAAATTTTCTACTGCAACCCGTTCCCTTTGTGCTAGATGAACGAACGTCTATCCACATGCTCAGTTCTGAGAGATAATTGTGTGTGAAAGCCGTCCTTCACCTAGCTTGTTGGGAACAGAAAGATTCTCTTCAGTTGCAAACTCCACTCCATACATATATATGGGGAGGTACTAGCTCCAACTCGGTTTTACAGTGAAAACTGCAGGAACTTCAAACCGGCACTAGGAAACAGACTGAGAAACCAGAGTAAATGTTTGTCCTGCAACCCGTTCCCTTTGTGCTAGATGAACGAACGTCTCTCCACATGCTCAGTTCTGAGAGATAAGTGTGTGTGAAAGCCGTCCTTCACCTAGCTTGTTAGGAACACAAAGTTTCTCTTCAGTTGCAAACGCCACTCCATACATATATATGGGGAGGTACTAGCTCCAACTCGGTTTTACAGTGAAAACTGCAGGAACTTCAAACCGGCACTAGGAAACAGACTGAGAAAGCAGAGTAAAAGTTTCTCCTGCAACCCGTTCCCTTTGTGCTAGATGAACGAACGTCTCCCACATGCTCCGTTCTGAGAGATAAGTGTGTGTGAAAGCCGTCCTTCACCTAGCTTGTTGGGAACACAAAGTTTCTCTTCAGTTGCAAACTCCACTCCATACATATATATGGGGAGGTACTAGCTCCAACTCGGTTTTACAGTGAAAACTGCAGGAACTTCACACCGGCACTAGGAAAAAGACTGAGAAACCAGAGTAAATTTTCTCCTGCAAACCGTTCCCTTTGTGCTAGATGAACGAACGTCTCTCCACATGCTCAGTTCTGAGAGATAAGTGTGTGAGAAAGATGTCCTTCACCAAGTTTTTTGGGAACACAAAGTTTCTCTTCAGTTGCCAACTCCACTCCATACATATATATGGGGAGGTACTAGCTCTAAATCCTTTTTACAGTGAAAACTGCAAGAACTTCAAACCGGCACTAGGAAACAGACTGAGAAACCAGAGTAAAAGTTTCTCCTGCAACCCGTTCCCTTTGTGCTAGATGAAAGAACGTCTCTCCACATGCTCAGTTCTGAGAGATAAGTGTGTGTGAAAGCCGTACTTCACCTAGCTTGTTGGGAACACAAAGCTTCTCTTCAGTTCCCAACTCCACTCCATACATATATATGGGGAGGTACTAGCTCCAAATCGGTTTTACAGTGAAAACTGCAGGAACTTCACACCGGCACTAGGAAACAGACTGAGAAACCAGAGTAAAAGTTTCTCCTGCAACCCGTTCCCTTTGTCCTAGATGAACGAACGTCTCTCCACATGCTCAGTTCTGAGAGATAGTTGTGTGTGAAAGCCGTCCTTCACCTAGCTGGTTGGGAACACAAAGTTTCTCTTCAGTTGCAAACTCCACTCCATACATATATATGGGGAGGTAATAGCTCCAACTCGGTTTTACAGTGAAAACTGCAGGAACTTCAAACCGGCACTAGGAAACAGACTGAGAAACCAGAATAAAAGTTTCCCCTGCAATCCGTTCATTTTGTGCTAGATGAACGAACGTCTCTCAACACGCTCAGTTCTGACAGATAAGTGTGTATGAAAGCCGTCCTTCATCTAGCTTGTTGGGAACACAAAGATTCTCTTCAGTTGCAAACTCCACTCCATACATATATATGGTGAGGTACTAGCTCCAACTCTGTTTTACAGTGAAAACTGCAGGAACTTCAAACCGGCACTAGGAAACAGACTGAGAAACCAGAGTAAATTTTCTACTGCAACCCGTTCCCTTTGTGCTAGATGAACGAACGTCTATCCACATGCTCAGTTCTGAGAGATAATTGTGTGTGAAAGCCGTCCTTCACCTAGCTTGTTGGGAACAGAAAGATTCTCTTCAGTTGCAAACTCCACTCCATACATATATATGGGGAGGTACTAGCTCCAACTCGGTTTTACAGTGAAAACTGCAGGAACTTCAAACCGGCACTAGGAAACAGACTGAGAAACCAGAGTAAATGTTTGTCCTGCAACCCGTTCCCTTTGTGCTAGATGAACGAACGTCTCTCCACATGCTCAGTTCTGAGAGATAAGTGTGTGTGAAAGCCGTCCTTCACCTAGCTTGTTAGGAACACAAAGTTTCTCTTCAGTTGCAAACGCCACTCCATACATATATATGGGGAGGTACTAGCTCCAACTCGGTTTTACAGTGAAAACTGCAGGAACTTCAAACCGGCACTAGGAAACAGACTGAGAAAGCAGAGTAAAAGTTTCTCCTGCAACCCGTTCCCTTTGTGCTAGATGAACGAACGTCTCCCACATGCTCCGTTCTGAGAGATAAGTGTGTGTGAAAGCCGTCCTTCACCTAGCTTGTTGGGAACACAAAGTTTCTCTTCAGTTGCAAACTCCACTCCATTCATATATATGGGGAGGAACTAACTCCAACTCGGTTTTACAGTGAAAACTGCAGGAACTTCAAACCGGCACTAGGAAACAGACTGAGAAACCAGAATAAAAGTTTCCCCTGCAAACCGTTCATTTTGTGCTAGATGAACGAACGTCTCTCCACACGCTCAGTTCTGACAGATTAGTGTGTATGAAAGCCGTCCTTCACCTAGCTTGTTGGGAACACAAAGTTTCTCTTCAGTTGCAAACGCCACTCCATACATATATATGGGGAGGTACTAGCTCCAACTCGGTTTTACAGTGAAAACTGCAGGAAATTCAAACCGGCACTAGGAAACAGACTGAGAAAGCAGAGTAAAAGTTTCTCCTGCAACCCGTTCCCTTTGTGCTAGATGAACGAACGTCTCTCCACATGCTCCGTTCTGAGAGATAAGTGTGTGTGAAAGCCGTCCTTCACCTAGCTTGTTGGGAACACAAAGTTTCTCTTCAGTTGCAAACTCCACTCCATTCATATATATGGGGAGGTACTAGCTCCAACTCGGTTTTACAGTGAAAACTGCAGGAAATTCAAACCGGCACTAGGAAACAGACTGAGAAAGCAGAGTAAAAGTTTCACCTGCAACCCGTTCCCTTTGTGCTAGATGAACGAACGTCTCTCCACATGCTCAGTTCTGAGAGATAATTGTGTGTGAAAGCCGTCCTTCACCTAGCTTGTTGGGAACACAAAGTTTCTCTTCAGTTGCAAACCCCATACCATACATATATATATGGGTAGGTACTAGCTCCAACTCGGTTTTACAGTGAAAACTGCAGGAACTTCAAACCGGCACTAGGAAACAGACTGAGAAACCAGAGTAAAATTTCTCCTGCAACCCGTTCCCTTTGTGCTAGATGAACGAACGTCTCTCCACATGCTCAGTTCTGACAGATAAGTGTGTGTTAAAGCCGTCCTTCACCTAGCTTGTTGGGAACACAAAGTTTCTCTTCAGTTCCCAACCCCACTCCATACATATATATGGGGAGGTACTAGCTCCAACTCGGTTTTACAGTGAAAACTGCAGGAACATCAAACCGGCACTAGAAATCAGACTGAGAAACCAGAGTAAAAGTTTCTCCTGCAACCCGTTCCCTTTGTGCTAGATGAACGAACGTCTCTCCACATGCTCAGTTCTGAGAGATAAATATGTGTGAAAGCCGTCCTTCACCTAGCTTGTAGGGAACACAATGTTTCTCTTCAGTTGCAAACTCCACTAAATACATATATATGGGGAGGTACGATCTCCAACTCGGTTTTACAGTGAAAATTGCAGGAACTTCAAACCGGCACTAGGAAACAGACTGAGAAACCAGAGTAAAAGTTTCTCCTGCAACCCGTTCCCTTTGTGGTAGATGAACGAACGTCTCTCCACATGCTCAGGTCTGAGAGATAAGTGTGTCTTGAAGCCGTCCTTCACCTAGCTTGTTGGGAACACAAAGTTTCCCTTCAGATGCAAACTCCACTCCATACATATATATGGGGAGGTACTAGCTCCAACTCGGTTTTACAGTGAAAACAGCAGGAACTTCAAACCGGCACTAGGAAACAGACTGAGAAACCAGAGTAAAAGTTTCTCCTGCAACCCGTTCCCTTTGTGCTAGATGAACGAACGTCTCTCCACATGCTCAGTTCTGAGAGATAAGTGTTTGTGAAAGCCGTCCTTCACCTAGCTTGTTGGGAACACAAAGATTCTCTTCAGCTGCAAACTCCACTCCATACATATACATGTTTAGGTACTATCTCCAACTCGGTTTTACAGTGAAAACTGCAGGAACTTCAAACCGGCACTAGGAAACAGACTGAGAAACCAGAGCAAAAGTTTCTCCTGCAACCCGTTCATTTTGTGCTAGATGAACGAACGTCTATCCACATGCTCAGTTCTGAGAGATAATTGTGTGTCAAAGCCGTCCTTCACCTAGCTTGTTGGGAACACAAAGTTTCCCTTCAGTTGCAAACTCCATACCATACATATATATATGTGGAGGTACTAGCTCCAACTCGGTTTTACAGTGAAAACTGCAGGAACTTCAAACCGGCACTAGGAATCAGACTGAGATACCAGAGTAAAAGTTTCTCCTGCAACCCGTTCCCTTTGTGCTAGATGAACGAACGTCTCTCCACATGCTCAGTTCTGACAGATAAGTGTGTGTTAAAGCCGTCCTTCACCTAGCTTGTTGGGAACACAAAGTTTCTCTTCAGTTGCAAACTCCACTCCATACATATATATGGGGAGGTACAAGCTCCAACTCGGTTTTACAGTGAAAACTGCAGAAACTTCCAACCGGCACTAGGAAACAGACTGAGAAACCAGAGTAAAATTTTCTACTGCAACCCGTTCCATTGGTGCTAGATGAACGAACGTCTATCCACATGCTCAGTTCTGAGAGATAATTGTGTGTGAAAGCCGTCCTTCACATAGCTTGTTGGGAACAGAAAGATTCCTTTCAGTTGCAAACTCCACTCCATACATATATATGGGGAGGTACTAGCTCCAACTCGGTTTTACAGTGAAAACTGCAGGAACTTCAAACCGGCACTAGGAAACAGACTGAGAAACCAGAGTAAAAGTTTCTCCTGCAACCCTTTCCCTTTGTGCTAGATGAACGAACGTCTCTCCACATGCTCAGTTCTGAGAGATAAGTGTGTGTGAAAGCCATCCTTCACCTAGCTTGTTGGGAACACAAAGTTTCTCTTCAGTTCCCAACTCCACTCCATACATATATATGGGGAGGTACTAGCTCCAACTCGATTTTACAGTGAAAACTGCAGGAACTTCAAACCGGCACTAGGAAACAGACTGAGAAACCAGAGTAAAAGTTTCTCCTGAAACCCGTTCCTTTTGTGCTAGATGAACGAACGTCTCTCCACATGCTCAGTTCTGAGAGATAAGTGTGTGTGAAAGATGTCCTTCACCAAGCTTTTTGGGAACACAAAGTTTCTCTTCAGTTGCCAACTCCACTCCATACATATATATGGGGTTGTACTAGCTCCAAATCCTTTTTACAGTGAACTGCAGGAACTTCTAAACCGGCACTAGGAAACAGACTGAGAAACCATAGCAAAAGTTTCACCTGCAACCCGTTCCCTTTGTGCTAGATGAACGAACGTCTCTCCACATGCTCAATTCTGAGAGATAATTGTGTGTGAAAGCCGTCCTTCACCTAGCTTCTTGGGAACACAAAGTTTCTCTTCAGTTTCAAACTCCAATCCATACATATATATGTGGAGGTACTAGCTCTAACTCGGTTTTACAGTGAAAAATGCAGGAAGTTCAAACCGGCACTAGGAAACAGACTGAGAAACCAGAGAAAAATTTTCTACTGCAACCCGTTCCATTGGTGCTAGATGAACGAACGTCTATCCACATGCTCAGTTCTGAGAGATAATTGTGTGTGAAAGCCGCCTTCACATAGCTTGTTGGGAAAAGAAAGATTCTCTTCAGTTGCAAACTCCACTCCATACATATATATGGGTAGGTACTAGCTCCAACTCGGTTTTACAGTGAAAACTGCAGGAACTTCAAACCGGCACTAGGAAACAGACTGAGAAACCAGAGTAAAAATTTATCCTGCAACCCTTTCCCTTTGTGCTAGATGAACGAACGTCTCTCCACATGCTCAGTTCTGAGAGATAAGTGTGTGTGAAAGCCATCCTTCACCTAGCTTGTTGGGAACACAAAGTTTCTCTTCAGTTGCAAATTCCACTCCATACATATATATGGGGAGGTACTAGCTCCAACTCGGTTTTACAGTGAAAACTGCAGGAACTTCTAACCGGCACTAGGAAACAGACTGAGGAACCAGAGTAAAAGTTTATACTGCAACCCGTTCCCTTTGTGCTAGATGAACGAACGTCTCTCCACATGCTCAGTTCTGAGAGATAAGTGTGTGTGGAAGCCGTCCTTCACCTAGCTTGTTGGGAACACAAAGTTTCTCTTCAGATGCAAACTCCACTCCATACATATATATGGGCAGGTACTAGCTCCAAATCGGTTTTACAGTGAAAACTGCAGGAACTTCAAACCAGCACTAGGAAACAGACTGAGAAACCAGAGTTAAAGTTTCTCCTGCAACCCGTTCCCTTTGTGCTAGATGAACGAACGTCTCTCCACATGCTCAGTTCTGAGAGATAAGTGTGTGTGAAAGCCGTCCGTCACCTAGCTTGTTGGGAACACAAAGTTTCTCTTCAGTTGCAAACTCCACTCCATACATATATATGGAGAGTTACAAGCTCCAACTTGGTTTTACAGTGAAAACTGCAGGAACTTCAAACCAGCCCTAGGAAACAGACTGAGAAACCAGAGTAAAAGTTTCTCCTGCAAACCGTTCCCTTTGTGCTAGATGAACGAACTTCTCTCCACATGCTCAGTTCTGAGAGATAAGTGTGTGTGAAAGCCGTCCTTCATCTAGCTTGTTGGGAACACAAAGTTTCTCTTCAGTTGCAAACTCCACTCCATACATATATATGGGGAGGTACTATCTCCAACTCGGTTTTACAGTGAAAACTGCAGGAACATCAATCCGGCACTAGGAAACAGACTGAGAAACCAGAGTAAAAGTTTCTCCTGCAATCCGTTCCCTTTGTGCTAGATGAACGAACGTCTCTCCACATGTTCAGTTCTGATAGATAAGTGTGTGTGAAAGCCGTCCTTCACCTAGCTTGTTGGGAACACAAAGTTTCTCTTCAGTTGCAAACTCCACTCCATACATATATATGGGGAGGTACTAGCTCCAACTCGGTTTTACAGTGAAAACTGCAGGAACTTCAAACCGGCACTAGGAAACAGACTGAGAAACCAGAGTAAAAGTTTCTCCTGCAACCCTTTCCCTTTGTGCTAGATGAACGAACGTCTCTCCACATGCTCAGTTCTGAGAGATAAGTGTGTGTGAAAGCCATCCTTCACCTAGCTTGTTGGGAACACAAAGTTTCTCTTCAGTTCCCAACTCCACTCCATACATATATATGGGGAGGTACTAGCTCCAACTCGATTTTACAGTGAAAACTGCAGGAACTTCAAACCGGCACTAGGAAACAGACTGAGAAACCAGAGTAAAAGTTTCTCCTGAAACCCGTTCCTTTTGTGCTAGATGAACGAACGTCTCTCCACATGCTCAGTTCTGAGAGATAAGTGTGTGTGAAAGATGTCCTTCACCAAGCTTTTTGGGAACACAAAGTTTCTCTTCAGGTGCCAACTCCACTCCATACATATATATGGGGTTGTACTAGCTCCAAATCCTTTTTACAGTGAACTGCAGGAACTTCTAAACCGGCACTAGGAAACAGACTGAGAAACCAGAGCAAAAGTTTCACCTGCAACCCGTTCCCTTTGTGCTAGATGAACGAACGTCTCTCCACATGCTCAATTCTGAGAGATAATTGTGTGTGAAAGCCGTCCTTCACCTAGCTTCTTGGGAACACAAAGTTTCTCTTCAGTTTCAAACTCCAATCCATACATATATATGTGGAGGTACTAGCTCTAACTCGGTTTTACAGTGAAAAATGCAGGAAGTTCAAACCGGCACTAGGAAACAGACTGAGAAACCAGAGAAAAATTTTCTACTGCAACCCGTTCCATTGGTGCTAGATGAACGAACGTCTATCCACATGCTCAGTTCTGAGAGATAATTGTGTGTGAAAGCCGCCTTCACATAGCTTGTTGGGAAAAGAAAGATTCTCTTCAGTTGCAAACTCCACTCCATACATATATATGGGTAGGTACTAGCTCCAACTCGGTTTTACAGTGAAAACTGCAGGAACTTCAAACCGGCACTAGGAAACAGACTGAGAAACCAGAGTAAAAATTTATCCTGCAACCCTTTCCCTTTGTGCTAGATGAACGAACGTCTCTCCACATGCTCAGTTCTGAGAGATAAGTGTGTGTGAAAGCCATCCTTCACCTAGCTTGTTGGGAACACAAAGTTTCTCTTCAGTTGCAAATTCCACTCCATACATATATATGGGGAGGTACTAGCTCCAACTCGGTTTTACAGTGAAAACTGCAGGAACTTCTAACCGGCACTAGGAAACAGACTGAGGAACCAGAGTAAAAGTTTATACTGCAACCCGTTCCCTTTGTGCTAGATGAACGAACGTCTCTCCACATGCTCAGTTCTGAGAGATAAGTGTGTGTGGAAGCCGTCCTTCACCTAGCTTGTTGGGAACACAAAGTTTCTCTTCAGATGCAAACTCCACTCCATACATATATATGGGCAGGTACTAGCTCCAAATCGGTTTTACAGTGAAAACTGCAGGAACTTCAAACCAGCACTAGGAAACAGACTGAGAAACCAGAGTTAAAGTTTCTCCTGCAACCCGTTCCCTTTGTGCTAGATGAACGAACGTCTCTCCACATGCTCAGTTCTGAGAGATAAGTGTGTGTGAAAGCCGTCCGTCACCTAGCTTGTTGGGAACACAAAGTTTCTCTTCAGTTGCAAACTCCACTCCATACATATATATGGAGAGTTACAAGCTCCAACTTGGTTTTACAGTGAAAACTGCAGGAACTTCAAACCAGCCCTAGGAAACAGACTGAGAAACCAGAGTAAAAGTTTCTCCTGCAAACCGTTCCCTTTGTGCTAGATGAAAGAACTTCTCTCCACATGCTCAGTTCTGAGAGATAAGTGTGTGTGAAAGCCGTCCTTCATCTAGCTTGTTGGGAACACAAAGTTTCTCTTCAGTTGCAAACTCCACTCCATACATATATATGGGGAGGTACTATCTCCAACTCGGTTTTACAGTGAAAACTGCAGGAACATCAATCCGGCACTAGGAAACAGACTGAGAAACCAGAGTAAAAGTTTCTCCTGCAATCCGTTCCCTTTGTGCTAGATGAACGAACGTCTCTCCACATGTTCAGTTCTGATAGATAAGTGTGTGTGAAAGCCGTCCTTCACCTAGCTTGTTGGGAACACAAAGTTTCTCTTCAGTTGCAAACTCCACTCCATACATATATATGGGGAGGTACTAGCTCCAAATCCGTTTTACAGTGAAAACTGCAGGAACTTCAAACCGGCACTAGGAAACAGACTGAGACACCAGAGCAAAAGTTTCTCCTGCAACCTTTTCCCTTTGTGCTAGATGAACGAACGTCTCTCCACAATCTCAATTCTGAGAGATAAGTGTGTGTGAAAGCCGTCCTTCACCTAGCTTGTTGGGAACACAAAGTTTCTCTTCAGTTGCAAACTCCAATCTATTCATATATATGGGGAGGTACTAGCTCCAACTCGGTTTTACAGTGAAAACTGCAGGAACTTCAAACCGGCACAAGGAAACAGACTGAGAAACCAGAGTAAAAGTTTATACTGCAACCCGTTCCCTTTGTGCTAGATGAACGAACGTCTCTCCACATGCTCAGTTCTGAGAGATAAGTGTGTGTGGAAGCCGTCCTTCACCTAGCTTGTTGGGAACACAAAGTTTCTCTTCAGATGCAAACTCCACTCCATACATATATATGGGCAGGTACTAGCTCCAACTCGGTTTTACAGCGAAAACTGCAGGAACTTCAAACCGGCACTAGGAAACAGACTGAGAAACCAGAGTAAAAGTTTCTCCTGCAACCCGTTCCCTTTGTGCTAGATGAACGAACGTCTCTCCACATGCTCATTTCTGAGAGATAATTGTGTGTGAAAGCCGTCCGTCACCTAGCTTGTTGGGAACACAAAGTTTCTCTTCAGTTGCAAACTCCACTCCATACATATATATGGAGAGTTACAAGCTCCAACTCGGTTTTACAGTGAAAACTGCATGAACTTCAAACCAGCACTAGGAAACAGACTGAGAAACCAGAGTAAAATTTCTCCTGCAAACCGTTCCCTTTGTGCTACATGAACGAACTTCTCTCCACATGCCCAGTTCTGAGAGATAGTGTGTGTGAATGCCGTCCTTCATCTAGCTTGTTGGGAACACAAAGTTTCTCTTAAGTTGCAAACTCCACTCCATATATATTTATGGGGAGGTACTATCTCCAACTCGGTTTTACAGTGAAAACTGCAGGAACTTCAATCCGGCACTAGGAAACAGACTTAGAATCCAGAGTAAAAGTTACTCCTGCAATCCGTTCCTTTGTGCTAGATGAACGAACGTCTCTCCACATGTTCAGTTCTGATAAATAACTGTATGTGAAAGAAGTTCTTCACCTAACTTGTTGGGAACACAAAGTTTCTCTTCAGATGCAAACTCCACTCCATACATATATATGGGGAGGTACTAGCTCCAAATCCGTTTTGTAGTGAAAACTGCAGGAACTTCAAACCGGCACTAGGAAACAGACTGAGACACCAGAGCAAAAGTTTCTCCTGCAACCGTTTCCCTTTGTGCTAGATGAACGAACGTCTCTCCACAATCTCAATTCTGAGAGATAAGTGTGTGTGAAAGCCGTACTTCACCTAGCTTGTTGGGAACACAAAGTTTCTCTTCAGTTGCAAACTCCACTCCATACATATATATGGGGTTGTACAAGCTCCAACTCAGTTTTACAGTGAAAACTGCAGGAACTTCAAACCGGCAATAGGAAACATACTGAGAAACCAGAGTAAAAGTTGCTCGTGCAACCCGTTCCCTTTGTGCTAGATGAACGAACGTCTCTCCACATGCTCTGTTCTGAGAGATAAGTGTGTGTGAAAGCCTTACTTCACCTAGCTTGTTGGGAACACAAAATTTCTCTTCAGTTGTAAACACCACTCCATACATATATATGGGGAGGTACTAGCTCCAAACCCGTTTTATAGTGAAAACTGCAGGAACATCAAACAAGCACTAGGAAACAGACTGAGAAACCAGAGTAAAAGTTTCCCCTGCAACCCGTTCCCTTTGTGCTAGATGAACGAAAGTCTCTCCACATGCTCAGTTGTGAGAGATAAGTGTGTGTGAAAGCCGTCCTTCAACTAGCTTGTTGGGAACACAAAGTTTCTCTTCAGTTGCAAACTCCACTCCATACATATATATGGGGTGGTACTAGCTCCAATTCGGTTTTACAGTGAAAACTGCAGGAACATGAAACCGGCACCAGGAAACAGACTGTGAAACCAGAGTAAAGTTTCTCCTACAACCCGTTCCAATTGTGCTATATGAACGAACGTCTCTCCACATGCTCAGTTCTGAGAGATAATTGTGTGTGAAAGCCGTCCTTCACTTAGCTTGTTGGGAACAGAAAGATTCTCTTCAGTTGCAAACTCCACTCTATACATATATATGGGGAGGTACTAGCTCCAACTCGGTTTTACAGTGAAACTGCAGGAACTTAAAACCGGCACTAGGAAACAGACTGAGAAACCAGAGTAAAAGTTTCTCCAGCAACCCGTTCTCTTTTTGTTAGATGAACGAACGTCTCTCCACATGCTCAGTTCTGAGAGATAATTGTGTGTGAAGCCGTCCTTCACCTAGCTTGTTGGGAACAGAAAGATTCTCTTCAGTTGCAAACTCCACTCCATACATATATATGGGGAGGTACTAGCTCCAACTCGGTTTTACAGTGAAAACTGCAGGAACTTCAAACCGGCACTAGGAAACAGACTGAGAAACCAGAGTAAAAGTTTCTCCTGCAACCCGTTCCCTTTGTGCAAGATGAACGAACGTCTCTCCACATGCTCAGTTCTGAGAGATAAGTGTGTGTGAAAGATGTCCTTCACCAAGCTTTTTGGGAACACAAAGTTTCTCTTCAGTTGCAAACTCCACTCCATACATATATGTGGGGATGTACTAGCTCCAACCAGGTTTTACAGTGAAACCTGCAGGAATTTCAAACCGGCACTTGGAAACAGAATGAGAAACCAGAGAAAAAGTTTCTCCTGCAACCCGTTCCCTTTGAGCTAGATGAACGAACGTTTCTCAACATGCTCAGTTCTGAGAGATAAGTGTGTGTGAAAGCCGTCCTTCAACTAGCTTGTTGGGAACACAAAGTTTCTCTTCAGTTGCAAACTCCACTCCATACATATATATGGGGAGGTACTAGCACCAATTCGGTTTTACAGTGAAAACTGCAGGAACTTCAAACCGGCACAAGGAAACAGACTGAGAAACCAGAGTAAAAGTTTATACTGCACCCGTTCCCTTTGTGCTAGATGAACGAACGTCTCTCCACATGCTCAGTTCTGAGAGATAAGTGTGTGTGGAAGCCGTCCTTCACCTAGCTTGTTGGGAACACAAAGTTTCTCTTCAGATGCAAACTCCACTCCATACATATATATGGGCAGGTACTAGCTCCAACTCGGTTTTACAGCGAAAACTGCAGGAACTTCAAACCGGCACTAGGAAACAGACTGAGAAACCAGAGTAAAAGTTTCTCCTGCAACCCGTTCCCTTTGTGCTAGATGAACGAACGTCTCTCCACATGCTCAGTTCTGATAGATAAGTGTGTGTGAAAGCCGTCCTTCACCTAGCTTGTTGGGAACACAAAGTTTCTCTTCAGTTGCAAACTCCACTCCATACATATACATGGGGTGGTACTAGCTCCAAATCTTTTTTACAGTGAAAACTGCAGGAACTTCAAACCAGCACTAGGAAACAGACTGAGAAAGCAGAGTAAAAATTTCCCTGCAACCCGTTCCCTTTTTACTAGATGAACGAACGCCTTCCACAAGCTCAATTCTGAGAGATAAGTGTGTTTGACAGCCGTCCTTCACCTAGCTTGTTGGGAACACAAAGTTTCTCTTCAGTTGCAGACTCCAATCCATACATATATATGGGGAAGTACTAGCTCCAACCCGGTTTTACATTGAAAACTGCAGGAACTTCAACCCGGAACTTGGAAACAGACTTAGAAACCAGAGAAAAAGTTTCCCCTGCAACCAGTTCCCTTTGTGCTAGATGAACGAACGTCTCTCCACATGCTCAGTTCTGAGAGAGAAGGGTGTGTGAAAGCCTTACTTCACCTAGCTTGTTGGGAACACAAAGTTTCTCTTCAGTTGCAAACTCCACTAAATACATATATATGGAGAGTTACAAGCTCCAACTTGGTTTTACAGTGAAAACTGCAGGAAATTCAAACCGGCACTTGGAAACAGACTGAGAAACCAGAGTAAAAGTTTCTCCTGCAAACCGTTCCCTTTGTGCTAGATGAACGAACTTCTCTCCACATGCTCAGTTCTGAGACATAACTGTGTGTGAAAGCCGTCCTTCATCTAGCTTGTTGGGAACACAAAGTTTCTCTTCAGTTGCAAACTCCACTCCATACATATATATGGGGAGGTACAAGCTCCAACTCGATTTTACAGTGAAAACTGCAGGAACTTCAAAACCGCACTAGGAAACAGACAGAGAAACCAGAGAAAAAGTTTCTCCTGCAACCCGTTCCCTTTGTGCTAGATGAACGAACGTCTCTCCATATGCTCAGTTCTGAGAGATAAGTGTGTGTGAAAGAAGTTCTTCACTTAACTTGTTGGGAACACAAAGTTTCTCTTCAGATGCAAACTCCACTCCATAAATATATATGGGGAGGTACTAGCTCCAAATCCGTTTTACAGTGAAAACTGCAGGAACTTCAAACCGGCACTAGGAAACAGACTGAGACACCAGAGCAAAAGTTTCTCCTGCAACCGTTTCCCTTTGTGCTAGATGAACGAACGTCTCTCCACAATCTCAATTCTGAGAGATAAGTGTGTGTGAAAGCCGTCCTTCACCTAGCTTGTTGGGAACACAAAGTTTCTCTTCAGTTGCAAACTCCACTCCATACATATGTATGGGGAGGTACAAGCTCCAACTCAGTTTTACACTGAAAACTGCAGGAACTTCAAACCGGCAATAGGAAACAGACTGAGAAACCAGAGAAAAGTTTCTCCTGCAACCCGTTCCCTTTGTGCTAGATGAACGAACGTCTCTCCACTTGCTCAGTTCTGAGAGATAAGGGTGTGTGAAAGCCTTCCTTCACCTAGCTTGTTGGGAACACAAAATTTCTCTTCAGTTGTAAACTCCACTCCATACATATATATGGGGAGGTACTAGCTCCAACTCGGTTTTACAGTGAAAACTGCAGGAACTTCAAACCGGCACTAGGATACAGAGAGAGAAACCAGAGTAAAAGTTTCTCCTGCAACCCGTTCCCTTTGTGCTAGATGAACGAACGTCTCTCCACATGCTCAGTTCTGAGAGATAAGTGTGTGTGAAAGCCTTACTTCACCTAGCTAGTTGGGAACACAAAATTTCTCTTCAGTTGTAAACTCCACTCCATACATATATATGGGGAGGTACTAGCTCCAACCCCGTTTTATAGTGAAAACTGCAGGAACATCAAACAGGCACTAGGAAACAGACTGAGAAACCAGAGTAAAAGTTTCCCCTTCAACCCGTTCCCTTTGTGCTAGATGAACGAAAGTCTCTCCACATGCTCAGTTGTGAGAGATAAGTGTGTGTGAAAGCCGTCCTTCAACTAGCTTGTTGGGAACACAAAGTTTCTCTTCAGTTGCAAACTCAACTCCATACATATATATGGGGTGGTATTAGCTCCAATTCGGTTTTACAGTGAAAACTGCAGGAACTTCAAACCGGCACCAGGAAACAGACTGTGAAACCAGAGTAAAGTTTCTCCTGCAACCCGTTCCATTTGTGCTAGATGAACGAACGTCTCTCCACATGCTCAGTTCTGTGAGATAATTGTGTGTGAATGCCGTCCTTCACCTAGCTTGTTGGGAACAGAAAGATTCTCTTCAGTTGCAAACTCCACTCTATATATATATATGGGGAGGTACTAGCTCCAACTTGGTTTTACAGTGAAACTGCAGGAACTTAAAACCGGCACTAGGAAACAGACTGAGAAACCAGAGTAAAAGTTTCTCCTGCAACCCGTTCTCTTTTTGTTAGATGAACGAACGTCTCTCCACATGCTCAGTTCTGAGAGATATGTGTGTGTGGAAGCCGTCCTTCACCTAGCTTGTTGGGAACACAAAGTTTCTCTTCAGTTGCAAATTCAATACCATACATATATATATGGGTAAGTACTAGCTCCAACTCGGTTTTACAGTGAAAACTGCAGGAACTTCAAACCGGCACTAGGAAACACACTGAGAAACCAGAGTAAAAGTTTCTCCTGCAACCCGTTCCTTTGTGCTAGATGAACGAACGTCTCTCCACATTCTCAGTTCTGAGAGATTATTGTGTGTGAAAGCCATCCTTCCCCTAGCTTGTTGGGAACACAAAGTTTCTCTTCAGTTGCAAACTCCAATCCATACATATATATGGGGAGGTACTAGCTCTAACTCGGTTTTACAGTGAAAACTGCAGGAACTTCAAACCGGCACTAGGAAACACACTGAGAAACCAGAGTAAAGTTTCTACTGCAACCCGTTCTCTTTGTGCTAGATGAACGAACGTCTCTCCACATGCTCAGTTCTGACAGATAAGTGTGTGTTAAAGCCGTCCTTCACCTAGCTTGTTGGGAACACAAAGTTTCTCTTCAGTTGCAAACTCCACTCCATACATATATATGGGGAGGTACTAGCTCCAACTCGGTTTTACAGTGAAAACTGCAGGAACTTCAAACCGGCACTAGGAAACAGACTGAGAAACCAGAGTAAAAGTTTCTCCTGCAACCCGTTCCCTTTGTGCTAGATGAACGAACGTCTATCCACATGCTCAGTTCTGAGAGATAATTGTGTGTGAAAGCCGTCCTTCACCTAGCTTGCTGGGAACAGAAAGATTCTCTTCAGTTGCAAACTCCACTCCATACATATATATGGGTAGGTACTAGCTCCAACTCGGTTTTACAGTGAATAGTGCAGGAACTTCACCCGGCACTAGGAAACAGACTGAGAAACCAGAGTAAAAGTTTCTCCTGCAACCCGTTCCCTTTGTGCTAGATGAACGAATGTCTCTCCACATGCTCAGTTCTGAGAGATAATTGTGTGTTAAAGCCGTCCTTCACCTAGCTTGTTGGGAACACAAAGTTTCTCTTCAGTTCCCAACCCCACTCCATACATATATATGGGGAGGTAATAGCTCCAACTCGGTTTTACATTGAAAACTGCAGGAACTTCAAACTGGCACTAGGAAACAGACTGAGAAACCAGAGAAAAAGTTTCTCCTGCAACCCGTTACCTTTGTGCTAGATGAACGAACGTCTCTCCACATGCTCAGCTCTGACAGATAAGTGTGTGTTAAAGCCTTCCTACACCTAGCTTGTTGGGAACACAAAGTTTCTCTTCAGTTGCATACGCCACTCCATACATATATATGGGTAGGTACTAGCTCCTATTCGGTTTTACAGTGAAAACTGCAGGAACTTCAAACCGGCACTAGGAAACAGACTGAGAAAGCAGAGTAAAAGTTTCTCCTGCAACCCGTTCCCTTTGTGCTAGATGAACGAACGTTTCTTCACATGCTCAGTTCTGAGAGATATGTGTGTGTGAAAGCCGTACTTCACATAGCTTGTTGGGAACACAAAGTTTCTCTTCAGTTGCAAACTCCACTCTATTCATATTTATGGGGAGGTACTAGCTCCAACTCGGTTTTACAGAGAAAACTGCAGGAACTTCAAACCGGCACTAGGAAACAGACTGAGAATCCAGAGTAAAAGTTTCTCCTGCAACCCGTTCCCTTTGTGCTAGATGAACGAACGCCTTCCACAAGCTCAATTCTGAGAGATAAGTGTTTTTGAAAGCCGTCCTTCACCTAGCTTGTTGGGAACACTAAGTTTCTCTTCAGTTGCAAACTCCAATCCATACATATATATGGGGAAGTACTACCTCCAACCCGGTTTTACAGTGAAAACTGCAGGAACTTCAACCCGGAACTTGGAAACAGACTGAGAAACCAGAGAAAAAGTTTCCCCTGCAACCAGTTCCCTTTGTGCTAGATGAACGAACGTCTCTCCACATGCTCAGTTCTGAGAGAGAAGGGTGTGTGAAAGCCGTCCTTCACCTAGCTTGTTGGGAACACAAAGTTTCTCTTCAGTTGCAAACTCCACTCCATACATATATATGGAGAGTTACAAGCTCCAACTTGGTTTTACAGTGAAAACTGCAGGAAATTCAAACCGGCACTTGGAAACAGACTGAGAAACCAGAGTAAATGTTTCTCCTGCAAACCGTTCCCTTTGTGCTAGATGAACGAACGTCTCTCCATATGCTCAGTTCTGAGAGATAAGTGTGTGTGAAAGCCGTCCTTCATCTAGCTTGTTGGGAACACAAAGTTTCTCTTCAGTTGCAAACTCCACTCCATACATATATATGGGGAGGTACTATCTCCAACTCGGTTTTACAGTGAAAACTGCAGGAACTTCAATCCGGCACTAGGAAACAGACTGAGAAACCAGAGTAAAAGTTTCTCCTGCAATCCGTTCCCTTTGTGCTAGATGAACGAACGTCTCTCCACATGTTCAGTTCTGATAGATAAGTTTGTGTGAAAGCCGTCCTTCACCTAGCTTGTTGGGAACACAAAGTTTCTCTTCAGTTGCAAACTCCACTCCATACATATATATGGGGAGGTACAAGCTCCAACTCGATTTTACAGTGAAAACTGCAGGAACTTCAAACCGGCACTAGGAAACAGACAGAGAAACCAGAGTAAAAGTTTCTCCTGCAACCCGTTCCCTTTGTGCTAGATGAACGAACGTCTCTCCATATGCTCAGTTCTGAGAGATAAGTGTGTGTGAAAAAAGTTCTTCACCTAACTTGTTGGGAAAAACAAAGTTTCTCTTCAGATGCAAACTCCACTCCATACATATATATGGGGTGGTACTAGCTCCAAATCCGTTTTACAGTGAAAACTGCAGGAACTTCAAACCGGCACTAGGAAACAGACTGAGACCCCAGAGCAAAAGTTTCTCCTGCAACCTTTTCCCTTTGTGCTACATGAACGAACGTCTCTCCACAATCTCAATTCTGAGAGATAAGTGTGTGTGAAAGCCGTCCTTCACCTAGCTTGTTGGGAACACAAAGTTTCTCTTCAGTTGCAAACTCCACTCCATACATATATATGGGGAGGTACAAGCTCCAACTCAGTTTTACAGTGAAAACTGCAGGAACTTCAAACCGGCAATAGGAAACAGACTGAGAAACCAGAGTAAAAGTTTCTCCTGCAACCCGTTCCTTTTGTGCTAGATGAACGAACGTCTCTCCACATGCTCATTTCTGAGAGATAAGGGTGTGTGAAAGCCTTCCTTCACCTAGCTTGTTGGGAACAAAAAATTTCTCTTCAGTTGTAAACTCCAATCCATACATATATATGGGGAGGTACTAGCTCCAACTCGGTTTTACAGTGAAAACTGCAGGAACTTCAAACAGGCACTAGGATACAGAGAGAGAAACCAGAGTAAAAGTTTCTCCTGCAACCCGTTCCCTTTGTGCTAGATGAACGAACGTTTCTCCACATGCTCAGTTCTGAGAGATATGTGTGTGTGAAAGCCGTCCTTCACCTAGCTTGTTGGGAACACAAAGTTTCTCTTCAGTTGCAAACTCCAATCCATACATATATATGGGGAAGTACAAGCTCCAACCCGGTTTTACATTGAAAACTGCAGGAACTTCAACCCGGAACTTGGAAACAGACTTAGAAACCAAAGAAAAAGTTTCCCCTGCAACCAGTTCCCTTTGTGCTAGATGAACGAACGTCTCTCCACATGCTCAGTTCTGAGAGAGAAGGGTGTGTGAAAGCCGTCCTTCACCTAGCTTGTTGGGAACACAAAGTTTCTCTTCAGTTGCAAACTCCACTCCATACATATATATGGAGAGTTACAAGCTCCAACTTGGTTTTACAGTGAAAACTGCAGGAAATTCAAACCGGCACTTGGAAACAGACTGAGAAACCAGAGTAAAACTTTCTCCTGCAAACCGTTCCCTTTGTGCTAGATGAACGAACTTCTATCCACATGCTCAGTTCTGAGACATAAGTGTGTGTGAAAGCCGTCCTTCATCTAGCTTGTTGGGAACACAAAGTTTCTCTTCAGTTGCAAATTCCACTCCATACATATATATGGGGAGGTACAATCTCCAACTCGGTTTTACAGTGAAAACTGCAGGAACTTCAATCCGGCACTAGGAAACAGACTGAGAAACCAGAGTAAAAGTTTCTCCTGCAACCCGTTCCCTTTGTGCTAGATGAACGAACGTCTCTCCACATGTTCAGTTCTGATAGATAAGTGTGTGTGAAAGCCATCCTTCACCTAGCTTGTTGGGAACACAAAGTTTCTCTTCAGTTGCAAACTCCACTCCATACATATATATGGGGAGGTACAAGCTCCAACTCGATTTTAGAGTGAAAACTGCAGGAACTTCAAAACGGCACTAGGAAACAGACAGACAAACCAGAGAAAAAGTTTCTCCTGCAACCCGTTCCCTTTGTGCTAGATGAACGAACGTCTCTCCATATGCTCAGTTCTGAGAGATAAGTGTGTGTGAAAGAAGTTCTTCACTTAACTTGTTGGGAACACAAAGTTTCTCTTCAGATGCAAACTCCACTCCATACATATATATGGGGAGGTACTAGCTCCAAATCCGTTTTACAGTGAAAACTGCAGGAACTTCAAACCGGCACTAGGAAACAGACTGAGACACCAGAGCAAAAGTTTCTCCTGCAACCGTTTCCCTTTGTGCTAGATGAACGAACGTCTCTCCACAATCTCAATTCTGAGAGATAAGTGTGTGTGAAAGCCGTCCTTCACCTAGCTTGTTGGGAACACAAAGTTTCTCTTCAGTTGCAAACTCCACTCCATACATATGTATGGGGAGGTACAAGCTCCAACTCAGTTTTACACTGAAAACTGCAGGAACTTCAAACCGGCAATAGGAAACAGACTGAGAAACCAGAGAAAAAGTTTCTCCTGCAACCCGTTCCCTTTGTGCTAGATGAACGAACGTCTCTCCACTTGCTCAGTTCTGAGAGATAAGGGTGTGTGAAAGCCTTCCTTCACCTAGCTTGTTGGGAACACAAAATTTCTCTTCAGTTGTAAACTCCACTCCATACATATATATGGGGAGGTACTAGCTCCAACTCGGTTTTACAGTGAAAACTGCAGGAACTTCAAACCGGCACTAGGATACAGAGAGAGAAACCAGAGTAAAAGTTTCTCCTGCAACCCGTTCCCTTTGTGCTAGATGAACCAACGTCTCTCCACATGCTCAGTTCTGAGAGATAAGTGTGTGTGTAAGCCTTACTTCACCTAGCTAGTTGGGAACACAAAATTTCTCTTCAGTTGTAAACTCCACTCCATACATATATATGGGGAGGTACTAGCTCCAACCCCGTTTTATAGTGAAAACTGCAGGAACATCAAACAGGCACTAGGAAACAGACTGAGAAACCAGAGTAAAAGTTTCCCCTTCAACCCGTTCCCTTTGTGCTAGATGAACGAAAGTCTCTCCACATGCTCAGTTGTGAGAGATAAGTGTGTGTGAAAGCCGTCCTTCAACTAGCTTGTTGGGAACACAAAGTTTCTCTTCAGTTGCAAACTCAACTCCATACATATATATGGGGTGGTATTAGCTCCAATTCGGTTTTACAGTGAAAACTGCAGGAACTTCAAACCGGCACCAGGAAACAGACTGTGAAACCAGAGTAAAGTTTCTCCTGCAACCCGTTCCATTTGTGCTAGATGAACGAACGTCTCTCCACATGCTCAGTTCTGTGAGATAATTGTGTGTGAATGCCGTCCTACACCTAGCTTGTTGGGAACAGAAAGATTCTCTTCAGTTGCAAACTCCACTCTATATATATATATGGGGAGGTACTAGCTCCAACTCGGTTTTACAGTGAAAACAGCAGGAACTTCAAACCGGCACTAGGAAACAGACTGAGAAACCAGATTAAAAGTTTCTCCTGCAACCCGTTCCTTTGTGCTAGATGAACGAACGTCTCTCCACATTCTCAGTTCTGAGAGATTATTGTGTGTGAAAGCCATCCTTCCCCTAGCTTGTTGGGAACACAAAGTTTCTCTTCAGTTGCAAACTCCAATCCATACATATATATGGGGAGGTACTAGCTCTAACTCGGTTTTACAGTGAAAACTGCAGGAACTTCAAACCGGCACTAGGAAACACACTGAGAAACCAGAGTAAAGTTTCTACTGCAACCCGTTCCCTTTGTGCTAGATGAACGAACGTCTCTCCACATGCTCAGTTCTGACAGATAAGTGTGTGTTAAAGCCGTCCTTCACCTAGCTTGTTGGGAACACAAAGTTTCTCTTCAGTTGCAAACTCCACTCCATACATATATATGGGGAGGTACTAGCTCCAACTCGGTTTTACAGTGAAAACTGCAGGAACTTCAAACCGGCACTAGGAAACAGACTGAGAAACCAGAGTAAAAGTTTCTCCTGCAACCCGTTCCCTTTGTGCTAGATGAACGAACGTCTATCCACATGCTCAGTTCTGAGAGATAATTGTGTGTGAAAGCCGTCCTTCACCTAGCTTGCTGGGAACAGAAAGATTCTCTTCAGTTGCAAACTCCACTCCATACATATATATGGGTAGGTACTAGCTCCAACTCGGTTTTACAGTGAATAGTGCAGGAACTTCACCCGGCACTAGGAAAAAGACTGAGAAACCAGAGTAAAAGTTTCTCCTGCAACCCGTTCCCTTTGTGCTAGATGAACGAATGTCTCTCCACATGCTCAGTTCTGAGAGATAAGTGTGTGTGAAAGCCGTCCTTCACCTAGCTTGTTGGGAACACAAAGTTTCTCTTCAGTTCCCAACCCCACTCCATACATATATATGGGGAGGTAATAGCTCCAACTCGGTTTTACATTGAAAACTGCAGGAACTTCAAACCGGCACTAGGAAACAGACTGAGAAACCAGAGAAAAAGTTTCTCCTGCAACCAGTTACCTTTGTGCTAGATGAACGAACGTCTCTCCACATGCTCAGCTCTGACAGATAAGTGTGTGTTAAAGCCTTCCTACACCTAGCTTGTTGGGAACACAAAGTTTCTCTTCAGTTGCATACGCCACTCCATACATATATATGGGTAGGTACTAGCTCCTATTCGGTTTTACAGTGAAAACTGCAGGAACTTCAAACCGGCACTAGGAAACAGACTGAGAAAGCAGAGTAAAAGTTTCTCCTGCAACCCGTTCCCTTTGTGCTAGATGAACGAACGTTTCTTCACATGCTCAGTTCTGAGAGATATGTGTGTGTGAAAGCCGTACTTCACATAGCTTGTTGGGAACACAAAGTTTCTCTTCAGTTGCAAACTCCACTCCATACATATGTATGGGGAGGTACAAGCTCCAACTCAGTTTTACACTGAAAACTGCAGGAACTTCAAACCGGCAATAGGAAACAGACTGAGAAACCAGAGAAAAAGTTTCTCCTGCAACCCGTTCCCTTTGTGCTAGATGAACGAACGTCTCTCCACTTGCTCAGTTCTGAGAGATAAGGGTGTGTGAAAGCCTTCCTTCACCTAGCTTGTTGGGAACACAAAATTTCTCTTCAGTTGTAAACTCCACTCCATACATATATATGGGGAGGTACTAGCTCCAACTCGGTTTTACAGTGAAAACTGCAGGAACTTCAAACCGGCACTAGGATACAGAGAGAGAAACCAGAGTAAAAGTTTCTCCTGCAACCCGTTCCCTTTGTGCTAGATGAACCAACGTCTCTCCACATGCTCAGTTCTGAGAGATAAGTGTGTGTGTAAGCCTTACTTCACCTAGCTAGTTGGGAACACAAAATTTCTCTTCAGTTGTAAACTCCACTCCATACATATATATGGGGAGGTACTAGCTCCAACCCCGTTTTATAGTGAAAACTGCAGGAACATCAAACAGGCACTAGGAAACAGACTGAGAAACCAGAGTAAAAGTTTCCCCTTCAACCCGTTCCCTTTGTGCTAGATGAACGAAAGTCTCTCCACATGCTCAGTTGTGAGAGATAAGTGTGTGTGAAAGCCGTCCTTCAACTAGCTTGTTGGGAACACAAAGTTTCTCTTCAGTTGCAAACTCAACTCCATACATATATATGGGGTGGTATTAGCTCCAATTCGGTTTTACAGTGAAAACTGCAGGAACTTCAAACCGGCACCAGGAAACAGACTGTGAAACCAGAGTAAAGTTTCTCCTGCAACCCGTTCCATTTGTGCTAGATGAACGAACGTCTCTCCACATGCTCAGTTCTGTGAGATAATTGTGTGTGAATGCCGTCCTACACCTAGCTTGTTGGGAACAGAAAGATTCTCTTCAGTTGCAAACTCCACTCTATATATATATATGGGGAGGTACTAGCTCCAACTCGGTTTTACAGTGAAAACAGCAGGAACTTCAAACCGGCACTAGGAAACAGACTGAGAAACCAGATTAAAAGTTTCTCCTGCAACCCGTTCCTTTGTGCTAGATGAACGAACGTCTCTCCACATTCTCAGTTCTGAGAGATTATTGTGTGTGAAAGCCATCCTTCCCCTAGCTTGTTGGGAACACAAAGTTTCTCTTCAGTTGCAAACTCCAATCCATACATATATATGGGGAGGTACTAGCTCTAACTCGGTTTTACAGTGAAAACTGCAGGAACTTCAAACCGGCACTAGGAAACACACTGAGAAACCAGAGTAAAGTTTCTACTGCAACCCGTTCCCTTTGTGCTAGATGAACGAACGTCTCTCCACATGCTCAGTTCTGACAGATAAGTGTGTGTTAAAGCCGTCCTTCACCTAGCTTGTTGGGAACACAAAGTTTCTCTTCAGTTGCAAACTCCACTCCATACATATATATGGGGAGGTACTAGCTCCAACTCGGTTTTACAGTGAAAACTGCAGGAACTTCAAACCGGCACTAGGAAACAGACTGAGAAACCAGAGTAAAAGTTTCTCCTGCAACCCGTTCCCTTTGTGCTAGATGAACGAACGTCTATCCACATGCTCAGTTCTGAGAGATAATTGTGTGTGAAAGCCGTCCTTCACCTAGCTTGCTGGGAACAGAAAGATTCTCTTCAGTTGCAAACTCCACTCCATACATATATATGGGTAGGTACTAGCTCCAACTCGGTTTTACAGTGAATAGTGCAGGAACTTCACCCGGCACTAGGAAAAAGACTGAGAAACCAGAGTAAAAGTTTCTCCTGCAACCCGTTCCCTTTGTGCTAGATGAACGAATGTCTCTCCACATGCTCAGTTCTGAGAGATAAGTGTGTGTGAAAGCCGTCCTTCACCTAGCTTGTTGGGAACACAAAGTTTCTCTTCAGTTCCCAACCCCACTCCATACATATATATGGGGAGGTAATAGCTCCAACTCGGTTTTACATTGAAAACTGCAGGAACTTCAAACCGGCACTAGGAAACAGACTGAGAAACCAGAGAAAAAGTTTCTCCTGCAACCAGTTACCTTTGTGCTAGATGAACGAACGTCTCTCCACATGCTCAGCTCTGACAGATAAGTGTGTGTTAAAGCCTTCCTACACCTAGCTTGTTGGGAACACAAAGTTTCTCTTCAGTTGCATACGCCACTCCATACATATATATGGGTAGGTACTAGCTCCTATTCGGTTTTACAGTGAAAACTGCAGGAACTTCAAACCGGCACTAGGAAACAGACTGAGAAAGCAGAGTAAAAGTTTCTCCTGCAACCGGTTCCCTTTGTGCTAGATGAACGAACGTTTCTTCACATGCTCAGTTCTGAGAGATATGTGTGTGTGAAAGCCGTACTTCACATAGCTTGTTGGGAACACAAAGTTTCTCTTCAGTTGCAAACTCCACTCTATTCATATTTATGGGGAGGTACTAGCTCCAACTCGGTTTTACAGAGAAAACTGCAGGAACTTCAAACCGGCACTAGGAAACAGACTGAGAATCCAGAGTAAAAGTTTCTCCTGCAACCCGTTCCCTTTGTGCTAGATGAACGAACGCCTTCCACAAGCTCAATTCTGAGAGATAAGTGTTTTTGAAAGCCGTCCTTCACCTAGCTTGTTGGGAACACTAAGTTTCTCTTCAGTTGCAAACTCCAATCCATACATATATATGGGGAAGTACTACCTCCAACCCGGTTTTACAGTGAAAACTGCAGGAACTTCAACCCGGAACTTGGAAACAGACTGAGAAACCAGAGAAAAAGTTTCCCCTGAAACCAGTTCCCTTTGTGCTAGATGAACGAACGTCTCTCCACATGCTCAGTTCTGAGAGAGAAGGGTGTGTGAAAGCCGTCCTTCACCTAGCTTGTTGGGAACACAAAGTTTCTCTTCAGTTGCAAACTCCACTCCATACATATATATGGAGAGTTACAAGCTCCAACTTGGTTTTACAGTGAAAACTGCAGGAAATTCAAACCGGCACTTGGAAACAGACTGAGAAACCAGAGTAAATGTTTCTCCTGCAAACCGTTCCTTTGTGCTAGATGAACGAACTTCTCTCCACATGCTCAGTTCTGAGAGATAAGTGTGTGTGAAAGCCGTCCTTCATCTAGCTTGTTGGGAACACAAAGTTTCTCTTCAGTTGCAAACTCCACTCCATACATATATATGGGGAGGTACTATCTCCAACTCGGTTTTACAGTGAAAACTGCAGGAACTTCAATCCGGCACTAGGAAACAGACTGAGAAACCAGAGTAAAAGTTTCTCCTGCAATCCGTTCCCTTTGTGCTAGATGAACGAACGTCTCTCCACATGTTCAGTTCTGATAGATAAGTTTGTGTGAAAGCCGTCCTTCACCTAGCTTGTTGGGAACACAAAGTTTCTCTTCAGTTGCAAACTCCACTCCATACATATATATGGGGAGGTACAAGCTCCAACTCGATTTTACAGTGAAAACTGCAGGAACTTCAAACCGGCACTAGGAAACAGACAGAGAAACCAGAGTAAAAGTTTCTCCTGCAACCCGTTCCCTTTGTGCTAGATGAACGAACGTCTCTCCATATGCTCAGTTCTGAGAGATAAGTGTGTGTGAAAATAGTTCTTCACCTAACTTGTTGGGAAAAACAAAGTTTCTCTTCAGATGCAAACTCCACTCCATACATATATATGGGGTGGTACTAGCTGAAAATCCGTTTTACAGTGAAAACTGCAGGAACTTCAAACCGGCACTAGGAAACAGACTGAGACCCCAGAGCAAAAGTTTCTCCTGCAACCTTTTCCCTTTGTGCTACATGAACGAACGTCTCTCCACAATCTCAATTCTGAGAGATAAGTGTGTGTGAAAGCCGTCCTTCACCTAGCTTGTTGGGAACACAAAGTTTCTCTTCAGTTGCAAACTCCACTCCATACATATATATGGGGAGGTACAAGCTCCAACTCAGTTTTACAGTGAAAACTGCAGGAACTTCAAACCGGCAATAGGAAACAGACTGAGAAACCAGAGTAAAAGTTTCTCCTGCAACCCGTTCCTTTTGTGCTAGATGAACGAACGTCTCTCCACATGCTCATTTCTGAGAGATAAGGGTGTGTGAAAGCCTTCCTTCACCTAGCTTGTTGGGAACAAAAAATTTCTCTTCAGTTGTAAACTCCAATCCATACATATATATGGGGAGGTACTAGCTCCAACTCGGTTTTACAGTGAAAACTGCAGGAACTTCAAACAGGCACTAGGATACAGAGAGAGAAACCAGAGTAAAAGTTTCTCCTGCAACCCGTTCCCTTTGTGCTAGATGAACGAACGTTTCTCCACATGCTCAGTTCTGAGAGATATGTGTGTGTGAAAGCCGTCCTTCACCTAGCTTGTTGGGAACACAAAGTTTCTCTTCAGTTGCAAACTCCAATCCATACATATATATGGGGAAGTACTAGCTCCAACACGGTTTTACATTGAAAACTGCAGGAACTTCAACCCGGAACTTGGAAACAGTCTTAGAAACCAAAGAAAAAGTTTCCCCTGCAACCAGTTCCCTTTGTGCTAGATGAACGAACGTCTCTCCA
This sequence comes from Camelus bactrianus, assembly GCF_048773025.1. Taxonomy (NCBI): domain Eukaryota; kingdom Metazoa; phylum Chordata; class Mammalia; order Artiodactyla; family Camelidae; genus Camelus; species Camelus bactrianus. The sequence continues at coordinate 5,028,555 of NC_133566.1, forward strand.
CATGCTCAGTTCTGAGAGAGAAGGGTGTGTGAAAGCCGTCCTTCACCTAGCTTGTTGGGAACACAAAGTTTCTCTTCAGTTGCAAACTCCACTCCATACATATATATGGAGAGTTACAAGCTCCAACTTGGTTTTACAGTGAAAACTGCAGGAAATTCAAACCGGCACTTGGAAACAGACTGAGAAACCAGAGTAAAAGTTTCTCCTGCAAACCGTTCCCTTTGTGCTAGATGAACGAACTTCTATCCACATGCTCAGTTCTGAGACATAAGTGTGTGTGAAAGCCGTCCTTCATCTAGCTTGTTGGGAACACAAAGTTTCTCTTCAGTTGCAAATTCCACTCCATACATATATATGGGGAGGTACTATCTCCAACTCGGTTTTACAGTGAAAACTGCAGGAACTTCAATCCGGCACTAGGAAACAGACTGAGAAACCAGAGTAAAAGTTTCTCCTGCAACCCGTTCCCTTTGTGCTAGATGAACGAACGTCTCTCCACATGTTCAGTTCTGATAGATAAGTGTGTGTGAAAGCCGTCCTTCACCTAGCTTGTTGGGAACACAAAGTTTCTCTTCAGTTGCAAACTCCACTCCATACATATATATGGGGAGGTACAAGCTCCAACTCGATTTTACAGTGAAAACTGCAGGAACTTCAAAACGGCACTAGGAAACAGACAGAGAAACCAGAGAAAAAGTTTCTCCTGCAACCCGTTCCCTTTGTGCTAGATGAACGAACGTCTCTCCATATGCTCAGTTCTGAGAGATAAGTGTGTGTGAAAGAAGTTCTTCACCTAACTTGTTGGGAACACAAAGTTTCTCTTCAGATGCAAACTCCACTCCATACATATATATGGGGAGGTACTAGCTCCAAATCCGTTTTACAGTGAAAACTGCAGGAACTTCAATCCGGCACTAGGAAACAGACTGAGACCCCAGAGCAAAAGTTTCTCCTGCAACCGTTTCCCTTTGTGCTAGATGAACGAACGTCTCTCCACATGCTCAGTTCTGAGAGATAAGGGTGTGTGAAAGCCTTCCTTCACCTAGCTTGTTGGGAACACAAAATTTCTCTTCAGTTGTAAACTCCACTCCATACAAATATATGGGGAGGTACTAGCTCCAACTCGGTTTTACAGTGAAAACTGCAGGAACTTCAAACCGGCACTAGGATACAGAGAGAGAAACCAGAGTAAAAGTTTCTCCTACAACCCGTTCCTTTTGTGCTAGATGAAAGAACGTCTCTCCACATGCTCAGTTCTGAGAGATAAGTGTGTGTGAAAGCCTTACTTCACCTAGCTAGTTGGTAACACAAAATTTCTCTTCAGTTGCAAACTCCACTCCATACATATATATGGGGTGGTATTAGCTCCAATTCGGTTTTACAGTGAAAACTGCAGGAACTTCAAACCGGCACCAGGAAACAGACTGTGAAACCAGAGTAAAGTTTCTCCTGCAACCCGTTCCATTTGTGCAAGATGAACGAACGTCTCTCCACATGCTCAGTTCTGAGAGATAATTGTGTGTGAATGCCGTCCTTCACCTAGCTTGTTGGGAACAGAAAGATTCTCTTCAGTTGCAAACTCCACTCTATATATATATATGGGGAGGTACTAGCTCCAACTCGGTTTTACAGTGAAACTGCAGGAACTTAAAACCGGCACTAGGAAACAGACTGAGAAACCAGAGTAAAAGTTCCTCCTGCAACCCGTTCTCTTTTTGTTAGATGAACGAACGTCTCTCCACATGCTCAGTTCTGAGAGATAAGTGTGTGTGGAAGCCGTCCTTCACCTAGCTTGTTGGGAACACAAAGTTTCTCTTCAGTTGCAAATTCAATAACATACATATATATATGGGTAGGTACTAGCTCCAACTCGGTTTTACAGTGAAAACTGCAGGAACTTCAAACAGGCACTAGGAAACACACTGAGAAACCAGAGTAAAAGTTTCTCCTGCAACCCGTTCCCTTTGTGCTAGATGAACGAACGTCTATCCACATGCTCAGTTCTGACAGATAAGTGTGTGTGAAAGCCGTCCTTCACCTAGCTTGTTGGGAACACAAAGATTCTCTTCAGTTGCAAACTCCACTCCATAAATATATATGGGCAGGTACTAGCTCCAACTCGGTTTTACAGTGAAAACTGCCGGAACTTCAAACCGGAACTAGGAAACAGACTGAGACACCAGAGCAAAAGTTTCTCCTGCACCCCTTTCCCTTTGTGCTAGATGAACGAACGTCTCTCCACATGCTGAGTTCTGAGAGATAAGTGTGTGTGAAAGCCGTCCTTCACCTAGCTTTTTGGGAACACAAAGTTTCTCTTCAGTTGCAAACTCCACTCCATACATATATATGGGGAGGTACTAGCTCCAACTCGGTTTTACAGTGAAAACTGCAGGAACTTCAAACCGGCACAAGGAAACAGACTGAGAAACCAGAGTAAAAGTTTATACTGCAACCCGTTCCCTTTGTGCTAGATGAACGAACGTCTCTCCACATGCTCAGTTCTGAGAGATAAGTGTGTGTGGAAGCCGTCCTTCACCTAGCTTGTTGGGAACACAAAGTTTCTCTTCAGATGCAAACTCCACTCCATACATATATATGGAGAGTTACAAGCTCCAACTTGGTTTTACAGTGAAATCTGCAGGAAATTCAAACCGGCACTTGGAAACAGACTGAGAAACCAGAGTAAAAGTTTCTCCTGCAACCCGTTCCCTTTGTGCTAGATGAACGAACGTCTCTCCATATGCTCAGTTCTGAGAGATAAGTGTGTGTGAAAGAAGTTCTTCACCTAACTTGTTGGGAACACAAAGTTTCTCTTCAGATGCAAACTCCACTCCATACATATATATGGAGAGGTACTAGCTCCAAATCCGTTTTACAGTGAAAACTGCAGGAACTTCAAACCGGCACTAGGAAACAGACTGAGAAACCAGAGTAAAAGTTTCTCCTGCAACCCGTTCCTTTTTTGCTAGATGAACGAACGTCTCTCCACATGCTCAGTTCTGAGAGATAAGTGTGTGTGAAAGCCTTACTTCACCTAGCTAGTTGGGAACACAAAATTTCTCTTCAGTTGTAAACTCCACTCCATACATATATATGGTGAGGTACTAGCTCCAACCCCGTTTTATAGTGAAAACTGCAGGAACATCAAACAGGCACTAGGAAACAGACTGAGAAACCAGAGTAAAAGTTTCTCCTGCAACCCGTTACCTTTGTGCTAGATGAACGAAAGTCTCTCCACATGCTCAGTTGTGAGAGATAAGTGTGTGTGAAAGCCGTCCTTCAACTAGATTGTTGGGAACACAAAGTTTCTCTTCAGTTGCAAACTCCACTCCATACATATATATGGGGTGGTACTAGCTCCAATTCGGTTTTACAGTGAAAACTGCAGGAACTTCAAACCGGCACCAGGAAACAGACAGTGAAACCAGAGTAAAGTTTCTCCTGCAACCCGTTCCATTTGTGCTAGATGAACGAACGTCTCTCCACATGCTCAGTTCTGAGAGATAATTGTGTGTGAATGCCGTCCTTCACCTTGCTTGTTGGGAAAAGAAAGATTCTCTTCAGTTGCAAACTCCACTCTATACATATATATGGGGAGGTACAAGCTCCAACTCTGTTTTACAGTGAAACTGCAGGAACTTAAAACCGGCACTAGGAAACAGACTGAGAAACCAGAGTAAAAGTTTCTCCAGCAACCCGTTCTCTTTTTGTTAGATGAACGAACGTCTCTCCACATGCTCAGTTCTGAGAGATAAGTGTGTGTGGAAGCCGTCCTTCACCTAGCTTTTTGGGAACACAAAGTTTCTCTTCAGTTGCAAACTCCACTCCATACATATATATGGGAGGTACTAACTCCAACTCGGTTTTACATTGAAAACTGCAGAAACTTCAAACCGGCACTAGGAAACATACTGAGAAATGAGAGTAAATGTTTCTCCTGCAACCCGTTCCCTTTGTGCCAGATGAACGAACGTCTCTCCACATGCTCAGTTCTGAGAGATAATTGTGTGTGAAAGCCGTCCTTCACCTAGCTTGTTGGGAACACTAAGTTTCTCTTAAGTTGCAAATTCAATACCATACATATATATATGCGAAGGTACTAGCTCCAAATCGGTTTTACAGTGAAAACTGCAGGAACTTCAAACCGGCACTAGAAAACACACTGAGAAACCAGAGTAAAAGTTTCTCCTGCAACCCGTTATCTTTGTGCTAGATGAACGAACGTCTCTCCACATGCTCAGTTCTGACAGATAATTGTGTGTTAAAGCCGTCCTTCACCTAGCTTGTTGGGAACACAAAGTTTCTCTTCAGTTGCAAATTCCAATCCATACATATATATGGGGAGGTACTAGCTCCAACTCGGTTTTACAGTGAAAACTGCAGGAACTTCAAACCGGCACTAGGGAACACACTGAGAAACCAGAGTAAAAGTTTGTACTGCAACCCGTTCCTATTGTGCTAGATGAACGAACGTCTCTCCACATTCTCAGTTCTGAGAGATTAGTGTGTGTGAAAGCCGTCCTTCACCTAGCTTGATGGGAACACAAAGTTTCTCTTCAGATGCAAACTCCACTCCATACATATATATGGGGAGGTACTAGCTCCAACTCGGTTTTACAGTGAAAACAGCAGGAACTTCAAACCGGCACTGGTAAACAGACTGAGAAACCAGAGTAAATGTTTCTCCTGCAACACATTCCTTTGTGCTAGATGAACGAACGTCTCTCCACATGCTCAGTTCTGAGAGATTATTGTGTGTGAAAGCCGTACTTCACCTAGCTTGTTGGGAACACAAAGTTTCTCTTCAGTTGCAAACTCCACTCTATTCATATTTATGGGGAGGTACTAGCTCCAACTCGGTTTTACAGTGAAAACTGCAGGAACTTCAAACCGGCACTAGGAAACAGACTGAGAATCCAGAGTAAAGGTTTCTCCTGCAACCCGTTCCCTTTGTGCTAGATGAACGAACGCCTTCCACAAGCTCAATTCTGAGAGATAAGTGTGTTTGAAAGCCGTCCTTCACCTAGCTTGTTGGGAACACAAAGTTTCTCTTCAGTTGCAAACTCCAATCCATACATATATATGGGGAAGTACTAGCTCCAACCCGGTTTTACAGTGAAAACTGCAGGAACTTCAACCCGGAACTTGGAAACAGACTGAGAAACCAGAGAAAATGTTTCCCCTGCAACCAGTTCCCTTTGTGCTAGATGAACGGACGTCTCTCCACATGCTCAGTTCTGAGAGAGAAGGGTGTGTGAAAGCCGTCCTTCACCTAGCTTGTTGGGAACACAAAGTTTCTCTTCAGTTGCAAACTCCACTCCATACATATATATGGAGAGTTACAAGCTCCAACTTGGTTTTACAGTGAACAGTGCAGGAAATTCAAACCGGCACTTGGAAACAGACTGAGAAACCAGGGTAATAGTTTCTCCTGCAAACCGTTCCCTTTGTGCTAGATGAACGAACGTCTCTCCATATGCTCAGTTCTGAGAGATAAGTGTGTGTGAAAGAAGTTCTTCACCTAACTTGTTGGAAACACAAAGTTTCTCTTCAGATGCAAACTCCACTCCATACATATATATGGGGAGGTACTAGCTCCAAATCCGTTTTACAGTGAAAACTGCAGGAACTTCAAACCGGCACTAGGAAACAGACTGAGACCCCAGATCAAAAGTTTCTCCTGCAACCGTTTCCCTTTGTGCTAGATGAACGAAAGTCTCTCCACAATCTCAATTCTGAGAGATAAGTATGTGTGAAAGCCGTCCTTCACCTAGCTTGTTGGGAACACAAAGTTTCTCTTCAGTTGCAAACTCCACTCCATACATATATATGGGGAGGTACAAGCTCCCACTCAGTTTTACAGTGAAAACTGCAGGAACTTCAAACCGGCAATAGGAAACAGACTGAGAAACCAGAGTAAAAGTTTCTCCTGCAACCCGTTCCCTTTGTGCTAGATGAACGAACGTCTCTCCACATGCTCAGTTCTGAGAGATAAGGGTGTGTGAAAGCCTTCCTTCACCTAGCTTGTTGGGAACACAAAATTTCTCTTCAGTTGTAAACTCCACTCCATACATATATATGGGGAGGTACTAGCTGCAACTCGATTTTACAGTGAAAACTGCAGGAACTTCAAACCGGTACTAGGATACAGAGAGAGAAACCAGACTAAAAGTTTCTCCTGCAACTCGTTCCTTTTGTGCTAGATGAACGAACGTCTCTCCACATGCTCAGTTCTGAGAGATAAGTTTGTGTGAAAGCCTTACTTCACCTAGCTAGTTGGGAACACAAAATTTCTCTTCAGTTGTAAACTCCACTCCATACATATATATGGTGAGGTACTAGCTCCAACACCGTTTTATAGTGAAAACTGCAGGAACATCAAACAGGCACTAGGAAACAGACTGAGAAACCAGAGTAAAAGTTTCCCCTGCAACCCGTTCCCTTTGTGCTAGATGAACGAAAGTCTCTCCACATGCTCAGTTGTGAGAGATAAGTGTGTGTGAAAGCCGTCCTTCAACTAGCTTGTTGGGAACACAAAGTTTCTCTTCAGTTGCAAACTCCACTCCATACATATATATGGGGTGGTACTAGCTCCAATTCGGTTTTACAGTGAAAACTGCAGGAACTTCAAACCGGCACCAGGAAACAGACAGTGAAACCAGAGTAAAGTTTCTCCTGCAACCCGTTCCATTTGTGCTAGATGAACGAACGTCTCTCCACATGCTCAGTTCTGAGAGATAATTGTGTGTGAATGCCGTCCTTCACCTTGCTTGTTGGGAAAAGAAAGATTCTCTTCAGTTGCAAACTCCACTCTATACATATATATGGGGAGGTACAAGCTCCAACTCTGTTTTACAGTGAAACTGCAGGAACTTAAAACCGGCACTAGGAAACAGACTGAGAAACCAGAGTAAAAGTTTCTCCAGCAACCCGTTCTCTTTTTGTTAGATGAACGAACGTCTCTCCACATGCTCAGTTCTGAGAGATAAGTGTGTGTGGAAGCCGTCCTTCACCTAGCTTTTTGGGAACACAAAGTTTCTCTTCAGTTGCAAACTCCACTCCATACATATATATGGGAGGTACTAACTCCAACTCGGTTTTACATTGAAAACTGCAGAAACTTCAAACCGGCACTAGGAAACATACTGAGAAATGAGAGTAAATGTTTCTCCTGCAACCCGTTCCCTTTGTGCCAGATGAACGAACGTCTCTCCACATGCTCAGTTCTGAGAGATAATTGTGTGTGAAAGCCGTCCTTCACCTAGCTTGTTGGGAACACTAAGTTTCTCTTAAGTTGCAAATTCAATACCATACATATATATATGCGAAGGTACTAGCTCCAAATCGGTTTTACAGTGAAAACTGCAGGAACTTCAAACCGGCACTAGAAAACACACTGAGAAACCAGAGTAAAAGTTTCTCCTGCAACCCGTTATCTTTGTGCTAGATGAACGAACGTCTCTCCACATGCTCAGTTCTGACAGATAATTGTGTGTTAAAGCCGTCCTTCACCTAGCTTGTTGGGAACACAAAGTTTCTCTTCAGTTGCAAATTCCAATCCATACATATATATGGGGAGGTACTAGCTCCAACTCGGTTTTACAGTGAAAACTGCAGGAACTTCAAACCGGCACTAGGGAACACACTGAGAAACCAGAGTAAAAGTTTGTACTGCAACCCGTTCCTATTGTGCTAGATGAACGAACGTCTCTCCACATTCTCAGTTCTGAGAGATTAGTGTGTGTGAAAGCCGTCCTTCACCTAGCTTGATGGGAACACAAAGTTTCTCTTCAGATGCAAACTCCACTCCATACATATATATGGGGAGGTACTAGCTCCAACTCGGTTTTACAGTGAAAACAGCAGGAACTTCAAACCGGCACTGGTAAACAGACTGAGAAACCAGAGTAAATGTTTCTCCTGCAACACATTCCTTTGTGCTAGATGAACGAACGTCTCTCCACATGCTCAGTTCTGAGAGATTATTGTGTGTGAAAGCCGTACTTCACCTAGCTTGTTGGGAACACAAAGTTTCTCTTCAGTTGCAAACTCCACTCTATTCATATTTATGGGGAGGTACTAGCTCCAACTCGGTTTTACAGTGAAAACTGCAGGAACTTCAAACCGGCACTAGGAAACAGACTGAGAATCCAGAGTAAAGGTTTCTCCTGCAACCCGTTCCCTTTGTGCTAGATGAACGAACGCCTTCCACAAGCTCAATTCTGAGAGATAAGTGTGTTTGAAAGCCGTCCTTCACCTAGCTTGTTGGGAACACAAAGTTTCTCTTCAGTTGCAAACTCCAATCCATACATATATATGGGGAAGTACTAGCTCCAACCCGGTTTTACAGTGAAAACTGCAGGAACTTCAACCCGGAACTTGGAAACAGACTGAGAAACCAGAGAAAATGTTTCCCCTGCAACCAGTTCCCTTTGTGCTAGATGAACGGACGTCTCTCCACATGCTCAGTTCTGAGAGAGAAGGGTGTGTGAAAGCCGTCCTTCACCTAGCTTGTTGGGAACACAAAGTTTCTCTTCAGTTGCAAACTCCACTCCATACATATATATGGAGAGTTACAAGCTCCAACTTGGTTTTACAGTGAACAGTGCAGGAAATTCAAACCGGCACTTGGAAACAGACTGAGAAACCAGGGTAATAGTTTCTCCTGCAAACCGTTCCCTTTGTGCTAGATGAACGAACGTCTCTCCATATGCTCAGTTCTGAGAGATAAGTGTGTGTGAAAGAAGTTCTTCACCTAACTTGTTGGAAACACAAAGTTTCTCTTCAGATGCAAACTCCACTCCATACATATATATGGGGAGGTACTAGCTCCAAATCCGTTTTACAGTGAAAACTGCAGGAACTTCAAACCGGCACTAGGAAACAGACTGAGACCCCAGATCAAAAGTTTCTCCTGCAACCGTTTCCCTTTGTGCTAGATGAACGAAAGTCTCTCCACAATCTCAATTCTGAGAGATAAGTATGTGTGAAAGCCGTCCTTCACCTAGCTTGTTGGGAACACAAAGTTTCTCTTCAGTTGCAAACTCCACTCCATACATATATATGGGGAGGTACAAGCTCCCACTCAGTTTTACAGTGAAAACTGCAGGAACTTCAAACCGGCAATAGGAAACAGACTGAGAAACCAGAGTAAAAGTTTCTCCTGCAACCCGTTCCCTTTGTGCTAGATGAACGAACGTCTCTCCACATGCTCAGTTCTGAGAGATAAGGGTGTGTGAAAGCCTTCCTTCACCTAGCTTGTTGGGAACACAAAATTTCTCTTCAGTTGTAAACTCCACTCCATACATATATATGGGGAGGTACTAGCTGCAACTCAATTTTACAGTGAAAACTGCAGGAACTTCAAACCGGTACTAGGATACAGAGAGAGAAACCAGACTAAAAGTTTCTCCTGCAACTCGTTCCTTTTGTGCTAGATGAACGAACGTCTCTCCACATGCTCAGTTCTGAGAGATAAGTTTGTGTGAAAGCCTTACTTCACCTAGCTAGTTGGGAACACAAAATTTCTCTTCAGTTGTAAACTCCACTCCATACATATATATGGTGAGGTACTAGCTCCAACACCGTTTTATAGTGAAAACTGCAGGAACATCAAACAGGCACTAGGAAACAGACTGAGAAACCAGAGTAAAAGTTTCCCCTGCAACCCGTTCCCTTTGTGCTAGATGAACGAAAGTCTCTCCACATGCTCAGTTGTGAGAGATAAGTGTGTGTGAAAGCCGTCCTTCAACTAGCTTGTTGGGAACACAAAGTTTCTCTTCAGTTGCAAACTCCACTCCATACATATATATGGGGTGGTACTAGCTCCAATTCGGTTTTACAGTGAAAACTGCAGGAACTTCAAACCGGCACCAGGAAACAGACTGTGAAACCAGAGTAAAGTTTCTCCTGCAACCCGTTCCATTTGTGCTAGATGAACGAACGTCTCTCCACATGCTCAGTTCTGAGAGATAATTGTGTGTGAATGCCGTCCTTCACCTAGCTTGTTGGGAACAGAAAGATTCTCTTCAGTTGCAAACTCCACTCTATACATATATATGGGGAGGTACTAGCTCCAACTCGGTTTTACATTGAAACTGCAGGAACTTAAAACCGGCACTAGGAAACAGACTGAGAAACCAGAGTAAAAGTTTCTCCAGCAACCCGTTCTCTTTTTGTTAGATGAACGAACGTCTCTCCACATGCTCAGTTCTGAGAGATAAGTGTGTGTGGAAGCCGTCCTTCAACTAGCTTTTTGGGAACACAAAGTTTCTCTTCAGTTGCAAACTCCACTCCATACATATATATGGGAGGTACTAACTCCAATTCGGTTTTACAGTGAAAACTGCAGAAACTTCAAACCGGCACTAGGAAACATACTGAGAAATGAGAGTAAATGTTTCTCCTGCAACCCGTTCCCTTTGTGCTAGAAGAACGAACGTCTCTCCACATGCTCAGTTCTGAGAGATAATTGTGTGTGAAAGCCGTCCTTCACCTAGCTTGTTGGGAACACAAAGATTCTCTTAAGTTGCAAATTCAATACCATACATATATATATGGGTAGGTACTAGATCCAACTCGGTTTTACAGTGAAAACTGCAGGAACTTCAAACCGGCACTAGGAAACACACTGAGAAACCAGAGTAAAAGTTTCTACTGCAACCCGTTCCCTTTGTGCTAGATGAACGAACGTCTCTCCACATGCTCAGTTCTGAGAGATTAGTGTGTGTGAAAGCCGTCCTTCACCTAGCTTGTTGGGAACACAAAGTTTCTCTTCAGAAGCAAACTCCACTCCATACATATATATGGGGAGGTACTAGCTCCAACTCGGTTTTACAGTGAAAACAGCAGGAACTTCAAACCGGCACTGGTAAACAGACTGAGAAACCAGAGTAAAAGTTTCTCCTGCAACCCGTTCCTTTGTGCTAGATGAACGAACGTCTCTCCACATTCTCAGTTCTGAGAGATTATTGTGTGTGAAAGCCGTCCTTCACCTAGCTTGTTGGGAACACAAAGTTTCTCTTCAGTTGCAAACACCAATCCATACATATATATGGGGAGGTACTAGCTCTAACACGGTTTTACAGTGAAAACTGCAGGAACTTCAAACCGGCACTAGGAAACACACTGAGAAACCAGAGTAAATGTTTCTACTGCAACCCATTCCCTTTGTGCTAGATGAACGAACGTCTCTCCACATGCTCAGTTCTGACAGATAAGTGTGTGTTAAAGCCGTCCTTCACCTAGCTTGTTGGGAACACAAAGTTTCTCTTCAGTTGCAAACTCCACTCCATACATATATATGGGGAGGTACTAGCTCCAACTCGGTTTTACAGTGAAAACTGCAGGAACTTCAAACCGGCACTAGGAAACAGACTGAGAAACCAGAGTAAAATTTTCTCCTGCAACCCGTTCCCTTTGTGCTAGATGAACGAACGTCAATCCACATGCTCAGTTCTGAGAGATAAGTGTGTGTGAAAGCCGTCCTTCAACTAGCTTGCTGGGAACAGAAAGATTCTCTTCAGTTGCAAACTCCACTCCATACATATATATGGGGAGGTACTAGCTCCAACTCGGTTTTACAGTGAAAACTGCAGGAACTTCAAACCGGCACTAGGAAACAGACTGAGAAACCAGAGTAAAAGTTTCTCCTGCAACCCGTTCCCTTTGTGCTAGATGAACGAACGTCTCTCCACATGCTCAGTTCTGAGAGATAAGTGTGTGTGAAAGCCGTCCTTCACCTAGCTTGTTGGGAACACAAAGTTTCTCTTCAGTTCCCAAACCCACTCCATACATATATATGGGGAGGTAATAGCTCCAACTCGGTTTTACAGTGAAAACTGCAGGAACTTCAAACCGGCACTAGGAAACATACAGAGAAACCAGAGAAAAAGTTTCTCCTGCAACCCGTTACCTTTTTGCTAGATGAACGAACGTCTCTCCACATGCTCAGGTCTGACAGATAAGTGTGTGTTAAAGCCTTCCTACACCTAGCTTGTTGGGAACACAAAGTTTCTCTTCAGTTGCAAACTCCACTCTATTCATATTTATGGGGAGGTACTAGCTCCAACTCGGTTTTACAGTGAAAACTGCAGGAACTTCAAACCGGCACTAGGAAACAGACTGAGAATCCAGAGTAAAAGTTTCTCCTGCAACCCGTTCCCTTTGTACTAGATGAACGAACGTCTCTCCACATGCTCAGTTCTGAGAGAGAAGGGTGTGTGAAAGCCGTTCTTCACCTAGCTTCTTGGGAACACAAAGATTTTCTTCAGTTGTAAACTCCATTCCATACATATATATGGGGAGGTACTAGCTCCAACTCGGTTTTACAGTGAAAACTGCAGGAACTTCAAACCGGCACTAGGAAACAGACTGAGAAAGCAGAGTAAAAGTTTCTCCTGCAACCCGTTCCCTTTGTGATAGATGAACGAACGTTTCTCCACATGCTCAGTTCTGAGAGATATGTGTGTGTGAAAGCCGTACTTCACCTAGCTTGTTGGGAACACAAAGATTCTCTTCAGTTGCAAACTCCACTCTATTCATATTTATGGGGAGGTACTAGCTCCAACTCGGTTTTACAGTGAAAACTGCAGGAACTTCAAACCGGCACTAGGAAACAGACTGAGAATCCAGAGTAAAAGTTTCTCCTGCAACCCGTTCCCTTTGTGCTAGATGAACGAACGTCTCTCCACATGCTCAGTTCTGAGAGAGAATGGTGTGTGAAAGCCGTTCTTCACCTAGCTTGTTGGGAACACAAAGTTTCTCTTCAGTTGTAAACTCCATTCCATACATATATATGGGGAGGTACAAGCTCCAACTCGGTTTTACAGTGAAAACTGCAGGAACTTCAAACCGGCACTTGGAAACAGACTGAGAAACCAGAGTAAAAGTTTCCCCTGCAACCCGTTCCCTTTGTGCTAGATGAACGAACGTCTCTCCACATGCTCAGTTCTGACAGATAAGTGTGTGTGAAAGCCGTCCGTCACCTAGCTTGTTGGGAACACAAAGTTTCTCTTCAGTTGCAAACTCCACTCCTTAAATATATATGGGGAGGTACAAGCTCCAACTCGATTTTACAGTTAAAACTGCAGGAACTTCAAACCGGCACTAGGAAACAGACTGAGAAACCAGAGTAAAAGTTTCTCCTGCAACCCGTTCCCTTTGTGCTAGATGAACGAACGTCCCTCCATATGCTCAGTTCTGAGAGATAAGTGTGTGTGAAAGAAGTTCTTCACTTAACTTGTTGGGAACACAAAGATTCTCTTCAGATGCAAACTCCACTCCATACATATATATGGGGAGGTACTAGCACCAAATCGGTTTTACAGTGAAAACTGCAGGAATTTCAAACCGGCACTAGGAAACAGACTGATACACCAGAGCAAAAGTTTCTCCTGCAACCGTTTCCCTTTGTGCTAGATGAAAGAACGTCTCTCCACAATCTCAATTCTGAGAGATAAGTGTGTGTGAAAGCCGTCCTTCACTTGGCTTGTTGGGAACACAAAGTTTCTCTTCAGTTGCAAACCCCACTCCATACATATATATGGGGAGGTACAAGCTCCAACACAGTTTTCCAGTGAAAACTGCAGGAACTTCAAACCGGCAATAGGAAACAGACTGAGAAACCAGAGTAAAAGTTTCTCCTGCAACCCGTTCCCTTTGTGCTAGATGAACGAACGTCTATCCACATGCTCAGTTCTGACAGATATGTGTGTGTGAAAGCCGTCCTTCACCAAGCTTGTTGGGAACAGAAAGATTCTCTTCTGTTGCAAACTCCACTCTATACATATATATGGGGAGGTACAAGCTCCAACTCGATTTTACAGTGAAAACTGCAGGAACTTAAAACCGGCACTAGGAAACAGACTGAGAAACCAGAGTAAAAGTTTCTCCAGCAACCCGTTCCCTTTTTGTTAGATGAACGAACGTCTCTCCACATGCTCAGTTCTGAGAGATAAGTGTGTGTGAAAGCCGTCCTTCACCTAGCTTGTTGGGAACACAAAGTTTCTCTTCAGTTGCAAACTCCACTCCATACATATATATGGGGAGGTACTGGCTCCAAATCGGTTTTACAGTGAAAACTGCAGGAAATTCAAACCGGCACTAGGAAACAGACTGAGAAACCAGAGTAAAAGTTTCACCTGCAACCCGTTCCCTTTGTGCTAGATGAACGAACGTCTCTCCACATTCTCAGTTCTGACAGATAAGTGTGTGTTAAAGCCGTCCTTCACCTAGCTTGTTGGGAACACAAAGTTTCTCTTCAGTTGCAAACGCCACTCCATACATATATATGGGGAGGTACTAGCTCCAACTCGGTTTTACAGTGAAAACTGCAGGAACATCAAACCAGCACTAGGAAACAGACTGAGAAACCAGAGTAAAAGTTTCTCCTGCAACCCGTTCCCTTTGTGCTAGATGAACGAACGTCTCTCCACATGCTCAGTTCTGAGAGATAATTGTGTGTGAAAGCCGTCCTTCACCTAGCTTGTTGGGAACACAAAGTTTCTCTTCAGTTGCAAACTCCACACCATTCATATATATGGGGAGGCACTAGCTCCAACTCGGTTTTACAGTGAAAACTGCAGGAACTTCAAACCGGCACTAGGAAATAGACTGAGAAACCAGAGTAAAAGTTTCTCCTGCAACCCGTTCCATTTGTGCTAGATGAACGAACGTCCCTCCATATGCTCAGTTCTGAGAGATAATTGTGTGTGAAAGAAGTTCTTCACTTAACTTGTTGGGAACACAAAGTTTCTCTTCAGATGCAAACTCCACTCCATACATATATATGGGGAGGTACTAGCACCAAATCGGTTTTACAGTGAAAACTGCAGGAACTTCAAACCGGCACTAGGAAACAGACTGATACACCAGAGCAAAAGTTTCTCCTGCAACCGTTTCCCTTTGTGCTAGATGAAAGAACGTCTCTCCACAATCTCAATTCTGAGAGATAAGTGTGTGTGAAAGCCGTCCTTCACTTGGCTTGTTGGGAACACAAAGTTTCTCTTCAGTTGCAAACCCCACTCCATACATATATATGGGGAGGTACAAGCTCCAACTCAGTTTTACAGTGAAAACTGCAGGAACTTCAAACCGGCAATAGGAAACAGACTGAGCAACCAGAGTAAAAGTTTCTCCTGCAACCCGTTCCCTTTGTGCTAGATGAACGAACGTCTATCCACATGCTCAGTTCTGACAGATAAGTGTGTGTGAAAGCCGTCCTTCACCTAGCTTGTTGGGAACAGAAAGATTCTCTTCTGTTGCAAACTCCACTCTATACATATATATGGGGAGGTACAAGCTCCAACTCGATTTTACAGTGAAAACTGCAGGAACTTAAAACCGGCACTAGGAAACAGACTGAGAAACCAGAGTAAAAGTTTCTCCAGCAACCCGTTCCCTTTTTGTTAGATGAACGAACGTCTCTCCACATGCTCAGTTCTGAGAGATAAGTGTGTGTGAAAGCCGTCCTTCACCTAGCTTGTTGGGAACACAAAGTTTCTCTTCAGTTGCAAACTCCACTCCATACATATATATGGGGAGGTACTGGCTCCAAATCGGTTTTACAGTGAAAACTGCAGGAAATTCAAACCGGCACTAGGAAACAGACTGAGAAACCAGAGTAAAAGTTTCACCTGCAACCCGTTCCCTTTGTGCTAGATGAACGAACGTCTCTCCACATGCTCAGTTCTGACAGATAAGTGTGTGTTAAAGCCGTCTTTCACCTAGCTTGTTGGGAACACAAAGTTTCTCTTCAGTTGCAAACGCCACTCCATACATATATATGGGGAGGTACTAGCTCCAACTCGGTTTTACAGTGAAAACTGCAGGAACATCAAACCAGCACTAGGAAACAGACTGAGAAAGCAGAGTAAATGTTTCTCCTGCAACCCGTTCCCTTTGTGCTAGATGAACGAACGTCTCTCCACATGCTCAGTTCTGAGAGATAATTGTGTGTGAAAGCCGTCCTTCACCTAGCTTGTTGGGAACACAAAGTTTCTCTTCAGTTGCAAACTCCACACCATTCATATATATGGGGATGTACTAGCTCCAACTCGGTTTTACAGTGAAAACTGCAGGAACTTCAAACCGGCACTAGGAAACAGACTTAGAAACCAGAGTAAAAGTTTCTCCTGCAACCCGTTCCCTTTGTGCTAGATGAACGAACGTCTCTCCACATGCTCAGTTCTGAGAGATAAGTGTGTGTGGAAGCCGTCCTTCACCTAGCTTGTTGGGAACACAAAGTTTCTCTTCAGTTGCAAACTCAACTCCATACATATATATGGGGAGGTACTAGCTCCAAATCGAATTTAAAGTGAAAACTGCAGGAACTTCAAACCGGCACTAGGAAACAGACTGAGAAACCAGAGTAAAAGTTACACCTGCAACCCGTTCCCTTTGTGCTAGATGAACGAACGTCTCTCCACATATTCAGTTCTGAGAGATAAGTGTGTGTGAAAGCCGTCCTTCAACTAGCTTGTTGGGAACACAAAGTTTCTCTTCAGTTGCAAACGCCACTCCATAAATATATATGGGGTGGTACTAGCTATAACTCGGTTTTACAGTGAAAACGGCAGGAACTTCAAACCGGCACTAGGAAACAGACTGAGAAACCAGAGTAAAAGTTTCTCCTGCAACCCGTTCCCTTTGTGCTAGATGAACGAACGTCTCTCCACATGCTCAGTTCCGAGAGATAAATGTGTGTGAAAGATGTCCTTCACCTAGCTTTTTGGGAACACAAAGTTTCTCTTCAGTTGCAAACTCCACTCCATACATATATATGGGGAGGTACTAGCTCCAAATCGGTTTTACAGTGAAAACTGCAGGAACTTCAAACCGGCACTAGGAAACAGACTGAGAAAGCAGAGTAGAACTATCTCCTGCAACCCGTTCCCTTTGTGCTAGATGAACGAACGTCTCTCCACATGCTCAGTTCTGAGAGATAAGTGTGTGTCAAAGCCGTCCTTCACCTAGCTTGTTGGGAACACAAAGTTTCTCTTCAGTTGCAAACGCCTCTCCATACATATATATGGGGTGGTACTCGCTATAACTCGGTTTTACAGTGAAAACTGCAGGAACTTCAAACCGGCACTAGGAAACACACTGAGAAACCAGAGTAAAAGTTTGTACTTCAACCCGTTCCCTTTGTGCTAGATGAACGAACTTCTCTCCACATGCTCAGTTCTGAGAGATAAGTGTGTGTGAAAGCCGTCTTTCACCTATCTTGTTGGGAACACAAAGTTTCTCTTCAGAAGCAAACTCCACTCCATACATATATATGGGGAGGTACTAGCTCCAACTCGGTTTTACAGTGAAAACAGCAGGAACTTCAAACCGGCACTGGGAAACAGACTGAGAAACCAGAGTAAAAGTTTCTCCTGCAACCCGTTCCTTTGTGCTATATGAACGAACGTCTCTCCACATGCTTAGTTCTGAGAGATAATTGTGTGTGAAAGCCGTCCTTCACCTAGCTTGTTGGGAACAGAAAGATTCTCTTCAGTTGCAAACTCCACTCTATATATATATATGGGGAGGTAGTAGCTCCAACTCTGTTTTACAGTGAAAACTGCAGGAATTTCAAACCGGCACTAGAAAACAGACTGAGAAACCAGAGTAAATGTCTCTCCTGCAACCCGTTCCCTTTGTGCTAGATGAACGAACGTCTCTCCACATGCTTAGTTCTGAGAGATAAGTGTGTGTGAAAGCCGTCCTTCACCTAGCTTGTAGGGAACACAAAGTTTCTCTTCAGTTGCAAACGCCACTCCATACATATATATGGGGTGGTACTAGCTATAACTCGGTTTTACAGTGAAAACTGCAGGAACTTCAAACCGGCACTAGGAAACAGACTGAGAAACCAGAGTAAAATTTCTCCTGCAACCCGTTCCCTTTGTGCTAGATGAACGAACGTCTATCCACATGCTCAGTTCTGACAGATAAGTGTGTGTGAAAGCCGTCCTTCACCTAGCTTGTTGGGAACAGAAAGATTCTCTTCTGTTGCAAACTCCACTCTATACATATATATGGGGAGGTACAAGCTCCAACTCGATTTTACAGTGAAAACTGCAGGAACTTAAAACCGGCACTAGGAAACAGACTGAGAAACCAGAGTAAAGGTTTCTCCAGCAACCCGTTCCCTTTTTGTTAGATGAACGAACGTCTCTCCACATGCTCAGTTCTGAGAGATAAGTGTGTGTGAAAGCCGTCCTTCACCTAGCTTGTTGGGAACACAAAGTTTCTCTTCAGTTGCAAACTCCACTCCATATATATATATGGGGAGGTACTGGCTCCAAATCGGTTTTACAGTGAAAACTGCAGGAAATTCAAACCGGCACTAGGAAACAGACTGAGAAACCAGAGTAAAAGTTTCACCTGCAACCCGTTCCCTTTGTGCTAGATGAACGAACGTCTCTCCACATGCTCAGTTCTGACAGATAAGTGTGTGTTAAAGCCGTCCTTCACCTAGCTTGTTGGGAACACAAAGTTTCTCTTCAGTTGCAAACGCCACTCCATACATATATATGGGGAGGTACTAGCTCCAACTCGGTTTTACAGTGAAAACTGCAGGAACATCAAACCAGCACTAGGAAACAGACTGAGAAAGCAGAGTAAATGTTTCTCCTGCAACCCGTTCCCTTTGTGCTAGATGAACGAACGTCTCTCCACATGCTCAGTTCTGAGAGATTATTGTGTGTGAAAGCCGTCCTTCACCTACCTTGTTGGGAACACAAAGTTTGTCTTCAGTTGCAAACTCCACACCATTCATATATATGGGGAGGTACTAGCTCCAACTCGGTTTTACAGTGAAAACTGCAGGAACTTCAAACCGGCACTAGGAAACAGACTTAGAAACCAGAGTAAAAGTTTCTCCTGCAACCCGTTCCCTTTGTGCTAGATGAACGAACGTCTCTCCACATGCTCAGTTCTGAGAGATAAGTGTGTGTGGAAGCCGTCCTTCACCTAGCTTGTTGGGAACACAAAGTTTCTCTTCAGTTGCAAACGCCACTCCATACATATATATGGGCTGGTACTAGCTATAACTCGGTTTTACAGTGAAAACGGCAGGAACTTCAAACCGGCACTAGGAAACAGACTGAGAAACCAGAGTAAAAGTTTCTCCTGCAACCCGTTCCCTTTGTGCTAGATGAACGAACGTCTCTCCACATGCTCAGTTCTGAGAGATAAGTGTGTGTGAAAGATGTCCTTCACCTAGCTTGTTGGGAACACAAAGTTTCTCTTCAGTTGCAAACTCCACTCCATACATATATATGGGGAGGTACTAGCTCCAAATCGGTTTTACAGTGAAAACTGCAGGAACTTCAAACCGGCACTAGGAAACAGACTGAGAAAGCAGAGTAGAACCATCTCCTGCAACCCGTTCCCTTTGTGCTAGATGAACGAACGTCTCTCCACATGCTCAGTTCTGAGAGATAAGTGTGTGTGAAAGCCGTCCTTCACCTAGCTTGTTGGGAACACAAAGTTTCTCTTCAGTTGCAAACGCCACTCCATACATATATATGTGGTGGTACTAGCTATAACTCGGTTTTACAGTGAAAACTGCAGGAACTTCAAACCGGCACTAGGAAACACACTGAGAAACCAGAGTAAAAGTTTGTACTTCAACCCGTTCCCTTTGTGCTAGATGAACGAACTTCTCTCCACATGCTCAGTTCTGAGAGATAAGTGTGTGTGAAAGCCGTCCTTCACCTAGCTTGTTGGGAACACAAAGTTTCTCTTCAGAAGCAAACTCCACTCCATACATATATATGGGGAGGTACTAGCTCCAACTCGGTTTTACAGTGAAAACAGCAGGAACTTCAAACCGGCACTAGGAAACAGACTGAGAAACCAGAGTAAAAGTTTCTCCTGCAACACGTTCCTTTGTGCTAGATGAACGAACGTCTCTCCACATGCTTAGTTCTGAGAGATAATTGTGTGTGAAAGCCGTCCTTCACCTAGCTTGTTGGGAACAGAAAGATTCTCTTCAGTTGCAAACTCCACTCTATATATATATATGGGGAGGTAGTAGCTCCAACTCGGTTTTACAATGAAAACTGCCCGAAATTCAAACCGGCACTAGGAAACAGACTGAGAAAACAGAGTAAAAGTCTCTCCTGCAACCCGTTCCCTTTGTGCTAGATGAACGAACGTCTCTCCACATGCTCAGTTCTGAGAGATAAGTGTGTGTGAAAGCCGTCCTTCACCTAGCTTGTAGGGAACACAAAGTTTCTCTTCAGTTGCAAACGCCACTCCATACATATATATGGGGTGGTACTAGCTATAACTCGGTTTTACAGTGAAAACTGCAGGAACTTCAAACCGGCACTAGGAAACAGACTGAGAAACCAGAGTAAAATTTCTCCTGCAACCCGTTCCCTTTGTGCTAGATGAACGAACGTCTCTACACATGCTCAGTTCTGAGAGATAAGTGTGTGTGAATGCCGTCCTTCACCTAGCCTGTTGGGAACACAAAGTTTCTCTTCATTTCCCTACTCCACTCCATACATATATATGGGGAGGTACTAGCTCCAACTCGGTTTTACAGTGAAAACTGCAGGAACTTCACACCGGCACTAGGAAACAGACTTAGAAACCAGAGTAAAACTTTCTCCTGCAACCCGTTCCCTTTGTGCTAGATGAACGAACGTCTCTCCACATGCTCAGTTCTGAGAGACAATTGTGTGTGAAAGCCGTCCTTCACCTAGCTTGTTGGGAACACAAAGTTTCTCTTAAGTTGCAAACTCCATACCATACATATATATATGTGTAGGTACTAGCTCCAACTCGGTTTTACAGTGAAAACTGCAGGAACTTCAAACCGGCACTAGGAAACAGACTGAGAAACCAGAGTAAAAGTTTCTCCTGCAACCCGTTCCCTTTGTGCTAGATGAACGAACGTCTCTCCACATGCTCAGTTCAGACAGATAAGTGTGTGTGAAAGCCGTCCTTCACCTAGCTTGTTGGGAACACAAAGTTTCTCTTCAGTTGCAAACTCCAATCCATACATATATATGGGGAGTTACAAGCTCCAACTCGGTTTTACAGTGAAAACTGCAGGAACTTCAAACCGGCACTAGGAAACAGACTGAGAAACCAGAGTAAAAGTTTCTACTTCAACCCGTTCCATTTGTGCTAGATGAACGAACGTCTCTCCACATGCTCAGTTCTGAGAGATAAGTGTGTGTGAAAGCCGTCCTTCACCTAGCTTGTTGGGAACACAAAGTTTCTCTTCAGATGCAAACTCCACTCCATACATATATATGGGGAGGTACTAGCTCCAACACGGTTTTACAGTGAAAACAGCAGGAACTTCAAACCGGCACTAGGAAACAGACTGAGAAACCAGAGTAAAAGTTTCTCCTGCAACCCGTTCCTTTGTGCTAGATGAACGAACGTCTCTCCACATGCTCAGTTCTGAGAGATAATTGTGTGTGAAAGCCGTCCTTCACCTAGCTTGTTGGGAACAGAAAGATTCTCTTCAGTTGCAAACTCCACTCTATATATATATATATGGGGAGGTAGTAGCTCCAACTCGGTTTTACAGTGAAAACTGCAGGAACTTCAAACCGGCACTAGGAAACAGACTGAGAAACCAGAGTAAAAGTTTCCCCTGCAATCCGTTTCTTTGTGCTAGATGAACGAACGTCTCTCCACATGCTAAGTTCTGAGAGATAACTGTTTGTGTAAGCCGTCCTTCACCTAGCTTGTTGGGAACACAAAGTTTCCCTTCAGTTTCAAACTCCACTCCATACATATATATGGGAAGGTACTAGCTCCAACTCGGATTTACAGTGAAAACTGCAGGAACTTCAAACCGGCACTAGGAAACAGACTGAGAAACCAGAGTAAAAGTTACACCTGCAACACGTTCCCTTTGTGATAGATGAACGAACGTCTCTCCAAATGCTCAGTTCTGAGAGATAAGTGTGTGTGAAAGCCGTCCTTCACCTAGCTTGTTGGGAACACAAAGTTACTCTTCAGTTGCAAACGCCACTCCATACATATATATGGGGTGGTACTAGCTATAACTCGGTTTTACAGTGAAAACGGCAGGAACTTCAAACCGGCACTAGGAAACAGACTGAGAAACCAGAGTAAAAGTTTCTCCTGCAACCCGTTCCCTTTGTGCTAGATGAACGAACGTCTCTCCACCTGCTCAGTTCTGAGAGATAAGCGCGTGTGAAAGCCGTCCTTCACCTAGCTTGTTGGGAACACAAAGTTTCTCTTCAGTTGTAAACTCCACTCCATACATATATATGGGAAGGTACTAGCTCCAACTCGGTTTTACAGTGAAAACTGCAGGAACTTCAAACCGGCACTAGGAAACAGACTGAGAAACCAGAGTAAAAGTTTCTCCTGCAACCCGTTCCCTTTGTGCTAGATGAACGAACGTCTCTCCACATGCTCAGTTCTGACAGATAAGTGTGTGTGAAAGCCGTCCTTCACCTAGCTTGTTGGGAACACAAAGTTTCTCTTCAGTTGCAAACGCCACTCCATACATATATATGGGGAGGTACTAGCTCCAATTCGGTTTTACAGTGAAAACTGCAGGAACTTCAAACCGGCACTAGGAAACAGACTGAGAAACCAGAGTAAAAGTATCACCTGCAACCCGTTCCCTTTGTGCTAGATGAACGAACGTCTCTCCACAATCTCAATTCTGAGAGATAATTGTGTGTGGAAGCCGTCCTTCACCTAGCTTGTTGGGAACAAAAAGTTTCTCTTCAGTTGCAAACTCCACACCATTCATATATATGGGGAGGTACTAGCTCCAACTCGGTTTTACAGTGAAAACTGCAGGAACTTCAAACCGGCACTAGGAAACAGACTGAGAATCCAGAGTAAAAGGTTCTCCTGCAACCCGTTCCCTTTGTGCTAGATGAACGAACGTCTCTCCACATGCTCAGTTCTGAGAGATAATTTTGTGTGGAAGCCGTCCTTCACATAGCTTGTTGGGAACACAAAGTTTCTCTTCAGTTGCAAACTCCACTCCATACATATATATGGAAAGTACTAACTCCAACTCGGTTTTACAGTGAAAACTGCAGGAACTTCAAACCGGCACTAGGAAACATACTGAGAATCGAGAGTAAATGTTTCTCCTGCAACCCGTTCCCTTTGTGCTAGATGAACGAACGTCTCTCCACATGCTCAGTTCTGAGAGATAATTGTGTGTGAAAGCCGTCCTTCACCTAGCTTGTTGGGAACACAAAGTTTCTCTTAAGTTGCAAACTCCATACCATACATATATATATGGGTAGGTACTAGCTCTAACTCGGTTTTACAGTGAAAACTGCAGGAACTTCAAACCGGCACTAGGAAACAGACTGAGAAACCAGAGTAAAAGTTTCTCATGCAACCCATTCCCTTTGTGCTAGATGAACGAACGTCTCTCCACATGCTCAGTTCTGACAGATAAGTTTGTGTTAAAGCCGTCCTTCACCTAGCTTGTTGGGAACACAAAGTTTCTCTTCAGATGCAAACTCCACTCCATACATATATATAGGGAGGTACTAGCTCCAAATCGGTTTTACAGTGAAAAGAGCAGGAACTTCAAACAGGCACTAGGAAACAGACTGAGAAACCAGAGTAAAAGTTTCTCCTGCAACCCGTTCTTTTGTGCTAGATGAACGAACGTCTCTCCACATGCTCAGTTCTGAGAGATAATTGTGTGTGAAAGCCGTCCTTCACTTAGCTTGTTGGGAACAGAAAGATTCTCTTCAGTTGCAAACTCCTCTCTCTATATATATATGGGGAGGTAGTAGCTCCAACTCGGTTTTACAGTGAAAACTGCAGGAAATTCAAACCGGCACTAGGAAACAGACTGAGAAACCAGAGTAAAAGTTTCCCCTGCAATCCGTTCCCTTTGTGCTAGATGAACGAACGTCTCTCCACATGCTCAGTTCTGAGACATAAGGGTGTGTGAATGCCGTACTTCACCTAGCTTGTTGGAAACACAAAGTTTCTCTTCAGTTGCAAACGCCACTCCATACATATATATGGGGTGGTACTAGCTATATCTCGGTTTTACAGTGAAAACTGCAGGAACTTCAAACCGGCACTAGGAAACAGACTGAGAAACCAGAGTAAAAGTTTCTCCTGCAACTCGTTCCCTTTGTGCTAGATGAACGAACGTCTCTCCACATGCTCAGTTCTGAGAGATAATTGTGTGTGAAAGCCGTCCTTCACCTAGCTTGTTGGGAACACAAAGTTTCTCTTCAGTTCCCAACTCCACTCCATACATATATATGGGGATGTACTAGCTCCAACTCGGTTTTACAGTGAAAACTGCAGGAACTTCAAACCGGCACTAGGAAAAAGACTGAGCAACCAGAGTAAAAGTTTCTCCTGCAACCCGTTCCCTTTGTCCTAGATGAACGAACGTCTCTCCACATCCTCAGTTCTGAGAGATAATTGTGTGTGGAAGCCGTCCTTCACCTAGCTTGTTCAGAACACAAAGTTTCTCTTCAGTTGCAAACTCCACTCCATACATATATATGGGGAGGTACTAGCTCCAACTCGGTTTTACAGTGAAAACTGCAGGAACTTCAAACCGGCACTAGGAAACAGACTGAGAATCCAGAGTAAAAGATTCTCCTGCAACCCGTTCCCTTTGTGCTAGATGAACGAACGTCTCTCCACATGCTCAGATCTGAGAGATAAGTTTGTGTGAAAGATGTCCTTCACCTAGCTTGTTGGGAACACAAAGTTTCTCTTCAGTTGCAAACTCCATTCCATACATATATATGGGGAGGTACTAGCTCCAAATCGGTTTTACAGTGAAAACTGCAGGAATTTCAAACCGGCACTAGGAAACAGACTGAGAAACCACAGTAAAAGTTTCCCCTGCAACCCGTTCCCTTTGTGCTAGATGAACGAACGTCTCTCCACATGCTCAATTCTGAGAGATAAGTGTGTGTGAAAGCCGTCCTTCACCTAGCTTGTTGGGAACACAAAGTTTCTCTTCAGTTGCAAACTCCACTCCATACATATATATGGGGAGGTACGAGCTCCAACTCGGTTTTACAGTGAAAACTGCAGGAACTTCAAACCGGCACTAGGAAACAGACTGAGAAACCAGAGTAAAAGTTTCTCCTGCAACCCGTTCCCTTTGTGCTAGATGAACGAACGTCTATCCACATGCTCAGTTCTGACAGATAAGTGTGTGTGAAAGCCGTTCTTCACCTAGCTTGTTGGGAACACAAAGTTTCTCTTCAGTTGCAAACTCCACTCCATACATATATATGGGGTGGTACTAGCTCCAAATCCTTTTTACAGTGAAAACTGCAGGAACTTCAAACCGGCACTAGGAAACAGACTGAGAAACCAGAGTAAAAGTTTCTCCTGCAAACCGTTCCCTTTGTGCTAGATGAACGAACGTCTCTCCACAAGCTCAATTCTGAGAGATAAGTGTGTTTGAAAGCCGTCCTTCACCTAGTTGTTGGGAACACAAAGTTTCTCTTCATTTGCAAACTCCACTCCATACATATATATGGGGAAGTACTAGCTCCAACCCGGTTTTACAGTGAAAACTGCAGGAACTTCAAACCGGCACTTGGAAACAGACTGAGAAACCAGAGAAAATGTTTCCCCTGCAACCAGTTCCCTTTGTGCTAGATGAACGAACGTCTCTCCACATGCTCAGTTCTGAGAGATAAGTGTGTGTGAAAGCCGTCCTTCACCTAGCTTGTTGGGAACACAAAGTTTCTCTTCAGTTGTAAACTCCATTCCATACATATATATGGGGAGGTACAAGCTCCAACTCGGTTTTACAGTGAAAACTGCAGGAACTTCAAACCGGCACTTGGAAACAGACTGAGAAACCAGAGTAAAAGTTTCCCCTGCAACCCGTTCCCTTTGTGCTAGATGAACGAACGTCTCTCCACATGCTCAGTTCTGAGAGATAATTGTGTGTGAAAGCCGTCCTTCACCTAGCTTGTTGGGAACACAAAGTTTCTCTTAAGTTGCAAACTCCATACCATACATATATATATGGGGAAGTACTAGCTCCAACTCGGTTTTACAGTGAAAACTGCAGGAATTTCAAACCGGCACTAGGAAACAGACTGAGAAACGAGAGTAAAAGTTTCTCCTGCAACCCGTTCCCTTTGTGCTAGATGAACGATCGTCTCTCCACATGCTCAGTTCTGAGAGATAAGTGTGTTTGAAAGCCGTCCTTCACCTAGCTTGTTGGGAACACAAAGTTTCTCTTCAGTTGCAAACTCCACTCCATACATATATATGGGGAGGTACGAGCTCCAACTCGGTTTTACAGTGAAAACTGCAGTAACTTCAAACCGGCACTAGGAAACAGACTGAGAAACCAGAGTAAAAGTTTCTACTGCAACCCATTTCCTTTGTGCTAGATGAACGAACGTCTCTCCACATGCTCAGTTCTGAGAGATAAGTGTGTGTGAAAGCCGTCCTTCACCTAGCTTGTTGGGAACACAAAGTTTCTCTTCAGTTGAAAACTCCACTCCATACATATATATGTGGTGGTACTTGCTCCAAATCGTTTTTACAGTGAAAACTGCAGGAACTTCAAACCGGCACTAGGAAACAGACTGAGAAACCAGAGTAAAAGTTTCTCCTGCAACCCGTTCCCTTTGTGCTAGATGAACGAACGTCTCTCCACATGCTCAGTTCTGAGAGATAAGTGTGTTTGAAAGCCGTCCTTCACCTAGCTTGTTGGGAACACAAAGTTTCTCTTCAGTTGCAAACTCCACTCCATACATATATATGGGGAAGTACTAGCTCCAACCCGGTTTTACAGTGAAAAGTGCAGGAACTTCAAACCGGCACTTGGAAACAGACTGAGAAACCAGAGAAAAAGTTTCCCCTGCAACCCGTTCCCTTTGTGCTAGATGAACGAACGTCTCTCCACATGCTCAGTTCTGAGAGAGAAGGGTGTGTGAAAGCCGTCCTTCACCTAGCTTGTTGGGAACACAATGTTTCTCTTCAGTTGTAAACTCCATTCCATACATATATATGGGGAGGTACAAGCTCCAACTCGGTTTTACAGTGAAAACTGCAGGAACTTCAAACCGGCACTTGGAAACAGACTGAGAAACCAGAGTAAAAGTTTCCCCTTCAACCCGTTCCCTTTGTGCTAGATGAACGAACGTCTCTCCACATGCTCAGTTCTGACAGATAAGTGTGTGTGAAAGCCGTCCGTCACCTAGCTTGTTGGGAACACAAAGTTTCTTTTCAGTTGAAAACTCCACTCCATACATATATATGGAGAGTTACAAGCTCCAACTCGGTTTTACAGTGAAAATTGCAGGAAATTCAAACCGGCATTAGGAAACAGACTGAGAAACCAGAGTAAAAGTTTCTCCTGCAAACCGTACCCTTTGTGCTAGATGAACGAACGTCTCTCCACATGCTCAGTTCTGAGAGATAAGTGTGTGTGAAAGCCGTCCTTCACATAGCTTGTTGGGAACACTAAGTTTCTCTTCAGTTGCAAACTCCACTCCATACATATATATGGGGAGGTACTAACTCCAACTCGGTTTTACAGTGTAAACTGCAGGAACTTCAAACCGGCACTAGGAAACAGACTGAGAAACCAGAGTAAAAGTTTCCCCTGCACCCCGTTCCCTTTGTGCTAGATGAACGAACGTCTATCCACATGCTCAGTTCTGACAGATAAGTGTGTGTGAAAGCCGTCCTTCACCTAGCTTGTTGGGAACACAAAGTTTCTCTTCAGTTGCAAACTCCTCTCCATACATATATATGGGGTGGTACAAGCTCCAACTCAGCTTTACAGTGAAAACTGCAGGAACTTCAAACCGGCAATAGGAAACAGACTGAGAAACCAGAGTAAAAGTTTCTCCTGCAACCCGTTCCCTTTGTGCTAGATGAACGAACGTCTCACCACATGCTCAGTTCTGAGAGATAAGGTTGTGTGAAAGCCTTCCTTCACCTAGCTTGTTGGGAACACAAAAATTCTCTTCAGTGGTAAACTCCACTCCATATATATATATGGGGATGTACTAGCTCCAACTCGGTTTTACAGTGAAAACTGCAGGAACTTCAAACAGGCACTAGGAAACAGACTGAGAATCCAGAGTAAAAGTTTCTCCTGCAACCCGTTCCCTTTGTGCTAGATGAACGAACGTCTCTCCACATGCTCAGTTCTGAGACATAAGGGTGTGTGAAAGCCGTCCTTCACCTAGCTTGTTGGGAACACAAAATTTCTCTTCAGTTGTAAACTCCATTCCATACATATATATGGGGAGGTACTAGCTCCAACTCGGTTTTACAGTGAAAACTGCAGGAACATCAAACAGGCACTAGGAAACAGACTGAGAAACCAGAGTAAAAGTTTCCCCTGCAACCAGTTCCCTTTGTGCTAGATGAACGAACGTCTCCCACATGCTCAGTTCTGAGAGATAAGTGTGTGTGAAAGCCGTCCTTCACCTAGCTTGTTGGGAACACAAAGTTTCTCTTCAGTTTCAAACTCCACTCCATACATATATATGGGGAGGTACAAGCTCCAACTCGGTTTTACAGTGAAAACTGCAGGAACTTCAAACCGGCACTAGGAAACAGACTGAGAAACCAGAGTAAAAGTTTCACCTTCAACCCGTTCCCTTTGTGCTAGATGAACGAACGTCTCTCCACATGCTCAGTTCTGACAGATAAGTGTGTGTGAAAGCCGTCCGTCACCTAGCTTGTTGGGAAAACAAAGTTTCTCTTCAGTTGAAAACTCCACTCCATACATATATATGGAGAGTTACAAGCTCCAACTCGGTTTTACAGTGAAAATTGCAGGAAATTCAAACCGGCACTAGGAAACAGACTGAGAAACCAGAGTAAAAGTTTCTCCTGCAAACCGTTCCCTTTGTGCTAGATGAACGAACGTCTCTCCACATGCTCAGTTCTGAGAGATAAGTGTGTGTGAAAGCCGTCCTTCACCTAGCTTGTTGGGAACACTAAGTTTCTCTTCAGTTGCAAACTCCACTCCATACATATATATGGGGAGGTACTAGCTCCAACTCGGTTTTACTTTGTAAACTGCAGGAACTTCAAACCGGCACTAGGAAACAGACTGAGAAACCAGAGTAAAAGTTTCCCTTGCACCCCGTGCCCTTTGTGCTAGATGAACGAACGTCTCTCCACATGCTCAGTTCTGACAGATAAGTGTGTGTGAAAGCCGTCCTTCACTTAGCTTGTTGGGAACACAAAGTTTCTCTTCAGTTGCAAACTCCACTCCATACATATATATGGTGAGGTACAAGCTCCAACTCAGCTTTATAGTGAAAACTGCAGGAACTTCAAACCGGCAATAGGAAACAGACTGAGAAACCAGAGTAAAAGTTTCTCCTGCAACCCGTTCCCTATGTGTTAGATGAACGAACGTCTCAACACATGCTCAGTTCTGAGAGATAAGGGTGTGTGAAAGCCTTCCTTCACCTAGCTTGTTGGGAACACAAAAATTCTCTTCAGTTGTAAACTCCACTCCATATATATATATGGGGATATACTAGCTCCAACTCGGTTTTACAGTGAAAACTGCAGGAACTTCAAACCGGCACTAGGAAACACACTGAGAAACCAGAGTAAAAGTTTCTCCTGCAACCCGTTCCCTTTGTGCTAGATGAACGAACGTCTCTCCACATGCTCAGTTCTGAGACATAAGGGTGTGTGAAAGCCGTCCTTCACCTAGCTTGTTGGGAACACAAAATTTCTCTTCAGTTGTAAACTCCACTCCATACATATATATGGGGAGGTACTAGCTCCAACTCGGTTTTACAGTGAAAACTGCAGGAACATCAAACAGGCACTAGGAAACAGACTGAGAAACCAGAGTAAAAGTTTCCCCTGCACCCCTTTCCCTTTGTGCTAGATGAACGAAAGTCTCTCCACATGCTCAGTTCTGACAGATAAGTGTGTGTGAAAGCCGTCCTTCACCTAGCTTGTTGGGAACACAAAGTTTCTCTTCAGTTTCAAACTCCAATCCATACATATATATGGGGAGGTACAAGCTCCAACTCGATTTTACAGTGAAAACTGCAGGAACTTCAAACCGGCACTAGGAAACAGACTGAGAAACCAG
The DNA here is from genome assembly GCF_048773025.1 of Camelus bactrianus. Lineage (NCBI taxonomy): Eukaryota > Metazoa > Chordata > Mammalia > Artiodactyla > Camelidae > Camelus > Camelus bactrianus. The sequence goes on from NC_133566.1 coordinate 5,058,616, forward strand.
AGTAAAAGTTTCTCCTGCAACCCGTTCCCTTTGTGCTAGATGAACGAACGTCTCTCCATATGCTCAGTTCTGAGAGATAAATGTGTGTGAAAGAAGTTCTTCACGTAACTTGTTGGGAACACAAAGCTTCTCTTCAGTTGCAATCTCCACTCCATACATATATATGGGGAGGTACTAGCTCCAAATCGGTTTTACAGTGAAAACTGCAGGAACTTCAAACCGGCACTAGGAAACAGACTGAGACACCAGAGTAAAAGTTTCCCTGCAACCCGTTCCCTTTGTGCTAGATGAACGAACGTCTCTCCACATGCTCAGTTCTGTCAGAAAAGTGTGTGTGAAAGCCGTCCGTCACCTTGCTTGTTGGGAACACAAAGTTTCTCTTCGGTTGAAAACTCCATTCCATACATATATATTTGGAGGTACAAGCTCCAACTCGGTTTTACAGTGAAAACTGCAGGAACTTCAAACCGGCACTTGGAAACAAACTGAGAAACCAGAGTAAAAGTTTCCCCTGCAACCCGTTCCCTTTGTGCTAGATGAACGAACGTCTCTCCACATGCTCAGTTCTGACAGAAAATTGTGTGTGAAAGCCGTCCGTCACCTTGCTTGTTGGGAACACAAAGTTTCTCTTCAGTTGTAAACTCCATTCCATACATATATATGGGGAGGTACAAGCTCCAACTCGGTTTTACAGTGAAAACTGCAGGAACTTCAAACCGGCACTAGGAAACAGACTGAGAAACCAGAGTAAAAGTTTCCCCTGCAACCCGTTCCTTTTGTGCTAGATGAACGAACGTCTCTCCACATGCTCAGTTCTGAGAGATAATTGTGTGTGAAAGCCGTCCTTCACCTAGCTTGTTGGGAACACAAAGTTTCTCTTAAGTTGCAAACTCCATACCATACATATATATATGGGGAAGTACTAGCTCCAACTCGGTTTTACAGTGAAAACTGCAGGAACTTCAAACCGGCACTAGGAAACAGACTGAGAAACGAGAGTAAAAGTTTCTCCTGCAACCCGTTCCCTTTGTGCTAGATGAACGATCGTCTCTCCACATGCTCAGTTCTGAGAGATAAGTGTGTTTGAAAGCCGTCCTTCACCTAGCTTGTTGGGAACACAAAGTTTCTCTTCAGTTGCAAACTCCACTCCATACATATATATGGGGAGGTACGAGCTCCAACTCGGTTTTACAGTGAAAACTGCAGTAACTTCAAACCGGCACTAGGAAACAGACTGAGAAACCAGAGTAAAAGTTTCTACTGCAACCCATTCCCTTTGTGCTAGATGAACGAACGTCTATCCACATGCTCAGTTCTGACAGATAAGTGTGTGTGAAAGCCGTTCTTCAACTAGCTTGTTGGGAACACAAAGTTTCTCTTCAGTTGCAAACTCTACTCCATACATATATATGGGGAGTTACTAGCTCCAACTCGGTTTTACAGTGAAAACTGCAGGAACTTCAAACCGGCACTAGGAAACAGACTGAGAAACCAGAGTAAAAGTTTCTCCTGCAACCCGTTCCTTTTGTGCTAGATGAACGAACGTCTCTCCACAAGCTCAATTCTGAGAGATAAGTCTGTTTGAAAGCCGTCCTTCACCTAGCTTGTTGGGAACACAAAGTTTCTCTTCAGATGCAAACTCCACTCCATACATATATATGGGGAAGTACTAGCTCCAACCCGGTTTTAAAGTGAAAACTGCAGGAACTTCAAACCGGCACTAGGAAACAGACTGAGAAACCAGAGTAAAAGTTTCTCCTGCAACCCGTTCCCTTTGTGCTAGATGAACGAACGTCTCTCCACATGCTCAGTTCTGAGAGATAAGTGTGTGTGAAAGCCGTCCTTCACCTAGCTTGTTGGGAACACAAAGTTTCTCTTCAGTTGAAAACTCCACTCCATACATATGTATGTGGTGGTACTTGCTCCAAATCGTTTTTACAGTGAAAACTGCAGGAACTTCAAACCGGCACTACGAAACAGACTGAGAAACCAGAGTAAAAGTTTCTCCTGCAACCCGTTCCCTTTGTGCTAGATGAACGAACGTCTCTCCACATGCTCAGTTCTGAGAGATAAGTGTGTTTGAAAGCCGTCCTTCACCTAGCTTGTTGGGAACACAAAGTTTCTCTTCAGTTGCAAACTCCACTCCATACATATATATGGGGAAGTACTAGCTCCAACCCGGTTTTACAGTGAAAAGTGCAGGAACTTCAAACCGGCACTTGGAAACAGACTGAGAAACCAGAGTAAAAGTTTCTCCTGCAAACCGTACCCTTTGTGCTAGATGAACGAACGTCTCTCCACATGCTCAGTTCTGAGAGATAAGTGTGTGTGAAAGCCGTCCTTCACATAGCTTGTTGGGAACACTAAGTTTCTCTTCAGTTGCAAACTCCACTCCATACATATATATGGGGAGGTACTAGCTCCAACTCGGTTTTACAGTGTAAACTGCAGGAACTTCAAACCGGCACTAGGAAACAGACTGAGAAACCAGAGTAAAAGTTTCCCCTGCACCCCGTTCCCTTTGTGCTAGATGAACGAACGTCTCTCCACATGCTCAGTTCTGACAGATAAGTGTGTGTGAAAGCCGTCCTTCACCTAGCTTGTTGGGAACACAAAGTTTCTCTTCAGTTGCAAACTCCACTCCATACATATATATGGGGTGGTACAAGCTCCAACTCAGCTTTACAGTGAAAACTGCAGGAACTTCAAACCGGCAATAGGAAACAGACTGAGAAACCAGAGTAAAAGTTTCTCCTGCAACCCGTTCCCTTTGTGCTAGATGAACGAAAGTCTCACCACATGTTCAGTTCTGAGAGATAAGGTTGTGTGAAAGCCTTCCTTCACATAGCTTGTTGGGAACACAAAAATTCTCTTCAGTGGTAAACTCCACTCCATATATATATATGGGGATGTACTAGCTCCAACTCGGTTTTACAGTGAAAACTGCAGGAACTTCAAACAGGCACTAGGAAACAGACTGAGAATCCAGAGTAAAAGTTTCTCCTGCAACCCGTTCCCTTTGTGCTAGATGAACGAACGTCTCTCCACATGCTCAGTTCTGAGACATAAGGGTGTGTGAAAGCCGTCCTTCACCTAGCTTGTTGGGAACACAAAATTTCTCTTCAGTTGTAAACTCCACTCCATACATATATATGGGGAGGTACTAGCTCCAACTCGGTTTTACAGTGAAAACTGCAGGAACATCAAACAGGCACTAGGAAACAGACTGAGAAACCAGAGTAAAAGTTTCTCCTGCAACCAGTTCCCTTTGTGCTAGATGAACGAACGTCTCTCCACATGCTCAGTTCTGACAGATAAGTGTGTGTGAAAGCCGTCCGTCACCTAGCTTGTTGGAAACACAAAGTTTCTCTTCAGTTGAAAACTCCACTCCATACATATATATGGAGAGTTACAAGCTCCAACTCGGTTTTACAGTGAAAGTTGCAGGAAATTCAAACCGGCACTAGGAAACAGACTGAGAAACCAGAGTAAAAGTTTCTCCTGCAAACCGTTCCCTTTGTGCTAGATGAACGAACGTCTCTCCACATGCTCAGTTCTGAGAGATAAGTGTGTGTGAAAGCCGTCCTTCACATATCTTGTTGGGAACACTAAGTTTCTCTTCAGTTGCAAACTCCACTCCATACATATATATGGGGAGGTACTAGCTCCAACTCGGTTTTACTTTGTAAACTGCAGGAACTTCAAACCGGCACTAGGAAACAGACTGAGAAACCAGAGTAAAAGTTTCCCTTGCACCCCGTTCCCTTTGTGCTAGATGAACGAACGTCTCTCCACATGCTCAGTTCTGACAGATAAGTGTGTGTGAAAGCCGTCCTTCACCTAGCTTGTTGGGAACACAAAGTTTCTCTTCAGTTGCAAACTCCACTCCATACATATATATGGTGAGGTACAAGCTCCAACTCAGCTTTACAGTGAAAACTGCAGGAACTTCAAACCGGCAATAGGAAACAGACTGAGAAACCAGAGTAAAAGTTTCTCCTGCAACCCGTTCCCTATGTGTTAGATGAACGAACGTCTCAACACATGCTCAGTTCTGAGAGATAAGGGTGTGTGAAAGCCTTCCTTCACCTTGCTTGTTGGGAACACAAAAATTCTCTTCAGTTGTAAACTCCACTCCATATATATATATGGGGATGTACTAGCTCCAACTCGGTTTTACAGTGAAAACTGCAGGAACTTCAAACCGGCACTAGGAAACACACTGAGAAACCAGAGTAAAAGTTTCTCCTGCAACCCGTTCCCTTTGTGCTAGATGAACGAACGTCTCTCCACATGCTCAGTTCTGAGACATAAGGGTGTGTGAAAGCCGTCCTTCACCTAGCTTGTTGGGAACACAAAGTTTCTCTTCAGTTGAAAACTCCACTCCATACATATATATGGAGAGTTACAAGCTCCAACTCGGTTTTACAGTGAAAATTGCAGGAAATTCAAACCGGCACTAGGAAACAGACTGAGAAACCAGAGTAAAGTTTCTCCTGCAAACCGTTCCCTTTGTGCTAGATGAACGAACGTCTCTCCACATGCTCAGTTCTGAGAGATAAGTGTGTGTGAAAGCCGTCCTTCACATAGCTTGTTGGGAACACTAAGTTTCTCTTCAGTTGCAAACTCCACTCCATACATATATATGGGGAGGTACTAGCTCCAACACGGTTTTACAGTGTAAACTGCAGGAACTTCAAACCGGCACTAGGAAACAGACTGAGAAACCAGAGTAAAAGTTTCCGCTGCACCCCATTCCTTTTGTGCTAGATGAACGAACGTCTCTCCACATGCTCAGTTCTGACAGATGTGTGTGTGTGAAAGCCGTCCTTCACCTAGCTTGTTGGGAACACAAAGTTTCTCTTCAGTTGCAAACTCCAATCCATACATATATATGGGGAGGTACAAGCTCCAACTCAGTTTTACAGTGAAAACTGCAGGAACTTCAAACCGGCAATAGGAAACAGACTGAGGAACCAGAGTAATAGTTTCTCCTGCAACCCGTTCCCATTGTGCTAGATGAACGAACGTCTCTCCACATGCTCAGTTCTGAGGGATAAGTGTGTGTGAAAGCCTTCCTTCACCTAGCTTGTTGGGAACACAAAAATTCTCTTCAGTTGTAAACTCCACTCCATATATATATATGGGGATGTACTAGCTCCAACTCGGTTTTACAGTGAAAACTGCAGGAACTTCAATCCGGCACTAGGAAACAGACTGAGAAACCAGAGTAAAAGTTTCTCCTGCAACCCGTTCCCTTTGTTCTAGATGAACGAACGTCTCTCCATATGTTCAGTTCTGAGAGATAATTGTGTGTGAAAGAAGTTCTTCACCTAACTTGTTGGGAACACAAAGCTTCTCTTCATTTGCAAACTCCACTCCATACATATATATGGGGAGGTACTAGCTCCAAATCGGTTTTACAGTGAAAACTGCAGGAAATTCAAACCGGCACTAGGAAACAGACTGAGACACCAGAGTAAAAGTTTCCCCTGCACCCCGTTCCCTTTGTGCTAGATGAACGAACGTCTCTCCACATGCTCAGTTCTGACAGATAAGTGTGAGTGAAAGCCGTCCTTCACCTAGCTTGTTGGGAACACAAAGTTTCTCTTCAATTGCTAACTCCACTCCATACATATATATGGGGTGGTACTAGCTCCAAATCTTTTTTACAGTGAAAACTGCAGGAACTTCAAACCGGCACTAGGAAACAGACTGAGATACCAGAGAAAAAGTTTCCCCTGCAACCAGTTCCCTTTGTGCTAGATGAACGAACGTCTCTCCACATGCTCAGTTCTGAGAGAGAAGGGAGTGTGAAAGCCGTCCTTCACCTAGCTTGTTGGGAACACAAAGATTCTCTTCAGTTGTAAACTCCATTCCATACATATATATGGGGAGGTACAATCTCCAACACGGTTTTACAGTGAAAACTGCAGGAACTTCAAACCGGCACTTGGAAACAGACTGAGAAACCAGAGTAAAAGTTTCCCCTTCAACCCGTTCCTTTTGTGCTAGATGAACGAACGTCTCTCCACATGCTCAGTTCTGACAGATAAGTGTGTGTGAAAGCCGTCCGTCACCTAGCTTGTTGGGAACACAAAGTTTCTCTTCAGTTGAAAATTCCACTCCATACATATATATGGAGAGTTACAAGCTCCAACTCGGTTTTACAGTGAAAATTGCAGGAACTTCAAACCGGCACTAGGAAACAGACTGAGAAACCAGAGTAAAATTTTCTCTTGCAAACCGTTCCTTTTTTTTGCTAGATGAACGAACGTCTCTCCACATGCTCAGTTCTGAGAGATAAGTGTGTGTGAAAGCCGTTCTTCACATAGCTTGTTGGGAACACTAAGTTTCTCTTCAGTTGCAAACTCCAATCCATAAATATATATGGGGAGGTACTAGCTCCAACTCGGTTTTACAGTGTAAACTGCAGAGAACTTCAAACCGGCACTAGGAAACAGACTGAGAAACCAGAGTAAAAGTTTCCCCTGCACCCCGTTCCCTTTGTGGTAGATGAACGAACGTCTCTCCACATGCTCAGTTCTGACAGATGTGTGTGTGTGAAAGCCGTCCTTCACCTAGCTTGTTGGGAACACAAAGTTTCTCTTCAATTGCTAACTCCACTCCATAAATATATATGGGGAGGTACAAGTTCCAACTCAGTTTTACAGTGAAAACTGCAGGAACTTCAAACCGGCAATAGGAAACAGACTGAGAAACCAGAGTAAATGTTTCTCCTGCAACACGTTCCCTTTGTGCTAGATGAACGAACGTCTCTCCACATGCTCAGTTCTGAGACATAAGGGTGTGTGAAAGCCGTCCTTCACCTAGCTTGTTGGGAACACAAAATTTCTCTTCAGTTGTAAACTCCACTCCATACATATATATGGGGAGGTACTAGCTCCAACTCGGTTTTACAGTGAAAACTGCAGGAACATCAAACAGGCACTAGGAAACAGACTGAGAAACCAGAGTAAAAGTTTCCCCTGCAACCCGTTCCCTTTGTGCTAGATGAACGAAAGTCTCTCCACATGCTCACTTCTGACAGTTAAGTGTGTGTGAAAGCCTTCCTTCACCTAGTTTGTTGGGAACACAAAGTTTCTCTTCAGTTGCAAACTCCACTCCATACATATATATGGGGAGGTACAAGCTCCAACTCGATTTTACAGTGAAAACTGCAGGAACTTCAAACCGGCACTAGGAAACAGACTGAGAAACCAGAGTAAAAGTTTCTCCTGCAACCCGTTCCCTTTGTGCTAGATGAACGAACGTCTCTCCATATGCTCAGTTCTGAGAGATAATTGTGTGTGAAAGAAGTCCTTCACCTAACTTGTTGGGAACACAAAGCTTCTCTTCAGTTGCAAACTCCACTCCATACATATATATGGGGAGGTACTAGCTCCAAATCGGTTTTACAGTGAAAACTGCAGGAACTTCAAACCGGCACTAGGAAACAGACTGAGACACCAAAGCAAAAGTTTCTCCTGCAACCGTTTCCCTTTGTGCTAGATGAACGAACGTCTCTCCACAATCTCAATTCTGAGAGATAAGTGTGTGTGAAAGCCGTCCTTCACCTAGCTTGTTGGGAACACAAAGATTCTCTTCAGTTGCAAACTCCACTCCATACATATATATGGGGAGGTACAAGCTCCAACTCAGTTTTACAGTGAAAACTGCAGGAACTTCAAAACGGCAATAGGAAACAGATTGAGAAACCAGAGTAAAAGTTTCTCCTGCAACCCGTTCCCTTTGTGCTAGATGAACGAACGTCTCTCCACATGCTCAGTTCTGAGAGATAATTGTGTGTGAAAGCCGTCCTTCACCTAGCTTGTTGGGAACAGAAAGATTCTCTTCAGTTGCAAACTCCACTCTATACATATATATGGGGAGGTACTAGCTTCAACTCGGTTTTACAGTGAAACTGCAGGAACTTAAACCCGGCACTAGGAAACAGACTGAGAATCCAGAGTAAAAGTTTCTCCAGCAAACCGTTCCCTTTGTGCTAGATGAACGAACGTCTCTCCACATGCTCAGTTCTGACAGATAAGTGTGTGTGAAAGCCGTCCGTCAACTAGCTTGTTGGGAACACAAAGTTTCTCTTCAGTTGCAAACCCACTCCATACATATATATGGAGAGTTACAAGCTCCAACTCGGTTTTACAGTGAAAATTGCAGGAAATTCAAACCGGCATTAGGAAACAGACTGAGAAACCAGAGTAAAAGTTTCTACTGCAAACCGTACCCTTTGTGCTAGATGGACGAACGTCTCCCAACATGCTAAGTTCTGAGAGATAAGTGTGTGTGAAAGCCGTCATTCACCTAGCTTGTTGGGAACACTAAGTTTCTCTTCAGTTGCAAACTCCACTCCATACATATATATGGGGAGGTACTAGCTCCAACTCGGTTTTAGAGTGTAAACTGCAGGAACATCAAACCGGCACTAGGAAACAGACTGAGAAACCAGAGTAAAAGTTTCCCCTGCACCCCGTTCCCTTTGTGCTAGATGAACGAACGTCTCTCCACATGCTCAGTTCTGACAGATAAGTGTGTGTGAAAGCCGTCCTTCACCTAGCTGGTTGGGAACACAAAGTTTCTCTTCAGTTGCAAACTCCACTCCATATATATATATATGGGGAGGTACAAGCTCCAACTCGATTTTACAGTGAAAACTGCAGGAACTTCAAACCGGCACTAGGAAACAGACTGAGAAACCAGAGTAAAAGTTTCTCCTGCAACCCGTTCCCTTTGTGCTAGATGAACGAACGTCTCTCCATATGCTCAGTTCTGAGAGATAAGTGTGTGTGAAAGAAGTTCTTCACCTAACTTGTTGGGAACACAAAGCTTCTCTTCAGTTGCAAACTCCACTTCATACATATATATGGGGAGGTTATAGCTCCAAATCGGTTTTACAGAGAAAACTGCAGGAACTTCAAACCGGCACTAGGAAACAGACTGAGACACCAGAGCAAAAGTTTCTCCTGCAACCGTTTCCCTTTGTGCTAGATGAACGAACGTCTCTCCACAATCTCAATTCTGAGAGATAAGTGTGCGTGAAAGCCGTCCGTCACCTAGCTTGTTGGGAACACAAAGTTTCTCTTCAGTTGTAAACTCCACTCCATACATATATATGGGGAGGTACTAGCTCCAACTAGGGGTTACAGTGAAAACTGCAGGAACATCAAACAGGCACTAGGAAACAGACTGAGAAACCAGAGTAAAAGTTTCCACTGCAACCCGATCCCTTTGTGCTAGATGAACGAAAGTCTCTCCACATGCTCAGTTCTGACAGATAAGTGTGTGTGAAAGCCGTCCTTCACCTAGCTTGTTGGGAACACAAAGTTTCTCTTCAGTTGAAAACTCCACTCCATAAATATATATGGGGAGGTACTAGCTCCAATTCGGTTTTACAGTGAAAACTGCCGGAACTTCAAACCGGCACCAGGAAACAGACTGAGAAACCAGAGTAAAGTTTCTCCTGCAACCCGTTCCATTTGTGCTAGATGAACGAACGTCTCTCCACATGCTCAGTTCTGAGAAATAATTGTGTGTGAAAGCCGTCCTTCACCTAGCTTGTTGGGAAAAGAAAGATTCTCTTCAGTTGCAAACTCCACTCTATACATATATATGGGGAGGTACTAGCTTCAACTCGGTTTTACAGTGAAACTGCAGGAACTTAAAACCGGCACTAGGAAACAGACTGAGAATCCAGAGTAAAAGTTTCTCCAGCAAACCGTTCCCTTTGTGCTAGATGAACGAACGTCTCTCCACATGCTCAGTTCTGACAGATAAGTGTGTGTGAAAGCCGTCCGTCAACTAGCTTGTTGGGAACACAAAGTTTCTCTTCAGTTGCAAACCCACTCCATACATATATATGGAGAGTTACAAGCTCCAACTCGGTTTTACAGTGAAAATTGCAGGAAATTCAAACCGGCACTAGGAAACAGACTGAGAAACCAGAGTAAAAGTTTCTACTGCAAACCGTACCCTTTGTGCTAGATGGACGAACGTCTCCCAACATGCTCAGTTCTGAGAGATAAGTGTGTGTGAAAGCCGTCCTTCACCTAGCTGGTTGGGAACACAAAGTTTCTCTTCAGTTGTAAACTCCACTCCATACATATATATGTTGAGGTACTAGCTCCAACTAGGGGTTACAGTGAAAACTGCAGGAACATCAAACAGGCACTAGGAAACAGACTGAGAAACCAGAGTAAAAGTTTCCACTGCAACCCGATCCCTTTGTGCTAGATGAACGAAAGTCTCTCCACATGCTCAGTTCTGACAGATAAGTGTGTGTGAAAGCCGTCCTTCACCTAGCTTGTTGGGAACACAAAGTTTCTCTTCAGTTGCAAACTCCACTCCATACATATATATGGGGAGGTACTAGCTCCAAATCGGTTTTACAGTGAAAACTGCAGGAACTTCAAACCGGCACTAGGAAACAGACTGAGAAACCAGAGTAAAAGTTTCTCCTGCAACCCGTTCCCTTTGTGCTAGATGAACGAACGTCTCTCCATATGCTCAGTTCTGAGAGATAATTGTGTGTGAAAGAAGTCCTTCACCTAACTTGTTGGGAACACAAAGCTTCTCTTCAGTTGCAAACTCCACTCCATACATATATATGGGGAGGTACTAGCTCCAAATCGGTTTTACAGTGAAAACTGCAGGAACTTCAAACCGGCACTAGGAAACAGACTGAGACACCAAAGCAAAAGTTTCTCCTGCAACCGTTTCCCTTTGTGCTAGATGAACGAACGTCTCTCCACAATCTCAATTCTGAGAGATAAGTGTGTGTGAAAGCCGTCCTTCACCTAGCTTGTTGGGAACACAAAGTTTCTCTTCAGTTGAAAACTCCACTCCATACATATATATGGGGAGGTACAAGCTCCAACTCAGTTTTACAGTGAAAACTGCAGGAACTTCAAAACGGCAATAGGAAACAGATTGAGAAACCAGAGTAAAAGTTTCTCCTGCAACCCGTTCCCTTTGTGCTAGATGAACGAACGTCTCTCCACATGCTCAGTTCTGAGAGATAATTGTGTGTGAAAGCCGTCCTTCACCTAGCTTGTTGGGAACAGAAAGATTCTCTTCAGTTGCAAACTCCACTCTATACATATATATGGGGAAGTACTAGCTTCAACTCGGTTTTACAGTGAAACTGCAGGAACTTAAACCCGGCACTAGGAAACAGACTGAGAATCCAGAGTAAAAGTTTCTCCAGCAAACCGTTCCCTTTGTGCTAGATGAACGAACGTCTCTCCACATGCTCAGTTCTGACAGATAAGTGTGTGTGAAAGCCGTCCGTCAACTAGCTTGTTGGGAACACAAAGTTTCTCTTCAGTTGCAAACCCACTCCATACATATATATGGAGAGTTACAAGCTCCAACTCGGTTTTACAGTGAAAATTGCAGGAAATTCAAACCGGCATTAGGAAACAGACTGAGAAACCAGAGTAAAAGTTTCTACTGCAAACCGTACCCTTTGTGCTAGATGGACGAACGTCTCCCAACATGCTCAGTTCTGAGAGATAAGTGTGTGTGAAAGCCGTCATTCACCTAGCTTGTTGGGAACACTAAGTTTCTCTTCAGTTGCAAACTCCACTCCATACATATATATGGGGAGGTACTAGCTCCAACTCGGTTTTAGAGTGTAAACTGCAGGAACATCAAACCGGCACTAGGAAACAGACTGAGAAACCAGAGTAAAAGTTTCCCCTGCACCCCGTTCCCTTTGTGCTAGATGAACGAACGTCTCTCCACATGCTCAGTTCTGACAGATAAGTGTGTGTGAAAGCCGTCCTTCACCTAGCTGGTTGGGAACACAAAGTTTCTCTTCAGTTGCAAACTCCACTCCATATATATATATATGGGGAGGTACAAGCTCCAACTCGATTTTACAGTGAAAACTGCAGGAACTTCAAACCGGCACTAGGAAACAGACTGAGAAACCAGAGTAAAAGTTTCTCCTGCAACCCGTTCCCTTTGTGCTAGATGAACGAACGTCTCTCCATATGCTCAGTTCTGAGAGATAAGTGTGTGTGAAAGAAGTTCTTCACCTAACTTGTTGGGAACACAAAGCTTCTCTTCAGTTGCAAACTCCACTTCATACATATATATGGGGAGGTTATAGCTCCAAATCGGTTTTACAGAGAAAACTGCAGGAACTTCAAACCGGCACTAGGAAACAGACTGAGACACCAGAGCAAAAGTTTCTCCTGCAACCGTTTCCCTTTGTGCTAGATGAACGAACGTCTCTCCACAATCTCAATTCTGAGAGATAAGTGTGCGTGAAAGCCGTCCGTCACCTAGCTTGTTGGGAACACAAAGTTTCTCTTCAGTTGTAAACTCCACTCCATACATATATATGGGGAGGTACTAGCTCCAACTAGGGGTTACAGTGAAAACTGCAGGAACATCAAACAGGCACTAGGAAACAGACTGAGAAACCAGAGTAAAAGTTTCCACTGCAACCCGATCCCATTGTGCTAGATGAACGAAAGTCTCTCCACATGCTCAGTTCTGACAGATAAGTGTGTGTGAAAGCCGTCCTTCACCTAGCTTGTTGGGAACACAAAGTTTCTCTTCAGTTGAAAACTCCACTCCATAAATATATATGGGGAGGTACTAGCTCCAATTCGGTTTTACAGTGAAAACTGCCGGAACTTCAAACCGGCACCAGGAAACAGACTGAGAAACCAGAGTAAAGTTTCTCCTGCAACCCGTTCCATTTGTGCTAGATGAACGAACGTCTCTCCACATGCTCAGTTCTGAGAAATAATTGTGTGTGAAAGCCGTCCTTCACCTAGCTTGTTGGGAAAAGAAAGATTCTCTTCAGTTGCAAACTCCACTCTATACATATATATGGGGAGGTACTAGCTTCAACTCGGTTTTACAGTGAAACTGCAGGAACTTAAAACCGGCACTAGGAAACAGACTGAGAATCCAGAGTAAAAGTTTCTCCAGCAAACCGTTCCCTTTGTGCTAGATGAACGAACGTCTCTCCACATGCTCAGTTCTGACAGATAAGTGTGTGTGAAAGCCGTCCGTCAACTAGCTTGTTGGGAACACAAAGTTTCTCTTCAGTTGCAAACCCACTCCATACATATATATGGAGAGTTACAAGCTCCAACTCGGTTTTACAGTGAAAATTGCAGGAAATTCAAACCGGCACTAGGAAACAGACTGAGAAACCAGAGTAAAAGTTTCTACTGCAAACCGTACCCTTTGTGCTAGATGGACGAACGTCTCCCAACATGCTCAGTTCTGAGAGATAAGTGTGTGTGAAAGCCGTCCTTCACCTAGCTGTTTGGGAACACAAAGTTTCTCTTCAGTTGTAAACTCCACTCCATACATATATATGGGGAGGTACTAGCTCCAACTAGGGGTTACAGTGAAAACTGCAGGAACATCAAACAGGCACTAGGAAACAGACTGAGAAACCAGAGTAAAAGTTTCCACTGCAACCCGATCCCTTTGTGCTAGATGAACGAAAGTCTCTCCACATGCTCAGTTCTGACAGATAAGTTTGTGTGAAAGCCGTCCTTCACCTAGCTTGTTGGGAACACAAAGTTTCTCTTCAGTTGAAAACTCCACTCCATAAATATATATGGGGAGGAACTAGCTCCAATTCGGTTTTACAGTGAAAACTGCCGGAACTTCAAACCGGCACCAGGAAACAGACTGAGAAACCAGAGTAAAGTTGCTCCTGCAACCCGTTCCATTTGTGCTAGATGAACGAACGTCTCTCCACATGCTCAGTTCTGAGAAATAATTGTGTGTGAAAGCCGTCCTTCACCTAGCTTGTTGGGAAAAGAAAGATTCTCTTCAGTTGCAAACTCCACTCTATACATATATATGGGGAGGTACTAGCTTCAACTCGGTTTTACAGTGAAACTGCAGGAACTTAAAACCGGCACTAGGAAACAGACTGAGAATCCAGAGTAAAAGTTTCTCCAGCAAACCTTTCCCTTTGTGCTAGATGAACGAACGTCTCTCCACATGCTCAGTTCTGACAGATAAGTGTGTGTGAAAGCCGTCCGTCAACTAGCTTGTTGGGAACACAAAGTTTCTCTTCAGTTGCAAACCCACTCCATACATATATATGGAGAGTTACAAGCTCCAACTCGGTTTTACAGTGAAAATTGCAGGAAATTCAAACCGGCACTAGGAAACAGACTGAGAAACCAGAGTAAAAGTTTCTACTGCAAACCGTACCCTTTGTGCTAGATGGACGAACGTCTCCCAACATGCTCAGTTCTGAGAGATAAGTGTGTGTGAAAGCCGTCCTTCACCTAGCTTGTTGGGAACACTAAGTTTCTCTGCAGTTGCAAACTCCACTCCATACATATATATGGGGAGGTACTAGCTCCAACTCGGTTTTAGAGTGTAAACTGCAGGAACTTCAAACCGGCACTAGGAAACAGACTGAGAAACCAGAGTAAAAGTTTCCCCTGCACCCCGTTCCCTTTGTGTTAGATGAACGAACGTCTCTCCACATGCTCAGTTCTGACAGATAAGTGTGTGTGAAAGCCGTCCTTCACCTAGCTGGTTGGGAACACAAAGTTTCTCTTCAGTTGCAAACTCCACTCCATACATATATATGGGGAGGTACAAGCTCCAACTCGATTTTACAGTGAAAACTGCAGGAACTTCAAACCGGCACTAGGAAACAGACTGAGAAACCAGAGTAAAAGTTTCTCCTGCAAACCGTTCCCTTTGTGCTAGATGAACGAACGTCTCTCCATATGCTCAGTTCTGAGAGATAAGTGTGTGTGAAAGAAGTTCTTCACCTAACTTGTTGGGAACACAAAGCTTCTCTTCAGTTGCAAACTCCACTTCATACATATATATGGGGAGGTTATAGCTCCAAATCGGTTTTACAGAGAAAACTGCAGGAACTTCAAACCGGCACTAGGAAACAGACTGAGACACCAGAGCAAAAGTTTCTCCTGCAACCGTTTCCCTTTGTGCTAGATGAACGAACGTCTCTCCACAATCTCAATTCTGAGAGATAAGTGTGTGTGAAAGCCGTCCTTCACCTAGCTTGTTGGGAACACAAAGTTTCTGTTCAGTTGTAAACTCCACTCCATACATATATATGGGGAGGTACTAGCTCCAACTAGGGGTTACAGTGAAAAATGCAGGAACATCAAACAGGCACTAGGAAACAGACTGAGAAACCAGAGCAAAAGTTTCCACTGCAACCCGATCCCTTTGTGCTAGATGAACGAAAGTCTCTCCACATGCTCAGTTCTGACAGATAAGTTTGTGTGAAAGCCGTCCTTCACCTAGCTTGTTGGGAACACAAAGTTTCTCTTCAGTTGAAAACTCCACTCCATAAATATATATGGGGAGGTACTAGCTCCAATTCGGTTTTACAGTGAAAACTGCCGGAACTTCAAACCGGCACCAGGAAACAGACTGAGAAACCAGAGTAAAGTTTCTCCTGCAACCCGTTCCATTTGTGCTAGATGAACGAACGTCTCTCCACATGCTCAGTTCTGAGAAATAATTGTGTGTGAAAGCCGTCCTTCACCTAGCTTGTTGGGAAAAGAAAGATTCTCTTCAGTTGCAAACTCCACTCTATACATATATATGGGGAGGTACTAGCTCCAACTCGGTTTTACAGTGAAAAATGCAGGAACTTCAAACCGGCACTAGGAAACAGACTGAGAAACGAGAGTAAATGTTTCTCCTGCAACCCGTTCCCTTTGTGCTAGATGAACGAACGTCTCTCCACATGCTCAGTTCTGAGAGATAATTGTGTGTGAAAGCCGTCCTTCACCAAGCTTGTTGAGAACACAAAGTTTCTCTTCAGCTGCAAACTCCATACCATACATATATATATGGGTAGGTACTAGCTCCAACTCGGTTTTAAAGTGAAAACTGCAGGAACTTCAAACCGGCACTAGGAAACAGACTGAGAAACCAGAGTAAAAGTTTCTCCTGCAACCAGTTCCCTTTGTGCTAGATGAACGAACGTCTCTCCACATGCTCAGTTCTGAGAGATAAGTGTGTGTTAAAGCCGTCCTTCACCTAGCTTGTTGGGAACACAAAGTTTCTCTTGAGTTGCAAACTCCACTCCATACATATATATGGGGAGGTACTAGCTCCAACTCGTTTTTACAGTGAAAACTGCAGGAACTTCAAACCGGCACTAGGAAACAGACTGAGAAACCAGATAAAAGTTTCTCCTGCACCCCGTTCCCTTTGTGCTAGATGAACGAACGTCTCTCCACATGCTCAGTTCTGAGAGATAAGTGTGTGTGAAAGCCGTCCTTCAACTAGCTTGTTGGGAACACAAAGTTTCTCTTCAGTTGCAAACTCCACTCCATACATATATATGGGTAGGTTCTAGCTCCAACTAGGTTTTACAATGAAAATTGCAGGAACTTCAAACCGGCACTAGGAAACAGACTGAGAAACCAGAGAAAAAGTTTCTACTGCAACCCGTTCCCTTTGTGCTAGATGAACGAACGTCTCTCCACATGCTCAGTTCTGAGAGATAAGTGTGTATGGAAGCCGCCCTTCACCTAGCTTGTTGGTAACACAAAGTTTCTCTTAAGATGCAAACTCCACTCCTTAAATATATATGGGGAGGTACTAGCTCCAACTCGGTTTTACAGTGAAAACTGCAGTAATTTCAAACCGGCACTAGGAAACAGACTGAGAAACCAGAGTAAAAGTTTCTCCTGCAACACATTCCCTTTGTGCTAGATGAACGAACGTCTCTCCACATGCTCAGTTCTGAGAGATAAGTGTGTGTTAAAGCCGTCCTTCACCTAACTTGTTGGGAACACAAAGTTTCTCTTCAGTTGCAAACTCTACTCCATACATATATATGGGGAGGTACTAGCTCCAAATTGGTTTTACAGTGAAAACTGCAGGAATATCAAACCGGCACTAGGATACAGACTGAGACACCAGAGCAAAAGTTTCTCCTGCAACCGTTTCCCTTTGTGCTAGATGAACGAAAGTCTCTCCACAATCTCAATTCGGAGAGATAAGTGTGTGTGAAAGCCGTCCTTCACCTTGCTTGTTGGGAACACAAAGTTTCTCTTCAGTTGCAAACTCCACTCCATACATATATATGGGGAGGTCAAGCTCCAACTCGGTTTTACAGTGAATACTGCAGGAACTTCAAACCGGCAATAGGAAACAGACGGAGAAACCAGAGTAAAAGTTTCTACTGCAACCCGTTCCCTTTGTGCTAGATGAACGAACGTCTCTCCACATGCTCAGTTCTGACAGAAAAGGGTGTGGAAAAGCCTTCCTTCACCTAGCTTGTTGGGAACACAAAGTTTCTCTTCAGTTGTAAACTCCACTCCATACATATATATGGGGAGGTACTATCTCCAACTCGGTTTTACAGTGAAAACTGCAGGATCTTCAAACCGGCACTAGGAAACAGCCTGAGAAACCAGAGTAAAAGTTTCTCCTGCAACCCGTTCCCTTTGTGCTAGATGAACGAACGTCTCTCCACATGCTCAGCTCTGAGAGATAAGTGTGTGTGAAAGCCTTCCTTCACCTAGCTTGTTGGGAACACAAACTTTCTCTTGAGTTGTAAACTCCTCTCCATACATATATATGGGGAGGTACTAGCTCCAACTCGGTTTTAAAGTGAAAACTGCAGGAACATCAAACAGGCACTAGGAAACAGACTGAGAAACCAGAGTAAAAGTTTCCCCTGCAACCCGTTCCCTTTGTGCTAGATGAACGAACGTCTCTCCACATGCTCAGTTCTGAGAGATAAGTGTGTGTGAAAGCCGTCCTTCACCTAGCTTGTTGGGAACACAAAGTTTCTCTTCAGTTTCAAACTCCACTCCATACATATATATGGGGAGGTACAAGATCCAACTCGGTTTTACAGTGAAAACTGCAGGAACTTCAAACCGGCACTAGGAAACAGACTGAGAAACCAGAGTAAAAGTTTCCCCTTCAACCCGTTCCCTTTGTGCTAGATGAACGAACGTCTCTCCACATGCTCAGTTCTGACAGATAAGTGTGTGTGAAAGCCGTCCGTCACTTAGCTTGTTGGGAAAACAAAGTTTCTCTTCAGTTGAAAACTCCACTCCATACATATATATGGAGAGTTACAAGCTCCAACTCGGTTTTACAGTGAAAATTGCAGGAAATTCAAAACGGCACTAGGAAACAGACTGAGAAACCAGAGTAAAAGTTTCTCCTGCAAACCGTTCCCTTTGTGCTAGATGAACGAACGTCTCTCCACATGCTCAGTTCTGAGAGATAAGTGTGTGTGAAAGCCGTCCTTCACATAGCTTGTTGGGAACACTAAGTTTCTCTTCAGTTGCAAACTCCACTCCATACATATATATGGGGAGGTACTAGCTCCAACTCGGTTTTACTTTGTAAACTGCAGGAACTTCAAACCGGCACTAGGAAACAGACTGAGAAACCAGAGTAAAAGTTTCCCTTGCACCCCGTTCCCTTTGTGCTAGATGAACGAACGTCTCTCCACATGCTCAGTTCTGACAGATAAGTGTGTGTGAAAGCCGTCCTTCACCTAGCTTGTTGGGAACACAAAGTTTCTCTTCAGTTGCAAACTCCACTCCATACATATATATGGTGAGGTACAAGCTCCAACTCAGCTTTAAAGTGAAAACTGCAGGAACTTCAAACCGGCAATAGGAAACAGACTGAGAAACCAGAGTAAAAGTTTCTCCTGCAACCCGTTCCCTATGTGTTAGATGAACGAACGTCTCAACACATGCTCAGTTCTGAGAGATAAGGGTGTGTGAAAGCCTTCCTTCACCTAGCTTGTTGGGAACAAAAAAATTCTCTTCAGTTGTAAACTCCACTCCATATATATATATGGGGATGTACTATCTCCAACTCGGTTTTACAGTGAAAACTGCAGGAACTTCAAACCGGCACTAGGAAACAGACTGAGAAACCAGAGTAAAAGTTTCTCCTGCAACCCGTTCCCTTTGTGCTAGATGAACGAACGTGTCTCCACATGCTCAGTTCTGAGACATAAGGGTGTGTGAAAGCCGTCCTTCACCTAGCTTGTTGGGAACACAAAATTTCTCTTCAGTTGTAAACTCCACTCCATACATATATATGGGGAGGTACTAGCTCCAACTCGGTTTTACAGTGAAAACTGCAGGAACATCAAACAGGCACTAGGAAACAGACTGAGAAACCAGAGTAAAAGTTTCCCCTGCACCCCTTTCCCTTTGTGCTAGATGAACGAAAGTCTCTCCACATGCTCAGTTCTGACAGATAAGTGTGTGTGAAAGCCGTCCTTCACCTAGCTTGTTGTGAACACAAAGTTTCTCTTCTGTTTCAAACTCCAATCCATACATATATATGGGGAGGTACAAGCTCCAACTCGATTTTACAGTGAAAACTGCAGGAACTTCAAACCGGCACTAGGAAACAGACTGAGAAACCAGAGTAAAAGTTTCTCCTTCAACCCGTTCCCTTTGTGCTAGATGAACGAACGTCTC
This sequence comes from Camelus bactrianus, assembly GCF_048773025.1. Lineage (NCBI taxonomy): Eukaryota > Metazoa > Chordata > Mammalia > Artiodactyla > Camelidae > Camelus > Camelus bactrianus. The sequence goes on from NC_133566.1 coordinate 5,078,085, forward strand.
TCCATATGCTCAGTTCTGAGAGATAAGTGTGTGTGAAAGAAGTTCTTCACGTAACTTGTTGGGAACACAAAGCTTCTCTTCAGTTGCAATCTCCACTCCATACATATATATGGGGAGGTACTAGCTCCAAATCGGTTTTACAGTGAAAACTGCAGGAACTTCAAACCGGCACTAGGAAACAGACTGAGACACCAGAGTAAAAGTTTCCCCTGCAACCCGTTCCCTTTGTGCTAGATGAACGAACGTCTCTCCACATGCTCAGTTCTGTCAGAAAAGTGTGTGTGAAAGCCGTCCGTCACCTTGCTTGTTGGGAACACAAAGTTTCTCTTCGGTTGAAAACTCCATTCCATACATATATATTTGGAGGTACAAGCTCCAACTCGGTTTTACAGTGAAAACTGCAGGAACTTCAAACCGGCACTTGGAAACAGACTGAGAAACCAGAGTAAAAGTTTCCCCTGCAACCCGTTCCCTTTGTGCTAGATGAACGAACGTCTCTCCACATGCTCAGTTCTGACAGAAAAGTGTGTGTGAAAGCCGTCCGTCACCTTGCTTGTTGGGAACACAAAGTTTCTCTTCAGTTGAAAACTCCACTCCATACATATATATGGAGAGTTACAAGCTCCAACTCGGTTTTACAGTGAAAATTGCAGGAAATTCAAACCGGCACTAGGAAACAGACTGAGAAACCAGAGTAAAAGTTTCTCCTGCAAACCGTTCCCTTTGTGCTAGATGAACGAACGTCTCTCCACATGCTCAGTTCTGAGAGATAAGTGTGTGTGAAAGCCGTCCTTCACATAGCTTGTTGGGAACACTAAGTTTCTCTTCAGTTGCAAACTCCACTCCATACATATATATGGGGAGGTACTAGCTCCAACACGGTTTTACAGTGTAAACTGCAGGAACTTCAAACCGGCACTAGGAAACAGACTGAGAAACCAGAGTAAAAGTTTCCGCTGCACCCCATTCCTTTTGTGCTAGATGAACGAACGTCTCTCCACATGCTCAGTTCTGACAGATGTGTGTGTGTGAAAGCCGTCCTTCACCTAGCTTGTTGGGAACACAAAGTTTCTCTTCAGTTGCAAACTCCACTCCATACATATATATGGGGAGTTACAAGCTCCAAATCAGTTTTACAGTGAAAACTGCAGGAACTTCAAACCGGCAATAGGAAACAGACTGAGAAACCAGAGTAAAAGTTTCTCCTGCAACCCGTTCCCATTGTGCTAAATGAACGAACGTCTCTCCACATGCTCAGTTCTGAGAGATAAGGGTGTGTGAAAGCCTTCCTTCACCTAGCTTGTAGGGAACACAAAAATTCTCTTCAGTTGTAAACTCCACTCCATATATATATATGGGGATGTACTAGCTCCAACTCGGTTTTACAGTGAAAACTGCAGGAACTTCAATCCGGCACTAGGAAACAGACTGAGACACCAGAGTAAAAGTTTCCCCTGCAACCCGTTCCCTTTGTGCTAGATGAACGAACGTCTCTCCACATGCTCAGTTCTGTCAGAAAAGTGTGTGTGAAAGCCGTCCGTCACCTAGCTTGTTGGGAACACAAAGTTTCTCTTCGGTTGAAAACTCCATTCCATACATATATATTTGGAGGTACAAGCTCCAACTCGGTTTTACAGTGAAAACTGCAGGAACTTCAAACCGGCACTTGGAAACAGACTGAGAAACCAGAGTAAAAGTTTCCCCTGCAACACGTTCCCTTTGTGCTAGATGAACGAACGTCTCTCCACATGCTCAGTTCTGACAGAAAAGTGTGTGTGAAAGCCGTCCGTCACCTTGCTTGTTGGGAACACAAAGTTTCTCTTCAGTTGAAAACTCCACTCCATACATATATATGGAGAGTTACAAGCTCCAACTCGGTTTTACAGTGAAAATTGCAGGAAATTCAAACCGGCACTAGGAAACAGACTGAGAAACCAGAGTAAAAGTTTCTCCTGCAAACCGTTCCCTTTGTGCTAGATGAACGAACGTCTCTCCACATGCTCAGTTCTGAGAGATAAGTGTGTGTGAAAGCCGTCCTTCACCTAGCTTGTTGGGAACACAAAGTTTCTCTTCAATTGCTAACTCCACTCCATACATATATATGGGGTGGTACTAGCTCCAAATCTTTTTTACAGTGAAAACTGCAGGAACTTCAAACCGGCACTAGGAAACAGACTGAGATACCAGAGAAAAAGTTTCCCCTGCAACCAGTTCCCTTTGTGCTAGATGAACGAACGTCTCTCCACATGCTCAGTTCTAAGAGAGAAGGGAGTGTGAAAGCCGTCCTTCACCTAGCTTGTTGGGAAAACAAAGATTCTCTTCAGTTGTAAACTCCATTCCATACATATATATGGGGAGGTACAATCTCCAACACGGTTTTACAGTGAAAACTGCAGGAACTTCAAACCGGCACTTGGAAACAGACTGAGAAACCAGAGTAAAAGTTTCCCCTTCAACCCGTTCCTTTTGTGCTAGATGAACGAACGTCTCTCCACATGCTCAGTTCTGACAGATAAGTGTGTGTGAAAGCCGTCCGTCACCTAGCTTGTTGGGAACACAAAGTTTCTCTTCAGTTGAAAATTCCACTCCATACATATATATGGAGAGTTACAAGCTCCAACTCGGTTTTACAGTGAAAATTGCAGGAACTTCAAACCGGCACTAGGAAACAGACTGAGAAACCAGAGTAAAATTTTCTCTTGCAAACCGTTCCTTTTGTGCTAGATGAACGAACGTCTCTCCACATGCTCAGTTCTGAGAGATAAGTGTGTGTGAAAGCCGTCCTTCAACTAGCTTGTTGGGAACACAAAGTTTCTCTTCAGTTGCAAACTCCACTCCATACATATATATGGGTAGGTACTAGCTCCAACTAGGTTTTACAATGAAAATTGCAGGAACTTCAAACCGGCACTAGGAAACAGACTGAGAAACCAGAGTAAAAGTTTCTACTGCAACCCGTTCCCTTTGTGCTAGATGAACGAACGTCTCTCCACATGCTCAGTTCTGAGAGATAAGTGTGTGTGGAAGCCGTCCTTCACCTAGCTTGTTGGTAACACAAAGTTTCTCTTAAGATGCAAACTCCACTCCTTAAATATATATGGGGAGGTACTAGCTCCAAATCGGTTTTACAGTGAAAACTGCAGTAATTTCAAACCGGCACTAGGAAACAGACTGGGAAACCAGAGTAAAAGTTTCTCCTGCAACACATTCCCTTTGTGCTAGATGAACGAACGTCTCTCCACATGCTCAGTTCTGAGAGATAAGTGTGTGTTAAAGCCGTCCTTCACCTAACTTGTTGGGAACACAAAGTTTCTCTTCAGTTGCAAACTCCACTCCATACATATATATGGGGAGGTACTAGCTCCAAATTGGTTTTACAGTGAAAACTGCAGGAATATCAAACCGGCACTAGGATACAGACTGAGACACCAGAGCAAAAGTTTCTCCTGCAACCGTTTCCCTTTGTGCTAGATGAACGAAAGTCTCTCCACAATCTCAAATCGGAGAGATAAGTGTGTGTGAAAGCCGTCCTTCACCTTGCTTGTTGGGAACACAAAGTTTCTCTTCAGTTGCAAACTCCACTCCATACATATATATGGGGAGGTCAAGCTCCAACTCGGTTTTACAGTGAAAACTGCAGGAACTTCAAACCGGCAATAGGAAACAGACTGAGAAACCAGAGTAAAAGTTTCTACTGCAACCCGTTCCCTTTGTGCTAGATGAACGAACGTCTCTCCACATGCTCAGTTCTGAGAGAAAAGGGTGTGTGAAAGCCTTCCTTCACCTAGCTTGTTGGGAACACAAAATTTCTCTTCAGTTGTAAACTCCACTCCATACATATATATGGGGAGGTACTATCTCCAACTCGGTTTTACAGTGAAAACTGCAGGATCTTCAAACCGGCACTAGGAAACAGCCTGAGAAACCAGAGTAAAAGTTTCTCCTGCAACCCGTTCCCTTTGTGCTAGATGAACGAACGTCTCTCCACATGCTCAGCTCTGAGAGATAAGTGTGTGTGAAAGCCTTCCTTCACCTAGCTTGTTGGGAACACAAACTTTCTCTTGAGTTGTAAACTCCTCTCCATACATATATATGGGGAGGTACTAGCTCCAACTCGGTTTTAAAGTGAAAACTGCAGGAACATCAAACAGGCACTAGGAAACAGACTGAGAAACCAGAGTAAAAGTTTCCCCTGCAACCCGTTCCATTTGTGCTAGATGAACGAAAGTCTCTCCACATGCTCAGTTCTGAGAGATAAGTGTGTGTGAAAGCCGTCCTTCAACTAGCTTGTTGGGAACACAAAGTTTCTCTTCTGTTGCAAAATCCACTCCATACATATATATGGGGAGGTACTAGCTCCAACTCGGTTTTACAGTGAAAACTGCAGGAACTTCAAACCGGCACTAGGAAACAGACTGAGAAACCAGAGTAAAAGTTTCTCCTGCAACCCGTTCCCTTTGTGCTAGATGAACGAACGTCTCTCCACAATCTCAATTCTGAGAGATAAGTGTGTGTGAAAGCCGTCCTTCACCTAGCTTGTTGGGAACACAAAGTTTCTCTTCAGTTGTAAACTCCACTCCATACATATATATGGGGAGGTACTAGCTCCAACTAGGGGTTACAGTGAAAACTGCAGGAACATCAAACAGGCACTAGGAAACAGACTGAGAAACCAGAGTAAAAGTTTCCACTGCAACCCGTTCCCTTTGTGCTAGATGAACGAACGTCTCTCCACATGCTCAGTTCTGAGAGATAAGTGTGGGTGGAAGCCGTCCTTCACCTAGGTTGTTGTGAACACAAAGTTTCTCTTCAGTAGCAAAATCCACTCAATACATATATATGGGAGGTACTAACTCCAACTCGGTTTTACAGTGAAAACTGCAGGAACTTCAAACCGTCACTAGGAAACATACTGAGAAACCAGAGTAAATGTTTTTACTGCAACCCGTTCCCTTTGTGCTAGATGAACGAACGTCTCTCCACATGCTCAGTTCTGAGAGATAATTGTGTGTGAATGCCGTCCTTCACCTAGCTTTTTGGGAACACAAAGTTTCTCTTCAGTTTCAAACTCCATACCATACATATATATATGTGTAGGTACTAGCTCCAACTCGGTTTTACAGTGAAAACTGCAGGAACTTCAAACCGGCACTAGGAAACAGACTGAGAAACCAGAGTAAAAGTTTCTCCTGCAAACAGTTCCCTTTGTGCTAGATGAACGAACGTCTCTCCACATGCTCAGTTCTGAGAGATAAGTGTGTGTGAAAGCCGTCCTTCACCTAGCTTGTTAGGAACACAAAGTTTCTCTTCAGTTGCAATCTCCACTCCATACATATATATGGGGAGGTACGAGCTCCAACTCTGTATTACAGTGAAAACTGCAGGAACTTCAATCCGGCACTAGGAAACAGACTGAGAAACCAGAGTAATAGTTACTCCTGCAACCCGTTCCCTTTGTGCTAGATGAACGAACGTCTATCCACATGCTCAGTTCTGACAGATAAGTGTGTGTGAAAGCCGTCCTTCACCTAGCTTGTTGGGAACACAAAGTTTCTCTTCAGTTGCAAACTCCACTCCATACATATATATGGGGAGATACTAGCTCCAACACGGTTTTACAGTGAAAACTGCAGGAACTTCAAACCGGCACTAGGAAACATACTGTGAAACCAGAGTAAATGTTTCTCCTGCAAACCGTTCCCTTTGTGCTAGATGAACGAACGTCTCTCCACATGCTCGGTTCTGAGAGATAATTGTGTGTGAAAGCCGTCCTTCACGTAGCTTGTTGGGAACACAAAGTTTCTCTTCAGTTGCAAACTCCACTCCATACATATATATGGGGAGATACTAGCTCCAACACGGTTTTACAGTGAAAACTGCAGGAACTTCAAACCGGCACTAGGAAACAGACTGAGAAACCAGAGTAAAAGTTTCTCCTGCACCCCGTTCCCTTTGTGCTAGATGAACGAACGTCTCTCCACATGCTCAGTTCTGAGAGATAATTGTGTGTGAAAGCCGTCCTTCAACTAGCTTGTTGGGAACACAAAGTTTCTCTTCAGTTGCAAACTCCACTCCATACATATATATGGGGAGGTACTAGCTCCAACTCGGTTTTACCGTTAAATCTGCAGGAACTTCAAACCGGCACTAGGAAACATACTGAGAAACCAGAGAAAAGTTTCTACTGCAACACGTTCCCTTTGTGCTAGATGAACGAACGTCTCTCCACATGCTCAGTTCTGAGAGATAAGTGTGTGTGGAAGCCGTCCTTCACCTAGCTTGTAGGGAACACAAAGTTTCTCTTCAGTTGCAAACTCCACTCCATACATATATATGGGGATGTACTAGCTCCAACTCGGTTTTACAGTGAAAACTGCAGGAACTTCAAACCGGCACTCGGAAACAGACTGAGAAACCAGAGTAAAAGTTTCTCCTGCAACCCTTTCCCTTTGTGCTAGATGAACGAACGTCTCTCCACATGCTCAGTTCTGAGAGATAAGTGTGTGTGAAAGCCGTCCTTCACCTAGCTTGTTGGGAACACAAAGTTTCTCTTCAGTTGCAAACTCCACACCATTCATATATATGGGGAGGTACTAGCTCCAACTCGGTTTTACAGTGAAAACTGCAGGAACTTCAAACCGGCACTAGGAAACAGACTGAGAAACCAGAGTAAAAGTTTCTCCTGCAACCCGTTCCCTTTGTGCTAGATGAACGAACGTCTCTCCACATGCTCAGTTCTGAGAGATAAGTCTGTGTGGAAGCCGTCCTTAACCTAGGATGTTGGGAACACAAAGTTTCTCTTCAGTAGCAAAATCCACTCAATACATATATATGGGAGGTACTAACTCCAAATCGGTTTTACAGTGAAAACTGCAGGAACTTCAAACCGTCACTAGGAAACATACTGTGAAACCAGAGTAAATGTTTCTCCTGCAAAACGTTCCCTTTGTGCTAGATGAACGAACGTCTCTCCACATGCTCGGTTCTGAGAGATAATTGTGTGTGAAAGCCGTCCTTCACGTAGCTTGTTGGGAACACAAAGTTTCTCTTCAGTTTCAAACTCCATACCATACATATATATATGGGTAGGTACTAGCTCCAACTCGGTTTTACAGTGAAAACTGCAGGAACTTCAAACCGGCACTAGGAAACAGACTGAGAAACCAGAGTAAACGTTTCTCCTGCAACCAGTTCCCTTTGTGCTAGATGAAAGAACGTCTCTCCACATGCTCAGTTCTGACAGATAAGTGTGTGTTAAAGCCGTCCTTCACCTAGCTTGTTGGGAACACAAAGTTTCTCTTCAGTTGCAAACTCCACTCCATACATATATATGGGGAGGTACTAGCTCCAACTCGTTTTTACAGTGAAAACTGCAGGAACTTCAAACCGGCACTAGGAAACAGACTGAGAAACCAGAGTAAAAGTTTCTCCTGCACCCCGTTCCCTTTGTGCTAGATGAACGAACGTCTCTCCACATGCTCAGTTCTGAGAGATAAGTGTGTGTGAAAGCCGTCCTTCAACTAGCTTGTTGGGAACACATAGTTCCTCTTCAGTTGCAAACTCCACTCCATACATATATATGGGTAGGTACTAGCTCCAACTAGGTTTTACAATGAAAATTGCAGGAACTTCAAACCGGCACTAGGAAACAGACTGAGAAACCAGAGTAAAAGTTTCTCCTGCAACCCGTTCCCTTTGTGCTAGATGAACGAACGTCTCTCCACATGCTCAGTTCTGAGAGATAAGTGTGTGTGGAAGCCGTCCTTCACCTAGCTTGTTGGTAACACAAAGTTTCTCTTCAGATGCAAACTCCACTCCTTAAATATATATGGGGAGGTACTAGCTCCAACTCGGTTTTACAGTGAAAACTGCAGTAATTTCAAACCGGCACTAGGAAACAGACTGAGAAACCAGAGTAAAAGTTTCTCCTGCAACACATTCCCTTTGTGCTAGATGAACGAAAGTCTCTCCACATGCTCAGTTCTGAGAGATAAGTGTGTGTTAAAGCCGTCCTTCACCTAACTTTTTGGGAACACAAAGTTTCTCTTCAGTTGCAAACTCCACTCCATACATATATATGGGGAGGTACTAGCTCCAAATCGGTTTTTCAGTGAAAACTGCAGGAACATCAAACCGGCACTAGGAAACAGACTGAGACACCAGAGCAAAAGTTTCTCCTGCAACCGTTTCCCTTTGTGCTAGATGAACGAAAGTATCTCCACAATCTCAATTCGGAGAGATATGTGTGTGTGAAAGCCGTCCTTCACCTTGCTTGTTGGGAACACAAAGTTTCTCTTCAGTTGCAAACTCCACTCCATACATATATATGGGGAGGTCAAGCTTCAACTCGGTTTTACAGTGAAAACTGCAGGAACTTCAAACCGGCAATAGGAAACAGACTGAGAAACCAGAGTAAAAGTTTCTACTGCAAACCGTTCCCTTTGTGCTAGATGAACGAACGTCTCTCCACATGCTCAGTTCTGAGAGAAAAGCGTGTGTGAAAGCCTTCCTTCACCTAGCTTGTTGGGAACACAAAATTTCTCTTCAGTTGTAAACTCCACTCCATACATATATATGGGGAGGTACTATCTCCAACTCGGTTTTACAGTGAAAACTGCAGGATCTTCAAACCGGCACTAGGAAACACCTGAGAAACCAGAGTAAAAGTTTCTCCTGCAACACGTTCCCTTTGTGCTAGATGAACGAACGTCTCTCCACATGCTCAGCTCTGAGAGATAAGTGTGTGTGAAAGCCTTCCTTCACCTAGCTTGTTGGGAACACAAAATTTCTCTTCAGTTGCAAACTCCACTCCATACATATATATAGGTAGGTACTAGCTCCAACTCGGTTTTACAGTGAAAACTGCAGGAACTTCAAACCGGCACTAGGAAACAGACTGAGAAACCAGAGTAAATGTTTCACCTGCAACCAGTTCCCTTTTTGCTAGATGAACGAACGTCTCTCCACATGCTCAGTTCTGACAGATAAGTGTGTGTTAAAGCCGTCCTTAACCTAGCTTGTTGGGAACACAAAGTTTCTCTTCAGTTGCAAACGCCATTCCATACATATATATGGGGAGGTACAAGCTCCAACTCGGTTTTACAGTGAAAACTGAAGGAACTTCAAAACGGCACTAGGAAACAGACTGAGAAAGCAGAGTAAAAGTTTCTCCTGCAATCCGTTCCCTTTGTGCTAGATGAACGAACGTCTCTCCACATGCTCAGTTCTGAGAGATAATTGTGTGTGAAAGCCGTCCTTCACCTAGCTTGTTGGGAACACAAAGTTTCTCTTCAGTTGCAAACTCCACACCATTCATATATATGGGGAGGTACTAGCTCCAACTCGGTTTTACACTGAAAACTGCAGGAACTTCAAACCGGCACTAGGAAACAGACTTAGAAACCAGAGTAAAAGTTTCTCCTGCAACCCGTTCCCTTTGTGCTAGATGAACGAACGTCTCTCCACATGCTCAGTTCTGAGAGATAAGTGTGGTTGGAAGCCGTCCTTCACCTAGGTTGTTGGGAACACAAAGTTTCTCTTCAGAAGCAAAATCCACTCAATACATATATATGGGAGGTACTAACTCCAACTCGGTTTTACAGTGAAAACTGCAGGAACTTCAAACCGTCACTAGGAAACATACTGAGAAACCAGAGTAAATGTTTCTACTGCAAACCGTTCCCTTTGTGCTAGATGAACGAACGTCTCTCCACATGCTCAGTTCTGAGAGATAATTGTGTGTGAAAGCCGTCCTTCACCTAGCTTGTTGGGAACACAAAGTATCTCTTCAGTTTCAAACTCCATACCATACATATATATACGTGTAGGTACTAGCTCCAACTCGGTTTTACAGTAAAAACTGCAGGAACTTCAAACCGGCACTAGGAAACAGACTGAGAAACCAGAGTAAAAGTTTCTCCTGCAAACAGTTCCCTTTGTGCTAGATGAACGAACGTCTCTCCACATGCTCAGTTCTGAGAGATAAGTGTGTGTGAAAGCCGTCCTTCACCTAGCTTGTTGGGAACACAAAGTTTCTCTTCAGTTGCAAACTCCACTCCATACATATATATGGGGAGGTACTAGCTCCAACTCGGTTTTACAGTGAAAACTGCAGGAACTTCAAACCGGCACTAGGAAACATACTGAGAAACCAGAGAAAAGTTTCTACTGCAACACGTTCCCTTTGTGCTAGATGAACGAACGTCTCTCCACATGCTCAGTTCTGAGAGATAAGTGTGTGTGGAAGCCGTCCTTCACCTAGCTTGTTGGGAACACAAAGTTTCTCTTAAGTTGCAAACTCCACTCCATACATATATATGGGGATGTACTAGCTCCAACTCGGTTTTACAGTGAAAACTGCAGGAACTTCAAACCGGCACTAGGAAACAGACTGAGAAACCAGAGTAAAAGTTTCTCCTGCAACCCTTTCCCTTTGTGCTAGATGAACGAACGTCTCTCCACATGCTCAGTTCTGAGAGATAAGTGTGTGGGAAAGCCGTCCTTCACCTAGCTTGTTGGGAACACAAAGTTTCTCTTCAGTTCCAAACTCCACACCATTCATATATATGGGGAGGTACTAGCTCCACTCGGTTTTACAGTGAAAACTGCAGGAACTTCAAACCGGCACTAGGAAACAGACTTAGAAACCAGAGTAAAAGTTTCTCCTGCAACCCGTTCCCTTTGTGCTAGATGAACGAACGTCTCTCCACATGCTCAGTTCTGAGAGATAAGTGTGTGTGGAAGCCGTCCTTCACCTAGGATGTTGGGAACACAAAGTTTCCCTTCAGTAGCAAAATCCACTCAATACATATATATGGGAGGTACTAACTCCAACTCGGTTTTACAGTGAAAACTGCAGGAACTTCAAACCGTCACTAGGAAACATACTGAGAAACCAGAGTAAATGTTTCTCCTGCAACCCGTTCCCTTTGTGCTAGATGAACGAACGTCTCTCCACATGCTTGGTTCTGAGAGATAATTGTGTGTGAAAGCCGTCCTTCACGTAGCTTGCTGGGAACACAAAGTTTCTCTTCAGTTTCAAACTCCATACCATACATATATATATGGGTAGGTACTAGCTCCAACTCGGTTTTACAGTGAAAACTGCAGGAACTTCAAACCGGCACTAGGAAAGAGACTGAGAAACCAGAGTAAACGTTTCTCCTGCAACCACTTCCCTTTGTTCTAGACGAACGAACGTCTCTCCGCATGCTCAGTTTTGAGAGATAAGTGTGTGTGAAAGCCGTCCTTCACCTAGCTTGTTGGGAACACAAAGTTTCTCTTCAGTTGCAATCTCCACTCCATACATATATATGGGGAGGTACGAGCTCCAACTCGGTTTTACAGTGAAAACTGCAGGAACTTCAAACCGGCACTAGGAAACAGACTGAGAACCCAGAGTAAAAGTTTCTCCTGCAATCCGTTCCCTTTGTGCTAGATGAACGAACGTCTCTCCACATGCTCAGTTCTGACAGATAAGTGTGTGTGAAAGCCGTACTTCACCTAGCTTGTTGGGAACACAAAGTTTCTCTTCAGTTGCAAACTCCACTCCATACATATATATGGGGAGGTACTAGCTCCAACTCGGTTTTACAGTGAAAACTGCAGGAACTTCAAACCGGCACTAGGAAACAGATTGAGAAACCAGAGTAAATGTTTCTCCTGCACCCCGTTCCCTTTGTGCTAGATGAACGAACGTCTCTCCACATGCTCAGTTCTGAGAGATAAGTGTGTGTGAATGCCGTCCTTCAACTAGCTTGTTGGGAACACAAAGTTTCTCTTCAGTTGCAAAGTCCACTCCATACATATATATGGGGAGGTACTAGCTCCAACTCGATTTTACAGTGAAAACTGCAGGAACTTCAAACCGGCACTAGGAAACAGACTGAGAAACCAGAGTAAAAGTTTCTCCTGCAACCCGTTCCCTTTGTGCTAGATGAACGAACGTCTCTCCACATGCTCAGGCCTGAGAGATAAGTGTGTGTGGAAGCCATCCTTCACCTAGCTTGTTGGGAACACAAAGTTTCTCTTCAGATGCAAACTCCACTCCATACATATATATGGGGAGGTACTAGCTCCAACTCGGTTTTACAGTGAAAACTGCAGGAACTTCAAACCGGCACTAGGAAACAGACTGAGAAACCAGAGTAAAAGTTTCTCCTGCAACCCTTTACCTTTGTGCTAGATGAACGAACGTCTCTCCACATGCTCAATTCTGAGAGATAAGTGTGTGTGAAAGCCGTCCTTCACCTAGCTTGTTGGGAACACAAAGTTTCTCTTCAGTTGCAAACTCCATTCCATACATATATATGGGGAGGTACTAGCTCCAACTCGGTTTTACAGTGAAAACTGCAGGAACTTCAAACCGGCACTAGGAAACAGACTGAGAAACCAGAGTAAAAGTTTCTCCTGCAACCCGTTCCCTTTGTGCTAGATGAAGGAACGTCTCTCCACATGCTCAGTTCTGAGAGATAAGTGTGTGTGAAAGCCGTCTTTCACCTAGCTTGTTGGGAACACAAAGTTTCTCTTCAGTTGCAAACTCCACTCCATATATATATATTGGGAGGTACAAGCTCCAACTCGGTTTTACAGTGAAAACTGCAGGAACTTCAAACCGGCACTAGGAAACAGACTGAGAAACCAGAGTAAAGTTTCTCCTGCAACCCGTTCCCTTTGTGCTAGATGAACGAACGTCTCTCCACATGCTCAGTTCTGAGAGATAAATGTGTGTGAAAGCCGTCCTTCACCTAGCTTTTTGGGAACACAAAGTTTCTCTTCAATTGCAAACTCCACTCCATACATATATATGGGGAGGTACTAGCTGCAACGCGGTTTTACTTTGAAAACTGCAGGAACTTCAAACCGGCACTAGGAAACAGACTGAGGAAACAGAGTAAAAGTTTCTCCTGCAACCCGTTCCCTTTGTGCTAGATGAACGTACGTCTCTCCACATGCTCAGTTCTGAGAGATAAGTGAGTGTGAAAGCCGTCCTTCACCTAGCTTGTTGGGAACACAAAGTTTCTTTTCAGTTGCAAACTCCACTCCATACATATATATGGGGAGGTACAAGCTCCAACACGGTTTTACTGTGAAAACTGCAGGAACTTAAAACAGGCACTAGGAAACATACTGAGAAACCAGAGTAAAATTTGTACAGCATCCCGTTCCCTTTGTGCTAGATGAACGAACGTCTCTCCACATGCTCAGTTCTGAGAGATAAGTGTGTGTGAATGCCGTCCTTCACATACCTTGTAGGGAACACAAAGATTCTCTTCAGTTGCAAACTCCACTCCATACATATATATGGGGAGGTACTAGCTCCAACTCGGTTTTACAGTGAAAACTGCAGGAACTTCAAACCGGCACTAGGAAACAGACTGAGGAACCAGAGAAAAAGTTTCTCCTGCAACCCGTTCCCTTTTTGCTAGATGAACGAACGTCTCTCCACATGCTCTGTTCTGAGAGATAAGTGAGTGTGAAAGCCGTCCTTCACCTAGCTTGTTGGGAACACAAAGTTTCTCTTCAGTTGCAAACTCCACTCAATACATATATATGGGGAGGTATTAGCTCCAACTCGGTTTTACAGTTAAAACTGCAGGAACTTCAAACCGGCACTAGGAAACATACTGAGAAACCAGAGTAAAATTTGTCCAGCATCCCGTTCCCTTTGTGCTAGATGAACGAACGTCTCTCCACATGCTCAGTTCTGAGAGATAAGTGTGAGTGAAAGCCGTCCTTCACATACCTTGTTGGGAACACAAAGTTTCTCTTCAGTTGCAAACTCCACTCCATAAATATATATGGGGAGGTACTAGCTCCAACTCGGTTTTACAGTGAAAACTGCAGGAACTTCAAACCGGCACTAGGAAACAGACTGAGGAAACAGAGTAAAAGTTTCTCCTGCAACCCGTTCCCTTTGTGCTAGATGAACGTACGTCTCTCCACATGCTCAGTTCTGAGAGATAAGTGAGTGTGAAAGCCGTCCTTCACCTAGCTTGTTGGGAACACAAAGTTTCTTTTCAGTTGCAAACTCCACTCCATACATATATATGGGGAGGTACAAGCTCCAACACGGTTTTACTGTGAAAACTGCAGGAACTTAAAACAGGCACTAGGAAACATACTGAGAAACCAGAGTAAAATTTGTACAGCATCCCGTTCCCTTTGTGCTAGATGAACGAACGTCTCTCCACATGCTCAGTTCTGAGAGATAAGTGTGTGTGAATGCCGTCCTTCACATACCTTGTAGGGAACACAAAGATTCTCTTCAGTTGCAAACTCCACTCCATACATATATATGGGGAGGTACTAGCTCCAACTCGGTTTTACAGTGAAAACTGCAGGAACTTCAAACCGGCACTAGGAAACAGACTGAGGAACCAGAGAAAAAGTTTCTCCTGCAACCCGTTCCCTTTTTGCTAGATGAACGAACGTCTCTCCACATGCTCTGTTCTGAGAGATAAGTGAGTGTGAAAGCCGTCCTTCACCTAGCTTGTTGGGAACACAAAGTTTCTCTTCAGTTGCAAACTCCACTCAATACATATATATGGGGAGGTATTAGCTCCAACTCGGTTTTACAGTTAAAACTGCAGGAACTTCAAACCGGCACTAGGAAACATACTGAGAAACCAGAGTAAAATTTGTCCAGCATCCCGTTCCCTTTGTGCTAGATGAACGAACGTCTCTCCACATGCTCAGTTCTGAGAGATAAGTGTGAGTGAAAGCCGTCCTTCACATACCTTGTTGGGAACACAAAGTTTCTCTTCAGTTGCAAACTCCACTCCATAAATATATATGGGGAGGTACTAGCTCCAACTCGGTTTTACAGTGAAAACTGCAGGAACTTCAAACCGGCACTAGGAAACAGACTGAGAAACCAGAGTAAAAGTTTCTCCTGCACCCCGTTCCCTTTGTGCTAGATGAACGAACGTCTCTACACATGCTCAGTTCTGAGAGATATGTGTGTGTGAAAGCCGTCCTTCACCTAGCTTGTTGGGAACACAAAGTTTCTCTTCAGTTGCAAACTCCACTCCATACATATATATGGGTAGGTACTAGCTCCAACTCGGTTTTACAGTGAAAACTGCAGGAACTTCAAACCGGCACTAGGAAACAGACTGAGAAACCAGAGTAAAAGTTTCTCCTGCAACCCGTTCCCTTTGTGCTAGATGAACGAACGTCTCTCCACATGCTCAGTTCTGAGAGATAAGTTTTTGTGAAAGCCGTCTTTCACCTAGCTTGTTGGGAACACAAAGTTTCTCTTCAGTTGCAAACTCCACTCCATATATATATATTGGGAGGTACAAGCTCCAACTCGGTTTTACAGTGAAAACTGCAGGAACTTCAAACAGGCACTAGGAAACAGACAGAGAAACCAGAGTAAAAGTTTCTCCTGCAACCCGTTCCCTTTGTGCTAGATGAACGAACGTCTCTCCACATGCTCAGTTCTGAGAGAAAAGTGTGTGTGGAAGCCTTCCTTCACCTAGCTTGTTGGGAACACAAAGTTTCTTTTCAGTGGCAAACTCCACTCCATACATATATATGGGGAGGTACTAGCTCCAACTCGGTTTTACAGTGAAAACTGCAGGAACTTCAACCCGGCAGTAGGAAACACACTGAGAAACCAGAGTAAAAGTTTCCCCTGCAAACCGTTCCCTTTGTGATAGATGAACGAACGTCTCTCCACATGCTCAGTTCTGAGAGATAAGTGTGTGTGAATGCCGTCTTTCACCTAGCTTGTTGGGAACACAAAGTTTCTCTTCAATTGCAAACTCCACTCCATACATATATATGGGGAGGTACTAGCTCCAACGCGGTTTTACTTTGAAAACTGCAGGAACTTCAAACCGGCACTAGGAAACAGACTGAGGAAACAGAGTAAAAGTTTCTCCTGCAACCCGTTCCCTTTGTGCTAGATGAACGAACGTCTCTCCACATGCTCAGTTCTGAGAGATAATTGAGTGTGAAAGCCGTCCTTCACCTAGCTTGTTGGGAACACAAAGATTCTTTTCAGTTGCAAACTCCACTCCATACATATATAAGGGGAGGTACAAGCTCCAACACGGTTTTACAGTGAAAACTGCAGGAACTTCAAACCGGCACTAGGAAACAGACTGAGAAACCAGAGTAAAATTTTCTCCTGCAAACCGTTCACTTTGTGCTAGATGAACGAACCTCTCTCCACATGCTCAGTTCTGAGAGATAAGTGTGCGTGAAAGCCGTCCTTCACATAGCTTGTTGGGAACACAAAGTTTCTCTTCAAATGAAAACTCCACTCCATACATAAATATGGGGAGGTACTAGCTCCAACACGGTTTTAAAGTGAAAACTGCAGGAACTTCAAACCGGCCCTAGGAAACAGACTGAGGAACCAGAGTAAAAGTTTCTCCTGCAACCCGTTCCCTTTTTGCTAGATGAACGAACGTCTCTCCACATGCTCAGTTCTGAGAGATAAGTGTGTGTGAAAGCCGTCCTTCACATACCTTGTTGGGAATACAAAGTTTCTCTTCAGTTGCAAACTCCACTCCATACATATATATGGGGAGGTACTAGCTCCAACTCGGTTTTACAGTGAAAACTGCAGGAACTTCAAACCGGCACTAGGAAACAGACTGAGAAACCAGAGTAAAGTTTCTCCTGCAACCCGTTCCCTTTGTGCTAGATGAACGAACGTCTCTCCACATGCTCAGTTCTGACAGATAAGTGTGTGTGAAAGCCGTCCTTCACCTAGCTTTTTGGGAACACAAAGTTTCTCTTCAATTGCAAACTCCACTCCATACATATATATGGGGAGGTACTAGCTGCAACGCGGTTTTACTTTGAAAACTGCAGGAACTTCAAACCGGCACTAGGAAACAGACTGAGGAAACAGAGTAAAAGTTTCTCCTGCAACCCGTTCCCTTTGTGCTAGATGAACGTACGTCTCTCCACATGCTCAGTTCTGAGAGATAAGTGAGTGTGAAAGCCGTCCTTCACCTAGCTTGTTGGGAACACAAAGTTTCTTTTCAGTTGCAAACTCCACTCCATACATATATATGGGGAGGAACAAGCTCCAACACGGTTTTACTGTGAAAACTGCAGGAACTTAAAACCGGCACTAGGAAACATACTGAGAAACCAGAGTAAAATTTGTACAGCATCCCGTTCCCTTTGTGCTAGATGAACGAACGTCTCTCCACATGCTCAGTTCTGAGAGATAAGTGTGTGTGAAAGCCGTCCTTCACATACCTTGTAGGGAACACAAAGATTCTCTTCAGTTGCAAACTCCACTCCATACATATATATGGGGAGGTACTAGCTCCAACTCGGTTTTACAGTGAAAACTGCAGGAACTTCAAACCGGCACTAGGAAACAGACTGAGGAACCAGAGAAAAAGTTTCTCCTGCAACCCGTTCCCTTTTTGCTAGATGAACGAACGTCTCTCCACATGCTCTGTTCTGAGAGATAAGTGAGTGTGAAAGCCGTCCTTCACATAGCTTCTTGGGAACACAAAGTTTCTCTTCAGTTGCAAACTCCACTCAATACATATATATGGGGAGGTATTAGCTCCAACTCGGTTTTACAGTTAAAACTGCAGGAACTTCAAACCGGCACTAGGAAACATACTGAGAAACCAGAGTAAAATTTGTCCAGCATCCCGTTCCCTTTGTGCTAGATGAACGAACGTCTCTCCACATGCTCAGTTCTGAGAGATAAGTGTGAGTGAAAGCCGTCCTTCACATACTTTGTTGGGAACACAAAGTTTCTCTTCAGTTGCAAACTCCACTCCATACATATATATGGGGAGGTACTAGCTCCAACTCGGTTTTACAGTGAAAACTGCAGGAACTTCAAACCGGCACTAGGAAACAGACTGAGGAACCAGAGAAAAAGTTTCTCCTGCAACCCGTTCCCTTTTTGCTAGATGAACGAACGTCTCTCCACATGCTCTGTTCTGAGAGATAAGTGAGTGTGAAAGCCGTCCTTCACCTAGCTTGTTGGGAACACAAAGTTTCTCTTCAGTTGCAAACTCCACTCAATACATATATATGGGGAGGTATTAGCTCCAACTCGGTTTTACAGTTAAAACTGCAGGAACTTCAAACCGGCACTAGGAAACATACTGAGAAACCAGAGTAAAATTTGTCCAGCATCCCGTTCCCTTTGTGCTAGATGAACGAACGTCTCTCCACATGCTCAGTTCTGAGAGATAAGTGTGAGTGAAAGCCGTCCTTCACATACCTTGTTGGGAACACAAAGTTTCTCTTCAGTTGCAAACTCCACTCCATAAATATATATGGGGAGGTACTAGCTCCAACTCGGTTTTACAGTGAAAACTGCAGGAACTTCAAACCGGCACTAGGAAACAGACTGAGAAACCAGAGTAAAAGTTTCTCCTGCACCCCGTTCCCTTTGTGCTAGATGAACGAACGTCTCTACACATGCTCAGTTCTGAGAGATATGTGTGTGTGAAAGCCGTCCTTCACCTAGCTTGTTGGGAACACAAAGTTTCTCTTCAGTTGCAAACTCCACTCCATACATATATATGGGTAGGTACTAGCTCCAACTCGGTTTTACAGTGAAAACTGCAGGAACTTCAAACCGGCACTAGGAAACAGACTGAGAAACCAGAGTAAAAGTTTCTCCTGCAACCCGTTCCTTTGTGCTAGATGAACGAACGTCTCTCCACATGCTCAGTTCTGAGAGATAAGTTTTTGTGAAAGCCGTCTTTCACCTAGCTTGTTGGGAACACAAAGTTTCTCTTCAGTTGCAAACTCCACTCCATATATATATATTGGGAGGTACAAGCTCCAACTCGGTTTTACAGTGAAAACTGCAGGAACTTCAAACAGGCACTAGGAAACAGACAGAGAAACCAGAGTAAAAGTTTCTCCTGCAACCCGTTCCCTTTGTGCTAGATGAACGAACGTCTCTCCACATGCTCAGTTCTGAGAGAAAAGTGTGTGTGGAAGCCTTCCTTCACCTAGCTTGTTGGGAACACAAAGTTTCTTTTCAGTTGCAAACTCCACTCCATACATATATATGGGGAGGTACTAGCTCCAACTCGGTTTTACAGTGAAAACTGCAGGAACTTCAACCCGGCAGTAGGAAACACACTGAGAAACCAGAGTAAAAGTTTCCCCTGCAAACCGTTCCCTTTGTGATAGATGAACGAACGTCTCTCCACATGCTCAGTTCTGAGAGATAAGTGTGTGTGAAAGCCGTCTTTCACCTAGCTTGTTGGGAACACAAAGTTTCTCTTCAATTGCAAACTCCACTCCATACATATATATGGGGAGGTACTAGCTCCAACGCGGTTTTACTTTGAAAACTGCAGGAACTTCAAACCGGCACTAGGAAACAGACTGAGGAAACAGAGTAAAAGTTTCTCCTGCAACCCGTTCCCTTTGTGCTAGATGAACGAACGTCTCTCCACATGCTCAGTTCTGAGAGATAATTGAGTGTGAAAGCTGTCCTTCACCTAGCTTGTTGGGAACACAAAGATTCTTTTCAGTTGCAAACTCCACTCCATACATATATAAGGGGAGGTACAAGCTCCAACACGGTTTTACAGTGAAAACTGCAGGAACTTCAAACCGGCACTAGGAAACAGACTGAGAAACCAGAGTAAAATTTTCTCCTGCAAACCGTTCACTTTGTGCTAGATGAACGAACCTCTCTCCACATGCTCAGTTCTGAGAGATAAGTGTGCGTGAAAGCCGTCCTTCACATAGCTTGTTGGGAACACAAAGTTTCTCTTCAAATGAAAACTCCACTCCATACATAAATATGGGGAGGTACTAGCTCCAACATGGTTTTAAAGTGAAAACTGCAGGAACTTCAAACCGGCCCTAGGAAACAGACTGAGGAACCAGAGTAAAAGTTTCTCCTGCAACCCGTTCCCTTTTTGCTAGATGAACGAACGTCTCTCCACATGCTCAGTTCTGAGAGATAAGTGTGTGTGAAAGCCGTCCTTCACATACCTTGTTGGGAATACAAAGTTTCTCTTCAGTTGCAAACTCCACTCCATACATATATATGGGGAGGTACTAGCTCCAACTCGGTTTTACAGTGAAAACTGCAGGAACTTCAAACCGGCACTAGGAAACAGACTGAGAAACCAGAGTAAAGTTTCTCCTGCAACCCGTTCCCTTTGTGCTAGATGAACGAACGTCTCTCCACATGCTCAGTTCTGACAGATAAGTGTGTGTGAAAGCCGTCCTTCACCTAGCTTTTTGGGAACACAAAGTTTCTCTTCAATTGCAAACTCCACTCCATACATATATATGGGGAGGTACTAGCTGCAACGCGGTTTTACTTTGAAAACTGCAGGAACTTCAAACCGGCACTAGGAAACAGACTGAGGAAACAGAGTAAAAGTTTCTCCTGCAACCCGTTCCCTTTGTGCTAGATGAACGTACGTCTCTCCACATGCTCAGTTCTGAGAGATAAGTGAGTGTGAAAGCCGTCCTTCACCTAGCTTGTTGGGAACACAAAGTTTCTTTTCAGTTGCAAACTCCACTCCATACATATATATGGGGAGGAACAAGCTCCAACACGGTTTTACTGTGAAAACTGCAGGAACTTAAAACCGGCACTAGGAAACATACTGAGAAACCAGAGTAAAATTTGTACAGCATCCCGTTCCCTTTGTGCTAGATGAACGAACGTCTCTCCACATGCTCAGTTCTGAGAGATAAGTGTGTGTGAAAGCCGTCCTTCACATACCTTGTAGGGAACACAAAGATTCTCTTCAGTTGCAAACTCCACTCCATACATATATATGGGGAGGTACTAGCTCCAACTCGGTTTTACAGTGAAAACTGCAGGAACTTCAAACCGGCACTAGGAAACAGACTGAGGAACCAGAGAAAAAGTTTCTCCTGCAACCCGTTCCCTTTTTGCTAGATGAACGAACGTCTCTCCACATGCTCTGTTCTGAGAGATAAGTGAGTGTGAAAGCCGTCCTTCACATAGCTTCTTGGGAACACAAAGTTTCTCTTCAGTTGCAAACTCCACTCAATACATATATATGGGGAGGTATTAGCTCCAACTCGGTTTTACAGTTAAAACTGCAGGAACTTCAAACCGGCACTAGGAAACATACTGAGAAACCAGAGTAAAATTTGTCCAGCATCCCGTTCCCTTTGTGCTAGATGAACGAACGTCTCTCCACATGCTCAGTTCTGAGAGATAAGTGTGAGTGAAAGCCGTCCTTCACATACTTTGTTGGGAACACAAAGTTTCTCTTCAGTTGCAAACTCCACTCCATAAATATATATGGGGAGGTACTAGCTCCAACTCGGTTTTACAGTGAAAACTGCAGGAACTTCAAACCGGCACTAGGAAACAGACTGAGAAACCAGAGAAAAAGTTTCTCCTGCACCCCGTTCCCTTTGTGCTAGATGAACGAACGTCTCTACACATGCTCAGTTCTGAGAGATATGTGTGTGTGAAAGCCGTCCTTCACCTAGCTTGTTGGGAACACAAAGTTTCTCTTCAGTTGCAAACTTCACTCCATACATATATATGGGTAGGTACTAGCTCCAACTCGGTTTTACAGTGAAAACTGCAGGAACTTCACACCGGCACTAGGAAACAGACTGAGAAACCAGAGTAAAATTTCTCCTGCAACCCGTTCCCTTTGTGCTAGATGAACGAACGTCTCTCCACATGCTCAGTTCTGAGAGATAAGTTTTTGTGAAAGCCGTCTTTCAACTAGCTTGTTGGGAACACAAAGTTTCTCTTCAGTTGCAAACTCCACTCCATATATATATATTGGGAGGTACAAGCTCCAACTCGGTTTTACAGTGAAAACTGCAGGAACTTCAAACCGGCACTAGGAAACAGACAGAGAAACCAGAGTAAAAGTTTCTCCTGCAACCCGTTCCCTTTGTGCTAGATGAACGAACGTCTCTCCACATGCTCAGTTCTGAGAGAAAAGTGTGTGTGGAAGCCTTCCTTCACCTAGCTTGTTGGGAACACAAAGTTTCTTTTCAGTTGCAAACTCCACTCCATACATATATATGGGGAGGTACTAGCTCCAACTCGGTTTTACAGTGAAAACTGCAGGAACTTCAAACCGGCACTAGGAAACAGACTGAGAAACCAGAGAAAAAGTTTCCCCTGCAAACCGTTCCCTTTGTGATAGATGAACGAACGTCTCTCCACATGCTCAGTTCTGAGAGATAAGTGTGTGTGAAAGCCGTCTTTCACCTAGCTTGTTGGGAACACAAAGTTTCTCTTCAATTGCAAACTCCACTCCATACATATATATGGGGAGGTACTAGCTCCAACGCGGTTTTACTTTGAAAACTGCAGGAACTTCAAACCGGCACTAGGAAACAGACTGAGGAAACAGAGTAAAAGTTTCTCCTGCAACCTGTTCCCTTTGTGCTAGATGAACGAACGTCTCTCCACATGCTCAGTTCTGAGAGATAAGTGAGTGTGAAAGCCGTCCTTCACCTAGCTTGTTGGGAACACAAAGATTCTTTTCAGTTGCAAACTCCACTCCATACATATATATGGGGAGGTACAAGCTCCAACACGGTTTTACAGTGAAAACTGCAGGAACTTCAAACCGGCACTAGGAAACAGACTGAGAAACCAGAGTAAAATTTTCTCCTGCAAACCGTTCACTTTGTGCTAGATGAACGAACCTCTCTCCACATGCTCGGTTCTGAGAGATAAGTGTGCGTGAAAGCCGTCCTTCACATAGCTTGTTGGGAACACAAAGTTTCTCTTCAAATGAAAACTCCACTCCATACATATATATGGGGAGGTACTAGCTCCAACTCGGTTTTAAAGTGAAAACTGCAGGAACTTCAAACCGGCCCTAGGAAACAGACTGAGGAACCAGAGTAAAAGTTTCTCCTGCAACCCGTTCCCTTTTTGCTAGATGAACGAACGTCTCTCCACATGCTCAGTTCTGAGAGATAAGTGTGTGTGAAAGCCGCCCTTCACATACCTTGTTGGGAATACAAAGTTTCTCTTCAGTTGCAAACTCCACTCCATACATATATATGGGGAGGTACTAGCTCCAACTCGGTTTTACAGTGAAAACTGCAGGAACTTCAAACCGGCACTAGGAAACAGACTGAGAAACCAGAGTAAAAGTTTCTCCTGCAACCCGTTCCCTTTGTGCTAGATGAACGAACGTCTCTCCACATGCTCAGTTCTGAGAGATAAGTGTGTGTGAAAGCCGTCCTTCACCTAGCTTTTTGGGAACACAAAGTTTCTCTTCAATTGCAAACTCCACTCCATACATATATATGGGGAGGTACTAGCTGCAACGCGGTTTTACTTTGAAAACTGCAGGAACTTCAAACCGGCACTAGGAAACACACTGAGGAAACAGAGTAAAAGTTTCTCCTGCAACCCGTTCCCTTTGTGCTAGATGAACGTACGTCTCTCCACATGCTCAGTTCTGAGAGATAAGTGAGTGTGAAAGCCGTCCTTCACCTAGCTTGTTGGGAACACAAAGTTTCTTTTCAGTTGCAAACTCCACTCCATACATATATATGGGGAGGTACAAGCTCCAACACGGTTTTACTGTGAAAACTGCAGGAACTTCAAACCGGCACTAGGAATCAGACTGAGAAACCAGAGTAAAATTTTCTCCTGCAAACCGTTCCCTTTTTGCTAGATGAACGAACCTCTCTCCACATGCTCAGTTCTGAGAGATAAGTGTGTGTGAAAGCCGTCCTTCACATAGCTTGTTGGGAACACAAAGTTTCTCTTCAAATGAAAACTCCACTCCATACATATATATGGGTAGGTACTAGCTCCAACTCGGTTTTACAGTGAAAATTGCAGGAATTTCAAACAGGCACTAGGAAACAGACTGAGGAAGCAGAGTAAAAGTTTCTCCTGCAACCGGTTCCCTTTTTGCTAGATGAACGATCGTTTCTCCACATGCTCAGTTCTGAGAGATAAGTGAGAGTGAAAGCCGTCCTTCACATACCTTGTAGGGAACACAAAGATTCTCTTCAGTTGCAAACTCCACTCCATACATATATATGGGGAGGTACTAGCTCCAACTCGGTTTTACAGTGAAAACTGCAGGAACTTCAAACCTGCACTAGGAAACAGACTGAGGAACCAGAGAAAAAGTTTCTCCTGCAACCCGTTCCCTTTTTGCTAGATGAACGAACGTCTCTCCACATGCTCTGTTCTGAGAGATAAGTGAGTGTGAAAGCCGTCCTTCAACTAGCTTGTTGGGAACACAAAGTTTCTCTTCAGTTGCAAACTCCACTCAATACATATATATGGGGAGGTATTAGCTCCAACTCGGTTTTACCGTTAAAACTGCAGGAAATTCAAACCGGCACTAGGAAACATACTGAGAAACCAGAGTAAAATTTGTCCAGCATTCCGTTCCCTTTGTGCTAGATGAACGAACGTCTCTCAACATGCTCAGTTCTGAGAGATAAGTGTGAGGGAAAGCCGTCCTTCACATACCTTGTTGGGAACACAAAGTTTCTCTTCAGTTGCAAACTCCACTCCATACATATATATATGGGGAGGTACTAGCTCCAACTCGGTTTTACAGTGAAAACTGCAGGAACTTCAAACCGGCACTAGGAAACATACTGAGAAACAAGAGCAAAAGTTTCCCTTACAATCCGTTCCATTTGTGCTAGATGAATGAATGTCTCGCCACATGCTCAATTCTGAGAGATAAGTTTGTGTGAAAGCCGTCCTTCACCTAGCTTGTTGGGAACACAAAGTTTCTCTTCAGTTGCAAACTCCACTCCATACATATATATGGGGAGGTACTAGCTCCAACTCGGTTTTACAGTGAAAACTGCAGGAACTTCAAACCGGCACTAGGAAACAGACTGAGAAACCAGAGTAAAAGTTTCCCCTGCAAACCGTTCCTTTTGTGCTAGATGAACGAACGTCTCTCCACATGCTCAGTTCTGAGAGATAAGTGTGTGTGAAAGCCGTCCTTCACCTAGCTTGTTGGGAACACAAAGTTTCTCTTCAGTTGCAAACTCCACTCCATATATATATATGGGGAGGTACTAGCTCCAACTCGGTTTTACAGTGAAAACTGCAGGAACTTCAAACCGGCACTAGGAAACAGACTGAGAAACCAGAGTAAAAGTTTCTCCTGCACCCCGTTCCCTTTGTGCTAGATGAACGAACGTCTCTCCACATGCTCAGTTCTGAGAGATATGTGTGTGTGAAAGCCGTCCTTCACCTAGCTTGTTGGGAACACAAAGTTTCTCTTCAGTTGCAAACTCCACTCCATACATATATATGGTGAGGTACTAGCTCCAACTCGGTTTTACAGTGAAAACTGCAGGAACTTCAAACCGGCACTAGGAAACAGACTGAGAAACCAGAGTAAATGTTTCTCCTGCAACCCGTTCCCTTGGTGCTAGATGAACGAACGTCTCTCCACATGCTCAGTTCTGAGAGATAAGTGTGTGTGAAAGCCGTCTTTCACCTAGCTTGTTGGGAACACAAAGTTTCTCTTCAGTTGCAAACTCCACTCCATATATATATATTGGGAGGTACAAGCTCCAACTCGGTTTTACAGTGAAAACTGCAGGAACTTCAAACCGGCACTAGGAAACAGACAGAGAAACCAGAGTAAAAGTTTCTCCTGCAACCCGTTCCCTTTGTGCTAGATGAACGAACGTCTCTCCACATGCTCAGTTCTGAGAGAAAAGTGTGTGTGGAAGCCTTCTTTCATCTAGCTTGTTGGGAACACAAAGTTTCTTTTCAGTTGCAAACTCCACTCAATACATATATATGGGGAGGTATTAGCTCCAACTCGGTTTTACCGTTAAAACTGCCGGAACTTAAAACCGGCACTAGGAAACATACTGAGAAACCAGAGTAAAATTTGTCCAGCATCCCGTTCCCTTTGTGCTAGATGAACGAACGTCTCTCCACATGCTCAGTTCTGAGAGATAAGTGTGTGTGAAAGCCGTCCTTTACATACCTTGTTGGGAACACAAAGTTTCTCTTCAGTTGCAAACTCCACTCCATACATATATATGGGGAGGTACTAGCTCCAACTCGGTTTTACAGTGAAAACTGCAGGAACTTCAAACCGGCACTAGGAAACAGACTGAGAAACAAGAGTAAAATTTTCTCCTGCAAACCGTTCCCTTTGTGCTAGATGAACGAACCTCTCTCCACATGCTCAGTTCTGAGAGATAAGTGTGTGTGAAAGCCGTCCTTCACATAGCTTGTTGGGTACACAAAGTTTCTCTTCAAATGAAAACTCCACTCCATACATATATATGGGGAGGTACTAGCTCCAACTCGGTTTTACAGTGAAAACTGCAGGAACTTCAAACCGGCACTAGGAAACAGACTAAGGAACCAGAGTAAATGTTTCTCCTGCCACCCGTTCCTTTTTGCTAGATGAACGAACGTCTCTCCACATGCTCGGTTCTGAGAGATAAGTGAGTGTGAAAGCCGTCCTTCACCTAGCTTGTTGGGAACACAAAGTTTCTCTTCAGTTGCAAACTCCACTCAATACATATATATGGGGAGGTATTAGCTCCAACTCGGTTTTACCGTTAAAACTGCAGGAACTTAAAACCAGCACTAGGAAACATACTGAGAAATCAGAGTAAAATTTGTCCAGCATCCCGTTCCCTTTGTGCTAGAAGAATGAACGTCTCTCCACATGCTCAGTTCTGAGAGATAAGTGTGTGTGAAAGCCGTCCTTCACATACCTTGTTGGGAACACAAAGTTTCTCTTCAGTTGCAAACTCCACTCCATAAATATATATGGGGAGGTACTAGCTCCAACTCTGTTTTACACTGAAAACTGCAGGAAGTTCAAACCTGCACTAGGAAACAGACTGAGAAACCAGAGTAAAAGTTTCTCCTGCAACCCGTTCCCTTTGTTCTTGATGAACGAACGTCTCTCCACATGCTCAGTTCTGACAGTTAAGTGTGTGTGAAAGCCGTCCTTCACCTAGCTTTTTTGAACACAAAGTTTCTCTTCAGTTGCAAACTCCAATCCATACATATATATGGGGAGGTACTAGCTCCAACTCGGTTTTACAGTGAAAACTGCAGGAACTTCAAACCAGCACTAGGAAACACACTGAGAAACCAGAGCAAATGTTTCCCTTAAAATCCGTTCCATTTGTGCTAGATGAACGAACGTCTCGCCACATGCTCAATTCTGAGAGATAAGTTTGTGTGAAAGCCGTCCTTCACCTAGCTTGTTGGGAACACAAAGTTTCTCTTCAGTTGCAAACGCCACTCCATACATATATATGGGGAAGTACTAGCTCCAACTCGGTTTTACAGTGAAAACTGCAGGAACTTCAAACCGGCACTAGGAAACAGACTGAGAAACCAGAGTAAAAGTTTCTCCTGCAAACCGTTCCCTTTGTGCTAGATGAACGAACGTCTCTCCACATGCTCAGTTCTGAGAGATAAGTGTGTGTGAAAGCCGTCCTTCACCTAGCTTGTTGGGAACACAAAGTTTCTCTTCAGTTGCAATCTCCACTCCATACATATATATGGGGTGGTACGAGCTCCAACTCTGTTTTACAGTGAAAACTGCAGGAACTTCAAACCGGCACTAGGAAACAGACTGAGAAACCAGAGTAAAAGTTACACCTGCAACCCGTTCCCTTTGTGCTAGATGAACGAACGTCTATCCACATGCTCAGTTCTGACAGATAAGTGTGTGTGAAAGCCGTCCTTCACCTAGCTTGTTGGGAACACAAAGTTTCTCTTCAGTTGCAAACTCCACTCCATACATATATATGGGGAGATACTAGCTCCAACTCGGTTTTACAGTGAAAACTGCAGGAACTTCAAACCGGCACTAGGAAACAGACTGAGAATCCAGAGTAAAAGTTTCTCCTGCACCCCGTTCCCTTTGTGCTAGATGAACGAACTTCTCTCCACATGCTCAGTTCTGAGAGATAATTGTGTGTGAAAGCCGTCCTTCAAATAGCTTGTTGGGAACAAAAAGTTTCTCTTCAGTTGCAAACTCCACTCCATACATATATATGGGGAGGTACTAACTCCAACTCGGTTTTACAGTGAAAACTGCAGGAACTTCAAAACGGCACTAGGAAACAGACTGAGAAACCAGAGAAAAGTTTCTACTGCAACACGTTCCCTTTGTGCTAGATGAACGAACGTCTTTCCACATGCTCAGTTCTGAGAGATATGTGTGTGTGAAAGCTGTCCTTCACCTAGCTTGTTGGGAACACAAAGTTTCTCTTCAGTTGCAAACTCCACTCCATACATATATATGGGGATGTACTAGCTCCAACTCGGTTTTACAGTGAAAACTGCAGGAACTTCAAACCGGCACTAGGAAACAGACTGAGAAACCAGAGTAAAAGTTTCACCTGCAACCCTTTCCCTTTGTGCTAGATGAACGAACGTCTCTCCACATGCTCAGTTCTGAGAGATAAGTTGTGTGAAAGCCGTCCTTCACCTAGCTTGTTGGGAACACAAAGTTTCTCTTCAGTTGCAAACTCCACACCATTCATATATATGGGGAGGTACTAGCTCCAACTCTGTTTTACAGTGAAAACTGCAGGAACTTCAAACCGGCACTAGGAAACAGACTTAGAAACCAGAGTAAAAGTTTCTCCTGCAACCCGTTCCCTTTGTGCTAGATGAACGAACGTCTCTCCACATGCTCAGTTCTGAGAGATAAGTGTGTGTGGAAGCCGTCCTTCACCTAGGATGTTGGGAACACAAAGTTTCTCTTCAGTAGCAAAATCCACTCAATACATATATATGGGAGGTACTAACTCCAAATCGGTTTTACAGTGAAAACTGCAGGAACTTCAAACCGTCACTAGGAAACATACTGAGAAACCAGAGTAAATGTTTCACCTGCAAACCGTTCCCTTTGTGCTAGATGAACGAACGTCTCTCCACATGCTCGGTTCTGAGAGATAATTGTGTGTGAAAGTCGTCCTTCACGTAGCTTGTTGGGAACACAAAGTTTCTCTTCAGTTTCAAACTCCATACCATACATATATATATGGGTAGGTACTACCTCCAACTCGGTTTTACAGTGAAAACTGCAGGAAATTATAACCGGCACTAGGAAACAGACTGAGAAACCAGAGTAAACGTTTTTCCTGCAACCAGTTCCCTTTGTGCTAGATGAACGAACGTCTCTCCACATGCTCATTTCTGAGAGATAAGTGTGTGTGAAAGCCGTCCTTCACCTAGCTTGTTGGGAACACAAAGTTTCTCTTCAGTTGCAATCTCCACTCCATACATATATATGGGGAGGTACGAGCTCCAACTCGGTTTTACAGTGAAAACTGCAGGAACTTCAAACCGGCACTAGGAAACAGACTGAGAAACCAGAGTAAAAGTTTCTCCTGCAACCAGGTCCCTTTGTGCTAGATGAACGAACGTCTCTCCACATGCTCATTTCTGAGAGATAAGTGTGTGTGAAAGCCGTACTTCACCTAGCTTGTTGGGAACACAAAGTTTCTCTTCAGTTGCAAACTCCACTCCATACATATATATGGGGAGGTACTAGCTCCAACTCGGTTTTACAGTGAAAACTGCAGGAACTTCAAACCGGCACTAGGAAACAGACTGAGAAACCAGAGTAAATGTTTCTCCTGCACCCCGTTCCCTTTGTGCTAGATGAACGAACGTCTCTCCACATGCTCAGTTCTGAGAGATATGTGTGTGTGAAAGCCGCCCTTCAACTAGCTTGTTGGGAACACAAAGTTTCTCTTCAGTAGCAAACTCCACTCCATACATATATATGGGGAGGTACTAGCTCCAACTCGGTTTTACAGTGAAAACTGCAGGAACTTCAAACCGGCACTAGGAAACAGACTGAGAAACCAGAGTAAAAGTTTCTCCAGCAACCCGTTCCCTTTGTGCTAGATGAACGAACGTCTCTCCACATGCTCAGTTCTGAGAGATAAGTGTGTGTGGAAGCCATCCTTCACCTAGCTTGTTGGGAACACAAAGTTTCTCTTCAGATGCAAACTCCACTCCATACATATATATGGGGAGGTACTATCTCCAACTCGGTTTTACAGTGAAAACTGCAGGAACTTCAAACCGGCACTAGGAAACAGACTGAGAAACCAGAGAAAAAGTTTCTCCTGCAACCCTTTCCCTTTGTGCTAGATGAACGAACGTCTCTCCACATGCTCAATTCTGAGAGATAAGTGTGTGTGAAAGCCGTCTTTCACCTAGCTTGTTGGGAACACAAAGTTTCTCTTCAGTTGCAAACTCCACTCCATATATATATATTGGGAGGTACAAGCTCCAACTCGGTTTTACAGTGAAAACTGCAGGAACTTCAAACCGGCACTAGGAAACAGACTGAGAAACCAGAGTAAAAGTTTCTCCTGCAACCCGTTCCGTTTGTGCTAGATGAACGAACGTCTCTCCACATGCTCAGTTCTGAGAGATAAGTGTGTGTGGAAGCCGTCCTTCACCTAGCTTGTTGGGAACACAAAGTTTCTTTTCAGTTGCAAACTCCAATCCATACATATATATGGGGAGGTACTAGCTCCAACTCGGTTTTACAGTGAAAACTGCAGGAACTTCAAACCGGCAGTAGGAAAAACACTGAGAAACCAGAGTAAATGTTTCTCCTGCAACCCGTTCCCTTTGTGATAGATGAAAGAAGGTCTCTCCACATGCTCAGTTCTGAGAGATAAGTGTGTGTGAAAGCCGTCCTTCACCTAGCTTTTTGGGAACACAAAGTATCTCTTCAATTGCAAACTCCACTCCTTACATATATATGGGGAGGTACTAGCAGCAACGCGGTTTTACTTTGAAAACTGCAGGAACTTCAAACCGGCACTAGGAAACAGACTGAGGAAACAGAGTAAAAGTTTCTCCTGCAACCCGTTCCCTTTGTGCTAGATGAACGTACGTCTCTCCACATGCTCAGTTCTGAGAGATAAGTGAGTGTGAAAGCCGTCCTTCACCTAGCTTGTTGGGAACACAAAGTTTCTTTTCAGTTGCAAACTCCACTCCATACATATATATGGGGAGTTACAAGCTCCAAGACGGTTTTACTGTGAAAACTGCAGGAACTTCAAACCGGCACTAGGAAACAGACTGAGAAACCAGAGTAAAATTTTCTCCTGCAAACCGTTCCCTTTGTGCTAGATGAACGAACCTCTCTCCACATGCTCAGTTCTGAGAGATAAGTGTGTGTGAAAGCCGTCCTTCACATAGCTTGTTGGGAACACAAAGTTTCTCTTCAAATGAAAACTCCACTCCATACATATATATGGGTAGGTACTAGCTCCAACTCGGTTTTACAGTGAAAACTGCAGGAAATTCAAACCGGCACTAGGAAACAGACTGAGGAACCAGAGTAAAAGTTTCTCCTGCAACCCGTTCCCTTTTTGCTAGATGAACGAACGTCTCTCCACATGCTCAGTTCTGAGAGATAAGTGAGAGTGAAAGCCGTCCTTCACCTAGCTTGTTGGGAACACAAAGTTTCTCTTCAGTTGCAAACTCCACTCAATACATATATATGGGGAGGTATTAGCTCCAACTCGGTTTTACAGTTAAAACTGAAGGAACTTAAAACCGGCACTAGGAAACATACTGAGAAACCAGAGTAAAATTTGTCCAGCATCCCGTTCCCTTAGTGCTAGATGAACGAACGTCTCTCCACATGCTCAGTTCTGAGAGATAAGTGTGTGTGAAAGCCGTCCTTCACATACCTTGTAGGGAACACAAAGATTCTCTTCATTTGCAAACTCCACTCCATACATATATATGGGGAGGTACTAGCTCCAACTCGGTTTTACAGTGAAAACTGCAGGAACTTCAAACCGACACTAGGAAACAGACTGAGGAACCAGAGAAAAAGTTTCTCCTGCAACCCGTTCCTTTTTTGCTAGATGAACGAACGTCTCTCCACATGCTCTGTTCTGAGAGATAAGTGAGTGTGAAAGCCGTCCTTCACCTAGCTTGTTGGGAACACAAAGTTTCTTTTCAGTTGCAAACTCCACTCCATACATATATATGGGGAGGTACAAGCTCCAACACGGTTTTACTGTGAAAACTGCAGGAACTTCAAACCGGCACTAGGAAACAGACTGAGAAACCAGAGTAAAATTTTCTCCTGCAAACCGTTCCCTTTGTGCTAGATGAAGGAACCTCTCTCCACATGCTCAGTTCTGAGAGATAAGTGTGTGTGGAAGCCATCCTTCACCTAGCTTGTTGGGAACACAAAGTTTCTCTTCAAATGAAAACTCCACTCCATACATATATATGGGTAGGTACTAGCTCCAACTCGGTTTTACCGTTAAAACTGCAGGAACTTAAAACCGGCACTAGGAAACATACTGAGAAACCAGAGTAAAATTTGTCCAGCATCCCGTTCCCTTTGTGCTAGATGAATGAACGTCTCTCCACATGCTCAGTTCTGAGAGATAAGTGTGTGTGAAAGCCGTCCTTAACATACCTTGTTGGGAACACAAAGTTTCTCTTCAGTTGCAAACTCCACTCCATACATGTATATGGGGAGGTACTAGCTCCAACTCTGTTTTACACTGAAAACTGCAGGAACTTCAAACCGGCACTAGGAAACAGACTGAGAAACCAGAGTAAAAGTTTCTCCTGCAACCCGTTCCCTTTGTTCTTGATGAACGAACGTCTCTCCACATGCTCAGTTCTGACAGTTAAGTGTGTGTGAAAGCCGTCCTTCACCTAGCTTTTTGGGAACACAAAGTTTCTCTTCAGTTGCAAACTCCAATCCATACATATATATGGGGAGGTACTAGCTCCAACTCGGTTTTACAGTGAAAACTGCAGGAACTTCAAACCGGCACTAGGAAACAGACTGAGAAACCAGAGCAAATGTTTCCCTTAAAATCCGTTCCATTTGTGCTAGATGAACGAACGTCTCGCCACATGCTCAATTCTGAGAGATAAGTTTGTGTGAAAGCCGTCCTTCACCTAGCTTGTTGGGAACACAAAGTTTCTCTTCAGTTGCAAACGCCACTCCATACATATATATGGGGAGGTACTAGCTCCAACTCGGTTTTACAGTGAAAACTGCAGGAACTTCAAACCGGCACTAGGAAACAGACTGAGAAACCAGAGTAAAAGTTTCTCCTTCAAACCGTTCCCTTTGTGCTAGATGAACGAACGTCTCTCCACATGCTCAGTTCTGAGAGATAAGTGTGTGTGAAAGCCGTCCTTCACCTACCTTGTTGGGAACACAAAGTTTCTCTTCAGTTGCAATCTCCACTCCATACATATATATGGGGAGGTACGAGCTCCAACTCTGTTTTACAGTGAAAACTGCAGGAACTTCAAACCGGCACTAGGAAACAGACTGAGAAACCAGAGTAAAAGTTACAACTGCAAACAGGTTCCCTTTGTGCTAGATGAACGAACGTCTATCCACATGCTCAGTTCTGACAGATAAGTGTGTGTGAAAGCCGTCCTTCACCTAGCTTGTTGGGAACACAAAGTTTCTCTTCAGTTGCAAACTCCACTCCATACATATATATGGGGAGATACTAGCTCCAACTCGGTTTTACAGTGAAAACTGCAGGAACTTCAAACCGGCACTAGGAAACAGACTGAGAATCCAGAGTAAAAGTTTCTCCTGCAACCCGTTCCCTTTGTGCTAGATGAACGAACGTCTCTCCACATGCTCAGTTCTGAGAGATAATTGTGTGTGAAAGCCGTCCTTCAACTAGCTTGTTGGGAACACAAAGTTTCTCTTCAGTTGCAAACTCCACTCCATACATATATATGGGGAGGTACTAGCTCCAACTCGGTTTTACAGTGAAAACTGCAGGAACTTCAAAACGGCACTAGGAAACAGACTGAGAAACCAGAGAAAAGTTTCTACTGCAACACGTTCCCTTTGTGCTAGATGAACGAACGTCTCTCCACATGCTCAGTTCTGAGAGATAAGTGTGTGTGGAAGCCGTCCTTCACGTAGCTTGTTGGTAACACAAAGTTTCTCTTCAGTTGCAAACTCCACTCCATACATATATATGGGGAGATACTAGCTCCAACTCGGTTTTACAGTGAAAACTGCAGGAACTTCAAACCGGCACTAGGAAACAGACTGAGAAACCAGAGTAAAAGTTTCACCTGCAACCCTTTCCCTTTGTGCTAGATGAACGAACGTCTCTCCACATGCTCAGTTCTGAGAGATAAGTGTGTGTGAAAGCCGTCCTTCACCTAGCTTGTTGGGAACACAAAGTTTCTCTTCAGTTGCAAACTCCACACCATTCATATATATGGGGAGGTACTAGCTCCAACTCTGTTTTACAGTGAAAACTGCAGGAACTTCAAACCGGCACTAGGAAACAGACTTAGAAACCAGAGTAAAAGTTTATCCTGCAACCTGTTCCCTTTGTGCTAGATGAACGAACGTCTCTCCACATGCTCAGTTCTGAGAGATAAGTGTGTGTGGAAGCCGTCCTTCACCTAGGATGTTGGGAAAACAAAGTTTTCCTTCAGTAGCAAAATCCACTCAATACATATATATGGGAGGTACTAACTCCAACTCGGTTTTACAGTGAAAACTGCAGGAACTTCAAACCGAAACTAGGAAACATACTGAGAAACCAGAGTAAATGTTTCACCTGCAACCCGTTCCCTTTGTGCTAGATGAACGAACGTCTCTCCACATGCTCGGTTCTGAGAGATAATTGTGTGTGAAAGCCGTCCTTCACCTAGCTTGTTGGGAACACAAAGTTTCTCTTCAGTTTCAAACTCCATACCATACATATATATATGTGTAGGTACTAGCTCCACCTCGGTTTTACAGTGAAAACTGCAGGAAATTAAAACCGGCACTAGGAAACAGACTGAGAAACCAGAGTAAACGTTTTTCCTGCAACCAGTTCCCTTTGTGCTAGATGAACGAACGTCTCTCCACATGCTCATTTCTGAGAGATAAGTGTGTGTGAAAGCCGTCCTTCACCTAGCTTGTTGGGAACACAAAGTTTCTCTTCAGTTGCAATCTCCACTCCATACATATATATGGGGAGGTACGAGCTCCAACTCGGTTTTACAGTGAAAACTGCAGGAACTTCAAACCGGCACTAGGAAACAGACTGAGAAACCAGAGTAAAAGTTTCTCCTGCAATCCGTTCCCTTTGTGCTAGATGAACGAACGTCTCTCCACATGCTCAGTTCTGACAGATAAGTGTGTGTGAAAGCCGTACTTCACCTAGCTTGTTGGGAACACAAAGTTTCTCTTCAGTTGCAAACTCCACTCCATACATATATATGGGGAGGTACTAGCTCCAACTCGGTTTTACAGTGAAAACTGCAGGAACTTCAAACCGGCACTAGGAAACAGACTGAGAAACCAGAGTAAATGTTTCTCCTGCACCCCGTTCCCTTTGTGCTACATGAACGAACGTCTCTCCACATGCTCAGTTCTGAGAGATAAGTGTGTGTGAAAGCTGTCCTTCAACTAGCTTGTTGGGAACACAAAGTTTCTCTTCAGTTGCAAACTCCACTCCATACATATATATGGGGAGGTACTAGCTCCAACTCGGTTTTACAGTGAAAACTGCAGGAACTTCAAACCGGCACTAGGAAACAAACTGAGAAACCAGAGTAAAAGTTTCTCCTGCAACCCGTTCCCTTTGTGCTAGATGAACGAACGTTTCTCCACATGCTCAGTTCTGAGAGATAAGTGTGTGTGGAAGTCATCCTTCACCTAGCCTGTGGGGAACACAAAGTTTCTCTTCAGATGCAAACTCCAATCCATACATATATATGGGGAGGTACTATCTCCAACTCGGTTTTACAGTGAAACCTGCAGGAAATTCAAACCGGCACTAGGAAACAGACTGAGAAACCAGAGTAAAAGTTTTTCCTGCAACCCTTTCCCTTTGTGCTAGATGAACGAACGTCTCTCCACATGCTCAATTCTGAGAGATAAGTGTGTGTGAAAGCCGTCCTTCACCTAGCTTGTTGGGAACACAAAGTTTCTCTTCAGTTGCAAACACCATTCCATACATATATATGTGGAGGTACTAGCTCCAACTCGGTTTTACAGTGAAAACTGCAGGAACTTCAAACCGGCACTAGGAAAAAGACTGAGAAACCAGAGTAAAAGTTTCTCCTGCAACCCGTTCCATTTGTGCTAGATGAAGGAACGTCTCTCCACATGCTGAGTTCTGAGAGATAAGTGTGTGTGAAAGCCGTCTTTCACCTAGCTTTTTGGGAACACATAGTTTCTCTTCAGTTGCAAACTCCACTCCATATATATATATTGGGAGGTACAAGCTCCAACTCGGTTTTACAGTGAAAACTGCAGGAACTTCAAACCGGCACTAGGAAACAGACTGAGAAACCAGAGAAAAAGTTTCTCCTGCAACCGTTCCTTTTTTGCTAGATGAACGAACGTCTCTCCACATGCTCTGTTCTGAGAGATAAGTGAGTGTGAAAGCCGTCCTTCACCTAGCTTGTTGGGAACACAAAGATTCTCTTCAGTTGCAAACTCCACTCAATACATATATATGGGGAGGTATTAGCTCTAACTCGGTTTTACAGTTAAAACTGCAGGAACTTAAAACCGGCACTAGGAAACATACTGAGAAACCAGAGTAAAATTTGTCCAGCATCCCGTTCCCTTTGTGCTAGATGAACGAACGTCTCTCCACATGCTCAGTTCTGAGAGATAAGTGTGTGTGAAAGCCGTCCTTCACATACCTTGTTGGGAACACAAAGTTTCTCTTCAGTTGCAAATTCCACTCCATACATATATATGGGGAGGTACTAGCTCCAAATCGGTTTTACAGTGAAAACTGCAGGAACTTCAAACCGGCACTAGGAAACAGACTGAGAAAACAGAGCAAAAGTTTCCCTTACAATCCATTCCATTTTTGCTAGATGAACGAACGTCTCTCCACATGCTCAGTTATGAGAGATAAGTGTGTGTGAAAGCCGTCCTTCACCTAGCTTGTTGGGAACACAAAGTTTCTCTTCAGTTGCAAACTCCACTCCATATATATATATGGGGAGGTACTAGCTCCAACTCGGTTTTACAGTGAAAACTGCAGGAACTTCAAACCGGCACTAGGAAACAGACTGAGAAACCAGAGTAAAAGTTTCTCCTGCACCCCGTTCCCTTTGTGCTAGATGAACGAACGTCTCTCCACATGCTCAGTTCTGAGAGATATGTGTGTGTGAAAGCCGTTCTTCACCTAGCTTGTTGGGAACACAAATTTTCTCTTCAGTTGCAAACTCCACTCCATACATATATATGGGGAGGTACTAGCTCCAACTCGGTTTTACAGTGAAAACTGCAGGAACTTCAAACCGGCACTAGGAAACAGACTGAGAAACCAGAGTAAAAGTTTCTCCTGCAACCCGTTCCCTTTGTGCTAGATGAACGAACGTCTCTCCACATGCTCAGTTCTGAGAGATAAGTGTGTGTGAAAGCCGTCTTTCACCTAGCTTGTTGGGAACACAAAGTTTCTCTTCAGTTGCAAACTCCACTCCATATATATATATTGGGAGGTACAAGCTCCAACTCGGTTTTACAGTGAAAACTGCAGGAACTTCAAACCGGCACTAGGAAACAGACAGGGAAACCAGAGTAAAAGTTTCTCCTGCAACCCGTTCCCTTTGTGCTAGATGAACGAACGTCTCTCCATATGCTCAGTTCTGAGAGAAAAGTGTGTGTGGAAGCCTTCCTTCACCTAGCTTGTTGGGAACACAAAGTTTCTTTTCAGTTGCAAACTCCACTCCATACATATATATGGGGAGGTACTAGCTCCAACTCGATTTTACAGTGAAAACTGCAGGAACTTCAACCCGGCAGTATGAAACACACTGAGAAACCAGAGTAAAAGTTTCCCCTGCAACCCGTTCCCTTTGTGCTAGATGAACGAACGTCTCTCCACATGCTCAGTTCTGAGAGATATTTGTGTGTGAAAGCCGTCCTTCACCTAGCTTGTTGGGAACACAAAGTTTCTCTTCAATTGCAAACCCCACTCCATACATATATATGGGGAGGTACTAGCTCCAACGCGGTTTTACTTTGAAAACTGCAGGAACTTCAAACCGGCACTAGGAATCAGACTGAGGAAACAGAGTAAAAGTTTCTCCTGCAACCCGTTCCCTTTGTGCTAGATGAACGAACGTCTCTCCACATGCTAAATTCTGAGAGATAAGTGAGTGTGAAAGCCGTCCTTCACCTAGCTTGTTGGGAACACAAAGTTTCTTTACAGTTGCAAACTCCACTCCATACATATATATGAGGAGGTACAAGCTCCAACACGGTTTTGCAGTGTAAACTGCAGGAACTTAAAACCGGCACTAGGAAACTGACTGAGATACCAGAGTAAAATTTTCTCCTGCAAACCGTTCCCTTTGTGCTAGATGAACGAACCTCTCTCCACATGCTCAGTTCTGAGAGATAAGTGTGCGTGAAAGCCGTCCTTCACATAGCTTGTTGAGAACACAAAGTTTCTCTTCAAATGAAAACTCCACTCCATACATATATATGGGGAGGTACTAGCTCCAACTCGGTTTTAAAGTGAAAACTGCAGGAACTTCAAACCGGCACTAGGAAACATACTGAGGAACCAGAGTAAAAGTTTCTCCTGAAACCCGTTCCCTTTTTGCTAGATGAACGAACGTCTCTCCACATGCTCAGTTCTGAGAGATAAGTGTGTGTGAAAGCCGTCCTTCACATACCTTGTTGGGAACACAAAGTTTCTCTTCAGTTGCAATCTCCACTCCATACATATATATGGGGAGGTACTAGCTCCAACTCGGTTTTACAGTGAAAACTGCAGGAATTTCAAACCGGCACTAGGAAACAGACTGAGAAACCAGAGTAAAATTTTCTCCTGCAAACCGTTCCTTTGTGCTAGATGAACGAACCTCTCTCCACATGCTCAGTTCTGAGAGATAAGTGTGTGTGAAAGCCGTCCTTCACATAGCTTGTTTGGTACACAAAGTTTCTCTTCAAATGAAAACTCCACTCCATACATATATATGGGGAGGTACTAGCTCCAACTCGGTTTTACAGTGAAAACTGCAGGAACTTCAAACAGGCACTAGGAAACAGACTGAGAAACCAGAGTAAAAGTTTCTCCTGCAAACCGTTCCCTTTTTGTTAGATGAACGAACGTCTCTCCACATGCTCAGTTCTGAGAGATAATTGTGTGTGAAAGCCGTCCTTCACCTAGCTTGTTGGGAACACAAAGTATCTCTTCAGTTGCAAACTCCACTCCATACATATATATGGGGAGGTAATAGCTCCAACTCGGTTTTACAGTGAAAACTGCAGGAACTTCAAACCGGCACTAGGAAACAGACTGAGAAACCAGAGTAAATGTTTCTCCTGCAAACCGTTCCCTTTGTGCTAGATGAACGAACGTCTCTACACATGCTCAGTTCTGAGAGATAAGTGTGTGTGAAAGCCGTCCTTCACATACCTTGTTGGGAACACAAAGTTTCTCTTCAGTTGCAAACTCCACTCAATACATATATATGGGGAGGTATTAGCTCCAACTCGGTTTTACCGTTAAAACTGCAGGAACTTAAAACCGGCACTAGGAAACATACTGAGAAACCAGAGTAAAATTTGTCCAGCATCCCGTTCCTTTGTGCTACATGAACGAACGTCTCTCCACATGCTCAGTTCTGAGAGATAAGTGTGTGTGAAAGCCGTCCTTTACATACCTTGTTGGGAACACAAAGTTTCTCTTCAGTTGCAAACTCCACTCCATACATATATATGGGGATGTACTAGCTCCAACTCGGTTTTACAGTGAAAACTGCAGGAACTTCAAACCGGCACTAGGAAACAGACTGAGAAACAAGAGTAAAATTTTCTCCTGCAAACCGTTCCCTTTGTGCTAGATGAACGAACGTCTCTCCACATGCTCAGTTCTGAGAGATAAGTGTGTGTGAAAGCCGTCCTTCACATAGCTTGTTGGGTACACAAAGTTTCTCTTCAAATGAAAACTCCACTCCATACATATATATGGGGAGGTACTAGCTCCAACTCGGTTTTACAGTGAAAACTGCAGGAACTTCAAACCGGCACTAGGAAACAGACTGAGGAACCAGAGTAAAAGTTTCTCCTGCAACCCGTTCCTTTGTGCTAGATGAATGAACGTCTCTCCACATGCTCGGTTCTGAGAGATAATTGAGTGTGAAAGCCGTCCTTCACCTAGCTTGTTGGGAACACAAAGTTTCTCTTCAGTTGCAAACTCCACTCAATACATATATATGGGGAGGTATTAGCTCCAACTCGGTTTTACCGTTAAAACTGCAGGAACTTAAAACCGGCACTAGGAAACATACTGAGAAACCAGAGTAAAATTTGTCCAGCATCCCGTTCCCTTTGTGCTAGATGAACGAACGTCTCTCCACATGCTCAGTTCTGAGAGATAAGTGTGTGTGAAAGCCGTCCTTCACATACCTTGTTCGGAACACAAAGTTTCTCTTCAGTTGCAAACTCCAATCCATACATATATATGGGGAGGTACTAGCTCCAACTCGGTTTTACACTGAAAACTGCAGGAACTTCAAACCGGCACTAGGAAACAGACTGAGAAACCAGA
The DNA here is from genome assembly GCF_048773025.1 of Camelus bactrianus. Classification (NCBI taxonomy): domain Eukaryota; kingdom Metazoa; phylum Chordata; class Mammalia; order Artiodactyla; family Camelidae; genus Camelus; species Camelus bactrianus. The sequence goes on from NC_133566.1 coordinate 5,118,591, forward strand.
TTAAAAGTTTCCCTGCAACCCGTTCCTTTTGTGCTAGATGAACGAAAGTCTCTCCACATGCTCAGTTCTGAGAGTTAAGTGTGTGTGAAAGCCGTCCTTCACCTAGCTTTTTGGGAACACAAAGTTTCTCTTCAGTTGCAAACTCCAATCCATACATATATATGGGGAGGTACTAGCTCCAACTCGGTTTTACAGTGAAAACTGCAGGAACTTCAAACCGGCACTAAGAAACAGACTGAGAAACAAGAGTAAAATTTTCTCCTGCAAACCGTTCCCTTTGTGCTAGATGAACGAACCTCTCACCACATGCTCAGTTCTGAGAGATAAGTGTGTGTGAAAGCCGTCCTTCACATAGCTTGTTGGGTACACAAAGTTTCTCTTCAAATGAGTACTCCACTCCATACATAGATATGGGGAGGTACTAGCTCCAACTCGGTTTTACAGTGAAAACTGCAGGAACTTCAAACCGGCACTAGGAAACAGACTGAGGAACCAGAGTAAAAGTTTCTCCTGCAACCCGTTCCCTTTTTGCTAGATGAACGAAAGTCTCTCCACATGCTCGGTTCTGAGAGATAAGTGAGTGTGAAAGCCGTCCTTCACCTAGCTTGTTGGGAACACAAAGTTTCTCTTCAGTTGCAAACTCCACTCAATAAATATATATGGGGAGGTATTAGCTCCAACTCGGTTTTACCGTTAAAACTGCAGGAACTTAAAACCGGCACTAGGAAACATACTGAGAAACCAGAGTAAAATTTGTCCAGCATCCCGTTCCCTTTGTGCTAGATGAACGAAAGTCTCTCAACATGCTCAGTTCTGAGAGATAAGTGTGTGTGAAAGCCGTCCTTCACCTAACTTGTTGGGAACACAAAGTTTCTCTTCAGTTGCAAACTCCACTCCATACATATATATGGGGAGGTACTAGCTCCAACTCGGTTTTACAGTGAAAACTGCAGGAACTTCAAACCGGCACTAGGAAACAGACTGAGAAACAAGAGTAAAATTTTCTCCTGCAAACCGTTCCCTTTGTGCTAGATGAACGAACCTCTCTCCACATGCTCAGTTCTGAGAGATAAGTGTGTGTGAAAGCCGTTCTTCACATAGCTTGTTGGGTACACAAAGTTTCTCTTCAAATGAAAATTCCACTCCATACATATATATGGGGAGGTACTAGCTCCAACTCGGTTTTACAGTGAAAACTGCAGGAACTTCAAACCGGCACTAGGAAACAGACTGAGGAACCAGAGTAAAAGTTTCTCCTGCAACCCGTTCCCTTTTTGCTAGATGTACGAACGTCTCTCCACATGCTCGGTTCTGAGAGATAAGTGAGTGGGAAAGCCGTCCTTCACCTAGCTTGTTGGGAACACAAAGTTTCTCTTCAGTTGCAAACTCCACTCAATACATATATATGGGGAGGTATTAGCTCCAACTCGGTTTTACCGTTAAAACTGCAGGAACTTAAAACCGGCACTAGGAAACATACTGAGAAACCAGAGTAAAATTTGTCCAGCATCCCGTTCCCTTTGTGCTAGATGAACGAACGTCTCTCCACATGCTCAGTTCTGAGAGATAAGTGTGTGTTAAAGCCGTCCTTCACATACCTTGTTGGGAACACAAAGTTTCTCTTCAGTTGCAAACTCCACTCCATACATATATATGGGGAGGTACTAGCTCCAACTCTGTTTTACACTGAAAACTGCAGGAACTTCAAACCGGCACTAGGAAACAGACTGAGAAACCAGAGTAAATGTATCTCCTGCAACCCGTTCCCTTTGTTCTAGATGAACGAACGTCTCTCCACATGCTCAGTTCTGACAGTTAAGTGTGTGTGAAAGCCGTCCTTCACCTAGCTTTTTGGGAACACAAAGTTTCTCTTCAGTTGCAAACTCCAATCCATACATATATATGGGGAGGTACTAGCTCCAACTCGGTTTTACAGTGAAAACTGCAGGAACTTCAAACCGGCACTAGGAAACAGACTGAGAAACCAGAACAAATGTTTCCCTTAAAATCCGTTCCATTTGTGCTAGATGAACGAACGTCTCGCCACATGCTCAATTCTGAGAGATAAGTTTGTGTGAAAGCCTTCCTTCACCTAGCTTGTTGGGAACAGAAAGTTTCTCTTCAGTTGCAAACGCCACTCCATACATATATATGGGGAGGTACTAGCTCCAACTCGGTTTTACAGTGAAAACTGCAGGAACTTCAAACCGGCACTAGGAAACAGACTGAGAAACCAGAGTAAAAGTTTCTCCTGCAAACCGTTCCCTTTGTGCTAGATGAACGAACGTCTCTCCACATGCTCAGTTCTGAGAGATAAGTGTGTGTGAAAGCCGTCCTTCACCTAGCTTGTTGGGAACACAAAGTTTCTCTTCAGTTGCAAACTCCAATCTATATATATATATGGGTAGGTTCTTGCTCCAACTCGGTTTTACAGTGAAAACTGCAGGAACTTCAAACCGGCACTAGGAAACAGACTGAGAAACCAGAATATAAGTTTCTCCTGCACCCCGTTCCCTTTGTGCTAGATGAACGAACGTCTCTCCACATGCTCAGTTCTGAGACATAAGGGTGTGTGAAAGCCGTCCTTCACCTAGCTTGTTGGGAACACAAAATTTCTCTTCAGTTGCAAACTCCACTCCATAACTATATTTGGGTAGGTACTAGCTCCAACTCGGTTTTACAGTGAAAACTGCAGGAACATCAAACAGGCACTAGGAAACAGACTGAGAAACCAGAGTAAAAGTTTCCCCTGCAACCCGTTCCATTTGTGCTAGATGAACGAAAGTCTCTCCACATGCTCAGTTCTGACAGATAAGTGTGTGTGAAAGCCATCCTTCACCTAGCTTGTTGGGAACACAAAGTTTCTCTTCAGTTGCAAACTCCACTCCATACATATATATGGGGAGGTACAAGCTCCAACTCGATTTTACAGTGAAAACTGCAGGAACTTCAAACCGGCACTAGGAAACAGACTGAGAAACCAGAGTAAAAGTTTCTCCTGCAACCCGTTCCCTTTGTGCTAGATGAACGAACGTCTCTCCATATGCTCAGTTCTGAGAGATAAGTGTGTGTGAAAGAAGTCCTTCACCTAACTTGTTGGGAACACAAAGTTTCTCTTCAGTTGCAAACGCCACTCCATACATATATATGGGGAGGTACTAGCTCCAACTCGGTTTTACAGTGAAAACGGCAGGAACTTCAAACCGGCACTAGGAAACAACTGAGACACCAGAGCAAAAGTTTCTCCTGCAACCGTTTCCCTTTGTGCTAGATGAACGAACGTCTCTCCACAATCTCAATTCTGAGAGATAAATGTGTGTGAAAGCCGTCCTTCACATAGCTTGTTGGGAACACAAAGTTTCTCTTCAGTTGCAAACTCCACTCCATACATATATATGGGGAGGTACAAGCTCCAACTCAGTTTTACAGTGAAAACTGCAGGAACTTCAAACCGGCAATAGGAAACAGATTGAGAAACCAGAGTAAAAGTTTCTCCTGCAAACCGTTCCCTTTTTGCTAGATGAACGAACGTCTCTCCACATGCTCAGTTCTGAGAGATAATTGTGTGTGAAAGCCGTCCTTCACCTAGCTTGTTGGAAACAGAAAGATTCTCTTCAGGTGCAAACTCCACTCTATACATATATATGGGGAGGTACTAGCTTCAACTCGGTTTTACAGTGAAACTGCAGGAACTTAAAACCGGCACTAGGAAACAGACTGAGAATCCAGAGAAATAGTTTCTCCAGCAAACCGTTCCCTTTGTGCTAGATGAACGAACGTCTCTCCACATGCTCAGTTCTGACAGATAAGTGTGTGTGAAAGCCGTCCTTCACCTAGCTTGTTGGGAACACAAAGTTTCTCTTCAGTTGCAAACTCCACTCCATACATATATATGGGGAGGTACAAGCTCCAACTCGATTTTACAGTGAAAACTGCAGGAACTTCAAACCGGCACTAGGAAATAGACTGAGAAACCAGAGTAAAAGTTTCTCCTGCAACCCGTTCCCTTTGTGCTAGATGAACGAACGTCTCTCCATATGCTCAGTTCTGAGAGATAAGTGTGTGTGAAAGAAGTCCTTCACCTAACTTGTTGGGAACACAAAGCTTCTCTTCAGTTGCAAACTCCACTCCATACATATATATGGGGAGGTAATAGCTCCAAATCGGTTTTACAGTGAAAACTGCAGGAACTTCAAACCGGCACTAGGAAACAGACTGAGACACCAGAGCAAAAGTTTATCCTGCAACCGTTTCCCTTTGTGCTAGATGAACGAACGTCTCTCCACAATCTCAATTCTGAGAGATAAGTGTGTGTGAAAGCCGTCCTTCACCTAGCTTGTTGGGAACACAAAGTTTCTCTTCAGTTGTAAACTCCACTCCATACATATATATGGGGAGGTACTAGCACCAACTCGGGTTTACAGTGAAAACTGCAGGAACATCAAACATGCACTAGGAAACAGACTGAGAAACCAGAGTAAAAGTTTCCACTGCAACCCGTTCCCTTTGTGCTATATGAACGAAAGTCTCTCCACATTCTCAGTTCTGACAAATAAGTGTGTTTGAAAGCAATACTTCACCTAGCTTGTTGGGAACACAAAGTTTCTCTTCAGTTGCAAACTCCACTCCATAAATATATATGGGGAGATACTAGCTCCAATTCGGTTTTACAGTGAAAACTGCCGGAACTTCTACCGGCACCAGGAAACAGACTGAGAAACCAGAGTAAAGTTTCTCCTGCAACCCGTTCCATTTGTGCTAAATGAACGAACCTCTCTCCACATGCTCAGTTCTGAGAAATAATTGTGAGTGAAAGCCGTCCTTCACCTAGCTTGTTGGGAACAGAAAGATTCTCTTCAGTTGCAAACTCCACTCTATACATATATATGGGGAGGTACTAGCTCCAACTCGGTTTTACAGTGAAAACTGCAGGAACTTCAAACCGGCACTAGGAAACAGACTTAGAAACCAGAGTAAAAGTTTCTCCTGCAACCAGTTCCCTTTGTGCTAGATGAACGAACGTCTCTCCACATGCTCATTTCTGAGAGATAAGTGTGTGTGGAAGCCGTCCTTCACATAGCTTGTTGGGAACACAAAGTTTCTCTTCAGTTGCAAACTCCACTCCATACATATATAAGGGAGTTACTAACTCCAACTCGGTTTTACAGTGAAAACTGCAGGAACTTCAAACCGTCACTAGGAAACATACTGAGAAACGAGAGTAAATGTTTCTCCTGCAACCCGTTCCCTTTGTGCTAGATGAACGAACGTCTCTCCACATGCTCAGTTCTGAGAGATAATTGTATGTGAAAGCCGTCCTTCACCAAGCTTTTTGGGAACACAAAGTTTCTCTTCAGTTGCAAACTCCATACCATACATATATATATGGGTAGGTACTAGCACCAACTCGGTTTTAAAGTGAAAACTGCAGGAACTTCAAACCGGCACTAGGAAACAGACTGAGAAACCAGAGTAAAAGTTTCTCCTGCAACCAGTTCCCTTTGTGCTAGATGAACGAACGTCTCTCCACATGCTCAGTTCTGAAAGATAAGTGTGTGTTAAAGCCGTCCTTCACCTAGCTTGTTGGGAACACAAAGTTTCTCTTCAGTTGCAAACTACACTCCATACATATATATGGGGAGGTACTAGCTCCAACTCGGTTTTACAGTGAAAACTGCAGGAACTTCAAACCGGCACTAGGAAACAGACTGAGAAACCAGAGTAAAAGTTTCTCCTGCACCCCGTTCCCTTTGTGCTAGATGAACGAACGTCTCTCCACATGCTCAGTTCTGAGAGATAAGTGTGTGTGAAAGCCGTCCTTCAACTATCTTGTTGGGAACACAAAGTTTCTCTTCAGTTGCAAACTCCACTCCATACATATATATGTGTAGGTACTAGCTCCAACTAGGTTTTACAATGAAAATTGGAGGAACTTCAAACCGGCACTAGGAAAAAGACTGAGACACCAGAGCAAAAGTTTCTCCTGCAACCGTTTCCCTTTGTGCTAGATGAACGAAAGTCTCTCCACAATCTCAATTCGTAGAGATAAGTGTGTGTTAAAGCCGTCCTTCACCTTGCTTGTTGGGAACACAAAGTTTCTCTTCAGTTGCAAACTCCACCCCATACATATATATGGGGAGGTACAAGCTGCAACTCGGTTTTACAGTGAAAACTGCAGGAACTTCAAACCGGCAATAGGAATGAGACTGAGAAACCAGAGAAAAGTTTCTACTGCAACCCGTTCCCTTTGTGCTAGATGAACGAACGTCTCTCCACATGCTCAGTTCTGATATAAAAGGGTGTGTGAAAGCCTTCCTTCACCTAGCTTATTGGGAACACAAAATTTCTCTTCAGTTGTAAACTCCACTCCATACATATATATGGGGAGGTACTAGCTCCAACTCGGTTTTACAGTGAAAACTGCAGGAACTTCAAACCGGCACTAGGAAACAGCCTGAGAAACCAGAGTAAAAGTTTCTCCTGCAACCCGTTCCCTTTGTGCTAGATGAACGAACGTCTCTCCACATGCTCAGCTCTGAGAGATAAGTGTGTGTGAAAGCCTTCCTTCACCTAGCTTGTTGGGAACACAAAGTTTCTCTTCAGTTGTAAACTCCTCTCCATACATATATATGGGGAGGTACTAGCTCCAACTCGGTTTTAAAGTGAAAACTGCAGGAACATCAAACAGGCACTAGGAAACAGACTGAGAAACCAGAGTAAAAGTTTCCCCTGCAACCCGTTCCCTTTGTGCTAGATGAACGAAAGTCTCTCCACATGCTCAGTTCTGACAGATAAGTGTGTGTGAAAGCCATCCTTCACCTAGCTTGTTGGGAACACAAAGTTTCTCTTCAGTTGCAAACTCCACTCCATACATATATATGGGGAGGTACAAGCTCCAACTCGATTTTACAGTGAAAACTGCAGGAACTTCAAACCGGCACTAGGAAACAGACTGAGAAACCAGAGTAAAAGTTTCTCCTGCAACCCGTTCCCTTTGTGCTAGATGAACGAACGTCTCTCCATATGCTCAGTTCTGAGAGATAAGTGTGTGTGAAAGAAGTCCTTCACCTAACTTGTTGGGAACACAAAGTTTCTCTTCAGTTGCAAACGCCACTCCATACATATATATGGGGAGGTACTAGCTCCAACTCGGTTTTACAGTGAAAACTGCAGGAACTTCAAACCGGCACTAGGAAACAACTGAGACACCAGAGCAAAAGTTTCTCCTGCAACCGTTTCCCTTTGTGCTAGATGAACGAACGTCTCTCCACAATCTCAATTCTGAGAGATAAATGTGTGTGAAAGCCGTCCTTCACATAGCTTGTTGGGAACACAAAGTTTCTCTTCAGTTGCAAACTCCACTCCATACATATATATGGGGAGGTACAAGCTCCAACTCAGTTTTACAGTCAAAACTGCAGGAACTTCAAACCGGCAATAGGAAACAGATTGAGAAACCAGAGTAAAAGTTTCTCCTGCAAACCGTTCCCTTTTTGCTAGATGAACGAACGTCTCTCCACATGCTCAGTTCTGAGAGATAATTGTGTGAAAGCCGTCCTTCACCTAGCTTGTTGGAAACAGAAAGATTCTCTTCAGGTGCAAACTCCACTCTATACATATATATGGGGAGGTACTAGCTTCAACTCGGTTTTACAGTGAAACTGCAGGAACTTAAAACCGGCACTAGGAAACAGACTGAGAATCCAGAGAAATAGTTTCTCCAGCAAACCGTTCCCTTTGTGCTAGATGAACGAACGTCTCTCCACATGCTCAGTTCTGACAGATAAGTGTGTGTGAAAGCCGTCCTTCACCTAGCTTGTTGGGAACACAAAGTTTCTCTTCAGTTGCAAACTCCACTCCATACATATATATGGGGAGGTACAAGCTCCAACTCGATTTTACAGTGAAAACTGCAGGAACTTCAAACCGGCACTAGGAAATAGACTGAGAAACCAGAGTAAAAGTTTCTCCTGCAACCCGTTCCCTTTGTGCTAGATGAACGAACGTCTCTCCATATGCTCAGTTCTGAGAGATAAGTGTGTGTGAAAGAAGTCCTTCACCTAACTTGTTGGGAACACAAAGCTTCTCTTCAGTTGCAAACTCCACTCCATACATATATATGGGGAGGTAATAGCTCCAAATCGGTTTTACAGTGAAAACTGCAGGAACTTCAAACCGGCACTAGGAAACAGACTGAGACACCAGAGCAAAAGTTTCTCCTGCAACCGTTTCCCTTTGTGCTAGATGAACGAACGTCTCTCCACAATCTCAATTCTGAGAGATAAGTGTGTGTGAAAGCCGTCCTTCACCTAGCTTGTTGGGAACACAAAGTTTCTCTTCAGTTGTAAACTCCACTCCATACATATATATGGGGAGGTACTAGCACCAACTCGGGTTTACAGTGAAAACTGCAGGAACATCAAACATGCACTAGGAAACAGACTGAGAAACCAGAGTAAAAGTTTCCACTGCAACCCGTTCCCTTTGTGCTATATGAACGAAAGTCTCTCCACATTCTCAGTTCTGACAAATAAGTGTGTTTGAAAGCAATACTTCACCTAGCTTGTTGGGAACACAAAGTTTCTCTTCAGTTGCAAACTCCACTCCATAAATATATATGGGGAGGTACTAGCTCCAATTCGGTTTTACAGTGAAAACTGCCGGAACTTCTACCGGCACCAGGAAACAGACTGAGAAACCAGAGTAAAGTTTCTCCTGCAACCCGTTCCATTTGTGCTAAATGAACGAACCTCTCTCCACATGCTCAGTTCTGAGAAATAATTGTGAGTGAAAGCCGTCCTTCACCTAGCTTGTTGGGAACAGAAAGATTCTCTTCAGTTGCAAACTCCACTCTATACATATATATGGGGAGGTACTAGCTCCAACTCGGTTTTACAGTGAAAACTGCAGGAACTTCAAACCGGCACTAGGAAACAGACTTAGAAACCAGAGTAAAAGTTTCTCCTGCAACCAGTTCCCTTTGTGCTAGATGAACGAACGTCTCTCCACATGCTCATTTCTGAGAGATAAGTGTGTGTGGAAGCCGTCCTTCACATAGCTTGTTGGGAACACAAAGTTTCTCTTCAGTTGCAAACTCCACTCCATACATATATAAGGGAGTTACTAACTCCAACTCGGTTTTACAGTGAAAACTGCAGGAACTTCAAACCGTCACTAGGAAACATACTGAGAAACGAGAGTAAATGTTTCTCCTGCAACCCGTTCCCTTTGTGCTAGATGAACGAACGTCTCTCCACATGCTCAGTTCTGAGAGATAATTGTATGTGAAAGCCGTCCTTCACCAAGCTTTTTGGGAACACAAAGTTTCTCTTCAGTTGCAAACTCCATACCATACATATATATATGGGTAGGTACTAGCACCAACTCGGTTTTAAAGTGAAAACTGCAGGAACTTCAAACCGGCACTAGGAAACAGACTGAGAAACCAGAGTAAAAGTTTCTCCTGCAACCAGTTCCCTTTGTGCTAGATGAACGAACGTCTCTCCACATGCTCAGTTCTGAAAGATAAGTGTGTGTTAAAGCCGTCCTTCACCTAGCTTGTTGGGAACACAAAGTTTCTCTTCAGTTGCAAACTACACTCCATACATATATATGGGGAGGTACTAGCTCCAACTCGGTTTTACAGTGAAAACTGCAGGAACTTCAAACCGGCACTAGGAAACAGACTGAGAAACCAGAGTAAAAGTTTCTCCTGCACCCCGTTCCCTTTGTGCTAGATGAACGAACGTCTCTCCACATGCTCAGTTCTGAGAGATAAGTGTGTGTGAAAGCCGTCCTTCAACTATCTTGTTGGGAACACAAAGTTTCTCTTCAGTTGCAAACTCCACTCCATACATATATATGTGTAGGTACTAGCTCCAACTAGGTTTTACAATGAAAATTGGAGGAACTTCAAACCGGCACTAGGAAAAAGACTGAGACACCAGAGCAAAAGTTTCTCCTGCAACCGTTTCCCTTTGTGCTAGATGAACGAAAGTCTCTCCACAATCTCAATTCGTAGAGATAAGTGTGTGTTAAAGCCGTCCTTCACCTTGCTTGTTGGGAACACAAAGTTTCTCTTCAGTTGCAAACTCCACCCCATACATATATATGGGGAGGTACAAGCTGCAACTCGGTTTTACAGTGAAAACTGCAGGAACTTCAAACCGGCAATAGGAATGAGACTGAGAAACCAGAGAAAAGTTTCTACTGCAACCCGTTCCCTTTGTGCTAGATGAACGAACGTCTCTCCACATGCTCAGTTCTGATATAAAAGGGTGTGTGAAAGCCTTCCTTCACCTAGCTTATTGGGAACACAAAATTTCTCTTCAGTTGTAAACTCCACTCCATACATATATATGGGGAGGTACTAGCTCCAACTCGGTTTTACAGTGAAAACTGCAGGAACTTCAAACCGGCACTAGGAAACAGCCTGAGAAACCAGAGTAAAAGTTTCTCCTGCAACCCGTTCCCTTTGTGCTAGATGAACGAACGTCTCTCCACATGCTCAGCTCTGAGAGATAAGTGTGTGTGAAAGCCTTCCTTCACCTAGCTTGTTGGGAACACAAAGTTTCTCTTCAGTTGTAAACTCCTCTCCATACATATATATGGGGAGGTACTAGCTCCAACTCGGTTTTAAAGTGAAAACTGCAGGAACATCAAACAGGCACTAGGAAACAGACTGAGAAACCAGAGTAAAAGTTTCCCCTGCAACCCGTTCCCTTTGTGCTAGATGAACAAAAGTCTCTCCACATGCTCATTTCTGAGAGATAAGTGTGTGTGAAAGCCGTCCTTCAACTAGCTTGTTGGGAACACAAAGTTTCTCTTCAGTTGCAAAATCCACTCCATATATATATATGGGGAGGTACTAGCTCCAACTCGGTTTTACAGTGAAAACTGCAGGAACTTCAAGCCGGCACTAGGAAACAGACTGAGAAACCAGAGTAAAAGTTTCTCCTGCAACCCGTTCCCTTTGTGCTAGATGAACGAACGTCTCTCCACATGCTCATTTCTGAGAGATAAGTGTGTGTGGAAGCCGTCCTTCACCTAGCTTGTTGGGAACACAAAGTTTCTCTTCAGTTGCAAACTCCACTCCATACATATATATGGGAGTTACTAACTCCAACTCGGTTTTACAGTGAAAACTGCAGGAACTTCAAACCGTCACTAGGAAACATACTGAGAAACCAGAGTAAATGTTTCTCCTGCAACCCGTTCCCTTTGTGCTAGATGAACGAACGTCTCTCCACATGCTCAGTTCTGAGAGATAATTGTATGTGAAAGCCGTCCTTCACCAAGCTTTTTGGGAACACAAAGTTTCTCTTCAGTTGCAAACTCCATACCATACATATATATATGGGTAGGTACTAGCACCAACTCGGTTTTAAAGTGAAAACTGCAGGAACTTCAAACCGGCACTAGGAAACAGACTGAGAAACCAGAGTAAAAGTTTCTCCTGCAACCAGTTCCCTTTGTGCTAGATGAACGAACGTCTCTCCACATGCTCAGTTCTGAAAGATAAGTGTGTGTTAAAGCCGTCCTTCACCTAGCTTGTTGGGAACACAAAGTTTCTCTTCAGTTGCAAACTACACTCCATACATATATATGGGGAGGTACTAGCTCCAACTCGGTTTTACAGTGAAAACTGCAGGAACTTCAAACCGGCACTAGGAAACAGACTGAGAAACCAGAGTAAAAGTTTCTCCTGCACCCCGTTCCCTTTGTGCTAGATGAACGAACGTCTCTCCACATGCTCAGTTCTGAGAGATAAGTGTGTGTGAAAGCCGTCCTTCAACTATCTTGTTGGGAACACAAAGTTTCTCTTCAGTTGCAAACTCCACTCCATACAAATATATGTGTAGGTACTAGCTCCAACTAGGTTTTACAATGAAAATTGGAGGAACTTCAAACCGGCACTAGGAAAAAGACTGAGAAACCAGAGTAAAAGTTTCTACTGCAACCCGTTCCCTTTGTGCTAGATGAACGAACGTCTCTCCACATGCTCAGTTCTGAGAGATAAGTGTGTGTGGAAGCCGTCCTTCACCTAGCTTGTTGGGAACACAAAGTTTCTCTTCAGATGCAAACTCCACTCCTTAAATATATATGGGGAAGTACTAGCTCCAACTCGGTTTTACAGTGAAAACTGCAGTAACTTCAAACCGGCACTAGGAAACAGACTGAGAAACCAGAGTAAAAGTTTCTCCTGCAACACATTCCCTTTGTGCTAGATGAACGAACGTCTCTCCACATGCTCAGTTCTGAGAGATAAGTGTGTGTTAAAGCCGTCCTTCACCTAACTTGTTGGGAACACAAAGTTTCTCTTCAGTTGCAAACTCCACTCCATACATATATATGGGGAGGTACTAGCTCCAAATCGGTTTTACAGTGAAAACTGCAGGAACTTCAAACCGGCACTAGGAAACAGACTGAGACACCAGAGCAAAAGTTTCTCCTGCAACCGTTTCCCTTTGTGCTAGATGAACGAAAGTCTCTCCACAATCTCAATTCGGAGAGATAAGTGTGTGTGAAAGCCGTCCTTCACCTTGCTTGTTGGGAACACAAAGTTTCTCTTCAGTTGCAAACTCCACTCCATACATATATATGGGGAGGTACAAGCTGCAACTCGGTTTTACAGTGAAAACTGCAGGAACTTCAAACCGGCAATAGGAATGAGACTGAGAAACCAGAGAAAAGTTTCTACTGCAACCCGTTCCCTTTGTGCTAGATGAACGAACGTCTCTCCACATGCTCAGTTCTGATATAAAAGGGTGTGTGAAAGCCTTCCTTCACCTAGCTTATTGGGAACACAAAATTTCTCTTCAGTTGTAAACTCCACTCCATACATATATATGGGGAGGTACTAGCTCCAAATCGGTTTTACAGTGAAAACTGCAGGAACTTCAAACCGGCACTAGGAAACAGCCTGAGAAACCAGAGTAAAAGTTTCTCCTGCAACCCGTTCCCTTTGTGCTAGATGAACGAACGTCTCTCCACATGCTCAGCTCTGAGAGATAAGTGTGTGTGAAAGCCTTCCTTCACCTAGCTTGTTGGGAACACAAAGATTCTCTTCAGTTGTAAACTCCTCTCCATACATATATATGGGGAGGTATTAGCTCCAACTCGGTTTTACAGTGAAAACTGCAGGAACATCAAACAGGCACTAGGAAACAGACTGAGAAACCAGAGTAAAAGTTTCCCCTGCAAACCGTTCCCTTTGTGCTAGATGAACAAAAGTCTCTCCACATGCTCATTTCTGAGAGATAAGTGTGTGTGAAAGCCGTCCTTCAACTAGCTTGTTGGGAACACAAAGTTTCTCTTCAGTTGCAAACTCCACTCCATACATATATATGGGGAGGTACTAGCTCCAACTCGGTTTTACAGTGAAAACTGCAGGAACTTCAAACCGGCACTAGGAAACAGACTGAGAAACCAGAGTAAAAGTTTCTCCTGCAACCCGTTCCCTTTGTGCTAGAAGAACGAACGTCTCTCCACATGCTCAGTTCTGAGTGATAATTGTGTGTGAAAGCCGTCCTTCACCTAGCTTGTTGGGAACAGAAAGATTCTCTTCAGTTGCAAACTCCTATCTATACATATATATGGGGAGGTACTAGCTCCAACTCGGTTTTACAGTGAAAACTGCAGGAACTTCAAACCGGCACTAGGAAACAGACTGAGAAACCAGAGTAAAAGTTTTTCCAGCAACCCGTTCCCTTTTTGTTATATGAACGAATGTCTCTCCACATGCTAAGTTCTGAGAGATAAGTGTGTGTGAAAGCCGTCCTTCACCTAGCTTGTTGGGAACACAAAGTTTCTCTTCAGTTGCAAACTTCACTCCATACATATATATGGGGAGGTACTAGCTCCAACTCGGTTTTACAGTGAAAACTGCAGGAACTTCAAACCGGCACTAGGAAACAGACTGAGAAACCGGAGTAAATGTTTCACCTGCAACCCGTTCCCTTTGTGCTAGATGAACGAACGTCTCTCCACAGGCTCAGTTCTGACAGATAAGTGTGTGTTAAAGCCGTCCTTCACCTAGCTTGTTGGGAACACAAAGTTTCTCTTCAGTTGCAAACGCCACTCCATACATATATATGGGGAGGTACAAGCTCCAACTCGGTTTTACAGTGAAAACTGAAGGAACTTCAAAACGACACTAGGAAACAGACTGAGAAAGCAGAGTAAAAGTTTCCCCTGCAACCCGTTCCCTTTGTGCTAGATGAACGAACGTCTCTCCACATGCTCAGTTCTGAGAGATAAGTGTGTGTGAAAGCCGTCCTTCACCTAGCTTGTTGGGAACACAAAGTTTCTCTTCAGTTGCAAACTCCACACCATTCATATATATGGGGAGGTACTAGCTCCAACTCGGTTTTACAGTGAAAACTGAAGGAACTTCAAACCGGCAGTAGGAAACAGACTTAGAAACCAGAGAAAAAGTTTCTCCTGCAACCCGTTCCCTTTGTGCTAGATGAACGAACGTCTCTCCACATGCTCAGTTCTGAGAGATAAGTGTGTGTGGAAGCCGTCTTTCACCTAGGTTGTTGGGAACACAAAGTTTCTCTTCAATAGCAAAATCCACTCCATACATATATATGGGAGGTACGAACTCCAACTCGGTTTTACAGTGAAAACTGCAGGAACTTCAAACCGTCACTAGGAAACATACTGAGAAACCAGAGTAAATGTTTCTACTGCAACCCTTTCCCTTTGTGCTAGATGAACGAACGTCTCTCCACATGCTCAGTTCTGAGAGATAATTGTGTGTGAAAGCCGTCCTTCACCTAGCTTGTTGGGAACACAAAGTATCCCTTCAGTTTCAAACTCCATACCATACATATATATATGGGTAGGTACTAGCTCCAAATCGGATTTACAGTAAAAACTGCAGGAACTTCAAACCGGCACTAGGAAACAGACTGAGAAACCAGAGTAAAAGTTTCTCCTGCAACCAGGTCCCTTTGTGCTAGATGAACGAACGTCTCTCCACATGCTCAGTTCTGAGAGATAAGTGTGTGTGAAAGCCGTCCTTCACCTAGCTTGTTGGGAACACAAAGTTTCTCTTCAGTTGCAAACTCCACACCATTCATATATTTGGGGAGGTACTAGCTCCAACTCGGTTTTACAGTGAAAACTGAAGGAACTTCAAACCGGCAGTAGGAAACAGACTTAGAAACCAGAGAAAAAGTTTCTCCTGCAACCCGTTCCCTTTGTGCTAGATGAACGAACGTCTCTCCACATGCTCAGTTCTGAGAGATAAGTGTGTGTGGAAGCCGTCCTTCACCTAGGTTGTTGGGAACACAAAGTTTCTCTTCAGTAGCAAAATCCACTCAATACATATATATGGGAGGTACTAACTCCAACTCGGTTTTACAGTGAAAACTGCAGGAACTTCAAACCGTCACTAGGAAACATACTGAGAAACCAGAGTAAATGTTTCTACTGCAACCCGTTCCCTTTGTGCTAGATGAACGAACGTCTCTCCACATGCTCAGTTCTGAGAGATAATTGTGTGTGAAAGCCGTCCTTCACCTAGCTTGTTGGAAACACAAAGTATCTCTTCAGTTTCAAACTCCATACCATACATATATATATGGGTAGGTACTAGCTCCAACTCGGTTTTACAGTAAAAACTGCAGGAACTTCAAACCGGCACTAGGAAACAGACTGAGAAACCAGAGTAAAAGTTTCTCCTGCAACCAGGTCCCTTTGTGCTAGATGAACGAACGTCTCTCCACATGCTCAGTTCTGAGAGATAAGTGTGTGTGAAAGCCGTCCTTCACCTAGCTTGTTGGGAACACAAAGTTTCTCTTCAGTTGCAATCTCCACTCCATACATATATATGGGGAGGTACGAGCTCCAACTCTGTTTTACAGTGAAAACTTCAGGAACTTCAAACCGGCACTAGGAAACAGACTGAGAAACCAGAGTAAAAGTTTCTCCTGCAACCCGTTCCCTTTGTGCTAGATGAACGAACGTCTATCCACATGCTCAGTTCTGACAGATAAGTGTGTGTGAAAGCCGTTCTTCACCTAGCTTGTTGGGAACACAAAGTTTCTCTTCAGTTGCAAACTCCACTCCATACATATATATGGGGAGGTACTAGCTCCAACTCGGTTTTACAGTGAAAACTGCAGGAACATCAAACCGGCACTAGGAAACAGACTGTGAAACCAGAGTAAAAGTTTCTCCTGCAACCCTTTCCCTTTGTTCTAGATGAACGAACGTCTCTCCACATGCTCAGTTCTGAGAGATAAGTGTGTGTGAAAGCCGTCCTTCAACTAGCTTGTTGGGAACACAAAGTTTCTCTTCAGTTGCAAACTCCACTCCATACATATATATGGGGAGGTACTAGCTCCAACTCGGTTTTACAGTGAAAACTGCAGGAACTTCAAACCGGCACTAGGAAACAGACTGAGAAACCAGAGTAAAAGTTTCTACTGCAACCCGTTCCCTTTGTGCTAGATGAACGAACGTCTCTCCACATGCTCAGTTCTGAGAGATAGTTGTGTGTGGAAGCCGTCCTTCACCTAGCTTGTTGGGAACACAAAGTTTCTCTTAAGATGCAAACTCCACTCCATACATATATATGGGGAGGTACTAGCTCCAACTCGGTTTTACAGTGAAAACTGCAGGATCTTCAAACCGGCACTAGGAAACAGACTGAGAAACCAGAGTAAAAGTTTCTCCTGCAACCCTTTCCCTTTGTGCTAGATGAACGAACGTCTCTCCACATGCTCAGTTCTGAGAGATAAGTGTGTATGAAAGCCGTCCTTCACCTAGCTTGTTGGGAACACAAAGTTTCTCTTCAGTTGCAAACTCCACTCCATACATATATATGGGGAGGTACTAGCTCCAACACGGTTTTACAGTGAAAACTGCAGGAACTTCAAACCGGCACTAGGAAACAGACTGAGAAACCAGAGTAAAAGTTTCTCCTGCAACCCGTTCCCTTTTTGTTAGATGAACGAACGTCTCTCCACATGCTCAGTTCTGAGAGATAAGTGTGTGTGAAAGCCGTTCTTCACCTAGCTTGTTGGGAACACAAAGATTCTCTTCAGTTGCAAACTCCACTCCTTACATATATATGGGGAGGTACTAGCTGCAACTCGGTTTTACAGTGAAAACTGCAGGAACTTCAAACCGGCACTAGGAAACAGACTGAGAAACCAGCGTAAAAGTTTCACCTGCAACCCGTTCCCTTTGTGATAGAGGAACGAACGTCTCTCCACATGCTCAGTTCTGACAGATAAGTGTGTGTTAAAGCCGTCCTTCACCTAGCTTGTTGGGAACACAAAGTTTCTCTTCAGTTGCAAACGCCAGTCCATACATATATATGGGGAGGTACAAGCTCCAACTCAGTTTTACAGTGAAAACTGCAGGAACTCCAAACCGGCACTAGGAAACAGACTGAGAAAGCAGAGTAAAAGTTTCTCCTGCAACCCGTTCCATTTGTGCTAGATGAACGAAAGTCTCTCCACATGCTCAGTTCTGAGAGATAAGTGTGTGTGAAAGCCGTCCTTCACCTAGCTTGTTGGGAACACAAAGTTTCTCTTCAGTTGCAAACCCCATACCATTCATATATATGGGGAGGTACGAGCTCCAACTCTGTTTTACAGTGAAAACTTCAGGAACTTCAAACCGGCACTAGGAAACAGACTGAGAAACCAGAGTAAAAGTTTCTCCTGCAACCCGTTCCCTTTGTGCTAGATGAACGAACGTCTATCCACATGCTCAGTTCTGACAGATAAGTGTGTGTGAAAGCCGTTCTTCACCTAGCTTGTTGGGAACACAAAGTTTCTCTTCAGTTGCAAACTCCACTCCATACATATATATGGGGAGGTACTAGCTCCAACTCGGTTTTACAGTGAAAACTGCAGGAACATCAAACCGGCACTAGGAAACAGACTGTGAAACCAGAGTAAAAGTTTCTCCTGCAACCCTTTCCCTTTGTTCTAGATGAACGAACGTCTCTCCACATGCTCAGTTCTGAGAGATAAGTGTGTGTGAAAGCCGTCCTTCAACTAGCTTGTTGGGAACACAAAGTTTCTCTTCAGTTGCAAACTCCACTCCATACATATATATGGGGAGGTACTAGCTCCAACTCGGTTTTACAGTGAAAACTGCAGGAACTTCAAACCGGCACTAGGAAACAGACTGAGAAACCAGAGTAAAAGTTTCTACTGCAACCCGTTCCCTTTGTGCTAGATGAACGAACGTCTCTCCACATGCTCAGTTCTGAGAGATAGTTGTGTGTGGAAGCCGTCCTTCACCTAGCTTGTTGGGAACACAAAGTTTCTCTTAAGATGCAAACTCCACTCCATACATATATATGGGGAGGTACTAGCTCCAACTCGGTTTTACAGTGAAAACTGCAGGATCTTCAAACCGGCACTAGGAAACAGACTGAGAAACCAGAGTAAAAGTTTCTCCTGCAACCCTTTCCCTTTGTGCTAGATGAACGAACGTCTCTCCACATGCTCAGTTCTGAGAGATAAGTGTGTATGAAAGCCGTCCTTCACCTAGCTTGTTGGGAACACAAAGTTTCTCTTCAGTTGCAAACTCCACTCCATACATATATATGGGGAGGTACTAGCTCCAACACGGTTTTACAGTGAAAACTGCAGGAACTTCAAACCGGCACTAGGAAACAGACTGAGAAACCAGAGTAAAAGTTTCTCCTGCAACCCGTTCCCTTTTTGTTAGATGAACGAACGTCTCTCCACATGCTCAGTTCTGAGAGATAAGTGTGTGTGAAAGCCGTTCTTCACCTAGCTTGTTGGGAACACAAAGATTCTCTTCAGTTGCAAACTCCACTCCTTACATATATATGGGGAGGTACTAGCTGCAACTCGGTTTTACAGTGAAAACTGCAGGAACTTCAAACCGGCACTAGGAAACAGACTGAGAAACCAGCGTAAAAGTTTCACCTGCAACCCGTTCCCTTTGTGATAGAGGAACGAACGTCTCTCCACATGCTCAGTTCTGACAGATAAGTGTGTGTTAAAGCCGTCCTTCACCTAGCTTGTTGGGAACACAAAGTTTCTCTTCAGTTGCAAACGCCAGTCCATACATATATATGGGGAGGTACAAGCTCCAACTCAGTTTTACAGTGAAAACTGAAGGAACTCCAAACCGGCACTAGGAAACAGACTGAGAAAGCAGAGTAAAAGTTTCTCCTGCAACCCGTTCCATTTGTGCTAGATGAACGAAAGTCTCTCCACATGCTCAGTTCTGAGAGATAAGTGTGTGTGAAAGCCGTCCTTCACCTAGCTTGTTGGGAACACAAAGTTTCTCTTCAGTTGCAAACCCCATACCATTCATATATATGGGGAGGTACTAGCTCCAACTCGGTTTTACAGTGAAAACTGCAGGAACTTCAAACCGGCACTAGGAAACAGACTTAGAAACCAGAGTAAAAGTTTCTCCTGCAACCCGTTCCCTTTGTGCTAGATGAACGAACGTCTCTCCACATGCTCAGTTCTGAGAGATAAGTGTGTGTGGAAGCCGTCCTTCACCTAGGATGTTGGGAACACAAAGTTTCCCTTCAGTAGCAAAATCCACTCAATACATATATATGGGAAGTACTAACTCCAACTCGGTTTTACAGTGAAAACTGCAGGAACTTCAAAACGTCACTAGGAAACATACTGAGAAACCAGAGTAAATGTTTCTCCTGCAACCCGTTCCCTTTGTGCTAGATGAACGAACGTCTCTCCACATGCTCGGTTCTGAGAGATAATTGTGTGTGAAAGCCGTCCTTCACGTAGCTTGTTGGGAACACAAAGTTTCTCTTCAGTTTCAAACTCCATACCATACATATATATATGGGTAGGTACTGGCTCCAACTCGGTTTTACAGTGAAAACTGCAGGAACTTCAAACCGGCACTAGGAAACAGACTGAGAAACCAGAGTAAAAGTTTCTCCTGCAATCCGTTCCCTTTGTGCTAGATGAACGAACGTCTCTCCACATGCTCAGTTCTGACAGATAAGTGTGTGTGAAAGCCGTCCTTCACCTAGCTTGTTGGGAACACAAAGTTTCTTTTCAGTTGCAAACTCCACTCCATACATATATATGGGGAAGTACTAGCTCCAACTCGGTTTTACAGTGAAAACTGCAGGAACTTCAAACCGGCACTAGGAAACAGACTGAGAAACCAGAGTAAATGTTTCTCCTGCACCCCGTTCCCTTTGTGCTAGATGAACGAACGTCTCTCCACATGCTCAGTTCTGAGAGATAAGTGTGTGTGAAAGCCGTCCTTCAACTAGCTTGTTGGGAACACAAAGTTTCTCTTCAGTTGCAAACTCCACTCCATACCTATATATGGGGAGGTACTAGCTCCAACTCGGTTTTACAGTGAAAACTGCAGGAACTTCAAACCGGCACTAGGAAACAGACTGAGAAACCAGAGTAAAAGTTTCTACTGCAACCCGTTCCCTTTGTGCTAGATGAACGAACGTCTCTCCACATTCTCAGTTCTGACAAATAAGTGTGTTTGAAAGCAATACTTCACCTAGCTTGTTGGGAACACAAAGTTCCTCTTCAGTTGCAAACTCCACTCCATAAATATATATGGGGAGGTAATAGCTCCAATTCGGTTTTACAGTGAAAACTGCCGGAACTTCAAACCGGCACCAGGAAACAGACTGAGAAACCAGAGTAAAGTTTCTCCTGCAACCCGTTCCATTTGTGCTAAATGAACGAACCTCTCTCCACATGCTCAGTTCTGAGAAATAATTGTGTGTGAAAGCCGTCCTTCACCTAGCTTGTTGGGAACAGAAAGATTCTCTTCAGTTGCAAACTCCACTCTATACATATATATGGGGAGGTACTAGCTCCAACTCGGTTTTACTGTGAAAACTGCAGGAACTTCAAACCGGCACTAGGAAACAGACTTAGAAACCAGAGTAAAAGTTTCTCCTGCAACCAGTTCCCTTTGTGCTAGATGAACGAACGTCTTTCCACATGCTCATTTCTGAGAGATAAGTGTGTGTGGAAGCCGTCCTTCACATAGCTTGTTGGGAACACAAAGATTCTCTTCAGTTGCAAACTCCACTCCATACATATATATGGGAGTTACTAACTCCAACTCGGTTTTACAGTGAAAACTGCAGGAACTTCAAACCGTCACTAGGAAACATACTGAGAAACGAGAGTAAATGTTTCTCCTGCAACCCGTTCCCTTTGTGCTAGATGAACGAACGTCTCTCCACATGCTCAGTTCTGAGAGATAATTGTATGTGAAAGCCGTCCTTCACCAAGCTTTTTGGGAACACAAAGTTTCTCTTCAGTTGCAAACTCCATACCATACATATATATATGGGTAGGTACTAGCACCAACTCGGTTTTAAAGTGAAAACTGCAGGAACTTCAAACCGGCACTAGGAAACAGACTGAGAAACCAGAGTAAAAGTTTCTCCTGCAACCAGTTCCCTTTGTGCTAGATGAACGAACGTCTCTCCACATGCTCAGTTCTGACAGATAAGTGTGTGTTAAAGCCGTCCTTCACCTAGCTTGTTGGGAACACAAAGTTTCTCTTCAGTTGCAAACTACACTCCATACATATATATGGGGAGGTACTAGCTCCAACTCGGTTTTACAGTGAAAACTGCAGGAACTTCAAACCGGCACTAGGAAACAGACTGAGAAACCAGAGTAAAAGTTTCTCCTGCACCCCGTTCCCTTTGTGCTAGATGAACGAACGTCTCTCCACATGCTCAGTTCTGAGAGATAAGTGTGTGTGAAAGCCGTCCTTCAACTATCTTGTTGGGAACACAAAGTTTCTCTTCAGTTGCAAACTCCACTCCATACATATATATGTGTAGGTACTAGCTCCAACTAGGTTTTACAATGAAAATTGGAGGAACTTCAAACCGGCACTAGGAAAAAGACTGAGAAACCAGAGTAAAAGTTTCTACTGCAACCCGTTCCCTTTGTGCTAGATGAACGATCGTCTCTCCACATGCTCAGTTCTGAGAGATAAGTGTGTGTGGAAGCCGTCCTTCACCTAGCTTGTTGGGAACACAAAGTTTCTCTTCAGATGCAAACTCCACTCCTTAAATATATATGGGGAAGTACTAGCTCCAACTCGGTTTTACAGTGAAAACTGCAGTAACTTCAAACCGGCACTAGGAAACAGACTGAGAAACCAGAGTAAAAGTTTCTCCTGCACCCCGTTCCCTTTGTGCTAGATGAACGAACGTCTCTCCACATGCTCAGTTCTGAGAGATAAGTGTGTGTTAAAGCCGTCCTTCACCTAACTTGTTGGGAACACAAAGTTTCTCTTCAGTTGCAAACTCCACTCCATACATATATATGGGGAGGTACTAGCTCCAAATCGGTTTTACAGTGAAAACTGCAGGAACTTCAAACCGGCACTAGGAAACAGACTGAGACACCAGAGCAAAAGTTTCTCCTGCAACCGTTTCCCTTTGTGCTAGATGAACGAAAGTCTCTCCACAATCTCAATTCGGAGAGATAAGTGTGTGTGAAAGCCGTCCTTCACCTTGCTTGTTGGGAACACAAAGTTTCTCTTCAGTTGCAAACTCCACTCCATACATATATACGGGAAGGTACAAGCTGCAACTCGGTTTTACAGTGAAAACTGCAGGAACTTCAAACCGGCAATAGGAATGAGACTGAGAAACCAGAGAAAAGTTTCTACTGCAACCCGTTCCCTTTGTGCTAGATGAACGAACGTCTCTCCACATGCTCAGTTCTGATATAAAAGGGTGTGTGAAAGCCTTCCTTCACCTAGCTTATTGGGAACACAAAATATCTCTTCAGTTGTAAACTCCACTCCATACATATATATGGGGAGGTACTAGCTCCAACTCGATTTTACAGTGAAAACTGGAGGAACTTCAAACCGGCACTAGGAAACAGCCTGAGAAACCAGAGTAAAAGTTTCTCCTGCAACCCGTTCCCTTTGTGCTAGATGAACGAACGTCTCTCCACATGCTCAGCTCTGAGAGATAAGTGTGTGTGAAAGCCTTCCTTCACCTAGCTTGTTGGGAACACAAAGTTTCTCTTCAGTTGTAAACTCCTCTCCATACATATATATGGGGAGGTACTAGCTCCAACTCGGTTTTACAGTGAAAACTGCAGGAACATCAAACAGGCACTAGGAAACAGACTGAGAAACCAGAGTAAAAGTTTCCCCTGCAACCCGTTCCCTTTGTGCTAGATGAACAAAAGTCTCTCCACAGGCTCAGTTCTGACAGATAAGTGTGTGTTAAAGCCGTCCTTCACCTAGCTTGTTGGGAACACAAAGTTTCTCTTCAGTTGCAAACGCCACTCCATACATATATATGGGGAGGTACAAGCTCCAACTCGGTTTTACAGTGAAAACTGAAGGAACTTCAAAACGACACTAGGAAACAGACTGAGAAAGCAGAGTAAAAGTTTCTCCTGCAACCCGTTCCCTTTGTGCTAGATGAACGAACGTCTCTCCACATGCTCAGTTCTGAGAGATAAGTGTGTGTGAAAGCCGTCCTTCACCTAGCTTGTTGGGAACACAAAGTTTCTCTTCAGTTGCAAACTCCACACCATTCATATATATGGGGAGGTACTAGCTCCAACTCGGTTTTACAGTGAAAACTGAAGGAACTTCAAACCGGCAGTAGGAAACAGACTTAGAAACCAGAGAAAAAGTTTCTCCTGCAACCCGTTCCCTTTGTGCTAGATGAACGAACGTCTCTCCACATGCTCAGTTCTGAGAGATAAGTGTGTGTGGAAGCCGTCCTTCACCTAGGTTGTTGGGAACACAAAGTTTCTCTTCAGTAGCAAAATCCACTCAATACATATATATGGGAGGTACGAACTCCAACTCGGTTTTACAGTGAAAACTGCAGGAACTTCAAACCGTCACTAGGAAACATACTGAGAAACCAGAGT
The DNA here is from genome assembly GCF_048773025.1 of Camelus bactrianus. NCBI lineage: Eukaryota > Metazoa > Chordata > Mammalia > Artiodactyla > Camelidae > Camelus > Camelus bactrianus. Next base: position 5,142,485 of record NC_133566.1, read on the forward strand.
AAATGTTTCTACTGCAACCCGTTCCCTTTGTGCTAGATGAACGAACGTCTCTCCACATGCTCAATTCTGAGAGATAATTGTGTGTGAAAGCCGTCCTTCACCTAGCTTGTTGGGAACACAAAGTATCTCTTCAGTTTCAAACTCCATACCATACATATATATATGGGTAGGTACTAGCTCCAACTCGGATTTACAGTAAAAACTGCAGGAACTTCAAACCGGCACTAGGAAACAGACTGAGAAACCAGAGTAAAAGTTTCTCCTGCAACCAGGTCCCTTTGTGCTAGATGAACGAACGTCTCTCCACATGCTCAGTTCTGAGAGATAAGTGTGTGTGAAAGCCGTCCTTCACCTAGCTTGTTGGGAACACAAAGTTTCTCTTCAGTTGCAATCTCCACTCCATACATATATATGGGGAGGTACGAGCTCCAACTCTGTTTTACAGTGAAAACTTCAGGAACTTCAAACCGGCACTAGGAAACAGACTGAGAAACCAGAGTAAAAGTTTCTCCTGCACCCCGATCCCTTTGTGCTAGATGAACGAACGTCTCTCCACATGCTCAGTTCTGAGAGATAAGTGTGTGTGAAAGCCGTCCTTCAACTAGCTTGTTGGGAACACAAAGTTTCTCTTCAGTTGCAAACTCCACTCCATACATATATATGTGTAGGTACTAGCTCCAACTAGGTTTTACAATGAAAATTGGAGGAACTTCAAACCGGCACTAGGAAAAAGACTGAGAAACCAGAGTAAAAGTTTCTACTGCAACCCGTTCCCTTTGTGCTAGATGAACGAACGTCTCTCCACATGCTCAGTTCTGAGAGATAAGTGTGTGTGGAAGCCGTCCTTCACCTAGCTTGTTGGGAACACAAAGTTTCTCTTCAGTTGCAAACTCCACTCCATACATATATATGGGGAGGTACTAGCTCCAAATCGGTTTTACAGTGAAAACTGCAGGAACTTCAAACCGGCACTAGGAAACAGACTGAGACACCAGAGCAAAAGTTTCTCCTGCAACCATTTCCCTTTGTGCTAGATGAACGAAAGTCTCTCCACAATCTCAATTCGGAGAGATAAGTGTGTGTGAAAGCCGTCCTTCACCTTGCTTGTTGGGAACACAAAGTTTCTCTTCAGTTGCAAACTCCACTCCATACATATATATGGGGAGGTACAAGCTGCAACTCGGTTTTACAGTGAAAACTGCAGGAACTTCAAACCGGCAATAGGAATGAGACTGAGAAACCAGAGAAAAGTTTCTACTGCAACCCGTTCCCTTTGCGCTAGATGAACGAACGTCTCTCCACATGCTCAGTTCTGATATAAAAGGGTGTGTGAAAGCCTTCCTTCACCTAGCTTATTGGGAACACAAAATTTCTCTTCAGTTGTAAACTCCACTCCATACATATATATGGGGAGGTACTAGCTCCAACTCGGTTTTACAGTGAAAACTGCAGGAACTTCAAACCGGCACTAGGAAACAGCCTGAGAAACCAGAGTAAAAGTTTCTCCTGCAACCCGTTCCCTTTGTGCTAGATGAACGAACGTCTCTCCACATGCTCAGCTCTGAGAGATAAGTGTGTGTGAAAGCCTTCCTTCACCTAGCTTGTTGGGAACACAAAGTTTCTCTTCAGTTGTAAACTCCTCTCCATACATATATATGGGGAGGTACTAGCTCCAACTCGGTTTTAAAGTGAAAACTGCAGGAACATCAAACAGGCACTAGGAAACAGACTGAGAAACCAGAGTAAAAGTTTCCCTGCAACCCGTTCCCTTTGTGCTAGATGAACAAAAGTCTCTCCACATGCTCATTTCTGAGAGATAAGTGTGTGTGAAAGCCGTCCTTCAACTAGCTTGTTGGGAACACAAAGTTTCTCTTCAGTTGCAAAATCCACTCCATACATATATATGGGGAGGTACTAGCTCCAACTCGGTTTTACAGTGAAAACTGCAGGAACTTCAAGCCGGCACTAGGAAACAGACTGAGAAACCAGAGTAAAAGTTTCTCCTGCAACCCGTTCCCTTTGTGCTAGAAGAACGAACGTCTCTCCACATGCTCAGTTCTGAGTGATAATTGTGTGTGAAAGCCGTCCTTCACCTAGCTTGTTGGGAACAGAAAGATTCTCTTCTGTTGCAAACTCCTATCTATACATATATATGGGGAGGTACTAGCTCCAACTCGGTTTTACAGTGAAAACTGCAGGAACTTCAAACCGGCACTAGGAAACAGACTGAGAAACCAGAGTAAAAGTTTTTCCAGCAACCCGTTCCCTTTTTGTTATATGAACGAATGTCTCTCCACATGCTAAGTTCTGAGAGATAAGTGTGTGTGAAAGCCGTCCTTCACCTAGCTTGTTGGGAACACAAAGTTTCTCTTCAGTTGCAAACTTCACTCCATACATATATATGGGGAGGTACTAGCTCCAACTCGGTTTTACAGTGAAAACTGCAGGAACTTCAAACCGGCACTAGGAAACAGACTGAGAAACCGGAGTAAATGTTTCACCTGCAACCCGTTCCCTTTGTGCTAGATGAACGAACGTCTCTCCACAGGCTCAGTTCTGACAGATAAGTGTGTGTTAAAGCCGTCCTTCACCTAGCTTGTTGGGAACACAAAGTTTCTCTTCAGTTGCAAACGCCAATCCATACATATATATGGGGAGGTACAAGCTCCAACTCGGTTTTACAGTGAAAACTGAAGGAACTTCAAAACGACACTAGGAAACAGACTGAGAAAGCAGAGTAAAAGTTTCTCCTGCAACCCGTTCCCTTTGTGCTAGATGAACGAACGTCTCTCCACATGCTCAGTTCTGAGAGATATGTGTGTGTGAAAGCCGTCCTTCACCTAGCTTGTTGGGAACACAAAGTTTCTCTTCAGTTGCAAACTCCACACCATTCATATATATGGGGAGGTACTAGCTCCAACTCGGTTTTACAGTGAAAACTGAAGGAACTTCAAACCGGCAGTAGGAAACAGACTTAGAAACCAGAGAAAAAGTTTCTCCTGCAACCCGTTCCCTTTGTGCTAGATGAACGAACGTCTCTCCACATGCTCAGTTCTGAGGGATAAGTGTGTGTGGAAGCCGTCCTTCACCTAGGTTGTTGGGAACACAAAGTTTCTCTTCAGTAGCAAAATCCACTCAATACATATATATGGGAGGTACGAACTCCAACTCGGTTTTACAGTGAAAACTGCAGGAACTTCAAACCGTCACTAGGAAACATACTGAGAAACCAGAGTAAATGTTTCTACTGCAACCCGTTCCCTTTGTGCTAGATGAACGAACGTCTCTCCACATGCTCAGTTCTGAGAGATAATTGTGTGTGAAAGCCGTCCTTCACCTAGCTTGTTGGGAACACAAAGTATCTCTTCAGTTTCAAACTCCATACCATACATATATATATGGGTAGGTACTAGCTCCAACTCGGATTTACAGTAAAAACTGCAGGAACTTCAAACCGGCACTAGGAAACAGACTGAGAAACCAGAGTAAAAGTTTCTCCTGCAACCAGGTCCCTTTGTGCTAGATGAACGAACGTCTCTCCACATGCTCAGTTCTGAGAGATAAGTGTGTGTGAAAGCCGTCCTTCACCTAGCTTGTTGGGAACACAAAGTTTCTCTTCAGTTGCAATCTCCACTCCATACATATATATGGGGAGGTACGAGCTCCAACTCTGTTTTACAGTGAAAACTTCAGGAACTTCAAACCGGCACTAGGAAACAGACTGAGAAACCAGAGTAAAAGTTTCTCCTGCAACCCGTTCCCTTTGTGCTAGATGAACGAACGTCTATCCACATGCTCAGTTCTGACAGATAAGTGTGTGTGAAAGCCGTCCTTCACCTAGCTTGTTGGGAACACAAAGTTTCTCTTCAGTTGCAAACTCCACTCCATACATATATATGGGGAGGTACTAGCTCCAACTCGGTTTTACAGTGAAAACTGCAGGAACTTCAAGCCGGCACTAGGAAAAAGACTGAGAAACCAGAGTAAAAGTTTCTCCTGCAACCCTTTCCCTTTGTGCTAGAAGAACGAACGTCTCTCCACATGCTCAGTTCTGAGTGATAATTGTGTGTGAAAGCCGTCCTTCACCTAGCTTGTTGGGAACAGAAAGATTCTCTTCAGTTGCAAACTCCTATCTATACATATATATGGGGAGGTACTAGCTCCAACTCGGTTTTACAGTGAAACTGCAGGAACTTAAAACCGGCACTAGGAAACAGACTGAGAAACCAGAGTAAAAGTTTTTCCAGCAACCCGTTCCCTTTTTGTTATATGAACGAACGTCTCTCCACATGCTAAGTTCTGAGAGATAAGTGTGTGTGAATGCCGTCCTTCACCTAGCTTGTTGGGAACACAAAGTTTCTCTTCAGTTGCAAACTTCACTCCATACATATATATGGGGAGGTACTAGCTCCAACTCGGTTTTACAGTGAAAACTGCAGGAACTTCAAACCGGCACTAGGAAACAGACTGAGAAACCGGAGTAAATGTTTCACCTGCAACCCGTTCCCTTTGTGCTAGATGAACGAACGTCTCTCCACAGGCTCAGTTCTGACAGATAAGTGTGTGTTAAAGCCGTCCTTCACCTAGCTTGTTGGGAACACAAAGTTTCTCTTCAGTTGCAAACGCCACTCCATACATATATATGGGGAGGTACAAGCTCCAACTCGGTTTTACAGTGAAAACTGAAGGAACTTCAAAACGGCACTAGGAAACAGACTGAGAAAGCAGAGTAAAAGTTTCTCCTGCAACCCGTTCCCTTTGTGCTAGATGAACGAACGTCTCTCCACATGCTCAGTTCTGAGAGATAAGTGTGTGTGAAAGCCGTCCTTCACCTAGCTTGTTGGGAACACAAAGTTTCTCTTCAGTTGCAAACTCAACTCCATACATATATATGGGGAGGTACTAGCTCCAACTCTGTTTTACAGTGAAAACTTCAGGAACTTCAAACCGGCACTAGGAAACAGACTGTGAAACCAGAGTAAAAGTTTCTCCTGCAACCCTTTCCCTTTGTGCTAGATGAACGAACGTCTCTCCACATGCTCAGTTCTGAGAGATATGTGTGTGTGAAAGCCGTCCTTCAACTAGCTTGTTGGGAACACAAAGTTTCTCTTCAGTTGCAAACTCCACTCCATACATATATATGGGGAGGTACTAGCTCCAACTCGGTTTTACAGTGAAAACTGCAGGAACTTCAAACCGGCACTAGGAAACAGACTGAGAAACCAGAGTAAAAGTTTCTACTGCAACCCGTTCCCTTTGTGCTAGATGAACGAACGTCTCTCCACATGCTCAGTTCTGAGAGATAGTTGTGTGTGGAAGCCGTCCTTCACCTAGCTTGTTGGGAACACAAAGTTTCTCTTAAGATGCAAACTCCACTCCATACATATATATGGGGAGGTACTAGCTCCAACTCGGTTTTACAGTGAAAACTGCAGGAACTTCAAACCGGCACTAGGAAACAGACTGAGAAACCAGAGTAAAAGTTTCTCCTGCAACCCTTTCCCTTTGTGCTAGATGAACGAACGTCTCTCCACATGCTCAGTTCTGAGAGATAAGTGTGTATGAAAGCCGTCCTTCACCTAGCTTGTTGGGAACACAAAGTTTCTCTTCAGTTGCAAACTCCACTCCATACATATATATGGGGAGGTACTAGCTCCAACACGGTTTTACAGTGAAAACTGCAGGAACTTAAAACCGGCACTAGGAAACAGACTGAGAAACCAGAGTAAAAGTTTCTCCTGCAACCCGTTCCCTTTTTGTTAGATGAACGAACGTCTCTCCACATGCTCAGTTCTGAGAGATAAGTGTGTGTGAAAGCCGTCCTTCACCTAGCTTGTTGGGAACACAAAGATTCTCTTCAGTTGCAAACTCCAATCCTTACATATATATGGGGAGGTACTAGCTGCAACTCGGTTTTACAGTGAAAACTGCAGGAACTTCAAACCGGCACTAGGAAACAGACTGAGAAACCAGCGTAAAAGTTTCACCTGCAACCCGTTCCCTTTGTGATAGAGGAACGAACGTCTCTCCACATGCTCAGTTCTGACAGATAAGTGTGTGTTAAAGCCGTCCTTCACCTAGCTTGTTGGGAACACAAAGTTTCTCTTCAGTTGCAAACGCCACTCCATACATATATATGGGGAGGTACAAGCTCCAACTCGGTTTTACAGTGAAAACTGAAGGAACTCCAAACCGGCACTAGGAAACAGACTGAGAAAGCAGAGTAAAAGTTTCTCCTGCAACCCGTTCCATTTGTGCTAGATGAACGAAAGTCTCTCCACATGCTCAGTTCTGAGAGATAAGTGTGTGTGAAAGCCGTCCTTCACCTAGCTTGTTGGGAACACAAAGTTTCTCTTCAGTTGCAAACTCCACACCATTCATATATATGGGGAGGTACTAGCTCCAACTCGGTTTTACAGTGAAAACTGCAGGAACTTCAAACCGGCACTAGGAAACAGACTGAGAAACCAGAGTAAATGTTTCTCCTGCAACCCGTTCCCTTTGTGCTAGATGAACGAACGTCTCTCCACATGCTCGGTTCTGAGAGATAATTGTGTGTGAAAGCCGTCCTTCACGTAGCTTGTTGGGAACACAAAGTTTCTCTTCAGTTTCAAACTCCATACCATACATATATATATGGGTTGGTACTAGCTCCAACTCGGTTTTACAGTGAAAACTGCAGGAACTTCAAAACGTCACTAGGAAACATACTGAGAAACCAGAGTAAATGTTTCTCCTGCAACCCGTTCCCTTTGTGCTAGATGAACGAACGTCTCTCCACATGCTCGGTTCTGAGAGATAATTGTGTGTGAAAGCCGTCCTTCACGTAGCTTGTTGGGAACACAAAGTTTCTCTTCAGTTTCAAACTCCATACCATACATATATATATGGGTTGGTACTAGCTCCAACTCGGTTTTACAGTGAAAACTGCAGGAACTTCAAACCGGCACTAGGAAACAGACTGAGAAACCAGAGTAAAAGTTTCTCCTGCAATCCGTTCCCTTTGTGCTAGATGAACGAACGTCTCTCCACATGCTCAGTTCTGACAGATAAGTGTGTGTGAAAGCCGTCCTTCACCTAGCTTGTTGGGAACACAAAGTTTCTTTTCAGTTGCAAACTCCACTCCATACATATATATGGGGAAGTACTAGCTCCAACTCGGTTTTACAGTGAAAACTGCAGGAACTTCAAACCGGCACTAGGAAACAGACTGAGAAACCAGAGTAAATGTTTCTCCTGCACCCCGTTCCCTTTGTGCTAGATGAACGAACGTCTCTCCACATGCTCAGTTCTGAGAGATAAGTGTGTGTGAAAGCCGTCCTTCAACTAGCTTGTTGGGAACACAAAGTTTCTCTTCAGTTGCAAACTCCACTCCATACATATATATGGGGAGGTACTAGCTCGAACTCGGTTTTACAGTGAAAACTGCAGGAACTTCAAACCGGCACTAGGAAACAGACTGAGAAACCAGAGTAAAAGTTTCTCCTGCAACCCTTTCCCTTTGTGCTAGATGAACGAACGTCTCTCCACATGCTCAGTTCTGAGAGATAAGTGTGTGTGAAAGCCGTTATTCACCTAGCTTGTTGGGAACACAAAGTTTCTCTTCAGTTGCAAACTCCACTCCATACATATATATGGGGAGGTACTAGCTCCAACTCGGTTTTACAGTGAAAAATTCAGGAACTTCAAACCGGCACTAGGAAACAGACTGAGAAACCAGAGTAAAAGTTTCTCCTGCACCCCGTTCCCTTTGTGCTAGATGAACGAACGTCTCTCCACATGCTCAATTCTGAGAGATAAGTGTGTGTGAAAGCCGTCCTTCACCTAGCTTGTTGGGAACACAAAGTTTCTCTTCAGTTGCAAACTCCACTCCATACATATATATGGGGAGGTACTAGCTCCAACTCGGTTTTACAGTGAAAACTGCAGGAACTTCAAACCGGCACTAGGAAACAGACTGAGAAACAAGAGTAAAAGTTTCTCCTGCAACCCGTTCCCTTTGTGCTAGATGAAGGAACGTCTCTCCACATGCTCAGTTCTGAGAGATAAGTGTGTGTGAAAGCCGTCCTTCACCTAGCTTGTTGGGAACACAAAGATTCTCTTCAGTTGCAAACTCCACTCCTTACATATATATGGGGAGGTACTAGCTGCAACTCGGTTTTACAGTGAAAACTGCAGGAACTTCAAACCGGCACTAGGAAACAGACTGAGAAACCAGCGTAAAAGTTTCACCTGCAACCCGTTCCCTTTGTGATAGAGGAACGAACGTCTCTCCACATGCTCAGTTCTGACAGATAAGTGTGTGTTAAAGCCGTCCTTCACCTAGCTTGTTGGGAACACAAAGTTTCTCTTCAGTTGCAAACGCCACTCCATACATATATATGGGGAGGTACAAGCTCCAACTCGGTTTTACAGTGAAAACTGAAGGAACTCCAAACCGGCACTAGGAAACAGACTGAGAAAGCAGAGTAAAAGTTTCTCCTGCAACCCGTTCCATTTGTGCTAGATGAACGAAAGTCTCTCCACATGCTCAGTTCTGAGAGATAAGTGTGTGTGAAAGCCGTCCTTCACCTAGCTTTTTGGGAACACAAAGTTTCTCTTCAGTTGCAAACTCCACACCATTCATATATATGGGGAGGTACTAGCTCCAACTCGGTTTTACAGTGAAAACTGCAGGAACTTCAAACCGGCACTAGGAAACAGACTTAGAAACCAGAGTAAAAGTTTCTCCTGCAACCAGTTCCCTTTGTGCTAGATGAACGAACGTCTCTCCACATGCTCAGTTCTGAGAGCTAAGTGTGTGTGGAAGCCGTCCTTCACCTAGGATGTTGGGAACACAAAGTTTCTCTTCAGTAGCAAAATCCACTCAATACATATATATGGGAGGTACTAACTCCAACTCGGTTTTACAGTGAAAACTGCAGGAACTTCAAAACGTCACTAGGAAACATACTGAGAAACCAGAGTAAATGTTTCTCCTGCAACCCGTTCCCTTTGTGCTAGATGAACGAACGTCTCTCCACATGCTCGGTTCTGAGAGATAATTGTGTGTGAAAGCCGTCCTTCACGTAGCTTGTTGGGAACACAAAGTTTCTCTTCAGTTTCAAACTCCATACCATACATATATATATGGGTTGGTACTAGCTCCAACTCGGTTTTACAGTGAAAACTGCAGGAACTTCAAACCGGCACTAGGAAACAGACTGAGAAACCAGAGTAAAAGTTTCTCCTGCAATCCGTTCCCTTTGTGCTAGATGAACGAACGTCTCTCCACATGCTCAGTTCTGACAGATAAGTGTGTGTGAAAGCCGTCCTTCACCTAGCTTGTTGGGAACACAAAGTTTCTTTTCAGTTGCAAACTCCACTCCATACATATATATGGGGAAGTACTAGCTCCAACTCGGTTTTACAGTGAAAACTGCAGGAACTTCAAACCGGCACTAGGAAACAGACTGAGAAACCAGAGTAAATGTTTCTCCTGCACCCCGTTCCCTTTGTGCTAGATGAACGAACGTCTCTCCACATGCTCAGTTCTGAGAGATAAGTGTGTGTGAAAGCCGTCCTTCAACTAGCTTGTTGGGAACACAAAGTTTCTCTTCAGTTGCAAACTCCACTCCATACATATATATGGGGAGGTACTAGCTCGAACTCGGTTTTACAGTGAAAACTGCAGGAACTTCAAACCGGCACTAGGAAACAGACTGAGAAACCAGAGTAAAAGTTTCTCCTGCAACCCTTTCCCTTTGTGCTAGATGAACGAACGTCTCTCCACATGCTCAGTTCTGAGAGATAAGTGTGTGTGAAAGCCGTTCTTCACCTAGCTTGTTGGGAACACAAAGTTTCTCTTCAGTTGCAAACTCCACTCCATACATATATATGGGGAGGTACTAGCTCCAACTCGGTTTTACAGTGAAAAATTCAGGAACTTCAAACCGGCACTAGGAAACAGACTGAGAAACCAGAGTAAAAGTTTCTCCTGCACCCCGTTCCCTTTGTGCTAGATGAACGAACGTCTCTCCACATGCTCAATTCTGAGAGATAAGTGTGTGTGAAAGCCGTCCTTCACCTAGCTTGTTGGGAACACAAAGTTTCTCTTCAGTTGCAAACTCCACTCCATACATATATATGGGGAGGTACTAGCTCCAACTCGGTTTTACAGTGAAAACTGCAGGAACTTCAAACCGGCACTAGGAAACAGACTGAGAAACAAGAGTAAAAGTTTCTCCTGCAACCCGTTCCCTTTGGGCTAGATGAAGGAACGTCTCTCCACATGCTCAGTTCTGAGAGATAAGTGTGTGTGAAAGCCTTCCTTCAACTAGCTTGTTGGGAACACAAAGTTTCTCTTCAGTTGCAAACTCAACTCCATACATATATATGGGGAGGTACTAGCTCCAACTCTGTTTTACAGTGAAATCTTCAGGAACTTCAAACCGGCACTAGGAAACAGACTGTGAAACCAGAGTAAAAGTTTCTCCTGCAACCCTTTCCCTTTGTGCTAGATGAACGAACGTCTCTCCACATGCTCAGTTCTGAGAGATATGTGTGTGTGAAAGCCGTCCTTCAACTAGCTTGTTGGGAACACAAAGTTTCTCTTCAGTTGCAAACTCCACTCCATACATATATATGGGGAGGTACTAGCTCCAACTCGGTTTTACAGTGAAAACTGCAGGAACTTCAAACCGGCACTAGGAAACAGACTGAGAAACCAGAGTAAAAGTTTCTACTGCAACCCGTTCCCTTTGTGCTAGATGAACGAACGTCTCTCCACATGCTCAGTTCTGAGAGATAGTTGTGTGTGGAAGCCGTCCTTCACCTAGCTTGTTGGGAACACAAAGTTTCTCTTAAGATGCAAACTCCACTCCATACATATATATGGGGAGGTACTAGCTCCAACTCGGTTTTACAGTGAAAACTGCAGGAACTTCAAACCGGCACTAGGAAACAGACTGAGAAACCAGAGTAAAAGTTTCTCCTGCAACCCTTTCCCTTTGTGCTAGATGAACGAACGTCTCTCCACATGCTCAGTTCTGAGAGATAAGTGTGTATGAAAGCCGTCCTTCACCTAGCTTGTTGGGAACACAAAGTTTGTCTTCAGTTGCAAACTCCACTCCATACATATATATGGGGAGGTACTAGCTCCAACACGGTTTTACAGTGAAAACTGCAGGAACTTCAAACCGGCACTAGGAAACAGACTGAGAAACCAGAGTAAAAGTTTCTCCTGCAACCCGTTCCCTTTTTGTTAGATGAACGAACGTCTCTCCACATGCTCAGTTCTGAGAGATAAGTGTGTGTGAAAGCCGTCCTTCACCTAGCTTGTTGGGAACACAAAGATTCTCTTCAGTTGCAAACTCCACTCCTTACATATATATGGGGAGGTACTAGCTGCAACTCGGTTTTACAGTGAAAACTGCAGGAACTTCAAACCGGCACTAGGAAACAGACTGAGAAACCAGCGTAAAAGTTTCACCTGCAACCCGTTCCCTTTGTGATAGAGGAACGAACGTCTCTCCACATGCTCAGTTCTGACAGATAAGTGTGTGTTAAAGCCGTCCTTCACCTAGCTTGTTGGGAACACAAAGTTTCTCTTCAGTTGCAAACGCCACTCCATACATATATATGGGGAGGTACAAGCTCCAACTCGGTTTTACAGTGAAAACTGAAGGAACTCCAAACCGGCACTAGGAAACAGACTGAGAAAGCAGAGTAAAAGTTTCCCTGCAACCCGTTCCATTTGTGCTAGATGAACGAAAGTCTCTCCACATGCTCAGTTCTGAGAGATAAGTGTGTGTGAAAGCCGTCCTTCACCTAGCTTGTTGGGAACACAAAGTTTCTCTTCAGTTGCAAACTCCACACCATTCATATATATGGGGAGGTACTAGCTCCAACTCGGTTTTACAGTGAAAACTGCAGGAACTTCAAACCGGCACTAGGAAACAGACTGAGAAACCAGAGTAAATGTTTCTCCTGCAACCCGTTCCCTTTGTGCTAGATGAACGAACGTCTCTCCACATGCTCGGTTCTGAGAGATAATTGTGTGTGAAAGCCGTCCTTCACGTAGCTTGTTGGGAACACAAAGTTTCTCTTCAGTTTCAAACTCCATACCATACATATATATATGGGTTGGTACTAGCTCCAACTCGGTTTTACAGTGAAAACTGCAGGAACTTCAAAACGTCACTAGGAAACATACTGAGAAACCAGAGTAAATGTTTCTCCTGCAACCCGTTCCCTTTGTGCTAGATGAACGAACGTCTCTCCACAAGCTCGGTTCTGAGAGATAATTGTGTGTGAAAGCCGTCCTTCACGTAGCTTGTTGGGAACACAAAGTTTCTCTTCAGTTTCAAACTCCATACCATACATATATATATGGGTTGGTACTAGCTCCAACTCGGTTTTACAGTGAAAACTGCAGGAACTTCAAACCGGCACTAGGAAACAGACTGAGAAACCAGAGTAAAAGTTTCTCCTGCAATCCGTTCCCTTTGTGCTAGATGAACGAACGTCTCTCCACATGCTCAGTTCTGACAGATAAGTGTGTGTGAAAGCCGTCCTTCACCTAGCTTGTTGGGAACACAAAGTTTCTTTTCAGTTGCAAACTCCACTCCATACATATATATGGGGAAGTACTAGCTCCAACTCGGTTTTACAGTGAAAACTGCAGGAACTTCAAACCGGCACTAGGAAACAGACTGAGAAACCAGAGTAAATGTTTCTCCTGCACCCCGTTCCCTTTGTGCTAGATGAACGAACGTCTCTCCACATGCTCAGTTCTGAGAGATAAGTGTGTGTGAAAGCCGTCCTTCAACTAGCTTGTTGGGAACACAAAGTTTCTCTTCAGTTGCAAACTCCACTCCATACATATATATGGGGAGGTACTAGCTCGAACTCGGTTTTACAGTGAAAACTGCAGGAACTTCAAACCGGCACTAGGAAACAGACTGAGAAACCAGAGTAAAAGTTTCTCCTGCAACCCTTTCCCTTTGTGCTAGATGAACGAACGTCTCTCCACATGCTCAGTTCTGAGAGATAAGTGTGTGTGAAAGCCGTTATTCACCTAGCTTGTTGGGAACACAAAGTTTCTCTTCAGTTGCAAACTCCACTCCATACATATATATGGGGAGGTACTAGCTCCAACTCGGTTTTACAGTGAAAAATTCAGGAACTTCAAACCGGCACTAGGAAACAGACTGAGAAACCAGAGTAAAAGTTTCTCCTGCACCCCGTTCCCTTTGTGCTAGATGAACGAACGTCTCTCCACATGCTCAATTCTGAGAGATAAGTGTGTGTGAAAGCCGTCCTTCACCTAGCTTGTTGGGAACACAAAGTTTCTCTTCAGTTGCAAACTCCACTCCATACATATATATGGGGAGGTACTAGCTCCAACTCGGTTTTACAGTGAAAACTGCAGGAACTTCAAACCGGCACTAGGAAACAGACTGAGAAACAAGAGTAAAAGTTTCTCCTGCAACCCGTTCCCTTTGTGCTAGATGAAGGAACGTCTCTCCACATGCTCAGTTCTGAGAGATAAGTGTGTGTGAAAGCCGTCCTTCACCTAGCTTGTTGGGAACACAAAGATTCTCTTCAGTTGCAAACTCCACTCCTTACATATATATGGGGAGGTACTAGCTGCAACTCGGTTTTACAGTGAAAACTGCAGGAACTTCAAACCGGCACTAGGAAACAGACTGAGAAACCAGCGTAAAAGTTTCACCTGCAACCCGTTCCCTTTGTGATAGAGGAACGAACGTCTCTCCACATGCTCAGTTCTGACAGATAAGTGTGTGTTAAAGCCGTCCTTCACCTAGCTTGTTGGGAACACAAAGTTTCTCTTCAGTTGCAAACGCCACTCCATACATATATATGGGGAGGTACAAGCTCCAACACGGTTTTACAGTGAAAACTGAAGGAACTCCAAACCGGCACTAGGAAACAGACTGAGAAAGCAGAGTAAAAGTTTCTCCTGCAACCCGTTCCATTTGTGCTAGATGAACGAAAGTCTCTCCACATGCTCAGTTCTGAGAGATAAGTGTGTGTGAAAGCCGTCCTTCACCTAGCTTTTTGGGAACACAAAGTTTCTCTTCAGTTGCAAACTCCACACCATTCATATATATGGGGAGGTACTAGCTCCAACTCGGTTTTACAGTGAAAACTGCAGGAACTTCAAACCGGCACTAGGAAACAGACTTAGAAACCAGAGTAAAAGTTTCTCCTGCAACCCGTTCCCTTTGTGCTAGATGAACGAACGTCTCTCCACATGCTCAGTTCTGAGAGCTAAGTGTGTGTGGAAGCCGTCCTTCACCTAGGATGTTGGGAACACAAAGTTTCTCTTCAGTAGCAAAATCCACTCAATACATATATATGGGAGGTACTAACTCCAACTCGGTTTTACAGTGAAAACTGCAGGAACTTCAAAACGTCACTAGGAAACATACTGAGAAACCAGAGTAAATGTTTCTCCTGCAACCCGTTCCCTTTGTGCTAGATGAACGAACGTCTCTCCACATGCTCGGTTCTGAGAGATAATTGTGTGTGAAAGCCGTCCTTCACGTAGCTTGTTGGGAACACAAAGTTTCTCTTCAGTTTCAAACTCCATACCATACATATATATATGGGTTGGTACTAGCTCCAACTCGGTTTTACAGTGAAAACTGCAGGAACTTCAAACCGGCACTAGGAAACAGACTGAGAAACCAGAGTAAAAGTTTCTCCTGCAATCCGTTCCCTTTGTGCTAGATGAACGAACGTCTCTCCACATGCTCAGTTCTGACAGATAAGTGTGTGTGAAAGCCGTCCTTCACCTAGCTTGTTGGGAACACAAAGTTTCTTTTCAGTTGCAAACTCCACTCCATACATATATATGGGGAAGTACTAGCTCCAACTCGGTTTTACAGTGAAAACTGCAGGAACTTCAAACCGGCACTAGGAAACAGACTGAGAAACCAGAGTAAATGTTTCTCCTGCAACCCGTTCCCTTTGTGCTAGATGAACGAACGTCTCTCCACATGCTCAGTTCTGAGAGATAAGTGTGTGTGAAAGCCGTCCTTCAACTAGCTTGTTGGGAACACAAAGTTTCTCTTCAGTTGCAAACTCCACTCCATACATATATATGGGGAGGTACTAGCTCGAACTCGGTTTTACAGTGAAAACTGCAGGAACTTCAAACCGGCACTAGGAAACAGACTGAGAAACCAGAGTAAAAGTTTCTCCTGCAACCCTTTCCCTTTGTGCTAGATGAACGAACGTCTCTCCACATGCTCAGTTCTGAGAGATAAGTGTGTGTGAAAGCCGTTCTTCACCTAGCTTGTTGGGAACACAAAGTTTCTCTTCAGTTGCAAACTCCACTCCATACATATATATGGGGAGGTACTAGCTCCAACTCGGTTTTACAGTGAAAAATTCAGGAACTTCAAACCGGCACTAGGAAACAGACTGAGAAACCAGAGTAAAAGTTTCTCCTGCACCCCGTTCCCTTTGTGCTAGATGAACGAACGTCTCTCCACATGCTCAATTCTGAGAGATAAGTGTGTGTGGAAGCCGTCCTTCACCTAGCTTGTTGGGAACACAAAGTTTCTCTTCAGTTGCAAACTCCACTCCATACATATATATGGGGAGGTACTAGCTCCAACTCGGTTTTACAGTGAAAACTGCAGGAACTTCAAACCGGCACTAGGAAACAGACTGAGAAACAAGAGTAAAAGTTTCTCCTGCAACCCGTTCCCTTTGGGCTAGATGAAGGAACGTCTCTCCACATGCTCAGTTCTGAGAGATAAGTGTGTGTGAAAGCCTTCCTTCAACTAGCTTGTTGGGAACACAAAGTTTCTCTTCAGTTGCAAACTCCACTCCATATATATATATTGGGAGGTACAAGCTCCAACTCGGTTTTACAGTGAAAACTGCAGGAACATCAAACCGGCAATAGGAAACAGACTGAGAAACCGGAGTAAATGTTTCACCTGCAACCCGTTCCCTTTGTGCTAGATGAACGAACGTCTCTCCACAGGCTCAGTTCTGACAGATAAGTGTGTGTTAAAGCCGTCCTTCACCTAGCTTGTTGGGAACACAAAGTTTCTCTTCAGTTGCAAACGCCACTCCATACATATATATGGGGAGGTACAAGCTCCAACTCGGTTTTACAGTGAAAACTGAAGGAACTTCAAAACGACACTAGGAAACAGACTGAGAAAGCAGAGTAAAAGTTTCTCCTGCAACCCGTTCCCTTTGTGCTAGATGAACGAACGTCTCTCCACATGCTCAGTTCTGAGAGAAAAGTGTGTGTGGAAGCCGTCCTTCACCTAGGTTGTTGGGAACACAAAGTTTCTCTTCAGTAGCAAAATCCACTCAATACATATATATGGGAGGTACGAACTCCAACTCGGTTTTACAGTGAAAACTGCAGGAACTTCAAACCGTCACTAGGAAACATACTGAGAAACCAGAGTAAATGTTTCTACTGCAACCCGTTCCCTTTGTGCTAGATGAACGAACGTCTCTCCACATGCTCAGTTCTGAGAGATAATTGTGTGTGAAAGCCGTCCTTCACCTAGCTTGTTGGGAACACAAAGTATCTCTTCAGTTTCAAACTCCATACCATACATATATATATGGGTAGGTACTAGCTCCACCTCGGATTTACAGTAAAAACTGCAGGAACTTCAAACCGGCACTAGGAAACAGACTGAGAAACCAGAGTAAAAGTTTCTCCTGCAACCAGGTCCCTTTGTGCTAGATGAACGAACGTCTCTCCACATGCTCAGTTCTGAGAGATAAGTGTGTGTGAAAGCCGTCCTTCACCTAGCTTGTTGGGAACACAAAGTTTCTCTTCAGTTGCAATCTCCACTCCATACATATATATGGGGATGTACGAGCTCCAACTCTGTTTTACAGTGAAAACTTCAGGAACTTCAAACCGGCACTAGGAAACAGACTGAGAAACCAGAGTAAAAGTTTCTCCTGCAACCCGTTCCCTTTGTGCTAGATGAACGAACGTCTATCCACATGCTCAGTTCTGACAGAAAAGTGTGTGTGAAAGCCGTCCTTCACCTAGCTTGTTGGGAACACAAAGTTTCTCTTCAGTTGCAAACTCCACTCCATACATATATATGGGGAGGTACTAGCTCCAACTCGGTTTTACAGTGAAAACTGCAGGAACTTCAAGCCGGCACTAGGAAACAGACTGAGAAACCAGAGTAAAAGTTTCTCCTGCAACCCGTTCCCTTTGTGCTAGAAGAACGAACGTCTCTCCACATGCTCAGTTCTGAGTGATAATTGTGTGTGAAAGCCGTCCTTCACCTAGCTTGTTGGGAACAGAAAGATTCTCTTCAGTTGCAAACTCCTATCTATACATATATATGGGGAGGTACTAGCTCCAACTCGGTTTTACAGTGAAACTGCAGGAACTTAAAACCGGCACTAGGAAACAGACTGAGAAACCAGAGTAAAAGTTTCTCCTGCAACCCGTTCCTTTTTGTTATATGAACGAACGTCTCTCCACATGCTAAGTTCTGAGAGATAAGTGTGTGTGAAAGCCGTCCTTCACCTAGGTTGTTGGGAACACAAAGTTTCTCTTCAGTAGCAAAATCCACTCAATACATATATATGGGAGGTACTAACTCCAACTCGGCTTTACAGTGAAAACTGCAGGAACTTCAAACCGTCACTAGGAAACATACTGAGAAACCAGAGTAAATGTTTCTACTGCAACCCGTTCCCTTTGTGCTAGATGAACGAACGTCTCTCCACATGCTCAGTTCTGAGAGATAATTGTGTGTGAAAGCCGTACTTCACCTAGCTTGTTGGAAACACAAAGTATCTCTTCAGTTTCAAACTCCATACCATACATATATATATGGGTAGGTACTAGCTCCAACTCGGTTTTACAGTAAAAACTGCAGGAACTTCAAACCGGCACTAGGAAACAGACTGAGAAACCAGAGTAAAAGTTTCTCCTGCAACCAGGTCCCTTTGTGCTAGATGAACGAACGTCTCTCCACATGCTCAGTTCTGAGAGATAAGTGTGTGTGAAAGCCGTCCTTCACCTAGCTTGTTGGGAACACAAAGTTTCTCTTCAGTTGCAATCTCCACTCCATACATATATATGGGGAGGTACGAGCTCCAACTCTGTTTTACAGTGAAAACTTCAGGAACTTCAAACCGGCACTAGGAAACAGACTGAGAAACCAGAGTAAAAGTTTCTCCTGCAAACCGTTACCTTTGTGCTAGATGAACGAACGTCTATCCACATGCTCAGTTCTGACAGATAAGTGTGTGTGAAAGCCGTCCTTCACCTAGCTTGTTGGGAACACAAAGTTTCTCTTCAGTTGCAAACTCCACTCCATACATATATATGGGGAGGTACTAGCTCCAACTCGGTTTTACAGTGAAAACTGCAGGAACTTCAAACCGGCACTAGGAAACAGACTGAGAAACCAGAGTAAAAGTTTCTACTGCAACCCGTTCCCTTTGTGCTAGATGAACGAACGTCTCTCCACATGCTCAGTTCTGAGAGATAGTTGTGTGTGGAAGCCGTCCTTCACCTAGCTTGTTGGGAACACAAAGTTTCTCTTAAGATGCAAACTCCACTCCATACATATATATGGGGAGGTACTAGCTCCAACTCGGTTTTACAGTGAAAACTGCAGGAACTTCAAACCGGCACTAGGAAACAGACTGAGAAACCAGAGTAAAAGTTTCTCCTGCAACCCTTTCCCTTTGTGCTAGATGAACGAACGTCTCTCCACATGCTCAGTTCTGAGAGATAAGTGTGTATGAAAGCCGTCCTTCACATAGCTTGTTGGGAACACAAAGTTTCTCTTCAGTTGCAAACTCCACTCCATACATATATATGTCGTGGTACTAGCTCCAACACGGTTTTACAGTGAAAACTGCAGGAACTTCAAACCGGCACTAGGAAACAGACTGAGAAACCAGAGTAAAAGTTTCTCCTGCAACCCGTTCCCTTTTTGTTAGATGAACGAACGTCTCTCCACATGCTCAGTTCTGAGAGATAAGTGTGTGTGAAAGCCGCCCTTCACCTAGCTTGTTGGGAACACAAAGTTTCTCTTCAGTTGCAAACTCCACTCCTTACATATATATGGGGAGGTACTAGCTGCAACTCGGTTTTACAGTGAAAACTGCAGGAACTTCAAACCGGCACTAGGAAACAGACTGAGAAACCAGCGTAAAAGTTTCACCTGCAACCCGTTCCCTTTGTTATAGAGGAACGAACGTCTCTCCACATGCTCAGTTCTGACAGATAAGTGTGTGTTAAAGCCGTCCTTCACCTAGCTTGTTGGGAACACAAAGTTTCTCTTCAGTTGCAAACGCCACTCCATACATATATATGGGGAGGTACAAGCTCCAACTCGGTTTTACAGTGAAAACTGAAGGAACTCCAAACCGGCACTAGGAAACAGACTGAGAAAGCAGAGTAAAAGTTTCTCCTGCAACCCGTTCCATTTGTGCTAGATGAACGAAAGTCTCTCCACATGCTCAGTTCTGAGAGATAAGTGTGTGTGAAAGCCGTCCTTCACCTAGCTTGTTGGGAACACAAAGTATCTCTTCAGTTGCAAACACCACACCATTCATATATATGGGGAGGTACTAGCTCCAACTCGGTTTTACAGTGAAAACTGCAGGAACTTCATACCAGCACTAGGAAACAGACTTAGAAACCAGAGTAAAAGTTTCTCCTGCAATCCGTTCCCTTTGTGCTAGATGAACGAACGTCTCTCCACATGCTCAGTTCTGACAGATAAGTGTGTGTGAAAGCCGTCCTTCACCTAGCTTGTTGGGAACACAAAGTTTCTCTTCAGTTGCAAACTCCACTCCATACATATATATGGGGAAGTACTAGCTCCAACTCGGTTTTACAGTGAAAACTGCAGGAACTTCAAACCGGCACTAGGAAACAGACTGAGAAACCAGAGTAAATGTTTCTCCTGCACCCCGTTCCCTTTGTGCTAGATGAACGAACGTCTCTCCACATGCTCAGTTCTGAGAGATAATTGTGTGTGAAAGCCGTCCTTCAACTAGCTTGTTGGGAACACAAAGTTTCTCTTCAGTTGCAAACTCCACTCCATACATATATATGGGGAGGTACTAGCTCCAACTCGGTTTTACAGTGAAAACTGCAGGAACTTCAAACCGGCACTAGGAAACAGACTGAGAAACCAGAGTAAAAGTTTCTACTGCAACCCGTTCCCTTTGTGCTAGATGAACGAACCTCTCTCCACATGCTCAGTTCTGAGTGATAATTGTGTGTGAAAGCCGTCCTTCACCTAGCTTGTTGGGAACAGAAAGATTCTCTTCAGTTGCAAACTCCTATCTATACATATATATGGGGAGGTACTAGCTCCAACTCGGTTTTACAGTGAAACTGCAGGAACTTAAAACCGGCACTAGGAAACAGACTGAGAAACCAGAGTAAAAGTTTTTCCAGCAACCCGTTCACTTTTTGTTATATGAACGAAAGTCTCTCCACATGCTAAGTTCTGAGAGATAAGTGTGTGTGAAAGCCGTCCTTCACCTAGGTTGTTGGGAACACAAAGTTTCTCTTCAGTAGCAAAATCCACTCAATACATATATATGGGAGGTACTAACTCCAACTCGGCTTTACAGTGAAAACTGCAGGAACTTCAAACCGGCACTAGGAAACAGACTGAGAAACCAGAGTAAAAGTTTCTACTGCAACCCGTTCCCTTTGTGCTAGATGAACGAACGTCTCTCCACATGCTCAGTTCTGAGAGATAAGTGTGTGTGAAAGCCGTCCTTCACCTAGCTTGTTGGGAACACAAAGTTTCTCTTCAGTTGCAAACTCCACTCCATACATATATATGGGGAGGTACTAGCTCCAACTCGGTTTTACAGTGAAAACTGCAGGAACTTCAAACCGGCACTAGGAAACAGACTGAGAAACCAGAGTAAAAGTTTCTCCTGCAACCCGTTCCCTTTGTGCTAGATGAAGGAACGTCTCTCCACATGCTCAGTTCTGAGAGATAAGTGTGTGTGAAAGCCTTCCTTCACCTAGCTTGTTGGGAACACAAAGTTTCTCTTCAGTTGCAAACTCCACTCCATATATATATATTGGGAGGTACAAGCTCCAACTCGGTTTTACAGTGAAAACTGCAGGAACTTCAAACCGGCAATAGGAAACAGACTGAGAAACCAGAGTAAAAGTTTCTCCTGCAACCCGTTCCCTTTGTGCTAGATGAACGTACGTCTCTCCACATGCTCAGTTCTGAGAGATAAGTGAGTGTGAAAGCCGTCCTTCACCTAGCTTGTTGGGAACACAAAGTTTCTTTTCAGTTGCAAACTCCACTCCATACATATATATGGGGAGGTACAAGCTCCAACACGGTTTTACAGTGAAAACTGCAGGAACTTCAAACCGGCACTAGGAAACAGACTGAGAAACCAGAGTAAAATTTTCTCCTGCAAACCGTTCCCTTTGTGCTAGATGAACGAAACTCTCTCCACATGCTCAGTTCTGAGAGATAAGTGTGTGTGAATGCCGTCCTTCACATAGCTTGTTGGGAACACAAAGTTTCTCTTCAAATGAAAACTCCACTCCATACATATATATGGGGAGGTACTAGCTCCAACTCGGTTTTACAGTGAAAAATGCAGGAACTTCAAACCGGCACTAGGAAACAGACTGAGGAACCAGAGTAAAAGTTTCTCCTGCATCCCGTTCCCTTTTTGCTAGATGAACGAACGTCTCTCCACATGCACAGTTCTGAGAGATAAGTGAGAGTGAAAGCCGTCCTTCACCTAGCTTGTTGGGAACACAAAGTTTCTCTTCAGTTGCAAACTCCACTCAATACATATATATGGGGAGGTAGTAGCTCCAACTCGGTTTTACAGTTAAAACTGCAGGAATTTAAAACCGGCACTAGGAAACATACTGAGAAACCAGAGTAAAATTTGTCCAGCATCCCGTTCCCTTTGTGCTAGATGAACGAACGTCTCTCCACATGCTCAGTTCTGAGAGATAAGTGTGTGTGAAAGCCGTCCTTCACATACCTTGTTGGGAACACAAAGTTTCTCTTCAGTTGCAAACTCCACTCCATACATATATATGGGGAGGTACTAGCTCCAACTCGGTTTTACAGTGAGAACTGCAGGAACTTCAAACCGGCACTAGGAAACAGACTGAGAAACCAGAGTAAAATTTTCTCCTGCAAACCGTTCCCTTTGTGCTAGATGAACGAACCTCTCTCCACATGCTCAGTTCTGAGTGATAATTGTGTGTGAAAGCCGTCCTTCACCTAGCTTGTTGGGAACAGAAAGATTCTCTTCAGTTGCAAACTCCTATCTATACATATATATGGGGAGGTACTAGCTCCAACTCGGTTTTACAGTGAAACTGCAGGAACTTAAAACCGGCACTAGGAAACAGACTGAGAAACCAGAGTAAAAGTTTTTCCAGCAACCCGTTCACTTTTTGTTATATGAACGAAAGTCTCTCCACATGCTAAGTTCTGAGAGATAAGTGTGTGTGAAAGCCGTCCTTCACCTAGGTTGTTGGGAACACAAAGTTTCTCTTCAGTAGCAAAATCCACTCAATACATATATATGGGAGGTACTAACTCCAACTCGGCTTTACAGTGAAAACTGCAGGAACTTCAAACCGTCACTAGGAAACATACTGAGAAACCAGAGTAAATGTTTCTACTGCAACCCGTTCCCTTTGTGCTAGATGAACGAACGTCTCTCCACATGCTCAGTTCTGAGAGATAATTGTGTGTGAAAGCCGTCCTTCACCTAGCTTGTTGGAAACACAAAGTATCTCTTCAGTTTCAAACTCCATACCATACATATATATATGGGTAGGTACTAGCTCCAACTCGGTTTTACAGTAAAAACTGCAGGAACTTCAAACCGGCACTAGGAAACAGACTGAGAAACCAGAGTAAAAGTTTCTCCTGCAACCAGGTCCCTTTGTGCTAGATGAACGAACGTCTCTCCACATGCTCAGTTCTGAGAGATAAGTGTGTGTGAAAGCCGTCCTTCACCTAGCTTGTTGGGAACACAAAGTTTCTCTTCAGTTGCAATCTCCACTCCATACATATATATGGGGAGGTACGAGCTCCAACTCTGTTTTACAGTGAAAACTTCAGGAACTTCAAACCGGCACTAGGAAACAGACTGAGAAACCAGAGTAAAAGTTTCTCCTGCAACCCGTTCCCTTTGTGCTAGATGAACGAACGTCTATCCACATGCTCAGTTCTGACAGATAAGTGTGTGTGAAAGCCGTCCTTCACCTAGCTTGTTGGGAACACAAAGTTTCTCTTCAGTTGCAAACTCCACTCCATACATATATATGGGGAGGTACTAGCTCCATCTCGGTTTTACAGTGAAAACTGCAGGAACTTCAAACCGGCACTAGGAAACAGACTGAGAAACCAGAGTAAAAGTTTCTACTGCAACCCGTTCCCTTTGTGCTAGATGAACGAACGTCTCTCCACATGCTCAGTTCTGAGAGATAGTTGTGTGTGGAAGCCGTCCTTCACCTAGCTTGTTGGGAACACAAAGTTTCTCTTAAGATGCAAACTCCACTCCATACATATATATGGGGAGGTACTAGCTCCAACTCGGTTTTACAGTGAAAACTGCAGGAACTTCAAACCGGCACTAGGAAACAGACTGAGAAACCAGAGTAAAAGTTTCTCCTGCAACCCTTTCCCTTTGTGCTAGATGAACGAACGTCTCTCCACATGCTCAGTTCTGAGAGATAAGTGTGTATGAAAGCCGTCCTTCACCTAGCTTGTTGGGAACACAAAGTTTCTCTTCAGTTGCAAACTCCACTCCATACATATATATGGGGAGGTACTAGCTCCAACACGGTTTTACAGTGAAAACTGCAGGAACTTCAAACCGGAACTAGGAAACAGACTGAGAAACCAGAGTAAAAGTTTCCCCTGCAACCCGTTCCCTTTTTGTTAGATGAACGAACGTCTCTCCACATGCTCAGTTCTGAGAGATAAGTGTGTGTGAAAGCCGTCCTTCACCTAGCTTGTTGGGAACACAAAGTTTCTCTTCAGTTGCAAACTCCACTCCTTACATATATATGGGGAGGTACTAGCTGCAACTCGGTTTTACAGTGAAAACTGCAGGAACTTCAAACCGGCACTAGGAAAAAGACTGAGAAACCAGCGTAAAAGTTTCACCTGCAACCCGTTCCCTTTGTTATAGAGGAACGAACGTCTCTCCACATGCTCAGTTCTGAGAGATAAGTGTGTGTGGAAGCCGTCCTTCACCTAGGATGTTGGGAACACAAAGTTTCTCTTCAGTAGCAAAATCCACTCAATACATATATATGGGAGGTAATAACTCCAACTCGGTTTTACAGTGAAAACTGCAGGAACTTCAAACCGTCACTAGGAAACATACTGAGAAACCAGAGTAAGTGTTTCTCCTGCAACCCGTTCCCTTTTTGCTAGATGAACGAATGTCTCTCCACATGCTCGGTTCTGAGAGATAATTGTGTGTGAAAGCCGTCCTTCACGTAGCTTGTTGGGAACACAAAGTTTCTCTTCAGTTTCAAACTCCATACCATACATATATATATGGGTAGGTACTAGCTCCAACTCGGTTTTACAGTGA
The DNA here is from genome assembly GCF_048773025.1 of Camelus bactrianus. Classification (NCBI taxonomy): domain Eukaryota; kingdom Metazoa; phylum Chordata; class Mammalia; order Artiodactyla; family Camelidae; genus Camelus; species Camelus bactrianus. The sequence continues at coordinate 5,167,091 of NC_133566.1, forward strand.
AAACTGCAGGAACTTCAAACCGGCACTAGGAAACAGACTGAGAAACCAGAGTAAAAGTTTCTCCTGCAATCCGTTCCCTTTGTGCTAGATGAACGAACGTCTCTCCACATGCTCAGTTCTGACAGATAAGTGTGTGTGAAAGCCGTCCTTCACCTAGCTTGTTGGGAACACAAAGTTTCTCTTCAGTTGCAAACTCCACTCCATACATATATATGGGGAAGTACTAGCTCCAACTCGGTTTTACAGTGAAAACTGCAGGAACTTTAAACCGGCACTAGGAAACAGACTGAGAAACCAGAGTAAATGTTTCTCCTGCACCCCGTTCCCTTTGTGCTAGATGAACGAACGTCTCTCCACATGCTCAGTTCTGAGAGATATGTGTGTGTGAAAGCCGTCCTTCAACTAGCTTGTTGGGAACACAAAGTTTCTCTTCAGTTGCAAACTCCACTCCATACATATATATGGGGAGGTACTAGCTCCAACTCGGTTTTACAGTGAAAACTGCAGGAACTTCAAACCGGCACTAGGAAACAGACTGAGAAACCAGAGTAAAAGTTTCTACTGCAACCCGTTCCCTTTGTGCTAGATGAACGAACGTCTCTCCACATGCTCAGTTCTGAGAGATAAGTGTGTGTGGAAGCCGTCCTTCACCTAGCTTCTTGGGAACACAAAGTTTCTCTTCAGATGCAAACTCCACTCCATACATATATATGGGGAGGTACTAGCTCCAACTCGGTTTTACAGTGAAAACTGCAGGAACTTCAAACCGGCACTAGGAAACAGACTGAGAAACCAGAGTAAAAGTTTCTCCTGCAACCCTTTCCCTTTGTGCTAGATGAACGAACGTCTCTCCACATGCTCAGTTCTGAGAGATAAGTGTGTGTGAAAGCCGTTCTTCACCTAGCTTGTTGGGAACACAAAGTTTCTCTTCAGTTGCAAACTCCAATCCATACATATATATGGGGAGGTACTAGCTCCAACTCGGTTTTACAGTGAAAAATTCAGGAACTTCAAACCGGCACTAGGAAACAGACTGAGAAACCAGAGTAAAAGTTTCTCCTGCACCCCGTTCCCTTTGTGCTAGATGAACGAACGTCTCTCCACATGCTCAATTCTGAGAGATAAGTGTGTGTGAAAGCCGTCCTTCACCTAGCTTGTTGGGAACACAAAGTTTCTCTTCAGTTGCAAACTCCACTCCATACATATATATGGGGAGGTACTAGCTCCAACTCGGTTTTACAGTGAAAACTGCAGGAACTTCAAACCGGCACTAGGAAACAGACTGAGAAACCAGAGTAAAGGTTTCTCCTGCAACCCGTTCCGTTTGTGCTAGATGAAGGAACGTCTCTCCACATGCTCAGTTCTGAGAGATAAGTGTGTGTGAAAGCCTTCCTTCACCTAGCTTGTTGGGAACAAAAAGTTTCTCTTCAGTTGCAAACTCCACTCCATATATATATATTGGGAGGTACATGCTCCAACTCGGTTTTACAGTGAAAACTGCAGGAACTTCAAACCGGCAATAGGAAACAGACTGAGAAACCAGAGTAAAAGTTTCTCCTGCAACCCGTTCCCTTTGAGCTAGATGAACGTACGTCTCTCCACATGCTCAGTTCTGAGAGATAAGTGAGTGTGAAAGCCGTCCTTCACCTAGCTTGTTGGGAACACAAAGTTTCTTTTCAGTTGCAAACTCCACTCCATACATATATATGGGGAGGTACAAGCTCCAACACGGTTTTACAGTGAAAACTGCAGGAACTTCAAACCGGCACTAGTAAACAGACTGAGAAACCAGAGTAAAATTTTCTCCTGCAAACCGTTCCCTTTGTGCTAGATGAACGAAACTCTCTCCACATGCTCAGTTCTGAGAGATAAGTGTGTGTGAAAGCCGTCCTTCACATAGCTTGTTGGGAACACAAAGTTTCTCTTCAAATGAAAACTCCACTCCATACATATATATGGGGAGGTACTAGCTCCAACTCGGTTTTACAGTGAAAACTGCAGGAACTTCAAACCGGCACTAGGAAACAGACTGAGGAACCAGAGTAAAAGTTTCTCCTGCAACCCGTTCCCTTTTTGCTAGATGAACGAACGTCTCTCCACATGCACAGTTCTGAGAGATAAGTGAGAGTGAAAGCCGTCCTTCACCTAGCTTGTTGGGAACACAAAGTTTCTCTTCAGTTGCAAACTCCACTCAATACATATATATGGGGAGGTAGTAGCTCCAACTCGGTTTTACAGTTAAAACTGCAGGAACTTAAAACCGGCACTAGGAAACATACTGAGAAACCAGAGTAAAATTTGTCCAGCATCCCGTTCCCTTTGTGCTAGATGAACGAACGTCTCTCCACATGCTCAGTTCTGAGAGATAAGTGTGTGTGAAAGCCGTCCTTCACATACCTTGTTGGGAACACAAAGTTTCTCTTCAGTTGCAAACTCCACTCCATACATATATATGGGGAGGTACTAGCTCCAACTCGGTTTTACAGTGAAAACTGCAGGAACTTCAAACCGGCACTAGGAAACAGACTGAGAAACCAGAGTAAAATTTTCTCCTGCAAACCGTTCCCTTTGTGCTAGATGAACGAACCTCTCTCCACATGCTCAGTTCTGAGAGATAAGTGTGTGTGAAAGCCGTCCTTCACATAGCTTGTTGGGTACACAAAGTTTCTCTTCAAATGAAAACTCCACTCCATATATATATATGGGGAGGTACTAGCTCCAACTCGGTTTTACAGTGAAAACTGCAGGAACTTCAAACCGGCACTAGGAAACAGACTGAGGAACCAGAGTAAAAGTTTCTCCTGCAACCCGTTCCCTTTGTGCTAGATGAACGAACGTCTCTCCACATGCTCTGTTCTGAGAGATAAGTGAGTGTGAAAGCCGTCCTTCACCGAGCTTGTTGGGAACACAAAGTTTCTCTTCAGTTGCAAACTCCACTCAATACATATATATGGGGAGGTATTAGCTCCAACTCGGTTTTACAGTTAAAACTGCAGGAACTTAAAACCGGCACTAGGAAACATACTGAGAAACCAGAGTAAAATTTGTCCAGCATCCCGTTCCCTTTGTGCTAGATGAACGAACGTCTCTCCACATGCTCAGTTCTGAGAGATAATTGTGTGTGAAAGCCGTCCTTCACATACCTTGTTGGGAACACAAAGTTTCTCTTCAGTTGCAAACTCCACTCCATACATATATATGTGTAGGTACTAGCTCCAACTAGGTTTTACAATGAAAATTGCAGGAAATTCAAACCGGCACTAGGAAAAAGACTGAGAAAGCAGAGTAAAAGTTTCTCCTGCAACCCGTTCCCTTTTTGTTAGATGAACGAACGTCTCTCCACATGCTCAGTTCTGAGAGATAAGTGTGTGTGAAAGCCGTCCTTCACCTAGCTTGTTGGGAACACAAAGTTTCTCTTCAGTTGCAAACTCCACTCCTTACATATATATGGGGAGGTACTAGCTGCAACTCGGTTTTACAGTGAAAACTGCAGGAACTTCAAACCGGCACTAGGAAACAGACTGAGAAACCAGCGTAAAAGTTTCACCTGCAACCCGTTCCCTTTGTTATAGAGGAACGAACGTCTCTCCACATGCTCAGTTCTGACAGATAAGTGTGTGTTAAAGCCGTCCTTCACCTAGCTTGTTGGGAACACAAAGTTTCTCTTCAGTTGCAAACGCCACTCCATACATATATATGGGGAGGTACAAGCTCCAACTCGGTTTTACAGTGAAAACTGAAGGAACTCCAAACCGGCACTAGGAAACAGACTGAGAAAGCAGAGTAAAAGTTTCTCCTGCAACCCGTTCCATTTGTGCTAGATGAACGAAAGTCTCTCCACATGCTCAGTTCTGAGAGATAAGTGTGTGTGAAAGCCGTCCTTCACCTAGCTTGTTGGGAACACAAAGTTTCTCTTCAGATGCAAACTCCACACCATTCATATATATGGGGAGGTACTAGCTCCAACTCGGTTTTACAGTGAAAACTGCAGGAACTTCAAACCGGCACTAGGAAACAGACTTAGAAACCAGAGTAAAAGTTTCTCCTGCAACCCTTTCCCTTTGTGCTAGATGAACGAACGTCTCTCCACATGCTCAGTTCTGAGAGATAAGTGTGTGTGGAAGCCGTCCTTCACCTAGGATGTTGGGAACACAAAGTTTCTCTTCAGTAGCAAAATCCACTCAATACATATATATGGGAGGTAATAACTCCAACTCGGTTTTACAGTGAAAACTGCAGGAACTTCAAACCGTCACTAGGAAACATACTGAGAAACCAGAGTAAGTGTTTCTCCTGCAACCCGTTCCCTTTTTGCTAGATGAACGAATGTCTCTCCACATGCTCGGTTCTGAGAGATAATTGTGTGTGAAAGCCGTCCTTCACGTAGCTTGTTGGGAACACAAAGTTTCTCTTCAGTTTCAAACTCCATACCATACATATATATATGGGTAGGTACTAGCTCCAACTCGGTTTTACAGTGAAAACTGCAGGAACTTCAAACCGGCACTAGGAAACAGACTGAGAAACCAGAGTAAAAGTTTCTCCTGCAATCCGTTCCCTTTGTGCTAGATGAACGAACGTCTCTCCACATGCTCAGTTCTGACAGATAAGTGTGTGTGAAAGCCGTCCTTCACCTAGCTTGTTGGGAACACAAAGTTTCTCTTCAGTTGCAAACTCCACTCCATACATATATATGGGGAAGTACTAGCTCCAACTCGGTTTTACAGTGAAAACTGCAGGAACTTTAAACCGGCACTAGGAAACAGACTGAGAAACCAGAGTAAATGTTTCTCCTGCACCCCGTTCCCTTTGTGCTAGATGAACGAACGTCTCTCCACATGCTCAGTTCTGAGAGATAAGTGTGTGTGAAAGCCGTCCTTCAACTAGCTTGTTGGGAACACAAAGTTTCTCTTCAGTTGCAAACTCCACTCCATACATATATATGGGGAGGTACTAGCTCCAACTCGGTTTTACAGTGAAAACTGCAGGAACTTCAAACCGGCACTAGGAAACAGACTGAGGAACCAGAGTAAAAGTTTCTACTGCAACCCGTTCCCTTTGTGCTAGATGAACGAACGTCTCTCCACATGCTCAGTTCTGAGAGATAAGTGTGTGTGGAAGCCGTCCTTCACCTAGCTTCTTGGGAACACAAAGTTTCTCTTCAGATGCAAACTCCACTCCATACATATATATGGGGAGGTACTAGCTCCAACTCGGTTTTACAGTGAAAACTGCAGGAACTTCAAACCGGCACAAGGAAACAGACTGAGAAACCAGAGTAAAAGTTTCTCCTGCAACCCTTTCCCTTTGTGCTAGATGAACGAACGTCTCTCCACATGCTCAGTTCTGAGAGATAAGTGTGTGTGAAAGCCGTTCTTCACCTAGCTTGTTGGGAACACAAAGTTTCTCTTCAGTTGCAAACTCCACTCCATACATATATATGGGGAGGTACTAGCTCCAACTCGGTTTTACAGTGAAAAATTCAGGAACTTCAAACCGGCACTAGGAAACAGACTGAGAAACCAGAGTAAAAGTTTCTCCTGCACCCCGTTCCCTTTGTGCTAGATGAACGAACGTCTCTCCACATGCTCAATTCTGAGAGATAAGTGTGTGTGAAAGCCGTCCTTCACCTAGCTTGTTGGGAACACAAAGTTTCTCTTCAGTTGCAAACTCCACTCCATACATATATATGGGGAGGTACTAGCTCCAACTCGGTTTTACAGTGAAAACTGCAGGAACTTCAAACCGGCACTAGGAAACAGACTGAGAAACCAGAGTAAAGGTTTCTCCTGCAACCCGTTCCGTTTGTGCTAGATGAAGGAACGTCTCTCCACATGCTCAGTTCTGAGAGATAAGTGTGTGTGAAAGCCTTCCTTCACCTAGCTTGTTGGGAACAAAAAGTTTCTCTTCAGTTGCAAACTCCACTCCATATATATATATTGGGAGGTACATGCTCCAACTCGGTTTTACAGTGAAAACTGCAGGAACTTCAAACCGGCAATAGGAAACAGACTGAGAAACCAGAGTAAAAGTTTCTCCTGCAACCCGTTCCCTTTGTGCTAGATGAACGTACGTCTCTCCACATGCTCAGTTCTGAGAGATAAGTGAGTGTGAAAGCCGTCCTTCACCTAGCTTGTTGGGAACACAAAGTTTCTTTTCAGTTGCAAACTCCACTCCATACATATATATGGGGAGGTACAAGCTCCAACACGGTTTTACAGTGAAAACTGCAGGAACTTCAAACCGGCACTAGTAAACAGACTGAGAAACCAGAGTAAAATTTTCTCCTGCAAACCGTTCCCTTTGTGCTAGATGAACGAAACTCTCTCCACATGCTCAGTTCTGAGAGATAAGTGTGTGTGAAAGCCGTCCTTCACATAGCTTGTTGGGAACACAAAGTTTCTCTTCAAATGAAAACTCCACTCCATACATATATATGGGGAGGTACTAGCTCCAACTCGGTTTTACAGTGAAAACTGCAGGAACTTCAAACCGGCACTAGGAAACAGACTGAGGAACCAGAGTAAAAGTTTCTCCTGCAACCCGTTCCCTTTTTGCTAGATGAACGAACGTCTCTCCACATGCACAGTTCTGAGAGATAAGTGAGAGTGAAAGCCGTCCTTCACCTAGCTTGTTGGGAACACAAAGTTTCTCTTCAGTTGCAAACTCCACTCAATACATATATATGGGGAGGTAGTAGCTCCAACTCGGTTTTACAGTTAAAACTGCAGGAACTTAAAACCGGCACTAGGAAACATACTGAGAAACCAGAGTAAAATTTGTCCAGCATCCCGTTCCCTTTGTGCTAGATGAACGAACGTCTCTCCACATGCTCAGTTCTGAGAGATAAGTGTGTGTGAAAGCCGTCCTTCACATACCTTGTTGGGAACACAAAGTTTCTCTTCAGTTGCAAACTCCACTCCATACATATATATGGGGAGGTACTAGCTCCAACTCGGTTTTACAGTGAAAACTGCAGGAACTTCAAACCGGCACTAGGAAACAGACTGAGAAACCAGAGTAAAATTTTCTCCTGCAAACCGTTCCCTTTGTGCTAGATGAACGAACCTCTCTCCACATGCTCAGTTCTGAGAGATAAGTGTGTGTGAAAGCCGTCCTTCACATAGCTTGTTGGGTACACAAAGTTTCTCTTCAAATGAAAACTCCACTCCATATATATATATGGGGAGGTACTAGCTCCAACTCGGTTTTACAGTGAAAACTGCAGGAACTTCAAACCGGCAATAGGAAACAGACTGAGGAACCAGAGTAAAAGTTTCTCCTGCAACCCGTTCCCTTTGTGCTAGATGAACGAACGTCTCTCCACATGCTCTGTTCTGAGAGATAAGTGAGTGTGAAAGCCGTCCTTCACCGAGCTTGTTGGGAACACAAAGTTTCTCTTCAGTTGCAAACTCCACTCAATACATATATATGGGGAGGTATTAGCTCCAACTCGGTTTTACAGTTAAAACTGCAGGAACTTAAAACCGGCACTAGGAAACATACTGAGAAACCAGAGTAAAATTTGTCCAGCATCCCGTTCCCTTTGTGCTAGATGAACGAACGTCTCTCCACATGCTCAGTTCTGAGAGATAATTGTGTGTGAAAGCCGTCCTTCACATACCTTGTTGGGAACACAAAGTTTCTCTTCAGTTGCAAACTCCACTCCATACATATATATGTGTAGGTACTAGCTCCAACTAGGTTTTACAATGAAAATTGCAGGAAATTCAAACCGGCACTAGGAAAAAGCCTGAGAAAGCAGAGTAAAAGTTTCTCCTGCACCCCGTTCCCTTTGTGCTAGATGAACGAACGTCTCTCCACATGCTCAGTTCTGAGAGATAAGTGTGTGTGTGGAAGCCGTCCTTCACCTAGCTTGTTGGGAACACCAAGTTTCTCTTCAGATGCAAACTCCACTCCTTAAATATATATGGGGAGGTACTAGCTCCAACTCGGTTTTACAGTGAAAACTGCAGGAACTTCAAACCGGCACTAGGAAACATACTGAGAAACCAGAGTAAAAGTTTCTCCTGCAACACATTCCTTTTTGCTAGATGAACGAACGTCTCTCCACATGCTCAGTTCTGAGAGATAAGTGTGTGTTAAAGCCGTCCTTCACCTAACTTGTTGGGAAGACAAAGTTTCTCTTCAGTTGCAATCTCCACTCCATACATATATATGGGTAGGTACTAGCTCCAAATCGGTTTTACAGTGAAAACTGCAGGAACTTCAAACCGGCACTAGGAAACAGACTGAGACACCAGAGCAAAAGTTTCTCCTGCAACCGTTTCCCTTTGTGCTAGATGAACGAAAGTCTCTCCACAATCTCAATTCGGAGAGATAATTGTGTGTGAAAGCCGTCCTTCACCTTGCTTGTTGGGAACACAAAGATTCTCTTCAGTTGCAAACTCCACTCCATACATATATATGGGGAGGTACAAGCTCCAACTCGGTTTTACAGTGAAAACTGCAGGAACTTCAAACCGGCAATAGGAATCAGACTGAGAAATCAGAGTAAAAGTTTCTACTGCAACCCGTTCCCTTTGTGCTAGATGAACGAACGTCTCTCCACATGCTCAGTTCTGAGATAAAAGGGTGTGTGGAAGCCTTCCTTCACCTAGCTTGTTGGGAACACAAAATTTCTCTTCAGTTGTAAACTCCACTCCATACATATATATGGGGAGGTACTAGCTCCAACTCGGTTTTACAGTGAAAACTGCAGGAACTTCAAACCGGCACTAGGAAACAGCCTGAGAAACCAGAGTAAAAGTTTCTCCTGCAACCCTTTCCATTTGTGCTAGATGAACGAACGTCTCTCCACATGCTCAGCTCTGAGAGATAAGTGTGTGTGAAAGCCGTTCTTCACCTAGCTTGTTGGGAACACAAAGTTTCTCTTCAGTTGCAAACTCCACTCCATACATATATATGGGGAGGTACTAGCTCCAACTCGGTTTTACAGTGAAAAATTCAGGAACTTCAAACCGGCACTAGGAAACAGACTGAGAAACCAGAGTAAAAGTTTCTCCTGCACCCCGTTCCCTTTGTGCTAGATGAACGAACGTCTCTCCACATGCTCAATTCTGAGAGATAAGTGTGTGTGAAAGCCGTCCTTCACCTAGCTTGTTGGGAACACAAAGTTTCTCTTCAGTTGCAAACTCCACTCCATACATTTATATGGGGAGGTACTAGCTCCAACTCGGTTTTACAGTGAAAACTGCAGGAACTTCAAACCGGCACTAGGAAACAGACTGAGAAACCAGAGTAAAAGTTTCTCCTGCAACCCGTTCCCTTTGTGCTAGATGAACGAACGTCTCTCCACATGCTCAGTTCTGACAGATAAGTGTGTGTGAAAGCCTTCCTTCACCTAGCTTGTTGGGAACACAAAGTTTCTCTTCAGTTGCAAACTCCACTCCATATATATATATTGGGAGGTACAAGCTCCAACTCGGTTTTACAGTGAAAACTGCAGGAACTTCAAACCGGCAATAGGAAACAGACTGAGAAACCAGAGTAAAAGTTTCTCCTGCAACCCGATCCCTTTGGGCTAGATGAACGTACGTCTCTCCACATGCTCAGTTCTGAGAGATAAGTGAGTGTGAAAGCCGTCCTTCACCTAGCTTGTTGGGAACACAAAGTTTCTTTTCAGTTGCAAACTCCACTCCATACATATATAAGGGGAGGTACAAGCTCCAACACGGTTTTACAGTGAAAACTGCAGGAACTTCAAACCGGCACTAGGAAACAGACTGAGAAACCAGAGTAAAATTTTCTCCTGCAAACCGTTCCCTTTGTGCTAGATGAACGAAACTCTCTCCACATGCTCAGTTCTGAGAGATAAGTGTGTGTGAAAGCCGTCCTTCACATAGCTTGTTGGGAACACAAAGTTTCTCTTCAAATGAAAACTCCACTCCATACATATATATGGGGAGGTACTAGCTCCAACTCGGTTTTACAGTGAAAACTGCAGGAACTTCAAACCGGCACTAGGAAACAGACTGAGGAACCAGAGTAAAAGTTTCTCCTGCAACCCGTTCCATTTTTGCTAGATGAACGAACGTCTCTCCACATGCACAGTTCTGAGAGATAAGTGAGAGTGAAAGCCGTCCTTCACCTTGCTTGTTGGGAACACAAAGTTTCTCTTCAGTTGCAAACTCCACTCCATACATATATATGGGGAGGTACTAGCTCCATCTCGGTTTTACAGTGAAAAATTCAGGAACTTCAAACCGGCACTAGGAAACAGACTTAGAAACCAGAGTAAAAGTTTCTCCTGCAACCCTTTCCCTTTGTGCTAGATGAACGAACGTCTCTCCACATGCTCAGTTCTGAGAGATAAGTGTGTGTGGAAGCCGTCCTTCACCTAGGATGTTGGGAACACAAAGTTTCTCTTCAGTAGCAAAATCCACTCAATACATATATATGGGAGGTAATAACTCCAACTCGGTTTTACAGTGAAAACTGCAGGAACTTCAAACCGTCACTAGGAAACATACTGAGAAACCAGAGTAAGTGTTTCTCCTGCAACCCGTTCCCTTTTTGCTAGATGAACGAATGTCTCTCCACATGCTCGGTTCTGAGAGATAATTGTGTGTGAAAGCCGTCCTTCACGTAGCTTGTTGGGAACACAAAGTTTCTCTTCAGTTTCAAACTCCATACCATACATATATATATGGGTAGGTACTAGCTCCAACTCGGTTTTACAGTGAAAACTGCAGGAACTTCAAACCGGCACTAGGAAACAGACTGAGAAACCAGAGTAAAAGTTTCTCCTGCAATCCGTTCCCTTTGTGCTAGATGAACGAACGTCTCTCCACATGCTCAGTTCTGACAGATAAGTGTGTGTGAAAGCCGTCCTTCACCTAGCTTGTTGGGAACACAAAGTTTCTCTTCAGTTGCAAACTCCACTCCATACATATATATGGGGAAGTACTAGCTCCAACTCGGTTTTACAGTGAAAACTGCAGGAACTTTAAACCGGCACTAGGAAACAGACTGAGAAACCAGAGTAAATGTTTCTCCTGCACCCCGTTCCCTTTGTGCTAGATGAACGAACGTCTCTCCACATGCTCAGTTCTGAGAGATAAGTGTGTGTGAAAGCCGTCCTTCAACTAGCTTGTTGGGAACACAAAGTTTCTCTTCAGTTGCAAACTCCACTCCATACATATATATGGGGAGGTACTAGCTCCAACTCGGTTTTACAGTGAAAACTGCAGGAACTTCAAACCGGCACTAGGAAACAGACTGAGGAACCAGAGTAAAAGTTTCTACTGCAACCCGTTCCCTTTGTGCTAGATGAACGAACGTCTCTCCACATGCTCAGTTCTGAGAGATAAGTGTGTGTGGAAGCCGTCCTTCACCTAGCTTCTTGGGAACACAAAGTTTCTCTTCAGATGCAAACTCCACTCCATACATATATATGGGGAGGTACTAGCTCCAACTCGGTTTTACAGTGAAAACTGCAGGAACTTCAAACCGGCACTAGGAAACAGACTGAGAAACCAGAGTAAAAGTTTCTCCTGCAACCCTTTCCCTTTGTGCTAGATGAACGAACGTCTCTCCACATGCTCAGTTCTGAGAGATAAGTGTGTGTGAAAGCCGTTCTTCACCTAGCTTGTTGGGAACACAAAGTTTCTCTTCAGTTGCAAACTCCACTCCATACATATATATGGGGAGGTACTAGCTCCAACTCGGTTTTACAGTGAAAAATTCAGGAACTTCAAACCGGCACTAGGAAACAGACTGAGAAACCAGAGTAAAAGTTTCTCCTGCACCCCGTTCCCTTTGTGCTAGATGAACGAACGTCTCTCCACATGCTCAATTCTGAGAGATAAGTGTGTGTGAAAGCCGTCCTTCACCTAGCTTGTTGGGAACACAAAGTTTCTCTTCAGTTGCAAACTCCACTCCATACATATATATGGGGAGGTACTAGCTCCAACTCGGTTTTACAGTGAAAACTGCAGGAACTTCAAACCGGCACTAGGAAACAGACTGAGAAACCAGAGTAAAGGTTTCTCCTGCAACCCGTTCCGTTTGTGCTAGATGAAGGAACGTCTCTCCACATGCTCAGTTCTGAGAGATAAGTGTGTGTGAAAGCCTTCCTTCACCTAGCTTGTTGGGAACAAAAAGTTTCTCTTCAGTTGCAAACTCCACTCCATATATATATATTGGGAGGTACATGCTCCAACTCGGTTTTACAGTGAAAACTGCAGGAACTTCAAACCGGCAATAGGAAACAGACTGAGAAACCAGAGTAAAAGTTTCTCCTGCAACCCGTTCCCTTTGTGCTAGATGAACGTACGTCTCTCCACATGCTCAGTTCTGAGAGATAAGTGAGTGTGAAAGCCGTCCTTCACCTAGCTTGTTGGGAACACAAAGTTTCTTTTCAGTTGCAAACTCCACTCCATACATATATATGGGGAGGTACAAGCTCCAACACGGTTTTACAGTGAAAACTGCAGGAACTTCAAACCGGCACTAGTAAACAGACTGAGAAACCAGAGTAAAATTTTCTCCTGCAAACCGTTCCCTTTGTGCTAGATGAACGAAACTCTCTCCACATGCTCAGTTCTGAGAGATAAGTGTGTGTGAAAGCCGTCCTTCACATAGCTTGTTGGGAACACAAAGTTTCTCTTCAAATGAAAACTCCACTCCATACATATATATGGGGAGGTACTAGCTCCAACTCGGTTTTACAGTGAAAACTGCAGGAACTTCAAACCGGCACTAGGAAACAGACTGAGGAACCAGAGTAAAAGTTTCTCCTGCAACCCGTTCCCTTTTTGCTAGATGAACGAACGTCTCTCCACATGCACAGTTCTGAGAGATAAGTGAGAGTGAAAGCCGTCCTTCACCTAGCTTGTTGGGAACACAAAGTTTCTCTTCAGTTGCAAACTCCACTCAATACATATATATGGGGAGGTAGTAGCTCCAACTCGGTTTTACAGTTAAAACTGCAGGAACTTAAAACCGGCACTAGGAAACATACTGAGAAACCAGAGTAAAATTTGTCCAGCATCCCGTTCCCTTTGTGCTAGATGAACGAACGTCTCTCCACATGCTCAGTTCTGAGAGATAAGTGTGTGTGAAAGCCGTCCTTCACATACCTTGTTGGGAACACAAAGTTTCTCTTCAGTTGCAAACTCCACTCCATACATATATATGGGGAGGTACTAGCTCCAACTCGGTTTTACAGTGAAAACTGCAGGAACTTCAAACCGGCACTAGGAAACAGACTGAGAAACCAGAGTAAAATTTTCTCCTGCAAACCGTTCCCTTTGTGCTAGATGAACGAACCTCTCTCCACATGCTCAGTTCTGAGAGATAAGTGTGTGTGAAAGCCGTCCTTCACATAGCTTGTTGGGTACACAAAGTTTCTCTTCAAATGAAAACTCCACTCCATATATATATATGGGGAGGTACTAGCTCCAACTCGGTTTTACAGTGAAAACTGCAGGAACTTCAAACCGGCACTAGGAAACAGACTGAGGAACCAGAGTAAAAGTTTCTCCTGCAACCCGTTCCCTTTGTGCTAGATGAACGAACGTCTCTCCACATGCTCTGTTCTGAGAGATAAGTGAGTGTGAAAGCCGTCCTTCACCGAGCTTGTTGGGAACACAAAGTTTCTCTTCAGTTGCAAACTCCACTCAATACATATATATGGGGAGGTATTAGCTCCAACTCGGTTTTACAGTTAAAACTGCAGGAACTTAAAACCGGCACTAGGAAACATACTGAGAAACCAGAGTAAAATTTGTCCAGCATCCCGTTCCCTTTGTGCTAGATGAACGAACGTCTCTCCACATGCTCAGTTCTGAGAGATAATTGTGTGTGAAAGCCGTCCTTCACATACCTTGTTGGGAACACAAAGTTTCTCTTCAGTTGCAAACTCCACTCCATACATATATATGTGTAGGTACTAGCTCCAACTAGGTTTTACAATGAAAATTGCAGGAAATTCAAACCGGCACTAGGAAAAAGACTGAGAAAGCAGAGTAAAAGTTTCTCCTGCACCCCGTTCCCTTTGTGCTAGATGAACGAACGTCTCTCCACATGCTCAGTTCTGAGAGATAAGTGTGTGTGTGGAAGCCGTCCTTCACCTAGCTTGTTGGGAACACCAAGTTTCTCTTCAGATGCAAACTCCACTCCTTAAATATATATGGGGAGGTACTAGCTCCAACTCGGTTTTACAGTGAAAACTGCAGGAACTTCAAACCGGCACTAGGAAACATACTGAGAAACCAGAGTAAAAGTTTCTCCTGCAACACATTCCTTTTTGCTAGATGAACGAACGTCTCTCCACATGCTCAGTTCTGAGAGATAAGTGTGTGTTAAAGCCGTCCTTCACCTAACTTGTTGGGAAGACAAAGTTTCTCTTCAGTTGCAATCTCCACTCCATACATATATATGGGTAGGTACTAGCTCCAAATCGGTTTTACAGTGAAAACTGCAGGAACTTCAAACCGGCACTAGGAAACAGACTGAGACACCAGAGCAAAAGTTTCTCCTGCAACCGTTTCCCTTTGTGCTAGATGAACGAAAGTCTCTCCACAATCTCAATTCGGAGAGATAATTGTGTGTGAAAGCCGTCCTTCACCTTGCTTGTTGGGAACACAAAGATTCTCTTCAGTTGCAAACTCCACTCCATACATATATATGGGGAGGTACAAGCTCCAACTCGGTTTTACAGTGAAAACTGCAGGAACTTCAAACCGGCAATAGGAATCAGACTGAGAAATCAGAGTAAAAGTTTCTACTGCAACCCGTTCCCTTTGTGCTAGATGAACGAACGTCTCTCCACATGCTCAGTTCTGAGATAAAAGGGTGTGTGGAAGCCTTCCTTCACCTAGCTTGTTGGGAACACAAAATTTCTCTTCAGTTGTAAACTCCACTCCATACATATATATGGGGAGGTACTAGCTCCAACTCGGTTTTACAGTGAAAACTGCAGGAACTTCAAACCGGCACTAGGAAACAGCCTGAGAAACCAGAGTAAAAGTTTCTCCTGCAACCCTTTCCATTTGTGCTAGATGAACGAACGTCTCTCCACATGCTCAGCTCTGAGAGATAAGTGTGTGTGAAAGCCGTTCTTCACCTAGCTTGTTGGGAACACAAAGTTTCTCTTCAGTTGCAAACTCCACTCCATACATATATATGGGGAGGTACTAGCTCCAACTCGGTTTTACAGTGAAAAATTCAGGAACTTCAAACCGGCACTAGGAAACAGACTGAGAAACCAGAGTAAAAGTTTCTCCTGCACCCCGTTCCCTTTGTGCTAGATGAACGAACGTCTCTCCACATGCTCAATTCTGAGAGATAAGTGTGTGTGAAAGCCGTCCTTCACCTAGCTTGTTGGGAACACAAAGTTTCTCTTCAGTTGCAAACTCCACTCCATACATTTATATGGGGAGGTACTAGCTCCAACTCGGTTTTACAGTGAAAACTGCAGGAACTTCAAACCGGCACTAGGAAACAGACTGAGAAACCAGAGTAAAAGTTTCTCCTGCAACCCGTTCCCTTTGTGCTAGATGAACGAACGTCTCTCCACATGCTCAGTTCTGACAGATAAGTGTGTGTGAAAGCCTTCCTTCACCTAGCTTGTTGGGAACACAAAGTTTCTCTTCAGTTGCAAACTCCACTCCATATATATATATTGGGAGGTACAAGCTCCAACTCGGTTTTACAGTGAAAACTGCAGGAACTTCAAACCGGCAATAGGAAACAGACTGAGAAACCAGAGTAAAAGTTTCTCCTGCAACCCGATCCCTTTGGGCTAGATGAACGTACGTCTCTCCACATGCTCAGTTCTGAGAGATAAGTGAGTGTGAAAGCCGTCCTTCACCTAGCTTGTTGGGAACACAAAGTTTCTTTTCAGTTGCAAACTCCACTCCATACATATATAAGGGGAGGTACAAGCTCCAACACGGTTTTACAGTGAAAACTGCAGGAACTTCAAACCGGCACTAGGAAACAGACTGAGAAACCAGAGTAAAATTTTCTCCTGCAAACCGTTCCCTTTGTGCTAGATGAACGAAACTCTCTCCACATGCTCAGTTCTGAGAGATAAGTGTGTGTGAAAGCCGTCCTTCACATAGCTTGTTGGGAACACAAAGTTTCTCTTCAAATGAAAACTCCACTCCATACATATATATGGGGAGGTACTAGCTCCAACTCGGTTTTACAGTGAAAACTGCAGGAACTTCAAACCGGCACTAGGAAACAGACTGAGGAACCAGAGTAAAAGTTTCTCCTGCAACCCGTTCCATTTTTGCTAGATGAACGAACGTCTCTCCACATGCACAGTTCTGAGAGATAAGTGAGAGTGAAAGCCGTCCTTCACCTAGCTTGTTGGGAACACAAAGTTTCTCTTCAGTTGCAAACTCCACTCCATACATATATATGGGGAGGTACTAGCTCCATCTCGGTTTTACAGTGAAAAATTCAGGAACTTCAAACCGGCACTAGGAAACAGACTGAGAAACCAGAGTAAAAGTTTCTCCTGCACCCCGTTCCCTTTGTGCTAGATGAACGAACGTCTCTCCACATGCTCAATTCTGAGAGATAAGTGTGTGTGAAAGCCGTCCTTCACCTAGCTTGTTGGGAACACAAAGTTTCTCTTCAGTTGCAAACTCCACTCCATACATATATATGGGGAGGTACTAGCTCCAACTCGGTTTTACAGTGAAAACTGCAGGAACTTCAAACCGGCACTAGGAAACAGACTGAGAAACCAGAGTAAAAGTTTCTCCTGCAACCCGTTCCCTTTGTGCTAGATGAAGGAACGTCTCTCCACATGCTCAGTTCTGAGAGATAAGTGTGTGTGAAAGCCTTCCTTCACCTAGCTTGTTGGGAACACAAAGTTTCTCTTCAGTTGCAAACTCCACTCCATATATATATATTGGGAGGTACAAGCTCCAACTCGGTTTTACAGTGAAAACTGCAGGAACTTCAAACCGGCAATAGGAAACAGACTGAGAAACCAGAGTAAAAATTTCTCCTGCAACCCGTTCCCTTTGTGCTAGATGAACGTACGTCTCTCCACATGCTCAGTTCTGAGAGATAAGTGAGTGTGAAAGCCGTCCTTCACCTAGCTTGTTGGGAACACAAAGTTTCTTTTCAGTTGCAAACTCCACTCCATACATATATAAGGGGAGGTACAAGCTCCAACACGGTTTTACAGTGAAAACTGCAGGAACTTCAAACCGGCACTAGGAAACAGACTGAGAAACCAGAGTAAAATTTTCTCCTGCAAACCGTTCCCTTTGTGCTAGATGAACGAAACTCTCTCCACATGCTCAGTTCTGAGAGATAAGTGTGTGTGAAATCCGTCCTTCACATAGCTTGTTGGGAACACAAAGATTCTCTTCAGTTGCAAACTCCAGTCCATACATATATATGGGGTGGTACTAGCTCCAACTCGACTTTACAGTGAAAACTGCAGGAACTTCAAAGCGGCACTAGGAAACAGACTGAGAAACCAGAGTAAACGTTTCTCCTGCAACCCGTTCCCTTTGTGCTAGATGAACGAACGTCTCTCCACATGCTCAGGTCTGAGAGATATGTGTGTGTGAAAGCCGTCCTTCACCTAGCTTGATGGGAACACAAAGTTTCTCTTCAGTTGCAAACTCCACTCCATACATATATATGGGTAGGTACTAGCTCCAACTCGGTTTTACAGTGAAAACTGCAGGAACCTCAAACCGGAACTAGGAAACAGACTGAGAAACCAGAGTAAAAATTTCTCCTGCAACCCGTTCCCTTTGTGCTAGATGAACGAACGTCTCTCCACATGCTCATTCCTGAGAGATATGTGTGTGTGAAAGCCGTCCTTCACCTAGCTTGTTGGGAACACAAAGTTTCTCTTCAGTTGCAAACTCCAACCCATACATATATATATGGTGTGGTACTAGCTCGAAATCGGTTTTACAGTGAAAATTGCAGGAACTTCAAACCGTCACTAGGAAACATACTGAGAAACCAGAGTAAATGTTTCTCCGGCAACCCGTTCCCTTTGTGCTAGATGAACGAACGTCTCTCCACATGCTCAGTTCTGAGAGATAATTGTGTGTGAAAGCCGTCCTTCACCTAGCTTGTTGGGAACACAAAGTTTCTCTTCAGTTGCAAACTCCACTCCATACATATATATGGGGAGGTACTAGCTCCAACCCGGTTTTACAGTGAAAACTGCAGGAACTTCAAACCGGCACTAGGAAACAGACTGAGAAAACAGAGCAAAAGTTTCCCTTACAACCCGTTCCCTTTGTGCTAGATGAACGAAAGTCTCGCCACATGCTCAATTCTGAGAGATAAGTTTGTGTGAAAGCCGTCCTTCACCTAGCTTGTTGGGAACACAAAGTTTCTCTTCAGTTGAAAACTCCACTCCATACATATATATGGGGAAGTACTAGCTCCAACTCGGTTTTACAGTGAAAACTGCAGGAACTTCAAACCGGCACTAGGAAACAGACTGAGAAACCAGAGTAAAAGTTTCTCCTGCAAACCGTTCTCTTTGTGCTAGATGAACGAACGTCTCTCCACATGCTCAGTTCTGAGAGATAAGTGTGTGTGAAAGCCGTCCTTCACATAGCTTGTTGGGAACACAAAGTTTCTCTTCAGTTGCAAACTCCACTCCATATATATATAAGGGGAGGTACTAGCTCCAACTCGGTTTACAATGAAAACTGCAGGAAATTCAAACCGGCACTAGGAAACAGACTGAGAAACCAGAGTAAAAGTTTCTCCTGCAACCCGTTCCCTTTGTGCTAGATGAACGAACGTCTCTCCACATGCTCAGTTCTGAGAGATAAGTGTGTGTGAAAGCCGTCCTTCACCTAGCTTGTTGGGAACACAAAGTTTCTCTTCAGTTGCAAACTCCACTTCATACATATGTATGGGGATTTACTTGCTCCAACTCGGTTTTACAGTGAAAACTGCAGGAACTTCAAACCGGCACTAGGAAACAGACTGAGAAACCAGAGTAAATGTTTCTCCTGCAAACCGTTCCCTTTGTGCTAGATGAACGAACGTCTCTCCACATGCTCAGTTCTGAGAGATAATTGTGTGTGAAAGCCGTATTTCACCTAGGTTGTTGGGAACACAAAGTTTCTCTTCAGTTGCAAACTCCACTCCATACATATATATGGGGAGGTATTAGCTCCAACTCGGTTTTACAGTGAAAACTGCAGGAACTTCAAACCGGCACTAGGAAACAGACTGAGAAACCAGAGTAAAAGTTTCTCCTGCAACCCGTTCCATTTGTGCTAGATGAAAGAACGTCTCTCCACATGCTCATTTCTGAGAGATAATTGTGTGTGAAAGCTGTCCTTCACCTAGCTTGTTGGGAACACAAAGTTTATCTTCAGTTGCAAACGCCACTCCATACATATATATGGGGAGGTACTAGCTCCAACTCGGTTTTACACTGAAAACTGCAGGGAATTCAAACCGGCACTAGGAAACAAACTGAGAAACCAGAGTAAATGTTTCTCCTGCAAACCGTTCCTTTGTGCTAAATGAACGAACGTCTCTCCACATGCTCAGTTCTGAGAGATAAGTGTGTGTGAAAGCCGTGCTTCATCTAGCTTGTTGGGAACACAAAGTTTCTCTTCAGTTGCAATCTCCACTCCAAATATATATATGGGGAGGTACTAGCTCCAACTCGATTTTATAGTGAAAATTGCAGGAACTTCAAACCGGCACTAGGAAACATACTGAGAAACCAGAGTAAATGTTTCTCCGGCAACCCGTTCCCTTTGTGCTAGATGAACGAACGTCTCTCCACATGCTCAGTTCTGAGAGATAATTGTGTGTGAAAGCCGTCCTTCACCTAGCTTGTTGGGAACACAAAGTTTCTCTTCAGTTGCAAACTCCACTCCATACATATATATGGGGAGGTACTAGCTCCAACCCGGTTTTACAGTGAAAACTGCAGGAACTTCAAACCGGCACTAGGAAACAGACTGAGAAAACAGAGCAAAAGTTTCCCTTACAACCCGTTCCCTTTGTGCTAGATGAACGAAAGTCTCGCCACATGCTCAATTCTGAGAGATAAGTTTGTGTGAAAGCCGTCCTTCACCTAGCTTGTTGGGAACACAAAGTTTCTCTTCAGTTGAAAACTCCACTCCATACATATATATGGGGAAGTACTAGCTCCAACTCGGTTTTACAGTGAAAACTGCAGGAACTTCAAACCGGCACTAGGAAACAGACTGAGAAACCAGAGTAAAAGTTTCTCCTGCAAACCGTTCTCTTTGTGCTAGATGAACGAACGTCTCTCCACATGCTCAGTTCTGAGAGATAAGTGTGTGTGAAAGCCGTCCTTCACCTAGCTTGTTGGGAACACAAAGTTTCTCTTCAGTTGCAAACTCCACTTCATACATATGTATGGGGATTTACTTGCTCCAACTCGGTTTTACAGTGAAAACTGCAGGAACTTCAAACCGGCACTAGGAAACAGACTGAGAAACCAGAGTAAATGTTTCTCCTGCAAACCGTTCCCTTTGTGCTAGATGAACGAACGTCTCTCCACATGCTCAGTTCTGAGAGATAATTGTGTGTGAAAGCCGTATTTCACCTAGGTTGTTGGGAACACAAAGTTTCTCTTCAGTTGCAAACTCCACTCCATACATATATATGGGGAGGTATTAGCTCCAACTCGGTTTTACAGTGAAAACTGCAGGAACTTCAAACCGGCACTAGGAAACAGACTGAGAAACCAGAGTAAAAGTTTCTCCTGCAACCCGTTCCATTTGTGCTAGATGAAAGAACGTCTCTCCACATGCTCATTTCTGAGAGATAATTGTGTGTGAAAGCTGTCCTTCACCTAGCTTGTTGGGAACACAAAGTTTATCTTCAGTTGCAAACGCCACTCCATACATATATATGGGGAGGTACTAGCTCCAACTCGGTTTTACACTGAAAACTGCAGGGAATTCAAACCGGCACTAGGAAACAAACTGAGAAACCAGAGTAAATGTTTCTCCTGCAAACCGTTCCTTTGTGCTAAATGAACGAACGTCTCTCCACATGCTCAGTTCTGAGAGATAAGTGTGTGTGAAAGCCGGGCTTCATCTAGCTTGTTGGGAACACAAAGTTTCTCTTCAGTTGCAATCTCCACTCCAAATATATATATGGGGAGGTACTAGCTCCAACTCGATTTTATAGTGAAAATTGCAGGAACTTCAAACCGGCACTAGGAAACAGACTGAGAAACCAGAGTAAAAGTTTCTCCTGCAACACGTACCCTTTGTGCTAGATGAACGAACGTCTCTCCACATGCTCAGTTCTGAGAGATAATTGTGTGTGAAAGCCGTATTTCACCTAGCTTGTTGGGAACACAAAGTTTCTCTTCAGTTGCAAACTCCACTCCATACATATATATGGGGAGGTATTAGCTCCAACTCGGTTTTACAGTGAAAACTGCAGGAACTTCAAACCGGCACTAGGAAACAGACTGAGAAACCAGAGTAAAAGTTTCTCCTGCAACCCGTTCCATTTGTGCTAGATGAAAGAACGTCTCTCCACATGCTCATTTCTGAGAGATAATTGTGTGTGAAAGCTGTCCTTCACCTAGCTTGTTGGGAACACAAAGTTTATCTTCAGTTGCAAACGCCACTCCATACATATATATGGGGAGGTACTAGCTCCAACTCGGTTTTACACTGAAAACTGCAGGGAATTCAAACCGGCACTAGGAAACAAACTGAGAAACCAGAGTAAATGTTTCTCCTGCAAACCGTTCCTTTGTGCTAAATGAACGAACGTCTCTCCACATGCTCAGTTCTGAGAGATAAGTGTGTGTGAAAGCCGTGCTTCATCTAGCTTGTTGGGAACACAAAGTTTCTCTTCAGTTGCAATCTCCACTCCAAATATATATATGGGGAGGTACTAGCTCCAACTCGATTTTATAGTGAAAATTGCAGGAACTTCAAACCGGCACTAGGAAACAGACTGAGAAACCAGAGTAAAAGTTTCTCCTGCAACACGTACCATTTGTGCTAGATGAACGAACGTCTCTCCACATGCTCAGGCCTGAGAGATAAGTGTGTGTGAAAGCCGTCCTTCACCTAGCTTGTTGGGAACACAAAGATTCTCTTCAGTTGCAAACTCCACTCCATACATATATATGGGGAGGTACTAGCTCCAACTCGGTTTTACTTTGAAAACTGCAGGAATTTCAAACCGGCACTAGGAAACAGACTGAGAAACCAGAGTAAAAGTTTCTCCTGCAACCCTTTCCTTTTGTGCTAGATGAACGAACGTCTCTCCACATGCTCAGTTCTGGGAGATATGTGTGTGTGAAAGCCGTCCTTCACCTAGCTTGTTGGGAACACAAAGTTCTCTTCAGTTGCAAACTCCGCTCCATACATATATTTATGGTGTGGTACTAGCTCGAACTCGGTTTTACAGTGAAAATTGCAGGAACTTCAAACCGGCACTAGGAAACAGACTGAGAAACCAGAGTAAAAGTTTTTCCTGCAACCCGTTCCATTGTGCTAGATGAACGAACGTCTCTCCACATGCTCAATTCTGAGAGATAAGTGTGTGTGAAAGCCGTCCTTCACCTAGCTTGTTGGGAACACAAAGTTTCTCTTCAGTTGCAAACTCCACTCCATAAATATATATGGGGAGGTACTAGCTCCAACTCGGTTTTACAGTGAAAACTGCAGGAACTTCAAACCGGCACTAGGAAACAGACTGAGAAACCAGAGTAAAAGTTTCTCCTGCAACCCATTCCCTTTGTGCTAGATGAACGAACGTCTCTCCACATGCTCAGTTCTGAGAGATAATTGTGTGTGAAAGCCGTCCTTCACCTAGCTTGTTGGGAACACAAAGTTTCTCTTCAGTTGCAAACTCCACTCCATACATATATATGGTGATGTACTAACTCCAACTCGGTTTTACAGTGAAAACTGCAGGAACTTCAAACCGGCACTAGGAAACAGACTGAGAAAATAGAGTAAAAGTTTCTCCTGCAACCCGTTCCCTTTGTGCTAGATGAATGAACGTCTCTCCACATGCTCAATTCTGAGAGATAAGTGTGTGTGAAAGCCGTCCTTCACCTAGCTTGTTGGGAACAAAAGTTTCTCCTCAGTTGCAAACTCCACTCCATACATATATATGGGGAGGTACTAGCTCCAACTCGGTTTTACAGTGAAAACTGCAGGAACTTGAAACCGGCACTAGGAAACAGACTGAGAAACCAGAGTAAAAGTTTCTCCTGCAACCCGTTCCCTTTGTGCTAGATGAACGAACGTCTCTCCACATGCTCATTTCTGAGAGATAAGTGTGTGTGAAAGCCGTCCTTCACCTAGCTTGTTGGGAACACAAAGTTTCTCTTCAGTTGCAAACTCCACTCCATACATATATATGGTGATGTACTAACTCCAACTCGGTTTTACAGTGAAAACTGCAGGAACTTGAAACCGGTACTAGGAAACAGACTGAGAAAATAGAGTAAAAGTTTCCCCTGCAACCCGTTCCTTTTGTGCTAGATGAATGAACGTCTCTCCACATGCTCAATTCTGAGAGATAAGTGTGTGAAAGCCGTCCTTCACCTAGCTTGTTGGGAACAAAAGTTTCTCCTCATTTGCAAACTCCACTCCATACATATATATGGGGAGGTACTAGCTCCAACTCTGTTTTACAGTGAAAACTGCAGGAACTTGAAACCGGCACTAGGAAACAGACTGAGAAACCAGAGTAAAAGTTTCTCCTGCAACCCGTTCCCTTTATGCTAGATGAACGAACGTCTCTCCACATGCTCATTTCTGAGAGATAAGTGTGTGTGAAAGCCGTCCTTCACCTAGCTTGTTGGGAACACAAAGTTTCTCTTAAGTTGCAAACTCCACTCCATACATATATATGGGGAGGTATTAGCTCCAACTCGGTTTTACAGTGAAAACTGCAGGAACTTGAAACCGGCACTAGGAAACAGACTGAGAAACCAGAGTAAAATTTTCTCCTGCAACCTATTCCCTTTTTGCGAGATGAACGAACGTCTCTCCACATGCTCAGTTCTGAGAGATAAGTGTGTGTGAAAGCCGTCCTTCACCTAGCTTGTTGGGAACACAAAGTTTCTCTTCAGTTGCAAACTCCACTCAATACATATATATGGGGAGGTACTAGCCCCAACTCGGTTTTACACTGAAAACTGCAGGAACTTCAAACCGGCACTAGGAAACAGACTGAGAAACAGAAGTAAAAGTTTCTCCTGCAACCCGTTCCCTTTGTGCTAGATGAACGAACGTCTCTCCACATGCTCAGTTCTGAGAGATAATTGTGTGTGAAAGCCGTCCTTCACCTAGCTTGTTGGGAACACAAAGATTCTCTTCAGTTGCAAACTCTACTCCATACATATATATGGGGAGGTACAAGCTCAAACTCGGTTTTACAGTGAAAACTGCAGGAACTTCAAACCGGCACTAGGAAACAGACTGAGAAACCAGAGTAAAAGTTTCTCCTGCAAACCGTTCCCTTTGTGTTAGATGAACGAACGTCTCTCCACATGCTCAGTGCTTAGAGATAAGTGTGTGTGAAAGCCGTCCTTCACCTAGCTTGTTGGGAACACAGTTTCTCTTTAGTTGCAACCTCCACTCCATACATATATATGGGGAGGTACTAGCTCCAACTCGGTTTTACAGTGAAAACTGCAGGAAGTTCAAACCGGCACAAGGAAACAGACTGAGAAACCAGAGTAAAAGTTTCTCCTGCAACCAGTTCCCTTTGTGCTAGATGAACGAACGTCTCTCCACATGCTCAGTTCTGAGAGATAAGTGTGTGTGAAAGCCGTCCTTCACCTAGCTTGTTGGGAACACAAAGTTTCTCTTCAGTTGCAAACTCCACTCAATACATATATATGGGGAAGTACTAGCCCCAACTCGGTTTTACACTGAAATCTGCAGGAACTTCAAACCGGCACTAGGAAACAGACTGAGAAACAGAAGTAAAAGTTTCTCCTGCAACCCGTTCCCTTTGTGCTAGATGAACGAACGTCTCTCCACATGCTCAGTTCTGAGAGATAATTGTGTGTGAAAGCCGTCCTTCACCTAGCTTGTTGGGAACACAAAGTTTCTCTTCAGTTGCAAACTCTACTCCATACATATATATGGGGAGGTACAAGCTCCAACTCGGTTTTACAGTGAAAACTGCAGGAACTTCAAACCGGCACTAGGAAACAGACTGAGAAACCAGAGTAAAAGTTTCTCCTGCAAACCGTTCCCTTTGTGTTAGATGAACGAACGTCTCTCCACATGCTCAGTGCTTAGAGATAAGTGTGTGTGAAAGCCGTCCTTCACCTAGCTTGTTGGGAACACAGTTTCTCTTTAGTTGCAACCTCCACTCCATACATATATATGGGGAGGTACTAGCTCCAACTCGGTTTTACAGTGAAAACTGCAGGAAGTTCAAACCGGCACAAGGAAACAGACTGAGAAACCAGAGTAAAAGTTTCTCCTGCAACCAGTTCCCTTTGTGCTAGATGAACGAACGTCTCTCCACATGCTCAGTTCTGAGAGATAAGTTTGTGTGAAAGCCGTCCTTCAACTAGCTTGTTGGAAACACAAAGTTTCTCTTCAGTTGCAAACTCCACTCCATACATATATATGGGGAGGTACTAGCTCCATCTCGGTTTTACTGTGAAAACTGCAGGAACTTCAAACCGGCACTAGGAAACAGACTGAGAATCCAGAGTAAAAGTTTCTCCTTCAACCCGTTCCCTTTGTGCTAGATGAACGAACGTCTATCCACATGCTCAGTGCTGAGAGATAATTGTGTGTGAAAGCCGTCCTTCACCTATCTTGTTGGGAGCACTAAGTTCCTCTTCAGTTGCAAACTCCAATCCATACATATATATATGTGGTGGTACTAGCTCCAAATCGGTTTTACACTGAAAACTGCAGGAACTTCAAACCGGCACTAGGAAACAGACTGAGAAACCAGAGTAAAAGTTTCTCCTGCAACCCGTTCCCTTTGTGCTAGATGAACGAACGTCTCTCCACATGCTCAGTGCTGAAAGATAAGTGTGTGTGAAAGCCGTCCTTCACCTAGCTTGTTGGGAACCCAAAGTTTCTCTTCAGTTGCAAACTCCACTCCATACATATATATGGGGAGGTACTAGCTCCAACTCGGTTTTACAGTGAAAACTGCAGGAACTTCAAACCGGCACTAGGAAACAGACTGAGGAACCAGAGTAAAAGTTTCTCCAGCAACCCGTTCCCTTTGTGCTAGATGAACGAACGTCTCTCCACATGCTCAGGCCTGAGAGATAATTGTGTGTGAAAGCCGTCCTACACCTAGCTTGTTGGGAACACAAAGATTCTCTTCAGTTGCAAACTCCACTCCATACATATATATGGGGAGGTACTAGCTCCAACTCGATTTTACAGTGAAAACTGCAGGAACTTAAAACCGGCACTAGGAAATAGACTGAGAATCCAGAGTAAAAGTTTCTCCTGCAACCCGTTCCCTTTGTGCTAGATGAACGAACGTCTCTCCACATGCTAAGTTCTGAGAGATAAGTGTGTGTGAAAACCGTCCTTCACCTAGCTTGTTGGGAACACAAAGTTTCTCTTCAGTTGCCAACTCCACTCCATAAATATATATGGGGAGTTACTAGCTCCAACTCGCTTTTACAGTGAAAACTGAAGGAAATTCAAACCGGCACTAGGAAACAGACTGAGAAACCAGAGTAAAAGTTTCTCCTGCAACCCGTTCCCTTTGTGCTAGATGAACGAACGTCTCTCCTCATGCTCAGTGCTGAGAGATAAGTGTGTGTGAAAGCCGTCCTTCACCTAGCTTGTTGGGAACACAAAGTTTCTCTTCAGTTGCAAACTCCACTCCATACATATATATGGGGAGGTACAAGCTCCAAGTCGGTTTTACAGTGAAAACTGCAGGAACTTCAAACCGGCACTAGGAAACAGACTGAGAAACCAGAGTAAAAGTTTCTCCTGCAACCCGTTCCCGTTGTGCTAGATGAACGAACGTCTCTCCACATGCTCAGTGCTGAGAGATAAGTGTGTGTGATAGCCGTCCTTCACCTAGCTTTTTGGGAACACAAAGTTTCTCTCCAGTTGCAAACTCCACTCCATACATATATATGGGGAGGTACTAGTTCCAACTCGGTTTTACAGTGAAAACTGCAGGAACTTCAAACCGGCACTAGGAAACAGACTGAGAAACCAGAGTAAAAGTTTCTCCTGCAACCCGTTCCCTTTGTGCTAGATGAACGAACGTCTCTCCACATGCTCAGTTCTGAGAGATAAGTGTGTGTGAAAACCGTCCTTCACCTAGCTTGTTGGGAACACAAAGTTTCTCTTCAGTTGCAAACTCTACTCCATACATATATATGGGTAGGTACTAGCTCCAAATCTGTTTTACAGTGAAAACTGCAGGAACTTCAAACCGGCACTAGGAAACAGACTGAGAAACCAGAGTAAAAGTTTCCCCTGCACCCCGTTCTCTTTGTGCTAGATGAACGAACGTCTCTCCACATGCTCAGTGCTGAAGAGATATGTGTGTGTGAAAGCCGTCCTTCACCTAGCTTGTTGGGAACACAAAGTTTCTCTTCAGTTGCAAACTCCACTCCATAAATATATATAGGGAGGTACTAGCTCTAACTCGATTTTACAGTGAAAACTGCAGGAAATTCAAACCGGCACTAGGAAACAGACTGAGAAACCAGAGTAAGAGTTTCTCCTGCAACCCATTCCCTTTGTGCTAGATGAACGAACGTCTCTCCACATGCTCAGTGCTGAGAGATAAGTGTGTGTGAAAGCCGTCCTTCACATACCTTGTAGGGAACACAAAGTTTCTCTTCAGTTGCAAACTCCACTCCATACATATATATGGGGAGGTACTAGCTCCAACTCGGTTTTACACTGAAAACTGCAGGAACTTCAAACCGGCACTAGGAAACAGACTGAGAAACCAGAGTAAAAGTTTCTCCTGCAACCCGTTCCCTTTGTGCTAGATGAACGAACGTCTCTCCACATGCTCAGTTCTGAGAGTTAAGTGTGTGTGAAAGCCGTCCTTCACCTAGCTTTTTGGGAACACAAAGTTTCTCTTCAGTTGCAAACTCCAATCCATACATATATATGGGGAGGTACTAGCTCCAACTCGGTTTTACAGTGAAAACTGCAGGAACTTCAAACCGGCACTAGGAAACAGACTGAGAAACCAGAGCAAAAGTTTCCCTTACAATCCGTTCCATTTGTTCTAGATGAACGAATGTCTCGCCACATGCTCAATTCTGAGAGATAAGTTTGTGTGAAAGCAGTCCTTCACCTAGCTTGTTGGGAACACAAAGTTTCTCTTCAGTTGCAAACTCCACTCCATACATATATATGGGGAGGTAATAGCTCCAACTCGGTTTTACAGTGAAAACTGCAGGAACTTCAAACCGGCACTAGGAAACAGACTGAGGAAACAGAGTAAAAGTTTCTCCTGCAACCCGTTCCCTTTATGCTAGATGAACGAACGTCTCTCCAGATGCTCAGTTCTGAGAGATAAGTGAGTGTGAAAGCCGTCCTTCACCTAGCTTGTTGGGAACACAAAGTTTCTTTTCAGTTGCAAAATCCACTCCATACATATATATGGGGAGGTACAAGCTCCAACTCGGTTTTACAGTGAAAACTTCAGGAACTTCAAACCGGCACTAGGAAACAGACTGAGAAACCAGAGTAAAATTTTCTCCTGCAAACCGTTCCCTTTGTGCTAGATGAACGAAACTCTCTCCACATGCTCAGTTCTGAGAGATAAGTGTGTGTGAAAGCCGTCCTTCACATAGCTTGTTGGGAACACAAAGTTTCTCTTCAAATGAAAACTCCACTCCATACATATATATGGGGAGGTACTAGCTCCAACTCGGTTTTACAGTGAAAACTGCAGGAACTTCAAACCGGCACTAGGAAACAGACTGAGGAAACAGAGAAAAAGTTTCTCCTGCAACCCGTTCCCTTTTTGCTAGATGAACGAACGTCTCTCCACATGCTCAGTTCTGAGAGATAAGTGTGTGTGAAAGCCGTCCTTCACATACCTTGTTGGGAACACAAAGTTTCTCTTCAGTTGCAAACTCGACTCCATACATATATATGGGGAGGTACTAGCTCCAACTCGGTTTTACAGTGAAAACTGCAGGAACTTCAAACCGGCACTAGGAAACAGACTGAGGAAACAGAGAAAAAGTTTCTCCTGCAACCCGTTCCCTTTTTGCTAGATGAACGAACGCCTCTCCACATGCTCAGTTCTGAGAGATAAGTGTGTGTGAAAGCCGTCCTTCACATACCTTGTTGGGAACACAAAGTTTCTCTTCAGTTGCAAACTCCACTCCATACATATATATGGGGAGGTACTAGCTCCAACTCGGTTTTACAGTGAAAACTGCAGGAACTTCAAACCAGCACTAGGAAACAGACTGAGAAACCAGAGTAAAATTTTCTCCTGCAAACCGTTCCCTTTGTGCTAGATGAACGAACCTCTCTCCACATGCTCAGTTCTGAGAGATAAGTGTGTGTGAAAGCCGTCCTTCACATAGCTTGTTGGGTACACAAAGTTTCTCTTCATAAGAAAACTCCACTCCATACATATATATGGGGAGGTACTAGCTCCAACTCGGTTTTACAGTGAAAACTGCAGGAACTTCAAACCGGCACTAGGAAACAGACTGAGGAACCAGAGTAAAAGTTTCTCCTGCAACCCGTTCCCTTTTTGCTAGATGAACGAACGTCTCTCCACATGCTCTGTTCTGAGAGATAAGTGAGTGTGAAAGCCGTCCTTCACCTAGCTTGTGTGGAACACAAAGTTTCTCTTCAGTTGCAAACTCCACTCAATACATATATATGGGGAGGTATTAGCTCCAACTCGGTTTTACCGTTAAAACTGCAGGAACTTAAAACCGGCACTAGGAAACATACTGAGAAACCAGAGTAAAATTTGTCCAGCATCCCGTTCCCTTTGTGCTAGATGAACGAACGTCTCTCCACATGCTCAGTTCTGAGAGAAAAGTGTGTGTGAAAGCCGTATTTCACCTAGCTTGTTGGGAACACAAAGTTTCTCTTCAGTTGCAAACTCCACTCCATACATATATATGGGGATGTACTAGCTCCAACTCGGTTTTACACTGAAAACTGCAGGAACTTCAAACCGGCACTAGGAAACAGACTGAGAAACCAGAGTAAAAGTTTCTCCTGCAACCCGTTCCCTTTGTGCTAGATGAACGAACGCCTCTCCACATGCTCAGTTCTGAGAGTTAAGTGTGTGTGAAAGCCGTCCTTCACCTAGCTTTTTGGGAACACAAAGTTTCTCTTCAGTTGCAAACTCCACTCCATACATATATATGGGGAGGTACTAGCTCCAACTCGGTTTTACAGTGAAAACTGCAGGAACTTCAAACCGGCACTAGGAAACCGACTGAGAAACCAGAGCAAAAGTTTCACTTACAATCCGTTCCATTTGTGCTAGATGAACGAACGTCTCGCCACATGCTCAATTCTGAGAGATAAGATTGTGTGAAAGCCGTCCTTCACCTAGCTTGTTGGGAACACAAAGTTTCTCTTCAGTTGCAAACTCCACTCCATACATATATATGGGGAGGTACTAGCTCCAACTCGGTTTTACAGTGAAAACTGCAGGAACTTCAAACCGGCACTAGGAAACAGACTGAGAAACCAGAGTAAAAGTTTCTCATGCAAACCGTTCCCTTTGTGCTAGATGAACGAACGTCTCTCCACATGCTCAGTTCTGAGAGATAAGTGTGTGTGAAAGCCGTCCTTCACCTAGCTTGTTGGGAACACAAAGTTTCTCTTCTGTTGCAAACTCCACTCCATACATATATATGGGGAGGTATTAGCTCCAACTCTGTTTTACAGTGAAAACGGCAGAAAATTCAAACCGGCACTAGGAAACAGACTGAGAAACCAGAGTAAAATTTTCTCCTGCAACACGTTCCATTTGTGCTAGATGAAAGAACGTCTCTCCACATGCTCAGTTCTGAGAGATAAGTGTGTGTGAAAGCCGTCCATCACCTAGCTTGTTGGGAACACAAAGTTTCTCTTCAGTTGCAAACTCCACTCCATACATATATATGGGGAGGTACTAGCTCCAACACGGTTTTACACTGAAAACTGCAGGAACTTAAAACCGGCACTAGGAAACAGACTGAGAAACCAGAGTATAAGTTTCTCCTGCAACCGTTCCTTTGTGCTAAATGAACTAAAATCTCTCCACATGCTCAGTTCTCAGATATTAGTGTGTGTGAAACTGTGCTTCACCTAGCTTGTTGGGAACACAAAGTTTCTCTTCAGTTGCAAACTCCACTCCAAATATATATATGGGGAGGTACTAGCTACAACTCGGTTTTACAGTGAAAATTGCAGGAACTTAAAATCGGCACTAGGAAACAGACAGAGAAACCAGAGTAAAAGATTCTACTGCAACACGTTCCCTTTGTGCTAGATGAACGAACGTCTCTCCACATGCTCAGGTCTGAGAGATATGTGTGTGTGAAAGCCGTCCTTCACCTAGCTTGTTGGGAACACAAAGTTTCTCTTAAGTTGCAAACTCCACTCCATACATATATATGGGGAGGTACTAGCTCCAACTCGGTTTTACAGTGAAAACTGCAGGAATTTCAAACCGGAACTAGGAAACAGACTGAGAAACCAGAGTAAAAATTTCTCCTGCAACCCGTTCTCTTTGTGCTAAATGAACGAACTTCTCTCCACATGCTCAGTTCTGAGAGATATGTGTGTGTGAAAGCCGTCCTTCACCTAGCTTGTTGGGAACACAAAGTTTCTCTTCAGTTGCAAACTCCACCCCGTACATATATATATGGGGTGGTACTAGCTCGAAATCGGTTTTACAGTGAAAATTGCAGGAACTTCAAACTGGCACTAGGAAACAGACTGAGAAACCAGAGTAAAAGTTTCTCCGGCAACCCGTTCCTTTTGTGCTAGGTGAACGAACGTCTCTCCACATGCTCAGTTCTGAGAGATAATTGTATGTGAAAGCCGTCCTTCACCTAGCTTGTTGGGAACACAAAGTTTCTCTTCAGTTGCAAACTCCACTCCATACATATATATGGGGAGGTACTAGCTCCAACTCGGTTTTACAGTGAAAACTGCAGGAACTTCAAACCGGCACTAGGAAACAGACTGAGAAAACAGAGCAAAAGTTTCCCTTACAACCCGTTCCCTTTGTGCTAGATGAACGAACGTCTCGCCACATGCTCAATTCTGAGAGATAAGTTTGTGTGAAAGCCGTCCTTCACCTAGCTTGTTGGGAACACAAAGATTCTCTTCAGTTGCAAACTCCACTCCATACATATATATATGGGGTGGTACTAGCTCGAAATCGGTTTTACAGTGAAAATTGCAGGAACTTCAAACTGGCACTAGGAAACAGACTGAGAAACCAGAGTAAAAGTTCCTCCGGCAACCCGTTCCCTTTGTGCTAGATGAACGAACGTCTCTCCACATGCTCAGTTCTGAGAGATAATAGTATGTGAAAGCCGTCCTTCACCTAGCTTGTTGGGAACACAAAGTTTCTCTTCAGTTGCAAACTCCACTCCATACATATATATGGGGAGGTACTAGCTCCAACTCGGTTTTACAGTGAAAACTGCAGGAACTTCAAACCGGCACTAGGAAACAGACTGAGAAAACAGAGCAAAAGTTTCCCTTACAACCCGTTCCCTTTGTGCTAGATGAACGAACGTCTCGCCACATGCTAAATTCTGAGAGATAAGTTTGTGTGAAAGCCGTCCTTCACCTAGCTTGTTGGGAACACAAAGTTTCTCTTCAGTTGAAAACTCCACTCCATACATATATATGGGGAAGTACTAGCTCCAACTCGGTTTTACAGTGAAAACTGCAGGAACTTCAAACCGGCACTAGGAAACAGACTGAAAAACCAGAGTAAAAGTTTCTCCTGCAAACCATTCCCTTTTTGCTAGATGAACGAACGTCTCTCCACATGGTCAGTTCTGAGACATAAGTGTGTGTGAAAGCCGTCCTTCACATAGCTTGTTGGGAACACAAAGTTTCTCTTCAGTTGCAAACTCCACATCATACATATATATGGGGATTTACTAGCTCCAACTCGGTTTTACAGTGAAAACTGCAGGAACTTCAAACCGGCACTAGGAAACAGACTGAGAAACCAGAGTAAAAGTTTCTCCTGCAACCCGTTCCCTTTGTGCTAGATGAACGAACGTCTCTCCACATGCTCAGTTCTGAGAGATAAGTGTGTGTGAAAGCCGTCCTTCAACTAGCTTGTTGGGAACACAAAGTTTCTCTTCAGTTGCAAACTCCACATCATACATATATATGGGGATTTACTAGCTCCAACTCGGTTTTACAGTGAAAACTGCAGGAACTTCAAACCGGCACTAGGAAACAGACTGAGAAACCAGAGTAAAAGTTTCTCCTGCAACCCGTTCCCTTTGTGCTAGATGAACGAACGTCTCTCCACATGCTCAGTTCTGAGAGATAATTGTGTGTGAAAGCCGTATTTCACCTAGCTTGTTGGGAACACAAAGTTTCTCTTCAGTTGCAAACTCCACTCCATACATATATATGGGGAGGTATTAGCTCCAACTCGGTTTTACAGTGAAAACTGCAGGAACTTCAAACCGGCACTAGGAAACAGACTGAGAAACCAGAGTAAAAGTTTCACCTGCAACCCGTTCCATTTGTGCTAGATGAAAGAACGTCTCTCCACATGCTCATTTCTGAGAGATAAGTGTGTGTGAAAGCTGTCCTTCACCTAGCTTGTTGTGAACACAAAGTTTATCTTCAGTTGCAAACGCCACTCCATACATATATATGGGGAGGTACTAGCTCCAACTCGGTTTTACAGTGAAAACTGCAGGAACTTCAAACCGGCACTAGGAAACAGACTGAGAAACCAGAGTAAAAGTTTCTCCTGCAACCCGTTCTTTGTGCTAAATGAACGAACGTCTCTCCACATGCTCAGTTCTGAGAGATAAGTGTGTGTGAAAGCCGTGCTTCACATAGCTTGTTGGGAACACAAAGTTTCTCTTCAGTTGCAATCTCCACTCCAAATATATATATGGGGAGGTACTAGGTCCAACTCGATTTTATAGTGAAAATTGCAGGAACTTCAAACCGGCACTAGGAAACAGACTGAGAAACCAGAGTAAAAGTTTCTCCTGCAACCCGTTCCCTTTGTGCTAGATGAACGAACGTCTCTCCACATGCTCAGGCCTGAGAGAGAAGTGTGTTTGAAAGCCGTCCTTCACCTAGCTTGTTGGGAACACAAAGTTTCTCTTCAGTTGCAAACTCCACTCCATACATATATATGGGGAGGTACTAGCTCCAACTCGGTTTTACTTTGAATACTGCAGGAATTTCAAACCGGCACTAGGAAACAGACTGAGAAACCAGAGTAAAAATTTCTCCTGCAACCCGTTCTCTTTGTGCTAGATGAACGAACTTCTCTCCACATGC
Source organism: Camelus bactrianus (assembly GCF_048773025.1). Taxonomy (NCBI): domain Eukaryota; kingdom Metazoa; phylum Chordata; class Mammalia; order Artiodactyla; family Camelidae; genus Camelus; species Camelus bactrianus. Next base: position 5,201,554 of record NC_133566.1, read on the forward strand.
TCAGTTCTGAGAGATATGTGTGTGTGAAAGCCGTCCTTCACCTAGCTTGTTGGGAACACAAAGTTTCTCTTCAGTTGCAAACTCCACCCCGTACATATATATATGGGGTGGTACTAGCTCGAAATCGGTTTTACAGTGAAAATTGCAGGAACTTCAAACTGGCACTAGGAAACAGACTGAGAAACCAGAGTAAAAGTTTCTCCGGCAACCCGTTCCCTTTGTGCTAGGTGAACGAACGTCTCTCCACATGCTCAGTTCTGAGAGATAATTGTATGTGAAAGCCGTCCTTCACCTAGCTTGTTGGGAACACAAAGTTTCTCTTCAGTTGCAAACTCCACTCCATACATATATATGGGGAGGTACTAGCTCCAACTCGGTTTTACAGTGAAAACTGCAGGAACTTCAAACCGGCACTAGGAAACAGACTGAGAAAACAGAGCAAAAGTTTCCCTTACAACCCGTTCCCTTTGTGCTAGATGAACGAACGTCTCGCCACATGCTCAATTCTGAGAGATAAGTTTGTGTGAAAGCCGTCCTTCACCTAGCTTGTTGGGAACACAAAGTTTCTCTTCAGTTGCAAACTCCACTCCATACATATATATATGGGGTGGTACTAGCTCGAAATCGGTTTTACAGTGAAAATTGCAGGAACTTCAAACTGGCACTAGGAAACAGACTGAGAAACCAGAGTAAAAGTTCCTCCGGCAACCCGTTCCCTTTGTGCTAGATGAACGAACGTCTCTCCACATGCTCAGTTCTGAGAGATAATAGTATGTGAAATCCGTCCTTCACCTAGCTTGTTGGGAACACAAAGTTTCTCTTCAGTTGCAAACTCCACTCCATACATATATATGGGGAGGTACTAGCTCCAACTCGGTTTTACAGTGAAAACTGCAGGAACTTCAAACCGGCACTAGGAAACAGACTGAGAAAACAGAGCAAAAGTTTCCCTTACAACCCGTTCCCTTTGTGCTAGATGAACGAAAGTCTCGCCACATGCTAAATTCTGAGAGATAAGTTTGTGTGAAAGCCGTCCTTCACCTAGCTTGTTGGGAAGACAAAGTTTCTCTTCAGTTGAAAACTCCACTCCATACATATATATGGGGAAGTACTAGCTCCAACTCGGTTTTACAGTGAAAACTGCAGGAACTTCAAACCGGCACTAGGAAACAGACTGAAAAACCAGAGTAAAAGTTTCTCCTGCAAACCGTTCCCTTTTTGCTAGATGAAAGAACGTCTCTCCACATGGTCAGTTCTGAGACATAAGTGTGTGTGAAAGCCGTCCTTCACATAGCTTGTTGGGAACACAAAGTTTCTCTTCAGTTGCAAACTCCACATCATACATATATATGGGGATTTACTAGCTCCAACTCGGTTTTACAGTGAAAACTGCAGGAACTTCAAACCGGCACTAGGAAACAGACTGAGAAACCAGAGTAAAAGTTTCTCCTGCAACCCGTTCCCTTTGTGCTAGATGAAAGAACGTCTCTCCACATGCTCAGTTCTGAGAGATAAGTGTGTGTGAAAGCCGTCCTTCACCTAGCTTGTTGGGAACACAAAGTTTCTCTTCAGTTGCAAACTCCACATCATACATATATATGGGGATTTACTAGCTCCAACTCGGTTTTACAGTGAAAACTGCAGGAACTTCAAACCGGCACTAGGAAACAGACTGAGAAACCAGAGTAAAAGTTTCTCCTGCAACCCGTTCCCTTTGTGCTAGATGAACGAACGTCTCTCCACATGCTCAGGCCTGAGAGAGAAGTGTGTTTGGAAGCCGTCCTTCACCTAGCTTGTTGGGAACACAAAGTTTCTCTTCAGTTGCAAACTCCACTCCATACATATATATGGGGAGGTATTAGCTCCAACTCGGTTTTACAGTGAAAACTGCAGGAACTTCAAACCGGCACTAGGAAACAGACTGAGAAACCAGAGTAAAAGTTTCACCTGCAACCCGTTCCATTTGTGCTAGATGAAAGAACGTCTCTCCACATGCTCATTTCTGAGAGATAAGTGTGTGTGAAAGCTGTCCTTCACCTAGCTTGTTGGGAACACAAAGTTTATCTTCAGTTGCAAACGCCACTCCATACATATATATGGGGAGGTACTAGCTCCAACTCGGTTTTACACTGAAAACTGCAGGAACTTCAAACCGGCACTAGGAAACAGACTGAGAAACCAGAGTAAAAGTTTCTCCTGCAACCCGTTCTTTGTGCTAAATGAACGAACGTCTCTCCACATGCTCAGTTCTGAGAGATAAGTGTGTGTGAAAGCCGTGCTTCACATAGCTTGTTGGGAACACAAAGTTTCTCTTCAGTTGCAATCTCCACTCCAAATATATATATGGGGAGGTACTAGGTCCAACTCGATTTTATAGTGAAAATTGCAGGAACTTCAAACCGGCACTAGGAAACAGACTGAGAAACCAGAGTAAAAGTTTCTCCTGCAACACGTTCCCTTTGTGCTAGATGAACGAACGTCTCTCCACATGCTCAGGCCTGAGAGAGAAGTGTGTTTGAAAGCCGTCCTTCACCTAGCTTGTTGGGAACACAAAGTTTCTCTTCAGTTGCAAACTCCACTCCATACATATATATGGGGAGGTACTAGCTCCAACTCGGTTTTACTTTGAAAACTGCAGGAATTTCAAACCGGCACTAGGAAACAGAGTGAGAAACCAGAGTAAAAATTTCTCCTGCAACCCGTTCCCTTTGTGCTAGATGAACGAATGTCTCTAAACATGCTCAGTTCTGGGAGATATGTGTGTGTGAAAGCCGTCCTTCACCTAGCTTGTTGGGAACACAAAGTTTCTCTTCAGTTGCAAACTCCGCTCCATACATATATATATGGGGTGGTACTAGCTCGAACTCGGTTTTACAGTGAAAATTGCAGGAACTTCAAACCGGCACTAGGAAACAGACTGAGAAACCAGAGTAAAAGTTTTTCCTGCAACCCGTTCCATTGTGCTGGATGAACGAACGTCTCTCCACATGCTCAGTTCTGAGAGATATGTGTGTGTGAAAGCCGTCCTTCACCTAGCTTGTTGGGAACACAAAGTTTCTCTTCAGTTGCAAACTCCACCCCATACATATATATATGGGGTGGAACTAGCTCGAAATCGGTTTTACAGTGAAAATTGCAGGAACTTCAAACTGGCACTAGGAAACAGACTGAGAAACCAGAGTAAAAGTTTCTCCGGCAACCCGTTCCCTTTGTGCTAGGTGAACGAACGTCTCTCCACATTCTCAGTTCTGAGAGATAATTGTATGTGAAAGCCGTCCTTCACCTAGCTTGTTGGGAACACAAAGTTTCTCTTCAGTTGCAAACTCCACTCCATACATATATATGGGGAGGTACTAGCTCCAACTCGGTTTTACAGTGAAAACTGCAGGAACTTCAAACCGGCACTAGGAAACAGACTGAGAAAACAGAGCAAAAGTTTCCCTTACAACCCGTTCCCTTTGTGCTAGATGAACGAACGTCTCGCCACATGCTCAATTCTGAGAGATAAGATTGTGTGAAAGCCGTCCTTCACCTAGCTTGTTGGGAACACAAAGTTTCTCTTCAGTTGCAAACTCCACTCCATACATATATATATGGGGTGGTACTAGCTCGAAATCGGTTTTACAGTGAAAATTGCAGGAACTTCAAACTGGCACTAGGAAACAGACTGAGAAACCAGAGTAAAAGTTCCTCCGGCAACCCGTTCCCTTTGTGCTAGATGAACGAACGTCTCTCCACATGCTCAGTTCTGAGAGATAATAGTATGTGAAAGCCGTCCTTCACCTAGCTTGTTGGGAACACAAAGTTTCTCTTCAGTTGCAAACTCCACTCCATACATATATATGGGGAGGTACTAGCTCCAACTCGGTTTTACAGTGAAAACTGCAGGAACTTCAAACCGGCACTAGGAAACAGACTGAGAAAACAGAGCAAAAGTTTCCCTTACAACCCGTTCCCTTTGTGCTAGATGAACGAACGTCTCGCCACATGCTAAATTCTGAGAGATAAGTTTGTGTGAAAGCCGTCCTTCACCTAGCTTGTTGGGAACACAAAGTTTCTCTTCAGTTGAAAACTCCACTCCATACATATATATGGGGAAGTACTAGCTCCAACTCGGTTTTACAGTGAAAACTGCAGGAACTTCAAACCGGCACTAGGAAACAGACTGAGAAACCAGAGTAAAAGTTTCTCAGGAACCCGTTCCCTTTGTGCTAGATGAACGAACGTCTCTCCACATGCTCAGTTCTGAGAGATAAGTGTGTGTGAAAGCCGTCCTTCACCTAGCTTGTTGGGAACACAAAGTTTCTCTTCAGTTGCAAACTCCACATCATACATATATATGGGGATTTACTAGCTCCAACTCGGTTTTACAGTGAAAACTGCAGGAACTTCAAACCGGCACTAGGAAACAGACTGAGAAACCAGAGTAAAAGTTTCTCCTGCAACCCGTTCCCTTTGTGCTAGATGAACGAACGTCTCTCCACATGCTCAGGCCTGAGAGAGAAGTGTGTTTGAAAGCCGTCCTTCACCTAGCTTGTTGGGAACACAAAGTTTCTCTTCAGTTGCAAACTCCACTCCATACATATATATGGGGAGGTATTAGCTCCAACTCGGTTTTACAGTGAAAACTGCAGGAACTTCAAACCGGCACTAGGAAACAGACTGAGAAACCAGAGTAAAAGTTTCACCTGCAACCCGTTCCATTTGTGCTAGATGAAAGAACGTCTCTCCACATGCTCATTTCTGAGAGATAAGTGTGTGTGAAAGCTGTCCTTCACCTAGCTTGTTGGGAACACAAAGTTTATCTTCAGTTGCAAACGCCACTCCATACATATATATGGGGAGGTACTAGCTCCAACTCGGTTTTACACTGAAAACTGCAGGAACTTCAAACCGGCACTAGGAAACAGACTGAGAAACCAGAGTAAAAGTTTCTCTTGCAACCCGTTCTTTGTGCTAAATGAACGAACGTCTCTCCACATGCTCAGTTCTGAGAGATAAGTGTGTGTGAAAGCCGTGCTTCACATAGCTTGTTGGGAACAGAAAGTTTCTCTTCAGTTGCAATCTCCACTCCAAATATATATATGGGGAGGTACTAGGTCCAACTCGATTTTATAGTGAAAATTGCAGGAACTTCAAACCGGCACTAGGAAACAGACTGAGAAACCAGAGTAAAAGTTTCTCCTGCAACACGTTCCCTTTGTGCTAGATGAACGAACGTCTCTCCACATGCTCAGGCCTGAGAGAGAAGTGTGTTTGAAAGCCGTCCTTCACCTAGCTTGTTGGGAACACAAAGTTTCTCTTCAGTTGCAAACTCCACTCCATACATATATATGGGGAGGTACTAGCTCCAACTCGGTTTTACTTTGAAAACTGCAGGAATTTCAAACCGGCACTAGGAAACAGACTGAGAAACCAGAGTAAAAATTTCTCCTGCAACCCGTTCCCTTTGTGCTAGATGAACGAATGTCTCTAAACATGCTCAGTTCTGGGAGATATGTGTGTGTGAAAGCCGTCCTTCACCTAGCTTGTTGGGAACACAAAGTTTCTCTTCAGTTGCAAACTCCGCTCCATACATATATATATGGGGTGGTACTAGCTCGAACTCGGTTTTACAGTGAAAATTGCAGGAACTTCAAACCGGCACTAGGAAACAGACTGAGAAACCAGAGTAAAAGTTTTTCCTGCAACCCGTTCCATTGTGCTAGATGAAGGAACGTCTCTCCACATGCTCACTTCTGAGAGATAAGTGTGTGTGAAAGCCGTCCTTCACCTAGCTTGTTGGGAACACAAAGTTTCTCTTCAGTTGCAAACTCCACTCCATAAATATATATGGGGAGGTACTAGCTCCAACTCGGTTTTACAGTGAAAACTGCAGGAACTTCAAACCGGCACTAGGAAACAGACTAAGAAACCAGAGTAAAAGTTTCTCCTGCAACCCATTCCCTTTGTGCTAGATGAACGAACGTCTCTCCACATGCTCAGTTCTGAGAGATAATTGTGTGTGAAAGCCGTCCTTCACCTAGCTTGTTGGGAACACAAAGTTTCTCTTCAGTTGCAAACTCCACTCCATACATATATATGGTGATGTACTAAATCCAACTCGGTTTTACAGTGAAAACTGCAGGAACTTCAAACCGGCACTAGGAAACAGACTGAGAAAATAGAGTAAAAGTTTCTCCTGCAACACGTTCCCTTTGTGCTAGATGAATGAACGTCTCTCCACATGCTCAATTCTGAGAGATAAGTGTGTGTGAAAGCCGTCCTTCACCTAGCTTGTTGGGAACAAAAGTTTCTCCTCAGTTGCAAACTCCACTCCATACATATATATGGGGAGGTACTAGCTCCAACTCTGTTTTACAGTGAAAACTGCAGGAACTTGAAACCGGCACTAGGAAACAGACTGAGAAACCAGAGTAAAAGTTTCTCCTGCAAACCGTTCCCTTTGTGCTAGATGAACGAACGTCTCTCCACATGCTCATTTCTGAGAGAAAAGTGTGTGTGAAAGCCGTTCTTCACCTAGCTTGTTGGGAACACAAAGTTTCTCTTAAGTTGCAAACTCCACTCCATACATATATATGGGGAGGTATTAGCTCCAACTCGGTTTTACAGTGAAAACTGCAGGAACTTGAAACCGGCACTAGGAAACAGACTGAGAAACCAGAGTAAAAGTTTCTCCTGCAACCCATTCCCTTTTTGCGAGATGAACGAACGTCTCTCTACATGCTCAGTTCTGAGAGATAAGTGTGTGTGAAAGCCGTCCTTCACCTAGCTTGTTGGGAACACAAAGTTTCTCTTCAGTTGCAAACTCCACTCAATACATATATATGGGGAAGTACTAGCCCCAACTCGGTTTTACACTGAAAACTGCAGGAACTTCAAACCGGCACTAGGAAACAGACTGAGAAACAGAAGTAAAAGTTTCTCTTGCAACCCGTTCCCTTTGTGCTAGATGAACGAACGTCTCTCCACATGCTCAGTTCTGAGAGATAATTGTGTGTGAAAGCCGTCCTTCACCTAGCTTGTTGGGAACACAAAGTTTCTCTTCAGTTGCAAACTCCACTCCATACATATATATGGGGAGGTACTAGCTCCAACTCGGTTTTACAGTGAAAACTGCAGGAACTTCAAACCGGCACTAGGAAACAGACTGAGAAAACAGAGCAAAAGTTTCCCTTACAACCCGTTCCCTTTGTGCTAGATGAACGAACGTCTCGCCACATGCTAAATTCTGAGAGATATGTTTGTGTGAAAGCCGTCCTTCACCTAGCTTGTTGGGAACACAAAGTTTCTCTTCAGTTGAAAACTCCACTCCATACATATATATGGGGAAGTACTAGCTCCAACTCGGTTTTACAGTGAAAACTGCAGGAACTTCAAACCGGCACTAGGAAACAGACTGAAAAACCAGAGTAAAAGTTTCTCCTGCAAACCGTTCCCTTTTTGCTAGATGAACGAACGTCTCTCCACATGGTCAGTTCTGAGACATAAGTGTGTGTGAAAGCCGTCCTTCACCTAGCTTGTTGGGAACACAAAGTTTCTCTTCAGTTGCAAACTCCACATCATACATATATATGGGGATTTACTAGCTCCAACTCGGTTTTACAGTGAAAACTGCAGGAACTTCAAACCGGCACTAGGAAACAGACTGAGAAACCAGAGTAAAAGTTTCTCCTGCAACCCGTTCCCTTTGTGCTAGATGAACGAACGTCTCTCCACATGCTCAGTTCTGAGAGATAAGTGTGTGTGAAAGCCGTCCTTCACCTAGCTTGTTGGGAACACAAAGTTTCTCTTCAGTTGCAAACTCCACATCATACATATATATGGGGATTTACTAGCTCCAACTCGGTTTTACAGTGAAAACTGCAGGAACTTCAAACCGGCACTAGGAAACAGACTGAGAAACCAGAGTAAAAGTTTCTCCTGCAACCCGTTCCCTTTGTGCTAGATGAACGAACGTCTCTCCACATGCTCAGGCCTGAGAGAGAAGTGTGTTTGAAAGCCGTCCTTCACCTAGCTTGTTGGGAACACAAAGTTTCTCTTCAGTTGCAAACTCCACTCCATACATATATATGGGGAGGTATTAGCTCCAACTCGGTTTTACAGTGAAAACTGCAGGAACTTCAAACCGGCACTAGGAAACAGACTGAGAAACCAGAGTAAAAGTTTCACCTGCAACCCGTTCCATTTGTGCTAGATGAAAGAACGTCTCTCCACATGCTCATTTCTGAGAGATAAGTGTGTGTGAAAGCTGTCCTTCACCTAGCTTGTTGGGAACACAAAGTTTATCTTCAGTTGCAAACGCCACTCCATACATATATATGGGGAGGTACTAGCTCCAACTCGGTTTTACACTGAAAACTGCAGGAACTTCAAACCGGCACTAGGAAACAGACTGAGAAACCAGAGTAAAAGTCTCTCCTGCAACCCGTTCTTTGTGCTAAATGAACGAACGTCTCTCCACATGCTCAGTTCTGAGAGATAAGTGTGTGTGAAAGCCGTGCTTCACATAGCTTGTTGGGAACACAAAGTTTCTCTTCAGTTGCAATCTCCACTCCAAATATATATATGGGGAGGTACTAGGTCCAACTCGATTTTATAGTGAAAATTGCAGGAACTTCAAACCGGCACTAGGAAACAGACTGAGAAACCAGAGTAAAAGTTTCTCCTGCAACACGTTCCCTTTGTGCTAGATGAACGAACGTCTCTCCACATGCTCAGGCCTGAGAGAGAAGTGTGTTTGAAAGCCGTCCTTCACCTAGCTTGTTGGGAACACAAAGTTTCTCTTCAGTTGCAAACTCCACTCCATACATATATATGGGGAGGTACTAGCTCCAACTCGGTTTTACTTTGAAAACTGCAGGAATTTCAAACCGGCTCTAGGAAACAGACTGAGAAACCAGAGTAAAAATTTCTCCTGCAACCCGTTCCCTTTGTGCTAGATGAACGAATGTCTCTAAACATGCTCAGTTCTGGGAGATATGTGTGTGTGAAAGCCGTCCTTCACCTAGCTTGTTGGGAACACAAAGTTTCTCTTCAGTTGCAAACTCCGCTCCATACATATATATATGGGGTGGTACTAGCTCGAACTCGGTTTTACAGTGAAAATTGCAGGAACTTCAAACCGGCACTAGGAAACAGACTGAGAAACCAGAGTAAAAGTTTTTCCTGCAACCCGTTCCATTGTGCTAGATGAACGAACGTCTCTCCACATGCTCAGTTCTGAGAGATAAGTGTGTGTGAAAGCCGTCCTTCACCTAGCTTGTTGGGAACACAAAGTTTCTCTTAAGTTGCAAACTCCACTCCATAAATATATATGGGGAGGTACTAGCTCCAACTCGGTTTTACAGTGAAAACTGCAGGAACTTCAAACCGGCACTAGGAAACAGACTAAGAAACCAGAGTAAAAGTTTCTCCTGCAACCCATTCCCTTTGTGCTAGATGAACGAAGGTCTCTCCACATGCTCAGTTCTGAGAGATAATTGTGTGTGAAAGCCGTCCTTCACCTAGCTTGTTGGGAACACAAAGTTTCTCTTCAGTTGCAAACTCCACTCCATACATATATATGGTGATGTACTAAATCCAACTCGGTTTTACAGTGAAAACTGCAGGAACTTCAAACCGGCACTAGGAAACAGACTGAGAAAATAGAGTAAAAGTTTCTCCTGCAACACGTTCCCTTTGTGCTAGATGAATGAACGTCTCTCCACATGCTCAATTCTGAGAGATAAGTGTGTGTGAAAGCCGTCCTTCACCTAGCTTGTTGGGAACAAAAGTTTCTCCTCAGTTGCAAACTCCACTCCATACATATATATGGGGAGGTACTAGCTCCAACTCTGTTTTACAGTGAAAACTGCAGGAACTTGAAACCGGCACTAGGAAACAGACTGAGAAACCAGAGTAAAAGTTTCTCCTGCAAACCTTTCCCTTTGTGCTAGATGAACGAACGTCTCTCCACATGCTCATTTCTGAGAGAAAAGTGTGTGTGAAAGCCGTTCTTCACCTAGCTTGTTGGGAACACAAAGTTTCTCTTAAGTTGCAAACTCCACTCCATACATATATATGGGGAGGTATTAGCTCAAACTCGGTTTTACAGTGAAAACTGCAGGAACTTGAAACCGGCACTAGGAAACAGACTGAGAAACCAGAGTAAAAGTTTCTCCTGCAACCCATTCCTTTTTTGCGAGATGAACGAACGTCTCTCTACATGCTCAGTTCTGAGAGATAAGTGTGTGTGAAAGCCGTCCTTCACCTAGCTTGTTGGGAACACAAAGTTTCTCTTCAGTTGCAAACTCCACTCAATACATATATATGGGGAGGTACTAGCCCCACCTCGGTTTTACACTGAAAACTGCAGGAACTTCAAACCGGCACTAGGAAACAGACTGAGAAACAGAAGTAAAAGTTTCTCCTGCAACCCGTTCCCTTTGTGCTAGATGAACGAACGTCTCTCCACATGCTCAGTTCTGATAGATAATTGTGTGTCAAAGCCGTCCTTCACCTTGCTTGTTGGGAACACAAAGTTTCTCTTCAGTTGCAAACTCTACTCCATACATACATATGGGTAGGTACTAGCTCCAACTCGGTTTTACAGTGAAAACTGCAGGAACTTCAAACCGGCACTAGGAAACAGACTGAGAAACCAGAGTAAAAGTTTCTCCTGCAACCCGTTCCCTTTGTGCTAGATGAACGAACGTCTCTCCACATGCTCAGTTCTGAGAGATAATTGTGTGTGAAAGCCGTATTTCACCTAGCTTGTTGGGAACACAAAGTTTCTCTTCAGTTGCAAACTCCACTCCATACATATATATGGGGAGGTATTAGCTCCAACTCGGTTTTACAGTGAAAACTGCAGGAACTCCAAACCGGCACTAGGAAACAGACTGAGAAACCAGAGTAAAAGTTTCACCTGCAACCCGTTCCATTTGTGCTAGATGAAAGAACGTCTCTCCACATGCTCATTTCTGAGAGATAAGTGTGTGTGAAAGCTGTCCTTCAACTAGCTTGTTGGGAACACAAAGTTTATCTTCAGTTGCAAACGCCACTCCATACATATATATGGGGAGGTACTAGCTCCAACTCGGTTTTACACTGAAAACTGCAGGAACTTCAAACCGGCACTAGGAAACAGACTGAGAAACCAGAGTAAAAGTTTCTCCTGCAACCCGTTCTTTGTGCAAAATGAACGAACGTCTCTCCACATGCTCAGTTCTGAGAGATAAGTGTGTGTGAAAGCCGTGCTTCACCTAGCTTGTTGGGAACACAAAGTTTCTCTTCAGTTGCAATCTCCACTCCAAATATATATATGGGGAGGTACTAGGTCCAACTCGATTTTATAGTGAAAATTGCAGGAACTTCAAACCGGCACTAGGAAACAGACTGAGAATCCAGAGTAAAAGTTTCTCCTGCAACACGTTCCCTTTGTGCTAGATGAACGAACGTCTCTCCACATGCTCAGTTCTGAGAGATAATTGTGTGTCAAAGCCGTCCTTCACCTTGCTTGTTGGGAACACAAAGTTTCTCTTCAGTTGCAAACTCTACTCCATACATACATATGGGTAGGTACTAGCTCCAACTCGGTTTTACAGTGAAAACTGCAGGAACTTCAAACCGGCACTAGGAAACAGACTGAGAAACCAGAGTAAAAGTTTCTCCTGCAACCCGTTCCCTTTGTGCTAGATGAACGAACGTCTCTCCACATGCTCAGTTCTGAGAGATAATTGTGTGTGAAAGCCGTATTTCACCCAGCTTGTTGGGAACACAAAGTTTCTCTTCAGTTGCAAACTCCACTCCATACATATATATGGGGAGGTATTAGCTCCAACTCGGTTTTACAGTGAAAACTGCAGGAACTCCAAACCGGCACTAGGAAACAGACTGAGAAACCAGAGTAAAAGTTTCACCTGCAACCCGTTCCATTTGTGCTAGATGAAAGAACGTCTCTCCACATGCTCATTTCTGAGAGATAAGTGTGTGTGAAAGCTGTCCTTCAACTAGCTTGTTGGGAACACAAAGTTTATCTTCAGTTGCAAACGCCACTCCATACATATATATGGGGAGGTACTAGCTCCAACTCGGTTTTACACTGAAAACTGCAGGAACTTCAAACCGGCACTAGGAAACAGACTGAGAAACCAGAGTAAAAGTTTCTCCTGCAACCCGTTCTTTGTGCAAAATGAACGAACGTCTCTCCACATGCTCAGTTCTGAGAGATAAGTGTGTGTGAAAGCCGTGCTTCACCTAGCTTGTTGGGAACACAAAGTTTCTCTTCAGTTGCAATCTCCACTCCAAATATATATATGGGGAGGTACTAGGTCCAACTCGATTTTATAGTGAAAATTGCAGGAACTTCAAACCGGCACTAGGAAACAGACTGAGAATCCAGAGTAAAAGTTTCTCCTGCAACACGTTCCCTTTGTGCTAGATGAACGAACGTCTCTCCACATGCTCAGGCCTGAGAGATAAGTGTGTTTGAAAGCCGTCCTTCACCTAGCTTGTTGGGAACACAAAGTTTCTCTTCAGTTGCAAACTCCACTCCATATATATATATGGGGAGGTACTAGCTCCAACTCGGTTTTACTTTGAAAACTGCAGGAATTTCAAACCGGCACTAGGAAACAGACTGAGAAACCAGAGTAAAAGTTTCTCCTGCAACCCGTTCCCTTTGTGCTAGATGAACGAACGTCTCTCCACATGCTCAGTTCTGGGAGATATGTGTGTGTGAAAGCCGTCCTTCACCTAGCTTGTTGGGAACACAAAGTTTCTCTTCAGTTGCAAACTCCGCTCCATACATATATATATGGGGTGGTACTAGCTCGAACTCGGTTTTACAGTGAAAATTGCAGGAACTTCAAACCGGCACTAGGAAACAGACTGAGAAACCAGAGTAAAAGTTTTTCCTGCAACCCGTTCCATTGTGCTAGATGAACGAACGTCTCTCCACATGCTCAGTTCTGAGAGATAAGTGTGTGTGAAAGCCGTCCTTCACCTAGCTTGTTGGGAACACAAAGTTTCTCTTCAGTTGCAAACTCCACTCCATAAATATATATGGGGAGGTACTAGCTCCAACTCGGTTTTACAGTGAAAACTGCAGGAACTTCAAACTGGCACTAGGAAACAGACTAAGAAACCAGAGTAAAAGTTTCTCCTGCAACCCATTCCCTTTGTGCTAGATGAACGAACGTCTCTCCACATGCTCAGTTCTGAGAGATAATTGTGTGTGAAAGCCGTCCTTCACCTAGCTTGTTGGGAACACAAAGTTTCTCTTCAGTTGCAAACTCCACTCCATACATATATATGGTGATGTACTAAATCCAACTCGGTTTTACAGTGAAAACTGCAGGAACTTCAAACCGGCACTAGGAAACAGACTGAGAAAATAGAGTAAAAGTTTCTCCTGCAACACGTTCCCTTTGTGCTAGATGAATGAACGTCTCTCCACATGCTCAATTCTGAGAGATAAGTGTGTGTGAAAGCCGTCCTTCACCTAGCTTGTTGGGAACAAAAGTTTCTCCTCAGTTGCAAACTCCACTCCATACATATATATGGGGAGGTACTAGCTCCAACTCTATTTTACAGTGAAAACTGCAGGAACTTGAAACCGGCACTAGGAAACAGACTGAGAAACCAGAGTAAAAGTTTCTCCTGCAAACCGTTCCCTTTGTGCTAGATGAACGAACGTCTCTCCACATGCTCATTTCTGAGAGAAAAGTGTGTGTGAAAGCCGTTCTTCACCTAGCTTGTTGGGAACACAAAGTTTCTCTTAAGTTGCCAACTCCACTCCATACATATATATGGGGAGGTATTAGCTCCAACTCGGTTTTACAGTGAAAACTGCAGGAACTTGGAACCGGCACTAGGAAACAGACTGAGAAACCAGAGTAAAAGTTTCTCCTGCAACCCATTCCCTTTTTGCGAGATGAACGAACGTCTCTCTACATGCTCAGTTCTGAGAGATAAGTGTGTGTGAAAGCCGTCCTTCACCTAGCTTGTTGGGAACACAAAGTTTCTCTTCAGTTGCAAACTCCACTCGATACATATATATGGGGAGGTACTAGCCCCAACTCGGTTTTACACTGAAAACTGCAGGAACTTCAAACCGGCACTAGGAAACAGACTGAGAAACAGAAGAAAAAGTTTCTCCTGCAACCCGTTCCCTTTGTGCTAGATGAACGAACGTCTCTCCACATGCTCAGTTCTGAGAGATAATTGTGTGTGAAAGCCGTCCTTCACCTAGCTTGTTGGGAACACAGTTTCTCCTTAGTTGCAACCTCCAGTCCATACATATATATGGGGAGGTACTAGCTCCAACTCGGTTTTACAGTGAAAACTGCAGGAATTTCAAACCGGCACTCGGAAACAGACTGAGAAACCAGAGTAAAAGTTTCTCCTGCAACCAGTTCCCTTTGTGCTAGATGAACGAACGTCTCTCCACATGCTCAGTTCTGAGAGATAAGTGTGTGTGAAAGCCATCCTTCAACTAGCTTGTTGGAAACACAAAGTTTCTCTTCAGTTGCAAACTCCACTCCATACATATATATGGGGATTTACTAGCTCCAACACGGTTTTACAGTGAAAACTGCAGGAACTTCAAACCGGCACTAGGAATCAGACTGAGAAACCAGAGTAAAAGTTTCTCCTGCAACCCGTTCCATTTGTGCTAGATGAACGAACGTCTCTCCACATGCTAAGTTCTGAGAGATAAGTGTGTGTGAAAGCCGTCCTTCACCTAGCTTGTTGGGAACACAAAGTTTCTCTTCAGTTGCAAACTCCACTCAATACATATATATGGGGAGGTACTAGCCCCAACTCGGTTTTACACTGAAAACTGCAGGAACTTCAAACCGGCACTAGGAAACAGACTGAGAAACAGAAGTAAAAGTTTCTCCTGCAACCCGTTCCCTTTCTGCTAGATGAACGAACGTCTCTCCACATGCTCAGTTCTGAGAGATAATTGTGTGTGAAAGCCGTCCTTCACCTAGCTTGTTGGGAACACAAAGTTTCTCTTCAGTTGCAAACTCCACTCCATACATATATATGGTGATGTACTAACTCCAACTCGGTTTTACAGTGAAAACTGCAGGAACTTAAAACCGGCACTAGGAAACAGACTGAGAAAATAGAGTAAAAGTTTCTCCTGCAACCCGTTCCCTTTGTGCTAGATGAATGAACGTCTCTCCACATGCTCAATTCTGAGAGATAAGTGTGTGTGAAAGCCGTCCTTCACCTAACTTTTTGGGAACAAAATTTTCTCCTCATTTGCAAACTCCACTCCATACATATATATGGGGAAGTACTAGCTCCAACTCTATTTTACAGTGAAAACTGCAGGAACTTGAAACCGGCACTAGGAAACAGACTGAGAAACCAGAGAAAAAGTTTCTCCTGCAACCCGTTCCCTTTGTGCTAGATGAACGAACGTCTCTAAACATGCTCATTTCTGAGAGATAAGTGTGTGTGAAAGCCGTCCTTCACCTAGCTTGTTGGGAACACAAAGTTTCTCTTAAGTTGCAACCTCCACTCCATACATATATATGGGGAGGTACTAGCTCCAACTCGGTTTTACAGTGAAAACTGCAGGAATTTGAAACCGGCACTAGGAAACAGACTGAGAAACCAGAGTAAAATTTTCTCCTGCAACCCATTCCCTTTTTGCGAGATGAACGAACGTCTCTCCACATGCTCAGTTCTGAGAGATAAGTGTGTGTGAAAGCCGTCCTTCAACTAGCTTGTTGGAAACACAAAGTTTCTCTTCAGTTGCAAACTCCACTCCATACATATATATGGGGAGGTACTAGCTCCATCTCGGTTTTACTGTGAAAACTGCAGGAACTTCAAACCGGCACTAGGAAACAGACTGAGAAACCAGAGTAAAAGTTTCTCCTGCAACCCGTTCCCTTTGTGCTAGATGAACGAACGTCTCTCCACATGCTCAGTGCTGAGAGATAAGTGTGTGTGAAAGCCGTCCTTCACCTAGCTTGTTGGGAACACAAAGTTTCTCTCCATTTGCAAACTCCACTCCATACATATATATGGGGAGGTACTAGCTCCAACTCGGTTTTACAGTGAAAAATGCAGGAACTTCAAACCGGCACTAGGAAACAGACTGAGAAACCAGAGTAAAAGTTTCTCCTGAAACCCGTTCCCTTTGTGCTAGATGAACGAACGTCTCTCCACATGCTCAGTTCTGAGAGATAAGTGTGTGTGAAAACCGTCCTTGACCTAGCTTGTTGGGAACACAAAGTTTCTCTTCAGTTGCAAACTCTACTCCATACATATATATGGGGAGGTACTAGCTCCAACTCTGTTTTACAGTGAAAACTGCAGGAACTTCAAACCGGCACTAGGAAACAGACTGAGAAACCAGAGTAAAAGTTTCCCCTGCACCCCATTCTCTTTGTGCTAGATGAACGAACGTCTCTCCACATGCTCAGTGCTGAAGAGATAAGTGTGTGTGAAAGCCGTCCTTCACCTAGCTTGTTGGGAACACAAAGTTTCTCTTCAGTTGCAAACTCCACTCCATAAATATATATGGGGAGGTACTAGCTCCAACTCGATTTTACAGTGAAAACTGCAGGAACTTCAAACCGGCACTAGGAAACAGACTGAGAAACCAGAGTAAAAGTTTCTCCTGCAACCCATTCCCTTTGTGCTAGATGAACGAAAGTCTCTCCACATGCTCAGTTCTGAGAGATAAGTGTGTGTGAAAGCCGTCCTTCACCTAGCTTGTTGGGAACACAAAGTTTCTCTTCAGTTGCAAACTCCAGTCCATACATATATATGGTGATGTACTAACTCCAACTCGGTTTTACAGTGAAAACTGCAGGAACTTCAAACCGGCACTAGGAAACAGACTGAGAAAATAGAGTAAAAGTTTCTCCTGCAACCCGTTCCCTTTGTGCTAGATGAATGAACGTCTCTCCACATGCTCAATTCTGAGAGGTAAGTGTGTGTGAATGCCGTCCTTCACCTAGCTTGTTGGGAAAAAAAGTTTCTCCTCAGTTGCAAACTCCACTCCATACATATATATGGGGAGGTACTAGCTCCAACTCTGTTTTACAGTGAAAACTGCAGGAACTTGAAACCGGCACTAGGAAACAGACTGAGAAACCAGAGTAAAAGTTTCTCCTGCAACCCGTTCCCTTTGTGCTAGATGAACGAACGTCTCTCCACATGCTCATTTCTGAGAGATAAGTGTGTGTGAAAGCCGTCCTTCACCTAGCTTGTTGGGAACACAAAGTTTCTCTTAAGTTGCAAACTCCACTCCATACATATATATGGGGAGGTATTAGCTCCAACTCGGTTTTACAGTGAAAACTGCAGGAACTTCAAACCGGCACTAGGAAACAGACTGAGAAACCAGAGTAAAAGTTTCTCCTGCAACCCATTCCCTTTTTGCGAGATGAACGAACGTCTCTCCACATGCTCAGTTCTGAGAGATAAGTGTGTGTGAAAGCCGTCCTTCACCTAGCTTGTTGCGAACACAAAGTTTCTCTTCAGTTGCAAACTCCACTCCATACATATATATGGGGAGGTACTAGCTCCATCTCGGTTTTACTGTGAAAACTGCAGGAACTTCAAACCGGCACTAGGAAACAGACTGAGAATCCAGAGTAAATGTTACTCCTTCAACCCGTTCCCTTTGTGCTAGATGAACGAACGTCTCTCCACATGCTCAGTGCTGAGAGATATTTGTGTGTGAAAGCCGTCCTTCACCTAGCTTGTTGGGTGCACTAAGTTTCTCTTCAGTTGCAAACTCCAATCCATACATATATATATGTGGTGGTACTAGCTCCAAATCGGTTTTACACTGAAAACTGCAGGATCTTCAAACCGGCACTAGGAAACAGACTGAGAAACCAGAGTAAAAGTTTCTCCTGCAACCCGTTCCCTTTGTGCTAGATGAACGAACGCCTCTCCACATGCACAGTTCTGAGAGTTAAGTGTGTGTGAAAGCCGTCCTTCACCTAGCTTTTTGGGAACACAAAGTTTCTCTTCAGTTGCAAACTCCAATCCATACATATATATGGGGAGGTACTAGCTCCAACTCGGTTTTACAGTGAAAAATGCAGGAACTTCAAACCGGCACTAGGAAACAGACTGAGAAACCAGAGTAAAAGTTTCACTTACAATCCGTTCCATTTGTGCTAGATGAACGAACGTCTCGCCACATGCTCAGTTCTGAGAGATAAGTGTGTGTGAAAGCCGTCCTTCACCTAGCTTGTTGAGAACACAAAGTTTCTCTTCAGTTGCAAACTCCACTCCATATATATATATGGGGAGGTACTAGCTCCAACTCGGTTTTACAGTGAAAACTGCAGGAACTTCAAACCGGCACTAGGAAACAGACTGAGAAACCAGAGTAAAAGTTTCTCCTGCACCCCGTTCCCTTTGTGCTAGATGAACGAACGTCTCTCCACATGCTCAGTTCTGAGAGATAAGTGTGTGTGAAAGCCGTCCTTCACCTAGCTTGTTGGGAACACAAAGTTTCTCTTCAGTTGCAAACTCCACTTCATACATATATATGGGGATTTACTAGCTCCAACTCGGTTTTACAGTGAAAACTGCAGGAACTTCAAACCGGCACTAGGAAACAGACTGAGAAACCAGAGTAAAAGTTTCTCCTGCAACCCGTTCCCTTTGTGCTAGATGAACGAACGTCTCTCCACATGCTCAGTTCTGAGAGATTATTGTGTGTGAAAGCCGTATTTCACCTAGCTTGTTGGGAACACAAAGTTTCTCTTCAGTTGCAAACCCCACTCCATACATATATATGGGGAGGTACTAGCTCCAACTCGGTTTTACAGTGAAAACTGCAGGAACTTCAAACCGGCACTAGGAAACAGACTGAGAAACCAGAGTAAAAGTTTCTCCTGCACCCCGTTCCCTTTGTGCTAGATGAACGAACGTCTCTCCACATGCTCAGTTCTGAGAGATAAGTGTGTGTGAAAGCCGTCCTTCACCTAGCTTGTTGGGAACACAAAGTTTCTCTTCAGTTGCAAACTCCACTTCATACATATATATGGGGATTTACTAGCTCCAACTCGGTTTTACAGTGAAAACTGCAGGAACTTCAAACCGGCACTAGGAAACAGACTGAGAAACCAGAGTAAAAGTTTCTCCTGCAACCCGTTCCCTTTGTGCTAGATGAACGAACGTCTCTCCACATGCTCAGTTCTGAGTGATAATTGTGTGTGAAAGCCGTATTTCACCTAGCTTGTTGGGAAAACAAAGTTTCTCTTCAGTTGCAAACTCCACTCCATACATATAAATGGGGAGGTATTAGCTCCAACTCTGTTTTACAGTGAAAACGGCAGGAACTTCAAACCGGCACTAGGAAACAGACTGAGAAACCAGAGTAAAAGTTTCTCCTGCAACCCGTTCCCTTTGTGCTAGATGAAAGAACGTCTCTCCACATGCTCAGTTCTGAGAGATAAGTGTGTGTGAAAGCCGTCCTTCACCTAGCTTGTTGGGAACACAAAGTTTCTCTTCAGTTGCAAACTCCACTTCATACATATATATGGGGATTTACTAGCTCCAACTCGGTTTTACACTGAAAACTGCAGGAACTTAAAACCGGCACTAGGAAACAGACTGAGAAACCAGAGTATAAGTTTCTCCTGCAACCGTTCCTTTGTGCTAAATGAACTAACGTCTCTCCACATGCTCAGTTCTGAGATATAAGTGTGTGTGAAACTGTGCTTCACCTAGCTTGTTGGGAACACAAAGTTTCTCTTCAGTTGCAAACTCCACTCCAAATATATATATGGGGAGGTACTAGCTACAACTCGATTTTACAGTGAAAATTGCAGGAACTTCAAATCGGCACTAGGAAACAGACTGAGAAACCAGAGTAAAAGATTCTCCTGCAACACGTTCCCTTTTTGCTAGATGAACGAACGTCTCTCCACATGCTCAGTGCTGAAATATAAGTGTGTGTGAAAGCCGTCCTTCACCTAGCTTGTTGGGAACACAAAGATTCTCTTCAGTTGCAAAATCCAGTCCATACATATATATGGGGAGGTACTAGCTCCAACTCGATTTTACAGTGAAAACTGCAGGAACTTCAAACCGGAACTAGGAAACAGACTGAGAAACCAGAGTAAACGTTTCTCCTGCAACCCGTTCCCTTTGTGCTAGATGAACGAACGTCTCTCCACATGCTCAGCTCTGAGAGATATATGTGTGTGAAAGCCGTCCTTCACCTAGCTTGTTGGGAACACAAAGTTTCTCTTCAGTTGCAAACTCCACTCCATACATATATATGGTTAGGTACTAGCTCCAACTCGGTTTTACAGTGAAAACTGCAGGAATTTCAAACCGGAACTAGGAAACAGACTGAGAAACCAGAGTAAAAATTTCTCCTGCAACCCGTTCCCTTTGTGCTAGATGAACGAACGTCTCTCCACATGCTCAGCTCTGAGAGATATGTGTGTGTGAAAGCCGTCCTTCACCTAGCTTGTTGGGAACACAAAGTTTCTCTTCAGTTGCAAACTCCACTCCATACATATATATATGTGGTGGTACTAGCTCGAAATGGGTTTTACAGTGAAAATTGCAGGAACTTCAAACTGGCACTAGGAAACAGACTGAGAAACCAGAGTAAAAGTTTCTCCGGCAACCCGTTCCCTTTGTGCTAGATGAACGAACGTCTCTCCACATGCTCAGTTCTGAGAGATAATAGTATGTGAAAGCCGTCCTTCACCTAGCTTGTTGGGAACACAAAGTTTCTCTTCAGTTGCAAACTCCACTCCATACATATATATGGGGAGGTACTAGCTCCAACTCGGTTTTACAGTTAAAACTGCAGGAACTTCAAACCGGCACTAGGAAACAGACTGAGAAAACAGAACAAAAGTTTCCCTTACAACCCGTTCCCTTTGTGCTAGATGAACGAACGTCTTGCCACATGCTAAATTCTGAGAGATAAGTTTGTGTGAAAGCCGTCCTTCACCTAGCTTGTTGGGAACACAAAGTTTCTCTTCAGTTGAAAACTCCACTCCATACATATATATGGGGAAGGACTAGCTCCAACTCGGTTTTACAGTGAAAACTGCAGGAACTTCAAACCGGCACTAGGAAACAGACTGAAAAACCAGAGTAAAAGTTTCTCCTGCGAACCGTTCCCTTTTTGCTAGATGAACGAACGTCTCTCCACATGCTCAGTTCTGAGACATAAGTGTGTGTGAAAGCCGTCCTTCACATAGCTTGTTGGGAACACAAAGTTTCTCTTCAGTTGCAAACTCCACATCATACATATATATGGGGATTTACAAGCTCCAACTCGGTTTTACAGTGAAAACTGCAGGAACTTCAAACCGGCACTAGGAAACAGACTGAGAAACCAGAGTAAAAGTTTCTCCTGCAACCCGTTCCCTTTGTGCTAGATGAACGAACGTCTCTCCACATGCTCAGTTCTGAGAGATAAGTGTGTGTGAAAGCCGTCCTTCACCTAGCTTGTTGGGAACACAAAGTTTCTCTTCAGTTGCAAACTCCACATCATACATATATATGGGGATTTACTAGCTCCAACTCGGTTTTACAGTGAAAACTGCAGGAACTTCAAACCGGCACTAGGAAACAGACTGAGAAACCAGAGTAAAAGTTTCTCCTGCAACCCGTTCCCTTTGTGCTAGATGAACGAACGTCTCTCCACATGCACAGTTCTGAGAGATAATTGTGTGTGAAAGCCGTATTTCACCTAGCTTGTTGGGAACACAAAGTTTCTCTTCAGTTGCAAACTCCACTCCATACATATATATGGGGAGGTATTAGCTCCAACTCGGTTTTACAGTGAAAACTGCAGGAACTTCAAACCGGCACTAGGAAACAGACTGAGAAACCAGAGTAAAAGTTTCACCTGCAACCCGTTCCATTTGTGCTAGATGAAAGAACGTCTCTCCACATGCTCATTTCTGAGAGATAAGTGTGTGTGAATGCTGTCCTTCACCTAGCTTGTTGGGAACACAAAGTTTATCTTCAGTTGCAAACGCCACTCCATACATATATATGGGGAGGTACTAGCTCGAACTCGGTTTTACACTGAAAACTGCAGGAACTTCAAAACGGCACTAGGAAACAGACTGAGAAACCAGAGTAAAAGTTTCTCCTGCAACCCGTTCCTTTGTGCTAAATGAACGAACGTCTCTCCACATGCTCAGTTCTGAGAGATAAGTGTGTGTGAAAGCCGTGCTTCACCTAGCTTGTTGGGAACACAAAGTTTCTCTTCAGTTGCAATCTCCACTCCAAATATGTATATGGGGAGGTACTAGGTCCAACTCGATTTTATAGTGAAAATTGCAGGAACTTCAAACCGGCACTAGGAAACAGACTGAGAAACCAGAGTAAAAGTTTCTCCTGCAACACGTTCCCTTTGTGCTAGATGAAGGAACGTCTCTCCACATGCTCAGGCCTGAGAGATAAGTGTGTTTGAAAGCCGTCCTTCACCTAGCTTGTTGGGAACACAAAGTTTCTCTTCAGTTGCAAACTCAACTCCATACATATATATGGGGAGGTACTAGCTCCAACTCGGTTTTACTTTGAAAACTGCAGGAATTTCAAACCGGCACTAGGAAACAGACTGAGAAACCAGAGTAAAATTTCTCCTGCAACCCGTTCCCTTTGTGCTAGATGAACGAACGTCTCTCCACATGCTCAGTTCTGGGAGATATGTGTGTGTGAAAGCCGTCCTTCACCTAGCTTGTTGGGAACACAAAGTTTCTCTTCAGTTGCAAACACCGCTCCATACATATATATATGTGGTGGTACTAGCTCGAACTCGGTTTTACAGTGAAAACTGCAGGAACTTCAAACCGGAACTAGGAAACAGACTGAGAAACCAGAGTAAAAGTTTTTCCTGCAACCCGTTCCATTGTGCTAGATGAACGAACGTCTCTCCACATGCTCAGTTCTGAGAGATAAGTGTGTGTGAAAGCCGTCCTTCACCTAGCTTGTTGGGAACACAAAGTTTCTCTTCAGTTGCAAACTCCACTCCATAAATATATATGGGGAGGTACTAGCTCCAACTCTATTTTACAGTGAAAACGGCAGGAACTTCAAACCGGCACTAGGAAACAGACTGAGAAACCAGAGTAAAAGTTTCTCCTGCAACCCATTCCCTTTGTGCTAGATGAACGAACGTCTCTCCACATGCTCAGTTCTGAGAGATAATTGTGTGTGAAAGCCGTCCTTCACCTAGCTTGTTGGGAACACAAAGTTTCTCTTCAGTTGCAAACTCCACTCCATACATATATATGGTGATGTACTAAATCCAACTCGGTTTTACAGTGAAAACTGCAGGAACTTCAAACCGGCACTAGGAAACAGACTGAGAAAATAGAGTAAAAGTTTCTCCTGCAACCCGTTCCCTTTGTGCTAGATGAATGAACATCTCTCCACATGCTCAATTCTGAGAGATAAGTGTGTGTGAAAGCCTTCCTTCACCTAGCTTGTTGGGAACAAAAGTTTCTCCTCAGTTGCAAACTCCACTCCATACATATATATGGGGAGGTACTAGCTCCAACTCTGTTTTACAGTGAAAACTGCAGGAACTTGAAACCGGCACTAGGAAACAGACTGAGAAACCAGAGTAAAAGTTTCTCCTGCAAACCGTTCCCTTTGTGCTAGATGAACGAACGTCTCTCCACATGCTCATTTCTGAGAGAAAAGTGTGTGTGAAAGCCGTTCTTCACCTAGCTTGTTGGGAACACAAAGTTTCTCTTAAGTTGCAAACTCCACTCCATACATATATATGGGGAGGTATTAGCTCCAACTCGGTTTTACAATGAAAACTGCAGGAACTTGAAACCGGCACTAGGAAACAGACTGAGAAACCAGAGTAAAAGTTTCTCCTGCAACCCATTCCCTTTTTGCGAGATGAACGAACGTCTCTCTACATGCTCAGCTCTGAGAGATAAGTGTGTGTGAAAGCCGTCCTTCACCTAGCTTGTTGGGAACACAAAGTTTCTCTTCAGTTGCAAACTCCAATCAATACATATATATGGGGAGGTACTAGCCCCAACTCGGTTTTACACTGAAAACTGCAGGAACTTCAAACCGGCACTAGGAAACAGACTGAGAAACAGAAGTAAAAGTTTCTCCTGCAACCCGTTCCCTTTGTGCTAGATGAACGAACGTCTCTCCACATGCTCAGTTCTGAGAGATAATTGTGTGTGAAAGCCGTACTTCACCTAGCTTGTTGGGAACACAAAGTTTCTCTTCAGTTGCTAACTCTACTCCATACATATATATGGGTAGGTACTAGCTCTAACTCGGTTTTACAGTGAAAACTGCAGGAACTTCAAACCGGCGCTAGGAAACAGACTGAGAAACCAGAGTAAAAGTTTCTCCTGCAAACCTTTCCCTTTGTGTTAGATGAACGAACGTCTCTCCACATGCTCATTGCTGAGAGATAAGTGTGTGTGAAAGCCGTCCTTCACCTAGCTTGTTGGGAACACAGTTTCTCTTTAGTTGCAACCTCCACTCCATACATATATATGGGGAGGTACTAGCTCCAACTCGGTTTTACAGTGAAAACTGCAGGAATTTCAAACCGGCACTAGGAAACAGACTAAGAAACCAGAGTAAAAGTTTCTCCTGCAACCAGTTCCCTTTGTGCTAGATGAACGAACGTCTCTCCACATGCTCAGTTCTGAGAGATAAGTGTGTGTGAAAGCCGTCCTTCAACTAGCTTGTTGGAAACACAAAGTTTCTCTTCAGTTGCAAACTCCACTCCATACATATATATGGGGAGGTACTAGCTCCATCTCGGTTTTACTGTGAAAACTGCAGGAACTTCAAACCGGCACTAGGAAACAGACTGAGAATCCAGAGTAAAATTTCTCCTGCAACCCGTTCCCTTTGTGCTAGATGAACGAACGTCTCTCCACATGCTCAGTGCTGAGAGATAATTGTGTGTGAAAGCCGTCCTTCACCTAGCTTTTTGGGAACACTAAGTTTCTCTTCAGTTGCAAAATCCAATCCATACATATATATATGTGGTGGTACTAGCTCCAAATCGGTTTTACACTGAAAACTGCAGGAACTTCAAACCGGCACTAGGAAACAGACTGAGAAACCAGAGTAAAAGTTTCTCCTGCAACCCGTTCCCTTTGTGCTAGAAGAACGAACGTCTCTCCACATGCTCAGTTCTGAGAGATAAGTGTGTGTGAAAGCCGTCCTTCACCTAGCTTGTTGGGAACACAAAGATTCTCTTCAGTTGCAAACTCCACTCCATACATATATATGGGGATTTACTAGCTCCAACACGGTTTTACAGTGAAAACTGCAGGAACTTCAAACCGGCACTAGGAATCAGACTGAGAAACCAGAGTAAAAGTTTCTCCTGCAACCCGTTCCATTTCTGCTAGATGAACGAACGTCTCTCCACATGCTCAGTTCTGAGAGATAATTGTGTCTGAAAGCCGTATTTCACCTAGCTTGTTGGGAACACAAAGTTTCTCTTCAGTTGCAAATTCCACTCCATACATATATATGTGGAGGTATTAGCTCCAACTCGGTTTTACAGTGAAAACTGCAGGAACTTCAAACCGGCACTAGGAAACAGACTGAGAAACCAGAGTAAAAGTTTCTCCTGCAACCCGTTCCATTTGTGCTAGATGAAAGAACGTCTCTCCACATGCTCATTTCTGAGAGATAAGTGTGTGTGAAAGCTGTCCTTCACCTAGCTTGTTGGGAACACAAAGATTCTCTTCAGTTGCAAACTCCACTCCATACATATATATGGGGAGGTACTAGCTCCAACTCGCTTTTAAAGTGAAAACTGCAGGAACTTCATACCGGCACTAGGAAACAGACTGAGAAACCAGAGTAAAAGTTTCTCCTGCAACCCGTTCCTTTGTGCTAAATGAACGAACGTCTCTCCACATGCTCAGTTCTGAGAGATAAGTGTGTGTGAAAACCGTGCTTCACCTAGCTTGTTGGGAACACAAAGTTTCTCTTCAGTTGCAATCTCCACTCCAAATATATATATGGGGAGGTACTAGCTCCAACTCGATTTTATAGTGAAATTTGCAGGAACTTCAAACCGGCACTAGGAAACAGACTGAGAAACCAGAGTAAAAGTTTCTCCTGCAACACGTTCCCTTTGTGCTAGATGAACGAACGTCTCTCCACATGCTCAGTTCTGAGAGATAATTGTGTGTGAAAGCCGTCCTTCACCTAGCTTGTTGGGAACACAAAGTTTCTCTTCAGTTGCAAACTCTACTCCATACATATATATGGGGAGGTACTAGCTCCAACTCGGTTTTACAGTGAAAACTGCAGGAACTTCAAACCGGCACTAGGAAACAGACTGAGAAACCAGAGTAAAAGTTTCTCCTGCAAACCGTTCCCTTTGTGTTAGATGAACGAACGTCTCTCCACATGCTCAGTGCTGAGAGATAAGTGTGTGTGAAAGCCGTCCTTCACCTAGCTTGTTGGGAACACAGTTTCTCTTTAGTTGCAACCTCCACTCCATACATATATATGGGAAGGTACTAGCTCCAACTCGGTTTTACAGTGAAAACTGCAGGAAATTCAAACCGGCACTAGGAAACAGACTGAGAAACCAGAGTAAAAGTTTCTCCTGCAACCAGTTCCCTTTGTGCTAGATGAACGAACGTCTCTCCACATGCTCAGTTCTGAGAGATAAGTGTGTGTGAAAGCCGTCCTTCAACTAGCTTGTTGGAAACACAAAGTTTCTCTTCAGTTGCAAACTCCACTCCATACATATATATGGGGAGGTACTAGCTCCATCTCGGTTTTACTGTGAAAACTGCAGGAACTTCAAACCGGCACTAGGAAACAGACTGAGAATCCAGAGTAAATGTTACTCCTTCAACCCGTTCCCTGTGTGCTAGATGAACGAACGTCTCTCCACATGCTCAGTGCTGAGAGATAATTGTGTGTGAAAGCCGTCCTTCACCTAGCTTGTTGGGTGCACTAAGTTTCTCTTCAGTTGCAAACTCCAATCCATACATTTATATATGTGGTGGTACTAGCTCCAAATCGGTTTTACACAGAAAACTGCAGGATCTTCAAACCGGCACTAGGAAACAGACTGAGAAACCAGAGTAAAAGTTTCCCCTGCAACCCGTTCCCGTTGTGCTAGATGAACGAACGTCTCTCCACATGCTCAGTGCTGAGAGATAAGTGTGTGTGAAAGCCGCCCTTCACCTAGCTTTTTGGGAACACAAAGTTTCTCTCCAGTTGCAAACTCCACTCCATACATATATATGCGGAGGTACTAGTTCCAACTCGGTTTTACAGTGAAAACTGCAGGAACTTCAAACCGGCACTAGGAAACACACTGAGAAACCAGAGTAAAAGTTTCTCCTGCAACCCGTTCCCTTTGTGCTAGATGAACGAACGTCTCTCCACATGCTCAGTTCTGAGAGATAAGTGTGTGTGAAAACCGTCCTTCACCTAGCTTGTTGGGAACACAAAGTTTCTCTTCAGTTGCAAACTCTACTCCATACATATATATGGGGAGGTACTAGCTCCAACTCTGTTTTACAGTGAAAACTGCAGGAACTTCAAACCGGCACTAGGAAACAGACTGAGAAACCAGAGTAAAAGTTTCCCCTGCACCCCGTTCTCTTTGTGCTAGATGAACGAACGTCTCTCCACATGCTCAGTGCTGAAGAGATAAGTGTGTGTGAAAGCCGTACTTCACCTAGCTTGTTGGGAACACAAAGTTTCTCTTCAGTTGCAAACTCCACTCCATAAATATATATGGGGAGGTACTAGCTCCAACTCGATTTTACAGTGAAAAATGCAGGAACTTCAAACCGGCACTAGGAAACAGACTGAGAAACCAGAGTAAAAGTTTCTCCTGCAACCCATTCCCTTTGTGCTAGATGAACGAACGTCTCTCCACATGCTCAGTTCTGAGAGATAAGTGTGTGTGAAAGCCGTCCTTCACCTTGCTTGTTGGGAACACAAAGTTTCTCTTCAGTTGCAAACTCCAGTCCATACATATATATGGTGATGTACTAACTCCAACTCGGTTTTACAGTGAAAACTGCAGGAACTTCAAACCGGCACTAGGAAACAGACTGAGAAAATAGAGTAAAAGTTTCTCCTGCAACCCGTTCCCTTTGTGCTAGATGAATGAACGTCTCTCCACATGCTCAATTCTGAGAGGTAAGTGTGTGTGAATGCCGTCCTTCACCTAGCTTGTTGGGAAAAAAAGTTTCTCCTCAGTTGCAAACTCCACTCCATACATATATATGGGGAGGTACTAGCTCCAACACTGTTTTACAGTGAAAACTGCAGGAAATTCAAACCGGCACTAGGAAACAGACTGAGAAACCAGAGTAAAAGTTTCTCCTGCAACCCGTTCCCTTTGTGCTAGATGAACGAACGTCTCTCCACATGCTCATTTCTGAGAGAAAAGTGTGTGTGAAAGCCGTCCTTCACCTAGCTTGTTGGGAACACAAAGTTTCTCTTAAGTTGCAAACTCCACTCCATACATATATATGGGGAGGTATTAGCTCCAACTCGGTTTTACAGTGAAAACTGCAGGAACTTCAAACCGGCACTAGGAAACAGACTGAGAAACCAGAGTAAAAGTTTCTCCTGCAAACCATTCCCTTTTTGCGAGATGAACGAACGTCTCCCAACATGCTCAGTTCTGAGAGATAAGTGTGTGTGAAAGCCGTCCTTCACCTAGCTTGTTGGGAACACAAAGTTTCTCTTCAGTTGCAAACTCCACTCAATACATATATATGGGGAGATACAAGCCCCAACTCGGTTTTACACTGAAAACTGCAGGAACTTCAAACCGGCACTAGGAAACAGACTGAGAAACAGAAGTAAAAGTTTCTCCTGCAACCCGTTCCCTTTGTGCTAGATGAATGAACGTCTCTCCACATGCTCAGTTCTGAGAGAAAATTGTGTGTGAAAGCCGTCCTTCACCTAGCTTGTTGGGAACACAAAGTTTCTCTTCAGTTGCAAACTCTACTCCATACATATATATGGGGAGGTACTAGCTCCAACTCGGTTTTACAGTGAAAACTGCAGGAACTTCAAACCGGCACTAGGAAACAGACTGAGAAACCAGAGTAAAAGTTTCTCCTGCAAACCGTTTCCTTTGTGTTAGATGAACGAACGTCTCTCCACATGCTCAGTGCTGAGAGATAAGTTTGTGTGAAAGCCGTCCTTCACCTAGCTTGTTGGGAACACAGTTTCTCTTTAGTTGCAACCTCCACTCCATACATATATATGGGAAGGTACTAGCTCCATCTCGGTTTTACTGTGAAAACTGCAGGAACTTCAAACCGGCACTAGGAAACAGACTGAGAATCCAGAGTAAATGTTACTCCTTCAACCCGTTCCCTTTGTGCTAGATGAACGAACGTCTCTCCACATGCTCAGTGCTGAGAGATAATTGTGTGTGAAAGCCGTCCTTCACCTAGCTTGTTGGGTGCACTAAGTTTCTCTTCAGTTGCAAACTCCAATCCATACATATATATATGTGGTGGTACTAGCTCCAAATCGGTTTTACACTGAAAACTGCAGGAACTTCATACCGGCACTAGGAAACAGACTGAGAAACCAGAGTAAAAGTTTCTCCTGCAACCCGTTCCATTTGTGCTAGATGAACGAACGTCTCTCCACATGCTCAGTGCTGAAAGTTAAGTGTGTGTGAAAGCCGTCCTTCACCTAGCTTGTTGGGAACACAAAGTTTCTCTTCAGTTGCAAACTCCACTCCATACATATATATGGGGAGGTACTAGCTCCAACTAGGTTTTACAGTGAAAACTGCAGGAACTTCAAACCGGCACTGGGAAACAGACTGAGGAACCAGAGTAAAAGTTTCTCCAGCAACCCGTTCCCTTTGTGCTAGATGAACGAACGTCTATCCACAAGCTCAGTGCTGAGAGATAATTGTGTGTGAAAGCCGTCCTACACCTAGCTTGTTGGGAACACAAAGATTCTCTTCAGTTGCAAACTCCACTCCATACATATATATGGGGAGGTACTAGCTCCAACTCGGTTTTACAGTGTAAACTGCAGGAACTTCAAACCGGCACTAGGAAACAGACTGAGAAACCAGAGTAAAAGTTTCCCCTGCAACCCGTTCCCTTTGTGCTAGATGAACGAACGTCTCTCCACATGCTAAGTTCTGAGAAATAAGTGTGTGTGAAAACCGTCCTTCACCTAGCTTGTTGGGAACACAAAGTTTCTCTTCAGTTGCCAACTCCACTCCATACATATATATGGGGAGTTACTAGCTCCAACTCGGTTTTACAGTGAAAACTGCAGGAAATTCAAACCGGCACTAGGAAACAGACTGAGAAACCAGAGTAAAAGTTTCTCCTGCAACCCGTTCCCTTTGTGCTAGATGAACGAACGTCTCTCCTCATGCTAAGTGCTGAGAGATAAGTGTGTGTGAAAGCCGTCCTACACCTAGCTTGTTGGGAACACAAAGTTTCTCTTCAGTTGCAAACTCCACTCCATACATATATATGGGGAGGTACAAGCTCCAACTCGGTTTTACAGTGAAAACTGCAGGAACTTCAAACCGGCACTAGGAAACAGACTGAGAAACCAGAGTAAAAGTTTCTCCTGCAACCCGTTCCCGTTGTGCTAGATGAACGAACGTCTCTCCACATGCTCAGTGCTGAGAGATAAGTGTGTGTGAAAGCCGTCCTTCACCTAGCTTTTTGGGAACACAAAGTTTCTCTCCAGTTGCAAACTCCACTCCATACATATATAGGGGGAGGTACTAGTTCCAACTCGGTTTTACAGTGAAAACTGCAGGAACTTCAAACCGGCACTAGGAAACACACTGAGAAACCAGAGTAAAAGTTTCTCCTGCAACCGGTTCCCTTTGTGCTAGATGAACGAACGTCTCTCCACATGCTCAGTTCTGAGAGATAAGTTTGTGTGAAAACCGTCCTTCACCTAGCTTGTTGGGAACACAAAGTTTCTCTTCAGTTGCAAACTCTACTCCATACATATATATGGGGTGGTACTAGCTCCAACTCTGATTTACAGTGAAAACTGCAGGAACTTCAAACCGGCACTAGGAAACAGACTGAGAAACCAGAGTAAAAGTTTCCCCTGCACCCCGTTCTCTTTGTGCTAGATGAACGAACGTCTCTCCACATGCTCAGTGCTGAAGAGATAAGTGTGTGTGAAAGCCGTCCTTCACCTAGCTTGTTGGGAACACAAAGTTTCTCTTCAGTTGCAGACTCCACTCCATACATATATATGGGAAGGTACTAGCTCCAACTCGGTTTTACAGTGAAAAGTGCAGGAACTTCAAACCGGCACTAGGAAACAGACTGAGAAACCAGAGTAAAAGTTTCCCCTGCAACCCGTTCCCTTTGTGCTAGATGAACGAACGTCTCTCCACATGCTCAGTTCTGAGAGATAAGTGTGTGTGAAAGCCGTCCTTCACCTAGCTTGTTGGGAACACAAAGTTTCTCTTCAGTTGCAAACTCCACTCCATACATATATATGGGGAGGTACTAGCTCCAACTCTGTTTTACAGTGAAAACTGTAGGAACTTCAAACCGGCACTAGGAAACAGACTGAGAAACCAGAGTAAAAGTTTCTCCTGCAACCCGTTCCCTTTGTGCTAGATGAACGAACGTCTCTCCACATGTTCAGTGCTGAGAGATAAGTGTGTGTGAAAGCCGTCCTTCAGTTGCAAACTCCAATCCATACATATATATGGGGAGGTACTAGCTCCAACTCGGTTTTACTGTGAAAACTGCAGGAACTTCAAACCGGCACTAGGAAACAGACTGAGAAACCAGAGTAAAAGTTTCTCCTGCAACCCGTTACCTTTGTGCTAGATGAATGAACGTCTCTCCACATGCTCAATTCTGAGAGATAAGTGTGTGTGAAAGCCATCCTTCACATAGATTGTTGGGAACACAAAGTTTCTCTTCAGTTGCAAACTCCACTCCATACATATATATGGGGAGGTACTAGCTCCAACTCGGTTTTACAGTGAAAACTGCAGGAACTTCAAACCGGCACTAGGAAACAGACTGAGAAACCAGAGTAAAAGTTTCTCCTGCAACACGTTCCCTTTGTGCTAGTTGAACGAACGTCTCTCCACATGCTCAGTTCTGAGAGATAAGTGTGTGTGAAAGCCGTCCTTCACCTAGCTTGTTGGGAACACAAAGTTTCTCTTCAGTTGCAAACTCCACTCCATACATATATATGGGGAGGTACTAGCTTCAACTCGGTTTTACACTGAAAACTGCAGGAACTTCAAACCGGCACTAGGAAACAGACTGAGAAACCAGAGTAAAAGTTTCTCCTGCAACCCGTTCCCCTTGTGCTAGATGAACGAACGTCTCTCCACATGCTCAGTGCTGAGAGATAAGTGAGTGTGAAAGCCGTCCTTCACATAGCTTGTTGGGAACACAAAGTTTCTCTTCAGTTGCAAACTCCACTCCATACATATATATGGGGAGGTACTAGCTCCAACTCAGTTTTACAGTGAAAACTGCAGGAACTTCAAACCGGCACTAGGAAACAGACTGAGAAACCAGAGTAAAAGTTTCTCCTGCAAACCGTTCCCTTTGTGCTAGATGAACGAACGTCTCTCCACATGCTCAGTGCTGAGAGATAAGTGTGTGTGAAAGCCGTCCTTCACCTAGCTTGTTGGGAACACAAAGTTTCTCTTCAATTGCAAACTCCACTCCATACATATATATGGGGAGGTACTAGCTCCAACTCAGTTTTACAGTGAAAACTGCAGGAACTTCAAACCGGCACTAGGAAACAGACTGAGAAACCAGAGTAAAAGTTTCTCCTGCAACCCGTTCCCTTTGTGCTAGATGAACGAACGTGTCTCCACATGCTCAGTGCTGAGACATAAGTGTGTGTGAAAGCCGTCCTTCACCTAGCTTGTTGGGAACACAAAGTTTCTCTTCAATTGCAAACTCCACTCCATACATATATATGGGGAGGTACTAGCTCCAACTCAGTTTTACAGTGAAAACTGCAGGAACTTCAAACCGGCACTAGGAAACAGACTGAGAAACCAGAGTTAAAGTTTCTCCTGCAACCCGTTCCCTTTGTGCTAGATGAACGAACGTCTCTCCACATGCTAAGTTCTGAGAGATAAGTGTGTGTGAAAACCGTCCTTCACCTAGCTTGTTGGGAACACAAAGTTTCTCTTCAGTTGCCAACTCCACTCCATACATATATATGGGGAGTTACTAGCTCCAACTCGGTTTTACAGTGAAAACTGCAGGAAATACAAACCGGCACTAGGAAACAGACTGAGAAACCAGAGTAAAAGTTTCTCCTGCAACCCGTTCCCTTTGTGCTAGATGAACGAACGTCTCTCCTCATGCTCAGTGCTGAGAGATAAGTGTGTGTGAAAGCCGTCCTTCACCTAGCTTGTTGGGAACACAAAGTTTCTCTTCAGTTGCAAACTCCACTCCATACATATATATGGGGAGGTACTAGCTCCAACTCGGTTTTACAGTGAAAACTGCAGGAAATTCAAACCGGCACTAGGAAACAGACTGAGAAACCAGAGTAAAAGTTTCCCCTGCAACCCGTTCCCGTTGTGCTAGATGAACGAACGTCTCTCCACATGCTCAGTGCTGAGAGATAAGTGTGTGTGAAAGCCGCCCTTCACCTAGCTTTTTGGGAACACAAAGTTTCTCTCCAGTTGCAAACTCCACTCCATACATATATATGCGGAGGTACTAGTTCCAACTCGGTTTTACAGTGAAAACTGCAGGAACTTCAAACCGGCACTAGGAAACACACTGAGAAACCAGAGTAAAAGTTTCTCCTGCAACCCGTTCCCTTTGTGCTAGATGAACGAACGTCTCTCCACATGCTCAGTTCTGAGAGATAAGTGTGTGTGAAAACCGTCCTTCACCTAGCTTGTTGGGAACACAAAGTTTCTCTTCAGTTGCAAACTCTACTCCATACATATATATGGGGAGGTACTAGCTCCAACTCTGTTTTACAGTGAAAACTGCAGGAACTTCAAACCGGCACTAGGAAACAGACTGAGAAACCAGAGTAAAAGTTTCCCCTGCACCCCGTTCTCTTTGTGCTAGATGAACGAACGTCTCTCCACATGCTCAGTGCTGAAGAGATAAGTGTGTGTGAAAGCCGTACTTCACCTAGCTTGTTGGGAACACAAAGTTTCTCTTCAGTTGCAAACTCCACTCCATAAATATATATGGGGAGGTACTAGCTCCAACTCGATTTTACAGTGAAAAATGCAGGAACTTCAAACCGGCACTAGGAAACAGACTGAGAAACCAGAGTAAAAGTTTCTCCTGCAACCCATTCCCTTTGTGCTAGATGAACGAACGTCTCTCCACATGCTCAGTTCTGAGAGATAAGTGTGTGTGAAAGCCGTCCTTCACCTTGCTTGTTGGGAACACAAAGTTTCTCTTCAGTTGCAAACTCCAGTCCATACATATATATGGTGATGTACTAACTCCAACTCGGTTTTACAGTGAAAACTGCAGGAACTTCAAACCGGCACTAGGAAACAGACTGAGAAAATAGAGTAAAAGTTTCTCCTGCAACCCGTTCCCTTTGTGCTAGATGAATGAACGTCTCTCCACATGCTCAATTCTGAGAGGTAAGTGTGTGTGAATGCCGTCCTTCACCTAGCTTGTTGGGAAAAAAAGTTTCTCCTCAGTTGCAAACTCCACTCCATACATATATATGGGGAGGTACTAGCTCCAACACTGTTTTACAGTGAAAACTGCAGGAAATTCAAACCGGCACTAGGAAACAGACTGAGAAACCAGAGTAAAAGTTTCTCCTGCAACCCGTTCCCTTTGTGCTAGATGAACGAACGTCTCTCCACATGCTCATTTCTGAGAGAAAAGTGTGTGTGAAAGCCGTCCTTCACCTAGCTTGTTGGGAACACAAAGTTTCTCTTAAGTTGCAAACTCCACTCCATACATATATATGGGGAGGTATTAGCTCCAACTCGGTTTTACAGTGAAAACTGCAGGAACTTCAAACCGGCACTAGGAAACAGACTGAGAAACCAGAGTAAAAGTTTCTCCTGCAAACCATTCCCTTTTTGCGAGATGAACGAACGTCTCCCAACATGCTCAGTTCTGAGAGATAAGTGTGTGTGAAAGCCGTCCTTCACCTAGCTTGTTGGGAACACAAAGTTTCTCTTCAGTTGCAAACTCCACTCAATACATATATATGGGGAGATACAAGCCCCAACTCGGTTTTACACTGAAAACTGCAGGAACTTCAAACCGGCACTAGGAAACAGAATGAGAAACAGAAGTAAAAGTTTCTCCTGCAACCCGTTCCCTTTGTGCTAGATGAATGAACGTCTCTCCACATGCTCAGTTCTGAGAGAAAATTGTGTGTGAAAGCCGTCCTTCACCTAGCTTGTTGGGAACACAAAGTTTCTCTTCAGTTGCAAACTCTACTCCATACATATATATGGGGAGGTACTAGCTCCAACTCGGTTTTACAGTGAAAACTGCAGGAACTTCAAACCGGCACTAGGAAACAGACTGAGAAACCAGAGTAAAAGTTTCTCCTGCAAACCGTTTCCTTTGTGTTAGATGAACGAACGTCTCTCCACATGCTCAGTGCTGAGAGATAAGTTTGTGTGAAAGCCGTCCTTCACCTAGCTTGTTGGGAACACAGTTTCTCTTTAGTTGCAACCTCCACTCCATACATATATATGGGAAGGTACTAGCTCCATCTCGGTTTTACTGTGAAAACTGCAGGAACTTCAAACCGGCACTAGGAAACAGACTGAGAATCCAGAGTAAATGTTACTCCTTCAACCCGTTCCCTTTGTGCTAGATGAACGAACGTCTCTCCACATGCTCAGTGCTGAGAGATAATTGTGTGTGAAAGCCGTCCTTCACCTAGCTTGTTGGGTGCACTAAGTTTCTCTTCAGTTGCAAACTCCAATCCATACATATATATATGTGGTGGTACTAGCTCCAAATCGGTTTTACACTGAAAACTGCAGGAACTTCATACCGGCACTAGGAAACAGACTGAGAAACCAGAGTAAAAGTTTCTCCTGCAACCCGTTCCATTTGTGCTAGATGAACGAACGTCTCTCCACATGCTCAGTGCTGAAAGTTAAGTGTGTGTGAAAGCCGTCCTTCACCTAGCTTGTTGGGAACACAAAGTTTCTCTTCAGTTGCAAACTCCACTCCATACATATATATGGGGAGGTACTAGCTCCAACTAGGTTTTACAGTGAAAACTGCAGGAACTTCAAACCGGCACTGGGAAACAGACTGAGGAACCAGAGTAAAAGTTTCTCCAGCAACCCGTTCCCTTTGTGCTAGATGAACGAACGTCTATCCACAAGCTCAGTGCTGAGAGATAATTGTGTGTGAAAGCCGTCCTACACCTAGCTTGTTGGGAACACAAAGATTCTCTTCAGTTGCAAACTCCACTCCATACATATATATGGGGAGGTACTAGCTCCAACTCGGTTTTACAGTGTAAACTGCAGGAACTTCAAACCGGCACTAGGAAACAGACTGAGAAACCAGAGTAAAAGTTTCCCCTGCAACCCGTTCCCTTTGTGCTAGATGAACGAACGTCTCTCCACATGCTAAGTTCTGAGAAATAAGTGTGTGTGAAAACCGTCCTTCACCTAGCTTGTTGGGAACACAAAGTTTCTCTTCAGTTGCCAACTCCACTCCATACATATATATGGGGAGTTACTAGCTCCAACTCGGTTTTACAGTGAAAACTGCAGGAAATTCAAACCGGCACTAGGAAACAGACTGAGAAACCAGAGTAAAAGTTTCTCCTGCAACCCGTTCCCTTTGTGCTAGATGAACGAACGTCTCTCCTCATGCTAAGTGCTGAGAGATAAGTGTGTGTGAAAGCCGTCCTACACCTAGCTTGTTGGGAACACAAAGTTTCTCTTCAGTTGCAAACTCCACTCCATACATATATATGGGGAGGTACAAGCTCCAACTCGGTTTTACAGTGAAAACTGCAGGAACTTCAAACCGGCACTAGGAAACAGACTGAGAAACCAGAGTAAAAGTTTCTCCTGCAACCCGTTCCCGTTGTGCTAGATGAACGAACGTCTCTCCACATGCTCAGTGCTGAGAGATAAGTGTGTGTGAAAGCCGTCCTTCACCTAGCTTTTTGGGAACACAAAGTTTCTCTCCAGTTGCAAACTCCACTCCATACATATATAGGGGGAGGTACTAGTTCCAACTCGGTTTTACAGTGAAAACTGCAGGAACTTCAAACCGGCACTAGGAAACACACTGAGAAACCAGAGTAAAAGTTTCTCCTGCAACCGGTTCCCTTTGTGCTAGATGAACGAACGTCTCTCCACATGCTCAGTTCTGAGAGATAAGTTTGTGTGAAAACCGTCCTTCACCTAGCTTGTTGGGAACACAAAGTTTCTCTTCAGTTGCAAACTCTACTCCATACATATATATGGGGTGGTACTAGCTCCAACTCTGATTTACAGTGAAAACTGCAGGAACTTCAAACCGGCACTAGGAAACAGACTGAGAAACCAGAGTAAAAGTTTCCCCTGCACCCCGTTCTCTTTGTGCTAGATGAACGAACGTCTCTCCACATGCTCAGTGCTGAAGAGATAAGTGTGTGTGAAAGCCGTCCTTCACCTAGCTTGTTGGGAACACAAAGTTTCTCTTCAGTTGCAGACTCCACTCCATACATATATATGGGAAGGTACTAGCTCCAACTCGGTTTTACAGTGAAAAGTGCAGGAACTTCAAACCGGCACTAGGAAACAGACTGAGAAACCAGAGTAAAAGTTTCCCCTGCAACCCGTTCCCTTTGTGCTAGATGAACGAACGTCTCTCCACATGCTCAGTTCTGAGAGATAAGTGTGTGTGAAAGCCGTCCTTCACCTAGCTTGTTGGGAACACAAAGTTTCTCTTCAGTTGCAAACTCCACTCCATACATATATATGGGGAGGTACTAGCTCCAACTCTGTTTTACAGTGAAAACTGTAGGAACTTCAAACCGGCACTAGGAAACAGACTGAGAAACCAGAGTAAAAGTTTCTCCTGCAACCCGTTCCCTTTGTGCTAGATGAACGAACGTCTCTCCACATGTTCAGTGCTGAGAGATAAGTGTGTGTGAAAGCCGTCCTTCAGTTGCAAACTCCAATCCATACATATATATGGGGAGGTACTAGCTCCAACTCGGTTTTACTGTGAAAACTGCAGGAACTTCAAACCGGCACTAGGAAACAGACTGAGAAACCAGAGTAAAAGTTTCTCCTGCAACCCGTTACCTTTGTGCTAGATGAATGAACGTCTCTCCACATGCTCAATTCTGAGAGATAAGTGTGTGTGAAAGCCATCCTTCACATAGATTGTTGGGAACACAAAGTTTCTCTTCAGTTGCAAACTCCACTCCATACATATATATGGGGAGGTACTAGCTCCAACTCGGTTTTACAGTGAAAACTGCAGGAACTTCAAACCGGCACTAGGAAACAGACTGAGAAACCAGAGTAAAAGTTTCTCCTGCAACACGTTCCCTTTGTGCTAGTTGAACGAACGTCTCTCCACATGCTCAGTTCTGAGAGATAAGTGTGTGTGAAAGCCGTCCTTCACCTAGCTTGTTGGGAACACAAAGTTTCTCTTCAGTTGCAAACTCCACTCCATACATATATATGGGGAGGTACTAGCTTCAACTCGGTTTTACACTGAAAACTGCAGGAACTTCAAACCGGCACTAGGAAACAGACTGAGAAACCAGAGTAAAAGTTTCTCCTGCAACCCGTTCCCCTTGTGCTAGATGAACGAACGTCTCTCCACATGCTCAGTGCTGAGAGATAAGTGAGTGTGAAAGCCGTCCTTCACATAGCTTGTTGGGAACACAAAGTTTCTCTTCAGTTGCAAACTCCACTCCATACATATATATGGGGAGGTACTAGCTCCAACTCAGTTTTACAGTGAAAACTGCAGGAACTTCAAACCGGCACTAGGAAACAGACTGAGAAACCAGAGTAAAAGTTTCTCCTGCAAACCGTTCCCTTTGTGCTAGATGAACGAACGTCTCTCCACATGCTCAGTGCTGAGAGATAAGTGTGTGTGAAAGCCGTCCTTCACCTAGCTTGTTGGGAACACAAAGTTTCTCTTCAATTGCAAACTCCACTCCATACATATATATGGGGAGGTACTAGCTCCAACTCAGTTTTACAGTGAAAACTGCAGGAACTTCA
Source organism: Camelus bactrianus (assembly GCF_048773025.1). NCBI lineage: Eukaryota > Metazoa > Chordata > Mammalia > Artiodactyla > Camelidae > Camelus > Camelus bactrianus. The sequence goes on from NC_133566.1 coordinate 5,240,729, forward strand.
AACCGGCACTAGGAAACAGACTGAGAAACCAGAGTAAAAGTTTCTCCTGCAACCCGTTCCCTTTGTGCTAGATGAACGAACGTGTCTCCACATGCTCAGTGCTGAGACATAAGTGTGTGTGAAAGCCGTCCTTCACCTAGCTTGTTGGGAACACAAAGTTTCTCTTCAATTGCAAACTCCACTCCATACATATATATGGGGAGGTACTAGCTCCAACTCAGTTTTACAGTGAAAACTGCAGGAACTTCAAACCGGCACTAGGAAACAGACTGAGAAACCAGAGTTAAAGTTTCTCCTGCAACCCGTTCCCTTTGTGCTAGATGAACGAACGTCTCTCCACATGCTAAGTTCTGAGAGATAAGTGTGTGTGAAAACCGTCCTTCACCTAGCTTGTTGGGAACACAAAGTTTCTCTTCAGTTGCCAACTCCACTCCATACATATATATGGGGAGTTACTAGCTCCAACTCGGTTTTACAGTGAAAACTGCAGGAAATACAAACCGGCACTAGGAAACAGACTGAGAAACCAGAGTAAAAGTTTCTCCTGCAACCCGTTCCCTTTGTGCTAGATGAACGAACGTCTCTCCTCATGCTCAGTGCTGAGAGATAAGTGTGTGTGAAAGCCGTCCTTCACCTAGCTTGTTGGGAACACAAAGTTTCTCTTCAGTTGCAAACTCCACTCCATACATATATATGGGGAGGTACTAGCTCCAACTCGGTTTTACAGTGAAAACTGCAGGAAATTCAAACCGGCACTAGGAAACAGACTGAGAAACCAGAGTAAAAGTTTCTCCTGCAACCCGTTCCCGTTGTGCTAGATGAACGAACGTCTCTCCACATGCTCAGTGCTGAGAGATAAGTGTGTGTGAAAGCCGTCCTTCACCTAGCTTTTTGGGAACACAAAGTTTCTCTCCAGTTGCAAACTCCACTCCATACATATATATGGGGAGGTACTAGTTCCAACTCGGTTTTACAGTGAAAACTGCAGGAACTTCAAACCGGCACTAGGAAACAGACTGAGAAACCAGAGTAAAAGTTTCTCCTGCAACCCGTTCCCTTTGTGCTAGATGAACGAACGTCTCTCCACATGCTCAGTTCTGAGAGATAAGTGTGTGTGAAAACCGTCCTTCACCTAGCTTGTTGGGAACACAAAGTTTCTCTTCAGTTGCAAACTCCACTCCATACATATATATGGGGAGGTACTAGCTCCAACTCGGTTTTACAGTGAAAACTGCAGGAACTTCAAACCGGCACTAGGAAACAGACTGAGAAACCAGAGTAAAAGTTTCCCCTGCACCCCGTTCTCTTTGTGCTAGATGAACGAACGTCTCTCCACATGCTCAGTGCTGAAGAGATAAGTGTGTGTGAAAGCCGTCCTTCACCTAGCTTGTTGGGAACACAAAGTTTCTCTTCAGTTGCAAACTCTACTCCATACATATATATGGGGAGGTACTAGCTCCAACTCGGTTTTACAGTGAAAAGTGCAGGAACTTCAAACCGGCACTAGGAAACAGACTGAGAAACCAGAGTAAAAGTTTCTCCTGCAACCCGTTCCCGTTGTGCTAGATGAACGAACGTCTCTCCACATGCTCAGTGCTGAGAGATAAGTGTGTGTGAAAGCCGTCATTCACCTAGCTTTTTGGGAACACAAAGTTTCTCTCCAGTTGCAAACTCCACTCCATACATATATATGGGGAGGTACTAGTTCCAACTCGGTTTTACAGTGAAAACTGCAGGAACTTCAAACCGGCACTAGGAAACAGACTGAGAAACCAGAGTAAAAGTTTCTCCTGCAACCCGTTCCCTTTGTGCTAGATGAACGAACGTCTCTCCACATGCTCAGTTCTGAGAGATAAGTGTGTGTGAAAGCCGTCCTTCAGTTGCAAATTCCAATCCTTACATATATATGGGGAGGTACTAGCTCCAACCCTGTTTTACAGTGAAAACTGCAGGAACTTCAAACCGGCACTAGGAAACAGACTGAGAAACCAGAGTAAAAGTTTCCCCTGCACCCCGTTCTCTTTGTGCTAGATGAACGAACGCCTCTCCACATGCTCAGTGCTGAAGTGATAAGTGTGTGTGAAAGCCGTCCTTCACCTAGCTTGTTGGAAACACAAAGTTTCTCTTCAGTTGCAAACTCCACTCCATACATATATATGGGGAAGTACTAGCTCCAACTCGGTTTTACAGTGAAACTGCAGGAACTTCAAACCGGCACTAGGAAACAGACTGAGAAACCAGAGTAAAAGTTTCTCCTGCAACCCGTTCCCTTTTTGCTAGATGAATGAACGTCTCTCCACATGCTCAATTCTGAGAGATAAGTGTGTGTGAAAGCCGTCCTTCACCTAGATTTTTGGGAACACAAAGATTCTCTTCAGTTGCAAACTCCACTCCATACATATATATGGGGAGGTACTAGCTCCAACTCGGTTTTACAGTGAAAACTGCAGGAACTTCAAACCGGCACTAGGAAACACACTGAGAAACCAGAGTAAAAGTTTCTCCTGCAACCCGTTCCCTTTGTGCTAGTTGAACGAACGTCTCTTCACATGCTCAGTTCTGAGAGATAAGTGTGTGTGAAAGCCGTCCTTCACCTAGCTTGTTGGGAACACAAAGTTTCTCTTCAGTTGCAAACTCCACTCCATACATATATATGGGGAGGTACTAGCTCCAACTCGGTTTTACACTGAAAACTGCAGGAACTTCAAACCGGCACTAGGAAACAGACTGAGAAACCAGAGTAAAAGTTTCTCCTGCAACCCGTTCCCCTTGTGCTAGATGAACGAACGTCTCTCCACATGCTCAGTGCTGAGAGATAAGTGAGTGTGAAAGCCGTCCTTCACCTAGCTTGTTGGGAACACAAAGTTTCTCTTCAGTTGCAAACTCCACTCCATACATATATATGGGGAGGTACTAGCTCCAACTCGGTTTTACAGTGAAAACTGCAGGAACTTCAAACCGGCACTAGGAAACAGACTGAGAAACCAGAGTAAAAGTTTCTCCTGCAACCCGTTCCCTTTGTGCTAGATGAACGAACGTCTCTCCACATGCTCAGTGCTGAGAGATAAGTGTGTGTGAAAGCCGTCCTTCACCTAGCTTGTTGGGAACACAAAGTTTCTCTTCAATTGCAAACTCCACTCCATACATATATATGGGGAGGTACTAGCTCCAACTCAGTTTTACAGTGAAAACTGCAGGAACTTCAAACCGGCACTAGGAAACCAACTGAGAAACCAGAGTAAAAGTTTCTCCTGCAACCCGTTCCCTTTGTGCTAGATGAACGAACGTCTCTCCACATGCTCAGTGCTGAGAGATAAGTGTGTGTGAAAGCCGTCCTTCACCTAGCTTGTTGGGAACACAAAGTTTCTCTTCAATTGCAAACTCCACTCCATACATATATATGGGGAGGTACTAGCTCCAACTCAGTTTTACAGTGAAAACTGCATTAACTTCAAACCGGCACTAGGAAACAGACTGAGAAACCAGAGGAAAAGTTTCTCCTGCAACCCGTTCCATTTGTGCTAGATGAACGAACGTCTCTCCACATGTTCAGGTCTGAGAGATAAGTGTGTGTGAAAGCCGTCCTTCACCTAGCTTGTTGGGAACACAAAGTTTCTCTTCAGTTGCGAAATCCACTCCATACATACATATGGGGAGGTACTAGCTCCAACACAGTTTTAGAGTGAAAACTGCAGGAACTTCAAACCGGCACTAGGAAACAGACTGAGAAACCAGAGTAAAAGTTTCTCCTGCAAACCGTTCCATTTGTGCTAGATGAACGAACGTCTCTCCACATGCTCAGTGCTGAGAGATAAGTGTGTGTGAAAGCCGTCCTTCACCTAGCTTGTTGGGAACACAAAGTTTCTCTTCAGTTGCAAACTCCACTCCATACATATATATGGGGAGGTACTAGCTCCAACTCGGTTTTACAGTGAAAACTGCAGGAACTTCAAACCGGCACTAGGAAACAGACTGAGAAACCAGAGTAAAAGTTTCTCCTGCAACCCGTTCCCTTTGTGCTAGATGAACGAACGTCTCTCCACATGCTAAGTTCTGAGAGATAAGTGTGTGTGAAAACCGTCCTTCACCTAGCTTGTTGGGAACACAAATTTTCTCTTCAGTTGCCAACTCCACTCCATACATATATATGGGGAGGTAAAAGCTCCAACTCGGTTTTACAGTGAAAACTGCAGGAAATTCAAACCGGCACTAGGAAACAGACTGAGAAACCAGAGTAAAAGTTTCTCCTGCAACCCGTTCCCTTTGTGCTAGATGAACGAACGTCTCTCCTCATGTTCAGTGCTGAGAGATAAGTGTGTGTGAAAGCCGTCCTTCACCTAGCTTGTTGGGAACACAAAGTTTCTCTTCAGTTGCAAACTCCACTCCATACATATATATGGGGAGGTACAAGCTCCAACTCGGTTTTATAGTGAAAACTGCAGGAACTTCAAACCGGGACTAGGAAACAGACTGAGAAACCAGAGTAAAAGTTTCTCCTGCAACCCGTTCCCGTTGTGCTAGATGAACGAACGTCTCTCCACATGCTCAGTGCTGAGAGATATGTGTGTGTGAAAGCCGTCCTTCACCTAGCTTTTTGGGAACACAAAGTTTCTCTCCAGTTGCAAACTCCACTCCATACATATATATGGGGAGGTACTAGTTCCAACTCGGTTTTACAGTGAAAACTGCAGGAACTTCAAACCGGGACTAGGAAACAGACTGAGAAACCAGAGTAAAAGTTTCTCCTGCAACCCGTTCCCTTTGTGCTAGATGAACGAACGTCTCTCCACATGCTCAGTTCTGAGAGATAAGTGTGTGTGAAAACCGTCCTTCACCTAGCTTGTTGGGAACACAAAGTTTCTCTTCAGTTGCAAACTCAATTCCATACATATATATGGGGAGGTACTAGCTCCAACTCTGTTTTACAGTGAAAACTGCAGGAACTTCAAACCGGCACTAGGAAACAGACTGAGAAACCAGAGTAAAAGTTTCCCCTGCACCCCGTTCTCTTTGTGCTAGATGAACGAACGTCTCTCCACATGCTCAGTGCTGAAGAGATAAGTGTGTGTGAAAGCCGTCCTTCACCTAGCTTGTTGGGAACACAAAGTTTCTCTTCAGTTGCAAACTCCACTCCATACATATATATGGGGAGGTACTAGCTCCAACTCGGTTTTACAGTGAAAAGTGCAGGAACTTCAAACCGGCACTAGGAAACAGACTGAGAAACCAGAGTAAAAGTTTCTCCTGCAACCCGTTCCCTTTGTGCTAGATGAACGAACGTCTCTCCACATGCTCAGTTCTGAGAGATAAGTGTGTGTGAAAGCCGTCCTTCACCTAGATTGTTGGGAACACAAAGTTTCTCTTCAGTTGCAAACTCCACTCCATACATATATATGGGGTGGTACTAGCTCCAACTCTGTTTTACAGTGAAAACTGTAGGAACTTCAAACCGGCACTAGGAAACAGACTGAGAAACCAGAGTAAAAGTTTCTCCTGCAACCAGTTCCCTTTGTGCTAGATGAAAGAACGTCTCTCCACATGCTCAGTGCTGAGAGATAAGTGTGTGTGAAAGCCGTCCTTCAGTTGCAAACTCCAATCCATACATATATATGGGGAGGTACTAGCTCCAATTCGGTTTTACTGTGAAAACTGCAGGAACTTCAAACCGGCACTAGGAAACAGACTGAGAAACCAGAGTAAATGTTTCTCCTGCAACCCGTTCCCTTTTTGCTAGATGAACGAACGTCTCTCCACATGCTCAGTGCTGAGAGATAAGTGTGTGTGAAAGCCGTCCTTCACCTATCTTGTTGGGAACACAAAGTTTCTCTTCAGTTGCAAACTCCACTCCATTCATATATATGGGGAGGTACTAGCTCCAACTCGGTTTTACAGTGAAAACTGCAGGAACTTCAAACCGGCACTAGGAAACAGACTGAGAAACCAGAGTAAAAGTTTCTCCCGCAACCCGTTCCCTTTTTGCTAGATGAATGAACGTCTCTCCACATGCTCAATTCTGAGAGATAAGTGTGTGTGAAAGCCGTCCTTCACCTAGATTGTAGGGAACACAAAGTTTCTCTTCAGTTGCAAACTCCACTCCATACATATATATGGGGTGGTACTAGCTCCAACTCGGTTTTACAGTGAAAACTGCAGGAACTTCAAACCGGCACTAGGAAACAGACTGAGAAACCAGAGTAAAAGTTTCTCCTGCAACCCGTTCCCCTTGTGCTAGATGAACGAACGTCTCTCCACATGCTCAGTGCTGAGAGATAAGTGAGTGTGAAAGCCGTCCTTCACCTAGCTTGTTGGGAACACAAAGTTTCTCTTCAGTTGCAAACTCCACTCCATACATATATATGGGGAGGTACTAGCTCCAACTCGGTTTTACAGTGAAAACTGCAGGAACTTCAAACCGGCACTCGGAAACAGACTGAGAAACCAGAGTAAAAGTTTCTCCTGCAACCCGTTCCTTTTGTGCTAGATGAACGAACGTCTCTCCACATGCTCAGTGCTAAGAGATAATTGTGTGTGAACGCCATCCTTCACCTAGCTTGTTGGGAACACAAAGTTTCTCTTCAATTGCAAACTCCACTCCATACATATATATGGGGAGGTACTAGCTCCAACTCAGTTTTACAGTGAAAACTGCAGGAACTTCAAACCGGCACTAGGAAACAGACTGAGAAACCAGAGTAAAAGTTACTCCTGCAACCCGTTCCCTTTGTGCTAGATGATCGAATGTCTCTCCACATGCTCAGTGCTGAGAGATAAGTGTGTGTGAAAGCCGTCCTTCACCTAGCTTGTTGGGAACACAAAGTTTCTCTTCAATTGCAAACTCCACTCCATAAATATATATATGGGGAGGTACTAGCTCCAACTCAATTTTACAGTGAAAACTGCAGGAACTTCAAACCGGCACTAGGAAACAGACTGAGAAACCAGAGGAAAAGTTTCTCCTGCAACCGGTTCCCTTTGTGCTAGATGAACGAACGTCTCTCCACAGGCTAAGTTCTGAGAGATAAGTGTGTGTGAAAGCCGTCCTTCACCTAGCTTGTTGGGAACACAAAGTTTCTCTTCAGTTGCCAACTCCACTCCATACATATATATGGGGAGTTACTAGCTCCAACTCGGTTTTACAGTGAAAACTGCAGGAAATTCAAACCGGCACTAGGAAACATACTGAGAAACCAGAGTAAAAGTTTCTCCTGCAACCCGTTCCCTTTGTGCTAGATGAACGAACGTCTCTCCTCATGCTCAGTGCTGAGAGATAAGTGTGTGTGAAAGACGTCCTTAACCTAGCTTGTTGGGAACACAAAGTTTCTCTTCAGTTGCAAACTCCACTCCATACATATATATGGGGAGGTACAAGCTCCAACTCGGTTTTACAGTGAAAACTGCAGGAACTTCAAACCGGCACTAGGAAACAGACTGAAAAACCAGAGTAAAAGTTTCTCCTGCAACCCGTTCCCGTTGTGCTAGATGAACGAACGTCTCTCCACATGCTCAGTGCTGAGAGATAAGTGTGTGTGAAAGCCGTCCTTCACCTAGTTTTTTGGGAACACAAAGTTTCTCTCCTGTTGCAAACTCCACTCCATACATATATATGGGGAGGTACTAGTTCCAACTCGGTTTTACAGTGAAAACTGCAGGAACTTCAAACCGGCACTAGGAAACACACTGAGAAACCAGAGTAAAAGTTTCTCCTGCAACCCGTTCCCTTTGTGCTAGATGAACGAACGTCTCTCCACATGCTCAGATCTGAGAGATAAGTGTGTGTGAAAACCGTCCTTCACCTAGCTTGTTGGGAACACAAAGTTTCTCTTCAGTTGCAAACTCCACTCCATACATATATATGGGGAGGTACTAGCTCCAACTCTGTTTTACAGTGAAAACTGCAGGAACTTCAAACCGGCACTAGGAAACAGACTGAGAAACCAGAGTAAAAGTTTCCCCTGCACCCCGTTCTCTTTGTGCTAGATGAACGAACGTCTCTCCACATGCTCAGTGCTGAAGAGATAAGTGTGTGTGAAAGCCGTCCTTCACCTAGCTTGTTGGGAACACAAAGTTTCTCTTCAGTTGCAAACTCCACTCCATACATATATATGGGGAGGTACTAGCTCCAACTCGGTTTTACAGTGAAAAGTGCAGGAACTTCAAAACGGCACTAGGAAACAGACTGAGAAACCAGAGTAAAAGTTTCTCCTGCAACCCGTTCCCTTTGTGCTAGATGAACGAACGTCTCTCCACATGCTCAGTTCTGAGAGATAAGTGTGTGTGAAAGCCGTCCTTCACCTTGATTGTTGGGAACACAAAGTTTCTCTTCAGTTGCAAACTCCAATCCATACATATATATGGGGAGGTACTAGCTCCAACTCTGTTTTACAGTGAAAACTGTAGGAACTTCAAACCGGCACTAGGAAACAGACTGAGAAACCAGAGTAAAAGTTTCTCCTGCAACCCGTTCCCTTTGTGCTAGATGAACGAACGTCTCTCCACATGCTCAGTCCTGAGAGATAAGTGTGTGTGAAAGCCGTCCTTCAGTTGCAAACTCCAATCCATACATATATATGGGGAGGTACTAGCTCCAAATCGGTTTTACTGTGAAAACTGCAGGAACTTAAAACCGGCACTAGGAAACAGACTGAGAAACCAGAGTAAATGTTTCTCCTGCAAACCGTTCCCTTTGTGCTAGATGAAAGAACGTCTCTCCACATGCTCAGTGCTGAGAGATAAGTGTGTGTTAAAGCCGTCCTTCACCTAGCTTGTTGGGAACACAAAGTTTCTCTTCAGTTGCAAACTCCACTCCATACATATATATGGGGAGGTACTAGCTCCAACTCGGTTTTACAGTGAAAACTGCAGGAACTTCAAACCGGCACTAGGAAACAGACTGTGAATCCAGAGTAAAAGTTTCCCCTGCAAACCGTTCCCTTTTTGCTAGATGAATGAAAGTCTCTCCACATGCTCAATTCTGAGAGATAAGTGTGTGTGAAAGCCGTCCTTCACCTAGCTGGTTGGGAACACAAAGTTTCTCTTCAGTTGCAAACTCCACTCCATACATATATATGGGGAGGTACTAGCTCCAACTCGGTTTTACAGTGAAAACTGCAGGAACTTCAAACCGGCACTAGGAAACAGACTGAGAAACCAGAGTAAAAGTTTCTCCTGAAAACCGTTCCCTTTGTGCTAGATGAACGAACGTCTCTACACATGCTCAGTTCTGAGAGATAAGTGTGTGTGAAAGCCGTCCTTCACCTAGCTTGTTGGGAACACAAAGTTTCTCTTCACTTGCAAACTCCACTCCATATATATATATGGGGACATACTAGCTCCAAATCTCTTTTACAGTGAAAACTGCAGGAACTTCAAACCGGCACTAGGAAACAGACTGAGAAACCAGAGTAAAAGTTTCTCCTGCAACCCGTTCCCGTTGTGCTAGATGAACGAACGTCTCTCCACATGCTCAGTGCTGAGAGATAAGTGTGTGTGAAAGCCGTCCTTCACCTAGCTTGTTGGGAACACAAAGTTTCTCTTCAATTGCAAACTCCACTCCATACATATATATGGGGAGGTACTAGCTCCAACTCAGTTTTACAGTGAAAACTGCAGGAACTTCAAACCGGCACTAGGAAACAGACTGAGAAACCAGAGTAAAAGTATCTCCTGCAACACGTTCCCTTTGTGCTAGATGAACGAATGTCTCTCCACATGCTCAGTGCTGAGAGATAAGTGTGTGTGAAAGCCGTCCTTAACCTAGCTTGTTGGGAACACAAAGTTTCTCTTCAATTGCAAACTCCACTCCATACATATATATGGGGAGGTACTAGCTCCAACTCAGTTTTACAGTGAAAACTGCAGGAACTTCAAACCGGCACTAGGAAACAGACTGAGAAACCAGAGTAAAAGTTTCTCCTGCAACCCGTTCCCTTTGTGCTAGATGAACGAACGTCTCTCCACATGCTAAGTTCTGAGAGATAAGTGGGTGTGAAAACCGTCCTTCACCAAACTTGTTGGGAACACAAAGTTTCTCTTCAGTTGCCAACTCCACTCCATACATATATATGGGGAGTTACTAGCTCCAACTCGGTTTTACAGTGAAAACTGCAGGAAATTCAAACCGGCACTAGGAAACATACTGAGAAACCAGAGTAAAATTTCTCCTGCAACCCGTTTCCTTTGTGCTAGATGAACGAACGTCTCTCCTCATGCTCAGTGCTGAGAGATAAGTGTGTGTGAAACCCGTCCTTCACCTAGCTTGTTGGGAACACAAAGTTTCTCTTCAGTTGCAAACTCCACTCCATACATATATATGGGGAGGTTCAAGCTCCAACTCGGTTTTACAGTGAAAACTGCAGGAACTTCAAACCGGCACTAGGAAACAGACTGAGAAACCAGAGTAAAAGTTTCTCCTGCAACACGTTCCCGTTGTGCTAGATGAACGAACGTCTCTTCACATGCTCAGTGCTGAGAGATAAGTGTGTGTGAAAGCCGTCCTTCACCTAGCTTTTTGGGAACACAAAGTTTCTCTCCAGTTTCAAACTCCACTCCATACATATATATGGGGAGGTACTAGTTCCAAATCGGTTTTACAGTGAAAACTGCAGGAACTTCAAACCGGCACTAGGAAACAGACTGAGAAACCAGAGTAAAAGTTTTTCCTGCAACCCGTTCCCTTTGTGCTAGATGAACGAACGTCTCTCCACATGCTCAGTTCTGAGAGATAAGTGTGTGTGAAAACCGTCCTTCACCTAGCTTGTTGGGAACACAAAGTTTCTCTTCAGTTGCAAACTCCACTCCATACATATATATGGGGAGGTACTAGCTCCAACTCGGTTTTACAGTGAAAACTGCAGGAACTTCAAACCGGCACTAGGAAACAGACTGAGAAACCAGAGTAAAAGTTTCTACTGCAACCCGTTCCCTTTGTGCTAGATGAACGAACGTCTCTCCACATGCTCAGTTCTGAGAGATAAGAGTGTGTGAAAGCCGTCCTTCACCTAGATTGTTGGGAACACAAAGTTTCTCTTCTGTTGCAAACTCCACTCCATACATATATATGGGGAGGTACTAGCTCCAACTCTGTTTTACAGTGAAAACTGTAGGAACTTCAAACCGGCACTAGGAAACAGACTGAGAAACCAGAGTAAAAGTTTCTCCTGCAACCCGTTCCCTTTGTGCTAGATGAACGAACGTCTCTCCACATGCTCAGTGCTGAGAGATAAGTGTGTGTTAAAGCCGTCCTTCACCTCGCTTGTTGGGAACACAAAGTTTCTCTTCAGTTGCAAACCCCACTCCATACATATATATGGGGAGGTACTAGCTCCAACTCGGTTTTACAGTGAAAACTGCAGGAACTTCAAACCGGCACTAGGAAACAGACTGAGAAACCAGAGTAAAAGTTTCTCCTGCAACCCGTTCCCTTGTTGCTAGATGAATGAACGTCTCTCCACATGCTCAATTCTGAGAGATAATTGTGTGTGAAAGCCGTCCTTCACCTAGATTGTTGGGAACACAAATTTTCTCTTCAGTTGCAAACTCCACTCCATACATATATATGGGGAGGTACTAGCTCCAACTCTGTTTTACAGTGAAAACTGCAGGAACTTCAAACTGGCACTAGGAAACAGACTGAGAAACCAGAGTAAAAGTTTCTCCTGCAACCCGTTCCCTTTGTGCTAGATGAACGAACGTCTCTCCACATGTTCAGGTCTGAGAGATTATTGTGTGTGAAAGCCGTCCTTCACCTAGCTTGTTGGGAACACAAAGTTTCTCTTCACTTGCAAACTCCAATCCATACATATATATGGGGAGGTACTAGTTCCAACTCGGTTTTACAGTGAAAACTGCAGGAACTTCAAACCGGCATTATGAAACAGACTGAAAAACCAGAGTAAAAGTTTCTCCTGCCACCCGTTCCCTTTGTGCTAAATGAACGAACGTCTCTCCACATGCTCAGTTCTGAGAGATAAGTGTGTGTGAAATCCGTCCTTCAGCTAGCTTGTTGGGAACACAAAGTTTCTCCTCAGTTGCCAACTCCACTCCATACATATATATGGGGAGGTACAAGCTCCAACTCTGTTTTACAGTGAAAACTGCAGGAACTTCAAACCGGCACTAGGAAACAGACTGAGAAACCAGAGTAAAATTTTCTCCTGCAAACCGTTCCCTTTGTGCTAGATGAACGAACGTCTCTCCACATGCTCAGTTCTGAGAGATAAGTGTGTGTGAAAGCCGTCCTTCACCTAGCTTGTTGGGAACACAAAGTTTCTCTTCAGTTGCAAACTCCAATCCATACATATATATGGGGAGGTAAAAGCTCCAACTCGGTTTTACAGTGAAAACTGCAGGAACTTCAAACCGGAACTAGGAAACAGACTGAGAAACCAGAGTAAAAGTTTCCCTGCAACCCATTCCCTTTTTGCTAGATGAACGAACGTCTCTCCACATGCTCAGTGCTGAGAGATATGTGTGTGTGAAAGCCGTCCTTCACCTAGCTTGTTGGGAACACAAAGTTTCTCTTCAGTTGCAAACTCCACTCCATACATATATATGGGGAGGTACTAGCTCCAACTCTGTTTTACAGTGAAAACTGCAGGAAATTCAACCCGGCACTAGGAAACAGACTGAGAAATCAGAGTAAAATTTCTCCTGCAACCCGTTCCCTTTGTGCTAGATGAACGAACGTCTCTCCACATGCTCAGTGCTGAGAGATAAGTTTGTGTGAAGCCGTCCTTCACCTAGCTTGTTGGGAACACAAAGTTTCTCTTCAGTTGCAAACTCCACTCCCTACATATATATGGGGATGTACAAGCTCCAACTCTGTTTTACAGTGAAAACTGCAGGAACTTCAAACCGGCACTACGAAATAGACTGAGAAACCAGAGTAAAAGTTTCCCTGCAAACCATTCCCTTTGTGCTAGATGAACGAACGTCTCTCAACATGCTCAGTGCTGAGAGATATGTGTGTGTGAAATCCGTCCTTCACCTAGCTGGTTGGGAACACAAAGTTTCTCTTCAGTTGCAAACTCCACTCCATACATATATATGGGGAGGTACTAGCTCCAACTCTGTTTTACAGTGAAAACTGCAGGAACTTCAACCCGGCACTAGGAAACAGACTGGGAAATCAGAGTAAAAGTTTCTCCTGCAACCCGTTCCCTTTGTGCTAGATGAACGAAAGTCTCTCCACATGCTCAGTGCTGAGAGATAAGTGTGTGTGAAAGCCGTCCTTCACCTAGCTTGTTGGGAACACAAAGTTTCTCTTCAGTTGCAAACTCCACTCCATACATATATATGGGGAGGTACTAGCTCCAACTCGGTTTTACAGTGAAAACTGCAGGAACTTCAAACCGGCACTAGGAAACAGACTGAGAAACCAGAGTAATAGTTTCTCCTGAAAACCGTTCCCTTTGTGCTAGATGAACGAACGTCTCTCCACATGCTCAGTGCTGAGAGATAAGTGTGTGTGAAAGGCGTCCTTCACCTAGCTGGTTGGGAACACAAAGTTTCTCTTCATTTGCAAACTCCATTCCTTACATATATATGGGGAGATACAAGCTCCAACTGTGTTTTACAGTGAAAACTGCAGGAACTTCAAACCGGCACTAGGAAACAGACTGAGAAACCAGAGTAATAGTTTCTCCTGCAACCCGTTCCTTTGTGGTAGATGAACGAACGTCTCTCCACATGTTCAGGTCTGAGAAATAATTGTGTGTGAAGCCGTCCTTAACCTAGCTTGTTGGGAACACAAAGTTTCTCTTCAGTTGCAAACTCCACTCCATACATATATATGGGGAGGTACTAGCTCCAACTCGCTTTTACAGTGAAAACTGCAGGAATTTCAAACCGGCACTATGAAACAGACTGCGAAAACAGAGTAAATGTTTCTCCTGCAACCCGTTCCCTTTGTGCTAAATGAACGAACGACTCTCCACATGCTCAGTTCTGAGAGATAAGTGTGTGAGAAAGACGTCCTTCACCTAGCTTGTTGGGAACACAAAGTTTCTCTTCAGTTGCCAACTCCAATCCATACATATATATATGGGGTGGTACTAGCTCCAACTCGGTTTTACAGTGAAAACTGCAGGAACTTCAAACCGGCACTAGGAAACAGACTGAGAAACCAGAGTAAAAGTTTCTCCTGCAACCCGTTCCATTGTGCTAGATGAACGAACGACTCTCCACATGCTCAGTTCTGAGAGATAATTGTGTGTGAAAGCCGTCATTCACCTAGCTTGTTGGGAACACAAAGTTTCTCTTCAGTTGCAAACTCCACTCCATACATATATATGGGGAGGTACTAGCTCCAACTCGGTTTTACAGTGAAAACTGCAGGAACTTCAAACCGGCACTAAGAAGTAGACTGAGAAACCAGAGTAAAAGTTTCTCCTGCAACCCATTCCCTTTTTGCTAGATGAACGAATTTCTCTCCACATGCTCAGTTCTGAGAGATAAGTGTGTGTGAAAACCGTCCTTCACCTAGCTTGTTGGGAACACAAAGTTTCTCTTCAGTTGCAAACTCCACTCCATACATATATATGGGGAGGTACAAGCTCCAACTCGGTTTTACAGTGAAAACTGCAGGAACTTCAAACCGGCACTAGGAAACAGACTGAGAAACCAGAGTAAAAGTTTCTCCTGCAACCCGTTCCCGTTGTGCTAGATGAACGAACGTCTCTCCACATGCTCAGTGCTGAGAGATAAGTGTGTGTGAAAGCCGTCCTTCACCTAGCTTTTTGGGAACACAAAGTTTCTCTCCAGTTGCAAACTCCACTCCATACATATATATGGGGAGGTACTAGTTCCAACTCGGTTTTACAGTGAAAACTGCAGGAACTTCAAACCGGCACTAGGAAACAGACTGAGAAACCAGAGTAAAAGTTTTTCCTGCAACCCGTTCCCTTTGTGCTAGATGAACGAACGTCTCTCCACATGCTCAGTGCTAAGAGATAAGTGTGTGTGAAAGCCGTCCTTCACCTAGCTTGTTGGGAACACAAAGTTTCTCTTCAATTGCAAACTCCACTCCATACATATATATGGGGAGGTACTAGCTCCAACTCAGTTTTACAGTGAAAACTGCAGGAACTTCAAACCGGCACTAGGAAACAGACTGAGAAACCAGAGTAAAAGTTTCTCCTGCAACCCGTTCCCTTTGGGCTAGATGAACGAATGTCTCTCCACATGCTCAGTGCTGAGAGATAAGTGTGTGTGAAAGCCGTCCTTCACCTAGCTTGTTGGGAACACAAAGTTCTCTTCAATTGCAAACTCCAATCCATACATATATATGGGGAGGTACTAGCTCCAACTCAGTTTTACAGTGAAAACTGCAGGAACTTCAAACCGGCACTAGGAAACAAACTGAGAAACCAGAGGAAAAGTTTCTCCTGCAACCCGTTCCCTTTGTGCTAGATGAACGAACGTCTCTCCACATGCTAAGTTCTGAGAGATAAGTGTGTGTGAAAACCGTCCTTCACCAAGCTTGTTGGGAACACAAAGTTTCTCTTCATTTGCCAACTCCACTCCATACATATATATGGGGAGTTACTAGCTCCAACTCTGTTTTACAGTGAAAACTGAAGGAAATTCAAACCGGCACTAGGAAACATACTGAGAAACCAGAGTAAAAGTTTCTCCTGCAAACCGTTCCCTTTTTGCTAGATGAACGAACGTCTCTCTTCATGCTCAGTGCTGAGAGATAAGTGTGTGTGAAAGCCGTCCTTCACCTAGCTTGTTGGGAACACAAAGTTTCTCTTCAGTTGCAAACTCCACTCCATACATATATATGGGGAGGTACAAGCTCCAACTCGGTTTTACAGTGAAAACTGCAGGAACTTCAAACCGGCACTAGGAAACAGACTGAGAAACCAGAGTAAAAGTTTCTCCTGCAACCCGTTCCCGTTGTGATAGATGAATGAACGTCTCTCCACATGCTCAGTGCTGAGAGATAAGTGTGTGTGAAAGCCGTCCTTCACCTAGCTTTTTGGGAACACAAAGTTTCTCTCCAGTTGCAAACTCCACTCCATACATATATATGGGGAGGTACTAGTTCCAACTCGGTTTTACAGTGAAAACTGCAGGAACTTCAAACCGGCACTAGGAAACAGACTGAGAAACCAGAGTAAAAGTTTCTCCTGCAACCCGTTCCCTTTGTGCTAGATGAACGAACGTCTCTCCACATGCTCAGTTCTGAGAGATAAGTGTGTGTGAAAACCGTCCTTCACCTAGCTTGTTGGGAACACAAAGTTTCTCTTCAGTTGCAAACTCCACTCCATACATATATATGGGGAGGTACTAGCTCCAACTCGGTTTTACAGTGAAAACTGCAGGAACTTCAAACCGGCACTAGGAAATAGACTGAGAAACCAGAGTAAAAGTTTCCCCTGCACCCCGTTCTCTTTGTGCTAGATGAACGAACGTCTCTCCACATGTTCAGTGCTGAAGAGATAAGTGTGTGTGAAAGCCGTCCTTCACATAGCTTGTTGGGAACACAAAGTTTCTCTTCAGTTGCAAACTCCACTCCATACATATATATGGGGAGGTACTAGCTCCAACTCTGTTTTACAGTGAAAAGTGCAGGAACTTCAAACCGGCACTAGGAAACAGACTGAGAAACCAGAGTAAAAGTTTCCCTGCAACCCGTTCCCTTTGTGCTAGATGAACGAACGTCTCTCCACATGCTCAGTTCTGAGAGATAAGAGTGTGTGAAAGCCGTCCTTCACCTAGATTGTTGGGAACACAAAGTTTCTCTTCATTTGCAAACTCCACTCCATACATATATATGGGTAGGTACTAGCTCCAACTCTGTTTTACAGTGAAAACTGTAGGAACTTCAAACCGGCACTAGGAAACAGACTGAGAAACCAGAGTAAAAGTTTCTCCTGCAACTCGTTCCCTTTGTGCTAGATGAACGAACGTCTCTCCACATGCTCAGTGCTGAGATATAAGTGTGTGTGAAAGCCGTCCTTCACCTAGCTTGTTGGGAACACAAAGTTTCTCTTCACTTGCAAACTCCACTCCATACATATATATGGGGACGTACTAGCTCCAACTCTCTTTTACAGTGAAAACTGCAGGAATTTCAAACCGGCACTATGAACCAGACTGAAAAACCAGAGTAAATGTTTCTCCTGACACCCGTTCCCTTTGTGCTACATGAACGAACGTCTCTCCACATGCTCAGTTCTGAGAGATAAGTGTGTGTGAAATCCGTCCTTCAGCTAGCTTGTTGGGAACACAAAGTTTCTCCTCAGTTGCCAACTCCACTCCATACATATATATGGGGAAGTACTAGCTCCAACTCGGTTTTACAGTGAAAACTGCAGGAACTTCAAACGGAACTAGGAAACAGACTGAGAAACCAGAGTAAAAGTTTCCCTGCAACCCATTCCCTTTTTGCTAGATGAACGAACGTCTCTCCACATGCTCAGTGCTGAGAGATATGTGTGTGTGAAAGCCGTCCTTCACCTAGCTTGTTGGGAACACAAAGTTTCTCTTCAGTTGCAAACTCCACTCCATACATATATATGGGGAGGTACTAGCTCCAACTCTGTTTTACAGTGAAAACTGCAGGAACTTCAACCCGGCACTAGGAAACAGACTGAGAAATCAGAGTAAAATTTCTCCTTCATCCCGTTCCCTTTGTGCTAGATGAACGAACGTCTCTCCACATGCTCAGTGCTGAGAGATAAGTTTGTGTGAAAGCCGTCCTTCACCTAGCTTGTTGGGAACACAAAGTTTCTCTTCAGTTGCAAATTCCACTCCCTACATATATATGGGGGGTACAAGCTCCAACTCTGTTTTACAGAGAAAACTGCAGGAACTTCAAACCGGCACTAGGAAATAGACTGAGAAACCAGAGTAAAAGTTTCCCTGCAACCCATTCCCTTTGTGCTAGATGAACGAACGTCTCTCAACATGCTCAGTGCTGAGAGATATGTGTGTGTGAAATCCGTCCTTCACCTAGCTTGTTGGGAACACAAAGTTTCTCTTCAGTTGCAAACTCCACTCCATATATATATATGGGGAGGTACTAGCTCCAACTCTGTTTTACAGTGAAAACTGCAGGAACTTCAACCCGGCACTAGGAAACAGACTGAGAAATCAGAGTAAAAGTTTCTCCTGCAACCCTTTCCCTTTGTGCTAGATGAACGAAAGTCTCTCCACATGCTCAGTGCTGAGAGATAAGTGTGTGTGAAAGCCGTCCTTCACCTAACTTGTTGGGAACACAAAGTTTCTCTTCAGTTGCAAACTCCACTCCATACATATATATGGGGAGGTACAAGCTCCAACTCGGTTTTACAGTGAAAACTGCAGGAACTTCAAACCGGCACTAGGAAACAGACTGAGAAACCAGAGTAAAAGTTTCTCCTGCAACCCGTTCCCGTTGTGATAGATGAATGAACGTCTCTCCACATGCTCAGTGCTGAGTGATAAGTGTGTGTGAAAGCCGTCCTTCACCTAGCTTTTTGGGAACACAAAGTTTCTCTCCAGTTGCAAACTCCACTCCATACATATATATGGGGAGGTACTAGTTCCAACTCGGTTTTACAGTGAAAACTGCAGGAACTTCAAACCGGCACTAGGAAACAGACTGAGAAACCAGAGTAAAAGTTTCTCCTGCAACCCGTTCCCTTTGTGCTAGATGAACGAACGTCTCTCCACATGCTCAGTTCTGAGAGATAAGTGTGTGTGAAAACCGTCCTTCACCTAGCTTGTTGGGAACACAAAGTTTCTCTTCAGTTGCAAACTCCACTCCATACATATATATGGGGAGGTACTAGCTCCAACTTGGTTTTACAGTGAAAACTGCAGGAACTTCAAACCGGCACTAGGAAATAGACTGAGAAACCAGAGTAAAAGTTTCCCCTGCACCCCGTTCTCTTTGTGCTAGATGAACGAACGTCTCTCCACATGTTCAGTGCTGAAGAGATAAGTGTGTGTGAAAGCCGTCCTTCACATAGCTTGTTGGGAACACAAAGTTTCTCTTCAGTTGCAAACTCCACTCCATACATATATATGGGGAGGTACTAGCTCCAACTCTGTTTTACAGTGAAAAGTGCAGGAACTTCAAACCGGCACTAGGAAACAGACTGAGAAACCAGAGTGAAAGTTTCCCTGCAACCCGTTCCCTTTGTGCTAGATGAACGAACGTCTCTCCACATGCTCAGTTCTGAGAGATAAGAGTGTGTGAAAGCCGTCCTTCACCTAGATTGTTGGGAACACAAAGTTTCTCTTCATTTGCAAACTCCACTCCATACATATATATGGGTAGGTACTAGCTCCAACTCTGTTTTACAGTGAAAACTGTAGGAACTTCAAACCGGCACTAGGAAACAGACTGAGAAACCAGAGTAAAAGTTTCTCCTGCAACTCGTTCCCTTTGTGCTAGATGAACGAACGTCTCTCCACATGCTCAGTGCTGAGATATAAGTGTGTGTGAAAGCCGTCCTTCACCTAGCTTGTTGGGAACACAAAGTTTCTCTTCACTTGCAAACTCCACTCCATACATATATATGGGGACGTACTAGCTCCAACTCTCTTTTACAGTGAAAACTGCAGGAATTTCAAACCGGCACTATGAACCAGACTGAAAAACCAGAGTAAATGTTTCTCCTGACACCCGTTCCCTTTGTGCTACATGAACGAACGTCTCTCCACATGCTAAGTTCTGAGAGATAAGTGTGTGTGAAATCCGTCCTTCAGCTAGCTTGTTGGGAACACAAAGTTTCTCCTCAGTTGCCAACTCCACTCCATACATATATATGGGGAAGTACTAGCTCCAACTCGGTTTTACAGTGAAAACTGCAGGAACTTCAAACGGAACTAGGAAACAGACTGAGAAACCAGAGTAAAAGTTTCCCTGCAACCCATTCCCTTTTTGCTAGATGAACGAACGTCTCTCCACATGCTCAGTGCTGAGAGATATGTGTGTGTGAAAGCCGTCCTTCACCTAGCTTGTTGGGAACACAAAGTTTCTCTTCAGTTGCAAACTCCACTCCATACATATATATGGGGAGGTACTAGCTCCAACTCTGTTTTACAGTGAAAACTGCAGGAACTTCAACCCGGCACTAGGAAACAGACTGAGAAATCAGAGTAAAATTTCTCCTTCATCCCGTTCCCTTTGTGCTAGATGAACGAACGTCTCTCCACATGCTCAGTGCTGAGAGATAAGTTTGTGTGAAAGCCGTCCTTCACCTAGCTTGTTGGGAACACAAAGTTTCTCTTCAGTTGCAAATTCCACTCCCTACATATATATGGGGGGTACAAGCTCCAACTCTGTTTTACAGAGAAAACTGCAGGAACTTCAAACCGGCACTAGGAAATAGACTGAGAAACCAGAGTAAAAGTTTCCCTGCAACCCATTCCCTTTGTGCTAGATGAACGAACGTCTCTCAACATGCTCAGTGCTGAGAGATATGTGTGTGTGAAATCCGTCCTTCACCTAGCTTGTTGGGAACACAAAGTTTCTCTTCAGTTGCAAACTCCACTCCATATATATATATGGGGAGGTAC
The DNA here is from genome assembly GCF_048773025.1 of Camelus bactrianus. Taxonomy (NCBI): domain Eukaryota; kingdom Metazoa; phylum Chordata; class Mammalia; order Artiodactyla; family Camelidae; genus Camelus; species Camelus bactrianus. The sequence goes on from NC_133566.1 coordinate 5,261,243, forward strand.
TAGCTCCAACTCTGTTTTACAGTGAAAACTGCAGGAACTTCAACCCGGCACTAGGAAACAGACTGAGAAATCAGAGTAAAAGTTTCTCCTGCAACCCTTTCCCTTTGTGCTAGATGAACGAAAGTCTCTCCACATGCTCAGTGCTGAGAGATAAGTGTGTGTGAAAGCCGTCCTTCACCTAACTTGTTGGGAACACAAAGTTTCTCTTCAGTTGCAAACTCCACTCCATACATATATATGGGGAGGTACTAGCTCCAACTCGGTTTTACAGTGAAAACTGCAGGAACTTCAAACCGGCACTAGGAAACAGACTGAGAAAGCAGAGTAATAGTTTCTCCTGAAAACCGTTCCCTTTGTGCTAGATGAACGAACGTCTCTCCACATGCTCAGTTCTGAGAGATAAGTGTGTGTGAAAGGCGTCCTTCACCTAGCTGGATGGGAACACAAAGTTTCTCTTCATTTGCAAACTCCATTCCTTACATATATATGGGGAGGTACAAGCTCCAACTGTGTTTTACAGTGAAAACTGCAGGAACTTCAAACTGGCACTAGGAAACAGACTGTGAAACCAGAGTAAAAGTTTCTCCTGCAACCCGTTCCCTTTGTGCTAGATGAACGAACGTCTATCCACATGTTCAGTTCTGAGAGATAATTGTGTGTGAAGCCGTCCTTAACCTAGCTTGTTGGGAACACAAAGTTTCTCTTCAGTTGCAAACTCCACTCCATACATATATATGGGGAGGTACTAGCTCCAAATCGCTTTTACAGTGAAAACTGCAGGAATTTCAAACCGGCACTATGAAACAGACTGAGAAAACAGAGTAAATGTTTCTCCTGCAACCCGTTCCCTTTGTGCTAAATGAACGAACGACTCTCCACATGCTCAGTTCTGAGAGATAAGTGTGTGTGAAAGACGTCCTTCACCTAGCTTGTTGGGAACACAAAGTTTCTCTTCAGTTGCCAACTCCACTCCATACATATATATATGGGGTGGTACAAGCTCCAACTCGGTTTTACAGTGAAAACTGCAGGAACTTCAAACCGGCACTAGGAAACAGACTGAGAAACCAGAGTAAAAGTTTCTCCTGCAACCAGTTCCATTGTGCTAGATGAACGAACGACTCTCCACATGCTCAGTTCTGAGAGATAATTGTGTGTGAAAGCCGTCCTTCACCTAGCTTGTTGGGAACACAAAGTTTCTCTTCAATTGCAAACTCCACTCCATACATATATATGGGGAGGTACTAGCTCCAACTCAGTTTTACAGTGAAAACTGCAGGAACTTCAAACCGGCACTAGGAAACAGACTGAGAAACCAGAGTAAAAGTTTCTCCTGCAACCCGTTCCCTTTGGGCTAGATGAACGAATGTCTCTCCACATGCTCAGTGCTGAGAGATAAGTGTGTGTGAAAGCCGTCCTTCACCTAGCTTGTTGGGAACACAAAGTTTCTCTTCAATTGCAAACTCCACTCCATACATATATATGGGGAGGTACTAGCTCCAACTCAGTTTTACAGTGAAAACTGCAGGAACTTCAAACCGGCACTAGGAAACAGACTGAGAAACCAGAGGAAAAGTTTCTCCTGCAACCCGTTCCCTTTGTGCTAGATGAACGAACGTCTCTCCACATGCTAAGTTCTGAGAGATAAGTGTGTGTGAAAACCGTCCTTCACCAAGCTTGTTGGGAACACAAAGTTTCTCTTCAGTTGCCAACTCCACTCCATACATATATATGGGGAGTTACTAGCTCCAACTCGGTTTTACAGTGAAAACTGAAGGAAATTCAAACCGGCACTAGGAAACATACTGAGAAACCAGAGTAAAAGTTTCTCCTGCAAACCGTTCCCTTTGTGCTAGATGAACGAACGTCTCTCTTCATGCTCAGTGCTGAGAGATAAGTGTGTGTGAAAGCCGTCCTTCACCTAGCTTGTTGGGAACACAAAGTTTCTCTTCAGTTGCAAACTCCACTCCATACATATATATGGGGAGGTACAAGCTCCAACTCGGTTTTACAGTGAAAACTGCAGGAACTTCAAACCGGCACTAGGAAACAGACTGAGAAACCAGAGTAAAAGTTTCCCCTGCAACCCGTTCCCGTTGTGATAGATGAACGAACGTCTCTCCACATGCTCAGTGCTGAGAGATAAGTGTGTGTGAAAGCCGTCCTTCACCTAGCTTTTTGGGAACACAAAGTTTCTCTCCAGTTGCAAACTCCACTCCATACATATATATGGGGAGGTACTAGTTCCAACTCGGTTTTACAGTGAAAACTGCAGGAACTTCAAACCGGCACTAGGAAACAGACTGAGAAACCAGAGTAAAAGTTTCTCCTGCAACCCGTTCCCTTTGTGCTAGATGAACGAACGTCTCTCCACATGCTCAGTTCTGAGAGATAAGTGTGTGTGAAAACCGTCCTTCACCTAGCTTGTTGGGAACACAAAGTTTCTCTTCAGTTGCAAACTCCACTCCATACATATATATGGGGAGGTAATAGCTCCAACTCGGTTTTACAGTGAAAACTGCAGGAACTTCAAACCGGCACTAGGTAATAGACTGAGAAACCAGAGTAAAAGTTTCCCCTGCACCCCGTTCTCTTTGTGCTAGATGAAAGAACGTCTCTCCACATGTTCAGTGCTGAAGAGATAAGTGTGTGTGAAAGCCGTCCTTCACATAGCTTGTTGGGAACACAAAGTTTCTCTTCAGTTGCAAACTCCACTCCATACATATATATGGGGAGGTACTAGCTCCAACTCGGTTTTACAGTGAAAAGTGCAGGAAATTCAAACCGGCACTAGGAAACAGACTGAGAAACCAGAGTAAAAGTTTCCCTGCAACCCGTTCCCTTTGTGCTAGATGAACGAACGTCTCTCCACATGCTCAGTTCTGAGAGATAAGAGTGTGTGAAAGCCGTCCTTCACCTAGATTGTTGGGAACACAAAGTTTCTCTTCATTTGCAAACTCCACTCCATACATATATATGGGGAGGTACTAGCTCCAACTCTGTTTTACAGTGAAAACTGTAGGAACTTCAAACCGGCACTAGGAAACAGACTGAGAAACCAGAGTAAAAGTTTCTCCTGCAACCCGTTCCCTTTGTGCTAGATGAACGAACGTCTCTCCACATGCTCAGTGCTGAGATATAAGTGTGTGTGAAAGCCGTCCTTCACCTAGCTTGTTGGGAACACAAAGTTTCTCTTCACTTGCAAACTCCACTCCATACATATATATGGGGACGTACTAGCTCCAACTCTCTTTTACAGTGAAAACTGCAGGAATTTCAAACCGGCACTATGAAACAGACTGAAAAACCAGAGTAAAAGTTTCTCCTGACACCCGTTCCCTTTGTGCTACATGAACGAACGTCTCTCCACATGCTCAGTTCTGAGAGATAATTGTGTGTGAAATCCGTCCTTCAGCTAGCTTGTTGGGAACACAAAGTTTCTCCTCAGTTGCCAACTCCACTCCATACATATATATGGGGAGGTACTAGCTCCAACTCGGTTTTACAGTGAAAACTGCAGGAACTTCAAACGGAACTAGGAAACAGACTGAGAAACCAGAGTAAAAGTTTCCCTGCAACCCATTCCCTTTTTGCTAGATGAACGAACGTCTCTCCACATGCTCAGTGCTGAGAGATATGTGTGTGTGAAAGCCGTCCTTCACCTAGCTTGTTGGGAACACAAAGTTTCTCTTCAGTTGCAAACTCCACTCCATACATATATATGGGGAGGTACTAGCTCCAACTCTGTTTTACAGTGAAAACTGCAGGAACTTCAACCCGGCACTAGGAATCAGACTGAGAAATCAGAGTAAAATTTCTCCTTCAACACGTTCCCTTTGTGCTAGATGAACGAACGTCTCTCCACATGCTCAGTGCTGAGAGATAAGTTTGTGTGAAAGCCGTCCTTCACCTAGCTTGTTGGGAACACAAAGTTTCTCTTCAGTTGCAAATTCCACTCCCTACATATATATGGGGGGTACAAGCTCCAACTCTGTTTTACAGAGAAAACTGCAGGAACTTCAAACCGGCACTAGGAAATAGACTGAGAAACCAGAGTAAAAGTTTCCCTGCAACCCATTCCCTTTGTGCTAGATGAACGAACGTCTCTCAACATGCTCAGTGCTGAGAGATATGTGTGTGTGAAATCCGTCCTTCACCTAGCTTGTTGGGAACACAAAGTTTCTCTTCAGTTGCAAACTCCACTCCATATATATATATGGGGAGGTACTAGCTCCAACTCTGTTTTACAGTGAAAACTGCAGGAACTTCAACCCGGCACTAGGAAACAGACTGAGAAATCAGAGTAAAAGTTTCTCCTGCAACCCTTTCCCTTTGTGCTAGATGAACGAAAGTCTCTCCACATGCTCAGTGCTGAGAGATAAGTGTGTGTGAAAGCCGTCCTTCACCTAGCTTGTTGGGAACACAAAGTTTCTCTTCAGTTGCAAACTCCACTCCATACATATATATGGGGAGGTACTAGCTCCAACTCGGTTTTACAGTGAAAACTGCAGGAACTTCAAACCGGCACTAGGAAACAGACTGAGAAAGCAGAGTAATAGTTTCTCCTGAAAACCGTTCCCTTTGTGCTAGATGAACGAACGTCTCTCCACATGCTCAGTTCTGAGAGATAAGTGTGTGTGAAAGGCGTCCTTCACCTAGCTGGATGGGAACACAAAGTTTCTCTTCATTTGCAAACTCCATTCCTTACATATATATGGGGAGGTACAAGCTCCAAATGTGTTTTACAGTGAAAACTGCAGGAACTTCAAACTGGCACTAGGAAACAGACTGAGAAACCAGAGTAAAAGTTTCTCCTGCAACCCGTTCCCTTTGTGCTAGATGAACGAACGTCTCTCCACATGTTCAGTTCTGAGAGATAATTGTGTGTGAAGCCGTCCTTAACCTAGCTTGTTGGGAACACAAAGTTTCTCTTCAGTTGCAAACTCCACTCCATACATATATATGGGGAGGTACTAGCTCCAACTCGCTTTTACAGTGAAAACTGCAGGAATTTCAAACCGGCACTATGAAACAGACTGAGAAAACAGAGTAAATGTTTCTCCTGCAACCCGTTCCCTTTGTGCTAAATGAACGAACGACTCTCCACATGCTCAGTTCTGAGAGATAAGTGTGTGTGAAAGACGTCCTTCACCTAGCTTGTTGGGAACACAAAGTTTCTCTTCAGTTGCCAACTCCACTCCATACATATATATATGGGGTGGTACTAGCTCCAACTCGGTTTTACAGTGAAAACTGCAGGAACTTCAAACCGGCACTAGGAAACAGACTGAGAAACCAGAGTAAAAGTTTCTCCTGCAACCAGTTCCATTGTGCTAGATGAACGAACGACTCTCCACATGCTCAGTTCTGAGAGATAATTGTGTGTGAAAGCCGTCCTTCACCTAGCTTGTTGGGAACACAAAGTTTCTCTTCAGTTGCAAACTCCAAACCATACATATATATGGGGAGGTAAATCTCCAACTCGGTTTTACAGTGAAAACTGCAGGAAATTCAAACCGGCTCTAGGAAACAGACTGAGAAACCAGAGTAAAAGTTTCCCTGCGACCCATTCCCTTTTTGCTAGATGAACGAACGTCTCTCCACATGCTCAGTGCTGAGAGATATTTGTGTGTGAAAGCCGTCCTTCACCTAGCTTGTTGGGAAAACAAAGTATCTCTTCAGTTGCAAACTCCACTCCATACATATATATGGGGAGGTACTAGCTCCAACTCTGTTTTACAGTGAAAACTGCAGGAACTTCAAACCGGCACTAGGAAACAGACTGAGAAATCAGAGTAAAATTTCTCCTGCAACCCGTTCCCTTTGTGCTAGATGAACGAACGTCTCTCCACATGCTCAGTGCTGAGAGATAAGTTTGTGTGAAAGCCGTCCTTCACATAGCTTGTTGGGAACACAAAGTTTCCCTTCAGTTGCAAACTCCACTCCATACATATATATGGGGAGGTACAAGCTCCAACTCGGTTTTACAGTGAAAACTGCAGGAACTTCAAACCGGCACTAGGAAATATACTGAGAAACCAGAGTAAAAGTTTCCTTGCAACCCATTCCCTTTGTGCTAGATGAACGAACGTCTCTCAACATGCTCAGTGCTGAGAGATATGTGTGTGTGAAATCCGTCCTTCACCTAGCTTGTTGGGAACACAAAGTTTCTCTTCAGTTGCAAACTCCACTCCATACATATATATGGGGAGGTACTAGCTCCAACTCTGTTTTACAGTGAAAACTGCAGGAATTTCAACCCGGCACTAGGAAACAGACTGAGAAATCAGAGTAAAATTTCTCCTGCAACCCGTTCCCTTTGTGCTAGATGAACGAAAGTCTCTCCACATGCTCAGTGCTGAGAGATAAGTGTGTGTGAAAGCCGTCCTTCACCTAGCTTGTTGGGAACACAAAGTTTCTCTTCAGTTGCAAACTCCACTCAATACATATATATGGGGAGGTACTAGCTCCAACTCGGTTTTACAGTGAAAACTGCAGGAACTTCAAACCGGCACTAGGAAACAGACTGAGAAACCAGAGTAATAGTTTCTCCTGAAAACCGTTCCCTTTGTGCTAGATGAACGAACGTCTCTCCACATGCTCAGTTCTGAGAGATAAGTGTGTGTGATAGGCGTCCTTCACCTAGCTGGTTGGGAACACAAAGTTTCTCTTCAGTTGCAAACTCCATTCCTTACATATATATGGGGAGGTACAAGCTCCAACTGTGTTTTACAGTGAAAACTGCAGGAACTTCAAACCGGCACTAGGAAACAGACTTAGAAACCAGAGTAAACGTTTCTCCTGCAACCCGTTCCCTTTGTGCTAGATGAACGAACGTCTCTCCACATGTTCAGGTCTGAGAGATAATTGTGTGTGAAGCCGTCCTTCACCTAGCTTGTTGGGAACACAAAGTTTCTCTTCAGTTGCAAACTCCACTCCATACATATATATGGGGAGGTACTAGCTCCAACTCGCTTTTACAGTGAAAACTGCAGGAATTTCAAACCGGCACTATGAAACAGACTGAGAAAACAGAGTAAATGTTTCTCCTGCAACCCGTTCCCTTTGTGCTAAATGAACGAACGTCTCTCCACATGCTCAGTTCTGAGAGATAAGTGTGTGTGAAAGACGTCCTTCATCTATCTTGTTGGGAACACAAAGTTTCTCTTCAGTTGCCAACTCCACTCCATACATATATATATGGGGTGGTACTATCTCCAACTCGGTTTTACAGTGAAAACTGCAGGAATTTCAAACGGGCACTAGGAAACAGACTGAGAAACCAGAGTAAAAGTTTCTCCTGCAACCCGTTCCATTGTGCTAGATGAACGAACGACTCTCCAAATGCTCAGTTCTGAGAGATAAATGTGTGTGAATGCCGTCCTTCACCTAGCTTGTTGGGAACACAAAGTTTCTCTTCAGTTGCAAACTCCACTCCATACATATATATGGGGAGGTACTAGCTCCAACTCGGTTTTACAGTGAAAACTGCAGGAAATTCATACCGGCACTAGGAAATAGACTGAGAAACCAGAGTAAAAGTTTCTCCTGCAACCCATTCCCTATTTGCTAGATGAACGAAAGTCTCTCCACATGCTCAGTTCTGAGAGATAAGTGTGTGTGAAAGCCGTCCTTCACCTAGCTTGTTGGGAACACAAAGTTTCTCTTCAGTTGCAAACTCCACTCCATACATATATATGGGGAGGTACAAGCTCCAACTCGGTTTTACAGTGAAAACTGCAGGAACTTCAAACCGGCACTAGGAAACAGACTGAGAAACCAGAGTAAAAGTTTCTCCTGCAACCCGTTCCCGTTGTGCTAGATGAACGAACGTCTCTCCACATGCTCAGTGCTGAGAGATAAGTGTGTGTGAAAGCCGTCCTTCACCTAGCTTTTTGGGAACACAAAGTTTCTCTCCAGTTGCAAACTCCACTCCATACATATATATGGGGAGGTACTAGTTCCAACTCGGTTTTACAGTGAAAACTGCAGGAACTTCAAACCGGCACTAGGAAACAGACTGAGAAACCAGAGTAAAAGTTTCTCCTGCAACCCGTTCCCTTTGTGCTAGTTGAACGAACGTCTCTCCACATGCTCAGTGCTGAGAGATAAGTGTGTGTGAAAGCCGTCCTTCAGTTGCAAACTCCAATCCATACATATATATGGGGAGGTACTAGCTCCACCTCGGTTTTACTGTGAAAACTGCAGGAACTTCCAACCGGCATTAGGAAACCAACTGAGAAACCAGAGTAAATGTTTCCCCTGCAAACCGTTCCCTTTGTGCTAGATGAACGAACGTCTCTCCACATGCTCTGTGCTGAGAGATAAGTGTGTGTTAAAGCCGACCTTCACCTAGCTTGTTGGGAACACAAATTTTCTCTTCAGTTGCAAACTCCACTCCATACATATATATGGGGATGTACCAGCTCCAACTCGGTTTTACAGTGAAAACTACAGGAACTTCAAACCGGCACTAGGAAACAGACTGAGAAACCAGAGTAAAAGTTTCTCCTGCAACCCGTTCCCTTTGTGCTAGTTGAACGAACGTCTCTCCACATGCTCAGTTCTGAGAGATAAGTGTGTGTGAAAGCCGTCCTTCACCTAGCTTGTTGGGAACACAAAGTTTCTCTTCAGTTGCAAACTCCACTCCATACATATATATGGGGAGGTACTAGCTCCAACTCGGTTTTACACTGAAAACTGCAGGAGCTTCAAACCGGCACTAGGAAACAGACTGAGAAACCAGAGTAAAAGTTTCTCGTGCAACCCGTTCCATTTGTGCTAGATGAACGAACGTCTCTCCACATGCTCAGTGCTGAGAGATAAGTGAGTGTGAAAGCCGTCCTTCACCTAGCTTGTTGGGAACACAAAGTTTCTCTTCAGTTGCAAACTCCACTCCATACATATATATGGGGAGGTACAAGCTCCAACTCGGTTTTACAGTGAAAACAGCAGGAACTTCAAACCGGCACTAGGAAACAGACTGAGAAACCAGAGTAAAAGTTTCTCCTGCAACCCGTTCCCTTTGTGCTAGATGAACGAACGTCTCTCCTCATGCTCAGTGCTGAGAGATAAGTGTGTGTGAATGCCGTCCTTCAACTAGCTTGTTGGGAACACAAAGTTTCTCTTCAGTTGCAAACTCCACTCCATACATTTATATGGGGAGGTACTAGCTCCAACTCGGTTTTACAGTGAAAACTGCAGGAACTTCAAACCGGCACTAAGAAACAGACTGAGAAACCAGAGTAAAAGTTTCTCCTGCAACCCTTTCCATTTGTGCTAGATGAACGAACGTCTCTCCACATGCTCAGTTCTGAGATATAAGTGTGTGTAAAAGCCATCCTTCAGCTAGCTTGTTGGGAACACAAAGTTTCTCTTCAGTTGCAAACTCCATTCCATACATATATATGGGGAGGTACTAGCTCCAACTCGGTTTTACAGTGAAAACTGCAGGAACTTCAAACCGGCACTAGGAAACAGACTGAGAAACCAGAGTAAAAGTTTCTCCTGCAACCCGTTCCTTTTGTGCTACATGAACGAACATCTCTCCACATGCTCAGTTCTGAGAGATAAGTGTGTGTGAAAGCCGTCCTTCACCTAGCTTGTTGGGAACACAAAGTTTCTCTTCAGTTGCAAACTCCACTCCATACATATATATGGGGAGGTACAAGCTCCAACTCGGTTTTACAGTGAAAACTGCAGGAACTTCAAACCGGCACTAGGAAACAGACTGAGAAACCAGAGTAAAAGTTTCCCTGCAACCCATTCCCTTTTTGCTAGATGAACGAACGTCTCTCCACATGCTCAGTGCTGAGAGATATGTGTGTGTGAAAGCCGTCCTTCACCTAGCTTGTTGGGAACACAAAGTTTCTCTTCAGTTGCAAACTCCACTCCATACATATATATGGGGAAGTACTAGCTCCAAATCTGTTTTACAGTGAAAACTGCAGGAACTTCAACCCGGCACTAGGAAACAACTGAGAAATCAGAGTAAAATTTCTCCTGCAACCCGTTCCCTTTGTGCTAGATGAACGAACGTCTCTCCACATGCTCAGTGCTGAGAGATAAGTGTGTGTGAAAGCCGTCCTTCACCTAGCTTGTTGAGAACACAAAGTTTCTCTTCAGTTGCAAAATCCACTCCATACATATATATGGGGAGGTACAAGCTCCAACTCGGTTTTACAGTGAAAACTGCAGGAACTTCAAACCGGCACTAGGAAACAGACTGAGAAACCAGAGTAAAATTTCACTGCATCCCATTCCCTTTGTGCTAGATGAACGAACGTCTCTCAACATGCTCAGTGCTGAGAGATATGTGTGTGTGAAATCCGTCCTTCACCTAGCTTGTTGGGAACACAAAGTTTCTCTTCAGTTGCAAACTCCACTCCATACATATATATGGGGAGGTACTAGCTCCAACTCTGTTTTACAGTGAAATCTGCAGGAACTTCAACCCGGCACTAGGAAACAGACTGAGAAATCAGAGTAAAATTTCTCCTGCAACCCGTTCCCTTTGTGCTAGATGAACAAAAGTCTCTCCACATGCTCAGTGCTGAGAGATAAGTGTGTGTGAAAGCCGTCCTTCACCTAGCTTGTTGGGAACACAAAGTTTCTCTTCAGTTGTAAACTCCACTCCATACATATATATGGGGAGGTACTAGCTCCAACTCGGTTTTACAGTGAAAACTGCAGGAACTTCATACCGGCACTAGGAAACAGACTGAGAAACCAGAGTAATAGTTTCTCCTGAAAACCGTTCCCTTTGTGCTAGATGAACGAACGTCTCTCCACATGCTCAGTACTGAGAGATAAGTGTGTGTGAAAGGCGTCCTTCACCTAGCTGGTTGGGAACACAAAGTTTCTGTTCATTTGCAAACTCCACTCCTTACATATATATGGGGAGGTACTAGCTCCAACTGTGTTTTACAGTGAAAACTGCAGGAACTTCAAAACGGCACTAGGAAACAGACTGAGAAACCAGAGTAAAAGTTTCTCCTGCAACCCGTTCCCTTTGTGCTAGATGAACGAACGTCTCTCCACATGTTCAGGTCTGAGAGATAATTGTGTGTGAAAGCCGTCCTTCACCTAGCTTGTTGGGAACACAAAGTTTCTCTTCACTTGCAAACTCCACTCCATACATATATATGGGGACGTACAAGCTCCAACTCTCTTTTACAGTGAAAACTGCAGGAATTTCAAACCGGCACTATGAAACAGACTGAAAAACCAGAGTAAATGTTTCTCCTGCAACCCGTTCCCTTTGTGCTAAATGAACGAACGACTCTCCACATGCTCAGTTCTGAGAGATAAGTGTGTGTGAAAGACGTCCTTCACCTAGCTTGTTGGGAGCACAAAGTTTCTCTTCAGTTGCCAACTCCACTCCATACATATATATATGGGGTGGTACTAGCTCCAACTCGGTTTTACAGTGAAAACTGCAGGAACTTCAAACCGGCACTAGGAAGTAGACTGAGAAACCAGAGTAAAAGTTTCTCCTGCAACCCATTCCCTTTGTGCTAGATGAACGAACTTCTCTCCACATGCTAAGTTCTGAGAGATAAGTGTGTGTGAAAGCCGTCCTTCAACTAGCTTGTTGGGAACACAAAGTTTCTCTTCAGTTGCAAACTCCACTCCATACCTATATATGCGGAGGTACAAGCTCCAACTCGGTTTTACACTGAAAACTGCAGGAACTTCAAACCGGCACTAGGAAACAGACTGAGAAACCAGAGGAAAAGTTTCTCCTGCAACCCGTTCCCTTTGTGCTAGATGAACGAACGCCTCTCCACATGCTCAGTGCTGAGAGATATGTGTGTGTGAAATCCGTCCTTCACCTAGCTTGTTGGGAACACAAAGTTTCTCTTCAGTTGCAAACTCCACTCCATACATATATATGGGGAGGTACTAGCTCCAACTCTGTTTTACAGTGAAATCTGCAGGAACTTCAACCCGGCACTAGGAAACAGACTGAGAAATCAGAGTAAAATTTCTCCTGCAACCCGTTCCCTTTGTGCTAGATGAACAAAAGTCTCTCCACATGCTCAGTGCTGAGAGATAAGTGTGTGTGAAAGCCGTCCTTCACCTAGCTTGTTGGGAACACAAAGTTTCTCTTCAGTTGTAAACTCCACTCCATACATATATATGGGGAGGTACTAGCTCCAACTCGGTTTTACAGTGAAAACTGCAGGAACTTCATACCGGCACTAGGAAACAGACTGAGAAACCAGAGTAATAGTTTCTCCTGAAAACCGTTCCCTTTGTGCTAGATGAACGAACGTCTCTCCACATGCTCAGTACTGAGAGATAAGTGTGTGTGAAAGGCGTCCTTCACCTAGCTGGTTGGGAACACAAAGTTTCTGTTCATTTGCAAACTCCACTCCTTACATATATATGGGGAGGTACTAGCTCCAACTGTGTTTTACAGTGAAAACTGCAGGAACTTCAAAACGGCACTAGGAAACAGACTGAGAAACCAGAGTAAAAGTTTCTCCTGCAACCCGTTCCCTTTGTGCTAGATGAACGAACGTCTCTCCACATGTTCAGGTCTGAGAGATAATTGTGTGTGAAAGCCGTCCTTCACCTAGCTTGTTGGGAACACAAAGTTTCTCTTCACTTGCAAACTCCACTCCATACATATATATGGGGACGTACAAGCTCCAACTCTCTTTTACAGTGAAAACTGCAGGAATTTCAAACCGGCACTATGAAACAGACTGAAAAACCAGAGTAAATGTTTCTCCTGCAACCCGTTCCCTTTGTGCTAAATGAACGAACGACTCTCCACATGCTCAGTTCTGAGAGATAAGTGTGTGTGAAAGACGTCCTTCACCTAGCTTGTTGGGAGCACAAAGTTTCTCTTCAGTTGCCAACTCCACTCCATACATATATATATGGGGTGGTACTAGCTCCAACTCGGTTTTACAGTGAAAACTGCAGGAACTTCAAACCGGCACTAGGAAGTAGACTGAGAAACCAGAGTAAAAGTTTCTCCTGCAACCCATTCCCTTTGTGCTAGATGAACGAACTTCTCTCCACATGCTAAGTTCTGAGAGATAAGTGTGTGTGAAAGCCGTCCTTCAACTAGCTTGTTGGGAACACAAAGTTTCTCTTCAGTTGCAAACTCCACTCCATACCTATATATGCGGAGGTACAAGCTCCAACTCGGTTTTACACTGAAAACTGCAGGAACTTCAAACCGGCACTAGGAAACAGACTGAGAAACCAGAGGAAAAGTTTCTCCTGCAACCCGTTCCCTTTGTGCTAGATGAACGAACGCCTCTCCACATGCTCAGTTCTGAGAGATAAGTGTGTGTGAAAGCCGTCCTTCACCTAGCTGGTTGGGAACACAAAGTTTCTCTTCATTTGCAAACTCCACTCCATACATATATATGGGGAGGTACTAGCTCCAACTCTGTTTTACAGTGAAAACTGCAGGAACTTCAAACCGGCACTAGGAAACAGACTGAGAAACCAGAGTAAATTTTTTCCTGCAACCCGTTCCCTTTTTGCTAGATGAACGAACGTCTCTCCACATGCTGAGTTCTGAGAGATAAATGTGTGTGAAAGCAGACCTTCACCTAGCTTGTTGGGAACACAAAGTTTCTCTTCATTTGCAAACTCCACTCCATACATATATATTGGGAGGTACTAGCTCCAACTCGTTTTTACCGTGAAAAATGCAGGAACTTCAAACTGGCACTAGGAAACAGACTGAGAAACCAGAGTAAAAGTTTCACCTGCAACCCGTTCCCTTTGTGCTAGATGAACGAACGTCTCTCCACATGCTCAGTTCCGAGAGATAAGTGTGTGTGAAAGCCGTCCTTCAGCTATCTTGTTGGGAACACATATTTTCTCATCAGTTGCAAACTCCACTCCATACATATATATGGGGAGGTATTAGCTCCAACACGGTTTTACAGTGAAAACTGCAGGAACTTGAAACCGGCACTAGGAAACAGACTGAGAAACCAGAGTAAATGTTTCTCCTGCAACCCGTTCCCTTTGTGCTAGATGAACGAACGTCTCTCCACATGCTCAGTTCTGAGAGATAAGTGTGTGTGAAAGCTGCCCTTCACCTAGCTTGTTGGGAACACAAAGATTCTCTTCAGTTGAAAACTCCACTCCATACATATATATGGGGAGGTACTAGCCCCAACTCGGTTTTACACTGAAAACTGCAGGAACTTCAAACCAGCACTAGGAAACAGACTGTGAAACAGAAGTAAAAGAATCTCCTGCAACCCGTTCCTTTTGTGCTATATGAACGAACGTCTCTCCACATGCTCAGTGCTTAGAGATAAGTGTGTGTGAAAGCCGTCCTTCACCTAGCTTGTTGGGAACACAAAGTTTCTCTTCAGTTGCAAACTCCACTCCATACATATATATGGGGAGGTACTAGCTCCAACTCCGTTTTACTGTGAAAACTGCAGGAACTTCAAACCGGCACTAGGAAACAGACTGAGAAACCAGAGTAAACGTTTCTCCTGCAACCCGTTCCCATTGTGCTAGATGAACGAACGTCTCTCCACATGCTCAGTTCTGAGAGATAAGTGTGTGTGAAAGCCGTCCTTCACCTAGCTTGTTGGGAACACAAAGTTTCTCTTCATTTGCAAACTCCATTCCTTACATATATATGGGGAGGTACAAGCTCCAACTGTGTTTTACAGTGAAAACTGCAGGAACTTCAAACCGGCACTAGGAAACAGACTGAGAAACCGGAGTAAAAGTTTCTCCTGCAACGCGTTCCCTTTGTGCTAGATTAACGAACGTCTCTCAACATGTTCAGGTCTGAGAGATAATTGTGTGTGAAGCCGTCCTTAACCTAGCTTGTTGGGAACACAAAGTTTCTCTTCAGTTGCAAACTCCACTCCATACATATATATGGGGAGGTACTAGCTCCAACTCTGTTTTACAGTGAAAACTGCAGGAATTTCAAACCGGCACTATGAAACAGACTGAGAAAACAGAGTAAATGTTTCTCCTGCAAACCGTTCCCTTTGTGCTAAATGAACGAACGTCTCTCCACATGCTCAGTTCTGAGAGATAAGTGTGTGTGAAAGACGACCTTCACCTAGCTTGTTGGGAACACAAAGTTTCTCTTCAGTTGCAAACTCCACTCCATACATATATATATGGGGTGGTACTAGCTCCAACTCGGTTTTACAGTGAAAACTGCAGGAACTTCAAACCGGCACTAGGAAACAGACTGAGATACCAGAGTAAAAGTTTCTCCTGCAACCCATTCCCTTTGTGCTAGATGAACGAACGTCTCTCCACATGCTCAGTTCTGAGAGATAAGTGTGTGTGAAAGCCGTCCTTCAACTAGCTTGTTGGGAACACAAAGTTTCTCTTCAGTTGCAAAATCCACTCCATACCTATATATGGGGAGGTACAAGCTCCAACTCGGTTTTACACTGAAAACTGCAGGAACTTCAAACCGGCACTAGGAAACAGACTGAGAAACCAGAGGAAAAGTTTCTCCTGCAAACCGTTCCCTTTGTGCTAGATGAACGAACGTCTCTACACATGCTCAATTCTGAGAGATAAGTGTGTGTGAAAGCCGTCCTTCACTTAGCTTGTTGGGAACACAAAGTTTCTCTTCAGTTGCAAACTCCACTCCATACATATATATATGGGGAGGTACTTGCTCCATCTCGGTTTTACACTGAAAACTGCAGGAAATTCAAACCGGCACTAGGAAACAAACTGAGAAACCAGAGTAAAAGTTTCTCCTGCAACCCGTTCCCTTTGTGCTAGATGAACGAACGCCTCTCCACATGCTCAGTTCTGAGAGATAAGTGTGTGTGAAAGCCGTCCTTCACCTAGCTTGTTGGGAACACAAAGTTTCTCTTCATTTGCAATCTCCACTCCATTCATATATATGGGGAGGTACTAGCTCCAACTCGGTTTTACAGTGAAAACTGCAGGAACTTCAAACCGGCACTAGGAAAAAGACTGAGAAACCAGAGTAAAAGTTTCTCCTGCAAACCGTTCCCTTTGTGCTAGATGAACGAACGTCTCTCCACATGCTCAGTGCTGAGAGATAAGTGTGTGTGAAAGCCGTCCTTCACCTAGCTTGTTGGGAACACAAAGTTTCTCTTCAGTTGCAAACTCCACTCCATACATATATATGGGGAGGTACTAGCCCCAACTCGGTTTTACACTGAAAACTGCAGGAACTTCAAACCGGCACTAGGAAACAGACTGAGAAACCAGAGTAAACGTTTCTCCTGCAACCCGTTCCCATTGTGCTAGATGAACGAACGTCTCTCCACATGCTCAGTTCTGAGAGATAAGTGTGTGTGAAAGCCGTCCTTCACCTAGCTTGTTGGGAACACAAAGTTTCTCTTCATTTGCAAACTCCATTCCTTACATATATATGGGGAGGTACAAGCTCCAACTGTGTTTTACAGTGAAAACTGCAGGAACTTCAAACCGGCACTAGGAAACAGACTGAGAAACCAGAGTAAAAGTTTCTCCTGCAACGCGTTCCCTTTGTGCTAGATTAACGAACGTCTCTCAACATGTTCAGGTCTGAGAGATAATTGTGTGTGAAGCCGTCCTTAACCTAGCTTGTTGGGAACACAAAGTTTCTCTTCAGTTGCAAACTCCACTCCATACATATATATGGGGAGGTACTAGCTCCAACTCTGTTTTACAGTGAAAACTGCAGGAATTTCAAACCGGCACTATGAAACAGACTGAGAAAACAGAGTAAATGTTTCTCCTGCAAACCGTTCCCTTTGTGCTAAATGAACGAACGTCTCTCCACATGCTCAGTTCTGAGAGATAAGTGTGTGTGAAAGACGACCTTCACCTAGCTTGTTGGGAACACAAAGTTTCTCTTCAGTTGCAAACTCCACTCCATACATATATATATGGGGTGGTACTAGCTCCAACTCGGTTTTACAGTGAAAACTGCAGGAACTTCAAACCGGCACTAGGAAACAGACTGAGAAACCAGAGTAAAAGTTTCTCCTGCAACCCGTTCCATTGTGCTAGATGAACGAACGACTCTACACATGCTCAGTTGTGAGAGATAATTGTGTGTGAAAGCCGTCCTTCACCTAGCTTGTTGGGAACACAAAGTTTCTCTTCAGTTGCAAACTCCACTCCATACATATATATGGGGAGGTACTAGCTCCAACTCGGTTTTACAGTGAAAACTGCAGGAACTTCAAACCGGCACTAGGAAGTAGACTGAGAAACCAGAGTAAAAGTTTCTCCTGCAACCCATTCCCTTTGTGCTAGATGAACGAACGTCTCTCCACATGCTCAGTTCTGAGAGATAAGTGTGTGTGAAAGCCGTCCTTCAACTAGCTTGTTGGGAACACAAAGTTTCTCTTCAGTTGCAAAATCCACTCCATACCTATATATGGGGAGGTACAAGCTCCAACTCGGTTTTACACTGAAAACTGCAGGAACTTCAAACCGGCACTAGGAAACAGACTGAGAAACCAGAGGAAAAGTTTCTCCTGCAAACCGTTCCCTTTGTGCTAGATGAACGAACGTCTCTACACATGCTCAGTTCTGAGAGATAAGTGTGTGTGAAAGCCGTCCTTCACTTAGCTTGTTGGGAACACAAAGTTTCTCTTCAGTTGCAAACTCCACTCCATACATATATATATGGGGAGGTACTTGCTCCATCTCGGTTTTACACTGAAAACTGCAGGAAATTCAAACCGGCACTAGGAAACAAACTGAGAAACCAGAGTAAAAGTTTCTCCTGCAACCCGTTCCCTTTGTGCTAGATGAACGAACGCCTCTCCACATGCTCAGTTCTGAGAGATAAGTGTGTGTGAAAGCCGTCCTTCACCTAGCGTGTTGGGAACACAAAGTTTCTCTTCATTTGCAAACTCCACTCCATTCATATATATGGGGAGGTACTAGCTCCAACTCGGTTTTACAGTGAAAACTGCAGGAACTTCAAACCGGCACTAGGAAAAAGACTGAGAAACCAGAGTAAAAGTTTCTCCTGCAAACCGTTCCCTTTGTGCTAGATGAACGAACGTCTCTCCACATGCTCAGTGCTGAGAGATAAGTGTGTGTGAAAGCCGTCCTTCACCTAGCTTGTTGGGAACACAAAGTTTCTCTTCAGTTGCAAACTCCACTCCATACATATATATGGGGAGGTACTAGCCCCAACTCGGTTTTACACTGAAAACTGCAGGAACTTCAAACAAGCACTAGGAAACAGACTGAGAAACAGAAGTAAAAGTTCCTCCTGCAACCCGTTCCCTTTGTGCTAGATGAACGAACGTCTCTCCACATGCTCAGTGCTGAGAGATAAGTGTGTGTGAAAGCCGTCCTTCACCTAGCTTGTTGGGAACACAAAGTTTCTCTTCAGTTGCAAACTCCACTCCATACATATATATGGGGAGGTACTAGCTCCAACTCGGTTTTACTGTGAAACTGCAGGAACTTCAAACCGGCACTAGGAAACAGACTGAGAAACCAGAGTAAAAGTTTCTCCTGCAACCCGTTCCCTTTGTGCTAGATGAACGAACGTCTCTCCACATGCTCAGTTCTGAGAGATAAGTGTGTGTGAAAGAGGTCCTTCACCTAGCTTGTTGGGAACACAAAGTTTCTCTTCAGTTGCAAACTCCACTCCATACATATATATGGGGAGGTACTAGCTCCAACTCGGTTTTACTGTGAAAACTGCAGGAACTTCAAACCGGCACTAGGAAACAGACTGAGAAACCAGAGTAAAAGTTTCTCCTGCAAACCGTTCCCTTTGTGCTAGATGAACGAACGTCTCTCCACATGCTCAGTTCTGAGAGATAAGTGTGTGTGAAAGCCGTCCTTCACCTAGCTTGTTGGGAACACAAAGTTTCTCTTCAGTTGCAAACTCCACTCCATACATATATATGGGGAGGTACTAGCTCCAACTCGGTTTTACAGTGAAAATAGCAGGAACTTCAAAACGGCACTAGGAAACAGACTGAGAAACCAGAGTAAAAGTTTCTCCTGCAACCCTTTCCCTTTGTGCTAGATGAACGAACGTCTCTCCACATGCTCAGTTCTGAGAGATAAGTGTGTGTGAAAGCCGTCCTTCAAGTAGCTTGTTGGGAACACAAAGTTTCTCTTCAGTTGCAAACTCCACTCCATAACTATATTTGGGGAGGTACTAGCTCCAACTCGGTTTTACAGAGAAAACTGCAGGAACTTCAAACTGGCACTAGGAAACAGACTGAGAAACCAGAGTAAAAGTTTCTCCTGCAAACCGTTCCCTTTGTGCTAGATGAACGAACGTATCTCCACATGCTCAGTTCTGAGAGATAAGTGTGTGTGAAAGCCGTCCTTCACCTAGCTTGTTGGGAACACAAAGTTTCTCTTCAGTTGCAAACCCCACTCCATACATATATATGGTGAGGTATTAGCTCCAAGTCGGTTTTACAGTGAAAACTGCAGGATCTTCAAACCGGCACTAGGAAACAGACTGAGAAACCAGAGTAAAAGTTTCTCCTGCAACCCGTTCCCTTTGTGCTAGATGAACGAACGTCTCTCCAAATGCTCAGTGCTGAGAGATAAGTGTGTGTGAAAGGCGTCCTTCACCTAGCTGGTTGGGAACACAAAGTTTCTCTTCATTTGCAAACTCCATTCCTTACATATATATGGGGAGGTACAAGCTCCAACTGTGTTTTACAGTGAAAACTGCAGGAACTTCAAACTGGCACTAGGAAACAGACTGAGAAACCAGAGTAAAAGTTTCTCCTGCAACCCGTTCCCTTTGTGCTAGATTAACGAACGTCTCTCAACATGTTCAGGTCTGAGAGATAATTGTGTGTGAAGCCGTCCTTAACCTAGCTTGTTGGGAACACAAAGTTTCTCTTCAGTTGCAAAATCCACTCCATACCTATATATGGGGAGGTACAAGCTCCAACTCGGTTTTAAACTGAAAACTGCAGGAACTTCAAACCCGCACTAGGAAACAGACTGAGAAACCAGAGGAAAAGTTTCTCCTGCAAACCGTTCCGTTTGTGCTAGATGAACGAACGTCTCTCCACATGCTCAATTCTGAGAGATAAGTGTGTGTGAAAGCCGTCCTTCACTTAGCTTGTTGGGAACACAAAGTTTCTCTTCAGTTGCAAACTCCACTCCATACATATATATATGGGGAGGTACTTGCTCCAACTCGGTTTTACACTGAAAACTGCAGGAAATTCAATCCGGCACTAGGAAACAAACTGAGAAACCAGAGGAAAAGTTTCTCCTGCAAACCGTTCCCTTTGTGCTAGATGAACGAACGTCTCTCCACATGCTCAATTCTGAGAGATAAGTGTGTGTGAAAGCCGTCCTTCACTTAGCTTGTTGGGAACACAAAGTTTCTCTTCAGTTGCAAACTCCACTCCATACATATATATATGGGGAGGTACTTGCTCCAACTCGGTTTTACACTGAAAACTGCAGGAAATTCAAACCGGCACTAGGAAACAAACTGAGAAACCAGAGTAAAAGTTTCTCCTGCAACCCGTTCCCTTTGTGCTAGATGAACGAACGCCTCTCCACATGCTCAGTTCTGAGAGATAAGTGTGTGTGAAAGCCGTCCTTCACCTAGCTTGTTGGGAACACAAAGTTTCTCTTCATTTGCAAACTCCACTCCATACATATATATGGGGAGGTACTAGCTCCAACTCGGTTTTACAGTGAAAACTGCAGGAACTTCAAACCGGCACTAGGAAAAAGACTGAGAAACCAGAGTAAAAGTTTCTCCTGCAAACCGTTCCCTTTGTGCTAGATGAACGAACGTCTCTCCACATGCTCAGTGCTGAGAGATAAGTGTGTGTGAAAGCCGTCCTTCACCTAGCTTGTTGGGAACACAAAGTTTCTCTTCAGTTGCAAACTCCACTCCATACATATATATGGGGAGGTACTAGCCCCAACTCGGTTTTACACTGAAAACTGCAGGAACTTCAAACAAGCACTAGGAAACAGACTGAGAAACAGAAGTAAAAGTTCCTCCTGCAACCCGTTCCCTTTGTGCTAGATGAACGAACGTCTCTCCACATGCTCAGTTCTGAGATATAAGTGTGTGTGAAAGAGGTCCTTCACCTAGCTTGTTGGGAACACAAAGTTTCTCTTCAGTTGCAAACTCCACTCCATATATATATGGGGAGGTACTAGCTCCAACTCGGTTTTACAGACAAAACTGCAGGAACTTCAAACCGGCACTAGGAAACAGACTGAGAAACCAGAGTAAAAGTTTCTCCTGCAACCCGTTCCCTTTGTGCTAGATGAACGAACGTCTCTCCACATGCTCAGTTCTGAGAGATAAGTGTGTCTGAAAGCCGTCCTTCACCTAGCTTGTTGGGAACACAAAGTTTCTCTTCAGTTGCAAACTCCACTCCATACATATATATGGGGAGGTACTAGCTCCAACTCGGTTTTACAGTGAAAATTGCAGGAACTTCAAAACGGCACTAGGAAACAGACTGAGAAACCAGAGTAAAAGTTTCTCCTGCAACCCTTTCCCTTTGTGCTAGATGAACGAACGTCTCTCCACATGCTCAGTTCTGAGAGATAAGTGTGTGTGAAAGCCGTCCTTCAACTAGCTTGTTGGGAACACAAAGTTTCTCTTCAGTTGCAAACTAAACTCCATAACTATATTTGGGGAGGTACTAGCTCCAACTCGGTTTTACAGAGAAAACTGCAGGAACATCAAACTGGCACTAGGAAACAGACTGAGAAACCAGAGTAAAAGTTTCTCCTGCAAGCCGTTCCCTTTGTGCTAGATGAACGAACGTATCTCCACATGCTCAGTTCTGAGAGATAAGTGTGTGTGAAAGCCGTCCTTCACCTAGCTTGTTGGGAACACAAAGTTTCTCTTCAGTTGCAAACTCCACTCCATACATATATATGGTGAGGTATTAGCTCCAAGTCGGTTTTACAGTGAAAACTGCAGGATCTTCAAACCGGCACTAGGAAACAGACTGAGAAACCAGAGTAAAAGTTTCTCCTGCAACCCGTTCCCTTTGTGCTAGATGAACGAACGTCTCTCCACATGCTCAGTGCTGAGAGATAAGAGTGTGTGAAAGCCGTCCTTCACCTAGCTTGTTGGGAACACAAAGTTTCTCTTCAGGTGCAAACTCCACTCCATACATATATATGTGGAGGTACTAGCTCCAACTCGGTTTTACAGTGAAAACTGCAGGAACTTCAAACCGGCACTAGGAAACAAACTGAGAAACCAGAGTAAAAGTTTCTCCTGCAACCCGTTCCTTTGGGCTAGATGAACGAACGTCTCTCCACATGCTCAGTTCTGAGAGATAAGTGTGTGTGAAAGCCGTCCTTCACCTAGCTTGTTGGGAACACAAAGTTTCTCTTCAGTTGCAAACTCCACACCATACCTATATATGGGGAGGTACTAGCTCCAACTAGGTTTTACAGTGAAAACTGCAGGAACTTCAAACTGGCAATAGGAAACAGACTGAGAAACAAGAGTAAAAGTTTCTCCTGCAACCCGTTCCCTTTGTGCTTGATGAACGAACGTCTCTCCACATGCTCAGTTCTGAGAGATAAGTGTGTGTGAAAGCCGTCCTTCACCTAGCTTGTTGGGAACACAAAGTTTCTCTTCAGTTGCAAACTCCACTCCATACATATATATGGTGAGGTACTAGCTCCAACTCGGTTTTACAGTGAAAACTGCAGGAACTTCAAACCGGCACTAGGAAACAGACTGAGAAACCAGTGTAAAAGTTTCTCCTGCAAACCGTTCCCTTTGTGCTAGATGAACGAACGTCTCTCCACATGCTCAGTGCTGAGAGATAAGTGTGTGTGAAAGCCGTCCTTCACCTAGCTTGTTGGGAAAACAAAGTTTCTCTTCAGTTGCAAACTCCACTCCATACATATATATGGGGAGGTACTAGCCCCAACTCGATTTTACACTGAAAACTGCAGGAACTTCAAACAAGCACTAGGAAACAGACTGAGAAACAGAAGTAAAATTTCCTCCTGCAACCCGTTCCCTTTGTGCTAGATGAACGAACGTCTCTCCACATGCTCAGTGCTGAGAGATAAATGTGTGTGAAAGCCGTCCTTCACATAGCTTGTTGGGAACACAAAGTTTCTCTTCAGTTGCAAACTCCACTCCATACATATATATGGGGAGGTACTAGCTCCAACTCGGTTTTACTGTGAAAACTGCAGGAACTTCAAACCGGCACTAGGAAACAGACTGAGAAACCGGAGTAAACGTTTCTCCTGCAACCCGTTCCCTTTGTGCTAGATGAACGAACGTCTCTCCACATGCTCAGTACTGAGAGATAAGTGTGTGTGAAAGAGGTCCTTCACCGAGCTTGTTGGGAACACAAAGTTTCTCTTCAGTTGCAAACTCCACTCCATACATATATATGGGGAGGTAATAGCTCCAACTCGGTTTTACTGTGAAAACTGCAGGAACTTCAAACCGGCACTAGGAAACAGACTTAGAAACCAGAGTAACAGTTTCTCCTGCAACCCGTTCCCTTTGTGCTAGATGAACGAACGTCTCTCCACATGCTCAGTTCTGAGAGATAAGTGTGTGTGAAAGCCGTCCTTCACCTAGCTTGTTGGGAACACAAAGTTTCTCTTCATTTGCAAACTCCACTCCATACATATATATGGGGAGGTATTAGCTCCAACTCGGTTTTACAGTGAAAATTGCAGGAACTTCAAAACGGCACTAGGAAACAGACTGAGAAACCAGAGTAAAAGTTTCTCCTGCAACCCTTTCCCTTTGTGCTAGATGAACGAACGTCTCTCCACATGCTCAGTTCTGAGAGATAAGTGTGTGTGAAAGCCGTCCTTCACCTAGCTTGTTGGGAACACAAAGTTTCTCTTCAGTTGCAAACTCCACTCCATACATATATATGGGGAGGTACTAGCTCCAACTCGGTTTTACACTGAAAACTGCAGGAACTTCAAACCAGCACTAGGAAACAGACTGAGAAACAGAAGTAAATTTTCTCCTGCAAACCGTTCCCTTTGTGCTAGATGAACGAACGTCTCTCCACATGCTCAGTGCTGAGAGATAAGTGTGTGTGAAAGCCGTCCTTCACCTAGCTTGTTGGGAACACAAAGTTTCTCTTCAGTTGCAAACTCCACTCCATAAATATATATGGGGAGGTACTAGCTCCAACTCGGTTTTACACTGAAAACTGCAGGAACTTCAAACCGGCACTAGGAAACAGACTGAGAAACCAGAGTAAAAGTTTCTCCTGCAACCCGTTCCCTTTGTGCTACATGAACGAACGTCTCTCCCCATGCTTAGTGCTGAGTGATAAGTGTGTGTGAAAGCCGTCCTTCACCTAGCTTGTTGGGAACACAAAGTGTCTCTTCACTTGCAAACTCCACTCCATACATATATATGGGGAGGTACTAGCTCCAACTCGTTTTTACAGTGAAAATTGCAGGAACTTCAAAACGGCACTAGGAAACAGACTGAGAAACCAGAGTAAAAGTTTATCCTGCAACCCTTTCCCTTTGTGCTAGATGAACGAACGTCTCTCCACATGCTCAGTTCTGAGAGATAAGTGTGTGTGAAAGCCGTCCTTCAACTAGCTTGTAGGGAACACAAAGTTTCTCTTCAGTTGCAAACTCCACTCCATACGTATATATGGGGAGGTACTAGCTCCAACTCGGTTTTACACTGAAAACTGCAGGAACTTCAAACCGGCACTAGGAAACAGACTGAGAAACCAGAGTAAAAGTTTCTCCTGCAACCCGTTCCCTTTGTGCTAGATAAACGAACGTCTCTCCACATGCTCAGTTCTGAGAGATAAATGTGTGTGAAAGACGTCCTTCACCTAGCTTGTTGGGAACACAAAGTTTCTCTTCAGTAGCAAACTCCACTCCATACATATATATATGGGGAGGTACTAGCTCCAACTCGGTTTTACAGTGAAAACTGCAGGAACTTCAAACCGGCACTAGGAAACAGACTGAGAAACCAGAGTAAAAGTTTCCCCTGCAACCCGTTCCCTTTGTGCTAGATGAACGAACGTCTCTCCACATGCTCAGTTCTGAGAGATAAGTGTGTGTGAAAGCCGTCCTTCAACTAGCTTGTTGGGAACACAAAGTTTCTCTTCAGTTGCAAACTCCACTCCATACATATATATAGGGAGGTACTAGCTCCAACTCCGTTTTACACTGAAAACTGCAGGAACTTCAAACCGGCACTAGGAAACAGACTGAGAAACCAGAGTAAAAGTTTCTCCTGCAACCCGTTCCCTTTGTGCTAGATGAACGAAAGTCTCTCCACATGCTCAGTGCTGAGAGATAATTGTGTGTGGAAGCCGTCCTTCACCTAGCTTGTTGGGAACACAAAGTTTCTTTTCACTTGCAAACTCCACTCCATACATATACATGTTGAGGTACTAGCACCAACTCGGTTTTACAGTGAAAACCGCAGGAACTTCATACCGGCACTAGGAAACAGACTGAGAAACCAGAGTAAAAGTTTCTCCTGCAACCCGTTCCCTTTGTGCTAGATGAACGAACGTCTCTCCACATGCTCAGTTCTGAGAGATAAGTGTGTGTGAAAGCCGTCCTTCACCT
Source organism: Camelus bactrianus (assembly GCF_048773025.1). Lineage (NCBI taxonomy): Eukaryota > Metazoa > Chordata > Mammalia > Artiodactyla > Camelidae > Camelus > Camelus bactrianus. The sequence continues at coordinate 5,286,779 of NC_133566.1, forward strand.
AGCTTGTTGGGAAAACAAAGTTTCTCTTCAGTTGCAAACTCCACTCCATACATATATATGGGGAGGTACTAGCTCCAACTCGGTTTTACAGTGAAAACTGCAGGAACTTCAAACTGGCACTAGGAAACAGACTGAGAAACCAGAGTAAAAGTTTCTCCTGCAACCCGTTCCCTTTGTGCTAGATGAACGAACGTCTCTCCACATGCTCAGTGCTGAGAGATAAGTGTGTGTGAAAGCCGTCCTTCACCTAGCTTGTTGGGAACACTGTTTCTCTTCAGTTGCAAACTCCACTCCATACATATATATGGGGAGGTACTAGCCCCAACTCGGTTTTACACTGAAAACTGCAGGAACTTCAAACCAGCACTAGGAAACAGACTGAGAAACAGAAGTAAAAGTTTCTCCTGCAACCCGTTCCCTTTGTGCTAGATGAACGAACGTCTCTCCACATGCTCAGTTCTGAGAGATAAGTGTGTGTTAAAGCCGTCCTTCACCTAGCTTGTTGGGAACACAAAGTTTCTCTTCAGTTGCAAACTCCACTCCATAAATATATATGGGGACGTACTAGCTCCAACTCAGTTTTACTGTGAAAACTGCAGGAACTTCAAACCGGCACTAGGAAACAGACTGAGAAACCAGAGTAAAAGTTTTTCCTGCAACCCGTTCCATTTGTGCTAGATGAACGAACGTCTCTCCACATGCTCAGTTCTGAGAGATAAGTGTGTGTGAAAGCCGTCCTTCACCTAGCTTGTTGGGAACACAAAGTTTCTCTTCAGTTGCAATTTCCACTCCATACATATATATGGGGAGGTATTAGCTCCAACTCGGTTTTACAGTGAAAATTGCAGGAAGTTCAAAACGGCACTAAGAAACAGACTGAGAAACCAGAGTAAAAGTTTCTCCTGCAACCCATTCCATTTGTGCTAGATGAACGAACGTCTCTCCACATGCTCAGTTCTGAGAGAAAAGTGTGTGTGAAAGCCGTCCTTCAACTAGCTTGTTGGGAACACAAAGTTTCTCTTCAGTTGCAAACTCCACTCCATACATATATATGGGGAGGTATTAGCTCCAACTCGGTTTTACACTGAAAACTGCAGGAACTTCAAACCAGCACTAGGAAACAGACTGAGAAACAGAAGTAAATTTTCTCCTGCAACCCGTTCCCTTTGTGCTAGATGAACGAACGTCTCTCCACATGCTCAGTTCTGAGAGATAAGTGTGTGTGAAAGCCGTCCTTCACCTAGCTTGTTGGGAACACAAAGTTTCTCTTTAGTTGCAAACTCCACTCCATACATATATATGGGGTGGTTCTAGCTCCAACTCGGTTTTACTGTGAAAACTGCAGGAACTTCAAACCGGCACTAGGAAACAGACTGAGAAACCAGAGTAAAAGTTTCTCCTGCAACCCTTTCCATTTGTGCTAGATGAACGAACGTCTCTCCACATGCTCAGTTCTCAGAGATAAGTGTGTGTGAAAGCCGTCCTTCAACTAGCTTGTTGGGAACACAAAGTTTCTCTTCAGTAGCAAACTCCACTCCATACATATATATGGGGAGGTACTAGCTCCAACTCGGTTTTACACTGAAAACTGCAGGAACTTCAAACCAGCACTATGAAACAGACTGAGAAACAGAAGTAAAAGTTTCTCCTGCAAACCGTTCCCTTTGTGCTAGATGAACAAACGTCTCTCCACATGCTCAGTTCTGAGAGATAAGTGTGTGTGAAAGCCGTCCTTCACCTAGCTTGTTGGGAACACAAAGTTTCTCTTCAGTTGCAAACTCCACTCCATACCTATATATGGGGAGGTACTAGCTCCAACTCGGTTTTACAGTGAAAACTGCAGGAACTTCAAACTGGCACTAGGAAACAGACTGAGAAACAATTGTAAAAGTTTCTCCTGCAACCCGTTCCCTTTGTACTAGATGAACGAACGTCTCTCCACATGCTCAGTTCTGAGAGATAAGTGTGTGTGAAAGCCGTCCTTCACATAGCTTGTTGGGAACACAAAGTTTCTCTTCAGTTGCAAACTCCACTCCATACATATATATGGGGAGGTACTAGCCCCAACTCAGTTTTACACTGAAAACTGCAGGAACTTCAAACAAGCACTAGGAAACAGACTGAGAAACAGAAGTAAAAGTTTCTCCTGCAACCCGTTCCCTTTGTGCTAGATGAACGAACGTCTCTCCACATGCTCAGTTCTGAGAGATAAGTGTGTGTGAAAGCCGTCCTTCACCTAGCTTGTTGGGAACACAATGTTTCTCTTCAGTTGCAAACTCCAATCCATACATATATATGGGGAGGTACTAGCTCCAACTCGGTTTTACTGTGAAAACTGCAGGAACTTCAAACCGGCACTAGGAAACAGACTGAGAAACCGGAGTAAACGTTTCACCTGCAACCCGTTCCCTTTGTGCTAGATGAACGAACGTCTCTCCACATGCTCAGTTCTGAGAGATAAATGTGTGTGAATGAGGTCCTTCACCTAGCTTGTTGGGAACACAAAGTTTCTCTTCATTTGCAAACTCCACTCCATACATATATATGGGGAGGTATTAGCTCCAACTCGGTTTTACAGTGAAAATTGCAGGAACTTCAAAACGGCACTAGGAAACAGACTGAGAAACCAGAGTAAAAGTTTCTCCTGCAACCCTTTCCCTTTGTGCTAGATGAACGAACGTCTCTCCACATGCTCAGTTCTGAGAGATAAGTGTGTGTGAAAGCCGTCCTTCAACTAGCTTGTTGGGAACACAATGTTTCTCTTCAGTTGCAAACTCCACTCCATACATATATATGGGGAGGTACTAGCTCCAACTCGGTTTTACAGTGAAAACTGCAGGAACTTCAAACCGGCACTAGGAAACAGACTGAGAAACCAGAGTAAAAGTTTCTCCTGCAACCCGTTCCCTTTGTGCTAGATGAACGAACGTCTCTCCCCATGCTCAGTGCTGAGTGATAAGTGTGTGTGAAAGCCGTCCTTCACCTAGCTTGTTGGGAACACAAAGTTTCTCTTCACTTGCAAACTCCACTCCATACATATATATGGGGAGGTAATAGCTCCAACTCGGTTTTACAGTGAAAATTGCAGGAACTTCAAAACGGCACTAGGAAACAGACTGAGAAACCAGAGTAAAAGTTTCTCCTGCAACACTTTCTCTTTTTGCTAGATGAACGAACGTCTCTCCACATGCTCAGTTCTGAGAGATAATTGTGTGTGAAAGCCGTCCTTCAACTAGCTTGTTGGGAACACAAAGTTTCTCTTCAGTTGCAAACTCCACTCCATACATATATATGGGGAGGTACAAGCTCCAACTCGGTTTTACACTGAAAACTGCAGGAACTTCAAAGCAGCACTAGGAAACAGACTGAGAAACAGAAGTAAATTTTCTCCTGCAACCCGTTCCTTTGTGCTAGATGAACGAACGTCTCTCCACATGCTCAGTTCTGAGAGATAAGTGTGTGTGAAAGCCGTCCTTCACCTAGCTTGTTGGGAACACAAAGTTTCTCTTCAGTTGCAAACTCCACTCCATACCTATATATGGGGAGGTACTAGCTCCAACTCGGTTTTACAGTGAAAACTGCAGGAACTTCAAACTGGCACTAGGAAACAGACTGAGAAACAATTGTAAAAGTTTCTCCTGCAACCCGTTCCCTTTGTGCTAGATGAACGAACGTCTCTCCACATGCTCAGTGCTGAGAGATAAGTGTGTGTGAAAGCCGTCCTTCACCTAGCTTGTTGGGAACACAAAGTTTTTCTTCAGTTGCAAACTCCACTCCATACATATATATGGGGAGGTACTAGCCCCAACTCGGGTTTACACTGAAAACTGCAGGAACTTCAAACAAGCACTAGGAAACAGACTGAGAAACAGAAGTAAAAGTTTCTCCTGCAACCCGTTCCCTTTGTGCTAGATGAACGAACGTCTCTCCACATGCTCAGTGCTGAGAGATAAGTGTGTGTGAAAGCCGTCCTTCACCTAGCTTGTTGGGAACACAAAGTTTCTCTTCAGTTGCAAACTCCACTCCATACATATATATGGGGAGGTACTAGCTCCAACTCGGTTTTACTGTGAAAACTGCAGGAACTTCAAACCGGCACTAGGAAACAGACTGAGAAACCGGAGTAAACGTTTCTCCTGCAACCCGTTCCCTTTGTGCTAGATGAACGAACGTCTCTCCACATGCTCAGTTCTGAGAGATAAGTGTGTGTGGAAGCCGTCCTTCACCTAGCTTGTTGGGAACACAAAGTTTCTCTTCAGTTGCAAACTCCACTCCATACATATATATGGGGAGGTACTAGCTCCAACTCGGTTTTACTGTGAAAACTGCAGGAACTTCCAACCGGCACTAGGAAACAGACTGAGAAACCAGAGTAAAAGTTTCTCCTGCAACACTTTCTCTTTGTGCTAGATGAACGAACGTCTCTCCACATGCTCAGTTCTGAGAGATAATTGTGTGTGAAAGCCGTCCTTCAACTAGCTTGTTGGGAACACAAAGTTTCTCTTCAGTTGCAAACTCCACTCCATACATATATATGGGGAGGTACAAGCTCCAACTCGGTTTTACACTGAAAACTGCAGGAACTTCAAAGCAGCACTAGGAAACAGACTGAGAAACAGAAGTAAATTTTCTCCTGCAACCCGTTCCTTTGTGCTAGATGAACGAACGTCTCTCCACATGCTCAGTTCTGAGAGATAAGTGTGTGTGAAAGCCGTCCTTCACCTAGCTTGTTGGGAACACAAAGTTTCTCTTCAGTTGCAAACTCCACTCCATACCTATATATGGGGAGGTACTAGCTCCAACTCGGTTTTACAGTGAAAACTGCAGGAACTTCAAACTGGCACTAGGAAACAGACTGAGAAACAATTGTAAAAGTTTCTCCTGCAAACCGTTCCCTTTGTGCTAGATGAACGAACGTCTCTCCACATGCTCAGTTCTGACAGATAAGTGTGTGTGAAAGCCGTCCTTCACCTAGCTTGTTGGGAACACAAAGTTTCTCTTCAGTTGCAAACTCCACTCCATACATATATATGGGGAGGTACTAGCCCCAACTCGGTTTTACACTGAAAACTGCAGGAACTTCAAACAAGCACTAGGAAACAGACTGAGAAACAGAAGTAAAAGTTTCTCCTGCAACCCGTTCCCTTTGTGCTAGATGAACGAACGTCTCTCCACATGCTCAGTGCTGAGAGATAAGTGTGTGTGAAAGCCGTCCTTCACCTAGCTTGTTGGGAACACAAAGTTTCTCTTCAGTTGCAAACTCCACTCCATACATATATATGGGGAGGTACTAGCTCCAACTCGGTTTTACTGTGAAAACTGCAGGAACTTCAAACCGGCACTAGGAAACAGACTGAGAAACCGGAGTAAACGTTTCTCCTGCAACCCGTTCCCTTTGTGCTAGATGAACGAACGTCTCTCCACATGCTCAGTTCTGAGAGATAAGTGTGTGTGAAAGAGGTCCTTCACCTAGTTTGTTGGGAACACAAAGTTTCTCTTCAGTTGCAAACTCCACTCCATATATATATATGGGGAGGTACTAGCTCCAACTCGGTTTTACTGTGAAAACTGCAGGAACTTCCAACCGGCACTAGGAAACAGACTGAGAAACCAGAGTAAAAGTTTCTCCTGCAACCCGTTCCCTTTGTGCTAGATGAACGAACGTCTCTCCACATGCTCAGTTCTGAGAGATAAGTGTGTGTGAAAGCCGTCCTTCACCTAGCTTGTTGGGAACACAAATTTTCTCTTCAGTTGGAATCTCCACTCCATACATATATATGGGGAGTTATTAGCTCCAACTCGGTTTTACAGTGAAAATTGCAGGAACTTCAAAACGGCACTAGGAAACAGACTGAGAAACCAGAGTAAAAGTTTCTCCTGCAACCCTTTCCCTTTGTGCTAGATGAACGAACGTCTCTCCACATGCTCAGTTGGGAGAGATAAGTGTGTGTGAAAGCCGTCCTTCAACTAGCTTGTTGGGAACACAAAGTTTCTCTTCAGTTGCAAACTCCACTCCATACATATATATGGGGAGGTACTAGCTCCAACTCGGTTTTACACTGAAAACTGCAGGAACTTCAAACCGGCACTAGGAAACAGACTGAGAAACAGAAGTAAATTTTCTCCTGCAACCCTTTCCCTTTGTGCTAGATGAACGAACGTCTCTCCACATGCTGAGTGCTGAGAGATAAGTGTGTGTGAAAGCCGTCCTTCACCTAGCTTGTTGGGAACACAAAGTTTCTCTTCAGTTGCAAACTCCACTCCATACATATATATGGGGAGGTACAAGCTCCAATTCGGTTTTACACTGAAAACTGCAGGAACTTCAAACCGGCACTAGGAAACAGACTGAGAAACCAGAGTAAAAGTTTCTCCTGCAACCCTTTCCCTTTGTGCTAGATGAACGAACGTCTCTCCACATGCTCAGTTCTGAGAGATAATTGTGTGTGAAAGCCGTCCTTCAACTAGCTTGTTGGGAACACAAAGTTTCTCTTCAGTTGCAAACTCCACTCCATACATATATATGGGGAGGTACTAGCTCCAACTCGGTTTTACACTGAAAACTGCAGGAACTTCAAACCAGCACTAGGAAACAGACTGAGAAACAGAAGTAAATTTTCTCCTGCAAACCGTTACTTTTGTGCTAGATGAACGAACGTCTCTCCACATGCTCAGTGCTGAGAGATAAGTGTGTGTGAAAGCCGTCCTTCACCTAGCTTGTTGGGAACACAAAGTTTCTCTTCAGTTGCAAACTCCACTCCATACATATATATGGGGAGGTACTAGCTCCAACTCGGTTTTACTGTGAAACTGCAGGAACTTCAAACCGGCACTAGGAAACAGACTGAGAAACCAGAGTAAAAGTTTCTCCTGCAACCCGTTCCCTTTGTGCTAGATGAACGAACGTCTCTCCACATGCTCAGTTCTGAGAGATAAGTGTGTGTGAAAGAGGTCCTTCACCTAGCTTGTTGGGAACACAAAGTTTCTCTTCAGTTGCAAACTCCACTCCATACATATATATGGGGAGGTACTAGCTCCAACTCGGTTTTACTGTGAAAACTGCAGGAACTTCAAACCGGCACTAGGAAACAGACTGAGAAACCAGAGTAAAAGTTTCTCCTGCAAACCGTTCCCTTTGTGCTAGATGAACGAACGTCTCTCCACATGCTCAGTTCTGAGAGATAAGTGTGTGTGAAAGCCGTCCTTCACCTAGCTTGTTGGGAACACAAAGTTTCTCTTCAGTTGCAAACTCCACTCCATACATATATATGGGGAGGTACTAGCTCCAACTCGGTTTTACAGTGAAAATAGCAGGAACTTCAAAACGGCACTAGGAAACAGACTGAGAAACCAGAGTAAAAGTTTCTCCTGCAACCCTTTCCCTTTGTGCTAGATGAACGAACGTCTCTCCACATGCTCAGTTCTGAGAGATAAGTGTGTGTGAAAGCCGTCCTTCAAGTAGCTTGTTGGGAACACAAAGTTTCTCTTCAGTTGCAAACTCCACTCCATAACTATATTTGGGGAGGTACTAGCTCCAACTCGGTTTTACAGAGAAAACTGCAGGAACTTCAAACTGGCACTAGGAAACAGACTGAGAAACCAGAGTAAAAGTTTCTCCTGCAAACCGTTCCCTTTGTGCTAGATGAACGAACGTATCTCCACATGCTCAGTTCTGAGAGATAAGTGTGTGTGAAAGCCGTCCTTCACCTAGCTTGTTGGGAACACAAAGTTTCTCTTCAGTTGCAAACCCCACTCCATACATATATATGGTGAGGTATTAGCTCCAAGTCGGTTTTACAGTGAAAACTGCAGGATCTTCAAACCGGCACTAGGAAACAGACTGAGAAACCAGAGTAAAAGTTTCTCCTGCAACCCGTTCCCTTTGTGCTAGATGAACGAACGTCTCTCCAAATGCTCAGTGCTGAGAGATAAGTGTGTGTGAAAGGCGTCCTTCACCTAGCTGGTTGGGAACACAAAGTTTCTCTTCATTTGCAAACTCCATTCCTTACATATATATGGGGAGGTACAAGCTCCAACTGTGTTTTACAGTGAAAACTGCAGGAACTTCAAACTGGCACTAGGAAACAGACTGAGAAACAATTGTAAAAGTTTCTCCTGCAACCCGTTCCCTTTGTGCTAGATTAACGAACGTCTCTCAACATGTTCAGGTCTGAGAGATAATTGTGTGTGAAGCCGTCCTTAACCTAGCTTGTTGGGAACACAAAGTTTCTCTTCAGTTGCAAACTCCTCTCCATACATATATATGGGGAGGTACTAGCTCCAACTCTGTTTTACAGTGAAAACTGCAGGAATTTCAAACCGGCACTATGAAACAGACTGAGAAAACAGAGTAAATGTTTCTCCTGCAAACCGTTCCCTTTGTGCTAAATGAACGAACGCCTCTCCACATGCTCAGTTCTGAGAGATAAGTGTGTGTGAAAGACGACCTTCACCTAGCTTGTTGGGAACACAAAGTTTCTCTTCAGTTGCAAACTCCACTCCATACATATATATATGGGGTGGTACTAGCTCCAACTCGGTTTTACAGTGAAAACTGCAGGAACTTCAAACCGGCACTAGGAAACAGACTGAGAAACCAGAGTAAAAGTTTCTCCTGCAACCCGTTCCATTGTGCTAGATGAACGAACGACTCTCCACATGCTGAGTTCTGAGAGATAATTGTGTGTGAAAGCCGTCCTTCACCTAGCTTGTTGGGAACACAAAGTTTCTCTTCAGTTGCAAACTCCACTCCATACATATATATGGGGAGGTACTAGCTCCAACTCGGTTTTACAGTGAAAACTGCAGGAACTTCAAACCGGCACTAGGAAGTAGACTGAGAAACCAGAGTAAAAGTTTCTCCTGCAACCCATTCCCTTTGTGCTAGATGAACGAACGTCTCTCCACATGCTCAGTTCTGAGAGATAAGTGTGTGTGAAAGCCGTCCTTCAACTAGCTTGTTGGGAACACAAAGTTTCTCTTCAGTTGCAAAATCCACTCCATACCTATATATGGGGAGGTACAAGCTCCAACTCGGTTTTAAACTGAAAACTGCAGGAACTTCAAACCGGCACTAGGAAACAGACTGAGAAACCAGAGGAAAAGTTTCTCCTGCAAACCGTTCCGTTTGTGCTAGATGAACGAACGTCTCTCCACATGCTCAATTCTGAGAGATAAGTGTGTGTGAAAGCCGTCCTTCACTTAGCTTGTTGGGAACACAAAGTTTCTCTTCAGTTGCAAACTCCACTCCATACATATATATATGGGGAGGTACTTGCTCCAACTCGGTTTTACACTGAAAACTGCAGGAAATTCAATCCGGCACTAGGAAACAAACTGAGAAACCAGAGGAAAAGTTTCTCCTGCAAACCGTTCCCTTTGTGCTAGATGAACGAACGTCTCTCCACATGCTCAATTCTGAGAGATAAGTGTGTGTGAAAGCCGTCCTTCACTTAGCTTGTTGGGAACACAAAGTTTCTCTTCAGTTGCAAACTCCACTCCATACATATATATATGGGGAGGTACTTGCTCCAACTCGGTTTTACACTGAAAACTGCAGGAAATTCAAACCGGCACTAGGAAACAAACTGAGAAACCAGAGTAAAAGTTTCTCCTGCAACCCGTTCCCTTTGTGCTAGATGAACGAACGCCTCTCCACATGCTCAGTTCTGAGAGATAAGTGTGTGTGAAAGCCGTCCTTCACCTAGCTTGTTGGGAACACAAAGTTTCTCTTCATTTGCAAACTCCACTCCATACATATATATGGGGAGGTACTAGCTCCAACTCGGTTTTACAGTGAAAACTGCAGGAACTTCAAACCGGCACTAGGAAAAAGACTGAGAAACCAGAGTAAAAGTTTCACCTGCAAACCGTTCCCTTTGTGCTAGATGAACGAACGTCTCTCCACATGCTCAGTGCTGAGAGATAAGTGTGTGTGAAAGCCGTCCTTCACCTAGCTTGTTGGGAACACAAAGTTTCTCTTCAGTTGCAAACTCCACTCCATACATATATATGGGGAGGTACTAGCCCCAACTCGGTTTTACACTGAAAACTGCAGGAACTTCAAACAAGCACTAGGAAACAGACTGAGAAACAGAAGTAAAAGTTCCTCCTGCAACCCGTTCCCTTTGTGCTAGATGAACGAACGTCTCTCCACATGCTCAGTTCTGAGATATAAGTGTGTGTGAAAGAGGTCCTTCACCTAGCTTGTTGGGAACACAAAGTTTCTCTTCAGTTGCAAACTCCACTCCATATATATATGGGGAGGTACTAGCTCCAACTCGGTTTTACAGACAAAACTGCAGGAACTTCAAACCGGCACTAGGAAACAGACTGAGAAACCAGAGTAAAAGTTTCTCCTGCAACCCGTTCCCTTTGTGCTAGATGAACGAACGTCTCTCCACATGCTCAGTTCTGAGAGATAAGTGTGTCTGAAAGCCGTCCTTCACCTAGCTTGTTGGGAACACAAAGTTTCTCTTCAGTTGCAAACTCCACTCCATACATATATATGGGGAGGTACTAGCTCCAACTCGGTTTTACAGTGAAAATTGCAGGAACTTCAAAACGGCACTAGGAAACAGACTGAGAAACCAGAGTAAAAGTTTCTCCTGCAACCCTTTCCCTTTGTGCTAGATGAACGAACGTCTCTCCACATGCTCAGTTCTGAGAGATAAGTGTGTGTGAAAGCCGTCCTTCAACTAGCTTGTTGGGAACACAAAGTTTCTCTTCAGTTGCAAACTAAACTCCATAACTATATTTGGGGAGGTACTAGCTCCAACTCGGTTTTACAGAGAAAACTGCAGGAACATCAAACTGGCACTAGGAAACAGACTGAGAAACCAGAGTAAAAGTTTCTCCTGCAAGCCGTTCCCTTTGTGCTAGATGAACGAACGTATCTCCACATGCTCAGTTCTGAGAGATAAGTGTGTGTGAAAGCCGTCCTTCACCTAGCTTGTTGGGAACACAAAGTTTCTCTTCAGTTGCAAACTCCACTCCATACATATATATGGTGAGGTATTAGCTCCAAGTCGGTTTTACAGTGAAAACTGCAGGATCTTCAAACCGGCACTAGGAAACAGACTGAGAAACCAGAGTAAAAGTTTCTCCTGCAACCCGTTCCCTTTGTGCTAGATGAACGAACGTCTCTCCACATGCTCAGTGCTGAGAGATAAGAGTGTGTGAAAGCCGTCCTTCACCTAGCTTGTTGGGAACACAAAGTTTCTCTTCAGGTGCAAACTCCACTCCATACATATATATGTGGAGGTACTAGCTCCAACTCGGTTTTACAGTGAAAACTGCAGGAACTTCAAACCGGCACTAGGAAACAAACTGAGAAACCAGAGTAAAAGTTTCTCCTGCAACCCGTTCCTTTGGGCTAGATGAACGAACGTCTCTCCACATGCTCAGTTCTGAGAGATAAGTGTGTGTGAAAGCCGTCCTTCACCTAGCTTGTTGGGAACACAAAGTTTCTCTTCAGTTGCAAACTCCACACCATACCTATATATGGGGAGGTACTAGCTCCAACTAGGTTTTACAGTGAAAACTGCAGGAACTTCAAACTGGCAATAGGAAACAGACTGAGAAACAAGAGTAAAAGTTTCTCCTGCAACCCGTTCCCTTTGTGCTTGATGAACGAACGTCTCTCCACATGCTCAGTTCTGAGAGATAAGTGTGTGTGAAAGCCGTCCTTCACCTAGCTTGTTGGGAACACAAAGTTTCTCTTCAGTTGCAAACTCCACTCCATACATATATATGGTGAGGTACTAGCTCCAACTCGGTTTTACAGTGAAAACTGCAGGAACTTCAAACCGGCACTAGGAAACAGACTGAGAAACCAGTGTAAAAGTTTCTCCTGCAAACCGTTCCCTTTGTGCTAGATGAACGAACGTCTCTCCACATGCTCAGTGCTGAGAGATAAGTGTGTGTGAAAGCCGTCCTTCACCTAGCTTGTTGGGAAAACAAAGTTTCTCTTCAGTTGCAAACTCCACTCCATACATATATATGGGGAGGTACTAGCCCCAACTCGATTTTACACTGAAAACTGCAGGAACTTCAAACAAGCACTAGGAAACAGACTGAGAAACAGAAGTAAAAGTTCCTCCTGCAACCCGTTCCCTTTGTGCTAGATGAACGAACGTCTCTCCACATGCTCAGTGCTGAGAGATAAATGTGTGTGAAAGCCGTCCTTCACATAGCTTGTTGGGAACACAAAGTTTCTCTTCAGTTGCAAACTCCACTCCATACATATATATGGGGAGGTACTAGCTCCAACTCGGTTTTACTGTGAAAACTGCAGGAACTTCAAACCGGCACTAGGAAACAGACTGAGAAACCGGAGTAAACGTTTCTCCTGCAACCCGTTCCCTTTGTGCTAGATGAACGAACGTCTCTCCACATGCTCAGTACTGAGAGATAAGTGTGTGTGAAAGAGGTCCTTCACCGAGCTTGTTGGGAACACAAAGTTTCTCTTCAGTTGCAAACTCCACTCCATACATATATATGGGGAGGTAATAGCTCCAACTCGGTTTTACTGTGAAAACTGCAGGAACTTCAAACCGGCACTAGGAAACAGACTTAGAAACCAGAGTAACAGTTTCTCCTGCAACCCGTTCCCTTTGTGCTAGATGAACGAACGTCTCTCCACATGCTCAGTTCTGAGAGATAAGTGTGTGTGAAAGCCGTCCTTCACCTAGCTTGTTGGGAACACAAAGTTTCTCTTCATTTGCAAACTCCACTCCATACATATATATGGGGAGGTATTAGCTCCAACTCGGTTTTACAGTGAAAATTGCAGGAACTTCAAACCGGCACTAGGAAACAGACTTAGAAACCAGAGTAACAGTTTCTCCTGCAACCCGTTCCCTTTGTGCTAGATGAACGAACGTCTCTCCACATGCTCAGTTCTGAGAGATAAGTGTGTGTGAAAGCCGTCCTTCACCTAGCTTGTTGGGAACACAAAGTTTCTCTTCAGTTGCAAACTCCACTCCATACATATATATGGGGAGGTACTAGCTCCAACTCGGTTTTACACTGAAAACTGCAGGAACTTCAAACCAGCACTAGGAAACAGACTGAGAAACAGAAGTAAATTTTCTCCTGCAAACCGTTCCCTTTGTGCTAGATGAACGAACGTCTCTCCACATGCTCAGTGCTGAGAGATAAGTGTGTGTGAAAGCCGTCCTTCACCTAGCTTGTTGGGAACACAAAGTTTCTCTTCAGTTGCAAACTCCACTCCATAAATATATATGGGGAGGTACTAGCTCCAACTCGGTTTTACACTGAAAACTGCAGGAACTTCAAACCGGCACTAGGAAACAGACTGAGAAACCAGAGTAAAAGTTTCTCCTGCAACCCGTTCCCTTTGTGCTACATGAACGAACGTCTCTCCCCATGCTTAGTGCTGAGTGATAAGTGTGTGTGAAAGCCGTCCTTCACCTAGCTTGTTGGGAACACAAAGTTTCTCTTCACTTGCAAACTCCACTCCATACATATATATGGGGAGGTACTAGCTCCAACTCGTTTTTACAGTGAAAATTGCAGGAACTTCAAAACGGCACTAGGAAACAGACTGAGAAACCAGAGTAAAAGTTTATCCTGCAACCCTTTCCCTTTGTGCTAGATGAACGAACGTCTCTCCACATGCTCAGTTCTGAGAGATAAGTGTGTGTGAAAGCCGTCCTTCATCTAGCTTGTTGGGAACACAAAGTTTCTCTTCAGTTGCAAACTCCACTCCATACATATATATGGGGAGGTACTAGCTCCAACTCGGTTTTACACTGAAAACTGCAGGAACTTCAAACCAGCACTAGGAAACAGACTGAGAAACAGAAGTAAATTTTCTCCTGCAAACCGTTCCCTTTGTGCTAGATGAACGAACGTCTCTCCACATGCTCAGTGCTGAGAGATAAGTGTGTGTGAAAGCCGTCCTTCACCTAGCTTGTTGGGAACACAAAGTTTCTCTTCAGTTGCAAACTCCACTCCATAAATATATATGGGGAGGTACTAGCTCCAACTCGGTTTTACACTGAAAACTGCAGGAACTTCAAACCGGCACTAGGAAACAGACTGAGAAACCAGAGTAAAAGTTTCTCCTGCAACCCGTTCCCTTTGTGCTACATGAACGAACGTCTCTCCCCATGCTTAGTGCTGAGTGATAAGTGTGTGTGAAAGCCGTCCTTCACCTAGCTTGTTGGGAACACAAAGTTTCTCTTCACTTGCAAACTCCACTCCATACATATATATGGGGAGGTACTAGCTCCAACTCGTTTTTACAGTGAAAATTGCAGGAACTTCAAAACGGCACTAGGAAACAGACTGAGAAACCAGAGTAAAAGTTTATCCTGCAACCCTTTCCCTTTGTGCTAGATGAACGAACGTCTCTCCACATGCTCAGTTCTGAGAGATAAGTGTGTGTGAAAGCCGTCCTTCAACTAGCTTGTAGGGAACACAAAGTTTCTCTTCAGTTGCAAACTCCACTCCATACGTATATATGGGGAGGTACTAGCTCCAACTCGGTTTTACACTGAAAACTGCAGGAACTTCAAACCGGCACTAGGAAACAGACTGAGAAACCAGAGTAAAAGTTTCTCCTGCAACCCGTTCCCTTTGTGCTAGATAAACGAACGTCTCTCCACATGCTCAGTTCTGAGAGATAAATGTGTGTGAAAGACGTCCTTCACCTAGCTTGTTGGGAACACAAAGTTTCTCTTCAGTAGCAAACTCCACTCCATACATATATATATGGGGAGGTACTAGCTCCAACTCGGTTTTACAGTGAAAACTGCAGGAACTTCAAACCGGCACTAGGAAACAGACTGAGAAACCAGAGTAAAAGTTTCCCCTGCAACCCGTTCCCTTTGTGCTAGATGAACGAACGTCTCTCCACATGCTCAGTTCTGAGAGATAAGTGTGTGTGAAAGCCGTCCATCAACTAGCTTGTTGGGAACACAAAGTTTCTCTTCAGTTGCAAACTCCACTCCATACATATATATAGGGAGGTACTAGCTCCAACTCCGTTTTACACTGAAAACTGCAGGAACTTCAAACCGGCACTAGGAAACAGACTGAGAAACCAGAGTAAAAGTTTCTCCTGCAACCCGTTCCCTTTGTGCTAGATGAACGAAAGTCTCTCCACATGCTCAGTGCTGAGAGATAATTGTGTGTGAAAGCCGTCCTTCACCTAGCTTGTTGGGAACACAAAGTTTCTTTTCACTTGCAAACTCCACTCCATACATATACATGTTGAGGTACTAGCACCAACTCGGTTTTACAGTGAAAACCGCAGGAACTTCATACCGGCACTAGGAAACAGACTGAGAAACCAGAGTAAAAGTTTCTCCTGCAACCCGTTCCCTTTGTGCTAGATGAACGAACGTCTCTCCACATGCTCAGTTCTGAGAGATAAGTGTGTGTGAAAGCCGTCCTTCACCTAGCTTGTTGGGAAAACAAAGTTTCTCTTCAGTTGCAAACTCCACTCCATACATATATATGGGGAGGTACTAGCTCCAACTCGGTTTTACAGTGAAAACTGCAGGAACTTCAAACTGGCACTAGGAAACAGACTGAGAAACCAGAGTAAAAGTTTCTCCTGCAACCCGTTCCCTTTGTGCTAGATGAACGAACGTCTCTCCACATGCTCAGTGCTGAGAGATAAGTGTGTGTGAAAGCCGTCCTTCACCTAGCTTGTTGGGAACACTGTTTCTCTTCAGTTGCAAACTCCACTCCATACATATATATGGGGAGGTACTAGCCCCAACTCGGTTTTACACTGAAAACTGCAGGAACTTCAAACCAGCACTAGGAAACAGACTGAGAAACAGAAGTAAAAGTTTCTCCTGCAACCCGTTCCCTTTGTGCTAGATGAACGAACGTCTCTCCACATGCTCAGTTCTGAGAGATAAGTGTGTGTTAAAGCCGTCCTTCACCTAGCTTGTTGGGAACACAAAGTTTCTCTTCAGTTGCAAACTCCACTCCATAAATATATATGGGGACGTACTAGCTCCAACTCAGTTTTACTGTGAAAACTGCAGGAACTTCAAACCGGCACTAGGAAACAGACTGAGAAACCAGAGTAAAAGTTTTTCCTGCAACCCGTTCCATTTGTGCTAGATGAACGAACGTCTCTCCACATGCTCAGTTCTGAGAGATAAGTGTGTGTGAAAGCCGTCCTTCACCTAGCTTGTTGGGAACACAAAGTTTCTCTTCAGTTGCAATTTCCACTCCATACATATATATGGGGAGGTATTAGCTCCAACTCGGTTTTACAGTGAAAATTGCAGGAAGTTCAAAACGGCACTAAGAAACAGACTGAGAAACCAGAGTAAAAGTTTCTCCTGCAACCCATTCCATTTGTGCTAGATGAACGAACGTCTCTCCACATGCTCAGTTCTGAGAGAAAAGTGTGTGTGAAAGCCGTCCTTCAACTAGCTTGTTGGGAACACAAAGTTTCTCTTCAGTTGCAAACTCCACTCCATACATATATATGGGGAGGTATTAGCTCCAACTCGGTTTTACACTGAAAACTGCAGGAACTTCAAACCAGCACTAGGAAACAGACTGAGAAACAGAAGTAAATTTTCTCCTGCAACCCGTTCCCTTTGTGCTAGATGAACGAACGTCTCTCCACATGCTCAGTTCTGAGAGATAAGTGTGTGTGAAAGCCGTCCTTCACCTAGCTTGTTGGGAACACAAAGTTTCTCTTTAGTTGCAAACTCCACTCCATACATATATATGGGGTGGTTCTAGCTCCAACTCGGTTTTACTGTGAAAACTGCAGGAACTTCAAACCGGCACTAGGAAACAGACTGAGAAACCAGAGTAAAAGTTTCTCCTGCAACCCTTTCCATTTGTGCTAGATGAACGAACGTCTCTCCACATGCTCAGTTCTCAGAGATAAGTGTGTGTGAAAGCCGTCCTTCAACTAGCTTGTTGGGAACACAAAGTTTCTCTTCAGTAGCAAACTCCACTCCATACATATATATGGGGAGGTACTAGCTCCAACTCGGTTTTACACTGAAAACTGCAGGAACTTCAAACCAGCACTATGAAACAGACTGAGAAACAGAAGTAAAAGTTTCTCCTGCAAACCGTTCCCTTTGTGCTAGATGAACAAACGTCTCTCCACATGCTCAGTTCTGAGAGATAAGTGTGTGTGAAAGCCGTCCTTCACCTAGCTTGTTGGGAACACAAAGTTTCTCTTCAGTTGCAAACTCCACTCCATACCTATATATGGGGAGGTACTAGCTCCAACTCGGTTTTACAGTGAAAACTGCAGGAACTTCAAACTGGCACTAGGAAACAGACTGAGAAACAATTGTAAAAGTTTCTCCTGCAACCCGTTCCCTTTGTACTAGATGAACGAACGTCTCTCCACATGCTCAGTTCTGAGAGATAAGTGTGTGTGAAAGCCGTCCTTCACATAGCTTGTTGGGAACACAAAGTTTCTCTTCAGTTGCAAACTCCACTCCATACATATATATGGGGAGGTACTAGCCCCAACTCAGTTTTACACTGAAAACTGCAGGAACTTCAAACAAGCACTAGGAAACAGACTGAGAAACAGAAGTAAAAGTTTCTCCTGCAACCCGTTCCCTTTGTGCTAGATGAACGAACGTCTCTCCACATGCTCAGTTCTGAGAGATAAGTGTGTGTGAAAGCCGTCCTTCACCTAGCTTGTTGGGAACACAATGTTTCTCTTCAGTTGCAAACTCCAATCCATACATATATATGGGGAGGTACTAGCTCCAACTCGGTTTTACTGTGAAAACTGCAGGAACTTCAAACCGGCACTAGGAAACAGACTGAGAAACCGGAGTAAACGTTTCACCTGCAACCCGTTCCCTTTGTGCTAGATGAACGAACGTCTCTCCACATGCTCAGTTCTGAGAGATAAATGTGTGTGAATGAGGTCCTTCACCTAGCTTGTTGGGAACACAAAGTTTCTCTTCATTTGCAAACTCCACTCCATACATATATATGGGGAGGTATTAGCTCCAACTCGGTTTTACAGTGAAAATTGCAAGAACTTCAAAACGGCACTAGGAAACAGACTGAGAAACCAGAGTAAAAGTTTCTCCTGCAACCCTTTCCCTTTGTGCTAGATGAACGAACGTCTCTCCACATGCTCAGTTCTGAGAGATAAGTGTGTGTGAAAGCCGTCCTTCAACTAGCTTGTTGGGAACACAATGTTTCTCTTCAGTTGCAAACTCCACTCCATACATATATATGGGGAGGTACTAGCTCCAACTCGGTTTTACAGTGAAAACTGCAGGAACTTCAAACCGGCACTAGGAAACAGACTGAGAAACCAGAGTAAAAGTTTCTCCTGCAACCCGTTCCCTTTGTGCTAGATGAACGAACGTCTCTCCCCATGCTCAGTGCTGAGTGATAAGTGTGTGTGAAAGCCGTCCTTCACCTAGCTTGTTGGGAACACAAAGTTTCTCTTCACTTGCAAACTCCACTCCATACATATATATGGGGAGGTAATAGCTCCAACTCGGTTTTACAGTGAAAATTGCAGGAACTTCAAAACGGCACTAGGAAACAGACTGAGAAACCAGAGTAAAAGTTTCTCCTGCAACACTTTCTCTTTTTGCTAGATGAACGAACGTCTCTCCACATGCTCAGTTCTGAGAGATAATTGTGTGTGAAAGCCGTCCTTCAACTAGCTTGTTGGGAACACAAAGTTTCTCTTCAGTTGCAAACTCCACTCCATACATATATATGGGGAGGTACAAGCTCCAACTCGGTTTTACACTGAAAACTGCAGGAACTTCAAAGCAGCACTAGGAAACAGACTGAGAAACAGAAGTAAATTTTCTCCTGCAACCCGTTCCTTTGTGCTAGATGAACGAACGTCTCTCCACATGCTCAGTTCTGAGAGATAAGTGTGTGTGAAAGCCGTCCTTCACCTAGCTTGTTGGGAACACAAAGTTTCTCTTCAGTTGCAAACTCCACTCCATACCTATATATGGGGAGGTACTAGCTCCAACTCGGTTTTACAGTGAAAACTGCAGGAACTTCAAACTGGCACTAGGAAACAGACTGAGAAACAATTGTAAAAGTTTCTCCTGCAACCCGTTCCCTTTGTGCTAGATGAACGAACGTCTCTCCACATGCTCAGTGCTGAGAGATAAGTGTGTGTGAAAGCCGTCCTTCACCTAGCTTGTTGGGAACACAAAGTTTTTCTTCAGTTGCAAACTCCACTCCATACATATATATGGGGAGGTTCTAGCCCCAA
Source organism: Camelus bactrianus (assembly GCF_048773025.1). Lineage (NCBI taxonomy): Eukaryota > Metazoa > Chordata > Mammalia > Artiodactyla > Camelidae > Camelus > Camelus bactrianus. The sequence continues at coordinate 5,306,016 of NC_133566.1, forward strand.
CTCGGGTTTACACTGAAAACTGCAGGAACTTCAAACAAGCACTAGGAAACAGACTGAGAAACAGAAGTAAAAGTTTCTCCTGCAACCCGTTCCCTTTGTGCTAGATGAACGAACGTCTCTCCACATGCTCAGTGCTGAGAGATAAGTGTGTGTGAAAGCCGTCCTTCACCTAGCTTGTTGGGAACACAAAGTTTCTCTTCAGTTGCAAACTCCACTCCATACATATATATGGGGAGGTACTAGCTCCAACTCGGTTTTACTGTGAAAACTGCAGGAACTTCAAACCGGCACTAGGAAACAGACTGAGAAACCGGAGTAAACGTTTCTCCTGCAACCCGTTCCCTTTGTGCTAGATGAACGAACGTCTCTCCACATGCTCAGTTCTGAGAGATAAGTGTGTGTGGAAGCCGTCCTTCACCTAGCTTGTTGGGAACACAAAGTTTCTCTTCAGTTGCAAACTCCACTCCATACATATATATGGGGAGGTACTAGCTCCAACTCGGTTTTACTGTGAAAACTGCAGGAACTTCCAACCGGCACTAGGAAACAGACTGAGAAACCAGAGTAAAAGTTTCTCCTGCAACACTTTCTCTTTGTGCTAGATGAACGAACGTCTCTCCACATGCTCAGTTCTGAGAGATAATTGTGTGTGAAAGCCGTCCTTCAACTAGCTTGTTGGGAACACAAAGTTTCTCTTCAGTTGCAAACTCCACTCCATACATATATATGGGGAGGTACAAGCTCCAACTCGGTTTTACACTGAAAACTGCAGGAACTTCAAAGCAGCACTAGGAAACAGACTGAGAAACAGAAGTAAATTTTCTCCTGCAACCCGTTCCTTTGTGCTAGATGAACGAACGTCTCTCCACATGCTCAGTTCTGAGAGATAAGTGTGTGTGAAAGCCGTCCTTCACCTAGCTTGTTGGGAACACAAAGTTTCTCTTCAGTTGCAAACTCCACTCCATACCTATATATGGGGAGGTACTAGCTCCAACTCGGTTTTACAGTGAAAACTGCAGGAACTTCAAACTGGCACTAGGAAACAGACTGAGAAACAATTGTAAAAGTTTCTCCTGCAAACCGTTCCCTTTGTGCTAGATGAACGAACGTCTCTCCACATGCTCAGTTCTGACAGATAAGTGTGTGTGAAAGCCGTCCTTCACCTAGCTTGTTGGGAACACAAAGTTTCTCTTCAGTTGCAAACTCCACTCCATACATATATATGGGGAGGTACTAGCCCCAACTCGGTTTTACACTGAAAACTGCAGGAACTTCAAACAAGCACTAGGAAACAGACTGAGAAACAGAAGTAAAAGTTTCTCCTGCAACCCGTTCCCTTTGTGCTAGATGAACGAACGTCTCTCCACATGCTCAGTGCTGAGAGATAAGTGTGTGTGAAAGCCGTCCTTCACCTAGCTTGTTGGGAACACAAAGTTTCTCTTCAGTTGCAAACTCCACTCCATACATATATATGGGGAGGTACTAGCTCCAACTCGGTTTTACTGTGAAAACTGCAGGAACTTCAAACCGGCACTAGGAAACAGACTGAGAAACCGGAGTAAACGTTTCTCCTGCAACCCGTTCCCTTTGTGCTAGATGAACGAACGTCTCTCCACATGCTCAGTTCTGAGAGATAAGTGTGTGTGAAAGAGGTCCTTCACCTAGTTTGTTGGGAACACAAAGTTTCTCTTCAGTTGCAAACTCCACTCCATATATATATATGGGGAGGTACTAGCTCCAACTCGGTTTTACTGTGAAAACTGCAGGAACTTCCAACCGGCACTAGGAAACAGACTGAGAAACCAGAGTAAAAGTTTCTCCTGCAACCCGTTCCCTTTGTGCTAGATGAACGAACGTCTCTCCACATGCTCAGTTCTGAGAGATAAGTGTGTGTGAAAGCCGTCCTTCACCTAGCTTGTTGGGAACACAAAGTTTCTCTTCAGTTGGAAACTCCACTCCATACATATATATGGGGAGGTATTAGCTCCAACTCGGTTTTACAGTGAAAATTGCAGGAACTTCAAAACGGCACTAGGAAACAGACTGAGAAACCAGAGTAAAAGTTTCTCCTGCAACCCTTTCCCTTTGTGCTAGATGAACGAACGTCTCTCCACATGCTCAGTTGGGAGAGATAAGTGTGTGTGAAAGCCGTCCTTCAACTAGCTTGTTGGGAACACAAAGTTTCTCTTCAGTTGCAAACTCCACTCCATACATATATATGGGGAGGTACTAGCTCCAACTCGGTTTTACACTGAAAACTGCAGGAACTTCAAACCGGCACTAGGAAACAGACTGAGAAACAGAAGTAAATTTTCTCCTGCAACCCTTTCCCTTTGTGCTAGATGAACGAACGTCTCTCCACATGCTGAGTGCTGAGAGATAAGTGTGTGTGAAAGCCGTCCTTCACCTAGCTTGTTGGGAACACAAAGTTTCTCTTCAGTTGCAAACTCCACTCCATACATATATATGGGGAGGTACAAGCTCCAATTCGGTTTTACACTGAAAACTGCAGGAACTTCAAACCGGCACTAGGAAACAGACTGAGAAACCAGAGTAAAAGTTTCTCCTGCAACCCTTTCCCTTTGTGCTAGATGAACGAACGTCTCTCCACATGCTCAGTTCTGAGAGATAATTGTGTGTGAAAGCCGTCCTTCAACTAGCTTGTTGGGAACACAAAGTTTCTCTTCAGTTGCAAACTCCACTCCATACATATATATGGGGAGGTACTAGCTCCAACTCGGTTTTACACTGAAAACTGCAGGAACTTCAAACCAGCACTAGGAAACAGACTGAGAAACAGAAGTAAATTTTCTCCTGCAAACCGTTACTTTTGTGCTAGATGAACGAACGTCTCTCCACATGCTCAGTGCTGAGAGATAAGTGTGTGTGAAAGCCGTCCTTCACCTAGCTTGATGGGAACACAAATTTTCTCTTCAGTGGCAAACTCCACTCCATACTTATATATGGGTAGGTACTAGCTCCAACTCGGTTTTACAGTGAAAACTGCAGGAATTTCAAACCGGCACTAGGAAACAGACTGAGAAACCAGAGTAAAAGTTTCTCCTGCAACCCGTTCCCTTTGTGCTAGATGAACGAACGTCTATCCACATGCTCAGTTCTGAGAGATAAATGTGTGTGAAAGACGTCCTTCATCTAGCTTGTTGGGAACACAAAGTTTCTCTTCAGTAGCAAACTCCACTCCATACATATATATATGGGGAGGTACTAGCTCCAACTCGGTTTTACAGTGAAAACTGCAGGAACTTCAAACCGGCACTAGGAAACAGACTGAGAAAACAGAGTAAAAGTTTCCCCTGCAACCCATTCCCTTTGTGCTAGATGAACGAACGTCTCTCCCCATGCTCAGTTCTGAGAGATAAGTGTCTGTGAAAGCCGTCCTTCACCTAGCTTGTTGGGAACACAAAGTTTCTCTTCAGTTGCAAACTCCACTCCATACATATATATGGGGAGGTACTATCTCCAACTCCGTTTTACACTGAAAACTGCAGGAACTTCAAACCGGCACTAGGAAACAGACTGAGAAACCAGAGTAAAAGTTTCTCCTGCAACCCGTTCCCTTTGTGCTAGATGAACGAAAGTCTCTCCACATGCTCAGTGCTGAGAGATAAGTGTGTGTGGAAGCCGTCCTTCACCTACCTTGTTGGGAACACAAAGTTTCTCTTCACTTGCAAATTCCACTCCATACATATAGATGTTGAGGTAATAGCTCCAACTCGGTTTTACAGTGAAAACTGCAGGAAATTCAAACCGGCACTAGGAAACAGACTGAGAAACCAGAGTAAAAGTTTCTCCTGCAACCCGTTCCATTTTTGCTAGATGAACGAACGTCTCTCCACATGCTCTGTTCAGAAAGGTAAGTTTGTGTGAAAGCCGTCCTTCACCTAGCTTGTTGGGAACTCAAAGTTTCTCTTCAGTTGCAAACTGCACTCCATACATATATATGGGGAGGTACTAGCTCCAACTCGGTTTTACAGTGAAAACTGCAGGAACTTCAAACCGGCACTAGGAAACAGACTGAGAAACCAGAGTAAAAGATTCTCCTGCAACCCGTTCCCTTTGTGCTAGATGAACGAACGTCTCTCCACATGCTCAGTGCTGAGAGACAAGTGTGTGTGAAAGCCGTCCTTCACCTAGCTTGTTGGGAACACTGTTTCTCTTCAGTTGCAAACTCCACTCCATACATATATATGGGGAGGTACTAGCCCCAACTCGGTTTTACACTGAAAACTGCAGGAACTTCAAACCGGCACTAGGAAACAGACTGAGAAACAGAAGTAAATGTTTCTCCTGCAACCCGTTCCCTTTGTGCTAGATGAACGAACGTCTCTCCTCATGCTCAGTCCTGAGAGATAAGTTTGTGTGAAAGCCGTCCTTCACCTAGCTTGTTGGGAACACAAAGTTTCTCTTCAGTTGCAAACTCCACTCCATACATATATATGGGGATGTACTAGCTCCAACTCGGTTTTACACTTAAAACTGCAGGAACATCAAACCGGCAATAGGAAACAGACTGAGAAACCAGAGTAAACGTTTCTCCTGCAACACGTTCCCTTTGTGCTAGATGAACGAACGTCTCTCCACATGCTCAGTTCTGAGAGATAAGTGTGTGTGAAAGCCGTCCTTCACCTAGCTTGTTGGGAACACAAAGTTTCTCTTCAGTTGCAAACTCCACTCCATACATATATATGGGGAGGTACTAGCACCAACTCGGTTTTACTGTGAAAACTGCAGGAATTTCAAACCGGCACTAGGAAACAGACTGAGAAACCAGAGTAAAAGTTTCTCCTGCAACCCGTTCCATTTGTGCTAGATGAACGAACGTCTCATCACATGCTCAGTTCTGAGAGATAAGTGTGTGTGAAAGCCGTCCTTCACCTAGCTTGTTGGGAACACAAAGTTTCTCTTCAGTTGCAAACTCAACTCCATACATATATATGGGGAGGTATTAGCTCCAACACGGTTTTACAGTGAAAACTGCAGGAACTTCAAAACGGCACTAGGAAACAGACTGAGAAACCAGAGTAAAAGTTTCTCCTGCAACCCTTTCCCTTTGTGCTAGATGAACGAACGTCTCTCCACATGCTCAGTTCTGAGAGATAAGTGTGTGTGAAAGCCGTACTTCAACTAGCTTGTTGGGAACACAAAGTTTCTCTTCAGTTGCAAACTCCACTCCATACATATATATGGGTAGGTACTAGCTCCAACTCGGTTTTACAGTGAAAACTGCAGGAACTTCAAACAAGCACTAGGAAACAGACTGAGAAACAGAAGTAAATTTTCTCCTGCAAACCGTTCCCTTTGTTCTAGATGAACGAACGTCTCTCCACATGCTCAGTGCTGAGGGATAAGTGTGTGTGAAAGCCGTCCTTCACCTAGCTTGTTGGGAACACAAAGTTTCTCTTCAGTTGCAAACTCCACTCCATACATATATATGGGGAGGTACTAGCTCCAACTCGGTTTTACACTGAAAACTGCAGGAACTTCAAACCGACACTATGAAACAGACTGAGAAACCAGAGTAAAAGTTTCTCCTGCAACCCGTTCCCTTTGTGCTACATGAACGAACGTCTCTCCCCATGCTCAGTGCTGAGTGATAAGTGTGTGTGAAAGCCGTCCTTCACCTAGCTTGTTGGGAACACAAAGTTTCTCTTCACTTGCAAACTCCACTCCATACATATATATGGGGAGGTACTAGCTCCAACTCGGTTTTACAGTGAAAACGGCAGGAATTTCAAACCGGCACTAGGAAACAGACTGAGAAACCAGAGTAAACGTTTCTCCTTCAACCCATTCCATTTGTGCAAGATGAACGAACGTCTCTCCACATGCTCAGTTCTGAGAGATATGTGTGTGTGAAAGCCGTCCTTCACCTAGCTTGTTGGGAACACAAAGTTTCTCTTCAGTTGCAAACTCCACTCCATACATATATATGGGGAGGTACTAGCTCCAACTCGGTTTTACAGTGAAAAATGCAGGAATTTCAAACCGGGACTAGGAAACAGACTGAGAAACCAGAGTAATAGTTTCTCCTTCAACACGTTCCATTTGTGCAAGATGAACGAACGTCTCTCCACATGCTCAGTTCTGAGAGATATGTGTGTGTGAAAGCCGTCCTTCACCTAGCTTGTTGGGAACACAAAGTTTCTCTTCAGTTGCAAACTCCACTCCATACATATATATGGGGAGGTACTAGCTCCAACTCGGATTAACAGTGAAAAATGCAGGAATTTCAAACCGGGACTAGGAAACAGACTGAGAAACCAGAGTAATAGTTTCTCCTGAAAGCCGTTCCCTTTGTGCTAGATGAACGAACGTCTCTCCACATACTCAGTTCTGAGAGATAAGTGTGTGTGAAAGCCGTCCTTCACCTAGCTTGTTGGGAACAGAAAGTTTCTCTTCAGTTGCAAACTCCACTCCATACATATATATGGGGAGGTACTAGCTCCAACTCTGTTTTACAGTGATAAATGCAGGAAATTCAAACCGGCACTAGGAAACAGACTGAGAAACCAGAGTAAAAGTTTCTCCTGCAACCCGTTCCCTTTGTGCTAGATGAACGAAAGTCTCTCCACATGCTCAGTGCTGAGAGATAAGTGTGTGTGAAAGCCGTCCTTCAGCTATCTTGTTGGGAACACATATTTTCTCTTCAGTTGCAAACTCCACTCCATACATATATATGGGGAGGTACTAGCCCCAACTCGGTTTTACACTGAAAACTGCAGGAACTTCAAACAATCACTAGGAAACAGACTGAGAAACAGAAGTAAAAGTTTCTCCTGCAAACCGTTCCCTTTGTGCTAGATTAACGAACGTCTCTCCACATGCTCAGTGCTGAGAGATAAGTGTGTGTGAAAGCCGTCCTTCACCTAGCTTGTTGGGAACACAAAGTTTCATTCAGTTGCAAACTCAACTCCATACATATATATGGGGAGGTACTAGCTCCAACTCGGTTTTACAGTGAAAACTGCAGGAACTTCAAACCGGCACTAGGAAACAGACTGAGAAACCAGAGTAAAAGTTTCTCCTGCAACCCGTTCCTTTGTGCTAGATGAACGAACGTCTCTCCACATGCTCAGTTCTGAGAGATAAGTGTGTGTGAAAGCCGTTCTTCACCTAGCTTCTTGGGAACACAAAGTTTCTCTTCAGTTGCAAACTCCACTCCATAACTATATTTGGGGAGGTACTAGCTCCAACTCGGTTTTACAGAGAAAACTGCAGGAACTTCAAACTGGCACTAGGAAACAGACTGAGATACAAGAGTAAAAGTTTCTCCTGCAACCCGTTCCCTTTGTGCTAGATGAACGAACGTCTCTCCACATGCTCAGTTCTGAGAGATAAGTGTGTGTGAAAGCCGTCCTTCACCTAGCTTGTTGGGAACACAAAGTTTCTCTTCAGTTGCAAACTCCACTCCATACATATATATGGTGAGGTACTAGCTCCAACTCGGTTTTACAGTGAAAACTGCAGGAACTTCAAACCGGCACTAGGAAACAGACTGAGAAACCAGAGTAAAAGTTTCTCCTGCAACCCGTTCCCTTTGTGCTAGATGAACGAACGTCTCTCCACATGCTCAGTGCTGAGAGATAAGTGTGTGTGAAAGCCGTCCTTCACCTAGCTTGTTGGGAACACAAAGTTTCTCTTCAGTTGCAAACTCCACTCCATACATATATATGGGGAGGTACTAGCTCCAACTCGGTTTTACTGTGAAAACTGCAGGAACTTCAAACCGGCACTAGGAAACAGACTGAGAAACCAGAGTAAACGTTTCTCCTGCAACCCGTTCCCTTTGTGCTAGATGAACGAACGTCTCTCCACATGCTCAGTTCTGAGAGATAAGTGTGTGTGAAAGCCGTCCTTCACCTAGCTTGTTGGGAACACAAAGTTTCTCTTCAGTTGCAAACTCCACTCCATACATATATATGGTGAGGTACTAGCTCCAACTCGGTTTTACAGTGAAAATTGCAGGAACTTCAAACCGGCACTAGGAAACAGACTGAGAAACCAGAGTAAAAGTTTCTCCTGCAAACCGTTCCCTTTGTGCTAGATGAACGAACGTCTCTCCACATGCTCAGTGCTGAGAGATAAGTGTGTGTGAAAGCCGTCCTTCACCTAGCTTGTTGGGAACACAAAGTTTCTCTTCAGTTGCAAACTCCACTCCATACATATATATGGGGAGGTACTAGCCCCAACTCGGTTTTACACTGAAAACTGCAGGAACTTCAAACAAGCACTAGGAAACAGACTGAGAAACCAGAGTAAACGTTTCTCCTGCAACCCGTTCCCTTTGTGCTAGATGAACGAACGTCTCTCCACATGCTCATTGCTGAGAGATAAGTGTGTGTGAAAGCCGTCCTTCACCTAGCTTGTTGGGAACACAAAGTTTCTCTTCAGTTGCAAACTCCACTCCATACATATATATGGTGAGGTACTAGCTCCAACTCGGTTTTACAGTGAAAACTGCAGGAACTTCAAAACGGCACTAGGAAACAGACTGAGAAACCAGAGTAAAAGTTTCTCCTGCAACCCTTTCCCTTTGTGCTAGATGAACGAACGTCTCTCCACATGCTCAGTTCTGAGAGATAAGTGTGTGTGAAAGCCGTACTTCAACTAGCTTGTTGGGAACACAAAGTTTCTCTTCAGTTGCAAACTCCACTCCATACATATATATGGGTAGGTACTAGCTCCAACTCGGTTTTACAGTGAAAACTGCAGGAACTTCAAACAAGCACTAGGAAACAGACTGAGAAACAGAAGTAAATTTTCTCCTGCAAACCGTTCCCTTTGTTCTAGATGAACGAACGTCTCTCCACATGCTCAGTGCTGAGGGATAAGTGTGTGTGAAAGCCGTCCTTCACCTAGCTTGTTGGGAACACAAAGTTTCTCTTCAGTTGCAAACTCCACTCCATACATATATATGGGGAGGTACTAGCTCCAACTCGGTTTTACACTGAAAACTGCAGGAACTTCAACCCGACACTATGAAACAGACTGAGAAACCAGAGTAAAAGTTTCTCCTGCAACCCGTTCCCTTTGTGCTACATGAACGAACGTCTCTCCCCATGCTCAGTGCTGAGTGATAAGTGTGTGTGAAAGCCGTCCTTCACCTAGCTTGTTGGGAACACAAAGTTTCTCTTCACTTACAAACTCCACTCCATACATATATATGGGGAGGTACTAGCTCCAACTCGGTTTTACAGTGAGAACGGCAGGAATTTCAAACCGGCACTAGGAAACAGACTGAGAAACCAGAGTAAACGTTTCTCCTTCAACCCATTCCATTTGTGCAAGATGAACGAACGTCTCTCCACATGCTCAGTTCTGAGAGATATGTGTGTGTGAAAGCCGTCCTTCACCTAGCTTGTTGGGAACACAAAGTTTCTCTTCAGTTGCAAACTCCACTCCATACATATATATGGGGAGGTACTAGCTCCAACTCGGTTTTACAGTGAAAAATGCAGGAATTTCAAACCGGGACTAGGAAACAGACTGAGAAACCAGAGTAATAGTTTCTCCTTCTACCCGTTCCATTTGTGCAAGATGAACGAACGTCTCTCCACATGCTCAGTTCTGAGAGATATGTGTGTGTGAAAGCCGTCCTTCACCTAGCTTGTTGGGAACACAAAGTTTCTCTTCAGTTGCAAACTCCACTCCATACATATATATGGGGAGGTACTAGCTCCAACTCGGATTAACAGTGAAAAATGCAGGAATTTCAAACCGGGACTAGGAAACAGACTGAGAAACCAGAGTAATAGTTTCTCCTGAAAGCCGTTCCCTTTGTGCTAGATGAACGAACGTCTCTCCACATACTCAGTTCTGAGAGATAAGTGTGTGTGAAAGCCGTCCTTCACCTAGCTTGTTGGGAACAGAAAGTTTCTCTTCAGTTGCAAACTCAACTCCATACATATATATGGGGAGGTACTAGCTCCAACTCTGTTTTACAGTGATAAATGCAGGAAATTCAAACCGGCACTAGGAAACAGACTGAGAAACCAGAGTAAAAGTTTCTCCTGCAACCCGTTCCCTTTGTGCTAGATGAACGAAAGTCTCTCCACATGCTCAGTGCTGAGAGATAAGTGTGTGTGAAAGCCGTCCTTCAGCTATCTTGTTGGGAACACATATTTTCTCATCAGTTGCAAACTCCACTCCATACATATATATGGGGAGGTACTAGCCCCAACTCGGTTTTACACTGAAAACTGCAGGAACTTCAAACAATCACTAGGAAACAGACTGAGAAACAGAAGTAAAAGTTTCTCCTGCAACCCGTTCCCTTTGTGCTAGATTAACGAACGTCTCTCCACATGCTCAGTGCTGAGAGATAAGTGTGTGTGAAAGCCGTCCTTCACCTAGCTTGTTGGGAACACAAAGTTTCATTCAGTTGCAAACTCAACTCCATACATATATATGGGGAGGTACTAGCTCCAACTCGGTTTTACAGTGAAAACTGCAGGAACTTCAAACCGGCACTAGGAAACAGACTGAGAAACCAGAGTAAAAGTTTCTCCTGCAACCCGTTCCTTTGTGCTAGATGAACGAACGTCTCTCCACATGCTCAGTTCTGAGAGATAAGTGTGTGTGAAAGCCGTTCTTCACCTAGCTTCTTGGGAACACAAAGTTTCTCTTCAGTTGCAAACTCCACTCCATAACTATATTTGGGGAGGTACTAGCTCCAACTCGGTTTTACAGAGAAAACTGCAGGAACTTCAAACTGGCACTAGGAAACAGACTGAGAAACAAGAGTAAAAGTTTCTCCTGCAACCCGTTCCCTTTGTGCTAGATGAACGAACGTCTCTCCACATGCTCAGTTCTGAGAGATAAGTGTGTGTGAAAGCCGTCCTTCACCTAGCTTGTTGGGAACACAAAGTTTCTCTTCAGTTGCAAACTCCACTCCATACATATATATGGTGAGGTACTACCTCCAACTCGGTTTTACAGTGAAAACTGCAGGAACTTCAAACCGGCACTAGGAAACAGACTGAGAAACCAGAGTAAAAGTTTCTCCTGCAAGCCGTTCCCTTTGTGCTAGATGAACGAACGTCTCTCCACATGCTCAGTGCTGAGAGATAAGTGTGTGTGAAAGCCGTCCTTCACCTAGCTTGTTGGGAACACAAAGTTTCTCTTCAGTTGCAAACTCCACTCCATACATATATATGGGGAGGTACTAGCTCCAACTCGGTTTTACTGTGAAAACTGCAGGAACTTCAAACCGGCACTAGGAAACAGACTGAGAAACCAGAGTAAACGTTTCTCCTGCAACCCGTTCCCTTTGTGCTAGATGAACGAACGTCTCTCCACATGCTCAGTTCTGAGAGATAAGTGTGTGTGAAAGCCGTCCTTCACCTAGCTTGTTGGGAACACAAAGTTTCTCTTCAGTTGCAAACTCCACTCCATACATATATATGGTGAGGTACTAGCTCCAACTCGGTTTTACAGTGAAAATTGCAGGAACTTCAAACCGGCACTAGGAAACAGACTGAGAAACCAGAGTAAAAGTTTCTCCTGCAAACCGTTCCCTTTGTGCTAGATGAACGAACGTCTCTCCACATGCTCAGTGCTGAGAGATAAGTGTGTGTGAAAGCCGTCCTTCACCTAGCTTGTTGGGAACACAAAGTTTCTCTTCAGTTGCAAACTCCACTCCATACATATATATGGGGAGGTACTAGCCCCAACTCGGTTTTACACTGAAAACTGCAGGAACTTCAAACAAGCACTAGGAAACAGACTGAGAAACCAGAGTAAACGTTTCTCCTGCAACCCGTTCCCTTTGTGCTAGATGAACGAACGTCTCTCCACATGCTCATTGCTGAGAGATAAGTGTGTGTGAAAGCCGTCCTTCAGCTAGCTTGTTGGGAACACAAAGTTTCTCTTCAGTTGCAAACTCCACTCCATACATATATATGGGGAGGTACTAGCTCCAACTCGGTTTTACTGTGAAAACTGCAGGAACTTCAAACCGGCACTAGGAAACAGACTGAGAAATCAGAGTAAACGTTTCTCCTGCAACCCGTTCCCTTTCTTGCTAGATGAACGAACGTCTCTCTACATGCTCAGTTCTCAGAGATAAGTGTGTGTGAAAGAGGTCCTTCACCTAGCTTGTTGGGAACACAAAGTTTCTCTTCAGTTGCAAACTCCACTCCATACATATATATGGTGAGGTACTAGCTCCAACTCGGTTTTACAGTGAAAACTGCAGGAATTTCAAACCGGCACTAGGAAACAGACTGAGAAACCAGAGTAAAAGTTTCTCCTGCAACCCGTTCCCTTTGTGCTAGATGAACGAACGTCTCTCCACATGCTCAGTGCTGAGAGATAAGTGTGTGTGAAAGCCGTCCTTCACCTAGCTTGTTGGGAACACAAAGTTTCTCTTCAGTTGCAAACTCCACTCCATACATATATATGGGGAGGTACTAGCTCCAACTCGGTTTTACTGTGAAAACTGCAGGAACTTCAAACCGGCACTAGGAAACAGACTGAGAAACCAGAGTAAACGTTTCTCCTGCAACCCGTTCCCTTTGTGCTAGATGAACGAACGTCTCTCCACATGCTCAGTTCTGAGAGATAAGTGTGTGTGAAAGCCGTCCTTCACCTAGCTTGTTGGGAACACAAAGTTTCTCTTCAGTTGCAAACTCCACTCCATACATATATATGGTGAGGTACTAGCTCCAACTCGGTTTTACAGTGAAAACTGCAGGAACTTCAAACCGGCACTAGGAAACAGACTGAGAAACCAGAGTAAAAGTTTCTCCTGCAAACCGTTCCCTTTGTGCTAGATGAACGAACGTCTCTCCACATGCTCAGTGCTGAGAGATAAGTGTGTGTGAAAGCCGTCCTTCACCTAGCTTGTTGGGAACACAAAGTTTCTCTTCAGTTGCAAACTCCACTCCATACATATATATGGGGAGGTACTAGCCCCAACACGGTTTTACACTGAAAACTGCAGGAACTTCAAACAAGCACTAGGAAACAGACTGAGAAACCAGAGTAAACGTTTCTCCTGCAACCCGTTCCCTTTGTGCTAGATGAACGAACGTCTCTCCACATGCTCTTTGCTGAGAGATAAGTGTGTGTGAAAGATGTCCTTCACCTAGCTTGTTGGGAACACAAAGTTTCTCTTCAGTTGCAAACTCCACTCCATACATATATATGGGGAGGTACTAGCTCCAACTCGGTTTTACTGTGAAAACTGCAGGAACTTCAAACCGGCACTAGGAAACAGACTGAGAAATCAGAGTAAACGTTTCTCCTGCAACCCGTTCCCTTTCTTGCTAGATGAACGAACGTCTTTCTACATGCTCAGTTCTGAGAGATAAGTGTGTGTGAAAGAGGTCCTTCACCTAGCTTGTTGGGAACACAAAGTTTCTCTTCAGTTGCAAACTCCACTCCATACATATATATGGGGAGGTACTAGCTCCAACTCGGTTTTACTGTGAAAACTGCAGGAACTTCAAACCGGCACTAGGAAACAGACTGAGAAACCAGAGTAAAAGTTTCTCCTGCAACCCGTTCCTTTGTGCTAGATGAACGAACGTCTCTCCACATGCTCAGTTCTGAGAGATAAGTGTGTGTGAAAGCCGTTCTTCACCTAGCTTCTTGGGAACACAAAGTTTCTCTTCAGTTGCAAACTCCACTCCATAACTATATTTGGGGAGGTACTAGCTCCAACTCGGTTTTACAGAGAAAACTGCAGGAACTTCAAACTGGCACTAGGAAACAGACTGAGAAACAAGAGTAAAAGTTTCTCCTGCAACCCGTTCCCTTTGTGCTAGATGAACGAACGTCTCTCCACATGCTCAGTTCTGAGAGATAAGTGTGTGTGAAAGCCGTCCTTCACCTAGCTTGTTGGGAACACAAAGTTTCTCTTCAGTTGCAAACTCCACTCCATACATATATATGGTGAGGTACTAGCTCCAACTCGGTTTTACAGTGAAAACTGCAGGAACTTCAAACCGGCACTAGGAAACAGACTGAGAAACCAGAGTAAAAGTTTCTCCTGCAACCCGTTCCCTTTGTGCTAGATGAACGAACGTCTCTCCACATGCTCAGTGCTGAGAGATAAGTGTGTGTGAAAGCCGTCCTTCACCTAGCTTGTTGGGAACACAAAGTTTCTCTTCAGTTGCAAACTCCACTCCATACATATATATGGGGAGGTACTAGCTCCAACTCGGTTTTACTGTGAAAACTGCAGGAACTTCAAACCGGCACTAGGAAACAGACTGAGAAACCAGAGTAAACGTTTCTCCTGCAACCCGTTCCCTTTGTGCTAGATGAACGAACGTCTCTCCACATGCTCAGTTCTGAGAGATAAGTGTGTGTGAAAGCCGTCCTTCACCTAGCTTGTTGGGAACACAAAGTTTCTCTTCAGTTGCAAACTCCACTCCATACATATATATGGTGAGGTACTAGCTCCAACTCGGTTTTACAGTGAAAATTGCAGGAACTTCAAACCGGCACTAGGAAACAGACTGAGAAACCAGAGTAAAAGTTTCTCCTGCAAACCGTTCCCTTTGTGCTAGATGAACGAACGTCTCTCCACATGCTCAGTGCTGAGAGATAAGTGTGTGTGAAAGCCGTCCTTCACCTAGCTTGTTGGGAACACAAAGTTTCTCTTCAGTTGCAAACTCCACTCCGTACATATATATGGGGAGGTACTAGCCCCAACTCGGTTTTACACTGAAAAATGCAGGAACTTCAAACAAGCACTAGGAAACAGACTGAGAAACCAGAGTAAACGTTTCTCCTGCAACCCGTTCCCTTTGTGCTAGATGAACGAACGTCTCTCCACATGCTCATTGCTGAGAGATAAGTGTGTGTGAAAGCCGTCCTTCACCTAGCTTGTTGGGAACACAAAGTTTCTCTTCAGTTGCAAACTCCACTCCATACATATATATGGGGAGGTACTAGCTCCAACTCGGTTTTACTGTGAAAACTGCAGGAACTTCAAACCGGCACTAGGAAACAGACTGAGAAACCAGAGTAAACGTTTCTCCTGCAACCCGTTCCCTTTGTGCTAGATGAACGAACGTCTCTCCACATGCTCAGTTCTGAGAGATAAGTGTGTGTGAAAGCCGTCCTTCACCTAGCTTGTTGGGAACACAAAGTTTCTCTTCAGTTGCAAACTCCACTCCATACATATATATGGTGAGGTACTAGCTCCAACTCGGTTTTACAGTGAAAACTGCAGGAACTTCAAACCGGCACTAGGAAACAGACTGAGAAACAAGAGTAAAAGTTTCTCCTGCAAACCGTTCCCTTTGTGCTAGATGAACGAACGTCTCTCCACATGCTCAGTGCTGAGAGATAAGTGTGTGTGAAAGCCGTCCTTCACCTAGCTTGTTGGGAACACAAAGTTTCTCTTCAGTTGCAAACTCCACTCCATACATATATATGGGGAGGTACTAGCCCCAACACGGTTTTACACTGAAAACTGCAGGAACTTCAAACAAGCACTAGGAAACAGACTGAGAAACCAGAGTAAACGTTTCTCCTGCAACCCGTTCCCTTTGTGCTAGATGAACGAACGTCTCTCCACATGCTCTTTGCTGAGAGATAAGTGTGTGTGAAAGCCGTCCTTCACCTAGCTTGTTGGGAACACAAAGTTTCTCTTCAGTTGCAAACTCCACTCCATACATATATATGGGGAGGTACTAGCTCCAACTCGGTTTTACTGTGAAAACTGCAGGAACTTCAAACCGGCACTAGGAAACAGACGGAGAAATCAGAGTAAACGTTTCTCCTGCAACCCGTTCCCTTTCTTGCTAGATGAACGAACGTCTCTCTACATGCTCAGTTCTGAGAGATAAGTGTGTGTGAAAGAGGTCCTTCACCTAGCTTGTTGGGAACACAAAGTTTCTCTTCAGTTGCAAACTCCACTCCATACATATATATGGGGAGGTACTAGCTCCAACTCGGTTTTACTGTGAAAACTGCAGGAACTTCAAACCGGCACTAGGAAACAGACTGAGAAACCAGAGTAAAAGTTTCTCCTGCAACCCGTTCCCTTTGTGCTAGATGAACGAACGTCTCTCCACATGCTCAGTTCTGAGAGATAAGTGTGTGTGAAAGCCGTACTTCAACTAGCTTGTTGGGAACACAAAGTTTCTCTTCAGTTGCAAACTCCACTCCATACATATATATGGGTAGGTACTAGCTCCAACTCGGTTTTACAGTGAAAACTGCAGGAACTTCAAACAAGCACTAGGAAACAGACTGAGAAACAGAAGTAAATTTTCTCCTGCAAACCGTTCCCTTTGTTCTAGATGAACGAACGTCTCTCCACATGCTCAGTGCTGAGGGATAAGTGTGTGTGAAAGCCGTCCTTCACCTAGCTTGTTGGGAACACAAAGTTTCTCTTCAGTTGCAAACTCCACTCCATACATATATATGGGGAGGTACTAGCTCCAACTCGGTTTTACACTGAAAACTGCAGGAACTTCAAACCGACACTATGAAACAGACTGAGACACCAGAGTAAAAGTTTCTCCTGCAACCCGTTCCCTTTGTGCTACATGAACGAACGTCTCTCCCCATGCTCAGTGCTGAGTGATAAGTGTGTGTGAAAGCCGTCCTTCACCTAGCTTGTTGGGAACACAAAGTTTCTCTTCACTTGCAAACTCCACTCCATACATATATATGGGGAGGTACTAGCTCCAACTCGGTTTTACAGTGAAAACGGCAGGAATTTCAAACCGGCACTAGGAAACAGACTGAGAAACCAGAGTAAACGTTTCTCCTTCAACCCATTCCATTTGTGCAAGATGAACGAACGTCTCTCCACATGCTCAGTTCTGAGAGATATGTGTGTGTGAAAGCCGTCCTTCACCTAGCTTGTTGGGAACACAAAGTTTCTCTTCAGTTGCAAACTCCACTCCATACATATATATGGGGAGGTACTAGCTCCAACTCGGATTAACAGTGAAAAATGCAGGAATTTCAAACCGGGACTAGGAAACAGACTGAGAAACCAGAGTAATAGTTTCTCCTGAAAGCCGTTCCCTTTGTGCTAGATGAACGAACGTCTCTCCACATACTCAGTTCTGAGAGATAAGTGTGTGTGAAAGCCGTCCTTCACCTAGCTTGTTGGGAACAGAAAGTTTCTCTTCAGTTGCAAACTCCACTCCATACATATATATGGGGAGGTACTAGCTCCAACTCTGTTTTACAGTGATAAATGCAGGAAATTCAAACCGGCACTAGGAAACAGACTGAGAAACCAGAGTAAAAGTTTCTCCTGCAACCCGTTCCCTTTGTGCTAGATGAACGAAAGTCTCTCCACATGCTCAGTGCTGAGAGATAAGTGTGTGTGAAAGCCGTCCTTCAGCTATCTTGTTGGGAACACATATTTTCTCTTCAGTTGCAAACTCCACTCAATACATATATATGGGGAGGTACTAGCCCCAACTCGGTTTTACACTGAAAACTGCAGGAACTTCAAACAATCACTAGGAAACAGACTGAGAAACAGAAGTAAAAGTTTCTCCTGCAACCCGTTCCCTTTGTGCTAGATTAACGAACGTCTCTCCACATGCTCATTGCTGAGAGATAAGTGTGTGTGAAAGCCGTCCTTCACCTAGCTTGTTGGGAACACAAAGTTTCATTCAGTTGCAAACTCAACCCCATACATATATATGGGGAGGTACTAGCTCCAACTCGGTTTTACAGTGAAAACTGCAGGAACTTCAAACCGGCACTAGGAAACAGACTGAGAAACCAGAGTAAAAGTTTCTCCTGCAACCCGTTCCTTTGTGCTAGATGAACGAACGTCTCTCCACATGCTCAGTTCTGAGAGATAAGTGTGTGTGAAAGCCGTTCTTCACCTAGCTTCTTGGGAACACAAAGTTTCTCTTCAGTTGCAAACTCCACTCCATAACTATATTTGGGGAGGTACTAGCTCCAACTCGGTTTTACAGAGAAAACTGCAGGAACTTCAAACTGGCACTAGGAAACAGACTGAGAAACAAGAGTAAAAGTTTCTCCTGCAACCCGTTCCCTTTGTGCTAGATGAACGAACGTCTCTCCACATGCTCAGTTCTGAGAGATAAGTGTGTGTGAAAGCCGTCCTTCACCTAGCTTGTTGGGAACACAAAGTTTCTCTTCAGTTGCAAACTCCACTCCATACATATATATGGTGAGGTACTAGCTCCAACTCGGTTTTACAGTGAAAACTGCAGGAACTTCAAACCGGCACTAGGAAACAGACTGAGAAACCAGAGTAAAAGTTTCTCCTGCAACCCGTTCCCTTTGTGCTAGATGAACGAACGTCTCTCCACATGCTCAGTGCTGAGAGATAAGTGTGTGTGAAAGCCGTCCTTCACCTAGCTTGTTGGGAACACAAAGTTTCTCTTCAGTTGCAAACTCCACTCCATACATATATATGGGGAGGTACTAGCTCCAACTCGGTTTTACTGTGAAAACTGCAGGAACTTCAAACCGGCACTAGGAAACAGACTGAGAAACCAGAGTAAACGTTTCTCCTGCAACCCGTTCCCTTTGTGCTAGATGAACGAACGTCTCTCCACATGCTCAGTTCTGAGAGATAAGTGTGTGTGAAAGCCGTCCTTCACCTAGCTTGTTGGGAACACAAAGTTTCTCTTCAGTTGCAAACTCCACTCCATACATATATATGGTGAGGTACTAGCTCCAACTCGGTTTTACAGTGAAAATTGCAGGAACTTCAAACCGGCACTAGGAAACAGACTGAGAAACCAGAGTAAAAGTTTCTCCTGCAAACCGTTCCCTTTGTGCTAGATGAACGAACGTCTCTCCACATGCTCAGTGCTGAGAGATAAGTGTGTGTGAAAGCCGTCCTTCACCTAGCTTGTTGGGAACACAAAGTTTCTCTTCAGTTGCAAACTCCACTCCATACATATATATGGGGAGTTACTAGCCCCAACTCGGTTTTACACTGAAAACTGCAGGAACTTCAAACAAGCACTAGGAAACAGACTGAGAAACCAGAGTAAACGTTTCTCCTGCAACCCGTTCCCTTTGTGCTAGATGAACGAACGTCTCTCCACATGCTCATTGCTGAGAGATAATTGTGTGTGAAAGCCGTCCTTCACCTAGCTTGTTGGGAACACAAAGTTTCTCTTCAGTTGCAAACTCCACTCCATACATATATATGGGGAGGTACTAGCTCCAACTCGGTTTTACTGTGAAAACTGCAGGAACTTCAAACCGGCACTAGGAAACAGACTGAGAAATCAGAGTAAACGTTTCTCCTGCAACCCGTTCCCTTTCTTGCTAGATGAACGAACGTCTCTCTACATGCTCAGTTCTCAGAGATAAGTGTGTGTGAAAGAGGTCCTTCACCTAGCTTGTTGGGAACACAAAGTTTCTCTTCAGTTGCAAACTCCACTCCATACATATATATGGTGAGGTACTAGCTCCAACTCGGTTTTACAGTGAAAACTGCAGGAATTTCAAACCGGCACTAGGAAACAGACTGAGAAACCAGAGTAAAAGTTTCTCCTGCAACCCGTTCCCTTTGTGCTAGATGAACGAACGTCTCTCCACATGCTCAGTGCTGAGAGATAAGTGTGTGTGAAAGCCGTCCTTCACCTAGCTTGTTGGGAACACAAAGTTTCTCTTCAGTTGCAAACTCCACTCCATACATATATATGGGGAGGTACTAGCTCCAACTCGGTTTTACTGTGAAAACTGCAGGAACTTCAAACCGGCACTAGGAAACAGACTGAGAAACCAGAGTAAACGTTTCTCCTGCAACCCGTTCCCTTTGTGCTAGATGAACGAACGTCTCTCCACATGCTCAGTTCTGAGAGATAAGTGTGTGTGAAAGCCGTCCTTCACCTAGCTTGTTGGGAACACAAAGTTTCTCTTCAGTTGCAAACTCCACTCCATACATATATATGGTGAGGTACTAGCTCCAACTCGGTTTTACAGTGAAAACTGCAGGAACTTCAAACCGGCACTAGGAAACAGACTGAGAAACCAGAGTAAAAGTTTCTCCTGCAAACCGTTCCCTTTGTGCTAGATGAACGAACGTCTCTCCACATGCTCAGTGCTGAGAGATAAGTGTGTGTGAAAGCCGTCCTTCACCTAGCTTGTTGGGAACACAAAGTTTCTCTTCAGTTGCAAACTCCACTCCATACATATATATGGGGAGGTACTAGCCCCAACACGGTTTTACACTGAAAACTGCAGGAACTTCAAACAAGCACTAGGAAACAGACTGAGAAACCAGAGTAAACGTTTCTCCTGCAACCCGTTCCCTTTGTGCTAGATGAACGAACGTCTCTCCACATGCTCTTTGCTGAGAGATAAGTGTGTGTGAAAGCCGTCCTTCACCTAGCTTGTTGGGAACACAAAGTTTCTCTTCAGTTGCAAACTCCACTCCATACATATATATGGGGAGGTACTAGCTCCAACTCGGTTTTACTGTGAAAACTGCAGGAACTTCAAACCGGCACTAGGAAACAGACTGAGAAATCAGAGTAAACGTTTCTCCTGCAACCTGTTCCCTTTCTTGCTAGATGAACGAACGTCTCTCTACATGCTCAGTTCTGAGAGATAAGTGTGTGTGAAAGAGGTCCTTCACCTAGCTTGTTGGGAACACAAAGTTTCTCTTCAGTTGCAAACTCCACTCCATACATATATATGGGGAGGTACTAGCTCCAACTCGGTTTTACAGTGAAAATTGCAGGAACTTCAAAACGGCACTAGGAAACAGACTGAGAAACCAGAGTAAAAGTTTCTCCTGCAACCCTTTCCCTTTGTGCTAGATGAACGAACGTCTCTCCACATGCTCAGTTCTGAGAGATAAGTGTGTGTGAAAGCCGTCCTTCAACTAGCTTGTTGGGAACACAAAGTTTCTCTTCAGTTGCAAACTCCACTCCATAACTATATTTGGGGAGGTACTAGCTCCAACTCGGTTTTACAGAGAAAACTGCAGGAACTTCAAACTGGCACTAGGAAACAGACTGAGAAATCAGAGTAAAAGTTTCTCCTGCAACCCGTTCCCTTTGTGCTAGATGAACGAACGTATCTCCACATGCTCAGTTCTGAGAGATAAGTGTGTGTGAAAGCCGTCCTTCACCTAGCTTGTTGGGAACACAAAGTTTCTCTCCAGTTGCAAACTCCACTCCATACATATATATGGTGAGGTATTAGCTCCAAGTCGGTTTTACAGTGAAAACTTCAGGATCTTCAAACCGGCACTAGGAAACAGACTGAGAAACCAGAGTAAAAGTTTCTCCTGCAACCCGTTCCCTTTGTGCTAGATGAACGAACGTCTCTCCACATGCTCAGTGCTGAGAGATAAGAGTGTGTGAAAGCCGTCCTTCACCTAGCTTGTTGGGAACACAAAGTTTCTCTTCAGGTGCAAACTCCACTCCATACATATATAAGGGGAGGTACTAGCTCCAACTCGGTTTTACAGTGAAAACTGCAGGAACTTCAAACCGGCACTAGGAAACAAACTGAGAAACCAGAGTAAAAGTTTCTCCTGCAACCCGTTCCTTTGTGCTAGATTAACGAACGTCTCTCCACATGCTCAGTTCTGAGAGATAAGTGTGTGTGAAAGCCGTCCTTCACCTAGCTTGTTGGGAACACATAGTTTCTCTTCAGTTGCAAACTCCACACCATACCTATATATGGGGAGGTACTAGCTCCAACTAGGTTTTACAGTGAAAACTGCATGAACTTCAAACTGGCACTAGGAAACAGACTGAGAAACAAGAGTAAAAGTTTCTCCTGCAACCCGTTCCCTTTGTGCTAGATGAACGAACGTCTCTCCACATGCTCAGTTCTGAGAGATAAGTGTGTGTGAAAGCCGTCCTTCACCTAGCTTGTTGGGAACACAAAGTTTCTCTTCAGTTGCAAACTCCACTCCATACATATATATGTTGAGGTACTAGCTCCAACTCGTTTTTACAGTGAAAACTGCAGGAACTTCAAACAGGCACTAGGAAACAGACTGAGAAACCAGAGTAAAAGTTTCTCCTGCAAACCGTTCCCTTTGTGCTAGATGAACGAACGGCTCTCCACATGCTCAGTGCTGAGAGATAAGTGTGTGTGAAAGCCGTCCTTCACCTAGCTTGTTGGGAACACAAAGTTTCTCTTCAGTTGCAAACTCCACTCCATACATATATATGGGGAGGTACTAGCCCCAACTCGGTTTTACACTGAAAACTGCAGGAACTTCAAACAAGCACTAGGAAACAGACTGAGAAACAGAAGTAAAAGTTCCTCCTGCAACCCGTTCCCTTTGTGCTAGATGAACGAACGTCTCTCCACATGCTCAGTGCTGAGAGATAAGTGTGTGTGAAAGCCGTCCTTCACCTAGCTTGTTGGGAACACAAAGTTTCTCTTCAGTTGCAAACTCCACTCCATACATATATATGGCGTGGTACTAGCTCCAACTCGGTTTTACTGTGAAAACTGCAGGAACTTCAAACCGGCACTAGGAAACAGACTGAGAAACCAGAGTAAACGTTTCTCCTGCAACCCGTTCCCTTTGTGCTAGATGAACGAACGTCTCTCAACATGCTCAGTTCTGAGAGGTAAGTGTGTGTGAAAGAGTTCCTTCACCTAGCTTGTTGGGAACACAAAGTTTCTCTTCAGTTGCAAACTCCACTCCATACATATATATGGGGAGGTACTAGCTCCAACTCGGTTTTACTGTGAAAACTGCAGGAACTTCAAACCGGCACTAGGAAACAGACTGAGAAACCAGAGTAAAAGTTTCTCCTGCAACCCGTTCCCTTTGTGCTAGATGAACGAACGTCTCTCCACATGCTCAGTTCTGAGAGATAAGTGTGTGTGAAAGCCGTCCTTCACCTAGCTTGTTGGGAACACAAAGTTTCTCTTCAGTTGCAAACTCCACTCCATACATATATATGGGGAGGTATTAGCTCCAACTCGTTTTTACAGTAAAAATTGCAGGAACTTCAATACGGCACTAGGAAACAGACTGAGAAACCAGAGTAAAAGTTTCTCCTGCAACCCTTTCCCTTTGTGCTAGATGAACGAACGTCTCTCCACATGCTCATTTCTGAGAGATAAGTGTGTGTGAAAGCCGTCCTTCAACTAGCTTGTTGGGAACACAAAGTTTCTCTTCAGTTGCAAACTCCACTCCATACATATATATGGGGAGGTACTAGCTCCAACTCGGTTTTACACTGAAAACTGCAGGAACTTCAAACCAGCACTAGGAAACAGACTGAGAAACAAAAGTAAATTTTCTCCTGCAAACCGTTCCCTTTGTGCTAGATGAACGAACGTCTCTCCACATGCTCAGTGCTGAGAGATAAGTGTGTGTGAAAGCCGTCCTTCACCTAGCTTGTTGGGAACACAAAGTTTCTCTTCAGTTGCAAACTCCACTCCATACATATATATGGGGAGGTACTAGCTCCAACTCGGTTTTACACTGAAAACTGCAGGAACTTCAAACCGGCACTAGGAAACAGACTGAGAAACCAGAGTAAAAGTTTCTCCTGCAACCCGTTCCATTTGTGCTACATGAACGAACGTCTCTCCCCATGCTCAGTGCTGAGTGATAAGTGTGTGTGAAAGCCGTCCTTCACCTAGCTTGTTGGGAACACAAAGTTTCTCTTCACTTGCAAACTCCACTCCATACATATATATGGTGAGGTACTAGCTCCAACTCGGTTTTACAGTGAAAATTGCAGGGACTTCAAAACGGCACTAGGAAACAGACTGAGAAACCAGAGTAAAGTTTCTCCTGCAACCCTTTCCCTTTGTGCTAGATGAACGAACGTCTCTCCACATGCTCAGTTCTGAGAGATAAGTGTGTGTGAAAGCCGTCCTTCAACTAGCTTGTAGGGAACACAAAGTTTCTCTTCAGTTGCAAACTCCACTCCATACGTATATATGGGGAGGTACTAGCTCCAACTCGGTTTTACACTAAAAACTGCAGGAACTTCAAACCGGCACTAGGAAACAGACTGAGAAACCAGAGTAAAAGTTTCTCCTGCGACCCGTTCCCTTTGTGCTAGATAAACGAACGTCTCTCCACATGCTCAGTTCTGAGAGATAAATGTGTGTGAAAGACGTACTTCACCTAGCTTGTTGGGAACACAAAGTTTCTCTTCAGTAGCAAACTCCACTCCATACATATATATATGGGGAGGTACTAGCTCCAACTCGGTTTTACACTGAAAACTGCAGGAACTTCAAACCGGCACTAGGAAACAGACTGAGAAACCAGAGTAAAAGTTTCCCCTGCAAACCGTTCCCTTTGTGCTAGATGAACGAACGTCTCTCCACATGCTCAGTTCTGAGAGATAAGTGTGTGTGAAAGCCGTCCTTCACCTAGCTTGTTGGGAACACAAAGTTTCTCTTCAGTTGCAAACTCCAATCCATACATATATATGGGGAAGTACTAGCTCCAACTCGGTTTTACACTGAAAACTGCAGGAACTTCAAACCAGCACTAGGAAACAGACTGAGAAACAGAAGTAAATTTTCTCCTGCAACCCGTTCCCTTTGTGCTAGATGAACGAACGTCTCTCCACATGCTCAGTTCTGAGAGATAAGTGTGTGTGAAAGCCGTCCTTCACCTAGCTTGTTGGGAACACAAAGTTTCTCTTTAGTTGCAAACTCCACTCCATACATATATATGGGGAGGTTCTAGCTCCAACTCGGTTTTACTGTGAAAACTGCAGGAACTTCAAACCGGCACTAGGAAACAGACTGAGAAACCAGAGTAAAAGTTTCTCCTGCAACCCGTTCCCTTTGTGCTAGATGAACGAACGTCTCTCCACATGCTCAGTTCTGAGAGATAAGTGTGTGTGAAAGCCGACCTTCACCTAGCTTGTTGGGAACACAAAGTTTCTCTTCAGTTGCAAACTCCACTCCATACATATATATGGGGAGGTATTAGCTCCAACTCGGTTTTACAGTGAAAATTGCAGGAACTTCAAAACGGCACTAGGAAACAGACTGAGAAACCAGAGTAAATGTTTCTCCTGCAAATTTTCCATTTGTGCTAGATGAACGAACGTCTCTCCACATGCTCAGTTCTCAGAGATATGTGTGTGTGAAAGCCGTCCTTCAACTAGCTTGTTGGGAACACAAAGTTTCTCTTCAGTAGCAAACTCCACTCCATACATATTTATGGGGAGGTACTAGCTCCAACTCGGTTTTACAGTGAAAACTGCAGGAACTTCAAACTGGCACTAGGAAACAGACTGAGAAACCAGAGTAAAAGTTTCTCCTGCAACCCGTTCCCTTTGTGCTTGATGAACGAACGTCTCTCCACATGCTCAGTGCTGAGAGATAAGTGTGTGTGAAAGCCGTCCTTCACCTAGCTTGTTGGGAACACTTTTTCTCTTCAGTTGCAAACTCCACTCCATACATATATATGGGGAGATACTAGCCCCAACTCGGTTTTACACTGAAAACTGCAGGAACTTCAAACCAGCACTAGGAAACAGACTGAGAAACAGAAGTAAAAGTTTCTCCTGCAACCCGTTCCCTTTGTGCTAGATGAACGAACGTCTCTCCACATGCTCAGTTCTGAGAGATAAGTGTGTGTTAAAGCCGTCCTTCACCTAACTTGTTGGGAACACAAAGTTTCTCTTCAGTTGCAAACCCTCTCCATAAATATATATGGGGACGTACTAGCTCCAACTCGGTTTTACTGTGAAAACTGCAGGAACTTCAAACCGGCACTAGGAAACAGACTGAGAAACCAGAGTAAAAGTTTCTCCTGCAACCCGTTCCCTTTGTGCTACATGAACGAACGTCTCTCCCCATGCTCAGTGCTGAGTGATAAGTGTGTGTGAAAGCCGTCCTTCACCTAGCTTGTTGGGAACACAAAGTTTCTCTTCAGTTGCAAACTCCACTCCATACATATATATGGGGAGGTAATAGCTCCAACTCGGTTTTACAGTGAAAACTGCAGGAACTTCAAACCGGCACTAGGAAACAGACTGAGAAACCAGAGTAAAAGTTTCTCCTGCAACCCGTTCCCTTTGTGCTAGATGAACGAACGTCTCTCCACATGCTCAGTGCTGAGAGATAAGTGTGTGTGAAAGCCGTCCTTCACCTAGCTTGTTGGAACACAAAGTTTCTCTTCAGTTGCAAACTCCACTCCATACATATATATGGGGAGGTACTAGCTCCAACTCCGTTTTACAGTGAAAACTGCAGGAACTTCAAACCGGCACTAGGAAACAAACTGAGAAACCAGAGTAAAAGTTTCTCCTGCAACCCGTTCCTTTGTGCTAGATGAACGAAAGTCTCTCCACATGCTCAGTTCTGAGAGATAAGTGTGTGTGAAAGCCGTCCTTCACCTAGCTTGTTGGGAACACAAATTTTCTCTTCAGTTGCAAACTCCACTCCATACCTATATATGGGGAGGTACTAGCTCCAACTCGGTTTTACAGTGAAAACTGCAGGAACTTCAAACTGGCACTAGGAAACAGACTGAGAAACAATTGTAAAAGTTTCTCCTGCAACCCGTTCCCTTTGTGCTAGATGAACGAACGTCTCTCCACATGCTCAGTGCTGAGAGATAAGTGTGTGTGAAAGCCGTCCTTCACCTAGCTTTTTGGGAACACAAAGTTTCTCTTCAGTTGCAAACTCCACTCCATACATATATATGGGGAGGTACTAGCTCCAACTCGGTTTTACAGTGAAAACTGCAGGAACTTCAAACCGGCACTAGGAAACAGACTGAGAAACCAGAGTAAAAGTTTCTCCTGCAACCCGTTCCCTTTGTGCTACATGAACGAACGTCTCTCCCCATGCTCAGTGCTGAGTGATAAGTGTGTGTGAAAGCCGTACTTCAACTAGCTTGTTGGGAACACAAAGTTTCTCTTCAGTTGCAAACTCCACTCCATACATATATATGGGGAGGTACTAGCTCCAACTCGGTTTTACAGTGAAAACTGCAGGAACTTCAAACCGGCACTAGGAAACAGACTGAGAAACCAGAGTAAAAGTTTCTCCTGCAACCCGTTCCCTTTGTGCTAGATGAACGAACGTCTCTCCACATGCTCAGTGCTGAGAGATAAGTGTGTGTGTAAGCCGTCCTTCACCTAGCTTGTTGGAACTCAAAGTTTCTCTTCAGTTGCAAACTCCACTCCATACATATATATGGGGAGGTACTAGCTCCAACTCCGTTTTACAGTGAAAACTGCAGGAACTTCAAACCGGCACTAGGAAACAAACTGAGAAACCAGAGTAAAAGTTTCTCCTGCAACCCGTTCCTTTGTGCTAGATGAACGAAAGTCTCTCCACATGCTCAGTTCAGAGAGATAAGTGTGTGTGAAAGCCGTCCTTCACCTAGCTTGTTGGGAACACAAATTTTCTCTTCAGTTGCAAACTCCACTCCATACCTATATATGGGGAGGTACTAGCTCCAACTCGGTTTTACAGTGAAAACTGCAGGAACTTCAAACTGGCACTAGGAAACAGACTGAGAAACAATTGTAAAAGTTTCTCCTGCAACCCGTTCCCTTTGTGCTAGATGAACGAACGTCTCTCCACATGCTCAGTGCTGAGAGATAAGTGTGTGTGAAAGCCGTCCTTCACCTAGCTTTTTGGGAACACAAAGTTTCTCTTCAGTTGCAAACTCCACTCCATACATATATATGGGGAGGTACTAGCCCCAACTCGGTTTTACACTGAAAACTGCAGGAAATTCAAACAAGCACTAGGAAACAGACTGAGAAACAGAAGTAAAAGTTTCTCCTGCAACACGTTCCCTTTGTGCTAGATGAACGAACGTCTCTCCACATGCTCAGTGCTGAGAGATAAGTGTGTGTGAAAGCCGTCCTTCACCTAGCTTGTTGGGAACACAAAGTTTCTCTTCAGTTGCAAACTCCACTCCATACATATATATGGGGAGGTACTAGCTCCAACTCGGTTTTACTGTGAAAACTGCAGGAACTTGAAACCGGCACTAGGAAACAGACTGAGAAAGCGGAGTAAACGTTTCTCCTGCAACCCGTTCCCTTTGTGCTAGATGAACGAACGTCTCTCCACATGCTCAGTTCTGAGAGATAAGTGTGTGTGAAAGAGGTCCTTCACCTAGCTTGTTGGGAACACAAAGTTTCTCTTCAGTTGCAAACTCCACTCCATACATATATATTGGGAGGTATTAGCTCCAACTCGGTTTTACAGTGAAAATTGCAAGAACTTCAAAACGGCACTAGGAAACAGACTGAGAAACCAGAGTAAAAGTTTCTCCTGCAACCCTTTCCCTTTGTGCTAGATGAACGAACGTCTCTCCACATGCTCAGTTCTGAGAGATAAGTGTGTGTGAAAGCCGTCCTTCAACTAGCTTGTTGGGAACAC
The DNA here is from genome assembly GCF_048773025.1 of Camelus bactrianus. NCBI lineage: Eukaryota > Metazoa > Chordata > Mammalia > Artiodactyla > Camelidae > Camelus > Camelus bactrianus. The sequence goes on from NC_133566.1 coordinate 5,334,321, forward strand.
AAAGTTTCTCTTCAGTTGCAAACTCCACTCCATACCTATATATGGGGAGGTACTAGCTCCAACTCGGTTTTACAGTGAAAACTGCAGGAACTTCAAACTGGCACTAGGAAACAGACTGAGAAACAATTGTAAAAGTTTCTCCTGCAACCCGTTCCCTTTGTGCTAGATGAACGAACGTCTCTCCACATGCTCAGTGCTGAGAGATAAGTGTGTGTGAAAGCCGTCCTTCACCTAGCTTGTTGGGAACACAAAGTTTCTCTTCAGTTGCAAACTCCACTCCATACATATATATGGGGAGGTACTAGCTCCAACTCGGTTTTACTGTGAAAACTGCAGGAACTTCAAACCGGCACTAGGAAACAGACTGAGAAACCAGAGTAAAAGTTTCTCCTGCCACCCGTTCCCTTTGTGCTAGATGAACGAACGTCTCTCCACATGCTCAGTTCTGAGAGATAAGTGTGTGTGAAAGCCGTCCTTCACCTAGCTTGTTGGGAACACAAAGTTTCCCTTCAGTTGCAAACTCCACTCCATACATATATATGGGGAGGTATTAGCTCCAACTCGGTTTTACAGTGAAAATTGCAGGAACATCAAAACGGCACTAGGAAACAGACTGAGAAACTAGAGTAAAAGTTTACCCTGCAACCCTTTCCCTTTGTGCTAGATGAACGAACGTCTCTCCACATGCTCAGTTCTGAGAGATAAGTGTGTGTGAAAGCCGTCCTTCAACTAGCTTGTTGGGAACACAAAGTTTCTCTTCAGTTGCAAACTCCACTCCATACATATATATGGGGAGGTACTAGCTCCAACTCGGTTTTACACTGAAAACTGCAGGAACTTCAAACCAGCACTAGGAAACAGACTGAGAAACAGAAGTAGATTTTCTCCTGCAAACCGTTCCCTTTGTGCTAGATGAACGAACGTCTCTCCACATGCTGAGTGCTGAGAGATAAGTGTGTGTGAAAGCCGTCCTTCACCTAGCTTGTTGGGAACACAAAGTTTCTCTTCAGTTGCAAACTCCACTCCATACATATATATGGGGAGGTACTAGCTCCAACTCGGTTTTACACTGAAAACTGCAGGAACTTCAAACCGGCAATAGGAAACAGACTGAGAAACCAGAGTAAACGTTTCTCCTGCAACACGTTCCCTTTGTGCTAGATGAACGAACGTCTCTCCACATGCTCAGTTCTGAGAGATAAGTGTGTGTGAAAGCCGTCCTTCACCTAGCTTGTTGGGAACACAAAGTTTCTCTTCAGTTGCAAACTCCACTCCATAAATATATATGGGGACGTACTAGCTCCAACTCGGTTTTACTGTGAAAACTGCAGGAACTTCAAACCGGCACTAGGAAACAGACTGAGAAACCAGAGTAAAAGTTTCTCCTGCAACCCGTTCCATTTGTGCTAGATGAACGAACGTCTCTCCACATGCTCAGTTCTGAGAGATAAGTGTGTGTGAAAGCCGTCCTTCACCTAGCTTGTTGGGAACACAAAGTTTCTCTTCAGTTGCAAACTCCACTCCATACATATATATGGGGAGGTATTAGCTCCAACTCGGTTTTACAGTGAAAACTGCAGGAACTTCAAAACGGCACTAGGAAACAGACTGAGAAACCAGAGTAAAAGTTTCTCCTGCAACCCTTTCCCTTTTTGCTAGATGAACGAAAGTCTCTCCACATGCTCAGTTCTGAGAGATAAGTGTGTGTGAAAGCCGTCCTTCAACTAGCTTGTTGGGAACACAAAGTTTCTCTTCAGTTGCAAACTCCACTCCATACATATATATGGGGAGGTACTAGCTCCAACTCGGTTTTACAGTGAAAACTGCAGGAACTTCAAACCAGCACTAGGAAACAGACTGAGAAACAGAAGTAAATTTTCTCCTGCAAACCGTTCCGTTTGTGCTAGATGAACGAACGTCTCTCCACATGCTCAGTGCTGAGAGATAAGTGTGTGTGAAAGCCGTCCTTCACCTAGCTTGTTGGGAACACAAAGTTTCTCTTCAGTTGCAAACTCCACTCCATACATATATATGGGGAGGTACTAGCTCCAACTAGGTTTTACACTGAAAACTGCAGGAACTTCAAACCGGCACTAGGAAACAGACTGAGAAACCAGAGTAAAAGTTTCTCCTGCAACCCGTTCCCTTTGTGCTACATGAACGAACGTCTCTCCCCATGCTCAGTTCTGAGAGATAAGTGTGGGTGAAAGCCGTTCTTCACCTAGCTTGTTGGGAACACAAAGTTTCTGTTCAGTTGCAAACTCCACTCCATACATATATATGGGGAGGTACTAGCTCCAACTCGGTTTTACAGTGAAAACTGCAGGAACTTCAAACCGGCACTAGGAAACAGACTGAGAAACCATAGTAAAATTTCTCCTGCAACCCGTTCCCTTTGTGCTAGATGAACGAACGTCTCTCCACATGCTCAGTTCTGAGAAATAAATGTGTGTGAAAGCCGTCCTTCACCTAGCTTGTTGGGAAGAGAATGTTTCTCTTCAGTAGCAAACTCCACTCCATACATATATATGGGGAGTACTAGCTCCAACTCGGTTTTACAGTGAAAACTGCAGGAACTTCAAACCGGCACTAGGAAACAGACTGAGAAACCAGAGTAAAAGTTTCTCCTGCAACACGTTCCCTTTGTGCAAGATGAACGAACGTCTCTCCACATGCTCAGTTCTGAGACATAAGTGTGTGTGAAAGCCGTCCTTCACCTAGCTTGTTGGGAACACAAAGTTTATCTTCAGTTGCAAACACCACTCGATACATATATAAGGGGAGGTACTAGCTCCAACTCGGTTTTACACTGAAAACTGCAGGAACTTCAAACCGGCACTAGGAAACAGACTGAGGAACCAGAGTAAAAGTTTCTCCTGCAGCCCGTTCCCTTTGTGCTAGATGAACGAACGTCTCTCCACATGCTCAGTTCTGAGAGATAAGTGTGTGTGAAAGCCGTCCTTCAACTAGCTTGTTGGGAACACAAAGTTTCTCTTCAGTTGCAAACTCCACTCCATACATATATATGGGGAGGTACTAGCTCCAACTCGGTTTTACAGTGAAAACTGCAGGAACTTCAAACCAGCACTAGGAAACAGACTGAGAAACAGAAGTAAATTTTCTCCTGCAAACCGTTCCGTTTGTGCTAGATGAACGAACGTCTCTCCACATGCTCAGTGCTGAGAGATAAGTGTGTGTGAAAGCCGTCCTTCACCTAGCTTGTTGGGAACACAAAGTTTCTCTTCAGTTGCAAACTCCACTCCATACATATATATGGGGAGGTACTAGCTCCAACTAGGTTTTACACTGAAAACTGCAGGAACTTCAAACCGGCACTAGGAAACAGACTGAGAAACCAGAGTAAAAGTTTCTCCTGCAACACGTTCCCTTTGTGCTAGATGAACGAACGTCTCTCCACATGCTCAGTTCTGAGAAATAAATGTGTGTGAAAGCCGTCCTTCACCTAGCTTGTTGGGAAGAGAACGTTTCTCTTCAGTAGCAAACTCCACTCCATACATATATATGGGGAGTACTAGCTCCAACTCGGTTTTACAGTGAATACTGCAGGAACTTCAAACCGGCACTAGGAAACAGACTGAGAAACCAGAGTAAAAGTTTCTCCTGCAACACGTTCCCTTTGTGCAAGATGAACGAACGTCTCTCCACATGCTCAGTTCTGAGACATAAGTGTGTGTGAAAGCCGTCCTTCACCTAGCTTGTTGGGAACACAAAGTTTATCTTCAGTTGCAAACACCACTCGATACATATATAAGGGGAGGTACTAGCTCCAACTCGGTTTTACACTGAAAACTGCAGGAACTTCAAACCGGCACTAGGAAACAGACTGAGGAACCAGAGTAAAAGTTTCTCCTGCAGCCCGTTCCCTTTGTGCTAGATGAACGAACGTCTCTCCACATGCTCAGTGCTGAGAGATAAGTGTGTGTGAAAGCTGTACTTCACCTAGCTTGTTGGGAACACAAAGATTCTCTTCAGTTGCAAACTCCACTCCATACATATATATGGGGAGGTACTAGCTCCAACCCTCTTTTACAGTGAAAACTGCAGGAACTTCAAACCGGCACTAGGAAACAGACTGAGAAACCAGAGTAAACGTTTCCCTGCAAACCGTTCCATTTGTGCTAGATGAACGAACGTCTCTCCGCATGCTCAGTGCTGAGAGATATGTGTGTTTGAAAGCCGTACTTAACCTAGCTTGTTGGGAACCCAAAGTTTCTCTACAGTTGCAAACTTCACTCCATACATATACATGGGGAAGTACTAGCTCCAACTCTGTTTTACAGTGAAAACTGCAGGAAATTCAAACCGGCACTAGGAAACAGACTGAGAAACCATAGTATAATTTCTCCTGCAACCCGTTCCCTTTGTGCTAGATGAACGAACGTCTCTCCACATGCTCAGTTCTGAGAGATAACTGTGTGTGAAAGCCGTCCTTCACCTAGCTTGTTGGGAAGAGAAAGTTTCTCTTCAGTAGCAAACTCCACTCCATACATATATATGGGGAGTACTAGCTCCAACTCGGTTTTACAGTGAAAACTGCAGGAACTTCAAACCAGCACTAGGAAACAGACTGAGAATCCAGAGTACAAGTTTCTCCTGCAACCCGTTCCCTTTGTGCTAGATGAACGAACGTCTCTCCACTTGCTCAGTTCTGAGAGATAAGAGTGTGTGAAAGCCGTCCTTCACCTAGTTTGTTGGGAACAGAAAGTTTCTCTTCAGTAGCAAACTCCACTCCATACATATATATATGGGGAGGTACTAGCTCCAACTCGGTTTTACAGTGAAAACTGAAGGAACTTCAAACCGGCAGTAGGAAACAGACTGAGAAACAAGAGTAAATGTTTCCCTGCAACCCGTTCCCTTTGTGCTAGAAGAACGAACGTCTCTCCACATGCTCAGTTCTGAGAGAAAAGTGTGTGTGAAAGCCGCCCTCACCTAGCTTGTTGGGAACACAAAGTTTCTCTTCAGTTGCAAACTCCACTCCATACATATATATTGGGAGGTACTAGCTCCAACTCAGTTTTACAGTGAAAACTACAGGAACTTCAAACCGGCACTAGGAAACAGACTGAGAAACCAGAGTAAAAGTTTCCCCTGCAACCCGTTCCCTTTGTGCAAGATGAACGAACGTCTCACCACATGCTCAATTCTGAGAGATAAGTGTGTGTGAAAGCCGTCCTTCACCTAGCTTGTTGGGAACACAAAGTTTCTCTTCAGTTGCAAATTCCAGTCCATACATTTATATGGGGAAGTACTAGCTCCAACTCGGTTTTACAGTGAAAACTGCAGGAACTTCAAACCGGCACTAGGAAACAGACTGAGAAACCAGATTAAAAGTTTCTCCTGCAACACGTTCCCTTTGTGCAAGATGAACGAACGTCTCTCCACATGCTCAGTTCTGAGACATAAGTTTGTGTGAAAGCCGTCCTTCACCTAGCTTGTTGGGAACACAAAGTTTATCTTCAGTTGCAAACACCACTCGATACATATATAAGGGTAGGTACTAGCTCCAACTCGGTTTTACACTGAAAACTGCAGGAACTTCAAACCGGCACTAGGAAACAGACTGAGGAACCAGAGTAAAAGTTTCTCCTGCAACCCGTTCCCTTTGTGCTAGATGAACGAACTTCTCTCCAAATGCTAAGTGCTGAGAGTTAATTGTGTGTGAAAGCTGTCCTTCACCTACCTTGTTGGGAACACAAAGTTTCTCTTCAGTTGCAAACACCACTCCATACATATATATGGGGAGGTACTAGCTCCAACTCTTTTTACATTGAAAACTGCAGGAACTTCAAACAGGCACTAGGAAACAGACTGAGAAACCAGAGTAAAAGTTTCCCTGCAACCCATTCCATTTGTGCTAGATGAACGAACGTCTCTCCGCATGCTCAGTGCTGAGAGATATGTGTGTTTGAAAGCCGTACTTAACCTAGCTTGTTGGGAACCCAAAGTTTCTCTACAGTTGCAAACTTCACTCCATACATATACATGGGGATGTACTAGCTCCAACTCTGTTTTACAGTGAAAACTGCAGGAAATTCAAACCGGCACTAGGAAACAGACTGAGAAATCAGCGTAAAAGTTTCTCCTGCAACCCGTTCCCTTTGTGCTAGATGAACGAACGTCTCTCCACATGCTCAGTGCTGAAGATATGTGTGTGTGAAAGCCATCCTTCACCTAGCTTGTTGGGAACACAAAGATTCTCTTCAGTTGCAAACTCCACTCCATACATATATATGGGGTGGTACTAGCTCCAACTCGGTTTTACAGTGAAAACTGCAGGAACTTCAAACCGGCTCTAGGAAACAGACTGAGAAACCTGAGTAAAAGTTTCTCCTGCAACCCGTTCCCTTTGTGCTAGATGAACGAACTTCTCTCCACATGCTCAGTTCTGAGAGATAAGTGTGTGTGGAAGCCGTCCTTCACCTAGCTTGTTGGGAACACAAAGTTTCTCTTCAGTTGCAAACTCCACTCCATACATATATATGGGGTGGTACTAGCTCCAACTCGGTTTTACAGTGAAAACTGCAGGAAATTCAAACCGGCACTAGGAAACAGACTGAGAAACCAGAGTACAAGTTTCTCCTGCAACCCGTTAACTTTGTGCTAGATGAACGAACGTCTCTCCACATGCTCAGTTCTGAGAGATAAATGTGTGTGAAAGCCGTCCTTCAAATAGCTTGTTGGGAACAGAAATTTTCTCTTCAGTAGCAAACTCCACTCCATACATATATATGGGGAGGTACTAGCTCCAACTCGGTTTTACAGTGAAAACTGCAGGAACTTCAAACCGGCACTAGGAAACAGACTGAGAAACCAGAGTAAATGTTTCTCCTGCAACCCGTTCCCTTTGTGCTATATGAACGAACGTCTCTCCACATGCTCAGTTCTGAGAGATAAGTGTGTGTGAAAGCCGTCCTTCACCTACCTTGTTGGGAACACAAAGTTTCTCTTCAGTAGCAAACTCCACTCCATACATATATATATGGGGAGGTACTAGCTCCAACTCGGTTTTACAGTGAAAACTGCAGGAACTTCAAACCGGCACTAGGAAACAGACTGAGAAACCAGAGTAAAAGTTTCTCCTGCAACCCGTTCCCTTTGTGCTAGATGAACGAACGTCTCTCCACATGCTCATTTCTGAGAGATAAGTGTGTGTGAAAGCCGTCCTTCACCTAGCTTGTTGGGAACACAAAGTTCCTCTTCAGTTGCAAACTCCACTCCATACATATATATGGGGAGGTACTAGCTCCAACTCGGTTTTACAGTGAAAACTGCAGGAACTGCAAACCGGCAATAGGAAACAGACTGAGAAACCAGAGTAAAAGTTTCTCCTGCAACCCGTTCCCTTTGTGCTAGATGAACGAACGTCTCTCCACATGCTCAGTGCTGAGAGATAAGTGTGTGTGAAAGCCGTCCTTCACCTAGCTTGTTGGGAACACAAAGTTTCTCTTCAGTTGCAAACTCCACTCCATACATATATATGGGGAGATACTAGCTCCACCTCGGTTTTACAGTGAAAACTGCAGGAACTTCAAACCGGCACTAGGAAACAGACTGAGAAACCAGAGTAAAAGTTTCTCCTGCAACCCGTTCCTTTTGTGCTAGATGAACGAACGTCTCTCCACATGCTCAGTTCTGAGAGATATGTGTGTGTGAAAGCCGTCCTTCACCTACCTTGTTGGGAACACAAAGTTTCTCTTCAGTAGCAAACTCCACTCCATACATATATATGGGGAGGTACTAGCTCCAACTCGGTTTTACAGTGAAAACTGCAGGAACATTAAAACGGCACTAGGAAACAGAATGAGAAACCAGAGTAAAAGTTTCTCCTGCATCCCGTTCCTTTGTGCTAGATGAACGAATGTCTCTCCACATGCACAGTTCTGAGAAATATGTGTGTGTGAAAGCCGTCCTTCACCTAGCTTGTTGGGAAAACAAAGTTTCTCTTCAGTTGCAAACTCCAATCCATACATATATATGGGGAGGTACTAGCTCCAACTCTGTTTTACAGTGAGAACTGCAGGAACTTCAAACCGGCACTAGGAAACAGACTGAGAAACCACAGAAAATGTTTCTCCTGCAACCCGTTACCTTTGTGCTAGATGAAAGAACGTCTCGTCACATGCTCAATTCTGAGAGATAAGTGTGTGTGAAAGCCGTCCTTCACCTAGCTTGTTGGGAACACAAAGTTTCTCTTCAGGTGCAAACTCCACTCCATACATATATATGGGGAGGTACTAGCTCCAAGTCGGTTTTACAGTGAAAACTGCAGGAACTTCAAACCGGCACTAGGAAACAGACTGAGAAACCAGAGTAAAATTTTCTCCTGCAACTCGTTCCCTTTGTGCTAGATGAACGAACGTCTCTCCACATGCTCAGTTCTGAGAGATAAGTGTGTGTGAAAGCCGTCCTTCACCTAGCTTGTTGGGAACACAAAGTTTATCTTCAGTTGCACACTCCACTCGATAAATATATATGGGGAGTTACTAGCTCCAACTCGGTTTTACACTGAAAACTGCAGGAACTTCATACCGGCACTAGGAAACAGACTGAGAAACCAGAGTAAAAGTTTCTCCTGCAACCCGTTCCCTTTGTGCTAGATGAACGAACGTCTCTCCACATGCTCAGTGCTGAGAGATAAGTGTGTGTGAAAGCCGTCCTTCACCTAGCTTGTTGGGAACACAAAATTTCTCTTCAGTTGCAAAATCCACTCCATACATATATATGGGGAGGTACTAGCTCCAACTCGGTTTTACAGTGAAAACTGCGGGAACTTCTAACCGGCACTAGGAAACAGACTGAGAAACCAGAGTAAAAGTTTCTCCTACAACCCCATCCCGTAGTGCGAGATGAACGAAAGTCTCTCCACATGCTCAGTTCTGAGAGATATGTGTGTGTGAAAGCCGTCCTTCAACTAGCTTGTTGGGAACACAAAGTTTCTCTTCAGTTGCAAACTCCACTCCATACATATATATGGGGAGGTACTAGCTCCAACTCGGTTTTACAGTGAAAACTGCAGGAACATCAAACCGGCACTAGGAAACAGACTGAGAAAGCAGAGTAAAAGTTTCTCCTGCAACCCGTTCCCTTTGTGCTAGATGAACGAACGTCTCTCCACATGCTCAGTTCTGAGAGATAAGTGTGTGTGAAAGCCGTCCTTCACCTAGCTTGTTGGGAACAGAAAGTTTCTCTTCAGTAGCAAACTCCACTCCATACATATATATATGGGGAGGTACTAGCTCCAACTCGGTTTTACAGTGAAAACTGCAGGAACTTCAAACCGGCACTAGGAAACACACTGAGAAACCAGAGTATAAGTTTCTCCTGCAACCCGTTCCATTTGTGCTAGATGAACGAACGTCTCTCCACATGCTCATTTCTGAGAGATAAGTGTGTGTGAAAGCCGTCCTTCACCTAGCTTGTTGGGAACACAAAGTTTCTCTTCAGTTGCAAACGCCACTCCATACATATATATGGGGAGGTACTAGCTCCAACTCGGTTTTACAGTGAAAACTGCAGGAACTGCAAACCGGCACTAGGAAACAGACTGAGAAAATAGAGTAAAAGTTTCTCCTGCAACCCGTTCCCTTTGTGCTAGATGAACGAACGTCTCTCCACATGCTCAGTGCTGAGAGATAAATGTGTGTGAAAGCCGTCCTTCACCTAGCTTGTTGGGAACACAAAGTTTCTCTTCAGTTGCAAACTCCACTCCATACATATATATGGGGAAATACTAGCTCCACCTCGGTTTTACAGTGAAAACTGCAGGAACTTCAAACCGGCACTAGGAAACAGACTGAGAAACCAGAGTAAAAGTTTCTCCTGCAACCCGTTCCATTTGTGCTAGATGAACGAACGTCTCTCCACATGCTCAGTTCTGAGAGATATGTGTGTGTGAAAGCCGTCCTTCACCTAACTTGTTGGGAACACAAAGTTTCTCTTCAGTAGCAAACTCCACTCCATACATATATATGGGGAGGTACTAGCTCCAACTCGGTTTTACAGTGAAAACTGCAGGAACATTAAACCGGCACTAGGAAACAGAATGAGAAACCAGAATAAAAGTTTCTCCTGCATCCCGTTCCTTTGTGCTAGATGAACGAATGTCTCTCCACATGCTCAGTTCTGAGAAATATGTGTGTGTGAAAGCCGTCCTTCACCTAGCTTGTTGGGAACACAAAGTTTCTCTTCAGTTGCAAACTCCTATCCATACATATATATGGGGAGGTACTAGCTCCAACTCTGTTTTACAGTGAGAACTGCAGGAACTTCAAACCGGCACTAGGAAACTGACTGAGAAACCAGAGAAAATGTTTCTCCTGCAACCCGTTCCCTTTGTGCTAGATGAACGAACGTCTCTCCACATGCTCAGTTCTGAGAGATAAGTGTGTGTGAAAGCCGTCCTTCACCTAGCTTGTTGGGAACACAAAGTTTCTCTTCAGTTGCAAACTCCACTCCATACATATATATGGGGAGGTACTAGCTCCAACTCGGTTTTACAGTGAAAACTGCAGGAACATCAAACCGGCACTAGGAAACAGACTGAGAAACCAGAGTAAAATTTTCTCCTGCAACTCGTTCCCTTTGTGCTAGATGAACGAACGTCTCTCCACATGCTCAGTTCTTAGAGATAAGTGTGTGTGAAAGCCGTCCTTCACCTAGCTTGTTGGGAACACAAAGTTTCTCTTCAGTTGCACACTCCACTCGATAAATATATATGGGGAGGTACTAGCTCCAACTCGGTTTTACAGTGAAAACTGCAGGAAATTCAAACCGGCACTAGGAAACAGACTTAGAAACCAGAGTAAAAGTTTCTCCTGCAACCCGTTACCTTTGTGCTAGATGAACGAACGTCTCTCCACATGCTCAGTTCTTAGAGATAAGTGTGTGTGAAAGCCGTCCTTCACCTAGCTTGTTGGGAACACAAAGTTTCTCTTCAGTTGCACACTCCACTCGATAAATATATATGGGGAGGTACTAGCTCCAACTCGGTTTTACAGTGAAAACTGCAGGAACTTCAAACCGGCACTAGGAAACAGACTGAGAAACCAGAGTAAAATTTTCTCCTGCAACTCGTTCCCTTTGTGCTAGATGAACGAACGTCTCTCCACATGCTCAGTTCTTAGAGATAAGTGTGTGTGAAAGCCGTCCTTCACCTAGCTTGTTGTGAACACAAAGTTTCTCTTCAGTTGCACACTCCACTCGATAAATATATATGGGGAGGTACTAGCTCCAACTCGGTTTTACAGTGAAAACTGCAGGAACTTCAAACCGGCACTAGGAAAAAGACTGAGAAACCAGAGTAAAAGTTTCTCCTGCAACCCGTTCACTTTGTGCTAGATGAACGAACGCTCTCCACATGCTCAGTTCTTAGAGATAAGTGTGTGTGAAAGCCGTCCTTCACCTAGCTTGTTGGGAACACAAAGTTTCTCTTCAGTTGCACACTCCACTCGATAAATATATATGGGGAGGTACTAGCTCCAACTCGGTTTTACAGTGAAAAATGCAGGAACTTCAAACCGGCACTAGGAAACAGACTGAGAAACCAGAGTAAAAGTTTCTCCTGCAACCCGTTCCCTTTGTGCTAGATGAACGAACGTCTCTCCACATGCTCAGTTCTGAGAGATAATTGTGTGTTAAAGCAGTCCTTCAACTAGCTTGTTGGGAACACAAAGTTTCTCTTCAGTTGCAAACTCCAATCCATACATATATATGGGGAGGTACTAGCTCCAACTCGGTTTTACAGTGAAAACTGCAGGGACATCAAACCGGCACTAGGAAACAGACTGAGAAACCAGAGTAATAGTTTCTCCTGCAACCCGTTCCCTTTGTGCTAGATGAACGAACGTCTCTCCACATGCTCAGTTCTGAGAGAAAACTGTGTGTGAAAGCCGTCCTTCACCTAGCTTGTTGGGAACAGAAAGTTTCTCTTCAGTAGCAAACTCCACTCCATACATATATATATGGGGAGGTACTAGCTCCAACTCGGTTTTACAGTGAAAACTGCAGGAACTTCAAACCGGCACTAGGAAACAGACTGAGAAACCAGAGTAAAAGTTTCTCCTGCAACCCGTTCCATTTGTGCTAGATGAACGAACGTCTCTCCACATGCTCATTTCTGAGAGATAAGTGTGTGTGAAAGCCGTCCTTCACCTAGCTTGTTGGGAACACAAAGTTTCTCTTCAGTTGCAAACTCCACTCCATACATATATATGGGGAGGTACTAGCTCCAACTCGGTTTTACAGTGAAAACTGCAGGAACTGCAAACCGGCACTAGGAAACAGACTGAGAAACCAGAGTAAAAGTTTCTCCTGCAACCCGTTCCCTTTGTGCTAGATGAACGAACGTCTCTCCACATGCTCAGTGCTGAGAGATAAGTGTGTGTGAAAGCCGTACTTCACCTAGCTTGTTGGGAACACAAAGTTTCTCTTCAGTTGCAAACTCCACTCCATACATATATATGGGGAAATACTAGCTCCACCTCGGTTTTACAGTGAAAACTGCAGGAACTTCAAACCGGCACTAGGAAACAGACTGAGAAACCAGAGTAAAAGTTTCTCCTGCAACCCGTTCCATTTGTGCTAGATGAACGAACGTCTCTCCACATGCTCAGTTCTGAGAGATATGTGTGTGTGAAAGCCGTCCTTCACCTAGCTTGTTGGGAACACAAAGTTTCTCTTCAGTAGCAAACTCCACTCCATACATATATATGGGGAGGTACTAGCTCCAACTCGGTTTTACAGTAAAAACTGCAGGAACATTAAACCGGCACTAGGAAACAGAATGAGAAACCAGAGTAAAAGTTTCTCCTGCATCCCGTTCCTTTGTGCTAGATGAACAAATGTCTCTCCACATGCTCAGTTCTGAGAAATATGTGTGTGTGAAAGCCGTCCTTCACCTAGCTTGTTGGGAACACAAAGTTTCTCTTCAGTTGCAAACTCCAATACATACATATATATGGGGAGGTACTAGCTCCAACTCTGTTTTACAGTGAGAACTGCAGGAACTTCAAACCGGCACTAGGATACAGACTGAGAAACCAGAGAAAATGTTTCTCCTGCAACCCGTTCCCTTTGTGCTAGATGAAAGAACGTGTCGTCACATGCTCAATTCTGAGAGATAAGTGTGTGTGAAAGCCGTCCTTCACCTAGCTTGTTGGGAACACAAAGTTTCTCTTCAGTTGCAAACTCCACTCCATACATATATATGGGGAGGTACTAGCTCCAACTCGGTTTTACAGTGAAAACTGCAGGAACTTCAAACCGGCACTAGGAAACAGACTGAGAAACCAGAGTAAAAGTTTCTCCTGCAACCCGTTCCCTTTGTGCTAGATGAACGAACGTCTCGCCACATGCTCAATTCTGAGAGATAAGTGTGCGTGAAAGCTGTCCTTCACCTAGCTTGTTGGGAACACAAAGTTTCTCTTCAGTTGCAAACTCCACTCCATACATTTATATGGGGAGGTACTAGCTCCAACTTGGTTTTACAGTGAAAATTGCAGGAAATTGAAACCGGCACTAGGAAACAGACTGAGAAACCAGAGTAAAAGTTTCTCCTGCAACCCGTTCCCTTTGTGCTAGATGAACGAACGTCTCTCCACATGCTCAGTTCTGAGAGATATGTGTGTGTGAAAGCCGTCCTTCAACTTGCTTGTTGGGAACACAAAGTTTCTCTTCAGTTGCAAACTCCACTCCATACATATATATGGGGAGGTACTAGCTCCAACTCGGTTTTCCAGTGAAAACTGCAGGAACTTCAAACCGGCACTAGGAAACAGACTGAGAAACCAGAGTAAAAGTTTCTCCTGCAACCCGTTCCCGTTGTGCTAGATGAACGAAAGTCTCTCCACATGCTCAGTTCTGAGAGATAAGTGTGTGTGAAAGCCGTCCTTCAACTAGCTTGTTGGGAACACAAAGTTTCTCTTCAGTTGCAAACTCCACTCCATACATATATATGGGGAGGTACTAGCTCCAACTCGGTTTTACAGTGAAAACTGCAGGAACATCAAACCGGCACTAGGAAACAGACTGAGAAACCAGAGTAAAAATTTCTCCTGCAACCCGTTCCCTTTGTGCTAGATGAACGAACGTCTCTCCACATGCTCAGTTCTGAGAGACAAGTGTGTGTGAAAGCCGTCCTTCACCTAGCTTGTTGGGAACACAAAGTTTCTCTTCAGTTGCAAACTCCACTCCATACATATATATGGGGAGGTACTAGCTCCAACTCGGTTTTACAGTGAAAACTGCAGGAACGTCAAACCGGCACTAGGAAACAGACTGAGAAACCAGAGTAAATGTTTCTCCTGCAACCCTTTCCCTTTGTGCAAGATGAACGAACGTCTCTCCACATGCTCAGTTCTGATAGATAAGTGTGTGTGAAAGCCGTCCTTCACCTAGCTTGTTGGGAACACAAATTTTATCTTCAGTTGCACACTCCACTCGATAAATATATATGGGGAGGTACTAGCTCCAACTCGGTTTTACACTGAAACCTGCAGGAACTTCAAACCGGCACTAGGAAACACACTGAGAAACCAGAGTAAAAGTTTCTCCTGCAACCCGTTCCATTTGTGCTAGATGAATGAACGTCTCTCCACATGCTCAGTGCTGAGAGATAAGTGTGTGTGAAAGCCGTCCTTCACCTAGCTTGTTGGGAACACAAAGTTTCTCTTCAGTTGCAAAATCCACTCCATACATATATATGGGGAGGTACTAGCTCCAACTCGGGTTTACAGTAAAAACTGCAGGAACTTCAAACCGGCACTAGGAAACAGACTGAGAAACCAGAGTAAAAGTTTCTCCTGCAACCCGTTCCCGTAGTGCTAGATGAACGAAAGTCTCTCCACATGCTCAGTTCTGAGAGATATGTGTGTGTGAAAGCCGTCCTTCAACTAGCTTGTTGGGAACACAAAGTTTCTCTTCAGTTGCAAACTCCACTCCATACATATATATGGGGAGGTACTAGCTCCAACTCGGTTTTACAGTGAAAACTGCAGGAACTTCAAACCGGCACTAGGAAACAGACTGAGAAACCAGAGTAAAATTTTCCCCTGCAACCCGTTCCCTTTGTGCAAGATGAACGAACGTCTCTCCACATGCTCAATTCTGAGAGATAAGTGTGTGTGAAAGCCGTCCTTCACCTAGCTTGTTGGGAACACAAAGTTTCTCTTCAGTTTCAAACTTCACTCCATACATATATTTGGGGAAGTACTAACTCCAAATCTGTATGACAGTGAAAACTGTAGGAACTTCAAACCGGCACTAGGAAAGAGACTGAGAAACCAGAGTAAAAGTTTCTCCTGCAACCCGTTCCCTTTGTGCTAGATGAACGAACGTCTCTCCACATGCTCAGTTCTGAGAGATAAGTGTGTGTGAAAGCCGTCCTTCACCTAGCTTGTTGTCAACACAAAGTTTCTCTTCAGTTGCAAACTCCACTCCATACATATATATGGGAAGGTACTAGCTCCAACTCGGTTTTACAGTGAAATACTGCAGGAACTTCAAACCGGCACTAGGAAACAGACTGAGAAACCAGAGTAAAAGTTTCTCCTGCAACCCGTTCCCTTTGTGCTAGATGAACGAACGTCTCTCCACATGCTCAGTTCTGAGAGATAAGTGTGTGTGAAAGCCGCCCTCACCTAGCTTGTTGGGAACACAAAGTTTCTCTTCAGTTGCAAACTCCACTCCATACATATATATGGGGAGGTACTAGCTCCAACTCGGTTTTACAGTGAAAACTGCAGGAACTTCAAACCGGCACTAGGAAACAGACTGAGAAACCAGAGTAAAAGTTTCTCCTGCAACCCGTACCCTTTGTGCTAGATGAAGGAACGTCTCGCCTCATGCTCAATTCTGAGAGATAAGTGTGTGTGAAAGCCGTCCTTCAACTAGCTTGTTGGGAACACAAAGTTTCTCTTCAGTTGCAAACTCCACTCCATACATTTATATGGGGAGGTACTAGCTCCAACTCGGTTTTACAGTGAAAACTGCAGGAAATTCAAACCGACACTAGGAAACAGACTGAGAAACCATAGTATAAGTTTCTCCTGCAAACCGTTCCCTTTGTGCTAGATGAACGAAAGTCTCTCCACATGCTCAGTGCTGAGAGATAAGTGTGTGTGAAAGCCGTCCTTCACCTAGCTTGTTGGGAACACAAAGTTTCTCTTCAGTTGCAAACTCCACTCCATACATATATATGGGGAGGTACTAGCTCCAACTCTGTTTTACAGTGAAAACTGCAGGAACATCAAACCGGCACTAGGAAACAGACTGAGAAACCAGAGTAAAAGTTTCTCCTGCAATCCGTTCCCTTTGTGCTAGATGAACGAACGTCTCGCCACATGCTCAATTCTGAGAGATAAGTGTGTGTGAAAGCCGTCCTTCACCTAGCTTGTTGGGAACACAAAGTTTCTCTTCAGTTGCAAACTCCACTCCATACATATATATGGGGAGGTACTAGCTCCAACTCGGTTTTACAGTGAAAACTGCAGGAACTACAAACCGGCACTAGGAAACAGACTGAGAAACCAGAGTAAATGTTTCTCCTGCAAACCGTTCCCTTTGTGCTAGATGAACGAACGTCTCTCCACATGCTCAGTGCTGAGAGATAAGTGTGTGTGAAAGCCGTCCTTCACCTAGCTTGTTGGGAACACAAAGTTTCTCTTCAGTTGCAAACTCCACTCCATACATATATATGGGGAGGTACTAGCCTCAACTCGGTTTTACAGTGAAAACTGCAGGAACTTCAAACCGGCACTAGGAAACAGACTGAGAAACCAGAAAAAAGTTTCTCCTGCAACCCGTTCCCTTTGTGCTAGATGAACGAACGTCTCTCCACATGCTCAATTCTGAGAGATAATTTGTGTGAAATCCGTCCTTCACCTAGCTTGTTGGGAACACAAAGTTTCTCTTCAGTTGCATACTTCACTCCATACATATATATGGGGAGGTGCTAGCTCCAACTCGGTTTTACAGTGAAAACTGCAGGAACTTCAAACCGGCACTAGGAAACAGACTGAGAAACCAGAGTAAAAATTTCTCCTGCAACCCGTTCCCTTTGTGCTAGATGAAAGAACGTCTCTCCACATGCTCAGTTCTGAGAGATAAGTGTGTGTGAAAGCCGTTTTTAACCTAGCTTTTTGGGAAAACAAAGTTTCTCTTCAGTTGCAAAGTCCACTCCATACATATATATGGGGAGGTACTAGCTCCAACTCGGTTTTACAGTGAAAACTGCAGGAACTTCAAACCGGCACTAGGAAACAGACTGAGAAACCAGAGTAAAAGTTTCTCCTGCAACCCGTTCCCTTTGTGCTAGATGAACGAACGTCTCTCCACATGCTCAGTGCTGAGAGATAAGTGTGTGTGAAAGCCGTCCTTCACCTAGCTTGTTGGGAACACAAAGTTTCTCTTCAGTTTCAAACTCCACTCCATACATATATATGGGGAGGTACTAGCTCCAACTCGGTTTTACAGTGAAAACTGCAGGAACTTCAAACCGGCACTAGGAAACAGACTGAGAAACCAGAGTAAAAGTTTCACCGGCAACCAGTTCCCTTTGTGCTAGATGAACGAACGTCTCTCCACATGCTCAGGGCTGAGAGATAATTGTCTGTGAAAGCCGTCCTTCACCTAGCTTGTTGGGAACACAAAGTTTCTCTTCACTAGCAAACTCAACTCCATACATATATATGGGGAGGTACAAGCTCCAACTCGGTTTTACAGTGAAAACTGCAGGAACTTCAAACCGGCACTAGGAAACAGACTGAGAAACCAGAAAAAAGTTTCTCCTGCAACCCGTTCCCTTTGTGCTAGATGAACGAACGTCTCTCCACATGCTCAATTCTGAGAGATAATTTGTGTGAAATCCGTCCTTCACCTAGCTTGTTGGGAACACAAAGTTTCTCTTCAGTTGCATACTTCACTCCATACATATATATGGGGAGGTGCTAGCTCCAACTCGGTTTTACAGTGAAAACTGCAGGAACTTCAAACCGGCACTAGGAAACAGACTGAGAAACCAGAGTAAAAATTTCTCCTGCAACCCGTTCCCTTTGTGCTAGATGAAAGAACGTCTCTCCACATGCTCAGTTCTGAGAGATAAGTGTGTGTGAAAGCCGTTTTTAACCTAGCTTTTTGGGAAAACAAAGTTTCTCTTCAGTTGCAAAGTCCACTCCATACATATATATGGGGAGGTACTAGCTCCAACTCGGTTTTACAGTGAAAACTGCAGGGACTTCAAACCGGCACTAGGAAACAGACTGAGAAACCAGAGTAAATGTTTCTCCTGCAAACCGTTCCCTTTGTGCTAGATGAACGAACGTCTCTCCACATGCTCAGTGCTGAGAGATAAGTGTGTGTGAAAGCCGTTTTTAACCTAGCTTTTTGGGAAAACAAAGTTTCTCTTCAGTTGCAAAGTCCACTCCATACATATATATGGGGAGGTACTAGCTCCAACTCGGTTTTACAGTGAAAACTGCAGGAACTTCAAACCGGCACTAGGAAACAGACTGAGAAACCAGAGTAAAAGTTTCTCCTGCAACCCGTTCCCTTTGTGCTAGATGAACGAACGTCTCTCCACATGCTCAGTGCTGAGAGATAAGTGTGTGTGAAAGCCGTCCTTCACCTAGCTTGTTGGGAACACAAAGTTTCTCTTCAGTTTCAAACTCCACTCCATACATATATATGGGGAGGTACTAGCTCCAACTCGGTTTTACAGTGAAAACTGCAGGAACTTCAAACCGGCACTAGGAAACAGACTGAGAAACCAGAGTAAAAGTTTCACCGGCAACCAGTTCCCTTTGTGCTAGATGAACGAACGTCTCTCCACATGCTCAGGGCTGAGAGATAATTGTCTGTGAAAGCCGTCCTTCACCTAGCTTGTTGGGAACACAAAGTTTCTCTTCACTAGCAAACTCAACTCCATACATATATATGGGGAGGTACAAGCTCCAACTCGGTTTTACAGTGAAAACTGCAGGAACTTCAAACCGGCACTAGGAAACAGACTGAGAAACCAGAAAAAAGTTTCTCCTGCAACCCGTTCCCTTTGTGCTAGATGAACGAACGTCTCTCCACATGCTCAATTCTGAGAGATAATTTGTGTGAAATCCGTCCTTCACCTAGCTTGTTGGGAACACAAAGTTTCTCTTCAGTTGCATACTTCACTCCATACATATATATGGGGAGGTGCTAGCTCCAACTCGGTTTTACAGTGAAAACTGCAGGAACTTCAAACCGGCACTAGGAAACAGACTGAGAAACCAGAGTAAAAATTTCTCCTGCAACCCGTTCCCTTTGTGCTAGATGAAAGAACGTCTCTCCACATGCTCAGTTCTGAGAGATAAGTGTGTGTGAAAGCCGTTTTTAACCTAGCTTTTTGGGAAAACAAAGTTTCTCTTCAGTTGCAAAGTCCACTCCATACATATATATGGGGAGGTACTAGCTCCAACTCGGTTTTACAGTGAAAACTGCAGGGACTTCAAACCGGCACTAGGAAACAGACTGAGAAACCAGAGTAAATGTTTCTCCTGCAAACCGTTCCCTTTGTGCTAGATGAACGAACGTCTCTCCACATGCTCAGTGCTGAGAGATAAGTGTGTGTGAAAGCCGTCCTTCACCTAGCTTGTTGGGAACACAAAGTTTCTCTTCAGTTGCAAACCCCACTCCATACATATATACGGGGAGGTACTAGCTCCAACTCTGTTTTACAGTGAAAACTGCAGGATCTTCAAACCGGCACTAGGAAACAGACTGAGAAACCAGAGTAAAAGTTTCTCCTGCAACCCGTTCCCTTTGTGCTAGATGAACGAACGTCTCTCCACATGCTCAGTGCTGAGAGATAAGTGTGTGTGAAAGCCGTCCTTCACCTAGCTTGTTGGGAACACAAAGTTTCTCTTCAGTTTCAAACTCCACTCCATACATATATATGGGGAGGTACTAGCTCCAACTCGGTTTTACAGTGAAAACTGCAGGAACTTCAAACCGGCACTAGGAAACAGACTGAGAAACCAGAGTAAAAGTTTCACCGGCAACCAGTTCCCTTTGTGCTAGATGAACGAACGTCTCTCCACATGCTCAGGGCTGAGAGATAATTGTCTGTGAAAGCCGTCCTTCACCTAGCTTGTTGGGAACACAAAGTTTCTCTTCACTAGCAAACTCAACTCCATACATATATATGGGGAGGTACAAGCTCCAACTCGGTTTTACAGTGAAAACTGCAGGAACTTCAAAACGGCACTAGGAAACAGACTGAGAAACCAGAGTAAAAGTTTCTCCTGCAACCCGTTCCCTTTGTGCTAGATGAACGAACGTCTCTCCACATGCTCAGTTCTGAGAGATAAGTGTGTGTGAAAGCCGCCCTCACCTAGCTTGTTGGGAACACAAAGTTTCTCTTCAGTTGCAAACTCCACTCCATACATATATATGGGGAGGTACTAGCTCCAACTCGGTTTTACAGTGAAAACTGCAGGAACTTCAAACCGGCACTAGGAAACAGACTGAGAAACCAGAGTAAAAGTTTCTCCTGCAACCCGTACCCTTTGTGCTAGATGAAGGAACGTCTCGCCTCATGCTCAATTCTGAGAGATAAGTGTGTGTGAAAGCCGTCCTTCAACTAGCTTGTTGGGAACACAAAGTTTCTCTTCAGTTGCAAACTCCACTCCATACATTTATATGGGGAGGTACTAGCTCCAACTCGGTTTTACAGTGAAAACTGCAGGAAATTCAAACCGACACTAGGAAACAGACTGAGAAACCATAGTATAAGTTTCTCCTGCAAACCGTTCCCTTTGTGCTAGATGAACGAAAGTCTCTCCACATGCTCAGTGCTGAGAGATAAGTGTGTGTGAAAGCCGTCCTTCACCTAGCTTGTTGGGAACACGAAGTTTCTCTTCAGTTGCAAACTCCACTCCATACATATATATGGGGAGGTACTAGCTCCAACTCTGTTTTACAGTGAAAACTGCAGGAACATCAAACCGGCACTAGGAAACAGACTGAGAAACCAGAGTAAAAGTTTCTCCTGCAATCCGTTCCCTTTGTGCTAGATGAATGAACGTCTCTCCACATGCTCAGTGCTGAGAGATAAGTGTGTGTGAAAGCCGTACTTCACCTAGCTTGTTGGGAACACAAAGTTTCTCTTCAGTTGCAAACTCCACTCCATACATATATATGGGGAGGTACTAGCTCCAACTCGGTTTTACAGTGAAAACTGCAGGAACTTCAAACCGGCACTAGGAAACACACTGAGAAACCAGAGTAAAAGTTTCTCCTGCAACCCGTTCCCTTTGTGCTGGATGAACGAACGTCTCTCCACTTGCTCAGTTCTGAGAGATAAGTGTATGTGAAAGCCGTCCTTCACCTAGCTTGTTGGGAACACAAAGTTTCTCTTAAGTTGCAAACTCCACTCCATACATATATATGGGGAAGTACTAGCTCCAACACGGTTTTACTGTGAAAACTGCAGGAACTTTAAACCGGCACTAGGAAACAGACTGAGAAACAAGAGTAAAAGTTTCTCCTGCAACCCGTTCCCTTTGTGCTAGATGAACGAACGTCTCGCCACATGCTCAATTCTGAGAGATAAGTGTGTGTGAAAGCCGTCCTTCACCTAGCTTGTTGGGAACACAAAGTTTCTCTTCAGTTGCAAACACCACTCCATACATATATATGGGGAGGTACTAGCTCCAACTCGGTTTTACAGTGAAAACTGCAGGAACTACAAACCGGCACTAGGAAACAGACTGAGAAACCAGAGTAAATGTTTCTCCTGCAAACCGTTCCCTTTGTGCTAGATGAACGAACGTCTCTCCACATGCTCAGTGCTGAGAGATAAGTGTGTGTGAAAGCCGTCCTTCACCTAGCTTGTTGGGAACACAAAGTTTCTCTTCAGTTGCAAACTCCACTCCATACATATATATGGGGAGGTACTAGCCTCAACTCGGTTTTACAGTGAAAACTGCAGGAACTTCAAACCGGCACTAGGAAACAGACTGAGAAACCAGAAAAAAGTTTCTCCTGCAACCCGTTCCCTTTGTGCTAGATGAACGAACGTCTCTCCACATGCTCAATTCTGAGAGATAATTTGTGTGAAATCCGTCCTTCACCTAGCTTGTTGGGAAACAAAGTTTCTCTTCAGTTGCATACTTCACTCCATACATATATATGGGGAGGTGCTAGCTCCAACTCGGTTTTACAGTGAAAACTGCAGGAACTTCAAACCGGCACTAGGAAACAGACTGAGAAACCAGAGTAAAAATTTCTCCTGCAACCCGTTCCCTTTGTGCTAGATGAAAGAACGTCTCTCCACATGCTC
Organism: Camelus bactrianus; assembly: GCF_048773025.1. Classification (NCBI taxonomy): domain Eukaryota; kingdom Metazoa; phylum Chordata; class Mammalia; order Artiodactyla; family Camelidae; genus Camelus; species Camelus bactrianus. Next base: position 5,356,654 of record NC_133566.1, read on the forward strand.
AGTTCTGAGAGATAAGTGTGTGTGAAAGCCGTTTTTAACCTAGCTTTTTGGGAAAACAAAGTTTCTCTTCAGTTGCAAAGTCCACTCCATACATATATATGGGGAGGTACTAGCTCCAACTCGGTTTTACAGTGAAAACTGCAGGAACTTCAAACCGGCACTAGGAAACAGACTGAGAAACCAGAGTAAATGTTTCTCCTGCAAACCGTTCCCTTTGTGCTAGATGAACGAACGTCTCTCCACATGCTCAGTGCTGAGAGATAAGTGTGTGTGAAAGCCGTCCTTCACCTAGCTTGTTGGGAACACAAAGTTTCTCTTCAGTTGCAAACCCCACTCCATACATATATACGGGGAGGTACTAGCTCCAACTCTGTTTTACAGTGAAAACTGCAGGATCTTCAAACCGGCACTAGGAAACAGACTGAGAAACCAGAGTAAAAGTTTCTCCTGCAACCCGTTCCCTTTGTGCTAGATGAACGAACGTCTCTCCACATGCTCAGTGCTGAGAGATAAGTGTGTGTGAAAGCCGTCCTTCACTTAGCTTGTTGGGAACACAAAGTTTCTCTTCAGTTTCAAACTCCACTCCATACATATATATGGGGAGGTACTAGCTCCAACTCGGTTTTACAGTGAAAACTGCAGGAACTTCAAACCGGCACTAGGAAACAGACTGAGAAACCAGAGTAAAAGTTTCACCGGCAACCAGTTCCCTTTGTGCTAGATGAACGAACGTCTCTCCACATGCTCAGGGCTGAGAGATAATTGTCTGTGAAAGCCGTCCTTCACCTAGCTTGTTGGGAACACAGAGTTTCTCTTCACTAGCAAACTCAACTCCATACATATATATGGGGAGGTACAAGCTCCAACTCGGTTTTACAGTGAAAACTGCAGGAACTTCAAACCGGCACTAGGAAACAGACTGAGAAACCAGAAAAAAGTTTCTCCTGCAACCCGTTCCCTTTGTGCTAGATGAACGAACGTCTCTCCACATGCTCAATTCTGAGAGATAATTTGTGTGAAATCCGTCCTTCACCTAGCTTGTTGGGAACACAAAGTTTCTCTTCAGTTGCATACTTCACTCCATACATATATATGGGGAGGTGCTAGCTCCAACTCGGTTTTACAGTGAAAACTGCAGGAACTTCAAACCGGCACTAGGAAACAGACTGAGAAACCAGAGTAAAAATTTCTCCTGCAACCCGTTCCCTTTGTGCTAGATGAAAGAACGTCTCTCCACATGCTCAGTTCTGAGAGATAAGTGTGTGTGAAAGCCGTTTTTAACCTAGCTTTTTGGGAAAACAAAGTTTCTCTTCAGTTGCAAAGTCCACTCCATACATATATATGGGGAGGTACTAGCTCCAACTCGGTTTTACAGTGAAAACTGCAGGAACTTCAAACCGGCACTAGGAAACAGACTGAGAAACCAGAGTAAATGTTTCTCCTGCAAACCGTTCCCTTTGTGCTAGATGAACGAACGTCTCTCCACATGCTCAGTGCTGAGAGATAAGTGTGTGTGAAAGCCGTCCTTCACCTAGCTTGTTGGGAACACAAAGTTTCTCTTCAGTTGCAAACCCCACTCCATACATATATACGGGGAGGTACTAGCTCCAACTCTGTTTTACAGTGAAAACTGCAGGATCTTCAAACCGGCACTAGGAAACAGACTGAGAAACCAGAGTAAAAGTTTCTCCTGCAACCCGTTCCCTTTGTGCTAGATGAACGAACGTCTCTCCACATGCTCAGTGCTGAGAGATAAGTGTGTGTGAAAGCCGTCCTTCACCTAGCTTGTTGGGAACACAAAGTTTCTCTTCAGTTTCAAACTCCACTCCATACATATATATGGGGAGGTACTAGCTCCAACTCGGTTTTACAGTGAAAACTGCAGGAACTTCAAACCGGCACTAGGAAACAGACTGAGAAACCAGAGTAAAAGTTTCACCGGCAACCAGTTCCCTTTGTGCTAGATGAACGAACGTCTCTCCACATGCTCAGGGCTGAGAGATAATTGTCTGTGAAAGCCGTCCTTCACCTAGCTTGTTGGGAACACAAAGTTTCTCTTCACTAGCAAACTCAACTCCATACATATATATGGGGAGGTACAAGCTCCAACTCGGTTTTACAGTGAAAACTGCAGGAACTTCAAAACGGCACTAGGAAACAGACTGAGAAACCAGAGTAAAAGTTTCTCCTGCAACCCGTTCCCTTTGTGCTAGATGAACGAACGTCTCTTCACATGCTCAGTTCTGAGAGATAAGTGTATGTGAAAGCCGCCCTTCACCTAGCTTGTTGGGAACACAAAGTTTCTCTTCAGTTGCAAACTCCACTCCATACATATATATGGGGAGGTACTAGCTCCAACTCGGTTTTACAGTGAAAACTGCAGGAACTTCAAACCGGCACTAGGAAACAGACTGAGAAACAAGAGTAAAAGTTTCTCCTGCAACCAGTTCCCTTTGTGCTAGATGAACGAACGTCTCGCCACATGCTCAATTCTGAGAGATAAGTGTGTGTGAAAGCCGTCCTTCAAGTAGCTTGTTGGGAACACAAAGTTTCTCTTCAGTTGCAAACTCCACTCCATACATATATATGGGGAGGTGCTAGCTCCAACTCGGTTTTACAGTGAAAACTGCAGGAACTTCAAACCGGCACTAGGAAACAGACTCAGAAACCAGAGTAAAAGTTTCTCCTGCAACCCGTTCTTTTTGTGCTAGATGAACGAACGTCTCTCCACATGCTCAGTTCTGAGAGATAAGTGTGTGTGAAAGCCGTCCTTCACCTAGCTTTTTGGGAAAACAAAGTTTCTCTTCAGTTGCAAAGTCCACTCCATACCTATATATGGGGAGGTAATAGCTCCAACTTTGTTTTACAGTGAAAACTGCAGGAACTTCAAACCGGCACTAGGAAACAGACTGAGAAACCAGAGTAAAAGTTTCTCCTGCAACCCGTTCCCTTTGTGCTAGATGAACGAACGTCTCTCCACATGCTCAGTTCTGAGAGATAAGTGTGTGTGAAAGCCGTCCTTCAACTAGCTTGTTGGGAACACAAAGTTTCTCTTCAGTTGCAAACTCCACTGCATACATATATATGGGTAGGTACTAGCTCCAACTCGGTTTTACTGTGAAAACTGCAGGAACTTCAAACTGGCACTAGGAAACAGACTGAGGAACCAGAGTAAAAGTTCCCCCTGCAACCCGTTCCCTTTGTGCTAGATGAATGAACGTCTCTCCACATGCTCAGTTCTGAGAGATAATTGTGTGTGAAAGCTGTCCTTCACCTAGCTTGTTGGGAACATCAAGTTTATCTTCAGTTGCAAACGCCACTCCATATATATATATGGGGAAGTACTAGCTCCAACTTTGTTTTACAGTGAAAACTGCAGGAACTTCAAACCGGCACTAGGAAACAGACTGAGAAACCAGAGTAAAAGTTTCTCCTGCAACCCGTTCCCTTTGTGCTAGATGAACGAACGTCTCTCCTCATGCTCAGTTCTGAGAGATAAGTGTGTGTGAAACCGTCCTTCAACTAGCTTGTTGGGAACACAAAGTTTCTCTTCAGTTGCAAACTCCACTGCATACATATATATGGGGAGGTACTAGCTCCAACTCGGTTTTACTGTGAAAACTGCAGGAACTTCAAACTGGCACTAGGAAACAGACTGAGAAACCAGAGTAAAAGTTCCCCCTGCAACCCGTTCCCTTTGTGCTAGATGAATGAAAGTCTCTCCACATGCTCAGTTCTGAGAGATAAGTGTGTGTGAAAGCTGTCCTTCACCTAGCTTGTTGGGAACATCAAGTTTATCTTCAGTTTCAAACGCCACTCCATATAAATATATGGGGAAGTACTAGCTCCAACTCGGTTTTACACTGAAAACTGCAGGAATTTCAAACCGGTCCTAGGAAACAGACTGAGAAACCAGAGTAAAAGTTTCTCCTGCAACCCGTTCCCTTTGTGCTAGATGAACGAACGTCTCTCCACATGCTCAGTTCTGATAGATAAGTGTGTGTGAAAGCCGTCCTTCACCTAGCTTGTTGGGAACACAAAGTTTCTCTTTAGTTGCAAACTCCACTCCATATATATATATATATGGGGTGGTACTAGCTGCAACTCGGTTTTACAGTGAAAACTGCAGGAACTTCAAACCGGCACTAGGAAATCAGACTGAGAAACCAGAGTAAAAGTTTCTCCTGCAACCCGTTCCCGTTGTGCTAGATGAACGAAAGCCTCTCCACATGCTCAGTTCTGAGAGATAAGTGTGTGTTAAAGCCGCCCTCACCTAGCTTGTTGGGAACACAAAGTTTCTCTTCAGTTGCAAACTCCAATCCATACATATATATATGGGCTGGTACTAGCTCCAACTCGGTTTTACAGTGAAAACTGCAGGAACTTCAAACCGGCACTAGGAAGCAGACTGAGAAACCAGAGTAAACGTTTCTCCTGCAACCCGTTCCCTTTGTGCTAGATGAACGAACGTCTCTCCACATGCTCAGTGCTGAGGGATAAGTGTGTGTGAAAGCCGTCCTTCACCTAGCTTGTAGGGAACACAAAGTTTCTCTTCAGTTGCAAACTCCACTCCAAACATATATATGGGGAGGTACTAGCTCCAACTCGGTTTTACAGTGAAAACTGCAGGAACTTCAAACTGGCACTAGGAAACAGACTGAGAAACCAGAGTAAAAGTTTCTGCTGCAACCCTTTCCCTTTGTGCTAGATGAACGAAAGTCTCTCCACATGCTCAGTTCTGAGGGATAAGTGTGTGTGAAAGCCGTCCTTCACCTAGCTTGTTGGGAACACAAAGTTTCTCTTCAGTTGCAAACTCCAATCCATACATATATATATGGGGTGGTACTAGCTCCAACTCGGTTTTACAGTGAAAACTGCAGGAACTTCAAACCGGCACTAGGAAACAGCCTGAGAAACCAGAGTAAACGTTTCCCATGCAACCCGTTCACTTTTTGGTAGATGAACGAACGTCTCTCCACATGCTCATTTCTGAGAGATATGTGTGTGTGAACGCCGTCCTTCACCTAGCTTGTTGGGAACACAAAGTTTCTCTTCAGTTGCAAAACCCACTCCAAATATATATATGGGGAGGTACTAGCTCCAACTCGGTTTTACAGTGAAAACTGCAGGAATTTCAAACCGGCATTAGGAAACAGACTGAGAAACCAGAGTAAAAGTTTCTCCTGCAACCCGTTCCCTTTGTGCTAGATGAACGAACGTCTCTTCACATGCTCAGTGCTGAGAGATAAGTGTGTGTGAAAGCCGTCCTTCACCTAGCTTGTTGGGAACACAAAGTTTCTCTTCAGTTGCAAACTACACTCCATACATATATATATGGGGAGGTACAAGCTTCAACTCGGTTTTACAGTGAAATCTGCAGGAACTTCAAACCGGCACTAGGAAACAGACTGAGAAACCAGAGTAATCGTTTCTCCTGCAACCCGTTCCCTTTGTGCTAGATGAACGAACGTCTCTCCACATGCTCATTTCTGAGAGATAAGTGTGTGTGAAAGCCGTCCTTCTCCTAGCTTGTTGGGAACACAAAGTTTCTCTTCAGTTGCAAACCCCACTCCAAATATATATATGGGGACGTACTAGCTCCAACTCGGTTTTACAGTGAAAACTGCAGGAATTTCAAACCGTCACTAGGAAACAGACTGAGAAACCAGAGTAAAAGTTTCTCCTGAATCCCGTTTCTTTTGTTCTAGATGAACGAACGCCTCTCCTCATGCTCAGTGCTGAGAGATATGTGTGTGTGAAAGCCGTCCTTCACCTAGCTTGTTGGGAACACAAAGTTTCTCTTCAGTTGCAAACTCCACTCCATACATATATATGGGGAGGTTCTAGCTACAACTCGGTTTTACAGTGAAAAATGCAGGAACTTCAAACCGGCACTAGGAAACAGTCTGAGAAACCAGAGTAAAAGTTTCTCCTGCAAACCGTTCCCTTTGTGCTAAATGAACGAACTTCACTCCATATGCTCAGTTCTGAGAGATAAGTGTGTGTGAAAGCCGTCCTTCACCTAGCTTGTTGGGAACACAAAGTTTCTCTTCAGTTGTAAAATCCACTCCATACATATATATAGGGAGGTACAAGCTCCAAATCTGTTTTACAGTGAAAACTGCAGGAACTTCATACCGGCACTAGGAAACAGACTGAGAAACCAGAGTAAAAGTTCCTCCTGCAACCAATTCCATTTGTGCTAGATGAACGAACGTCTCTCCACATGCTCAGTTCTGAGAAATAAGTGTGTGTGAAAGCCGTCCTTCAACTATCTTGTTGGGAACACAAAGTTCCTCTTCAGTTGCAAACACCACTCCATACATATATAAGGGGAGGTACTAGCTCCAACTCGGTTTTACAGTGAAAACTGCAGGAACTTCAAACCGGCAGTAGGAAACAGACTGAGAAACCAGAGTAAATGTTTCTCCTGCAACCCGTTCCCTTTGTGATAGATGAACGAACGTCTCTCCACATGCTCAGTTCTGAGAGGTAAGTGTGTGTGAAAGCCGTCCTTCACCTAGCTTGTTGGGAACACAAAGTTTCTCTTCAGTTGCAAACTCCTATCCATACATATATATGGGGAGGTATTAGCCCCAACTCGGTTTTACAGTGAAAACTGCAGGAACTTCAAACAGGCACTAGGAAACAGACAGAAAAACCAGAGTAAAAGTTTCTCCTGCAACCAGTTCCCTTTGTGCTAGATGAACGAACGTCTCTCCACATGCTCATTTCTGAGAGATAAGTGTGTGTGAAAGCTGTCCTTCACCTAGCTTGTTGGGAATACAAAGTTTCTCTTCAGTTGCAAACCCCACTCCAAATATATATATGGGGAGGTACTAGCTCCAACTCGGTTTTACAGTGAAAACTGCAGGAATTTCAAACCGGCATTAGGAAACAGACTGAGAAACCAGAGTAAAAGTTTCTCCTGCAACCCGTTCCCTTTGTGCTAGATGAACGAAAGTCTCTTCACATGCTCAGTGCTGAGAGATAGGTGTGTGTGAAAGCCGTCCTTCACCTAGCTTGTTGGGAACACAAAGTTTCTCTTCAGTTGCAAACTACACTCCATACATATATATATGGGGAGGTACAAGCTCCAACTCGGTTTTACAGCGAAATCTGCAGGAACTTCAAACCGGCACTAGGAAACAGACTGAGAAACCAGAGTAAACGTTTCTCCTGCAACCCGTTCCCTTTGTGCTAGATGAACGAACGTCTCTCCACATGCTCATTTCTGAGAGATAAGTGTGTGTGAAAGCCGTCCTTCACCTAGCTTGTTGGGAACACAAAGTTTCTCTTCAGTTGCAAACCCCAATCCAAATATATATATGGGGACGTACTAGCTCCAACTCGGTTTTACAGTGAAAACTGCAGGAATTTCAAACCGTCACTAGGAAACAGACTGAGAAACCAGAGTAAAAGTTTCTCCTGAATCCCGTTTCTATTGTTCTAGATGAATGAACGCCTCTCCTCATGCTCAGTGCTGAGAGATAAGTGTGTGTGAAAGCCGTCCTTCACCTAGCTTGTTGGGAACACAAAGTTTCTCTTCAGTTGCAAACTCCACTCCATACATATATATGGGGAGGTACTAGCTACAAATCGGTTTTACAGTGAAAAATGCAGGAACTTCAAACCGGCACTAGGAAACAGTCTGAGAAACCAGAGTAAAAGTTTCTCCTGCAAACCGTTCCCTTTGTGCTAAATGAACTAACTTCACTCCATATGCTCAGTTCTGAGAGATAAGTGTGTGTGAAAGCCGTCCTTCACCTATCTTGTTGAGAACACAAAGTTTCTCTTCAGCTGTAAACTCCACTCCATACATATATATAGGGAGGTACAAGCTCCAACTCTGTTTTACAGTGAAAACTGCAGGAACTTCAAACCGGCACTAGGAAACAGACTGAGAAACCAGAGTAAAAGTTCCTCCTGCAACCCATTCCATTTGTGCTAGATGAACGAACGTCTCTCCACATGCTCAGTTCTGAGAAATAATGTGTGTGAAAGCCGTCCTTCAACTATCTTGTTGGGAACACAAAGTTTCTCTTCAGTTGCAAACTCCACTCCATACATATATATGGGGAGGTACTAGCTCCAACTCGGTTTTACAGTGAAATCTGCAGGAACTTCAAACCGGCACTAGGAAACAGACTGAGAAACCAGAGTAAACGTTTCTCCTGCAACCAGTTCCCTTTGTGCTAGATGAACGAACGTCTCTCCACATGCTCATTTCTGAGAGATAAGTGTGTGTGAAAGCCGTCCTTCACCTAGCTTGTTGGGAACACAAAGTTTCTCTTCAGTTGCAAACCCCACTCCAAATATATATATGGGGACGTACTAGCTCCAACTCGGTTTTACAGTGAAAACTGCAGGAATTTCAAACCGTCACTAGGAAACAGACTGAGAAACCAGAGTAAAAGTTTCTCCTGAATCCCGTTTCTATTGTTCTAGATGAACGAACGCCTCTCCTCATGCTCAGTGCTGAGAGATAAGTGTGTGTGAAAGCCGTCCTTCACCTAGCTTGTTGGGAACACAAAGTTTCTCTTCAGTTGCAAACTCCACTCCATACATATATATGGGGAGGTACTAGCTACAACTCGGTTTTACAGTGAAAAATGCAGGAACTTCAAACCGGCACTAGGAAACAGTCTGAGAAACCAGAGTAAAAGTTTCTCCTGCAAACTGTTCACTTTGTGCTAAATGAACGAACTTCACTCCATATGCTCAGTTCTGAGAGATAAGTGTGTGTGAAAGCCGTCTCTCACCTATCTTGTTGAGAACACAAAGTTTCTCTTCAGTTGTAAACTCCACTCCATACATATATATAGGGAGGTACAAGCTCCAAGTCTGTTTTACAGTGAAAACTGCAGGAACTTCAAACCGGCACTAGGAAACAGACTGAGAAACCAGAGTATAAGTTTCTCCTGCAACCCGTTCCATTTGTGCTAGATGAACGAACGTCTCTCCACATGCTCAGTTCTGAGAGATAAGTGTGTGTGAAAGCCGTCCTTCACCTAGCTTGTTGGGAACACAAAGTTTCTCTTCAGTTGCAAACTCCAGTCCATACATATATACATGGGGTGGTACCAGCTCCAACTCTGTTTTACAGTGAAAACTGCAGGAACTTCAAACCGGCACTAGGAAACAGACTGAGAATCCAGAGTAATAGTTTCTCCTGCAACCCGTTCCCTTTGTGCTAGATGAACGAACGCCTCTCCACATGCTCAGTTCTGAGAGATAAGTGTGTGTGAAAGCCGTCCTTCACCTAGCTTGTTGGGAACACAAAGTGTCTCTTCAATAGCAATCTCCACTCCATACATATATATGGGGAGTACTAGCTCCAACTCGGTTTTACTGAGAAAACTGCAGGAACTTCAAACCGGCCCTAGGAAACTGACTGAGGAACCAGAGTAAAAGTTCCTCCTGCAACCCTTTCCCTTTGTGCTATATGAACGAACGTCTCTCCACATGCTCAGTTCTGAGAGATAAGTGTGTGTGAAAGCCGTCCTTCACCTAGCTTGTTGGGAACACAAAGTTTCTCTTCAGTTGCAAACTCCACTCCAAACATATATATGGGGAGGTACTACTCCAACTAGTTTTTACAGTGAAAACTGCAGGAACTTCAAACCGGCACTAGGAAACAGAATGAGAAACCAGAGTAAAAGTTTCTCCTGCAACCCGTTCCCTTTGTGCTAGATGAACGAACTTCTCTCCACATGCTCAGTTCTGAGAGGTAAGTGTGTGTGAAAGCCGTCCTTCACCTAGCTTGTTGGGAACACAAAGTTTCTCTTCAGTTGCAAACTCCAATCCATACATATATATATGGGGTGGTACAAGCTCCAACTCGGTTTTACAGTGAAAACTGCAGGAACTTCAAACCGGCACTAGGAAACAGACTGAGAAACCCGAGTAAAAGTATCTCCTGCAACCCGTTTCCTTTGTGCTATATGAACGAACGTCTCTCCACATGCTCAGTTCTGATAGATAAGTGTGTGTGAAAGCCGTCCTTCACCTAGCTTGTTGGGAACACAAAGTTTCTCTTTAGTTGCAAACTCCACTCCATATATATATATATATGGGGTGGTACTAGCTGCAACTCGGTTTTACAGTGAAAACTGCAGGAACTTCAAACCGGCACTAGGAAATCAGACTGAGAAACCAGAGTAAAAGTTTCTCCTGCAACCCGTTCCCGTTGTGCTAGATGAACGAAAGCCTCTCCACATGCTCAGTTCTGAGAGATAAGTGTGTGTTAAAGCCGCCCTCACCTAGCTTGTTGGGAACACAAAGTTTCTCTTCAGTTGCAAACTCCAATCCATACATATATATATGGGCTGGTACTAGCTCCAACTCGGTTTTACAGTGAAAACTGCAGGAACTTCAAACCGGCACTAGGAAGCAGACTGAGAAACCAGAGTAAACGTTTCTCCTGCAACCCGTTCCCTTTGTGCTAGATGAACGAACGTCTCTCCACATGCTCAGTGCTGAGGGATAAGTGTGTGTGAAAGCCGTCCTTCACCTAGCTTGTAGGGAACACCAAGTTTCTCTTCAGTTGCAAACTCCACTCCAAACATATATATGGGGAGGTACTACTCCAACTCGGTTTTACAGTGAAAACTGCAGGAACTTCAAACTGGCACTAGGAAACAGACTGAGAAACCAGAGTAAAAGTTTCTGCTGCAACCCTTTCCCTTTGTGCTAGATGAACGAAAGTCTCTCCACATGCTCAGTTCTGAGGGATAAGTGTGTGTGAAAGCCGTCCTTCACCTAGCTTGTTGGGAACACAAAGTTTCTCTTCAGTTGCAAACTACACTCCATACATATATATATGGGGAGGTACAAGCTTCAACTCGGTTTTACAGTGAAATCTGCAGGAACTTCAAACCGGCACTAGGAAACAGACTGAGAAACCAGAGTAAACGTTTCTCCTGCAACCCGTTCCCTTTGTGCTAGATGAACGAACGTCTCTCCACATGCTCATTTCTGAGAGATAAGTGTGTGTGAAAGCCGTCCTTCACCTAGCTTGTTGGGAACACAAAGTTTCTCTTCAGTTGCAAACCCCACTCCAAATATATATATGGGGACGTACTAGCTCCAACTCGGTTTTACAGTGAAAACTGCAGGAATTTCAAACCGTCACTAGGAAACAGACTGAGAAACCAGAGTAAAAGTTTCTCCTGAATCCCGTTTCTTTTGTTCTAGATGAACGAACGCCTCTCCTCATGCTCAGTGCTGAGAGATATGTGTGTGTGAAAGCCGTCCTTCACCTAGCTTGTTGGGAACACAAAGTTTCTCTTCAGTTGCAAATTCCACTCCATACATATATATGGGGAGGTACTAGCTACAACTCGGTTTTACAGTGAAAAATGCAGGAACTTCAAACCGGCACTAGGAAACAGTCTGAGAAACCAGAGTAAAAGTTTCTCCTGCAAACCGTTCCCTTTGTGCTAAATGAACGAACTTCACTCCATATGCTCAGTTCTGAGAGATAAGTGTGTGTGAAAGCCGTCCTTCACCTAGCTTGTTGGGAACACAAAGTTTCTCTTCAGTTGTAAACTCCACTCCATACATATATATAGGGAGGTACAAGCTCCAACTCTGTTTTACAGTGAAAACTGCAGGAACTTCATACCGGCACTAGGAAACAGACTGAGAAACCAGAGTAAAATTTCCTCCTGCAACCAATTCCATTTGTGCTAGATGAACGAACGTCTCTCCACATGCTCAGTTCTGAGAAATAAGTGTGTGTGAAAGCCGTCCTTCAACTATCTTGTTGGGAACACAAAGTTCCTCTTCAGTTGCAAACACCACTCCATACATATATAAGGGGAGGTACTAGCTCCAACTCGGTTTTACAGTGAAAACTGCAGGAACTTCAAACCGGCACTAGGAAACAGACTGAGAAACCAGAGTAAATGTTTCTCCTGCAACCCGTTCCCTTTGTGATAGATGAACGAACGTCTCTCCACATGCTCAGTTCTGAGAGGTAAGTGTGTGTGAAAGCCGTCCTTCACCTAGCTTGTTGGGAACACAAAGTTTCTCTTCAGTTGCAAACTCCTATCCATACATATATATGGGGAGGTATTAGCTCCAACTCGGTTTTACAGTGAAAACTGCAGGAACTTCAAACAGGCACTAGGAAACAGACTGAAAAACCAGAGTAAAAGTTTCTCCTGCAACCAGTTCCCTTTGTGCTAGATGAACGAACGTCTCTCCACATGCTCATTTCTGAGAGATAAGTGTGTGTGAAAGCTGTCCTTCACCTAGCTTGTTGGGAATACAAAGTTTCTCTTCAGTTGCAAACCCCACTCCAAATATATATATGGGGAGGTACTAGCTCCAACTCGGTTTTACAGTGAAAACTGCAGGAATTTCAAACCGGCATTAGGAAACAGACTGAGAAACCAGAGTAAAAGTTTCCCTGCAACCCGTTCCCTTTGTGCTAGATGAACGAACGTCTCTTCACATGCTCATTTCTGAGAGGTAAGTGTGTGTGAAAGCCGTCCTTCACCTAGCTTGTTGGGAACACAAAGTTTCTCTTCAGTTGCAAACTCCTATCCATACATATATATGGGGAGGTATTAGCTCCAACTCGGTTTTACAGTGAAAACTGCAGGAACTTCAAACAGGCACTAGGAAACAGACTGAGAAACCAGAGTAAAAGTTTCTCCTGAATCCTGTTTCTATTGTTCTAGATGAATGAACGCCTCTCCTCATGCTCAGTGCTGAGAGATAAGTGTGTGTGAAAGCCGTCCTTCACCTAGCTTGTTGGGAACACAAAGTTTCTCTTCAGTTGCAAACTCCACTCCATACATATATATGGGGAGGTACTAGCTACAAATCGGTTTTACAGTGAAAAATGCAGGAACTTCAAACCGGCACTAGGAAACAGTCTGAGAAACCAGAGTAAAAGTTTCTCCTGCAAACCGTTCCCTTTGTGCTAAATGAACTAACTTCACTCCATATGCTCAGTTCTGAGAGATAAGTGTGTGTGAAAGCCGTCCTTCACCTATCTTGTTGAGAACACAAAGTTTCTCTTCAGCTGTAAACTCCACTCCATACATATATATAGGGAGGTACAAGCTCCAACTCTGTTTTACAGTGAAAACTGCAGGAACTTCAAACCGGCACTAGGAAACAGACTGAGAAACCAGAGTAAAAGTTCCTCTGGAACCCATTCCATTTGTGCTAGATGAACGAACGTCTCTCCACATGCTCAGTTCTGAGAAATAATGTGTGTGAAAGCCGTCCTTCAACTATCTTGTTGGGAAAACAAAGTTTCTCTTCAGTTGAAAACTCCACTCCATACATATATATGGGGAGGTACTAGCTCCAACTCGGTTTTACAGTGAAATCTGCAGGAACTTCAAACCGGCACTAGGAAACAGACTGAGAAACCAGAGTAAAAGTTTCTCCTGCAACCCGTTCCCTTTGTGCTAGATGAACGAACGTCTCTCCACATGCTCATTTCTGAGAGATAAGTGTGTGTGAAAGCCGTCCTTCACCTAGCTTGTTGGGAACACAAAGTTTCTCTTCAGTTGCAAACTCCACTCCATACATATATATGGGGAGGTACTAGCTACAACTCGGTTTTACAGTGAAAAATGCAGGAACTTCAAACCGGCACTAGGAAACAGTCTGAGAAACCAGAGTAAAAGTTTCTCCTGCAAACTGTTCCCTTTGTGCTAAATGAACGAACTTCACTCCATATGCTCAGTTCTGAGAGATAAGTGTGTGTGAAAGCCGTCCTTCACCTATCTTGTTGAGAACACAAAGTTTCTCTTCAGTTGTAAACTCCACTCCATACATATATATAGGGAGGTACAAGCTCCAACTCTGTTTTACAGTGAAAACTGCAGGAACTTCAAACCGGCACTAGGAAACAGACTGAGAAACCACAGTATAAGTTTCTCCTGCAACCCGTTCCCTTTGTGCTAGATGAACGAACGCCTCTCCACATGCTCAGTTCTGAGAGATAAGTGTGTGTGAAAGCCGTCCTTCACCTAGCTTGTTGGGAACACAAAGTGTCTCTTCAATAGCAATCTCCACTCCATACATATATATGGGGAGTACTAGCTCCAACTCGGTTTTACTGAGAAAACTGCAGGAACTTCAAACCGGCCCTAGGAAACTGACTGAGGAACCAGAGTAAAAGTTCCTCCTGCAAACCTTTCCCTTTGTGCTAGATGAACGAACGTCTCTCCACATGCTCAGTTCTGAGAGATAAGTGTGTGTGAAAGCCGTCCTTCACCTAGCTTGTTGGGAACACAAAGTTTCTCTTCAGTTGCAAACTCCACTCCAAACATATATATGGGGAGGTACTACTCCAACTAGTTTTTACAGTGAAAACTGCAGGAACTTCAAACCGGCACTAGGAAACAGAATGAGAAACCAGAGTAAAAGTTTCTCCTGCAACCCGTTCCCTTTGTGCTAGATGAACGAACTTCTCTCCACATGCTCAGTTCTGAGAGATAAGTGTGTGTGAAAGCCGTCCTTCACCTAGCTTGTTGGGAACACAAAGTTCCTCTTCAGTTGCAAACTCCAATCCATACATATATATATGGGGTGGTACAAGCTCCAACTCGGTTTTACAGTGAAAACTGCAGGAACTTCAAACCGGCACTAGGAAACAGACTGAGAAACCCGAGTAAAAGTATCTCCTGCAACCCGTTTCCTTTGTGCTATATGAACGAACGTCTCTCCACATGCTCAGTTCTGAGAGATAAGTGTGTGTGAAAGCCTTCCTTCACCTAGCTTGTTGGGAACACAAAGTTTCTCTTCAGTTGCAAACTCCACTCCATACATATATATGGGGAGGTACTAGCTCCAACTCGGTTTTACAGAGAAAACTGCAGGAACTTCAAACCGGCACTAGGAAAAAGACTGATAAACCATAGTAAAAGTTTCTCCTGCAACCCGTTCCCTTTGTGCTAGATGAACGAACGTCTCTCCACATGCTCAGTTCTGAGAGATAAGTGTGTGTGAAAGCCGTCCTTCACCTAGCTTTTTGGGAACACAAAGTGTCTCTTCAATTGTAAACTCCACTCCATACATATATATTGGGAGTACTAGCTCCAACTCGGTTTTACTGTGAAAACTGCAGGAACTTCAAACCGGCCCTAGGAAACAGACTGTGGAACCAGAGTAAAAGTTTCTCTTGCAACCCGTTCCTTTTGTGCTAGATGAACGAACGTCTCTCCACATGCTCAGTTCTGAGAGATAAGTGTGTGTGAAAGCCGTCCTTCAACTAGCTTGTTGGGAACACAAAGTTTCTCTTCAGTTGCAAACTCCACTCCATACATATATATGGGGAGTTCTATCTCCAACTCGGTTTTACAGTGAAAAATGCAAGAACTTCAAACCGGCACTAGGAAACAGACTGAGAAACCAAGTAAAAGTTTCTCCTTCAACCCGTTCCCTTTCTGCTAGATGAACGAAAGTCTCTCCACATGCTCAGTTCTTAGAGATAAGTGTGTGTGAAAGCCGTCCTTCAACTAGCTTGTTGGGAACACAAAGTTTCTCTTCTGTTGCAAACTCCACTCCATACATATATATGGGGAGGTACTAGCTCGAACTCGGTTTTACAGTGAAAACTGCAGGATTTCAAACCGGCACTAGGAAACAGACTGAGAATCCAGAGTAAAAGTTTCCCCTGCAACCCTTTCCCTTTGTGCTAGATGAACCAACGTCTCTCCACATGCTCAGTTCTGAGAGATAAGTGTGTGTGAAAGCCGTCCTTCACCTAGCTGGTTGGGAACACAAAGTTTCTCTTCAGTTGCAAACTCCACTCCATAGATATATATGGGGAGGTACTAGCACCAACTCGGTTTTACAGTGAAAACTGCAGGAACTTCAAACCGGCACTAGGAAACAGACTGAGAAACCAGAGTAAAACTTTCTCCTGCAACCCGTTCCCTTTGTGCTAGATGAACGAATGTCTCTCCACATGCTCAGTTCTGAGAGATAAGTGTGTGTGAAAGCTGTCCTTCACCTAGCTTGTTGGGAACACAAAGTTTCCCTTCAGTTGCAAACTCCAATCCATACATATATATATGGGGTGGTACAAGCTCCAACTCGGTTTTACAGTGAAAACTGCAGGAACTTCAAACCGGCACTAGGAAACAGACTGAGAAACCAGAGTAAAAGTATCTCCTGCAACCCGTTCCCTTTGTGCTAGATGAACGAACGTCTCTCCACATGCTCAGTTCTGAGAGATAAGTGTGTGTGAAAGCCGTCCTTCACCTAGCTTGTTGGGAACACAAAGTTTCTCTTCAGTTGCAAACTCCACTCCATACATATATACGGGGAGTTCTATCTCCAACTCGGTTTTACAGTGAAAAATGCAAGAACTTCAAACCGGCACTAGGAAACAGACTGAGAAACCAAGTAAAAGTTTCTCCTTCAACCCGTTCCCTTTCTGCTAGATGAACGAAAGTCTCTCCACATGCTCAGTTCTTAGAGATAAGTGTGTGTGAAAGCCGTCCTTCAACTAGCTTGTTGGGAACACAAAGTTTCTCTTCTGTTGCAAACTCCACTCCATACATATATATGGGGAGGTACTAGCTCGAACTCGGTTTTACAGTGAAAACTGCAGGAACTTCAAACCGGCACTAGGAAAAAGACTGATAAACCATAGTAAAAGTTTCTCCTGCAACCCGTTCCCTTTGTGCTAGATGAACGAACGTCTCTCCACATGCTCAGTTCTGAGAGATAAGTGTGTGTGAAAGCCGTCCTTCACCTAGCTTTTTGGGAACACAAAGTGTCTCTTCAATTGTAAACTCCACTCCATACATATATATTGGGAGTACTAGCTCCAACTCGGTTTTACTGTGAAAACTGCAGGAACTTCAAACCGGCCCTAGGAAACAGACTGTGGAACCAGAGTAAAAGTTTCTCTTGCAACCCGTTCCTTTTGTGCTAGATGAACGAACGTCTCTCCACATGCTCAGTTCTGAGAGATAAGTGTGTGTGAAAGCCGTCCTTCAACTAGCTTGTTGGGAACACAAAGTTTCTCTTCAGTTGCAAACTCCACTCCATACATATATACGGGGAGTTCTATCTCCAACTCGGTTTTACAGTGAAAAATGCAAGAACTTCAAACCGGCACTAGGAAACAGACTGAGAAACCAAGTAAAAGTTTCTCCTTCAACCCGTTCCCTTTCTGCTAGATGAACGAAAGTCTCTCCACATGCTCAGTTCTTAGAGATAAGTGTGTGTGAAAGCCGTCCTTCAACTAGCTTGTTGGGAACACAAAGTTTCTCTTCTGTTGCAAACTCCACTCCATACATATATATGGGGAGGTACTAGCTCGAACTCGGTTTTACAGTGAAAACTGCAGGATTTCAAACCGGCACTAGGAAACAGACTGAGAATCCAGAGAAAAAGTTTCCCCTGCAACCCTTTCCCTTTGTGCTAGATGAACGAACGTCTCTCCACATGCTCAGTTCTGAGAGATAAGTGTGTTTGAAAGCCGTCCTTCACCTAGCTGGTTGGGAACACAAAGTTTCTCTTCAGTTGCAAACTCCACTCCATAGATATATATGGGGAGGTACTAGCACCAACTCGGTTTTACAGTGAAAACTGCAGGAACTTCAAACCGGCACTAGGAAACAGACTGAGAAACCAGAGTAAAACTTTCTCCTGCAACCCGTTCCCTTTGTGCTAGATGAACGAATGTCTCTCCACATGCTCAGTTCTGAGAGATAAGTGTGTGTGAAAGCCGTCCTTCACCTAGCTTGTAGGGAACACAAAGTTTCTCTTCAGTTGCAAACTCCACTCCATACATATATATGGGGAGGTACTAGCTCCAACTCGGTTTTACCCTGAAAACTGCAGGAACTTCAAACCGGCACTAGGAAACAGACTGAGAAACCAGAGTAAAATTTTCTCCTGCAACCCGTTCCCTTTGTGCTAGATGAACGAACGTCTCTCAACATGCTCAGTGCTGAGAGAAAAGTGGGTGTGAAAGCCGTCCTTCACCTAGCTTGTTGGGAACACAAAGTTTCTCTTCAGTTGCAAACTCTATTCCATACATATATAAGGGAGGTACTAGCTCCAACTCGGGTTTACAGTGAAAACTGCAGGAACTTCAAACCGGCACTAGGAAACAGACTGAGAAACCAGAGTAAAAGTTTCTCCTGCAACCCGTTCCCTTTGTGCTAGATGAACGAACGTCTCTCCACATGCTCAGTGCTGATAGATAAGTGTGTGTGAAAGCCGTCCTTCACCTAGCTTGTTGGGAACACAAAGTTTCTCTTCAGTTGCAAACTCCACTCCATACATATATATGGGGAGGTACTAGCTCCAACTCGGTTTTACAGTGAAAACAGCAGGAATTTCAAACCGGCATTTGGAAACAGACTGAGAACCCAGAGTAAACGTTTCTCCTGCAACCCGTTCCCTTTGTGCTAGATGAACGAACGTCTCTCCAAATGCTCAGTTCTGAGAGATAAGTGTGTGTGAAAGCCGTCCTTCACCTTGCTTGTTGGGAACACAAAGTTTGTCTTCAGTTGCAAACTCCACTCCAAACATATATATGGGGAGGTCTACTCCAACTTGGTTTTACAGTGAAAACTGCAGGAAATTCAAACCGGCACTAGGAAACAGACTGAGAAACTACAGTAAAAGTTTCTCCTGCAACCCGTTCCCTTTGTGCTAGATGAACGAACGTCTCTCCACATGCTCAGTTCTGAGAGATAAGTGTGTGTGAAAGTCGTCCTTCACCTAGCTTGTTGGGAACACAAAGTTTCTCTTCAGTTGCAAACTCCAATCCATACATATATACATGGGGTGGTACGAGCTCCAACTCGGTTTTACATTTAAAACTGCAGGAACTTCAAACTGGCACTAGGAAACAGACTGAGAATCCAGAGTAAAAGTTTTTCCTGCAACCCGTTCCCTTTGTGCTAGATGAACGAACGTCTCTCCACATGCTCAGTTCTGAGAGATAAGTGTGTGTGAAAGCCGTCCTTCAACTATCTTGTTGGGAACACAAAGTTTCTCTTCAGTTGCAAACTCCACTCCATACATATATATGGGGAGGTACTAGCTCCAACTCGGTTTTACCCTGAAAACTGCAGGAACTTCAAACCGGCACTAGGAAACAGACTGAGAAACCAGAGTAAACGTTTCTCCTGCAACCCGTTCCCTTTGTGCTAGATGAACGAACGTCTCTCCACATGCTCAGTTCTGAGAGATAAGTGTGTGTGAAAGCCGTCCTTCAACTATCTTGTTGGGAACACAAAGTTTCTCTTCAGTTGCAAACTCCACTCCATACATATATATGGGGAGGTACTAGCTCCAACTCGGTTTTACAGTGAAAACAGCAGGAATTTCAAACCGGCATTTGGAAACAGACTGAGAACCCAGAGTAAACGTTTCTCCTGCAACCCGTTCCCTTTGTGCTAGATGAACGAACGTCTCTCCAAATGCTCAGTTCTGAGAGATAAGTGTGTGTGAAAGCCGTCCTTCACCTTGCTTGTTGGGAACACAAAGTTTGTCTTCAGTTGCAAACTCCACTCCAAACATATATATGGGGAGGTCTACTCCAACTCGGTTTTACAGTGAAAACTGCAGGAAATTCAAACCGGCACTAGGAAACAGACTGAGAAACTACAGTAAAAGTTTCTCCTGCAACCCGTTCCCTTTGTGCTAGATGAACGAACGTCTCTCCACATGCTCAGTTCTGAGAGATAAGTGTGTGTGAAAGTCGTCCTTCACCTAGCTTGTTGGGAACACAAAGTTTCTCTTCAGTTGCAAACTCCAATCCATACATATATACATGGGGTGGTACGAGCTCCAACTCGGTTTTACATTTAAAACTGCAGGAACTTCAAACTGGCACTAGGAAACAGACTGAGAATCCAGAGTAAAAGTTTTTCCTGCAACCCGTTCCCTTTGTGCTAGATGAACGAACGTCTCTCCACATGCTCAGTTCTGAGAGATAAGTGTGTGTGAAAGCCGTCCTTCAACTATCTTGTTGGGAACACAAAGTTTCTCTTCAGTTGCAAACTCCACTCCATACATATATATGGGGAGGTACTAGCTCCAACTCGGTTTTACCCTGAAAACTGCAGGAACTTCAAACCGGCACTAGGAAACAGACTGAGAAACCAGAGTAAACGTTTCTCCTGCAACCCGTTCCCTTTGTGCTAGATGAACGAACGTCTCTCCACATGCTCAGTTCCGAGAGATAAGTGTGTGTGAAAGCCGTCCTTCAACTATCTTGTTGGGAACACAAAGTTTCTCTTCAGTTGCAAACTCCACTCCATACATATATATGGGGAGGTACTAGCTCCAACTCGGTTTTACAGTGAAAACAGCAGGAACTTCAAACCGGCATTTGGAAACAGACTGAGAACCCAGAGTAAACGTTTCTCCTGCAACCCGTTCCCTTTGTGCTAGATGAACGAACGTCTCTCCAAATGCTCAGTTCTGAGAGATAAGTGTGTGTGAAAGCCGTCCTTCACCTTGCTTGTTGGGAACACAAAGTTTGTCTTCAGTTGCAAACTCCACTCCAAACATATATATGGGGAGGTCTACTCCAACTCGGTTTTACAGTGAAAACTGCAGGAAATTCAAACCGGCACTAGGAAACAGACTGAGAAACTACAGTAAAAGTTTCTCCTGCAACCCGTTCCCTTTGTGCTAGATGAACGAACGTCTCTCCACATGCTCAGTTCTGAGAGATAAGTGTGTGTGAAAGTCGTCCTTCACCTAGCTTGTTGGGAACACAAAGTTTCTCTTCAGTTGCAAACTCCAATCCATACATATATACATGGGGTGGTACGAGCTCCAACTCGGTTTTACATTTAAAACTGCAGGAAATTCAAACCGGCACTAGGAAACAGACTGAGAAACTACAGTAAAAGTTTCTCCTGCAACCCGTTCCCTTTGTGCTAGATGAACGAACGTCTCTCCACATGCTCAGTTCTGAGAGATAAGTGTGTGTGAAAGTCGTCCTTCACCTAGCTTGTTGGGAACACAAAGTTTCTCTTCAGTTGCAAACTCCAATCCATACATATATACATGGGGTGGTACGTGCTCCAACTCGGTTTTACATTTAAAACTGCAGGAACTTCAAACTGGCACTAGGAAACAGACTGAGAATCCAGAGTAAAAGTTTTTCCTGCAACCCGTTCCCTTTGTGCTAGATGAACGAACGTCTCTCCACATGCTCAGTTCTGAGAGATAAGTGTGTGTGAAAGCCGTCCTTCAACTATCTTGTTGGGAACACAAAGTTTCTCTTCAGTTGCAAACTCCACTCCATACATATATATGGGGAAATACTAGCTCCAACTCGGTTTTACAGTGAAAACTGCAGGAACTTCAAACCGGCACTAGGAAACAGACTGAGAAACCAGAATATAACTTTCTCCTGCAAACCGTTCCCTTTGTGCTAGATGAACGAACGTCTCTCCACATGCTCAGTTCTGAGAGATAATTGTGTGTGAAAGCCGTACTTCACCTAGCTTGTTGGGAACACAAAGTTTCTCTTCAGTTGCAAACTCCACTCCATATATATATATATATGGGGTGGTACTAGCTCCAACTCGGTTTTACAGTGAAAAGTGCAGGAACTTCAAACCGGCAATAGGAAACTGACTGAGAAACCAGAGTAAAAGTTTCTCCTACAACCCGTTCCCGTTGTGCTAGATGAACGAACGTCTCTCCACATGCTCAGTTCTGAGAGATATGTGTGTGTGAAAGCCGTCCTTCACCTAGCTTGTTGGGAACACAAAGTGTCTCTTCAATTGCAAACTCCACTCCATACATATATATGGGGAGTACTAGCTCCAACTCGGTTTTACAGTGAAAACTGCAGGAACTTCAAACCGGTCCTAGGAAACAGACTGAGGAACCAGAGTAAAAGTTCCACCTGCAACCCTTTCCCTTTGTGCTAGATGAACGAACGTCTCTCCACATGCTCAGTTCTGAGAGATATGTGTGTGTGAAAGCCGTCCTTCACCTAGCTTGTTGGGAACACAAAGTTTCTCTTCAGTTGCAAACTCCACTCCATACATATATATGGGGATGTACTACCTCCAACTCGGTTTTACAGTGAAAACTGCAGGAATTTCAAACCGGCACTAGGAAACAGACTGAGAATCCAGAGTAAACGTTTCTCCTGCAACCCGTTCCCTTTGTGCTAGATGAACGAACGTCTCTCCACATGCTCAGTTCTGAGAAATAAGTGTGTGTGAAAGCCGTCCTTCACCTAGCTTGTTGGGAACACAAAGTTTCTCTTCAGTTGCAAACTCCACTCCAAACATATATATGGGGAGGTACAACTCCAACTCGGATTTACAGTGAAAACTGCAGGAATTTCAAACCGTCACTAGGAAACAGACTGAGAAACCAGAGTAAAAGTTTCTCCTGAATCCCGTTCCTTTTGTTCTAGATGAACGAACGCCTCTCCTCATGCTCAGTGCTGAGAGATAAGTGTGTGTGAAAGCCGTCCTTCACCTAGCTTGTTGGGAACACAAAGTTTCTCTTCAGTTGTAAACTCCACTCCATACATATATATAGGGAGGTACAAGCTCCAACTCTGTTTTACAGTGAAAACTGCAGGAACTTCAAACAGGCACTAGGAAACAGACTGAGAAACCAGAGTAAAAGTTCCGCCTGCAACCCATTCCATTTGTGCTAGATGAACGAACGTCTCTCCACATGCTCAGTTCTGAGAAATAAGTGTGTGTGAAAGCCGTCCTTCAACTATCTTGTTGGGAACACAAAGTTTCTCTTCAGTTGCAAACTCCACTCCATACATATATATGGGGAGGTACTAGCTCTAACTCGGTTTTACACTGAAAACTGCAGGAACTTCAAACCGGCACTAGGAAACAGACTGAGAAACCAGAGTAAATGTTTCTCCTGCAACCCGTTCCTTTTGTGCTAGATGAACGAACGTCTCTCCACATGCTCAGTTCTGAGAGGTAAGTGTGTGTGAAAGCCGTCCTTCACCTAGCTTGTTGGGAACACAAAGTTTCTCTTCAGTTGCAAACCCCAATCCATACATATATATGGGGAGGTATTAGCTCCAACTCTGTTTTACAGTGAAAACTGCAGGAACTTCAAACCGGCACTAGGAAACAGACTGAGAAACCAGAGTAAAAGTTTCTCCTGCAACCCGTTCCCTTTGTGCTAGATGAACGAACGTCTCTCCACATGCTCATTTCTGAGAGATTAGTGTGTGTGAAAGCTGTCCTTCACCTAGGTTGTTGGGAACACAAAGTTTCTCTTCAGTTGCAAACTCCACTCCTTACACATATATGGGGAGGTACTAGCCCCAACTCGGTTTTACACTGAAAACTGCAGGAACTTCAAACCAGCACTAGGAAACAGACTGAGAAACAGAAGTAAAAGTTTCTCCTGCAACCCGTTCCCTTTGTGCTAGATGAACGAACGTCTCTCCACATGCTCAGTTCTGAGAGATAAGTGTGTGTGAAAGCCGTCCTTCACCTAGCTGGTTGGGAACACAAAGTTTCTCTTCAGTTGCAAACTCCACTCCATAGATATATATGGGGAGGTACTAGCACCAACTCGGTTTTACAGTGAAAACTGCAGGAACTTCAAACCGGCACTAGGAAACAGACTGAGAAACCAGAGTAAAACTTTCTCCTGCAACCCGTTCCCTTTGTGCTAGATGAACGAATGTCTCTCCACATGCTCAGTTCTGAGAGATAAGTGTGTGTGAAAGCCGTCCTTCACCTAGCTTGTAGGGAACACAAAGTTTCTCTTCAGTTGCAAACTCCACTCCATACATATATATGGGTAGGTACTAGCTCCAACTCGGTTTTACCCTGAAAACTGCAGGAACTTCAAACCGGCACTAGGAAACAGACTGAGAAACCAGAGTAAAATTTTCTCCTGCAACCCGTTCCCTTTGTGCTAGATGAACGAACGTCTCTCAACATGCTCAGTGCTGAGAGAAAAGTGTGTGTGAAAGCCGTCCTTCACCTAGCTTGTTGGGAACACAAAGTTTCTCTTCAGTTGCAAACTCTATTCCATACATATATAAGGGAGGTACTAGCTCCAATTCGGGTTTACAGTGAAAACTGCAGGAACTTCAAACCGGCACTAGGAAACAGACTGAGAAACCAGAGTAAAAGTTTCTCCTGCAACCCGTTCCCTTTGTGCTAGATGAACGAACGTCTCTCCACATGCTCAGTGCTGATAGATAAGTGTGTGTGAAAGCCGTCCTTCACCTAGCTTGTTGGGAACACAAAGTTTCTCTTCAGTTGCAAACTCCACTCCATACATATATATGGGGAGGTACTAGCTCCAACTCGGTTTTACAGTGAAAACAGCAGGAATTTCAAACCGGCATTTGGAAACAGACTGAGAACCCAGAGTAAACGTTTCTCCTGCAACCCGTTCCCTTTGTGCTAGATGAACGAACGTCTCTCCAAATGCTCAGTTCTGAGAGATAAGTGTGTGTGAAAGCCGTCCTTCGACTTGCTTGTTGGGAACACAAAGTTTGTCTTCAGTTGCAAACTCCACTCCAAACATATATATGGGGAGGTCTACTCCAACTCGGTTTTACAGTGAAAACTGCAGGAAATTCAAACCGGCACTAGGAAACAGACTGAGAAACTACAGTAAAAGTTTCTCCTGCAACCCGTTCCCTTTGTGCTAGATGAACGAACGTCTCTCCACATGCTCAGTTCTGAGAGATAAGTGTGTGTGAAAGCCGTCCTTCAACTATCTTGTTGGGAACACAAAGTTTCTCTTCAGTTGCAAACTCCACTCCATACATATATATGGGGAAATACTAGCTCCAACTCGGTTTTACAGTGAAAACTGCAGGAACTTCAAACCGGCACTAGGAAACAGACTGAGAAACCAGAGTATAACTTTCTCCTGCAAACCGTTCCCTTTGTGCTAGATGAACGAACGTCTCTCCACATGCTCAGTTCTGAGAGATAATTGTGTGTGAAAGCCGTACTTCACCTAGCTTGTTGGGAACACAAAGTTTCTCTTCAGTTGCAAACTCCACTCCATATATATATATATATAGGTGGTACTAGCTCCAACTCGGTTTTACAGTGAAAAGTGCAGGAACTTCAAACCGGCAATAGGAAACTGACTGAGAAACCAGAGTAAAAGTTTCTCCTGCAACCCGTTCCCGTTGTGCTAGATGAACGAACGTCTCTCCACATGCTCAGTTCTGAGAGATATGTGTGTGTGAAAGCCGTCCTTCACCTAGCTTGTTGGGAACACAAAGTGTCTCTTCAATTGCAAACTCCACTCCATACATATATATGGGGAGTACTAGCTCCAACTCGGTTTTACAGTGAAAACTGCAGGAACTTCAAACCGGTCCTAGGAAACAGACTGAGGAACCAGAGTAAAAGTTCCACCTGCAACCCTTTCCCTTTGTGCTAGATGAACGAACGTCTCTCCACATGCTCAGTTCTGAGAGATATGTGTGTGTGAAAGCCGTCCTTCACCTAGCTTGTTGGGAACACAAAGTTTCTCTTCAGTTGCAAACTCCACTCCATACATATATATGGGGATGTACTACCTCCAACTCGGTTTTACAGTGAAAACTGCAGGAATTTCAAACCGGCACTAGGAAACAGACTGAGAATCCAGAGTAAACGTTTCTCCTGCAACCCGTTCCCTTTGTGCTAGATGAACGAACGTCTCTCCACATGCTCAGTTCTGAGAGATAAGTGTGTGTGAAAGCCGTCCTTCACCTAGCTTGTTGGGAACACAAAGTTTCTCTTCAGTTGCAAACTCCACTCCAAACATATATATGGGGAGGTACTACTCCAACTCGGATTTACAGTGAAAACTGCAGGAATTTCAAACCGTCACTAGGAAACAGACTGAGAAACCAGAGTAAAAGTTTCTCCTGAATCCCGTTCCTTTTGTTCTAGATGAACGAACGCCTCTCCTCATGCTCAGTGCTGAGAGATAAGTGTGTGTGAAAGCCGTCCTTCACCTAGCTTGTTGGGAACACAAAGTTTCTCTTCAGTTGTAAACTCCACTCCATACATATATATAGGGAGGTACAAGCTCCAACTCTGTTTTACAGTGAAAACTGCAGGAACTTCAAACCGGCACTAGGAAACAGACTGAGAAACCAGAGTAAAAGTTCCTCCTGCAACCCATTCCATTTGTGCTAGATGAACGAACGTCTCTCCACATGCTCAGTTCTGAGAAATAAGTGTGTGTGAAAGCCGTCCTTCAACTATCTTGTTGGGAACACAAAGTTTCTCTTCAGTTGCAAACTCCACTCCATACATATATATGGGGAGGTACTAGCTCTAACTCGGTTTTACACTGAAAACTGCAGGAACTTCAAACCGGCACTAGGAAACAGACTGAGAAACCAGAGTAAATGTTTCTCCTGCAACCCGTTCCTTTTGTGCTAGATGAACGAACGTCTCTCCACATGCTCAGTTCTGAGAGGTAAGTGTGTGTGAAAGCCGTCCTTCACCTAGCTTGTTGGGAACACAAAGTTTCTCTTCAGTTGCAAACCCCAAACCATACATATATATGGGGAGGTATTAGCTCCAACTCTGTTTTACAGTGAAAACTGCAGGAACTTCAAACCGGCACTAGGAAACAGACTGAGAAACCAGAGTAAAAGTTTCTCCTGCAACCCGTTCCCTTTGTGCTAGATGAACGAACGTCTCTCCACATGCTCAGTTCTGAGAGATTAGTGTGTGTGAAAGCTGTCCTTCACCTAGGTTGTTGGGAACACAAAGTTTCTCTTCAGTTGCAAACTCCACTCCTTACACATATATGGGGAGGTACTAGCCCCAACTCGGTTTTACACTGAAAACTGCAGGAACTTCAAACCAGCACTAGGAAACAGACTGAGAAACAGAAGTAAAAGTTTCTCCTGCAACCCGTTCCCTTTGTGCTAGATGAACGAACGTCTCTCCACATGCTCAGTGCTGAAAGAAAGGTGTGTGTGAAAGCCGTACTTCACCTAGCTTGTTGGGAACACAAAGTTTCTCTTCAGTTGCAAACTCCAATCCATACATATATACATGTGGTGGTACCAGCTCCAACTCGGTTTTACAGTTAAAACTGCAGGAACTTCAAACCGGCACTAGGAAAAAGACTGAGAAACCAGAGTAAAAGTTCCTCCTGCAACCCATTCCATTTGTGCTAGATGAACGAACGTCTCTCCACATGCTCAGTTCTGAGAAATAAGTGTGTGTGAAAGCCGTCCTTCAACTATCTTGTTGGGAACACAAAGTTTCTCTTCAGTTGCAAACTCCACTCCATACATATATATGGGGAGGTACTAGCTCTAACTCGGTTTTACACTGAAAACTGCAGGAACTTCAAACCGGCACTAGGAAACAGACTGAGAAACCAGAGTAAATGTTTCTCCTGCAACCCGTTCCTTTTGTGCTAGATGAACGAACGTCTCTCCACATGCTCAGTTCTGAGAGGTAAGTGTGTGTGAAAGCCGTCCTTCACCTAGCTTGTTGGGAACACAAAGTTTCTCTTCAGTTGCAAACCCCAAACCATACATATATATGGGGATGTATTAGCTCCAACTCTGTTTTACAGTGAAAACTGCAGGAACTTCAAACCGGCACTAGGAAACAGACTGAGAAACCAGAGTAAAAGTTTCTCCTGCAACCCGTTCCCTTTGTGCTAGATGAACGAACGTCTCTCCACATGCTCATTTCTGAGAGATTAGTGTGTGTGAAAGCTGTCCTTCACCTAGGTTGTTGGGAACACAAAGTTTCTCTTCAGTTGCAAACTCCACTCCTTACACATATATGGGGAGGTACTAGCCCCAACTCGGTTTTACACTGAAAACTGCAGGAACTTCAAACCAGCACTAGGAAACAGACTGAGAAACAGAAGTAAAAGTTTCTCCTGCAACCCGTTCCCTTTGTGCTAGATGAACGAACGTCTCTCCACATGCTCAGTGCTGAGAGAAAAGTGTGTGTGAAAGCCGTACTTCACCTAGCTTGTTGGGAACACAAAGTTTCTCTTCAGTTGCAAACTCCAATCCATACATATATACATGTGGTGGTACCAGCTCCAACTCGGTTTTACAGTTAAAACTGCAGGAACTTCAAACCGGCACTAGGAAAAAGACTGAGAAACCAGAGTAAAAGTTCCTCCTGCAACCCATTCCATTTGTGCTAGATGAACGAACGTCTCTCCACATGCTCAGTTCTGAGAAATATGTGTGTGTGAAAGCCGTCCTTCAACTATCTTGTTGGGAACACAAAGTTTCTCTTCAGTTGCAAACTCCACTCCATACATATATATGGGGAGGTACTAGCTCTAACTCGGTTTTACACTGAAAACTGCAGGAACTTCAAACCGGCACTAGGAAACAGACTGAGAAACCAGAGTAAATGTTTCTCCTGCAACCCGTTCCTTTTGTGCTAGATGAACGAACGTCTCTCCACATGCTCAGTTCTGAGAGGTAAGTGTGTGTGAAAGCCGTCCTTCACCTAGCTTGTTGGGAACACAAAGTTTCTCTTCAGTTGCAAACCCCAATCCATACATATATATGGGGAGGTATTAGCTCCAACTCTGTTTTACAGTGAAAACTGCAGGAACTTCAAACCGGCACTAGGAAACAGACTGAGAAACCAGAGTAAAAGTTTCTCCTGCAACCCGTTCCCTTTGTGCTAGATGAACGAACGTCTCTCCACATGCTCATTTCTGAGAGATTAGTGTGTGTGAAAGCTGTCCTTCACCTAGGTTGTTGGGAACACAAAGTTTCTCTTCAGTTGCAAACTCCACTCCTTACACATATATGGGGAGGTACTAGCCCCAACTCGGTTTTACACTGAAAACTGCAGGAACTTCAAACCAGCACTAGGAAACAGACTGAGAAACAGAAGTAAAAGTTTCTCCTGCAACCCGTTCCCTTTATGCTAGATGAACGAACGTCTCTCCACATGCTCAGTGCTGAGAGAAAAGTGTGTGTGAAAGCCGTACTTCACCTAGCTTGTTGGGAACACAAAGTTTCTCTTCAGTTGCAAACTCCAATCCATACATATATACATGTGGTGGTACCAGCTCCAACTCGGTTTTACAGTTAAAACAGCAGGAACTTCAAACCGGCACTAGGAAACAGACTGAGAAACCAGAGTAATAGTTTCTCCTGCAACCCGTTCCCTTTGTGCTAGATGAACGAACGTCTCTCCACATGCTCAGTTCTGAGAGATATGTGTGTGTGAAATCCGTCCTTCACCTAGCTTGTTGGGAACACAAAGTGTCTCTTAAATTGCAAACTCCACTCCATACATATATATGGGGAGTACTAGCTCCAACTCGGTTTTACTGTGAAAAATGCAGGAACTTCAAACCGGCCCTAGGAAACAGACTGAGGAACCAGAGTAAAAGTTCCTCCTGCAACCCTTTCCCTTTGTGCTAGATGAACGATCGTCTCTCCACATGCTCAGTTCTGAGAGATATGTGTGTGTGAAAGCCGTCCTTCACCTAGCTTGTTGGGAACACAAAGTTTCTCTTCAGTTGCAAATTCCACTCCATACATATATATGGGGAAGTACTAGCTCCAACTCGGTTTTACAGTGAAAACTGCAGGAATTTCAAACCGGCACTAGGAAACAGACTGAGAAACCAGAGTAAACGTTACTCCTGCAACCCGT
This sequence comes from Camelus bactrianus, assembly GCF_048773025.1. Taxonomy (NCBI): domain Eukaryota; kingdom Metazoa; phylum Chordata; class Mammalia; order Artiodactyla; family Camelidae; genus Camelus; species Camelus bactrianus. The sequence goes on from NC_133566.1 coordinate 5,386,257, forward strand.
TCCCTTTGTGCTAGATGAACGAACGTCTCTCCACATGCTCAGTTCTGAGAGATAAGTGTGTGTGAAAGCCGTCCTTCACCTAGCTTGTTGGGAACACAAAGTTTCTCTTCAGTTGCAAACCCCAATCCATACATATATATGGGGAGGTATTAGCTCCAACTCTGTTTTACAGTGAAAACTGCAGGAACTTCAAACCGGCACTAGGAAACAGACTGAGAAACCAGAGTAAAAGTTTCTCCTGCAACCCGTTCCCTTTGTGCTAGATGAACGAACGTCTCTCCACATGCTCATTTCTGAGAGATTAGTGTGTGTGAAAGCTGTCCTTCACCTAGGTTGTTGGGAACACAAAGTTTCTCTTCAGTTGCAAACTCCACTCCTTACACATATATGGGGAGGTACTAGCCCCAACTCGGTTTTACACTGAAAACTGCAGGAACTTCAAACCAGCACTAGGAAACAGACTGAGAAACAGAAGTAAAAGTTTCTCCTGCAACCCGTTCCCTTTGTGCTAGATGAACGAACGTCTCTCCACATGCTCAGTGCTGAGAGAAAAGTGTGTGTGAAAGCCGTACTTCACCTAGCTTGTTGGGAACACAAAGTTTCTCTTCAGTTGCAAACTCCAATCCATACATATATACATGTGGTGGTACCAGCTCCAACTCGGTTTTACAGTTAAAACAGCAGGAACTTCAAACCGGCACTAGGAAACAGACTGAGAAACCAGAGTAATAGTTTCTCCTGCAACCCGTTCCCTTTGTGCTAGATGAACGAACGTCTCTCCACATGCTCAGTTCTGAGAGATATGTGTGTGTGAAATCCGTCCTTCACCTAGCTTGTTGGGAACACAAAGTGTCTCTTAAATTGCAAACTCCACTCCATACATATATATGGGGAGTACTAGCTCCAACTCGGTTTTACTGTGAAAAATGCAGGAACTTCAAACCGGCCCTAGGAAACAGACTGAGGAACCAGAGTAAAAGTTCCTCCTGCAACCCTTTCCCTTTGTGCTAGATGAACGATCGTCTCTCCACATGCTCAGTTCTGAGAGATATGTGTGTGTGAAAGCCGTCCTTCACCTAGCTTGTTGGGAACACAAAGTTTCTCTTCAGTTGCAAATTCCACTCCATACATATATATGGGGAAGTACTAGCTCCAACTCGGTTTTACAGTGAAAACTGCAGGAATTTCAAACCGGCACTAGGAAACAGACTGAGAAACCAGAGTAAACGTTACTCCTGCAACCCGTTCCCTTTGTGCTAGATGAACGAACGTCTCTCCACATGCTCAGTTCTGAGAGATAAGTGTGTGTGAAAGCCGTCCTTCACCTAGCTTGTTGGGAACACAAAGTTTCTCTTCAGTTGCAAACTCCACTCCAAACATATATATGGGGTGGTACTACTCCAACTCGGATTTACAGTGAAAACTGCAGGAACTTCAAACCGGCACTAGGAAACAGACTGAGAATCCAGAGTACAAGTTTTTCCTGCAACCCGTTCCCTTTGTGCTAGATGAACGAACGTCTCTTCACATGCTCAGTTCTGAGAAAAAAGTGTGTGTGAAAGCCGTCCTTCACCTAGCTTGTTGGGAACACAAAGTTTCTCTTCAGTTGCAAACTCCAATCCATACATATATATATGGGGTGGTACAAGCTCCAACTCGGTTTTACAGTGAGAACTGCAGGAACTTCAAACCGGCACTAGGAAACCGACTGAGAAACCAGAGTAAAAGTATCTCCTGCAACCCGTTTCCTTTGTGCTATATGAACGAACGTCTCTCCACATGCTCAGTTCTGAGAGATAAGTTTGTGTGAAAGCCTTCCTTAACCTAGCTTGTTGGGAACACAAAGTTTCTCTTCAGTTGCAAACTCCACTCCATACATATATATGGGGAGGTACTAGCTCCAACTCGGTTTTACAGTGAAAACTGCAGGAACTTCAAACCGGCACTAGGAAAAAGACTGAGAAACCAGAGTAAAAGTTTCTCCTGCAACCCGTTCTCTTTGTGATAGATGAACGAACGTCTCTCCACATGCTCAGTTCTGAGAGATAAGTGTGTGTGAAAGCCGTCCTTCACCTAGCTTGTTGGGAACACAAAGTGTCTCTTCAATTGTAAACTCCACTCCATACATATATATGGGGAGGTACTAGCTCCAACTCGGTTTTACTGTGAAAACTACAGGAACTTCAAACCGGCCCTAGGAAACAGACTGTGGATCCAGAGTAAAAGTTTCTCCTGCAACCCGTTCCCTTTGTGCTAGATGAACGAACGTCTCTCCACATGCTCAGTTCTGAGAGATAAGTGTGTGTGAAAGCCGTCCTTCACCTAGCTTGTTGGGAACACAAAGTTTCTCTTCAGTTGCAAACTCCACTCCATACATATATATGGGGAGTACTATCTCCAACTCGGTTTTACAGTGAAAAATGCAAGAACTTCAAACCGGCACTAGGAAACAGACTGAGAAACCAAGTAAAAGTTTCTCCTGCAACCCGTTCCCTTTCTGCTAGATGAACGAACGTCTCTCCACATGCTCAGTTCTGAGAGATAAGTGTGTGTGAAAGCCGTCCTTCAACTTGATTGTTGGGAACACAAAGTTTCTCTTCAGTTGCAAACTCCAATCCATACATATATACATGGGGTGGTACCAGCTCCAACTCGGTTTTACAGTTAAAACTGCAGGAACTTCAAACCGGCACTAGGAAACAGACTGAGAAACCAGAGTAATAGTTTCTCCTGCAACCCGTTCCCTTTGTGCTAGATGAACGAACGTCTCTCCACATGCTCAGTTCTGAGAGATAAGTGTGTGTGAAAGCCGTCCTTCACCTAGCTTGTTGGGAACACAAAGTGTCTCTTCAATTGCAAACTCCAGTCCATACATATATATGGGGAGTACTAGCTCCAACTCGGTTTTACTGTGAAAACTGCAGGAACTTCAAACCGGCCCTAGGAAACAGACTGAGGAACCAGAGTAAAAGTTCCTCCTGCAAACTTTTCCCTTTGTGCTAGATGAACGAACGTCTCTCCACATGCTCAGTTCTGAGAGATAATTGTGTGTGAAAGCCGTCCTTCACCTAGCTTGTTGGGAACACAAAGTTTCTCTTCAGTTGCAAACTCCACTCCATACATATATATGGGGAGGTACTAGCTCCAACTCGGTTTTACAGTGAAAACTGCAGGAATTTCAAACCGGCACTAGGAAACAGACTGAGAAAAAAGAGTAAACGTTTCTCCTGCAACCCGTTCCCTTTGTGCTAGATGAACGAACGTCTCTCCACATGCTCAGTTCTGAGAGATAAGTGTGTGTGAAAGCCGTCCTTCACCTAGCTTGTAGGGAACACAAAGTTTCTCTTCAGTTGCAAACTCGAATCCAAACATATATATGGGGAGGTACTACTGCAACTCGGTTTTACAGTGAAAACTGCAGGAACTTCAAACCGGCACTAGGAAACAGACTGAGAAACCAGAGTAAAAGTTTCTCCTGCAACCCGTTCCCTTTGTGCTAGATGAACGAATGTCTATCCACATGCTCAGTTCTGAGAGATAAGTGTGTGTGAAAGCCGTCTTTCACCTAGCTTGTAGGGAACACAAAGTTTCTCTTCATTTGCAAACTCCACTACAAACATGTAAATGGGGAGGTTCTACTGCAACTCGGTTTTACAGTGAAAACTGCAGGAAATTCAAACCGGCACTAGGAAACAGACTGAGAAACCAGAGTAAAAGTTTCTCCTGCAACCTATTCCATTTGTGCTAGATGAACGAACGTCTCTCCGCATGCTCAGTTCTGAGAGATAAGTGTGTGTGAAAGCCGTCCTTCACCTAGCTTGTTGGGAACACAAAGTTTCTCTTCAGTTGCAAACTCCACTCCATACATATATATGGGGAAGTATTAGCTCCAACTCGGTTTTACAGTGAAAACTGCAGGAACTTCAAACCGGCACTAGGAAACAGACTGAGAAACCAGAGTAAAAGTTTCTCCTGCAACCCGTTCCCTTTGTGCTAGATGAACGAACGTCTCTCCACATGCTCATTTCTGAGAGATAAGTGTGTGTGAAAGCTGTCCTTCACCTAGCTTGTTGGGAACACAAAGTTTCTCTTCAGTTGCAAACTCCACTCCATACATATATATGGGGAGGTACTAGCTCCAACTCGGTTTTACAGTGAAAACTGCAGGAACTTCAAACCGGCACTAGGAAACAGACTGAGAAACCAGAGTAAAAGTTTCCCCTGCAACCCGTTCCCTTTGTGCTAGATGAACGAACGTCTCTCCACATGCTCAGTGCTGATATATAAGTGTGTGTGAAAGCCGTCCTTCACCTTGCTTGTTGGGAACACAAAGTTTCTCTTCAGTTGCAAACTCCACTCCATACATATATATGGGGAGGTACTAGCTCCAACTCGGTTTTACAGTGAAAACTGCAGGAATTTCAAACCGGCACTAGGAAACAGACTGAGAAACCAGAGTAAAGTTTCTCCTGCAAACCGTTCCCTTTGTGCTAGATGAACGAACGTCTTTCCACATGCTCAGTTCTGAGAGATAAGTGTGTGTGGAAGCCGTCCTTCACCTTGCTTGTTGGGAACACAAAGTTTCTCTTCAGTTGCAAACTCCACTCCAAACATATATATGGGGAGGTCTACTCCAACTCGGTTTTACAGTGAAAACTGCAGGAAATTCAAACCGGCACTAGGAAACAGACTGAGAAACTAGAGTAAAAGTTTCTCCTGCAACCCGTTCCCTTTGTGCTAGATGAACGAACGTCTCTCCACATGCTCAGTTCTGAGAGATAAGTTTGTGTGAAAGCCGTCCTTCACCTAGCTTGTTGGGAACACAAAGTTTCTCTTCAGTTGCAAACTCCAATCCATACATATATATATGGGGTGGTACAAGCTCCAACTCGGTTTTACAGTGAAAACTGCAGGAACTTCAAACCGGCCCTAGGAAACAGACTGAGAAACCAGAGTAAAAGTATCTCCTGCAAACTGTTTCCTTTGTGCTATATGAACGAACGTCTCTCCACATGCTCAGTTCTGAGAGATAAGTGTGTGTGAAAGCCTTCCTTCACCTAGCTTGTTGGGAACACAAAGTTTCTCTTCAGTTGCAAACTCCACTCCATACATATATATGGGGAGGTACTAGCTCCAACTCGGTTTTACAGTGAAAACTGCAGGAACTTCAAACTGGCACTAGGAAAAAGACTGAGAAACCAGAGTAAAAGTTTCTCCTGCAACCCGTTCTCTTTGTGATAGATGAACGAACGTCTCTCCACATGCTCAGTTCTGAGAGATAAGTGTGTGTGAAAGCCGTCCTTCACCTAGCTTGTTGGGAACACAAACTGTCTCTTCAATTGTAAACTCCAATCCATACATATATATGGGGAGTACTAGCTCCAAATCGGTTTTACTGTGAAAACTACAGGAACTTCAAACCGGCCCTAGGAAACAGAATGTGGATCCAGAGTAAAAGTTTCCCCTGCAACCCGTTCCCTTTGTGCTAGATGAACGAAAGTCTCTCCACATGCTCAGTTCTGAGAGATAAGTGTGTGTGAAAGCCGTCCTTCACCTAGCTTGTTGGGAACACAAAGTTTCTCTTCAGTTGCAAACTCCACTCCATACATATATATGGGGAGTACAATCTCCAACTCGGTTTTACAGTGAAAAATGCAAGAACTTCAAACCGGCACTAGGAAACAGACTGAGAAACCTAGTAAAAGTTTCTCCTGCAACCCGTTCCCTTTCTGCTAGATGAACGAACGTCTCTCCACATGCTGAGTTCTGAGAGATAAGTGTGTGTGAAAGCCGTCCTTCAACTAGCTTGTTGGGAACACAAAGTTTCTCTTCTGTTGCAAACTCCACTTCACACATATATTTGGGGAGGTACTAGCTCGAAATCGGTTTTACAGTGAAAACTGCAGGAACTTCAAACCGGCACTAGGAAACAGACTGAGAAACCAGAGTAAAAGTTTCTCCTGCAACCCGTTCCATTTGTGCTAGATGAACGAACGTCTCTCCACATGCTCAGTTCTGAGAGATAAGTGTGTGTGAAAGCCGTCCTTCATCTAGCTGGTTGGGAACACAAAGTTTCTCTTCAGTTGCAAACTCCACTCCATACATATATATGGGGAGGTACTAGCTCCAACTCGGTTTTACAGTGAAAACTGCAGGAACTTCAAACCGGCACTAGGAAACAGACTGAGAAACCAGAGTAAAAGTTTCTACTGCAACCCGTTCCCTTTGTGCTAGATGAACGAATGTCTTTCCACATGCTCAGTTCTGAGAGATAAGTGTGTGTGAAAGCCGTCCTTCACCTAGCTTGTAGGGAACACAAAGTTTCTCTTCAGTTGCAAACTCCACTCCAAACATATATATGGGGAGGTACTACTGCAACTCTGTTTTACAGTGAAAACTGCAGGAACTTCAAACCGGCACTAGGAAACAGACTGAGAAATCAGAGTAAAAGTTTCTCCTGCAAACCGTTCCCTTTGTGCTAGATGAACGAATGTCTCTCCACATGCTCAGTTCTGAGAGATAAGTGTGTGTGAAAACAGTCCTTCACCTAGCTTGTAGGGAACACAAAGTTTCTCTTCATTTGCAAACTCCACTCCAAACATATATATGGGGAGGTACTACTGCAACTCGGTTTTACAGTGAAAACTGCAGGAACTTCAAACCGGCACTAGGAAACAGACTGAGAAACCAGAGTAAATGTTTCTCCTGCAACCCGTTCCATTTGTGCTAAATGAACGAACGTCTCTCCGCATGCTCAGTTCTAGAGATAAGTGTGTGTGAAAGCCGTCCTTCACCTAGCTTGTTGGGAACACAAAGTTTCTCTTCAGTTGCAAACTCCACTCCATACATATATATGGGGAAGTATTAGCTCCAACTCGGTTTTACAGTGAAAACTGCAGGAACTTCAAACCGGCACTAGGAAACAGACTGAGAAACCAGAGTAAAAGTTTCCCCTGCAACCCGTTCCCTTTGTGCTAGATGAACGAACGTCTCTCCACATGCTCATTTTTGAGAGATAAGTGTGTGTGAAAGCTGTCCTTCACCTAGCTTGTTGGGAACACAAAGTTTCTCTTCAGTTGCAAACTCCACTCCATACATATTTATGGGAAGGTACTAGCCCCAACTCGGTTTTACACTGAAAACTGCAGGAACTTCAAACCAGCTCTAGGAAACAGACTCAGAAACAGAAGTAAAAGTTTCTCCTGCAACCCGTTCCCTTTGTGCTAGATGAACGAACGTCTCTCCACATGCTCAGTGCTGAGAGAAAAATGTGTGTGAAAGCCGTCCTTCACCTAGCTTGTTGGGAACACAAAGTTTCTCTTCAGTTGCAAACTCCACTCCATACATATATATGGGGAGGTACTAGCTCCAACTCGGTTTTACAGTGAAAACTGCAGGAACTTCAAACCGGCACTAGGAAACAGACTGAGAAACCAGAGTAAAAGTTTCTCCTGCAACCCGTTCCCTTTGTGCTAGATGAACGAACGTCTCTCCACATGCTCAGTGCTGATAGATAAGTGTGTGTGAAAGCCGTCCTTCACCTAGCTTGTTGGGAACACAAAGTTTCTCTTCAGTTGCAAACTCCACTCCATACATATATATGGGGAGGTACTAGCTCCAACTCGGTTTTACAGTGAAAACTGCAGGAATTTCAAACCGGCACTAGGAAACAGACTGAGAAACCAGAGTAAACGTTTCTCCTGCAACCCGTTCCCTTTGTGCTAGATGAACGAACGTCTTTCCACATGCTCAGTTCTGAGAGATAAGTGTGTGTGAAAGCCGTCCTTCACCTTGCTTGTTGGGAACACAAAGTTTCTCTTCAGTTGCAAACTCCACTCCAAACATATATATGTGGAGGTCTACTCCAACTCGGTTTTACAGTGAAAACTGCAGGAAATTCAAACCGGCACTAGGAAACAGACTGAGAAACTAGAGTAAAAGTTTCTCCTGCAAACCGTTCCCTTTGTGCTAGATGAACGAACGTCTCTCCACATGCTCAGTTCTGAGAGATAAGTGTGTGTGAAAGCCGTCCTTCACCTAGCTTGTTGGGAACACAAAGTTTCTCTTCAGTTGCAAACTCCAATCCATACATATATACATGGGGTGGTACGAGCTCCAACTCGGTTTTACATTTAAAACTGCAGGAACTTCAAACTGGCACTAGGAAACAGACTGAGAAACCAGAGTAAAAGTTTCTCCTGCAACCCGTTCCCATTGTGCTAGATGAACGAACGTCTCTCCACATGCTCAGTTCTGAGAGATAAGTGTGTGTGAAAGCCATCCTTCACCTAGCTTGTTGGGAACACAAAGTGTCTCTTCAATTGCAAACTCCACTCCATACATATATATGGGGAGTACTAGCTCCAACTCGGTTTTACTGTGAAAACTGCAGGAACTTCAAACCGGCCCTAGGAAACAGACTGAGGAACCAGAGTAAAAGTTCTCACTTCAACCCGTTCCCTTTGAGCTAGATGAACGAACGTCTCTCCACATGCTCAGTTCTGAGAGATATGTGTGTGTGAAAGCCGTCCTTCACGTAGCTTGTTGGGAACACAAAGTTTCTCTTCAGTTGCAATCTCCACTCCATACATATATATATGGGGTGGTACAAGCTCCAACTCGGTTTTACAGTGAGAACTGCAGGAACTTCAAACCGGCACTAGGAAACCGACTGAGAAACCAGAGTAAAAGTATCTCCTGCAACCCGTTTCCTTTGTGCTATATGAACGAACGTCTCTCCACATGCTCAGTTCTGAGAGATAAGTTTGTGTGAAAGCCTTCCTTCACCTAGCTTGTTGGGAACACAAAGTTTCTCTTCAGTTGCAAACTCCACTCCATACATATATATGGGGAGGTACTAGCTCCAACTCGGTTTTACAGTGAAAACTGCAGGAACTTCAAACCGGCACTAGGAAAAAGACTGAGAAACCAGAGTAAAAGTTTCTCCTGCAACCCGTTCTCTTTGTGATAGATGAACGAACGTCTCTCCACATGCTCAGTTCTGAGAGATAAGTGTGTGTGAAAGCCGTCCTTCACCTAGCTTGTTGGGAACACAAAGTGTCTCTTCAATTGTAAACTCCACTCCATACATATATATGGGGAGGTACTAGCTCCAACTCGGTTTTACTGTGAAAACTACAGGAACTTCAAACCGGCCCTAGGAAACAGACTGTGGATCCAGAGTAAAAGTTTCTCCTGCAACCCGTTCCCTTTGTGCTAGATGAACGAACGTCTCTCCACATGCTCAGTTCTGAGAGATAAGTGTGTGTGAAAGCCGTCCTTCACCTAGCTTGTTGGGAACACAAAGTGTCTCTTCAATTGCAAACTCCACTCCATACATATATATGGGGAGTACTATCTCCAACTCGGTTTTACAGTGAAAAATGCAAGAACTTCAAACCGGCACTAGGAAACAGACTGAGAAACCAAGTAAAAGTTTCTCCTGCAACCCGTTCCCTTTCTGCTAGATGAACGAACGTCTCTCCACATGCTCAGTTCTGAGAGATAAGTGTGTGTGAAAGCCGTCCTTCAACTAGATTGTTGGGAACACAAAGTTTCTCTTCAGTTGCAAACTCCAATCCATACATATATACATGGGGTGGTACCAGCTCCAACTCGGTTTTACAGTTAAAACTGCAGGAACTTCAAACCGGCACTAGGAAACAGACTGAGAAACCAGAGTAATAGTTTCTCCTGCAACCCGTTCCCTTTGTGCTAGATGAATGAACGTCTCTCCACATGCTCAGTTCTGAGAGATAAGTGTGTGTGAAAGCCGTCCTTCACCTAGCTTGTTGGGAACACAAAGTGTCTCTTCAATTGCAAACTCCACTCCATACATATATATGGGGAGTACTAGCTCCAACTCGGTTTTACTGTGAAAACTGCAGGAACTTCAAACCGGCCCTAGGAAACAGACTGAGGAACCAGAGTAAAAGTTCCTCCTGCAAACTTTTCCCTTTGTGCTAGATGAACGAACGTCTCTCCACATGCTCAGTTCTGAGAGATAAGTGTGTGTGAAAGCCGTCCTTCACCTAGCTTGTTGGGAACACAAAGTTTCTCTTCAGTTGCAAACTCCACTCCATACATATATATGGGGAGGTACTAGCTCCAACTCGGTTTTACAGTGAAAACTGCAGGAATTTCAAACCGGCACTAGGAAACAGACTGAGAAAAAAGAGTAAACGTTTCTCCTGCAACCCGTTCCCTTTGTGCTAGATGAACGAACGTCTCTCCACATGCTCAGTTCTGAGAGATAAGTGTGTGTGAAAGCCGTCCTTCACCTAGCTTGTAGGGAACACAAAGTTTCTCTTCAGTTGCAAACTCGAATCCAAACATATATATGGGGAGGTACTACTGCAACTCGGTTTTACAGTGAAAACTGCAGGAACTTCAAACCGGCACTAGGAAACAGACTGAGAAACCAGAGTAAAAGTTTCTCCTGCAACCCGTTCCCTTTGTGCTAGATGAACGAATGTCTATCCACATGCTCAGTTCTGAGAGATAAGTGTGTGTGAAAGCCGTCTTTCACCTAGCTTGTAGGGAACACAAAGTTTCTCTTCATTTGCAAACTCCACTACAAAAATATATATGGGGAGGTTCTACTGCAACTCGGTTTTACAGTGAAAACTGCAGGAACTTCAAACCGGCACTAGGAAACAGACTGAGAAACCAGAGTAAAAGTTTCTCCTGCAACCTGTTCCATTTGTGCTAGATGAACGAACGTCTCTCCGCATGCTCAGTTCTGAGAGATAAGTGTGTGTGAAAGCCGTCCTTCACCTAGCTTGTTGGGAACACAAAGTTTCTCTTCAGTTGCAAACTCCACTCCATACATATATATGGGGAAGTATTAGCTCCAACTCGGTTTTACAGTGAAAACTGCAGGAACTTCAAACCGGCACTAGGAAACAGACTGAGAAACCAGAGTAAAAGTTTCTCCTGCAACCCGTTCCCTTTGTGCTAGATGAACGAACGTCTCTCCACATGCTCATTTCTGAGAGATAAGTGTGTGTGAAAGCTGTCCTTCACCTAGCTTGTTGGGAACACAAAGTTTCTCTTCAGTTGCAAACTCCACTCCATACATATATATGGGGAGGTACTAGCTCCAACTCGGTTTTACAGTGAAAACTGCAGGAACTTCAAACCGGCACTAGGAAACAGACTGAGAAACCAGAGTAAAAGTTTCCCCTGCAAACCGTTCCCTTTGTGCTAGATGAACGAACGTCTCTCCACATGCTCAGTGCTGATATATAAGTGTGTGTGAAAGCCGTCCTTCACCTTGCTTGTTGGGAACACAAAGTTTCTCTTCAGTTGCAAACTCCACTCCATACATATATATGGGGAGGTACTAGCTCCAACTCGGTTTTACAGTGAAAACTGCAGGAATTTCAAACCGGCACTAGGAAACAGACTGAGAAACCAGAGTAAACGTTTCTCCTGCAAACCGTTCCCTTTGTGCTAGATGAACGAACGTCTTTCCACATGCTCAGTTCTGAGAGATAAGTGTGTGTGGAAGCCGTCCTTCACCTTGCTTGTTGGGAACACAAAGTTTCTCTTCAGTTGCAAACTCCACTCCAAACATATATATGGGGAGGTCTACTCCAACTCGGTTTTACAGTGAAAACTGCAGGAAATTCAAACCGGCACTAGGAAACAGACTGAGAAACTAGAGTAAAAGTTTCTCCTGCAACCCGTTCCCTTTGTGCTAGATGAACGAACGTCTCTCCACATGCTCAGTTCTGAGAGATAAGTGTGTGTGAAAGCCGTCCTTCACCTAGCTTGTTGGGAACACAAAGTTTCTCTTCAGTTGCAAACTCCAATCCATACATATATATATGGGGTGGTACAAGCTCCAACTCGGTTTTACAGTGAAAACTGCAGGAACTTCAAACCGGCCCTAGGAAACAGACTGAGAAACCAGAGTAAAAGTATCTCCTGCAAACTGTTTCCTTTGTGCTATATGAACGAACGTCTCTCCACATGCTCAGTTCTGAGAGATAAGTGTGTGTGAAAGCCTTCCTTCACCTAGCTTGTTGGGAACACAAAGTTTCTCTTCAGTTGCAAACTCCACTCCATACATATATATGGGGAGGTACTAGCTCCAACTCGGTTTTACAGTGAAAACTGCAGGAACTTCAAACCGGCACTAGGAAAAAGACTGAGAAACCAGAGTAAAAGTTTCTCCTGCAACCCGTTCTCTTTGTGATAGATGAACGAACGTCTCTCCACATGCTCAGTTCTGAGAGATAAGTGTGTGTGAAAGCCGTCCTTCACCTAGCTTGTTGGGAACACAAAGTGTCTCTTCAATTGTAAACTCCAATCCATACATATATATGGGGAGTACTAGCTCCAAATCGGTTTTACTGTGAAAACTACAGGAACTTCAAACCGGCCCTAGGAAACAGACTGTGGATCCAGAGAAAAAGTTTCTCCTGCAACCCGTTCTCTTTGTGCTAGATGAACGAAAGTCTCTCCACATGCTCAGTTCTGAGAGATAAGTGTGTGTGAAAGCCGTCCTTCACCTAGCTTGTTGGGAACACAAAGTTTCTCTTCAGTTGCAAACTCCACTCCATACATATATATGGGGAGTACAATCTCCAACTCGGTTTTACAGTGAAAAATGCAAGAACTTCAAACCGGCACTAGGAAACAGACTGAGAAACCTAGTAAAAGTTTCTCCTGCAACCCGTTCCCTTTCTGCTAGATGAAAGAACGTCTCTCCACATGCTGAGTTCTGAGAGATAAGTGTGTTTGAAAGCCGTCCTTCAACTAGCTTGTTGGGAACACAAAGTTTCTCTTCTGTTGCAAACTCCACTTCACACATATATTTGGGGAGGTACTAGCTCGAAATCGGTTTTACAGTGAAAACTGCAGGAACTTCAAACCGGCACTAGGAAACAGACTGAGAAACCAGAGTAAAAGTTTCTCCTGCAACCCGTTCCATTTGTGCTAGATGAACGAACGTCTCTCCACATGCTCAGTTCTGAGAGATAAGTGTGTGTGAAAGCCGTCCTTCACCTAGCTGGTTGGGAACACAAAGTTTCTCTTCAGTTGCAAACTCCACTCCATACATATATATGGGGAGGTACTAGCTCCAACTCGGTTTTACAGTGAAAACTGCAGGAACTTCAAACCGGCACTAGGAAACAGACTGAGAAACCAGAGTAAAAGTTTCTACTGCAACCCGTTCCCTTTGTGCTAGATGAACGAATGTCTTTCCACATGCTCAGTTCTGAGAGATAAGTGTGTGTGAAAGCCGTCCTTCACCTAGCTTGTAGGGAACACAAAGTTTCTCTTCAGTTGCAAACTCCACTCCAAACATATATATGGGGAGGTACTACTGCAACTCTGTTTTACAGTGAAAACTGCAGGAACTTCAAACCGGCACTAGGAAACAGACTGAGAAACCAGAGTAAAAGTTTCTCCTGCAACCCGTTCCCTTTGTGCTAGATGAACGAATGTCTCTCCACATGCTCAGTTCTGAGAGATAAGTGTGTGTGAAAACAGTCCTTCACCTAGCTTGTAGGGAACACAAAGTTTCTCTTCATTTGCAAACTCCACTCCAAACATATATATGGGGAGGTACTACTGCAACTCGGTTTTACAGTGAAAACTGCAGGAACTTCAAACCGGCACTAGGAAACAGACTGAGAAACCAGAGTAAATGTTTCTCCTGCAACCCGTTCCATTTGTGCTAGATGAACGAACGTCTCTCCGCATGCTCAGTTCTAGAGATAAGTGTGTGTGAAAGCCGTCCTTCACCTAGCTTGTTGGGAACACAAAGTTTCTCTTCAGTTGCAAACTCCACTCCATACATATATATGGGGAAGTATTAGCTCCAACTCGGTTTTACAGTGAAAACTGCAGGAACTTCAAACCGGCACTAGGAAACAGACTGAGAAACCAGAGTAAAAGTTTCCCCTGCAACCCGTTCCCTTTGTGCTAGATGAACGAACATCTCTCCACATGCTCATTTTTGAGAGATAAGTGTGTGTGAAAGCTGTCCTTCACCTAGCTTGTTGGGAACACAAAGTTTCTCTTCAGTTGCAAACTCCACTCCATACATATTTATGGGAAGGTACTAGCCCCAACTCGGTTTTACACTGAAAACTGCAGGAACTTCAAACCAGCTCTAGGAAACAGACTGAGAAACAGAAGTAAAAGTTTCTCCTGCAACCCGTTCCCTTTGTGCTAGATGAACGAACGTCTCTCCACATGCTCAGTGCTGAGAGAAAAATGTGTGTGAAAGCCGTCCTTCACCTAGCTTGTTGGGAACACAAAGTTTCTCTTCAGTTGCAAACTCCACTCCATACATATATATGGGGAGGTACTAGCTCCAACTCGGTTTTACAGTGAAAACTGCAGGAACTTCAAACCGGCACTAGGAAACAGACTGAGAAACCAGAGTAAAAGTTTCTCCTGCAACCCTTTCCCTTTGTGCTAGATGAACGAACGTCTCTCCACATGCTCAGTGCTGATAGATAAGTGTGTGTGAAAGCCGTCCTTCACCTAGCTTGTTGGGAACACAAAGTTTCTCTTCAGTTGCAAACTCCACTCCATACATATATATGGGGAGGTACTAGCTCCAACTCGGTTTTACAGTGAAAACTGCAGGAATTTCAAACCGGCACTAGGAAACAGACTGAGAAACCAGAGTAAACGTTTCTCCTGCAACCCGTTCCCTTTGTGCTAGATGAACGAACGTCTTTCCACATGCTCAGTTCTGAGAGATAAGTGTGTGTGAAAGCCGTCCTTCACCTTGCTTGTTGGGAACACAAAGTTTCTATTCAGTTGCAAACTCCACTCCAAACATATATATGTGGAGGTCTACTCCAACTCGGTTTTACAGTGAAAACTGCAGGAAATTCAAACCGGCACTAGGAAACAGACTGAGAAACTAGAGTAAAAGTTTCTCCTGCAAACCGTTCCCTTTGTGCTAGATGAACGAACGTCTCTCCACATGCTCAGTTCTGAGAGATAAGTGTGTGTGAAAGCCGTCCTTCACCTAGCTTGTTGGGAACACAAAGTTTCTCTTCAGTTGCAAACTCCAATCCATACATATATACATGGGGTGGTACGAGCTCCAACTCGGTTTTACATTTAAAACTGCAGGAACTTCAAACTGGCACTAGGAAACAGACTGAGAAACCAGAGTAAAAGTTTCTCCTGCAACCCGTTCCCTTTGTGCTAGATGAACGAACGTCTCTCCACATGCTCAGTTCTGAGAGATAAGTGTGTGTGAAAGCCATCCTTCACCTAGCTTGTTGGGAACACAAAGTGTCTCTTCAATTGCAAACTCCACTCCATACATATATATGGGGAGTACTAGCTCCAACTCGGTTTTACTGTGAAAACTGCAGGAACTTCAAACCGGCCCTAGGAAACAGACTGAGGAACCAGAGTAAAAGTTCTCCCTTCAACCCGTTCCCTTTGTGCTAGATGAACGAACGTCTCTCCACATGCTCAGTTCTGAGAGATATGTGTGTGTGAAAGCCGTCCTTCACGTAGCTTGTTGAGAACACAAAGTTTCTCTTCAGTTGCAATCTCCACTCCATACATATATATGGGGTGGTACTAGCTCCAACACGGTTTTACAGTGAAAACTGCAGGAACTTCAAAACGGCACTAGGAAACCGACTGAGAAACCATAGTAAAAGTTTCTCCTGCAACTCGTTCCCTTTGTGCTAGATGAACGAACGTCTCTCCACCTGCTCAGTGCTGAGAGATAAGTGTGTGTGAAAGCCGTCCTTCACCTAGCTTGTTGGGAACACAAAGTTTCTCTTCAGTTGCAAACCCCACTCCATACATATATATGGGGAAGTACTAGCTCCAACTCCGTTTTACAGTGAAAACTGAAGGAATTTCTAACCCGCACTAGGAAACAGACTGAGAAACCAGAGTAAAATTTTCCCCTGCAAACCGTTCCCTTTGTGCTAAATGAACGAACGTCTCTCCACATGCTCAGTTCTGAGAGATAAGTGTGTGTGAAAGCCGTCCTTCACCTAGCTTGTTGGGAACACAAAGTTTCTCTTCAGTTGCAAACTCCACTCCAAACATATATAAGGGGAGGTACTACTCCAACTCGGTTTCACAGTGAAAACTGCAGGAACTTCAAACCGGCACTAGGAAACAGACTGAGAAACCTGTGTAATAGTTTTTCCTGAAACCCGTTCCCTTTGTGCTAGATGAACGAACGTCTCTCCACATGCTCAGTTCTGAGAGATAAGTGTGTGTGAAAGCCGTCCTTCACCTAGCTTGTTGGGAACACAAAGTTTCTCTTCATTTGCAAACTCCACTCCATACATATATATGGGGAGGTATTAGCTCCAACTCGGTTTTACAGTGAAAACTGCAGGAACTTCAAACCGGCACTAGGAAACAGACTGAGAAACCAGAGTAAAAGTTTCTCCTGCATCCCGTTCCCTTTGTGCTAGATGAACGAACGTCTCTCCACATGCTCATTTCTGAGAGATAAGTGTGTGTGAAAGCCGTCCTTCACCTAGCTTGTAGGGAACACAAAGTTTCTCTTCAGTTGCAAACTCCACTCCATACATATATATGGGGAGGTACTAGCCCCAGCTCTGTTTTACACTGAAAACTGCAGGAACTTCAAACCAGCACTAGGAAACAGACTGAGAAACAGAAGAAAAAGTTTCGCCTGCAACCCGTTACCTTTGTGCTAGATGAACGAACGTCTCTCCACATGCTCAGTGCTGATAGATAAGTGTGTGTGAAAGCCGTCCTTCACCTAGCTTGTTGGGAACACAAAGTTTCTCTTTTGTTGCAAACTCTACTCCATACATATATAGGGGAGGTACTAGCTCCAACTCGGTTTTAAAGTGAAAACTGCAGGAACTTCAAACCGGCACTAGGAAACAGACTGAGAAACCACAGTAAAAGTTTCTCCTGCAAACCGTTCCCTTTGTGCTAGATGAACGAACGTCTCTCCACATGCTCAGTGCTGAGAGATAAGTGTGTGTGAAAGCCGTCCTTCACCTAGCTTGTTGGGAACACAAAGTTTCTCTTCATTTGCAAACTCCACTCCATACATATATATGGGGAGGTACTATCTCCAACTCGGTTTTACAGTGAAAACTGCAGGAATTTCAAACCGGCACTAGGAAAGAGACTGAGAAACCAGAGTAAACGTTTCTCCTGCAACCCGTTCCCTTTGTGCTAGATGAACGAACGTCTCTCCACATGCTCAGTTCTGAGAGATAAGTGTGTGTGAAAGCCGTCCTTCACCTAGCTTGTTGGGAACACAAAGTTTCTCTTCAGTTGCAAACTCCAATCCAAACATATATATGGGGAGGTACTTCTCCAACTCGGTTTTACAGTGAAAAATGCAGGAACTTCAAACCGGCACTAGGAAACAGACTGAGAAACCAGAGTAAAATTTCTCCTGCAACCCGTTCCCTTTGTGCTAGATGAACGAACTTCTCTCCACATGCTCAGTGCTGAGTGATAAGTGTGTGTGAAAGCCGTCCTTCACCTAGCTTGTTGGGAACACAAAGTTTCTCTTCAGTTGCAAACTCCACTCCATACATATATATGGGGAGGTACTAGCTCCAAATCGGTTTTACAGTGAAAACTGCAGGAATTTCAAACCGTCACTAGGAAACAGACTGAGAAACCAGAGTAAAAGTTTCTCCTGTAACCCGTTCCATTTGTGCTAGATGAACGAACGTCTCTCCACATGCTCAGTTCTGAGAGATAAGTGTGTGTGAAAGCCGTCCTTCACCTAGCTTGTTGGGAACAAAAAGTTTCTCTTCAGTTGTAAACTCCACTCCAAACATATATATGGGGAGGTAATACTCCAACTCGGTTTTACAGTGAAAACTGCAGGAACTTCAAACCGGCACTAGGAAACAGACTGAGAAACCAGAGTAAAAGTTTCTCCTGCAACCCGTTCCCTTTGTGCTAGATGAACGAACGTCTCTCCACATGCTCAGTGCTGAGATATAAGTGTGTGTGAAAGCCGTCCTTCACCTAGCTTGTTGGGAACACAAAGTTTCTCTTCAGTTGCAAAGTCCACTCCATATATATATATGGGTAGGTACTATCTCCAAATCGGTTTTACAGTGAAAAATGCAGGAACTTCAAACCGGCACTAGGAAACAGACTGAGAAACCAGAGTAAAAGTTTCTCCTGCAATCCGTTCCCTTTCTGCTAGATGAACGAACGTCTCTCCACATGCTCAGTTCTGAGAGATAAATGTGTGTGAAAGCCGTCCTTCACCTAGCTTGTTGGGAACACAAAGTTTCTCTTCTGTTGCAAACTCCACTCCATACATATATATGGGGAGGTACTAGCTCCAACTCGGTTTACAATGAAAACTGCAGGAACTTCAAACTGGCACTAGGAAACAGACTGAGAATCCAGAGTAAAAGTTTCCCCTGCAACCCGTTCCCTTTGTGCTAGATGAACGAACGTCTGTCCAAATGCTCAGTGCTGAGAGATAAGAGTGTGTGAAAGCGGTCCTTCACATATCTTGTTGGGAACACAAAGTTTCTTTTCAGTTGCAAACTCCACTCCATACATATATATGGGGAGGTACTATCTCCAACTCGGTTTTACAGTGAAAACTGCAGGAATTTCAAACCGGCACTAGGAAAGAGACTGAGAAACCAGAGTAAACGTTTCTCCTGCAACCCGTTCCCTTTGTGCTAGATGAACGAACGTCTCTCCACATGCTCAGTTCTGAGAGATAAGTGTGTGTGAAAGCCGTCCTTCACCTAGCTTGTTGGGAACACAAAGTTTCTCTTCAGTTGCAAACTCCAATCCATACATATATACATGGGTTGGTACCAGCTCCAACGCGGTTTTACAGTGAAAACTGCAGGAACTTCAAACCGGCACTAGGAAACAGACTGAGAAACCAGAGTAAAAGTTTCTCCTGCAACCCGTTCCCATTGTGCTAGATGAACGAACGTCTCTCCACATGCTCAGTTCTGAGAGATAAGTATGTGTGAAAGCCGTCCTTCACCTAGCTTGTTGGGAACACAAAGTGTCTCTTCGATTGCAAACTCATCTCCATACATATATATGGGGAGTACTAGCTCCAACTCGGTTTTACTGTTAAAACTGCAGGAACTTCAAACCGGCCCTAGGAAACAGACAGAGGAACCAGAGTAAAAGTTTCTCCTGCAACCCGTTCCCTTTGTGCTAGATGAACGAACGTCTCTCCACATGCTCAGTTCTGAGAGATAAGTGTGTGTGAAAGCCGTCCTTCACCTAGCTTGTTGGGAACAAAAAGTTTCTCTTCAGTTGCAAAATCCATTGCATACATATATATGGGGAGGTACTAACTCCAACTCGGTTTTACTGTGAAAACTGCAGGAACTTCAAACCGGCCCTAGGAAACAGACTGAGAAACCAGAGTAAAAGTTTCTCCTGCAACCCGTTCCCTTTGTGCTAGATGAACGAACGTCTCTCCACATGCTCAGTTCTGAGAGATAACTGTGTGTGAAAGCTGTCCTTCACCTTGATTGTTGGGAACACAAAGTTTCTCTTCATTTGCAAACTCCACTCAAAACATATATATGGGGAGGTACTACTCCAACTCGTTTTTACAGTGAAAAATGCAGGAACTTCAAACCGGCACTAGGAAACAGACTGAGAAACCAGAGTAAAAGTTTCTCCTGCAACCCGTTCCCTTTGTGCTAGATGAACGAACGTCTCTCCACATGCTCAGTGCTGAGAGATATGTGTGTGTGAAAGCCGTCCTTCACCTAGCTTGTTGGGAACACAAAGTTTCTCTTCAGTTGCAAAGTCCACTCCATATATATATATGGCTAGGTACTATCTCCAACTCGGTTTTACAGTGAAAAATGCAGGAACTTCAAACCGGCACTAGGAAACAGACTGAGAAACCAGAGTAAAAGTTTCTCCTTCAACCCGTTCCCTTTCTGCTAGATGAACGAACGTCTCTCCAAATGCTCAGTTCTGAGAGATAAGTGTGTGTGAAAGCCGTCCTTCACCTAGCTTGTTGGGAACAAAAAGTTTCTCTTCAGTTGCAAAATCCATTGCATACATATATATGGGGAGGTACTAACTCCAACTCGGTTTTACTGTGAAAACTGCAGGAACTTCAAACCGGCCCTAGGAAACAGACTGAGAAACCAGAGTAAAAGTTTCTCCTGCAACCCGTTCCCTTTGTGCTAGATGAACGAACGTCTCTCCACATGCTCAGTGCTGAGAGATATGTGTGTGTGAAAGCCGTCCTTCACCTAGCTTGTTGGGAACACAAAGTTTCTCTTCAGTTGCAAAGTCCACTCCATATATATATATGGCTAGGTACTATCTCCAACTCGGTTTTACAGTGAAAAATGCAGGAACTTCAAACCGGCACTAGGAAACAGACTGAGAAACCAGAGTAAAAGTTTCTCCTTCAACCCGTTCCCTTTCTGCTAGATGAACGAACGTCTCTCCAAATGCTCAGTTCTGAGAGATAAGTGTGTGTGAAAGCCGTCCTTCAACTAGCTTGTTGGGAACACAAAGTTTCTCTTCTGTTGCAAACTCCACTCCATACATATATATGGGGAGGTACTAGCTCCAAATCGGTTTACAGTGAAAACTGCAGGAACTTCAAACTGGCACTAGGAAACAGACTGAGAATCCAGAGTAAAAGTTTCTCTTGCAACCCGTTCCCTTTGTGCTAGATGAACGAACGTCTCTCCACATGCTCAGTTCTGAGAGATAAGTGTGTGTGAAAGCCGTCCTTCACCTAGCTGGTTGGGAACACAAAGTTTCTCTTCAGTTGCAAACTCCACTCCATACATATATATAGGGAGGTACTAGCTCCAACTCGGTTTTACAGTGAAAACTGCAGGAACTTAAAACCGGCACTAGGAAACAGACTGAGAAACCAGAGTAAAAGTTTCTCCTGCAACCCGTTCCCTTTGTGCTAGATGAACGAATGTCTCTCCACATGCTCAGTTCTGAGAGATAAGTGTGTGTGAAAGCCGTCCTTCACCTAGCTTGTTGGGAACACAAAGTTTCTCTTCAGTTGCAAACTCCACTCCATACATATATATGGTGAGGTACTAGCTCCAACTCGGTTTTACACTGAAAACTGCAGGAACTTCAAACCGGCACTAGGAAACAGACTGAGAAACCAGAGTAAAAGTTTCCCCTGCAACCCGTTCCCTTTTTGCTAGATGAACGAACGTCTCTCCACATGCTCAGTTCTGAGAGATAAGTGTGTGTGAAAGCCGTCCTTCACCTAGCTGGTTGGGAACACAAAGTTTCTCTTCAGTTGCAAACTCCACTCCATACATATATATATGGTTAGGTACAAGCTCCAACTCGGTTTTACAGTGAAAACTGCAGGAACTTCAAACCGGCACTAGGAAACAGACTGAGAAACCAGAGTAAAATTTTCCCCTGCAACCCGTTCCCTTTGTGCAAGATGAACGAACGTCTCTCCACATGCTCAGTTCTGAGAGATAAGTGTGTGTGAAAGCCGTCCTTCACCTAGCTTGTTGGGAACACAAAGTTTCTCTTCAGTTGCACACTCCACTCGATAAATATATATGGGGAGGTACTAGCTCCAACTCGGTTTTACAGTGAAAACTGCAGGAATTTCAAACCGGCACTAGGAAAGAGACTGAGAAACCAGAGTAAACGTTTCTCCTGCAAAACGTTCCCTTTGTGCTAGATGAACGAACGTCTCTCCACATGCTCAGTTCTGAGAGATAAGTGTGTGTGAAAGCCGTCCTTCACCTAGCTTGTTGGGAACACAAAATTTCTCTTCAGTTGCAAACACCACTCCAAACATATATATGGGGAGGTACTACTCCACCTCGTTTTTACAGTGAAAACTGCAGGAACTTCAAACCGGCACTAGGAAACAGACTGAGAAACCAGAGTAAAAGTTTCTCCTGCAACCCGTTCTCTTTGTGCTAGATGAACGAACGTCTCTCCACATGCTCAGTGCTGAGAGATAAGTGTGTGTGAAAGCCGTCCTTCACCTAGCTTGTTGGGAACACATAGTTTCTCTTCAGTTGCAAAGTCCACTCCATATATATATATGGTTAGGTACTATCTCCAACTCGGTTTTACAGTGAAAAATGCAGGAACTTCAAACCGGCACTAGGAAACAGACTGAGAAACCAGAGTAAAAGTTTCTCCTGCAATCCGTTCCCTTTCTGCTAGATGAACGAACGTCTCTCCACATTCTCAGTTCTGAGAGATAAATGTGTGTGAAAGCCGTCCTTCACCTAGCTTGTTGGGAACACAAAGTTTCTCTTCTGTTGCAAACTCCACTCCATACATATATATGGGGAGGTACTAGCTCCAACTCGGTTTACAATGAAAACTGCAGGAACTTCAAACTGGCACTAGGAAACAGACTGAGAATCCAGAGTAAATGTTTCCCCTGCAACCCGTTCCCTTTGTGCTAGATGAACGAACGTCTGTCCACATGCTCAGTGCTGAGAGATAAGAGTGTGTGAAAGCGGTCCTTCACATATCTTGTTGGGAACACAAAGTTTCTTTTCAGTTGCAAACTCCACTCCATACATATATATGGGGAGGTACTATCTCCAACTCGGTTTTACAGTGAAAACTGCAGGAATTTCAAACCGGCACTAGGAAAGAGACTGAGAAACCAGAGTAAACGTTTCTCCTGCAACCCGTTCCCTTTGTGCTAGATGAACGAACGTCTCTCCACATGCTCAGTTCTGAGAGATAAGTGTGTGTGAAAGCCGTCCTTCACCTAGCTTGTTGGGAACACAAAGTTTCTCTTCAGTTGCAAACTCCACTCCATACATATATATGGGGAGGTACTAGCTCCAACTCGGTTTTACAGTGAAAACTGCAGGAATTTCAAACCGGCACTAGGAAAAAGACTGAGAAACCAGAGTAAACGTTTCCCCTGCAACCCGTTCCATTTGTGCTAGATGAACGAAAGTCTCTCCACATGCTCAGTTCTGAGAGATAAGTGTGTGTGAAAGCCGTCCTTCACCTAGCTTGTTGGGAACACAAAGTTTCTCTTCAGTTGCAAACTCCACTCCAAACATATATATGGGGAGGTACTACTCCAACTCGGTTTTACAGTGAAAACTGCAGGAAATTCAAACCGGCACTTGGAAACAGACTGAGAAACCAGAGTAAAAGTTTCTCCTGCAACCCGTTCCCTTTGTGCTAGATGAACGAACGTCTCTCCACATGCTCAGTTCTGAGAGATAAGTGTGTGTGAAGCCGTCCTTCACCTAGCTTGTTGGGAACACAAAGTTTCTCTTCAGTTGCAAACTCCAATCCATACTTATATACATGGGTTGGTACCAGCTCCAACGCGGTTTTACAGTGAAAACTGCAGGAACTTCAAACCGGCACTAGGAAACAGACTGAGAAACCAGAGTAAAATTTTCCCCTGCAACCCGTTCCCTTTGTGCAAGATGAACGAAAGTCTCTCCACATGCTCAGTTCTGAGAGATAAGTGTGTGTGAAAGCCGTCCTTCACCTAGCTTGTTGGGAACACAAAGTTTCTCTTCAGTTGCAAACTCCACTCCATACATATATATGGGGAGGAACTAGCTCCAACTCGGTTTTACAGAGAAAACTGCAGGAACTTCAAACCGGCACTATGAAACAGACTTAGAAACCAGAGAAAAAGTTTCTCCTGCAACCCGTTCCCTTTGTGCTAAATGAACGAACGTCTCTCCACCTTCTCATTGCTGAGAGATTAGTGTGTGTGAAAGCCGTCCTTCACCTAGCTTGTTGGGAACACAAAGTTTCTCTTCAGTTGCAAACCCCACTCCATACATATATATGGGGAAGTACTAGCTCCAACTCGGTTTTACAGTGAAAACTGCAGGAATTTCTAACCGATACTAGGAAACAGACTGAGAAACCGGAGTAAAATTTTCCCCTGCAACCCGTTCCTTTTGTGCTAGATGAACGAACGTCTCTCCACATGCTCAGTTCTGAGAGATAAGTGTGTGTGAAAGCCGTCCTTCACCTAGCTTGTTGGGAACACAAAGTTTCTCTTCAGTTGCAAACTCCACTCCAAACATATATATGGGGAGGTACTACTCCAACTCGTTTTTACAGTGAAAACTGCAGGAACTTCAAACCGGCACTAGGAAACAGACTGAGAAACCAGAGTAAAAGTTTCTCCTGCAACCCGTTCCCTTTGTGCTAGATGAACGAACGTCTCTCCACATGCTCAGTGCTGAGAGATAAGTGTGTGTGAAAGCCGTCCTTCACCTAGCTTGTTGGGAACACAAAGTTTCTCTTCAGTTGCAAAGTCCACTCCATATATATATATGGGTAGGTACTATCTCCAACTCGGTTTTACAGTGAAAAATGCAGGAACTTCAAACCGGCACTAGGAAACAGACTGAGAAACCAGAGTAAAAGTTTCTCCTGCAATCCGTTCCCTTTCTGCTAGATGAACGAACGTCTCTCCACATGCTCAGTTCTGAGAGATAAATGTGTGTGAAAGCCGTCCTTCACCTAGCTTGTTGGGAACACAAAGTTTCTCTTCTGTTGCAAACTCCACTCCATACATATATATGGGGAGGTACTATCTCCAACTCGGTTTTACAATGAAAACTGCAGGAATTTCAAACCGGCACTAGGAAAGAGACTGAGAAACCAGAGTAAACGTTTCTCCTGCAACCCGTTCCCTTTGTGCTAGATGAACGAACGTCTCTCCACATGCTCAGTTCTGAGAGATAAGTGTGTGTGAAAGCCGTCCTTCACCTAGCTTGTTGGGAACACAAAGTTTCTCTTCAGTTGCAAACTCCAATCCAAACATATATATGGGGAGGTACTTCTCCAACTCGGTTTTACAGTGAAAAATGCAGGAACTTCAAACCGGCACTAGGAAACAGACTGAGAAACCAGAGTAAAAGTTTCTCCTGCAACCCGTTCCCTTTGTGCTAGATGAACGAACGTCTCTCCACATGCTCAGTTCTGAGAGATAAGTGTGTGTGAAAGCCGTCCTTCACCTAGCTTGTTGGGAACACAAAGTTTCTCTTCAGTTGTAAACTCCAATCCATACATATATACATGGGTTGGTACCAGCTCCAACGCGGTTTTACAGTGAAAACTGCAGGAACTTCAAACCGGCACTAGGAAACAGACTGAGAAACCAGAGTAAAAGTTTCTCCTGCAACCCGTTCCCATTGTGCTAGATGAACGAACGTCTCTCCACATGCTCAGTTCTGAGAGATATGTGTGTGTGAAAGCCGTCCTTCACCTAGCTTGTTGGGAACACAAATTGTCTCTTCGATTGCAAACTCATCTCCATACATATATATGGGGAGTACTAGCTCCAACTCGGTTTTACTGTTAAAACTGCAGGAATTTCAAACCGGCACTAGGAAACAGACTGAGAAACCAGAGTAAAAGTTTCTCCTGCAACCCGTTCCCTCTTTGCTAGATGAACGAACGTCTCTCCACATGCTCAGTTCTGATAGATAAGTGTGTGTGAAAGCCGTAATTCACCTAGCTTGTTGGGAACACAAAGTTTCTCTTCAGTTGCAAACTCCACTCCATACATATATATGGGGAGGTACTAGCTCCAACACGGTATTACTGTGAAAACTGCAGGAACTTCAAACCGGCACTAGGAAACAGACTGAGAAACCAGAGTAAAAGTTTCTCCTGCAAACCGTTCCCTCTTTGCTAGATGAACGAACGTCTCTCCACATGCTCTGTTCTGATAGATAAGTGTGTGTGAAAGCCGTCCTTCACCTAGCTTGTTGGGAACACAAAGTTTCTCTTCAGTTGCAAACTCCACTCCATACATATATATGGGGAGGTATTAGCTCCAACTCGGTTTTACACAGAAAACTGCAGGAACTTCAAACCAGCACTAGGAAACAGACTGAGAAACAGATGTAAACGTTTCTCCTGCAACCAGTTCCCTTTGTGCTAGATGAACGAACGTCTCTCCACATGCTCAGTTCTGAGAGATATGTGTGTGTGAAAGCCGTCCTTCACCTAATTTGTTGGGAACACATAGATTCTCTTCAGTTGCAAACTCCACTCCATACATATATATGGGGAGGTACTAGCTCCATCTCGGTTTTACAGTGAAAACTGCAGGAACTTCAAACCGGCACTAGGAAACAGACTGAGAAACCAGAGTACAAGTTTCTCCTGCAACCCGTTCCCTTTGTGCTAGATGAACGAACGTCTCTCCACATGCTCATTTCTGAGATATAAGTGTGTGTGAAAGCCGTCCTTCACATAGCTTGTTGGGAACACAAAGTTTCTCTTCAGTAGCAAACTCCAATCCATTCATATATATATGGGGTGGTACTAGCTCCAACTCGGTTTTACAGTGAAAAATGCAGGAACTTCAAACCGGCACTAGGAAACAGACTGAGAAACCAGAGTAAAAGTTTCTCCTGCAACCCGTTCCCTTTGTGCTAGATGAACGAACGTCTCTCCACATGCTCAGTTCTGAGAGATAAGTGTGTGTGAAAGCCGTCCTTCACCTAGCTTGTTGGGAACACAAAGTTTCTCTTCAGTTGTAAACTCCAATCCATACATATATACATGGGTTGGTACCAGCTCCAACGCGGTTTTACAGTGAAAACTGCAGGAACTTCAAACCGGCACTAGGAAACAGACTGAGAAACCAGAGTAAAAGTTTCTCCTGCAACCCGTTCCCATTGTGCTAGATGAACGAACGTCTCTCCACATGCTCAGTTCTGAGAGATATGTGTGTGTGAAAGCCGTCCTTCACCTAGCTTGTTGGGAACACAAATTGTCTCTTCGATTGCAAACTCATCTCCATACATATATATGGGGAGTACTAGCTCCAACTCGGTTTTACTGTTAAAACTGCAGGAACTTCAAACCGGCACTAGGAAACAGACTGAGAAACCAGAGTAAAAGTTTCTCCTGCAACCCGTTCCCTCTTTGCTAGATGAACGAACGTCTCTCCACATGCTCAGTTCTGATAGATAAGTGTGTGTGAAAGCCGTCATTCACCTAGCTTGTTGGGAACACAAAGTTTCTCTTCAGTTGCAAACTCCACTCCATACATATATATGGGGAGGTACTAGCTCCAACACGGTATTACTGTGAAAACTGCAGGAACTTCAAACCGGCACTAGGAAACAGACTGAGAAACCAGAGTAAAAGTTTCTCCTGCAAACCGTTCCCTCTTTGCTAGATGAACGAACGTCTCTCCACATGCTCTGTTCTGATAGATAAGTGTGTGTGAAAGCCGTCCTTCACCTAGCTTGTTGGGAACACAAAGTTTCTCTTCAGTTGCAAACTCCACTCCATACATATATATGGGGAGGTATTAGCCCCAACTCGGTTTTACACAGAAAACTGCAGGAACTTCAAACCAGCACTAGGAAACAGACTGAGAAACAGATGTAAACGTTTCTCCTGCAACCAGTTCCCTTTGTGCTAGATGAACGAACGTCTCTCCACATGCTCAGTTCTGAGAGATATGTGTGTGTGAAAGCCGTCCTTCACCTAATTTGTTGGGAACACATAGATTCTCTTCAGTTGCAAACTCCACTCCATACATATATATGGGGAGGTACTAGCTCCATCTCGGTTTTACAGTGAAAACTGCAGGAACTTCAAACCGGCACTAGGAAACAGACTGAGAAACCAGAGTACAAGTTTCTCCTGCAACCCGTTCCCTTTGTGCTAGATGAACGAACGTCTCTCCACATGCTCATTTCTGAGATATAAGTGTGTGTGAAAGCCGTCCTTCACATAGCTTGTTGGGAACACAAAGTTTCTCTTCAGTAGCAAACTCCAATCCATTCATATATATATGGGGTGGTACTAGCTCCAACTCGGTTTTACAGTGAAAACTGCAGGCACTTCAAAACGGCACTAGGAAAAAGACTGAGAAACCAGAGTAAAAGTTTCTCCTGCAACCCTTTCCATTTGTGCTTGATGAACGAACGTCTCTCCACATGCTCAGTTCTGAGAGATAAGTGTGTGTGAAAGCCGTCCTTCACCTAGCTTGTTGGGAACACAAAGTTTCTCTTCAGTTGCAAACTCCACTCCATACTTATATATGGGGAGGTACTAGCTCCAACTCGGTTTTACAGTGAAAACTGCAGGAACTTCAAACCGGCACTAGGAAACAGACTGAGAAACCAGAGTAAAAGTTTCTCCTGCAACCAGTTCCCTTTGTGCTAGATGAACGAACGTCTCTCCACATGCTCAGTTCTGAGAGATAAGTGTGTGTGAAAGCCGTCCTTCACCTAATTTGTTGGGAACACATAGATTCTCTTCAGTTGCAAACTCCACTCCATACATATATATGGGGAGGTACTAGGTCCATCTCGGTTTTAGAGTGAAAACTGCAGGAACTTCAAACCGGCACTAGGAAACAGACTGAGAAACCAGAGTACAAGTTTCTCCTGCAACCCGTTCCCTTTGTGCTAGATGAACGAACGTCTCTCCACATGCTCAATTCTGAGATATAAGTGTGTGTGAAAGCCGTCCTTCACATAGCTTGTTGGGAACACAAAGTTTCTCTTCAGTAGCAAACTCCAATCCATTCATATATATATGGGGTGGTACTAGCTCCAACTCGGTTTTACAGTGAAAACTGCAGGCACTTCAAAACGGCACTAGGAAAAAGACTGAGAAACCAGAGTAAAAGTTTCTCCTGCAACCCGTTCCCTTTGTGCTAGATGAACGAACGTCTCTCCACATGCTCAGTGCTGAGAGATAAGTGTGTGTGAAAGCCGTCGTTCACCTAGCTTGTTGGGAACACAAAGTCTCTTTTCAGTTGCAAACTCCAGTCCATACATATATATGGGGAGGTACTAGCTCCATCTCGGTTTTACAGTGAAAACTGCAGGAACTTCAAAACGGCACTAGGAAACAGACTGAGAAACCAGAGTAAAAGTTTCTCCTGCAACCCGTTCCCTTTGTGCTAGATGAACGAACGTCTCTCCACATGCTCAGTGCTGAGAGATAAGTGTGTGTGAAAGCCGTCCTTCACCTAGCTTGTTGGGAACACAAAGTTTCTCTTCAGTTGCAAAGTCCACTCCATATATATATATGGGTAGGTACTATCTCCAACTCGGTTTTACAGTGAAAAATGCAGGAACTTCAAACCGGCACTAGGAAACAGACTGAGAAACCAGAGTAAAAGTTTCTCCTGCAATCCGTTCCCTTTCTGCTAGATGAACGAACGTCTCTCCACATGCTCAGTTCTGAGAGATAAATGTGTGTGAAAGCCGTCCTTCACCTAGCTTGTTGGGAACACAAAGTTTCTCTTCTGTTGCAAACTCCACTCCATACATATATATGGGGAGGTACTATCTCCAACTCGGTTTTACAGTGAAAACTGCAGGAATTTCAAACCGGCACTAGGAAAGAGACTGAGAAACCAGAGTAAACGTTTCTCCTGCAACCCGTTCCCTTTGTGCTAGATGAACGAACGTCTCTCCACATGCTCAGTTCTGAGAGATAAGTGTGTGTGAAAGCCGTCCTTCACCTAGCTTGTTGGGAACACAAAGTTTCTCTTCAGTTGCAAACTCCAATCCAAACATATATATGGGGAGGTACTTCTCCAACTCGGTTTTACAGTGAAAAATGCAGGAACTTCAAACCGGCACTAGGAAACAGACTGAGAAACCAGAGTAAAAGTTTCTCCTGCAACCCGTTCCCTTTGTGCTAGATGAACGAACGTCTCTCCACATGCTCAGTTCTGAGAGATAAGTGTGTGTGAAAGCCGTCCTTCACCTAGCTTGTTGGGAACACAAAGTTTCTCTTCAGTTGTAAACTCCAATCCATACATATATACATGGGTTGGTACCAGCTCCAACGCGGTTTTACAGTGAAAACTGCAGGAACTTCAAACCGGCACTAGGAAACAGACTGAGAAACCAGAGTAAAAGTTTCTCCTGCAACCCGTTCCCATTGTGCTAGATGAATGAACGTCTCTCCACATGCTCAGTTCTGAGAGATATGTGTGTGTGAAAGCCGTCCTTCACCTAGCTTGTTGGGAACACAAAGTTTCTCTTCAGTTGCAAACTCCACTCCATACATATATATGGGGAGGTACTAGCTCCAACACGGTATTACTGTGAAAACTGCAGGAACTTCAAACCGGCACTAGGAAACAGACTGAGAAACCAGAGTAAAAGTTTCTCCTGCAAACCGTTCCCTCTTTGCTAGATGAACGAACGTCTCTCCACATGCTCTGTTCTGATAGATAAGTGTGTGTGAAAGCCGTCCTTCACCTAGCTTGTTGGGAACACAAAGTTTCTCTTCAGTTGCAAACTCCACTCCATACATATATATGGGGAGGTATTAGCTCCAACTCGGTTTTACACAGAAAACTGCAGGAACTTCAAACCAGCACTAGGAAACAGACTGAGAAACAGATGTAAACGTTTCTCCTGCAACCAGTTCCCTTTGTGCTAGATGAACGAACGTCTCTCCACATGCTCAGTTCTGAGAGATATGTGTGTGTGAAAGCCGTCCTTCACCTAATTTGTTGGGAACACATAGATTCTCTTCAGTTGCAAACTCCACTCCATACATATATATGGGGAGGTACTAGCTCCATCTCGGTTTTACAGTGAAAACTGCAGGAACTTCAAACCGGCACTAGGAAACAGACTGAGAAACCAGAGTACAAGTTTCTCCTGCAACCCGTTCCCTTTGTGCTAGATGAACGAACGTCTCTCCACATGCTCATTTCTGAGATATAAGTGTGTGTGAAAGCCGTCCTTCACATAGCTTGTTGGGAACACAAAGTTTCTCTTCAGTAGCAAACTCCAATCCATTCATATATATATGGGGTGGTACTAGCTCCAACTCGGTTTTACAGTGAAAACTGCAGGCACTTCAAAACGGCACTAGGAAAAAGACTGAGAAACCAGAGTAAAAGTTTCTCCTGCAACCCTTTCCATTTGTGCTTGATGAACGAACGTCTCTCCACATGCTCAGTTCTGAGAGATAAGTGTGTGTGAAAGCCGTCCTTCACCTAGCTTGTTGGGAACACAAAGTTTCTTTTCAGTTGCAAACTCCACTCCATACTTATATATGGGGAGGTACTAGCTCCAACTCGGTTTTACAGTGAAAACTGCAGGAACTTCAAACCGGCACTAGGAAACAGACTGAGAAACCAGAGTAAAAGTTTCTCCTGCAACCAGTTCCCTTTGTGCTAGATGAACGAACGTCTCTCCACATGCTCAGTTCTGAGAGATAAGTGTGTGTGAAAGCCGACCTTCACCTAATTTGTTGGGAACACATAGATTCTCTTCAGTTGCAAACTCCACTCCATACATATATATGGGGAGGTACTAGCTCCATCTCGGTTTTACAGTGAAAACTGCAGGAACTTCAAACCGGCACTAGGAAACAGACTGAGAAACCAGAGTACAAGTTTCTCCTGCAACCCGTTCCCTTTGTGCTAGATGAACGAACGTCTCTCCACATGCTCAATTCTGAGATATAAGTGTGTGTGAAAGCCGTCCTTCACATAGCTTGTTGGGAACACAAAGTTTCTCTTCAGTACCAAACTCCAATCCATTCATATATATATGGGGTGGTACTAGCTCCAACTCGGTTTTACAGTGAAAACTGCAGGCACTTCAAAACGGCACTAGGAAAAAGACTGAGAAACCAGAGTAAAAGTTTCTCCTGCAACCCTTTCCATTTGTGCTTGATGAACGAACGTCTCTCCACATGCTCAGTTCTGAGAGATAAGTGTGTGTGAAAGCCGTCCTTCACCTAGCTTGTTGGGAACACAAAGTTTCTCTTCAGTTGCAAACTCCACTCCATACTTATATATGGGGAGGTACTAGCTCCAACTCGGTTTTACAGTGAAAACTGCAGGAACTTCAAACCGGCACTAGGAAACAGACTGAGAAACCAGAGTAAAAGTTTCTCCTGCAACCCGTTCCCGTTGTGCTAGATGAACGAACGTCTCTCCACATGCTCTGTTCTGATAGATAAGTGTGTGTGAAAGCCGTCCTTCAACTAGCTTGTTGGGAACACAAAGTTTCTCTTCAGTTGCAAACTCCACTCCATACATATATATGGGGAGGTATTAGCTCCAACTCGGTTTTACACAGAAAACTGCAGGAACTTCAAACCAGCACTAGGAAACAGACTGAGAAACAGAAGTAAAAGTTTCCCCTGCAACCCGTTCCCTTTGTGCTAGATGAACGAACGTCTCTCCACATGTTCAGTTCTGAGAGATAAGTGTGTGTGAAAGCCGTACTTCACCTAGCTTGTTGGGAACACAAAATTTATCTTCAGTTGCAAACTCCAATCCATACATATATATGGTGAGGTACTAGCTCCAACTCAGTTTTACACTGAAAACTGCAGGAACTTCAAACCGGCACTAGGAAACAGACTGAGAAACCAGAGTAAAAGTTTCTCCTGCAACCCGTTCCCTTTGTGCTAGATGAACGAACGTCTCTCCACATGCTCAGTTCTGAGAGATAAGTGTGTGTGAAAGCCGTCCTTCACCTAGCTTGTTGGGAACACAAAGTTTCTCTTCAGTTGCAAACTCCAATCCATAAATATATATGGGGTGGTACTAGCTCCAACTCGGTTTTACAGTGAAAACTGCAGGAACTTCAAACCGGCACTAGGAAACAGACTGAGAAACCAGAGTAAAAGTTTCTCCTGCAACCCGTTCCCTTTGTGCTAGATGAACGAACGACTCTCCACATGCTCAGTTCTGAGAGATAATTGTGTGTGAAAGCCTTCCTTCAACTAGCTGGTTGGGAACACAAAGTTTCTCTTCAGTTGCAAACTCCACTCCATAAATATATATGGGGAGGTACTAGCTCCAACTCGGTTTTACAGTGAAAACTGCAGGAACTTCAAACCGGCACTAGGAAACAGACTGAGAAACCAGAGTAAAAGTTTCTCCTGCAACCCGTTCCCTTTGTGCTAGATGAACGAACGTCTCTCCACATGCTCAGTTCTGAGTGATAAGTGTGTGTGAAAGCCGTCCTTCACCTAGCTTGTTGGGAACACAAAGTTTCTCTTCAGTTGCAAACTCCACTCCATACATATATATGGGGAGGTACTAGCTCCAACTCCGTTTTACACTGAAAACTGCAGGAACTTCAAACCGGCACTAGGAAACAGACTGAGAAACCAGAGTAAAAGTTTCTCCTGCAACCCGTTCCCTTTGTGCTAGATGAACGAACGTCTCTCCACATGCTCAGTTCTGAGAGATAAGTGTGTGTGAAAGCCGTCCTTCACCTAGCTGGTTGGGAACACAAAGTTTCTCTTCAGTTGCAAACTCCACTCCATACATATATATGGGGAGGTACTAGCTCCAACTCGGTTTTACAGTGAAAACTGCAGGAATTTCAAACCGGCACTATGAAACAGACTGAGAAACCAGAGTAAAAGTTTCCCCTGCAACCCGTTCCCTTTGTGCTAGATGAACGAACGTCTCTCCACATGCTCAGTTCTGAGAGATAAGTGTGTGTGAAAGCCGTACTTCACCTAGCTTGTTGGGAACACAAAGTTTCTCTTCAGTTGCAAACTCCACTCCATACATATATATGGGGAGGTACTAGCTCCAACTCGGTTTTACAGTGAAAACTGCAGGAACTTCTACCGGCACTAGGAAACAGACTGAGAAACCAGAGTAAAAGTTCTCCTGCAAACCGTTCCCCTTGTGCTAGATGAACGAACGTCTCTCCACATGCTCTGTGCTGAGAGATAAGTGTGTGTGAAAGCCGTCCTTCACCTAGCTTGTTGGGAACACAAAGTTTCTCTTCAGTTGCAAACTCCACTCCATACATATATATGAGGAGGTACAAGCTCCAACTCTGTTTTACAGTGAAAACTGCAGGAATTTGAAACCGGCACTAGGAAACAGACTGAGAAACCAGAGTAAAAGTTTGTCCTGCAACCCGTTCCCATTGTGCTAGATGAAAGAAACATCTCTCCACATGCTCAGTTCTGAGAGATAAGTGTGTGTGAAAGCCGCCCTTCACCTAGCTTGTTGGGAACACAAAGTTTCTCTTCAGTTGCAAACTCCACTCCATACATATATATGGGGAGGTACTAGCCCCAACTCTGTTTTACAGTGAAAATTGCAGGAACTTCAAACCGGCACTAGGAAACAGACTGAGAAACCAGAGTAAAATTTTTCCTGCAACCCGTTCCGTTTGTGCTAGATGAACGAACGTCTCTCCACATGCTCTGTGCTGAGAGATATGTGTGTGTGAAAGCCGTCCTTCACCTAGCTTGTTGGGAACACAAAGTTTCTCTTCAGTTGCAAACTCCACTCCATACATATATATGGGGAGGTACTAGCTCCAACTCTGTTTTACAGTGAAAACTGCAGGAACTTCAAACCGGCACTAGGAAACAGACTGAGAAATCAGCGTAAAAGTTTCTCCTGCAACCCGTTCCCTTTGTGCTAGATGAACGAACGTCTCTCCACATGCTCAGTGCTGAGAGATAAGTGTGTGTGAAAGCCGTCCTTCACCTAGCTTGTTGGGAACACAAAGTTTCTCTTCAGTTGCAAACTCCACTCCATACATATATATGGGGAGGTACTAGCTTCGACTCGGTTTTACAGTGAAAACTGCAGGAATTTCAAACCGGCACTAGGAAACTGAGTGAGAAACCAGAGTAATAGTTTCTCCTGAAAGCCGTTCCATTTGTGCTAGATGAACGAACGTCTCTCCACATGCTCAGTTCTGAGAGATAAGTGTGTGTGAAAGCCGTCCTTCACCTAGCTTGTTGGGAACACAAAGTTTCTCTTCAGTTGCAAACTCCACTCCATACATATATATGGGGAGGTACTAGCTCCAATTG
The DNA here is from genome assembly GCF_048773025.1 of Camelus bactrianus. Lineage (NCBI taxonomy): Eukaryota > Metazoa > Chordata > Mammalia > Artiodactyla > Camelidae > Camelus > Camelus bactrianus. Next base: position 5,421,015 of record NC_133566.1, read on the forward strand.
TGTTTTACAGTGAAAACTGCAGGAACTTCAAACCGGCACTAGGAAACAGACTGAGAAACCAGAGTAAAAGTTTCTCCTGTAACCCGTTCCTTTGTGCTAGATGAACGAACCTCTCTCCACATGCTCAGTTTAGGGAGATAAGTGTGTGTGAAAGCCATCCTTCACCTAGCTTGTTGGGAACACAAAGATTCTCTTCAGTTGCAAACTCCTCTCCATACATATATATGGGGAGGTACTAGCTCCAACTCGGTTTTACAGTGAAAACTGCAGGAACATCAAACCGGCACTAGAAAACAGACTGAGAAACCAGAGTAAAAGTTCCACCTGCAACCCGTTCCCTTTGTGCTAGATGAACGAACGTCTCTCCACATGCTCAGTTCTGAGAGAAAAGTGTGTGTGAAAGCCGTCCTTCACCTAGCTTGTTGGGAACACAATGTTTCTCTTCAGTTGCCAACTCCACTCCATACATATATATGGGGAGGTACAAGCTCCAACTCGGTTTTACAGTGAAAACTGCAGGAATTTGAAACCGGCACTAGGAAACAGACTGAGAAATCACAGTAAAAGTTTCTACTGCAAACCGTTCCATTTGTGCTAGATGAAAGAACGTCTCTTCACATGCTCAGTTCTGAGAGATAAGTGTGTGTGAAAGCCGTCCTTCACCTAGCTGGTTGGGAACACAAAGTTTCTCTTCAGTTGCAAACTCCACTCCATACATATATATGGGGAGGTACTAGCTCCAACTCGGTTTTACAGTGAAAACTGCAGGAACTTCAAACCGGCACTAGGAAACAGACTGAGAAACCAGAGTAAAAGTTTCTCCTGCAACCCGTTCCCTTTGTGCTAGATGAACGAACGTCTCTCCACATGCTAATTTCTGAGAGATAATTGTGTGTGAAATCCTTCCTTCACCTAGCTGGTTGGGAACACAAAGTTTCTCTTCAGTTGCAAACTCCAATCCATACATATATATGCGGAGGTACTAGCTCCAACTCGGTTTTACAGTGAAAACTGCAGGAACATGAAACCGGCACTAGGAAACAGACTGAGAAACCAGAGTAAAAGTTTCTCCTGCAACCCGTTCCCTTTGTGCTAGATGAACGAACGTCTCTCCACATGCTCAGTTCTGAGAGATAAGTGTGTGTGAAAGCCGTCCTTCACCTAGCTTGTAGGGAACACAAAGTTTCTTTTCAGTTGCAAACTCCACTCCATACATATATATGGGGAGGTACTAGCTCCAACTCTGTTTTACAGTGAAAACTGCAGGAACTTCAAACCGGCACTAGGAAACAGACTGAGAAACCAGAGTAAAAGTTTCCCTGCAAACCGTTCCCTTTGTTCTAGATGAACGAACGTCTCTCCACATGCTCAGTGCTGAGAGATATGTGTGTGTGAAAGCCGTCCTTCACCTTGCTTGTTGGGAACGCAAAATTTCTCTTCAGTTGCAAACTCCACTCCATACATATATATGGGGTGGTACTAGCTCCAACTCGGTTTTACAGTGAAAACTGCAGGAATTTCAAACCGGCACTAGGAAACAGACTGAGAAACCAGAGTAATAGTTTCTCCTGAAAGCCGTTCCCTTTGTGCTAGATGAACGAACGTCTCTCCACTTGCTCAGTTCTGAGAGATAAATGTGTGTGAAAGCCGTCCTTCACCTAGCTTGTTGGGAACAAAAAGTTTGTCTTCAGTTGCAAACTCCACTCCATACATATATATGGGGAGGTAATAGCTCCAGCTCGGTTTTACAGTGAAAACTGCAGGAACTTCAAACCGGCTCTAGGAAACAGACTGAGAAAACAGAGTAAAAGTTTCTCCTGCAACCCATTCCCTTTGTGCTAGATGAACGAACTTCTCTCCACATGCTAAGTTCTGAGAGATAAGTGTGTGTGAAAGCCGTCCTTCACCTAGCTTGTTGGGAACACAAAGTTTCTCTTCAGTTGCAAACTCCACCCCATACATATATATGGGGAGGTACTAGCCCCAACTCGGTTTTACAGTGAAAACTGCAGGAACTTCAAACCGGCACAAGGATACAGACTGAGAAACCAGAGTAAAAGTTTCTCCTGCAACCCGTTCCTTTGTGCTAGATGAACGAACGTCTCTCCACATGCTCAGTTCTGAGAGATAAGTGTGTGTGAAAGCCGTCCTTCACCTAGCTTGTTGGGAACACAAAGTTTCTCTTCAGTTGCCAACTCCAATCCATACATATATATGGGGAGGTACTAGCTCCAACTTGGTTTTACACAGAAAACTGCAGGAACTTCAAACCAGCACTAGGAAACAGACTGAGAAACAGAAGTAAAAGTTTCTCCTGCAACCCGTTCCCTTTGTGCTAGATGAACGAACGTCTCTCCTCATGCTCAGTTCTGAGAGATAAGTGTGTGTGAAAGCCGTACTTCACCTAGCTTGTTGGGAACACAAAGTTTATCTTCAGTTGCAAACACCACTCCATACATATATATGGGGTGGTACTAGCTCCAACTCGGTTTTACAGTGAAAACTGCAGGAACTTCAAACCGGCACTAGGAAACAGACTGAGAAACCAGAGTAAAAGTTTCTCCTGCAACCCGTTCCCTTTGTGCTAGATGAACGAACGACTCTCCACATGCTCAGTTCTGAGAGATAATTGTGTGTGAAAGCCTTCCTTCAACTAGCTGGTTGGGAACACAAAGTTTCTCTTCAGTTGCAAACTCCACTCCATAAATATATATGGGGAGGTACTAGCTCCAAATCGGTTTTACAGTGAAAACTGCAGGAACTTCAAACCGGCACTAGGAAACAGACTGAGAAACCAGAGTAAAAGTTTCTCCTGCAACCCATTCCCTTTTTGCTAGATGAACGAACGTCTCTCCACATGCTCAGTTCTGAGAGATAAGTGTGTGTGAAAGCCGTCCTTCAAATAGCTTGTTGGGAACACAAAGTTTCTCTTCAGTTGCAAACTCCACTCCATACATATATATGGGGAGGTACTAGCTCCAACTCCGTTTTACACTGAAAACTGCAGGAACTTCAAACCGGCACTAGGAAACAGACTGAGAAACCAGAGTAAAAGTTTCTCCTGCAACCCGTTCCCTTTGTGCTAGATGAACGAACGTCTCTCCACATGCTCAGTTCTGAGAGATAAGTGTGTGTGAAAGCCGTCCTTCACCTAGCTGGTTGGGAACACAAAGTTTCTCTTCAGTTGCAAACTCCACTCCATACATATATATGGGGAGGTACTAGCTCCAACTCGGTTTTACAGTGAAAACTGCAGGAACTTCAAACCGGCACTAGGAAACAGACTGAGAAACCAGAGTAAAAGTTTCTCCTGCAACCCGTTCCCTTTGTGCTAGATGAACGAACGTCTCTCCACATGCTCAGTTCTGAGTGATAAGTGTGTGTGAAAGCCGTCCTTCACCTAGCTTGTTGGGAACACAAAGTTTCTCTTCAGTTGCAAACTCCACTCCATACATATATTTGGGGAGGTACTAGCTCCAACTCGGTTTTACAGTGAAAACTGCAGGAACTTCAAACCGGCACTAGGAAACAGACTGAGAAATCAGCGTAAAAGTATCTCCTGCAACCCGTTCCCTTTGTGCTAGATGAACGAACGTCTCTCCACATGCTCAGTGCTGAGAGATAAGTGTGTGTGAAAGCCGTCCTTCAACTAGCTTGTTGGGAACACAAAGTTTCTCTTCAGTTGCAAACTCCACTCCATACATATATATGGGGAGGTACTAGCTTCGACTCGGGTTTACAGTGAAAACTGCAGGAATTTCAAACAGGCACTAGGAAACTGAGTGAGAAACCAGAGTAATAGTTTCTCCTGAAAGCCGTTCCCTTTGTGCTAGATGAACGAACGTCTCTCCACATGCTCAGTTCTGAGAGATAAGTGTGTGTGAAAGCCGTCCTTCACCTAGGTGGTTGGGAACACAAAGTTTCTCTTCAGTTGCAAACTCCACTCCATACATATATATGGGGAGGTACTAGCTCCAATTGTGTTTTACAGTGAAAACTGCAGGAACTTCAAACCGGCACTAGGAAACAGACTGAGAAACCAGAGTAAAAGTTTCTCCTGCAACGCGTTCCTTTGTGCTAGATGAACGAACCTCTCTCCACATGCTCAGTTTAGGGAGATAAGTGTGTGTGAAAGCCATCCTTCACCTAGCTTGTTGGGAACACAAAGTTTCTCTTCAGTTGCAAACTCCAATCCATACATATATATGGGGAAGTACTAGCTCCAACTCGGTTTTACAGTGAAAACTGCAGGAACATCAAACCGGCCCTAGAAAACAGACTGAGAAACCAGAGTAAATGTTTCACCTGCAACACGTTCCCTTTGTGCTAGATGAACGAACGTCTCTCCACATGCTCAGTTCTGAGAGATAAGTGTGTGTGAAAGCCGTCTTTAACCTAGATTGTTGGGAACACAAAGTTTCTCTTCAGTTGCAAACCCCACTCCATACATATATATGGGGAGGTACAAGCTCCAACTCCGTTTTACAGTGAAAACTGCAGGAATTTGAAACCGGCACTAGGAAGCAGACTGAGAAATCACAGTAAAAGTTTCTACTGCAACCCGTTCCATTTGTGCTAGATGAAAGAACGTCTCTTCACATGCTCAGTTCTGAGAGATAAGTGTGTGCGAAAGCCTTCCTTCACCTAGATTGTTGGGAACACAAAGTTTCTCTTCAGTTGCAAACTCCACTCCATACATATATATGGGGAGGTACTAGCTCCTACTCGGTTTTACAGTGAAAACTGCAGGAACATCAAACCGGCACTAGGAAACAGACTGAGAAACCAGAGTAAAAGTTTCTCCTGCAACCCGTTCCCTTTGTGCTAGATGAACGAACGTCTCTCCACATGCTAATTTCTGAGAGATAATTGTGTGTGAAATCCTTCCTTCACCTAGCTGGTTGGGAACACAAAGTTTCTCTTCAGTTGCAAACTCCACTCCATACATATATATGCGGAGGTACTAGCTCCAACTCGGTTTTACAGTGAAAACTGCAGGAACATCAAACCGGCACTAGGAAACAGACTGAGAAACCAGAGTAAAAGTTTCTCCTGCAACCCGTTCCCTTTGTGCTAGATGAACGAACGTCTCTCCACATGCTCAGTTCTGAGAGATAAGTGTGTGTGAAAGCCGTCCTTCACCTAGCTTGTTGGGAACACAAAGTTTCTCTTCAGTTGCAAACTCCACTCCATAAATATATATGGGGAGGTACTAGCTCCAACTCCGTTTTACACTGAAAACTGCAGGAACTTCAAACCGGCACTAGGAAACAGACTGAGAAACCAGAGTAAAAGTTTCTCCTGCAACCCGTTCCCTTTGTGCTAGATGAACGAACGTCTCTCCACATGCTCAGTTCTGAGAGATAAGTGTGTGTGAAAGCCGTCCTTCACCTAGCTTGTTGGGAACACAAAGTTTCTCTTCAGTTGCAAACTCCACTCCATACATATATATGGGGAGGTACTAGCTCCAACTCTGTTTTACAGTGAAAACTGCAGGAACTTCAAACCGGCACTAGGAAACAGACTGAGAAACCAGAGTAAAAGTTTCCCCTGCAACCCGTTCCCTTTGTGCTAGATGAACGAACGTCTCTCCACATGCTCAGTTCTGAGAGATAAGTGTGTGTGAAAGCCGTCCTTCACCTAGCTTGTTGGGAACACAAAGTTTCTCTTCAGTTGCAAACTCCACTCCATACATATATATGGGGAGGTACTAGCTCCAACTCGGTTTTACAGTGAAAACTGCAGGAACTTCAAACCGGCACTAGGAAACAGACTGAGAAACCAGAGTAAAAGTTTCTCCTGCAACCCGTTCCCTTTGTGCTAGATGAAAGACCGTCTCTCCACATGCTCAGTGCTGAGAGATAAGTGTGTGTGAAAGCCGTCCTTCACCTAGCTTGTTGGGAACACAAAGTTTCTCTTCAGTTGCAAACTCCACTCCATACATATATATGGGGAGGTACAAGCTCCAACTCGGTTTTACAGTGAAAACTGCAGGAACATCAAACCGGCACTAGGAAACAGACTGAGAAACCAGAGTAAAAGTTTCTCCTGCAAACCGTTTCCTTTGTGCTACATGAACGAACGTCTCTCCACATGCTAAGTTCTGAGAGATAAGTGTGTGTGAAAGCCGTCCTTCACCTAGCTTGTTGGGAACACAAAGTTTCTCTTCAGTTGCAAACCCCACTCCATACATATATATGGGGAGGTACTAGCTCCAACTCTGTTTTACAGTGAAAACTGCAGGAACTTCAAACCATCACTAGGAAACAGACTGAGAAACCAGAGTAAAAGTTTCCCTGCAAACCGTTCCTTTTGTTCTAGATGAACGAACGTCTCTCCACATGCTCAGTTCTGAGAGATATGTGTGTGTGAAAGCCGTCCTTCACCTTGCTTGTTGGGAACGCAAAATTTCTCTTCAGTTGCAAACTCCACTCCATACATATATATGGGGTGGTACTAGCTCCAACTCGGTTTTACAGTGAAAACTGCAGGAATTTCAAACCGGCACTAGGAAACAGACTGAGAAACCAGAGTAATAGTTTCTCCTGAAAGCCGTTCCCTTTGTGCTAGATGAACGAACGTCTCTCCACTTGCTCAGTTCTGAGAGATAAATGTGTGTGAAAGCCGTCCTTCATCTAGCTTGTTGGGAACACAATGTTTCTCTTCAGTTGCAAACTCCACTCCATACATATATATGGGGATGTACTAGCTCCAACTCAGTTTTACAGTGAAAACTGCAGGAACTTCAAACTGGCACTAGGAAACAGACAGAGAAACCAGATTAAAAGTTTCCCCTGCAACCCGTTCCCTTTGTGCTAGATGAACGAACGTCTCTCCACATGCTCAGTTCTGAGAGATAAGTGTGTGTGAAAGCCGTCCTTCACCTAGCTTGTTGGGAACACAAAGTTTCTCTTCAGTTGCAAACTCCACTCCATACATGTATAAGGGGAGGTACTAGCTCCAACTCGGTTTTACAGTGAAAACTGCAGGAACTTCAAACCGGCACTAGGAAACAGACTGAGAAACCAGAGTAAATGTTTCTCCTGCAACCCGTTCCCTTTGTGCTAGATGAACGAACGTCTCTCCACATGCTCAGTTCTGAGAGATAAGTGTGTGTGAAAGCCGTACTTCACCTAGCTCGTTGGGAACACAAAGTTTCTCTTCAGTTGCAAACTCCACTCCATACATATATATGGGGAGGTACTAGCTCCAACTCGGTTTTACAGTGAAAACTGCAGGAACTTCAAACCGGCACTAGGAAACAGACTGAGAATCCAGAGTAAAAGTTTCTCTGCAACCCGTTCCCTTTGTGCTAGATGAACGAACGTCTCTCCACATGCTCAGTGCTGAGAGATAAGTGTGTGTGAAAGCCGAACTTCAACTAGCTTGTTGGGAACACAAAGTTTCTCTTCAGTTGCAAACTCCACTCCATACATATATATGGGGAGGTACTAGCTCCAACTCGGTTTTACACTGAAAACTGCAGGAACTTCAAACCGGCACTAGGAAACAGACTGAGAAACCAGAGTAAAAGTTTCTCCTGCAAACCGTTCCCTTTGTGCTAGATGAACGAAAGTCTCTCCACATGCTCAGTTCTGAGAGATAAGTGTGTGTGAAAGCCGTCCTTCACCTAGCTTGTTGGGAACACAAAGTTTCTCTTCAGTTGCAAACTCCACTCCATACATATATATTGGGAGGTACTAGCTCCAACTCGGTTTTACAGTGAAAACTGCAGGAACTTCAAACAGGCACTAGGAAACAGACAGAGAATCCAGAGCAAAAGTTTCTCCTGCAACCCGTTCCCATTGTGCTAGATGAAAGAACGTCTCGCCACATGCTCAATTCTGAGAGATAAGTGTGTGTGAAAGCCTTCCTTCACCTAGCTTGTTGGGAACACAAAGTTTCTCTTCAGTTGCAAATGCCACTCCATACATATATATGGGGAGGTACTAGCTCCAACTCGGTTTTACAGTGAAAACTGCAGGAACTTCAAACCGGCACTAGGAAACAGACTGAGAAACCAGAGTAACAGTTTCTCCTCCAACACGTTCACTTTGTGCTAGATGAACGAACGTCTCTCCACATGCTCAGTTCTGAGAGATAAGTGTGTGTGAAAGCCTTCCTTCGCCTAGCTTGTTGGGAACACAAAGTTTCTCTTCAGTTGCAAACTCCACTCCATACATATATATGGGGAGGTACTAGCTCCAACTCGGTTTTACACTGAAAACTGCAGGAACTTCAAACCGGCACTAGGAAACAGACTGAGAAACCAGAGTAAAAGTTTCTCCTGCAACCCGTTCCCTTTGTGCTAGATGAACGAACGTCTCTCCAAATGCTCAGTGCTGAGAGATAAGTGTGGGTGAAAGCCGTTCTTCACCTAGATTGTTGGGAACACAAAGTTTCTCTTCAGTTGCAAACTCCACTCCATGCATATATATGTGGAGGTACAAGCTCCAACTCGGTTTTACAGTGAAAACTGCAGGAACTTCAAACCGGCACTAGGAAACAGTCTGAGAAACCAGAGTAAAAGTTTCCCCTGCAACCCGTTCACTTTGTGCTAGATGAACGAACGTCTCTCCACATGCTAAGTTCTGAGAGATAAGTGTGTGTGAAAGCCGTCCTTCACCTAGCTTGTTGGGAACACAAAGTTTCTCTTCAGTTGCAAACTCCACTCCATACATATATATGGGGAGGTACTAGCTCCAACTCGGTTTTACAGTGAAAACTGCAGGAACTACAAACCGGCACTAGGAAACAGACTGAGAAACCAAAGTAAAAATTTCTCCTGCAACCCGTTCCCTTTGTGCTAAATGAACGAACGTCTCTCCACATGCTCAGTTCTGATAGATAAGTGTGTGTGAAAGCCGTCATTCACTTAGCTTGTTGGGAACACAAAGTTTCTCTTCAGTTGCAAACTCCACTCCATACATATATATGGGGAGGTACTAGCTCCTACTCGGTTTTACACTGAAAACTGCAGGAACTTCAAACATGCACAAGGAAACACGCTGAGAAACCAGAGTAAAAGTTTCTCCTGCAACCCGTTCCCTTTGTGCTAGATGAACGAACGTCTCTCCACAGGCTCAGTGCTGAGAGATAAGTGTGTGTGAAAGCCGAACTTCACCTAGCTTGTTGGGAACACAAAGTTTCTCTTCAGTTGCAAACTCCACTCCATACATATATATGGGGAGGTACTAGCTCCAACTCGGTTTTACAGTGAAAACTGCAGGAATTTCAAACCGGCACTAGGAAACAGACTGAGAAACCAGAGTAATAATTCCTCCTGCAACCCGTTCCCTTTGTGCTAGATGAACGAACGTCTCTCCACATGCTCAGTTCTGATAGATAAGTGTGTGTGAAAGCCGTCATTCACCTAGCTTGTTGGGAACACAAAGTTTCTCTTCAGTTGCAAACTCCACTCCATACATATATATGGGGAGGTACTAGCTCCAACTCGGTTTTACAGTGAAAACTGCAGGAACTTCATACCGGCACTAGGAAACACTCTGAGAAACCAGATTAAAAGTTTCTCCTGCAACCCGTTCCCTTTGTGCTAGATGAACGAACGTCTCTCCACATGCTCAGTCCTGAGAGATAAGTGTGTGTGAAAGCCGAACTTCACCTAGCTTGTTGGGAACACAAAGTTTCTCTTCAGTTGCAAACTCCACTCCATACATATATATGGGGAGGTACTAGCTCCAACTCGGTTTTACAGTGAAAACTGCAGGAACTTCAAAACGGCACTAGGAAACAGACTGAGAAACCAGAGTAAATGTTTCTCCTGCAAACCGTTCCCTTTGTGCTAGATGAACGAACGTCTCTCCACATGCTCAGTTCTGAGAGATAAGTGTATGTGAAAGCCGTCCTTCACCTAGCTTGTTGGGAACACAAAGTTTCTCTTCAGTTGCAAACTCCACTCCATACATATATATGGGGAGGTACTAGCTCCAACTCGGTTTTACAGTGAAAACTGCAGGAACTTCAAACCGGCACTAGGAAACAGACTGAGAAACCAGAGTAAAAGTTTCTCCTGCAACCCGTTCCCTTTTTGCTAGATGAACGAACGTCTGTCCACATGCTCAGTTCTGAGAGATAAGTGTGTGTGAAAGCCGTCCTTCACCTAGCTTGTTGGGAACACAAAGTTTCTCTTCAGTTGCAAACTCCACTCCATACATATATATGGGGAGGTACTAGCTCCAACTCGGTATTACAGTGAAAACTGCAGGAACTTCATACCGGCACTAGGAAACAGACTGAGAAACCAGAGTAAAAGTTTCTCCTGCAACCAGTTCCCTTTGTGCTAGATGAACGAACGTCTCTCCACATGCTCAGTTCTGAGAGATAAGTGTGTGTGAAAGCCGTCCTTCACCTACATTGTTGGGAACACAAAGTTTCTCTTCAGTAGCAAACTCTACTCCGTACATATATATATGGGTAGGTACTAGCTCCAACTCGGTTTTACAGTGAAAACTGCAGGAACTTCAAACCGGCACTAGGAAACAGACTGAGAAACCAGAGTAAAAGTTTCTCCTGCAAACCGTTCCCTTTGTGCTAGATGAACGAACGTCTCTCCACATGCTCATTTCTGAGAAATACGTTTGTGTGAAAGCCGTCCTTCACCTAGCTTCTTGGGAACACAAATTTTCTCTTCAGTTGCAAACTCCACTCCATACATATATATGGGGAGGTACTAGCTCCAAATCGGTTTTACAGTGAAAACTGCAGGAACTTCAAACCGGCACTAGTAAACAGACTGAGAACCCAGAGTAAAAGTTTCTCCTGCAACCCGTTACTTTGTGCTAGATGAACGAACGTCTCTCCACATGCTCAGTTCTGAGAGATAAGTGTGTGTGAAAGCCGTCCTTCACCTAGCTTGTTGGGAACACAAAGTTTCTCTTCAGTTGCAAACTCCACTCCATACATATATATGGGGAGGTACTAGCTCCGACTCGGTTTTACAGTGAAAACTGCAGGAACTACAAACCGGCACTAGGAAACACACTGAGAAACCAGAGTAAAAGTTTCTCCTGCAACCCGTTCCCTTTGTGCTAGATGAACGAACGTCTCTCCACATGCTCAGTTCTGAGAGATAAGTGTGTGTGAAAGCCGTCCTTCACCTAGCTTGTAGGGAACACAAAGTTTCTCTTCAGTTGCAAACTCCACTCCATACTTATATATGGGGAGGATATAGCTCCAACTCGGTTTTACTGTGAAAACTGCAAGAACTTCAAACCGGCACTAGGAAACAGACTGAGAAAAAAGAGTAAATGTTTCTCCTGCAACCCGTTCCCTTTTTGCTAGATGAACGAACGTCTCTCCACATGCTCAGTTCTGAGAAATAATTGTGTGTGAAAGCCGTCCTTCAACTAGCTTGTTGGGAACACAAAGTTTCTCTTCAGTTGCAAACTCCACTCCATACATATACATGGGGAGGTACTAGCTCCAACTCGGTTTTACAGTGAAAACTGCAGGAACTTCAAACCGGCACTAGGAAACAGACTGAGAAACCAGAGTAAAAGTTTCTCCTGCAAACCGTTCCCTTTGTGCTAGATGAACGAACTTCTCTCCACATGCTCAGTTCGGAGAGATAAGTGTGTGTGAATGCCGTCCTTCACTTAGCTTGTTGGGAACACAAAGTTTCTCTTCAGTTGCAAACTCGAATCCATACATATATATGGGTAGGTTCTAGCTCCAACTCGGTTTTGCAGTGAAAACTGCAGGAACTTCAAACCGGCCCTAGTAAACATACTGAGAACCCAGAGTAAAGTTCCTCCTCCAACCCGTTCCCTTTGTGCTAGATGAACGAACGTCTCTCCACATGCTCAGTTCTGACAGATAAGTGTGTGTGAAAGCCGTCCTTCACCTAGCTTGTTGGGAACACAAAGTTTCTCTTCAGTTGCAAACTCCACTCCATACATATATAAGGGGAGGTACAAGTTCCAACTCGGTTTTACAGTGAAAACTGCAGGAACTTCAAACCGGCACTAGGAAACAGACTGAGAAACCAGAGTAAAAGTTTCTCCTGCAACCCGTTCCCTTTGTGCTAGATGAACGAACGTCTCTCCACATGCTCAGTGCTGAGAGATAAGTGTGTGTGAAAGCCATCCTTCACCTAGCTTGTTGGGAACACAAAGTTTCTTTTCAGTTGCAAACTCCACTCCATACATATATATGGGGAGGTACAAGCTCCAACTCGGTTTTACAGTGAAAACTGCAGGAACTTCAAACCGGCACTAGGAAACAGACTGAGAAACCAGAGTAAAAGTTCCTCCTGCAACCCGTTCCTTTGTGCTAGATGAACGAACGTCTCTCCACATGCTCAGTTCTGAGAGATAAGTGTGTGTGAAAGCCGTCCTTCACCTAGCTTGTTGGGAACACAAAGTTTCTCTTCAGTTGCAAACTCCAATCCATACATATATATGGGGAGGTACTAGCTCCAACCCGGTTTTACAGTGAAAACTGCAGGAACTTCAAACCGGCACTAGGAAACAGACTGAGAAAATAGAGTAAATGTTTCTCCTGCAACCCGATCCTTTTTTGCTAGATGAACGAACGTCTCTCCACATGCTCAGTTCTGAGAGATAAGTGTGTGTGAAAGCCGTCCTTCACCTAGCTTGTTGGGAACACAAAGTTTCTCTTCAGTTGCAAACTCCACTCCATACATATATATGGGGAGGATATAGCTCCAACTCGGTTTTACTGTGAAAACTGCAAGAACTTCAAACCGGCACTAGGAAACACACTGAGAAACCAGAGATATAGTTTCTCCTGCAACCCGTTCCCTTTGTGCTAGATGAACGAACGTCTCTCCACATGCTCAGTTCTGAGAGATAAGTGTGTGTGAAAGCCGCCCTTCACCTAGCTTGTTGGGAACACAAAGTTTCTCTTCAGTTGCAAACTTCACTCCATACATATATATGGGGAGGTACTAGCTCCAACTCGGTTTTACAGTGAAAACTGCATGAACTTCAAACCGGCACTAGGAAACAGACTGAGAAACCAGAGTAAAAGTTTCTCCTGCAACCCGTTCCCTTTGTGCTAGATGAACGAACGTCTCTCCACATGCTCAGTTCTGAGAGATAAGTGTGTGTGAAAGCCGTCCTTCACCTAACTTGTTGGGAACACAAAGTTTCTCTTCAGTTGCAAACTCCACTCCATACATATATATGGGGAGGTACTAGCTCCAACCCGGTTTTACAGTGAAAACTGCAGGAACTTCAAACCGGCACTAGGAAACAGACTGAGAAAAAAGAGTAAATGTTTCTCCTGCACCCCTTTCCCTTTTTGCTAGATGAAAGAACGTCTCTCCACATGCTCAGTTCTGAGAGATAAGTGTGTGTGAAAGCCGTCCTTCACCTAGCTTGTTGGGAACACAAAGTTTCTCTTCAGTTGCAAACTCCACTCCATACATATACATGGGGAGGTACCAGCTCCAACTCGGTTTTACAGTGAAAACTGCAGGAACTTCAAACCGGCACTAGGAAACAGACTGAGAAACAAGAGTAAAAGTTTCTACTGCAAACCGTTCCCTTTGTGCTAGATGAACGAACGTCTCTCCACATGCTCAGTTCTGAGAGATAAGTGTGTGTGAAAGCCGTCCTTCACTTAGCTTGTTGGGAACACAAAGTTTCTCTTCAGTTGCAAACTCCACTCCATACATATATATTGGGAGGTACTAGCTCCAACTCGGTTTTACAGTGAAAACTGCAGGAACTTCAAACCGGCACTAGGAAACAGACTGAGAAACCAGAGTAAAAGTTTCTCCTGCAACCCGTTCCCTTTGGGCTAGATGAACGAACGTCTCGCCACATGCTCAATTCTGAGAGATAAGTATGTGTGAAAGCCGTCCTTCACCAAGCTTGTTGGGAACACAAAGTTTCTCTTCAGTTGCAAACTCGAATCCATACATATATATGGGTAGGTTCTAGCTCCAAATCGGTTTTACAGTGAAAACTGCAGGAACTTCAAACCGGCCCTAGTAAACAGACTGAGAACCCAGAGTAAAAATTTCTCCTGCAACCCGTTACTTTGTCCTAGATGAACGAACGTCTCTCCACATGCTCAGTTCTGAGAGATAAGTGTGTGTGAAAGCCGTCCTTCACCTAGCTTGTTGGGAACACAAAGTTTCTCTTCAGTTGCAAACTCCACTCCATACATATATATGGGGAGGTACTAGCTCCAACTCGGTTTTACAGTGAAAACTGCAGGAACTACAAACCGGCACTAGGAAACACACTGAGAAACCAGAGTAAAAGTTTCTCCTGCAACCCGTTCCCTTTGTGCTAGATGAACGAACGTCTCTCCACATGCTCAGTTCTGAGAAATAAGTGTGTGTGAAAGCCGTCCTTCACCTAGCTTGTTGGGAACACAAAGTTTCTCTTCAGTTGCAAACTCCACTCCATACATATACATGGGGAGGTACCAGCTCCAACTCGGTTTTACAGTGAAAACTGCAGGAACTTCAAACCGGCACTAGGAAACAGACTGAGAAACAAGAGTAAAAGTTTCTACTGCAAACCGTTCCCTTTGTGCTAGATGAACGAACGTCTCTCCACATGCTCAGTTCTGAGAGATAAGTGTGTGTGAAAGCCGTCCTTCACTTAGCTTGTTGGGAACACAAAGTTTCTCTTCAGTTGCAAACTCCACTCAATACATATATATTGGGAGGTACTAGCTCCAACTCGGTTTTACAGTGAAAACTGCAGGAACTTCAAACCGGCACTAGGAAACAGACTGAGAAACCAGAGTAAAAGTTTCTCCTGCAACCCGTTCCCTTTGGGCTAGATGAACGAACGTCTCGCCACATGCTCAATTCTGAGAGATAAGTATGTGTGAAAGCCGTCCTTCACCAAGCTTGTTGGGAACACAAAGTTTCTCTTCAGTTGCAAACTCGAATCCATACATATATATGGGTAGGTTCTAGCTCCAAATCGGTTTTACAGTGAAAACTGCAGGAACTTCAAACCGGCCCTAGTAAACAGACTGAGAACCCAGAGTAAAAATTTCTCCTGCAACCCGTTACTTTGTGCTAGATGAACGAACGTCTCTCCACATGCTCAGTTCTGAGAGATAAGTGTGTGTGAAAGCCGTCCTTCACCTAGCTTGTTGGGAACACAAAGTTTCTCTTCAGTTGCAAACTCCACTCCATACATATATATGGGGAGGTACTAGCTCCAACTCGGTTTTACAGTGAAAACTGCAGGAACTACAAACCGGCACTAGGAAACACACTGAGAAACCAGAGTAAAAGTTTCTCCTGCAACCCGTTCCCTTTGTGCTAGATGAACGAACGTCTCTCCACATGCTCAGTTCTGAGAAATAAGTGTGTGTGAAAGCCGTCCTTCACCTTGCTTGTTGGGAACACAAAGTTTCTCTTCAGTTGCAAAATCCACTCCACACATATATATGGGTAGGTACTAGCTCCAACTCGGTTTTACAGTGAAAACTGCAGGAACTTCAAACCGGCACTAGGAAACAGACTGAGAAACCAGAGCAAAATTTTCTCCTGCAACCCGTTCCCTTTGTGCTAGATGAACGAACGTCTCGCCAGATGCTCAATTCTGAGAGATAAGTGTGTGTGAAAGCTATCCTTCACCTAGCTTGTTGGGAACACAAAGTTTCTCGTCAGTTGCAAACTCCACTCCATACATATATAAGGGGAGGTACTAGCTCCAACTCGGTTTTACAGTGAAAACTGCAGGAACTTCAAACCGGCAATAGGAAACAGTCTGAGAACCCAGAGTAAAAGTTTCTCCTGCAACCCGTTCCTTTGTGCTAGATGAACGAACGTCTCTCCACATGCTCAGTTCTGAGAGATAAGTGTGTGTGAAAGCCGTCCATCACCTAACTTGTTGGGAACACAAAGTTTCTCTTCAGTTGCAAACTCCACTCCATACATATATATGGGGAGGTACTAGCTCCAACCCGGTTTTACAGTGAAAACTGCAGGAACTTCAAACCGGCACTAGGAAACAGACTGAGAAAAAAGAGTAAATGTTTCTCCTGCAACCCGTTCCCTTTTTGCTAGATGAACGAACGTCTCTCCACATGCTCAGTTCTGAGAGATAAGTGTGTGTGAAAGCCGTCCTTCACCTAGCTTGTAGGGAACACAAAGTTTCTCTTCAGTTGCAAACTCCACTCCATACTTATATATGGGGAGGATATAGCTCCAACTCGGTTTTACTGTGAAAACTGCAAGAACTTCAAACCGGCACTAGGAAACACACTGAGAAACCAGAGTAATAGTTTCTCCTGCAACCCGTTCCCTTTGTGCTAGATGAACGAACGTCTCTCCACATGCTCAGTTCTGAGAAATAATTGTGTGTGAAAGCCGTCCTTCAACTAGCTTGTTGGGAACACAAAGTTTCTCTTCAGTTGCAAACTCCACTCCATACATATACATGGGGAGGTACTAGCTCCAACTCGGTTTTACAGTGAAAACTGCAGGAACTTCAAACCGGCACTAGGAAACAGACTGAGAAACCAGAGTAAAAGTTTCTCCTGCAAACCGTTCCCTTTGTGCTAGATGAACGAACTTCTCTCCACATGCTCAGTTCTGAGAGATAAGTGTGTGTGAATGCCGTCCTTCACTTAGCTTGTTGGGAACACAAAGTTTCTCTTCAGTTGCAAACTCGAATCCATACATATATATGGGTAGGTTCTAGCTCCAACACGGTTTTGCAGTGAAAACTGCAGGAACTTCAAACCGGCCCTAGTAAACAGACTGAGAACCCAGAGTAAAGTTTCTCCTCCAACCCGTTCCCTTTGTGCTAGATGAACGAACGTCTCTCCACATGTTCAGTTCTGAGAGATAAGTGTGTGTGAAAGCCGTCCTTCACCTAGCTTGTTGGGAACACAAAGTTTCTCTTCAGTTGCAAACTCCACTCCATACATATATAAGGGGAGGTACAAGCTCCAACTCGGTTTTACAGTGAAAACTGCAGGAACTTCAAACCGGCACTAGGAAACAGACTGAGAAACCAGAGTAAAAGTTTCTCCTGCAACACGTTCCTTTGTGCTAGATGAACGAACGTCTCTCCACAAGCTCAGTTCTGAGAGAAAAGTGTGTGTGAAAGCCGTCCTTCACCTAGCTTGTTGTGAACACAAAGTTTCTCTTCAGTTGCAAACTCCAATCCATACATATATATGGGGAGGTTCTAGCTCCAACTGTGTTTTACAGTGAAAACTGCAGGAACTTCAAACCGGCACTAGGAAACAGACTGAGAAACCAGAGTAAAAGTTTCTCCTGCAACCCGTTCCCTTTGTGCTAGATGAACGAACGTCTCTCCACATGCTCAGTGCTGAGAGATAAGTGTGTGTGAAAGCCATCCTTCACCTAGCTTGTTGGGAACACAAAGTTTCTTTTCAGTTGCAAACTCCACTCCATACATATATATGGGGAGGTACAAGCTCCAACTCGGTTTTACAGTGAAAACTGCAGGAACTTCAAACCGGCACTAGGAAACAGACTGAGAAACCAGAGTAAAAGTTCCTCCTGCAACCCGTTCCTTTGTGCTAGATGAACGAACGTCTCTCCACATGCTCAGTTCTGAGAGATAAGTGTGTGTGAAAGCCGTCCTTCACCTAGCTTGTTGGGAACACAAAGTTTCTCTTCAGTTGCAAACTCCAATCCATACATATATATGGGGAGGTACAAGCTCCAACCCGGTTTTACAGTGAAAACTGCAGGAACTTCAAACCGGCACTAGGAAACAGACTGAGAAAATAGAGTAAATGTTTCTCCTGC
This sequence comes from Camelus bactrianus, assembly GCF_048773025.1. Taxonomy (NCBI): domain Eukaryota; kingdom Metazoa; phylum Chordata; class Mammalia; order Artiodactyla; family Camelidae; genus Camelus; species Camelus bactrianus. The sequence goes on from NC_133566.1 coordinate 5,438,761, forward strand.
AACCCGTTCCTTTTTTGCTAGATGAACGAACGTCTCTCCACATGCTCAGTTCTGAGAGATAAGTGTGTGTGAAAGCCGTCCTTCACCTAGCTTGTTGGGAACACAAAGTTTCTCTTCAGTTGCAAACTCCACTCCATACATATATATGGGGAGGATATAGCTCCAACTCGGTTTTACTGTGAAAAATGCAAGAACTTCAAACCGGCACTAGGAAACACACTGAGAAACCAGAGAAATAGTTTCTCCTGCAACCCGTTCCCTTTGTGCTAGATGAACGAACGTCTCTCCACATGCTCAGTTCTGAGAGATAAGTGTGTGTGAAAGCCGCCCTTCACCTAGCTTGTTGGGAACACAAAGTTTCTCTTCAGTTGCAAACTTCACTCCATACATATATATGGGGAGGTACTAGCTCCAACTCGGTTTTACAGTGAAAACTGCAGGAACTTCAAACCGGCACTAGGAAACAGACTGAGAAACTAGAGTAAAAGTTTCTCCTGCAACCCGTTCCCTTTGTGCTAGATGAACGAACGTCTCTCCACATGCTCAGTTCTGAGAGATAAGTGTGTGTGAAAGCCGTCCTTCACCTAACTTGTTGGGAACACAAAGTTTCTCTTCAGTTGCAAACTCCACTCCATACATATATATGGGGAGGTACTATCTCCAACTCGGTTTTACAGTGAAAACTGCAGGAACTTCAAACCGGCACTAGGAAACAGACTGAGAAAAAAGAGTAAATGTTTCTCCTGCACCCCTTTCCCTTTTTGCTAGATGAAAGAACGTCTCTCCACATGCTCAGTTCTGAGAGATAAGTGTGTGTGAAAGCCGTCCTTCACCTAGCTTGTTGGGAACACAAAGTTTCTCTTCAGTTGCAAACTCCACTCCATACATATACATGGGGAGGTACCAGCTCCAACTCGGTTTTACAGTGAAAACTGCAGGAACTTCAAACCGGCACTAGGAAACAGACTGAGAAACAAGAGTAAAAGTTTCTACTTCAAACCGTTCCCTTTGTGCTAGATGAACGAACGTCTCTCCACATGCTCAGTTCTGAGAGATAAGTGTGTGTGAAAGCCGTCCTTCACTTAGCTTGTTGGGAACACAAAGTTTCTCTTCAGTTGCAAACTCCACTCCATACATATATATTGGGAGGTACTAGCTCCAACTCGGTTTTACAGTGAAAACTGCAGGAACTTCAAACCGGCACTAGGAAACAGACTGAGAAACCAGAGTAAAAGTTTCTCCTGCAACCCGTTCCCTTTGGGCTAGATGAACGAACGTCTCGCCACAAGCTCAATTCTGAGAGATAAGTATGTGTGAAAGCCGTCCTTCACCAAGCTTGTTGGGAACACAAAGTTTCTCTTCAGTTGCAAACTCGAATCCATACATATATATGGGTAGGTTCTAGCTCCAACTTGGTTTTGTAGTGAAAACTGCAGGAACTTCAAACCGGCCGTAGTAAACATACTGAGAACCCAGAGTAAAGTTTCTCCTGCAAACCGTTCCCTTTGTGCTAGATGAACGAACGTCTCTCCACATGCTCAGTTCTGAGAGATAAGTGTGTGTGAAAGCCGTCCTTCACCTAGCTTGTTGGGAACACAAAGTTTCTCTTCAGTTGCAAACTCCACTCCATACATATATAAGGGGAGGTACCAGCTCCAACTCGGTTTTACAGTGAAAACTGCAGGAACTTCAAACCGGCACTAGGAAACAGACTGAGAAACCAGAGTAAAAGTTTCTCCTGCAACCCGTTCTTTGTGCTAGATGAACGAACGTCTCTCCACAAGATCAGTTCTGAGAGATATGTGTGTGTGAAAGCCGCCCTCACCTAGCTTGTTGGGAACACAAAGTTTCTCTTCAGTTGCAAACTCCACTCCATACATATATATGGGGAGGTATTAGCTCCAACTCGGTTTTACAGTGAAAACTGCATTAACTTCAAACCGGCACTAGGAAACAGACTGAGAATCCAGAGTAAAATTTTCCCTGCAACCCGTTCCTTTTGTGCTAGATGAACGAACGTCTCTCCACACGCTCAATTCTGAGAGATAAGTGTGTGTGAAAGCCGTCCTTCACCTAGCTTATTGGGAACACAAAGTTTCTCTTCAGTTGCAAACTCCACTCCATACATATATAAGGGGAGGTACTAGCTCCAACTCGGTTTTACAGTGAAAACTGCAGGAACTTCAAACCGGCACTAGGAAACAGACTGAGAAACCAGAGTAAAAGTTTCTCCTGCAACCCGTTCCCTTTGTGCTAGATGAACGAACGACTCTCCACATGCTCAGTGCTGAGATATAAGTGTGTGTGAAAGCCGTCCTTCATCTAGCTTGTTGGGAACACAAAGTTTCTCTTCATTTGCAAACTCCACTCCATACATATATATGGGGAGGTATTAGCTCCAACTCGGTTTTAAAGTGAAAACTGCAGGAACTTCAAACCGGCACTAGGAAACAGACTGAGAAACCAGAGTAAAAGTTTCTCCTGCAAACCGTTCCCTTTGTGCTAGATGAACGAACGCCTCTCCACATGCTCAGTTCTCAGAGATAAGTGTGTGTGAAAGCCGTCCTTCACCTAGCTGGTTGGGAACACAAAGTTTCTCTTCAGTTGCAAACTACACTCCATACATACATTTGGGGAGGTACTAGCTCCAACTCGGTTTTACAGTGAAAACTGTAGGAACTTCAAACCGGCACTAGGAAACAGACTGAGAATCCAGAGTAAAAGTTTCCCCTGCAACCCGTTCCTTTTGTGCTAGATGAACGAACGTCTCTCCACACGCTCAATTCTGAGAGATAAGTGTGTGTGAAAGCCGTCCTTCACCTAGCTTATTGGGAACACAAAGTTTCTCTTCATTTGCAAACTCCACTCCATACATATATAAGGGGAGGTACTAGCTCCAACTCGGTTTTACAGTGAAAACTGCAGGAACTTCAAACCGGCACTAGGAAACAGACTGAGAAACCAGAGTAAAAGTTTCTCCTGCAACCCGTTCCCTTTGTGCTAGATGAACGAACGACTCTCCACATGCTCAGTGCTGAGATATAAGTGTGTGTGAAAGCCGTCCTTCATCTAGCTTGTTGGGAACACAAAGTTTCTCTTCATTTGCAAACTCCACTCCATACATATATATGGGGAGGTATTAGCTCCAACTCGGTTTTAAAGTGAAAACTGCAGGAACTTCAAACCGGCACTAGGAAACAGACTGAGAAACCAGAGTAAAAGTTTCTCCTGCAAACCGTTCCCTTTGTGCTAGATGAACGAACGCCTCTCCACATGCTCAGTTCTCAGAGATAAGTGTGTGTGAAAGCCGTCCTTCACCTAGCTGGTTGGGAACACAAAGTTTCTCTTCAGTTGCAAACTACACTCCATACATACATTTGGGGAGGTACTAGCTCCAACTCGGTTTTACAGTGAAAACTGTAGGAACTTCAAACCGGCACTAGGAAACAGACTGAGAATCCAGAGTAAAAGTTTCCCCTGCAACCCGTTCCTTTTGTGCTAGATGAACGAACGTCTCTCCACACGCTCAATTCTGAGAGATAAGTGTGTGTGAAAGCCGTCCTTCACCTAGCTTATTGGGAACACAAAGTTTCTCTTCATTTGCAAACTCCACTCCATACATATATAAGGGGAGGTACTAGCTCCAACTCGGTTTTACAGTGAAAACTGCAGGAACTTCAAACCGGCACTAGGAAACAGACTGAGAAACCAGAGTAAAAGTTTCTCCTGCAACCCGTTCCTTTTGTGCTAGATGAACGAAAGACTCTCCACATGCTCAGTGCTGAGAAATAAGTGTGTGTGAAAGGCGTCCTTCATCTAGCTTGTTGGGAACACAAAGTTTCTCTTCATTTGCAAACTCCACTCCATACATATATATGGGGAGGTATTAGCTCCAACTCGTTTTTAAAGTGAAAACTGCAGGAACTTCAAACCGGCACTAGGAAACAGACTGAGAAACCAGAGTAAAAGTTTCTCCTGCAAACCGTTCCCTTTGTGCTAGATGAACGAACGCCTCTCCACATGCTCAGTTCTCAGAGATAAGTGTGTGTGAAAGCCGTCCTTCACCTAGCTGGTTGGGAACACAAAGTTTCTCTTCAGTTGCAAACTACACTCCATACATACATTTGGGGAGGTACTAGCTCCAACTCGGTTTTACAGTGAAAACTGTAGGAACTTCAAACCGGCACTAGGAAACAGACTGAGAAACCAGAGTAAAAGTTTCTACTGCAACCCGTTCCCTTTGTGCTAGATGAACGAACGTCTCTCCACATGCTCAGTGCTGAGAGATAAGTGTGTGTGAAAGCCGTCCTTCACCTACCTTGTTGGGAACACAAAGTTTCTCTTCAGTTGCAAACTTCACTCCATAAATATATATGGGGAGGTACTAGCTCCAACTCGGTTTTACAGTGAAAACTGCAGGAACTTCAAACCGGCACTAGGAAACAGACTGAGAAAGCAAAGTAAAAGTTTCTCCTGCAACCCGTTCACTTTGTGCTAGATGAACGAACGTCTCTCCACATGCTCAGTTCTGAGAGATAAGTGTGTGTGAAAGCCGTCTTTCACCTAGCTTGTTGGGAACACATAGTTTCTCTTCAGTTGCAAACTTCACTCCATACATATATATGGGGAGGTACTAGCTCCAACTCGGTTTTACAGTGAAAACTGCAGGAACTTCAAACCGGCACTAGGAAACAGACTGAGAAACCAGAGTAAAAGTTTCTCCTGCAACCCGTTCCCTTTGTGCTAGATGAACGAACGTCTCTCCACATGCTCAGTTCTGAGAGATAAGTGTGTGTGAAAGCCGTCCTTCACCTAGCTTGTTGGGAACACAAAGTTTCTCTTCAGTTGCAAACTCCAATCCATAAATATATATGGGGAGGTACTAGCTCCAACACGTTTTTACAGTGAAAACTGCAGGAACTTCAAACCGGCACTAGGAAACAGACTGAGAAAATAGAGTAAATGTTTCTCCTGCAATCCGTTCCTTTTTTGCTAGATGAACGAACGTCTCTCCACATGCTGAGTTCTGAGAGATAAGTGTGTGTGAAAGCCGTCCTTCACCTAGCTTGTTGGGAACACAAAGTTTCTCTTCAGTTGCAAACTCCTCTCCATACATATATATGGGGAGGATATAGCTCCAACTCGGTTTTACTGTGAAAACTGCAAGAACTTCAAACCGGCACTAGGAAACACACTGAGAAACCAGAGAAATAGTTTCTCCTGCAACCCGTTCCCTTTGTGCTAGATGAACGAACGTCTCTCCACATGCTCAGTTCTGAGAGATAAGTGTGTGTGAAAGCCGCCCTTCATCTAGCTTGTTGGGAACACAAAGTTTCTCTTCAGTTGCAAACTTCACTCCATACATATATATGGGGAGGTACTAGCTCCAACTCGGTTTTACAGTGAAAACTGCAGGAACTTCAAACCGGCACTAGGAAACAGACTGAGAAACCAGAGTAAAAGTTTCTCCTGCAACCCGTTCCCTTTGTGCTAGATGAACGAACGTCTCTCCACATGCTCAGTTCTGAGAGATATGTGTGTGTGAAAGCCGTCCTTCACCTAACTTGTTGGGAACACAAAGTTTCTCTTCAGTTGCAAACTCCACTCCATACATATATATGGGGTGGTACTAGCTCCAACCCGGTTTTACAATGAAAACTGCAGGAACTTCAAACCGGCACTAGGAAACAGACTGAGAAAAAAGAGTAAATGTTTCTCCTGCACCCCTTTCCCTTTTTGCTAGATGAAAGAACGTCTCTCACCATGCTCAGTTCTGAGAGATAAGTGTGTGTGAAAGCCGTCCTTCACCTAGCTTGTTGGGAACACAAAGTTTCTCTTCAGTTGCAAACTCCACTCCATACATATACATGGGGAGGTACCAGCTCCAACTCGGTTTTACAGTGAAAACTGCAGGAACATCAAACCGGCACTAGGAAACAGACTGAGAAACAAGAGTAAAAGTTTCTACTGCAAACCGTTCCCTTTGTGCTAGATGAACGAACGTCTCTCCACATGCTCAGTTCTGAGAGATAAGTGTGTGTGAAAGCCGTCCTTCACTTAGCTTGTTGGGAACACAAAGTTTCTCTTCAGTTGCAAACTCCACTCCATACATGTATATTGGGAGGTACTAGCTCCAACTCGGTTTTACAGTGAAAACTGCAGGAACTTCAAACCGGCACTAGGAAACAGACTGAGAAACCAGAGTAAAAGTTTCTCCTGCAACCCGTTCCCTTTGGGCTAGATGAACGAACGTCTCGCCACATGCTCAATTCTGAGAGATAAGTATGTGTGAAAGTCGTCCTTCACCAAGCTTGTTGGGAACACAAAGTTTCTCTTCAGTTGCAAACTCGATCCATACATATATATGGGTAGGTTCTAGCTCCAACTCGGTTTTGTAGTGAAAACTGCAGGAACTTCAAACCGGCCGTAGTAAACAGACTGAGAACCCAGAGTAAAGATTCTCCTGCAACCCGTTCACTTTGTGCTAGATGAACGAACGTCTCTCCACATGCTCAGTTCTGAGAGATAAGTGTGTGTGAAAGCCGTCCTTCACCTAGCTTGTTGGGAACACAAAGTTTCTCTTCAGTTGCAAACTCCACTCCATACATATATAAGGGGAGGTACTAGCTTCAACTCGGTTTTACAGTGAAAACTGCAGGAACTTCAAACCGGCACTAGGAAACAGACTGAGAAACCAGAGTAAAATTTTCTCCTGCAACCCGTTCCTTTGTGCTAGATGAACGAACGTCTCTCCACAAGATCAGTTCTGAGAGATATGTGTGTGTGAAAGCCGCCCTCACCTAGCTTGTTGGGAACACAAAGTTTCTCTTCAGTTGCAAACTCCACTCCATACATATATATGGGGAGGTATTAGCTCCAACTCGGTTTTACAGTGAAAACTGCAGGAACTTCAAACCGGCACTAGGAAACAGACTGAGAAACCAGAGTAAAAGTTTCTCCTGCAACCCGTTCCCTTTGTGCTAGATGAACGAACGACTCTCCACATACTCAGTGCTGAGATATAAGTGTGTGTGAAAGCCGTCCTTCATCTAGCTTGTTGGGAACACAAAGTTTCTCTTCATTTGCAAACTCCACTCCATAAATATATATGGGGAGGTATTAGCTCCAACTCGGTTTTAAAGTGAAAACTGCAGGAACTTCAAACCGGCACTAGGAAACAGACTGAGAAACCAGAGTAAAAGTTTCTCCTGCAAACCGTTCCCTTTGTGCTAGATGAACGAACGCCTCTCCACATGCTCAGTTCTCAGAGATAAGTGTGTGTGAAAGCCGTCCTTCACCTAGCTGGTTGGGAACACAAATTTTCTCTTCAGTTGCAAACTACACTCCATACATACATTTGGGGAGGTACTAGCTCCAACTCGGTTTTACAGTGAAAACTGTAGGAACTTCAAACCGGCACTAGGAAACAGACTGAGAATCCAGAGTAAAAGTTTCCCCTGCAACCCGTTCCTTTTGTGCTAGATGAACGAACGTCTCTCCACACGCTCAATTCTGAGAGATAAGTGTGTGTGAAAGCCGTCCTTCACCTAGCTTGTTGGGAACACAAAGTTTCTCTTCATTTGCAAACTCCACTCCATACATATATAAGGGGAGGTACTAGCTCCAACTCGGTTTTACAGTGAAAACTGCAGGAACTTCAAACCGGCACTAGGAAACAGACTGAGAAACCAGAGTAAAAGTTTCTCCTGCAACCCGTTCCCTTTGTGCTAGATGAACGAAAGACTCTCCACATGCTCAGTGCTGAGATATAAGTGTGTGTGAAAGCCGTCCTTCATCTAGCTTGTTGGGAACACAAAGTTTCTCTTCATTTGCAAACTCCACTCCATATATATATGGGGAGGTATTAGCTCCAACTCGGTTTTAAAGTGAAAACTGCAGGAACTTCAAACCGGCACTAGGAAACAGACTGAGAAACCAGAGTAAAAGTTTCTCCTGCAAACCTTTCCCTTTGTGCTAGATGAACGAACGCCTCTCCACATGCTCAGTTCCCAGAGATAAGTGTGTGTGAAAGCCGTCCTTCACCTAGCTGGTTGGGAACACAAAGTTTCTCTTCAGTTGCAAACTACACTCCATACATACATTTGGGGAGGTACTAGCTCCAACTCGGTTTTACAGTGAAAACTGTAGGAACTTCAAACCGGCACTAGGAAACAGACTGAGAAACCAGAGTAAAAGTTTCTACTGCAACCCGTTCCCTTTGTGCTAGATGAACGAACGTCTCTCCACATGCTCAGTGCTGAGAGATAAGTGTGTGTGAAAGCCGTCCTTCACCTACCTTGTTGGGAACACAAAGTATCTCTTCAGTTGCAAATTCCACTCCATACATATATATGGGGAGGTAATAGCTCCAACTTTGTTTTACAGTGAAACTGCAGGAACTTCAAACTGGCACTAGGAAACAGACTGAGAAACCAGAGTAAAAGTTTCTCCTGCAACCCGTTCCCCTTGTGCTAGATGAACGAACGTCTCTCCACATGCTCAGTGCTGAGAGATAAGTGTGTGTGAAAGCCGTCCTTCACCTAGCTTGTTGGGAACACAAAGTTTCTCTTCAGTGGCAAACTCCACTCCATACATATATATGGGGAGGTACTAGCTCCAACTCGGTTTTACAGTGAAAAATGCAGGAACTTCAAACTGGCACTAGGAAACAGACTGAGAAACCAGAGTAAAAGTTTCTCCTGCAACCCGTTCCCCTTGTGCTAGATGAACGAACGTCTCTCCACATGCTCAGTGCTGAGAGATAAGTGTGTGTGAAAGCCGTCCTTCACCTATCTTGTTGGGAACACAAAGTTTCTCTTCAGTTGCAAACTCCACTCCATACATATATATGGGTAGGTACTAGCTTCAACTCGGTTTTACAGTGAAAACTGCAGGAACTTCAAACTGGCACTAGGAAACAGACTGAGAAACCAGAGTAAAAGTTTCACCTGCAAACCGTTCCCTTTGTGCTAGATGAACGAACGTCTCTCCACATGCTCAGTTCTGAGAGATAAGTGTGTGTGAAAGCCGTCCTTCACCTAGCTTGTTGGGAACACAAAGTTTCTCTTCAGGTGCAAACTCCACTCCATACATATATATGGGGAGGTACTAGCTCCAACACGGTTTTACACTGAAAACTGCAGGAACTTCAAACCGGCACTAGGAAACAGACTGAGAAACCAGAGTAAAAGTTTCTCCTGCAACCCGTTCCCTTTGTGCTAGATGAACGAACGTCTCTCCACATGCTCAGTTCTGAGAGATATGTGTGTGTGAATGCCGCCCTTCACCTAGCTTGTTGGGAACACAAAGTTTCTCTTCAGTTGCAAACTCCACTCCATACATATATATGGGGAGGTACTAGTTCCAACTCGGTTTTACAGTGAAAACTGCAGGAACTTCAAACCGGCACTAGGAATCAGACTGAGAATCCAGAGTAAAAGTTTCTCCTGCAACCCGTTCCCTTTGTGCTAGATAAACCAACGTCTCTCCACATGCTCAGTTCTGAGAGATGTGTGTGTGTGAAAGCCGTCCTTCACCTAGATTGTTGGGAACACAAAGTTTCTCTTCAGTTGCAAACTCCACTCCATACATATATATGGGGAGGTACAAGCTCCAACTCGGTTTTACAGTGAAAACTGCAGGAACTTCAAACCGGCACTAGGAAACAGACTGAGAAACCAGAGTAAAAGTTTCTCCTGCAACCCGTTCCCTTTGTGCTAGATGAACGAACGTCTCTCCACATGCTCAGTTCTGAGGGATAAGTGTGTGTGAAAGCCGTCCTTCACCTAGCTTGTTGGGAACACAAAGTTTCTCTTCAGTTGCAAACTCCACTCCATACATATATATGGGGAGGTAATAGCTCCAACTCGGTTTTACAGTGAAAACTGCAGGAATTTGAAACCGGCACTAGGAAACAGACTGAGAAACCAGAGTAAAAGTTTCTCCTGCAAACCGTTCCCTTAGTGCTAGATGAACGAACGTCTCTCCACATGCTCAGTTCTGAGAGATAAGTGTGTGTGAAAGCCGTCCTTCACCTAGCTTGTTGGGAACACAAGGTTTCTCTTCAGTTGCAAACTCCACTCCATACATATATAAGGGGTGGCAATAGCTCCAACTCGTTTTAACAGTGAAAACTGTAGGAACTTCAAACCGGCACTAGGAAACAGACTGAGAAAACAGAGTAAAAGTTTCTCCTGCAACCCGTTCCCTTTGTGCTAGATGAACGAACGTCTCTCCACATGCTCAGTTCTGAGAGATAAGTGTGTGTGAAAGCCGTCCTTCACCTAGCTTGTTTGGAACACAAAGTTTCTCTTCAGTTGCAAACTCCATTCCATACATATATATGGGGAGGTACTAGATCCAACTCGGTTTTACAGTGAAAACTGCAGGAACTTCAAAACGGCACTAGGAAACAGACTGAGAAACCAGAGTAATGTTTCTCCTGCAACCCGTTCCCTTTATGCTAGATGAACGAACGTCTCTCTACATGCTCAGTTCTGAGAGATAAGTGTGTGTGAAAGCCGCCTTCACCTAGCTTGTTGGGAACACAAAGTTTCTCTTCAGTTGCAAACTCCAATCCATACATATATATGGGGAGGTACTAGCTCCAACTCGGTTTTACAGTGAAAACTGCAGGAACTTCAAACCGGCACTAGGAAACAGACTGAGAAACCAGAGTAAATTTTCTCCTGCCACCCGTTCCCTTTGTGCTAGATGAACGAACGTCTCTCCACATGCTCAGTTCTGAGAGATAAGTGTGTGTGAAAGCCGTCCTTCACCTATCTTGTTATGAACACAAAGTTTCTCTTCAGTTGCAAACTCCACTCCATACATATATATGGGGAGGTACTAGCTCCAACTCGGTTTTACATTGAAAACTGCAGGAAATTCAAACCGGCACTAGGAAAGAGACTGAGAAACCAGAGTAAAAGTTTCTCCTGCAACCCGTTCCCTTTGTGCTAGATGAACGAACGTCTCTCCACATGCTCAGTTCTGAGAGATATGTGTGTGTGAAAGCCGTCCTTCACCTAGCTTGTTGGGAACACAAAGTTTCTCTTCAGTTGCAAACTCCACTCCATACATATATATGGGGATGTACTAGCTCCAACTCTGTTTTACAGTGAAAACTGCAGGAACTTCAAACCGGCACTAGGAAACAGACTGAGAAACCAGAGTAAATTTTCTCCTGCAACCCGTTCCATTTGTGCTAGATGAACGAACGTCTCTCCACATGCTCAGTGCTGAGAGATAAGTGTGTGTGGAAGCCGTCCTTCAACTTGCTTGTTGGGAACACAAAGTTTCTCTTCAGTTGCAAACTCCACTCCATACATATATATGGGGAGGTACTAGCTCCAACCCGGTTTTACAGTGAAAACTGCAGGAAATTCAAACCGGCACTAGGAAACAGACTGAGAAACCAGAGTAAAAGTTTCTCCTGCAACCCGTTCCCTTTGTGCTAGATGAACGAACGTCTCTCCACAAGATCAGTTCTGAGAGATATGTGTGTGTGAAAGCCGCCCTCACCTAGCTTGTTGGGAACACAAAGTTTCTCTTCAGTTGCAAACTCCACTCCATACATATATATGGGGAGGTATTAGCTCCAACTCGGTTTTACAGTGAAAACTGCATTAACTTCAAACCGGCACTAGGAAACAGACTGAGAATCCAGAGTAAATGTTTCCCCTGCAAACCGTTCCTTTTGTGCTAGATGAACGAACGTCTCTCCACACGCTCAATTCTGAGAGATAAGTGTGTGTGAAAGCCGTCCTTCACCTAGCTTATTGGGAACACAAAGTTTCTCTTCAGTTGCAAACTCCACTCCATACATATATAAGGGGAGGTACTAGCTCCAACTCGGATTTACAGTGAAAACTGCAGGAACTTCAAACCGGCACTAGGAAACAGACTGAGAAACCAGAGTAAAAGTTTCTCCTGCAACCCGTTCCCTTTGTGCTAGATGAACGAACGACTCTCCACATGCTCAGTGCTGAGATATAAGTGTGTGTGAAAGCCGTCCTTCATCTAGCTTGTTGGGAACACAAAGTTTCTCTTCATTTGCAAACTCCACTCCATACATATATATGGGGAGGTATTAGCTCCAACTCGGTTTTACAGTGAAAACTGCAGGAACTTCAAACCGGCACTAGGAAACAGACTGAGAAACCAGAGTAAAAGTTTCTCCTGCAAACCGTTCCTTTTGTGCTAGATGAACGAACGCCTCTCCACATGCTCAGTTCTCAGAGATAAGTGTGTGTGAAAGCCGTCCTTCACCTAGCTGGTTGGGAACACAAAGTTTCTCTTCAGTTGCAAACTACACTCCATACATACATTTGGGGAGGTACTAGCTCCAACTCGGTTTTACAGTGAAAACTGTAGGAACTTCAAACCGGCACTAGGAAACAGACTGAGAAACCAGAGTAAAAGTTTCTCCTGCAACCCGTTCCCTTTGTGCTAGATGAACGAACGTCTCTCCACATGCTCAGTGCTGAGAGATAAGTGTGTGTGAAAGCCGTCCTTCACCTACCTTGTTGGGAACACAAAGTATCTCTTCAGTTGCAAATTCCACTCCATACATATATATGGGGAGATAATAGCTCCAACTCTGTTTTACAGTGAAAACTGCAGGAACTTCAAACTGGCACTAGGAAACAGACTGAGAAACCAGAGTAAAAGTTTCTCCTGCAACCCGTTCCCCTTGTGCTAGATGAACGAACGTCTCTCCACATGCTCAGTGCTGAGAGATAAGTGTGTGTGAAAGCCGTACTTCACCTAGCTTGTTGGGAACACAAAGTTTCTCTTCAGTTGCAAACTCCACTCCATACATATATATGGGGAGGTACTAGCTCCAACTCGGTTTTACAGTGAAAAATGCAGGAACTTCAAACTGGCACTAGGAAACAGACTGAGAAACCAGAGTAAAAGTTTCTCCTGCAACCCGTTCCCCTTGTGCTAGATGAACGAACGTCTCTCCACATGCTCAGTGCTGAGAGATAATTGTGTGTGAAAGCCGTCCTTCACCTATCTTGTTGGGAACACAAAGTTTCTCTTCAGTTGCAAACTCCACTCCATACATATATATGGGTAGGTACTAGCTTCAACTCGGTTTTACAGTGAAAACTGCAGGAACTTCAAACTGGCACTAGGAAACAGACTGAGAAACCAGAGTAAAAGTTTCACCTGCAAACCGTTCCTTTTGTGCTAGATGAACGAACGTCTCTCCACATGCTCAGTTCTGAGAGATAAGTGTGTGTGAAAGCCGTCCTTCACCTTGCTTGTTGGGAACACAAAGTTTCTCTTCAGGTGCAAACTCCACTCCATATATATATATGAGGAGGTACTAGCTCCAACACGGTGTTACACTGAAAACTGCAGGAACTTCAAACCGGCACTAGGAAACAGACTGAGAATCTAGAGTAAAAGTTTCTCCTGCAACCCGTTCCCTTTGTGCTAGATGAACGAACGTCTCTCCACATGCTCAGTTCTGAGAGATATGTGTGTGTGAAAGCCGCCCTTGACCTAGCTTGTTGGGAACACAAAGTTTCTCTTCAGTTGCAAACTCCACTCCATACATATATATGGGGAGGTACTAGCTCCAACTCGGTTTAACAGTGAAAACTGCAGGAACTTCAAACCGGCACTAGGAAACAGACTGAGAAACCAGAGTAAAAGTTTCTCCTGCAACCCGTTCCCTTTGTGCTAGATGAAAGAACGTCTCTCCACATGCTCAGTTCTGAGAGATGTGTGTGTGTGAAAGCCGTCCTTCACCTAGATTGTTGGGAACACAAAGTTTCTCTTCAGTTGCAAACTCCACTCCATACATATATATGGGGAGGTACTAGCTCCAACTCGGTTTTACAGTGAAAACTGCAGGAACTTCAAACCGGCACTAGGAATCAGACTGAGAATCCAGAGTAAAAGTTTCTCCTGCAACCCGTTCCATTTGTGCTAGATAAACCAACGTCTCTCCACATGATCAGTGCTGAGAGATATGTTTGTGTGAAAGCCGTCCTTCACCTAGCTTGTTGGGAACACAAAGTTTCTCTTCAGTTGCAAACTCCACTCCATACATATATATGGGGAGGTACTAGCTCCAACTAGGTTTTACAGTGAAAACTGCAGGAACTTCAAACCGGCACTAGGAAACAGACTGAGAAACCAGAGTAAAAGTTTCTCCTGCATCCCGTTCCCTTTGTGCTAGATGAACGAACGTCTCTCCACATGCTCAGTTCTGAGAGATAAGTGTGTGTGAAAGCCGTCCTTCACCTAGCTTGTTGGGAACACAAAGTTTCTCTTCAGTTGCAAACTCCATTCCATACATATATATGGGGAGGTACTAGCTCCAACTCTGTTTTACAGTGAAAACTGTAGGAATTTCAAACCGGCACTAGGAAACAGACTGAGAAACCAGAGTAATAGTTTCTCCTGCAACCCGTTCCCTTTGTGCTAGATGAAGGAACGTCTCTCCACATGCTAAGTTCTGAGAGATAAGTGTGTGTGAAAGCCGTCCTTCACCTATCTTGTTGGGAACACAAAGTTTCTCTTCAGTTGCAAACTCCACTTCATACATATATATGGGGAGGTACAAGCTCCAACTCGGTTTTACATTGAAAACTGCAGGAAATTCAAACCGGCACTAGGAAAGAGACTGAGAAACCAGAGTAAAAGTTTCTCCTGCAAGCCGTTCCCTTTGTGCTAGATGAACGAACGTCTCTCCACATGCTCAGTTCTGAGAGATATGTGTGTGTGAAAGCCGTCCTTCACCTAGCTTGTTGGGAACACAAAGTTTCTCTTCAGTTGCAAACTCCACTCCATACATATATATGGGGATGTACTAGCTCCAACTCTGTTTTACAGTGAAAACTGCAGGAACTTCAAACCGGCACTAGGAAACAGACTGAGAAACCAGAGTAAATTTTCTCCTGCAACCCGTTCCATTTGTGCTAGATGAACGAACGTCTCTCCACATGCTCAGTTCTGAGAGATAAGTGTGTGTAAAAGCCGTCCTTCACCTATCTTGTTGGGAACACAAAGTTTCTCTTCAGTTGCAAACTCCACTCCATACATATATATGGGGAGGTACTAGCTCCAACTCGGTTTTACAGTGAAAACTGCAGGAAATTCAAACCGGCACTAGGAAAGAGACTGAGAAACCAGAGTAAAAGTTTCTCCTGCAACCCGTTCCCTTTGTGCTAGATGAACGAACGTCTCTCCACATGCTCAGTTCTGAGAGATATATGTGTGTGAAAGCCGCCCTTCACCTAGCTTGTTGGGAACACAAAGTTTCTCTTCAGTTGCAAACTCCACTCCATACATATATATGGGGAGGTACTAGCTCCAACTCGGTTTTACAGTGAAAACTGCAGGAACTTCAAACCGGCACTAGGAAACAGACTGAGAAACCAGAGTAAAAGTTTCTCCTGCAACCCGTTCCCTTTGTGCTAGATGAAAGAACGTCTCTCCACATGCTCAGTTCTGAGAGATATGTGTGTGTGAAAGCCGCCCTTCACCTAGCTTGTTGGGAACACAAAGTTTCTCTTCAGTTGCAAACTCCACTCCATACATATATATGGGGAGGTACTAGCTCCAACTCGGTTTTAAAGTGAAAACTGCCGGAACTTCAAACCGGCACTAGGAAACAGACTGAGAAACCAGAGTAAATGTTTCCCCTGCAACCCGTTCCCTTTGTGCTAGATGAAAGAACGTCTCTCCACATGCTCAGTTCTGAGAGATGTGTGTGTGTGAAAGCCGTCCTTCACCTAGATTGTTGGGAACACAAAGTTTCTCTTCAGTTGCAAACTCCACTCCATACATATATATGGGGTGGTACTAGCTCCAACTCGGTTTTACAGTGAAAACTGCAGGAACTTCAAACCGGCACTAGGAATCAGACTGAGAATCCAGAGTAAAAGTTTCTCCTGCAACCCGTTCCCTTTGTGCTAGATAAACCAACGTCTCTCCACATGATCAGTGCTGAGAGATATGTTTGTGTGAAAGCCGTCCTTCACCTAGCTTGTTGGGAACACAAAGTTTCTCTTCAGTTGCAAACTCCACTCCATACATATATATGGGGAGGTACTAGCTCCAACTAGGTTTTACAGTGAAAACTGCAGGAACTTCAAACCGGCACTAGGAAACAGACTGAGAAACCAGAGTAAAAGTTTCTCCTGCAAACCGTTCCCTTTGTGCTAGATGAACGAACGTTTCTCCACATGCTCAGTTCTGAGAGATAAGTGTGTGTGAAAGCCGTCCTTCACCTAGCTTGTTGGGAACACAAGGTTTCTCTTCAGTTGCAAACTCCACTCCATACATATATATGGGGAGGTACTAGCTCCAACTAGGTTTTACAGTGAAAACTGCAGGAACTTCAAACCGGCACTAGGAAACAGACTGAGAAACCAGAGTAAAAGTTTCTCCTGCATCCCGTTCCCTTTGTGCTAGATGAACGAACGTCTCTCCACATGCTCAGTTCTGAGAGATAAGTGTGTGTGAAAGCCGTCCTTCACCTAGCTTGTTGGGAACACAAAGTTTCTCTTCAGTTGCAAACTCCACTCCATACATATATATGGGGAGGTACTAGCTCCAACTAGGTTTTACAGTGAAAACTGCAGGAACTTCAAACCGGCACTAGGAAACAGACTGAGAAACCAGAGTAAAAGTTTCTCCTGCATCCCGTTCCCTTTGTGCTAGATGAACGAACGTCTCTCCACATGCTCAGTTCTGAGAGATAAGTGTGTGTGAAAGCCGTCCTTCACCTAGCTTGTTGGGAACACAAAGTTTCTCTTCAGTTGCAAACTCCATTCCATACATATATATGGGGAGGTACTAGCTCCAACTCTGTTTTACAGTGAAAACTGTAGGAATTTCAAACCGGCACTAGGAAACAGACTGAGAAACCAGAGTAATAGTTTCTCCTGCAACCCGTTCCCTTTGTGCTAGATGAAGGAACGTCTCTCCACATGCTAAGTTCTGAGAGATAAGTGTGTGTGAAAGCCGTCCTTCACCTATCTTGTTGGGAACACAAAGTTTTTCTTCAGTTGCAAACTCCACTCCATACATATATATGGGGAGGTACTAGCTCCAACTCGGTTTTACATTGAAAACTGCAGGAAATTCAAACCGGCACTAGGAAAGAGACTGAGAAACCAGAGTAAAAGTTTCTCCTGCAACCCGTTCCCTTTGTGCTAGATGAACGAACGTCTCTCCACATGCTCAGTTCTGAGAGATATGTGTGTGTGAAAGCCGTCCTTCACCTAGCTTGTTGGGAACACAAAGTTTCTCTTCAGTTGCAAACTCCACTCCATACATATATATGGGGATGTACTAGCTCCAACTCTGTTTTACAGTGAAAACTGCAGGAACTTCAAACTGGCACTAGGAAACAGACTGAGAAACCAGAGTAAATTTTCTCCTGCAACCCGTTCCATTTGTGCTAGATGAACGAACGTCTCTCCACATGCTCAGTCCTGAGAGATAAGTGTGTGTAAAAGCCGTCCTTCACCTATCTTGTTGGGAAAACAAAGTTTCTCTTCAGTTGCAAACTCCACTCCATACATATATATGGGGAGGTACTAGCTCCAACTCGGTTTTACAGTGAAAACTGCAGGAAATTCAAACCGGCACTAGGAAAGAGACTGAGAATCCAGAGTAAAAGTTTCTCCTGCAACCCGTTCCCTTTGTGCTAGATGAACGAACGTCTCTCCACATGCTCAGTTCTGAGAGATATGTGTGTGTGAAAGCCGCCCTTCACCTAGCTTGTTGGGAACACAAAGTTTCTCTTCAGTTGCAAACTCCACTCCATACATATATATGGGGAGGTACTAGCTCCAACTCGGTTTTACAGTGAAAACTGCAGGAACTTCAAACCGGCACTAGGAAACAGACTGAGAAACCAGAGTAAAAGTTTCTCCTGCAACCCGTTCCCTTTGTGCTAGATGAAAGAACGTCTCTCCACATGCTCAGTTCTGAGAGATATGTGTGTGTGAAAGCCGCCCTTCACCTAGCTTGTTGGGAACACAAAGTTTCTCTTCAGTTGCAAACTCCACTCCATACATATATATGGGGAGGTACTAGCTCCAACTCGGTTTTACAGTGAAAACTGCAGGAACTTCAAACCGGCACTAGGAAACAGACTGAGAAACCAGAGTAAAAGTTTCCCCTGCAACCCGTTCCCTTTGTGCTAGATGAAAGAACGTCTCTCCACATGCTCAGTTCTGAGAGATGTGTGTGTGTGAAAGCCGTCCTTCACCTAGATTGTTGGGAACACAAAGTTTCTCTTCAGTTGCAAACTCCACTCCATACATATATATGGGGAGGTACTAGCTCCAACTCGGTTTTACAGTGAAAACTGCAGGAACTTCAAACCGGCACTAGGAATCAGACTGAGAATCCAGAGTAAAAGTTTCTCCTGCAACCCGTTCCCTTTGTGCTAGATAAACCAACGTCTCTCCACATGATCAGTGCTGAGAGATATGTTTGTGTGAAAGCCGTCCTTCACCTAGCTTGTTGGGAACACAAAGTTTCTCTTCAGTTGCAAACTCCATTCCATACATATATATGGGGAGGTACTAGCTCCAACTCGGTTTTACAGTGAAAACTGCAGGAACTTCAAACCGGCACTAGGAAACAGACTGAGAAACCAGAGTAATGTTTCTCCTGCAACCCGTTCCCTTTATGCTAGATGAACGAACGTCTCTCTACATGCTCAGTTCTGAGAGATAAATGTGTGTGAAAGCCGCCTTCACCTAGCTTGTTGGGAACACAAAGTTTCTCTTCAGTTGCAAACTCCAAACCATACATATATATGGGGAGGTACTAGCTCCAACTCGGTTTTACAGTGAAAACTGCAGGAACTTCAAACCGGCACTAGGAAACAGACTGAGAAACCAGAGTAAATTTTCTCCTGCCACCCGTTCCCTTTGTGCTGGATGAACGAACGTCTCTCCACATGCTCAGTTCTGAGAGATAAGTGTGTGTGAAAGCCGTCCTTCACCTATCTTGTTGGGAACACAAAGTTTCTCTTCAGTTGCAAACTCCACTCCATACATATATATGGGGAGGTACTAGCTCCAACTCGGTTTTACATTGAAAACTGCAGGAAATTCAAACCGGCACTAGGAAAGAGACTGAGAAACCAGAGTAAAAGTTTCTCCTGCAACCCGTTCCCTTTGTGCTAGATGAACGAACGTCTCTCCACATGCTCAGTTCTGAGAGATATGTGTGTGTGAAAGCCGCCCTTCACCTAGCTTGTTGGGAACACAAAGTTTCTCTTCAGTTGCAAACTCCACTCCATACATATATATGGGGAGGTACTAGCTCCAACTCGGTTTTACAGTGAAAACTGCAGGAACTTCAAACCGGCACTAGGAAACAGACTGAGAAACCAGAGTAAAAGTTTCCCCTGCAACCCGTTCCCTTTGTGCTAGATGAAAGAACGTCTCTCCACATGCTCAGTTCTGAGAGATGTGTGTGTGTGAAAGCCGTCCTTCACCTAGATTGTTGGGAACACAAAGTTTCTCTTCAGTTGCAAACTCCACTCCATACATATATATGGGGAGGTACTAGCTCCAACTCGGTTTTACAGTGAAAACTGCAGGAACTTCAAACCGGCACTAGGAATCAGACTGAGAATCCAGAGTAAAAGTTTCTCCTGCAACCCGTTCCCTTTGTGCTAGATAAACCAACGTCTCTCCACATGATCAGTGCTGAGAGATATGTTTGTGTGAAAGCCGTCCTTCACCTAGCTTGTTGGGAACACAAAGTTTCTCTTCAGTTGCAAACTCCACTCCATACATATATATGGGGAGGTACTAGCTCCAACTAGGTTTTACAGTGAAAACTGCAGGAACTTCAAACCGGCACTAGGAAACAGACTGAGAAACCAGAGTAAAAGTTTCTCCTGCAAACCGTTCCCTTTGTGCTAGATGAACGAACGTCTCTCCACATGCTCAGTTCTGAGAGATAAGTGTGTGTGAAAGCCGTCCTTCACCTAGCTTGTTGGGAACACAAGGTTTCTCTTCAGTTGCAAACTCCACTCCATACATATATATGGGGTGGCAATAGCTCCAACTCGTTTTTACAGTGAAAACTGTAGGAACTTCAAACCGGCACTAGGAAACAGACTGAGAAAACAGAGTAAAAGTTTCTCCTGCAACCCGTTCCCTTTGTGCTAGATGAACGAACGTCTCTCCACATGCTCAGTTCTGAGAGATAAGTGTGTGTGAAAGCCGTCCTTCACCTAGCTTGTTTGGAACACAAAGTTTCTCTTCAGTTGCAAACTCCATTCCATACATATATATGGGGAGGTACTAGCTCCAACTCGGTTTTACAGTGAAAACTGCAGGAACTTCAAACCGGCACTAGGAAACAGACTGAGAAACCAGAGTAATGTTTCTCCTGCAACCCGTTCCCTTTATGCTAGATGAACGAACGTCTCTCTACATGCTCAGTTCTGAGAGATAAATGTGTGTGAAAGCCGCCTTCACCTAGCTTGTTGGGAACACAAAGTTTCTCTTCAGTTGCAAACTCCAAACCATACATATATATGGGGAGGTACTAGCTCCAACTCGGTTTTACAGTGAAAACTGCAGGAACTTCAAACCGGCACTAGGAAACAGACTGAGAAACCAGAGTAAATTTTCTCCTGCCACCCGTTCCCTTTGTGCTGGATGAACGAACGTCTCTCCACATGCTCAGTTCTGAGAGATAAGTGTGTGTGAAAGCCGTCCTTCACCTATCTTGTTGGGAACACAAAGTTTCTCTTCAGTTGCAAACTCCATTCCATACATATATATGGGGAGGTACTAGCTCCAACTCGGTTTTACATTGAAAACTGCAGGAAATTCAAACCGGCACTAGGAAAGAGACTGAGAAACCAGAGTAAAAGTTTCTCCTGCAACCCGTTCCCTTTGTGCTAGATGAACGAACGTCTCTCCACATGCTCAGTTCTGAGAGATATGTGTGTGTGAAAGCCGTCCTTCACCTAGCTTGTTGGGAACACAAAGTTTCTCTTCAGTTGCAAACTCCACTCCATACATATATATGGGGATGTACTAGCTCCAACTCTGTTTTACAGTGAAAACTGCAGGAACTTCAAACCGGCACTAGGAAACAGACTGAGAAACCAGAGTAAATTTTCTCCTGCAACCCGTTCCATTTGTGCTAGATGAACGAACGTCTCTCCACATGCTCAGTTCTGAGAGATAAGTGTGTGTAAAAGCCGTCCTTCACCTATCTTGTTGGGAACACAAAGTTTCTCTTCAGTTGCAAACTCCACTCCATACATATATATGGGGAGGTACTAGCTCCAACTCGGTTTTACAGTGAAAACTGCAGGAAATTCAAACCGGCACTAGGAAAGAGACTGAGAAACCAGAGTAAAAGTTTCTCCTGCAACCCATTCCCTTTGTGCTAGATGAACGAACGTCTCTCCACATGCTCAGTTCTGAGAGATATGTGTGTGTGAAAGCCGTCCTTCACCTAGCTTGTTGGGAACACAAAGTTTCTCTTCAGTTGCAAACTCCACTCCATACATATATATGGGGATGTACTAGTTCCAACTCTGTTTTACAGTGAAAACTGCAGGAACTTCAAACCGGCACTAGGAAACAGACTGAGAAACCAGAGTAAATTTTCTCCTGCAACCCGTTCAAATTGTGCTAGATGAACGAACGTCTCTCCACATGCTCAGTTCTGAGAGATAAGTGTGTGTAAAAGCCGTCCTTCACCTTTCTTGTTGGGAACACAAAGTTTCTCTTCAGTTGCAAACTCCACTCCATACATATATATGGGGAGGTACTAGCTCCAACTCGGTTTTACAGTGAAAACTGCAGGAAATTCAAACCGGCACTAGGAAAGAGACTGAGAAACCAGAGTAAAAGTTTCTCCTGCAACCCATTCCCTTTGTGCTAGATGAACGAACGTCTCTCCACATGCTCAGTTCTGAGAGATAAGTGTGTGTGAAAGCCGTCCTTCACCTAGCTTGTTGGGAACACAAAGTTTCTCTTCAGTTGCAAACTCCACTCCATACATATATATGGGGAAGTATTAGCTCCAACTCTGTTTTACAGTGAAAACTGCAGGAACTTCAAACCGGCACTAGGAAACAGACTGAGAAACCAGAGTAAAAGTTTCTCCTGCAACCCGTTCCCTTTGTGCTAGATGAACGAACGTCTCTCCACATGCTCAGTTCTGAGAGATAAGTGTGTGTGAAAGCCGTCCTTAACCTAGCTTGTTGGGAACACAAAGTTTCTCTTCAGTTGCAAACTCCACTGCATACATATATATGGGGAGGTACTAGCTCCAACTCGGTTTTACTGTGAAAACTGCAGGAACTTCAAACCGGCACTATGAAACAGACTGAGAAAACAGAGTAATAGTTTCTCCTGCAACCCGTTCCCTTTGTGCTAGATGAACGAACGTCTCTCCACATGCTCAGTTCTGAGAGATAAGTGTGTGTGAAAGCCGTCCTTCAGCTAGCTTGTTGGGAACACAAAGTTTCTCTTCAGATGCCAACTCCACTCCATACATATATATGGGGAGGTATTAGCTCCAACTCGGTTTTACAGTGAAAACTGCAGGAACTTCAAACCGGCACTAGGAAACACACTGAGAAACCAGAGTAAAAGATTCTCCTGCAACCCGTTCCCTTTGTGCTAGATGAACGAACGTCTCTCCACATGCTCAGTTCTGAGAGATAAGTGTGTGTGAAAGCCGTCCTTCAACTATCTTGTTGGGAACACAAAGTTTCTCTTCAGTTGCAAACTCCACTCCATATATATATATGGGGGGGTACTAGCCCCAACGCGGTTTTACACTGAAAACTGCAGGTACTTCAATCCAGCACTAGGAAACAGACTGAGAAACAGAAGTAAATGTTTCTCCTGCAAACCGTTCCCTTTGTGCTAGATGAATGAACGTCTCTCCACATGCTCAGTGCTGAGAGATAAGTGTGTGTGAAAGCCGTCCTTCACCTAGCTTGTTGGGAACACAGTTTCTCTTCAGTTGCAAACTCTACTCCATACATATATATGGGGAGGTACTAGCTCCAACTCGGTTTTACAGTGAAAACTGCAGGAAATTCAAACCGGCACTAGGAAACAGACTGAGAAACCAGAGTAAAAGTTTCTACTGCAACCCGTTCCCTTTTTGCTAGATGACCGAACGTCTCTCCACATGCTCAGTTCTGAGAGATAAGTGTGTGTGAAAGCCGTCCTTCACCTAGCTTGTTGGGAACACAAAGTTTCTCTTCAGTTGCAAACTCCACTCCAAACATATATATGGGTAGGTACTACTCCAACGCGGTTTTACAGTGAAAACTGCAGGAACTTCAACCCGGCACTAGGAAACAGACTGAGAAACCAGAGTACAAGTTTCTCCTGCAACCCGTTCCCTTTTTGCAAGATGAACGAACGTCTCTCCACATGCTCAGTTCTGAGAGATAAGTGTGTGTGAAAGCCGTCCTTCACCTAGCTTGTTGGGAACACAAAGTTTCTCTTCAGTTGCAAACTCCAATCCATACATATAGATATGGGGTGGTACTAGCTCCAACTCGGTTTTACAGTGAAAACTGCAGGAACTTCAAACCGGCACTAGGAAACAGACTGAGAAACCAGAGTAAACGTTTCTCCTGCAACCCGTTCCCTTTGTGCTAGATGAACGATCGTCTCTCCACATGCTCAGTTCTGAGAGATAAGTGTGTGTGAAAGCCGTCCTTCACCTAGATTGTTGGGAACACAAAGTTTCTCTTCAGTTGCAAACTCCACTCCATACATATATATGGGGAGGTACTAGCTCCAACTCGGTTTTACAGTGAAAACTGCAGGAATTTCTAACCGGCACTAGGAAACAGACTGAGAAACCAGAGTAAAAGTTTCTACTGCAACCCGTTCCCTTTGTGCTAGATGAACGAACGTCTCTCCACATGCTCAGTGCTGAGAGATAAGTGTGTGTGGAAACCGTCCTTCACCTAGCTTGTTGGGAACACAAAGTTTCTCTTCAGTTGCAAACCCCACTCCATACATATATATGGGGAGGTACTAGTTCCAACTCGGTTTTACAGTGAAAACTGCAGGAACTTCAAACCGGCACTAGGAAACAGACTGAGAAACCAGAGTAAAAGTTTCTCCTGCAACCAGTTCCCTTTGTGCTAGATGAACGAACGTCTCTCCACATGCTCAGTTCTGAGAGATAAGTGTGTGTGAAAGCCGTCCTTCACCTAGCTTGTTGGGAACACAAAGTTTCTCTTCAGTTGCAAACTCCACTCCATACATATATATGGGGAGGTACTAGCTCCAACTCGGTTTTACAGTGAAAAATGCAGGAACTTCAAACCGGCACTAGGAAACAGACTGAGAAACCAGAGAAAATGTTTCTCCTGCAAACCGTTCCATTTGTGCAAGATGAACGAACGTCTCTCCACATGCTCAGTGCTGAGAGATAAGTGTGTGTGAAAGCCGTCCTTCACCTAGCTTTTTGGGAACACAAAGTTTCTCTTCAGTTGCAAACTCCACTCCATACATATATATGGGGAGGTACTAGCTCCAACTCGGTTTTACAGTGAAAACTGCAGGAACTTCAAACCGGCACTAGGAAACAGACTGAGAAACCAGAGTAAAAGTTTCTCCTGCAACCCGTTCCCATTGTGCTAGATGAACGAACGTCTCTCCACATTCTCATTTCTGAGAGATAAGTGTGTGTGAAAGCTGTACTTCACTTGTCTTGTTGGGAACACAAAGTTTCTCTTCAGTTGCAAACTCCACTCCATACATATATAAGGGGAGGTACAAGCCCCAACACGGTTTTACACTGAAAACTGCAGGAACTTCAATCCAGCACTAGGAAACAGACTGAGAAACAGAAGTAAAAGTTTCTCCTGCAAACCGTTCCCTTTGTGCTAGATGAACGAACGTCTCTCCACATGCTCAGTGCTGAGAGATAAGTGTGTGTGAAAGCCGTCCTTCACCTAGCTTGTTGGGAACACAAAGTTTCTCTTCAGTTGCAAACTCTACTCCATACATATATATGGGGAGGTACTTGCTCCAACTCGGTTTTACAGTGAAAACTGCAGGAAATTCACACCGGCACTAGGAAACAGACTGAGAAACCAGAGTAAAAGTTTCTCCTGCAACCCGTTCCCTTTGTGCTAAATGAATGAACGTCTCTCCACATGCTCAGTGCTGAGAGATAAGTGTGTGTGAAAGCCGTACTTCACCTAGCTTGTTGGGAACACAAAGTTTCTCTTCAGTTACAAACTCCACTCCATACATTTATATGGGGAGGTACTAGCTCCAACTCGGTTTTGCAGTGATAACTGCAGGAATCTCAAACCGGCACTAGGAAACAGACTGAGAAACCAGAGTAAAAGTTTCTCCTGCAACCCGTTCCCTTTGTGCTAGATGAACGAACGTCTCTCCACATGCTCAGTGCTGAGAGATAAGTGTGTGTGAAAGCCGTCCTTCACCTAGCTTGTTGGGAACACATAGTTTCTCTTCAGTTGCAAACTCCAATCCATACATATAGATATGGGGTGGTACTAGCTCCAACTCGGTTTTACAGTGAAAACTGCAGGAACTTCAAACCGGCACTAGGAAACAGACTGAGAAACCAGAGTAAACGTTTCTCCTGCAACCCGTTCCCTTTGTGCTAGATGAACGATCGTCTCTCCACATGCTCAGTTCTGAGAGATAAGTGTGTGTGAAAGCCGTCCTTCACCTAGATTGTTGGGAACACAAAGTTTCTCTTCAGTTGCAAACTCCACTCCATACATATATATGGGGAGGTACTAGCTCCAACTCGTTTTTACAGTGAAAACTGCAGGAATTTCTAACCGGCACTAGGAAACAAACTGAGAAACCAGAGTAAAAGTTTCTACTGCAACCCGTTCCCTTTGTGCTAGATGAACGATTGTCTCTCCACATGCTCAGTTCTGAGAGATAAGTGTGTGTGAAAGCCGTCCTTCACCTAGCTTGTTGGGAACACAAAGTTTCTCTTCAGTTGCAAACTCCACTCCATACAAATATATGGGGAAGTATTAGCTCCAACTCTGTTTTACAGTGAAAACTGCAGGAACTTCAAACCGGCACTAGGAAACAGACTGAGAAACCAGAG
Source organism: Camelus bactrianus (assembly GCF_048773025.1). Taxonomy (NCBI): domain Eukaryota; kingdom Metazoa; phylum Chordata; class Mammalia; order Artiodactyla; family Camelidae; genus Camelus; species Camelus bactrianus. Next base: position 5,464,864 of record NC_133566.1, read on the forward strand.
TAAAAGTTTCTCCTGCAACCCGTTCCCTTTGTGCTAGATGAACGAACGTCTCTCCACATGCTCAGTTCTGAGAGATAAGTGTGTGTGAAAGCCGTCCTTAACCTAGCTTGTTGGGAACACAAAGTTTCTCTTCAGTTGCAAACTCCACTGCATACATATATATGGGGAGGTACTAGCTCCAACTCGGTTTTACTGTGAAAACTGCAGGAACTTCAAACCGGCACTATGAAACAGACTGAGAAACCAGAGTAAAAGTTTCTCCTGCAACCCGTTCCCTTTGTGCTAGATGAACGAACGTCTCTCCACATGCTCAGTTCTGAGAGATAAGTGTGTGTGAAAGCCGTCCTTCAGCTAGCTTGTTGGGAACACAAAGTTTCTCTTCAGATGCCAACTCCACTCCATACATATATATGGGGAGGTATTAGCTCCAACTCTGTTTTACAGTGAAAACTGCAGGAACTTCAAACCGGCACTAGGAAACAGACTGAGAAACCAGAGTAAAAGTTTCTCCTGCAACCCGTTCCCTTTGTGCTAGATGAACGAACGTCTCTCCACATGCTCAGTTCTGAGAGATAAGTGTGTGTGAAAGCCGTCCTTCAACTATCTTGTTGGGAACACAAAGTTTCTCTTCAGTTGCAAACTCCACTCCATATATATATATGGGGGGGTACTAGCCCCAACGCGGTTTTACACTGAAAACTGCAGGTACTTCAATCCAGCACTAGGAAACAGACTGAGAAACAGAAGTAAATATTTCTCCTGCAAACCGTTCCCTTTGTGCTAGATGAATGAACGTCTCTCCACATGCTCAGTGCTGAGAGATAAGTGTGTGTGAAAGCCGTCCTTCACCTAGCTTGTTGGGAACACAGTTTCTCTTCAGTTGCAAACTCTACTCCATACATATATATGGGGAGGTACAAGCTCCAACTCGGTTTTACAGTGAAAACTGCAGGAACTTCAAACCGGCACTAGGAAACAGACTGAGAAACCAGAGTAAAAGTTTCTACTGCAACCCGTTCCCTTTTTGCTAGATGACCGAACGTCTCTCCACATGCTCAGTTCTGAGAGATAAGTGTGTGTGAAAGCCGTCCTTCACCTAGCTTGTTGGGAACACAAAGTTTCTCTTCAGTTGCAAACTCCACTCCAAACATATATATGGGTAGGTACTACTCCAACTCGGTTTTACAGTGAAAACTGCAGGAACTTCAACCCGGCACTAGGAAACAGACTGAGAAACCGGAGTAAACGTTTCTCCTACAACCCGTTCCCTTTTTGCAAGATGAACGAACGTCTCTCCACATGCTCATTTCTGAGAGATAAGTGTGTGTGAAAGCCGTCCTTCACCTAGCTTGTTGGGAACACAAAGTTTCTCTTCAGTTGCAAACTCCAATCCATACATATAGATATGGGGTGGTACTAGCTCCAACTCGGTTTTACAGTGAAAACTGCAGGAACTTCAAACCGGCACTAGGAAACAGACTGAGAAACCAGAGTAAACGTTTCTCCTGCAACCCGTTCCCTTTGTGCTAGATGAACGATCGTCTCTCCACATGCTCAGTTCTGAGAGATAAGTGTGTGTGAAAGCCGTCCTTCACCTAGATTGTTGGGAACACAAAGTTTCTCTTCAGTTGCAAACTCCACTCCATACATATATATGGGGAGGTACTAGCTCCAACTCGGTTTTACAGTGAAAACTGCAGGAATTTCTAACCGGCACTAGGAAACAGACTGAGAAACCAGAGTAAAAGTTTCTACTGCAACCCGTTCCCGTTGTGCTAGATGAACGAACGTCTCTCCACATGCTCAGTTCTGAGAGATAAGTGTGTGTGAAAGCCGTCCTTCACCTAGCTTGTTGGGAACACAAAGTTTCTCTTCAGTTGCAAAACCCACTCCATACATATATATGGGGAGGTACTAGCTCCAACTCTGTTTTACAGTGAAAACTGCAGGAACTTCAAACTGGCACTAGGAAACAGACTGAGAAACCAGAGTAAAAGTTTCTCCTGCAAACCGTTCCCCTTGTGCTAGATGAACGAACGTCTCTCCACATGCTCAGTGTTGAGAGATATGTGTGTGTGAAAGCCGTCCTTCACCTAGCTTGTTGGGAACACAAAGTTTCTCTTCAGTTGCAAACTCCACTCCATACATATATATGGGGAGGTACTAGCTCCAACTCGGTTTTACACTGAAAACTGCAGTAAATTCAAACCGGCACTAGGAAACAGACTGAGAAACTACAGTAAAAGTTTCTCCTGCAACCCGTTCCTTTTGTGCTAGATGAACGAACGTCTCTCCACATGCTCAGTGCTGAGAGATAAGTGTGTGTGAAAGCCGTCCTTCACCTAGCTTGTTGGGAACACAAAGTTTCTCTTAAGTTGCAAACTCCACTTCATACATATATATGGGGAGGTACTAGCTCCAACTCGGTTTTACACTGAAAACTGCAGGAAATTCAAACCGGCACTAGGAAACAGACTGAGAAACTAGAGAAAAAGTTCCTCCTGCAACCCGTTCCCTTTGTGCTAGATGAACGAACGTCTCTCCACATGCTCAGTGCTGAGAGATAAGTGTGTGTGAAAACCGTCCTTCACCTAGCTTGTTGGGAACACAAAGTTTCTCTTCAGTTGCAAACTCCACTCCATACAAATATATGGGGAGGTACAAGCTCCAACTCGGTTTTACAGTGAAAACTGCAGGAACTTCAAACCGGCACTAGGAAACAGACTGAGAAACCAGAGTAAAAGTTTCTCCTGCAACCCGTTCCCTTTGTGCTAGATGAACGAACGTCTCTCCACATGCTCAGTTCTGAGAGATAAGTGTGTGTGAAAGCCGTCCTTCACCTAGCTTGTTGGGAACACAAAGTTTCTCTTAAGTTGCAAACTCCACTTCATACATATATATGGGGAGGTACTAGCTCCAACTCGGTTTTACACTGAAAACTGCAGGAAATTCAAACCGGCACTAGGAAACAGACTGAGAAACTAGAGAAAAAGTTTCTCCTGCAACCCGTTCCCTTTGTGCTAGATGAACGAACGTCTCTCCACATGCTCAGTGCTGAGAGATAAGTGTGTGTGAAAACCGTCCTTCACCTAGCTTGTTGGGAACACAAAGTTTCTCTTCAGTTGCAAACTCCACTCCATACAAATATATGGGGAGGTACAAGCTCCAACTCGGTTTTACAGTGAAAACTGCAGGAACTTCAAACCGGCACTAGGAAACAGACTGAGAAACCAGAGTAAAAGTTTATCCTGCAACCCGTTCCCTTTGTGCTAGATGAACGAACGTCTCTCCACATGCTCAGTTCTGAGAGATAAGTGTGTGTGAAAGCCGTCCTTCACCTAGATTATTGGGAACACAAAGTTTCTCTTCAGTTGCAAACTCCACTCCATACATATATATGGGGAGGTACTAGCTCCAACTCGGTTTTACAGTGAAAACTGCAGGAACTTCAAACCGGCACTAGGAAACAGACTGAGAAACCAGAGTAAATGTTTCTCCTGCAAACCGTTCCATTTGTGCAAGATGAACGAACGTCTCTCCACATGCTCAGTGCTGAGAGATAAGTTTGTGTGAAAGCCGTCCTTCACCTAGCTTGTTGGGAAAACAAAGTTTCTCTTCAGTTGCAAACTCCACTCCATACATATATATGGGGAGGTACTAGCTCCAACACGGTTTTACAGTGAAAACTGCAGGAACTTCAAACCGGCACTAGGAAACAGACTGAGAAACCAGAGTAAAAGTTTCTCCTGCAACCAGTTCCCTTTGTGTTAGATGAACGAACGTCTCTCCACATGCTCAGTTCTGAGAGATAAGTGTTTGTGAAAGCCGTCCTTCACCTAGCTTGTTGGGAACACAAAGTTTCTCTTAAGTTGCAAACTCCACTCCATACATATATATGGGGAGGTACTAGCTCCAACTCGGTTTTACACTGAAAACTGCAGGAAATTCAAACCGGCACTAGGAAACAGACTGAGAAACTAGAGTAAATGTTTCTCCTGCAACCCGTTCCCTTTGTGCTAGATGAACGAACGTCTCTCCACATGCTCAGTGCTGAGAGATAAGTGTGTGTGAAAACCGTCCTTCACCTAGCTTGTTGGGAACACAAAGTTTCTATTCAGTTGCAAACTCCACTCCATACATATATATGGGGAGGTACTAGCTCCAACTCGGTTTTACACTGAAAACTGCAGGAACTTCAAACTGGCACTAGGAAACAGACTGAGAAACCAGAGTAAAAGTTTCTCCTGCAACCCGTTCCCCTTGTGCTAGATGAACGAACGTCTCTCCACATCCTCAGTGTTGAGAGAAAATTGTGTGTGAAAGCCGTCCTTCACCTAGCTTGTTGGGAACACAAAGTTTCTCTTCAGTTGCAAACTCCACTCCAAACATATATATGGGGAGGTACTAGCTCCAACTCGGTTTTACAGTGAAAACTGCGGGAACTTCAAACCGGCACTAGGAAACAGACTGAGAAACCAGAGTAAAAGTTTCTCCTGCAACCAGTTCCCTTTGTGCTAGATGAACGAACGTCTCTCCACATGCTCAGTTCTGAGAGATAAGTGTGTGTGAAAGCCGTCCTTCACCTAGCTTGTTGGGAACACAAAGTTTCTCTTAAGTTGCAAACTCCACTTCATACATATATATGGGGAGGTACTAGCTCCAACTCGGTTTTACACTGAAAACTGCAGGAAATTCAAACCGGCACTAGGAAACAGACTGAGAAACTAGAGTAAAAGTTTCTCCTGCAACCCGTTCCCTTTGTGCTAGATGAACGAACGTCTCTCCACATGCTCAGTTCTGAGAGATAAGTGTGTGTGAAAGCCGTCCTTCACCTAGATTATTGGGAACACAAAGTTTCTCTTCAGTTGCAAACTCCACTCCATACATATATATGGGGAGGTACTAGCTCCAACTAGGTTTTACAGTGAAAACTGCAGGAACTTCAAACCGGCACTAGGAAACAGACTGAGAAATCAGAGTAAAGTTTCTCCTGCAAACCGTTCCATTTGTGCAAGATGAACGAACGTCTCTCCACATGCTCAGTGCTGAGAGGTAAGTTTGTGTGAAAGCCGTCCTTCACCTAGCTTGTTGGGAACACAATGTTTCTCTTCAGTTGCAAACTCCACTTCATACATATATATGGGGAGGTACTAGCTCCAACTAGGTTTTACAGTGAAAACTGCAGGAAATTCAAACCGGCACTAGGAAACAGACTGAGAAACCAGAGTAAAATTTTCTACTGCAACCCGTTCCCTTTTTGCTAGATGAACGAACGTCTCTCCACATGCTCAGTTCTGAGAGATAAGTGTGTGTGAAAGCCGTCCTTCACCTAACTTGTTGGGAACACAAAGTTTCTCTTCAGTTGCAAACTCCACTCCATACATATATATGGGGAGGTACTAGCTCCAACTCGGTTTTACACTGAAAACTGCAGGAACTTCAAACTGGCACTAGGAAACAGACTGAGAAACCACAGTAAAAGTTTCTCCTGCAACCCGTTCCCCTTGTGCTAGATGAACGAACGTCTCTCTACATGCTCAGTTCTGAGAGATAAGTGTGTGTGAAAGCCGTCCTTCACCTAGCTTGTTGGGAACACAAAGTTTCTCTTAAGTTGCAAACTCCACTCCATACATATATATGGGGAGGTACTAGCTCCAACTCGGTTTTACACTGAAAACTGCAGGAAATTCAAACCGGCACTAGGAAACAGACTGAAAAACTAAAGTAAAAGTTTCTCCTGCAACCCGTTCCCTTTGTGCTAGATGAACGAACGTCTCTCCACATGCTCAGTGCTGAGAGATAAGTGTGTGTGAAAACCGTCCTTCACCTAGCTTGTTGGGAACACAAAGTTTCTCTTCAGTTGCAAACTCCACTCCATACATATATATGGGGAGGTACTAGTTCCAACTCGGTTTTACAGTGAAAACTGCAGGAACTTCAAACCGGCACTAGGAAACAGACTGAGAAACCAGAGTAAAAGTTTCTCCTGCAACCCGTTCCCTTTTTGCTAGATGAACGAACGTCTCTCCACATGCTCAGTTCTGAGAGATAAGTGTGTGTGAAAGCCGTCCTTCACCTATCTTGTTGGGAACACAAAGTTTCTCTTCAGTAGCAAACTCCACTCCATACATATATATGGGGAGGTACTAGCTCCAACTCGGTTTTACACTGAAAACTGCAGGAACTTCAAACCGGCACTAGGAAACAGACTGAGAAACCAGAGTAAATGTTTCTCCTGCAACCCGTTCCCTTTGTGCTAGATGAACGAACGTCTCTCCACATGCTCAGTTCTGAGAAATAAGTGTGTTTGAAAGCCTTCCTTCACCTAGCTTGTTGGGAACACAAAGTTTCTCTTCAGTTCCAAACTCCACTCCATACATATATATGGGGAAGTACTAGCTCCAACTCGGTTTTACAGTGAAAACTGCAGGAACTTCAAACCGGCACTAGGAACAGACTGAGAAACCAGAGTAAAAGTTTCTCCTGCAACCAGTTCCCTTTGTGCTAGATGAACGAACGTCTCTCCACATGCTCAGTTCTGAGAGATAAGTGTGTGTGAAAGCCGTCCTTCACCTAGCTTGTTGGGAACACAAAGTTTCTCTTCAGTTGCAAACTCCACTCCATACATATATATGGGGGGGTACTAGCTCCAAATCTGTTTTACTGTGAAAACTGCAGGAACTTCAAACCGGCACTATGAATCAGACTGAGAAACCAGAGTAAAAGTTTCTCCTGCAACCCGTTCCCTTTGTGATAGATGAACGAAGGTCTCTCCACATGCTCAGTTCTGAGAGATAAGTGTGTTTGAAAGCCGTCCTTCAACTACCTTGTTGGGAACACAAAGTTTCTCTTCAGTTGCCAACTCCACTCCATACATAAATATGGGGAGGTATTAGCTCCAACTCGGTTTTACAGTGAAAACTGCAGGAACTTCAAACCGGCACTAGGAAACAGACTGAGAAACCAGAGTAAAAGTTTCTCCTGCAACCCGTTCCATTTGTGCTAGATGAACGAACGTCTCTCCACATTCTCATTTCTGAGAGATAAGTGTGTGTGAAAGCTGTCCTTCACTTGGCTTGTTGGGAACACAAAGTTTCTCTTCAGTTGCAAACTCCAATCCATACATATATATGGGGAGGTACTAGCCCCAACTCGGTTTTACACTGAAAACTGCAGGAACTTCAATCCAGCACTAGGAAACAGACTGAGAAACAGATGTAAAAGTTTCTCCTGCAAACCGTTCCCTTTGTGCTAGATGAACGAAAGTCTCTCCACATGCTCAGTTCTGAGAGATAAGTGTGTGTGAAAGCCGTCATTCACCTAGCTTGTTGGGAACACAAAGTTTCTATTCAGTTGCAAACTCCACTCCATACATATATATGGGGAGGTACTAGCTCCAACTCGGTTTTACACTGAAAACTGCAGGAACTTCAAACTGGCACTAGGAAACAGACTGAGAAACCAGAGTAAAAGTTTCTCCTGCAACCCGTTCCCCTTGTGCTAGATGAACGAACGTCTCTCCACATCCTCAGTGTTGAGAGAAAATTGTGTGTGAAAGCCGTCCTTCACCTAGCTTGTTGGGAACACAAAGTTTCTCTTCAGTTGCAAACTCCACTCCAAACATATATATGGGGAGGTACTAGCTCCAACTCGGTTTTACAGTGAAAACTGCGGGAACTTCAAACCGGCACTAGGAAACAGACTGAGAAACCAGAGTAAAAGTTTCTCCTGCAACCAGTTCCCTTTGTGCTAGATGAACGAACGTCTCTCCACATGCTCATTTCTGAGAGATAAGTGTGTGTGAAAGCCGTCCTTCACCTAGCTTGTTGGGAACACAAAGTTTCTCTTAAGTTGCAAACTCCCCTTCATACATATATATGGGGAGGTACTAGCTCCAACCCGGTTTTACACTGAAAACTGCAGGAAATTCAAACCGGCACTAGGAAACAGACTGAGAAACTAGAGTAAAAGTTTCTCCTGCAACCCGTTCCCTTTGTGCTAGATGAACGAACGTCTCTCCACATGCTCAGTTCTGAGAGATAAGTGTGTGTGAAAGCCGTCCTTCACCTAGATTATTGGGAACACAAAGTTTCTCTTCAGTTGCAAACTCCACTCCATACATATATATGGGGAGGTACTAGCTCCAACTAGGTTTTACAGTGAAAACTGCAGGAACTTCAAACCGGCACTAGGAAACAGACTGAGAAATCAGAGTAAAGTTTCTCCTGCAAACCGTTCCATTTGTGCAAGATGAACGAACGTCTCTCCACATGCTCAGTGCTGAGAGGTAAGTTTGTGTGAAAGCCGTCCTTCACCTAGCTTGTTGGGAACACAAAGTTTCTCTTCAGTTGCAAACCCCACTCCATACATATATATGGGGAGGTACTAGCTCCAACTAGGTTTTACAGTGAAAACTGCAGGAAATTCAAACCGGCACTAGGAAACAGACTGAGAAACCAGAGTAAAATTTTCTACTGCAACCCGTTCCCTTTTTGCTAGATGAACGAACGTCTCTCCACATGCTCAGTTCTGAGAGATAAGTGTGTGTGAAAGCCGTCCTTCACCTAACTTGTTGGGAACACAAAGTTTCTCTTCAGTTGCAAACTCCACTCCAAACTTATATATGGGTAGGTACTACTCCAACTCGGTTTTACAGTGAAAAATGCAGGAACTTCAACCCGGCACTAGGAAACAGACTGAGAAACCAGAGTAAACGTTTCTCCTGCAACCCGTTCCCTTTGTGCTAGATGAATGAACGTCTCTCCACATGCTCAGTTCTGAGAGATAAGTGTGTGTGAAAGCCGTCCTTCACCTAGCTTGTTGGGAACACAAAGTTTCTCTTCAGTTGCAAACTCCAATCCATACATATAGATATGGGGTGGTACTAGCTCCAACTCGGTTTTACAGTGAAAACTGCAGGAACTTCAACCCGGCACTAGGAAACAGACTGAGAAACCAGAGTAAACGTTTCTCCTGCAACCCGTTCCCTTTGTGCTACATGAACGATCGTCTCTCCACATGCCCAGTTCTGAGAGATAAGTGTGTGTGAAAGCCGTCCTTCACCTAGATTGTTGGGAACACAAATTTTCTCTTCAGTTGCAAACTCCACTCCATACATATATATGGGGAGGTACTAGCTCCAACTCGGTTTTACACTGAAAACTGCAGGAACTTCAAACTGGCACTAGGAAACAGACTGAGAAACCACAGTAAAAGTTTCTCCTGCAACCCGTTCCCCTTGTGCTAGATGAACGAACGTCTCTCTACATGCTCAGTTCTGAGAGATAAGTGTGTGTGAAAGCCGTCCTTCACCTAGCTTGTTGGGAACACAAAGTTTCTCTTAAGTTGCAAACTCCACTCCATACATATATATGGGGAGGTACTAGCTCCAACTCGGTTTTACACTGAAAACTGCAGGAAATTCAAACCGGCACTAGGAAACAGACTGAAAAACTAAAGTAAAAGTTTCTCCTGCAACCCGTTCCCTTTGTGCTAGATGAACGAACGTCTCTCCACATGCTCAGTGCTGAGAGATAAGTGTGTGTGAAAACCGTCCTTCACCTAGCTTGTTGGGAACACAAAGTTTCTCTTCAGTTGCAAACTCCACTCCATACATATATATGGGGAGGTACTAGTTCCAACTCGGTTTTACAGTGAAAACTGCAGGAACTTCAAACCGGCACTAGGAAACAGACTGAGAAACCAGAGTAAAAGTTTCTCCTGCAACCCGTTCCCTTTTTGCTAGATGAACGAACGTCTCTCCACATGCTCAGTTCTGAGAGATAAGTGTGTGTGAAAGCCGTCCTTCACCTATCTTGTTGGGAACACAAAGTTTCTCTTCAGTAGCAAACTCCACTCCATACATATATATGGGGAGGTACTAGCTCCAACTCGGTTTTACACTGAAAACTGCAGGAACTTCAAACCGGCACTAGGAAACAGACTGAGAAACCAGAGTAAATGTTTCTCCTGCAACCCGTTCCCTTTGTGCTAGATGAACGAACGTCTCTCCACATGCTCAGTTCTGAGAAATAAGTGTGTTTGAAAGCCTTCCTTCACCTAGCTTGTTGGGAACACAAAGTTTCTCTTCAGTTCCAAACTCCACTCCATACATATATATGGGGAAGTACTAGCTCCAACTCGGTTTTACAGTGAAAACTGCAGGAACTTCAAACCGGCACTAGGAACAGACTGAGAAACCAGAGTAAAAGTTTCTCCTGCAACCCGTTCCCTTTGTGCTAGATGAACGAACGTCTCTCCACATGCTCAGTTCTGAGAGATAAGTGTGTGTGAAAGCCGTCCTTAACCTAGCTTGTTGGGAACACAAAGTTTCTCTTCAGTTGCAAACTCCACTCCATACATATATATGGGGGGGTACTAGCTCCAAATCTGTTTTACTGTGAAAACTGCAGGAACTTCAAACCGGCACTATGAATCAGACTGAGAAACCAGAGTAAAAGTTTCTCCTGCAACCCGTTCCCTTTGTGATAGATGAACGAAGGTCTCTCCACATGCTCAGTTCTGAGAGATAAGTGTGTTTGAAAGCCGTCCTTCAACTACCTTGTTGGGAACACAAAGTTTCTCTTCAGTTGCCAACTCCACTCCATACATAAATATGGGGAGGTATTAGCTCCAACTCGGTTTTACAGTGAAAACTGCAGGAACTTCAAACCGGCACTAGGAAACAGACTGAGAAACCAGAGTAAAAGTTTCTCCTGCAACCCGTTCCATTTGTGCTAGATGAACGAACGTCTCTCCACATTCTCATTTCTGAGAGATAAGTGTGTGTGAAAGCTGTCCTTCACTTGGCTTGTTGGGAACACAAAGTTTCTCTTCAGTTGCAAACTCCAATCCATACATATATATGGGGAGGTACTAGCCCCAACTCGGTTTTACACTGAAAACTGCAGGAACTTCAATCCAGCACTAGGAAACAGACTGAGAAACAGATGTAAAAGTTTCTCCTGCAAACCGTTCCCTTTGTGCTAGATGAACGAAAGTCTCTCCACATGCTCAGTTCTGAGAGATAAGTGTGTGTGAAAGCCGTCATTCACCTAGCTTGTTGGGAACACAAAGTTTCTCTTCAGTTGCAAACTCCAATCCATACATATATATATGGGGTGGTACTAGCTCCAACTCGGTTTAACAGTGAAAACTGCAGGAACTTCAAACCGGCACTTGGAAACAGACTGAGAAACCAGAGTAAAAGTTTCTCCTGCAACCCGTTCCCTTTGTGCTAGATGAACGAACGTCTCTCCACATGCTCAGTTCTGAGAGAAAAGTGTGTGTGAAAGCCGTCCTTCACCTAGAGTGTTGGGAACACAAAGTTTCTCTTCAGTTGCAAACCCCACTCCAAATATATATATGGGGAGGTACTAGCTCCAACTCGGTTTTACAGTGAAAACTGCAGGAATTTCTAACCGGCACTAGGAAACAGACTGAGAATCCAGAGTAAAAGTTTCTCCTGCAACCCGTTCCCTTTGTGCTAGATGAACGAAAGTCTCTCCACATGCTCAGTGCTGAGAGATAAGTGTGTGTGAAAGCCGTCCTTCACCTAGCTTGTTGGGAACACAAAGTTTCTCTTCAGTTGCAAACTCCACTCCATACATATATATGGGGAGGTACTAGCTCCAACTCGGTTTTACAGTGAAAACTGCAGGAATTTCAAACCGGCACTATGAAACAGACTGAGAAACCAGAGTAAAAGTTCCTCCTGCAACCCGTTCCCTTTGTGCTAGTTGAACGAACGTCTCTCCACATGCTCAGTTCTGAGAGATAAGTGTGTGTGAAAGCCGTCCTTCACCTAGCTTGTTGGGAACACAAAGTTCCTCTTCAGTTGCAAACTCCACTCCATACATATATATGGGGAGGTACTAGCTCCAACTCGGTTTTACACTGAAAACTGCAGGAACTTCAAACTGGCACTAGGAAACAGACTGAGAAACCAGAGTAAAAGTTTCTCCTGCAAACCGTTCCCCTTGTGCTAGATGAACGAACGTCTCTCCACATGCTCAGTGTTGAGAGAAAATTGTGTTTGAAAGCCGTCCTTCACCTAGCTTGTTGAGAACACAAAGTTTCTCTTCAGTTGCAAACTCCACTCCAAACATATATATGGGGAGGTACTAGCTCCAACTCGGTTTTACAGTGAAAACTGCAGGAACTTCAACCCGGCACTAGGAAACAGACTGAGAAACCAGAGTAAACCTTTCTCCTGCAACTCGTTCCCTTTGTGCTACATGAACGATCGTCTCTCCACATGCCCAGTTCTGAGAGATAAGTGTGTGTGAAAGCCGTCCTTCACCTAGATTGTTGGGAACACAAAGTTTCTCTTCAGTTGCAAACTCCACTCCATACATATATATGGGGAGGTACTAGCTCCAACTCTGTTTTACAGTGAAAACTGCAGGAACTTCAAACTGGCACTAGGAAACAGACTGAGAAACCACAGTAAAAGTTTCTCCTGCAACCCGTTCCCCTTGTGCTAGATGAACGAACGTCTCTCTACATGCTCAGTTCTGAGAGATAAGTGTGTGTGAAAGCCGTCCTTCACCTAGCTTGTTGGGAACACAAAGTTTCTCTTAAGTTGCAAACTCCACTCCATACATATATATGGGGAGGTACTAGCTCCAACTCATTTTTACACTGAAAACTGCAGGAAATTCAAACCGGCACTAGGAAACAGACTGAAAAACTAAAGTAAAAGTTTCTCCTACAACCCGTTCCCTTTGTGCTAGATGAACGAACGTCTCTCCACATGCTCAGTGCTGAGAGATAAGTGTGTGTGAAAACCGACCTTCACCTAGCTTGTTGGGAACACAAAGTTTCTCTTCAGTTTCAAACTCCACTCCATACATATATATGGGGAGGTACTAGTTCCAACTCGGTTTTACAGTGAAAACTGCAGGAACTTCAAACCGGCACTAGGAAACAGACTGAGAAACCAGAGTAAAAGTTTCTCCTGCAACCCGTTCCCTTTTTGCTAGATGAACGAACGTCTCTCCACATGCTCAGTTCTGAGAGATAAGTGTGTGTGAAAGCCGTCCTTCACCTATCTTGTTGGGAACACAAAGTTTCTCTTCAGTAGCAAACTCCACTCCATACATATATATGGGGAGGTACTAGCTCCAACTCGGTTTTACACTGAAAACTGCAGGAACTTCAAACCGGCACTAGGAAACAGACTGAGAAACCAGAGTAAATGATTCTCCTGCAACCCGTTCCCTTTGTGCTAGATGAACGAACGTCTCTCCACATGCTCAGTTCTGAGAAATAAGTGTGTTTGAAAGCCTTCCTTCACCTAGCTTGTTGGGAACACAAAGTTTCTCTTCAGTTCCAAACTCCACTCCATACATATATATGGGGAAGTACTAGCTCCAACTCGGTTTTACAGTGAAAACTGCAGGAACTTCAAACCGGCACTAGGAAACAGACTGAGAAACCAGAGTAAAAGTTTCTCCTGCAACCCGTTCCCTTTGTGCTAGATGAACGAACGTCTCTCCACATGCTCAGTTCTGAGAGATAAGTGTGTGTGAAAGCCGTCCTTCACCTAGCTTGTTGGGAACACCAAGTTTCTCTTCAGTTGCAAACTCCACTCCATACATATATATGGGGGGGTACTAGCTCCAACTCTGTTTTACTGTGAAAACTGCAGGAACTTCAAACCGGCACTATGAAACAGACTGAGAAACCAGAGTAAAAGTTTCTCCTGCATCCCGTTCCCTTTGTGATAGATGAACGAAGGTCTCTCCACATGCTCAGTTCTGAGAGTTAAGTGTGTGTGAAAGCCGTCCTTCAACTACCTTGTTGGGAACACAAAGTTTCTCTTCAGTTGCCAACTCCACTCCATACATAAATATGGGGAGGTATTAGCTCCAACTCGGTTTTACAGTGAAAACTGCAGGAACTTCAAACCGGCACTAGGAAACAGACTGAGAAACCAGAGTAAAAGTTTCTCCTGCAACCCGTTCCATTTGTGCTAGATGAACGAACGTCTCTCCACATTCTCATTTCTGAGAGATAAGTGTGTGTGAAAGCTGTCCTTCACTTGGCTTGTTGGGAACACAAAGTTTCTCTTCAGTTGCAAACTCCAATCCATACATATATATGGGGAGGTACTAGCCCCAACTCGGTTTTACACTGAAAACTGCAGGAACTTCAATCCAGCACTAGGAAACAGACTGAGAAACAGATGTAAAAGTTTCTCCTGCAAACCGTTCCCTTTGTGCTAGATGAACGAAAGTCTCTCCACATGCTCAGTTCTGAGAGATAAGTGTGTGTGAAAGCCGTCATTCACCTAGCTTGTTGGGAACACAAAGTTTCTCTTCAGTTGCAAACTCCAATCCATACATATATATATGGGGTGGTACTAGCTCCAACTCGGTTTAACAGTGAAAACTGCAGGAACTTCAAACCGGCACTTGGAAACAGACTGAGAAACCAGAGTAAAAGTTTCTCCTGCAACCCGTTCCCTTTGTGCTAGATGAACGAACGTCTCTCCACATGCTCAGTTCTGAGAGAAAAGTGTGTGTGAAAGCCGTCCTTCACCTAGAGTGTTGGGAACACAAAGTTTCTCTTCAGTTGCAAACCCCACTCCAAATATATATATGGGGAGGTACTAGCTCCAACTCGGTTTTACAGTGAAAACTGCAGGAATTTCTAACCGGCACTAGGAAACAGACTGAGAATCCAGAGTAAAAGTTTCTCCTGCAACCCGTTCCCTTTGTGCTAGATGAACGAAAGTCTCTCCACATGCTCAGTGCTGAGAGATAAGTGTGTGTGAAAGCCGTCCTTCACCTAGCTTGTTGGGAACACAAAGTTTCTCTTCAGTTGCAAACTCCACTCCATACATATATATGGGGAGGTACTAGCTCCAACTCGGTTTTACAGTGAAAACTGCAGGAATTTCAAACCGGCACTATGAAACAGACTGAGAAACCAGAGTAAAAGTTCCTCCTGCAACCCGTTCCCTTTGTGCTAGTTGAACGAACGTCTCTCCACATGCTCAGTTCTGAGAGATAAGTGTGTGTGAAAGCCGTCCTTCACCTAGCTTGTTGGGAACACAAAGTTCCTCTTCAGTTGCAAACTCCACTCCATACATATATATGGGGAGGTACTAGCTCCAACTCGGTTTTACACTGAAAACTGCAGGAACTTCAAACTGGCACTAGGAAACAGACTGAGAAACCAGAGTAAAAGTTTCTCCTGCAAACCGTTCCCCTTGTGCTAGATGAACGAACGTCTCTCCACATGCTCAGTGTTGAGAGAAAATTGTGTTTGAAAGCCGTCCTTCACCTAGCTTGTTGAGAACACAAAGTTTCTCTTCAGTTGCAAACTCCACTCCAAACATATATATGGGGAGGTACTAGCTCCAACTCGGTTTTACAGTGAAAACTGCAGGAACTTCAACCCGGCACTAGGAAACAGACTGAGAAACCAGAGTAAACCTTTCTCCTGCAACTCGTTCCCTTTGTGCTACATGAACGATCGTCTCTCCACATGCCCAGTTCTGAGAGATAAGTGTGTGTGAAAGCCGTCCTTCACCTAGATTGTTGGGAACACAAAGTTTCTCTTCAGTTGCAAACTCCACTCCATACATATATATGGGGAGGTACTAGCTCCAACTCTGTTTTACAGTGAAAACTGCAGGAACTTCAAACTGGCACTAGGAAACAGACTGAGAAACCACAGTAAAAGTTTCTCCTGCAACCCGTTCCCCTTGTGCTAGATGAACGAACGTCTCTCTACATGCTCAGTTCTGAGAGATAAGTGTGTGTGAAAGCCGTCCTTCACCTAGCTTGTTGGGAACACAAAGTTTCTCTTAAGTTGCAAACTCCACTCCATACATATATATGGGGAGGTACTAGCTCCAACTCATTTTTACACTGAAAACTGCAGGAAATTCAAACCGGCACTAGGAAACAGACTGAAAAACTAAAGTAAAAGTTTCTCCTACAACCCGTTCCCTTTGTGCTAGATGAACGAACGTCTCTCCACATGCTCAGTGCTGAGAGATAAGTGTGTGTGAAAACCGACCTTCACCTAGCTTGTTGGGAACACAAAGTTTCTCTTCAGTTTCAAACTCCACTCCATACATATATATGGGGAGGTACTAGTTCCAACTCGGTTTTACAGTGAAAACTGCAGGAACTTCAAACCGGCACTAGGAAACAGACTGAGAAACCAGAGTAAAAGTTTCTCCTGCAACCCGTTCCCTTTTTGCTAGATGAACGAACGTCTCTCCACATGCTCAGTTCTGAGAGATAAGTGTGTGTGAAAGCCGTCCTTCACCTATCTTGTTGGGAACACAAAGTTTCTCTTCAGTAGCAAACTCCACTCCATACATATATATGGGGAGGTACTAGCTCCAACTCGGTTTTACACTGAAAACTGCAGGAACTTCAAACCGGCACTAGGAAACAGACTGAGAAACCAGAGTAAATGTTTCTCCTGCAACCCGTTCCCTTTGTGCTAGATGAACGAACGTCTCTCCACATGCTCAGTTCTGAGAAATAAGTGTGTTTGAAAGCCTTCCTTCACCTAGCTTGTTGGGAACACAAAGTTTCTCTTCAGTTCCAAACTCCACTCCATACATATATATGGGGAAGTACTAGCTCCAACTCGGTTTTACAGTGAAAACTGCAGGAACTTCAAACCGGCACTAGGAAACAGACTGAGAAACCAGAGTAAAAGTTTCTCCTGCAACCCGTTCCCTTTGTGCTAGATGAACGAACGTCTCTCCACATGCTCAGTTCTGAGAGATAAGTGTGTGTGAAAGCCGTCCTTCACCTAGCTTGTTGGGAACACCAAGTTTCTCTTCAGTTGCAAACTCCACTCCATACATATATATGGGGGGGTACTAGCTCCAACTCTGTTTTACTGTGAAAACTGCAGGAACTTCAAACCGGCACTATGAAACAGACTGAGAAACCAGAGTAAAAGTTTCTCCTGCATCCCGTTCCCTTTGTGATAGATGAACGAAGGTCTCTCCACATGCTCAGTTCTGAGAGTTAAGTGTGTGTGAAAGCCGTCCTTCAACTACCTTGTTGGGAACACAAAGTTTCTCTTCAGTTGCCAACTCCACTCCATACATAAATATGGGGAGGTATTAGCTCCAACTCGGTTTTACAGTGAAAACTGCAGGAACTTCAAACCGGCACTAGGAAACAGACTGAGAAACCAGAGTAAAAGTTTCTCCTGCAACCCGTTCCATTTGTGCTAGATGAACGAACGTCTCTCCACATTCTCATTTCTGAGAGATAAGTGTGTGTGAAAGCTGTCCTTCACTTGGCTTGTTGGGAACACAAAGTTTCTCTTCAGTTGCAAACTCCAATCCATACATATATATGGGGAGGTACTAGCCCCAACTCGGTTTTACACTGAAAACTGCAGTAACTTCAATCCAGCACTAGGAAACAGACTGAGAAACAGATGTAAAAGTTTCTCCTACAAACCGTTCCCTTTGTGCTAGATGAACGAAAGTCTCTCCACATGCTCAGTTCTGAGAGATAAGTGTGTGTGAAAGCCGTCATTCACCTAGCTTGTTGGGAACACAAAGTTTCTCTTCAGTTGCAAACTCCAATCCATACATATATATATGGGGTGGTACTAGCTCCAACTCGGTTTAACAGTGAAAACTGCAGGAACTTCAAACCGGCACTTGGAAACAGACTGAGAAACCAGAGTAAAAGTTTCTCCTGCAACCCGTTCCCTTTGTGCTAGATGAACGAACGTCTGTCCACATGCTCAGTGCTGAGAGATAAGTGTGTGTGAAAGCCGTCCTTCACCTAGAGTGTTGGGAACACAAAGTTTCTCTTCAGTTGCAAACCCCACTCCAAATATATATATGGGGAGGTACTAGCTCCAACTCGGTTTTACAGTGAAAACTGCAGGAATTTCTAACCGGCACTAGGAAACAGACTGAGAATCCAGAGTAAAAGTTTCTCCTGCAACCCGTTCCCTTTGTGCTAGATGAACGAAAGTCTCTCCACATGCTCAGTGCTGAGAGATAAGTGTGTGTGAAAGCCGTCCTTCACCTAGCTTGTTGGGAACACAAAGGTTCTCTTCAGTTGCAAACTCCACTCCATACATATATATGGGGAGGTACTAGCTCCAACTCGATTTTACAGTGAAAACTGCAGGAATTTCAAACCGGCACTATGAAACAGACTGAGAAACCAGAGTAAAAGTTCCTCCTGCAACCCGTTCCCTTTGTGCTAGATGAACGAACGTCTCTCCACATGCTCAGTTCTGAGAGATAAGTGTGTGTGAAAGCCGTCCTTCACCTAGCTTGTTGGGAACACAAAGTTCCTCTTCAGTTGCAAACTCCACTCCATACATATATATTGGGAGGTACTAGCTCCAACTCGGTTTTATTGTGAAAACTGCAGGAATTTCAAACGGGCACTATGAAACAGCCTGAGAAACCAGAGTAAAAATTTCACCTGCAACCCGTTCCCTTTGTGCTAGATGAACGAACGACTCTCCACATGCTCAGTTCTGAGAGATAAGTGTGTGTGGAAGCCGTCCTTCACCTAGCTTGTTGGGAACACAAAGTTTCTCTTCAGTTGCTAACCCTACTCTAAATATATATATGGGGAGGTACTAGCTCCAACTCGGTTTTACAGTGAAAACTGCAGGAATTTCAAACCGGCACTAGGAAACAGACTGAGAAACCAGAGTAAAAGTTTCTCCTGCAACCCGTTCCCTTTGTGCTAGATGAACGAACGTCTCTCCACATGTTCAGTGCTGAGAGATAAGTGTGTGTGAAAGCCGTCCTTCACCAAGCTTGTTGGGAACACAAAGTTTCTCTTCAGTTGCAAACTTCACTCCATACATATATATGGGGAGGTACTAGCTCCAACTCGGTTTTACAGTGAAAACTGCAGGAACTTCAAACCGGCACTAGGAAACAGACTGAGAAACCAGAGTAAAAGTTTCTCCTGCAACCCGTTCCATTTGTGCTAGATGAACGAACGTCTCTCCACATTCTCATTTCTGAGTGATAAGTGTGTGTGAAAGCTGTCCTTCACTTGGCTTGTTGGGAACACAAAGTTTCTCTTCAGTTGCAAACTCCAATCCATACATATATATGGGGATGTACTAGCCCCAACTCGGTTTTACACTGAAAACTGCAGGAACTTCCATCCAGCAATAGGAAACAGACTGAGAAACAGATGTAAATGTTTCTCCTGCAAACCGTTCCCTTTGTGCTAGATGAACGAAAGTCTCTCCACATGCTCAGTGCTGAGAGAGAAGTGTGTGTGAAAGCCGTCCTTCACCTAGCTTGTTGGGAACACAAAGTTTCTCTTCAGTTGCAAACTCCACTCCATACATATATATGGGGAGGTACTAGCTCCAACTCGGTTTTACAGTGAAAACTGCAGGAATTTCAAACCGGCACTATGAAACAGACTGAGAAACCAGAGTAAATGTTTCTCCTGCAACCCGTTCCCTTTGTGCTAAATGAATGAACGTCTCTCCACATGCTCAGTGCTGAGAGATAAGTGTGTGTGAAAGCCGTACTTCACCTAGCTTGTTGGGAACACAAAGTTTCTCTTCAGTTGCAAACTCCACTCCATACATATATATTGGGAGGTACTAGCTCCAACTCGGTTTTACATGAAAACTGCAGGAATTTCAAACCGGCACTATGAAACAGACTGAGAAACCAGAGTAAAAGTTTCCCCTGCATTCCGTTCCCTTTGTGCTAGATGAACGAACGTCTCTCCACATGCTCAGTTCTGAGAGATAAATGTGTGTGAAAGCCGTCCTTCACCTAGCTTGTTGGGAACACAAAGTTTCTCTTCAGTTGCAAACTCCACTCCATACATATATATGGGGAGGTACTAGCTCCAACTCGGTTTTATTGTGAAAACTGCAGGAATTTCAAACGGGCACTAGGAAACAGACTGAGAAACCAGAGTAAAAGTTTCTCTTGCAACCCGTTCCCTTTGTGCTAGATGAACGAACGTCTCTCCACATGCTCAATGCTGAGAGATAATTGTGTGTGAAAGCCGTCCTTCACCAAGCTTGTTGGGAACACAAAGTTTCTCTTCAGTTGCAAACTCCACTCCATACATATATATGGGGAGGTACTAGCTCCAACTCGGTTTTACAGTGAAACCTGCAGGAATTTCAAACCGGCACTATGAAACAGACTGAGAAACCAGAGTAAAAGTTTCTCCTGCAACCCGTTCCATTTGTGCTAAATGAACGAACGTCTCTCCACATGCTCAGTTCTGAGAGATAAGTGTGTGTGAAAGCTGTCCTTCACCTAGCTTGTTGGGAACACAAAGTTTCTCTTCAGTTGCAAACTCCACTCCATACATATATATGGGGAGGTACTAGCTCCAACTCGGTTTTACAGTGAAAATTGCAGGAACTTCAAACCGGCACTAGGAAACAGACTGAGAATCCAGAGTAAAAGTTCCTCCTGCAACCCGAACCCTTTGTGCTAGATGAACGAACGTCTCTCCACATGCTCAGTTCTGAGAGATAAGTGTGTGTGAAAGCCTTCCTTCACCTAGCTTGTTGGGAACACAAAGTTTCTCTTCAGTTGCAAACTCCACTCCATAAATATATAAGGGGAGGTACTAGCTCCAACTCGGTTTTACAGTGAAAACTGCAGGAACTTCAAACCGGCACTAGGAAACAGACTGAGAAACCAGAGTAAAAGTTTCTCCTGCAACCCGTTCCCTTTGTGATAGATGAACGAACGTCTCTCCACATGCTCAGTTCTGAGAGATAAGTGTGTGTGAAAGCCGTCCTTCAACTAGCTTGTTGGGAACACAAAGTTTCTCTTCAGTTGCCAACTCCACTCCATACATAAATATGGGGAGGTATTAGCTCCAACTCGGTTTTACAGTGAAAACTGCAGGAACTTCAAACCGGCCCTAGGAAACAGACTGAGAAACCAGAGTAAAAGTTTCTCCTGCATCCCGTTCCATTTGTGCTAGATGAACGAACGTCTCTCCACATTCTCATTTCTGAGAGATAAGTGTGTGTGAAAGCTGTCCTTCACTTGGCTTGTTGGGAACACAAAGTTTCTCTTCAGTTGCAAACTCCAATCCATACATATATATGGGGAGGTACTAGCCCCATCTCGGTTTTACAGTGAAAACTGCAGGAACTTCAATCCAGCACTAGGAAACAGACTGAGAAACAGATGTAAAAGTTTCTCCTGCAAACCGTTCCCTTTGTGCTAGATGAACGAACGTCTCTCCACATGCTCAGTGCTGAGAGATAAGTGTGTGTGAAAGCCGTCCTTCACCTAGCTTGTTGGGAACACAAAGTTTCTCTTCAGTTGCAAACTCTACTCCATACATATATATGGGGAGGTACTAGCTCCAACTCGGTTTTACAGTGAAAACTGCAGGAACTTCAAACCGGCACTAGGAAACAGACTGAGAAACCAGAGTAAAAGTTTCTCCTTCAACCCGTTCCCTTTTTGCTAGATGAACGAACGTCTCTCCACATGCTCAGTTCTGAGAGGTAAGTGTGTGTGAAATCCGTCCTTCACCTAGCTTGTTGGGAACACAAAATTTCTCTTCAGTTGCAAACTGCACTCCAAACATATATATGGGGAGGTACTACTCCAACTCGGTTTTACAGTGAAAACTGCAGGAACTTCAAACCGGCACTAGGAAACAGACTGAGAAACCAGAGTAAACGTTTCACCTGCAACCCGTTCCCTTTGTGCTAGATGAACGAACGTCTCTCCACATGCTCAGTTCTGAGTGATAAGTGTGTGTGAAAGCCGTCCTTCACCTTGCTTGTTGGGAACACAAAGTTTCTCTTCAGTTGCAAACTCCACTCCATACATATATATGGGGAGGTACTAGCTCCAACTCTGTTTTACAGTGAAAACTGCAGGAACTTCAAACCGGCACTAGGAAACAGACTGAGAAACCAGAGTAAAAGTTTCCCCTTCAACCCGTTCCATTTGTGCTAGATGAACGAACGTCTCTCCACATGCTCAGTTCTGAGAGATAAGTGTGTGTGAAAGCCGTCCTTCACCTAGATTGTTGGGAACACAAAGTTTCTCTTCAATTGCAAACCCCACTCCAAACATATATATGGGGAGGTACTAGCTCCAACTCGGTTTTACAGTGAAAACTGCAGGAATTTCTAACCGGCACTAGGAAACAGACTGAGAATCCAGAGTAAAAGTTTCTCCTGCAACCCGTTCCCTTTGTGCTAGATGAACGAAAGTCTCTCCACATGCTCAGTGCTGAGAGATAAGTGTGTGTGAAAGCCGTCCTTCACTTAGCTTGTTGGGAACACAAAATTTCTCTTCAGTTGCAAACTCCACTCCATACATATATATGGGGAGGTACTAGCTCCAACTCGGTTTTACCGTGAAAACTGCAGGAATTTCAAACCGGCACTATGAAACAGACTGAGAAACCAGAGTAAATGTTTCTCCTGCAACCCGTTCCCTTTGTGCTAAATGAATGAACGTCTCTCCACATGCTCAGTGCTGAGAGATAAGTGTGTGTGAAAGCCGTACTTCACCTAGCTTGTTTGGAACACAAAGTTTCTCTTCAGTTGCAAACTCCACTCCATACATATATATGGGGAGGTACTAGCTCCAACTCGGTTTTACAGTGATAACTGCAGGAATTTCAAACCGGCAGTATGAAACAGACTGAGAAACCAGAGTAAAAGTTTCTCCTGCATCCCGTTCCCTTTGTGCTAGATGAACGAACGTCTCTCCACATGCTCAGTTCTGAGAGATAAGTGTGTGTGAAAGCCGTCCTTCACCTAGCTTGTTGGGAACACAAAGTTTCTCTTCAGTTGCAAACTCCACTCCATACATATATATGGGGAGGTACTAGCTCCAACTCGGTTTTATTGTGAAAACTGCAGGAATTTCAAACGGGCACTATGAAACAGACTGAGAAACCAGAGTAAAATTTCTCCTGCAACCCGTTCCCTTTGTGCTAGATGAACGAACGACTCTCCACATGCTCAGTTCTGAGAGATAAGTGTGTGTGAAAGCCGTCCTTCACCTAGCTTGTAGGGAACACAAAGTTTCTCTTCAGTTGCAAACCCTACTCCAAATATATATATGGGGAGGTACTAGCTCCAACTCGGTTTTACATTGAAAACTGCAGGAATTTCAAACCGGCACTAGGGAACAGACTGAGAATCCAGAGTAAAAGTTCCTCCTGCAACCCGTTCCCTTTGTGCTAGATGAACGAACGTCTCTCCACATGCTCAGTTCTGAGAGATAAGTGTGTGTGAAAGCCTTCCTTCACCTAGCTTGTAGGGAACACAAAGTTTCTTTTTAGTTTCAAACTCCTCTCCATACATATATATGGGGAGGTACTAGCTCCAACTCGGTTTTACAGTGAAAACTGAAGGAACTTCAAACCGGCACTAGGAAACAGACTGAGAAACCAGAGTAAAAGTTTCTCCTGCAACACATTCCATTTGTGCTAGATGAACGAACGTCTCTCCACATGCTCAGTTCTGAGAGATAAGTGTGTGTGAAAGCCGACCTTCACCTAGCTTGTTGGGAACACAAATTTTCTCTTCAGTTGCAAACTCCACTCCATACATATACATGGGGTGGTAATAGCTCCAACTCGGTTTTACAGTGAAAACTGTAGGAACTTCCAACCGGCACTAGGAAACAGACTGAGAAACCAGAGTAAAAGTTTCCCCTGCAAACCGTTCCTTTTGTGCTAGATGAACGAACGTCTCTCCACATGCTCAGTTCTGAGAGATACGTGTGTGTGAAAGCTGTCCTTCATTTGGCTTGTTGGGAACACAAAGTTTCTCTTCAGTTGCAAACTCCACTCCATACATATATATGGGGAGGTACTAGCCCCAACACGGTTTTACACTGAAAACTGCAGGAACTTCAATCCAGCACTAGGAGACAGACTGAGAACCAGAAGTAATAGTTTCTCCTGCAACCCGTTCCACTTGTGCTAGATGAACGAACGTCTCTCCACATGCTAAGTGCTGAGAGATAAGTGTGTGTGAAAGCCATCCTTCACCTAGCTTGTTGGGAACACAAATTTTCTCTTCAGTTGCAAACTCTACTCCATACATATATATGGGGAGGTACTAGCTCCAACTCGGTTTTACAGTGAAAACTGCAGGAACTTCAAACCGGCACTAGGAAACAGACTGAGAAACCAGAGTAAAAGTTTCTCCTGCAAACCCTTCCCTTTGTGCTAGATGAACGAACGTCTCTCCACATGCTCAGTGCTGAGAGATAAGTGTGTGTGAAAGCCGTCCTTCACCTATCTTGTTGGGAACACAAAGTTTCTCTTCAGTTGCAAACTCCACTCCATTCATATATATGGGGAGGTACTAGCCCCAACTCGGTTTTACACTGAAAACTGCAGGAACTTCAATCCAGCACTAGGAAACAGACTGAGAAACAGAAGTAAAAGTTTCTCCTGCAACCCGTTCCCTTTGTGCTAGATGAACGAACGTCTCTCCACATGCTCAGTTCTGAGAGATAAGTGTGTGTGAAAGCCGTCCTTCAGCTAGCTTGTTGGGAACACAAAGTTTGTCATCAGTTGCAAACTCCACTCCATACATATATATGGGGAGGTATCAGCTCCAACTCGGTTTTACAGTGAAAACTGCAGGAACTTCAAACCGGCACTAGGAAACAGACTGAGAATCCAGAGTAAAAATTTCTCCTGCAACCCGTTCCATTTGTGCTAGATGAACGAACGTCTCTCCACATGCTCATTTCTGAGAGATAAGTGTGTGTGAAAGCTGTCCTTCATTTGGCTTGTTGGGAACACAAAGTTTCTCTTCAGTTGCAAACTCCACTCCATACATATATATGGGGAGGTATTAGCTCCAACTCGGTTTTACAGTGAAAACTGCAGGAACTTCAAACCGGCACTAGGAAACAGACTGAGAAACCAGAGTAAAAGTTTCTCCTGCAAACCCTTCCGTTTGTGCTAGATGAACGAACGTCTCTCCACATGCTCAGTGCTGAGAGATAAGTGTGTGTGAAAGCCGTCCTTCACCTTGCTTGTTGGGAACACAAAGATTCTCTTCAGTTGCAAACTCCAATGCATACATATATTTGGGGAGGTACTAGCTCCAACACGGTTTTACAGTGAAAACTGCAGGAACTTCAAACCGGCACTAGGAAACAGACTGAGAAACCAGAGTAAAATTTTCTCCTGCAACCCGTTCCCTTTGTGCTAAATGAATGAACGTCTCTCCACATGCTCAGTGCTGAGAGATAAGTGTGTGTGAAAGCCGTACTTCACCCAGCTTGTTGGGAACACAAAGTTTCTCTTCAGATGCAAACTCCACTCCATACATATATATGGGGAGGTACTAGCTCCAACTCGGTTTTACAGTGAAAACTGCAGGAACTTCAAACCGGCACTAGGAAACAGACTGAGAAACCAGAGTAAAAGTTTCTCCTTCAACCCGTTCCCTTTTTGCTAGATGAACGAACGTCTCTCCACATGCTCATTTCTGAGAGATAATTGTGTGTGAAAGCTGTCCTTCATTTGGCTTGTTGGGAACACAAAGTTTCTCTTCAGTTGCAAACTCCACTCCATACATATATATGGGGAGGTACTAGCCCCAACACGGTTTTACACTGAAAACTGCAGGAACTTCAATCCAGCACTAGGAGACATACTGAGAAACAGAAGTAAAAGTTTCTCCTGCAACCCGTTCCACTTGTGCTAGATGAACGAACGTCTCTCCACATGCTAAGTGCTGAGAGATAAGTGTGTGTGAAAGCCATCCTTCACCTAGCTTGTTGGGAACACAAATTTTCTCTTCAGTTGCAAACTCTACTCCATACATATATATGGGGATGTACTAGCTCCAACTCGGTTTTACAGTGAAAACTGCAGGAACTTCAAACCGGCACTAGGAAACAGACTGAGAAACCAGAGTAAAAGTTTCTCCTGCAAATCCCTTCCCTTTGTGCTAGATGAACGAACGTCTCTCCACATGCTCAGTGCTGAGAGATAAGTGTGTGTGAAAGCCGTCCTTCACCTATCTTGTTGGGAACACAAAGTTTCTCTTCAGTTGCAAACTCCACTCCATTCATATATATGGGGAGGTACTAGCCCCAACTCGGTTTTACACTGAAAACTGCAGGAACTTCAATCCAGCACTAGGAAACAGACTGAGAAACAGAAGTAAAAGTTTCTCCTGCAACCCGTTCCCTTTGTGCTAGATGAACGAACGTCTCTGCACATGCTAAGTGCTGAGAGATAAGTGTGTGTGAAAGCCGTCCTTCACCTAGCTTGTTGGGAACACAAATTTTCCCTTCAGTTGCAAACCCTACTCCATAGATATATATGGGGTGGTACTAGCTCCAACTCGGTTTTACAGTGAAAACTGCAGGAACTTCAAACCGGCACTAGGAAACAGACTGAGAAACCAGAGTAAAAGTTTCTCCTGCAACCCATTCCATTTGTGCTAGATGAACGAACGTCTCTCCACATGCTCAGTTCTGAGAGATAAGTGTGTGTGAAAGCCGACCTTCAGCTAGCTTGTTGGGAACACAAAGTTTCTCATCAGTTGCAAACTCCACTCCATACATATATATGGGGAGGTATTAGCTCCAACTCGGTTTTACAGTGAAAACTGCAGGAACTTCAAACCGGCACTAGGAAACAGACTGAGAAACCAGAGTAAAAGTTTCTCCTGCAACCCGTTCCATTTGTGCTAGATGAACGAACTTCTCTCCACATGCTCATTTCTGAGAGATAAGTGTGTGTGAAAGCTGTCCTTCATTTGGCTTGTTGGGAACACAAAGTTTCTCTTCAGTTGCAAACTCCACTCCATACATATATATGGGGAGGTACTAGCCCCAACACGGTTTTACACTGAAAACTGCAGGAACTTCCATCCAGCACTTGGAAACAGACTGAGAAACAGAAGTAAAAGTTTCTCCTGCAACCCGTTCCCTTTGTGCTAGATGAACGAACGTCTCTCCACATGCTAAGTGCTGAGAGATAAGTGTGTGTGAAAGCCATCCTTCACCTAGCTTGTTGGGAACACAAATTTTCTCTTCAGTTGCAAACTCTACTCCATACATATATATGGGGAGGTACTAGCTCCAACTCGGTTTTACAGTGAAAACTGCAGGAACTTCAAACCGGCCCTAGGAAACAGACTGAGAAACCAGAGTAAAAGTTTCTCCTGCAACCCCTTCCCTTTGTGCTAGATGAACGAACGTCTCTCCACATGCTCAGTGCTGAGAGATAAGTGTGTGTGAATGCCGTCCTTCACCTATCTTGTTGGGAACACAAAGTTTCTCTTCAGTTGGAAACTCCACTCCATACATATATATGGGGAGGTACTAGCCCCAACTCGGTTTTACACTGAAAACTGCAGGAACTTCAATCCAGCACTAGGAAACAGACTGAGAAACAGAAGTAAAAGTTTCTCCTGCAACCCGTTCCCTTTGTGCTAGATGAACGAACGTCTCTGCACATGCTAAGTGCTGAGAGATAAGTGTGTGTGAAAGCCGTCCTTCACCTAGCTTGTTGGGAACACAAATTTTCCCTTCAGTTGCAAACTCTACTCCATACATATATATGGGGAGGTACTAGCTCCAACTCGGTATTTCAGTGAAAACTGCAGGAACTTCAAACCGGCACTAGGAAACAGACTGAGAAACCAGAGTAAAAGTTTCTCCTGCAACCACTTCCCTTTGTGCTAGATGAACGAACGTCTCTCCACATGCTCAGTTCTGAGAGATAAGTGTGTGTGAAAGCCGTCCTTCACCGAGATTGTTGGGAACACAAAGTTTCTCTTCAGTTGCAAACTCCACTCCATACATATATACGGGGAGGTACTAGCTCCAACTCGGTTTTACAGTGAAAACTGCAGGAACTTCAAACCGGCACTAGGAAACAGACTGAGAAACCAGAGTAAAATTTTTCCTGCAACCCGTTCCCTTTGTGCTAGATGAAATAATGTCTCTCCACATGCTCAGTGCTGAGAGATAAGTGTGTGTGAAAGCCGTCCTTCACCTAGCTTGTTGGGAACACAAAGTTTCTCTTCAGTTGCAAACTCCACTCCATACATATATAAGGGGAAGTACTAGCTCCAACTCTGTTTTACAGTGAAAACTGCAGGAACTTCTAACCGGCACTAGGAAACAGACTGAGAAACCAGAATAAAAGTTTCTCCTGCAACCCGTTCCCTTTGTGCTAGATGAACGAACGTCTCTCCACATGCTCAGTTCTGAGAAATAAGTGTGTGTGAAAGCCGTCCTTCAGCTAGCTTGTTGGGAACACAAATTTTGTCATCAGTTGCCAACTCCACTCCATACATATATATGGGGAGGTATCAGCTCCAACTCGGTTTTACAGTGAAAACTGCAGGAACTTCAAACCGGCACTAGGAAACAGACTGAGAAACCAGAGTAAAAATTTCTCCTGCAACCCGTTCCATTTGTGTTAGATGAACGAACGTCTCTCCACATGCTCATTTCTGAGAGATAAGTGTGTGTGAAAGCTGTCCTTCACCTAGCTTGTTGGGAACACAAAGTTTCTCTTCAGTTGCAAACTCCACTCCATACATATATATGGGGAGGTATTAGCTCCAACTCGGTTTTACAGTGAAAACTGCAGGAACTTCAAACCGGCACTAGGAAACAGACTGAGAAACCAGAGTAAAAGTTTCTCCTGCAAACCCTTCCGTTTGTGCTAGATGAACGAACGTCTCTCCACATGCTCAGTGTTGAGAGATAAGTGTGTGTGAAAGCCGTCCTTCACCTTGCTTGTTGGGAACACAAAGATTCTCTTCAGTTGCAAACTCCAATCCATACATATATTTGGGGAGGTACTAGCTCCAACACGGTTTTACAGTGAAAACTGCAGGAACTTCAAACCGGCACTAGTAAACAGACTGAGAACCCAGAGTAAAAGTTTCTCCTGCAACCCTTTCCCTTTGTGCTAGATGAACGAACGTCTTTCACATGCTCAGTTCTGAGAGATAACTGTGTGTGAAAGCCGTCCTTCACCTAGCTTGTTGGGAACACAAAGTTTCTCTTCAGTTGCAAACTCCACTCCATACATATATAAGGGGAGGTACTAGCTCCAACACGGTTTTACAGTGAAATCTGCAGGAACTTCATACCGACACTAGGAAACAGACTGAGAACCCAGAATAAAAGTTTCTCCTGCAACCCGTTACTTTGTGCTAGATGAACGAACGTCTCTCCACATGCTCAGTGCTGAGAGATAAGTGTGTGTGAAAGCCGTCCTTCACCTAGCTTGTTGGGAACACAAAGTTTCTCTTCAGTTGCAAACTCCACTCCATACATATATATGGGGAGGTACTAGCTCCAACTCGGTTTTACAGTGAAAACTGCAGGAACTTCAAACCGGCACTAGGAAACACACTGAGAAACCAGAGTAAAAGTTTCTCCTGCAACCCGTTCCCTTTGTGCTAGATGAACGAACGTCTCTCCACATGCTCAGTTCTGAGAAATAAGTGTGTGTGAAAGCCGTCCTTCACCTTGCTTGTTGGGAACACAAAGTTTCTCTTCAGTTGCAAACTCCAATCCATACATATATATGGGGAGGTACTAGCTCCAACTCGGTTTTACAGTGAAAACTGCAGGAATTTCAAACCGGCACTATGAAAAAGACTGAGAAACCAGAGTAAAAGTTTCTCCTGCAACCCGTTCCATTTGTGCTAAATGAACGAACGTCTCTCCACATGCTCAGTTCTGAGAGATAATTGTGTGTGAAAGCTGTCCTTCACCTAGCTTGTTGGGAACACAAAGTTTCTCTTCAGTTGCAAACTCCACTCCATACATATATATGGGGTGGTAATAGCTCCAACTCGGTTTTACAGTGAAAACTGTAGGAACTTCAAACCGGCACAAAGAAACAGACTGAGAAACCAGAGTAAAAGTTTCTCCAGCAACCCGTTCCCTTTGTGCTAGATGAACGAACGTCTCTCCACATGCTCAGTTCTGAGAGATAAGTGTGTGTGAATGCCGTCCTTCACCTAGCTTGTTGGGAACACAAACATTCTCTTCAGTTGCAAACCCCACTCCAAATAAATATATGGGGAGGTACAAGCTCCAAATCGGTTTTACAGTGAAAACTGCAGGAATTTCATACCGGCACTAGGAAACAGACTGAGAAACCAGAGTAAAAGTTTCTCCTGCAACCCGTTCCATTTGTGCTAGATGAACGAACGTCACTCCACATGCTAGGTGCTGAGAGATAAGTGTGTGTGAAGGCGTCCTTCACCTAGCTTGTTGGGAACACAAAGTTTCTCTTCAGTTGCAAACTCCACTCCATACATATATATGGGGAGGTTCTAGCTCCAACTCGGTTTTACAGTGAAAACTGAAGGAATTTCAAACCGGCACTATGAAGCAGAATGAGAAACCAGAGTAAAAGTTTCTCCTGCAACCCGTTCCCTTTGTGCTAAATGAATGAACGTCTCTCCACATGCTCAGTGCTGAGAGATAAGTGTGTGTGAAAGCCGTCCTTCACCTAGCTTGTTGGGAACACAAAGATTCTCTTCAGTTGCAAACTCCACTCCATACATTTATATGGGGAGGTACTAGCTCCAACTCGGTTTTACAGTGAAAACTGCAGGAATTTCAAACCGGCACTATGAAACAGACTGAGAAACCAGAGTAAAAGTTTCTCCTGCAACCCGTTCCCTTTGTGCTAGATGAACGAACGTTTCTCCACATGCTCAGTTCTGAGAGATAAGTGTGTGTGAAAGCCGTCCTTCACCTAGCTTGTTGGGAACACAAAGTTTCTCTTCAGTTGCAAACTCCACTCCATACATATATATGGGGAGGTACTAGCTCCAACTCGGTTTTACAGTGAAATCTGCAGGAATTTCAAACCGGCACTATGAAACAGACTGAGAAACCAGAGTAAAAGTTTTTCCTGCAACCCGTTCCCTTTGTGCTAGATGAACGAACGTCTCTCCACATGCTCAGTTCTGAGAGATAAGTGTGTGTGAAAGCCGTCCTTCACCTAGCTTGTTGGGAACACAAAGTTTCTCTTCAGTTGCAAACCCCAATCCAAATATATATATGGGGAGGTACTAGCTCCAACTCGGTTTTACAGTGAAAACTGCAGGAATTTCAAACCGGCACTAGGAAACAGACTGAGAAACCAGAGTAAAAGTTTCTCCTGCAACCCGTTCCCTTTGTGCTAGATGAACGAACGTCTCTCCACATACTCAGTGCTGAGAGATAAGTGTGTGTGAAAGCCGTCCTTCACCAAGCTTGTTGGGAACACAAAGTTTCTCTTCAGTTGAAAACTCCACTCCATACATATATATGGGGAGGTACTAGCTCCAACTCGGTTTTACAGTGAAAACTGCAGGAATTTCAAACCGGCACTATGAAACAGACTGGGAAACCAGTGTAAAAGTTTCTCCTGCAACTCGTTCCATTTGTGCTAAATGAACGAACGTCTCTCCACATGCTCAGTTCTGAGAGATAAGTGTGTGTGAAAGCTGTCCTTCACCTAGCTTGTTGGGAACACAAAGTTTCTCTTCAGTTTCAAACTCCACTCCATACATATATATGGGGAGGTACAAGCTCCAACTCGGTTTTACAGTGAAAACTGCAGGAACTTCAAACCGGCACTAGGAAACAGACTGAGAAACCAGAGTAAAAGTTCCTCCTGCAACCAGTTCCCACTTTGCTAGATGAACGAACGTCTCTCACATGCTCAGTTCTGAGAGATAAGTGTGTGTGAAAGCCTCCTTCATCTAGCTTGTTGGGAACACAAAGTTTCTCTTCAGTTGCAAACTCCACTCCATACATATATATGGGGAGGTACTAGCCCCAACTCGGTTTTACAGTGAAAACTGCAGGAACTTCAAACCGGCACTAGGAAACAGAATGAGAAACCTGAGTAAAAGTTTCTCCTGCAAACCTTTCCCTTTGTGCTAGATGAACGAACGTCTCTCCAAATGCTCAGTTCTGAGAGATAAGTGTGTGTGAAAGCCGTCCTTCACCTAGCTTGTTGGGAACACAAAGTTTCTCTTCAGTTGCAAACTCCACTCCATACATATATATGGGTTGGTAATAGCTCCAACTCGGTTTTACAGTGAAAACTGCAGGAACTTCAATCCGGCACTAGGAAACAGACTGAGAAACCAGAGTAAAAGTTTCTCCTGCAACCCGTTCCCTTTGTGCTAGATGAACGAACGTCTCTCCACATGCTCATTTCTGAGAGATAAGTGTGTGTGAAAGCCGTCCTTCACCTAGCTTGTTGGGAACACAAAGTTTCTCTTCAGTTGCAAACCCCACTCCAAATATATATATGGGGAGGTACTAGCTCCAAATCGGTTTTACAGTTAAAACTGCAGGAACTACAAACCGGCACTAGGAAACAGACTGAGAAACCAGAGTAAAAGTTTCCCCTGCAACCCGTTCCCTTTTTGATAGATGAACTAACGTCTCTCCACATGCTCAGTTCTGAGAGATAAGTGTGTGTGAAAGCCGTCCTTCACATAGCATGTTGGGAACACAAAGTTTCTCTTCAGTTGCAAACTCCACTCCATACATATATATGGGGAAGTACTAGCTCCAACTCTGTTTTACAGTGAAAACTGTAGGAACTTCAAACCGGCACTAGGAAACAGACTGAGAACCAGAGTAAAAGTTTCTCCTGCAACCCTTTCCCTTTGTGCTAGATGAACGAACGTCTCTCTACATGCTCAGTTCTGAGAGATAAGTGTGTGTGAAAGCCGTCCTTCACCTAGCTTGTTGGGAACACAAAGTTTCTCTTCAGTTGTAAACTCCACTCCATACATATAAATGGGGATGTAATAGCTCCAACTCGGTTTTACTGTGAAAACTTCAGGAACTTCAAACCGGCACTAGGAAACAGACTGAGAAACCAGAGTAAAAGTTTCTCCTGCAAACCGTTCCCTTTGTGCTAGATGAACGAACGTCTCTCCACATGCTCAGTTCTGAGAGATAAGTGTGTGTGAAAGCCGTCCTTCAGCTAGCTTGTTGGGAACACAAAGTTTCTCTTCAGTTGCAAACTCCACTCCATACATATATATGGGGAGGTACTAGCTCCAACTCGGTTTTACAGGGAAAACTGCAAGAACTTCAAACAGGCACTAGGAAACAGACTGAGAAACTAGAGTAAAAGTTTCCTGCAACCCGTTCCATTTGTGCTAGATGAACGAACGTCTCTCCACATGCTCAGTTCTGAGAGATAAGTGTGTGTGAAAGCCGACCTTCAGCTAGCTTGTTGGGAACACAAAGTTTCTCTTCAGTTGCCAACTCCACTCCATACATATATATGGGGAGGTATTAGCTCCAAATCGTTTTTACAGTGAAAACTGCAGGAACTTCAAACCGGCACTAGGAAACAGACTGAGAAACCAGAGTAAAATTTTCTCCTGCAACCCGTTCTCTTTGTGCTAGATGAACGAACGTCTCTCCACATGCTCATTTCTAAGAGATAAGTGTGTGTGAAAGCTGTCCTTCACCTAGCTTGTTGGGAACACAAAGTTTCTCTTCAGTTGCAAACCCCACTCCATACATATATATGGGGAGGTACTAGCCCCAACTCGGTTTTACAGTGAAAACTGCAGGAACTTCAAACCAGCACTAGGAAACAGACTGAGAAACAGAAGTAAAAGTTTCTCCTGCAACCCTTTCCCTTTGTGCTAGATGAACGAACGTCTCTCCACATGCTCAGTGCTGAGAGATAAGTGTGTGTGAAAGCTGTCCTTCACCTAGCTTGTTGGGAACACAAAGTTTCTCTTCAGTTGCAAAACCCACTCCATACATATATATGGGGAGGTACTAGCCCCAACTCGTTTTACACTGAAAACTGCAGGAACTTCAAACCAGCACTAGGAAACAGACTGAGAAACAGAAGTAGAAGTTTCTCCTGCAACCCGTTCACTTTGTGCTAGATGAAGGAACGTCTCTCCACATGCTCAGTTCTGATAGATAAGTGTGTGTGAAAGCTGTCCTTCACCTAGCTTGTTGGGAACACAAAGTTTCTCTTCAGTTGCCAACTCTACTCCATACATATATATGGGAAGGTATTAGCTCCAAATCGTTTTTACAGTGAAAACTGCAGGAACTTCAAACCGGTACTAGGAAACAGACTGAGAAACCAGAGTAATAGTTTCTCCTGCAACCCGTTCCCTTTGTGCTAGATTAACGAACGTCTCTCCACATGCTCTATTCTAAGAGATAAGTGTGTGTGAAAGCTGTCCTTCACCTAGCTTGTTGGGAACACAAAGTTTCTCTTCAGTTGCAAACCCCACTCCATACATATATATGGGGAGGTACTAGCCCCAACTCGGTTTTACACTGAAAACTGCAGGAACTTCAAACAAGCACTAGGAAACAGACTGAGAAACAGAAGTAAAAGTTTCTCCTGCAACCCTTTCCCTTTGTGCTAGATGAACGAACGTCTCTCCACATGCTCAGTGCTGAGAGATAAGTGTGTTTGAAAGCTGTCCTTCACCTAGCTTGTTGGGAACACAAAGTTTCTCTTCAGTTGCAAACCCCACTCCATACATATATATGGGGAGGTACAAGCCCCAACTCGGTTTTACACTGAAAACTGCAGGAACTTCAAACCAGCACTAGGAAACAGACTGAGAAACAGAAGTAGAAGTTTCTCCTGCAACCCTTTCCCTTTGTGCTAGATGAACGAACGTCTCTCCACATGCTCAGTTCTGATAGATAAGTGTGTGTGAAAGCTGTCCTTCAACTAGCATGTTGGGAACACAAATTTTCTCTTCAGTTCCCAACTCCACTCCATACATATATATGGGGAGGTATTAGCTCCAAATCGTTTTTACAGTGAAAACTGCAGGAACTTCAAACCGGCACTAGGAAACAGACTGAGAAACCAGAGTAAAAGTTTCTCCTGCAACCCGTTCCCTTTGTGCTAGATGAACGAACGTCTCTCCACATGCTCATTTCTAAGAGATAAGTGTGTGTGAAAGCTGTCCTTCACCTAGCTTGTTGGGAAAACAAAGTTTCTCTTCAGTTGCAAACCCCACTCCATACATATATATGGGGAGGTACTAGCCCCAACTCGGTTTTACACTGAAAACTGAAGGAACTTCAAACCAGCACTAGGAAACAGACTGAGAAACAGAAGTAAAAGTTTCTGCTGCAACCCGTTCCCTTTGTGCTAGATGAACGAACGTCTCTCCACATGCTCAGTGCTGAGAGATTAGTGTGTGTGAAAGCCGTCCTTCACCTAGCTTGTTGGGAACACAAAGTTTCTCTTCAGTTGCAAACTCTACTCCATACATATATATGGGGAGGTACTAGCTCCAACTCGGTTTTACAGTGAAAACTGCAGGAACTTAAAACCGGCACTAGCAAACAGAGTGAGAAACCAGAGTAATAGTTTCTCCTGCAACCCGTTCCCTTTGTGCTAGATGAACGAACGTCTCTCCACATGCTCAGTGCTGAGGGATAAGTGTGTGTGAAAGCCGTCCTTCACCTAGCTTGTTGGGAACACAAAGTTTCTCTTCAGTTGCAAACTCCACTCCATACATATATTTGGGGAGGTACTAGCTCCAACTCGGTTTTACAGTGAAAACTGCAGGAACTTCAAACCGCCACTAGCAAACAGACTGAGAAACCAGAGTAAACGTTTCTCCTGCAACCCGTTCCCGTTGTGCTAGATGAACGAATGTCTCTCCACATGCTCAGTTCTGAGAGATAAGTGTGTGTGAAAGCCGTCCTTCACCTAGCTGGTTGGGAACACAAAGTTTCTCTTCAGTTGCAAACTCCACTCCAAACATATATATGGGGAGGTGCTACTCCAACTCGGTTTTACAGTGAAAACTGCAGGAACTTCAAACCGGCACTAGGAAACAGACTGAGAAACCAGAGTAAAAGTTTCTCCTGCAACCCGTTCCCTTTGTGCTAGATGAAAGAACGTCTCTCCACATGCTCAGTTCTGAGAGATAAGTGTGTGTGAAAGCCGTCCTTCACCTAGCTTGTTGGGAACACAAAGTTTCTCTTCAGTTGCAAACTCCAATCCATACATATATATATGGGTTGGTACAAGCTCCAACTCGGTTTTACAGTGAAAACTGCAGGGATTTCAAACCGGCACTAGAAAACAGACTGAGAAACCAGAGTATAAGTATCTCC
Organism: Camelus bactrianus; assembly: GCF_048773025.1. Taxonomy (NCBI): domain Eukaryota; kingdom Metazoa; phylum Chordata; class Mammalia; order Artiodactyla; family Camelidae; genus Camelus; species Camelus bactrianus. Next base: position 5,500,973 of record NC_133566.1, read on the forward strand.
TGCAACCCGTTCCCTTTGTGCTAGATGAACGAACGTCTCTCCTCATGCTCAGTTCTGAGAGATAATTGTGTGTGAAAGCCTTCCTTCACCTAGCTTGTTGGGAACACAAAGTTTCTCTTCAGTTGCAAACTCCACTCCATAAATATATATGGGGAGGTACTAGCTCCAACTCGGTTTTACAGTGAAAACTGCAGGAATTTCAAACCAGCACTAGGAAACAGACTGAGAAACCAGAGTAAAAGTTTCTCCTGCAACCCGTTTCTTTGTGCTAGATGAACGAACGTCTCTCCACATGCTCAGTGCTGAGAGATAATTGTGTGTGAAAGCCGTCCTTCACCTAGCTTGTTGGGAACACAAAGCTTCTCTTCAGTTGCAAACTCCACTCCATAAATATATATGGGGAGGTACTAGCTCCAACTCGGTTTTACAGTGAAAACTGCAGGAACTTCAAACCGGCACTAGGAAACAGACTGAGAAACCAAAGTAAAAGTTTCTCCTGCAACCCGTTCCCTTTGTGCTAAATGAACGAACGTCTCTCCACATGCTCAGTTCTGAGAGATAAGTGTGTGTGAAAGCTGTACTTCACCTAGCTTGTTGGGAACACAAAGTTTCTCTTCAGTTGCAAACTCCACTCCATACATATATATGGGGAGGTACAAGCTCCAACTCGGTTTTACAGTGAAAACTGCAGGAACTTCAAACCGGCACTAGGAAACAGACTGAGAAACCAGAGTAAAAGTTCCTCCTTCAACCCGTTCCCTTTGTGCTAGATGAACGAACGTCTCTCCACATGCTCAGTTCTGAGAGATAAGTGTGTGTGAAAGCCGTCCTTCACCTAGCTTGTTGGGAACACAAAGTTTCTCTTCAGTTGCAAACTCCACTCCATATATATATATGGGGAGGTACTAGCTCCAACTCGGTTTTACAGTGAAAACTGCAGGAACTTCAAACCGGCACTAGGAAACAGACTGAGAAACCAGAGTAAAAGTTTCTCCTGCAACCCGTTCCCTTTTTGCTAGATGAACAAACGTCTCTCCACATGCTCAGTTCTGAGAGATAAGTGTGTGTGAAAGCCGTCCTTCATCTAGCTTGTTTGGAACACAAAGTTTCTCTTCAGTTGCAAACTCCACTCCATACATATATATGGGGAGGTACTAGCTCCAACTCGGTTTTACAGTGAAAACTGCAGGAACTTCCAACCGGCACTAGGAAACAGACTGAGAAACCAGAGTAAAAGTTTCTCCTGCAACCCGTTCCCTTTGTGCTAGATGAACGAACGTCTCTCCACATGCTCAGTTCTGAGAGATAAGTGTGTGTGAAAGCTGTCCTTCACCTAGCTTGTTGGGAACACAAAGTTTCTCTTCAGTTGCAAACTCCACTCCATACATATATATGGGGAGGTACTAGCTCCAACTCGGTTTTACAGTGAAAACTGCAGGAACTTCAAACCGGCACTAGGAAACAGACTGAGAAACCAGAGTAAAAGTTTCTCCTGCAACCCGTTCCCTTTGTGCTAGATGAACGAACGTCTCTCCACATGCTCAGTTCTGAGAGATAAGTGTGTGTGAAAGCCGTCCTTCACCTAGCTTTTTGGGAACACAAAGTTTCTCTTCAGTTGCAAACTCCACTCCATACATATATATGGGGAGGTATTAGCTCCAAATCGGTTTTACAGTGAAAACTGCAGGAACTTCAAACCGGCACTAGGAAACAGACTGAGAAACCAGAGTAAAAGTTTCTCCTGCAACCGGTTCCCTTTGTGCTAGATGAACGAACGTCTCTCCACATGCTCATTTCCGAGAGATAAGTGTGTGTGAAAGCTGTCCTTCACCTAGCTTGTTGGGAACACAAAGTTTCTCTTCAGTTGCAAACTCCACTCCATACATATATTTGGGGAGGGACTAGCTCCAACTCGGTTTTACAGTGAAAACTGCAGGAACTTCAAACCGCCACTAGGAAACAGACTGAGAAACCAGAGTAAACGTTTCTCCTGCAACCCGTTCACTTTGTGCTAGATGAACGAACGTCTCTCCACATGCTCAGTTCTGAGATATAAGTGTGTGTGAAAGCCGTCCTTCACCTAGCTGGTTGGGAACACAAAGTTTCTCTTCAGTTGCAAACTCCACTCCAAACATATATATGGGGAGTTAATACTCCAACTCGGTTTTACAGTGAAAACTGCAGGAACTTCAAACCGGCACTAGGAAACAGACTGAGAAACCAGAGTAAAAGTTTCTCCTGCAACCCGTTCCCTTTGTGCTAGATGAAAGAACGTCTCTCCACATGCTCAGTTTTGAGAGATAAGTGTGTGTGAAAGCCGTCCTTCACCTAGCTTGTTGGGAACACAAAGTTTCTCTTCAGTTGCAAACTCCAATCCATACATATATATATGGGTTGGTACAAGCTCCAACTCGGTTTTACAGTGAAAACTGCAGGAACTTCAAACCGGCACAAAAAACAGACTGAGAAACCAGAGTATAAGTATCTCCTGCAACCCGTTTCCTTTGTGCTAGATGAACGAACGTCTCTCCACATGCTCAGTTCTGAGAGATAAGTGTGTGTGAAAGCCTTCCTTCACCCAGCTTGTTGGGAACACAAAGTTTCTCTTCAGTTGCAAACTCCACTCCATACATATATATGGGGAGGTACTAGCTCCAACTCGGTTTTACAGTGAAAACTGCAGGAACTTCAAACCGGCACTAGGAAACAGACTGAGAAACCAGAGTAAAAGTTTCTCCTGCAACCCGTTCCCTTTGTGCTAAATGAACGAACGTCTCTCCACATGCTCAGTTCTGAGAGATAATTGTGTGTGAAAGCCGTCCTTCAATTATCTTGTTGGGAAAACAAAGTTTCTCTTCAGTTGCAAACTCCACTCCATATAAATATATGGGGAGGTACTAGCTCCAACTCGGTTTTACAGTGAAAACTGCAGGAACTTCAAACCGGCACTAGGAAACAGACTGAGAAACCAGAGTAAAAGTTTCTCCTGCAACCCGTTCCCTTTGTGCTAGATGAACGAACGTCTCTCCACATGCTCAGTTCTGACAGATAAGTGTGTGTGAAAGCCGTCCTTCACCTAGCTTGTTGGGAACACAAAGTTTCTCTTCAGTTGCAAACTCCACTCCATACATATATATGGGGGGGTACTAGCTCCAACTCTGTTTTACAGTGAAAACTGCAGGAACTTCAAACTGGCACTAGGAAACAGACTGAGAAACCAGAGTAAAAGTTTCTCCTGCAACCCGTTCCCTTTGTGCTAGATGAACGAACGTCTCTCCACATGCTCAGTTCTGAGAGATAAGTGTGTGTGAAAGCCGTCCTTCACCTAGCTTGTTGGGAACACAAAGTTTCTCTTCTGTTGCCAACTACACTCCATACATATATATGGGGATGTACTAGCTCCAACTCGGTTTTACAGTGAAAACTGCAGGAACTTCAAACCGGCACTAGGAAACAGACTGAGAAACCAGAGTAAAAGTTTCTCCTGAAACCCGTTCCCTTTGTGCTAGATGAACGAACGTCTCTCCACATGCTCAGTTCTGAGAGATAAGTGTGTGTGAAAGCCGTCCTTCACCTAGCTTGTTGGGAACACAAAGTTTCTCTTCAGTTGCAAACTCCACTCCATACATATATATGGGGAGGTACTAGCTCCAACTCGGTTTTACAGTGAAAACTGCAGGAACTTCAAACCGGCACTAGGAAACAGACTGAGAAACCAGAGTAAAAGTTTCTCCTGCAACCCGTTCCATTTGTGCTAGATGAACGAACGTCTCTCCACATGCTCAGTTCTGAGAGATAAGTGTGTGTGAAAGCCGTCCTTCACCTAGCTTGTTGGGAACACAAAGTTTCTCTTCAGTTGCAAACTCCAATCCATACATATATATATGGGTTGGTACAAGCTCCAACTCGGTTTTACAGTGAAAACTGCAGGAACTTCAAACCGGCACTAGAAAACAGACTGAGAAACCAGAGTATAAGTATCTCCTGCAACCCGTTTCCTTTGTGCTAGATGAACGAACGTCTCTCCACATGCTCAGTTCTGAGAGATAAGTGTGTGTGAAAGCCTTCCTTCACCCAGCTTGTTGGGAACACAAAGTTTCTCTTCAGTTGCAAACTCCACTCCTTACATATATATGGGGAGGTACTAGCTCCAACTCGGTTTAACAGTGAAAACTGCAGGAACTTCAAACCGGCACTAGGAAACAGACTGAGAAACCAGAGTAAAAGTTTCTCCTGCAACCCGTTCCCTTTGTGCTAAATGAACGAACGTCTCTCCACATGCTCAGTTCTGAGAGATAATTGTGTGTGAAAGCCGTCCTTCACCTATCTTGTTGGGAACACAAAGTTTCTCTTCAGTTGCAAACTCCACTCCATATATATATATGGGGAGGTACTAGCTCCAACTCGGTTTTACAGTGAAAACTGCAGGAACTTCAAACCGGCACTAGGAAACAGACTGAGAAACCAGAGTAAAAGTTTCTCCTGCAACCCGTTCCCTTTGTGCTAGATGAACGAACGTCTCTCCACATGCTCAGTTCTGACAGATAAGTGTGTGTGAAAGCCGTCCTTCACCTAGCTTGTTGGGAACACAAAGTTTCTCTTCAGTTGCAAACTCCACTCCATACATATATATGGGGAGGTACTAGCTCCAACTCTGTTTTACAGTGAAAACTGCAGGAACTTCAAACCGGCACTAGGAAACAGACTGAGAAACCAGAGTAAAAGTTTCTCCTGCAACCCGTTCCCTTTGTGCTAGATGAACGAACGTCTCTCCACATGCTAAGTTCTGAGAGATAAGTGTGTGTGAAAGCCGTCCTTCACCTAGCTTGTTGGGAACACAAAGTTTCTCTTCAGTTGCAAACTCCACTCCATACATATGTATGGGGATGTACTAGCTCCAAATCTGTTTTACAGTGAAAACTGCAGGAACTTCAAACCGGCACTAGGAAACAGACTGAGAAACCAGAGTAAAAGTTTCTCCTGCAACCCGTTCCCTTTGTGCTAGATGAACGAACGTCTCTCCACATGCTCAGTTCTGAGAGATAAGTGTGTGTGAAAGTCGTCCTTCACCTAGCTTGTTGGGAACACAAAGTTTCTCTTCAGTTGCAAACTCCACTCCATACATATATATGGGGAGGTAATAGCTCCAACACGGTTTTACAGTGAAAACTGCAGGAACTTCAAACCGGCACTAGGAAACAGACTGAGAATCCAGAGTAAAAGTTTCCCCTGCAACCGGTTCCCTTTGTGCTAGATGAACGAACGTCTCTCCACATGCTCATTTCTGAGAGTTATGTGTGTGTGAAAGCTGTCCTTCTCCTAGCTTGTTGGGAACACAAAGTTTCTATTCAGTTGCAAACCCCATTCCATACATATATATGGGGAGGTTCTAGCCCCAACTAGGTTTTACACTGAAAACTGCAGGAACTTCAAACCAGCACTAGGAAACAGACTGAGAAACAGAAGTAAAAATTTCTCCTGCAACCCGTTCCCTTTGTGATAGATGAACGAACGTCTCTCCACATGCTCAGTGCTGAGAGATAAGTGTGTGTGAAAGCCGTCCTTCACCTACCTTGTTGGGAACACAAAGTTTCTCTTCAGTTGCAAACTCTACTCCATACATATATATGGGGAGGTACTAGCTCCAACTCGGTTTTACAGTGAAAACTGCAGGAACTTCAAACAGGCACTAGGAAACAGACTGAGAAACCAGAGTAATAGTTTCTCCTGCAACCCGTTCCCTTTGTGCTAGATGAACGAACGTCTCTCCACATGCTCAGTGCTGAGAGATAAGTGTGTGTGAAAGCCGTCCTTCACCTAGCTTGTTGGGAACACAAAGTTTCTCTTCAGTTGCAAACTCCAATCCATACATATATATATGGGTTGGTACAAGCTCAAACTCGGTTTTACAGTGAAAAATGCAGGAACTTCAAACCGGCACTAGGAAACAGACTGAGAAACCAGAGTATAAGTATCTCCTGCAAACCGTTTCCTTTGTGCTAGATGAACGAACTTCTCTCCACATGCTCAGTTCTGAGAGATAAGTGTGTGTGAAAGCCTTCCTTCACCTAGCTTGTTGGGAACACAAAGTTTCTCTTCAGTTGCAAACTCCACTCCATACATATATATGGGGAGGTTAGCTCCAACTCGGTTTTACAGTGAAAACTGCAGGAACTTCAAAACGGCACTAGGAAAAAGACTGAGAAATCAGAGTAAAAGTTTCTCCTGCAACCCGTTCCCTTTGGCTAGATGAACGAACGTCTCTCCACATGCTCAGTTCTGAGAGATAAGTGTGTGTGAAAGCCGTCCTTCACCTAGCTTGTTGGGAACACAAAGTGTCTCTTCAATTGCAAACTCCACTCCATACATATATATGGGGAGTACTAGCTCCATCTCGGTTTTACTGTGAAAACTGCAGGAACTTCAAACCGGCCCTAGGAAACAGACTGAGGAACCAGAGAAATAGTTTCTCCTGCAACCCGTTCCCTTTCTGCTAGATGAACGAACGTCTCTCCACATGCTCAGTTCTGAGAGATAAGTGTGTGTGAAAGCCGTCCTTCAACTAGCTTGTTGGGAACACAAAGTTTATCTCCAGTTGCAAACTCCACTCCATACATATATATGGGGAGGTACTAGTTCCAAGTCTGTTTTACAGTGAAAACTGCAGGAACTTCAAACCGGCACTAGGAAACAGACTGAGAAACCAGAGTAAATGTTTCTCCTGCAACCCGTTCCCTTTGTGCTAGATGAACGAACGTCTCTCCACATGCTCAGTTCTGAGAGATAAGTGTGTTTGAAAGCCGTCCACACCTAGCTTGTTGGGAACACAAAGTTTCTCTTCAGTTGCAAACTCCACTCCATACATATATAAGGGGAGGTACTAGCTCCAACTCGGTTTAACAGTGAAAACTGCAGGAACTTCAAACCGGCACTAGGAAACAGACTGAGAAACCAGAGTACAAGTTTCTCCTGCAACCCGTTCCCTTTGTGCTAAATGAACGAACGTGTCTCCACATGCTCAGTTCTGAGAGATAAGTGTGTGTGAAAGCCGTCCTTCACCTAGCTTTTTGGGAACACAAAGTTTCTCTTCAGTTGCAAACTCCACTCCATACATATATATGGGGAGGTACTAGCTCCAACTCGGTTTTACAGTGAAAACTGCAGGAACTTCAAACCGGCACTAGGAAACAGACTGAGAAACCAGATAAATGTTTCTCCTGAAACCCGTTCCCTTTGTGCTAGATGAACGAACGTCTCTCCACATGCTCATTTCTGAGAGTTATGTGTGTGTGAAAGCTGTCCTTCTCCTAGCTTGTTGGGAACACAAAGTTTCTATTCAGTTGCAAACCCCATTCCATACATATATATGGGGAGGTTCTAGCCCCAACTAGGTTTTACACTGAAAACTGCAGGAACTTCAAACCAGCACTAGGAAACAGACTGAGAAACAGAAGTAAAAATTTCTCCTGCAACCCGTTCCCTTTGTGATAGATGAACGAACGTCTCTCCACATGCTCAGTGCTGAGAGATAAGTGTGTGTGAAAGCCGTCCTTCACCTACCTTGTTGGGAACACAAAGTTTCTCTTCAGTTGCAAACTCTACTCCATACATATATATGGGGAGGTACTAGCTCCAACTCGGTTTTACAGTGAAAACTGCAGGAACTTCAAACAGGCACTAGGAAACAGACTGAGAAACCAGAGTAATAGTTTCTCCTGCAACCCGTTCCCTTTGTGCTAGATGAACGAACGTCTCTCCACATGCTCAGTGCTGAGAGATAAGTGTGTGTGAAAGCCGTCCTTCACCTACCTTGTTGGGAACACAAAGTTTCTCTTCAGTTGCAAACTCCAATCCATACATATATATATGGGTTGGTACAAGCTCAAACTCGGTTTTACAGTGAAAAATGCAGGAACTTCAAACCGGCACTAGGAAACAGACTGAGAAACCAGAGTATAAGTATCTCCTGCAAACCGTTTCCTTTGTGCTAGATGAACGAACTTCTCTCCACATGCTCAGTTCTGAGAGATAAGTGTGTGTGAAAGCCTTCCTTCACCTAGCTTGTTGGGAACACAAAGTTTCTATTCAGTTGCAAACTCCACTCCATACATATATATGGGGAGGTTAGCTCCAACTCGGTTTTACAGTGAAAACTGCAGGAACTTCAAAACGGCACTAGGAAAAAGACTGAGAAATCAGAGTAAAAGTTTCTCCTGCAACCCGTTCCCTTTGGCTAGATGAACGAACGTCTCTCCACATGCTCAGTTCTGAGAGATAAGTGTGTGTGAAAGCCGTCCTTCACCTAGCTTGTTGGGAACACAAAGTGTCTCTTCAATTGCAAACTCCACTCCATACATATATATGGGGAGTACTAGCTCCATCTCGGTTTTACTGTGAAAACTGCAGGAACTTCAAACCGGCCCTAGGAAACAGACTGAGGAACCAGAGAAATAGTTTCTCCTGCAACCCGTTCCCTTTCTGCTAGATGAACGAACGTCTCTCCACATGCTCAGTTCTGAGAGATAAGTGTGTGTGAAAGCCGTCCTTCACCTAGCTTGTTGGGAACACAAAGTTTATCTCCAGTTGCAAACTCCACTCCATACATATATATGGGGAGGTACTAGTTCCAACTCTGTTTTACAGTGAAAACTGCAGGAACTTCAAACCGGCACTAGGAAACAGACTGAGAAACCAGAGTAAATGTTTCTCCTGCAACCCGTTCCCTTTGTGCTAGATGAACGAACGTCTCTCCACATGCTCAGTTCTGAGAGATAAGTGTGTTTGAAAGCCGTCCACACCTAGCTTGTTGGGAACACAAAGTTTCTCTTCAGTTGCAAACTCCACTCCATACATATATAAGGGGAGGTACTAGCTCCAACTCGGTTTAACAGTGAAAACTGCAGGAACTTCAAACCGGCACTAGGAAACAGACTGAGAAACCAGAGTACAAGTTTCTCCTGCAACCCGTTCCCTTTGTGCTAAATGAACGAACGTGTCTCCACATGCTCAGTTCTGAGAGATAAGTGTGTGTGAAAGCCGTCCTTCACCTAGCTTTTTGGGAACACAAAGTTTCTCTTCAGTTGCAAACTCCACTCCATACATATATATGGGGAGGTACTAGCTCCAACTCGGTTTTACAGTGAAAACTGCAGGAACTTCAAACCGGCACTAGGAAACAGACTGAGAAACCAGATAAATGTTTCTCCTGAAACCCGTTCCCTTTGTGCTAGATGAACGAACGTCTCTCCACATGCTCAGTTCTGAGAGATATGTGTGTGTGAAAGCCGTCCTTCACCGAGCTTGTTGGGAACACAAAGTTTCTCTTCAGTTGCCAACTCCACTCCATACATATATATGGGGAGGTACTAGCTCCAAATCTGTTTTACTGTGAAAACTGCAGGAACTTCAAACCGGCACTAGGAAACAGACTGAGAAACCAGAGTAAAAGTTTCTCCTGCAACCCGTTCCCTTTGTGCTAGATGAACGAACGTCTCTCCACATGCTCAGTGCTGAGAGATATGTGTGTGTTAAAGCCGTCCTTCACCAAGCTTGTTGGGAACACAAAGTTTCTCTTCAGTTGCAAATTCCACTCCATACATATATATGGGGAGGTACTAGCTCCAAATCTGTTTTACTGTGAAAACTGCAGGAACTTCAAACAGGCACTAGGAAACAGACTGAGAAACCAGAGTAAAAGTTTCTCCTGCAACCCTTTCCCTTTGTGCTAGATGAACGAACGTCTCTCCACATGCTCAGTTCTGAGAGATAAGTGTGTGTGAAAGCCGTCCTTCACCTAGCTTGTTGGGAACACAAAGTTTCTATTCAGTTGCAAACTCCACTCCATACATATATATGGGGATGTACTAGCTCCAACTCGGTTTTACAGTGAAAACTGCAGGAACTTCAAACCGGCACTAGGAAACAGACTGAGAAACCAGAGTAAAAGTTTCTCCTGCAAACCGTTCCCTTTGTGCTAGATGAACGAAAGTCTCTCCACATGCTCAGTTCTGAGGGATATGTGTGTGTGAAAGCCGTCCTTCACCTAGCTTGTTGGGAACACAAAGTTTCTCTTCAGTTGCAAACTCCACTCCATACATATATATGGGGAGGTACTAGCTCCAACTCGGTTTTACAGTGAAAACTGTAGGAACTTCAAACCGGCACTAGGAAACAGACTGAGAAACCAGAGTAAAAGTTTCTCCTGCAACCCGCTCCCTTTTTGCTAGTTGAACGAACGTCTCTCCACATGCTAAGTTCTGAGAGATAAGTGTGTGTGTAAGCCGTCCTTCACCTAGCTTGTTGGGAACACAAAGTTTCTCTTCAGTTGCAAACTCCACTCCATACATATATATGGGGAGGTAATAGCTCCAACTCGGTTTTACAGTGAAAACTGCAGGAACATCAAACCGGCACTAGGAAACAGACTGAGAAACCAGAGTACAAGTTTCTCCTGCAACCCGTTCCCTATGGGCTAGTTGAACGAACGTCTCTCCACATGTTCAGTTCTGAGAGATAAGTGTGTATGAAAGCCGTCCTTCACCTAGCTTGTTGGGAACACAAAGTTTCTCTTCAGTTGCAAACTCCACTCCATACATATATATGGGGATGTATTAGCTCCAACTGTGTTTTACAGTGAAAACTGCAGGAACTTCAAACCGGCACTAGGAAACAGACTGAGAAACCGGAGTAAAAGTTCCCCCTGCAAACCGTTCCCTTTGTGCTAGATGAACGAACGTCTCTCCACATGCTCAGTGTTGAGAGATAAGTGTGTGTGAAAGCCGTCCTTCACCTAGCTTGTTGGGAACACAAAGTTTCTCTTCAGTTGCAAACTCCAATCCATACATATATATGGGGAAGTAGTAGCTCCAACTCTGTTTTACACTGAAAACTGCAGGAACTTCAAACCGGCACTAGGAAACAGACTGAGAAACAAGAGTAAAAGTTTCCCCTGCAACCCGTTCCCTTTGTGCTAGATGAACGAACGTCTCTCCACATGCTCAGTTCTGAGAGATAAGTGTGTGTGAAAGCCGTCCTTCAACTAGCTTGTTGGGAACACAAAGTTTCTCTTCAGTTGCAAACTCCACTCCATACATATATAAGGGGAGGTACTAGCTCCAAATCGGTTTTACTGTGAAAAATGCAGGAACTTCAAACCGGCACTAGGAAACAGACTGAGAAACCAGAGAAAAAGTTTCTCCTGCAACCGGTTCCCTTTGTGCTAGATGAACGAACGTCTCTCCACATGCTCAGTTCTGAGAGATAAGTGTGTGTGAAAGCCGTCCTTCAGCTAGCTTGTTGGGAACACAAAGTTTCTCTTCAGTTGCCAACTACACTCCATACATATATATGGGGAGGTATTAGCTCCAACTCTGTTTTACAGTGAAAACTGCAGGAACTTCAAACCGGCACTAGGAAACAGACTGAGAAACCAGAGTTAAAGTTTCTCCTTCAACCCGTTCCCTTTGTGCTAGATGAACGAACTTCTCTCCACATGCTCAGTTCTGAGAGATAATTGTGTGTGAAAGCCGTCCTTCACCTATCTTTTTGGGAACACAAAGTTTCTCTTCAGTTGCAAACTCCACTCCATATATATATATGGGGAGGTACTAGCTCCAACTCGGTTTTACAGTGAAAACTGCAGGAAATTCAAACCGGCACTAGGAAACAGACTGAGAAACCAGAGTAAAAGTTTCTCCTGCAACCCGTTCCCTTTGTGCTAGATGAACGAACGTCTCTCCACATGCTCAGTTCTGACAGATAAGTGTGTGTGAAAGCCGTCCTTCACCTAGCTTGTTGGGAACACAAAGTTTCTCTTCAGTTGCAAACTCCACTCCATACATATATATGGGGAGGTACTAGCTCCAACTCTGTTTTACAGTGAAAACTGCAGGAACTTCAAACCGGCACTAGGAAACAGAATGAGAAACCAGAGTAAAAGTTTCTCCTGCAACCCGTTCCCTTTGTGCTAGATGAACGAACGTCTCTCCACATGCTCAGTTCTGAGAGATAAGTGTGTGTGAAAGCCGTCCTTCACCTATCATGTTGGGAACACAAAGTTTCTCTTCAGTTGCAAACTCCACTCCATATATATATATGGGGAGGTACTAGCTCCAACTCGGTTTTACAGTGAAAACTGCAGGAACTTCAAACCGGCACTAGGAAACAGACTGAGAAACCAGAGTAAAGTTTCTCCTGCAACCCGTTCCCTTTGTGCTATATGAACGAACGTCTCTCCACATGCTCAGTTCTGAGAGATAAGTGTGTGTGAAAGCCGTCCTTCACCTAGCTTGTTGGGAACACAAAGTTTCTCTTCAGTTGCAAACTCCACTCCATACATATATATGGGGAGGTACTAGCTCCATCTCTGTTTTACAGTGAAAACTGCAGGAACTTCAAACCGGCACTAGGAAACAGACTGAGAAACCAGAGTACAAGTTTCTCCTGCAACCCGTTCCCTTTGTGCTAGATGAACGAACGTCTCTCCACATGCTCAGTTCTGAGAGATAAGTGTGTGTGAAAGCCGTCCTTCACCTAGCTTGTTGGGAACACAAAGTTTCTCTTCAGTTGCAAACTCCACTCCATACATATATATGGGGAGGTATTAGCTCCAAATCGGTTTTACAGTGAAAACTGCAGGAACTTCAAACCGGCACTAGGAAACAGACTGAGAAACCAGAGTAAAAGTTTCTCCTGCAACCGGTTCCCTTTGTGCTAGATGAACGAACGTCTCTCCACATGCTCATTTCTGAGAGATATGTGTGTGTGAAAGCTGTCCTTCACCTAGCTTGTTGGGAACACAAAGTTTCTATTCAGTTGCAAACCCCACTCCATACATATATATGGGGAGGTTCTAGCCCCAACTAGGTTTTACACTGAAAACTGCAGGAACTTCAAACCAGCACTAGGAAACAGACTGAGAAACAGAAGTAAAAATTTCTCCTGCAACCCGTTCCCTTTGTGCTAGATGAACGAACGTCTCTCCACATGCTCAGTGCTGAGAGATAAGTGTGTGTGAAAGCCGTCCTTCACCTACCTTGTTGGGAACACAAAGTTTCTCTTCAGTTGCAAACTCTACTCCATACATATATATGGGGAGGTACTAGCTCCAACTCGGTTTTACAGTGAAAACTGCAGGAACTTCAAACCGGCACTAGGAAACAGACTGAGAACCAGAGTAATAGTTTCTACTGCAACCCGTTCCCTTTGTGCTAGATGAACGAACGTCTCTCCACATGCTCAGTGCTGAGAGATAAGTGTGTGTGAAAGCCGTCCTTCACCTACCTTGTTGGGAACACAAAGTTTCTCTTCAGTTGCAAACTCCAATCCATACATATATATATGGGTTGGTACAAGCTCAAACTCGGTTTTACAGTGAAAACTGCAGGAACTTAAAACCGGCACTAGGAAACAGACTGAGAAACCCGAGTATAAGTATCTCCTGCAACCCGTTTCCTTTGTGCTAGATGAACGAACGTCTCACCACATGCTCTGTTCTGAGAGATAAGTGTGTGTGAAAGCCGTCCTTCACCGAGCTTGTTGGGAACACAAAGTTTCTCTTCAGTTGCAAACTCCACTCCATACATATATATGGGGAGGTACTAGCTCCAAATCTGTTTTACTGTGAAAACTGCAGGAACTTCAAACCGGCACAAGGAAACAGACTGAGAAACTAGAGTAAAAGTTTCTCCTGCAACCCGTTCCCTTTCTGCTAGATGAACGAACGTCTCTCAACATGCTCAGTGCTGAGAGATAAGTGTGTGTGAAAGCCGTCCTTCACCTAGCTTGTTGGGAACACAAAGTTTCTCTTCATTTGCAAACACCACTCCATACGTATAAATGGGCAGGTACTAGCTCTAACTCGGTTTTACAGTGAAAACTGCAGGAACTTCAAACCGGCACTCGGAAACAGAGAGAGAAACCAGAGTAAAAGTTTCTCCTGCAAACCGTTCCCTTTGTGCTAGATGAACGAAAGTCTCTCCACATGCTCAGTTCTGAGGGATAATTGTGTGTGAAAGCCGTTCTTCACCTAGCTTGTTGGGAACACAAAGTTTCTCTTCAGTTGCAAACTCCACTCCATACATATATATGGGGAGGTACTAGCTCCAACTCGGTTTTACAGTGAAAACTGCAGGAACTTCAAACCGGCACTAGGAAACAGACTGAGAAACCAGAGTAAAAGTTTCTCCTGCAACCCGTTCCCTTTGTGCTAGATGAACGAACGTCTCTCCACATGCTCAATGCTGATATAAATGTTTGTGTGAAAGCCGTCCTTCACATAGCTTTTTGGGAACACAAAGTTTCTCTTCAGTTGCAAACTCCACTCCCTACATATATATGGGGAGGTACTAGCTCCAACTCGGTTTTACAGTGAAAACTGCAGGAACTTCAAACCGGCACTAGGAAACAGACTGAGAAACCAGAGTAAAAGTTTCTCCTGCAACCCGTTCCCTTTGTGCTAGATGAACGAACGTCACTCCACATGCTCAGTGCTGAGAGATAAGTGTGTGTGAAAGCCGTCCTTCATCTAGCTTGTTGGGAACACAAAGTTTCTCTTCAGTTGCAAACTCCACTCCCTACATATATATGGGGAGGTACTAGCTCCAACTCGGTTTTACAGTGAAAACTGCAGGAACTTCAAACCGGCACTAGGAAACAGACTGAGAAACCAGAGTACAAGTTTCTCCTGCAACCCGTTCCTTTTGTGCTAGATGAACGAACGTCTCTCCACATGCTCAGTGCTGAGAGATATGTGTGTGTGAAAGCCGTCCTTCACCTAGCTTGTTGGGAACACAAAGTTTCTCTTCAGTTGCAAACTCCACTCCATACATATATATGGGGAGGTACTAGCTCCTACTCGGTTTTACAGTGAAAACTGCAGGAACTTCAAACCGGCACTAGGAAACAGACTAAGAAACCAGAGTAAAAGTTTCTCCTACAACCCGTTCCCTTTGTGCTAGATGAACGAACGTCTCTCCACATGCTCAGTTCTGAGAGAAAAGTGTGTGTGAAAGCCGTCCTTCACCTAGCTTGTTGGGAACACAAAGTTTCTCTTCAGTTGCAAACTCCACTCCATACATATATATGGGGAGGTACTAGCTCCAACTCGGTTTTACAGTGAAAAATGTAGGAACTTCAAACCGGCACTAGGAAACAGACTGAGAAACCAGAGTAAAAGTTTCTCCTGCAACCCGCTCCCTTTTTGCTAGTTGAACGAACGTCTCTCCACATGCTAAGTTCTGAGAGATAAGTGTGTGTGTAAGCCGTCCTTCACCTAGCTTGTTGGGAACACAAAGTTTCTCTTCAGTTGCAAACTCCACTCCATACATATATATGGGGAGGTAATAGCTCCAACTCGGTTTTACAGTGAAAACTGCAGGAACATCAAACCGGCACTAGGAAACAGACTGAGAAACCAGAGTACAAGTTTCTCCTGCAACCCGTTCCCTATGGGCTAGTTGAACGAACGTCTCTCCACATGTTCAGTTCTGAGAGATAAGTGTGTATGAAAGCCGTCCTTCACCTAGCTTGTTGGGAACACAAAGTTTCTCTTCAGTTGCAAACTCCACTCCATACATATATATGGGGAGGTATTAGCTCCAACTGTGTTTTACAGTGAAAACTGCAGGAACTTCAAACCGGCACTAGGAAACAGACTGAGAAACCGGAGTAAAAGTTCCCCCTGCAAACCGTTCCCTTTGTGCTAGATGAACGAACGTCTCTCCACATGCTCAGTGTTGAGAGATAAGTGTGTGTGAAAGCCGTCCTTCACCTAGCTTGTTGGGAACACAAAGTTTCTCTTCAGTTGCAAACTCCAATCCATACATATATATGGGGAAGTAGTAGCTCCAACTCTGTTTTACACTGAAAACTGCAGGAACTTCAAACCGGCACTAGGAAACAGACTGAGAAACAAGAGTAAAAGTTTCCCCTGCAACCCGTTCCCTTTGTGCTAGATGAACGAACGTCTCTCCACATGCTCAGTTCTGAGAGATAAGTGTGTGTGAAAGCCGTCCTTCAACTAGCTTGTTGGGAACACAAAGTTTCTCTTCAGTTGCAAACTCCACTCCATACATATATAAGGGGAGGTACTAGCTCCAAATCGGTTTTACTGTGAAAAATGCAGGAACTTCAAACAGGCACTAGGAAACAGACTGAGAAACCAGAGAAAAAGTTTCTCCTGCAACCGGTTCCCTTTGTGCTAGATGAACGAACGTCTCTCCACATGCTCAGTTCTGAGAGATAAGTGTGTGTGAAAGCCGTCCTTCAGCTAGCTTGTTGGGAACACAAAGTTTCTCTTCAGTTGCCAACTACACTCCATACATATATATGGGGAGGTATTAGCTCCAACTCTGTTTTACAGTGAAAACTGCAGGAACTTCAAACCGGCACTAGGAAACAGACTGAGAAACCAGAGTTAAAGTTTCTCCTTCAACCCGTTCCCTTTGTGCTAGATGAACGAACTTCTCTCCACATGCTCAGTTCTGAGAGATAATTGTGTGTGAAAGCCGTCCTTCACCTATCTTTTTGGGAACACAAAGTTTCTCTTCAGTTGCAAACTCCACTCCATATATATATATGGGGAGGTACTAGCTCCAACTCGGTTTTACAGTGAAAACTGCAGGAAATTCAAACCGGCACTAGGAAACAGACTGAGAAACCAGAGTAAAAGTTTCTCCTGCAACCCGTTCCCTTTGTGCTAGATGAACGAACGTCTCTCCACATGCTCAGTTCTGACAGATAAGTGTGTGTGAAAGCCGTCCTTCACCTAGCTTGTTGGGAACACAAAGTTTCTCTTCAGTTGCAAACTCCACTCCATACATATATATGGGGAGGAACTAGCTCCAACTCTGTTTTACAGTGAAAACTGCAGGAACTTCAAACCGGCACTAGGAAACAGAATGAGAAACCAGAGTAAAAGTTTCTCCTGCAACCCGTTCCCTTTGTGCTAGATGAACGAACGTCTCTCCACATGCTCAGTTCTGAGAGATAAGTGTGTGTGAAAGCCGTCCTTCACCTATCATGTTGGGAACACAAAGTTTCTCTTCAGTTGCAAACTCCACTCCATATATATATATGGGGAGGTACTAGCTCCAACTCGGTTTTACAGTGAAAACTGCAGGAACTTCAAACCGGCACTAGGAAACAGACTGAGAAACCAGAGTAAAGTTTCTCCTGCAACCCGTTCCCTTTGTGCTATATGAACGAACGTCTCTCCACATGCTCAGTTCTGAGAGATAAGTGTGTGTGAAAGCCGTCCTTCACCTAGCTTGTTGGGAACACAAAGTTTCTCTTCAGTTGCAAACTCCACTCCATACATATATATGGGGAGGTACTAGCTCCATCTCTGTTTTACAGTGAAAACTGCAGGAACTTCAAACCGGCACTAGGAAACAGACTGAGAAACCAGAGTACAAGTTTCTCCTGCAACCCGTTCCCTTTGTGCTAGATGAACGAACGTCTCTCCACATGCTCAGTTCTGAGAGATAAGTGTGTGTGAAAGCCGTCCTTCACCTAGCTTGTTGGGAACACAAAGTTTCTCTTCAGTTGCAAACTCCACTCCATACATATATATGGGGAGGTATTAGCTCCAAATCGGTTTTACAGTGAAAACTGCAGGAACTTCAAACCGGCACTAGGAAACAGACTGAGAAACCAGAGTAAAAGTTTCTCCTGCAACCGGTTCCCTTTGTGCTAGATGAACGAACGTCTCTCCACATGCTCATTTCTGAGAGATATGTGTGTGTGAAAGCTGTCCTTCACCTAGCTTGTTGGGAACACAAAGTTTCTATTCAGTTGCAAACCCCACTCCATACATATATATGGGGAGGTTCTAGCCCCAACTAGGTTTTACACTGAAAACTGCAGGAACTTCAAACCAGCACTAGGAAACAGACTGAGAAACAGAAGTAAAAATTTCTCCTGCAACTCGTTCCCTTTGTGCTAGATGAACGAACGTCTCTCCACATGCTCAGTGCTGAGAGATAAGTGTGTGTGAAAGCCGTCCTTCACCTACCTTGTTGGGAACACAAAGTTTCTCTTCAGTTGCAAACTCTACTCCATACATATATATGGGGAGGTACTAGCTCCAACTCGGTTTTACAGTGAAAACTGCAGGAACTTCAAACCGGCACTAGGAAACAGACTGAGAACCAGAGTAATAGTTTCTACTGCAACCCGTTCCCTTTGTGCTAGATGAACGAACGTCTCTCCACATGCTCAGTGCTGAGAGATAAGTGTGTGTGAAAGCCGTCCTTCACCTACCTTGTTGGGAACACAAAGTTTCTCTTCAGTTGCAAACTCCAATCCATACATATATATATGGGTTGGTACAAGCTCAAACTCGGTTTTACAGTGAAAAATGCAGGAACTTAAAACCGGCACTAGGAAACAGACTGAGAAACCAGAGTATAAGTATCTCCTGCAACCCGTTTCCTTTGTGCTAGATGAACGAACGTCTCTCCACATTCTCAGTTCTGAGAGATAAGTGTGTGTGAAAGCCTTCCTTCACCTAGCTTGTTGGGAACACAAAGTTTCTCTTCAGTTGCAAACTCCACTCCATACATATATATGGGGAGGTTAGCTCCAACTCGGTTTTACAGTGAAAACTGCAGGAACTTCAAACCGGCACTAGGAAAAAGACTGAGAAACCAGAGTAAAAGTTTCTCCTGCAACCCGTTCCCTTTGGCTAGATGAACGAACGTCTCTCCTCATGCTCAGTTCTGAGAGATAAGTGTGTGTGAAAGCCGTCCTTCACCTAGCTTGTTGGGAACACAAAGTTTCTCTTCAATTGCAAACTCCACTCCATACATATATATGGGGAGTACTAGCTCCATCTCGGTTTTACTGTGAAAACTGCAGGAACTTCAAACCGGCCCTAGGAAACAGACTGAGGAACCAGAGAAATAGTTTCACCTGCAACCCGTTCCCTTTCTGCTAGATGAACGAACGTCTCTCCACATGCTCAGTTCTGAGAGATAAGTGTGTGTGAAAGCCGTCCTTCACCTAGCTTGTTGGGAACACAAAGTTTCTCTTCAGTTGCAAACTCCACTCCATACATATATATGGGGTGGTACTAGCTCCAACTCGGTTTTACAGTGAAAACTGCAGGAACTTCAAACCGCCACTAGCAAACAGACTGAGAAACCAGAGTAAACGTTTCTCCTGCAACCCGTTCCCGTTGTGCTAGATGAACGAATGTCTCTCCACATGCTCAGTTCTGAGAGATAAGTGTGTGTGAAAGCCGTGCTTCACATAGCTGGTTGGGAACACAAAGTTTCTCTTCAGTTGCAAACTCCACTCCAAACATATATATGGGGAGGTGCTACTCCAACTCGGTTTTACAGTGAAAACTGCAGGAACTTCAAACCGGCACTAGGAAACAGACTGAGAAACCAGAGTAAAAGTTTCTCCTGCAACCCGTTCCCTTTGTGCTAGATGAAAGAACGTCTCTCCTCATGCTCAGTTCTGAGAGATAAGTGTGTGTGAAAGCCGTCCTTCACCTAGCTTGTTGGGAACACAAAGTTTCTCTTCAGTTGCAAACTCCACTCCATAAATATATATGGGGAAGTACTAGCTCCAACTCGGTTTTACAGTGAAAACTGCAGGAACTTCAAACCGGCACTAGGAAACAGACTGAGAAACCAAAGTAAAAGTTTCTCCTGCAACCCGTTCCCTTTGTGCTAAATGAACGAACGTCTCTCCACATGCTCAGTTCTGAGAGATAAGTGTGTGTGAAAGCTGTCCTTCACCTAGCTTGTTGGGAACACAAAGTTTCTCTTCAGTTGCAAACTCCACTCCATACATATATATGGGGAGGTACAAGCTCCAACTCGGTTTTACAGTGAAAACTGCAGGAACTTCAAACCGGCACTAGGAAACAGACTGAGAAACCAGAGTAAAAGTTCCTCCTTCAACCCGTTCCCTTTGTGCTAGATGAACGAACGTCTCTCCACATGCTCAGTTCTGAGAGATAAGTGTGTGTGAAAGCCGTCCTTCACCTATCTTGTTGGGAACACAAAGTTTCTCTTCAGTTGCAAACTCCACTCCATATATATATATGGGGAGGTACTAGCTCCAACTCGGTTTTACAGTGAAAACTGCAGGAACTTCAAACCGGCACTAGGAAACAGACTGAGAAACCAGAGTAAAAGTTTCTCCTGCAACCGGTTCCCTTTGTGCTAGATGAACGAACGTCTCTCCACATGCTCATTTCTGAGAGATATGTGTGTGTGAAAGCTGTCCTTCACCTAGCTTGTTGGGAACACAAAGTTTCTATTCAGTTGCAAACCCCACTCCATACATATATATGGGGAGGTTCTAGCCCCAACTAGGTTTTACACTGAAAACTGCAGGAACTTCAAACCAGCACTAGGAAACAGACTGAGAAACAGAAGTAAAAATTTCTCCTGCAACTCGTTCCCTTTGTGCTAGATGAACGAACGTCTCTCCACATGCTCAGTGCTGAGAGATAAGTGTGTGTGAAAGCCGTCCTTCACCTACCTTGTTGGGAACACAAAGTTTCTCTTCAGTTGCAAACTCTACTCCATACATATATATGGGGAGGTACTAGCTCCAACTCGGTTTTACAGTGAAAACTGCAGGAACTTCAAACCGGCACTAGGAAACAGACTGAGAACCAGAGTAATAGTTTCTACTGCAACCCGTTCCCTTTGTGCTAGATGAACGAACGTCTCTCCACATGCTCAGTGCTGAGAGATAAGTGTGTGTGAAAGCCGTCCTTCACCTACCTTGTTGGGAACACAAAGTTTCTCTTCAGTTGCAAACTCCAATCCATACATATATATATGGGTTGGTACAAGCTCAAACTCGGTTTTACAGTGAAAAATGCAGGAACTTAAAACCGGCACTAGGAAACAGACTGAGAAACCAGAGTATAAGTATCTCCTGCAACCCGTTTCCTTTGTGCTAGATGAACGAACGTCTCTCCACATTCTCAGTTCTGAGAGATAAGTGTGTGTGAAAGCCTTCCTTCACCTAGCTTGTTGGGAACACAAAGTTTCTCTTCAGTTGCAAACTCCACTCCATACATATATATGGGGAGGTTAGCTCCAACTCGGTTTTACAGTGAAAACTGCAGGAACTTCAAACCGGCACTAGGAAAAAGACTGAGAAACCAGAGTAAAAGTTTCTCCTGCAACCCGTTCCCTTTGGCTAGATGAACGAACGTCTCTCCTCATGCTCAGTTCTGAGAGATAAGTGTGTGTGAAAGCCGTCCTTCACCTAGCTTGTTGGGAACACAAAGTTTCTCTTCAATTGCAAACTCCACTCCATACATATATATGGGGAGTACTAGCTCCATCTCGGTTTTACTGTGAAAACTGCAGGAACTTCAAACCGGCCCTAGGAAACAGACTGAGGAACCAGAGAAATAGTTTCACCTGCAACCCGTTCCCTTTCTGCTAGATGAACGAACGTCTCTCCACATGCTCAGTTCTGAGAGATAAGTGTGTGTGAAAGCCGTCCTTCACCTAGCTTGTTGGGAACACAAAGTTTCTCTTCAGTTGCAAACTCCACTCCATACATATATATGGGGTGGTACTAGCTCCAACTCGGTTTTACAGTGAAAACTGCAGGAACTTCAAACCGCCACTAGCAAACAGACTGAGAAACCAGAGTAAACGTTTCTCCTGCAACCCGTTCCCGTTGTGCTAGATGAACGAATGTCTCTCCACATGCTCAGTTCTGAGAGATAAGTGTGTGTGAAAGCCGTGCTTCACATAGCTGGTTGGGAACACAAAGTTTCTCTTCAGTTGCAAACTCCACTCCAAACATATATATGGGGAGGTGCTACTCCAACTCGGTTTTACAGTGAAAACTGCAGGAACTTCAAACCGGCACTAGGAAACAGACTGAGAAACCAGAGTAAAAGTTTCTCCTGCAACCCGTTCCCTTTGTGCTAGATGAAAGAACGTCTCTCCTCATGCTCAGTTCTGAGAGATAAGTGTGTGTGAAAGCCGTCCTTCACCTAGCTTGTTGGGAACACAAAGTTTCTCTTCAGTTGCAAACTCCACTCCATAAATATATATGGGGAAGTACTAGCTCCAACTCGGTTTTACAGTGAAAACTGCAGGAACTTCAAACCGGCACTAGGAAACAGACTGAGAAACCAAAGTAAAAGTTTCTCCTGCAACCCGTTCCCTTTGTGCTAAATGAACGAACGTCTCTCCACATGCTCAGTTCTGAGAGATAAGTGTGTGTGAAAGCTGTCCTTCACCTAGCTTGTTGGGAACACAAAGTTTCTCTTCAGTTGCAAACTCCACTCCATACATATATATGGGGAGGTACAAGCTCCAACTCGGTTTTACAGTGAAAACTGCAGGAACTTCAAACCGGCACTAGGAAACAGACTGAGAAACCAGAGTAAAAGTTCCTCCTTCAACCCGTTCCCTTTGTGCTAGATGAACGAACGTCTCTCCACATGCTCAGTTCTGAGAGATAAGTGTGTGTGAAAGCCGTCCTTCACCTATCTTGTTGGGAACACAAAGTTTCTCTTCAGTTGCAAACTCCACTCCATATATATATATGGGGAGGTACTAGCTCCAACTCGGTTTTACAGTGAAAACTGCAGGAACTTCAAACCGGCACTAGGAAACAGACTGAGAAACCAGAGTAAAAGTTTCTCCTGCAACCCGTTCCCTTTGTGCTAGATGAACAAACGTCTCTCCACATGCTCAGTTCTGAGAGATAAGTGTGTGTGAAAGCCGTCCTTCATCTAGCTTGTTGGGAACACAAAGTTTCTCTTCAGTTGCAAACTCCACTCCATACATATATATGGGGAGGTACTAGCTCCAACTCGGTTTTACAGTGAAAACTGCAGGAACTTCCAACCGGCACTAGGAAACAGACTGAGAAACCAGAGTAAAAGTTTCTCCTGCAACCCGTTCCCTTTGTGCTAGATGAACGAACGTTTCTCCACATGCTCAGTTCTGAGAGATAAGTGTGTGTGAAAGCCGTCCTTCACCTAGCTTGTTGGGAACACAAAGTTTCTCTTCAGTTGCAAACTCCACTCCATACATATATATGGGGAGGTACTAGCTCCAACTCGGTTTTACAGTGAAAACTGCAGGAACTTCAAACAACCACTAGGAAACAGACTGAGAAACCAGAGTAAAAGTTTCTCCTGCAACCCGTTCCCTTTGTGCTAGATGAACGAACGTCTCTCCACATGCTCAGTTCTGAGAGATAAGTGTGTGTGAAAGCCGTCCTTCACCTAGCTTGTTGGGAACACAAAGTTTATCTTCAGTTGCAAACTCCACTCCATACATATATATGGGGAGGTATTAGCTCCAAATCGGTTTTACAGTGAAAACTGCAGGAACTTCAAACCAGCACTAGGAAACAGATTGAGAAACCAGAGTAAAATTTCTCCTGCAACCGGTTCCCTTTGTGCTAGATGAACGAACGTCTCTCCACATGCTCATTTCCGAGAGATAAGTGTGTGTGAAAGCTGTCCTTCACCTAGCTTGTTGGGAACACAAAGTTTCTCTTCAGTTGCAAACTCCACTCCATACATATATTTGGGGAGGGACTAGCTCCAACTCGGTTTTACAGTGAAAACTGCAGGAACTTCAAACCGCCACTAGGAAACAGACTGAGAAACCAGAGTAAACGTTTCTCCTGCAACCCGTTCACTTTGTGCTAGATGAACGAACGTCTCTCCACATGCTCAGTTCTGAGATATAAGTGTGTGTGAAAGCCGTCCTTCACCTAGCTGGTTGGGAACACAAAGTTTCTCTTCAGTTGCAAAATCCACTCCAAACATATATATGGGGAGTTAATACTCCAACTCGGTTTTACAGTGAAAACTGCAGGAACTTCAAACCGGCACTAGGAAACAGACTGAGAAACCAGAGTAAAAGTTTCTCCTGCAACCCGTTCCCTTTGTGCTAGATGAACGAACGTCTCTCCACATGCTCAGTGCTGAGAGATAAGTGTGTGTGAAAGCCGTCCTTCACCTACCTTGTTGGGAACACAAAGTTTCTCTTCAGTTGCAAACTCTACTCCATACATATATATGGGGAGGTACTAGCTCCAACTCGGTTTTACAGTGAAAACTGCAGGAACTTCTAACAGGCACTAGGAAACAGACTGAGAAACCAGAGTAATAGTTTCTCCTGCAACCCGTTCCCTTTGTGCTAGATGAACGAACGTCTCTCCACATGCTCAGTGCTGAGAGATAAGTGTGTGTGAAAGCCGTCCTTCACCTACCTTGTTGGGAACACAAAGTTTCTCTTCAGTTGCAAACTCCAATCCATACATATATATATGGGTTGGTACAAGCTCAAACTCGGTTTTACAGTGAAAAATGCAGGAACTTCAAACCGGCACTAGGAAACAGACTGAGAAACCAGAGTATAAGTATCTCCTGCAACCCGTTTCCTTTGTGCTAGATGAACGAACTTCTCTCCACATGCTCAGTTCTGAGAGATAAGTGTGTGTGAAAGCCTTCCTTCACCTAGCTTGTTGGGAACACAAAGTTTCTCTTAAGTTGCAAACTCCACTCCATACATATATATGGGGAGGTTAGCTCCAACTCGGTTTTACAGTGAAAACTGCAGGAACTTCAAAACGGCACTAGGAAAAAGACTGAGAAACCAGAGTAAAAGTTTCTCCTGCAACCCGTTCCCTTTGGCTAGATGAACGAACGTCTCTCCACATGCTCAGTTCTGAGAGATAAGTGTGTGTGAAAGCCGTCCTTCACCTAGCTTGTTGGGAACACAAAGTGTCTCTTCAATTTCAAACTCCACTCCATACATATATATGGGGAGTACTAGCTCCATCTCGGTTTTACTGTGAAAACTGCAGGAACTTCAAACCGGCCCTAGGAAACAGACTGAGGAACCAGAGAAATAGTTTCTCCTGCAACCCGTTCCCTTTCTGCTAGATGAACGAACGTCTCTCCACATGCTCAGTTCTGAGAGATAAGTGTGTGTGAAAGCCGTCCTTCACCTAGCTTGTTGGGAACACAAAGTTTATCTCCAGTTGCAAACTCCACTCCATACATATATATGGGGAGGTACTAGTTCCAACTCTGTTTTACAGTGAAAACTGCAGGAACTTCAAACCGGCACTAGGAAACAGACTGAGAAACCAGAGTAAATGTTTCTCCTGCAACCCGTTCCCTTTGTGCTAGATGAACGAACGTCTCTCCACATGCTCAGTTCTGAGAGATAAGTGTGTTTGAAAGCCGGCCACACCTAGCTTGTTGGGAACACAAAGTTTCTCTTCAGTTGCAAACTCCACTCCATACATATATAAGGGGAGGTACTAGCTCCAACTCGGTTTAACAGTGAAAACTGCAGGAACTTCAAACCGGCACTAGGAAACAGACTGAGAAACCAGAGTACAAGTTTCTCCTGCAACCCGTTCCCTTTGTGCTAAATGAACGAACGTGTCTCCACATGCTCAGTTCTGAGAGATAAGTGTGTGTGAAAGCCGTCCTTCACCTAGCTTTTTGGGAACACAAAGTTTCTCTTCAGTTGCAAACTCCACTCCATACATATATATGGGGAGGTACTAGCTCCAACTCGGTTTTACAGTGAAAACTGCAGGAACTTCAAACCGGCACTAGGAAACAGACTGAGAAACCAGATAAATGTTTCTCCTGAAACCCGTTCCCATTGTGCTAGATGAACGAACGTCTCTCCACATGCTCAGTTCTGAGAGATATGTGTGTGTGAAAGCCGTCCTTCACCGAGCTTGTTGGGAACACAAAGTTTCTCTTCAGTTGCCAACTCCACTCCATACATATATATGGGGAGGTACTAGCTCCAAATCTGTTTTACTGTGAAAACTGCAGGAACTTCAAACCGGCACTAGGAAACAGACTGAGAAACCAGAGTAAAAGTTTCTCCTGCAACCCGTTCCCTTTGTGCTAGATGAACGAACGTCTCTCCACATGCTCAGTGCTGAGAGATATGTGTGTGTTAAAGCCGTCCTTCACCAAGCTTGTTGGGAACACAAAGTTTCTCTTCAGTTGCAAATTCCACTCCATACATATATATGGGGAGGTACTAGCTCCAAATCTGTTTTACTGTGAAAACTGCAGGAACTTCAAACAGGCACTAGGAAACAGACTGAGAAACCAGAGTAAAAGTTTCTCCTGCAACCCGTTCCCTTTGTGCTAGATGAACGAACGTCTCTCCACATGCTCAGTGCTGAGAGATATGTGTGTGTGAAAGCCGTCCTTCACCAAGCTTGTTGGGAACACAAAGTTTCTCTTCAGTTGCAAATTCCACTCCATACATATATATGGGGAGGTACTAGCTCCAAATCTGTTTTACTGTGAAAACTGCAGGAACTTCAAACAGGCACTAGGAAACAGACTGAGAAACCAGAGTAAAAGTTTCTCCTGCAACCCGTTCCCTTTGTGCTAGATGAACGAACGTCTCTCCACATGCTCAGTTCTGAGAGATAAGTGTGTGTGAAAGCCGTCCTTCAACTAGCTTGTTGGGAACAAAAAGTCTCTCTTAAGTTGCAAATTCCACTCCATACATATATATGGGGAGGTACAAGCTCCAACTCGGTTTTACAGTGAAAACTGCAGGAACTTCAAACCGGCACTAGGAAAC
Source organism: Camelus bactrianus (assembly GCF_048773025.1). NCBI lineage: Eukaryota > Metazoa > Chordata > Mammalia > Artiodactyla > Camelidae > Camelus > Camelus bactrianus. The sequence continues at coordinate 5,527,564 of NC_133566.1, forward strand.
AGACTGAGAACCCAGAGTAAAAGTTTCCCCTGCAACCCGTTCCCTTTGTGCTAGATGAACGAACGTCTCTCCACATGCTCAGTTCTGAGAGATAAGTGTGTGTGAAAGCCGTCCTTCACCTAGCGTGTTGGGAACACCAAGTTTCTCTTCAGTTGCAAACTCCACTCCATACATATATATGGGGAGGTACTAGCTCCAACTCGGTTTTACAGTGAAAACTGCAGGAACTTCAAACCGGCACTAGGAAACAGACTGAGAAACCAGATAAATGTTTCTCCAGCAACCTGTTCCCTTTGTGCTAGATGAACGAACGTCTCACCACATGCTCTGTTCTGAGAGATAAGTGTGTGTGAAAGCCGTCCTTCACCGAGCTTGTTGGGAACACAAAGTTTCTCTTCAGTTGCAAACTCCACTCCATACATATATATGGGGAGGTACTAGCTCCAAATCTGTTTTACTGTGAAAACTGCAGGAACTTCAAACCGGCACAAGGAAACAGACTGAGAAACTAGAGTAAAAGTTTCTCCTGCAACCCGTTCCCTTTCTGCTAGATGAACGAACGTCTCTCAACATGCTCAGTGCTGAGAGATAAGTGTGTGTGAAAGCCGTCCTTCACCTAGCTTGTTGGGAACACAAAGTTTCCCTTCATTTGCAAACACCACTCCATACGTATAAATGGGCAGGTACTAGCTCTAACTCGGTTTTACAGTGAAAACTGCAGGAACTTCAAACCGGCACTCGGAAACAGAGAGAGAAACCAGAGTAAAAGTTTTTCCTGCAAACCGTTCCCTTTGTGCTAGATGAACGAAAGTCTCTCCACATGCTCAGTTCTGAGGGATAAGTGTGTGTGAAAGCCGTCCTTCACCTAGCTTGTTGGGAACACAAAGTTTCTCTTCAGTTGCAAACTCCACTCCATACATATATATGGGGACGTACTAGCTCCAACTCGGTTTTACAGTGAAAACTGCAGGAACTTCAAACCGGCACTAGGAAACAGACTGAGAAACCAGAGTAAAAGTTTCTCCTGCAACCCGTTCCCTTTGTGCTAGATGAACGAACGTCTCTCCACATGCTCAATGCTGATATAAATGTTTGTGTGAAAGCCGTCCTTCACATAGCTTTTTGGGAACACAAACTTTCTCTTCAGTTGCAAACTCCACTCCCTACATATATATGGGGAGGTACTAGCTCCAACTCGATTTTACAGTGAAAACTGCAGGAACATCAAACCGGCACTAGGAAACAGACTGAGAAACCAGAGTAAATGTTTCTCCTGCAACCCGTTCCCTTTGTGCTAGATGAACGAACGTCACTCCACATGCTCAGTGCTGAGAGATAAGTGTGTGTGAAAGCCGTCCTTCATCTAGCTTGTTGGGAACACAAAGTTTCTCTTCAGTTGAAAACTCCACTCCCTACATATATATGGGGAGGTACTAGCTCCAACTCGGTTTTACAGTGAAAACTGCAGGAACTTCAAACCGGCACTAGGAAACAGACTGAGAAACCAGAGAAAAAGTTTCTCCTGCAACCCGTTCCTTTTGTGCTAGATGAACGAACGTCTCTCCACATGCTCAGTGCTGAGAGATAAGTGTGTGTGAAAGCCGTCCTTCACCTAGCTTGTTGGGAACACAAAGTTTCTCTTCAGTTGCAAACTCCACTCCATACATATATATGGGGTGGTACTAGCTCCTACTCGGTTTTACAGTGAAAACTGCAGGAACTTCAAACCGGCACTAGGAAACAGACTGAGAAACCAGAGTAAAAGTTTCTCCTGCAACCCGTTCCCTTTGTGCTAGATGAACGAACGTCTCTCCACATGCTCAGTTCTGAGAGAAAAGTGTGTGTGAAAGCCGTCCTTCACCTAGCTTGTTGGGAACACAAAGTTTCTCTTCAGTTGCAAACTCCACTCCATACATATATATGGGGAGGTACTAGCTCCAACTCGGTTTTACAGTGAAAACTGCAGGAACTTCAAACCGGCACTAGGAAACAGACTGAGAAACCAGAGTAAAAGTTTCTCCTGCAACCCGTTCCCTTTTTGCTAGTTGAACGAACGTCTCTCCACATGCTAAGTTCTGAGAGATAAGTGTGTGTGTAAGCCGTCCTTCACCTAGCTTGTTGGGAACACAAAGTTTCTCTTCAGTTGCAAACTCCACTCCATACATATATATGGGGAGGTAATAGCTCCAACTCGGTTTTACAGTGAAAACTGCAGGAACTTCAAACCGGCACTAGGAAACAGACTGAGAAACCAGAGTACAAGTTTCTCCTGCAACCCGTTCCCTATGGGCTAGTTGAACGAACGTCTCTCCACATGTTCAGTTCTGAGAGATAAGTGTGTATGAAAGCCGTCCTTCACCTAGCTTGTTGGGAACACAAAGTTTCTCTTCAGTTGCAAACTCCACTCCATACATATATATGGGGAGGTATTAGCTCCAACTTTGTTTTACAGTGAAAACTGCAGGAACTTCAAACCGGCACTAGGAAACAGACTGAGAAACCGGAGTAAAAGTTCCCCCTGCAAACCGTTCCCTTTGTGCTAGATGAACGAACGTCTCTCCACATGCTCAGTGTTGAGAGATAAGTGTGTGTGAAAGCCGTCCTTCACCTAGCTTGTTGGGAACACAAAGTTTCTCTTCAGTTGCAAACTCCAATCCATACATATATATGGGGAAGTAGTAGCTCCAACTCTGTTTTACACTGAAAACTGCAGGAACTTCAAACCGGCACTAGGAAACAGACTGAGAAACCAGAGTAAAAGTTTCTCCTGCAACCCGTTCCCTTTGTGCTAGATGAACGAACGTCTCTCCACATGCTCAGTTCTGAGAGATAAGTGTGTGTGAAAGCCGTCCTTCAACTAGCTTGTTGGGAACACAAATTTTCTCTTCAGTTGCAAACTCCACTCCATACATATATAAGGGGAGGTACTAGCTCCAAATCGGTTTTACTGTGAAAAATGCAGGAACTTCAAACCGGCACTAGGAAACAGACTGAGAAACCAGAGAAAAAGTTTCTCCTGCAACCGGTTCCCTTTGTGCTAGATGAACGAACGTCTCTCCACATGCTCAGTTCTGAGAGATAAGTGTGTGTGAAAGCCGTCCTTCAGCTAGCTTGTTGGGAACACAAAGTTTCTCTTCAGTTGCCAACTACACTCCATACATATATATGGGGAGGTATTAGCTCCAACTCTGTTTTACAGTGAAAACTGCAGGAACTTAAAACCGGCACTAGGAAACAGACTGAGAAACCAGAGTTAAAGTTTCTCCTTCAACCCGTTCCCTTTGTGCTAGATGAACGAACTTCTCTCCACATGCTCAGTTCTGAGAGATAATTGTGTGTGAAAGCCGTCCTTCACCTATCTTTTTGGGAACACAAAGTTTCTCTTCAGTTGCAAACTCCACTCCATATATATATATGGGGAGGTACTAGCTCCAACTCGGTTTTACAGTGAAAACTGCAGGAAATTCAAACCGGCACTAGGAAACAGACTGAGAAACCAGAGTAAAAGTTTCTCCTGCAACCCGTTCCCTTTGTGCTAGATGAACGAACGTCTCTCCACATGCTCAGTTCTGACAGATAAGTGTGTGTGAAAGCCGTCCTTCACCTAGCTTGTTGGGAACACAAAGTTTCTCTTCAGTTGCAAACTCCACTCCATACATATATATGGGGAGGTACTAGCTCCAACTCTGTTTTACAGTGAAAACTGCAGGAACTTCAAACCGGCACTAGGAAACAGAATGAGAAACCAGAGTAAATGTTTCTCCTGCAACCCGTTCCCTTTGTGCTAGATGAACGAACGTCTCTCCACATGCTCAGTTCTGAGAGATAAGTGTGTGTGAAAGCCGTCCTTCACCTATCATGTTGGGAACACAAAGTTTCTCTTCAGTTGCAAACTCCACTCCATATATATATATGGGGAGGTACTAGCTCCAACTCGGTTTTACAGTGAAAACTGCAGGAACTTCAAACCGGCACTAGGAAACAGACTGAGAAACCAGAGTAAAAATTTCTCCTGCAACCCGTTCCCTTTGTGCTAGATGAACGAACGTCTCTCCACATGCTCAGTGCTGAGAGATAAGTGTGTGTGAAAGCCGTCCTTCACCTACCTTGTTGGGAACACAAAGTTTCTCTTCAGTTGCAAACTCTACTCCATACATATATATGGGGAGGTACTAGCTCCAACTCGGTTTTACAGTGAAAACTGCAGGAACTTCAAACCGGCACTAGGAAACAGACTGAGAACCAGAGTAATAGTTTCTACTGCAACCCGTTCCCTTTGTGCTAGATGAACGAACGTCTCTCCACATGCTCAGTGCTGAGAGATAAGTGTGTGTGAAAGCCGTCCTTCACCTACCTTGTTGGGAACACAAAGTTTCTCTTCAGTTGCAAACTCCAATCCATACATATATATATGGGTTGGTACAAGCTCAAACTCGGTTTTACAGTGAAAAATGCAGGAACTTAAAACCGGCACTAGGAAACAGACTGAGAAACCAGAGTATAAGTATCTCCTGCAACCCGTTTCCTTTGTGCTAGATGAACGAACGTCTCTCCACATTCTCAGTTCTGAGAGATAAGTGTGTGTGAAAGCCTTCCTTCACCTAGCTTTTTGGGAACACAAAGTTTCTCTTCAGTTGCAAACTCCACTCCATACATATATATGGGGAGGTTAGCTCCAACTCGGTTTTACAGTGAAAACTGCAGGAACTTCAAACCGGCACTAGGAAAAAGACTGAGAAACCAGAGTAAAAGTTGCTCCTGCAACCCGTTCCCTTTGGCTAGATGAACGAACGTCTCTCCTCATGCTCAGTTCTGAGAGATAAGTGTGTGTGAAAGCCGTCCTTCACCTAGCTTGTTGGGAACACAAAGTGTCTCTTCAATTGCAAACTCCACTCCATACATATATATGGGGAGTACTAGCTCCATCTCGGTTTTACTGTGAAAACTGCAGGAACTTCAAACCGGCCCTAGGAAACAGACTGAGGAACCAGAGAAATAGTTTCACCTGCAACCCGTTCCCTTTCTGCTAGATGAACGAACGTCTCTCCACATGCTCAGTTCTGAGAGATAAGTGTGTGTGAAAGCCGTCCTTCACCTAGCTTGTTGGGAACACAAAGTTTATCTCCATTTGCAAACTCCACTCCATACATATATATGGGGAGGTACTAGTTCCAAATCTGTTTTACAGTGAAAACTGCAGGAACTTCAAACCGGCACTAGGAAACAGACTGAGAAACCAGAGTAAATGTTTCTCCTGCAACCCGTTCCCTTTGTGCTAGATGAACGAACGTCTCTCCACATGCTCAGTTCTGAGAGATAAGTGTGTGTGAAAGCCTTCCTTCACCTAGCTTGTTGGGAACACAAAGTTTCTCTTCAGTTGCAAACTCCACTCCATACATATATAAGGGGAGGTACTAGCTCCAACTCGGTTTAACAGTGAAAACTGCAGGAACTTCAAACCGGCACTAGGAAACAGACTGAGAAACCAGAGTACAAGTTTCTCCTGCAACCCGTTCCCTTTGTGCTAAATGAACGAACGTGTCTCCACATGCTCAGTTCTGAGAGATAAGTGTGTGTGAAAGCCGTCCTTCACCTAGCTTGTTGGGAACACAAAGTTTCTCTTCAGTTGCAAACTCCACTCCATACATATATATGGGGAGGTACTAGCTCCAACTCGGTTTTACAGTGAAAACTGCAGGAACTTCAAACCGGCACTAGGAAACAGACTGAGAAACCAGATAAATGTTTCTCCTGCAACCCGTTCCCTTTGTGCTAGATGAACGAACGTCTCTCCACATGCTCAGTTCTGAGAGATAAGTGTGTGTGAAAGCCGTCCTTCACCGAGCTTGTTGGGAACAGAAAGTTTCTCTTCAGTTGCAAACTCCAATCCATACATATATATGGGGAGGTATTAGCTCCAAATCTGTTTTACTGTGAAAACTGCAGGAACTTCAAACCGGCACTAGGAAACAGACTGAGAAACCAGAGTAAAAGTTTCTCCTGCAACCCGTTCCCTTTGTGCTAGATGAACGAACGTCTCTCCACATGCTCAGTGCTGAGAGATATGTGTGTGTGAAAGCCGTCCTTCACCTAGCTTTTTGGGAACACAAAGTTTCTCTTCAGTTGCAAATTCCACTCCATACATATATATGGGGAGGTACTAGCTCCAAATCTGTTTTACTGTGAAAACTGCAGGAACTTCAAACCGGCACTAGGAAACAGACTGTGAAACCAGAGTAAAAGTTTCTCCTGCAACCCGTTCCCTTTGTGCTAGATGAACGAACGTCTCTCCACATGCTCAGTTCTGAGAGATAAGTGTGTGTGAAAGCCGTCCTTCACCTAGCTTTTTGGGAACACAAAGTTTCTCTTCAGTTGCAAACTCCACTCCATACATATATATGGGGAGGTACTAGCTCCAACTCGGTTTTACAGTGAAAACTGCAGGAACTTCAAACCGGCACTAGGAAACAGACTGAGAAACCAGAGTAAAAGTTTCTCCTGCAACCTGTTTCCTTTGTGCTAGATGAACGAACGTCTCTCCACATGCTCAGTTCTGAGAGATAAGTGTGTGTGAAAGCCGTCCTTCAACTAGCTTGTTGGGAACAAAAAGTTTCTCTTCAGTTGCAAACCCCAATCCAAATATATATATGGGGAGGTACTAGCTCCAACTCGGTTTTACAGTGAAAACTGCAGGAACTTCAAACCGGCACTAGGAAACAGACTGAGAACCCAGAGTAAAAGTTTCCCCTGCAACCCGTTCCCTTTTTGCTAGATGAACGAACGTCTCTCCACATGCTCAGTTCTGAGAGATAAGTGTGTGTGAAAGCCGTCCTTCAACTAGCTTGTTGGGAACACAAAGTTTCTCTTCAGTTGCAAACTCCACTCCATACATATATATGGGGAGGTACTAGCTCCAACTCGGTTTTACAGTGAAAACTGCAGGAACTCCAAACCGGCACTAGGAAACAGACTGAGAAACCAGATAAATGTTTCTCCTGCAACCCGTTCCCTTTGTGCTAGATGAACGAACGTCTCTCCACATGCTCAGTTCTGAGAGATAAGTGTGTGTGAAAGCCGTCCTTAACCGAGCTTGTTGGGAACACAAAGTTTCTCTTCAGTTGCAAACTCCACTCCGTACATATATATGGGGAGGTACAAGCTCAAAATCAGTTTTACTGTGAAAACTGCAGGAACTTCAAACCGGCACTAGGAAACAGACTGAGAAACCAGAGTAAAAGTTTCTCCTGCAACCCGTTCCCTTTCTGCTAGATGAACGAACGTCTCTCAACATGCTCAGTGCTGAGAGATAAGTGTGTGTTAAAGCCGTCCTTCACCTAGCTTGTTGGGAACACAAAGTTTCTCTTCAGTTGCAAAATCCACTCCCTACATATATATGGGGAGGTACTAGCTCCAACTCGGTTTTACAGTGAAAACTGCAGGAACTTCAAACCGGCACTAGGAAACAGACTGAGAAACCAGAGTAAAAGTTTCTCCTGCAACCCGTTCCCTTTGTGCTAGATGAACGAACGTCTCTCCACATGCTCAGTGCTGAGAGATAAGTGTGTGTGAAAGCCGTCCTTCATCTAGATTGTTGGGAACACAAAGTTTCTCTTCAGTAGCAAACTCCACTCCATACATATATATGGGGAGGTACTAGCTCCAACTCGGTTTTACAGTGAAAACTGCAGGAACTTCAAACCGGCACTAGGAAACAGACTGAGAAACCAGAGTAAAAGTTTCTCCTGCAAACCGTTCCCTTTGTGCTAGATGAACGAAAGTCTCTCCACATTCTCAGTTCTGAGAGATAACTGTGTGTGAAAGCCGTCCTTCACCTAGCTTGTTGGGAACACAAAGTTTCTCTTCAGTTTCAAACTCCACTCCATAAATATATATGGGGAGGTACTAGCTCCAACTCTGTTTTACAGTGAAAACTGCAGGAACTTCAAACCGGCACTAGGAAACAGACTGAGAAACCAGAGTAAAAGTTTCTCCTGCAACCCGTTCCCTTTGTGCTAGATGAACGAACGTCTCTCCACATGCTCAGTGCTGAGAGATAAGTGTGTGTGAAAGCCGTCCTTCACCTAGCTTGTTGGGAACACAAAGATCCTCTTCAGTTGCAAACTCCACTCCATACATATATATGGGGAGGTACTAGCTCCAACTCGGTTTTACAGTGAAAACTGCAGGAACTTCAAACCGGCACTAGGAAACAGACTGAGAAACCAGAGTAAAAGTTTCTCCTGCAACCCGTTCCTTTTCTGCTAGATGAACGAACGTCTCTCCACATGCAAAGTGCTGAGAGATAAGTGTGTGTGAAAGCCGTCCTTCACCTAGCTTGTTGGGAACACAAAGTTTCTCTTCAGTTGCAAACTCCACTCCATACATATATATGGGGAGGTACTAGCTCCAACTCGGTTTTACAGTGAAAACTGCAGGAACTTCAAACCGGCACTAGGAAACAGACTGAGAAACCAGAGTAAAAGTTTCTCCTACAACCCGTTCCCTTTGTGCTAGATGAACGAAAGTCTCTCCACATGCTCAGTCCTGAGAGATAAGTGTGTGTGAAAGCCGTCCTTCACCTAGCTTGTTGGGAACACAAAGTTTCTCTTCAGTTGCAAACTCCACACCATAAATATATATGGGGAGGTAGTAGCTCCAACTGTGTTTTACAGTGAAAACTGAAGGAACTTCAAACCGGCACTAGGAAACAGACTGAGAAACCGGAGTAAAAGTTCCCCCTGCAAACCGTTCCCTTTGTGCTAGATGAACGAACGTCTCTCCACATGCTCAGTGTTGAGAGATAATTGTGTGTGAAAGCCGTCCTTCAACTAGCTTGTTGGGAACACAAAGTTTCTCTTCAGTTGCAAACTCCAATCCATACATATATTTGGGGAAGTAGTAGCTCCAACTCTATTTTACACTGAAAACTGCAGGAACTTCAAACCGGCACTAGGAAACAGACTGAGAAACAAGAGTAAAAGTTTCCCCTGCAACCCGTTCCCTTTGTGCTAGATGAACGAACGTCTCTCCACATGCTCAGTTCTGAGAGATAAGTGTGTGTGAAAGCCGTCCTTCACCAAGCTTGTTGGGAACACAAAGTTTCTCTTCAGTTGCAAACTCCGCTCCATACATATATAAGGGGAGGTACTAGCTCCAAATCGGTTTTACTGTGAAAAATGCAGGAACTTCAAACCGGCACTAGGAAACAGACTGAGAAACCAGAGAAAAAGTTTCTCCTGCAACCCGTTCCCTTTGTGCAAAATGAACGAACGTCTCTCCACATGCTCAGTTCTGAGAGATAAGTGTGTGTGAAAGCCGTCCTTCAGCTAGCTTGTTGGGAACACAAAGTTTCTCTTCTGTTGCCAACTACACTCCATACATATATATGGGGAGGTATTAGCTCCAACTCTGTTTTACAGTGAAAACTGCAGGAACTTCAATCCGGCACTAGGAAACAGACTGAGAAACCAGAGTTAAAGTTTCTCCTGCAACCCGTTCCCTTTGTGCTAGATGAACGAACGTCTCTCCACATGCTCAGTTCTGAGAGATAAGTGTGTGTGAAAGCCGTCCTTCACCTAGCTTGTTGGGAACACAAAGTTTCTCTTCAGTTGCAAACCCCATCCAAATATATATATGGGGAGGTACTAGCTCCAACTCGGTTTTACAGTGAAAACTGCAGGAACTTCAAACCGGCACTAGGAAACAGACTGAGAAACCAGAGTAAAAGTTTCTCCTGCAAACCGTTCCCTTTGTGCTAGATGAACGAACGTCTCTCCACATGCTCAGTGCTGAGAGATATGTGTGTGTTAAAGCCGTCCTTCACCTAGCTTGTTGGGAACACAAAGTTTCTCTTCAGTTGCAAACTCCACTCCATACATATATATGGGGAGGTACTAGCTCCAACTCTGTTTTACAGTGAAAACTGCAGTAATTTCAAACCGGCACTAGGAAACAGACTGTGAAACCAGAGTAAACGTTTCCCCTGCAAACCGTTCCCTTTGTGCTAGATGAACGAACGTCTCTCCACATGCTCAGTTCTGAGAGATAAGTGTGTGTGAAAGCCTTCCTTCACCTAGCTTGTTGGGAACACAAAGTTTCTCTTCAGTTGCAAACTACAATCCATACATATATATGGGGAAGTACTAGCCCCAACTCTGTTTTACAGTGAAAACTGCAGGAATTTCAAACCGGCACTAGGAAACAGACTGAGAAACCAGAGTAAAAGTTTCTCCTGCAACCCGTTCCATTTGTGCTAGATGAACGAACGTCTCTCCACATGCTCAGTTCTGAGAGATAAGTGTGTGTGAAAGCCGTCCTTCACCTAGCTTGTTGGGAACACAAAGTTTCTCTTCAGTTGCCAACTCCATTCCATACATATATATGGGGAGGTACTAGCTCCAAATCGGTTTTACTGTGAAAACTGCAGGAACTTCAAAACGGCACTAGGAAACAGACTGAGAAACCAGAGTAAAAGTTTCTCCTGCAACCAGTTCCCTTTGTGCTAGATGAACGAACGTCTCTCCACATGCTCAGTTCTGAGAGATATGTGTGTGTTTAAGCCGTCCTTCAGCTAGCTTGTTGGGAACACAAAGTTTCTCTTCAGTTGCCAACTCCACTCCATACATATATATGGGGAGGTATTAGCTCCAACTCGGTTTTACAGTGAAAACTGCAGGAACTTCAAACCAGCACGAGGAAACAGACTGAGAAACCAGAGTAAAAGTTTCTCCTGCAACCCGTTCCCTTTGTGCTAGATGAACGAACGTCTCTCCACATGCTCATTTCTGAGAGATAAGTGTGTGTGAAAGCTGTCCTTCACTTGGCTTGTTTGGACCACAAAGTTTCTCTTCAGTTGCAAACTCCACTCCATAAATATATATGGGGAGGTACTAGCCCCAACTCGGTTTTACACTGAAAACTGCAGGAACTTCAAACCAGCACTAGGAAACAGACTGAGAAACAGAAGTAAAAGTTTCTCCTGCAACCCGTTCCCTTTGTGCTAGATGAACGAAAGTCTCTCCACATGCTCAGTGCTGAGAGATAAGTGTGTGTGAAAGCCGTCCTTCACCTAGATTGTTGGGAACACAAAGTTTCTCTTCAGTTGCCAACTCCACTCCATACATATATATGGGGAGGTACTAGCTCCAACTCGGTTTTACAGTGAAAACTGCAGGAACTTCAAACCGGCACTAGGAAACAGACTGAGAAACCAGAGTAAAAGTTTCTCCTGCAACCCGTTTCCTTTGTGCTAGATGAAAGAACGTCTCTCCACATGCTCATTTCTGAGAGATAAGTGTGTGTGAAAGCTGTCCTTCACTTGGCTTGTAGGGAACACAAAGTTTCTCTTCAGTTGCAAACTCCACTCCATACATATATAAGGGGAGGTACGAGCCCCAACTCGGTTTTACACTGAAAACTGCAGGAACTTCAAACCAGCACTAGGAAACAGACTGAGAAACAGAAGTAAAAGTTTCTCCTGCAAGCCGTTCCCTTTGTGCTAGATGAACGAACGTCTCTCCACATGCTCAGTGCTGAGAGATAAGTGTGTGTGAAAGCCGTCCTTCACCTAGCTTGTTGGGAACACAAAGTTTCTCTTCAGTTGCAAACTCCACTCCATACATATATATGGGGAAGTACTAGCTCCAACTCGGTTTTACAGTGAAAACTGCAGGAACTTCAAACCGGCACTAGGAAACAGATTGAGAAACCAGAGTAAAAATTCCTCCTGCAACCGTTCCCTTTGGGCTAGATGAACGAACGTCTCTCCACATGCTCAGTTCTGAGAGATAAGTGTGTGTGAAAGCCGTCCTTCACCTATCTTGTAGGGAACACAAAGTTTCTCTTCAGTTGCAAACTCCACTCCATACATATATATGGGGAGGTACTAGCTCCAACCCGGTTTTACTGTGAAAACTGCCGGAACTTCAAACCGGCACTAGGAAACAGACTGAGAAACCAGAGTAAAAGTTTCTCCTGCAAACCGTTCCCTTTGTGCTAGATGAACGAACGTTTCTCCACATGCTCAGTTCTGAGAGATAAGTGTGTGTGAAAGCCGTTCTTCAGCTAGCTTGTTGGGAACACAAAGTTTCTCTTCAGTTGCCAACTCCAATCCATACATATATATGGGGAGGTATTAGCTCCAACTCTGTTTTACACTGATAACTGCAGGAACTTCAAACCGGCGCTAGGAAACAGACTGAGAAACCAGAGTAAAAGTTTCTCCTGCAACCCGTTCCCTTTGTGCTAGATGAACGAACGTCTCTCCACATGCTCAGTTCTGAGAGATAAGTGTGCGTGAAAGCTCTCTTTAACTTCGCTTGTTGGGAACACAAAGTTTCTCTTCAGTTGCAAACTCCACTCCATACATATATACGGGGAGGTACTAGCCCCAACTCGGTTTTACACTGAAAACTCCAGGAACTTCTAACCAGCACTAGGAAACAGACTGAGAAACAGAAGTAAAAGTTTCTCCTGCAACCCGTTCCCTTTGTGCTAGATGAACAAACGTCTCTCCACATGCTCAGTTCTGAGAGATATGTGTGTGTGAAAGCCGTCCTTCAACTAGCTTGTTGGGAACACAAAGTTTCTCTTCAGTTGCAAACTCCAATCCATACATATATATGGGTAGGTACTAGCTCCAACTCGGTTTTACAGTGAAAACTGCGGGAACTTCAAACCGGCACTAGGAAACAGACTGAGAAACCAGAGTAAAAGTTTCTCCTGCAACCCGTTCCCTTTGTGCTAGATGAACGAACGTCTCTCCACATGCTCATTTCTGGGAGATAAGTGTGTGTGAAAGCCGTCCTTCACCTATCTTGTTGGGAACACAAAGTTTCTCTTCAGTTGCAAAATCCACTCCAAACATATATATGGGGAGGTACTAGCTCCAACTCGGTTTTACTGTGAAAACTGCAGGAACTTCAAACCGGCACTAGGAAACAGACTGAGAAACCAGAGTAAAAGTTTCTCCTGCAACCCGTTCCTTTTGTGCTAGATGAACGAACGTCTCTCCACATGCTCAGTTCTGAGAGATAAGTGTGTGTGAAAGCCGTCCTTCAACAAGCTTGTTGGGAACACAAAGTTTCTCTTCAGTTGCAAACTCCAATCCGTACATATATATATCGGGAAGTACTAGCTCCAACTCTGTTTTACAGTGAAAACTGCAGGAACTTCAAACCGGCACTAGGAAACAGAATGAGAAACCAGAGTAAAAGTTTCTCCTGCAACCCGTTCCATTTGTGCTAGATGAACGAACGTCTCTCCACATGCTCAGTTCTGAGAGATAAGTGTGTGTGAAAGCCGTCCTTCACCTAGTTTGTTGGGAACACAAAGTTTCTCTTCAGTTGCAAACTCCATTCCATACATATATATGGGGAGGTACTAGCTCCAAATCGGTTTTACTGTGAAAACTGCAGGAACTTCAAAACGGCACTAGGAAACAGACTGAGAAACCAGAGTAAAAGTTTCTCCTGCAACCAGTTCCCTTTGTGCTAGATGAACGAACGTCTCTCCACATGCTCAGTTCTGAGAGATATGTGTGTGTTTAAGCCGTCCTTCAGCTAGCTTGTTGGGAACACAAAGTTTCTCTTCAGTTGCCAACTCCACTCCATACATATATATGGGGAGGTATTAGCTCCAACTCGGTTTTACAGTGAAAACTGCAGGAACTTCAAACCAGCACGAGGAAACAGACTGAGAAACCAGAGTAAAAGTTTCTCCTGCAACCCGTTCCCTTTGTGCTGGATGAACGAACGTCTCTCCACATGCTCATTTCTGAGAGATAAGTGTGTGTGAAAGCTGTCCTTCACTTGGCTTGTTTGGACCACAAAGTTTCTCTTCAGTTGCAAACTCCACTCCATAAATATATATGGGGAGGTACTAGCCCCAACTCGGTTTTACACTGAAAACTGCAGGAACTTCAAACCAGCACTAGGAAACAGACTGAGAAACAGAAGTAAAAGTTTCTCCTGCAACCCGTTCCCTTTGTGCTAGATGAACGAAAGTCTCTCCACATGCTCAGTGCTGAGAGATAAGTGTGTGTGAAAGCCGTCCTTCACCTAGCTTGTTGGGAACACAAAGTTTCTCTTCAGTTGCCAACTCCACTCCATACATATATATGGGGAGGTACTAGCTCCAACTCGGTTTTACAGTGAAAACTGCAGGAACTTCAAACCGGCACTAGGAAACAGACTGAGAAACCAGAGTAAAAGTTTCTCCTGCAACCCGTTCCCTTTGTGCTAGATGAAAGAACGTCTCTCCACATGCTCATTTCTGAGAGATAAGTGTGTGTGAAAGCTGTCCTTCACTTGGCTTGTAGGGAACACAAAGTTTCTCTTCAGTTGCAAACTCCACTCCATACATATATAAGGGGAGGTACAAGCCCCAACTCGGTTTTACACTGAAAACTGCAGGAACTTCAAACCAGCACTAGGAAACAGGCTGAGAAACAGAAGTAAAAGTTTCTCCTGCAAGCCGTTCCATTTGTGCTAGATGAACGAACGTCTCTCCACATGCTCAGTGCTGAGAGATAAGTGTGTGTGAAAGCCGTCCTTCACCTAGCTTGTTGGGAACACAAAGTTTCTCTTCAGTTGCAAACTCCACTCCATACATATATATGGGGAAGTACTAGCTCCAACTCGGTTTTACAGTGAAAACTGCAGGAACTTCAAACCGGCACTAGGAAACAGATTGAGAAACCAGAGTAAAAATTCCTCCTGCAACCGTTCCCTTTGGGCTAGATGAACGAACGTCTCTCCACATGCTCAGTTCTGAGAGATAAGTGTGTGTGAAAGCCGTCCTTCACCTATCTTGTAGGGAACACAAAGTTTCTCTTCAGTTGCAAACTCCACTCCATACATATATATGGGGAGGTACTAGCTCCAACCCGGTTTTACTGTGAAAACTGCCGGAACTTCAAACCGGCACTAGGAAACAGACTGAGAAACCAGAGTAAAAGTTTCTCCTGCAAACCGTTCCCTTTGTGCTAGATGAACGAACGTTTCTCCACATGCTCAGTTCTGAGAGATAAGTGTGTGTGAAAGCCGTTCTTCAGCTAGCTTGTTGGGAACACAAAGTTTCTCTTCAGTTGCCAACTCCAATCCATACATATATATGGGGAGGTATTAGCTCCAACTCTGTTTTACAGTGATAACTGCAGGAACTTCAAACCGGCGCTAGGAAACAGACTGAGAAACCAGAGTAAATGTTTCTCCTGCAACCCGTTCCCTTTGTGCTAGATGAACGAACGTCTCTCCACATGCTCAGTTCTGAGAGATAAGTGTGCGTGAAAGCTCTCTTTAACTTCGCTTGTTGGGAACACAAAGTTTCTCTTCAGTTGCAAACTCCACTCCATACATATATACGGGGAGGTACTAGCCCCAACTCGGTTTTACACTGAAAACTCCAGGAACTTCAAACCAGCACTAGGAAACAGACTGAGAAACAGAAGTAAAAGTTTCTCCTGCAACCCGTTCCCTTTGTGCTAGATGAACAAACGTCTCTCCACATGCTCAGTTCTGAGAGATATGTGTGTGTGAAAGCCGTCCTTCAACTAGCTTGTTGGGAACACAAAGTTTCTCTTCAGTTGCAAACTCCAATCCATACATATATATGGGTAGGTACTAGCTCCAACTCGGTTTTACAGTGAAAACTGCGGGAACTTCAAACCGGCACTAGGAAACAGACTGAGAAACCAGAGTAAAAGTTTCTCCTGCAACCCGTTCCCTTTGTGCTAGATGAACGAACGTCTCTCCACATGCTCATTTCTGAGAGATAAGTGTGTGTGAAAGCCGTCCTTCACCTATCTTGTTGGGAACACAAAGTTTCTCTTCAGTTGCAAAATCCACTCCAAACATATATATGGGGAGGTACTAGCTCCAACTCGGTTTTACTGTGAAAACTGCAGGAACTTCAAACCGGCACTAGGAAACAGACTGAGAAACCAGAATAAAAGTCTCTCCTGCAACCCGTTCCTTTTGTGCTAGATGAACGAACGTCTCTCCACATGCTCAGTTCTGAGAGATAAGTGTGTGTGAAAGCCGTCCTTCAACAAGCTTGTTGGGAACACAAAGTTTCTCTTCAGTTGCAAACTCCAATCCGTACATATATATATCGGGAAGTACTAGCTCCAACTCTGTTTTACAGTGAAAACTGCAGGAACTTCAAACCGGCACTAGGAAACAGAATGAGAAACCAGAGTAAAAGTTTCTCCTGAAACCCGTTCCCTTTGTGCTAGATGAACGAACGTCTCTCCACATGCTCAGTTCTGAGAGATAAGTGTGTGTGAAAGCCTTCCTTCACCTAGCTTGTTGGGAACACAAAGTTTCTCTTCAGTTGCAAACTCCACTCCATACAAATATAAGGGGAGGTACTAGCTCCAACTCGGTTTTACTGTGTAAAATGCAGGAACTTCAAACCGGCACTAGGAAACAGACTGAGAAACCAGAGAAAAAGTTTCTCCTGCAACCCGTTCCCTTTGTGCTAGATGAACGAACGTCTCTCCACATGCTCAATTCTGAGAGATAAGTGTGTGTGAAAGCCGTCCTTCAGCTAGCTTGTTGGGAACACAAAGTTTCTCTTCAGTTGCCAACTACACTCCATACATATATATGGGGAGGTATTAGCTCCAACTCGGTTTTACAGTGAAAACTGCAGGAACTTCAAACCGGCACTAGGAAACAGACTGAGAAACCAGAGTTAAAGTTTCTCCTGCAACCCGTTCCCTTTGTGCTAGATGAACGAACTTCTCTTCACATGCTCATTTCTGAGTGATAAGTGTGTGTGAAAGCTGTCCTTCAATTGGCTTTTTGGGAACACAAAGTTTCTCTACAGTTGCAAACTCCACTCCATACATATATATGGGGAGGTACTAGCCCCAACTCGGTTTTACGCTGAAAACTGCAGGAACTTCAAACCAGCACTAGGAAACAGACTGAGAAACAGAAGTAAAAATTTCTCCTGCAACCCGTTCCCTTTGTGCTAGATGAACGAACGTCTCTCCACATGCTCAGTGCTGAGAGATAAGTGTGTGTGAAAGCCGTCCTTCACCTAGCTTGTTGGGAACACAAAGTTTCTCTTCAGTTGCAAACTCCAATCCATACATATATATGGGGAGGTACAAGCTCCAACTCGGTTTTACAGTGAAAACTGCAGGAACTTCAAACCGGCACTAGGAAACAGACTGAGAAACCAGAGTAAAAGTTCCGACTGCAACCCGTTCCCTTTGGGCTAGATGAACGAACGTCTCTCCACATGCTCAGTTCTGAGAGATAAGTGTGTTTGAAAGCCGTCCTTCACCTATCTTGTTGGGAACACAAAGTTTCTCTTCAGTTGCAAACTCCACTCCATATATATATATGGGGAGGCACTAGCTCCAACTCGGTTTTACAGAGAAAACTGCAGGAATTTCAAACCGGCACTAGGAAACAGACTGAGAAACCAGAGTAAAAGTTTCTCCTGCAACCCGTTCCCTTTGTGCTAGATGAACGAACGTCTCTCCACATGCTCAGTTCTGAGAAACAAGTGTGTGTGAAAGCCGTCCTTCACCTAGCTTGTTGGGAACACAAAGATTCTCTTCAGTTGCAAACTCCACTCCATACATATATATGGGGAGGTACTTGCTCCAACTCGGTTTTACAGTGAAAATTGCAGGAACTTCAAACCGGCACTAGGAAACAGACTGAGAAACCAGAGTAAAAGTTTCTCCTGCAACCCGTTCCCTTTGTGCTAGATGAACGAACGTCTCTCCACATACTCATTTCTGAGAGATAATTGTGTGTAAAAGCTGTCCTCACTTGGCTTGTTGGGAACACAAAGTTTCTCTTCAGTTGCAAACTCCACTCCATACATATATATGGGGATTTACTAGCCCCAACTCGGTTTTACACTGAAAACTGCAGGAACATCAAACCAGCACTAGGAAACAGACTGAGAAACAGAAGTAAAAATTTCTCCTGCAACCCGAACCCTTTGTGCTAGATGAAAGAACGTCTCACCACATGCTCAGTTCTGAGCGATAAGTGTGTGTGAAAGCCGAACTTCACCTAGCTTGTTGGGAACACAAAGTTTCTCTTCAGTTGCAAACCCCACTCCAAATATATATATGGGGAGGTACTAGCTCCAACTCGGTTTTACAGTGAAAACTGCAGGAACTTCAAACCGGCACTAGGAAACAGACTGAGAAACCAGAGTAAAAGTTTCTCCTGCAACCCGTTCCCTTTGTGCTAGATGAACGAACGTCTCTCCACATGCTCAGTGCTGAGAGATAAGTGTGTGTGAAAGCCGTCCTTCACCTAGATTGTTGGGAACACAAAGTTTCTCTTCAGTTGCAAACTCCACTCCATACATATATATGGGGAGATACTAGCTCCAACTCGGTTTTACAGTGAAAACTGCAGCAATTTCAAACCGGCACTAGGAAACAGCCTGAGAAACCAGAGTAAACGTTTCCCCTGCAAACCGTTCCCTTTGTGCTAGATGAACGAACGTCTCTCCACATGCTCAGTTCTGAGAGATAAGTGTGTGTGAAAGCCTTCCTTCACCTAGCTAGTTGGGAACACAAAGTTTCTCTTCAGTTGCAAACTCCAATCCATACATATATATGGGGAAGTACTAGCTCCAACTCTGTTTTACAGTGAAAACTGCAGGAACTTCAAAACGGCACTAGGAAACAGACTGAGAAACGAGAGTAAAAGTTTCTCCTGCAACCCGTTCCCTTTGTGCTAGATGAACGAACGTCTCTCCACATGCTCAGTTCTGAGAGATAATTGTGTGTGAAAGCCGTCCTTCACCTAGCTTGTTGGGAACACAAAGTTTCTCTTCAGTTGCAAACTCCACTCCATACATATATATGGGGAGGTACTAGCTCCAACTCGGTTTTACTGTGAAAACTGCAGGAACTTCAAACCGGCACTAGGAAACAGACTGAGAAACCAGAGTAAAAGTTTCTCCTGCAACCCGTTCCCTTTGTGCTAGATGAACGAACGTCTCTCCACATGCTCAGTTCTGAGAGATAAGTGTGTGTGAAAGCCGTCCTTCAGCTAGCTTGTTGGGAACACAAAGTTTCTCTTCAGTTGCCAACTCCACTCCATACATATATATGGGGAGGTACTACTAGAACTCTGTTTTACAGTGAAAACTGCAGGAACTTCAAACCGGCACTAGGAAACAGACTGAGAAACCAGAGTAAAAGTTTCTCCTGCAACCCGTTCCCTTTGTGCTAGATGAACGAACGTCTCTCCACATGCTCATTTCTGAGAGATAAGTGTGTGTGAAAGCTGTCCTTCACTTGGCTTGTTTGGAACACAAAGTTTCTCTTCAGTTGCAAACTCCACTCCAACATATATATGGGGAGGTACTAGCCCCAACTCGGTTTTACACTGAAAACTGCAGGAACTTCAAACCAGCACTAGGAAACAGACTGAGAAACAGAAGTAAAAGTTTCTCCTGCAACCCGTTCCCTTTGTGCTAGATGAACGAAAGTCTCTCCTCATGCTCAGTGCTGAGAGATAAGTGTGTGTGAAAGCCGTCCTTCACCTAGCTTGTTGGGAACACAAAGTTTCTCTTCAGTTGCCAACTCCACTCCATACATATATATGGGGAGGTACTAGCTCCAACTCGGTTTTACAGTGAAAACTGCAGGAACTTCAAACCGGCACTAGGAAACAGACTGAGAAACCAGAGTAAAAGTTTCTCCTGCAACCCGTTCCATTTGTGCTAGATGAACGAAAGTCTCTCCACATGCTCATTTCTGAGAGATAAGTGTGTGTGAAAGCTGTCCTTCACTTGGCTTGTTGGGAACACAAAGTTTCTCTTCAGTTGCAAACTCCACTCCATACATATATAAGGGGAGTTACTAGCCCCAACTCGGTTTTACACTGAAAACTGCAGGAACTTCAAACCAGCACTAGGAAACAGACTGAGAAACAGAAGAAAAAGTTTCTCCTGCAACCCGTTCCCTTTGTGCTAGATGAACGAACGTCTCTCCACATGCTCAGTGCTGAGAGATAAGTGTGTGTGAAAGCCGTCCTTCACCTAGCTTGTTGGGAACACAAAGTTTCTCTTCAGTTGCAAACTCCACTCCATACATATATATGGGGAGGTACTAGCTCCAACTCGGTTTTACAGTGGAAACTGCAGGAACTTCAAACCGGCACTAGGAAACAGACTGAGAAACAAGAGTAAAAGTTTCTCCTGCAACCCGTTCCCTTTGGGCTAGATGAACGAACGTCTCTCCACATGCTCAGTTCTGAGAGATAAGTGTGTGTGAAAGCCGTCCTTCAGCTAGCTTGTTGGGAACACAAAGTTTCTCTTCAGTTGCCAACTGCACTCCATACATATATATGGGGAGGTATTAGCTCCAACTCTGTTTTACAGTGAAAACTGCAGGAACTTCAAACCGGCACTAGGAAACAGACTGAGAAACCAGAGTAAAAGTTTCTCCTGCAACCCGTTCCCTTTATGGTAGATGAACGAACGTCTCTCCACATGCTCATTTCTGAGAGATAAGTGTGCGTGAAAGCTCTCCTTCACTTGGCTTGTTGGGAACACAAAGTTTCTCTTCAGTTGCAAACTACACTCCATACATATATACGGGGAGGTACTAGCCCCAACTCGGTTTTACACTGAAAACTGCAGGAACTTCAAACCAGCACAAGGAAACAGACTGAGAAACAGAAGTAAAAGTTTCTCCTGCAACCCGTTCCTTTTGTGCTAGATGAACAAACGTCTCTCCACATGCTCAGTGCTGAGAGATAAGTGTGTGTGAAAGCCGTCCTTCACCTAGCTTGTTGGGAACACAAAGTTTCTCTTCAGTTGCAAACTCCATTCCATACATATATATGGGGAGGAAGTAGCTCCAACTCGATTTTACAGTGAAAACTGCAGGAACTTCAAACCGGCACTAGGAAACAGACTGAGAAACCAGAGTAAAAGTTTCTCCTGCAACCCGTTCCCTTTGTGCTAGATGAACGAACGTCTCTCCACATGCTCATTTCTGAGAGATAAGTGTGTGTGAAAGCCGTCCTTCACCTAGCTTGTTGGGAACACAAAGTTTCTCTTCAGTTGCAAAATCCACTCCAAACATATATATGGGGAGGTACTACTATAACTCGGTTTTACAGTGAAAACTGCAGGAACTTCAAACCGGCACTAGGAAACAGACTGAGAAACCAGAGTAAAAGTTCTCCTGCAACCCGTTCCTTTTGTGCTAGATGAACGAACGTCTCTCCACATGCTCAGTTCTGAGAGATAAGTGTGTGTGAAAGCAATCCTTCAACAAGCTTGTTGGGAACACAAAGTTTCTCTTCAGTTGCAAACCCCAATCCATACATATATATATCGGGAAGTACTAGCTCCAACTCTGTTTTACAGTGAAAACTGCAGGAACTTCACCGGCACTAGGAAACAGAATGAGAAACCAGAGTAAAAGTTTCTCCTGCAACCCGTTCCCTTTTTGCTAGATGAACGAACGGCTCTACACATGCTCAGTGCTGAGAGATAAGAGTGTGTGAAAGCCGTCCTTCACCTAGCTTGTTGGGAACACAAAGTTTCTCTTCAGTTGCAAACTACACTCCATACATGTATATTGGGAGGTACTAGCTCCAAATCGGTTTTACTGTCAAAAATGCAGGAACTTCAAAACGGCACTAGGAAACAGACTGAGAAACCAGAGTAAAAGTTTCTCCTGCAACCCGTTCCCTTTGTGCTAGATGAACGAACGTATCTCCACATGCTCATTTCTGAGAGATAAGTGTGTGTGAAAGCTGTCCTTCACTTGGCTTGTTGGGAACACAAAGTTTCTCTTCAGTTGCAAACTCCACTCCATACATATATATGGGGAGGTACTAGCCCCAACTCGGTTTTACACTGAAAACTGCAGGAACTTCAAACCAGCACTAGGAAACAGACTGAGAAACAGAAGTAAAAGTTTCTCCTGCAACCCGTTCCCTTTGTGCTAGATGAACGAAAGTCTCTCCACTTGCTCAGTGCTGAGAGATAAGTTTGTGTGAAAGCCGTTCTTCACCTAGCTTGTTGGGAACACAAAGTTTCCCTTCAGTTGCAAACTCCACTCCATACATATATATGGGGAGGTACAAGCTCCAACTCGGTTTTACAGTGAAAACTGCAGGAACTTCATACCGGCACTAGGAAACAGAATGAGAAACCAGAGTAAAAGTTCGTCCTGCAACCCGTTTAATTTGGGGTAGATGAACGAACTTCTATCCACATGCTCAGTTCTGAGAGATAAGTGTGTGTGAAAGCCGTCCTTCACCTAGCTTGTTGGGAACACAAAGATTCTCTTCAGTTGCAAACTCCATTCCATACATATATATGGGGAGGAAGTAGCTCCAACTCGATTTTACAGTGAAAACTGCAGGAACTTCAAACCGGCACTAGGAAACAGACTGAGAAACCAGAGTAAAAGTTTCTCCTGCAACCCGTTCCCTTTGTGCTAGATGAACGAACGTCTCTCCACATGCTCATTTCTGAGAGATAAGTGTGTGTGAAAGCCGTCCTTCACCTAGCTTGTTGGGAACACAAAGTTTCTCTTCAGTTGCAAAATCCACTCCAAACATATATATGGGGAGGTACTACTATAACTCGGTTTTACAGTGAAAACTGCAGGAACTTCAAACCGGCACTAGGAAACAGACTGAGAAACCAGAGTAAAAGTTCTCCTGCAACCCGTTCCTTTTGTGCTAGATGAACGAACGTCTCTCCACATGCTCAGTTCTGAGAGATAAGTGTGTGTGAAAGCAATCCTTCAACAAGCTTGTTGGGAACACAAAGTTTCTCTTCAGTTGCAAACCCCAATCCATACATATATATATCGGGAAGTACTAGCTCCAACTCTGTTTTACAGTGAAAACTGCAGGAACTTCACCGGCACTAGGAAACAGAATGAGAAACCAGAGTAAAAGTTTCTCCTGCAACCCGTTCCCTTTTTGCTAGATGAACGAACGGCTCTACACATGCTCAGTGCTGAGAGATAAGAGTGTGTGAAAGCCGTCCTTCACCTAGCTTGTTGGGAACACAAAGTTTCTCTTCAGTTGCAAACTACACTCCATACATGTATATTGGGAGGTACTAGCTCCAAATCGGTTTTACTGTCAAAAATGCAGGAACTTCAAAACGGCACTAGGAAACAGACTGAGAAACCAGAGTAAAAGTTTCTCCTGCAACCCGTTCCCTTTGTGCTAGATGAACGAACGTATCTCCACATGCTCATTTCTGAGAGATAAGTGTGTGTGAAAGCTGTCCTTCACTTGGCTTGTTGGGAACACAAAGTTTCTCTTCAGTTGCAAACTCCACTCCATACATATATATGGGGAGGTACTAGCCCCAACTCGGTTTTACACTGAAAACTGCAGGAACTTCAAACCAGCACTAGGAAACAGACTGAGAAACAGAAGTAAAAGTTTCTCCTGCAACCCGTTCCCTTTGTGCTAGATGAACGAAAGTCTCTCCACTTGCTCAGTGCTGAGAGATAAGTTTGTGTGAAAGCCGTTCTTCACCTAGCTTGTTGGGAACACAAAGTTTCCCTTCAGTTGCAAACTCCACTCCATACATATATATGGGGAGGTACAAGCTCCAACTCGGTTTTACAGTGAAAACTGCAGGAACTTCATACCGGCACTAGGAAACAGAATGAGAAACCAGAGTAAAAGTTCGTCCTGCAACCCGTTTAATTTGGGGTAGATGAACGAACTTCTATCCACATGCTCAGTTCTGAGAGATAAGTGTGTGTGAAAGCCGTCCTTCACCTAGCTTGTTGGGAACACAAAGATTCTCTTCAGTTGCAAACTCCACTCCATACATATATATGGGGAGGTACTAGCTCCAACTCTGTTTTACATTGAAAACTGCAGGAACTTCAAACCGGCACTAGGAAACACACTGAGAAACCAGAGTAAAAGTTTCTCCTGCAACCCGTTCCCTTTGTGCTAGATGAACGAAAGTCTCTCCACATGCTCAGTTCTGAGAGATAAGTGTGTGTGAAAGCCGTCCTTCAACTAGCTTGTTGGGAACACAAAGTTTCTTTTCAGTTGCAAACTCTACTCCATACATATATATGGGGAGGTACTAGCTCCAACTCGGTTTTACAGTGAAAACTGCAGGAACTTCAAACCGGCAATAGAAAACAGACTGAGAAACCAGAGTAAAAGTTTCTCCTGCAACCCGTTCTCTTTGTGCTAGAGGAACGAACGTCTCTCCACATGCTCAGTGCTGAGAGATAAGTGTGTGTGAAAGCTGTCCTTCACTTGGCTTGTTGGGAACACAAAGTTTCTCTTCAGTTGCAAACTCCACTCCATACATATATAAGGGGAGGTACTAGCCCCAACTCGGTTTTACACTGAAAACTGCAGGAACTTCAAACCAGCACTAGGAAACAGACTGAGAAACAGAAGTAAAAGTTTCTCCTGCAAACCGTTCCCTTTGTGCTAGATGAACGAACGTCTCTCCACATGCTCAGTGCTGAGAGATAAATGTGTGTGAAAGCCGTCCTTCAACTAGCTTGTTGGGAACACAAAGTTTCTTTTCAGTTGCAAACTCTACTCCATACATATATATGGGGAGGTACTAGTTCCAACTCGGTTTTACAGTGAAAACTGCAGGAACTTCAAACCGGCAATAGAAAACAGACTGAGAAACCAGAGTAAAAGTTTCTCCTGCAACCCGTTCTCTTTGTGCTAGAGGAACGAACGTCTCTCCACATGCTCAGTGCTGAGAGATAAGTGTGTGTGAAAGCCGTCCTTCACCTAGCTTGTTGGGAACACAAAGTTTCTCTTCAGTTGCAAACTCCAATCCATACATATATATGGGGAGGTACTAGCTCCAACTTGGTTTTACAGTGAAAACTGCAGGAATTTCCAACCGGCACTAGGAAACAGACTGAGAAACCAGAGTAAAATTTTCACCTGCAACCCGTTCCCTTTGTGCTAGATGAACGAACGTCTCTCCACATGCTCAGTTCTGAGAGATAAGTGTGTGTGAAAGCCGTCCTTCAACTAGCTTGTTGGGAAAACAAAGTTTCTCTTCAGTTGCAAACTCCACTCCAAACATATATATGGGGAGATACTACTCCAACTCTTTTTTACAGTGAAAACTGCAGGAACTTCAAAACGGCACTAGGAAACAGACTGAGAAACCAGAGTAAAAGTTTCTCCTGCAACCCGTTCCCTTTGTGATAGATGAACGAACGTCTCTCCACATGCTCAGTTCTGAGAGATAAGTGTGTGTGAAAGCCGTCCTTCACCTAGCTTGTTGGGAACACAAAGTTTCTCTTCAGTTGCAAACTCCAATCCATACATATATATGGGGAAGTACTAGCTCCAACTCTGTTTTACAGTGAAAACTGCAGGAACTTCAAACCGGCACTAGGAAACAGACTGAGAATCCAGAGTAAAAGTTTCTCCTGCAACCCGTTCCCTTTGTGCTAGATGAACGAACGTCTCTCCACATGCTCAGTTCTGAGAGATAAGTGTGTGTGAAAGCCGTCCTTCACCTAGCTTGTTGGGAACACAAAGTTTCTCTTCAGTTGCAAACTCCACTCCATACATATATATGGGGAGGTACTAACTCCAAATCGATTTTACTGTGAAAACTGCAGGAACTTCAAACCGGCACTAGGAAACAGACTGAGAAACCAGAGTAAAAGTTTCTCCTGCAACACGTTCCCTTTGTGCTAGATGAACGAACGTCTCTCCACATGCTCAGTGCTGAGAGATAAGTGTGTGTGAAAGCCGTCCTTCAGCTAGCTTGTTGGGAACACAAAGTTTCTCTTCAGTTGCCATCTCCACTCCATACATATATATGGGGATGTATTAGCTCCAACTCGGTTTTACAGTGAAAACTGCAGGAACTTCAAACCGGCACTAGGAAACAGACTGAGAAACCAGAGTAAAAGTTTCTCCTGCAAACCGTTCCCTTTGTGCTAGATGAATGAACGTCTCTCCACATGCTCAGTTCTGAGAGATATGTGTGTGTGAAAGCTGTCCTTCACTTGGCTATTTGGAAACACAAAGTTTCTCTTCAGTTGCAAACTCAAATCCATACATATATATGGGGAGGTACTAGCCCCAACTCGGTTTTACACTGAAAACTGCAGGAACTTCAAACCAGCACTAGGAAACCGACTGGGAAACAGAAGTAAAACTTTCTCCTGCAACCCGTTCCCTTTGTGCTAGATGAATGAACGTCTCTCCACATGCTCAGTTCTGAGAGATAAGTGTGTGTGAAAGCCGTCATTCACCTAGCTTGTTGGGAACACAAAGTTTCTCTTCAGTTGCAAACTCCAATCCATACATATATATATGGGGTGGTACTAGCTCCAACTCAGATTTACAGTGAAAACTGCAGGAACTTCAACCCGGCACTAGGAAACAGACTGAGAAACCAGAGTAAACGTTTCTCCTGCAACCCGTTCCCTTTGTGCTAGATGAATGAACGTCTCTCCACATGCTCAGTTCTGAGAGATAAGTGTGTGTGAAAGCCGTCCTTCACCTAGCTTGTTGGGAACACAAAGTTTCTCTTCAGTTGCAAACTCCAATCCATACATATATATATGGGGTGGTACTAGCTCCAACTCAGTTTTACAGTGAAAACTGCAGGAACTTCAAACCGACACTAGGAAACAGACTAAGAAACCAGAGTATACGTTTCTCCTGCAACCCGTCCCCTTTGTGCTAGATGAACGAAGGTCTCTCCACATGCTCAGTTCTGAGAGATAAGTGTGTGTGAAAGCCGTCCTTCACCTAGCTTGTTGGGAACACAAAGTTTCTCTTCAGTTGCCAACTCCACTCCATACATATATATATGGGGTGGTACTAGCTCCAACTCAGTTTTACAGTGAAAACTGCAGGAACTTCAAACCGACACTAGGAAACAGACTAAGAAACCAGAGTATACGTTTCTCCTGCAACCCGTCCCCTTTGTGCTAGATGAACGAAGGTCTCTCCACATGCTCAGTTCTGAGAGATAAGTGTGTGTGAAAGCCATCCTTCACCTAGCTTGTTGGGAACACAAAGTTTCTCTTCAGTTGCAAACCCCACTCCAAATATATATATGGGGAGGTACTAGCTCCAACTCGGTTTTACAGTGAAATCTGCAGGAATTTCAAACCGGCACTAGGAAACAGACTGAGAAACAGAAGTAAAAGTTTCCCCTGCAACCCGTTCCCTTTGTGCTAGATGAACGAACGTCTCTCCACATGCTCAGTTCTGAGAGATAAGTGTGTGTGAAAGCCGTCCTTCACCTAACTTGTTGCGAACACAAAGTTTCTCTTCAGTTGCAAACTCCACTCCATACATATATATGGGGAGGTACTAGCTCCAACTCGGTTTTACAGTGAAAACTGCAGGAACTTCAAACCGGCACTAGGAAATAGACTGAGAAACCAGAGTAAAAGTTTCTCCTGCAATCCGTTCCCTTTGTGCTAGATGAACGAACGTCTCTCAACATGCTCAGTGCTGAGAGATAAGTGTGTGTGAAAGCCGTCCTTCACCTAGCTTGTTGGGAACACAAAGTTTCTCTTCAGTTGCAAACTCCACTCCATAAATATATATGGGGAGGTACTAGCTCCAACTCGGTTTTACAGTGAAAACTGCAGGAATTTCAAACCGGCACTAGGAAACAGACTGAGAAACCAGAGTAAACGTTTCTCCTGCAACCCGGTTCCTTTGTGCTAGATGAACGAAAGTCTCTCCACATGCTCAGTTCTGAGAGATAAGTGAGAGTGAAAGCCGTCCTTCACCTAGCTTGTTGGGAACACAAAGTTTCTCTTCAGTTGCAAACTCCAATCCATACATATATATATGGGGTGGTACTAGCTCCAACTCAGTTTTACAGTGCAAACTGCAGGAACTTCAAACCGGCACTAGGAAACAGACTGAGAAACCAGAGTAAAAGTTTCTCCTGCAACCCGTTCCCTTTGTGCTAGATGAATGAACGTCTCTCCACATGCTCAGTTCTGAGAGATAAGTGTGTGTGAAAGCCGTCCTTCACCTAGCTTGTTGGGAACACAAAGTTTCTCTTCAGTTGCAAACTCCAATCCATACATATATATATGAGGTGGTACTAGCTCCAACTCAGTTTTACAGTGAAAACTGCAGGAACTTCAAACCGGCACTAGGAAACAGACTGAGAAACCAGAGTAAACGTTTCTCCTGCAACCCGTTCCCTTTGTGCTAGATGAATGAACGTCTATCCACATGCTCAGTTCTGAGAGATAAGTGTGTGTGAAAGCCATCCTTCACCTAGCTTGTTGGGAACACAAAGTTTCTCTTCATTTGCAAACCCCACTCCAAATATATATATGGGGAGGTACTAGCTCCAACTCGGTTTTACAGTGAAAACTGCAGGAACTTCAAACCGGCACTAGGAAACAGACTGAGAAACCAGAGTAAATGTTTCTCCTGAAAACCGTTCCCTTTGTGCTAGATGAACGAACGTCTCTCCACATGCTCAGTTCTGAGAGATAAGTGTGTTTGAAAGCCGTCCTTCACCTAGCTTGTTGGGAACACAAAGTTTCTCTTCAGTTGCAAACTCCACTCCATACATATATATGGGGAGGTACAAGCTCCAACCCGGTTTTTACAGTGAAAACTGCCGGAACTTCAAACAGGCACTAGGAAACAGACTGAGAAAACAGAGTAAAATTTTCTCCTGCAACCCGTTCCCTTTGTGCTAGATGAACGAACGTCTCTCCACATGCTCAGTTCTGAGAGATAAGTGTGTGTGAAAGCCGTCCTTCACCTAGCTTGTTGGGAACACAAAGTTTCTCTTCAGTTGCAAACTCCAATCCATACATATATATATGGGGTGGTACTAGCTCCAACTCGGTTTTACAGTGAAAACTGCAGGAATTTCAAACCGGCACTAGGAAACAGACTGAGAAACCAGAGTAAATGTTTCTCCTGCAACCCGTTTCCTTTGTGCTAGATGAACGAACGTCTCTCCAAATGCTCAGTTCTGAGAGATAAGTGTGTGTGAAAGCCGTCCTTCACCTAGCTTGTTGGGAACACAAAGTTTCTCTTCAGTTGCAAACTCCAATCCATACATATATATATGGGGTGGTACTAGCTCCAACTCAGTTTTACAGTGAAAACTGCAGGAACTTCAAACCGGCACTAGGAAACAGACTGAGAAACCAGAGTAAACGTTTCTCCTGCAACCCGTCCCCTTTGTGCTAGATGAACGAACGTCTCTCCACATGCTCAGTTCTGAGAGATAAGGGTGTGTGAAAGCCATCCTTCACCTAGCTTGTTGGGAACACAAAGTTTCTCTTCAGTTGCAAACCCCACTCCAAATATATATATGGGGAGGTACTAGCTCCAACTCGGTTTTACAGTGAAAACTGCAGGAACTTCAAACCGGCACTAGGAAACAGACTTAGAAACCAGAGTAAATGTTTCTCCTGCAAACCGTTCCCTTTGTGCTAGATGAACGAACGTCTCTCCACATGCTCAGTTCTGAGAGATAAGTGTGTGTGAAAGCCGTCCTTCACCCAGCTTGTTGGGAACACAAAGTTTCTCTTCAGTTGCAAACTCCACTCCATACATATATATGGGGAGGTACAAGCTCCAACCCGGTTTTTACAGTGAAACTGCCGGAACTTCAAACAGGCACTAGAAAACAGACTGAGAAACCAGAGTAAAAGTTTCTCCTGCAACCCGTTCCCTTTGTGCTAGATGAACGAACGTCTCTCCACATGCCCAGTTCTGAGAGATAAGTGTTTGTGAAAGCCGTCCTTCACATAGCTTGTTGGGAACACAAAGATTCTCTTCAGTTGCAAACTCCAATCCATACATATATATATGGGGTGGTACTATCTACAACTCAGTTTTACAGTGAAAACTGCAGGAACTTCAAACCGACACTAGGAAACAGACTAAGAAACCAGAGTATACGTTTCTCCTGCAACCCGTCCCCTTTGTGCTAGATGAACGAAGGTCTCTCCACATGCTCAGTTCTGAGAGATAAATGTGTGTGAAAGCCATCCTTCACCTAGCTTGTTGGGAACACAAAGTTTCTCTTCAGTTGCAAACCCCACTCCAAATATATATATGGGGAGGTACTAGCTCCAACTCGGTTTTACAGTGAAATCTGCAGGAATTTCAAACCGGCACTAGGAAACAGACTGAGAAACAGAAGTAAAAGTTTCTCCTGCAACCCGTTCCCTTTGTGCTAGATGAACGAACGTCTCTCCACATGCTCAGTTCTGAGAGATAAGTGTGTGTGAAAGCCGTCCTTCACCTAACTTGTTGCGAACACAAAGTTTCTCTTCAGTTGCAAACTCCACTCCATACATATATATGGGGAGGTACTAGCTCCAACTCGGTTTTACAGTGAAAACTGCAGGAACTTCAAACCGGCACTAGGAAACAGACTGAGAAACCAGAGTAAAAGTTTCCCCTGCAATCCGTTCCCTTTGTGCTAGATGAACGAAGGTCTCTCCACATGCTCAGTGCTGAGAGATAAGTGTGTGTGAAAGCCGTCCTTCACCTAGCTTTTTGGGAACACAAAGTTTCTCTTCAGTTGCAAACTCCACTCCATAAATATATATGGGGAGGTACTAGCTCCAACTCGGTTTTACAGTGAAAACTGCAGGAATTTCAAACCGGCACTAGGAAACAGACAGAGAAACCAGAGTAAACGTTTCTCCTGCAACCCGTTTCCTTTGTGCTAGATGAACGAACGTCTCTCCAAATGCTCAGTTCTGAGAGATAAGTGTGTGTGAAAGCCGTCCTTCACCTAGCTTGTTGGGAACACAAAGTTTCTCTTCAGTTGCAAACTCCAATCCATACATATATATATGGGGTGGTACTTGCTCCAACTCAGTTTTACAGTGAAAACTGCAGGAACTTCAAACCGGCACTAGGAAACAGACTGAGAAACCAGAGTAAACGTTTCTCCTGCAACCCGTTCCCTTTGTGCTAGATGAATGAACGTCTCTCCACATGCTCAGTTCTGAGAGATAAGTGTGTGTGAAAGCCATCCTTCACCTAGCTTGTTGGGAACACAAAGTTTCTCTTCATTTGCAAACCCCACTCCAAATATATATATGGGGAGGTACTAGCTCCAACTCGGTTTTACAGTGAAAACTGCAAGAACTTCAAACCGGCACTAGGAAACAGACTGAGAAACCAGAGTAAATGTTTCTCCTGCAAACCGTTCCCTTTCTGCTAGATGAACGAACGTCTCTCCACATGCTCAGTGCTGAGAGATAAGTGTGTTTGAAAGCCGTCCTTCACCTAGCTTGTTGTGAACACAAAGTTACTCTTCAGTTGCAAACTCCACTCCAAACATATATATGGGGAGGTACGAATCCAACTCGGTTTTACAGTGAAAACTGCAGGAACTTCAAACCGGCACTAGGAAACAGACTGAGAAACCAGAGTAAAATTTTCTCCTGCAACCCGTTCCCTTTGTGCTAGATGAACGAACGTCTCTCCACATGCTCAGTTCTGAGAGATAAGTGTGTGTGAAAGCCGTCCTTCACCTAGCTTGTTGGGAACACAAAGTTTCTCTTCAGTTGCAAACGCCACTCCATACATATATATATGTGGTGGTAGTAGCTCCAACTCAGTTTTACAATGAAAACTGCAGGAACTTCAAACCGACACTAGGAAACAGACTAAGAAACCAGAGTATACGTTTCTCCAGCAACCCGTCCCCTTTGTGCTATATGAACGAACGTCTCTCCACATGCTCAGTTCTGAGAGATAAGTGTGTGTGAAAGCCATCCTTCACCTAGCTTGTTGGGAACACAAAGTTTCTCTTCAGTTGCAAACCCCACTCCAAATATATATACGGGGAAGTACTAGCTCCAACTCGGTTTTACAGTGAAAACTGCAGGAATTTCAAACCGGCACTAGGAAACAGACTTAGAAACCAGAGTAAATGTTTCTCCTGCAAACCATTCCCTTTGTGCTAGATGAAAGAACATCTCTCTACATGCTCAGTTCTGAGAGATAAGTGTGTGTGAAAGCCGTCCTTCACCTAGCTTGTTGGGAACACAAAGTTTCTCTTCAGATGCAAACTCCACTCCATACATATATATGGGGAGGTACAAGCTCCAACCCGGTTTTTACAGTGAAAACTGCAGGAATTTCAAACCGGCACTAGGAAACAGACTGAGAAACCAGAGTAAAATTTTCCCCTGCAACCCGTTCACTTTGTGCTAGATGAACGAACGTCTCTCCACATGCTCAGTTCTGAGAGATAAGTGTGTGTGAAAGCCGTCCTTCACCTAGCTTGTTGGGAACACAAAGTTTCTCTTCAGTTGCAAACTCCAATCCATACATATATATATGGGGTGGTACTAGCTCCAACTCAGTTTTACAGTGAAAACTGCAGGAACTTCAAACCGACACTAGGAAACAGACTAAGAAACCAGAGTATACGTTTCTCCTGCAACCCGTCCCATTTGTGCTAGATGAACGATCGTCTCTCCACATGCTCAGTTCTGAGAGATAAGTGTGTGTGAAAGCCATCCTTCACCTTGCTTGTTGGGAACACAAAGTTTCTCTTCAGTTGCAAACCCCACTCCAAATATATATATGGGGAGGTACTAGCTCCAACTCGGTTTTACAGTGAAAACTGCAGTTATTTCAAACCGGCACTAGGAAACAGACTTAGAAACCAGAGAAAATGTTTCTCCTGCAAACCGTTCCCTTTGTGCTAGATGAACGAACGTCTCTCCACATGCTCAGTTCTGAGAGATAAGTGTGTGTGAAAGCCGTCCTTCACCTAGCTTGTTGGGAACACAAAGTTTCTCTTCAGTTGCAAACTCCACTCCATACATATATATGGGGAAGTACAAGCTCCAACTCGGTTTTACAGTGAAAACTGCAGGAACTTCAAATCGGCACTAGGAAACAGACTGAGAAACCAGAGTAAAAGTTCGTCCTGCAACCCGTTCCATTTGGGGTAGATGAACGAACGTCTATCCACATGCTCAGTTCTGAGAGATAAGTGTGTGTGAAAGCCGTCCTTCAGCTAGCTTGTTGGGAACACAAAGTTTCTCTTCAGTTGCAAACTCCACTCCATACATATATATGGGAAGGTACTAGCTCCAACTCGGTTTTACAGTAAAAACTGCAGGAACTTCAAACCGGCACTAGGAACAGACTGAGAAACCAGAGTAAAAGTTTCTCCTGCAACCCGTTCCCTTTGTGCTAGATGAACGAACGTCTCTCCACATGCTCATTTCTGAGAGATAAGTGTGTGTGAAAGCTGTCCTTCACTTGGCTTGTTGGGAACACAAAGTTTCTCTTCAGTTGCAAACTCCACTCCATACATATATATGGGGAGGTGTTAGCCCCAACTCGGTTTTACAATGAAAACTGCAGGAACTTCAAACCAGCACTAGGAAACAGACTGAGAAACCAGAGTAAAAGTTTCTCCTGCAACCCGTTCCCTTTGTGCTAGATGAACGAACGTCTCTCCACATGCTAAGTTCTGAGAGATAAGTGTTTGTGAAAGCCGACCTTCACCTAGCTTGTTGGGAACACAAAGTTTCTCTTCAGTTGCCAACTCCACTCCATACATATATATGGGGAGGTATTAACTCCAACTCGGTTTTACAGTGAAAACTGCAGGAACTTCAAACCGGCACTAGGAAACAGACTGAGAAACCAGAGTAAAAGTTTCTCCTGCAACCCGTTCCCTTTGTGCTAGATGAACGAACGTCTCTCCACATGCTCATTTCTGAGAGATATATGTGTGTGAAAGCTGTCCTTCACTTGGCTTGTTGGGAACACAAAGTTTCTGTTCAGTTGCAAACCCCACTCCATACATATATATGGGGAGGTACTAGCCCCAAATCGGTTTTACACTGAAAAATGCAGGAACTTCAAACCAGCACTAGGAAACAGACTGAGAAACCAGAGTAAAAGTTTCTCCTGCAACCCGATTCCTTTATGCTAGAGGAACGAACGTCTCTCCACATGCTCAGTGCTGAGAGATAAGTGTGTGTGAAAGCCTTCCTTCACTTAGCTTGTTGGGAACACAAAGTTTCTCTTCAGTTGCAAACTCCTTTCCATACATATATATGGGGAGGAAGTAGCTCCAACTTGGTTTTACATTGAAAACTGCAGGAACTTCAAACCGGCACTAGGAAACAGACTGAGAAACAGAAGAAAAAGTTTCTCCTGCAACCCGTTCCCTTTGTGCTAGATGTACGAACGTCTCTCCACATGCTCAGTTCTGAGAGATAAGTGTGTGTGAAAGCCGTCCTTCACCTAGCTTGTTGGGAACACAAAGTTTCTCTTCAGTTGCCAACTCCACTCCATACATATATATGGGGAGGTATTAGCTCCAACTCGGTTTTACAGTGAAAACTGCAGGAACTTCAAACCGGCACTAGGAAACAGTCTGAGAAACCAGAGTAAAAGTTTCTCCTGCAACCCTTTCCATTTGTGCTAGATGAACGAACGTCTCTCCACATGCTCATTTCTGAGAGATAAGTGTGTGTGAAAGCCGTCCTTCACTTGGCTTGTTGGAAACACAAATTTTCTCTTCAGTTGCAAACTCCACTCCATACATATATATGGGGAGGTACTAGCCCCAACTCGGTTTTACAGTGAAAACTGCAGGAACTTCAAACCGGCACTAGGAAACAGACTGAGAAACCAGAGTAAAAGTTTCTCCTGCAACCCGTTCCCTTTGTGCTAGATGAACGAACGTCTCTCCACATGCTCAGTGCTGAGAGATAAGTGTGTGTGAAAGCCGTCCTTCACTTGGCTTGTTGGGAACACAAAGTTTCTCTTCAGTTGCAAACTCTACTCCATACATATATATGGGGAGGTACTAGCCCCAACTCGGTTTTACAGTGAAAACTGCAGGAACTTCAAACCGGCACTAGGAAACAGACTGAGAAACCAGAGTAAAAGTTTCTACTGCAACCCGTTCCCTTTGTGCTAGATGAAAGAACGTCTCTCCACATGCTCAGTGCTGAGAGATAAGTGTGTGTGAAAGCCATCCTTCACCTAGCTTGTTGGGAACACAAAGTTTCTCTTCAGTTGCAAACTCTACTCCATACATATATAAGGGGAGGTACTAGCTCCAACTCGGTTTTACAATGAAAACTGCAGGAACTTCAAACCGGCACTAGGAAACAGACTGAGAAACCAGAGTAAAAGTTTCTCCTGCAACCCGTTCCCTTTGTGCTAGATGAACGAACGTCTCTCCACATGCTCAGTGCTGAGAGATATGTGTGTGTGAAAGCCGTCCTTCACCTAGCTTGTTGGGAACACAAAGTTTCTCTTCAGTTGCAAACTCCACTCCATACATATATATGGGGAGGTACTAGCTCCAACTCGGTTTTACAGTGAAAACTGCAGGAATTTCAAACCGGCACTAGGAAACAGACTGAGAAACCAGAGTAAAAGTTTCTCCTGCAACCCGTTCCCTTTGTGCTAGATGAACGAACGTCTCTCCACATGCTCAGTTCTGAGAGATAAGTGTGTGTGAAAGCCGTCCTTCACCTAGCTTGTTGGGAACACAAAGTGTCTCTTCAATTGCAAACTCCACTCCATACATATATATGGGGAGGTACTAGCTCCAACTCGGTTTTACAGTGAAAACTGCAGGAACTTCAAACCGGCACTAGGAAACAGAATGAGGAACCAGAGTAAAAGTTTCTCCTGCAACCCGTTCCCTTTGTGCTAGATGAACGAACGTCTCTCCACATGCTCAGTTCTGAGAGATAAGTGTGTGTGAAAGCCGTCCTTCACCTAGCTTGTTGGGAACACAAAGTTTCTCTTCAGTTGCAAACTCCACTCCATACATATATATGGGGAGGTACTAGCTCCAACTCGGTTTTACAGTGTAAACTGCAGGAACTTCAAACCGGCACTAGGAAACAGACTGAGAAACCAGAGTAAAAGTTTCTCCTGCAACCCGTTCCATTTCCGCTAGATGAACGAACGTCTCTCCACATGCTCAGTTCTGAGAGATAAGTGTGTGTTAAAGCCGTCCTTCAACTAGCTTGTTGGGAACACAAAGTTTCTCTTCAGTTGCAAACTCCACTCCATACATATATATGGGGAGGTACTAGCTCCAACTCGGTTTTACAGTGAAAACTGCAGGAACTTCAAACCGGCACTAAGAAACAGACTGAGAAACCAGAGTAAAAGTTTCTCCTGCAACCCGTTCCCTTTGTGCTAGATGAATGAACGTCTCTCCACATGCTCAGTTCTGATAGATAAGTGTGTGTTAAAGCCGTCCTTCACCTAGCTTGTTGGGAACACAAAGTTTCTCTTCATTTGCAAACTCCACTCCATACATATATATGGGGAGGTACTAGCTCCAACTCGGTTTTACAGTGAAATCTGCAGGAACTTAAAACCGGCACTAGGAAACAGACTGAGAAACCAGAGTAAAAGTTTCTCCTGCAACCCGTTCCCTTTGTGCTAGATGAACGAAAGTCTCTCAACATGCTCAGTTCTGAAGATAAGTGTGTGTGAAAGCCGTCCTTCACTTAGCTTGTTGGGAACACAAAGTTTCTATTCAGTTGCAAACTCCACTCCATACATATATATATGGGGAGATACTAGCTCCAACTCGATTTTACACGGAAAACTGCAGGAAATTCAAACCGGCACTAGGAAACAGACTGAGAAACCAGAGTAAAAGTTTCTCCTGCAACCCTTTCCCTTTGTGCTAGATGAACGAACGTCTCTCCACATGCTCAGTTCTGAGAGATAAGTGTGTGTGAAAGCCGTCCTTCACCTAGCTGGTTGGGAACACAAAGTTTCTCTTCAGTTGCAAATTCCACTCCATACATATATATGGGGAGGTACTAGCTCCAACTCGGTTTTACAGTGAAAACTGCAGGAAATTCAAACCGGCACTAGGAAACAGACTGAGAAACCCGAATAAAAGTTTCTCCTGCAACCCGTTCCCTTTGTGCTAGATGAACGAAAGTCTCTCCACATGCTCAGTTCTGAGAGATAAATGTGTGTGAAAGCCGTCCTTCACCTAGCTTGTTGGGAACACAAAGTTTCTCTTCATTTGTAAACTCGACTCCATACATATATATGGGGAGGTACTAGCTCCAACTCGGTTTTACAGTGAAAACTGCAGGAACTTCAAACCGGCACTAGGAAACAGACTGAGAAACCTGAGTATTAGTTTCACCTGAAACCCGTTCCCTTTGTGCTAGATGAACGAACGTCTCTCCACATGCTCAGTACTGAGAGATAAGTGTGTGTGAAAGCCGTCCTTCACCTAGCTGGTTGGGAACACAAAGTTTCTCTTCAGTTGCAAACTCCACTCCATACATATATATGGGGAGGTACTAGCTCCAACTCGGTTTTACAGTGAAAACTGCAGGAACTTCAAACCGGCACTAGAAAACAGACTGAGAAACCAGAGTAAAATTTCTCCTGCAACCCGTTCCCTTTGTGCTAGATGTACGAACGTCTCTCCACATGCTCAGTGCTGAGAGATAAGTGTGTGTGAAAGCCGTCCTTCACCTAGCTTGTTGGGAACACAAAATTTCTCTTCAGTTGCAAACTCCACTCCATACATATATATGGGGAGGTACTAGCTCCAACTCGGTTTTACAGTGAAAACTGCAGGAACTTCAAACCGGCACTAGGAAACAGACTGAGAAACCAGAGTAAAAGTTTCTCCTGCAACCCGTTCCTTTTGTGCTAGATGAACGAACGTCTCTCCACATGCTCAGTTCTGAGAGATATGTGTGTGTGAAAGCCGTCCTTCAGCTAGCTTGTTGGGAACACAAAGTTTCTCTTCTAGTTGCCAACTCCACTCCATACATATATATGGGGAGGTATTAGCTCCAACTCGGTTTTACAGTGAAAACTGCAGGAACTTCAAACCGGCACTAGGAAACAGTCTGAGAAACCAGAGTAAAAGTTTCTCCTGCAACCTGTTCCCTTTGTGCTAGATGAACGAACGTCTCTCCACATGCTCATTTCTGAGAGATAAGTGTGTGTGAAAGCCGTCCTTCACTTGGCTTGTTGGGAACACAAAGTTTCTCTTCAGTTGCAAACTCCACTCCATACATATATATGGGGAGGTACTATCCCCAACTCGGTTTTACAGTGAAAACTGCAGGAACTTCAAACCGGCACTAGGAAACAGACTGAGAAACCAGAGTAAAAGTTTCTCCTGCAACCCGTTCCCATTGTGCTAGATGAACGAACGTCTCTCCACATGCTCAGTGCTGAGAGATAAGTGTGTGTGAAAGCCGTCCTTCACTTGGCTTGTTGGGAACACAAAGTTTCTCTTCAGTTGCAAACTCTACTCCATACATATATATGGGGAGGTACTAGCCCCAACTCGGTTTTACAGTGAAAACTGCAGGAACTTCAAACCGGCACTAGGAAACAGACTGAGAATCCAGAGTAAAAGTTTCTACTGCAACCCGTTCCC
Source organism: Camelus bactrianus (assembly GCF_048773025.1). Classification (NCBI taxonomy): domain Eukaryota; kingdom Metazoa; phylum Chordata; class Mammalia; order Artiodactyla; family Camelidae; genus Camelus; species Camelus bactrianus. Next base: position 5,565,964 of record NC_133566.1, read on the forward strand.
TTTGTGCTAAGTAAACGAACGTCTCTCCACATGCTCAGTTCTGAGAGATAAGTGTGTGCGAAAGCCGTCCTTCACCTAGCTTGTTGGGAACACAAAGTTTCTCTTCAGTTGCAAACTCCACTCCATACATATATTTGGGGAGGTACTAGCTCCAACTCGGTTTTACAGTGAAAACTGCAGGAACTTCAAACCGGCACTAGGAAACAGACTGAGAAACCAGAGTAAAAGTTTCTCCTGCAACCCGTTCACTTTGTGCTAGATGAACGAACGTCTTTCCACATGCTCAGTTCTGAGAGATAAGTGTGTGTGAAAGCCGTCCTTCACCTAGCTTGTTGGGAACACAAAGTGTCTCTTCAATTGCAAACTCCACTCCATACATATATATGGGGAGGTACTAGCTCCAACTCGGTTTTACAGTGAAAACTGCAGGAACTTCAAACCGGCACTAGGAAACAGACTGAGGAACCAGAGTAAAAGTTTCTCCTGCAACCCGTTCCCTTTGTGCTAGATGAACGAACGTCTCTCCACATGCTCAGTTCAGAGAGATAAGTGTGTGTGAAAGCCGTCCTTCACCTAGCTTGTTGGGAACACAAAGTTTCTCTTCAGTTGCAAACTCCACTCCATACATATATATGGGGAGGTACTAGCTCCAACTCGGTTTTACAGTGTAAACTGCAGGAACTTCAAACCGGCACTAGGAAACAGACTGAGAAACCAGAGTAAAAGTTTCTCCTGCAACCCGTTCCATTTCTGCTAGATGAACGAACGTCTCTCCACATGCTCAGTTCTGAGAGATAAGTGTGTGTTAAAGCCGTCCTTCACCTAGCTTGTTGGGAACACAAAGTTTCTCTTCAGTTGCAAACTCCACTCCATACATATATATGGGGAGGTACTAGCTCCAACTCGGTTTTACAGTGAAAACTGCAGGAACTTCAAACCGGCACTAGGAAACAGACTGAGAAACCAGAGTAAAAGTTTCTCCTGCAACCCTTTCCCTTTGTGCTAGATGAACGAACGTCTCTCCACATGCTCAGTTCTGATAGATAAGTGTGTGTTAAAGCCGTCCTTCACCTAGCTGGTTGGGAACACAAAGTTTCTTTTCAGTTGCAAACTCCACTCCATACATATATATGGGGAGGTACTAGCTCCAACTCGGTTTTACAGTGAAATCTGCAGGAACTTCAAACCGGCACTAGGAAACAGACTGAGAAACCAGAGTAAAAGTTTCTCCTGCAAACCGTTCCCTTTGTGCTAGATGAACGAAAGTCTCTCAACATGCTCAGTTCTGAGAGATAAGTGTGTGTGAAAGCCGTCCTTCACTTAGCTTGTTGGGAACACAAAGTTTCTCTTCAGTTGCAAACTCCACTCCATACATATATATATGGGGAGATACTAGCTCCAACTCGGTTTTACACGGAAAACTGCAGGAAATTCAAACCGGCACTAGGAAACAGACTGAGAAACCAGAGTAAAATTTCTCCTGCAACCCGTTCCCTTTGTGCTAGATGTACGAACGTCTCTCCACATGCTCAGTGCTGAGAGATAAGTGTGTGTGAAAGCCGTCCTTCACCTAGCTTGTTGGGAACACAAAATTTCTCTTCAGTTGCAAACTCCACTCCATACATATATATGGGGAGGTACTAGCTCCAACTCGGTTTTACAGTGAAAACTGCAGGAACTTCAAACCGGCACTAGGAAACAGACTGAGAAACCAGAGTAAAAGTTTCTCCTGCAACCCGTTCCTTTTGTGCTAGATGAACGAACGTCTCTCCACATGCTCAGTTCTGAGAGATATGTGTGTGTGAAAGCCGTCCTTCAGCTAGCTTGTTGGGAACACAAAGTTTCTCTTCTAGTTGCCAACTCCACTCCATACATATATATGGGGAGGTATTAGCTCCAACTCGGTTTTACAGTGAAAACTGCAGGAACTTCAAACCGGCACTAGGAAACAGTCTGAGAAACCAGAGTAAAAGTTTCTCCTGCAACCTGTTCCCTTTGTGCTAGATGAACGAACGTCTCTCCACATGCTCATTTCTGAGAGATAAGTGTGTGTGAAAGCCGTCCTTCACTTGGCTTGTTGGGAACACAAAGTTTCTCTTCAGTTGCAAACTCCACTCCATACATATATATGGGGAGGTACTATCCCCAACTCGGTTTTACAGTGAAAACTGCAGGAACTTCAAACCGGCACTAGGAAACAGACTGAGAAACCAGAGTAAAAGTTTCTCCTGCAACCCGTTCCCATTGTGCTAGATGAACGAACGTCTCTCCACATGCTCAGTGCTGAGAGATAAGTGTGTGTGAAAGCCGTCCTTCACTTGGCTTGTTGGGAACACAAAGTTTCTCTTCAGTTGCAAACTCTACTCCATACATATATATGGGGAGGTACTAGCCCCAACTCGGTTTTACAGTGAAAACTGCAGGAACTTCAAACCGGCACTAGGAAACAGACTGAGAATCCAGAGTAAAAGTTTCTACTGCAACCCGTTCCCTTTGTGCTAAGTAAACGAACGTCTCTCCACATGCTCAGTTCTGAGAGATAAGTGTGTGCGAAAGCCGTCCTTCACCTAGCTTGTTGGGAACACAAAGTTTCTCTTCAGTTGCAAACTCCACTCCATACATATATTTGGGGAGGTACTAGCTCCAACTCGGTTTTACAGTGAAAACTGCAGGAACCTCAAACCGGCACTAGGAAACAGACTGAGAAACCAGAGTAAAAGTTTCTCCTGCAACCCGTTCACTTTGTGCTAGATGAACGAACGTCTTTCCACATGCTCAGTTCTGAGAGATAAGTGTGTGTGAAAGCCGTCCTTCACCTAGCTTGTTGGGAACACAAAGTGTCTCTTCAATTGCAAACTCCACTCCATACATATATATGGGGAGGTACTAGCTCCAACTCGGTTTTACAGTGAAAACTGCAGGAACTTCAAACCGGCACTAGGAAACAGACTGAGGAACCAGAGTAAAAGTTTCTCCTGCAACCCGTTCCCTTTGTGCTAGATGAACGAACGTCTCTCCACATGCTCAGTTCAGAGAGATAAGTGTGTGTGAAAGCCGTCCTTCACCTAGCTTGTTGGGAACACAAAGTTTCTCTTCAGTTGCAAACTCCACTCCATACATATATATGGGGAGGTACTAGCTCCAACTCGGTTTTACAGTGTAAACTGCAGGAACTTCAAACCGGCACTAGGAAACAGACTGAGAAACCAGAGTAAAAGTTTCTCCTGCAACCCGTTCCATTTCTGCTAGATGAACGAACGTCTCTCCACATGCTCAGTTCTGAGAGATAAGTGTGTGTTAAAGCCGTCCTTCACCTAGCTTGTTGGGAACACAAAGTTTCTCTTCAGTTGCAAACTCCACTCCATACATATATATGGGGAGGTACTAGCTCCAACTCGGTTTTACAGTGAAAACTGCAGGAACTTCAAACCGGCACTAGGAAACAGACTGAGAAACCAGAGTAAAAGTTTCTCCTGCAACCCTTTCCCTTTGTGCTAGATGAACGAACGTCTCTCCACATGCTCAGTTCTGATAGATAAGTGTGTGTTAAAGCCGTCCTTCACCTAGCTGGTTGGGAACACAAAGTTTCTTTTCAGTTGCAAACTCCACTCCATACATATATATGGGGAGGTACTAGCTCCAACTCGGTTTTACAGTGAAATCTGCAGGAACTTCAAACCGGCACTAGGAAACAGACTGAGAAACCAGAGTAAAAGTTTCTCCTGCAAACCGTTCCCTTTGTGCTAGATGAACGAAAGTCTCTCAACATGCTCAGTTCTGAGAGATAAGTGTGTGTGAAAGCCGTCCTTCACTTAGCTTGTTGGGAACACAAAGTTTCTCTTCAGTTGCAAACTCCACTCCATACATATATATATGGGGAGATACTAGCTCCAACTCGGTTTTACACGGAAAACTGCAGGAAATTCAAACCGGCACTAGGAAACAGACTGAGAAACCAGAGTAAAAGTTTCTCCTGCAACCCTTTCCCTTTGTGCTAGATGAACGAACGTCTCTCCACATGCTCAGTTCTGAGAGATAAGTGTGTGTGAAAGCCGTCCTTCACCTAGCTGGTTGGGAACACAAAGTTTCTCTTCAGTTGCAAACTCCACTCCATACATATATATATGGGGAGATACTAGCTCCAACTCGGTTTTACACGGAAAACTGCAGGAAATTCAAACCGGCACTAGGAAACAGACTGAGAAACCATAGTAAATGTTTCTCCTGCAACCCTTTCCCTTTGTGCTAGATGAACGAACGTCTCTCCACATGCTCAGTTCTGAGAGATAAGTGTGTGTGAAAGCCGTCCTTCACCTAGCTGGTTGGGAACACAAAGTTTCTCTTCAGTTGCAAACTCGACTCCATACATATATATGGGGAGGTACTAGCTCCAACTCGGTTTTACAGTGAAAACTGCAGGAACTTCAAACCGGCACTAGGAAACAGACTGAGAAACCTGAGTATTAGTTTCACCTGAAACCCGTTCCCTTTGTGCTAGATGAACGAACGTCTCTCCACATGCTCAGTACTGAGAGATAAGTGTGTGTGAAAGCCGTCCTTCACCTAGCTGGTTGGGAACACAAAGTTTCTCTTCAGTTGCAAACTCCACTCCATACATATATATGGGGAGGTACTAGCTCCAACTCGGTTTTACAGTGAAAACTGCAGGAACTTCAAACCGGCACTAGAAAACAGACTGAGAAACCAGAGTAAAAGTTTCTCCTGCAACCCGTTCCCTTTGTGCTAGATGAACGAACGTCTCTCCACATGCTCAGTGCTGAGAGATAAGTGTGTGTGAAAGAGGTCCTTCACCTAGCTTGTTGGGAACACAAAGTTTCTCTTCAGTTGCAAACTCCACTCCATACATATATATGGGGAGGTACTAGCTCCAACTCGGTTTTACAGTGAAAACTGCAGGAACTTCAAACCGGCACTAGGAAACAGACTGAGAAACCCGAGTAAAAGTTTCTCCTGCAACCCGTTCCCTTTGTGCTAGATGAACGAACGTCTCTCCACATGCTCAGTTCTGAGAGATAAGTGTGTGTGAAAGCCGTCCTTCACCTTGCTGTTTGGGAACACAAAGTTTCTCTTCAGTTGCAAACTCCACTCCATACATATATATGGTTAGGTACTAGCTCCAACTCGGTTTTACAGTGAAAACTGCAGGAACTTCAAACCGGCACTAGGAAACAGACTGAGAAACCAGAGTAAAAGTTTCTCCTGCAACACGTTCCCTTTGTGCTAGATGAAAGAACGTCTCTCCACCTGCTCAGTGCTGAGAGATAAGTGTGTGTGAAATCCGTCCTTCACCTAGCTTGTTGGGAACACAAAGTTTCTCTTCAGTTGCAAACCCCACTCCATACATATATATGGGGAGTTATTAGCTCCAACTATCTTTTACAGTGAAAATTGCAGGAATTTCAAACCGGCACTAGGAAACAGACTGAGAAACCAGAGTAAAATTTTCCCCTGCAACCCGTTCCCTTTGTGCTAGATGAACGAACGTCTCTCCACATGCTCAGTTCTGAGAGATAAGTGTGTGTGAAAGCCGTCCTTCACCTAGCTGGTTGGGAACACAAAGTTTCTCTTCAGTTGCAAATTCCACTCCATACATATATATGGGGAGGTACTAGCTCCAACTCGGTTTTACAGTGAAAACTGCAGGAAATTCAAACCGGCACTAGGAAACAGACTGAGAAACCCGAGTAAAAGTTTCTCCTGCAACCCGTTCCCTTTGTGCTAGATGAACGAAAGTCTCTCCACATGCTCAGATCTGAGAGATAAATGTGTGTGAAAGCCGTCCTTCACGTAGCTTGTTGGGAACACAAATTTTCTCTTCATTTGCAAACTCGACTCCATACATATATATGGGGAGGTACTAGCTCCAACTCGGTTTTACAGTGAAAACTGCAGGAACTTCAAACCGGCACTAGGAAACAGACTGAGAAACCTGAGTATTAGTTTCACCTGAAACCCGTTCCCTTTGTGCTAGATGAACGAACGTCTCTCCACATGCTCAGTACTGAGAGATAAGTGTGTGTGAAAGCCGTCCTTCACCTAGCTGGTTGGGAACACAAAGTTTCTCTTCAGTTGCAAACTCCACTCCATACATATATATGGGGAGGTACTAGCTCCAACTCGGTTTTACAGTGAAAACTGCAGGAACTTCAAACCGGCACTAGAAAACAGACTGAGAAACCAGAGTAAAAGTTTCTCCTGCAACCCGTTCCCTTTGTGCTAGATGAACGAACGTCTCTCCACATGCTCAGTGCTGAGAGATAAGTGTGTGTGAAAGAGGTCCTTCACCTAGCTTGTTGGGAACACAAAGTTTCTCTTCAGTTGCAAACTCCACTCCATACATATATATGGGGAGGTACTAGCTCCAACTCGGTTTTACAGTGAAAACTGCAGGAACTTCAAACCGGCACTAGGAAACAGACTGAGAAACCAGAGTAAAAGTTTCTCCTGCAACCCGTTCCCTTTGTGCTAGATGAACGAACGTCTCTCCACATGCTCAGTTCTGAGAGATAAGTGTGTGTGAAAGCCGTCCTTCACCTTGCTGTTTGGGAACACAAAGTTTCTCTTCAGTTGCAAACTCCACTCCATACATATATATGGTTAGGTACTAGCTCCAACTCGGTTTTACAGTGAAAACTGCAGGAACTTCAAACCGGCACTAGGAAACAGACTGAGAAACCAGAGTAAAAGTTTCTCCTGCAACACGTTCCCTTTGTGCTAGATGAAAGAACGTCTCTCCACCTGCTCAGTGCTGAGAGATAAGTGTGTGTGAAAGCCGTCCTTCACCTAGCTTGTTGGGAACACAAAGTTTCTCTTCAGTTGCAAACCCCACTCCATACATATATATGGGGAGTTACTAGCTCCAACTCGGTTTTACAGTGAAAATTGCAGGAATTTCAAACCGGCACTAGGAAACAGACTGAGAAACCAGAGTAAAATTTTCGCCTGCAACCCGTTCCCTTTGTGCTAGATGAACGAACGTCTCTCCACATGCTCAGTTCTGAGAGATAAGTGTGTGTGAAAGCCGTCCTTCACCTAGCTTGTTGGGAACACAAAGTTTCTCTTCAGTTGCCAACTCCACTCCATACATATATATGGGGAGGTATTAACTCCAACTCGTTTTTACAGTGAAAACTGCAGGAACTTCAAACCGGCACTAGGAAACAGACTGAGAAACCAGAGTAAAAGTTTCTCCTGCAACCCGTTCCCTTTGTGCTAGATGAAGGAACATCTCTCCACATGCTCATTTCTGAGAGATAAATGTGTGTGAAAGCTGTCCTTCACTTGGCTTGTTGGGAACACAAAGTTTCTCTTCAGTTGCAAACTCCACTCCATACATATATATGGGGAGGTACTAGCCCCAAATCGGTTTTACACTGAAAACTACAGGAACTTCAAACCAGCACTAGGAAACAGACTGAGAAACCAGAGTAAAAGTTTCTCCTGCAACCCGTTCCCTTTGTGCTAGAGGAACGAACGTCTCTCCCATGCTCAGTTATGAGAGATAAGTGTGTGTGAAAGCCGTCCTTCACCTAGCTTGTTGGGAACACAAAGTTTCTCTTCAGTTGCAAACTCCATTCCATACATATATATGGGGAGGAAGTAGCTCCAACTTGGTTTTACAGTGAAAACTGCAGGAACTTCAAACCGGCACTAGGAAACAGACATAGAAACCAGAGTAAAATTTTCTCCTGCAACCCGTTCCCTTTGTGCTAGGTGAACGAACGTCTCTCCACATGCTCAGTTCTGAAAGATAAGTGTGTGTGAAAGCCGTCCTTCACCTAGCTTGTTGGGAACACAAAGTTTCTCTTCAGTTGCAAACTCCACTCCAAACATATATATGGGGAGATACTACTCCAACTCGGATTTACAGTGAAAACTGCAGGAACTTCAAACCGGCACTAGGAAACAGACTGAGAAACCAGAGTAAAAGTTTCTCCTGCAACACGTTCCCTTTGTGCTAGATGAAAGAACGTCTCTCCACCTGCTCAGTGCTGAGAGATAAGTGTGTGTGAAAGCCGTCCTTCACCTAGCTTGTTGGGAACACAAAGTTTCTCTTCAGTTGCAAACCCCACTCCATACATATATATGGGGTGTTACTAGCTCCAACTCGGTTTTACAGTGAAAATTGCAGGAATTTCAAACCGGCACTAGGAAACAGACTGAGAAACCAGAGTAAAATTTTCCCCTGCAACCCTTTCCCTTTGTGCTAGATGAACGAACGTCTCTCCACATGCTCACTTCTGAGAGATAAGTGTGTGTGAAAGCCGTCCTTCACCAAGCTTGTTGGGAACACAAAGTTTCTCTTCAGTTGCCAACTCCACTCCATACATATATATGGGGAGGTATTAACTCCAACTCGGTTTTACAGTGAAAACTGCAGGAACTTCAAACCGGCACTAGGAAACAGACTGAGAAACCAGAGTAAAAGTTTCTCCTGCAACCCGTTCCCTTTGTGCTAGATGAACGAACGTCTCTCCACATGCTCATTTCTGAGAGATAAATGTGTGTGAAAGCTGTCCTTCACTTGGCTTGTTGGGACCACAAAGTTTCTCTTCAGTTGCAAACTCCACTCCATACATATATATGGGGAGGAATAGCTCCAACTTGGTTTTACAGTGAAAACTGCAGGAACTTCAAACCGGCACTAGGAAACAGACTGAGAAACCAGAGTAAAAGTTTCTCCTGCAACCCGTTCCCTTTGTGCTAGAGGAAAGAACGTCTCTCCTCATGCTCAGTTCTGAGTGATAAGTGTGTGTGAAAGCCGTCCTTCACCTAGCTTGTTGGGAACACAAAGTTTCTCTTCAGTTGCAAACTCCACTGCAAACATATATATGGGGAGATACTACTCCAACTCGGATTTACAGTGAAAACTGCAGGAACTTCAAACCGGCACTAGGAAACAGACTGAGAAACCAGAGTAAAAGTTTCTCCTGCAACCCGTTCCCTTTGTGCTAGATGAACGAACGTCTCTCCACATGCTCAGTTCTGAGAGATAAGTGTGTGTGAAAGCCGTCTTTCACCTAGCTTGTTGGGAACACAAAGTTTCTCTTCAGTTGCAAACTCCAATCCATACATATATATGGGGAAGTACTAGCTCCAACTCTGTTTTACAGTGAAAACTGCAGGAACTTCAAAACGGCACTAGGAAACAGACTGAGAAACCAGAGTAAAAGTTTCTCCTGCAACCCGTTCCTTTTGTGCTAGATGAACGAACGTCTCTCCACATGCTCAGTGCTGAGAGATATGTGTGTGTGAAAGCCTTCCTTCAGCTAGCTTGTTGGGAACACAAAGTTTCTCTTCAGTTGCCAACTCCACTCCATACATATATATGGGGAGGTATTAGCTCCAACTCGGTTTTACAGTGAAAATTGCAGGAACTTCAATCCGGCACTAGGAAACAGTCTGAGAAACCAGAGTAAAAGTTTCTCCTGCAACCGGTTCCCTTTGTGCTAGATGAACGAACGTCTCTCCACATGCTCATTTCTGAGAGATAAGTGTGTGTGAAAGCCGTCCTTCACTTGGCTTGTTGGGAACACAAAGTTTCTCTTCAGTTGCAAACTCCACTCCATACATATATATGGGGAGGTACTAGCCCCAACTCGGTTTTACAGTGAAAACTGCAGGAACTTCAAACCGGCACTAGGAAACAGTCTGAGAAACCAGAGAAAAAGTTTCTCCTGCAACTCGTTCCCTTTGTGCTAGATGAACGAACGTCTCTCCACATGCTCAGTGCTGAGAGATAAGTGTGTGTGAAAGCCGTCCTTCACTTGGCTTGTTGGGAACACAAAGTTTCTCTTCAGTTGCAAACTCTACTCCATACATATATATGGGGAGGTATTAGCCCCAACTCGGTTTTACAGTGAAAACTGCAGGAACTTCAAACCGGCACTAGGAAACAGACTGAGAAACCAGAGTAAACGTTTCTACTGCAACCCGTTCCCTTTGTGCTAAGTAAACGAACGTCTCTCCACATGCTCAGTTCTGAGAGATAAGTGTGTGCGAAAGCCGTCCTTCACCTAGCTTGTTGGAACACAAAGTTTCTCTTCAGTTGCAAACACCACTCCATACATATATTTGGGGAGGTACTAGCTCCAACTCTGTTTTACAGTGAAAACTGCAGGAACTTCAAACCGGCACTAGGAAAAAGACTGAGAAACCAGAGTAAAAGTTTCTCCTGCAACCCGTTCCCTTTGTGCTAGATGAACGAACGTCTCTCCACATGCTCAGTTCTGAGAGATAAGTGTGTGTGAAAGCCGTCCTTCACCTAGCTTGTTGGGAACACAAAGTTTCTCTTCAGTTGCAAACTCCACTCCATACATATATATGGGGAGGTACTAGCTCCAACTCGGTTTTACAGTGTAAACTGCAGGAACTTCAAACCGGCACTAGGAAACAGACAGAGAAACCAGAGTAAAATTTTCTCCTGCAACCCGTTCCCTTTGTGCTTGGTGAACGAACGTCTCTCCACATGCTCAGTTCTGAGAGATAAGTGTGTGTGAAAGCCGTCTTCACCTAGCTTGTTGGGAACACAAAGTTTCTCTTCAGTTGCAAACTCCACTCCAAACATATATATGGGGAGATACTACTCCAACTCGGATTTACAGTGAAAACTGCAGGAACTTCAAAACGGCACTAGGAAACAGACTGAGAAACCAGAGTAAAAGTTTCTCCTGCAACCCGTTCCCTTTGTGCTAGATGAACGAACGTCTCTCCACATGCTCAGTTCTGAGAGATAAGTGTGTGTGAAAGCCGTCCTTCACCTAGCTTGTTGGGAACACAAAGTTTCTCTTCATTTGCAAACTCTACTCCATACATATATATGGGGAGGTACTAGCTCCAACTCGGTTTTACAGTGAAAAATGCAGGAACTTCAAACCGGCACTAGGAAACAGACTGAGAAACCTGAGTATTAGTTTCTCCTGAAACCCGTTCCCTTTGTGCTAGATGAACGAACGTCTCTCCACATGCTCAGTACTGAGAGATAAGTGTGTGTGAAAGCCGTCCTTCACCTAGCTGGTTGGGAACACAAAGTTTCTCTTCATTTGCAAACTCCATTCCATACATATATATTGGGAGGAAGTAGCTCCAACTTGGTTTTACAGTGAAAACTGCAGGAACTTCAAACCGGCACTAGGAAACAGACAGAGAAACCAGAGTAAAATTTTCTCCTGCAACCCGTTCCCTTTGTGCTAGGTGAACGAACGTCTCTCCACATGCACAGTTCTGAGAGATAAGTGTGTGTGAAAGCCGTCCTTCACCTAGCTTGTTGGGAACACAAAGTTTCTCTTCAGTTGCAAACTCCACTCCAAACATATATATGGGGAGATACTACTCCAACTCGGATTTACAGTGAAAACTGCAGGAACTTCAAAACGGCACTAGGAAACAGACTGAGAAACCAGAGTAAAAGTTTCTCCTGCAACCCGTTCCCTTTGTGCTAGATGAACGAACGTCTCTCCACATGCTCAGTTCTGAGAGATAAGTGTGTGTGAAAGCCGTACTTCACCTAGCTTGTTGGGAACACAAAGTTTCTCTTCAGTTGCAAACTCCAATCCATACATATATATGGGGAAGTACTAGCTCCAACTCTGTTTTACAGTGAAAACTGCAGGAACTTCAAACCGGCACTAAGAAACAGACTGAGAAACCAGAGTAAAAGTTTCTCCTGCAACCCGTTCCTTTTGTGCTAGATGAACGAACGTCTCCCACATGCTCAGTGCTGAGAGATATGTGTGTGTGAAAGCCGTCCTTCAGCTAGCTTGTTGGGAACACAAAGTTTCTCTTCAGTTGCCAACTCCACTCCATACATATATATGGGGAGGTATTAGCTCCAACTCGGTTTTACAGTGAAAACTGCAGGAACTTCAAACCGGCACTAGGAAACAGTCTGAGAAACCAGAGTAAAAGTTTCTCCTGCAACCCGTTCCCTTTGTGCTAGATGAACGAACGTCTCTCCACATGCTCATTTCTGAGAGATAAGTGTGTGTGGAAGCCGTCCTTCACTTGGCTTGTTGGGAACACAAAGTTTCTCTTCAGTTGCAAACTCCACTCCATACATATATATGGGGAGGTACTAGCCCCAACTCGGTTTTACAGTGAAAACTGCAGGAACTTCAAACCGGCACTAGGAAACAGACTGAGAAACTAGAGTAAAAGTTTCTCCTGCAACCCGTTCCCTTTGTGCTAGATGAACGAACGTCTCTCCACATGCTCAGTGCTCAGAGATAAGTGTGTGTGAAAGCCGTCCTTCACTTGGCTTGTTGGGAACACAAAGTTTCTCTTCAGTTGCAAACTCTACTCCATACATTTATAAGGGGAGGTACTAGCCCCAACTCGGTTTTACAGTGAAAACTGCAGGAACTTCAAACCGGCACTAGGAAACAGACTGAGAAACCAGAGTAAAAGTTTCTACTGCAACCCGTTCCCTTTTTGCTAAGTAAACGAACGTCTCTCCACCTGCTCAGTTCTGAGAGATAAGTGTGTGCGAAAGCCGTCCTTCACCTAGCTTGTTGGGAACACAAAGTTTCTCTTCAGTTGCAAACTCCACTCCATACATATATTTGGGGAGGTACTAGCTCCAACTCTGTTTTACAGTGAAAACTGCAGGAACTTCAAACCGGCACTAGGAAAAAGACTGAGAAACCAGAGTAAAAGTTTCACCTGCAACCCGTTAACTTTGTGCTAGATGAACGAACGTCTTTCCACATGCTCAGTTCTGAGAGATAAGTGTGTGTGAAAGCCGTCCTTCACCTAGCTTGTTGGGAACACAAAGTGTCTCTTCAATTGCAAACTCCACTCCATACATATATATGGGGAGGTACTAGCTCCAACTCGGTTTTACAGTGAAAACTGCAGGAACTTCAAACCGGCACTAGGAAACAGACTGAGGAACCAGAGTAAAAGTTTCTCCTGCAACCCGTTCCCTTTGTGCTAGATGAACGAACGTCTCTCCACATGCTCAGTTCTGAGAGATAAGTGTGTGTGAAAGCCGTCCTTCACCTAGCTTGTTGGGAACACAAAGTTTCTCTTCAGTTGCAAACTCCACTCCATACATATATATGGGGAGGTACTAGCTCCAACTCGGTTTTACAGTGTAAACTGCAGGAACTTCAAACCGGCACTAGGAAACAGACTGAGAAACCAGAGTAAAAGTTTCTCCTGCAACCCGTTCCATTTCTGCTAGATGAACGAACGTCTCTCCACATGCTCAGTTCTGAGAGATAAGTGTGTGTTAAAGCCGTCCTTCACCTAGCTTGTTGGGAACACAAAGTTTCTCTTCAGTTGCAAACTCCACTCCATACATATATATGGGGAGGTACTAGCTCCAACTCGGTTTTACAGTGAAAACTGCAGGAACTTCAAACCGGCACTAGGAAACAGACTGAGAAACCAGAGTAAAAGTTTCTCCTGCAACCCGTTCCCTTTGTGCTAGATGAACGAACGTCTCTCCACATGCTCAGTTCTGAGAGATAAGTGTGTGTGAAAGCCGTCCTTCACCTAGCTGGTTGGGAACACAAAGTTTCTCTTCAGTTGCAAACTCCACTCCATACATATATATGGGGAGGTACTAGCTCCTACTCGGTTTTACAGTGAAAACTGCAGGAACTTCAAACCGGCACTAGGAAACTGACTGAGAAACCAGAGTAAAAGTTTCTCCTGCAACCCGTTCCCTTTGTGCTAGATGAACGAAAGTCTCTCCACATGCTCAGTTCTGAGAGATGAGTGTGTGTGAAAGCCGTCCTTCACCTAGCTTGTTGGGAACACAAAGTTTCTCTTCATTTGCAAACTCCACTCCATACATATATATGGGGAGGTACTAGCTCCAACTCGGTTTTACAGTGAAAAATGCAGGAACTTCAAACCGGCACTAGGAAACAGACTGAGAAACCTGAGTATTAGTTTCTCCTGAAAACCGTTCCCTTTGTGCTAGATGAACGAACGTCTCTCCACATGCTCAGTACTGAGAGATAAGTGTGTGTGAAAGCCGTCCTTCACCTAGCTTGTTGGGAACACAAAGTTTCTCTTCAGTTGCAAACTCCACTCCATACATATATATGGGGAGGTACTAGCTCCAACTCGGTTTTACAGTGAAAACTGCAGGAACTTCAAACCGGCACTAGGAAACAGACTGAGAAACCAGAGTAAAAGTTTCTCCTGCAACCCTTTCCCTTTGTGCTAGATGAACGAACGTCTCTCCACATGCTCAGTTCTGATAGATAAGTGTGTGTTAAAGCCGTCCTTCACCTAGCTGGTTGGGAACACAAAGTTTCTTTTCAGTTGCAAACTCCACTCCATACATATATATGGGGAGGTACTAGCTCCAACTCGGTTTTACAGTGAAATCTGCAGGAACTTCAAACCGGCACTAGGAAACAGACTGAGAAACCAGAGTAAAAGTTTCTCCTGCAAACCGTTCCCTTTGTGCTAGATGAACGAAAGTCTCTCAACATGCTCAGTTCTGAGAGATAAGTGTGTGTGAAAGCCGTCCTTCACTTAGCTTGTTGGGAACACAAAGTTTCTCTTCAGTTGCAAACTCCACTCCATACATATATATATGGGGAGATACTAGCTCCAACTCGGTTTTACACGGAAAACTGCAGGAAATTCAAACCGGCACTAGGAAACAGACTGAGAAACCAGAGTAAAAGTTTCTCCTGCAACCCTTTCCCTTTGTGCTAGATGAACGAACGTCTCTCCACATGCTCAGTTCTGAGAGATAAGTGTGTGTGAAAGCCGTCCTTCACCTAGCTGGTTGGGAACACAAAGTTTCTCTTCAGTTGCAAACTCCACTCCATACATATATATATGGGGAGATACTAGCTCCAACTCGGTTTTACACGGAAAACTGCAGGAAATTCAAACCGGCACTAGGAAACAGACTGAGAAACCATAGTAAATGTTTCTCCTGCAACCCTTTCCCTTTGTGCTAGATGAACGAACGTCTCTCCACATGCTCAGTTCTGAGAGATAAGTGTGTGTGAAAGCCGTCCTTCACCTAGCTGGTTGGGAACACAAAGTTTCTCTTCAGTTGCAAACTCGACTCCATACATATATATGGGGAGGTACTAGCTCCAACTCGGTTTTACAGTGAAAACTGCAGGAACTTCAAACCGGCACTAGGAAACAGACTGAGAAACCTGAGTATTAGTTTCACCTGAAACCCGTTCCCTTTGTGCTAGATGAACGAACGTCTCTCCACATGCTCAGTACTGAGAGATAAGTGTGTGTGAAAGCCGTCCTTCACCTAGCTGGTTGGGAACACAAAGTTTCTCTTCAGTTGCAAACTCCACTCCATACATATATATGGGGAGGTACTAGCTCCAACTCGGTTTTACAGTGAAAACTGCAGGAACTTCAAACCGGCACTAGAAAACAGACTGAGAAACCAGAGTAAAAGTTTCTCCTGCAACCCGTTCCCTTTGTGCTAGATGAACGAACGTCTCTCCACATGCTCAGTGCTGAGAGATAAGTGTGTGTGAAAGAGGTCCTTCACCTAGCTTGTTGGGAACACAAAGTTTCTCTTCAGTTGCAAACTCCACTCCATACATATATATGGGGAGGTACTAGCTCCAACTCGGTTTTACAGTGAAAACTGCAGGAACTTCAAACCGGCACTAGGAAACAGACTGAGAAACCCGAGTAAAAGTTTCTCCTGCAACCCGTTCCCTTTGTGCTAGATGAACGAACGTCTCTCCACATGCTCAGTTCTGAGAGATAAGTGTGTGTGAAAGCCGTCCTTCACCTTGCTGTTTGGGAACACAAAGTTTCTCTTCAGTTGCAAACTCCACTCCATACATATATATGGTTAGGTACTAGCTCCAACTCGGTTTTACAGTGAAAACTGCAGGAACTTCAAACCGGCACTAGGAAACAGACTGAGAAACCAGAGTAAAAGTTTCTCCTGCAACACGTTCCCTTTGTGCTAGATGAAAGAACGTCTCTCCACCTGCTCAGTGCTGAGAGATAAGTGTGTGTGAAAGCCGTCCTTCACCTAGCTTGTTGGGAACACAAAGTTTCTCTTCAGTTGCAAACCCCACTCCATACATATATATGGGGAGTTATTAGCTCCAACTATCTTTTACAGTGAAAATTGCAGGAATTTCAAACCGGCACTAGGAAACAGACTGAGAAACCAGAGTAAAATTTTCCCCTGCAACCCGTTCCCTTTGTGCTAGATGAACGAACGTCTCTCCACATGCTCAGTTCTGAGAGATAAGTGTGTGTGAAAGCCGTCCTTCACCTAGCTGGTTGGGAACACAAAGTTTCTCTTCAGTTGCAAATTCCACTCCATACATATATATAGGGAGGTACTAGCTCCAACTCGGTTTTACAGTGAAAACTGCAGGAAATTCAAACCGGCACTAGGAAACAGACTGAGAAACCCGAGTAAAAGTTTCTCCTGCAACCCGTTCCCTTTGTGCTAGATGAACGAAAGTCTCTCCACATGCTCAGATCTGAGAGATAAATGTGTGTGAAAGCCGTCCTTCACGTAGCTTGTTGGGAACACAAATTTTCTCTTCATTTGCAAACTCGACTCCATACATATATATGGGGAGGTACTAGCTCCAACTCGGTTTTACAGTGAAAACTGCAGGAACTTCAAACCGGCACTAGGAAACAGACTGAGAAACCTGAGTATTAGTTTCACCTGAAACCCGTTCCCTTTGTGCTAGATGAACGAACGTCTCTCCACATGCTCAGTACTGAGAGATAAGTGTGTGTGAAAGCCGTCCTTCACCTAGCTGGTTGGGAACACAAAGTTTCTCTTCAGTTGCAAACTCCACTCCATACATATATATGGGGAGGTACTAGCTCCAACTCGGTTTTACAGTGAAAACTGCAGGAACTTCAAACCGGCACTAGAAAACAGACTGAGAAACCAGAGTAAAAGTTTCTCCTGCAACCCGTTCCCTTTGTGCTAGATGAACGAACGTCTCTCCACATGCTCAGTGCTGAGAGATAAGTGTGTGTGAAAGAGGTCCTTCACCTAGCTTGTTGGGAACACAAAGTTTCTCTTCAGTTGCAAACTCCACTCCATACATATATATGGGGAGGTACTAGCTCCAACTCGGTTTTACAGTGAAAACTGCAGGAACTTCAAACCGGCACTAGGAAACAGACTGAGAAACCAGAGTAAAAGTTTCTCCTGCAACCCGTTCCCTTTGTGCTAGATGAACGAACGTCTCTCCACATGCTCAGTTCTGAGAGATAAGTGTGTGTGAAAGCCGTCCTTCACCTTGCTGTTTGGGAACAAAAAGTTTCTCTTCAGTTGCAAACTCCACTCCATACATATATATGGTTAGGTACTAGCTCCAACTCGGTTTTACAGTGAAAACTGCAGGAACTTCAAACCGGCACTAGGAAACAGACTGAGAAACCAGAGTAAAAGTTTCTCCTGCAACACGTTCCCTTTGTGCTAGATGAAAGAACGTCTCTCCACCTGCTCAGTGCTGAGAGATAAGTGTGTGTGAAAGCCGTCCTTCACCTAGCTTGTTGGGAACACAAAGTTTCTCTTCAGTTGCAAACCCCACTCCATACATATATATGGGGAGTTACTAGCTCCAACTCGGTTTTACAGTGAAAATTGCAGGAATTTCAAACCGGCACTAGGAAACAGACTGAGAAACCAGAGTAAAATTTTCGCCTGCAACCCGTTCCCTTTGTGCTAGATGAACGAACGTCTCTCCACATGCTCAGTTCTGAGAGATAAGTGTGTGTGAAAGCCGTCCTTCACCTAGCTTGTTGGGAACACAAAGTTTCTCTTCAGTTGCCAACTCCACTCCATACATATATATGGGGAGGTATTAACTCCAACTCGTTTTTACAGTGAAAACTGCAGGAACTTCAAACCGGCACTAGGAAACAGACTGAGAAACCAGAGTAAAAGTTTCTCCTGCAACCCGTTCCCTTTGTGCTAGATGAAGGAACATCTCTCCACATGCTCATTTCTGAGAGATAAATGTGTGTGAAAGCTGTCCTTCACTTGGCTTGTTGGGAACACAAAGTTTCTCTTCAGTTGCAAACTCCACTCCATACATATATATGGGGAGGTACTAGCCCCAAATCGGTTTTACACTGAAAACTACAGGAACTTCAAACCAGCACTAGGAAACAGACTGAGAAACCAGAGTAAAAGTTTCTCCTGCAACCCGTTCCCTTTGTGCTAGAGGAACGAACGTCTCTCCCATGCTCAGTTATGAGAGATAAGTGTGTGTGAAAGCCGTCCTTCACCTAGCTTGTTGGGAACACAAAGTTTCTCTTCAGTTGCAAACTCCATTCCATACATATATATGGGGAGGAAGTAGCTCCAACTTGGTTTTACAGTGAAAACTGCAGGAACTTCAAACCGGCACTAGGAAACAGACATAGAAACCAGAGTAAAATTTTCTCCTGCAACCCGTTCCCTTTGTGCTAGGTGAACGAACGTCTCTCCACATGCTCAGTTCTGAGAGATAAGTGTGTGTGAAAGCCGTCCTTCACCTAGCTTGTTGGGAACACAAAGTTTCTCTTCAGTTGCAAACTCCACTCCAAACATATATATGGGGAGATACTACTCCAACTCGGATTTACAGTGAAAACTGCAGGAACTTCAAACCGGCACTAGGAAACAGACTGAGAAACCAGAGTAAAAGTTTCTCCTGCAACACGTTCCCTTTGTGCTAGATGAAAGAACGTCTCTCCACCTGCTCAGTGCTGAGAGATAAGTGTGTGTGAAAGCCGTCCTTCACCTAGCTTGTTGGGAACACAAAGTTTCTCTTCAGTTGCAAACCCCACTCCATACATATATATGGGGTGTTACTAGCTCCAACTCGGTTTTACAGTGAAAATTGCAGGAATTTCAAACCGGCACTAGGAAACAGACTGAGAAACCAGAGTAAAATTTTCCCCTGCAACCCTTTCCCTTTGTGCTAGATGAACGAACGTCTCTCCACATGCTCAGTTCTGAGAGATAAGTGTGTGTGAAAGCCGTCCTTCACCAAGCTTGTTGGGAACACAAAGTTTCTCTTCAGTTGCCAACTCCACTCCATACATATATATGGGGAGGTATTAACTCCAACTCGGTTTTACAGTGAAAACTGCAGGAACTTCAAACCGGCACTAGGAAACAGACTGAGAAACCAGAGTAAAAGTTTCTCCTGCAACCCGTTCCCTTTGTGCTAGATGAACGAACGTCTCTCCACATGCTCATTTCTGAGAGATAAATGTGTGTGAAAGCTGTCCTTCACTTGGCTTGTTGGGAACACAAAGTTTCTCTTCAGTTGCAAACTCCACTCCATACATATATATGGGGAGGAATAGCTACAACTTGGTTTTACAGTGAAAACTGCAGGAACTTCAAACCGGCACTAGGAAACAGACTGAGAAACCAGAGTAAAAGTTTCTCCTGCAACCCGTTCCCTTTGTGCTAGAGGAAAGAACGTCTCTCCTCATGCTCAGTTCTGAGTGATAAGTGTGTGTGAAAGCCGTCCTTCACCTAGCTTGTTGGGAACACAAAGTTTCTCTTCAGTTGCAAACTCCACTGCAAACATATATATGGGGAGATACTACTCCAACTCGGATTTACAGTGAAAACTGCAGGAACTTCAAACCGGCACTAGGAAACAGACTGAGAAACCAGAGTAAAAGTTTCTCCTGCAACCCGTTCCCTTTGTGCTAGATGAACGAACGTCTCTCCACATGCTCAGTTCTGAGAGATAAGTGTGTGTGAAAGCCGTCTTTCACCTAGCTTGTTGGGAACACAAAGTTTCTCTTCAGTTGCAAACTCCAATCCATACATATATATGGGGAAGTACTAGCTCCAACTCTGTTTTACAGTGAAAACTGCAGGAACTTCAAAACGGCACTAGGAAACAGACTGAGAAACCAGAGTAAAAGTTTCTCCTGCAACCCGTTCCTTTTGTGCTAGATGAACGAACGTCTCTCCACATGCTCAGTGCTGAGAGATATGTGTGTGTGAAAGCCTTCCTTCAGCTAGCTTGTTGGGAACACAAAGTTTCTCTTCAGTTGCCAACTCCACTCCATACATATATATGGGGAGGTATTAGCTCCAACTCGGTTTTACAGTGAAAATTGCAGGAACTTCAATCCGGCACTAGGAAACAGTCTGAGAAACCAGAGTAAAAGTTTCTCCTGCAACCGGTTCCCTTTGTGCTAGATGAACGAACGTCTCTCCACATGCTCATTTCTGAGAGATAAGTGTGTGTGAAAGCCGTCCTTCACTTGGCTTGTTGGGAACACAAAGTTTCTCTTCAGTTGCAAACTCCACTCCATACATATATATGGGGAGGTACTAGCCCCAACTCGGTTTTACAGTGAAAACTGCAGGAACTTCAAACCGGCACTAGGAAACAGTCTGAGAAACCAGAGAAAAAGTTTCTCCTGCAACCCGTTCCCTTTGTGCTAGATGAACGAACGTCTCTCCACATGCTCAGTGCTGAGAGATAAGTGTGTGTGAAAGCCGTCCTTCACTTGGCTTGTTGGGAACACAAAGTTTCTCTTCAGTTGCAAACTCTACTCCATACATATATATGGGGAGGTATTAGCCCCAACTCGGTTTTACAGTGAAAACTGCAGGAACTTCAAACCGGCACTAGGAAACAGACTGAGAAACCAGAGTAAACGTTTCTACTGCAACCCGTTCCCTTTGTGCTAAGTAAACGAACGTCTCTCCACATGCTCAGTTCTGAGAGATAATTGTGTGCGAAAGCCGTCCTTCACCTAGCTTGTTGGAACACAAAGTTTCTCTTCAGTTGCAAACACCACTCCATACATATATTTGGGGAGGTACTAGCTCCAACTCTGTTTTACAGTGAAAACTGCAGGAACTTCAAACCGGCACTAGGAAAAAGACTGAGAAACCAGAGTAAAAGTTTCTCCTGCAACCCGTTCCCTTTGTGCTAGATGAACGAACGTCTCTCCACATGCTCAGTTCTGAGAGATAAGTTTGTGTGAAAGCCGTCCTTCACCTAGCTTGTTGGGAACACAAAGTTTCTCTTCAGTTGCAAACTCCACTCCATACATATATATGGGGAGGTACTAGCTCCAACTCGGTTTTACAGTGTAAACTGCAGGAACTTCAAACCGGCACTAGGAAACAGACAGAGAAACCAGAGTAAAATTTTCTCCTGCAACCCGTTCCCTTTGTGCTTGGTGAACGAACGTCTCTCCACATGCTCAGTTCTGAGAGATAAGTGTGTGTGAAAGCCGTCTTCACCTAGCTTGTTGGGAACACAAAGTTTCTCTTCAGTTGCAAACTCCACTCCAAACATATATATGGGGAGATACTACTCCAACTCGGATTTACAGTGAAAACTGCAGGAACTTCAAAACGGCACTAGGAAACAGACTGAGAAACCAGAGTAAAAGTTTCTCCTGCAACCCGTTCCCTTTGTGCTAGATGAACGAACGTCTCTCCACATGCTCAGTTCTGAGAGATAAGTGTGTGTGAAAGCCGTCCTTCACCTAGCTTGTTGGGAACACAAAGTTTCTCTTCATTTGCAAACTCTACTCCATACATATATATGGGGAGGTACTAGCTCCAACTCGGTTTTACAGTGAAAAATGCAGGAACTTCAAACCGGCACTAGGAAACAGACTGAGAAACCTGAGTATTAGTTTCTCCTGAAACCCGTTCCCTTTGTGCTAGATGAACGAACGTCTCTCCACATGCTCAGTACTGAGAGATAAGTGTGTGTGAAAGCCGTCCTTCACCTAGCTGGTTGGGAACACAAAGTTTCTCTTCATTTGCAAACTCCATTCCATACATATATATTGGGAGGAAGTAGCTCCAACTTGGTTTTACAGTGAAAACTGCAGGAACTTCAAACCGGCACTAGGAAACAGACAGAGAAACCAGAGTAAAATTTTCTCCTGCAACCCGTTCCCTTTGTGCTAGGTGAACGAACGTCTCTCCACATGCACAGTTCTGAGAGATAAGTGTGTGTGAAAGCCGTCCTTCACCTAGCTTGTTGGGAACACAAAGTTTCTCTTCAGTTGCAAACTCCACTCCAAACATATATATGGGGAGATACTACTCCAACTCGGATTTACAGTGAAAACTGCAGGAACTTCAAAACGGCACTAGGAAACAGACTGAGAAACCAGAGTAAAAGTTTCTCCTGCAACCCGTTCCCTTTGTGCTAGATGAACGAACGTCTCTCCACATGCTCAGTTCTGAGAGATAAGTGTGTGTGAAAGCCGTACTTCACCTAGCTTGTTGGGAACACAAAGTTTCTCTTCAGTTGCAAACTCCAATCCATACATATATATGGGGAAGTACTAGCTCCAACTCTGTTTTACAGTGAAAACTGCAGGAACTTCAAACCGGCACTAAGAAACAGACTGAGAAACCAGAGTAAAAGTTTCTCCTGCAACCCGTTCCTTTTGTGCTAGATGAACGAACGTCTCCCACATGCTCAGTGCTGAGAGATATGTGTGTGTGAAAGCCGTCCTTCAGCTAGCTTGTTGGGAACACAAAGTTTCTCTTCAGTTGCCAACTCCACTCCATACATATATATGGGGAGGTATTAGCTCCAACTCGGTTTTACAGTGAAAACTGCAGGAACTTCAAACCGGCACTAGGAAACAGTCTGAGAAACCAGAGTAAAAGTTTCTCCTGCAACCCGTTCCCTTTGTGCTAGATGAACGAACGTCTCTCCACATGCTCATTTCTGAGAGATAAGTGTGTGTGGAAGCCGTCCTTCACTTGGCTTGTTGGGAACACAAAGTTTCTCTTCAGTTGCAAACTCCACTCCATACATATATATGGGGAGGTACTAGCCCCAACTCGGTTTTACAGTGAAAACTGCAGGAACTTCAAACCGGCACTAGGAAACAGACTGAGAAACTAGAGTAAAAGTTTCTCCTGCAACCCGTTCCCTTTGTGCTAGATGAACGAACGTCTCTCCACATGCTCAGTGCTCAGAGATAAGTGTGTGTGAAAGCCGTCCTTCACTTGGCTTGTTGGGAACACAAAGTTTCTCTTCAGTTGCAAACTCTACTCCATACATTTATAAGGGGAGGTACTAGCCCCAACTCGGTTTTACAGTGAAAACTGCAGGAACTTCAAACCGGCACTAGGAAACAGACTGAGAAACCAGAGTAAAAGTTTCTACTGCAACCCGTTCCCTTTTTGCTAAGTAAACGAACGTCTCTCCACCTGCTCAGTTCTGAGAGATAAGTGTGTGCGAAAGCCGTCCTTCACCTAGCTTGTTGGGAACACAAAGTTTCTCTTCAGTTGCAAACTCCACTCCATACATATATTTGGGGAGGTACTAGCTCCAACTCTGTTTTACAGTGAAAACTGCAGGAACTTCAAACCGGCACTAGGAAAAAGACTGAGAAACCAGAGTAAAAGTTTCACCTGCAACCCGTTAACTTTGTGCTAGATGAACGAACGTCTTTCCACATGCTCAGTTCTGAGAGATAAGTGTGTGTGAAAGCCGTCCTTCACCTAGCTTGTTGGGAACACAAAGTGTCTCTTCAATTGCAAACTCCACTCCATACATATATATGGGGAGGTACTAGCTCCAACTCGGTTTTACAGTGAAAACTGCAGGAACTTCAAACCGGCACTAGGAAACAGACTGAGGAACCAGAGTAAAAGTTTCTCCTGCAACCCGTTCCCTTTGTGCTAGATGAACGAACGTCTCTCCACATGCTCAGTTCTGAGAGATAAGTGTGTGTGAAAGCCGTCCTTCACCTAGCTTGTTGGGAACACAAAGTTTCTCTTCAGTTGCAAACTCCACTCCATACATATATATGGGGAGGTACTAGCTCCAACTCGGTTTTACAGTGTAAACTGCAGGAACTTCAAACCGGCACTAGGAAACAGACTGAGAAACCAGAGTAAAAGTTTCTCCTGCAACCCGTTCCATTTCTGCTAGATGAACGAACGTCTCTCCACATGCTCAGTTCTGAGAGATAAGTGTGTGTTAAAGCCGTCCTTCACCTAGCTTGTTGGGAACACAAAGTTTCTCTTCAGTTGCAAACTCCACTCCATACATATATATGGGGAGGTACTAGCTCCAACTCGGTTTTACAGTGAAAACTGCAGGAACTTCAAACCGGCACTAGGAAACAGACTGAGAAACCAGAGTAAAAGTTTCTCCTGCAACCCGTTCCCTTTGTGCTAGATGAACGAACGTCTCTCCACATGCTCAGTTCTGAGAGATAAGTGTGTGTGAAAGCCGTCCTTCACCTAGCTGGTTGGGAACACAAAGTTTCTCTTCAGTTGCAAACTCCACTCCATACATATATATGGGGAGGTACTAGCTCCTACTCGGTTTTACAGTGAAAACTGCAGGAACTTCAAACCGGCACTAGGAAACAGACTGAGAAACCAGAGTAAAAGTTTCTCCTGCAACCCGTTCCCTTTGTGCTAGATGAACGAAAGTCTCTCCACATGCTCAGTTCTGAGAGATGAGTGTGTGTGAAAGCCGTCCTTCACCTAGCTTGTTGGGAACACAAAGTTTCTCTTCATTTGCAAACTCCACTCCATACATATATATGGGGAGGTACTAGCTCCAACTCGGTTTTACAGTGAAAAATGCAGGAACTTCAAACCGGCACTAGGAAACAGACTGAGAAACCAGAGTAAAAGTTTCTCCTGCAACCCGTTCCATTTCTGCTAGATGAACGAACGTCTCTCCACATGCTCAGTTCTGAGAGATAAGTGTGTGTTAAAGCCGTCCTTCACCTAGCTTGTTGGGAACACAAAGTTTCTCTTCAGTTGCAAACTCCACTCCATACATATATATGGGGAGGTACTAGCTCCAACTCGGTTTTACAGTGAAATCTGCAGGAACTTCAAACCGGCACTAGGAAACAGACTGAGAAACCAGAGTAAAAGTTTCTCCTGCAACCCGTTCCCTTTGTGCTAGATGAACGAACGTCTCTCCACATGCTCAGTTCTGAGAGATAAGTGAGTGTGAACGCCGTCCTTCACCTAGCTTGTTGGGAACACAAAGTTTCTCTTCAGTTGCAAACTCCACTCCATACATATATATGGGGAGGTACTAGCTCCAACTCGGTTTTACAGTGAAAACTGCAGGAACTTCAAACCGGCACTAGGAAACAGACTGAGGAACCCGAGTAAAAGTTACTCCTGCAACCCGTTCCCTTTGTGCTAGATGAACGAAAGTCTCTCCAAATGCTCAGTTCTGAGAGATAAGTGTGTGTGAAAGCCGTCCTTCACCTAGCTTGTTGGGAACACAAAGTTTCTCTTCAGTTGCAAACTCCACTCCATACATATATATATGGGGAGATACTAGCTCCAAATCGGTTTTACACGGAAAACTGCAGGAAATTCAAACCGGCACTAGGAAACTGACTGAGAAACCAGAGTAAAAGTTTCTCCTGCAACCCGTTCCCTTTGTGCTAGATGAACGAACGTCTCTCCACATGCTCAGTTCTGAGAGATAAGTGTGTGTGAAAGCCGTCCTTCACCTAGCTGGTTGGGAACACAAAGTTTCTCTTCAGTTGCTAACTCCACTCCATACATATATATGGGGAGGTACTAGCTCCAACTCGGTTTTACAGTGAAAACTGCAGGAACTTCAAACCGGCACTAGGAAACAGACTGAGAAACCAGAGTAAAAGTTTCTCCTGCAACCCGTTCCCTTTGTGCTAGATGAACGAAAGTCTCTCCACATGCTCATTTCTGAGAGATAAGTGTGTGTGAAAGCCGTCCTTCACTTGGCTTGTTCGGAACACAAAGTTTCTCTTCATTTGCAAACTCCACTCCATACATATATATGGGGAGGTACTAGCTCCAACTCGGTTTTACAGTGAAAACTGCAGGAACTTCAAACCGGCACTAGGAAACAGACTGAGAAACCTGAGTATTAGTTTCTCCTGAAACCCGTTCCCTTTGTGCTAGATGAACGAACGTCTCTCCACATGCTCAGTACTGAGAGATAAGTGTGTGTGAAAGCCGTCCTTCACCTAGCTGGTTGGGAACACAAAGTTTCTCTTCAGTTGCAAACTCCACTCCATACATATATATGGGGAGGTACTAGCTCCAACTCGGTTTTACAGTGAAAACTGCAGGAACTTCAAACCGGCACTAGGAAACAGACTGAGAAACCAGAGTAAAAGTTTCTCCTGCAACCCGTTCCATTTGTGCTAGATGAACGAACGTATCTCCACATGCTCAGTGCTGAGAGATAAGTGTGTGTGAAAGCCGTCCTTCACCTAGCTTGTTGGGAACACAAAGTTTCTCTTCAGTTGCAAACTCCACTCCATACATATATATGGGGAGGTACTAGCTCCAACTGGGTTTTACAGTGAAAACTGCAGGAACTTCAAACCGGCACTAGGAAACAGACTGAGAAACCAGAGTAAAAGTTTCTCCTGCAACCCGTTCCATTTGTGCTAGATGAACGAACGTCTCTCCACATGCTCAGTTCTGAGAGATAAGTGTGTGTGAAAGCCGTCCTTCACCTAGCTGGTTGGGAACACAAAGTTTCTCTTCAGTTGCAAACTCCACTCCATACATATATAAGGGGAGGTACTAGCTCCAACTCGGTTTTACACTGAAAACTGCAGGAACTTCTAACCGACACTAGGAAACAGACTGAGAAACCAGAGTAAATGTTTCTCCTGCAACCCGTTCCCTTTGTACTAGATGAACGAACGTCTCTCCACATGCTCAGTTCTGAGAGATAAGTGTGAGTGAAAGCCGTCCTTCACCTTGCTGGTTGGGAACACAAAGTTTCTCTTCAGTTGCAAACTCCACTCCAAACATATATATGGTTAGGTACTAGCTCCAAATCGGTTTTACAGTGAAAACTACAGGAACTTCAAACCGGCACTAGGAAACAGACTGAGAAACCAGAGTACAAGTTTCTCCTGCAACCCGTTCCCTTTGTGCTAGATGAAACAACGTCTCTCCACCTGCTCAGTGCTGAGAGATAAGTGTGTGTGAAAGCCGTCCTTCACCTAGCTTGTTGGGAACACAAAGTTTCTCTTCAGTTGCAAACTCCACTCCATACATATATATGGGGAGTTACTAGCTCCAACTCGGTTTTACAGTGAAAATTGCAGGAATTTCAAACCGGCACTAGGAAACAGACTGAGAAACCAGAGTAAAATTTTCTCCTGCAACCCGTTCCCTTTGTGCTAGATGAACGAACGTCTCTCCACATGCTCAGTTCTGAGAGATAAGTGTGTGTGAAAGCCGTCCTTCACCTAGCTTGTTATGAACACAAAGTTTCTCTTCAGTTGCAAACTCCACTCCTTACATATATAAGGGGAGGTACTAGCTCCAACTCTGTTTTACAGTGAAAACTGCGGGAACTTCAAACCGGCATTAGGAAACAGACTGAGAATTCAGAGTAAATGTTTCTCCTGCAAACCGTTCCCTTTGTGCTAGATGAACGAAAGTTTCTCCACATGCTCAGTGCTGAGAGATAAGTGTGTGTGAAAGCCGTCCTTCACCTAGCTTGTTGGGAACACAAAGTCTCTCTTCATTTGCAAACTCCACTCCATACATATATATGGGGAGGTACTAGCTCCAACTCGGTTTTACAGTGAAAACTGCAGGAACTTCAAACCGGCACTAGGAAACAGACTGAGAAACCTGAGTAATAGTTTCTCCCGAAACCCGTTCCCTTTGTGCTAGATGAACGAACGTCTCTCCACATGCTAAGTACTGAGAGATAAGTGTGTGTGAAAGCCTTCCTTCACCAAGCTGGTTGGGAACACAAAGTTTCTCTTCTGTTGCAAACTCCACTCCATACATATATATGGGGAGGTACTAGCTCCAACTGTATTTTACAATGAAAACTGCAGGAATTGAAACCGTCACTAGGAAACAGACTGAGGAAACAGAGTAAAAGTTTCTCCTGCAACCCGTTCCTTTGTGCTAGATGAACGAACGTCTCTCCACATGCTCAGTGCTGAGAGATAAGTGTGTGTGAAAGCCGTCCTTCACCTAGCTTGTTGGGAACACAAAGTTTCTCTTCAGTTGCAAACTCCACTCCATACATATATATGGGGAGGTACTAGCTCCAACTCGGTTTTACAGTGAAAACTGCAGGAACTTCAAACCGGCACTAGGAAACAGACTGAGAAACCAGAGTTAAAGTTTCTCCTGCAACTCGTTCCATTTGTGCTAGATGAACGAACGTCTCTCCACATGCTCAGTTCTGAGAGATAAGTGTGTGTGAAAGCCGTCCTTCACTTAGCTTGTTGGGAACACAAAGTTTCTCTTCAGTTGCAAACTTCACCCCATACATATATATGGGGAGGTACAAGCTCCAAATCGGTTTTACACTGAAAACTGCAGGAACTTCAAACCGGCACTAGGAAACAGACTGAGAAACCAGAGTAAAACTTTCTCCTGCAACCCGTTCCATTTGTGCTTGATGAACGAACGTCTCTCAACAAGCTCAGTTCTGAGAGATAAGTGTGTGTGAAAGCCGTCCTTCACCTAGCTTGTTGGGAACACAAAGTTTCTCTTCAGTTGCAAACTCCACTCCATACATATATAAGGGGAGGTACTAGCTCCAACTCGATTTTACAGTGAAAACTGCAGGAACTTCAAACCGGCACTAGGAAACAGACTGAGAAACCAGAGAAAAAGTTTCTACAGCAACCCGTTCCCTCTTTGCTAGATGAACGAACGTCTCTCCACATGCTCAGTTCTGATAGATAAGTGTGTGTGAAAGCCGTCATTCACATAGCTTGTTGGGAACACAAAGTTTCTCTTCAGTTGCAAACTCCACTCCATACATATATATGGGGAGGTACTATCTCCAACACGGTTTTACTGTGAAAAATGCAGGAACTTCAAACCAGCACTAGGAAACACACTGAGAAACCAGAGTAAAAGTTTCTCCTGCAAACCGTTCCCTTTGTGCTAGATGAATGAACGTCTCTCCACATGCTCATTTCTGAGAGATAAGTGTGTGTGAAAGCTGTCCTTCACATGGCTATTTGGGAACACAAAGTTTCTCTTCAGTTGCAAACTCCAATCCATACATATATATGGGGTGGGACTAGCCCCAACTCGGTTTTACACTGAAAACTGCAGGAACTTCATACCAGCACTAGGAAACAGACTGAGAAACAGAAGTAAAAGTTTCTCCTGCAACCCGTTCCATTTGTGCTAGATGAACGAACGTCTCTCCACATGCTCAGTTCTGAGAGATAATTGTGTGTGAAAGCCGTCCTTCACCTAGCTTGTTGGGAACACAAAGTTTCTCTTCAGTTGCAAACTCCACTCCATACATATATATGGGGTGGTACTAGCTCCAACTCGGTTTTACAGTGAAAACTGCAGGAACTTCAAACCGGCACTAGGAAACAGACTGAGAAACCAGAGTAAAAATTTCTCCTGCAATCCGTTCCCTTTGTGCTAGATGAACGAACGTCTCTCCACATGCTCAGTGCTGAGAGATAAGTGTGTGTGAAAGCCGTACTTCACCTAGCTTTTTGGGAACACAAAGTTTCTCTTCAGTTGCAAACTCCACTCCATAAATATATATGGGGAGGTACTAGCTCCAAATCGGTTTTACAGTGAAAACTGCAGGAAGTTCAAACCGGCACTAGGAAACAGACTGAGAAACCAGAGTAAACGTTTCTCCTGCAACCCGTTTCCTTTGTGCTAGATGAACGAACGTCTCTCCACATGCTCAGTTCTGAGAGATAAGTGTGTGTGAAAGCCGTCCTTCACCTAGCTTGTTGGGAACACAAAGTTTCTCTTCATTTGCAAACCCCACTCCAAATATATATATGGGGAGGTACTAGCTCCAACTCGGTTTTACAGTGAAAACTGCAGGAACTTCAAACCGGCACTAGGAAACAGACTGAGAAACCAGAGTAAATGTTTCTCCTGAAAACCGTTCCCTTTGTGCTAGATGAACGAACGTCTCTCCACATGCTCAGTGCTGAGAGATAAGTGTGTTTGAAAGCCGTCCTTCACCTAGCTTGTTGGGAACACAAAGTTTCTCTTCAGTTGCAAACTCCACTCCAAACATATATATGGGGAGGTACGAATCCAACACGGTTTTACAGTGAAAACTGCAGGAACTTCAAACCGGCACTAGGAAACAGACTGAGAAACCAGAGTAAAAGTTTATCCTGCAACCCGTTCCCTTTGTGCTAGATGAACGAACGTCTCTCCACATGCTCAGTTCTGAGAGATAAGTGTGTGTGAAAGCCGTCCTTCTCCTAGCTTGTTGGGAACACAAAGTTTCTCTTCAGTTTCAAACTCCACTCCATACATATACATGGGGAGGTACAAGCTCCAACCCGGTTTTTACAGTGAAAACTGCCGGAACTTCAAACAGGCACTAGGAAACAGACTGAGAAACCAGAGTAAAATTTTCTCCTGCAACCCGTTCCTTTGTGCTAGATGAACGAACGTCCCTCCACATGCTCAGTGCTGAGAGATAAGTGTGTGTGAAAGCCGTCCTTCACCTAGATTGTTGGGAACACAAAGTTTCTCTTCAGTTGCAAACTCCAATCCATACATATATATATGGGGTGGTACTAGCTCCAACTCAGTTTTACAGTGAAAACTGCAGGAACTTCAAACCGACACTAGGAAACAGACTAAGAAACCAGAGTATACGTTTCTCCTGCAACCGGTTCCCTTTGTGCTAGATGAACGAAGGTCTCTCCACATGCTCAGTTCTGAGAGATAAGTGTGTGTGAAAGCCATCCTTAACCTAGCTTGTTGGGAACACAAACTTTCTCTTCAGTTGCAAACCCCACTCCAAATATATATATGGGGAGGTACTAGCTCCAACTCGGTTTTATAGTGAAAACTGCAGGAATTTCAAACCGGCACTAGGAAACAGAC
Source organism: Camelus bactrianus (assembly GCF_048773025.1). NCBI lineage: Eukaryota > Metazoa > Chordata > Mammalia > Artiodactyla > Camelidae > Camelus > Camelus bactrianus. The sequence continues at coordinate 5,596,793 of NC_133566.1, forward strand.
AGAGAAACAGGAGTCAAAGTTTCTCCTGCAACCCGTTCCCTTTGTGCTAGATGAACGAACGTCTCTCCACATGCTCAGTTCTGAGAGATAGGTGTGTGTGAAAGCCGTCCTTCACCTAACTTGTTGGGAACACAAAGTGTCTCTTCAATTGCAAACTCCACTCCATACATATATATGGGGAGGTACTAGCTCCAACTCGGTTTTACAGTGAAAACTGCAGGAACTTCAAACCGGCACTAGGAAACAGACTGAGAAACCAGAGTAAAAGTTTCTCCTGCAATCCGTTCCTTTTGTGCTAGATGAACGAACGTCTCTCCACATGCTCAGTGCTGAGAGATAAGTGTGTGTGAAAGCCGTCCTTCACCTAGCTTGTTGGGAACACAAAGTTTCTCTTCAGTTGCAAACTCCACTCCATACATATATATGGGGAGGTACTAGCTCCAACTCGGTTTTACAGTGAAAACTGCAGGAACTTCAAACCGGCACTAGGAAACAGACTGAGAAACCAGAGTTAAAGTTTCTCCTGCAACTCGTTCCATTTGTGCTAGATGAACGAACGTCTCTCCACATGCTCAGTTCTGAGAGATAAGTGTGTGTGAAAGCCGTCCTTCACTTAGCTTGTTGGGAACACAAAGTTTCTCTTCAGTTGCAAACTTCACCCCATACATATATATGGGGAGGTACAAGCTCCAAATCGGTTTTACACTGAAAACTGCAGGAACTTCAAACCGGCACTAGGAAACAGACTGAGAAACCAGAGTAAAACTTTCTCCTGCAACCCGTTCCATTTGTGCTTGATGAACGAACGTCTCTCAACAAGCTCAGTTCTGAGAGATAAGTGTGTGTGAAAGCCGTCCTTCACCTAGCTTGTTGGGAACACAAAGTTTCTCTTCAGTTGCAAACTCCACTCCATACATATATAAGGGGAGGTACTAGCTCCAACTCGATTTTACAGTGAAAACTGCAGGAACTTCAAACCGGCACTAGGAAACAGACTGAGAAACCAGAGAAAAAGTTTCTACAGCAACCCGTTCCCTCTTTGCTAGATGAACGAACGTCTCTCCACATGCTCAGTTCTGATAGATAAGTGTGTGTGAAAGCCGTCATTCACATAGCTTGTTGGGAACACAAAGTTTCTCTTCAGTTGCAAACTCCACTCCATACATATATATGGGGAGGTACTATCTCCAACACGGTTTTACTGTGAAAAATGCAGGAACTTCAAACCAGCACTAGGAAACACACTGAGAAACCAGAGTAAAAGTTTCTCCTGCAAACCGTTCCCTTTGTGCTAGATGAATGAACGTCTCTCCACATGCTCATTTCTGAGAGATAAGTGTGTGTGAAAGCTGTCCTTCACATGGCTATTTGGGAACACAAAGTTTCTCTTCAGTTGCAAACTCCAATCCATACATATATATGGGGTGGGACTAGCCCCAACTCGGTTTTACACTGAAAACTGCAGGAACTTCATACCAGCACTAGGAAACAGACTGAGAAACAGAAGTAAAAGTTTCTCCTGCAACCCGTTCCATTTGTGCTAGATGAACGAACGTCTCTCCACATGCTCAGTTCTGAGAGATAATTGTGTGTGAAAGCCGTCCTTCACCTAGCTTGTTGGGAACACAAAGTTTCTCTTCAGTTGCAAACTCCACTCCATACATATATATGGGGTGGTACTAGCTCCAACTCGGTTTTACAGTGAAAACTGCAGGAACTTCAAACCGGCACTAGGAAACAGACTGAGAAACCAGAGTAAAAATTTCTCCTGCAATCCGTTCCCTTTGTGCTAGATGAACGAACGTCTCTCCACATGCTCAGTGCTGAGAGATAAGTGTGTGTGAAAGCCGTACTTCACCTAGCTTTTTGGGAACACAAAGTTTCTCTTCAGTTGCAAACTCCACTCCATAAATATATATGGGGAGGTACTAGCTCCAAATCGGTTTTACAGTGAAAACTGCAGGAAGTTCAAACCGGCACTAGGAAACAGACTGAGAAACCAGAGTAAACGTTTCTCCTGCAACCCGTTTCCTTTGTGCTAGATGAACGAACGTCTCTCCACATGCTCAGTTCTGAGAGATAAGTGTGTGTGAAAGCCGTCCTTCACCTAGCTTGTTGGGAACACAAAGTTTCTCTTCATTTGCAAACCCCACTCCAAATATATATATGGGGAGGTACTAGCTCCAACTCGGTTTTACAGTGAAAACTGCAGGAACTTCAAACCGGCACTAGGAAACAGACTGAGAAACCAGAGTAAATGTTTCTCCTGAAAACCGTTCCCTTTGTGCTAGATGAACGAACGTCTCTCCACATGCTCAGTGCTGAGAGATAAGTGTGTTTGAAAGCCGTCCTTCACCTAGCTTGTTGGGAACACAAAGTTTCTCTTCAGTTGCAAACTCCACTCCAAACATATATATGGGGAGGTACGAATCCAACACGGTTTTACAGTGAAAACTGCAGGAACTTCAAACCGGCACTAGGAAACAGACTGAGAAACCAGAGTAAAAGTTTATCCTGCAACCCGTTCCCTTTGTGCTAGATGAACGAACGTCTCTCCACATGCTCAGTTCTGAGAGATAAGTGTGTGTGAAAGCCGTCCTTCTCCTAGCTTGTTGGGAACACAAAGTTTCTCTTCAGTTTCAAACTCCACTCCATACATATACATGGGGAGGTACAAGCTCCAACCCGGTTTTTACAGTGAAAACTGCCGGAACTTCAAACAGGCACTAGGAAACAGACTGAGAAACCAGAGTAAAATTTTCTCCTGCAACCCGTTCCTTTGTGCTAGATGAACGAACGTCCCTCCACATGCTCAGTGCTGAGAGATAAGTGTGTGTGAAAGCCGTCCTTCACCTAGATTGTTGGGAACACAAAGTTTCTCTTCAGTTGCAAACTCCAATCCATACATATATATATGGGGTGGTACTAGCTCCAACTCAGTTTTACAGTGAAAACTGCAGGAACTTCAAACCGACACTAGGAAACAGACTAAGAAACCAGAGTATACGTTTCTCCTGCAACCGGTTCCCTTTGTGCTAGATGAACGAAGGTCTCTCCACATGCTCAGTTCTGAGAGATAAGTGTGTGTGAAAGCCATCCTTAACCTAGCTTGTTGGGAACACAAACTTTCTCTTCAGTTGCAAACCCCACTCCAAATATATATATGGGGAGGTACTAGCTCCAACTCGGTTTTATAGTGAAAACTGCAGGAATTTCAAACCGGCACTAGGAAACAGACAGAGAAACAGGAGTCAAAGTTTCTCCTGCAACCCGTTCCCTTTGTGCTAGATGAACGAACGTCTCTCCACATGCTCAGTTCTGAGAGATAGGTGTGTGTGAAAGCCGTCCTTCACCTAACTTGTTGGGAACACAAAGTGTCTCTTCAATTGCAAACTCCACTCCATACATATATATGGGGAGGTACTAGCTCCAACTCGGTTTTACAGTGAAAACTGCAGGAACTTCAAACCGGCACTAGGAAACAGACTGAGAAACCAGAGTTAAAGTTTCTCCTGCAATCCGTTCCTTTTGTGCTAGATGAACGAACGTCTCTCCACATGCTCAGTGCTGAGAGATAAGTGTGTGTGAAAGCCGTCCTTCACCTAGCTTGTTGGGAACACAAAGTTTCTCTTCAGTTGCAAACTCCACTCCATAAATATATATGGGGAGGTACTAGCTCCAACTCGGTTTTACAGTGAAAACTGCAGGAATTTCAAACCGGCACTAGGAAACAGACTGAGAAACCAGAGTAAACGTTTCTCCTGCAACCCGTTTCCTTTGTGCTAGATGAACGAACGTCTCTCCAAATGCTCAGTTCTGAGATATAAGTGTGTGTGAAAGCCGTCCTTCACCTAGCTTGTTGGGAACACAAAGTTTCTCTTCAGTTGCAAACTCCAATCCATACATATATATATGGAGTGGTACTAGCTCCAACTCGGTTTTACAGTGAAAACTGCAGGAACTTCAAACCGGCACTAGGAAACAGACTGAGAAACCAGAGTAAACGTTTCTCCTGCAACCCGTTCTCTTTGTGCTAGATGAACGAACGTCTCTCCACATGGTCAGTTCTGAGAGATAAGTGTGTGTGAAAGCCATCCTTCACCTAGCTTGTTGGGAACACAAAGTTTCTCTTCATTTGCAAACCCCACTCCAAATATATATATGCGGAGGTACTAGCTCCAACTCGGTTTTACAGTGAAAACTGCAGGAACTTCAAACCGGCACTAGGAAACAGACTGAGAAACCAGAGTAAATGTTTCTCCTGCAAACCGTTCCCTTTGTGCTAGATGAACGAACGTCTCTCCACATGCTCAGTTCTGAGAGATAAGTGTGTGTGAAAGCCGTCCTTCACCTAGCTTGTTGGGAACACAAAGTTTCTCTTCAGATGCAAACTCCACTCCATACATATATATGGGGACGTACAAGCTCCAACCCGGTTTTTACAGTGAAAACTGCAGGAAATTCAAACCGGCACTAGGAAACAGACTGAGAAACCAGAGTAAAATTTTCTCCTGCAACCCGTTCCCTTTGTGCTAGATGAACGAACGTCTCTAAACATGCTCATTTCTGAGAGATAACTGTGTGTGAAAGCTGTCCTTCACTTGGCTTGTTGGGAACACAAAGTTTCTCTTCAGTTGCAAACTCCATTCCATACATATATATGGGTAGGAAGTAGCTCCAACATGGTTTTACAGTGAAAACTGCAGGAACTTCAAACCGGCACTAGGAAACAGACTGAGAAACCAGAGTAAAATTTTCTGCTGCAACCCGTTCCCTTTGTGCTAGATGAACGAACGTCTCTCCACATGCTCAGTTCTGAGAGATAAGGGTGTGTGAAAGCCGTTCTTCACCTAGCTTGTTGGGAACACAAAGTTTCTCTTCAGTTGCAAACTCCACTCCAAACATATATATGGGGAGATACTACTCCAACTCGGTTTTACTGTGAAAACTGCAGGAACTTCAAAACGGCACTAGGAAACAGACTGAGAAACCAGAGTAAAAGTTTCTCCTGCAACCCGTTCCCTTTGTGCTAGATGAACGAACGTCTCACAAAATGCTCAGTTCTGAGAGATAAGTGTGTGTGAAAGCCGTCCTTCACCTAGCTTGTTGGGAACACAAAGTTTCTCTTCAGTTGCAAACTCCAATCCATACATATATATGGGGAAGTAATAGCTCCAACTCTGTTTTACAGTGAAAACTGCAGGAACTTCAAACCGGCACTAGGAAACAGACTGAGAAAACAGAGTAAAAGTTTCTCCTGCAACCCGTTCCTTTTGTGCTAGATGAACGAACGTCTCTCCACATGCTCAGTGCTGAGAGATATGTGTGTGTGAAAGCCGTCCTTCAGCTAGCTTGTTGGGAACACAAAGTTTCTCTTCAGTTGCAAACTCCACTCCATACATATATATGGGGAGGTATTAGCTCCAACTCGGTTTTACAGTGAAAACTGCAGGAACTTCAAACCGGCACTAGGAAACAGTCTGAGAAACCAGAGTAAAAGTTTCTCCTGCAACCCGTTCCCTTTGTGCTAGATGAACGAACGTCTCTCCTCATGCTCATTTCTGAGAGATAAGTGTGTGTGAAAGCCGTCCTTCAATTGGCTTGTTGGGAACACAAAGTTTCCCTTCAGTTGCAAACTCCACTCCATACATATATATGGGGAGGTACTAGCCCCAACTCGGTTTTACAGTGAAAACTGCAGGAACTTCAAACCGGCACTAGGAAACAGACTGAGAAACCAGAGTAAAAGTTTCTACTGCAAACCGTTCCCTTTGTGCTAGATGAACGAACGTCTCTCCACATGCTCAGTGCTGAGAGATAAGTGTGAGTGAAAGCCGTCCTTCACTTGGCTTGTTGGGAACACAAAGTTTCTCTTCAGTTGCAAACTCTACTCCATACATATATATGGGGAGGTACTAGCCCCAACTCGGTTTTACAGTGAAAACTGCAGGAACTTCAAACCGGCACTAGGAAACAGACTGAGAAACCAGAGTAAAATTTTCTACTGCAACCCGTTCCCTTTGTGCTAGATGAACGAACGTCTCTCCACATGCTCAGTGCTGAGAGATAAGTGTGTGTGAAAGCCATCCTTCACCTAGCTTGTTGGGAACACAAAGTTTCTCTTCAGTTGCAAACTCTAATCCATACATATATATGGGGAGGTACTAGCTCCAACTCGGTTTTACAATGAAAACTGCAGGAACTTCAAACCGGCACTAGGAAACAGACTGAGAAACCAGAGTAAAAGTTTCTCCTGCAACCCGTTCCCTTTGTGCTAGATGAACGAAAGTCTCTCCACATGCTAAGTGCTGAGAGATATGTGTGTGTGAAAGCCGTCCTTCACCTAGCTTGTTGGGAACACAAAGTTTCTCTTCAGTTGCAAACTCCACTCCATACATATATTTGGGGAGGTACTAGCTCCAACTCTGTTTTACAGTGAAAACTGCAGGAACTTCAAACCGGCACTAGGAAAAAGACTGAGAAACCAGAGTAAAAGTTTCTCCTGCAACCCGTTCCCTTTGTGCTAGATGAACGAACGTCTTTCCACATGCTCAGTTCTGAGAGATAAGTGTGTGTGAAAGCCGTCCTTCACCTAGCTTGTTGGGAACACAAAGTGTCTCTTCAATTGCAAACTTAACTCCATACATATATATGGGGAGGTACTAGCTCCAACTCGGTTTTACAGTGAAAACTGCAGGAACTTCAAACCGGCACTAGGAAACAGACTGAGGAACCAGAGTAAAAGTTTCTCCTGCAACCCGTTCCCTTTGTGCTAGATGAACGAACGTCTCTCCACATGCTCAGTTCTGAGAGATAAGTGTGTGTGAAAGCCGTCCTTCACCTAGCTTGTTGGGAACACAAAGTTTCTCTTCAGTTGCAATCTCCACTCCATACATATATATGGGGAGGTTCTAGCTCAAACTCGGTTTTACAGTGTAAACTGCAGGAACTTCAAACCGGCACTAGGAAACAGACTGAGAAACCAGAGTAAAAGTTTCTCCTGCAACCCGTTCCATTTCTGCTAGATGAACGAACGTCTCTCCACATGCTCAGTTCTGAGAGATAAGTGTGTGTTAAAGCCGTCCTTCACCTAGCTTGTTGGGAACACAAAGTTTCTCTTCAGTTGCAAACTCCACTCCATACATATATATGGTGAGGTACTAGCTCCAACTCGGTTTTACAGTGAAAACTGCAGGAACTTCAAACCGGCACTAGGAAACAGACTGAGAAACCAGAGTAAAAGTTTCTCCTGCAACCCGTTCCCTTTGTGCTAGATGAACGAACGTCTCTCCACATGCTCAGTTCTGAGAGATAAGTGAGTGTGAAAGCCGTCCTTCACCTAGCTGGTTGGGAACACAAAGTTTCTCTTCAGTTGCCAACTCCACTCCATACATATATATTGGGAGGTACTAGCTCCAACTCAGTTTTACAGTGAAAACTGCAGGAACTTCAAACCGGCACTAGGAAACAGACTGAGAAACCCGAGTAAAAGTTTCTCCTGCAACCCGTTCCCTTTGTGCTAGATGAACGAACGTCTCTCCACATGCTCATTTCTGAGAGATAAGTGTGTGTGAAAGCCGTCCTTCACTTGGCTTGTTGGGAACACAAAGTTTCTCTTCATTTGCAAACTCCACTCCATACATATATATGGGGAGGTACAAGCTCCAACTCGGTTTTACAGTGAAAACTGCAGGAACTTCAAACCGGCACTAGGAAACAGACTGAGAAACATGAGTATTAATTTCTCCTGAAACCCGTTCCCTTTGTGCTAGATGAACGAACGTCTCTCCACATGCTCAGTACTGAGAGATAAGTGTGTGTGAAAGCCGTCCTTCACCTAGCTGGTTGGGAACACAAAGTTTCTCTTCAGTTGCAAACTCCACTCCATACATATATATGGGGAGGTACTAGCTCCAACTCGGTTTTACAGTGAAAACTGCAGGAACTTCAAACCGGCACTAGGAAACAGACTGAGAAACCAGAGTAAAAGTTTCTCCTGCAACCCGTTCCATTTGTGCTAGATGAACGAACGTCTCTCCACATGCTCAGTGCTGAGAGATAAGTGTGTGTGAAAGCCGTCCTTCACCTAGCTTGTTGGGAACACAAAGTTTCTCTTCAGTTGCAAACTCCACTCCATACATATATAAGGGGAGGTACTAGCTCCAACTCGGTTTTACACTGAAAACTGCAGGAACTTCAAACCGACACTAGGAAACAGACTGAGAAACCAGAGTAAATGTTTCTCCTGCAACCCATTCCCTTTGTACTAGATGAACGAACGTCTCTCCACATGCTCAGTTCTGAGAGATAAGTGTGTGTGAAAGTCGTCCTTCACCTTGCTGGTTGGGAACACAAAGTTTCTCTTCAGTTGCAAACTCCACTCCATACATATATATGGTTAGGTACTAGCTCCAACTCGGTTTTACAGTGAAAACTACAGGAACTTCAAACCGGCACTAGGAAACAGACTGAGAAACCAGAGTACAAGTTTCTCCTGCAACCCGTTCCCTTTGTGCTAGATGAAACAACGTCTCTCCACCTGCTCAGTGCTGAGAGATAAGTGTGTGTGAAACCGTCCCTCACCTAGCTTGTTGGGAACACAAAGTTTCTCTTCAGTTGCAAACCCCACTCCATACATATATATGGGGAGTTACTAGCTCCAACTCGGTTTTACAGTGAAAATTGCAGGAATTTCAAACCGGCACTAGGAAACAGACTGAGAAACCAGAGTAAAATTTTCTCCTGCAACCCGTTCCCTTTGTGCTAGATGAACGGACGTCTCTCCACATGCTCAGTTCTGAGAGATAAGTGTGTGTGAAAGCCGTCCTTCACCTAGCTTGTTGGGAACACAAAGTTTCTCTTCAGTTGCAAACTCCACTCCATACATATATATGGGGAGGTACTATCTCCAACACGGTTTTACTGTGAAAACTGCAGGAACTTCAAACCGGCACTAGGAAACACACTGAGAAACCAGAGTAAAAGTTTCTTCTGCAACCCGTTCCCTTTGTGCTAGATGAACGAACGTCTCTCCACATGCTCAGTTCTGAGAAATAAGTGTGTGTGAAAGCCGTCCTTCACCTAGCTTGTTGGGAACACAAAGTTTCTCTTCAGTTGCAAACACCACTCCATACATATATATGGGGAGGTACTAGCTCCAACTCGGTTTTACAGTGAAAACTGCAGGAACTTCAAACCGGCACTAGGAAACAGACTGAGATACCAGAGTAAAAGTTTCCCCTGCAACCCGTTTCCTTTGTGCTAGATGAACGAACGTCTCCCCACATGCTCAGTTCTGAGAGATAAGTGTGTGTGAAAGCCGTCCTTCACGTAGCTTGTTGGGAACACAAAGTTTCTCTTCAGTTGCAAACTCCACTACATACATATATATGGGGAGGTACTAGCTCCAACTCGGTTTTACAGTGAAAACTGCAGGAACTTCAAACCGGCACTAGGAAACAGACTGAGAAACCAGAGTAAAAGTTTCTCCTGCAACCCGTTCCCTTTGTGCTAGATGAACGAATGTCTCTCCACATGCTCAGTTCTGAGAGATAAGTGTGTGTGAAAGCCGTCTTTCACCTAGCTTGTTGGGAACACAAAGATTCTCTTCAGTTGCAAACTCCACTCCATACATATATATGGGGAGGTACTAGCTCCAACTCGGTTTTACAGTGAAAACTGCAGGAATTTCAAACCGGCACTATGAAACAGACTGAGAAACCAGAGTAAAAGTTTCTCCTGCAACCCGTTCCCTTTGTGCTAAGTAAACGAACGTCTCTCCACATGCTCAGTTCTGAGAGATAAGTGTGTGTGAAAGCTGTCCTTCACCTAGCTTGTTGGGAACACAAAGTTTCTCTTCAGTTGCAAACTCCACTCCATACATATATATGGGGAGGTACAAGCTCCAACTCGGTTTTACAGTAAAAACTGCAGGAACTTCAAACCGGCACTAGGAAAAAGACTGAGAAACCAGAGTAAATGTTTCTCCTGCAACCCGTTCCCTTTGTGCTAGATGAACGAACGTCTTTCCACATGCTCAGTTCTGAGAGATAAGTGTGTGTGAAAGCCGTCCTTCACCTAGCTTGTTGGGAACACAAACTGTCTCTTCAGTTGCAAACTCCACTAAATACATATATATGGGGAGTACTAGCTCTAACTCGGTTTTACAGTGAAAACTGCAGGAACTTCAAACCGGCACTAGGAAACAGACTGAGGAACCATAGTAAAAGTTTCTCCTGCAACCCGTTCCCTTTGTGCTAGATGAACGAACGTCTCTCCACATGCTCAGTTCTGAGAGATAAGTTTGTGTGAAAGCCGTCCTTCACCTAGCTTGTTGGGAACACAAAGTTTCTCTTAAGTTGCAAACTCCACTCCATACATATATATGGGGAGGTACTAGCTCCAACTCGGTTTTACAGTGAAAACTGCAGGAACTTCAAACCGGCACTAGGAAACAGACTGAGAAACCAGTGTAAAAGTTTCTCCTTCAACCCGTTCCATTTCTGCTAGATGAACGAACGTCTCTCCACATGCTCAGTTCTGAGAGATAAGTGTGTGTTAAAGCCGTCCTTGAACTAGCTTGTTGGGAACACAAAGTTTCTCTTCAGTTGCAAACACCACTCCATATATATATATGGGGAGGTACTAGCTCCAACTCGGTTTTACAGTGAAAACTGCAGGAAATTCAAACCGGCACTAGGAAACAGACTGAGAAACCAGAGTAAACGTTTCTCCTGCAAACCTTTCCCTTTGTGCTAGATGAACGAACGTCTCTCCACATGCTCAGTTCTGAGAGATAAGTGTGTGTGAAAGCCGTCCTTCACCTAGCTGGTTGGGAACACAAAGTTTCTCTTCAGTTGCAAACTCCACTCCATACATATATATGGGGAGGTACTAGCTCCAACTCGGTTTTACAGTGAAAACTGCAGGAACTTCAAACCTGCACTAGGAAACAGCCTGAGAAACCCGAGTAAAAGTTTCTCCTGCAACCCGTTCCCTTTGTGCTAGATGAACGAAAGTCTCTCCACATGCTCAGTTCTGAGAGATAAGTGTGTGTGAAAGCCGTCCTTCACCTAGCTTGTTGGGAACACAAAGTTTCTCTTCAGTTGCAAACTCCACTCCATACATATATATATGGGGAGATACTAGCTCCAACTCGGTTTTACACTGAAAACTGCAGGAAATTCAAACCGGCACTAGGAAACAGACTGAGAAACCAGAGTAAAAGTTTCTCCTGCAACCCGTTCCCTTTTTGCTAGATGAACGAACGTCTCTCCACATGCTCAGTTCTGAGAGATAAGTGTGTGTGAAAGCCGTCCTTCACCTAGCTGGTTGGGAACACAAAGTTTCTCTTCAGTTGCAAACTCCACTCCATACATATATATGGTTAGGTACTTGCTCCAACTCGGTTTTACAGTGAAAACAGCAGGAACTTCAAACCGGCACTAGGAAACAGACTGAGAAACCAGAGTACAAGTTTCTCCTGCAACCCGTTCCCTTTGTGCTAGATGAAAGAACGTCTCTCCACCTTCTCAGTGCTGAGAGATAAGTGTGTGTGAAAGCCGTCCTTCACCTAGCTTGTTGGGAACACAAAGTTTCTCTTCAGTTGCAAACTCCACTCCATACATATATATGGGGAGGTACTAGCTCCAACTCGGTTTTACAGTGAAAACTGCAGGAACTTCAAACCGGCACTAGGAAACAGACTGAGAAACCAGAGTAAAATTTTCTCCTGCAACCCGTTCCCTTTGTGCTAGATGAACGAACGTCTCTCCACATGCTCAGTTCTGAGGGATAAGTGTGTGTGAAAGCCGTCCTTCACCTAGCTTGTTGGGAACACAAAGTTTCTCTTCAGTTGCACACTCCACTCCATACATATATAAGGGGAGGTACTAGCTCCAACTCTGTTTTACAGTGAAAACTGCGGGAACTTCAAACCGGCACTAGGAAACAGACTGAGAATTCAGAGTAAATGTTTCTCCTGCAAACCGTTCCCTTTGAGCTAGATGAACGAACGTCTCTCCACATGCTCAGTGCTGAGAGATAAGTGTGTGTGAAAGCCGTCCTTCACCTAGCTGGTTGGGAACACAAAGTTTCTCTTCATTTGCAAACTCCACTCCATACATATATATGGGAAGGTACTAGCTCCAACTCGGTTTTACAGTGAAAACTGCAGGAACTTCAAACCGGCACTAGGAAACAGACTGAGAAACCTGAGTATTAGTTTCTCCTGAAACCCGTTCCCTTTGTGCTAGATGAACGAACCTCTCTCCACATGCTCAGTACTGAGAGATAAGTGTGTGTGAAAGCCGTCCTTCACCTAGCTTGTTGGGAACACAAAGTTTCTCTTCAGTTGCAAACTCCACTCCATACATATATATGGGGAGGTACCTGCTCCAACTCGGTTTTACAGTGAAAACTGCAGGAACTTCAAACCGGCACTAGGAAACAGACTGAGAAACCAGAGTAAAAGTTTCTCCTGAAACCCGTTCCCTTTGTGCTAGATGAACGAATGTCTCTCCACATGCTCAGTACTGAGAGATAAGTGTGTGTGAAAGCCTTCCTTCACCTAGCTGGTTGGGAACACAAAGTTTCTCTTCAGTGGCAAACTCCACTCCATACATATATATGGGGAGGTACTAGCTCCAACTGTATTTTACAATGAAAACTGCAGGAACTTGAAACCGGCACTAGGAAACAGACTGAGAAACCAGAGTAAAAGTTTCCCTGCAACCCGTTCCCTTTGTGCTAGATGAACGAACTTCTCTCCACATGCTCAGTGCTGAGAGATAAGTGTGTGTGAAAGCCGTCCTTCATCTAGCTTGTTGGGAACACAAAGTTTCTCTTCAGTTGCAAACTCCACTCCATACATATATATGGGGAGGTACTAGCTCCAACTCGGTTTTACGGTGAAAACTGCAGGAACTTCAAACCGGCACTAGGAAACAGACTGAGAAACCAGAGTAAAATTTTCTCCTGCAACCCGCTCCATTTGTGCTAGATGAACGAACGTCTCTCCACATGCTCAGTTCTGAGAGATAAGTGTGTGTGAAAGCCGTCCTTCACCAAGCTTGTTGGGAACACAAAGTTTCTCTTCAGTTGCAAACTTCACTCCATACATATATATGGGGAGGTACAAGCTCCAAATCGGTTTTACACTGAAAACTGCAGGAAATTCAAACCGGCACTAGGAAACAGACTGAGAAACCAGAGTAAAACTTTCTCCTGCAACCCGTTCCATTTGTGCTTGATGAACGAACGTCTCTCCACAAGCTCAGTTCTGAGAGATAAGTGTGTGTGAAAGCCGTCCTTCACCTAGCTTGTTGGGAACACAAAGTTTCTCTTCAGTTGCAAACTCCACTCCATACATATATATGGGGAGGTACAAGCTCCAACTCGATTTTACAGTGAAAACTGCAGGAACTTCAAACCGGCACTAGGAAACAGACTGAGAAACCAGAGTAAAAGTTTCTACTGCAACCCGTTCCCTCTTTGCTAGATGAACGAACGTCTCTCCACATGCTCAGTTCTGATAGATAAGTGAGTGTGAAAGCCGTCATTCACATAGCTTGTTGGGAACACAAAGTTTCTCTTCAGTTGCAAACTCCACTCCATACATATATATGGGGGGTACTATCTCCAACACGGTTTTACTGTGAAAACTGCAGGAACTTCAAACCGGCACTAGGAAACACACTGAGAAACCAGAGTAAAGGTTTCTTCTGCAACCCGTTCCCTTTGTGCTAGATGAACGAACGTCTCTCCACATGCTCAGTTCTGAGAAATAAGTGTGTGTGAAAGCCGTCCTTCACCTAGCTTGTTGGGAACACAAAGTTTCTCTTCAGTTTAAACTCCACTCCATACATATATATGGGGAGGTACTAGCTCCAACTCGGTTTTACAGTGAAAACTGCAGGAACTTCAAACCGGCACTAAGAAACAGACTGAGATACCAGAGTAAAAGTTTCCCCTGCAACCCGTTTCCTTTGTGCTAGATGAACGAACGTCTCCCCACATGCTCAGTTCTGAGAGATAAGTGTGTGTGAAAGCCGTCCTTCACCTAGCTTGTTGGGAACACAAAGTTTCTCTTCAGTTGCAAACTCCAATCCAAACATATATATGGGAAGTACTAGCTCCAACTCGGTTTTTTAGTGAAAACTGCAGGAACTTCAAACCGGCACTAGGAAACAGACTGAGGAACCTGAGTAAAAGTTTCTCCTGCAAACCGTTCCTTTTGTGCTAGATGAACGAACGTCTCTCCACATGCTCAGTTCTGAGAGATAAGTGTGTGTGAAAGCCGTCCTTCACCTAGCTTGTTGGGAACACAAAGTTTCTCTTCAGTTGCAAACTCCACTCCATACATATATATGGGGAGGTACTAGCTCCAAATCGGTTTTACAGTGAAAACTGCAGGAACTTCAAACCGGCACTTGGAAACAGACTGAGAAACCAGAGTAAAAGTTTCTCCTGCAACCCGTTCCATTTGTGCTAGATGAACGAACGTCTCTCCACATGCTCAGTTCTGAGAGATAAGTGTGTGTGAAAGCCGTCCTTCACCTAGCTTGTTGGGAACACAAAGTTTCTCTTCAGTTGCAAACTCCACTCCATACATATATATGGGGAAGTACAAGCTCCAACTCGGTTTTACAGTGAAAACTGCAGGAACTTCAAACCGGCACTAGGAAACAGACTGAGAAACCAGAGTAAAAGTTTCTCCTGCAACCCGTTCCATTTGTGCTAGATGAACGAACGTCTCTCCACATGCTCAGTTCTGAGAGATAAGTGTGTGTGAAAGCCGTCCTTCAACTAGCTGGTTGGGAACACAAAGTTTCTCTTCAGTTGCAAACTCCACTCCATACATATATAAGGGGAGGTACTAGCTCCAACTCGGTTTTACACTGAAAACTGCAGGAACTTCAAACCGGCACTAGGAAACAGACTGAGAAACCAGAGTAAAAGTTTCTCCTGCAACCCGTTCCCTTTGTGCTAGATGAAAGAACGTCTCTCCACCTGCTCAGTGCTGAGAGATAAGTGTGTGTGAATGCCGTCCTTCACCTAGCTTGTTGGGAACACAAAGTTTCTCTTCAGTTGCAAACCCCACTCCATACATATATATGGGGAGTTACTAGCTCCAACTCGGTTTTACAGTGAAAATTGCAGGAATTTCAAACCGGCACTAGGAAACAGACTGAGAAACCAGAGTAAAATTTTCTCCTGCAAACCGTTCCCTTTGTGCTAGATGAACGAAAGTCTCTCCACATGCTCAGTTCTGAGAGATAAGTGTGTGTGAAAACCATACTTCACCTAGCTTGTTGGGAACACAAAGTTTCTCTTCAGTTGCAAACTCCACTCCATACATATATAAGGGGAGGTACTAGCTCCAACTCTGTTTTACAGTGAAAACTGCGGGAACTTCAAACCGGCACTAGGAAACAGACTGAGAATTCAGAGTAAATGTTTCTCCTGCAAACCGTTCCCTTTGTGCTAGATGAACGAACGTCTCTCCACCTGCTCAGTGCTGAGAGATAAGTGTGTGTGAAAGCCGTCCTTCACCTAGCTTGTTGGGAACACAAAGTTTCTCTTCATTTGCAAACTCCACTCCATACATATATATGGGGAGGTACTAGCTCCAACTCGGTTTTTTAGTGAAAACTGCAGGAACTTCAAACCGGCACTAGGAAACAGACTGAGGAACCTGAGTAAAAGTTTCTCCTGCAAACCGTTCCTTTTGTGCTAGATGAACGAACGTCTCTCCACATGCTCAGTTCTGAGAGATAAGTGTGTGTGAAAGCCGTCCTTCACCTAGCTTGTTGGGAACACAAAGTTTCTCTTCAGTTGCAAACTCCACTCCATACATATATATGGGGAGGTACTAGCTCCAACTCGGTTTTACAGTGAAAACTGCAGGAACTTCAAACCGGCACTAGGAAACAGACTGAGAAACCAGAGTAAAAGTTTCTCCTGCAACCCGTTCCATTTGTGCTAGATGAACGAACGTCTCTCCACATGCTCAGTTCTGAGAGATAAGTGTGTGTGAAAGCCGTCCTTCAACTAGCTGGTTGGGAACACAAAGTTTCTCTTCAGTTGCAAACTCCACTCCATACATATATAAGGGGAGGTACTAGCTCCAACTCGGTTTTACACTGAAAACTGCAGGAACTTCAAACCGGCACTAGGAAACAGACTGAGAAACCAGAGTAAAAGTTTCTCCTGCAACCCGTTCCCTTTGTGCTAGATGAAAGAACGTCTCTCCACCTGCTCAGTGCTGAGAGATAAGTGTGTGTGAATGCCGTCCTTCACCTAGCTTGTTGGGAACACAAAGTTTCTCTTCAGTTGCAAACCCCACTCCATACATATATATGGGGAGTTACTAGCTCCAACTCGGTTTTACAGTGAAAATTGCAGGAATTTCAAACCGGCACTAGGAAACAGACTGAGAAACCAGAGTAAAATTTTCTCCTGCAAACCGTTCCCTTTGTGCTAGATGAACGAAAGTCTCTCCACATGCTCAGTTCTGAGAGATAAGTGTGTGTGAAAACCATACTTCACCTAGCTTGTTGGGAACACAAAGTTTCTCTTCAGTTGCAAACTCCACTCCATACATATATAAGGGGAGGTACTAGCTCCAACTCTGTTTTACAGTGAAAACTGCAGGAACTTCAAACCGGCACTAGGAAACAGACTGAGAATTCAGAGTAAATGTTTCTCCTGCAAACCGTTCCCTTTGTGCTAGATGAACGAACGTCTCTCCACCTGCTCAGTGCTGAGAGATAAGTGTGTGTGAAAGCCGTCCTTCACCTAGCTTGTTGGGAACACAAAGTTTCTCTTCATTTGCAAACTCCACTCCATACATATATATGGGGAGGTACTAGCTCCAACTCGGTTTTACAGTGAAAACTGCAGGAACTTCAAACCGGCACTAGGAAACAGACTGAGAAACCTCAGTAATAGTTTCTCCTGAAACCCGTTCCCCTTGTGCTAGATGAACGAACGTCTCTCCACATGCTCAGTACAGAGAGATAAGTGTGTGTGAAAGCCGTCCTTCACCTAGCTGGTTGGGAACACAAAGTTTCTCTTCAGTTGCAAACTCCACTCCATACATATATATGGGAAGGTACTAGCTCCAACTGTATTTTACAATGAAAACTGCAGGAACTTGAAACCGGCACTAGGAAACAGACTGAGAAACCAGAATAAAAGATTCTCCTGCAACCCGTTCCCTTTGTGCTAGATGAACGAACGTCTCTCCACATGCTCAGTGCTGAGGGATAAGTGTGTGTGAAAGCCGTCCTTCACCTAGCTTGTTGGGAACACAAAGTTTCTCTTCAGTTGCAAACTTCAACCCATACATATATATGGGGAGGTACAAGCTCCAAATCGGTTTTACACTGAAAACTGCAGGAACTTCAAACCGGCACTAGGAAACAGACTGAGAAACCAGAGTAAAACTTTCTCCTGCAACCCGTTCCATTTGTGCTTGACGAACGAACGTCTCTCCACAAGCTCAGTTCTGAGAGATAAGTGTGTGTGAAAGCCGTCCTTCACCTAGCTTGTTGGGAACACAAAGTTTCTCTTCAGTTGCAAACTCCACTCCATACATATATAAGGGGAGGTACTAGCTCCAACTCGGTTTTACAGTGAAAACTGCAGGAACTTCAAACCGGCACTAGGAAACAGACTGAGAAACCAGAGTAAAAGTTTCTACTGCAACCCGTTCCCTCTTTGCTAGATGAACGAACGTCTCTCCACATGCTCATTTCTGATAGATAAGTGTGTGTGAAAGCCGTCATTCACATAGCTTGTTGGGAACACAAAGTTTCTCTTCAGTTGCAAACACCACTCCATACATATATATGGAGAGGTACTAGCTCCAACTCGGTTTTACAGTGAAAACTGCAGGAACTTCAAACCGGCACTAGGAAACAGACTGAGATACCAGAGTAAAAGTTTCCCCTGCAACCCGTTTCTTTGTGCTAGATGAACGAACGTCTCCCCACATGCTCAGTTCTGAGAGATAAGTGTGTGTGAAAGCCGTCCTTCACCTAGCTTGTTGGGAACACAAAGTTTCTCTTCAGTTGCAAACTCCACTACATACATATATAAGGGGAGGTACTAGCTCCAACTCGGTTTTACAGTGAAAACTGCAGGAACTTCAAACCGGCACTAGGAAACAGACTGAGAAACCAGAGTAAAAGTTTCTCCTGCAACCCGTTCCGTTTCTGCTAGATGAACGAACGTCTCTCCACATGCTCAGTTCTGAGAGATACATGTGTGTGAAAGCCATCCTTCACCAAGCTGGTTGGGAACACAAAGTTTCTCTTCAGTTGCAAACTCCACTCCATACATATATATGGTTAGGTACTAGCTCCAACTCGGTTTTACAGTGAAAACTGCAGGAACTTCAAACCGGCACTAGGAATCAGACTGAGAAACCAGTGTACAAGTTTCTCCTGCAACCCGTTCCCTTTATGCTAGATGAAAGAACGTCTCTCCACCTGCTCAGTGCTGAGAGATAAGTGTGTGTGAAAGCCGTCCTTCACCTAGCTTGTTGGGAACACAAAGATTCTCTTCAGTTGCAAACCCCACTCCATACATATATATGGGGAATTACTAGCTCCTACTCTGTTTTACAATGAAAATTGCAGGAATTTCAAACCGGCACTAGGAAACAGACTGAGAAACCAGAGAAAAATTTTCTCCTGCAACCCGTTCCCTTTGTGCTAGATGAATGAACGTCTCTCCACATGCTCAGTGCTGAGAGATAAGTGTGTGTGAAAGCCGGCCTTCACCAAGCTTGTTGGGAACACAAAGTTTCTCTTCATTTGCAAACTCCACTCCATACATATATATGGGGAGGTACTAGCTCCAACTCGGTTTTACAGTGAAAACTGCAGGAACTTCAAACCGGCACTAGGAAACAGACTGAGAAACCTGAGTAATAGTTTCTCCTGAAACCCGTTCCCTTTGTGCTAGATGAATGAACGTCTCTCCACATGCTCAGTACTGAGAGATAAGTGTGTGTGAAAGCCGTCCTTCACCTAGCTAGTTGGGAACACAAAGTTTCTCTTCAGTTGCAAACTCCACTCCATACATATATATGGGGAGGTAATAGCTCCAACTGTATTTTACAATGAAAACTGCAGGAACTTGAAACCGGCACTAGGAAACAGACTGAGAAACCAGAGTAAAAGTTTCTCCTGCAACCCGTTCCCTTTGTGCTAGATGAACGAACGTCTCTCCACATGCTCAGTGCTGAGAGATAAGTGTGTGTGAAAGCCGTCCTTCACCTAGCTTGTTGGGAACACAAAGTTTCTCTTCAGTTGCAAACTCCACTCCACACATATTTATGGGGAGGTACTAGCTCCAACTCGGTTTTACAGTGAAAACTGCAGGAACTTCAAACCGGCACTAGGAAACAGACTGAGAAACCAGAGTAAAAGTTTATCCTGCAACCCGTTCAATTTGTGCTAGATGAACGAACGTCTCTCCACATGCTCAGTTCTGAGAGATAAGTGTGTGAGAAAGCCGTCCTTCACCTAGCTTGTTGGGAACACAAAGTTTCTCTTCAGTTGCAAACTTAACTCCATACATATATAATGGGAGGTACAAGCTCCAAATCGGTTTTACACTGAAAACTGCAGGAACTTCAAACCGGCACTAGGAAACAGACTGAGAAACCAGAGTAAAAGTTTCTCCTGCAACCCGTTCCATTTGTGCTTGATGAACGAACGTCTCTCCACAAGCTCAGTTCTGAGAGATAAGTGTGTGTGAAAGACGTCCTTCACCTAGCTTGTTGGGAACACAAAGTGTCTCTTCAATTGCAAACTCCACTCCATACATATATATGGGGAGTACTAGCTCCAACACGGTTTTACAGTGAAAACAGCAGGAACTTCAAACCGGCACTAGGAAACACACTGAGGAACCAGAGTAAAAGTTTCTCCTGCAACCCGTTCCCTTTGTGCTAGATGAACGAACGTCTCTCCACATGCTCAGTTCTGAGAGATAAGTGTGTGTGAAAGCCGTCCTTCAACTAGCTTGTTGGGAGCACAAAGTTTCTCTTCAGTAGCAAACCCACTCCATACAAATATATGGGGAGGTACTAGCTCCAACTCGGTTTTACAGTGAAAACTGAAGGAACTTCAAACCGGCACTAGGAAACACACTGAGAAACCAGAGTATAAGTTTCTCCTGCAACCCGTTCCGTTTCTGCTAGATGAACGAACGTCTCTCCACATGCTCAGTTCTGAGAGATAAGTGTGTGTGAAAGCCGTCCTTCACCTAGCTGGTAGGGAACACAAAGTTTCTCTTCAGTTGCAAACTCCACTCCATACATATATCAGGGGAGGTACTAGCTCCAACTCGGTTTTACAGTGAAAACTGCAGGAACTTCAAACCGGCACTAGGAAACAGACTGAGAAACCAGAGTACAAGTTTCTCCTGCAACCCGTTCCCTTTGTGCTAGATGAAAGAACGTCTCTCCACCTGCTCAGTGCTGAGAGATAAGTGTGTGTGAAAGCCGTCCTTCACCTAGCTTGTTGGGAACAAAAAGTTTCTCTTCAGTTGCAAACCCCACTCCATACATATATATGGGGTGTTACTAGCTCCAACTCGGTTTTACAATGAAAATTGCAGGAATTTCAAACCGGCACTAGGAAACAGACTGAGAAACCAGAGTAAAATTTTCTCCTGCAACCCGTTCCCTTTGTGCTAGATGAATGAACGTCTCTCCACATGCTCAGTGCTGAGAGATAAGTGTGTGTGAAAGCCGGCCTTCACCAAGCTTGTTGGGAACACAAAGTTTCTCTTCATTTGCAAACTCCACTCCATACATATATATGGGGAGGTACTAGCTCCAACTCGGTTTTACAGTGAAAACTGCAGGAACTTCAAACCGGCACTAGGAAACAGACTGAGAAACCTGAGTAATAGTTTCTCCTGAATCCCGTTCCCTTTGTGCTAGATGAACGAACGTCTCTCCACATGCTCAGTACTGAGAGATAAGTGTGTGTGAAAGACATCCTTCACCTAGCTGGTTGGGAACACAAAGTTTCTCTTCAGTTGCAAACTCCACTCCATACATATATATGGGGAGGTACTAGCTCCAACTGTATTTTACAATGAAAACTGCAGGAACTTGAAACCGGCACTAGGAAACAGACTGAGAAACCAGAGTAAAAGTTTCTCCTGCAACCCGTTCCCTTTGTGCTAGATGAACGAACGTCTCTCCACATGCTCAGTGCTGAGAGATAAGTGTGTGTGAAAGCCGTCCTTCACCTAGCTTGTTGGGAACACAAAGTTTCTCTTCAGTTGCAAACTCCACTCCATACATATATATGGGGAGGTACTAGCTCCAACTCGGTTTTACAGTGAAAACTGCAGGAATTTCAAACCGGCACTAGGAAACAGACTGAGAAACCAGAGTAAACGTTTCTCCTGCAACCCGTTCCATTTGTGCTAGATGAACGAACGTCTCTCCACATGCTCAGTTCTGAGAGATAAGTGTGTGTGAAAGCCGTCCTTCACCTAGCTTGTTGGGAACACAAAGTTTCTCTTCAGTTGCAAACTTCACTCCATACATATATATGGGGAGGTACAAGCTCCAAATCGGTTTTACACTGAAAACTGCAGGAACTTCAAACCGGCACTAGGAAACAGACTGAGAAACCAGAGTAAAAGTTTCTCCTGCAACCCGTTCCATTTGTGCTTGATGAACGAACGTCTCTCCACAAGCTCAGTTCTGAGAGATAAGTGTGTGTGAAAGACGTCCATCACCTAGCTTGTTGGTAACACAAAGTTTCTCTTCAGTTGCAAACACCACTCCATACATATATAAGGGGAGGTACAAGCTCCAACTCGGTTTTACAGTGAAAACTGCAGGAATTTCAAACCGGCACTAGGAAACAGACTGAGAAACCAGAGTAAAATTTTCTCCTGCAACCCGTTCCCTTTGTGCTAGATGAATGAACGTCTCTCCACATGCTCAGTGCTGAGAGATAAGTGTGTGTGAAAGCCGGCCTTCACCAAGCTTGTTGGGAACACAAAGTTTCTCTTCATTTGCAAACTCCACTCCTTACATATATATGGGGAGGTACTAGCTCCAACTCGGTTTTACAGTGAAAACTGCAGGAACTTCAAACCGGCACTAGGAAACAGACTGAGAAACCTGAGTAATAGTTTCTCCTGAATCCCGTTCCCTTTGTGCTAGATGAACGAACGTCTCTCCACATGCTCAGTACTGAGAGATAAGTGTGTGTGAAAGCCATCCTTCACCTAGCTGGTTGGGAACACAAAGTTTCTCTTCAGTTGCAAACTCCACTCCATACATATATATGGGGAGGTACTAGCTCCAACTGTATTTTACAATGAAAACTGCAGGAACTTGAAACCGGCACTAGGTAACAGACTGAGAAACCAGAGTAAAAGTTTCTCCTGCAACCCGTTCCCTTTGTGCTAGATGAACGAACGTCTCTCCACATGCTCAGTGCTGAGAGATAAGTGTGTGTGAAAGCCATCCTTCACCTAGCTTGTTGGGAACACAAAGTTTCTCTTCAGTTGCAAACTCCACTCCATACATATATATGGGGAGGTACTAGCTCCAACTCGGTTTTACAGTGAAAACTGCAGGAATTTCAAACCGGCACTAGGAAACAGACTGAGAAACCAGAGTAAACGTTTCTCCTGCAACCCGTTCCATTTGTGCTAGATGAACGAACGTCTCTCCACATGCTCAGTTCAGAGAGATAAGTGTGTGTGAAAGCCGTCCTTCACCTAGCTTGTTGGGAACACAAAGTTTCTCTTCAGTTGCAAACTTCACTCCATACATATATATGGGGAGGTACAAGCTCCAAATCGGTTTTACACTGAAAACTGCAGGAACTTCAAACCGGCACTAGGAAACAGACTGAGAAACCAGAGTAAAAGTTTCTCCTGCAACCCGTTCCATTTGTGCTTGATGAACGAACGTCTCTCCACAAGCTCAGTTCTGAGAGATAAGTGTGTGTGAAAGACGTCCATCACCTAGCTTGTTGGTAACACAAAGTTTCTCTTCAGTTGCAAACACCACTGCATACATATATAAGGGGAGGTACAAGCTCCAACTCGGTTTTACAGTGAAAACTGCAGGAACTTCAAACCGGCACTAGGAAACAGACTGAGAAACCAGAGTAAAAGTTTCTACTGCAACCCGTTCCCTCTTTGCTAGATGAACGAACGTCTCTCCACATGCTCAGTTCTGATAGATAAGTGTGTGTGAAAGCCGTCATTCACATAGCTTGTTGGGAACACAAAGTTTCTCTTCAGTTGCAAACTCCACTCCATACATATATATGGGTAGGTACTATCTCCAACACGGTTTTACTGTGAAAAATGCAGGAACTTCAAACCGGCACTAGGAAACACACTTAGAAACCAGAGTAAAAGTTTCCCCTGCAACCCGTTCCCTTTGTGCTAGATGAACGAACGTCTCTCCACATGCTCATTTCTGAGAGATAATGTGTGTGAAAGCTGTCCTTCACTTGGCTTGTTGGGAACACAAAGTTTCTCTTCAGTTGCAAACTCCACTCCATACATATATAAGGGGAGGTACTAGCCCCAACTCGGTTTTACACTGAAAACTGCAGGAACTTCAAACCAGCACTAGGAAACAGACTTAGAAACAGAAGTAAAAGTTTCTCCTGCAACCCGTTCCCTTTGTGCTAGATGAACGAACGTCTCTCCACATGCTCAGTGCTGAGAGATAAGTGTGTGTGAAAGCCGTCCTTCACCTAGCTTGTTGGGAACACAAAGTTTCTTTTCAGTTGCAAACTCTACTCCATACATATATATGGGGAGGTACTAGCTCCAACTCGGTTTTACAGTGAAAACTGCAGGAACTTCAAACCGGCACTAGGAAACAGACTGAGATACCAGAGTAAAAGTTTCTGCTGCAACTCGTTCCCTTTGTGCTAGAGGAACGAACGTCTCTCCACATGCTCAGTTCTGAGAGATAAGTGTGTGTGAAAGCCGTCCTTCACCAAGCTTGTTGGGAACACAAAGTTTCTCTTCAGTTGCAATCCCCACTCCATACATATATATGCGGAGGTACTAGCTCCAACTTGGTTTTACAGTGAAAACTGCAGGAACTTCAAACCGGCACTAGGAAACAGACTGAGAAACCAGAGTAAAAGTTTCTCCTGCAACCCGTTCCCTTTGTGCTAGATGAACGAACGTCTCTCCACATGCTCAGTTCTGAGAGATAAGTGTGTGTGAAAGCCGTCCTTCACCTAGCTTGTTGGGAACACAAAGTTTCTCTTCAGTTGCAAACTCCACTCCAAACATATATATGGGGAGATATTACTCCAACTCGGTTTTACAGTGAAAACTGCAGGAACTTCAAACGGCACTAGGAAACAGACTGAGAAACCAGAGTAAAAGTTTCTCCTGCAACCCGTTCCCTTTGTGCTAGATGAACGAACGTCTCTCCACATGCTCAGTTCTGAGAGATAAGTGTGTGTGAAAGCCGTCCTTCAACTAGCTTGTTGGGAACACAAAGTTTCTCTTCAGTTGCAAACTCCACTCCATACATATATATGGGGAGTTACTAGCTCCAACTCGGTTTTACAGTGAAAACTGCAGGAACTTCAAACCGGCACTAGGAAACAGACTGAGAAACCAGAGTAAATGTTTCTCATGCAACCCGTTCCCTTTGTGCTAGATGAACGAACGTCTTTCCACATGCTCAGTTCTGAGAGATAAGTGTGTTTGAAAGCCGTCCTTCACCTAGCTTGTTGGGAACACAAAGTGTCTCTTCAATTGCAAACTCCACTCCATACATATATATGGGGAGTACTAGCTCCAACTCGGTTTTACAGTGAAAACTGCAGGAACTTCAAACCGGCACTAGGAAATAGACTGAGGAACCAGAGTAAAAGTTTCCCCTGCAACCAGTTCCCTTTGTGCTAGATGAACGAACGTCTCTCCACATGCTCAGTTCTGAGAGATAAGTGTGTGTGAAAGCCTTCCTTCAACTAGCTTGTTGGGAACACAAAGTTTCTCTTCAGTTGCAAACTCCATTCCATACATATATATGGGGAGGTACTAGCTCCAACTCGGTTTTACAGTGAAAACTGCAGGAACTTCAAACCGGCACTAGGAAACACACTGAGAAACCAGAGTAAAAGTTTCTCCTGCAACCCGTTCCGTTTCTGCTAGATGAACGAACGTCTCTCCACATGCTCAGTTCTGAGAAATAAGTGTGTGTGAAAGCCGTCCTTCACCTAGCTGGTTGGGAACACAAAGTTTCTTTTCAGTTGCAAACTCCACTCCATACATATATAAGGGGAGGTACTAGCTCCAACTCGGTTTTACACAGAAAACTGCAGGAACTTCAAACCGGCACTAGGAAACAGACTGAGAAACCAGAGTAAAAGTTTCTCCTGCAACCCGTTCCCTTTTTGCTAGATGAACGAACGTCTCTCCACATGCTCAGTTCTGAGAGATAAGTGTGTGTGAAAGCCATCCTTCACCAAGCTGGTTGGGAACACAAAGTTTCTCTTCAGTTGCAAACTCCACTCCATACATATATATGGTTAGGTACTAGCTCCAACTCGGTTTTACAGTGAAAACTGCAGGAACTTCAAACCGGCACTAGGAAACAGACTGAGAAACCAGAGTACAAGTTTCTCCTGCAACCCGTTCCCTTTGTGCTAGATGAAAGAACGTCTCTCCACCTGCTCAGTGCTGAGAGATAAGTGTGTGTGAAAGCCGTCCTTCACCTAGCTTGTTGGGAACACAAAGTTTCTCTTCAGTTGCAAACCCCACTCCATACATATATATGGGGAGTTACTAGCTCCAACTCGGTTTTACAATGAAAATTGCAGGAATTTCAAACCGGCACTAGGAAACAGACTGAGAAACCAGAGTAAAATTTTCTCCTGCAACCCGTTCCCTTTGTGCTAGATGAATGAACGTCTCTCCACATGCTCAGTTCTGAGAGATAAGTGTGTGTGAAACCATCCTTCACCAAGCTTGTTGGGAACACAAAGTTTCTCTTCATTTGCAAACTCCACTCCATACATATATATGGGGAGGTACTAGCTCCAACTCGGTTTTACAGTGAAATCTGCAGGAACTTCAAACCGGCACTAGGAAACAGACTGAGAAACCTGCGTAATAGTTTCTCCTGAAACCCGTTCCCTTTGTGCTAGATGAACGAACGTCTCTCCACATGCTCAGTACTGAGAGATAAGTGTGTGTGAAAGCCGTCCTTCACCTAGCTGGTTGGGAACACAAAGTTTCTCTTCAGTTGCAAACCCCAATCCATACATATATATGGGGACGTACTAGCTCCAACTGTATTTTACAATGAAAACTGCAGGAACTTGAAACCGGCACTAGGAAACAGACTGAGAAACCAGAGTAAAAGTTTCTCCTGCAACCCGTTCCCTTTGTGCTAGATGAACGAACGTCTCTCCACATGCTCAGTGCTGAGAGATAAGTGTGTGTGAAAGCCGTCCTTCACCTAGCTTGTTGGGAACACAAAGTTTCTCTTCAGTTGCAAACTCCACTCCATACATATATATGGGGAGGTACTAGCTCCAACTCGGTTTTACAGTGAAAACTGCAGGAACTTCAAAACGGCACTAGGAAACAGACTGAGAAACCAGAGTAAAAGTTTCTCCTGCAACCCGTTCCCTTTGTGCTAGATGAACGAACGTCTCTCCACATACTCAGTTCTGAGAGATAAGTGTGTGTGAAAGCCGTCCTTCACCTAGCTTGTTGGGAACACAAAGTTTCTCTTCAGTTGCAAACTCCACTCCATACATATATATGGGGAGGTACAAGCTCCAAATCGGTTTTACACTGAAAACTGCAGGAACTTCAAACCGGCACTAGGAAACAGACTGAGAAACCAGAGTAAAAGTTTCTCCTGCAACCCGTTCCATTTGTGCTTGATGAACGAACGTCTCTCCACAAGCTCAGTTCTGAGAGATAAGTGTGTGTGAAAGCCGTCCTTCACCTAGCTTGTTGGGAACACAAAGTTTCTCTTCAGTTGCTAACTCCACTCCATACATATATAAGGGGATGTACAAGCTCCTACTCGGTTTTACAGTGAAAACTGCAGGAACTTCAAACCGGCACTAGGAAACAGACTGAGAAACCAGAGTAAAAGTTTCTACTGCAACCCGTTCCCTCTTTGCTAGATGAACGAACGTCTCTCCACATGCTCAGTTCTGATAGAAAAGTGTGTGTGAAAGCCGTACTTCACCTAGCTTGTTGGGAACACAAAGTGTCTCTTCAATTGCAAACTCCACTCCATACATATATATGGGTAGTACTAGCCCCAACTCGGTTTTACAGTGAAAACTGCAGGAACTTCAAACCGGCACTAGGAAACAGACTGAGGAACCAGAGTAAAAGTTTCTCCTGAAACCCGTTCCCTTTGTGCTAGATGAACGAACGTCTCTCCACATGCTCAGTTCTGAGAGATAAGTGTGTGTGAAAGCCGTCCTTCAACTAGCTTGTTGGGAACACAAAGTTTCTCTTCAGTTGCAAACACCACTCCATACATATATATGGGGAGGTACTAGCTCCAACTCGGTTTTACACTGAAAACTGCAGGAACTTCAAACCGGCACTAGGAAACACACTGAGAAACCAGAGTAAAAGTTTCTCATGCAACCCGTTCCCTTTGTGCTAGATGAACGAACGTCTTTCCACATGCTAAGTTCTGAGAAATAAGTGTGTGTGAAAGCCGTCCTTCACCTAGCTTGTTGGGAACACAAAGTGTCTCTTCAATTGCAAACTCCACTCCATACATATATATGGGGAGTACTAGCTCCAACTCGGTTTTACAGTGAAAACTGCAGGAACTTCAAACCGGCACTAGGAAACAGACTGAGGAACCAGAGTAAAAGTTTCTCCTGCAACCCGTTCCCTTTGTGCTAGATGAACGAACGTCTCTCCACATGCTCAGTTCTGAGAGATAAGTGTGTGTGAAAGCCGTCCTTCAACTAGCTTGTTGGGAACACAAAGTTTCTCTTCAGTTGCAAACTCCACTCCATACATATATATGGGGAGGTACAAGCTCCAACTCGGTTTTACAGTGAAAACTGCAGGAACTTCAAACCGGCACTAGGAAACAAACTGAGAAACCAGAGTAAAAGTTTCTCCTGCAACCCGTTCCGTTTCTGCTAGATGAACGAACGTCTCTCCACATGCTCAGTTCTGAGAGATAAGTGTGAGTGAAAGCCGTCCTTCACCTAGCTGGTTGGGAACACAAAGTTTCTCTTCAGTTGCAAACTCCACTCCATACATATATAAGGGGAGGTACTATCTCCAACTCGGTTTTACACTGAAAACTGCAGGAACTTCAAACCGGCACTAGGAAACAGACTGAGAAACCAGAGTAAAAGTTTCTCCTGCATCCCGTTCCCTTTTTGCTAGATGAACGAACGTCTCTCCACATGCTCAGTTCTGAGAGATAAGTGTGTGTGAAAGCCATCCTTCACCAAGCTGGTTGGGAACACAAAGTTTCTCTTCAGTTGCAAACTCCACTCCATACATATATATGGTTAGGTACTAGCTCCAACTCGGTTTTACAGTGAAAACTGCAGGAACTTCAAACCGGCACTAGGAAACAGACTGAGAAACCAGAGTAAAAGTTTCTCCTGCAACCCGTTCCCTTTGTGCTAGATGAAAGAACGTCTCTCCCCCTGCTCAGTGCTGAGAGATAAGTGTGTGTGAAAGCCGTCCTTCACCTAGCTTGTTGGGAACACAAAGTTCTCTTCAGTTGCAAACCCCACTCCATACATATATATGGGGATTTACTAGCTCCAACTCGGTTTTACAATGAAAATTGCAGGAATTTCAAACCGGCACTAGGAAACAGACTGAGAAACCAGAGTAAAATTTTCTCCTGCAACCCGTTCCCTTTGTGCTAGATGAATGAACGTCTCTCCACATGCTCAGTGCTGAGAGATAAGTGTGTGTGAAAGCCGGCCTTCACCAAGCTTGTTGGGAACACAAAGTTTCTCTTCATTTGCAAACTCCACTCCATACATATATATGGGGAGGTACTAGCTCCAACTCGGTTTTACAGTGAAAACTGCAGGAACTTCAAACCGGCACTAGGAAACAGACTGAGAAACCTGAGTAATAGTTTCTCCTGAAACCCGTTCCCTTTGTGCTAGATGAACGAACGTCTCTCCACATGCTCAGTACTGAGAGATAAGTGTGTGTGAAAGCCGTCCTTCACCTAGCTGGTTGGGAACACAAAGTTTCTCTTCAGTTGCAAACTACACTCCATACATATATATGGGGAGGTACTAGCTCCAACTGTATTTTACAATGAAAACTGCAGGAACTTGAAACCGGCACTAGGAAACAGACTGAGAAACCAGAATAAAAGTTTCTCCTGCAACCCGTTCCTTTGGGCTAGATGAACGAACGTCTCTCCACATGCTCAGTTCTGAGAGATAAGTGTGTGTGAAAGCCGTCCTTCACCTAGCTTGTTGGGAACACAAAGTTTCTCTTCAGTTGCAAACTCCACTCCATACATATATATGGGGAGGTACTAGCTCCAACTCGGTTTTACAGTGAAAACTGCAGGAACTTCAAACCGGCACTAGGAAACAGACTGAGAAACCACAATAAAAGTTTCTCCTGCAACCCATTCCCTTTGTGCTAGATGAACGAACGTCTCTCCACATGCTCAGTTGTGAGAGATAAATGCGTGTGAAAGCCGTCCTTCACCTAGCTTGTTGGGAACACAAAGATTCTCTTCAGTTGCAAACTCCACTCCATACATACATATGGGGAGGTACTAGCTCCAACTCGGTTTTATAGTGAAAATTGCAGGAACTTAAAACCGGCACTAGGAAACAGACTGAGAAACCAGAGTAAAAGTTTCTCCTGCAACCCGTTCCCTTTGTGCTAGATGAACGAACGTCTCTCCACATGCTCAGTTCTGAGAGATAAGTGTGTGTGAAAGCCTTCCATCACCTAGCTTGTTGGGAACACAAAGTTTCTCTTCAGTTGCTAAATCCACTCCATACATATATATGGGGAGGTACTAGCTCCAACTTGGTTTTACAGTGAAAACTGCAGGAACTTCAAACCGGCACTAGGAAACAGACTG
Organism: Camelus bactrianus; assembly: GCF_048773025.1. NCBI lineage: Eukaryota > Metazoa > Chordata > Mammalia > Artiodactyla > Camelidae > Camelus > Camelus bactrianus. The sequence goes on from NC_133566.1 coordinate 5,626,911, forward strand.
AGAAACCAGAGTAAAAGTTTCTCCTGCAACCCGTTCCCTTTGTTCTAGATGAACGAACGTCTCTCCACAAGCTCAGTTCTGAGAGATAAGTGTGTGTGAAAGCCGTCCTTCACCTAGCTTGTTGGGAACACAAAGTTTCTCTTCAGTTGCAAACTCCACTCCAAACATATATATGGGGAGATAATACTCCAACTCGGTTTTACAGTGAAAACTGCAGGAACTTCAAACGGCACTAGGAAACAGACTGAGAAACCACAGTAAAAGTTTCTCCTGCAACCCGTTCCCTTTGTGCTAGATGAACGAACGTCTCTCCACATGCTCAGTTCTGAGAGATAAGTGTGTGTGAAAGCCGTCCTTCACCTAGCTTGTTGGGAACACAATGTTTCTTTTCAGTTGCAAACTCCACTCCATACATATATATGGGGAGGTACTAGCTCCAAATCGGTTTTACAGTGAAAACTACAGGAACTTCAAACCGGCACTAGGAAACAGACTGAGAAACCAGAGTAAAAGTTTTTCCTGCAACCCGTTCCCTTTGTGCTAGATGAACGAACGTCTCTCCGCATGCTCAGTTCTGAGAGATAAGTGTGTGTGAAAGCCGTCCTTCACCTAGCTTGTTGGGAAAACAAAGTTTCTCTTCAGTTGCAAACTCCATTCCATACATATATATGGGGAGATACTAGCTCCAACTCGGTTTTACAGTGAAAAATGCAGGAACTTCAAACCGGCACTAGGAAACAGACTGAGAAACCAGAGTAAAAGATTCTCCTGCAACCCATTCCCTTTGTGCTAGATGAACGAACGTCTCTCCACATGCTCAGTTCTGAGAGATAAGTGTGTGTGAAAGCCGTCCTTCACCTAGCTTGTTGGGAACACAAAATTTCTTTCAGTTGCAAAATCCACTCCATACATATATATGGGGAGGTACTAGCTCCAACACGGTTTTACAGTGAAAACTGCAGGAACTTCAAACCGGCACTGTGAAACAGACTGAGAAACCAGAGTAAAACTTTCTCCTGCAACCCGTTCCTTTTGTGCTAGATGAACGAACGTCTCTCCACATGCTCAGTTCTGAGAGATAAATGTGTGTGAAAGCCGTCCTTCACCTAGCTTGTTGGGAACACAAAGATTCTCTTCAGTTGCAAACTCCACTCCATACATACATATGGGGTGGTACTAGCTCCAACTCGGTTTTATAGTGAAAACTGCAGGAACTTCAAACCGGCACTAGGAAACAGACTGAGAAACCAGAGTAAAAGTTTCTCCTGCAACCCGTTCCCTTTGTGCTAGATGAACGAACGTCTCTCCACATGCTCAGTTCTGAGAGATAAGTGTGTGTGAAAGCCTTCCATCACCTAGCTTGTTGGGAACACAAAGTTTCTCTTCAGTTGCTAACTCCACTCCATACATATATATGGGGAGGTACTAGCTCCAACTCTGTTTTACAGTGAAAACTGCAGGAAATTCAAACCGGCACTAGGATACAGACTGAGAAACCAGAGTAAACGTTTCTCTTGCAAACCGTTCCCTTTGTGGTAGATGAACGAACGTCTCTCCACATGCTCAGTTCTGAGAGATAAGTGTGTGTGAAAGCCGTCCTTCACCTAGCTTGTTGGGAACACAAAGTTTCTCTTCAGTTGCAAATTCCACTCCATAAATATATATGGGGAGGTACTAGCTCCAACTCTGTTTTACAGTGAAAACTGCAGGAACTTCAAACCGGCACTAGGAAACAGACTGAGAAACCAGAGTAAAAGTTTCTCCTGCAACCCGTTCCCTTTGTGCTAGATGAACGAACGTCTCTCCACATGCTCATTTCTGAGAGATAATGTGTGTGAAACTGTCCTTCACTTGGCTTGTTGGGAACAAAAAGTTTCTCTTCAGTTGCAAACTCCACTCCATACATATATAAGGGGAGGTACTAGCCCCAACTCGGTTTTACACTGAAAACTGGAGGAACTTCAAACCAGCACTAGGAAACAGACTGAGAAACAGAAGTAAAAGTTTCTCCTGCAACCCGTTCCGTTTGTGCTAGATGAACGAACGTCTCTCCACATGCTCAGTGCTGAGAGATAAGTGTGTGTGAAAGCCGTACTTCACCTAGCTTGTTGGGAACACAAAGTTTCTTTTCAGTTGCAAACTCTACTCCATACATATATAAGGGGAGGTACTAGCTCCAACTCGGTTTTACAGGGAAAACTGCAGGAACTTCAAACCGGCAATAGGAAACAGACTGAGAAACCAGAGTAAAAGTTTCTGCTGCAACTCGTTCCCTTTGTGCTAGAGGAACGAACGTCTCTCCACATGCTCAGTTCTGAGAGATAAGTGTGTGTGAAAGCCGTCCTTCACCAAGCTTGTTGGGAACACAAAGTTTCTCTTCAGTTGCAAACTCCACTCCATACATATATATGCGGAGTTACTAGCTCCAACTTGGTTTTACAGTGAAAACTGCAGGAATTTCAAACCGGCACTAGGAAACAGACTGAGAAACCAGAGTAAAAGTTTCTCCTGCAACCCGTTCCCTTTGTGCTAGATGAACGAACGTCTCTCCACAAGCTCAGTTCTGAGAGATAAGTGTGTGTGAAAGCCGTCCTTCACCTAGCTTGTTGGGAACACAAAGTTTCTCTTCAGTTGCAAACTCCACTCCAAACATATATATGGGGAGATACTACTCCAACTCGGTTTTACAGTGAAAACTGCAGGAACTTCAAACGGCACTAGGAAACAGACTGAGAAACCAGAGTAAAAGTTTCTCCTGCAACCCATTCCCTTTGTGCTAGATGAACGAACGTCTCTCCACATGCTCAGTTCTGAGAGATAAGTGTGTGTGAAAGCCGTCCTTCACCTAGCTTGTTGGGAACACAAAGTTTCTCTTCAGTTGCCAACTGCAATCCATACATATATATGGGGAAGTACTAGCTCCAACTCTGTTTTACAATGAAAACTGCAGGAACTTCAAACCGGCACTAGGAAACACACTGAGAAACCAGAGTAAAAGTTTTACTGCAACCCGTTCCATTTGTGCTAAATGAACGAACATCTCTCCACATGCTCAGTGCTGAGAGATAAGTGTGTGTGAAAGCCGTCCTTCACCTAGCTTGTTGGGAACACAAAGTTTCTCTTCAGTTGCAAACTCCACTCCATAAATATATATGGGGAGGTACTAGCTCCAACTCGGTTTTACAGTGAAAACTGCAGGAAATTCAAACCGGCACTAGGAAACAGACTGAGAAACCAGAGTAAAATTTTCACCTGCAACACGTTCCCTTTGTGCTAGATGAACGAACGTCTCTCCACATGCTCAGTTCTGAGAGATAAGTGTGTGTGAAAGCCGTCCTTCACCTAGCTTGTTGGGAACACAAAGTTTCTCTTCAGTTGCAAACTCCACTCCAAACATATATATGGGGAGATACTACTCCAACTCGGTTTTACAGTGAAAACTGCAGGAACTTCAAAACGGCACTAGGAAACAGACTGAGAAACCAGAGTAAAAGTTTCTCCTGCAACCCGTTCCCTTTGTGCTAGATGAACGAACGTCTCTCCACATGCTCAGTTCTGAGAGATAAGTGTGTGTGAAAGCCGTCCTTCACCTAGCTTGTTGGGAACACAAAGTTTCTCTTCAGTTGCAAACTCCAATCCATACATATATATGGGGAGGTACTAGCTCCAACTCGGTTTTACAGTGAAAACTGCAGGAAATTCAAACCGGCACTAGGAAACAGACTGAGAAACCAGAGTAAAATTTTCACCTGCAACACGTTCCCTTTGTGCTACATGAACGAACGTCTCTCCACATGCTCAGTTCTGAGAGATAAGTGTGTGTGAAAGCCATCCTTCACCTAGCTTGTTGGGAACACAAAGTTTCTCTTCAGTTGCAAACTCCACTCCAAACATATATATGGGGAGATACTACTCCAACTCGGTTTTACAGTGAAAACTGCAGGAACTTCAAAACGGCACTAGGAAACAGACTGAGAAACCAGAGTAAAAGTTTCTCCTGCAACCCGTTCCCTTTGTGCTAGATGAACGAACGTCTCTCCACATGCTAAGTTCTGAGAGATAAGTGTGTGTGAAAGCCGTCTTTCACCTAGCTTGTTGGGAACACAAAGTTTCTCTTCAGTTGCAAACTCCAATCCATACATATATATGGGGAAGTACTAGCTCCAACACTGTTTTACAGTGAAAACTGCAGGAACTTCAAACCGGCACTAGGAAAAAGACTGAGAAACCAGAGTAAAAGTTTCTACTGCAACCCGTTCCCTTTGTGCTAGATGAACGAACGTCTCTCCACATGCTCAGTTCTGAGAGAAAACTGTGTGTGAAAGCCGTCCTTCAGCTAGCTTGTTGGGAACACAAAGTTTCTCTTCAGTTGCCAACTCCACTCCATACATATATATGAGGAGGTATTAGCTCCAAATCGGTTTTACAGTGAAAACTGCAGGAACTTCAAACCGGCACTAGGAAACAGACTGAGAAACCAGAGTAAAAGTTTCTCCTGCAACCCGTTCCCCTTGTGCTAGATGAACGAACGTCTCTCCACATGCTCATTTCTGAGAGATAAATGTGTGTGAAAGCCGTCCTTCACTTGGCTTGTTGGGAACACAAAGTTTCTCTTCAGTTGCAAACTCCACTCCATACATATATATGGGGAGGTACTAGCCCCAACTCGGTTTTACAGTGAAAACTGCAGGAACTTCAAACCGGCACTAGGAAACAGACTGAGAATCCAGAGTAAAAGTTTCTCCTGCAACCCGTTCCCTTTGTGCTAGATGAACGAAAGTCTCTCCACATGCTCAGTCCTGAGAGACAAGTGTGTGTGAAAGCCGTCCTTCACCTAGCTTGTTGGGAACACAAAGTTTCTCTTCAGTTGCAAACTCTACTCCATACATATATATGGGGAGGTACTAGCTCCAACTCGGTTTTACAGTGAAAACTGCAGGAACTTCAAACCGGCACTAGGAAACAGACTGAGAAACCAGAGTAAAAGTTTCTCCTGCAACCCGTTCCCTTTGTGCTAGATGAACGAACGTCTCTCCACATGCTCAGTGCTGAGAGATAAGTGTGTGTGAAAGCCGTCCTTCACCTAGCTTGTTGGGAACACAAAGTTTCTCTTCAGTTGCAAACTCCACTCCATACATATATGTGGGGTGGTACTAGCTCCAACTCGGTTTTACAGTGAAAACTGCAGGAACTTCAAACCGGCACTAGGAAACAGACTGAGAAACCAGAATAATAGTTTCTCCTGCAACCCGTTCCCTATGTGCTAGATGAACGAACGTCTCTCCACATGCTCAGTTCTGAGAGATAAATGTGTGTGAAAGCCGTCCTTCACCTAGCTTGTTGGGAACACAAAGATTCTCTTCAGTTGCAAACTCCACTCCATACATACATATGGGGAGGTACTAGCTCCAAGTCGGTTTTATAGTGAAAACTGCAGGAACTTCAAACCGGCACTAGGAAACAGACTGAGAAACCAGAGTAAAAGTTTCTCCTGCAACCCGTTCCCTTTGTGCTAGATGAACGAACGTCTTTCCACATGCTCAGTTCTGAGAGATAAGTGTGTGTGAAAGCCTTCCATCACCAAGCTTGTTGGGAACACAAAGTTTCTCTTCAGTTGCAAACTCCACTCCATACATATATATGGGGAGGTACTAGCTCCAACTCTGTTTTACAGTGAAAACTGCAGGAAATTCAAACCGGCACTAGGAAACAGACTGAGAAACCAGAGTAAAAGTTTCTCTTGCAAACCGTTCCCTTTGTGCTAGATGAACGAACGTCTCTCCACATGCTCAGTTCTGAGAGATAAGTGTGTGTGAAAGCCGTCCTCACCTAGCTTGTTGGGAACACAAAGTTTCTCTTCAGTTGCAAATTCCACTCCATACATATATATGGGGAGGTACTAGCTCCAACTCGGTTTTACAGTGAAAACTGCAGGAACTTCAAACCGGCACTAGGAAACAGACTGAGAAACCAGAGTAAAAGTTTCTCCTGCAACCCGTTCCCTTTGTGCTAGATGAACGAACGTCTCTCCACATGCTCATTTCTGAGAGATAATGTGTGTGAAAGCTGTCCTTCACATGGCTTGTTGGGAACACAAAGTTTCTCTTCAGTTGCAAACTCCACTCCATACATATATAAGGGGAGGTACTAGCCCCAACTCGGTTTTACACTGAAAACTGCAGGAACTTCAAACCAGCACTAGGAAACAGACTGAGAAACAGAAGTAAAAGATTCTCCTGCAACCCGTTCCCTTTGTGCTAGATGAACGAAAGTCTCTCCACATGCTCAGTGCTGAGAGATAAGTGTGTGTGAAAGCCGTCCTTCACCAAGTTGTTGGGAACACAAAGTTTCTCTTCAGTTGCAAACTCCACTCCATACATATATATGGGGAGGTACTAGCTCCAACTCGGTTTTACAGTGAAAACTGCAGGAACTTCAAACCGGCACTAGGAAACAGACTGAGAAACCAGAGTAAAAGTTTCTCCTGCAACCCGTTCCATTTGTGCTAGATGAACGAACGTCTCTCCACATGCTCAGTTCTGAGAGATAAGTGTGTGTGAAAGCAGTCCTTCACCTAGCTTGTTGGGAAGACAAAGTTTCTCTTCAGTTGCAAACTCCACTCCAAACATATATATGGGGAGATACTACTCCAACTCGGTTTTACAGTGAAAACTGCAGGAACTTCAAACGGCACTAGGAAACAGACTGAGAAACCAGAGTAAAAGTTTCTCCTGCAACCCGTTCCGTTTGTGCTAGATGAACGAACGTCTCTCCACATGCTCAGTGCTGAGAGATAAGTGTGTGTGAAAGCCGTACTTCACCTAGCTTGTTGGGAACACAAAGTTTCTTTTCAGTTGCAAACTCTACTCCATACATATATAAGGGGAGGTACTAGCTCCAACTCGGTTTTACAGTGAAAACTGCAGGAACTTCAAACCGGCAATAGGAAACAGACTGAGAAACCAGAGTAAAAGTTTCTGCTGCAACTCGTTCCCTTTGTGCTAGAGGAACGAACGTCTCTCCACATGCTCAGTTCTGAGAGATAAGTGTGTGTGAAAGCCGTCCTTCACCAAGCTTGCTGGGAACACAAAGTTTCTCTTCAGTTGCAAACTCCACTCCATACATATATATGCGGAGTTACTAGCTCCAACTTGGTTTTACAGTGAAAACTGCAGGAATTTCAAACCGGCACTAGGAAACAGACTGAGAAACCAGAGTAAAAGTTTCTCCTGCAACCCGTTCCCTTTGTGCTAGATGAACGAACGTCTCTCCACAAGCTCAGTTCTGAGAGATAAGTGTGTGTGAAAGCCGTCCTTCACCTAGCTTGTTGGGAACACAAAGTTTCTCTTCAGTTGCAAACTCCACTCCAAACATATATATGGGGAGATACTACTCCAACTCGGTTTTACAGTGAAAACTGCAGGAACTTCAAACGGCACTAGGAAACAGACTGAGAAACCAGAGTAAAAGTTTCTCCTGCAACCCGTTCCCTTTGTGCTAGATGAACGAACGTCTCTCCACATGCTCAGTTCTGAGAGATAAGTGTGTGTGAAAGCCGTCCTTCACCTAGCTTGTTGGGAACACAAAGTTTCTCTTCAGTTGCAAACTCCAATCCATACATATATATGGGGATGTACTAGCTCCAACTCTGTTTTACAATGAAAACTGCAGGAACTTCAAACCGGCACTAGGAAACAGACTGAGAAACCAGAGTAAAAGTTTTACTGAAACACGTTCCCTTTGTGCTAAATGAACGAACGTCTCTCCACATGCTCAGTGCTGAGAGAAAAGTGTGTGTGAAAGCCGTCCTTCACCTAGCTTGTTGGGAACACAAAGTTTCTCTTCAGTTGCAAACTCCACTCCATAAATATATATGGGGAGGTACTAGCTCCAACTCGGTTTTACAGTGAAAACTGCAGGAAATTCAAACCGGCACTAGGAAACAGACTGAGAAACCAGAGTAAAATTTTCACCTGCAACACGTTCCCTTTGTGCTAGATGAACGAACGTCTCTCCACATGCTCAGTTCTGAGAGATAAGTGTGTGTGAAAGCCATCCTTCACCTAGCTTGTTGGGAACACAAAGTTTCTCTTCAGTTGCAAACTCCACTCCAAACATATATATGGGGAGATACTACTCCAACTCGGTTTTACAGTGAAAACTGCAGGAACTTCAAACCGGCACTAGGAAACAGACTGAGAAACCAGAGTAAAAGTTTCTCCTGCAATCCGTTCCCTTTGTGCTAGATGAACGAACGTCTCTCCACATGCTAAGTTCTGAGAGATAAGTGTGTGTGAAAGCCGTCTTTCACCTAGCTTGTTGGGAACACAAAGTTTCTCTTCAGTTGCCAACTCCAATCCATACATATATATGGGGAAGTACTAGCTCCAACACTGTTTTACAGTGAAAACTGCAGGAACTTCAAACCGGCACTAGGAAAAAGACTGAGAAACCAGAGTAAAAGTTTCTACTGCAACCCGTTCCCTTTGTGCTAGATGAACGAACGTCTCTCCACATGCTCAGTTCTGAGAGAAAACTGTGTGTGAAAGCCGTCCTTCAGCTAGCTTGTTGGGAACACAAAGTTTCTCTTCAGTTGCCAACTCCACTCCATACATATATATGAGGAGGTATTAGCTCCAAATCGGTTTTACAGTGAAAAATGCAGGAACTTCAAACCGGCACTAGGAAACAGACTGAGAAACCAGAGTAAAAGTTTCTCCTGCAACCCGTTCCCCTTGTGCTAGATGAACGAACGTCTCTCCACATGCTCATTTCTGAGAGATAAATGTGTGTGAAAGCCGTCCTTCACTTGGCTTGTTGGGAACACAAAGTTTCTCTTCAGTTGCAAACTCCACTCCATACATATATATGGGGAGGTACTAGCCCCAACTCGGTTTTACAGTGAAAACTGCAGGAACTTCAAACCGGCACTAGGAAACAGACTGAGAAACCAGAGTAAAAGTTTCTCCTGCAACCCGTTCCCTTTGTGCTAGATGAACGAAAGTCTCTCCACATGCTCAGTCCTGAGAGACAAGTGTGTGTGAAAGCCGTCCTTCACCTAGCTTGTTGGGAACACAAAGTTTCTCTTCAGTTGCAAACTCTACTCCATACATATATATGGGGAGGTACTAGCTCCAACTCGGTTTTACAGTGAAAACTGCAGGAACTTCAAACCGGCACTAGGAAACAGACTGAGAAACCAGAGTAAAAGTTTCTCCTGCAACCCGTTCCCTTTGTGCTAGATGAACGAACGTCTCTCCACATGCTCAGTGCTGAGAGATAAGTGTGTGTGAAAGCCGTCCTTCACCTAGCTTGTTGGGAACACAAAGTTTCTCTTCAGTTGCAAACTCCACTCCATACATATATGTGGGGTGGTACTAGCTCCAACTCGGTTTTACAGTGAAAACTGCAGGAACTTCAAACCGGCACTAGGAAACAGACTGAGAAACCAGAATAAATGTTTCTCCTGCAACCCGTTCCCTATGTGCTAGATGAACGAACGTCTCTCCACATGCTCAGTTCTGAGAGATAAATGTGTGTGAAAGCCGTCCTTCACCTAGCTTGTTGGGAACACAAAGATTCTCTTCAGTTGCAAACTCCACTCCATACATACATATGGGGAGGTACTAGCTCCAACTCGGTTTTATAGTGAAAACTGCAGGAACTTCAAACCGGCACTAGGAAACAGACTGAGAAACCAGAGTAAAAGTTTCTCCTGCAACCCGTTCCCTTTGTGCTAGATGAACGAACGTCTCTCCACATGCTCAGTTCTGAGAGATAAGTGTGTGTGAAAGCCTTCCATCACCAAGCTTGTTGGGAACACAAAGTTTCTCTTCAGTTGCAAACTCCACTCCATACATATATATGGGGAGGTACTAGCTCCAACTCTGTTTTACAGTGAAAACTGCAGGAAATTCAAACCGGCACTAGGAAACAGACTGAGAAACCAGAGTAAAAGTTTCTCTTGCAAACCGTTCCCTCTGTGCTAGATGAACGAACGTCTCTCCACATGCTCAGTTCTGAGAGATAAGTGTGTGTGAAAGCCGTCCTCACCTAGCTTGTTGGGAACACAAAGTTTCTCTTCAGTTGCAAATTCCACTCCATACATATATATGGGGAGGTACTAGCTCCAACTCGGTTTTACAGTGAAAACTGCAGGAACTTCAAACCGGCACTAGGAAACAGACTGAGAAACCAGAGTAAAAGTTTCTCCTGCAACCCGTTCCCTTTGTGCTAGATGAACGAACGTCTCTCCACATGCTCATTTCTGAGAGATAATGTGTGTGAAAGCTGTCCTTCACATGGCTTGTTGGGAACACAAAGTTTCTCTTCAGTTGCAAACTCCACTCCATACATATATAAGGGGAGGTACTAGCCCCAACTCGGTTTTACACTGAAAACTGCAGGAACTTCAAACCAGCACTAGGAAACAGACTGAGAAACAGAAGTAAAAGTTTCTCCTGCAACCCGTTCCCTTTGTGCTAGATGAACGAAAGTCTCTCCACATGCTCAGTGCTGAGAGATAAGTGTGTGTGAAAGCCGTCCCTCACCTAGCTTGTTGGGAACACAAAGTTTCTTTTCAGTTGCAAACTCTACTACATACATATATATGGGGAGGTACTAGCTCCAACTCGGTTTTACAGTGAAAACTGCAGGAACTTCAAACCGGCACTAGGAAACAGACTGAGAAACCAGAGTAAAAGTTTCTCCTGCAACCCGTTCCCTTTGTGCTAGAGGAACGAACGTCTCTCCACATGCTCAGTTCTGAGAGATAAGTGTGTGTGAAAGCCGTCCTTCACCAAGCTTGTTGGGAACACAAAGTTTCTCTTCAGTTGCAAACTCCACTCCATACATATATATGGGGAGGTACTAGCTCCAACTCGGTTTTACAGTGAAAACTGCAGGAACTTCAAACCGGCACTAGGAAACAGACTGAGAAACCAGAGTAAAAGTTTCTCCTGCAACCCGTTCCATTTGTGCTAGATGAACGAACGTCTCTCCACATGCTCAGTTCTGAGAGATAAGTGTGTGTGAAAGCAGTCCTTCACCTAGCTTGTTGGGAAGACAAAGTTTCTCTTCAGTTGCAAACTCCACTCCAAACATATATATGGGGAGATACTACTCCAACTCGGTTTTACAGTGAAAACTGCAGGAACTTCAAACGGCACTAGGAAACAGACTGAGAAACCAGAGTAAAAGTTTCTCCTGCAACCCGTTCCCTTTGTGCTAGATGAACGAACGTCTCTCCACATGCTCAGTTCTGAGAGATAAGTGTGTGTGAAAGCCGTCCTTCACCTAGCTTGTTGGGAACACAAAGTTTCTCTTCAGTTGCAAACTCCACTCCATAAATATATATGGGGAGGTACTAGCTCCAACTCGGTTTTACAGTGAAAACTGCAGGAATTTCAAACCGGCACTAGGAAACAGACTGAGAAACCAGAGTAAAATTTTCTCCTGCAACCCGTTCCCTTTGTGCTAGATGAACGAACGTCTCTCCACATGCTCAGTTCTGAGAGATAAGTGTGTGTGAAAGCCGTCCTTCACCTAGCTTGTTGGGAACACAAAGTTTCTCTTCAGTTGCAAACTCCACTCCAAACATATATATGGGGAGATACTACTCCAACTCGGTTTTACAGTGAAAACTGCAGGAACTTCAAACCGGCACCAGGAAACAGACTGAGAAACCAGAGTAAAAGTTTCTCCTGCAACCCGTTCCCTTTGTGCTAGATGAACGAACGTCTCTCCACATGCTAAGTTCTGAGAGATAAGTGTGTGTGAAAGCCGTCCTTCACCTAGCTTGTTGGGAACACAAAGTTTCTCTTCAGTTGCAAACTCCAATCCATACATATATATGGGGAAGTACTAGCTCCAACACTGTTTTACAGTGAAAACTGCAGGAACTTCAAACCGGCACTAGGAAACAGACTGAGAAACCAGAGTAAAAGTTTCTCCTGCAACCCGTTCACTTTGTGCTAGATGAACGAACGTCTCTCCACATGCTCAGTTCTGAGACATAAGTGTGTGTGAAAGCCGTCCTTCAGCTAGCTTTTTGGGAACACAAAGTTTCTCTTCAGTTGCCAACTCCACTCCATACATATATATGGGGAGGTATAAGCTCCAACTCGGTTTTACAGTGAAAACTGCAGGAACTTCAAACCGGCACTAGGAAACAGACTGAGAAACCAGAGTAAAAGTTTCTCCTGCAACCCGTTCCCTTTGTGCTAGATGAACGAACGTCTCTCCACATGCTCATTTCTGAGAGATAAGTGTGTGTGAAAGCCGTCCTTCACTTGGCTTGTTGGGAACACAAAGTTTCTCTTCAGTTGCAAACTCCATTCCATACATATATATGGGGAGGTACTAGCCCCAACTCGGTTTTACAGTGAAAACTGCAGGAACTTCAAACCGGCACTAGGAAACAGACTGAGAAACCAGAGTAAAAGTTTCTCCTGCCACCCGTTCCCTTTGTGCTAGATGAACGAACGTCTGTCCACATGCTCAGTGCTAGAGATAAGTGTGTGTGAAAGCCGTCCTTCACCTAGCTGGTTGGGAACACAAAGTTTCTCTTCAGTTGCAAACTCTACTCCATACATATATATGGGGAGGTACTAGCTCCAACTCGGTTTTACAGTGAAAACTGCAGGAACTTCAAACCGGCACCAGGAAACAGACTGAGAAACCAGAGTAAAAGATTCTCCTGCAACCCGTTCCCTTTGTGCTAGATGAACGAACGTCTCTCCACAAGCTCAGTGCTGAGAGATAAGTGTGTGTGAAAGCCGTCCTTCACCTAGCTTGTTGGGAACACAAAGTTTCTCTTCAGTTGCAAACTCCACTCCATACATATATATGGGGAGGTACTAGCTCCAACACTGTTTTACAGTGAAAACTGCAGGAATTTCAAACCGGCACTAGGAAACAGACTGAGAAACCAGAGTAAACGTTTCTCCTGCAACCCGTTTACTTTTTGCTAGATGAACGAACGTCTCTCCACATGCTCAGGTCTGAGAGATATGTGTGTGTGAAAGCCGTCCTTCACCTAGCTTGTTGGGAACACAAAGTTTCTCTTCAGTTGCAAACTCCAATCCATACATATATATATGTGGTGGTACTAGCTCCAACACAGTTTTACAGTGAAAACTGCAGGAAATTCAACCCACACTAGGAAACAGACTGAGAAACCAGAGTAAACGTTTCTCCTGCAAACCGTTCCCTTTGTGCTAGATGAACGAACGTCTCTCCACATGCTCAGTTCTGAGAGATAAGTGTGTGTGAAAGCCGTCTTTCACCTAGCTTGTTGGGAACACAAAGTTTCTCTTCAGTTGCAAACCCTACTCCAAATATATATATGAGGAGGTACTAGCTCCAACTCGGTTTTACAGTGAAAACTGCAGGAATTTCAAACCGGCACTAGGAAACAGACTAAGAATCCAGAGTAAAAGTTTCTCCTGCAACCCGTTCCCTTTGTGCTAGATGAACGAACGTCTCTCCACATGCTCAGTGCTGAGAGAAAAGTGTGTGTGAAAGCCGTACTTCACCTAGCTTGTTGGGAACACAAAGTTTCTCTTCAGTTGCAAACTCCACTCCATACATATATATGGGGAGGTACTAGCTCCAACTCGGTTTTACAGTGAAAACTGCAGGAAATTCAAACCGGCACTATGAAACAGACTGAGAAACCAGAGTAAATGTTTCTCCTGCAACCCGTTCCCTTTGTGCTAAGTAAACATACGTCTCTCCACATGCTCAGTTCTGAGAGATAAGTGTGTGTGAAAGCTGTCCTTCACCTAGCTTGTTGGGAACACAAAGTTTCTCTTCAGTTGCAAACTACACTCCATACATATATATGGGGAGGTACAATCTCCAACTCGGTTTTACAGTGAAAACTGCAGGAACATCAATCCGGCACTAGGAAACAGACTGAGAAACCAGAGTAAAACTTCCGCATGCAACCCGTTCCATTTGTGCTAGATGAATGAACGTCTCTCCACATGCTCAGTTCTGAGAGATAAGTGTGTGTGAAAGCCGTCCTTCACCTAGATTGTTGGGAACACAAAGTTTCTCTTCAGTTGCAAACTCCACTCCATACATATATATGGGGAGGTAATAGTTCCAACTCGGTTTTACAGTGAAAACTGCAGGAATTTCGAACCGGCACTAGGAAACAGACTGAGAAACCAGAGTATAAGTTTCTCCTGCAACACGTTCCCTTTGTGCTAGATGAACGAACGTCTCTCCACATGCTCAGTTCTGAGAGATAAGTGTGTGTGAAAGACGTCCTTCACCTAGCTTGTTGGGAACACAAAGTTTCTCTTCAGTTACAAACTCCACTCCATACATATATTTGGGGAGGTACTAGCTCCAACTCGGTTTTACAGTGAAAACTGCAGGAACTTCAAACCGGCACTAGGAAAAAGACTGAGAAACCAGAGTAAAAGTTTCGTCTGCAACCCGTTCCCTTTTTGCTAGATGAACGAACGTCTCTCCACATGCTCAGTTCTGAGAGATAAGTGTGTGTGAAAGCCGTCCTTCACCTAGCTTGTTGGGAACACAAAGTTTCTCTTCAGTTGCAAACTCCACTCCATACATATATATGGGGAGGTACTACCTCCAACTCGGTTTTACAGTGAAAACTGCAGGAACTTCAAACCGGCACTAGGAAACAGACTGAGAAACCCGTGTAAAAGTTTCTCCTGCAACCCGTTCCCTTTGTGCTAGATGAACGAAAGTCTCTCCACATGCTAAGTTCTGAGAGATAAGTGTGTGTGAAAGCCGTCCTTCACCTAGCTTGTTGGGAACACAAAGTTTCTCTTCAGTTGCAAACTCCACTCCATACATATATATATGGGGAGATACTAGCTCCAACTCGGTTTTACACTGAAAACTGCAGGAAATTCAAACCGGCACTAGGAAACAGACTGAGAAGCCAGAGTAAAAGTTTCTCCTGCATCCCGTTCCCTTTGTGCTAGATGAACGAACGTCTCTCCACATGCTCAGTTCTGAGAGATAAGTGTGTGTGAAAGCCGTCCTTCACCTAGCTGGTTGGGAACACAAAGTTTCTCTTCAGTTGCAAACTCCACTCCATACATATATAAGGGGAGGTACTAGCTCCAACTCGGTTTTACACTGAAAACTGCAGGAACTCCAAACCGGCACTAGGAAACAGACTGAGAAACCAGAGTAAAAGTTTTTCCTTCAACCCGTTCCCTTTTTGCTAGATGAACGAACGTCTCTCCACATGCTCAGTTCTGAGAGATAAGTGTGTGTGAAAGCCGTCCTTCACCTAGCTGGTTGGGAACACAAAGTTTCTCTTCAGTTGCAAACTCCATTCCATACATATATATGGTTAGGTACTAGCTCCAACTCGGTTTTACAGTGAAAACTGCAGGAACTTCAAACCGGCACTAGGAAACAGACTGAGAAACCAGAGTACAAGTTTCTCCTGCAACCCGTTCCCTTTGTGCTAGATGAAAGAACGTCTCTCCACCTGCTCAGTGCTGAGAGATAAGTGTGTGTGAAAGCCGTCCTTCACCTAGCTTGTTGGGAACACAAAGTTTCTCTTCAGTTGCAAACCCCACTCCATACATATATATGGGGAGTTACTAGCTCCAACTCGGTTTTACAGTTAAAATTGCAGGAATTTCAAACCGGCACTAGGAAACAGACTGAGAAACCAGAGTAAAATTTTCTCCTGCAACCCGTTCCCTTTGTGCTAGATGAACGAACGTCTCTCCACATGCTCAGGTCTGAGAGATAAGTGTGTGCAAAAGCCGTCCTTCACCTAGCTTGTTGGGAACACAAAGTTTCTCTTCAGTTGCAAACTCCACTCAATACATATATATGGGGAGGTAATAGCTCCAACTCTGTTTTACAGTGAAAACTGCAGGAACTTCAAACCGGCACTAGGAAACATACTGGGAACCCAGAGTAAAAGTTTCCCTGCAACCCGTTCCCTTTGTGCTAGATGAACGAACGTCTCTCCACATGCTCAGTTCTGAGAGATAAGTGTGTGTGAAAGCCGTCCTTCACCTAGCTTGTTGGGAACACAAAGTTTCTCTTCAGTTGCAAACTCCACTCCATACATATATATGGGGAGGTACTAGCTCCAACTCGGTTTTACAGTGAAAACTGCAGGAACTTCAAACCGGCACTAGGAAACAGACTGAGAAACCCGAGTAAAAGTTTCTCCTGCAACCCGTTCCCTTTGTGCTAGATGAACGAAAGTCTCTCCACATGCTAAGTTCTGAGAGATAAGTGTGTGTGAAAGCCGTCCTTCACCTAGCTTGTTGGGAACACAAAGTTTCTCTTCAGTTGCAAAC
This sequence comes from Camelus bactrianus, assembly GCF_048773025.1. Lineage (NCBI taxonomy): Eukaryota > Metazoa > Chordata > Mammalia > Artiodactyla > Camelidae > Camelus > Camelus bactrianus. The sequence continues at coordinate 5,643,227 of NC_133566.1, forward strand.
TCCACTCCATACATATATATATGGGGAGATACTAGCTCCAACTCGGTTTTACACTGAAAACTGCAGGAAATTCAAACCGGCACTAGGAAACAGACTGAGAAGCCAGAGTGAAAGTTTCTCCTGCATCCTGTTCCCTTTTTGCTAGATGAACGAACGTCTCTCCACATGCTCAGTTCTGAGAGATAAGTGTGTGTGAAAGCCGTCCTTCACCTAGCTGGTTGGGAACACAAAGTTTCTCTTCAGTTGCAAACTCCACTCCATACATATATAAGGGGAGGTACTAGCTCCAACTCGGTTTTACATTGAAAACTGCAGGAACTTCAAACCGGCACTAGGAAACAGACTGAGAAACCAGAGTAAAAGTTTCTCCTGCAACCCGTTCCCTTTGTGCTAGATGAACGAACGTCTCTCCACAAGCTCAGTTCTGAGAGATAAGTGTGTGTGAAAGCCGTCCTTCACCTAGCTTGTTGGGAACACAAAGTTTCTCTTCAGTTGCAAACTCCACTCCAAACATATATATGGGAATATACTACTCCAACTCGGTTTTACAGTGAAAACTGCAGGAACTTCAAACGGCACTAGGAAACAGACTGAGAAACCAGAGTAAAAGTTTCTCCTGCAACCCGTTCCCTTTGTGCTAGATGAACGAACGTCTCTCCACATGCTCAGTTCTGAGAGATAAGTGTGTGTGAAAGCCGTCCTTCACCTAGCTTGTTGGGAACACAAAGTTTCTCTTCAGTTGCAAACTCCAATCCATACATATATATGGGGAAGTACTAGCTCCAACTCTGTTTTACAATGAAAACTGCAGGAACTTCAAACCGGCACTAGGAAACAGACTGAGAAACCAGAGTAAAAGTTTTACTGCAACCCGTTCCCTTTGTGCTAAATGAACGAACGTCTCTCCACATGCTCAGTGCTGAGAGATAAGTGTGTGTGAAAGCCGTCCTTCACCTAGCTTGTTGGGAACACAAAGTTTCTCTTCAGTTGCAAACTCCACTCCATAAATATATATGGGGAGGTACTAGCTCCAACTCGGTTTTACAGTGAAAACTGCAGGAAATTCAAACCGGCACTAGGAAACAGACTGAGAAACCAGAGTAAAATTTTCACCTGCAACACGTTCCCTTTGTGCTAGATGAACGAACGTCTCTCCACATGCTCAGTTCTGAGAGATAAGTGTGTGTGAAAGCCATCCTTCACCTAGCTTGTTGGGAACACAAAGTTTCTCTTCAGTTGCAAACTCCACTCCAAACATATATATGGGGAGATACTACTCCAACTCGGTTTTACAGTGAAAACTGCAGGAACTTCAAACCGGCACTAGGAAACAGACTGAGAAACCAGAGTAAAAGTTTCTACTGCAACCCGTTCCCTTTGTGCTACATGAACGAACGTCTCTCCACATGCTCAGTTCTGAGAGATAACTGTGTGTGAAAGCCGTCCTTCAGCTAGCTTGTTGGGAACACAAAGTTTCTCTTCAGTTGCCAACTCCACTCCATACATATATATGAGGAGGTATTAGCTCCAAATCGGTTTTACAGTGAAAACTGCAGGAACTTCAAACCGGCACTAGGAAACAGACTGAGAAACCAGAGTAAAAGTTTCTCCTGCAACCCGTTCCCCTTGTGCTAGATGAACGAACGTCTCTCCACATGCTCATTTCTGAGAGATAAATGTGTGTGAAAGCCGTCCTTCACTTGGCTTGTTGGGAACACAAAGTTTCTCTTCAGTTGCAAACTCCACTCCATACATATATATGGGGAGGTACTAGCCCCAACTCGGTTTTACAGTGAAAACTGCAGGAACTTCAAACCGGCACTAGGAAACAGACTGAGAATCCAGAGTAAAAGTTTCTCCTGCAACCCGTTCCCTTTGTGCTAGATGAACGAAAGTCTCTCCACATGCTCAGTCCTGAGAGACAAGTGTGTGTGAAAGCCGTCCTTCACCTAGCTTGTTGGGAACACAAAGTTTCTCTTCAGTTGCAAACTCTACTCCATACATATATATGGGGAGGTACTAGCTCCAACTCGGTTTTACAGTGAAAACTGCAGGAACTTCAAACCGGCACTAGGAAACAGACTGAGAAACCAGAGTAAAAGTTTCTCCTGCAACCCGTTCCCTTTGTGCTAGATGAACGAACGTCTCTCCACATGCTCAGTGCTGAGAGATAAGTGTGTGTGAAAGCCGTCCTTCACCTAGCTTGTTGGGAACACAAAGTTTCTCTTCAGTTGCAAACTCCACTCCATACATATATGTGGGGAGGTACTAGCTCCAACTCGGTTTTACAGTGAAAACTGCAGGAAATTCAAACCGGCACTAGGAAACAGACTGAGAAACCAGAATAAAAGTTTCTCCTGCAACCCGTTCCCTATGTGCTAGATGAACGAACGTCTCTACACATGCTCAGTTCTGAGAGATAAACGTGTGTGAAACCCGTCCTTCACCTAGCTTGTTGGGAACACAAAGATTCTCTTCAGTTGCAAACTCCACTCCATACATACATATGGGGAGGTACTAGCTCCAACTCGGTTTTATAGTGAAAACTGCAGGAACTTCAAACCGGCACTAGGAAACAGACTGAGAAACCAGCGTAAAAGTTTCTCCTGGAACCCGTTCCCTTTGTGCTAGATGAACGAACGTCTCTCCACATGCTCAGTTCTGAGAGAAAAGTGTGTGTGAAAGCCGTCCTTCACCTAGCTTGTTGGGAACACAAAGTTTCTCTTCAGTTGCAAACTCCACTCCAAACATATATATGGGGAGATACTACTCCAACTCGGTTTTACAGTGAAAACTGCAGGAACTTCAAACGGCACTAGGAAACAGACTGAGAAACCAGAGTAAAAGTTTCTCCTGCAACCCGTTCCCTTTGTGCTAGATGAACGAACGTCTCTCCACATGCTCAGTTCTGAGAGATAAGTGTGTGTGAAAGCCGTCCTTCACCTAGCTTGTTGGGAACACAAAGTTTCTCTTCAGTTGCAAACTCCAATCCATACATATATATGGGGAAGTACTAGCTCCAACTCTGTTTTACAATGAAAACTGCAGGAACTTCAAACCGGCACTAGGAAACAGACTGAGAAACCAGAGTAAAAGTTTTACTGCAACCCGTTCCCTTTGTGCTAAATGAACGAACGTCTCTCCACATGCTCAGTGCTGAGAGATAAGTGTGTGTGAAAGCCGTCCTTCACCTAGCTTGTTGGGAACACAAAGTTTCTCTTCAGTTGCAAACTCCACTCCATAAATATATATGGGGAGGTACTAGCTCCAACTCGGTTTTACAGTGAAAACTGCAGGAAATTCAAACCGGCACTAGGAAACAGACTGAGAAACCAGAGTAAAATTTTCACCTGCAACACGTTCCCTTTGTGCTAGATGATCGAACGTCTCTCCACATGCTCAGTTCTGAGAGATAAGTGTGTGTGAAAGCCATCCTTCACCTAGCTTGTTGGGAACACAAAGTTTCTCTTCAGTTGCAAACTCCACTCCAAACATATATATGGGGAGATACTACTCCAACTCGGTTTTACAGTGAAAACTGCAGGAACTTCTAAACGGCACTAGGAAACAGACTGAGAAACCAGAGTAAAAGTTTCTCCTGCAACCCGTTCCCTTTGTGCTAGATGAACGAACGTCTCTCCACATGCTAAGTTCTGAGAGATAAGTGTGTGTGAAAGCCGTCTTTCACCTAGCTTGTTGGGAACACAAAGTTTCTCTTCAGTTGCAAACTCCAATCCATACATATATATTTGGAAGTACTAGCTCCAACACTGTTTTACAGTGAAAACTGCAGGAACTTCAAACCGGCACTAGGAAACAGACTGAGAAACCAGAGTAAAAGTTTCTCCTGCAACCCGTTCCCTTTGTGCTAGATGAACGAACGTCTCTCCACATGCTCAGTGCTGAGAGATAAGTGTGTGTGAAAGCCATCCTTCACCTAGCTTGTTGGGAACACAAAGTTTCTCTTCAGTTGCAAACTCCACTCCATACATATATGTGGGGAGGTACTAGCTCCAACTCGGTTTTACAGTGAAAACTGCAGGAACTTCAAACCGGCACTAGGAAACAGACTGAGAAACCAGAATAAAAGTTTCTCCTGCAACCCGTTCCCTATGTGCTAGATGAACGAACGTCTCTCCACATGCTCAGTTCTGAGAGATAAACGTGTGTGATACCCGTCCTTCAACTAGCTTGTTGGGAACACAAAGATTCTCTTCAGTTGCAAACTCCACTCCATACATACATATGGGGAGGTACTAGCTCCAACTCGGTTTTATAGTGAAAACTGCAGGAACTTCAAACCGGCACTAGGAAACAGACTGAGAAACCAGAGTAAATGTTTCTCCTGCAACCCGTTCCCTTTGTGCTAGATGAACGAACGTCTCTCCACATGATCAGTTCTGAGAGAAAAGTGTGTGTGAAAGCCTTCCATCACCAAGCTTGTTGGGAACACAAAGTTTCTCTTCAGTTGCAAACTCCACTCCATACATATATATGGGGAGGTACTAGCTCCAACTCTGTTTTACAGTGAAAACTGCAGGAAATTCAAACCGGCACTAGGAAACAGACTGAGAAACCAGAGTAAAAGTTTCACTTGCAAACCGTTCCCTTTGTGCTAGATGAACGAACGTCTCTCCACATGCTCAGTTCTGAGAGATAAGTGTGTGTGAAAGCCGTCCTCACCTAGCTTGTTGGGAACACAAAGTTTCTCTTCAGTTGCAAATTCCACTCCATACATATATATGGGGAGGTACTAGCTCCAACTCGGTTTTACAGTGAAAACTGCAGGAACTTCAAACCGGCACTAGGAAACAGACTGAGAAACCAGAGTAAAAGTTTCTCCTGCAACCCGTTCCCTTTGTGCTAGATGAACGAACGTCTCTCCACATGCTCATTTCTGAGAGATAATGTGTGTGAAAGCTGTCCTTCACATGGCTTGTTGGGAACACAAAGTTTCTCTTCAGTTGCAAACTCCACTCCATACATATATAAGGGGAGGTACTAGCCCCAACTCGGTTTTACACTGAAAACTGCAGGAACTTCAAACCAGCACTAGGAAACAGACTGAGAAACAGAAGTAAAAGTTTCTCCTGCAACCCGTTCCCTTTGTGCTAGATGAACGAAAGTCTCTCCACATGCTCAGTGCTGAGAGATAAGTGTGTGTGAAAGCCGTCCCTCACCTAGCTTGTTGGGAACACAAAGTTTCTTTTCAGTTGCAAACTCTACTACATACATATATATGGGGTGGTACTAGCTCCAACTCGGTTTTACAGTGAAAACTGCAGGAACTTCAAACCGGCAATAGGAAACAGACTGAGAAACCAGAGTAAAATTTTCTCCTGCAACCCGTTCCCTTTGTGCTAGATGAACGAACGTCTCTCCACATGCTCAGTTCTGAGAGATAAGTGTGTGTGAAAGCCGTCCTTCACCTAGCTTGTTGGGAACACAAAGTTTCTCTTCAGTTGCAAACTCCACTCCAAACATATATATGGGGAGATACTACTCCAACTCGGTTTTACAGTGAAAACTGCAGGAACTTCAAACGGCACTAGGAAACAGACTGAGAAACCAGAGTAAAAGTTTCTCCTGCAACCCGTTCCCTTTGTGCTAGATGAACGAACGTCTCTCCACATGCTCAGTTCTGAGAGATAAGTGGGTGTGAAAGCCGTCCTTCACCTAGCTTGTTGGGAACACAAAGTTTCTCTTCAGTGGCAAACTCCAATCCATACATATATATGGGGAAGTACTAGCTCCAAATCTGTTTTACAGTGAAAACTGCAGTAACTTCAAACCGGCACTAGGAAACAGACTGAGAAACCAGAGTAAAAATTTTACTGCAACCCGTTCCCTTTGTGCTAGATGAACGAACGTCTCTCCACATGCTCAGTTCTGAGAGATAAGTGTGTGTGAAAGCCGTCCTTCACCTAGCTTGTTGGGAACACAAAGTTTCTCTTCAGTTGCAAATTCCACTCCATAAATATATATGGGGAGGTACTAGCTCCAACTCGGTTTTACAGTGAAAACTGCAGGAATTTCAAACCGGCACTAGGAAACAGACTGAGAAACCAGAGTAAAATTTTCTCCTGCAACCCGTTCCCTTTGTGCTAGATGAACGAACGTCTCTCCACATGCTCAGTTCTGAGAGATAAGTGTGTGTGAAAGCCGTCCTTCACCTAGCTTGTTGGGAACACAAAGTTTCTCTTCAGTTGCAAACTCCACTCCAAACATATATATGGGGAGATACTACTCCAACTCGGTTTTACAGTGAAAACTGCAGGAACTTCAAAACGGCACTAGGAAACAGACTGAGAAACCAGAGTAAAAGTTTCTCCTGCAACCCGTTCCCTTTGTGCTAGATGAACGAACGTCTCTCCACATGCTAAGTTCTGAGAGATAAGTGTGTGTGAAAGCCGTCCTTCACCTAGCTTGTTGGGAACACAAAGTTTCTCTTCAGTTGCAAACTCCAATCCATACATATATATGGGGAAGTACTAGCTCCAACACTGTTTTACAGTGAAAACTGCAGGAACTTCAAACCGGCACTAGGAAACAGACTGAGAAACCAGAGTAAAAGTTTCTCCTGCAACCCGTTCACTTTGTGCTAGATGAACGAACGTCTCTCCACATGCTCAGTTCTGAGAGATAAGTGTGTGTGAAAGCCGTCCTTCAGCTAGCTTTTTGGGAACACAAAGTTTCTCTTCAGTTGCCAACTCCACTCCATACATATATATGGGGAGGTATAAGCTCCAACTCGGTTTTACAGTGAAAACTGCAGGAACTTCAAACCGGCACTAGGAAACAGACTGAGAAACCAGAGTAATAGTTTCTCCTGCAACCCGTTCCCTTTGTGCTAGATGAACGAACGTCTCTCCACATGCTCATTTCTGAGAGATAAGTGTGTGTGAAAGCCGTCCTTCACTTGGCTTGTTGGGAACACAAAGTTTCTCTTCAGTTGCAAACTCCACTCCATACATATATATGGGGAGGTACTAGCCCCAACTCGGTTTTACAGTGAAAACTGCAGGAACTTCAAACCGGCACTAGGAAACAGACTGAGAAACCAGAGTAAAAGTTTCTCCTGCCACCCTTTCCCTTTGTGCTAGATGAACGAACGTCTCTCCACATGCTCAGTGCTGAGAGATAAGTGTGTGTGAAAGCCGTCCTTCACCTAGCTGGTTGGGAACACAAAGTTTCTCTTCAGTTGCAAACTCTACTCCATACATATATATGGGGAGGTACTAGCTCCAACTCGGTTTTACAGTGAAAACTGCAGGAACTTCAAACCGGCACCAGGAAACAGACTGAGAAACCAGAGTAAAAGATTCTCCTGCAACCCGTTCCCTTTGTGCTAGATGAACGAACGTCTCTCCACAAGCTCAGTGCTGAGAGATAAGTGTGTGTGAAAGCCGTCCTTCACCTAGCTTGTTGGGAACACAAAGTTTCTCTTCAGTTGCAAACTCCAATCCATACATATATATATGTGGTGGTACTAGCTCCAACACAGTTTTACAGTGAAAACTGCAGGAAATTCAACCCACACTAGGAAACAGACTGAGAAACCAGAGTAAACGTTTCTCCTGCAAACCGTTCCCTTTGTGCTAGATGAACGAACGTCTCTCCACATGCTCAGTTCTGAGAGATAAGTGTGTGTGAAAGCCGTCTTTCACCTAGCTTGTTGGGAACACAAAGTTTCTCTTCAGTTGCAAACCCCACACCAAATATATATATGGGGAGGTACTAGCTCCAACTCGATTTTACAGTGAAAACTGCAGGAACTTCAAACCGGCAGTAGGAAACAGACAGAGAAACCAGAGTATATGTTTCTCCTGCAAACCGTTCCCTTGTGCTAGATGAACGAATGTCTCTCCACATGCTCAGTACTGAGAGATAAGTGTGTTTGAAAGTCGTCCTTCACCTAGCTTGTTGGGAACACAAAGTTTCTCTTCAGTTGCAAACTCCAGTCCAAACATATATATGGGGAGGTACTACTCCAACTCGGTTTTACAGTGAAAACTGCAGGAACTTCAAACCGGCACTAGGAAACAGACTGAGAAACCAGAGTAAAGTTTCTACTGCAACCCGTTCCCTTTGTGCTAGATGAACGAACGTCTCTCCACATGCTCAGTTCTGAGAGATAAGTGTGTGTGAAAGCCGTCCTTCACCTAGCTTGTTGGGAACACAAAGTTTCTCTTCAGTTGCAAACCCTACTCCAAATATATATATGAGGTGGTACTAGCTCCAACTCGGTTTTACAGTGAAAACTGCAGGAATTTCAAACCGGCACTAGGAAACAGACTGAGAATCCAGAGTAAAAGTTTCTCCTGCAACCCGTTCCCTTTGTGCTAGATGAACGAACGTCTCTCCACATGCTCAGTGCTGAGAGAAAAGTGTGTGTGAAAGCCGTACTTCACCTAGCTTGTTGGGAACACAAAGTTTCTCTTCAGTTGCAAACTCCACTCCATACATATATATGGGGAGGTACTAGCTCCAACTCGGTTTTACAGTGAAAACTGCAGGAAATTCAAACCGGCACTATGAAACAGACTGAGAAACCAGAGTAAATGTTTCTCCTGCAACCCGTTCCCTTTGTGCTAAGTAAACATACGTCTCTCCACATGCTCATTTCTGAGAGATAAGTGTGTGTGAAAGCTGTCCTTCACCTAGCTTGTTGGGAACACAAAGTTTCTCTTCAGTTGCAAACTACACTCCATACATATATATGGGGAGGTACAATCTCCAACTCGGTTTTACAGTGAAAACTGCAGGAACATCAATCCGGCACTAGGAAACAGACTGAGAAACCAGAGTAAAACTTCCGCATGCAACCCGTTCCATTTGTGCTAGATGAATGAACGTCTCTCCACATGCTCAGTTCTGAGAGATAAGTGTGTGTGAAAGCCGTCCTTCACCTAGATTGTTGGGAACACAAAGTTTCTCTTCAGTTGCAAACTCCACTCCATACATATATATGGGGAGGTAATAGTTCCAACTCGGTTTTACAGTGAAAAATGCAGGAATTTCGAACCGGCACTAGGAAACAGACTGAGAAACCAGAGTATAAGTTTCTCCTGCAACACGTTCCCTTTGTGCTAGATGAACGAACGTCTCTCCACATGCTCAGTTCTGAGAGATAAGTGTGTGTAAAAGCCGTCCTTCACCTAGCTTGTTGGGAACACAAAGTTTCTCTTCAGTTACAAACTCCACTCCATACATATATTTGGGGAGGTACTAGCTCCAACTCGGTTTTACAGTGAAAACTGCAGGAACTTCAAACCGGCACTAGGAAAAAGACTGAGAAACCAGAGTAAAAGTTTCTTCTGCAACCCGTTCCCTTTTTGCTAGATGAACGAACGTCTCTCCACATGCTCAGTTCTGAGAGATAAGTGTGTGTGAAAGCCGTCCTTCACCTAGCTTGTTGGGAACACAAAGTTTCTCTTCAGTTGCAAACTCCACTCCATACATATATATGGGGAGGTACTAGCTCCAACTCGGTTTTACAGTGAAAACTGCAGGAACTTCAAACCGGCACTAGGAAACAGACTGAGAAACCCGTGTAAAAGTTTCTCCTGCAACCCGTTCCCTTTGTGCTAGATGAACGAAAGTCTCTCCACATGCTAAGTTCTGAGAGATAAGTGTGTGTGAAAGCCGTCCTTCACCTAGCTTGTTGGGAACACAAAGTTTCTTTTCAGTTGCAAACTCCACTCCATACATATATATATGGGGAGATACTAGCTCCAACTCGGTTTTACACTGAAAACTGCAGGAAATTCAAACCGGCACTAGGAAACAGACTGAGAAGCCAGAGTAATAGTTTCTCCTGCATCCCGTTCCCTTTTTGCTAGATGAACGAACGTCTCTCCACATGCTCAGTTCTGAGAGATAAGTGTGTGTGAAAGCCGTCCTTCACCTAGCTGGTTGGGAACACAAAGTTTCTCTTCAGTTGCAAACTCCACTCCATACATATATAAGGGGAGGTACTAGCTCCAACTCGGTTTTACACTGAAAACTGCAGGAACTCCAAACCATCACTAGGAAACAGACTGAGAAACCAGAGTAAAAGTTTCTCCTTCAACCCGTTCCCTTTTTGCTAGATGAACGAACGTCTCTCCACATGCTCAGTTCTGAGAGATAAGTGTGTGTGAAAGCCGTCCTTCACCTAGCTGGTTGGGAACACAAAGTTTCTCTTCAGTTGCAAACTCCACTCCATACATATATATGGTTAGGTACTAGCTCCAACTCGGTTTTACAGTGAAAACTGCAGGAACTTCAAACCGGCACTAGAAAACAGACTGAGAAACCAGAGTACAAGTTTCTCCTGCAACCCGTTCCCTTTGTGCTAGATGAAAGAACGTCTCTCCACCTGCTCAGTGCTGAGAGATAAGTGTGTGTGATAGCCGTCCTTCACCTAGCTTGTTGGGAACACAAAGTTTCTCTTCAGTTGCAAACCCCACTCCATACATATATATGGGGAGTTACTAGCTCCAACTCGGTTTTACAGTGAAAATTGCAGGAATTTCAAACCGGCACTAGGAAACAGACTGAGAAACCAGAGTAAAATTTTCTCCTGCAACCCGTTCCCTTTGTGCTAGATGAACGAACGTCTCTCCACATGCTCAGGTCTGAGAGATAATTGTGTGCAAAAGCCGTCCTTCACCTAGCTTGTTGGGAACACAAAGTTTCTCTTCAGTTGCAAACTCCACTCAATACATATATATGGGGAGGTACTAGCTCCAACTCTGTTTTACAGTGAAAACTGCAGGAACTTCAAACCGGCACTAGGAAACAGACTGGGAACCCAGAGTAAAAGTTTCCCTGCAACCCGTTCCCTTTGTGCTAGATGAACGAACGTCTCTCCACATGCTCAGTTCTGAGAGATAAGTGTGTGTGAAAGCCGTCCTTCACCTAGCTTGTTGGGAACACAAAGTTTCTCTTCAGTTGCAAACTCCACTCCATACATATATATGGGGAGGTACTAGCTCCAACTCGGTTTTACAGTGAAAACTGCAGGAACTTCAAACCGGCACTAGGAAACAGACTGAGAAACCCGAGTAAAAGTTTCTCCTGCAACCCGTTCCCTTTGTGCTAGATGAACGAAAGTCTCTCCACATGCTAAGTTCTGAGAGATAAGTGTGTGTGAAAGCCGTCCTTCACCTAGCTTGTTGGGAACACAAAGTTTCTCTTCAGTTGCAAACTCCACTCCATACATATATATATGGGGAGATACTAGCTCCAACTCGGTTTTACACTGAAAACTGCAGGAAATTCAAACCGGCACTAGGAAACAGACTGAGAAGCCAGAGTGAAAGTTTCTCCTGCATCCCGTTTCCTTTTTGCTAGATGAACGAACGTCTCTCCACATGCTCAGTTCTGAGAGATAAGTGTGTGTGAAAGCCGTCCTTCACCTAGCTGGTTGGGAACACAAAGTTTCTCTTCAGTTGCAAACTCCACTCCATACATATATAAGGGGAGGTACTAGCTCCAACTCGGTTTTACATTGAAAACTGCAGGAACTTCAAACCGGCACTAGGAAACAGACTGAGAAACCAGAGTAAAAGTTTCTCCTGCAACCCGTTCCCTTTTTGCTAGATGAACGAACGTCTCTCCACATGCTCAGTTCTGAGAGATAAGTGTGTGTGAAAGCCGTCCTTCACCTAGCTGGTTGGGAACACAAAGTTTCTCTTCAGTTGCAAACTCCACTCCATACATATATATGGTTAGGTACTAGCTCCAACTCGGTTTTACAGTGAAAACTGCAGGAACTTCAAACCGGCACTAGGAAACAGACTGAGAAACCAGAGTACAAGTTTCTCCTGCAACCCGTTCCCTTTGTGCTAGATGAAAGAACGTCTCTCCACCTCCTCAGTGCTGAGAGATAAGTGTGTGTGAAAGCCGTCCTTCACCTAGCTTGTTGGGAACACAAAGTTTCTCTTCAGTTGCAAACCCCACTCCATACATATATTTGGGGAGGTACTAGCTCCAACTCGGTTTTACAGTGAAAATTGCAGGAATTTCAAACCGGCACTAGGAAACAGACTGAGAAACCAGAGTAAAATTTTCTCCTGCAACCCGTTCCCTTTGTGCTAGATGAACGAACGTCTCTCCACATGCTCAGTTCTGAGAGATAAGTGTGTGCAAAAGCCGTCCTTCACCTAGCTTGTTGGGAACAAAAAGTTTCTCTTCAGTTGCAAATTCCACTCCATACATATATATGGGGAGGTACAAGCTCCAACTCGGTTTTACAGTGAAAACTGCAGGAACTTCAAACCGGCACTAGGAAACAGACTGAGAAACCAGAGTAAAAGTTGCTCCAGCAAACCGATCCATTTGTGCTAGATGAACGAACGTCTGTCCACTTGCTCATTTCTTAGAGATAAGTGTGTGTGAAAGCCTTCCTTCACCTAGCTTGTTGGGAACACAAAGTTTCTCTTCAGTTGCAAACTCCACTGCATACATATATATGGGGAGGTACAAGCTCCAAATCGGTTTTACACTGAAAACTGCAGGAACTTCAAACCGGCACTAGGAAACAGACTGAGAATTCAGAGTAAATGTTTCTCCTGCAACCCGTTCCCTTTGTGCTAGATGAACGAACGTCTCTCCACATGCTCAGTGCTGAGAGATATGTGTGTGTGAAAGCCGTCCTTCACCTAGCTTGTTGGGAACACAAAGTTTCTCTTCAGTTGCAAACTCCACTCCATACATATATATGGGGAGGTACTAGCTCCAACTCGGTTTTACAGTGAAAACTGAAGGAACTTCAAACCGGCACTAGGAAACAGACTGAGAAACCTGAGTAATAGTTTCTCCTGAAACCCGTTCCCTTTGTGCTAGATGAACGAACGTCTCTCCACATGCTCAGTACTGAGAGATAAGTTTGTGTGAAAGCCGTCCTTCACCTCGCTGGTTGGGAACACAAAGTTTCTCTTCAGTTGCAAACTCCACTCCATACATATATATGGGGAGGTACTAGCTCCAACTGTATTTTACAATGAAAACTGCAGGAACTTGGAACCGGCACTAGGAAACAGACTGAGAAACCAGAGTAAAAGTTTCTCCTGCAACCCGTTCCATTTGTGCTAGGTGAACGAACGTCTCTCCACATGCTCAGTGCTGAGAGATAAGTGTGTGTGAAAGCCGTCCTTCACCTAGCTTGTTGGGAACAAAAAGTTTCTCTTCAGTTGCAAACTCCACTCCATACATATATATCGGGAGGTACAAGCTCCAACTCGGTTTTACAGTGAAAACTGCAGGAACTTCAAACCGGCACTTGGAAACAGACTGAGAAACCAGAGTAAAAGTTGCTCCAGCAAACCGATCCATTTGTGCTAGATGAACGAACGTCTGTCCACTTGCTCATTTCTTAGAGATAAGTGTGTGTGAAAGCCTTCCTTCACCTAGCTTGTTGGGAACACAAAGTTTCTCTTCAGTTGCAAACTCCACTGCATACATATATATGGGGAGGTACAAGCTCCAAATCGGTTTTACACTGAAAACTGCAGGAACTTCAAACCGGCACTAGGAAACAGAATGAGAAACCAGAGAAAAAGTTTCTCCTGCAACCCGTTCCATTTGTGTTTGATGAACGAACGTCTCTCCACATGCTCAGTTCTGAGAGATAAGTGTGTGTGAAAGCCGTCCTTCACATAGCTTGTTGGGAACACAAAGTTTCTCTTCAGTTGCAAACTCCACTCCATACATATATAAGGGAAGTACTAGCTCCAACTCGGTTTTACAGTGAAAACTGCAGGAACTTCACCCCGGCACTAGGAAACAGACTGAGAAACCAGAGTAAAAGTTTCTACTGCAACCCGTTCCCTCTTTGCTAGATGAACGAACGTCTCTCCACATGCTCAGTTCTGATAGATAAGTGTGTGTGAAAGCCGTCATTCACATAGCTTGTTGGGAACACAAAGTTTCTCTTCAGTTGCAAACTCCACTCCATACATATATATGGGGAGGTACTATCTCCAACACGGTTTTACTGTGAAAACTGCAGGAACTTCAAACCGGCACTAGGAAACACACTGAGAAACCAGAGTAAAAGTTTCTTCTGCAACCCGTTCCCTTTGTGCTAGATGAACGAACGTCTCTCCACATGCTCAGTTCTGAGATATAAGTGTGTGTGAAAGCCGTCCTTCATCTAGCTTGTTGGGAACACAAAGATTCTCTTCAGTTGCAAACTCCACTCCATACATATATATGGGGAGGTACAAGCTCCAACTCGGGTTTACAGTGAAAACTGCAGGTACTTCAACCCGGCACTAGGAAACAGACTGAGATACCAGAGTAAAAGTTTCCCCTGCAACCCGTTCCCTTTGTGCTAGATGAACGAACGTCTCCCCACATGCTCATTTCTGAGAGATAAGTGTGTGTGAAAGCCGTCCTTCACCTAGCTTGTTGGGAACACAAAGTTTGTCTTCAGTTGCAAACTCCACTACATACATATATAAGGGGAGGTACTAGCTCCAACTCGGTTTTACAGTGAAAACTGCAGGAACTTCAAACCGGCACTAGGAAACAGACTGAGAATCCAGTGTAAAAGTTTCACCTGCAACCCGTTCCCTTTGTGCTAGATGAACGAACGTCTCTCCACATGCTCAGGTCTGAGAGATAAGTGTGTGTGAAAGCCGTCTTTCACCTAGCTTGTTGGGAACACAAAGTTTCTCTTCAGTTGCAAACTCCACTCCATACATATATATGGGGAGGTACTAGCTCCAACTCGGTTTTACAGTGAAAACTGCTGGAACTTCAAACCGGCACTAGGAAACAGACTGAGAAACCAGAATAAAAGTTTCTCCTGCAACACGTTCCCTTTGTGCTAGATGAACGAACGTCTCTCCACATGCTCATTTCTGAGAGATAAGTGTGTGTGAAAGCCGTCCTTCACTTGGCTTGTTGGGAACACAAAGTTTCTCTTCAGTTGCAAACTCCACTCCATACATATATATGGGGAGGTACTAGCCCCAACTCGGTTTTACAGTGAAAACTGCAGGAACTTCAAACCGGCACTAGGAAACAGACTGAGAAACCAGAGTAAAAGTTTCTCCTGCCACCCGTTCCTTTTGTGCTAGATGAACGAACGTCTCTCCACATGCTCAGTGCTGAGAGATAAGTGTGTGTGAAAACCGTCCTTCACCTAGCTGGTTGGGAACACAAAGTTTCTCTTCAGTTGCAAACTCTACTCCATACATATATATGGGGAGGTACTAGCTCCAACTCGGTTTTACAGTGAAAACTGCAGGAACTTCAAACCGGCACCAGGAAACAGACTGAGAAACCAGAGTAAAAGATTCTCCTGCAACCCGTTCCCTTTGTGCTAGATGAACGAACGTCTCTCCACATGCTCAGTTCTGAGAGATAAGTGTGTGTGAAAGCCGTCCTTCACCTAGCTGGTTGGGAACACAAAGTTTCTCTTCAGTTGCAAACTCCACTCCATACATATATATATGGGGAGATACTAGCTCCAACTCGGTTTTACACTGAAAACTGCAGGAAATTCAAACCGGCACTAGGAAACAGACTGAGAAGCCAGAGTGAAAGTTTCTCCTGCATCCCGTTCCCTTTTTGCTAGATGAACGAACGTCTCTCCACATGCTCAGTTCTGAGAGATAAGTGTGTGTGAAAGCCGTCCTTCACCTAGCTGGTTGGGAACACAAAGTTTCTCTTCAGTTGCAAACTCCACTCCATACGTATATAAGGGGAGGTACTAGCTCCAACTCGGTTTTACACTGAAAACTGCAGGAACTTCAAACCGGCACTAGGAAACAGACTGAGAAACCAGAGTAAAAGTTTCTCCTGCAACCCGTTCCCTTTTTGCTAGATGAACGAACGTCTCTCCACATGCTCAGTTCTGAGAGATAAGTGTGTGTGAAAGCCGTCCTTCACCTAGCTGGTTGGGAACACAAAGTTTCTCTTCAGTTGCAAACTCCACTCCATACATATATATGGTTAGGTACTAGCTCCAACTCGGTTTTACAGTGAAAACTGCAGGAACTTCAAACCGGCACTAGGAAACAGACTGAGAAACCAGAGTACAAGTTTCTCCTGCAACCCGTTCCCTTTGTGCTAGATGAAAGAACGTCTCTCCACCTGCTCAGTGCTGAGAGTTAAGTGTGTGTGAAAGCCGTCCTTCACCTAGCTTGTTGGGAACACAAAGTTTCTCTTCAGTTGCAAACCCCACTCCATACATATATATGGGGAGGTACTAGCTCCAACTCGGTTTTACAGTGAAAATTGCAGGAATTTCAAACCGGCACTAGGAAACAGACTGAGAAACCAGAGTAAAATTTTCTCCTGCAACCCGTTCCCTTTGTGCTAGATGAACGAACGTCTCTCCACATGCTCAGTTCTGAGAGATAAGTGTGTGCAAAAGCCGTCCTTCACCTAGCTTGTTGGGAACAAAAAGTTTCTCTTCAGTTGCAAATTCCACTCCATACATATATATGGGGAGGTACAAGCTCCAACTCGGTTTTACAGTGAAAACTGCAGGAACTTCAAACCGGCACTAGGAAACAGACTGAGAAACCAGAGTAAAAGTTGCTCCAGCAAACCGATCCATTTGTGCTAGATGAACGAACGTCTGTCCACTTGCTCATTTCTTAGAGATAAGTGTGTGTGAAAGCCTTCCTTCACCTAGCTTGTTGGGAACACAAAGTTTCTCTTCAGTTGCAAACTCCACTGCATACATATATATGGGGAGGTACAAGCTCCAAATCGGTTTTACACTGAAAACTGCAGGAACTTCAAACCGGCACTAGGAAACAGACTGAGAATTCAGAGTAAATGTTTCTCCTGCAACCCGTTCCCTTTGTGCTAGATGAACGAACGTCTCTCCACATGCTCAGTGCTGAGAGATATGTGTGTGTGAAAGCCGTCCTTCACCTAGCTTGTTGGGAACACAAAGTTTCTCTTCATTTGCAAACTCCACTCCATACATATATATGGGGAGGTACTAGCTCCAACTCGGTTTTACAGTGAAAACTGAAGGAACTTCAAACCGGCACTAGGAAACAGACTGAGAAACCTGAGTAATAGTTTCTCCTGAAACCCGTTCCCTTTGTGCTAGATGAACGAACGTCTCTCCACATGCTCAGAACTGAGAGATAAGTTTGTGTGAAAGCCGTCCTTCACCTCGCTGGTTGGGAACACAAAGTTTCTCTTCAGTTGCAAACTCCACTCCATACATATATATGGGGAGGTACTAGCTCCAACTGTATTTTACAATGAAAACTGCAGGAACTTGGAACCGGCACTAGGAAACAGACTGAGAAACCAGAGTAAAAGTTTCTCCTGCAACCCGTTCCCTTTGTGCTAGGTGAACGAACGTCTCTCCACATGCTCAGTGCTGAGAGATAAGTGTGTGTGAAAGCCGTCCTTCACCTAGCTTGTTGGGAACAAAAAGTTTCTCTTCAGTTGCAAACTCCACTCCATACATATATATGGGGAGGTACAAGCTCCAACTCGGTTTTACAGTGAAAACTGCAGGAACTTCAAACCGGCACTAGGAAACAGACTGAGAAACCAGAGTAAAAGTTGCTCCAGCAAACCGATCCATTTGTGCTAGATGAACGAACGTCTGTCCACTTGCTCATTTCTTAGAGATAAGTGTGTGTGAAAGCCTTCCTTCACCTAGCTTGTTGGGAACACAAAGTTTCTCTTCAGTTGCAAACTCCACTGCATACATATATATGGGGAGGTACAAGCTCCAAATCGGTTTTACACTGAAAACTGCAGGAACTTCAAACCGGCACTAGGAAACAGAATGAGAAACCAGAGAAAAAGTTTCTCCTGCAACCCGTTCCATTTGTGTTTGATGAACGAACGTCTCTCCACATGCTCAGTGCTGAGAGATAAGTGTGTGTGAAAACCGTCCTTCACCTAGCTGGTTGGGAACACAAAGTTTCTCTTCAGTTGCAAACTCTACTCCATACATATATATGGGGAGGTACTAGCTCCAACTCGGTTTTACAGTGAAAACTGCAGGAACTTCATACCGGCACCAGGAAACAGACTGAGAAACCAGAGTAAAAGATTCTCCTGCAAACCGTTCCCTTTGTGCTAGATGAACGAACGTCTCTCCACATGCTCAGTTCTGAGAGATAAGTGTGTGTGAAAGCCGTCCTTCACCTAGCTGGTTGGGAACACAAAGTTTCTCTTCAGTTGCAAACTCCACTCCATACATATATATATGGGGAGATACTAGCTCCAACTCGGTTTTACACTGAAAACTGCAGGAAATTCAAACCGGCACTAGGAAACAGACTGAGAAGCCAGAGTGAAAGTTTCTCCTGCATCCCGTTCCCTTTTTGCTAGATGAACGAACGTCTCTCCACATGCTCAGTTCTGAGAGATAAGTGTGTGTGAAAGCCGTCCTTCACCTAGCTGGTTGGGAACACAAAGTTTCTCTTCAGTTGCAAACTCCACTCCATACATATATAAGGGGAGGTACTAGCTCCAACTCGGTTTTACACTGAAAACTGCAGGAACTTCAAACCGGCACTAGGAAACAGACTGAGAAACCAGAGTAAAAGTTTCTCCTGCAACCCGTTCCCTTTTTGCTAGATGAACGAACGTCTCTCCACATGCTCAGTTCTGAGAGATAAGTGTGTGTGAAAGCCGTCCTTCACCTAGCTGGTTGGGAACACAAAGTTTCTCTTCAGTTGCAAACTCCACTCCATACATATATATGGTTAGGTACTAGCTCCAACTCGGTTTTACAGTGAAAACTGCAGGAACTTCAAACCGGCACTAGGAAACAGACTGAGACACCAGAGTACAAGTTTCTCCTGCAACCCGTTCCCTTTGTGCTAGATGAAAGAACGTCTCTCCACCTGCTCAGTGCTGAGAGATAAGTGTGTGTGAAAGCCGTCCTTCACCTAGCTTGTTGGGAACACAAAGTTTCTCTTCAGTTGCAAACCCCACTCCATACATATATATGGGGATGTACTAGCTCCAACTCGGTTTTACAGTGAAAATTGCAGGAATTTCAAACCGGCACTAGGAAACAGACTGAGAAACCAGAGTAAAATTTTCTCCTGCAACCCGTTCCCTTTGTGCTAGATGAACGAACGTCTCTCCACATGCTCAGTTCTGAGAGATAAGTGTGTGCAAAAGCCGTCCTTCACCTAGCTTGTTGGGAACAAAAAGTTTCTCTTCAGTTGCAAATTCCACTCCATACATATATATGGGGAGGTACAAGCTCCAACTCGGTTTTACAGTGAAAACTGCAGGAACTTCAAACCGGCACTAGGAAACAGACTGAGAAACCAGAGTAAAAGTTGCTCCAGCAAACCGATCCATTTGTGCTAGATGAACGAACGTCTGTCCACTTGCTCATTTCTTAGAGATAAGTGTGTGTGAAAGCCTTCCTTCACCTAGCTTGTTGGGAACACAAAGTTTCTCTTCAGTTGCAAACTCCACTGCATACTTATATATGGGGAGGTACAAGCTCCAAATCGGTTTTACACTGAAAACTGCAGGAACTTCAAACCGGCACTAGGAAACAGACTGAGAATTCAGAGTAAATGTTTCTCCTGCAACCCGTTCCCTTTGTGCTAGATGAACGAACGTCTCTCCACATGCTCAGTGCTGAGAGATATGTGTGTGTGAAACCCGTCCTTCACCTAGCTTGTTGGGAACACAAAGTTTCTCTTCATTTGCAAACTCCACTCCATACATATATATGGGGAGGTACTAGCTCCAACTCGGTTTTACAGTGAAAACTGAAGGAACTTCAAACCGGCACTAGGAAACAGACTGAGAAACCTGAGTAATAGTTTCTCCTGAAACCCGTTCCCTTTGTGCTAGATGAACGAACGTCTCTCTACATGCTCAGAACTGAGAGATAAGTTTGTGTGAAAGCCGTCCTTCACCTCGCTGGTTGGGAACACAAAGTTTCTCTTCAGTTGCAAACTCCACTCCATACATATATATGGGGAGGTACTAGCTCCAACTGTATTTTACAATGAAAACTGCAGGAACTTGGAACCGGCACTAGGAAACAGACTGAGAAACCAGAGTAAAAGTTTCTCCTGCAACCCGTTCCCTTTGTGCTAGGTGAACGAACGTCTCTCCACATGCTCAGTGCTGAGAGATAAGTGTGTGTGAAAGCCGTCCTTCACCTAGCTTGTTGGGAACAAAAAGTTTCTCTTCAGTTGCAAACTCCACTCCATACATATATATGGGGAGGTACAAGCTCCAACTCGGTTTTACAGTGAAAACTGCAGGAACTTCAAACCGGCACTAGGAAACAGACTGAGAAACCAGAGTAAAAGTTGCTCCAGCAAACCGATCCATTTGTGCTAGATGAACGAACGTCTGTCCACTTGCTCATTTCTTAGAGATAAGTGTGTGTGAAAGCCTTCCTTCACCTAGCTTGTTGGGAACACAAAGTTTCTCTTCAGTTGCAAACTCCACTGCATACATATATATGGGGAGGTACAAGCTCCAAATCGGTTTTACACTGAAAACTGCAGGAACTTCAAACCGGCACTAGGAAACAGAATGAGAAACCAGAGAAAAAGTTTCTCCTGCAACCCGTTCCATTTGTGTTTGATGAACGAACGTCTCTCCACATGCTCAGTTCTGAGAGATAAGTGTGTGTGAAAGCCGTCCTTCACATAGCTTGTTGGGAACACAAAGTTTCTCTTCAGTTGCAAACTCCACTCCATACATATATAAGGGAAGTACTAGCTCCAACTCGGTTTTACAGTGAAAACTGCAGGAACTTCACCCCGGCACTAGGAAACAGACTGAGAAACCAGAGTAAAAGTTTCTACTGCAACCCGTTCCCTCTTTGCTAGATGAACGAACGTCTCTCCACATGCTCAGTTCTGAGAGATAAGTGTGTGTGAAAGCCGTCCTTCACCTATCTTGTTGGGAACACAAAGTTTCTCTTCAGTTGCAAACTCCACTCCATACATATATATGGGGAGGTACTATCTCCAACACGGTTTTACTGTGAATACTGCAGGAACTTCAAACCGGCACTAGGAAACACACTGAGAAACCAGAGTAAAAGTTTCTTCTGCAACCCGTTCCCTTTGTGCTAGATGAACGAACGTCTCTCCACATGCTCAGTTCTGAGATATAAGTGTGTGTGAAAGCCGTCCTTCATCTAGCTTGTTGGGAACACAAAGATTCTCTTCAGTTGCAAACTCCACTCCATACATATATATGGGGAGGTACTAGCTCCAACTCGGGTTTACAGTGAAAACTGCAGGTACTTCAAACCGGCACTAGGAAACAGACTGAGATACCAGAGTAAAAGTTTCCCCTGCAACCCGTTCCCTTTGTGCTAGATGAACGAACGTCTCCCCACATGCTCATTTCTTAGAGATAAGTGTGTGTGAAAGCCGTCCTTCACCTAGCTTGTTGGGAACACAAAGTTTGTCCTCAGTTGCAAACTCCACTACATACATATATAAGGGGAGGTACTAGCTCCAACTCGGTTTTACAGTGAAAACTGCAGGAACTTCAAACCGGCACTAGGAAACAGACTGAGAATCCAGAGTAAAAGTTTCACCTGCAACCCGTTCCCTTTGTGCTAGATGAACGAACGTCTCTCCACATGCTCCGGTCTGAGAGATAAGTGTGTGTGAAAGCCGTCTTTCACCTAGCTTTTTGGGAACACAAAGTTTCTCTTCAGTTGCAAACTCCACTCCATACATATATATGGGGAGGTACTAGCTCCAACTCGGTTTTACAGTGAAAACTGCAGGAACTTCAAACCGGCACTAGGAAACAGACTGAGAAACCAGAATAAAAGTTTCTCCTGCAACCCGTTCCCTTTGTGCTAGATGAACGAACGTCTCTCCACATGCTCATTTCTGAGAGATAAGTGTGTGTGAAAGCCGTCCTTCACTTGGCTTGTTGGGAACACAAAGTTTCTCTTCAGTTGCAAACTCCACTCCATACATATATATGGGGAGGTACTAGCCCCAACTCGGTTTTACAGTGAAAACTGCAGGAACTTCAAACCGGCACTAGGAAACAGACTGAGAAACCAGAGTAAAAGTTTCTCCTGCCACCCGTTCCCTTTGTGCTAGATGAACGAACGTCTCTCCACATGCTCAGTGCTGAGAGATAAGTGTGTGTGAAAACCGTCCTTCACCTAGCTGGTTGGGAACACAAAGTTTCTCTTCAGTTGCAAACTCCAATCCATACATATATATATGTGGTGGTACTAGCTCCAACACAGTTTTACAGTGAAAACTGCAGGAAATTCAACCCACACTAGGAAACAGACTGAGAAACCAGAGTAAACGTTTCTCCTGCAAACCGTTCCCATTGTGCTAGATGAACGAACGTCTCTCCACATGCTCAGTTCTGAGAGATAAGTGTGTGTGAAAGCCGTCTTTCACCTAGCTTGTTGGGAACACAAAGTTTCTCTTCAGTTGCAAACCCCACACCAAATATATATATGGGGAGGTACTAGCTCCAACTCGATTTTACAGTGAAAACTGCAGGAACTTCAAACCGGCAGTAGGAAACAGACTGAGAAACCAGAGTAAATGTTTCTCCTGCAAACCGTTCCCTTGTGCTAGATGAACGAATGTCTCTCCACATGCTCAGTACTGAGAGATAAGTGTGTTTGAAAGTCGTCCTTCACCTAGCTTGTTGGGAACACAAAGTTTCTCTTCAGTTGCAAACTCCAGTCCAAACATATATATGGGGAGGTACTACTCCAACTCGGTTTTACAGTGAAAACTGCAGGAACTTCAAACCGGCACTAGAAAACAGACTGAGAAACCAGAGTAAAGTTTCTACTGCAACCCGTTCCCTTTGTGCTAGATGAACGAACGTCTCTCCACATGCTCAGTTCTGAGAGATAAGTGTGTGTGAAAGCCGTCCTTCACCTAGCTTGTTGGGAACACAAAGTTTCTCTTCAGTTGCAAACCCTACTCCAAATATATATATGAGGATGTACTTGCTCCAACTCGGTTTTACAGTGAAAATTGCAGGAATTTCAAACAGGCACTAGGAAACAAACTGAGAATCCAGAGTAAAAGTTTCTCCTGCAACCCGTTCCCTTTGTGCTAGATGAACGAACGTCTCTCCACATGCTCAGTGCTGAGAGAAAAGTGTGTGTGAAAGCCGTACTTCACCTAGCTTGTTGGGAACACAAAGTTTCTCTTCAGTTGCAAACTCCACTCCATACATATATATGGGGAGGTACTAGCTCCAACTCGGTTTTACAGTGAAAACTGCAGGAAATTCAAACCGGCACTATGAAACAGACTGAGAAACCAGAGTAAATGTTTCTCCTGCAACCCGTTCCCTTTGTGCTAAGTAAACATACGTCTCTCCACATGCTCAGTTCTGAGAGATAAGTGTGTGTGAAAGCTGTCCTTCACCTAGCTTGTTGGGAACACAAAGTTTCTCTTCAGTTGCAAACTACACTCCATACATATATATGGGGAGGTACAATCTCCAACTCGGTTTTACAGTGAAAACTGCAGGAACATCAATCCGGCACTAGGAAACAGACTGAGAAACCAGAGTAAAACTTCCGCATGCAACCCGTTCCATTTGTGCTAGATGAATGAACGTCTCTCCACATGCTCAGTTCTGAGAGATAAGTGTGTGTGAAAGCCGTCCTTCACCTAGATTGTTGGGAACACAAAGTTTCTCTTCAGTTGCAAACTCCACTCCATACATATATATGGGGAGGTAATAGTTCCAACTCGGTTTTACAGTGACAACTGCAGGAATTTCGAACCGGCACTAGGAAACAGACTGAGAAACCAGAGTATAAGTTTCTCCTGCAACACGTTCCCTTTGTGCTAGATGAACGATCGTCTCTCCACATGCTCAGTTCTGAGAGATAAGTGTGTGTGAAAGCCGTTCTTCACCTAGCTTGTTGGGAACACAAAGTTTCTCTTCAGTTACAAACTCCACTCCATACATATATTTGGGGAGGTACTAGCTCCAACTCGGTTTTACAGTGAAAACTGCAGGAACTTCAAACCGGCAATAGGAAAAAGACTGAGAAACCAGAGTAAAAGTTTCTTCTGCAACCCGTTCCCTTTTTGCTAGATGAACGAACGTCTCTCCACATGCTCAGTTCTGAGAGATAAGTGTGTGTGAAAGCCGTCCTTCACCTAGCTTGTTGGGAACACAAAGTTTCTCTTCAGTTGCAAACTCCACTCCATACATATATATGGGGAGGTACTAGCTCCAACTCGGTTTTACAGTGAAAACTGCAGGAACTTCAAACCGGCACTAGGAAACAGACTGAGAAACCAGAATAAAAGTTTCTCCTGCAACCCGTTCCCTTTGTGCTAGATGAACGAACGTCTCTCCACATGCTCATTTCTGAGAGATAAGTGTGTGTGAAAGCCGTCCTTCACTTGGCTTGTTGGGAACACAAAGTTTCTCTTCAGTTGCAAACTCCACTCCATACATATATATGGGGAGGTACTAGCCCCAACTCGGTTTTACAGTGAAAACTGCAGGAACTTCAAACCGGCACTAGGAAACAGACTGAGAAACCAGAGTAAAAGTTTCTCCTGCCACCCGTTCCCTTTGTGCTAGATGAACGAACGTCTCTCCACATGCTCAGTGCTGAGAGATAAGTGTGTGTGAAAACCGTCCTTCACCTAGCTGGTTGGGAACACAAAGTTTCTCTTCAGTTGCAAACTCCAATCCATACATATATATATGTGGTGGTACTAGCTCCAACACAGTTTTACAGTGAAAACTGCAGGAAATTCAACCCACACTAGGAAACAGACTGAGAAACCAGAGTAAACGTTTCTCCTGCAAACCGTTCCCATTGTGCTAGATGAACGAACGTCTCTCCACATGCTCAGTTCTGAGAGATAAGTGTGTGTGAAAGCCGTCTTTCACCTAGCTTGTTGGGAACACAAAGTTTCTCTTCAGTTGCAAACCCCACACCAAATATATATATGGGGAGGTACTAGCTCCAACTCGATTTTACAGTGAAAACTGCAGGAACTTCAAACCGGCAGTAGGAAACAGACTGAGAAACCAGAGTAAATGTTTCTCCTGCAAACCGTTCCCTTGTGCTAGATGAACGAATGTCTCTCCACATGCTCAGTACTGAGAGATAAGTGTGTTTGAAAGTCGTCCTTCACCTAGCTTGTTGGGAACACAAAGTTTCTCTTCAGTTGCAAACTCCAGTCCAAACATATATATGGGGAGGTACTACTCCAACTCGGTTTTACAGTGAAAACTGCAGGAACTTCAAACCGGCACTAGAAAACAGACTGAGAAACCAGAGTAAAGTTTCTACTGCAACCCGTTCCCTTTGTGCTAGATGAACGAACGTCTCTCCACATGCTCAGTTCTGAGAGATAAGTGTGTGTGAAAGCCGTCCTTCACCTAGCTTGTTGGGAACACAAAGTTTCTCTTCAGTTGCAAACCCTACTCCAAATATATATATGAGGAGGTACTTGTTCCAACTCGGTTTTACAGTGAAAATTGCAGGAATTTCAAACAGGCACTAGGAAACAAACTGAGAATCCAGAGTAAAAGTTTCTCCTGCAACCCGTTCCCTTTGTGCTAGATGAACGAACGTCTCTCCACATGCTCAGTGCTGAGAGAAAAGTGTGTGTGAAAGCCGTACTTCACCTAGCTTGTTGGGAACACAAAGTTTCTCTTCAGTTGCAAACTCCACTCCATACATATATATGGGGAGGTACTAGCTCCAACTCGGTTTTACAGTGAAAACTGCAGGAAATTCAAACCGGCACTATGAAACAGACTGAGAAACCAGAGTAAATGTTTCTCCTGCAACCCGTTCCCTTTGTGCTAAGTAAACATACGTCTCTCCACATGCTCAGTTCTGAGAGATAAGTGTGTGTGAAAGCTGTCCTTCACCTAGCTTGTTGGGAACACAAAGTTTCTCTTCAGTTGCAAACTACACTCCATACATATATATGGGGAGGTACAATCTCCAACTCGGTTTTACAGTGAAAACTGCAGGAACATCAATCCGGCACTAGGAAACAGACTGAGAAACCAGAGTAAAACTTCCGCATGCAACCCGTTCCATTTGTGCTAGATGAATGAACGTCTCTCCACATGCTCAGTTCTGAGAGATAAGTGTGTGTGAAAGCCGTCCTTCACCTAGATTGTTGGGAACACAAAGTTTCTCTTCAGTTGCAAACTCCACTCCATACATATATATGGGGAGGTAATAGTTCCAACTCGGTTTTACAGTGACAACTGCAGGAATTTCGAACCGGCACTAGGAAACAGACTGAGAAACCAGAGTATAAGTTTCTCCTGCAACACGTTCCCTTTGTGCTAGATGAACGATCGTCTCTCCACATGCTCAGTTCTGAGAGATAAGTGTGTGTGAAAGCCGTTCTTCACCTAGCTTGTTGGGAACACAAAGTTTCTCTTCAGTTACAAACTCCACTCCATACATATATTTGGGGAGGTACTAGCTCCAACTCGGTTTTACAGTGAAAACTGCAGGAACTTCAAACCGGCACTAGGAAAAAGACTGAGAAACCAGAGTAAAAGTTTCTTCTGCAACCCGTTCCCTTTTTGCTAGATGAACGAACGTCTCTCCACATGCTCAGTTCTGAGAGATAAGTGTGTGTGAAAGCCGTCCTTCACCTAGCTTGTTGGGAACACAAAGTTTCTCTTCAGTTGCAAACCCCACTCCATACATATATATGGGGAGGTACTAGCTCCAACTCGGTTTTACAGTGAAAACTGCAGGAACTTCAAACCGGCACTAGGAAACAGACTGAGAAACCCGTGTAAAAGTTTCACCTGCAACCCGTTCCCTTTGTGCTAGATGAACGAAAGTCTCTCCACATGCTAAGTTCTGAGAGATAAGTGTGTGTGAAAGCCGTCCTTCACCTAGCTTGTTGGGAACACAAAGTTTCTCTTCAGTTGCAAACTCCACTCCATACATATATATATGGGGAGATACTAGCTCCAACTCGGTTTTACACTGAAAACTGCAGGAAATTCAAACCGGCACTAGGAAACAGACTGAGAAGCCAGAGTAAAAGTTTCTCCTGCATCCCGTTCCCTTTTTGCTAGATGAACGAACGTCTCTCCACATGCTCAGTTCTGAGAGATAAGTGTGTGTGAAAGCCGTCCTTCACCTAGCTGGTTGGGAACACAAAGTTTCTCTTCAGTTGCAAACTCCACTCCATACATATATAAGGGGAGGTACTAGCTCCAACTCGGTTTTACACTGAAAACTGCAGGAACTTCAAACCGGCACTAGGAAACAGACTGAGAAACCAGAGTAAAAGTTTCTCCTGCAACCCGTTCCCTTTTTGCTAGATGAACGAACGTCTCTCCACATGCTCAGTTCTGAGAGATAAGTGTGTGTGAAAGCCGTCCTTCACCTAGCTTGTTGGGAACACAAAGTTTCTCTTCAGTTGCAAACTCCACTCCATACATATATATGGTTAGGTACTAGCTCCAACTCGGTTTTACAGTGAAAACTGCAGGAACTTCAAACCGGCACTAGGAAACAGACTGAGAAACCAGAGTACAAGTTTCTCCTGCAACCCGTTCCCTTTGTGCTAGATGAAAGAACGTCTCTCCACCTGCTCAGTGCTGAGAGATAAGTGTGTGTGAAAGCCGTCCTTCACCTAGCTTGTTGGGAACACAAAGTTTCTCTTCAGTTGCAAACCCCACTCCATACATATATATGGGGAGGTACTAGCTCCAACTCGGTTTTACAGTGAAAATTGCAGGAATTTCAAACCGGCACTAGGAAACAGACTGAGAAACCAGAGTAAAATTTTCTCCTGCAACCCGTTCCCTTTGTGCTAGATGAATGAACGTTTCTCCACATGCTCAGTTCTGAGAGATAAGTGTGTGCAAAAGCCGTCCTTCACCTAGCTTGTTGGGAACAAAAAGTTTCTCTTCAGTTGCAAACTCCACTCCATACATATATATGGGGAGGTACAAGCTCCAACTCGGTTTTACAGTGAAAACTGCAGGAACTTCAAACCGGCACTAGGAAACAGACTGAGAAACCAGAGTAAAAGTTGCTCCAGCAAACCGATCCATTAGTGCTAGATGAACGAACGTCTGTCCACTTGCTCATTTCTTAGAGATAAGTGTGTGTGAAAGCCTTCCTTCACCTAGCTTGTTGGGAACACAAAGTTTCTCTTCAGTTGCAAACTCCACTGCATACATATATATGGGGAGGTACAAGCTCCAAATCGGTTTTACACTGAAAACTGCAGGAACTTCAAACCGGCACTAGGAAACAGTCTGAGAATTCAGAGTAAATGTTTCTCCTGCAACCCGTTCCCTTTGTGCTAGATGAACGAACGTCTCCCACATGCTCTGTGCTGAGAGATATGTGTGTGTGAAAGCCGTCCTTCACCTAGCTTGTTGGGAACACAAAGTTTCTCTTCATTTGCAAACTCCACTCCATACATATATATGGGGAGGTACTAGCTCCAACTCGGTTTTACAGTGAAAACTGAAGGAACTTCAAACCGGCACTAGGAAACAGACTGAGAAACCTGAGTAATAGTTTCTCCTGAAACCCGTTCCCTTTGTGCTAGATGAACGAACGTCTCTCCACATGCTCAGTACTGAGAGATAAGTGTGTGTGAAAGCCGTCCTTCACCTCGCTGGTTGGGAACACAAAGTTTCTCTTCAGTTGCAAACTCCACTCCATACATATATATGGGGAGGTACTAGCTCCAACTGTATTTTACAATGAAAACTGCAGGAACTTGGAACCGGCACTAGGAAACAGACTGAGAAACCAGAGTAAAAGTTTCTCCTGCAACCCGTTCCTTTGTGCTAGGTGAACGAACGTCTCTCGACATGCTCAGTGCTGAGAGATAAGTGTGTGTGAAAGCCGTCCTTCACCTAGCTTGTTGGGAACAAAAAGTTTCTCTTCAGTTGCAAACTCCACTCCATACATATATATGGGGAGGTACAAGCTCCAACTCGGTTTTACAGTGAAAACTGCAGGAACTTCAAACCGGCACTAGGAAACAGACTGAGAAACCAGAGTAAAAGTTGCTCCAGCAAACCGATCCATTTGTGCTAGATGAACGAACGTCTGTCCACTTGCTCATTTCTTAGAGATAAGTGTGTGTGAAAGCCTTCCTTCACCTAGCTTGTTGGGAACACAAAGTTTCTCTTCAGTTGCAAACTCCACTGCATACATATATATGGGGAGGTACAAGCTCCAAATCGGTTTTACACTGAAAACTGCAGGAACTTCAAACCGGCACTAGGAAACAGAATGAGAAACCAGAGTAAAAGTTTCTCCTGCAACCCGTTCCATTTGTGTTTGATGAACGAACGTCTCTCCACATGCTCAGTTCTGAGAGATAAGTGTGTGTGAAAGCCGTCCTTCACCTAGCTTGTTGGGAACACAAAGTTTCTCTTCAGTTGCAAACTCCACTCCATACATATATAAGGGAAGTACTAGCTCCAACTCGGTTTTACAGTGAAAACTGCAGGAACTTCACACCGGCACTAGGAAACAGACTGAGAAACCAGAGTAAAAGTTTCTACTGCAACCTGTTCCCTCTTTGCTAGATGAACGAACGTCTCTCCACATGCTCAGTTCTGATAGATAAGTGTGTGTGAAAGCCGTCATTCACATAGCTTGTTGGGAACACAAAGTTTCTCTTCAGTTGCAAACTCCACTCCATACATATATATGGGGAGGTACTATCTCCAACACGGTTTTACTGTGAAAACTGCAGGAACTTCAAACCGGCACTAGGAAACACACTGAGAAACCAGAGTAAAAGTTTCTTCTGCAACCCGTTCCCTTTGTGCTAGATGAACGAACGTCTCTCCACATGCTCAGTTCTGAGATATAAGTGTGTGTGAAAGCCGTCCTTCATCTAGCTTGTTGGGAACACAAAGATTCTCTTCAGTTGCAAACTCCACTCCATACATATATATGGGGAGGTACTAGCTCCAACTCGGGTTTACAGTGAAAACTGCAGGTACTTCAAACCGGCACTAGGAAACAGACTGAGATACCAGAGTAAAAGTTTCCCCTGCAACCCGTTCCCTTTGTGCTAGATGAACGAACGTCTCCCCACATGCTCATTTCTGAGAGATAAGTGTGTGTGAAAGCCGTCCTTCACCTAGCTTGTTGGGAACACAAAGTTTGTCTTCAGTTGCAAACTCCACTACATACATATATAAGGGGAGGTACTAGCTCCAACTCGGTTTTACAGTGAAAACTGCAGGAACTTCAAACCGGCACTAGGAAACAGACTGAGAATCCAAAGTAAAAGTTTCACCTGCAACCCGTTCCCTTTGTGCTAGATGAACGAACGTCTCTCCACATGCTCATGTCTGAGAGATAAGTGTGTGTGAAAGCCGTCTTTCACCTAGCTTGTTGGGAACACAAAGTTTCTCTTCAGTTGCAAACTCCACTCCATACATATATATGGGGAGGTACTAGCTCCAACTCGGTTTTACAGTGAAAACTGCAGGAACTTCAAACCGGCACTAGGAAACAGACTGAGAAACCAGAATAAAAGTTTCTCCTGCAACCCGTTCCCTTTGTGCTAGATGAACGAACGTCTCTCCACATGCTCAGTTCTGAGAGATAAGTGTGTGTGAAAGCCGTCCTTAACCTAGCTTGTTGGAAACACAAAGTTTCTCTTCAGTTGCAAACTCCACTCCATACATATATATGGGGAGGTACTAGCTCCAACTCGGTTTTACAGTGAAAACTGCAGGAACTTCAAACCGGCACTAGGAAACAGACTGAGAAACCAGAGTAAAAGTTTCTCTTACAAACAGTTCCCTTTGTGCTAGATGAACGAACGTCCCTCCACATGCTCAGTGCTGAGTGATAAGTGTGTGTGAAAGCCGTCCTTCACCTAGCTTGTTGGGAACACAAAGTTTCTCTTCAGTTGCAAACTCCAATCCATACATATATATATGGGGTGGTACAAGCTCCAACTCGGTTTTACAGTGAAAACTGCAGGAACTTCAAACCGGCACTAGGAAACAGACTGAGAAACCAGCGTAAAAGTTTCTCCTGCAACCCTATCCCTTAGTGCTAGATGAACGAACGTCTCTCCACATGCTCAGTTCTGAGAGATAAGTGTGTGTGAAAGCCTTCCTTCACCTAGCTTGTTGGGAACACAAAGTTTCTCTTCAGTTGCAAACTCCACTCCATACATATATATGGGGAGGTACTAGCTCCAACTCGGGTTTACAGTGAAAACTGCAGGTACTTCAAACCGGCACTAGGAAACAGACTGAGATACCAGAGTAAAAGTTTCCCCTGCAACCCGTTCCCTTTGTGCTAGATGAACGAACGTCTCCCCACATGCTCATTTCTGAGAGATAAGTGTGTGTGAAAGCCGTCCTTCACCTAGCTTGTTGGGAACACAAAGTTTGTCTTCAGTTGCAAACTCCACTACATACATATATAAGGGGAGGTACTAGCTCCAACTCGGTTTTACAGTGAAAACTGCAGGAACTTCAAACCGGCACTAGGAAACAGACTGAGAATCCAAAGTAAAAGTTTCACCTGCAACCCGTTCCCTTTGTGCTAGATGAACGAACGTCTCTCCACATGCTCATGTCTGAGAGATAAGTGTGTGTGAAAGCCGTCTTTCACCTAGCTTGTTGGGAACACAAAGTTTCTCTTCAGTTGCAAACTCCACTCCATACATATATATGGGGAGGTACTAGCTCCAACTCGGTTTTACAGTGAAAACTGCAGGAACTTCAAACCGGCACTAGGAAACAGACTGAGAAACCAGAATAAAAGTTTCTCCTGCAACCCGTTCCCTTTGTGCTAGATGAACGAACGTCTCTCCACATGCTCAGTTCTGAGAGATAAGTGTGTGTGAAAGCCGTCCTTAACCTAGCTTGTTGGAAACACAAAGTTTCTCTTCAGTTGCAAACTCCACTCCATACATATATATGGGGAGGTACTAGCTCCAACTCGGTTTTACAGTGAAAACTGCAGGAACTTCAAACCGGCACTAGGAAACAGACTGAGAAACCAGAGTAAAAGTTTCTCTTACAAACAGTTCCCTTTGTGCTAGATGAACGAACGTCCCTCCACATGCTCAGTGCTGAGTGATAAGTGTGTGTGAAAGCCGTCCTTCACCTAGCTTGTTGGGAACACAAAGTTTCTCTTCAGTTGCAAACTCCAATCCATACATATATATATGGGGTGGTACAAGCTCCAACTCGGTTTTACAGTGAAAACTGCAGGAACTTCAAACCGGCACTAGGAAACAGACTGAGAAACCAGCGTAAAAGTTTCTCCTGCAACCCTATCCCTTAGTGCTAGATGAACGAACGTCTCTCCACATGCTCAGTTCTGAGAGATAAGTGTGTGTGAAAGCCTTCCTTCACCTAGCTTGTTGGGAACACAAAGTTTCTCTTCAGTTGCAAACTCCACTCCATACATATATATATGGGGATGTACTAGCTCCAACTCGGTTTTACAGTGAAAACTGCAGGAACTTCAAACCGGCACTAGGAAAAAGACTGAGAAACCAGAGTAAAAGATTCTCCTGCAACCCGTTCCATTTGTGCTAGATGAACGAACGTCTCTCCACATGGTCAGTTCTGAGAGATATGTGTGTGTGAAATCCGTCCATCAAATAGCTTGTTGGGAAAACAAAGTGTCTCTTCAATTGAAAACTCCACTCCATACATATATATGGGGTGTACTAGCCCCAACACGGTTTTACTGCGAAAACTGCAGTAACTTCAAACCGACCCTAGGTAACAGACTGAGGAACCAGAGTAAAAGTTTCTCCTGCAACCCGTTCCCTTTGTGCTAGATGAACGAACGTCTCTCCACATGCTCAGTTCTGAGAGATAAGTGTGTGTGAAAGCCGTTCTTCACCTAGCTTGTTGGGAACACAAAGTTTCTCTTCAGTTGCAAACTCCAATCCATACATATATATGGGGAGGTGCTAGCTCCAAATCTGTTTTACAGTGAAAACTGCAGGAACTTCAAACCGGCACTAGGAAACAGACTGAGATACCAGAGTAAAAGTTTCTCCTGCAACCCATTCCCTTTGTGCTAGATGAACGAACGTCGCTCCACATGCTCAGTTCTGAGAGATAAGTGTGTGTGAAAGCCGTCCTTCACCTAGCTTGTTGGGAACACAAAGTTTCTCTTCAGTTGCAAACTCTACTCCATACATATATATGGGGAGGTACTTGCTCCAACTCGGTTTTACAGTGAAAACTGCAGGAACTTCAAACCGGCACTAGGAA
Source organism: Camelus bactrianus (assembly GCF_048773025.1). Taxonomy (NCBI): domain Eukaryota; kingdom Metazoa; phylum Chordata; class Mammalia; order Artiodactyla; family Camelidae; genus Camelus; species Camelus bactrianus. The sequence continues at coordinate 5,676,422 of NC_133566.1, forward strand.
ACAGACTGAGAAACCAGAGTAAAAGTTTCTCCTGCAACCCGTTCCCTTTGTGCTAGATGAACGAACGTCTTTCCACATGCTCAGTCCTGAGGGATAAGTGTGTGTGAAAGCCGTCCTTCACCTAGCTTGTTGAGAAGAGAAAGTTTCTCTTCAGTTGCAAACTCCACTGCATACATATATATGGGGAGGTACTAGCTCCAACTCGGTTTTACAGTGAAAACTGCAGGAACTTCACACCGGCACTAGGAAACAGACTGAGAAACCAGAGTAAAAGTTTCTACTGCAACCCGTTCCCTCTTTGCTAGATGAACGAACGTCTCTCCACATGCTCAGTTCTGATAAATAAGTGTGTGTGAAAGCCGTCATTCACATAGCTTGTTGGGAACACAAAGTTTCTCTTCAGTTGCAAACTCCAATCCATACATATATATGGGGAGGTACTATCTCCAACACGGTTTTACTGTGAAAACTGCAGGAACTTCAAACCGGCACTAGGAAACACACTGAGAAACCAGAGTAAAAGTTTCTTCTGCAACCCGTTCCCTTTGTGCTAGATGAACGAACGTCTCTCCACATGCTCAGTTCTGAGATATAAGTGTGTGTGAAAGCCGTCCTTCATCTAGCTTGTTGGGAACACAAAGATTCTCTTCAGTTGCAAACTCCACTCCATACATATATATGGGGAGGTACTAGCTCCAACTCGGGTTTACAGTGAAAACTGCAGGTACTTCAAACCGGCACTAGGAAACAGACTGAGATACCAGAGTAAAAGTTTCCCCTGCAACCCGTTCCCTTTGTGCTAGATGAACGAACGTCTCCCCACATGCTCATTTCTGAGAGATAAGTGTGTGTGAAAGCCTTCCTTCACCTAGCTTGTTGGGAACACAAAGTTTGTCTTCAGTTGCAAACTCCACTACATACATATATAAGGGGAGGTACTAGCTCCAACTCGGTTTTACAGTGAAAACTGCAGGAACTTCAAACCGGCACTAGGAAACAGACTGAGAATCCAGAGTAAAAGTTTCACCTGCAACCCGTTCCCTTTGTGCTAGATGAACGAACGTCTCTCCACATGCTCAGGTCTGAGAGATAAGTGTGTGTGAAAGCCGTCTTTCACCTAGCTTGTTGGGAACACAAAGTTTCTCTTCAGTTGCAAACTCCACTCCATACATATATATGGGGAGGTACTAGCTCCAACTCGGTTTTACACTGAAAACTGCAGGAACTTCAAACCGGCACTAGGAAACAGACTGAGAAACCAGAATAAAAGTTTCTCCTGCAACCCGTTCCCTTTGTGCTAGATGAACGAACGTCTCTCCACATGCTCAGTTCTGAGAGATAAGTGTGTGTGAAAGCCGTCCTTAACCTAGCTTGTTGGAAACACAAAGTTTCTCTTCAGTTGCAAACTCCACTCCATACATATATATGGGGAGGTACTAGCTCCAACTCGGTTTTACAGTGAAAACTGCAGGAAATTCGAACCGGCACTAGGAAACAGACTGAGAAACCAGAGTAAAAGTTTCTCTTGCAAACCGTTCCCTTTGTGCTAGATGAACGAACGTCTATCCACATGCTCAGTTCTGAGAGATAAGTGTGTGTGAAAGCCGTCCTCACCTAGCTTGTTGGGAACACAAAGTTTCTCTTCAGTTGCAAACTCCACTCCATACATATATATGGGGTGGTACTAGCTCCAAATCGGTTTTACAGTGAAAACTGCAGGAACTTCAAACCGGCACTAGGAAACAGACTGAGAAACCAGAGTAAAAGTTTCTCTTACAAACAGTTCCCTTTGTGCTAGATGAACGAACGTCCCTCCACATGCTCAGTGTTGAGTGATAAGTGTGTGTGAAAGCCGTCCTTCACCTAGCTTGTTGGGAACACAAAGTTTCTCTTCAGTTGCAAACTCCAATCCATACATATATATATGGGGTGGTACAAGCTCCAACTCGGTTTTACAGTGAAAACTGCAGGAACTTCAAACCGGCACTAGGAAACAGACTGAGAAACCAGCGTAAAAGTTTCTCCTGCAACCCTATCCCTTAGTGCTAGATGAACGAACGTCTCTCCACATGCTCAGTTCTGAGAGATATGTGTGTGTGAAAGCCTTCCTTCACCTAGCTTGTTGGGAACACAAAGTTTCTCTTCAGTTGCAAACTCCACTCCATACATATATATATGGGGAGGTACTAGCTCCAACTCGGTTTTACAGTGAAAACTGCAGGAACTTCAAACCGGCACTAGGAAACAGACTGAGAAACCAGAGTAAAAGATTCTCCTGCAACCCGTTCCATTTGTGCTAGATGAACGAACGTCTCTCCACATGCTCAGTTCTGAGAGATATGTGTGTGTGAAAGCCGTCCATCAAATAGCTTGTTGGGAACACAAAGTGTCTCTTCAATTGAAAACTCCACTCCATACATATATATGGGGAGTACTAGCCCCAACACGGTTTTACTGCGAAAACTGCAGTAACTTCAAACCGACCCTAGGTAACAGACTGAGGAACCAGAGTAAAAGTTTCTCCTGCAACCCGTTCCCTTTGTGCTAGATGAACGAACGTCTCTCCACATGCTCAGTTCTGAGAGATAAGTGTGTGTGAAAGCCGTTCTTCACCTAGCTTGTTGGGAACACAAAGTTTCTCTTCAGTTGCAAACTCCAATCCATACATATATATGGGGAGGTACTAGCTCCAAATCTGTTTTACAGTGAAAACTGCAGGAACTTCAAACCGGCACTAGGAAACAGACTGAGATACCAGAGTAAAAGTTTCTCCTGCAACCCATTCCCTTTGTGCTAGATGAACGAACGTCTCTCCACATGCTCAGTTCTGAGAGATAAGTGTGTGTGAAAGCCGTCCTTCACCTAGCTTGTTGGGAACACAAAGTTTCTCTTCAGTTGCAAACTCTACTCCATACATATATATGGGGAGGTACTTGCTCCAACTCGGTTTTACAGTGAAAACTGCAGGAACTTCAAACCGGCACTAGGAAACAGACTGAGAAACCAGAGTAAAATTTTCTCCTGCAACCCGTTCCCTTTGTGCTAGATGAACGAACGTCTCTCCACATGCTCAGTTCTGAGAGATAAGTGTGTGTGAAAGCCGTCCTTCACCTAGCTGTTTGGGAACACAAAGTTTCTCTTCAGTTGCAAACTCCACTCCATACATATATATGGGGAGGTACTAGCTCCAACTCGGTTTTACAGTGAAAACTGCAGGAACTTCAAACCGGCACAGGGAAACAGAATGAGAAACCAGAGAAAATTTTCACCTGCAACCCGTTCCCTTTGTGCTAGATGAACGAACGTCTCTCCACATGCTCAGTTCTGAGAGATAATTGTGTGTGAAAGCCGTCCTTCACCTAGCTTGGTGGGAACACAAAGTTTCTCTTCAGTTGCAAACTCCACTCCATACATATATATGGGGAGGTACTAGCTCCAACTCGGTTTTACAGTGAAAAATGCAGGAACTTCAAACCGGCACTAGGAAACAGACTGAGAATTCAGAGTAAAAGTTTCTCCTGCAACCCGTTTCCTTTTTGCTAGATGAACGAACGTCTCTCCACATGCTCAATGCTGAGAGATAAGTATGTGTGAAAGCCGTCCTTCACCTAGCTTGTTGGGAACACAAAGTTTCTCTTCAGTTGCAAATGCCACTCCATACATATATATGGGGACGTACTAGCTCCAACTCGGTTTTACAGTGAAAACTGCAGGAACTTCAAACCGGCACTAGGAAACAGACTGAGAAACCTGAGTAATAGTTTCCCCTGAAACGCATTCCCTTTGTGCTAGATGAACGAACGTCTCTCCACATGCTCAGTTCTGAGAGATAAGTGTGTGTGAAAGCAGTCCTTCACCTATCTGGTTGGGAACACAAAGTTTCTCTTCATTTGCAACCTCCACTCCACACATATATATGGGGAGGTACTAGCTCCAACTGTGTTTTACAATGAAAACTGCAGGAACTTCAAACCGGCACTAGGAAACAGACTGAGAAACCAGAGTAAAAGTTTCCCCTGCAACCCGGTTCCTTTGTGCTAGATGAACAAACGTCTCTCCACATGCTCAGTTCTCAGAGATAAGTGTGTGTGAAAGCCGTCCTTCACATAGCTTGTTGGGAACACAAAGTTTCTCTTCAGTTGCAAACACCACTCCATACATATATATGGCGAGGTACTAGCTCCAAATCGGTTTTACAGTGAAAACTGCAGGAACTTCAAACCGGCACTAAGAAACAGACTGAGAAACCAGAGTAAAAGTTTCTCCTGCAAACCGTTCCATTTGTGCTAGATGAACGAAAGTCTCTCCACATGCTCAGTTCTGAGAGATAAGTGTGTGTGAAAGCCTTCTTTCACCTAGCTTGTTGGGAACACAAAGTTTCTCTTCAGTAGCAAACTCCACTCCATACATATATATATGGGGAGATACTAGCTCCAACTCGGTTTTACAGTGAAAAGTGCAGGAACTTCATACCGGCACTAGGAAACAGACTGAGAAACCAGAGTAATAGTTTCCCCTGCAACCCGTTCCATTTGTGCTTGATGAACGAACGTCTCTCCACATGCTCAGTTCTGAGAGATATGTGTGTCTGAAAGCCGTCCTTCAAATAGCTTGTTGGGAACACAAAGTGTCTCTTCAATTGAAAACTCCACTCCATACATATATATGGGGAGTACTAGCCCCAACACGGTTTTACTGCGAAAACTGCAGTAACTTCAAACCGACCCTAGGTAAAAGACTGAGGAACCAGAGTAAAAGTTTCTCCTGCAACCCGTTCCCTTTGTGCTAGATGAACGAACGTCTCTCCACATGCTCAGTTCTGAGAGATAAGTGTGTGTGAAAGCCGTTCTTCACCTAGCTTGTTGGGAACACAAAGTTTCTCTTCAGTTGCAAACTCCAATCCATACATATATATGGGGAGGTACTAGCTCCAAATCTGTTTTACAGTGAAAACTGCAGGAACTTCAAACCGGCACTAGGAAACAGACTGAGATACCAGAGTAAAAGTTTCTCCTGCAACCCGTTCCCTTTGTGCTAGATGAACGAACGTCTCTCCACATGCTCAGTTCTGAGAAATAAGTGTGTGTGAAAGCCGTCCTTCACCTAGCTTGTTGGGAACACAAAGTTTCTCTTCAGTTGCAAACTCTACTCCATACATATATATGGGGAGGTACATGCTCCAACTCGGTTTTACAGTGAAAACTGCAGGAACTTCAAACCGGCACTAGGAAACAGACTGAGAAACCAGAGTAAAAGTTTCTCCTGCAACCCGTTCCCTTTGTGCTAGATGAACGAACGTCTCTCCACATGCTCAGTTCTGAGAGATAAGTGTGTGTGAAAGACGTCCTTCACCTAGCTGTTTGGGAACACAAAGTTTCTCTTCAGTTGCAAACTCCACTCCATACATATATATGGGGAGGTACTAGCTCCAACTCGGTTTTACAGTGAAAACTGCAGGAACTTCAAACCGGCACTAGGAAACAGAATGAGAAACCAGAGAAAATTTTCACCTGCAACCCGTTCCCTTTGTGCTAGATGAACGAACGTCTCTCCACATGCTCAGTTCTGAGAGATAATTGTGTGTGAAAGCCGTCCTTCACCTAGCTTGGTGGGAACACAAAGTTTCTCTTCAGTTGCAAACTCCACTCCATACATATATATGGGGAGGTACTAGCTCCAACTCGTTTTTACAGTGAAAAGTGCAGGAACTTCATACCGGCACTAGGAAACAGACTGAGAATTCAGAGTAAAAGTTTCTCCTGCAAACCGTTTCCTTTTTGCTAGATGAACGAACGTCTCTCCACATGCTCAATGCTGAGAGATAAGTGTGTGTGAAAGCCGTCCTTCACCTAGCTTGTTGGGAACACAAAGTTTCTCTTCAGTTGCAAACACCACTCCATACATATATATGGCGAGGTACTAGCTCCAACTCGGTTTTACAGTGAAAACTGCAGGAACTTCAAACCGGCACTAAGAAACAGACTGAGAAACAAGAGTAAAAGTTTCTCCTGCAAACCGTTCCATTTGTGCTAGATGAACGAAAGTCTCTCCACATGCTCAGTTCTGAGAGATAAGTGTGTGTGAAAGCCTTCCTTCACCTAGCTTGTTGGGAACACAAAGTTTCTCTTCAGTAGCAAACTCCACTCCATACATATATATATGGGGAGATACTAGCTCCAACTCGGTTTTACAGTGAAAAGTGCAGGAACTTCATACCGGCACTAGGAAACAGACTGAGAAACCAGAGTAATAGTTTCCCCTGCAACCCGTTCCATTTGTGCTTGATGAACGAACGTCTCTCCACATGCTCAGTTCTGAGAGATAAGTGTGTGTGAAAGCCGTCCTTCACCTAGCTTGTTGGGAACACAAAGTTTCTCTTCAGTTGCAAACTCCAATCCATACATATATAAGGGGAGGTACTAGCGCTAACTCGGTTTTACAGTGAAAACTGCAGGAACTTCAAACCAGCACTAGGAAACAGACTGAGAAACCAGAGTAAAAGTTTCTCCTGCAACCCGTTCCCTCTTTGCTAGATGAACGAACGTCTCTCCACATGCTCAGTTCTGATAGATAATTGTGTGTGAAAGCCGTCATTCACCTAGCTTGTTGGGAACACAAAGTTTCTCTTCAGTTGTAAACTCCACTCCATACATATATATGGGGAGGTACTAGCTCCAACTCGGTTTTACAGTGAAAACTGCAGGAACTTCAAACCGGCACTAGGAAACAGACTGAGATACCAGAGTAAAAGTTTCTCCTGCAACCCGTTCCCTTTGTGCTAGATGAACGAACGTCTCTCCACATGCTCAGTTCTGAGAGATAAGTGTGTGTGAAAGCCGTCCTTCACCTAGATTGTTGGGAACACAAAGTTTCTCTTCAGTTGCAAACTCCACTCCATACATATATATGGGGAGGTACTAGCTCCAACTAGGTTTTACAGTGAAAAATGCAGGAAATTCAAACCGGCACTAGGAAACAAACTGAGAAACCAGAGTAAAAGTTTCTCTTGCAACCCGTTCCATTTGTACTAGATGAATGAACGTCTCTACACATGCTCAGTTCTGAGAGATAAGTGTGTGTGAAAGCCGTACTTCACCTAGCTTGTTGGGAACACAGAGTTTCTCTTCAGTTGCAAACCCCACTCCATACATATATATGGGGAGGTACTAGCTCCAACTCTGTTTTACAGTGAAAACTGCAGGAACTTCAAACCGGCACTAGGAAACAGACTGAGAAACCAGAGTAAAAGTTTCTCCTACAACCCGTTCCCTTTGTGCTAGATGAACGAACGTCTTTCCACATGCTCAGTCCTGAGAGATAAGTGTGTGTGAAAGCCGTCCTTCACCTAGCTTGTTGAGAAGAGAAAGTTTCTATTCAGTTGCAAACTCCACTCCATACATATATATGGGGAGGTACTAGCTCCAACTCTGTTTTACAGTGAAAACTGCAGGAACTTCAAACCGGCACTAGGAAACAGACTGAGAAACCAGGGTAAAAGTTTCCCCTGCATCCCGTTCCCTTTGTGCTAGATGAACGAACGTCTCTCCACATGCTCAGTGCTGAGAGATAAGTGTGTGTGAAAGCCGTCCTTCACCTAGCTTGTTGGGAACACAAAGTTTCTCTTCAGTTGCAAACTCCAATCCATATATATATATGGGGAAGTACTAGCTCCAACTCGGTTTTACAGTGAAATCTGCAGGAACTTCAAACCGGCACTAGGAAACAGACTGAGAAACCTGAGTAATAGTTTCTCCTGAAACGCATTCCCTTTGTGCTAGATGAAGGAACGTCTCTCCACATGCTCAGTTCTGAGAGATAAGTGTGTGTGAAAGCAGTCCTTCACCTATCTGGTTGGTAACACAAAGTTTCTCTTCAGTTGCAACCTCCAGTCCACACATATATATGGGGAGGTACTAGCTCCAACTGTGTTTTACAATGAAAACTGCAGGAACTTCAAACCGGCACTAGGAAACAGACTGAGAAACCAGAGTAAAAGTTTCCCCTGCAACCCGGTTCCTTTGTGCTAGATGAACAAACGTCTCTCCACATGCTCAGTTCTCAGAGATAAGTGTGTGTGAAAGCCGTCCTCCACATAGCTTGTTGGGAACACAAAGTTTCTCTTCAGTTGCAAACACCACTCCATACATATATATGGCGAGGTACTAGCTCCAACTCGGTTTTACAGTGAAAACTGCAGGAACTTCAAACCGGCACTAAGAAACAGACTGAGAAACCAGAGTAAAAGTTTCTCCTGCAAACCGTTCCATTTGTGCTAGATGAACGAAAGTCTCTCCACATGCTCAGTTCTGAGAGATAAGTGTGTGTGAAAGCCTTCTTTCACCTAGCTTGTTGGGAACACAAAGTTTCTCTTCAGTAGCAAACTCCACTCCATACATATATATATGGGGAGATACTAGCTCCAACTCGGTTTTACAGTGAAAAGTGCAGGAACTTCATACCGGCACTAGGAAACAGACTGAGAAACCAGAGTAATAGTTTCCCCTGCAACCCGTTCCATTTGTGCTTGATGAACGAACGTCTCTCCACATGCTCAGTTCTGAGAGATATGTGTGTCTGAAAGCCGTCCTTCAAATAGCTTGTTGGGAACACAAAGTGTCTCTTCAATTGAAAACTCCACTCCATACATATATATGGGGAGTACTAGCCCCAACACGGTTTTACTGCGAAAACTGCAGTAACTTCAAACCGACCCTAGGTAACAGACTGAGGAACCAGAGTAAAAGTTTCTCCTGCAACCCGTTCCCTTTGTGCTAGATGAACGAACGTCTCTCCACATGCTCAGTTCTGAGAGATAAGTGTGTGTGAAAGCCGTTCTTCACCTAGCTTGTTGGGAACACAAAGTTTCTCTTCAGTTGCAAACTCCAATCCATACATATATATGGGGAGGTACTAGCTCCAAATCTGTTTTACAGTGAAAACTGCAGGAACTTCAAACCGGCACTAGGAAACAGACTGAGATACCAGAGTAAAAGTTTCTCCTGCAACCCGTTCCCTTTGTGCTAGATGAACGAACGTCTCTCCACATGCTCAGTTCTGAGAGATAAGTGTGTGTGAAAGCCGTCCTTCACCTAGCTTGTTGGGAACACAAAGTTTCTCTTCAGTTGCAAACTCTACTCCATACATATATATGGGGAGGTACTTGCTCCAACTCGGTTTTACAGTGAAAACTGCAGGAACTTCAAACCGGCACTAGGAAACAGACTGAGAAACCAGAGTAAAAGTTTCTCCTGCAACCCGTTCCCTTTGTGCTAGATGAACGAACGTCTCTCCACATGCTCAGTTCTGAGAGATAAGTGTGTGTGAAAGACGTCCTTCACCTAGCTGTTTGGGAACACAAAGTTTCTCTTCAGTTGCAAACTCCACTCCATACATATATATGGGGAGGTACTAGCTCCAACTCGGTTTTACAGTGAAAACTGCAGGAACTTCAAACCGGCACTAGGAAACAGAATGAGAAACCAGAGAAAATTTTCACCTGCAACCCGTTCCCTTTGTGCTAGATGAACGAACGTCTCTCCACATGCTCAGTTCTGAGAGATAATTGTGTGTGAAAGCCGTCCTTCACCTAGCTTGTTGGGAACACAAAGTTTCTCTTCAGTAGCAAACTCCACTCCATACATATATATATGGGGAGATACTAGCTCCAACTCGGTTTTACAGTGAAAAGTGCAGGAACTTCATACCGGCACTAGGAAACAGACTGAGAAACCAGAGTAATAGTTTCCCCTGCAACCCGTTCCATTTGTGCTTGATGAACGAACGTCTCTCCACATGCTCAGTTCTGAGAGATAAGTGTGTGTGAAAGCCGTCCTTCACCTAGCTTGTTGGGAACACAAAGTTTCTCTTCAGTTGCAAACTCCACTCCATACATATATAAGGGGAGGTACTAGCGCCAACTCGGTTTAACAGTGAAAACTGCAGGAAATTCAAACCAGCACTAGGAAACAGACTGAGAAACCAGAGTAAAAGTTTCTCCTGCAACCCGTTCCCTCTTTGCTAGATGAACGAACGTCTCTCCACATGCTCAGTTCTGATAGATAAGTGTGTGTGAAAGCCGTCATTCACCTAGCTTGTTGGGAACACAAAGTTTCTCTTCAGTTGCAAACTCCACTCCATACATATATATGGGGAGGTACTAGCTCCAACTCTGTTTTACAGTGAAAACTGCAGGAACTTCAAACCGGCACTAGGAAACAGACTGAGAAACCAGAGTAAAAGTTTCTCCTACAACCCGTTCCCTTTGTGCTAGATGAACGAACGTCTTTCCACATGCTCAGTCCTGAGAGATAAGTGTGTGTGAAAGCCGTCCTTCACCTAGCTTGTTGAGAACAGAAAGTTTCTCTTCAGTTGCAAACTCCAATCCATAAGTATATATGGGGAGGTACTAGCTCCAACTCGGTTTTACAGTGAAAACTGCAGGAAATTCAATCCGGTACTAGGAAACAGACTGAGAAACCAGAGTAAAATTTCTCCTGCAACCCGTTCCCTTTGTGCTAGATGAACGAACGTCTCTCCACATGCTCAGTTCTGAGAGATAAGTGTGTGTGAAAGCCGTCCTTCACCTAGCTTGTTGGGAACACAAAGTTTCTCTTCAGTTGCAAACTCCACTCCATACATATATATGGGGAGGTACTAGCTCCAACTCGGTTTTTAGAGTGAAAACTGCAGGAACTTCAAACCGGCACTAGGAAACAGACTGAGAAACCAGAGTAAAAGTTTCCCTGCAACCCGTTCCCTTTGTCCTAGATGAACGAACGTCTCTCCACATGCTCAATGCTGAGAAATAAGTGTGTGTGAAAGCCGTCCTTCATCTAGCTTGTTGGGAACACAAAGTTTCTCTTCAGTTGCAAACTCCACTCCATAAATATATATGGGGAGGTACTAGCTCCAACTCGGTTTTACAGTGAAAACTGCAGGAACTTCAAACCGGCACTAGGAAACAGACTGAGAAACCAGAGTAAAAATTTCTCCTGCAACCCGTTCCCTTTGTGCTAGATGAACGAACGTCTCTCCACATGCTCAGTGCTGAGAGATAAGTGTGTGTGAAAGCCGTCCTTCAACTAGCTTGTTGGGAACACAAAGTTTCTCTTCAGTTGCAAACTCCACTCCATACATATAAATGGGCAGGTACTAGCTCCAACTCGGTTTTACAGTGAAAACTGCAGGAACTTCAAACCGGCACTAGGAAACAGACAGAGAAACCAGAGTAAAAGTTTCTCCTGCAACCCGTTCCCTTTGTGCTAGATGAACGAAAGTCTCTCCACATGCTCAGTTCTGAGAGACAAGTGTGTGTGAAAGCCGTCCTTCACCTAGCTTGTTGGGAACACAAAGTTTCTCTTCAGTTGCAAACTCCACTCCATACATATATATGGGGAGGTACTAGCTCCAACTCTGTTTTACATGAAAAATGCAGGAACTTCAAACCGGCACTAGGAAACAGACTGAGAAACCAGAGGAAAAGTTTCTCCTGCAACCCGTTCCCTTTGTGCTAGATGAACGAACGTCTCTCCACATGCTCAGTGCTGAGATATATATTTGTGTCAAAGCCGTCCTTCACCTAGCTTGTTGGGAACACAAAGTTTCTCTTCAGTTGCAAAGTCCACTCCATACATATATAAGGGGAGGTACTAACTCCAACTCGGTTTTACAGTGAAATCTGCAGGAACTTCAAACCGGCACTAGGAAACAGACTGAGAAACCAGAGTAAAATTTTCTCCTGCAACCCGTTCCCTTTGTGCTAGATGAATGAACGTCTCTCCACATGCTCAGTGCTGAGAGATAAGTGTGTGTGAAAGCCGTCCTTCACCTAGCTTGTTGGGAACACAAAGTTTCTCTTCAGTTGCAAACTCCACTCCATACATATATATGGGGAGGTAGTAGCTCCAACTCGGTTTTACAGTGAAAACTGCAGGAACTTCAAACCGGCACTAGGGAACAGACTGAGAATCCAGAGTAACAGTTTCTCCTGCAACCCGTTCCCTTTGTGCTAGATGAACGAACGTCTCTCCTCATTCTAAGTTCTGAGAGATAAGTGTGTGTGAAAGCCGTCATTCACCTAGCTTGTTGGGAACACAAAGTTTCTCTTCAGTTGCAAACTCCAATCCATAAATATATATGGGGAGGTACTAGATCCAACTCTGTTTTACAGTGAAAACTGCAGGAACTTCAAACCGGCACTAGGAAACAGACTGAGAAAGCAGAGTAAAAGTTTCTCCTGCAACACGATCCCTTTATGCTAGATGAACGAACGTCTCTCCACATGCTCAGTGCTGAGAGATCATTGTGTGTGAAAGCCATCCTTCAACTTGCTTGTTGGGAACACAAAGTTTCTCTTCAGTTGCAAACTCCACTCCATACATATATATGGGGAGGAACTAGCTCCAACTCGGTTTTACAGTGAAAACTGCAGGAACTTCAAACCGGCACTAGGAAACAGACTGAGAAATCAGAGTACAAGCTTCTCCTGCAACCCGTTCCCTTTGTGCTAGATGAACGAACGTCTCTCCACATGCTCAGTTCTGAGAGATAATTTTGTGTGAAAGCCGTCCTTCACCTAGCTTGTTGGGAACACAAAGTTTCTCTTCAGTTGCAAACTCCACTCCATACATATATATGGGGAGGTACTATCTCCAACTCGGTTTTACAGTGAAAACTGCAGGAACTTCAAACCGGCACTAGGAAACAGACTGAGAAACCAGAGTAAAAGTTCCTCCTGGAACCCGTTCCCTTTGTACTAGATGAACGAACGTCTCTCCACATGCTCAATGCTGAGAGATATGTGTGTGTGAAAGCGGTCCTTCAACTAGCTTCTTGGGAACACAAAGTTTCTCTTCAGTTGCAAACTCCACTCCATACATATATATGGGGAGGTACTAGCTCCAACTCGGTTTTACAGTGAAAACTGCAGGAACTTCAAACCGGCACTAGGAAACAGACTGAGAAACCAGAGTAAAAGTTTCTCCTGCAACCCGTTCCCTTTGTGCTAGATGAACGAACGTCTCTCCACATGCTCAGTTCTGAGAGATAAGTGTGTGTGAAAGCCGTCCTTCACCTAGCTTGTTGGGAACACAAAGTTTCTCTTCAGTTGCAAACTCCACTCCATACATATATATGGGGAGGTACTAGCTCCAAATCGGTTTTACAGTGAAAACTGCAGGAACTTCAAACCGGAACTAGGAAACAGACTGAGAAACCAGAGTAAAAGTTTCTCCTGCAACCCGTTCCCTTTGTGCTAGATGAACGAACGTCTATCCACATGCTCAGTGCTGAGAGATAAGTGTGTGTGAAAGCCGTCCTTCACCTAGCTTGTTGGGAACACAAAGTTTCTCTTCAATTGCAAACTCCACTCCATATATATAAATGGGCAAGTACTAGCTCCAACTCGGTTTTACAGTGAAAACTGCAGGAACTTCAAACCGGCACTAGGAAACAGACTGAGAAACCAGAGTAAAATTTTCTCCTGCAACCAGTTCCCTTTGTGCTAGATGAACGAAAGTCTCTCCACATGCTCAGTTCTGAGAGATAAGTGTGTGTGAAAGCCGTCCTTCACCTAGCTTGTTGTGAACACAAAGTTTCTCTTCAGTTGCAAACTCCACTCCATACATATATATGGGGAGGTACTAGCTCCAACTCGGTTTTACAGTGAAAACTGCAGGAACTTCAAACCGGTACTAGCAAACAGACTGAGAAACCAGAGTAAAAGTTTCTCCTGCAAACCGTTCCCTTTGTGCTAGATGAACGAACGTCTCTCCACATGCTCAGTGCTGAGATATAAGTGTGTGTGAAAGCCGTCCTTCACCTAGCTTGTTGGGAACACAAATTTTCTATTCAGTTGCAAACTCCACTCCATACATATATATGGGGAGGTACTAGCTCAAACAGGCTTTTACAGTGAAAACTGCAGGAACTTCAAACCGGCACTAGGAAACAGACTGAGAAACCAGAGTAAAATTTTCTCCTGCAATCCATTCCCTTTGTGCTAGATGAACGAACGTCTCTCCACATGCTCAGTGCTGAGAGATATGTGTGTGTGAAAGCCGTCCTTCACCTAGCTTGTTTGGAACACAAAGTTTCTCTTCAGTTGCAAACTCCACTCCATACATATATATGGGGAGGTACTAGCTCCAACTCGGTTTTACAGTGAAAACTGCAGGAACATCAAACCGGCACTAGGAAACAGACTGAGAAACCAGAGCAAAAGTTTCTCCTGCAAACTGTTCCCTTTGTGCTAGATGAACGAAAGTCTCTCCACATTCTCAGTTCTGAGAGATAAGTCTGTGTGAAAGCCGTCCTTCCCCTAGCTTGTTGGGAACACAAAGTTTCTCTTCAGTTGCAAACTCCACTTCATAAATATATATGGGAGGTACTAGCTCCAACACTGTTTTACAGTGAAAACTGCAGGAACTTCAAACCGGCACTAGTAAACAGACTTAGAAACCAGAGTAAATGTTTCTCCTGCAACCCGTTCCCTTTGTGCTAGATGAACGAACGTCTCTCCACATGCTCAGTGCTGAGAGATAAGTGTGTGTGAAAGCCATCCTTCAACTAGCTTGTTGGGAACACTAAGTTTCTCTTCAGTTGCAAACTCCATTCCATACATATATATGGGGAGGTACTAGCTCCAACTCGGTTTTACAGTGAAAACTGCAGGAACTTCAAACCGGCACTAGGAAACAGACTGAGAAACCAGAGTAAAAGTTTCTCTTGCAACCTGTTCCCTTTTTGCTAGATGAACGAACTTCTCTCCACATGCTAGTTCTGAGAGATAAGTGTGTGTGAAAGCCGTCCTTCACCCAGCTTGTTGGGAACACAAAGATTCTCTTCAGTTGCAAACTCCACTCCATACATATAAATGGGCAGGTACTAGCTCCAACTCGGTTTTACAGTGAAAACTGCAGGAACTTCAAACCGGCACTAGGAAACAGACTGAGAATCCAGAGTAAAAGTTTCTCCTGCAACCCGTTCCCCTTTTTGCTAGATGAACGAAAGTCTCTCCATATGCTCAGTGCTGAGAGATAAGTTTGTGTGAAAGCCGTCCTTCACCTAGCTTGTTGGGAACACAAAGTTTCTCTTCAGTTGCAAACTCCACTCCATACATATATATGGGGAGGTACTAGCTCCAACTCGGTTTTACAGTGTAAACTGCAGGAATTTCAAACCGGCACTAAGAAACAGACTGTGAAACCAGAGTAAAAGTTTCTCCTGCAACCCGTTCCCTTGGTGCTAGATGAACGAACGAATCTCCACATTCTCAGTTCTGAGAGATAAGTGTGTGTGAAAGCCGTCCTTCACATAGCTTGTTGGGAACACAAAGTTTCTCTTCAGTTGCAAACTCCACTCCATACATATATATGGGGAGGTACTAGCTCCAACTCGGTTTTACAGTGAAAACTGCAGGAACTTAAAACCGGCACTAGGAAACAGACTGAGAAACCAGAGAAAAAGTTTCTCCTCCAACCAGTTCCCTTTGTGCTAGATGAACGAACGTCTCTCCACATGCTCAGTGCAGAGATATAAGTGTGTGTGAAAGCCGTCCTTCACCTAGCTTGTTGGGAACACAAAGTTTCTCTTCAGTTGCAAACTCCACTCCATACATATATATGGGGAGGTACTAGCTCCAACTCGGTTTTACAGTGAAAACTGCAGGAACTTCAAACCGGCACTAGGAAACAGACTGAGAAACCAGAGTAAAAGTTTCTCCTGCAACCCGTTCCCTTTGTGCTAGATGAACGAACGTCTCTCCACATGCTCAGTTCTGAGAGATAAGTGTGTTGAAAGCCGTCCTTCACCTAGATTGCTGGGAACACAAAGTTTCTCTTCAGTTGCAAACCCCACTCCATACATATATAAGGGGAGGTACTAGCTCCAATTCGGTTTTACTGTGAAAACTGCAGGAATTTCAAACCAGCACTAGGAAACAGACTGAGAAACCAGAGTAAAAGTTTCTCCTGCAACCCGTTCACATTGTGCTAGATGAACGAACGTCTCTCCACATGCTCAGTTTTTAGAAATAAGTGTGTGTGAAAGCCGTCCTGCACCTAGCTTGTTGGGAACACAAAGATTCTCTTCAGTTGCAAACTCCACTCCATACATATATATGGGGAGGAACTAGCTCCAACTCGGTTTTACAGTGAAAACGGCAGGAAATTCAAACCGGCACTAGGAAACAGACTGAGAAATCAGAGTACAAGCTTCTCCTGCAACCCGTTCCCTTTGTGCTAGATGAACGAAAGTCTCTCCACATGCTCAGTTCTGAGAGATAATTTTGTGTGAAAGCCGTCCTTCACCTAGCTTGTTGGGAACACAAAGTTTCTCTTCAGTTGCAAACTCCACTCCATACATATATATGGGGAGGTACTATCTCCAACTCGGTTTTACAGTGAAAACTGCAGGAACTTCAAACCGGCACTAGGAAACAGACTGAGAAAGCAGAGTAATAGTTTCTCCTGAAAACCGTTCCCTTTGTGCTAGATGAACGAACGTCTCTCCACATGCTCAGTTCTGAGAGATAAGTGTGTGTGAAAGCCGTCCTTCACCTAGCTAGTTGGGAACACAAAGTTTCTCTTCAGTTACAAACTCCACTCCATACATATATATGGGGAGGTACTAGCTCCAAATCTGTTTTACAGTGAAAACTGCAGGAACTTCAAACCGGCACTAGGAAACAGACTGAGAAACCAGAGTAAAAGTTTCTCCTGCAACCCGTTCCCTTTGTGCTAGATGAACGAACGTCTCTCCACATGCTCAGTTCTGAGAGATAAGTGTGTGTGAAAGCCGTCCTTCACCTAGCTTGTTGGGAACACAAAGTTTCTCTTCAGTTGCAAACTCCACTCCATACATATATATGGGGAGGTACTAGCTCCAAATCGGTTTTACAGTGAAAACTGCAGGAACTTCAAACCGGAACTAGGAAACAGACAGAGAAACCAGAGTAAAAGTTTCTCCTGCAACCCGTTCCCTTTGTGCTAGATGAACGAACGTCTATCCACATGCTCAGTGCTGAGAGATAATTGTGTGTGAAAACCGTCCTTCACCTAGCTTGTTGGGAACACAAAGTTTCTATTCAGTTGCAAACTCCACTCCATACATATATATGGGGAGGTACTAGCTCCAACAGGCTTTTACAGTGAAAACTGCAAGAACTTCAAACCGGCACTAGGAAACAGACTGAGAAACCAGAGTAAAATTTTCTCCTGCAATCCATTCCCTTTGTGCTAGATGAACGAACGTCTCTCCACATGCTCAGTGCTGAGAGATATGTGTGTGTGAAAGCCGTCCTTCACCTAGCTTGTTGGGAACACAAAGTTTCTCTTCAGTTGCAAACTCCACTCCATACATATATATGGGGAGGTACTAGCTCCAAATCGGTTTTACAGTGAAAACTGCAGGAACTTCAAACCGGAACTAGGAAACAGACTGAGAAACCAGAGTAAAATTTTCTCCTGCAACCCGTTCCCTTGGTGCTAGATGAACGAACGAATCTCCACATTCTCAGTTCTGAGAGATAAGTGTGTGTGAAAGCCGTCCTTCACATAGCTTGTTGGGAACACAAAGTTTCTCTTCAGTTGCAAACTCCACTCCATACATATATATGGGGAGGTACTAGCTCCAACTCGGTTTTACAGTGAAAACTGCAGGAACTTAAAACAGGCACTAGGAAACAGACTGAGAAACCAGAGAAAAAGTTTCTCCTCCAACCAGTTCCCTTTGTGCTAGATGAACGAACGTCTCTCCACATGCTCAGTGCTGAGATATAAGTGTGTGTGAAAGCCGTCCTTCACCTAGCTTGTTGGGAACACAAAGTTTCTCTTCAGTTGCAAACTCCACTCCATACATATATATGGGGAGGTACTAGCTCCAACTCGGTTTTACAGTGAAAACTGCAGGAACTTCAAACCGGCACTAGGAAACAGACTGAGAAACCAGAGTAAAAGTTTCTCCTGCAACCCGTTCCCTTTGTGCTAGATGAACGAACGTCTCTCCACATGCTCAGTTCTAAGAGATAAGTGTGTTGAAAGCCGTCCTTCACCTAGATTGCTGGGAACACAAAGTTTCTCTTCAGTTGCAAACCCCACTCCATACATATATAAGGGGAGGTACTAGCTCCAATTCGGTTTTACTGTGAAAACTGCAGGAATTTCAAACCGGCACTAGGAAACAGACTGAGAAACCAGAGTAAAAGTTTCTCCTGCAATCCGTTCACATTGTGCTAGATGAACGAACGTCTCTCCACATGCTCAGTTTTTAGAAATAAGTGTGTGTGAAAGCCGTCCTGCACCTAGCTTGTTGGGAACACAAAGATTCTCTTCAGTTGCAAACTCCACTCCATACATATATATGGGGAGGAACTAGCTCCAACTCGGTTTTACAGTGAAAACGGCAGGAAATTCAAACCGGCACTAGGAAACAGACTGAGAAATCAGAGTACAAGCTTCTCCTGCAACCCGTTCCCTTTGTGCTAGATGAACGAAAGTCTCTCCACATGCTCAGTTCTGAGAGATAATTTTGTGTGAAAGCCGTCCTTCACCTAGCTTGTTGGGAACACAAAGTTTCTCTTCAGTTGCAAACTCCACTCCATACATATATATGGGGAGGTACTATCTCCAACTCGGTTTTACAGTGAAAACTGCAGGAACTTCAAACCGGCACTAGGAAACAGACTGAGAAACCAGAGTAAAAGTTCCTCCTGGAACCCGTTCCCTTTGTACTAGATGAACGAACGTCTCTCCACATGCTCAATGCTGAGAGATAAGTGTGTGTGAAAGCCGTCCTTCACCTAGGTAGTTGGGAACACAAAGTTTCTCTTCAGTTGCAAACTCCACTCCATACATATATATGGGGAGGTACTAGCTCCAAATCTGTTTTACAGTGAAAACTGCAGGAACTTCAAACCGGCACTAGGAAACAGACTGAGAAACCAGAGTAAAAGTTTCTCCTGCAACCCGTTCCCTTTGTGCTAGATGAACGAACGTCTCTCCACATGCTCAGTTCTGAGAGATAAGTGTGTGTGAAAGCCGTCCTTCACCTAGCTTGTTGGGAACACAAAGTTTCTCTTCAGTTGCAAACTCCACTCCATACATATATATGGGGAGGTACTAGCTCCAAATCGGTTTTACAGTGAAAACTGCAGGAACTTCAAACCGGAACTAGGAAACAGACTGAGAAACCAGAGTAAAAGTTTCTCCTGCAACCCGTTCCCTTTGTGCTAGATGAACGAACGTCTATCCACATGCTCAGTGCTGAGAGATAAGTGTGTGTGAAAACCGTCCTTCACCTAGCTTGCTGGGAACACAAAGTTTCTCTTCAATTGCAAACTCCACTCCATATATATAAATGGGCAAGTACTAGCTCCAACTCGGTTTTACAGTGAAATCTGCAGGAACTTCAAACCGGCACTAGGAAACAGACTGAGAAACCAGAGTAAAATTTTCTCCTGCAACCAGTTCCCTTTGTGCTAGATGAACGAAAGTCTCTCCACATGCTCAGTTCTGAGAGATAAGTGTGTGTGAAAGCCGTCCTTCACCTAGCTTGTTGGGAACACAAAGTTTCTCTTCAGTTGCAAACTACACTCCATACATATATATGGGGAGGTACTAGCTCCAACTCGGTTTTACAGTGAAAACTGCAGGAACTTCAAACCGGCACTAGCAAACAGACTGAGAAACCAGAGTAAAAGTTTCTCCTGCAAACCGTTCCCTTTGTGCTAGATGAACGAACGTCTCTCCACATGCTCAGTGTTGAGATATAAGTGTGTGTGAAAGCCGTCCTTAACCTAGCTTGTTGGGAACACAAAGTTTCTATTCAGTTGCAAACTCCACTCCATACATATATATGGGGAGGTACTAGCTCCAACAGGCTTTTACAGTGAAAACTGCAAGAACTTCAAACCGGCACTAGGAAACAGACTGAGAAACCAGAGTAAAATTTTCTCCTGCAATCCATTCCCTTTGTGCTAGATGAACGAACGTCTCTCCACATGCTCAGTGCTGAGAGATATGTGTGTGTGAAAGCCGTCCTTCACCTAGCTTGTTGGGAACACAAAGTTTCTCTTCAGTTGCAAACTCCACTCCATACATATATATGGGGAGGTAATAGCTCCAACTCGGTTTTACAGTGAAAACTGCAGGAACATCAAACCGGCACTAGGAAACAGACTGAGAAACCAGAGCAAAAGTTTCTCCTGCAAACTGTTCTCTTTGTGCTAGATGAACGAAAGTCTCTCCACATTCTCATTTCTGAGAGATAAGTCTGTGTGAAAGCCGTCCTTCCCCTAGCTTGTTGGGAACACAAAGTTTCTCTTCAGTTGCAAACTCCACTTCATAAATATATATGGGAGGTACTAGCTCCAACACTGTTTTACAGTGAAAACTGCAGGAACTTCAAACCGGCACTAGTAAACAGACTGAGAAACCAGAGTAAAAGTTTCTCCTGCAAACCGTTCCCTTTGTGCTAGATGAACGAACGTCTCTCCACATGCTCAGTGCTGAGAGATAAGTGTGTGTGAAAGCCATCCTTCACCGAGCTTGTTGGGAACACTAAGTTTCTCTTCAGTTGCAAACTCCATTCCATACATATATATGGGGAGGTACTAGCTCCAACTCGGTTTTACAGTGAAAACTGCAGGAACTTCAAACCGGCACTAGGAAACATACTGAGAAACCAGAGTAAAAGTTTCTCCTGCAACCTGTTCCCTTTTTGCTAGATGAACGAACTTCTCTCCACATGCTAGTTCTGAGAGATAAGTGTGTGTGAAAGCCGTCCTTCACCCAGCTTGTTGGGAACACAAAGATTCTCTTCAGTTGCAAACTCCACTCCATACATATAAATGGGCAGGTACTAGCTCCAACTCGGTTTTACAGTGAAAACTGCAGGAACTTCAAACCGGCACTAGGAAACAGACTGAGAAACCAGAGTAAAAGTTTCTCCTGCAACCCGTTCCCTTTTTGCTAGATGAACGAAAGTCTCTCCACATGCTCAGTGCTGAGAGATAAGTTTGTGTGAAAGCCGTTCTTCACCTAGCTTGTTGGGAACACAAAGTTTCTCTTCAGTTGCAAACTCCACTCCATACATATATATGGGGAGGTACTAGCTCCAACTCGGTTTTACACTGTAAACTGCAGGAACTTCAAACCGGCACTAAGAAACAGACTGTGAAACCAGAGTAAAAGTTTCTCCTGCAACCCGTTCCCTTGGTGCTAGATGAACGAACGAATCTCCACATTCTCAGTTCTGAGAGATAAGTGTGTGTGAAAGCCGTCCTTCACATAGCTTGTTGGGAACACAAAGTTTCTCTTCAGTTGCAAACTCCACTCCATACATATATATGGGGAGGTACTAGCTCCAACTCGGTTTTACAGTGAAAACTGCAGGAACTTCTAACCGGCACTAGGAAACAGACTGAGAAACCAGAGAAAAAGTTTCTCCTCCAACCAGTTCCCTTTGTGCTAGATGAACGAACGTCTCTCCACATGCTCAGTGCTGAGATATAAGTGTGTGTGAAAGCCGTCCTTCACCTAGCTTGTTGGGAACACAAAGTTTCTCTTCAGTTGCAAACTCCACTCCATACATATATATGGGGAGGTACTAGCTCCAACTCGGTTTTACAGTGAAAACTGCAGGAACTTCAAACCGGCACTAGGAAACAGACTGAGAAACCAGAGTAAAAGTTTCTCCTGCAACCCGTTCCCTTTGTGCTAGATGAACGAACGTCTCTAAACATGCTCAGTTCTGAGAGATAAGTGTGTTGAAAGCCGTCCTTCACCTAGATTGCTGGGAACACAAAGTTTCTCTTCAGTTGCAAACCCCACTCCATACATATATAAGGGGAGGTACTAGCTCCAATTCGGTTTTACTGTGAAAACTGCAGGAATTTCAAACCGGCACTAGGAAACAGACTGAGAAACCAGAGTAAAAGTTTCTCCTGCAACCCGTTCACATTGTGCTAGATGAACGAACGTCTCTCCACATGCTCAGTTTTTAGAAATAAGTGTGTGTGAAAGCCGTCCTGCACCTAGCTTGTTGGGAACACAAAGTTTCTCTTCAGTGGCAAACTCCACTACATACATATATATGGGGAGGTACTAGCTCCAACTCGATTTTATAGTGAAAACTGTAGGAACTTCAAACCGTCACTAGGAAACAGACTGAGAAACCAGAGTAAAAGTTTCTCCTGCAATCCGTTCCCTTTGTGCTAGATGAACGAACGTCTCTCCACATGCTCAGTGCTGAGAGATAAGTGTGTGTGAAAGCCGTCCTTCACCTAGCTAGTTGGGAACACAAAGTTTCTCTTCAGTTGCAAACTCCACTCCATACATATATATGGGGAGATACTAGCTCCAACTCGGTTTTACAGTGAAAACTGCAGGAACTTCAAACCGGCACTAGGAAACAGACTGAGAAAACAGAGTAAAAGTTTCTCCTGCAACCCGTTCCCTTTGTGCTAGATGAACGAAAGTCTCTCCACATGCTCAGTTCTGAGAGATAGGTGTGTGTGAAAGCCGTCTTCACCTAGCTTGTTGGGAACACAAAGTTTCTCTTCAGTTGCAAACTCCACTCCATACATATATATGGGGAGGTACTAGCTCCAACTCGGTTTTACAGTGAAAACTGCAGGAACTTCAAACTGGCACTAAGAAACAGACTGAGAAACCAGAGTAAAAATTTCTCCTGCAACCCGTTCCCTTTGTGCTAGATGAACGAACGTCTCTCCACATGCTCAGTGCTGAGATATAAGTGTGTGTGAAAGCCGTCCTTCACCTAGCTTTTTGGGAACACAAAGTTTCTCTTCAGTTGCAAACTCCACTCCATACATATATATGGGTAGGTACTAGCTCCAACTCGGTTTTACAGTGAAAACTGCAGGAACTTCAAACCGGCACTAGGAAACAGACTGAGAATCCAGAGTAAGATTTTCTCCTGCAACCCGTTCCCTTTGTGCTAGATGAACGAACGTCTCTCCACATGCTCAGTGCTGAGTGATAAGTGTGTGTGAAAGCCGTCCTTCACCTAGCTTGTTGGGAACACAAAGTTTCTCTTCAGTTGCAAACTCCACTCCATACATATATATGGGGAGGTTCTAGCTCCAACTCGGTTTTACAGTGAAAACTGCAGGAACTTCAAACCGGCACTAGGAAACAGACTGAGAAACCAGAGAAAAGTTTCTCCTGCAACCCGTTCCATTTGTGCTAGATGAACGAACGTCTCTCCACATGCTCAGTGCTGAGAGATAAGTGTGTGTGAAAGCCATCCTTCACCTAGCTTGTTGGGAACACAAAGTTTCTCTTCAGTTGCAAACTCCACTCCATACATACATATGGGGAGGTACTATTTCCAACTCGGTTTTACAGTGAAAACTGCAGGAACTTCAAACCGGCACTAGGAAACAGACTGAGAAACCAGAGTAAAAGTTTCTCCTGCAAACCGTTCCCTTTGTGCTAGATGAACGAACGTCTCTCCACATGCTCAGTTCTGAGAGATAACTGTGTGTGAAAGCCGTCCTTCAACTAGCTTGTTGGGAACACAAAGTTTCTCTTCAGTTGCCAACTCCACTCCATACATATATATGGGGAGGTACTAGCTCCAAATCGGTTTTACTGTGAAAACTGCAGGAACTTCAAACCGGCACTAGGAAACAGTCTGAGAAACCAGAGTAAAGTTTCTCCTGCAACCCGTTCCATTTGTGCTAGATGAACGAACGTCTCTCCACATGCTCAGTTCTTAGAAATAAGTGTGTGTTAAATCCGTCCTGCACCTAGCTTGTTGGGAACACAAAGTTTCTCTTCAGTTGCAAACTCCACTCCATACATATATATGGGTAGGTACTAGCTCCAACTCGGTTTTACAGTGAAAACTGCAGGAACTTCAAACCGGCACTAGGAAACAGACTGAGAAACCAGAGTAAAAGTTTCTCCTGCAAACCGTTCCCTTTGTGCTAGATGAACGAACGTCTTTCCACATGCTCAGTTCTGAGGGATAACTGTGTGTGAAAGCCGTCCTTCACCTAGCTTGTTGGGAACAAAAAGTTTCTCTTCAGTTGCAAACTCCAATCCATACATATATATGGGGAGGTACTAGCTCCAACTCGGTTTTACAGTGAAAACTGCAGGAACTTCAAACCGGCACTAGGAAACAGACTGAGAAACCAGAGTAAAAGTTTCTCCTGCAACCCGTTCCCTTTGTGCTAGATGAACGAACGTCTCTCCACATGCCCATTTCTGAGAGATAAGTGTGTGTGTAAGCCGTCTTCACCTAGCTTGTTGGGAACACAAAGTTTCTCTTCGTTGCAAACACCACTCCATACATATATAAGGGAGGTACTAGCTCCAACGCGGTTTCACAGTGAAAACTGCAGGAACTTCAATCCGTCACTAGGAAACAGACTGAGAAACCAGAGTAAATGTTTCTCCTTCTTCCCGTTCCCTTTGTGCTAGATGAACGAACGTCTCTCCACATGCTCAGTTCTGAGAGATAAGTGTGTGTGAAAGCTGTCGTTCACCTAGCTGGTTGGGAACACAAAGTTTCCCTTCAGTTGCAAACTCTACTCCATACATATATATGGGGAGGTACTAGCTCCAACTCGGTTTTACACTGAAAACTGCCGGAACTTCAAACCGGCACTAGGAAACAGACTGAGAAACCAGAGTAAAAGTTTCTCCTGCAAACCGTTCCCTTTGTGCTAGATGAACGAACGTCTCTCCACATGCTCAGTTCTGAGAAATAAGTGTGTGTGAAAGCCGTCCTTCACCTAGCTTGTTGGGAACACAAAGTTTCTCTTCAGTTGCAAACTCCACTCCATACATATATATGGGGAGGTACTAGCTCCAACCCGGTTTTACAGTGAAAACTGCAGGAACTTCAAACCGGCACTAAGAAACAGACTGAGAAGCCAGAGTACAAGTTTCTCCTGCAAACCGTTCCCTTTGTGCTAGATGAACGAACGTCTCTCCACATGCTCAGTTCTGAGAAATAAGTGTGTGTGAAAGCCGTCCTTCACCTAGCTTGTTGTTAACACAAAGTTTCTCTTCAGTTGCAAACTCCACGCCATACATATATATGGGGAGGTACAAGCTCCAACTCGGTTTTACAGTGTAAACTGCAGGAACTTCAAACCGGCACTAGGAAACAGACTGAGAAACCAGAGTAAAAGTTTCTCCTGCAACCCGTTCCCTTTGTGCTAGATGAACGAACGTCTCTCCAAATTCTCAGTTCTGAGAGATAAGTGTGTGTGAAAGCCGTCCTTCACCTAGCTTGTTGAGAACACAAAGTTTCTCTTCAGTTGCAAACTCCATTCCATAAATATATATGGGGAGGTATTAGCTCCAAATCTGTTTTACAGTGAAAACTGCAGGAACTTCAAACCGGCACTAGGAAACAGACTGAGAAACCAGAGTAAAAGTTTCTCCTGAAACCCGTTCCCTTTGTGCTAGATGAACGAACGTCTCTCCACATGCTCAGTGCTGAGAGATAAGTGTGTGTGAAAGCCATCCTTCACCTAGCTTATTGGGAACACAAAGTTTCTCTTCAGTTGCAAACTCCATTCCATACATATATATGGGGAGGTACTAGCTCCAACTCTGTTTTACAGTGAAAACTGCAGGAACTTCAAACCGGCACTAGGAAACAGACTGAGAAACCAGAGTAAAAGTTTCTCCTGCAACCCGTTCCATTTGTGCTAGATGAACGAACGTCTCTCCACATGCTCAGTTCTGAGAGATAAGTGTGTGTGAAAGCCGTCCTTCAACTAGCTTGTTGGGAACACAAATTTCCTCTTCAGTTGCAAACTCCACTCCATACATATATATGGGGAGGTACTAGCTCCAACTCGGTTTTACAGTGAAAACTGCAGGAACTTCAAGCCGGCACTAGGAAACAGACTGAGAAACCAGAGTTAAATTTTTTCCTGCAATCCGTTCCCTTTGTGCTAGATGAACGAACGTCTCTCCACATGCTCAGTTCTGAGAGATAATTTTGTGTGAATGCCGTCCTTCACCTAGATTGTTGGGAACACAAAGTTTCTCTTCAGTTGCAAACTCCATTCCATACATATATAAGGGGAGGTATTAACTCCAACTCGGTTTTACAGTGAAAACTGCAGGAACTTCAAACCGGCACTAGGAAACAGACTGAGAAACAAGAGTAAAAGTTTCTCCTGCAAACCATTCCCTTTGTGCTAGATGAACGAACGTCTCTCCACATGCTCAGTTCTGAGAGATAAGTGTGTGTGAAAGCCATCCTTCACCTAGCTTGTTGGGAACACAAAGTTTCTCTTCAGTTGCAAACTCCACTCCATACATATATATGGGGAGTTACTAGCTCCAACTCGGTTTTACTGTGAGAACTGCAGGAACTTCAAACCGGCACTAGGAAGCAGACTGAGAGACCAGAGTAAAAGTTTCTCCTGCAACCCGTTCCCTTTGTTCTAGAAGAACGAACGTCTCTCCACATGCTCAGTTCTTAGAAATTAGTGTGTGTGAAAGCCGTCCTTCACCTAGCTTGTTGGGAAAACAAAGATTCTCTTCAGTTGCAATCTCCAATCCATACATATATATGGGTAGGTACTAGCTCCAACTCGGTTTTACAGTGAAAACTGCAGGAACTTCAAAACGGCACTAGGAAACAGACTGAGAAACCAGAGTAAAAGTTTCTCCTGCAAACCGTTCCCTTTGTGCTAGATGAACGAACGTCTCTCCACATGCTCAGTTCTGAGAGATAAGTGTGTGTGAAAGCCGTCCTTCACCTAGCTTGTTGGGAACACAAAGTTTCTCTTCAGTTGCAAACTCCACTCCATACATATATATGGGGTGGTACAAGCTCCAACTCGGTTTTACAGTGAAAACTGCCGGAACATCAAACCGGCACTAGGAAACATACTGAGAAACCAGAGTAAAATTTTCTCCTGCAACCCGTTCCCTTTGTGCTAGATGAATGAACGTCTCTCCACATGCTCAGTGCTGAGAGATAAGTGTGTGTGAAATCCGTCCTTCACCTAGCTTGTTGGGAACACAAAGTTTCTCTTCAGTTGCAAACTCCACTCCATACATATATATGGGGAGGTACTAGCTCCAACTCGGTTTTACAGTGAAAACTGCAGGAACTTCAAACCGGCACTAGGAAACAGACTGAGAAACCAGAGTAAAAGTTTCTCCTGCAACCCGTTCCCTTTGTGCTAGATGAACGAAAGTCTTTCCTCATGCTCAGTGCTGAGATATAAGTGTGTGTGAAAGCCGTCCTTCAGCTAGCTTGTTGGGAACACAAAGTTTCTCTTCAGTTGCAAACTCCACTCCATACATATATAAGGGGAGGACTAGCTCCAACTCGGTTTTACAGTGAAAACTGCAGGAACTTCAAACCGTCACTAGGAAACAGACTGAGAAACCAGAGTAAAAGTTTCTCCTGCATCCCGTTCCCTTTGTGCTAGATGAACTAACGTCTCTCCACATGCTCATTTCTGAGAGATAAGTGTGCGTGAAAGTTGTCCTTCACCTAGCTTGTTGGGAACACAAAGTTTCTCTTCAGTTGCAAACTCCACTCCATACATATATATGGGGAGGTACTAGCTCCAACTCGGTTTTACAGTGAAAACTGCAGGAAGTTCAAACCGGCACTAGGAAACAGACTGAGAAACCAGAGTAAAAGTTTCTCCTGCAACCCGTTCCCTTTGTGCTAGATGAACGAACGTCTCTCCACATGCTCAGTGCTGAGAGATAAGTGTGTGTGAAAGCCGTCCTTCACCTAGCTTGTTGGGAACACAAAGCTTCTCTTCAGTTGCAAACTCCACTCCATACATATATATGGGGAGGTACTAGCTCCAACTCGGTTTTACAGTGAAAATTGCAGGAACATCAAACCGGCACTAGGAAACAGACTGAGAAACCAGAGTAAAAGTTTCTCCTGCAAACCGTTCCCATTGTGCTAGATGAACGAACGTCTCTCCACATGCTCAGTTCTGAGAGATATGTGTGTGTGAAAGCCGTCCTTCACCTAGCTTGTTGGGAACACAAAGTTTCTCTTCAGTTGCAAACTCCACTCCATACATATATATGGGGTGGTACAAGCTCCAACTCGGTTTTACAGTGAAAACTGCCGGAACTTCTAACCGGACTAGGAAACATACTGAGAAACCAGAGTAAAATTTTCTCCTGCAACCCGTTCCCTTTGTGCTAGATGAACAAACGTCTCTCCACATGCTCAGTGCTGAGAGATAAGTGTGTGTGAAATCAGTCCTTCACCTAGCATGTTGGGAACACAAAGATTCTCTTCAGTTGCAAGCTCCACTCCATACATATATATGGGGAGGTACTAGCTCCAACTCGGTTTTACAGTGAAAACTGCAGGAACTTCAAACCGGCACTAGGAAACAGACTGAGAAACCAGAGTAAAAGTTTCTCCTGCAACCCTTTCCCTTTGTGCTAGATGAACGAAAGTCTCTCCACATTCTCAGTTCTGAGAGATAAGTGTGTGTGAAAGCCGTCCTTCAACTAGCTTGTTGGGAACACAAAGTTTCTCTTCAGTTGCAAACTCCACTCCATAAATATATATGGGGAGGTACTAGCTCCAAATCTGTTTTACAGTGAAAACTGCAGGAACTTCAAACCGGCACTAGGAAACAGACTTAGAAACCAGACTAATAGTTTCTCCTGAAACCCGTTCCCTTTGTGCTAGATGAACGAACGTCTCTCCACATGCTCAGTTCTGAGGGATAAGTGTGTGTGAAAGCCATCCTTCACCTAGCTTGTTGGGAACACAAAGTTTCTCTTCAGTTGCAAACTCCACTCCATACATATATATGGGGAGGTACTAGCTCCAACTCGGTTTTACAGTGAAAACTGCAGGAACTTCAAACCGGCACTAGGAAAAAGTCTGAGATACCAGAGTACAAGTTTCTCCTGCAACCCGTTCCCTTTGTGCTAGATGAACGAACGTCTCTCCACATGCTCAGTTCTGAGAGATAAGTGTGTGTGAAAGCCGTCCTTCACCTAGCTTGTTGGGAACACAAAGTTTCTCTTCAGTTGCAAACTCCACTCCATACATATATATGGGGAGGTACTAGCTCCAACTCGGTTTTACAGTGAAAACTGCAGGAACTTCAAACCGGCACTAGGAAACAGACTGAGAAACGAGAGTAAAAGTTTCTCCTGCAACCCGTTCCCTTTGTGATAGATGAACGAACGTCTCTCCACATGCTCAGTGCTGAGAGATAAGTGTGTGTGAAAGCCGTCCTTCATCTAGCTTGTTGGGTACACAAAGTTTCTCTTCAGTTGCTAATTCCACTCCATACATATAAATGGGCAGGTACTAGCTCCAACTCGGTATTACAGTGAAAACTGCAGGAACTTCAAACAGGCACTACGAAACAGACTGAGAAACCAGAGTAAAAGATTCTCCTGCAACCCGTTCCCTTTGTGCTAGATGAACGAAAGTCTCTCCACATGCTCAGTTCTGAGAGATAAGTGTGTGTGAAAGCCGTTCTTCACCTAGCTTTTTGGGAACACAAAGTTTCTCTTCAGTTGCAAACTCCACTCCATACATATATATGGGGAGGTACTAGCTCCAACTCGGTTTTACAGTGAAAACTGCAGAAACTTCAAACCGGCACTAGGAAACAGACTGAGAAACCAGAATAAATGTTTCTCCTGCAACGCGTTCCCTTTGTGCTAGATGAACGAACGTCTTTCCTCATGCTCAGTGCTGAGATATAAGTGTGTGTGAAAGCCGTCCTTCACATAGCTTGTTGGGAACACAAAGTTTCTCTTCAGTTGCAAACTCAACTCCATACATATATATGGGGAGGTACTAGCTCCAAATCGGTTTTACAGTGAAAACTGCAGGAACTTCAAACCGGCACTAGGAAACAGACTGAGAAACCAGAGTAAAATTTTCTCCTGCAAACCGTTCCATTTGTGCTAGATGAACGAACGTCTCTCCACATGCTCAGTGCTGAGAGATAATTGTGTGTGAAAGCCGACCTTCAACTAGCTTGTTGGGAACACAAAGTTTCTCTTAAGTTGCAAACTCCACTCCATACATATATATGCGGAGGTACTAGCTCCAACTCGGTTATACAGTGAAAACTGCAGGAACTTCAAACCGGCATTAGGAAACAGACTGAGAAACCAGAGTAAAAATTTCTCCTGCAACCCGTTCCCTTTGTGCTAGATGAACGAACATCTCTCCACATGCTCAGTTCTGAGAGATAAGTGTGTGTGAAAGCCGTCTTCACCTAGCTTGTAGGGAACACAAAGTTTCTCTTCAGTTACAATCTCCACTCCATACATATTTAAGGGGAGGTACAAGCTCCAACTCGGTTTTACAGTGAAAACTGCAGGAACTTCAAACCGTCACTAGGAAACAGACTGAGAAACCAGAGTAAAAGTTTCTCCTGCAACCCGTTCCCTTTGTGCTAGATGAACGAACGTCTCTCCACATTCTCACTACTGAGAGATAAGTGTGTGTGAAAGCCGTCCTTCAACTACCTTGTTGGGAACACAAAGTTTCTCTTCAGTTGCAAACTCCACTCCATAAATATATATGGGGAGGTACTAGCTCCAATTCTGTTTTACAGTGAAAACTGCAGGAACTTCAAACCGGCACTAGGAAACAGACTGAGAACCAGAGTAAAAGTTTCCCCTGAAACCCGTTCAATTTGTGCTAGATGAACGAACGTCTCTCCACATGCTCAGTGCTGAGAGATAAGTGTGTGTGAAAGCCATCCTTCACCTAGCTTGTTGGGAACACAAAGTTTCTCTTCAGTTGCAAACTCCAATCCATACATATATATGGGGTGGTACTAGCTCCAACTCGGTTTTACAGTGAAAATTGCAGGAACTTCAAACCGGCACTAGGAAACAGACTGAGAAACCAGAGTAAAAGTTTTTCCTGCAAACCGTTCCCTTTGTGCTAGATTAACGAACGTCTCTCCACATGCTCAGTTCTGAGAGATAAGTGTGTGTGAAAGCCGTCCTTCAACAAGCTTGTTGGTAACACAAAGTTTCTCTTCAGTTGCAAACTTCAATCCATACATATATATGGGGAGGTACTAGCTCCAACTCGGTTTTACAGTGAAAACTGCAGGAACTTCAAGCCGGCACTAGGAAACAGACTGAGAAACCAGAGTAAAAGTTTCTCCTGCAACCCGTTCCCTTTGTTCTAGATGAACGAACGTCTCTCCACATGCCCAGTTCTGAGAGATAAGTGTGTGTGAAAGCCGTCCTTCACCTAGATTGTTGGAAACACAAAGTTTCTCTTCAGTTGCAAACTCCACTCCATACATATATATGGGGAGGTATTAGCTCCAACTCGGTTTTACAGTGAAAACTGCAGGAACTTCAAGCCGGCACTAGGAAACAGACTGAGAAACCAGAGTAAAAGTTTCTCCTGCAACCCGTTCCCTTTGTTCTAGATGAACGAACGTCTCTCCACATGCCCAGTTCTGAGAGATAAGTGTGTGTGAAAGCCGTCCTTCACCTAGATTGTTGGAAACACAAAGTTTCTCTTCAGTTGCAAACTCCACTCCATACATATATATGGGGAGGTACTAGCTCCAACTCGGTTTTACAGTGAAAACTGCAGGAACTTCAAGCCGGCACTAGGAAACAGACTGAGAAACCAGAGATAAATTTTTTCCTGCAATCCGTTCCCTTTGTGCTAGATGAACGAACGTCTCTCCACATGCTCAGTTCTGAGAGATAATTTTGTGTGAATGCCGTCCTTCACCTAGATTGTTGGGAACACAAAGTTTCTCTTCAGTTGCAAACTCCACTCCATACATATATAAGGGGAGGTATTAGCTCCAACTCGGTTTTACAGTGAAAACTGCAGGAACTTCAAACCGGCACTAGGAAACAGACTGAGAAACAAGAGTAAAAGTTTCTCCTGCAAACCATTCCCTTTGTGCTAGATGAACGAACGTCTCTCCACATGCTCAGTTCTGAGAGATAAGTGTGTGTGAAAGCCATCCTTCACCTAGCTTGTTGGGAACACAAAGTTTCTCTTCAGTTGCAAACTCCACTCCATACATATATATGGGGAGTTACTAGCTCCAACTCGGTTTTACTGTGAGAACTGCAGGAACTTCAAACCGGCACTAGGAAGCAGACTGAGAGACCAGAGTAAAAGTTTCTCCTGCAACCCGTTCCCTTTGTTCTAGAAGAACGAACGTCTCTCCACATGCTCAGTTCTTAGAAATTAGTGTGTGTGAAAGCCGTCCTTCACCTAGCTTGTTGGGAACACAAAGATTCTCTTCAGTTGCAATCTCCAATCCATACATATATATGGGTAGGTACTAGCTCCAACTCGGTTTTACAGTGAAAACTGCAGGAACTTCAAAACGGCACTAGGAAACAGACTGAGAAACCAGAGTAAAAGTTTCTCCTGCAAACCGTTCCCTTTGTGCTAGATGAAAGAACGTCTCTCCACATGCTCAGTTCTGAGAGATAAGTGTGTGTGAAAGCCGTCCTTCACCTAGCTTGTTGGGAACACAAAGTTTCTCTTCAGTTGCAAACTCCACTCCATACATATATATGGGGTGGTACAAGCTCCAACTCGGTTTTACAGTGAAAACTGCCGGAACATCAAACCGGCACTAGGAAACATACTGAGAAACCAGAGTAAAATTTTCTCCTGCAACCCGTTCCCTTTGTGCTAGATGAATGAACGTCTCTCCACATGCTCAGTGCTGAGAGATAAGTGTGTGTGAAATCCGTCCTTCACCTAGCTTGTTGGGAACACAAAGTTTCTCTTCAGTTGCAAACTCCACTCCATACATATATATGGGGAGGTACTAGCTCCAACTCGGTTTTACAGTGAAAACTGCAGGAACTTCAAACCGGCACTAGGAAACAGACTGAGAAACCAGAGTAAAAGTTTCTCCTGCAACCCGTTCCCTTTGTGCTAGATGAACGAAAGTCTTTCCTCATGCTCAGTGCTGAGATATAAGTGTGTGTGAAAGCCGTCCTTCACCTAGCTTGTTGGGAACACAAAGTTTCTCTTCAGTTGCAAACTCCACTCCATACATATATAAGGGGAGGACTAGCTCCAACTCGGTTTTACAGTGAAAACTGCAGGAACTTCAAACCGTCACTAGGAAACAGACTGAGAAACCAGAGTAAAAGTTTCTCCTGCATCCCGTTCCCTTTGTGCTAGATGAACTAACGTCTCTCCACATGCTCATTTCTGAGAGATAAGTGTGCGTGAAAGTTGTCCTTCACCTAGCTTGTTGGGAACACAAAGTTTCTCTTCAGTTGCAAACTCCACTCCATACATATATATGGGGTGGTACAAGCTCCAACTCGGTTTTACAGTGAAAACTGCCGGAACTTCTAACCGGACTAGGAAACATACTGAGAAACCAGAGTAAAATTTTCTCCTGCAACCCGTTCCCTTTGTGCTAGATGAACAAACGTCTCTCCACATGCTCAGTTCTGAGAGATAAGTGTGTGTGAAATCAGTCCTTCACCTAGCATGTTGTGAACACAAAGATTCTCTTCAGTTGCAAGCTCCACTCCATACATATATATGGGGAGGTACTAGCTCCAACTCGGTTTTACAGTGAAAACTGCAGGAACTTCAAACCGGCACTAGGAAACAGACTGAGAAACCAGAGTAAAAGTTTCTCCTGCAACCCTTTCCCTTTGTGCTAGATGAACGAAAGTCTCTCCACATTCTCAGTTCTGAGAGATAAGTGTGTGTGAAAGCCGTCCTTCAACTAGCTTGTTGGGAACACAAAGTTTCTCTTCAGTTGCAAACTCCACTCCATAAATATATATGGGGAGGTACTAGCTCCAAATCTGTTTTACAGTGAAAACTGCAGGAACTTCAAACCGGCACTAGGAAACAGACTTAGAAACCAGACTAATAGTTTCTCCTGAAACCCGTTCCCTTTGTGCTAGATGAACGAACGTCTCTCCACATGCTCAGTTCTGAGGGATAAGTGTGTGTGAAAGCCATCCTTCACCTAGCTTGTTGGGAACACAAAGTTTCTCTTCAGTTGCAAACTCCACTCCATACATATATATGGGGAGGTACTAGCTCCAACTCGGTTTTACAGTGAAAACTGCAGGAACTTCAAACCGGCACTAGGAAAAAGTCTGAGATACCAGAGTACAAGTTTCTCCTGCAACCCGTTCCCTTTGTGCTAGATGAACGAACGTCTCTCCACATGCTCAGTTCTGAGAGATAAGTGTGTGTGAAAGCCGTCCTTCACCTAGCTTGTTGGGAACACAAAGTTTCTCTTCAGTTGCAAACTCCACTCCATACATATATATGGGGAGGTACTAGCTCCAACTCGGTTTTACAGTGAAAACTGCAGGAACTTCAAACCGGCACTAGGAAACAGACTGAGAAACGAGAGTAAAAGTTTCTCCTGCAACCCGTTCCCTTTGTGATAGATGAACGAACGTCTCTCCACATGCTCAGTGCTGAGAGATAAGTGTGTGTGAAAGCCGTCCTTCATCTAGCTTGTTGGGTACACAAAGTTTCTCTTCAGTTGCTAATTCCACTCCATACATATAAATGGGCAGGTACTAGCTCCAACTCGGTATTACAGTGAAAACTGCAGGAACTTCAAACAGGCACTAGGAAACAGACTGAGAAACCAGAGTAAAAGTTTTTCCTGCAAACCGTTCCCTTTGTGCTAGATTAACGAACGTCTCTCCACATGCTCAGTTCTGAGAGATAAGTGTGTGTGAAAGCCGTCCTTCAACAAGCTTGTTGGTAACACAAAGTTTCTCTTCAGTTGCAAACTTCAATCCATACATATATATGGGGAGGTACTAGCTCCAACTCGGTTTTACAGTGAAAACTGCAGGAACTTCAAGCCGGCACTAGGAAACAGACTGAGAAACCAGAGTAAAAGTTTCTCCTGCAACCCGTTCCCTTTGTTCTAGATGAACGAACGTCTCTCCACATGCCCAGTTCTGAGAGATAAGTGTGTGTGAAAGCCGTCCTTCACCTAGATTGTTGGAAACACAAAGTTTCTCTTCAGTTGCAAACTCCACTCCATACATATATATGGGGAGGTATTAGCTCCAACTCGGTTTTACAGTGAAAACTGCAGGAAATTCAAACCGGCACTAGGAAACAGACTGAGAAACCAGAGTAAAAGTTTCTCCTGCAAACCGTTCCCTTTGTGCTAGATGAACGAACGTCTTTCCACATGCCCAGTTCTGAGAGATAAGTGTGTGTGAAAGCCGTCCTTCACCTAGCTTGTTGGGAACACAAAGTTTCTCTTCAGTTGCAAACCCCACTCCATACATATATATGGGGAGGTACTAGCTCCAACACGGTTTTACTGTGAAAACTGCAGGAACTTCAAACCGGCACTAGGAAACAGACTGACAAACCAGAGTAAATGTTTCTCCTGCAACCCGTTCCCTTTGTGCTAGATGAACGAACGTCTCTCCACATGCTCAGTTCTTAGAAATAAGTGTGTGTGAAAGCCGTCCTTCACCTAGCTTGTTGGGAACACAAAGATTCTCTTCAGTTGCCATCTCCACTCCATACATATATATGGGGAGGTACTAGCTCCAACTCGGTTTTACAGTGAAAAATGCAGGAAATTCAAACCGGCACTAGGAAACAGACAGAGAAATCAGAGTAAAAGTTTCTCCTGCAACCCGTTCACTTTGTGCTAGATGAACGAACATCTCTCCACATGCTCAGTTCTGAGAGATAAGTGTGTGTGAAATCCGTCTTCACTTAGCTTGTTGGGAACACAAAGTTTCTCTTCAGTTACAAACTCCACTCCATACATATTTAAGGGGAGGTACTAGCTCCTACTCAGTTTTACAGTGAAAACTGCAGGAACTTCAAACCGTCACTAGGAAACAGACTGAGAATCCAGAGTAAAAGTTTCTCCTGCATCCCGTTCCCTTTGTGCTAGATGAACGAACGTCTCTCCACATGCTCAGTTCTGAGAGATAACTGTGTGTGAAAGCTGTCCTTCACCTAGCTTGTTGGGAATACAAAGTTTCTCTTCAGTTGCAAACTCCACTCCATACATATATATGGGGAGGTACAAGCTCCAAATCGGTTTTACAGTGAAAACTGCAGGAACATCAAACCGGCACTAGGAAACAGACTGAGAACCAAAGCAAAAGTTTCTCCTGAAACCGTTTCCCTTTGTGCCAGATGAACGAACGTCTCGCCACATGCTCAATTCTGAGAGATAAGTGTGTGTGAAAGCCGTCCTTCACCTAGCTTGTTGGGAACACAAAGTTTCTCTTCAGTTGCAAACTCCACTCCATACATATATATGGGGAGGTACTAGCTCCAACTCGGTTTTACAGTGAAAACTGCAGGAAATTCAAACCGGCACTAGGAAACAGACTGAGAAACCAGAGTAAAAGTTTCTCCTGCAAACCGTTCCCTTTGTGCTAGATGAACGAACGTCTCTCCACATGCCCAGTTCTGAGAGATAAGTGTGTGTGAAAGCCGTCCTTCACCTAGCTTGTTGGGAACACAAAGTTTCTCTTCAGTTGCAAACTCCACTCCATACATATATATGGGGAGGTACTAGCTCCAACACGGTTTTACTGTGAAAACTGCAGGAACTTCAAACCGGCACTAGGAAACAGACTGACAAACCAGAG
This sequence comes from Camelus bactrianus, assembly GCF_048773025.1. NCBI lineage: Eukaryota > Metazoa > Chordata > Mammalia > Artiodactyla > Camelidae > Camelus > Camelus bactrianus. Next base: position 5,713,027 of record NC_133566.1, read on the forward strand.
TAAATGTTTCTCCTGCAACCCGTTCCCTTTGTGCTAGATGAACGAACGTCTCTCCACATGCTCAGTTCTTACAAATAAGTGTGTGTGAAAGCCGTCCTTCACCTAGCTTGTTGGGAACACAAAGATTCTCTTCAGTTGCCATCTCCACTCCATACATATATATGGGGAGGTACTAGCTCCAACTCGGTTTTACAGTGAAAAATGCAGGAAATTCAAACCGGCACTAGGAAACAGACAGAGAAATCAGAGTAAAAGTTTCTCCTGCAACCCGTTCACTTTGTGCTAGATGAACGAACATCTCTCCACATGCTCAGTTCTGAGAGATAAGTGTGTGTGAAAGCCGTCTTCACTTAGCTTGTTGGGAACACAAAGTTTCTCTTCAGTTACAAACTCCACTCCATACATATTTAAGGGGAGGTACTAGCTCCTACTCAGTTTTACAGTGAAAACTGCAGGAACTTCAAACCGTCACTAGGAAACAGACTGAGAATCCAGAGTAAAAGTTTCTCCTGCATCCCGTTCCCTTTGTGCTAGATGAACGAACGTCTCTCCACATGCTCAGTTCTGAGAGATAACTGTGTGTGAAAGCTGTCCTTCACCTAGCTTGTTGGGAACACAAAGTTTCTCTTCAGTTGCAAACTCCACTCCATACATATATATGGGGAGGTACAAGCTCCAAATCGGTTTTACAGTGAAAACTGCAGGAACATCAAACCGGCACTAGGAAACAGACTGAGAACCAAAGCAAAAGTTTCCCTGAAACCGTTTCCCTTTGTGCCAGATGAACGAACGTCTCGCCACATGCTCAATTCTGAGAGATAAGTGTGTGTGAAAGCCGTCCTTCACCTAGCTTGTTGGGAACACAAAGTTTCTCTTCAGTTGCAAACTCCACTCCATACATATATATGGGGAGGTACTAGCTCCAACTCGGTTTTACAGTGAAAACTGCAGGAACTTCAAACCGGCACTAGGAAACAGACTGAGAAACCAGAGTAAAAGTTTCCCCTGCAAACCGTTCCCTTTGTGCTAGATGAACGAACGTCTCTCCACATGCTCAGTTCTGAGAGATAAGTGTGTGTGAAAGCCGTCCTTCACCTAGCTTTTTGGGAACACAAAGTTTCTCTACAGTTGCAAATTCCACTCCATACATATATATGGAGAGGTAATAGCTCCAACTCGGTTTTACAGTGAAAACTGCAGGAACTTCAAACCGGCACTAGGAAACAGACTGAGAAACCAGAGTAAAAGTTTCTCCTGCAACCCGTTCCCTTTGTGCTAGATGAACGAACGTCTCTCCACATGCTCAGTTCTGAGAGATAAGTGTGTGTGAAAACCGTCCTTCAACTAGCTTGTTGTTAACACAAACTTTCTCTTCAGTTCCAAACTCCACTCCATACATATATATGGGGAGGTATTAGCTCCAACTCGGTTTTACAGTGAAAACTGCAGGAACTTCAAACCGGCACTAGGAAACAGACTGAGAAACCAGAGTAAAAGTTTCTCCTGCAACCCATTCCCTTTGTGCTAGATGAACGAACGTCTCTCCACATGCTCAGTTCTAAGAGATAATTGTGTGTGAAGCCGTCCTTCAACTAGCTTGTTGGGAACACAAAGTTTCTCTTCAGTTACAAACTCCACTCCATACATATATAAGGGGAGGTACTAGCTCCAACTCGGTTTTACAGTGAAAACTGCAGGAACTTCAAACCGTCACTAGGAAACAGACTGAGAAACCAGAGTAAAAGTTTCTCATGCATCCCGTTCCCTTTGTGCTAGATGAACGAACGTCTCTCCACATGCTCACTTCTGAGATATAAGTGTGTGTGATAGCTGTCCTCACCTAGCTTGTTGGGAACACAAAGTTTCTCTTCAGTTGCAAACTCCACTCCATACATATATATGGGGAGGTACAAGCTCCAACTCGGTTTTACAGTGAAAACTGCAGGAACATCAAACCGGCACTAGGAAACAGACTGAGAAACCAGAGATAAGGTTTCTCCTGGAACCCGTTCCCTTTGTGCCAGATGAACGAACGTCTCGCCACATGCTCAATTCTGAGAGATAAGTGTGTGTGAAAGCCGTCTTCACCTAGCTTGTTGGGAACACAAAGTTTCTCTCAGTTACAAACTCCACTCCATACATATATAAGGGGAGGTACTAGCTCCAACTCGGTTTTACAGTGAAAACTGCAGGAACTTCAAACCGTCACTAGGAAACAGACTGAGAAACCAGAGTAAAAGTTTCTCCTGCATCCCGTTCCCTTTGTGCTAGATGAACGAACGTCTCTCCACATGCTCAGTTCTGAGAGATAAGTGTGTGTGAAAGCTGTCCTTCACCTAGCTTGTTGGGAACACAAAGTTTCTCTTCAGTTGCAAACTCCACTCCATACATATATATGGGGAGGTACAAGCTCCAACTCGGTTTTACAGTGAAAACTGCAGGAACATCAAACCGGCACTAGGAAACAGACTGAGAAACCAGAGCAAAAGTTTCTCCTGAAACCCGTTCCTTTTGTGCCAGATGAACGAACGTCTCGCCACATGCTCAATTCTGAGAGATAAGTGTGTGTGAAAGCCGTCCTTCACCTAGCTTGTTGGGAACACAAAGTTTCTCTTCAGTTGCAAACTCCACTCCATACATATATATGGGGTGGTACAAGCTCCAACTCGGTTTTACAGTGAAAACTGCCGGAACTTCAAACCGGCACTAGGAAACAGACTGAGAAACCAGAGTAAAAGTTTCTCCTGCAACCCGTTCCCTTTGTGCTAAATGAACGAAGGTCTCTCCACATGCTCAATTCTTAGAAATAAGTGTGTGTGAAAGCCGTCCTTCACCTAGCTTGTTGGGAACACAAAGATTCTCTTCAGTGGCAATCTCCACTCCATACATATATATGGGGAGGTACTAGCTCCAAATCGGTTTTACAGTGAAAACTGCAGGAACTTCAAACCGGCACTAGGAAACAGACTGAGAAACCAGAGTAAAAGTTTCTCCTGCAACCCTTTCCCTTTGTGCTAGATGAACGAACGTCTCTCCACATTCTCAGTACTGAGAGTTAAGTGTGTGTGAAAGCCGTCCTTCAACTAGCTTGTTGGGAACACAAAGTTTCTCTTCAGTTGCAAACTCCAATCCATAAATATATATGGGGAAGTACTAGCTCCAACTCTGTTTTACAGTGAAAACTGTAGGAACTTCAAACCGGCACTAGGAAACAGACTGAGAACCAGAGTAAAAGTTTCCCCTGAAACCCGTTCACTTTTTGCTAGATGAACGAACGTCTCTCCACATGCTCAGCGCTGAGAGATAAGTGTTTGTGAAAGCCATCCTTCAACTAGCTTGTTGGGAACACAAAGTTTCTCTTCAGTTGCAAACTCCACTCCATACATATATATGGGGAGGTACTAGCTCCAACTCGGTTTTACAGTGAAAATTGCAGGAACTTCAAACCGGCACTAGGAAACAGACTGAGAAACCAGAGTAAAAGTTTCTCCTGCAAACCGTTCCCTTTGTGCTAGATGAACGAACGTCTCTCCACATGCTCAGTTCTGAGAGATAAGTGTGTGTGAAAGCCGTCCTTCAACAAGCTTGTTGGGAACACAAAGTTTCTCTTCAGTTGCAAACTCCACTCCATACATATATATGGGGAGGTACTAGCTCCAACTCGGTTTTAAAGTGAAAACTGCAGGAACTTCAAGCCGGCACTAGGAAACAGACTGAGAAACCAGAGTAAAATTTTCTCCTGCAACCCGTTCCCTTTGTTCTAGATGAACGAACGTCTCTCCACATGCTCAGTTCTGAGAGATAAGTGTGTGTGAAAGCCGTCCTTCAACTAGATTGTTGGAAACACAAAGTTTCTCTTCAGTTGCAAACTCCACTCCATATATATATATGGGGAGGTATTAGCTCCAACTCGGTTTTACAGTGAAAAATGCAGGAAATTCAAACCGGCACTAGGAAACAGACTGAGAAACCAGAGTAAAAGTTTCTCCTGCAAACCGTTCCCTTTGTGCTAGATGAACGAACGTCTCTCCACATGCTCAGTTCTGAGGGATAAGTGTGTGTGAAAGCCGTCCTTCACCTAGCTTGTTGGGAACACAAAGTTTCTCTTCAGTTGCAAACTCCACTCCATATATATATATGGGGAGGTACTAGCTCCAACACGGTTTTACTGTGAAAACTGCAGGAACTTCAAACCGGCACTAGGAAACAGACTGACAAACCAGAGTAAATGTTTCTCCTGCAATCCGTTCCCTTTGTGCTAGATGAACGAACGTCTCTCCACATGCTCAGTTCTTAGAAATAAGTGTGTATGAAAGCCGTCCTTCACCTAGCTTGTTGGGAACACAAAGATTCTCTTCAGTTGCAATCTCCACTCCATACATATATATGGGGAGGTACTAGCTCCAACTCGGTTTTACAGTGAAAACTGCAGGAAATTCAAACCGGCACTAGGAAACAGACTGAGAAATCAGAGTAAAAGTTTCTCCTGCAACCCGTTCACTTTGTGCTAGATGAACGAACATCTCTCCACATGCCCAGTTCTGAGAGAAAAGTGTGTGTGAAAGCCGTCTTCACTTAGCTTGTTGGGAACACAAAGTTTCTCTTCAGTTACAAACTCCACTCCATACATATTTAAGGGGAGGTACTAGCTCCTACTCGGTTTTACAGTGAAAACTGCAGGAACTTCAAACCGTCACTAGGAAACAGACTGAGAATCCAGAGTAAAAGTTTCTCCTGCATCCCGTTCCCTTTGTGCTAGATGAACGAACGTCTCTCCACATGCTCAGTTCTGAGAGATAACTGTGTGTGAAAGCTGTCCTTCACCTAGCTTGTTGGGAACACAAAGTTTCTCTTCAGTTGCAAACTCCACTCCATACATATATATGGGGAGGTACAAGCTCCAAATCGGTTTTACAGTGAAAACTGCAGGAACATCAAACCGGCACTAGGAAACAGACTGAGAACCAGAGCAAAAGTTTCTCCTGAAACCGTTTCCCTTTGTGCCAGATGAACGAACGTCTCGCCACATGCTCAATTCTGAGAGATAAGTGTGTGTGAAAGCCGTCCTTCACCTAGCTTGTTGGGAACACAAAGTTTCTCTTCAGTTGCAAACTCCACTCCATACATATATATGGGGAGGTACTAGCTCCAACTCGGTTTTACAGTGAAAACTGCAGGAACTTCAAACCGGCACTAGGAAACAGACTGAGAAACCAGAGTAAAAGTTTCCCCTGCAAACCGTTCCCTTTGTGCTAGATGAACGAACGTCTCTCCACATGCTCAGTTCTGAGAGATAAGTGTGTGTGAAAGCCGTCCTTCACCTAGCTTTTTGGGAACACAAAGTTTCTCTACAGTTGCAAATTCCACTCCATACATATATATGGAGAGGTAATAGCTCCAACTCGGTTTTACAGTGAAAACTGCAGGAACTTCAAACCGGCACTAGGAAACAGACTGAGAAACCAGAGTAAAAGTTTCTCCTGCAACCCGTTCCCTTTGTGCTAGATGAACGAACGTCTCTCCACATGCTCAGTTCTGAGAGATAAGTGTATGTGAAAACCGTCCTTCAACTAGCTTGTTGTTAACACAAACTTTCTCTTCAGTTCCAAACTCCACTCCATACATATATATGGGGAGGTATTAGCTCCAACTCGGTTTTACAGTGAAAACTGCAGGAACTTCAAACCGGCACTAGGAAACAGACTGAGAAACCAGAGTAAAAGTTTCTCCTGCAACCCATTCCCTTTGTGCTAGATGAACGAACGTCTCTCCACATGCTCAGTTCTAAGAGATATTTGTGTGTGAAGCCGTCCTTCAACTAGCTTGTTGGGAACACAAAGTTTCTCTTCAGTTACAAACTCCACTCCATACATATATAAGGGGAGGTACTAGCTCCAACTCGGTTTTACAGTGAAAACTGCAGGAACTTCAAACCGTCACTAGGAAACAGACTGAGAATCCAGAGTAAAAGTTTCTCATGCATCCCGTTCCCTTTGTGCTAGATGAACGAACGTCTCTCCACATGCTCACTTCTGAGATATAAGTGTGTGTGATAGCTGTCCTCACCTAGCTTGTTGGGAACACAAAGTTTCTCTTCAGTTGCAAACTCCACTCCATACATATATATGGGGAGGTACAAGCTCCAACTCGGTTTTACAGTGAAAACTGCAGGAACATCAAACCGGGACTAGGAAACAGACTGAGAAACCAGAGATAAGGTTTCTCCTGGAACCCGTTCCCTTTGTGCCAGATGAACGAACGTCTCGCCACATGCTCAATTCTGAGAGATATGTGTGTGTGAAAGCCGTCCTTCACCTTGCTTGTTGGGAACACAAAGTTTCTCTTCAGTTGCAAACTCCACTCCATACATATATATGGGGAAGTCCTAGATCCAACTCGATTTTACAGTGAAAACTGCAGGAACTTCATACCGGCACTAGGAAACAGATGAGAAACCAGAGTAAAAGTTTCTCCTGCAACCCGTTCCCTTTTTGCTAGATGAACGAACATCTCTCCACATGCTCAGTTCTGAGCGATAAATGTGTGTGAAAGCCGTCTTCACCTAGCTTGTTGGGAACACAAAGTTTCTCTCAGTTACAAACTCCACTCCATACATATATAAGGGGAGGTACTAGCTCCAACTCGGTTTTACAGTGAAAACTGCAGGAACTTCAAACCGTCACTAGAAAACAGACTGAGAAACCAGAGTAAAAGTTTCTCCTGCATCCCGTTCCCTTTGTGCTAGATGAACGAACGTCTCTCCACATGCTCAGTTCTGAGACATAAGTGTGTGTGAAAGCTGTCCTTCACCTCGCTTGTTGGGAACACAAAGTTTCTCTTCAGTTGCAAACTCCACTCCATACATATATATGGGGAGGTACAAGATCCAACTCGGTTTAACAGTGAAAACTGCAGGAACTTCAAACCGGCACTAGGAAACAGACTGAGAAACCAGAGTAAAAGTTTCTCCTGCAACCCGTTCCCTTTGTGCTAGATGAAAGAAAGTCTCTCCACATTCTCAGTTCTGAGAGATAAGTGTGTGTGAAAGCCGTCCTTCACCTAGCTTGTTGGGAACACAAAGTTTTTCTTCAGTTGAAAACTCCAATCCATAAATATATATGGGGAGGTACTAGCTCCAAATCTGTTTTACAGTGAAAACTGCAGGAACTTCAAACCGGCACTAGGAAACAGACTGAGAAACCAGACTAATAGTTTCTCCTGAAACCCGTTCCCTTTGTGCTAGATGAACGAACGTCTCTCCACATGCTCAGTTCTGAGGGATAAGTGTGTGTGAAAGCCATCCTTCACCTAGCTTGTTGGGAACACAACGTTTCTCTTCAGTTGCAAACTCCACTCCATACATATATATGGGGAGGTACTAGCTCCAACTCGGTTTTACAGTGAAAACTGCAGGAACTTCAAACCGGCACTAGGAAACAGACTGAGAAACCAGAGTAAAAGTTTCTCCTGCAACCCGTTCCCTTTGTGCAAGATGAACGAACGTCTCTCCTCATGCTCAGTGCTGTGATATAAGTGTGTGTGAAAGCCGTCCTTCACCTAGCTTGTTGGGAACACAAACTTTCTCTTCAGTTGCAAACTCAACTCCATACATATATATGGGGAGGTACTAGCTCCAACTCGGTTTTACAGTGAAAACTGCAGGAACTTCAAACCGGCACTAGGAAACAGACTGAGAAACCAGAGTAAAATATTCCCCTGCAAACCGTTCCTTTTGTGCTAGATGAACGAACGTCTCTCCACATGCTCAGTTCTGAGAGATAAGTGTGTGTGAAAGCCGTCTTGACCTAGCTTGTAGGGAACACAAAGTTTCTATTCAGTTACAAACTCCACTCCATACATATATATGGGGTGGTACAAGCTCCAACTCGGTTTTACAGTGAAAACTGCAGGAACTTCAAACCGTCACTAGGAAACAGACTGAGAAACCAGAGTAATAGTTTCTCCTGCATCTCGTTCCCTTTGTGCTAGATGAACGAACGTCTCTCCACATGTTCAGTTCTGAGAGATAAGTGTGTGTGAAAGCTGTCATTCACCTAGCTTGTTGGGAACACAAAGTTTCTCTTCAGTTGCAAACTCCACTCCATACATATATATGGGGAGGTACAAGCTCCAACTCGGTTTTACAGTGTAAACTGCAGGAACATCAAACCGGCACTAGGAAACAGACTGAGAAACCAGAGCAAAAGTTTCTCCTGCAATCCGTTCCCTTTGTGCCAGATGAACGAACGTCTCGCCACATGCTCAATTCTGAGAGATAAGTGTGTGTTAAAGCCGTCCTTCACATAGCTTGTTGGGAACACAAAGTTTCTCTTCAGTGGCAAACTCCACTCCATACATATATATGGGGAGGTACTAGCTCCAACTCGGTTTTACAGTGAAAACTGCAGGAACTTCAAACCGGCACTAGGAAACAGACTGAGAAACCAGAGTAAAAGTTTCTCCTGCAACCCGTTCCCTTTGTGCTAGATGAACGAACGTCTCTCCACATGCTCAGTTCTGAGAGATAAGTGTGTGTGAAAGCCTTCCTTCACCTAGCTTTTTGGGAACACAAAGTTTCTCTTCAGTTGCAAATTCCACTCCATACATATATATGGGGAGGTACTAGCTCCAACTCGGTTTTACACTGAAAACTGCAGGAACTTCAAACCGGCACTAGGAAACAGACTGAGAAACCAGACTAAAAGTTTCTCCTGCAACCCGTTCCCTTTGTGCTAGATGAACGAACGTCTCTCCACATGCTCAGTTCTGAGAGATAAGTGTGTGTGAATGCCGTCTTCACCTAGCTTGTAGGGAACACAAAGTTTCTCTTCAGTTACAAACTCCACTCCATACATATATAAGGGGAGGTACAAGCTCCAACTCGGTTTTACAGTGAAAACTGCAGGAACTTCAAACCGTCACTAGGAAACAGACTGAGAAACCAGAGTAAAAGTTTCTCCTGCATCTCGTTCCCTTTGTGCTAGATGAACGAACGTCTCTCCACATGCTCAGTTCTGAGAGATAAGTGTGTGTGAAAGCTGTCCTTCACCTAGATTGTTGGGAACACAAAGTTTCTCTTCAGTTGCAAACTCCACTCCATACATATATATGGGGAGGTACAAGCTCCAACTCGGTTTTACAGTGAAAACTGCAGGAACATCAAACCGGCACTAGGAAACAGACTGAGAAACCAGAGCAAAAGTTTCTCCTGCAAACCGTTCCCTTTGTTCCAGATGAACGAACGTCTCGCCACATGCTCAATTCTGAGAGAAAAGTGTGTGTGAAAGCCGTCCTTCACCTAGCTTGTTGGGAACACAAAGTTTCTCTTCAGTTGCAAACTCCACTCCATACATATATAAGGGGAGGTACTAGCTCCAACTCGGTTTTACAGTGAAAACTGCAGGAACTTCAAACCGTCACTAGGAAACAGACTGAGAAACCAGAGTAAAAGTTTCTCCTGCATCCCGTTCCATTTGTGCTAGATGAACGAAAGTCTCTCCACATGCTCAGTGCTGAGAGATAAGTGTGTGTGAAAGCCGTCCTTCATCTAGCTTGTTGGGAACACAAAGTTTCTCTTCAGTTGCAAACTCCACTCCATACATATAAATGGGCAGGTACTAGCTCCAACTCGGTTTTACAGTGAAAACTGCAGGAACTTCAAACCGGAACTAGGAAACAGACTGAGAAACCAGAGTAAAAGTTTCTCCTGCAACCCGTTCCCTTTGTGCTAGATGAACGAAAGTCTCTCCACATGCTCAGTTCAGAAAGATAAGTGTGTGTGAAAGCCGTCCTTCACCTAGGTTTTTGGGAACACAACGTTTCTCTTCAGTTGCAAACTCCACTCCATACATATATATGGGGAGGTACTAGCTCCAACTCGGTTTTACAGTGAAAACTGCAGGAACTTCAAACCGGCACTAGGAAACAGACTGAGAAACCAGAGTAAAAGTTTCTCCTGCAACCCGTTCCCTTTGTGCAAGATGAACGAACGTCTCTCCTCATGCTCAGTGCTGTGATATAAGTGTGTGTGAAAGCCGTCCTTCACCTAGCTTGTTGGGAACACAAACTTTCTCTTCAGTTGCAAACTCAACTCCATACATATATATGGGGAGGTACAAGCTCCAACTCGGTTTTACAGTGAAAACTGCAGGAACTTCAAACCGGCACTAGGAAACAGACTGAGAAACCAGAGTAAAATATTCCCCTGCAAACCGTTCCTTTTGTGCTAGATGAACGAACGTCTCTCCACATGCTCAGTGCTGAGAGATAAGTGTGTGTGAAAGCCGACCTTCACCTAGCTTGTTGGGAACAACAAGTTTCTCTTAAGTTGCAAACTCCACTCCATACATATATATGGGGAGGTACTAGCTCCAACTCGGTTTTACAGTGAAAACTGCAGGAACTTCAAACCGGCACTAGGAAACAGACTGAGAAACCAGAGTAAAAGTTTCTCCTGCAACCCGTTCCCTTTGTGCTAGATGAACGATCGTCTCTCCACATGCTCAGTTCTGAGAGATAAGTGTGTGTGAAAGCCGTCTTGACCTAGCTTGTAGGGAACACAAAGTTTCTATTCAGTTACAAACTCCACTCCATACATATATATGGGGTGGTACAAGCTCCAACTCGGTTTTACAGTGAAAACTGCAGGAACTTCAAACCGTCACTAGGAAACAGACTGAGAAACCAGAGTAATAGTTTCTCCTGCATCTCGTTCCCTTTGTGCTAGATGAACGAACGTCTCTCCACATGTTCAGTTCTGAGAGATAAGTGTGTGTGAAAGCTGTCATTCACCTAGCTTGTTGGGAACACAAAGTTTCTCTTCAGTTGCAAACTCCACTCCATACATATATATGGGGAGGTACAAGCTCCAACTCGGTTTTACAGTGTAAACTGCAGGAACATCAAACCGGCACTAGGAAACAGACTGAGAAACCAGAGCAAAAGTTTCTCCTGCAATCCGTTCCCTTTGTGCCAGATGAACGAACGTCTCGCCACATGCTCAATTCTGAGAGATAAGTGTGTGTTAAAGCCGTCCTTCACATAGCTTGTTGGGAAAACAAAGTTTCTCTTCAGTGGCAAACTCCACTCCATACATATATATGGGGAGGTACTAGCTCCAACTCGGTTTTACAGTGAAAACTGCAGGAACTTCAAACCGGCACTAGGAAACAGACTGAGAAACCAGAGTAAAAGTTTCTCCTGCAACCCGTTCCCTTTGTGCTAGATGAACGAACGTCTCTCCACATGCTCAGTTCTGAGAGATAAGTGTGTGTGAAAGCCTTCCTTCACCTAGCTTTTTGGGAACACAAAGTTTCTCTTCAGTTGCAAATTCCACTCCATACATATATATGGGGAGGTACTAGCTCCAACTCGGTTTTACACTGAAAACTGCAGGAACTTCAAACCGGCACTAGGAAACAGACTGAGAAACCAGACTAAAAGTTTCTCCTGCAACCCGTTCCCTTTGTGCTAGATGAACGAACGTCTCTCCACATGCTCAGTTCTGAGAGATAAGTGTGTGTGAATGCCGTCTTCACCTAGCTTGTAGGGAACACAAAGTTTCTCTTCAGTTACAAACTCCACTCCATACATATATAAGGGGAGGTACAAGCTCCAACTCGGTTTTACAGTGAAAACTGCAGGAACTTCAAACCGTCACTAGGAAACAGACTGAGAAACCAGAGTAAAAGTTTCTCCTGCATCTCGTTCCCTTTGTGCTAGATGAACGAACGTCTCTCCACATGCTCAGTTCTGAGAGATAAGTGTGTGTGAAAGCTGTCCTTCACCTAGATTGTTGGGAACACAAAGTTTCTCTTCAGTTGCAAACTCCACTCCATACATATATATGGGGTGGTACAAGCTCCAACTCGGTTTTACAGTGAAATCTGCCGGAACTTCAAACCGGCACTAGGAAACAGACTGAGAAACCAGAGTAAAATTTTCTCGTGCAACCCGTTCCCTTTGTGCTAAATGAACGAAGGTCTCTCCACATGCTCAGTGCTGAGAGATAAGTGTGTGTGAAATCCGTCCTTCACCTAGCATGTTGGGAACACAAAGATTCTCTTCAGTTGCAAGCTCCACTCCATACATATATATGGGGAGGTACTAGCTCCAACTCGGTTTTACAGTGAAAACTGCAGGAACTTCAAACCGGCACTAGGAAACAGACTGAGAAACCAGAGTAAAAGTTTCACCTGCAACCCGTTCCCTTTGTGCTAGATGAACGAAAGTCTCTCCACATTCTCAGTTCTGAGAGATAAGTGTGTGTGAAAGCCGTCCTTCACCTAGCTTGTTGGGAACACAAAGTTTCTCTTCAGTTGCAAACTCCACTCAATAAATATATATGGGGAGGTACTAGCTCCAAATCTGTTTTACAGTGAAAACTGCAGGAACTTCAAACCGGCACTAGGAAACAGACTGAGAAACCAGACTAATAGTTTCTCCTGAAAACCGTTCCCTTTGTGCTAGATGAACGAACGTCTCTCCACATGCTCAGTTCTGAGGGATAAGTGTGTGTGAAAGCCATCCTTCACCTAGCTTGTTGGGAACACAAAGTTTCTCTTCAGTTGCAAACTCCGCTCCATACATATATATGGGGAGGTACTAGCTCCAACTCGGTTTTACAGTGAAAACTGCAGGAACTTCAAACCGGCACTAGGAAACAGACTGAGATACCAGAGTACAAGTTTCTCCTGCAACCCGTTCCCTTTGTGCTAGATGAATGAACGTCTCTCCACATGCTCAGTTCTGAGAGATAAGTGTGTGTGAAAGCCTTCCTTCACCTAGCTTGTTGGGAACAAAAAGTTTCTCTTCAGTTGCAAACTCCACTCCATACATATATATTGGGAGGTACAAGCACCAACTCGGTTTTACAGTGAAAACTGCAGGAACTTCAAACCGTCACTAGAAAACAGACTGAGAAACCAGAGTAAAAGTTTCTCCTGCATCCCGTTCCCTTTGTGCTAGATGAACGAACGTCTCTCCACATGCTCAGTTCTGAGACATAAGTGTGTGTGAAAGCTGTCCTTCACCTCGCTTGTTGGGAACACAAAGTTTCTCTTCAGTTGCAAACTCCACTCCATACATATATATGGGGAGGTACAAGCTCCAACTCGGTTTAACAGTGAAAACTGCAGGAACTTCAAACCGGCACTAGGAAACAGACTGAGAAACCAGAGTAAAAGTTTCTCCTGCAACCCGTTCCCTTTGTGCTAGATGAAAGAAAGTCTCTCCACATTCTCAGTTCTGAGAGATAAGTGTGTGTGAAAGCCGTCCTTCACCTAGCTTGTTGGGAACACAAAGTTTTTCTTCAGTTGAAAACTCCAATCCATAAATATATATGGGGAGGTACTAGCTCCAAATCTGTTTTACAGTGAAAACTGCAGGAACTTCAAACCGGCACTAGGAAACAGACTGAGAAACCAGACTAATAGTTTCTCCTGAAACCCGTTCCCTTTGTGCTAGATGAACGAACGTCTCTCCACATGCTCAGTTCTGAGGGATAAGTGTGTGTGAAAGCCATCCTTCACCTAGCTTGTTGGGAACACAAAGTTTCTCTTCAGTTGCAAAATCCGCTCCATACATATATATGGGGAGGTACAAGCTCCAACTCGGTTTTACAGTGAAAACTGCAGGAACTTCAAACCGGCACTAGGAAACAGACTGAGATACCAGAGTACAAGTTTCACCTGCAACCCGTTCCCTTTGTGCTAGATGAATGAACGTCTCTCCACATGCTCAGTTCTGAGAGATAATTGTGTGTGAAAGCCGTCCTTCACCTAGCTTGTTGGGAACACAAAGTTTCTCTTCAGTTGCAAACTCCACTCCATACATATATATGGGGAGGTACAAGCACCAACTCGGTTTTACAGTGAAAACTGCAGGAACTTCAAACCGGCACTAGGAAACAGACTGAGAAACCAGAGTAAAAGTTTCTCCTGCAAACCGTTCCCTTTGTACTAGATGAACGAACGTCTCTCCACATGCTCAGTTCTGAGAGATAAGTGTGTGTGAAAGCCGTCCTTCACCTAGCTTGTTGGGAACACAAAGTTTCTCTTCAGTTGCAAACTCCACTCCATACATATATATGGGGAGGTACTAGCTCCAACTCGGTTTTACAGTGAAAACTGCAGGAACTTCAAACCGGCACTAGGAAACAGACTGAGAAACCAGAGTAATAGTTTCTCCTGCAAACCGTTCCCTTTGTGCTAGATGAACGAACGTCTCTCCACATGCTCAGTGCTGAGAGATAAGTGTGTGTGAAAGCCGTCCTTCATCTAGCTTGTTGGGAACACAAAGTTACTCTTCAGTTGCAAACTCCACTCCATACATATAAATGGGCAGGTACTAGCTCCAACTCGGTTTTACAGTGAAAACTGCAGGAACTTCAAACCGGAACTAGGAAACAGACTGAGAAACCAGAGTAAAAGTTTCTCCTGCAACCCGTTCCCTTTGTGCTAGATGAACGAAAGTCTCTCCACATGCTCAGTTCAGAAAGATAAGTGTGTGTGAAAGCCGTCCTTCACCTAGGTTTTTGGGAACACAACGTTTCTCTTCAGTTGCAAACTCCACTCCATACATATATATGGGGAGGTACAAGCACCAACTCGGTTTTACAGTGAAAACTGCAGGAACTTCAAACCGGCACTAGGAAACAGACTGAGAAACCAGAGTAAAAGTTTCTCCTGCAAACCGTTCCCTTTGTACTAGATGAACGAACGTCTCTCCACATGCTCAGTTCTGAGAGATAAGTGTGTGTGAAAGCCGTCCTTCACCTAGCTTGTTGGGAACACAAAGTTTCTCTTCAGTTGCAAACTCCACTCCATACATATATATGGGGAGGTACTAGCTCCAACTCGGTTTTACAGTGAAAACTGCAGGAACTTCAAACCGGCACTAGGAAACAGACTGAGAAACCAGAGTAAAATATTCCCCTGCAAACCGTTCCTTTTGTGCTAGATGAACGAACGTCTCTCCACATGCTCAGTTCTGAGAGATAAGTGTGTGTGAAAGCCGTCTTGACCTAGCTTGTAGGGAACACAAAGTTTCTATTCAGTTACAAACTCCACTCCATACATATATATGGGGTGGTACAAGCTCCAACTCGGTTTTACAGTGAAAACTGCAGGAACTTCAAACCGTCACTAGGAAACAGACTGAGAAACCAGAGTAATAGTTTCTCCTGCATCTCGTTCCCTTTGTGCTAGATGAACGAACGTCTCTCCACATGTTCAGTTCTGAGAGATAAGTGTGTGTGAAAGCTGTCATTCACCTAGCTTGTTGGGAACACAAAGTTTCTCTTCAGTTGCAAACTCCACTCCATACATATATATGGGGAGGTACAAGCTCCAACTCGGTTTTACAGTGTAAACTGCAGGAACATCAAACCGGCACTAGGAAACAGACTGAGAAACCAGAGCAAAAGTTTCACCTGCAATCCGTTCCCTTTGTGCCAGATGAACGAACGTCTCGCCACATGCTCAATTCTGAGAGATAAGTGTGTGTTAAAGCCGTCCTTCACATAGCTTGTTGGGAACACAAAGTTTCTCTTCAGTGGCAAACTCCACTCCATACATATATATGGGGAGGTACTAGCTCCAACTCGGTTTTACAGTGAAAACTGCAGGAACTTCAAACCGGCACTAGGAAACAGACTGAGAAACCAGAGTAAAAGTTTCTCCTGCAACCCGTTCCCTTTGTGCTAGATGAACGAACGTCTCTCCACATGCTCAGTTCTGAGAGATAAGTGTGTGTGAAAGCCTTCCTTCACCTAGCTTTTTGGGAACACAAAGTTTCTCTTCAGTTGCAAATTCCACTCCATACATATATATGGGGAGGTACTAGCTCCAACTCGGTTTTACACTGAAAACTGCAGGAACTTCAAACCGGCACTAGGAAACAGACTGAGAAACCAGACTAAAAGTTTCTCCTGCAACCCGTTCCCTTTGTGCTAGATGAACGAACGTCTCTCCACATGCTCAGTTCTGAGAGATAAGTGTGTGTGAATGCCGTCTTCACCTAGCTTGTAGGGAACACAAAGTTTCTCTTCAGTTACAAACTCCACTCCATACATATATAAGGGGAGGTACAAGCTCCAACTCGGTTTTACAGTGAAAACTGCAGGAACTTCAAACCGTCACTAGGAAACAGACTGAGAAACCAGAGTAAAAGTTTCTCCTGCATCTCGTTCCCTTTGTGCTAGATGAACGAACGTCTCTCCACATGCTCAGTTCTGAGAGATAAGTGTGTGTGAAAGCTGTCCTTCACCTAGATTGTTGGGAACACAAAGTTTCTCTTCAGTTGCAAACTCCACTCCATACATATATATGGGGAGGTACAAGCTTCAACTCGGTTTTACAGTGAAAACTGCAGGAACATCAAACCGGCACTAGGAAACAGACTGAGAAACCAGAGCAAAAGTTTCTCCTGCAAACCGTTCCCTTTGTTCCAGATGAACGAACGTCTCGCCACATGCTCAATTCTGAGAGAAAAGTGTGTGTGAAAGCCGTCCTTCACCTAGCTTGTTGGGAACACAAAGTTTCTCTTCAGTTGCAAACTCCACTCCATACATATATAAGGGGAGGTACTAGCTCCAACTCGGTTTTACAGTGAAAACTGCAGGAACTTCAAACCGTCACTAGGAAACAGACTGAGAAACCAGAGTAAAAGTTTCTCCTGCATCCCGTTCCATTTGTGCTAGATGAACGAACGTCTCTCCACATGCTCAGTGCTGAGAGATAAGTGTGTGTGAAAGCCGTCCTTCATCTAGCTTGTTGGGAACACAAAGTTTCTCTTCAGTTGCAAACTCCACTCCATACATATAAATGGGCAGGTACTAGCTCCAACTCGGTTTTACAGTGAAAACTGCAGGAACTTCAAACCGGAACTAGGAAACAGACTGAGAAACCAGAGTAAAAGTTTCTCCTGCAACCCGTTCCCTTTGTGCTAGATGAACGAAAGTCTCTCCACATGCTCAGTTCAGAAAGATAAGTGTGTGTGAAAGCCGTCCTTCACCTAGGTTTTTGGGAACACAACGTTTCTCTTCAGTTGCAAACTCCACTCCATACATATATATGGGGAGGTACTAGCTCCAACTCGGTTTTACAGTGAAAACTGCAGGAACTTCAAACCGGCACTAGGAAACAGACTGAGAAACCAGAGTAAAAGTTTCTCCTGCAACCCGTTCCCTTTGTGCAAGATGAACGAACGTCTCTCCTCATGCTCAGTGCTGTGATATAAGTGTGTGTGAAAGCCGTCCTTCACCTAGCTTGTTGGGAACACAAACTTTCTCTTCAGTTGCAAACTCAACTCCATACATATATATGGGGAGGTACTAGCTCCAACTCGGTTTTACAGTGAAAACTGCAGGAACTTCAAACCGGCACTAGGAAACAGACTGAGAAACCAGAGTAAAATATTCCCCTGCAAACCGTTCCTTTTGTGCTAGATGAACGAACGTCTCTCCACATGCTCAGTGCTGAGAGATAAGTGTGTGTGAAAGCCGACCTTCACCTAGCTTGTTGGGAACAACAAGTTTCTCTTAAGTTGCAAACTCCACTCCATACATATATATGGGGAGGTACTAGCTCCAACTCGGTTTTACAGTGAAAACTGCAGGAACTTCAAACCGGCACTAGGAAACAGACTGAGAAACCAGAGTAAAAGTTTCTCCTGCAACCCGTTCCCTTTGTGCTAGATGAACGATCGTCTCTCCACATGCTCAGTTCTGAGAGATAAGTGTGTGTGAAAGCCGTCTTGACCTAGCTTGTAGGGAACACAAAGTTTCTATTCAGTTACAAACTCCACTCCATACATATATATGGGGTGGTACAAGCTCCAACTCGGTTTTACAGTGAAAACTGCAGGAACTTCAAACCGTCACTAGGAAACAGACTGAGAAACCAGAGTAATAGTTTCTCCTGCATCTCGTTCCCTTTGTGCTAGATGAACGAACGTCTCTCCACATGTTCAGTTCTGAGAGATAAGTGTGTGTGAAAGCTGTCATTCACCTAGCTTGTTGGGAACACAAAGTTTCTCTTCAGTTGCAAACTCCACTCCATACATATATATGGGGAGGTACAAGCTCCAACTCGGTTTTACAGTGTAAACTGCAGGAACATCAAACCGGCACTAGGAAACAGACTGAGAAACCAGAGCAAAAGTTTCTCCTGCAATCCGTTCCCTTTGTGCCAGATGAACGAACGTCTCGCCACATGCTCAATTCTGAGAGATAAGTGTGTGTTAAAGCCGTCCTTCACATAGCTTGTTGGGAAAACAAAGTTTCTCTTCAGTGGCAAACTCCGCTCCATACATATATATGGGGAGGTACTAGCACCAACTCGGTTTTACAGTGAAAACTGCAGGAACTTCAAACCGGCACTAGGAAACAGACTGAGAAACCAGAGTAAAAGTTTCTCCTGCAACCCGTTCCCTTTGTGCTAGATGAACGAACGTCTCTCCACATGCTCAGTTCTGAGAGATAAGTGTGTGTGAAAGCCTTCCTTCACCTAGCTTTTTGGGAACACAAAGTTTCTCTTCAGTTGCAAATTCCACTCCATACATATATATGGGGAGGTACTAGCTCCAACTCGGTTTCACACTGAAAACTGCAGGAACTTCAAACCGGCACTAGGAAACAGACTGAGAAACCAGACTAAAAGTTTCTCCTGCAACCCGTTCCCTTTGTGCTAGATGAACGAACGTCTCTCCACATGCTCAGTTCTGAGAGATAAGTGTGTGTGAATGCCGTCTTCACCTAGCTTGTAGGGAACACAAAGTTTCTCTTCAGTTACAAACTCCACTCCATACATATATAAGGGGAGGTACAAGCTCCAACTCGGTTTTACAGTGAAAACTGCAGGAACTTCAAACCGTCACTAGGAAACAGACTGAGAAACCAGAGTAAAAGTTTCTCCTGCATCTCGTTCCCTTTGTGCTAGATGAACGAACGTCTCTCCACATGCTCAGTTCTGAGAGATAAGTGTGTGTGAAAGCTGTCCTTCACCTAGATTGTTGGGAACACAAAGTTTCTCTTCAGTTGCAAACTCCACTCCATACATATATATGGGGAGGTACAAGCTCCAACTCGGTTTTACAGTGAAAACTGCAGGAACATCAAACCGGCACTAGGAAACAGACTGAGAAACCAGAGCAAAAGTTTCTCCTGCAAACCGTTCCCTTTGTGCCAGATGAACGAACGTCTCGCCACATGCTCAATTCTGAGAGAAAAGTGTGTGTGAAAGCCGTCCTTCACCTAGCTTGTTGGGAACACAAAGTTTCTCTTCAGTTGCAAACTCCACTCCATACATATATAAGGGGAGGTACTAGCTCCAACTCGGTTTTACAGTGAAAACTGCAGGAACTTCAAACCGTCACTAGGAAACAGACTGAGAAACCAGAGTAAAAGTTTCTCCTGCATCCCGTTCCATTTGTGCTAGATGAACGAACGTCTCTCCACATGCTCAGTTCTGAGAGATAAGTGTGTGTGAAAGCTGTCCTTCACCTAGTTTGTTGGGAACACAAAGTTTCTCTTCAGTTGCAAACTCCACTCCATACATATATATGGGGAGGTACTAGCTCCAACTATGTTTTACAGTGAAAACTGCAGGAACATCAAACCGGCACTAGGAAACAGACTGAGAAACCAGAGCAAAAGTTTCTCCTGGAACCCGTTCCCTTTGTGCCAGATGAACGAACGTCTCGCCACATGCTCAATTCTGAGAGATAAGTGTGTGTGAAAGCCGTCCTTCACCTAGCTTGTTGGGAACACAAAGTTTCTCTTCAGTTGCAAACTCCACTCCATACATATATATGGGGTGGTACAAGCTCCAACTCGGTTTTACAGTGAAATCTGCCGGAACTTCAAACCGGCACTAGGAAACAGACTGAGAAACCAGAGTAAAATTTTCTCGTGCAACCCGTTCCCTTTGTGCTAAATGAACGAAGGTCTCTCCACATGCTCAGTGCTGAGAGATAAGTGTGTGTGAAATCCGTCCTTCACCTAGCATGTTGGGAACACAAAGATTCTCTTCAGTTGCAAGCTCCACTCCATACATATATATGGGGAGGTACTAGCTCCAACTCGGTTTTACAGTGAAAACTGCAGGAACTTCAAACCGGCACTAGGAAACAGACTGAGAAACCAGAGTAAAAGTTTCACCTGCAACCCGTTCCCTTTGTGCTAGATGAACGAAAGTCTCTCCACATTCTCAGTTCTGAGAGATAAGTGTGTGTGAAAGCCGTCCTTCACCTAGCTTGTTGGGAACACAAAGTTTCTCTTCAGTTGCAAACTTCACTCAATAAATATATATGGGGAGGTACTAGCTCCAAATCTGTTTTACAGTGAAAACTGCAGGAACTTCAAACCGGCACTAGGAAACAGACTGAGAAACCAGACTAATAGTTTCTCCTGAAAACCGTTCCCTTTGTGCTAGATGAACGAACGTCTCTCCACATGCTCAGTTCTGAGGGATAAGTGTGTGTGAAAGCCATCCTTCACCTAGCTTGTTGGGAACACAAAGTTTCTCTTCAGTTGCAAACTCCGCTCCATACATATATATGGGGAGGTACTAGCTCCAACTCGGTTTTACAGTGAAAACTGCAGGAACTTCAAACCGGCACTAGGAAACAGACTGAGATACCAGAGTACAAGTTTCTCCTGCAACCAGTTCCCTTTGTGCTAGATGAATGAACGTCTCTCCACATGCTCAGTTCTGAGAGATAAGTGTGTGTGAAAGCCTTCCTTCACCTAGCTTGTTGGGAACACAAAGTTTCTCTTCAGTTGCAAACTCCACTCCATACATATATATTGGGAGGTACAAGCACCAACTCGGTTTTACAGTGAAAACTGCAGGAACTTCAAACCGGCACTAGGAAACAGACTGAGAAACCAGAGTAAAAGTTTCTCCTGCAACCCGTTCCCTTTGTGCTAGATGAACGAACGTCTCTCCACATGCTCAGTTCTGAGAGATAAGTGTGTGTGAAAGCCGTCCTTCACCTAGCTTGTTGGGAACACAAAGTTTCTCTTCAGTTGCAAACTCCACTCCATACATATATATGAGGAGGTACTAGCTCCAACTCGGTTTTACAGTGAAAACTGCAGGAACTTCAAACCGGCACTAGGAAACAGACTGAGAAACCAGAGTAAAAGTTTCTCCTGCAAACCGTTCCCTTTGTGCTAGATGAACGAACGTCTCTCCACATGCTCAGTGCTGAGAGATAAGTGTGTGTGAAAGCCGTCCTTCATCTAGCTTGTTGGGAACACAATGTTTCTCTTCAGTTGCAAACTCCACTCCATACATATAAATGGGCAGGTACTAGCTCCAACTCGGTTTTACAGTGAAAACTGCAGGAACTTCAAACCGGCACTAGGAAACAGACTGAGAAACCAGAGTAAAATTTCTCCTGCAACCCGTTCCCTTTGTGCTAGATGAACGAAAGTCTCTCCACATGCTCAGTTCAGAGAAATAAGTGTGTGTGAAAGCCGTCCTTCACCTAGGTTTTTGGGAACACAAAGTTTCTCTTCAGTTGCAAACTCCAATCCATACATATATATGGGGAGGTACTAGCTCCAACTCGGTTTTACAGTGAAAACTGCAGGAACTTCAAACCGGCACTAGGAAACAGACTGAGAAACCAGAGTAAAAGTTTCTCCTGCAACCCGTTCCCTTTGTGCCAGATGAACGAACGTCTCTCCTCATGCTCAGTGCTGTGATATAAGTGTGTGTGAAAGCCGTCCTTCACCTAACTTGTTGGGAACACAAACTTTCTCTTCAGTTGCAAACTCAACTCCATACATATATATGGGGAGGTACTAGCTCCAACTCGGTTTTACAGTGAAAACTGCAGGAACTTCAAACCGGCACTAGGAAACAGACTGAGAAATCAGAGTAAAATTTTCTCCTGCAAACCGTTCCTTTTGTGCTAGATGAACGAACGTCTCTCCACATGCTCAGTGCTGAGAGATAAGTGTGTGTGAAAGCCGTCCTTCACCTAGCTTGTTGGGAACACATAGTTTCTCTGAAGTTGCAAACTCCACTCCATACATATATATGGGTAGGTACTAGCTCCAACTCGGTTTTACAGTGAAAACTGCAGGATCTTCAAACCGGCACTAGGAAACAGACTGAGAAACCAGAGTACAAGTTTCTCCTGCAACCCGTTCCCTTTGTGCTAGATGAACGAACGTCTCTCCACATGCTCAGTGCTGAGAGATTAATGTGTGTTAAAGCCGTCCTTCACCTAGCTTGTTGGGAACACAAAGTTTCTCTTCAGTTGCAAACTCCACTCCATACATATAAATGGGCTGGTACTAGCTCCAACTCGGTTTTACAGTGAAAACTGCAGGAATTTCAAACCGGCACTTGGAAACAGACTGAGAAACCAGAGTAAAAGTTTCTCCTGCAACCCGTTCCCTTTGTGCTAGATGAACGAAAGTCTCTCCACATGCTCAGTTCTGAGAGATAAGTGTGTGTGAAAGCCGTCCTTCACCTAGCTTGTTGGGAACACAATGTTTCTCTTCAGTTGCAAACTCCAATCCATACATATATATGGGGAGGTACTAGCTCCAACTCGGTTTTACAGTGTAAACTGCATGAACTTCAAACCGGCACTAGGAAACAGACTGAGAAACCAGAGTAAAAGTTTCTCCTGCAACCCGTTCCCTTTGTGCTAGATGAACGAACGTCTCTCCACATTCTCAGTACTGAGAGATAAGTGTGTGTGAAAGCCGTCCTACAACTAGCTTGTTGGGAACACAAAGTTTCTCTTCAGTTGCAAACTCCACTCGATAAATATATATGGGGAGGTACTATCTCCAACTCTGTTTTACAGTGAAAACTGCAGGAACTTCAAACCGGCACTAGGAAACAGACTGAGAACCAGAGTAAAATTTTCCCCTGAAACCCGTTCACTTTGTGCTAGATGAACGAACGTCTCTCCACATGCTCAGTGCTGAGAGATAATTGTGTGTGAAAGCCATCCTTCACCTAGCTTGTTGGGAACACAAAGTTTCTCTTCAGTTGCAAACTCCACTCCATACATATATATGGGGAGGTACTAGCTCCAACTCGGTTTTACAGTGAAAATTGCAGGAACTTCAAACCGGCACTAGGAAACAGACTGAGAAACCAGAGTAAAAGTTTCTCCTGCAAACCGTTCCCTTTGTGCTAGATGAACGAACGTCTCTCCACATGCTCAGTTCTGAGAGATAAGTGTGTGTGAAAGCCGTCCTTCAACAAGCTTGTTGGGAACACAAAGTTTCTCTTCAGTTGCAAACTCCACACCATACATATATATGGGGAGGTATTAGCTCCAACTCGGTTTTACAGTGAAAACTGCAGGAAATTCAAACCGGCACTAGGAAACAGACTGAGAAACCAGAGTAAAAGTTTCTCCTGCAAACCGTTCCTTTTGTGCTAGATGAACGAACGTCTCTCCACATGCTCAGTTCTGAGAGATATGTGTGTGTGAAAGCCGTCCTTCACCTAGCTTGTTGGGAACACAAAGTTTCTCTTCAGTTGCAAACTCCACTCCATACATATATATGGGGAGGTACTAGCTCCAACTCGGTTTTACTGTGAAAACTGCAGGAACTTCAAACCGGCACTAGGAAACAGACTGAGAAACCAGAGTAAAAGTTTTTCCTGCAACCCGTTCCCTTTGTGCTAGATGAACGAACGTCTCTCCACATGCTCAGTTCTTAGAAATAAGTGTGTGTGAAAGCCGTCCTTCACCTAGCTTGTTGGGAACACAAAGATTCTCTTCAGTTGCAATCTCCACTCCATACATATATATGGGGAGGTACTAGCTCCAACTCGGTTTTACAGTGAAAACTGCAGGAACTTCAAACCGGCACTAGGAAACAGACTGAGAAACCAGAGTAAAAGTTTCTCCTGCAACCCGTTCCCTTTGTGCTAGATGAACGAACGTCTCTCCACATTCTCAGTACTGAGAGATAAGTGTGTGTGAAAGCCGTCCTTCAACTAGCTTGTTGGGAACACAAAGTTTCTCTTCAGTTGCAAACTCCACTCGATAAATATATATGGGGAGGTACTAGCTCCAACTCTGTTTTACAGTGAAAACTGTAGGAACTTCAAACCGGCACTAGGAAACAAACTGGGAACCAGAGTAAAAGTTTCCCCTGAAACCCGTTCACTTTGTGCTAGATGAACGAACGTCTCTCCACATGCTCATTGCTGAGAGATAAGTGTGTGTGAAAGCCATCCTTCACCTAGCTTGTTGGGAACACAAAGTTTCTCTTCATTTGCAAACACCACTCCATACATATATATGGGGAGGTACTAGCTCCAACTCGGTTTTACAGTGAAAATTGCAGGAACTTCAAACCGGCACTAGGAAACAGACTGAGAAACCAGAGTAAAAGTTTCTCCTGCAAACCGTTCCCTTTGTGCTAGATGAACGAACGTCTCTCCACATGCTCAGTTCTGAGAGATAAGTGTGTGTGAAAGCCGTCCTTCAACAAGCTTGTTGGGAACACAAAGTTTCTCTTCAGTTGCAAACTCCACTCCATACATATATATGGGGAGGTACTAGCTCCAACTCGGTTTTACAGTGAAAACTGCAGGAACTTCAAGCCGGCACTAGGAAACAGACTGAGAAACCAGAGTAAAAGTTTCTCCTGCAACCCGTTCCCTTTGTTCTAGATGAACGAACGTCTCTCCACATGCTCAGTTCTGAGAGATAAGTGTGTGTGAAAGCCGTCCTTCACCTAGATTGTTGGGAACACAAAGTTTCTCTTCAGTTGCAAACTCCACACCATACATATATATGGGGAGGTATTAGCTCCAACTCGGTTTTATAGTGAAAACTGCAGGAAATTCAAACCGGCACTAGGAAACAGACTGAGAAACCAGAGTAAAAGTTTCTCCTGCAAACCGTTCCTTTTGTGCTAGATGAATGAACGTCTCTCCACATGCTCAGTTCTGAGAGATATGTGTGTGTGAAAGCCGTCCTTCACCTAGCTTGTTGGGAACACAAAGTTTCTCTTCAGTTGCAAACTCCACTCCATACATATATATGGGGAGGTACTAGCTCCAACTCGGTTTTACTGTGAAAACTGCAGGAACTTCAAACCGGCACTAGGAAACAGACTGAGAAACCAGAGTAAAAGTTTTTCCTGCAACCCGTTCCCTTTGTGCTAGATGAACGAACGTCTCTCCACATGCTCAGTTCTGAGAGATAAGTGTGTGTGAAAGCCGTCCTTCACCTAGCTTGTTGGGAACACAAAGATTCTCTTCAGTTGCAATCTCCACTCCATACATATATATGGGGAGGTACTAGCTCCAACTCGGTTTTACAGTGAAAACTGCAGGAACTTCAAACCGGCACTAGGAAACAGACTGAGAAACCAGAGTAAAAGTTTCTCCTGCAACCCGTTCCCTTTGTGCTAGATGAACGAACGTCTCTCCACATTCTCAGTACTGAGAGATAAGTGTGTGTGAAAGCCGTCCTTCAACTAGCTTGTTGGGAACACAAAGTTTCTCTTCAGTTGCAAACTCCACTCCATAAATATATATGGGGAGGTACTAGCTCCAACTCTATTTTACAGTGAAAACTGTAGGAACTTCAAACCGGCACTAGGAAACAAACTGGGAACCAGAGTAAAAGTTTCCCCTGAAACCCGTTCACTTTGTGCTAGATGAACGAACGTCTCTCCACATGCTCATTGCTGAGAGATAAGTGTGTGTGAAAGCCATCCTTCACCTAGCTTGTTGGGAACACAAAGTTTCTCTTCATTTGCAAACACCACTCCATACATATATATGGGGAGGTACTAGCTCCAACTCGGTTTTACAGTGAAAATTGCAGGAACTTCAAACCGGCACTAGGAAACAGACTGAGAAACCAGAGTAAAAGTTTCTCCTGCAAACCGTTCCCTTTGTGCTAGATGAACGAACGTCTTTCCACATGCTCAGTTCTGAGAGATAAGTGTGTGTGAAAGCCGTCTTCACCAAGCTTGTTGGGAACTCAAAGTTTCTCTTCAGTTACAAACTCCACTCCATACATATATAAGGGGAGGTACTAGCTCCAACTAGGTTTTACAGTGAAAACTGCAGGAACTTCTAACCGTCACTAGGAAACAGACTGAGAAACCAGAGTAAAAGTTTCTCCTGCATCCCGTTCCCTTTGTGCTAGATGAACGAACGTCTCTCCACATGCTCAGTTCTGAGAGATAACTGTGTGTGAAAGCTGTCCTTCACCTAGCTTGTTGGGAACACAAAGTTTCTCTTCAGTTGCAAACTCCACTCCATACATATATATGGGGAGGTACAAGCTCCAACTCGGTTTTACAGTGAAACCTGCAGGAACATCAAACCGGCACTAGGAAACAGACTGAGAAACCAGAACAAAAGTTTCCCCTGAAACCGTTTCCCTTTGTGCCAGATGAACGAACGTCTCGCCACATGCTCAATTCTGAGAGATAAGTGTGTGTGAAAGCCGTCCTTCACCTAGCTTGTTGGGAACACAAAGTTTCTCTTCAGTTGCAAACTCCACTCCATACATATATATGGGGAGGTACTAGCTCGAACTCGGTTTTACAGTGAAAACTGCAGGAACTTCAAACCGGCACTAGGAAACAGACTGAGAAACCAGAGTAAAAGTTTCCCCTGCAAACCGTTCCCTTTGTGCTAGATGAACGAACGTCTCTCCAAATGCTCAGTTCTGAGAGATAAGTGTGTGTGAAAACCGTCCTTCAACAATCTTGTTGGGAACACAAAGATTCTCTTCAGTTGCAAACTCCACTCCATACATATATATGGGGAGGTACTAGCTCCAACTCGGTTTTACAGTGAAAACTGCAGGAACTTCAAGCCGGCACTAGGAAACAGACTGAGAAACCAGAGTAAAATTTTCTCCTGCAACCCGCTCCCTTTGTGCTAGATGAACGAACGTCAATCCACATGCTCTGGTCTGAGAGATAAGTGTGTGTGAAAGCCGTACTTCACCTAGCTTGTTGGGAACACAAAGTTTCTCTTCAGTTGCAAACTCCACTCCATACATATATATGGGGAGGTACTAGCTCCAACTCGGTTTTACAGTGAAAACTGCAGGAACTTCAAACCGGCACTAGGAAACAGACTGAGAAACCAGAGTAAAAATTTCTCCTGCAACCCGTTCCTTTTGTGCTAGTTGAACGAACGTCTCTCCACATGCTCAGTTCTGAGAGATAAGTGTGTGTGAAAGCCGTCCTTCACCTAGCTTGTTGGGAACACAAAGTTTCTCTTCAGTTGCAAATTCCAATCCATATATGTATATGGGTAGGTACTAGCTCCAACATGGTTTTACAGTGAAAACTGCAGGAACTTCAAACCGGCACTAGGAAACAGACTGAGAAACAAGAGTAAAAGTTTCTCCTGCAACCCGTTCCCTTTGTGCTAGATGAACGAACGTCTCTCCACATGCTCAGCTCTGAGAGATAAGTGTGTGTGAAAGCCGTCCTTCACCTAGCTTGTTGTTAACACAAAGTTTCTCTACTGTTGCAAACACCATACCCTACATATATATGGGGAGGTACTAGCTCCAACTCGGTTTTACAGTGAAAACTTCAGGAACTTCAAACCATCACTAGGAAACAGACTGAGAAACCAGAGTAAAAGTTTCTCCTGCAACCCGTTCCCTTTGTGCTAGATGAACGAACGTCTCTCCACATGCTCAGTGCTGAGAGATAAGTGTTTGTGAAAGCCGTCCTTCACCTAGCTTGTTGGGAACGCAAAGTTTCTCTTCAGTTGCAAACTCCACTCCATATATATATATGGGGAGGTACTAGCTCCAACTCGGTTTTACAGTGAAAACTGCAGGAACTTCAAACCGGCACTAGGAAACAGACTGAGAAACCAGAGTAAATGTATCTCCTGCAACCCGATCCCTTTGTGCTAGATGAACGAACGTCTCTCCACATGCTCAGTTCTGAGAGATTAGTGTGGGTGAAAGCCGTCCTTCACCTAGCTTGTTGGGAACACAAAGTTTCTTTTCAGTTGCAAACTCCACTCCATACATATATATGGGGAGGTACTAGCTCCAACTCGGTTTTACAGTGAAAACTGCAGGAACTTTAAACCGGCACTAGGAAACACACTGAGAAACCAGAGTAAAAGTTTCTCCTGCAACCCATTCCCTTTGTGCTAGATGAATGAACGTCTCTCCACATGCTCAGTTCTGAGGGATAAGTGTGTGTGAAAGCCGTCCTTCACCTAGCTTGTTGGGAACACAAAGATTCTCTTAAGTTGCAAATTCCAATCCATACATATATATGGGTAGGTACTAGCTCCAAATCGGTTTTACAGTGGAAACTGCAGGAACTTCAAACCGGCACTAGGAAACAGAATGAGAATCCAGAGTAAAAGTTTCTCCTGCAACCCGTTCCCTTTGTGCTAGATGAACGAACGTCTCTCCACATGCTCAGTTCTGAGAGATAAGTGTGTGTGAAAGCCGTCCTTCACCTAGCTTGTTGGGAACACAAAGTTTCTCTTCAGTTGCAAACTCCATTCCATACATATATATGGGAAGGTAATAGCTCCAACTCGGTTTTACAGTGAAAACTGCAGGAACTTCAAACCGGCACTAGGAAACAGACTGAGAAACAAGAGTAAAAGTTTCTCCTGCAACCCGTTCCCTTTGTGCTAGATGAACGAACGTCTCTCCACATGCTCAGCTCTGAGAGATAAGTGTGTGTGAAAGCCGTCCTTCACCTAGCTTGTTGTTAACACAAAGTTTCTCTACAGTTGCAAACACCATACCCTACATATATATGGGGAGGTACTAGCTCCAACTCGGTTTTACAGTGAAAACTTCAGGAACTTCAAACCATCACTAGGAAACAGACTGAGAAACCAGAGTAAAAGTTTCTCCTGCAACCCGTTCCCTTTGTGCTAGATGAACGAACGTCTCTCCACATGCTCAGTGCTGAGAGATAAGTGTTTGTGAAAGCCGTCCTTCACCTAGCTTGTTGGGAACGCAAAGTTTCTCTTCAGTTGCAAACTCCACTCCATATATATATATGGGGAGGTACTAGCTCCAACTCGGTTTTACAGTGAAAACTGCAGGAACTTCAAACCGGCACTAGGAAACAGACTGAGAAACCAGAGTAAATGTATCTCCTGCAACCCGATCCCTTTGTGCTAGATGAACGAACGTCTCTCCACATGCTCAGTTCTGAGAGATTAGTGTGGGTGAAAGCCGTCCTTCACCTAGCTTGTTGGGAACACAAAGTTTCTTTTCAGTTGCAAACTCCACTCCATACATATATATGGGGAGGTACTAGCTCCAACTCGGTTTTACAGTGAAAACTGCAGGAACTTTAAACCGGCACTAGGAAACACACTGAGAAACCAGAGTAAAAGTTTCTCCTGCAACCCATTCCCTTTGTGCTAGATGAATGAACGTCTCTCCACATGCTCAGTTCTGAGGGATAAGTGTGTGTGAAAGCCGTCCTTCACCTAGCTTGTTGGGAACACAAAGATTCTCTTAAGTTGCAAATTCCAATCCATACATATATATGGGTAGGTACTAGCTCCAAATCGGTTTTACAGTGGAAACTGCAGGAACTTCAAACCGGCACTAGGAAACAGAATGAGAATCCAGAGTAAAAGTTTCTCCTGCAACCCGTTCCCTTTGTGCTAGATGAACGAACGTCTCTCCACATGCTCAGTTCTGAGAGATAAGTGTGTGTGAAAGCCGTCCTTCACCTAGCTTGTTGGGAACACAAAGTTTCTCTTCAGTTGCAAACTCCATTCCATACATATATATGGGAAGGTAATAGCTCCAACTCGGTTTTACAGTGAAAACTGCAGGAACTTCAAACCGGCACTAGGAAACAGACTGAGAAACCAGAGTAAAAGTTTCCCCTGCAAACCGTTCCCGTTGTGCTAGATGAACGAACGTCTCTCCACATGCTCAGTTCTGACAGATAATTGTGTGTGACAGCCGTCCTTCACCTAGCTTGTTGAGAACACAAAGTTTCTCTTCAGTTCCCAACTCCACTCCATACATATATATGGAGAGGTACAAGCTCGAACTCGGTTTTACAGTGAAAACTGCAGGAACTTCAAACCGGCACTAGGAAACAGACTGAGAAACCAGAGTAAAAGTTTCTCCTGCAAACCGTTCCCTTTGTGCTAGATGAACGAACGTCTCTCCACATGCTCAGTTCTGACAGATAAGTGTGAGTGAAAGCCGTCCTTCACCTAGCTTGTTGGGAACACAAAGTTTCTCTTCAGATGCAAACTCCATTCCATACATGTATATGGGGAGGTACTAGCTCCAACTCGGTGTTACAGTGAAAACTGCAGCAACTTCAAACCGGCACTAGGAAACAGACTGAGAAACCAGAGTAAAATTTCTCCTGCAACCCGTTCCCTTTGTGCTAGATGAACGAACGTCTCTCCACATGCTCAGTTCTGAGAGATAAGTGTGTGTGAAAGCCGTCCTTCACCTAGCTTGTTGGGAACACTAAGTTTCTCTTCAGTAGCAAACTCCACTCCATACATATATATGGGGAGGTACTAGCTCCAACTCGGTTTTACAGTGAAAACTGCAGGAACTTCAAACCGGCACTAGGAAACAGACTGAGAAACCAGAGGAAAAATTTCTCCTGCAACCCGTTCCCTTTGTGCTAGATGAACGAACGTCTCTCCACATGCTCAGTTCTGAGAGATATGTGTGTGTGAAAGCCGTCCTTCACCTAGCTTGTTGGGAACACAAAGTTTCTCTTCAGTTGCAAACTCCACTCCATACATATATATATGGGGGGGTACTAGCTCCAACTCGGTTTTACAGTGAAAACTGCAGGAACTTCAAACCGGCACTAGGAAACAGACTGAGAAACCAGAGTAAAAGTTTCTCCTGCAACCCGATCCCTTTGTGCTAGATGAACGAACGTCTCTCCACATGCTCAGTTCTGAGAGATAAGTGTGTGTGAAAGCCGTCCTTCACCTAGCTTGTTGGGAACACAAAGTTTCTCTTCAGTTGCAAACTCCATTCCATACATGTATATGGGGAGGTACTAGCTCCAACTCGGTGTTACAGTGAAAACTGCAGCAACTTCAAACCGGCACTAGGAAACAGACTGAGAAACCAGACTAATAGTTTCTCCTGAAACCCGTTCCCTTTGTGCTTGTTGAACGAACGTCTCTCCACATGCTCCGTTCTGAGAGATAAGTGTGTGTGAAAGCCGTCCTTCACCTAGCTTGTTGGGAACACTAAGTTTCTCTTCAGTTGCAAACTCCACTCCATACATATATATGGGGAGGTACTAGCTCCAACTCGGTTTTACAGTGAAAACTGCAGGAACATCAAACCGGCACAAGGAAACAAACTGAGAAACCAGAGTAAAAGTTTCTCCTGCAACCCGTTCACTTTGTGCTAGATGAACGAACGTCTCTCAACATGCTCAGTGCTGAGAGATAAGTGTGTGTGAAAGCCGTTCTTCACCTAGCTTGTTGGGAACACAAAGTTTCTCTTCAGTTGCAAACTCCACTCCATACATATATATATGGGGAGGTACTAGCTCCAACTCGGTTTTACAGTGAAAACTGCAGGAAATTCAAACCGGCACTAGGAAACAGACTGAGAAACCAGAGTAAAATTTCTCCTGCAACCCGTTCCCTTTGTGCTAGATGAACGAACGTCTCTCCACATGCTCAGTTCTGAGAGATAAGTGTGTGTGAAAGCCGTCCTTCACCTAGCTTGTTGGGAACACAAAGTTTCTCTTCAGTTGCAAACTCCATTCCATACATATATATGGGAAGGTAATAGCTCCAACTCGGTTTTACAGTGAAAACTGCAGGAACTTCAAACCGGCACTAGGAAACAGACTGAGAAACCAGAGTAAAAGTTTCCCCTGCAAACCGTTCCCGTTGTGCTAGATGAACGAACGTCTCTCCACATGCTCAGTTCTGACAGATAATTGTGTGTGACAGCCGTCCTTCACCTAGCTTGTTGAGAACACAAAGTTTCTCTTCAGTTCCCAACTCCACTCCATACATATATATGGAGAGGTACAAGCTCGAACTCGGTTTCACAGTGAAAACTGCAGGAACTTCAAACCGGCACTAGGAAACAGACTGAGAAACCAGAGTAAAAGTTTCTCCTGCAAACCGTTCCCTTTGTGCTAGATGAACGAACGTCTCTCCACATGCTCAGTTCTGACAGATAAGTGTGAGTGAAAGCCGTCCTTCACCTAGCTTGTTGGGAACACAAAGTTTCTCTTCAGTTGCAAACTCCATTCCATACATGTATATGGGGAGGTAGTAGCTCCAACTCGGTGTTACAGTGAAAACTGCAGCAACTTCAAACCGGCACTAGGAAACAGACTGAGAAACCAGAGTAAAATTTCTCCTGCAACCCGTTCCCTTTGTGCTAGATGAACGAACGTCTCTCCACATGCTCAGTTCTGAGAGATAAGTGTGTGTGAAAGCCGTCCTTCACCTAGCTTGTTGGGAACACTAAGTTTCTCTTCAGTAGCAAACTCCACTCCATACATATATATGGGGAGGTACTAGCTCCAACTCGGTTTTACAGTGAAAACTGCAGGAACTTCAAACCGGCACTAGGAAACAGACTGAGAAACCAGAGTAAAAGTTTCTCCTGCAACCCGTTCACTTTGTGCTAGATGAACGAACGTCTCTCAACATGCTCAGTGCTGAGAGATAAGTGTGTGTGAAAGCCGTCCTTCACCTAGCTTGTTGGGAACACAAAGTTTCTCTTCAGTTGCAAACTCCACTCCATACATATATATATGGGAAGGTACTAGCTCCAACTCGGTTTTACAGTGAAAACTGCAGGAACTTCAAACCGGCACTAGGAAACAGACTGAGAAACCAGAGTAAAAGTTTCTCCTGCAAACCGATCTCTTTGTGCTAGATGAACGAACGTCTCTCCACATTCTCAGTTGTGAGAGATAAGTGTGTGTGAAAGCCGTCCTTCACCTAGCTTGTTGGGAACACAAAGTTTCTCTTCAGTTGCAAACTCCATTCCATATATGTATATGTCGAGGTACTAGCTCCAACTCGGTTTTACAGTGAAAACTGCAGCAACTTCAAACCGGCACTAGGAAACAGACTGAGAAACCAGAGTAAAATTTCTCCTGCAACCCGTTCCCTTTGTGCTAGATGAACGAACGTCTCTCCACATGCTCAGTTCTGAGAGATAAGTGTGTGTGAAAGCCGTCCTTCACCTAGCTTGTTGGGAACACAAAGTTTCTCTTCAGTTGCAAACTCCATTCCATACATATATATGGGAAGGTAATAGCTCCAACTCGGTTTTACAGTGAAAACTGCAGGAAATTCAAACCGGCACTAGGAAACAGACTGAGAAACCACAGTAAAAGTTTCCCCTGCAAACAGTTCCCGTTGTGCTAGATGAACGAACGTCTCTCCACATGCTCAGTTCTAACAGATAAGTGTGTGTGAAAGCCGTCCTTCACCTAGCTTGTTGAGAACACAAAGTTTCTCTTCAGTTCCCAACTCCACTCCATACATATATATGGAGAGGTACAAGCTCGAACTCGGTTTTACAGTGAAAACTGCAGGAACTTCAAACCGGCACTAGGAAACAGACTGAGAAACCAGAGTAAAAGTTTCTCATGCAACCCGTTCCCTTTGTGCTAGATGAACGAACGTCTCTCCACATGCTCAGTTCTGAGAGATAAGTGTGTGTGAAAGCCGTCCTTCACCTTGCTTGTTGGGAACACAAAGTTTCTCTTCAGTTGCAAACTCCACTCCATACATATATATTGGGAGGTATTAGCTCCAACTCGGTTTTACAGTGAAAACTGCAGGAACTTCAAACCGGCACTAGGAAACAGACTGAGAAACCAGAGTAAAAGTTTCTCATGCAACCCGTTCCCTTTGTGCTAGATGAACGAACGTCTCTCAACATGCTCAGTTCTGAGAGATAAGTGTTTGTGAAAGCTGTCCTTCACCTAGCTTGTTGGGAACACAAAAATTTTATCTTCAGTTGCAAACTCCACTCCATACATATATATGGGGAGGTACTACTTCCAACTCGGTTTTACAGTGAAAACTGCAGGAACTTCAAACCGGCACTAGGAAACAGACTGAGAAAGCAGAAATAAGTTTCTCCTGCAACCCGTTCCCTTTGTGCTAGATGGACGAACGTCTCTCCTCATGCTCAGTTCTGACAGATAAGTGTGAGTGAAAGCCGTCCTTCACCTAGCTTGTTGGGAACACAAAGTTTCTCTTCAGTTCCCAACTCCACTCCGTACATATATATGGGGAGGTACTAGCTCCAACACTGTTTTACAGTGAAAACTGCAGGAACTTCAAACCGGCACTAGGAAACAGACTGAGAAACCAGAGCAAAAGTTTCTCCTGCAACCCGTTCCCTTTGTGCTAGATGAATGAAAGTCTCTCCACATGCTCAGTTCTGAGAGTTAAGTGTGTGTGAAAGCCGTCCTTCACCTAGCTTGTTGGGAACACTAAGTTTCTCTTCAGTAGCAAACTCCACTCCATACATATATATGGGGAGGTACTAGCTCCAACTCGGTTTTACAGTGAAAACTGCAGGAACTTCAAACCGGCACTAGGAAACAGACTGAGAAACCAGAGTAAAAGTTTCTCCTGCAACCCGTTCACTTTGTGCTAGATGAACGAACGTCTCTCAACATGCTCAGTGCTGAGAGATAAGTGTGTGTGAAAGCCGTCCTTCACCTAGCTTGTTGGGAACACAAAGTTTCTCTTCAGTTGCAAACTCCACTCCATATATATATATATGGGGAGGTACTAGCTCCAACTCGGTTTTACAGTGAAAACTGCAGGAACTTCAAACCGGCACTAGGAAACAGACTGAGAAACCAGAGTAAAAGTTTCTCCTGCAAACCGATCTCTTTGTGCTAGATGAACAAACGTCTCTCCACATTCTCACTTGTGAGAGATAAGTGTGTGTGAAAGCCGTCCTTCACCTAGCTTGTTGGGAACACAAAGTTTCTCTTCAGTTGCAAACTCCATTCCATATATGTATATGGGGAGGTACTAGCTCCAACTCGGTTTTACAGTGAAAACTGCAGCAACTTCAAACCGGCACTAGGAAACAGACTGAGAAACCAGAGTAAAATTTCTCCTGCAACCCGTTCCCTTTGTGCTAGATGAACGAACGTCTCTCCACATGCTCAGTTCTGAGAGATAAGTGTGTGTGAAAGCCGTCCTTCACCTAGCTTGTTGGGAACACAAAGTTTCTCTTCAGTTGCAAACTCCATTCCATACATATATATGGGAAGGTAATAGCTCCAACTCGGTTTTACAGTGAAAACTGCAGGAACTTCAAACCGGCACTAGGAAACAGACTGAGAAACCACAGTAAAAGCTTCCCCTGCAAACCGTTCCCGTTGTGCTAGATGAACGAACGTCTCTCCACATGCTCAGTTCTGACAGATAAGTGTGTGTGAAAGCCGTCCTTCACCTAGCTTGTTGAGAACACAAAGTTTCTCTTCAGTTCCCAACTCCACTCCATACATATATATGGAGAGGTACAAGCTCGAACTCGGTTTTACAGTGAAAACTGCAGGAACTTCAAACCGGCACTAGGAAACAGACTGAGAAACCAGAGTAAAAGTTTCTCATGCAACCCGTTCCCTTTGTGCTAGATGAACGAACGTCTCTCCACATGCTCAGTTCTGAGAGATAAGTGTGTGTGAAAGCCGTCCTTCACCTTGCTTGTTGGGAACACAAAGTTTCTCTTCAGTTGCAAACTCCACTCCATACATATATATTGGGAGGTATTAGCTCCAACTCGGTTTTACAGTGAAAACTGCAGGAACTTCAAACCGGCACTAGGAAACAGACTGAGAAACCAGAGTAAAAGTTTCTCCTGCAACCCGTTCCCTTTGTGCTAGATGAACGAACGTCTCTCAACATGCTCAGTTCTGAGAGATAAGTGTGTGTGAAAGCTGTCCTTCACCTAGCTTGTTGGGAACACAAAAATTTTATCTTCAGTTGCAAACTCCACTCCATACATATATATGGGGAGGTACTACTTCCAACTCGGTTTTACAGTGAAAACTGCAGGAACTTCAAACCGGCACTAGGAAACAGACTGAGAAAGCAGAAATAAGTTTCTCCTGCAACCCGTTCCATTTGTGCTAGATGGACGAACGTCTCTCCACATGCTCAGTTCTGACAGATAAGTGTGAGTGAAAGCCGTCCTTCACCTAGCTTGTTGGGAACACAAAGTTTCTCTTCAGTTCCCAACTCCACTCCGTACATATATATGGGGAGGTACTAGCTCCAACTCTGTTTTACAGTGAAAACTGCAGGAACTTCAAACCGGCACTAGGAAACAGACTGAGAAACCAGAGCAAAAGTTTCTCCTGCAACCCGTTCCCTTTGTGCTAGATGAATGAACGTCTCTCCACATGCTCAGTTCTGACAGATAAGTGTGTGTGAATGCCGTCCTTCACCTAGCTTGTTGGGAACACAAAGTTTCTCTTCAGTTGCAAACTCCTTTCCATACATATATATGGGGAGGTACTAGCTCCAACTCGGTTTTACAGTGAAAACTGCAGGAAATTCCAACCGGCACTAGGAAACAGACTGAGAAACCAGAGTAAATATTTCTCCTGCAACCCTTTCCCTTTGTGCTAGATGAACGAACGTCTCTCCACATGCTCAGTTCTGAGAGATAAGTGTGTGAGAAAGCCGTCCTTCAACTAGCTTGTTGGGATCACAAAGATTCTCTTCAGTTGCAAACTCTACTCCATACATATATATGGGTAGGTAC
This sequence comes from Camelus bactrianus, assembly GCF_048773025.1. NCBI lineage: Eukaryota > Metazoa > Chordata > Mammalia > Artiodactyla > Camelidae > Camelus > Camelus bactrianus. The sequence continues at coordinate 5,749,780 of NC_133566.1, forward strand.
TAGCTCCAACTCGGTTTTACTGTGAAAACTGCAGGAACTTCAAACCGGCACTAGGAAACAGACTGAGAAACCAGAGTAAAAGTTTCTTATGCAACCCGTTCCCTTTGTGCTAGATGAACGAACGTCTCTCCACATGCTCAGTTCTGAGGGATAAGTGTGTGTGAAAGCCGTCCTTCAACTAGCTTGTTGGGAACACAAAGTTTCTCTTCAGTTGCAAACTCCACTCCATACATATATATGGGGAGGTACTAGCTCCAACTCGGTTTTACAGTGAAAACTGCAGGAACTTCAAACCGGCACTAGGAAACAGACTGAGAAACCAGAGTAAAAGTTTCCCCTGCAACCCGTTCCCTTTGTGCTAGATGAACGAACGTCTCTCCACATGCTCAGTGCTGAGAGATAAGTGTGTGTGAAAGCCGTTCTTCACCTATCTTGTTGGTAACACAAAGTTTCTCTTCAGTTGCAAACTCCACTCCATACATATATATGGGGAGGTACTAGCTCCAACTCGGTTTTACAGTGAAAACTGCAGGAACTTCAAACCGGCACTGGGAAACAGACTGAGAAACCAGAGTAAAAGTTTCTCCTGCAACCCGTTCCCTTTGTGCTAGATGAACGAACGTCTCTCCACATGCTCAGTTCTGAGAGATAAGTGTGTGTGAAAGCCGTCCTTCACCTAGCTTGTTGGGAACACAAAGTTTCTCTTCAGTAGCAAACTCCACTCCATACATATACATGGGGAGGTACTAGCTCCAACTCGGTTTTACAGTGAAACCTGCAGGAACTTCAAACCGGCACTAGGAAACAGACTGAGAAACCAGAGTAAAAGTTTCCCCTGCAACCCGTTCCCTTTGTGCTAGATGAACGAACGTCTCTCCACATGCTCAGTTCTGAGAGATAAGTGTGTGTGAAAGCCGTCCTTCACCTAGCTTGTTGGGAACACAAAGTTTCTCTTCAGTTGCAAACTCCACTCCATACATATATATGGGGAGGTACTAGTTCCAACTCGGTTTTACAGTGAAAACTGCAGGAACTTCAAACCGGCACTAGGAAACAGACTGAGAAACCAGAGTAAAAGTTTCCCCTGCAACCCGTTCCCTTTGTGCTAGATGAACGAACGTCTCTCCACATGCTCAGTGCTGAGAGATATGTGTGTGTGAAAGCCGTTCTTCACCTATCTTGTTGGTAACACAAAGTTTCTCTTCAGTTGCAAACTCCACTCCATACATATATATGGGGAGGTACTAGCTCCAACTCGGTTTTACAGTGAAAACTGCAGGAACTTCAAACCGGCACTAGGAAACAGACTGAGAAACCAGAGTAAAAGTTTCTCCTGCAACCCGTTCCCTTTGTGCTAGATGAACGAACGTCTCTCCACATGCTCAGTTCTGAGAGATAAGTGTGTGTGAAAGCCGTCCTTCACCTAGCTTGTTGGGAACACTAAGTTTCTCTTCAGTTGCAAACTCCACTCCGTACATATATATGGGGTGGTACTAGCTCCAACTCGGTTTTACAGTGAAAACTGCAGGAACTTCAAACCGGCACTAGGAAACAGACTGAGAAACCAGAGTAAAAGTTTCTCCTGCAACCCGTTCCCTTTGTGCTAGATGAACGAACGTCTCTCAACATGCTCAGTGCTGAGAGAAAAGTGTGTTTGAAAGCCGTCCTTCACCTAGCTTTTTGGGAACACAAAGTTTCTCTTCAGTTGCAAATTCCTCTCCATACATATATATGGGGAGGTACTAGCTCCAACTCGGTTTTACAGTGAAAACTGCAGGAACTTCAAACCGGCACTAGGAAACAGACTGAGAAACCAGAGGAAAAATTTCTCCTGAAACCGTTTCCCTTTGTGCCAGATGAACGAACGTCTCGCCACATGCTCAATTCTGAGAGATAAGTGTGTGTGAAAGCCGTCCTTCACCTAGCTTGTTGGGAACACAAAGTTTCTCTTCAGTTGCAAACTCCACTCCATACATATATATGGGGAGGTACTAGCTCCAACTCGGTTTTACAGTGAAAACTGCAGGAACTTCAAACCGGCACTAGGAAACAGACTGAGAAACCAGAGTAAAAGTTTCCCCTGCAAACCGTTCCCTTTGTGCTAGATGAACGAACGTCTCTCCACATGCTCATTTCTGAGAGATAAGTGTGTGTGAAAGCCGTCCTTCACCTAGCTTTTTGGGAACACAAAGTTTCTCTACAGTTGCAAATTCCACTCCATACATATATATGGAGAGGTAATAGCTCCAACTCGGTTTTACAGTGAAAACTGCAGGAACTTCAAACCGGCACTAGGAAACAGACTGAGAAACCAGAGTAAAAGTTTCTCCTGCAACCCGTTCCCTTTGTGCTAGATGAACGAACGTCTCTCCACATGCTCAGTTCTGAGAGATAAGTGTATGTGAAAACCGTCCTTCAACTAGCTTGTTGTTAACACAAACTTTCTCTTCAGTTCCAAACTCCACTCCATACATATATATGGGGAGGTATTAGCTCCAACTCGGTTTTACAGTGAAAACTGCAGGAACTTCAAACCGGCACTAGGAAACAGACTGAGAAACCAGAGTAAAAGTTTCTCCTGCAACCCATTCCCTTTGTGCTAGATGAACGAACGTCTCTCCACATGCTCAGTTCTAAGAGATAATTGTGTGTGAAGCCGTCCTTCAACTAGCTTGTTGGGAACACAAAGTTTCTCTTCAGTTACAAACTCCACTCCATACATATATAAGGGGAGGTACTAGCTCCAACTCGGTTTTACAGTGAAAACTGCAGGAACTTCAAACCGTCACTAGGAAACAGACTGAGAAACCAGAGTAAAAGTTTCTCATGCATCCCGTTCCCTTTGTGCTAGATGAACGAACGTCTCTCCACATGCTCACTTCTGAGATATAAGTGTGTGTGATAGCTGTCCTCACCTAGCTTGTTGGGAACACAAAGTTTCTCTTCAGTTGCAAACTCCACTCCATACATATATATGGGGAGGTACAAGCTCCAACTCGGTTTTACAGTGAAAACTGCAGGAACATCAAACCGGGACTAGGAAACAGACTGAGAAACCAGAGATAAGGTTTCTCCTGGAACCCGTTCCCTTTGTGCTAGATGAACGAACATCTCTCCACATGCTCAGTTCTGAGCGATAAGTGTGTGTGAAAGCCGTCTTCACCTAGCTTGTTGGGAACACAAAGTTTCTCTCAGTTACAAACTCCACTTCATACATATATAAGGGGAGGTACTAGCTCCAACTCGGTTTTACAGTGAAAACTGCAGGAACTTCAAACCGTCACTAGGAAACAGACTGAGAAACCAGAGTAAAAGTTTCTCCTGCATCCCGTTCCCTTTGTGCTAGATGAACGAACGTCTCTCCACATGCTCAGTTCTGAGACATAAGTGTGTGTGAAAGCTGTCCTTCACCTCGCTTGTTGGGAACACAAAGTTTCTCTTCAGTTGCAAACTTCACTCCATACATATATATGGGGAGGTACAAGCTCCAACTCGGTTTTACAGTGAAAACTGCAGGAACATCAAACCGGCACTAGGAAACAGACTGAGAATCCAGAGAAAAAGTTTCTCCTGAAACCCGTTCCTTTTGTGCCAGATGAAGGAACGTCTCGCCACATGCTCAATTCTGAGAGATAAGTGTGTGTGAAAGCCGTCCTTCACCTAGCTTGTTGGGAACACAAAGTTTCTCTTCAGTTGCAAACTCCAATCCATACATATATATGGGGTGGTACAAGCTCCAACTCGGTTTAACAGTGAAAACTGCAGGAACTTCAAACCGGCACTAGGAAACAGACTGAGAAACCAGAGTAAAAGTTTCTCCTGCAACCCGTTCCCTTTGTGCTAGATGAAAGAAAGTCTCTCCACATTCTCAGTTCTGAGAGATAAGTGTGTGTGAAAGCCGTCCTTCACCTAGCTTGTTGGGAACACAAAGTTTCTCTTCAGTTGAAAACTCCACTCCATAAATATATATGGGGAGGTACTAGCTCCAAATCTGTTTTACAGTGAAAACTGCAGGAACTTCAAACCGGCACTAGGAAACAGACTGAGAAACCAGACTAATAGTTTCTCCTGAAACCCGTTCCCTTTGTGCTAGATGAACGAACGTCTCTCCACATGTTCAGTTCTGAGGGATAAGTGTGTGTGAAAGCCATCCTTCACCTAGCTTGTTGGGAACACAAAGTTTCTCTTCAGTTGCAAAATCCGCTCCATACATATATATGGGGAGGTACAAGCTCCAACTCGGTTTTACAGTGAAAACTGCAGGAACTTCAAACCGGCACTAGGAAACAGACTGAGATACCAGAGTACAAGTTTCTCCTGCAACCCGTTCCCTTTGTGCTAGATGAATGAACGTCTCTCCACATGCTCAGTTCTGAGAGATAATTGTGTGTGAAAGCCGTCCTTCACCTAGCTTGTTGGGAACACAAAGTTTCTCTTCAGTTGCAAACTCCACTCCATACATATATATGGGGAGGTACAAGCACCAACTCGGTTTTACAGTGAAAACTGCAGGAACTTCAAACCGGCACTAGGAAACAGACTGAGAAACCAGAGTAAAAGTTTCTCCTGCAAACCGTTCCCTTTGTACTAGATGAACGAACGTCTCTCCACATGCTCAGTTCTGAGAGATAAGTGTGTGTGAAAGCCGTCCTTCACCTAGCTTGTTGGGAACACAAAGTTTCTCTTCAGTTGCAAACTCCACTCCATACATATATATGGGGAGGTACTAGCTCCAACTCGGTTTTACAGTGAAAACTGCAGGAACTTCAAACCGGCACTAGGAAACAGACTGAGAAACCAGAGTAATAGTTTCTCCTGCAAACCGTTCCCTTTGTGCTAGATGAACGAACGTCTCTCCACATGCTCAGTGCTGAGAGATAAGTGTGTGTGAAAGCCGTCCTTCATCTAGCTTGTTGGGAACACAAAGTTTCTCTTCAGTTGCAAACTCCACTCCATACATATAAATGGGCAGGTACTAGCTCCAACTCGGTTTTACAGTGAAAACTGCAGGAACTTCAAACCGGCACTAGGAAACAGACTGAGAAACCAGAGTAAAAGTTTCTCCTGCAACCCGTTCCCTTTGTGCTAGATGAACGAAAGTCTCTCCACATGCTCAGTTCAGAAAGATAAGTGTGTGTGAAAGCCGTCCTTCACCTAGGTTTTTGGGAACACAACGTTTCTCTTCAGTTGCAAACTCCACTCCATACATATATATGGGGAGGTACTAGCTCCAACTCGGTTTTACAGTGAAAACTGCAGGAACTTCAAACCGGCACTAGGAAACTGACTGAGAAACCAGAGTATAAGTTTCTCCTGCAACCCGTTCCCTTTGTGCTAGATGAACCAACGTCTCTCCTCATGCTCAGTGCTGTGATATAAGTGTGTGTGAAAGCCGTCCTTCAACTAGCTTGTTGGGAACACAAACTTTCTCTTCAGTTGCAAACTCAACTCCATACATATATATGGGGAGGTACTAGCTCCAACTCGGTTTTACAGTGAAAACTGCAGGAACTTCAAACCGGCACTAGGAAACAGACTGAGAAACCAGAGTAAAATATTCCCCTGCAAACCGTTCCTTTTGTGCTAGATGAACGAACGTCTCTCCACATGCTCAGTGCTGAGAGATAAGTGTGTGTGAAAGCCGACCTTCACCTAGCTTGTTGGGAACAACAAGTTTCTCTTAAGTTGCAAACTCCACTCCATACATATATATGGGGAAGTACTAGCTCCAACTCGGTTTTACAGTGAAAACTGCAGGAACTTCAAACCGGCACTAGGAAACAGACTGAGAAACCAGAGTAAAAGTTTCTCCTGCAACCCGTTCCCTTTGTGCTAGATGAACGATCGTCTCTCCACATGCTCAGTTCTGAGAGATAAGTGTGTGTGAAAGCCGTCTTGACCTAGCTTGTAGGGAACACAAAGTTTCTATTCAGTTACAAACTCCACTCCATACATATATATGGGGTGGTACAAGCTCCAACTCGGTTTTACAGTGAAAACTGCAGGAACTTCAAACCTTCACTAGGAAACAGACTGAGAAACCAGAGTAATAGATTCTCCTGCATCTCGTTCCCTTTGTGCTAGATGAACGAACGTCTCTCCACATGTTCAGTTCTGAGAGATAAGTGTGTGTGAAAGCTGTCATTCACCTAGCTTGTTGGGAACACAAAGTTTCTCTTCAGTTGCAAACTCCACTCCATACATATATATGGGGAGGTACAAGCTCCAACTCGGTTTTACAGTGTAAACTGCAGGAACATCAAACCGGCACTAGGAAACAGACTGAGAAACCAGAGCAAAAGTTTCTCCTGCAATCCGTTCCCTTTGTGCCAGATGAACGAACGTCTCGCCACATGCTCAATTCTGAGAGATAAGTGTGTGTTAAAGCCGTCCTTCACATAGCTTGTTGGGAACACAAAGTTCTCTTCAGTGGCAAACTCCACTCCATACATATATATGGGGAGGTACTAGCTCCAACTCGGTTTTACAGTGAAAACTGCAGGAACTTCAAACCGGCACTAGGAAACAGACTGAGAAACCAGAGTAAAAGTTTCTCCTGCAACCCGTTCCCTTTGTGCTAGATGAACGAACGTCTCTCCACATGCTCAGTTCTGAGAGATAAGTGTGTGTGAAAGCCTTCCTTCACCTAGCTTTTTGGGAACACAAAGTTTCTCTTCAGTTGCAAATTCCACTCCATACATATATATGGGGAGGTACTAGCTCCAACTCGGTTTTACACTGAAAACTGCAGGAACTTCAAACCGGCACTAGGAAACAGACTGAGAAACCAGAGTAAAAGTTTCTCCTGCAACCCGTTCCCTTTGTGCTAGATGAACGATCGTCTCTCCACATGCTCAGTTCTGAGAGATAAGTGTGTGTGAAAGCCGTCTTCACATAGCTTGTAGGGAACACAAAGTTTCTCTTCAGTTACAAACTCCACTCCATACATATATAAGGGGAGGTACAAGCTCCAACTCGGTTTTACAGTGAAAACTGCAGGAACTTCAAACCGTCACTAGGAAACAGACTGAGAAACCAGAGTAAAAGTTTCTCCTGCATCTCGTTCCCTTCGTGCTAGATGAACGAACGTCTCTCCACATGCTCAGTTCTGAGAGATAAGTGTGTGTGAAAGCTGTCCTTCACCTAGATTGTTGGGAACACAAAGTTTCTCTTCAGTTGCAAACTCCACTCCATACATATATATGGGGAGGTACAAGCTCCAACTCGGTTTTACAGTGAAAACTGCAGGAACATCAAACCGGCACTAGGAAACAGACTGAGAAACCAGAGCAAAAGTTTCTCCTGCAAACCGTTCCCTTTGTGCCAGATGAACGAACGTCTCGCCACATGCTCAATTCTGAGAGAAAAGTGTGTGTGAAAGCCGTCCTTCACCTAGCTTGTTGGGAACACAAAGTTTCTCTTCAGTTGCAAACTCCACTCCATACATATATAAGGGGAGGTACTAGCTCCAACTCGGTTTTACAGTGAAAACTGCAGGAACTTCAAACCGTCACTAGGAAACAGACTGAGAAACCAGAGTAAAAGTTTCTCCTGCATCCCGTTCCATTTGTGCTAGATGAACGAACGTCTCTCCACATGCTCAGTTCTGAGAGATAAGTGTGTGTGAAAGCTGTCCTTCACCTAGCTTGTTGGGAACACAAAGTTTCTCTTCAGTTGCAAACTCCACTCCATACATATATATGGGGAGGTACTAGCTCCAACTCGGTTTTACAGTGAAAACTGCAGGAACATCAAACCGGCACTAGGAAACAGACTGAGAAACCAGAGCAAAAGTTTCTCCTGGAACCCGTTCCCTTTGTGCCAGATGAACGAACGTCTCGCCACATGCTCAATTCTGAGAGATAAGTGTGTGTGAAAGCCGTCCTTCACCTAGCTTGTTGGGAACACAAAGTTTCTCTTCAGTTGCAAACTCCACTCCATACATATATATGGGGTGGTACAAGCTCCAACTCGGTTTTACAGTGAAATCTGCCGGAACTTCAAACCGGCACTAGGAAACAGACTGAGAAACCAGAGTAAAATTTTCTCCTGCAACCCGTTCCCTTTGTGCTAAATTAACGAAGGTCTCTCCACATGCTCAGTGCTGAGAGATAAGTGTGTGTGAAATCCGTCCTTCACCTAGCATGTTGGGAACACAAAGATTCTCTTCAGTTGCAAGCTCCACTCCATACATATATATGGGGAGGTACTAGCTCCAACTCGGTTTTACAGTGAAAACTGCAGGAACTTCAAACCGGCACTAGGAAACAGACTGAGAAACCAGAGTAAAAGTTTCACCTGCAACCCGTTCCCTTTGTGCTAGATGAACGAAAGTCTCTCCACATTCTCAGTTCTGAGAGATAAGAGTGTGTGAAAGCCGTCCTTCACCTAGCTTGTTGGGAACACAAAGTTTCTCTTCAGTTGCAAACTCCACTCCATAAATATATATGGGGAGGTACTAGCTCCAAATCTGTTTTACAGTGAAAACTGCAGGAACTTCAAACCGGCACTAGGAAACAGACTGAGAAACCAGACTAATAGTTTCTCCTGAAACCCGTTCCCTTTGTGCTAGATGAACGAACGTCTCTCCACATGCTCAGTTCTGAGGGATAAGTGTGTGTGAAAGCCATCCTTCACCTAGCTTGTTGGGAACACAAAGTTTCTCTTCAGTTGCAAACTCCGCTCCATACATATATATGGGGAGGTACTAGCTCCAACTCGGTTTTACAGTGAAAACTGCAGGAACTTCAAACCGGCACTAGGAAACAGACTGAGATACCAGAGTACAAGTTTCTCCTTCAACCCGTTCCCTTTGTGCTAGATGAACGAACGTCTCTCCACATGCTCAGTTCTGAGAGATAAGTGTGTGTGAAAGCCGTCCTTCACCTACCTTGTTGGGAACACAAAGTTTCTCTTCAGTTGCAAACTCCACTCCATACATATATATGGGGAGGTACAAGCACCAACTCGGTTTTACAGTGAAAACTGCAGGAACTTCAAACCGGCACTAGGAAACAGACTGAGAAACCAGAGTAAAAGTTTCTCCTGCAAACCGTTCCCTTTGTGCTAGATGAACGAACGTCTCTCCACATGCTCAGTTCTGAGAGATAAGTGTGTGTGAAAGCCGTCCTTCACCTAGCTTGTTGGGAACACAAAGTTTCTCTTCAGTTGCAAACTCCACTCCATACATATATATGGGGAGGTACTAGCTCCAACTCGGTTTTACAGTGAAAACTGCAGGAACTTCAAACCGGCACTAGGAAACAGACTGAGAAACCAGAGTAAAAGTTTCTCCTGCAAACCGTTCCCTTTGTGCTAGATGAACGAACGTCTCTCCACATGCTCAGTGCTGAGAGATAAGTGTGTGTGAAAGACGTCCTTCATCTAGCTTGTTGGGAACACAATGTTTCTCTTCAGTTGCAAACTCCACTCCATACATATAAATGGGCAGGTACTAGCTCCAACTCGGTTTTACAGTGAAAACTGCAGGAACTTCAAACCGGCACTAGGAAACAGACTGAGAAACCAGAGTAAAATTTCTCCTGCAACCCGTTCCCTTTGTGCTAGATGAACGAAAGTCTCTCCACATGCTCAGTTCAGAGAGATAAGTGTGTGTGAAAGCCGTCCTTCACCTAGGTTTTTGGGAACACAAAGTTTCTCTTCAGTTGCAAACTCCGCTCCATACATATATATGGGGAGGTACTAGCTCCAACTCGGTTTTACAGTGAAAACTGCAGGAACTTCAAACCGGCACTAGGAAACAGACTGAGATACCAGAGTACAAGTTTCTCCTGCAACCCGTTCCCTTTGTGCTAGATGAATGAACGTCTCTCCACATGCTCAGTTCTGAGAGATAAGTGTGTGTGAAAGCCGTCCTTCAACAAGCTTGTTGGGAACACAAAGTTTCTCTTCAGTTGCAAACTCCACTCCATACATATATATGGGGAGGTACAAGCACCAACTCGGTTTTACAGTGAAAACTGCAGGAACTTCAAACCGGCACTAGGAAACAGACTGAGAAACCAGAGTAAAAGTTTCTCCTGCAAACCGTTCCCTTTGTGCTAGATGAACGAACGTCTCTCCACATGCTCAGTTCTGAGAGATAAGTGTGTGTGAAAGCCGTCCTTCACCTAGCTTGTTGGGAACACAAAGTTTCTCTTCAGTTGCAAACTCCACTCCATACATATATATGGGGAGGTACTAGCTCCAACTCTGTTTTACAGTGAAAACTGCAGGAACTTCAAACCGGCACTAGGAAACAGACTGAGAAACCAGAGTAAAAGTTTCTCCTGCAAACCGTTCCCTTTGTGCTAGATGAACGAACGTCTCTCCACATGCTCAGTGCTGAGAGATAAGTGTGTGTGAAAGCCGTCCTTCATCTAGCTTGTTGGGAACACAATGTTTCTCTTCAGTTGCAAACTCCACTCCATACATATAAATGGGCAGGTACTAGCTCCAACTCGGTTTTACAGTGAAAACTGCAGGAACTTCAAACCGGCACTAGGAAACAGACTGAGAAACCAGAGTAAAATTTCTCCTGCAACCCGTTCCCTTTGTGCTAGATGAACGAAAGTCTCTCCACATGCTCAGTTCAGAGAGATAAGTGTGTGTGAAAGCCGTCCTTCACCTAGGTTTTTGGGAACACAACGTTTCTCTTCAGTTGCAAACTCCAATCCATACATATATATGGGGAGGTACTAGCTCCAACTCGGTTTTACAGTGAAAACTGCAGGAACTTCAAACCGGCACTAGGAAACAGACTGAGAAACCAGAGTAAAAGTTTCTCCTGCAACCCGTTCCCTTTGTGCTAGATGAACGAACGTCTCTCCTCATGCTCAGTGCTGTGATATAAGTGTGTGTGAAAGCCGTCCTTCACCTAGCTTGTTGGGAACACAAACTTTCTCTTCAGTTGCAAACTCAACTCCATACATATATATGGGGAGGTACTAGCTCCAACTCGGTTTTACAGTGAAAACTGCAGGAACTTCAAACCGGCACTAGGAAACAGACTGAGAAATCAGAGTAAAATTTTCTCCTGCAAACCGTTCCTTTTGTGCTAGATGAATGAACGTCTCTCCACATGCTCAGTGCTGAGAGATAAGTGTGTGTGAAAGCCGTCCTTCACCTAGCTTGTTGGGAACACATAGTTTCTCTGAAGTTGCAAACTCCACTCCATACATATATATGGGTAGGTACTAGCTCCAACTCGGTTTTACAGTGAAAACTGCAGGAACTTCAAACCGTCACTAGGAAACAGACTGAGAAACCAGAGTACAAGTTTCTCCTGCAACCCGTTCCCTTTGTGCTAGATGAACGAACGTCTCTCCACATGCTCAGTGCTGAGAGATTAATGTGTGTTAAAGCCGTCCTTCACCTAGCTTGTTGGGAACACAAAGTTTCTCTTCAGTTGCAAACTCCACTCCATACATATAAATGGGCTGGTACTAGCTCCAACTCGGTTTTACAGTGAAAACTGCAGGAATTTCAAACCGGCACTTGGAAACAGACTGAGAAACCAGAGTAAAATTTTCTCCTGCAACCCGTTCCCTTTGTGCTAGATGAACGAAAGTCTCTCCACATGCTCAGTTCTGAGAGATAAGTGTGTGTGAAAGCCGTCCTTCACCTAGCTTGTTGGGAACACAATGTTTCTCTTCAGTTGCAAACTCCAATCCATACATATATATGGGGAGGTACTAGCTCCAACTCGGTTTTACAGTGTAAACTGCATGAACTTCAAACCGGCACTAGGAAACAGACTGAGAAACCAGAGTAAAAGTTTCTCCTGCAAACCGTTCCCTTTGTGCTAGATGAACGAACGTCTTTCCACATGCTCAGTTCTGAGAGATAAGTGTGTGTGAAAGCCGTCTTCACCTAGCTTGTTGGGAACTCAAAGTTTCTCTTCAGTTACAAACTCCACTCCATACATATATAAGGGGAGGTACTAGCTCCAACTCGGTTTTACAGTGAAAATTGCAGGAACTTCAAACCGTCACTAGGAAACAGACTGAGAAACCAGAGTAAAAGTTTCTCCTGCATCCCGTTCCCTTTGTGCTAGATGAACGAACGTCTCTCCACATGCTCAGTTCTGAGAGATAACTGTGTGTGAAAGCTGTCCTTCACCTAGCTTGTTGGGAACACAAAGTTTCTCTTCAGTTGCAAACTCCACTCCATACATATATATGGGGAGGTACAAGCTCCAACTCGGTTTTACAGTGAAACCTGCAGGAACATCAAACCGGCACTAGGAAACAGACTGAGAAACCAGAACAAAAGTTTCCCCTGAAACCGTTTCCCTTTGTGCCAGATGAACGAACGTCTCGCCACATGCTCAATTCTGAGAGATAAGTGTGTGTGAAAGCCGTCCTTCACCTAGCTTGTTGGGAACACAAAGTTTCTCTTCAGTTGCAAACTCCACTCCATACATATATATGGGGAGGTACTAGCTCGAACTCGGTTTTACAGTGAAAACTGCAGGAACTTCAAACCGGCACTAGGAAACAGACTGAGAAACCAGAGTAAAAGTTTCCCCTGCAAACCGTTCCCTTTGTGCTAGATGAACGAACGTCTCTCCACATGCTCAGTTCTGAGAGATAAGTGTGTGTGAAAGCCGTCCTTCAACAATCTTGTTGGGAACACAAAGATTCTCTTCAGTTGCAAACTCCACTCCATACATATATATGGGGAGGTACTAGCTCCAACTCGGTTTTACAGTGAAAACTGCAGGAACTTCAAGCCGGCACTAGGAAACAGACTGAGAAACCAGAGTAAAATTTTCTCCTGCAACCCGCTCCCTTTGTGCTAGATGAACGAACGTCAATCCACATGCTCTGGTCTGAGAGATAAGTGTGTGTGAAAGCCGTCCTTCACCTAGCTTGTTGGGAACACAAAGTTTCTCTTCAGTTGCAAACTCCACTCCATACATATATATGGGGAGGTACTAGCTCCAACTCGGTTTTACAGTGAAAACTGCAGGAACTTCAAACCGGCACTAGGAAACAGACTGAGAAACCAGAGTAAAAATTTCTCCTGCAAACCGTTCCTTTTGTGCTAGTTGAACGAACGTCTCTCCACATGCTCAGTTCTGAGAGATAAGTGTGTGTGAAAGCCGTCCTTCACCTAGCTTGTTGGGAACACAAAGTTTCTCTTCAGTTGCAAATTCCAATCCATATATGTATATGGGTAGGTACTAGCTCCAACATGGTTTTACAGTGAAAACTGCAGGAACTTCAAACCGGCACTAGGAAACAGACTGAGAAACAAGAGTAAAAGTTTCTCCTGCAACCCGTTCCCTTTGTGCTAGATGAACGAACGTCTCTCCACATGCTCAGTTCTGAGAGATAAGTGTGTGTGAAAGCCGTCCTTCACCTAGCTTGTTGTTAACACAAAGTTTCTCTACTGTTGCAAACACCATACCCTACATATATATGGGGAGGTACTAGCTCCAACTCGGTTTTACAGTGAAAACTTCAGGAACTTCAAACCATCACTAGGAAACAGACTGAGAAACCAGAGTAAAAGTTTCTCCTGCAACCCGTTCCCTTTGTGCTAGATGAACGAACGTCTCTCCACATGCTCAGTGCTGAGAGATAAGTGTTTGTGAAAGCCGTCCTTCACCTAGCTTGTTGGGAACGCAAAGTTTCTCTTCAGTTGCAAACTCCACTCCATATATATATATGGGGAGGTACTAGCTCCAACTCGGTTTTACAGTGAAAACTGCAGGAACTTCAAACCGGCACTAGGAAACAGACTGAGAAACCAGAGTAAATGTATCTCCTGCAACCCGATCCCTTTGTGCTAGATGAACGAACGTCTCTCCACATGCTCAGTTCTGAGAGATTAGTGTGGGTGAAAGCCGTCCTTCACCTAGCTTGTTGGGAACACAAAGTTTCTTTTCAGTTGCAAACTCCACTCCATACATATATATGGGGAGGTACTAGCTCCAACTCGGTTTTACAGTGAAAACTGCAGGAACTTCAAACCGGCACTAGGAAACACACTGAGAAACCAGAGTAAAAGTTTCTCCTGCAACCCATTCCCTTTGTGCAAGATGAACGAACGTCTCTCCACATGCTCAGTTCTGAGGGATAAGTGTGTGTGAAAGCCGTCCTTCACCTAGCTTGTTGGGAACACAAAGATTCTCTTAAGTTGCAAATTCCAATCCATACATATATATGGGTAGGTACTAGCTCCAAATCGGTTTTACAGTGGAAACTGCAGGAACTTCAAACCGGCACTAGGAAACAGAATGAGAATCCAGAGTAAAAGTTTCTCCTGCAACCCGTTCCCTTTGTGCTAGATGAACGAACGTCTCTCCACATGCTAAGTTCTGAGAGATAAGTGTGTGTGAAAGCCGTCCTTCACCTAGCTTGTTGGGAACACAAAGTTTCTCTTCAGTTGCAAACTCCATTCCATACATATATATGGGAAGGTAATAGCTCCAACTCGGTTTTACAGTGAAAACTGCAGGAACTTCAAACCGGCACTAGGAAACAGACTGAGAAACCAGAGTAAAAGTTTCCCCTGCAAACCGTTCCCGTTGTGCTAGATGAACGAACGTCTCTCCACATGCTCAGTTCTGACAGATAATTGTGTGTGACAGCCGTCCTTCACCTAGCTTGTTGAGAACACAAAGTTTCTCTTCAGTTCCCAACTCCACTCCATACATATATATGGAGAGGTACAAGCTCGAACTCGGTTTTACAGTGAAAACTGCAGGAACTTCAAACCGGCACTAGGAAACAGACTGAGAAACCAGAGTAAAAGTTTCTCCTGCAAACCGTTCCCTTTGTGCTAGATGAACGAACGTCTCTCCACATGCTCAGTTCTGACAGATAAGTGTGAGTGAAAGCCGTCCTTCACCTAGCTTGTTGGGAACACAAAGTTTCTCTTCAGTTGCAAACTCCATTCCATACATGTATATGGGGAGGTACTAGCTCCAACTCGGTGTTACAGTGAAAACTGCAGCAACTTCAAACCGGCACTAGGAAACAGACTGAGAAACCAGAGTAAAATTTCTCCTGCAACCCGTTCCCTTTGTGCTAGATGAACGAACGTCTCTCCACATGCTCAGTTCTGAGAGATAAGTGTGTGTGAAAGCCGTCCTTCACCTAGCTTGTTGGGAACACTAAGTTTCTCTTCAGTAGCAAACTCCACTCCATACATATATATGGGGAGGTACTAGCTCCAACTCGGTTTTACAGTGAAAACTGCAGGAACTTCAAACCGGCACTAGGAAACAGACTGAGAAACCAGAGGAAAATTTCTCCTGCAACCCGTTCACTTTGTGCTAGATGAACGAACGTCTCTCAACATGCTCAGTGCTGAGAGATAAGTGTGTGTGAAAGCCGTCCTTCACCTAGCTTGTTGGGAACACAAAGTTTCTCTTCAGTTGCAAACTCCACTCCATACATATATATATGGGGAGGTACTAGCTCCAACTCGGTTTTACAGTGAAAACTGCAGGAACTTCAAACCGGCACTAGGAAACAGACTGAGAAACCAGAGTAAAAGTTTCTCCTGCAAACCGATCTCTTTGTGCTAGATGAACGAACGTCTCTCCACATTCTCAGTTGTGAGAGATAAGTGTGTGTGAAAGCCGTCCTTCACCTAGCTTGTTGGGAACACAAAGTTTCTCTTCAGTTGCAAACTCCATTCCATATATGTATATGGGGAGGTACTAGCTCCAACTCGGTTTTACAGTGAAAACTGCAGCAACTTCAAAACGGCACTAGGAAACAGACTGAGAAACCAGAGTAAAATTTCTCCTGCAACCCGTTCCCTTTGTGCTAGATGAACGAACGTCTCTCCACATGCTCAGTTCTGAGAGATAAGTGTGTGTGAAAGCCGTCCTTCACCTAGCTTGATGGGAACACAAAGTTTCTCTTCAGTTGCAAACTCCATTCCATACATATATATGGGAAGGTAATAGCTCCAACTCGGTTTTACAGTGAAAACTGCAGGAACTTCAAACCGGCACTAGGAAACAGACTGAGAAACCACAGTAAAAGTTTCCCCTGCAAACAGTTCCCGTTGTGCTAGATGAACGAACGTCTCTCCACATGCTCAGTTCTGACAGATAAGTGTGTGTGAAAGCCGTCCTTCACCTAGCTTGTTGGGAACACAAAGTTTCTCTTCAGTTCCCAACTCCACTCCATACATATATATGGAGAGGTACAAGCTCGAACTCGGTTTTACTGTGAAAACTGCAGGAACTTCAAACCGGCACTAGGAAACAGACTGAGAAACCAGAGTAAAAGTTTCTCATGCAACCCGTTCCCTTTGTACTAGATGAACGAACGTCTCTCCACATGCTCAGTTCTGAGAGATAACTCTGTGTGAAAGCCGTCCTTCACCTTGCTTGTTGGGAACACAAAGTTTCTCTTCAGTTGCAAACTCCACTCCATACATATATATTGGGAGGTATTAGCTCCAACTCGGTTTTACAGTGAAAACTGCAGGAACTTCAAACCGGCACTAGGAAACAGACTGAGAAACCAGAGTAAAAGTTTCTCATGCAACCCGTTCCCTTTGTGCTAGATGAACGAACGTCTCTCAACATGCTCAGTTCTGAGAGATAAGTTTGTGTGAAAGCTGTCCTTCACCTAGCTTGTTGGGAACACAAAAAATTTATCTTCAGTTGCAAACTCCACTCCATACATATATATGGTGAGGTACTACTTCCAACTCGGTTTTACAGTGAAAACTGCAGGAACTTCAAACCGGCACTAGGAAACAGACTGAGAAAGCAGAAATAAGTTTCTCCTGCAACCCGTTCCCTTTGTGCTAGATGGACGAACGTCTCTCCACATGCTCAGTTCTGACAGATAAGTGTGAGTGAAAGCCGTCCTTCACCTTGCTTGTTGGGAACACAAAGTTTCTCTTCAGTTCCCAACTCCACTCCGTACATATATATGGGGAGGTACTAGCTCCAACTCTGTTTTACAGTGAAAACTGCAGGAACTTCAAACCGGCACTAGGAAACAGACTGAGAAACCAGAGCAAAAGTTTCTCCTGCAACCCGTTCCCTTTGTGCTAGATGAATGAACGTCTCTCCACATGCTCAGTTCTGAGAGATAAGTGTGTGTGAAAGCCGTCCTTCACCTAGCTTGTTGGGAACACTAAGTTTCTCTTCAGTAGCAAACTCCACTCCATACATATATATGGGGAGGTACTAGCTCCAACTCGGTTTTACAGTGAAAACTGCAGGAACTTCAAACCGGCACTAGGAAACAGACTGAGAAACCAGAGTAAAAGTTTCTCCTGCAACCCGTTCACTTTGTGCTAGATGAACGAACGTCTCTCAACATGCTCAGTGCTGAGAGATAAGTGTGTGTGAAAGCCGTACTTCACCTAGCTTGTTGGGAACACAAAGTTTCTCTTCAGTTGCAAACTCCACTCCATATATATATATATGGGGAGGTACTAGCTCCAACTCGGTTTTACAGTGAAAACTGCAGGAACTTCAAACCGGCACTAGGAAACAGACTGAGAAACCAGAGTAAAAGTTTCTCCTGCAAACCGATCTCTTTGTGCTAGATGAACGAACGTCTCTCCACATTCTCACTTGTGAGAGATAAGTGTGTGTGAAAGCCGTCCTTCACCTAGCTTGTTGGGAACACAAAGTTTCTCTTCAGTTGCAAACTCCATTCCATATATGTATATGGGGAGGTACTAGCTCCAACTCGGTTTTACAGTGAAAACTGCAGCAACTTCAAACCGGCACTAGGAAACAGACTGAGAAACCAGAGTAAAATTTCTCCTGCAACCCGTTCCCTTTGTGCTAGATGAACGAACGTCTCTCCACATGCTCAGTTCTGAGAGATAAGTGTGTGTGAAAGCCGTCCTTCACCTAGCTTGTTGGGAACACAAAGTTTCTCTTCAGTTGCAAACTCCATTCCATACATATATATGGGAAGGTAATAGCTCCAACTCGGTTTTACAGTGAAAACTGCAGGAACTTCAAACCGGCACTAGGAAACAGACTGAGAAACCACAGTAAAAGTTTCCCCTGCAAACCGTTCCCGTTGTGCTAGATGAACGAACGTCTCTCCACATGCTCAGTTCTGACAGATAAGTGTGTGTGAAAGCCGTCCTTCACCTAGCTTGTTGAGAACACTAAGTTTCTCTTCAGTTCCCAACTCCACTCCATACATATATATGGAGAGGTACAAGCTCGAACTCGGTTTTACAGTGAAAACTGCTGGAACTTCAAACCGGCACTAGGAAACAGACTGAGAAACCAGAGTAAAAGTTTCTCATGCAACCCGTTCCCTTTGTGCTAGATGAACGAACGTCTCTCCACATGCTCAGTTCTGAGAGATAAGTGTGTGTGAAAGCCGTCCTTCACCTTGCTTGTTGGGAACACAAAGTTTCTCTTCAGTTGCAAACTCCACTCCATACATATATATTGGGAGGTATTAGCTCCAACTCGGTTTTACAGTGAAAACTGCAGGAACTTCAAACCGGCACTAGGAAACAGACTGAGAAACCAGAGTAAAAGTTTCTCCTGCAACCCGTTCCCTTTGTGCTAGATGAACGAACGTCTCTCAACATGCTCAGTTCTGAGAGATAAGTGTGTGTGAAAGCTGTCCTTCACCTAGCTTGTTGGGAACACAAAAATTTTATCTTCAGTTGCAAACTCCACTCCATACATATATATGGGGAGGTACTACTTCCAACTCGGTTTTACAGTGAAAACTGCAGGAACTTCAAACCGGCACTAGGAAACAGACTGAGAAAGCAGAAATAAGTTTCTCCTGCAACCCGTTCCATTTGTGCTAGATGGACGAACGTCTCTCCACATGCTCAGTTCTGACAGATAAGTGTGAGTGAAAGCCGTCCTTCACCTAGCTTGTTGGGAACACAAAGTTTCTCTTCAGTTACAAACTCCACTCCATACATATATAAGGGGAGGTACTAGCTCCAACTCGGTTTTACAGTGAAAATTGCAGGAACTTCAAACCGTCACTAGGAAACAGACTGAGAAACCAGAGTAAAAGTTTCTCCTGCATCCCGTTCCCTTTGTGCTAGATGAACGAACGTCTCTCCACATGCTCAGTTCTGAGAGATAACTGTGTGTGAAAGCTGTCCTTCACCTAGCTTGTTGGGAACACAAAGTTTCTCTTCAGTTGCAAACTCCACTCCATACATATATATGGGGAGGTACAAGCTCCAACTCGGTTTTACAGTGAAACCTGCAGGAACATCAAACCGGCACTAGGAAACAGACTGAGAAACCAGAACAAAAGTTTCCCCTGAAACCGTTTCCCTTTGTGCCAGATGAACGAACGTCTCGCCACATGCTCAATTCTGAGAGATAAGTGTGTGTGAAAGCCGTCCTTCACCTAGCTTGTTGGGAACACAAAGTTTCTCTTCAGTTGCAAACTCCACTCCATACATATATATGGGGAGGTACTAGCTCGAACTCGGTTTTACAGTGAAAACTGCAGGAACTTCAAACCGGCACTAGGAAACAGACTGAGAAACCAGAGTAAAAGTTTCCCCTGCAAACCGTTCCCTTTGTGCTAGATGAACGAACGTCTCTCCACATGCTCAGTTCTGAGAGATAAGTGTGTGTGAAAGCCGTCCTTCAACAATCTTGTTGGGAACACAAAGATTCTCTTCAGTTGCAAACTCCACTCCATACATATATATGGGGAGGTACTAGCTCCAACTCGGTTTTACAGTGAAAACTGCAGGAACTTCAAGCCGGCACTAGGAAACAGACTGAGAAACCAGAGTAAAATTTTCTCCTGCAACCCGCTCCCTTTGTGCTAGATGAACGAACGTCAATCCACATGCTCTGGTCTGAGAGATAAGTGTGTGTGAAAGCCGTCCTTCACCTAGCTTGTTGGGAACACAAAGTTTCTCTTCAGTTGCAAACTCCACTCCATACATATATATGGGGAGGTACTAGCTCCAACTCGGTTTTACAGTGAAAACTGCAGGAACTTCAAACCGGCACTAGGAAACAGACTGAGAAACCAGAGTAAAAATTTCTCCTGCAAACCGTTCCTTTTGTGCTAGTTGAACGAACGTCTCTCCACATGCTCAGTTCTGAGAGATAAGTGTGTGTGAAAGCCGTCCTTCACCTAGCTTGTTGGGAACACAAAGTTTCTCTTCAGTTGCAAATTCCAATCCATATATGTATATGGGTAGGTACTAGCTCCAACATGGTTTTACAGTGAAAACTGCAGGAACTTCAAACCGGCACTAGGAAACAGACTGAGAAACAAGAGTAAAAGTTTCTCCTGCAACCCGTTCCCTTTGTGCTAGATGAACGAACGTCTCTCCACATGCTCAGTTCTGAGAGATAAGTGTGTGTGAAAGCCGTCCTTCACCTAGCTTGTTGTTAACACAAAGTTTCTCTACTGTTGCAAACACCATACCCTACATATATATGGGGAGGTACTAGCTCCAACTCGGTTTTACAGTGAAAACTTCAGGAACTTCAAACCATCACTAGGAAACAGACTGAGAAACCAGAGTAAAAGTTTCTCCTGCAACCCGTTCCCTTTGTGCTAGATGAACGAACGTCTCTCCACATGCTCAGTGCTGAGAGATAAGTGTTTGTGAAAGCCGTCCTTCACCTAGCTTGTTGGGAACGCAAAGTTTCTCTTCAGTTGCAAACTCCACTCCATATATATATATGGGGAGGTACTAGCTCCAACTCGGTTTTACAGTGAAAACTGCAGGAACTTCAAACCGGCACTAGGAAACAGACTGAGAAACCAGAGTAAATGTATCTCCTGCAACCCGATCCCTTTGTGCTAGATGAACGAACGTCTCTCCACATGCTCAGTTCTGAGAGATTAGTGTGGGTGAAAGCCGTCCTTCACCTAGCTTGTTGGGAACACAAAGTTTCTTTTCAGTTGCAAACTCCACTCCATACATATATATGGGGAGGTACTAGCTCCAACTCGGTTTTACAGTGAAAACTGCAGGAACTTCAAACCGGCACTAGGAAACACACTGAGAAACCAGAGTAAAAGTTTCTCCTGCAACCCATTCCCTTTGTGCAAGATGAACGAACGTCTCTCCACATGCTCAGTTCTGAGGGATAAGTGTGTGTGAAAGCCGTCCTTCACCTAGCTTGTTGGGAACACAAAGATTCTCTTAAGTTGCAAATTCCAATCCATACATATATATGGGTAGGTACTAGCTCCAAATCGGTTTTACAGTGGAAACTGCAGGAACTTCAAACCGGCACTAGGAAACAGAATGAGAATCCAGAGTAAAAGTTTCTCCTGCAACCCGTTCCCTTTGTGCTAGATGAACGAACGTCTCTCCACATGCTAAGTTCTGAGAGATAAGTGTGTGTGAAAGCCGTCCTTCACCTAGCTTGTTGGGAACACAAAGTTTCTCTTCAGTTGCAAACTCCATTCCATACATATATATGGGAAGGTAATAGCTCCAACTCGGTTTTACAGTGAAAACTGCAGGAACTTCAAACCGGCACTAGGAAACAGACTGAGAAACCAGAGTAAAAGTTTCCCCTGCAAACCGTTCCCGTTGTGCTAGATGAACGAACGTCTCTCCACATGCTCAGTTCTGACAGATAATTGTGTGTGACAGCCGTCCTTCACCTAGCTTGTTGAGAACACAAAGTTTCTCTTCAGTTCCCAACTCCACTCCATACATATATATGGAGAGGTACAAGCTCGAACTCGGTTTTACAGTGAAAACTGCAGGAACTTCAAACCGGCACTAGGAAACAGACTGAGAAACCAGAGTAAAAGTTTCTCCTGCAAACCGTTCCCTTTGTGCTAGATGAACGAACGTCTCTCCACATGCTCAGTTCTGACAGATAAGTGTGAGTGAAAGCCGTCCTTCACCTAGCTTGTTGGGAACACAAAGTTTCTCTTCAGTTGCAAACTCCATTCCATACATGTATATGGGGAGGTACTAGCTCCAACTCGGTGTTACAGTGAAAACTGCAGCAACTTCAAACCGGCACTAGGAAACAGACTGAGAAACCAGAGTAAAATTTCTCCTGCAACCCGTTCCCTTTGTGCTAGATGAACGAACGTCTCTCCACATGCTCAGTTCTGAGAGATAAGTGTGTGTGAAAGCCGTCCTTCACCTAGCTTGTTGGGAACACTAAGTTTCTCTTCAGTAGCAAACTCCACTCCATACATATATATGGGGAGGTACTAGCTCCAACTCGGTTTTACAGTGAAAACTGCAGGAACTTCAAACCGGCACTAGGAAACAGACTGAGAAACCAGAGGAAAATTTCTCCTGCAACCCGTTCACTTTGTGCTAGATGAACGAACGTCTCTCAACATGCTCAGTGCTGAGAGATAAGTGTGTGTGAAAGCCGTCCTTCACCTAGCTTGTTGGGAACACAAAGTTTCTCTTCAGTTGCAAACTCCACTCCATACATATATATATGGGGAGGTACTAGCTCCAACTCGGTTTTACAGTGAAAACTGCAGGAACTTCAAACCGGCACTAGGAAACAGACTGAGAAACCAGAGTAAAAGTTTCTCCTGCAAACCGATCTCTTTGTGCTAGATGAACGAACGTCTCTCCACATTCTCAGTTGTGAGAGATAAGTGTGTGTGAAAGCCGTCCTTCACCTAGCTTGTTGGGAACACAAAGTTTCTCTTCAGTTGCAAACTCCATTCCATATATGTATATGGGGAGGTACTAGCTCCAACTCGGTTTTACAGTGAAAACTGCAGCAACTTCAAAACGGCACTAGGAAACAGACTGAGAAACCAGAGTAAAATTTCTCCTGCAACCCGTTCCCTTTGTGCTAGATGAACGAACGTCTCTCCACATGCTCAGTTCTGAGAGATAAGTGTGTGTGAAAGCCGTCCTTCACCTAGCTTGATGGGAACACAAAGTTTCTCTTCAGTTGCAAACTCCATTCCATACATATATATGGGAAGGTAATAGCTCCAACTCGGTTTTACAGTGAAAACTGCAGGAACTTCAAACCGGCACTAGGAAACAGACTGAGAAACCACAGTAAAAGTTTCCCCTGCAAACAGTTCCCGTTGTGCTAGATGAACGAACGTCTCTCCACATGCTCAGTTCTGACAGATAAGTGTGTGTGAAAGCCGTCCTTCACCTAGCTTGTTGGGAACACAAAGTTTCTCTTCAGTTCCCAACTCCACTCCATACATATATATGGAGAGGTACAAGCTCGAACTCGGTTTTACTGTGAAAACTGCAGGAACTTCAAACCGGCACTAGGAAACAGACTGAGAAACCAGAGTAAAAGTTTCTCATGCAACCCGTTCCCTTTGTACTAGATGAACGAACGTCTCTCCACATGCTCAGTTCTGAGAGATAAGTCTGTGTGAAAGCCGTCCTTCACCTTGCTTGTTGGGAACACAAAGTTTCTCTTCAGTTGCAAACTCCACTCCATACATATATATTGGGAGGTATTAGCTCCAACTCGGTTTTACAGTGAAAACTGCAGGAACTTCAAACCGGCACTAGGAAACAGACTGAGAAACCAGAGTAAAAGTTTCTCATGCAACCCGTTCCCTTTGTGCTAGATGAACGAACGTCTCTCAACATGCTCAGTTCTGAGAGATAAGTTTGTGTGAAAGCTGTCCTTCACCTAGCTTGTTGGGAACACAAAAATTTTATCTTCAGTTGCAAACTCCACTCCATACATATATATGGTGAGGTACTACTTCCAACTCGGTTTTACAGTGAAAACTGCAGGAACTTCAAACCGGCACTAGGAAACAGACTGAGAAAGCAGAAATAAGTTTCTCCTGCAACCCGTTCCCTTTGTGCTAGATGGACGAACGTCTCTCCACATGCTCAGTTCTGACAGATAAGTGTGAGTGAAAGCCGTCCTTCACCTTGCTTGTTGGGAACACAAAGTTTCTCTTCAGTTCCCAACTCCACTCCGTACATATATATGGGGAGGTACTAGCTCCAACTCTGTTTTACAGTGAAAACTGCAGGAACTTCAAACCGGCACTAGGAAACAGACTGAGAAACCAGAGCAAAAGTTTCTCCTGCAACCCGTTCCCTTTGTGCTAGATGAATGAACGTCTCTCCACATGCTCAGTTCTGAGAGATAAGTGTGTGTGAAAGCCGTCCTTCACCTAGCTTGTTGGGAACACTAAGTTTCTCTTCAGTAGCAAACTCCACTCCATACATATATATGGGGAGGTACTAGCTCCAACTCGGTTTTACAGTGAAAACTGCAGGAACTTCAAACCGGCACTAGGAAACAGACTGAGAAACCAGAGTAAAAGTTTCTCCTGCAACCCGTTCACTTTGTGCTAGATGAACGAACGTCTCTCAACATGCTCAGTGCTGAGAGATAAGTGTGTGTGAAAGCCGTACTTCACCTAGCTTGTTGGGAACACAAAGTTTCTCTTCAGTTGCAAACTCCACTCCATATATATATATATGGGGAGGTACTAGCTCCAACTCGGTTTTACAGTGAAAACTGCAGGAACTTCAAACCGGCACTAGGAAACAGACTGAGAAACCAGAGTAAAAGTTTCTCCTGCAAACCGATCTCTTTGTGCTAGATGAACGAACGTCTCTCCACATTCTCACTTGTGAGAGATAAGTGTGTGTGAAAGCCGTCCTTCACCTAGCTTGTTGGGAACACAAAGTTTCTCTTCAGTTGCAAACTCCATTCCATATATGTATATGGGGAGGTACTAGCTCCAACTCGGTTTTACAGTGAAAACTGCAGCAACTTCAAACCGGCACTAGGAAACAGACTGAGAAACCAGAGTAAAATTTCTCCTGCAACCCGTTCCCTTTGTGCTAGATGAACGAACGTCTCTCCACATGCTCAGTTCTGAGAGATAAGTGTGTGTGAAAGCCGTCCTTCACCTAGCTTGTTGGGAACACAAAGTTTCTCTTCAGTTGCAAACTCCATTCCATACATATATATGGGAAGGTAATAGCTCCAACTCGGTTTTACAGTGAAAACTGCAGGAACTTCAAACCGGCACTAGGAAACAGACTGAGAAACCACAGTAAAAGTTTCCCCTGCAAACCGTTCCCGTTGTGCTAGATGAACGAACGTCTCTCCACATGCTCAGTTCTGACAGATAAGTGTGTGTGAAAGCCGTCCTTCACCTAGCTTGTTGAGAACACTAAGTTTCTCTTCAGTTCCCAACTCCACTCCATACATATATATGGAGAGGTACAAGCTCGAACTCGGTTTTACAGTGAAAACTGCTGGAACTTCAAACCGGCACTAGGAAACAGACTGAGAAACCAGAGTAAAAGTTTCTCATGCAACCCGTTCCCTTTGTGCTAGATGAACGAACGTCTCTCCACATGCTCAGTTCTGAGAGATAAGTGTGTGTGAAAGCCGTCCTTCACCTTGCTTGTTGGGAACACAAAGTTTCTCTTCAGTTGCAAACTCCACTCCATACATATATATTGGGAGGTATTAGCTCCAACTCGGTTTTACAGTGAAAACTGCAGGAACTTCAAACCGGCACTAGGAAACAGACTGAGAAACCAGAGTAAAAGTTTCTCCTGCAACCCGTTCCCTTTGTGCTAGATGAACGAACGTCTCTCAACATGCTCAGTTCTGAGAGATAAGTGTGTGTGAAAGCTGTCCTTCACCTAGCTTGTTGGGAACACAAAAATTTTATCTTCAGTTGCAAACTCCACTCCATACATATATATGGGGAGGTACTACTTCCAACTCGGTTTTACAGTGAAAACTGCAGGAACTTCAAACCGGCACTAGGAAACAGACTGAGAAAGCAGAAATAAGTTTCTCCTGCAACCCGTTCCATTTGTGCTAGATGGACGAACGTCTCTCCACATGCTCAGTTCTGACAGATAAGTGTGAGTGAAAGCCGTCCTTCACCTAGCTTGTTGGGAACACAAAGTTTCTCTTCAGTTCCCAACTCCACTCCGTACATATATATGGGGAGGTACTAGCTCCAACTCTGTTTTACAGTGAAAACTGCAGGAACTTCAAACCGGCACTAGGAAACAGACTGAGAAACCAGAGCAAAAGTTTCTCCTGCAAACCGTTCCCTTTGTGCTAGATGAATGAACGTCTCTCCACATGCTCAGTTCTGACAGATAATTGTGTGTGAATGCCGTCCTTCACCTAGCTTGTTGGGAACACAAAGTTTCTCTTCAGTTGCAAACTCCATTCCATACATATATATGGGGAGGTACTAGCTCCAACTCGGTTTTACAGTGAAAACTGCAGGAAATTCCAACCGGCACTAGGAAACAGACTGAGAAACCAGAGTAAATATTTCTCCTGCAACCCTTTCCCTTTGTGCTAGATGAACGAACGTCTCTCCACATGCTCAGTTCTGAGAGATAAGTGTGTGAGAAAGCCGTCCTTCAACTAGCTTGTTGGGATCACAAAGATTCTCTTCAGTTGCAAACTCTACTCCATACATATATATGGGTAGGTACTAGCTCCAACTCGGTTTTACTGTGAAAACTGCAGGAACTTCAAACCGGCACTAGGAAACAGACTGAGAAACCAGAGTAAAAGTTTCTTATGCAACCCGTTCCCTTTGTGCTAGATGAACGAACGTCTCTCCACATGCTCAGTTCTGAGGGATAAGTGTGTGTGAAAGCCGTCCTTCAACTAGCTTGTTGGGAACACAAAGTTTCTCTTCAGTTGCAAACTCCACTCCATACATATATATGGGGAGGTATTAGCTCCAACTCGGTTTTACAGTGAAAACTGCAGGAACTTCAAACCGGCACTAGGAAACAGACTGAGAAACCAGTGTAAAAGTTTCTCATGCAACCCGTTCCCTTTGTGCTAGATGAACGAACGTCTCTCCACATGCTCAGTGCTGAGAGATAAGTGTGTGTGAAAGCCGTCCTTCACATAACTTGTTGGGAACACAAAGTTTCTCTTCAGTTGCAAACTCCACTCCATACATATATATGGGGAGGTACTAGCTCCAACTCGGTTTTACAGTGAAAACTGCAGGAACTTCAAACCGGCACTAGGAAACAGACTGAGAAACCAGAGTAAAAGTTTCCCCTGCAACAGGTTCCCTTTGTGCTAGATGAACGAACGTCTCTCCACATGCTCAGTGCTGAGAGATAAGTGTGTGTGAAAGCCGTTCTTCACCTATCTTGTTGGTAACACAAAGTTTCTCTTCAGTTGCAAACTCCACTCCATACATATATATGGGGAGGTACTAGCTCCAACTCGGTTTTACAGTGAAAACTGCAGGAACTTCAAACCGGCACTGGGAAACAGACTGAGAAACCAGAGTAAAAGTTTCTCCTGCAACCCGTTCCCTTTGTGCTAGATGAACGAACGTCTCTCCACATGCTCAGTTCTGAGAGATAAGTGTGTGTGAAAGCCGTCCTTCACCTAGCTTGTTGGGAACACAAAGTTTCTCTTCAGTAGCAAACTCCACTCCATACATATACATGGGGAGGTACTAGCTCCAACTCGGTTTTACAGTGAAACCTGCAGGAACTTCAAACCGGCACTAGGAAACAGACTGAGAAACCAGAGTAAAAGTTTCTCCTGCAACCCGTTCCCTTTGTGCTAGATGAACGAACGTCTCTCCACATGCTCAGTTCTGAGAGATAAGTGTGTGTGAAAGCCGTCCTTCACCTAGCTTGTTGGGAACACAAAGTTTCTCTTCAGTTGCAAACTCCACTCCATACATATATATGGGGAGGTAAAAGCTCCAAATCGGTTTTACAGTGAAAACTGCAGGAACTTCAAACCGGCACTAGGAAACAGACTGAGGAACCAGAGTAAAAGTTTCTCCTGCAATCCGTTCCCTTTGTGCTAGATGAAAGAACGTCTCTCCACATGCTCAGTTCTGAGAGATAAGTGTGTGTGAAAGCCGTCCTTCACCTAGCTTGTTGTTAACACAAAGTTTCTCTACTGTTGCAAACACCACTCCCTACATATATAAGGGGAGGTACTAGCTTCAACTCGGTTTTACAGTGAAAACTTCAGGAACTTCAAACCGGCACTAGGAAACAGACTGAGAAACCAGTGTAAAAGTTTCTCATGCAACCCGTTCCTTTGTGCTAGATGAACGAACGTCTCTCCACATGCTCAGTGCTGAAAGATAAGTGTGTGTGAAAGCCGTCCTTCACATAACTTGTTGGGAACACAAAGTTTCTCTTCAGTTGCAAACTCCACTCCATACATATATATGGGGAGGTACTAGCTCCAACTCGGTTTTACAGTGAAAACTGCAGGAACTTCAAACCGGCACTAGGAAACAGACTGAGAAACCAGAGTAAAAGTTTCCCCTGCAACCCGTTCCCTTTGTGCTAGATGAACGAACGTCTCTCCACATGCTCAGTGCTGAGAGATAAGTGTGTGTGAAAGCCGTTCTTCACCTATCTTGTTGGTAACACAAAGTTTCTGTTCAGTTGCAAACTCCACTCCATATATATATATGGGGAGGTACTAGCTCCAACTCGGTTTTACAGTGAAAACTGCAGGAACTTCAAACCGGCACTAGGAAACAGACTGAGAAACCAGAGTAAAAGTTTCTCCTGCAACCCGTTCCCTTTGTGCTAGATGAACGAACGTCTCTCCACATGCTCAGTTCTGAGAGATAAGTGTGTGTGAAAGCCGTCCTTCACCTAGCTTGTTGGGAACACTAAGTTTCTCTTCAGTTGCAAACTCCACTCCGTACATATATATGGGGTGGTACTAGCTCCAACTCGGTTTTACAGTGAAAACTGCAGGAACTTCAAACCGGCACTAGGAAACAGACTGAGAAACCAGAGTAAAAGTTTCTCCTGCAACCCGTTCCCTTTGTGCTAGATGAACGAACGTCTCTCAACATGCTCAGTGCTGAGAGAAAAG
Source organism: Camelus bactrianus (assembly GCF_048773025.1). Lineage (NCBI taxonomy): Eukaryota > Metazoa > Chordata > Mammalia > Artiodactyla > Camelidae > Camelus > Camelus bactrianus. Next base: position 5,778,563 of record NC_133566.1, read on the forward strand.
TGTGTTTGAAAGCCGTCCTTCACCTAGCTTGTTGAGAACACAAAGTTTCTCTTCAGTTGCAAATTCCACTCCATACATATATATGGGGAGGTACTAGCTCCAACTCGGTTTTACAGTGAAAACTGCAGGAAATTCAAACCGGCACTAGGAAACAGACTGAGAAACCAGAGGAAAAATTTCTCCTGCAACCCGTTCCCTTTGTGCTAGATGAATGAACGTCTCTCCACATGCTCAGTTCTGAGAGATATGTGTGTGTGAAAGCCGTCCTTCACCTAGCTTGTTGGGAACACAAAGTTTCTCTTCAGTTGCAAACTCCACTCCATACATATATATATGGGGAGGTACTAGCTCCAACTCGGTTTTACAGTGAAAACTGCAGGAACTTCAAACCGGCACTAGGAAACAGACTGAGAAACCAGAGTAAAAGTTTCTCCTGCAACCCGATCCCTTTGTGCTAGATGAACGAACGTCTCTCCACATGCTCAGTTCTGAGAGATAAGTGTGTGTGAAAGCCGTCCTTCACCTAGCTTGTTGGGAACACAAAGTTTCTCTTCAGTTGCAAACTCCATTCCATACATGTATATGGGGAGGTACTAGCTCCAACTCGGTGTTACAGTGAAAACTGCAGCAACTTCAAACCGGCACTAGGAAACAGACTGAGAAACCAGACTAATAGTTTCTCCTGAAACCCGTTCCCTTTGTGCTAGATGAACGAACGTCTCTCCACATGCTCCGTTCTGAGAGATAAGTGTGTGTGAAAGCCGTCCTTCACCTAGCTTGTTGGGAACACTAAGTTTCTCTTCAGTTGCAAACTCCACTCCATACATATATATGGGGAGGTACTAGCTCCAACTCGGTTTTACAGTGAAAACTGCAGGAACATCAAACCGGCACTAGGAAACAGACTGAGAAACCAGAGTAAAAGTTTCTCCTGCAACCCGTTCACTTTGTGCTAGATGAACGAACGTCTCTCAACATGCTCAGTGCTGAGAGATAAGTGTGTGTGAAAGCCGTCCTTCACCTAGCTTGTTGGGAACACAAAGTTTCTCTTCAGTTGCAAACTCCACTCCATACATATATATATGGGGAGGTACTAGCTCCAACTCGGTTTTACAGTGAAAACTGCAGGAACTTCAAACCGGCACTAGGAAACAGACTGAGAAACCAGAGTAAAATTTCTCCTGCAACCCGTTCCCTTTGTGCTAGATGAACGAACGTCTCTCCACATGCTCAGTTCTGAGAGATAAGTGTGTGTGAAAGCCGTCCTTCACCTAGCTTGTTGGGAACACAAAGTTTCTCTTCAGTTGCAAACTCCATTCCATACATATATATGGGAAGGTAATAGCTCCAACTCGGTTTTACAGTGAAAACTGCAGGAACTTCAAACCGGCACTAGGAAACAGACTGAGAAACCAGAGTAAAAGTTTCCCCTGCAAACCGTTCCCGTTGTGCTAGATGAACGAACGTCTCTCCACATGCTCAGTTCTGACAGATAATTGTGTGTGACAGCCGTCCTTCACCTAGCTTGTTGAGAACACAAAGTTTCTCTTCAGTTCCCAACTCCACTCCATACATATATATGGAGAGGTACAAGCTCGAACTCTGTTTTACAGTGAAAACTGCAGGAACTTCAAACCGGCACTAGGAAACAGACTGAGAAACCAGAGTAAAAGTTTCTCCTGCAAACCGTTCCCTTTGTGCTAGATGAACGAACGTCTCTCCACATGCTCAGTTCTGACAGATAAGTGTGAGTGAAAGCCGTCCTTCACCTAGCTTGTTGGGAACACAAAGTTTCTCTTCAGTTGCAAACTCCATTCCATACATGTATATGGGGAGGTACTAGCTCCAACTCGGTGTTACAGTGAAAACTGCAGCAACTTCAAACCGGCACTAGGAAACAGACTGAGAAACCAGAGTAAAATTTCTCCTGCAACCCGTTCCCTTTGTGCTAGATGAACGAACGTCTCTCCACATGCTCAGTTCTGAGAGATAAGTGTGTGTGAAAGCCGTCCTTCACCTAGCTTGTTGGGAACACAAAGTTTCTCTTCAGTTGCAAACTCCACTCCATACATATATATGGGGAGGTAATAGCTCCAAATCTGTTTTACAGTGAAAACTGCAGGAACTTCAAACCGGCACTAGGAAACAGACTGAGGAACCAGAGTAAAAGTTTCTCCTGCAATCCGTTCCCTTTGTGCTAGATGAAAGAACGTCTCTCCACATGCTCAGTTCTGAGAGATAAGTGTGTGTGAAAGCCGTCCTTCACCTAGCTTGTTGTTAACACAAAGTTTCTCTACTGTTGCAAACACCACTCCCTACATATATAAGGGGAGGTACTAGCTCCAACTCGGTTTTACAGTGAAAACTTCAGGAACTTCAAACCGGCACTAGGAAACAGACTGAGAAACCAGTGTAAAAGTTTCTCATGCAACCCGTTCCTTTGTGCTAGATGAACGAACGTCTCTCCACATGCTCAGTGCTGAAAGATAAGTGTGTGTGAAAGCCGTCCTTCACATAACTTGTTGGGAACACAAAGTTTCTCTTCAGTTGCAAACTCCAATCCATACATATATATGGGGAGGTACTAGCTCCAACTCGGTTTTACAGTGAAAACTGCAGGAACTTCAAACCGGCACTAGGAAACAGACTGAGAAACCAGAGTAAAAGTTTCCCCTGCAACCCGTTCCCTTTGTGCTAGATGAACGAACGTCTCTCCACATGCTCAGTGCTGAGAGATAAGTGTGTGTGAAAGCCGTTCTTCACCTATCTTGTTGGTAACACAAAGTTTCTCTTCAGTTGCAAACTCCACTCCATACATATATATGGGGAGGTACTAGCTCCAACTCGGTTTTACAGTGAAAACTGCAGGAACTTCAAACCGGCACTAGGAAACAGACTGAGAAACCAGAGTAAAAGTTTCTCCTGCAACCCGTTCCCTTTGTGCTAGATGAACGAACGTCTCTCCACATGCTCAGTTCTGAGAGATAAGTGTGTGTGAAAGCCGTCCTTCACCTAGCTTGTTGGGAACACTAAGTTTCTCTTCAGTTGCAAACTCCACTCCATACATATATATGGGGTGGTACTAGCTCCAACTCGGTTTTACAGTGAAAACTGCAGGAACTTCAAACCGGCACTAGGAAACAGACTGAGAAACCAGAGTAAAAGTTTCTCCTGCAACCCGTTCCCTTTGTGCTAGATGAACGAACGTCTCTCAACATGCTCAGTGCTGAGAGAAAAGTGTGTTTGAAAGCCGTCCTTCACCTAGCTTTTTGGGAACACAAAGTTTCTCTTCAGTTGCAAATTCCACTCCATACATATATATGGGGAGGTACTAGCTCCAACTCGGTTTTACAGTGAAAACTGCAGGAACTTCAAACCGGCACTAGGAAACAGACTGAGAAACCAGAGGAAAAATTTCTCCTGCAACCCGTTCCCTTTGTGCTAGATGAACGAACGTCTCTCCACATGCTCAGTTCTGAGAGATATGTGTGTGTGAAAGCCGTCCTTCACCTAGCTTGTTGGGAACACAAAGTTTCTCTTCAGTTGCAAACTCCACTCCATACATATATATATGGGGAGGTACTAGCTCCAACTCGGTTTTACAGTGAAAACTGCAGGAACTTCAAACCGGCACTAGGAAACAGACTGAGAAACCAGAGTAAAAGTTTCTCCTGCAACCCGATCCCTTTGTGCTAGATGAACGAACGTCTCTCCACATGCTCAGTTCTGAGAGATAAGTGTGTGTGAAAGCCGTCCTTCACCTAGCTTGTTGGGAACACAAAGTTTCTCTTCAGTTGCAAACTCCATTCCATACATGTATATGGGGAGGTACTAGCTCCAACTCGGTGTTACAGTGAAAACTGCAGCAACTTCAAACCGGCACTAGGAAACAGACTGAGAAACCAGACTAATAGTTTCTCCTGAAACCCGTTCCCTTTGTGCTAGATGAACGAACGTCTCTCCACATGCTCCGTTCTGAGAGATAAGTGTGTGTGAAAGCCGTCCTTCACCTAGCTTGTTGGGAACACTAAGTTTCTCTTCAGTTGCAAACTCCACTCCATACATATATATGGGGAGGTACTAGCTCCAACTCGGTTTTACAGTGAAAACTGCAGGAACATCAAACCGGCACTAGGAAACAGACTGAGAAACCAGAGTAAAAGTTTCTCCTGCAACCCGTTCACTTTGTGCTAGATGAACGAACGTCTCTCAACATGCTCAGTGCTGAGAGATAAGTGTGTGTGAAAGCCGTCCTTCACCTAGCTTGTTGGTAACACAAAGTTTCTCTTCAGTTGCAAACTCCACTCCATACATATATATATGGGGAGGTACTAGCTCCAACTCGGTTTTACAGTGAAAACTGCAGGAACTTCAAACCGGCACTAGGAAACAGACTGAGAAACCAGAGTAAAATTTCTCCTGCAACCCGTTCCCTTTGTGCTAGATGAACGAACGTCTCTCCACATGCTCAGTTCTGAGAGATAAGTGTGTGTGAAAGCCGTCCTTCACCTAGCTTGTTGGGAACACAAAGTTTCTCTTCAGTTGCAAACTCCATTCCATACATATATATGGGAAGGTAATAGCTCCAACTCGGTTTTACAGTGAAAACTGCAGGAACTTCAAAACGGCACTAGGAAACAGACTGAGAAACCAGAGTAAAAGTTTCCCCTGCAAACAGTTCCCGTTGTGCTAGATGAACGAACGTCTCTCCACATGCTCAGTTCTGACAGATAATTGTGTGTGACAGCCGTCCTTCACCTAGCTTGTTGAGAACACAAAGTTTCTCTTCAGTTCCCAACTCCACTCCATACATATATATGGAGAGGTACAAGCTCGAACTCGGTTTTACAGTGAAAACTGCAGGAACTTCAAACCGGCACTAGGAAACAGACTGAGAAACCAGAGTAAAAGTTTCTCCTGCAACCCGTTCCCTTTGTGCTAGATGAACGAACGTCTCTCCACATGCTCAGTTCTGACAGATAAGTGTGAGTGAAAGCCGTCCTTCACCTAGCTTGTTGGGAACACAAAGTTTCTCTTCAGTTGCAAACTCCATTCCATACATGTATATGGGGAGGTACTAGCTCCAACTCGGTGTTACAGTGAAAACTGCAGCAACTTCAAACCGGCACTAGGAAACAGACTGAGAAACCAGAGTAAAATTTCTCCTGCAACCCGTTCCCTTTGTGCTAGATGAACGAACGTCTCTCCACATGCTCAGTTCTGAGAGATAAGTGTGTGTGAAAGCCGTCCTTCACCTAGCTTGTTGGGAACACTAAGTTTCTCTTCAGTAGCAAACTCCACTCCATACATATATATGGGGAGGTACTAGCTCCAACTCGGTTTTACAGTGAAAACTGCAGGAACTTCAAACCGGCACTAGGAAACAGACTGAGAAACCAGAGTAAAAGTTTCTCCTGCAACCCGTTCACTTTGTGCTAGATGAATGAACGTCTCTCAACATGCTCAGTGCTGAGAGATAAGTGTGTGTGAAAGCCGTCCTTCACCTAGCTTGTTGGGAACACAAAGTTTCTCTTCAGTTGCAAACTCCACTCCATACATATATATATGGGCAGGTACTAGCTCCAACTCGGTTTTACAGTGAAAACTGCAGGAACTTCAAACCGGCACTAGGAAACAGACTGAGAAACCAGAGTAAAAGTTTCTCCTGCAAACCGATCTCTTTGTGCTAGATGAACGAACGTCTCTCCACATTCTCAGTTGTGAGAGATAAGTGTGTGTGAAAGCCGTCCTTCACCTAGCTTGTTGGGAACACAAAGTTTCTCTTCAGTTGCAAACTCCATTCCATATATGTATATGGGGAGGTACTAGCTCCAACTCGGTTTTACAGTGAAAACTGCAGCTACTTCAAACCGGCACTAGGAAACAGACTGAGAAACCAGAGTAAAATTTCTCCTGCAACCAGTTCCCTTTGTGCTAGATGAACGAACGTCTCTCCACATGCTCAGTTCTGAGAGATAAGTGTGTGTGAAAGCCGTCCTTCACCTAGCTTGTTGGGAACACAAAGTTTCTCTTCAGTTGCAAACTCCATTCCATAGATATATATGGGAAGGTAATAGCTCCAACTCGGTTTTACAGTGAAAACTGCAGGAACTTCAAACCGGCACTAGGAAACAGACTGAGAAACCACAGTAAAAGTTTCCCCTGCAAACCGTTCCCGTTGTGCTAGATGAACGAACGTCTCTCCACATGCTCAGTTCTGACAGATAAGTGTGTGTGAAAGCCGTCCTTCACCTAGCTTGTTGAGAACACAAAGTTTCTCTTCAGTTCCCAACTCCACTCCATACATATATATGGAGAGGTACAAGCTCGAACTCGGTTTTACAGTGAAAACTGCAGGAACTTCAAACCGGCACTAGGAAACAGACTGAGAAACCAGAGTAAAAGTTTCTCCTGCAACCCGTTCCCTTTGTGCTAGATGAACGAACGTCTCTCCACATGCTCAGTTCTGAGAGATAAGTGTGTGTGAAAGCCGTCCTTCACCTTGCTTGTTGGGAACACAAAGTTTCTCTTCAGTTGCAAACTCCACTCCATACATATATATTGGGAGGTATTAGCTCCAACTCGGTTTTACAGTGAAAACTGCAGGAACTTCAAACCGGCACTAGGAAACAGACTGAGAAACCAGAGTAAAAGTTTCTCCTGCAACCCGTTCCCTTTGTGCTAGATGAACGAACGTCTCTCAACATGCTCAGTTCTGAGAGATAAGTGTGTGTGAAAGCTGTCCTTCACCTAGCTTGTTGGGAACACAAAAATTTTATCTTCAGTTGCAAACTCCACTCCATACATATATATGGGGAGGTACTACTTCCAACTCGGTTTTACAGTGAAAACTGCAGGAACTTCAAACCGGCACTAGGAAACAGACTGAGAAAGCAGAAATAAGTTTCTCCTGCAACCCGTTCCATTTGTGCTAGATGGACGAACGTCTCTCCACATGCTCAGTTCTGACAGATAAGTGTGAGTGAAAGCCGTCCTTCAGCTAGCTTGTTGGGAACACAAAGTTTCTCTTCAGTTCCCAACTCCACTCCGTACATATATATGGGGAGGTACTAGCTCCAACTCTGTTTTACAGTGAAAACTGCAGGAACTTAAAATCGGCACTAGGAAACAGACTGAGAAACCAGAGCAAAAGTTTCTCCTCCAACCCGTTCCCTTTGTGCTAGATGAATGAACGTCTCTCCACATGCTCAGTTCTGACAGATAAGTGTGTGTGAATGCCGTCCTTCATCTAGCTTGTTGGGAACACAAAGTTTCTCTTCAGTTGCAAACTCCATTCCATACATATATATGGGGAGGTACTAGCTCCAACTCGGTTTTACAGTGAAAACTGCAGGAAATTCCAACCGGCACTAGGAAACAGACTGAGAAACCAGAGTAAATATTTCTCCTGCAACCCTTTCCCTTTGTGCTAGATGAACGAACGTCTCTCCACATGCTCAGTTCTGAGAGATAAGTGTGTGTGAAAGCCGTCCTTCACATAACTTGTTGGGAACACAAAGTTTCTCTTCAGTTGCAAACTCCACTCCATACATATATATGGGGAGGTACTAGCTCCAACTCGGTTTTACAGTGAAAACTGCAGGAACTTCAAACCGGCACTAGGAAACAGACTGAGAAACCAGAGTAAAAGTTTCTTATGCAACCCGTTCCCTTTGTGCTAGATGAACGAACGTCTCTCCACATGCTCAGTTCTGAGGGATAAGTGTGTGTGAAAGCCGTCCTTCAACTAGCTTGTTGGGAACACAAAGTTTCTCTTCAGTTGCAAATTCCACTCCATACATATATATGGGGAGGTATTAGCTCCAACTCGGTTTTACAGTGAAAACTGCAGGAACTTCAAACCGGCACTAGGAAACAGACTGAGAAACCAGTGTAAAAGTTTCTCATGCAACCCGTTCCCTTTGTGCTAGATGAACGAACGTCTCTCCACATGCTCAGTGCTGAGAGATAAGTGTGTGTGAAAGCCGTCCTTCACATAACTTGTTGGGAACACAAAGTTTCTCTTCAGTTGCAAACTCCACTCCATACATATATATGGGGAGGTACTAGCTCCAACTCGGTTTTACAGTGAAAACTGCAGGAACTTCAAACCGGCACTAGGAAACAGACTGAGAAACCAGAGTAAAAGTTTCCCCTGCAACCCGTTCCCTTTGTGCTAGATGAACGAACGTCTCTCCACATGCTCAGTGCTGAGAGATAAGTGTGTGTGAAAGCCGTTCTTCACCTATCTTGTTGGTAACACAAAGTTTCTCTTCAGTTGCAAACTCCACTCCATACATATATATGGGGAGGTACTAGCTCCAACTCGGTTTTACAGTGAAAACTGCAGGAACTTCAAACCGGCACTGGGAAACAGACTGAGAAACCAGAGTAAAAGTTTCTCCTGCAACCCGTTCCCTTTGTGCTAGATGAACGAACGTCTCTCCACATGCTCAGTTCTGAGAGATAAGTGTGTGTGAAAGCCGTCCTTCACCTAGCTTGTTGGGAACACTAAGTTTCTCTTCAGTTGCAAACTCCACTCCATACATATATATGGGGAGGTACTAACTCCAACTCGGTTTTACAGTGAAAACTGCAGGAACTTCAAACCGGCACTAGGAAACAGACTGAGAAACCAGAGCAAAAGTTTCTCCTGCAACCCGTTCCCTTTGTGCTAGATGAACGAACGTCTCTCAACATGCTCAGTGCTGAGAGAAAAGTGTGTGTGAAAGCCGTCCTTCACCTAGCTTTTTGGGAACACAAAGTTTCTCTTCAGTTGCAAACTCCACTCCATACATATATATGGGGAGGTACTAGCTCCAACTCGGTTTTACAGTGAAAACTGCAGGAACTTCAAACCGGCACTAGGAAACAGACTGAGAAACCAGAGTAAAAGTTTCTCCTGCAACCCGTTCCCTTTGTGCTAGATGAACGAACGACTCTCAACATGCTCAGTGCTGAGAGAAAAGTGTGTGTGAAAGCCGTCCTTCACCTAGCTTGTTGGGAACACAAAGTTTCTCTTCAGTTGCAAACTCCACTCCATACATATATATGGGGAGGTACTAGCTCCAACTCGGTTTTACAGTGAAAACTGCAGGAACTTCAAACCGGCACTAGGAAACAGACTGAGAAACCAGAGTAAAAGTTTCTCCTGCAAACCGTTCCCTTTGTGCTAGATGAACGAACGTCTCTCAACATGCTCAGTGCTGAGAGATAAGTGTGTGTGAAAGCCGTCCTTCACCTAGCTTTTTGGGAACACAAAGTTTCTCTTCAATTGCAAACTCCACTCCATACATATATATGGGAAGGTACTAGCTCCAACTCGGTTTTACACAGAAAACTGCAGGAACTTCAAACCGGCACTACGAAACAGACTGAGAAACCAGAAAAAAGTTTCTCCTGCAACCCGTTCCCTTTGTGCTAGATGAACGAACGTCTCTCCACATGCTCATTTCTGACAGATAAGGGTGAGTGAAAGCCGTCTTTCACATAGCTTGTTGGGAACACAAAGTTTCTCTTCATTTCCCACCTCCACCCCGTACATATATATGAGGAGGTACTAGCTCCAACTCTGTTTTACAGTGAAAACTGCAGGAAATTCAAACCGGCACTAGGAAACAGACTGAGAAACCACAGTAAAAGTTTCTCCTGCAACCCGTTCCCTTTGTGCTAGATGAACGAACGTCTCTCCTCATGCTCAGTTCTGACAGATAAGTGTGTGTGAAAGCCGTCCTTCACCTAGCTTGTTGGGAACACAAAGTTTCTCTTCAGTTCCCAACTCCACTCCATACATATATATGGAGAGGTACTAGCTCCAACTTGGTTTTACAGCGAAAACTGCAGGAACTTCAAACCGGCACAAGGAAACAGACTGAGAAACCAGAGTAAAAGTTTCTCCTGCAACCCGTTCCCTTTGTGCTAGATGAACGAACGTCTCTCCACATGCTCAGTTCTGAGAGATAAGTGTGTGTGAAAGCCTTCCTTCACCTAGCTTGTTGGGAACACAAAGTTTCTCTTCAGTTGCAAACTCCACTCCATACATATATATTGGGAGGTATTAGCTCCAACTCGGTTTTACAGTGAAAACTGCAGGAACTTCAAACCGGCACTAGGAAACATACTGAGAAACCAGAGTAAAGTTTCTCCTGCAACCCATTCCCTTTGTGCTAAATGAACGAACGTCTCTCAACTAGCTCAGTTCTGAGAGATAAGTGTGTGTGAAAGCTGTCCTTCACCTAGCTTGTTGGAAACACAAAAATTTTACCTTCAGTTGCAAACTCCACTCCATACATATATATGGGGAGGTACTACTTCCAACTCGGTTTTACAGAGAAAACTGCAGGAACTTCAAACCGGCACTAGGAAACAGACTGAGAAACCAGAAAAAAAGTTTCTCCTGCAACCCGTTCCCTTTGTGCTAGATGAACGAACGTCTCTCCACATGCTCAGTTCTGACAGATAAGTGTGAGTGAAAGCCGTCCTTCACCTAGCTTTTTGGGAACACAAAGTTTCTCTTCAGTTCCCAACTCCACTCCATACATATATATGGGGAGGTACTAGCTCCAACTCGGTTTTACAGTGAAAACTGCAGGAACTTCAAACCGGCACTAGGAAACAGACTGAGAAACCAGAGTAAAAGTTTCCCCTGCAACCCGTTCCCGTTGTGCTAGATGAACGAACGTCTCTCCACATGCTCAGTTCTGAGAGATAAGTGTGTGTGAAAGCCGTCCTTCACCTAGCTTGTTGGGAACACAATGTTTCTCTTCAGTTGCAAACTCCATTCCATACATGTATATGGGGAGGTACTAGCTCCAACTCGGTTTTACAGTGAAAACTGCAGGAACTTCAAACCGGCACTAGGAAACAGACTGAGAAACCAGAAAAAAGTTTCTCCTGCAACCCGTTCCCTTTGTGCTAGATGAACGAACGTCTCTCCACATGCTCAGTTCTGACAGATAAGGGTGAGTGAAAGCCGTCCTTCACCTAGCTTGTTGGGAACACAAAGTTTCTCTTCAGTTCCCAACTCCACTCCATACATATATATGGGGAGGTACTAGCTCCAACTCGGTTTTACAGTGAAAACTGCAGGAACTTCAAACCGGCACTAGGAAACAGACTGAGAAACCAGAGTAAAAGTTTCCCCTGCAACCCGTTCCCTTTGTGCTAGATGAATGAACGTCTCTCCACATGCTCAGTTCTGACAGATAAGGGTGAGTGAAAGCCGTCCTTCACCTAGCTTGTTGGGAACACAATGTTTCTCTTCAGTTGCAAACTCCATTCCATACATGTATATGGGGAGGTACTAGCTCCAACTCGGTTTTACAGTGAAAACTGCAGGAACTTCAAACCGGCACTAGGAAACAGACTGAGAAACCAGAGTAAAAGTTTCTCCTGCAAACCGATCTCTTTGTGCTAGATGAACGAACGTCTCTCCACATTCTCAGTTGTGAGAGATAAGTGTGTGTGAAAGCCGTCCTTCACCTAGCTTGTTGGGAACACAAAGTTTCTCTTCAGTTGCAAACTCCATTCCATATATGTATATGGGGAGGTACTAGCTCCAACTCGGTTTTACAGTGAAAACTGCAGCAACTTCAAACCGGCACTAGGAAACAGACTGAGAAACCAGAGTAAAATTTCTCCTGCAACCAGTTCCCTTTGTGCTAGATGAACGAACGTCTCTCCACATGCTCAGTTCTGAGAGATAAGTGTGTGTGAAAGCCGCCCTTCACCTAGCTTGTTGGGAACACAAAGTTTCTCTTCAGTTGCAAACTCCATTCCATACATATATATGGGAAGGTAATAGCTCCAACTCGGTTTTACAGTGAAAACTGCAGGAACTTCAAACCGGCACTAGGAAACAGACTGAGAAACCACAGTAAAAGTTTCCCCTGCAAACCGTTCCCGTTGTGCTAGATGAACGAACGTCTCTCCACATGCTCAGTTCTGACAGATAAGTGTGTGTGAAAGCCGACATTCACCTAGCTTGTTGAGAACACAAAGTTTCTCTTCAGTTCCCAACTCCACTCCATAAATATATATGGAGAGGTACAAGCTCGAACTCGGTTTTACAGTGAAAACTGCAGGAACTTCAAACCGGCACTAGGAAACAGACTGAGAAACCAGAGTAAAAGTTTCTCTTGCAACCCGTTCCCTTTGTGCTAGATGAACGAACGTCTCTCCACATGCTCAGTTCTGAGAGATAAGTGTGTGTGAAAGCCGTCCTTCACCTTGCTTGTTGGGAACACAAAGTTTCTCTTCAGTTGCAAACTCCACTCCATACATATATATTGGGAGCTATTAGCTCCAACTCGGTTTTACAGTGAAAACTGCAGGAACTTCAAACCGGCACTAGGAAACAGACTGAGAAACCAGAGTAAAAGTTTCTCCTGCAAACCGTTCCCTTTGTGCTAGATGAACGAACGTCTCTCAACATGCTCAGTTCTGAGAGATAAGTGAGTGTGAAAGCTGTCCTTCACCTAGCTTGTTGGGAACACAAAAATTTTATCTTCAGTTGCAAACTCCACTCCATACATATATATGGGGAGGTACTACTTCCAACTCGGTTTTACAGTGAAAACTGCAGGAACTTCAAACCGGCACTAGGAAACAGACTGAGAAAGCAGAAATAAGTTTCTCCTGCAACCCGTTCCATTTGTGCTAGATGGACGAACGTCTCTCCACATGCTCAGTTCTGACAGATAAGTGTGAGTGAAAGCCGTCCTTCAGCTAGCTTGTTGGGAACACAAAGTTTCTCTTCAGTTCCCAACTCCACTCCGTACATATATATGGGGAGGTACTAGCTCCAACTCTGTTTTACAGTGAAAACTGCAGGAACTTAAAATCGGCACTAGGAAACAGACTGAGAAACCAGAGCAAAAGTTTCTCCTGCAACCCGTTCCCTTTTTGCTAGATGAATGAACGTCTCTCCACATGCTCAGTTCTGACAGATAAGTGTGTGTGAATGCCGTCCTTCACCTAGCTTGTTGGGAACACAAAGTTTCTCTTCAGTTGCAAACTCCATTCCATACATATATATGGGGAGGTACTAGCTCCAACTCGGTTTTACAGTGAAAACTGCAGGAAATTCCAACCGGCACTAGGAAACAGACTGAGAAACCAGAGTAAATATTTCTCCTGCAACCCTTTCCCTTTGTGCTAGATGAACGAACGTCTCTCCACATGCTCAGTTCTGAGAGATAAGTGTGTGAGAAAGCCGTCCTTCAACTAGCTTGTTGGGATCACAAAGATTCTCTTCAGTTGCAAACTCTACTCCATACATATATATGGGTAGGTACTAGCTCCAACTCGGTTTTACTGTGAAATTGCAGGAACTTCAAACCGGCACTAGGAAACAGACTGAGAAGCCAGAGTAAAAGTTTCTTATGCAACCCGTTCCCTTTGTGCTAGATGAACGAACGTCTCTCCACATGCTCAGTTCTGAGGGATAAGTGTGTGTGAAAGCCGTCCTTCAACTAGCTTGTTGGGAACACAAAGTTTCTCTTCAGTTGCAAACTCCACTCCATACATATATATGGGGAGGTATTAGCTCCAACTCGGTTTTACAGTGAAAACTGCAGGAACTTCAAACCGGCACTAGGAAACAGACTGAGAAACCAGTGTAAAATTTTCTCATGCAACCCGTTCCCTTTGTGCTAGATGAACGAACGTCTCTCCACATGCTCAGTGCTGAGAGATAAGTGTGTGTGAAAGCCGTCCTTCACATAACTTGTTGGGAACACAAAGTTTCTCTTCAGTTGCAAACTCCACTCCATACATATATATGGGGAGGTACTAGCTCCAACTCGGTTTTACAGTGAAAACTGCAGGAACTTCAAACCGGCACTAGGAAACAGACTGAGAAACCAGAGTAAAAGTTTCCCCTGCAACCCGTTCCCTTTGTGCTAGATGAACGAACGTCTCTCCACATGCTCAGTGCTGAGAGATAAGTGTGTGTGAAAGCCGTTCTTCACCTATCTTGTTGGTAACACAAAGTTTCTCTTCAGTTGCAAACTCCACTCCATACATATATTTGGGGAGGTACTAGCTCCAACTCGGTTTTACAGTGAAAACTGCAGGAACTTCAAACCGGCACTGGGAAACAGACTGAGAAACCAGAGTAAAAGTTTCTCCTGCAACCCGTTCCCTTTGTGCTAGATGAACGAACGTCTCTCCACATGCTCAGTTCTGAGAGATAAGTGTGTGTGAAAGCCGTCCTTCACCTAGCTTGTTGGGAACACTAAGTTTCTCTTCAGTTGCAAACTCCACTCCATACATATATATGGGGAGGTACTAAATCCAACTCGGTTTTACAGTGAAAACTGCAGGAACTTCAAACCGGCACTAGGAAACAGACTGAGAAACCAGAGCAAAAGTTTCTCCTGCAACCCGTTCCCTTTGTGCTAGATGAACGAAAGTCTCTCAACATGCTCAGTGCTGAGAGAAAAGTGTGTGTGAAAGCCGTCCTTCACCTAGCTTTTTGGGAACACAAAGTTTCTCTTCAGTTGCAAACTCCACTCCATACATATATATGGGGAGGTACTAGCTCCAACTCGGTTTTACAGTGAAAACTGCAGGAACTTCAAACCGGCACTAGGAAACAGACTGAGAAACCAGAGTAAAAGTTTCTCCTGCAACCCGTTCCGTTTGTGCTAGATGAACGAACGACTCTCAACATGCTCAGTGCTGAGAGAAAAGTGTGTGTGAAAGCCGTCCTTCACCTAGCTTGTTGGGAACACAAAGTTTCTCTTCAGTTGCAAACTCCACTCCATACATATATATGGGCAGGTACTAGCTCCAACTCGGTTTTACAGTGAAAACTGCAGGAACTTCAAACCGGCACTAGGAAACAGACTGAGAAACCAGAGTAAAAGTTTCTCCTGCAAACCGTTCCCTTTGTGCTAGATGAACGAACGTCTCTCAACATGCTCAGTGCTGAGAGATAAGTGTGTGTGAAAGCCGTCCTTCACCTAGCTTTTTGGGAACACAAAGTTTCTCTTCAATTGCAAACTCCACTCCATACATATATATGGGAAGGTACTAGCTCCAACTCGGTTTTACACAGAAAACTGCAGGAACTTCAAACCGGCACTAGGAAACAGACTGAGAAACCAGAAAAAAGTTTCTCCTGCAACCCGTTCCCTTTGTGCTAGATGAACGAACGTCTCTCCACATGCTCATTTCTGACAGATAAGGGTGAGTGAAAGCCGTCCTTCACATAGCTTGTTGGGAACACAAAGTTTCTCTTCATTTCCCACCTCCACCCCGTACATATATATGAGGAGGTACTAGCTCCAACTCTGTTTTACAGTGAAAACTGCAGGAAATTCAAACCGGCACTAGGAAACAGACTGAGAAACCAGAGCAAAAGTTTCTCCTGCAACCCGTTCCCTTTGTGCTAGATGAACGAACGTCTCTCCTCATGCTCAGTTCTGACAGATAAGTGTGTGTGAAAGCCGTCCTTCACCTAGCTTGTTGGGAACACAAAGTTTCTCTTCAGTTCCCAACTCCACTCCATACATATATATGGAGAGGTACTAGCTCCAACTTGGTTTTACAGTGAAAACTGCAGGAACTTCAAACCGGCACAAGGAAACAGACTGAGAAACCAGAGTAAAAGTTTCTCCTGCAACCCGTTCCCTTTGTGCTAGATGAACGAACGTCTCTCCACATGCTCAGTTCTGAGAGATAAGTGTGTGTGAAAGCCTTCCTTCACCTAGCTTGTTGGGAACACAAAGTTTCTCTTCAGTTGCAAACTCCACTCCATACATATATATTGGGAGGTATTAGCTCCAACTCGGTTTTACAGTGAAAACTGCAGGAACTTCAAACCGGCACTAGGAAACAGACTGAGAAACCAGAGTAAAAGTTTCTCCTGCAACCCATTCCCTTTGTGCTAAATGAACGAACGTCTCTCAACTAGCTCAGTTCTGAGAGATAAGTGTGTGTGAAAGCTGTCCTTCACCTAGCTTGTTGGAAACACAAAAATTTTATCTTCAGTTGCAAACTCCACTCCATACATATATATGGGGAAGTACTACCTCCAACTCGGTTTTACAGAGAAAACTGCAGGAACTTCAAACCGGCACTAGGAAACAGAGTGAGAAACCAGAAAAAAAGTTTCCCCTGCAACCCGTTCCCTTTGTGCTAGATGAACGAACGTCTCTCCACATGCTCAGTTCTGACAGATAAGTGTGAGTGAAAGCCGTCCTTCACCTAGCTTTTTGGGAACACAAAGTTTCTCTTCAGTTCCCAACTCCACTCCATACATATATATGGGGAGGTACTAGCTCCAACTCGGTTTTACAGTGAAAACTGCAGGAACTTCAAACCGGCACTAGGAAACAGACTGAGAAACCAGAGTAAAAATTTCCCCTGCAACCCGTTCCCGTTGTGCTAGATGAACGAACGTCTCTCCACATGCTCAGTTCTGAGAGATAAGTGTGTGTGAAAGCCGTCCTTCACCTAGCTTGTTGGGAACACAATGTTTCTCTTCAGTTGCAAACTCCATTCCATACATGTATATGGGGAGGTACTAGCTCCAACTCGGTTTTACAGTGAAAACTGCAGGAACTTCAAACCGGCACTAGGAAACAGACTGAGAAACCAGAAAAAAGTTTCTCCTGCAACCCGTTCCCTTTGTGCTAGATGAAGGAACGTCTCTCCACATGCTCAGTTCTGACAGATAAGGGTGAGTGAAAGCCGTCCTTCACCTAGCTTGTTGGGAACACAAAGTTTCTCTTCAGTTCCCAACTCCACTCCATACATATATATGGGGAGGTACTAGCTCCAACTCGGTTTTACAGTGAAAACTGCAGGAACTTCAAACCGGCACTAGGAAACAGACTGAGAAACCAGAAAAAAGTTTCTCCTGCAACCCGTTCCCTTTGTGCTAGATGAACGAACGTCTCTCCACATGCTCATTTCTGACAGATAAGGGTGAGTGAAAGCCGTCCTTCACATAGCTTGTTGGGAACACAAAGTTTCTCTTCATTTCCCACCTCCACCCCGTACATATATATGAGGAGGTACTAGCTCCAACTCTGTTTTACAGTGAAAACTGCAGGAAATTCAAACCGGCACTAGGAAACAGACTGAGAAACCAGAGCAAAAGTTTCTCCTGCAACCCGTTCCCTTTGTGCTAGATGAACGAACGTCTCTCCTCATGCTCAGTTCTGACAGATAAGTGTGTGTGAAAGCCGTCCTTCACCTAGCTTGTTGGGAACACAAAGTTTCTCTTCAGTTCCCAACTCCACTCCATACATATATATGGAGAGGTACTAGCTCCAACTTGGTTTTACAGTGAAAACTGCAGGAACTTCAAACCGGCACAAGGAAACAGACTGAGAAACCAGAGTAAAAGTTTCTCCTGCAACCCGTTCCCTTTGTGCTAGATGAACGAACGTCTCTCCACATGCTCAGTTCTGAGAGATAAGTGTGTGTGAAGCCTTCCTTCACCTAGCTTGTTGGGAACACAAAGTTTCTCTTCAGTTGCAAACTCCACTCCATACATATATATTGGGAGGTATTAGCTCCAACTCGGTTTTACAGTGAAAACTGCAGGAACTTCAAACCGGCACTAGGAAACAGACTGAGAAACCAGAGTAAAAGTTTCTCCTGCAACCCATTCCCTTTGTGCTAAATGAACGAACGTCTCTCAACTAGCTCAGTTCTGAGAGATAAGTGTGTGTGAAAGCTGTCCTTCACCTAGCTTGTTGGAAACACAAAAATTTTATCTTCAGTTGCAAACTCCACTCCATACATATATATGGGGAAGTACTACCTCCAACTCGGTTTTACAGAGAAAACTGCAGGAACTTCAAACCGGCACTAGGAAACAGACTGAGAAACCAGAAAAAAAGTTTCTCCTGCAACCCGTTCCCTTTGTGCTAGATGAACGAACGTCTCTCCACATGCTCAGTTCTGACAGATAAGTGTGAGTGAAAGCCGTCCTTCACCTAGCTTTTTGGGAACACAAAGTTTCTCTTCAGTTCCCAACTCCACTCCATACATATATATGGGGAGGTACTAGCTCCAACTCGGTTTTACAGTGAAAACTGCAGGAACTTCAAACCGGCACTAGGAAACAGACTGAGAAACCAGAGTAAAAGTTTCCCCTGCAACCCGTTCCCGTTGTGCTAGATGAACGAACGTCTCTCCACATGCTCAGTTCTGAGAGATAAGTGTGTGTGAAAGCCGTCCTTCACCTAGCTTGTTGGGAACACAATGTTTCTCTTCAGTTGCAAACTCCATTCCATACATGTATATGGGGAGGTACTAGCTCCAACTCGGTTTTACAGTGAAAACTGCAGCAACTTCAAACCGGCACTAGGAAACAGACTGAGAAACCAGAAAAAAGTTTCTCCTGCAACCCGTTCCCTTTGTGCTAGATGAACGAACGTCTCTCCACATGCTCAGTTCTGACAAATAAGGGTGAGTGAAAGCCGTCCTTCACCTAGCTTGTTGGGAACACAAAGTTTCTCTTCAGTTCCCAACTCCACTCCATACATATATATGGGGAGGTACTAGCTCCAACTCGGTTTTACAGTGAAAACTGCAGGAACTTCAAACCGGCACTAGGAAACAGACTGAGAAACCAGAGTAAAAGTTTCCCCTGCAACCCGTTCCCTTTGTGCTAGATGAACGAACGTCTCTCCACATGCTCAGTTCTGACAGATAAGGGTGAGTGAAAGCCGTCCTTCACCTAGCTTGTTGGGAACACAATGTTTCTCTTCAGTTGCAAACTCCATTCCATACATGTATATGGGGAGGTACTAGCTCCAACTCGGTTTTACAGTGAAAACTGCAGGAACTTCAAACCGGCACTAGGAAACAGACTGAGAAACCAGAAAAAAGTTTCTCCTGCAACCCGTTCCCTTTGTGCTAGATGAACGAACGTCTCTCCACATGCTCAGTTCTGACAGATAAGGGTGAGTGAAAGCCGTCCTTCACATAGCTTGTTGGGAACACAAAGTTTCTCTTCATTTCCCAACTCCACCCCGTACGTATATATGAGGAGGTACTAGCTCCAACTCTGTTTTACAGTGAAAACTGCAGGAAATTCAAACCGGCACTAGGAAACAGACTGAGAAACCAGAGCAAAAGTTTCTCCTGCAACCCGTTCCCTTTGTGCTAGATGAACGAACGTCTCTCCACATGCTCAGTTCTGACAGATAAGTGTGTGTGAAAGCCGTCCTTCACCTAGCTTGTTGGGAACACAAAGTTTCTCTTCAGTTCCCAACTCCACTCCATACATATATATGGGGAGGTACTAGCTCCAACTCGGTTTTACAGTGAAAACTGCAGGAACTTCAAACCGGCACTAGGAAACAGACTGAGAATCCAGAGTAAAAGTTTCCCCTGCAACACGTTCCCTTTGTGCTAGATGAACGAACGTCTCTCCACATGCTCAGTTCTGACAGATAAGGGTGAGTGAAAGCCGTCCTTCACCTAGCTTGTTGGGAACACAATGTTTCTCTTCAGTTGCAAACTCCATTCCATACATGTATATGGGGAGGTACTAGCTCCAACTCGGTTTTACAGTGAAAACTGCAGGAACTTCAAACCGGCACTAGGAAACAGACTGAGAAACCAGAAAAAAGTTTCTCCTGCAACCCGTTCCCTTTGTGCTAGATGAACGAACGTCTCTCCACATGCTCAGTTCTGACAGATAAGGGTGAGTGAAAGCCGTCCTTCACATAGCTTGTTGGGAACACAAAGTTTCTCTTCATTTCCCAACTCCACCCCGTACATATATATGAGGAGGTACTAGCTCCAACTCTGTTTTACAGTGAAAACTGCAGGAAATTCAAACCGGCACTAGGAAACAGACTGAGAAACCAGAGAAAAAGTTTCTCCTGCAACCCGTTCCCTTTGTGCTAGATGAACGAACGTCTCTCCACATGCTCAGTTCTGACAGATAAGTGTGTGTGAAAGCCGTCCTTCACCTAGCTTGTTGGGAACACAAAGTTTCTCTTCAGTTGCAAACTCCACTCCATACATATATATTGGGAGGTATTAGCTCCAACTCGGTTTTACAGTGAAAACTGCAGGAACTTCAAACCGGCACTAGGAAACAGACTGAGAAACCAGAGTAAAAGTTTCTCATGCAACCCGTTCCCTTTGTGCTAGATGAACGAACGTCTCTCAACATGCTCAGTTCTGAGAGATAAGTGTGTGTGAAAGCTGTCCTTCACCTAGCTTGTTGGGAACACAAAAATTTTATCTTCAGTTGCAAACTCCACTCCATACATATATATGGGGAGGTACTACCTCCAACTCGGTTTTACAGAGAAAACTGCAGGAACTTCAAACCGGCACTAGGAAACAGACTGAGAAACCAGAACAAAAGTTTCTCCTGCAACCCGTTCCCTTTGTGCTAGATGAACGAACGTCTCTCAACATGCTCAGTTCTGAGAGATAAGTGTGTGTGAAAGCTGTCCTTCACCTAGCTTGTTGGGAACACAAAAATTTTATCTTCAGTTGCAAACTCCACTCCATACATATATATGGAGAGGTACAAGCTCGAACTCGGTTTTACAGTGAAAACTGCAGGAACTTCAAACCGGCACTAGGAAACAGACTGAGAAACCAGAGTAAAAGTTTCTCCTGCAACCCGTTCCCTTTGTGCTAGATGAACGAACGTCTCTCCACATGCTCAGTTCTGAGAGATAAGTGTGTGTGAAAGCCGTCCTTCACCTTGCTTGTTGGGAACACAAAGTTTCTCTTCAGTTGCAAACTCCACTCCATACATATATATTGGGAGGTATTAGCTCCAACTCGGTTTTACAGTGAAAACTGCAGGAACTTCAAACCGGCACTAGGAAACAGACTGAGAAACCAGAGTAAAAGTTTCTCCTGCAACCCGTTCCCTTTGTGCTAGATGAACGAACGTCTCTCAACATGCTCAGTTCTGAGAGATAAGTGTGTGTGAAAGCTGTCCTTCACCTAGCTTGTTGGGAACACAAAAATTTTATCTTCAGTTGCAAACTCCACTCCATACATATATATGGGGAGGTACTACTTCCAACTCGGTTTTACAGTGAAAACTGCAGGAACTTCAAACCGGCACTAGGAAACAGACTGAGAAAGCAGAAATAAGTTTCTCCTGCAACCCGTTCCATTTGTGCTAGATGGACGAACGTCTCTCCACATGCTCAGTTCTGACAGATAAGTGTGAGTGAAAGCCGTCCTTCAGCTAGCTTGTTGGGAACACAAAGTTTCTCTACAGTTCCCAACTCCACTCCGTACATATATATGGGGAGGTACTAGCTCCAACTCTGTTTTACAGTGAAAACTGCAGGAACTTAAAATCGGCACTAGGAAACAGACTGAGAAACCAGAGCAAAAGTTTCTCCTGCAACCCGTTCCCTTTGTGCTAGATGAATGAACGTCTCTCCACATGCTCAGTTCTGACAGATAAGTGTGTGTGAATGCCGTCCTTCATCTAGCTTGTTGGGAACACAAAGTTTCTCTTCAGTTGCAAACTCCATTCCATACATATATATGGGGAGGTACTAGCTCCAACTCGGTTTTACAGTGAAAACTGCAGGAAATTCCAACCGGCACTAGGAAACAGACTGAGAAACCAGAGTAAATATTTCTCCTGCAACCCTTTCCCTTTGTGCTAGATGAACGAACGTCTCTCCACATGCTCAGTTCTGAGAGATAAGTGTGTGTGAAAGCCGTCCTTCACATAACTTGTTGGGAACACAAAGTTTCTCTTCAGTTGCAAACTCCACTCCATACATATATATGGGGAGGTACTAGCTCCAACTCGGTTTTACAGTGAAAACTGCAGGAACTTCAAACCGGCACTAGGAAACAGACTGAGAAACCAGAGTAAAAGTTTCTTATGCAACCCGTTCCCTTTGTGCTAGATGAACGAACGTCTCTCCACATGCTCAGTTCTGAGGGATAAGTGTGTGTGAAAGCCGTCCTTCAACTAGCTTGTTGGGAACACAAAGTTTCTCTTCAGTTGCAAATTCCACTCCATACATATATATGGGGAGGTATTAGCTCCAACTCGGTTTTACAGTGAAAACTGCAGGAACTTCAAACCGGCACTAGGAAACAGACTGAGAAACCAGTGTAAAAGTTTCTCATGCAACCCGTTCCCTTTGTGCTAGATGAACGAACGTCTCTCCACATGCTCAGTGCTGAGAGATAAGTGTGTGTGAAAGCCGTCCTTCACATAACTTGTTGGGAACACAAAGTTTCTCTTCAGTTGCAAACTCCACTCCATACATATATATGGGGAGGTACTAGCTCCAACTCGGTTTTACAGTGAAAACTGCAGGAACTTCAAACCGGCACTAGGAAACAGACTGAGAAACCAGAGTAAAAGTTTCCCCTGCAACCCGTTCCCTTTGTGCTAGATGAACGAACGTCTCTCCACATGCTCAGTGCTGAGAGATAAGTGTGTGTGAAAGCCGTTCTTCACCTATCTTGTTGGTAACACAAAGTTTCTCTTCAGTTGCAAACTCCACTCCATACATATATATGGGGAGGTACTAGCTCCAACTCGGTTTTACAGTGAAAACTGCAGGAACTTCAAACCGGCACTGGGAAACAGACTGAGAAACCAGAGTAAAAGTTTCTCCTGCAACCCGTTCCCTTTGTGCTAGATGAACGAACGTCTCTCCACATGCTCAGTTCTGAGAGATAAGTGTGTGTGAAAGCCGTCCTTCACCTAGCTTGTTGGGAACACTAAGTTTCTCTTCAGTTGCAAACTCCACTCCATACATATATATGGGGAGGTACTAACTCCAACTCGGTTTTACAGTGAAAACTGCAGGAACTTCAAACCGGCACTAGGAAACAGACTGAGAAACCAGAGCAAAAGTTTCTCCTGCAACCCGTTCCCTTTGTGCTAGATGAACGAACGTCTCTCAACATGCTCAGTGCTGAGAGAAAAGTGTGTGTGAAAGCCGTCCTTCACCTAGCTTTTTGGGAACACAAAGTTTCTCTTCAGTTGCAAACTCCACTCCATACATATATATGGGGAGGTACTAGCTCCAACTCGGTTTTACAGTGAAAACTGCAGGAACTTCAAACCGGCACTAGGAAACAGACTGAGAAACCAGAGTAAAAGTTTCTCCTGCAACCCGTTCCCTTTGTGCTAGATGAACGAACGACTCTCAACATGCTCAGTGCTGAGAGAAAAGTGTGTGTGAAAGCCGTCCTTCACCTAGCTTGTTGGGAACACAAAGTTTCTCTTCAGTTGCAAACTCCACTCCATACATATATATGGGGAGGTACTAGCTCCAACTCGGTTTTACAGTGAAAACTGCAGGAAC
Source organism: Camelus bactrianus (assembly GCF_048773025.1). Taxonomy (NCBI): domain Eukaryota; kingdom Metazoa; phylum Chordata; class Mammalia; order Artiodactyla; family Camelidae; genus Camelus; species Camelus bactrianus. The sequence goes on from NC_133566.1 coordinate 5,801,857, forward strand.
TTCAAACCGGCACTAGGAAACAGACTGAGAAACCAGAGTAAAAGTTTCTCCTGCAAACCGTTCCCTTTGTGCTAGATGAACGAACGTCTCTCAACATGCTCAGTGCTGAGAGATAAGTGTGTGTGAAAGCCGTCCTTCACCTAGCTTTTTGGGAACACAAAGTTTCTCTTCAATTGCAAACTCCACTCCATACATATATATGGGAAGGTACTAGCTCCAACTCGGTTTTACACAGAAAACTGCAGGAACTTCAAACCGGCACTACGAAACAGACTGAGAAACCAGAAAAAAGTTTCTCCTGCAACCCGTTCCCTTTGTGCTAGATGAACGAACGTCTCTCCACATGCTCATTTCTGACAGATAAGGGTGAGTGAAAGCCGTCTTTCACATAGCTTGTTGGGAACACAAAGTTTCTCTTCATTTCCCACCTCCACCCCGTACATATATATGAGGAGGTACTAGCTCCAACTCTGTTTTACAGTGAAAACTGCAGGAAATTCAAACCGGCACTAGGAAACAGACTGAGAAACCACAGTAAAAGTTTCTCCTGCAACCCGTTCCCTTTGTGCTAGATGAACGAACGTCTCTCCTCATGCTCAGTTCTGACAGATAAGTGTGTGTGAAAGCCGTCCTTCACCTAGCTTGTTGGGAACACAAAGTTTCTCTTCAGTTCCCAACTCCACTCCATACATATATATGGAGAGGTACTAGCTCCAACTTGGTTTTACAGTGAAAACTGCAGGAACTTCAAACCGGCACAAGGAAACAGACTGAGAAACCAGAGTAAAAGTTTCTCCTGCAACCCGTTCCCTTTGTGCTAGATGAACGAACGTCTCTCCACATGCTCAGTTCTGAGAGATAAGTGTGTGTGAAAGCCTGCCTTCACCTAGCTTGTTGGGAACACAAAGTTTCTCTTCAGTTGCAAACTCCACTCCATACATATATATTGGGAGGTATTAGCTCCAACTCGGTTTTACAGTGAAAACTGCAGGAACTTCAAACCGGCACTAGGAAACATACTGAGAAACCAGAGTAAAGTTTCTCCTGCAACCCATTCCCTTTGTGCTAAATGAACGAACGTCTCTCAACTAGCTCAGTTCTGAGAGATAAGTGTGTGTGAAAGCTGTCCTTCACCTAGCTTGTTGGAAACACAAAAATTTTACCTTCAGTTGCAAACTCCACTCCATACATATATATGGGGAGGTACTACTTCCAACTCGGTTTTACAGAGAAAACTGCAGGAACTTCAAACCGGCACTAGGAAACAGACTGAGAAACCAGAAAAAAAGTTTCTCCTGCAACCCGTTCCCTTTGTGCTAGATGAACGAACGTCTCTCCACATGCTCAGTTCTGACAGATAAGTGTGAGTGAAAGCCGTCCTTCACCTAGCTTTTTGGGAACACAAAGTTTCTCTTCAGTTCCCAACTCCACTCCATACATATATATGGGGAGGTACTAGCTCCAACTCGGTTTTACAGTGAAAACTGCAGGAACTTCAAACCGGCACTAGGAAACAGACTGAGAAACCAGAGTAAAAGTTTCCCCTGCAACCCGTTCCCGTTGTGCTAGATGAACGAACGTCTCTCCACATGCTCAGTTCTGAGAGATAAGTGTGTGTGAAAGCCGTCCTTCACCTAGCTTGTTGGGAACACAATGTTTCTCTTCAGTTGCAAACTCCATTCCATACATGTATATGGGGAGGTACTAGCTCCAACTCGGTTTTACAGTGAAAACTGCAGGAACTTCAAACCGGCACTAGGAAACAGACTGAGAAACCAGAAAAAAGTTTCGCCTGCAACCCGTTCCCTTTGTGCTAGATGAACGAACGTCTCTCCACATGCTCAGTTCTGACAGATAAGGGTGAGTGAAAGCCGTCCTTCACCTAGCTTGTTGGGAACACAAAGTTTCTCTTCAGTTCCCAACTCCACTCCATACATATATATGGGGAGGTACTAGCTCCAACTCGGTTTTACAGTGAAAACTGCAGGAACTTCAAACCGGCACTAGGAAACAGACTGAGAAACCAGAGTAAAAGTTTCCCCTGCAACCCGTTCCCTTTGTGCTAGATGAATGAACGTCTCTCCACATGCTCAGTTCTGACAGATAAGGGTGAGTGAAAGCCGTGCTTCACCTAGCTTGTTGGGAACACAATGTTTCTCTTCAGTTGCAAACTCCATTCCATACATGTATATGGGGAGGTACTAGCTCCAACTCGGTTTTACAGTGAAAACTGCAGGAACTTCAAACCGGCACTAGGAAACAGACTGAGAAACCAGAGTAAAAGTTTCTCCTGCAAACCGATCTCTTTGTGCTAGATGAACGAACGTCTCTCCACATTCTCAGTTGTGAGAGATAAGTGTGTGTGAAAGCCGTCCTTCACCTAGCTTGTTGGGAACACAAAGTTTCTCTTCAGTTGCAAACTCCATTCCATATATGTATATGGGGAGGTACTAGCTCCAACTCGGTTTTACAGTGAAAACTGCAGCAACTTCAAACCGGCACTAGGAAACAGACTGAGAAACCAGAGTAAAATTTCTCCTGCAACCAGTTCCCTTTGTGCTAGATGAACGAACGTCTCTCCACATGCTCAGTTCTGAGAGATAAGTGTGTGTGAAAGCCGTCCTTCACCTAGCTTGTTGGGAACACAAAGTTTCTCTTCAGTTGCAAACTCCATTCCATACATATATATGGGAAGGTAATAGCTCCAACTCGGTTTTACAGTGAAAACTGCAGGAACTTCAAACCGGCACTAGGAAACAGACTGAGAAACCACAGTAAAAGTTTCCCCTGCAAACCGTTCCCGTTGTGCTAGATGAACGAACGTCTCTCCACATGCTCAGTTCTGACAGATAAGTGTGTGTGAAAGCCGTCATTCACCTAGCTTGTTGAGAACACAAAGTTTCTCTTCAGTTCCCAACTCCACTCCATAAATATATATGGAGAGGTACAAGCTCGAACTCGGTTTTACAGTGAAAACTGCAGGAACTTCAAACCGGCACTAGGAAACAGACTGAGAAACCAGAGTAAAAGTTTCTCTTGCAACCCGTTCCCTTTGTGCTAGATGAACGAACGTCTCTCCACATGCTCAGTTCTGAGAGATAAGTGTGTGTGAAAGCCGTCCTTCACCTTGCTTGTTGGGAACACAAAGTTTCTCTTCAGTTGCAAACTCCACTCCATACATATATATTGGGAGGTATTAGCTCCAACTCGGTTTTACAGTGAAAACTGCAGGAACTTCAAACCGGCACTAGGAAACAGACTGAGAAACCAGAGTAAAAGTTTCTCCTGCAAACCGTTCCCTTTGTGCTAGATGAACGAACGTCTCTCAACATGCTCAGTTCTGAGAGATAAGTGAGTGTGAAAGCTGTCCTTCACCTAGCTTGTTGGGAACACAAAAATTTTATCTTCAGTTGCAAACTCCACTCCATACATATATATGGGGAGGTACTACTTCCAACTCGGTTTTACAGTGAAAACTGCAGGAACTTCAAACCGGCACTAGGAAACAGACTGAGAAAGCAGAAATAAGTTTCTCCTGCAACCCGTTCCATTTGTGCTAGATGGACGAACGTCTCTCCACATGCTCAGTTCTGACAGATAAGTGTGAGTGAAAGCCGTCCTTCAGCTAGCTTGTTGGGAACACAAAGTTTCTCTTCAGTTCCGAACTCCACTCCGTACATATATATGGGGAGGTACTAGCTCCAACTCTGTTTTACAGTGAAAACTGCAGGAACTTAAAATCGGCACTAGGAAACAGACTGAGAAACCAGAGCAAAAGTTTCTCCTGCAACCCGTTCCCTTTTTGCTAGATGAATGAACGTCTCTCCACATGCTCAGTTCTGACAGATAAGTGTGTGTGAATGCCGTCCTTCACCTAGCTTGTTGGGAACACAAAGTTTCTCTTCAGTTGCAAACTCCATTCCATACATATATATGGGGAGGTACTAGCTCCAACTCGGTTTTACAGTGAAAACTGCAGGAAATTCCAACCGGCACTAGGAAACAGACTGAGAAACCAGAGTAAATATTTCTCCTGCAACCCTTTCCCTTTGTGCTAGATGAACGAACGTCTCTCCACATGCTCAGTTCTGAGAGATAAGTGTGTGAGAAAGCCGTCCTTCAACTAGCTTGTTGGGATCACAAAGATTCTCTTCAGTTGCAAACTCTACTCCATACATATATATGGGTAGGTACTAGCTCCAACTCGGTTTTACTGTGAAATTGCAGGAACTTCAAACCGGCACTAGGAAACAGACTGAGAAGCCAGAGTAAAAGTTTCTTATGCAACCCGTTCCCTTTGTGCTAGATGAACGAACGTCTCTCCACATGCTCAGTTCTGAGGGATAAGTGTGTGTGAAAGCCGTCCTTCAACTAGCTTGTTGGGAACACAAAGTTTCTCTTCAGTTGCAAACTCCACTCCATACATATATATGGGGAGGTATTAGCTCCAACTCGGTTTTACAGTGAAAACTGCAGGAACTTCAAACCGGCACTAGGAAACAGACTGAGAAACCAGTGTAAAATTTTCTCATGCAACCCGTTCCCTTTGTGCTAGATGAACGAACGTCTCTCCACATGCTCAGTGCTGAGAGATAAGTGTGTGTGAAAGCCGTCCTTCACATAACTTGTTGGGAACACAAAGTTTCTCTTCAGTTGCAAACTCCACTCCATACATATATATGGGGAGGTACTAGCTCCAACTCGGTTTTACAGTGAAAACTGCAGGAACTTCAAACCGGCACTAGGAAACAGACTGAGAAACCAGAGTAAAAGTTTCCCCTGCAACCCGTTCCCTTTGTGCTAGATGAACGAACGTCTCTCCACATGCTCAGTGCTGAGAGATAAGTGTGTGTGAAAGCCGTTCTTCACCTATCTTGTTGGTAACACAAAGTTTCTCTTCAGTTGCAAACTCCACTCCATACATATATTTGGGGAGGTACTAGCTCCAACTCGGTTTTACAGTGAAAACTGCAGGAACTTCAAACCGGCACTGGGAAACAGACTGAGAAACCAGAGTAAAAGTTTCTCCTGCAACCCGTTCCCTTTGTGCTAGATGAACGAACGTCTCTCCACATGCTCAGTTCTGAGAGATAAGTGTGTGTGAAAGCCGTCCTTCACCTAGCTTGTTGGGAACACTAAGTTTCTCTTCAGTTGCAAACTCCACTCCATACATATATATGGGGAGGTACTAAATCCAACTCGGTTTTACAGTGAAAACTGCAGGAACTTCAAACCGGCACTAGGAAACAGACTGAGAAACCAGAGCAAAAGTTTCTCCTGCAACCCGTTCCCTTTGTGCTAGATGAACGAAAGTCTCTCAACATGCTCAGTTCAGAGAGATAAGTGTGTCTGAAAGCCGTCCTTCACCTAGCTTTTTGGGAACACAAAGTTTCTCTTCAGTTGCAAACTCCACTCCATACATATATATGGGGAGGTACTAGCTCCAACTCGGTTTTACAGTGAAAACTGCAGGAACTTCAAACCGGCACTAGGAAACAGACTGAGAAACCAGAGTAAAAGTTTCTCCTGCAACCCGTTCCGTTTGTGCTAGATGAACGAACGACTCTCAACATGCTCAGTGCTGAGAGAAAAGTGTGTGTGAAAGCCGTCCTTCACCTAGCTTGTTGGGAACACAAAGTTTCTCTTCAGTTGCAAACTCCACTCCATACATATATATGGGCAGGTACTAGCTCCAACTCGGTTTTACAGTGAAAACTGCAGGAACTTCAAACCGGCACTAGGAAACAGACTGAGAAACCAGAGTAAAAGTTTCTCCTGCAAACCGTTCCCTTTGTGCTAGATGAACGAACGTCTCTCAACATGCTCAGTGCTGAGAGATAAGTGTGTGTGAAAGCCGTCCTTCACCTAGCTTTTTGGGAACACAAAGTTTCTCTTCAATTGCAAACTCCACTCCATACATATATATGGGAAGGTACTAGCTCCAACTCGGTTTTACACAGAAAACTGCAGGAACTTCAAACCGGCACTAGGAAACAGACTGAGAAACCAGAAAAAAGTTTCTCCTGCAACCCGTTCCCTTTGTGCTAGATGAACGAACGTCTCTCCACATGCTCATTTCTGACAGATAAGGGTGAGTGAAAGCCGTCCTTCACATAGCTTGTTGGGAACACAAAGTTTCTCTTCATTTCCCACCTCCACCCCGTACATATATATGAGGAGGTACTAGCTCCAACTCTGTTTTACAGTGAAAACTGCAGGAAATTCAAACCGGCACTAGGAAACAGACTGAGAAACCAGAGCAAAAGTTTCTCCTGCAACCCGTTCCCTTTGTGCTAGATGAACGAACGTCTCTCCTCATGCTCAGTTCTGACAGATAAGTGTGTGTGAAAGCCGTCCTTCACCTAGCTTGTTGGGAACACAAAGTTTCTCTTCAGTTCCCAACTCCACTCCATACATATATATGGAGAGGTACTAGCTCCAACTTGGTTTTACAGTGAAAACTGCAGGAACTTCAAACCGGCACAAGGAAACAGACTGAGAAACCAGAGTAAAAGTTTCTCCTGCAACCCGTTCCCTTTGTGCTAGATGAACGAACGTCTCTCCACATGCTCAGTTCTGAGAGATAAGTGTGTGTGAAAGCCTTCCTTCACCTAGCTTGTTGGGAACACAAAGTTTCTCTTCAGTTGCAAACTCCACTCCATACATATATATTGGGAGGTATTAGCTCCAACTCGGTTTTACAGTGAAAACTGCAGGAACTTCAAACCGGCACTAGGAAACAGACTGAGAAACCAGAGTAAAAGTTTCTCCTGCAACCCATTCCCTTTGTGCTAAATGAACGAACGTCTCTCAACTAGCTCAGTTCTGAGAGATAAGTGTGTGTGAAAGCTGTCCTTCACCTAGCTTGTTGGAAACACAAAAATTTTATCTTCAGTTGCAAACTCCACTCCATACATATATATGGGGAAGTACTACCTCCAACTCGGTTTTACAGAGAAAACTGCAGGAACTTCAAACCGGCACTAGGAAACAGAGTGAGAAACCAGAAAAAAAGTTTCCCCTGCAACCCGTTCCCTTTGTGCTAGATGAACGAACGTCTCTCCACATGCTCAGTTCTGACAGATAAGTGTGAGTGAAAGCCGTCCTTCACCTAGCTTTTTGGGAACACAAAGTTTCTCTTCAGTTCCCAACTCCACTCCATACATATATATGGGGAGGTACTAGCTCCAACTCGGTTTTACAGTGAAAACTGCAGGAACTTCAAACCGGCACTAGGAAACAGACTGAGAAACCAGAGTAAAAATTTCCCCTGCAACCCGTTCCCGTTGTGCTAGATGAACGAACGTCTCTCCACATGCTCAGTTCTGAGAGATAAGTGTGTGTGAAAGCCGTCCTTCACCTAGCTTGTTGGGAACACAATGTTTCTCTTCAGTTGCAAACTCCATTCCATACATGTATATGGGGAGGTACTAGCTCCAACTCGGTTTTACAGTGAAAACTGCAGGAACTTCAAACCGGCACTAGGAAACAGACTGAGAAACCAGAAAAAAGTTTCTCCTGCAACCCGTTCCCTTTGTGCTAGATGAAGGAACGTCTCTCCACATGCTCAGTTCTGACAGATAAGGGTGAGTGAAAGCCGTCCTTCACCTAGCTTGTTGGGAACACAAAGTTTCTCTTCAGTTCCCAACTCCACTCCATACATATATATGGGGAGGTACTAGCTCCAACTCGGTTTTACAGTGAAAACTGCAGGAACTTCAAACCGGCACTAGGAAACAGACTGAGAAACCAGAAAAAAGTTTCTCCTGCAACCCGTTCCCTTTGTGCTAGATGAACGAACGTCTCTCCACATGCTCATTTCTGACAGATAAGGGTGAGTGAAAGCCGTCCTTCACATAGCTTGTTGGGAACACAAAGTTTCTCTTCATTTCCCACCTCCACCCCGTACATATATATGAGGAGGTACTAGCTCCAACTCTGTTTTACAGTGAAAACTGCAGGAAATTCAAACCGGCACTAGGAAACAGACTGAGAAACCAGAGCAAAAGTTTCTCCTGCAACCCGTTCCCTTTGTGCTAGATGAACGAACGTCTCTCCTCATGCTCAGTTCTGACAGATAAGTGTGTGTGAAAGCCGTCCTTCACCTAGCTTGTTGGGAACACAAAGTTTCTCTTCAGTTCCCAACTCCACTCCATACATATATATGGAGAGGTACTAGCTCCAACTTGGTTTTACAGTGAAAACTGCAGGAACTTCAAACCGGCACTAGGAAACAGACTGAGAAACCAGAGTAAAAGTTTCTCCTGCAACCCATTCCCTTTGTGCTAAATGAACGAACGTCTCTCAACTAGCTCAGTTCTGAGAGATAAGTGTGTGTGAAAGCTGTCCTTCACCTAGCTTGTTGGAAACACAAAAATTTTATCTTCAGTTGCAAACTCCACTCCATACATATATATGGGGAAGTACTACCTCCAACTCGGTTTTACAGAGAAAACTGCAGGAACTTCAAACCGGCACTAGGAAACAGACTGAGAAACCAGAAAAAAAGTTTCTCCTGCAACCCGTTCCCTTTGTGCTAGATGAACGAACGTCTCTCCACATGCTCAGTTCTGACAGATAAGTGTGAGTGAAAGCCGTCCTTCACCTAGCTTTTTGGGAACACAAAGTTTCTCTTCAGTTCCCAACTCCACTCCATACATATATATGGGGAGGTACTAGCTCCAACTCGGTTTTACAGTGAAAACTGCAGGAACTTCAAACCGGCACTAGGAAACAGACTGAGAAACCAGAGTAAAAGTTTCCCCTGCAACCCGTTCCCGTTGTGCTAGATGAACGAACGTCTCTCCACATGCTCAGTTCTGAGAGATAAGTGTGTGTGAAAGCCGTCCTTCACCTAGCTTGTTGGGAACACAATGTTTCTCTTCAGTTGCAAACTCCATTCCATACATGTATATGGGGAGGTACTAGCTCCAACTCGGTTTTACAGTGAAAACTGCAGCAACTTCAAACCGGCACTAGGAAACAGACTGAGAAACCAGAAAAAAGTTTCTCCTGCAACCCGTTCCCTTTGTGCTAGATGAACGAACGTCTCTCCACATGCTCAGTTCTGACAAATAAGGGTGAGTGAAAGCCGTCCTTCACCTAGCTTGTTGGGAACACAAAGTTTCTCTTCAGTTCCCAACTCCACTCCATACATATATATGGGGAGGTACTAGCTCCAACTCGGTTTTACAGTGAAAACTGCAGGAACTTCAAACCGGCACTAGGAAACAGACTGAGAAACCAGAGTAAAAGTTTCCCCTGCAACCCGTTCCCTTTGTGCTAGATGAACGAACGTCTCTCCACATGCTCAGTTCTGACAGATAAGGGTGAGTGAAAGCCGTCCTTCACCTAGCTTGTTGGGAACACAATGTTTCTCTTCAGTTGCAAACTCCATTCCATACATGTATATGGGGAGGTACTAGCTCCAACTCGGTTTTACAGTGAAAACTGCAGGAACTTCAAACCGGCACTAGGAAACAGACTGAGAAACCAGAAAAAAGTTTCTCCTGCAACCCGTTCCCTTTGTGCTAGATGAACGAACGTCTCTCCACATGCTCAGTTCTGACAGATAAGGGTGAGTGAAAGCCGTCCTTCACATAGCTTGTTGGGAACACAAAGTTTCTCTTCATTTCCCAACTCCACCCCGTACGTATATATGAGGAGGTACTAGCTCCAACTCTGTTTTACAGTGAAAACTGCAGGAAATTCAAACCGGCACTAGGAAACAGACTGAGAAACCAGAGCAAAAGTTTCTCCTGCAACCCGTTCCCTTTGTGCTAGATGAACGAACGTCTCTCCACATGCTCAGTTCTGACAGATAAGTGTGTGTGAAAGCCGTCCTTCACCTAGCTTGTTGGGAACACAAAGTTTCTCTTCAGTTCCCAACTCCACTCCATACATATATATGGGGAGGTACTAGCTCCAACTCGGTTTTACAGTGAAAACTGCAGGAACTTCAAACCGGCACTAGGAAACAGACTGAGAATCCAGAGTAAAAGTTTCCCCTGCAACACGTTCCCTTTGTGCTAGATGAACGAACGTCTCTCCACATGCTCAGTTCTGACAGATAAGGGTGAGTGAAAGCCGTCCTTCACCTAGCTTGTTGGGAACACAATGTTTCTCTTCAGTTGCAAACTCCATTCCATACATGTATATGGGGAGGTACTAGCTCCAACTCGGTTTTACAGTGAAAACTGCAGGAACTTCAAACCGGCACTAGGAAACAGACTGAGAAACCAGAAAAAAGTTTCTCCTGCAACCCGTTCCCTTTGTGCTAGATGAACGAACGTCTCTCCACATGCTCAGTTCTGACAGATAAGGGTGAGTGAAAGCCGTCCTTCACATAGCTTGTTGGGAACACAAAGTTTCTCTTCATTTCCCAACTCCACCCCGTACATATATATGAGGAGGTACTAGCTCCAACTCTGTTTTACAGTGAAAACTGCAGGAAATTCAAACCGGCACTAGGAAACAGACTGAGAAACCAGAGCAAAAGTTTCTCCTGCAACCCGTTCCCTTTGTGCTAGATGAACGAACGTCTCTCCACATGCTCAGTTCTGACAGATAAGTGTGTGTGAAAGCCGTCCTTCACCTAGCTTGTTGGGAACACAAAGTTTCTCTTCAGTTCCCAACTCCACTCCATACATATATATGGAGAGGTACTAGCTCCAACTTGGTTTTACAGTGAAAACTGCAGGAACTTCAAACCGGCACAAGGAAACAGACTGAGAAACCAGAGTAAAAGTTTCTCCTGCAACCCGTTCCCTTTGTGCTAGATGAACGAACGTCTCTCCACATGCTCAGTTCTGAGAGATAAGTGTGTGTGAAAGCCTTAATTCACCTAGCTTGTTGGGAACACAAAGTTTCTCTTCAGTTGCAAACTCCACTCCATACATATATATTGGTAGGTATTAGCTCCAACTCGGTTTTACAGTGAAAACTGCAGGAACTTCAAACCGGCACTAGGAAACAGACTGAGAAACCAGAGTAAAAGTTTCTCATGCAACCCGTTCCCTTTGTGCTAGATGAACGAACGTCTCTCAACATGCTCAGTTCTGAGAGATAAGTGTGTGTGAAAGCTGTCCTTCACCTAGCTTGTTGGGAACACAAAAATTTTATCTTCAGTTGCAAACTCCACTCCATACATATATATGGGGAGGTACTACCTCCAACTCGGTTTTACAGAGAAAACTGCAGGAACTTCAAACCGGCACTAGGAAACAGACTGAGAAACCAGAACAAAAGTTTCTCCTGCAACCCGTTCCCTTTGTGCTAGATGAACGAACGTCTCTCCACATGCTCAGTTCTGACAGATAAGTGTGAGTGAAAGCCGTCCTTCACCTAGCTTGTTGGGAACACAAAGTTTCTCTTCAGTTCCCAACTCCACTCCATACATATATATGGGGAAGTACTAGCTCCAACTCGGTTTTACAGTGAAAACTGCAGGAACTTCAAACCGGCACTAGGAAACAGACTGAGAAACCAGAGTAAAAGTTTCTCCTGCAACCCGTTCCCTTTGTGCTAGATGAACGAACGTCTCTCCACATGCTCAGTTCTGAGAGATAAGTGTGTGTGAAAGCCGTCCTTCACCTAGCTTGTTGGGAACACAAAGTTTCTCTTCAGTTGCAAACTCCACTCCATACATATATATTGGGAGGTATTAGCTCCAACTCGGTTTTACAGTGAAAACTGCAGGAAATTCAAACCGGCACGAGGAAACAGACTAAGAAACCAGAAAAAACTTTCTCCTGCAACCCGTTCCCTTTGTGCTAGATGAACGAACGTCTCTCCACATGCTCAGTTCTGACAGATAAGTGTGAATGAAAGCCGTCCTTCACCTAGCTTGTTGGGAACACAAAGTTTCTCTTCAGTTCCCAACTCCACTCCGTACATATATATGGGGAGGTACTAGCTCCAACTCTGTTTTACAGTGAAAACTGCAGGAACTTCAAACCGGCACTAGGAAACAGACTGAGAAACCAGAGTAAAAGTTTCTCCTGCAACCCGTTCCCTTTGTGCTAGATGAACGAACGTCTCTCCACATGCTCAGTTCTGACAGATAAGTGTGTGTGAAAGCCGTCCTTCACCTAGCTTGTTGGGAACACAAAGTTTCTCTTCAGTTCCCATCTCCACTCCATACATATATATGGAGAGGTACTAGCTCCAACTCGGTTTTACAGTGAAAACTGCAGGAACTTCAAACCGGCACTAGGAAACAGACTGAGAAACCAGAGTAAAAGTTTCTCCTGCAACCCGTTCCCTTGTGCTAGATGAACGAACGTCTCTCAACATGCTCAGTTCTGAGAGATAAGTTTGTGTGAAAGCTGTCCTTCACCTAGCTTGTTGGGAACACAAAAATTTTATCTTCAGTAGCAAACTCCAATCCATACATATATATGGGTAGGTACTACCTCCAACTCGGTTTTACAGTGAAAACTGCAGGAATTTCAAACCGGCACTAGGAAACAGACTGAGAAACCAGAACAAAAGTTTCTCCTGCAACCAGTTCCCTTTGTGCTAGATGAACGAACGTCTCTCCACATGCTCAGTTCTGAGAGATAAGTGTGTGTGAAAGCCTTCCTTCACCTAGCTTGTTGGGAACACAAAGTTTCTCTTCAGTTGCAAACTCCACTCCATACATATATATTGGGAGGTATTAGCTCCAACTCGGTTTTACAGTGAAAACTGCAGGAACTTCAAACCGGCACTAGGAAACAGACTGAGAAACCAGAGTAAAAGTTTCTCCTGCAACCCGTTCCCTTTGTGCTAGATGAACGAACGTCTCTCAACATGCTCAGTTCTGAGAGATAAGTTTGTGTGAAAGCTGTCCTTCACCTAGCTTGTTGGGAACACAAAAATTTTATCTTCATTTGCAAACTCCAATCCATACATATATATGGGTAGGTACTACCTCCAACTCGGTTTTACAGTGAAAACTGCTGGAATTTCAAACCGGCACTAGGAAACAGACTGAGAAACCAGAACAAAAGTTTCTCCTGCAACCAGTTCCCTTTGTGCTAGATGAACGAACGTCTCTCCACATGCTCAGTTCTGACAGATAAGTGTGAGTGAAAGCCGTCCTTCACCTAGCTTGTTGGGAACACAAAGTTTCTCTTCAGTTCCCAACTCCACCCCGTACATATATATGAGGAGGTACTAGCTCCAACTCTGTTTTACAGTGAAAACTGCAGGAAATTCAAACCGGCACTAGGAAACAGACTGAGAAACCAGAGCAAAAGTTTCTCCTGCAACCCGTTCCCTTTGTGCTAGATGAACGAACGTCTCTCCACATGCTCAGTTCTGACAGATAAGTGTGTGTGAAAGCCGTCCTTCACCTAGCTTGTTGGGAACACAAAGTTTCTCTTCAGTTCCCAACTCCACTCCATACATATATATGGAGAGGTACTAGCTCCAACTTGGTTTTACAGTGAAAACTGCAGGAACTTCAAACCGGCACAAGGAAACAGACTGAGAAACCAGAGTAAAAGATTCTCCTGCAACCCGTTCCCTTTGTGCTAGATGAACGAACGTCTCTCAACATGCTCAGTTCTGAGAGATAAGTGTGTGTGAAAGCTGTCCTTCACCTAGCTTGTTGGGAACACAAAAATTTTATCTTCAGTTGCAAACACCACTCCATACATATATATGGGGAGGTACTACCTCCAACTCGGTTTTACAGAGAAAACTGCAGGAACTTCAAACCGGCACGAGGAAACAGACTGAGAAACCAGAACAAAAGTTTCTCCTGCAACCCGTTCCCTTTGTGCTAGATGAACGAACGTCTCTCCACATGCTCAGTTCTGAAAGATAAGTGTGAGTGAAAGCCGTCCTTCACCTAGCTTGTTGGGAACACAAAGTTTCTCTTCAGTTCCCAACTCCACTCCATACATATATATGGGGAAGTACTAGCTCCAACTCGGTTTTACAGTGAAAACTGCAGGAACTTCAAACCGGCACTTGGAAACAGACTGAGAAACCAGAGTAAAAGTTTCTCCTGCAACCCGTTCCCTTTGTGCTAGATGAACGAACGTCTCTCCACATGCTCAGTTCTGGGAGATAAGTGTGTGTGAAAGCCGTCCTTCACCTAGCTTGTTGGGAACACAAAGTTTCTCTTCAGTTGGAAACTCCACTCCATACATATATATTGGGAGGTATTAGCTCCAACTCGGTTTTACAGTGAAAACTGCAGGAAATTCAAACCGGCACTAGGAAACAGACTGAGAAACCAGAAAAAACTTTCTCCTGCAACCCGTTCCCTTTGTGCTAGATGAACGAACGTCTCTCCACATGCTCAGTTCTGACAGATAAGTGTGAGTGAAAGCCGTCCTTCACCTAGCTTGTTGGGAACACAAAGTTTCTCTTCAGTTCCCAACTCCACTCCGTACATATATATGGGGAGGTACTAGCTCCAACTCTGTTTTACAGTGAAAACTGCAGGAACTTCAAACCGGCACTAGGAAACAGACTGAGAAACCAGAGCAAAAGTTTCTCCTGCAACCCGTTCCCTTTGTGCTAGATGAACGAACGTCTCTCCACATGCTCAGTTCTGACAGATAAGTGTGTGTGAAAGCCGTCCTTCACCTAGCTTGTTGGGAACACAAAGTTTCTCTTCAGTTCCCATCTCCACTCCATACATATATATGGAGAGGTACTAGCTCCAACTCGGTTTTACAGTGAAAACTGCAGGAACTTCAAACCGGCACTAGGAAACAGACTGAGAAATCAGAGTAAAAGTTTCTCCTGCAACCCGTTCCCTTTGTGCTAGATGAACGAACGTCTCTCCACATGCTCAGTTCTGAGAGATAAGTTTGTGTGAAAGCCTTCCTTCATCTAGCTTGTTGGGAACACAAAGTTTCTCTTCAGTTGCAAACTCCACTCCATACATATATATTGGGAGGTATTAGCTCCAACTCGGTTTTACAGTGAAAACTGCAGGAACTTCAAACCGGCCCTAGGATTCAGACTGAGAAACCAGAGTAAAAGTTTCTCCTGCCACCCATTTCCTTTGTGCTAGATGAACGAACGTCTCTCCACATGCTCAGTTCTGAGAGATAAGTGTGTGTGAAAGCTGTCCTTCACCTAGCTTGTTGGGAACACAAAGTTTCTCTTCAGGTGCAAACTCCACTCCATATTTATATATGGGAAGGTACTAGCTCCAACTCGGTTTTACAGTGAAAACTGCAGGAACTTCAAACCGGCACTAGGAAACAGACTGAAAAACCAGAGTAAAAGTTTCCCTGCAACCCGTTCCCTTTGTGCTAGATGAACGAACGTCTCTCAACATGCTCAGTTCTGACAGATAAGTGTGAGTGAAAGCCGTCCTTCACCTAGCTTGTTGGTTACACAAAGTTTCTCTTCAGTTCCCAACTCCACTCCATACATATATATGGGGAGGTACTAGCTCCAACTCGGTTTTACAGTGAAAACTGCAGGAACTTCAAACCGGCACTAGGAAAAAGACTGAGAAATCAGAGTAAAAGTTTCTCCTGCAACCCGTTCCCTTTGTGCTAGATGAACGATCGTCTCTCCACATGCTCAGTTCTGAGAGATAAGTGTGTGTGAAAGCCGTCCTTCACCTAGCTTGTTGGGAACACAACGTTTCTCTTCAGTTGCAAACTCCACTCCATACATATATATTGGGAAGTATTAGCTCCAACTCTGTTTTACAGTGAAAACTGCAGGAACTTCAAACCGGCACTAGGATTCAGACTGAGAAACCAGAGTAAAAGATCCTCCTGCCACCCATTCCCTTTGTGCTAGATGAACGAACGTCTCTCCACATGCTCAGTTCTGAGAGATAAGTGTGTGTGAAAGCTGTCCTTCACCTAGCTTGTTGGGAACACAAAGTTTCTCTTCAGGTCAAACTCCACTCCATATTTATATATGGGATGGTACTAGCTCCAACTCGGTTTTACAGTGAAAACTGCAGGAACTTCAAACCGGCACTAGGAAACAGACTGAGAAACCAGAGTAAAAGTTTCCCTGCAACCCGTTCCCTTTGTGCTAGATGAACGAACGTCTCTCAACATGCTCAGTTCTGAGAGATAAGTGTGTGTGAAAGCTGTCCTTCACCTAGCTTGTTGGGAACACAAAAATTTTATCTTCAGTTGCAAACTCCTATCCATACATATATATGGGGAGGTACTACCTCCAACTCGGTTTTACAGTGAAAACTGCAGGAACTTCAAACCGGCACTAGGAAACAGACTGAGAAACCAGAAGGAAAGTTTCTCCTGAAACCCGTTCCCTTTGTGCTAGATGAACGAACGTCTCTCCACATGCTCAGTTCTGACAGATAAGTGTGAGTGAAAGCCGTCCTTCACGTAGCTTGTTGGGAACACAAAGTTTCTTTTCAGTTCCCAACTCCACTACATACATATATATGGGGATGTACTAGCTCCAACTCGGTTTTACATTGAAAACTGCAGGAACTTCAAACCGGCACTAGGAAACAGACTGAGAAACCAGAGTAAAAGTTTCTCCTGCAACCCGTTCCCTTTGTGCTAGATGAACGAACGTCTCTCCACATGCTCAGTTCTGAGAGATAAGTGTGTGTGAAAGCCTTCCTTCACCTAGCTTGTTGGGAACACAAAGTTTCTCTTCAGTTCCCAACTCCACTCCATACATATATATGGGGAGGTACTAGCTCCAACTCGGTTTTACAGTGAAAACTGCAGGAACTTCAAACCGGCACTAGGAAACAGACTGAGAAACCAGAGTAAAAGTTTCTCCTGCAGCCCGTTCACTTTGTGCTAGATGAACGAACGTCTCTCAACATGCTCAGTTCTGAGAGAAAAGTGTGTGTGAAAGCTGTCCTTCACCTAGCTTGTTGGGAACACAAAAATTTTATATTCAGTTGCAAACTCCACTCCATACTTATATATGGGTAGGTACTACCTTCAACTCGGTTTTACAGTGAAAACTGCAGGAATTTCAAACCGGCACTAGGAAACAGACTGAGAAACCAGAACAAATGTTACACCTGCAACCAGTTCCCTTTGTGCTAGATGAACGAACGTCTCTCCACATGCCCAGTTCTGACAGATAAGTGTGAGTGAAAGCCGTCCTTCACCTAGCTTGTTGGGAACACAAAGTTTCTCTTCAGTTCCCAACTCCACTCCATACATATATATGGGGAGGTACTAGCTCCAACTCGGTTTTACAGTGAAAACTGCAGGAAATTCAAACCGGCACTACGAAACAGACTGAGAAACCAGAGTAATAGTTTCTCCTACAACCCGTTCCCTTTGTTCTAGATGAACGAACGTCTTTCCACATGCTCAGTTCTGAGAGATAAGTGTGTGTGAAAGCCGTCCTTCACCTAGCTTGTTGGGAACACAAAGTTTCTCTTCAGTTGCAAACTCCACTCCATACATATATATTGGGAGGTATAAGCTCCAACTCGGTTTTACAGTGAAAACTGCAGGAACTTCAAACCGGCACTAGGAATCAGACTGAGAAACCAGAGTAAAAGTTTCTCCTGCCACCCATTCCCTTTGTGCTAGATGAACGAACGTCTCTCCACATGCTCAGTTCTGAGAGAAAAGTGTGTGTGAAAGCCGTCCTTCACATAGCTTGTTGGGAACACAAAGTTTCTCTTCAGTTGCAAACTCCACTCCATACATATATATGGGGAGGTACTAGCTCCAACTCGGTTTTACAGTGAAAACTGCAGGAACTTCAAACCGGCACTAGGAAAAAGACTGAGAAACCAGAGTAAAAGTTTCTCCTGCAACCCGTTCCCTTTGTGCTAGATGAACGAACGTCTCTCCACATGCTCAGTTCTGAGAGATAAGTGTGTGTGAAAGCCGTCCTTCACCTAGCTTGTTGGGAACACAAAGATTCTCTTCAGTTGCAAACTCCACTCCATACATATATATGGGGAGGTATTAGCTCCAACTCGGTTTTACAGTGAAAACTGCAGGAACTTCAAACCGGCACTAGGATTCAGACTGAGAAACCAGAGTAAAAGTTTCTCCTGCCACCCATTCCCTTTGTGCTAGATGAACGAACGTCTCTCCACATGCTCAGTTCTGAGAGATAAGTGTGTGTGAAAGCTGTCCTTCACCTAGCTTGTTGGGAACACAAAGTTTCTCTTCAGTTGCAAACTCCACTCCATATTTATATATGGGAAGGTACTAGCTCCAACTCGGTTTTACAGTGAAAACTGCAGGAACTTCAAACCGGCACTAGGAAACAGACTGAGAAACCAGAGTAAAAGTTTCTACTGCAACCCGTTCCCTTTGTGCTAGATGAACGAACGTCTCTCCACATGCTCAGTTCTGACAGATAAGTGTGTGTGAAAGCCGTCCTTCACCTAGCTTGTTGGGAACACAAAGTTTCTCTTAAGTTCCCAACTCCCCTCCATACATATATATGGAGAGGTACTAGCTCCAACTCGGTTTTACAGTGAAAACTGCAGGAACTTCAAACCGGCACTAGGAAACAGACTGGGAAACCAGAGTAAAAGTTTCTCCTGCAACCCGTTCCCTTTGTGCTAGATGAACGAACGTCTCTCCACATGCTCAGTTCTGAGAGATAAGTGTGTGTGAAAGCCGTCCTTCACCTAGCTTGTTGGGAACACAAAGTTTCTCTTCAGTTGCAAACTACACTCCATAAATATATATTGGGTGGTATTAGCTCCAACACAGTTTTACAGTGAAAACTGCAGGAACTTCAAACCGGCACTAGGAAACAGACTGAGAAACCAGAGTAAAAGTTTCTCCTGCAACCAGTTCCCTTTATGCTAGATGAACGAACGTCTCTCCACATGCTCAGTTCTGAGAGATAAGTGTGTGTGAAAGCCGTCCTTCACCTTGCTTGTTGGGAACACAAAGTTTCTCTTCAGTTTCAAACTCCACTCCATACATATATATGGAGAGGTTCTAGCTCCAACTCGGTTTTACGGTGAAAACTGCAGGAACTTCAACCCGGCACTAGGAAACAGACTGAGAAACCAGAGTAAAAGTTTCTCCTGCAAACCATTCCCTTTGTGCTAGATGAACGAACGTCTCTCCACATGCTCAGTTCTGAGAGATAAGTGTGTGTGAAAGCCGTCCTTCACCTAGCTTGTTGGGAACACAAAGTTTCTCTTCAGTTGCAAACTCCACTCCATACATATATATGGGGAGGTATTAGCTCCAACTCGGTTTTACAGTGAAAATTGCAGGAACTTCCAACCGGCACTAGGAAACAGACTGAGAAACCAGAGTAAAAGTTTCTCCTGCAACCCGTTCCCTTTGTGCTAGATGAACGAACGTCTCTCCACATGCTCAGTTCTGAGAGATATGTGTGTGTGAAAGCCGTCCTTCACCTAGCTTGTTGGGAACACAAAGTTTCTCTTCAGTTGCAAACTCCACTCCATACATATATATGGGGAGGTACTAGTTCCAACTCGGTTTTACAGTGAAAACAGCAGGAACTTCAAACCGGCACTAGGAAACAGACTGAGAAACCAGAGTAAAGTTTCTCCTGCAAACCGTTCCCTTTGTGCTAGATGAACGAAAGTCTCTCCACATGCTCAGTTCTGAGAGATAAGTGTGTGTGAAAGCCGTCATTCACCTAGCTTGATGGGAACACAAAGTTTCTCTTCAGTTGCAAACTCCACTCCATACATATATATATGGGGTGGTACTAGCTCCAACTCGGTTTTACATTGAAAATTTCAGGAACTTCAAACCGGCACTAGGAAACAGACTGAGAAACCAGAGCAAAAGTTTCTCCTGCAACCCGTTCCCTTTGTGCTAGATGAACGAACGTCTCTCCACATGCTCAGTTCCGACAGATAAATGTGTGTGAAAGCCGTCCTTCACCTACCTTGTTGGGAACACAAAGTTTCTCTTCAGTTGCAAACTCCACTCCATACATATATATGGGGAGGTACTAGCTCCAACTCGTTTTTACAGTGAAAACTGCAGGAACTTCAAACCGGCACTAGGAAACAGACTGAGAAACCAGAGAAAAAGTTTCTCCTGCAACCCGTTCACTTTGTGCTAGATGAACGAACGTCTCTCCACATGCTCAGTTCTGAGAGATAAGTGTGTGTGAAAGCCGTCCTTCACCTAGCTTGTTGGGAACACAAATTTTCTCTTCAGTTGCAAACTCCACTCCATAAATATATATGGGGAGGTACTAGCTCCAACTCGGTTTTACAGTGAAAACTGCAGGAACTTCAAACCGGCACTAGGAATCAGACTGAGAAACCAGAGTAAAAGTTTCTCCTGCCACCCATTCCCTTTGTGCTAGATGAACGAACGTCTCTCCACATGCTCAGTTCTGAGAGAAAAGTGTGTGTGAAAGCCGTCATTCACATAGCTTGTTGGGAACACAAAGTTTCTCTTCAGTTGCAATCTCCACTCCATACATATATATGGGGAGGTACTAGCTCCAACTCGGTTTTACAGTGAAAACTGCAGGAACTTCAAACCGGCACTAGGAAAAAGACTGAGAAACCAGAGTAAAAGTTTCTCCTGCAACCCGTTCCCTTTGTGCTAGATGAACGAACGTCTCTCCACATGCTCAGTTCTGAGAGATAAGTGTGTGTGAAAGCCGTCCTTCACCTAGCTTGTTGGGAACACAAAGATTCTCTTCAGTTGCAAACTCCACTCCATACATATATATTGGGAGGTATTAGCTCCAACTCGGTTTTACAGTGAAAACTGCAGGAACTTCAAACCGGCACTAGGATTCAGACTGAGAAACCAGAGTAAAAGTTTCTCCTGCCACTCATTCCCTTTGTGCTAGATGAACGAACGTCTCTCCACATGCTCAGTTCTGAGAGATAAGTGTGTGTGAAAGCTGTCCTTCACCTAGCTTGTTGGGAACACAAAGTTTCTCTTCAGTTGCAAACTCCACTCCATATTTATATATGGGAAGGTACTAGCTCCAACTCGGTTTTACAGTGAAAACTGCAGGAACTTCAAACCGGCACTAGGAAACAGACTGAGAAACCAGAGTAAAAGTTTCTACTGCAACCCGTTCCCTTTGTGCTAGATGAACGAACGTCTCTCCACATGCTCAGTTCTGACAGATAAGTGTGTGTGAAAGCCGTCCTTCACCTAGCTTGTTGGGAACACAAAGTTTCTCTTAAGTTCCCAACTCCCCTCCATACATATATATGGAGAGGTACTAGCTCCAACTCGGTTTTACAGTGAAAACTGCAGGAACTTCAAACCGGCACTAGGAAACAGACTGGGAAACCAGAGTAAAAGTTTCTCCTGCAACCCGTTCCCTTTGTGCTAGATGAACGAACGTCTCTCCACATGCTCAGTTCTGAGAGATAAGTGTGTGTGAAAGCCGTCCTTCATCTAGCTTGTTGGGAACACAAAGTTTCTCTTCAGTTGCAAACTCCACTCCATAAATATATATTGGGTGGTATTAGCTCCAACACAGTTTTACAGTGAAAACTGCAGGAACTTCAAACCGGCACTAGGAAACAGACTGAGAAACCAGAGTAAAAGTTTCTCCTGCAACCAGTTCCCTTTATGCTAGATGAACGAACGTCTCTCCACATGCTCAGTTCTGAGAGATAAGTGTGTGTGAAAGCCGTCCTTCACCTTGCTTGTTGGGAACACAAAGTTTCTCTTCAGTATCAAACTCCACTCCATACATATATATGGAGAGGTTCTAGCTCCAACTCGGTTTTACGGTGAAAACTGCAGGAACTTCAACCCGGCACTAGGAAACAGACTGAGAAACCAGAGTAAAAGTTTCTCCTGCAAACCATTCCCTTTGTGCTAGATGAACGAACGTCTCTCCACATGCTCAGTTCTGAGAGATAAGTGTGTGTGAAAGCCGTCCTTCACCTAGCTTGTTGGGAACACAAAGTTTCTCTTCAGTTGCAAACTCCACTCCATACATATATATGGGGAGGTATTAGCTCCAACTCGGTTTTACAGTGAAAATTGCAGGAACTTCCAACCGGCACTAGGAAACAGACTGAGAAACCAGAGTAAAAGTTTCTCCTGCAACCCGTTCCCTTTGTGCTAGATGAACGAACGTCTCTCCACATGCTCAGTTCTGAGAGATAAGTGTGTGTGAAAGCCGTCCTTCACCTAGCTTGTTGGGAACACAAAGTTTCTCTTCAGTTGCAAACTCCACTCCATACATATATATGGGGAGGTACTAGTTCCAACTCGGTTTTACAGTGAAAACAGCAGGAACTTCAAACCGGCACTAGGAAACAGACTGAGAAACCAGAGTAAAGTTTCTCCTGCAACCCGTTCCCTTTGTGCTAGATGAACGAAAGTCTCTCCACATGCTCAGTTCTGAGAGATAAGTGTGTGTGAAAGCCGTCATTCACCTAGCTTGATGGGAACACAAAGTTTCTCTTCAGTTGCAAACTCCACTCCATACATATATATATGGGGTGGTACTAGCTCCAACTCGGTTTTACATTGAAAACTTCAGGAACTTCAAACCGGCACTAGGAAACAGACTGAGAAACCAGAGCAAAAGTTTCTCCTGCAACCCGTTCCCTTTGTGCTAGATGAACGAACGTCTCTCCACATGCTCAGTTCCGACAGATAAATGTGTGTGAAAGCCGTCCTTCACCTACCTTGTTGGGAACACAAAGTTTCTCTTCAGTTGCAAACTCCACTCCATACATATATATGGGGAGGTACTAGCTCCAACTCGTTTTTACAGTGAAAACTGCAGGAACTTCAAACCGGCACTAGGAAACAGACTGAGAAACCAGAGAAAAAGTTTCTCCTGAAACCCGTTCACTTTGTGCTAGATGAACGAACGTCTCTCCACATGCTCAGTTCTGAGAGATAAGTGTGTGTGAAAGCCGTCCTTCACCTAGCTTGTTGGGAACACAAAGTTTCTCTTCAGTTGCAAACTCCACTCCATACATATATATGGGGAGGTACTAGCTCCAACTCGGTTTTACAGTGAAAACTGCAGGAACTTCAAACCGGCACTAGGAATCAGACTGAGAAACCAGAGTAAAAGTTTCTCCTGCCACCCATTCCCTTTGTGCTAGATGAACGAACGTCTCTCCACATGCTCAGTTCTGAGAGAAAAGTGTGTGTGAAAGCCGTCCTTCACATAGCTTGTTGGGAACACAAAGTTTCTCTTCAGTTGCAAACTCCACTCCATACATATATATGGGGAGGTACTAGCTCCAACTCGGTTTTACAGTGAAAACTGCAGGAACTTCAAACCGGCACTAGGAATCAGACTGAGAAACCAGAGTAAAAGTTTCTCCTGCCACCCATTCCCTTTGTGCTAGATGAACGAACGTCTCTCCACATGCTCAGTTCTGAGAGAAAAGTGTGTGTGAAAGCCGTCCTTCACATAGCTTGTTCGGAACACAAAGTTTCTCTTCAGTTGCAATCTGCACTCCATACATATATATTGGGAGGTATTAGCTCCAACTCGGTTTTACAGTGAAAACTGCAGGAACTTCAAACCGGCACTAGGAATCAGACTGAGAAACCAGAGTAAAAGTTTTTCCTGCCACCCATTCCCTTTGTGCTAGATGAACGAACGTCTCTCCACATGCTCAGTGCTGAGAGATAATTGTGTGTGAAAGCCGTACTTCAACTAGCTTGTTGGGAACACAAAGTTTCTCTTCAGTTGCAAACTCCACTCCATACATATATATGGGGAGGTACTAGCTCCAAATCGGTTTTACAGTGAAAACTGCAGGAACTTCAAACCGGCACTAGGAAACAGACTGAGAAACCAGAGTAAAAGTTTCTCCTGCAACCCGTTCCCTTTATGCTAGATGAACGAACGTCTCTCCACATGCTCAGTTCTGAGAGATAAGTGTGTGTGAAAGCCTTCCTTCACCTAGCTTGTTGGGAACACAAAGTTTCTCTTCAGTTGCAAACTCCACTCCATACATATATATGGAGAGGTTCTAGCTCCAACTCGGTTTTACGGTGAAAACTGCAGGAACTTCAACCCGGCACTAGGAAACAGACTGAGAAACCAGAGTAAAAGTTTCTCCTGCAACCCGTTCCCTTTGTGCTAGATGAACGAACGTCTCTCCACATGCTCAGTTCTGAGAGATAAGTGTGTGTGAAAGCCGTCCTTCACCTAGCTTGTTGGGAACACAAACTTTCTCTTCAGTTGCAAACTCCACTCCATACATATATATGGGGAGGTATTAGCTCCAACTCGGTTTTACAGTGAAAATTGCAGGAACTTCCAACCGGCACTAGGAAACAGACTGAGAAACCAGAGTAAAAGTTTCTCCTGCAACCCGTTCCCTTTGTGCTAGATGAACGAACGTCTCTCCACATGCTCAGTTCTGAGAGATAAGTGTGTGTGAAAGCCGTCCTTCACCTAGCTTGTTGGGAACACAAAGTTTCTCTTCAGTTGCAAACTCCACTCCATACATATATATGGGGAGGTACTAGTTCCAACTCGGTTTTACAGTGAAAACAGCAGGAACTTCAAACCGGCACTAGGAAACAGATTGAGAAACCAGAGTAAAGTTTCTCCTGCAACCCGTTCCCTTTGTGCTAGATGAACGAAAGTCTCTCCACATGCTCAGTTCTGAGAGATTAATGTGTGTGAAAGCCGTCATTCACCTAGCTTGATGGGAACACAAAGTTTCTCTTCAGTTGCAAACTCCACTCCATAAATATATATATGGGGTGGTACTAGCTCCAACTCGGTTTTACATTGAAAACTGCAGGAACTTCAAACCGGCACTAGGAAACAGACTGAGAAACCAGAGCAAAAGTTTCTCCTGCAACCCGTTCCCTTTGTGCTAGATGAACGAACGTCTCTCCACATGCTCAGTTCCGACAGATAAATGTGTGTGAAAGCCGTCCTTCACCTACCTTGTTGGGAACACAAAGTTTCTCTTCAGTTGCAAACTCCACTCCATACATATATATGGGGAGGTACTAGCTCCAACTCGGTTTTACAGTGAAAACTGCAGGAACTTCAAACCGGCACTAGGAAACAGACTGAGAAACCAGAGAAAAAGTTTCTCCTGCAACCCGTTCACTTTGTGCTAGATGAACGAACGTCTCTCCACAAGCTCAATTCTGAGAGATTAGTGTGTGTGAAAGCCGTCCTTCACCTAGCTTGTTGGGAACACAAAGTTTCTCTTCAGTTGCAAACTCCACTCCATACATATATATGGGGAGGTACTAGCTCCAACTCGGTTTTAGAGTGAAAACTGCAGGAATTTCAAACCGGCACTAGGAAACAGACTGAGAAACCAGAGTAAAAGTTTCTCCTGCAACCCGTTCCCTTTCTGCTAGATGAACGAATGTCTCTCAACATGTTCAGCTCTGAGAGATAAGTGTGTGTGAAAGCCGTCCTTCACCTATCTTGTTGGGAACACAAAGTTTCTCTTCAGTTGCAAACTCCACTCCATACATATATAAGGGGAGTTACTAGCTCCAGCTTTGTTTTACAGTGAAAACTGCAGGAAATTCAAACCGGCACTAGGAAACAGACTGAGAAACCAGAGTAAAAGTTTCTCCTGCAACCCGTTCCCTTTGTGCTAGATGAACGAACGTCTCTCCACATGCTCAGTTCTGAGAGATAAGTGTGTGTGAAAGCCGTCCTTCACCTAACTTGTAGGGAACACAAAGTATCTCTTCAGTTGCAAATTCCACTCCATACATATATATGGGGAGGTAACAGCTCCAACACGGTTTTACACTGAATACTGCAGGAACTTCAAACCGGCACTAGGAAACAGACTGAGAAACCAGAGTAAAAGTTTCTCCTGCAAACCGTTCCCATTGTGCTAGATGAACGAACGTCTCTCCACATGCTCAGTTCTGAGAGATAAGTGTGTGTGAAAGCCGTCCTTCACCTAGCTTGTTGGGAACACAAAGATTCTCTTCAGTTGCAAACTCCACTCCATACATATATATGGGGAGGTACTAGCTCCAACTCGATTTTACAGTGAAAACTGCAGGAACTTCAAACCGGCACTAGGAAACAGACTGAGAAACCAGAGTCAAATTTCTCCTGCACACCGTTCCCTTTGTGCTAGATGAACGAACGTCTCTCCACATGCTCAGTTCTGAGAGATAAGTGTGTGTGAAAGCCATCCTTCACCTAGCTTGTTGGGAACACAAAGTTTCTCTTCAGTTGCAAACTCCACTCCATACATATATATGGGGAGGTATTAGCTCCAACTCGGTTTTACAGTGAAAATTGCAGGAACTTCCAACCGGCACTAGGAAACAGACTGAGAAACCAGAGTAAAAGTTTCTCCTGAAACCCGTTCCCTTTGTGCTAGATGAACGAACGTCTCTCCACAAGCTCAATTCTGAGAGATAAGTGTGTGTGAAAGCCGTCCTTCACCTAGCTTGTTGGGAACACAAAGTTTCTCTTCAGTTGCAAACTCCACTCCATACATATATATGGGGAGGTACTAGCTCCAACTCGGTTTAGAGTGAAAACTGCAGGAATTTCAAACCGGCACTAGGAAACAGACTGAGAAACCAGAGTAAAAGTTTCTCCTGCAACCCGTTCCTTTCTGCTAGATGAACGAACGTCTCTCAACATGTTCAGCTCTGAGAGATAAGTGTGTGTGAAAGCCGTCATTCACCTAGCTTGATGGGAACACAAAGTTTCTCTTCAGTTGCAAACTCCACTCCATACATATATATATGGGGTGGTACTAGCTCCAACTCGGTTTTACAGTGAAAACTGCAGGTATTTCAAACCGGCACTAGGAAACAGACTGAGAAACCAGAGCAAAAGTTTCTCCTGCAACCCGTTCCCTTTGTGCTAGATGAACGAACGTCTCTTCACATGCTCAGTTCCGACAGATAAATGTGTGTGAAAGCCGTCCTTCACCTACCTTGTTGGGAACACAAGTTTTTCTTCAGTTGCAAACTCCACTCCATACATATATATGGGGAGGTACTAGCTCCAACTCGTTTTTACAGTGAAAACTGCAGGAACTTCAAACCGGCACTAGGAAACAGACTGAGAAACCAGAGAAAAAGTTTCTCCTGCAACCCGTTCACATTGTGCTAGATGAACGAACGTCTCTCCACAAGCTCAATTCTGAGAGATAAGTGTGTGTGAAAGCCGTCCTTCACCTATCTTGTTGGAAACACAAAGTTACTCTTCAGTTGCAAACTCCACTCCATACATATATAAGGGGAGTTACTAGCTCCAGCTTTGTTTTACAGTGAAATCTGCAGGAAATTCAAACCGGCACTAGGAAACAGACTGAGAAACCAGAGAAAAAGTTTCTCTGGAAACCCGTTCCCTTTGTGCTAGATGAACGAACGTCTCTCCACATGCTCAGTGCTGAGAGATAAGTGTGTGTGAAAGCCGCCCTTCACCTAACTTGTTGGGAACACAAAGTTTCTCTTCAGTGGCAAACTCCAATCCATAAATATATATGGGGTGGTAATAGCTCCAACTCGGTTTTACAGTGAAATCTGCAGGAATTTCAAACCGGCACTAGGAAACAGACTGAGAAACCAGAGTAAATGTTTCTCCTGCAACCCGTTCGTTTTGTGCTAGATGAACGAAAGTCTCTTCACATGCTCAGTTCTGAGAGATAAGTGTGTGTGAAAGCCGTCCTTCACCTAGCTTGTTGGGAACACAAAGTTTCTCTTCAGTTGCAAACTCCACTCCTTACATATATATGGGGAGGTACTAGCTCCAACACGGTTTTACAGTGAAAACTGCAGGAACTTCAAACCGGCACTAGGAAACAGACTGAGAAACCAGAGTAAAAGTTTCTCCTGCAACCCGTTCCGTTTGTGCTAGATGAACGATCGTCTCTCCACATGCTCAGTTCTGAGAGATATGTGTGTGTGAAAGCCGTCCTTCACCTAGCTTGTTGGGAACACAAAGTTTCTCTTCAGTTCCCAACTCCACTCCATACATATATATGGGGAGGTACTAGCTCCAACTCGGTTTTACCGTGAAAATTGCAGGAAATTCAAAACGGCCCTAGGAAACAGACTGAGAAACCAGAGTAAAAGTTTCTCCTGCAACCCGTTCCCTTTGTGCTAGATGAACGAACGTCTCTAAAACATGCTCTGTTCTGAGAGATAAGTGTGTGTGAAAGCCGTCCTTCACCTAGCTTGTTGGGAACACAAAGATTCTCTTCAATTGCAAACTCCAATGCATACATATACATGGGGGGGTACTAGCTCCAACTCGATTTTACAGTGAAAACTGCAGGAAATTCAAACTGGCACTAGGAATCAGACTGAGAAACCAGAGTAAATGTTTCTCCTGCAACCCGTTCCCTTTGTGCTAGATGAACGAACGTCTCTCCACATGCTCAGTTCTGAGAGATAAGTGTGTGTGAAAGCCGTCCTTCACCTAGCTTGTTGGGAACACAAAGTTTCTCTTCAGTTGCAAACTCCACTCCATACATATATATGGGGAGGTACTATCTCCAACTCTGTTTTACAGTGAAAACTGCAGGAACTTCCAACCGGCACTAGGAAACACACTGAGAAACCAGAGTAAAAGTTTCCCTGCAACCCGTTCCCTTTGTGCTAGATGAACGAACGTCTCTCCACATGCTCAGTTCTGAGAAATAAGTGTGTGTGAAAGCCGTCCTTCACCTAGCTTGTTGGGATCACAAAGTTTCTCTTCAGTTGCAAACTCCACTCCATACATATATATGGGGAGGTACTAGATCCAACTCGGTTTTACAGTGAAAACTGCAGGAACTTCAAACCGGCACTAGGAAACGGACTGAGAACCAGAGTAAAAGTTTCTCCTGCAAACCGTTCCCTTTGTGCTAGATGAAAGAACGTCTCTCCAAATGCTCAGTTCTGAGAGATAAGTGTGTGTGAAAGCCGTCCTTCACCTAGCTTGTTGGGAACACAAAGTTCTCTTCAGTTGCAAACTTCACTCCATACACATATAAGGGGAGGTACTAGTTCCAACTCGATTTTACAGTGAAAACTGCAGGAAATTCAAACCGGCACTAGGAAAAAGACTGAGAAACCAGAGTAAATGTTTCTCCTGCAACCCGTTCCCTTTGTGCTAGATGAACGAACGTCTCTTCACATGCTCAGTTCTGAGAGATAAGTGTGTGTGAAAGTCGTCCTTCACCTTGCTTGTTGGGAACACAAAGTTTCTCTTCAGTTGCAAACTCCACTCCATACATATATATGGAGAGGTTCTAGCTCCAACTCGGTTTTACAGTGAAAACTGCAGGAAATTCAAACAGGCACTAGGAATCAGACTGAGAAACCAGAGTAAAAATTTCTCCTGCAACCCGTTCCCTTTGTGCTAGATGAACGAAGGTCTCTCCACAGGCTCAGTTCAGAGAGATAAGTGTGTCTGAAAGCCGTCCTTCACCTAGCTTGTTGGGAACCCAAAGTTTCTCTTCAGTTCCCAACTCCACTCCATACATATATATGGGGAGGTACTAGCTCCAACTCGGTTTTACCGTGAAAATGGCAGGAAATTCAAAACGGCCCTAGGAAACAGACTGAGAAACCAGAGTAAAAGTTTCTCCTGCAACCCGTTCCCTTTGTGCTAGATGAATGAACGTCTCTCCACATGCTCTGTTCTGAGAGATAAGTGTGTGTGAAAGCCGTCCTTCACCTAGCTTGTTGGGAACACAAAGTTTCTCTTCAGTTGCAAACTCCACTCCATACATATATATGGGGAGGTACTAGTTCCAACTCGGTTTTACAGTGAAAACAGCAGGAACTTCAAACCGGCACTAGGAAACAGACTGAGAAACCAGAGTAAAGTTTCTCCTGCAACCCGTTCCCTTTGTGCTAGATGAACGAAAGTCTCTCCACATGCTCAGTTCTGAGAGATTAGTGTGTGTGAAAGCCGTCATTCACCTAGCTTGATGGGAACACAAAGTTTCTCTTCAGTTGCAAACTCCACTCCATACATATATATATGGGGTGGTACTAGCTCCAACTCGGTTTTACATTGAAAACTGCAGGAACTTCAAACCGGCACTAGGAAACAGACTGAGAAACCAGAGAAAAAGTTTCTCCTGCAACCCGTTCCCTTTGTGCTAGATGAACGAACGTCTCTCCACATGCTCAGTTCCGACAGATAAATGTGTGTGAAAGCCGTCCTTCACCTACCTTGTTGGGAACACAAAGTTTCTCTTCAGTTGCAAACTCCACTCCATACATATATATGGGGAGGTACTAGCTCCAACTCGTTTTTACAGTGAAAACTGCAGGAACTTCAAACCGGCACTAGGAAACAGACTGAGAAACCAGAGAAAAAGTTTCTCCTGCAACCCGTTCACTTTGTGCTAGATGAACGAACGTCTCTCCACAAGCTCAATTCTGAGAGATAAGTGTGTGTGAAAGCCGTCCTTCACCTAGCTTGTTGGGAACACAAAGTTTCTCTTCAGTTGCAAACTCCACTCCATACATATATATGGGGAGGTACTAGCTCCAACTCGGTTTTACAGTGAAAACTGCAGGAACTTCAAACCGGCACTAGGAATCAGACTGAGAAACCAGAGTAAAAGTTTCTCCTGCCACCCATTCCCTTTGTGCTAGATGAACGAACGTCTCTCCACATGCTCAGTTCTGAGAGAAAAGTGTGTGTGAAAGCCGTCCTTCACATAGCTTGTTGGGAACACAAAGTTTCTCTTCAGTTGCAAACTGCACTCCATACATATATATTGGGAGGTATTAGCTCCAACTCGGTTTTACAGTGAAAACTGCAGGAACTTCAAACCGGCACTAGGAATCAGACTGAGAAACCAGAGTAAAAGTTTCTCCTGCCACCCATTCCCTTTGTGCTAGATGAACGAACGTCTCTCCACATGCTCAGTCCTGAGAGATAATTGTGTGTGAAAGCCGTACTTCAACTAGCTTGTTGGGAACACAAAGTTTCTCTTCAGTTGCAAACTCCACTCCATACATATATATGGGGAGGTACTAGCTCCAACTCGGTTTTACAGTGAAAACTGCTGGAATTTCAAACCGGCACTAGGAAACACACTGAGAAACCAGAGTAAAAGTTTCTCCTGCAACCCGTTCCCTTTGTGCTAGATGAACGAACGTCTCTCCACATGCTCAGTTCTGAGAGATAAGTGTGTGTGAAAGCCGTCCTTCACTTAGCTTGTTGGGAACACAAAGTTTCTCTTCAGTTGCAAACTCCACTCCATACATATATATGGGGAGGTACTAGCTCCAACTCGGTTTTACAGTGAAAACTGCAGGAACTTCAAACCGGCACTAGGAAACAGACTGAGAAACCAGAGTAAAAGTTTCTCCTGCAACCCGTTCCATTTATGCTAGATGAACGAACGTCTCTCCACATGCTCAGTTCTGAGAGATAAGTGTGTGTGAAAGCCGTCCTTCACCTAGCTTGTTGGGAACACAAAGTTTCTCTTCAGTTGCAAACTCCACTCCATACATATATATGGGGAGGTATTAGCTCCAACTCGGTTTTACAGTGAAAATTGCAGGAACTTCCAACCGGCACTAGGAAACAGACTGAGAAACCAGAGTAAAAGTTTCTCCTGCAACCCGTTCCCTTTGTGCTAGATGAACGAACGTCTCTCCACATGCTCAGTTCTGAGAGATAAGTGTGTGTGAAAGCCGTCCTTCACCTAGCTTGTTGGGAACACAAAGTTTCTCTTCAGTTGCAAACTCCACTCCATACATATATATGGGGAGGTACTAGCTCCAACTCGGTTTTACAGTGAAAACTGCAGGAACTTCAAACCGGCACTAGGAATCAGACTGAGAAACCAGAGTAAAAGTTTCTCCTGCCACCCATTCCCTTTGTGCTAGATGAACGAACGTCTCTCCACATGCTCAGTTCTGAGAGAAAAGTGTGTGTGAAAGCCGTCCTTCACATAGCTTGTTGGGAACACAAAGTTTCTCTTCAGTTGCAAACTGCACTCCATACATATATATTGGGAGGTATTAGCTCCAACTCGGTTTTACAGTGAAAACTGCAGGAACTTCAAACCGGCACTAGGAATCAGACTGAGAAACCAGAGTAAAAGTTTCTCCTGCCACCCATTCCCTTTGTGCTAGATGAACGAACGTCTCTCCACATGCTCAGTGCTGAGAGATAATTGTGTGTGAAAGCCGTACTTCAACTAGCTTGTTGGGAACACAAAGTTTCTCTTCAGTTGCAAACTCCACTCCATACATATATATGGGGAGGTACTAGCTCCAACTCGGTTTTACAGTGAAAACTGCTGGAATTTCAAACCGGCACTAGGAAACACACTGAGAAACCAGAGTAAAAGTTTCTCCTGCAACCCGTTCCCTTTGTGCTAGATGAACGAACGTCTCTCCACATGCTCAGTTCTGAGAGATAAGTGTGTGTGAAAGCCGTCCTTCACTTAGCTTGTTGGGAACACAAAGTTTCTCTTCAGTTGCAAACTCCACTCCATACATATATATGGGGAGGTACTAGCTCCAACTCGGTTTTACAGTGAAAACTGCAGGAACTTCAAACCGGCACTAGGAAACAGACTGAGAAACCAGAGCAAAAGTTTCTCCTGCAACCCGTTCCCATTGTGCTAGATGAACGAACGTCTCTCCACATGCTCAGTTCCGACAGATAAATGTGTGTGAAAGCCGTCCTTCACCTACCTTGTTGGGAACACAAAGTTTCTCTTCAGTTGCAAACTCCACTCCATACATATATATGGGGAGGTACTAGCTCCAACTTGTTTTTACAGTGAAAACTGCAGGAACTTCAAACCGGCACTAGGAAACAGACTGAGAAACCAGAGAAAAAGTTTCTCCTGCAACCCGTTCACTTTGTGCTAGATGAACGAACGTCTCTCCACAAGCTCAATTCTGAGAGATAAGTGTGTGTGAAAGCCGTCCTTCACCTAGCTTGTTGGGAACACAAAGTTTCTCTTCAGTTGCAAACTCCACTCCATACATATATATGGGGAGGTACTAGCTCCAACTCGGTTTTAGAGTGAAAACTGCAGGAATTTCAAACCGGCACTAGGAAACAGACTGAGAAACCAGAGTAAAAGTTTCTCCTGCAACCCGTTCCATTTCTGCTAGATGAACGAACGTCTCTCAACATGTTCAGCTCTGAGAGATAAGTGTGTGTGAAAGCCGTCCTTCACCTATCTTGTTGGGAACACAAAGTTTCTCTTCAGTTGCAAACTCCACTCCATACATATATAAGGGGAGTTACTAGCTCCAGCTTTGTTTTACAGTGAAAACTGCAGGAAATTCAAACCGGCACTAGGAAACAGACTGAGAAACCAGAGTAAAAGTTTCTCCTGCAACCCGTTCCCTTTGTGCTAGATGAACGAACGTCTCTCCACATGCTCAGTTCTGAGAGATAAGTGTGTGTGAAAGCCGTCCTTCACCTAACTTGTAGGGAACACAAAGTATCTCTTCAGTTGCAAATTCCACTCCATACATATATATGGGGAGGTAACAGCTCCAACACGGTTTTACACTGAATACTGCAGGAACTTCAAACCGGCACTAGGAAACAGACTGAGAAACCAGAGTAAAAGTTTCTCCTGCAAACCGTTCCCATTGTGCTAGATGAACGAACGTCTCTCCACATGCTCAGTTCTGAGAGATAAGTGTGTGTGAAAGCCGTCCTTCACCTAGCTTGTTGGGAACACAAAGATTCTCTTCAGTTGCTAACTCCACTCCATACATATATATGGGGAGGTACTAAATCCAACTCGGTTTTACAGTGAAAACTGCAGGAACTTCAAACCGGCACTAGGAAACAGACTGAGAAACCAGAGTAAAATTTCTCCTGCACACCGTTCCCTTTGTGCTAGATGAACGAACGTCTCTCCACATGCTCAGTTCTGAGAGATAAGTGTGTGTGAAAGCCATCCTTCACCTAGCTTGTTGGGAACACAAAGTTTCTCTTCAGTTGCAAACTCCACTCCATACATATATATGGGGAGGTATTAGCTCCAACTCGGTTTTACAGTGAAAATTGCAGGAACTTCCAACCGGCACTAGGAAACAGACTGAGAAACCAGAGTAAAAGTTTCTCCTGAAACCCGTTCCCTTTGTGCTAGATGAACGAAAGTCTCTCCACATGCTCAGTTCTGAGAGATAAGTGTGTGTGAAAGCCGTCCTTCACCTAGCTTGTTGGGAACACAAAGTTTCTCTTCAGTTGCAAACTCCACTCCATACATATATATGGGGAGGTATTAGCTCCAACTCGGTTTTACAGTGAAAACAGCAGGAACTTCAAACCGGCACTAGGAAACAGACTGAGAAACCAGTGTAAAGTTTCTCCTGCAACCCGTTCCCTTTGTGCTAGATGAACGAACGTCTCTCCACATGCTCAGTTCTGAGAGATTAGTGTGTGTGAAAGCCGTCATTCACCTAGCTTGATGGGAACACATAGTTTCTCTTCAGTTGCAAACTATACTCCATACATATATATATGGGGTGGTACTAGCTCCAACTCGGTTTTACAGTGAAAACTGCAGGAACTTCAAACCGGCACTAGGAAACAGACTGAGAAACCAGAGCAAAAGTTTCTCCTGCAACCCGTTCCCTTTGTGCTAGATGAACGAACGTCTCTCCACATGCTCAGTTCCGACAGATAAATGTGTGTGAAAGCCGTCCTTCACCTACCTTGTTGGGAACACAAGTTTCTCTTCAGTTGCAAACTCCACTCCATACATATATATGGGGAGGTACTAGCTCCAACTCGTTTTTACAGTGAAAACTGCAGGAACTTCAAACCGGCACTAGGAAACAGACTGAGAAACCAGAGAAAAAGTTTCTCCTGCAACCCGTTCACTTTGTGCTAGATGAACGAACGTCTCTCCACAAGCTCAATTCTGAGAGATAAGTGTGTGTGAAAGCCGTCCTTCACCTATCTTGTTGGAAACACAAAGTTACTCTTCAGTTGCAAACTCCACTCCATACATATATAAGGGGAGTTACTAGCTCCAGCTTTGTTTTACAGTGAAAACTGCAGGAAATTCAAACCGGCACTAGGAAACAGACTGAGAAACCAGAGAAAAAGTTTCTCTGGAAACCCGTTCCCTTTGTGCTAGATGAACGAACGTCTCTCCACATGCTCAGTGCTGAGAGATAAGTGTGTGTGAAAGCCGCCCTTCACCTAACTTGTTGGGAACACAAAGTTTCTCTTCAGTGGCAAACTCCAATCCATAAATATATATGGGGAGGTAATAGCTCCAACTCGGTTTTACAGTGAAATCTGCAGGAATTTCAAACCGGCACTAGGAAACAGACTGAGAAACCAGAGTAAATGTTTCTCCTGCAACCCGTTCCGTTTGTGCTAGATGAACGAACGTCTCTCCACATGCTCAGTTCTGAGAGATAAGTGTGTGTGAAAGCCGTCCTTCACCTAGCTTGTTGGGAACACAAAGTTTCTCTTCAGTTGCAAACTCCACTCCATACATATATATGGAGAAGTACTAGCTCCAACTCGGTTTTACAGTGAAAACTGCAGGAAATTCAAACAGGCACTAGGAATCAGACTGAGAAACCAGAGTAAAAATTTCTCCTGCAACCCGTTCCCTTTCTGCTAGATGAACGAAGGTCTCTCCACAGGTTCAGTTCAGAGAGATAAGTGTGTCTGAAAGCCGTCATTCACCTAGTTTGTTGGGAACCCAAAGTTTCTCTTCAGTTCCCAACTCCACTCCATACATATACATGGGGAGGTACTAGCTCCAACTCGGTTTTACAGTGAAATCTGCAGGAACTTCAAACTGGCACTAGGAATCAGACTGAGAAACCAGAGTAAATGTTTCTCCTGCAACCCGTTCCCTTTGTGCTAGATGAACGAACGTCTCTCCACATGCTCAGTTCTGAGAGATAAGTGTGTGTGAAAGCCGTCCTTCACCTAGCTTGTTGGGAACACAAAGTTTCTCTTCAGTTGCAAACTCCACTCCATACATATATATGGGGAGGTACTAGCTCCAACTCTGTTTTACAGTGAAAACTGCAGGAACTTCCAACCGGCACTAGGAAACACACTGAGAAACCAGAGTAAAAGTTTCCCTGCAACCCGTTCCCTTTGTGCTAGATGAACGAACGTCTCTCCACATGCTCAGTTCTGAGAAATAAGTGTGTGTGAAAGCCGTCCTTCACCTAGCTTGTTGGGATCACAAAGTTTCTCTTCAGTTGCAAACTCCACTCCATACATATATATGGGGAGGTACTAGATCCAACTCGGTTTTACAGTGAAAACTGCAGGAACTTCAAACCGGCACTAGGAAACGGACTGAGAACCAGAGTAAAAGTTTCTCCTGCAAACCGTTCCCTTTGTGCTAGATGAAAGAACGTCTCTCCAAATGCTCAGTTCTGAGAGATAAGTGTGTGTGAAAGCCGTCCTTCACCTAGCTTGTTGGGAACACAAAGTTCTCTTCAGTTGCAAACTTCACTCCATACACATATAAGGGGAGGTACTAGTTCCAACACGATTTTACAGTGAAAAATGCAGGAAATTCAAACCGGCACTAGGAAAAAGACTGAGAAACCAGAGTAAATGTTTCTCCTGCAACCCGTTCCCTTTGTGCTAGATGAACGAACGTCTCTTCACATGCTCAGTTCTGAGAGATAAGTGTGTGTGAAAGTCGTCCTTCACCTTGCTTGTTGGGAACACAAAGTTTCTCTTCAGTTGCAAACTCCACTCCATACATATATATGGAGAGGTTCTAGCTCCAACTCGGTTTTACAGTGAAAACTGCAGGAAATTCAAACAGGCACTAGGAATCAGACTGAGAAACCAGAGTAAAAATTTCTCCTGCAACCCGTTCCCTTTGTGCTAGATGAACGAAGGTCTCTCCACAGGCTCAGTTCAGAGAGATAAGTGTGTCTGAAAGCCGTCCTTCACCTAGCTTGTTGGGAACCCAAAGTTTCTCTTCAGTTCCCAACTCCACTCCATACATATATATGGGGAGGTACTAGCTCCAACTCGGTTTTACCGTGAAAATGGCAGGAAATTCAAAACGGCCCTAGGAAACAGACTGAGAAACCAGAGTAAAAGTTTCTCCTGCAACCCGTTCCCTTTGTGCTAGATGAATGAACGTCTCTCCACATGCTCTGTTCTGAGAGATAAGTGTGTGTGAAAGCCGTCCTTCACCTAGCTTGTTGGGAACACAAAGTTTCTCTTCAGTTGCAAACTCCAATGCATACATATACATGGGGGGGTACTAGCTCCAACTCTGTTTTACAGTGAAAACTGCAGGAACTTCAAACCGGCACTAGGAAACAGACTGAGAAGCCAGAGTAAATGTTTCTCCTGCAACCCGTTCCCTTTGTGCTAGATGAACGAACGTCTCTCCACATGCTCAGTTCTGAGAGATAAGTGTGTGTGAAAGCCGTCCTTCACCTAGCTTGTTGGGAACACAAAGTTTCCCTTCAGTTGCAAACTCCAATCCATACACATATAAGGGGAGGTACTAGCTCCAACTCGATTTTACAGTGAAAACTGCAGGAAATTCAAACCGGCACTAGGAAAAAGACTGAGAAACGAGAGTAAAAGTTTCTCCTGCAACCCGTTCCCTTTGTGCTAGATGAACGAACGTCTCTTCACATGCTCAGTTCTGAGAGATAAGTGTGTGTGAAAGCCGTCCTTCACCTAGCTTGTTGGGAACACAAAGTTTCTCTTCAGTTGCAAACTCCACTCCATACATATATATGGGGAGGTACTAGCTCCAACTCGGTTTTACAGTGAAAACTGTAGGAACTTCAAACCGACACTAGGAATCAGACTGAGAATCCAGAGTAATAGTTTCACCTGCAACCCGTTCCCTTTGTGCTAGATGAACGAACGTCTCTCCACATGCTCAGTTCTGAGAGATAAGTGTGTGTGAAAGCTGTCCTTCACCTAGCTTGTTGGGAACACAAAGTTTCTCTTCAGTTGCAAACTCCACTCCATACATATATATGGGGAGGTACTATCTCCAACTCTGTTTTACAGTGAAAACTGCAGGAACTTCCAACCGGCACTAGGAAACACACTGAGAATCCAGAGTAAAAGTTTCCCTGCAACCCGTTCCCTTTGTGCTAGATGAACGAACGTCTCTCCACATGCTCAGTTCTGAGAAATAAGTGTGTGTGAAAGCCGTCCTTCACCTAGCTTGTTGGGATCACAAAGTTTCTCTTCAGTTGCAAACTCCACTCCATACATATATATGGGGAGGTACTAGATCCAACTCGGTTTTACAGTGAAAACTGCAGGAACTTCAAACCGGCACTAGGAAACGGACTGAGAACCAGAGTAAAAGTTTCTCCTGCAAACCGTTCCCTTTGTGCTAGATGAAAGAACGTCTCTCCAAATGCTCAGTTCTGAGAGATAAGTGTGTGTGAAAGCCGTCCTTCACCTAGCTTGTTGGGAACACAAAGTTCTCTTCAGTTGCAAACTTCACTCCATACACATATAAGGGGAGGTACTAGTTCCAACTCGATTTTACAGTGAAAACTGCAGGAAATTCAAACCGGCACTAGGAAAAAGACTGAGAAACCAGAGTAAATGTTTCTCCTGCAACCCGTTCCCTTTGTGCTAGATGAACGAACGTCTCTTCACATGCTCAGTTCTGAGAGATAAGTGTGTGTGAAAGTCGTCCTTCACCTTGCTTGTTGGGAACACAAAGTTTCTCTTCAGTTGCAAACTCCACTCCATACATATATATGGAGAGGTTCTAGCTCCAACTCGGTTTTACAGTGAAAACTGCAGGAAATTCAAACAGGCACTAGGAATCAGACTGAGAAACCAGAGTAAAAATTTCTCCTGCAACCCGTTCCCTTTGTGCTAGATGAACGAAGGTCTCTCCACAGGCTCAGTTCAGAGAGATAAGTGTGTCTGAAAGCCGTCCTTCACCTAGCTTGTTGGGAACCCAAAGTTTCTCTTCAGTTCCCAACTCCACTCCATACATATATATGGGGAGGTACTAGCTCCAACTCGGTTTTACCGTGAAAATGGCAGGAAATTCAAAACGGCCCTAGGAAACAGACTGAGAAACCAGAGTAAAAGTTTCTCCTGCAACCCGTTCCCTTTGTGCTAGATGAATGAACGTCTCTCCACATGCTCTGTTCTGAGAGATAAGTGTGTGTGAAAGCCGTCCTTCACCTAGCTTGTTGGGAACACAAAGTTTCTCTTCAGTTGCAAACTCCACTCCATACATATATATGGGGAGGTACTAGTTCCAACTCGGTTTTACAGTGAAAACAGCAGGAACTTCAAACCGGCACTAGGAAACAGACTGAGAAACCAGAGTAAAGTTTCTCCTGCAACCCGTTCCCTTTGTGCTAGATGAACGAAAGTCTCTCCACATGCTCAGTTCTGAGAGATTAGTGTGTGTGAAAGCCGTCATTCACCTAGCTTGATGGGAACACAAAGTTTCTCTTCAGTTGCAAACTCCACTCCATACATATATATATGGGGTGGTACTAGCTCCAACTCGGTTTTACATTGAAAACTGCAGGAACTTCAAACCGGCACTAGGAAACAGACTGAGAAACCAGAGAAAAAGTTTCTCCTGCAACCCGTTCCCTTTGTGCTAGATGAACGAACGTCTCTCCACATGCTCAGTTCCGACAGATAAATGTGTGTGAAAGCCGTCCTTCACCTACCTTGTTGGGAACACAAAGTTTCTCTTCAGTTGCAAACTCCACTCCATACATATATATGGGGAGGTACTAGCTCCAACTCGTTTTTACAGTGAAAACTGCAGGAACTTCAAACCGGCACTAGGAAACAGACTGAGAAACCAGAGAAAAAGTTTCTCCTGCAACCCGTTCACTTTGTGCTAGATGAACGAACGTCTCTCCACAAGCTCAATTCTGAGAGATAAGTGTGTGTGAAAGCCGTCCTTCACCTAGCTTGTTGGGAACACAAAGTTTCTCTTCAGTTGCAAACTCCACTCCATACATATATATGGGGAGGTACTAGCTCCAACTCGGTTTTACAGTGAAAACTGCAGGAACTTCAAACCGGCACTAGGAATCAGACTGAGAAACCAGAGTAAAAGTTTCTCCTGCCACCCATTCCCTTTGTGCTAGATGAACGAACGTCTCTCCACATGCTCAGTTCTGAGAGAAAAGTGTGTGTGAAAGCCGTCCTTCACATAGCTTGTTGGGAACACAAAGTTTCTCTTCAGTTGCAAACTGCACTCCATACATATATATTGGGAGGTATTAGCTCCAACTCGGTTTTACAGTGAAAACTGCAGGAACTTCAAACCGGCACTAGGAATCAGACTGAGAAACCAGAGTAAAAGTTTCTCCTGCCACCCATTCCCTTTGTGCTAGATGAACGAACGTCTCTCCACATGCTCAGTCCTGAGAGATAATTGTGTGTGAAAGCCGTACTTCAACTAGCTTGTTGGGAACACAAAGTTTCTCTTCAGTTGCAAACTCCACTCCATACATATATATGGGGAGGTACTAGCTCCAACTCGGTTTTACAGTGAAAACTGCTGGAATTTCAAACCGGCACTAGGAAACACACTGAGAAACCAGAGTAAAAGTTTCTCCTGCAACCCGTTCCCTTTGTGCTAGATGAACGAACGTCTCTCCACATGCTCAGTTCTGAGAGATAAGTGTGTGTGAAAGCCGTCCTTCACTTAGCTTGTTGGGAACACAAAGTTTCTCTTCAGTTGCAAACTCCACTCCATACATATATATGGGGAGGTACTAGCTCCAACTCGGTTTTACAGTGAAAACTGCAGGAACTTCAAACCGGCACTAGGAAACAGACTGAGAAACCAGAGTAAAAGTTTCTCCTGCAACCAGTTCCATTTATGCTAGATGAACGAACGTCTCTCCACATGCTCAGTTCTGAGAGATAAGTGTGTGTGAAAGCCGTCCTTCACCTAGCTTGTTGGGAACACAAAGTTTCTCTTCAGTTGCAAACTCCACTCCATACATATATATGGAGAGGTTCTAGCTCCAACTCGGTTTTACGGTGAAAACTGCAGGAACTTCAACCCGGCACTAGGAAACAGACTGAGAAACCAGAGTAAAAGATTCTCCTGCAAACCATTCCCTTTGTGCTAGATGAACGAACGTCTCTCCACATGCTCAGTTCTGAGAGATAAGTGTGTTTGAAAGCCGTCCTTCACCTAGCTTGTTGGGAACACAAAGTTTCTCTTCAGTTGCAAACTCCACTCCATACATATATATGGGGAGGTATTAGCTCCAACTCGGTTTTACAGTGAAAATTGCAGGAACTTCCAACCGGCACTAGGAAACAGACTGAGAAACCAGAGTAAAAGTTTCTCCTGCAACCCGTTCCCTTTGTGCTAGATGAACGAACGTCTCTCCACATGCTCAGTTCTGAGAGATAAGTGTGTGTGAAAGCCGTCCTTCACCTAGCTTGTTGGGAACACAAAGTTTCTCTTCAGTTGCAAACTCCACTCCATACATATATATGGGGAGGTACTAGCTCCAACTCGGTTTTACAGTGAAAACTGCAGGAACTTCAAACCGGCACTAGGAATCAGACTGAGAAACCAGAGTAAAAGTTTCTCCTGCCACCCATTCCCTTTGTGCTAGATGAACGAACGTCTCTCCACATGCTCAGTTCTGAGAGAAAAGTGTGTGTGAAAGCCGTCCTTCACATAGCTTGTTGGGAACACAAAGTTTCTCTTCAGTTGCAAACTGCACTCCATACATATATATTGGGAGGTATTAGCTCCAACTCGGTTTTACAGTGAAAACTGCAGGAACTTCAAACCGGCACTAGGAATCAGACTGAGAAACCAGAGTAAAAGTTTCTCCTGCCACCCATTCCCTTTGTGCTAGATGAACGAACGTCTCTCCACATGCTCAGTGCTGAGAGATAATTGTGTGTGAAAGCCGTACTTCAACTAGCTTGTTGGGAACACAAAGTTTCTCTTCAGTTGCAAACTCCACTCCATACATATATATGGGGAGGTACTAGCTCCAACTCGGTTTTACAGTGAAAACTGCTGGAATTTCAAACCGGCACTAGGAAACACACTGAGAAACCAGAGTAAAAGTTTCTCCTGCAACCCGTTCCCTTTGTGCTAGATGAACGAACGTCTCTCCACATGCTCAGTTCTGAGAGATAAGTGTGTGTGAAAGCCGTCCTTCACTTAGCTTGTTGGGAACACAAAGTTTCTCTTCAGTTGCAAACTCCACTCCATACATATATATGGGGAGGTACTAGCTCCAACTCGGTTTTACAGTGAAAACTGCAGGAACTTCAAACCGGCACTAGGAAACAGACTGAGAAACCAGAGCAAAAGTTTCTCCTGCAACCCGTTCCCATTGTGCTAGATGAACGAACGTCTCTCCACATGCTCAGTTCCGACAGATAAATGTGTGTGAAAGCCGTCCTTCACCTACCTTGTTGGGAACACAAAGTTTCTCTTCAGTTGCAAACTCCACTCCATACATATATATGGGGAGGTACTAGCTCCAACTTGTTTTTACAGTGAAAACTGCAGGAACTTCAAACCGGCACTAGGAAACAGACTGAGAAACCAGAGAAAAAGTTTCTCCTGCAACCCGTTCACTTTGTGCTAGATGAACGAACGTCTCTCCACAAGCTCAATTCTGAGAGATAAGTGTGTGTGAAAGCCGTCCTTCACCTAGCTTGTTGGGAACACAAAGTTTCTCTTCAG
The DNA here is from genome assembly GCF_048773025.1 of Camelus bactrianus. NCBI lineage: Eukaryota > Metazoa > Chordata > Mammalia > Artiodactyla > Camelidae > Camelus > Camelus bactrianus. Next base: position 5,844,356 of record NC_133566.1, read on the forward strand.
TTGCAAACTCCACTCCATACATATATATGGGGAGGTACTAGCTCCAACTCGGTTTTAGAGTGAAAACTGCAGGAATTTCAAACCGGCACTAGGAAACAGACTGAGAAACCAGAGTAAAAGTTTCTCCTGCAACCCGTTCCATTTCTGCTAGATGAACGAACGTCTCTCAACATGTTCAGCTCTGAGAGATAAGTGTGTGTGAAAGCCGTCCTTCACCTATCTTGTTGGGAACACAAAGTTTCTCTTCAGTTGCAAACTCCACTCCATACATATATAAGGGGAGTTACTAGCTCCAGCTTTGTTTTACAGTGAAAACTGCAGGAAATTCAAACCGGCACTAGGAAACAGACTGAGAAACCAGAGTAAAAGTTTCTCCTGCAACCCGTTCCCTTTGTGCTAGATGAACGAACGTCTCTCCACATGCTCAGTTCTGAGAGATAAGTGTGTGTGAAAGCCGTCCTTCACCTAACTTGTAGGGAACACAAAGTATCTCTTCAGTTGCAAATTCCACTCCATACATATATATGGGGAGGTAACAGCTCCAACACGGTTTTACACTGAATACTGCAGGAACTTCAAACCGGCACTAGGAAACAGACTGAGAAACCAGAGTAAAAGTTTCTCCTGCAAACCGTTCCCATTGTGCTAGATGAACGAACGTCTCTCCACATGCTCAGTTCTGAGAGATAAGTGTGTGTGAAAGCCGTCCTTCACCTAGCTTGTTGGGAACACAAAGATTCTCTTCAGTTGCTAACTCCACTCCATACATATATATGGGGAGGTACTAAATCCAACTCGGTTTTACAGTGAAAACTGCAGGAACTTCAAACCGGCACTAGGAAACAGACTGAGAAACCAGAGTAAAATTTCTCCTGCACACCGTTCCCTTTGTGCTAGATGAACGAACGTCTCTCCACATGCTCAGTTCTGAGAGATAAGTGTGTGTGAAAGCCATCCTTCACCTAGCTTGTTGGGAACACAAAGTTTCTCTTCAGTTGCAAACTCCACTCCATACATATATATGGGGAGGTATTAGCTCCAACTCGGTTTTACAGTGAAAATTGCAGGAACTTCCAACCGGCACTAGGAAACAGACTGAGAAACCAGAGTAAAAGTTTCTCCTGAAACCCGTTCCCTTTGTGCTAGATGAACGAAAGTCTCTCCACATGCTCAGTTCTGAGAGATAAGTGTGTGTGAAAGCCGTCCTTCACCTAGCTTGTTGGGAACACAAAGTTTCTCTTCAGTTGCAAACTCCACTCCATACATATATATGGGGAGGTATTAGCTCCAACTCGGTTTTACAGTGAAAACAGCAGGAACTTCAAACCGGCACTAGGAAACAGACTGAGAAACCAGTGTAAAGTTTCTCCTGCAACCCGTTCCCTTTGTGCTAGATGAACGAACGTCTCTCCACATGCTCAGTTCTGAGAGATTAGTGTGTGTGAAAGCCGTCATTCACCTAGCTTGATGGGAACACATAGTTTCTCTTCAGTTGCAAACTCCACTCCATACATATATATATGGGTTGGTACTAGCTCCAACTCGGTTTTACAGTGAAAACTGCAGGAACTTCAAACCGGCACTAGGAAACAGACTGAGAAACCAGAGCAAAAGTTTCTCCTGCAACCCGTTCCCTTTGTGCTAGATGAACGAACGTCTCTCCACATGCTCAGTTCCGACAGATAAATGTGTGTGAAAGCCGTCCTTCACCTACCTTGTTGGGAACACAAGTTTCTCTTCAGTTGCAAACTCCACTCCATACATATATATGGGGAGGTACTAGCTCCAACTCGTTTTTACAGTGAAAACTGCAGGAACTTCAAACCGGCACTAGGAAACAGACTGAGAAACCAGAGAAAAAGTTTCTCCTGCAACCCGTTCACTTTGTGCTAGATGAACGAACGTCTCTCCACAAGCTCAATTCTGAGAGATAAGTGTGTGTGAAAGCCGTCCTTCACCTATCTTGTTGGAAACACAAAGTTACTCTTCAGTTGCAAACTCCACTCCATACATATATAAGGGGAGTTACTAGCTCCAGCTTTGTTTTACAGTGAAAACTGCAGGAAATTCAAACCGGCACTAGGAAACAGACTGAGAAACCAGAGAAAAAGTTTCTCTGGAAACCCGTTCCCTTTGTGCTAGATGAACGAACGTCTCTCCACATGCTCAGTGCTGAGAGATAAGTGTGTGTGAAAGCCGCCCTTCACCTAACTTGTTGGGAACACAAAGTTTCTCTTCAGTGGCAAACTCCAATCCATAAATATATATGGGGAGGTAATAGCTCCAACTCGGTTTTACAGTGAAATCTGCAGGAATTTCAAACCGGCACTAGGAAACAGACTGAGAAACCAGAGTAAATGTTTCTCCTGCAACCCGTTCCGTTTGTGCTAGATGAACGAACGTCTCTCCACATGCTCAGTTCTGAGAGATAAGTGTGTGTGAAAGCCGTCCTTCACCTAGCTTGTTGGGAACACAAAGTTTCTCTTCAGTTGCAAACTCCACTCCATACATATATATGGAGAAGTACTAGCTCCAACTCGGTTTTACAGTGAAAACTGCAGGAAATTCAAACAGGCACTAGGAATCAGACTGAGAAACCAGAGTAAAAATTTCTCCTGCAACCCGTTCCCTTTCTGCTAGATGAACGAAGGTCTCTCCACAGGTTCAGTTCAGAGAGATAAGTGTGTCTGAAAGCCGTCATTCACCTAGTTTGTTGGGAACCCAAAGTTTCTCTTCAGTTCCCAACTCCACTCCATACATATATATGGGGAGGTACTAGCTCCAACTCGGTTTTACTGTGAAAATTGCAGGAAATTCAAAACGGCCCTAGGAAACAGACTGAGAAACCAGAGTAAAAGTTTCTCCTGCAACCCGTTCCCTTTGTGCTAGATGAACGAACGTCTCTAAAACATGCTCTGTTCTGAGAGATAAGTGTGTGTGAAAGCCGTCCTTCACCTAGCTTGTTGGGAACACAAAGTTTCTCTTCAGTTGCAAACTCCAATGCATACATATACATGGGGAGGTACTAGCTCCAACTCGGTTTTACAGTGAAATCTGCAGGAACTTCAAACTGGCACTAGGAATCAGACTGAGAAACCAGAGTAAATGTTTCTCCTGCAACCCGTTCCCTTTGTGCTAGATGAACGAACGTCTCTCCACATGCTCAGTTCTGAGAGATAAGTGTGTGTGAAAGCCGTCCTTCACCTAGCTTGTTGGGAACACAAAGTTTCTCTTCAGTTGCAAACTCCACTCCATACATATATATGGGGAGGTACTAGCTCCAACTCTGTTTTACAGTGAAAACTGCAGGAACTTCCAACCGGCACTAGGAAACACACTGAGAAACCAGAGTAAAAGTTTCCCTGCAACCCGTTCCCTTTGTGCTAGATGAACGAACGTCTCTCCACATGCTCAGTTCTGAGAAATAAGTGTGTGTGAAAGCCGTCCTTCACCTAGCTTGTTGGGATCACAAAGTTTCTCTTCAGTTGCAAACTCCACTCCATACATATATATGGGGAGGTACTAGATCCAACTCGGTTTTACAGTGAAAACTGCAGGAACTTCAAACCGGCACTAGGAAACGGACTGAGAACCAGAGTAAAAGTTTCTCCTGCAAACCGTTCCCTTTGTGCTAGATGAAAGAACGTCTCTCCAAATGCTCAGTTCTGAGAGATAAGTGTGTGTGAAAGCCGTCCTTCACCTAGCTTGTTGGGAACACAAAGTTCTCTTCAGTTGCAAACTTCACTCCATACACATATAAGGGGAGGTACTAGTTCCAACACGATTTTACAGTGAAAAATGCAGGAAATTCAAACCGGCACTAGGAAAAAGACTGAGAAACCAGAGTAAATGTTTCTCCTGCAACCCGTTCCCTTTGTGCTAGATGAACGAACGTCTCTTCACATGCTCAGTTCTGAGAGATAAGTGTGTGTGAAAGTCGTCCTTCACCTTGCTTGTTGGGAACACAAAGTTTCTCTTCAGTTGCAAACTCCACTCCATACATATATATGGAGAGGTTCTAGCTCCAACTCGGTTTTACAGTGAAAACTGCAGGAAATTCAAACAGGCACTAGGAATCAGACTGAGAAACCAGAGTAAAAATTTCTCCTGCAACCCGTTCCCTTTGTGCTAGATGAACGAAGGTCTCTCCACAGGCTCAGTTCAGAGAGATAAGTGTGTCTGAAAGCCGTCCTTCACCTAGCTTGTTGGGAACCCAAAGTTTCTCTTCAGTTCCCAACTCCACTCCATACATATATATGGGGAGGTACTAGCTCCAACTCGGTTTTACCGTGAAAATGGCAGGAAATTCAAAACGGCCCTAGGAAACAGACTGAGAAACCAGAGTAAAAGTTTCTCCTGCAACCCGTTCCCTTTGTGCTAGATGAATGAACGTCTCTCCACATGCTCTGTTCTGAGAGATAAGTGTGTGTGAAAGCCGTCCTTCACCTAGCTTGTTGGGAACACAAAGTTTCTCTTCAGTTGCAAACTCCAATGCATACATATACATGGGGGGGTACTAGCTCCAACTCTGTTTTACAGTGAAAACTGCAGGAACTTCAAACCGGCACTAGGAAACAGACTGAGAAGCCAGAGTAAATGTTTCTCCTGCAACCCGTTCCCTTTGTGCTAGATGAACGAACGTCTCTCCACATGCTCAGTTCTGAGAGATAAGTGTGTGTGAAAGCCGTCCTTCACCTAGCTTGTTGGGAACACAAAGTTTCCCTTCAGTTGCAAACTCCAATCCATACACATATAAGGGGAGGTACTAGCTCCAACTCGATTTTACAGTGAAAACTGCAGGAAATTCAAACCGGCACTAGGAAAAAGACTGAGAAACGAGAGTAAAAGTTTCTCCTGCAACCCGTTCCCTTTGTGCTAGATGAACGAACGTCTCTTCACATGCTCAGTTCTGAGAGATAAGTGTGTGTGAAAGCCGTCCTTCACCTAGCTTGTTGGGAACACAAAGTTTCTCTTCAGTTGCAAACTCCACTCCATACATATATATGGGGAGGTACTAGCTCCAACTCGGTTTTACAGTGAAAACTGTAGGAACTTCAAACCGACACTAGGAATCAGACTGAGAATCCAGAGTAATAGTTTCACCTGCAACCCGTTCCCTTTGTGCTAGATGAACGAACGTCTCTCCACATGCTCAGTTCTGAGAGATAAGTGTGTGTGAAAGCTGTCCTTCACCTAGCTTGTTGGGAACACAAAGTTTCTCTTCAGTTGCAAACTCCACTCCATACATATATATGGGGAGGTACTAGCTCCAACTCGGTTTTACAGTGAAAACTGCAGGAAATTCAAAACGGCCCTAGGAAACAGACTGAGAAACCAGAGTAAAAGTTTCACCTGCAACCCGTTCCCTTTGTGCTAGATGAATGAACGTCTCTCCACATGCTCATTTCTGAGAGATAAGTGTGTGTGAAAGCCGTCCTTCACGTAGCTTGTTGGGAACACAAAGTTTCTCTTCAGTTGCAAACTCCACTGCATACATATACATGGGGAGGTACTAGCTCCAACTCGGTTTTACAGTGAAAACTGCAGGAACTTCAAAAAGGCACTAAGAAACAGACTGAGAAACCAGAGTAAAAGTTTCTCCTGCAACCCGTTCCCTTTGTGCTAGATGAATGAACGTCTCTCCACAGGCTCAGTTCAGAGAGATAAGTGTGTGTGAAAGCCGTCCTTCACCTAGCTTGTTGGGAACACAAAGTTTCTCTTCATTTCCCAACTCCACTCCATACATATATATGGGGAGGTACAAGCTCCAACTCGGTTTTACAGTGAAAACTGCAGGAACTTCAAACAGGCACTAGGAAACAGACTGAGAAACCAGAGTAAAAGTTTCTCCTGCAACCACTTCCCTTTGTGCTAGATGAATGAACGTCTCTCCACATGCTCAGTTCTGAGGGATAAGTGTGTGTGAAAGCCGTCCTTCACCTAGCTTGTTGGGAACACAAAGTTTCTCTTCAGTTGCAAACTCCACTCCATACATATACATGGGGAGGTACTAGCTCCAACTCGGTTTTACAGTGAAAACTGCAGGAACTTCAAACCGGCACAAGGAAACAGACTGAGAAACCAGAGTAAAAGTTTCTCCTGCAACCCGTTCCCTTTGTGCTAGATGAACGAACGTCTCTCCACATGCTCAATTCTGAGTGATAAGTGTGTGTGAAAGCCGTCCTTCACCTAGCTTGCTGGGAACACAAAGTTTCTCTTCAGTTGCAAACTCCACTCCATACATATATATGGGGAGGTACTAGCTCCAACTCGGTTTTACAGTGAAAACTGCAGGAACTTCAAACCGGCACTAGCAAACAGACTGAGAACCCAGAGTAAAAGTTTCTCCTGCATCCCGTTCCATTTGTGCTAGATGAACGAACGTCTCTCCACATGCTCAGTTCTGAGAGATTAGTGTGTGTGAAAGCCGTCCTTCACCTAGCTTGTTGGGAACACAAAGTTTCTCTTCAGTTGCAATCTCCATTCCATACATAAACATGGGGAGGTACTAGCTCCAACTCGGTTTTACAGTGAAACTTGCAGGAACTTCAACCCGGCACTAGGAAAAAGACTGAGAAACCAGAGCAAAAGTTTCTCCTGCAACCCGTTCCCTTTGTGCTAGATGAACGAACATCTCTCCACATGCTCAGTTCTGAGAGATAAGTGTGTGTGAAAGCCGTCCTTCACCAAGCTTGTTGGGAACACATAGTTTCTCTTCAGTTGCCAACTACACTCCATACATATATATGGGGTGGTACTTGCTCCAAATCGGTTTTACAGTGAAAACTGCAGGAACTTCAAACCGGCACTAGGAAACAGACTCAGAAACCAGAGTAAAAGTTTCTACTGCAACCCGTTCCCTTTGTGCTAGATGAACGAAAGTATCTCCACATGCTCAGTTCTGAGAGATAAGTGTGTGTGAAAGCCTCCTTCACCTAGCTTGTTGGGAACACAAAGTTTCTCTTCAGTGGCAAACTCCACTCCCTACATATATATGGGGAGGTACTAGCTCCAACTCGGTTTTACAGTGAAAACTGCAGGAACTTCAAACCGGCACTAGGAAACAGACTGTGAAACCAGAGTAAAAGTTTCTCCTGCAACCCGTTCACTTTGTCCTAGATGAACGAACGTCTCTCCACATGCTCAGTTCTGAGAGATTATTGTGTGTGAAAGCCGTCCTTCACCTAGCTTGTTGGAAACACAAAGTTTCTCTTCAGTTGCATACTCCACTCCCTACATATATATGGGGAGGTACTAGCTCCAACTCGGTTTTACAGTGAAAACTGCAGGAACTTCAAACCGGCACTAGGAAACAGACTGAGAAATCAGAGTAAAAATTTCTCCTGCAAACCGTTCCCTTTGTGCTAGATGAACGAACGTCTCTCCACATGCTCAGTTCTGAGAGATAAGTGTGTGTGAAAGCCGTCCTTCACCTAGCTTGTTGGGAACACAAAGTTTCTCTTCAGTTGCAAACCCCAATCCCTACATATATATAGGGAGGTACTAGCTCCAACTCGATTTTACAGTGAAAACTGCAGGAACTTCAAACGGGCACTAGGAAACAGACTGAGAAACCAAAGTAAAACTTTCTCCTGCAACCCGTTTCCTTGGTGCTAGATGAATGAACGTCTCTCCACATGCTCAGTTCTGAGAGATAAGTGTGTGTGAAAGCCGTCCTTCACATAGCTTGTTGGGAACACAAAGTTTCTCTTCAGTTGCCAACTCCACTCCATACATATATAAGGGAGTTACTAGCTCCAACTCTGTTTTACAGTGAAAACTGCAGGAACTTGAAACCGGCACTAGGAAACACACTGAGAAACCAGAGTAAAAGTTTCTCCTGCAACCGGTTCCCTTTGTGCTAGATGAACGAACGTCTCTCCACATGCTCAGTTCTGAGAGATACGTGCGTGTGAAAGCCGTTCTTCACCTAGCTTGTTGGGAACACAAAGTTTCTCTTCAGTTGCCAACTCCACTCCATACATATATATGGGGAGGTACTAGCTCCAATTCGATTTTACAGTGAAAAATGCAGGAAATTCAAACAGGCAATATGAATCAGACTGAGAAACCAGAGTATAAGTTTCTCCTGCAAACCGTTCCCTTTTTGCTAGATGAACGAACGTCTCTCCACAGGCTCAGTTCAGAGAGATATGTGTGTGTGAAAGCCGTCCTTCACCTAGCTTGTTTGGAACACAAAGTTTCTTTTCAGTTGCCAACTCCAATCCTTACATATATATGGGGAGGTACTAGCTCCAACTCTATTTTACACTGTAATCTGCAGGAACTTCAAATCGGCACTAGGAAACAGACTTAGAAACCAGAGTAAAAGTTTCTCCTGCAACCCATTCCCTTTGTGCTAGATGAACGAACGTCTCTCCACATGCACAGTTCTGAGAGATAAGTGTGTGTGAAAGCCGTCCTTTACCTAGCTTGTTGGGAAACAAAATTTCTCTACATTTGCAAACTCCAGTCCATTCATATATATGGGGAGGTACTAGCTCCAACTCGGTTTTACAGAGAAAACTGCAGGAACTTCAAACCGGCACTAGGAAACAGACTGAGAAACCAGAGTAAAAGTTTCTCCTGCAACCCCTTCCCTTTGTGCTAGATGAATGAAAGTCTCTCCACATGCTCAGTTCTGAGGGATAAGTGTGTGTGAAAGCCGTCCTTCACCTAGCTTGTTGGAAACACAAAGTTTCTCTACAGTTGCAAACTCCACTCCATACATATACATGGGGAGGTACTAGCTCCAACTCGGTTTTACAGTGAAAACTGCAGGAACTTCAAACCGGCACTAGGAAACAGACTGAGAAACCAGAGTAAAAGTTTCTCCTGCAACCCGTTCCCTTTGTGCTAGATGAACGAACGTCTCTCCACATGCTCAATTCTGAGTGATAAGTGTGTGTGAAAGCCGTCCTTCACCTAGCTTGTTGGGAACACAAAGTTTCTCTTCAGTTGCAAACTCCACTCCATACATATATATGGGGAGGTACTAGCTCCAACTCGGTTTTACAGTGAAAACTGCAGGAACTTCAAACCGGCACTAGGAAACAGACTGAGAAACAAGAGTAAAAGTTTCTCCTGCATCCCGTTCCATTTGTGCTAGATGAACGAACGTCTCTCCACATGCTCAGTTCTGAGAGATTAATGTGTGTGAAAGCCATCCTTCACCTAGCTTGTTGGGAACACAAAGTTTCTCTTCAGTTGCAAACTCCACTCCATACATATATATGGGGAGGTACTAGCTCCAACTCGGTTTTACAGTGAAAACTGCAGGAACTTCAACCCGGCACTAGGAAAAAGACTGAGAAACCAGAGCAATAGTTTCTCCTGCAAACCGTTCCCTTTGTGCTAGATGAACGAACGTCTCTCCACATGCTCAGTTCTGAGAGATAAGTGTGTGTGAAAGTCGTCCTTCACCTAGCTTGTTGGGAACACATAGTTTCTCTTCAGTTGCCAAATACACTCCATACATATATATGGGGTGGTACTAGCTCCAACTCGGTTTTACAGTGAAAACTGCAGGAACTTCAAACCGGCACTAGGAAACAGACTCAGAAACCAGAGTAAAATTTCTACTGCAACCCGTTCCCTTTGTGCTAGATGAACGAAAGTATCTCCACATGCTCAGTTCTGAGAGATAAGTGTGTGTGAAAGCCATCCTTCACCTAGATTGTTGGGAACACAAAGTTTCTCTTCAGTGGCAAACTCCACTCCCTACATATATATGGGGATGTACTAGCTCCAACTCGGTTTTACAGTGAAAACTGCAGGAACATCAAACCGGAACTAGGAAACAGTCTGAGAAACCAGAGTAAAAGTTACTCCTGCAACCCGTTCCCTTTGTGCTAGATGAACGAACGTCTCTCCACATGCTCAGTTCTGAGAGATAAGTGTGTGTGAAAGCCGTCTTTCACTTAACTTGTATGTAACACAAAGTATCTCTACAGTTGCAAATTCCACTCCTTACATATAAATGGGGAGGTAACAGCTCCAGCACGGTTTTACACTGAATACTGCAGGAACTTCAAACAGGCACTAGGAAACCGACTGAGAAACCAGAGTAAAAGTTTCTCCTGCAACACGTTCCCTTTGTGCTAGATGAACGAACGTCTCTCCACATGCTCAGTTCTGAGAGATATGTGTGTGTGAAAGCCGTTCTTCACCTAGCTTGTTGGGAACACAAAGTTTCTCTTCAGTTGCAAACTCCACTCCATACATATATATGGGGAGGTATTAGCTCCAACTCGGTTTTACAGTGAAAACTGCAGGAACTTCAAACCGGCACTAGGAAACAGACTGAGAAACCAAAGTAATAGTTTCCCCTGCAACCCGTTCCTTTGACTAGATGAACGAACGTCTCTCCACATGCTCAGTTCTGAGAGATAAGTGTGTGTGAAAGCCGTCCTTAACCTAGCTTGTTGGGAACACAAAGTTTCTCTTCAGTTGCAAACTACACTCCATACATATATAAGGGGAGGTACTAGCTCCAACTCGATTTTACAGTGAAAACTGCAAGAAATTCAAACCGGCACTAGGAAACAGACTGAGAAACCAGAGTAAAAGTTTCTCCTGCAACACGTTCCCTTTGTGCTAGATGAACGAACGTCTCTCCACATGCTCAGTTCTGAGAGATATGTGTGTGTGAAAGCCGTTCTTCACCTAGCTTGTTGGGAACACAAAGTTTCTCTTCAGTTGCAAACTCCACTCCATACATATATATGGGGAGGTACTAGCTCCAACTCGATTTTACAGTGAAAACTGCAGGAAATTCAAACAGGCACTAGGAATCAGACTGAGAAACCAGAGTAAAAATTTCTCCTGCAACCCGTTCCCTTTGTGATAGATGAACGAAGGTCTCTCCACAGGCTCAGTTCAGAGAGATAAGTGTGTGTGAAATCCGTCCTTCACATAGCTTGTTGGGAACCCAAAGTTTCTCTTCAGTTCCCAACTCCACTCCATACATATATATGGGGAGGTACTAGCTCCAACTCGGTTTTACAGTGAAAACTGCAGGAACTTCAAAACAGCCCTAAGAAACAGACTGAGAAACCAGAGTAAAAGTTTCTCCTGCAACCCGTTCCCTTTGTGCTAGATGAATGAAAGTCTCTCCACATGCTCAGTTCTGAGAGATAAGTGTGTGTGAAAGCCGTCCTTCACCTAGCTTGTAGGGAACACAAATTTCTCTTCAGTTGCAAACTCCACTGCATACATATACATGGGGAGGTACTAGCTCCAACTCGGTTTTACAGTGAAAACTGCAGGAACTTCAAACCGGCACTAGGAAACAGACTGAGAAACCAGAGTAAAATTTTCTCCTGCAAACCGTTCCCTTTGTGCTATATGAACGAACGTCTCTGGACAGGCTCAGTTCTGAGAGATAAGTGTGTGTGAAAGCCGTCCTTCACCTAGCTTGTTGGGAACACAAAGTTTCTCTTCATTTCCCAACTCCACTCCATAAATATATATGGGGAGGTACTAGCTCCAACTCGGTTTTACAGTGAAAACTGCAGGAACATCAAACCGGCACTAGGAAACAGACTGAGAAACCAGAGTAAAAGTTTCTCCTGCAACCCGTTCCATTTGTGCTAGATGAACGAACGACTCTCCACATGCTCAGTTCTGAGAGATTAGTGTGTGTGAAAGCCATCCTTCAACTAGCTTTTGGGAACACAAAGTTTCTCTTCATTTGCAAATTCCACTCCATACATATATATGGGGAGGTACTAGCTCCAACTCGGTTTTACAGTGAAAACTGCAGGAACATCAAACCGGCACTAGGAAACAGACTGAGAAACCAGAGTAAAAGTTTCTCCTGCAACCCGTTCCATTTGTGCTAGATGAACGAACGACTCTCCACATGCTCAGTTCTGAGAGATTAGTGTGTGTGAAAGCCATCCTTCACCTAGCTTGTTGGGAACACAAAGTTTCTCTTCAGTTGCAAACTCCACTCCATACATATATATGGGGAGGTACTAGCTCCAACTCGGTTTTACAGTGAAAACTGCAGGAACTTCAACCCGGCACTAGGAAAAAGACTGAGAAACCAGAGCAATAGTTTCTCCTGCAAACCGTTCCCTTTGTGCTAGATGAACGAACGTCTCTCCACATGCTCAGTTCTGAGAGATAAGTGTGTGTGAAAGTCGTCCTTCACCTAGCTTGTTGGGAACACATAGTTTCTCTTCAGTTGCCAAATACACTCCATACATATATATGGGGTGGTACTAGCTCCAACTCGGTTTTACAGTGAAAACTGCAGGAACTTCAAACCGGCACTAGGAAACAGACTCAGAAACCAGAGTAAAATTTCTACTGCAACCCGTTCCCTTTGTGCTAGATGAACGAAAGTATCTCCACATGCTCAGTTCTGAGAGATAAGTGTGTGTGAAAGCCATCCTTCACCTAGATTGTTGGGAACACAAAGTTTCTCTTCAGTGGCAAACTCCACTCCCTACATATATATGGGGATGTACTAGCTCCAACTCGGTTTTACAGTGAAAACTGCAGGAACATCAAACCGGAACTAGGAAACAGTCTGAGAAACCAGAGTAAAAGTTACTCCTGCAACCCGTTCCCTTTGTGCTAGATGAACGAACGTCTCTCCACATGCTCAGTTCTGAGAGATAAGTGTGTGTGAAAGCCGTCTTTCACTTAACTTGTATGTAACACAAAGTATCTCTACAGTTGCAAATTCCACTCCTTACATATAAATGGGGAGGTAACAGCTCCAGCACGGTTTTACACTGAATACTGCAGGAACTTCAAACAGGCACTAGGAAACCGACTGAGAAACCAGAGTAAAAGTTTCTCCTGCAACACGTTCCCTTTGTGCTAGATGAACGAACGTCTCTCCACATGCTCAGTTCTGAGAGATATGTGTGTGTGAAAGCCGTTCTTCACCTAGCTTGTTGGGAACACAAAGTTTCTCTTCAGTTGCAAACTCCACTCCATACATATATATGGGGAGGTATTAGCTCCAACTCGGTTTTACAGTGAAAACTGCAGGAACTTCAAACCGGCACTAGGAAACAGACTGAGAAACCAAAGTAATAGTTTCCCCTGCAACCCGTTCCTTTGACTAGATGAACGAACGTCTCTCCACATGCTCAGTTCTGAGAGATAAGTGTGTGTGAAAGCCGTCCTTAACCTAGCTTGTTGGGAACACAAAGTTTCTCTTCAGTTGCAAACTACACTCCATACATATATAAGGGGAGGTACTAGCTCCAACTCGATTTTACAGTGAAAACTGCAAGAAATTCAAACCGGCACTAGGAAACAGACTGAGAAACCAGAGTAAAAGTTTCTCCTGCAACACGTTCCCTTTGTGCTAGATGAACGAACGTCTCTCCACATGCTCAGTTCTGAGAGATATGTGTGTGTGAAAGCCGTTCTTCACCTAGCTTGTTGGGAACACAAAGTTTCTCTTCAGTTGCAAACTCCACTCCATACATATATATGGGGAGGTACTAGCTCCAACTCGATTTTACAGTGAAAACTGCAGGAAATTCAAACAGGCACTAGGAATCAGACTGAGAAACCAGAGTAAAAATTTCTCCTGCAACCCGTTCCCTTTGTGATAGATGAACGAAGGTCTCTCCACAGGCTCAGTTCAGAGAGATAAGTGTGTGTGAAATCCGTCCTTCACATAGCTTGTTGGGAACCCAAAGTTTCTCTTCAGTTCCCAACTCCACTCCATACATATATATGGGGAGGTACTAGCTCCAACTCGGTTTTACAGTGAAAACTGCAGGAACTTCAAAACAGCCCTAAGAAACAGACTGAGAAACCAGAGTAAAAGTTTCTCCTGCAACCCGTTCCCTTTGTGCTAGATGAATGAAAGTCTCTCCACATGCTCAGTTCTGAGAGATAAGTGTGTGTGAAAGCCGTCCTTCACCTAGCTTGTAGGGAACACAAATTTCTCTTCAGTTGCAAACTCCACTGCATACATATACATGGGGAGGTACTAGCTCCAACTCGGTTTTACAGTGAAAACTGCAGGAACTTCAAACCGGCACTAGGAAACAGACTGAGAAACCAGAGTAAAATTTTCTCCTGCAAACCGTTCCCTTTGTGCTATATGAACGAACGTCTCTGGACAGGCTCAGTTCTGAGAGATAAGTGTGTGTGAAAGCCGTCCTTCACCTAGCTTGTTGGGAACACAAAGTTTCTCTTCATTTCCCAACTCCACTCCATAAATATATATGGGGAGGTACTAGCTCCAACTCGGTTTTACAGTGAAAACTGCAGGAACATCAAACCGGCACTAGGAAACAGACTGAGAAACCAGAGTAAAAGTTTCTCCTGCAACCCGTTCCATTTGTGCTAGATGAACGAACGACTCTCCACATGCTCAGTTCTGAGAGATTAGTGTGTGTGAAAGCCATCCTTCAACTAGCTTTTGGGAACACAAAGTTTCTCTTCATTTGCAAATTCCACTCCATACATATATATGGGGAGGTACTAGCTCCAACTCGGTTTTACAGTGAAAACTGCAGGAACTTCAAACCGGCACTAGGAAACAGACTCAGAAACCAGAGTAAAAGTTTCTACTGCAACCCGTTCCCTTTGTGCTAGATGAACGAAAGTATCTCCACATGCTCAGTTCTGAGAGATAAGTGTGTGTGAAAGCCATCCTTCACCTAGATTGTTGGGAACACAAAGTTTCTCTTCAGTGGCAAACTCCACTCCCTACATATATATGGGGATGTACTAGCTCCAACTCGGTTTTACAGTGAAAACTGCAGGAACTTCAAACCGGCACTAGTAAACAGTCTGAGAAACCAGAGTAAAAGTTACTCCTGCAGCCCGTTCCCTTTGTGCTAGATGAACAAACGTCTATCCACATGCTCAGTTCTGAGAGATAAGTGTGTGTGAAAGCCGTCCTTCACTTAACTTGTATGTAACCCAAAGTATCTCTACAGTTGCAAATTCCACTCCTTACATATAAATGGGGAGGTAACAGCTCCAGCACGGTTTTACACTGAATACTGCAGGAACTTCAAACTGGCACTAGGAAACCGACTGAGAAACCAGAGTAAAAGTTTCTCCTGCAACACGTTCCCTTTGTGCTAGATGAACGAACGTCTCTCCACATGCTCAGTTCTGAGAGATATGTGTGTGTGAAAGCCGTTCTTCACCTAGCTTGTTGGGAACACAAAGTTTCTCTTCAGTTGCAAACTCCACTCCATACATATATATGGGGAGGTATTAGCTCCAACTCGGTTTTACAGTGAAAACTGCAGGAACTTCAAACCGGCACTAGGAAACAGCCTGAGAAACCAAAGTTATAGTTTCCCCTGCAACCCGTTCCCTTTGACTAGATGAACGAACGTCTCTCCACATGCTCAGTTCTGAGAGATAAGTGTGTGTGAAAGCCGTCCTTAACCTAGCTTGTTGGGAACACAAAGATTCTCTTCAGTTGCAAACTACACTCCATACATATATAAGGGGAGGTACTAGCTCCAACTCGATTTTACAGTGAAAACTGCAAGAAATTCAAACCGGCACTAGGAAACAGACTGAGAAACCAGAGTAAAAGTTTCTCCTGCAACACGTTCCCTTTGTGCTAGATGAACGAACGTCTCTCCACATGCTCAGTTCTGAGAGATATGTGTGTGTGAAAGCCGTTCTTCACCTAGCTTGTTGGGAACACAAAGTTTCTCTTCAGTTGCAAACTCCACTCCATACATATATATGGGGAGGTACTAGCTCCAACTCGATTTTACAGTGAAAACTGCAGGAAATTCAAACAGGCACTAGGAATCAGACTGAGAAACCAGAGTAAAAATTTCTCCTGCAACCCGTTCCCTTTGTGATAGATGAATGAAGGTCTCTCCACAGGCTCAGTTCAGAGAGATAAGTGTGTGTGAAATCCGTCCTTCACATAGCTTGTTGGGAACCCAAAGTTTCTCTTCAGTTCCCAACTCCACTCCATACATATATATGGGGAAGTACTAGCTCCAACTCGGTTTTACAGTGAAAACTGCAGGAACTTCAAAACAGCCCTAAGAAACAGACTGAGAAACCAGAGTAAAAGTTTCCCCTGCAACCCGTTCCCTTTGTGCTAGATGAATGAAAGCCTCTCCACATGCTCAGTTCTGAGAGATAAGTGTGTGTGAAAGCCGTCCTTCACCTAGCTTGTAGGGAACACAAAGTTTCTCTTCAGTTGCAAACTCCACTGCATACATATACATGGGGAGGTACTAGCTCCAACTCGGTTTTACAGTGAAAACTGCAGGAACTTCAAACCGGCACTAGGAAACAGACTGAGAAACCAGAGTAAAGTTTTCTCCTGCAAACCGTTCCCTTTGTGCTATATGAACGAACGTCTCTCCACAGGCTCAGTTCTGAGAGATAAGTGTGTGTGAAAGCCGTCCTTCACCTAGCTTGTTGGGAACACAAAGTTTCTCTTCATTTCCCAACTCCACTCCATACATATATATGGGGAGGTACTAGCTCCAACTCGGTTTTACAGTGAAAACTGCAGGAACTTCAAACCGGCACTAGGAAACAGACTGAGAAACCAGAGTAAAAGTTTATCCTGCAACCCTTTCCCTTTGTGCTAGATGAATGAACGTCTCTCCACATGCTCAGTTGTGAGTGATAAGTGTGTGTGAAAGCCGCCCTTCACCTAGCTTGTTGGGAACACAAAGTTTCTCTTCAGTTGCAAACTCCACTCCACACATATATACGGGGAAGTACTAGCTCCAACTCGGTTTTACAGTGAAAACTGCAGGAACTTCAAACCGGCACTAGGAAACAGACTGAGAAACCAGAGTAAAAGTTTCTCCTGCAACCCGTTCCATTTGTGCTAGATGAACGAACGACTCTCCACATGCTCAGTTCTGAGAGATTAGTGTGTGTGAAAGCCATCCTTCACCTAGCTTTTGGGAACACAAAGTTTCTCTTCAGTTGCAAATTCCACTCCATACATATATATGGGGAGGTACTAGCTCCAACTCGGTTTTACAGTGAAAACTGCAGGAACTTCAAACCGGCACTAGGAAAAAGACTGAGAAACCAGAGCAAAAGTTGCTCCTGCAACCCGTTCCCTTTGTTCTAGATGAACGAACGTCTCTCCACATGCTCAGTTCTGAGAGAAAAGTGTGTGTGAAAGTCGTCCTTCACCTAGCTTCTTGGGAACACAAAGTTTCTCTTCAGTTGCAAAATACACTCCATAAATATATATGGGTGGTACTAGCTCCAACTCGCTTTTACATTGAAAACTGCAGGAACTTCAACCCGGCACTAGGAAACAGACTTATAAACCAGAGTAAAAGTTTCTCCTGCAACCCGTTCCCTTTGTGCTAGATGAACGTACGTCTCTCCACATGCTCAGTTCTGAGAGATAAGTGTGTGTGAAAGCCGTCCTTCACCTAGCTTGTTGGGAACACAAAGTTTCTCTTCAGTTGCAAACTCCACTCCATACATATATATGGGGAGGTACTAGCTCCAACTCGGTTTTACAGTGAAAACTGTAGGAAATACAAACCGGCACTAGGAATCAGACTGAGAAACCAGAGTAATAGTTTCACCTGCAACACATTCCTTTTGTGCTAGATGAATGAACGTCTCTCCACATGCTCAGTTCAGAGAGATAAGTGTGTGTGAAAGCCGTCCTTCACATAGCTTGTTGGGTACCCAAAGATTCTCTTCAGTTCCCAACTCCACTCCATACATATATATGGGGAGGTACAAGCTCCAACTCGGTTTTACAGTGAAAACTGCAGGAACTTCAAAACGGCCCTAGGAAACAGACTGAGAAACCAGAGTAAAAGTTTCTCCTGCAACCCGTTCCCTTTGTGCTAGATGAATGAACGTCTCTCCACATGCTCAGTTCTGAGAGATAAGTGTGTGTGAAAGCCGTCCTTCACATAGCTTGTTGGGAACACAAAGTTTCTCTTCAGTTGCAAACTCCACTCCATACATATATAAGGGAGGTACTAGCTCCAACTCGGTTTTACAGTGAAAACTGCAGGAACTTCAAACCGGCACTAGGAAACACACTGAGAAACCACAGTAAAAGTTTCTCCTCCAACCCGTTCCCTTTGTGCTAGATGAACGAACTTCTCTCCACATGCTCAGTTCTGAGATATAGGTGTGTGTGAAAACCATACTTCACCAAGCTTGTAGGGAACACAAAGTTTCTCTTCAGTTGCAAACTCCACTCCATACATATATATGTGGAGGCTATAGCTCCTACTCGGTTTTACACTGAAAACTGCAAGAAATTCAAACCGGGACTAGGAAACAGACTGAGAAACCAGAGTAAAAGTTTCTCCTGCAACCCGTTCCCTTTGTGCTAGATGAACGAACGTCTCTCCACATGCTCAGTTCTGAGAGATACGTGTGTGTGAAAGCCGTCCTTCACCTAACTTGTTGGGAACACAAAGTTTCTCTTCAGTTGCCAACTCCACTGCATACATATATATGGGGAGGTACTAGCTCCAACTCGATTTTACAGTGAAAAATGCAGGAAATTCAAACAGGCACTAGGAATCAGACTGAGAAACCAGAGTAAAAGTTTCTCCTGCAACCCGTTCCCTTTGTGCTAGATGAACGAACGTCTCTCCACAGGCTCAGTTCAGAGAGAAAGTGTGTGTGAAAGCCGTCCTTCAACTAGCTTGTTGGGAACACGAAGTTTGTCTTCAGTTGCAAACTCCACTCCATACATATATATGGGGAGGTACTAGCTCCAACTCGGTTTTACAGTGAAAACTGCAGGAACTTCAAACCGGCACTAGGAAAAAGACTGAGAAACCAGAGTAAAAGTTTCTCCTGCAACCCGTTCCCTTTGTGCTAGATGAACGAATGTCTCTCCACATGCTCAATTCTGAGTGATAAGTGTGTGTGAAAGCCGTCCTTCACCTAGCTTGTTGGGAACACAAAGTTTCTCTTCACTTGCAAACTCCACTCCATACATATATATTGGGAGGTACTAGCTCCAACTCGGTTTTACACAGAAAACTGCAGGAAATTCAAACCGGCACTACGAAACAGACTGAGAAACCAGAGGAATAGTTTCTCCTACAACCCGTTCCCTTTGTGCTAGATGAACGAACGTCTCTCCACATGCTCAGTTCTGAGAGATAAGTGTGTGTGAAAGCAGTCCTTCACCAAGCTTGTTGGGAACACAAAGATTCTCTTCAGTTGCAAACTCCACTCCATACATATATATGGGCAGGTACTAGCTCCAACTCGGTTTTACAGTGAAAACTGCAGGAACTTCAAACCGGCACTAGGAAAAAGACTGAGAAACCAGAGGAAAAGTTTCTCCTGCAACCCGTTCCCTTTGTGCTAGATGAACGAACGTCTCTCCACATGCTCAGTTCTGAGAGATAAGTGTGTGTGAAAGCCGTCCTTCACCTAGCTTGTTGGGAACACAAAGTTTCTCTTCAGTTGCAAACTCCACTCCATACATATATATGGGGAGGTACTAGCTCCAACTCGGTTTTACAGTGAAAACTGCAGGAACTTCAAACCGGCACTAGGAAAAAGAATGATAAACCAGAGTAAAAGTTTCTCCTGCAACCCGTTCCCTTTGTGCTAGATGAACGAACGTCTCTCCACATGCTCAGTTCTGAGAGATAAGTGTGTGTGAAAGCCGACCTTCACCTAGCTTGTTGGGAACACAAAGTTTCTCTTCAGTTGCCAACTCCACTCCATACATATATATGGGGAGGTTCTAGCTCCAACTCAGTTTTACAGTGAAAACTGCAGGAACTTCAAACCGGCACAAGGAAACAGACTGAGAAACCAGAGTAAAAGTTTCTCCTGCAACCCGTTCCCTTTGTGCTAGATGAACGAATGTCTCTCCACATGCTCAATTCTGAGTGATAAGTGTGTGTGAAAGCCGTCCTTCACCTAGCTTGTTGGGAACACAAAGTTTCTCTTCACTTGCAAACTCCACTCCATACATATATATTGGGAGGTACTAGCTCCAACTCGGTTTTACACAGAAAACTGCAGGAAATTCAAACCGGCACTACGAAACAGACTGAGAAACCAGAGGAATAGTTTCTCCTACAACCCGTTCCCTTTGTGCTAGATGAACGAACGTCTCTCCACATGCTCAGTTCTGAGAGATAAGTGTGTGTGAAAGCAGTCCTTCACCAAGCTTGTTGGGAACACAAAGATTCTCTTCAGTTGCAAACTCCACTCCATACATATATATGGGCAGGTACTAGCTCCAACTCGGTTTTACAGTGAAAACTGCAGGAACTTCAAACCGGCACTAGGAAAAAGACTGAGAAACCAGAGGAAAAGTTTCTCCTGCAACCCGTTCCCTTTGTGCTAGATGAACGAACGTCTCTCCACATGCTCAGTTCTGAGAGATAAGTGTGTGTGAAAGCCGTCCTTCACCTAGCTTGTTGGGAACACAAAGTTTCTCTTCAGTTGCAAACTCCACTCCATACATATATATGGGGAGGTACTAGCTCCAACTCGGTTTTACAGTGAAAACTGCAGGAACTTCAAACCGGCACTAGGAAACAGAATGATAAACCAGAGTAAAAGTTTCTCCTGCAACCCGTTCCATTTGTGCTAGATGAACGAACGTCTCTCCACATGCTCAGTTCTGAGAGATAAGTGTGTGTGAAAGCCGACCTTCACCTAGCTTGTTGGGAACACAAAGTTTCTCTTCAGTTGCCAACTCCACTCCATACATATATATGGGGAGGTTCTAGCTCCAACTCAGTTTTACAGTGAAAACTGCAGGAACTTCAAACCGGCACAAGGAAACAGACTGAGAAACCAGAGTAAAAGATTCTCCTACAACCGTTCCCTTTGTGCTAGATGAACAAACGTCTCTCCACATGCTCAGTTCTGAGAGATAAGTGTGTGTGAAAGCCGTCCTTCACCAAGCTTGTTGGGAACACAAAGATTCTCTTCAGTTGCAAACTCCATTCCATACATATATATGGGCAGGTACTAGCTCCAACTCGGTTTTACAGTGAAAACTGCAGGAACTTCAAACCGGCACTAGGAAAAAGACTGAGAAACCAGAGGAAAAGTTTCTCCTGCAAACCGTTCCCTTTGTGCTAGATGAACGAACGTCTCTCCACATGCTCAGTTCTGAGAGATAAGTGTGTGTGAAAGCCGTCCTTCACCTAGCTTGTTGGGAACACAAAGTTTCTCTTCAGTTGCAAACTCCACTCCATACATATATATGGGGAGGTACTAGCTCCAACTCGGTTTTACAGTGAAAACTGCAGGAACTTCAAACCGGCACTAGGAAACAGACTGAGAAACCAGAGTAAAAATTTCCCTGCAACCCGTTCCCTTTGTGCTAGATGAACGAACGTCTCTCCACAGGCTCAGTTCAGAGAGATAAGTGTGTGTGAAAGCCGTCCTTCACCTAGCTTGTTGGGAACACAAAGTTTCTTTTCAGTTGCCAACTCCAATCCTTACACATATATTGGGAGGTAATAGCTCCAACTCTGTTTTACACTGAAATCTGCAGGAACTTCAAATCGGCACTAGGAAACAGACTGAGAATCCAGAGTAAATGTTTCTCCTGCAACCCATTCCCTTTGTGCTAGATCAACGAACGTCTCTCCACATGCTCAGTTCTGAGAGATAAGTGTGTGTGAAAGCCGTCATTCACCTAGCTTGTTGGGAACACAAAGTTTCTCTTCAGTTGCAAACTCCACTCCATTCATATATATGGGGAGGTACTAGCTCCAACACGGTTTTACACAGAAAACTGCAGGAACTTCAAACCGGCACTAGGAAACAGACTGAGAACCCAGAGTAATAGTTTCCCCTACAACCCGTTCCCTTTGTGCTAGATGAACGAACGTCTCTCCACTGCTCAGTTCTGAGAGATAAGTGTGTGTGAAATCCGTCCTTCAACAAGCTTGTTGGGAACACAAAGTTTCTCTTCAGTTGCAAACTCCACTCCATACATATATATGGGGAGGTATTAGCTCCAACTCGGTTTTACAGTGAAAACTGCAGGAACTTCAAACCGGCACTAGGAAACAGAGTGAGAAACCAAAGTTATAGTTTCCCCTGCAACCCGTTCCCTTTGACTAGATGAACGAACGTCTCTCCACATGCTCAGTTCTGAGAGATAAGTGTGTGTGAAAGCCGTCCTTAACCTAGCTTGTTGGGAACACAAAGATTCTCTTCAGTTGCAAACTACACTCCATACATATATAAGGGGAGGTACTAGCTCCAACTCGATTTTACAGTGAAAACTGCAAGAAATTCAAACCGGCACTAGGAAACAGACTGAGAAACCAGAGTAAAAGTTTCTCCTGCAACACGTTCCCTTTGTGCTAGATGAACGAACGTCTCTCCACATGCTCAGTTCTGAGAGATATGTGTGTGTGAAAGCCGTTCTTCACCTAGCTTGTTGGGAACACAAAGTTTCTCTTCAGTTGCAAACTCCACTCCATACATATATATGGGGAGGTACTAGCTCCAACTCGATTTTACAGTGAAAACTGCAGGAAATTCAAACAGGCACTAGGAATCAGACTGAGAAACCAGAGTAAAAATTTCTCCTGCAACCCGTTCCCTTTGTGATAGATGAATGAAGGTCTCTCCACAGGCTCAGTTCAGAGAGATAAGTGTGTGTGAAATCCGTCCTTCACATAGCTTGTTGGGAACCCAAAGTTTCTCTTCAGTTCCCAACTCCACTCCATACATATATATGGGGAGGTACTAGCTCCAACTCGGTTTTACAGTGAAAACTGCAGGAACTTCAAAACAGCCCTAAGAAACAGACTGAGAAACCAGAGTAAAAGTTTCCCCTGCAACCCGTTCCCTTTGTGCTAGATGAATGAAAGTCTCTCCACATGCTCAGTTCTGAGAGATAAGTGTGTGTGAAAGCCGTCCTTCACCTAGCTTGTAGGGAACACAAAGTTTCTCTTCAGTTGCAAACTCCACTGCATACATATACATGGGGAGGTACTAGCTCCAACTCGGTTTTACAGTGAAAACTGCAGGAACTTCAAACCGGCACTAGGAAACAGACTGAGAAACCAGAGTAAAATTTTCTCCTGCAAACCGTTCCCTTTGTGCTATATGAACGAACGTCTCTCCACAGGCTCAGTTCTGAGAGATAAGTGTGTGTGAAAGCCGTCCTTCACCTAGCTTGTTGGGAACACAAAGATTCTCTTCATTTCCCAACTCCACTCCATACATATATATGGGGAGGTATTAGCTCCAACTCGGTTTTACAGTGAAAACTGCAGGAACTTCAAACCGGCACTAGGAAACAGAGTGAGAAACCAAAGTTATAGTTTCCCCTGCAACCCGTTCCCTTTGACTAAATGAACGAACGTCTCTCCACATGCTCAGTTCTGAGAGATAAGTGTGTGTGAAAGCCGTCCTTAACCTAGCTTGTTGGGAACACAAAGATTCTCTTCAGTTGCAAACTACACTCCATACATATATAAGGGGAGGTACTAGCTCCAACTCGATTTTACAGTGAAAACTGCAAGAAATTCAAACCGGCACTAGGAAACAGACTGAGAAACCAGAGTAAAAGTTTCTCCTGCAACACGTTCCCTTTGTGCTAGATGAACGAACGTCTCTCCACATGCTCAGTTCTGAGAGATATGTGTGTGTGAAAGCCGTTCTTCACCTAGCTTGTTGGGAACACAAAGTTTCTCTTCAGTTGCAAACTCCACTCCATACATATATATGGGGAGGTACTAGCTCCAACTCGATTTTACAGTGAAAACTGCAGGAAATTCAAACAGGCACTAGGAATCAGACTGAGAAACCAGAGTAAAAATTTCTCCTGCAACCCGTTCCCTTTGTGATAGATGAATGAAGGTCTCTCCACAGGCTCAGTTCAGAGAGATAAGTGTGTGTGAAATCCGTCCTTCACATAGCTTGTTGGGAACCCAAAGTTTCTCTTCAGTTCCCAACTCCATTCCATACATATATATGGGGAGGTACTAGCTCCAACTCGGTTTTACAGTGAAAACTGCAGGAACTTCAAAACAGCCCTAAGAAACAGACTGAGAAACCAGAGTAAAAGTTTCCCCTGCAACCCGTTCCCTTTGTGCTAGATGAATGAAAGTCTCTCCACATGCTCAGTTCTGAGAGATAAGTGTGTGTGAAAGCCGTCCTTCACCTAGCTTGTAGGGAACACAAAGTTTCTCTTCAGTTGCAAACTCCACTGCATACATATACATGGGGAGGTACTAGCTCCAACTCGGTTTTACAGTGAAAACTGCAGGAACTTCAAACCGGCACTAGGAAACAGACTGAGAAACCAGAGTAAAATTTTCTCCTGCAAACCGTTCCCTTTGTGCTATATGAACGAACGTCTCTCCACAGGCTCAGTTCTGAGAGATAAGTGTGTGTGAAAGCCGTCCTTCACCTAGCTTGTTGGGAACACAAAGATTCTCTTCATTTCCCAACTCCACTCCATACATATATATGGGGAGGTACTAGCTCCAACTCGGTTTTACAGTGAAAACTGCAGGAACTTCAAACCGGCACTAGGAAACAGACTGAGAAACCAGAGTTAAAGTTTATCCTGCAACCCTTTCCCTTTGTGCTAGATGAATGAACGTCTCTCCACATGCTCAGTTGTGAGTGATAAGTGTGTGTGAAAGCCGTCCTTCACCTAGCTTGTTGGGAACACAAAGTTTCTCTTCAGTTGCAAACTCCACTCCATACATATATATGGGGAGGTACTAGCTCCAACTCGATTTTACAGTGAAAACTGCAGGAAATTCAAACAGGCACTAGGAATCAGACTGAGAAACCAGAGTAAAAATTTCTCCTGCAACCCGTTCCCTTTGTGATAGATGAACGAAGGTCTCTCCACAGGCTCAGTTCAGAGAGATAAGTGTGTGTGAAATCCGTCCTTCACATAGCTTGTTGGGAACCCAAAGTTTCTCTTCAGTTCCCAACTCCACTCCATACATATATATGGGGAGGTACTAGCTCCAACTCGGTTTTACAGTGAAAACTGCAGGAACTTCAAAAGAGCCCTAAGAAACAGACTGAGAAACCAGAGTAAAAGTTTCTCCTGCAACCCGTTCCCTTTGTGCTAGATGAATGAAAGTCTCTCCACATGCTCAGTTCTGAGAGATAAGTGTGTGTGAAAGCCGTCCTTCACCTAGCTTGTAGGGAACACAAATTTCTCTTCAGTTGCAAACTCCACTGCATACATATACATGGGGAGGTACTAGCTCCAACTCGGTTTTACAGTGAAAACTGCAGGAACATCAAACCGGCACTAGGAAACAGACTGAGAAACCAGAGTAAAATTTTCTCCTGCAAACCGTTCCCTTTGTGCTATATGAACGAACGTCTCTGGACAGGCTCAGTTCTGAGAGATAAGTGTGTGTGAAAGCCGTCCTTAACCTAGCTTGTTGGGAACACAAAGTTTCTCTTCATTTCCCAACTCCACTCCATACATATATATAGGGAGGTACTAGCTCCAACTCGGTTTTACAGTGAAAACTGCAGGAACATCAAACCGGCACTAGGAAACAGACTGAGAAACCAGAGTAAAAGTTTCTCCTGCAACCCGTTCCATTTGTGCTAGATGAACGAACGACTCTCCACATGCTCAGTTCTGAGAGATTAGTGTGTGTGAAAGCCATCTTTCAACTAGCTTTTGGGAACACAAAGTTTCTCTTCATTTGCAAATTCCACTCCATACATATATATGGGGAGGTACTAGCTCCAACTCGGTTTTACAGTGAAAACTGCAGGAACTTCAAACCGGCACTAGGAAACAGACTCAGAAACCAGAGTAAAAGTTTCTACTGCAACCCGTTCCCTTTGTGCTAGATGAACGAAAGTATCTCCACATGCTCAGTTCTGAGAGATAAGTGTGTGTGAAAGCCATCCTTCACCTAGCTTGTTGGGAACACAAAGTTTCTCTTCAGTGGCAAACTCCACTCCCTACATATATATGGGGATGTACTAGCTCCAACTCGGTTTTACAGTGAAAACTGCAGGAACTTCAAACCGGCACTAGTAAACAGTCTGAGAAACCAGAGTAAAAGTTACTCCTGCAGCCCGTTCCCTTTGTGCTAGATGAACGAACGTCTATCCACATGCTCAGTTCTGAGAGATAAGTGTGTGTGAAAGCCGTCCTTCACTTAACTTGTATGTAACACAAAGTATCTCTACAGTTGCAAATTCCACTCCTTACATATAAATGGGGAGGTAACAGCTCCAGCACGGTTTTACACTGAATACTGCAGGAACTTCAAACTGGCACTAGGAAACCGACTGAGAAACCAGAGTAAAAGTTTCTCCTGCAACACGTTCCTTTGTGCTAGATGAACGAACGTCTCTCCACATGCTCAGTTCTGAGAGATATGTGTGTGTGAAAGCCGTTCTTCACCTAGCTTGTTGGGAACACAAAGTTTCTCTTCAGTTGCAAACTCCACTCCATACATATATATGGGGAGGTATTAGCTCCAACTCGGTTTTACAGTGAAAACTGCAGGAACTTCAAACCGGCACTAGGAAACAGACTGAGAAACCAAAGTTATAGTTTCCCCTGCAACCCGTTCCCATTGACTAGATGAACGAACGTCTCTCCACATGCTCAGTTCTGAGAGATAAGTGTGTGTGAAAGCCGTCCTTAACCTAGCTTGTTGGGAACACAAAGATTCTCTTCAGTTGCAAACTACACTCCATACATATATAAGGGGAGGTACTAGCTCCAACTCGATTTTACAGTGAAAACTGCAAGAAATTCAAACCGGCACTAGGAAACAGACTGAGAAACCAGAGTAAAAGTTTCTCCTGCAACACGTTCCCTTTGTGCTAGATGAACGAACGTCTCTCCACATGCTCAGTTCTGAGAGATATGTGTGTGTGAAAGCCGTTCTTCACCTAGCTTGTTGGGAACACAAAGTTTCTCTTCAGTTCCCAACTCCACTCCATACATATATATGGGGAGGTACTAGCTCCAACTCGGTTTTACAGTGAAAACTGCAGGAACTTCAAAACAGCCCTAAGAAACAGACTGAGAAACCAGAGTAAAAGTTTCCCCTGCAACCCGTTCCCTTTGTGCTAGATGAATGAAAGTCTCTCCACATGCTCAGTTCTGAGAGATAAGTGTGTGTGAAAGCCGTCCTTCACCTAGCTTGTAGGGAACACAAAGTTTCTCTTCAGTTGCAAACTCCACTGCATACATATACATGGGGAGGTACTAGCTCCAACTCGGTTTTACAGTGAAAACTGCAGGAACTTCAAACCGGCACTAGGAAACAGACTGAGAAACCAGAGTAAAATTTTCTCCTGCAAACCGTTCCCTTTGTGCTATATGAACGAACGTCTCTCCACAGGCTCAGTTCTGAGAGATAAGTGTGTGTGAAAGCCGTCCTTCACCTAGCTTGTTGGGAACACAAAGTTTCTCTTCATTTCCCAACTCCACTCCATACATATATATGGGGAGGTACTAGCTCCAACTCGGTTTTACAGTGAAAACTGCAGGAACTTCAAACCGGCACTAGGAAACAGACTGAGAAACCAGAGTAAAAGTTTATCCTGCAACCCTTTCCCTTTGTGCTAGATGAATGAACGTCTCTCCACATGCTCAGTTGTGAGTGATAAGTGTGTGTGAAAGCCGTCCTTCACCTTGCTTGTTGGGAACACAAAGTTTCTCTTCAGTTGCAAACTCCACTCCACACATATATACGGGGAAGTACTAGCTCCAACTCGGTTTTACAGTGAAAACTGCAGGAACTTCAAACCGGCACTAGGAAACAGACTGAGAAACCAGAGTAAAAGTTTCTCCTGCAACCCGTCCCATTTGTGCTAGATGAACGAACGACTCTCCACATGCTCAGTTCTGAGAGATTAGTGTGTGTGAAAGCCATCCTTCACCTAGCTTTTGGGAACACAAAGTTTCTCTTCAGTTGCAAATTCCACTCCATACATATATATGGGGAGGTACTAGCTCCAACTCGGTTTTACAGTGAAAACTGCAGGAACTTCAAACCGGCACTAGGAAAAAGACTGAGAAACCAGAGCAAAAGTTACTCCTGCAGCCCGTTCCCTTTGTGCTAGATGAACGAACGTCTATCCACATGCTCAGTTCTGAGAGATAAGTGTGT
This sequence comes from Camelus bactrianus, assembly GCF_048773025.1. Classification (NCBI taxonomy): domain Eukaryota; kingdom Metazoa; phylum Chordata; class Mammalia; order Artiodactyla; family Camelidae; genus Camelus; species Camelus bactrianus. Next base: position 5,872,411 of record NC_133566.1, read on the forward strand.
GTGAAAGCCGTCCTTCACTTAACTTGTATGTAACACAAAGTATCTCTACAGTTGCAAATTCCACTCCTTACATATAAATGGGGAGGTAACAGCTCCAGCACGGTTTTACACTGAATACTGCAGGAACTTCAAACTGGCACTAGGAAACCGACTGAGAAACCAGAGTAAAAGTTTCTCCTGCAACACGTTCCCTTTGTGCTAGATGAACGAACGTCTCTCCACATGCTCAGTTCTGAGAGATATGTGTGTGTGAAAGCCGTTCTTCACCTAGCTTGTTGGGAACACAAAGTTTCTCTTCAGTTGCAAACTCCACTCCATACATATATATGGGGAGGTATTAGCTCCAACTCGGTTTTACAGTGAAAACTGCAGGAAATTCAAACCGGCACTAGGAAACAGACTGAGAAACCAAAGTTATAGTTTCCCCTGCAACCCGTTCCCTTTGACTAGATGAACGAACGTCTCTCCACATGCTCAGTTCTGAGAGATAAGTGTGTGTGAAAGCCGTCCTTAACCTAGCTTGTTGGGAACACAAAGATTCTCTTCAGTTGCAAACTACACTCCATACATATATAAGGGGAGGTACTAGCTCCAACTCGATTTTACAGTGAAAACTGCAAGAAATTCAAACCGGCACTAGGAAACAGACTGAGAAACCAGAGTAAAAGTTTCTCCTGCAACACGTTCCCTTTGTGCTAGATGAATGAACGTCTCTCCACATGCTCAGTTCTGAGAGATATGTGTGTGTGAAAGCCGTTCTTCACCTAGCTTGTTGGGAACACAAAGTTTCTCTTCAGTTGCAAACTCCACTCCATACATATATATGGGGAGGTACTAGCTCCAACTCGATTTTACAGTGAAAACTGCAGGAAATTCAAACAGGCACTAGGAATCAGACTGAGAAACCAGAGTAAAAATTTCTCCTGCAACCCGTTCCCTTTGTGATAGATGAATGAAGGTCTCTCCACAGGCTCAGTTCAGAGAGATAAGTGTGTGTGAAATCCGTCCTTCACATAGCTTGTTGGGAACCCAAAGTTTCTCTTCAGTTCCCAACTCCACTCCATACATATATATGGGGAGGTACTAGCTCCAACTCGGTTTTACAGTGAAAACTGCAGGAACTTCAAAACAGCCCTAAGAAACAGACTGAGAAACCAGAGTAAAAGTTTCCCCTGCAACCCGTTCCCTTTGTGCTAGATGAATGAAAGTCTCTCCACATGCTCAGTTCTGAGAGATAAGTGTGTGTGAAAGCCGTCCTTCACCTAGCTTGTAGGGAACACAAAGTTTCTCTTCAGTTGCAAACTCCACTGCATACATATACATGGGGAGGTACTAGCTCCAACTCGGTTTTACAGTGAAAACTGCAGGAACTTCAAACCGGCACTAGGAAACAGACTGAGAAACCAGAGTAAAATTTTCTCCTGCAAACCGTTCCCTTTGTGCTATATGAACGAACGTCTCTCCACAGGCTCAGTTCTGAGAGATAAGTGTGTGTGAAAGCCGTCCTTCACCTAGCTTGTTGGGAACACAAAGTTTCTCTTCATTTCCCAACTCCACTCCATACATATATATGGGGAGGTACTAGCTCCAACTCGGTTTTACAGTGAAAACTGCAGGAACTTCAAACCGGCACTAGGAAACAGACTGAGAAACCAGAGTAAAAGTTTATCCTGCAACCCTTTCCCTTTGTGCTAGATGAATGAACGTCTCTCCACATGCTCAGTTGTGAGTGATAAGTGTGTGTGAAAGCCGTCCTTCACCTAGCTTGTTGGGAACACAAAGTTTCTCTTCAGTTGCAAACTCCACTCCACACATATATACGGGGAAGTACTAGCTCCAACTCGGTTTTACAGTGAAAACTGCAGGAACTTCAAACCGGCACTAGGAAACAGACTGAGAAACCAGAGTAAAAGTTTCTCCTGCAACCTGTTCCATTTGTGCTAGATGAACGAACGACTCTCCACATGCTCAGTTCTGAGAGATTAGTGTGTGTGAAAGCCATCCTTCACCTAGCTTTTGGGAACACAAAGTTTCTCTTCAGTTGCAAATTCCACTCCATACATATATATGGGGAGGTACTAGCTCCAACTCGGTTTTACAGTGAAAACTGCAGGAACTTCAAACCGGCACTAGGAAAAAGACTGAGAAACCAGAGCAAAAGTTGCTCCTGCAACCCGTTCCCTTTGTTCTAGATGAACGAACGTCTCTCCACATGCTCAGTTCTGAGAGAAAAGTGTGTGTGAAAGTCGTCCTTCACCTAGCTTCTTGGGAACACAAAGTTTCTCTTCAGTTGCAAACTACACTCCATAAATATATATGGGTGGTACTAGCTCCAACTCGCTTTTACATTGAAAACTGCAGGAACTTCAAACCGGCACTAGGAAACAGACTTATAAACCAGAGTAAAAGTTTCTCCTGCAACCCGTTCCCTTTGTGCTAGATGAACGTACGTCTCTCCACATGCTCAGTTCTGAGAGATAAGTGTGTGTGAAAGCCGTCCTTCACCTAGCTTGTTGGGAACACAAAGTTTCTCTTCAGTTGCAAACTCCACTCCATACATATATATGGGGAGGTACTAGCTCCAACTCGGTTTTACAGTGAAAACTGTAGGAAATACAAACCGGCACTAGGAATCAGACTGAGAAACCAGAGTAATAGTTTCACCTGCAACACCTTCCTTTTGTGCTAGATGAATGAACGTCTCTCCACATGCTCAGTTCAGAGAGATAAGTGAGTGTGAAAGCCGTCCTTCACATAGCTTGTTGGGAACACAAAGTTTCTCTTCAGTTGCAAACTCCACTCCATACATATATATGGGGAGGTACTAGCTCCAACTCGGTTTTACAGTGAAAACTGCAGAACTTCAAACCGGCACTAGGAAACAGACTGAGAAACCAGAGTAAAAGTTTCCCCTGCAACCCGTTCCCTTTGTGCTAGATGAACGAACGTCTCTCCACATGCTCATTTCTGAGAGATAAGTGTGTGTGAAAGCCGTCCTTCACCTAGCTTGTTGTTAACACAAAGTTTCTCTTCAGTTGCAAACTCCACTCCATACATATATAAGGGAAGGTACTAGCTCCAACTCGATTTTACAGTGAAAACTGCAAGAAATTCAAACCGGCACTAGGAAACAGACTGAGAAACCAGAGTAAAAGTTTCCCCTGCAACACGTTCCCTTTGTGCTAGATGAACGAACGTCTCTCCACATGCTCAGTTCTGAGAGATATGTGTGTGTGAAAGCCGTTCTTCACCTAGCTTGTTGGGAACACAAAGTTTCTCTTCAGTTGCAAACTCCACTCCATACATATATATGGGGAGGTACAAGCTCCAACTCGATTTTACAGTGAAAACTGCAGGAAATTCAAACAGGCACTAGGAATCAGACTGAGAAACCAGAGTAAAATTTCTCCTGCAACCCGATCCCTTTGTGCTAGATGAACGAAGGTCTCTCCACAGGCTCAGTTCAGAGAGATAATTGTGTGTGAAATCCGTCCTTCACATAGCTTGTTGGGTACCCAAAGATTCTCTTCAGTTCCCAACTCCACTCCATACATATATATGGGGAGGTACAAGCTCCAACTCGGTTTTACAGTGAAAACTGCAGGAACTTCAAAACGGCCCTAGGAAACAGACTGAGAAACCAGAGTAAAAGTTTCTCCTGCAACCCGTTCCCTTTGTGCTAGATGAATGAACGTCTCTCCACATGCTCAGTTCTGAGAGATAAGTGTGTGTGAAAGCCGTCCTTCACATAGCTTGTTGGGAACACAAAGTTTCTCTTCAGTTGCAAACTCCACTCCATACATATATAAGGGAGGTACGAGCTCCAACTCGGTTTTACAGTGAAAACTGCAGGAACTTCAAACCGGCACTAGGAAACACACTGAGAAACCACAGTAAAAGTTTCTCCTCCAACCCGTTCCCTTTGTGCTAGATGAACGAACTTCTCTCCACATGCTCAGTTCTGAGATATAGGTGTGTGTGAAAACCATACTTCACCAAGCTTGTAGGGAACACAAAGTTTCTCTTCAGTTGCAAACTCCACTCCATACATATATATGGGGAGGCTATAGCTCCTACTCGGTTTTACACTGAAAACTGCAAGAAATTCAAACCGGGACTAGGAAACAGACTGAGAAACCAGAGTAAAAGTTTCTCCTGCAACCCGTTCCCTTTGTGCTAGATGAACGAACGTCTGTCCACATGCTCAGTTCTGAGAGATACGTGTGTGTGAAAGCCGTCCTTCACCTAACTTGTTGGGAACACAAAGTTTCTCTTCAGTTGCCAACTCCACTGCATACATATATATGGGGAGGTACTAGCTCCAACTCGATTTTACAGTGAAAAATGCAGGAAATTCAAACAGGCACTAGGAATCAGACTGAGAAACCAGAGTAAAAGTTTCTCCTGCAACCCGTTCCCTTTGTGCTAGATGAACGAACGTCTCTCCACAGGCTCAGTTCAGAGAGAAAAGTGTGTGTGAAAGCCGTCCTTCAACTAGCTTGTTGGGAACACAAAGTTTCTTTTCAGATGCCAACTCCAATCCTTACATATATATGGGGAGGTACTAGCTCCAACTCTGTTTTACACTGAAATCTGCAGGAACTTCTAATCGGCACTAGGAAACAGACTGAGAATCCAGAGTAAATGTTTTTCCTGCAACCCATTCCCTTTGTGCTAGATCAACGAACGTCTCTCCACATGCTCAGTTCTGAGAGATAAGTGTGTGTGAAAGCCGTCCTTCACCTAGCTTGTTGGGAACACAAAGTTTGTCTTCAGTTGCAAACTCCACTCCATACATATATATGGGGAGGTACTAGCTCCAACTCGGTTTTACAGTGAAAACTGCAGGAACTTCAAACCGGCACTAGGAAAAAGACTGAGAAACCAGAGTAAAAGTTTCTCCTGCAACCCGTTCCCTTTGTGCTAGATGAACGAATGTCTCTCCACATGCTCAATTCTGAGTGATAAGTGTGTGTGAAAGCCGTCCTTCACCTAGCTTGTTGGGAACACAAAGTTTCTCTTCACTTGCAAACTCCACTCCATACATATATATTGGGAGGTACTAGCTCCAACTCGGTTTTACACAGAAAACTGCAGGAAATTCAAACCGGCACTACGAAACAGACTGAGAAACCAGAGGAATAGTTTCTCCTACAACCCGTTCCCTTTGTGCTAGATGAACGAACGTCTCTCCACATGCTCAGTTCTGAGAGATAAGTGTGTGTGAAAGCCGTCCTTCACCAAGCTTGTTGGGAACACAAAGATTCTCTTCAGTTGCAAACTCCACTCCATACATATATATGGGCAGGTACTAGCTCCAACTCGGTTTTACAGTGAAAACTGCAGGAACTTCAAACCGGCACTAGGAAAAAGACTGAGAAACCAGAGGAAAAGTTTCTCCTGCAACCCGTTCCCTTTGTGCTAGATGAACGAACGTCTCTCCACATGCTCAGTTCTGAGAGATAAGTGTGTGTGAAAGCCGTCCTTCACCTAGCTTGATGGGAACACAAAGTTTCTCTTCAGTTGCAAACTCCACTCCATACATATATATGGGGAGGTACTAGCTCCAACTCGGTTTTACAGTGAAAACTGCAGGAACTTCAAACCGGCACTAGGAAACAGAATGATAAACCAGAGTAAAAGTTTCCCCTGCAACCCGTTCCCTTTGTGCTAGATGAACGAACGTCTCTCCACATGCTCAGTTCTGAGAGATAAGTGTGTGTGAAAGCCGACCTTCACCTAGCTTGTTGGGAACACAAAGTTTCTCTTCAGTTGCCAACTCCACTCCATACATATATATGGGGAGGTTCTAGCTCCAACTCAGTTTTACAGTGAAAACTGCAGGAACTTCAAACCGGCACAAGGAAACAGACTGAGAAACCAGAGTAAAAGTTTCTCCTACAACCGTTCCCTTTGTGCTAGATGAACGAACGTCTCTCCACATGCTCATTTCTGAGAGATAAGTGTGTGTGAAAGCCGTCCTTCACCAAGCTTGTTGGGAACACAAAGATTCTCTTCAGTTGCAAACTCCACTCCATACATATATATGGGCAGGTACTAGCTCCAACTCGGTTTTACAGTGAAAACTGCAGGAACTTCAAACCGGCACTAGGAAAAAGACTGAGAAACCAGAGGAAAAGTTTCTCCTGCAACCCGTTCCCTTTGTGCTAGATGAACGAACGTCTCTCCACATGCTGAGTTCTGAGAGATAAGTGTGTGTGAAAGCCGTCCTTCACCTAGCTTGTTGGGAACACAAAGTTTCTCTTCAGTTGCAAACTCCACTCCATACATATATAAGGGGAGGTACTAGCTCCAACTCGGTTTTACAGTGAAAACTGCAGGAACTTCAAACCGGCACTAGGAAACAGACTGAGAAACCAGAGTAAAAATTTTCCTGCAACCCGTTCCCTTTGTGCTAGATGAACGAACGTCTCTCCACAGGCTCAGTTCAGAGAGATAAGTGTGTGTGAAAGCCGTCCTTCACCTAGCTTGTTGGGAACACAAAGTTTCTTTTTAGTTGCCAACTCCAATCCTTACACATATATTGGGAGGTAATAGCTCCAAAACTGTTTTACACTGAAATCTGCAGGAACTTCAAATCGGCACTAGGAAACAGACTGAGGATCCAGAGTAAATGTTTCTCCTGCAACCCATTCCCTTTGTGCTAGATCAACGAACGTCTCTCCACATGCTCAGTTCTGAGAGATAAGTGTGTGTGAAAGCCGTCATTCACCTAGCTTGTTGGGAACACAAAGTTTCTCTTCAGTTGCAAACTCCACTCCATTCATATATATGGGGAGATACTAGCTCCAACACGGTTTTACACAGAAAACTGCAGGAACTTCAAACCGGCACTAGGAAACAGACTGAGAACCCAGAGTAATAGTTTCCCCTACAACCCGTTCCCTTTGTGCTAGATGAACGAACGTCTCTCCACATGCTCAGTTCTGAGAGATAAGTGTGTGTGAAATCCGTCCTTCAACAAGCTTGTTGGGAACACAAAGTTTCTCTTCAGTTGCAAACTCCACTCCATACATATATATGGGGAGGTATTAGCTCCAACTCGGTTTTACAGTGAAAACTGCAGGAACTTCAAACCGGCACTAGGAAACAGAGTGAGAAACCAAAGTTATAGTTTCCCCTGCAACCCGTTCCCTTTGACTAGATGAACGAACGTCTCTCCACATGCTCAGTTCTGAGAGATAAGTGTGTGTGAAAGCCGTCCTTAACCTAGCTTGTTGGGAACACAAAGATTCTCTTCAGTTGCAAACTACACTCCATACATATTTAAGGGGAGGTACTAGCTCCAACTCGATTTTACAGTGAAAACTGCAAGAAATTCAAACCGGCACTAGGAAACAGACTGAGAAACCAGAGTAAAAGTTTCTCCTGCAACACGTTCCCTTTGTGCTAGATGAACGAACGTCTCTCCACATGCTCAGTTCTGAGAGATATGTGTGTGTGAAAGCCGTTCTTCACCTAGCTTGTTGGGAACACAAAGTTTCTCTTCAGTTGCAAACTCCACTCCATACATATATATGGGGAGGTACTAGCTCCAACTCGATTTTACAGTGAAAACTGCAGGAAATTCAAACAGGCACTAGGAATCAGACTGAGAAACCAGAGTAAAAATTTCTCCTGCAACCCGTTCCCTTTGTGATAGATGAATGAAGGTCTCTCCACAGGCTCAGTTCAGAGAGATAAGTGTGTGTGAAATCCGTCCTTCACATAGCTTGTTGGGAACCCAAAGTTTCTCTTCAGTTCCCAACTCCACTCCATACATATATATGGGGAGGTACTAGCTCCAACTCGGTTTTACAGTGAAAACTGCAGGAACTTCAAAACAGCCCTAAGAAACAGACTGAGAAACCAGAGTAAAAGTTTCCCCTGCAACCCGTTCCCTTTGTGCTAGATGAATGAAAGTCTCTCCACATGCTCAGTTCTGAGAGATAAGTGTGTGTGAAAGCCGTCCTTCACCTAGCTTGTAGGGAACACAAAGTTTCTCTTCAGTTGCAAACTCCACTGCATACATATACATGGGGAGGTACTAGCTCCAACTCGGTTTTACAGTGAAAACTGCAGGAACTTCAAACCGGCACTAGGAAACAGACTGAGAAACCAGAGTAAAATTTTCTCCTGCAAACCGTTCCCTTTGTGCTATATGAACGAACGTCTCTCCACAGGCTCAGTTCTGAGAGATAAGTGTGTGTGAAAGCCGTCCTTCACCTAGCTTGTTGGGAACACAAAGATTCTCTTCATTTCCCAACTCCACTCCATACATATATATGGGGAGGTACTAGCTCCAACTCGGTTTTACAGTGAAAACTGCAGGAACTTCAAACCGGCACTAGGAAACAGACTGAGAAACCAGAGTAAAAGTTTATCCTGCAACCCTTTCCCTTTGTGCTAGATGAATGAACGTCTCTCCACATGCTCAGTTGTGAGTGATAAGTGTGTGTGAAAGCCGTCCTTCACCTAGCTTGTTGGGAACACAAAGTTTCTCTTCAGTTGCAAACTCCACTCCACACATATATACGGGGAAGTACTAGCTCCAACTCGGTTTTACAGTGAAAACTGCAGGAACTTCAAACCGGCACTAGGAAACAGACTGAGAAACCAGAGTAAAAGTTTCTCCTGCAACCCGTTCCATTTGTGCTAGATGAACGAACGACTCTCCACATGCTCAGTTCTGAGAGATTAGTGTGTGTGAAAGCCATCCTTCACCTAGCTTTTGGGAACACAAAGATTCTCTTCAGTTGCAAATTCCACTCCATACATATATATGGGGAGGTACTAGCTCCAACTCGGTTTTACAGTGAAAACTGCAGGAACTTCAACCCGGCACTAGGAAAAAGACTGAGAAACCAGAGCAAAAGTTTCTCCTGCAACCCGTTCCCTTTGTTCTAGATGAACGAACGTCTCTCCACATGCTCAGTTCTGAGAGAAAAGTGTGTGTGAAAGTCGTCCTTCACCTAGCTTCTTGGGAACACAAAGTTTCTCTTCAGTTGCAAACTACACTCCATAAATATATATGGGGTGGTACTAGCTCCAACTCGGTTTTACATTGAAAACTGCAGGAACTTCAAACCGGCACTAGGAAACAGACTTATATACCAGAGTAAAAGTTTCTCCTGCAACCCGTTCCCTTTGTGCTAGATGAACGTACGTCTCTCCACAGGCTCAGTTCTGAGAGATAAGTGTGTGTGAAAGCCGTCCTTCACCTAGCTTGTTGGGAACACAAAGTTTCTCTTCAGTTGCAAACTCCACTCCATACATATATATGGGGAGGTACTAGCTCCAACTCGGTTTTACAGTGAAAACTGCAGGAAATTCAAACCGGCACTAGGAAACAGACTGAGAAACCAGAGTAAAATTTTCTCCTGCAAACCGTTCCCTTTGTGCTATATGAACGAACGTCTCTCCACAGGCTCAGTTCTGAGAGATAAGTGTGTGTGAAAGCCGTCCTTCACCTAGCTTGTTGGGAACACAAAGTTTGTCTTCAGTTGCAAACTACACTCCATAAATATATATGGGGAGGTACTAGCTCCAACTCGGTTTTACAGTGAAAACTGCAGGAACTTCAAACCGGCACTAGGAAAAAGACTGAGAAACCAGAGTAAAAGTTTCTCCTGCAACCCATTCCCTTTGTGCTAGATGAACGAATGTCTCTCCACATGCTCAATTCTGAGTGATAAGTGTGTGTGAAAGCCGTCCTTCACCTAGCTTGTTGGGAACACAAAGTTTCTCTTCACTTGCAAACTCCACTCCATACATATATATTGGGAGGTACTAGCTCCAACTCGGTTTTACACAGAAAACTGCAGGAAATTCAAACCGGCACTACGAAACAGACTGAGAAACCAGAGTAATAGTTTCTCCTACAACCCGTTCCCTTTGTGCTAGATGAACGAACGTCTCTCCACATGCTCAGTTCTGAGAGATAATTGTGTGTGAAAGCCGTCCTTCACCAAGCTTGTTGGGAACACAAAGATTCTCTTCAGTTGCAAACTCCACTCCATACATATATATGGGCAGGTACTAGCTCCAACTCGGTTTTACAGTGAAAACTGCAGGAACTTCAAACCGGCACTAGGAAAAAGACTGAGAAACCAGAGGAAAAGTTTCTCCTGCAACCCGTTCCCTTTGTGCTAGATGAACGAACGTCTCTCCACATGCTCAGTTCTGAGAGATAAGTGTGTGTGAAATCCGTCCTTCACCTAGCTTGTTGGGAACACAAAGTTTCTCTTCAGTTGCAAACTCCACTCCATACATATATATGGGGAGGTACTAGCTCCAACTCGGTTTTACAGTGAAAACTGCAGGAACTTCAAACCGGCACTAGGAAACAGAATGATAAACCAGAGTAAAAGTTTCACCTGCAACCCGTTCCCTTTGTGCTAGATGAACGAACGTCTCTCCACATGCTCAGTTCTGAGAGATAAGTGTGTGTGAAAGCCGACCTTCACCTAGCTTGTTGGGAACACAAAGTTTCTCTTCAGTTGCCAACTCCACTCCATACATATATATGGGGAGGTACTAGCTCCAACTCAGTTTTACAGTGAAAACTGCAGGAACTTCAAACCGGCACAAGGAAACAGACTGAGAAACCAGAGTAAAAGATTCTCCTACAACCGTTCCCTTTGTGCTAGATGAACGAACGTCTCTCCACATGCTCAGTTCTGAGAGATAAGTGTGTGTGAAAGCCGTCCTTCTCCAAGCTTGTTGGGAACACAAAGATTCTCTTCAGTTGCAAACTCCACTCCATACATATATATGGGCAGGTACTAGCTCCAACTCGGTTTTACAGTGAAAACTGCAGGAACTTCAAACCGGCACTAGGAAAAAGACTGAGAAACCAGAGGAAAAGTTTCTCCTGCAACCCGTTCCCTTTGTGCTAGATGAACGAACGTCTCTCCACATGCTCAGTTCTGAGAGATAAGTGTGTGTGAAAGCCGTCCTTCACCTAGCTTGTTGGGAACACAAAGTTTCTCTTCAGTTGCAAACTCCACTCCATACATATATATGGGGAGGTACTAGCTCCAACTCGGTTTTACAGTGAAAACTGCAGGAACTTCAAACCGGCACTAGGAAACAGAATGATAAACCAGAGTAAAAGTTTCTCCTGCAACCCGTTCCCTTTGTGCTAGATGAACGAACGTCTCTCCACATGCTCAGTTCTGAGAGATAAGTGTGTGTGAAAGCCGACCTTCACCTAGCTTGTTGGGAACACAAAGTTTCTCTTCAGTTGCCAACTCCACTCCATACATATATATGGGGAGGTACTAGCTCCAACTCAGTTTTACAGTGAAAACTGCAGGAACTTCAAACCGGCACAAGGAAACAGACTGAGAAACCAGAGTAATAGATTCTCCTACAACCGTTCCCTTTGTGCTAGATGAACGAACGTTCTCCACATGCTCAGTTCTGAGAGATAATTGTGTGTGAAAGCCGTCCTTCACCTAGCTTGTTGGGAACACAAAGATTCTCTTCAGTTGCAAACTCCACTCCATACATATATATGGGGAGGTACTAGCTCCAACTTGGTTTTACAGTGAAAACTGCAGGAACTTCAAACCGGCACTAGGAAACAGACTGAGAAACCAGAGTAAAAATTTCCCTGCAACCCGTTCCCTTTGTGCTAGATGAACGAACGTCTCTCCACAGGCTCAGTTCAGAGAGATAAGTGTGTGTGAAAGCCGTCCTTCACCTAGCTTGTTGGGAACACAAAGTTTCTTTTCAGTTGCCAACTCCAATCCTTACATATTTATGGGGAGGTTATAGCTCCAATTCTGTTTTACAATGAAATCTGCAGGAAATTCAAATCGGCACTAGGAAACAGACTGAGAATCCAGAGTAAATGTTTCTCCTGCAACCCATTCCCTTTGTGCTAGATCAACGAACGTCTCTCCACATGCTCAGTTCTGAGAGATAAGTGTGTGTGAAAGCCGTCATTCACCTAGCTTGTTGGGAACACAAAGTTTCTCTTCAGTTGCAAACTCCACTCCATTCATATATATGGGGAGGTACTAGCTCCAACACGGTTTTACACAGAAAACTGCAGGAACTTCAAACCGGCACTAGGAAACAGACTGAGAACCCAGAGTAATAGTTTCCCCTACAACCCGTTCCCTTTGTGATAGATGAACGAACGTCTCTCCACATGCTCAGTTCTGAGAGATAAGTGTGTGTGAAATCCGTCCTTCAACAAGCTTGTTGGGAACACAAAGTTTCTCTTCAGTTGCAAACTCCACTCCATACATATATATGGGGAGGTACTAGTTCCAACTCGGTTTTACAGTGAAAACTGCAGGAACTTCAAACCGGCACTAGGAAAAAGACTGAGAAACCAGAGTAAAAGTTTCTCCTGCAACCCGTTCCCTTTGTGCTAGATGAACGAACGTCTCTCCACATGCTCAATTCTGAGTGATAAGTGTGTGTGAAAGCCGTCATTCACCTAGCTTGTTGGGAACACAAAGTTTCTCTTCACTTGCAAACTCCACTCCATACATATATATGGGGAGGTAGTATCTCCAACTCGATTTTACAGTGAAAACTGCAGGAACTTCAAACCGGCACTAGGAAATAGACTGAGAAACCAGAGTAAAAGTTTCTCCTGCAACCCGTTCCCTTTGTGCTAGATGAACGAACGTCTCTCCACATGCTCAGTTCTGAGAGATAAGTGTGTGTGAAAGCCGTCCTTCACCTAGCTTGTTGGGAACACAAAGTTTCTCTTCAGTTGCAAACTCCACTCCATACATATACATGGGGAGGTACTAGCTCCAACTCGGTTTTAGAGTGAAAACTGCAGGAACTTCAAACCGGCACTAGGAAACAGATTGAGAAACCAGAGTAAAGTTTCCCCTGCAACCCGTTCCCTTTGTGCTAGATGAACGAAAGTCTCTCCACATGCTCAGTTCTGAGATATAAGTGTGTGTGAAAGCCGTCCTTCATCTAGCTTGTTGGGAACACAAAGTTTCTCTTCAGTTGCAAACTCCACTCCATACATATATTTTGGGAGGTACTAGCTCCAACTCGGTTTTACACAGAAAACTGCAGGAAATTCAAACCGGCACTACGAAACAGACTGAGAAACCAGAGTAATAGTTTCTCCTACAACCCGTTCCCTTTGTGCTAGATGAACGAACGTCTCTCCACATGGTCAGTTCTAGAGATAAGTGTGTGTGAAAGCCGTCCTTCACCTAGCTTGTTGGGAACACAAAGTTTCTCTTCAGTTGCAAACTCCACTCCATACATATATATGGGGAGGTACTAGCTCCAACTCTGTTTTACAGTGAAAACTGCAGGAACTTCCAACCGGCACTAGGAAACACACTGAGAAAACAGAGTAAAAGTTTCCCTGCAAACCGTTCCCATTGTGCTAGATGAAAGAACGTCTCTCCAAATGCTCAGTTCTGAGAGATAAGTGTGTGTGAAAGCCGTCCTTCACCTAGCTTGTTGGGAACACAAAGTTTCTCTTCAGTTGCAAACTCCACTCCATACATATATATGGGTAGGTACTAGCTCCAACTCGATTTTACAGTGAAAACTGCAGGAAATTCAAACCGGCACTAGGAAAAAGACTGAGAAACCAGAGTAAATGTTTCTCCTGCAACCCATTCCCTTTGTGCTAGATGAACGAACGTTTCTTCACATGCTCAGTTCTGAGAGATAAGTGTGTGTGAAAGCCGTCCTTCATCTAGCTTGTTGGGAACACAAAGTTTCTCTTCAGTTGCAAACTCCACTCCATACATATATATGGAGATGTTCTAGCTCCAACTCGGTTTTACAGTGAAAACTGCAGGAACTTCAAACCGGCACTAGGAAACGGACTGAGAACCAGAGTAAAAGTTTCCCTGCAAACCGTTCCCATTGTGCTAGATGAAAGAACGTCTCTCCAAATGCTCAGTTCTGAGAGATAAGTGTGTGTGAAAGCCGTCCTTCATCTAGCTTGTTGGGAACACAAAGTTTCTCTTCAGTTGCAAACTCCACTCCATACATATATATGGAGATGTTCTAGCTCCAACTCGGTTTTACAGTGAAAACTGCAGGAAATTCAAACAGGCACTAGGAATCAGACTGAGAAACCAGAGTAAAAATTTCTCCTGCAACCCGTTCCCTTTGTGCTAGATGAACGAAGGTCTCTCCACAGGCTCAGTTCAGAGAGATAAGTGTGTCTGAAAGCCGTCCTTCACCTAGCTTGTTGGGAACCCAAAGTTTCTCTTCAGTTCCCAACTCCACTCCATACATATATATGGGGATGTACTAGCTCCAACTCGGTTTTACCGTGAAAATGGCAGGAAATTCAAAACGGCCCTAGGAAACAGACTGAGAAACCAGAGTAAAAGTTTCTCCTGCAACCCGTTCCCTTTGTGCTAGATGAATGAACGTCTCTCAACATGCTCTGTTCTGAGAGATAAGTGTGTGTGAAAGCCGTCCTTCACCTAGCTTGTTGGGAACACAAAGTTTCTCTTCAGTTGCAAACTCCACTCCATACATATATATGGGGAGGTACTAGCTCCAACTCGGTTTTACAGTGAAAACTGTAGGAACTTCAAACCGGCACTAGGAATCAGACTGAGAATCCAGAGTAATAGTTTCACCTGCAACACGTTCCCTTTGTGCTAGATGAACGAACGTCTCTTCACATGCTCCGTTCTGAGAGATAAGTGTGTGTGAAAGCCGTCCTTCACCTAGCTTGTTTGGAACACAAAGTTTCTCTTCAGTTGCAAATTCCACTCCATACATATATATGGGGAGGTACTAGCTCCAACTCGGTTTTACAGTGAAAACTGCAGAACTTCAAACCGGCACTAGGAAACAGACTGAGAAACCAGAGTAAAAGTTTCTCCTGCAACCCGTTCCCTTTGTGCTAGATGAACGAACGTCTCTTCACATGCTCAGTTCTGAGATATATGTGTGTGTGAAAGCCGTACTTCACCTAGCTTGTTGGGAACACAAAGTTTCTCTTCAGTTGCAAACTCCACTCCATACATATATATGGGGAGGTACTAGCTCCAACTCGGTTTTACAGTGAAAACTGTAGGAACTTCAAACCGGCACTAGGAATCAGACTGAGAATCCAGAGTAATAGTTTCACCTGCAACACGTTCCCTTTGTGCTAGATGAAGGAACGTCTCTTCACATGCTCCGTTCTGAGAGATAAGTGTGTGTGAAAGCCGTCCTTCACCTAGGTTGTTGGGAACAAAAAGTTTCTCTTCAGTTGCCAACTCCACTCCATACCTATATATGGGGAGGTATTAGCTCCAACTCGGTTTTACAGTGAAAACTGCAGGAACTTCAAACCGGCACTAGGAAACAGACTGAGAAACCAGAGTAAAAGTTTCTCCTGCAACCCGTTTCCTTTGTGCTAGATGAAAGAACGTCCCTCCACATGCTCAGTTCTGAGAGATAATTGTGTGTGAAAGCCGTCCTTCACCCAGCTTGTTGGGAACACAAAGTTTCTCTTCAGTTGCAAACTCCAATCCATACATATATATGGGGAGGTACTAGCTCCTACTCGATTTTACAGTGAAAACAGCAGGAACAACTACCGGCACTAGGAAACAGACTGAGAAACCAGAGTAAAAGTTTCTCCTGCAACCCGTTCCCTTTGTGCTAGATGAACGAAAGTGTCTTCACATGCTCAGTTCTGAGAGATAAGTGTGTGTGAAAGCCGTCCTTCACCTAGCTTGTTGGGAACACAAAGTTTCTCTTCAGTTGCAAACTCCAATCCATACATATATATGGGGAGGTACTAGCTCCAACTCGGTTTTACAGTGAAAACTGCAGGAAATTCAAAACGGCCCTAGGAAACAGGCTGAGAAACCAGAGTAAAAGTTTCACCTGCAACCCGTTCCCTTTGTGCTAGATGAATGAACGTCTCTCCACATGCTCATTTCTGAGAGATAAGTGTGTGTGAAAGCCGTCCTTCACGTAGCTTGTTGGGAACACAAAGTTTCTCTTCAGTTGCAAACTCCACTGCATACATATACATGGGGAGGTACTAGCTCCAAATCGGTTTTACAGTGAAAACTGCAGGAACTTCAAAAAGGCACTAAGAAACAGACTGAGAAACCAGAGTAAAAGTTTCTCCTGCAACCCGTTCCCTTTGTGCTAGATGAACGAACGTCTCTCCACAGGCTCAGTTCAGAGAGATAAGTGTGTGTGAAAGCCGTCCTTCACCTAGCTTGTTGGGAACACAAAGTTTCTCTTCATTTCCCAACTCCACTCCATACATATATATGGGGAGGTACAAGCTCCAACTCGGTTTTACAGTGAAAACTGAAGGAACCTCAAACAGGCACTAGGAAACAGACTGAGAAACCAGAGTATAAGTTTCTCCTGCAACCCCTTCCCTTTGTGCTAGATGAACGAACGTCTCTCCACATGCTCAGTTCTGAGAGATAAGTGTGTGTGAAAGCCGTCCTTCACCTAGCTTGTTGGGAACACAAAGTTTCTCTTCAGTTGCAAACTCCACTCCATACATATACATGGGGAGGTATTAGCTCCAACTCGGTTTTAGAGTGAAAACTGCAGGAACTTCAAACCGGCACTAGGAAACAGATTGAGAAACCAGAGTAAAGTTTCCCCTGCAACCCGTTCCCTTTGTGCTAGATGAACGAACGTCTCTCCACATGCTCAGTTCTGAGATATAAGTGTGTGTGAAAGCCGTCCTTCATCTAGCTTGTTGGGAACACAAAGTTTCTCTTCAGTTGCAAACTCCACTCCATACATATATTTGGGGAGGTACTAGCTCCAACTCGGTTTTACACAGAAAACTGCAGGAAATTCAAACCGGCACTACGAAACAGACTGAGAAACCAGAGTAATAGTTTCTCCTACAACCCGTTCCCTTTGTGCTAGATGAACGACCGTCTCTCCACATGGTCAGTTCTAGAGATAAGTGTGTGTGAAAGCCGTCCTTCACCTAGCTTGTTGGGAACACAAAGTTTCTCTTCAGTTGCAAACTCCACTCCATACATATATATGGGGAGGTACTAGCTCCAAATCTGTTTTACATTGAAAACTGCAGGAACTTCCAACCGGCACTAGGAAACACACTGAGAAACCAGAGTAAAAGTTTCCCCTGCAACCCGTTCCCTTTGTGCTAGATTAACGAACGTCTCTCCACATGCTCAGTTCTGAGAAATAAGTGTGTGTGAAAGCCGTCCTTCACCTAGCTTGTTGGGAACACAAAGTTTCTCTTCAGTTGCAAACTCCACTCCATACATATATATGGGTAGGTACTAGCTCCAACTCGGTTTTACAGTGAAAACTGCAGGAACTTCAAACCGGCACTAGGAAACGGACTGAGAACCAGAGTAAAAGTTTCCCTGCAAACCGTTCCCATTGTGCTAGATGAAAGAACGTCTCTCCAAATGCTCAGTTCTGAGAGATAAGTGTGTGTGAAAGCCGTCCTTCACCTAGCTTGTTGGGAACACAAAGTTCTCTTCAGTTGCAAACTCAACTCCATACACATATAAGGGGAGGTACTAGCTCCAACTCGATTTTACAGTGAAAACTGCAGGAAATTCAAACCGGCACTAGGAAAAAGACTGAGAAACCAGAGTAAATGTTTCTCCTGCAACCCGTTCCCTTTGTGCTAGATGAACGAACGTCTCTTCACATGCTCAGTTCTGAGAGATAAGTGTGTGTGAAAGCCGTCCTTCATCTAGCTTGTTGGGAACACAAAGTTTCTCTTCAGTTGCAAACTCCACTCCATACATATATATGGAGAGGTTCTAGCTCCAACTCGGTTTTACAGTGAAAACAGCAGGAAATTCAAACAGGCACTAGGAATCAGACTGAGAAACCAGAGTAAAAATATCTCCTGCAACCCGTTCCCTTTGTGCTAGATGAACGAAGGTCTCTCCACAGGCTCAGTTCAGAGAGATAAGTGTGTCTGAAAGCCGTCCTTCACCTAGCTTGTTGGGAACCCAAAGTTTCTCTTCAGTTCCCAACTCCACTCCATACATATATATGGGGAGGTACTAGCTCCAACTCGGTTTTACCGTGAAAATGGCAGGAAATTCAAAACGGCCCTAGGAAACAGACTGAGAAACCAGAGTAAATGTTTCTCCTGCAACCCGTTCCCTTTGTGCTAGATGAATGAACGTCTCTCAACATGCTCTGTTCTGAGAGATAAGTGTGTGTGAAAGCCGTCCTTCACCTAGCTTGTTGGGAACACAAAGTTTCTCTTCAGTTGCAAACTCCAATGCATACATATACATGGGGGGGTACTAGCTCCAACTCGGTTTTACAGTGAAAACTGCAGGAATTGCAAACCGGCACTAGGAAACAGACTGAGAAGCCAGAGTAAATGTTTCTCCTGCAACCCGTTCCCTTTGTGCTAGATGAACGAACGTCTGTCCACATGCTCAGTTCTGAGAGATAAGTGTGTGTGAAAGCCGTCCTTCACCTAGCTTGTTGGGAACACAAAGTTTCCCTTCAGTTGCAAACTCCAATCCATACACATATAAGGGGAAGTAATAGCTCCAACTCGATTTTACAGTGAAAACAGCAGGAAATTCAAACCGGCACTAGGAAACAGACTGAGAAACCAGAGTAAAAGTTTCTCCTGCAACCCGTTCCCTTTGTGCTAGATGAACGAACGTGTCTTCACATGCTCAGTTCTGAGAGATAAGTGTGTGTGAAAGCCGTCCTTCACCTAGGTTGTTGGGAACAAAAAGTTTCTCTTCAGTTGCCAACTCCACTCCATACCTATATATGGGGAGGTATTAGCTCCAACTCGGTTTTACAGTGAAAACTGCAGGAACTTCAAACCGGCACTAGGAAACAGACTGAGAAACCAGAGTAAAAGTTTCTCCTGCAACCCGTTTCCTTTGTGCTAGATGAAAGAACGTCCCTCCACATGCTCAGTTCTGAGAGATAATTGTGTGTGAAAGCCGTCCTTCACCCAGCTTGTTGGGAACACAAAGTTTCTCTTCAGTTGCAAACTCCAATCCATACATATATATGGGGAGGTACTAGCTCCAACTCGATTTTACAGTGAAAACAGCAGGAACAACTACCGGCACTAGGAAACAGACTGAGAAACCAGAGTAAAAGTTTCTCCTGCAACCCGTTCCCTTTGTGCTAGATGAACGAAAGTGTCTTCACATGCTCAGTTCTGAGAGATAAGTGTGTGTGAAAGCCGTCCTTCACCTAGCTTGTTGGGAACACAAAGTTTCTCTTCAGTTGCAAACTCCAATCCATACATATATATGGGGAGGTACTAGCTCCAACTCGGTTTTACAGTGAAAACTGCAGGAAATTCAAAACGGCCCTAGGAAACAGGCTGAGAAACCAGAGTAAAAGTTTCACCTGCAACCCGTTCCCTTTGTGCTAGATGAATGAACGTCTCTCCACATGCTCATTTCTGAGAGATAAGTGTGTGTGAAAGCCGTCCTTCACGTAGCTTGTTGGGAACACAAAGTTTCTCTTCAGTTGCAAACTCCACTGCATACATATACATGGGGAGGTACTAGCTCCAAATCGGTTTTACAGTGAAAACTGCAGGAACTTCAAAAAGGCACTAAGAAACAGACTGAGAAACCAGAGTAAAAGTTTCTCCTGCAACCCGTTCCCTTTGTGCTAGATGAACGAACGTCTCTCCACAGGCTCAGTTCAGAGAGATAAGTGTGTGTGAAAGCCGTCCTTCACCTAGCTTGTTGGGAACACAAAGTTTCTCTTCATTTCCCAACTCCACTCCATACATATATATGGGGAGGTACAAGCTCCAACTCGGTTTTACAGTGAAAACTGAAGGAACCTCAAACAGGCACTAGGAAACAGACTGAGAAACCAGAGTATAAGTTTCTCCTGCAACCCCTTCCCTTTGTGCTAGATGAACGAACGTCTCTCCACATGCTCAGTTCTGAGAGATAAGTGTGTGTGAAAGCCGTCCTTCACCTAGCTTGTTGGGAACACAAAGTTTCTCTTCAGTTGCAAACTCCACTCCATACATATACATGGGGAGGTATTAGCTCCAACTCGGTTTTAGAGTGAAAACTGCAGGAACTTCAAACCGGCACTAGGAAACAGATTGAGAAACCAGAGTAAAGTTTCCCCTGCAACCCGTTCCCTTTGTGCTAGATGAACGAACGTCTCTCCACATGCTCAGTTCTGAGATATAAGTGTGTGTGAAAGCCGTCCTTCATCTAGCTTGTTGGGAACACAAAGTTTCTCTTCAGTTGCAAACTCCACTCCATACATATATTTGGGGAGGTACTAGCTCCAACTCGGTTTTACACAGAAAACTGCAGGAAATTCAAACCGGCACTACGAAACAGACTGAGAAACCAGAGTAATAGTTTCTCCTACAACCCGTTCCCTTTGTGCTAGATGAACGACCGTCTCTCCACATGGTCAGTTCTAGAGATAAGTGTGTGTGAAAGCCGTCCTTCACCTAGCTTGTTGGGAACACAAAGTTTCTCTTCAGTTGCAAACTCCACTCCATACATATATATGGGGAGGTACTAGCTCCAAATCTGTTTTACATTGAAAACTGCAGGAACTTCCAACCGGCACTAGGAAACACACTGAGAAACCAGAGTAAAAGTTTCCCCTGCAACCCGTTCCCTTTGTGCTAGATTAACGAACGTCTCTCCACATGCTCAGTTCTGAGAAATAAGTGTGTGTGAAAGCCGTCCTTCACCTAGCTTGTTGGGAACACAAAGTTTCTCTTCAGTTGCAAACTCCACTCCATACATATATATGGGTAGGTACTAGCTCCAACTCGGTTTTACAGTGAAAACTGCAGGAACTTCAAACCGGCACTAGGAAACGGACTGAGAACCAGAGTAAAAGTTTCCCTGCAAACCGTTCCCATTGTGCTAGATGAAAGAACGTCTCTCCAAATGCTCAGTTCTGAGAGATAAGTGTGTGTGAAAGCCGTCCTTCACCTAGCTTGTTGGGAACACAAAGTTCTCTTCAGTTGCAAACTCAACTCCATACACATATAAGGGGAGGTACTAGCTCCAACTCGATTTTACAGTGAAAACTGCAGGAAATTCAAACCGGCACTAGGAAAAAGACTGAGAAACCAGAGTAAATGTTTCTCCTGCAACCCGTTCCCTTTGTGCTAGATGAACGAACGTCTCTTCACATGCTCAGTTCTGAGAGATAAGTGTGTGTGAAAGCCGTCCTTCATCTAGCTTGTTGGGAACACAAAGTTTCTCTTCAGTTGCAAACTCCACTCCATACATATATATGGAGAGGTTCTAGCTCCAACTCGGTTTTACAGTGAAAACAGCAGGAAATTCAAACAGGCACTAGGAATCAGACTGAGAAACCAGAGTAAAAATATCTCCTGCAACCCGTTCCCTTTGTGCTAGATGAACGAAGGTCTCTCCACAGGCTCAGTTCAGAGAGATAAGTGTGTCTGAAAGCCGTCCTTCACCTAGCTTGTTGGGAACCCAAAGTTTCTCTTCAGTTCCCAACTCCACTCCATACATATATATGGGGAGGTACTAGCTCCAACTCGGTTTTACCGTGAAAATGGCAGGAAATTCAAAACGGCCCTAGGAAACAGACTGAGAAACCAGAGTAAATGTTTCTCCTGCAACCCGTTCCCTTTGTGCTAGATGAATGAACGTCTCTCAACATGCTCTGTTCTGAGAGATAAGTGTGTGTGAAAGCCGTCCTTCACCTAGCTTGTTGGGAACACAAAGTTTCTCTTCAGTTGCAAACTCCAATGCATACATATACATGGGGGGGTACTAGCTCCAACTCGGTTTTACAGTGAAAACTGCAGGAATTGCAAACCGGCACTAGGAAACAGACTGAGAAGCCAGAGTAAATGTTTCTCCTGCAACCCGTTCCCTTTGTGCTAGATGAACGAACGTCTGTCCACATGCTCAGTTCTGAGAGATAAGTGTGTGTGAAAGCCGTCCTTCACCTAGCTTGTTGGGAACACAAAGTTTCCCTTCAGTTGCAAACTCCAATCCATACACATATAAGGGGAAGTAATAGCTCCAACTCGATTTTACAGTGAAAACAGCAGGAAATTCAAACCGGCACTAGGAAACAGACTGAGAAACCAGAGTAAAAGTTTCTCCTGCAACCCGTTCCCTTTGTGCTAGATGAACGAACGTGTCTTCACATGCTCAGTTCTGAGAGATAAGTGTGTGTGAAAGCCGTCCTTCACCTAGCTTGTTGGGAACACAAAGTTTCTCTTCAGTTGCAAACTCCACTCCATACATATATATGGGGAGGTACTAGCTCCAACTCGGTTTTACAGTGAAAACTGTAGGAACTTCAAACCGGCACTAGGAATCAGACTGAGAATCCAGAGTAATAGTTTCACCTGCAACACGTTCCCTTTGTGCTAGATGAACGAACGTCTCTTCACATGCTCCGTTCTGAGAGATAAGTGTGTGTGAAAGCCGTCCTTCACCTAGCTTGTTGGGAACACAAAGTTTCTCTTCAGTTGCAAATTCCACTCCATACATATATATGGGGAGGTACTAGCTCCAACTCGGTTTTACAGTGAAAACTGCAGAACTTCAAACCGGCACTAGGAAACAGACTGAGAAACCAGAGTAAAAGTTTCTCCTGCAACCCGTTCCCTTTGTGCTAGATGAACGAACGTCTCTTCACATGCTCAGTTCTGAGATATATGTGTGTGTGAAAGCCGTACTTCACCTAGCTTGTTGGGAACACAAAGTTTCTCTTCAGTTGCAAACTCCACTCCATACATATATATGGGGAGGTACTAGCTCCAACTCGGTTTTACAGTGAAAACTGCAGGAAATTCAAAACGGCCCTAGGAAACAGACTGAGAAACCAGAGTAAAAGTTTCACCTGCAACCCGTTCCCTTTGTGCTAGATGAATGAACGTCTCTCCACATGCTCATTTCTGAGAGATAAGTGTGTGTGAAAGCCGTCCTTCACGTAGCTTGTTGGGAACACAAAGTTTCTCTTCAGTTGCAAACTCCACTGCATACATATACATGGGGAGGTACTAGCTCCAAATCGGTTTTACAGTGAAAACTGCAGGAACTTCAAAAAGGCACTAAGAAACAGACTGAGAAACCAGAGTAAAAGTTTCTCCTGCAACCCGTTCCCTTTGTGCTAGATGAACGAACGTCTCTCCACAGGCTCAGTTCAGAGAGATAAGTGTGTGTGAAAGCCGTCCTTCACCAAGCTTGTTGGGAACACAAAGTTTCTCTTCATTTCCCAACTCCACTCCATACATATATATGGGGAGGTACAAGCTCCAACTCGGTTTTACAGTGAAAACTGAAGGAACTTCAAACAGGCACTAGGAAACAGACTGAGAAACCAGAGTATAAGTTTCTCCTGCAACCCCTTCCCTTTGTGCTAGATGAATGAACGTCTCTCCACATGCTCAGTTCTGAGGGATAAGTGTGTGTGAAAGCCGTCCTTCACCTAGCTTGTTGGGAACACAAAGTTTCTCTTCAGTTGCAAACTCCACTCCATACATATACATGGGGAGGTACTAACTCCAACTCGGTTTTACAGTGAAAACTGCAGGAACTTCTAACCGGCACAAGGAAACAGACTGAGAAACCACAGTAAAAGTTTCTCCTGCAACCCGTTCCCTTTGTGCTAGATGAACGAACATCTCTCCACAGGCTCAATTCTGAGTGATAAGTGTGTGTGAAAGCCGTCCTTCACCTAGCTTGCTGGGAACACAAAGTTTCTCTTCAGTTGCAAACTCCACTCCATACATATATATGGGGAGGTACTAGCTCCAACTCGGTTTTACAGTGAAAACTGCAGGAACTTCAAACCGGCACTAGGAAACAGACTGAGAAACCACAGTAAAAGTTTCTCCTGCATCCCGATCCATTTGTGCTAGATGAACGAACGTCTCTCCACATGCTCAGTTCTGAGAGTTTAGTGTGTGTGAAAGCCATCCTTCACCTAGCTTGTTGGGAACACAAAGTTTCTCTTCAGTTGCAAACTCCACTCCATACATATATATGGGGAGGTACTAGCTCCAACTCGGTTTTACAGTGAAAACTGCAGGAACTTCAACCCGGCACTAGGAAAAAGACTGAGAAACCAGAGCAAAAGTTTCTCCTGCAACCCGTTCCCTTTGTGCTAGATGAACGAACATCTCTCCACATGCTCAGTTCTGAGAGATAATTGTGTGTGAAAGCCGTCCTTCACCTAGCTTGTTGGGAACACATAGTTTCTCTTCAGTTGCCAACTACACTCCATACATATTTATGGGGTGGTACTTGCTCCAACTCGGTTTTACAGTGAAAACTGCAGGAACTTCAAACCGGCACTAGGAAACAGACTCAGAAACCAGAGTAAAAGTTTCTACTGCAACCCGTTCCCTTTGTGCTAGATGAACGAAAGTATCTCCACATGCTCAGTTCTGAGAGATAAGTGTGTGTGAAAGCCATCCTTCACCTAGCTTGTTGGGAACACAAAGTTTCTCTTCAGTGGCAAACTCCACTCCCTACATATATATGGGGAGGTACTAGCTCCATCTCGGTTTTACAGTGAAAACTGCAGGAACTTCAAACCGGCACTAGGAAACAGACGGTGAAACCAGAGTAAAAGTTTCTCCTGCAACCCGTTCCCTTTGTCCTAGATGAACGAACGTCTCTCCACATGCTCAGTTCTGAGAGATTAGTGTGTGTGAAAGCCGTCCTTCACCTAGCTTGTTATAAACACAAAGTTTCTCTTCAGTTGCAAACTCCACTCCCTACATATATATGGGGAAGTACTAGCTCCAACTCTGTTTTACAGTGAAAACTGCAGGAACTTCAAACCGGCACTAGGAAACAGACTGAGAAATCAGAGTAAAAATTTCTCCTGCAAACCGTTCCCTTTGTGCTAGATGAACGAACGTCTCTCCACATGCTCAGTTCTGAGAGATAAGTGTGTGTGAAAGCCGTCCTTCACCTAGCTTGTTGGGAACACAAAGTTTCTCTTCAGTTGCAAACCCCACTCCCTACATATATATGGGGAGGTACTAGCTCCAACTCGATTTTACAGTGAAAACTGCAGGAACTTCAATCCGGCACTAGGAAACAGACTGAGAAACCAAAGTAAAACTTTCTACTGCAACCCGTTCCCTTGGTGCTAGATGAATGAACGTCTCTCCACATGCTCAGTTCTGAGAGATAAGTGTGTGTGAAAGCCGTCCTTCACATAGCTTGTTGGGAACACAAAGTTTCTCTTCAGTTGCCAACTCCACTCCATACATATATAAGGGAGTTACTAGCTCCAACTCGGTTTTACAGTGAAAACTGCAGTAACATGAAACCGGCACTAGGAAACACACTGAGAAACCAGAGTAAAAGTTTCTCCTGCAAACCGTTCCCTTTGTGCTAGATGAACGAACGTCTCTCCACAGGCTCAGTTCAGAGAGATATGTGTGTGTGAAAGCCGTCCTTCACCTAGCTTGTTTGGAACACAAAGTTTCTTTTCAGTTGCAAACTCCAATCCTTACATATATATGGGGAGGTACCAGCTCCAACTCTGTTTTACACTGTAATCTGCAGGAACTTCAAATCGGCACTAGGAAACAGACTTAGAAACCAGAGTAAAAGTTTCTCCTGCAACCCATTCCCTTTGTGCTAGATGAACGAACGTCTCTCCACATGCACAGTTCTGAGAGATAAGTGTGTGTGAAAGCCGTCCTTCACCTAGCTTGTTGGGAAACAAAATTTCTCTACAGTTGCAAACTCCAGTCCATTCATATATATGGGGAGGTACTAGCTCCAACTCGGTTTTACAGAGAAAACTGAAGGAACTTCAAACAGGCACTAGGAAACAGACTGAGAAACCAGAGTATAAGTTTCTCCTGCAACCCCTTCCCTTTGTGCTAGATGAATGAACGTCTCCCCACATGCTCAGTTCTGAGGGATAAGTGTGTGTGAAAGCCGTCCTTCACCTAGCTTGTTGGGAACACAAAGTTTCTCTTCAGTTGCAAACTCCACTCCATACATATACATGGGGAGGTACTAACTCCAACTCGGTTTTACAGTGAAAACTGCAGGAACTTCTAACCGGCACAAGGAAACAGACTGAGAAACCAGAGTAATAGTTTCTCCTGCAACCCGTTCCCTTTGTGCTAGATGAACGAACGTCTCTCCACAAGCTCAATTCTGAGTGATAAGTGTGTGTGAAAGCCGTCCTTCACCTAGCTTGCTGGGAACACAAAGTTTCTCTTCAGTTGCAAACTCCACTCCATACATATATATGGGGAGGTACTAGCTCCAACTCGGTTTTACAGTGAAAACTGCAGGAACTTCAAACCGGCACTAGGAAACAGACTGAGAAACCACAGTAAAAGTTTCTCCTGCATCCCGATCCATTTGTGCTAGATGAACGAACGTCTCTCCACATGCTCAGTTCTGAGAGTTTAGTGTGTGTGAAAGCCATCCTTCACCTAGCTTGTTGGGAACACAAAGTTTCTCTTCAGTTGCAAACTCCACTCCATACATATATATGGGGAGGTACTAGCTCCAACTCGGTTTTAAATTGAAAACTGCAGGAACTTCAACCCGGCACTAGGAAAAAGACTGAGAAACCAGAGCAAAAGTTTCTCCTGCAACCCGTTCCCTTTGTGCTAGATGAACGAACATCTCTCCACATGCTCAGTTCTGAGAGATAATTGTGTGTGAAAGCCGTCCTTCACCTAGCTTGTTGGGAACACATAGTTTCTCTTCAGTTGCCAACTACACTCCATACATATTTATGGGGTGGTACTTGCTCCAACTCGGTTTTACAGTGAAAACTGCAGGAACTTCAAACCGGCACTAGGAAACAGACTCAGAAACCAGAGTAAAAATTTCTACTGCAACCCGTTCCCTTTGTGCTAGATGAACGAAAGTATCTCCACATGCTCAGTTCTGAGAGATAAGTGTGTGTGAAAGCCATCCTTCACCTAGCTTGTTGGGAACACAAAGTTTCTCTTCAGTGGCAAACTCCACTCCCTACATATATATGGGGAGGTACTAGCTCCATCTCGGTTTTACAGTGAAAACTGCAGGAACTTCAAACCGGCACTAGGAAACAGACGGTGAAACCAGAGTAAAAGTTTCTCCTGCAACCCGTTCCCTTTGTCCTAGATGAACGAACGTCTCTCCACATGCTCAGTTCTGAGAGATTAGTGTGTGTGAAAGCCGTCCTTCACCTAGCTTGTTATAAACACAAAGTTTCTCTTCAGTTGCAAACTCCACTCCCTACATATATATGGGGAAGTACAAGCTCCAACTCTGTTTTACAGTGAAAACTGCAGGAACTTCAAACCGGCACTAGGAAACAGACTGAGAAATCAGAGTAAAAATTTCTCCTGCAAACCGTTCCCTTTGTGCTAGATGAACGAACGTCTCTCCACATGCTCAGTTCTGAGAGATAAGTGTGTGTGAAAGCCGTCCTTCACCTAGCTTGTTGGGAACACAAAGTTTCTCTTCAGTTGCAAACCCCACTCCCTACATATATATGGGGAGGTACTAGCTCCAACTCGATTTTACAGTGAAAACTGCAGGAACTTCAATCCGGCACTAGGAAACAGACTGAGAAACCAAAGTAAAACTTTCTACTGCAACCCGTTCCCTTGGTGCTAGATGAATGAACGTCTCTCCACATGCTCAGTTCTGAGAGATAAGTGTGTGTGAAAGCCGTCCTTCACATAGCTTGTTGGGAACACAAAGTTTCTCTTCAGTTGCCAACTCCACTCCATACATATATAAGGGAGTTACTAGCTCCAACTCGGTTTTACAGTGAAAACTGCAGTAACATGAAACCGGCACTAGGAAACACACTGAGAAACCAGAGTAAAAGTTTCTCCTGCAAACCGTTCCCTTTGTGCTAGATGAACGAACGTCTCTCCACAGGCTCAGTTCAGAGAGATTTGTGTGTGTGAAAGCCGTCCTTCACCTAGCTTGTTTGGAACACAAAGTTTCTTTTCAGTTGCAAACTCCAATCCTTACATATATATGGGGAGGTACCAGCTCCAACTCTGTTTTACACTGTAATCTGCAGGAACTTCAAATCGGCACTAGGAAACAGACTTAGAAACCAGAGTAAAAGTTTCTCCTGCAACCCATTCCCTTTGTGCTAGATGAACGAACGTCTCTCCACATGCACAGTTCTGAGAGATAAGTGTGTGTGAAAGCCGTCCTTCACCTAGCTTGTTGGGAAACAAAATTTCTCTACAGTTGCAAACTCCAGTCCATTCATATATATGGGGAGGTACTAGCTCCAACTCGGTTTTACAGAGAAAACTGAAGGAACTTCAAACAGGCACTAGGAAACAGACTGAGAAACCAGAGTATAAGTTTCTCCTGCAACCCCTTCCCTTTGTGCTAGATGAATGAACGTCTCTCCACATGCTCAGTTCTGAGGGTTAAGTGTGTGTGAAAGCCGTCCTTCACCTAGCTTGTTGGGAACAAAAAGTTTCTCTTCAGTTGCAAACTCCACTCCATACATATACATGGGGAGGTACTAACTCCAACTCGGTTTTACAGTGAAAACTGCAGGAACTTCTAACCGGCACAAGGAAACAGACTGAGAAACCAGAGTAAAAGTTTCTCCTGCAACCCGTTCCCTTTGTGCTAGATGAACGAACGTCTCTCCACAGGCTCAATTCTGAGTGATAAGTGTGTGTGAAAGCCGTCCTTCACCTAGCTTGCTGGGAACACAAAGTTTCTCTTCAGTTGCAAACTCCACTCCATACATATATAAGGGGAGGTACTAGCTCCAACTCGGTTTTACAGTGAAAACTGCAGGAACTTCAAACCGGCACTAGGAAACAGACTGAGAAACCACAGTAAAAGTTTCTCCTGCATCCCGATCCATTTGTGCTAGATGAACGAACGTCTCTCCACATGCTCAGTTCTGAGAGTTTAGTGTGTGTGAAAGCCATCCTTCACCTAGCTTGTTGGGAACACAAAGTTTCTCTTCAGTTGCAAACTCCACTCCATACATATATATGGGGAGGTACTAGCTCCAACTCGGTTTTACAGTGAAAACTGCAGGAACTTCAACCCGGCACTAGGAAAAAGACTGAGAAACCAGAGCAAAAGTTTCTCCTGCAACCCGTTCCCTTTGTGCTAGATGAACGAACATCTCTCCACATGCTCAGTTCTGAGAGATAATTGTGTGTGAAAGCCGTCCTTCACCTAGCTTGTTGGGAACACATAGTTTCTCTTCAGTTGCCAACTACACTCCATACATATTTATGGGGTGGTACTTGCTCCAACTCGGTTTTACAGTGAAAACTGCAGGAACTTCAAACCGGCACTAGGAAACAGAATCAGAAACCAGAGTAAAAGTTTCTACTGCAACCCGTTCCCTTTGTGCTAGATGAACGAAAGTATCTCCACATGCTCAGTTCTGAGAGATAAGTGTGTGTGAAAGCCATCCTTCACCTAGCTTGTTGGGAACACAAAGTTTCTCTTCAGTGGCAAACTCCACTCCCTACATATATATGGGTAGGTACTAGCTCCATCTCGGTTTTACAGTGAAAACTGCAGGAACTTCAAACCGGCACTAGGAAACAGACGGTGAAACCAGAGTAAAAGTTTCTCCTGCAACCCGTTCCCTTTGTCCTAGATGAACGAACGTCTCTCCACATGCTCAGTTCTGAGAGATTAGTGTGTGTGAAAGCCGTCCTTCACCTAGCTTGTTATAAACACAAAGTTTCTTTTCAGTTGCAAACTCCACTCCCTACATATATATGGGGAAGTACTAGCTCCAACTCTGTTTTACAGTGAAAACTGCAGGAACTTCAAACCGGCACTAGGAAACAGACTGAGAAATCAGAGTAAAAATTTCTCCTGCAAACCGTTCCCTTTGTGCTAGATGAACGAACGTCTCTCCACATGCTCAGTTCTGAGAGATAAGTGTGTGTGAAAGCCGTCCTTCACCTAGCTTGTTGGGAACACAAAGTTTCTCTTCAGTTGCAAACCCCACTCCCTACATATATATGGGGAGGTACTAGCTCCAACTCGATTTTACAGTGAAAACTGCAGGAACTTCAAACCGGCACTAGGAAACAGACTGAGAAACCAAAGTAAAACTTTCTACTGCAACCCGTTCCCTTGGTGCTAGATGAATGAACGTCTCTCCACATGCTCAGTTCTGAGAGATAAGTGTGTGTGAAAGCCGTCCTTCACATAGCTTGTTGGGAACACAAAGTTTCTCTTCAGTTGCCAACTCCACTCCATACATATATAAGGGAGTTACTAGCTCCAACTCGGTTTTACAGTGAAAACTGCAGTAACATGAAACCGGCACTAGGAAACACACTGAGATACCAGAGTAAAAGTTCCTCCTGCAAACCGTTCCCTTTGTGCTAGATGAACGAACGTCTCTCCACAGGCTCAGTTCAGAGAGATATGTGTGTGTGAAAGCCGTCCTTCACCTAGCTTGTTTGGAACACAAAGTTACTTTTCAGTTGCAAACTCCAATCCTTACATATATATGGGGAGGTACAAGCTCCAACTCTGTTTTACACTGTAATCTGCAGGAACTTCAAATCGGCACTAGGAAACAGACTTAGAAACCAGAGTAAAAGTTTCTCCTGCAACCCATTCCCTTTGTGCTAGATGAACGAACGTCTCTCCACATGCACAGTTCTGAGAGATAAGTGTGTGTGAAAGCCGTCCTTCACCTAGCTTGTTGGGAAACAAAATTTCTCTACAGTTGCAAACTCCAGTCCATTCATATATATGGGGAGGTACTAGCTCCAACTCGGTTTTACAGAGAAAACTGCAGGAACTTCAAACCGGCACTAGGAAACAGACTGAGAAACCAAAGTAAAACTTTCTCCTGCAACCCGTTCCCTTTGTGCTAGATGAACGAACGTCTCTCCACATGCTCAATTCTGAGTGATAAGTGTGTGTGAAAGCCGTCCTTCACCTAGCTTGTTGGGAACACAAAGTTTCTCTTCAGTTGCAAACTCCACTCCATACATATATATGGGGAGGTACTAGCTCCAACTCGGTTTTACAGTGAAAACTGCAGGAACTTCAAACCGGCACTAGGAAACAGACTGAGAAACCAGAGTAAAAGTTTCTCCTGCATCCCGTTCCATTTGTGCTAGATGAACGAACGTCTCTCCACATGCTCAGTTCTGAGAGATTAGTGTGTGTGAAAGCAATCCTTCACCTAGATTGTTGGGAACACAAAGTTTCTCTTCAGTGGCAAACTCCACTCCCTACATATATATGGGGATGTACTAGCTCCAACTCGGTTTTACAGTGAAAACTGCAGGAACTTCAAACCGGCACTAGGAAACAGAATGTGAAACCAGAGTAAAAGTTTCTCCTGCAACCCTTTCCCTTTGTCCTAGATGAACGAACGTCTCTCCACATGCTCAGTTCTGAGAGATTAGTGTGTGTGAAAGCCGTCCTTCAACTAGCTTGTTGGGAACACAAAGTTTCTCTTCAGTTGCAAACTCCACTCCCTACATATATATGGGGAGGTACTAGCTCCAACTCGGTTTTACAGTGAAAACTGCAGGAACTTCAAACCGGCACTAGGAAACAGACTGAAAATCAGAGTAAAAGTTTCTCCTGCAAACCGTTCCCTTTGTGCTAGATGAACGAACGTCTCTCCACATGCTCAGTTCTGAGAGATAAGTGTGTGTGAAAGCCGTCCTTCACCTAGCTTGTTGGGAACACAAAGTTTCTCTTCAGTTGCAAACTCCACTCCCTACATATATATGGGGAGGTACTAGCTCCAACTCGATTTTACAGTGAAAACTGCAGGAACTTCTAACCGGCACTAGGAAACAGTCTGAGAAACCAGAGTAAAAGTTTCTCCTGCTACCCGTTCCCTTTGTGCTAGATGAACGAACGTCTCTCCACATGCTCAGTTCTGAGAGATACGTGCGTGTGAACGCCGTCCTTCACCTAGCTTGTTGGGAACACAAAGTTTCTCTTCAGTTGCCAACTCCACTCCATACATATATATGGGGAAGTACTAGCTCCAATTCGATTTTTCAGTGAAAAATGCAGGAAATTCAAACAGGCACTAGGAATCAGACTGAGAAACCAGAGTAAAAGTTTCTCCTGCAAACCGTTCCATTTGTGCTAGATGAACGAACGTCTCTCCACAGGCTCAGTTCAGAGAGACAAGTGTGTGTGAAAGCCGTCCTTCACCTAGCTTGTTGGGAACACAAAGTTTCTTTTCAGTTGCCAACTCCAATCCTTACATATATATGGGGAGGTTCTAGCTCCAACTCTGTTTTACACTGAAATCTGCAGGAACTTCAAATCGGCACTAGGAAACAAACTTAGAAACAATAGTAAAATATTCGCCTGCAACCCATTCCCTTTGTGCTAGATGAACGAACGTCTCTCCACATGCTCAGTTCTGAGAGATAAGTGTGTGTGAAAGCCGTCCTTCACCTAGCTTGTTGGGAACACAAAGTTTCTCTTCAGTGGCAAACTCCACTCCCTACATATATATGGGGATGTACTAGCTCCAACTCGGTTTTACAGTGAAAACTGCAGGAACTTCAAACCGGCACTAGGAAACAGAATGTGAAACCAGAGTAAAAGTTTCTCCTGCAACCCTTTCCCTTTGTCCTAGATGAACGAACGTCTCTCCATATGCTCAGTTCTGAGAGATTAGTGTGTGTGAAAGCCGTCCTTCAACTAGCTTGTTGGGAACACAAAGTTTCTCTTCAGTTGCAAACTCCACTCCCTACATATATATGGGGAGGTACTAGCTCCAACTCGGTTTTACAGTGAAAACTGCAGGAACTTCAAACCGGCACTAGGAAACAGACTGAGAAATCAGAGTAAAAATTTCTCCTGCAAACCGTTCCCTTTGTGCTAGATGAACGAACGTCTCTCCACATGCTCAGTTCTGAGAGATAAGTGTGTGTGAAAGCCGTCCTTCACCTAGCTTGTTGGGAACACAAAGTTTCTCTTCAGTTGCAAACTCCACTCCCTACATATATATGGGGAGGTACTAGCTCCAAATCGATTTTACTGTGAAAACTGCAGGAACTTCTAACCGGCACTAGGAAACAGTCTGAGAAACCAAAGTAAAACTTTCTCCTGCAACCCGTTCCCTTGGTGCTAGATGAATGAACGTCTCTCCACATGCTCAGTTCTGAGAGATAAGTGTGTGTGAAAGCCGTCCTTCACATAGCTTGTTGGGAACACAAAGTTTCTCTTCAGTTGCCAACTCCACTCCATACATATATAAGGGAGGTACTAGCTCCAACTCGGTTTTACAGTGAAAACTGCAGGAACTTGAAACCGGCACTAGGAAACACACTGAGAAACCAGAGTAAAAGTTTCTCCTGCAACCGGTTCCCTTTGTGCTAGATGAACGAACGTCTCTCCACATGCTCAGTTCTGAGAGATACGTGCGTGTGAACGCCGTCCTTCACCTAGCTTGTTGGGAACACAAAGTTTCTCTTCAGTTGCCAACTCCTCTCCATACATATATATGGGGAAGTACTAGCTCCAATTCAATTTTACAGTGAAAAATGAAGGAAATTCAAACAGGCACTAGGAATCAGACTGAGAAACCAGAGTAAAAGTTTCTCCTGCAAACCGTTCCCTTTGTGCTAGATGAACGAACGTCTCTCCACAGGCTCATTTCAGAGAGACAAGTGTGTGTGAAAGCCGTCCTTCACCTAGCTTGTTGGGAACACAAAGTTTCTTTTCAGTTGCCAACTCCAATCCTTACATATATATGGGGAGGTACTAGCTCCAACTCTGTTTTACACTGAAATCTGCAGGAACTTCAAATCGGCACTAAGAAACAGACTTAGAAACCAGAGTAAAATATTCGCCTGCAACCCATTCCCTTTGTGCTAGATGAACGAACGTCTCTCCACATGCTCAGTTCTGAGAGATAAGTGTGTGTGAAAGCCGTCCTTCACCTAGCTTGTTGGGAACACAAAGTTTCTCTTCAGTTGCAAACCCCAATCCCTTCATATATATGGGGAGGTACTAGCTCCAACTCGATTTTACAGTGAAAACTGCAGGAACTTCAAACCGGCACTAGGAAACAGACTGAGAAACCAAAGTAAAACTTTCTCCTGCAACCCGTTCCCTTGGTGCTAGATGAATGAACGTCTCTCCACATGCTCAGTTCTGAGAGATAAGTGTGTGTGAAAGCCGTCCTTCACATAGCTTGTTGGGAACACAAAGTTTCTCTTCAGTTGCCAACTCCACTCCATACATATATAAGGGAGTTACTAGCTCCAACACGGTTTTACAGTGAAAACTGCAGTAACATGAAACCGGCACTAGGAAACACACTGAGAAACCAGAGTAAAAGTTTCTCCTGCAACCGGTTCACTTTGTGCTAGATGAACGATCGTCTCTCCACATGCTCAGTTCTGAGAGATACGTGCGTGTGAAAGCCGTACTTCACCCAGCTTGTTGGGAACACAAAGTTTCTCTTCAGTTGCCAACTCCACTCAATTCATATATATGGGGAGGTACTAGCTCCAATTCGATTTTACAGTGAAAAATGCAGGAAATTCAAACAGGCAATAGGAATCAGACTGAGAAACCAGAGAAAAGTTTCTCCTGCAAACCGTTCCCTTTGTGCTAGATGAACGAACGTCTCTCCACAGGCTCAGTTCAGAGAGATATGTGTGTGTGAAAGCCGTCCTTCAACTAGCTTGTTTGGAACACAAAGTTTCTTTTCAGTTGCCAACTCCAATCCTTATATATATATGGGGAGGTACTAGCTCCAACTCTGTTTTACACTGTAATCTGCAGGAACTTCAAATCGGCACTAGGAAACAGACTTAGAAACCAGAGTAAAAGTTTCTCCTGCAACCCATTCCCTTTGTGCTAGATGAACGAACGTCTCTCCACATGCACAGTTCTGAGAGATAAGTGTGTGTGAAAGCCGTCCTTCACCTAGCTTGTTGGGAAACAAAATTTCTCTAAAGTTGCAAACTCCAGTCCATTCATATATATGGGGAGGTACTAGCTCCAACTCGGTTTTACAGAGAAAACTGCAGGAACTTCAAACCGGCACTAGGAAACAGACTGAGAAACCAAAGTAAAACTTTCTCCTGCAACCCGTTCCCTTTGTGCTAGATGAACGAACGTCTCTCCACATGCTCAATTCTGAGTGATAAGTGTGTGTGAAAGCCGTCCTTCACCTAGCTTGTTGGGAACACAAAGTTTCTCTTCAGTTGCAAACTCCACTCCATACATATATATGGGGAGGTACTAGCTCCAACTCGGTTTTACAGTGAAAACTGCAGGAACTTCAAACCGGCACTAGGAAACAGACTGAGAAACCAGAGTAAAAGTTTCTCCTGCATCCCGTTCCATTTGTGCTAGATGAACGAACGTCTGTCCACATGCTCAGTTCTGAGAGATTAGTGTGTGTGAAAGCAATCCTTCACCTAGCTTGTTGGGAACACAAAGTTTCTCTTCAGTTGCAAACTCCACTCCATACATATATATGGGGAGGTATTAGCTCCAACTCGGTTTTACAGTGAAAACTGCAGGAACTTCAACCCGGCACTAGGAAAAAGACTGAGAAACCAGAGCAATAGTTTCTCCTGCAACCCGTTCCCTTTGTGCTAGATGAACGAACGTCTCTCCACATGCTCAGTTCTGAGAGATAAGTGTGTGTGAAAGTCGTCCTTCACCTAGCTTGCTGGGAACACAAAGTTTCTCTTCAGTTGCAAACTCCACTCCCTACATATATATGGGGAGGTACTAGCTCCAACTCGATTTTACAGTGAAAACTGCAGGAACTTCTAACCGGCACTAGGAAACAGTCTGAGAAACCAAAGTAAAACTTTCTCCTGCAACCCGTTCCCTTGGTGCTAGATGAATGAACGTCTCTCCACATGCTCAGTTCTGAGAGATAAGTGTGTGTGAAAGCCGTCCTTCACATAGCTTGTTGGGAACACAAAGTTTCTCTTCAGTTGCCAACTCCACTCCATACATATATAAGGGAGGTACTAGCTCCAACTCGGTTTTACAGTGAAAACTGCAGGAACTTGAAACCGGCA
Source organism: Camelus bactrianus (assembly GCF_048773025.1). Classification (NCBI taxonomy): domain Eukaryota; kingdom Metazoa; phylum Chordata; class Mammalia; order Artiodactyla; family Camelidae; genus Camelus; species Camelus bactrianus. The sequence continues at coordinate 5,908,361 of NC_133566.1, forward strand.
CTAGAAAACACACTGAGAAACCAGAGTAAAAGTTTCTCCTGCAACCGGTTCCCTTTGTGCTAGATGAACGAACGTCTCTCCACATGCTCAGTTCTGAGAGATACGTGCGTGTGAACGCCGTCCTTCACCTAGCTTGTTGGGAACACAAAGTTTCTCTTCAGTTGCCAACTCCACTCCATACATATATATGGGGAAGTACTAGCTCCAATTCGATTTTACAGTGAAAAATGCAGGAAATTCAAACAGGCAGTAGGAATCAGACTGAGAAACCAGAGTAAAATTTTCTCCTGCAAACCGTTCCCTTTGTGCTAGATGAACGAACGTCTCTCCACAGGCTCAGTTCAGAGAGACAAGTGTGTGTGAAAGCCGTCCTTCACCTAGCTTGTTGGGAACACAAAGTTTCTTTTCAGTTGCCAACTCCAATCCTTACATATATATGGGGAGGTACTAGCTCCAACTCTGTTTTACACTGAAATCTGCAGGAACTTCAAATCGGCACTAGGAAACAGACTTAGAAACCAGAGTAAAATATTCGCCTGCAACCCATTCCCTTTGTGCTAGATGAACGATCGTCTCTCCACATGCACAGTTATGAGAGATAAGTGTGTGTGAAAGCCGTCCTTCACCTAGCTTGTTGGGAACACAAAATTTCTCTACAGTTGCAAACTCCAGTCCATTCATATATATGGGGAGGTACTAGCTCCAACTCGGTTTTACAGTGAAAACTGCAGTAACATGAAACCGGCACTAGGAAACACACTGAGAAACCAGAGTAAAAGTTTCTCCTGCAACCGGTTCCCTTTGTGCTAGATGAACGATCGTCTCTCCACATGCTCAGTTCTGAGAGATACGTGCGTGTGAAAGCCGTCCTTCACCCAGCTTGTTGGGAACACAAAGTTTCTCTTCAGTTGCCAACTCCACTCCATACATATATATGGGGAGGTACTAGCACCAATTCGATTTTACAGTGAAAAATGCAGGAAATTCAAACAGGCAATAGGAATCAGACTGAGAAACCAGAGTAAAAGTTTCTCCTGCAAACCTTTCCCTTTGTGCTAGATGAACGAACGTCTCTCCACAGGCTCAGTTCAGAGAGATATGTGTGTGTGAAAGCCGTCCTTCACCTAGCTTGTTTGGAACACAAAGTTTCTTTTCAGTTGCCAACTCCAATCCTTACATATATATGGGGAGGTACTAGCTCCAACTCTGTTTTACACTGTAATCTGCAGGAACTTCAAATCGGCACTAGGAAACAGACTTAGAAACCAGAGTAAAAGTTTCTCCTGCAACCCATTCCCTTTGTGCTAGATGAACGAACGTCTCTCCACATGCACAGTTCTGAGAGATAAGTGTGTGTGAAAGCCGTCCTTCACCTAGCTTGTTGGGAAACAAAATTTCTCTACAGTTGCAAACTCCAGTCCATTCATATATATGGGGAGGTACTAGCTCCAACTCGGTTTTACAGAGAAAACTGCAGGAACTTCAAACCGGCACTAGGAAACAGACTGAGAAACCAAAGTAAAACGTTCTCCTGCAACCCGTTCCCTTTGTGCTAGATGAACGAACGTCTCTCCACATGCTCAATTCTGAGTGATAAGTGTGTGTGAAAGCCGTCCTTCACCTAGCTTGTTGGGAACACAAAGTTTCTCTTCAGTTGCAAACTCCACTCCATACATATATATGGGGAGGTACTAGCTCCAACTCGGTTTTACAGTGAAAACTGCAGGAACTTCAAACCGTCACTAGGAAACAGACTGAGAAACCAGAGTAAAAGTTTCTCCTGCATCCCGTTCCATTTGTGCTAGATGAACGAACGTCTCTCCACATGCTCAGTTCTGAGAGATTTGTGTGTGTGAAAGCAATCCTTCACCTAGCTTGTTGGGAACACAAAGTTTCTCTTCAGTTGCAAACTCCACTCCATACATATATATGGGGAGGTACTAGCTCCAACTCGGTTTTACAGTGAAAACTGCAGGAACTTCAACCCGGCACTAGGAAAAAGACTGAGAAACCAGAGCAATAGTTTCTACTGCAACCCGTTCCCTTTGTGCTAGATGAACGAACGTCTCTCCACATGCTCAGTTCTGAGAGATTAGTGTGTGTGAAAGCCGTCCTTCAACTAGCTTGTTGGGAACACAAAGTTTCTCTTCAGTTGCAAACTCCACTCCCTACATATATATGGGGAGGTACTAGCTCCAACTCGGTTTTACAGTGAAAACTGCAGGAACTTCTAACCGGCACTAGGAAACAGACTGAGAAATCAGAGTAAAAATTTCTCCTGCAAACCGTTCCTTTGTGCTAGATGAACGAACGTCTCTCCACATGCTCAGTTCTGAGAGATAAGTGTGTGTGAAAGTCGTCCTTCACCTAGCTTGTTGGGAACACATAGTTTCTCTTCAGTTGCCAACTACACTCCATACATATATATGGGGTGGTACTAGCTCCAACTCGGTTTTACAGTGAAAACTGCAGGAACTTCAAACCGGCACTAGGAAACAGACTCAGAAACCAGAGTAAAAGTTTCTCCTGCAACCCTTTCCCTTTGTCCTAGATGAACGAACGTCTCTCCACATGCTCAGTTCTGAGAGATTAGTGTGTGTGAAAGCCGTCCTTCAACTAGCTTGTTGGGAACACAAAGTTTCTCTTCAGTTGCAAACTCCACTCCCTACATATATATGGGGAGGTACTAGCTCCAACTCGATTTTACAGTGAAAACTGCAGGAACTTCTTACCGGCACTAGGAAACAGTCTGAGAAACCAAAGTAAAACTTTCTCCTGCAACCCGTTCCCTTGGTGCTAGATGAATGAACGTCTCTCCACATGCTCAGTTCTGAGAGATAAGTGTGTGTGAAAGCCTTCCTTCACATAGCTTGTTGGGAACACAAAGTTTCTCTTCAGTTGCCAACTCCACTCCATACATATATAAGGGAGGTACTAGCTCCAACTCGGTTTTACAGTGAAAACTGCAGGAACTTGAAACCGGCACTAGGAAACACACTGAGAAACCAGAGAAAAAGTTTCTCCTGCAACCGGTTCCCTTTGTGCTAGATGAACGAACGTCTCTCCACATGCTCAGTTCTGAGAGATACGTGCGTGTGAACGCCGTCCTTCACCTAGCTTGTTGGGAACACAAAGTTTCTCTTCAGTTGCCAACTCCACTCCATACATATATATGGGGTAGTACTAGCTCCAATTCGATTTTACAGTGAAAAATGCAGGAAATTCAAACAGGCACTAGGAATCAGACTGAGAAACCAGAGTAAAAGTTTCTCCTGCAAACCGTTCCCTTTGTGCTAGATGAATGATCGTCTCTCCAGAGGCTCAGTTCAGAGAGACAAGTGTGTTTGAAAGCCGTCCTTCACTTAGCTTGTTGGGAACACAAAGTTTCTTTTCAGTTGCCAACTCCAATCCTTACATATATATGGGGAGGTAATAGCTCCAACTCTGTTTTACACTGAAATCTGCAGGAACATCAAATCGGCACTAGGAAACAGACTTAGAAACCAGAGTAAAATATTCGCCTGCAACCCATTCCCTTTGTGCTAGATGAACGATCGTCTCTCCACATGCACATTTATGAGAGATAAGTGTGTGTGAAAGCCGTCCTTCACCTAGCTTGTTGGGAACACAAAATTTCTCTACAGTTGCAAACTCCAGTCCATTCATATATATGGGGAGGTACTAGCTCCAACTCGGTTTTACAGTGAAAACTGCAGGAACTTCAAACCGGCACTAGGAAACAGACTGAGAAACCAGAGTAAAAGTTTCTCCTGCAACCCGTTCCCTTTGTGCTAGATGAACGAACGTCTCTCCACATGCTCAGTTCTGAGAGATAAGTGTGTGTGAAAGCCGTCCTTCACCTAGCTTGTTGGGAACACAAAGTTTCTCTTCAGTTGCAAACTCCACTCCATACATATATATGGGGAGGTACTAGCTCCAACTCGTTTTTACAGTGAAAACTGCAGGAACTTCAAACCGGCACTAGGAAACAGACTGAGAATCCAGAGTAAAAGTTTCTCCTGCAAACCGTTCCCTTTGTGCTAGATGAACGAACGTCTCTCCACATGCTCAGTTCTGAGAGATAAGTGTGTGTGAAAGCCATCCTTCACCTAGCTTGTTGGGAACGCAGTTTCTCTTCAGTTGCAAACTCCACTCCATACATATATATGGGGAGGTACTAGCTCCAACTCGGTTTTACAGTGAAAACTGCAGGAACTTCAACCCGGCACTAGGAAAAAGACTGAGAAAGCAGAGCAAAAGTTTCTCCTGCAACCCGTTCCCTTTGTGCTAGATGAACGAACGTCTCTCCACATGCTCAGTTCTGAGAGATAAGTGTGTGTGAAAGCCGTCCTTAACCTAGCTTGTTGGGAACACAAAGTTTCTCTTCAGTTGCAAACTCCAATCCCTAGATATATATGGTGAGGTACTAGCTCCAACTCGATTTTACAGTGAAAACTGCAGGAACTTCAAACCGGCACTAGGAAACAGACTGAGAAACCAAAGTAAAAGTTTCTCCTGCAAACCGTTCCCTTTGTGCTAGATGAACGAACGTCTCTCCACATGCTCAGTTCTGAGAGATAAGTGTGTGTGAAAGCCGTACTTCACCTAGCTTGTTGGGAACACAAAGTTTCTCTTCAGTTGCAAACTCCACTCCATACATATATATGGGGAGGTATTAGCTCCAAATCGGTTTTACAGTGAAAACTGCAGGAACTTCAAACAGGCACTAGGAAACAGACTGAGAAACCAGAGTAAAAGTTTCTCCTGCAACCCGTTCCCTTTGTGCTAGATGAACGAACGTCTCTCCAAATGCTCAGTTCTGAGAGATAAGTGTGTGTGAAAGCCGTCCTTCACCTAGCTTGTTGGGAACACAAAGTTTCTCTTCAGTTGCAAACTCCACTCCATACATATACACGGGGAGGTACTAGCTCCAACTCGGTTTTACAGTGAAAACTGCAGGAACTTCAAACCGGCACTAGGAATCAGACTGAGAATCCAGAGTAAAAGTTTCTCCTGCAACCCGTTCCCTTTGTGCTAGATGAACGAACGTCTCTCCACATGCTCAGTTCTGAGAGATAAGTGTGTGTGAAAGCCGTCCTTCACCTAGCTTGTTGGGAACGCAAAGTTTCTCTTCAGTTGCAAACTCCACTCCTTACATATATATGGGGAGGTACTAGCTTCAACTCGATTTTACAGTGAAAACTGCAGGAATTTCAAACCGGCACTAGGAAACAGACTGAGAAACCAGAGTAAATGTTTCTCCTGCAACCCGTTCCCTTTGTGCTAGATGAAAGAACGTCTCACCACATGCTAAGTTCTTAGAGATAAGTGTGTGTGAAAGCCGTCCTTCACCTAGCTTGTTGGGAACACAAAGTTTCTCTTCAGTTCCCAACTCCACTCCATACATATATATGGGGAGGTACAAGCTCCAACTCCATTTTACAGTGAAAATTGCAGGAAATTCAAACCGGAACTAGGAAACAGACTGAGAAACCAAAGTAAAAGTTTCTCCTGCAAACCGTTCCCTTTGTGCTGGATGAACGAACGTCTCTCCACATGCTCAGTTCTGAGAGGTATGTGTGTGTGAAAGCCGTCTTTCACCTAGCATGTTGGGAACAAAAAGTTTCTCTTCAGTTGCAAACTCCACTCCATACATATATATGGGGATGTACTAGCTCCAACACTGATTTACAGTGAAAACTGCAGGAACTTCAAACCGGCACTAGGAAACAGACTGAGAAACCAGGGTAGAAGTTTCTCCTACAACCCGTTCCCTTTGTGCTAGATGAACGAACGTCTCTCCACATGCTCAGTTCTGAGATATAAGTGTGTGTGAAAGCCGTGCTTCACCTAGCTTGTTGGGAACGCAAAGTTTCTCTTCAGTTGCAAACTCCACTCCTTACATATATATGGGGAGGTACTAGCTCCAACTCGGTTTTACAGTTGAAACTGCAGGAACTTCAAACCGGCACTAGGAAACAGGCTTTGAAACCAGAGTAAAAGTTATCCTGCAACCCGTTCCCTTTGTGCTAGGTGAACGAACGTCTTTCCACATGCTCAGTTCTGAGGGATAAGTGTGTGTGAAAGCCGTCCTTCACCTATCTTGTTGAGAAAACAAAGTTTCTCTTCGGTTGCAAACCCCACTCCATACATATATAAGGGGAGGTACTAGCTCCAACTCGGTTTTACTGTGAAAACTGCAGGAACTTCAAACCGGCACTAGGAAACAGACTGAGAAACCAGAGTAAAAGTTTCTCCTGCATCCCGTTCCCTTTGTGCTAGATGAACGAACGTCTCTCCACATGCTCAGTTCTGAGAGATAAGTGTGTGTGAAAGCCATACTTCACCTAGCTTGCTGGGAACACAAAGTTTCTCTTCAGTTGCCAACTCCACTCGATACATATATATGGGGAGGTACTAGCTCCAACTCGGTTTTACAGTGAAAACTGCAGGAACTTCAACCCGGTACTAGGAAAAATACTGAGAAACCAGAGCAAAAGTTTCTCCTGCAACCCGTTCCCTTTGTGCTAGATGAACGAACGTCTCTCCACATGCTCAGTTCTAAGAGATAAGTGTGTGTGAAAGCCGCCCTTCACCTAACTTGTTGGGAACACAAATTTTCTCTTCAGTTGCAAACTCCATTCCATACATAAACATGGGGAGGTACTAGCTCTAACTCGGTTTTACAGTGAAAATTGCAGGAACTTCAAACAGGCACTAGGAAACAGACTGTGAAACCAGAGTAATAGTTTCTCCTGCAACCCGTTCCCTTTGTGCTAGATGAACGAACGTCTCTCCACATGCTCAGTTCTGAGAGATAAGTGTGTGTGAAAGCCATCCTTCACCAAGCTTGTAGGGAACACAAAGTTTCTCTTCAGATGCAAACTCCACTCCATACCTATATATGGGGAGGTTATAGCTCCTACTCGGTTTTACACTAAAAACTGCAGGAAATTCTAACCGGGACTGGAAAACAGACTGAGAAACCAGAGTAAAAGTTTCTCCTGCAATCCGTTCCCTTTTTGCTAGATGAACGAACGTCTCTCCACATGCTCAGTTCTGAGAGATACGTGTGTGTGAAAGCCGTCCTTCACCTAACTTGTTGGGAACACAAAGTTTCCCTTCAGTTGCCAACTCCACTCCATACATATATATGCGGAGGTACTAGCTCCAACTCGATTTTACAGTGAAAAATGCAGGAAATTCAAACAGGCACTAGGAATCAGACTGAGAAACCAGAGTAAAAGTTTCTCCTGCAACCCGTTCCCTTTGTGCTAGATGAATGAACGTCTCTCCACAGGCTCAGTTCAGAGAGATAAGTGTGTGTGAAAGCCGTCCTTCACCTAGCTTGTTGGGAAAACAAAGTTTCTTTTCAGTTGCCAACTCCAATCCTTACATATATATGGGGAGGTACTAGCTCCAACTCTGTTTTACACTGAAATCTGCAGGAACTTCAAATCGGCACTAGGAAACAGACTGAGAAACCAGAGTAAAATTTCTCCTGCAACCCATTCCCTTTGTGCTAGATGAACGAACGTCTCTCCACATGCTCAGTTCTGAGAGATAAGTGTGTGTGAAAGCCGTCCTTCACCTAGCTTGTTGGGAACACAAAGTTTCTCTTCAGTTGCAAACTCCACTCCATTCATATATATGGGGAGGTACTAGCTCCAACTCGGTTTTACAGTGAAAACTGCAGGAACTTCAAACCAGCACTAGGAAGCAGACTGAGAAACCAGAGTAAAAGTTTCTCCTGCAACCAGTTCCCTTTGTGCTAGATGAACGAACGTCTCTCCACATGCTCAATTCTGAGTGATAAGTGTGTGTGAAAGCCGTCCTTCACCTATCTTGTTGAGAAAACAAAGTTTCTCTTCAGTTGCAAACTCCACTCCATACATATATAAGGGGAGGTACTAGCTCCAACTCGGTTTTACTGTGAAAACTGCAGGAACTTCAAACCGGCACTAGGAAACAGACTGAGAAACCAGAGTAAAAGTTTCTCCTGCATCCCGTTCCCTTTGTGCTAGATGAACGAACGTCTCTCCACATGCTCAGTTCTGAGAGATAAGTGTGTGTGAAAGCCATCCTTCACCTAGCTTGCTGGGAACACAAAGTTTCTCTTCAGTTGCAAACTCCACTCGATACATATATATGGGGAGGTACTAGCTCCAACTCGGTTTTACAGTGAAAACTGCAGGAACTTCAACCCGGTACTAGGAAAAAGACTGAGAAACCAGAGCAAAAGTTTCTCCTGCAACCCGTTCCCTTTGTGCTAGATGAACGAACGTCTCTCCACATGCTCAGTTCTGAGGGATAAGTGTGTGTGAAAGCCGTCCTTCACTTAGCTTGTTGGGAACACAAAGTTTCTCTTAATTTGCCAACTACACTCCATACATATATATGGGGGGGTACTAGCTCCAACTCGATTTTACAGTGAAAACTGCAGGAACTTCAAACCGGCACTAGGAAAAAGACTGAGAAACCAGAGTAAAAGTTTCTCCTGCAACCCGTTCCCTTTGTGCTAGATGAACGAAAGTCTCTCCACATGCTCAGTTCTGAGAGATAAGTGTGTGTGAAAGCCGTCCTTCACCTAGCTTGTTGGGAACACAAAGTTTCTCTTCAGTTGCAAACTCCACTCCATACATATATATGGGGAGGTACTAGCTCCAACTCGGTATTACAGTGAAAACTGCAGGAACTTCAAACTGGCACTAGGAAACACACTGTGAAACCAGAGTAAAAGTTTCTACTGCAACCCGTTCCCTTTGTCCTAGATGAACGAACGTCTCTCCACATGCTCAGTTCTGAGACATATGTGTGTGTGAAAGCCGTCATTCACCTAGCTTGTTGGGAACACAAAGTTTCTCTTCAGTTGCAAACTCCACTCCCTACATATATATGGGGAGGAACTAGCTCCAACTCTATTTTACAGTGAAAACTGCAGGAACTTCAAACCGGCACTAGGAAACAGACTGAGAAACCAGAGTAAAATTTCTCCTGCAACCCATTCCCTTTGTGCTAGATGAACGAAAGTCTCTCCACATGCTCAGTTCTGAGAGATAAGTGTGTGTGAAAGCCGTCCTTCACCTAGCTTGTTGGGAACACAAAGATTCTCTTCAGTTGCAAACTCCAATCCATACATATATATGGGGAAGTACTAGCTCCAACACAGTTTTACAGTGAAAACTGCAGGAACTTCAAAACGGCACTAGGAAACAGACTGAGAAACCAGGGTAGAAGTTTCTCCTGCAACCCGTTCCCTTTGTGCTAGATGAACGAACGTCTCTCCACATGCTAAGTTCTGAGAGATAAGTGTGTGTGAAAGCCGTCCTTCACCTAGCTTGTTGGGAACACAAAATTTCTCTTCAGTTGCAAACTCCACTCCATAAATATATATGGGGAGGTACTAGCTCCAAAATCGGTTTTACAGTTGAAACTGCAGGAACTTCAAACCGGCACTAGGAAACAGGATTTGAACCCAGAGTAAAAGTTTCTCCTGCAACCCGTTCCCTTTGTGCTAGGTGAACGAAAGTCTTTCCACATGCTAAGTTCTGAGGGATAATTGTGTGTGAAAGCCGTACTTCACCTAGCTTGTTGGGAACACAAAGTTTCTCTTCAGTTCCCAACTCCACTCCATATATATATATGGGGAGGTACTAGCTCCAACTCGGTTTTACAGTGAAAACTGCATGAACTTCAAACCGGCACTAGGAAACAGACTGAGAAACCAGAGTAAAAGTTTCTCCTGCAACCCGTTCCCTTTGTGCTAGAAGAACGAACGTCTCTCCACATGCTCAGTTCTGAGAGATAAGTGTGTGTGAAAGCCGTCCTTCACCTAGCTTGTTGGGAACACAAAGTTTCTCTTCAGTTGCAAACTCCATTCCATACATAAACATGGGGAGGTACTAGCTCCAACTCGGTTTTACAGTGAAAACTGCAGGAACTTCAAACAGGCACTAGGAAACAGACTGTGAATCCAGAGTAATAGTTTCTCCTGAAACCCGTTCCCTTTTTGCTAGATGAACGAACGTCTCTCCACATGCTCAGTTCTGAGAGATACGTGTGTGTGAAAGCCGTCCTTCACCTAACTTGTTGGGAACACAACGTTTCCCTTCAGTTGCCAACTCCACTCCATACATATATATGGGGACGTACTAGCTCCAACTCGATTTTGCAGTGAAAAATGCAGGAAATTCAAACAGGCACTAGGAATCAGACTGAGAAACCAGAGTAAAAGTTTCTCCTGCAAACCGTTCCCTTTGTGCTAGATGAACGAAAGTCTCTACACATGCTCAGTTCTGAGAGATAAGTGTGTGTGAAAGCCGTCCTTCACCTAGCTTGTTGGGAACACTAAGTTTCTCTTCAGTTGCAAACTCCACTCCATACATATATATGGGGAGGTACTAGCTCCAACTCGGTTTTACAGTGAAAACTGCAGGAACTTCAAACCGGCACTAGGAAACGGACTGAGAACCAGAGTAAAAGTTTCTCCTGCAACCCGTTCCCTTTGTGCTAGATGAAAGAACGTCTCTCCACATGCTCAGATCTGAGAGATAAGTTTGTGTGAAAGCCGTCCTTCACCTAGCTTGTTGGGAACACAAAGTTTCTCTTCAGTTGCAAACTCCAATGCATACATATACATTGGGGGGTACTAGCTCCAACTCGGTTTTACAGTGAAAACTGCAGGAAATTCAAACAGGCACTAGGAATCAGACTGAGAAACCAGAGTAAAAATTTCTCCTGCAACCCGTTCCCTTTGTGCTAGATGAACGAACGTCTCTCCACATGCTCAGTTCTGAGAGATAAGTGTGTGTGAAAGCCGTCCTACACCTAGCTTGTTGGGAACACAAAGTTTCTCTTCAGTTGCAAACTCCAATCCATACATATATATGGAGAAGTACTAGCTCCATCTCGGTTTTACAGTGAAAACTGCAGGAAATTCAAACAGGCACTAGGAATCAGACTGAGAAACCAGAGTAAAAATTTCTCCTGCAACCCGATCCCTTTGTGCTAGATGAACGAAAGTCTCTCCACAGGTTCAGTTCAGAGAGATAAGTGTGTGTGAAAGCCGTCCTTCACCTAGCTTGTTGGGAACCCAAAGTTTCTCTTCAGTTCCCAACTCCAATCCATACATATATATGGGGAGGTACTAGCTCCAACTCGGTTTTACCGTGAAAATTGCAGGAAATTCAAAACGGCCCTAGGAAACAGACTGAGAAACCAGAGTAAAAGTTTCTCCTGCAACCCGTTCCCTTTGTGCTAGATGAACGAACGTCTCTAAAACATGATCTGTTCTGAGAGATAAGTGTGTGTGAAAGCCGTCCTTCACCTAGCTTGTTGGGAACACAAAGTTTCTCTTCATTTGCAAACTCCAATGCATACATATACATGGGGGGGTACTAGCTCCAACTCGGTTTTACAGTGAAAACTGCAGGAACTTCAAACCGGCACTAGGAATCAGACTGAGAAACCAGAGTAAATGTTTCTCCTGCAACCCGTTCCCTTTGTGCTAGATGAACGAACGTCTCTCAATATGCTCAGTTCTGAGAGATAAGTGTGTGTGAAAGCCGTCCTTCACCTAGCTTGTTGGGAACACAAAGTTTCTCTTCAGTTGCAAACTACACTCCATACATATATATGGGGAGGTACTAGCTCCAACTCGGTTTTACAGTGAAAACTGCAGGAACTTCCAACCGGCACTAGGAAACACACTGAGAAACCAGAGTAAAAGTTTCCCCTGCAACCCGTTCCCTTTGTGCTAGATGAACGAACGTCTCTCCACATGCTCAGTTCTGAGAAATAAGTCTGTGTGAAAGCCGTCCTTCACCTAGCTTGTTGGGAACACAAAGTTTCTCTTCAGTTGCAAACTCCACTCCATACATATATATGGGGAGGTACTAGCTCCAACTCGGTTTTACAGTGAAAACTGCAGGAACTTCAAACCGGCACTAGGAAACAGACTGAGACCCAGAGTAAAAGTTTCTCCTGCAAACCGTTCCCTTTGTGCTAGATGAAAGAACGTCTCTAAAACATGCTCTGTTCTGAGAGATAAGTGTGTGTGAAAGCCGTCCTTCACCTAGCTTGTTGGGAACACAAAGTTTCTCTTCAGTTGCAAACTCCAATGCATACATATACATGGGGGGGTACTAGCTCCAACTCGGTTTTACAGTGAAAACTGCAGGAAATTCAAACAGGCACTAGGAATCAGACTGAGAAACCAGAGTAAAAATTTCTCCTGCAACCCGTTCCCTTTGTGCTAGATGAACGGTGGTCTCTCCACAGGTTCAGTTCAGAGAGATAAGTGTGTCTGAAAGTCGTCCTTCACCTAGCTTGTTGGGAACCCAAAGTTTCTCTTCAGTTCCCAACTCCACTCCATACATATATGTGGGGAGGTACTAGCTCCAACTCGGTTTTACCGTGAAAATTGCAGGAAATTCAAAACGGCCCTAGGAAACAGACTGAGAAACCAGAGTAAAAGTTTCTCCTGCAACCCGTTCCCTTTGTGCTAGATGAACGAACGTCTCTAAAACATGCTCTGTTCTGAGAGATAATTGTGTGTGAAAGCCGTACTTCACCTAGCTTGTTGGGAACACAAAGTTTCTCTTCAGTTGCAAACTCCAATGCATACATATACATGGGGGGGTACTAGCTCCAACTCGGTTTTACAGTGAAAACTGCAGGAACTTCAAACCGGCACTAGGAATCAGACTGAGAAACCAGAGTAAATGTTTCTCCTGCAACCCGTTCCCTTTGTGCTAGATGAACGAACGTCTCTCCACATGCTCAGATCTGAGATATAAGTGTGTGTGAAAGCCGTCCTTCACCTAGCTTGTTGGGAACACAAAGTTTCTCTTCAGTTGCAAACTCCACTCCATACATATATATGGAGAAGTACTAGCTCCAACTCGGTTTTACAGTGAAAACTGCATGAACTTCAAACCGGCACTAGGAAACAGACTGAGAAACCAGAGTAAAAGTTTCTCCTGCAACCCGTTCCATTTGTGCTAGAAGAACGAACGTCTCTCCACATGCTCAGTTCTGAGAGATAAGTGTGTGTGAAAGCCGTCCTTCACCTAGCTTGTTGGGAACACAAAGTTTCTCTTCAGTTGCAAACTCCAATGCATACATATACATGGGGGGGTACTAGCTCCAACTCGGTTTTACAGTGAAAACTGCAGGAAATTCAAACAGGCACTAGGAATCAGACTGAGAAACCAGAGTAAAAATTTCTCCTGCAACCCGTTCCCTTTGTGCTAGATGAACGAACGTCTCTCCACATGCTCAGTTCTGAGAGATAAGTGTGTGTGAAAGCCGTCCTTCACCTAGCTTGTTGGGAACACAAAGTTTCTCTTCAGTTGCAAACTCCAATCCATACATATATATGGAGAAGTACTAGCTCCATCTCGGTTTTACAGTGAAAACTGCAGGAAATTCAAACAGGCACTAGGAATCAGACTGAGAAACCAGAGTAAAAATTTCTCCTGCAACCCGATCCCTTTGTGCTAGATGAACGAAGGTCTCTCCACAGGTTCAGTTCAGAGAGATAAGTGTGTGTGAAAGCCGTCCTTCACCTAGCTTGTTGGGAACCCAAAGTTTCTCTTCAGTTCCCAACTCCAATCCATACATATATATGGGGAGGTACTAGCTCCAACTCGGTTTTACCGTGAAAATTGCAGGAAATTCAAAACGGCCCTAGGAAACAGACTGAGAAACCAGAGTAAAAGTTTCTCCTGCAACCCGTTCCCTTTGTGCTAGATGAACGAACGTCTCTAAAACATGATCTGTTCTGAGAGATAAGTGTGTGTGAAAGCCGTCCTTCACCTAGCTTGTTGGGAACACAAAGTTTCTCTTCATTTGCAAACTCCAATGCATACATATACATGGGGGGGTACTAGCTCCAACTCGGTTTTACAGTGAAAACTGCAGGAACATCAAACCGGCACTAGGAATCAGACTGAGAAACCAGAGTAAATGTTTCTCCTGCAACCCGTTCCCTTTGTGCTAGATGAACGAACGTCTCTCCACATGCTCAGTTCTGAGAGATAAGTGTGTGTGAAAGCCGTCCTTCAGCTAGCTTGTTGGGAACACAAAGTTTCTCTTCAGTTGCCAACTACACTCCATACATATATATGGGGAGGTACTAGCTCCAACTCGGTTTTACAGTGAAAACTGCAGGAACTTCCAACCGGCACTAGGAAACACACTGAGAAACCAGAGTAAAAGTTTCCCCTGCAACCCGTTCCCTTTGTGCTAGATGAACGAACGTCTCTCCACATGCTCAGTTCTGAGAAATAAGTGTGTGTGAAAGCCGTCCTTCACCTAGCTTGTTGGGAACACAAAGTTTCTCTTCAGTTGCAAACTCCACTCCATACATATATATGGGGAGGTACTAGCTCCAACTCGGTTTTACAGTGAAAACTGCAGGAACTTCAAACCGGCACTAGGAAACAGACTGAGACCCAGAGTAAAAGTTTCTCCTGCAAACCGTTCCCTTTGTGCTAGATGAAAGAACGTCTCTAAAACATGCTCTGTTCTGAGAGATAAGTGTGTGTGAAAGCCGTCCTTCACCTAGCTTGTTGGGAACACAAAGTTTTTCTTCAGTTGCAAACTCCAATGCATACATATACATGGGGGGGTACTAGCTCCAACTCGGTTTTACAGTGAAAACTGCAGGAAATTCAAACAGGCACTAGGAATCAGACTGAGAAACCAGAGTAAAAATTTCTCCTGCAACCCGTTCCCTTTGTGCTAGATGAACGGTGGTCTCTCCACAGGTTCAGTTCAGAGAGATAATTGTGTCTGAAAGTCGTCCTTCACCTAGCTTGTTGGGAACCCAAAGTTTCTCTTCAGTTCCCAACTCCACTCCATACATATATATGGGGAGGTACTAGCTCCAACTCGGTTTTACCGTGAAAATTGCAGGAAATTCAAAACGGCCCTAGGAAACAGACTGAGAAACCAGAGTAAAAGTTTCTCCTGCAACCCGTTCCCTTTGTGCTAGATGAACGAACGTCTCTAAAACATGCTCTGTTCTGAGAGATAATTGTGTGTGAAAGCCGTACTTCACCTAGCTTGTTGGGAACACAAAGTTTCTCTTCAGTTGCAAACTCCAATGCATACATATACATGGGGGGGTACTAGCTCCAACTCGGTTTTACAGTGAAAACTGCAGGAACTTCCAACCGGCACTAGGAATCAGACTGAGAAACCAGAGTAAATGTTTCTCCTGCAACCCGTTCCCTTTGTGCTAGATGAACGAACGTCTCTCCACATGCTCAGTTCTGAGAGATAAGTGTGTGTGAAAGCCGTCCTTCACCTAGCTTGTTGGGAACACAAAGTTTCTCTTCAGTTGCAAACTCCATTCCATACATAAACATGGGGAGGTACTAGCTCCAACTCGGTTTTACAGTGAAAACTGCAGGAACTTCAAACAGGCACTAGGAAACAGACTGTGAATCCAGAGTAATAGTTTCTCCTGCAACCCGTTCCCTTTTTGCTAGATGAACGAACGTCTCTCCACATGCTCAGTTCTGAGAGATAAATGTGTGTGAAAGCCATCCTTCACCAAGCTTGTAGGGAACACAAAGTTTCTCTTCAGTTGCAAACTCCACTCCATACCTATATATGGGGAGGTTATAGCTCCTACTCGGTTTTACACTGAAAACGGCAGGAAATTCAAACCGGGACTAGGAAACAGACTGAGAAACCAGAGTAAAAGTTTCTCCTGCAATCCGTTCCCTTTGTGCTAGATGAACGAACGTCTCTCCACATGCTCAGTTCTGAGAGATACGTGTGTGTGAAAGCCGTCCTTCACCTAACTTGTTGGGAACACAACGTTTCCCTTCAGTTGCCAACTCCACTCCATACATATATATGGGGACGTACTAGCTCCAACTCGATTTTACAGTGAAAAATGCAGGAAATTCAAACAGGCACTAGGAATCAGACTGAGAAACCAGAGTAAAAATTTCTCCTGCAACCCGTTCCCTTTGTGCTAGATGAACGGTGGTCTCTCCACAGGTTCAGTTCAGAGAGATAAGTGTGTCTGAAAGTCGTCCTTCACCTAGCTTGTTGGGAACCCAAAGTTTCTCTTCAGTTCCCAACTCCACTCCATACATATATATGGGGAGGTACTAGCTCCAACTCGGTTTTACCGTGAAAATTGCAGGAAATTCAAAACGGCCCTAGGAAACAGACTGAGAAACCAGAGTAAAAGTTTCTCCTGCAACCCGTTCCCTTTGTGCTAGATGAACGAACGTCTCTAAAACATGCTCTGTTCTGAGAGATAATTGTGTGTGAAAGCCGTACTTCACCTAGCTTGTTGGGAACACAAAGTTTCTCTTCAGTTGCAAACTCCAATGCATACATATACATGGGGGGGTACTAGCTCCAACTCGGTTTTACAGTGAAAACTGCAGGAACTTCCAACCGGCACTAGGAATCAGACTGAGAAACCAGAGTAAATGTTTCTCCTGCAACCCGTTCCCTTTGTGCTAGATGAACGAACGTCTCTCCACATGCTCAGTTCTGAGAGATAAGTGTGTGTGAAAGCCGTCCTTCACCTAGCTTGTTGGGAACACAAAGTTTCTCTTCAGTTGCAAACTCCATTCCATACATAAACATGGGGAGGTACTAGCTCCAACTCGGTTTTACAGTGAAAACTGCAGGAACTTCAAACAGGCACTAGGAAACAGACTGTGAATCCAGAGTAATAGTTTCTCCTGCAACCCGTTCCCTTTTTGCTAGATGAACGAACGTCTCTCCACATGCTCAGTTCTGAGAGATAAATGTGTGTGAAAGCCATCCTTCACCAAGCTTGTAGGGAACACAAAGTTTCTCTTCAGTTGCAAACTCCACTCCATACCTATATATGGGGAGGTTATAGCTCCTACTCGGTTTTACACTGAAAACGGCAGGAAATTCAAACCGGGACTAGGAAACAGACTGAGAAACCAGAGTAAAAGTTTCTCCTGCAATCCGTTCCCTTTGTGCTAGATGAACGAACGTCTCTCCACATGCTCAGTTCTGAGAGATACGTGTGTGTGAAAGCCGTCCTTCACCTAACTTGTTGGGAACACAACGTTTCCCTTCAGTTGCCAACTCCACTCCATACATATATATGGGGACGTACTAGCTCCAACTCGATTTTACAGTGAAAAATGCAGGAAATTCAAACAGGCACTAGGAATCAGACTGAGAAACCAGAGTAAAAGTTTCTCCTGCAACCCGTTCCCTTTGTGCTAGATGAACGAAAGTCTCTCCACAGGCTCAGTTCAGAGAGATAAGTGTGTGTGAAAGCCGTCCTTCACCTAGCTTGTTGGGAACACAAAGTTTCTCTTCAGTTGCAAACTCCAATGCATACATATACATGGGGGGGTACTAGCTCCAACTCGGTTTTACAGTGAAAACTGCAGGAACTTCAAACCGGCACTAGGAATCAGACTGAGAAACCAGAGCAAATGTTTCTCCTGCAACCCGTTCCCTTTGTGCTAGATGAACGAACGTCTCTCCACATGCTCAGTTCTGAGAGATAAGTGTGTGTGAAAGCCGTCCTTCACCTAGCTTGTTGGGAACACAAAGTTTCTCTTCAGTTGCAAACTCCACTCCATACATATATATGGAGAAGTACTAGCTCCAACTCGGTTTTACAGTGAAAACTGCATGAACTTCAAACCGGCACTAGGAAACAGACTGAGAAACCAGAGTAAAAGTTTCTCCTGCAACCCGTTCCCTTTGTGCTAGAAGAACGAACGTCTCTCCACATGCTAAGTTTTGAGAGATAAGTGTGTGTGAAAGCCGTCCTTCACCTAGCTTGTTGGGAACACAAAATTTCTCTTCAGTTGCAAACTCCACTCCATAAATATATATGGGGAGGTACTAGCTCCAACTCGGTTTTACAGTTGAAACTGCAGGAACTTCAAACCGGCACTAGGAAACAGACTGAGAAACCAGAGTAAAAGTTTCTCCTGCAACCCGTTCACTTTGTGCTAGGTGAACGAACGACTTTCCACATGCTCAGTTCTGAGGGATAAGTGTGTGTGAAAGCCGTCCTTCACCTAGCTTTTTGGGAACACAAAGTTACTCTTCAGTTGCCAACTCCACTCCATACATATATATGGGGAGGTACTAGCTCCAACTCGATTTTACAGTGAAAAATGCAGGAAATTCAAACAGGCAATAGGAATCAGACTGAGAAACCAGAGTAAAAGTTTCTCCTGCAACCCGTTCCCTTTGTGCTAGATGAACGAACGTCTCTCTACAGGCTCAGTTCAGAGAGATAAGTGTGCGTGAAAGCCGTTCTTCACCTAGCATGTAGGGAACACAAAGTTTCTTTTCAGTTGCCAACTCCAATCCTTACATATATATGGGGAGGTACTAGCTCTAACTCTGTTTTACACTGAAATCTGCAGGAACTTCAAATCGGCACTAGGAAACAGACTTAGAAACCAGAGTAAAAGTTTCTCCTGCAACCCATTCCCTTTGTGCTAGATGAACGAACGTCTCTCCACATGCTCAGTTCTGAGTGATAAGTGTGTGTGGAAGCCGTCCTTCACTTAGCTTGTTGGGAACAGAAAATTTCTCTTCAGTTGCAAACTCCACTCCATTCATATATATGGGGAGGTACTAGCTCCAACTCGGTTTTACAGTGAAAACTGCAGGAACTTCAAACCGGCACTAGGAAACAGACTGAGAAACCAGAGTAAAAGTTTCTCCTGCAACCCGTTCCCTTTGTGCTAGATGAACGAACGTCTCTCCACATGCTCAATTCTGAGTGATAAGTGTGTGTGAAAGCCGTCCTTCACCTAGCTTGTTGGGAACACAAAGTTTCTCTTCAGTTGCAATCTCCACTCCATACATATATATGGGGAGGTACTAGCTCCAACTCGGTTTTACAGTGAAAACTGCAGGAACTTCTAACCGGCACTAGGAAACAGACTGAGAAACCAGAGTAAAAGTTTCTCCTACAACCCGTTCCCTTTGTGCTAGATGAACGAACGTCTCTCCAAATGCTCAGTTCTGAGAGATAAGTGTGTGTGCAAGCCATTCTTCACCTAGCTTGTTGGGAACACAAAGTTTCTCTTCAGTTGCAAACTCCACTCCATACATAAATATGGGGTGGTACTAGCTCCAACTCGGTTTTACAGTGAAAACTGCAGGAACTTCAACCCGGCACTAGGAAAAAGACTGAGAAACCAGAGCAAAAGTTTCTCCTGCAACCCGTTCCCTTTGTGCTAGATGAACGAACGTCTCTAAAACATGCTCTGTTCTGAGAGATAATTGTGTGTGAAAGCCGTACTTCACCTAGCTTGTTGGGAACACAAAGTTTCTCTTCAGTTGCAAACTCCAATGCATACATATACATGGGGGGGTACTAGCTCCAACTCGGTTTTACAGTGAAAACTGCAGGAACTTCCAACCGGCACTAGGAATCAGACTGAGAAACCAGAGTAAATGTTTCTCCTGCAACCCGTTCCCTTTGTGCTAGATGAACGAACGTCTCTCCACATGCTCAGTTCTGAGAGATAAGTGTGTGTGAAAGCCGTCCTTCACCTAGCTTGTTGGGAACACAAAGTTTCTCTTCAGTTGCAAACTCCATTCCATACATAAACATGGGGAGGTACTAGCTCCAACTCGGTTTTACAGTGAAAACTGCAGGAACTTCAAACAGGCACTAGGAAACAGACTGTGAATCCAGAGTAATAGTTTCTCCTGCAACCCGTTCCCTTTTTGCTAGATGAACGAACGTCTCTCCACATGCTCAGTTCTGAGAGATAAATGTGTGTGAAAGCCATCCTTCACCAAGCTTGTAGGGAACACAAAGTTTCTCTTCAGTTGCAAACTCCACTCCATACCTATATATGGGGAGGTTATAGCTCCTACTCGGTTTTACACTGAAAACGGCAGGAAATTCAAACCGGGACTAGGAAACAGACTGAGAAACCAGAGTAAAAGTTTCTCCTGCAATCCGTTCCCTTTGTGCTAGATGAACGAACGTCTCTCCACATGCTCAGTTCTGAGAGATACGTGTGTGTGAAAGCCGTCCTTCACCTAACTTGTTGGGAACACAACGTTTCCCTTCAGTTGCCAACTCCACTCCATACATATATATGGGGACGTACTAGCTCCAACTCGATTTTACAGTGAAAAATGCAGGAAATTCAAACAGGCACTAGGAATCAGACTGAGAAACCAGAGTAAAAGTTTCTCCTGCAACCCGTTCCCTTTGTGCTAGATGAACGAAAGTCTCTCCACAGGCTCAGTTCAGAGAGATAAGTGTGTGTGAAAGCCGTCCTTCACCTAGCTTGTTGGGAACACAAAGTTTCTCTTCAGTTGCAAACTCCAATGCATACATATACATGGGGGGGTACTAGCTCCAACTCGGTTTTACAGTGAAAACTGCAGGAACTTCAAACCGGCACTAGGAATCAGACTGAGAAACCAGAGCAAATGTTTCTCCTGCAACCCGTTCCCTTTGTGCTAGATGAACGAACGTCTCTCCACATGCTCAGTTCTGAGAGATAAGTGTGTGTGAAAGCCGTCCTTCACCTAGCTTGTTGGGAACACAAAGTTTCTCTTCAGTTGCAAACTCCACTCCATACATATATATGGAGAAGTACTAGCTCCAACTCGGTTTTACAGTGAAAACTGCATGAACTTCAAACCGGCACTAGGAAACAGACTGAGAAACCAGAGTAAAAGTTTCTCCTGCAACCCGTTCCCTTTGTGCTAGAAGAACGAACGTCTCTCCACATGCTAAGTTTTGAGAGATAAGTGTGTGTGAAAGCCGTCCTTCACCTAGCTTGTTGGGAACACAAAATTTCTCTTCAGTTGCAAACTCCACTCCATAAATATATATGGGGAGGTACTAGCTCCAACTCGGTTTTACAGTTGAAACTGCAGGAACTTCAAACCGGCACTAGGAAACAGACTGAGAAACCAGAGTAAAAGTTTCTCCTGCAACCCGTTCACTTTGTGCTAGGTGAACGAACGACTTTCCACATGCTCAGTTCTGAGGGATAAGTGTGTGTGAAAGCCGTCCTTCACCTAGCTTTTTGGGAACACAAAGTTACTCTTCAGTTGCCAACTCCACTCCATACATATATATGGGGAGGTACTAGCTCCAACTCGATTTTACAGTGAAAAATGCAGGAAATTCAAACAGGCAATAGGAATCAGACTGAGAAACCAGAGTAAAAGTTTCTCCTGCAACCCGTTCCCTTTGTGCTAGATGAACGAACGTCTCTCTACAGGCTCAGTTCAGAGAGATAAGTGTGCGTGAAAGCCGTTCTTCACCTAGCATGTAGGGAACACAAAGTTTCTTTTCAGTTGCCAACTCCAATCCTTACATATATATGGGGAGGTACTAGCTCTAACTCTGTTTTACACTGAAATCTGCAGGAACTTCAAATCGGCACTAGGAAACAGACTTAGAAACCAGAGTAAAAGTTTCTCCTGCAACCCATTCCCTTTGTGCTAGATGAACGAACGTCTCTCCACATGCTCAGTTCTGAGTGATAAGTGTGTGTGGAAGCCGTCCTTCACTTAGCTTGTTGGGAACAGAAAATTTCTCTTCAGTTGCAAACTCCACTCCATTCATATATATGGGGAGGTACTAGCTCCAACTCGGTTTTACAGTGAAAACTGCAGGAACTTCAAACCGGCACTAGGAAACAGACTGAGAAACCAGAGTAAAAGTTTCTCCTGCAACCCGTTCCCTTTGTGCTAGATGAACGAACGTCTCTCCACATGCTCAATTCTGAGTGATAAGTGTGTGTGAAAGCCGTCCTTCACCTAGCTTGTTGGGAACACAAAGTTTCTCTTCAGTTGCAATCTCCACTCCATACATATATATGGGGAGGTACTAGCTCCATCTCGGTTTTACAGTGAAAACTGCAGGAACTTCTAACCGGCACTAGGAAACAGACTGAGAAACCAGAGTAAAAGTTTCTCCTACAACCCGTTCCCTTTGTGCTAGATGAACGAACGTCTCTCCAAATGCTCAGTTCTGAGAGATAAGTGTGTGTGCAAGCCATTCTTCACCTAGCTTGTTGGGAACACAAAGTTTCTCTTCAGTTGCAAACTCCACTCCATACATAAATATGGGGTGGTACTAGCTCCAACTCGGTTTTACAGTGAAAACTGCAGGAACTTCAACCCGGCACTAGGAAAAAGACTGAGAAACCAGAGCAAAAGTTTCTCCTGCAACCCGTTCCCTTTGTGCTAGATGAACGAACGTCTCTCCACATGCTCAGTTCTGAGAGATAAGTGTGTGTGAAAGCCGTCCTTCAACTATCTTGTTGGGAACACAAAGTTTTTCTTCAGTTGCCAACTACACTCCATACATATATATGGGGAAGTACTAGCTCCAACACTGTTTTACAGTGAAAACTGCAGGAACTTCAAACCGGCACTAGGAAACAGACTGAGAAACCAGGGTAGAAGTTTCTCCTGCAACCCGTTCCCTTTGTGCTAGATGAACGAACGTCTCTCCACATGCTAAGTTCTGAGAGATAAGTGTGTGTGAAAGCCGTCCTTCACCTAGATTGTTGGGAACACAAAATTTCTCTTCAGTTGCAAACTCCACTCCATAAATATATATGGGGAAGTACAATCTCCAACTCGGTTTTACAGTTGAAACTGCAGGAACTTCAAACCGGCACTAGGAAACAGGCTTTGAAACCAGAGTAAAAGTTTCTCCTGCAACCCGTTCCTTTTGTGCTAGGTGAACGAACGTCTTTCCACATGCTCAGTTCTGAGGGATAATTGAGAGTGAAAGCCGTACTTCACCTAGCTTGTTGGGAACACAAAGTTTCTCTTCAGTTCCCAACTCCACTCCATACATATATATGGGGAGGTACTAGCTCCAACTCGGTTTTACAGTGAAAACTTCATGAACTTCAAACCGGCACTAGGAAACAGACTGAGAAACCACAGTAAATGTTTCTCCTGCAACCCGTTCCCTTTGTGCTAGAAGAACGAACGTCTCTCCACATGCTCAGTTCTGAGAGATAAGTGTGTGTGAAAGCCGTCCTTCACCTAGCTTGTTGGGAACACAAAGTTTCTCTTCAGTTGCAAACTCCACTCCATACATAAACATGGGGAGGTACTAGCTCCAACTCGGTTTAACAGTGAAAACTGCAGGAACTTCAAACCGGCACTAGGTAACAGACTGTGAAACCAGAGTAAAAGTTTCTACTGCAACCCGTTCCCTTTGTCCTAGATGAACGAACGTCTCTCCACATGCTCTGTTCTGAGATATATGTGTGTGTGAAAGCCGTCATTCACCTAGCTTGTTGGGAACACAAAGTTTCTCTTCAGTTGCAAACTCCACTCCCTACATATATATGGTGAAGAACTAGCTCCAACTCTATTTTACAGTGAAAACTGCAGAAACTTCAAACCGGCACTAGGAAACAGACTGAGAAACCAGAGTAAAATTTCTCCTGCAACCCATTCCCTTTGTGCTAGATGAACGAAAGTCTCTCCACATGCTCAGTTCTGAGAGATAAGTGTGTGTGAAAGCCGTACTTCACCTAGCTTGTTGGGAACACAAAGATTCTCTTCAGTTGCAAACTCCAATCCATACATATATATGGGGAAGTACTAGCTCCAACACTGTTTTACAGTGAAAACTGCAGGAACTTCAAAACGGCACTAGGAAACAGACTGAGAAACCAGGGTAGAAGTTTCTCCTGCAACCCGTTCCCTTTGTGCTAGATGAACGAACGTCTCTCCACATGCTAATTTCTGAGAGATAAGTGTGTGTGAAAGCCGTCCTTCACCTAGCTTGTTGGGAACACAAAGTTTCTCTTAAGTTGCAAACTCCACTCCATAAATATATATGGGGAGGTACTAGCTCCAACTCGGTTTTACAGTTGAAACTGCAGGAACTTCAAACCGGCACTAGGAAACAGGATTTGAACCCAGAGTAAAAGTTTCTCCTGCAACCCGTTCCCTTTGTGCTAGGTGAACGAACGTCTTTCCACATGCTAAGTTCTGAGGGATAAGTGTGTGTGAAAGCCGTACTTCACCTAGCTTGTTGGGAACACAAAGTTTCTCTTCAG
Source organism: Camelus bactrianus (assembly GCF_048773025.1). Classification (NCBI taxonomy): domain Eukaryota; kingdom Metazoa; phylum Chordata; class Mammalia; order Artiodactyla; family Camelidae; genus Camelus; species Camelus bactrianus. The sequence goes on from NC_133566.1 coordinate 5,932,423, forward strand.
TTCCCAACTCCACTCCATATATATATATGGGGAGGTACTAGCTCCAACTCGGTTTTACAGTGAAAACTGCATGAACTTCAAACCGGCACTAGGAAACAGACTGAGAAACCAGAGTAAAAGTTTCTCCTGCAACCCGTTCCCTTTGTGCTAGAAGAACGAACGTCTCTACACATGCTCAGTTCTGAGAGATAAGTGTGTGTGAAAGCCGTCCTTCACCTAGCTTGTTGGGAACACAAAGTTTCTCTTCAGTTGCAAACTCCATTCCATACATAAACATGGGGAGGTACTAGCTCCAACTTGGTTTTACAGTGAAAACTGCAGGAACTTCAAACCGGCACTAGGAAACAGACTGTGAATCCAGAGTAATAGTTTCTCCTGCAACCCGTTCCCTTTTTGCTAGATGAACGAACGTCTCTCCACATGCTCTGTTCTGAGAGATAAGTGTGTGTGAAAGCCATCCTTCACCAAGCTTGTTGGGAACACAAAGTTTCTCTTCAGTTGCAAACTCCACTCCATACCTATATATGGGGAGGTTATAGCTCCTACTCGGTTTTACACTGAAAACGGCAGGAAATTCAAACCGGGACTAGGAAACAGACTGAGAAACCAGAGTAAAAGTTTCTCCTGCAATCCGTTCCCTTTGTGCTAGATGAACGAACGTCTCTCCACATGCTCAGTTCTGAGAGATACGTGTGTGTGAAAGCCGTCCTTCACCTAACTTGTTGGGAACACAACGTTTCCCTTCAGTTGCCAACTCCACTCCATACATATATATGGGGACGTACTAGCTCCAACTCGATTTTACAGTGAAAAATGCAGGAAATTCAAACAGGCACTAGGAATCAGACTGAGAAACCAGAGTAAAAGTTTCTCCTGCAAACCGTTCCCTTTGTGCTAGATGAACGAAAGTCTCTCCACAGGCTCAGTTCAGAGAGATAAGTGTGTGTGAAAGCCGTCCTTCACCTAGCTTGTTGGGAACACAAAGTTCCTTTTCAGTTGCCAACCCCAATCCTTACATATATATGGGGAGGTACTAGCTCCAACTCTGTTTTACACTGAAATCTGCAGGAACTTCAAATCGGCACTAGGAAACAGACTGAGAAACCAGAGTAAAATTTCTCCTGCAACCCATTCCCTTTGTGCTAGATGAACGAACGTCTCTCCACATGCTCAGATCTGAGATAAAAGTGTGTGTGAAAGCCGTCCTTCACCTAGCTTGTTTGGAACACAAAGTTTCTCTTCAGTTGCAAACTCCACTCCATTCATATATATGGGGAGGTACTAGCTCCAACTCGGTTTTACAGTGAAAACTGCAGGAACTTCAAACCGGCACTAGGAAACTGACTGAGAAACCAGAGTAAAAGTTTCTCCTGCAACCAGTTCCCTTTGTGCTAGATGAACGAACGTCTCTCCACATGCTCAAATCTGAGTGATAAGTGTGTGTGAAAGCCGTCCTTCAACTAGCTTGTTGAGAACACAAAGTTTCTCTTCAGTTGCAAACTCCACTCCATACATATATAAGGGGAGGTACTAGCTCCAACTCGGTTTTACAGTGAAAACTGCAGGAACTTCAAACCGGCACTAGGAAACAGACTGAGAAACCAGAGTAAAAGTTTCTCCTGCATCCCGTTCCCTTTGTGCTAGATGAACGAACGTCTCTCCACATGCTCAGTTCTGAGAGATAAGTGTGTGTGAAAGCCATCCTTCACCTAGCTTGTTGGGAACACAAAGTTTCTCTTTAGTTGCAAACTCCACTCGATACATATATATGGGGAGGTACTAGCTCCAACTCGGTTTTACAATGAAAACTGCAGGAACTTCAAACCGGCACTAGGAAAAAGACTGAGAAACCAGAGTAAAAGTTTTTCCTGCAACCCGTTCCCTTTGTGCTAGATGAACGAAAGTCTCTCCACATGCTCAGTTCTGAGAGATAAGTGTGTGTGAAAGCCGTCCTTCACCTAGCTTGTTGGGAACACAAAGTTTCTCTTCAGTTGCAAACTCCACTCCATACATATATATGGGGAGGTACTAGCTCCAACTCGGTTTTACAGTGAAAACTGCAGGAACTTCATACCGGCACTAGGAAACGGACTGAGAACCAGAGTAAAAGTTTCTCCTGCAACCAGTTCCCTTTGTGCTAGATGAAAGAACGTCTCTCCACATGCTCAGATCTGAGAGATAAGTGTGTGTGAAAGCCGTCCTTCACCTAGCTTGTTGGGAACACAAAGTTTCTCTTCAGTTGCAAACTCCACTCCATACACATATAAGGGGAGGTACTAGCTCCAACTCGATATTACAGTGAAAACTGCAGGAAATTCAAACCGGCACTAGGAAACAGACTGAGAAACCAGAGTAAATGTTTCTCCTGCAACCCGTTCCCTTTGTGCTATATGAACGAACGTCTCTCCACATGCTCAGTTCTGACAGATAAGTGTGTGTGAAAGCCGTCCTTCACCTACCTTGTTGGGAACACAAAGTTTCTCTTCAGTTGCAAACTCCACTCCATACATATATATGGGGAGGTACTAGCTCCAAATCGGTTTTACAGTGAAAACTGCAGGAACTTCAACCCGGTACTAGGAAAAAGACTGAGAAACCAGAGCAAAAGTTTCTCCTGCAACCCGTTCCCTTTGTGCTAGATGAAGGAACGTCTCTCCATATGCTCAGTTCTGAGAGATAAGTGTGTGTGAAAGCCGTCCTTCACCTAGCTTGTTGGGAACACAAAGTTTCTCTTCATTTGCCAACTACACTCCATACATATATATGGGGGGGTACTAGCTCCAACTCGATTTTACAGTGAAAACTACAGGAACTTCAAACCGGCACTAGGAAAAAGACTGAGAAACCAGAGTAAAAGTTTCTCCTGCAAACCGTTCCCTTTGTGCTAGATGAACGAAAGTCTCTACACATGCTCAGTTCTGAGAGATAAGTGTGTGTGAAAGCCGTCCTTCACATAGCTTGTTGGGAACACAAAGTTTCTCTTCAATTGCAAACTCCACTCCATACATATATATGGGGAGGTACTAGCTCCAACTCGGTTTTACAGTGAAAACTGCAGGAACTTCAAACCGGCACTAGGAAACGGACTGAGAACCAGAGTAAAAGATTCTCCTGCAACCCGTTCCCTTTCTGCTAGATGAAATAACGTCTCTCCACATGCTCAGATCTGAGAGATAAGTGTGTGTGAAAGCCGTCCTTCACCTAGCTTGTTGGGAACACAAAGTTTCTCTTCAGTTGCAAACCCCACTCCATACACATATAAGGAGAGGTACTAGCTCCAACTCGATTTTACAGTGAAAACTGCAGGAAATTCAAACCGGCACTAGGAAACAGACTGAGAAACCAGAGTAAATGTTCCTCCTGCAACCCGTTCCCTTTGTGCTAGATGAACGAACGTCTCTCCACATGCTCAGTTCTGAGAGATAAGTGTGTGTGAAAGCCGTCCTTCACCTAGCTTGTAGGGAACACAAAGTTTCTCTTCAGTTGCAAACTCCAATCCATACATATATATGGAGAAGTACTAGCTCCAACTCGGTTTTACAGTGAAAACTGCAGGAAATTCAAACAGGCACTAAGAATCAGACTGAGAAACCAGAGTAAAAATTTCTCCTGCAACCCGTTCCCTTTGTGCTAGATGAACGAAGGTCTCTCCACAGGTTCAGTTCAGAGAGATAAGTGTGTGTGAAAGCCGTCCTTCACCTAGCTTGTTGGGAACCCAAAGTTTCTCTTCAATTCCCAACTCCACTCCATACATATATATGGGGAGGTACTAGCTCCAACTCGGTTTTACCGTGAAAATTGCAGGAAATTCAAAACGGCCCTAGGAAACAGACTGAGAAACCAGAGTAAAAGTTTCCCTGCAACCCGTTCCCTTTGTGCTAGATGAACGAACGTCTCTAAAACATGCTCTGTTCTGAGAGATAAGTGTGTGGGAAAGCCGTCCTTCACCTAGCTTGTTGGGAACACAAAGTTTCTCTTCATTTGCAAACTCCAAGGCATACATATACATGGGGGGGTACTAGCTCCAACTCGGTTTTACAGTGAAAACTGCAGGTACTTCAAACCGGCACTAGGAAACACAATGAGAAACCAGATTAAAAGTTTCCCCTGCAACCCGTTCCCTTTGTGCTAGATGAACGAACGTCTCTCCACATGCTCAGTTCTGAGAAATAAGTGTGTGTGAAAGCCGTCCTTCACCTAGCTTGTTGGGAACACAAAGTTTCTCTTCAGTTGCAAACTCCACTCCATACATATATATGGGGAGGTACTAGCTCCAACTCGGTTTTACACTGAAAACTGCAGGAACTTCAAACCGGCACTAGGAAACAGACTGAGACCCAGAGTAAAAGTTTCTCCTGCAAACCGTTCCCTTTGTGCTAGATGAAAGAACGTCTCTAAAACTTGCTCTGTTCTGAGAGTTAAGTGTGTGTGAAAGCCGTCCTTCACCTAGCTTGTTGGGAACACAAAGTTTCTCTTCAGTTGCAAACTCCCATGCATACATATACATGGGGGGTACTAGCTCCAACTCGGTTTTACAGTGAAAACTGCAGGAAATTCAAACAGGCACTAGGAATCAGACTGAGAAACCAGAGTAAAAATTTCTCCTGCAACCCGTTCCCTTTGTGCTAGATGAACGAAGGTCTCTCCACAGGTTCAGTTCAGAGAGATAAGTGTGTCTGAAAGCCGTCCTTCACCTAGCTTGTTGGGAACCCAAAGTTTCTCTTCAGTTCCCAACTCCACTCCATACATATATATGGGGAGGTACTAGCTCCAACTCGGTTTTACCGTGAAAATTGCAGGAAATTCAAAACGGCCCTAGGAAACAGACTGAGAAACCAGAGTAAAAGTTTCTCCTGCAACCCGTTCCCTTTGTGCTAGATGAACGAACGTCTCTCCACATGCTCATTTCTGAGAGATAAGTGTGTTTGAAAGCCGTCCTTCACCTAGCTTGTTGGGAACACAAAGTTTCTCTTCAGTTGCAAACTCCACTCCATACATATATATGGAGAAGTACAAGCTCCAACTCGGTTTTACAGTGAAAACTGCATGAACTTCAAACCGGCACTAGGAAACAGACTGAGAAACCAGAGTAAAAGTTTCTCCTGCAACCCGTTCCCTTTGTGCTAGAAGAACGAACGTCTCTCCACATGCTCAGTTCTGAGAGATAAGTGTGTGTGAAAGCCGTCCTTCACCTAGCTTGTTGGGAACACAAAGTTTCTCTTCAGTTGCAAACTCCATTCCATACATAAACATGGGGAGGTACTAGCTCCAACTCGGTTTTACAGTGAAAACTGCAGGAACTTCAAACAGGCACTAGGAAACAGACTGTGAATCCAGAGTAATAGTTTCTCCTGCAACCCGTTCCCTTTTTGCTAGATGAACGAACGTCTCTCCACATGCTCAGTTCTGAGAGATAAGTGTGTGTGAAAGCCATCCTTCACTAAGCTTGTAGGGAACACAAAGTTTCTCTTCAGTTGCAAACTCCACTCCATACCTATATATGGGGAGGTTATAGCTCCTACTCGGTTTTACACTGAAAACGGCAGGAAATTCAAACCGGGACTAGGAAACAGACTGAGAAACCAGAGTAAAATTTCTCCTGCAATCCGTTCCCTTTGTGCTAGATGAACGAACGTCTCTCCACATGCTCAGTTCTGAGAGATACGTGTGTGTGAAAGCCGTCTTCACCTAACTTGTTGGGAACACAACGTTTGCCTTCAGTTGCCAACTCCACTCCATACATATATATGGGGACGTACTAGCTCCAACTCGATTTTACAGTGAAAAATGCAGGAAATTCAAACAGGCACTAGGAATCAGACTGAGAAACCAGAGTAAAAGTTTCTCCTGCAACCCGTTCCCTTTGTGCTAGATGAACGAAAGTCTCTCCACAGGCTCAGTTCAGAGAGATAAGTGTGTGTGAAAGCCGTCCTTCACCTAGCTTGTTGGGAACACAAAGTTTCTCTTCAGTTGCAAACTCCAATGCATACATATACATGGGGGGGTACTAGCTCCAACTCGGTTTTACAGTGAAAACTGCAGGAACTTCAAACCGGCACTAGGAATCAGACTGAGAAACCAGAGTAAATGTTTCTCCTGCAACCCGCTCCCTTTGTGCTAGATGAACGAACGTCTCTCCACATGCTCAGTTCTGAGAGATAAGTGTGTGTGAAAGCCGTCCTTCACCTAGCTTGTTGGGAACACAAAGTTTCTCTTCAGTTGCAAACTCCACTCCATACATATATATGGAGAAGTACTAGCTTCAACTCGGTTTTACAGTGAAAACTGCATGAACTTCAAACCGGCACTAGGAAACAGACTGAGAAACCAGAGTAAAAGTTTCTCCTGCAACCCGTTCCCTTTGTGCTAGAAGAACGAACGTCTCTCCACATGCTCAGTTCTGAGAGATAAGTGTGTGTGAAAGCCGTCCTTCACCTAGCTTGTTGGGAACACAAAGTTTCTCTTCAGTTGCAAACTCCATTCCATACATAAACATGGGGAGGTACTAGCTCCAACTCGGTTTTACAGTGAAAACTGCAGGAAGTTCAAACAGGCACTAGGAAACAGACTGTGAATCCAGAGTAAAAGTTTCTCCTGCAACCCGTTCCCTTTGTGCTAGATGAACGAACATCTCTCCACATGCTCAGTTCTGAGAGATAAGTGTGTGTGAAAGCCGTCCTTCACCTAGCTTGTTGGGAACCCAAAGTTTCTCTTCAGTTCCCAACTCCACTCCATACCTATATATGGGGAGGTTATAGCTCCTACTCGGTTTTACACTGAAAACGGCAGGAAATTCAAACCGGGACTAGGAAACAGACTGAGAAACCAGAGTAAAATTTCTCCTGCAATCCGTTCCCTTTGTGCTAGATGAACGAACGTCTCTCCACATGCTCAGTTCTGAGAGATACGTGTGTGTGAAAGCCGTCTTCACCTAACTTGTTGGGAACACAACGTTTGCCTTCAGTTGCCAACTCCACTCCATACATATATATGGGGACGTACTAGCTCCAACTCGATTTTACAGTGAAAAATGCAGGAAATTCAAACAGGCACTAGGAATCAGACTGAGAAACCAGAGTAAAAGTTTCTCCTGCAACCCGTTCCCTTTGTGCTAGATGAACGAAAGTCTCTCCACAGGCTCAGTTCAGAGAGATAAGTGTGTGTGAAAGCCGTCCTTCACCTAGCTTGTTGGGAACACAAAGTTTCTCTTCAGTTGCAAACTCCAATGCATACATATACATGGGGGGGTACTAGCTCCAACTCGGTTTTACAGTGAAAACTGCAGGAACTTCAAACCGGCACTAGGAATCAGACTGAGAAACCAGAGTAAATGTTTCTCCTGCAACCCGTTCCCTTTGTGCTAGATGAACGAACGTCTCTCCACATGCTCAGTTCTGAGAGATAAGTGTGTGTGAAAGCCGTCCTTCACCTAGCTTGTTGGGAACACAAAGTTTCTCTTCAGTTGCAAACTCCACTCCATACATATATATGGAGAAGTACTAGCTTCAACTCGGTTTTACAGTGAAAACTGCATGAACTTCAAACCGGCACTAGGAAACAGTCTGAGAAACCAGAGTAAAAGTTTCTCCTGCAACCCGTTCCCTTTGTGCTAGAAGAACGAACGTCTCTCCACATGCTCAGTTCTGAGAGATAAGTGTGTGTGAAAGCCGTCCTTCACCTAGCTTGTTGGGAACACAAAGTTTCTCTTCAGTTGCAAACTCCATTCCATACATAAACATGGGGAGGTACTAGCTCCAACTCGGTTTTACAGTGAAAACTGCAGGAAGTTCAAACAGGCACTAGGAAACAGACTGTGAATCCAGAGTAAAAGTTTCTCCTGCAACCCGTTCCCTTTGTGCTAGATGAACGAACATCTCTCCACATGCTCAGTTCTGAGAGATAAGTGTGTGTGAAAGCCGTCCTTCACCTAGCTTGTTGTTAACACAAAGTTTCTCTACTGTTGCAAACACCACTCCCTACATATATATGGGGAGGTACTAGCTCCAACTCGGTTTTACAGTGAAAACTTCAGGAACTTCAAACCGGCACTAGGAAACAGACTGAGAAACCAGAGTAAAGGTTTCCCCTGCAACCCGTACCCTTTGTGCTAGATGAACGAACGTCTCTCCACATGCTCACTGCTGAGAGATAAGTGTGTGTGAAAGCCGTTCTTCAACTATCTTGTTGGTAACACAAAGTTTCTCTTCATTTGCAAACTCCACTCCATACATATATATGGGGACGTACTAGCTCCAACTCGGTTTTACAGTGAAAACTGCAGGAACTTCAAACCGGCACTAGGAAACAGACTGAGAAACCAGAGTAAAAGTTTCTCCTGCAACCCGTTCCCTTTGTGCTAGATGAACGAACGTCTCTCCACATGCTCAGTTCTGAGAGATAAGTGTGTGTGAAAGCCGTCCTTCACCTAGCTTGTTGGGAACACTAAGTTTCTCTTCAGTTGCAAGCTCCACTCCATACATATATATGGGGAGGTACTAGCTCCAAATCGGTTTTACAGTGAAAACTGCAGGAACTTCAAACCGGCACTAGGAAACAGACTGAGAATCCAGAGTAAAAGTTTCTCCTGCAACCCGTTCACTTTGTGCTAGATGAACGAACGTCTCTCCACATGCTCAGTTCTGAGAGATAAGTGTGTGTGAAAGCCGTCCTTAACCTAGCTTGTTGGGAACACAAAGTTTCTCTTCAGTTGCAAACTCCACTCCATACATATATATGGGGAGGTACTAGCTCCAACTCGGTTTTACAGTGAAAACTGCAGGAACTTCAAACCGGCACTAGGAAACAGACTGAGAAACCAGAGTAAAAGTTTCTCCTGCAACCCGTTCCCTTTGTGCTAGATGAACGAACGTCTCTCCACATGCTCAGTTCTGAGAGATAAGTGTGTGTGAAAGCCGTCCTTAACCTAGCTTGTAGGGAAGACAAAGTTTCTCTTCAGTAGCAAACTCCACTCCATACATATACATGGGGAGGTACTAGCTCCAACTCGGTTTTACAGTGAAACCTGCAGGAACTTCAAACCGGCACTAGGAAACAGACTGAGAAACCAGAGTAAAAGTTTCTCCTGCAACCCGTTCCCTTTGTGCTAGATGAACGAACGTCTCTCCACATGCTCAGTTCTGAGAGATAATTGTGTGAAAGCCGTCCTTCACCTAGCTTGTTGGGAACACAAAGTTTCTCTTCAGTTGCAAACTCCACTCCATACATATATATGGGGAGGTAATAGCTCCAAATCTGTTTTACAGTGAAAACTGCAGGAACTTCAAACCGGCACTAGGAAACAGACTGAGGAACCAGAGTAAAAGTTTCTCCTGCAACCCGTTCCCTTTGTGCTAGATGAACGAACGTCTCTCCACATGCTCAGTTCCGACAGATAAGTGTGTGTGAAAGCCGTCCTTCACCTAGCTTGTTGTTAACACAAAGTTTCTCTACTGTTGCAAACACCACTCCCTACATATATATGGGGAGGTACTAGCTCCAACTCGGTTTTACAGTGAAAACTTCAGGAACTTCAAACCGGCACTAGGAAACAGACTGAGAAACCAGTGAAAAAGTTTCTCATGCAACCCGTTCCCTTTGTGCTAGATGAACGAACGTCTCTCCACATGCTCAGTTCTGAGAGATAAGTGTGTGTGAAAGCCGTCCTTCACCTAGCTTGTTGGGAACACAAAGTTTCTCTTCAGTTGCAAACTCCACTCCATACATATATATGGGGAGGTAATAGCTCCAAATCTGTTTTACAGTGAAAACTGCAGGAACTTCAAACCGGCACTAGGAAACAGACTGAGGAACCAGAGTAAAAGTTTCACCTGCAACCCGTTCCCTTTGTGCTAGATGAACGAACGTCTCTCCACATGCTCAGTTCTGAGAGATAAGTGTGTGTGAAAGCCGTCCTTCACCTAGCTTGTTGTTAACACAAAGTTTCTCTACTGTTGCAAACACCACTCCCTACATATATATGGGGAGGTACTAGCTCCAACTCGGTTTTACAGTGAAAACTTCAGGAACTTCAAACCGGCACTAGGAAACAGACTGAGAAACCAGTGTAAAAGTTTCTCATGCAACCCCTTCCCTTTGTGCTAGATGAACGAACGTCTCTCCACATGCTCAGTGCTGAGAGATAAGTGTGTGTGAAAGCCGTCCTTCACATAACTTGTTGGGAACACAAAGTTTCTCTTCAGTTGCAAACTCCACTCCATACATATATATGGGGAGGTACTAGCTCCAACTCGGTTTTACAGTGAAAACTGCAGGAACTTCAAACCGGCACTAGGAAACAGACTGAGAAACCAGAGTAAAAGTTTCCCCTGCAACCCGTTCCCTTTGTGCTAGATGAACGAACGTCTCTCCACATGCTCAGTTCTGAGAGATAAGTGTGTGTGAAAGCCGTCCTTCACCTAGCTTGTTGGGAACACTAAGTTTCTCTTCAGTTGCAAACTCCACTCCATACATATATATGGGGATTTACTAGCTCCAACTCGGTTTTACAGTGAAAACTGCAGGAACTTCAAACCGGCACTAGGAAACAGAGTGAGAAACCAGAGTAAAAGTTCCTCCTGCAACCCGTTCCCTTTGTGCTAGATGAACGAACGTCTCTCAACATGCTCAGTGCTGAGAGAAAAGTGTGTTTGAAAGCCGTCCTTCACCTAGCTTTTTGGGAACACAAAGTTTCTCTTCAGTTGCAAATTCCACTCCATACATATATATGGGGAGGTACTAGCTCAAACTCGGTTTTACAGTGAAAACTGCAGGAACTTCAAACCGGCACTAGGAAACAGACTGAGAAACCAGAGGAAAAATTTCTCCTGCAAACCGTTCACTTTGTGCTAGATGAACGAACGTCTCTCCACATGCTCAGTTCTGAGAGATAAGTGTGTGTGAAAGCCGTCCTTCACCTAGCTTGTTGGGAACACTAAGTTTCTCTTCAGTTGCAAACTCCACTCCATACATATATATATGGGGAGGTACTAGCTCCAACTCGGTTTTACAGTGAAAACTGCAGGAACTTGAAACCGGCACTAGGAAACAGACTGAGAAACCAGGGTAAAAGTTTCTCCTGCAACCCGATCCCTTTGTGCTAGATGAACGAACGTCTCTCCACATGCTCAGTTCTGAGAGATAAGTGTGTGTGAAAGTCGTCCTTCACCTAGCTTGTTGGGAACACAAAGTTTCTCTTCAGTTGCAAACTCCATTCCATACATGTATATGGGGAGGTACTAGCTCCAACTCGGTGTTACAGTGAAAACTGCAGCAACTTCAAACCGGCACTAGGAAACAGACTGAGAAACCAGAGTAAAATTTCTCCTGCAACCAGTTCCCTTTGTGCTAGATGAACGAACGTCTCTCCACATGCTCAGTTCTGAGAGATAAGTGTGTGTGAAAGCCGTCCTTCACCTAGCTTGTTGGGAACACTAAGTTTCTCTTCAGTTGCAAACTCCAATCCATACATATATATGGGGAGGTACTAGCTCCAACTCGGTTTTACAGTGAAAACTGCAGGAACTTCAAACCGGCACTAGGAAACAGACTGAGAAACCAGAGTAAAAGTTTCTCCTGCAACCCGTTCAATTTGTGCTAGATGAAAGAACGTCTCTCAACATGCTCAGTGCTGAGAGATAAGTGTGTGTGAAAGCCGTCCTTCACCTAGCTTGTTGGGAACACAAAGTTTCTCTTCAGTTGCAAACTCCACTCCATACATATATATATGGGGAGGTACTAGCTCCAACTCGGTTTTACAGTGAAAACTGCAGGAACTTCAAACCGGCACTAGGAAACAGACTGAGAAACCAGAGTAAAAGTTTCTCCTGCAAACCGCTCCCTTTGTGCTAGATGAACGAACGTCTCTCCACATGCTCAGTTGTGAGAGATAAGTGTGTGTGAAAGCCGTTCTTCACCTAGCTTGTTGGGAACACAAAGTTTCTCTTCAGTTGCAAACTCCATTCCATATATGTATATGGGGAGGTACTAGCTCCAACTCGGTTTTACTGTGAAAACTGCAGCAACTTCAAACCGGCACTAGGAAACAGACTGAGAAACCAGAGTGAAATTTCTCCTGCAACCCGTTCCCTTTGTGCTAGATGAACGAACGTCTCTCCACATGCTCAGTTCTGAGAGATAAGTGTGTGTGAAAGCCGTCCTTCACCTAGCTTGTTGGGAACACAAAGTTTCTCTTCAGTTGCAAACTCCACTCCATACATATATATGGGGAGGTACTAGCTCCAACTCTGTTTTACAGTGAAAACTGCAGGAACTTCAAACAGGCACTAGGAAACAGACTGAGAAACCAGAGCAAATGTATCTCCTGCAACCCGTTCCCTTTGTGCTAGATGAACGAACGTCTCTCCACATGCTCAGTTCTGACAGATAAGTGTGTGTGAAAGCCGTCCTTCACCTAGGTTGTTGAGAACACAAAGTTTCTCTTCAGTTCCCAACTCCACTCCATACATATATATGGAGAGGTACAAACTCGAACTCGGTTTTACAGTGAAAACTGCAGGAACTTCAAACCGGCACTAGGAAACAGACTGAGAAACCAGAGTAAAAGTTTCCCCTGCAACCCGTTCCCTTTGTGCTAGATGAACGAACGTCTCTCCACATGCTCAGTGCTGAGAGATAAGTGTGTGTGAAAGCCGTTCTTCACCTATCTTGTTGGTAACACAAAGTTTCTCTTTAGTTGCAAACTCCATTCCATACATGTATATGGGGAGGTACTAGCTCCAACTCGGTTTTACAGTGAAAACTGCAGGAACTTCAAACCGGCACTAGGAAACAGACTGAGAAACCAGAGTAAAAGTTTCTCCTGCAACCCGTTCCCTTTGTTCTAGATGAACGAACGTCTCTCCACATGCTCAGTTCTGAGAGATAAGTGTGTGTGAAAGCCGTCCTTCACCTAGCTTGTTGGGAACACTAAGTTTCTCTTCAGTTGCAAACTCCACTCCATACATATATATGGGGAGGTACTAGCTCCAACTCGGTTTTACAGTGAAAACTGCAGGAACTTCAAACCGGCACTAGGAAACAGACTGAGAAACCAGAGTAAAAGTTTCTCCTGCAACCCGTTCAATTTGTGCTAGATGAACGAACGTCTCTCAACATGCTCAGTGCTGAGAGATAAGTGTGTGTGAAAGCCGTCCTTCACCTAGCTTGTTGGGAACACAAAGTTTCTCTTCAGTTGCAAACTCCACTCCATACATATATATATGGGGAGGTACTAGCTCCAACTCGGTTTTACAGTGAAAACTGCAGGAACTTCAAACCGGCACTAGGAAACAGACTGAGAAACCAGAGTAAAAGTTTCTCCTGCAAACCGCTCCCTTTGTGCTAGATGAACGAACGTCTCTCCACATGCTCAGTTGTGAGAGATAAGTGTGTGTGAAAGCCGTTCTTCACCTAGCTTGTTGGGAACACAAAGTTTCTCTTCAGTTGCAAACTCCATTCCATATATGTATATGGGGAGGTACTAGCTCCAACTCAGTTTTACTGTGAAAACTGCAGCAACTTCAAACCGGCACTAGGAAACAGACTGAGAAACCAGAGTGAAATTTCTCCTGCAAACCGTTCCCTTTGTGCTAGATGAACGAACGTCTCTCCACATGCTCAGTTCTGACAGATAAGTGTGTGTGAAAGCCGTCCTTCACCTAGCTTGTTGGGAACACAAAGTTTCTCTTCAGTTGCAAACTCCACTCCATACATATATATGGGGAGGTACTAGCTCCAACTCGATTTTACAGTGAAAACTGCAGGAACTTCAAACCGGCACTAGGAAACAGACTGAGAAACCAGAGTAAAAGTTTCTCCTGCAACCCGTTCCCTTTGAGCTAGATGAACGAACGTCTCTCCACATGCTCAGTTCTGAGAGATAAGTGTGTGTGAAAGCCTTCCTTCACCTAGCTTGTTGGGAACACTAAGTTTCTCTTCAGTTGCAAACTCCACTCCATACATATATATGGGGAGGTACTAGCTCCAACTCGGTTTTACAGTGAAAACTGCAGGAACTTCAAACCGGCACTAGGAAACAGACTGAGAAACCAGAGTAAATGTTTCTCCTGCAACCCGTTCCCTTTGTGCTAGATGAACGAACGTCTCTCAATATGCTCAGTGCTGAGAGAAAAGTGTGTGTGAAAGCCATCCTTCACCTAGCTTGTTGGGAACACAAAGTTTCTCTTCAGTTGCAAATTCCACTCCATACATATATATGGGGAGGTACTAGCTCCAACTCGGTTTTACAGTGAAAACTGCAGGAACTTCAAACCGGCACTAGGAAACAGACTGAGAAACCAGAGGAAAAATTTCTCCTGCAACCCGTTCCCTTTGTGCTAGATGAACGAACGTCTCTCCACATGCTCAGTTCTGAGAGATATGTGTGTGTGAAAGCCGTCTTTCACCTAGCTTGTTGGGAACACAAAGTTTCTCTTCAGTTGCAAACTCCACTCCATACATATATATATGGGGAGGTACTAGCTCCAACTCGGTTTTACAGTGAAAACTGCAGGAACTTCAAACCGTCACTAGGAAACAGACTGAGAAACCAGAGTAAAAGTTTCTCCTGCAACCCGATCCCTTTGTGCTAGATGAACGAACGTCTCTCCACATGCTCAGTTCTGAGAGATAAGTGTGTGTGAAAGCCGTCCTTCACCTAGCTTGTTGGGAACACAAAGTTTCTCTTCAGTTGCAAACTCCATTCCATACATGTATATGGGGAGGTACTAGCTCCAACTCGGTGTTACAGTGAAAACTGCAGCAACTTCAAACCGGCCCTAGGAAACAGACTGAGAAACCTGAGTAAAATTTCTCCTGCAACCCGTTCCTTTTGTGCTAGATGAACGAACGTCTCTCCACATGCTCAGTTCTGAGAGATAAGTGTGTTTGAAAGCCGTCCTTCACCTTGCTTGTTGGGAACACAAAGTTTCTCTTCAGTTGCAAACTCCACTCCATACATATATATGGGGAGGTAGAAGCTCGAACTCGGTTTTACAGTGAAAACTGCAGGAACTTCAAACCGGCAATAGGAAACAGACTGAGAAACCAGAGTAAAAGTTTCTCCTGCAAACCGTTCCCTTTGTGCTAGATGAACGAACGTCTCTCCACATGCTCAGTTCTGAGAGATAAGTGTGTGTGAAAGCCGTCCTTCACCTAGCTTGTTGGGAACACAAAGTTTCTCTTCAGTTGCAAACTCCACTCCATACATATATATTGGGAGGTATTAGCTCCAACTCGGTTTTACAGTGAAAACTGCAGGAACTTCAAACCGGCACTAGGAAACAGACTGAGAAACCAGAGTAAAAGTTTCTCCTGCAACCCGTTCCCTTTGTGCTAGATGAACGAACGTCTCTCAACATGCTCAGTTCTGAGAGATAAGTGTGTGTGAAAGCCTTCCTTCACCTAGCTTGTTGGGAACACAAAGTTTCTCTTCAGTTGCAAACTCCACTCCGTACATATATATGGGGAGGTACTAGCTCCAACTCTGTTTTACAGTGAAAACTGCAAGAACTTCAAACCGGCACTAGGAAACAGACTGAGAAACCAGAGCAAATGTTTCTCCTGCAACACGTTCCCTTTGTGCTAGATGAACGAACGTCTCTCCACCTGCTCAGTTCTGACAGATAAGTGTGTGTGAAAGCCGTCCTTCACCTAGCTTGTTGAGAACACAAAGTTTCTCTTCAGTTCCCAACTCCACTCCATACATATATATGGAGAGGTACAAGCTCGAACTCGGCTTTACAGTGAAAACTGCAGGAACTTCAAACCGGCAATAGGAAACAGACTGAGAAACCAGAGTAAAAGTTTCTCCTGCAACCCGTTCCCTTTGTGCTAGATGAACGAACGTCTCTCCACATGCTCAGTTCTGAGAGATAAGTGTGTGTGAAAGCCGTCCTTCACCTAGCTAGTTGGGAACACAAAGTTTCTCTTCAGTTGCAAACTCCACTCCATACATATATATGGGGAGGTACTACTTCCAACTCGGTTTTATAGTGAAAACTGCAGGAACTTCAAACCGGCACTAGGAAACAGACTGAGAAAGCAGAAATAAGTTTCCCCTGCAACTTGTTCCCTTTGTGCTAGATGAACGAACGTCTCTCCACATGCTCAGTTCTGACAGATAAGTGTGAGTGAAAGCCGTCCTTCACCTAGCTTGTTGGGAACACAAAGTTTCTCTTCAGTTCCCAACTCCACTCCGTACATATATATGGGGAGGTACTAGCTCCAACTCTGTTTTACAGTGAAAACTGCAGGAACTTCAAACCGGCACTAGGAAACAGACTGAGAAACCAGAGCAAAAGTTTCTCCTGCAACCCGTTCCCTTTGTGCTAGATGAACGAACGTCTCTCCACATGCTCAGTTCTGACAGATAAGTGTGTGTGAAAGCCGTCCTTCACCTAGCTTGTTGGGAACACAAAGTTTCTCTTCAGTTGCCAACTCCATTCCATACATATATATGGGGAGGTACTAGCTCCAACTCGGTTTTACAGTGAAAACTGCAGGAAATTCCAACCGGCACTAGGAAACAGACTGAGAAACCAGAGTAAATGTTTCTCCTGCAACCCGTTCCCTTTGTGCTAGATGAACGAACGTCTCTCCACATGCTCAGTTCTGAGAGATAAGTGTGTGAGAAAGCCGTCCTTCACCTAGCTTGTTGGGAACACAAAGATTCTCTTCAGTTGCAAACTCTACTCCATACATATATATGGGGAGGTACTAGCTCCAACTCGGTTTTACTGTGAAAACTGCAGGAACTTCAAACCGGCACTAGGAAACAGACTGAGAAACCAGAGTAAAAGTTTCTTATGCAACCCGTTCCCTTTGTGCTAGATGAACGAACGTCTCTCCACATGCTCAGTTCTGAGGGATAAGTGTGTGTGAAAGCCGTCCTTCAACTAGCTTGTTGGGAACACAAAGTTTCTCTTCAGTTGCAAACTCCACTCCATACATATATATGGGGAGGTATTAGCTCCAACTCGGTTTTACAGTGAAAACTGCAGGAACTTCAAACCGGCACTAGGAAACAGACTGAGAAACCAGTGTAAAAGTTTCTCATGCAACCCGTTCCCTTTGTGCTAGATGAACGAACGTCTCTCCACATGCTCAGTTCTGAGAGATAAGTGTGTGTGAAAGCCGTCCTTCACATAACTTGTTGGGAACACAAAGTTTCTCTTCAGTTGCAAACTCCACTCCATACATATATATGGGGAGGTACTAGCTCCAACTCGGTTTTACAGTGAAAACTGCAGGAACTTCAAACCGGCACTAGGAAACAGACTGAGAAACCAGAGTAAAAGTTTCCCCTGCAACCCGTTCCCTTTGTGCTAGATGAACGAACGTCTCTCCACATGCTCAGTGCTGAGAGATAAGTGTGTGTGAAAGCCGTCCTTCACCTAGCTTGTTGGGAACACTAAGTTTCTCTTCAGTTGCAAACTCCACTCCATACATATATATGGGGAGGTACTAACTCCAACTCGGTTTTACAGTGAAAACTGCAGGAACTTCAAACCGGCACTAGGAAACAGACTGAGAAACCATTGTAAAAGTTTCTCATGCAACCCGTTCCCTTTGTGCTAGATGAACGAACGTCTCTCCACATGCTCAGTGCTGAGAGATAAGTGTGTGTGAAAGCCGTCCTTCACATAACTTGTTGGGAACACAAAGTTTCTCTTCAGTTGCAAACTCCACTCCATATTTATATATGGGGAGGTACTAGCTCCAACTCGGTTTTACAGTGAAAACTGCAGGAACTTCAAACCGGCACTAGGAAACAGACTGAGAAACCAGAGTAAAAGTTTCCCCTGCAACCCGTTCCCTTTGTGCTAGATGAACGAACGTCTCTCCACATGCTCAGTGCTGAGAGATAAGTGTGTGTGAAAGCCGTCCTTCACCTAGCTTGTTGGGAACACTAAGTTTCTCTTCAGTTGCAAACTCCACTCCATACATATATATGGGGAGGTACTAACTCCAACTCGGTTTTACAGTGAAAACTGCAGGAAATTCAAACCGGCACTAGGAAACAGACTGAGAAACCAGAGTAAAAGTTTCTCCTGCAACCCGTTCCCTTTGTGCTAGATGAACGAACGTCTCTCCACATGCTCAGTTCTGAGAGATAAGTGTGTGAGAAAGCCGTCCTTCACCTAGCTTGTTGGGAACACAAAGATTCTCTTCAGTTGCAAACTCTACTCCATAAATATATATTGGGAGGTACTAGCTCCAACTCGGTTTTACTGTGAAAACTGCAGGAACTTCAAACCGGCACTAGGAAACAGACTGAGAAACCAGAGTAAAAGTTTCTTATGCAAACCGTTCCCTTTGTGCTAGATGAACGAACGTCTCTCCACATGCTCAGTTCTGAGGGATAAGTGTGTGTGAAAGCCGTCCTTCAACTAGCTTGTTGGGAACACAAAGTTTCTCTTCAGTTGCAAACTCCACTCCATACATATATATGGGGAGGTATTAGCTCCAACTCGGTTTTACAGTGAAAACTGCAGGAACTTCAAACCGGCACTAGGAAACAGACTGAGAAACCAGTGTAAAAGTTTCTCATGCAACCCGTTCCCTTTGTGCTAGATGAACGAACGTCTCTCCACATGCTCAGTTCTGAGAGATAAGTGTGTGTGAAAGCCGTCCTTCACCTAGCTTGTTGGTAACACAATGTTTCTCTTCAGTTGCAAACTCCATTCCATACATGTATATGGGGAGGTACTAGCTCCAACTCGGTTTTACAGTGAAAACTGCAGGAACTTCAAACCGGCACTAGGAAACAGACTGAGAAACCAGAAAAAAGTTTCTCCTGCAACCCGTTCCCTTTGTGCTAGATGAACGAACGTCTCTCCACATGCTCAGTTCTGACAGATAAGGGTGAGTGAAAGCCGTCCTTCACCTAGCTTGTTGGGAACACAAAGTTTCTCTTCAGTTCCCAACTCCACCCCGTACATATATATGGGGAGGTACTAGCTCCAACTCTGTTTTACAGTGAAAACTACAGGAAATTCAAACCGGCACTAGGAAACAGACTGAGAAACCAGAGCAAAGGTTTCTCCTGCAACCCGTTCCCTTTGTGCTAGATGAACAAATGTCTCTCCACATGCTCAGTTCTGATAGATAAGTGTGTGTGAAAGCCGTCCTTCACTTAGCTTGTTGGGAACACAAAGTTTCTCTTCAGTTCCCAACTCCACTCCATACATATATATGGAGAGGTACTAGCTCCAACTCGGTTTTACAGTGAAAACTGCAGGAACTTCAAACCGGCACAAGGAAACAGATTGAGAAACCAGAGTAAAAGTTTCTCCTGCAACCCGTTCCCTTTGTGCTAGATGAACGAACGTCTCTCCACATGCTCAGTTCTGAGAGATAAGTGTGTGTGAACGCCTTCATTCACCTAGCTTGTTGGGAAAACAAAGTTTCTCTTCAGTTGCAAACTCCACTCCATACATATATATTGGGAGGTATTAGCTCCAACTCGGTTTTACAGCGAAAACTGCAGGAACTTCAAACCGGCACTAGGAAACAGACTGAGAAACCAGAGTAAAAGTTTCTCCTGCAACCCGTTCCCTTTGTGCTAGATGAACGAACGTCTCTCAACATGCTCAGTTCTGAGAGATAAGTGTTTGTGAAAGCTGTCCTTCACCTAGCTTGTTGGGAACACAAAAATTTTATCTTCAGTTGCAAACTCCACTCCATACATATATATGGGGAGGTACTACCTCCAACTCGGTTTTACAGTGAAAACTGCAGGAACTTCAAACCGGCACTAGGAAACAGACTGAGAAACCAGAGCAAAAGTTTCTCCTGCAACCCGTTCCTTTGTGCTAGATGAACGAACGTCTCTCCACATGCTCAGTTCTGACAGATAAGTGTGTGTGAAAGCCGTCCTTCACCTAGCTTGTTGGGAACACAAAGTTTCTCTTCAGTTCCCAACTCCACTCCATACATATATATGGGGAGGTACTAGCTCCAAATCTGTTTTACAGTGAAAACTGCAGGAACTTCAAACCGGCACTAGGAAACAGACTGAGAAACCAGAGCAAAAGTTTCTCATGCAACCCGTTCCCTTTGTGCTAGATGAACGAACGTCTCTCCACATGCTCAGTTCTGACAGATAAGTGTGTGTGAAAGCCGTCCTTCACCTAGCTTGTTGGGAACACAAAGTTTCTCTTCAGTTGCAAACTCCATTCCATACATATATATGGGGAGGTACTAGCTCCAACTCGGTTTTACAGTGAAAACTGCAGGAAATTCCAACCGGCACTAGGAAACAGACTGAGAAACCAGAGTAAATGTTTCTCCTGCAACCCGTTCCCTTTGTGCTAGATGAATGAACGTCTCTCCACATGCTCAGTTCTGAGAGATAAGTGTGTGAGAAAGCCGTCCTTCACCTAGCTTGTTGGGAACACAAAGATTCTCTTCAGTTGCAAACTCTACTCCATACATATATATGGGGAGGTACTAGCTCCAACTCGGTTTTACAGTGAAAACTGCAGGAACTTCAAACCGGCACTAGGAAACAGACTGAGAAACCAGAGTAAAAGTTTCTTATGCAACCCGTTCCCTTTGTGCTAGATGAACGAACGTCTCTCCACATGCTCAGTTCTGAGGGATAAGTGTGTGTGAAAGCCGTCCTTCAAATAGCTTGTTGGGAACACAAAGTTTCTCTTCAGTTGCAAACTCCACTCCATACATATATATGGGGAGGTATTAGCTCCAACTCGGTTTTACAGTGAAAACTGCAGGAACTTCAAACCGGCACTAGGAAACAGACTGAGAAACCAGTGTAAAAGTTTCTCATGCAACCCGTTCCCTTTGTGCTAGATGAACGAACGTCTCTCCACATGCTCAGTGCTGAGAGATAAGTGTGTGTGAAAGCCGTCCTTCACATAACTTGTTGGGAACACAAAGTTTCTCTTCAGTTGCAAACTCCACTCCATACATATATATGGGGAGGTACTAGCTCCAACTCGGTTTTACAGTGAAAATTGCAGGAACTTCAAACCGGCACTAGGAAACAGACTGAGAAACCAGAGTAAAAGTTTCTACTGCAACCCGTTCCCTTTGTGCTAGATGAACGAACGTCTCTCCACATTCTCAGTGCTGAGAGATAAGTGTGTGTGAAAGCCGTCCTTCACCTAGCTTGTTGGGAACACTAAGTTTCTCTTCAGTTGCAAACTCCACTCCATACATATATATGGGGAGGTACTAACTCCAACTCGGTTTTACAGTGAAAACTGCAGGAAATTCAAACCGGCACTAGGAAACAGACTGAGAAACCAGAGTAAAAGTTTCTCCTGCAACCCGTTCCCTTTGTGCTAGATGAACGAACGTCTCTCCACATGCTCAGTTCTGAGAGATAAGTGTGTGAGAAAGCCGTCCTTCACCTAGCTTGTTGGGAACACAAAGATTCTCTTCAGTTGCAAACTCTACTCCATACATATATATGGGGAGGTACTAGCTCCAACTCGGTTTTACTGTGAAAACTGCAGGAACTTCAAACCGGCACTAGGAAACAGACTGAGAAACCAGAGTAAAAGTTTCTTATGCAACCCGTTCCCTTTTTGCTAGATGAACGAATGTCTCTCCACATGCTCAGTTCTGAGGGATAAGTGTGTGTGAAAGCCGTCCTTCAACTAGCTTGTTGGGAACACAAAGTTTCTCTTCAGTTGCAAACTCGACTCCATACATATATATGGGGAGGTATTAGCTCCAACTCGGTTTTACAGTGAAAACTGCAGGAACTTCAAACCGGCACTAGGAAACAGACTGAGAAACCAGTGTAAAAGTTTCTCATGCAACCCGTTCCCTTTGTGCTAGATGAACGAACGTCTCTCCACATGCTCAGTTCTGAGAGATAAGTGTGTGTGAAAGCCATCCTTCACCTAGCTTGTTGGGAACACAAAGTTTCTCTTCAGTTGCAAACTCCACTCCATACATATATATGGGGAGGTACTAGCTCCAACTCGGTTTTACAGTGAAAACTGCAGGAACTTCAAACCGGCACTAGGAAACAGACTGAGAAACCAGAGTAAAAGTTTCCCCTGCAACCCATTCCCTTTGTGCTAGATGAACGAACGTCTCTCCACATGCTCAGTTCTGAGAGATAAGTGTGTGTGAAAGCCGTCCTTCACCTAGCTTGTTGGGAACACTAAGTTTCTCTTCAGTTGCAAACTCCACTCCATACATATATATGGGGAGGTACTAACTCCAACTCGGTTTTACAGTGAAAACTGCAGGAAATTCAAACCGGCACTAGGAAACAGACTGAGAAACCAGAGTAAAAGTTTCTCCTGCAACCCGTTCCCTTTGTGCTAGATGAACGAACGTCTCTCAACATGCTCAGTGCTGAGAGAAAAGTGTGTGTGAAAGCCGTCCTTCACCTAGCTTTTTGGGAACACAAAGTTTCTCTTCAGTTGCAAACTCCACTCCATACATTTATATGGGGAGGTACTAGCTCCAACTCGGTTTTACAGTGAAAACTGCAGGAACTTCAAACCGGCACTAGGAAACAGACTGAGAAACCAGAGTAAAAGTTTCTCCTGCAACCCGTTCCCTTTGTGCTAGATGAACGAACGTCTCTCAACATGCTCAGTGCTGAGAGAAAAGTGTGTGTGAAAGCCGTCCTTCACCTAGCTTTTCAGGAACACAAAGTTTCTCTTCAGTTGCAAACTCCACTCCATACATATATATGGGGAGGTACTAGCTCCAACTCGGTTTTACAGTGAAAACTGCAGGAACTTCAAACCGGCACTAGGAAACAGACTGAGAAACCAGAGTAAAAGTTTCTCCTGCAACCCGTTCCCTTTGTGCTAGATGAACGAACGTCTCTCAACATGCTCAGTGCTGAGAGATAAGTGTGTGTGAAAGCCGTCCTTCACCTAGCTTTTTGGGAACACAAAGTTTCTCTTCAATAGCAAACTCCACTCCATACATATATATGGGGAGGTACTAGCTCCAACTCGGTTTTACATTGAAAACTGCAGGAACTTCAAACAGGCACTAGGAAACAGAATGAGAAACCAGAGTAAAAGTTTCTCCTGCAACCCGTTCCCTTTTTGCTAGATGAACGAACGTCTCTCCACATGCTCAGTTCTGAGAGATATGTGTGTGTGAAAGCCGTCCTTCACCTAGCTTGTTGGGAACACAAAGATTCTCTTCAGTTGCAAACTCCACTCCATACATATATATATGGGGAGGTACTAGCTCCAACTCGGTTTTACAGTGAAAACTGCAGGAACTTCAAACCGGTCTAGGAAACACACTGAGAAACCAGAGTAAAAGTTTCTCCTGCAACCCGATCCCTTTGTGCTAGATGAACGAACGTCTCTCCACATGCTCAGTTCTGAGAGATAAGTGTGTGTGAAAGCCGTCCTTCACCTAGCTTGTTGGGAACACAATGTTTCTCTTCAGTTGCAAACTCCATTCCATACATGTATATGGGGAGGTACTAGCTCCAACTCGGTTTTACAGTGAAAACTGCAGGAAATTCAAACCGGCACTAGGAAACAGACTGAGAAACCAGAAGAAAAGTTTCTCCTGCAACCCGTTCCCTTTGTGCTAGATGAACGAACGTCTCTCCACATGCTCAGTTCTGACAGATAAGTGTGAGTGAAAGCCGTCCTTCACCTAGCTTGTTGGGAACACAAAGTTTCTCTTCAGTCCCAACTCCACTCCATACATATATATGGGGAGGTACTAGCTCCAACTCGGTTTTACAGTGAAAACTGCAGGAACTTCAAACCGGCACTAGGAAACAGACTGAGAAACCAGAGTAAAAGTTTCCCCTGCAACCCGTTCCCGTTGTGCTAGATGAACGAACGTCTCTCCACATGCTCAGTTCTGAGAGATAAGTGTGTGTGAAAGCCTTCCTTCACCTAGCTTGTTGGGAACACAAAGTTTCTCTTCAGTTGCAAACTCCACTCCGTACATATATATGGGGAGGTACTAGCTCCAACTCTGTTTTACAGTGAAAACTGCTGGAACTTCAAACCGGCACTAGGAAACAGACTGAGAAACCAGAGCAAATGTTTCTCCTGCAATCCGTTCCCTTTGTGCTAGATGAACGAACGTCTCTCCACATGCTCAGTTCTGACAGATAAGTGTGTGTGAAAGCCGTCCTTCAACTAGCTTGTTGGGAACACAAAGTTTCTTTTCATTTCCCAACTCCACTCCATACATATATAGGGAGTGGTACTAGCTCGAACTCGGTTTTACAGTGAAAAATGCAGGAACTTCAAACCGGCACTAGGAAACAGACTGAGAAACCAGAGTAAAAGTTTCTCCTGCAACCCGTTCCCTTTGTGCTAGATGAACGAACGTCTCTCCACATGCTCAGTTCTGAGAGATATGTGTGTGTGAAAGCCGTCCTTCAACTAGCTTGTTGGGAACACAAAGTTTCTCTTCAGTTGCAAACTCCACTCCATACATATATATTGGTAGGTATTAGCTCCAACTCGGTTTTACAGTGAAAACTGCAGGAAATTCAAACCGGCACTAGGAAACAGACTGAGAAACCAGAGTAAAAGTTTCTCCTGCAACCCGTTCCTTTTGTGCTAGATGAACGAACGTCTCTCAACATGCTCAGTTCTGAGAGATAAGTGTGTGTGAAAGCTGTCCTTCACCTAGCTTGTTGGGAACACAAAAATTTTATCTTCAGTTGCAAACTCCACTCCATACATATATATGGGTAGGTACTACATCCAACTCGGTTTTACAGTGAAAACTGCAGGAAATTCAAACCGGCACTAGGAAACAGACTGAGAAACCAGAAAAAACTTTCTCCTGCAACCCGTTCCCTTTGTGCTAGATGAACGAACGTCTCTCCACATGCTCAGTTCTGACAGATAAGTGTGAGTGAAAGCCGTCCTTCACCTAGCTTGTTGGGAACACAAAGTTTCTCTTCAGTTCCCAACTCCACTCCATACATATATATGGAGAGGTACTAGCTCCAACTCGGTTTTACAGTGAAAACTGCAGGAACTTCAAACCGGCACTAGGAAAAAGACTGAGAAACCAGAGTAAAGGTTTCTCCTGCCACCCATTCCCTTTGTGCTAGATGAACGAACGTCTCTCCACATGCTCAGTTCTGAGAGATAAGTGTGTGTGAAAGCTGTCCTTCACCTAGCTTGTTGGGAACACAAAGTTTCTCTTCAGTTGCAAACTCCACTCCATATTTATATATGGGAAGGTACTAGCTCCAACTCGGTTTTACAGTGAAAACTGCAGGAACTTCAAACCGGCACTAGGAAACAGACTGAGAAACCAGAATAAAAGTTTCTCCTGCAACCCGTTCCCTTTGTGCTAGATGAACGAAAGTCTCTCCACATGCTCAGTTCTGACAGATAAGTGTGTGTGAAAGCCGTCCTTCACCTAGCTTGTTGGGAACACAAAGTTTCTCTTCAGTTCCCAACTCCACTCCATACATATATATGGAGAGGTACTAGCTCCAACTCGGGTTTACAGTGAAAACTGCAGGAACTTCAAACCGGCACTAGGAAACAGACTGGGAAACCAGAGTAAAAGTTTCTCCTGCAACCCGTTCCCTTTGTGCTAGATGAACGAACGTCTCTCCACATGCTCAGTTCTGAGAGATAAGTGTGTGTGAAAGCCGTCCTTCACCTAGCTTGTTGGGAACACAAAGTTTCTCTTCAGTTGCAAACTCCACTCCATACATATATATTGGGTGGTATTAGCTCCAACTCAGTTTTACAGTGAAAACTGCAGGAACTTCAAACCGGCACTAGGAAACAGACTGAGAAACCAGAGTAAAAGTTTCTCCTGCAACCCGTTCCCTTTGTGCTAGATGAACGAACGTCTCTCAACATGCTCAGTTCTGAGAGATTAGTGTGTGTGAAAGCTGTCCTTCACCTAGCTTGTTGGGAACACAAAAATTTTATCTTCAGTTGCAAACTCCTCTCCATACATATATATGGGGAGGTACTACCTCCAACTCGGTTTTACGGTGAAAACTGCAGGAACTTCAAACCGGCACTAGGAAACAGACTGAGAAACCAGAAGAAAAGTTTCTCCTGCAACCCGTTCCCTTTGTGCTAGATGAACGAACGTCTCTCCACATGCTCAGTTCTGACCGATAAGTGTGAGTGAAAGCCGTCCTTCACGTAGCTTGTTGGGAACACAAAGTTTCTTTTCAGTTCCCAACTCCACTACATACATATATATGGGGAGGTACTAGCTCCAACTCGGTTTTACAGTGAAAACTGCAGGAACTTCAAACCGGCACTAGGAAACAGACTGAGAAACCAGAGTAAAAGTTTCTCCTGCAAACCATTCCCTTTGTGCTAGATGAATGAACGTCTCTCCACATGCTCAGTTCTGAGAGATAAATGTGTGTGAAAGCCGTCCTTCACGTAGCTTGTAGGGAACACAAAGTTTCTCTTCAGTTCCCAACTCCACTCCATACATATATATGGGGAGGTACTAGCTCCAACTCGGTTTTACAGTGAAAACTGCAGGAACTTCAAACCGGCACTAGGAAACAGACTGAGAAACCAGAGTAAAAGTTTCTCCTGCAACCCGTTCCCTTTGTGCTAGATGAACGAACGTCTCTCAACATGCTCAGTTCTGAGAGATAAGTATGTGTGAAAGCTGTCCTTCACCTAGCTTGTTGGGAACACAAAAATTTTATCTTCAGTTGCAAACTCCACTCCATACATATATATGGGTAGGTACTACCTCCAACTCGGTTTACAGTGAAAACTGCAGGAATTTCAAACCGGCACTAGGAAACAGACTGAGAAACCAGAACAAAATTTACTCCTGCAACCAGTTCCCTTTGTGCTAGATGAACGAACGTCTCTCCACATGCTCAGTTCTGACAGATAAGTGTGAGTGAAAGCCGTCCTTCACCTAGCTTGTTGGGAACACAAAGTTTCTCTTCAGTTCCCAACTCCACTCCATACATATATATGGGGAGGTACTAGCTCCAACTCGGTTTTACAGTGAAAACTGCAGGAACTTCAACCCGGCACTAGGAAACAGACTGAGAAACCAGAGTAAAAGTTTCTCCTGCAACCCGTTCCCTTTGTTCTAGATGAACGAACGTCTCTCCACATGCTCAGTTCTGAGAGATAATTGTGTGTGAAAGCCGTCCTTCACCTAGCTTGTTGGGAAGACAAAGTTTCTCTTCAGTTGCAAACTCCACTCCATACATATATATTGGGAGGTATTAGCTCCAACTCGGTTTTACAGTGAAAACTGCAGGAACTTCAAACCGGCACTAGGAATCAGACTGAGAAACCAGAGTAAAAGTTTCTCCTGCCACCCATTCCCTTTGTGCTAGATGAACGAACGTCTCTCCACATGCTCAGTTCTGAGAGATAAGTGTGTGTGAAAGCCGTCCTTCACCTAGCTTGTTGGGAACACAAAGTTTCTCTTCAGTTGCAAACTCCACTCCATACATATATATTGGGAGGTATTTGCTCCAACTCGGTTTTACAGTGAAAACTGCAGGAACTTCAAACCGGCACTAGGAATCAGACAGAGAAACCAGAGTAAAAGTTTCTCCTGCCACCCATTCCCTTTGTGCTAGATGAACGAACGTCTCTCCACATGCTCAGTGCTGAGAGATAATTGTGTGTGAAAGCCGTACTTCAACTAGCTAGTTGGGAACACAAAGTTTCTCTTCAGTTGCAAACTCCACTCCATACATATATATGGGGAGGTACTAGCTCCAACTCGGTTTTACAGTGAAAACTGCTGGAATTTCAAACCGGCACTAGGAAACAGACTGAGAAACCAGAGTAAAAGTTTGTACTGCAAACCTTTCCATTTTTGCTAGATGAACGAAAGTCTCTCCACATGCTCAGTTCTGACAGATAAGTGTGTGTGAAAGCCGTCCTTCACCTAGCTTGTTGGGAACACAAAGTTTCTCTTCAGTTGCAAACTCCACTCCATACATATATATGGGGAGGTACTAGCTCCAACTCGGTTTTACAGTGAAAAGTGCAGGAACTTCAAACCGGCACTAGGAAACAGACTGAGAAACCAGAGTAAAAGTTTCTCCTGCAACCCTTTCCCTTTATGCTAGATGAACGAACGTCTCTCCACATGCTCAGTTCTGAGAGATAAGTGTGTGTGAAAGCCGTCCTTCACCTAGCTTGTTGGGAACACAAAGTTTCTCTTCAGTTGCAAACTCCACTCCATACATATATATGGAGAGGTTCTAGCTCCAACTCGGTTTTACGGTGAAAACTGCAGGAACTTCAACCCGGCACTAGGAAACAGACTGAGAAACCAGAGTAAAAGTTTCTCCTGCAAACCATTCCCTTTGTGCTAGATGAACGAAGGTCTCTCCACATGCTCAGTTCTGAGAGATAAGTGTGTGTGAAAACCGTCCTTCACCTAGCTTGTTGGGAACACAAATTTTCTCTTCAGTTGCAAACTCCACTCCATACATATATATGGGGAGGTATTAGCTCCAACACGGTTTTACAGTGAAAATTGCAGGAACTTCCAACCGGCACTAGGAAACAGACTGAGAAACCAGAGTAAAAGTTTCTCCTGCAACCCGTTCCCTTTGTGCTAGATGAACGAACGTCTCTCCACATGCTCAGTTCTGAGAGATAAGTGTGTGTGAAAGCCGTCCTTCACCTAGCTTGTTGGGAACACAAAGTTTCTCTTCAGTTGCAAACTCCACTCCATACATATATATGGGGAGGTACTAGCTCCAACTCGGTTTTACAGTGAAAACAGCAGGAACTTCAAACCGGCACTAGGAAACAGACTGAGAAACCAGAGTAAAGTTTCTCCTGCAACCCGTTCCCTTTGTGCTAGATGAACGAACGTCTCTCCACATGCTCAGTTCTGAGAGATTAGTGTGTGTGAAAGCCGTCATTCACCTAGCTTGATGGGAACACAAAGTTTCTCTTCAGTTGCAAACTCCACACCATACATATATATATGGGGTGGTACTAGCTCCAACTCGGTTTTACAGTGAAAACTGCAGGAACTTCAAACCGGCACTAGGAAACAGACTGAGAAACCAGAGCAAAAGTTTCTCCTGCAACCCGTTCCCTTTGTGCTAGATGAACGAACGTCTCTCCACATGCTCAGTTCTGAGAGATAATTGTGTGTGAAAGCCGTCCTTCACCTAGCTTGTTGGGAACACAAAGTTTCTCTTCAGTTGCAAACTCCAATCCATACATATATATTGGGAGGTATTAGCTCCAACTCGGTTTTACAGTGAAAATTGCAGGAACTTCAAACCGGCACTAGGAATCAGACTGAGAAACCAGAGTAAAAGTTTCTCCTGCCACCCATTCCCTTTGTGCTAGATGAACGAACGTCTCTCCACATGCTCAGTTCTGAGAGATAAGTGTGTGTGAAAGCCGTCCTTCACCTAGCTTGTTGGGAACACAAAGTTTCTCTTCAGTTGCAAACTCCACTCCATACATATATATTGGGAGGTATTTGCTCCAACTCGGTTTTACAGTGAAAACTGCAGGAACTTCAAACCGGCACTAGGAATCAGACTGAGAAACCAGAGTAAAAGTTTCTCCTGCCACCCATTCCCTTTGTGCTAGATGAACGAACGTCTCTCCACATGCTCAGTGCTGAGAGATAATTGTGTGTGAAAGCCGTACTTCAACTAGCTAGTTGGGAACACAAAGTTTCTCTTCAGTTGCAAACTCCACTCCATACATATATATGGGGAGGTACTAGCTCCAACTCGGTTTTACAGTGACAACTGCTGGAATTTCAAACCGGCACTAGGAAACAGACTGAGAAACCAGAGTAAAAGTTTCTACTGCAACCCTTTTCATTTGTGCTAGATGAACGAACGTCTCTCCACATGCTCAGTTCTGAGAGATAAGTGTGTGTGAAAGCCGTCCTTCACCTAGCTTGTTGGGAACACAAAGTTTCTCTTCAGTTGCAAACTCCACTCCATACATATATATGGGGAGGTACTAGCTCCAACTCGGTTTTACAGTGAAAACTGCAGGAACTTCAAACCGGCACTAGGAAACAGACTGAGAAACCAGAGTAAAAGTTTCTCCTGCAACCCTTTCCCTTTATGCTAGATGAACGAACGTCTCTCCACATGCTCAGTTCTGAGAGATAAGTGTGTGTGAAAGCCGTCCTTCACCTAGCTTGTTGGGAACACAAAGTTTCTCTTCAGTTGCAAACTCCACTCCATACATATATATGGAGAGGTTCTAGCTCCAACTCGGTTTTACGGTGAAAACTGCAGGAATTTCAACCCGGCACTAGGAAACAGACTGAGAAACCAGAGTAAAAGTTTCTCCTGCAAACCATTCCCTTTGTGCTAGATGAACGAACGTCTCTCCACATGCTCAGTTCTGAGAGATAAGTGTGTGTGAAAGCCGTCCTTCACCTAGCTTGTTGGGAACACAAAGTTTCTCTTCAGTTGCAAACTCCACTCCATACATATATATGGGGAGGTATTAGCTCCAACTCGGTTTTACAGTGAAAATTGCAGGAACTTCCAACCGGCACTAGGAAACAGACTGAGAAACCAGAGTAAAAGTTTCTCCTGCAACCCGTTCCCTTTGTGCTAGATGAACGAACGTCTCTCCACATGCTCAGTTCTGAGAGATAAGTGTGTGTGAAAGCCGTCCTTCACCTAGCTTGTTGGGAACACAAAGTTTCTCTTCAGTTGCAAACTCCACTCCATACATATATATGGGGAGGTACTAGTTCCAACTCGGTTTTACAGTGAAAACAGCAGGAACTTCAAACCGGCACTAGGAAACAGACTGAGAAACCAGAGTAAAGTTTCTCCTGCAACCCGTTCCCTTTGTGCTAGATGAACGAACGTCTCTCCACATGCTCAGTTCTGAGAGATTAGTGTGTGTGAAAGCCGTCATTCACCTAGCTTGATGGGAACACAAAGTTTCTCTTCAGTTGCAAACTCCACACCATACATATATATATGGGGTGGTACTAGCTCCAACTCGGTTTTACAGTGAAAACTGCAGGAACTTCAAACCGGCACTAGGAAACAGACTGAGAAACCAGAGCAAAAGTTTCTCCTGCAACCCGTTCCCTTTGTGCTAGATGAACGAACGTCTCTCCACATGCTCAGTTCCGACAGATAAATGTGTGTGAAAGCCGTCCTTCACCTACCTTGTTGGGAACACAAAGTTTCTCTTCAGTTGCAAACTCCACTCCATACATATATATGGGGAGGTACTAGCTCCAAATCATTTTTACAGTGAAAACTGCAGGAACTTCAAACCGGCACTAGGAAACAGACTGAGAAACCAGAGAAAAAGTTTCTCCTTCAACCCGTTCACTTTTTGCTAGATGAACGAACGTCTCTCCACAAGCTCAATTCTGAGAGATAAGTGTGTGTGAAAGCCGTCCTTCACCTAGCTTGTTGGGAACACAAAGTTTCTCTTCAGTTGCAAACCCCACTCCATACATATATATGGGGAGGTACTAGCTCCAACTCGGTTTTAGAGTGAAAACTGCAGGAATTTCAAACCGGCACTACGAAACAGACTGAGAAATCAGAGTAAAAGTTTCTCATGCAACCCGTTCCCTTTCTGCTAGATGAACGAACGTCTCTCCACATGTTCAGCTCTGAGAGATAAGTGTGTGTGAAAGCCGTCCTTCACCTATCTTGTTGGGAACACAAAGTTACTCTTCAGTTGCAAACTGCTCTCCATACATATATAAGGGGAGTTACTAGCTCCAGCTTTGTTTTACAGTGAAAACTGCAGGAAATTCAATCTGGCACTAGGAAACAGACTGAGAAACCAGAGTAAAAGTTTCTCCTGCAACCCGTTCCTTTTGTGCTAGATGAACGAACGTCTCTCCACATGCTCAGTTCTGAGAGATAATTGTGTGTGAAAGCCATCCTTCACATAACTTGTAGGGAACACAAAGTATCTCTTCAGTTGCAAATTCCACTCCATACATATATATGGGGAGGTAACAGCTCCAACACGGTTTTACACTGAATACTGCAGGAACTTCAAACCGGCACTAGGAAACAGACTGAGAAACCAGAGTAAAAGTTTCTCCTGCAAACCGTTCCCTTTGTTCTAGATGAACGAACGTCTCTCCACATGCTCAGTTCTGAGAGATAAGTGTGTGTGAAAGCCGTCCTTCACCTAGCTTGTCGGGAACACAAAGTTTCTCTTCAGTTGCAAACTCCACTCCTTACATATATATGGAGAGGTTCTAGCTCCAACTCGGTTTTACGGTGAAAACTGCAGGAACTTCAACCCGGCACTAGGAAACAGACTGAGAAACCAGAGTAAAAGTTTCTCCTGCAAACCATTCCCTTTGTGCTAGATGAACGAACGTCTCTCCACATGCTCAGTTCTGAGAGATAAGTGTGTGTGAAAGCCGTCCTTCACCTAGCTTGTTGGGAACACAAAGTTTCTCTTCAGTTGCAAACTCCACTCCTTACATATATATGGGGAGGTATTAGCTCCAACTCGGTTTTACAGTGAAAATTGCAGGAACTATCAACCGGCACTAGGAAACAGACTGAGAAACCAGAGTAAAAGTTTCTCCTGCAACCCGTTCCCTTTGTGCTAGATGAACGAACGTCTCTCCACATGCTCAGTTCTGAGAGATAAGTGTGTGTGAAAGCCGTCCTTCACCTAGCTTGTCGGGAACACAAAGTTTCTCTTCAGTTGCAAACTCCATTCCATACATATATATGGAGAGGTTCTAGCTCCAACTCGGTTTTACGGTGAAAACTGCAGGAACTTCAACCCGGCACTAGGAAACAGACTGAGAAACCAGAGTAAAAGTTTCTCCTGCAAACCATTCCCTTTGTGCTAGATGAACGAACGTCTCTCCACATTCTCAGTTCTGAGAGATAAGTGTGTGTGAAAGCCGTCCTTCACCTAGCTTGTTGGGAACACAAAGTTTCTCTTCAGTTGCAAACTCCACTCCATACATATATAAGGGGAGTTACTAGCTCCAGCTTTGTTTTACAGTGAAAACTGCAGGAACTTCAAACCGGCACTAGGAAACAGACTGAGAAACCAGAGTAAAAGTTTCTCCTGCAACCCGTTCCTTTTGTGCTAGATGAACGAACGTCTCTCCACATGCTCAGTTCTGAGAGATAATTGTGTGTGAAAGCCGTCCTTCACCTAACTTGTAGGGAACACAAAGTATCTCTTCAGTTGCAAATTCCACTCCATACATATATATGGGGAGGTAACAGCTCCAACACGGTTTTACACTGAATACTGCAGGAACTTCAAACCGGCACTAGGAAACAGACTGGGAAACCAGAGTAAAAGTTTCTCCTGCAAACCGTTCCCTTTGTGCTAGATGAACGAAAGTCTCTCCACATGCTCAGTTCTGAGAGATAAGTGTGTGTGAAAACCGTCCTTCACCTAGCTTGTTGGGAACACAAAGATTCTCCTCAGTTGCAAACTCCACTCCATACATATATATGGGGAGGTACTAGCTCCAACTCGATTTTACAGTGAAAACTGCAGGAACTTCAAACCGGCACTAGGATACAGACTGAGAAACCAGAGTAAAATTTCTCCTGCACACCGTTCCCTTTGTGCTAGATGAACGAACGTCTCTCCACATGCTCAGTTCTGAGAGATAAGTGTGTGTGAAAGCCGTCCTTCACCTAGCTTGTTGGGAACACAAAGTTTCTCTTCAGTTGCAAACTGCACTCCATACATATATATTGGGAGGTATTAGCTCCAACTCGGTTTTACAGTGAAAACTGCAGGAACTTCAAACCGGCACTAGGAATCAGACTGAGAAACCAGAGAAAAAGTTTCTCCTGCCACCCATTCCCTTTGTGCTAGATGAACGAACGTCTCTCAACATGCTCAGTGCTGAGAGATAATTGTGTGTGAAAGCCGTACTTCAACTAGCTTGTTGGGAACACAAAGTTTCTCTTCAGTTGCAAACTCCACTCCATACATATATATGGGGAGGTACTAGCTCCAACTCGGTTTTACAGTGAAAACTGCTGGAATTTCAAACCGGCACTAGGAAACAGACTGAGAAACCAGAGTAAAAGTTTCTACTGCAACCCTTTCCATTTGTGCTAGATGAACGAACGTCTCTCCACATGCTCAGTTCTGAGAGATAAGTGTGTGTGAAAGCCGTCCTTCACCTAGCTTGTTGGGAACACAAAGTTTCTCTTCAGTTGCAAACTCCACTCCATACATATATATGGGGAGGTACTAGCTCCAACTCGGTTTTACAGTGAAAACTGCAGGAACTTCAAACCGGCACTAGGAAACAGACTGAGAAACCAGAGTAAAAGTTTCTCCTGCAACCCGTTCCCTTTATGCTAGATGAACGAACGTCTCTCCACATGCTCAGTTCTGAGAGATAAGTGTGTGTGAAAGCCGTCCTTCACCTAGCTTGTTGGGAACACAAAGTTTCTCTTCAGTTGCAAACTCCACTCCATACATATATATGGAGAGGTTCTAGCTCCAACTCGGTTTTACGGTGAAAACTGCAGGAACTTCAACCCGACACTAGGAAACAGACTGAGATACCAGAGTAAAAGATTCTCCTGCAAACCATTCCCTTTGTGCTAGATGAACGAACGTCTCTCCACATGCTCAGTTCTGAGAGATAAGTGTGTGTGAAAGCCGTCCTTCACCTAGCTTGTTGGGAACACAAAGTTTCTCTTCAGTTGCAAACTCCACTCCATACATATATATGGGGAGGTATTAGCTCCAACTCGGTTTTACAGTGAAAATTGCAGGAACTTCCAACCGGCACTAGGAAACAGACTGAGAAACCAGAGTAAAAGTTTCCCTGCAACCCGTTCCCTTTGTGCTAGATGAACGAACGTCTCTCCACATGCTCAGTTCTGAGAGATAAGTGTGTGTGAAAGCCGTCCTTCACCTAGCTTGTTGGGAACACAAAGTTTCTCTTCAGTTGCAAACTCCACTCCATACATATATATGGGGAGGTGCTAGCTCCAACTCGGTTTTACAGTGAAAACAGCAGGAACTTCAAACCGGCACTAGGAAACAGACTGAGAAACCAGAGTAAAGTTTCTCCTGCAACCCGTTCCCTTTGTGCTAGATGAACGAACGTCTCTCCACATGCTCAGTTCTGAGAGATTAGTGTGTGTGAAAGCCGTCATTCACCTAGCTTGATGGGAACACAAAGTTTCTCTTCAGTTGCAAACTCCACTCCATACATATATATATGGGGTGGTACTAGCTCCAACTCGGTTTTATAGAGAAAACTGCAGGAACTTCAAACCGGCACTAGGAAACAGACTGAGAAACCAGAGGAAAAGTTTCTCCTGCAACCCGTTCCCTTTGTGCTAGATGAACGAACGTCTCTCCACATGCTCAGTTCCGACAGATAAATGTGTGTGAAAGCCGTCCTTCACCTACCTTGTTGGGAACACAAAGTTTCTCTTCAGTTGCAAATTCCACTCCATACATATATATGGGGAGGTAATAGCTCCAACTCGGTTTTACTGTGAAAACTGCAGGAAATTCAAACCGGCACTAGGAAACAGACTGAGAAACCAGAGTAAAAGTTTCTCCTGCAACCCGTTCCTTTTGTGCTAGATGAACGAACGTCTCTCCACATGCTAAGTTTTGAGAGATAAGTGTGTGTGAAAGCCGTCCTTCACCTAACTTGTAGGGAACACAAAGTATCTCTTCAGTTGCAAATTCCACTCCATACATATATATGGGGAGGTAACAGCTCCAACACGGTTTTACACTGAATACTGCAGGAACTTCAAACCGGCACTAGGAAACATACTGAGAAACCAGAGTAAAAGTTTCTCCTGCAAACCGTTCCCTTTGTGCTAGATGAACGAACGTCTCTCCACATGCTCAGTTCTGAGAGATAAGTGTGTGTGAAAGCCGTCCTTCACCTAGCTTGTTGGGAACACAAAGATTCTCTTCAGTTGCAAACTCCACTCCATACATATATATGGGGAGGTACTAGCTCCAACTCGATTTTACAGTGAAAACTGCAGGAACTTCAAACCGGCACTAGGAAACAGACTGAGAAACCAGAGTAAAATTTCTCCTGCACACCGTTCCCTTTGTGCTAGATGATCGAACGTCTCTCCACATGCTCAGTTCTGAGAGATAAGTGTGTGTGAAAGCCGTCCTTCACCTAGCTTGTTGGGAACACAAAGTTTCTCTTCAGTTGCAAACTCCACTCCATACATATATATGGGGAGGTACTAGCTCCAACACGGTTTTACTGTGAAAACTGCAGGATATTCAAACCGGCACTAGGAAACAGACTGAGAAACCAGAGTAAAAGTTTCTCCTGCAACCCGTTCCCTTTGTGCTAGATGAACGAACGCCTCTCCCCATGCTCAGTTCTGAGATATAAGTGTGTGTGAAAGCCGTCCTTCACCTAGCTTGTTGGGAACACAAAGTTTCTCTTCAGTTGCAAACTCCACTCCATACATATATATGGGGAGGTACTAGCTCCAACTCGGTTTTACAGTGAAAACAGCAGGAACTTCAAACCGGCACTAGGAAACAAACTGAGAAACCAGAGTAAAGTTTCTCCTGCAACCCGTTCCCTTTGTGCTAGATGAACGAACGTCTCTCCACATGCTCAGTTCTGAGAGATTAGTGTGTGTGAAAGCCGTCATTCACCTAGCTTGATGGGAACACAAAGTTTCTCTTCAGTTGCAAACTCCACTCCATACATATATATATGGGGTGGTACTAGCTCCAACTCGGTTTTACAATGAAAACTGCAGGAACTTCAAACCGGCACTAGGAAACAGACTGAGAAACCAGAGCAAAAGTTTCTCCTGCAACCCGTTCCCTTTGTGCTAGATGAACGAACGTCTCTCCACATGCTCAGTTCCGACAGATAAATGTGTGTGAAAGCCGTCCTTCACCTACCTTGTTGGGAACACAAAGTTTCTCTTCAGTTGCAAACTCCACTCCATACATATATATGGGGAGGTACTAGCTCCAAATCGTTTTTACAGTGAAAACTGCAGGAACTTCAAACCGGCACTAGGAAACAGACTGAGAAACCAGAGAAAAAGTTTCTCCTGCAACCCGTTCCCTGTGTGCTAGATGAACGAACGTCTCTCCACATGTTCAGCTCTGAGAGATAAGTGTGTGTGAAAGCCGTCCTTCACCTATCTTGTTGGGAACACATAGTTACTCTTCAGTTGCAAACTCCACTCCATACATATATAAGGGGAGTTACTAGCTCCAGCTTTGTTTTACAGTGAAAACTGCAGGAACTTCAAACCGGCACTAGGAAACAGACTGAGAAACCAGAGTAAAAGTTTCTCCTGCAACCCGTTCCTTTTGTGCTAGATGAACGAACGTCTCTCCACATGCTCAGTTCTGAGAGATAATTGTGTGTGAAAGCCGTCCTTCACCTAACTTGTAGGGAACACAAAGTATCTCTTCAGTTGCAAATTCCACTCCATACATATATATGGGGAGGTAACAGCTCCAACACGGTTTTACACTGAATACTGCAGGAACTTCAAACCGGCACTAGGAAACAGACTGGGAAACCAGAGTAAAAGTTTCTCCTGCAAACCGTTCCCTTTGTGCTAGATGAACGAACGTCTCTCCACATGCTCAGTTCTGAGAGATAAGTGTGTGTGAAAACCGTCCTTCACCTAGCTTGTTGGGAACACAAAGATTCTCCTCAGTTGCAAACTCCACTCCATACATATATATGGGGAGGTACTAGCTCCAACTCGATTTTACAGTGAAAACTGCAGGAACTTCAAACCGGCACTAGGATACAGACTGAGAAACCAGAGTAAAATTTCTCCTGCACACCGTTCCCTTTGTGCTAGATGAACGAACGTCTCTCCACATGCTCAGTTCTGAGAGATAAGTGTGTGTGAAAGCCGTCCTTCACCTAGCTTGTTGGGAACACAAAGTTTCTCTTCAGTTGCAAACTGCACTCCATACATATATATTGGGAGGTATTAGCTCCAACTCGGTTTTACAGTGAAAACTGCAGGAACTTCAAACCGGCACTAGGAATCAGACTGAGAAACCAGAGAAAAAGTTTCTCCAGCCACCCATTCCCTTTGTGCTAGATGAACGAACGTCTCTCAACATGCTCAGTGCTGAGAGATAATTGTGTGTGAAAGCCGTACTTCAACTAGCTTGTTGGGAACACAAAGTTTCTCTTCAGTTGCAAACTCCACTCCATACATATATATGGGGAGGTACTAGCTCCAACTCGGTTTTACAGTGAAAACTGCTGGAATTTCAAACCGGCACTAGGAAACAGACTGAGAAACCAGAGTAAAAGTTTCTACTGCAACCCTTTCCATTTGTGCTAGATGAACGAACGTCTCTCCACATGCTCAGTTCTGAGAGATAAGTGTGTGTGAAAGCCGTCCTTCACCTAGCTTGTTGGGAACACAAAGTTTCTCTTCAGTTGCAAACTCCACTCCATACATATATATGGGGAGGTACTAGCTCCAACTCGATTTTACAGTGAAAACTGCAGGAACTTCAAACCGGCACTAGGAAACAGACTGAGAAACCAGAGTAAAAGTTTCTCCTGCAACCCGTTCCCTTTATGCTAGATGAACGAACGTCTCTCCACATGCTCAGTTCTGAGAGATAAGTGTGTGTGAAAGCCGTCCTTCACCTAGCTTGTTGGGAACACAAAGTTTCTCTTCAGTTGCAAACTCCACTCCATACATATATATGGAGAGGTTCTAGCTCCAACTCGGTTTTACGGTGAAAACTGCAGGAACTTCAACCCGACACTAGGAAACAGACTGAGATACCAGAGTAAAAGATTCTCCTGCAAACCATTCCCTTTGTGCTAGATGAACGAACGTCTCTCCACATGCTCAGTTCTGAGAGATAAGTGTGTGTGAAAGCCGTCCTTCACCTAGCTTGTTGGGAACACAAAGTTTCTCTTCAGTTGCAAACTCCACTCCATACATATATATGGGGAGGTATTAGCTCCAACTCGGTTTTACAGTGAAAATTGCAGGAACTTCCAACCGGCACTAGGAAACAGACTGAGAAACCAGAGTAAAAGTTTCCCTGCAACCCGTTCCCTTTGTGCTAGATGAACGAACGTCTCTCCACATGCTCAGTTCTGAGAGATAAGTGTGTGTGAAAGCCGTCCTTCACCTAGCTTGTTGGGAACACAAAGTTTCTCTTCAGTTGCAAACTCCACTCCATACATATATATGGGGAGGTGCTAGCTCCAACTCGGTTTTACAGTGAAAACAGCAGGAACTTCAAACCGGCACTAGGAAACAGACTGAGAAACCAGAGTAAAGTTTCTCCTGCAACCCGTTCCCTTTGTGCTAGATGAACGAACGTCTCTCCACATGCTCAGTTCTGAGAGATTAGTGTGTGTGAAAGCCGTCATTCACCTAGCTTGATGGGAACACAAAGTTTCTCTTCAGTTGCAAACTCCACTCCATACATATATATATGGGGTGGTACTAGCTCCAACTCGGTTTTATAGAGAAAACTGCAGGAACTTCAAACCGGCACTAGGAAACAGACTGAGAAACCAGAGGAAAAGTTTCTCCTGCAACCCGTTCCCTTTGTGCTAGATGAACGAACGTCTCTCCACATGCTCAGTTCCGACAGATAAATGTGTGTGAAAGCCGTCCTTCACCTACCTTGTTGGGAACACAAAGTTTCTCTTCAGTTGCAAATTCCACTCCATACATATATATGGGGAGGTAATAGCTCCAACTCGGTTTTACTGTGAAAACTGCAGGAAATTCAAACCGGCACTAGGAAACAGACTGAGAAACCAGAGTAAAAGTTTCTCCTGCAACCCGTTCCTTTTGTGCTAGATGAACGAACGTCTCTCCACATGCTAAGTTTTGAGAGATAAGTGTGTGTGAAAGCCGTCCTTCACCTAACTTGTAGGGAACACAAAGTATCTCTTCAGTTGCAAATTCCACTCCATACATATATATGGGGAGGTAACAGCTCCAACACGGTTTTACACTGAATACTGCAGGAACTTCAAACCGGCACTAGGAAACATACTGAGAAACCAGAGTAAAAGTTTCTCCTGCAAACCGTTCCCTTTGTGCTAGATGAACGATCGTCTCTCCACATGCTCAGTTCTGAGAGATAAGTGTGTGTGAAAGCCGTCCTTCACCTAGCTTGTTGGGAACACAAAGATTCTCTTCAGTTGCAAACTCCACTCCATACATATATATGGGGAGGTACTAGCTCCAACTCGATTTTACAGTGAAAACTGCAGGAACTTCAAACCGGCACTAGGAAACAGACTGAGAAACCAGAGTAAAATTTCTCCTGCACACCGTTCCCTTTGTGCTAGATGATCGAACGTCTCTCCACATGCTCAGTTCTGAGAGATAAGTGTGTGTGAAAGCCGTCCTTCACCTAGCTTGTTGGGAACACAAAGTTTCTCTTCAGTTGCAAACTCCACTCCATACATATATATGGGGAGGTACTAGCTCCAACTCGGTTTTACTGTGAAAACTGCAGGAAATTCAAACCGGCACTAGGAAACAGACTGAGAAACCAGAGTAAAAGTTTCTCCTGCAACCCGTTCCCTTTGTGCTAGATGAACGAACGCCTCTCCCCATGCTCAGTTCTGAGATATAGGTGTGTGTGAAAGCCGTCCTTCACCTAGCTTGTTGGGAACACAAAGTTTCTCTTCAGTTGCAAACTCCACTCCATACATATATATGGGGAGGTATTAGCTCCAACTCGGTTTTACAGTGAATACTGCAGGAACATCAAACCGGCACTAGGAAACAGAGTGAGAAACGAGAGTAAAAGTTTCCCCTGCAACCCGTTCCCTTTGACTAGATGAACGAACGTCTCTCCACATGCTCAGTTCTGAGAGATAAGTGTGTGTGAAAGCCTCCTTAACCTAGCTTGTTGGGAACACAAAGTATCTCTTCAGTTGCCAACTCCACTCCATACATATTTAAGGGGAGGTACTAGCTTCAACTCGGTTTTACAGTGAAAACTGCATTAACTTCAAACCGGCACTAGGAAACAGACTGAGAAACCAGAGTAAAAGTTTCTCCTGCAACCCGTTCCCTTTGTGCTAGATGAACGAACGTCTATCCACATGCTCAGTTCTGAGAGATAAGTGTGTGTGAATGCCGTCCTTCAACTAGATTGTTGGGAACACAAAGTTTCTCTTCAGTTGCAAACTCCACTCCATACATATATAAGGGGAGGTACTAGCTCCAACTCGGTTTTACAGTGAAAACTGCAGGAACTTCAAACCGGCACTAGGAAACAGATTGAGAAACCAGAGTAAAAGTTTCCCCTGCAACCCGTTCCCTTTGTGCTAGATGAACGAACGTCTCTCCACATGCTCAATTCTGAGTATTAATTGTGTGTGAAGGCCGTCCTTCACATAGCTTGTTGGGAACACAAAGTTTCTCTTCAGTTGCAAACTCCACTCCATACATATATATTGGGAGGTACTAGCTCCAACTCGGTTTTACACAGAAAACTGCAGGAACTTCAAACCGGCACAAGGAAACAGACTGAGAAACCAGAGTAAAAGTTTCTACTGCAACCCGTTCCCTTTGTGCTAGATGAACGAACGTCTCTCCACATGCTCAGTTCTGA
Organism: Camelus bactrianus; assembly: GCF_048773025.1. Taxonomy (NCBI): domain Eukaryota; kingdom Metazoa; phylum Chordata; class Mammalia; order Artiodactyla; family Camelidae; genus Camelus; species Camelus bactrianus. Next base: position 5,973,936 of record NC_133566.1, read on the forward strand.
GAGATAAGTGTGTGTGAAAGCCGTCTTTCACCTAGCTTGTTGGGAACACAAAGTTTCTCTTCAGTTGCAAACTCCACTCCATACATATATATGGGGAGGTACTAGCTCCAACTCGGTTTTACAGTGAAAACTGCAGGAACTTCAAAACGGCACTAGGAAAAAGACTGAGAAACCAGAATAAAGTTCCTCCTGCAACCCGTTCCATTTGTGCTAGATGAACGAACGTCTCTCCACATGCTCAGTTCTGAGAGATAAGTGTGTGTGAAAGCCGTCCTTCAACTAGCTTGTTGGGAACACAAAGTTTCTCTTCAGTTGCAAACTCCACTCCATACATATATATGGGGAGGTACTAGCTCCAACTCGGTTTTACACTGAAAACTGCAGGAACTTCAAACCGGCACTAGGAAACAGACTGAGAAACCAGAGTAAAAGTTTCTCCTGCAACCCGTTCCATTTGTGCTCGATTAACGAACGTCTCTCCACATGCTCAGTTCTGAGGGATATGTGTGTGTGAAATCCGTCCTTCACCTACCTTGTTGGGAACACAAAGTTTCTCTTCAATTGCAAACCCCACTCCATACATATATATTGGGAGGTACTAGCTCCAACTCGGTTTTACACAGAAAACTGCAGGAACTTCAAACCGGCACTAGGAAACAGACTGAGAAACCAGAGTTAAAGTTTCTACTGCAACCCGTTCAATTTGTGCTAGATGAACGAACGTCTCTCCACATGCTCAGTTCTGAGAGATAAGTGTGTGTGAAAGCCGTCCTTCACCTAGCTTGTTGGGAACACAAAGTTTCTCTTCAGTTGCAAACTCCATTCCATACATATATATGGGGAGGTACTAGCTCCAAATCGGTTTTACAGTGAAAACTGCAGGAACTTCAAACCGGCACTAGGAAAAAGACTGAGAAACCAGAGTAAATGTTTCTCCTGCAACCCGTTCCCTTTGTGCTAGATGAACGAACGTCTCTCCACATGCTCAGTTCTGAGAGATAAGTGTGTGTGAAAGCCGTCCTTCACCTAGCTTGTTGGGAACACAAAGATTCTCTTCAGTTGTAAACTCCACTCCATACATATATATGGGGAGGTACTAGCTCCAACTCGGTTTTACAGTGAAAACTGCAGGAACTTCATACCGGCACTAGGAAACAGACTGAGAAACCAGAGTAAAAGTTTCTCCTGCAACCCGTTCCCTTTGTGCTCGATGAACGAAAGTCTCTCCACATGCTCAGTTCTGAGAGATAAGTGTGTGTGAATGCCGACCTTCACCTAGCTTGTTGGGAACACAAAGTTTCTCTTCAGTTGCAAACTCCACTCCATACATATATATGGGGAGGTACTATCTCCAACTCGGTTTTACAGTGAAAACTGCAGGAAATTCAAAACGGCACTAGGAAACAGACTGAGAAACCAGAGTAAAAGATTCTAATGCAACTCGTTCCCTTTGTGCTAGATGAACGAACGTCTCTCCACATGCTCAGTGCTGAGAGATAAGTGTGTGTGAAAGCCGTCCTTCAACTAGCTTGTTGGGAACCCAAAGTTTCTCTTCAGTTGCAAACTCCAATCCATACATATATATGGGGAGGTACTAGCTCCAACTCGGTTTTACAGTGAAAAATGCTGGAATTTCAAACCGGCACTAGGAAACAGACTGAGAAACCAGAGTAAAAGTTTCTACTGCAACCCGTTCCATTTGTGCTAGATGAACGAACGTCTCTCCACATGCTCAGTTCTGAGAGATAAGTGTGTGTGAAAGCCGTCCTTCACCTAGCTTGTTGGGAACACAAAGTTTCTCTTCAGTTGCAAACTCCACTCCATACATATATATGGGGAGGTACTAGCTCCAACTCGGTTTTACAGTGAAAACTGCAGGAACTTCAAACCGGCACTAGGAAACAGACTGAGAAACCAGAGTAATAGTTTCTCCTGCAACCCGTTCCCTTTATGCTAGATGAACGAACGTCTCTCCACATGCTCAGTTCTGAGAGATAAGTGTGTGTGAAAGCCGTCCTTCACCTAGCTTGTTGGGAACACAAAGTTTCTCTTCAGTTGCAAACTCCACTCCATAAATATATATGGGGAGGTTCTAGCTCCAACTCGGTTTTACGGTGAAAACTGCAGGAACTTCAAACCAGCACTAGGAAATAGACTGAGAAACCAGAGTAAAAGTTTATCCTGCAAACCGTTCCATTTGTGCTAGATGAACGAACGTCTCTCCACATGCTCAGTTCTGAGAGATAAGTGTGTGTGAATGCCGTCCTTCAACTAGATTGTTGGGAACACAAAGTTTCTCTTCAGTTGCAAACTCCACTCCATACATATATAAGGGGAGGTACTAGCTCCAACTCGGTTTTACAGTGAAAACTGCAGGAACTTCAAACCGGCACTAGGAAACAGATTGAGAAACCAGAGTAAAAGTTTCCCCTGCAACCCGTTCCCTTTGTGCTAGATGAACGAACGTCTCTCCACATGCTCAACTCTGAGTGATAATTGTGTGTGAAGGCCGTCCTTCACATAGCTTGTAGGGAACACAAAGTTTCTCTTCAGTTGCAAACTCCACTCCATACATATATATTGGGAGGTACTAGCTCCAACTCGGTTTTACACAGAAAACTGCAGGAACTTCAAACCGGCACTAGGAAACAGACTGAGAAACCAGAGTAAAAGTTTCTACTGCAACCCGTTCCCTTTGTGCTAGATGAACGAACGTCTCTCCACATGCTCAGTTCTGAGATATAAGTGTGTGTGAAAGCCGTCTTTCACCTAGCTTGTTGGGAACACAAAGTTTCTCTTCAGTTGCAAACTCCACTCCATACATATATATGGGGAGGTACTAGCTCCAACTCGGTTTTACAGTGAAAACTGCAGGAACTTCAAAACGGCACTAGGAAAAACACTGAGAAACCAGAATAAAGTTCCTCCTGCTACCCGTTCCATTTGTGCTAGATGAACGAACGTCTCTCCACATGCTCAGTTCTGAGAGATAAGTGTGTGTGAAAGCCGTCCTTCACCTAGCTTGTTGGGAACACAAAGTTTCTCTTCAGTTGCAAACTCCACTCCATACATATATATTGGGAGGTACTAGCTCCAACTCGGTTTTACACAGAAAACTGCAGGAACTTCAAACCGGCACTAGGAAACAGACTGAGAAACCAGAGTTAAAGTTTCTACTGCAACCCGTTCCATTTGTGCTAGATGAACGAACGTCTCTCCACATGCTCAGTTCTGAGAGATAAGTGTGTGTGAAAGCCGTCCTTCACCTAGCTTGTTGGGAACACAAAGTTTCTCTTCAGTTGCAAACTCCACTCCATACATATATATGGGGAGGTACTAGCTCCAAATCGGTTTTACAGTGAAAACTGCAGGAACTTCAAACCGGCACTAGGAAAAAGACTGAGAAACCAGAGTAAAAGTTTCTCCTGCAATCCGTTCCCTTTGTGCTAGATGAACGAACGTCTCTCCACATGCTCAGTTCTGAGAGATAAGTGTGTGTGAAAGCCGTCCTTCACCTAGCTTGTTGGGAACACAAAGATTCTCTTCAGTTGTAAACTCCACTCCATACATATATATGGGGAGGTACTAGCTCCAACTCGGTTTTACAGTGAAAACTGCAGGAACTTCAAACCGGCACTAGGAAACAGACTGAGAAACCAGAGTAAAAGTTTCTCCTGCAACCCGTTCCCTTTGTGCTCGATGAACGAATGTCTCTCCACATGCTCAGTTCTGAGAGATAAGTGTGTGTGAATGCAGACCTTCACCTAGCTTGTTGGGAACACAAAGTTTCTCTTCAGTTGCAAACTCCACTCCATACATATATATGGGGAGGTACTATCTCCAACTCGGTTTTACAGTGAAAACTGCAGGAACTTCAAAACGGCACTAGGAAACAGACTGAGAAACCAGAGTAAAAGATTCTCCTGCAACTCGTTCCCTTTGTGCTAGATGAACGAACGTCTCTCCACATGCTCAGTGCTGAGAGATAAGTGTGTGTGAAAGCCGTCCTTCAACTAGCTTGTTGGGAACCCAAAGTTTCTCTTCAGTTGCAAACTCCACTCCATACATATATATGGGGAGGTACTAGCTCCAACTCGGTTTTACAGTGAAAACTGCTGGAATTTCAAACCGGCACTAGGAAACAGACTGAGAAACCAGAGTAAAAGTTTCTACTGCAACCCGTTCCATTTGTGCTAGATGAACGAACGTCTCTCCACATGCTCAGTTCTGAGAGATAAGTGTGTGTGAAAGCCGTCCTTCACCTAGCTTGTTGGGAACACAAAGTTTCTCTTCAGTTGCAAACTCCAATCCATACATATATATGGGGAGGTACTAGCTCCAACTCGGTTTTACAGTGAAAACTGCAGGAACTTCAAACCGGCACTAGGAAACAGACTGAGAAACCAGAGTAAAAGTTTCTCCTGCAACCCGTTCCCTTTATGCTAGATGAATGAACGTCTCTCCACATGCTCAGTTCTGAGAGATAATTGTGTGTGAAAGCCGTCCTTCACCTAGCTTGTTGGGAACACAAAGTTTCTCTTCAGTTGCAAACTCCACTCCATAAATATATATGGGGACGTTCTAGCTCCAACTCGGTTTTACGGTGAAAACTGCAGGAACTTCAAACCGGCACTAGGAAACAGACTGAGAAACCAGAGTAAAAGTTTATCCTGCAAACCGTTCCATTTGTGCTAGATGAACGAACGTCTCTCCACATGCTCAGTTCTGAGAGATAAGTGTGTGTGAAAGCCGTCCTTCACCTAGCTTGTTGGGAACACAAACTTTCTCTTCAGTAGCAAACTCCACTCCATACATATATATGGGGAGGTATTAGCTCCAACTCGGTTTTACAGTGAAAACTGCAGGAACTTCAAACCGGCACTAGGAAACAGACTGAGAAACCAGAGTAAAAGTTTCTCCTGCAACCCGTTCACTTTGTGCTAGATGAACGAACGTCTCTCCACATGCTCAGTTCTGAGAGATAAGTGTGTGTGAAAGCCGTCCTTCACCTAGCTTGTTGGGAACACAAAGTTTCTCTTCAGTTGCAAATTCCACTCCATACATATATATGGGGTGGTAACAGCTCCAACACGGTTTTACACTGAATACTGCAGGAACTTCAAACCGGCACTAGGAAACAGACTGAGAAACCAGAGTAAAAGTTTCTCCTGCAATCCGTTCCCTTCCTGCTAGATGAACGAACGTCTCTCCACATGCTCAGTTCTGAGAGATAAGTGTGTGTGAAAGCCGTCCTTCACCTAGCTTGTTGGGAACACAAAGTTTCTCTTCAGTTGCAAACTCCATTCCATACATATATATGGGGAGGTACTAGCTCCAAACCGGGTTTACTGTGAAAACTGCAGGAACTTCATACCGGCACTAGGAAACAGACTGAGAAACCAGAGAAAAAGTTTCTCCTGCAACTGGTTCCCTTTGTGCTAGATGAACAAACGTCTCTCCACATGCTCAGTTCGGAAAGATATGTGTGTGTGAAAGCTGTCCTTCATCTAGCTTGTTAGGAACACATAGTTTCTCTTCAGTTGCAAACTCCACTCCATACCTATATATGAGGAGGTACTAGCTCCAACTCGGATTTACAGTGAAAACTGCAGGAACTTCATACCGGCACTAGGAAACAGACTGAGAAACCAGAGAAAAAGTTTCTCCTGCAACCCGTTCCCTTTGTGCTAGATGAACGAATGTCTCTCCACATGCTCAGTTCTGAGAGATAAGTGTGTGTGTAAGTCGTCCTTCACCTAGCTTGTTGGGAACACAAAGTTTCTCTTCAGTTGCCAACTCCACTCCATACATATATATGGGGAGGTATTAGCTCCAACTCGGTTTTACAGTGAAAACTGCAGGAACTTCAAACCGGCACTAGGAAACAGACTGAGAAACCAGAGAAAAAGTTTCCCCTGCAACCCGTTCCTTTTGTGCTAGATGAACGAACATCTCTCCACATGCTCAGTGCTGAGAGATAAGTGTGTGTGAAAGCCGTGCTTCAACTAGCTTGTTGGGAACACAAAGTTTCTCTTCAGTTGCAAACTCCACTCCATAAATATATATAGGGAGGTACTATCTCCAACTCGGTTTTACAGTGAAAACTGCAGGAACTTCACACCGGCACTAGGAAACAGACTGAGAAACCAGAGTAAATGTTTCTCCTGCAACCCGTTCCCTTTGTGCTAGATGAACGAACGTCTCTCCACATGCTCAGTTCTGAGAGATAAGTGTGTGTGAAAGCCGTCCTTCACCTAGCTTGTTGGGAACACAAAGTTTCTATTCAGTTGCAAACTCCACTCCATACATATATATGGGAAGGTACTAGCTCCAACTCGGTTTTAGAGTGAAAACTGCAGGAATTTCAAACCGGCACTAGGAAACAGACTGAGAAACCAGAGAAAAAGTTTCTCCTGCAACCCGTTCCCTTCCTGCTAAATGAACGAACGCCTCTCCACATGCTCAGCTCTGAGAGATAAGTGTGTGTGAAAGCCGTCCTTCACCTATCTTGTTGGGAACACAAAGTTTCTCTTCAGTTGCAAACTCCACTCCATACATATATATGGGGAGGTACTAGCTCCAGCTCGGTTTTACAGTGAAAACTGCAGGAACTTCAAACCGGCACTAGGAAACAGTCTGAGAAACCAGAGTAAAAGTTTCTCCTGCAACCCGTTCCCTTTGTGCTAGATGAACGAACGTCTCTCCACATGCTCAGTTCTGAGAGATAATTGTGTGTGAAAGCCGTCCTTCACCTAGCTTGTTGGGAACACAAAGTTTCTCTTCAGTTGCAAACTCCACTCCATACATATATATGGGGAGGTATTAGCTCCAACTCGGTTTTACAGTGAATACTGCAGGAACTTCAAACCGGCACTAGGAAACAGAGTGAGAAACGAGAGTAAAAGTATCCCCTGCAACCCGTTCCCTTTGACTAGATGAACGAACGTCTCTCCACATGCTCAGTTCTGAGAGATAAGTGTGTGTGAAAGCCTCCTTAACCTAGCTTGTAGGGAACACAAAGTATCTCTTCAGTTGCCAACTCCACTCCATACATATTTAAGGGGAGGTACTAGCTTCAACTCGGTTTTACAGTGAAAACTGCATTAACATCAAACCGGCACTAGGAAACAGACTGTGAAACCAGAGTAAAAGTTTCTCCTGCAACCCGTTCCCTTTGTGCTTGATGAACGAAAGTCTCTCCACATGCTCAGTTCTGAGAGATAATTGTGTGTGAAAGCCGTCCTTCACTTAACTTGTAGGTAACACAAAGTGTCTCTACAGTTGCAAATTCCACTCCATACATATATATGGGGAGGTAACAGCTCCAGCACGGTTTTACACTGAATACTGCAGGAACTTCAAACCGGCACTAGGAAACAGACTGAGAAACCAGAGTAAAAGTTTCTCCTGCAACCCGTTCCCTTTTTGCTAGATGAACGAACGTCTATCCACATGCTCAGTTCTGAGAGATAAGTGTGTGTGAATGCCGTCCTTCAACTAGATTGTTGGGAACACAAAGTTTCTCTTCAGTTGCAAACTCCACTCCATACATATATAAGGGGAGGTACTAGCTCCAACTCGGTTTTACAGTGAAAACTGCAGGAACTTCAAACCGGCACTAGGAAACAGATTGAGAAACCAGAGTAAAAGTTTCCCCTGCAACCCGTTCCCTTTGTGCTAGATGAACGAACGTCTCTCCACATGCTCAATTCTGAGTGATAATTGTGTGTGAAGGCCGTCCTTCACCTAGCTTGTTGGGAACACAAAGTTTCTCTTCAGTTGCAAACTCCACTCCATACATATATATTGGGAGGTACTAGCTCCAACTCGGTTTTACACAGAAAACTGCAGGAACTTCAAACCGGCACTAGGAAACAGACTGAGAAACCAGAGTAAAAGTTTCTACTGCAACCCGTTCCCTTTGTGCTAGATGAACGAACGTCTCTCCACATGCTCAGTTCTGAGAGATAAGTGTGTGTGAAAGCCGTCCTTCACCTAGCTTGTTGGGAACACAAAGTTTCTATTCAGTTGCAAACTCCACTCCATACATATATATGGGGAGGTACTAGCTCCAACTCGGTTTTAGAGTGAAAACTGCAGGAATTTCAAACCGGCACTAGGAAACAGATTGAGAAACCAGAGTAAAAGTTTCTCCTGCAACCCGTTCCCTTCCTGCTAAATGAACGAACGCCTCTCCACATGCTCAGCTCTGAGAGATAAGTGTGTGTGAAAGCCGTCCTTCACCTCTCTTGTTGGGAACACAAAGTTTCTCTTCAGTTGCAAACTCCACTCCATACATATATATGGGGAGGTACTAGCTCCAACTCGGTTTTACAGTGAAAACTGCAGGAACTTCAAACCGGCACTAGGAAACAGTCTGAGAAACCAGAGTAAAAGTTTCTCCTGCAACCCGTTCCCTTTGTGCTAGATGAACGAACGTCTCTCCACATGCTCAGTTCTGAGAGATAAGTGTGTGTGAAAGCCGTCCTTCACCTAGCTTGTTGGGAACACAAAGTTTCTCTTCAGTTGCAAACTCCACTCCATACATATATATGGGGAGGTATTAGCTCAAACTCGGTTTTACAGTGAATACTGCAGGAACTTCAAACCGGCACTAGGAAACAGATTGAGAAACGAGAGTAAAAGTTTCCCCTGCAACCCGTTCCCTTTGACTAGATGAACGAACGTCTCTCCACATGCTCAGTTCTGAGAGATAAGTGTGTGTGAAAGCCTCCTTAACCTAGCTTGTTGGGAACACAAAGTATCTCTTCAGTTGCCAACTCCACTCCATACATATTTAAGGGGAGGTACTAGCTTCAACTCGGTTTTACAGTGAAAACTGCATTAACTTCATACCGGCACTAGGAAACAGACTGTGAAACCAGAGTAAAAGTTTCTCCTGCAACCCGTTCCCTTTGTGCTTGATGAACGAAAGTCTCTCCACATGCTCAGTTCTGAGAGATAATTGTGTGTGAAAGCCGTCCTTCACTTAACTTGTAGGTAACACAAAGTATCTCTACAGTTGCAAATTCCACTCCATACATATATATGGGGAGGTAACAGCTCCAGCACGGTTTTACACTGAATACTGCAGGAACTTCAAACCGGCACTAGGAAACAGACTGAGAAACCAGAGTAAAAGTTTCTCCTGCAACCCGTTCCCTTTGTGCTAGATGAACGAACGTCTATCCACATGCTCAGTTCTGAGAGATAAGTGTGTGTGAATGCCGTCCTTCAACTAGATTGTTGGGAACACAAAGTTTCTCTTCAGTTGCAAACTCCACTCCATACATATATAAGGGGAGGTACTAGCTCCAACTCGGTTTTACAGTGAAAACTGCAGGAACTTCAAACCGGCACTAGGAAACAGATTGAGAAACCAGAGTAAAAGTTTCCCCTGCAACCCGTTCCCTTTGTGCTAGATGAACGAACGTCTCTCCACATGCTCAATTCTGAGTGATAATTGTGTGTGAAGGCCGTCCTTCACCTAGCTTGTTGGGAACACAAAGTTTCTCTTCAGTTGCAAACTCCACTCCATACATATATATTGGGAGGTACTAGCTCCAACTCGGTTTTACACAGAAAACTGCAGGAACTTCAAACCGGCACTAGGAAACAGACTGAGAAACCAGATTAAAAGTTTCTACTGCAACCCGTTCCCTTTGTGCTAGATGAACGAACGTCTCTCCACATGCTCAGTTCTGAGAGATAAGTGTGTGTGAAAGCCGTCTTTCACCGAGCTTGTTGGGAACACAAAGTTTCTCTTCAGTTGCAAACTCCACTCCATACATATATATGGGGAGGTACTAGCTCCAACTCGGTTTTACAGTGAAAACTGCAGGAACTTCAAAACGGCACTAGGAAAAAGACTGAGAAACCAGAATAAAGTTCCTCCTGCAACCTGTTCCATTTGTGCTAGATGAACGAACGTCTCTCGACATGCTCAGTTCTGAGAGATAAGTGTGTGTGAAAGCCGTCCTTCACCTAGCTTGTTGGGAACACAAAGTTTCTCTTCAGTTGCAAACTCCACTCCATACATATATATGGGGAGGTACTAGCTCCAAATCGGTTTTACAGTGAAAACTGCAGGAACTTCAAACCGGCACTAGGAAACAGACTGAGAAACCAGAGTAAAAGATTCTCCTGCAACCCGTTCCATTTGTGCTCGATGAACGAACGTCTCTCCACATGCTCAGTTCTGAGAGATATGTGTGTGTGAAATCCGTCCTTCACCTACCTTGTTGGGAACACAAAGTTTCTCTTCAGTTGCAAACTCCACTCCATACATATATATTGGGAGGTACTAGCTCCAACTCGGTTTTACACAGAAAACTGCAGGAACTTCAAACCGGCACTAGGAAACAGACTGAGAAACCAGAGTTAAAGTTTCTACTGCAACCCGTTCCCTTTGTGCTAGATGAACGAACGTCTCTCCACATGCTCAGTTCTGAGAGATAAGTGTGTGTGAAAGTCGTCCTTCACCTAGCTTGTAGGAACACAAAGTTTCTCTTCAGTTGCAAACTCCACTCCATACATATATATGGGGAGGTACTAGCTCCAAATCGGTTTTACAGTGAAAACTGCAGGAACTTCAAACCGGCACTAGGAAAAAGACTGAGAAACCAGAGTAAAAGTTTCTCCTGCAACCCGTTCCCTTTGTGCTAGATGAACGAACGTCTCTCCACATGCTCAGTTCTGAGAGATAAGTGTGTGTGAAAGCCGTCCTTCACCTAGCTTCTTGGGAACACAAAGTTTCTCTTCAGTTGTAAACTCCACTCCATACATATATATGGGGAGGTACTAGTTCCAACTCGGTTTTACAGTGAAAACTGCAGGAACTTCAAACCGGCACTAGGAAACAGACTGAGAAACCAGAGTAAAAGTTTCTCCTGCAACCCGTTCCCTTTGTGCTCGATGAACGAGAGTCTCTCCACATGCTCAGTTCTGAGAGATAAGTGTGTGTGAATGCCGAACTTCACATAGCTTGTTGGGAACACAAAGTTTCTCTTCAGTTGCAAACTCCACTCCATACATATATATGGGGAGGTACTATCTCCAACTCGGTTTTACAGTGAAAACTGCAGGAACTTCAAAACGGCACTAGGAAACAGACTGAGAAACCAGAGTAAAAGATTCTCCTGCAACTCGTTCCCTTTGTGCTAGATGAACGAACGTCTCTCCACATGCTCAGTGCTGAGAGATAAGTGTGTGTGAAAGCCGTCCTTCAACTAGCTTGTTGGGAACCCAAAGTTTCTCTTCAGTTGCAAACTCCACTCCATACATATATATGGGGAGGTACTAGCTCCAACTCGGTTTTACAGTGAAAACTGCTGGAATTTCAAACCGGCACTAGGAAACAGACTGAGAAACCAGAGTAAAAGTTTCTACTGCAACCCGTTCCATTTGTGCTAGATGAACGAACGTCTCTCCACATGCTCAGTTCTGAGAGATAAGTGTGTGTGAAAGCCGTCCTTCACCTAGCTTGTTGGGAACACAAAGTTTCTCTTCAGTTGCAAACTCCACTCCATACATATATATGGGGAGGTACTAGCTCCAACTCGGTTTTACAGTGAAAACTGCAGGAACTTCAAACCGGCACTAGGAAACAGACTGAGAAACCAGAGTAAAAGTTTCTCCTGCAACCCGTTCCCTTTATGCTAGATGAACGAACGTCTCTCCACATGCTCAGTTCTGAGAGATAAGTGTGTGTGAAAGCCGTCCTTCACCTAGCTTGTTGGGAACACAAAGTTTCTCTTCAGTTGCAAACTCCACTCCATAAATATATATGGGGAGGTTCTAGCTCCAACTCGGTTTTACGGTGAAAACTGCAGGAACTTCAAACCGGCACTAGGAAACAGACTGAGAAACCAGAGTAAAAGTTCATCCTGCAAACCGTTCCATTTGTGCTAGATGAACGAACGTCTCTCCACATGCTCAGTTCTGAGAGATAAGTGTGTGTGAAAGCCGTACTTCACCTAGCTTGTTGGGAACACAAACTTTCTCTTCAGTAGCAAACTCCACTCCATACATATATATGGGGAGGTATTAGCTCCAACTCTGTTTTACAGTGAAAACTGCAGGAACTTCAAACCGGCACTAGGAAACAGACTGAGAAACCAGAGTAAAAGTTTCTCCTGCAACCCGTTCCCTTTGTGCTAGATGAACGAACGTCTCTCCACATGCTCAGTTCTGAGAGATAAGTGTGTGTGAAAGCCGTCCTTCACCTAGATTGTTGGGAACACAAAGTTTCTCTTCAGTTGCAAACTCCACTCCATACATATATATGGGGTGGTAACAGCTCCAACACGGTTTTACACTGAATACTGCAGGAACTTCAAACCGGCACTAGGAAACAGACTGAGAAACCAGAGTAAAAGTTTCTCCTGCAACCCGTTCCCTTCCTGCTAGATGAACGAACGTCTCTCCACATGCTCAGCTCTGAGAGATAAGTGTGTGTGAAAGCCGTCCTTCACCTATCTTGTTGGGAACACAAATTTTCTCTTCAGTTGCAAACTCCACTCCATACATATATATGGGGAGGTACTAGCTCCAGCTCGGTTTTACAGTGAAAACGGCAGGAACTTCAAACCGGCACTAGGAAACAGTCTGAGAAACCAGAGTAAAAGTTACTCCTGCAATCCGTTCCCTTTGTGCTAGATGAACGAACGTCTCTCCACATGCTCAGTTCTGAGAGATAAGTGTGTGTGAAAGCCGTCCTTCACTTAACTTGTAGGAAACACAAAGTATCTCTACAGTTGCAAATTCCACTCCATACATATAAATGGGGAGGTAACAGCTCCAGCACGGTTTTACACTGAATACTGCAGGAACTTCAAACAGGCACTAGGAAACAGACTGAGAAACCAGAGTAAAAGTTTCTCCTGCAACACGTTCCCTTTGTGCTAGATGAACGAACGTCTCTCCACATGCTCAGTTCTGAGAGATATGTGTGTGTGAAAGCCGTTCTTCACCTAGCTTGTTGGGAACACAAAGTTTCTCTTCAGTTGCAAACTCCACTCCATACATATATATGGGGAGGTATTAGCTCCAACTCGGTTTTACAGTGAAAACTGCAGGAACTTCAAACCGGCACTAGGAAACAGACGGAGAAACCAAAGTAATAGTTTCCCCTGCAACCCTTTCCCTTTGACTAGATGAACGAACGTCTCTCCACATGCTCAGTTCTGAGAGATAAGTGTGTGTGAAAGCCGTCCTTAACCTAGCTTGTTGGGAACACAAAGATTCTCTCCAGTTGCAAACTACACTCCATACATATATAAGGGGAGGTACTAGCTCCAACTCGATTTTACAGTGAAAACTGCAAGAAATTCAAACCGGCACTAGGAAACAGACAGAGAAACCAGAGTAAAAGTTTCTCCTGCAACACGTTCCCTTTGTGCTAGATGAACGAACGTCTCTCCACATGCTCAGTTCTGAGAGATATGTGTGTGTGAAAGCCATTCTTCACCTAGCTTGTTGGGAACACAAAGTTTCTCTTCAGTTGCAAACTCCATTCCATACATATATATGGGGAGGTACTAGCTCCAACTCGATTTTACAGTGAAAACTGCAGGAAATTCAAACAGGCACTAGGAATCAGACTGAGAAACCAGAGTAAAAATTTCTCCTGCAACCCGTTCCCTTTGTGATAGATGAACGAAGGTCTCTCCACATGCTCAGTTCTGAGAGATAAGTGTGTGTGAAAGCCGTCCTTCACATACCTTGTTGGGAACCCAAAGTTTCTCTTCAGTTCCCAACTCCACTCCATACATATATATGGGGAGGTACTAGCTCCAACTCGTTTTTACAGTGAAAACTGCAGGAACTTCAAAACAGCCCTAGGAAACAGACTGAGAAACCAGAGTAAAAGTTTCTCCTGCAACCCGTTCCCTTTGTGCTAGATGAATGAAAGTCTCTCCTCATGCTCAGTTCTGAGAGATAAGTGTGTGTGAAAGCCGTCCTCCACCTAGCTTGTTGGGAACACAAAGTTTCTCAACAGTTGCAAACTCCACTGCATACATATACATGGGGAGGTACTAGCTTCAACTCGGTTTTACAGTGAAAACTGCAGGAACTTCAAACCGGCACTAGGAAACAGACTGAGAAACCAGAGTAAAATTTTCTCCTGCAAACCGTTCCCTTTGTGCTAGATGAACGAACGTCTCTCCACAGGCTCAGTTCTGAGAGATAAGTGTGTGTGAAAGCCGTCTTTCACCTAGCTTGTTGGGAACACAAAGTTTCTCTTAATTTCCCAACTCCACTCCATACATATATATGGGGAGGTACTAGCTCCAACTCGGTTTTACAGTGAAAACTGCAGGAACTTCAAACCGGCACTAGGAAACAGACTGAGAAACCAGAGTAAAAGTTTATCCTGCAACCCTTTCCCTTTGTGCTAGATGAATGAACGTCTCTCCACATGCTCAGTTCTGAGTGATAAGTGTGTGTGAAACCCGTCCTTCACCTAGCTTGTTGGGAACACAAAGTTTCTCTTCAGTTGCAAACTCCACTCCACACATATATACGGGGAAGTACTAGCTCCAACTCCGTTTTACAGTGAAAACTGCAGGAACTTCAAACCGGCACTAGGAAACAGACTGAGAAACCAGAGTAAAAGTTTCTCCTGCAACCCGTTCCATTTGTGCTAGATGAACGAACGACTCTCCACATGCTCAGTTCTGAGAGATTAGTGTGTGTGAAAGCCATCCTTCACCTAGCTTTTGGGAACACAAAGTTTCTCTTCAGTTGCAAACTCCACTCCATACATATATATGGGGAAGTACTAGCTCCAACTCGGTTTTACAGTGAAAACTGCAGGAACTTCAAACCGGCACTAGGAAAAAGACTGAGAAACCAGAGCAAAAGTTTCTCCTGCAACCAGTTCCCTTTGTGCTAGATGAACGAACGTCTCTCCACATGCTCAGTTCTGAGAGAAAAATGTGTGTGAAAGTCGTCCTTCACCTAGCTTGTTGGGAACACAAAGTTTCTCTTCAGTTGCAAACTACACTCCATAAATATATATGGGGTGGTACTAGCTCCAACTCGGTTTTACATTGAAAAGTGCAGGAACTTCAAACCGGCACTAGGAAACAGACTGATAAACCAGAGTAAAAGTTTCTCCTGCAACCCGTTCCCTTTGTGCTAGATGAACGTACGTCTCTCCACATGCTCAGTTCTGAGAGATAAGTGTGTGTGAAAGCCGTCCTTCACCTAGCTTGTTGGGAACACAAAGGTTCTCTTCAGTTGCAAACTCCACTCCATACATATATATGGGGAGGTACTAGCTCCAACTCGGTTTTACAGTGAAAACTGTAGGAAATACAAACCGGCACTAGGAATCAGACTGAGAAACCAGAGTAATAGTTTCACCTGCAACACATTCCCTTTGTGCTAGATGAACGAACGTCTCTCCACATGCTCAGTTCAGAGAGATAAGTGTGTGTGAAACCCGTCCTTCACATAGCTTGTTGGGAACACAAAGTTTCTCTTCAGTTGCAAACTCCACTCCATACATATATATGGGCAGGTACTAGCTCCAACTCGGTTTTACAGTGAAAACTGCAGAACTTCAAACCGGCACTAGGAAACAGACTGAGAAACCAGAGTAAAAGTTTCCCCTGCAACCCGTTCCCTTTGTGCTAGATGAACGAACGTCTCTCCACATGCTCATTTCTGAGAGATAAGTGTGTGTGAAAGCCGTCCTTCACCTAGCTTGTTGTTAACACAAAGTTTCTCTTCAGTTGCAAACTCCACTCCATACATATATAAGGGGAGGTACTAGCTCCAACTCGATTTTACAGTGAAAACTGCAAGAAATTCAAACCGGCACTAGGAAACAGACTGAGAAACCAGAGCAAAAGTTTCTCCTGCAACACGTTCCCTTTGTGCTAGATGAACGAACGTCTCTCCACATGCTCAGTTCTGAGAGATATGTGTGTGTGAAAGCCGTTCTTCACCTAGCTTGTTGGGAACACAAAGTTTCTCTTCAGTTGCAAACTCCACTCCATACATATATATGGGGAGGTACAAGCTCCAACTCGATTTTACAGTGAAAACTACAGGAAATTCAAACAGGCACTAGGAATCAGACTGAGAATCCAGAGTAAAATTTCTCCTGCAACCCGATCCCTTTGTGCTAGATGAACGAAGGTCTCTCCACAGGCTCAGTTCAGAGAGATAAGTGTGTGTGAAATCCGTCCTTCACATTGCTTGTTGGGAACCCAAAGTTTCTCTTCAGTTCCCAACTCCACTCCATACATATATATGGGGAGGTACTAGCTCCAACTCGGTTTTACAGTGAAAACTGCAGGAACTTCAAAACGGCCCTAGGAAACAGACTGAGAAACCAGAGTAAAAGTTTCTCCTGCAACCCGTTCCCTTTGTGCTAGATGAATGAACGTCTCTCCACATGCTCAGTTCTGAGAGATAAGTGTGTGTGAAAGCCGTCCTTCACATAGCTTGTTGGGAACACAAAGTTTCTCTTCAGTTGCAAACTCCACTTCATACATATATAAGGGAGGTACTAGCTCCAACTCGTTTTTACAGTGAAAACTGCAGGAACTTCAAACCGGCACTAGGAAACACACTGAGAAACCAGAGTAAAAGTTTCTCCTCCAACCCGTTCCCTTTGTGCTAGATGAACGAACGTCTCTCCACATGCTCAGTTCTGAGAGATAAGTGTGTGTGAAAACCATACTTCACCAAGCTTGTTGGGAACACAAAGTTTCTCTTCAGTTGCAAACCCCACTCCATACATTTATATGGGGAGGCTATAGCTCCTACTCGGTTTTACACAGAAAACTGCAAGAAATTCAAACCGGCACTAGGAAACAGACTGAGAAACCAGATTAAAAGTTTCTACTGCAACCCGTTCCCTTTGTGCTAGATGAACGAACGTCTCTCCACATGCTCAGTTCTGAGAGATAAGTGTGTGTGAAAGCCGTCTTTCACCAAGCTTGTTGGGAACACAAAGTTTCTCTTCAGTTGCAAACTCCACTCCATACATATATATGGGGAGGTACTAGCTCCAACTCGGTTTTACAGTGAAAACTGCAGGAACTTCAAAACGGCACTAGGAAAAAGACTGAGAAACCAGAATAAAGTTCCTCCTGCAACCCGTTCCATTTGTGCTAGATGAACGAACGTCTCTCGACATGCTCAGTTCTGAGAGATAAGTGTGTGTGAAAGCCGTCCTTCACCTAGCTTGTTGGGAACACAAAGTTTCTCTTCATTTCCCAACTCCACTCCATACATATATATGGGGAGGTACTAGCTCCAACTCTGTTTTACAGTGAAAACTGCAGGAACTTCAAACCGGCACTAGGAAACAGACTGAGAAACCAGAGTAAAAGATTCTCCTGCAACCCGTTCCATTTGTGCTCGATGAACGAACGTCTCTCCACATGCTCAGTTCTGAGAGATATGTGTGTGTGAAATCCGTCCTTCACCTACCTTGTTGGGAACACAAAGTTTCTCTTCAGTTGCAAACTCCACTCCATACATATATATTGGGAGGTACTAGCTCCAACTCGGTTTTACACAGAAAACTGCAGGAACTTCAAACCGGCACTAGGAAACAGACTGAGAAACCAGAGTTAAAGTTTCTACTGCAACCCGTTCCCTTTGTGCTAGATGAACGAACGTCTCTCCACATGCTCAGTTCTGAGAGATAAGTGTGTGTGAAAGCCGTCCTTCACCTAGCTTGTTGGGAACACAAAGTTTCTCTTCAGTTGCAAACTCCACTCCATACATATATATGGGGAGGTACTAGCTCCAAATCGGTTTTACAGTGAAAACTGCAGGAACTTCAAACCGGCACTAGGAAAAAGACTGAGAAACCAGAGTAAAAGTTTCTCCTGCAACCCGTTCCCTTTGTGCTAGATGAACGAACGTCTCTCCACATGCTCAGTTCTGAGAGATAAGTGTGTGTGAAAGCCGTCCTTCACCTAGCTTCTTGGGAACACAAAGTTTCTCTTCAGTTGTAAACTCCACTCCATACATATATATGGGGAGGTACTAGTTCCAACTCGGTTTTACAGTGAAAACTGCAGGAACTTCAAACCGGCACTAGGAAACAGACTGAGAAACCAGAGTAAAAGTTTCTCCTGCAACCCGTTCCCTTTGTGCTCGATGAACGAGAGTCTCTCCACATGCTCAGTTCTGAGAGATAAGTGTGTGTGAATGCCGAACTTCACATAGCTTGTTGGGAACACAAAGTTTCTCTTCAGTTGCAAACTCCACTCCATACATATATATGGGGAGGTACTATCTCCAACTCGGTTTTACAGTGAAAACTGCAGGAACTTCAAAACGGCACTAGGAAACAGACTGAGAAACCAGAGTAAAAGATTCTCCTGCAACTCGTTCCCTTTGTGCTAGATGAACGAACGTCTCTCCACATGCTCAGTGCTGAGAGATAAGTGTGTGTGAAAGCCGTCCTTCAACTAGCTTGTTGGGAACCCAAAGTTTCTCTTCAGTTGCAAACTCCACTCCATACATATATATGGGGAGGTACTAGCTCCAACTCGGTTTTACAGTGAAAACTGCTGGAATTTCAAACCGGCACTAGGAAACAGACTGAGAAACCAGAGTAAAAGTTTCTACTGCAACCCGTTCCATTTGTGCTAGATGAACGAACGTCTCTCCACATGCTCAGTTCTGAGAGATAAGTGTGTGTGAAAGCCGTCCTTCACCTAGCTTGTTGGGAACACAAAGTTTCTCTTCAGTTGCAAACTCCACTCCATACATATATATGGGGAGGTACTAGCTCCAACTCGGTTTTACAGTGAAAACTGCAGGAACTTCAAACCGGCACTAGGAAACAGACTGAGAAACCAGAGTAAAAGTTTCTCCTGCAACCCGTTCCCTTTATGCTAGATGAACGAACGTCTCTCCACATGCTCAGTTCTGAGAGATAAGTGTGTGTGAAAGCCGTCCTTCACCTAGCTTGTTGGGAACACAAAGTTTCTCTTCAGTTGCAAACTCCACTCCATAAATATATATGGGGAGGTTCTAGCTCCAACTCGGTTTTACGGTGAAAACTGCAGGAACTTCAAACCGGCACTAGGAAACAGACTGAGAAACCAGAGTAAAAGTTCATCCTGCAAACCGTTCCATTTGTGCTAGATGAACGAACGTCTCTCCACATGCTCAGTTCTGAGAGATAAGTGTGTGTGAAAGCCGTACTTCACCTAGCTTGTTGGGAACACAAACTTTCTCTTCAGTAGCAAACTCCACTCCATACATATATATGGGGAGGTATTAGCTCCAACTCTGTTTTACAGTGAAAACTGCAGGAACTTCAAACCGGCACTAGGAAACAGACTGAGAAACCAGAGTAAAAGTTTCTCCTGCAACCCGTTCCCTTTGTGCTAGATGAACGAACGTCTCTCCACATGCTCAGTTCTGAGAGATAAGTGTGTGTGAAAGCCGTCCTTCACCTAGATTGTTGGGAACACAAAGTTTCTCTTCAGTTGCAAACTCCACTCCATACATATATATGGGGTGGTAACAGCTCCAACACGGTTTTACACTGAATACTGCAGGAACTTCAAACCGGCACTAGGAAACAGACTGAGAAACCAGAGTAAAAGTTTCTCCTGCAACCCGTTCCCTTCCTGCTAGATGAACGAACGTCTCTCCACATGCTCAGCTCTGAGAGATAAGTGTGTGTGAAAGCCGTCCTTCACCTAGCTTGTTGGGAACACAAAGTTTCTCTTCAGTTGCAAACTCCACTCCATACATATATATGGGGAGGTACTAGCTCCAGCTCGGTTTTACAGTGAAAACGGCAGGAACTTCAAACCGGCACTAGGAAACAGTCTGAGAAACCAGAGTAAAAGTTACTCCTGCAACCCGTTCCCTTTGTGCTAGATGAACGAACGTCTCTCCACATGCTCAGTTCTGAGAGATAAGTGTGTGTGAAAGCCGTCCTTCACTTAACTTGTAGGAAACACAAAGTATCTCTACAGTTGCAAATTCCACTCCATACATATAAATGGGGAGGTAACAGCTCCAGCACGGTTTTACACTGAATACTGCAGGAACTTCAAACCGGCACTAGGAAACAGACTGAGAAACCAGAGTAAAAGTTTCTCCTGCAACACGTTCCCTTTGTGCTAGATGAACGAACGTCTCTCCACATGCTCAGTTCTGAGAGATATGTGTGTGTGAAAGCCGTTCTTCACCTAGCTTGTTGGGAACACAAAGTTTCTCTTCAGTTGCAAACTCCACTCCATACATATATATGGGGAGGTATTAGCTCCAACTCGGTTTTACAGTGAAAACTGCAGGAACTTCAAACCGGCACTAGGAAACAGACGGAGAAACCAAAGTAATAGTTTCCCCTGCAACCCTTTCCCTTTGACTAGATGAACGAACGTCTCTCCACATGCTCAGTTCTGAGAGATAAGTGTGTGTGAAAGCCGTCCTTAACCTAGCTTGTTGGGAACACAAAGATTCTCTTCAGTTGCAAACTCCACTCCACACATATATACGGGGAAGTACTAGCTCCAACTCGGTTTTACAGTGAAAACTGCAGGAACTTCAAACCGGCACTAGGAAACAGACTGAGAAACCAGAGTAAAAGTTTCTCCTGCAACCCGTTCCATTTGTGCTAGATGAACGAACGACTCTCCACATGCTCAGTTCTGAGAGATTAGTGTGTGTGAAAGCCATCCTTCACCTAGCTTTTGGGAACACAAAGTTTCTCTTCAGTTGCAAACTCCACTCCATACATATATATGGGGAAGTACTAGCTCCAACTCGGTTTTACAGTGAAAACTGCAGGAACTTCAAACCGGCACTAGGAAAAAGACTGAGAAACCAGAGCAAAAGTTTCTCCTGCAACCCGTTCCCTTTGTGCTAGATGAACGAACGTCTCTCCACATGCTCAGTTCTGAGAGAAAAATGTGTGTGAAAGTCGTCCTTCACCTAGCTTGTTGGGAACACAAAGTTTCTCTTCAGTTGCAAACTACACTCCATAAATATATATGGGGTGGTACTAGCTCCAACTCGGTTTTACATTGAAAAGTGCAGGAACTTCAAACCGGCACTAGGAAACAGACTGATAAAACAGAGTAAAAGTTTCTCCTGCAACCCGTTCCCTTTGTGCTAGATGAACGTACGTCTCTCCACATGCTCAGTTCTGAGAGATAAGTGTGTGTGAAAGCCGTCCTTCACCTAGCTTGTTGGGAACACAAAGGTTCTCTTCAGTTGCAAACTCCACTCCATACATATATATGGGGAGGTACTAGCTCCAACTCGGTTTTACAGTGAAAACTGTAGGAAATACAAACCGGCACTAGGAATCAGACTGAGAAACCAGAGTAATAGTTTCACCTGCAACACATTCCCTTTGTGCTAGATGAACGAACGTCTCTCCACATGCTCAGTTCAGAGAGATAAGTGTGTGTGAAACCCGTCCTTCACATAGCTTGTTGGGAACACAAAGTTTCTCTTCAGTTGCAAACTCCACTCCATACATATATATGGGCAGGTACTAGCTCCAACTCGGTTTTACAGTGAAAACTGCAGAACTTCAAACCGGCACTAGGAAACAGACTGAGAAACCAGAGTAAAAGTTTCCCCTGCAACCCGTTCCCTTTGTGCTAGATGAACGAACGTCTCTCCACATGCTCATTTCTGAGAGATAAGTGTGTGTGAAAGCCGTCCTTCACCTAGCTTGTTGTTAACACAAAGTTTCTCTTCAGTTGCAAACTCCACTCCATACATATATAAGGGGAGGTACTAGCTCCAACTCGATTTTACAGTGAAAACTGCAAGAAATTCAAACCGGCACTAGGAAACAGACTGAGAAACCAGAGCAAAAGTTTCTCCTGCAACACGTTCCCTTTGTGCTAGATGAACGAACGTCTCTCCACATGCTCAGTTCTGAGAGATATGTGTGTGTGAAAGCCGTTCTTCACCTAGCTTGTTGGGAACACAAAGTTTCTCTTCAGTTGCAAACTCCACTCCATACATATATATGGGGAGGTACAAGCTCCAACTCGATTTTACAGTGAAAACTACAGGAAATTCAAACAGGCACTAGGAATCAGACTGAGAATCCAGAGTAAAATTTCTCCTGCAACCCGATCCCTTTGTGCTAGATGAACGAAGGTCTCTCCACAGGCTCAGTTCAGAGAGATAAGTGTGTGTGAAATCCGTCCTTCACATTGCTTGTTGGGAACCCAAAGTTTCTCTTCAGTTCCCAACTCCACTCCATACATATATATGGGGAGGTACTAGCTCCAACTCGGTTTTACAGTGAAAACTGCAGGAACTTCAAAACGGCCCTAGGAAACAGACTGAGAAACCAGAGTAAAAGTTTCTCCTGCAACCCGTTCCCTTTGTGCTAGATGAATGAACGTCTCTCCACATGCTCAGTTCTGAGAGATAAGTGTGTGTGAAAGCCGTCCTTCACATAGCTTGTTGGGAACACAAAGTTTCTCTTCAGTTGCAAACTCCACTTCATACATATATAAGGGAGGTACTAGCTCCAACTCGTTTTTACAGTGAAAACTGCAGGAACTTCAAACCGGCACTAGGAAACACACTGAGAAACCAGAGTAAAAGTTTCTCCTCCAACCCGTTCCCTTTGTGCTAGATGAACGAACGTCTCTCCACATGCTCAGTTCTGAGAGATAAGTGTGTGTGAAAACCATACTTCACCAAGCTTGTTGGGAACACAAAGTTTCTCTTCAGTTGCAAACCCCACTCCATACATTTATATGGGGAGGCTATAGCTCCTACTCGGTTTTACACTGAAAACTGCAAGAAATTCAAACCGGCACTAGGAAACAGACTGAGAAACCAGAGTAAAAGTTTCTCCTGCAACCCGTTCCCTTTGTGCTAGATGAACGAACGTCTCTCCACATGCTCAGTTCTGAGAGATACGTGTGTGTGAAAGCCGTCCTTCACCTAACTTGTTGGGAACACAAAGTTTCTCTTCAGTTGCCAACTCCACTGCATACATATATATGGGGAGGTACTAGCTACAACTCTGTTTTACACTGAAATCTGCAGGAAATTCAAATCGGCACTAGGAAACAGACTGAGAATCCAGAGTAAATGTTTCTCCTGCAACCCATTCCCTTTGTGCTAGATCAACGAACGTCTCTACACATGCTCAGTTCTGAGAGATAAGTGTGTGTGAAAGCCGTCCTTCACCTAGCTTGTTGGGAACACAAAGTTTCTCTTCAGTTGCAAACTCCACTCCATTCATATATATGGGGAGGTACTAGCTCCAACTCGGTTTTACAGTGAAAACTGCAGGAACTTCAAACCGGCACTAGGAAAAAGACTGAGAAACCAGAGTAAAAGTTTCTCCTGCAACCCTTTCCCTTTGTGCTAGATGAATGAACGTCTCTACACATGCTCAGTTCTGAGTGATAAGTGTGTGTGAAAGCCGTCCTTCACCTAGCTTGTTGGGAACACAAAGATTCTCTTCAGTTGCAAACTCCACTCCACACATATATACGGGGTAGTACTAGCTCCAACTCGGTTTTACAGTGAAAACTGCAGGAACTTCAAACCGGCACTAGGAAACAGACTGAGAAACCAGAGTAAAAGTTTCTCCTGCAACCCGTTCCATTTGTGCTAGATGAACGAACGACTCTCCACATGCTCAGTTCTGAGAGATTAGTGTGTGTGAAAGCCATCCTTCACCTAGCTTTTGGGAACACAAAGTTTCTCTTCAGTTGCAAATTCCACTCCATACATATATATGGGGAGGTACTAACTCCAACTCGGTTTTACAGTGAAAACTGCAGGAACTTCAAACCGGCACTAGAAAAAGACTGAGAAACCAGAGCAAAAGTTTCTCCTGCAACCCGTTCCCTTTGTGCTAGATGAACGAACGTCTCTCCACATGCTCAGTTCTGAGAGAAAAGTGTGTGTGAAAGTCGTCCTTCACCTAGCTTGTTGGGAACACAAAGTTTCTCTTCAGTTGCAAACTACACTCCATAAATATATATGGGGTGGTACTAGCTCCAACTCGGTTTTACATTGAAAACTGCAGGAACTTCAAACCGGCACTAGGAAACAGACTGATAAACCAGAGTAAAAGTTTCTCCTGCAACCCGTTCCCTTTGTGCTAGATGAACGTACGTCTCTCCACATGCTCAGTTCTGAGAGATAAGTGTGTGTGAAAGCCGTCCTTCACCTAGCTTGTTGGGAACACAAAGTTTCTCTTCAGTTGCAAACTCCACTCCATACATATATATGGGGAGGTACTAGCTCCAACTCGGTTTTACAGTGAAAACTGTAGGAAATACAAACCGGCACTAGGAATCAGACTGAGAAACCAGAGTAATAGTTTCACCTGCAACACATTCCCTTTGTGCTAGATGAACGAACGTCTCTCCACATGCTCAGTTCAGAGAGAAAAGTGTGTGTGAAAGCCGTCCTTCACATAGCTTGTTGGGAACACAAAGTTTCTCTTCAGTTGCAAACTCCACTCCATACATATATATGGGGAGGTACTAGCTCCAACTCGGTTTTACAGTGAAAACTGCAGAACTTCAAACCGGCACTAGGAAACAGACTGAGAAACCAGAGTAAAAGTTTCCCCTGCAACCCGTTCCCTTTGTGCTAGATGAACGAACGTCTCTCCACATGCTCATTTCTGAGAGATAAGTGTGTGTGAAAGCCGTCCTTCACCTAGCTTGTTGTTAACACAAAGTTTCTCTTCAGTTGCAAACTCCACTCCATACATATATAAGGGGAGTTACTAGCTCCAACTCGATTTTACAGTGAAAACTGCAAGAAATTCAAACCGGCACTAGGAAACATACTGAGAAACCAGAGTAAAAGTTTCTCCTGCAACAAGTTCCCTTTGTGCTAGATGAACGAACGTCTCTCCACATGCACAGTTCTGACAGATATGTGTGTGTGAAAGCCGTTCTTCACCTAGCTTGTTGGGAACACAAAGTTTCTCTTCAGTTGCAAACTCCACTCCATACATATATATGGGGAGGTACAAGCTCCAACTCGATTTTACAGTGAAAACAGCAGGAAATTCAAACAGGCACTAGGAATCAGACTGAGAAACCAGAGTAAAATTTCTCCTGCAACCCGATCCCTTTGTGCAAGATGAACGAAGGTCTCTCCACAGGCTCAGTTCAGAGAGATAAGTGTGTGTGAAATCCGTCCTTCACATTGCTTGTTGGGAACCCAAAGTTTCTCTTCAGTTCCCAACTCCAATCCATACATATATATGGGGAGGTACTAGCTCCAACTCGGTTTTACAGTGAAAACTGCAGGAACTTCAAACCGGCCCTAGGAAACAGACTGAGAAACCAGAGTAAAAGTTTCTCCTGCAACCCGTTCCCTTTGGGCTAGATGAATGAACGTCTCTCCACATGCTCAGTTCTGAGAGATAAGTGTGTGTGAAAGCCGTCCTTCACATAGCTTGTTGGGAACACAAAGTTTCTCTTCAGTTGCAAACTCCACTCCATACATATATAAGGGATGTAATAGCTCCAACTCGGTTTTACAGTGAAAACTGCAGGAACTTCAAACCGGCACTAGGAAACACACTGAGAAACCAGAGTAAAAGTTTCTCCTGCAACCCGTTCCCTTTGTGCT
This sequence comes from Camelus bactrianus, assembly GCF_048773025.1. NCBI lineage: Eukaryota > Metazoa > Chordata > Mammalia > Artiodactyla > Camelidae > Camelus > Camelus bactrianus. Next base: position 5,999,523 of record NC_133566.1, read on the forward strand.
CGATGAACGAACGTCTCTCCACATGCTCAGTTCTGAGAGATAAGTGTGTGTGAAAACCATACTTCACCAAGCTTGTTGGGAACACAAAGTTTCTCTTCAGTTGCAAACTCCACTCCATACATATATATGGGGAGGCTATAGCTCCTACTCGGTTTTACACTGAAAACTGCAAGAAATTCAAACCGGGACTAGGAAACAGACTGAGAAACCAGAGTAAAAGTTTCTCCTGCAACCCGTTCCCTTTGTGCTAGATGAACGAACGTCTCTCCACATGCTCAGTTCTGAGAGATACGTGTGTGTGAAAGCCGTCCTTCACCTAACTTGTTGGGAACACAAAGTTTCTCTTCAGTTGCCAACTCCACTGCATACATATATATGGGGAGGTACAAGCTCCAACTCGATTTTACAGTGAAAAATGCAGGAAATTCAAACAGGCACTAGGAATCAGACTGAGAAACCAGAGTAAAAGTTTCTCCTGCAACCCGTTCCCTTTGTGCTAGATGAACGAACGTCTCTCCACAGGCTCAGTTCAGAGAGATAAGTGTGTGTGAAAGCCGTCCTTCACCAAACTTGTTGGGAACACAAAGTTTCTTTTCAGTTGCCAACTCCAATCCTTACATATATATGGGGAGGTACTATCTCCAACCCTGTTTTACACTGAAATCTGCAGGAACTTCAAACCGGCACTTGGAAACAGACTGAGAAACCAGAGTAATAGTTTCCCCTACAACCCGTTCCCTTTGTTCTAGATGAACGAACGTCTCTCCACATGCTCAGTTCTGAGAGATAAGTGTGTGTGAAAGCCGTACTTCACCAAGCTTGTTGGGAACACAAAGTTTCTCTTCAGTTGCAAACTCCACTCCATACATATATATGGGGAGGTACTAGCTCCAACTCGGTTTTACAGTGAAAACTGCAGGAACTTCAAACCGGCACTAGGAAAAAGACTGAGAAACCAGAGTAAAATTTTCTCCTGCAACCCGTTCCCGTTGTGCTAGATGAACGAACGTCTCTCCACATGCTCAATTCTGAGTGATAAGTGTGTGTGAAAGCCGTCCTTCGCCTAGCTTGTTGGGAACACAAAGTTTCTCTTCACTTGCAAACTCCACTCCATACATATATATTGGGAGGTACTAGCTCCAACTCGATTTTACAGTGAAAACTGCAGGAACTTCAAACCGGCACTAGGAAACAGAATGATAAACCAGAGTAAAAGTTTCTCCTGCAACCCGTTCCCTTTGTCCTAGATGAACGAACGTCTCTCCACATGCTCAGTTCTGAGAGATAAGTGTGTGTGGAAGCCGACCTTCACCTAGCTTGTTGGGAACACAAAGTTCTCTTCAGTTGCCAACTCCACTCCATACATATATATGGGGAGGTACTATCTCCAACTCGATTTTACAGTGAAAACTGCAGGAACTTCAAACCGGCACTAGGAAACAGACTGAGAAACCAGAGTAAAAGTTTCTCCTGCAACCCGTTCCATTTGTGCTAGATGAACGAACGTCTCTCCACATGCTCAGTTCTGAGAGATAAGTGTGTGTGAAAGCCGTCCTTCACCTAGCTTGTTGGGAACACAAAGTTTCTCTTCAGTTGCAAACTCCACTCCATACATATACATGGGGAGGTACTAGCTCCAACTCGGTTTTAGAGTGAAAACTGCAGGAACTTCAAACCGGCACTAGGAAACAGATTGAGAAACCAGAGTAAAGTTTCCCCTGCAACCCGTTCCCTTTGTGCTAGATGAACGAACGTCTCTCCACATGCTCAGTTCTGAGAGATAAGTGTGTGTGGAAGCCGTCCTTCACCTAGCTTATTGGGAACACAAAGTTTCTCTTCAGTTGCAAACTCCACACCATACATATATATGGGGAGGTACTAGCTCCAACTCGGTTTTACACAGAAAACAGCAGGAAATTCAAACCGGCACTACGAAACAGACTGAGAAACCAGAGTAATAGTTTCTCCTACAACCCGTTCCCTTTGTGCTAGATGAACGAACGTCTCTCCACATGCTCAGTTCTGAGAGATAAGTGTGTGTGAAAGCCGTCCTTCACCAAGCTTGTTGGGAACACAAAGTTTCTCTTCAGTTGCAAACTCCACTCCATACATATATATGGGGAGGTACTAGCTCCAACTCGGTTTTACAGTGAAAACTGCAGGAACTTCAAACCGGCACTAGGAAAAAGACTGAGAAACCAGAGGAAAAGTTTCTCCTGCAACCCGTTCCCTTTGTGCTAGATGAACGAACGTCTCTCCACATGCTCAGTTCTGAGAGATAAGTGTGTGTGAAAGCCGTCCTTCACCTAGCTTGTTGGGAACACAAAGTTTCTCTTCAGTTGCAAACTCCACTCCATACATATATATGGGGAGGTACTAGCTCCAACTCGGTTTTACAGTGAAAACTGCAGGAACTTCAAACCGGCACTAGGAAACAGAATGATAAACCAGAGTAAAAGTTTCTCCTGCAACCCGTTCCCTTTGTGCTAGATGAACGAACGTCTCTCCACATGCTCAGTTCTGAGAGATAAGTGTGTGTGAAAGCCGACCTTCACCTAGCTTGTTGGGAACACAAAGATTCTCTTCAGATGCAAACTCCACTCCATACATATATATGGGGAGGTACTAGCTCCAACTCGGTTTTACAGTGAAAACTGCAGGAACTTCAAACCGGCACTAGGAAACAGACTGAGAAACCAGAGTAAAAGTTTCCCCTGCAACCCGTTCCCTTTGTGCTAGATGAACGAACGTCTCTCCACATGCTCATTTCTGAGAGATAAGTGTGTGTGAAAGCCGTCCTTCACCTAGCTTGTTGTTAACACAAAGTTTCTCTTCAGTTGCAAACTCCACTCCATACATATATAAGGGGAGGTACTAGCTCCAACTCGATTTTACAGTGAAAACTGCAAGAAATTCAAACCGGCACTAGGAAACAGACTGAGAAACCAGAGCAAAAGTTTCTCCTGCAACACGTTCCCTTTGTGCTAGATGAACGAACGTCTCTCCACATGCTCAGTTCTGAGAGATATGTGTGTGTGAAAGCCGTTCTTCACCTAGCTTGTTGGGAACACAAAGTTTCTCTTCAGTTGCAAACTCCACTCCATACATATATATGGGGAGGTACAAGCTCCAACTCGATTTTACAGTGAAAACTACAGGAAATTCAAACAGGCACTAGGAATCAGACTGAGAATCCAGAGTAAAATTTCTCCTGCAACCCGATCCCTTTGTGCTAGATGAACGAAGGTCTCTCCACAGGCTCAGTTCAGAGAGATAAGTGTGTGTGAAATCCGTCCTTCACATTGCTTGTTGGGAACCCAAAGTTTCTCTTCAGTTCCCAACTCCACTCCATACATATATATGGGGAGGTACTAGCTCCAACTCGGTTTTACAGTGAAAACTGCAGGAACTTCAAAACGGCCCTAGGAAACAGACTGAGAAACCAGAGTAAAAGTTTCTCCTGCAACCCGTTCCCTTTGTGCTAGATGAATGAACGTCTCTCCACATGCTCAGTTCTGAGAGATAAGTGTGTGTGAAAGCCGTCCTTCACATAGCTTGTTGGGAACACAAAGTTTCTCTTCAGTTGCAAACTCCACTTCATACATATATAAGGGAGGTACTAGCTCCAACTCGTTTTTACAGTGAAAACTGCAGGAACTTCAAACCGGCACTAGGAAACACACTGAGAAACCAGAGTAAAAGTTTCTCCTCCAACCCGTTCCCTTTGTGCTAGATGAACGAACGTCTCTCCACATGCTCAGTTCTGAGAGATAAGTGTGTGTGAAAACCATACTTCACCAAGCTTGTTGGGAACACAAAGTTTCTCTTCAGTTGCAAACCCCACTCCATACATTTATATGGGGAGGCTATAGCTCCTACTCGGTTTTACACTGAAAACTGCAAGAAATTCAAACCGGCACTAGGAAACAGACTGAGAAACCAGAGTAAAAGTTTCTCCTGCAACCCGTTCCCTTTGTGCTAGATGAACGAACGTCTCTCCACATGCTCAGTTCTGAGAGATACGTGTGTGTGAAAGCCGTCCTTCACCTAACTTGTTGGGAACACAAAGTTTCTCTTCAGTTGCCAACTCCACTGCATACATATATATGGGGAGGTACTAGCTACAACTCTGTTTTACACTGAAATCTGCAGGAAATTCAAATCGGCACTAGGAAACAGACTGAGAATCCAGAGTAAATGTTTCTCCTGCAACCCATTCCCTTTGTGCTAGATCAACGAACGTCTCTACACATGCTCAGTTCTGAGAGATAAGTGTGTGTGAAAGCCGTCCTTCACCTAGCTTGTTGGGAACACAAAGTTTCTCTTCAGTTGCAAACTCCACTCCATTCATATATATGGGGAGGTACTAGCTCCAACACGGTTTTACACAGAAAACTGCAGGAACTTCAAACCGGCACTAGGAAACAGACTGAGAAACCAGAGTAATAGTTTCCCCTACAACCCGTTCCCTTTGTGCTAGATGAACGAACGTCTCTCCACATGCTCAGTTCTGAGAGATAAGTGTGTGTGAAAGCCGTCCTTCACCAAGCTTGTTGGGAACACAAAGTTTCTCTTCAGTTGCAAACTCCACTCCATACATATATATGGGGAGGTACTAGCTCCAACTCGGTTTTACAGTGAAAACTGCAGGAACTTCAAACCGGCACTAGGAAAAAGACTGAGAAACCAGAGTAAAAGTTTCTCCTGCAACCCTTTCCCTTTGTGCTAGATGAATGAACGTCTCTACACATGCTCAGTTCTGAGTGATAAGTGTGTGTGAAAGCCGTCCTTCACCTAGCTTGTTGGGAACACAAAGTTTCTCTTCAGTTGCAAACTCCACTCCACACATATATACGGGGTAGTACTAGCTCCAACTCGGTTTTACAGTGAAAACTGCAGGAACTTCAAACCGGCACTAGGAAACAGACTGAGAAACCAGAGTAAAAGTTTCTCCTGCAACCCGTTCCATTTGTGCTAGATGAACGAACGACTCTCCACATGCTCAGTTCTGAGAGATTAGTGTGTGTGAAAGCCATCCTTCACCTAGCTTTTGGGAACACAAAGTTTCTCTTCAGTTGCAAATTCCACTCCATACATATATATGGGGAGGTACTAACTCCAACTCGGTTTTACAGTGAAAACTGCAGGAACTTCAAACCGGCACTAGAAAAAGACTGAGAAACCAGAGCAAAAGTTTCTCCTGCAACCCGTTCCCTTTGTGCTAGATGAACGAACGTCTCTCCACATGCTCAGTTCTGAGAGAAAAGTGTGTGTGAAAGTCGTCCTTCACCTAGCTTGTTGGGAACACAAAGTTTCTCTTCAGTTGCAAACTACACTCCATAAATATATATGGGGTGGTACTAGCTCCAACTCGGTTTTACATTGAAAACTGCAGGAACTTCAAACCGGCACTAGGAAACAGACTGATAAACCAGAGTAAAAGTTTCTCCTGCAACCCGTTCCCTTTGTGCTAGTTGAACGTACGTCTCTCCACATGCTCAGTTCTGAGAGATAAGTGTGTGTGAAAGCCGTCCTTCACCTAGCTTGTTGGGAACACAAAGTTTCTCTTCAGTTGCAAACTCCACTCCATACATATATATGGGGAGGTACTAGCTCCAACTCGGTTTTACAGTGAAAACTGTAGGAAATACAAACCGGCACTAGGAATCAGACTGAGAAACCAGAGTAATAGTTTCACCTGCAACACATTCCCTTTGTGCTAGATGAACGAACGTCTCTCCACATGCTCAGTTCAGAGAGAAAAGTGTGTGTGAAAGCCGTCCTTCACATAGCTTGTTGGGAACACAAAGTTTCTCTTCAGTTGCAAACTCCACTCCATACATATATATGGGGAGGTACTAGCTCCAACTCGGTTTTACAGTGAAAACTGCAGAACTTCAAACCGGCACTAGGAAACAGACTGAGAAACCAGAGTAAAAGTTTCCCCTGCAACCCGTTCCCTTTGTGCTAGATGAACGAACGTCTCTCCACATGCTCATTTCTGAGAGATAAGTGTGTGTGAAAGCCGTCCTTCACCTAGCTTGTTGTTAAAACAAAGTTTCTCTTCAGTTGCAAACTCCACTCCATACATATATAAGGGGAGTTACTAGCTCCAACTCGATTTTACAGTGAAAACTGCAAGAAATTCAAACCGGCACTAGGAAACATACTGAGAAACCAGAGTAAAAGTTTCTCCTGCAACAAGTTCCCTTTGTGCTAGATGAACGAACGTCTCTCCACATGCACAGTTCTGACAGATATGTGTGTGTGAAAGCCGTTCTTCACCTAGCTTGTTGGGAACACAAAGTTTCTCTTCAGTTGCAAACTCCACTCCATACATATATATGGGGAGGTACAAGCTCCAACTCGATTTTACAGTGAAAACTGCAGGAAATTCAAACAGGCACTAGGAATCAGACTGAGAAACCAGAGTAAAATTTCTCCTGCAACCCGATCCCTTTGTGCAAGATGAACGAAGGTCTCTCCACAGGCTCAGTTCAGAGAGATAAGTGTGTGTGAAATCCGTCCTTCACATTGCTTGTTGGGAACCCAAAGTTTCTCTTCAGTTCCCAACTCCAATCCATACATATATATGGGGAGGTACTAGCTCCAACTCGGTTTTACAGTGAAAACTGCAGGAACTTCAAACCGGCCCTAGGAAACAGACTGAGAAACCAGAGTAAAAGTTTCTCCTGCAACCCGTTCCCTTTGGGCTAGATGAATGAACGTCTCTCCACATGCTCAGTTCTGAGAGATAAGTGTGTGTGAAAGCCGTCCTTCACATAGCTTGTTGGGAACACAAAGTTTCTCTTCAGTTGCAAACTCCACTCCATACATATATAAGGGGTGTAATAGCTCCAACTCGGTTTTACAGTGAAAACTGCAGGAACTTCAAACCGGCACTAGGAAACACACTGAGAAACCAGAGTAAAAGTTTCTCCTGCAACCCGTTCCCTTTGTGCTCGATGAACGAACGTCTCTCCACATGCTCAGTTCTGAGAGATAAGTGTGTGTGAAAACCATACTTCACCAAGCTTGTTGGGAACACAAAGTTTCTCTTCAGTTGCAAACTCCACTCCATACATATATATGGGGAGGCTATAGCTCCTACTCGGTTTTACACTGAAAACTGCAAGAAATTCAAACCGGGACTAGGAAACAGACTGAGAAACCAGAGTAAAAGTTTCTCCTGCAACCCGTTCCCTTTGTGCTAGATGAACGAACGTCTCTCCACATGCTCAGTTCTGAGAGATACGTGTGTGTGAAAGCCGTCCTTCACCTAACTTGTTGGGAACACAAAGTTTCTCTTCAGTTGCCAAATCCACTGCATACATATATATGGGGAGGTACAAGCTCCAACTCGATTTTACAGTGAAAAATGCAGGAAATTCAAACAGGCACTAGGAATCAGACTGAGAAACCAGAGTAAAAGTTTCTCCTGCAACCCGTTCCCTTTGTGCTAGATGAACGAACGTCTCTCCACAGGCTCAGTTCAGAGAGATAAGTGTGTGTGAAAGCCGTCCTTCACCAAACTTGTTGGGAACACAAAGTTTCTTTTCAGTTGCCAACTCCAATCCTTACATATATATGGGGAGGTACTATCTCCAACCCTGTTTTACACTGAAATCTGCAGGAACTTCAAACCGGCACTTGGAAACAGACTGAGAAACCAGAGTAATAGTTTCCCCTACAACCCGTTCCCTTTGTTCTAGATGAACGAACGTCTCTCCACATGCTCAGTTCTGAGAGATAAGTGTGTGTGAAAGCCGTACTTCACCAAGCTTGTTGGGAACACAAAGTTTCTCTTCAGTTGCAAACTCCACTCCATACATATATATGGGGAGGTACTAGCTCCAACTCGGTTTTACAGTGAAAACTGCAGGAACTTCAAACCGGCACTAGGAAAAAGACTGAGAAACCAGAGTAAAAGTTTCTCCTGCAACCCGTTCCCGTTGTGCTAGATGAACGAACGTCTCTCCACATGCTCAATTCTGAGTGATAAGTGTGTGTGAAAGCCGTCCTTCGCCTAGCTTGTTGGGAACACAAAGTTTCTCTTCACTTGCAAACTCCACTCCATACATATATATTGGGAGGTACTAGCTCCAACTCGATTTTACAGTGAAAACTGCAGGAACTTCAAACCGGCACTAGGAAACAGAATGATAAACCAGAGTAAAAGTTTCTCCTGCAACCCGTTCCCTTTGTCCTAGATGAACGAACGTCTCTCCACATGCTCAGTTCTGAGAGATAAGTGTGTGTGGAAGCCGACCTTCACCTAGCTTGTTGGGAACACAAAGTTCTCTTCAGTTGCCAACTCCACTCCATACATATATATGGGGAGGTACTATCTCCAACTCGATTTTACAGTGAAAACTGCAGGAACTTCAAACCGGCACTAGGAAACAGACTGAGAAACCAGAGTAAAAGTTTCTCCTGCAACCCGTTCCATTTGTGCTAGATGAACGAACGTCTCTCCACATGCTCAGTTCTGAGAGATAAGTGTGTGTGAAAGCCGTCCTTCACCTAGCTTGTTGGGAACACAAAGTTTCTCTTCAGTTGCAAACTCCACTCCATACATATACATGGGGAGGTACTAGCTCCAACTCGGTTTTAGAGTGAAAACTGCAGGAACTTCAAACCGGCACTAGGAAACAGATTGAGAAACCAGAGTAAAGTTTCCCCTGCAACCCGTTCCCTTTGTGCTAGATGAACGAACGTCTCTCCACATGCTCAGTTCTGAGAGATAAGTGTGTGTGGAAGCCGTCCTTCACCTAGCTTATTGGGAACACAAAGTTTCTCTTCAGTTGCAAACTCCACACCATACATATATATGGGGAGGTACTAGCTCCAACTCGGTTTTACACAGAAAACAGCAGGAAATTCAAACCGGCACTACGAAACAGACTGAGAAACCAGAGTAATAGTTTCTCCTACAACCCGTTCCCTTTGTGCTAGATGAACGAACGTCTCTCCACATGCTCAGTTCTGAGAGATAAGTGTGTGTGAAAGCCGTCCTTCACCAAGCTTGTTGGGAACACAAAGTTTCTCTTCAGTTGCAAACTCCACTCCATACATATATATGGGGAGGTACTAGCTCCAACTCGGTTTTACAGTGAAAACTGCAGGAACTTCAAACCGGCACTAGGAAAAAGACTGAGAAACCAGAGGAAAAGTTTCTCCTGCAACCCGTTCCCTTTGTGCTAGATGAACGAACGTCTCTCCACATGCTCAGTTCTGAGAGATAAGTGTGTGTGAAAGCCGTCCTTCACCTAGCTTGTTGGGAACACAAAGTTTCTCTTCAGTTGCAAACTCCACTCCATACATATATATGGGGAGGTACTAGCTCCAACTCGGTTTTACAGTGAAAACTGCAGGAACTTCAAACCGGCACTAGGAAACAGAATGATAAACCAGAGTAAAAGTTTCTCCTGCAACCCGTTCCCTTTGTGCTAGATGAACGAACGTCTCTCCACATGCTCAGTTCTGAGAGATAAGTGTGTGTGAAAGCCGACCTTCACCTAGCTTGTTGGGAACACAAAGATTCTCTTCAGATGCAAACTCCACTCCATACATATATATGGGGAGGTACTAGCTCCAACTCGGTTTTACAGTGAAAACTGCAGGAACTTCAAACCGGCACTAGGAAACAGACTGAGAAACCAGAGTAAAAATTTCTCCTGCAACCCGTTCCCTTTGTGCTAGATGAACGAACGTCTCTCCACATGCTCAGTTCTGAGAGATAAGTGTGTGTGAAAGCCGTCCTTCACCTATCTTTTTGGGAACACTAAGTTTCTCTTCAGTAGCAAACTCCACTCCATACATATATATGGGGAGGTACTAGCACCAACTCGGTTTTACAGTGAAAACTGCAGGAACTTCAAACCGGCACTAGGAAACAGAATGATAAACCAGAGTAAAAGTTTCCCCTGCAACCCGTTCCCTTTGTGCTAGATGAACGAACGTCTCTCCACATGCTCAGTTCTGAGAGTTAAGTGTGTGTGGAAGCCGTCCTTCACCTAGCTTGTTGGGAACACAAAGTTTCTCTTCAGTTGCAAACTCCACTCCATACATATATATGGGGAGGTACTAGCTCCAACTCGGTTTTACAGTGAAAACTGCAGGAAATTCAAACCGGCACTACGAAACAGACTGAGAAACCAGAGTAATAGTTTCTCCTACAACCCGTTCCCTTTGTGCTAGATGAACGAACGTCTCTCCACATGCTCAGTTCTGAGAGATAAGTGTGTGTGAAAGCCGTCCTTCACCAAGCTTGTTGGGAACACAAAGTTTCTCTTCAGTTGCAAACTCCACTCCATACATATATATGGGCAGGTACTAGCTCCAACTCGGTTTTACACTGAAAACTGCAGGAACTTCAAACCGGTACTAGGAAAAAAACTGAGAAACCAGAGGAAAAGTTTCTCCTGCAACCCGTTCCCTTTGTGCAAGATGAACGAACGTCTCTCAACATGCTCAGTTCTGAGAGATAAGTGTGTGTGAAAGCCGTCCTTCACCTAGCTTGTTGGGAACACAAAGTTTCTCTTCAGTTGCAAAGTCCACTCCATACATATATATGGGGAGGTACTAGCTCCAACTCGGTTTTACAGTGAAAACTGCAGGAACTTCAAACCGGCACTAGGAAACAGAATGATAAACCAGATAAAAGTTTCTCCTGCAACCCGTTCCCTTTGTGCTAGATGAACGAACGTCTCTCCACATGCTCAGTTCTGAGAGATAAGTGTGTGTGAAAGCCGACCTTCACCTAGCTTGTTGGGAACACAAAGTTTCTCTTCAGTTGCCAACTCCACTCCATACATATATATGGGGAGGTACTAGCTCCAACTCAGTTTTACAGTGAAAACTGCAGGAACTTCAAACCGGCACTAGGAAACAGACTGAGAAACCAGAGTAAAAGATTCTCCTACAACCGTTCCCTTTGTGCTAGATGAACGAACGTTCTCCACATGCTCAGTTCTGAGAGATAATTGTGTGTGAAAGCCGTCCTTCACCTAGCTTGTTGGGAACACAAAGATTCTCTTCAGTTGCAAACTCCACTCCATACATATATATGGGGAGGTACTAGCTCCAACTTGGTTTTACAGTGAAAACTGCAGGAACTTCAAACCGGCACTAGGAAACAGACTGAGAAACCAGAGTAAAAATTTCTCCTGCAACCCGTTCCCTTTTGTGCTAGATGAACGAACGTCTCTCCACATGCTCAGTTCTGAGAGATAAGTGTGTGTGAAAGCCGTCCTTCACCTATCTTTTTGGGAACACTAAGTTTCTCTTCAGTTGCAAACTCCACTCCATACATATATATGGGGAGGTACTAGCTCCAACTCGGTTTTACAGTGAAAACTGCAGGAACTTCAAACCGGCACTAGGAATCAGACTGAGAAACCAGAGTAAATGTTTCTCCTGCAACCCGTTCCCTTTGTGCTAGATGAACGAACGTCTCTCCACATGCTCAGTTCTGAGAGATAAGTGTGTGTGAAAGCCGTCCTTCACATAGCTTGTTGGGAACACAAAGTTTCTCTTCAGTTGCAAACTCCACTCCATACATATATAAGGGAGGTACTAGCACCAACTCGGTTTTACAGTGAAAACTGCAGGAACTACAAACCGGCACTAGGAAACACACTGAGAAACCAGAGTAAAAGTTTCTCCTCCAACCCGTTCCCTTTGTGCTAGATGAACGAACGTCTCTCCACATGCTCAGTTCTGAGAGATAAGTGTGTGTGAAAACCATACTTCCCCAAGCTTGTTGCGAACACAAAGTTTCTCTTCAGTTGCAAACTCCACTCCATACATATATATGGGGAGGCTATAGCTCCTACTCGGTTTTACACTGAAAACTGCAGGAAATTCAAACCGGGACTAGGAAACAGACTGAGAAACCAGAGTAAAAGTTTCTCCTGCAACCCGTTCCCTTTGTGCTAGATGAACGAACGTCTCTCCACATGCTCAGTTCTGAGAGATACGTGTGTGTGAAAGCCGTCCTTCTCCTAACTTGTTGGGAACACAAAGTTTCTCTTCAGTTGCCAACTCCACTGCATACATATATATGGGGAGGTACTAGCTCCAACTCGATTTTACAGTGAAAAATGCAGGAAATTCAAACAGGCACTAGGAATCAGACTGAGAAAACAGAGTAAAAGTTTCTCCTGCAACCCGTTCCCTTTGTGCTGGATGAACGAACGTCTCTCCACAGGCTCAGTTCAGAGAGATAAGTGTGTGTGAAAGCCGTCCTTCACCTAGCTTGTTGGGAACACAAAGTTTCTTTTCAGTTGCCAACTGCAATCCTTACATATATATGGGGAGGTAATAGCTCCAACTCTGTTTTACACTGAAATCTGCAGGAACTTCAAATCGGCACTAGGAAACAAACTGAGAATCCAGAGTAAATGTTTCTCCTGCAACCCATTCCCTTTGTGCTAGATCAACGAACGTCTCTCCACATGCTCAGTTCTGAGAGATAAGTGTGAGTGAAAGCCGTCCTTCACCTAGCTTGTTGGGAACACAAAGTTTCTCTTCAGTTGCAAACTCCACTCCATTCATATATATGGGGAGGTACTAGCTCCAACACGGTTTTACCCAGAAAACTGCAGGAACTTAAAACCGGCACTAGGAAACAGACTGAGAAACCAGAGTAATAGTTTCCCCTACAACCCGTTCCCTTTGTGCTAGATGAACGAACGTCTCTCCACATGCTCAGTTCTGAGAGATAAGTGTGTGTGAAATCCGTCCTTCACCAAGCTTGTTGGGAACACAAAGTTTCTCTTCAGTTGCAAACTCCACTCCATACATATATATGGGGAGGTACTAGCTCCAACTCGGTTTTACAGTGAAAACTGCAGGAACTTCAAACCGGCACTAGGAAAAAGACTGAGAAACCAGAGTAATAGTTTCTCCTACAACCCGTTCCCTTTGTGCTAGATGAACGAACGTCTCTCCACATGGTCAGTTCTAGAGATAAGTGTGTGTGAAAGCCGTCCTTCACCAAGCTTGTTGGGAACACAAAGTTTCTCTTCAGTTGTAAACTCCACTCCATAAATATATATGGGCAGGTACCAGCTCCAATTCGGTTTTACAGTGAAAACTGCAGGAACTTCAAACCGGCACTAGGAAAAAGACTGAGAAACCAGAGGAAAAGTTTCTCCTGCAACCCGTTCCCTTTGTGCTAGATGAACGAACGCCTCTCCACATGCTCAGTTCTGAGAGATAAGTGTGTGTTAAAGCCGTCCTTCACCTAGCTTGTTGGGAACACAAAGTTTCTCTTCAGTTGCAAACTCCACTCCATACATATATATGGGGAGGTACTAGCTCCAACTCGGTTTTACAGTGAAAACTGCAGGAACTTCCAACCGCCACTAGGAAACACACTGAGAAACCAGAGTAAAAGTTTCTCCTGCAACCCGTTCCCTTTGTGCTAGATGAACGAACGTGTCTCCGCATGCTCAGTTCTGAGAAATAAGTGTGTGTGAAAGCCGTCCTTCACCTAGCTTGTTGGGAACACAAAGTTTCTCTTCAGTTGCAAACTCCACTCCATTCATATATATGGGGAGGTACTAGCTCCAACACGGTTTTACCCAGAAAACTGCAGGAACTTCAAACCGGCACTAGGAAACAGACTGAGAAACCAGAGTAATAGTTTCCCCTACAACCCGTTCCCTTTGTGCTAGATGAACGAACGTCTCTCCACATGCTCAGTTCTGAGAGATAAGTGTGTGTGAAATCCGTCCTTCACCAAGCTTGTTGGGAACACAAAGTTTCTCTTCAGTTGCAAACTCCACTCCATACATATATATGGGGAGGTACTAGCTCCAACTCGGTTTTACAGTGAAAACTGCAGGAACTTCAAACCGGCACTAGGAAAAAGACTGAGAAACCAGAGTAATAGTTTCTCCTACAACCCGTTCCCTTTGTGCTAGATGAACGAACGTCTCTCCACATGGTCAGTTCTAGAGATAAGTGTGTGTGAAAGCCGTCCTTCACCAAGCTTGTTGGGAACACAAAGTTTCTCTTCAGTTGTAAACTCCACTCCATAAATATATATGGGCAGGTACTAGCTCCAATTCGGTTTTACAGTGAAAACTGCAGGAACTTCAAACCGGCACTAGGAAAAAGACTGAGAAACCAGAGGAAAAGTTTCTCCTGCAACCCGTTCCCTTTGTGCTAGATGAACGAACGCCTCTCCACATGCTCAGTTCTGAGAGATAAGTGTGTGTTAAAGCCGTCCTTCACCTAGCTTGTTGGGAACACAAAGTTTCTCTTCAGTTGCAAACTCCACTCCATACATATATATGGGGAGGTACTAGCTCCAACTCGGTTTTACAGTGAAAACTGCAGGAACTTCCAACCGCCACTAGGAAACACACTGAGAAACCAGAGTAAAAGTTTCTCCTGCAACCCGTTCCCTTTGTGCTAGATGAACGAACGTGTCTCCGCATGCTCAGTTCTGAGAAATAAGTGTGTGTGAAAGCCGTCCTTCACCTAGCTTGTTGGGAACACAAAGTTTCTCTTCAGTTGCAAACTCCACTCCATACATATATATGGGGAGGTACTAGCTCAAACTCGGTTTTACAGTGAAAACTGCAGGAACTTCAAACCGGCACTAGGAAACGGACTGAGAACCAGAGTAAAAGTTTCCCTGCAACCCGTTCCCTTTGTGCTAGATGAAAGAACGTCTCTCCACATGCTCAGATCTGAGAGATAAGTGTGTGTGAAAGCCGTCCTTCACCTAGCTTGTTGGGAACACAAAGTTTCTCTTCAGTTGCAAACTCCACTCCATACATATATATGGGGAGGTACTAGCTCCAACTCGGTTTTACAGTGAAAACTGCAGGAACTTCAAACCGGCACTAGGAAAAAGACTGAGAAACCAGAGTAATAGTTTCTCCTACAACCCGTTCCCTTTGTGCTAGATGAACGAACGTCTCTCCACATGGTCAGTTCTAGAGATATGTGTGTGTGAAAGCCGTCCTTCACCAAGCTTGTTGGGAACACAAAGTTTCTCTTCAGTTGTAAACTCCACTCCATAAATATATATGGGCAGGTACTAGCTCCAATTCGGTTTTACAGTGAAAACTGCAGGAACTTCAAACCGGCACTAGGAAAAAGACTGAGAAACCAGAGGAAAAGTTTCTCCTGCAACCCGTTCCCTTTGTGCTAGATGAACGAACGCCTCTCCACATGCTCAGTTCTGAGAGATAAGTGTGTGTTAAAGCCGTCCTTCACCTAGCTTGTTGGTAACACAAAGTTTCTCTTCAGTTGCAAACTCCACTCCATACATATATATGGGGAGGTACTAGCTCCAACTCGGTTTTACAGTGAAAACTGCAGGAACTTCCAACCGCCACTAGGAAACACACTGAGAAACCAGAGTAAAAGTTTCTCCTGCAACCCGTTCCCTTTGTGCTAGATGAACGAACGTGTCTCCGCATGCTCAGTTCTGAGAAATAAGTGTGTGTGAAAGCCGTCCTTCACCTAGCTTGTTGGGAACACAAAGTTTCTCTTCAGTTGCAAACTCCACTCCATACATATATATGGGGAGGTACTAGCTCCAACTCGGTTTTACAGTGAAAACTGCAGGAACTTCAAACCGGCACTAGGAAACGGACTGAGAACCAGAGTAAAAGTTTCTCCTGCAACCCGTTCCCTTTGTGCTAGATGAAAGAACGTCTCTCCACATGCTCAGATCTGAGAGATAAGTGTGTGTGAAAGCCGTCCTTCACCTAGCTTGTTGGGAACACAAAGTTTCTCTTCAGTTGCAAACTCCACTCCATACACATATAAGGGGAGGTACTAGCTCCAACTCGATTTTACAGTGAAAACTGCAGGAAATTCAAACCGGCACTAGGAAACAGACTGAGAAACCAGAGTAAATGTTTCTCCTGCAACCCGTTCCCTTTGTGCTAGATGAACGAACGTCTCTCCACATGCTCAGTTCTGAGAGATAAGTGTGTGTGAAAGCCGTCCTTCACCTAGCTTGTTGGGAACACAAAGTTTCTCTTCAGTTGCAAACTCCACTCCATACATATATATGGAGAAGTACTAGCTCCAACTCGGTTTTACAGTGAAAACTGCAGGAAATTCAAACAGGCACTAGGAATCAGACTGAGAAACCACAGTAAAAATTTCTCCTGCAACCCGTTCCCTTTGTGCTAGATGAACAAAGGTCTCTCCACAGGTTCAGTTCAGAGAGATAAGTGTGTCTGAAAGCCGTCCTTCACCTAGCTTGTTGGGAACCCAAAGTTTCTCTTCAGTTCCCAACTCCACTCCATACATATATATGGGGAGGTACTAGCTCCAACTCGGTTTTACAGTGAAAATTGCAGGAAATTCAAAACGGCCCTAGGAAACAGACTGAGAAACCAGAGTAAAAGTTTCTCCTGCAACCCGTTCCCTTTGTGCTAGATGAACGAACGTCTCTAAAACATGCTCTGTTCTGAGAGATAAGTGTGTGTGAAAGCCGTCCTTCACCTAGCTTGTTGGGAACACAAAGTTTCTCTTCAGTTGCAAACTCCAATGCATACATATACATGGGGGGGTACTAGCTCCAACTCGGTTTTACAGTGAAAACTGCAGGAACTTCAAACTGGCACTAGGAATCAGACTGAGAAACCAGAGTAAATGTTTCTCCTGCAACCCGTTCCCTTTGTGCTAGATGAACGAACGTCTCTCCACATGCTCAGTTCTGAGAGATAAGTGTGTGTGAAAGCCGTCCTTCACCTAGCTTGTTGGGAACACAAAGTTTCTCTTCATTTGCAAACTCCACTCCATACATATATATGGGGAGGTACTAGCTCCAACTCTGTTTTACAGTGAAAACTGCAGGAACTTCAAACCGGCACTAGGAAACACACTGAGAAACCAGAGTAAAAGTTTCCCCTGCAACCCGTTCCCTTTGTGCTAGATGAACGAACGTCTCTCCACATGCTCAGTTCTGAGAAATAAGTGTGTGTGAAAGCCGTCCTTCACCTAGCTTGTTGGGAACACAAAGTTTCTCTTCAGTTGCAAACTCCAATCCATAAATATATATGGAGAGGTTCTAGCTCCAACTCGGTTTTACAGTAAAAACTGCAGGAAATTCAAACAGGCACTAGGAATCAGACTGAGAAACCAGAGTAAAAATTTCTCCTGCAAACCGTTCCCTTTGTGCTAGATGAACGAAGGTCTCTCCACAGGCTCAGTTCAGAGAGATAAGTGTGTCTGAAAGCCGTCCTTCACCTAGCTTGTTGGGAACCCAAAGTTTCTCTTCAGTTCCCAACTCCACTCCATACATATATATGGGGAGGTACTAGCTCCAACTCGGTTTTACCGTGAAAATGGCAGGAAATTCAAAACGGCCCTAGGAAACAGACTGAGAAACCAGAGTAAAAGTTTCTCCTGCAACCCGTTCCCTTTGTGCTAGATGAATGAACTTCTCTCCACATGCTCTGTTCTGAGAGATAAGTGTGTGTGAAAGCCGTCCTTCACCTAGCTTGTTGGGAACACAAAGTTTCTCTTCAGTTGCAAACTCCAATGCATACATATACATGGGGGGGTACTAGCTCCAACGCGGTTTTACAGTGAAAACTGCAGGAACTTCAAACCGGCACTAGGAACCAGACTGAGAAGCCAGAGTAAATGTTTCTCCTGCAAACCGTTCCCTTTGTGCTAGATGAACGAACGTCTCTCCACATGCTCAGTTCTGAGAGATAAGTGTGTGTGAAAGCCGTCCTTCACCTAGCTTGTTGGGAACACAAAGTTTCTCTTCAGTTGCAAACTCCACTCCATACATATATATGGGGAGGTACTAGCTCCAACTCGGTTTTACAGTGAAAACTGTAGGAACTTCAAACCGGCACTAGGAATCAGACTGAGAATCCAGAGTAATAGTTTCACCTGCAACACGTTCCCTTTGTGCTAGATGAACGAACGTCTCTTCACATGCTCCGTTCTGAGAGATAAGTGTGTGTGAGATCCGTCCTTCACCTAGCTTGTTGGGAACACAAAGTTTCTCTTCAGTTGAAAACTCCACTCCATACATATATATGGGGAGGTACTAGCTCCAACTCGGTTTTACAGTGAAAACTGCAGAACTTCAAACCGGCACTAGGAAACACACTGAGAAACCAGAGTAAAAGTTTCTCCTGCAACACGTTCCCTTTGTGCTAGATGAACGAACGTCTATCCACATGCTCAGTTCTGAGATATATGTGTGTGTGAAAGCCGTCCTTCAACTAGCTTGTTGGGAACACAAAGTTTCTCTTCAGTTGCAAACTCCACTCCATACATATACATGGGGAGGTACTAGCTCCAACTCGGTTTTACAGTGAAAACTGCAGGAACTTCAAACCGGCACAAGGAAACAGACTGAGAAACCAGAGTAAAAGTTTCTCCTGCAACCCGTTCCCTTTGTGCTAGATGAACGAACGTCTCTCCACATGCTCAATTCTGAGTGATAAGTGTGTGTGAAAGCCGTCCTTCACCTAGCTTGCTGGGAACACAAAGTTTCTCTTCAGTTGCAAACTCCACTCCATACATATATATGGGGAGGTACTAGCTCCAACTCGGTTTTACAGTGAAAACTGCAGGAACTTCAAACCGGCACTAGGAAACAGACTGAGAAACCAGAGTAAAAGTTTCTCCTGCATCCCGTTCCATTTGTGCTAGATGAACGAACGTCTCTCCACATGCTCAGTTCTGAGAGATAAGTGTGTGTGAATGCCGTTCTTCACCTAGCTTGTTGGGAACACAAAGTTTCTCTTCAGTTGCCAACTCCACTCCATACATATATAAGGGAGTTACTAGCTCCAACTCGGTTTTACAGTGAAAACTGCAGGAACTTGAAACCGGCACTAGGAAACACACTGAGAAACCAGAGTAAAAGTTTCTCCTGCAACCGGTTCCCTTTGTGCTAGATGAACGAACGTCTCTCAACATGCTCAGTTCTGAGAGATACGTGTGTGTGAAAGTCGTCCTTCACCTAGCTTGTTGGGAACACATAGTTTCTCTTCAGTTGCCAACTACACTCCATACATATATATGGGGTGGTACTAGCTCCAACTCGGTTGTACAGTGAAAACTGCAGGAACTTCAAACCGGCACTAGGAAACAGACACAGAAACCAGAGTAAAAGTTTCTACTGCAACCCGTTCCCTTTGTGCTAGATGAACGAAAGTATCTCCACATGCTCAGTTCTGAGAGATAAGTGTGTGTGAAAGCCATCCTTCACCTAGATTGTTGGGAACACAAAGTTTCTCTTCAGTGGCAAACTCCACTCCCTACATATATATGGGGATGTACTAGCTCCAACTCGGATTTACAGTGAAAACTGCAGGAACTTCAAACCGGCACTAGGAAACAGTCTGAGAAACCAGAGTAAAAGTTACTCCTGCAACCCGTTCCCTTTGTGCTAGATGAACGAACGTCTCTCCACATGCTCAGTTCTGAGAGATAAGTGTGTGTGAAAGCCGTCCTTCACTTAACTTGTAGGTAACACAAAGTATCTCTACAGTTGCAAATTCCACTCCATACATATAAATGGGGAGGTAACAGCTCCAGCACGGTTTTACACTGAATACTGCAGGAACTTCAAACCGGCACTAGGAAACCGACTGAGAATCCAGAGTAAAAGTTTGTCCTGCAACACGTTCCCTTTGTGCTAGATGAACGAACGTCTCTCCACATGCTCAGTTCTGAGAGATATGTGTGTGTGAAAGCCGTTCTTCACCTAGCTTGTTGGGAACACAAAGTTTCTCTTCAGTTGCAAACTCCAATCCATACATATATATGGGGAGGTATTAGCTCCAACTCGGTTTTACAGTGAAAACTGCAGGAACTTCAAACCGGCACTAGGAAACAGACTGAGAAACCAAAGTAATAGTTTCCCCTGCAACACGTTCCCTTTGACTAGATGAACGAACGTCTCTCCACATGCTCAGTTCTGAGAGATAAGTGTGTGTGAAAGCCGTCCTTAACCTAGCTTGTTGGGAACACAAAGTTTCTCTTCAGTTGCAAACTACACTCCATACATATATAAGGGGAGGTACTAGCTCCAACTCGATTTTACAGTGAAAACTGCAAGAAATTCAAACCGGCACTAGGAAACAGACTGAGAAACCAGAGTAAAAGTTTCTCCTGCAACACGTTCCCTTTGTGCTAGATAAACGAACGTCTCTCCACATGCTCAGTTCTGAGAGATATGTGTGTGTGAAAGCCGTTCTTCAACTAGCTTGTTGGGAACACAAAGTTTCTCTTCAGTTGCAAACTCGACTCCATACATATATATGGGGAGGTACTAGCTCCAACTCGATTTTACAGTGAAAACTGCAGGAAATTCAAACAGGCACTAGGAATCAGACTGAGAAACCAGAGTAAAAATTTCCCCTGCAACCCGTTCCCTTTGTGATAGATGAACGAAGGTCTCTCCACAGGCTCAGTTCAGAGAGATATGTGTGTGTGAAATCCGTCCTTCACATAGCTTGTTGGGAACCCAAAGTTTCTCTTCAGTTCCCAACTCCACTCCATACATATATATGGGGAGGTACTTGCTCCAACTCGGTTTTACAGTGAAAACTGCAGGAACTTCAAAACAGCCCTAGGAAACAGACTGAGAAACCAGAGTAAAAGTTTCTCCTGCAACCCGTTCCCTTTGTGCTAGATGAATGAAAGTCTCTCCACATGCTCAGTTCTGAGAGATAAGTGTGTGTGAAAGCCGTCCTTCACCTAGCTTGTTGGGAACACAAAGTTTCTCTTCAGTTCCCAACTCCACTCCATACATATATATGGGGAGGTACTAGCTCCAACTCAGTTTTACAGTGAAAACTGCAGGAACTTCAAACCGGCACTAGGAAACAGACTGAGAAACCAGAGTAAAAGATTCTCCTACAACCCGTTCCCTTTGTGCTAGATGAACGAACGTTCTCCACATGCTCAGTTCTGAGAGATAATTGTGTGTGAAAGCCGTCCTTCACCTAGCTTGTTGGGAACACAAAGATTCTCTTCAGTTGCAAACTCCACTCAATACATATATATGGGGAGGTACTAGCTCCAACTTGGTTTTACTGTGAAAACTGCAGGAACTTCAAACCGGCACTAGGAAACAGACTGAGAAACCAGAGTAAAAATTTCTCCTGCAACCCGTTCCCTTTGTGCTAGATGAACGAACGTCTCTCCACATGCTCATTTCTGAGAGATAAGTGTGTGTGAAAGCCGTCCTTCACCTATCTTTTTGGGAACAGTAAGTTTCTCTTCAGTTGCAAACTCCTCTCCATACATATATATATGGGTAGGTACTAGCACCAACTCGGTTTTACAGTGAAAACTGCAGGAACTTCAAACCGGCTCTAGGAAACAGAATGATAAACCAGAGTAAAAGTTTCCCCTTCAACCCGTTCCCTTTGTGCTAGATGAACGAACGTCTCTCCACATGCTCAGTTCTGTGAGATAAGTGTGTGTGGAAGCCGTCCTTCACCTAGCTTGTTGGGAACACAAAGTTTCTCTTCAGTTGCAAACTCCACTCCATACATATATATGGGGAGGTACTAGCTCCAACTCGGTTTTACAGTGAAAACTGCAGGAAATTCAAACCGGCACTACGAAACAGACTGAGAAACCAGAGTAATAGTTTCTCCTACAACCCGTTCCCTTTGTGCTAGATGAACGAACGTCTCTCCACATGCTCAGTTCTGAGAGATAAGTGTGTGTGAAAGCCGTCCTTCACCAAGCTTGTTGGGAACACAAAGTTTCTCTTCAGTTGCAAACTCCACTCCATACATATATATGGGCAGGTACTAGCTCCAACTCGGTTTTACACTGAAAACTGCAGGAACTTCAAACCGGCACTAGGAAAAAAACTGAGAAACCAGAGGAAAAGTTTCTCCTGCAACCCGTTCCCTTTGTGCTAGATGAACGAACGTCTCTCCACATGCTCAGTCCTGAGAGATAAGTGTGTGTGAAAGCCGACCTTCACCTAGCTTGTTGGGAACACAAAGTTTCCCTTCAGTTGCCAACTCCACTCCATACATATATATGGGGAGGTACTAGCTCCAACTCAGTTTTACAGTGAAAACTGCAGGAACTTCAAACCGGCACTAGGAAACAGACTGAGAAACCAGAGTAAAAGATTCTCCTACAACCGTTCCCTTTGTGCTAGATGAACGAACGTTCTCCACATGCTCAGTTCTGAGAGATAATTGTGTGTGAAAGCCGTCCTTCACCTATCTTGTTGGGAACACAAAGATTCTCTTCAGTTGCAAAATCCACTCCATACATATATATGGGGAGGTACTAGCTCCAACTCGATTTTACAGTGAAAAATGCAGGAAATTCAAACAGGCACTAGGAATCAGACTTAGAAACCAGAGTAAAAGTTTCTCCTGCAACACGTTCCCTTTGTGCTAGATGAACGAACGTCTCTCCACAGGCTCAGTTCAGAGAGATAAGTGTGTGTGAAAGCCGTCCTTCACCTAGCTTGTTGGGAACACAAATTTTCTTTTCAGTTGCCAACTCCAATCCTTACATATATATGGGGAGGTAATAGCTCCAACTCTGTTTTACACTGAAATCTGCAGGAACTTCAAATCGGCACTAGGAAACAAACTGAGAATCCAGAGTAAATGTTTCTCCTGCAACCCATTCCCTTTGTGCTAGATCAACGAACGTCTCTCCACATGCTCAGTTCTGAGAGATAAGTGTGTGTGAAAGCCGTCCTTCACCTAGCTTGTTGGGAACACAAAGTTTCTCTTCAGTTGCAAACTCCACTCCATTCATGTATATGGGGAGGTACTAGCTCCAACACGGTTTTACCCAGAAAACTGCAGGAACTTCAAACCGGCACTAGGAAACAGACTGAGAAACCAGAGTAATAGTTTCCCCTACAACCCGTTCCCTTTGTGCTAGATGAACGAACGTCTCTCCACATGCTCAGTTCTGAGAGATAAGTGTGTGTGAAATCCGTCCTTCACCAAGCTTGTTGGGAACACAAAGTTTCTCTTCAGTTGCAAACTCCACTCCATACATATATATGGGGAGGTACAAGCTCCAACTCGGTTTTACAGTGAAAACTGCAGGAACTTCAAACCGGCACTAGGAAAAAGACTGAGAAACCAGAGTAATAGTTTCTCCTACAACCCGTTCCCTTTGTGCTAGATGAACGAACGTCTCTCCACATGGTCAGTTCTAGAGATAAGTGTGTGTGAAAGCCGTCCTTCACCAAGCTTGTTGGGAACACAAAGTTTCTCTTCAGTTGTAAACTCCACTCCATAAATATATATGGGTAGGTACTAGCTCCAATTCGGTTTTACAGTGAAAACTGCAGGAACTTCAAACCGGCACTAGGAAAAAGACTGAGAAACCAGAGTAAAAGTTTCTCCTGCAACCCGTTTCCTTTGTGCTAGATGAACGAACGTATCTCCGCATGCTCAGTTCTGAGAAGTAAGTGTGTGTGAAAGCCGTCCTTCACCTAGCTTGTTGGGAACACAAAGTTTCTCTTCAGTTGCAAACTCCACTCCATACATATATATGGGGAGGTACTAGCTCCAACTCGGTTTTACAGTGAAAACTGCAGGAACTTCAAACCGGCACTAGGAAACGGACTGAGAACCAGAGTAAAAGTTTCTCCTGCAACCCGTTCCCTTTGTGCTAGATGAAAGAACGTCTCTCCACATGCTCAGATCTGAGAGATAAGTGTGTGTGAAAGCCGTCCTTCACCTAGCTTGTTGGGAACACAAAGTTTCTCTTCAGTTGCAAATGTAAATGTTTCTCCTGCAACCCGTTCCCTTTGTGCTAGATGAACGAACGTCTCTCCACATATAAGGGGAGGTACTAGCTCCCACTCCATACACATTTAAGGGGAGGTACTAGCTCCAACTCGATTTTACAGTGAAAACTGCAGGAAATTCAAACCGGCACTAGGAAACAGACTGAGAAACCAGAGTAAATGTTTCTCCTGCAACCCGTTCCCTTTGTGCTAGATGAACGAACGTCTCTCCACATGCTCAGTTCTGAGAGATAAGTGTGTGTGAAAGCCGTCCTTCACCTAGCTTGTTGGGAACACAAAGTTTCTCTTCAGTTGCAAACTCCACTCCATACATATATATGGAGAAGTACTAGCTCCAACTCGGTTTTACAGTGAAAACTGCAGGAAAATCAAACAGGCACTAGGAATCAGACTGTGAAACCAGAGTAAAAATTTCTCCTGCAACCCGTTCCCTTTGTGCTAGATGAACAAAGGTCTCTCCACAGGTTCAGTTCAGAGAGATAAGTGTGTCTGAAAGCCGTCCTTCACCTAGCTTTTTGGGAACCCAAAGTTTCTCTTCAGTTCCCAACTCCACTCCATACATATATATGGGGAGGTACTAGCTCCAACTCGGTTTTACCGTGAAAATTGCAGGAAATTCAAAACGGCCCTAGGAAACAGACTGAGAAACCAGAGTAAAAGTTTATCCTGCAACCCGTTCCCTTTGTGCTAGATGAACGAACGTCTCTAAAACATGCTCTGTTCTGAGAGATAAGTGTGTGTCAAAGCCGTCCTTCACCTAGCTTGTTGGGAACACAAAGTTTCTCTTCAGTTGCAAACTCCAATGCATACATATACATGGGGGGGTACTAGCTCCAACCCGGTTTTACAGTGAAAACTGCAGGAACTTCAAACTGGCACTAGGAATCAGACTGAGAAACCAGAGTAAATGTTTCTCCTGCAACCCGTTCCCTTTGTGCTAGATGAACGAACGTCTCTCCACATGCTCAGTTCTGAGAGATAAGTGTGTGTGAAAGCCGTCCTTCACCTAGCTTGTTGGGAACACAAAGGTTCTCTTCAGTTGCAAACTCCACTCCATACATATATATGGGGAGGTACTAGCTCCAACTCTGTTTTACAGTGAAAACTGCAGGAACTTCCAACCGGCACTAGGAAACACACTGAGAAACCAGAGTAAAAGTTTCCCCTGCAACCCGTTCCCTTTGTGCTAGATGAACGAAGGTCTCTCCACATGCTCAGTTCTGAGAAATAAGTGTGTGTGAAAGCCGTCCTTCACCTAGCTTGTTGGGAACACAAAGTTTCTCTTCAGTTGCAAACTCCACTCCATACATATATATGGGGAGGTACTAGCTCCAACTCGGTTTTACAGTGAAAACTGCAGGAACTTCAAACCGGCACTAGGAAACGGACTGAGAACCAGAGTAAAAGTTTCTCCTGCAAACCGTTCCCTTTGTGCTAGATGAAAGAACGTCTCTCCAAATGCTCAGTTCTGAGAGATAAGTGTGTGTGAAAGCCATCCTTCACCTAGCTTGTTTGGAACACAAAGTTCTCTTCAGTTGCAAACTCCACTCCATACACATATAAGGGTAGGTACTAGCTCCAACTCGATTTTACAGTGAAAACTGCAGGAAATTCAAACCGGCACTAGGAAAAAGTCTGAGAAACCAGAGTAAATGTTTCTCCTGCAAAACGTTCCCTTTGTGCTAGATGAACGAACGTCTCTTCACATGCTCAGTTCTGAGAAATAAGTGTGTGTGAAAGCCGTCCTTCACCTAACTTGTTGGGAACACAAAGTTTCTCTTCAGTTGCAAACTCCATTCCATACATATATATGGAGAGGTTCTAGCTCCAACTCGGTTTTACAGTAAAAACTGCAGGAAATTCAAACAGGCACTAGGAATCAGACTGAGAAACCAGAGTAAAAATTTCTCCTGCAACCCGTTCCCTTTGTGCTAGATGAACGAAGGTCTCTCCACAGGCTCAGTTCAGAGAGATAAGTGTGTCTGAAAGCCGTCCTTCACCTAGCTTGTTGGGAACACAAAGTTTCTCTTCAGTTCCCAACTCCACTCCATACATATGTATGGGGAGGTACTAGCTCCAACTCGATTTTACCGTGAAAATGGCAGGAAATTCAAAACGGACCTAGGAAACAGACTGAGAAACCAGAGTAAAAGTTTCTCCTGCAACCCGTTCCCTTTGTGCTAGATGAATGAACGTCTCTCCACATGCTCTGTTCTGAGAGATAAGTGTGTGTGAAAGCCGTCCTTCACCTAGCTTGTTGGGAACACAAAGTTTCTCTTCAGTTGCAAACTCCAATGCATACATATACATGGGGGGGTACTAGCTCCAACGCGGTTTTACAGTGAAAACTGCAGGAACTTCAAACCGGCACTAGGAAACAGACTGAGAAGCCAGAGTAAATGTTTCTCCTGCAACCCGTTCCCTTTGTGCTAGATGAACGAACGTCTCTCCACATGCTCAGTTCTGAGAGATAAGTGTGTGTGAAAGCCGTCCTTCACCTAGCTTGTTGGGAACACAAAGTTTCCCTTCAGTTGCAAACTCCAATCCATACACATATAAGGGGAGGTACTAGCTCCAACTCGATTTTACAGTCAAAACTGCAGGAAGTTCAAACCGGCACTAGGAAACAGACTGAGAAACCAGAGTAAAAGTTTCTCCTGCAACCCGTTCCCTTTGTGCTAGATGAACAAACGTCTCTTCACATGCTCAGTTCTGAGAGATAAGTGTGTGTGAAAGCCGTCCTTCACCTAGCTTGTTGGGAACACAAAGTTTCTCTTCAGTTGCAAACTCCACTCCATACATATATATGGGGAGGTACTAGCTCCAACTCGGTTTTACAGTGAAAACTGTAGGAACTTCAAACCGGCACTAGGAATCAGACTGAGAATCCAGAGTAATAGTTTCACCTGCAACACGTTCCCTTTGTGCTAGATGAACGAACGTCTCTTCACATGCTCAGTTCTGAGAGATAAGTGTGTGTGAAAGCCGTCCTTCACCTAGCTTGTTGGGAACACAAAGTTTCTCTTCAGTTGAAAACTCCACTCCATACTTATATATGGGGAGGTACTAGCTCCAACTCGGTTTTACAGTGAAAACTGCAGAACTTCAAACCGGCACTAGGAAACAGACTGAGAAACCAGAGTAAAAGTTTCTCCTGCAACACTTTCCCTTTGTGCTAGATGAACGAACGTCTATCCACATGCTCAGTTCTGAGATATATGTGTGTGTGAAAGCCGTCCTTCAACTAGCTTGTTGGGAACACAAAGTTTCTCTTCAGTTGCAAACTCCACTCCATACATATACATGGGGAGGTACTAGCTCCAACTCGGTTTTACAGTGAAAACTGCAGGAACTTCAAACCGGCACAAGGAAACAGACTGAGAAACCAGAGTAAAAGTTTCTCCTGCAACCCGTTCCCTTTGTGCTAGATGAACGAACGTCTCTCCACATGCTCAATTCTGAGTGATAAGTGTGTGTGAAAGCCGTCCTTCACCTAGCTTGCTGGGAACACAAAGTTTCTCTTCAGTTGCAAACTCCACTCCATACATATATATGGGGAGGTACTAGCTCCAACTCGGTTTTACAGTGAAAACTGCAGGAACTTCAACCCGGCACTAGGAAAAAGACTGAGAAACCAGAGAAAAAGTTTCTCCTGCAACCCGTTCCCTTTGTGCTAGATGAACGAACATCTCTCCACATGCTCAGTTCTGAGAGATAAGTGTGTGTGAAAGCCGTCCTTCACCTAGCTTGTTGGGAACACATAGTTTCTCTTCAGTTGCCAACTACACTCCATACATATATATGGGGTGGTACTTGCTCCAACCCGGTTTTACAGTGAAAACTGCAGGAACTTCAAACCTGCACTAGGAAACAGACTCAGAAACCAAAGTAAAAGTTTCTACTGCAACCCGTTCCCTTGGTGCTAGATGAATGAACGTCTCTCCACATGCTCAGTTCTGAGAGATAAGTGTGTGTGAAAGCCGTCCTTCACCTAGCTTGTTGGGAACACAAAGTTTCTCTTCAGTTGCCAACTCCACTCCATACATATATAAGGGAGTTACTAGCTCCAACTCGGTTTTACAGTGAAAACTGCAGGAACTTGAAACCGGCACTAGGAAACACACTGAGAAACCAGAGTAAAAGTTTCTCCTGCAACCGGTTCCCTTTGTGCTAGATGAACGAACGTCTCTCAACATGCTCAATTCTGAGAGATACGTGTGTGTGAAAGTCGTCCTTCACCTAGCTTGTTGGGAACACATAGTTTCTCTTCAGTTGCCAACTACACTCCATACATTTATATGGGGAGGTATTAGCTCCAACTCGGTTTTACAGTGAAAACTGCAGGAACTTCAAACCGGCACTAGGAAACAGATTGAGAAACCAAAGTAATAGTTTCCCCTGCAACCCGTTCCCTTTGACTAGATGAACGAACGTCTCTCCACATGCTCAGTTCTGAGAGATAAGTGTGTGTGAAAGCCGTCCTTAACCTAGCTTGTTGGGAACACAAAGTTTCTCTTCAGTTGCAAACTACACTCCATACATATATAAGGGGAGGTACTAGCTCCAACTCGATTTTACAGTGAAAACTGCAAGAAATTCAAACCGGCACTAGGAAACAGACTGAGAAACCAGAGTAAAAGTTTCTCCTGCAACACGTTCCCTTTGTGCTAGATGAACGAACGTCTCTCCCCATGCTCAGTTCTGAGAGATATGTGTGTGTGAAAGCCGTTCTTCACCTAGCTTGTTGGGAACACAAAGTTTCTCTTCAGTTGCAAACTCCACTCCATACATATATATGGGGAGGTACTAGCTCCAACTCGATTTTACAGTGAAAACTGCAGGAAATTCAAACAGGCACTAGGAATCAGACTGAGAAACCAGAGTAAAAATTTCCCCTGCAACCCGTTCCCTTTGTGATAGATGAACGAAGGTCTCTCCACAGGCTCAGTTCAGAGAGATATGTGTGTGTGAAATCCGTCCTTCACATAGCTTGTTGGGAACCCAAAGTTTCTCTTCAGTTCCCAACTCCACTCCATACATATATATGGGGAGGTACTAGCTCCAACACGGTTTTACAGTGAAAACTGCAGGAACTTCAAAACAGCCCTAGGAAACAGACTGAGAAACCAGAGTAAAAGTTTCTCCTGCAACCGGTTCCCTTTGTGCTAAATGAATGAAAGTCTCTCCACATGCTCAGTTCTGAGAGATAAGTGTGTGTGAAAGCCGTCCTTCACCTAGCTTGTTGGGAACACAAAGTTTCTCTTCAGGTGCAAACTCCACTGCATACATATACATGGGGAGGTACAAGCTCCAACTCGGTTTTACAGTGAAAACTGCAGGAACTTCAAACCGGAACTAGGAAAAAGACTGAGTAACCAGAGTAAAATTTTCTCCTGCAAACCGTTCCCTTTGTGCTAGATGAACGAACGTCTCTCCACAGGCTCAGTTCTGAGTGATAAGTGTGTGTGAAAGCCGTCCTTCACCTAGCTTGTTGGGAACACAAAGTTTCTCTTCATTTCTCAACTCCACTCCATACATATATATGGGGAGGTACTAGCTCCAACTCGGTTTTACAGTGAAAACTGCAGGAACTTCAAACCGGCACTAGGAAACAGACTGAGAAAATAGAGTAAAAGTTTATCCTGCAACCCTTTCCCTTTGTGCTAGATGAATGAACGTCTCTCCACATGCTCAGTTATGAGTGATAAGTGTGTGTGAAAGCCGTCCTTCACCTAGCTTGTTGGGAACACAAAGTTTCTCTTCAGTTGCAAACTCCACTCCAAACATATATACGGGGAAGTACTAGCTCCAACTCGGTTTTACAGTTAAAACTGCAGGAACTTCAAACCGGCACTAGGAAACAGACTGAGAAACCAGAGTAAAAGTTTCTCCTGCATCCCGTTCCATTTGTGCTAGATGAACGAACGTCTCTCCACATGCTCAGTTCTGAGAGATTAGTGTGTGTGAAAGCCGTCCTTCACCTAGCTTGTTGGGAACACAAAGTTTCTCTTCAGTTGCCAATTCCACTCCATACATATATAAGGGAGTTACTAGCTCCAACTCGGTTTTACAGTGAAAACTGCAGGAACTTGAAACCGGCACTAGGAAGCACACTGAGAAACCAGAGTAAAAGTTTCTCCTGCAACCGGTTCCCTTTGTGCTAGATGAACGAACGTCTCTCAACATGCTCAGTTCTGAGAGATACGTGTGTGTGAAATTCGTATTTCACCTAGCTTGTTGGGAACACATAGTTTCTCTACAGTTGCCAACTACACTCCATACATATATATGGGGTGGTACTAGCTCCAACTCGGTTTTACAGTGAAAACTGCAGGAACTTCAAACCGGCACTAGGAAACAGACACAGAAACCAGAGTAAAAGTTTCTACTGCAACCCGTTCCCTTTGTGCTAGATGAACGAAAGTATCTCCACATGCTCAGTTCTGAGAGATAAGTGTGTGTGAAAGCCATCCTTCACCTAGATTGTTGGGAACACAAAGTTTCTCTTCAGTGGCAAACTCCACTCCCTACATATATATGGGGATGTACTATCTCCAACTCGGATTTACAGTGAAAACTGCAGGAACTTCAAACCGGCACTAGGAAACAGTCTGAGAAACCAGAGTAAAAGTTACTCCTGCAACCCGTTCCCTTTGTGCTAGATGAACGATCGTCTCTCCACATGCTCAGTTCTGAGAGATAAGTGTGTTTGAAAGCCGTCCTTCACTTAACTTGTAGGTAACACAAAGTATCTCTACAGTTGCAAATTCCACTCCATACATATAAATGGGGAGGTAACAGCTCCAGCACGGTTTTACACTGAATACTGCAGGAACTTCAAACCGGCACTAGGAAACTGACTGAGAAACCAGAGTAAAAGTTTCTCCTGCAACACGTTCCCTTTGTGCTAGATGAACGAACGTCTCTCCACATGCTCAGTTCTGAGAGATATGTGTGTGTGAAAGCCGTTCTTCACCTAGCTTGTTGGGAACACAAAGTTTCTCTTCAGTTGCAAACTCCACTCCATACATATATATGGGGAGGTATTAGCTCCAACTCGGTTTTACAGTGAAAACTGCAGGAACTTCAAACCGG
Organism: Camelus bactrianus; assembly: GCF_048773025.1. Classification (NCBI taxonomy): domain Eukaryota; kingdom Metazoa; phylum Chordata; class Mammalia; order Artiodactyla; family Camelidae; genus Camelus; species Camelus bactrianus. Next base: position 6,030,385 of record NC_133566.1, read on the forward strand.
CACTAGGAAACAGACTGAGAAACCAAAGTAATAGTTTCCCCTGCAACCCGTTCCCTTTGACTAGATGAACGAACGTCTCTCCACATGCTCAGTTCTGAGAGATAAGTGTGTGTGAAAGCCGTCCTTAACCTAGCTTGTTGGGAACACAAAGTTTCTCTTCAGTTGCAAACTACACTCCATACATATATAAGGGGAGGTACTAGCTCCAACTCGATTTTACAGTGAAAACTGCAAGAAATTCAAACCGGCACTAGGAAACAGACTGAGAAACCAGAGTAAAAGTTTCTCCTGCAACACGTTCCCTTTGTGCTAGATGAACGAACGTCTCTCCACATGCTCAGTTCTGAGAGATATGTGTGTGTGAAAGCCGTTCTTCAACTAGCTTGTTGGGAACACAAAGTTTCTCTTCAGTTGCAAACTCCACTCCATACATATATATGGGGAGGTACTAGCTCCAACTCGATTTTACAGTGAAAACTGCAGGAAATTCAAACAGGCACTAGGAATCAGACTGAGAATCCAGAGTAAAAATTTCCCCTGCAACCCGTTCCCTTTGTGATAGATGAACGAAGGTCTCTCCACAGGCTCAGTTCAGAGAGATATGTGTGTGTGAAATCCGTCCTTCACATAGCTTGTTGGGAACCCAAAGTTTCTCTTCAGTTCCCAACTCCACTCCATACATATATATGGGGAGGTACTAGCTCCAACTCGGTTTTACAGTGAAAACTGCAGGAACTTCAAAACAGCCCTAGGAAACAGACTGAGAAACCAGAGTAAAAGTATCTCCTGCAACCCGTTCCCTTTGTGCTAGATGAATGAAAGTCTCTCCACATGCTCAGTTCTGAGAGATAAGTGTGTGTGAAAGCCGTCCTTCACCTAGCTTGTTGGGAACACAAAGTTTCTCTTCAGTTGCAAACTCCACTGCATACATATACATGGGGAGGTACTAGCTTCAACTCGGTTTTACAGTGAAAACTGCAGGAACTTCAAACCGGCACTAGGAAACAGACTGAGAAACCAGAGTAAAAGTTTCTCCTGCAAACCGTTCCCTTTGTGCTAGATGAACGAACGTCTCTCCACACGCTCAGTTCTGAGAGATAAGTGTGTGTGAAAGCCGTACTTCACCTAGCTTGTTGGGAACACAAAGTTTCTCTTCATTTCTCAACTCCACTCCATACATATATATGGGGAGGTACTAGCTCCAACTCGGTTTTACAGTGAAAACTGCAGGAACTTCAAACCGGCACTAGGAAACAGACTGAGAAACCAGAGTAAAAGTTTATCCTGCAACCCTTTCCCTTTGTGCTAGATGAATGAACGTCTCTCCACATGCTCAGTTATGAGTGATAAGTGTGTGTGAAAGCCGTCCTTCACCTAGCTTGTTGGGAACACAAAGTTTCTCTTCAGTTGCAAACTCCACTCCACACATATATACGGGGAAGTACCAGCTCCAACTCGGTTTTACAGTGAAAACTGCAGGAACTTCAAACCGGCACTAGGAAACAGACTGAGAAACCAGAGTAAAAGTTTCTCCTGCAACCCGTTCCATTTGTGCTAGATGAACGAACGTCTCTCCACATGCTCAGTTCTGAGAGATTAGTGTGTGTGAAAGCCATCCTTCACCTAGCTTTTGGGAACACAAATTTTCTCTTCAGTTGCAAATTCCACCCCATACATATATATGGGGAGGTACTAGCTCCAACTCGGTTTTACAGTGAAAACTGCAGGAACTTCAAACCGGCACTAGGAAAAAGACTGAGAAACCAGAGCAAAAGTTTCTCCTACAACCCGTTCCCTTTTTGCTAGATGAACGAACGTCTCTCCACATGCTCAGTTCTGAGAGAAAAGTGTGTGTGAAAGTCGTCCTTCACCTAGCTTGTTGGGAACACAAAGTTTCTCTTCAGTTGCAAACTCCACTCCATACATATATATGGGGAAATACTAGCTCCAACTCGGTTTTACAGTGAAAACTGTAGGAAATACAAACCGGCACTAGGAATCAGACTGAGAAACCAGAGTAATAGTTTCACCTGCAACACATTCCCTTTGTGCTAGATGAACGAACGTCTCTCCAAATGCTCAGTTCAGAGAGATAAGTGTGTGTGAAAGCCGTCCTTCACATAGCTTGTTGGGAACACAAAGTTTCTCTTCAGTTGCAAACTCCACTCCATACATACATATGGGGAGGTACTAGCTCCAACTCGGTTTTACAGTGAAAACTGCAGAACTTCAAACCGGCACTAGGAAACAGACTGAGAAACCAGAGTAAAAGTTTCCCCTGCAACCCGTTCCCTTTGTGCTAGATGAACGAACGTCTCTCCATATGCTCATTTCTGAGAGATAATTGTGTGTGAAAGCCGTTCTTCACCGAGCTTGTTGTTAACACAAAGTTTCTCTTCAGTTGCAAACTCCACTCCATACATATATAAGGGGAGGTACTAGCTCCAACTCGATTTTACAGTGAAAACTGCAAGAAATTCAAACCGGCACTAGGAAACAGACTGAGAAACCAGAGTAAAAGTTTCTCCTGCAACACGTTCCCTTTGTGCTAGATGAACGAACGTCTCTCCACATGCTCAGTTCTGAGAGATATGTGTGTGTGAAAGCCGTTCTTCACCTAGCTTGTTGGGAACACAAAGTTTCTCTTCAGTTGCAAACTCCACTCCATACATATATATGGGGAGGTACTAGCTCCAACTCGATTTTACAGTGAAAACTGCAGGAAATTCAAACAGGCACTAGGAATCAGACTGAGAAACCAGAGTAAAATTTCTCCTGCAACCCGATCCCTTTGTGCTAGATGAACGAAGGTCTCTCCACAGGCTCAGTTCAGAGAGATAAGTGTGTGTGAAATCCGTCCTTCACATAGCTTGTTGGGAACCCAAAGTTTCTCTTCAGTTCCCAACTCCACTCCATACATATATATGGGGAGGTACTAGCTCCAACTCGGTTTTACAGTGAAAACTGCAGGAACTTCAAAACGGCCCTAGGAAACAGACTGAGAAACCAGAGTAAAAGTTTCTCCTGCAACCTGTTCCCTTTGTGCTAGATGAACGAACGTCTCTCCACATGCTCAGTTCTGAGAGATAAGTGTGTGTGAAAGTCGTCCTTCACCTAGCTTGTTGGGAACACATAGTTTCTCTTCAGTTGCCAACTACACTCCATACATATATATGGGGTGGTACTAGCTCCAACTCGGTTTTACAGTGAAAACTGCAGGAACTTCAAACCGGCACTAGGAAACAGACACAGAAACCAGAGTAAAAGTTTCTACTGCAACCCGTTCCCTTTGTGCTAGATGAACGAAAGTATCTCCACATGCTCAGTTCTGAGAGATAAGTGTGTATGAAAGCCATCCTTCACCTAGATTGTTGGGAACACAAAGTTTCTCTTCAGTGGCAAACTCCACTCCCTACATATATATGGGGATGTACTAGCTCCAACTCGGTTTTTCAGTGAAAACTGCAGGAACTTCAAACAGGCACTAGGAAACAGACTGAGAAACCAAAGTAATAGTTTCCCCTGCAACCCGTTCCCTTTGACTAGATGAACGAACGTCTCTCCACATGCTCAGTTCAGAGAGATAAGTGTGTGTGAAAGCCGTCCTTAACCTAGCTTGTTGGGAACACAAAGTTTCTCTTCAGTTGCAAACTACACTCCATACATATATAAGGGGAGGTACTAGCTCCAACTCGATTTTACAGTGAAAACTGCAAGAAATTCAAACCGGCACTAGGAAACAGACTGAGAAACCAGAGTAAAAGTTTCTCCTGCAACACGTTCCCTTTGTGCTAGATGAACGAACGTCTCTCCACATGCTCAGTTCTGAGAGATATGTGTTTGTGAAAGCCGTCCTTCACCTAGCTTGTTGGGAACACAAAGTTTCTCTTCAGTTGCAAACTCCACTCCATACATATATATGGGGAGGTACTAGCTCCAACTCAATTTTACAGTGAAAACTGCAGGAAATTCAAACAGGCACTAGGAATCAGACTGAGAAACCAGAGTAAAAATTTCCCCTGCAACCCGTTCCCTTTGTGATAGATGAACGAAGGTCTCTCCACAGGCTCAGTTCAGAGAGATATGTGTGTGTGAAATCCGTCCTTCACATAGCTTGTTGGGAACCCAAAGTTTCTCTTCAGTTCCAAACTCCACTCCATACATATATATGGGGAGTTACTAGCTCCAACTCGGTTTTACAGTGAAAACTGCAGGAACTTCAAAACAGCCCTAGGAAACAGACTGAGAAACCAGAGTAAAAGTTTCTCCTGCAAACCGTTCCCTTTGTGCTAGATGAATGAAAGTCTCTCCACATGCTCAGTTCTGAGAGATAAGTGTGTGTGAAAGCCGTCCTTCACCTAGCTTGTTGGGAACACAAAGTTTCTCTTCAGTTGCAAACTCCACTGCATACATATATATGGGGAGGTACTAGCTCCAACTCGGTTTTACAGTGAAAACTGCAGGAACTTCAAACCGGCAATAGGAAACAGACTGAGAAACCAGAGAAAAATTTTCTCCTGCAAACCGTTCCCTTTGTGCTAGATGAACGAACGTCTCTCCACATGCTCAGATCTGAGAGATAAGTGTGTGTGAAAGCCGTCCTTCACCTAGCTTGTTGGGAACACAAAGTTTCTCTTCATTTCCCAACTCCACTCCATACATATATATGGGGAGGTACTAGCTCCAACTCGGTTTTACAGTGAAAACTGCAGGAACTTCAAACCGGCACTAGGAAACAGACTGAGAAACCAGAGTAAAAGTTTATCCTGCAACCCTTTCCCTTTGTGCTAGATGAATGAACGTCTCTCCACATGCTCAGTTCTGAGTGATAAGTGTGTGTGAAAGCCGTCCTTCACCTAGCTTGTTGGGAACACAAAGTTTCTCTTCAGTTGCAAACTCCACTCCACACATATATACGGGGAAGTACTAGCTCCAACTCAGTTTTACAGTGAAAACTGCAGGAACTTCAAACCGGCACTAGGAAACAGACTGAGAAACCAGAGTAAAACTTTCTCCTGCAACCCGTTCCATTTGTGCTAGATGAACGAACGACTCTCCACATGCTTAGTTCTGAGAGATTAGTGTGTGTGAAAGCCATCCTTCACCTAGCTTTTGGGAACACAAAGTCTCTCTTCAGTTGCAAATTCCACTCCATACATATATATGGGGAGGTACTAGCTCCAACTCGGTTTTACAGTGAAAACTGCAGGAACTTCAAACCGGCACTAGGAAAAAGACTGAGAAACCAGAGCAAAAGTTTCTCCTACAACCCGTTCCCTTTTTCTAGATGAACGAACGTCTCTCCACATGCTCAGTTCTGAGAGAAAAGTGTGTGTGAAAGCCGTCCTTCACCTAGCTTGTTGGGAACACAAAGTTTCTCTTCAGTTGCAAACTCCACTGCATACATATATATGGGGAGGTACTAGCTCCAACTCGGTTTTACAGTGAAAACTGCAGGAACTTCAAACCGGCACTAGGAAACAGACTGAGAAACCAGAGTAAAATTTTCTCCTGCAAACCGTTCCCTTTGTGCTAGATGAACGAACGTCTCTCCACAGGCTCAGATCTGAGAGATAAGTGTGTGTGAAAGCCGTCCTTCACCTAGCTTGTTGGGAACACAAAGTTTCTCTTCATTTCCCAACTCCACTCCATACATATATATGGGGAGGTACTAGCTCCAACTCGGTTTTACAGTGAAAACTGCAGGAACTTCAAACCGGCACTAGGAAACAGACTGAGAAACCAGAGTAAAAGTTTATCCTACAACCATTTCCCTTTGTGCTAGATGAATGAACGTCTCTCCACATGCTCAGTTCTGAGTGATAAGTGTGTGTGAAAGCCGTCCTTCACCTAGCTTGTTGGTAACACAAAGTTTCTCTTCAGTTGCAAACTCCACTCCACACATATATACGGGGAAGTACTAGCTCCAACTCGGTTTTACAATGAAAACTGCAGGAACTTCAAACCGGCACTAGGAAACAGACTGAGAAACCAGAGTAAAAGTTTCTCCTGCATCCCGTTCCATTTGTGCTAGATGAACGAACGACTCTCCACATGCTCAGTTCTGAGAGATTAGTGTGTGTGAAAGCCATCCTTCACCTAGCTTTTGGGAACACAAAGTTTCTCTTCAGTTGCAAATTCCACTCCATACATATATATGGGGAGGTACTAGCTCCAACTCGGTTTTACAGTGAAAACTGCAGGAACTTCAAACCGGCACTAGGAAAAAGACTGAGAAACCAGAGCAAAAGTTTCTCCTACAACCCGTTCCCTTTTTGCTAGATGAACGAACGTCTCTCCACATGCTCAGTTCTGAGAGAAAAGTGTGTGTGAAAGTCGTCCTTCACCTAGCTTGTTGGGAACACAAAGTTTCTCTTCAGTTGCAAACTCCACTCCATACATATATATGGGGAGGTACTAGCTCCAACTCGGTTTTACAGTGAAAACTGTAGGAAATACAAACCGGCACTAGGAATCAGACTGAGAAACCAGAGTAATAGTTTCACCTGCAACACATTCCCTTTGTGCTAGATGAACGAACGTCTCTCCAAATGCTCAGTTCAGAGAGATAAGTGTGTGTGAAAGCCGTCCTTCACATAGCTTGTTGGGAACACAAAGTTTCTCTTCAGTTGCAAACTCCACTCCATACATATATATGGGGAGGTACTAGCTCCAACTCGGTTTTACAGTGAAAACTGCAGAACTTCAAACCGGCACTAGGAAACAGACTGAGAAACCAGAGTAAAAGTTTCCCCTGCAACCCGTTCCCTTTGTGCTAGGTGAACGAACGTCTCTCCACATGCTCATTTCTGAGAGATAATTGTGTGTGAAAGCCGTCCTTCACCGAGCTTGTTGTTAAAACAAAGTTTCTCTTCAGTTGCAAACTCCACTCCATACATATATGAGGGGAGGTACTAGCTCCAACTCGATTTTACAGTGAAAACTGCAAGAAATTCAAACCGGCACTAGGAAACAGACTGAGAAACCAGAGTAAAAGTTTCTCCTGCAACACGTTCCCTTTGTGCTAGATGAACGAACGTCTCTCCACATGCTCAGTTCTGAGAGATATGTGTGTGTGAAAGCCGTTCTTCACCTAGCTTGTTGGGAACACAAAGTTTCTCTTCAGTTGCAAACCCCACTCCATACATATATATGGGGAGGTACTAGCTCCAACTCGATTTTACAGTGAAAACTGCAGGAAATTCAAACAGGCACTAGGAATCAGACTGAGAAACCAGAGTAAAATTTCTCCTGCAACCCGATCCCTTTGTGCTAGATGAACGAAGGTCTCTCCACAGGCTCAGTTCAGAGAGATAAGTGTGTGTGAAATCCGTCCTTCACATAGCTTGTTGGGAACCCAAAGTTTCTCTTCAGTTCCCAACTCCACTCCATACATATATATGGGGAGGTACTAGCTCCAACTCGGTTTTACAGTGAAAACTGCAGGAACTTCAAAACGGCATTAGGAAACAGACTGAGAAACCAGAGTAAAAGTTTCTCCTGCAACCTGTTCCCTTTGTGCTAGATGAATGAACGTCTCTTCACATGCTCAGTTCTGAGAGATAAGTGTGTGTGAAAGCCGTCCTTCACATAGCTTGTTGGGAACACAAAGTTTCTCTTCAGTTGCAAACTCCACTCCATACATATATAAGGGAGGTACTAGCTCCAACTCGGTTTTACAGTGAAAACTGCAGGAACTTCAATCCGGCACTAGGAAACACACTGAGAAACCAGAGTAAAAGTTTCTCCTCCAACCCGTTCCCTTTGTGCTAGATGAACGAACGTCTCTCCACATGCTCAGTTCTGAGAGATAAGTGTGTGTGAAAGCCGTCCTTCACCTAGCTTGTTGGGAACACAAAGTTTCTCTTCAGTTGCAAACTCCACTCCATTCATATATAAAGGGAGGTACTAGCTCCAACACGGTTTTACACAGAAAACTGCAGGAACTTCAAACCGGCACTAGGAAACAGACTGAGAAACCAGAGTAATAGTTTCCCCTACAACCCGTTCCCTTTGTGCTAGATGAACGAACGTCTGTCCACATGCTCAGTTCTGAGAGATATGTGTGTGTGAAAGCCGTCCTTCACCAAGCTTGTTGGGAACACAAAGTTTCTCTTCAGTTGCAAACTCCACTCCATACATATATATGGGGAGGTACTAGCTCCAACTCGGTTTTACAGTGAAAACTGCAGGAACTTCAAACCGGCACTAGGAAAAAGACTTAGAAACCAGAGTAAAAGTTTCTCCTCCAACCCGTTCCCTTTGTGCTAGATGAACGAACGTCTCTCCACATGCTCAATTCTGGGTGATAAGTGTGTGTGAAAGCCGTCCTTCACCTAGCTTGTTGGGAACACAAAGTTTCTCTTCACTTGCAAACTCCACTCCATACATATATATTGGGAGGTACTAGCTCCAACTCGATTTTACAGTGAAAACTGCAGGAACTTCAAACCGGCACTAGGAAACAGAATGATAAACCAGAGTAAAAGTTTCTCCTGCAACCCGTTCCCTTTGTCCTAGATGAACGAACGTCTCTCCACATGCTCAGTTCTGAGAGATAAGTGTGTGTGGAAGCCGACCTTCACCTAGCTTGTTGGGAACACAAAGTTTCTCTTCAGTTGCCAACTCCACTCCATACATATATATGGGGAGGTACTATCTCCAACTCGATTTTACAGTGAAAACTGCAGGAACTTCAAACCGGCACTAGGAAACAGACTGAGAAACCAGAGTAAAAGTTTCTCCTGCAACCCGTTCCCTTTGTGCTAGATGAACGAACGTCTCTCCAAATGCTAAGTTCTGAGAGATAAGTGTGTGTGAAAGCCGTCCTTCACCTAGCTTGTTGGGAACACAAAGTTTCTCTTCAGTTGCAAACTCCACTCCATACATATACATGGGGAGGTACTAGATCCAACACGGTTTTAGAGTGAAAACTGCAGGAACTTCAAACCGGCACTAGGAAACAGATTGAGAAACCAGAGTAAAGTTTCCCCTGCAACCCGTTCCCTTTGTGCTAGATGAACGAACGTCTCTCCACATGCTCAGTTCTGAGAGATAAGTGTGTGTGAAAGCCGTCCTTCACCAAGCTTGTTGGGAACACAAAGTTTCTCTTCAGTTGCAAACTCCACTCCATACATATATATGGGCAGGTACTAGCTCCAACTCGGTTTTACAGTGAAAACTGCAGGAACTTCAAACCGGCACTAGGAAAAAGACTGAGAAACCAGAGGAAAAGTTTCTCCTGCAACCCGTTCCCTTTGTGCTAGATGAACGAACGTCTCTCCACATGCTCAGTTCTGAGAGATAAGTGTGTGTGAAAGCCGTCCTTCACCTAGCTTGTTGGGAACACAAAGTTTCTCTTCAGTTGCAAACTCCACTCCATACATATATATGGGGAGGTACTAGCTCCAACTCGGTTTTACAGTGAAAACTGCAGGAACTTCATACCGGCACTAGGAAACAGAATGGTAAACCAGAGTAAAAGTTTCTCCTGCAACCCGTTCCCTTTTTGCTAGATGAACGAACGTCTCTCCACATGCTCAGTTCTGAGAGATAAGTGTGTGTGAAAGCCGTCCTTCACATACCTTGTTGGGAACACAAAGTTTCTCTTCAGTTGCCAACTCCACTCCATACATATATATGGGGAGGTACTAGCTCCAACTCAGTTTTACAGTGAAAACTGCAGGAACTTCAAACCGGCACAAGGAAACAGACTGAGAAACCAGAGTAAAAGATTCTCCTACAACCGTTCCCTTTGTGCTAGATGAACGAACGTTCTCCACATGCTCAGTTCTGAGAGATAATTGTGTGTGAAAGCCGTCCTTCACCTAGCTTGTTGGGAACACAAAGATTCCCTTCAGTTGCAAACTCCACTCCATACATATATATGGGGAGGTACTAGTTCCAACTTGGTTTTACAGTGAAAACTGCAGGAACTTCAAACCGGCACTAGGAAACAGACTGAGAAACCAGAGTAAAAATTTCTCCTGCAACCCGTTCCCTTTGTGCTAGATGAACGAACGTCTCTCCACATGCTCAGTTCTGAGAGATAAGTGTGTGTGAAAGCCGTCCTTCACTATCTTTTTGGGAACACTAAGTTTCTCTTCAGTTGCAAACTCCAGTCCATACATATATATGGGTAGGTACTAGCTCCAACTCGGTTTTACAGTGAAAACTGCAGGAACTTCAAACCGGCACTAGGAAACAGACTGAGAAACCAAAGTAAAACTTTCTCCTGCAACCCGTTCCCTTTGTGCTAGATGAACGAAAGTCTCTCCACATGCTCAGTTCTGAGATATAAGTGTGTGTGAAAGCCGTCCTTCACCTAACTTGTTGGGAACACAAAGTTTCTCTTCAGTTGCCAACTCCACTGCATACATATATATGGGGAGGTACTAGCTCCAACTCGATTTTACAGTGAAAAATGCAGGAAATTCAAACAGGCACTAGGAATCAGACTGAGAAACCAGAGTAAAAGTTTCACCTGCAACCCGTTCCCTTTGTGCTAGATGAACGAACGTCTCTCCACAGGCTCAGTTCAGAGAGATAAGTGTGTGTGAAAGCCGTCCTTCACCTAGCTTGTTGGGAACACAAAGTTTCTTTTCAGTTGCCAACTCCAATCCTTACATATATATGGGGAGGTAATAGCTCCAACTCTGTTTTACACTGAAATCTGCAGGAACTTCAAATCGGCACTAGGAAACAGACTGAGAATCCAGAGTAAATGTTTCTCCTGCAACCCATTCCCTTTGTGCTAGATCAACGAACGTCTCTCCACATGCTCAGTTCTGAGAGATAAGTGTGTGTGAAAGCCGTCCTTCACCTAGCTTGTTGGGAACACAAAGTTTCTCTTCAGTTGCAAACTCCACTCCATTCATATATATGGGGAGGTACTAGCTCCAACACGGTTTTACACAGAAAACTGCAGGAACTTCAAACCGGCACTAGGAAACAGACTGAGAAACCAGAGTAATAGTTTCCCCTACAACCCGTTCCCTTTGTGCTAGATGAACGAACGTCTCTCCACATGCTCAGTTCTGAGAGATAAGTGTGTGTGAAATCCGTCCTTCACCAAGCTTGTTGGGAACACAAAGTTTCTCTTCAGTTGCAAACTCCACTCCATACATATATATGGGGAGGTACTAGCTCCAACTCGGTTTTACAGTGAAAACTGCAGGAACTTCAAACCGGCACTAGGAATAAGACTGAGAAACCAAAGTAAAAGTTTCTCCTGCAACCCGTTCCCTTTGTGCTAAATGAATGAACGTCTCTCCACATGCTCAATTCTGAGTGATAAGTGTGTGTGAAAGCCGTCCTTCACCTAGCTTGATGGGAACACAAAGTTTCTCTTCACTTGCAAACTCCACTCCATACATATATATGGGGAGGTAGTATCTCCAACTCGATTTTACAGTGAAAACTGCAGGAACTTCAAACCGGCACTAGGAAACAGACTGAGAAACCAGAGTAAAAGTTTCTCCTGCAACCCGTTCCCTTTGTGCTAGATGAACGAACGTCTCTCCACATGCTCAGTTCTGAGAGATAAGTGTGTGTGAAAGCCGTCCTTCATCTAGCTTGTTGGGAACACAAAGTTTCTCTTCAGTTGCAAACTCCACTCCATACATATATTTGGGGAGGTACTAGCTCCAACTCGGTTTTACACAGAAAACTGCAGGAAATTCAAACCGGCACTACGAAACAGACTGAGAAACCAGAGTAATAGTTTCTCATACAACCCGTTCCCTTTGTGCTAGATGAACGAACGTCTCTCCACATGGTCAGTTCTAGAGATAAGTGTGTGTGAAAGCCGTCCTTCACCAAGCTTGTTGGGAACACAAAGTTTCTCTTCAGTTGTAAACACCACTCCATAAATATATATGGGCAGGTACTAGGTCCAATTCGGTTTTACAGTGAAAACTGCAGGAACTTCAAACCGGCACTAGGAAAAAGACTGAGATACCAGAGGAAAAGTTTCTCCTGCAAACCGTTCCCTTTGTGCTAGATGAACGAACGTCTCTCCACATGCTCAGTTCTGAGAGATAAGTGTGTGTGAAAGCCGTCCTTCATCTAGCTTGTTGGGAACACAAAGTTTCTCTTCAGTTGCAAACTCCACTCCATACATATATTTGGGGAGGTACTAGCTCCAACTCGGATTTACACAGAAAACTGCAGGAAATTCAAACCGGCACTACGAAACAGACTGAGAAACCAGAGTAATAGTTTCTCATACAACCCGTTCCCTTTGTGCTAGATGAACGAACGTCTCTCCACATGGTCAGTTCTAGAGATAAGTGTGTGTGAAAGCCGTCCTTCACCAAGCTTGTTGGGAACACAAAGTTTCTCTTCAGTTGTAAACACCACTCCATAAATATATATGGGCAGGTACTAGCTCCAATTCGGTTTTACAGTGAAAACTGCAGGAACTTCAAACCGGCACTAGGAAAAAGACTGAGATACCAGAGGAAAAGTTTCTCCTGCAAACCGTTCCCTTTGTGCTAGATGAACGAACGTCTCTCCACATGCTCAGTTCTGAGGGATAATTGTGTGTTAAAGCCGTCCTTCACCTAGCTTGTTGGGAACACAAAGTTTCTCTTCAGTTGCAAACTCCACTCCATACATATATATGGGGAGGTACTAGCTCCAACTCGGTTTTACAGTGAAAACTGCAGGAACTTCCAACCGCCACTAGGAAACACACTGAGAAACCAGAGTAAAAGTTTCTCCTGCAAACCGTTCCCTTTGTGCTAGATGAACGAACGTGTCTCCGCATGCTCAGTTCTGAGAAATAAGTGTGTGTGAAAGCCATCCTTCACCTAGCTTGTTGGGAACACAAAGTTTCTCTTCAGTTGCAAACTCCACTCCATACATATATATGGGGAGGTACTAGCTCCAACTCGATTTTACAGTGAAAAATGCAGGAAATTCAAACAGGCACTAGGAATCAGACTGAGAAACCAGAGTAAAAGTTTCACCTGCAACCCGTTCCCTTTGTGCTAGATGAACGAACGTCTCTCCACAGGCTCAGTTCAGAGAGATAAGTGTGTGTGAAAGCCGTCCTTCACCTTGCTTGTTGGGAACACAAAGTTTCTTTTCAGTTGCCAACTCCAATCCTTACATATATATGGGGAGGTAATAGCTCCAACTCTGTTTTACACTGAAATCTGCAGGAACTTCAAATCGGCACTAGGAAACAGACTGAGAATCCAGAGTAAATGTTTCTCCTGCAACCCATTCCCTTTGTGCTAGATCAACGAACGTCTCTCCACATGCTCAGTTCTGAGAGATAAGTGTGTGTGAAAGCCGTCCTTCACCTAGCTTGTTGGGAACACAAAGTTTCTCTTCAGTTGCAAACTCCACTCCATTCATATATATGGGGAGGTACTAGCTCCAACACGGTTTTACACAGAAAACTGCAGGAACTTCAAACCGGCACTAGGAAACAGACTGAGAAACCAGAGTAATAGTTTCCCCTACAACCCTTTCCCTTTGTGCTAGATGAACGAACGTCTCTCCACATGGTCAGTTCTAGAGATAAGTGTGTGTGAAAGCCGTCCTTCACCAAGCTTGTTGGGAACACAAAGTTTCTCTTCAGTTGTAAACACCACTCCATAAATATATATGGGCAGGTACTAGCTCCAATTCGGTTTTACAGTGAAAACTGCAGGAACTTCAAACCGGCACTAGGAAAAAGACTGAGATACCAGAGGAAAAGTTTCTCCTGCACACCGTTCCCTTTGTGCTAGATGAACGAACGTCTCTCCACATGCTCAGTTCTGAGGGATAAGTGTGTGTTAAAGCCGTCCTTCACCTAGCTTGTTGGGAACACAAAGTTTCTCTTCAGTTGCAAACTCCACTCCATACATATATATGGGGAGGTACTAGCTCCAACTCGGTTTTACAGTGAAAACTGCAGGAACTTCCAACCGCCCCTAGGAAACACACTGAGAAACCAGAGTAAAAGTTTCTCCTGCAAACCGTTCCCTTTGTGCTAGATGAACGAACGTGTCTCCGCATGCTCAGTTCTGAGAAATAATTGTGTGTGAAAGCCATCCTTCACCTAGCTTGTTGGGAACACAAAGTTTATCTTCAGTTGCAAACTCCACTCCATACATATATATGGGGAGGTACTAGCTCCAACACGGTTTTACACAGAAAACTGCAGGAACTTCAAACCGGCACTAGGAATCAGACTGAGAAACCAGAGTAATAGTTTCCCCTACAACCCGTTCCCTTTGTGCTAGATGAACGAACGTCTCTCCACATGCTCAGTTCTGAGAGATAAGTGTGTGTGAAATCCGTCCTTCACCAAGCTTGTTGGGAACACAAAGTTTCTCTTCAGTTGCAAACTCCACTCCATACATATATTTGGGGAGGTACTAGCTCCAACTCGGTTTTACACAGAAAACTGCAGGAAATTCAAACCGGCACTAGGAAAAAGACTGAGAAACCAGAGTAAAAGTTTCTCCTGCAACCCGTTCCCTTTGTGCTAGATGAATGAACGTCTCTCCACATGCTCAATTCTGAGTGATAAGTGTGTGTGAAAGCCGTCCTTCACCTAGCTTGTTGGGAACACAAAGTTTCTCTTCACTTGCAAACTCCACTCCATACATATATATGGGGAGGTAGTATCTCCAACTCGATTTTACAGTGAAAACTGCAGGAACTTCAAACCGGCACTAGGAAACAGACTGAGAAACCAGAGTAAAATTTTCTCCTGCCACCCGTTCCCTTTGTGTTGATGAACGAACGTCTCTCCACATGCTCAGTTCTGAGAGATAAGTGTGTGTGAAAGCCGTCCTTCATCTAGCTTGTTGGGAACACAAAGTTTCTCTTCAGTTGCAAACTTCACTCCATACATATATTTGGGGAGGTACTAGCTCCAACTCGGTTTTACACAGAAAACTGCAGGAAATTCAAACCGGCACTACGAAACAGACTGAGAAACCAGAGTAATAGTTTCTCATACAACCCGTTCCCTTTGTGCTAGATGAACGAACGTCTCTCCACATGGTCAGTTCTAGAGATAAGTGTGTGTGAAAGCCGTCCTTCACCAAGCTTGTTGGGAACACAAAGTTTCTCTTCAGTTGTAAACACCACTCCATAAATATATATGGGCAGGTACTAGCTCCAATTCGGTTTTACAGTGAAAACTGCAGGAAATTCAAACCGGCACTAGGAAAAAGACTGAGATACCAGAGGAAAAGTTTCTCCTGCAAACCGTTCCCTTTGTGCTAGATGAACGAACGTCTCTCCACATGCTCAGTTCTGAGGGATAAGTGTGTGTTAAAGCCGTCCTTCACCTAGCTTGTTGGGAACACAAAGTTTCTTTACAGTTGCCAACTCCAATCCTTACATATATATGGGGAGGTAATAGCTCCAACTCTGTTTTACACTGAAATCTGCAGGAACTTCAAATCGGCACTAGGAAACAGACTGAGAATCCAGAGTAAATGTTTCTCCTGCAACCCATTCCCTTTGTGCTAGATCAACGAACGTCTCTCCACATGCTCAGTTCTGAGAGATAAGTGTGTGTGAAAGCCGTCCTTCACCTAGCTTGTTGGGAACACAAAGTTTCTCTTCAGTTGCAAACTCCACTCCATTCATATATATGGGGAGGTACTAGCTCCAACACGGTTTTACACAGAAAACTGCAGGAACTTCAAACCGGCACTAGGAAACAGACTGAAAAACCAGAGTAATAGTTTCCCCTACAACCCGTTCCCTTTGTGCTAGATGAACGAACGTCTCTCCACATGCTCAGTTCTGAGAGATAAGTGTGTGTGAAATCCGTCCTTCACCAAGCTTGTTGGGAACACAAAGTTTCTCTTCAGTTGCAAACTCCACTCCATACATATATATGGGGAGGTACTAGCTCCAACTCGGTTTTACAGTGAAAACTGCAGGAACTTCAAACCGGCACTAGGAAAAATACTGAGAAACCAGAGTAAAAGTTTCTCCTGCAACCCGTTCCCTTTGTGCTAGATGAATGAACGTCTCTCCACATGCTCAATTCTGAGTGATAAGTGTGTGTGAAAGCCGTCCTTCATCTAGCTTGTTGGGAACACAAAGTTTCTCTTCAGTTGCAAACTCCACTCCATACATATATTTGGGGAGGTACTAGCTCCAACTCGGTTTTACACAGAAAACTGCAGGAAATTCAAACCGGCACTACGAAACACACTGAGAAACCAGAGTAATAGTTTCTCATACAACCCGTTCCCTTTGTGCTAGATGAACGAACGTCTCTCCACATGGTCAGTTCTAGAGATAAGTGTGTGTGAAAGCCGTCCTTCACCAAGCTTGTTGGGAACACAAAGTTTCTCTTCAGTTGTAAACACCACTCCATAAATATATATGGGCAGGTACTAGCTCCAATTCGGTTTTACAGTGAAAACTGCAGGAACTTCATACCGGCACTAGGAAAAAGACTGAGATACCAGAGGAAAGTTTCTCCTGCAAACCGTTCCCTTTGTGCTAGATGAACGAACGTCTCTCCACATGCTCAGTTCTGAGAGATAAGTGTGTGTGAAAGCCGTCCTTCATCTAGCTTGTTGGGAACACAAAGTTTCTCTTCAGTTGCAAACTCCACTCCATACATATATTTGGGGAGGTACTAGCTCCAACTCGGTTTTACACAGAAAACTGCAGGAAATTCAAACCGGCACTACGAAACACACTGAGAAACCAGAGTAATAGTTTCTCATACAACCCGTTCCCTTTGTGCTAGATGAACGAACGTCTCTCCACATGCTCAGTTCTGAGGGATAAGTGTGTGTTAAAGCCGTCCTTCACCTAGCTTGTTGGGAACACAAAGTTTCTCTTCAGTTGCAAACTCCACTCCATACATATATATGGGGAGGTACTAGCTCCAACTCGGTTTTACAGTGAAAACTGCAGGAACTTCCAACCGCCACTAGGAAACACACTGAGAAACCAGAGTAAAAGTTTCTCCTGCAAACCGTTCCCTTTGTGCTAGATGAACGAACGTGTCTCCGCATGCTCAGTTCTGAGAAATAAGTGTGTGTGAAAGCCATCCTTCACCTAGCTTGTTGGGAACACAAAGTTTATCTTCAGTTGCAAACTCCACTCCATACATATATATGGGGAGGTACTAGCTCCAACTCGATTTTACAGTGAAAAATGCAGGAAATTCAAACAGGCACTAGGAATCAGACTGAGAAACCAGAGTAAAAGTTTCACCTGCAACCCGTTCCCTTTGTGCTAGATGAACGAACGTCTCTCCACAGGCTCAGTTCAGAGAGATAAGTGTGTGTGAAAGCCGTCCTTCACCTAGCTTGTTGGGAACACAAAGTTTCTTTTCAGTTGCCAACTCCAATCCTTACATATATATGGGGAGGTAATAGCTCCAACTCTGTTTTACACTGAAATCTGCAGGAACTTCAAATCGGCACTAGGAAACAGACTGAGAATCCAGAGTAAATGTTTCTCCTGCAACCCATTCCCTTTGTGCTAGATGAACGAACGTCTCTCCACATGCTCAGTTCTGAGAGATAAGTGTGTGTGAAAGCCGTCCTTCACCTAGCTTGTTGGGAACACAAAGTTTCTCTTCAGTTGCAAACTCCACTCCATTCATATATATGGGGAGGTACTAGCTCCAACACGGTTTTACACAGAAAACTGCAGGAACTTAAAACCGGCACTAGGAAACAGACTGAGAAACCAGAGTAATAGTTTCCCCTACAACCCGTTCCCTTTGTGCTAGATGAACGAACGTCTCTCCACATGCTCAGTTCTGAGAGATAAGTGTGTGTGAAATCCGTCCTTCACCAAGCTTGTTGGGAACACAAAGTTTCTCTTCAGTTGCAAACTCCACTCCATACATATATATGGGGAGGTACTAGCTCCAACTCGATTTTACAGTGAAAACTGCAGGAACTTCAAACCGGCACTAGGAAAAAGACTGAGAAACCAGAGTAAAAGTTTCTCCTGCAACCCGTTCCCTTTGTGCTAGATGAATGAACGTCTCTCCACATGCTCAATTCTGAGTGATAAGTGTGTGTGAAAGCCGTCCTTCACCTAGCTTGTTGGGAACACAAAGTTTCTCTTCACTTGCAAACTCCACTCCATACATATATATGGGGAGGTAGTATCTCCAACTCGATTTTACAGTGAAAACTGCAGGAACTTCAAACCGGCACTAGGAAACAGACTGAGAAACCAGAGTAAAAGTTTCTCCTGCAACCCGTTCCCTTTGTGCTAGATGAACGAACGTCTCTCCACATGCTCAGTTCTGAGAGATAAGTGTGTGTGAAAGCCGTCCTTCACCTAGCTTGTTGGGAACACAAAGTTTCTCTTCAGTTGCAAACTCCACTCCATACATATATTTGGGGAGGTACTAGCTCCAACTCGGTTTTACACAGAAAACTGCAGGAAATTCAAACCGGCACTACGAAACAGACTGAGAAACCAGAGTAATAGTTTCTCATACAACCCGTTCCCTTTGTGCTAGATGAACGAACGTCTCTCCACATGGTCAGTTCTAGAGATAAGTTTGTGTGAAAGCCGTCCTTCACCAAGCTTGTTGGGAACACAAAGTTTCTCTTCAGTTGTAAACACCACTCCATAAATATATATGGGCAGGTACTAGCTCCAATTCGGTTTTACAGTGAAAACTGCAGGAACTTCAAACCAGCACTAGGAAAAAGACTGAGATACCAGAGGAAAAGTTTCTCCTGCAAACCGTTCCCTTTGTGCTAGATGAATGAACGCCTCTCCACATGCTCAGTTCTGAGGGATAAGTGTGTGTTAAAGCCGTCCTTCACCTAGCTTGTTGGGAACACAAAGTTTCTCTTCAGTTGCAAACTCCACTCCATACATATATATGGGGAGGTAATAGCTCCAACTCGGTTTTACAGTGAAAACTGCAGGAACTTCCAACCGCCACTAGGAAACACACTGAGAAACCAGAGTAAAAGTTTCTCCTGCAAACCGTTCCCTTTGTGCTAGATGAACGAACGTGTCTCCGCATGCTCAGTTCTGAGAAATAAGTGTGTGTGAAAGCCATCCTTCACCTAGCTTGTTGGGAACACAAAGTTTCTCTTCAGTTGCAAACTCCACTCCATACATATATATGGGGAGGTACTAGCTCCAACTCGGTTTTACAGTGAAAACTGCAGGAACTTCAAACCGGCACTAGGAAACGGACTGAGAACCAGAGTCAAAGATTCCCCTGCAACCCGTTCCCTTTGTGCTAGATGAAAGAACGTCTCTCCACATGCTCAGATCTGAGAGATAAGTGTGTGTGAAAGCCGTCCTTCACCTAGCATGTTGGGAACACAAAGTTTCTCTTCAGTTGCAAACTCCACTCCATACACATATAAGGGGAGGTACTAGCTCCAACTCGATTTTACAGTGAAAACTGCAGGAAATTCAAACCGGCACTAGGAAACGGACTGAGAACCAGAGTCAAAGATTCTCCTGCAACCCGTTCCCTTTGTGCTAGATGAAAGAACGTCTCTCCACATGCTCAGATCTGAGAGATAAGTGTGTGTGAAAGCCGTCCTTCACCTAGCATGTTGGGAACACAAAGTTTCTCTTCAGTTGCAAACTCCACTCCATACACATATAAGGGGAGGTACTAGCTCCAACTCGATTTTACAGTGAAAACTGCAGGAAATTCAAACCGGCACAAGGAAACAGACTGAGAAACCAGAGTAAATGTTTCTCCTGCAACCCGTTCCCTTTGTGCTAGATGAACGAACGTCTCTCCACATGCTCAGTTCTGAGAGATAAGTGTGTGTGAAAGCCGTCCTTCACCTAGCTTGTTGGGAACACAAAGTTTCTCTTCAGTTGCAAACTCCACTCCATACATATATATGGAGAAGTACTAGCTCCAACTCGGTTTTACAGTGAAAACTGCAGGAAATTCAAACAGGCACTAGGAATCAGACTGAGAAACCAGAGTAAAAATTTCTCCTGCAACCCGTTCCCTTTGTGCTAGATGAACGAAGGTCTCTCCACAGGTTCAGTTCAGAGAGATAAGTGTGTCTGAAAGCCGTCCTTCACCTAGCTTGTTGGGAACCCAAAGTTTCTCTTCAGTTCCCAACTCCACTCCATACATATATATGGGGAGGTACTAGCTCCAACTCGGTTTTACCGTGAAAATTGTAGGAAATTCAAAACGGCCCTAGGAAACAGACTGAGAAACCAGAGTAAAGTTTCTCCTGCAACCCGTTCCCTTTGTGCTAGATGAACGAACGTCTCTCCACATGCTCAGTTCTGAGAGATAAGTGTGTGTGAAAGCCGTCCTTCACCTAGCTTGTTGGGAACACAAAGTTTCTCTTCAGTTGCAAACTCCACTCCATACATATACATGGGGAGGTAGTATCTCCAACTCGATTTTACAGTGAAAACTGCAGGAACTTCAAACCGGCACTAGGAAACACACTGAGAAACCAGAGTAAAAGTTTCTCCTCCAACCCGTTCCCTTTGTGCTAGATGAACGAACGTCTCTCCACATGCTCAGTTCTGAGAGATAAGTGTGTGTGAAAACCATACTTCACCAAGCTTGTTGGGAACTCAAAGTTTCTCTTCAGTTGCAAACTCCACTCCATACATATATATGGGGAGGCTATAGCTCCTACTCGGTTTTACACTGAAAACTGCAGGAAATTCAAACCGGGACTAGGAAACAGACTTAGAAACCAGAGTAAACGTTTCTCCTGCAACCCGTTCCCTTTGTGCTAGATGAACGAACGTCTCTCCACATGCTCAGTTCTGAGAGATACGTGTGTGTGAAAGCCGTCCTTCACCTAGCTTGTTGGGAACACAAAGTTTCTTTTCAGTTGCCAACTCCAATCCTTACATATATATGGGGAGGTAATAGCTACAACTCTGTTTTACACTGAAATCTGCAGGAACTTCAAATCGGCACTAGGAAACAGACTGAGAATCCAGAGTAAATGTTTCTCCTGCAACCCATTCCCTTTGTGCAAGATCAACGAACGTCTCTCCACATGCTCAGTTCTGAGAGATAAGTGTGTGTGAAAGCCGTCCTTCACCTAGCTTGTTGGGAACACAAAGTTTCTCTTCAGTTGCAAACTCCACTCCATACATATATATGGGGAGGTACTAGCTCCAACTCGGTTTTACAGTGAAAACTGCAGGAACTTCAAACCGGCACTAGGAAACGGACTGAGAACCAGAGTCAAAGATTCCCCTGCAACCCGTTCCCTTTGTGCTAGATGAAAGAACGTCTCTCCACATGCTCAGATCTGAGAGATAAGTGTGTGTGAAAGCCGTCCTTCACCTAGCATGTTGGGAACACAAAGTTTCTCTTCAGTTGCAAACTCCACTCCATACACATATAAGGGGAGGTACTAGCTCCAACTCGATTTTACAGTGAAAACTGCAGGAAATTCAAACCGGCACTAGGAAACGGACTGAGAACCAGAGTCAAAGATTCTCCTGCAACCCGTTCCCTTTGTGCTAGATGAAAGAACGTCTCTCCACATGCTCAGATCTGAGAGATAAGTGTGTGTGAAAGCCGTCCTTCACCTAGCATGTTGGGAACACAAAGTTTCTCTTCAGTTGCAAACTCCACTCCATACACATATAAGGGGAGGTACTAGCTCCAACTCGATTTTACAGTGAAAACTGCAGGAAATTCAAACCGGCACAAGGAAACAGACTGAGAAACCAGAGTAAATGTTTCTCCTGCAACCCGTTCCCTTTGTGCTAGATGAACGAACGTCTTCCACATGCTCAGTTCTGAGAGATAAGTGTGTGTGAAAGCCGTCCTTCACCTAGCTTGTTGGGAACACAAAGTTTCTCTTCAGTTGCAAACTCCACTCCATACATATATATGGAGAAGTACTAGCTCCAACTCGGTTTTACAGTGAAAACTGCAGGAAATTCAAACAGGCACTAGGAATCAGACTGAGAAACCAGAGTAAAAATTTCTCCTGCAACCCGTTCCCTTTGTGCTAGATGAACGAAGGTCTCTCCACAGGTTCAGTTCAGAGAGATAAGTGTGTCTGAAAGCCGTCCTTCACCTAGCTTGTTGGGAACCCAAAGTTTCTCTTCAGTTCCCAACTCCACTCCATACATATATATGGGGAGGTACTAGCTCCAACTCGGTTTTACCGTGAAAATTGTAGGAAATTCAAAACGGCCCTAGGAAACAGACTGAGAAACCAGAGTAAAGTTTCTCCTGCAACCCGTTCCCTTTGTGCTAGATGAACGAACGTCTCTCCACATGCTCAGTTCTGAGAGATAAGTGTGTGTGAAAGCCGTCCTTCACCTAGCTTGTTGGGAACACAAAGTTTCTCTTCAGTTGCAAACTCCACTCCATACATATACATGGGGAGGTAGTATCTCCAACTCGATTTTACAGTGAAAACTGCAGGAACTTCAAACCGGCACTAGGAAACACACTGAGAAACCAGAGTAAAAGTTTCTCCTCCAACCCGTTCCCTTTGTGCTAGATGAACGAACGTCTCTCCACATGCTCAGTTCTGAGAGATAAGTGTGTGTGAAAACCATACTTCACCAAGCTTGTTGGGAACTCAAAGTTTCTCTTCAGTTGCAAACTCCACTCCATACATATATATGGGGAGGCTATAGCTCCTACTCGGTTTTACACTGAAAACTGCAGGAAATTCAAACCGGGACTAGGAAACAGACTGAGAAACCAGAGTAAACGTTTCTCCTGCAACCCGTTCCCTTTGTGCTAGATGAACGAACGTCTCTCCAAATGCTCAGTTCTGAGAGATACGTGTGTGTGAAAGCCGTCCTTCACCTAGCTTGTTGGGAACACAAAGTTTCTTTTCAGTTGCCAACTCCAATCCTTACATATATATGGGGAGGTAATAGCTCCAACTATGTTTTACACTGAAATCTGCAGGAACTTCAAATCGGCACTAGGAAACAGACTGAGAATCCAGAGTAAATGTTTCTCCTGCAACCCATTCCCTTTGTGCAAGATCAACGAACGTCTCTCCACATGCTCAGTTCTGAGAGATAAGTGTGTGTGAAAGCCGTCCTTCACCTAGCTTGTTGGGAACACAAAGTTTCTCTTCAGTTGCAAACTCCACTCCATTCATATATATGGGGAGGTACTAGCTCCAACACGGTTTTACACAGAAAACTGCAGGAACTTCAAACCGGCACTAGGAAACAGACTGAGAAACCAGAGTAATAGTTTCCCCTACAACCCGTTCCATTTGTGCTAGATGAACGAACGTCTCTCCACATGCTCAGTTCAGAGAGATAAGTGTGTGTGAAATCCGTCCTTCACCAAGCTTGTTGGGAACACAAAGTTTCTCTTCAGTTGCAAACTCCACTCCATACATATATATGGGGAGGTACTAGCTCCAACTCGGTTTTACAGTGAAAACTGCAGGAACTTCAAACCGGCACTAGGAAAAAGACTGAGAAACCAGAGTAAAAGTTTCACCTGCAACCCGTTCCCTTTGTGCTAGATGAATGAACGTCTCTCCACATGCTCAATTCTGAGTGATAAGTGTGTGTGAAAGCCGTCCTTCACCTAGCTTGTTGGGAACACAAAGTTTCTCTTCAGTTGCAAACTCCACTCCATACATATATATGGGGAGGTAGTATCTCCAACTCGATTTTACAGTGAAAACTGCAGGAACTTCAAACCGGCACTAGGAAACAGACTGAGAAACCAGAGTAAAAGTTTCTCCTGCAACCCGTTCCCTTTGTGCTAGATGAACGAACGTCTCTCCACATGCTCAGTTCTGAGAGATAAGTGTGTTTGAAAGCCGTCCTTCATCTAGCTTGTTGGGAACACAAAGTTTCTCTTCAGTTGCAAACTCCACTCCATACATATATTTGGGGAGGTACTAGCTCCAACTCGGTTTTACACAGAAAACTGCAGGAAATTCAAACCGGCACTACGAAACAGACTGAGGAACCAGAGTAATAGTTTCTCATACAACCCGTTCCCTTTGTGCTAGATGAACGAACGTCTCTCCACATGGTCAGTTCTAGAGATAAGTGTGTGTGAAAGCCGTCCTTCACCAAGCTTGTTGGGAACACAAAGTTTCTCTTCAGTTGTAAACACCACTCCATAAATATATATGGGCAGGTACTAGCTCCAATTCGGTTTTACAGTGAAAACTGCAGGAACTTCAAACCGGCACTAGGAAAAAGACTGAGATACCAGAGGAAAAGTTTCTCCTGCAAACCGTTCCCTTTGTGCTAGATGAACGAACGTCTCTCCACATGCTCAGTTCTGAGAGATAAGTGTGTGTGAAAGCCGTCCTTCATCTAGCTTGTTGGGAACACAAAGTTTCTCTTCAGTTGCAAACTCCACTCCATACATATATTTGGGGAGGTACTAGCTCCAACTCGGTTTTACACAGAAAACTGCAGGAAATTCAAACCGGCACTACGAAACAGACTGAGAAACCAGAGTAAAAGTTTCTCATACAACCCGTTCCCTTTGTGCTAGATGAACGAACGTCTCTCCACATGGTCAGTTCTAGAGATAAGTGTGTGTGAAAGCCGTCCTTCACCAAGCTTGTTGGGAACACAAAGTTTCTCTTCAGTTGTAAACACCACTCCATAAATATATATGGGCAGGTACTAGCTCCAATTCGGTTTTACAGTGAAAACTGCAGGAACTTCAAACCGGCACTAGGAAAAAGACTGAGATACCAGAGGAAAAGTTTCTCCTGCAAACCGTTCCCTTTGTGCTAGATGAACGAACGTCTCTCCACATGCTCAGTTCTGAGGGATAAGTGTGTGTTAAAGCCGTCCTTCACCTAGCTTGTTGGGAACACAAAGTTTCTCTTCAGTTGCAAACTCCACTCCATACATATATATGGGGAGGTACTAGCTCCAACTCGGTTTTACAGTGAAAACTGCAGGAACTTCCAACCGCCACTAGGAAACACACTGAGAAACCAGAGTAAAATTTTCTCCTGCAAACCGTTCCCTTTGTGCTAGATGAACGAACGTGTCTCCGCATGCTCAGTTCTGAGAAATAAGTGTGTGTGAAAGCCATCCTTCACCTAGCTTGTTGGGAACACAAAGATTCTCTTCAGTTGCAAACTCCACTCCATACATATATATGGGGAGGTACTAGCTCCAACTCGGTTTTACAGTGAAAAATGCAGGAACTTCAAACCGGCACTAGGAAACGGACTGAGAACCAGAGTCAAAGATTCTATTGCAACCCGTTCCCTTTGTGCTAGATGAAAGAACGTCTCTCCACATGCTCAGATCTGAGAGATAAGTGTGTGTGAAAGCCGTCCTTCACCTAGCATGTTGGGAACACAAAGTTTCTCTTCAGTTGCAAACTCCACTCCATACACATATAAGGGGAGGTACTAGCTCCAACTCGATTTTACAGTGAAAACTGCAGGAAATTCAAACCGGCACAAGGAAACAGACTGAGAAACCAGAGTAAATGTTTCTCCTGCAACCCGTTCCCTTTGTGCTAGATGAACGAACGTCTCTCCACATGCTCAGTTCTGAGAGATAAGTGTGTGTGAAAGCCGTCCTTCACCTAACTTTTTGGGAACACAAAGTTTCTCTTCAGTTGCAAACTCCACTCCATACATATATATGGAGAAGTACTAGCTCCAACTCGGTTTTACAGTGAAAACTGCAGGAAATTCAAACAGGCACTAGGAATCAGACTGAGAAACCAGAGTAAAAATTTCTCCTGCAACCCGTTCCCTTTGTGCTAGATGAACGAAGGTCTCTCCACAGGTTCAGTTCAGAGAGATAAGTGTGTCTGAAAGCCGTCCTTCACCTAGCTTGTTGGGAACCCACAGTTTCTCTTCAGTTCCCAACTCCACTCCATACATATATATGGGGAGGTACTAGCTCCAACTCGGTTTTACCGTGAAAATTGTAGGAAATTCAAAACGGCCCTAGGAAACAGACTGAGAAACCAGAGTAAAGTTTCTCCTGCAACCCGTTCCCTTTGTGCTAGATGAACGAACGTCTCTCCACATGCTCAGTTCTGAGAGATAAGTGTGTTTGAAAGCCGTCCTTCACCTAGCTTGTTGGGAACACAAAGTTTCTCTTCAGTTGCAAACTCCACTCCATACATATACATGGGGAGGTACTAGCTCCAACTCGGTTTTAGAGTGAAAACTGCAGGAACTTCAAACCGGCACTACGAAACAGACTGAGAAACCAGAGTAATAGTTTCTCATACAACCCGTTCCCTTTGTGCTAGATGAACGAACGTCTCTCCACATGGTCAGTTCTAGAGATAAGTGTGTGTGAAAGCCGTCCTTCACCAAGCTTGTTGGGAACACAAAGTTTCTCTTCAGTTGTAAACACCACTCCATAAATATATATGGGCAGGTACTAGCTCCAATTCGGTTTTACAGTGAAAACTGCAGGAACTTCCAACCGCCACTAGGAAACACACTGAGAAACCAGAGTAAAAGTTTCTCCTGCAAACCGTTCCTTTTGTGCTAGATGAACGAACGTGTCTCCGCATGCTCAGTTCTGAGAAATAAGTGTGTGTGAAAGCCATCCTTCACCTAGCTTGTTGGGAACACAAAGTTTCTCTTCAGTTGCAAACTCCACTCCATACATATATATGGGGAGGTACTAGCTCCAACTCGGTTTTACAGTGAAAAATGCAGGAACTTCAAACCGGCACTAGGAAACGGACTGAGAACCAGAGTCAAAGATTCTCCTGCAACCCGTTCCCTTTGTGCTAGATGAAAGAACGTCTCTCCACATGCTCAGATCTGAGAGATATGTGTGTGTGAAAGCCGTCCTTCACCTAGCATGTTGGGAACACAAAGTTTCTCTTCAGTTGCAAACTCCACTCCATACACATATAAGGGGAGGTACTAGCTCCAACTCGATTTTACAGTGAAAACTGCAGGAAATTCAAACCGGCACAAGGAAACAGACTGAGAAACCAGAGTAAATGTTTCTCCTGCAACCCGTTCCCTTTGTGCTAGATGAACGAACGTCTCTCCACATGCTCAGTTCTGAGAGATAAGTGTGTGTGAAAGCCGTCCTTCACCTAGCTTGTAGGGAACACAAAGTTTCTCTTCAGTTGCAAACTCCACTCCATACATATATATGGAGAAGTACTAGCTCCAACTCGGTTTTACAGTGAAAACTGCAGGAAATTCAAACAGGCACTAGGAATCAGACTGAGAAACCAGAGTAAAAATTTCTCCTGCAACCCGTTCCCTTTGTGCTAGATGAACGAAGGTCTCTCCACAGGTTCAGTTCAGAGAGATAAGTGTGTCTGAAAGCCGTCCTTCACCTAGCTTGTTGGGAACCCATAGTTTCTCTTCAGTTCCCAACTCCACTCCATACATATATATGGGGAGGTACTAGCTCCAACTCGGTTTTACCGTGAAAATTGTAGGAAATTCAAAACGGCCCTAGGAAACAGACTGAGAAACCAGAGTAAAGTTTCTCCTGCAACCCGTTCCCTTTGTGCTAGATGAACGAACGTCTCTAAAACATGCTCTGTTCTGAGAGATAAGTGTGTGTGAAAGCCGTCCTTCACCTAGCTTGTTGGGAACACAAAGTTTCTCTTCAGTTGCAAACTCCAATGCATACATATACATGGGGGGGTACTAGCTCCAACTCGGTTTTACAGTGAAAACTGCAGGAACTTCAAACTGGCACTAGGAATCAGACTGAGAAACCAGAGTAAATGTTTCTCCTGCAACCCGTTCCCTTTGTGCTAGATGAACGAACGTCTCTCCACATGCTCAGTTCTGAGAGATAAGTGTGTGTGAAAGCCGTCCTTCACCTAGCTTGTTGGGAACACAAAGTTTCTCTTCAGTTGCAAACTCCACTCCATTCATATATATGGGGAGGTACTAGCTCCAACACGGTTTTACACAGAAAACTGCAGGAACTTCAAACCGGCACTAGGAAACAGACTGAGAAACCAGAGTAATAGTTTCCCCTACAACCCGTTCCCTTTGTGCTAGATGAACGAACGTCTCTCCACATGCTCAGTTCTGAGAGATAAGTGTGTGTGAAATCCGTCCTTAAACAAGCTTGTTGGGAACACAAAGTTTCTCTTCAGTTGCAAACTCCACTCCATACATATATATGGGGAGGTACTAGCTCCAACTCGGTTTTACAGTGAAAACTGCAGGAACTTCAAACCGGCACTAGGAAAAAGACTGAGAAACCAGAGTAAAAGTTTCTCCTGCAACCCGTTCCCTTTGTGCTAGATGAATGAACGTCTCTCCACATGCTCAATTCTGAGTGATAAGTGTGTGTGAAAGCCGTCCTTCACCTAGCTTGTTGGGAACACAAAGTTTCTCTTCACTTGCAAACTCCACTCCATACATATATATGGGGAGGTAGTATCTCCAACTCGATTTTACAGTGAAAACTGCAGGAACTTCAAACCGGCACTAGGAAACAGACTGAGAAACCAGAGTAAAAGTTTCTCCTGCAACCCGTTCCCTTTGTGCTAGATGAACGAACGTCTCTCCACATGCTCAGTTCTGAGAGATAAGTGTGTGTGAAAGCCGTCCTTCATCTAGCTTGTTGGGAACACAAAGTTTCTCTTCAGTTGCAAACTCCACTCCATACATATATTTGGGGAGGTACTAGCTCCAACTCGGTTTTACACAGAAAACTGCAGGAAATTCAAACCGGCACTACGAAACAGACTGAGAAACCAGAGTAATAGTTTCTCATACAACCCGTTCCCTTTGTGCTAGATGAACGAACGTCTCTCCACATGGTCAGTTCTAGAGATAAGTGTGTGTGAAAGCCGTCCTTCACCAAGCTTGTTGGGAACACAAAGTTTCTCTTCAGTTGTAAACACCACTCCATAAATATATATGGGCAGGTACTAGCTCCAATTCGGTTTTACAGTGAAAACTGCAGGAACTTCAAACCGGCACTAGGAAAAAGACTGAGATACCAGAGGAAAAGTTTCTCCTGCAAACCGTTCCCTTTGTGCTAGATGAACGAACGTCTCTCCACATGCTCAGTTCTGAGAGATAAGTGTGTGTGAAAGCCGTCCTTCATCTAGCTTGTTGGGAACACAAAGTTTCTCTTCAGTTGCAAACTCCACTCCATACATATATTTGGGGAGGTACTAGCTCCAACTCGGTTTTACACAGAAAACTGCAGGAAATTCAAACCGGCACTACGAAACAGACTGAGAAACCAGAGTAATAGTTTCTCATACAACCCGTTCCCTTTGTGCTAGATGAACGAACGTCTCTCCACATGGTCAGTTCTAGAGATAAGTGTGTGTGAAAGCCGTCCTTCACCAAGCTTGTTGGGAACACAAAGTTTCTCTTCAGTTGTAAACACCACTCCATAAATATATATGGGCAGGTACTAGCTCCAATTCGGTTTTACAGTGAAAACTGCAGGAACTTCAAACCGGCACTAGGAAAAAGACTGAGATACCAGAGGAAAAGTTTCTCCTGCAAACCGTTCCCTTTGTGCTAGATGAACGAACGTCTCTCCACATGCTCAGTTCTGAGGGATAAGTGTGTGTTAAAGCCGTCCTTCACCTAGCTTGTTGGGAACACAAAGTTTCTCTTCAGTTGCAAACCCACTCCATACATATATATGGGGAGGTACTAGCTCCAACTCGGTTTTACAGTGAAAACTGCAGGAACTTCCAACCGCCACTAGGAAACACACTGAGAAACCAGAGTAAAAGTTTCTCCTGCAAACCGTTCCCTTTGTGCTAGATGAACGAACGTGTCTCCGCATGCTCAGTTCTGAGAAATAAGTGTGTGTGAAAGCCATCCTTCACCTAGCTTGTTGGGAACACAAAGTTTCTCTTCAGTTGCAAACTCCACTCCATACATATATATGGGGAGGTACTAGCTCCAACTCGATTTTACAGTGAAAAATGCAGGAAATTCAAACAGGCACTAGGAATCAGACTGAGAAACCAGAGTAAAAGTTTCACCTGCAACCCGTTCCCTTTGTGCTAGATGAACGAACGTCTCTCCACAGGCTCAGTTCAGAGAGATAAGTGTGTGTGAAAGCCGTCCTTCACCTAGCTTGTTGGGAACACAAAGTTTCTCTTCAGTTCCCAACTCCACTCCATACATATATATGGGGAGGTACTAGCTCCAACTCGGTTTTACCGTGAAAATTGTAGGAAATTCAAAACGGCCCTAGGAAACAGACTGAGAAACCAGAGTAAAGTTTCTCCTGCAACCCGTTCCCTTTCTGCTAGATGAACGAACGTCTCTCCACATGCTCAGTTCTGAGAGATAATTGTGTTTGAAAGCCGTCCTTCACCTAGCTTGTTGGGAACACAAAGTTTCTCTTCAGTTGCAAACTCCACTCCATACATATACATGGGGAGGTACAAGCTCCAACTCGGTTTTAGAGTGAAAACTGCAGGAACTTCAAACCGGCACTACGAAACAGACTGAGAAACCAGAGTAATAGTTTCTCATACAACCCGTTCCCTTTGTGCTAGATGAACGAACGTCTCTCCACATGGTCAGTTCTAGAGATAAGTGTGTGTGAAAGCCGTCCTTCACCAAGCTTGTTGGGAACACAAAGTTTCTCTTCAGTTGTATACACCACTCCATAAATATATATGGGCAGGTACTAGCTCCAATTCGGTTTTACAGTGAAAACTGCAGGAACTTCAAACCGGCACTAGGAAAAAGACTGAGATACCAGAGGAAAAGTTTCTCCTGCAAACCGTTCCCTTTTGTGCTAGATGAACGAACGTCTCTCCACATGCTCAGTTCTGAGGGATAAGTGTGTGTTAAAGCCGTCCTTCACCTAGCTTGTTGGGAACACAAAGTTTCTCTTCAGTTGCAAACTCCACTCCATACATATATATGGGGAGGTACTAGCTCCAACTCGGTTTTACAGTGAAAACTGCAGGAACTTCCAACCGCCACTAGGAAACACACTGAGAAACCAGAGTAAAAGTTTCTCCTGCAAACCGTTCCCTTTGTGCTAGATGAACGAACGTGTCTCCGCATGCTCAGTTCTGAGAAATAAGTGTGTGTGAAAGCCATCCTTCACCTAGCTTGTTGGGAACACAAAGTTTCTCTTCAGTTGCAAACTCCACTCCATACATATATATGGGGAGGTACTAGCTCCAACTCGGTTTTACAGTGAAAACTGCAGGAACTTCTAACCGGCACTAGGAAACGGACTGAGAACCAGAGTCAAAGATTCTCCTGCAACCCGTTCCCTTTGTGCTAGATGAAAGAACGTCTCTCCACATGCTCAGATCTGAGAGATAAGTGTGTGTGAAAGCCGTCCTTCACCTAGCATGTTGGGAACACAAAGTTTCTCTTCAGTTGCAAACTCCACTCCATACACATATAAGGGGAGGTACTAGCTCCAACTCGATTTTACAGTGAAAACTGGAGGAAATTCAAACCGGCACAAGGAAACAGACTGAGAAACCAGAGTAAATGTTTCTCCTGCAACCCGTTCCCTTTGTGCTAGATGAACGAACGTCTCTCCACATGCTCAGTTCTGAGAGATAAGTGTGTGTGAAAGCCGTCCTTCACCTAGCTTGTAGGGAACACAAAGTTTCTCTTCAGTTGCAAACTCCACTCCATACATATATATGGAGAAGTACTAGCTCCAACTCGGTTTTACAGTGAAAACTGCAGGAAATTCAAACAGGCACTAGGAATCAGACTGAGAAACCAGAGTAAAAATTTCTCCTGCAACCCGTTCCCTTTGTGCTAGATGAACGAAGGTCTCTCCACAGGTTCAGTTCAGAGAGATAAGTGTGTCTGAAAGCCGTCCTTCACCTAGCTTGTTGGGAACCCAAAGTTTCTCTTCAGTTCCCAACTCCACTCCATACATATATATGGGGAGGTACTAGCTCCAACTCGGTTTTACCGTGAAAATTGTAGGAAATTCAAAACGGCCCTAGGAAACAGACTGAGAAACCAGAGTAAAGTTTCTCCTGCAACCCGTTCCCTTTGTGCTAGATGAACGAACGTCTCTAAAACATGCTCTGTTCTGAGAGATAAGTGTGTGTGAAAGCCGTCCTTCACCTAGCTTGTTGGGAACACAAAGTTTCTCTTCAGTTGCAAACTCCAATGCATACATATACATGGGGGGGTACTAGCTCCAATTGGTTTTACAGTGAAAACTGCAGGAACTTCAAACTGGCACTAGGAATCAGACTGAGAAACCAGAGTAAATGTTTCTCCTGCAACCCGTTCCCTTTGTGCTAGATGAACGAACGTCTCTCCACATGCTCAGTTCTGAGAGATAAGTGTGTGTGAAAGCCGTCCTTCACCTAGCTTGTTGGGAACACAAAGTTTCTCTTCAGTTGCAAACTCCAATCCATACATATATATGGGGAGGTACTAGCTCCAACTCTGTTTTACAGTGAAAACTGCAGGAACTTCCAACCGGCACTAGGAAACACACTGAGAAACCAGAGTAAAAGTATCCCCTGCAAACCGTTCCCTTTGTGCTAGATGAACGAACGTCTCTCCACATGCTCAGTTCTGAGAAATAAGTGTGTGTGAAAGCCGTACTTCACCTAGCTTGTTGGGAACACAAAGTTTCTCTTCAGTTGCAAACTCCACTCCATACATATATATGGGGAGGTACTAGCTCCAACTCCGTTTTACAGTGAAAACTGCAGGAACTTCAAACCGGCACTAGGAAACGGACTGAGAACCAGAGTAAAAGTTTCTCCTGCAAACCGTTCCCTTTGTGCTAGATGAAAGAACGTCTCTCCAAATGCTCAGTTCTGAGAGATAAGTGTGTGTGAAAGCCGTCCTTCACCTAGCTTGTTGGGAACACAAAGTTCTCTTCAGTTGCAAACTCCACTCCATACACATATAAGGGGAGGTACAAGCTCCAACTCGATTTTACAGTGAAAACTGCAGGAAATTCAAAACGGCACTAGGAAAAAGACTGAGAAACCAGAGTAAATGTTTCACCTGCAACCCGTTCCCTTTGTGCTAGATGAACGAACGTCTCTTCACATGCTCAGTTCTGAGAGATAAGTGTGTGTGAAAGCCGTCCTTCACCTAGCTTGTTGGGAACACAAAGTTTCTCTTCAGTTGCAAACTCCACTCCATACATATATATTGAGAGGTTCTAGCTCCAACTCGGTTTTACTGTGAAAACTGCAGGAAATTCAAACAGGCTCTAGGAATCAGACTGAGAAACCAGAGTAAAAATTTCTCCTGCAACCCTTTCCCTTTGTGCTAGATGAACGAAGGTCTCTCCACAGGCTCAGTTCAGAGAGATAAGTGTGTCTGAAAGCCGTCCTTCACCTAGCTTGTTGGGAACCCAAAGTTTGTCTTCAGTTCCCAACTCCACTCCATACATATATATGGGGAGGTACTAGCTCCAACTCGGTTTTACCGTGAAAATGGCAGGAAATTCAAAACGGCCCTAGGAAACAGACTGAGAAACCAGAGTAAAAGTTTCTCCTGCAACCCGTTCCCTTTGTGCTAGATGAATGAACGTCTCTCCACATGCTCTGTTCTGAGAAATAAGTGTGTGTGAATGCCGTCCTTCACCTAGCTTGTTGGGAACACAAAATTTCTCTTCAGTTGCAAACTCCAATGCATACATATACATGGGGGGGTACTAGCTCCAACTCGGTTTTACAGTGAAAACTGCAGGAACTTCAAACCGGCACTAGGAAACAGACTGAGAAGCCAGAGTAAATGTATCTCCTGCAACCCGTTCCCTTTGTGCTAGATGAACGAAAGTCTCTCCACATGCTCAGTTCTGAGAGATAAGTGTGTGTGAAAGCCGTCCTTCACATAGCTTGTTGGGAACACAAAGTTTCTCTTCAGTTGCAAACTCCACTCCATACATATATAAGGGAGGTACTAGCTCCAACTCGGTTTTACAGTGAAAACTGCAGGAACTTCAAACCGGCACTAGGAAACACACTGAGAAACCAGAGTAAAAGTTTCTCCTCCAACCCGTTCCCTTTGTGCTAGATGAACGAACGTCTCTCCACATGCTCAGTTCTGAGAGATAAGTGTGTGTGAAAACCATACTTCACCAAGCTTGTTGGGAACTCAAAGTTTCTCTTCAGTTGCAAACTCCACTCCATACATATATATGGGGAGGCTATAGCTCCTACTCGGTTTTACACTGAAAACTGCAGGAAATTCAAACCGGGACTAGGAAACAGACTGAGAAACCAGAGTAAACGTTTCTCCTGCAACCCGTTCCCTTTGTGCTAGATGAACGAACGTCTCTCCACATGCTCAGTTCTGAGAGATACGTGTGTGTGAAAGCCGTCCTTCACCTAACTTGTTGGGAACACAAAGTTTCTCTTCAGTTGCCAACTCCACTGCATACATATATATGGGGAGGTACTAGCTCCAACTCGATTTTACAGTGAAAAATGCAGGAAATTCAAACAGGCACTAGGAATCAGACTGAGAAACCAGAGTAAAAGTTTCACCAGCAACACGTTCCCTTTGTGCTAGATGAACGAACGTCTCTCCACAGGCTCAGTTCAGAGAGATAAGTGTGTGTGAAAGCCGTCCTTCACCTAGCTTGTTGGGAACACAAAGTTTCTTTTCAGTTGCCAACTCCAATCCTTACATATATATGGGGAGGTAATAGCTCCAACTCTGTTTTACACTGAAATCTGCAGGAACTTCAAATCGGCACTAGGAAACAGACTGAGAATCCAGAGTAAATGTTTCTCCTGCAACCCATTCCCTTTGTGCTAGATCAACGAACGTCTCTCCACATGCTCAGTTCTGAGAGATAATTGTGTGTGAAAGCCGTCCTTCACCTAGCTTGTTGGGAACACAAAGTTTCTCTTCAGTTGCAAACTCCACTCCATTCATATATATGGGGAGGTACTAGCTCCAACACGGTTTTACACAGAAAACTGCAGGAACTTCAAACCGGCACTAGGAAACAGACTGAGAAACCAGAGTAATAGTTTCCCCTACAACCCGTTCCCTTTGTGCTAGATGAACGAACGTCTCTCCACATGCTCAGTTCTGAGAGATAAGTGTGTGTGAAATCCGTCCTTCACCAAGCTTGTTGGGAACACAAAGTTTCTCTTCAGTTGCAAACTCCACTCCATACATATATATGGGGAGGTAGTATCTACAACTCGATTTTACAGTGAAAACTGCAGGAACTTCAAACCGGCACTAGGAAACAGACTGAGAAACCAGAGTAAAAGTTTCTCCTGCAACCCGTTCCCTTTGTGCTAGATGAACGAACGTCTCTCCACATGCTCAGTTCTGAGAGATAAGTGTGTGTGAAAGCCGTCCTTCACCTAGCTTGTTGGGAACACAAAGTTTCTCTTCAGTTGCAAACTCCACTCCATACATATACATGGGGAGTTACTAGCTCCAACTCGGTTTTAGAGTGAAAACTGCAGGAACTTCAAACCGGCACTAGGAAACAGATTGAGAAACCAGAGTAAAGTATCCCCTGCAACCCGTTCCCTTTGTGCTAGATGAACGAACGTCTCTCCACATGCTCAGTTCTGAGAGATAAGTGTGTGTGAAAGCCGTCCTTCATCTAGCTTGTTGGGAACACAAAGTTTCTCTTCAGTTGCAAACTCCACTCCATACATATATTTGGGGAGGTACTAGCTCCAACTCGGTTTTACACAGAAAACTGCAGGAAATTCAAACCGGCACTACGAAACAGACTGAGAAACCAGAGTAATAGTTTCTCATACAACCCGTTCCCTTTGTGCTAGATGAACGAACGTCTCTCCACATGGTCAGTTCTAGAGATAAGTGTGTGTGAAAGCCGTCCTTCACCAAGCTTGTTGGGAACACAAAGTTTCTCTTCAGTTGTAAACACCACTCCATAAATATATATGGGCAGGTACTAGCTCCAATTCGGTTTTACAGTGAAAACTGCAGGAAATTCAAACCGGCACTAGGAAAAAGACTGAGATACAAGAGGAAAAGTTTCTCCTGCAAACCGTTCCCTTTGTGCTAGATGAACGAACGTCTCTCCACATGCTCAGTTCTGAGGGATAAGTGTGTGTTAAAGCCGTCCTTCACCTAGCTTGTTGGGAACACAAAGTTTCTCTTCAGTTGCAAACTCCACTCCATACATATATATGGGGAGGTACTAGCTCCAACTCGGTTTTACAGTGAAAACTGCAGGAACTTCCAACCGCCACTAGGAAACACACTGAGAAACCAGAGTAAAAGTTTCTCCTGCAAACCGTTCCCTTTGTGCTAGATGAACGAACGTGTCTCCGCATGCTCAGTTCTGAGAAATAAGTGTGTGTGAAAGCCATCCTTCACCTAGCTTGTTGGGAACACAAAGTTTCTCTTCAGTTGCAAACTCCACTCCATACATATATATGGGGAGGTACTAGCTCCAACTCGGTTTTACAGTGAAAACTGCAGGAACTTCAAACCGGCACTAGTAAACGGACTGAGAACCAGAGTCAAAGATTCTCCTGCAACCCGTTCCCTTTGTGCTAGATGAAAGAACGTCTCTCCACATGCTCAGATCTGAGAGATAAGTATGTGTGAAAGCCGTCCTTCACCTAGCATGTTGGGAACACAAAGTTTCTCTTCAGTTGCAAACTCCACTCCATACACATATAAGGGGAGGTACTAGCTCCAACTCGATTTTACAGTGAAAACTGCAGGAAATTCAAACCGGCACTAGGAAACAGACTGAGAAACCAGAGTAAATGTTTCTCCTGCAACCCGTTCCCTTTGTGCTAGATGAACGAACGTCTCTCCACATGCTCAGTTCTGAGAGATAAGTGTGTGTGAAAGCCGTCCTTCACCTAGCTTGTTGGGAACACAAAGTTTCTCTTCAGTTGCAAACTCCACTCCATACATATATATGGAGAAGTACTAGCTAAAACTCGGTTTTACAGTGAAAACTGCAGGAAATTCAAACAGGCACTAGGAATCAGACTGAGAAACCAGAGTAAAAATTTCTCCTGCAACCCGTTCCCTTTGTGCTAGATGAACGAAGGTCTCTCCACAGGTTCAGTTCAGAGAGATAAGTGTGTCTGAAAGCCGTCCTTCACCTAGCTTGTTGGGAACCCAAAGTTTCTCTTCAGTTCCCAACTCCACTCCATACATATATATGGGGAGGTACTAGCTCCAACTCGGTTTTACCGTGAAAATTGTAGGAAATTCAAAACGGCCCTAGGAAACAGACTGAGAAACCAGAGTAAAGTTTCTCCTGCAACCCGTTCCCTTTGTGCTAGATGAACGAACGTCTCTCCACATGCTCAGTTCTGAGAGATAAGTGTGTGTGAAAGCCGTCCTTCACCTAGCTTGTTGGGAACACAAAGTTACTCTTCAGTTGCAAACTCCACTCCATACATATACATGGGGAGGTACTAGCTCCAACTCGGTTTTAGAGTGAAAACTGCAGGAACTTCAAACCGGCACTACGAAACAGACTGAGAAACCAGAGTAATAGTTTCTCATACAACCCGTTCCCTTTGTGCTAGATGAACGAACGTCTCTCCACATGGTCAGTTCTAGAGATAAGTGTGTGTGAAAGCCGTCCTTCACCAAGCTTGTTGGGAACACAAAGTTCTCTTCAGTTGTAAACACCACTCCATAAATATATATGGGCAGGTACTAGCTCCAATTCGGTTTTACAGTGAAAACTGCAGGAACTTCAAACCGGCACTAGGAAAAAGACTGAGATACCAGAGGAAAAGTTTCTCCTGCAAACCGTTCCCTTTGTGCTAGATGAACGAACGTCTCTCCACATGCTCAGTTCTGAGGGATAAGTGTGTGTTAAAGCCGTCCTTCACCTAGCTTGTTGGGAACACAAAGTTTCTCTTCAGTTGCAAACTCCACTCCATACATATATATGGGGAGGTACTAGCTCCAACTCGGTTTTACAGTGAAAACTGCAGGAACTTCCAACCGCCACTAGGAAACACACTGAGAAACCAGAGTAAAAGTTTCTCCTGCAAACCGTTCCCTTTGTGCTAGATGAACGAACGTGTCTCCGCATGCTCAGTTCTGAGAAATAAGTGTGTGTGAAAGCCATCCTTCACCTAGCTTGTTGGGAACACAAAGTTTCTCTTCAGTTGCAAACTCCACTCCATACATATATATGGGGGGGTACTAGCTCCAACTCGGTTTTACAGTGAAAACTGCAGGAACTTCAAACCGGCACTAGGAAACGTACTGAGAACCAGAGTCAAAGATTCTCCTGCAACCCGTTCCCTTTGTGCTAGATGAAAGAACGTCTCTCCACATGCTCAGATCTGAGAGATAAGTGTGTGTGAAAGCCGTCCTTCACCTAGCATGTTGGGAACACAAAGTTTCTCTTCAGTTGCAAACTCCACTCCATACACATATAAGGGGAGGTACTAGCTCCAACTCGATTTTACAGTGAAAACTGCAGGAAATTCAAACCGGCACAAGGAAACAGACTGAGAAACCAGAGTAAATGTTTCTCCTGCAACCCGTTCCCTTTGTGCTAGATGAACGAACGTCTCTCCACATGCTCAGTTCTGAGAGATAATTGTGTGTGAAAGCCGTCCTTCACCTAGCTTGTTGGGAACACAAAGTTTCTCTTCAGTTGCAAACTCCACTCCATACATATATATGGAGAAGTACTAGCTCCAACTCGGTTTTACAGTGAAAACTGCAGGAAATTCAAACAGGCACTAGGAATCAGACTGAGAAACCAGAGTAAAAATTTCTCCTGCAACCCGTTCCCATTGTGCTAGATGAACGAAGGTCTCTCCACAGGTTCAGTTCAGAGAGATAAGTGTGTCTGAAAGCCGTCCTTCACCTAGCTTGTTGGGAACCCAAAGTTTCTCTTCAGTTCCCAACTCCACTCCATACATATATATGGGGAGGTACTAGCTCCAACTCGGTTTTACCGTGAAAATTGTAGGAAATTCAAAACGGCCCTAGGAAACAGACTGAGAAACCAGAGTAAAGTTTCTCCTGCAACCCGTTCCCTTTGTGCTAGATGAACGAACGTCTCTAAAACATGCTCTGTTCTGAGAGATAAGTGTGTGTGAAAGCCGTCCTTCACCTAGCTTGTTGGGAACACAAAGTTTCTCTTCAGTTGCAAACTCCAATGCATACATATACATTGGGGGGGTACTAGCTCCAACTCGGTTTTACAGTGAAAACTGCAGGAACTTCAAACTGGCACTAGGAATCAGACTGAGAAACCAGAGTAAATGTTTCTCCTGCAACCCGTTCCCTTTGTGCTAGATGAACGAACGTCTCTCCACATGCTCAGTTCTGAGAGATAAGTGTGTGTGAAAGCCGTCCTTCACCTAGCTTGTTGGGAACACAAAGTTTCTCTTCAGTTGCAAACTCCACTCCATACATATATATGGGGAGGTACTAGCTCCAACTCTGTTTTACAGTGAAAACTGCAGGAACTTCCAACCGGCACTAGGAAACACACTGAGAAACCAGAGTAAATGTATCCCCTGCAACCCGTTCCCTTTGTGCTAGATGAACGAACGTCTCTCCACATGCTCAGTTCTGAGAAATAAGTGTGTGTGAAAGCCGTCCTTCACCTAGCTTGTTGGGAACACAAAGTTTCTCTTCAGTTGCAAACTCCACTCCATACATATATATGGGGAGGTACTAGCTCCAACTCGGTTTTACAGTGAAAACTGCAGGAACTTCAAACCGGCACTAGGAAATGGACTGAGAACCAGAGTAAAAGTTTCTCCTGCAAACCGTTCCCTTTGTGCTAGATGAAAGAACGTCTCTCCAAATGCTCAGTTCTGAGAGATAAGTGTGTGTGAAAGCCGTCCTTCACCTAGCTT
Organism: Camelus bactrianus; assembly: GCF_048773025.1. Classification (NCBI taxonomy): domain Eukaryota; kingdom Metazoa; phylum Chordata; class Mammalia; order Artiodactyla; family Camelidae; genus Camelus; species Camelus bactrianus. The sequence goes on from NC_133566.1 coordinate 6,070,061, forward strand.
GTTGGGAACACAAAGTTCTCTTCAGTTGCAAACTCCACTCCATACACATATAAGGGGAGGTATTAGCTCCAACTCGATTTTACATTGAAAACTGCAGGAAATTCAAAACGGCACTAGGAAAAAGACTGAGAAACCAGAGTAAATGTTTCACCTGCAACCCGTTCCCTTTGTGCTAGATGAACGAACGTCTCTTCACATGCTCAGTTCTGAGAGATAAATGTGTGTGAAAGCCGTCCTTCACCTAGCTTGTTGGGAACACAAAGTTTCTCTTCAGTTGCAAACTCCACTCCATACATATATATGGAAAGGTTCTAGCTCCAACTCGGTTTTACAGTGAAAACTGCAGGAAATTCAAACAGGCTCTAGGAATCAGACTGAGAAACCAGAGTAAAAATTTCTCCTGCAACCCTTTCCCTTTGTGCTAGATGAACGAAGGTCTCTCCACAGGCTCAGTTCAGAGATTAAGTGTGTCTGAAAGCCGTCCTTCACCTAGCTTGTTGGGAACCCAAAGTTTGTCTTCAGTTCCCAACTCCACTCCATACATATATATGGGGAGGTACTAGCTCCAACTCGGTTTTACCGTGAAAATGGCAGGAAATTCAAAACGGCCCTAGGAAACAGACTGAGAAACCAGAGTAAAAGTTTCTCCTGCAACCCGTTCCCTTTGTGCTAGATGAATGAACGTCTCTCCACATGCTCTGTTCTGAGAGATAAGTGTGTGTGAATGCCTTCCTTCACCTAGCTTGTTGGGAACACAAAGTTTCTCTTCAGTTGCAAACTCCAATGCATACATATACATGGGGGGGTACTAGCTCCAACTCAGTTTTACAGTGAAAACTGCAGGAACTTCAAACCGGCACTAGGAAACAGACTGAGAAGCCAGAGTAAATGTTTCTCCTGCAACCCGTTCCCTTTGTGCTAGATGAACGAACGTATCTCCACATGCTCTGTTCTGAGAGATAAGTGTGTGTGAAAGCCGTCCTTCACCTAGCTTGTTGGGAACACAAAGTTTCCCTTCAGTTGCAAACTCCAATCCATACACATATAAGGGGAGGTACTAGCTCCAACTCGATTTTACAGTGAAAACTGCAGGAAATTAAAAACCGGCACTAGGAATCAGACTGAGAATCCAGAGTAATATTTTCACCTGCAACACGTTCCCTTTGTGCTAGATGAACGAACGTCTCTTCACATGCTCCGTTCTGAGAGATAAGTGTGTGTGAAAGCCGTCCTTCACCTAGCTTGTTGGGAACACAAAGTTTCTCTTCAGTTGCAAACTCCACTCCATACATATATATGGGGAGGTACTAGCTCCAACTCGGTTTTACAGTGAAAACTGCAGAACTTCAAACCGGCACTAGGAAACAGACTGAGAAACCAGAGAAAAAGTTTCTCCTGCAACACGTTCCCTTTGTGCTAAATGAACGAACGTCTATCCACATGCTCAGTTCTGAGAGATAAGTGTGTGTGAAAGCCGTACTTCACGTAGCTTGTTGGGAACACAAAGTTTCTCTTCAGTTGCAAACTCCACTCCATACATATATATGGGGAGGTACTAGCTCCAACTCGATTTTACAGTGAAAACTGCAGGAAATTCAAACAGGCACTAGGAATCAGACTGAGAATCCAGAGTAAAAATTTCTCCTGCAACCCGTTCCATTTGTGCTAGATGAACGAAGGTCTCTCCACAGGCTCAGTTCAGAGAGATAAGTGTGTGTGAAAGCCGTCCTTCACCTAGCTTGTTTGGAACAAAAAGCTTCTCTTCAGTTCCCAACTCCACTCCATACATATATATGGGAGGTACTAGCTCCAACTCGGTTTTACAGTGAAAACTGCAGGAACTTCACACTGGCCCTAGGAAACAGACTGAGAAACCAGAGTAAAAGTTTCACCTGCAACCCGTTCCCTTTGTGCTAGATGAATGAACGTCTCTCCACATGCTCATTTCTGAGAGATAAGTGTGTGTGAAAGCCGTCCTTCACGTAGCTTGTTGGGAACACAATGTTTCTCTTCAGTTGCAAACTCCACTGCATACATATAAATGGGGAGGTACTAGCTCCAACTCGGTTTTACAGTGAAAACTGCAGGAACTTCAAAAAGGCACTAAGAAACAGACTGAGAAACCAGAGTAAAAGTTTCTCCTGCAACCCGTTCCCTTTGTGCTAGATGAACGAACGTCTCTCCACAGGCTCAGTTCAGAGAGATAAGTGTGTGTGAAAGCCGTCCTTCACCTAGCTTGTTGGGAACACAAAGTTTCTCTTCATTTCCCAACTCCACTCCATACATATATATGGGGAGGTACAAGCTCCAACTCGGTTTTACAGTGAAAACTGCAGGAACTTCAACACGGCACTAGGAAAAAGACTGAGATACCAGAGCAAAAGTTTCTCCTGCAACCCATTCCCTTTGTGCTAGATGAACGAACATCTCTCCACATGCTCAGTTCTGAGAGATAAGTGTGTGTGAAAGCCGTCCTTCACCTAGCTTGTTGGGAACACATAGTTTCTCTTCAGTTGCCAACTCCACTGCATACATATATATGGGGAGGTACTAGCCCCAACTCGATTTTACAGTGAAAAATGCAGGAAATTCAAACAGGCACTAGGAATCAGACTGTGAAACCAGAGTAAAAGTTTCTCCTGCAAGCCGTTCCCTTTTTGCTAGATGAACGAACGTCTCTCCACAGGCTCAGTTCAGAGAGATAAGTGTGCGTGAAAGCCGTCCTTCACATAGCTTGTTGGGAACACAAAGTTTCTTTTCAGTTGCCAACTCCAATCCTTACATATATATGGGGAGGTACTAGCTCCAACCTTGTTTTACACTGAAATTTGCAGGAACTTCAAACAGGCACTAGGAAACAGACTGAGAAACCAGAGTAAAAGTTTCTCCTGCAACCCCTTCCCTTTGTGCTAGATGAATGAACGTCTCTCCACATGCTCAGTTCTGAGGGATAAGTGTGTGTGAAAGCCGTCCTTCACCTAGCTTGTTGGGAACACAAAGTTTCTCTTCAGTTGCAAACTCCACTCCATACATATACATGGGGAGGTACTAACTCCAACTCGGTTTTACAGTGAAAACTGCAGGAACTTCAAACCGGCACAAGGAAACAGACTGAGAAACCAGAGTAAAAGTTTCTCCTGCAACCCGTTCCCTTTGTGCTAGATGAACGAACGTCTCTCCACATGCTCAATTCTGAGTGATAAGTGTGTGTGAAAGCCGTACTTCACCTAGCTTGTTGGGAACACAAAGTTTCTCTTCAGTTGCAAACTCCACTCCATACATATATATGGGGAGGTACTAGCTCCAACTCGGTTTTACAGTGAAAACTGCAGGAACTTCAACACGGCACTAGGAAAAAGACTGAGATACCAGAGCAAAAGTTTCTCCTGCAACCCATTCCCTTTGTGCTAGATGAATGAACATCTCTCAACATGCTCAGTTCTGAGAGATAAGTGTGTGTGAAAGCCGTCCTTCACCTAGCTTGTTGGGAACACATAGTTTCTCTTCAGTTGCCAACTCCACTGCATACATATATATGGGGAGGTACTAGCCCCAACTCGATTTTACAGTGAAAAATGCAGGAAATTCAAACAGGCACTAGGAATCAGACTGTGAAACCAGAGTAAAAGTTTCTCCTGCAAGCCGTTCCCTTTTTGCTAGATGAACGAACGTCTCTCCACAGGCTCAGTTCAGAGAGATAAGTGTGTGTGAAAGCCGTCCTTCACCTAGCTTGTTGGGAACACAAAGTTTCCTTTCAGTTGCCAACTCCAATCCTTACATATATATGGGGAGGTACTATCTCCAACTCTGTTTTACACTGAAATTTGCAGGAACTTCAAATCGGCACTAGGAAACAGACTGAGAATCCAGAGTAAATGTTTCTCCTGCAACCCATTCCCTTTGTGCTACATCAACGAACGTCTCTCCACATGCTCAGTTCTGAGAGATAAGTGTGTGTGAAAGCCGTCCTTCACCTAGCTTGTTGGGAACACAAAGTTTCTCTTCAGTTGCAAACTCCACTCCATACATATATATGGGGAGGTACTAGCTCCAACTCGGTTTTACAGTGAAAACTGCAGGAACTTCAACACGGCACTAGGAAAAATACTGAGATACCAGAGCAAAAGTTTCTCCTGCAACCCGTTCCCTTTGTGCTAGATGAACGAACATCTCTCCACATGCTCAGTTCTGAGAGATAAGTGTGTGTGAAAGCCGTCCTTCACCTAGCTTGTTGGGAACACATAGTTTCTCTTCAGTTGCCAACTCCACTGCATACATATATATGGGGAGGTACTAGCCCCAACTCGATTTTACAGTGAAAAATTCAGGAAATTCAAACAGGCACTAGGAATCAGACTGAGAAACCAGAGTAAAAGTTTCCCCTGCAACCCGTTCCCTTTTTGCTAGATGAACGAACGTCTCTCCACAGGCTCAGTTCAGAGAGATAAGTGTGTGTGAAAGCCGTCCTTCACCTAGCTTGTTGGGAACACAAAGTTTCTCTTCACTTGCAAACTCCAATCCTTACATATATATGGGGAGGTACTAGCTCCAACTCTGTTTTACACTGAAATCTGCAGGAACTTCAAATCGGCACTAGGAAACAGACTGAGAATCCAGAGTAAATGTTTCTCCTGCAACCCATTCCCTTTGTGCTACATCAACGAACGTCTCTCCACATGCTCAGTTCTGAGAGATAAGTGTGTGTGAAAGCCGTGCTTCACCTAGCTTGTTGGGAACACAAAGTTTCTCTTCAGTAGCAAACTCCACTCCATACATATATATGGGGAGGTACTAGCTCCAACTCGGTTTTACAGTGAAAACTGCAGGAACTTCAACACGGCACTAGGAAAAATACTGAGATACCAGAGCAAAAGTTTCTCCTGCAACCCGTTCCCTTTGTGCTAGATGAACGAACATCTCTCCACATGCTCAGTTCTGAGAGATAAGTGTGTGTGAAAGCCGTCCTTCACCTAGCTTGTTGGGAACACATAGTTTCTCTTCAGTTGCCAACTCCACTGCATACATATATATGGGGAGGTACTAGCCCCAACTCGATTTTACAGTGAAAAATTCAGGAAATTCAAACAGGCACTAGGAATCAGACTGAGACACCAGAGTAAAAGTTTCTCCTGCAACCCGTTCCCTTTTTGCTAGATGAACGAACGTCTCTCCACAGGCTCAGTTCAGAGAGATAAGTGTGTGTGAAAGCCGTCCTTCACCTAGCTTGTTGGGAACACAAAGTTTCTTTTCAGTTGCAAACTCCAATCCTTACATATATATGGGGAGGTACTAGCTCCAACTCTGTTTTACACTGAAATCTGCAGGAACTTCAAATCGGCACTAGGAAACAGACTGAGAATCCAGAGTAAATGTTTCACCTGCAACCCGTTCCCTTTGTGCTACATCAACGAACGTCTCTCCACATGCTCAATTCTGAGTGATAAGTGTGTGTGAAAGCCGTCCTTCACCTAGCTTGTTGGGAACACAAAGTTTCTCTTCAGTTGCAAACTCCACTCCATTCATATATATGGGGAGGTACTAGCTCCAACACGGTTTTACACAGAAAACTGCAGGAACTTCAAACCGGCACTAGGAAACAGACTGAGAAACCAGAGTAATAGTTTCCCTTACAACCCGTTCCCTTTGTGCTAGATGAACGAACGTCTCTCCACATGCTCAGTTCTGAGAGATAAGTGTGTGTGAAAGCCGTCCTTCACCAAGCTTGTTGGGAACACAAAGTTTCTCTTCAGTTGCAAACTCCACTCCATACATATATATGGGGAGGTACTAGCTCCAACTCGGTTTTACAGTGAAAACTGCAGGAACTTCAAACCGGCACTAGGAAAAAGACTGAGAAACCAGAGTAAAAGTTTCTCCTGCAACCCGTTCCCTTTGTGCTAGATGAACGAAAGTCTCTCCACATGCTCAATTCTGAGTGATAAGTGTGTGTGAAAGCCGTCCTTCACCAAGCTTGTTGGGAACACAAAGTTTCTCTTCACTTGCAAACTCCACTCCATACATATATATTGGGAGTTACTAGCTCCAACTCGATTTTACAGTGAAAACTGCAGGAACTTCAAACCGGCACTAGGAAACAGAATGATAAACCAGAGTAAAAGTTTCTCCTGCAACCCGTTCCCTTTGTCCTAGATGAACGAACGTCTCTCCACATGCTCAGTTCTGAGAGATAAGTGTGTGTGGAAGCCGACCTTCACCTAGCTTGTTGGGAACACAAAGTTTCTCTTCAGTTGCCAACTCCACTCCATACATATATATGGGGAGGTACAATCTCCAACTCGATTTTACAGTGAAAACTGCAGGAACTTCAAACCGGCACTAGGAAACAGACTGAGAAACCAGAGTAAAATTTTCTCCTGCAACCCGTTCCCTTTGTGCTGGATGAACGAACGTCTCTCCAAATGCTCAGTTCTGAGAGATAAGTGTGTGTGAAAGCCGTCCTTCACCTAGCTTGTTGGGAACACAAAGTTTCCCTTCAGTTGCAAACTCCACTCCATACATATACATGGGGAGGTACTAGCTCCAACTCGGTTTTAGAGTGAAAACTGCAGGAACTTCAAACCGGCACTAGGAAACAGATTGAGAAACCAGAGTAAAGTTTCCCCTGCAACCTGTTCCCTTTGTGCTAGATGAACGAACGTCTCTCCACATGCTCAGTTCTGAGAGATAAGTGTGTGTGGAAGCCGTCCTTCACCTAGCTTGTTGGGAACACAAAGTTTCTCTTCAGTTGCAAACTCCACTCCATACATATATATGGGGAGGTACTAGCTCCAACTCGGTTTTACACAGAAAACTGCAGGAAATTCAAACCGGCACTACGAAACAGACTGAGAAACCAGAGTAATAGTTTCTCCTACAACCCGTTCCCTTTGTGCTAGATGAACGAACGTCTCTCCACATGCTCAGTTCTGAGAGATAATTGTGTGTGAAAGCCGTCCTTCACCAAGCTTGTTGGGAACACAAAGTTTCTCTTCAGTTGCAAACTCCACTCCATACATATATATGGGCAGGTACTAGCTCCAACACTTTTTTACAGTGAAAAATGCAGGAACTTCAAACCGGCACTAGGAAAAAGACTGAGAAACCAGAGGAAAAGTTTCTCCTGCAACCCGTTCGCTTTGTGCTAGATGAACGAACGTCTCTCCACATGCTCAGTTCTGAGAGATAAGTGTGTGTGAAAGCCGTCCTTCACCTAGCTTGTTGGGAACACAAAGTTTCTCTTCAGTTGCCAACTCCTCTCCATACATATATATGGGGAGGTACTAGCTCCAACTCAGTTTTACAGTGAAAACTGCAGGAACTTCAAACCGGCACAAGGAAACAGACTGAGAAACCAGAGTAAAAGATTCTCCTACAACCGTTCCCTTTGTGCTAGATGAACGAACGTTCTCCACATGCTCAGTTCTGAGAGATAATTGTGTGTGAAAGCCGTCCTTCACCTAGCTTGTTGGGAACACAAAGATTCTCTTCACTTGCAAACTCCACTCCATACATATATATGGGGAGGTACTAGTTCCAACTTGGTTTTACAGTGAAAACTGCAGGAACTTCATACCGGCACTAGGAAACAGACTGAGAAATCAGAGTAAAAATTTCTCCTGCAACCCGTTCCCTTTGTGCTGGATGAACGAACGTCTCTCCACATGCTCAGTTCTGAGAGATAAGTGTGTGTGAAAGCCGTCCTTCACCTATCTTTTTGGGAACACTAAGTTTCTCTTCAGTTGCAAACTCCACTCCATACATATATATGGGGAGGTACTAGCTCCAACTCGGTTTTACAGTGAAAAATGCAGGAACTTCAAACCGGCACTAGGAAACAGACTGAGAAACCAAAGTAAAACTTTCTCCTGCAACCCGTTCCCTTTGTGCTAGATGAACGAACGTCTCTCCACATGCTCAGTTCTGAGAGATAAGTGTGTGTGAAAGCCGTCCTTCTCATAGCTTGTTGGGAACACAAAGTTTCTCTTCAGTTGCAAACTCCACTCCATACATATATAAGGGAGGTACTAGCTCCAACTCGGTTTTACAGTGAAAACTGCAGGAACTTCAAACCGGCACTAGGAAACACACTGAGAAACAAGAGTAAAAGTTTCTCCTGCAACCCATTCCCTTTGTGCTAGATGAACGAACGTCTCTCCACATGCTCAGTTCTGAGAGATAAGTGTGTATGAAAGCCGTCCTTCACCTAGCTTGTTGGGAACACAAAGTTTCTCTTCAGTTGCAAACTCCACTCCATACATATATATGGGGAGGTACTAGCTCCAACTCGGTTTTACAGTGAAAACTGCAGGAACTTCAAACCGGCACTAGGATAAAGACTGAGAAACCAGAGCCAAAGTTTCTCCTTCAACCAGTTCCTTTTGTGCTAGATGAACGAAAGTCTATCCACATGCTCACTTCTGAGAGATAAGTGTTTGTGAAAGCCGTCCTTCACCTAGCTTGTTGGGAACACAAAGTTTCTCTTCAGTTGCAAACTCCACTCCATACATATATATGGGGAGGTACTAGATCCAACTCGGTTTTACAGTGAAAACTGCAGGAACTTCAAACCGGCACTAGGAAACAGACTGAGAAACAAGAGTAAAAGTTTCTCCTGCAACCCATTCCCTTTGTGCTAGATGAACGAACGTCTCTCCACATGCTCAGTTCTGAGAGATAAGTGTGTATGAAAGCCGTCCTTCACCTAGCTTGTTGGGAACACAAAGTTTCTCTTCAGTTGCAAACTCCAGTCCATACATATATATGGGGAGGTACTAGCTCCAACTCGGTTTTACAGTGAAAACTGCAGGAACTTCAAACCGGCACTAGGATAAAGACTGAGAAACCAGAGCCAAAGTTTCTCCTGCAACCAGTTCCTTTTGTGCTAGATGAACGAAAGTCTATCCACATGCTCAGTTCTGAGAGATAAGTGTTTGTGAAAGCCGTCCTTCACCTAGCTTGTTGGGAACACAAAGTTTCTCTTCAGTTGCAAACTCCACTCCATACATATATATGGGGAGGTACTAGCTCCAACTCGGTTTTACAGTGAAAACTGCAGGAACTTCAAACCGGCACTAGGAAACAGACTGAGAAACCAGAGTAAAAGATTCACCTGCAACCCGTTCACTTTGTGCTAGATGAACGAACGTCTCTCCACATGCTCAGTTCTGAGAGATAAGTGTGTGTGAAAGCCGTCCTTCACCTAGCTTGTTGGGAACACAAAGATTCTCTTCAGTTGCAAACTCCACTCCATACATATATATGGGTAGGTACTACCTCCAACTCGGTTTTACAGAGAAAACTGCAGGAACTTCAAACCGGCACTAGGAAACAGACTGAGAAACCAGAGTAAAAGTTTCTCCTGCAACCCGTTCCCTTCGTGCTAGATGAACGAACGTCTCTCCACATGCTCAGTTCAGAGAGATACATGTGTGTGAAAGCCGTCCTTCACCTAACTTGTTGGGAACACAAAGTTTCTCTTCAGTTGCCAACTCCACTGCATACATATATATGGGGAGGTACTAGCTCCAACTCGATTTTACAGTGAAAAATGCAGGAAATTCAAACAGGCACTAGGAATCAGACTGAGAAACCAGAGTAAAAGTTTCACCTGCAACCCGTTCCCTTTGTGCTAGATGAACGAACGTCTCTCCACATGCTCAGTTCTGAGAGATAAGTGTGTGTGAAAACCATACTTCACCAAGCTTGTTGGGAACTCAAATTTCTCTTCAGTTGCAAACTCCACTCCATACATATATATGGGGAGGCTATAGCTCCTACTCGGTTTTACACTGAAAACTGCAGGAAATTCAAACCGGGACTAGGAAACAGACTGAGAAACCAGAGTAAAAGTTTCTCCTGCAACCCGTTCCCTTCGTGCTAGATGAACGAACGTCTCTCCACATGCTCAGTTCAGAGAGATACATGTGTGTGAAAGCCGTCCTTCACCTAACTTGTTGGGAACACAAAGTTTCTCTTCAGTTGCCAACTCCACTGCATACATATATATGGGGAGGTACTAGCTCCAACTCGATTTTACAGTGAAAAATGCAGGAAATTAAAACAGGCACTAGGAATCAGACTGAGAAACCAGAGTAAAAGTTTCACCTGCAACCCGTTCCCTTTGTGCTAGATGAACGAACGTCTCTCCACAGGCTCAGTTCAGAGAGATAAGTGTGTGTGAAAGCCGTCCTTCACCTAGCTTGTTGGGAACACAAAGTTTCTTTACAGTTGCCAACTCCAATCCTTACATATATATGGGGAGGTAATAGCTCCAACTCTGTTTTACACTGAAATCTGCAGGAACTTCAAATCGGCACTAGGAAACAGACTGAGAATCCAGAGTAAATGTTTCTCCTGCAACCCATTCCCTTTGTGCTAGATCAACGAACGTCTCTCCACATGCTCAGTTCTGAGAGATAAGTGTGTGTGAAAGCCGTCCTTCACCTAGCTTGTTGGGAACACAAAGTTTCTCTTCAGTTGCAAACTCCACTCCATTCATATATATGGGGAGGTACTATCTCCAACACGGTTTTACACAGAAAACTGCAGGAACTTCAAACTGGCACTAGGAAACAGACTGAGAAACCAGAGTAATAGTTTCCCCTACAACCCGTTCCCTTTGTGCTAGATGAACGAACGTCTCTCCACATGCTCAGTTCTGAGAGATAAGTGTGTGTGAAATCCGTCCTTCAACAAGCTTGTTGGGAACACAAAGTTTCTCTTCAGTTGCAAACTCCACTCCATACATATATATGGGGAGGTACTATCTCCAACTCGGTTTTACAGTGAAAACTGCAGGAACTTCAAACCGGCAATAGGAAAAAGACTGAGAAAACAGAGTAAAAGTTTCTCCTGCAACCCGTTCCCTTTGTGCTAGATGAACGAACGTCTCTCCACATGCTCAATTCTGAGTGATAAGTGTGTGTGAAAGCCGTCCTTCACCTAGCTTGTTGGGAACACAAAGTTTCTCTTCACTTGCAAACTCCACTCCATACATATATATGGGGAGGTAGTATCTCCAACTCGATTTTACAGTGAAAACTGCAGGAAATTCAAACCGGCACTAGGAAACAGACTGAGAAACCAGAGTAAAAGTTTCTCCTGCAACCCGTTCCCTTTGTGCTAGATGAACGAACGTCTCTCCACATGCTCTGTTCTGAGAGATAAGTGTGTGTGAAAGCCGTCCTTCACCTAGCTTGTTGGGAACACAAAGTTTCTCTTCAGTTGCAAACTCCACTCCATACATATACATGGGGAGGTACTAGCTCCAACTCGGTTTTAGAGTGAAAACTGCAGGAACTTCAAACCGGCACTAGGAAACAGATTGAGAAACCAGAGTAAAGTTTCCCCTGGAACCCGTTCCCTTTGTGCTAGATGAAAGAACGTCTCTCCACATGCTCAGTTCTGAGAGATAAGCGTGTGTGAAAGCCGTCCTTCACCCAGCTTGTTGGGAACACAAAGTTTCTCTTCAGTTGCAAACTCCACTCCATACATATATATGGGGAGGTACTAGCTCCAACTCGGTTTTACAGTGAAAACTGCAGGAACTTCAAACCGGCACTAGGAAACAGACTGAGAAACCAGAGTAAAAGTTTCTCCTGCAATCCGTTCCCTTTGTGCTAGATGAACGAACGTCTCTCCACATGCTCAGTTCTGAGAGATAATTGTGTGTGAAAGCCGTCCCCACCTAGCCTGTTGGGAACACAAAATTTCTCTTCAGTTGCAAACTCCACTCCACACATATATATGGGGATATACTAGCTCCAAATCGGTTTTACAGTGAAAACTGCAGGAACTTCAAACCGGCACTAGGAAACAGACTGAGAAACCAGAGTAAAAGTTTCTCCTGCAACCCGTTCCCTTTGTGCTAGATGAACGAACGTCTCTCCACATGCTCAGTTCTGAGAGATAAGTGTGTGTGAAAGCCGTACTTCACCTAGCTTGTTGGGAACACAAAGTTTCTCTTCAGTTGCAAACTCCACTCCGTACATCTATATGGGAAGGTACTAGCTCCTACTCGGTTTTACAGTGAAAACTGCAGGAACTTCATACCGGCACTAGGAAACAGACTGAGAAACCAGAGTAAAAGTTTCTCCTGCAACACGTTCCATTTGTGCTAGATGAACGATAGTCTCTCCACATGCTCAGTTCTGAGAGATAAGTGTGTGTGAAAGCCGTCCTTCACCTAGCTTGTTGGGAACACAAATTTTCTCTTCAGTTGCCAACTCCACTCCATACTTATATATAGGGAGGTACTAGCTCCAACTCGGTTTTACAGTGAAAAATGGAGGAACTTCAAACCGGCACTAGGAAACAGACTGAGAAACCAGAGTAAATGTTTCTCCTGCAACCCGTTCCCTTTGTGCTAGATGAACGAACGTCTCTCCACATGCTCAGTTCTCAGAGATAAGTGTGTGTAAAAGCCGTCCTTCACTTAGCTTGTTGGGAACACAAAGTTTCTCTCCAGTTGCAAACTCCACTCCATACATATATATGGGGAGGTACTAGCACCAACTCTGTTTTACAGTGAAAACTGTAGGAACTTCAAACCGGCACTAGGAAACAGACTGAGAAACCAGGGAAAAAGTTTCCCCTGCAACCCGTTCCCTTTGTGCTAGATGAAAGAACGTCTCTCCACATGCTCAGTTCTGAGAGATAAGCGTGTGTGAAAGCCGTCCTTCACCTAGCTTGTTGGGAACACAAATTTTCTCTTCAGTTGCCAACTCCACTCCATACTTATATATGGGGAGGTACTAGCTCCAACTCGGTTTTACAGTGAAAAATGGAGTAACTTCAAACCGGCACTAGGAAACAGACTGAGAAACCAGAGTAAAAGTTTCTCCTGCAACCCGTTCCCTTTGTGATAGATGAACGAACGTCTCTCCACATGCTCAGTTCTGAGAGATAAGTGTGTGTGAAAGCCGTCCTTCACCTAGCTTGTAGGGAACACAAAGTTTCTCTTCTGTTCCAACTCCACTCCATACATATATATGGGGAGGTACAAGCTCCAACTCGGTTTTACAGTGAAAACTGCAGGAACTTCAAACCGGCACTAGGAAACAGACTGAGAAACCAGAGTAAAAGTTTCACCTGCAACCCGTTCCCTTTGTGCTAGATGAACGAACGTCTCTCCACATGCTCAGTTCTGAGAGATAAGTGTGTGTGAAAGCCGTACTTCACCTAGCTTGTTGGGAACACAAAGATTCTCTTCAGTTGCCAACTCCACTCCATACATATATATGGGGAGGTACTAGCTCCAACTCGGTTTTACAGTGAAAACTGCAGGAAATTCAAACCGGCACTAGGAAACAGACTGAGAAACCAGAGTAAAAGTTTGCCCTGCAACACGTTCCATTTGTGCTAGATGAACTAACGTCTCTCCACATGCTCAGTTCTGAGAGATATGTGTGTGTGAAAGCCGTCCTTCACCTAGCTTGTTGGGAACACAAAGTTTCTCTTCAGTTGCAAACTCCACTCCATACATATGTATGGGGAGGTACTAGCTCCAACTCGGTTTTACAGTGAAAACTGCAGGAACTTCAAATCGGAACTAGGAAACAGACTGAGAAACCAGAGTAAAAGTTTCTCCTGCAATCCGTTCCCTTTGTGCTAGATGAACGAACGTCTCTCCACATGCTCAGTTCTGAGAGATAAGTGTGTGTGAAAGCCGTCCTTCACCTAGCTTGTTGGGAACACAAAGTTTCTCTTCAGTTTCAAACTCCACTCCATACATATATATGGGGAGGTAATAGCTCCAACCCGATTTTACAGTGAAAACTGCAGGAACTTCAAACCGGCACTAGGAAACAGACTGAGAAACCAGAGTAAATGTTTCTCCTGCAACCCGTTCCCTTTGTGCTAGATGAACGAACGTCTCTCCACATGCTCAGTTCTCAGAGATAAGTGTGTGTAAAAGCCGTCCTTCACTTAGCTTGTTGGGAACACAAAGTTTCTCTCCAGTTGCAAACTCCACTCCATACATATATATGGGGAGGTACTAGCACCAACTCTGTTTTACAGTGAAAACTGTAGGAACTTCAAACCAGCACTAGGAAACAGACTGAGAAACCAGGGAAAAAGTTTCCCCTGCAACCCGTTCCCTTTGTGCTAGATGAAAGAACGTCTCTCCACATGCTCAGTTCTGAGAGATAAGCGTGTGTGAAAGCCGTCCTTCACCCAGCTTGTTGGGAACACAAAGTTTCTCTTCAGTTGCAAACTCAACTCCATACATATATATGGGGAGGTACTAGCTCCAACTCGGTTTTACAGTGAAAACTGCAGAAACATCAAACCGGCACTAGGAAACAGACTGAGAAACCAGAGTAAAAGTTTCACCTGCAACCCGTTCCCTTTTTGCTAGATGGACGAAAGTCTCTCCACATGCTCAGTTCTGAGGGATAAGTGTGTGTGAAAGCCGTCCTTCACCTAGCTTGTTGGGAACACAAAGTTTCTCTTCAGTTGCAAACTCCACTCCATACATATATATGGGGAGGTACTAGCTCCAACTCGGTTTTACAGTGAAAACTGCAGGAACTTCAAACCGGCACTAGGAAACAGACTGAGAAACCAGGGAAAAAGTTTCACCTGCAACCCGTTCCCTTTGTGCTAGATGAACGAACGTCTCTCCACATGCTCAGTTCTGAGAGATATGTGTGAGTGAAAGCAGTCCTTCACCTAGCTTGTTGGGAACACAATGTTTCTCTTCAGTTGCAAACTCCACTCCATACATATATATGGGGAGGTACTAGCTCCAACTAGGTTTTACAGAGAAAACTGCAGGAACTTCAAACCGGCACTAGGAAACAGACTGAGAAACCAGAGTAAAAGTTTCTCCTGCAACCCGTTCCCTTTGTGCTAGATGAACGAACGTCTCTCCACATGCTCAGTTCTGAGAGATAAGTGTGTGTGAAAGCCGTCCTTCACCTAGCTTGTTGGGAACACAAAGTTTCTCTTCAGTTGCAAACTCCACTCCATACATATATATGGGGAGGTACTAGCTCCAACCCGGTTTTACAATGAAAACTGCAGGAACTTCAAACCGGCACTAGGAAACAGACTGAGAAACCAGAGTAAATGTTTCTCCTGCAACCCGTTCCCTTTGTGCTAGATGAACGAACGTCTCTCCACATGCTCAGTTCTCAGAGATATGTGTGTGTAAAAGCCGTCCTTCACTTAGCTTGTTGGGAACACAAAGTTTCTCTCCAGTTGCTAACTCCACTCCATACATATATTTGGGGAGGTACTAGCACCAACTCGGTTTTACAGTGAAAACTGCAGAACT
The DNA here is from genome assembly GCF_048773025.1 of Camelus bactrianus. Lineage (NCBI taxonomy): Eukaryota > Metazoa > Chordata > Mammalia > Artiodactyla > Camelidae > Camelus > Camelus bactrianus. The sequence goes on from NC_133566.1 coordinate 6,085,341, forward strand.
TCAAACCGGCACTAGGAAACAGACTGAGAAACCAGGGAAAAAGTTTCTCCTGCATCCCGTTCCCTTTGTGCTAGATGAAAGAACGTCTCTCCACATGCTCAGTTCTGAGAGATAAGCGTGTGTGAAAGCCGTCCTTCACCCAGATTGTTGGGAACACAAAGTTTCTCTTCAGTTGCAAACTCCACTCCATACATTTATATGGGGAGGTACTAGCTCCAACTCGGTTTTACAGTGAAAACTGCAGGAACATCAAACCGGCACTAGGAAAAAGACTGAGAAACCAGAGCCAAAGTTTCCCCTGCAACCAGTTCCCTTTGTGCTAGATGAACGAAAGTCTCTCCACATGCTCAGTTCTGAGAGATAAGTGTGTGTGAAAGCCGTCCTTCATCTAGCTTGTTGGGAACACAAAGTTTCTCTTCAGTTGCAAACTCCACTCCATAAATATATATGGGGAGGTACTAGCTCCAACTCGGTTTTACAGTGAAAACTGCAGGAACTTCAAACCGGCACTAGGAAACAGACTGAGAAACCAGAGTAAAAGTTTCTCCTGCAACCCGTTCCCTTTGTGCTAGATGAACGAACGTCTCTCCACATGCTCAGTTCTGAGAGATAAGTGTGTGTGAAAGCCGTCCTTCACCTAGCTTGTTGGGAACACAAAGTTTCTCTTCAGTAGCAAACTCCACTCCATACATATATATGGGGAGGTACTAGCTCCAACTCGGTTTTACAGTGAAAACTGCAGGAACTTCAAACCGGCACTAGGATAAAGACTGAGAAACCAGAGCCAAAGTTTCTCCTGCAAACAGTTCCTTTTGTGCTAGATGAACGAAAGTCACTCCACATGCTCAGTTCTGAGAGATAAGTGTGTGTGAAAGCCGTCCTTCACCTAGCTTGTTGGGAACACAAAGTTTCTCTTCAGTTGCAAACTCCACTCCATACATATATATGGGGAGGTACTAGCTCCAACTCGGTTTTACAGTGAAAACTGCAGGAACTTCAAACCGGCACTAGGAAACAGACTGAGAAACCAGGGAAAAAGTTTCACCTGCAACCCGTTCCCTTTGTGCTAGATGAACGAACGTCTCTCCACATGCTCAGTTCTGAGAGATATGTGTGAGTGAAAGCAGTCCTTCACCTAGCTTGTTGGGAACACAAAGTTTCTCTTCAGTTGCAAACTCCACTCCATACATATATATGGGGAGGTACTAGCTTCAACTCGGTTTTACAGAGAAAACTGCAGGAACTTCAAACCGGCACTAGGAAACAGACTGAGAAACCAGAGTAAAAGTTTCTCCTGCAAACCGTTCCCTTTGTGCTAGATGAACGAACGTCTCTCCACATGCTCAGTTCTGAGAGATAAGTGTGTGTGAAAGCCGTCCTTCACCTAGCTTGTTGGGAACACAAAGTTTCTCTTCAGTTGCAAACTCCACTCCATACATATATATGGGGAGGTACTAGCTCCAACCCGGTTTTACAATGAAAACTGCAGGAACTTCAAACCGGCACTAGGAAACAGACTGAGAAACCAGAGTAAATGTTTCTCCTGCAACCCGTTCCCTTTGTGCTAGATGAACGAACGTCTCTCCACATGCTCAGTTCTCAGAGATATGTGTGTGTAAAAGCCGTCCTTCACTTAGCTTGTTGGGAACACAAAGTTTCTCTCCAGTTGCAAACTCCACTCCATACATATATTTGGGGAGGTACTAGCACCAACTCGGTTTTACAGTGAAAACTGCAGAACTTCAAACCGGCACTAGGAAACAGACTGAGAAACCAGGGAAAAAGTTTCTCCTGCATCCCGTTCCCTTTGTGCTAGATGAAAGAACGTCTCTCCACATGCTCAGTTCTGAGAGATAAGCGTGTGTGAAAGCCGTCCTTCACCCAGATTGTTGGGAACACAAAGTTTCTCTTCAGTTGCAAACTCCACTCCATACATTTATATGGGGAGGTACTAGCTCCAACTCGGTTTTACAGTGAAAACTGCAGGAACATCAAACCGGCACTAGGAAACAGACTGAGAAACCAGAGTAAAAGTTTCTCCTGCAACCCGTTCCCTTTTTGCTACATGGACGAAAGTCTCTCCACATGCTCAGTTCTGAGGGATAAGTGTGTGTGAAAGCCGTCCTTCACCTAGCTTGTTGCGAACACTAAGTTTCTCTTCAGTTGCAAACTCCACTCCATACATTTATATGGGGAGGTACTAGCTCCAACTCGGTTTTACAGTGAAAACTGCAGGAACTTCAAACCGGCACTAGGAAACAGACTGAGAAACCAGACTTAAAGTTTCTCCTGCAATCCGTTCCCTTTGTGCTAGATGAACGAACGTCTCTCCACATGTTCAGTTCTGAGAGATAAGTGTGTGTGAAAGCCGTCCTTCACCTAGCCTGTTGGGAACACAAAATTTCTCTTCAGTTGCAAACTCCAATCCTTACATATATATGGGGAGGTACTAGCTCCAACTCGGTTTTACAGTGAAAACTGCAGTAACTTCAAACCGGCACTAGGAAACAGACTGAGAAACCAGAGTAAAAGTTTCTCCTGCAACCCGTTCCCTTTGTGCTAGATGAACGAACGTCTCTCCACATGCTCAGTTCTGAGAGATAAGTGTGTGTGAAAGCCGTCCTTCACCTAGCTTGTTGGGAACACAAACTTTCTCTTCAGTTTCAAACTCCACTCCATACATTTATATGGGGAGGTACTAGATCCTACTCGGTTTTACAGTGAAAACTGCAGGAACTTCAAACCGGCACTAGGAAACAGACTGAGAAACCAGACTAAAAGTTTCTCCTGCAACACGTTCCCTTTGTGCTAGATGAACGAAAGTCTCTCCACATGCTCAGTTCTGAGAGATAAGTGTGTGTGAAAGCCGTCCTTCACCTAGCTTGTTGGGAACACAAATTTTCTCTTCAGTTGCCAACTCCACTCCATACCTATATATGGGGAGGTACTAGCTCCAACTCGGTTTTACAGTGAAAACTGCAGGAACTTCAAACCGGCACTAGGAAACAGACTGAGAAACCAGACTTAAAGTTTCCCTGCAACCCGTTCCCTTTGTGCTAGATGAACGAACGTCTCTCCACATGCTCAGTTCTGAGAGATAAGTGTGTGTGAAAGCCGTCCTTCACCTAGCTTGTTGGGAAAACAAAGTTTCTCTTCAGTTGCAAACTCCACTCCATACATATATAAGGGGAGGTACAAGCTCCAACTCTGTTTTACAGTGAAAACTGCAGGAACTTCAAACCGGCACTAGGAAACATACTGAGAAACCAGAGTAAAAGTTTCTCCTGCAACCCGTTCCCTTTGTGCTAGATGAACGAACGTCTCTCCACATGCTCAGTTCTGTGAGATAAGTGTGTGTGTAAGCCGTCCTTCACCTAGCTTGTAGGGAACACAAAGTTTCTCTTCTTTTCCAAACTCCACTCCATACATATATATGGGGAGGTACTAGCTCCAACTCGGTTTTACAGTGAAAACTGCAGGAACTTCAAACCGGCACTAGGAAACAGACTGAGAAACCAGAGTAAATGTTTCTCCTTCAACCCGTTCCCTTTGTGCTAGATGAACGAACGTCTCTCCACATGCTCAGTTCTGAGAGATACTTGTGTGTGAAAGCCGTCCTTCACCCAGCTTGTTGGGAACACAAAGATTCTCTTCAGTTGCAAACTCCACTCCATACGTCTTTATGGGGAGGTACTAGCACCAACTCGGTTTTACAGTGAAAACTGCAGGAACTTCAAACCGGCACTAGGAAACAGACGGAGAAACCAGAGTAAAGTTTGTTCTGAAATCAGTTCCCTTTGTGCTAGATGAACGAACGTCTCTCCACATCCTCAGTTCTGAGAGATAAGTGTGTGTGAAAGCCGTACTTCACCTAGCTTCTTGGGAACACAAAGTTTCTCTTCAGTTGCATACTACACTTCATACATATATATGGGGAGGTACTAGCTCCAACTCGTTTTTAAAGTGAAAACTGCAGGAACTTCAAACCGGCACTAGGAAACAGACTGAGAAACCAGAGTAAAAGTTTCTCCTTCAACCCGTTCCCTTTGTGCTAGATGAACGAAGGTCTCTCCACATGCTCAGTTCTCAGAGATAAGTGTGTCTGAAAGCCGTCCTTCACCTAGCTTTTTGGGAACACAAAGATTCTTTTCAGTTGCATACTCCACTCCATACATATATATGGGGAGGTACTAGCACCAACTCGGTTTTACAGTGAAAACTGCAGGAACTTCAAACCGGCACTAGGAAACAGACTGAGAAACCAGGGAAAAATTTCTCCTGCAACCCGTTCCCTTTGTGCTAGATGAAAGAACGTCTCTCCACATGCTCAGTTCTGAGAGATAAGCGTGTGTGAAAGCCGTCCTTCAACCAGCTTGTTGGGAACACAAAGTTTCTCTTCAGTTGCAAACTCCACTCCATACATATATATGGGGAGGTACTAGCTCCAACTCGGTTTTACAGTGAAAACTGCAGGAACTTCAAACCGGCACTAGGAAACAGACTGAGAAACCAGAGTAAAAGTTTCTCCTGCAATCCGTTCCCTTTGTGCTAGATGAACGAACGTCTCTCCACATGCTCAGTTCTGAGAGATAATTGTGTGTGAAAGCCGTCCTCACCTAGCCTGTTGGGAACACAAAATTTCTCTTCAGTTGCAAACCCCACTCCATACATATATATGGGGATATACTAGCTCCAAATCGGTTTTACAGTGAAAACTGCAGGAACTTCAAACCGGCACTAGGAAACAGACTGAGAAACCAGAGTAAAAGTTTCTCCTGCAACCCGTTCCCTTTGTGCTAGATGAACGATAGTCTCTCCACATGCTCAGTTCTGAGAGATAAGTGTGTGTGAAAGCCGTCCTTCACCTAGCTTGTTGGGAACACAAATTTTCTCTTCAGTTGCCAACTCCACTCCATACATATATATGGGGAGGTACTAGCTCCAACTCGGTTTTACAGTGAAAAATGGAGGAACTTCAAACAGGCACTAGGAAACAGACTGAGAAACCAGAGTAAAAGTTTCTCCTGCAACCCGTTCCCTTTGTGATAGATGAACGAACGTCTCTCCACATGCTCAGTTCTGAGAGATAAGTGTGTGTGAAAGCCGTCCTTCACCTAGCTTGTAGGGAACACAAAGTTTCTCTTCTGTTCCAACTCCACTCCATACATATATATGGGGAGGTACTAGCTCCAACTCGGTTTTACAGTGAAAACTGCAGGAACTTCAAACCGGCACTAGGAAACAGACTGAGAAACCAGAGTAAATGTTTCACCTGCAAACCGTTCCCTTTGTGCTAGATGAACGAACGTCTCTCCACATGCTCAGTTCTGAGAGATAAGTGTGTGTGAAAGCCGTCCTTCACCTAGCTTGTTGGGAACACAAAGATTCTCTTCAGTTGCCAACTCCACTCTATACATATATATGGGGAGGTACTAGCTCCAACTCGGTTTTACAGTGAAAACTGCAGGAACTTCAAACCGGCACTAGGAAACAGACTGAGAAACCAGAGTAAAAGTTTTCCCTGCAACACGTTCCATTTGTGCTAGATGAACGAACGTCTCTCCACATGCTCAGTTCTGAGAGATAAGTGTGTGTGAAAGCCGTCCTTCACCTAGATTGTTGGGAACACAAAGTTTCTCTTCAGTTGCAAACTCCACTCCATACATATATATGGGGAGGTACTAGCTCCAACTCGGTTTTACAGTGAAAACTGCAGGAACTTCAAACCGGCACTAGGAAACAGACGGAGAAACCAGAGTAAAGTTTGTTCTGAAATCAGTTCCCTTTGTGCTAGATGAACGAACGTCTCTCCACATCCTCAGTTCTGAGAGATAAGTGTGTGTGAAAGCCGTACTTCACCTAGCTTCTTGGGAACACAAAGTTTCTCTTCAGTTGCATACTACACTTCATACATATATATGGGGAGGTACTAGCTCCAACTCGTTTTTAAAGTGAAAACTGCAGGAACTTCAAACCGGCACTAGGAAACAGACTGAGAAACTAGAGTAAAAGTTTCTCCTTCAACCCGTTCCCTTTGTGCTAGATGAACGAAGGTCTCTCCACATGCTCAGTTCTCAGAGATAAGTGTGTCTGAAAGCCGTCCTTCACCTAGCTTTTTGGGAACACAAAGATTCTTTTCAGTTGCAAACTCCACTCCATACATATATATGGGGAGGTACTAGCACCAACTCGGTTTTACAGTGAAAACTGCAGGAACTTCAAACCGGCACTAGGAAACAGACTGAGAAACCAGGGAAAAATTTCTCCTGCAACCCGTTCCCTTTGTGCTAGATGAAAGAACGTCTCTCCACATGCTCAGTTCTGAGAGATAAGCGTGTGTGAAAGCCGTCCTTCAACCAGCTTGTTGGGAACACAAAGTTTCTCTTCAGTTGCAAACTCCACTCCATACATATATATGGGGAGGTACTAGCTCCAACTCGGTTTTACAGTGAAAACTGCAGGAACTTCAAACCGGCACTAGGAAACAGACTGAGAAACCAGAGTAAAAGTTTCTCCTGCAATCCGTTCCCTTTGTGCTAGATGAACGAACGTCTCTCCACATGCTCAGTTCTGAGAGATAATTGTGTGTGAAAGCCGTCCTCACCTAGCCTGTTGGGAACACAAAATTTCTCTTCAGTTGCAAACCCCACTCCATACATATATATGGGGATATACTAGCTCCAAATCGGTTTTACAGTGAAAACTGCAGGAACTTCAAACCGGCACTAGGAAACAGACTGAGAAACCAGAGTAAAAGTTTCTCCTGCAACCCGTTCCCTTTGTGCTAGATGAACGATAGTCTCTCCACATGCTCAGTTCTGAGAGATAAGTGTGTGTGAAAGCCGTCCTTCACCTAGCTTGTTGGGAACACAAATTTTCTCTTCAGTTGCCAACTCCACTCCATACATATATATGGGGAGGTACTAGCTCCAACTCGGTTTTACAGTGAAAAATGGAGGAACTTCAAACAGGCACTAGGAAACAGACTGAGAAACCAGAGTAAAAGTTTCTCCTGCAACCCGTTCCCTTTGTGATAGATGAACGAACGTCTCTCCACATGCTCAGTTCTGAGAGATAAGTGTGTGTGAAAGCCGTCCTTCACCTAGCTTGTAGGGAACACAAAGTTTCTCTTCTGTTCCAACTCCACTCCATACATATATATGGGGAGGTACTAGCTCCAACTCGGTTTTACAGTGAAAACTGCAGGAACTTCAAACCGGCACTAGGAAACAGACTGAGAAACCAGAGTAAATGTTTCACCTGCAAACCGTTCCCTTTGTGCTAGATGAACGAACGTCTCTCCACATGCTCAGTTCTGAGAGATAAGTGTGTGTGAAAGCCGTCCTTCACCTAGCTTGTTGGGAACACAAAGATTCTCTTCAGTTGCCAACTCCACTCTATACATATATATGGGGAGGTACTAGCTCCAACTCGGTTTTACAGTGAAAACTGCAGGAACTTCAAACCGGCACTAGGAAACAGACTGAGAAACCAGAGTAAAAGTTTTCCCTGCAACACGTTCCATTTGTGCTAGATGAACGAACGTCTCTCCACATGCTCAGTTCTGAGAGATAAGTGTGTGTGAAAGCCGTCCTTCACCTAGATTGTTGGGAACACAAAGTTTCTCTTCAGTTGCAAACTCCACTCCATACATATATATGGGGAGGTACTAGCTCCAACTCGGTTTTACAGTGAAAAATGCAGGAACTTCAAACCGGCACTAGGAAACAGACTGGGAATCCAGAGTAATAGTTTCTCCTGCAACACGTTCCCTTTGTGCTAGATGAACGAACGTCTCTCCACATGCTCAGTTCTGAGAGATATGTGTGTGTGAAAGCCGTCCTTCACCTAGCTTGTTGGGAACACAAAGTTTCTCTTCAGTTGCAAACTCCACTCCATACATATGTATGGGGAGGTACTAGCTCCAACTCGGTTTTACAGTGAAAACTGCAGGAACTTCAAATCGGAACTAGGAAACAGACTGTGAAACCAGAGTAAATGTTTCTCCTGCAATCCGTTCCCTTGTGCTAGATGAACGAACGTCTCTCCACATGCTCAGTTCTGAGAGATAAGTGTGTGTGAAAGCCGTCCTTCACCTAGCTTGTTGGGAACACAAAGTTTCTCTTCAGTTGCAAACTCCACTCCATACATTTATATGGGGAGGTACTAGCTCCAACTCGGTTTTACAGTGAAAACTGCAGGAACTTCAAACCGGCACTAGGAAACAGACTGAGAAACCAGACTTAAAGTTTCTCCTGCAATCCGTTCCCTTGTGCTAGATGAACGAACGTCTCTCCACATGCTCAGTTCTGAGAGATAAGTGTGTGTGAAAGCCGTCCTTCACCTAGCTTGTTGGGAACACAAACTTTCTCTTCAGTTTCAAACTCCACTCCATACATTTATATGGGGAGGTACTAGATCCTACTCGGTTTTACAGTGAAAACTGCAGGAAATTCAAACCGGCACTAGGAAACAGACTGAGAAACCAGACTAAAAGTTTCTCCTGCAACACGTTCCCTTTGTGCTAGATGAACGAAAGTCTCTCCACATGCTCAGGTCTGAGAGATAAGTGTGTGTGAAAGCCGTCCTTCACCTAGCTTGTTGGGAACACAAATTTTCTCTTCAGTTGCCAACTCCACTCCATACCTATATATGGGGAGGTACTAGCTCCAACTCGGTTTTACAGTGAAAACTGCAGGAACTTCAAACCGGCACTAGGAAACAGACTGAGAAACCAGACTTAAAGTTTCTCCTGCAACCCGTTCCCTTTGTGCTAGATGAACGAACGTCTCTCCACATGCTCAGTTCTGAGAGATAAGTGTGTGTGAAAGCCGTCCTTCACCTAGCTTGTTGGGAAAACAAAGTTTCTCTTCAGTTGCAAACTCCACTCCATACATATATAAGGGGAGGTACAAGCTCCAACTCTGTTTTACAGTGAAAACTGCAGGAACTTCAAACCGGCACTAGGAAACAGACTGAGAAACCAGAGTAAAAGTTTCTCCTGCAACCCGTTCCCTTTGTGCTAGATGAACGAACGTCTCTCCACATGCTCAGTTCTGTGAGATAAGTGTGTGTGTAAGCCGTCCTTCACCTAGCTTGTAGGGAACACAAAGTTTCTCTTCTTTTCCAAACTCCACTCCATACATATATATGGGGAGGTACTAGCTCCAACTCGGTTTTACAGTGAAAACTGCAGGAACTTCAAACCGGCACTAGGAAACAGACTGAGAAACCAGAGTAAATGTTTCTCCTGCAACCCGTTCCCTTTGTGCTAGATGAAAGAACGTCTCTCCACATGCTCAGTTCTGAGAGATACGTGTGTGTGAAAGCCGTCCTTCACCCAGCTTGTTGGGAACACAAAGATTCTCTTCAGTTGCAAACTCCACTCCATACGTATATATGGGGAGGTACTAGCTCCAACTCGGTTTTACAGTGAAAAATGGAGGAACTTCAAACCGGCACTAGGAAACAGACTGAGAAACCAGAGTAAAAGTTTCTCCTGCAACCCGTTCCCTTTGTGATAGATGAACGAACGTCTCTCCACATGCTCAGTTCTGAGAGATAAGTGTGTGTGAAAGCCGTCCTTCACCTAGCTTGTAGGGAACACAAAGTTTCTCTTCTGTTCCAACTCCACTCCATACATATATATGGGGAGGTACTAGCTCCAACTCGGTTTTACAGTGAAAACTGCAGGAACTTCAAACCGGCACTAGGAAACAGACTGAGAAACCAGAGTACAAGTTTCACCTGCAACCCGTTCCCTTTGTGCTAGATGAACGAACGTCTCTCCACATGCTCAGTTCTGAGAGATAAGTGTGTGTGAAAACCGTCCTTCACCTAGCTTGTTGGGAACACAAAGATTCTCTTCAGTTGCCAACTCCACTCCATACATATATATGGGGAGGTACTAGCTCCAACTCGGGTTTACAGTGAAATCTGCAGGAATTTCAAACCGGCACTAGGAAACAGACTGAGAAACCAGAGTAAAAGTTTTCCCTGCAACACGTTCCATTTGTGCTAGATGAACGAACGTCTCTCCACAAGCTCAGTTCTGAGAGATAAGTGTGTGTGAAAGCCGTCCTTCACCTAGATTGTTGGGAACACAAAGTTTCTCTTCAGTTGCAAACTCCACTCCATACATATATATGGGGAGGTACTAGCTCCAACTCGGTTTTACAGTGAAAAATGCAGGAACTTCAAACCGGCACTAGGAAACAGACTGGGAATCCAGAGTAATAGTTTCTCCTGCAACACGTTCCCTTTGTGCTAGATGAACGAACGTCTCTCCACATGCTCAGTTCTGAGAGATATGTGTGTGTGAAAGCCGTCCTTCACATAGCTTGTTGGGAAAACAAAGTTTCTCTTCAGTTGCAAACTCCACTCCATACATATGTATGGGGAGGTACTAGCTCCAACTCGGTTTTACAGTGAAAACTGCAGGAACTTCAAATCGGAACTAGGAAACAGACTGTGAAACCAGAGTAAAAGTTTCTCCTGCAGTCCGTTCCCTTTGACCTAGATGAACGAACGTCTCTCCACATGCTCAGTTCTGAGGGATAAGTGTGTGTGAAAGCCGTCCTTCACCTAGCTTGTTGGGAACACAAAGTTTCTCTTCAGTTTCAAACTCCACTCCATACATATATATGGGGAGGTACTAGCTCCAACCCGAATTTACAGTGAAAACTGCAGGAACTTCAAACCGGCACTAGGAAACAGACTGAGAAACCAGAGTAAATGTTTCTCCTGCAACCCGTTCCCTTTGTGCTAGATGAACGAACGTCTCTCCACATGCTCAGTTCTCAGAGATAAGTGTGTGTAAAAGCCGTCCTTCACTTAGCTTGTTGGGAACACAAAGTTTCTCTCCAGTTGCAAACTCCACTCCATACATATATATGGGGAGGTACTAGCACCAACTCTGTTTTACAGTGAAAACTGTAGGAACTTCAAACCGGCACTAGGAAACAGACTGAGAAATCAGGGAAAAGTTTCCCGTGCAAACCGTTCCCTTTGTGCTAGATGAAAGAACGTCTCTCCACATGCTCAGTTCTGAGAGATAAGCGTGTGTGAAAGCCGTCCTTCACCCAGCTTGTTGGGAACACAAAGTTTCTCTTCAGTTGCAAACTCAACTCCATACATATATATGGGGAGGTACTAGCTCCAACTCGGTTTTACAGTGAAAACTGCAGAAACATCAAACCGGCACTAGGAAACAGACTGAGAAACCAGAGTAAAAGTTTCACCTGCAACCCGTTCCCTTTTTGCTAGATGGACGAAAGTCTCTCCACATGCTCAGTTCTGAGGGATAAGTGTGTGTGAAAGCCGTCCTTCACCTAGCTTGTTGGGAACACAAAGTTTCTCTTCAGTTGCTAACTCCACTCCATACATATATATGGGGAGGTACTAGCTCCAACTCGGTTTTACAGTGAAAACTGCAGGAACTTCAAACCGGCACTAGGAAACAGACTGAGAAACCAGAGTAAAAGTTTCTCCTGCAACCCGTTCCCTTTGTGCTAGATGAACGAAAGTCTCTCCACATGTTCAGTTCTGAGAGATGAGTGTGTGTGAAAGCCGTCCTTCACCTAGCTTGTTGGGAACACAAAGTTTCTCTTCAGTTGCAAACTCCACTCCATACATATATATGGGGAGGTACTAGATCCAAATCGGTTTTACAGTGAAAACTGCAGGAACTTCAAACCGGCACTAGGAAAAATACTGAGAAACCAGAGCCAAAGTTTCTCCTGCAACCAGTTCCCTTTGTGCTAGATGAACGAAAGTCTCTCCACATGCTCAGTTCTGAGAGATAAGTGTGTGTGAAAGCCGTCCTTCATCTTGCTTGTTGGGAACACAAAGTTTCTCTTCAGTTGCAAACTCCACTCCATACATATATATGGGGAGGTACTAGCTCCAACTCGGTTTTACAGTGAAAACTGCAGGAACTTCAAACCGGCACTAGGAAACAGACTGAGAAACCAGAGTAAAAGTTTCTCCTGCAACCCGTTCCCTTTGTGCTAGATGAACGAACGTCTCTCCACATGCTCAGTTCTGAGAGATAAGTGTGTGTGAAAGCCGTCCTTCACCTAGCTTGTTGGGAACACAAAGTTTCTCTTCAGTAGCAAACTCCACTCCATACATATATATGGGGAGGTACTAGCTCCAACTCGGTTTTACAGTGAAAACTGCAGGAACTTCAAACCGGCACTAGGATAAAGACTGAGAAACCAGAGCCAAAGTTTCTCCTGCAAACAGTTCCTTTTGTGCTAGATGAACGAAAGTCTCTCCACATGCTCAGATCTGAGAGATAAGTGTGTGTGAAAGCCGTCCTTCACCTAGCTTGTTGGGAACACAAAGTTTCTCTTCAGTTGCAAACTCCACTCCATACATATATATGGGGAGGTACTAGCTCCAACTCGGTTTTACAGAGAAAACTGCAGGAACTTCAAACCGGCACTAGGAAACAGACTGAGAAACCAGAGTAAAAGTTTCTCCTGCAACCCGTTCCCTTTGTGCTAGATGAACGAACGTCTCTCCACATGCTCAGTTCTGAGAGATAAGTGTGTGTGAAAGCCGTCCTTCACCTAGCTTGTTGGGAACACAAAGTTTCTCTTCAGTTGCAAACTCCACTCCATACATATATATGGGGAGGTACTAGCTCCAACCCGGTTTTACAATGAAAACTGCAGGAACTTCAAACCGGCACTAGGAAACAGACTGAGAAACCAGAGTAAATGTTTCACCTGCAACCCGTTCCCTTTGTGCTAGATGAACGAACGTCTCTCCACATGCTCAGTTCTGAGAGATACGTGTGTGTGAAAGCCGTCCTTCACCCAGCTTGTTGGGAACACAAAGATTCTCTTCAGTTGCAAACTCCACTCCATACGTATATATGGGGAGGTACTAGCACCAACTCGGTTTTACAGTGAAAACTGCAGGAACTTCAAACCGGCACTAGGAAACAGACGGAGAAACCAGAGTAAAGTTTCTCCTGAAATCCGTTCCCTTTGTGCTAGATGAACGAACGTCTCTCCACATTCTCAGTTCTGAGAGATATGTGTGTGTGAAAGCCGTACTTAACCTAGCTAGTTGGGAACACAAAGTTTCTCTTCAGTTGCACACTACACTTCATAAATATATATGGGGAGGTACTAGCCCCAACTCGTTTTTAAAGTGAAAACTGCAGGAACTTCAAACCGGCACTAGGAAACAGACTGAGAAACCAGAGTAAAAGTTTCTCCTTCAACCCGTTCCCTTTGTGCTAGATGAACGAAGGTCTCTCCACATGCTCAGTTCTCAGAGATAAGTGTGTCTGAAAGCCGTCCTTCACCTAGATTGTTGGGAACACAAAGTTTCTCTTCAGTTGCAAACTCCACTCCATACCTATATATGGGGATGTACTAGATCCAACTCGGTTTTACAGTGAAAACTGCAGGAACTTCAAACTGCCACTAGGAATCAAACTGAGAAACCAGAGTAAAAGTTTCTCCTGCAACCCGTTCCCTTTGTGCTAGATGAACGAACGTCTCTCCACATGCTCAGTTCTGAGAGATAAGTGTGTGTGAAAGCCGTCCTTCACCTAGCTTGTTCGGAACACAAAGTTTCTCTTCAGTTGCAAACTCAACTCCATACATATATATGGGGAGGTACTAGCTCCAACTCGGTTTTACAGTGAAAACTGCAGGAACTTCAAACCGGCACTAGGAAACTGACTGAGAAAACAGAGTAAAAGTTTCCCCTGCAACCCGTTCCTTTGTGCTAGATGAACGTACGTCTCTCCACATGCTCAGTTCTGAGAGATAAGTGTGTGTGAAAGCCGTCCTTCACCTAGCCTGTTGGGAACAGAAAATTTCTCTTCAGTTGCAAACTCCACTCCATACATATATATGGGGAGGTACTAGCTCCAACTCGGTTTTACAGTGAAAACTGCAGGAACTTCAAACCGGCACTAGGAAACAGACTGAGAAACCAGAGTAAAAGTTTCTCCTGCAACCCGTTCCCTTTGTGCTAGATGAACGAACGTCTCTCCACATGCTCAGTTCTGAGAGATAAGTGTGTGTGAAAGCCGTCCTTCACCTAGCTTGTTGGGAATACAAACTTTCTCTTCAGTTTCAAACGCCACTCCATACATTTATATGGGGAGGTACTAGATCCTACTCGGTTTTACAGTGAAAACTGCAGGAACTTCAAACCGGCACTAGGAAACAGACTGAGAAACCAGACTAAAAGTTTCTCCTGCAACCCGTTCCCTTTGTGCTAGATGAACGAAAGTCTCTCCACATGCTCAGTTCTGAGAGATAAGTGTGTGTGAAAGCCGTCCTTCACCTAGCTTGTTGGGAACACAAATTTTCTCTTCAGTTGCCAACTCCACTCCATACCTATATATGGGGAGGTACTAGCTCCAACTCGGTTTTACAGTGAAAACTGCAGGAACTTCAAACCGGCACTAGGAAACAGACTGAGAAACCAGACTTAAAGTTTCTCCTGCAACCCGTTCCCTTTGTGCTAGATGAACGAACGTCTCTCCACATGCTCAGTTCTGAGAGATAAGTGTGTGTGAAAGCCGTCCTTCAACTAGCTTGTTGGGAACACAAAGTTTCTCTTAAGCTGCATACTACACTTCATATATATATATGGGGAGGTACTAGCTCCAACTCGTTTTTAAAGTGAAAACTGCAGGAACTTCAAACCGGCACTAGGAAACAGACTGAGAAACCAGAGAAAAAGTTTCTCCTTCAACCCGTTCCATTTGTGCTAGATGAACGAAGGTCTCTCCACATGCTCAGTTCTGAGAGATAAGTGTGTGTGAAAGCCGTCCTTCACCTAGCTTGTTGGGAACACAAAGTTTCTCTTCAGTTGCAAACTCCACTCCATACCTATATATGGGGATGTACTAGATCCAACTCGGTTTTACAGTGAAAACTGCAGGAACTTCAAACTGGCACTAGGAATCAAACTGAGAAACCAGAGTAAAAGTTTCTGCTGCAACCCGTTCCCTTTGTGCTAGATGAACGAACGTCTCTCCACATGCTCAGTTGTGAGAGATAAGTGTGTGTGAAAGCCGTCCTTCACCTAGCTTGTTCGGAACACAAAGTTTCTCTTCAGTTGCAAACTCAACTCCATACATATATATGGGGAGGTACTAGCTCCAACTCGGTTTTACAGTGAAAACTGCAGGAACTTCAAACCGGCACTAGGAAACAGACTGAGAAAACAGAGTAAAAGTTTCCCCTGCAACCCGTTCCTTTGTGCTAGATGAACGTACGTCTCTCCACATGCTCAGTTCTGAGAGATAAGTGTGTGTGAAACCCGTCCTTCACCTAGCCTGTTGGGAACACAAAATTTCTCTTCAGTTGCAAACTCCACTCCATACATATATATGGGGAGGTACTAGCTCCAACTCGGTTTTACAGTGAAAACTGCAGGAACTTCAACCCGGCACTAGGAAAGAGACTGAGAATCCAGAGTAAAAGTTTCTGCTGCAACCCGTTCCCTTTGTGCTAGATGAACGAACGTCTCTCCACATGCTCAGTTCTGAGAGATAAGTGTGTGTGAAAGCCGTCCTTCACCTAGCTTGTTGGGAACACAAAGTTTCTCTTCAGTTTCAAACTCCAGTCCATACATTTATATGGGGAGGTACTAGATCCTACTCGGTTTTACAGTGAAAACTGCAGGAACTTCAAACCGGCTCTAGGAAACAGACTGAGAAACCAGAGTAAAAGTTTCTCCTGCAACCCGTTCCCTTTGTGCTAGATGAACGAACGTCTCTCCACATGCTCAGTTCTGAGAGATAAGTGTGTGTGAAAGCCGTCCTTCACCTAGCTTGTTGGGAACACAAAGTTTCTCTTCAGTTGCCAACTCCACTCCATACCTATATATGGGGAGGTACTAGCTCCAACTCGGTTTTACAGTGAAAACTGCAGGAACTTCAAACCGGCACTAGGAAACAGACTGAGAAACCAGACTTAAAGTTTCTCCTGCAACCCGTTCCCTTTGTGCTAGATGAACGAACGTCTCTCCACATGCTCAGTTCTGAGAGATAAGTGTGTGTGAAAGCCGTCCTTCACCTAGCTTGTTGGGAACACAAAGTTTCTCTTCAGTTGCAAACTCCACTCCATACATATATATGGGGAGGTACTAGCTCCAACCCGGTTTTACAATGAAAACTGCAGGAACTTCAAACCGGCACTAGGAAACAGACTGAGAAACCAGAGTAAATGTTTCTCCTGCAACCCGTTCCCTTTGTGCTAGATGAACGAACGTCTCTCCACATGCTCAGTTCTGAGAGATAAGTGTGTGTGAAAGCCGTCCTTCACCTAGCCTGTTGGGAACACAAAATTTCTCTTCAGTTGCAAACTCCACTCCTTACATATATATGGGGAGGTACTAGCTCCAACTCGGTTTTACAGTGAAAACTGCAGGAACTTCAAACCGGCACTAGGAAACAGACTGAGAAACCAGAGTAAAAGTTTCTCCTGCAACCCGTTCCCTTTGTGCTAGATGAACGAACGTCTCTCCACATGCTCAGTTCTGAGAGATAAGTGTGTGTGAAAGCCGTCCTTCACCCAGCTTGTTGGGAACACAAAGATTCTCTTCAGTTGCAAACTCCACTCCATACGTATATATGGGGAGGTACTAGCACCAACTCGGTTTTACAGTGAAAACTGCAGGAACTTCAAACCGGCACTAGGAAACAGACGGAGAAACCAGAGTAAAGTTTGTCCTGAAATCAGTTCCCTTTGTGCTAGATGAACGAACGTCTCTCCACATCCTCAGTTCTGAGAGATAAGTGTGTGTGAAAGCCGTACTTCACCTAGCTAGTTGGGAACACAAAGTTTCTCTTCAGTTGCATACTACACTTCATACATATATATGGGGAGGTACTAGCTCCAACTCGTTTTTAAAGTGAAAACTGCAGGAACTTCAAACCAGCACTAGGAAACAGACAGAGAAACCAGAGTAAAAGTTTCTCCTTCAACCCGTTCCCTTTGTGCTAGATGAACGAAGGTCTCTCCACATGCTCAGTTCTCAGAGATAAGTGTGTCTGAAAGCCGTCCTTCACCTAGCTTTTTGGGAACACAAAGATTCTCTTCAGTTGCAAACTCCACTCCATACATATATATGGGGAGGTACTAGCACCAACTCGGTTTTACAGTGAAAACTGCAGGAACTTCAAACCGGCACTAGGAAACAGACGGAGAAACCAGAGTAAAGTTTCTCCTGAAATCCGTTCCCTTTGTGCTAGATGAACGAACGTCTCTCCACATTCTCAGTTCTGAGAGATAAGTGTGTGTGAAAGCCGTACTTAACCTAGCTAGTTGGGAACACAAAGTTTCTCTTCAGTTGCATACTACACTTCATACATATATATGAGGAGGTACTAGCCCCAACTCGTTTTTAAAGTGAAAACTGCAGGAACTTCAAACCGGCACTAGGAAACAGACTGAGAAACCAGAGTAAAAGTTTCTCCTTCAACCCGTTCCCTTTGTGCTAGATGAACGAAGGTCTCTCCACATGCTCAGTTCTCAGAGATAAGTGTGTCTGAAAGCCGTCCTTCACCTAGCTTGTTGGGAACACAAAGTTTCTCTTCAGTTGCAAACTCCACTCCATACCTATATATGGGGATGTACTAGATCCAACTCGGTTTTACAGTGAAAACTGCAGGAACTTCAAACTGGCACTAGGAATCAAACTGAGAAACCAGAGTAAAAGTTTCTCCTGCAACCCGTTCCCTTTGTGCTAGATGAACGAACGTCTCTCCACATGCTCAGTTCTGAGAGATAAGTGTGTGTGAAAGCCGTCCTTCACCTAGCTTGTTCGGAACACAAAGTTTCTCTTCAGTTGCAAACTCAACTCCATACATATATATGGGGAGGTACTAGCTCCAACTCGGTTTTACAGTGAAAACTGCAGGAACTTCAAACCGGCACTAGGAAACTGACTGAGAAAACAGAGTAAAAGTTTCCCCTGCAACCCGTTCCTTTGTGCTAGATGAACATACGTCTCTCCACATGCTCAGTTCTGAGAGATAAGTCTGTGTGAAAGCCGTCCTTCACCTAGCCTGTTGGGAACAGAAAATTTCTCTTCAGTTGCAAACTCCACTCCATACATATATATGGGGAGGTACTAGCTCCAACTCGGTTTTACAGTGAAAACTGCAGGAACTTCAAACCGGCACTAGGAAACAGACTGAGAAACCAGAGTAAAAGTTTCTCCTGCAACCCGTTCCCTTTGTGCTAGATGAACGAACGTCTCTCCACATGCTCAGTTCTGAGAGATAAGTGTGTGTGAAAGCCGTCCTTCACCTAGCTTGTTGGGAATACAAACTTTCTCTTCAGTTTCAAACGCCACTCCATACATTTATATGGGGTGGTACTAGATCCTACTCGGTTTTACAGTGAAAACTGCAGGAACTTCAAACCGGCACTAGGAAAAAGACTGAGAAACCAGACTAAAAGTTTCTCCTGCAACCCGTTCCCTTTGTGCTAGATGAACGAAAGTCTCTCCACATGCTCAGTTCTGAGAGATAAGTGTGTGTGAAAGCCGTCCTTCACCTAGCTTGTTGGGAACACAAATTTTCTCTTCAGTTGCCAACTCCACTCCATACCTATATATGGGGAGGTACTAGCTCCAACTCGGTTTTACAGTGAAAACTGCAGGAACTTCAAACCGGCACTAGGAAACAGACTGAGAAACCAGACTTAAAGTTTCTCCTGCAACCCGTTCCCTTTGTGCTAGATGAACGAACGTCTCTCCACATGCTCAGTTCTGAGAGATAAGTGTGTGTGAAAGCCGTCCTTCACCTAGCTTGTTGGGAACACAAAGTTTCTCTTAAGCTGCATACTACACTTCATATATATATATGGGGAGGTACTCACTCCAACTCATTTTTAAAGTGAAAACTGCAGGAACTTCAAACCGGCACTAGGAAACACACTGAGAAACCAGAGAAAAAGTTTCTCCTTCAACCCGTTCCATTTGTGCTAGATGAACGAAGGTCTCTCCACATGCTCAGTTCTCAGAGATAAGTGTGTGTGAAAGCCGTCCTTCACCTAGCTTGTTGGGAACACAAAGTTTCTCTTCAGTTGCAAACTCCACTCCATACCTATATATGGGGATGTACTAGATCCAACTCGGTTTTACAGTGAAAACTGCAGGAACTTCAAACTGGCACTAGGAATCAAACTGAGAAACCAGAGTAAAAGTTTCTCCTGCAACCCGTTCCCTTTGTGCTAGATGAACGAACGTCTCTCCACATGCTCAGTTCTGAGAGATAAGGGTGTGTGAAAGCCGTCCTTCACCTAGCTTGTTCGGAACACAAAGTTTCTCTTCAGTTGCAAACTCAACTCCATACATATATATGGGGAGGTACTAGATCCAACTCGGTTTTACAGTGAAAACTGCAGGAACTTCAAACCGGCACTAGGAAACAGACTGAGAAAACAGAGTAAAAGTTTCCCCTGCAACCCGTTCCTTTGTGCTAGATGAACGTACGTCTCTCCACATGCTCAGTTCTGAGAGATAAGTGTGTGTGAAAGCCGTCCTTCACCTAGCCTGTTGGGAACACAAAATTTCTCTTCAGTTGCAAACTCCACTCCATACATATATATGGGTAGGTACTAGCTCCAACTCGGTTTTACAGTGAAAACTGCAGGAACTTCAACCCGGCACTAGGAAACAGACTGAGAATCCAGAGTAAAAGATTCTGCTGCAACCCGTTCCCTTTGTGCTAGATGAACGAACGTCTCTCCACATGCTCAGTTCTGAGAAATAAGTGTGTGTGAAAGCCGTCCTTCACCTAGCTTGTTGGGAACACAAAGTTTCTCTTCAGTTTCAAACTCCAGTCCATACATTTATATGGGGAGGTACTAGATCCTACTCGGTTTTACAGTGAAAACTGCAGGAACTTCAAACCGGCTCTAGGAAACAGACTGAGAAACCAGAGTAAAAGTTTCTCCTGCAACCCGTTCCCTTTGTGCTAGATGAACGAACGTCTCTCCACATGCTCAGTTCTGAGAGATAAGTGTGTGTGAAAGCCGTCCTTCACCTAGCTTGTTGGGAACACAAATTTTCTCTTCAGTTGCCAACTCCACTCCATACCTATATATGGGGAGGTACTAGCTCCAACTCGGTTTTACAGTGAAAACTGCAGGAACTTCAAACCGGCACTAGGAAACAGACTGAGAAACCAGACTTAAAGTTTCTCCTGCAACCCGTTCCCTTTGTGCTAGATGAACGAACGTCTCTCCACATGCTCAGTTCTGAGAGATAAGTGTGTGTGAAAGCCGTCCTTCATCTAGCTAGTTGGGAACACAAAGTTTCTCTTAAGCTGCATACTACACTTCATATATATATATGGGGAGGTACTAGCTCCAACTCGTTTTTAAAGTGAAAACTGCAGGAACTTCAAACCGGCACTAGGAAACAGACTGAGAAAGCAGAGAAAAAGTGTCTCCTGCAACCCGTTCCCTTGGTGATAGATGAACGAAAGTCTCTCCACTTGCTCATTTCTGAGAGATAAGTGTGTGTGAAAGCCGTCCTTCACCTAGCTTGTTGGGAACACAAAGTTTCTTTTCAGTTGCAAACTCCATTCCATGCATATATATGGGGAGGTACTAGTTCCAACTCTGTTTTACAGTGAAAACTGCAGGAACTTCAAAACGGCACTAGGAAACAGACTGAGAAAGCAGAGAAAAAGTGTCTCCTGCAACCCGTTCCCTTGGTGCTAGATGAAAGAACGTCTCTCCCCTTGCTCAGTTCTGAGAGATAAGTGTGTGTGAAAGCCGTCCTTCACCTAGCCTGTTGGGAACACAAAATTTCTCTTCAGTTGCAAACTCCACTCCATACATATATATGGGGAGGTACTAGCTCCAACTCGGTTTTACAGTGAAAACTGCAGGAACTTCAACCCGGCACTAGGAAACAGACTGAGAATCCAGAGTAAAAGATTCTGCTGCAACCCGTTCCCTTTGTGCTAGATGAACGAACGTCTCTCCACATGCTCAGTTCTGAGAGATAAGTGTGTGTGAAAGCCGTCCTTCACCTAGCTTGTTGGGAACACAAAGTTTCTCTTCAGTTTCAAACTCCAGTCCATACATTTATATGGGGAGGTACTAGATCCTACTCGGTTTTACAGTGAAAACTGCAGGAACTTCAAACCGGCTCTAGGAAACAGACTGAGAAACCAGAGTAAAAGTGTCCCCTGCAACCCGTTCCCTTGGTGCTAGATGAACGAACGTCTCTCCACATGCTCAGTTCTGAGAGATAAGTGTGTGTGAAAGCCGACCTTCAACTAGCTTGCAGGGAACACAAAGTTTCTTTTCAGTTGCAAACTCCATTCCATACATATATATGGGGAGGTACTAGCTCCAACTCGCTTTTACAGTGTAAACTGCAGGAACTTCAAACCGGCACTAGGAAACAGACTGAGAAAGCAGAGAAAAAGTGTCTCCTGCAACCCGTTCCCTTGGTGCTAGATGAACGAACGTCTCTCTACTTACTCAGTTCTGAGAGATAAGTGTGTGTGAAAGCCGTCCTTCACCTAGCTTGTTGGGAACACAAAGTTTCTTTTCAGTTGCAAACTCCATTCCATACATATATATGGGGAGGTACTTGCTCCAACTCGGTTTTACAGTGTAAACTGCAGGAACTTCAAACCGGCACTAGGAAACAGACTGAGAAAGCAGAGGAAAAGTGTCTCCTGCAACCCGTTCCCTTGGTGCTAGATGAACGAACGTCTCTCCACTTGCTCCTTTCTGAGAGATAAGTGTGTGTGAAAGCCGTCCTTCATCTAGCTTGTTGGGAATACAAAGTTTCTTTTCAGTTGCAAACTCGATTCCATACATATATATGTGGAGGTACTAGCTCCAACTCGGTTTTACAGTGAGAACTGCAGGAATTTCAAACCGGCACTAGGAAACAGACTGAGAAAGCAGAGAATAAGTGTCTCCTGCAACCCGTTCCCTTGGTGCTAGATGAACGAACGTCTCTCCACTTGCTCAATTCTGAGAGACAAGTGTGTGTGAAAGCCGTCCTTCACCTAGCTTGTTTGGAATACAAAGTTTCTTTTCAGATGCAAACTCGATTCCATACATATATATGGGGAGGTACTAGCTCCAACTCGGTTTTACAGTGAAAACTGCAGGAACTTCAAACCGGCACTAGGAAACAGACTGAGAATGCAGAGAAAAAGTGTCTCCTGCAACCCGTTCCGTTGGTGCTAGATGAACGAACGTCTCTCCACTTGCTCAGTTCTGAGAGATAAGTGTGTGTGAAAGCCTTCCTTAACCTAGCTTATTGGGAACACAAAGTTTCTTTTCAGTTGCAAACTCCATTCCATACATATATATGGGGAGGTACAAGCTCCAACTCGGTTTTACAGTGAAAACTGCAGGAACTTCAAACCGGCACTAGGAAACAGACTGAGAAAGCAGAGAAAAATTGTCTCCTGCAAACCGTTCCTTTGGTGCTAGATGAACGAACGTCTCTCCACTTGCTCAGTTCTGAGAGATAAGTGTGTGTGAAAGCCGTCCTTCACCTAGCTTGTTGGGAACACAAAGTTTCTTTTCAGTTGCAATCTCCATTCCATGCATATATAGGGGAGGTTCTAGCTCCAACTCGGTTTTACAGTGAAAACTGCTGGAACTTCAAACCGGCACTAGGAAACAGACTGAGCAAGTAGAGAAAAAGTGTCTCCTGCAACCCGTTCCCTTGGTGCTAGATGAACGAACGTCTCTCCACTTGCTCAGTTCTGAGAGATAAGTGTGTGTGAAAGCCGTCCTTCACCTAGCTTGTTGGGAATACAAAGTATCTTTTCAGTTGCAAACTCGATTCCATACATATATATGGGGAGGTACTAGCTCCAAGTCGGTTTTACAGTGAAAACTGCAGGAACTTCAAACCGGCACTAGGAAACAGACTGAGAAACCAGACTTAAAGTTTCTCCTGCAATCCGTTCCCTTTGTGCTAGATGAACGAACGTCTCTCCACATGCTCAGTTTTGAGAGATAAGTGTGTGTGAAAGCCGTCCTTCACCTAGCCTGTTGGGAACACAAAATTTCTCTTCAGTTGCAAACTCCACTCCTTACATATATATGGGGAGGTACTAGCTCCAACTCGGTTTTACAGTGAAAACTGCAGGAACTTCAAACCGGCACTAGGAAACAGACTGAGAAACCAGAGTAAAAGTTTCTCCTGCAACACGTTCCCTTTGTCCTAGATGAAAGAACGTCTCTCCACATGCTCAGTTCTGAGAGATAAGTGTGTGTGAAAGCCGTCCTTCACCTAGCTTGTTGGGAACACAAATTTTCTCTTCAGTTGCCAACTCCACTCCATAACTATATATGGGGAGGTACAAGCTCCAACTCTGTTTTACAGTGAAAACTGCAGGAACTTCAAACCGGCACTAGGAAACAGACTGAGAAACCAGAGTAAAAGTTTCTCCTTCAACCCGTTCCCTTTGTGCTAGATGAACGAAGGTCTCTCCACATGCTCAGTTCTCAGAGATAAGTGTGTCTGAAAGCCGTCCTTCACCTAGCTTGTTGGGAACACAAAGTTTCTCTTCAGTTGCAAACTCCACTCCATACCTATATATTGGGATGTACTAGATCCAACTCGGTTTTACAGTGAAAACTGCAGGAACTTCAAACTGGCACTAGGAATCAAACTGAGAAACCAGAGTAAAAGTTTCTCCTGCAACCCGTTCCCTTTGTGCTAGATGAACGAACGTCTCTCCACATGCTCAGTTCTGAGAGATAAGTGTGTGTGAAAGCCGTCCTTCACCTAGCTTGTTCGGAACACAAAGTTTCTCTTCAGTTGCAAACTCAACTCCATACATATATATGGGGAGGTACTAGCTCCAACTCGGTTTTACAGTGAAAACTGCAGGAACTTCAAACCGGCACTAGGAAACTGACTGAGAAAACAGAGTAAAAGTTTCCCCTGCAACCCGTTCCTTTGTGCTAGATGAACATACGTCTCTCCACATGCTCAGTTCTGAGAGATAAGTCTGTGTGAAAGCCGTCCTTCACCTAGCCTGTTGGGAACAGAAAATTTCTCTTCAGTTGCAAACTCCACTCCATACATATATATGGGGAGGTACTAGCTCCAACTCGGTTTTACAGTGAAAACTGCAGGAACTTCAAACCGGCACTAGGAAACAGACTGAGAAACCAGAGTAAAAGTTTCTCCTGCAACACGTTCCCTTTGTGCTAGATGAACGAACGTCTCTCCACATGCTCAGTTCTGAGAGATAAGTGTGTGTGAAAGCCGTCCTTCACCTAGCTTGTTGGGAATACAAACTTTCTCTTCAGTTTCAAACGCCACTCCATACATTTATATGGGGTGGTACTAGATCCTACTCGGTTTTACAGTGAAAACTGCAGGAACTTCAAACCGGCACTAGGAAAAAGACTGAGAAACCAGACTAAAAGTTTCTCCTGCAACCCGTTCCCTTTGTGCTAGATGAACGAAAGTCTCTCCACATGCTCAGTTCTGAGAGATAAGTGTGTGTGAAAGCCGTCCTTCACCTAGCTTGTTGGGAACACAAATTTTCTCTTCAGTTGCCAACTCCACTCCATACATATATATGGGGAGGTACTAGCTCCAACTCGGTTTTACAGTGAAAACTGCAGGAACTTCAAACCGGCACTAGGAAACAGACTGAGAAACCAGACTTAAAGTTTCTCCTGCAACCCGTTCCCTTTGTGCTAGATGAACGAACGTCTCTCCACATGCTCAGTTCTGAGAGATAAGTGTGTGTGAAAGCCGTCCTTCACCTAGCTTGTTGGGAACACAAAGTTTCTCTTAAGCTGCATACTACACTTCATATATATATATGGGGAGGTACTCGCTCCAACTCGTTTTTAAAGTGAAAACTGCAGGAACTTCAAACCGGCACTAGGAAACACACTGAGAAACCAGAGAAAAAGTTTCTCCTTCAACCCGTTCCATTTGTGCTAGATGAACGAAGGTCTCTCCACATGCTCAGTTCTCAGAGATAAGTGTGTGTGAAAGCCGTCCTTCACCTAGCTTGTTGGGAACACAAAGTTTCTCTTCAGTTGCAAACTCCACTCCATACCTATATATGGGGATGTACTAGCTCCAACTCGGTTTTACAGTGAAAACTGCAGGAACTTCAACCCGGCACTAGGAAACAGACTGAGAATCCAGAGTAAAAGTTTCTGCTGCAACCCGTTCCCTTTGTGCTAGATGAACGAACGTCTCTCCACATGCTCAGTTCTGAGAGATAAGTGTGTGTGAAAGCCGTCCTTCACCTAGCTTGTTGGGAACACAAAGTTTCTCTTCAGTTTCAAACTCCAGTCCATACATTTATATGGGGAGGTACTAGATCCTACTCGGTTTTACAGTGAAAACTGCAGGAACTTCAAACCGGCTCTAGGAAACAGACTGAGAAACCAGAGTAAAAGTTTCTCCTGCAAACTGTTCCCTTTGTGCTAGATGAACGAACGTCTCTCCACATGCTCAGTTCTGAGAGATAAGTGTGTGTGAAAGCCGTCCTTCACCTAGCTTGTTGGGAACACAAATTTTCTCTTCAGTTGCCAACTCCACTCCATACCTATATATGGGGAGGTACTAGCTCCAACTCGGTTTTACAGTGAAAACTGCAGGAACTTCAAACCGGCACTAGGAAACAGACTGAGAAACCAGACTTAAAGTTTCTCCTGCAACCCGTTCCCTTTGTGCTAGATGAACGAACGTCTCTCCACATGCTCAGTTCTGAGAGATAAGTGTGTGTGAAAGCCGTCCTTCACCTAGCTTGTTGGGAACACAAATTTTCTCTTCAGTTGCCAACTCCACTCCATACCTATATATGGGGAGGTACTAGCTCCAACTCGGTTTTACAGTGAAAACTGCAGGAACTTCAAACCGGCACTAGGAAACAGACTGAGAAACCAGACTTAAAGTTTCTCCTGCAACCCGTTCCCTTTGTGCTAGATGAACGAACGTCTCTCCACATGCTCAGTTCTGAGAGATAAGTGTGTGTGAAAGCCGTCCTTCACCTAGCTAGTTGGGAACACAAAGTTTCTCTTAAGCTGCATACTACACTTCATATATATATATGGGGAGGTACTAGCTCCAACTCGTTTTTAAAGTGAAAACTGCAGGAACTTCAAACCGGCACTAGGAAACAGACTGAGAAAGCAGAGAAAAAGTGTCTCCTGCAACCCGTTCCCTTGGTGATAGATGAACGAAAGTCTCTCCACTTGCTCATTTCTGAGAGATAAGTGTGTGTGAAAGCCGTCCTTCACCTAGCTTGTTGGGAACACAAAGTTTCTTTTCAGTTGCAAACTCCATTCCATGCATATATATGGGGAGGTACTAGTTCCAACTCGGTTTTACAGTGAAAACTGCAGGAACTTCAAAAAGGCACTAGGAAACAGGCTGAGAAAGCAGAGAAAAAGTGTCTCCTGCAACCCGTTCCCTTTGTGCTAGATGAACGAAAGTCTCTCCACATGTTCAGTTCTGAGAGATAAGTGTGTGTGAAAGCCGTCCTTCACCTAGCTTGTTGGGAACACAAAGTTTCTCTTCAGTTGCAAACTCCACTCCATACATATATATGGGGAGGTACTAGATCCAAATCGGTTTTACTGTGAAAACTGCAGGAACTTCAAACCGGCACTAGGAAAAAGACTGAGAAACCAGAGCCAAAGTTTCTCCTGCAACAAGTTCCCTTTGTGCTAGATGAACGAAAGTCTCTCCACATGCTCAGTTCTGAGAGATAAGTGTGTGTGAAAGCCGTCCTTCATCTAGCTTGTTGGGAACACAAAGTTTCTCTTCAGTTGCAAACTCCTCTCCATACATATATATGGGGAGGTACTAGCTCCACTCGGTTTTACAGTGAAAACTGCAGGAACTTCAAACCGGCACTAGGAAACAGACTGAGAAACCAGAGTAAAAGTTTCTCCTGCAACCCGTTCCCTTTGTGCTAGATGAACGAACGTCTCTCCACATGCTCAGTTCTGAGAGATAAGTGTGTGTGAAAGCCGTCCTTCACCTAGCTTGTTGGGAACACAAAGTTTCTCTTCAGTAGCAAACTCCACTCCATACATATATATGGGGAGGTACTAGCTCCAACTCGGATTTACAGTGAAAACTGCAGGAACTTCAAACCGGCACTAGGATAAAGACTGAGAAACCAGAGCCAAAGTTTCTCCTGCAAACAGTTCCTTTTGTGCTAGATGAACGAACGTCTCTCCACATGCTCAGTTCTGAGAGATAAGTGTGTGTGAAAGCCGTCCTTCAACTAGCTTGTTGGGAACACAAAGTTTCTCTTCAGTTGCAAACTCCACTCCATACATATATATGGGGAGGTACTAGCTCCAACTCGGTTTTACAGTGAAAACTGCAGGAACTTCAAACCGGCACTAGGAAACAGACTGAGAAACCAGGGAAAAAGTTTCACCTGCAACCCGTTCCCTTTGTGCTAGATGAACGAACGTCTCTCCACATGCTCAGTTCTGAGAGATATGTGTGTGTGAAAGCAGTCCTTCACCTAGCTTGTTGGGAACACAAAGTTTCTCTTCAGTTGCAAACTCCACTCCATACATATATATGGGGAGGTACTAGCTCCAACTCGGTTTTACAGAGAAAACTGCAGGAACTTCAAACCGGCACTAGGAAACAGACTGAGAAACCAGAGTAAAAGTTTCTCCTGCAACCCGTTCCCTTTGTGCTAGATGAACGAACGTCTCTCCACATGCTCAGTTCTGAGAGATAAGTGTGTGTGAAAGCCGTCCTTCACCTAGCTTGTTGGGAACACAAAGTTTCTCTTCAGTTGCAAACTCCACTCCATACATATATATGGGGAGGTACTAGCTCCAACCCGGTTTTACAATGAAAACTGCAGGAACTTCAAACCGGCACTAGGAAACAGACTGAGAAACCAGAGTAAATGTTTCTCCTGCAACCCGTTCCCTTTGTGCTAGATGAACGAACGTCTCTCCACATGCTCAGTTCTGAGAGATAAGTGTGTGTGAAAGCCGTCCTTCACCTAGCCTGTTGGGAACACAAAATTTCTCTTCAGTTGCAAACTCCACTCCTTACATATATATGGGGAGGTACTAGCTCCAACTCGGTTTTACAGTGAAAACTGCAGGAACTTCAAACCGGCACTAGGAAACAGACTGAGAAACCAGAGTAAAAGTTTCTCCTGCAACCCGTTCCCTTTGTGCTAGATGAACGAACGTCTCTCCACATGCTCAGTTCTGAGAGATAAGTGTGTGTGAAAGCCGTCCTTCACCCAGCTTGTTGGGAACACAAAGATTCTCTTCAGTTGCAAACTCCACTCCATACGTATATATGGGGAGGTACTAGCACCAACTCGGTTTTACAGTGAAAACTGCAGGAACTTCAAACCGGCACTAGGAAACAGACGGAGAAACCAGAGTAAAGTTTGTCCTGAAATCAGTTCCCTTTGTGCTAGATGAACGAACGTCTCTCCACATCCTCAGTTCTGAGAGATAAGTGTGTGTGAAAGCCGTACTTCACCTAGCTAGTTGGGAACACAAAGTTTCTCTTCAGTTGCATACTACACTTCATACATATATATGGGGAGGTACTAGCTCCAACTCGTTTTTAAAGTGAAAACTGCAGGAACTTCAAACCGGCACTAGGAAACAGACTGAGAAACCAGAGTAAAAGTTTCCCTTCAAACCGTTCCCTTTGTGCTAGATGAACGAAGGTCTCTCCACATGCTCAGTTCTCAGAGATAAGTGTGTCTGAAAGCCGTCCTTCACCTAGCTTTTTGGGAACACAAAGATTCTCTTCAGTTGCAAACTCCACTCCATACATATATATGGGGAGGTACTAGCACCAACTCGGTTTTACAGTGAAAACTGCAGGAACTTCAAACCGGCACTAGGAAACAGACGGAGAAACCAGAGTAAAGTTTCTCCTGAAATCCGTTCCCTTTGTGCTAGATGAACGAACGTCTCTCCACATTCTCAGTTCTGAGAGATAAGTGTGTGTGAAAGCCGTACTTAACCTAGCTAGTTGGGAACACAAAGTTTCTCTTCAGTTGCATACTACACTTCATACATATATATGGGGAGGTACTAGCCCCAACTCGTTTTTAAAGTGAAAACTGCAGGAACTTCAAACCGGCACTAGGAAACAGACTGAGAAACCAGAGTAAAAGTTTCTCCTTCAACCCGTTCCCTTTGTGCTAGATGAACGAAGGTCTCTCCACATGCTCAGTTCTCAGAGATAAGTGTGTCTGAAAGCCGTCCTTCACCTAGCTTGTTGGGAACACAAAGTTTCTCTTCAGTTGCAAACTCCACTCCATACCTATATATGGGGATGTACTAGATCCAACTCGGTTTTACAGTGAAAACTGCAGGAACTTCAAACTGGCACTAGGAATCAAACTGAGAAACCAGAGTAAAAGTTTCTCCTGCAACCCGTTCCCTTTGTGCTAGATGAACGAACGTCTCTCCACATGCTCAGTTCTGAGAGATAAGTGTGTGTGAAAGCCGTCCTTCACCTAGCTTGTTGGGAATACAAACTTTCTCTTCAGTTTCAAACGCCACTCCATACATTTATATGGGGTGGTACTAGATCCTACTCGGTTTTACAGTGAAAACTGCAGGAACTTCAAACCGGCACTAGGAAAAAGACTGAGAAACCAGACTAAAAGTTTCTCCTGCAACCCGTTCCCTTTGTGCTAGATGAACGAAAGTCTCTCCACATGCTCAGTTCTGAGAGATAAGTGTGTGTGAAAGCCGTCCTTCACCTAGCTTGTTGGGAACACAAATTTTCTCTTCAGTTGCCAACTCCACTCCATACCTATATATGGGGAGGTACTAGCTCCAACTCGGTTTTACAGTGAAAACTGCAGGAACTTCAAACCGGCACTAGGAAACAGACTGAGAAACCAGACTTAAAGTTTCTCCTGCAACCCGTTCCCTTTGTGCTAGATGAACGAACGTCTCTCCACATGCTCAGTTCTGAGAGATAAGTGTGTGTGAAAGCCGTCCTTCACCTAGCTTGTTGGGAACACAAAGTTTCTCTTAAGCTGCATACTACACTTCATATATATATATGGGGAGGTACTCGCTCCAACTCGTTTTTAAAGTGAAAACTGCAGGAACTTCAAACCGGCACTAGGAAACAAACTGAGAAACCAGAGAAAAAGTTTCTCCTTCAACCCGTTCCATTTGTGCTAGATGAACGAAGGTCTCTCCACATGCTCAGTTCTCAGAGATAAGTGTGTGTGAAAGCCGTCCTTCACCTAGCTTGTTGGGAACACAAAGTTTCTCTTCAGTTGCAAACTCCACTCCATACCTATATATGGGGATGTACTAGATCCAACTCGGTTTTACAGTGAAAACTGCAGGAACTTCAAACTGGCACTAGGAATCAAACTGAGAAACCAGAGTAAAAGTTTCTCCTGCAACCCGTTCCCTTTGTGCTAGATGAACGAACGTCTCTCCACATGCTCAGTTCTGAGAGATAAGTGTGTGTGAAAGCCGTCCTTCACCTAGCTTGTTCGGAACACAAAGTTTCTCTTCAGTTGCAAACTCAACTCCATACATATATATGGGGAGGTACTAGCTCCAACTCGGTTTCACAGTGAAAACTGCAGGAACTTCAAACCGGCACTAGGAAACAGACTGAGAAAACAGAGTAAAAGTTTCCCCTGCAACCCGTTCCTTTGTGCTAGATGAACGTACGTCTCTCCACATGCTCAGTTCTGAGAGATAAGTGTGTGTGAAAGCCGTCCTTCACCTAGCCTGTTGGGAACACAAAATTTCTCTTCAGTTGCAAACTCCACTCCATACATATATATGGGTAGGTACTAGCTCCAACTCGGTTTTACAGTGAAAACTGCAGGAACTTCAACCCGGCACTAGGAAACAGACTGAGAATCCAGAGTAAAAGATTCTGCTGCAACCCGTTCCCTTTGTGCTAGATGAACGAACGTCTCTCCACATGCTCAGTTCTGAGAGATAAGTGTGTGTGAAAGCCGTCCTTCACCTAGCTTGTTGGGAACACAAAGTTTCTCTTCAGTTTCAAACTCCAGTCCATACATTTATATGGGGAGGTACTAGATCCTACTCGGTTTTACAGTGAAAACTGCAGGAACTTCAAACCGGCTCTAGGAAACAGACTGAGAAACCAGAGTAAAAGTTTCTCCTGCAACCCGTTCCCTTTGTGCTAGATGAACGAACGTCTCTCCACATGCTCAGTTCTGAGAGATAAGTGTGTGTGAAAGCCGTCCTTCACCTAGCTTGTTGGGAACACAAATTTTCTCTTCAGTTGCCAACTCCACTCCATACCTATATATGGGGAGGTACTAGCTCCAACTCGGTTTTACAGTGAAAACTGCAGGAACTTCAAACCGGCACTAGGAAACAGACTGAGAAACCAGACTTAAAGTTTCTCCTGCAACCCGTTCCCTTTGTGCTAGATGAACGAACGTCTCTCCACATGCTCAGTTCTGAGAGATAAGTGTGTGTGAAAGCCGTCCTTCATCTAGCTAGTTGGGAACACAAAGTTTCTCTTAAGCTGCATACTACACTTCATATATATATATGGGGAGGTACTAGCTCCAACTCGTTTTTAAAGTGAAAACTGCAGGAACTTCAAACCGGCACTAGGAAACAGACTGAGAAAGCAGAGAAAAAGTGTCTCCTGCAACCCGTTCCCTTGGTGATAGATGAACGAAAGTCTCTCCACTTGCTCATTTCTGAGAGATAAGTGTGTGTGAAAGCCGTCCTTCACCTAGCTTGTTGGGAACACAAAGTTTCTTTTCAGTTGCAAACTCCATTCCATGCATATATATGGGGAGGTACTAGTTCCAACTCTGTTTTACAGTGAAAACTGCAGGAACTTCAAAACGACACTAGGAAACAGACTGAGAAAGCAGAGAAAAAGTGTCTCCTGCAACCCGTTCCCTTGGTGCTAGATGAAAGAACGTCTCTCCCCTTGCTCAGTTCTGAGAGATAAGTGTGTGTGAAAGCCGTCCTTCACCTAGCCTGTTGGGAACACAAAATTTCTCTTCAGTTGCAAACTCCACTCCATACATATATATGGGGAGGTACTAGCTCCAACTCGGTTTTACAGTGAAAACTGCAGGAACTTCAACCCGGCACTAGGAAACAGACTGAGAATCCAGAGTAAAAGATTCTGCTGCAACCCGTTCCCTTTGTGCTAGATGAACGAACGTCTCTCCACATGCTCAGTTCTGAGAGATAAGTGTGTGTGAAAGCCGTCCTTCACCTAGCTTGTTGGGAACACAAATTTTCTCTTCAGTTGCCAACTCCACTCCATACCTATATATGGGGAGGTACTAGCTCCAACTCGGTTTTACAGTGAAAACTGCAGGAACTTCAAACCGGCACTAGGAAACAGACTGAGAAACCAGACTTAAAGTTTCTCCTGCAACCCGTTCCCTTTGTGCTAGATGAACGAACGTCTCTCCACATGCTCAGTTCTGAGAGATAAGTGTGTGTGAAAGCCGTCCTTCATCTAGCTAGTTGGGAACACAAAGTTTCTCTTAAGCTGCATACTACACTTCATATATATATATGGGGAGGTACTAGCTCCAACTCGTTTTTAAAGTGAAAACTGCAGGAACTTCAAACCGGCACTAGGAAACAGACTGAGAAAGCAGAGAAAAAGTGTCTCCTGCAACCCGTTCCCTTGGTGATAGATGAACGAAAGTCTCTCCACTTGCTCATTTCTGAGAGATAAGTGTGTGTGAAAGCCGTCCTTCACCTAGCTTGTTGGGAACACAAAGTTTCTTTTCAGTTGCAAACTCCATTCCATGCATATATATGGGGAGGTACTAGTTCCAACTCTGTTTTACAGTGAAAACTGCAGGAACTTCAAAACGGCACTAGGAAACAGACTGAGAAAGCAGAGAAAAAGTGTCTCCTGCAACCCGTTCCCTTGGTGCTAGATGAAAGAACGTCTCTCCCCTTGCTCAGTTCTGAGAGATAAGTGTGTGTGAAAGCCGTCCTTCACCTAGCTTGTTGGGAACACAAAGTTTCTTTTCAGTTGCAAACTCCATTCCATATATATATATATGGGGAGGTACAAGCTCCAACTCTGTTTTACAGTGAAAACTGCAGGAACTTCAAACCGGCACTAGGAAACAGACTGAGAAAGCAGAGAAAAAGTGTCTCCTGCAACCTGTTCCCTTGGTGCAAGATGAACGAACGTCTCTCCACTTGCTCAGTTCTGTGAGAAAAGTGTGTGTGAAAGCCGTCTTTCACCTAGCTTGTTGGGAACACAAACTTTCTTTTCAGTTGCCAACTCCATTCCATACATATATATGGGGAGGTACTAGCTCCAACTCGGTTTTACAGTGTAAACTGCAGGAACTTCAAACCGGCACCAGGAACAGACTGAGAAAGCGAAGAAAAAGTGTCCCCTGCAACCCGTTCCCTTGGTGCTAGATGAACGAACGTCTCTCCACTTGCTCAGTTCTGAGAGATAAGTGTGTGTGAAAGCCGACCTTCAACTAGCTTGCTGGGAACACAAAGTTTCTTTTCAGTTGCAAACTCCATTCCATACATATATATGGGGAGGTACTAGCTCCAACTCGCTTTTACAGTGTAAACTGCAGGAACTTCAAACCGGCACTAGGAAACAGACTGAGAAAGCAGAGGAAAAGTGTCTCCTGCAACCCGTTCCCTTGGTGCTAGATGAACGAACGTCTCTCCACTTGCTCCTTTCTGAGAGATAAGTGTGTGTGAAAGCCGTCCTTCATCTATCTTGTTGGGAATACAAAGTTTCTTTTCAGTTGCAAACTCGATTCCATACATATATATGTGGAGGTACTAGCTCCAACTCGGTTTTACAGTGAGAACTGCAGGAATTTCAAACCGGCACTAGGAAACAGACTGAGAAAGCAGAGAATAAGTGTCTCCTGCAACCCGTTCCCTTGGTGCTAGATGAACGAACGTCTCTCCACTTGCTCAATTCTGAGAGACAAGTGTGTGTGAAAGCCGTCCTTCACCTAGCTTGTTTGGAATACAAAGTTTGTTTTCAGATGCAAACTCGATTCCATACATATATATGGGGAGGTACTAGCTCCAACTCGGTTTTACAGTGAAAACTGCAGGAACTTCAAACCGGCACTAGGAAACAGACTGAGAATGCAGAGAAAAAGTGTCTCCTGCAACCCGTTCCGTTGGTGCTAGATGAACGAACGTCTCTCCACTTGCTCAGTTCTGAGAGATAAGTGTGTGTGAAAGCCTTCCTTAACCTAGCTTATTGGGAACACAAAGTTTCTTTTCAGTTGCAAACTCCATTCCATACATATATATGGAGAGGTACAAGCTCCAACTCGGTTTTACAGTGAAAACTGCAGGAACTTCAAACCGGCACTAGGAAACAGACTGAGAAAGCAGAGAAAAATTGTCTCCTGCAAACCGTTCCTTTGGTGCTAGATGAACGAACGTCTCTCCACTTGCTCAGTTCTGAGAGATAAGTGTGTGTGAAAGCCGTCCTTCACCTAGCTTGTTGGGAACACAAAGTTTCTTTTCAGTTGCAATCTCCATTCCATGCATATATAGGGGAGGTTCTAGCTCCAACTCGGTTTTACAGTGAAAACTGCTGGAACTTCAAACCGGCACTAGGAAACAGACTGAGCAAGTAGAGAAAAAGTGTCTCCTGCAAACCGTTCCCTTGGTGCTAGATGAACGAACGTCTCTCCACTTGCTCAGTTCTGAGAGATAAGTGTATGTGAAAGCCGTCCTTCACCTAGCTTGTTGGGAATACAAAGTATCTTTTCAGTTGCAAACTCGATTCCATACATATATATGGGGAGGTACTAGCTCCAAGTCGGTTTTACAGTGAAAACTGCAGGAACTTCAAACCGGCACTAGGAAACAGACTGAGAAACCAGACTTAAAGTTTCTCCTGCAATCCGTTCCCTTTGTGCTAGATGAACGAACGTCTCTCCACATGCTCAGTTCTGAGAGATAAGTGTGTGTGAAAGCCGTCCTTCACCTAGCCTGTTGGGAACACAAAATTTCTCTTCAGTTGCAAACTCCACTCCTTACATATATATGGGGAGGTACTAGCTCCAACTCGGTTTTACAGTGAAAACTGCAGGAACTTCAAACCGGCACTAGGAAACAGACTGAGAAACCAGAGTAAAAGTTTCTCCTGCAACACGTTCCCTTTGTGCTAGATGAAAGAACGTCTCTCCACATGCTCAGTTCTGAGAGATAAGTGTGTGTGAAAGCCGTCCTTCACCTAGCTTGTTGGGAACACAAATTTTCTCTTCAGTTGCCAACTCCACTCCATAACTATATATGGGGAGGTACAAGCTCCAACTCTGTTTTAAAGTGAAAACTGCAGGAACTTCAAACCGGCACTAGGAAACAGACTGAGAAACCAGACTTAAAGTTTCTCCTGCAACCCGTTCCCTTTGTGCTAGATGAACGAACGTCTCTCCACATGCTCAGTACTGAGAGATAAGTATGTGTGAAAGCCGTCCTTCACCTAGCTTGTTGGGAAAACAAAGTTTCTCTTCAGTTGCCAACTCCACTCCATACCTATATATGGGGAGGTACAAGCTCCAACTCTGTTTTACAGTGAAAACTGCAGGAACTTCAAACCGGCACTAGGAAACAGACTGAGAAACCAGAGTAAAAGTTTCTCCTGCAACCCGTTCCCTTTGTGCTAGATGAACGAACGTCTCTCCACATGCTCAGTTCTGTGAGATAAGTGTGTGTGTAAGCCGTCCTTCACCTAGCTTGTAGGGAACACAAAGTTTCTCTTCTTTTCCAAACTCCACTCCATACATATATATGGGGAGGTACTATCTCCAACTCGGTTTTACAGTGAAAACTTCAGGAACTTCAAACCGGCACTAGGAAACAGACTGAGAAACCAGAGTAAATGTTTCCCCTGCAACCCGTTCCCTTTGTGCTAGATGAACGAACGTCTCTCCACATGCTCAGTTCTGAGAGATAAGTGTGTGTGAAAGCCGTCCTTCACCCAGCTTGTTGGGAACACAAAGATTCTCTTCAGTTGCAAACTCCACTCCATACGTATATATGGGGAGGTACTAGCACCAACTCGGTTTTACAGTGAAAACTGCAGGAACTTCAAACCGGCACTAGGAAACAGACGGAGAAACCAGAGTAAAGTTTGTCCTGAAATCAGTTCCCTTTGTGCTAGATGAACGAACGTCTCTCCACATCCTCAGTTCTGAGAGATAAGTGTGTGTGAAAGCCGTACTTCACCTAGCTAGTTGGGAACACAAAGTTTCTCTTCAGTTGCATACTACACTTCATACATATATATGGGGAGGTACTAGCTCCAACTCGTTTTTAAAGTGAAAACTGCAGGAACTTCAAACCGGCACTAGGAAACAGACTGAGAAACCAGAGTAAAAGTTTCTCCTTCAACCCGTTCCCTTTGTGCTAGATGAACGAAGGTCTCTCCACATGCTCAGTTCTCAGAGATAAGTGTGTCTGAAAGCCGTCCTTCACCTAGCTTTTTGGGAACACAAAGATTCTCTTCAGTTGCAAACTCCACTCCATACATATATATGGGGAGGTACTAGCACCAACTCGGTTTTACAGTGAAAACTGCAGGAACTTCAAACCGGCACTAGGAAACAGACGGAGAAACCAGAGTAAAGTTTCTCCTGAAATCCGTTCCCTTTGTGCTAGATGAACGAACGTCTCTCCACATTCTCAGTTCTGAGAGATAAGTGTGTGTGAAAGCCGTACTTCACCTAGCTAGTTGGGAACACAAAGTTTCTCTTCAGTTGCATACTACACTTCATACATATATATGGGGAGGTACTAGCCCCAAATCGTTTTTAAAGTGAAAACTGCAGGAACTTCAAACCGGCACTAGGAAACAGACTGAGAAACCAGAGTAAAAGTTTATCCTTCAACCCGTTCCCTTTGTGCTAGATGAACGAAGGTCTCTCCACATGCTCAGTTCTCAGAAATAAGTGTGTCTGAAAGCCGTCCTTCACCTAGCTTGTTGGGAACACAAAGTTTCTCTTCAGTTGCAAACTCCACTCCATACCTATACATGGGGATGTACTAGATCCAACTCGGTTTTACAGTGAAAACTGCAGGAACTTCAAACCGGCACTAGGAATCAAACTGAGAAACCAGAGTAAAAGTTTCTCCTGCAACCCGTTCCCTTTGTGCTAGATGAACGAACGTCTCTCCACATGCTCAGTTCTGAGAGATAAGTGTGTGTGAAAGCCGTCCTTCACCTAGCTTGTTCGGAACACAAAGTTTCTCTTCAGTTGCAAACTCAACTCCATACATATATATGGGGAGGTACTAGCTCCAACTCGGTTTTACAGTGAAAACTGCAGGAACTTCAAACCGGCACTAGGAAACAGACTGAGAAAACAGAGTAAAAGTTTCCCCTGCAACCCGTTCCTTTGTGCTAGAAGAACGTACGTCTCTCCACATGCTCAGTTCTGAGAGATAAGTGTGTGTGAAAGCCGTCCTTCACCTAGCCTGTTGGGAACACAAAATTTCTCTTCAGTTGCAAACTCCACTCCATACATATATATGGGGAGGTACTAGCTCCAACTCGGTTTTACAGTGAAAACTGCAGGAACTTCAACCCGGCACTAGGAAACAGACTGAGAATCCAGAGTAAAAGTTTCTCCTGCAACCCGTTCCCTTTGTGCTAGATGAACGAACGTCTCTCCACATGCTCAGTTCTGAGAGATAAGTGTGTGTGAAAGCCGTCCTTCACCTAGCTTGTTGGGAACACAAAGTTTCTCTTCAGTTTCAAACTCCAGTCCATAAATTTATATGGGGAGGTACTAGATCCTACTCGGTTTTACAGTGAAAACTGCAGGAACTTCAAACCGGCTCTAGGAAACAGACTGAGAAACCAGAGTAAAAGTTTCTCCTGCAACCCGTTCCCTTTGTGCTAGATGAACGAACGTCTCTCCACATGCTCAGTTCTGAGAGAAAAGTGTGTGTGAAAGCCGTCCTTCACCTAGCTTGTTGGGAACACAAATTTTCTCTTCAGTTGCCAACTCCACTCCATACCTATATATGGGGAGGTACTAGCTCCAACTCGGTTTTACAGTGAAAACTGCAGGAACTTCAAACCGGCACTAGGAAACATACTGAGAAACCAGACTTAAAGTTTCTCCTGCAACCCGTTCCCTTTGTGCTAGATGAACGAACGTCTCTCCACATGCTCAGTTCTGAGAGATAAGTGTGTGTGAAAGCCGTCCTTCACCTAGCTTGTTGGGAACACAAAGTTTCTCTTAAGCTGCATACTACACTTCATATATATATATGGGGAGGTACTAGCTCCAACTCGTTTTTAAAGTGAAAACTGCAGGACCTTCAAACCGGCACTAGGAAACAGACTGAGAAACCAGAGAAAAAGTTTCTCCTTCAACCCGTTCCATTTGTGCTAGATGAACGAAGGTCTCTCCACATGCTCAGTTCTCAGAGATAAGTGTGTGTGAAAGCCGTCCTTCACCTAGCTTGTTGGGAACACAAAGTTTCTCTTCAGTTGCAAACTCCACTCCATACCTATACATGGGGATGTACTAGATCCAACTCGTTTTTACAGTGAAAACTGCAGGAACTTCAAACTGGCACTAGGAATCAAACTGAGAAACCAGAGTAAAAGTTTCTCCTGCAACCCGTTCCCTTTGTGCTAGATGAACGAACGTCTCTCCACATGCTCAGTTCTGAGAGATAAGTGTGTGTGAAAGCCGTCCTTCACCTAGCTTGTTCGGAACACAAAGTTTCTCTTCAGTTGCAAACTCAACTCCATACATATATATGGGGAGGTACTAGCTCCAACTCGGTTTTACAGTGAAAACTGCAGGAACTTCAAACCGGCACTAGGAAACAGACTGAGAAACCAGAGTAAAAGTTTCCCCTGCAACCCGTTCCTTTGTGCTAGATGAACGAACGTATCTCCACATGCTCAGTTCTGAGAGATAAGTGTGTGTGAAAGCCGTCCTTCACCTAGCTTGTTGGGAACACAAAGTTTCTCTTCAGTTGCAAACTCCACTCCATACATATATATGGGTAGGTACAAGCTCCAACTCGGTTTTACAGTGAAAACTGCAGGAACTTCAAACCGGCACTAGGAAACAGACTGAGAAACCAGAGTAAAAGTTTCTCCTGCAACCCGTTCCCTTTGTGCTAGATGAAAGAACGTCCCTCCACATGCTCAGTTCTGAGAGATAATTGTGTGTGAAAGCCGTCCTTCACCCAGCTTGTTGGGAACACAAAGTTTCTCTTCAGTTGCAAACTCCAATCCATACATATATATGGGGAGGTACTAGCTCCAACTCGATTTTACAGTGAAAACAGCAGGAACAACTACCGGCACTAGGAAACAGACTGAGAAACCAGAGTAAAGTTTCTCCTGAAATCCGTTCCCTTTGTGCTAGATGAACGAACGTCTCTCCACATGCTCAGTTCTGAGAGATAAGTATGTGTGAAAGCCGTCCTTCACCTAGCTTGTTGGGAAAACAAAGTTTCTCTTCAGTTGCCAACTCCACTCCATACCTATATATGGGGAGGTACAAGCTCCAACTCTGTTTTACAGTGAAAACTGCAGGAACTTCAAACCGGCACTAGGAAACAGACTGAGAAACCAGAGTAAAAGTTTCTCCTGCAACCCGTTCCCTTTGTGCTAGATGAACGAACGTCTCTCCACATGCTCAGTTCTGTGAGATAAGTGTGTGTGTAAGCCGTCCTTCACCTAGCTTGTAGGGAACACAAAGTTTCTCTTCTTTTCCAAACTCCACTCCATACATATATATGGGGAGGTACTAGCTCCAACTCGGTTTTACAGTGAAAACTTCAGGAACTTCAAACCGGCACTAGGAAACAGACTGAGAAACCAGAGTAAATGTTTCTCCTGCAACCCGTTCCCTTTGTGCTAGATGAACTAATGTCTCTCCACATGCTCAGTTCTGAGAGATAAGTGTGTGTGAAAGCCGTCCTTCACCCAGCTTGTTGGGAACACAAAGATTCTCTTCAGTTGCAAACTCCACTCCATACGTATATATGGGGAGGTACTAGCACCAACTCGGTTTTACAGTGAAAACTGCAGGAACTTCAAACCGGCACTAGGAAACAGACGGAGAAACCAGAGTAAAGTTTGTCCTGAAATCAGTTCCCTTTGTGCTAGATGAACGAACGTCTCTCCACATCCTCAGTTCTGAGAGATAAGTGTGTGTGAAAGCCGTACTTCACCTAGCTAGTTGGGAACACAAAGTTTCTCTTCAGTTGCATACTACATTTCATACATATATATGGGGAGGTACTAGCTCCAACTCGTTTTTAAAGTGAAAACTGCAGGAACTTCAAACCGGCACTAGGAAACAGACTGAGAAACCAGAGTAAAAGTTTCTCCTTCAACCCGTTCCCTTTGTGCTAGATGAACGAAGGTCTCTCCACATGCTAAGTTCTCAGAGATAAGTGTGTCTGAAAGCCGTCCTTCACCTAGCTTTTTGGGAACACAAAGATTCTCTTCAGTTGCAAACTCCAATCCTTACATATATATGGGGAGGTACTAGCACCAACTGGGTTTTACAGTGAAAACTGCAGGAACTTCAGACCGGCACTAGGAAACAGACGGAGAAACCAGAGTAAAGTTTCTCCTGAAATCCGTTCCCTTTGTGCTAGATGAACGAACGTCTCTCCACATTCTCAGTTCTGAGAGATAAGTGTGTGTGTAAGCCGTACTTCACCTAGCTAGTTGGGAACACAAAGTTTCTCTTCAGTTGCATACTACACTTCATACATATATATGGGGAGGTACTAGCCCCAACTCGTTTTTAAAGTGAAAACTGCAGGAAATTCAAACCGGCACTAGGAAACAGACTGAGAAACCAGAGTAAAAGTTTCTCCTTCAACCCGTTCCCTTTGTGCTAGATGAACGAAGGTCTCTCCACATGCTCAGTTGTGAGAGATAAGTGTGTCTGAAAGCCGTCCTTCACCTAGCTTGTTGGGAACACAAAGTTTCTCTTCAGTTGCAAACTCCACTCCATACCTATATATGGGGATGTACTAGATCCAACTCGGTTTTACAGTGAAAACTGCAGGAACTTCAAACTGGCACTAGGAATCAAACTGAGAAACCAGAGTAAAAGTTTCTCCTGCAACCCGTTCCCTTTGTGCTAGATGAACGAACGTCTCTCCACATGCTCAGTTCTGAGAGATAAGTGTGTGTGAAAGCCGTCCTTCACTTAGCTTGTTGGGAACACAAACATTCTCTTCAGTTTCAAACGCCACTCCATACATTTATATGGGGAGGTACTAGCTCCAACTCGGTTTTACGGTGAAAACTGCAGGAACTTCAAACCGGCACTAGGAAACTGACTGAGAAAACAGAGTAAAAGTTTCCCCTGCAACCCGTTCCTTTGTGCTAGATGAACGTACGTCTCTCCACATGCTCAGTTCTGAGAGATAAGTGTGTGTGAAAGCCGTCCTTCACCTAGCCTGTTGGGAACAGAAAATTTCTCTTCAGTTGCAAACTCCACTCCATACATATATATGGGGAGGTACTAGCTCCAACTCGGTTTTACAGTGAAAACTGCAGGAACTTCAAACCGGCACTAGGAAACAGACTGAGAAACCAGAGTAAAAGTTTCTCCTGCAACCCGTTCCCTTTGTGCTAGATGAACGAACGTCTCTCCACATGCTCAGTTCTGAGAGATAAGTGTGTGTGAAAGCCGTCCTTCACTTAGCTTGTTGGGAACACAAACTTTCTCTTCAGTTTCAAACGCCACTCCATACATTTATATGGGGAAGTACTAGATCCTACTCGGTTTTACAGTGAAAACTGCAGGAACTTCAAACCGGCACTAGGAAACAGACTGAGAAGCCAGACTAAAAGTTTCTCCTGCAACACGTTCCCTTTGTGCTAGATGAACGAAAGTCTCTCCACATGCTCAGTTCTGAGAGATAAGTGTGTGTGAAAGCCGTCCTTCACCTAGCTTGTTGGGAACAGAAAATTTCTCTTCAGTTGCCAACTCCACTCCATACCTATATATGGGGAGGTACTAGCTCCAACTCGGTTTTACAGTGAAAACTGTAGGAACTTCAAACCGGCACTAGGAAACAGACTGAGAAACCAGACTTAAAGTTTCTCCTGCAACCCGTTCCCTTTGTGCTAGATGAACGAACGTCTCTCCACATGCTCAGTTCTGAGAGATAAGTGTGTGTGAAAGCCGTCCTTCACCTAGCTTGTTGGGAACACAAAGTTTCTCTTAAGCTGCATACTACACTTCATATATATATATATGGGGAGGTACTAGCTCCAACTCGTTTTTAAAGTGAAAACTGCAGGAACTTCAAACCGGCACTAGGAAACAGACTGAGAAAACAGAGTAAAAGTTTCCCCTGCAACCCGTTCCTTTGTGCTAGATGAACGTACGTCTCTCCACATGCTCAGTTCTGAGAGATAAGTGTGTGTGAAAGCCGTCCTTCAACTAGCCTGTTGGGAACACAAAATTTCTCTTCAGTTGCAAACTCCACTCCATACATATATATGGGGAGGTACTAGATCCTACTCGGTTTTATAGTGAAAACTGCAGGAACTTCAAACCGGCTCTAGGAAACAGACTGAGAAACCAGAGTAATAGTTTCTCCTGCAACCAGTTCCCTTTGTGCTAGATGAACCAACGTCTCTCCACATGCTCAGTTCTGAGAGATAAGTGTGTGTGAAAGCCGTCCTTCACCTAGCTTGTTGGGAACCCAAATTTTCTCTTCAGTTGCCAACTCCACTCCATACCTATATATGGGGAGGTACTAGCTCCAACTCGGTTTTACAGTGAAAACTGCAGGAACTTCAAACCGGCAATAGGAAACAGACTGAGAAACCAGACTTAAAGTTTCTCCTGCAACCCGTTCCCTTTGTGCTAGATGAACGAACGTCTCTCCACATGCTCAGTCCTGAGAGATAAGTGTGTGTGAAAGCCGTCCTTCACCTAGCTAGTTGGGAACACAAAGTTTCTCTTAAGCTGCATACTACACTTCATATACATATATGGGGAGGTACTAGCTCCAACTCGTTTTTAAAGTGAAAACTGCAGGAAATTCAAACCGGCACTAGGAAACAGACTGAGATACCAGAGGAAAAGTTTCTCCTTCAACCCGTTCCCTTTGTGCTAGATGAACGAAGGTCTCTCCACATGCTCAGTTCTCAGAGATAAGTGTGTCTGAAAGCCGTCCTTCACCTAGCT
Source organism: Camelus bactrianus (assembly GCF_048773025.1). Classification (NCBI taxonomy): domain Eukaryota; kingdom Metazoa; phylum Chordata; class Mammalia; order Artiodactyla; family Camelidae; genus Camelus; species Camelus bactrianus. The sequence goes on from NC_133566.1 coordinate 6,128,527, forward strand.
TGTTGGGAACACAAAGTTTCTCTTCAGTTGCAAACTCCACTCCATACCTATATATGGGGATGTACTAGATCCAACTCGGATTTACAGTGAAAACTGCAGGAACTTCAAACTGGCACTAGGAATCAAACTGAGAAACCAGAGTAAAAGTTTCTCCTGCAAACCGTTCCCTTTGTGCTAGATGAACGAACGTCTCTCCACATGCTCAGATCTGAGAGATAAGTGTGTGTAAAAGCCGTCCTTCACCTAGCTTGTTGGGAACACAAAGTTTCTCTTCAGTTGCAAACTCAACTCCATACATATATATGGGGAGGTACTAGCTCCAACTCGGTTTTACAGTGAAAACTGCAGGATCTTCAAACCGGCACTAGGAAACAGACTGAGAAACCAGAGTAAAAGTTTCCCCTGCAACCCGTTACTTTGTGCTAGATGAACGAACGTATCTCCACATGCTCAGTTCTGAGAGATAAGTGTGTGTGAAAGCCGTCCTTCACCTAGCTTGTTGGGAACACAAAGTTTCTCTTAAGTTGCAAACTCCACTCCATACATATATATGGGTAGGTACAAGCTCCAACTCGGTTTTACAGTGAAAACTGCAGGAACTTCAAACCGGCACTAGGAAACAGACTGAGAAACCAGAGTAAAAGTTTCCCCTGCAACCAGTTCCCTTTGTGCTAGATGAACGAACGTCTCTCCACATGCTCAGTTCTGAGAGATAAGTGTGTGTGAAAGCCGTCCTTCACTTAGCTTGTTGGGAACACAAACTTTCTCTTCAGTTTCAAACGCCACTCCATACATTTATATGGGGAGGTACTAGATCCTACTCGGTTTTACAATGAAAACTGCAGGAACTTCAAACCGGCACTAGGAAACAGACTGAGAAGCCAGACAAAAAGTTTCTCCTGCAACACGTTCCCTTTGTGCTAGATGAACGAAAGTCTCTCCACATGCTCAGTTCTGAGAGATAAGTGTGTGTGAAAGCCGTCCTTCACCTAGCTTGTTGGGAACAGAAAATTTCTCTTCAGTTGCCAACTCCACTCCATACCTATATATGGGGAGGTACTAGCTCCAACTCGGTTTTACAGTGAAAACTGTAGGAACTTCAAACCGGCACTAGGAAACAGACTGAGAAACCAGACTTAAAGTTTCTCCTGCAACCCGTTCCCTTTGTCCTAGATGAACGAACGTCTCTCCACATGCTCAGTTCTGAGAGATAAGTGTGTGTGAAAGCCGTCCTTCACCTAGCTTGTTGGGAACACAAAGTTTCTCTTAAGCTGCATACTACACTTCATATATATATATGGGGAGGTACTAGCTCCAACTCGTTTTTAAAGTGAAAACTGCAGGAACTTCAAACCGGCACTAGGAAACAGACTGAGAAAACAGAGTAAAAGTTTCCCCTGCAACCCGTTCCTTTGTGCTAGATGAACGTACGTCTCTCCACATGCTCAGTTCTGAGAGATAAGTGTGTGTGAAAGCCGTCCTTCACCTAGCCTGTTGGGAACACAAAATTTCTCTTCAGTTGCAAACTCCACTCCATACATATATATGGGGAGGTACTAGCTCCAACTCGGTTTTACAGTGAAAACTGCAGGAACTTCAACCCGGCACTAGGAAACAGACTGAGAATCCAGAGTAAAAGTTTCTCCTGCAACCCGTTCCCTTTGTGCTAGATGAACGAACGTCTCTCCACATGCTCAGTTCTGAGAGATAAGTGTGTGTGAAAGCCGTCCTTCACCTAGCTTGTTGGGAACACAACGTTTCTCTTCAGTTTCAAACTCCAGTCCATACATTTATATGGGGAGGTACTAGATCCTACTCGGTTTTATAGTGAAAACTGCAGGAACTTCAAACCGGCTCTAGGAAACAGACTGAGAAACCAGAGTAATAGTTTCTCCTGCAACCAGTTCCCTTTGTGCTAGATGAACCAACGTCTCTCCACATGCTCAGTTCTGAGAGATAAGTGTGTGTGAAAGCCGTCCTTCACCTAGCTTGTTGGGAACCCAAATTTTCTCTTCAGTTGCCAACTCCACTCCATAACTATATATGGGGAGGTACTAGCTCCAACTCGGTTTTACAGTGAAAACTGCAGGAACTTCAAACCGGCAATAGGAAACAGACTGAGAAACCAGACTTAAAGTTTCTCCTGCAACCCGTTCCCTTTGTGCTAGATGAACGAACGTCTCTCCACATGCTCAGTCCTGAGAGATAAGTGTGTGTGAAAGCCGTCCTTCACCTAGCTAGTTGGGAACACAAAGTTTCTCTTAAGCTGCATACTACACTTCATATACATATATGGGGAGGTACTAGCTCCAACTCGTTTTTAAAGTGAAAACTGCAGGAAATTCAAACCGGCACTAGGAAACAGACTGAGATACCAGAGGAAAAGTTTCTCCTTCAACCCGTTCCCTTTGTGCTAGATGAACGAAGGTCTCTCCACATGCTCAGTTCTCAGAGATAAGTGTGTCTGAAAGCCGTCCTTCACCTAGCTTGTTGGGAACACAAAGTTTCTCTTCAGTTGCAAACTCCACTCCATACCTATATATGGGGATGTACTAGATCCAACTCGGATTTACAGTGAAAACTGCAGGAACTTCAAACTGGCACTAGGAATCAAACTGAGAAACCAGAGTAAAAGTTTCTCCTGCAAACCGTTCCCTTTGTGCTAGATGAACGAACGTCTCTCCACATGCTCAGATCTGAGAGATAAGTGTGTGTAAAAGCCGTCCTTCACCTAGCTTGTTGGGAACACAAAGTTTCTCTTCAGTTGCAAACTCAACTCCATACATATATATGGGGAGGTACTAGCTCCAACTCGGTTTTACAGTGAAAACTGCAGGAACTTTAAACCGGCACTAGGAAACAGACTGAGAAACCAGAGTAAAAGTTTCCCCTGCAACCCGTTCCTTTGTGCTAGATGAACGAACGTATCTCCACATGCTCAGTTCTGAGAGATATGTGTGTGTGAAAGCCGTCCTTCACCTAGCTTGTTGGGAACACAAAGTTTCTCTTAAGTTGCAAACTCCACTCCATACATATATATGGGTAGGTACAAGCTCCAACTCGGTTTTACAGTGAAAACTGCAGGAACTTCAAACCGGCACTAGGAAACAGACTGAGAAACCAGAGTAAAAGTTTCCCCTGCAACCCGTTCCCTTTGTGCTAGATGAACGAACGTCTCTCCACATGCTCAGTTCTGAGAGAAAAGTGTGTGTGAAAGCCGTCCTTCACCTAGCTTGTTGGGAACACAAAGTTTCTCTTCAGTTGCAAACTCCACTCCATACATATATATGGGGAAGTATTTGCTCCTACTCGGTTTTACAGTGAAAACTGCAGGAACTTCAAACCGGCACTAGGAAACAGACTGAGAAACCAGAGTAAAAGATTCTCCTGCAACCCGTTCCATTTGTGCTAGATGGACGAACGTCTCTTCACATGCTCAGTTCTGAGGGATAAGTGTGTGTGAAAGCCATCCTTCACCTAGCTTGTAGGGAACACAAAGTTTCTCTTCAGTTGCAAACTCCACTCCATACATATATATGGGGAGATACTAACTCCAACTCGGTTTTACAGTGAAAACTGCAGGAACTTCAAACCGACACTAGGAAACAGACTGAGAACCCAGAGTAAAAGTTTCCCTTGCAACCTGTTCCCTTAGTGCTAGATGAACGAACGTCTCTCCACATGCTCAGTTCTGAGAGATAAGTGTGTGTGAAAGCCGTCCTTCACCTAGGTTGTTGGGAACAAAAAGTTTCTCTTCAGTTGCCAACTCCACTCCATACCTATATATGGGGAGGTATTAGCTCCAACTCGGTTTTACAGTGAAAACTGCAGGAACTTCAAACCGGCACTAGGAAACAGACTGAGAAACCAGAGTAAAAGTTTCTCCTGCAACCCGTTTCCTTTGTGCTAGATGAAAGAACGTCCCTCCACATGCTCAGTTCTGAGAGATAATTGTGTGTGAAAGCCGTCCTTCACCCAGCTTGTTGGGAACACAAAGTTTCTCTTCAGTTGCAAACTCCAATCCATACATATATATGGGGAGGTACTAGCTCCAACTCGATTTTACAGTGAAAACAGCAGGAACAACTACCGGCACTAGGAAACAGACTGAGAAACCAGAGTAAAAGTTTCTCCTGCAACCCGTTCCCTTTGTTCTAGATGAACGAACGTCTCTCCACATGCTCAGTTCTGAGAGATAAGTGTGTGTGAAAGCCGTCCTTCACCTAGATTGTTGGGAACACAAAGATTCTCTTCAGTTGCAAACTCCACCCCATATATATATATGGGGAGGTACTAGCTCCAACTCGGTTTTACAGTGAAAACTGCAGGAACTTCAAACCGGCACTAGGAAACAGACTGAGAAACCAGAGTAAAAGTTTCTCCTGCAACCCGTTCCCTTTGTGCTAGATGAACGAACGTCTCTCCACATGCTCAGTTCTGAGAGAAAAGTGTGTGAAAGCCGTCCTTCAACTAGCTTGTTGGGAACACAAAGTTTCTCTTCAGTTGCAAACTCCACTCCATACATATATATGGGGAGGTACTAGCTCCAACTCGGTTTTACAGTGAAAACTGCAGGAACTTCAAACCGGCACTATGAAACAGACTGAGAAACCAGAGTAAAAGATACTCCTGCAACCCGTTCCCTTTGTGCTAGATGAACGAACGTCTCTCCACATGCTCAGTTCTGAGAGATAAGTGTGTGTGAAAGCCGTCCTTCACCTAGCTTGTTGGGAACACAAAATTTCTCTTCAGTTGCAAACTCCACTCCATACATATATATGGGGATGTACTAGCTCCAACTCGTTTTTACAGTGAAAACTGCAGGAACTTCAAACCGGCAGTAGGAAACAGACTGAGAAACCAGAGTAAAAGTTTCTCCTGCAACCCGTTCCCTTTGTGCTAGATGGAAGAACGTCTCTCCACATGCTCAGTTCTGAGAGATAAGTGTGTGTGAAAGCCGTCCTTCACCTAGCTTGTTGGGAAAACAAAGATTCTCTTCAGTTGCAAACTCCACTCCATACATATATATGGGGAGGTACTAGCTCCAACTCGGTTTTACATTGAAAACTGCAGGAACTTCCAACCGGCACTAGGAAACCGACTGAGACACCAGAGTAAATGTTTCTCCTGCAACCCGTTCCCTTTGTGCTAGATGAACGAACGTCTCTCCACATGCTCAGTTCTGAGAGGTATGTGTTTGTGAAAGCCGTCCTTCACCTAGCTTGTTGGGAACACAAAGTTTCTCTTCAGTTGTCAACTCCACTCCATACCTATATATGGGGAAGTACTAGCTCCAACTCGGTTTTACAGTGAAAACTGCAGGAACTTCAAACCGGCACTAGGAAACAGACTGAGAAACCAGAGTAAAAGTTTCCCCTGCAACCCGTTCTCTTTGTGTTAGATGAACGAACGTCTCTCCACATGCTCAGTTCTGAGAGATAAGTGTGTGTGAAAGCCGTCCTTCACCTAGCTTGTGGGGAACACAAAGTTTCTCTTCAGTTGCAAACTCCAATCCATACATATATATGGGGAGGTACTAGCTCCAACTCGGTTTTACAGTGAAAACTGAAATAATTTCAAACCGGCCCTAGGAAACAGACTGAGAAACCAGAGTAAAATTTTCTCCTGCAACCTGTTCCCTTTGTGCTAGATGAACGAACGTCTCTCCACATGCTCAGTTCTGAGAGATAAGTGTGTGTGAAAGCCGTCCTACATCTAGCTTGTTGGGAACACAAAGTTTCTCTTCAGCTGCAAACTCCAATCCATACATATATATGGGGAGGTACTAGCTCAAACTCGGTTTTACAGTGAAAACTGCAGGAACTTGAAAACGGCACTAGGAAACAGACTGAGAAACCAGAGTAAAAGTTTCTACTGAAACCCGTTCCCTTTGTGCTAGATGAACGAACGTCTATCCACATGCTCAGTTCTGAGAGATAAGTGTGTGTGAAAGCCGTCCTTCACCTAGCTTGTTGGGAACACAAAGTTTCTCTTCAGTTGCAAACTCCACTCCATACATATATATGGGGTGGTACTAGTTCCAACTCGGTTTTACAGTGAAAACTGCAGGAACTTCAAACCGGCACTAGGAAACAAACTGAGAAACTAGAGTAAAATTTCACCAGCAACCCGTTCACTTTGGGCTAGATGAAAGAACGTCTCTCCACATGCTCAGTTCTGAGAGATAAATGTGTGTGAAAGCCGTCCTTCAACTAACTTGTTGGGAACACATAGTTTCTCTTCAGTTGCTATCTCCACTCCATACATATATATGGGGAGGTACTAGCACCAAATCGGTTTTACAGTGAAAACTGCAGGAACTTCAAACCGGCACTAGGAAACAGACTGTGAAACCAGAGTAAAAGTTTCTCCTGCAACCCGTTCCATTTGTGCTAGATGAACGAACGTCTCTCCACATGCTCAGTTCTGAGGTATATGTGTGTGTGAAAGACGTAATTCACCTAGCTTGTTGGGAACACAAAGTTCCTCTTCAGTTGCAAACTCCACTCCATAGATATATATTGTGAGGTACTAGCTCAAACTCGGTTTTACAGTGAAAACTGCAGGAACTTCAAACCGGCACTAGGAAACAGACTGAGAAACCAGAGTAAAAGTTTCTCCTGCAACCCGTTCCCTTTTTGCTAGATGAACGAACGTCTCTCCACATGCTCAGTTCTGAGAGATAAGTGTGTGTGAAAGCCGTCCTTCACCTAGCTTGTGGGGAACACAAAGTTTCTCTTCAGTTGCAAACTCCAATCCATACATATATATGGGGAGGTACTAGCTCCAACTCGGTTTTACAGTGAAAACTGAAATAATTTCAAACCGGCCCTAGGAAACAGACAGAGAAACCAGAGTAAAATTTTCTCCTGCAACCTGTTCCCTTTGTGCTAGATGAACGAACGTCTCTCCACATGCTCAGTTCTGAGAGATAAGTGTGTGTGAAAGCCGTCCTACATCTAGCTTGTTGGGAACACAAAGTTTCTCTTCAGCTGCAAACTCCAATCCATACATATATATGGGGAGGTACTAGCTCCAACTCGGTTTTACAGTGAAAACTGCAGGAACTTGAAAACGGCACTAGGAAACAGACTGAGAAACCAGAGTAAAAGTTTCTCCTGAAACCCGTTCCCTTTGTGCTAGATGAACGAACGTCTATCCACATGCTCAGTTCTGAGAGATAAGTGTGTGTGAAAGCCGTCCTTCACCTAGCTTGTTGGGAACACATAGTTTCTCTTCAGTTGCTATCTCCACTCCATACATATATATGGGGAGGTACTAGCACCAAATCGGTTTTACAGTGAAAACTGCAGGAACTTCAAACCGGCACTAGGAAAAAGACTGAGAAACCAGAGTAAAAGTTTCTCCTGCAAACCGTTCCATTTGTGCTAGATGAAAGAACGTCTCTCCACATGCTCAGTTCTGAGAGATAAGTGTGTGTGAAAGCCGTACTTCACCTAGCTTGTTGGGAACAGAAAGTTTCTCTTCAGTTGCAAACTCCACTCCATAGATATATATTGGGAGGTACTAGCTCAAACTCGGTTTTACAGTGAAAACTGCAGGAACTTTATACCGGCACTAGGAAACAGACTGAGAAAACAGAGTAAAAGTTTCCCCTGCAATCCGTTCCTTTGTGCTAGATGAACGTACGTCTCTCCACATGCTCAGTTCTGAGAGATAAGTGTGTGTGAAAGCCGTCCTTCACCTAGCCTGTTGGGAACAGAAAATTTCTCTTCAGATGCTAACTCCACTCCATACATATATATGGGGAGGTACTAGATCCAACTCGGTTTTACAGTGAAAACTGCAGGAACTTCAAACCGGCACTAGGAAACAGACTGAGAAACCAGAGTAAAAGTTTCTCCTGCAACCCGTTTCCTTTGTGCTAGATGAACGAACGTCTCTCCACATGCTCAGTTCTGAGAGATAAGTGTGTGTGAAAGCCGTCCTTCACCTAGCTTGTTGGGAACACAAAGTTTCTCTTCAGTTGCAAACTCCAATCCATACATATATATGGGGAGGTACTAGCTCCAACTCGGTTTTACAGTGAAAACTGAAATAATTTCAAACCGGCCCTAGGAAACAGACTGAGAAACCAGAGTAAAATTTTCTCCTGCAACCTGTTCCCTTTGTGCTAGATGAACGAACGTCTCTCCACATGCTCAGTTCTGAGAGATAAGTGTGTGTGAAAGCCTTCCTACATCTAGCTTGTTGGGAACACAAAGTTTCTCTTAAGTTGCAAACTCCACTCCATACATATATATGGGTAGGTACAAGCTCCAACTCGGTTTTACAGTGAAAGCTGCAGGAACTTCAAACCGGCACTAGGAAACAGACTGAGAAACCAGAGTAAAAATTTCTCCTGCAAACCGTTCCCTTTGTGCTAGATGAACGAACGTCTCTCCACATGCTCAGTTCTGAGAGATAATTGTGTGTGAAAGCCGTCCTTCACCTAGCTTGTTGGGAACACAAAGTTTCTCTTCAGTTGCAAACTCCACTCCATACATATATATGGGGAAGTATTTGCTCCTACTCGGTTTTACAGTGAAAATTGCAGGAATTTCAAACCGGCACTAGGAAACAGACTGAGAATCCAGAGTAAAAGATTCTCCTGCAACCCGTTCCATTTGTGCTAGATGGACGAACGTCTCTTCACATGCTCAGTTCTGAGGGATAAGTGTGTGTGAAAGCCATCCTTCACCTAGCTTGTTGGGAACACAAAGTTTCTCTTCAGTTGCAAACTCCACTCCATACATATATATGGGGAGATACTAACTCCAACTCGGTTTTACAGGGAAAACTGCAGGAACTTCAAACCGACACTAGGAAACAGACTGAGAATCCAGAGTAAGAGTTTCCCCTGCAACCTGTTCCCTTTGTGCTAGATGAACGAACGTCTCTCCACATGCTCAGTTCTGAGAGATAAGTGTGTGTGAAAGCCGTCCTTCACCTAGCTTGTTGGGAACACAAAGTTTCTCTTCAGTTGCCAACTCCACTCCATACCTATATATGGGGAGGTACTAGCTCCAACTCGATTTTACAGTGAAAACTGCAGGAACTTCAAACCGGCACTAGGAAACAGACTGAGAAACCAGAGTAAAAGTTTCTCCTGCAACCCGTTCCCTTTGTGCTAGATGAACGATAGTCTCTCCACATGCTCAGTTCTGAGAGATAAGTGTGTGTGAAAGCCGTCCTTCACCCAGCTTGTTGGGAACACAAAGTTTCTCTTCAGTTGCAAACTACAATCCATACATATATATGGGGAGGTACTAGCTCCAACTCGATTTTACAGTGAAAACAGCAGGAACTACTACCGGCACTAGGAAACAGAATGAGAAACCAGAGTAAAAGTTTCTCCTGCAACCCGTTCCCTTTGTGCTAGATGAACGAACGTCTCTCCACATGCTCAGTTCTGAGAGATAAGTGTGTGTGAAAGCCGTCCTTCACCTAGATTGTTGGGAACACAAAGTTTCTCTTCAGTTGCAAACTCCACCCCATATATATATATGGGGAGGTACTAGCTCCAACTCGGTTTTACAGTGAAAACTGCAGGAACTTCAAACCGGCACTAGGAAACAGACTGAGAAACCAGAGTAAAAGTTTCTCCTGCAACCCGTTCCCTTTGTGCTAGATGAACGAACGTCTCTCCACATGCTCAGTTCTGAGAGAAAAGTGTGTGAAAGCCTTCCTTCAACTAGCTTGTTGGGAACACAAAGTTTCTCTTCAGTTGCAAACTCCACTCCATACATATATATGGGGAGGTACTAGCTCCAACTCGGTTTTACAGTGAAAACTGCAGGAACTTCAAACCGGCACTAAGAAACAGACTGAGAAACCAGAGTAAAAGTTTCTCCTGCAACCCGTTCCCTTTGTGCTAGATGAAAGAACGTCTCTCCACATGCTCAGTTCTGAGAGATAAGTGTGTGTGAAAGCCGTCCTTCACCTAGCTTGTTGGGAAAACAAAGATTCTCTTCAGTTGCAAACTCCACTCCATACATATATATGGGGAAGTACTTGCTCCTACTCGGTTTTACAGTGAAAACTGCAGGAACTTCAAACCGGCACTAGGAAACATACTGAGAAACCAGAGTAAAAGTTTCTCCTGCAACCCGTTCCATTTGTGCTAGATGGGCGAACGTCTCTTCACATGCTCAGTTCTGAGGGATAAGTGTGTGTGAAAGCCATCCTTCACCTAGCTTTTTGGGAACACAAAGTTTCTCTTCAGTTGCAAACTCCACTCCATACATATATATGGGGAGATACTAACTCCAACTCGGTTTTACAGTGAAAATTGCAGGAACTTCAAACCGACACTAGGAAACAGACTGAGAAACCAGAGTAAAAGTTTCTCCTGCAACCTGTTCCCTTTGTGCTAGATGAACGAACGTCTCTCCACATGCTCAGTTCTGAGAGATAAGTGTGTGTGAAAGCCGTCCTTCATCTAGGTTGTTGGGAACACAAAGTTTCTCTTCAGTTGCCAACTCCACTCCATACCTATATATGGGGAGGTACTAGCTCCAACTCGGTTTTACAGTGAAAACTGCAGGAACTTCAAACCGGCTCTAGGAAACAGACTGAGAAACCAGAGTAAAAGTTTCTCCTGCAACCCGTTCCCTTTGTGCTAGATGAACGAACGTCTCTCCACATGCTCAGTTCTGAGAGATAAGTGTGTGTGAAAGCCGTCCTTCACCTAGCTTGTTGGGAACACAAAGTTTCTCTTCAGTTGCCAACTCCACTCCATACCTATATATGGGGATGTACTAGCTCCAACTCGGTTTTACAGTGAAAACTGCAGGAACTTCAAACCGGCACTAGGATACAGACTGAGAAACCAGACTTAAAGTTTCTCCTGCAACCCGTTCCCTTTGTGCTAGATGAACGAACGTCTCTCCACATGCTCAGTTCTGAGAGATAAGTGTGTGTGAAAGCCGTCCTTCACCTAGCTAGTTGGGAACACAAAGTTTCTCTTAAGCTGCATACTACACTTCATATATATATATGGGGAGGTACTAGCTCCAACTCGTTTTTAAAGTGAAAACTGCAGGAACTTCAAACCGGCACTAGGAAACAGACTGAGAAAGCAGAGAAAAAGTGTCTCCTGCAACCCGTTCCCTTGGTGATAGATGAACGAAAGTCTCTCCACTTGCTCATTTCTGAGAGATAAGTGTGTGTGAAAGCCGTCCTTCACCTAGCTTGTTAGGAACACAAAGTTTCTTTTCAGTTGCAAACTCCATTCCATGCATATATATGGGGAGGTACTAGTTCCAACTCGGTTTTACAGTGAAAACTGCAGGAAATTCAAAACGGCACTAGGAAACAGACTGAGAAAGCAGAGAAAAAGTGTCTCCTGCAACCCGTTCCCTTGGTGCTAGATGAAAGAACGTCTCTCCCCTTGCTCAGTTCTGAGAGATAAGTGTGTGTGAAAGCCGTCCTTCACCTAGCTTGTTGGGAACACAAAGTTTCTTTTCAGTTGCAAACTCCATTCCATATATATATATATGGGGAGGTACAAGCTCCAACTCTGTTTTACAGTGAAAACTGCAGGAACTTCAAACCGGCACTAGGAAACAGACTGAGAAAGCAGAGAAAAAGTGTCTCCTGCAACCTGTTCCCTTGGTGCTAGATGAACGAACGTCTCTCCACTTGCTCAGTTCTGTGAGAAAAGTGTGTGTGAAAGCCGTCTTTCACCTAGCTTGTTGGGAACACAAAGTTTCTTTTCAGTTGCAAACTCCATTCCATACATATATATGGGGAGGTACTAGCTCCAACTCGGTTTTACAGTGTAAACTGCAGGAACTTCAAACCGGCACCAGGAACAGACTGAGAAAGCAAAGAAAAAGTGTCCCCTGCAACCCGTTCCCTTGGTGCTAGATGAACGAACGTCTCTCCACTTGCTCAGTTCTGAGAGATAAGTGTGTGTGAAAGCCGACCTTCAACTATCTTGCTGGGAACACAAAGTTTCTTTTCAGTTGCAAACTCCATTCCATACATATATATGGGGAGGTACTAGCTCCAACTCGCTTTTACAGTGTAAACTGCAGGAAATTCAAACCGGCACTAGGAAACAGACTGAGAAAGCAGAGAAAAAGTGTCTCCTGCAACCCGTTCCCTTGGTGCTAGATGAACGAACGTCTCTCTACTTACTCAGTTCTGAGAGATAAGTGTGTGTGAAAGCCGTCCTTCACCTAGCTTGTTGGGAACACAAAGTTTCTTTTCAGTTGCAAACTCCATTCCATACATATATATGGGGAGGTACTTGCTCCAACTCGGTTTTACAGTGTAAACTGCAGGAACTTCAAACCGGCACTAGGAAACAGACTGAGAAAGCAGAGGAAAAGTGTCTCCTGCAAACCGTTCCCTTGGTGCTAGATGAACGAACGTCTCTCCACTTGCTCCTTTCTGAGAGATAAGTGTGTGTGAAAGCCGTCCTTCACCTAGCTTGTTGGGAACACAAAGTTTCTTTTCATTTGCAAACTTCATTCCATACATATATATGGGGAGGTACTAGCTCCAACTCGCTTTTACAGTGAAAACTGCAGGAACTTCAAACCGGCGCTAGGAAACAGACTGAGAAAGCAGAGAAATATTGTCTCCTGTAACCCGTTCCCTTGGTGCTAGATGAACGAACGTCTCTCCACTTGCTCAGTTCTGAAAGATAAGTGTGTGTGAAAGCCGTCCTTCATCTAGCTTGTTGGGAATGCAAAGTTTCTTTTCAGTTGCAAACTCGATTCCATACATATATATGTGGAGGTACTAGCTCCAACTCGGTTTTACAGTGAGAACTGCAGGAATTTCAAACCGGCACTAGGAAACAGACTGAGAAAGCAGAGAATAAGTGTCTCCTGCAACCCGTTCCCTTGGTGCTAGATGAACGAACGTCTCTCCACTTGCTCAGTTCTGAGAGATAAGTGTGTGTGAAAGCCTTCCTTAACCTAGCTTATTGGGAACACAAAGTTTCTTTTCAGTTGCAAACTCCATTCCATACATATATATGGGGAGGTACAAGTTCCAACTCGGTTTTACAGTGAAAACTGCAGGAACTTCAAACCGGCACTAGGAAACAGACTGAGAAAGCAGAGAAAAATTGTCTCCTGCAAACCGTTCCTTTGGTGCTAGATGAACGAACGTCTCTCCACTTGCTCAGTTCTGAGAGATAAGTGTGTGTGAAAGCCGTCCTTCACCTAGCTTATTGGGAACACAAAGATTCTTTTCAGTTGCAATCTCCATTCCATGCATATATAGGGGAGGTTCTAGCTCCAACTCGGTTTTACAGTGAAAACTGCAGGAACTTCAAACCGGCACTAGGAAACAGACTGAGCAAGTAGAGAAAAAGTGTCTCCTGCAACCCGTTCCCTTGGTGCTAGATGAACGAACGTCTCTCCACTTGCTCAGTTCTGAGAGATAAGTGTGTGTGAAAGCCGTCCTTCACCTAGCTTGTTGGGAATACAAAGTATCTTTTCAGTTGCAAACTCGATTCCATACATATATATGGGGAGGTACTAGCTCCAAGTCGGTTTTACAGTGAAAACTGCAGGAACTTCAAACCGGCACTAGGAAACAGACTGAGAAACCAGACTTAAAGTTTCTCCTGCAATCCGTTCCCTTTGTGCTAGATGAACGAACGTCTCTCCACATGCTCAGTTCTGAGAGATAAGTGTGTGTGAAAGCCGTCCTTCACCTAGCCTGTTGGGAACACAAAATTTCTCTTCAGTTGCAAACTCCACTCCTTACATATATATGGGGAGCTACTAGCTCCAACTCGGTTTTACAGTGAAAACTGCAGGAACTTCAAACCGGCACTAGGAAACAGACTGAGAAACGAGAGTAAAAGTTTCTCCTGCAACCCGTTCCCTTTGTGCTAGATGAACGAACGTCTCTCCACATGCTCAGTTCTGAGAGATAAGTGTGTGTGAAAGCCGTCCTTCACCTAGCTTGTTGGGAACACAAACTTTCTCTTCAGTTTCAAACGCCACTCCATACATTTATATGGGGTGGTACTAGATCCTACTCGGTTTTACAGTGAAAACTGCAGGAATTTCAAACCGGCACTAGGAAACAGACTGAGAAACCAGACTAAAAGTTTCTCCTGCAACACGTTCCCTTTGTGCTAGATGAACGAAAGTCTCTCCACATGCTCAGTTCTGAGAGATAAGTGTGTGTGAAAGCCGTCCTTCACCTAGCTTGTTGGGAACACAAATTTTCTCTTCAGTTGCCAACTCCACTCCATACCTATATATGGGGAGGTACAAGCTCCAACTCTGTTTTACAGTGAAAACTGCAGGAACTTCAAACCGGCACTAGGAAACAGACTGAGAAACCAGACTTAAAGTTTCTCCTGCAACCCGTTCCCTTTGTGCTAGATGAACGAACGTCTCTCCACATGCTCAGTTCTGAGAGATAAGTGTGTGTGAAAGCCGTCCTTAACCTAGCTTGTTGGGAAAACAAAGTTTCTCTTCAGTTGCCAACTCCACTCCATACCTATATATGGGGAGGTACAAGCTCCAACTCTGTTTTACAGTGAAAACTGCAGTAACTTCAAACCGGCACTAGGAAACAGACTGAGAAACCAGAGTAAAAGTTTCTCCTGCAACCCGTTCCCTTTGTGCTAGATGAACGAACGTCTCTCCACATGCTCAGTTCTGTGAGATAAGTGTGTGTGTAAGCCGTCCTTCACCTAGCTTGTAGGGAACACAAAGTTTCTCTTCTTTTCCAAACTCCAATCCATACATATATATGGGGAGGTACTTGCTCCAACTCGGTTTTACAGTGTAAACTGCAGGAACTTCAAACCGGCACTAGGAAACAGACTGAGAAAGCAGAGGAAAAGTGTCTCCTGCAAACCGTTCCCTTGGTGCTAGATGAACGAACGTCTCTCCACTTGCTCCTTTCTGAGAGATAAGTGTGTGTGAAAGCCGTCCTTCACCTAGCTTGTTGGGAACACAAAGTCTCTTTTCATTTGCAAACTTCATTCCATACATATATATGGGGAGGTACTAGCTCCAACTCGCTTTTACAGTGAAAACTGCAGGAACTTCAAACCGGCGCTAGGAAACAGACTGAGAAAGCAGAGAAATATTGTCTCCTGTAACCCGTTCCCTTGGTGCTAGATGAACGAACGTCTCTCCACTTGCTCAGTTCTGAAAGATAAGTGTGTGTGAAAGCCGTCCTTCATCTAGCTTGTTGGGAATGCAAAGTTTCTTTTCAGTTGCAAACTCGATTCCATACATATATATGTGGAGGTACTAGCTCCAACTCGGTTTTACAGTGAGAACTGCAGGAATTTCAAACCGGCACTAGGAAACAGACTGAGAAAGCAGAGAATAAGTGTCTCCTGCAACCCGTTCCCTTGGTGCTAGATGAACGAACGTCTCTCCACTTGCTCAGTTCTGAGAGATAAGTGTGTGTGAAAGCCTTCCTTAACCTAGCTTATTGGGAACACAAAGTTTCTTTTCAGTTGCAAACTCCATTCCATACATATATATGGGGAGGTACAAGTTCCAACTCGGTTTTACAGTGAAAACTGCAGGAACTTCAAACCGGCACTAGGAAACAGACTGAGAAAGCAGAGAAAAATTGTCTCCTGCAAACCGTTCCTTTGGTGCTAGATGAACGAACGTCTCTCCACTTGCTCAGTTCTGAGAGATAAGTGTGTGTGAAAGCCGTCCTTCACCTAGCTTATTGGGAACACAAAGATTCTTTTCAGTTGCAATCTCCATTCCATGCATATATAGGGGAGGTTCTAGCTCCAACTCGGTTTTACAGTGAAAACTGCAGGAACTTCAAACCGGCACTAGGAAACAGACTGAGCAAGTAGAGAAAAAGTGTCTCCTGCAACCCGTTCCCTTGGTGCTAGATGAACGAACGTCTCTCCACTTGCTCAGTTCTGAGAGATAAGTGTGTGTGAAAGCCGTCCTTCACCTAGCTTGTTGGGAATACAAAGTATCTTTTCAGTTGCAAACTCGATTCCATACATATATATGGGGAGGTACTAGCTCCAAGTCGGTTTTACAGTGAAAACTGCAGGAACTTCAAACCGGCACTAGGAAACAGACTGAGAAACCAGACTTAAAGTTTCTCCTGCAATCCGTTCCCTTTGTGCTAGATGAACGAACGTCTCTCCACATGCTCAGTTCTGAGAGATAAGTGTGTGTGAAAGCCGTCCTTCACCTAGCCTGTTGGGAACACAAAATTTCTCTTCAGTTGCAAACTCCACTCCTTACATATATATGGGGAGCTACTAGCTCCAACTCGGTTTTACAGTGAAAACTGCAGGAACTTCAAACCGGCACTAGGAAACAGACTGAGAAACGAGAGTAAAAGTTTCTCCTGCAACCCGTTCCCTTTGTGCTAGATGAACGAACGTCTCTCCACATGCTCAGTTCTGAGAGATAAGTGTGTGTGAAAGCCGTCCTTCACCTAGCTTGTTGGGAACACAAACTTTCTCTTCAGTTTCAAACGCCACTCCATACATTTATATGGGGTGGTACTAGATCCTACTCGGTTTTACAGTGAAAACTGCAGGAATTTCAAACCGGCACTAGGAAACAGACTGAGAAACCAAACTAAAAGTTTCTCCTGCAACACGTTCCCTTTGTGCTAGATGAACGAAAGTCTCTCCACATGCTCAGTTCTGAGAGATAAGTGTGTGTGAAAGCCGTCCTTCACCTAGCTTGTTGGGAACACAAATTTTCTCTTCAGTTGCCAACTCCACTCCATACCTATATATGGGGAGGTACAAGCTCCAACTCTGTTTTACAGTGAAAACTGCAGGAACTTCAAACCGGCACTAGGAAACAGACTGAGAAACCAGACTTAAAGTTTCTCCTGCAACCCGTTCCCTTTGTGCTAGATGAACGAACGTCTCTCCACATGCTCAGTTCTGAGAGATAAGTGTGTGTGAAAGCCGTCCTTAACCTAGCTTGTTGGGAAAACAAAGTTTCTCTTCAGTTGCCAACTCCACTCCATACCTATATATGGGGAGGTACAAGCTCCAACTCTGTTTTACAGTGAAAACTGCAGTAACTTCAAACCGGCACTAGGAAACAGACTGAGAAACCAGAGTAAAAGTTTCTCCTGCAACCCGTTCCCTTTGTGCTAGATGAACGAACGTCTCTCCACATGCTCAGTTCTGTGAGATAAGTGTGTGTGTAAGCCGTCCTTCACCTAGCTTGTAGGGAACACAAAGTTTCTCTTCTTTTCCAAACTCCAATCCATACATATATATGGGGAGGTACTAGCTCCAACTCGGTTTTACAGTGAAAACTGCAGGAACTTCAAACCGGCACTAGGAAACAGACTGAGAAACCAGAGTAAATGTTTCTCCTGCAACCCGTTCCCTTTGTGCTAGATGAACGAACGTCTCTCCACATGCTCAGTTCTGAGAGATAAGTGTGTGTGACAGCCGTCCTTCACCCAGCTTGTTGGGAACACAAAGATTCTCTTCAGTTGCAAACTCCACTCCATACGTATATATGGGGAGGTACTAGCACCAACTCGGTTTTACAGTGAAAACTGCAGGAACTTCAAACCGGCACTAGGAAACAGACGGAGAAACCAGAGTAAAGTTTGTCCTGAAATCAGTTCCCTTTGTGCTAGATGAACGAACGTCTCTCCACATCCTCAGTTCTGAGAGATAAGTGTGTGTGAAAGCCGTACTTCACCTAGCTAGTTGGGAACACAAAGTTTCTCTTCAGTTGCATACTACACTTCATAAATATATATGGGGAGGTACTAGCTCCAACTCGGTTTTACAGTGAAAACTGCACGAACTTCAAACCGGCACTAGGAAACAGACTGAGAAACCAGAGTAAAAGTTTCTCCTGCAACCCGTTCCCTTTGTGCTAGATGAACGAAGGTCTCTCCACATGCTCAGTTCTCAGAGATAAGTGTGTCTGAAAGCCGTCCTTCACCTAGCTTTTTGGGAACACAAAGATTCTCTTCAGTTGCAAACTCCACTCCATACATATATATGGGGAGGTACTAGCACCAACTCGGTTTTACAGTGAAAACTGCAGGAACTTCAAACCGGCACTAGGAAACAGACGGAGAAACCAGAGTAAAGTTTCTCCTGAAATCCGTTCCCTTTGTGCTAGATGAACGAACGTCTCTCCACATTCTCAGTTCTGAGAGATAAGTGTGTGTGAAAGCCGTACTTCACCTAGCTAGTTGGAACACAAAGTTTCTCTTCAGTTGCATACTACACTTCATACATATATATGGGGAGGTACTAGCCCCAACTCGTTTTTAAAGTGAAAACTGCAGGAACTTCAAACCGGCACTAGGAAACAGACTGAGAAACCAGAGTAAAAGTTTCTCCTTCAACCCGTTCCCTTTGTGCTAGATGAACGAAGGTCTCTCCACATGCTCAGTTCTCAGAGATAAGTGTGTCTGAAAGCCGTCCTTCACCTAGCTTGTTGGGAACACAAAGTTTCTCTTCAGTTGCAAACTCCACTCCATACCTATATATGGGGATGTACTAGATCCAGCTCGGTTTTACAGTGAAAACTGCAGGAACTTCAAACTGGCACTAGGAATCAAACTGAGAAACCAGAGTAAAAGTTTCTCCTGCAACCCGTTCCCTTTGTGCTAGATGAACGAACGTCTCTCCACATGCTCAGTTCTGAGAGATAAGTGTGTGTGAAAGCCGTCCTTCAACTAGCTTGTTCGGAACACAAAGTTTCTCTTCAGTTGCAAACTCAACTCCATACATATATATGGGGAGGTACTAGCTCCAACTCGGTTTTACAGTGAAAACTGCAGGAACTTCAAACCGGCACTAGGAAACTGACTGAGAAAACAGAGTAAAAGTTTCCCCTGCAACCCGTTCCTTTGTGATAGATGAACGTACGTCTCTCCACATGCTCAGTTCTGAGAGATAAGTGTGTGTGAAAGCCATCCTTCACCTAGCCTGTTGGGAACAGAAAATTTCTCTTCAGTTGCAAACTCCACTCCATACATATATATGGGGAGGTACTAGCTCCAACTCGGTTTTACAGTGAAAACTGCAGGAACTTCAAACCGGCACTAGGAAACAGACTGAGAAACCAGAGTAAAAGTTTCTCCTGCAACCCGTTCCCTTTGTGCTAGATGAACGAACGTCTCTCCACATGCTCAGTTCTGAGAGATAACTGTGTGTGAAAGCCGTCCTTCACCCAGCTTGTTGGGAACACAAACTTTCTCTTCAGTTTCAAACGCCACTCCATACATTTATATGGGGAGGTACTAGATCCTACTCGGTTTTACAGTGAAAACTGCAGGAACTTCAAACCGGCACTAGGAAACAGACTGAGAAACCAGAGTAAAAGTTTCTCCTGCAACCCGTTCCCTTTGTGCTAGATGAACGAAGGTCTCTCCACATGCTCAGTTCTCAGAGATAAGTGTGTCTGAAAGCCGTCCTTCACCTAGCTTTTTGGGAACACAAAGATTCTCTTCAGTTGCAAACTCCACTCCATACATATATATGGGGAGGTACTAGCACCAACTCGGTTTTACAGTGAAAACTGCAGGAACTTCAAACCGGCACTAGGAAACAGACGGAGAAACCAGAGTAAAGTTTCTCCTGAAATCCGTTCCCTTTGTGCTAGATGAACGAACGTCTCTCCACATTCTCAGTTCTGAGAGATAAGTGTGTGTGAAAGCCGTACTTCACCTAGCTAGTTGGAACACAAAGTTTCTCTTCAGTTGCATACTACACTTCATACATATATATGGGGAGGTACTAGCCCCAACTCGTTTTTAAAGTGAAAACTGCAGGAACTTCAAACCGGCACTAGGAAACAGACTGAGAAACCAGAGTAAAAGTTTCTCCTTCAACCCGTTCCCTTTGTGCTAGATGAACGAAGGTCTCTCCACATGCTCAGTTCTCAGAGATAAGTGTGTCTGAAAGCCGTCCTTCACCTAGCTTGTTGGGAACACAAAGTTTCTCTTCAGTTGCAAACTCCACTCCATACCTATATATGGGGATGTACTAGATCCAGCTCGGTTTTACAGTGAAAACTGCAGGAACTTCAAACTGGCACTAGGAATCAAACTGAGAAACCAGAGTAAAAGTTTCTCCTGCAACCCGTTCCCTTTGTGCTAGATGAACGAACGTCTCTCCACATGCTCAGTTCTGAGAGATAAGTGTGTGTGAAAGCCGTCCTTCACCTAGCTTGTTCGGAACACAAAGTTTCTCTTCAGTTGCAAACTCAACTCCATACATATATATGGGGAGGTACTAGCTCCAACTCGGTTTTACAGTGAAAACTGCAGGAACTTCAAACCGGCACTAGGAAACTGACTGAGAAAACAGAGTAAAAGTTTCCCCTGCAACCCGTTCCTTTGTGCTAGATGAACGAACGTCTCTCCACATGCTCAGTTCTGAGAGATAAGTGTGTGTGAAAGCCGTCCTTCACCTAGCTTGTTGGGAACACAAAGTTTCTCTTAAGCTGCATACTACACTTCATATATATATATGGGGAGGTACTAGCTCCAACTCGTTTTTAAAGTGAAAACTGCAGGAACTTCAAATCGGCACTAGGAAACAGACTGAGAAACCAGAGAATAAATTTCTCCTTCAACCCGTTCCATTTGTGCTAGATGAACGAAGGTCTCTCCACATGCTCAGTTCTCAGAGATAAGTGTGTGTGAAAGCCGTCCTTCACCTAGCTTGTTGGGAACACAAAGTTTCTCTTCAGTTGCAAACTCCACTCCATACCTATACATGGGGATGTACTAGATCCAACTCGGTTTTACAGTGAAAACTGCAGGAACTTCAAACTGGCACTAGGAATCAAACTGAGAAACCAGAGTAAAAGTTTCTCCTGCAACCCGTTCCCTTTGTGCTAGATGAACGAACGTCTCTCCACATGCTCAGTTCTGAGAGATAAGTGTGTGTGAAAGCCGTCCTTCACCTAGCTTGTTCGGAACACAAAGTTTCTCTTCAGTTGCAAACTCAACTCCATACATATATATGGGGAGGTACTAGCTCCAACTCGGTTTTACAGTGAAAACTGCAGGAACTTCAAACCGGCACTAGGAAACAGACTGAGAAAACAGAGTAAAAGTTTCCCCTGCATCCCGTTCCTTTGTGCTAGATGAACGTACGTCTCTCCACATGCTCAGTTCTGAGAGATAAGTGTGTGTGAAAGCCGTCCTTCACATAGCTTGTTGGGAACACAAAGTTTCTCTTCAGTTTCAAACTCCAGTCCATACATTTATATGGGGAGGTACTAGATCCTACTCGGTTTTACAGTGAAAACTGCAGGAACTTCAAACCGGCTCTAGGAAACAGACTGAGAAACCAGAGTAAAAGTTTCTCCTGCAACCCGTTCCCTTTGTGCTAGATGAACGAACGTCTCTCCACATGCTCAGTTCTGAGAGATAAGTGTGTGTGAAAGCCGTCCTTCACCTAGCTTGTTGGGAACACAAATTTTCTCTTCAGTTGCCAACTCCACTCCATACCTATATATGGGGAGGTACTAGCTCCAACTCGGTTTTACAGTGAAAACTGCAGGAACTTCAAACCGGCACTAGGAAACAGACTGAGAAACCAGACTTAAAGTTTCTCCTGCAACCCGTTCCCTTTGTGCTAGATGAACGAACGTCTCTCCACATGCTCAGTTCTGAGAGATAAGTGTGTGTGAAAGCCGTCCTTCACCTAGCTAGTTGGGAACACAAAGTTTCTCTTAAGCTGCATACTACACTTCATATACATATATGGGGAGGTACTAGCTCCAACTCGTTTTTAAAGTGAAAACTGCAGGATCTTCAAACCGGCACTAGGAAACAGACTGAGAAACCAGAGTAAAAGTTTCCCCTGCAACCCGTTCCTTTGTGCTAGATGAACGAACGTCTCTCCACATGCTCAGTTCTGAGAGATAAGTGTGTGTGAAAGCCGTCCTTCACCTAGCTTGTTGGGAACACAAAGTTTCTCTTAAGCTGCATACTACACTTCATATATATATATGGGGAGGTACTAGCTCCAACTCGTTTTTAAAGTGAAAACTGCAGGAACTTCAAACCGGCACTAGGAAACAGACTGAGAAACCAGAGAATAAATTTCTCCTTCAACCCGTTCCATTTGTGCTAGATGAACGAAGGTCTCTCCACATGCTCAGTTCTCAGAGATAAGTGTGTGTGAAAGCCGTCCTTCACCTAGCTTGTTGGGAACACAAAGTTTCTCTTCAGTTGCAAACTCCACTCCATACCTATACATGGGGATGTACTAGATCCAACTCGGTTTTACAGTGAAAACTGCAGGAACTTCAAACTGGCTCTAGGAATCAAACTGAGAAACCAGAGTAAAAGTTTCTCCTGCAACCCGTTCCCTTTGTGCTAGATGAACGAACGTCTCTCCACATGCTCAGTTCTGAGAGATAAGTGTGTGTGAAAGCCGTCCTTCACCTAGCTTGTTCGGAACACAAAGTTTCTCTTCAGTTGCAAACTCAACTCCATACATATATATGGGGAGGTACTAGCTCCAACTCGGTTTTACAGTGAAAACTGCAGGAACTTCAAACCGGCACTAGGAAACAGACTGAGAAAACAGAGTAAAAGTTTCCCCTGCATCCCGTTCCTTTGTGCTAGATGAACGTACGTCTCTCCACATGCTCAGTTCTGAGAGATAAGTGTGTGTGAAAGCCGTCCTTCACCTAGCCTGTTGGGAACACAAAATTTCTCTTCAGTTGCAAACTCCAGTCCATACATATATATGGGGAGGTACTAGCTCCAACTCGGTTTTACAGTGAAAACTGCAGGAACTTCAACCCGGCACTAGGAAACAGACTGAGAATCCAGAGTAAAAGTTTCTCCTGCAACCCGTTCCCTTTGTGCTAGATGAACGAACGTCTCTCCACATGCTCAGTTCTGAGAGATAAGTGTGTGTGAAAGCCGTCCTTCACATAGCTTGTTGGGAACACAAAGTTTCTCTTCAGTTTCAAACTCCAGTCCATACATTTATATGGGGAGGTACTAGATCCTACTCGGTTTTACAGTGAAAACTGCAGGAACTTCAAACCGGCTCTAGGAAACAGACTGAGAAACCAGAGTAAAAGTTTCTCCTGCAACCCGTTCCCTTTGTGCTAGATGAACGAACGTCTCTCCACATGCTCAGTTCTGAGAGATAAGTGTGTGTGAAAGCCGTCCTTCACCTAGCTTGTTGGGAACACAAATTTTCTCTTCAGTTGCCAACTCCACTCCATACCTATATATGGGGAGGTACTAGCTCCAACTCGGTTTTACAGTGAAAACTGCAGGAACTTCAAACCGGCACTAGGAAACAGACTGAGAAACCAGACTTAAAGTTTCTCCTGCAACCCGTTCCCTTTGTGCTAGATGAACGAACGTCTCTCCACATGCTCAGTTCTGAGAGATAAGTGTGTGTGAAAGCCGTCCTTCACATAGCTTGTTGGGAACACAAAGTTTCTCTTCAGTTGCAAACTCCACTCCATACATATATATGGGGAAGTATTTGCTCCTACTCGGTTTTACAGTGAAAACTGCAGGAACTTCAAACCGGCACTAGGAAACAGACTGAGAAACCAGAGTAAAAGTTTCTCCTGCAACCCGTTCCATTTGTGCTAGATGGACGAACGTCTCTTCACATGCTCAGTTCTGAGGGATAAGTGTGTGTGAAAGCCATCCTTCACCTAGCTTGTTGGGAACACAAAGTTTCTCTTCAGTTGCAAACTCCACTCCATACATATATATTGGGAGATACTAACTCCAACTCGGTTTTACAGTGAAAACTGCAGGAACTTCAAACCGACACTAGGAAACAGACTGAGAATCCAGAGTAAAAGTTTCTCCTGCAACCTGTTCCCTTT
The DNA here is from genome assembly GCF_048773025.1 of Camelus bactrianus. Classification (NCBI taxonomy): domain Eukaryota; kingdom Metazoa; phylum Chordata; class Mammalia; order Artiodactyla; family Camelidae; genus Camelus; species Camelus bactrianus. Next base: position 6,152,331 of record NC_133566.1, read on the forward strand.
GTGCTAGATGAACGAACGTCTCTCCACATGCTCAGTTCTGAGAGATAAGTGTGTGTGAAAGCCGTCCTTCACCTAGGTTGTTGGGAACACAAAGTTTCTCTTCAGTTGCCAACTCCACTCCATACCTATATATGGGGAGGTATTAGCTCCAACTCGGTTTTACAGTGAAACTGCAGGAACTTCAAACCGGCACTAGGAAACAGACTGAGAAACCAGAGTAAAAGTTTCTCCTGCAACCCGTTCCCTTTGTGCTAGATGAAAGAACGTCCCTCCACATGCTCAGTTCTGAGAGATAATTGTGTGTGAAAGCCGTCCTTCACCCAGCTTGTTGGGAACACAAAGTTTCTCTTCAGTTGCAAACTCCAATCCATACATATATATGGGGAGGTACTAGCTCCAACTCGATTTTACAGTGAAAACAGCAGGAACTACTACCGGCACTAGGAAACAGACTGAGAAACCAGAGTAAAAGTTTCTCCTGCAACCCGTTCCCTTTGTTCTAGATGAACGAACGTCTCTCCACATGCTCAGTTCTGAGAGATAAGTGTGTGTGAAAGCCGTCCTTCACCTAGATTGTTGGGAACACAAAGTTTCTCTTCAGTTGCAAACTCCACCCCATATATATATATGGGGAGGTACTAGCTCCAACTCGGTTTTACAGTGAAAACTGCAGGAACTTCAAACCGGCACTAGGAAACAGACTGAGAAACCAGAGTAAAAGTTTCTCCTGCAACCCGTTCCCTTTGTGCTAGATGAACGAACGTCTCTCCACATGCTCAGTTCTGAGAGAAAAGTGTGTGAAAGCCGTCCTTCAACTAGCTTGTTGGGAACACAAAGTTTCTCTTCAGTTGCAAACTCCACTCCATACATATATATGGGGAGGTACTAGCTCCAACTCGGTTTTACAGTGAAAACTGCAGGAACTTCAAACCGGCACTATGAAACAGACTGAGAAACCAGAGTAAAAGATACTCCTGCAACCCGTTCCCTTTGTGCTAGATGAACGAACGTCTCTCCACATGCTCAGTTCTGAGAGATAAGTGTGTGTGAAAGCCGTCCTTCACCTAGCTTGTTGGGAATACAAAATTTCTCTTCAGTTGCAAACTCCACTCCATACATATATATGGGGAGGTACTAGCTCCAACTCGTTTTTACAGTGAAAACTGCAGGAACTTAAAACCGGCACTAGGAAACAGACTGAGAAACCAGAGTAAAAGTTTCTCCTGCAACCCGTTCCCTTTGTGCTAGATGAAAGAACGTCTCTCCATATGCTCAGTTCTGAGAGATAAGTGTGTGTGAAATCCGTCCTTCACCTAGCTTGTTGGGAAAACAAAGTTTCTCTTCAGTTGCCAACTCCACTCCATACCTATATATGGGGAAGTACTAGCTCCAACTCGGTTTTACAGTGAAAACTGCAGGAACTTCAAGCCGGCACTAGGAAACAGACTGAGAAACCAGAGTAAAAGTTTCCCCTGCAACCCGTTCTCTTTGTGTTAGATGAACGAACGTCTCTCCACATGCTCAGTTCTGAGAGATAAGTGTGTGTGAAAGCCGTCCTTCACCTAACTTGTGGGGAACACAAAGTTTCTCTTCAGTTGCAAACTCCAATCCATACATATATATGGGGAGGTACTAGCTCAAACTCTGTTTTACTGTGAAAACTGAAATAATTTCAAACCGGCCCTAGGAAACAGACTGAGAAACCAGAGTAAAATTTTCTCCTGCAACCTGTTCCCTTTGTGCTAGATGAACGAACGTCTCTCCACATGCTCTGTTCTGAGAGATAAATGTGTGTGAAAGCCATCCTTCAACTAACTTGTTGGGAACACATAGTTTCTCTTCAGTTGCTATCTCCACTCCATACATATATATGGGGAGGTACAAGCACCAACTCGGTTTTACAGTGAAAACTGAAATAATTTCAAACCGGCCCTAGGAAACAGACTGAGAAACCAGAGTAAAATTTTCTCCTGCAACCTGTTCCCTTTGTGCTAGATGAACGAACGTCTCTCCACATGCTCAGTTCTGAGAGATTAGTGTGTGTGAAAGCCGTCCTACATCTAGCTTGTTGGGAACACAAAGTTTCTCTTCAGCTGCAAACTCCAATCCATACATATATATGGGGAGGTACTAGCTCCAACTCGGTTTTACAGTGAAAACTGCAGGAACTTGAAAACGGCACTAGGAAACAGACTGAGAAACCAGAGTAAAAGTTTCTCCTGAAACCCGTTCCCTTTGTGCTAGATGAACGAACGTCTATCCACATGGTCAGTTCTGAGAGATAAGTGTGTGTGAAAGCCGTCCTTCACCTAGCTTGTTGGGAACACAAAGTTTCTCTTCAGTTGCAAACTCCACTCCATACATATATATGGGGTGGTACTAGTTCCAACTCGGTTTTACAGTCAAAACTGCAGGAACTTCAAACCGGCACTAGGAAACAAACTGAGAAACTAGAGTAAAATTTCACCAGCAACCCGTTCCCTTTGGGCTAGATGAACGAACGTCTCTCCACATGCTCAGTTCTGAGAGATAAATGTGTGTGAAAGCCGTCCTTCAACTAACTTGTTGGGAACACAAAGTTTCTCTTCAGTTGCAAACTCCACTCCATACATATATATGGGGAGGTACTAGCACCAAATCGGTTTTACAGTGAAAACTGCAGGAACTTCAAACCGGCACTAGGAAACAGACTGAGAAACCAGAGTAAAAGTTTCTCCTGCAACCCGTTCCATTTGTGCTAGATGAACGAACGTCTCTCCACATGCTCAGTTCTGAGAGATAAGTGTGTGTGAAAGCCGTCCTTCACCTAGCTTGTTGGGAACAGAAAGATTCTCTTCAGTTGCAAACTCCACTCCATAGATATATATTGGGAGGTACTAGCTCAAACTCGGTTTTACAGTGAAAACTGCAGGAACTTCAAACCGGCACTAGGAAACAGACTGAGAAAACAGAGTAAAAGTTTCCCCTGCAACCCGTTCCTTTGTGCTAGATGAACGTACGTCTCTCCACATGCTCAGTTCTGAGAGATAAGTGTGTGTGAAAGCCGTCCTTCACCTAGCCTGTTGGGAACAGAAAATTTCTCTTCAGTTGCAAACTCCACTCCATACATATATATGGGGAGGTACTAGCTCCAACTCTGTTTTACAGTGAAAACTGCAGGAACTTCAAACCGGCACTAGGAAACAGACTGAGAAACCAGAGTAAAAGTTTCTCCTGCAACCCGTTCCCTTTGTGCTAGATGAACGAACGTCTCTCCACATGCTCAGTTCTGAGAGATAAGTGTGTGTGAAAGCCGTCCTTCACCTAGCTTGTTGGCAACACAAACTTTCTCTTCAGTTTCAAACTCCACTCCATATATTTATATGGGGAGGTACTAGATCCTACTCGGTTTTATAGTGAAAACTGCAGGAACTTCAAACCGGCACTAGGAAACAGACTGAGAAACCAGAGTAAAAGTTTCTCCTGCAACACGTTCCCTTTGTGCTAGATGAACGAAAGTCTCTCCACATGCTCAGTTCTGAGAGATAAGTGTGTGTGAAAGCCGTCCTTCACCTAGCTTGTTGGGAACACAAATTTTCTCTTCAGTTGCCAACTCCACTCCATACCTATATATGGGGAGGTACTAGCTCCAACTCGGTTTTACAGTGAAAACTGCAGGAACTTCAAACCGGCACTAGGAAACAGACTGAGAAACCAGAGTAAAAATTTCTCCTGCAAACCGTTCCCTTTGTGCTAGATGAACGAACGTCTCTCCACATGCTCAGTTCTGAGAGATAAGTGTGTGTGAAAGCCGTCCTTAACCTAGCTTATTATGAACACAAAGTTTCTCTTCAGTTGCAAACTCCACTCCATACATATATATGGGGAAGTATTTGCTCCTACTCGGTTTTACAGTGAAAACTGCAGGAACTTCAAAACGGCACTAGGAAACAGACTGAGAATCCAGAGTAAAAGATTCTCCTGCAACCCGTTCCATTTGTGCTAGATGGACGAACGTCTCTTCATATGCTCAGTTCTGAGGGATAAGTGTGTGTGAAAGCCATCCTTCACCTATCTTGTTGGGAACACAAAGTTTCTCTTCAGTTGCAAACTCCACTCCATACATATATATGGGGAGATACTAACTCCAACTCGGTTTTACAGTGAAAACTGCAGGAACTTCAAACCGACACTAGGAAACAGACTGAGAATCCAGAGTAAGAGTTTCTCCTGCAACCTGTTCCCTTTGTGCTAGATGAACGAACGTCTCTCCACATGCTCAGTTCTGAGAGATAAGTGTGTGTGAAAGCCGTCCTTCACCTAGCTTGTTGGGAACACAAAGTTTCTCTTCAGTTGCCAACTCCACTCCATACCTATATATGGGGAGGTACTAGCTCCAACTCGGTTTTACAGTGAAAACTGCAGGAACTTCAAACCGGCACTAGGAAACAGACTGAGAAACCAGAGTAAAAGTTTCTCCTGCAACCCGTTCCCTTTGTGCTAGATGAACGAACGTCTCTCCACATGCTCAGTTCTGAGAGATAAGTGTGTGTGAAAGCCGTCCTTCACCCAGCTTGTTGGGAACACAAAGTTTCTCTTCAGTTGCAAACTCCAATCCATACATATATATGGGGAGGTACTAGCTCCAACTCTATTTTACAGTGAAAACAGCAGGAACTACTACCGGCACTAGGAAACAGAATGAGAAACCAGAGTAAAAGTTTCTCCTGCAACCCGTTCCCTTTTTGCTAGATGAACGAACGTCTCTCCACATGCTCAGCTCTGAGAGATAAGTGTGTGTGAAAGCCGTCCTTCACCTAGATTGTTGGGAACACAAAGTTTCTCTTCAGTTGCAAACTCCACCCCATATATATATATGGGGAGGTACTAGCTCCAACTCGCTTTTACAGTGAAAACTGCAGGAACTTCAAACCGGCACTAGGAAACAGACTGAGAAACCAGAGTAAAAGTTTCTCCTGCAACCCGTTCCCTTTGTGCTAGATGAACGAACGTCTATCCACATGCTCAGTTCTGAGAGAAAATTGTGTGAAAGCCTTCCTTCAACTAGCTTGTTGGGAACACAAAGTTTCTCTTCAGTTGCAAACTCCACTCCATACATATATATGGGGAGGTACTAGCTCCAACTCGGTTTTACAGTGAAAACTGCAGGAACTTCAAACCGGCACTACGAAACAGACTGAGAAACCAGAGTAAAAGATACACCTGCAACCCGTTCCCTTTGTGCTAGATGAACGAACGTCTCTCCACATGCTCAGTTCTGAGAGATAAGTGTGTGTGAAAGCCGTCCTTCACCTAGCTTGTTGGGAACACAAAATTTCTCTTCAGTTGCAAACTCCACTCCATACATATATATGGGGAGGTACTAGCTCCAACTCGTTTTTACAGAGAAAACTGCAGGAACTTCAAACCGGCACTAGGAAACAGACTGAGAAACCAGAGTAAAAGTTTCTCCTGCAACCCGTTCCCTTTGTGCTAGATGAAAGAACGTCTCTCCACATGCTCAGTTCTGAGAGATAAGTGTGTGTGAAAGCCGTCTTTCACCTAGCTTGTTGGGAAAACAAAGATTCTCTTCAGTTGCAAACTCCACTCCATACATATATATGGGGAGGTACTAGCTCCAACTCGGTTTTACATTGAAAACTGCAGGAACTTCCAACCGGCACTAGGAAACCGACTGAGACACCAGAGTAAAAGTTTCTCCTGCAACCCGTTCCCTTTGTGCTAGATGAACGAACGTCTCTCCACATGCTCAGTTCTGAGAGGTATGTGTGTGTGAAAGCCGTCCTTCACCAAGCTTGTTGGGAACACAAAGTTTCTCTTCAGTTGCCAACTCCACTCCATACCTATATATGTGGAAGTACTAGCTCCAACTCGGTTTTACAGTGAAAACTGCAGGAACTTCAAACCAGCACTAGGAAACAGACTGAGAAACCAGAATAAAAGTTTCTCCTGCATCCCGTTCCATTTGTGCTAGATGAACGAACGTCTCTCCACATGCTCAGTTCTGAGTGATAAGTGTGTGTTAAAGCCGTACTTCAACTAGCTTTTTGGGAACACAGAGTTTCTCTTCAGTTGCAAACTCCACTCCATACATATATAAGGTTAGGTACTAGCTCCATTTCGGTTTTCCAGTGAAAACTGCAGGAACTTCAAACCGGCACAAGGAAACAGACTGAGAATCCAGAGTAAAAGTTTCTCCTGCAACCCGTTCCCATTGTGGTAGATGAACGAACGTCTCTCCACATGCTCAGTTATGAGAGATAAGTGTGTGTGAAAGCCGTTCTTCACCTAGCTTGTTGGGAACAGAAAGTTTCTCTTCAGTTGCAAACTCCACTCCATAGATATATATTGGGAGGTACTAGCTCAAACTCGGTTTTACAGTGAAAACTGCAGGAACTTCAAACCGGCACTAGGAAACAGACTGAGAAACCAGAGTAAAAGTTGCTCCTGCAACCCGTTCCCTTTGTGCTAGATGAACGAACGTCTCTCCACATGCTCAGTTCTGAGAGATAAGTGTGTGTGAAAGCCGTCCTTCACCTAGCTTGTTGGGAACACAAAGTTTCTCTTCAGTTGCAAACTCCACTCCATACATATATATGGGGAAGTACTTGCTCCTACTCGGTTTTACAGTGAAAACTGCAGGAACTTCAAACCGGCACTAGGAAACAGACTGAGAAGCAGAGTAAAAGTTTCTCCTGCAACCCGTTCCATTTGTGCTAGATGGACGAACGTCTCTTCACATGCTCAGTTCTGAGGGATAAGTGTGTGTGAAAGCCATCCTTCACCTAGCTTGTTGGGAACACAAAGTTTCTCTTCAGTTGCAAACTCCACTCCATACATATATATGGGGAGATACTAACTCCAACTCGGTTTTACAGTGAAAACTGCAGGAACTTCAAACCGACACTAGGAAACAGACTGAGAAACCAGAGTAAAAGTTTCTCCTGCAACCTGTTCCCTTTGTGCTAGATGAACGAACGTCTCTCCACATGCTCAGTTCTGAGAGATAAGTGTGTGTGAAAGCCGTCCTTCACATAGGTTGTTGGGAACACAAAGTTTCTCTTCAGTTGCCAACTCCACTCCATACCTATATATGGGGAGGTACTAGCTCCAACTCGGTTTTACAGTGAAAACTGCAGGAACTTCAAACAGGCACTAGGAAACAGACTGAGAAACCAGAGTAAAAGTTTCTCCTGCAAACCGTTCCCTTTGTGCTAGATGAACGAAAGTCTCTCCACATGCTCAGTTCTGAGAGATAAGTGTGTGTGAAAGCCGTACTTCACATAGCTTGTTGGGAAAACAAAGTTTCTCTTCAGTTGCAAACTCCACTCCGTACATATATAAGGGGAGGTACAAGCTCCAACTCGGTTTTACAGTGAAAACTGCAGGAACTTCAAACCGGCATTAGGAAACAGACTGATAAACCAGAGTAAAAGTTTCACCTGCAACCCGTTCCCTTTGTGCTAGATGAACGAACGTCTCTCCACATGCTCAGTTCTGAGAGATAAGTGTGTGTGAAAGCCGTCCTTCACCCAGCTTGTTGGGAACACAAAGTTTCTCTTCAGTTGCAATCTCCAATCCATACATATATATGGGGAGGTACTAGCTCCAACTCGATTTTACAGTGAAAACAGCAGGAACTAATACCGGCACTAGGAAACAGAATGAGAAACCAGAGTAAAAGTTTCTCCTGCAACCCGTTCCCTTTGTGCTAGATGAACGAACGTCTCTCCACATGCTAATTTCGGAGAGTTAAGTCTGTGTGAAAGCCGTCCTTCACCTAGCTTGTTGGGAAAACAAAGTTTCTCTTCAGTTGCAAACTCCACTCCGTACATATATAAGGGGAGGTACAAGCTCCAAATCGTTTTTACAGTGAAAACTGCAGGAACTTCAAACCGGCACTAGGAAACAGACTGAGAAACCAGAGTAAAAGTTTTTCCTGCAACCCGTTCCCTTTGTGCTAGATGAACGAACGTCTCTCCACATGCTCAGTTCTGAGAGAAAAGTGTGTGAAAGCCTTCCTTCAACTAGCTTGTTGGGAACACAAAGTTTCTCTTCAGTTGCAAACTCCACTCCATACATATATATGGGGAGGTACTAGCTCCAACTCGGTTTTACAGTGAAAACTGCAGGAACTTCAAACCGGCACTAGGAAACAGACTGAGAAACCAGAGTAAAAGATACTCCTGCAACCCGTTCCCTTTGTGCTAGATGAACGAACGTCTCTCCACATGCTCAGTTCTGAGAGATAAGTGTGTGTGAAAGCCGTCCTTCACCTAGCTTGTTGGGAACACAAAATTTCTCTTCAGTTGCAAACTCCACTCCATACATATATATGGGGAGGTACTAGCTCCAACTCGGTTTTAGAGTGAAAACTGCAGGAACTTCAAACCGGCACTAGGAAACCGACTGAGACACCAGAGTAAAAGTTTCTCCTGCAACCCGTTCCCTTTGTGCTAGATGAACGAACGTCTCTCCACATGCTGAGTTCTGAGAGGTATGTGTGTGTGAAAGCCGTCCTTCACCTAGCTTGTTGGGAACACAAAGTTTCTCTTCAGTTGCCAACTCCACTCCATACCTATATATGGGGAGGTACTAGCTCCAACTCGGTTTTACAGTGAAAACTGCAGGAACTTCAAACCAGCACTAGGAAACAGACTGAGAAACCAGAATAAAAGTTTCTCCTGCATCCCGTTCCCTTTGTGCTAGATGAACGAAAGTCTCTCCACATGCTCAGTTCTGAGTGATAAGTGTGTGTTAAAGCCGTACTTCAACTAGCTTTTTGGGAACACAAAGTTTCTCTTCAGTTGCAAACTCCACTCCATACATATATAAGGTTAGGTACTAGCTCCATTTCGGTTTTCCAGTGAAAACTGCAGGAACTTCAAACCGGCACTAGGAAACAGACTGAGAAACCAGAGTAAAAGTTTCTCCTGCAACCAGTTCCCATTGTGGTAGATGAACGAACCTCTCTCCACATGCTCAGTTCTGAGAGATAAGTGTGTGTGAAAGCCGTCCTTCACCTAGCTTGTTGGAAAAACAAAGTTTCTCTTCAGTTGCAATCTCTAGTCCATATATATATATGGGAAGGTACTAGCTCCAACTCGGTTTTACAGTGAAAACTGCAGGAACTTCAAACCGGCACTAGGAAACAGACTGAGAAACCAGAGTAAAAGTTTCCCCTGCAACCCGTTCTCTTTGTGTTAGATGAACGAACGTCTCTCCACATGCTCAGTTCTGAGAGATAAGTGTGTGTGAAAGCCGTCCTTCACCTAGCTTGTGGGGAACACAAAGTTTCTTTTCAGTTGCAAACTCCAATCCATACATATATATAGGGAGGTACTAGCTCCAACTCGGTTTTACAGTGAAAACTGAAATAATTTCAAACCGGCCCTAGGAAACAGACTGAGAAACCAGAGTAAAAGTTTCTCCTGCAACCTGTTCTCTTTGTGCTAGATGAACGAACGTCTCTCCACATGCTCAGTTCTGAGAGATAAGTGTGTGTGAAAGCCGTCCTACATCTAGCCTGTTGGGAACACAAAGTTTCTCTTCAGCTGCAAACTCCAATCCATACATATATATGGGGAGGTACTAGCTCCAACTCTGTTTTACAGTGAAAACTGCAGGATCTTGAAAACGGCACTAGGAAACAGACTGAGAAACCAGAGTAAAAGTTTCTCCTGAAACCCGTTCCCTTTGTGCTAGATGAACGAACGTCTATCCACATGCTCAGTTCTGAGAGATAAGTGTGTGTGAAAGCCGTCCTTCACCTAGCTTGTTGGGAACACAAAGTTTCTCTTCAGTTGCAAACTCCACTCCATACATATATATGGGGTGGTACTAGTTCCAACTCGGTTTTACAGTGAAAACTGCAGGAACTTCAAACCGGCACTAGGAAACAAACTGAGAAACTAGAGTAAAATTTCACCAGCAACCCGTTCCCTTTGGGCTAGATGAAAGAACGTCTCTCCACATGCTCAGTTCTGAGAGATAAATGTGTGTGAAAGCCGTCCTTCAACTAACTTGTTGGGAACACATAGTTTCTCTTCAGTTGCTATCTCCACTCCATACATATATATGGGGAGGTACTAGCTCCAAATCGGTTTTACAGTGAAAACTGCAGGAACTTCAAACCGGCACTAGGAAACAGACTGAGAAACCAGAGTAAAAGTTTCTCCTGCAACCCGTTCCATTTGTGCTAGATGAACGAACGTCTCTCCACATGCTCAGTTCTGAGAGATAAGTGTGTGTGAAAGCCGTTCTTCACCTAGCTTGTTGGGAACAGAAAGTTTCTCTTCAGTTGCAAACTCCACTCCATAGATATATATTGGGAGGTACTAGCTCCAACTCGGTTTCACAGTGAAAACTGCAGGAACTTCAAACCGGCACTAGGAAACAGACTGAGAAACCAGAGTAAAAGTTTCTCCTGCAACCCGTTCCCTTTGTGCTAGATGAACGAAAGTCTCTCCACATGCTCAGTTCTGAGAGATAAGTGTGTGTGAAAGCCGTCCTTCACCTAGGTTGTTGGGAACACAAAGTTTCTCTTCAGTTGCCAACTCCACTCCATACCTATATATGGGGAGGTACTAGCTCCAACTCGGTTTTACAGTGAAAACTGCAGGAACTTCAAACAGGCACTAGGAAACAGACTGAGAAACCAGAGTAAAAGTTTCTCCTGCAAACCGTTCCCTTTGTGCTAGATGAACGAAAGTCTCTCCACATGCTCAGTTCTGAGAGATAAGTGTGTGTGAAAGCCGTACTTCACATAGCTTGTTGGGAAAACAAAGATTCTCTTCAGTTGCAAACTCCACTCCGTACATATATAAGGGGAGGTACAAGCTCCAACTCGGTTTTACAGTGAAAACTGCAGGAACTTCAAACCGGCATTAGGAAACAGACTGATAAACCAGAGTAAAAGTTTCACCTGCAACCCGTTCCCTTTGTGCTAGATGAACGAACGTCTCTCCACATGCTCAGTTCTGAGAGATAAGTGTGTGTGAAAGCCGTCCTTCACCCAGCTTGTTGGGAACACAAAGTTTCTCTTCAGTTGCAATCTCCAATCCATACATATATATGGGGAGGTACTAGCTCCAACTCGATTTTACAGTGAAAACAGCAGGAACTAATACCGGCACTAGGAAACAGAATGAGAAACCAGAGTAAAAGTTTCTCCTGCAACCCGTTCCCTTTGTGCTAGATGAACGAACGTCTCTCCACATGCTAATTTCGGAGAGTTAAGTCTGTGTGAAAGCCGTCCTTCACCTAGCTTGTTGGGAACACAAAGTTTCTCTTCAGTTGCAAACTCCACTCCGTACATATATAAGGGGAGGTACAAGCTCCAAATCGTTTTTACAGTGAAAACTGCAGGAACTTCAAACCGGCACTAGGAAACAGACTGAGAAACCAGAGTAAAAGTTTTTCCTGCAACCCGTTCCCTTTGTGCTAGATGAACGAACGTCTCTCCACATGCTCAGTTCTGAGAGAAAAGTGTGTGAAAGCCTTCCTTCAACTAGCTTGTTGGGAACACAAAGTTTCTCTTCAGTTGCAAACTCCACTCCATACATATATATGGGGAGGTACTAGCTCCAACTCGGTTTTACAGTGAAAACTGCAGGAACTTCAAACCGGCACTAGGAAACAGACTGAGAAACCAGAGTAAAAGATACTCCTGCAACCCGTTCCCTTTGTGCTAGATGAACGAACGTCTCTCCACATGCTCAGTTCTGAGAGATAAGTGTGTGTGAAAGCCGTCCTTCACCTAGCTTGTTGGGAACACAAAATTTCTCTTCAGTTGCAAACTCCACTCCATACATATATATGGGGAGGTACTAGCTCCAACTCGGTTTTAGAGTGAAAACTGCAGGAACTTCAAACCGGCACTAGGAAACCGATTGAGACACCAGAGTAAAAGTTTCTCCTGCAACCCGTTCCCTTTGTGCTAGATGAACGAACGTCTCTCCACATGCTCAGTTCTGAGAGGTATGTGTGTGTGAAAGCCGTCCTTCACCTAGCTTGTTGGGAACACAAAGTTTCTCTTCAGTTGCCAACTCCACTCCATACCTATATATGGGGAGGTACTAGCTCCAACTCGGTTTTACAGTGAAAACTGCAGGAACTTCAAACCAGCACTAGGAAACAGACTGAGAAACCAGAATAAAAGTTTCTCCTGCATCCCGTTCCCTTTGTGCTAGATGAACGAAAGTCTCTCCACATGCTCAGTTCTGAGTGATAAGTGTGTGTTAAAGCCGTACTTCAACTAGCTTTTTGGGAACACAAAGTTTCTCTTCAGTTGCAAACTCCACTCCATACATATATAAGGTTAGGTACTAGCTCCATTTCGGTTTTCCAGTGAAAACTGCAGGAACTTCAAACCGGCACTAGGAAACAGACTGAGAAACCAGAGTAAAAGTTTCTCCTGCAACCAGTTCCCATTCTGGTAGATGAACGAACGTCTCTCCACATGCTCAGTTCTGAGAGATAAGTGTGTGTGAAAGCCGTCCTTCACCTAGCTTGTTGGAAAAACAAAGTTTCTCTTCAGTTGCAATCTCTAGTCCATATATATATATGGGAAGGTACTAGCTCCAACTCGGTTTTACAGTGAAAACTGCAGGAAATTCAAACCGGCACTAGGAAACAGACTGAGAAACCAGAGTAAAAGTTTCCCCTGCAACCCGTTCTCTTTGTGTTAGATGAACGAACGTCTCTCCACATGCTCAGTTCTGAGAGATAAGTGTGTGTGAAAGCCGTCCTTCACCTAGCTTGTGGGGAACACAAAGTTTCTTTTCAGTTGCAAACTCCAATCCATACATATATATAGGGAGGTACTAGCTCCAACTCGGTTTTACAGTGAAAACTGAAATAATTTCAAACCGGCCCTAGGAAACAGACTGAGAAACCAGAGTAAAAGTTTCTCCTGCAACCTGTTCCCTTTGTGCTAGATGAACGAACGTCTCTCCACATGCTCAGTTCTGAGAGATAAGTGTGTGTGAAAGCCGTCCTACATCTAGCCTGTTGGGAACACAAAGTTTCTCTTCAGCTGCAAACTCCAATCCATACATATATATGGGGAGGTACTAGCTCCAACTCTGTTTTACAGTGAAAACTGCAGGATCTTGAAAACGGCACTAGGAAACAGACTGAGAAACCAGAGTAAAAGTTTCTCCTGAAACCCGTTCCCTTTGTGCTAGATGAACGAACGTCTATCCACATGCTCAGTTCTGAGAGATAAGTGTGTGTGAAAGCCGTCCTTCACCTAGCTTGTTGGGAACACAAAGTTTCTCTTCACTTGCAAACTCCACTCCATACATATATATGGGGTGGTACTAGTTCCAACTCGGTTTTACAGTGAAAACTGCAGGAACTTCAAACCGGCACTAGGAAACAAACTGAGAAACTAGAGTAAAATTTCACCAGCAACCCGTTCCCTTTGGGCTAGATGAAAGAACGTCTCTCCACATGCTCAGTTCTGAGAGATAAATGTGTGTGAAAGCCGTCCTTCAACTAACTTGTTGGGAACACATAGTTTCTCTTCAGTTGCTATCTCCACTCCATACATATATATGGGGAGGTACTAGCTCCAAATCGGTTTTACAGTGAAAACTGCAGGAACTTCAAACCGGCACTAGGAAACAGACTGAGAAACCAGAGTAAAAGTTTCTCCTGCAACCCGTTCCATTTGTGCTAGATGAACGAACGTCTCTCCACATGCTCAGTTCTGAGAGATAAGTGTGTGTGAAAGCCGTTCTTCACCTAGCTTGTTGGGAACAGAAAGTTTCTCTTCAGTTGCAAACTCCACTCCATAGATATATATTGGGAGGTACTAGCTCCAACTCGGTTTTACAGTGAAAACTGCAGGAACTTCAAACCGGCACTAGGAAACACACTGAGAAACCAGAGTAAAAGTTTCTCCTGCAACCCGTTCCCTTTGTGCTAGATGAACGAAAGTCTCTCCACATGCTCAGTTCTGAGAGATAAGTGTGTGTGAAAGCCGTCCTTCACCTAGGTTGTTGGGAAAACAAAGTTTCTCTTCAGTTGCCAACTCCACTCCATACCTATATATGGGGAGGTACTAGCTCCAACTCGGTTTTACAGTGAAAACTGCAGGAACTTCAAACAGGCACTAGGAAACAGACTGAGAAACCAGAGTAAAAGTTTCTCCTGCAAACCGTTCCCTTTGTGCTAGATGAACGAAAGTCTCTCCACATGCTCAGTTCTGAGAGATAAGTGTGTGTGAAAGCCGTACTTCACATAGCTTGTTGGGAAAACAAAGATTCTCTTCAGTTGCAAACTCCACTCCGTACATATATAAGGGGAGGTACAAGCTCCAACTCGGTTTTACAGTGAAAACTGCAGGAACTTCAAACCGGCATTAGGAAACAGACTGATAAACCAGAGTAAAAGTTTCACCTGCAACCCGTTCCCTTTGTGCTAGATGAACGAACGTCTCTCCACATGCTCAGTTCTGAGAGATAAGTGTGTGTGAAAGCCGTCCTTCACCCAGCTTGTTGGGAACACAAAGTTTCTCTTCAGTTGCAATCTCCAATCCATACATATATATGGGGAGGTACTAGCTCCAACTCGATTTTACAGTGAAAACAGCAGGAACTAATACCGGCACTAGGAAACAGAATGAGAAACCAGAGTAAAAGTTTCTCCTGCAACCCGTTCCCTTTGTGCTAGATGAACGAACGTCTCTCCACATGCTAATTTCGGAGAGTTAAGTCTGTGTGAAAGCCGTCCTTCACCTAGCTTGTTGGGAACACAAAGTTTCTCTTCAGTTGCAAACTCCACTCCGTACATATATAAGGGGAGGTACAAGCTCCAAATCGTTTTTACAGTGAAAACTGCAGGAACTTCAAACCGGCACTAGGAAACAGACTGAGAAACCAGAGTAAAAGTTTTTCCTGCAACCCGTTCCCTTTGTGCTAGATGAACGAACGTCTCTCCACATGCTCAGTTCTGAGAGAAAAGTGTGTCAAAGCCTTCCTTCAACTAGCTTGTTGGGAACACAAAGTTTCTCTTCAGTTGCAAACTCCACTCCATACATATATATGGGGTGGTACTAGTTCCAACTCGGTTTTACAGTGAAAACTGCAGGAACTTCAAACCGGCACTAGGAAACAAACTGAGAAACTAGAGTAAAATTTCACCAGCAACCCGTTCCCTTTGGGCTAGATGAAAGAACGTCTCTCCACATGCTCAGTTCTGAGAGATAAATGTGTGTGAAAGCCGTCCTTCAACTAACTTGTTGGGAACACATAGTTTCTCTTCAGTTGCTATCTCCACTCCATACATATATATGGGGAGGTACTAGCTCCAAATCGGTTTTACAGTGAAAACTGCAGGAACTTCAAACCGGCACTAGGAAACAGACTGAGAAACCAGAGTAAAAGTTTCTCCTGCAACCCGTTCCATTTGTGCTAGATGAACGAACGTCTCTCCACATGCTCAGTTCTGAGAGATAAGTGTGTGTGAAAGCCGTTCTTCACCTAGCTTGTTGGGAACAGAAAGTTTCTCTTCAGTTGCAAACTCCACTCCATAGATATATATTGGGAGGTACTAGCTCCAACTCGGTTTTACAGTGAAAACTGCAGGAACTTCAAACCGGCACTAGGAAACACACTGAGAAACCAGAGTAAAAGTTTCTCCTGCAACCCGTTCCCTTTGTGCTAGATGAACGAAAGTCTCTCCACATGCTCAGTTCTGAGAGATAAGTGTGTGTGAAAGCCGTCCTTCACCTAGGTTGTTGGGAACACAAAGTTTCTCTTCAGTTGCCAACTCCACTCCATACCTATATATGGGGAGGTACTAGCTCCAACTCGGTTTTACAGTGAAAACTGCAGGAACTTCAAACAGGCACTAGGAAACAGACTGAGAAACCAGAGTAAAAGTTTCTCCTGCAAACCGTTCCCTTTGTGCTAGATGAACGAAAGTCTCTCCACATGCTCAGTTCTGAGAGATAAGTGTGTGTGAAAGCCGTACTTCACATAGCTTGTTGGGAAAACAAAGATTCTCTTCAGTTGCAAACTCCACTCCGTACATATATAAGGGGAGGTACAAGCTCCAACTCGGTTTTACAGTGAAAACTGCAGGAACTTCAAACCGGCATTAGGAAACAGACTGATAAACCAGAGTAAAAGTTTCACCTGCAACCCGTTCCCTTTGTGCTAGATGAACGAACGTCTCTCCACATGCTCAGTTCTGAGAGATAAGTGTGTGTGAAAGCCGTCCTTCACCCAGCTTGTTGGGAACACAAAGTTTCTCTTCAGTTGCAATCTCCAATCCATACATATATATGGGGAGGTACTAGCTCCAACTCGATTTTACAGTGAAAACAGCAGGAACTAATACCGGCACTAGGAAACAGAATGAGAAACCAGAGTAAAAGTTTCTCCTGCAACCCGTTCCCTTTGTGCTAGATGAACGAACGTCTCTCCACATGCTAATTTCGGAGAGTTAAGTCTGTGTGAAAGCCGTCCTTCACCTAGCTTGTTGGGAACACAAAGTTTCTCTTCAGTTGCAAACTCCACTCCGTACATATATAAGGGGAGGTACAAGCTCCAAATCGTTTTTACAGTGAAAACTGCAGGAACTTCAAACCGGCACTAGGAAACAGACTGAGAAACCAGAGTAAAAGTTTTTCCTGCAACCCGTTCCCTTTGTGCTAGATGAACGAACGTCTCTCCACATGCTCAGTTCTGAGAGAAAAGTGTGTGAAAGCCTTCCTTCAACTAGCTTGTTGGGAACACAAAGTTTCTCTTCAGTTGCAAACTCCACTCCATACATATATATGGGGTGGTACTAGTTCCAACTCGGTTTTACAGTGAAAACTGCAGGAACTTCAAACCGGCACTAGGAAACAAACTGAGAAACTAGAGTAAAATTTCACCAGCAACCCGTTCCCTTTGGGCTAGATGAAAGAACGTCTCTCCACATGCTCAGTTCTGAGAGATAAATGTGTGTGAAAGCCGTCCTTCAACTAACTTGTTGGGAACACATAGTTTCTCTTCAGTTGCTATCTCCACTCCATACATATATATGGGGAGGTACTAGCTCCAAATCGGTTTTACAGTGAAAACTGCAGGAACTTCAAACCGGCACTAGGAAACAGACTGAGAAACCAGAGTAAAAGTTTCTCCTGCAACCCGTTCCATTTGTGCTAGATGAACGAACGTCTCTCCACATGCTCAGTTCTGAGAGATAAGTGTGTGTGAAAGCCGTTCTTCACCTAGCTTGTTGGGAACAGAAAGTTTCTCTTCAGTTGCAAACTCCACTCCATAGATATATATTGGGAGGTACTAGCTCCAACTCGGTTTTACAGTGAAAACTGCAGGAACTTCAAACCGGCACTAGGAAACACACTGAGAAACCAGAGTAAAAGTTTCTCCTGCAACCCGTTCCCTTTGTGCTAGATGAACGAAAGTCTCTCCACATGCTCAGTTCTGAGAGATAAGTGTGTGTGAAAGCCGTCCTTCACCTAGGTTGTTGGGAACACAAAGTTTCTCTTCAGTTGCCAACTCCACTCCATACCTATATATGGGGAGGTACTAGCTCCAACTCGGTTTTACAGTGAAAACTGCAGGAACTTCAAACAGGCACTAGGAAACAGACTGAGAAACCAGAGTAAAAGTTTCTCCTGCAAACCGTTCCCTTTGTGCTAGATGAACGAAAGTCTCTCCACATGCTCAGTTCTGAGAGATAAGTGTGTGTGAAAGCCGTACTTCACATAGCTTGTTGGGAAAACAAAGATTCTCTTCAGTTGCAAACTCCACTCCGTACATATATAAGGGGAGGTACAAGCTCCAACTCGGTTTTACAGTGAAAACTGCAGGAACTTCAAACCGGCATTAGGAAACAGACTGATAAACCAGAGTAAAAGTTTCACCTGCAACCCGTTCCCTTTGTGCTAGATGAACGAACGTCTCTCCACATGCTCAGTTCTGAGAGATAAGTGTGTGTGAAAGCCGTCCTTCACCCAGCTTGTTGGGAACACAAAGTTTCTCTTCAGTTGCAATCTCCAATCCATACATATATATGGGGAGGTACTAGCTCCAACTCGATTTTACAGTGAAAACAGCAGGAACTAATACCGGCACTAGGAAACAGAATGAGAAACCAGAGTAAAAGTTTCTCCTGCAACCCGTTCCCTTTGTGCTAGATGAACGAACGTCTCTCCACATGCTAATTTCGGAGAGTTAAGTCTGTGTGAAAGCCGTCCTTCACCTAGCTTGTTGGGAACACAAAGTTTCTCTTCAGTTGCAAACTCCACTCCGTACATATATAAGGGGAGGTACAAGCTCCAAATCGTTTTTACAGTGAAAACTGCAGGAACTTCAAACCGGCACTAGGAAACAGACTGAGAAACCAGAGTAAAAGTTTTTCCTGCAACCCGTTCCCTTTGTGCTAGATGAACGAACGTCTCTCCACATGCTCAGTTCTGAGAGATAAGTGTGTGTGAAAGCCGTCCTTCACCTAGCTTGTTGGGAACACAAAATTTCTCTTCAGTTGCAAACTCCACTCCATACATATATATGGGGAGGTACTAGCTCCAACTCGGTTTTAGAGTGAAAACTGCAGGAACTTCAAACCGGCACTAGGAAACCGAGTGAGACACCAGAGTAAAAGTTTCTCCTGCAACCCGTTCCCTTTGTGCTAGATGAACGAACGTCTCTCCACATGCTCAGTTCTGAGAGGTATGTGTGTGTGAAAGCCGTCCTTCACCTAGCTTGTTGGGAACACAAAGTTTCTCTTCAGTTGCCAACTCCACTCCATACCTATATATGGGGAGGTACTAGCTCCAACTCGGTTTTACAGTGAAAACTGCAGGAACTTCAAACCAGCACTAGGAAACAGACTGAGAAACCAGAATAAAAGTTTCTCCTGCATCCCGTTCCCTTTGTGCTAGATGAACGAAAGTCTCTCCACATGCTCAGTTCTGAGTGATAAGTGTGTGTTAAAGCCGTACTTCAACTAGCTTTTTGGGAACACAAAGTTTCTCTTCAGTTGCAAACTCCACTCCATACATATATAAGGTTAGGTACTAGCTCCATTTCGGTTTTCCAGTGAAAACTGCAGGAACTTCAAACCGGCACTAGGAAACAGACTGAGAAACCAGAGTAAAAGTTTCTCCTGCAACCAGTTCCCATTGTGGTAGATGAACGAACGTCTCTCCACATGCTCAGTTCTGAGAGATAAGTGTGTGTGAAAGCCGTCCTTCACCTAGCTTGTTGGAAAAACAAAGTTTCTCTTCAGTTGCAATCTCTAGTCCATATATATATATGGGAAGGTACTAGCTCCAACTCGGTTTTACAGTGAAAACTGCAGGAAATTCAAACCGGCACTAGGAAACAGACTGAGAAACCAGAGTAAAAGTTTCCCCTGCAACCCGTTCTCTTTGTGTTAGATGAACGAACGTCTCTCCACATGCTCAGTTCTGAGAGATAAGTGTGTGTGAAAGCCGTCCTTCACCTAGCTTGTGGGGAACACAAAGTTTCTTTTCAGTTGCAAACTCCAATCCATACATATATATAGGGAGGTACTAGCTCCAACTCGGTTTTACAGTGAAAACTGAAATAATTTCAAACCGGCCCTAGGAAACAGACTGAGAAACCAGAGTAAAAGTTTCTCCTGCAACCTGTTCCCTTTGTGCTAGATGAACGAACGTCTCTCCACATGCTCAGTTCTGAGAGATAAGTGTGTGTGAAAGCCGTCCTACATCTAGCCTGTTGGGAACACAAAGTTTCTCTTCAGCTGCAAACTCCAATCCATACATATATATGGGGAGGTACTAGCTCCAACTCTGTTTTACAGTGAAAACTGCAGGATCTTGAAAACGGCACTAGGAAACAGACTGAGAAACCAGAGTAAAAGTTTCTCCTGAAACCCGTTCCCTTTGTGCTAGATGAACGAACGTCTATCCACATGCTCAGTTCTGAGAGATAAGTGTGTGTGAAAGCCGTCCTTCACCTAGCTTGTTGGGAACACAAAGTTTCTCTTCAGTTGCAAACTCCACTCCATACATATATATGGGGTGGTACTAGTTCCAACTCGGTTTTACAGTGAAAACTGCAGGAACTTCAAACCGGCACTAGGAAACAAACTGAGAAACTAGAGTAAAATTTCACCAGCAACCCGTTCCCTTTGGGCTAGATGAAAGAACGTCTCTCCACATGCTCAGTTCTGAGAGATAAATGTGTGTGAAAGCCGTCCTTCAACTAACTTGTTGGGAACACATAGTTTCTCTTCAGTTGCTATCTCCACTCCATACATATATATGGGGAGGTACTAGCTCCAAATCGGTTTTACAGTGAAAACTGCAGGAACTTCAAACCGGCACTAGGAAACAGACTGAGAAACCAGAGTAAAAGTTTCTCCTGCAACCCGTTCCATTTGTGCTAGATGAACGAACGTCTCTCCACATGCTCAGTTCTGAGAGATAAGTGTGTGTGAAAGCCGTTCTTCACCTAGCTTGTTGGGAACAGAAAGTTTCTCTTCAGTTGCAAACTCCACTCCATAGATATATATTGGGAGGTACTAGCTCCAACTCGGTTTTACAGTGAAAACTGCAGGAACTTCAAACCGGCACTAGGAAACAGACTGAGAAACCAGAGTAAAAGTTTCTCCTGCAACCCGTTCCCTTTGTGCTAGATGAACGAACGTCTCTCCACATGCTCAGTGCTGAGAGATAAGTGTGTGTGAAAGCCGTCCTTCACCTAGCTTGTTGGGAACACAAAGTTTCTCTTCAGTTGCAAACTCCACTCCATACATATATATGGGGAAGTACTTGCTCCTACTCGGTTTTACAGTGAAAACTGCAGGAACTTCAAACCGGCACTAGGAAACAGACTGAGAAACCAGAGTAAAAGATTCTCCTGCAACCCGTTCCATTTGTGCTAGATTGACGAACGTCTCTTCACATGCTCAGTTCTGAGGGATAAGTGTGTGTGAAAGCCATCCTTCACCTAACTTGTTGGGAACACAAAGTTTCTCTTCAGTTGCAAACTCCACTCCATACATATATATGGGGAGATACTAACTCCAACTCGGTTTTACAGTGAAAACTGCAGGAACTTCAAACCGACACTAGGAAACACACTGAGAAACCAGAGTAAAAGTTTCTCCTGCAACCCGTTCCCTTTGTGCTAGATGAACGAAAGTCTCTCCACATGCTCAGTTCTGAGAGATAAGTGTGTGTGAAAGCCGTCCTTCACCTAGGTTGTTGGGAACACAAAGTTTCTCTTCAGTTGCCAACTCCACTCCATACCTATATATGGGGAGGTACTAGCTCCAACTCGGTTTTACAGTGAAAACTGCAGGAACTTCAAACAGGCACTAGGAAACAGACTGAGAAACCAGAGTAAAAGTTTCTCCTGCAAACCGTTCCCTTTGTGCTAGATGAACGAAAGTCTCTCCACATGCTCAGTTCTGAGAGATAAGTGTGTGTGAAAGCCGTACTTCACATAGCTTGTTGGGAAAACAAAGATTCTCTTCAGTTGCAAACTCCACTCCGTACATATATAAGGGGAGGTACAAGCTCCAACTCGGTTTTACAGTGAAAACTGCAGGAACTTCAAACCGGCATTAGGAAACAGACTGATAAACCAGAGTAAAAGTTTCACCTGCAACCCGTTCCCTTTGTGCTAGATGAACGAACGTCTCTCCACATGCTCAGTTCTGAGAGATAAGTGTGTGTGAAAGCCGTCCTTCACCCAGCTTGTTGGGAACACAAAGTTTCTCTTCAGTTGCAATCTCCAATCCATACATATATATGGGGAGGTACTAGCTCCAACTCGATTTTACAGTGAAAACAGCAGGAACTAATACCGGCACTAGGAAACAGAATGAGAAACCAGAGTAAAAGTTTCTCCTGCAACCCGTTCCCTTTGTGCTAGATGAACGAACGTCTCTCCACATGCTAATTTCGGAGAGTTAAGTCTGTGTGAAAGCCGTCCTTCACCTAGCTTGTTGGGAACACAAAGTTTCTCTTCAGTTGCAAACTCCACTCCGTACATATATAAGGGGAGGTACAAGCTCCAAATCGTTTTTACAGTGAAAACTGCAGGAACTTCAAACCGGCACTAGGAAACAGACTGAGAAACCAGAGTAAAAGTTTTTCCTGCAACCCGTTCCCTTTGTGCTAGATGAACGAACGTCTCTCCACATGCTCAGTTCTGAGAGAAAAGTGTGTGAAAGCCTTCCTTCAACTAGCTTGTTGGGAACACAAAGTTTCTCTTCAGTTGCAAACTCCACTCCATACATATATATGGGGAGGTACTAGCTCCAACTCGGTTTTACAGTGAAAACTGCAGGAACTTCAAACCGGCACTAGGAAACAGACTGAGAAACCAGAGTAAAAGATACTCCTGCAACCCGTTCCCTTTGTGCTAGATGAACGAACGTCTCTCCACATGCTCAGTTCTGAGAGATAAGTGTGTGTGAAAGCCGTCCTTCACCTAGCTTGTTGGGAACACAAAATTTCTCTTCAGTTGCAAACTCCACTCCATACATATATATGGGGAGGTACTAGCTCCAACTCGGTTTTAGAGTGAAAACTGCAGGAACTTCAAACCGGCACTAGGAAACCGAGTGAGACACCAGAGTAAAAGTTTCTCCTGCAACCCGTTCCCTTTGTGCTAGATGAACGAACGTCTCTCCACATGCTCAGTTCTGAGAGGTATGTGTGTGTGAAAGCCGTCCTTCACCTAGCTTGTTGGGAACACAAAGTTTCTCTTCAGTTGCCAACTCCACTCCATACCTATATATGGGGAGGTACTAGCTCCAACTCGGTTTTACAGTGAAAACTGCAGGAACTTCAAACCAGCACTAGGAAACAGACTGAGAAACCAGAATAAAAGTTTCTCCTGCATCCCGTTCCCTTTGTGCTAGATGAACGAAAGTCTCTCCACATGCTCAGTTCTGAGTGATAAGTGTGTGTTAAAGCCGTACTTCAACTAGCTTTTTGGGAACACAAAGTTTCTCTTCAGTTGCAAACTCCACTCCATACATATATAAGGTTAGGTACTAGCTCCATTTCGGTTTTCCAGTGAAAACTGCAGGAACTTCAAACCGGCACTAGGAAACAGACTGAGAAACCAGAGTAAAAGTTTCTCCTGCAACCAGTTCCCATTGTGGTAGATGAACGAACGTCTCTCCACATGCTCAGTTCTGAGAGATAAGTGTGTGTGAAAGCCGTCCTTCACCTAGCTTGTTGGAAAAACAAAGTTTCTCTTCAGTTGCAATCTCTAGTCCATATATATATATGGGAAGGTACTAGCTCCAACTCGGTTTTACAGTGAAAACTGCAGGAAATTCAAACCGGCACTAGGAAACAGACTGAGAAACCAGAGTAAAAGTTTCCCCTGCAACCCGTTCTCTTTGTGTTAGATGAACGAACGTCTCTCCACATGCTCAGTTCTGAGAGATAAGTGTGTGTGAAAGCCGTCCTTCACCTAGCTTGTGGGGAACACAAAGTTTCTTTTCAGTTGCAAACTCCAATCCATACATATATATAGGGAGGTACTAGCTCCAACTCGGTTTTACAGTGAAAACTGAAATAATTTCAAACCGGCCCTAGGAAACAGACTGAGAAACCAGAGTAAAAGTTTCTCCTGCAACCTGTTCCCTTTGTGCTAGATGAACGAACGTCTCTCCACATGCTCAGTTCTGAGAGATAAGTGTGTGTGAAAGCCGTCCTACATCTAGCCTGTTGGGAACACAAAGTTTCTCTTCAGCTGCAAACTCCAATCCATACATATATATGGGGAGGTACTAGCTCCAACTCTGTTTTACAGTGAAAACTGCAGGATCTTGAAAACGGCACTAGGAAACAGACTGAGAAACCAGAGTAAAAGTTTCTCCTGAAACCCGTTCCCTTTGTGCTAGATGAACGAACGTCTATCCACATGCTCAGTTCTGAGAGATAAGTGTGTGTGAAAGCCGTCCTTCACCTAGCTTGTTGGGAACACAAAGTTTCTCTTCAGTTGCAAACTCCACTCCATACATATATATGGGGTGGTACTAGTTCCAACTCGATTTTACAGTGAAAACTGCAGGAACTTCAAACCGGCACTAGGAAACAAACTGAGAAACTAGAGTAAAATTTCACCAGCAACCCGTTCCCTTTGGGCTAGATGAAAGAACGTCTCTCCACATGCTCAGTTCTGAGAGATAAATGTGTGTGAAAGCCGTCCTTCAACTAACTTGTTGGGAACACATAGTTTCTCTTCAGTTGCTATCTCCACTCCATACATATATATGGGGAGGTACTAGCTCCAAATCGGTTTTACAGTGAAAACTGCAGGAACTTCAAACCGGCACTAGGAAACAGACTGAGAAACCAGAGTAAAAGTTTCTCCTGCAACCCGTTCCATTTGTGCTAGATGAACGAACGTCTCTCCACATGCTCAGTTCTGAGAGATAAGTGTGTGTGAAAGCCGTTCTTCACCTAGCTTGTTGGGAACAGAAAGTTTCTCTTCAGTTGCAAACTCCACTCCATAGATATATATTGGGAGGTACTAGCTCCAACTCGGTTTTACAGTGAAAACTGCAGGAACTTCAAACCGGCACTAGGAAACAGACTGAGAAACCAGAGTAAAAGTTTCTCCTGCAACCCGTTCCCTTTGTGCTAGATGAACGAACGTCTCTCCACATGCTCAGTGCTGAGAGATAAGTGTGTGTGAAAGCCGTCCTTCACCTAGCTTGTTGGGAACACAAAGTTTCTCTTCAGTTGCAAACTCCACTCCATACATATATATGGGGAAGTACTTGCTCCTACTCGGTTTTACAGTGAAAACTGCAGGAACTTCAAACCGGCACTAGGAAACAGACTGAGAAACCAGAGTAAAAGTTTCTCCTGCAACCCGTTCCATTTGTGCTAGATTGACGAACGTCTCTTCACATGCTCAGTTCTGAGGGATAAGTGTGTGTGAAAGCCATCCTTCACCTAACTTGTTGGGAACACAAAGTTTCTCTTCAGTTGCAAACTCCACTCCATACATATATATGGGGAGATACTAACTCCAACTCGGTTTTACAGTGAAAACTGCAGGAACTTCAAACCGACACTAGGAAACCGACTGAGAAACCAGAGTAAAAGTTTCCCCTGCAACCTGTTCACTTTGTGCTAGATGAACGAACGTCTCTCCACATGCTCAGTTCTGAGAGATAAGTGTGTGTGAAAGCCGTCCTTCACCTAGCTTGTTGGGAACACAAAGTTTCTCTTCAGTTGCCAAATCCACTCCATACCTATATATGGGGAGGTACTAGCTCCAACTCGGTTTTACAGTGAAAACTGCAGGAAATTCAAACAGGAACTAGGAAACAGACTGAGAAACCAGAGTAAAAGTTTCTCCTGCAAACCGTTCCCTTTGTGCTAGATGAACGATAGTCTCTCCACATGCTCAGTTCTGAGAGATAATTGTGTGTGAAAGCCGTCCTTCACATAGCTTGTTGGGAAAACAAAGTTTCTCTTCAGTTGCAAACTCCACTCCGTACATATATAAGGGGAGGCCCAGCTCCAACTCGGTTTTACAGTGAAAACTGCAGGAACTTCAAACCGGCATTAGGAAACAGACTGAGAAACCAGAGTAAAAGCTTCTCCTGCAACCCGTTCCCTTTGTGCTAGATGAACGAACGTCTCTCCACATGCTCAGTTCTGAGAGATAAGTGTGTGTGAAAGCCGTCCTTCACCCAGCTTGTTGGGAACACAAAGTTTCTCTTCAGTTGCAATCTCCAATCCATACATATATATGGGGAGGTACTAGCTCCAACTCGATTTTACAGTGAAAACAGCAGGAACTAATACCGGCACTAGGAAACAGACTGAGAAACCAGAGTAAAAGTTTCTCCTGCAACCCGTTCCCTTTGTGCTAGATGAACGAACGTCTCTCCACATGCTAAGTTCGGAGAGTTAAGTCTGTGTGAAAGCCGTCCTTCACCTAGCTTGTTGGGAAAACAAAGTTTCTCTTCAGTTGCAAACTCCACTCCGTACATATATAAGGGGAGGTACAAGCTCCAACTCGTTTTTACAGTGAAAACTGCAGGAACTTCAAACCG
This sequence comes from Camelus bactrianus, assembly GCF_048773025.1. Taxonomy (NCBI): domain Eukaryota; kingdom Metazoa; phylum Chordata; class Mammalia; order Artiodactyla; family Camelidae; genus Camelus; species Camelus bactrianus. The sequence goes on from NC_133566.1 coordinate 6,178,383, forward strand.
GCACTAGGAAACAGACTGAGAAACCAGAGTAAAATTTTCTCCTGCAAACTGTTCCCTTTGTGCTAGATGAATGAACGTCTCTCCACATGCTCAGTTCTGAGAGATAAGTGTGTGTGAAAGCCGTCCTACACCTAGCTTGTTGGGAACACAAAGTTTCTCTTTAGTTGCAAACTCCAATCCATACATATATATGGGGAGGTACTAGCTCCAACTCGGTTTTACAGTGAAAACTGCAGGAACTTGAAAACGGCACTAGGAAACAGACTGAGAAACCAGAGTAAAAGTTTCTCCTGCAACCCGTTCCCTTTGTGCTAGATGAACGAACGTCTATCCACATGCTCAGTTCTGAGAGATAAGTGTGTGTGAAAGCCGTCCTTCACCTAGCTTGTTGGGAACACAAAGTTTCTCTTCAGTTGCAAACTCCACTCCATACATATATATGGGGTGGTACTAGCCCCAACTCGGTTTTACAGTGAAAACTGCAGGAACTTCAAACCGGCACTAGGAAACAGACTGAGAAACTAGAGTAAAAGTTTCACCAGCAACCCGTTCCCTTTGGGCTAGATGAAAGAACGTCTCTCCACATGCTCAGTTCTGAGAGATAAATGTGTGTGAAAGCCGTCCTTCAACTAACTTGTTGGGAACACATAGTTTCTCTTCAGTTGCTATCTCCACTCCATACATATATATGGGGAGGTACTAGCTCCAACTCGGTTTTACAGTGAAAACTGCAGGAACTTCAAACCGGCACTAGGAAACAGACTGAGAAACCAGAGTGAAAGTTTCTCCTGCAACGCGTTCCATTTGTGCTAGATGGACGAACGTCTCTTCACATGCTCAGTTCTGAGGGATAAGTGTGTGTGAAAGCCATCCTTCACCTAGCTTGTTGGGAACACAAAGTTTCTCTTCAGTTGCAAACTCCACTCCATACATATATAAGGTTAGGTACTAGCTCCATTTCGGTTTTCCAGTGAAAACTGCAGGAACTTCAAACCGGCACTAGGAAACAGACTGAGAAACCAGAGTAAAAGTTTCTCCTGCAACCCGTTCCCATTGTGGTAGATGAACGAACGTCTCTCCACATGCTCAGTTCTGAGAGATACGTGTGTGTGAAAGCCGTCCTTCAACTTGCTTGTTGGAAATACAAAGTTTCTCTTCAGTTGCAATTTCTAGTCCACATATATATATGGGAAACTACTAGCTCCAACTCGGTTTTACAGTGAAAACTGCAGGAACTTCAAACCGGCACTAGGAAACAGATTGAGAAACCAGAGTAATAGTTCTCCTGCAACCCGTTCTCTTTGTGTTAGATGAACGAACGTCTCTCCACATGCTCAGTTCTGAGAGATAAGTGTGTGTGAAACCGTACTTCACCTAGCTTGTTGGGAACACAAAGTTTCTCTTCAGTTGCAAACTCCACTCCATACATATATATGGGGAGGTACTAGCTCCAACTCGGTTTTACAGTGAAAACTGAAATAATTATAAACCGGCCCTAGGAAACAGGCTGAGAAACCAGAGTAAATTTTTCTCCTGCAACCTCTTCCCTTTGTGCTAGATGAACGAACGTCTCTCCACATGCTCAGTTCTGAGAGATAAGTGTGTGTGAATGCCGTCCTACACCTAGCTTGTTGGGAACACAAAGTTTCTCTTCAGCTGCAAACTCCAATCCATACATATATATGGGGAGGTACAAGCTCCAACTCGGTTTTACAGTGAAAACTGCAGGAACTTGAAAACGGCACTAGGGAACAGACTGAGAAACCAGAGTAAAAGTTTCTCCTGCAACCCGTTCCCTTTGTGCTAGATGAACGAACGTCTCTCCACATGCTCATTTCTGAGAGATAAGTGTGTGTGAAAGCCGTCCTTCACCTAGCTTGTTGGGAACACAAAGTTTCTCTTCAGTTGCAAACACCACTCCATACATATATATGGGGAAGTACTTGCTCCTACTCGGTTTTACAGTGAAAACTTCAGGAAATTCAAACCGGCACTAGGAAACAGACTGAGAAACCAGAGTAAAAGTTTCTCCTGCAACCCGTTCCATTTGTGCTAGATGGACGAACGTCTCTTCACATGCTCAATTCTGAGGGATAAGTGTGTGTGAAAGCCATCCTTCACCTAGCTTGTTGGGAACACAAAGTTTCTCTTCAGTTTCAAACTCCAATCCATACATATATATGGGGAGATACTAACTCCAACTCGGTTTTACAGTGAAAACTGCAGGAAATTCAAACCGACACTAGGAAACATACTGAGAAACCAGAGAAAAAGTTTCTCCTGCAAACTGTTCCCTTTGTGCTAGATGAACGAACGTCTCTCCACATGCTCAGTTCTGAGAGATAAGTGTGTGTGAAAGCCGTCCTTCACCTAGCCTGTTGGGAACACAAAGTTTCTCTTCAGTTGCCAACTCCACTCCATACCTATATATGGGGAGGTACTAGCTCCAACTCGGTTTTACAGTGAAAACTGCAGGAACTTCAAACCGGCACTAGGAAACAGACTGAGAAACCAGAGTAAAAGTTTCTCCTGCAACCCGTTCCATTTGTGCTAGATGGACGAACGTCTCTTCACATGCTCAGTTCTGAGGGATAAGTGTGTGTGAAAGCCATCCTTCACCTAGCTTGTTGGGAACACAAAGTTTCACTTCAGTTGCAAACTCCACTCCATACATATATAAGGTTAGGTACTAGCTCCATTTCGGTTTTCCAGTGAAAACTGCAGGAACTTCAAACCGGCACTAGGAAACAGACTGAGAAACCAGAGTAAAAGTTTCTCCTGCAACCCGTTCCCATTGTGGTAGATGAACGAACGTCTCTCCACATGCTCAGTTCTGAGAGATACGTGTGTGTGAAAGCCGTCCTTCACCTTGCTTGTTGGAAATACAAAGTTTCTCTTCAGTTGCAATTTCTAGTCCACATATATATATGGGAAACTACTAGCTCCAACTCGGTTTTACAGTGAAAACTGCAGGAACTTCAAACCGGCACTAGGAAACAGATTGAGAAACCAGAGTAATAGTTCTCCTGCAACCCGTTCTCTTTGTGTTAGATGAACGAACGTCTCTCCACATGCTCAGTTCTGAGAGATAAGTGTGTGTGAAAGCCGTACTTCACCTAGCTTGTTGGGAACACAAAGTTTCTCTTCAGTTGCAAACTCCACTCCATACATATATATGGGGAGGTACTAGCTCCAACTCGGTTTTACAGTGAAAACTGAAATAATTTCAAACCGGCCCTAGGAAACAGGCTGAGAAACCAGAGTAAATTTTTCTCCTGCAACCTCTTCCCTTTGTGCTAGATGAACGAACGTCTCTCCACATGCTCAGTTCTGAGAGATAAGTGTGTGTGAATGCCGTCCTACACCTAGCTTGTTGGGAACACAAAGTTTCTCTTCAGCTGCAAACTCCAATCCATACATATATATGGGGAGGTACAAGCTCCAACTCGGTTTTACAGTGAAAACTGCAGGAACTTGAAAACGGCACTAGGGAACAGACTGAGAAACCAGAGTAAAAGTTTCTCCTGCAACCCGTTCCCTTTGTGCTAGATGAACGAACGTCTCTCCACATGCTCATTTCTGAGAGATAAGTGTGTGTGAAAGCCGTCCTTCACCTAGCTTGTTGGGAACACAAAGTTTCTCTTCAGTTCCAAACACCACTCCATACATATATATGGGGAAGTACTTGCTCCTACTCGGTTTTACAGTGAAAACTTCAGGAAATTCAAACCGGCACTAGGAAACAGACTGAGAAACCAGAGTAAAAGTTTCTCCTGCAACCCGTTCCATTTGTGCTAGATGGACGAACGTCTCTTCACATGCTCAATTCTGAGGGATAAGTGTGTGTGAAAGCCATCCTTCACCTAGCTTGTTGGGAACACAAAGTTTCTCTTCAGTTTCAAACTCCAATCCATACATATATATGGGGAGATACTAACTCCAACTCGGTTTTACAGTGAAAACTGCAGGAACTTCAAACCGACACTAGGAAACAGACTGAGAAACCAGAGTAAAAGTTTCTCCTGCAACCTGTTCCCTTTGTGCTAGATGAACGAACGTCTCTCCACATGCTCAGTTCTGTTAAATAAGTGTGTGTGAAAGCCGTCCTTCAACTAGGTTGTTGGGAACACAAAGTTTCTCTTCAGTTGCCAACTCCACTCCATACCTATATATGGGGAGGTACTTGCTCCTACACGGTTTTACAGTGAAAACTGCAGGAACTTCAAACCGGCACTAGGAAACAGACTGAGAAACCAGAGTAAATGTTTCTCCTGCAACCAGTCCCATTTGTGCTAGATGGACAAACGTCTCTTCACATGCTCAGTTCTGAGAGATAAGTGTGTGTGAAAGCCATCCTTCACCTAGCTTGTTGGGAACACAAAGTTTCTCTTCAGTTGCAAACTCCACTCCATACATATATATGGGAAGATACTAACTCCAACTCGGTTTTACAGTGAAAACTGCACGAACTTCAAACCGACACTAGGAAACAGACTGAGAAACCAGAGTAAAAGTTTCTCCTGCAACCTGTTCCCTTTGTGCTAGATGAACGAACGTCTCTCAACATGCTCAGTTCTGAGAGATAAATGTGTGTGAAAGCCGTCCTTCACCTAGCTTGTTGGGAACACAAAGTTTCTCTTCAGTTGCAAAATGCACTCCATACATATATATGGGGAGATACTAACTCCAACTCGGTTTTACAGTGAAAACTGCAGGAACTTCAAACCGACACTAGGAAACAGACTGAGAAACCAGAGTAAAAGTTTCTCCTGCAACCTGTTCCCTTTGTGCTAGATGAACGAACGTCTCTCCACATGCTCAGTTCTGAGAGATAAGTGTGTGTGAAAGCCGTACTTCACCTAGGTTGTTGGGAACACAAAGTTTCTCTTCAGTTGCCAACTCCACTCCATACCTATATATGGGGAGGTACTAGCTCCAACTCGGTTTTACAGTGAAAACTGCAGGAACTTCAAACCGGCACTATGAAACAGACTGAGAAACCAGAGTTAAAGTTTCTCCTGCAACCCGTTCCATTTGTGCTAGATGAACGAACGTCTCTCCACATGCTCAGTTCTGAGAGATAAGTGTGTGTGAAAGCCGTTCTTCACATAGCTTGTTGGGAACAGAAAGTTTCTCTTCAGTTGCAAACTCCACTCCATAGATATATATTGGGAGGTACTAGCTCGAACTCGGTTTTACAGTGAAAACTGCAGGAACTTCAAACCGGCACTAGGAAACAGACTGAGAAACCAGAGTAAAAGTTTCTCCTGCAACCCGTTCCCTTTGTGCTAGATGAACGAACGTCTCTCCACATGCTCAGTTCTGAGAGATAAGTGTGTGTGTAAGCCGTCCTTCACCTAGGTTGTTGGGAACACAAAGTTTCTCTTCAGTTGCCAACTCCACTCCATACCTATATATGGGGAGGTACTTGCTCCTACTCGGTTTTGCAGTGAAAACTGCAGGAACTTCAAACCGGCACTAGGAAACAGACTGAGAAACCAGAGTAAAAGTTTCTCCTGCAACCCGTTCCATTTGTGCTAGATGGACGAACGTCTATTCACATGCTCAGTTCTGAGGGATAATTGTGTGTGAAAGCCATCCTTCACCTAGCTTGTTGGGAACACAAAGTTTCTCTTCAGTTGCAAACTCCACTCCATACATATATATGGGGAGATACTAACTCCAACTCGGTTTTACAGTGAAAACTGCAGGAACTTCAAACCGACACTAGGAAACAGACTGAGAAACCAGAGTAAAAGTTTCTCCTGCAACCTGTTCCCTTTGTGCTAGATGAACGAACGTCTCTCCACATGCTCAGTTCTGAGAGATAAGTGTGTGTGAAAGCCGTCCTTCACCTAAGTTGTTGGGAACACAAAGTTTCTTTTCAGTTGCCAACTCCACTCCATACCTATATATGGGGAGGTACTTGCTCCTACTCGGTTTTACAGAGAAAACTGCAGGAACTTCAAACCGGCGCTAGGAAACAGACTGAGAAACCAGAATAAATTTTCTCCTGCAACCCGTTCCATTTGTGTTAGATGGACGAACGTCTCTTCACATGCTCAGTTCTGAGGGATAAGTGTGTGTGAAAGCCATCCTTCACCTAGCTTGTTGGGAACACAAAGTTTCTCTTCAGTTGCAAACTCCACTCCATACATATATATGGGGAGATACTAACTCCAACTCGGTTTTACAGTGAAAACTGCAGGAACTTCAAACCGACAGTAGGAAACAGACTGAGAAACCAGAGTAAAAGTTTCTTCGGCAACCTGTTCCCTTTGTGCTAAATGAACGAAAGTCTCTCCACATGCTCAGTTCTGAGAGATAAGTGTGTGTGAAAGCCGTCCTTCACCTAGCTTGTTGGGAACTCAAAGTTTCTCTTCAGTTGCAAACTCCACTCCATACATATATATGGGGCGGTACTAGCTCCAACTCGGTTTTACAGTGAAAACTGCAGGAACTTCAAACAGGCACTAGGAAACAGACTGAGGAACCAGAGTAAAAGTTTCTCCTGCAAACCGTTCCCTTTGTGCTAGATGAACGAACGTCTCTCCACATGCTCAGTTCTGAGAGATAAGTGTGTGTGAAAGCCGTCCTTCACCTAGCTTGTTGGGAACACAAAGTTTCTCTTCAGTTGCAAACTCCACTCCGTACATATATAAGGGGAGGTACAAGCTCCAACTCGGTTTTACAGTGAAAACTGCAGGAACTTCAAACCGGCACTAGGAAACAGACTGAGAAACCAGAGTAATAGTTTCTCCTGCAACCCGTTCCATTTGTGCTAGATGAACGAACGTCTCTCCACATGCTCAGTTCTGAGAGATAAATGTGTGTGAAAGCCGTCCTTCACCTAGCTTGTTGGGAAAACAAAGTTTCTCTTCAGTTGCAAACTCCACTCCGTACATATATAAGGTGAGGTACAAGGTCAAACTCGGTTTTACAGTGAAAACTGCAGGAACTTCAAACCGGCACTAGGAAACAGACTGAGAAACCAGAGTAAAAGTTTCTCCTGCAACCCGTTCCATTTGTGCTAGATGGACGAACGTCTCTTCACATACTCAGTTCTGAGGGATAAGTGTGTGTGAAAGCCATCCTTCACCTAACCTGTTGGGAACACAAAGTTTCTCTTCAGTTGCAAACTACACTCCATACATATATATGGGGAGATACTAACTCCAACTCGGTTTTACAGTGAAAACTGCAGGAACTTCAAACCGACACTAGGAAACAGACTGAGAAACCAGAGTAAAAGTTTCTCCTGCAACCCGTTCCATTTGTGCTAGATTGACGAACGTCTCTCCACATGCTCAGTTCTAAGAGATAAGTGTGTGTGAAAGCCGTCCTTCACCTAGGTTGTTGGGAACACAAAGTTTCTCTTCAGTTGCCAACTCCACTCCATACCTATATATGGGGAGGTACTAGCTCCAACTCAGTTTTACAGTGAAAACTGCAGGAACTTCAAACCGGCACTAGGAAACAGACTGAGAAACCAGAGTAAAAGTTTCTCCTGCAACCCGTTCCATTTGTGCTAGATGGACGAAGGTCTCTTCACATGCTCAGTTCTGAGGGATAAGTGTGTGTGAAAGCCGTCCTTCACCAAGCTTGTTGGGAACACAAAATTTCTCTTCATTTGCAAACTCCACTCCATACATATATATGGGGAGGTACTAGCTCCAACTCGGTTTTACAGTGAAAACTGCAGGAACTTCAAACCGGCACTAGGAAACAGACTGAGAAACCAGAGTAAAAGTTTCTCCTGCAACCCGTTCCCTTTGTGCTAGATGAAAGAACGTCTCTCCACATGCTCAGTTCTGAGAGATAAGTGTGTGTGAAAGCTGTCCTTCACCTAGCTTGTTGGGAAAACAAAGATTCTCTTCAGTTGCAAACTCCACTCCATACATATATATGGGGAGGTACTAGCTCCAACTCGGTTTTACATTGAAAACTGCAGGAACTTCCAACCGGCACTAGGAAACCGACTGAGACACCAGAGTAAAAGTTTCTCCTGCAACCCGTTCCCTTTGTGCTAGATGAACGAACGTCTCACCACATGCTCAGTTCTGAGAGTTAAGTGTGTGTGAAAGCCGTCCTTCACCTAGCTTGTTGGGAACACAAAGTTTCTCTTCAGTTGCCAACTCCACTCCATACCTATATATGGGGAAGTACTAGCTCCAACTCGGTTTTACAGTGAAAACTGCAGGAACTTCAAACCAGCACTAGGAAACAGACTGAGAAACCAGAATAAAAGTTTCTCCTGCATCCCGTTCCCTTTGTGCTAGATGAACGAATGTCAATCCACATGCTCAGTTCTGAGTGATAAGTGTGTGTTAAAGCCGTACTTCAACTAGCTTTTTGGGAACACAAAGTTTCTCTTCAGTTGCAAACTCCACTCCATACATATATAAGGTTAGGTACTAGCTCCATTTCCGGTTTCCAGTGTAAACTGCAGGAACTTCAAACCGGCACAAGGAAACAGACTGAGAAACCAGAGTAAAAGTTTCTCCTGCAACCCGTTCCCATTGTGGTAGATGAACGAACGTCTCTCCACATGCTCAGTTCTGAGAGATAAGTGTGTGTGAAAGCCTTCCTTCAACTAGCTTGTTGGGAACACAAAGTTTCTCTTCAGTTGCAAACTCCACTCCATACATATATATGGGGTGGTACTAGCTCCAACTCGGTTTTACAGTGAAAACTGCAGGAACTTCAAACCGGCACTAGGAAACAGAATGAGAAACCAGAGTAAAAGTTTCACTAGCAACCCGTTCCCTTTGGGCTAGATGAAAGAACGTCTCTCCACATGCTCAGTTCTGAGTGATAAATGTGTGTGAAAGCCGTCCTTCAACTAACTTGTTGGGAACACATAGTTTCTCTTCAGTTGCTCTCTCCACTCCATACATATATATGGGGAGGTACTAGCTCCAACTCGGTTTTACAGTGAAAACTGCAGGAACTTCAAACCGGCACTAGGAAACAGACTGAGAAACCAGAGTAAAAGTTTCTCCTGCAACCCGTTTCATTTGTGCTAGATGAACGAACGTCTCTCCACATGCTCAGTTCTGAGAGATAAGTGTGTGTGAAAGCCGTTCTTCACCTAGCTTGTTGGGAACAGAAAGTTTCTCTTCAGGTGCAAACTCCACTCCATAGATATATATTGGGAGGTACTAGCTCAAACTCGGTTTTACAGTGAAAACTGCAGGAACTTCAAACCGGCACTAGGAAACAGACTGAGAAACCAGAGTAAAAGTTTCTACTGCAACCCGTTCCCTTTGTGCTAGATGAATGAACGTCTCTCCACATGCTCAGTTCTGAGAGATAAGTGTGTGTGAAAGCCGTCCTTCACCTAGCTTGTTGGGAACACAAAGTTTCTCTTCAGTTGCAAACTCCACTCCATAAATATATATGGGGAGGTACTTGCTCCAACTCGGTATTACAGTGAAAACAGCAGGAACTTCAAACCGGCACTAGGAAACAGACTGAGAAACCAGAGTAAAAGTTTCTCCGGCAACCCGTTCCCTTTGTGCTAGATGAACGAACGTCTCTCCACATGCTCAGTTGTGAGAGATAAGTATGTGTGAAAGCTGTCCTTCAACTAGCTTGTTGGGAACACAAAGTTTCTCTTCAGTTGCAAACACCACTCCATAGATATATAAGGGGAGGTACTAGCTCCAACACGGTTTTACAGTGAAAACTGCAGGAACTTCAAAACGGCACTAGGAAACAGACTGAGAAACCAGAGTATAGTTTCTCCTGCAACCCGTTCACTTTGTGCTAGATGAACGAACGTCTCTCCACATGCTCAGTTCTGAGAGATAAGTGTGTGTGAAAGCCTTCCTTCACCTAGCTTGTTGGGAACACAAAGTTTCTCTTCAGTTGCCAACTCCACTCAATACCTATATATGGGGAGGTACTAGCTCCAACTCGGTTTTACAGTGAAAACTTCAGGAACTTCAAACCGGCACTAGGAAACAGACTGAGAAACCAGAGTAAAAGTTTCTCCTGCAACCCGTCCCCTTTGTGCTAGATGAACGAACGTCTCTCCACATCCTCAGTTCTGAGAGATAAGTGTGTGTGAAAGCCGTCCTTCAACTAGCTTGTTGGAAACACAAAGTTTCTCTTCAGTTGCAAACCCCAATCCATACATATATATGGGGAGGTACTAGCTCCAACTCGGTTTTACAGTGAAAACTGCAGGAACTTCAAACCGGCACTAGGAAACAGACTGAGATTCCAGAGTAAATGTTTCTCCTGCAACCCGTTCCCTTTGTGCTAGATGAACGAACGTCTCTCCACATGCTCAGTTCTGAGAGATAAGTGTGTGTGAAAGCCGTACTTCACCAGCTTGTTGGGAACACAAAGTTTCTCTTCAGTTGCAAACTCCACTCCATACATATATATGGGGAGGTACTAGCTCCAACTCGGTTTTACAGTGAAAACTGCAGGAACTTCAAACCGGCACTAGGTAACAGACTGAGAAACCAGAGTAAAAGTTTCTCCTGCAACCCGTTCCCTTTGTGCTAAATGAACGAAAGTTTCTCCACATGCTCAGTTCTGAGAGATAAGTGTGTGTGAATGCCGTTCTTCACCCAGCTTGTTGGGAACACAAAGTTTCTCTTCAGTTGCAAACTCCACTGCATTCATATATATGGGAAGGTACAAGCTCCAACTCGGTTTTAGAGTTAAAACTGCAGGAACTTCAAACCGGCACTAGGAAACAGACTGAGAAACCAGAGTAAAATTTCTCCTGCAACGCGTTCCCTTTCTGTTAGATGAACGAACGTCTCTCCACATGCTCAGTTCTGAGAGATATGTGTGTGTGAAAGCCGTCCTTCACCTAGCTTGTTGGGAACACAAAATTTCTCTTCAGTTGCAAACTCCACTCCATACATATATATGGGGAGGTACTAGCTCCAACTCGTTTTTACAGTGAACACTGCAGGAACTTCAAACCGGCACTAGGAAACAGACTGAGAAACCAGTGTAAAAGTTTCTCCTGCAACCCGTTCCCTTTGTGCTAGATGAACGAACGTCTCTCCACATGCTCAGTTCTGAGTGATAAGTGTGTGTGAACGCCTTCTTTCACCGAGCTTGTTGGGAACACAAAGTTTCTCTTCAGTTGCCAACTCCAGTCCATACCTATATATGGGGAGGTACTAGCTCCAACTCGGTTTTACAGTGAAAACTGCAGGAACTTCAAACCGGCACTAGGAAACAGACTGAGAAACCAGAGTAAAAGTTTCTCCTGCAACGCGTTCCCTTTCTGCTAGATGAACGAACGTCTCTCCACATGCTCAGTTCTGAGAGATAAGTGTGTGTGAAAGCCGTCCTTCACCTAGCTTGTTGGGAACACAAAATTTCTCTTCAGTTGCAAACACCACTCCATACATATATATGGGGAGGTACTAGCTCCAACTCGGTTTTACAGTTAAAACTGCAGGAACTTCAAACCGGCACTAGGAAACAGACTGAGAAACCAGAGTAAAAGTTTCTCTTGCAACGCGTTCCCTTTCTGTTAGATGAACGAACGTCTCTCCACATGCTCAGTTCTGAGAGATAAGTGTGTGTGAAAGCCGTCCTTCACCTAGCTTGTTGGGAACACAAATTTTCTCTTCAGTTGCAAACTCCAATCCATACATATATATGGGGTGGTACTAGCTCCAACTCGTTTTTACAGTGAACACTGCAGGAACTTCAAACCGGCACTAGGAAACAGACTGAGAAACCAGTGTAAAAGTTTCTCCTGCAACCCGTTCCCTTTGTGCTAGATGAACGAACGTCTCTCCACATGCTCAGTTCTGAGAGATAAGTGTGTGTGAAAGCCGTCCTTCACCTAGCCTGTTGGGAACACAAAGTTTCTCTTCAGTTGCCAACTCCAGTCCATACCTATATATGGGGAGGTACTAGCTCCAACTCGGTTTTACAGTGAAAACTGCAGGAACTTCAAACCGGCACTAGGAAACAGACTGAGAAACCAGAGTAAAAGTTTCTCCTGCAACGCGTTCCCTTTCTGCTAGATGAACGATCGTCTCTCCACATGCTCAGTTCTGAGAGATAAGTGTGTGTGAAAGCCGTCCTTCACATAGCTTGTTGGGAACAGAAAGTTTCTCTTCAGTTGCAAACACCTCTCCATACATATATATGGGGAGGTACTAGCTCCAACTCGTTTTTACAGTGAAAACTGCAGGAACTTCAAACAGGCACTAGGAAACAGACTGAGAAACCAGAGTAAAAGTTTCTCCTGCAACCCGTTCCCTTTGTGCTAGATGAACGAATGTCTCTCCACATGCTCAATTCTGAGAGATAAATGTGTGTGAAAGCCGTCCTTCACCTAGCTTGTTGGGAACGCAAAGTTTCTCTTCAGTTGCAAACTCCACTCCATACATATATATGGGAGGTACTAGCTCCAACTCGGTTTTACAGTGAAAACTGCAGGAACTTCAAACCGGCACTAGGAAACAGACTGAGACACCAGAGTAAATGTTTCTCCTGCAACCCTTTCCCTTTGTGCTAGATGAACGAAACTCTCTCCACATGCTCAGTTCTGAGAAATAAGTGTGTGTGAAAGGGGCCCTTCACCTAGCTTGTTGGGAAAACAAAGTTTCTCTTCAGTTGCAATCTCTAGTCCATATATATATATGGGAATTTACTAGCTCCAACTCGGTTTTACAGTGAAAACTGCAGGAACATCAAACCGGCACTAGGAAACAGACTGAGAAACCAGAGTAAATGTTTCTCCTGCAACCCGTTCTCTTTGTGCTAGATGAACGAACGTCTCTCCACATGCTCAGTTCTGAGAGATAAGTGTGTGTGAAAGCCGTCCTTCACCTAGCTTGTTGGGAACACAAAGATTCTCTTCAGTTGCAAACTCCACTCCATACATATATATGGGGAGGTACTAGCTCCAACTCGGTTTTACAGTGAAAACTGCAGGAACTTCAAACCGGCAGTAGGAAACAGACTGAGAAACCAGAGTAAAAGTTTCACCTGCAACCCGTTCCCTTTGTGCTAGATGAACGAACGTCTCTCCACATGCTCAATTCTGAGAGATAAATGTGTGTGAAAGCCGTCCTTCAACTAGCTTGTTGGGAACAGAAAGTTTCTCTTCAGTTGCAAACTCCACTCCATACATATATATGGGAGGTACTAGCTCCAACACGGTTTTACAGTGAAAATTGCAGGAACTTCAAACCGGCACTAGGAAACAGACTGAGACACCAGAGTAAAAGTTTCTCCTGCAACCCGTTCCCTTTGTGCTAGATGAACGAACGTCTCTCCACATGCTCAGTTCTGAGAAATAAGTGTGTGTGAAAGGGGCCCTTCACCAAGCTTTTTGTTAAAACAAAGTTTCTCTTCAGTTGCAATCCCTAGTCCATTTATATATATGGGAAGGTACTAGCTCCAACTCGGTTTTACAGTGAAAACTGCAGGAACTTCAAACCGGCACTAGGAAACAGACTGAGAAACCTGAGTAAAAGTTTCTCCTGCAACGCGTTCCCTTTCTGCTAGATGAACGAACGTCTCTCCACATGTTCAGTTCTGACAGATAAGTGTGTGTGAAAGCCGTCCTTCACCTAGCTTGTTGTGAACACAAAATTTCTCTTCAGTTGCAAACACCACTCCGTACTTATATATGGGGAGGTACTAGCTCCAACTCGTTTTTACAGTGAAAACTGCAGGAACTTCAAACCGGCACTAGGAAACAGACTGAGAAACCAGAGTAAAAGTTTCTCCTGCAAACCATTCCCTTTTTGCTAGATGAACGAACGTCTCTCCACATGCTCAATTCTGAGAGATAAATGTGTGTGAAAGCCGTCCTTCACCTAGCTTGTTGGGAACAGAAAGTTTCTCTTCAGTTGCAAACTCCACTCCATACATATATATGGGGAGGTACTAGCTCCAACTCGGTTTTACAGTGAAAACTTCAGGAACTTCAAACCGGCACTAGGAAACAGACTGAGGAACCAGAGTAAAAGTTTCTCCTGCAACCCGTTCCCTTTGTGCTAGATGAACGAACGTCTCTCCACATGCTCAGTTCTGAGAGATAAGTGTGTGTGAAAGCCGTCCTTCACCTAGCTTGTTGGGAACACAAAGTTTCTCTTCAGTTGCAAACCCCACTCCATACATATATATGGGGAGGTACTAGCTCCAACTCGTTTTTACAGTGAAAACTGCAGGAACTTCAAACCGGCACTAGGAAACAGACTGAGAACCCAGAGTAAAAGTTTCTCCTGCAACCCGTTCCTTTGTGCTAGATGAACGAACGTCTCTCCACATGCTCAGTTGTGAGAGATAAGTGTGTGTGAAAGCCGTCCTTCACCTAGCTTGTTGGGAACACAAAGTTTCTCTTCAGTTGCAAACTCCACTCCATACATATATATGGGAGGTAATAGCTCCAACTCGGTTTTACAGTGAAAACTGCAGGAACTTCAAACCGGCACTAGGAAACAGACTGAGACACCAGAGTAAAAGTTTCTCCGGCAACCCGTTCTCTTTGTGCTAGATGAACGAACGTCTCTCCACATACTCAGTTCTGAGAGATAAGTGTGTGTGAAAGCCGTCCTTCACCTAGCTTGTTGGGAACACAAAGTTTCTCTTCAGTTGCAAACTCCACTCCATATATATATATGGGGAGGTACTAGCTCCTACTCGGTTTTACAGTGAAAACTGAAATAATTTCAAACCGGCCCTAGGAAACAGACTGAGAAACCAGAGTAAAAGTTTCTCCTGCAACCCGTTCCCTTTGTGCTAGATGAACGAACGTCTCTCCACATGCTCAGTTCTGAGAGACAAGTGTGTGTGAAAGCCGTCCTTAACCTAGCTTGTTAGGAACACAAAGTTTCTCTTCAGTTGCCAACTCCAATCCATACGTATATATGGGGAGGTACTAGCTCCAACTCGGTTTTACAGTGAAAACTTCAGGAACTTCAAACCGGCACTAGGAAACAAACTGAGGAACCAGAGTAAAAGTTTCTCCTGCAACCCGTTCCCTTTGTGCTAGATGAACGAACGTCTCTCCACATGCTCAGTTCTGAGAGATAAGTGTGTGTGAAAGCCGTCCTTCACCTAGCTTGTTGGGAACACAAAGTTTCTCTTCAGTTGCCAACTCCACTCCATACCTATATATGGGGAGGTACTAGCTCCAACTCGGTTTTACAGTGAAAACTTCAGGAACATCAAACCGGCACTAGGAAACAGACTGAGAAACCAGAGTAAAAGTTTCTCCTGCAACCCGTTCCCTTTCTGTTAGATGAACGAACGTCTCTCCACATGCTCAGTTCTGATAGATAAGTGTGTGTGAAAGCCGTCCTTCACCTAGCTTGTTGGGAACACAAAATTTCTCTTCAGTTGCAAACTCCAATCCATACATATATATGGGGAGGTACTAGCTCCAACTCGTTTTTACAGTGAACACTGCAGGAACTTCAAACCGGCACTAGGAAACAGACTGAGAAACCAGTGTAAAAGTTTCCCCTGCAACCCGTTCCCTTTGTGCTAGATGAACGAACGTCTCTCCACATGCTCAGTTCTGAGAGATAAGTGTGTGTGAAAGCCGTCCTTCACCTAGCTTGTTGGGAACACAAAGTTTCTCTTCAGTTGCCAACTCCAGTCCATACCTATATATGGGGAGGTCCTAGCTCCAACTCGGTTTTACAGTGAAAACTGCAGGAACTTCTAACCGGCACTAGGAAACAGACTGAGAAACCAGAGTAAAAGTTTCTCCTGCAACGCGTTCCCTTTCTGCTAGATGAACGATCGTCTCTCCACATGCTCAGTTCTGAGAGATAAGTGTGTGTGAAAGCCGTCCTTCACCCAGCTTGTGGGGAACACAAAACTTCTCTTCAGTTGCAATCACCACTCCATACCTATATATGGGGAGGTACTAGTTCCAACTCGTTTTTACAGTGAAAACTGCAGGAACTTCAAACAGGCACTAGGAAACAGACTGAGAAACCAGAGTAAAAGTTTCTCCTGCAACCCGTTCCCTTTGTGCTAGATGAACGAACGTCTCTCCACATGCTCAAGTCTGAGAGATAAATGTGTGTGAAAGCCGTCCTTCACATAGCTTGTTGGGAACATAAAGTTTCTCTTCAGTTGCAAACTCCACTCCATACATATATATGGGAGGTACTAGCTCCAACTCGGTTTTACAGTGAAAACTGCAGGAACTTCAAAACGGCACTAGGAAACAGACTGAGACACCAGAGTAAAAGTTTCTCCTGCAACCCGTTCCTTTGTGCTAGATGAACGAACGTCTCTCCACATGCTCAGTTCTGAGAGATAATTGTTTTTGAAAGCCGTCCTTCACCTAGCTTGTTGGGAACACAAATTTTCTCTTCAGTTGCAAACTCCACTCCATACATATATATGGGTGGTACTAGCTCCAACTCGGTTTTACAGTGAAAACTGCAGGAACTTCAAACCGGCACTAGGAAACAGACTGAGGAACCAGAGTAAAAGTTTCTCCGGCAACCCGTTCTCTTTGTGCTAGATGAACGAACGTCATTCCACATACTCAGTTCTGAGAGAAAAGTGTGTGTGAATGCCGTCCTTCACCTAGCTTGTTGGGAACACAAAGTTTCTCTTCAGTTGCAAACTCCACTCCATACATATATATGGGGAGGTATTAGCTCCAACTCGGTTTTACAGTGAAAACTGAAATAATTTCAAACCGGCCCTAGGAAACAGACTGAGAAACCAGAGTAAAAGTTTCTCCTGCAACCCGTTCCCTTTGTGCTAGATGAACGAACGTCTCTCCACATGCTCAGTTCTGAGAGACAAGTGTGTGTGAAAGCCGTCCTTCACCTAGCTTGTTGGGAACACAAAGTTTCTCTTCAGTTGCCAACTCCACTCCATACCTATATATGGGGAGGTACTAGCTCCAACTCGGTTTTACAGTGAAAACTTCAGGAACTTCAAACCGGCACTAGGAAACAGACTGAGGAACCAGAGTAAAAGTTTCTCCTGCAACCCATTCCCTTTGTGCTAGATGAACGAACGTCTCTCCACATGCTCAGTTCTGAGAGATAATTGTGTGTGAAAGCGTCCTTCACCTAGCTTGTTGGGAACACAAAGTTTCTCTTCAGTTGCCAACTCCACTCCATACCTATATATGGGGAGGTACTAGCTCCAACTCGGTTTTACAGTGAAAACTGGAGGAACTTCAAACCGGCACTAGGAAACAGACTGAGAAACCAGAGTAAAAGTTTTTCCTGCAACCCGTTCCTTTGTGCTAGATGAACGAACGTCTCTCCACATGCTCAGTTCTGAGAGATAAGTGTGTGTGAAAGCCGTCCTTCACCTAGCTTGTTGGGAACACAAATTTTCTCTTCAGTTGCAAACTGCACTCCATACATATATATGGGAGGTACTAGCTCCAACTCGGTTTTACAGTGAAAACTGCAGGAACTTCAAACCGGCACTAGGAAACAGACTGAGACACCAGAGTAAAAGTTTCTCCTGCAACCCGTTCTCTTTGTGCTAGATGAACGAACGTCTCTCCACATACTCAGTTCTGAGACATAAGTGTGTGTGAAAGCCGTCCTTCACCAAGCTTGTTGGGAACACAAAGTTTCTTTTCAGTTGCAAACTCCACTCCATACATATATATGGGGAGGAACTAGCTCCAACTCGGTTTTACAGTGAAAACTGCAGGAACTTCAAACCGGCACTAGGAAACAGACTGAGATACTAGAGTAAAATTTTCTCCTGCAACCCGTTCCCTTTGGGCTAGATGAAAGAACGTCTCTCCACATGCTCAGTTCTGAGAGATAAGTGTGTGTGAAAGCCGACCTTCACCAAGCTTGTTGGGAACACAAAGTTTCTTTTCAGTTGCAAACTCCACTCCATACATATATATGGGGAGGAACTAGCTCCAACTCGGTTTTACAGTGAAAACTGCAGGAACTTCAAACCGGCACTAGGAAACAGACTGAGAAACCAGAGTAAAAGTTTCTCCTGCAACCCGTTCCCTTTGTGCTAGATGAACGAACGTCTCTCCACATGCTCAGTTCTGAGAGATAATTGTGTGTGAAACCCGTCCTTCACCTAGCTTGTTGGGAACACAAAGTTTCTCTTCAGTTGCAAACTCCACTCCATACATATATATGGGGAGGTACTAGCTCCAACTCGGTTTTACAGTGAAAACTGCAGGAACTTCAAACCGGCACAAGGAAACAGACTGAGAAACCATAGTAAAAGTTTCTCCTGCAACCCGTTCCCTTTGTGCTAGATGAACGAAAGTCTCTCCACATGCTCAGTTCTGAGAGATAAGTGTGTGTGAAAGCGGTCCTTCACATAGCTTATTGGGAACACAAAGTCTCTTTTCATTTGCAAAATCCACTCCATACATATATATGGGGAGGTACTAGCTCCAACTCGGTTTTACAGTGAAAACTGCAGGAACTTCAAACCGGCACTTGGAAACAGACTGAGAAACCAGAGTAAAATTTCTCCTGCAACCCGTTCCCTTTGTGCTAGATGAACGAACGTCTCTCCAAATGCTCAGTTCTGAGAGATATGTGTGTGTGAAAGCCGTACTTCAACTAGCTTGTTGGGAACACAAAGTTTCTCTTCAGTTGCAAACTCCACTCCATACATATATATGGGGAGGTACTAGCTCCAACTCGGTTTTACAGTGAAAACTGCAGGAACTTCAAACCGGCACTAGGAAACAGACTGAGAAACCAGAGTAAAAGTTTCTCCTGCAACCCGTTCCCTTTGAGCTAGATGAACGAACGTGTCTCCACATGCTCAGTTCTGAGAGATAAGTGTGTGTGAAAGCCGTTCTTCACCTAGCTTCTTGGGAACACAAAGTTTCTCTTCAGTTGCAAACTCCACTCCATACATATATATGGGGAAGTACTAGCTCCAACACAGTTTTACAGTGAAAACTGCAGGAACTTCAAACTGGCACTAGGAAACAGACTGAGAAACGAGTGTAAAAGTTTCTCCTGCAACCCGTTCCCTTTGTGCTAGATGAACGAACGTCTCTCCACATGCTCAGTTCTGAGAGATAAGTGTGTGTGAAAGCCGTCCTTCATCTAGCTTGTTGGGAACACAAAGTTTCTCTTCAGTTGCACACTCCACTCCATACATATATATGGGGAGGTACTAGCTCCAACTCGGTTTTACAGTGAAAACTGCAGGAACTTCAAACCGGCACTAGGAAACAGACTGAGAAACCAGAGTAAAAGTTTCTCCTGCAATCCGTTCCATTTGTGCTAGATGAATGAACGTCTCTCCACATGCTCAATTCTGAGACATAATTGTGTTTGAAAGCCGTCCTTCACCTAGCTTGTTGGGAACACAAAGTTTCTTTTCAGTTTCAAACCCCAATCCATACATATATATGTTGAAGTAATAGCTCCAACTCGGTTTTACAATGAAAAGTGCAGGAACTTCAAACCGGCACTAGGAAACAGACTGAGAAACCAGAGTAAAAGTTTCTACTGCAACCCGTTCCATTTGTGCTAGATGAACGAACGTCTCTCCACATGCTCAGTTCTGAGAGATAAGTGTGTCTGAAAGCCGTTTTTCACCTAGCTTGTTAGGAACAGAAAGTTTCTCTTCAGTTGCAAACTCCACTGCATACATATATATGGGGAGGTACTAGCTCCAACACGGTTTTACAGTGAAAACTGCAGGAACTTCAAACCGGCACTAGGAAACAGACTGAGAAACCAGAGTAAAAGTTTCTCCTGCAACCCGTTCCCTTTGTGCTAGATGAACGAACGTCTCTCCACATGCTCAGTTCTGAGAGATAAGTGTGTGTGAAAGCCGTCTTTCACCCAGCTTGATGGGAACAAAAAGTTTCTCTTCAGTTGCAAACTCCACTCCATACATATATATGGAGAGGTAATAGCTCCAACTCGGTTTTACAGTGAAAATTGCAGGAACTTCAACCCGGCACTAGGAAACAGACTGAGAAACCAGAGTAAAAGTTTCTCCTGCAACCCGTTCGCTTTTTGTTAGATGAACGAACGTCTCTCCACATGCTCAGTTCTGAGAGATATGTGTGTGTGAAAGCCGTACTTCACCTAGCTTGTTTGGAATAGAAAGTTTCTCTTCAGTTGCAAACTCCACTCCATACATATATATGGGGAGGTACAAGCTCCAACTCGGTTTTACAGTGAAAACAACAGAAACTTCAAACCAGCACTAGGAAACAGACTGAGAAACCAGAGTAAAAGTTTCTCCTGCAACCCGTTCCCTTTGTGCTAGATGAACGAACGTCTCTCCACATGCTAAGTTCTGAAAGATATGTGTGTGTGAAAGCCGTCCTTCACCTAGCTTGTTGGGAACACAAAGTTTCTCTTCAGTTGCCAACTCCACTCTATACTTTTATATGGGGAAGTACTAGCTCCAAATCGGTTTTACAGTGAAAACTGCAGGAACTTCAAACCGGCACTAGGAAACAGACTGAGAAACCAGAGTAAAAGTTTCTCCTGCAACCCGTTCCTTTTGTGCTAGATGAACGAACGTCTCTCCACATGCTCAGTTCTGAGAGATAATTGTGTGTGAAACCCGTCCTTCACCTAGCTTGTTGGGAACACAAAGTTTCTCTTCAGTTGCAAACTCCACTCCATACATATATATGGGGAGGTACTAGCTCCAACTCGGTTTTACAGTGAAAACTGCAGGAACTTCAACCCGGCACTAGGAAACAGACTGAGAAACCAGAGTAAAAGTTTCTCCTGCAACCCGTTCGCTTTGTGTTAGATGAACGAACGTCTCTCCACATGCTCAGTTCTGAGAGATATGTGTGTGTGAAAGCAGTACTTCACCTAGCTTGTTTGGAACAGAAAGTTTCTCTTCAGTTGCAAACTTCACTCCATACATATATATGGGGAGGTACAAGCTCCAACTCTGTTTTACAGTGAAAACAACAGAAACTTCAAACCGGCACTAGGAAACAGACTGAGAAACCAGAGTAAAAGTTTCTCCTGCAATCCGTTCCATTTGTGCTAGATGAATGAACGTCTCTCCACATGCTCAATTCTGAGACATAATTGTGTTTGAAAGCCGTCCTTCACATAGCTTGTTGGGAACACAAAGTTTCTCTTCAGTTGCAAACCCCAATCCATACATATATATGGGGAAGTACTAGCTCCAACTCGGTTTTACAGTGAAAACTGCAGGAACTTCAAACCGGCACTAGGAAACAGACTGAGAAACCAGAGTAAAAGTTTCTACTGCAACCCGTTCCATTTGTGCTAGATGAACGAACGTCTCTCCACATGCTCAGTTCTGAGAGATAAGTGTGTCTGAAAGCCGTTCTTCACCTAGCTTGTTAGGAACAGAAAGTTTCTCTTCAGTTGCAAACTCCACTGCATACATATATATGGGGAGGTTCTAGCTCCAACACGGTTTT
This sequence comes from Camelus bactrianus, assembly GCF_048773025.1. NCBI lineage: Eukaryota > Metazoa > Chordata > Mammalia > Artiodactyla > Camelidae > Camelus > Camelus bactrianus. The sequence goes on from NC_133566.1 coordinate 6,199,750, forward strand.
ACAGTGAAAACTGCAGGAACTTCAACCCGGCACTAGGAAACAGACTGAGAAACCAGAGTAAAAGTTTCTCCTGCAACCCGTTCCCTTTGTGCTAGATGAACGAACGTCTCTCCACATGCTCAGTTCTGAGAGATAAGTGTGTGTGAAAGCCGTCCTTCACCCAGCTTGATGGGAACATAAAGTTTCTCTTCAGTTGCAAACTCCACTCCATACATATATATGGGGAGGTACTAGCTCCAACACTGTTTTACAGTGAAAACAACAGGAACTTCAAACCGGCACTAGGAAACAGACTGAGAAACCAGAGTAAAAGTTTCTCCAGCAACCCGTTCCCTTTGTGCTAGATGAACGAACGTCTCTCCACATGCTCAGTTCTGAGAGATAAGTGTGTGTGAAAGCCGTCCTTCACCTAGCTTGTTGGGAACACAAAGTTTCTCTTCAGTTGCCAAATCCACTCTATACCTTTATATGGGGAAGTACTAGCTCCAACACGGTTTTACAGTGAAAACTGCAGGAATTTCAAACCGGCACTAGGAAACAGACTGAGAAACCAGAGTAAAAGTTTCTCCTGCAACCCGTTCCCTTTGTGCTAGATGAACGAACGTCTCTCCACATGCTCAGTTCTGAGAGATAATTGTGTGTGAAACCCGTCCTTCACCTAGCTTGTTGGGAACACAAAGTTTCTCTTCATTTGCAAACTCCACTCCATACATATATATGGGGAGGTACTAGCTCCAACTCGGTTTTACACTGAAAACTGCAGGAACTTCAAACCGGCACTACGAAACAGACTGAGAAACCAGAGTAAAAGTTTCTCCTGCAACCCGTTCCCTTTGTGCTAGATGAACGAAAGTCTCTCCACATGCTCAGTTCTGAGAGATAAGTGTGTGTGAAATCCGTCCATTAACTAGCTTGTAGGGAACACAAAGATTCTCTTCAGTTGCAAACTCCACTCCATACATATATATGGGGAGGTACTAGGTCCAACTCGTTTTTACAGTGAAAACTTCAGGAAATTCAAACCGGCAATAGGAAACAGACTGAGAAACCATAGTAAAATTTTCCCCTGCCACCCGTTCCCTTTGTGCTAGATGAACGAACGTCTCTCCACATGCTCAGTTCTGAGAGATAATTTTGTGTGAAAGCCGTTCTTCACCTAGCTTGTTGGGAACACAAACTTTCTCTTCAGTTGCAAACTCCAATCCATACATATATATGGGGAGGTACTAGCTCCAAATCGGTTTTACTGTGAAAACTGCAGGAACTTCAAACCGGCACTAGGAAACTGACTGAGAAAACAGTGTAAAAGTTTCTCCTGCAACCTGTTCCATTTGTGCTAGATGAACGAACGTCCCTCCTCATGCTCAGTTCTGAGAGATAAGTGTGTTTGAAAGCCGTACTTCACCTAGCTTGTTGGGAACGCAAAGATTCTCTTCAGTTGCAAACTCCACTCCATAGATATATATTGGGAGGTACTAGCTCCAACTCGATTTTACAGTGAAAACCGCAGGAACTTCAACACGGAACTAGGAAACACACTGAGAAACCAGCGTAAAAGTTTGTCCTGCAACCCGTTCCCTTTGTGCTAGATGAACGAACGTCTCTCCGCATGCTCAGTTCTGAGAGATAAGTGTGTGTGAAAGCTGTCCTTCACCTAGCTTGTTGGGAACACAAAGTTTCTCTTCAGTAGCAAACTCCACTCCATACATATATATGGGGAGGTACTAGCTCCAACTCGGTTTTACAGTGAAAACTGCAGTTACTTCAAACCGCCCCCAGGAAACAGACTGAGAAACCAGAGTAAATGTTTCTCCTGCAACCCGTTCCCTTTGTGCTAGATGAACGAACGTCTCTCCACATGCTCAGTTCTGAGAGATAAGTGTGTGTGAAAGCCGTCCTTCACCTAGCTTGTTGGGAACACAAAGTTTCTCTTCAGTTGCACACTCCACTCCATACATATATATGGGGAGGTACTAGCTCCAACTCGGTTTTACAGTGAAAACTGCAGGAACTTCAAACCGGCACTAGGAAACAGACTGAGAAACCAGAGTAAAATTTCTCCTGCAACCCGTTCCATTTGTGCTAGATGAACGAACGTCTCTCCAAATGCTCAGTTCTGAGAGATATGTGTGTGTGAAAGCCGTACTTCAACTAGCTTGTTGGGAACACAAAGTTTCTCTTCAGTTGCAAACTCCACTCCATACATATATATGGGGAGGTACTAGCTCCAACTCGGTTTTACAGTGAAAACTGCAGGAACTTCAAACCGGCACTAGGAAACAGACTGAGAAACCAGAGTAAAAGTTTCTCCTGCAACCCGTTCCCTTTGTGCTAGATGAACGATCGTCTCTCCACATGCTCAGTTCTGAGAGTTAAGTGTGTGTGAAAGCCGTCCTTCACCTAGCTTGTTGGGAACACAAAGTTTCTCTTCAGTTGCAAACTCCACTCCATACATATATATGGGGAAGTACTAGCTCCAACACAGTTTTACAGTGAAAACTGCAGGAACTTCAAACCGGCACTAGGAAACAGACTGAGAAATGAGAGTAAAAGTTTCTCCTGCAACCCGTTCCCTTTGTGCTAGATGAACGAACGTCTCTCCACATGCTCAGTTCTGAGAGATAAGTGTGTGTGAAAGCCGTCCTTCACCTAGCTTGTTGGGAACACAAAGTTTCTCTTCAGTTGCAAACTCCACTCCATACATATATATGGGGAGGTACTAGCTCCAACTCTGTTTTACAGTGAAAAATGCAGGAAATTCAAACCGGCACTAGGAAACAGACTGAGAAACCAGAGTAAAAGTTTCTCCTGCAACCCGTTCCCTTTGTGCTAGATGAACGAACGTCTCTCCACATGCTCAGTTCTTAGAGATAAGTGTGTGTGAAATCCGTCCATCACCTAGCTTGTAGGGAACTCAAAGATTCTCTTCAGTTGCAAACTCCAGTCCATACATATATATGGGGAGGTACTAGATCCAACTCGTTTTTACAGTGAAAACTTCAGGAAATTCAAACCGGCAATAGGAAACAGACTGAGAAACCAGAGTAAAATTTTCTCCTGCCAACCGTTCCCTTTGTGCTAGATGAACGAACGTCTCTCCACATGCTCAGTTCTGAGAGATAATTTTGTGTGAAAGCCGTTCTTCACCTAGCTTGTTGGGAACACAAAGTTTCTCTTCAGTTGCAAACTCCAATCCATACATATATATGGGGAGGTACTAGCTCCAACTCGATTTTACAGTGAAAACCGCAGGAACTTCAACACGGAACTAGGAAACACACTGAGAAACCAGAGTAAAAGTTTGTAGTGCAACCCGTTCCCTTTTTGCTAGATGAACGAACGTCTCTCCGCATGTTCAGTTCTGAGAGATATTTGTGTGTGAAACCCGTCCTTCACCTAGCTTGCTGGAAACACAAAGTTTCTCTTCAGTTGCAAACTCCACTCCATACATATATATGGGGAGGTACTAGCTCCAACTCGGTTTTACAGTGAAAACTGCAGGAACTTCAAACCGGCACTAGGAAACAGACTGAGAAACCATAGTAAAAGTTTCTCCTGCAACCCGTTCCATTTGTGCTAGATGAACGAACGTCTCTCCACATGCTCAGTTCTGAGAGATAAGTGTGTGTGAAAGCCTTTCTTCACCTAGCTTTTGGGAACACAAAGTTTCTCTTCCGTTGCAAACTCCAATCCATAGATATATATTGGGAGTTACTAGCTCCAACTCGGTTTTACAGTGAAAACTTCAGGAACTTCAAACAGGCACTAGGAAACAGACTGAGAAACCAGAGTAAAAGTTTCACCTGCAACCCGTTCCCTTTGTGCTAGATGAACGAACGTCTCTACACATGCTCAGTTCTGAGAGATAAGTGTGTGTGAAAGCCGTCCTTCACCTAGCTTGTTGGGAACACAAAGTTTCTCTTCAGTTGCCAACTCCACTCCATACCTATATATGGGGAGGTACAAGCTCCAACTCGGTTTTACAGTGAAAACTGCAGGAAATTCAAACCTGCACTAGGAAACAGACTGAGAAACCAGAGTAAAAGTTTTTCCTGCAACCCGTTCCTTTTTTGCTAGATGCACGAACGTCTATCCACATGCTCAGTTCTGAGAGATAAGTGTGTGTGAAAGCCGTCCTTCACCTAGCTTGTTGGGAACACAAAGTTTCTCTTAGGTTGCAAACTCCACTCCATACATATATATGGGGAGGTACTAGCTCCAACTCGGTTTTACAGTGAAAACTGCAGGAAATTCAAACCGGCACTAGGAAACAGACTGAGAATCCAGAGTAAAAGTTTCTCCTGCAACCCGTTCCCTTTGTGCTACATGAACGAACGTCTCTCCACATGCTCAGTTCCGAGAGACAAGTGTGTGTGAAAGCCGTACTTCACCCAGCTAGTTGGGAACACAAAGTTTCTCTTCAGTTGCAAACTCCACTCCTTACATATATAAGGGGAGGTACTAGCTCCAACTCGTATTTACAGTGAAAACTGCAGGAACTTGAAACCGGCACTGGGAAACAGACTGAGAATCCAGAGAAAAAGTTTCTCCTGCAACCCGTTCCCTTTGTGCTAGATGAACGAACGTCTCTCCACATGCTCAGTTCTGAGAGATAAGTGTGTGTGAAAGCCGTCCTTCACCTAGCTTGTTGGGAACACAAAGTTTCTCTTCAGTTGCAAACTCCACTCCATACATATATATGGGGAGGTACTAGCTCCAACTCGATTTTACAGTGAAACTGCAGGAACTTCAACACGGAACTAGGAAACACACTGAGAAACCAGCGTAAAAGTTTGTCCTGCAACCCGTTCCCTTTGTGCTAGATGAACGAACGTCTCTCCGCATGCTCAGTTCTGAGAGATAAGTGTGTGTGAAAGCTGTCCTTCACCTAGCTTGTTGGGAACACAAAGTTTCTCTTCAGTAGCAAACTCCACTCCATACATATATATGGGGAGGTACTAGCTCCAACTCGGTTTTACAGTGAAAACTGCAGTTACTTCAAACCGGCACTAGGAAACAGACTGAGAAACCAGAGTAAAAGTTTCTCCTGCAACCCGTTCCCTTTGTGCTAGATGAACGAACGTCTCTCCACATGCTCAGTTCTGAGAGATAAGTGTGTGTGAAAGCCGTAATACACCTAGCTTGTTGGGAACACAAAGTTTCTCTTCAGTTGCACACTCCACTCCATATATATATATGGGGAGGTACTAGCTCCAACTCGGTTTTACAGTGAAAACTGCAGGAACTTCAAACCGGCACTAGGAAACAGACTGAGAAACCAGAGTAAAATTTCTCCTGCAACCCGTTCCATTTGTGCTAGATGAACGAACGTCTCTCCAAATGCTCAGTTCTGAGAGATATGTGTGTGTGAAAGCCGTACTTCAACAAGCTTGTTGGGAACACAAAGTTTCTCTTCAGTTGCAAACTCCACTCCATACATATATATGGGGAAGTACTAGCTCCAACTCGGTTTTACAGTGAAAACTGCAGGAACTTCAAACCGGCACTAGGAAACAGACTGAGAAACCAGAGTAAAAGTTTCTCCTGCAACCCGTTCCCTTTGTGCTAGATGAACGAACGTCTCTCCACATGCTCAGTTCTGAGAGTTAAGTGTGTGTGAAAGCCGTCCTTCACCTAGCTTGTTGGGAACACAAACTTTCTCTTCAGTTGCAAACTCCACTCCATACATATATATGGGGAACTTCTAGCTCCAACACAGTTTTACAGTGAAAACTGCAGGAACTTCAAACCGGCACTAGGAAACAGACTGAGAAATGAGAGTAAAAGTTTCTCCTGCAACCCGTTCCCTTTGTGCTAGATGAACGAACGTCTCTCCACATGCTCAGTTCTGAGAGATAAGTGTGTGTGAAAGCCGTCCTTCACCTAGCTTGTTGGGAACACAAAGTTTCTCTTCAGTTGCAAACTCCACTCCATACATATATATGGGGAGGTACTAGCTCCAACTCGATTTTACAGTGAAAACTGCAGGAACTTCAACACGGAACTAGGAAACACACTGAGAAACCAGCGTAAAAGTTTGTCCTGCAACCCGTTCCCTTTGTGCTAGATGAACGAACGTCTCTCCGCATGCTCAGTTCTGAGAGATAAGTGTGTGTGAAAGCTGTCCTTCACCTAGCTTGTTGGGAACACAAAGTTTCTCTTCAGTAGCAAACTCCACTCCATACATATATATGGGGAGGTACTAGCTCCAACTCGGTTTTACAGTGAAAACTGCAGTTACTTCAAACCGGCACTAGGAAACAGACTGAGAAACCAGAGTAAAAGTTTCTCCTGCAACCCGTTCCCTTTGTGCTAGATGAACGAACGTCTCTCCACATGCTCAGTTCTGAGAGATAAGTGTGTGTGAAAGCCGTAATTCACCTAGCTTGTTGGGAACACAAAGTTTCTCTTCAGTTGCACACTCCACTCCATACATATATATGGGGAGGTACTAGCTCCAACTCGGTTTTACAGTGAAAACTGCAGGAACTTCAAACCGGCACTAGGAAACAGACTGAGAAACCAGAGTAAAATTTCTCCTGCAACCCGTTCCCTTTGTGCTAGATGAACGAACGTCTCTCCAAATGCTCAGTTCTGAGAGATATGTGTGTGTGAAAGCCGTACTTCAATTAGCTTGTTGGGAACACAAAGTTTCTCTTCAGTTGCAAACTCCACTCCATACATATATATGGGGAAGTACTAGCTCCAACTCGGTTTTACAGTGAAAACTGCAGGAACTTCAAACCGGCACTAGGAAACAGACTGAGAAACCAGAGTAAAAGTTTCTCCTGCAACCCGTTCCCTTAGTGCTAGATGAACGAACGTCTCTCCACATGCTCAGTTCTGAGAGTTAAGTGTGTGTGAAAGCCGTCCTTCACCTAGCTTGTTGGGAACACAAAGTTTCTCTTCAGTTGCAAAATCCACTCCATACATATATATGGGGAAGTTCTAGCTCCAACACAGTTTTACAGTGAAAACTGCAGGAACTTCAAACCGGCACTAGGAAACAGACTGAGAAATGAGAGTAAAAGTTTCTCCTGCAACCCGTTCCCTTTGTGCTAGATGAACGAACGTCTCTCCACATGCTCAGTTCTGAGAGATAAGTGTGTGTGAAAGCCGCCTTCACCTAGCTTGTTGGGAACACAAAGTTTCTCTTCAGTTGCAAACTCCACTCCATACATATATATGGGGAGGTACTAGCTCCAACTCGGTTTTACAGTGAAAACTGCAGGAAATTCAAACCGGCACTAGGAAACAGACTGAGAAACCAGAGTAAATGTTTCTCCTGCAACCCGTTCCCTTTGTGCTAGATGAACGAACGTCTCTCCACATGCTCAGTTCTGAGAGATAAGTGTGTGTGAAATCCGTCCATCACCTAGCTTGTAGGGAACTCAAAGATTCTCTTCAGTTGCAAACTCCACTCCATACATATATATGGGGAGGTACTAGATCCAACTCGTTTTTACAGTGAAAACTTCAGGAAATTCAAACCGGCAATAGGAAACAGACTGAGAAACCAGAGTAAAATTTTCTCCTGCCACCCGTTCCCTTTGTGCTAGATGAACGAACGTCTTTCCACATGCTCAGTTCTGAGAGATAATTTTGTGTGAAAGCCGTAATTCACCTAGCTTGTTGGGAACACAAAGTTTCTCTTCAGTTGCAAACTCCAATCCATACATATATATGGGGAGGTACTAGCTCCAAATCGGTTTTACTGTGAAAACTGCAATAACTTCAAACCGGCACTAGGAAACTGACTGAGAAAACAGTGTAAAAGTTTCTCCTGCAACCTGTTTCATTTGTGCTAGATGAACGAACGTCCCTCCTCTTGCTCAGTTCTGAGAGATAAGTGTGTGTGATAGCCGTACTTCACCTAGCTTGTTGGGAACGCAAAGTTTCTCTTCAGTTGCAAACTCCACTCCATAGATATATATTGGGAGGTACTAGCTCCAACTCGATTTTACAGTGAAAACCGCAGGAACTTCAACACGGAACTAGGAAACACACTGAGAAACCAGAGTAAAAGTTTGTCCTGCAACCCGTTCCCTTTTTGCTAGATGAACGAACGTCTCTCCGCATGCTCAGTTCTGAGAGATAAGTGTGTGTGAAAGCCGTTCTTCACCTAGCTTGTAGGGAACACAAAGTTTCTCTTCAGTTGCAAACTCCAATCCATACATATATATGGGGAGGTACTAGCTCCAACTCGATTTTACAGTGAAAACCGCAGGAACATCAACACGGAACTAGGAAACACACTCAGAAACCAGAGTAAAAGTTTGTAGTGCAACCCGTTCCCTTTTTGCTAGATGAACGAACGTCTCTCCGCATGTTCAGTTCTGAGAGATAATTGTGTGTGAAAGCCGTCCTTCACCTAGCTTGTTGGGAACACAAAGTTTCTCTTCAGTTGCAAACTCCACTCCATACATATATATTGGGAGGTACTAGCTCCAACTCGGTTTTACAGTGAAAACTGCAGGAACTTCAAACCGGCACTAGGAAACAGACTGAGAAACCAGAGTAAAGTTTCTCCTGCAACCCGTTCCTTTGTGCTAGATGAACGAACGTCTCTCCACATGCTCAGTTCTGAGACATAATTGTGTTTGAAAGCCGTCCTTCACCTAGCTTGTTGGGAACACAAAGTTTCTCTTCAGTTGCAAACCCCAATCCATACATATATATGGGGAAGTACTAGCTCCAACTCGGTTTTACAGTGAAAACTGCAGGAACTTCAAACCGGCACTAGGAAACAGACTGAGAAACCAGAGTAAAAGTTTCTCCTGCAACCCGTTCCCTTTGTGCTAGATGAACGAACGTCTCTCCACATGCTCAGTTCTGAGAGATAAATGTGTGTGAAAGCCGTCCTTCACCTAGCTTGTTGGGAACACAAAGTTTCTCTTCAGTTGCAAACTCCACTCCATACATATATATGGGGAGGTACTAGCTCCAACTCGGTTTTACAGTGAAAACTGAAATAATTTCAAACCGGCCCTAGGAAACAGACTGAGAAACCAGAGTAAAAGTTTCTCCTGCAACCCGTTCCCTTTGTGCTAGATGAACGAACGTCTCTCCACATGCTCAGTTCTTAGAGATAAGTGTGTGTGAAATCCGTCCATCACCTAGCTTGTAGGGAACTCAAAGATTCTCTTCAGTTGCAAACTCCACTCCATACATATATATGGGGAGGTACTAGATCCAACTCGTTTTTACAGTGAAAACTTCAGGAAATTCAAACCGGCAATAGGAAACAGACTGAGAAACCAGAGTAAAATTTTCTCCTGCCACCCGTTCCCTTTGTGCTAGATGAACGAACGTCTCTCCACATGCTCAGTTCTGAGAGATAATTTTGTGTGAAAGCCGTTCTTCACCTAGCTTGTTGGGAACACAAAGTTTCTCTTCAGTTGCAAACTCCAATCCATACATATATATGGGGAGGTACTAGCTCCAACTCGATTTTACAGTGAAAACCGCAGGAACGTCAACACGGAACTAGGAAACACACTGAGAAACCAGAGTAAAAGTTTGTAGTGCAACCCGTTCCCTTTTTGCTAGATGAACGAACGTCTCTCCGCATGTTCAGTTCTGAGAGATAATTGTGTGTGAAAGCCGTCCTTCACCTAGCTTGTTGGGAACACAAAGTTTCTCTTCAGTTGCAAACTCCACTCCATACATATATATTGGGAGGTACTAGCTCCAACTCGTTTTTACAGTGAAAACTGCAGGAACTTCAAACCGGCACTAGGAAACAGACTGAGAAACCAGAGTAAAGTTTCTCCTGCAACCCGTTCCCTTTGTGCTAGATGAACGAACGTCTCTCCACATGCTCAGTTCTGAGAGATAAGTGTGTGTGAAAGCCGTCCTTCACCTAGCTTGTTGGGAACACAAAGTTTCTCTTCAGTTGCAAACTCCACTCCATACATATATATGGGGAGGTACTAGCTCCAACTCGGTTTTACAGTGGAAACTGCAGGAACTTCAAACCGGCACTAGGAAATAGACCGAGAAACCAGAGTAAATGTTTCTCCTGCAACCCGTTCCCTTTGTGCAAGATGAACGAACGTCTCTCCACATGCTCAGTTCTGAGACATAATTGTGTTTGAAAGCCGTCCTTCACCTAGCTTGTTGGGAACACAAAGTTTCTCTTCAGTTGCAAACCCCAATCCATACATATATATGGGGAAGTACTAGCTCCAACTCGGTTTTACAGTGAAAACTGCAGGAACTTCAAACCGGCACTAGGAAACAGACTGAGAAACCAGAGTAAAAGTTTCTCCTGCAACCCGTTCCTTTGTGCTAGATGAACGAACGTCTCTCCACATGCTCAGTTCTGAGAGATATTTGTGTGTGAAACCCGTCCTTCACCTAGCTTGCTGGGAACACAAAGTTTCTCTTCAGTTGCAAACTCCACTCCATACATATATATGGGGAAGTACTAGCTCCAACTCGGTTTTACAGTGAAAACTGCAGGAACTTCAAACCGGCACTAGGAAACAGACTGAGAAACCATAGTAAAAGTTTCTCCTGCAACCCGTTCCATTTGTGCTAGATGAACGAACGTCTCTCCACATGCTCAGTTCTGAGAGATAAGTGTGTGTGAAAGCCGTTCTTCACCTAGCTTTTGGGAACACAAAGTTTCTCTTCCGTTGCAAACTCCAATCCATAGATATATATTGGGAGTTACTAGCTCCAACTCGGTTTTACAGTGAAAACTTCAGGAACTTCAAACAGGCACTAGGAAACAGACTGAGAAACCAGAGTAAAAGTTTCACCTGCAACCCGTTCCCTTTGTGCTAGATGAACGAACGTCTCTCCACATGCTCAGTTCTGAGAGATAAGTGTGTGTGAAATCCGTCCATCACCTAGCTTGTAGGGAACTCAAAGATTCTCTTCAGTTGCAAACTCCACTCCATACATATATATGGGGAGGTACTAGATCCAACTCGTTTTTACAGTGAAAACTTCAGGAAATTCAAACCGGCAATAGGAAACAGACTGAGAAACCAGAGTAAAATTTTCTCCTGCCACCCGTTCCCTTTGTGCTAGATGAACGAACGTCTCTCCACATGCTCAGTTCTGAGAGATAATTTTGTGTGAAAGCCGTTCTTCACCTAGCTTGTTGGGAACACAAAGTTTCTCTTCAGTTGCAAACTCCAATCCATACATATATATGGGGAGGTACTAGCTCCAACTCGATTTTACAGTGAAAACCGCAGGAACTTCAACACGGAACTAGGAAACACACTGAGAAACCAGAGTAAAAGTTTGTAGTGCAACCCGTTCCCTTTTTGCTAGATGAACGAACGTCTCTCCGCATGTTCAGTTCTGAGAGATAATTGTGTGTGAAAGCCGTCCTTCACCTAGCTTGTTGGGAACACAAAGTTTCTCTTCAGTTGCAAACTCCACTCCATACATATATATTGGGAGGTACTAGCTCCAACTCGGTTTTACAGTGAAAACTGCAGGAACTTCAAACAGGCACTAGGAAACAGACTGAGAAACCAGAGTAAAGTTTCTCCTGCAACCCGTTCCCTTTGTGCTAGATGAACGAACGTCTCTCCACATGCTCAGTTCTGAGAGATAAGTGTGTGTGAAATCCGTCCATCACCTAGCTTGTAGGGAACTCAAAGATTCTCTTCAGTTGCAAACTCCACTCCATACATATATATGGGGAGGTACTAGATCCAACTCGTTTTTACAGTGAAAACTGCAGGAACTTCAAACCGGCACTAGGAAACAGACTGAGAAACCAGAGTAAAGTTTCTCCTGCAACCCGTTCCCTTTGTGCTAGATGAACGAACGTCTCTCCACATGCTCAGTTCTGAGAGATAAGTGTGTGTGAAAGCCGTCCTTCACCTAGCTTGTTGGGAACACAAAGTTTCTCTTCAGTTGCAAACTCCAATCCATACATATATATGGGGAGGTACTAGCTCCAACTCGATTTTACAGTGAAAACCGCAGGAACTTCAACACGGAACTAGGAAACACACTGAGAAACCAGAGTAAAAGTTTGTAGTGCAACTCGTTCCCTTTTTGCTAGATGAACGAACGTCTCTCCGCATGTTCAGTTCTGAGAGATAATTGTGTGTGAAAGCCGTCCTTCACCTAGCTTGTTGGGAACACAAAGTTTCTCTTCAGTTGCAAACTCCACTCCATACATATATATTGGGAGGTACTAGCTCCAACTCGGTTTTACAGTGAAAACTGCAGGAACTTCAAACCGGCACTAGGAAACAGACTGAGAAACCAGAGTAAAGTTTCTCCTGCAACCCGTTCCCTTTGTGCTAGATGAACGAACGTCTCTCCACATGCTCAGTTCTGAGAGATAAGTGTGTGTGAAAGCCGTCCTTCACCTAGCTTGTTGGGAACACAAAGTTTCTCTTCAGTTGCAAACTCCACTCCATACATATATATGGGGAGGTACTAGCTCCAACTCGGTTTTACAGTGGAAACTGCAGGAACTTCAAACCGGCACTAGGAAATAGACCGAGAAACCAGAGTAAATGTTTCTCCTGCAACCCGTTCCCTTTGTGCAAGATGAACGAACGTCTCTCCACATGCTCAGTTCTGAGACATAATTGTGTTTGAAAGCCGTCCTTCACCTAGCTTGTTGGGAACACAAAGTTTCTCTTCAGTTGCAAACCCCAATCCATACATATATATGGGGAAGTACTAGCTCCAACTCGGTTTTACAGTGAAAACTGCAGGAACTTCAAACCGGCACTAGGAAACAGACTGAGAAACCAGAGTAAAAGTTTCTCCTGCAACCCGTTCTTTTGTGCTAGATGAACGAACGTCTCTCCACATGCTCAGTTCTGAGAGATATTTGTGTGTGAAACCCGTCCTTCACCTAGCTTGCTGGGAACACAAAGTTTCTCTTCAGTTGCAAACTCCACTCCATACATATATATGGGGAGGTACTAGCTCCAACTCGGTTTTACAGTGAAAACTGCAGGAACTTCAAACCGGCACTAGGAAACAGACTGAGAAACCATAGTAAAAGTTTCTCCTGCAACCCGTTCCATTTGTGCTAGATGAACGAACGTCTCTCCACATGCTCAGTTCTGAGAGATAAGTGTGTGTGAAAGCCGTTCTTCACCTAGCTTTTGGGAACACAAAGTTTCTCTTCCGTTGCAAACTCCAATCCATAGATATATATTGGGAGTTACTAGCTCCAACTCGGTTTTACAGTGAAAACTTCAGGAACTTCAAACAGGCACTAGGAAACAGACTGAGAAACCAGAGTAAAAGTTTCACCTGCAACCCGTTCCCTTTGTGCTAGATGAACGAACGTCTCTCCACATGCTCAGTTCTGAGAGATAAGTGTGTGTGAAAGCCGTCCTTCACCTAGCTTGTTGGGAACACAAAGTTTCTCTTCAGTTGCAAACTCCACTCCATACATATATATGGGGAGGTACTAGCTCCAACTCGATTTTACAGTGAAACTGCAGGAACTTCAACACGGAACTAGGAAACACACTGAGAAACCAGCGTAAAAGTTTGTCCTGCAACCCGTTCCCTTTGTGCTAGATGAACGAACGTCTCTCCGCATGCTCAGTTCTGAGAGATAAGTGAGTGTGAAAGCTGTCCTTCACCTAGCTTGTTGGGAACACAAAGTTTCTCTTCAGTAGCAAACTCCACTCCATACATATATATGGGGAGGTACTAGCTCCAACTCGGTTTTACAGTGAAAACTGCAGTTACTTCAAACCGGCACTAGGAAACAGACTGAGAAACCAGAGTAAAAGTTTCTCCTGCAACCCGTTCCCTTTGTGCTAGATGAACGAACGTCTCTCCACATGCTCAGTTCTGAGAGATAAGTGTGTGTGAAAGCCGTAATTCACCTAGCTTGTTGGGAACACAAAGTTTCTCTTCAGTTGCACACTCCACTCCATATATATATATGGGGAGGTACTAGCTCCAACTCGGTTTTACAGTGAAAACTGCAGGAACTTCAAACCGGCACTAGGAAACAGACTGAGAAACCAGAGTAAAATTTCTCCTGCAACCCGTTCCCTTTGTGCTAGATGAACGAACGTCTCTCCAAATGCTCAGTTCTGAGAGATATGTGTGTGTGAAAGCCGTACTTCAACAAGCTTGTTGGGAACACAAAGTTTCTCTTCAGTTGCAAACTCCACTCCATACATATATATGGGGAAGTACTAGCTCCAACTCGGTTTTACAGTGAAAACTGCAGGAACTTCAAACCGGCACTAGGAAACAGACTGAGAAACCAGAGTAAAAGTTTCTCCTGCAACCCGTTCCCTTTGTGCTAGATGAACGAACGTCTCTCCACATGCTCAGTTCTGAGAGTTAAGTGTGTGTGAAAGCCGTCCTTCACCTAGCTTGTTGGGAACACAAAGTTTCTCTTCAGTTGCAAACTCCACTCCATACATATATATGGGGAAGTTCTAGCTCCAACACAGTTTTACAGTGAAAACTGCAGGAACTTCAAACCGGCACTAGGAAACAGACTGAGAAATGAGAGTAAAAGTTTCTCCTGCAACCCGTTCCCTTTGTGCTAGATGAACGAACGTCTCTCCACATGCTCAGTTCTGAGAGATAAGTGTGTGTGAAAGCCGCCTTCACCTAGCTTGTTGGGAACACAAAGTTTCTCTTCAGTTGCAAACTCCACTCCATACATATATATGGGGAGGTACTAGCTCCAACTCGGTTTTACAGTGAAAACTGCAGGAAATTCAAACCGGCACTAGGAAACAGACTGAGAATCCAGAGTAAATGTTTCTCCTGCAACCCGTTCCCTTTGTGCTACATGAACGAACGTCTCTCCACATGCTCAGTTCCGAGAGACAAGTGTGTGTGAAAGCCGTACTTCACCCAGCTAGTTGGGAACACAAAGTTTCTCTTCAGTTGCAAACTCCACTCCTTACATATATAAGGGGAGGTACTAGCTCCAACTCGTATTTACAGTGAAAACTGCAGGAACTTGAAACCGGCACTGGGAAACAGACTGAGAATCCAGAGAAAAAGTTTCTCCTGCAACCCGTTCCCTTTGTGCTAGATGAACGAACGTCTCTCCACATGCTCAGTTCTGAGAGATAAGTGTGTGTGAAAGCCGTCCTTCACCTAGCTTGTTGGGAACACAAAGTTTCTCTTCAGTTGCAAACTCCACTCCATACATATATATGGGGAGGTACTAGCTCCAACTCGATTTTACAGTGAAAACTGCAGGAACTTCAACACGGAACTAGGAAACACACTGAGAAACCACCGTAAAAGTTTGTCCTGCAACCCGTTCCCTTTGTGCTAGATGAACGAACGTCTCTCCGCATGCTCAGTTCTGAGAGATAAGTGTGTGTGAAAGCTGTCCTTCACCTAGCTTGTTGGGAACACAAAGTTTCTCTTCAGTAGCAAACTCCACTCCATACATATATATGGGGAGGTACTAGCTCCAACTCGGTTTTACAGTGAAAACTGCAGTTACTTCAAACCGGCACTAGGAAACAGACTGAGAAACCAGAGTAAAAGTTTCTCCTGCAACACGTTCCCTTTGTGCTAGATGAACGAACGTCTCTCCACATGCTCAGTTCTGAGAGATAAGTGTGTGTGAAAGCCGTAATTCACCTAGCTTGTTGGGAACACAAAGTTTCTCTTCAGTTGCACACTCCACTCCATACATATATATGGGGAGGTACTAGCTCCAACTCGGTTTTACAGTGAAAACTGCAGGAACTTCAAACCGGCACTAGGAAACAGACTGAGAAACCAGAGTAAAATTTCCCCTGCAACCCTTTCCCTTTGTGCTAGATGAACGAACGTCTCTCCAAATGCTCAGTTCTGAGAGATATGTGTGTGTGAAAGCCGTACTTCAATTAGCTTGTTGGGAACACAAAGTTTCTCTTCAGTTGCAAACTCCACTCCATACATATATATGGGGAAGTACTAGCTCCAACTCGGTTTTAGAGTGAAAACTGCAGGAACTTCAAACCGGCACTAGGAAACAGACTGAGAAACCAGAGTAAAAGTTTCTCCTGCAACCCGTTCCCTTTGTGCTAGATGAACGAACGTCTCTCCACATGCTCAGTTCTGAGAGTTAAGTGTGTGTGAAAGCCGTCCTTCACCTAGCTTGTTGGGAACACAAAGTTTCTCTTCAGTTGCAAAATCCACTCCATACATATATATGGGGAAGTTCTAGCTCCAACACAGTTTTACAGTGAAAACTGCAGGAACTTCAAACCGGCACTAGGAAACAGACTGAGAAATGAGAGTAAAAGTTTCTCCTGCAACCCGTTCCCTTTGTGCTAGATGAACGAACGTCTCTCCACATGCTCAGTTCTGAGAGATATGTGTGTGTGAAAGCCGCCTTCACCTAGCTTGTTGGGAACACAAAGTTTCTCTTCAGTTGCAAACTCCACTCCATACATATATATGGGGAGGTACTAGCTCCAACTCTGTTTTACAGTGAAAACTGCAGGAAATTCAAACCGGCACTAGGAAACAGACTGAGAAACCAGAGTAAAAGTTTCTCCTGCAACCCGTTCCCTTTGTGCTAGATGAACGAACGTCTCTCCACATGCTCAGTTCTGAGAGATAAGTGTGTGTGAAATCCGTCCATCACCTAGCTTGTAGGGAACTCAAAGATTCTCTTCAGTTGCAAACTCCACTCCATACATATATATGGGGAGGTACTAGATCCAACTCGTTTTTACAGTGAAAACTTCAGGAAATTCAAACCGGCAATAGGAAACAGACTGAGAAACCTGAGTAAAATTTTCTCCTGCCACCCGTTCCCTTTGTGCTAGATGAACGAACGTCTTTCCACATGCTCAGTTCTGAGAGATAATTTTGTGTGAAAGCCGTAATTCACCTAGCTTGTTGGGAACACAAAGTTTCTCTTCAGTTGCAAACTCCAATCCATACATATATATGGGGAGGTACTAGCTCCAAATCGGTTTTACTGTGAAAACTGCAGGAACTTCAAACCGGCACTAGGAAACTGACTGAGAAAACAGTGTAAAAGTTTCTCCTGCAACCTGTTTCATTTGTGCTAGATGAACGAACGTCCCTCCTCTTGCTCAGTTCTGAGAGATAAGTGTGTGTGATAGCCGTACTTCACCTAGCTTGTTGGGAACGCAAAGTTTCTCTTCAGTTGCAAACTCCACTCCATAGATATATATTGGGAGGTACTAGCTCCAACTCGATTTTACAGTGAAAACCGCAGGAACTTCAACACGGAACTAGGAAACACACTGAGAAACCAGAGTAAAAGTTTGTCCTGCAACCCGTTCCCTTTTTGCTAGATGAACGAACGTCTATCCGCATGCTCAGTTCTGAGAGATAAGTGTGTGTGAAAGCCGTTCTACACCTAGCTTGTAGGGAACACAAAGTTTCTCTTCAGTTGCAA
The DNA here is from genome assembly GCF_048773025.1 of Camelus bactrianus. NCBI lineage: Eukaryota > Metazoa > Chordata > Mammalia > Artiodactyla > Camelidae > Camelus > Camelus bactrianus. Next base: position 6,217,109 of record NC_133566.1, read on the forward strand.
ACTCCAATCCATACATATATATGGGGAGGTACTAGCTCCAACTCGATTTTACAGTGAAAACCGCAGGAACTTCAACACGGAACTAGGAAACACACTGAGAAACCAGAGTAAAAGTTTGTAGTGCAACCCGTTCCCTTTTTGCTAGATGAACGAACGTCTCTCCGCATGTTCAGTTCTGAGAGATAATTGTGTGTGAAAGCCGTCCTTCACCTAGCTTGTTGGGAACACAAAGTTTCTCTTCAGTTGCAAACTCCACTCCATACATATATATTGGGAGGTACTAGCTCCAACTCGGTTTTACAGTGAAAACTGCAGGAACTTCAAACCGGCACTAGGAAACAGACTGAGAAACCAGAGTAAAGTTTCTCCTGCAACCCGTTCCTTTGTGCTAGATGAACGAACGTCTCTCCACATGCTCAGTTCTGAGAGATAAGTGTGTGTGAAAGCCGTCCTTCACCTAGCTTGTTGGGAACACAAAATTTCTCTTCAGTTGCAAACTCCACTCCATACATATATATGGGGAGGTACTAGCTCCAACTCGGTTTTACAGTGGAAACTGCAGGAACTTCAAACCGGCACTAGGAAATAGACCGAGAAACCAGAGTAAATGTTTCTCCTGCAACCCGTTCCCTTTGTGCAAGATGAACGAACGTCTCTCCACATGCTCAGTTCTGAGACATAATTGTGTTTGAAAGCCGTCCTTCACCTAGCTTGTTGGGAACACAAAGTTTCTCTTCAGTTGCAAACCCCAATCCATACATATATATGGGGAAGTACTAGCTCCAACTCGGTTTTACAGTGAAAACTGCAGGAACTTCAAACCGGCACTAGGAAACAGACTGAGAAACCAGAGAAAAAGTTTCTCCTGCAACCCGTTCCCTTTGTGCTAGATGAACGAACGTCTCTCCACATGCTCAGTTCTGAGAGATAAGTGTGTGTGAAAGCCGTCCTTCACCTAGCTTGTTGGGAACACAAAGTTTCTCTTCAGTTGCAAACTCCACTCCATACATATATATGGGGAGGTACTAGCTCCAACTCGGTTTTACAGTGAAAACTGAAATAATTTCAAACCGGCCCTAGGAAACAGACTGAGAAACCAGAGTAAAAGTTTCTCCTGCAACCCGTTCCCTTTGTGCTAGATGAACGAACGTCTCTCCACATGCTCAGTTCTTAGAGATAAGTGTGTGTGAAATCCGTCCATCACCTAGCTTGTAGGGAACTCAAAGATTCTCTTCAGTTGCAAACTCCACTCCATACATATATATGGGGAGGTACTAGATCCAACTCGTTTTTACAGTGAAAACTTCAGGAAATTCAAACCGGCAATAGGAAACAGACTGAGAAACCAGAGTAAAATTTTCTCCTGCCACCCGTTCCCTTTGTGCTAGATGAACGAACGTCTCTCCACATGCTCAGTTCTGAGAGATAATTTTGTGTGAAAGCCGTTCTTCACATAGCTTGTTGGGAACACAAAGTTTCTCTTCAGTTGCAAACTCCAATCCATACATATATATGGGGAGGTACTAGCTCCAAATCGATTTTACAGTGAAAACCGCAGGAACTTCAACACGGAACTAGGAAACACACTGAGAAACCAGAGTAAAAGTTTGTAGTGCAACCCGTTCCCTTTTTGCTAGATGAACGAACGTCTCTCCGCATGTTCAGTTCTGAGAGATAATTGTGTGTGAAAGCCGTCCTTCACCTAGCTTGTTGGGAACACAAAGTTTCTCTTCAGTTGCAAACTCCACTCCATACATATATATTGGGTGGTACTAGCTCCAACTCGGTTTTACAGTGAAAAGTGCAGGAACTTCAAACCGGCACTAGGAAACAGACTGAGAAACCAGAGTAAAGTTTCTCCTGCAACCCGTTCCCTTTGTGCTAGATGAACGAACGTCTCTCCACATGCTCAGTTCTGAGAGATAAGTGTGCGTGATAGCCGTCCTTCACCTAGCTTGTTGGGAACACAAAGTTTCTCTTCAGTTGCAAACTCCACTCCATACATATATATGGGGAGGTACTAGCTCCAACTCGGTTTTACAGTGGAAACTGCAGGAACTTCAAACCGGCACTAGGAAATAGACCGAGAAACCAGAGTAAATGTTTCTCCTGCAACCCGTTCCCTTTGTGCAAGATGAACGAACGTCTCTCCACATGCTCAGTTCTGAGACATAATTGTGTTTGAAAGCCGTCCTTCACCTAGCTTGTTGGGAACACAAAGTTTCTCTTCAGTTGCAAACCCCAATCCATACATATATATGGGGAAGTACTAGCTCCAACTCGGTTTTACAGTGAAAACTGCAGGAACTTCAAACCGGCACTAGGAAACAGACTGAGAAACCAGAGTAAAAGTTTCTCCTGCAACCCTTTCCTTTGTGCTAGATGAACGAACGTCTCTCCACATGCTCAGTTCTGAGAGATATTTGTGTGTGAAACCCGTCCTTCACCTAGCTTGCTGGGAACACAAAGTTTCTCTTCAGTTGCAAACTCCACTCCATACATATATATGGGGAGGTACTAGCTCCAACTCGGGTTTACAGTGAAAACTGCAGGAACTTCAAACCGGCACTAGGAAACAGACTGAGAAACCATAGTAAAAGTTTCTCCTGCAACCCGTTCCATTTGTGCTAGATGAACGAACGTCTCTCCACATGCACAGTTCTGAGAGATAAGTGTGTGTGAAAGCCGTTCTTCACCTAGCTTTTGGGAACACAAAGTTTCTCTTCCGTTGCAAACTCCAATCCATAGATATATATTGGGAGTTACTAGCTCCAACTCGGTTTTACAGTGAAAACTTCAGGAACTTCAAACAGGCACTAGGAAACAGACTGAGAAACCAGAGTAAAAGTTTCACCTGCAACCCGTTCCCTTTGTGCTAGATGAACGAACGTCTCTCCACATGCTCAGTTCTGAGAGATAAGTGTGTGTGAAAGCCGTCCTTCACCTAGCTTGTTGGGAACACAAAGTTTCTCTTCAGTTGCCAACTCCACTCCATACCTGTATATGGGGAGGTACTAGCTCCAACTCGGTTTTACAGTGAAAACTGCAGGAAATTCAAACCTGCACTAGGAAACAGACTGAGAAACCAGAGTAAAAGTTTCTCCTGCAACCCGTTCCTTTTTTGCTAGATGAACGAACGTCTATCCACATGCTCAGTTCTGAGAGATAAGTGTGTGTGAAAGCCGTCCTTCACCTAGCTTGTTGGGAACACAAAGTTTCTCTTCAGTTGCAAACTCCACTCCATACATATATATGGGGAGGTACTAGCTCCAACTCGGTTTTACAGTGAAAACTGCAGGAAATTCAAACCGGCACTAGGAAACAGACTGAGAATCCAGAGTAAAAGTTTCTCCTGCAACCCGTTCCCTTTGTGCTACATGAACGAACGTCTCTCCACATGCTCAGTTCCGAGAGACAAGTGTGTGTGAAAGCCGTACTTCACCCAGCTAGTTGGGAACACAAAGTTTCTCTTCAGTTGCAAACTCCACTCCTTACATATATAAGGGGAGGTACTAGCTCCAACTCGTATTTACAGTGAAAACTGCAGGAACTTGAAACCGGCACTGGGAAACAGACTGAGAATCCAGAGAAAAAGTTTCTCCTGCAACCCGTTCCCTTTGTGCTAGATGAACGAACGTCTCTCCACATGCTCAGTTCTGAGAGATAAGTCTGTGTGAAAGCCGTCCTTCACCTAGCTTGTTGGGAACACAAAGTTTCTCTTCAGTTGCAAACTCCACTCCATACATATATATGGGGAGGTACTAGCTCCAACTCGATTTTACAGTGAAAACTGCAGGAACTTCAACACGGAACTAGGAAACATACTGAGAAACCAGCGTAAAAGTTTGTCCTGCAACCCGTTCCCTTTGTGCTAGATGAACGAACGTCTCTCCGCATGCTCAGTTCTGAGAGATAAGTGTGTGTTAAAGCTGTCCTTCACCTAGCTTGTTGGGAACACAAAGTTTCTCTTCAGTAGCAAACTCCACTCCATACATATATATGGGGAGGTACTAGCTCCAACTCGGTTTTACAGTGAAAACTGCAGTTACTTCAAACCGGCACTAGGAAACAGACTGAGAAACCAGAGTAAAAGTTTCTCCTGCAACCCGTTCCCTTTGTGCTAGATGAACGAACGTCTCTCCACATGCTCAGTTCTGAGAGATAAGTGTGTGTGAAAGCCGTTCTTCACCTAGCTTTTGGGAACACAAAGTTTCTCTTCCGTTGCAAACTATAATCCATAGATATATATTGGGAGTTACTAGCTCCAACTCGGTTTTACAGTGAAAACTTCAGGAACTTCAAACAGGCACTAGGAAACAGACTGAGAAACCAGAGTAAAAGTTTCACCTGCAACCCGTTCCCTTTGTGCTAGATGAACGAACGTCTCTCCACATGCTCAGTTCTGAGAGATAAGTGTGTGTGAAAGCCGTCCTTCACCTAGCTTGTTGGGAACACAAAGTTTCTCTTCAGTTGCCAACTCCACTCCATACCTGTATATGGGGAGGTACTAGCTCCAACTCGGTTTTACAGTGAAAACTGCAGGGAATTCAAACCTGCACTAGGAAACAGACTGAGAAACCAGAGTAAAAGTTTCTCCTGCAACCCGTTCCTTTTTTGCTAGATGAACGAACGTCTATCCACATGCTCAGTTCTGAGAGATAAGTGTGTGTGAAAGCCGTACTTCACCTAGCTTTTTGGGAACACAAAGTTTCTCTTCAGTTGCAAACTCCACTCCATACATATATATGGGGAGGTACTAGCTCCAACTCGGTTTTACAGTGAAAACTGCAGGAAATTCAAACCGGCACTAGGAAACAGACTGAGAATCCAGAGTAAAAGTTTCTCCTGCAACCCGTTCCCTTTGTGCTACATGAACGAACGTCTCTCCACATGCTCAGTTCCGAGAGACAAGTGTGTGTGAAAGCCGTACTTCACCCAGCTAGTTGGGAACACAAAGTTTCTCTTCAGTTGCAAACTCCACTCCTTACATATATAAGGGGAGGTACTAGCTCCAACTCGTATTTACAGTGAAAACTGCAGGAACTTGAAACCGGCACTGGGAAACAGACTGAGAATCCAGAGAAAAGTTTCTCCTGCAACCCGTTCCCTTTTTGCTAGATGAACGAACGTCTCTCCACATGCTCAGTTCTGAGAGATAAGTGTGTGTGAAAGCCGTCCTTCACCTAGCTTGTTGGGAACACAAAGTTTCTCTTCAGTTGCAAACTCCACTCCATACATATATATGGGGAGGTACTAGCTCCAACTCGATTTTACAGTGAAAACTGCAGGAACTTCAACACGGAACTAGGAAACACACTGAGAAACCAGCGTAAAAGTTTGTCCTGCAACCCGTTCCCTTTGTGCTAGATGAACGAACGTCTCTCCGCATGCTCAGTTCTGAGAGATAAATGTGTGTGAAAGCTGTCCTTCACCTAGCTTGTTGGGAACACAAAGTTTCTCTTCAGTAGCAAACTCCACTCCATACATATATATGGGGAGGTACTAGCTCCAACTCGGTTTTACAGTGAAAACTGCAGGAACTTCAAACCGGCACTAGGAAACAGACTGAGAAACCAGAGTAAAAGTTTCTCCTGCAACCCGTTCCCTTTGTGCTAGATGAACGAACGTCTCTCCACATGCTCAGTTCTGAGAGATAAGTGTGTGTGAAAGCCGTCCTTCACTTAGCTTGTTGGGAACACAAAGTTTCTCTTCAGTTGCACACTCCACTCCATACATATATATGGGGAGGTACTAGCTCCAACTCGGTTTTACAGTGAAAACTGCAGGAACTTCAAACCGGCACTAGGAAACAGACTGAGAAACCAGAGTAAAATTTCTCCTGCAACCCGTTCCCTCTGTGCTAGATGAACGAACGTCTCTCCAAATGCTCAGTTCTGAGAGATATGTGTGTGTGAAAGCCGTACTTCAACTAGCTTGTTGGGAACACAAAGTTTCTCTTCAGTTGCAAACTCCACTCCATACATATATATGGGGAGGTACTAGCTCCAACTCGGTTTTACAGTGAAAACTGCAGGAACTTCAAACCGGCACTAGGAAACAGACTGAGAAACCAGAGTAAAAGTTTCTCCTGCAACCCGTTCCCTTTGTGCTAGATGAACGAACGTCTCTCCACATGCTCAGTTCTGAGAGTTAAGTGTGTGTGAAAGCCGTCCTTTACCTAGCTTGTTGGGAACACAAAGTTTCTCTTCAGTTGCAAACTCCACTCCATACATATATATGGGGAAGTTCTAGCTCCAACACAGTTTTACAGTGAAAACTGCAGGAACTTCAAACCGGCACTAGGAAACAGACTGAGAAATGAGAGTAAAAGTTTCTCCTGCAACCCGTTCCCTTTGTGCTAGATGAACGAACGTCTCTCCACATGCTCAGTTCTGAGAGATAAGTGTGTGTGAAAGCCGCCTTCACCTAGCTTGTTGGGAGCACAAAGTTTCTCTTCAGTTGCAAACTCCACTCCATACATATATATGGGGAGGTACTAGCTCCAACTCGGTTTTACATTGAAAACTGCAGTTACTTCAAACCGGCACTAGGAAACAGACTGAGAATCCAGAGAAAAAGTTTCTCCTGCAACCCGTTCCCTTTGTGCTAGATGAACGAACGTCTCTCCGCATGCTCAGTTCTGAGAGATAAGTGTGTGTGAAAGCTGTCCTTCACCTAGCTTGTTGGGAACACAAAGTTTCTCTTCAGTAGCAAACTCCACTCCATACATATATATGGGGAGGTACTAGCTCCAACTCGGTTTTACAGTGAAAACTGCAGTTACTTCAAACCGGCACTAGGAAACAGACTGAGAAACCAGAGTAAAAGTTTCTCCTGCAACCCGTTCCCTTTGTGCTAGATGAACGAACGTCTCTCCACATGCTCAGTTCTGAGAGATAAGTGTGTGTGAAAGCCGTCCTTCACCTAGCTTGTTGGGAACACAAAGTTTCTCTTCAGTTGCACACTCCACTCCATACATATATATGGGGAGGTACTAGCTCCAACTCGGTTTTACAGTGAAAACTGCAGGAACTTCAAACCGGCACTAGGAAACAGACTGAGAAACCAGAGTAAAATTTCTCATGCAACCCGTTCCCTTTGTGCTAGATGAACGAACGTCTCTCCAAATGCTCAGTTCTGAGAGATATGTGTGTGTGAAAGCCGTACTTCAACTAGCTTGTTGGGAACACAAAGTTTCTCTTCAGTTGCAAACTCCACTCCATACATATATATGGGGAAGTACTAGCTCCAACTCGGTTTTACAGTGAAAACTGCAGGAACTTCAAACCGGCACTAGGAAACAGACTGAGAAACCAGAGTAAAAGTTTCACCTGCAACCCGTTCCCTTTGTGCTAGATGAACGAACGTCTCTCCACATGCTCAGTTCTGAGAGATAAGTGTGTGTGAAAGCCGTCCTTCACCTAGCTTGTTGGGAACACAAAGTTTCTCTTCAGTTGCCAACTCCACTCCATACCTGTATATGGGGAGGTACTAGCTCCAACTCGGTTTTACAGTGAAAACTGCAGGAAATTCAAACCTGCACTAGGAAACAGACTGAGAAACCAGAGTAAAAGTTTCTCCTGCAACCCGTTCCTCTTTTGCTAGATGAACGAACGTCTATCCACATGCTCAGTTCTGAGAGATAAGTGTGTGTGAAAGCCGTCCTTCACCTAGCTTGTTGGGAACACAAAGTTTCTCTTCAGTTGCAAACTCCACTCCATACATATATATGGGGAGGTACTAGCTCCAACACGGTTTTACAGTGAAAACCGCAGGAACTTCAACACGGAACTAGGAAACACACTGAGAAACCAGAGTAAAAGTTTGTCCTGCAACCCGTTCCCTTTTTGCTAGATGAACGAACGTCTCTCCGCATGCTCAGTTCTGAGAGATAAGTGTGTGTGAAAGCCTTTCTTCACCTAGCTTGTTGGGAACACAAAGTTTCTCTTCAGTTGCAAACTCCAATCCATACATATATATGGGGAGGTACTAGCTCCAACACGATTTTACAGTGAAAACCGCAGGAACTTCAACACGGAACTAGGAAACACACTGAGAAACCAGAGTAAAAGTTTGTAGTGCAACCCGTTCCCTTTTTGCTAGATGAACGAACGTCTCTCCACATGCTCAGTTCTGAGAGATAAGTGTGTGTGAAAGCCGTACTTCACCTAGCTTGTTGGGAACACAAAGTTTCTCTTCAGTTGCCAACTCCACTCCATACCTATATATGGGGAGGTACTAGCTCCAACTCGTTTTTACAGTGAAAACTGCAGGAAATTCAAACCTGCACTAGGAAACAGACTGAGAAACCAGAGTAAAAGTTTCTCCTGCAACCCGTTCCTTTTTTGCTAGATGAACGAACGTCTCTCCACATGCTCAGTTCTGAGAGATAAGTGTGTGTGAAAGCCGTCCTTCACCTAGCTTTTTGGGAACACAAAGTTTCTCTTCAGTTGCAAACTCCACACCATACATATATATGGGGAGGTACTAGCTCCAACTCGGTTTTACAGTGAAAACTGCAGGAAATTCAAACCGGCACTAGGAAACAGACTGAGAATCCAGAGTAAAAGTTTCTCCTGCAACCCATTCCCTTTGTGCTACATGAACGAACGTCTCTCCACATGCTCAGTTCCGAGAGACAAGTGTGTGTGAAAGCCGTACTTCACCCAGCTAGTTGGGAACACAAAGTTTCTCTTCAGTTGCAAACTTCACTCCTTACATATATAAGGGGAGGTACTAGCTCCAACTCGTATTTACAGTGAAAACTGCAGGAACTTGAAACCGGCACTGGGAAACAGACTGAGAATCCAGAGAAAAAGTTTCTCCTGCAACCCGTTCCCTTTGTGCTAGATGAACGAACGTCTCTCCACATGCTCAGTTCTGAGAGATAAGTGTGTGTGAAAGCCGTCCTTCACCTAGCTTGTTGGGAACACAAAGTTTCTCTTCAGTTGCAAACTCCACTCCATACATATATATGGGGAGGTACTAGCTCCAACTCGATTTTACAGTGAAAACTGCAGGAACTTCAACACGGAACTAGGAAACACACTGAGAAACCAGCGTAAAAGTTTGTCCTGCAACCCGTTCCCTTTGTGCTAGATGAACGAACGTCTCTCCGCATGCTCAGTTCTGAGAGATAAGTGTGTGTGAAAGCTGTCCTTCACCTAGCTTGTTGGGAACACAAAGTTTCTCTTCAGTAGCAAACTCCACTCCATACATATATATGGGGAGGTACTAGCTCCAACTCGGTTTTACAGTGAAAACTGCAGTTACTTCAAACCGGCACTAGGAAACAGACTGAGAAACCAGAGTAAAAGTTTCTCCTGCAACCCGTTCCCTTTGTGCTAGATGAACGAACGTCTCTCCACATGCTCAGTTCTGAGAGATAAGTGTGTGTGAAAGCCGTCCTTCACCTAGCTTGTTGGGAACACAAAGTTTCTCTTCAGTTGCAAACTCCACTCCATACATATATATGGGGAGGTACTAGCTCCAACTCGATTTTACAGTGAAAACTGCAGGAACTTCAACACGGAACTAGGAAACACACTGAGAAACCAGCGTAAAAGTTTGTCCTGCAACCCGTTCCCTTTGTGCTAGATGAACGAACGTCTCTCCGCATGCTCAGTTCTGAGAGATAAGTGTGTGTGAAAGCTGTCCTTCACCTAGCTTGTTGGGAACACAAAGTTTCTCTTCAGTAGCAAACTCCACTCCATACATATATATGGGGAGGTACTAGCTCCAACTCGGTTTTACAGTGAAAACTGCAGGAACTTCAAACCGGCACTAGGAAACAGACTGAGAAACCAGAGTAAAATTTCTCCTGCAACCCGTTCCCTTTGTGCTAGATGAACGAACGTCTCTCCAAATGCTCAGTTCTGAGAGATATGTGTGTGTGAAAGCCGTACTTCAACTAGCTTGTTGGGAACACAAAGTTTCTCTTCAGTTGCAAACTCCACTCCATACATATATATGGGGAGGTACTAGCTCCAACTCGGTTTTACAGTGAAAACTGCAGGAACTTCAAACCGGCACTAGGAAACAGACTGAGAAACCAGAGTAAAAGTTTCTCCTGCAACCCGTTCCCTTTGTGCTAGATGAACGAACGTCTCTCCACATGCTCAGTCCTGAGAGTTAAGTGTGTGTGAAAGCCGTCCTTCACCTAGCTTGTTGGGAACACAAAGTTTCTCTTCAGTTGCAAACTCCACTCCATACATATATATGGGGAAGTTCTAGCTCCAACACAGTTTTACAGTGAAAACTGCAGGAACTTCAAACCGGCACTAGGAAACAGACTGAGAAATGAGAGTAAAAGTTTCTCCTGCAACCCGTTCCCTTTGTGCTAGATGAACGAACGTCTCTCCACATGCTCAGTTCTGAGAGATAAGTGTGTGTGAAAGCCGCCTTCACCTAGCTTGTTGGGAACACAAAGTTTCTCTTCAGTTGCCAACTCCACTCCCTACCTATATATGGGGAGGTACTAGCTCCAACTCGTTTTTACAGTGAAAACTGCAGGAAATTCAAACCTGCACTAGGAAACAGACTGAGAAACCAGAGTAAAAGTTTCTCCTGCAACCCGTTCCTTTTTTGCTAGATGAACGAACGTCTCTCCACATGCTCAGTTCTGAGAGATAAGTGTGTGTGAAAGCCGTCCTTCACCTAGCTTTTTGGGAACACAAAGTTTCTCTTCAGTTGCAAACTCCACACCATACATATATATGGGGAGGTACTAGCTCCAACTCGGTTTTACAGTGAAAACTGCAGGAAATTCAAACCGGCACTAGGAAACAGACTGAGAATCCAGAGTAAAAGTTTCTCCTGCAACCCATTCCCTTTGTGCTACATGAACGAACGTCTCTCCACATGCTCAGTTCCGAGAGACAAGTGTGTGTGAAAGCCGTACTTCACCCAGCTAGTTGGGAACACAAAGTTTCTCTTCAGTTGCAAACTTCACTCCTTACATATATAAGGGGAGGTACTAGCTCCAACTCGTATTTACAGTGAAAACTGCAGGAACTTGAAACCGGCACTGGGAAACAGACTGAGAATCCAGAGAAAAAGTTTCTCCTGCAACCCGTTCCCTTTGTGCTAGATGAACGAACGTCTCTCCACATGCTCAGTTCTGAGAGATAAGTGTGTGTGAAAGCCGTCCTTCACCTAGCTTGTTGGGAACACAAAGTTTCTCTTCAGTTGCAAACTCCAATCCATACATATATATGGGGAGGTACTAGCTCCAACTCGATTTTACAGTGAAAACTGCAGGAACTTCAACACGGAACTAGGAAACACACTGAGAAACCAGCGTAAAAGTTTGTCCTGCAACCCGTTCCCTTTGTGCTAGATGAACGAACGTCTCTCCGCATGCTCAGTTCTGAGAGATAAGTGTGTGTGAAAGCTGTCCTTCACCTAGCTTGTTGGGAACACAAAGTTTCTCTTCAGTAGCAAACTCCACTCCATACATATATATGGGGAGGTACTAGCTCCAACTCGGTTTTACAGTGAAAACTGCAGTTACTTCAAACCGGCACTAGGAAACAGACTGAGAAACCAGAGTAAAAGTTTCTCCTGCAACCCGTTCCCTTTGTGCTAGATGAACGAACGTCTCTCCACATGCTCAGTTCTGAGAGATAAGTGTGTGTGAAAGCCGTCCTTCACCTAGCTTGTTGGGAACACAAAGTTTCTCTTCAGTTGCAAACTCCACTCCATACATATATATGGGGAGGTACTAGCTCCAACTCGATTTTACAGTGAAAACTGCAGGAACTTCAACATGGAACTAGGAAACACACTGAGAAACCAGCGTAAAAGTTTGTCCTGCAACCCGTTCCCTTTGTGCTAGATGAACGAACGTCTCTCCGCATGCTCAGTTCTGAGAGATAAGTGTGTGTGAAAGCTGTCCTTCACCTAGCTTGTTGGGAACACAAAGTTTCTCTTAAGTAGCAAACTCCACTCCATACATATATATGGGGAGGTACTAGCTCCAACTCGGTTTTACAGTGAAAACTGCAGGAACTTCAAACCGGCACTAGGAAACAGACTGAGAAACCAGAGTAAAATTTCTCCTGCAACCCGTTCCCTTTGTGCTAGATGAACGAACGTCTCTCCAAATGCTCAGTTCTGAGAGATATGTGTGTGTGAAAGCCGTACTTCAACTAGCTTGTTGGGAACACAAAGTTTCTCTTCAGTTGCAAACTCCACTCCATACATATATATGGGGAGGTACTAGCTCCAACTCGGTTTTACAGTGAAAACTGCAGGAACTTCAAACCGGCACTAGGAAACAGACTGAGAAACCAGAGTAAAAGTTTCTCCTGCAACCCGTTCCCTTTGTGCTAGATGAACGAACGTCTCTCCACATGCTCAGTCCTGAGAGTTAAGTGTGTGTGAAAGCCGTCCTTCACCTAGCTTGTTGGGAACACAAAGTTTCTCTTCAGTTGCAAACTCCACTCCATACATATATATGGGGAAGTTCTAGCTCCAACACAGTTTTACAGTGAAAACTGCAGGAACTTCAAACCGGCACTAGGAAACAGACTGAGAAATGAGAGTAAAAGTTTCTCCTGCAACCCGTTCCCTTTGTGCTAGATGAACGAACGTCTCTCCACATGCTCAGTTCTGAGAGATAAGTGTGTGTGAAAGCCGCCTTCACCTAGCTTGTTGGGAACACAAAGTTTCTCTTCAGTTGCAAACTCCACTCCATACATATATATGGGGAGGTACTAGCTCCAACTCGGTTTTACAGTGAAAACTGCAGGAACTTCAAACCGGCACTAGGAAACAGACTGAGAAACCAGAGTAAAAGTTTCTCCTGCAACCCGTTCCCTTTGTGCTAGATGAACGAACGTCTCTCCACATGCTCAGTTCTGAGAGATAAGTGTGTGTGAAATCCGTCCATCACCTAGCTTGTAGGGAACTCAAAGATTCTCTTCAGTTGCAAACTCCACTCCATACATATATATGGGGAGGTACTAGCTCCAACTCGGTTTTACAGTGAAAACTGCAGGAAATTCAAACCGGCACTAGGAAACAGACTGAGAATCCAGAGTAAAAGTTTCTCCTGCAACCCGTTCCCTTTGTGCTACATGAACGAACGTCTCTCCACATGCTCAGTTCCGAGAGACAAGTGTGTGTGAAAGCCGTACTTCACCCTGCTAGTTGGGAACACAAAGTTTCTCTTCAGTTGCAAACTCCACTCCTTACACATATAAGGGTAGGTACTAGCTCCAACTCGTATTTACAGTGAAAACTGCAGGAACTTGAAACCGGCACTGGGAAACAGACTGAGAATCCAGAGAAAAAGTTTCTCCTGCAACCCGTTCCCTTTGTGCTAGATGAACGAACGTCTCTCCACATGCTCAGTTCTGAGAGATAAGTGTGTGTGAAAGCCGTACTTCACCTAGCTTGTTGGGAACACAAAGTTTCTCTTCAGTTGCAAACTCCACTCCATACATATATATGGAGAGGTACTAGCTCCAACTCGATTTTACAGTGAAAACTGCAGGAACTTCAACACGGAACTAGGAAACACACTGAGAAACCAGCGTAAAAGTTTGTCCTGCAACCCGTTCCCTTTGTGCTAGATGAACGAACGTCTCTCCGCATGCTCAGTTCTGAGAGATAAGTGTGTGTGAAAGCTGTCCTTCACCTAGCTTGTTGGGAACACAAAGTTTCTCTTCAGTAGCAAACTCCACTCCATACATATATATGGGGAGGTACTAGCTCCAACTCGGTTTTACAGTGAAAACTGCAGTTACTTCAAACCGGCACTAGGAAACAGACTGAAAAACCAGAGTAAAAGTTTCTCCTGCAACCCGTTCCCTTTGTGCTAGATGAACGAACGTCTCTCCACATGCTCAGTTCTGAGAGATAAGTTTGTGTGAAAGCCGTCCTTCACCTAGCTTGTTGGGAACACAAAGTTTCTCTTCAGTTGCAAACTCCACTCCATACATATATATGGGGAGGTACTAGCTCCAACTCGATTTTACAGTGAAAACTGCAGGAACTTCAACACGGAACTAGGAAACACACTGAGAAACCAGCGTAAAAGTTTGTCCTGCAACCCGTTCCCTTTGTGCTAGATGAACGAACGTCTCTCCGCATGCTCAGTTCTGAGAGATAAGTGTGTTTGAAAGCTGTCCTTCACCTAGCTTGTTGGGAACACAAAGTTTCTCTTCAGTAGCAAACTCCACTCCATACATATATATGGGGAGGTACTAGCTCCAACTCGGTTTTACAGTGAAAACTGCAGGAACTTCAAACCGGCACTAGGAAACAGACTGAGAAACCAGAGTAAAATTTCTCCTGCAACCCGTTCCCTTTGTGCTAGATGAACGAACGTCTCTCCAAATGCTCAGTTCTGAGAGATATGTGTGTGTGAAAGCCGTACTTCAACTAGCTTGTTGGGAACACAAAGTTTCTCTTCAGTTGCAAACTCCACTCCATACATATATATGGGGAGGTACTAGCTCCAACTCGGTTTTACAGTGAAAACTGCAGGAACTTCAAACCGGCACTAGGAAACACACTGAGAAACCAGAGTAAAAGTTTCTCCTGCAACCCGTTCCCTTTGTGCTAGATGAACGAACGTCTCTCCACATGCTCAGTTCTGAGAGTTAAGTGTGTGTGAAAGCCGTCCTTCACCTAGCTTGTTGGGAACACAAAGTTTCTCTTCAGTTGCAAACTCCACTCCATACATATATATGGGGAAGTTCTAGCTCCAACACAGTTTTACAGTGAAAACTGCAGGAACTTCAAACCGGCACTAGGAAACAGACTGAGAAATGAGAGTAAAAGTTTCTCCTGCAACCCGTTCCCTTTGTGCTAGATGAACGAACGTCTCTCCACATGCTCAGTTCTGAGAGATAAGTGTGTGTGAAAGCCGCCTTCACCTAGCTTGTTGGGAACACAAAGTTTCTCTTCAGTTGCAAACTCCACTGCATACATATATATGGGGAGGTACTAGCTCCAACTCGGTTTTACAGTGAAAACTGCAGGAAATTCAAACCGGCACTAGGAAACAGACTGAGAAACCAGAGTAAAAGTTTCTCCTGCAACCCGTTCCCTTTGTGCTAGATGAACGAACGTCTCTCCACATGCTCAGTTCTGAGAGATAAGTGTGTGTGAAATCCGTCCATCTCCTAGCTTGTAGGGAACTCAAAGATTCTCTTCAGTTGCAAACTCCACTCCATACATATATATGGGGAGGTACTAGATCCAACTCGTTTTTACAGTGAAAACTTCAGGAAATTCAAACCGGCAATAGGAAACAGACTGAGAAACCAGAGTAAAATTTTCTCCTGCCACCCGTTCCCTTTGTGCTAGATGAACGAACGTCTTTCCACATGCTCAGTTCTGAGAGATAATTTTGTGTGAAAGCCGTTCTTCACCTAGCTTGTTGGGAACACAAAGTTTCTCTTCAGTTGCAAACTCCAATTCATACATATATATGGGGAGGTACTAGCTCCAAATCGGTTTTACTGTGAAAACTGCAGGAACTTCAAACCGGCACTAGGAAACTGACTGAGAAAACAGTGTAAAAGTTTCTCCTGCAACCTGTTTCATTTGTGCTAGATGAACGAACGTCCCTCCTCATGCTCAGTTCTGAGAGATAAGTGTGTGTGATAGCCGTACGTCACCTAGCTTGTTGGGAACGCAAAGTTTCTCTTCAGTTGCAAACTCCACTCCATAGATATATATTGGGAGGTACTAGCTCCAACTCGATTTTACAGTGAAAACCGCAGGAACTTCAACACGGAACTAGGAAACACACTGAGAAACCAGAGTAAAAGTTTGTCCTGCAACCCGTTCCCTTTTTGCTAGATGAACGAACGTCTCTCCGCATGCTCAGTTCTGAGAGATAAGTGTGTGTGAAAGCCGTCCTTCACCTAGCTTGTTGGGAACACAAAGTTTCTCTTCAGTTGCAAACTCCACTCCATACATATATATGGGGAGGTACAAGCTCCAACTCGGTTTTACAGTGAAAACTGCAGGAACTTCAAACCGGCACTAGGAAACAGACTGAGAAACCAGAGTAAAATTTACCTGCAACCCGTTCCCTTTGTGCTAGATGAACGAACGTCTCTCCACATGCTCAGTTCTGAGAGATAAGTGTGTGTGAAAGCCGTCCTTCAACTAGCTTGTTGGGAACACAAAGTTTCTCTTCAGTTGCAAACTCCACTCCATACATATATATGGGGAGGTACTAGCTCCAACTCGGTTTTACAGTGGAAACTGCAGGAACTTCAAACCGGCACTAGGAAACAGACCGAGACACCAGAGTAAAAGTTTCCTCTGCAACCCTTTCCCTTTGTGCTAGATGAACGAACGTCTCTCCACATGCTCAGATCTGAGACATAATTGTGTTTGAAAGCCGTCCTTCACCTAGCTTGTTGGGAACACAAAGTTTCTCTTCAGTTGCAAACCCCAATCCATACATATATATGGGGAAGTACTAGCTCCAACTCGGTTTTACAGTGAAAACTGCAGGAACTTCAAACCGGCACTAGGAAACAGACTGAGAAACCATAGTAAAAGTTTCTCCTGCAACCCGTTCCATTTGTGCTAGATGAACGAACGTCTCTCCACATGCTCAGTTCTGAGAGATAAGTGTGTGTGAAAGCCGTTCTTCACCTAGCTTTTGGGAACACAAGTTTCTCTTCCGTTGCAAACTCCAATCCATAGATATATATTGGGAGTTACTAGCTCCAACTCGGTTTTACAGTGAAAACTTCAGGAACTTCAAACAGGCACTAGGAAACAGACTGAGAAACCAGAGTAATAGTTTCACCTGCAACCCGTTCCTTTTGTGCTAGATGAACGAACGTCTCTCCACATGCTCAGTTCTGAGAGATAAGTGTGTGTGAAAGCCGTCCTTCACCTAGCTTGTTGGGAACACAAAGTTTCTCTTCAGTTGCCAACTCCACTCCATACCTATATATGGGGAGGTACTAGCTCCAACTCGGTTTTACAGTGAAAACTGCAGGAAATTCAAACCTGCACTAGGAAACAGACTGAGAAACCAGAGTAAAAGTTTCTCCTGCAACCCGTTCCTTTTTTGCTAGATGAACGAACGTCTATCCACATGCTCAGTTCTGAGAGATAAGTGTGTGTGAAAGCCGTCCTTCACCTAGCTTGTTGGGAACACAAAGTTTCTCTTCAGTTGCAAACTCCACTCCATACATATATATGGGGAGGTACTAGCTCCAACTCGGTTATACAGTGAAAACTGCAGGAAATTCAAACCGGCACTAGGAAACAGACTGAGAATCCAGAGTAAAAGTTTCTCCTGCAACCCGTTCCCTTTGTGCTACATGAACGAACGTCTCTCCACATGCTCAGTTCCGAGAGACAATTGTGTGTGAAAGCCGTACTTCACCCAGCTAGTTGGGAACACAAAGTTTCTCTTCAGTTGCAAACTCCACTCCTTACATATATAAGGGGAGGTACTAGCTCCAACTCGTATTTACAGTGAAAACTGCAGGAACTTGAAACCGGCACTGGGAAACAGACTGAGAATCCAGAGAAAAAGTTTCTCCTGCAACCCGTTCCCTTTGTGCTAGATGAACGAACGTCTCTCCACATGCTCAGTTCTGAGAGATAAGTGTGTGTGAAAGCCGTCTTTCACCTAGCTTGTTGGGAACACAAAGTTTCTCTTCAGTTGCAAACTCCACTCCATACATATATATGGGGAGGTACTAGCTCCAACTCGATTTTACAGTGAAAACTGCAGGAACTTCAACACGGAACTAGGAAACACACTGAGAAACCAGCGTAAAAGTTTGTCCTGCAACCCGTTCCCTTTGTGCTAGATGAACGAAAGTCTCTCCGCATGCTCAGTTCTGAGAGATAAGTGTGTGTGAAAGCTGTCCTTCACCTAGCTTGTTGGGAACACAAAGTTTCTCTTCAGTAGCAAACTCCACTCCATACATATATATGGGGAGGTACTAGCTCCAACTCGGTTTTACAGTGAAAACTGCAGTTACTTCAAACCGGCACTAGGAAACAGACTGAGAAACCAGAGTAAAAGTTTCTCCTGCAACCCGTTCCCTTTGTGCTAGATGAACGAACGTCTCTCCACATGCTCAGTTCTGAGAGATAAGTGTGTGTGAAAGCCGTCCTTCACCTAGCTTGTTGGGAACACAAAGTTTCTCTTCAGTTGCACACTCCACTCCATACATATATATGGGGAGGTACTAGCTCCAACTCGGTTTTACAGTGAAAACTGCAGGAACTTCAAACCGGCACTAGGAAACAGACAGAGAAACCAGAGTAAAATTTCTCCTGCAACCCGTTCCCTTTGTGCTAGATGAACGAACGTCTCTCCAAATGCTCAGTTCTGAGAGATATGTGTGTGTGAAAGCCGTACTTCAACTAGCTTGTTGGGAACACAAAGTTTCTCTTCAGTTGCAAACTCCACTCCATACATATATATGGTGAGGTACTAGCTCCAAATCGGTTTTACTGTGAAAACTGCAGGAACTTCAAACCGGCACTAGGAAACTGACTGAGAAAACAGTGTAAAAGTTTCTCCTGCAACCTGTTCCATTTGTGCTAGATGAACGAACGTCCCTCCTCATGCTCAGTTCTGAGAGATAAGTGTGTGTGATAGCCGTACTTCACCTAGCTTTTTGGGAACGCAAAGTTTCTCTTCAGTTGCAAACTCCACTCCATAGATATATATTGGGAGGTACTAGCTCCAACTCGATTTTACAGTGAAAACCGCAGGAACTTCAACACGGAACTAGGAAACACACTGAGAAACCAGAGTAAAAGTTTGTCCTGCAACCCGTTCCCTTTTTGCTAGATGAACGAACGTCTCTCCGCATGCTCAGTTCTGAGAGATAAGTGTGTGTGAAAGCCGTTCTTCACCTAGCTTGTTGGGAACACAAAGTTTCTCTTCAGTTGCAAACTCCACTCCATACATATATATGGGGAGGTACTAGCTCCAACTCGGTTTTACAGTGGAAACTGCAGGAATTTCAAACCGGCACTAGGAAACAGACCGAGACACCAGAGTAAAAGTTTCCTCTGCAACCCTTTCCCTTTGTGCTAGATGAACGAACGTCTCTCCACATGCTCAGATCTGAGACATAATTGTGTTTGAAAGCCGTCCTTCACCTAGCTTGTTGGGAACACAAAGTTTCTCTTCAGTTGCAAACCCCAATCCATACATATATATGGGGAAGTACTAGCTCCAACTCGGTTTTACAGTGAAAACTGCAGGAACTTCAAACCGGCACTAGGAAACAGACTGAGAAACCAGAGTAAAAGTTTCTCCTGCAACCCGTTCCATTTGTGCTAGATGAACGAACGTCTCTCCACATGCTCAGTTCTGAGAGATAAGTGTGTCTGAAAGCCGTTCTTCACCTAGCTTGTTAGGAACAGAAAGTTTCTCTTCAGTTGCAAACTCCACTGCATACATATATATGGGGAGGTACTAGCTCCAACACGGTTTTACAGTGAAAACTGCAGGAACTTCAACCCGGCACTAGGAAACAGACTGAGAAACCAGAGTAAAAGTTTCTCCTGCAACCCGTTACATTTGTGCTAGATGAACGAACGTCTCTCCACATGCTCAGTTCTGAGAGATAAGTGTGTGTGAAAGCCGTCCTTCACCCAGCTTGATGGGAACAAAAAGTTTCTATTCAGTTGCAAACTCCACTCCATACATATATATGGGGAGGTACTAGCTCCAACTCGGTTTTACAGTGAAAACTGCAGGAACTTCAAACCGGCACTAGGAAACAGACTGAGAAACCAGAGTAAAAGTTTCTCCTGCAACCCGTTCGCTTTGTGTTAGATGAACGAACGTCTCTCCACATGCTCAGTTCTGAGAGATATGTGTGTGTGAAAGCCGTCCTTCACCTAGCTTGTTTGGAACAGAAAGTTTCTCTTCAGTTGCAAACTCCACTCCATACATATATATGGGGAGGTACTAGCTCCAACTCGGTTTTACAGTGGAAACAACAAGAACTTCAAACCGGCACTAGGAAACAGTCTGAGAACCCAGAGTAAAAGTTTCTCCTGCAAACCGTTCCCTTTGTGCTAGATGAACGAACGTCTCTCCACATGCTCAGTTCTGAGAGATAAGTGTGTGTGAAAGCCGTCCTTCACCTAGCTTGTTGGGAACACAAAGTTTCTCTTCAGTTGCCAACTCCACTCTATACCTTTATATGGGGAAGTACTAGCTCCAACTCGGTTTTACAGTGAAAACTGCAGGAACTTCAAACCGGCACTAGGAAACAGACTGAGAAACCAGAGTAAAAGTTTCTCCTGCAACCCGTTCGCTTTGTGTTAGATGAACGAACGTCTCTCCACATGCTCATTTCTGAGAGATATGTGTGTGTGAAAGCCGTACTTCACCTAGCTTGTTTGGAACAGAAAGTTTCTCTTCAGTTGCAAACTCCACTCCATACATATATATGGGTAGGTACTAGCTCCAACTCGGTTTTACAGTGAAAACAACAGGAACTTCAAACCGGCACTAGGAAACAGACTGAGATACCAGAGTAAAAGTTTCTCCTGCAACCCGTTCCCTTTGTGCTAGATGAACGAACGTCTCTGCACATGCTCAGTTCTGAGAGATAAATGTGTGTGAAAGCCGTCCTTCACCTAGCTTGCTGGGAACACAAAGTTTCTCTTCAGTTGCCAACTCCACTCTATACCTTTATATGGGGAAGTACTAGCTCCAACTCGGTTTTACAGTGAAAACTGCAGGAACTTCAAACCGGCACTAGGAAACAGACTGAGAAACCAGAGTAAAAGTTTCCCTGCAACCCGTTCCCTTTGTGCTAGATGAACGAACGTCTCTCCAAATGCTCAGTTCTGAGAGATATGTGTGTGTGAAAGCCGTACTTCAACTAGCTTGTTGGGAACACAAAGTTTCTCTTCAGTTGCAAATTCCACTCCATACATATATATGGGGATGTACTAGCTCCAACTCGGTTTTACAGTGAAAACTGCAGGAACTTCAAACCGGCACTAGGAAACAGACTGAGAAACCAGAGTAAAAGTTTCTCCTGCAACCCGTTCCCTTTGTGCTAGATGAACGAACGTCTCTCCACATGCTCAGTTCTGAGAGTTAAGTGTGTGTGAAAGCCGTCCTTCACCTAGCTTGTTGGGAACACAAAGATTCTCTTCAGTTGCAAACTCCACTCCATACATATATATGGGGAAGTACTAGCTCCAACACAGTTTTACAGTGAAAACTGCAGGAACTTCAAACCGGCACTAGGAAACAGACTGAGAAATGAGAGTAAAAGTTTCTCCTGCAACCCGTTCCCTTTGTGCTAGATGAACGAACGTCTCTCCACATGCTCAGTTCTGAGAGATAAGTGTGTGTGAAATTCGTCCATCACTTAGCTTGTAGGGAACTCAAATATTCTCTTCAGTTGCAAATTCCACTCCATACATATATATGGAGAGGTACTAGATCCAAATCGTTTTTACAGTGAAAACTTCAGGAAATTCAAACCGGCAATAGGAAACAGCCTGAGAAACCAGAGTAAAATTTTCCCCTGCCACCCGTTCCCTTTGTGCTAGATGAACGAACGTCTCTCCACATGCTCAGTTCTGAGAGATAATTTTGTGTGAAAGCCGTTCTTCACCTAGCTTGTTGGGAACACAAAGTTTCTCTTCAGTTGCAAACTCCAATCCATACATATATATGGGGAGGTACTAGCTCCAAATCGGTTTTACTGTGAAAACTGCAGGAACTTCAAACCGGCACTATGAAACTGACTGAGAAAACAGTGTAAAAGTTTCTCCTGCAACCTGTTCCATTTGTGCTAGATGAACGAACGTCCCTCCTCATGCTCAGTTCTGAGAGATAAGTGTGTGTGATAGCCGTACTTCACCTAGCTTGTTGGGAACACAAAGTTTCTCTTCAGTTGCAAACTCCACTCCATACATATATATGGGGAGGTACAAGCTCCAACTCGGTTTTACAGTGAAAACTGCAGGAACTTCAAACCGGCACTAGGAAACAGACTGAGAAACCAGAGTAAAATTTACCTGCAACCCGTTCCATTTGTCCTAGATGAACGAACGTCTCTCCACATGCTCAGTTCTGAGAGATAAGTGTGTGTGAAAGCCGTCCTTCAACTAGCTTGTTGGGAACACAAAGTTTCTCTTCAGTTGCAAACTCCACTGCATACATATATATGGGGAGGTACTAGCTCCAACTCGGTTTTACAGTGGAAACTGCAGGAACTTCAAACCGGCACTAGGAAACAGACCGAGAAACCAGAGTAAAAGTTTCCTCTGCAACCCGTTCCCTTTGTGCTAGATGAACGAACGTCTCTCCACATGCTCAGTTCTGAGACATAATTGTGTTTGAAAGCCGTCCTTCACCTAGCTTGTTGGGAACACAAAGTTTCTCTTCAGTTGCAAACCCCAATCCACACATATATATGGGGAAGTACTAGCTCCAACTCGGTTTTACAGTGAAAACTGCAGGAACTTCAAACCGGCACTAGGAAACAGACTGAGAAACCAGAGTAAAAGTTTCTCCTGCAACTCGTTCCATTTGTGCTAGATGAACGAACGTCTCTCCACATGCTCAGTTCTGAGAGATAAGTGTGTCTGAAAGCCGTTCTTCACCTAGCTTGTTAGGAACAGAAAGTTTCTCTTCAGTTGCAAACTTCACTGCATACATATATATGGGGAGGTACTAGCTCCAACACGGTTTTACAGTGAAAACTGCAGGAAATTCAAACCGGCACTAGGAAACAGACTGAGAAACCAGAGTAAAAGTTTCTCCTGCAACCCGTTCCCTTTGTGCTAGATGAACGAACGTCTCTCCACATGCTCAGTTCTGAGAGATAAGTGTGTGTGAAAGCCGTCCTTCACCCAGCTTGATGGGAACAAAAAGTTTCTCTTCAGTTGCAAACTCCACTCCATACATATATATGGAGAGGTACTAGCTCCAACTCGGTTTTACAGTGAAAACTGCAGGAACTTCAAACCGGCACTAGGAAACAGACTGAGAAACCAGAGTAAAAGTTTCTCCTGCAACCCGTTCGCTTTGTGTTAGATGAACGAACGTCTCTCCACATGCTCAGTTCTGAGAGATATGTGTGAGTGAAAGCCGTACTTCACCTAGCTTGTTTGGAACAGAAAGTTTCTCTTCAGTTGCAAACTCCACTCCATACATATATATGGGTAGGTACTAGCTCCAACTCGGTTTTACAGTGAAAACAACAGGAACTTCAAACCGGCACTAGGAAACAGACTGAGAAACCAGAGTAAAAGTTTCTCCTGCAACCCGTTCCGTTTGTGCTAGATGAACGAACGTCTCTGCACATGCTCAGTTCTGAGAGTTAAGTGAGTGTGAAAGCCGTCCTTCACCTAGCTTGTTGGGAACACAAAGTTTCTCTTCAGTTGCCAACTCCACTCTATACCTTTATATGGGGAAGTACTAGCTCCAACTCGGTTTTACAGTGAAAACTGCAGGAACTTCAAACCGGCACTAGGAAACAGACTGAGAAACCAGAGAAAAATTTTCCCTGCAACCCGTTCCCTTTGTGCTAGATGAACGAACGTCTATCCACATGCTCAGTTCTGAGAGATAATTGTGTGTGAAACCCGTCCTTCACCTAGCTTGTTGGGAACACAAAGTTTCTCTTCAGTTGCAAACTCCACTCCATACATATATATGGGGAGGTACTAGCTCCAACTCGGTTTTACAGTGAAAACTGCAGGAACTTCAAACCGGCACTAGGAAACAGACTGAGAAACCATAGTAAAAGTTTCTCCTGCAACCCGTTCCCTTTGTGCTAGATGAACGAACGTCTCTCCACATGCTCAGTTCTGAGAGATAAGTGTGTGTGAAAGCGGTCCTTCACATAGCTTGTTGGGAACACAAAGTCTCTTTTCATTTGCAAAATCCACTCCATACATATATATGGGGAGGTACTAGCTCCAACTCGGTTTTACAGTGAAAACTGCAGGAACTTCAAACCGGCACTAGGAAACAGACTGAGAAACCAGAGTAAAATTTCCCCTGCAACCCGTTCCCTTTGTGCTAGATCAACGAACGTCTCTCCAAATGCTCAGTTCTGAGAGATATGTGTGTGTGAAAGCCGTACTTCAACTAGCATGTTGGGAACACAAAGTTTCTCTTCAGTTGCAAACTCCAATCCATACATATATATGGGGAGGTACTAGCTCCAACTCGGTTTTACAGTGAAAACTGCAGGAACTTCAAACCGGCACTAGGAAACAGACTGAGAAACCAGAGTAAAAGTTTCTCCTGCAACCCGTTCCCTTTGTGCTAGATGAACGAACGTGTCTCCACATGCTCAGTTCTGAGAGATAAGTGTGTGTGAAAGCCGTCCTTCACCTAGCTTGTTGGGAACACAAAGTTTCTCTTCAGTTGCAAACTCCACTCCATACATATATATGGGGAAGTACTAGCTCCAACACAGTTTTACAGTGAAAACTGCAGGAACTTCAAACCGGCACTAGGAAACAGACTGAGAAACGAGAGTAAAAGTTTCTCCTGCAACCCGTTCCCTTTGTGCTAGATGAACGAACGTCTCTCCACATGCTCAGTTCTGAGAGATAAGTGTGTGTGAAAGCCGTCCTTCACCTAGCTTGTTGGGAACACAAAGTTTCTCTTCAGTTGCAAACTCCACTCCATACATATATATGGGGAGGTACTAGCTCCAACTCGGTTTTACAGTGAAAACTGCAGGAACTTCAAACCGGCACTAGGAAACAGACTGAGAAACCAGAGTAAAAGTTTCTCCTGCAACCCGTTCCATTTGTGCTAGATGAACGAATGTCTCTCCACATGCTCAATTCTGAGACATAATTGTGTTTGAAAGCCGTCCGTCACCTAGCTTGTTGGGAACACAAAGTTTCTCTTCAGTTGCAAACCCCAATCCACACATATATATGGGGAAGTACTAGCTCCAACTCGGTTTTACAGTGAAAACTGCAGGAACTTCAAACCGGCACTAGGAAACAGACTGAGAAACCAGAGTAAAAGTTTCTCCTGCAACTCGTTCCATTTGTGCTAGATGAACGAACGTCTCTCCACATGCTCAGTTCTGAGAGATAAGTGTGTGTGAAAGCCGTCCTTCACCTAGCTTGCTGGGAACACAAAGTTTCTCTTCAGTTGCAAACTCCACTCCATACATATATATGGGGAGGTACAAGCTTCAACTCGGTTTTACAGTGAAAACTGCAGGAACTTCAAACCGGCACTAGGAAACAGACTGATAAACCAGAGTAAAATTTACCTGCAACCCGTTCCCTTTGTGCTAGATGAACGAACGTCTCTCCACATGCTCAGTTCTGAGAGATAAGTGTGTGTGAAAGCCGTCCTTCAACTAGCTTGTTGGGAACACAAAGTTTCTCTTCAGTTGCAAACTCCACTCCATACATATATATGGGGAGGTACTAGCTCCAACTCGGTTTTACAGTGGAAACTGCAGGAACTTCAAACCGGCACTAGGAAACAGACCGAGAAACCAGAGTAAAAGTTTCCTCTGCAACCCTTTCCCTTTCTGCTAGATGAACGAACGTCTCTCCACATGCTCAGATCTGAGACATAATTGTGTTTGAAAGCCGCCCTTCACCTAGCTTGTTGGGAACATAAAGTTTCTCTTCAGTTGCAAACCCCAATCCATACATATATATGGGGAAGTACTAGCTCCAACTCGGTTTTACAGTGAAAACTGCAGGAACTTCAAACCGGCACTAGGAAACAGACTGAGAAACGAGAGTAAAATTTTCTCCTGCAACCCGTTCCATTTGTGCTAAATGAACGAACGTCTCTCCACATGCTCAGTTCTGAGAGATAAGTGTGTCTGAAAGCCGTTCTTCACCTAGCTTGTTAGGAACAGAAAGTTTCTCTTCAGTTGCAAACTCCACTGCATACATATATATGGGGAGGTACTAGCTCCAACACGGTTTTACAGTGAAAACTGCAGGAACTTCAACCCGGCACTAGGAAACAGACTGAGAAACCAGAGTAAAAGTTTCTCCTGCAACCCGTTACCTTTGTGCTAGATGAACGAACGTCTCTCCACATGCTCAGTTCTGAGAGATAAGTGTGTGTGAAAGCCGTCCTTCACCCAGCTTGATGGGAACAAAAAGTTTCTCTTCAGTTGCATACTCCACTCCATACATATATATGGGGAGGTACTAGCTCCAACTCGGTTTTACAGTGAAAACTGCAGGAACTTCAAACCGGCACTAGGAAACAGACTGAGAAACCAGAGTAAAAGTTTCTCCTGCAACCCGTTCGCTTTGTGTTAGATGAACGAACGTCTCTCCACATGCTCAGTTCTGAGAGATATGTGTGAGTGAAAGCCGTACTTCACCTAGCTTGTTTGGAACAGAAAGTTTCTCTTCAGTTGCAAACTCCACTCCATACATATATATGGGTAGGTACTAGCTCCAACTCGGTTTTACAGTGAAAACAACAGGAACTTCAAACCGGCACTAGGAAACAGACTGAGAAACCAGAGTAAAAGTTTCTCCTGCAACCCGTTCCGTTTGTGCTAGATGAACGAACGTCTCTGCACATGCTAAGTTCTGAGAGTTAAGTGAGTGTGAAAGCCGTCCTTCACCTAGCTTGTTGGGAACACAAAGTTTCTCTTCAGTTGCCAACTCCACTCTATACCTTTATATGGGGAAGTACTAGCTCCAACTCGGTTTTACAGTGAAAACTGCAGGAACTTCAAACCGGCACTAGGAAACAGACTGAGAAACCAGAGTAAAAATTTTCCCTGCAACCCGTTCCCTTTGTGCTAGATGAACGAACGTCTATCCACATGCTCAGTTCTGAGAGATAATTGTGTGTGAAACCCGTCCTTCACCTAGCTTGTTGGGAACACAAAGTTTCTCTTCAGTTGCAAACTCCACTCCATACATATATATGGGGAGGTACTAGCTCCAACTCGGTTTTACAGTGAAAACTGCAGGAACTTCAAACCGGCACTAGGAAACAGACTGAGAAACCATAGTAAAAGTTTCTCCTGCAACCCGTTCCCTTTGTGCTAGATGAACGAACGTCTCTCCACATGCTCAGTTCTGAGAGATAAGTGTGTGTGAAAGCGGTCCTTCACATAGCTTGTTGGGAACACAAAGTCTCTTTTCATTTGCAAAATCCACTCCATACATATATATGGGGAGGTACTAGCTCCAACTCGGTTTTACAGTGAAAACTGCAGGAACTTCAAACCGGCACTAGGAAACAGACTGAGAAACCAGAGTAAAATTTCCCCTGCAACCCGTTCCCTTTGTGCTAGATCAACGAACGTCTCTCCAAATGCTCAGTTCTGAGAGATATGTGTGTGTGAAAGCCGTACTTCAACTAGCATGTTGGGAACACAAAGTTTCTCTTCAGTTGCAAACTCCAATCCATACATATATATGGGGAGGTACTAGCTCCAACTCGGTTTTACAGTGAAAACTGCAGGAACTTCAAACCGGCACTAGGAAACAGACTGAGAAACCAGAGTAAAAGTTTCTCCTGCAACCCGTTCCCTTTGTGCTAGATGAACGAACGTGTCTCCACATGCTCAGTTCTGAGAGATAAGTGTGTGTGAAAGCCGTCCTTCACCTAGCTTGTTGGGAACACAAAGTTTCTCTTCAGTTGCAAACTCCACTCCATACATATATATGGGGAAGTACTAGCTCCAACACAGTTTTACAGTGAAAACTGCAGGAACTTCAAACCGGCACTAGGAAACAGACTGAGAAACGAGAGTAAAAGTTTCTCCTGCAACCCGTTCCCTTTGTGCTAGATGAACGAACGTCTCTCCACATGCTCAGTTCTGAGAGATAAGTGTGTGTGAAAGCCGTCCTTCACCTAGCTTGTTGGGAACACAAAGTTTCTCTTCAGTTGCAAACTCCACTCCATACATATATATGGGGAGGTACTAGCTCCAACTCGGTTTTACAGTGAAAACTGCAGGAACTTCAAACCGGCACTAGGAAACAGACTGAGAAACCAGAGTAAAAGTTTCTCCTGCAACCCGTTCCATTTGTGCTAGATGAACGAATGTCTCTCCACATGCTCAATTCTGAGACATAATTGTGTTTGAAAGCCGTCCGTCACCTAGCTTGTTGGGAACACAAAGTTTCTCTTCAGTTGCAAACCCCAATCCACACATATATATGGGGAAGTACTAGCTCCAACTCGGTTTTACAGTGAAAACTGCAGGAACTTCAAACCGGCACTAGGAAACAGACTGAGAAACCAGAGTAAAAGTTTCTCCTGCAACTCGTTCCATTTGTGCTAGATGAACGAACGTCTCTCCACATGCTCAGTTCTGAGAGATAAGTGTGTGTGAAAGCCGTCCTTCACCTAGCTTGCTGGGAACACAAAGTTTCTCTTCAGTTGCAAACTCCACTCCATACATATATATGGGGAGGTACAAGCTCCAACTCGGTTTTACAGTGAAAACTGCAGGAACTTCAAACCGGCACTAGGAAACAGACTGATAAACCAGAGTAAAATTTACCTGCAACCCGTTCCCTTTGTGCTAGATGAACGAACGTCTCTCCACATGCTCAGTTCTGAGAGATAAGTGTGTGTGAAAGCCGTCCTTCAACTAGCTTGTTGGGAACACAAAGTTTCTCTTCAGTTGCAAACTCCACTCCATACATATATATGGGGAGGTACTAGCTCCAACTCGGTTTTACAGTGGAAACTGCAGGAACTTCAAACCGGCACTAGGAAACAGACCGAGAAACCAGAGTAAAAGTTTCCTCTGCAACCCTTTCCCTTTCTGCTAGATGAACGAACGTCTCTCCACATGCTCAGATCTGAGACATAATTGTGTTTGAAAGCCGCCCTTCACCTAGCTTGTTGGGAACATAAAGTTTCTCTTCAGTTGCAAACCCCAATCCATACATATATATGGGGAAGTACTAGCTCCAACTCGGTTTTACAGTGAAAACTGCAGGAACTTCAAACCGGCACTAGGAAACAGACTGAGAAACGAGAGTAAAAGTTTCTCCTGCAACCCGTTCCCTTTGTGCTAGATGAACGAACGTCTCTCCACATGCTCAGTTCTGAGAGATAAGTGTGTGTGAAAGCCGTCCTTCACCTAGCTTGTTGGGAACACAAAGTTTCTCTTCAGTTGCAAACTCCACTCCATACATATATATGGGGAGGTACTAGCTCCAACTCGGTTTTACAGTGAAAACTGCAGGAACTTCAAACCGGCACTAGGAAACAGACTGAGAAACCAGAGTAAAAGTTTCTCCTGCAACCCGTTCCATTTGTGCTAGATGAACGAATGTCTCTCCACATGCTCAATTCTGAGACATAATTGTGTTTGAAAGCCGTCCGTCACCTAGCTTGTTGGGAACACAAAGTTTCTCTTCAGTTGCAAACCCCAATCCACACATATATATGGGGAAGTACTAGCTCCAACTCGGTTTTACAGTGAAAACTGCAGGAACTTCAAACCGGCACTAGGAAACAGACTGAGAAACCAGAGTAAAAGTTTCTCCTGCAACTCGTTCCATTTGTGCTAGATGAACGAACGTCTCTCCACATGCTCAGTTCTGAGAGATAAGTGTGTGTGAAAGCCGTCCTTCACCTAGCTTGCTGGGAACACAAAGTTTCTCTTCAGTTGCAAACTCCACTCCATACATATATATGGGGAGGTACAAGCTCCAACTCGGTTTTACAGTGAAAACTGCAGGAACTTCAAACCGGCACTAGGAAAAAGACTGATAAACCAGAGTAAAATTTACCTGAAACCCGTTCCCTTTGTGCTAGATGAACGAACGTCTCTCCACATGCTCAGTTCTGAGAGATAAGTGTGTGTGAAAGCCGTCCTTCAACTAGCTTGTTGGGAACACAAAGTTTCTCTTCAGTTGCAAACTCCACTCCATACATATATATGGGGAGGTACTAGCTCCAACTCGGTTTTACAGTGGAAACTGCAGGAACTTCAAACCGGCACTAGGAAACAGACCGAGAAACCAGAGTAAAAGTTTCCTCTGCAACCCTTTCCCTTTCTGCTAGATGAACGAACGTCTCTCCACATGCTCAGATCTGAGACATAATTGTGTTTGAAAGCCGCCCTTCACCTAGCTTGTTGGGAACATAAAGTTTCTCTTCAGTTGCAAACCCCAATCCATACATATATATGGGGAAGTACTAGCTCCAACTCGGTTTTACAGTGAAAACTGCAGGAACTTCAAACCGGCACTAGGAAACAGACTGAGAAACGAGAGTAAAAGTTTCTCCTGCAACCCGTTCCATTTGTGCTAAATGAACGAACGTCTCTCCACATGCTCAGTTCTGAGAGATAAGTGTGTCTGAAAGCCGTTCTTCACCTAGCTTGTTAGGAACAGAAAGTTTCTCTTCAGTTGCAAACTCCACTGCATACATATATATGGGGAGGTACTAGCTCCAACACGGTTTTACAGTGAAAACTGCAGGAACTTCAACCCGGCACTAGGAAACAGACTGAGAAACCAGAGTAAAAGTTTCTCCTGCAACCCGTTACCTTTGTGCTAGATGAACGAACGTCTCTCCACATGCTCAGTTCTGAGAGATAAGTGTGTGTGAAAGCCGTCCTTCACCCAGCTTGATGGGAACAAAAAGTTTCTCTTCAGTTGCAAACTCCACTCCATACATATATATGGGGAGGTACTAGCTCCAACTCGGTTTTACAGTGAAAACTGCAGGAACTTCAAACCGGCACTAGGAAACAGACTGAGAAACCAGAGTAAAAGTTTCTCCTGCAACCCGTTCGCTTTGTGTTAGATGAACGAACGTCTCTCCACATGCTCAGTTCTGAGAGATATGTGTGTGTGAAAGCCGTCCTTCACCTAGCTTGTTTGGAACAGAAAGTTTCTCTTCAGTTGCAAACTCCACTCCATACATATATATGGGGAGGTACTAGCTCCAACTCGGTTTTACAGTGAAAACAACAGGAACTTCAAACCGGCACTAGGAAACAGACTGAGAACCCAGAGTAAAAGTTTCTCCTGCAACCCGTTCCCTTTGTGCTAGATGAACGAACGTCTCTCCACATGCTCAGTTCTGAGAGATAAGTGTGTGTGAAAGCCGTCCTTCACCTAGCTTGTTGGGAACACAAAGTTTCTCTTCAGTTGCCAACTCCACTCTATACCTTTATATGGGGAAGTACTAGCTCCAACTCGGTTTTACAGTGAAAACTGCAGGAACTTCAAACCGGCACTAGGAAACAGACTGAGAAACCAGAGTAAAAGTTTCTCCTGCAACCCGTTCCCTTTGTGCTAGATGAACGAACGTCTCTCCACATGCTCAGTTCTGAGAGATAAGTGTGTGTGAAAGCCGTCCTTCACCTAGCTTGTTGGGAACACAAAGTTTCTCTTCAGTTGCAAACTCCACTCCATACATATATATGGGGAGGTACTAGCTCCAACTCGGTTTTACAGTGGAAACTGCAGGAACTTCAAACCGGCACTAGGAAACAGACCGAGAAACCAGAGTAAAAGTTTCCTCTGCAACCCGTTCCCTTTGTGCTAGATGAACGAACGTCTCTCCACATGCTCAGTTCTGAGACATAATTGTGTTTGAAAGCCGTCCTTCACCTAGCTTGTTGGGAACACAAAGTTTCTCTTCAGTTGCAAACCCCAATCCACACATATATATGGGGAAGTACTAGCTCCAACTCGGTTTTACAGTGAAAACTGCAGGAACTTCAAACCGGCACTAGGAAACAGACTGAGAATCCAGAGTAAAAGTTTCTCCTGCAACTCGTTCCATTTGTGCTAGATGAACGAACGTCTCTCCACATGCTCAGTTCTGAGAGATAAGTGTGTCTGAAAGCCGTTCTTCACCTAGCTTGTTAGGAACAGAAAGTTTCTCTTCAGTTGCAAACTCCACTGCATACATATATATGGGGAGGTACTAGCTCCAACACGGTTTTACAGTGAAAACTGCAGGAACTTCAAACCGGCACTAGGAAACAGACTGAGAAACCAGAGTAAAAGTTTCTCCTGCAACCCGTTCCCTTTGTGCTAGATGAACGAACGTCTCTCCACATGCTCAGTTCTGAGAGATAAGTGTGTGTGAAAGCCGTCCTTCACCCAGATTGATGGGAACAAAAGTTTCTCTTCAGTTGCAAACTCCACTCCATACATATATATGGAGAGGTACTAGCTCCAACTCGGTTTTACAGTGAAAACTGCAGGAACTTCAAACCGGCACTAGGAAACAGACTGAGAAACCAGAGTAAAATTTCTCCTGCAACCCGTTCGCTTTGTGTTAGATGAACGAACGTCTCTCCACATGCTCAGTTCTGAGAGATATGTGTTTGTGAAAGCCGTACTTCACCTAGCTTGTTTGGAACAGAAAGTTTCTCTTCAGTTGCAAACTCCACTCCATACATATATATGGTTAGGTACTAGCTCCAACTCGGTTTTACAGTGAAAACAACAGGAACTTCAAACCGGCACTAATAAACAGACTGAGAAACCAGAGTAAAAGTTTCTCCTGCAACCCGTTCCCTTTGTGCTAGATGAACGAACGTCTCTGCACATGCTCAGTTCTGAGAGATAAGTGAGTGTGAAAGCCGTCCTTCACCTAGCTTGTTGGGAACACAAAGTTTCTCTTCAGTTGCCAACTCCATTCTATACCTTTATATGGGGAAGTACTAGCTCCAACTCGGTTTTACAGTGAAAACTGCAGGAACTTCAAACCGGCACTAGGAAACAGACTGAGAAACCAGAGTAAAAGGTTCCCTGCAACCCGTTCCCTTTGTGCTAGATGAACGAACGTCTCTCCACATGCTCAGTTCTGAGAGATAATTGTGTGTGAAACCCGTCCTTCACCTAGCTTGTTGGGAACACAAAGTTTCTCTTCAGTTGCAAACTCCACTCCATACATATATATGGGGAGGTACTAGCTCCAACTCGGTTTTACAGTGAAAACTGCAGGAACTTCAAACCGGCACTAGGAAACAGACTGAGAAACCATAGTAAAAGTTTCTCCTGCAACCCGTTCCCTTTGTGCTAGATGAACGAACGTCTCTCCACATGCTCAGTTCTGAGAGATAAGTGTGTGTGAAAGCGGTCCTTCACATAGCTTGTTGGGAACACAAAGTCTCTTTTCATTTGCAAAATCCACTCCATACATATATATGGGGAGGTACTAGCTCCAACTCGGTTTTACAGTGAAAACTTCAGGAACTACAAACCGGCACTAGGAAACAGACTGAGAAACCAGAGTAAAATTTCTCCTGCAACACGTTCCCTTTGTGCTAGATGAACGAACGTCTCTCCAAATGCTCAGTTCTGAGAGATATGTGTGTGTGAAAGCCGTACTTCAACTAGCTTGTTGGGAACACAAAGTTTCTCTTCAGTTGCAGACTCCAATCCATACATATATATGGGGAGGTACTAGCTCCAACTCGGTTTTACAGTGAAAACTGCAGGAACTTCAAACCGGCACTAGGAAACAGACTGAGAAACCAGAGTAAAAGTTTCTCCTAAAACCCGTTCCCTTTGTGCTAGATGAACGAACGTCTCTCCACATGCTCAGTTCTGAGAGATAAGTGTGTGTGAAAGCCGTCCTTCACCTAGCTTGTTGGGAACACAAAGTTTCTCTTCAGTTGCAAACTCCACTCCATACATATATATGGGGAAGTACTAGCTCCAACACAGTTTTACAGTGAAAACTGCAGGAACTTCAAACCGGCACTAGGAAACAGACTGAGAAACGAGAGTAAAAGTTTCTCCTGCAACCCGTTCCCTTTATGCTAGATGAACGAACGTCTCTCCACATGCTCAGTTCTGAGAGATAAGTGTGTGTGAAAGCCGTCCTTCACCTAGCTTGTTGGGAACACAAAGTTTCTCTTCAGTTGCAAACTCCACTCCATACATATATATGGGGAGGTACTAGCTCCAACTCGGTTTTACAGTGAAAACTGCAGGAACTTCAAACCGGCACTAGGAAACAGACTGAGAAACCAGAGTAAAAGTTTCTCCTGCAACCCGTTCCATTTGTGCTAGATGAACGAATGTCTCTCCACATGCTCAATTCTGAGACATAATTGTGTTTGAAAGCCGTCCGTCACCTAGCTTGTTGGGAACACAAAGTTTCTCTTCAGTTGCAAACCCCAATCCACACATATATATGGGGAAGTACTAGCTCCAACTCGGTTTTACAGTGAAAACTGCAGGAACTTCCAACCGGCACTAGGAAACAGACTGAGAAACGAGAGTAAAAGTTTCTCCTGCAACCCGTTCCCTTTGTGCTAGATGAACGAACGTCTCTCCACATGCTCAGTTCTGAGAGATAAGTGTGTGTGAAAGCCGTCCTTCACCCAGCTTGATGCGAACAAAAAGTTTCTCTTCAGTTGCAAACTCCACTCCATACATATATATGGAGAGGTACTAGCTCCAACTCGGTTTTACAGTGAAAACTGCAGGAACTTCATCCCGGCACTAGGAAACAGACTGAGAAACCAGAGTAAAAGTTTCTCCTGCAACCCGTTCGCTTTGTGTTAGATGAACGAACGTCTCTCCACATGCTCAGTTCTGAGAGATATGTGTGTGTGAATGCCGTACTTCACCTAGCTTGTTTGGAACAGAAAGTTTCTCTTCAGTTGCAAACTCCACTCCATACATATATATGGGGAGGTACTAGCTCCAACTCGGTTTTACAGTGAAAACAACAGGAACTTCAAAACGGCACTAGGAAACAGACTGAGAAACCAGAGTAAAAGTTTCTCCTGCAACCCGTTCCCTTTGTGCTAGATGAACGAACGTCTCTCCACATGCTCAGTTCTGAGAGATAAGTGTGTGTGAAAGCCGTCCTTCACCTAGCTTGTTGGGAACACAAAGTTTCTCTTCAGTTGCCAACTCCACTCTATACCTTTATATGGGGAGGAACTAGCTCCAACTCGGTTTTACAGTGAAAACTGCAGGAACTTCAAAACGGCACTAGGAAACAGACTGAGAAACCAGAGTAAAATTTCTCCTGGAAACCGTTCCCTTTGTGCTAGATGAACGAACGTCTCTCCAAATGCTCAGTTCTGAGAAATATGTGTGTGTGAAAGCCGTACTTCAACTAGCTTGTTGGGAACACAAAGTTTCTCTTCAGTTGCAAACTCCACTCCATACATATATATGGGGAGGTACTAGCTCCAACTCGGTTTTCAGTGAAAACTGCAGGAACTTCAAACCGGCACTAGGAAACAGACTGAGAAACCAGAGTAAAAGTTTATCCTGCAACCCGTTCCCTTTGTGCTAGATGAACGAACGTGTCTCCACATGCTCAGTTCTGAGAGATAAGTGTGTGTGAAAGCCGTCCTTCACCTAGCTTGTTGGGAACACAAAGTTTCTCTTCAGTTGCAAACTCCACTCCATACATATATATGGGGAAGTACTAGCTCCAACACAGTTTTACAGTGAAAACTGCAGGAACTTCAAACCGGCACTAGGAAACAGACTGAGAAACGAGAGTAAAAGTTTCTCCTGCAACCCGTTCCCTTTGTGCTAGATGAACGAACGTCTCTCCACATGCTCAGTTCTGAGAGATAAGTGTGTGTGAAAGCCGTCCTTCATCTAGCTTGTTGGGAACACAAAGTTTCTCTTCAGTTGCAAACTCCACTCCATACATATATATGGGGAAGTACTAGCTCCAACTCGGTTTTACAGTGAAAACTGCAGGAACTTCAAACCGGCACTAGGAAACAGACTGAGAAACCAGAGTAAAAGTTTCTCCTGCAATCCGTTCCATTTGTGCTAGATGAATGAACGTCTCTCCACATGCTCAATTCTGAGACATAATTGTGTTTGAAAGCCGTCCTTCACCTAGCTTGTTGGGAACACAAATTTTCTCTTCAGTTGCAATCCCCACTCCATACATATATATGGGGAGGTACTAGCTCCAACTCGGTTTTACAGTGAAAACTGCAGGAACTTCAAACCGGCACTAGGAAACAGACTGAGAAACCAGAGTAAAAGTTTCTACTGCAACCCGTTCCATTTGTGCTAGATGAATGAACGTCTCTCCACATGCTCAGTTCTGAGAGATAAGTGTGTCTGAAAGCCGTTCTTCACCTAGCTTGTTAGGAACAGAAAGTTTCTCTTCAGTTGCAAACTCCACTGCATACATATATATGGGGAGGTACAAGCTCCAACTCGGTTTTACAGTGAAAACTGCAGGAACTTCAACCCGGCACTAGGAAACAGACTGAGAAACCAGAGTAAAAGTTTCTCCTGCAACCCGTTCCCTTTGTGCTAGATGAACGAACGTCTCTCCACATGCTCAGTTCTGAGAGATAAGTGTGTGTGAAAGCCGTCCTTCACCCAGCTTGATGGGAACAAAAAGTTTCTCTTCAGTTGCAAACTCCACTCCATACATATATATGGGGAGGTACTAGCTCCAACTCGGTTTTACAGTGAAAACTGCAGGAACTTCAAACCGGCACTAGGAAACAGACTGAGAAACCAGAGTAAAAGTTTCTCCTGCAACCCGTTCGCTTTGTGTTAGATGAACGAACGTCTCTCCACATGCTCAGTTCTGAGAGATATGTGTGTGTGAAAGCCGTCCTTCACCTAGCTTGTTTGGAACAGAAAGTTTCTCTTCAGTTGCAAACTCCACTCCATACATATATATGGGGAGGTACTAGCTCCAACTCGGTTTTACAGTGAAAACAACAGGAACTTCAAACCGGTACTAGGAAACAGACTGAGAAACCAGAGTAAAAATTTCTCCTGCAACCCGTTCCCTTTGTGCTAGATGAACGAACGTCTCTCCACATGCTCAGTTCTGAGAGATAATTGTGTGTGAAACCCGTCCTTCACCTAGCTTGTTGGGAACACAAAGTTTCTCTTCAGTTGCAAACTGCACTCCATACATATATATGGGGAGGTACTAGCTCCAACTCGGTTTTACAGTGAAAACTGCAGGAACTTCAAACCGGCACTAGGAAACAGACTGAGAAACCATAGTAAAAGTTTCTCCTTCAACCCGTTCCCTTTGTGCTAGATGAACGAAAGTCTCTCCACATGCTCAGTTCTGAGAGATAAGTGTGTGTGAAATCCGTCCATTACCTAGCTTGTTGGGAACACAAAGATTCTCTTCAGTTGCAAACACCACTCCATACATATATATGGGGAGGTACTAGATCCAACTCGTTTTTACAGTGAAAACTTCAGGAAATTCAAACCGACAATAGGAAACAGACTGAGAAACCAGAGTAAAATTTTCTCCTGCCACCCGTTCCCTTTGTGCTAGATGAACGAAAGTCTCTCCACATGCTCAGTTCTGAGAGATAATTTTGTGTGAAAGCCGTTCTTCACCTAGCTTGTTGGGAACACAAAGTTTCTCTTCAGTTGCAAACTCCAATCCATACATATATATGGGGAGGTACTAGCTCCAAATCGGTTTTACTGTGAAAACTGCAGGAACTTCAAACCGGCACTAGGAAACTGACTGAGAAAACAGTGTAAAAGTTTCTCCTGCAAACTGTTCCATTTGTGCTACATGAACGAACGTCCCTCCTCATGCTCAGTTCTGAGAGATAAGTGTGTGTGAAAGCCGTACTTCACCTAGCTTGTTGGGAACGCAAACTTTCTCTTCAGTTGCAAACTCCACTCCATAGATATATATTGGGAGGTACTAGCTCCAACTCGATTTTACAGTGAAAACCGCAGGAACTTCAACACGGAACAAGGAAACACACTGAGAAACCAGAGTAAAAGTTTGTCCTGCAACCCGTTCCCTTTTTGCTAGATGAACGAACGTCTCTCCGCATGCTCAGTTCTGAGAGATAAGTGTGTGTGAAAGCCGTCCTTCACCTAGCTTGTTGGGAACACATAGTTTCTCTTCAGTTGCAAACTCCACTCCATACATATATATGGGGAGGTACTAGCTCCAACTCGGTTTTACAGTGAAAACTGCAGGAACTTCAAACCGGCACTAGGAAACAGACTGAGAAACCAGAGTAAAAGTTTCTCCTGCAACCCGTTCCCTTTGTGCTAGATGAACGAACGTCTCTCCACATGCTCAGTTCAGAGAGATAATTGTGTGTGAAACCCGTCCTTCACCTAGCTTGCTGGGAACACAAAGTTTCTCTTCAGTTGCAAACTCCACTCCATACATATATATGGGGAGGTACTAGCTCCAACTCGGTTTTACAGTGAAAACTGCAGGAACTTCAAACCGGCACTAGGAAACAGACGGAGAAACCAGAGTAAAAGTTTCTCCTGCAACCCGTTCCCTTTGTGCTAGATGAACGAACGTCTCTCCACATGCTCAGTTCTGAAAGATATGTGTGTGTGAAAGCCGTCCTTCACCTAGCTTGTTGGGAACACAAAGTTTCTTTTCAGTTGCAAACTCCACTCCATACATATATATGGGGAGGTACTAGCTCCAACTCGGTTTTACAGTGAAAACTGCAGGAACTTCAAACCGGCACTAGGAAACAGACTGAGAAACCAGAGTAAAAGTTTCTCCTGCAACCCTTTCCCTTTGTGCTAGATGAACGAACGTCTCTCCACATGCTCAGTTCTGAGAGATATGTGTGTGTGAAAGCCGTACTTCAACTTTCTTGTTGGGAACACAAAGTTTCTCTTCAGTTGCAAACTCCACTCCATACATATATATGGGGAGGTACTAGCTCCAACTCGGTTTTACAGTGAAAACTGCAGGAACTTCAAACCGGCACTAGGAAACAGACTGAGAAACCATAGTAAAAGTTTCTCCTGCAACCAGTTCCATTTGTGCTAGATGAACGAACGTCTCTCCACATGCTCAGTTCTGAGAGATAAGTGTGTGTGAAAGCCGTTCTTCACCTAGCTTTTGGGAACACAAAGTTTCTCTTCCGTTGCAAACTCCACTCCATAGATATATATTGGGAGTTACTAGCTCCAACTCGGTTTTACAGTGAAAATTCAGGAACTTCAAACCGGCACTAGGAAACAGACTGAGAAACCAGAGTAAAAGTTTCACCTGCCACCCGTTCAGTTTGTGCTAGATGAACGAACGTCTCTCCACATGCTCAGTTCTGAGAGATAATTGTGTGTGAAACCCGTCCTTCACCTAACTTGTTGGGAACACACAGTTTCTCTTCAGTTGCAAACTCCACTGCATACATATATAAGGGGTGGTACTAGCTCCAACTCGGTTTTACATTGGAAACTGCAGGAACTTCAAACCGGCACTAGGAAACAGACCGAGAAACCAGAGTAAAAGTTTCTCCTGCAACCCGTTCCCTTTGTGCAAGATGAACGAAAGTCTCTCCACATGCTCAGTTCTGAGACATAATTGTGTTTGAAAGCCGTCCTTCACCTAGCTTGTTGGGAACACAAAGTTTCTCTTCAGTTGCAAACCCCAATCCATACATATATATGGGGAAGTACTAGCTCCAACTCGGTTTTACAGTGAAAACTGCAGGAACTTCAAACCGGCACTAGGAAACAGACTGAGAAACCAGAGTAAAAGTTTCTCCTGCAACCCGTTCCTTTTGTGCTAGATGAACGAACGTCTATCCACATGCTCAGTTCTGAGAGATAAGTGTGTGTGAAAGCCTTCCTTCACCTAGCTTGTTGGGAACACAAAGTTTCTCTTCAGTTGCAAACTCCACTCCATACATATATATGGGGAGGTACTAGCTCCAACTCGATTTTACAGTGAAAACTGCAGGAACTTCAACACGGAACTAGGAAACACACTGAGAAACCAGCGTAAAAGTTTGTCCTGCAACCCGTTCCCTTTGTGCTAGATGATTGAACGTCTCTCCGCATGCTCAGTTCTGAGAGATAATTGTGTGTGAAAGCTGTTCTTCACCTAGCTTGTTGGGAACACAAAGTTTCTCTTCAGTAGCAAACTCCACTCCATACATATATATGGGGAGGTACTAGCTCCAACTCGGTTTTACAGTGAAAACTGCAGGAACTTCAAACCGGCACTAGGAAACAGACTGAGAAACCAGAGTAAAATTTCTCCTGCAACCCGTTCCCTTTGTGCTAGATGAACGAACGTCTCTCCACATGCTCAGTTCTGAGAGATATGTGTGTGTGAAAGCCGTACTTCAACTTTCTTGTTGGGAACACAAAGTTTCTCTTCAGTTGCAAACTCCACTCCATACATATATATGGGGAGGTACTAGCTCCAACTCGGTTTTACAGTGAAAACTGCAGGAACTTCAAACCGGCACTAGGAAACAGACTGAGAAACCAGAGTAAAAGTTTCTCTGCAACACGTTCCCTTTGTGCTAGATGAACGATCGTCTCTCCACATGCTCAGTTCTGAGAGATAAGTGTGTGTGAAAGCCGTCCTTCACCTAGCTTGTTGGGAACACAAATTTTCTCTTCAGTTGCAAACTCCACTCCATACATATATATGGGGAGGTACTAGCTCCAACTCGGTTTTACAGTGAAAACTGCAGGAACTTCAAACCGGCACTAGGAAACAGACTGAGAAACGAGAGTAAAAGTTTCTCCTGCAACCCGTTCCTTTTGTGCTAGATGAACGGAAGTCTCTCCAAATGCACAGTTCTGAGAGATATTTGTGTGTGAAAGCCGTAATTCAACTAGCTTGTTGGGAACACAAAGTTTCTCTTCAGTTGCAAACTCCACTCCATACATATATATGGGGAGGTACTAGCTCCAACTCGATTTTACAGTGAAAAATGCAGGAACTTCAAACCGGCACTAGGAAACAGACTGAGAAACCAGAGTAAATGTTTCACCTGCAACCCGTTCCCTTAGTGCTAGATGAACGAACGTCTCTCCACATGCTCAGTTCTGAGATATAAGTGTGTGTGAAAGCCGTCCTTCACCTAGCTTGTTGGGAACACAAAGTTTCTCTTCAGTTGCAAACTCCACTCCATACATATATATGGGGAAGTACTAGCTCCAACACAGTTTTACAGTGAAAACTGCAGGAACTTCAAACCGGCACTAGGAAACAGACTGAGAAACGAGAGTAAAAGTTTCTCCTGCAACCCGTTCCCTTTGTGCTAGATGAACGAACGTCTCTCCACATGCTCAGTTCTGAGAGATAAGTGTGTGTGAAAGCCGTACTTCACCTAGCTTGTTGGGAACGCAAAGTTTCTCTTCAGTTGCAAACTCCAATCCATAGATATATATTGGGAGGTACTAGCTCCAACTCGATTTTACAGTGAAAACCGCAGGAACTTCAACACGGAACTAGGAAACACAATGAGAAACCAGAGTAAAAGTTTGTCCTGCAACCCGTTCCCTTTGTGCTAGATGAACGAACGTCTCTCCGCATGCTCAGTTCTGAGAGATAAGTGTGTGTGAAAGCCGTCCTTCACATAGCTTGTTGGGAACACAAAGTTTCTCTTCAGTTGCAAACTCCACTCCATACATATATATGGGGAGGTACTAGCTCCAACTCGGTTTTACAGTGAAAACTGCAGTTACTTCAAACCGGCACTAGGAAACAGACTGAGAAACCAGAGTAAAAGTTTCTCCTGCAACCCGTTCCCTTTGTGCTAGATGAACGAACGTCTCTCCACATGCTCAGTTCTGAGAGATATGTGTGTGTGAAAGCCGTACTTCAACTTTCTTGTTGGGAACACAAAGTTTCTCTTCAGTTGCAAACTCCACTCCATACATATATATGGGGAAGTACTAGCTCCAACACAGTTTTACAGTGAAAACTGCAGGAACTTCAAACCGGCACTAGGAAACAGACTGTGAAACCAGAGTAAAAGTTTCTCCTGCAACCCGTTCCCTTTGTGCTAGATGAACGAACGTCTCTCCACATGCTCAGTTCTGAGAGATAAGTGTGTGTGAAAGCCGTCCTTCACCTAGCTTGTTGGGAACACAAAGTTTCTCTTCAGTTGCAAACTCAACTCCATACATATATATGGGTAAGTACTAGCTCCAACACAGTTTTACAGTGAAAACTGCAGGAACTTCAAACCGGCACTAGGAAACAGACTGAGAAACGAGAGTAAAAGTTTCTCCTGCAACCCGTTCCCTTTGTGCTAAATGAACGAACGTCTCTCCACATGCTCAGTTCTGAGAGATAAGTGTGTGTGAAAGCCGTCCTTCACCTAGCTTGTTGGGAAAACAAAGATTCTCTTCAGTTGCAAACTCCACTCCATACATATATATGGGGAGGTAATAGCTCCAACTCGGTTTTACAGTGAAAACTGCAGGAAATTCAAACCGGCACTAGTAAACAGACTGAGAAACCAGAGTAAAAGTTTCTCCTGCAACCCGTTCCCTTTGTGCTAGATGAACGAACGTCTCTCCACATGCTCAGTTCTGAGAGATAAGTGTGTGTGGAAGCCGTCCTTCACCTAGCTTGTTGGGAACACAAAGTTTCTCTTCAGTTGCAAACTCCACTCCATACATATATATGGGGAGGTACTAGCTCCAACTCGATTTTACAGTGAAAACTGCAGGAACTTCAACACGGAACTAGGAAACACACTGAGAAACCAGCGTAAAAGTTTGTCCTGCAACCCGTTCCCTTTGTGCTAGATGATTGAACGTCTCTCCGCATGCTCAGTTCTGAGAGATAATTGTGTGTGAAAGCTGTTCTTCACCTAGCTTGTTGGGAACACAAAGTTTCTCTTCAGTAGCAAACTCCACTCCATACATATATATGGGGAGGTACTAGCTCCAACTCGGTTTTACAGTGAAAACTGCAGGAACTTCAAACCGGCACTAGGAAACAGACTGAGAAACCAGAGTAAAATTTCTCCTGCAACCCGTTCCCTTTGTGCTAGATGAACGAACGTCTCTCCACATGCT
This sequence comes from Camelus bactrianus, assembly GCF_048773025.1. Taxonomy (NCBI): domain Eukaryota; kingdom Metazoa; phylum Chordata; class Mammalia; order Artiodactyla; family Camelidae; genus Camelus; species Camelus bactrianus. The sequence goes on from NC_133566.1 coordinate 6,259,814, forward strand.
CAGTTCTGAGAGATATGTGTGTGTGAAAGCCGTACTTCAACTTTCTTGTTGGGAACACAAAGTTTCTCTTCAGTTGCAAACTCCACTCCATACATATATATGGGGAGGTACTAGCTCCAACTCGGTTTTACAGTGAAAACTGCAGGAACTTCAAACCGGCACTAGGAAACAGACTGAGAAACCAGAGTAAAAGTTTCTCCTGCAACACGTTCCCTTTGTGCTAGATGAACGATCGTCTCTCCACATGCTCAGTTCTGAGAGATAAGTGTGTGTGAAAGCCGTCCTTCACCTAGCTTGTTGGGAACACAAAGTTTCTCTTCAGTTGCAAACTCCACTCCATACATATATATGGGGAGGTACTAGCTCCAACTCGGTTTTACAGTGAAAACTGCAGGAACTTCAAACCGGCACTAGGAAACAGACTGAGAAACGAGAGTAAAAGTTTCTCCTGCAACCCGTTCCTTTTGTGCTAGATGAACGGAAGTCTCTCCAAATGCACAGTTCTGAGAGATATTTGTGTGTGAAAGCCGTACTTCAACTAGCTTGTTGGGAACACAAAGTTTCTCTTCAGTTGCAAACTCCACTCCATACATATATATGGGGAGGTACTAGCTCCAACTCGATTTTACAGTGAAAAATGCAGGAACTTCAAACCGGCACTAGGAAACAGACTGAGAAACCAGAGTAAATGTTTCTCCTGCAACCCGTTCCCTTAGTGCTAGATGAACGAACGTCTCTCCACATGCTCAGTTCTGAGATATAAGTGTGTGTGAAAGCCGTCCTTCACCTAGCTTGTTGGGAACACAAAGTTTCTCTTCAGTTGCAAACTCCACTCCATACATATATATGGGCAAGTACTAGCTCCAACACAGTTTTACAGTGAAAACTGCAGGAACTTCAAACCGGCACTAGGAAACAGACTGAGAAACGAGAGTAAAAGTTTCTCCTGCAACCCGTTCCCTTTGTGCTAGATGAACGAACGTCTCTCCACATGCTCAGTTCTGAGAGATAAGTGTGTGTGAAAGCCGTACTTCACCTAGCTTGTTGGGAACGCAAAGTTTCTCTTCAGTTGCAAACTCCAATCCATAGATATATATTGGGAGGTACTAGCTCCAACTCGATTTTACAGTGAAAACCGCAGGAACTTCAACACGGAACTAGGAAACACAATGAGAAACCAGAGTAAAAGTTTGTCCTGCAACCCGTTCCCTTTGTGCTAGATGAACGAACGTCTCTCCGCATGCTCAGTTCTGAGAGATAAGTGTGTGTGAAAGCCGTCCTTCACATAGCTTGTTGGGAACACAAAGTTTCTCTTCAGTTGCAAACTCCACTCCATACATATATATGGGGAGGTACTAGCTCCAACTCGGTTTTACAGTGAAAACTGCAGGAACTTCAATCCGGCACTAGGAAACAGACTGAGAAACCAGAGTAAAATTTCTCCTGCAACCCGTTCCCTTTGTGCTAGATGAACGAACGTCTCTCCAAATGCTCAGTTCTGAGAGATATGTGTGTGTGAAAGCCGTACTTCAACTAGCTTGTTGGGAACACAAAGTTTCTCTTCAGTTGCAAACTCCACTCCATACATATATATGGGGATGTACAAGCTCCAACACGTTTTCACAGTGAAAAGTGCAGGAACTTCAAACCGGCACTAGGAAACAGACTGAGAAACCAGAGTAAAAGTTTCTCCTGCCACCCGTTCCCTTTGTGCTAGATGAACGAAAGTCTCTCCACATGCTCAGTTCTGAGAGATAAGTGTGTGTGAAAGCCGTCCTTCACCTAGCTTGTTGGGAATACAAAGTTTCTCTTCAGTTGCAAACTCCACTCCATACATTTATATGGGGAGGTACAAGCTCCAACTCGGTTTTACAGTGAAAACTGCAGGAAATTCAAACCGGCACTAGGAAACAGTCTGAGAAACCAGAGCAATAGTTTCTCCTGCAACCCGTTCCCTTTGTGCTAGATGAACGACCATCTCTCCACATACTCAGTTCAGAGATATATGTGTGTGTGAAAGCCGTCCTTCACCTAGCTTGTTGGGAACACAAAGTTTCTCTTCAGTTGCAAACTCCACTCCATACATATATACGGGGATGTACAAGCTCCAACACGTTTTCACAGTGAAAAGTGCAGGAACTTCAAACCGGCACTAGGAAACAGACTGAGAAACCAGAGTAAAAGTTTCTCCTGCCACCCGTTCCCTTTGTGCTAGATGAACGAACGTCTCTCCACATGCTCAGTTCTGAGAGATAAGTGTGTGTGAAAGCTGTCCTTCACCTAGCTTGTTGGGAACACAAAGTTTCTCTTCAGTTGCAAACTCCACTCCATACATATATATGGGGAGGTACTAGCTCCAACTCGGTTTTACAGTGAAAACTGCAGGAACTTCAAACCGGCACTAGGAAACAGACTGAGAAACCAGAGTAAAATTTTTCCTGCAACCTGTTCCCTTTGTGCTAGATGAACGAACGTCTCTCCACATGCTCAGTTCTGAGAGATATGTGTGTGTGAAAGCCGTACTTCAACTAGCTTGTTGGGAAAACAAAGTTTCTCTTAAGTTGCAATCCCCACTCCATACATATATATGGGGAGGTACAAGCTCCAACACGTTTTTACAGTGAAAAGTGCAGGAACTTCAAACCGGCACTAGGAAAAAGACTGAGAAACCAGAGGAAAAGTTTCCCCTGCCACCCGTTCCCTTTGTGCTAGATGAACGACCGTCTCTCCACATACTCAGTTCAGAGATATATGTGTGTGTGAAAGCCGTTCTTCACCTAGCTTGTTGGGAACACAAAGTTTCTTTTCAGTTGTAAACTCCACTCCATACATATATATGGGGAGGTACTAGCTCCAACTCGGTTTTACAGTGAAAACTGCAGGAACTTCAAACCGGCACTAGGAAACAGACTGAGAAACCAGAGTAAAAGTTTCTCCTGCAACCCGTTCCCTTTGTGCTAGATGAACGAACGTCTCTCCACATGCTCAGTTCTGAGAGACAAGTGTGTGTGAAATCCGTCCATCACCTAGCTTGTAGGGAACACAAAGATTCTCTTCAGTTGCAAACTCCACTCCATACATATATATGGGGAGGTACTAGATCCAACTCGTTTTTACAGTGAAAACTTCAGGAAATTCAAACCGGCAATAGGAAACAGACTGAGAAACCAGAGTAAAATTTTCTCCTGCCACCCGTTCCCTTTGTGCTAGATGAACGAACGTCTCTACACATGCTCAGTTCTGAGATATAATTTTGTGTGAAAGCCGTTCTTCACCTAGCTTGTTGGGAACACAAAGTTTCTCTTCAGTTGCAAACTCCAATCCATACATATATATGGGGAGGTACTAGCTCCAAATCGGTTTTACTGTGAAAACTGCAGGAACTTCAAACCGGCACTAGGAAACAGACTGAGAAACCAGAGTAAAAGTTTTTCCTGCAACCCGTTCCCTTTGTGTTAAATGAAAGAACGTCAGTCCACATGCTCAGTTCAGAGAAATAATTGTGTGTGAAAGCCGTTCTTCACCTAGCTTTTTGGGAACACAAAGTTCCTCTTCAGTTGCAAACTCCACTCCATACATATATAAGGTTAGGTACTAGCTCCATTTTGCTTTTACAGTGAAAACTGCAGGAACTTCAAAACGGCACTAGGAAACAGACTGAGAAACCAGAGAAAAAGTTTCTCCTGCAAACCGTTCCCTTTGTGGTAGATGAACGAACGTCTCTCCACATGCTCGGTTCTGAGAGATAAGTGTGTGTGAAAGCCGTCCTTCACCTAGCTTGTTGGGAAAACAAAGTTTCTCTTCAGTTGCAAACTCTACTCCATATATATATATGGGAAGGTACTAGCTCCAATTCGGTTTTACAGTGAAAACTGCAGGAACTTCAAACCGGAACTAGGAAACAGACTGAGAAAACAGAGTAAAAGTTTCTCCTGCAACCCGTTCCCTTTGTGCTGGATCAACGAACGTCTTTCCACATGCTCAGTTCTGAGGGATAAGTGTGTGTGAATGCCGTCCTTCACCTAGCTTGTTGGGAACACAAAGTTTCTCTTCAGTTGCAAACTCGAATCCATACATATATATGGGGAGGTACTAGCTCCAACTCGGTTTTACAGTGAAAACTGAAATAATTTAAAACTGGCACTAGGAATCAGACTGAGAAACGAGAGCAAATTTTCTCCTGCAACCTGTTTCATTTGTGCTAGATGAACGAACGTCTCTCCACATGCTCAGTTCTGAGACATAAGTGTGTTTGAAAGCCGTCCTTCACCTAGCTTGTTGGGAACACAAAGTTTCTCTTCAGTTGCAAACTCCAATCCATACATATATATGGGGAAGTACTAGCTCCAACTCGGTTTTACAGTGAAAACTGCAGGAACTTCAAACCGGCACTAGGAAACAGACTGAGAAACCAGAGTAAAAGTTTCCCCTGCAACCCGTTCCCTTTGTGCTAGTTGAACGAACGTCTCTCCACATGCTCAGTTCTGAGAGATAAGTGTGTGTGAAAGCCGTCCTTCACCCAGCTTGATGGGAACAAAAAGTTTCTCTTCAGTTGCAAACTCCACTCCATACATATATATGGGGAGGTACTAGCTCCAACTCGGTTTTACAGTGAAAACTGCAGGAACTTCAAACCGGCACTAGGAAACAAACTGAGAAACCAGAGTAAAAGTTTCTCCTGCAACCCGTTCCCTTTGTGCTAGATGAACGAACGTCTCTCCACATGCTCAGTTCTGAGAGATATGTGTGTGTGAAAGCCGCCCTTCACCTAGCTTGTTTGGAACAGAAAGTTTCTCTTCAGTTGCAAACTCCACCCCATACATATATATGGGGAGGTACTAGCTCCAACTCGGTTTTACAGTGAAAACAACAGGAACTTCAAACCGGCACTAGGAAACAGACTGAGAAACCAGAGTAAAAGTTTCTCCTGCAACCCGTTCCCTTTGTGCTAGATGAACGAACGTCTCTCCACATGCTCAGTTCTGAGAGATAATTGTGTGTGAAACCCGTCCTTCACCTAGCTTGTTGGGAACACAAAGTTTCTCTTCAGTTGCAAACTCCAATCCATACATATATATGGGGAGGTACTAGCTCCAACTCGGTTTTACAGTGAAAACTCCAGGAACTTCAAACCGGCACTAGGAAACAGACTGAGAAACCATAGTAACAGTTTCTCCTGCACCCGTTCCTTTTGTGCTAGATGAACGAACGTCTCTCCACATGCTCAGTTCTGAGAGATAATTGTGTGTGAAACCGTCCTTCACCTAGCTTGTTGGGAACACAAAGTTTCTCTTCAGTTGCAAACTCCAATCCATACATATATATGGGGAGGTACTAGCTCCAACTCGGTTTTACAGTGAAATCTGTAGGAATTTCAAACCGGCACTAGGAAACAGATTGAGAATACAGAGTAAAATTTTTTCCTGCAACCCGTTCCGTTTGTGCTAGATGAAGGAACGTCTCTCCTCATGCTCAGTTCTGAGAGATAATTGTGTGTTAATGCCGTCCTTCACCTAGCTTGTTGGGAACACAAAGTTTCTCTTCAGTTGCAAACTCCACTCCATACATATATATGGGGAGGTTGTAGCTCCAATTCGGTTTTACAGTGAAAACTGCAGGAACTTCAAACCGGCACTAGGAAACAGACTGAGAAACCAGAGTAAATGTTTCTCCTGCAACCCGTTCCCTTTGTGCTAGATGAACGAACGTCTCTCCACATGCTCAGTTCTGAGAGATAAGTGTGTGTGAAATCCGTCCTTCAACTACCTTGTTGAGAACACAAAGTTTCTCTTCAGTTGCAAACTCCAATCCATACATATATATGGGGAGGTACTAGCTCCAACTCGGTTTTACAGTGAAAACTGCAGGAACTTCAAACCAGCACTAGGAAACAGACTGAGAAACCATAGAAAAAGTTTCCCTTGCAACACGTTCCCTTTGTGCTAGATGAACGAACGTCTCTCCACATGCTCAGTTCTGAGAGATAAGTGTGTGTGAAAGCCGTCCTTCAACTAACTTGTTGGGAACACATAGTTTCTCTTCAGTTGCTAAATCCACTCCATACATATATATGGGGAGGTACTAGCTCCAACTCGGTTTTACAGTGAAAACTGCAGGAACTTCAAACCGGCACTAGGAAACAGACTGACAAACCAGAGTAACAGTTTCTCCTGCAAACCGTTCCCTTTGTGCTAGATGAACGAACGTCTCTCCACATGCTCAGTTCTGAGAGATAAGTGTGTGTGAAAGCCATTCTTCACCTAGCTTGTTGGGAACAGAAAGTTTCTCTTCAGTTGCAAACTCCACTCCACATATATATATTGGGAGGTACTAGCTCCAACTCGGTTTTACAGTGAAAACTGCAGGAACTTCAAACCGGCACTAGGAAACAGACTGAGAAACCAGAGTAAAAGTTTCTCCTGCAACCCGTTCCCTTTCTGCTAGATGAACGAACGTCTCTCCACATGCTCAGTTCTGAGAGATAAATGTGTGTGAAAGCCGTCCTGCAACTAACTTGTTGGGAACACATAGATTCTCTTCAGTTGCTAAATCCACTCCATACATATATATGGGGAGGTACTAGCTCCAACTCGGTTTTACAGTGAAAACTGCAGGAACTTCAAACCGGCACTAGGAAACAAACTGAGAAAGCAGAGTAAAAGTTTCTCCGGCAACCCGTTCCCTTTGTGCTAGATGAACGAATGTCTCTCCACATGCTCAGTTCTGAGAGAAAAGTTTGTGTGAAAGGAGTCCTTCTACTAGCTTGTTGGGAACACAAAGTTTCTCTTAAGTTGCAAACCCCACTCCATAGATATATATGGGGAGGTACTAGCTCCAACACGTTTTTACAGTGAAAACTGCAGGAACTTCAATCCGGCACTAGGAAACAGACTGAGAAACCAGAGTAAAAGTTTGTCCTGCAACCCGTTCCCTTTGTGCTAGATGAATGAACGTCTCTCCACATGCTCAGTTCTGAGAGATAAGTGTGTGTGAAAGCCGTCCTTCACCTAGCTTGTTGGGAACACAAAGTTTCTCTTCAGTTGCAAACTCCAATCCATACATATATATGGGGAGATACTAGCTCCAACTCGGTTTTACAGTGAAAATTTCAGGAACTTCAAACCGGCACTAGGAAACAGACTGAGACACCAGAGTAAAAGTTTCTCCTGCAACCCGTTCCTTTTGTGCTAGATGAACGAACGTCTCTCCACATGCTCAGTTCTGAGAGATAAGTGTGTGTGAAAGCCGTCCTTCACCTAGCTTGTTGGGAACACAATGTTTCTCTTCAGTTGCAAACTCCACTCCTTACATATATAAGGGGAGGTACAAGCTCCAACTCGGTTTTACAGTGAAAACTGCAGGAACTTCAAACCGGCACTAGGAAACAGACAGAGAAACTAGAGTAATAGTTTCTCCTGCAACCCGTTCCCTTTGTGCTAGATGAACGAACGTCTCTCCACATGCTCAGTTCTGAGAGATAAGTGTGTGTGAAAGCCGTTCTTCAACTAGCTTTTTGGGAACACAAAGATTCTCTTCAGTTGCAAACTCCACTCCATACATATATATGGGTAGGTACTAGCTCCAACTCGGTTTTACAGTGAAAACTGCAGGAACTTCAAACCGGCAATAGGAAACAGACTGAGAAACCAGAGTAAAAGTTTCTCCTGCAACCCTTTCCTTTTGTGCTAGATGAACGAAAGTCTCTCCACATGCTCAGTTCTGAGAAATAAGTGTGTGTGAAAGGCGTCATTCACCTAGCTTGTTGGGAACACAAAGTTTCTCTTCATTTGCAAACACCACTCAATACATATATATTGGAAGGTACTAGCTCCAACTCGGTTTTACAGTGAAAACTGCAGGAACTTCAAACCGGCACTAGGAATCAGACTGAGGAACCAGAGTAAAAGTTTCTCCTGCAACCCGTTCCCTTTGTGCTAGATGAACGAACGTCTCTCCACATGCTCAGTTCTGAGAGATAAGTGTGTGTGAAAGCCGTCCTTCACCTAGCTTGTTGGGAACACAAAGTTTCTCTTCAGTTGCCAACTCCACTCCATACCTATATATGGGGAGGTACTAGCTCCAACTAGGTTTTACAGTGAAAACTTCAGGAACTTCAAACCGGCACTAGGAAACAGACTGAGAAACCAGAGTAAAAGTTTCCCCTGCAACCCGTTCCCTTTGTGCTAGATGAACGAACGTCTATCCACATGCTCAGTTCTGAGAGATAAGTGTGTGTGAAAGCCGTCCTTCACATAGCTTGTTGGGAACACAAAGATTCTCTACAGTTGCAAACTCCACTCCATACATATATATGGGTAGGTACTAGCTCCAACTCGGTTTTACAGTGAAAACTGCAGGAACTTCAAACCGGCACTAGGAAACAGACTGAGAAACCAGAGTAAAAGTTTCTACTGCAACCCGTTCCCTTTCTGCTAGATGAACGAACGTCTCTCCACATGCTCAGTTCTGAGAGATAAGTGTGTGTGAAAGCCGTCCTTCACCTAGAATGTTGGGAAAAAAAGTTTCTCTTCAGTTGCAAACTCCACTCCATACATATATATGGGGAGGTACTTGCTCCAACTCGGTATTACAGTGAAAACAGCAGGAACTTCAAACCGGCACTAGGAAACAAACTGAGAAAGCAGAGTAAAAGTTTCTCCGGCAACCCGTTCCCTTTGTGCTAGATGAACGAACGTCTCTCCACATGCTCAGTTCTGAGAGATAATTTTGTGTGAAAGGAGTCCTTCTACTAGCTTGTTGGGAACACAAAGTTTCTCTTCAGTTGCAAACCCCACTCCATAGATATATATGGGGAGGTACTAGCTCCAACACGGTTTTACAGTGAAAACTGCAGGAACTTCAATCCGGCACTAGGAAACAGACTGAGAAACCAGAGTAAAAGTTTGTCCTGCAACCCGTTCCCTTTGTGTTAGATGAACGAACGTCTCTCCACATGCTCAGTTCTGAGAGATAAGTGTGTGTGAAAGCCGTCCTTCACCTAGCTTGTTGGGAACACAAAGTTTCTCTTCAGTTGCAAACTCCACTCCATACATATATATGGGGAGGTACTAGCTCCAACTCGGTTTTACAGTGAAAACTGCAGGAACTTCAAACCGGCACTAGGAAACAGACTGAGACACCAGAGTAAAAGTTTCTCCTGCAACCCGTTCCCTTTGTGCTAGATGAACGAACGTCTCTCCACATGCTCAGTTCTGAGAGATAAGAGTGTGTGAAAGCCGTCCTTCACCTAGCTTGTTGGGAACACAAAGTTTCTCTTCAGTTGCAAACTCCACTCCTTACATATATAAGGGGAGGTACAAGCTCCAACTCGGTTTTACAGTGAAAACTGCAGGAACTTCAAACCGGCACTAGGAAACAGACAGAGAAACGAGAGTAATAGTTTCTCCTGCAACCCGTTCCCTTTGTGCTAGATGAACGAACGTCTCTCCACATGCTCAGTTCTGAGAGATAAGTGTGTGTGAAAGCCGTCCTTCAACTAGCTTTTTGGGAACACAAAGATTCTCTTCAGTTGCAAACTCCACTCCATACATATATATGGGTAGGTACTAGCTCCAACTCGGTTTTACAGTGAAAACTGCAGGAACTTCAAACCGGCAATAGGAAACAGACTGAGAAACCAGAGTAAAAGTTTCTCCTGCAACCCTTTCCTTTTGTGCTAGATGAACGAAAGTCTCTCCACATGCTCAGTTCTGAGAAATAAGTGGGTGTGAAAGGCGTCATTCACCTAGCTTGTTGGGAACACAAAGTTTCTCTTCATTTGCAAACACCACTCAATACATATATATTGGAAGGTACTTGCTCCAACTCGGTTTTACAGTGAAAACTGCAGGAACTTCAAACCGGCACTAGGAAACAGACTGAGAAACCACAGTAAAAGTTTCTACTGCCACCCGTTCCCTTTGTGCTAGATGAACGAACGTCTCTCCACATGTTCAGTTCTGAGAGATAAGTGTGTGTGAAAGCCGTTCTTCACCTAGCTTGTTGGGAACACAAAGTTTCTCTTCAGTTGCAAAGTCCAATCAATACATATATATGGGGAGGTACTAGCTCCAAATCGTTTTTACTGTGAAAACTGCAGGAATTTCAAACCGGCACTAGGAAACTGATTGAGAAACCAGAGTAAAAGTTTCTCCGGCCACCCGTTCCCTTTGTGCTAGATGAACGAACGTCTCTCCACATGCTCAGTTCTGAGAGATAAGTTTGTGTGAAAGGAGTCCTTCTACTAGCTTGTTGGGAACACAAAGTTTCTCTTCAGTTGCAAACCCCACTCCATAGATATATATGGGGAGGTGCTAGCTCCAACACGGTTTTACAGTGAAAACTGCAGGAACTTCAATCCGGCACTAGGAAACAGACTGAGAATCCAGAGTAAAAGTTTCTCCTGCAACACGTTCCCTTTGTGCTAGATGAACGAACGTCTCTCCACATGCTCAGTTCTGAGAGATAAGTGTGTGTGAAAGCCGTCCTTCACCCAGCTTGTTGGGAACACAAAGTTTCTCTTCAGTTGCACACTCCACTCCATACATATATATGGGAAGGTACTAGCTCCAACTCGGTTTTACAGTGAAAACTGCATTAACTTCTAACCGGCACTAGGAAACAGACTGAGAAACCAGAGTAAAAGTTTCTCCTGCATCCCGTTCCCTTTTTGCTAGATGAACGAACGTCTCTCCACATGCTCAGTTCTGAGAGATAAGTGTGTGTCAAAGCCGTCCTTCACCTAGCTGGTTGGGAACACAAAGTTTCTATTCAGTTGCCAACTCCACTCCATACCTATATATGGGGAGGTACTAGCTCCAACTCGGTTTTACAGTGAAAACTTCAGGAACTTCAAACCGGCACAAGGAAACAGACTGAGAAACCAGAGTAAAAGTTTCTCCTGCAACCCGTTCCCTTTGTGCTAGATGAACGAACGTCTCTCCACATGCTCAGTTCTGAGAGATAAGTGTATGTGAAAGCCGTCCTTCAACTAGCTGGTTGGGAACACAAAGTTTCTCTTCAGTTGAAAACTCCACTCCATACATATATATGGGGAGGTACTAGCTCCAACTCGGTTTTACAGTGAAAACTGCAGGAACTTCAAACCGGCACTAGGAAACAGACTGAGAAACCAGAGTAAAGGTTTCTCCTGCAACGCGTTCCCTTTCTGCTAGATGAATGAACGTCTCTCCACATGCACAGTTCTGAGAGTTATGTGTGTGTGAAAGCCGTCCTTCACCTAGCTTGTTGGGAACACAAAATTTCTCTTCAGTTTCAAACTCCACTCCATACATATATATGGGGAGGTACTAGCTCCAACTCGTTTTTACAGTGAAAACTGCAGGAACTTCAAACCGGCACAAGGAAACAGACTCAAAAACCAGAGTAAAAGTTTCTCCTGCAACCCGTTCCCTTTGTGCTAGATGAACGAACGTCTCTCCACATGCTCAGTTCTGAGAGATAAGTGTGTGTGAAAGCCGTCCTTCAAATACCTTTTTGGGAACACTAAGTTTCTCTTCAGTTGCAAACTCCACTCCATACATATATATGGGTAGGTACTAGCTCCAAATCAGTTTTACAGTGAAAACGGCAGGAAATTCAAACCGGCACTAGGAAACAGACTGAGAAACCAGAGAAAAAGTTTCTCCTGCAACCCGTTCCCTTTCTGGTAGATGAACGAACGTCTCTCCACATGCTCAGTTCTGAGATATATGTGTGTGTGAAAGCCGTCCTTCACCTAGCTTGTTTGGAACAGAAAGTTTCTCTTCAGTTGCAAACTCCACTCCATACATATATATGGGGTGGTTCTAGCTCCACCTCGGTTTTACAGTGAAAACAACAGGAACTTCAAACAGGCACTAGGAAACAGACTGAGAAACCAGAGTAAAAGTTTCTCCTGCAACCCGTTCCCTTTGTGCTAGATGAACGAACGTCTCTCCACATGCTCAGTTCTGAGAGAGAAGTGTGTGTGAAAGCCGTCCTTCACCTAGCTTGTTGGGAACACAAAGTTTCTCTTCAGTTGCCAACTCCACTCTATACCTTTATAAGGGAAGTACTAGCTCCAACTCGGTTTTACAGTGAAAACTGCAGGAACTTCAAACCGGCACTAGGAAACAGACTGAGAAACCAGAGTAAAAGTTTCTCCTGCAACCCGTTCCCTTTGTGCTAGATGAACGAACGTCTCTCCACATGCTCAGTTCTGAGACATAAGTGTGTTTGAAAGCCGTCCTTCACCTAGCTTGTTGGGAACACAAAGTTTCTCTTCAGTTGCAAACTCCAATCCATACATATATATGGGGAAGTACTAGCTCCAACTCGGTTTTACAGTGAAAACTGCAGGAACTTCAAACCGGCACTAGGAAACAGACTGAGAAACCAGAGTAAAAGTTTTTCCTGCAACCCGTTCCCTTTGTGTTAAATGAAAGAACGTCAGTCCACATGCTCAGTTCAGAGAAATAATTGTGTGTGAAAGCCGTTCTTCACCTAGCTTTTTGGGAACACAAAGTTCCTCTTCAGTTGCAAACTCCACTCCATACATATATAAGGTTAGGTACTAGCTCCATTTTGCTTTTACAGTGAAAACTGCAGGAACTTCAAAACGGCACTAGGAAACAGACTGAGAAACCAGAGAAAAAGTTTCTCCTGCAAACCGTTCCCTTTGTGGTAGATGAACGAACGTCTCTCCACATGCTCGGTTCTGAGAGATAAGTGTGTGTGAAAGCCGTCCTTCACCTAGCTTGTTGGGAAAACAAAGTTTCTCTTCAGTTGCAAACTCTACTCCATATATATATATGGGAAGGTACTAGCTCCAATTCGGTTTTACAGTGAAAACTGCAGGAACTTCAAACCGGAACTAGGAAACAGACTGAGAAAACAGAGTAAAAGTTTCTCCTGCAACCCGTTCCCTTTGTGCTGGATCAACGAACGTCTTTCCACATGCTCAGTTCTGAGGGATAAGTGTGTGTGAATGCCGTCCTTCACCTAGCTTGTTGGGAACACAAAGTTTCTCTTCAGTTGCAAACTCGAATCCATACATATATATGGGGAGGTACTAGCTCCAACTCGGTTTTACAGTGAAAACTGAAATAATTTAAAACTGGCACTAGGAAACAGACTGAGAAACGAGAGCAAATTTTCTCCAGCAACCTGTTTCATTTGTGCTAGATGAACGAACGTCTCTCCACATGCTCAGTTCTGAGACATAAGTGTGTTTGAAAGCCGTCCTTCACCTAGCTTGTTGGGAACACAAAGATTCTCTTCAGTTGCAAACTCCAATCCATACATATATATGGGGAAGTACTAGCTCCAACTCGGTTTTACAGTGAAAACTGCAGGAACTTCAAACCGGCACTAGGAAACAGACTGAGAAACCAGAGTAAAAGTTTCCCCTGCAACCCGTTCCCTTTGTGCTAGTTGAACGAACGTCTCTCCACATGCTCAGTTCTGAGAGATAAGTGTGTGTGAAAGCCGTCCTTCACCCAGCTTGATGGGAACAAAAAGTTTCTCTTCAGTTGCAAACTCCACTCCATACATATATATGGGGAGGTACTAGCTCCAACTCGGTTTTACAGTGAAAACTGCAGGAACTTCAAACCGGCACTAGGAAACAGACTGAGAAACCAGAGTAAAAGTTTCTCCTGCAACCCGTTCCCTTTGTGCTAGATGAACGAACGTCTCTCCACATGCTCAGTTCTGAGAGATATGTGTGTGTGAAAGCCGCCCTTCACCTAGCTTGTTTGGAACAGAAAGTTTCTCTTCAGTTGCAAACTCCACCCCATACATATATATGGGGAGGTACTAGCTCCAACTCGGTTTTACAGTGAAAACAACAGGAACTTCAAACCGGCACTAGGAAACAGACTGAGAAACCAGAGTAAAAGTTTCTCCTGCAACCCGTTCCCTTTGTGCTAGATGAACGAACGTCTCTCCACATGCTCAGTTCTGAGAGAGAAGTGTGTGTGAAAGCCGTCCTTCACCTAGCTTGTTGGGAACACAAAGTTTCTCTTCAGTTGCCAACTCCACTCTATACCTTTATATGGGGAAGTACTAGCTCTAACTCTGTTTTACAGTGAAAACTGCAGGAACTTCAAACCGGCACTAGGAAACAGACTGAGAAACCAGAGTAAAAGTTTCTCCTGCAACCCGTTCCCTTTGTGCTAGATGAACGAACGTCTCTCCACATGCTCAGTTCTGAGAGATAATTGTGTGTGAAACCCGTCCTTCACCTAGCTTGTTGGGAACACAAAGTTTCTCTTCAGTTGCAAACTCCAATCCATACATATATATGGGGAGGTACTAGCTCCAACTCGGTTTTACAGTGAAAACTGCAGGAACTTCAAACCGGCACTAGGAAACAGACTGAGAAACCATAGTAACAGTTTCTCCTGCACCCGTTCCTTTTGTGCTAGATGAACGAACGTCTCTCCACATGCTCAGTTCTGAGAGATAATTGTGTGTGAAACCCGTCCTTCACCTAGCTTGTTGGGAACACAAAGTTTCTCTTCAGTTGCAAACTCCAATCCATACATATATATGGGGAGGTACTAGCTCCAACTCGGTTTTACAGTGAAAACTGCAGGAATTTCAAACCGGCACTAGGAAACAGATTGAGAATACAGAGTAAAATTTTTTCCTGCAACCCGTTCCGTTTGTGCTAGATGAAGGAACGTCTCTCCTCATGCTCAGTTCTGAGAGATAATTGTGTGTGAATGCCGTCCTTCACCTAGCTTGTTGGGAACACAAAGTTTCTCTTCAGTTGCAAACTCCACTCCATACATATATATGGGGAGGTTGTAGCTCCAATTCGGTTTTACAGTGAAAACTGCAGGAACTTCAAACCGGCACTAGGAAACAGACTGAAAAACCAGAGTAAATGTTTCTCCTGCAACCCGTTCCCTTTGTGCTAGATGAACGAACGTCTCTCCACATGCTCAGTTCTGAGAGATAAGTGTGTGTGAAATCCGTCCTTCAACTACCTTGTTGAGAACACAAAGTTTCTCTTCAGTTGCAAACTCCAATCCATACATATATATGGGGAGGTACTAGCTCCAACTCGGTTTTACAGTGAAAACTGCAGGAACTTCAAACCAGCACTAGGAAACAGACTGAGAAACCATAGAAAAAGTTTCCCTTGCAACACGTTCCCTTTGTGCTAGATGAACGAACGTCTCTCCACATGCTCAGTTCTGAGAGATAAGTGTGTGTGAAAGCTGTCTTTCACCTAGCTTGTTGGGAACACAAAGTTTCTCTTCAGTTGCAAACTCCACTCCATACATATATATCGGTAGGTACTAGCTCCAACTCAGTTTTACAGTGAAAACTGCAGGAACTTCAAACCGGCACTAGGAAACAGACTGAGAAACCAGAGTAAAAGTTTTTCCTGCAACCCGTTCCCTTTGTGTTAAATGAAAGTACGTCTCTCCACATGCTCAGTTCAGAGAAATATGTGTGTGTGAAAGCCGTTCTTCACCTAGCTTTTTGGGAACACAAAGTTCCTCTTCAGTTGCAAACTCCACTCCATACATATATAAGGTTAGGTACTAGCTCCATTTTGCTTTTACAGTGAAAACTGCAGGAACTTCAAAACGGCACTAGGAAACAGACTGAGAAACCAGAGAAAAAGTTTCTCCTGCAACCCGTTCCCATTGTGGTAGATGAACGAACGTCCCTCCACATGCTCAGTTCTGAGAGATTAGTGTGTGTGAAAGCCGTCCTTCACCTAGCTTGTTGGGAAAACAAAGTTTCTCTTCAGTTGCAAACTCTACTCCATATATATATATGGGAAGGTACTAGCTCCAACACGGTTTTACAGTGAAAACTGCAGGAACTTCAAACCGGAACTAGGAAACAGACTGAGAAACCAGAGTAAAATTTTCTCCTGCAACCCGTTTCCTTTGTGCTAGGTGAACGAACGTCTCTCCACATGCTCAGTTCTGAGAGATAAGTGTGTGTGAAAGCCGTCCTTCACCTAGCTTGTTGGGAACACAAAGTTTCTCTTCAGTTGCAAACTCCAATCCATACATATATATGGGGGGTACTAGCTCCAACTCGGTTTTACAGTGAAAACTGAAATAATTTCAAACCGGCACTAGGAAACAGACTGAGAAACCAGAGAATAAATTTCTCTTGCAACCTGTTTCATTTGTGCTAGATGAACGAACGTCTCTCCACATGCTCAGTTCTGAGAGAGAAGTGTGTGTGAAAGCCGTCCTTCACCTAGCTTGTTGGGAACACAAAGTTTCTCTTCAGTTGCAAACACCACTCCATACATATATATGGGGAGTTACTAGCTCCAACTCGGTTTTACAGTGGAAACTGCAGGAACTTCAAACCGGCACTAGGAAACAGACCGAGAAACCAGAGTAAAAGTTTCCTCTGCAACCCGTTACCTTAGTGCTAGATGAACGAACGTCTCTCAACATGCTCAGTTCTGAGACATAAGTGTGTTTGAAAGCCGTCCTTCACCTAGCTTGTTGGGAACACAAAGTTTCTCTTCAGTTGCAAACTCCAATCCATACATATATATGGGGAAGTACTAGCTCCAACTCGGTTTTACAGTGAAAACTGCAGGAACTTCAAACCGGCACTAGGAAACAGACTGAGAAACCAGAGTAAAAGTTTCTCCTGCAACCCGTTCCCTTTGTGCTAGATGAACGAACGTCTCTCCACATGCTCAGTTCTGAGAGATAAGTGTGTGTGAAATCCGTCCTTCAACTACCTTGTTGAGAACACAAAGTTTCTCTTCAGTTGCAAACTCCAATCCATACATATATATGGGGAGGTACTAGCTCCAACTCGGTTTTACAGTGAAAACTGCAGGAACTTCAAACCAGCACTAGGAAACAGACTGAGAAACCATAGAAAAAGTTTCCCTTGCAACACGTTCCCTTTGTGCTAGATGAACGAACGTCTCTCCACATGCTCAGTTCTGAGAGATAAATGTGTGTGAAAGCTGTCTTTCACCTAGCTTGTTGGGAACACAAAGTTTCTCTTCAGTTGCAAACTCCACTCCATACATATATATCGGTAGGTACTAGCTCCAACTCAGTTTTACAGTGAAAACTGCAGGAACTTCAAACCGGCACTAGGAAACAGACTGAGAAACCAGAGTAAAAGTTTTTCCTGCAACCCGTTCCCTTTGTGTTAAATGAAAGTACGTCTCTCCACATGCTCAGTTCAGAGAAATATGTGTGTGTGAAAGCCGTTCTTCACCTAGCTTTTTGGGAACACAAAGTTCCTCTTCAGTTGCAAACTCCACTCCATACATATATAAGGTTAGGTACTAGCTCCATTTTGCTTTTACAGTGAAAACTGCAGGAACTTCAAAACGGCACTAGGAAACAGACTGAGAAACCAGAGAAAAAGTTTCTCCTGCAACCCGTTCCCATTGTGGTAGATGAACGAACGTCCCTCCACATGCTCAGTTCTGAGAGATTAGTGTGTGTGAAAGCCGTCCTTCACCTAGCTTGTTGGGAAAACAAAGTTTCTCTTCAGTTGCAAACTCTACTCCATATATATATATGGGAAGGTACTAGCTCCAACACGGTTTTACAGTGAAAACTGCAGGAACTTCAAACCGGAACTAGGAAACAGACTGAGAAACCAGAGTAAAATTTTCTCCTGCAACCCGTTTCCTTTGTGCTAGGTGAACGAACGTCTCTCCACATGCTCAGTTCTGAGAGATAAGTGTGTGTGAAAGCCGTCCTTCACCTAGCTTGTTGGGAACACAAAGTTTCTCTTCAGTTGCAAACTCCAATCCATACATATATATGGGGGGTACTAGCTCCAACTCGGTTTTACAGTGAAAACTGAAATAATTTCAAACCGGCACTAGGAAACAGACTGAGAAACCAGAGAATAAATTTCTCTTGCAACCTGTTTCATTTGTGCTAGATGAACGAACGTCTCTCCACATGCTCAGTTCTGAGAGAGAAGTGTGTGTGAAAGCCGTCCTTCACCTAGCTTGTTGGGAACACAAAGTTTCTCTTCAGTTGCAAACTCCACTCCATACATATATATGGGGAGTTACTAGCTCCAACTCGGTTTTACAGTGGAAACTGCAGGAACTTCAAACCGGCACTAGGAAACAGACCGAGAAACCAGAGTAAAAGTTTCCTCTGCAACCCGTTACCTTAGTGCTAGATGAACGAACGTCTCTCAACATGCTCAGTTCTGAGACATAAGTGTGTTTGAAAGCCGTCCTTCACCTAGCTTGTTGGGAACACAAAGTTTCTCTTCAGTTGCAAACTCCAATCCATACATATATATGGGGAAGTACTAGCTCCAACTCGGTTTTACAGTGAAAACTGCAGGAACTTCAAACCGGCACTAGGAAACAGACTGAGAAACCAGAGTAAAAGTTTCTCCTGCAACCCGTTCCCTTTGTGCTAGATGAACGAACGTCTCTCCACATGCTCAGTTCTGAGAGATAAGTGTGTGTGAAAGCCGTACTTCACCCAGCTTGATGGGAACAAAAAGTTTCTCTTCAGTTGCAAACTCCACTCCATACATATATATGGGGAGGTACTAGCTCCAAATCGGTTTTACAGTGAAAACTGCAGGAACTTCAAACCGGCTCTAGGAAACAGACTGAGAAACCAGAGTAAAAGTTTCTCCTGCAACCCGTTCCTTTGTGCTAGATGAACGAACGTCTCTCCACATGCTCAGTTCTGAGAGATATGTGTGTGTGAAAGCCGTCCTTCACCTAGCTTGTTTGGAACAGAAAGTTTCTCTTCAGTTGCAAACTCCACTCCATACATATATATGGGGAGGTACTAGCTCCAACTCGGTTTTACAGTGAAAACAACAGGAACTTCAAACCGGCACTAGGAAACAGACTGAGAAACCAGAGTAAAAGTTTCTCCTGCAAACCGTTCCATTTGTGCTAGATGAACGAACGTCTCTCCACATGCTCAGTTCTGAGAGATAAGTGTGTGTGAAAGCCGTCCTTCACCTAGCTTGTTGGGAACACAAAGTTTCTCTTCAGTTGCCAACTCCACTCTATACCTTTATATGGGGAAGTACTAGCTCCAACTCGGTTTTACAGTGAAAACTGCAGGAACTTCAAACCGGCACTAGGAAACAGACTGAGAAACCAGAGTAATAGTTTCTCCTGCAACCCGTTCCCTTTGTGCTAGATGAACGAACGTCTCTCCACATGCTCAGTTCTGAGAGATAATTGTGTGTGAAACCCGTCCTTCAACTAGCTTGTTGGGAACACAAAGTTTCTCTTCAGTTGCAAACTCCAATCCATACATATATATGGGGAGGTACTAGCTCCAACTCGGTTTTACAGTGAAAACTGCAGGAACTTCAAAACCGGCACTAGGAAACAGACTGAGAAACCATAGTAAAAGTTTCTCCTGCAACCCATTCCCTTTGTGCTAGATGAACGAACGTCTCTCCACATGCTCAGTTCTGAGAGATAAGTGTGTGTGAAAACTGTCCTTCAACTAGCTTGTTGGGAACACAAAGTTTCTCTTCAGTTGCTAACTCCACTCCATACATATATATGGGGAGGTACTAGCTCCAACTCGGTTTTACAGTGAAAAATGCAGGAACTTCAAACCGGCACTAGGAAACAGACTGAGAAACCAGAGTAAAAGTTTCTCCTGCAACCCGTTCCATTTGTGCTAGATGAACGAACGTCTCTCCACATGCTCAGTTCTGAGAGATAAGTGTGTGTGAAAGCCGTTCTTCACTTAGCTTGTTGGGAACAGAAAGTTTCTCTTCCGTTGCAAACTCCACTCCATAGATATATATTGGGAGGTACTAGCTCCAACTCGGTTTTACAGTGAAAACTGCAGGAACTTCAAACCGGCACTAGGAAACAGACTGAGAAACCAGAGTAAAAGTTTCTCCTGCAACCCGTTCCCTTTGTGCTAGATGAACGAACGTCTCTCCACATGCTCAGTTCTGAGAGATAAGTGTGTGTGAAAGCCGTCCTTCACCTAGCTTGTTGGGAACACAAAGTTTCTCTTCAGTTGCCAACTCCAATCCATACCTATATATGGGGAGGTACTAGCTCCAACTCGGTTTTACAGTGAAAACTGCAGGAAATTCAAACCGGCACTAGAAACAGACTGAGAAACCAGAGTAAAAGTTTCTCCTGCAACCCGTTCCTTTTGTGCAAGATGAACGAAAGTCTATCCACATGCTCAGTTCTGAGAGATAAGTGTGTGTGAAAGCCGTCCTTCACCTGGCTTGTTGGGAACACAAAGTTTCTCTTCAGTTGCAAACTCCACTCCATATATATATATGGGGAGGTACTGGCTCCAACTCGGTTTTACAGTGAAAACTGCAGGAAATTAAAACCAGCACTAGGAAACAGACTGAGAATCCAGAGTAATAGTTTCTCCTGCAACCCATTCCCTTTGTGCTAGATGAACGAACGTCTCTCCACATGCTCAGTTCTGAGAGACAAGTGTGTGTAAAAGCCGTACTTCACCCAGCTTGTTGGGAACACAAAGTTTCTCTTCAGTTGCAAACTCCACTCCTTACATATATAAGGGGAGGTGCTAGCTCCAACTCGTATTTACAGTGAAAACTGAAGGAAATTCAAACCGGCACTGGGAAACAGACTGAGAATCCAGAGTATAAGTTTCCCCTGCAACCCGTTCCCTTTGTGCTAGATGAACGAACGTCTCTCCATATGCTCAGTTCTGAGACATAAGTGTGTGTGAAAGCCGTCCTTCACCTAGCTTGTTGGGAACACAAAGTTTCTCTTCAGTTGCAAACTCCACTCCATACATATATATGGGGAGGTACTAGCTCCAACTCGAATTTACAGTGAAAACTGCAGGAACTTCAACACGGAACTAGGAAACACACTGAGAAACCAGCGTAAAAGTTTGTCCTGCAACCCGTTCCCTTTGTGCTAGATGAACGAACGTCTCTCCGCATGCTCAGTTCTGAGAGGTAAGTGTGTGTGAAAGCTGTCCTTCACGTAGCTTGTTGGGAACACAAAGTTTCTCTTCAGTAGGAAACTCCACTCGATACATATATATGGGGAGGTACTAGCTCCAACTCGGTTTTACAGTGAAAACTGCAGGAACTTCAAACCGGCACTAGGAAACAGACTGAGAAACCAGAGTAAAAGTTTCTCCTGCAACCCGTTCCCTTTGTGCTAGATGAACGAACGTCTCTCCACATGCTCAGTTCTGAGAGATATATGTGTGTGAAAGCCGTACTTCAACTTTCTTGTTGGGAACACAAAGTTTCTCTTCAGTTGCAAACTCCACTCCATACATATATATGGGGAGGTACTAGCTCCAACTCTGTTTTACAGTGAAAACTGCAGGAACTTCAAACCGGCACTAGGAAACAGACTGAGAAACCAGAGTAAAAGTTTCTCCTGCAACCCGTTCCCTTTGTGCTAGATGAACGAACGTCTCTCCACATGCTCAGTTCTGAGAGATAAGTGTGTGTGAAAGCCGTCCTTCACCTAGCTTGTTGGGAACACAAAGTTTCTCTTCAGTTGCAAACTCCACTCCATACATATATATGGGGAAGTACTAGCTCCAACACAGTTTTACAGTGAAAACTGCAGGAACTTCAAACCCGCACTAGGAAACAGACTGAGAAACGAGAGTAAAAGTTTCTCCTGCAACCCGTTCCTTTTTGGCTAGATGAACGAACGTCTCTCCACATGCTCAGTTCTGAGAGATAAGTGTGTGTGAAAGCCGTCCTTCACCTAGCTTGTTGGGAACACAAAGTTTCTCTTCAGTTGCAAACTCCACACCATACATATATATGGGGAAGTACTATCTCCAACTCGGTTTTACAGTGAAAACTGCAGGAAGTTCAAACCGGCACTAGGAAACAGACTGAGAAACCAGAGTAAAAGTTTCTCCTGCAACCCGTTCCCTTTGTGCTAGATGAACGAACGTCTCTCCACATGCTCAGTTCTGAGAGATATGTGTGTGTGAAAGCCGTACTTCAACTTTCTTGCTGGGAACACAAAGTTTCTCTTCAGTTGCAAACTCCACTCCATACATATATATGGGGAGGTACTAGCTCCAACACGGTTTTGCAGTGAAAACTGCAGGAACTTCAAACCGGCACTAGGAAACAGACTGAGAAACCAGAGTAAAATTTCTCCTGCAACCCGTTGCCTTTGTGCTAGATGAATGAACGTCTCTCCACATGCTCAGTTCTGAGAGATAAGTGTTTGTGAAATCCGTACTTCACCTAGCTTGTTGGGAACACAAAGTTTCTCTTCAGTTGCACACTCCACTCCATATATATATATGGGGAGGTACAAGCTCCAACTCGGTTTTACAGTGAAAACTGCAGGAAATTCAATCCGGCACTAGGAAACAGACTGAGAAACCAGAGTAAAATTTCTCCTGCAACCCGTTCCCTTTGTGCTAGATGAACGAACGTCTCTCCACATGCTCAGTTCTGAGAGATAATTTTGTGTGAACGCCGTTCTTCACCTAGCTTGTTGGGAACACAAAGTTTCTCACAGTTGCAAACTCCAATCCATACATATATATGGGGAGGTACTAGCTCCAACTCGGTTTTACTGTGAAAACTGCAGGAACTTCAAACCGGCAGTAGGAAACAGACTGAGATACCAGAGTAAATGTTTCTCCTGGAACCCGTTCCCTTTGTGCTAGATGAACGAACGTCTCTCCACATGCTCAGTTCTGAGAGATATGTGTGTGTGAAAGCCGTACTTCAACTTTCTTGCTGGGAACACAAAGTTTCTCTTCAGTTGCAAACTCCACTCCATACATATATATGGGGAGGTACTAGCTCCAAATCGGTTTTACAGTGAAAATTGCAGGAACTTCAAACCGGCACTAGGAAACAGACTGAGAAACCAGAGTAAAAGTTTCTCCTGCAGCCCGTTCCCTATGTGCTAGATGAACGAACGTCTCTCCACATGCTCAGTTCTGAGAGATAAGTGTGTGTGAAATCCGTCCATCACCTAGCTTGTAGGGAACACAAAGATTCCATTCAGTTGCAAACTCCACTCCATACATATATATGGGGAGGTACTAGCTCCAACTCGTTTTTACAGTGAAAACTGCAGGAAATTCTAACCGGCACTAGGAAACAGACTGAGAAACCAGAGTAAAAGTTTCTCCTGCAACCCGTTCCCTTTGTGCTAGATGAACGAACGTCTCTCCACATGCTCAGTTCTGAGAGATAAGTGTGTGTGAAATCCGTCCTTCACCTAGCTTGTAGGGAATACAAAGATTCTCTTCAGTTGCAAACTCCACTTCATACATATATATGGGGAGGTACTAGCTCCAACTCGTTTTTACAGTGAAAACTTCAGGAAATTCAAACCGGCAATAGGAAACAGACTGAGAAACCAGAGTAAAATTTTCTCCTGCCACCCGTTCCCTTTGTGCTAGATGAATGAAAGTCTCTCCACATGCTCAGTTCTGAGAGATAATTTTGTGTGAAAGCCGTTCTTCACCTAGCTTGTTTGGAACACAAAGATTCTCTTCAGTTGCAAACTCCAATCCATACATATATATGGGGAGGTACTAGCTCCAACTCGGTTTTACAGTGAAAACTGCAGGAACTTCAAACCGGCACTAGGAAACAGACTGAGAAACCAGAGTAAAAGTTTCTCCTGCAACCCGTTCCCTTTGTGCTAGATGAACGAACGTCTCTCCACATGCTCAGTTCTGAGAGATATGTGTGTGTGAAAGCCGTACTTCAACTTTCTTGTTGGGAACACAAAGTTTCTCTTCAGTTGCAAATTCCACTCCATACATATATATGGGGAGGTACTAGCTCCAACTCTGTTTTACAGTGAAAACTGCAGGAACTTCAAACCGGCACTAGGAAACAGACTGAGAAACCAGAGTAAAAGTTTCTCCTGCAACCCGTTCCCTTTATGCTAGATGAACGAACGTCTCTCCACATGCTCAGTTCTGAGAGATAAGTGTGTGTGAAAGCCGTCCTTCACCTAGCTTGTTGGGAACACAAAGTTTCTCTTCAGTTGCAAACTCCACTCCATACATATATATGGGGAAGTACTAGCTCCAACACAGTTTTACAGTGAAAACTGCAGGAACTTCAAACCGGCACTAGGAAACAGACTGAGAAACGAGAGTAAAAGTTTCTCCTGCAACCCGTTCCCTTTGGGCTAGATGAACGAACGTCTCTCCACATGCTCAGTTCTGAGAGATAAGTGTGTGTGAAAGCCGTCCTTCACCTAGCTTGTTGGGAACACAAAGTTTCTCTTCAGTTGCAAACTCCACTCCATACATATATATGGGGATGTACTAGCTCCAACTCGGTTTTACAGTGAAAACTGCAGGAAGTTCAAACCGGCACTAGGAAACAGACTGAGAAACCAGAGTAAAAGTTTCTCCTGCAACCCGTTACATTTGTGCTAGATGAACGAACGTCTCTCCACATGCTCAGTTCTGAGAGATATGTGTGTGTGAAAGCCGTACTTCAACTTTCTTGCTGGGAACACAAAGTTTCTCTTCAGTTGCAAACTCCACTCCATACATATATATGGGGAGGTACTAGCTCCAACACCGTTTTACAGTGAAAACTGCAGGAACTTCAAACCGGCACTAGGAAACAGACTGAGAAACCAGAGTAAAATTTCTCCTGCAACCCGTTCCCTATGTGCTAGATGAATGAACGTCTCTCCACATGCTCAGTTCTGAGAGATAAGTGTTTGTGAAATCCGTCCTTCACCTAGCTTGTTGGGAACACAAAGTTTCTCTTCAGTTGCACACTCCACTGAATATATATATATGGGGAGGTACAAGCTCCAACTCGGTTTTACAGTGAAAACTGCAGGAAATTCAAACCGGCACTAGGAAACAGACTGAGAAACAAGAATAAATTTCTCCTGCAACCCGTTCCCTTTGTGCTAGATGAACGAACGTCTCTCCACATGCTCAGTTCTGAGAGATAATTTTGTGTGAAAGCCGTTCTTCACCTAGCTTGTTGGGAACACAAAGTTTCTCACAGTTGCAAACTCCAATCCATACATATATATGGGGAGGTACTAGCTCCAACTCGGTTTTACTGTGAAAACTGCAGGAACTTCAAACCGGCACTAGGAAACAGACTGAGAAACCAGAGTAAATGTTTCTACTGGAACCCGTTCCCTTTGTGCTAGATGAACGAACGTCTCTCCACATGCTCAGTTCTGAGAGATATGTGTGTGTGAAAGCCGTACTTCAACTTTCTTGTTGGGAACACAAAGTTTCTCTTCAGTTGCAAATTCCACTCCATACATATATATGGGGAGGTACTAGCTCCAACTCTGTTTTACAGTGAAAACTGCAGGAACTTCAAACCGGCACTAGGAAACAGACTGAGAAACCAGAGTAAAAGTTTCTCCTGCAACCCGTTCCCTTTGTGCTAGATGAACGAACGTCTCTCCACATGCTCAGTTCTGAGAGATAAGTGTGTGTGAAAGCCGTCCTTCACCTAGCTTGTTGGGAACACAAAGTTTCTCTTCAGTTGCAAACTCCACTCCATACATATATATGGGGAAGTACTAGCTCCAACACAGTTTTACAGTGAAAACTGCAGGAACTTCAAACCGGCACTAGGAAACAGACTGAGAAACGAGAGTAAAAGTTTCTCCTGCAACCCGTTCCCTTTGGGCTAGATGAACGAACGTCTCTCCACATGCTCAGTTCTGAGAGATAAGTGTGTGTGAAAGCCGTCCTTCACCTAGCTTGTTGGGAACACAAAGTTTCTCTTCAGTTGCAAACTCCACTCCATACATATATATGGGGATGTACTAGCTCCAACTCGGTTTTACAGTGAAAACTGCAGGAAGTTCAAACCGGCACTAGGAAACAGACTGAGAAACCAGAGTAAAAGTTTCTCCTGCAACCCGTTACCTTTGTGCTAGATGAACGAACGTCTCTCCACATGCTCAGTTCTGAGAGATATGTGTGTGTGAAAGCCGTACTTCAACTTTCTTGCTGGGAACACAAAGTTTCTCTTCAGTTGCAAACTCCACTCCATACATATATATGGGGAGGTACTAGCTCCAACACCGTTTTACAGTGAAAACTGCAGGAACTTCAAACCGGCACTAGGAAACAGACTGAGAAACCAGAGTAAAATTTCTCCTGCAACCCGTTCCCTATGTGCTAGATGAATGAACGTCTCTCCACATGCTCAGTTCTGAGAGATAAGTGTTTGTGAAATCCGTCCTTCACCTAGCTTGTTGGGAACACAAAGTTTCTCTTCAGTTGCACACTCCACTCCATATATATATATGAGGAGGTACAAGCTCCAACTCGGTTTTACAGTGAAAACTGCAGGAAATTCAAACCGGCACTAGGAAACAGACTGAGAAACAAGACTAAAATTTCTCCTGCAACCCGTTCCCTTTGTGCTAGATGAACGAAAGTCTCTCCACATGCTCAGTTCTGAGAGATAATTTTGTGTGAAAGCCGTTCTTCACCTAGCTTGTTGGGAACACAAAGTTTCTCACAGTTGCAAACTCCAATCCATACATATATATGGGGAGGTACTAGCTCCAACTCGGTTTTACTGTGAAAACTGCAGGAACTTCAAACCGGCACTAGGAAACAGACTGAGAAACCAGAGTAAATGTTTCTACTGGAACCCGTTCCCTTTGTGCTAGATGAACGAACGTCTCTCCACATGCTCAGTTCTGAGAGATATGTGTGTGTGAAAGCCGTACTTCAACTTTCTTGCTGGGAACACAAAGTTTCTCTTAGGTTGCAAACTCCACTCCATACATATATATGGGGAGGTACTAGCTCCAACTCGGTTTTACTGTGAAAACTGCAGGAACTTCAAACCGGCACTAGGAAACTGACTGAGAAACCAGAGTAAAAGTTTCTCCTGCAACCCGTTCCCTTTGTGCTAGATGAACGAACGTCTCTCCACATGCTCAGTTCTGAGAGATAATTGTGTGTGAATCCCGTCCTTCACCAAGCTTGTTGGGAACACAAAGTTTCTTTTCAGTTGCAAACTCCAATCCATACATATATATGGGGAGGTACTAGCTCCAACTCGGTTTTACAGTGAAAACTGCAGGAACTTCAAACCGGCACTAGGAAACTGACTGAGAAAACAGTGTAAAAGTTTCTCCTGCAACCTGTTCCCTTTGTGCTAGATGAACGAACGTCCCTCCTCATGCTCAGTTCTGAGAGATAAGTGTGTGTGAAAGCCGTACTTCACCTAGTTGTTCGGAACGCAAAGTTTCTCTATAGTTGCAAACTCCACTCCATAGATATATATTGGGAGGTACTGCTCCAACTCGATTTTACAGTGAAAACCGCAGGAACTTCAACACGGAACTAGGAAACACACTGAGAAACCAGAGTAAAAGTTTGTCCTGCAAACCGTTCCCTTTGTGCTAGATGAACGAACGTCTCTCCGCATGCTCAGTTCTGAGAGATAAGTGTGTGTGAAAGCCGTCCTTCACCTAGCTTGTTGGGAACACAAAGTTTCTCTTCAGTTGCACACTCCACTCCATACATATATATGGGGAGGTACTAGCTCCAACTCGGTTTTACAGTGAAAACTGCAGGAACTTCAAACCGGCACTAGGAAACAGACTGAGAAACCAGAGTAAAATTTCTCCTGCATCCCGTTCCCTTTGTGCTAGATGAACGAACGTCTCTCCACATGCTCAGTTCTGAGAGATAATTTTGTGTGAAAGTCGTTCTTCACCTAGCTTGTTGGGAACACAAAGTTTCTCTTCAGTTGCAAACTCCAATCCATACATATATATGGGGAGGTACTAGCTCCAAATCGGTTTTACTGTGAAAACTGCAGGAACTTCAAACCGGCACTAGGAAACTGACTGAGAAAACAGTGTAAATGTTTCTCCTGCAACCTGTTCCCTTTGTGCTAGATGAATGAACGTCCCTCCTCATGCTCAGTTCTGAGAGATAAGTGTGTGTGAAAGCCGTACTTCACCTAGCTTGTTGGGAACGCAAAGTTTCTCTTCAGTTGCAAACTCCACTCCATAGATATATATTGGGAGGTACTAGCTCCAACTCGATTTTACAGTGAAAACCGCAGGATCTTCAAACCGGCACTAGGAAACAGACTGAGAAACCAGAGTAAAATTTCTCCTGCAACCCGTTCCCTTTGTGCTAGATGAACGAACGTCTCTCCACATGCTCAGTTCTGAGAGATAATTTTGTGTGAAAGCCGTTCTTCACCTAGCTTGTTGGGAACACAAAGTTTCTCTTCAGTTGCAAACTCCAATCCATACATATATATGGGGATGTAGTAGCTCCAACTCGGTTTTACTGTGAAAACTGCAGGAACTTCAAACCGGCACTAGGAAACTGACTGAGAAAACAGTGTAAAAGTTTCTCCTGCAACCTTTTCCCTTTGTGCTAGATGAACGAACGTCCCTCCTCATGCTCAGTTCTGAGAGATAAGTGTGTGTGAAAGCCGTACTTCACCTAGCTTGTTGGGAACGCAAAGTTTCTCTTCAGTTGCAAACTCCACTCCATAGATATATATTGGGAGGTACTAGCTCCAACTCGATTTTACAGTGAAAACCGCAGGAACTTCAACACGGAACTAGGAAACACACTGAGAAACCAGAGTAAAAGTTTGTCCTACAACCCGTTCCCTTTGTGCTAGATGAACGAACGTCTCTCCGCATGCTCAGTTCTGAGAGATAAGTGTGTGTGAAAGCCGTCCTTCACCTAGCTTGTTGGGAATTCAAAGTTTCTCTTAAGTTGCAAACTCCACTCCATACATTTATATGGGGAGGTACAACCTCCAACTCGGTTTTACAGTGAAAACTGCAGGAACTTCAAACCGGCACTAGGAAACAGTCTGAGAAACCAGAACAAAAGTTTCTCCTGCAACCCGTTCCCTTTGTGCTAGATGAACGACCGTCTCTCCACATACTCAGTTCAGAGATATATGTTGTGTGAAAGCCGTTCTTCACCTAGCTTGTTGGGAACACAAAGTTTCTTTTCAGTTGCAAACTCCACTCCATACATATATATGGGGAGGTACTAGCTCCAACTCGGTTTTACAGTGAAAACTGCAGGAACTTCAAACCGGCACTAGGAAACAGACTGAGAAACCAGAGTAAAAGTTTGTCCTGCAAACCGTTCCCTTTGTGCTAGATGAACGAACGTCTCTCCGCATGCTCAGTTCTGAGAGATAAGTGTGTGTGAAAGCCGTCCTTCACCTAGCTTGTTGGGAACACAAAGTTTCTCTTCAGTTGCAAACTCCAATCCATACATATATATGGGGAGGTACTAGCTCCAACTCGGTTTTACTGTGAAAACTGCAGGAACTTCAAACCGGCACTAGGAAACTGACTGAGAAAACAGTGTAAAGTTTCTCCTGCAACCTGTTCCCTTTGTGCTAGATGAAAGAACGTACCTCCTCATGCTCAGTTCTGAGAGATAAGTGTGTGTGAAAGCCGTACTTCACCTAGCTTGTTGGGAACTCAAAGTTCCTCTTCAGTTGCACACTCCACTCCATACATATATATGCGGAGGTACAAGCTCCAACTCGTTTTTACAGTGAAAACTGCAGGAACTTCAAACCGGCACTAGGAAACAGACTGAGAAACCAGAGTAAAAGTTTCTCCTGTCACCCGTTCCCTTTTTGCTAGATGAACGAACGTCTCTCCACATGCTCGGTTCTGAGAGATAAGTGTGTGTGAAAGCCGTCCTTCACCTAGCTTGTTGGGAACACAAAGTTTCTTTTCAGTTGCAAACTCCACTCCATACATATATATGTTGAGGAACTATCTCCAACTCGGTTTTACAGTGAAAACTGCAGGAACTTCAAACCGGCACTAGGAAACAGACTGAGAAACCAGAGTAAAATTTTCTCCTGCAACCGGTTCCTTTTGTGCTAGATGAACGAACGTCTCTCCACATGCTCAGTTCTGAGAGATAAGTGTGTGTGAAAGCCGTCCTTCACCTAGCTTGTTGGGAACACAAAGTTTCTCTTCATTTGCAAACTCCACTCCATAAATATATATGGGGAGGTACTAGCTCCAACTCGGTTTTACAGTGAAAACTGCAGGAACTTCAAACCGGCACTAGGAAACAGACTGAGAAACCAGAGTAAAGTTTCTCCTGCAACCCGTTCCCTTTGTGCTAGATGAACGAACGTCTCTCCGCATGCTCAGTTCTGAGAGATAAGTGTGTGTGAAAGCCGTCCTTCACCTAGCTTGTTGGGAACACAAAGTTTGTCTTCAGTTGCAAATTCCACTCCATACATATATATGGGGAGGTACTAGCTCCAACTCGGTTTTACAGTGAAAACTGCAGGAAATTCAAAACGGCACTAGGAAACAGACTGAGAAACCAGAGAAAAAGTTTCTCCTGCAACCCGTTCCCTTTGTGCTAGATGAACGAACGTCTCTCCGCATGCTCAGTTCTGAGAGATAAGTGTGTGTGAAAGCCGTCCTTCACCAAGCTTGTTGGGAACACAAAGTTTGTCTTCAGTTGCAAATTCCACTCCATACATATATATGGGGAGGTACTAGCTCCAACTCGGTTTTACTGTGAAAACTGCAGGTACTTCAAACCGGCACTAGGAAACAGACTGAGAAACCACAGTAAAAGTTTCTCCTGCAAACCGTTCCCTTTGTGCTTGATAAACGAACGTCTCTCCACATGCTCAGTTCTGAGAGATAAGTGTGTGTGAAAGCCGTCCTTCACCTAGCTTGTTGGGAACACAAAATTTGTCTTCAGTTGCAAATTCCACTCCATACATATATATGGGGAGGTACTAGCTCCAACTCGGTTTTACAGTGAAAACTGCAGGAAATTCAAAACGGCACTAGGAAACAGACTGAGAAACCAGAGAAAAAGTTTCTCCTGCAACCCGTTCCCTTTGTGCTAGATGAACGAACGTCTCTCCGCATGCTCAGTTCTGAGAGATAAGTGTGTGTGAAAGCCGTCCTTCACCTAGCTTGTTGGGAACACAAAGTTTCTCTTCAGTTGCAAACACCACTCCATACATGTATATGGGGAGGTTCTAGCTCCAACACGGTTTTACAGTGAAAACTGCAGGAACTTCAAACCGGCACTAGGAAACAGACTGAGAAACCAGAGAAAAAGTTTCTCCTGCAACCCGTTCCCTTTGTGCTAGATGAACGAACGTCTCTCCACATGCTCAGTTCTGAGAGATAAGTGTGTGTGAAAGCCGTACTTCATCTAGCTAGTTGGGAACACAAAGTTTCTTTTCAGTTGCAAACTCCACTCCATACATATATATGGGGAGGTACTAGCTCCAACTCGGTTTTACAGTGAAAACTGCAGGAAATTCAAACCGGCACTAGGAAACAGACTGAGAAACCAGAGTAAAAGTTTCTCCTGTCACCCGTTCCCTTTGTGCTAGATGAACGAACGTCTCTCCACATGCTCAGTTCTGAGAGATAAGTGTGTGTGAAAGCCGTCCTTCACCTAGCTTGTTGGGAACACAAAGTTTGTCTTCAGTTGCAAATTCCACTCCATACATATATATGGGGAGGTACTAGCTCCAACTCTGTTTTACAGTGAAAACTGCAGGAAATTCAAAACGGCACTAGGAAACAGATTGAGAAACCAGAGAAAAAGTTTCTCCTGCAACCCGTTCCCTTTGTGCTAGATGAACGAACGTCTCTCCGCATGCTCAGTTCTGAGAGATAAGTGTGTGTGAAAGCCGTCCTTCACCTAGCTTGTTGGGAACACAAAGTTTCTCTTCAGTTGCAAACACCACTCCATACATATATATGGGGAGGTTCTAGCTCCAACACGGTTTTACAGTGAAAACTGCAGGAACTTCAAACCGGCACTAGGAAACAGACTGAGAAACCAGAGAAAAAGTTTCTCCTGCAACCCGTTCCATTTGTGCTAGATGAACGAACGTCTCTCCACATGCTCAGATCTGAGAGATAAGTGTGTGTGAAAGCCGTCCTTCATCTAGCTTGTTGGGAACACAAAGTTTCTTTTCAGTTGCAAACTCCACTCCATACATATATATGGGGAGGTACTAGCTCCAACTCGGTTTTACAGTGAAAACTGCAGGAACTTCAAACCGGCACTAGGAAACAGACTGAGAAACCAGAGTAAAAGTTTCTCCTGTCACCCGTTCCCTTTGTGCTAGATGAACGAACGTCTCTCCACATGCTCAGTTCTGAGAGATAAGTGTGTGTGAAAGCCGTCCTTCACCTAGCTTGTTGGGAACACAAAGTTTCTCTTCAGTTGCAAACTCCACTCCATACATTTATATGGGGAGGTACTAGCTCCAACTCGGTTTTACAGTGAAAACTGCAGGAACTTCAAACCGGCACTAGGAAACAGACTGAGAAACCAGAGTAAAAGTTTCTCCTGCAACACGTTCCCTTTTTGCTAGATGAACGAACGTCTCTCCGCATGCTCAGTTCTGAGAGATAAGTGTGTGTGAAAGCCGTCCTTCACCTAGCTTGTTGGGAACACAAAGTTTGTCTTCAGTTGCAAATTCCACTCCATACATATATATGGGGAGGTACTAGCTCCAAATCGGTTTTACAGTGAAAACTGCAGGAAATTCAAAACGGCACTAGGAAACAGACTGAGAAACCAGAGAAAAAGTTTCTCCTGCAACCCGTTCCCTTTGTGCTAGATGAACGAACGTCTCTCCGCATGCTCAGTTCTGAGAGATAAGTGTGTGTGAAAGCCGTCCTTCACCTAGCTTGTTGGGAACACAAAGTTTCTCTTCAGTTGCAAACACCACTCCATACATATATATGGGAAGGTTCTAGTTCCAACACGGTTTTACAGTGAAAACTGCAGGAACTTCAAACCGGCACTAGGAAACAGACTGAGAAACCAGAGTAAAATTTTCTCCTGCAACACGTTCCCTTTGTGCTAGATGAACGAACGTCTCTCCGCATGCTCAGTTCTGAGAGATAAGTGTGTGTGAAAGCCGTCCTTCACCTAGCTTGTTGGGAACACAAAGTTTGTCTTCAGTTGCAAATTCCACTCCATACATATATATGGGGAGGTACTAGCTCCAACTCGGTTTTACAGTGAAAACTGCAGGAAATTCAAAACGGCACTAGGAAACAGACTGAGAAACCAGAGAAAAAGTTTCTCCTGCAACCCGTTCCCTTTGTGCTAGATGAACGAACGTCTCTCCGCATGCTCAGTTCTGAGAGATAAGTGTGTGTGAAAGCCGTCCTTCACCTAGCTTGTTGGGAACACAAAGTTTCTCTTCAGTTGCAAACACCACTCCATACATATATATGGGGAGGTTCTAGCTCCAACACGGTTTTACAGTGAAAACTGCAGGTATTTCAAACCGGCACTAGGAAACAGACTGAGAAACCAGAGTAAAAGTTTCTCCTGCAACACGTTCCCTTTGTGCTAGATGAACGAACGTCTCTCCGCATGCTCAGTTCTGAGAGATAAGTGTGTGTGAAAGCCGTCCTTCACCTAGCTTGTTGGGAACACAAAGTTTGTCTTCAGTTGCAAATTCCACTCCATACATATATATGGGGAGGTACTAGCTCCAACTCGGTTTTACAGTGAAAACTGCAGGAAATTCAAAACGGCACTAGGAAACAGACTGAGAAACCAGAGAAAAAGTTTCTCCTGTAACCCGTTCCCTTTGTGCTAGATGAACGAACGTCTCTCCGCATGCTCAGTTCTGAGAGATAAGTGTGTGTGAAAGCCGTCCTTCACCCACCTTGATGGGAACAAAAAGTTTGTCTTCAGTTGCAAATTCCACTCCATACATATATATGGGGAGGTACTAGCTCCAACTCGGTTTTACTGTGAAAACTGCAGGTACTTCAAACCGGCACTAGGAAACAGACTGAGAAACCACAGTAAAAGTTTCTCCTGCAACCCGTTCCCTTTGTGCTTGATAAACGAACGTCTCTCCACATGCTCAGTTCTGACAGATAAGTGTGTGTGAAAGCCGTCCTTCACCTAGCTTGTTGGGAACCCAAAGTTTGTCTTCAGTTGCAAATTCCACTCCATACATATATATGGGGAGGTACTAGCTCCAACTCGGTTTTACAGTGAAAACTGCAGGAAATTCAAAACGGCACTAGGAAACAGACTGAGAAACCAGAGAAAAAGTTTCTCTTGCAACCCGTTCCCTTTGTGCTAGATGAACGAACGTCTCTCCGCATGCTCAGTTCTGAGAGATAAGTGTGTGTGAAAGCCGTCCTTCACCTAGCTTGTTGGGAACACAAAGTTTCTCTTCAGTTGCAAACACCACTCCATACATATATATGGGGAGGTTCTAGCTCCAACACGGTTTTACAGTGAAAACTGCAGGAACTTCAAACCGGCACTAGGAAACAGACTGATAAACCAGAGAAAAATTTTCTCCTGCAACCCGTTCCCTTTGTGTTAGATGAACGAACGTCTCTCAACATGCTCAGTTCTGAGAGATAAGTGTGTGTGAAAGCCGTCCTTCACCTAGCTTGTTGGGAACACAAAGTTTGTCTTCAGTTGCAAATTCCACTCCATACATATATATGGGGAGGTACTAGCTCCAACTCTGTTTTACAGTGAAAACTGCAGGAAATTCAAAATGGCACTAGGAAACAGACTGAGAAACCAGAGAAAAAGTTTCTCCTGCTACCCGTTCCCTTTGTGCTAGATGAACGAACGTCTCTCCACATGCTCAGTTCTGAGAGATAAGTGTGTGTGAAAGCCGTCCTTCACCTAGCTTGTTGGGAACACAAAGTTTCTCTTCAGTTGCAAACACCACTCCATACATATATATGGGGAGGTTCTAGCTCCAACACGGTTTTACAGTGAAAACTGCAGGAACTTCAAACCGGCACTAGGAAAAAGACTGAGAAACCAGAGAAAAAGTTTCTCCTGCAACTCGTTCCCTTTGTGCTAGATGAACGAACGTCTCTCCACATGCTCAGTTCTGAGAGATAAGTGTGTGTGAAAGCCGTCCTTCATCTAGCTTGTTGGGAACACAAAGTTTCTTTTCAGTTGCAAACTCCACTCCATACATATATATGGGAAGGTACTAGCTCCAACTCGGTTTTACAGTGAAAACTGCAGGAACTTCAAACCGGCACTAGGAAACAGACTGAGAAACCAGAGTAAAAGTTTCTCCTGTCACCCGTTCCCTTTGTGCTAGATGAACGAACGTCTCTCCACATGCTCAGTTCTGAGAGATAAGTGTGTGTGAAAGCCGTCCTTCACCTAGCTTGTTGGGAACACAAAGTTTCTCTTCAGTTGCAAACTCCACTCCATACATTTATATGGGGAGGTACTAGCTCCAACTCGGTTTTACAGTGAAAACTGCAGGAACTTCAAACCGGCACTAGGAAAAAGACTGAGAAACCAGAGTAAAAGTTTCTCCTGCAACCTGTTCCCTTTGTGCTAGATGAACGAACGTCTCTCCGCATGCTCAGTTCTGAGAGATAAGTGTGTGTGAAAGCCGTCCTTCACCTAGGTTGTTGGGAACACAAAGTTTCTCTTCAGTTGCAAACTCCACTCCATACATTTATATGTGGAGGTACTATCTCCAACTCGGTTTTACAGTGAAAACTGCAGGAAATTCAAACCGGCACTAGGAAACAGACTGAGAAACCAGAGTAAAAGTTTCTCCTGCAACCCGTTCCCTTTGTGCTAGATGAACGAACGTCTCTCCACATACTAAGTTCAGAGATATAAGTGTGTGTGAAAGCCGTCTTTCACCTAGCTTGTTGGGTACACAATGTTTCTCTTCAGTTGCAAACTCCACTCCATACATATATATGGGGAGGTACTATCACCAACTCGGTTTTACAGTGAAAACTGCAGGTATTTCAAACCGGCACTAGGAAACAGACTGAGAAACCAGAGTAAAAGTTTCTCCTGCAACACGTTCCCTTTGTGCTAGATGAACGAACGTCTCTCCGCATGCTCAGTTCTGAGAGATAAGTGTGTGTGAAAGCCGTCCTTCACCCAGCTTGTTGGGAACACAAAGTTTCTCTTCAGTTGCAAACACCACTCCATACATATATATGGGGAGGTACTAGCTCCAACTCGGTTTTACAGTGAAAACTGCAGGAACTTCAAACCGGCACTAGGAAACAGACTGAGAAACCAGGGAAAAAGTTTCCCCTGCAACCCGTTCCCTTTGTGCTAGATGAACGAACGTCTCTCCACATGCTCAGTTCTGAGAGATATGTGTGTGTGAAAGCCGTACTTCAACTAGCTTGTTGGGAACACAAAGTTTCTCTTCAGTTGCAACCTCCACTCCATACATATATATGCGGAGGTACAAGCTCGAACTCGTTTTTACAGTGAAAACTGCAGGAAATTCAAACCGGCACTAGGAAACAGACTGAGAAACCAGAGTAAAAGTTTCCCCTGTCACCCGTTCCCTTTGTGCTAGATGAACGAACGTCTCTCCACATGCTCGGTTCTGAGAGATAAGTGTGTGTGAAAGCCGTCCTTCACCTAGCTTGTTGGGAACACAAAGTTTCTCTTCAGTTGCAAACTCCACTCCATACATTTATATGGGGAGGTACTAGCTCCAACTCGGTTTTACTGTGAAAACTGCAGGTACTTCAAACCGGCACTAGGAAACAGACTGAGAAACCAGAGTAAAAGTTTCTCCTGCAACCCGTTCCCTTTGTGCTTGATAAACGAACGTCTCTCCACATGCTCAGTTCTGAGAGATAAGTGTGTGTGAAAGGCGTTCTTCACCAGCTTGTTGGGAACACAAAGTTTGTCTTCAGTTGCAAACTCCACTCGATACATATATATGGGGAGGTACTAGCTCCAACTCGGTTTTACAGTGTAAACTGCAGGAACTTCAAAACGGCACTAGGAAACAGACTGAGAAACCAGAGAATAAGTTTCTCCTGCAACCCGTTCCCTTTGTGCTAGATGAACGAACGTCTCTCCACATGCTCAGTTCTGAGAGATAAGTGTGTGTGAAAGCCGTCCTTCACCTAGCTTGTTGGGAACACAAAGTTTCTCTTCAGTTGCAAACACCACTCCATACATATATATGAGGAGGTTCTAGCTCCAACTCGGTTTTACAGTGAAAACTGCAGGAACTTCAAACCGGCACTAGGAAACAGACTGAGAAACTAGAGTAAAATTTTCTCCTGTCCCCGTTCCCATTGTGCCAGATGAACGAAAGTCTCTCCACATGCTCAGTTCTGAGAGATAAGTGTGTGTGAAAGCCGTCCTTCACCTAGCTTGTTGGGAACACAAAGTTTCTCTTCAGTTGCAAACCCCACTCCAAAAATTTATATGGGGAGGTACTAGCTCCAACTCGGTTTTACAGTGAAAACAGCAGGAAATTCAAACCGGCACTAGGAAACAGACTGAGAAACCAGAGTAAAAGTTCCTCCTGCAACCCGTTCCCTTTGTGCTAGATGAACGAACGTCTCTCCACATGCTCAGTTCTGAGAGATAAGTGTGTGTGAAAGCCGTCCTTCATCTAGCTTGTTGGGAACACAAAGTTTCTTTTCAGTTGCAAACTCCACTCCATACATATATATGGGAAGGTACTAGCTCCAACTCGGTTTTACAGTGAAAACTGCAGGAACTTCAAACCGGCACTAGGAAACAGACTGAGAAACCAGAGTAAAAGTTTCTCCTGTCACCCGTTCCCTTTGTGCTAGATGAACGAACGTCTCTCCACATGCTCAGTTCTGAGAGATAAGTGTGTGTGAAAGCCGTCCTTCACCTAGCTTGTTGGGAACACAAAGTTTCTCTTCAGTTGCAAACTCCACTCCATACATTTATATGGGGAGGTACTAGCTCCAACTCGGTTTTACAGTGAAAACTGCAGGAACTTCAAACCGGCACTAGGAAAAAGACTGAGAAACCAGAGTAAAAGTTTCTCCTGCAACCTGTTCCCTTTGTGCTAGATGAACGAACGTCTCTCCGCATGCTCAGTTCTGAGAGATAAGTGTGTGTGAAAGCCGTCCTTCACCTAGGTTGTTGGGAACACAAAGTTTCTCTTCAGTTGCAAACTCCACTCCATACATTTATATGTGGAGGTACTATCTCCAACTCGGTTTTACAGTGAAAACTGCAGGAAATTCAAACCGGCACTAGGAAACAGACTGAGAAACCAGAGTAAAAGTTTCTCCTGCAACCCGTTCCCTTTGTGCTAGATGAACGAACGTCTCTCCACATACTAAGTTCAGAGATATAAGTGTGTGTGAAAGCCGTCTTTCACCTAGCTTGTTGGGTACACAATGTTTCTCTTCAGTTGCAAACTCCACTCCATACATATATATGGGGAGGTACTATCACCAACTCGGTTTTACAGTGAAAACTGCAGGTATTTCAAACCGGCACTAGGAAACAGACTGAGAAACCAGAGTAAAAGTTTCTCCTGCAACACGTTCCCTTTGTGCTAGATGAACGAACGTCTCTCCGCATGCTCAGTTCTGAGAGATAAGTGTGTGTGAAAGCCGTCCTTCACCCAGCTTGTTGGGAACACAAAGTTTCTCTTCAGTTGCAAACACCACTCCATACATATATATGGGGAGGTACTAGCTCCAACTCGGTTTTACAGTGAAAACTGCAGGAACTTCAAACCGGCACTAGGAAACAGACTGAGAAACCAGGGAAAAAGTTTCTCCTGCAACCCGTTCCTTTGTGCTAGATGAACGAACGTCTCTCCACATGCTCAGTTCTGAGAGATATGTGTGTGTGAAAGCCGTACTTCAACTAGCTTGTTGGGAACACAAAGTTTCTCTTCAGTTGCAACCTCCACTCCATACATATATATGCGGAGGTACAAGCTCGAACTCGTTTTTACAGTGAAAACTGCAGGAAATTCAAACCGGCACTAGGAAACAGACTGAGAAACCAGAGTAAAAGTTTCCCCTGTCACCCGTTCCCTTTGTGCTAGATGAACGAACGTCTCTCCACATGCTCGGTTCTGAGAGATAAGTGTGTGTGAAAGCCGTCCTTCACCTAGCTTGTTGGGAACACAAAGTTTCTCTTCAGTTGCAAACTCCACTCCATACATTTATATGGGGAGGTACTAGCTCCAACTCGGTTTTACTGTGAAAACTGCAGGTACTTCAAACCGGCACTAGGAAACAGACTGAGAAACCAGAGTAAAAGTTTCTCCTGCAACCCGTTCCCTTTGTGCTTGATAAACGAACGTCTCTCCACATGCTCAGTTCTGAGAGATAAGTGTGTGTGAAAGGCGTTCTTCACCAGCTTGTTGGGAACACAAAGTTTGTCTTCAGTTGCAAACTCCACTCGATACATATATATGGGGAGGTACTAGCTCCAACTCGGTTTTACAGTGTAAACTGCAGGAACTTCAAAACGGCACTAGGAAACAGACTGAGAAACCAGAGAATAAGTTTTTCCTGCAACCCGTTCCCTTTGTGCTAGATGAACGAACGTCTCTCCACATGCTCAGTTCTGAGAGATAAGTGTGTGTGAAAGCCGTCCTTCACCTAGCTTGTTGGGAACACAAAGTTTCTCTTCAGTTGCAAACACCACTCCATACATATATATGGGGAGGTTCTAGCTCCAACTCGGTTTTACAGTGAAAACTGCAGGAACTTCAAACCGGCACTAGGAAACAGACTGAGAAACTAGAGTAAAAGTTTCTCCTGTCCCCGTTCCCATTGTGCCAGATGAACGAAAGTCTCTCCACATGCTCAGTTCTGAGAGATAAGTGTGTGTGAAAGCCGTCCTTCACCTAGCTTGTTGGGAACACAAAGTTTCTCTTCAGTTGCAAACCCCACTCCAAACATTTATATGGGGAGGTACTAGCTCCAACTCGGTTTTACAGTGAAAACAGCAGGAAATTCTAACCGGCACTAGGAAACAGACTGAGAAACCAGAGTAAAAGTTTCTCCTGCAACCCGTTCCCTTTGTGCTAGATGAACGACCGTCTCTCCACATACTAATTTCAGAGATATAAGTGTGTGTGAAAGCCGTCCTTCACCTAGCTTTTTGGGTACACAAAGTTTCTCTTCAGTTGCAAACTCCACTCCATACATATATATGGGGAGGTACTAATTCCAACTCGGTTTTACAGTGAAAACTGCAGGTATATCAAACCGGCACTAGGAAACAGACTGAGAAACCAGAGTAAAAGTTTCTCCTGCAACACGTTCCCTTTGTGCTAGATGAACGAACGTCTCTCCGCATGCTCAGTTCTGAGAGATAAGTGTGTGTGAAAGCCGTCCTTCACCTAACTTGTTGGGAACACAAAGTTTCTCTTCAGTTGCAAACACCACTCCATACATATATATTGGGAAGTACTAGCTCCAACTCGGTTTTACAGTGAATACTGCAGGAACTTCAAACCGGCACTAGGAAACAGACTGAGAAACCAGAGTAAATGTTTCTCCTGCAACCGGTTCCCTTTGTGCTAGATGAACGAACGTCTCTCCACATGCTCAGTTCTGAGAGATAAGTGTGTGTGAAAGCCGTCCTTCAGCTAGCTTGTTGGGAACACAAAGTTTCTCTTCATTTGCAAACTCCACTCCATAAATATATATGGGGAGGTACTAGCTCCAACTCGGTTTTACAGTGAAAACTGCAGGAACTTCAAACCGGCACTAGGAAACAGACTGAGAAACCAGAGTAAAAGTTTCTCCTGCAACCCGTTCCCTTTGTGCTTGATAAACGAACGTCTCTCCACATGCTCAGTTCTGAGAGATAAGTGTGTGTGAAAGGCGTTCTTCACCTAGCTTGTTGGGAACACAAAGTTTGTCTTCAGTTGCAAACTCCACTCGATACATATATATGGGGAGGTACTAGCTCCAACTCGGTTTTACAGTGAAAACTGCAGGAACTTCAAAACGGCACTAGGAAACAGACTGAGAAACCAGAGAAAAAGTTTCTCCTGCAACCCGTTCCCTTTGTGCTAGATGAACGAACGTCTCTCCACATGCTCAGTTCTGAGAGATAAGTGTGTGTGAAAGCCGTCCTTCAAATAGCTTGTTGGGAACACAAAGTTTCTTTTAAGTTGCAAACTCCTCTCCATACATATATATGGGGAGGTACTAGCTCCAACACGGTTTTACAGTGAAAACTGCAGGAACTTCAAACCGGCACTAGGAAACAGACTGAGAAACCAGAGTAAAAGTTTCTCCTGGCACCCGTTCCCATTGTGCCAGATGAACGAAAGTCTCTCCACATGCTCAGTTCTGAGAGATAAGTGTGTGTGAAAGCCGTCCTTCACCTAGCTTGTTGGGAACACAAAGTTTCTCTTCAGTTGCAAACTCCACTCCAAACATTTATATGGGGAGGTACTAGCTCCAACTCGGTTTTACAGTGAAAACTTCAGGAAATTCAAACCGGCACTAGGAAACAGACTGAGAAACCAGAGTAAAAGTTTCTCCTGCAACCCGTTCCCTTTGTGCTAGATGAACGACCGTCTCTCCACATACTAATTTCAGAGATATAAGTGTGTGTGAAAGCCGTCCTTCACCTAGCTTGTTGGGTACACAAAGTTTCTCTTCAGTTGCAAACTTCACTCCATACATATATATGGGTAGGTACTATTTCCAACTCGGTTTTACAGTGAAAACTGCAGGTATATCAAACCGGCACTAGGAAACAGACTGAGAAACCAGAGTAAAAGTCTCTCCTGCAACACGTTCCCTTTGTGCTAGATGAACGAACGTCTCTCCGCATGCTCAGTTCTGAGAGATAAGTGTGTGTGAAAGCCGTCCTTCACCTAGCTTGTTGGGAACACAAAGTTTCTCTTCAGTTGCAAACACCACTCCATACATATATATGGGGAGGTACAAGCTCCAACTCGGTTTTACAGTGAAAACTGCAGGAACTTCAAACCGGCACTAGGAAACAGACTGAGAAACCAGAGTAAAAGTTTCTCCTGCAACCGGTTCCACTTGTGCTAGATGAACGAACGTCTCTCCACATGCTCAGTTCTGAGAGATAAGTGTGTGTGAAAGCCGTCCTTCACCTAGCTTGTTGGGAACACAAAGTTTCTCTTCATTTGCAAACTCCACTCCATAAATATATATGGGGAGGTACTAGCTCCAACTCGGTTTTACAGTGAAAACTGCAGGAACTTCAAACCGGCACTAGGAAACAGACTGAGAAACCAGAGTAAAGTTTCTCCTGCAACCCGTTCCCTTTGTGCTAGATGAAAGAATGTCTCTCCACATGCTCAGTTCTCAGATATATATGTGTGTGTTAAAGCCGTTCTTCACCTAGCTTGTTGGGAACACAAAGTTTGTCTTCAGTTGCAAATTCCACTCCATACATATATATGGGGAGGTACTAGCTCCAACTCGGTTTTACAGTGAAAACTGCAGGAAATTCAAAACGGCACTAGGAAACAGACTGAGAAACCAGAGAAAAAGTTTCTCCTGCAACCCGTTCCCTTTGTGCTAGATGAACGAACGTCTCTCCGCATGCTCAGTTCTGAGAGATAAGTGTGTGTGAAAGCCGTCCTTCAACTAGCTTGTTGGGAACACAAAGTTTGTCTTCAGTTGCAAATTCCACTCCATACATATATATGGGGAGGTACTAGCTCCAACTCGGTTTTACTGTGAAAACTGCAGGTACTTCAAACCGGCACTAGGAAACAGACTGAGAAACCAGAGTAAAAGTTTCTCCTGCAACCGGTTCCACTTGAGCTTGATGAACGAACGTCTCTCCACATGCTCAGTTCTGAGAGATAAGTGTGTGTGAAAGCCGTCCTTCACCTAGCTTGTTGGGAACACAAAGTTTCTCTTCATTTGCAAACTCCACTCCATAAATATATATGGGGAGGTACTAGCTCCAACTCGGTTTTACAGTGAAAACTGCAGGAACTTCAAACCGGCACTAGGAAACAGACTGAGAAACCAGAGTAAAGTTTCTCCTGCAACCCGTTCCCTTTGTGCTAGATGAAAGAATGTCTCTCCACATGCTCAGTTCTCAGATATATATGTGTGTGTTAAAGCCGTTCTTCACCTAGCTTGTTGGGAACACAAAGTTTGTCTTCAGTTGCAAATTCCACTCCATACATATATATGGGGAGGTACTAGCTCCAACTCGGTTTTACAGTGAAAACTGCAGGAAATTCAAAACGGCACTAGGAAACAGACTGAGAAACCAGAGAAAAAGTTTCTCCTGCAACCCGTTCCCTTTGTGCTAGATGAACGAACGTCTCTCCGCATGCTCAGTTCTGAGAGATAAGTGTGTGTGAAAGCCGTCCTTCAACTAGCTTGTTGGGAACACAAAGTTTGTCTTCAGTTGCAAATTCCACTCCATACATATATATGGGGAGGTACTAGCTCCAACTCGGTTTTACTGTGAAAACTGCAGGTACTTCAAACCGGCACTAGGAAACAGACTGAGAAACCAGAGTAAAAGTTTCTCCTGCAACCGGTTCCACTTGAGCTTGATGAACGAACGTCTCTCCACATGCTCAGTTCTGAGAGATAAGTGTGTGTGAAAGCCGTCCTTCACCTAGCTTGTTGGGAACACAAAGTTTCTCTTCATTTGCAAACTCCACTCCATAAATATATATGGGGAGGTACTAGCTCCAACTCGGTTTTACAGTGAAAACTGCAGGAACTTCAAACCGGCACTAGGAAACAGACTGAGAAACCAGAGTAAAGTTTCTCCTGCAACCCGTTCCCTTTGTGCTAGATGAAAGAATGTCTCTCCACATGCTCAGTTCTCAGATATATATGTGTGTGTTAAAGCCGTTCTTCACCTAGCTTGTTGGGAACACAAAGTTTGTCTTCAGTTGCAAATTCCACTCCATACATATATATGGGGAGGTACTAGCTCCAACTCGGTTTTACAGTGAAAACTGCAGGAAATTCAAAACGGCACTAGGAAACAGACTGAGAAACCAGAGAAAAAGTTTCCCCTGCAACCCGTTCCCTTTGTGCTAG
The DNA here is from genome assembly GCF_048773025.1 of Camelus bactrianus. Classification (NCBI taxonomy): domain Eukaryota; kingdom Metazoa; phylum Chordata; class Mammalia; order Artiodactyla; family Camelidae; genus Camelus; species Camelus bactrianus. The sequence goes on from NC_133566.1 coordinate 6,303,582, forward strand.
ATGAACGAACGTCTCTCCACATGCTCAGTTCTGAGAGATAAGTGTGTGTGAAAGCCGTCCTTCATCTAGCTTGTTGGGAACACAAAGTTTCTTTTCAGTTGCAAACTCCACTCCATACATATATATGGGGAGGTACTAGCTCCAACTCGGTTTTACAGTGAAAACTGCAGGAACTTCAAACCGGCACTAGGAAACAGACTGAGAAACCAGAGTAAAAGTTTCTCCTGCAACCTGTTCCCTTTTTGCTAGATGAACGAACGTCTCTCCGCATGCTCAGTTCTGAGAGATAAGTGTGTGTGAAAGCCGTCCTTCACCTAGCTTGTTGGGAACACAAAGTTTCTCTTCATTTGCAAACTCCACTCCATAAATATATATGGGGAGGTACTAGCTCCAACTCGGTTTTACAGTGAAAACTGCAGGAACTTCAAACCGGCACTAGGAAACAGACTGAGAAACCAGAGTAAAAGTTTCTCCTGCAACCCGTTCCCTTTGTGCTTGATAAACGAACGTCTCTCCACATGCTCAGTTCTGAGAGATAAGTGTGTGTGAAAGGCGTTCTTCATCTAGCTTGTTGGGAACACAAAGTTTGTCTTCAGTTGCAAACTCCAGTCGATACATATATATGGGGAGGTACTAGCTCCAACTCGGTTTTACAGTGAAAACTGCAGGAACTTCAAAACGGCACTAGGAAACAGACTGAGAAACCAGAGAAAAAGTTTCTACTGCAACCCGTTCCCTTTGTGCTAGATGAACGAACGTCTCTCCACATGCTCAGTTCTGAGAGATAAGTGTGTGTGAAAGCCGTCCTTCACCTAGCTTGTTGGGAACACAAAGTTTCTCTTCAGTTGCAAATACCACTCCATACATATATATGGGGATGTTCTAGCTCCAACTCGGTTTTACAGTGAAAACTGCAGGAACTTCAAACCGGCACTAGGAAACAGACTGAGAAACCAGAGAAAAAGTTTCTCCTGCAACCCGTTCCCTTTGTGCTAGATGAACGAACGTCTCTCCACATGCTCAGTTCTGAGAGATATGTGTGTGTGAAAGCCGTCCTTCAAATAGCTAGTTGGGAACACAAAGTTTCTTTTAAGTTGCAAACTCCACTCCATACATATATATGGGGAGGTACTAGCTCCAACACGGTTTTACAGTGAAAACTGCAGGAACTTCAAACCGGCACTAGGAAACAGACTGAGAAACCAGAGTAAAAGTTTCTCCTGTCACCCGTTCCCATTGTGCCAGATGAACGAAAGTCTCTCCACATGCTCAGTTCTGAGAGATAAGTGTGTGTGAAAGCCGTCCTTCACCTAGCTTGTTGGGAACACAAAGTTTCTCTTCAGTTGCAAACTCCACTCCAAACATTTATATGGGGAGGTACTAGCTCCAACTCGGTTTTACAGTGAAAACTTCAGGAAATTCAAACCGGCACTAGGAAACAGACTGAGAAACCAGAGAAAAAGTTTCTCCTGCAACCCGTTCCCTTTGTGCTAGATGAACGAACGTCTCTCCGCATGCTCAGTTCTGAGAGATAAGTGTGTGTGAAAGCCGTCCTTCACCTAGCTTGTTGGGAACACAAAGTTTCTCTTCAGTTGCAAACACCACTCCATACATATATATGGGGAGGTTCTAGCTCCAACACGGTTTTACAGTGAAAACTGCAGGAACTTCAAACCGGCACTAGGGAACAGACTGAGAAACCAGAGAAAAAGTTTCTCCTGCAACCCGTTCCCTTTGTGCTAGATGAACGAACGTCTCTCCACATGCTAAGTTCTGAGAGATAAGTGTGTGTGAAAGCCGTCTTTCATCTAGCTTGTTGGGAACACAAAGTTTCTTTTCAGTTGCAAACTCCACTCCATACATATATATGGGGAGGTACTAGCTCCAACTCGGTTTTACAGTGAAAACTGCAGGAACTTCAAACCGGCACTAGGAAACAGACTGAGAAACCAGAGAAAAAGTTTCTCCTGTCACCCGTTCCCATTGTGCCAGATGAACGAAAGTCTCTCCACATGCTCAGTTCTGAGAGATAAGTGTGTGTCAAAGCCGTCCTTCACCTAGCTTGTTGGGAACACAAAGTTTCTCTTCAGTTGCAAACTCCACTCCAAACATTTATATGGGGAGGTACTAGCTCCAACTCGGTTTTACAGTGAAAACTTCAGGAAATTCAAACCGGCACTAGGAAACAGACTGAGAAACCAGAGTAAAAGTTTCTCCTGCAACCCGTTCCATTTGTGCTAGATGAACGACCGTCTCTCCACATACTAAGTTCACAGATATAAGTGTGTGTGAAAGCCATCCTTCACCTAGCTTGTTGGGTACACAAAGTTTCTCTTCAGTTGCAAACTCCACTCCATACATATATATGGGGAGGTACTATTTCCAACTCGGTTTTACAGTGAAAACTGCAGGTATATCAAACCGGCACTACGAAACAGATTGAGAAACCAGAGTAAAAGTTTCTCCTGCAACACGTTCCCTTTGTGCTAGATGAACGAACGTCTCTCCACATGCTCAGTTCTGAGAGATAAGTGTGTGTGAAAGCCGTCCTTCACCTAGCTTGTTGGGAACACAAAGTTTCTCTTCAGTTGCAAACACCACTCCATACATATATATGGGGAGGTACTAGCTCCAACTCGGTTTTACAGTGAAAACTGCAGGAACTTCAAACCGGCACTAGGAAACAGACTGAGAAACCAGAGTAAAAGTTTCTCCTGCAACCGGTTCCCTTTGTGCTAGATGAACGAACGTCTCTCCACATGCTCAGTTCTGAGAGATAAGTGTGTGTGAAAGCCGTCCTTCACCTAGCTTGTTGGGAACACAAAGTTTCTCTTCATTTGCAAACTCCACTCCATAAATATATATGGGGAGGTACTAGCTCCAACTCGGTTTTACAGTGAAAACTGCAGGAACTTCAAACCGGCACTAGGAAACAGACTGAGAAACCAGAGTAAAGTTTCTCCTGCAACCCGTTCCCTTTGTGCTAGATGAAAGAATGTCTCTCCACATGCTCAGTTCTCAGATATATATGTGTGTGTTAAAGCCGTTCTTCACCTAGCTTGTTGGGAACACAAAGTTTGTCTTCAGTTGCAAATTCCACTCCATACATATATATGGGGAGGTACTAGCTCCAACTCGGTTTTACAGTGAAAACTGCAGGAAATTCAAAACGGCACTAGGAAACAGACTGAGAAACCAGAGAAAAAGTTTCTCCTGCAACCCGTTCCCTTTATGCTAGATGAACGAACGTCTCTCCGCATGCTCAGTTCTGAGAGATAAGTGTGTGTGAAAGCCGTCCTTCACCTAGCTTGTTGGGAACACAAAGTTTGTCTTCAGTTGCAAATTCCACTCCATACATATATATGGGGAGGTACTAGCTCCCACTCGGTTTTACTGTGAAAACTGCAGGTACTTCAAACCGGCACTAGGAAACAGACTGAGAAACCACAGTAAAAGTTTCTCCTGCAACCCGTTCCCTTTGTGCTTGATAAACGAACGTCTCTCCACATGCTCAGTTCTGAGAGATAAGTGTGTGTGAAAGCCGTCCTTCACCTAGCTTGTTGGGAACACAAAGTTTGTCTTCAGTTGCAAATTCCACCCCATACATATATATGGGGTGGTACTAGCTCCAACTCGGTTTTACAGTGAAAACTGCAGGAAATTCAAAACGGCACTAGGAAACAGACTGAGAAACCAGAGAAAAAGTTTCTCCTGCAACCCGTTCCCTTTGTGCTAGATGAACGAACGTCTCTCCGCATGCTCAGTTCTGAGAGATAAGTGTGTGTGAAAGCCGTCCTTCACCTAGCTTGTTGGGAACACAAAGTTTCTCTTCAGTTGCAAACACCACTCCATACATATATATGGGGAGGTTCTAGCCCCAACACGGTTTTACAGTGAAAACTGCAGGAACTTCAAACCGGCACTAGGAAACAGACTGAGAAACCAGAGAAAAAGTTTCTCCTGCAACCCGTTCCCTTTGTGCTAGATGAACGAACGTCTCTCCACATGCTCAGTTCTGAGAGATAAGTGTGTGTGAAAGCCGTCCTTCATCTAGCTAGTTGGGAACACAAAGTTTCTTTTCAGTTGCAAACTCCACTCCATACATATATATGGGGAGGTACTAGCTCCAACTCGGTTTTACAGTGAAAACTGCAGGAACTTCAAACCGGCACTAGGAAACAGACTGAGAAACCAGAGAAAAAGTTTCTCCTGCAACCTGTTCCCTTTGTGCTAGATGAACGAACGTCTCTCCACATGCTCAGTTCTGAGAGATATGTGTGTGTGAAAGCCGTCCTTGAAATAGCTTGTTGGGAACACAAAGTTTCTTTTAAGTTGCAAACTCCACTCCATACATATATATGGGGAGGTACTAGCTCCAACACGGTTTTACAGTGAAAACTGCAGGAACTTCAAACCGGCACTAGGAAACAGACTGAGAAACCAGAGTAAAAGTTTCTCCTGTCACCCGTTCCCATTGTGCCAGATGAACGAAAGTCTCTCCACATGCTCAGTTCTGAGAGATAAGTGTGTGTCAAAGCCGTCCTTCACCTAGCTTGTTGGGAACACAAAGTTTCTCTTCAGTTGCAAACTCCACTCCAAACATTTATATGGGGAGGTACTATTTCCAACTCGGTTTTACAGTGAAAACTGCAGGTATATCAAACCGGCACTAGGAAACAGACTGAGAAACCAGAGTAAAGTTTCTCCTGCAACACGTTCCCTTTGTGCTAGATGAACGAACGTCTCTCCGCATGCTCAGTTCTGAGAGATAAGTGTGTGTGAAAGCCGTCCTTCACCTAGCTTGTTGGGAACACAAAGTTTCTCTTCAGTTGCAAACACCACTCCATACATATATATGGGGAGGTACTAGCTCCAACTCGGTTTTACAGTGAAAACTGCAGGAACTTCAAACCGGCACTAGGAAACAGACTGAGAAACCAGAGTAAAAGTTTCTCCTGCAACCGGTTCCCTTTGTGCTAGATGAACGAACGTCTCTCCACATGCTCAGTTCTGAGAGATAAGTGTGTGTGAAAGCCGTCCTTCACCTAGCTTGTTGGGAACACAAAGTTTCTCTTCATTTGCAAACTCCACTCCATAAATATATATGGGGTGGTACTAGCTCCAACTCGGTTTTACAGTGAAAACTGCAGGAACTTCAAACCGGCACTAGGAAACAGACTGAGAAACCAGAGTAAAGTTTCTCCTGCAAACCGTTCCCTTTGTGCTAGATGAAAGAATGTCTCTCCACATGCTCAGTTCTCAGATATATATGTGTGTGTTAAAGCCGTTCTTCACCTAGCTTGTTGGGAACACAAAGTTTGTCTTCAGTTGCAAATTCCACTCCATACAAATATATGGGGAGGTACTAGCTCCAACTCGGTTTTACAGTGAAAACTGCAGGAAATTCAAAACGGCACTAGGAAACAGACTGAGAAACCAGAGAAAAAGTTTCTCCTGCAACCCGTTCCCTTTATGCTAGATGAACGAACGTCTCTCCGCATGCTCAGTTCTGAGAGATAAGTGTGTGTGAAAGCCGTCCTTCACCTAGCTTGTTGGGAACACAAAGTTTGTCTTCAGTTGCAAATTCCACTCCATACATATATATGGGGAGGTACTAGCTCCCACTCGGTTTTATTGTGAAAACTGCAGGTACTTCAAACCGGCACTAGGAAACAGACTGAGAAACCACAGTAAAAGTTTCTCCTGCAACCCGTTCCCTTTGTGCTTGATAAACGAACGTCTCTCCACATGCTCAGTTCTGAGAGATAAGTGTGTGTGAAAGCCGTCCTTCACCTAGCTTGTTGGGAACACAAAGTTTGTCTTCAGTTGCAAATTCCACTCCATACATATATATGGGGTGGTACTAGCTCCAACTCGGTTTTACAGTGAAAACTGCAGGAAATTCAAAACGGCACTAGGAAACAGACTGAGAAACCAGAGAAAAAGTTTCTCCTGCAACCCGTTCCCTTTGTGCTAGGTGAACGAACGTCTCTCCGCATGCTCAGTTCTGAGAGATAAGTGTGTGTGAAAGCCGTCCTTCACCTAGCTTGTTGGGAACACAAAGTTTCTCTTCAGTTGCAAACACCACTCCATACATATATATGGGGAGGTTCTAGCTCCAACACGGTTTTACAGTGAAAACTGCAGGAACTTCAAACCGGCACTAGGAAACAGACTGAGAAACCAGAGAAAAAGATTCTCCTGCAACCCGTTCCCTTTGTGCTAGATGAACGAACGTCTCTCCACATGCTCAGTTCTGAGAGATAAGTGTGTGTGAAAGCCGTCCTTCATCTAGCTAGTTGGGAACACAAAGTTTCTTTTCAGTTGCAAACTCCACTCCATACATATATATGGGGAGGTACTAGCTCCAACTCGGTTTTACAGTGAAAACTGCAGGAACTTCAAACCGGCACTAGGAAACAGACTGAGAAACCAGAGAAAAAGTTTCTCCTGCAACCCGTTCCCTTTGTGCTAGATGAACGAACGTCTCTCCACATGCTCAGTTCTGAGAGATATGTGTGTGTGAAAGCCGTCCTTGAAATAGCTTGTTGGGAACACAAAGTTTCTTTTAAGTTGCAAACTCCACTCCATACATATATATGGGGAGGTACTAGCTCCAACACGGTTTTACAGTGAAAACTGCAGGAACTTCAAACCGGCACTAGGAAACAGACTGAGAAACCAGAGTAAAAGTTTCTCCTGGCACCCGTTCCCATTGTGCCAGATGAACGAAAGTCTCTCCACATGCTCAGTTCTGAGAGATAAGTGTGTGTCAAAGCCGTCCTTCACCTAGCTTGTTGGGAACACAAAGTTTCTCTTCAGTTGCAAACTCCACTCCAAACATTTATATGGGGAGGTACTAGCTCCAACTCGGTTTTACAGTGAAAACTTCAGGAAATTCAAACCGGCACTAGGAAACAGACTGAGAAACCAGAGTAAAAGTTTCTCCTGCAACCCGTTCCCTTTGTGCTCGATGAACGACCGTCACTCCACATACTAAGTTCAGAGATATAAGTGTGTGTGAAAGCCGTCCTTCACCTAGCTTGTTGGGTACACAAAGTTTCTCTTCAGTTGCAAACTCCACTCCATACATATATATGGGGAGGTACTAGCTCCAACTCGGTTTTACAGTGAAAACTGCAGGAACTTCAAACCGGCACTAGGAAACAGACTGAGAAACCAGAGTAAAAGTTTCTCCTGCAACCGGTTCCCTTTGTGCTAGATGAACGAACGTCTCTCCACATGCTCAGTTCTGAGAGATAAGTGTGTGTGAAAGCCGTCCTTCACCTAGCTTGTTGGGAACACAAAGTTTCTCTTCATTTGCAAACTCCACTCCATAAATATATATGGGGAGGTACTAGCTCCAACTCGGTTTTACAGTGAAAACTGCAGGAACTTCAAACCGGCACTAGGAAACAGACTGAGAAACCAGAGTAAAGTTTCTCCTGCAACCCGTTCCCTTTGTGCTAGATGAAAGAATGTCTCTCCACATGCTCAGTTCTCAGATATATATGTGTGTGTTAAAGCCGTTCTTCACCTAGCTTGTTGGGAACACAAAGTTTGTCTTCAGTTGCAAATTCCACTCCATACATATATATGGGGAGGTACTAGCTCCAACTCGGTTTTACAGTGAAAACTGCAGGAAATTCAAAACGGCACTAGGAAACAGACTGAGAAACCAGAGAAAAAGTTTCTCCTGCAACCCGTTCCCTTTATGCTAGATGAACGAACGTCTCTCCGCATGCTCAGTTCTGAGAGATAAGTGTGTGTGAAAGCCGTCCTTCACCTAGCTTGTTGGGAACACAAAGTTTGTCTTCAGTTGCAAATTCCACTCCATACATATATATGGGGAGATACTAGCTCCCACTCGGTTTTACTGTGAAAACTGCAGGTACTTCAAACCGGCACTAGGAAACAGACTGAGAAACCACAGTAAAAGTTTCTCCTGCAACCCGTTCCCTTTGTGCTTGATAAACGAACGTCTCTCCACATGCTCAGTTCTGAGAGATAAGTGTGTGTGAAAGCCGTCCTTCACCTAGCTTGTTGGGAACACAAAGTTTGTCTTCAGTTGCAAATTCCACTCCATACATATATATGGGGTGGTACTAGCTCCAACTCGGTTTTACAGTGAAAACTGCAGGAAATTCAAAACGGCACTAGGAAACAGACTGAGAAACCAGAGAAAAAGTTTCTCCTGCAACCCGTTCCCTTTGTGCTAGATGAACGAACGTCTCTCCGCATGCTCAGTTCTGAGAGATAAGTGTGTGTGAAAGCCGTCCTTCACCTAGCTGGTTGGGAACACAAAGTTTCTCTTCAGTTGCAAACACCACTCCATACATATATATGGGGAGGTTCTAGCTCCAACACGGTTTTACAGTGAAAACTGCAGGAACTTCAAACCGGCACTAGGAAACAGACTGAGAAACCAGAGAAAAAGTTTCTCCTGCAACCCGTTCAATTTGTGCTAGATGAACGAACGTCTCTCCACATGCTCAGTTCTGAGAGATAAGTGTGTGTGAAAGCCGTCCTTCATCTAGCTAGTTGGGAACACAAAGTTTCTTTTCAGTTGCAAACTCCACTCCATACATATATATGGGGAGGTACTAGCTCCAACTCGGTTTTACAGTGAAAACTGCAGGAACTTCAAACCGGCACTAGGAAACAGACTGAGAAACCAGAGAAAAAGTTTCTCCTGCAACCCGTTCCCTTTGTGCTAGATGAACGAACGTCTCTCCACATGCTCAGTTCTGAGAGATATGTGTGTGTGAAAGCCGTCCTTGAAATAGCTTGTTGGGACCACAAAGTTTCTTTTAAGTTGCAAACTCCACTCCATACATATATATGGGGAGGTACTAGCTCCAACACGGTTTTACAGTGAAAACTGCAGGAACTTCAAACCGGCACTAGGAAACAGACTGAGGAACCAGAGTAAAAGTTTCTCCTGTCACCCGTTCCCATTGTGCCAGATGAACGAAAGTCTCTCCACATGCTCAGTTCTGAGAGATAAGTGTGTGTCAAAGCCGTCCTTCACCTAGCTTGTTGGGAACACAAAGTTTCTCTTCAGTTGCAAACTCCACTCCAAAAATTTATATGGGGAGGTACTAGCTCCAACTCGGTTTTACAGTGAAAACTTCAGGAAATTCAAACCGGCACTAGGAAACAGACTGAGAAACCAGAGTAAAAGTTTCTCCTGCAACACGTTCCCTTTGTGCTAGATGAACGAACGTCTCTCCGCATGCTCAGTTCTGAGAGATAAGTGTGTGTGAAAGCCGTCCTTCACCTAGCTTGTTGGGAACACAAAGTTTCTCTTCAGTTGCAAACACCACTCCATACATATATATGGGGAGGTACTAGCTCCAACTCGGTTTTACAGTGAAAACTGCAGGAACTTCAAACCGGCACTAGGAAACAGACTGAGAAACCAGAGTAAAAGTTTCTCCTGCAACCGGTTCCCTTTGTGCTAGATGAACGAACGTCTCTCCACATGCTCAGTTCTGAGAGATAAGTGTGTGTGAAAGCCGTCCTTCACCTAGCTTGTTGGGAACACAAAGTTTCTCTTCATTTGCAAACTCCACTCCATAAATATATATGGGGAGGTACTAGCTCCAACTCGGTTTTACAGTGAAAACTGCAGGAACTTCAAACCGGCACTAGGAAACAGACTGAGAAACCAGAGTAAAGTTTCTCCTGCAACCCGTTCCCTTTGTGCTAGATGAAAGAATGTCTCTCCACATGCTCAGTTCTCAGATATATATGTGTGTGTTAAAGCCGTTCTTCACCTAGCTTGTTGGGAACACAAAGTTTGTCTTCAGTTGCAAATTCCACTCCATACATATATATGGGGAGGTACTAGCTCCCACTCGGTTTTACTGTGAAAACTGCAGGTACTTCAAACCGGCACTAGGAAACAGACTGAGAAACCACAGTAAAAGTTTCTCCTGAAACCCGTTCCCTTTGTGCTTGATAAACGAACGTCTCTCCACATGCTCAGTTCTGAGAGATAAGTGTGTGTGAAAGCCGTCATTCACCTAGCTTGTTGGGAACACAAAGTTTGTCTTCAGTTGCAAATTCCACTCCATACATATATATGGGGAGGTACTAGCTCCAACTCGGTTTTACAGTGAAAACTGCAGGAACTTCAAACCGGCACTAGGAAACAGACTGAGAAACCAGAGAAAAAGTTTCTCCTGCAACCCGTTCCCTTTGTGCTAGATGAACGAACGTCTCTCCGCATGCTCAGTTCTGAGAGATAAGTGTGTGTGAAAGCCGTCCTTCACCTAGCTTGTTGGGAACACAAAGTTTCTCTTCAGTTGCAAACACCACTCCATACATATATATGGGGAGGTACTAGCTCCAACTCGGTTTTACAGTGAAAACTGCAGGAACTTCAAACCGGCACTAGGAAACAGACTGAGAAACCAGAGTAAAAGTTTCTCCTGCAACCGGTTCCCTTTGTGCTAGATGAACGAACGTCTCTCCACATGCTCAGTTCTGAGAGATAAGTGTGTGTTAAAGCCGTCCTTCACCTAGCTTGTTGGGAACACAAAGTTTCTCTTCATTTGCAAACTCCACTCCATAAATATTTATGGGGAGGTACTAGCTCCAACTCGGTTTTACAGTGAAAACTGCAGGAAATTCAAACCGGCACTAGGAAACAGACTGAGAAACCAGAGTAAAGTTTCTCCTGCAACCCGTTCCCTTTGTGCTAGATGAAAGAATGTCTCTCCACATGCTCAGTTCTCAGATATATATGTGTGTGTTAAAGCCGTTCTTCACCTAGCTTGTTGGGAACACAAAGTTTGTCTTCAGTTGCAAATTCCACTCCATACATATATATGGGGAGGTACTAGCTCCAACTCGGTTTTACAGTGAAAACTGCAGGAAATTCAAAACGGCACTAGGAAACAGACTGAGAAACCAGAGAAAAAGTTTCTCCTGCAACCCGTTCCTTTTATGCTAGATGAACGAACGTCTCTCCGCATGCTCAGTTCTGAGAGATAACTGTGTGTGAAAGCCGTCCTTCACCTAGCTTGTTGGGAACACAAAGTTTGTCTTCAGTTGCAAATTCCACTCCATACATATATGTGGGGAGGTACTAGCTCCAACTCGGTTTTACTGTGAAAACTGCAGGTACTTCAAACCGGCACTAGGAAGCAGACTGAGAAACCACAGTAAAATTTTCTCCTGCAACCCGTTCCCTTTGTGCTTGATAAACGAACGTCTCTCCACATGCTCAGTTCTGAGAGATAAGTGTGTGTGAAAGCCGTCCTTCACCTAGCTTGTTGGGAACACAAAGATTGTCTTCAGTTGCAAATTCCAATCCATAAATATATATGGGGAGGTACTAGCTCCAACTCGGTTTTACAGTGATAACTGCAGGAAATTCAAAACGGCACTAGGAAACAGACTGAGAAACCAGAGAAAAAGTTTCTCCTGCAACCCGTTCCCTTTGTGCTAGATGAACGAACGTCTCTCCGCATGCTCAGTTCTGAGAGATAAGTGTGTGTGAAAGCCGTCCTTCACCTAGCTTGTTGGGAACACAAAGTTTCTCTTCAGTTGCAAACACCACTCCATACATATATATTGGGAGGTTCTAGCTCCAACACGGTTTTACAGTGAAAACTGCAGGAACTTCAAACCGGCACTAGGAAACAGACTGAGAAACCAGAGAAAAAGTTTCTCCTGCAACCCGTTCCCTTTGTGCTAGATGAACGAACGTCTCTCCACATGCTCAGTTCTGAGAGATAAGTGTGTGTGAAAGCCGTCCTTCAAAAACCTTTTTGGGAACACAAAGTTTCTCTTCAGTTGCAAACTCCACTCCATACATTTATATGGGGAGGTACTTGCTCCAACTCGGTTTTACAGTGAAAACTGCAGGAAATTCAAAACGGCACTAGGAAAAAGACTGAGAAACCAGAGTATAAGTTTCTCCTGTAACCTGTTCCCTTTGTGCTAGATGAACGAACGTCTCTCCGCATGCTCAGTTCTGAGAGATAAGTGTGTGTGAAAGCCGTCCTTCACCTAGCTTGTTGGGAACACAAAGTTTCTCTTCAGTTGCAAACTCCACTCCATACATTTATATGTGGAGGTACTAGCTCCAACTCGGTTTTACAGTGAAAACTGCAGGAAATTCAAACCGGCACTAGGAAACAGACTGAGAAACCAGAGTAAAAGTTTCTCCTGCAACCCGTTCCTTTTGTGCTAGATGAACGAACGTCTCTCAACATACTAAGTTCAGAGATATAAGTGTGTGTGAAAGCCGTCTTTCACCTAGCTTGTTGGGTACACAAAGTTTCTCTTCAGTTGCAAACTCCACTCCATACATATATATGGGGAGGTACTATCACCAACTCGGTTTTACAGTGAAAACTGCAGGTATTTCAAACCGGCACTAGGAAACAGACTGAGAAACCAGAGTAAAAGTTTCTCCTGCAACACGTTCCCTTTGTGCTAGATGAACGAACGTCTCTCCGCATGCTCAGTTCTGAGAGATAAGTGTGTGTGAAAGCCGTCCTTCACCTAGCTTGTTGGGAACACAAAGTTTCTCTTCAGTTGCAAACACCACTCCATACATATATATGGGGAGGTACTAGCTCCAACTCGGTTTTACAGTGAAAACTGCAGGAACTTCAAACCGGCACTAGGAAACAGACTGAGAAACCAGGGAAAAAGTTTCTCCTGCAACCCGTTCCCTTTGTGCTAGTTGAACGAACGTCTCTCCACATGCTCAGTTCTGAGAGATATGTGTGTGTGAAAGCCGTACTTCAACTAGCTTGTTGGGAACACAAAGTTTCTCTTCAGTTGCAACCTCCACTCCATACATATATATGCGGTGGTACAAGCTCGAACTCGTTTTTACAGTGAAAACTGCAGGAACTTCAAACCGGCACTAGGAAACAGACTGAGAAACCAGAGTAAAAGTTTCCCCTGTCACCCGTTCCCTTTGTGCTAGATGAACGAACGTCTCTCCACATGCTCGGTTCTGAGAGATAAGTGTGTGTGAAAGCCGTCCTTCACCTAGCTTGTTGGGAACACAAGGTTTCTCTTCAGTTGCAAACTCCAATCCATACATTTATATGGGGAGGTACTAGCTCCAACTCGGTTTTACTGTGAAAACTGCAGGAACTTCAAACCGGCACTAGGAAACAGACTGAGAAACCAGAGTAAAAGTTTCTCCTGCAACCCGTTCCCTTTGTGCTTGATAAACGAACGTCTCTCCACATGCTCAGTTCTGAGAGATAAGTGTGTGTGAAAGGCGTTCTTCACCTAGCTTGTTGGGAACACAAAGTTTGTCTTCAGTTGCAAACTCCACTCGATACATATATATGGGGAGGTACTAGCTCCAACTCGGTTTTACACTGAAAACTGCAGGAACTTCAAAACGGCACTAGGAAACAGACTGAGAAACCAGACAAAAAGTTTCTCCTGCAACCCGTTCCCTTTGTGCTAGGTGAACGAACGTCTCTCCGCATGCTCAGTTCTGAGAGATAAGTGTGTGTGAAAGCCGTCCTTCACCTAGCTTGTTGGGAACACAAAGTTTCTCTTCAGTTGCAAACACCACTCCATACATATATATGGGGAGGTTCTAGCTCCAACACGGTTTTACAGTGAAAACTGCAGGAATTTCAAACCGGCACTAGGGAACAGTCTGAGAAACCAGAGAAAATGTTTCTCCTTCAACCCGTTCCCTTTGTGCTAGATGAACGAACGTCTCTCCACATGCTCAGTTCTGAGAGATAAGTGTGTGTGAAAGCCGTCCTTCATCTAGCTTGTTGGGAACACAAAGTTTCTTTTCAGTTGCAAACTCCACTCCATACTTATATATGGGGAGGTACTAGCTCCAACTCGGTTTTACAGTGAAAACTGCAGGAACTTCAAACCGGCACTAGGAAACAGACTGAGAAACCAGAGTAAAAGTTTCTCCTGCAACCCGTTCCCTTTGTGCTAGATGAACGAACGTCTCTCCGCATGCTCAGTTCTGAGAGATAAGTGTGTGTGAAAGCCGTCCTTCACCTAGCTTGTTGGGAACACAAAGTTTCTCTTCATTTGCAAACTCCACTCCATAAATATATATGGGGAGGTACTAGCTCCAACTCGGTTTTACAGTGAAAACTGCAGGAACTTCAAACCGGCACTAGGAAACAGACTGAGAAACCAGAGTAAAAGTTTCTCCTGCAACCCGTTCCCTTTGTGCTTGATAAACGAACGTCTCTCTACATGCTCAGTTCTGAGAGATAAGTGTGTGTGAAAGCCGTTCTTCACCTAGCTTGTTGGGAACACAAAGTTTGTCTTCAGTTGCAAACTCCACTCGATACATATATATGGGGAGGTACTAGCTCCAACTCGGTTTTACAGTGAAAACTGCAGGAACTTCAAAACGGCGCTAGGAAACAGACTGAGAAACCAGAGAAAAAGTTTCTCCTGCAACCCGTTCCCTTTGTGCTAGATGAACGAACGTCTCTCCACATGCTCAGTTCTGAGAGATAAGTGTGTGTGAAAGCCGTCCGTCACCTAGCTTGTTGGGAACACAAAGTTTCTCTTCAGTTGCAAACACCACTCCATACATATATATGGGGAGGTTCTAGCTCCAACTCGGTTTTACAGTGAAAACTGCAGGAACATCAATCCGGCACTAGGAAACAGACTGAGAAACCAGAGAAAAAGTTTCTCCTGCAACCCGTTCCCTTTGTGCTAGATGAACGAACGTCTCTCCACATGCTCAGTTCTGAGAGATATGTGTGTGTGAAAGCCGTCCTTCAAATAGCTTGTTGGGAACACAAAGTTTCTTTTAAGTTGCAAACTCCACTCCATACATATATATGGGGAGGTACTAGCTCCAACACGGTTTTACAGTGAAAACTGCAGGAACTTCAAACCGGCACTAGGAAACAGACTGAGAAACCAGAGTAAAAGTTTCTCCTGTCACCCGTTCCCATTGTGCCAGATGAACGAAAGTCTCTCCACATGCTCAGTTCTGAGAGATAAGTGTGTGTCAAAGCCGTCCTTCACCTAGCTTGTTGGGAACACAAAGTTTCTCTTCAGTTGCAAACTCCACTCCAAACATTTATATGGGGAGGTACTAGCTCCAACTCGGTTTTACAGTGAAAACTTCAGGAAATTCAAACCGGCACTAGGAAACAGACTGAGAAACCAGAGTAAAAGTTTCTCCTGCAACCCGTTCCCTTTGTGCTAGATGAACGACCGTCTCTCCACATACTAAGTTCAGAGATATAAGTGTGTGTGAAAGCCGTCCTTCAACTAGCTTGTTGGGTACACAAAGTTTCTCTTCAGTTGCAAACTCCACTCCATACATATATATGGGGAGGTACTATTTCCAACTCGGTTTTACAGTGAAAACTGCAGGTATATCAAACCGGCACTAGGAAACAGACTGAGAAACCAGAGTAAAAGTTTCTCCTGCAACACGTTCCCTTTGTGCTAGATGAACGAACGTCTCTCCGCATGCTCAGTTCTCAGATATATATGTGTGTGTTAAAGCCGTTCTTCACCTAGCTTGTTGGGAACACAAAGTTTGTCTTCAGTTGCAAATTCCACTCCATACATATATATGGGGAGGTACTAGCTCCAACTCGGTTTTACAGTGAAAACTGCAGGAAATTCAAAACGGCACTAGGAAACAGACTGAGAAACCAGAGTAAAAGTTTCTCCTGCAACCCGTTCCCTTTATGCTAGATGAACGAACGTCTCTCCGCATGCTCAGTTCTGAGAGATAAGTGTGTGTGAAAGCCGTCCTTCACCTAGCTTGTTGGGAACACAAAGTTTGTCTTCAGTTGCAAATTCCACTCCATACATATATATGGGGAGGTTCTAGCTCCAACTCGGTTTTACTGTGAAAACTGCAGGTACTTCAAACCGGCACTAGGAAACAGACTGAGAAACCACAGTAAAAGTTTCTCCTGCAACCCGTTCCCTTTGTGCTTGATAAACGAACGTCTCTCCACATGCTCAGTTCTGAGAGATAAGTGTGTGTGAAAGCCGTCCTTCACCTAGCTTGTTGGGAACACAAAGTTTGTCTTCAGTTGCAAATTCCACTCCATATATATATATGGGGAGGTACTAGCTCCAACTCGGTTTTACAGTGAAAACTGCAGGAAATTCAAAACGGCACTAGGAAACAGACTGAGAAACCAGAGAAAAAGTTTCTCCTGCAACCCGTTCCCTTTGTGCTAGATGAACGAACGTCTCTCCGCATGCTCAGTTCTGAGTGATAAGTGTGTGTGAAAGCCGTCCTTCACCTAGCTTGTTGGGAACCCAAAGTTTCTCTTCAGTTGCAAACACCACTCCATACATATATATGGGGAGGTTCTAGCTCCAACACGGTTTTACAGTGAAAACTGCAGGAACTTCAAACCGGCACTAGGGAACAGACTGAGAAACCAGAGAAAAAGTTTCTCCTGCAACCCGTTCCCTTTGTGCTAGATGAACGACCGTCTCTCCACATGCTCAGTTCTGAGAGATAAGTGTGTGTGAAAGCCGTCCTTCATCTAGCTTGTTGGGAACACAAAGTTTCTTTTCAGTTGCAAACTCCACTCCATACATATATATGGGGAGGTACTAGCTCCAACTCGGTTTTACTGTGAAAACTGCAGGTACTTCAAACCGGCACTAGGAAACAGACTGAGAAACCAGAGTAAAAGTTTCTCCTGTCACCCGTTCCCTTTGTGCTAGATGAACGAACGTCTCTCCACATGCTCAGTTCTGAGAGATAAGTGTGTGTGAAAGCCGTCCTTCACCTAGCTTGTTGGGAACACAAAGTTTGTCTTCAGTTGCAAATTCCACTCCATACATATATATGGGGAGGTACTAGCTCCAACTCGGTTTTACAGTGAAAACTGCAGGAACTTCAAACCGGCACTAGGAAACAGACTGAGAAACCAGAGAAAAAGTTTCTCCTGCAACCCGTTCCCTTTGTGCTAGATGAACGAACGTCTCTCCGCATGCTCAGTTCTGAGAGATAAGTGTGTGTGAAAGCCGTCCTTCACCTAGCTTGTTGGGAACACAAAGTTTCTCTTCAGTTGCAAACACCACTCCATACATATATATGGGGAGGTTCTAGCTCCAACACGGTTTTACAGTGAAAACTGCAGGAACTTCAAAACGGCACTAGGGAACAGACTGAGAAACCAGAGAAAAAGTTTCTCCTGCAACCCGTTCCCTTTGTGCTAGATGAACGAACGTCTCTCCGCATGCTCAGTTCTGAGAGATAAGTGTGTGTGAAAGCCGTCCTTCACCTAGCTTGTTGGGAACACAAAGTTTCTCTTCAGTTGCAAACACCACTCCATACATATATATGGGGAGATACTAGCTCCAACTCGGTTTAACAGTGAAAACTGCAGGAACTTCAAACCGGAACTAGGAAACAGACTGAGAAACCAGAGTAAAAGTTTCTCCTGCAACCCGTTCCCTTTGTGCTAGATGAAAGAAGGTCTCTCCACATGCTCAGTTCTGAGAGATAAGTGTGTGTGAAAGCCGTCCTTCACCTAGCTTGTTGGGAACACAAAGTTTCTCTTCAGTTGCAAACACCACTCCATACATATATATGGGGAGGTACTAGCTCCAACTCGGTTTTACAGTGAAAACTGCAGGAACTTCAAACCGGCACTACGAAACAGACTGAGAAACCAGAGTTAAAGTTTCTCCTGGAAACCGTTCCTTTTGTGCTAGATGAAACAACGTCTCTCCACATGCTCGGTTCTGAGAGATAAGTGTGTGTGAAAGCCGTCCTTCACATAGCTTGTTGGGAACACAAAGTTTCTCTTCAGTTGGAAAATCCACTGCTTAAATATATATGGGGTGTTACTAGCTCCAACACGATTTTACAGTGAAAACTGCAGGAACTTCAAACCGGCACTAGGAAACAGACTGAGAAACCAGTGTAGAAGTTTCTCCTGCAACCCGTTCCCTTTGTGCTAGATGAACGAACGTCTCTCCACATGCTCAGTTCTGAGAGATATGTGTGTGTGAAAGCCGTCCGTCACCTAGCTTGTTGGGAACACAAAGTTTCTTTTCAGTTGCAAACTCCACTCCATACATATATATGGGGGGGTACTAGCTCCAACTCGGTTTTACAGTGAAAACTGCAGGAACTTCAACCCGGAATTAGGAAACACACTGAGAAACAAGAGTAAAAGTTTCTCCTGCAACCCGTTCCCTTTGTGCTAGATGAACGAACGTCTCTCCACATGCTAAGTTCTGAGAGATAAGTGTGTGTGTAAGCATTCCTTCACCTAGCTTGTTGGGAACACAAAGTTTCTCTTCATTAGCAAACTCCACTCCATACATATATATGGGGAGGTACTAGCTCAAACTCGGTTTTACAGTGAAAACTGCAGGAACTTGAAACCGGCACTAGGAAACAGACTGAGAAACCAGAGTAAAAGTTCTTCCTGCAACCCGTTCCCTTTGTGCTAGATCAACGAACGTCTCTCCACATGCTCAGTTCTGAGAGATAAGTGTGTGTGAAATCCGTCCATCACCCAGCTTGTTGGGAACACAAAGTTTCTCTTCAGTTGCAAACTCCACTCCATACATATATATGGGGAGGTACAAGCTCCAACTCGGTTTTACAGTGAAAACTGCAGGAACTTCAAACCGGCACTAGGAAACAGACTGAGAAACCAGAGTAAAAGTTTCTCCTGCCAACCGTTCCCATTGTGCTAGATGAACGAACGTCTCTCCACATGCTCAGTTCTCAGAGAAAAGTGAGTGTGAAAGCCGTTCTTCACCTAGCTTGTTGGGAACACAAAGTTTCTCTTCAGTTGCAAAATCCACTGCATAAATATATATGGGGAGGTACTAGCTCCAACTCGGTTTTACAGTTAAAACTGCAGGAACTTCAAACCGGCACTAGAAACAGACTGAGAAACCAGAGAAAAAGTTTCTCCTGCAACCCGTTCCCTTTGTGCTAGATGAACGAACGTCTCTCCACATGCTCAGTTCTGAGAGAAAAGTGTGTGTGAAAGCCGTCCTTCACCTAGCTTTTTGGGAACACTAAGTTTCTCTTCAGTTGCAAACTCCACTCCATACATATATATGGGAGGTACTAGCTCCAAATCGATTTTACAGTGAAAACTGCAGGAACTTCAACCCGGAATTAGGAAACACACTGAGAAACCAGAGAAAAAGTTTCTCCTGCAACCCGTTCCCTTTGTGCTAGATGAACGAAAGTCTCTCCACATGCTCAGTTCTGAGACATAAGTGTGTGTGAAAGCCGTCCTTCACCCAGCTTGTTGGGAACACAAAGTTTCTCTTCAGTTGCAAACTCCACTCCATACATATATATGGGGAGGTACTAGCTCCAACTCGGTTTTACAGTAAAAACTGCAGGAACTTCAACCCGGCACTAGGAAACAGACTGAGAAACCAGAGTAAAAGTTTCTCCTGTCACCCGTTCCCTTTGTGCTAGATGAACGAACGTCTCTCCACATGCTCGGTTCTGAGAGATAAGTGTGTGTGAAAGCCGTCCTTCACCAGGCTTGTTGGGAACACAAAATTTCTCTTCAATTGCAAAATCCACTGCTTAAATATATATGGGGAGGTACTAACTCCAACTCGGTTTTACAGTGAAAACTGCAGGAACTTCAAACCGGCACTAGGAAACAGACTGAGAAACCAGAGTAAATGTTTCTCCTGCAACCCGTTGCCTTTGTGCTAGATGAACGACCGTCTCTCCACATACTAAGTTCAGAGATAAAAGTGTGTGTGAAAGCCGTCCTTCACCTAGCTTGTTGGGAACACAAAGTTTCTCTTCAGTTGCAAACACCACTCCATACATATATATGGGGAGGTACTAGCTCCAACTCGGTTTTACAGTGAAAACTGCAGGAACTTCAAACCGGCACTAGGAAACAGACTGAGAAACCAGGGAAAAAGTTTCTCCTGCAAACCGTTCCCTTTGTGCTAGATGAACGAACGTCTCTCCACATGCTCAGTTCTGAGAGATATGTGTGTGTGAAAGCCGTAGTTCAACTAGCTTGTTGGGAACACAAAGTTTCTCTTCAGTTGCAACCTCCACTCCATACATATATATGCGGAGGTACAAGCTCCAACTCGTTTTTACAGTGAAAACTGCAGGAACTTCAAACCGGCACTAGGAAACAGACTGAGAAACCAGAGTAAATGTTTCTCCTGTCACCCGTTCCCTTTGTGCTAGATGAACGATCGTCTCTCCACATGCTCGGTTCTGAGAGATAAGTGTGTGTGAATGCCGTCCTTCACCTAGCTTGTTGGGAACACAAAGTTTCTCTTCAGTTGCAAACTCCACTCCATACATATATATGGGGTGGTACTAGCTCCAACTCGGTTTTACAGTGAAAACTGCAGGAACTTCAAACCGGCACTAGGAAACAGACTGAGAAACCAGAGTAAAAGTTTCTCCTGCAACCCGTTCCCTTTGTGCTAGATGAACGACCGTCTCTCCACATACTAAGTTCAGAGATATATGTGTGTGTGAAACCGTTCTTCACCTAGCTTGTTGGGAACACAAAGTTTCTTTTCAGTTGCAAACTCCACTCCGTACATATATATGGGATGGTTCTAGCTCCAACTCGGTTTTACAGTGAAAACTGCAGGAACTTCAAACCGGAACTAGGAAACAGACTGAGAAACCAGAGTAAAAGTTTCTCCTGCAACCCGTTCCCTTTGTGCTAGATGAAAGAAGGTCTCTGCACATGCTCAGTTCTGAGAGATAAGTGTGTGTTAAAGCCGTCCTTCACCTAGCTTGTTGGAAACACAAAGTTTCTTTTCAGTTGCAAACTCCACTCCATAAATATATATGGGGAGGTACTAGCTCCAACTCGCTTTTGCAGTGAAAACTGCAGGAACTTCAAACCGGCACTACGAAACAGACTGAGAAACCAGAGTTAAAGTTTCTCCTGGAAACCGTTCCTTTTGTGCTAGATGAAACAACGTCTCTCCACATGCTCGGTTCTGAGAGATAAGTGTGTGTGAAAGCCGTCCTTCACATAGCTTGTTGGGAACACAAAGTTTCTCTTCAGTTGCAAAATCCACTGCTTAAATATATATGGGGTGTTACTAGCTCCAACACGATTTTACAGTGAAAACTGCAGGAACTTCAAACCGGCACTAGGAAACAGACTGAGAAACCAGAGTAAAAGTTTCTCCTGCAACCCGTTCCCTTTGTGCTAGATGAACGAACGTCTCTCCACATGCTCAGTTCTGAGAGATATGTGTGTGTGAAAGCCGTCCGTCACCTAGCTTGTTGGGAACACAAAGTTTCTTTTCAGTTGCAAACCCCACTCCATACATATATATGGGGAGGTACTAGATCCAACACGGTTTTACAGTGAAAACTGCAGGAACTTCAACCCGGAATTAGGAAACACACTGAGAAACAAGAGTAAAAGTTTCTCCTGCAACCCGTTACCTTTGTGCTAGATGAACGAACGTCTCTCCACATGCTAAGTTCTGAGAGATAAGTGTGTGTGTAAGCATTCCTTCACCTAGCTTGTTGGGAACACAAAGTTTCTCTTCATTAGCAAACTCCACTCCATACATATATATGGGGAGGTACTAGCTCAAACTCGGTTTTACAGTGAAAATTGCAGGAACTTGAAACCGGCACTAGGAAACAGACTGAGAAACCAGAGTAAAAGTTCTTCCTGCAACCCATTCCCTTTTTGCTAGATGAACGAACGTCTCTCCACATGCTCAGTTCGGAGAGATAAGTGTGTGTGAAATCCGTCCATCACCCAGCTTGTTGGGAACACAAAGTTTCTCTTCAGTTGCAAACTCCACTCCATAAATATATATGGGGAGGTACAAGCTCCAACGCGGTATTACAGTGAAAACTGCAGGAACTTCAAACCGGCACTAGGAAACAGACTGAGAAACCAGAGTAAAAGTTTCTCCTGCCAACCGTTCCCTTTGTGCTAGATGAACGAACGTCTCTCCACATGCTCAGTTCTCAGAGATAAGTGAGTGTGAAAGCCGTCCTTCACCTAGCTTGTTGGGAACACAAAGTTTCTCTTCAGTTGCAAAATCCACTGCATAAATATATATGGGGAGGTACTAGCTCCAACTCGGTTTTACAGTGAAAACTGCAGGAACTTCAAACCGGCACTAGAAACAGACTGAGAAACCAGAGAAAAAGTTTCTCCTGCAATCCGTTCCCTTTGTGCTAGATGAACGAACGTCTCTCCACATGCTCAGTTCTGAGAGAAAAGTGTGTGTGAAAGCCGTCCTTCACCTAGCTTTTTGGGAACACTAAGTTTCTCTTCAGTTGCAAACTCCACTCCATACATATATATGGGAGGTACTAGCTCCAACTCGATTTTACAGTGAAAACTGCAGGAACTTCAACCCGGAATTAGGAAACACACTGAGAAACCAGAGAAAAAGTTTCTCCTGCAACCCGTTCCCTTTGTGCTAGATGAACGAAAGTCTCTCCACATGCTCAGTTCTGAGAGATAAGTGTGTGTGAAAGCCGTCCTTCACCCAGCTTGTTGGGAACACAAAGTTTCTCTTCAGTTGCAAACTCCACTCCATACATAAATATGGGGAGGTACTAGCTCCAACTCGGTTTTACAGTAAAAACTGCAGGAACTTCAACCCGGCACTAGGAAACAGACTGAGAAACCAGAGTAAAAGTTTCTCCTGTCACCCGTTCCCTTTGTGCTAGATGAACGAACGTCTCTCCACATGCTCGGTTCTGAGAGATAAGTGTGTGTGAAAGCCGTCCTTCACCTAGCTTTTTGGGAACACAAACTTTCTCTTCAATTGCAAAATCCACTGCTTAAATATATATGGGGAGGTACTAGCTCCAACTCGGTTTTACAGTGAAAACTGCAGGAACTTCAAACCGGCACTAGGAAACAGACTGAGAAACCAGAGTAAAAGTTTCTCCTGCAACCCGTTGCCTTTGTGCTAGATGAACGACCGTCTCTCCACATACTAAGTTCAGAGATAAAAGTGTGTGTGAAAGCCGTCCTTCACCTAGCTTGTTGGGAACTCAAAGTTTCTCTTCAGTTGCAAACACCACTCCATACATATATAAGGGGAGGTACTAGCTCCAACTCGGTTTTACAGTGAAAACTGCAGGAACTTCAAACCGGCACTAGGAAACAGACTGAGAAACCAGGGAAAAAGTTTCTCCTGCAAACCGTTCCCTTTGTGCTAGATGAACGAACGTCTCTCCACATGCTCAGTTCTGAGAGATATGTGTGTGTGAAAGCCGTAGTTCAACTAGCTTGTTGGGAACACAAAGTTTCTCTTCAGTTGCAACCTCCTCTCCATACATATATATGCGGAGGTACAAGCTCCAACTCGTTTTTACAGTGAAAACTGCAGGAACTTCAAACCGGCACTAGGAAACAGACTGAGAAACCAGAGTAAATGTTTCTCCTGTCACCCGTTCCCTTTGTGCTAGATGAACGATCGTCTCTCCACATGCTCGGTTCTGAGAGATAAGTGTGTGTGAAAGCCGTCCTTCACCTAGCTTGTTGGGAACACAAAGTTTCTCTTCAGTTGCAAACTCCACTCCATACATTTATATGGGGTGGTACTAGCTCCAACTCGGTTTTACAGTGAAAACTGCAGGAACTTCAAACCGGCACTAGGAAACAGACTGAGAAACCAGAGTAAAAGTTTCTCCTGCAACCCGTTCCCTTTGTGCTAGATGAACGACCGTCTCTCCACATACTAAGTTCAGAGATATATGTGTGTGTGAAAGCCGTTCTTCACCTAGCTTGTTGGGAACACAAAGTTTCTCTTCAGTTGCAAACTCCACTCTATACATATATATGGGGAGGTACTAGCTCAAACTCGGTTTTACAGTGAAAATTGCAGGAACTTGAAACCGGCACTAGGAAACAGACTGAGAAACCAGAGTAAAAGTTCTTCCTGCAACCCGTTCCCTTTGTGCTAGATGAACGAACGTCTCTCCACATGCTCAGTTCTGAGAGATAAGTGTGTGTGAAATCGGTCCATCACCCAGCTTGTTGGGAACACAAAGTTTCTCTTCAGTTGCAAACTCCACTCCATAAATATATATGGGGAGGTACAAGCTCCAACGCGGTTTTACAGTGAAAACTGCAGGAACTTCAAACCGGCACTAGGAAACAGACTGAGAAACCAGAGTAAAAGTTTCTCCTGCCAACCGTTCCCTTTGTGCTAGATGAACGAACGTCTCTCCACATGCTCAGTTCTCAGAGATAAGTGAGTGTGAAAGCCGTTCTTCACCTAGCTTGTTGGGAACACAAAGTTTCTCTTCAGTTGCAAAATCCACTGCATAAATATATATGGGGAGGTACTAGCTCCAACTCGGTTTTACAGTGAAAACTGCAGGAACTTCAAACCGGCACTAGAAACAGACTGAGAAACCAGAGAAAAAGTTTCTCCTGCAATCCGTTCCCTTTGTGCTAGATGAACGAACGTCTCTCCACATGCTCAGTTTTGAGAGAAAAGTGTGTGTGAAAGCCGTCCTTCACCTAGCTTTTTGGGAACACTAAGTTTCTCTTCAGTTGCAAACTCCACTCCATACATATATATGGGAGGTACTAGCTCCAACTCGATTTTACAGTGAAAACTGCAGGAACTTCAACCCGGAATTAGGAAACACACTGAGAAACCAGAGAAAAAGTTTCTCCTGCACCCCATTCCCTTTGTGCTAGATGAACGAAAGTCTCTCCACATGCTCAGTTCTGAGAGATAAGTGTGTGTGAAAGCCGTCCTTCACCCAGCTTGATGGGAACACAAAGTTTCTCTTCAGTTGCAAACTCCACTCCATACATTTATATGGGGTGGTACTAGCTCCAACTCGGTTTTACAGTGAAAACTGCAGGAACTTCAAACCGGCACTAGGAAACAGACTGAGAAACCAGAGTAAAAGTTTCTCCTGCAACCCGTTCCCTTTGTGCTAGATGAACGACCGTCTCTCCACATACTAAGTTCAGAGATATATGTGTGTGTGAAAGCCGTTCTTCACCTAGCTTGTTGGGAACACAAAGTTTCTCTTCAGTTGCAAACTCCACTCCATACATATATATAGGTGGTACTAGCTCCAACTCGGTTTTACAGTGAAAACTGCAGGAACTTCAAATCGGCACTAGGAAACAGACTGAGAAACCAGGGAAAAAGTTTCTCTTGCAACTCGTTCCCTTTGTGCTAGAGGAACGAACGTCTCTCCACATGCTCAGTTCTGAGAGATAAGTGTGTGTGAAAGCCGTCCTTCACCCAGCTTGTTGGGAACACAAAGTTTCTCTTCAGTTGCAAACTCCACTCCATATATATATATGGGGAGGTACAAGCTCCAACTCGGTTTTACAGTAAAAACTGCAGGAACTTCAAAAAGGCACTAGGAAACAGACTGAGAAACCAGAGTAAAAGTTTCTCCTGCAACCCGTTCCCTTTGTGCTAGATGAACGAACGTCTCTCCACATGCTCGGTTCTGAGAGATAAGTGTGTGTGAAAGCCGTCCTTCACCTAGCTTGTTGGGAACACAAAGTTTCTCTATTCAGTTGCAAAATCCACTGCTTAAATATATATGGGGAAGTACTAGCTCCAACTCGGTTTTACAGTGAAAACTGCAGGAACTTCAAACCGGCACTAGTAAACAGACTGAGAAACCAGAGTAAAAGTTTCTCCTGCAACCCGTTCCCTTTGTGCTAGATGAACGAACGTCTCTCCACATGCTCAGTTCTGAGAGATAAGTGTGTGTGAAAGCCGTCCTTCACCTAGCTTGTTGGGAACACAAAGTTTCTCTTCAGTTGCAAACTCCACTCCATACATATATATGGGGAGATACTAGCTCAAACTCGGTTTTACACTGAAAACTGCAGGAACTTCAAACCGGAACTAGGAAACAGACTGAGAAACCAGAGTAAAAGTTCCTCCTGCAACCCGTTCCCTTTGTGCTAGATGAACGAACGTCTCTCCACATGCTCAGTTCTGAGAGATAAGTTTGTGTTAAAGCCGTCCTTCACCTAGCTTGTTGGAAACACAAAGTTTCTTTTCAGTTGCAAACTCCACTCCATAAATATATATGGGGAGGTTCTAGCTCCAACTCGCTTTTGCAGTGAAAACTGCAGGAATTTCAAACCGGCACTTCGAAACAGACTGAGAAACCAGAGTTAAAGTTTCTCCTGGAAACCGTTCCTTTTGTGCTAGATGAAACAACGTCTATCCACATGCTCGGTTCTGAGAGATAAGTGTGTGTGAAAGCCGTCCTTCACATAGCTTGTTGGGAACACAAAGTTTCTCTTCAGTTGCAAAATCCACTGCTTAAATATATATGGGGTGTTACTAGCTCCAACACGATTTTACAGTGAAAACTGCAGGAACTTCAAACCGGCACTAGGAAACAGACTGAGAAACCAGAGTAAAAGTTTCTCCTGCAACCCGTTCCCTTTGTGCTAGATGAACGAACGTCTCTCCACATGCTCAGTTCTGAGAGATATGTGTGTGTGAAAGCCGTCCGTCACCTAGCTTGTTGGGAACACAAAGTTTCTTTTCAGTTGCAAACTCCACTCCATACATATATATGGGGAGGTACTAGCTCCAACTCGGTTTTACAGTGAAAACTGCAGGAACTTCAACCCGGAATTAGGAAACACACTGAGAAACAAGAGTAAAAGTTTCTCCTGCATCCCGTTCCCTTTGTGCTAGATGAACGAACGTCTCACCACATGCTAAGTTCGGAGAGATAAGTGTGTGTGTAAGCATTCCTTCACCTAGCTTGTTGGGAACACAAAGTTTCTCTTCATTAGCAAACTCCACTCCATACATATATATGGGGAGGTACTAGCTCAAACTCGGTTTTACAGTGAAAACTGCAGGAACTTGAAACCGGCACTAGGAAACAGACTGAGAAACCAGAGTAAAAGTTCTTCCTGCAACCCGTTCCCTTTGTGCTAGATGAACGAACGTCTCTCCACATGCTCAGTTCTGAGAGATAAGTGTGTGTGAAATCCGTCCATCACCCAGCTTGTTGGGAACACAAAGTTTCTCTTCAGTTGCAAACTCCACTCCATAAATATATATGGGGAGGTACAAGCTCCAACGCGGTTTTACAGTGAAAACTGCAGGAACTTCAAACCGGCACTAGAAACAGACTGAGAAACCAGAGAAAAAGTTTCTCCTGCAACCCGTTCCCTTTGTGCTAGATGAACGAACGTCTCTCCACATGCTCAGTTCTGAGAGAAAAGTGTGTGTGAAAGCCGTCCTTCACCTAGCTTTTTGGGAACACTAAGTTTCTCTTCAGTTGCAAACTCCACTCCATACATATATATGGGAGGTACTAGCTCCAACTCGGTTTTACAGTGAAAACTGCAGGAACTTCAACCCGGAATTAGGAAACACACTGAGAAACCAGAGAAAAAGTTTCTCCTGCAACCCGTTCCATTTGTGCTAGATGAACGAACCTCTCTCCACATGCTCAGTTCTGAGAGATAAGTGTGTGTGAAAGCCGTCCATCACCTAGCTTGTTGGGAACACAAAGTTTCACCTCAGTTGCAAACTCCACTTCATACATATATATGGGTAGGTACAAGCTCCAACTCGGTTTTACAGTGAAAACTGCAGGAACTACAAAACGGCACTAGGAAACAGACTGAGAAACAAGAGAAAAAGTTTCTCCTGCAACCCGTTCCCTTTGTGCTAGATGAACGAACCTCTCTCCACATGCTCAGTTCTGAGAGATAAGTGTGTGTGAAAGCCGTCCTTCTCCTAGCTTCATGGGAACACAAAGTTTCTTTTCAGTTGCAAACTCCACTCCATACATATATATGGGGTGGTACTAGCTCCAACTCGGTTTTAAAGTGAAAACTGCAGGAACTTCAAACCGGCACTAGGAAACAGACTGAGAAACCAGAGTAAAAGTTTCTCCTGCAACACGTTCCCTTTGTGCTTGATAAAAGATCGTCTCTCCACATGCTCAGTTCTGAGAGATAAGTGTGTGTGAAAGCCGTCCTTCATCTAGCTTCTTGGGTACGCAAAGTTTCTCTTCAGTTGCAAACTCCACTCCATACATATATATGGGGAGGTACTAGCTCCAACTCGGTTTTACAGTGAAAACTGCAGGAACTTCAAACCGGCACTAGGAAACAGACTGAGAAACCAGAATAAAAGTTTCTCCTGCAACATGTTCCCTTTGTACTAGATGAACGAACGTCTCTCCACATGCTCAGTTCAGAGAGATATGTGTGTGTGAAAGCCATCCTTCACCTAGCTTGTTGGGAACACAAAGTTTCTCTTCAGTTTCAAAATTCACTGCTTAAATATATATGGGGAGGTACTAGCTCCAACTCGGTTTTACAGTGAAAAATGCAGGAACTTCAAACCGGCACTAGGAAACAGACTGAGAAACCAGAGTAAAAGTTTCTCCTGCAACCCGTTCCCTTTGTGCTAGATGAACGAACGTCTATCCACATGCTCAGTTCTGAGAGATATATGTGTGTGAAAGCCGTCCGTCACCTAGCTTGTTGGGAATACAAAGTTTCTTTTCAGTTGCAAACTCCACTCCATACATATATATGGGGAGGTACTAGCTCCAACTCGGTTTTACAGTGAAAACTGCAGGAACTTCAACCCGGAATTAGGAAACACACTGAGAAACCAGAGTAAAAGTTTCTCCTGCAACCAGTTCCCTTTGTGCTAGATGAAAGAACGTCTCTCCACATGCTAAGTTCTGAGAGATAAGTGTGTGTGTAAGCCGTCCTTCACCTAGCTTGTTGGGAAAACAAAGTTTCTCTTCAGTAGCAAACTCCACTCCATACATATATATGGGGTGGTACTAGCTCAAACTGGATTTTACAGTGAAAACTGCAGGAACTTGAAACCGGCACTAGGAAACAGACTGAGAAACCAGAGTAAAAGTTTCTCCTGCAACCCGTTCCCTTTGTGCTAGATGAAAGAAGGTCTCTCCACATGCTCAGTTCTGAGAGATAAGTGTGTGTGAAATCCGTCCATCACCCAGCTTGTTGGGAACACTAAGTTTCTCTTCAGTTGCAAACTCCACTCCATAAATATATATGGGCAGGTACTAGCTCCAACTCGGTTTTACAGTGAAAACTGCAGGAACTTCAAACCGGCACTAGGAAACAGACTGAGAAACCAGAGTAAAGTTTCTCCTGCAACCCGTTCCCTTTGTGCTAGATGAACGAACGTCTCTCCACATGCTAAGTTCTGAGAGATAAGAGTGTGTGTAAGCATTCCTTCACCTAGCTTGTTGGGAACACAAAGTTTCTCTTCATTACCAAACTCCACTCCATACATATATATGGGGAGGTACTAGCTCAAACTCGGTTTTACAGTGAAAACTGCAGGAACTTGAAACCGGCACTAGGAAACAGACTGAGAAACCAGAGTAAAAGTTCTTCCTGCAACCCGTTCCCTTTGTGCTAGATGAACGAACGTCTCTCCACATGCTCAGTTCTGAGAGATAAGTGTGTGTGAAATCCGTCCATCACCCAGCTTGTTGGGAACACAATGTTTCTCTTCAGTTGCAAACTCCACTCCATAAATATATATGGGGAGGTACAAGCTCCAACGCGGTTTTACAGTGAAAACTGCAGGAACTTCAAACCGGCACTAGGAAACAGACTGAGAAACCAGAGTAAAAGTTTCTCCTGCCAACCGTTCCCTTTGTGCTAGATGAACGAACGTCTCTCCACATGCTCAGTTCTCAGAGATAAGTGAGTGTGAAAGCCGTTCTTCACCTAGCTTGTTGGGAACACAAAGTTTCTCTTCAGTTGCAAAATCCACTGCATAAATATATATGGGGAGGTACTAGCTCCAACTCGGTTTTACAGTGAAAACTGCAGGAACTTCAAACCGGCACTAGAAACAGACTGAGAAACCAGAGAAAAAGTTTCTCCTGCAACCCGTTCCCTTTGTGCTAGATGAACGAACGTCTCTCCACATGCTCAGTTCTGAGAGAAAATTGTGTGTGAAAGCCGTCCTTCACCTAGCTTTTTGGGAACACTAAGTTTCTCTTCAGGTGCAAACTCCACTCCATACATATATATGGGAGGTACTAGCTCCAACTCGGTTTTACAGTGAAAACTGCAGGAACTTCAACCCGGAATTAGGAATCACAGTGAGAAACCAGAGAAAAAGTTTCTCCTGCAACCCGTTCCCTTTGTGCTAGATGAACGAACCTCTCTCCACATGCTCAGTTCTGAGAGATAAGTGTGTGTGAAAGCCGTCCATCACCTAGCTTGTTGGGAACACAAAGTTTCTCTTAAGTTGCAAACTCCAATTCATACATATATATGGGTAGGTACAAGCTCCAACTCGCTTTTACAGTGAAAACTGCAGGAACTACAAAACGGCACTAGGAAACAGACTGAGAAACCAGAGAAAAAGTTTCTCCTGCAACCCGTTCCCTTTGTGCTAGATGAACGAACCTCTCTCCACATGCTCAGTTCTGAGAGATAAGTGTGTGTGAAAGCCGTACTTCAACTAGCTTGTTGGGAACACAAAGTTTCTTTTCAGTTGAAAACTCCACTCCATACATATATATGGGGTGGTACTAGCTCCAACTCGGTTTTACAGTGAAAAGTGCAGGAACTTCAAACCGGCAATAGGAAACAGACTGAGAAACCAGAGTAAAAGTTTCTCCTGTAACACGTTTCCTTTGTGCTTGATAAAAGATCGTCTCTCCACATGCTCAGTTCTGAGAGATAAGTGTGTGTGAAAGCCGTCCTTCATCTAGCTTGTTGTGTACGCAAAGTTTCTCTTAAGTTGCAAACTCCACTCCATACATATATATGGGGAGGTACTAGCTCCAACTCGGTTTTACAGTGTAAACTGCAGGAACTTCAACCCGGAATTAGGAAACACACTGAGAAACAAGAGTAAAAGTTTCTCCTGCATCCCGTTCCCTTTGTGCTAGATGAACGAACGTCTCTCCACATGCTAAGTTCGGAGAGATAAGTGTGTGTGTAAGCATTCCTTCACCTAGCTTGTTGGGAACACAAAGTTTCTCTTCATTAGCAAACTCCACTCCATACATATATATGGGGAGGTACTAGCTCAAACTCGGTTTTACAGTGAAAACTGCAGGAACTTGAAACCGGCACTAGGAAACAGACTGAGAAACCAGAGTAAAAGTTCTTCCTGCAACCCGTTCCCTTTGTGCTAGATGAACGAACGTCTCTCCACATGCTCAGTTCTGAGAGATAAGTGTGTTTGAAAGCCGTCCTTCATCTAGCTTCTTGGGTACGCAAAGTTTCTCTTCAGTTGCAAACTCCACTCCATACATATATATGGGGAGGTACTAGCTCCAACTCGGTTTTACAGTGAAAACTGCAGGAACTTCAAACCGGCACTAGGAAACAGACTGAGAAACCAGAATAAAAGTTTCTCCTGCAACATGTTCCCTTTGTGCTAGATGAACGAACGTCTCTCCACATGCTCAGTTCAGAGAGATATGTGTGTGTGAAAGCCATCCTTCACCTAGCTTGTTGGGAACACAAAGTTTCTCTTCAGTTTCAAAATTCACTGCTTAAATATATATGGGGAGGTACTAGCTCCAACTCGGTTTTACAGTGAAAAATGCAGGAACTTCAAACCGGCACTAGGAAACAGACTGAGAAACCAGAGTAAAAGTTTCTCCTGCAACCCGTTCCCTTTGTGCTAGATGAACGAACGTCTATCCACATGCTCAGTTCTGAGAGATATATGTGTGTGAAAGCCGTCCGTCACCTAGCTTGTTGGGAAAACAAAGTTTCTTTTCAGTTGCAAACTCCACTCCATACATATATATGGGGAGGTACTAGCTCCAACTCGGTTTTACAGTGAAAACTGCAGGAACTTCAACCCGGAATTAGGAAACACACTGAGAAACCAGAGTAAAAGTTTCTCCTGCAACCAGTTCCCTTTGTGCTAGATGAAAGAACGTCTCTCCACATGCTAAGTTCTGAGAGATAAGTGTGTGTGTAAGCCGTCCTTCACCTAGCTTGTTGGGAAAACAAAGTTTCTCTTCAGTAGCAAACTCCACTCCATACATATATATGGGGTGGTACTAGCTCAAACTGGATTTTACAGTGAAAACTGCAGGAACTTGAAACCGGCACTAGGAAACAGACTGAGAAACCAGAGTAAAAGTTTCTCCTGCAACCCGTTCCCTTTGTGCTAGATGAAAGAAGGTCTCTCCACATGCTCAGTTCTGAGAGATAAGTGTGTGTGAAATCCGTCCATCACCCAGCTTGTTGGGAACACTAAGTTTCTCTTCAGTTGCAAACTCCACTCCATAAATATATATGGGCAGGTACTAGCTCCAACTCGGTTTTACAGTGAAAACTGCAGGAACTTCAAACCGGCACTAGGAAACAGACTGAGAAACCAGAGTAAAGTTTCTCCTGCAACCCGTTCCCTTTGTGCTAGATGAACGAACGTCTCTCCACATGCTAAGTTCTGAGAGATAAGAGTGTGTGTAAGCATTCCTTCACCTAGCTTGTTGGGAACACAAAGTTTCTCTTCATTACCAAACTCCACTCCATACATATATATGGGGAGGTACTAGCTCAAACTCGGTTTTACAGTGAAAACTGCAGGAACTTGAAACCGGCACTAGGAAACAGACTGAGAAACCAGAGTAAAAGTTCTTCCTGCAACCCGTTCCCTTTGTGCTAGATGAACGAACGTCTCTCCACATGCTCAGTTCTGAGAGATAAGTGTGTGTGAAATCCGTCCATCACCCAGCTTGTTGGGAACACAATGTTTCTCTTCAGTTGCAAACTCCACTCCATAAATATATATGGGGAGGTACAAGCTCCAACGCGGTTTTACAGTGAAAACTGCAGGAACTTCAAACCGGCACTAGGAAACAGACTGAGAAACCAGAGTAAAAGTTTCTCCTGCCAACCGTTCCCTTTGTGCTAGATGAACGAACGTCTCTCCACATGCTCAGTTCTCAGAGATAAGTGAGTGTGAAAGCCGTTCTTCACCTAGCTTGTTGGGAACACAAAGTTTCTCTTCAGTTGCAAAATCCACTGCATAAATATATATGGGGAGGTACTAGCTCCAACTCGGTTTTACAGTGAAAACTGCAGGAACTTCAAACCGGCACTAGAAACAGACTGAGAAACCAGAGAAAAAGTTTCTCCTGCAACCCGTTCCCTTTGTGCTAGATGAACGAACGTCTCTCCACATGCTCAG
The DNA here is from genome assembly GCF_048773025.1 of Camelus bactrianus. Taxonomy (NCBI): domain Eukaryota; kingdom Metazoa; phylum Chordata; class Mammalia; order Artiodactyla; family Camelidae; genus Camelus; species Camelus bactrianus. Next base: position 6,336,720 of record NC_133566.1, read on the forward strand.
TTCTGAGAGAAAATTGTGTGTGAAAGCCGTCCTTCACCTAGCTTTTTGGGAACACTAAGTTTCTCTTCAGGTGCAAACTCCACTCCATACATATATATGGGAGGTACTAGCTCCAACTCGGTTTTACAGTGAAAACTGCAGGAACTTCAACCCGGAATTAGGAATCACACTGAGAAACCAGAGAAAAAGTTTCTCCTGCAACCCGTTCCCTTTGTGCTAGATGAACGAACCTCTCTCCACATGCTCAGTTCTGAGAGATAAGTGTGTGTGAAAGCCGTCCATCACCTAGCTTGTTGGGAACACAAAGTTTCTCTTAAGTTGCAAACTCCAATTCATACATATATATGGGTAGGTACAAGCTCCAACTCGCTTTTACAGTGAAAACTGCAGGAACTACAAAACGGCACTAGGAAACAGACTGAGAAACCAGAGAAAAAGTTTCTCCTGCAACCCGTTCCCTTTGTGCTAGATGAACGAACCTCTCTCCACATGCTCAGTTCTGAGAGATAAGTGTGTGTGAAAGCCGTACTTCAACTAGCTTGTTGGGAACACAAAGTTTCTTTTCAGTTGAAAACTCCACTCCATACATATATATGGGGTGGTACTAGCTCCAACTCGGTTTTACAGTGAAAAGTGCAGGAACTTCAAACCGGCAATAGGAAACAGACTGAGAAACCAGAGTAAAAGTTTCTCCTGTAACACGTTTCCTTTGTGCTTGATAAAAGATCGTCTCTCCACATGCTCAGTTCTGAGAGATAAGTGTGTGTGAAAGCCGTCCTTCATCTAGCTTGTTGTGTACGCAAAGTTTCTCTTAAGTTGCAAACTCCACTCCATACATATATATGGGGAGGTACTAGCTCCAACTCGGTTTTACAGTGTAAACTGCAGGAACTTCAACCCGGAATTAGGAAACACACTGAGAAACAAGAGTAAAAGTTTCTCCTGCATCCCGTTCCCTTTGTGCTAGATGAACGAACGTCTCTCCACATGCTAAGTTCGGAGAGATAAGTGTGTGTGTAAGCATTCCTTCACCTAGCTTGTTGGGAACACAAAGTTTCTCTTCATTAGCAAACTCCACTCCATACATATATATGGGGAGGTACTAGCTCAAACTCGGTTTTACAGTGAAAACTGCAGGAACTTGAAACCGGCACTAGGAAACAGACTGAGAAACCAGAGTAAAAGTTCTTCCTGCAACGCGTTCCCTTTGTGCTAGATGAACGAACGTCTCTCCACATGCTCAGTTCTGAGAGATAAGTGTGTTTGAAAGCCGTCCTTCATCTAGCTTCTTGGGTACGCAAAGTTTCTCTTCAGTTGCAAACTCCACTCCATACATATATATGGGGAGGTACTAGCTCCAACTCGGTTTTACAGTGAAAACTGCAGGAACTTCAAACCGGCACTAGGAAACAGACTGAGAAACCAGAATAAAAGTTTCTCCTGCAACATGTTCCCTTTGTGCTAGATGAACGAACGTCTCTCCACATGCTCAGTTCAGAGAGATATGTGTGTGTGAAAGCCATCCTTCACCTAGCTTGTTGGGAACACAAAGTTTCTCTTCAGTTTCAAAATTCACTGCTTAAATATATATGGGGTGGTACTAGCTCCAACTCGGTTTTACAGTGAAAAATGCAGGAACTTCAAACCGGCACTAGGAAACAGACTGAGAAACCAGAGTAAAAGTTTCTCCTGCAACCCGTTCCCTTTGTGCTAGATGAACGAACGTCTATCCACATGCTCAGTTCTGAGAGATATATGTGTGTGAAAGCCGTCCGTCACCTAGCTTGTTGGGAAAACAAAGTTTCTTTTCAGTTGCAAACTCCACTCCATACATATATATGGGAGGTACTAGCTCCAACTCGGTTTTACAGTGAAAACTGCAGGAACTTCAACCCGGAATTAGGAAACACACTGAGAAACCAGAGTAAAAGTTTCTCCTGCAACCAGTTCCCTTTGTGCTAGATGAAAGAACGTCTCTCCACATGCTAAGTTCTGAGAGATAAGTGTGTGTGTAAGCCGTCCTTCACCTAGCTTGTTGGGAAAACAAAGTTTCTCTTCAGTAGCAAACTCCACTCCATACATATATATGGGGTGGTACTAGCTCAAACTGGATTTTACAGTGAAAACTGCAGGAACTTGAAACCGGCACTAGGAAACAGACAGAGAAACCAGAGTAAAAGTTTCTCCTGCAACCCGTTCCCTTTGTGCTAGATGAAAGAAGGTCTCTCCACATGCTCAGTTCTGAGAGATAAGTGTGTGTGAAATCCGTCCATCACCCAGCTTGTTGGGAACACTAAGTTTCTCTTCAGTTGCAAACTCCACTCCATAAATATATATGGGCAGGTACTAGCTCCAACTCGGTTTTACAGTGAAAACTGCAGGAACTTCAAACCGGCACTAGGAAACAGACTGAGAAACCAGAGTAAAGTTTCTCCTGCAACCCGTTCCCTTTGTGCTAGATGAACGAACGTCTCTCCACATGCTAAGTTCTGAGAGATAAGTGTGTGTGTAAGCATTCCTTCACCTAGCTTGTTGGGAACACAAAGTTTCTCTTCATTAGCAAACTCCACTCCATACATATATATGGGGAGGTACTAGCTCAAACTCGGTTTTACAGTGAAAACTGCAGGAACTTGAAACCGGCACTAGGAAACAGACTGAGAAACCAGAGTAAAAGTTCTTCCTGCAACCCGTTCCCTTTGTGCTAGATGAACGAACGTCTCTCCACATGCTCAGTTCTGAGAGATAAGTGTGTGTGAAATCCGTCCATCACCCAGCTTGTTGGGAACACAATGTTCCTCTTCAGTTGCAAACTCCACTCCATAAATATATATGGGGAGGTACAAGCTCCAACGCGGTTTTACAGTGAAAACTGCAGGAACTTCAAACCGGCACTAGGAAACAGACTGAGAAACCAGAGTAAAAGTTTCTCCTGCCAACCGTTCCTTTTGTGCTAGATGAACGAACGTCTCTCCACATGCTCAGTTCTCAGAGATAAGTGAGTGTGAAAGCCGTTCTTCACCTAGCTTGTTGGGAACACAAAGTTTCTCTTCAGTTGCAAAATCCACTGCATAAATATATATGGGGAGGTACTAGCTCCAACTCGGTTTTACAGTGAAAACTGCAGGAACTTCAAACCGGCACTAGAAACAGACTGAGAAACCAGAGAAAAAGTTTCTCCTGCAACCCGTTCCCTTTGTGCTAGATGAACGAACGTCTCTCCACATGCTCAGTTCTGATAGAAAATTGTGTGTGAAAGCCGTCCTTCACCTAGCTTTTTGGGAACACTAAGTTTCTCTTCAGGTGCAAACTCCACTCCATACATATATATGGGAGGTACTAGCTCCAACTCGGTTTTACAGTGAAAACTGCAGGAACTTCAACCCGGAATTAGGAATCACACTGAGAAACCAGAGAAAAAGTTTCTCCTGCAACCCGTTCCCTTTGTGCTAGATGAACGAACCTCTCTCCACATGCTCAGTTCTGAGAGATAAGTGTGTGTGAAAGCCGTCCATCACCTAGCTTGTTGGGAACACAAAGTTTCTCTTAAGTTGCAAACTCCAATTCATACATATATATGGGTAGGTACAAGCTCCAACTCGCTTTTACAGTGAAAACTGCAGGAACTACAAAACGGCACTAGGAAACAGACTGAGAAACCAGAGAAAAAGTTTCTCCTGCAACCCGTTCCCTTTGTGCTAGATGAACGAACCTCTCTCCACATGCTCAGTTCTGAGAGATAAGTGTGTGTGAAAGCCGTACTTCAACTAGCTTGTTGGGAACACAAAGTTTCTTTTCAGTTGAAAACTCCACTCCATACATATATATGGGGTGGTACTAGCTCCAACTCGGTTTTACAGTGAAAAGTGCAGGAACTTCAAACCGGCAATAGGAAACAGACTGAGAAACCAGAGTAAAAGTTTCTCCTGTAACACGTTCCCTTTGTGCTTGATAAAAGATCGTCTCTCCACATGCTCAGTTCTGAGAGATAAGTGTGTGTGAAAGCCGTCCTTCATCTAGCTTGTTGTGTACGCAAAGTTTCTCTTAAGTTGCAAACTCCACTCCATACATATATATGGGGAGGTACAAGCTCCAACTCGGTTTTACAGTGAAAACTGCAGGAACTTCAAACCGGCACTAGGAAACAGACTGAGAAACCAGAATAAAAGTTTCTCCTGCAACATGTTCCCTTTGTGCTAGATGAACGAACGTCTCTCCACATGCTCAGTTCAGAGAGATATGTGTGTGTGAAAGCCATCCTTCACCTAGCTTGTTGGGAACACAAAGTTTCTCTTCAGTTTCAAAATTCACAGCTTAAATATATATGGGGAGGTACTAGCTCCAACTCGGTTTTACAGTGAAAAATGCAGGAACTTCAAACCGGCACTAGGAAACAGACTGAGAAACCAGAGTAAAAGTTTCTCCTGCAACCCGTTCCCTTTGTGCTAGATGAACGAACGTCTCTCCACATGCTCAGTTCTGAGAGATATGTGTGTGTGAAAGCCGTCCGTCACCTAGCTTGTTGGGAACACAAAGTTTCTTTTCAGTTGCAAACTCCACTCCATACATATATATGGGGAGGTACTAGCTCCAACTCGGTTTTACAGTGAAAACTGCAGGAACTTCAACCCGGAATTAGGAAACACCCTGAGAAACAAGACTAAAAGTTTCTCCTGCAACCCGTTCCCTTTGTGCTAGATGAACGAACGTCTCTCCACATGCTAAGTTCTGAGAGATAAGTGTGTGTGTAAGCATTCCTTCACCTAGCTTGTTGGGAACACAAAGTTTCTCTTCATTAGCAAACTCCACTCCATACATATATATGGGGAGGTACTAGCTCAAACTCGGTTTTACAGTGAAAACTGCAGGAACTTGAAACCGGCACTAGGAAACAGACTGAGAAACCAGAGTAAAAGTTCTTCCTGCAACCCGTTCCCTTTGTGCTAGATGAACGAACGTCTCTCCACATGCTCAGTTCTGAGAGATAAGTGTGTGTGAAATCCGTCCATCACCCAGCTTGTTGGGAACACAAAGTTTCTCTTCAGTTGCAAACTCCACTCCATAAATATATATGGGGAGGTACAAGCTCCAACGCGGTTTTACAGTGAAAACTGCAGGAACTTCAAACCGGCACTAGGAAACAGACTGAGAAACCAGAGTAAAAGTTTCTCCTGCCAACCGTTCCCTTTGTGCTAGATGAACGAACGTCTCTCCACATGCTCAGTTCTCAGAGATAAGTGAGTGTGAAAGCCGTTCTTCACCTAGCTTGTTGGGAACACAAAGTTTCTCTTCAGTTGCAAAATCCACTGCATAAATATATATGGGGAGGTAGTAGCTCCAACTCGGTTTTACAGTGAAAACTGCAGGAACTTCAAACCGGCACTAGAAACAGACTGAGAAACCAGAGAAAAAGTTTCTCCTGCAACCCGTTCCCTTTTTGCTAGATGAACGAACGTCTCTCCACATGCTCAGTTCTGAGAGATATATGTGTGTGAAAGCCGTCCGTCACCTAGCTTGTTGGGAAAACAAAGTTTCTTTTCAGTTGCAAACTCCACTCCATACATATATATGGGGAGGTACTAGCTCCAACTCGGTTTTACAGTGAAAACTGCAGGAACTTCAACCCGGAATTAGGAAACACACTGAGAAACCAGAGTAAAAGTTTCTCCTGCAACCAGTTCCCTTTGTGCTAGATGAACGAACGTCTCTCCACATGCTCAGTTCTCAGAGATAAGTGAGTGTGAAAGCCGTTCTTCACCTAGCTTGTTGGGAACACAAAGTTTCTCTTCAGTTGCAAAATCCACTGCATAAATATATATGGGGAGGTACTAGCTCCAACTCGGTTTTACAGTGAAAACTGCAGGAACTTCAAACCGGCACTAGAAACAGACTGAGAAACCAGAGAAAAAGTTTCTCCTGCAACCCGTTCCCTTTGTGCTAGATGAACGAACGTCTCTCCACATGCTCAGTTCTGAGAGAAAATTGTGTGTGAAAGCCGTCCTTCACCTAGCTTTTTGGGAACACTAAGTTTCTCTTCAGGTGCAAACTCCACTCCATACATATATATGGGAGGTACTAGCTCCAACTCGGTTTTACAGTGAAAACTGCAGGAACTTCAACCCGGAATTAGGAATCACACTGAGAAACCAGAGAAAAAGTTTCTCCTGCAACCCGTTCCCTTTGTGCTAGATGAACGAACCTCTCTCCACATGCTCAGTTCTGAGAGATAAGTGTGTGTGAAAGCCGTCCATCACCTAGCTTGTTGGGAACACAAAGTTTCTCTTAAGTTGCAAACTCCAATTCATACATATATATGGGTAGGTACAAGCTCCAACTCGCTTTTACAGTGAAAACTGCAGGAACTACAAAACGGCACTAGGAAACAGACTGAGAAACCAGAGAAAAAGTTTCTCCTGCAACCCGTTCCCTTTGTGCTAGATGAACGAACCTCTCTCCACATGCTCAGTTCTGAGAGATAAGTGTGTGTGAAAGCCGTACTTCAACTAGCTTGTTGGGAACACAAAGTTTCTTTTCAGTTGAAAACTCCACTCCATACATATATATGGGGTGGTACTAGCTCCAACTCGGTTTTACAGTGAAAAGTGCAGGAACTTCAAACCGGCAATAGGAAACAGACTGAGAAACCAGAGTAAAAGTTTCTCCTGTAACACGTTCCCTTTGTGCTTGATAAAAGATCGTCTCTCCACATGCTCAGTTCTGAGAGATAAGTGTGTGTGAAAGCCGTCCTTCATCTAGCTTGTTGTGTACGCAAAGTTTCTCTTAAGTTGCAAACTCCACTCCATACATATATATGGGGAGGTACAAGCTCCAACTCGGTTTTACAGTGAAAACTGCAGGAACTTCAAACCGGCACTAGGAAACAGACTGAGAAACCAGAATAAAAGTTTCTCCTGCAACATGTTCCCTTTGTGCTAGATGAACGAACGTCTCTCCACATGCTCAGTTCAGAGAGATATGTGTGTGTGAAAGCCATCCTTCACCTAGCTTGTTGGGAACACAAAGTTTCTCTTCAGTTTCAAAATTCACTGCTTAAATATATATGGGGAGGTACTAGCTCCAACTCGGTTTTACAGTGAAAAATGCAGGAACTTCAAACCGGCACTAGGAAACAGACTGAGAAACCAGAGTAAAAGTTTCTCCTGCAACCCGTTCCCTTTGTGCTAGATGAACGAACGTCTCTCCACATGCTCAGTTCTGAGAGATATGTGTGTGTGAAAGCCGTCCGTCACCTAGCTTGTTGGGAACACAAAGTTTCTTTTCAGTTGCAAACTCCACTCCATACATATATATGGGGAGGTACTAGCTCCAACTCGGTTTTACAGTGAAAACTGCAGGAACTTCAACCCGGAATTAGGAAACACACTGAGAAACAAGACTAAAAGTTTCTCCTGCAACCCGTTCCCTTTGTGCTAGATGAACGAACGTCTCTCCACATGCTAAGTTCTGAGAGATAAGTGTGTGTGTAAGCATTCCTTCACCTAGCTTGTTGGGAACACAAAGTTTCTCTTCATTAGCAAACTCCACTCCATACATATATATGGGGAGGTACTAGCTCAAACTCGGTTTTACAGTGAAAACTGCAGGAACTTGAAACCGGCACTAGGAAACAGACTGAGAAACCAGAGTAAAAGTTCTTCCTGCAACCCGTTCCCTTTGTGCTAGATGAACGAACGTCTCTCCACATGCTCAGTTCTGAGATATAAGTGTGTGTGAAATCCGTCCATCACCCAGCTTGTTGGGAACACAAAGTTTCTCTTCAGTTGCAAACTCCACTCCATAAATATATATGGGGAGGTACAAGCTCCAACGCGGTTTTACAGTGAAAACTGCAGGAACTTCAAACCGGCACTAGGAAACAGACTGAGAAACCAGAGTAAAAGTTTCTCCTGCCAACCGTTCCCTTTGTGCTAGATGAACGAACGTCTCTCCACATGCTCAGTTCTCAGAGATAAGTGAGTGTGAAAGCCGTTCTTCACCTAGCTTGTTGGGAACACAAAGTTTCTCTTCAGTTGCAAAATCCACTGCATAAATATATATGGGGAGGTAGTAGCTCCAACTCGGTTTTACAGTGAAAACTGCAGGAACTTCAAACCGGCACTAGAAACAGACTGAGAAACCAGAGAAAAAGTTTCTCCTGCAACCCGTTCCCTTTTTGCTAGATGAACGAACGTCTCTCCACATGCTCAGTTCTGAGAGATATATGTGTGTGAAAGCCGTCCGTCACCTAGCTTGTTGGGAAAACAAAGTTTCTTTTCAGTTGCAAACTCCACTCCATACATATATATGGGGAGGTACTAGCTCCAACTCGGTTTTACAGTGAAAACTGCAGGAACTTCAACCCGGAATTAGGAAACACACTGAGAAACCAGAGTAAAAGTTTCTCCTGCAACCAGTTCCCTTTGTGCTAGATGAACGAACGTCTCTCCACATGCTAAGTTCTGAGAGATAAGTGTGTGTGTAAGCCGTCCTTCACCTAGCTTGTTGGGAAAACAAAGTTTCTCTTCAGTAGCAAACTCCACTCCATACATATATATGGGGAGGTACTAGCTCCAACTCGGTTTTACAGTGAAAACTGCAGGAACTTCAAACCGGCACTAGGAAACAGACTGAGAAACCAGAGTAAAAGTTTCTCCTGCCAACCGTTCCTTTTGTGCTAGATGAACGAACGTCTCTCCACATGCTCAGTTCTCAGAGATAAGTGAGTGTGAAAGCCGTTCTTCACCTAGCTTGTTGGGAACACAAAGTTTCTCTTCAGTTGCAAAATCCACTGCATAAATATATATGGGGAGGTACTAGCTCCAACTCGGTTTTACAGTGAAAACTGCAGGAACTTCAAACCGGCACTAGAAACAGACTGAGAAACCAGAGAAAAAGTTTCTCCTGCAACCCGTTCCCTTTGTGCTAGATGAACGAACGTCTCTCCACATGCTCAGTTCTGATAGAAAATTGTGTGTGAAAGCCGTCCTTCACCTAGCTTTTTGGGAACACTAAGTTTCTCTTCAGGTGCAAACTCCACTCCATACATATATATGGGAGGTACTAGCTCCAACTCGGTTTTACAGTGAAAACTGCAGGAACTTCAACCCGGAATTAGGAATCACACTGAGAAACCAGAGAAAAAGTTTCTCCTGCAACCCGTTCCCTTTGTGCTAGATGAACGAACCTCTCTCCACATGCTCAGTTCTGAGAGATAAGTGTGTGTGAAAGCCGTCCATCACCTAGCTTGTTGGGAACACAAAGTTTCTCTTAAGTTGCAAACTCCAATTCATACATATATATGGGTAGGTACAAGCTCCAACTCGCTTTTACAGTGAAAACTGCAGGAACTACAAAACGGCACTAGGAAACAGACTGAGAAACCAGAGAAAAAGTTTCTCCTGCAACCCGTTCCCTTTGTGCTAGATGAACGAACCTCTCTCCACATGCTCAGTTCTGAGAGATAAGTGTGTGTGAAAGCCGTACTTCAACTAGCTTGTTGGGAACACAAAGTTTCTTTTCAGTTGAAAACTCCACTCCATACATATATATGGGGTGGTACTAGCTCCAACTCGGTTTTACAGTGAAAAGTGCAGGAACTTCAAACCGGCAATAGGAAACAGACTGAGAAACCAGAGTAAAAGTTTCTCCTGTAACACGTTCCCTTTGTGCTTGATAAAAGATCGTCTCTCCACATGCTCAGTTCTGAGAGATAAGTGTGTGTGAAAGCCGTCCTTCATCTAGCTTGTTGTGTACGCAAAGTTTCTCTTAAGTTGCAAACTCCACTCCATACATATATATGGGGAGGTACAAGCTCCAACTCGGTTTTACAGTGAAAACTGCAGGAACTTCAAACCGGCACTAGGAAACAGACTGAGAAACCAGAATAAAAGTTTCTCCTGCAACATGTTCCCTTTGTGCTAGATGAACGAACGTCTCTCCACATGCTCAGTTCAGAGAGATATGTGTGTGTGAAAGCCATCCTTCACCTAGCTTGTTGGGAACACAAAGTTTCTCTTCAGTTTCAAAATTCACAGCTTAAATATATATGGGGAGGTACTAGCTCCAACTCGGTTTTACAGTGAAAAATGCAGGAACTTCAAACCGGCACTAGGAAACAGACTGAGAAACCAGAGTAAAAGTTTCTCCTGCAACCCGTTCCCTTTGTGCTAGATGAACGAACGTCTCTCCACATGCTCAGTTCTGAGAGATATGTGTGTGTGAAAGCCGTCCGTCACCTAGCTTGTTGGGAACACAAAGTTTCTTTTCAGTTGCAAACTCCACTCCATACATATATATGGGGAGGTACTAGCTCCAACTCGGTTTTACAGTGAAAACTGCAGGAACTTCAACCCGGAATTAGGAAACACCCTGAGAAACAAGACTAAAAGTTTCTCCTGCAACCCGTTCCCTTTGTGCTAGATGAACGAACGTCTCTCCACATGCTAAGTTCTGAGAGATAAGTGTGTGTGTAAGCATTCCTTCACCTAGCTTGTTGGGAACACAAAGTTTCTCTTCATTAGCAAACTCCACTCCATACATATATATGGGGAGGTACTAGCTCAAACTCGGTTTTACAGTGAAAACTGCAGGAACTTGAAACCGGCACTAGGAAACAGACTGAGAAACCAGAGTAAAAGTTCTTCCTGCAACCCGTTCCCTTTGTGCTAGATGAACGAACGTCTCTCCACATGCTCAGTTCTGAGAGATAAGTGTGTGTGAAATCCGTCCATCACCCAGCTTGTTGGGAACACAAAGTTTCTCTTCAGTTGCAAACTCCACTCCATAAATATATATGGGGAGGTACAAGCTCCAACGCGGTTTTACAGTGAAAACTGCAGGAACTTCAAACCGGCACTAGGAAACAGACTGAGAAACCAGAGTAAAAGTTTCTCCTGCCAACCGTTCCCTTTGTGCTAGATGAACGAACGTCTCTCCACATGCTCAGTTCTCAGAGATAAGTGAGTGTGAAAGCCGTTCTTCACCTAGCTTGTTGGGAACACAAAGTTTCTCTTCAGTTGCAAAATCCACTGCATAAATATATATGGGGAGGTAGTAGCTCCAACTCGGTTTTACAGTGAAAACTGCAGGAACTTCAAACCGGCACTAGAAACAGACTGAGAAACCAGAGAAAAAGTTTCTCCTGCAACCCGTTCCCTTTTTGCTAGATGAACGAACGTCTCTCCACATGCTCAGTTCTGAGAGATATATGTGTGTGAAAGCCGTCCGTCACCTAGCTTGTTGGGAAAACAAAGTTTCTTTTCAGTTGCAAACTCCACTCCATACATATATATGGGGAGGTACTAGCTCCAACTCGGTTTTACAGTGAAAACTGCAGGAACTTCAACCCGGAATTAGGAAACACACTGAGAAACCAGAGTAAAAGTTTCTCCTGCAACCAGTTCCCTTTGTGCTAGATGAACGAACGTCTCTCCACATGCTCAGTTCTCAGAGATAAGTGAGTGTGAAAGCCGTTCTTCACCTAGCTTGTTGGGAACACAAAGTTTCTCTTCAGTTGCAAAATCCACTGCATAAATATATATGGGGAGGTACTAGCTCCAACTCGGTTTTACAGTGAAAACTGCAGGAACTTCAAACCGGCACTAGAAACAGACTGAGAAACCAGAGAAAAAGTTTCTCCTGCAACCCGTTCCCTTTGTGCTAGATGAACGAACGTCTCTCCACATGCTCAGTTCTGAGAGAAAATTGTGTGTGAAAGCCGTCCTTCACCTAGCTTTTTGGGAACACTAAGTTTCTCTTCAGGTGCAAACTCCACTCCATACATATATATGGGAGGTACTAGCTCCAACTCGGTTTTACAGTGAAAACTGCAGGAACTTCAACCCGGAATTAGGAATCACACTGAGAAACCAGAGAAAAAGTTTCTCCTGCAACCCGTTCCCTTTGTGCTAGATGAACGAACCTCTCTCCACATGCTCAGTTCTGAGAGATAAGTGTGTGTGAAAGCCGTCCATCACCTAGCTTGTTGGGAACACAAAGTTTCTCTTAAGTTGCAAACTCCAATTCATACATATATATGGGTAGGTACAAGCTCCAACTCGCTTTTACAGTGAAAACTGCAGGAACTACAAAACGGCACTAGGAAACAGACTGAGAAACCAGAGAAAAAGTTTCTCCTGCAACCCGTTCCCTTTGTGCTAGATGAACGAACCTCTCTCCACATGCTCAGTTCTGAGAGATAAGTGTGTGTGAAAGCCGTACTTCAACTAGCTTGTTGGGAACACAAAGTTTCTTTTCAGTTGAAAACTCCACTCCATACATATATATGGGGTGGTACTAGCTCCAACTCGGTTTTACAGTGAAAAGTGCAGGAACTTCAAACCGGCAATAGGAAACAGACTGAGAAACCAGAGTAAAAGTTTCTCCTGTAACACGTTCCCTTTGTGCTTGATAAAAGATCGTCTCTCCACATGCTCAGTTCTGAGAGATAAGTGTGTGTGAAAGCCGTCCTTCATCTAGCTTGTTGTGTACGCAAAGTTTCTCTTAAGTTGCAAACTCCACTCCATACATATATATGGGGAGGTACAAGCTCCAACTCGGTTTTACAGTGAAAACTGCAGGAACTTCAAACCGGCACTAGGAAACAGACTGAGAAACCAGAATAAAAGTTTCTCCTGCAACATGTTCCCTTTGTGCTAGATGAACGAACGTCTCTCCACATGCTCAGTTCAGAGAGATATGTGTGTGTGAAAGCCATCCTTCACCTAGCTTGTTGGGAACACAAAGTTTCTCTTCAGTTTCAAAATTCACTGCTTAAATATATATGGGGAGGTACTAGCTCCAACTCGGTTTTACAGTGAAAAATGCAGGAACTTCAAACCGGCACTAGGAAACAGACTGAGAAACCAGAGTAAAAGTTTCTCCTGCAACCCGTTCCCTTTGTGCTAGATGAACGAACGTCTCTCCACATGCTCAGTTCTGAGAGATATGTGTGTGTGAAAGCCGTCCGTCACCTAGCTTGTTGGGAACACAAAGTTTCTTTTCAGTTGCAAACTCCACTCCATACATATATATGGGGAGGTACTAGCTCCAACTCGGTTTTACAGTGAAAACTGCAGGAACTTCAACCCGGAATTAGGAAACACACTGAGAAACAAGACTAAAAGTTTCTCCTGCAACCCGTTCCCTTTGTGCTAGATGAACGAACGTCTCTCCACATGCTAAGTTCTGAGAGATAAGTGTGTGTGTAAGCATTCCTTCACCTAGCTTGTTGGGAACACAAAGTTTCTCTTCATTAGCAAACTCCACTCCATACATATATATGGGGAGGTACTAGCTCAAACTCGGTTTTACAGTGAAAACTGCAGGAACTTGAAACCGGCACTAGGAAACAGACTGAGAAACCAGAGTAAAAGTTCTTCCTGCAACCCGTTCCCTTTGTGCTAGATGAACGAACGTCTCTCCACATGCTCAGTTCTGAGATATAAGTGTGTGTGAAATCCGTCCATCACCCAGCTTGTTGGGAACACAAAGTTTCTCTTCAGTTGCAAACTCCACTCCATAAATATATATGGGGAGGTACAAGCTCCAACGCGGTTTTACAGTGAAAACTGCAGGAACTTCAAACCGGCACTAGGAAACAGACTGAGAAACCAGAGTAAAAGTTTCTCCTGCCAACCGTTCCCTTTGTGCTAGATGAACGAACGTCTCTCCACATGCTCAGTTCTCAGAGATAAGTGAGTGTGAAAGCCGTTCTTCACCTAGCTTGTTGGGAACACAAAGTTTCTCTTCAGTTGCAAAATCCACTGCATAAATATATATGGGGAGGTAGTAGCTCCAACTCGGTTTTACAGTGAAAACTGCAGGAACTTCAAACCGGCACTAGAAACAGACTGAGAAACCAGAGAAAAAGTTTCTCCTGCAACCCGTTCCCTTTTTGCTAGATGAACGAACGTCTCTCCACATGCTCAGTTCTGAGAGATATATGTGTGTGAAAGCCGTCCGTCACCTAGCTTGTTGGGAAAACAAAGTTTCTTTTCAGTTGCAAACTCCACTCCATACATATATATGGGGAGGTACTAGCTCCAACTCGGTTTTACAGTGAAAACTGCAGGAACTTCAACCCGGAATTAGGAAACACACTGAGAAACCAGAGTAAAAGTTTCTCCTGCAACCAGTTCCCTTTGTGCTAGATGAACGAACGTCTCTCCACATGCTAAGTTCTGAGAGATAAGTGTGTGTGTAAGCCGTCCTTCACCTAGCTTGTTGGGAAAACAAAGTTTCTCTTCAGTAGCAAACTCCACTCCATACATATATATGGGGTGGTACTAGCTCAAACTGGATTTTACAGTGAAAACTGCAGGAACTTGAAACCGGCACTAGGAAACAGACTGAGAAACCAGAGTAAAAGTTTCTCCTGCAACCCGTTCCCTTTGTGCTAGATGAAAGAACGTCTCTCCACATGCTCAGTTCTGAGAGATAAGTGTGTGTGAAATCCGTCCATCACCCAGCTTGTTGGGAACACTAAGTTTCTCTTCAGTTGCAAACTCCACTCCATAAATATATATGGGCAGGTACTAGCTCCAACTCGGTTTTACAGTGAAAACTGCAGGAACTTCAAACCGGCACTAGGAAACAGACTGAGAAACCAGAGTAAAATTTCTCCTGCAACCCGTTCCCTTTGTGCTAGATGAACGAACGTCTCTCCACATGCTAAGTTCTGAGAGATAAGTGTGTGTGTAAGCATTCCTTCACCTAGCTTGTTGGGAACACAAAGTTTCTCTTCATTAGCAAACTCCACTCCATACATATATATGGGGAGGTACTAGTTCAAACTCGGTTTTACAGTGAAAACTGCAGGAACTTGAAACCGGCACTAGGAAACAGACTGAGAAACCAGAGTAAATGTTTCTCCTGCCAACCGTTCCCTTTGTGCTAGATGAACGAACGTCTCTCCACATGCTCAGTTCTGAGAGAAAATTGTGTGTGAAAGCCGTCCTTCACCTAGCTTTTTGGGAACACTAAGTTTCTCTTCAGTTGCAAACTCCACTCCATGCATATATATGGGAGGTACTAGCTCCAACTCGGTTTTACAGTGAAAACTGCAGGAACTTCAACCCGGAATTAGGAAACACACTGAGAAACCAGAGAAAAAGTTTCTCCTGCAACCCGTTCCCTTTGTGCTAGATGAACGAACCTCTCTCCACATGCTCAGTTCTGAGAGATAAGTGTGTGTGAAAGCCGTCCATCACCTAGCTTGTTGGGAACACAAAGTTTCTCTTCAGTTGCAAACTCCAATTCATACATATATATGGGTAGGTACAAGCTCCAACTCGCTTTTACAGTGAAAACTGCAGGAACTACAAAACGGCACTAAGAAACAGACTGAGAAACCAGAGAAAAAGTTTCTCCTGCAACCCGTTCCCTTTGTGCTAGATGAACGAACCTCTCTCCACATGCTCAGTTCTGAGAGATAAGTGTGTGTGAAAGCCGTACTTCAACTAGCTTGTTGGGAACACAAAGTTTCTTTTCAGTTGAAAACTCCACTCCATACATATATATGGGGTGGTACTAGCTCCAACTCGGTTTTACAGTGAAAACTGCAGGAACTTCAAACCGGCAATAGGAAACAGACTGAGAAACCAGAGTAAAAGTTTCTCCTGTAACACGTTCCCTTTGTGCTTGATAAAAGATCGTCTCTCCACATGCTCAGTTCTGAGAGAAAATTGTGTGTGAAAGCCGTCCTTCACCTAGCTTTTTGGGAACACTAAGTTTCTCTTCAGGTGCAAACTCCACTCCATACATATATATGGGGTGGTACTAGCTCCAACTCGGTTTTACAGTGAAAACTGCAGGAACTTCAAACCGGCACTAGGAAACAGACTGAGAAACCAGAGTAAAAGTTTCTCCTGCAACCCGTTCCCTTTGTGCTAGATGAACGACCGTCTCTCCACATACTAAGTTCAGAGATATATGTGTGTGTGAAACCGTTCTTCACCTAGCTTGTTGGGAACACAAACTTTCTCTTCAATTGCAAATTCCACTGCTTAAATATATATGGGGAGGTACTAACTCCAACTCGGTTTTACAGTGAAAACTGCAGGAACTTCAAACCGGCACTAGGAAACAGACTGAGAAACCAGAGTAAATGTTTCTCCTGCAACCCGTTGCCTTTGTGCTAGATGAACGACCGTCTCTCCACATACTAAGTTCAGAGATAAAAGTGTGTGTGAAAGCCGTCCTTCACCTAGCTTGTTGGGAACACAAAGTTTCTCTTCAGTTGCAAACACCACTCCATACATATATATGGGGAGGTACTAGCTCCAACTCGGTTTTACAGTGAAAACTGCAGGAACTTCAAACCGGCACTAGGAAACAGACTGAGAAACCAGGGAAAAAGTTTCTCCTGCAAACCGTTCCCTTTGTGCTAGATGAACGAACGTCTCTCCACATGCTCAGTTCTGAGAGGTATGTGTGTGTGAAAGCCGTAGTTCAACTAGCTTGTTGGGAACACAAAGTTTCTCTTCAGTTGCAACCTCCACTCCATACATATATATGCGGAGGTACAAGCTCCAACTCGTTTTTACAGTGAAAACTGCAGGAACTTCAAACCGGCACTAGGAAACAGACTGAGAAACCAGAGTAAATGTTTCTCCTGTCACCCATTCCCTTTGTGCTAGATGAACGATCGTCTCTCCACATGCTCGGTTCTGAGAGATAAGTGTGTGTGAATGCCGTCCTTCACCTAGCTTGTTGGGAACACAAAGTTTCTCTTCAGTTGCAAACTCCACTCCATACATATATATGGGGTGGTACTAGCTCCAACTCGGTTTTACAGTGAAAACTGCAGGAACTTCAAACCGGCACTAGGAAACAGACTGAGAAACCAGAGTAAAAGTTTCTCCTGCAACCCGTTCCCTTTGTGCTAGATGAACGACCGTCTCTCCACATACTAAGTTCAGAGATATATGTGTGTGTGAAACCGTTCTTCACCTAGCTTGTTGGGAACACAAACTTTCTCTTCAATTGCAAAATCCACTGCTTAAATATATATGGGGAGGTACTAACTCCAACTCGGTTTTACAGTGAAAACTGCAGGAACTTCAAACCGGCACTAGGAAACAGACTGAGAAACCAGAGTAAATGTTTCTCCTGCAACCCGTTGCCTTTGTGCTAGATGAACGACCGTCTCTCCACATACTAAGTTCAGAGATAAAAGTGTGTGTGAAAGCCGTCCTTCACCTAGCTTGTTGGGAACACAAAGTTTCTCTTCAGTTGCAAACACCACTCCATACATATATATGGGGAGGTACTAGCTCCAACTCGGTTTTACAGTGAAAACTGCAGGAACTTCAAACCGGCACTAGGAAACAGACTGAGAAACCAGGGAAAAAGTTTCTCCTGCAAACCGTTCCCTTTGTGCTAGATGAACGAACGTCTCTCCACATGCTCAGTTCTGAGAGGTATGTGTGTGTGAAAGCCGTAGTTCAACTAGCTTGTTGGGAACACAAAGTTTCTCTTCAGTTGCAACCTCCACTCCATACATATATATGCGGAGGTACAAGCTCCAACTCGTTTTTACAGTGAAAACTGCAGGAACTTCAAACCGGCACTAGGAAACAGACTGAGAAACCAGAGTAAATGTTTCTCCTGTCACCCATTCCCTTTGTGCTAGATGAACGATCGTCTCTCCACATGCTCGGTTCTGAGAGATAAGTGTGTGTGAATGCCGTCCTTCACCTAGCTTGTTGGGAACACAAAGTTTCTCTTCAGTTGCAAACTCCACTCCATACATATATATGGGGTGGTACTAGCTCCAACTCGGTTTTACAGTGAAAACTGCAGGAACTTCAAACCAGCACTAGGAAACAGACTGAGAAACCAGAGTAAAAGTTTCTCCTGCAACCCGTTCCCTTTGTGCTAGATGAACGACCGTCTCTCCACATACTAAGTTCAGAGATATATGTGTGTGTGAAACCGTTCTTCACCTAGCTTGTTGGGAACACAAAGTTTCTTTTCAGTTGCAAACTCCACTCCGTACATATATATGGGGTGGTTCTAGCTCCAACTCGGTTTTACAGTGAAAACTGCAGGAACTTCAAACCGGAACTAGGAAACAGACTGAGAAACCAGAGTAAAAGTTTCTCCTGCAAACCGTTCCCTTTGTGCTAGATGAAAGAAGGTCTCTGCACATGCTCAGTTCTGAGAGATAAGTGTGTGTTAAAGCCGTCCTTCACCTAGCTTGTTGGAAACACAAAGTTTCTTTTCAGTTGCAAACTCCACTCCATAAATATATATGGGGAGGTACTAGCTCCAACTCGCTTTTGCAGTGAAAACTGCAGGAAATTCAAACCGGCACTACGAAACAGACTGAGAAACCAGAGTTAAAGTTTCTCCTGGAAACCGTTCCTTTTGTTCTAGATGAAACAACGTCTCTCCACATGCTCGGTTCTGAGAGATAAGTGTGTGTGAAAGCCGTCCTTCACATAGCTTGTTGGGAACACAAAGTTTCTCTTCAGTTGCAAAATCCACTGCTTAAATATATATGGGGTGTTACTAGCTCCAACACGATTTTACAGTGAAAACTGCAGGAACTTCAAACCGGCACTAGGAAACAGACTGAGAAACCAGAGTAAAAGTTTCTCCTGCAACCCGTTCCCTTTGTGCTAGATGAACGAACGTCTCTCCACATGCTCAGTTCTGAGAGATATGTGTGTGTGAAAGCCGTCCGTCACCTAGCTTGTTGGGAACACAAAGTTTCTTTTCAGTTGCAAACTCCACTCCATACATATATATGGGGAGGTACTAGATCCAACTCGGTTTTACAGTGAAAACTGCAGGAACTTCAACCCGGAATTACGAAACACACTGAGAAACAAGAGTAAAAGTTTCTCCTGCAACACGTTACCTTTGTGCTAGATGAACGAACGTCTCTCCACATGCTAAGTTCTGAGAGATAAGTGTGTGTGTAAGCATTCCTTCACCTAGCTTGTTGGGAACACAAAGTTTCTCTTCATTAGCAAACTCCACTCCATACATATATATGGGGAGGTACTAGCTCAAACTCGGTTTTACAGTGAAAATTGCAGGAACTTGAAACCGGCACTAGGAAACAGACTGAGAAACCAGAGTAAAAGTTCTTCCTGCAACCCGTTCCCTTTGTGCTAGATGAACGAACGTCTCTCCACATGCTCAGTTCTGAGAGATAAGTGTGTGTGAAATCCGTCCATCACCCAGCTTGTTGGGAACACAAAGTTTCTCTTCAGTTGCAAACTCCACTCCATAAATATATATGGGGAGGTACAAGCTCCAACGCGGTATTACAGTGAAAACTGCAGGAACTTCAAACCGGCACTAGGAAACAGACTGAGAAACCAGAGTAAAAGTTTCTCCTGCCAACCGTTCCCTTTGTGCTAGATGAACGAACGTCTCTCCACATGCTCAGTTCTCAGAGATAAGTGAGTGTGAAAGCCGTTCTTCACCTAGCTTGTTGGGAACACAAAGTTTCTCTTCAGTTGCAAAATCCACTGCATAAATATATATGGGGAGGTACTAGCTCCAACTCGGTTTTACAGTGAAAACTGCAGGAACTTCAAACCGGCACTAGAAACAGACTGAGAAACCAGAGAAAAAGTTTCTCCTGCAATCCGTTCCCTTTGTGCTAGATGAACGAACGTCTCTCCACATGCTCAGTTCTGAGAGAAAATTGTGTGTGAAAGCCGTCCTTCACCTAGCTTTTTGGGAACACTAAGTTTCTCTTCAGTTGCAAACTCCACTCCATACATATATATGGGAGGTACTAGCTCCAACTCGATTTTACAGTGAAAACTGCTGGAACTTCAACCCGGAATTATGAAACACACTGAGAAACCAGAGAAAAAGTTTCTCCTGCAACACGTTCCCTTTGTGCTAGATGAACGAAAGTCTCTCCACATGCTCAGTTCTGAGAGATATGTGTGTGTGAAAGCCGTCCTTCACCCAGCTTGTTGGGAACACAAAGTTTCTCTTCAGTTGCAAACTCCACTCCATACATATATATGGGGAGGTACTAGCTCCAACTCGGTTTTACAGTAAAAACTGCAGGAACTTCAAACCGGCACTAGGAAACAGACTGAGAAACCAGAGTAAAAGTTTCTCCTGTCACCCGTTCCCTTTGTGCTAGATGAACGAACGTCTCTCCACATGCTCGGTTCTGAGAGATAAGTGTGTGTGAAAGCCGTCCTTCACCTAGCTTTTAGGGAACACAAACTTTCTCTTCAATTGCAAAATCCACTGCTTAAATATATATGGGGAGGTACTAGCTCCAACTCGGTTTTACAGTGAAAACTGCAGGAACTTCAAACCGGCACTAGGAAACAGACTGAGAAACCAGAGTAAAAGTTTCTCCTGCAACCCGTTGCCTTTGTGCTAGATGAACGACCGTCTCTCCACATACTAAGTTCAGAGATAAAAGTGTGTGTGAAAGCCGTCCTTCACCTAGCTTGTTGGGAACACAAAGTTTCTCTTCAGTTGCAAACACCACTCCATACATATATATGGGGAGGTACTAGCTCCAACTCGGTTTTACAGTGAAAACTGCAGGAACTTCAAACCGGCACTAGGAAACAGACTGAGAAACCAGGGAAAAAGTTTCTCCTGCAAACCGTTCCCTTTGTGCTAGATGAACGAACGTCTCTCCACATGCTCAGTTCTGAGAGATATGTGTGTGTGAAAGCCGTAGTTCAACTAGCTTGTTGGGAACACAAAGTTTCTCTTCAGTTGCAACCTCCACTCCATACATATATATGCGGAGGTACAAGCTCCAACTCGTTTTTACAGTGAAAACTGCAGGAACTTCAAACCGGCACTAGGAAACAGACTGAGAAACCAGAGTAAATGTTTCTCCTGTCACCCGTTCCCTTTGTGCTAGATGAACGATCGTCTCTCCACATGCTCGGTTCTGAGAGATAAGTGTGTGTGAAAGCCGTCCTTCACCTAGCTTGTTGGGAACACAAAGTTTCTCTTCAGTTGCAAACTCCACTCCATACATTTATATGGGGTGGTACTAGCTCCAACTCGGTTTTACAGTGAAAACTGCAGGAACTTCAAACCGGCACTAGGAAACAGACTGAGAAACAAGAGTAAAAGTTTCTCCTGCAACCCGTTCCCTTTGTGCTAGATGAACGACCGTCTCTCCACATACTAAGTTCAGAGATATATGTGTGTGTGAAAGCCGTCCTTCACCTAGCTTGTTGGGAACACAAAGTTTCTCTTCAGTTGCAAACTCCACTCCATACATATATATGGGGAGGTACTAGCTCAAACTCGGTTTTACAGTGAAAATTGCAGGAACTTGAAACCGGCACTAGGAAACAGACTGAGAAACCAGAGTAAAAGTTCTTCCTGCAACCCGTTCCCTTTGTGCTAGATGAACGAACGTCTCTCCACATGCTCAGTTCTGAGAGATAAGTGTGTGTGAAATCCGTCCATCACCCAGCTTGTTGGGAACACAAAGTTTCTCTTCAGTTGCAAACTCCACTCCATAAATATATATGGGGAGGTACAAGCTCCAACGCGGTTTTACAGTGAAAACTGCAGGAACTTCAAACCGGCACTAGGAAACAGACTGAGAAACCAGAGTAAAAGTTTCTCCAGCCAACCGTTCCCTTTGTGCTAGATGAACGAACGTCTCTCCACATGCTCAGTTCTCAGAGATAAGTGAGTGTGAAAGCCGTTCTTCACCTAGCTTGTTGGGAACACAAAGTTTCTCTTCAGATGCAAAATCCACTGCATAAATATATATGGGGAGGTACTAGCTCCAACTCGGTTTTACAGTGAAAACTGCAGGAACTTCAAACCGGCACTAGAAACAGACTGAGAAACCAGAGAAAAAGTTTCTCCTGCAATCCGTTCCCTTTGTGCTAGATGAACGAACGTCTCTCCACATGCTCAGTTCTGAGAGAAAAGTGTGTGTGAAAGCCGTCCTTCACCTAGCTTTTTGGGAACACTAAGTTTCTCTTCAGTTGCAAACTCCACTCCATACATATATATGGGAGGTACTAGCTCCAACTCGATTTTACAGTGAAAACTGCAGGAACTTCAACCCGGAATTAGGAAACACACTGAGAAACCAGAGAAAAAGTTTCTCCTGCAACCCGTTCCCTTTGTGCTAGATGAACGAAAGTCTCTCCACATGCTCAGTTCTGAGAGATAAGTGTGTGTGAAAGCCGTCCTTCACCCAGCTTGTTGGGAACACAAAGTTTCTCTTCAGTTGCAAACTCCACTCCATACATATATATGGGGAGGTACTAGCTCCAACTCGGTTTTACAGTAAAAACTGCAGGAACTTCAAACCGGCACTAGGAAACAGACTGAGAAACCAGAGTAAAAGTTTCTCCTGTCACCCGTTCCCTTTGTGCTAGATGAACGAACGTCTCTCCACATGCTCGGTTCTGAGAGATAAGTGTGTGTGAAAGCCGTCCTTCACCTAGCTTTTTGGGAACACAAACTTTCTCTTCAATTGCAAAATCCACTGCTTAAATATATATGGGGAGGTACTAGCTCCAACTCGGTTTTACAGTGAAAACTGCAGGAACTTCAAACCGGCACTAGGAAACAGACTGAGAAACCAGAGTAAAAGTTTCTCCTGCAACCCGTTGCCTTTGTGCTAGATGAACGACCGTCTCTCCACATACTAAGTTCAGAGATAAAAGTGTGTGTGAAAGCCGTCCTTCACCTAGCTTGTTGGGAACACAAAGTTTCTCTTCAGTTGCAAACACCACTCCATACATATATATGGGGAGGTACTAGCTCCAACTCGGTTTTACAGTGAAAACTGCAGGAACTTCAAACCGGCACTAGGAAACAGACTGAGAAACCAGGGAAAAAGTTTCTCCTGCAAACCGTTCCCTTTGTGCTAGATGAACGAACGTCTCTCCACATGCTCAGTTCTGAGAGATATGTGTGTGTGAAAGCCGTAGTTCAACTAGCTTGTTGGGAACACAAAGTTTCTCTTCAGTTGCAACCTCCACTCCATACATATATATGCGGAGGTACAAGCTCCAACTCGTTTTTACAGTGAAAACTGCAGGAACTTCAAACCGGCACTAGGAAACAGACTGAGAAACCAGAGTAAATGTTTCTCCTGTCACCCGTTCCCTTTGTGCTAGATGAACGATCGTCTCTCCACATGCTCGGTTCTGAGAGATAAGTGTGTGTGAAAGCCGTCCTTCACCTAGCTTGTTGGGAACACAAAGTTTCTCTTCAGTTGCAAACTCCACTCCATACATTTATATGGGGTGGTACTAGCTCCAACTCGGTTTTACAGTGAAAACTGCAGGAACTTCAAACCGGCACTAGGAAACAGACTGAGAAACCAGAGTAAAAGTTTCTCCTGCAACCCGTTCCCTTTGTGCTAGATGAAAGACCGTCTCTCCACATACTAAGTTCAGAGATATATGTGTGTGTGAAAGCCGTTCTTCACCTAGCTTGTTGGGAACACAAAGTTTCTCTTCAGTTGCAAACTCCACTCCATACATATATATGGGTGGTTCTAGCTCCAACTCGGTTTTACAGTGAAAACTGCAGGAACTTCAAACCGGCACTAGGAAACAGACTGAGAAACCAGAGTAAAAGTTTTTCCTGCAACACGTTCCCTTTGTGCTAGATGAACGAACGTCTCTCCACATGCTCAGTACTGAGAGATAAGTGTGTGTGAAAGCCGTCCTTCACCTAGCTTGTTGGGAACACAAAGTTTCTCTTCAGTTGCAAACTCTACTCCATACATATATATGGGGTGGTACTAGCTCCAACTCGCTTTTACAGTGAAAACTGCAGGAACTTCAAATCGGCACTAGGAAACAGACTGAGAAACCAGGGAAAAAGTTTCTCTTGCAACTCGTTCCCTTTGTGCTAGAGGAACGAACGTCTCTCCACATGCTCAGTTCTGAGAGATAAGTGTGTGTGAAAGCCGTCCTTCACCCAGCTTGTTGGGAACACAAAGTTTCTCTTCAGTTGCAAACTCCACTCCATATATATATATGGGGAGGTACAAGCTCCAACTCGGTTTTACAGTAAAAACTGCAGGAACTTCAAAAAGGCACTAGGAAACAGACTGAGAAACCAGAGTAAAGTTTCTCCTGCAACCCGTTCCCTTTGTGCTAGATGAACGAACGTCTCTCCACATGCTCGGTTCTGAGAGATAAGTGTGTGTGAAAGCCGTCCTTCACCTAGCTTGTTGGGAACACAAAGTTTCTCTATTCAGTTGCAAAATCCACTGCTTAAATATATATGGGGAAGTACTAGCTCCAACTCGGTTTTACAGTGAAAACTGCAGGAACTTCAAACCGGCACTAGGAAACAGACTGAGAAACCAGAGTAAAACTTTCTCCTGCAACCCGTTCCCTTTGTGCTAGATGAACGAACGTCTCTCCACATGCTCAGTTCTGAGAGATAAGTGTGTGTGAAAGCCGTCCTTCACCTAGCTTGTTGGGAACACAAAGTTTCTCTTCAGTTGCAAACTCCACTCCATACATATATATGGGGAGATACTAGCTCAAACTCGGTTTTACACTGAAAACTGCAGGAACTTCAAACCGGAACTAGGAAACAGACTGAGAAACCAGAGTAAAAGTTCCTCCTGCAACCCGTTCCCTTTGTGCTAGATGAACGAACGTCTCTCCACATGCTCAGTTCTGAGAGATAAGTTTGTGTTAAAGCCGTCCTTCACCTAGCTTGTTGGAAACACAAAGTTTCTTTTCAGTTGCAAACTCCACTCCATAAATATATATGGGGAGGTACTAGCTCCAACTCGCTTTTGCAGTGAAAACTGCAGGAACTTCAAACCGGCACTTCGAAACAGACTGAGAAACCAGAGTTAAAGTTTCTCCTGGAAACCGTTCCTTTTGTGCTAGATGAAACAACGTCTCTCCACATGCTCGGTTCTGAGAGATAAGTGTGTGTGAAAGCCGTCCTTCACATAGCTTGTTGGGAACACAAAGTTTCTCTTCAGTTGCAAAATCCACTGCTTAAATATATATGGGGTGTTACTAGCTCCAACACGATTTTACAGTGAAAACTGCAGGAACTTCAAACCGGCACTAGGAAACAGACTGAGAAACCAGAGTAAAAGTTTCTCCTGCAACCCGTTCCCTTTGTGCTAGATGAACGAACGTCTCTCCACATGCTCAGTTCTGAGAGATATGTGTGTGTGAAAGCCGTCCGTCACCTAGCTTGTTGGGAACACAAAGTTTCTTTTCAGTTGCAAACTCCACTCCATACATATATATGGGGAGGTACTAGCTCCAACTCGGTTTTACAGTGAAAACTGCAGGAACTTCAACCCGGAATTAGGAAACACACTGAGAAACAAAAGTAAAAGTTTCTCCTGCAACCCGTTCCCTTTGTGCTAGATGAACGAACGTCTCTCCACATGCTAAGTTCGGAGAGATAAGTGTGTGTGTAAGCATTCCTTCACCTAGCTTGTTAGGAACACAAAGTTTCTCTTCATTAGCAAACTCCACTCCATACATATATATGGGGAGGTACTAGCTCCAACTCGGTTTTACAGTGAAAACTGCAGGAACTTGAAACCGGCACTAGGAAACAGACTGAGAAACCAGAGTAAAAGTTCTTCCTGCAACCCGTTCCCTTTGTGCTAGATGAACGAACGTCTCTCCACATGCTCAGTTCTCAGAGATAAGTGAGTGTGAAAGCCGTTCTTCACCTAGCTTGTTGGGAACACAAAGTTTCTCTTCAGTTGCAAAATCCACTGCATAAATATATATGGGGAGGTACTAGCTCCAACTCGGTTTTACAGTGAAAACTGCAGGAACTTCAAACCGGCACTAGAAACAGACTGAGAAACCAGAGAAAAAGTTTCTCCTGCAACCCGTTCCCTTTGTGCTAGATGAACGAACGTCTCTCCACATGCTCAGTTCTGAGAGAAAAGTGTGTGTGAAAGCCGTCCTTCACCTAGCTTTTTGGGAACACTAAGTTTCTCTTCAGTTGCAAACTCCACTCCATACATATATATGGGAGGTACTAGCTCCAACTCGGTTTTACAGTGAAAACTGCAGGAACTTCAACCCGGAATTAGGAAACACACTGAGAAACCAGAGAAAAAGTTTCTCCTGCAACCCGTTCCATTTGTGCTAGATGAACGAACCTCTCTCCACATGCTCAGTTCTGAGAGATAAGTGTGTGTGAAAGCCGTCCATCACCTAGCTTGTTGGGAACACAAAGTTTCACCTCAGTTGCAAACTCCACTTCATACATATATATGGGTAGGTACAAGCTCCAACTCGGTTTTACAGTGAAAACTGCAGGAACTACAAAACGGCACTAGGAAACAGACTGAGAAACAAGAGAAAAAGTTTCTCCTGCAACCCGTTCCCTTTGTGCTAGATGAACGAACCTCTCTCCACATGCTCAGTTCTGAGAGATAAGTGTGTGTGAAAGCCGTCCTTCTCCTAGCTTCATGGGAACACAAAGTTTCTTTTCAGTTGCAAACTCCACTCCATACATATATATGGGGTGGTACTAGCTCCAACTCGGTTTTACAGTGAAAACTGCAGGAACTTCAAACCGGCACTAGGAAACAGACTGAGAAACCAGAGTAAAAGTTTCTCCTGCAACACGTTCCCTTTGTGCTTGATAAAAGATCGTCTCTCCACATGCTCAGTTCTGAGAGATAAGTGTGTGTGAAAGCCGTCCTTCATCTAGCTTCTTGGGTACGCAAAGTTTCTCTTCAGTTGCAAACTCCACTCCATACATATATATGGGGAGGTACTAGCTCCAACTCGGTTTTACAGTGAAAACTGCAGGAACTTCAAACCGGCACTAGGAAACAGACTGAGAAACCAGAATAAAAGTTTCTCCTGCAACATGTTCCCTTTGTGCTAGATGAACGAACGTCTCTCCACATGCTCAGTTCAGAGAGATATGTGTGTGTGAAAGCCATCCTTCACCTAGCTTGTTGGGAACACAAATTTTCTCTTCAGTTTCAAAATTCACTGCTTAAATATATATGGGGAGGTACTAGCTCCAACTCGGTTTTACAGTGAAAAATGCAGGAACTTCAAACCGGCACTAGGAAACAGACTGAGAAACCAGAGTAAAAGTTTCTCCTGCAACCCGTTCCCTTTGTGCTAGATGAACGAACGTCTCTCCACATGCTCAGTTCTGAGAGATATATGTGTGTGAAAGCCGTCCGTCACCTAGCTTGTTGGGAAAACAAAGTTTCTTTTCAGTTGCAAACTCCACTCCATACATATATATGGGGAGGTACTAGCTCCAACTCGGTTTTACAGTGAAAACTGCAGGAACTTCAACCCGGAATTAGGAAACACACTGAGAAACCAGAGTAAAAGTTTCTCCTGCAACCAGTTCCCTTTGTGCTAGATGAAAGAACGTCTCTCCACATGCTAAGTTCTGAGAGATAAGTGTGTGTGTAAGCCGTCCTTCACCTAGCTTGTTGGGAAAACAAAGTTTCTCTTCAGTAGCAAACTCCACTCCATACATATATATGGGGTGGTACTAGCTCAAACTGGATTTTACAGTGAAAACTGCAGGAACTTGAAACCGGCACTAGGAAACAGACTGAGAAACCAGAGTAAAAGTTTCTCCTGCAACCCGTTCCCTTTGTGCTAGATGAAAGAAGGTCTCTCCACATGCTCAGTTCTGAGAGATAAGTGTGTGTGAAATCCGTCCATCACCCAGCTTGTTGGGAACACTAAGTTTCTCTTCAGTTGCAAACTCCACTCCATAAATATATATGGGCAGGTACTAGCTCCAACTCGGTTTTACAGTGAAAACTGCAGGAACTTGAAACCGGCACTAGGAAACAGACTGAGAAACCAGAGTAAAAGTTCTTCCTGCAACCCGTTCCCTTTGTGCTAGATGAACGAACGTCTCTCCACATGCTCAGTTCTGAGAGATAAGTGTGTGTGAAATCCGTCCATCACCCAGCTTGTTGGGAACACAATGTTTCTCTTCAGTTGCAAACTCCACTCCATAAATATATATGGGGAGGTACAAGCTCCAACGCGGTTTTACAGTGAAAACTGCAGGAACTTCAAACCGGCACTAGGAAACAGACTGAGAAACCAGAGTAAAAGTTTCTCCTGCCAACCGTTCCCTTTGTGCTAGATGAACGAACGTCTCTCCACATGCTCAGTTCTCAGAGATAAGTGAGTGTGAAAGCCGTTCTTCACCTAGCTTGTTGGGAACACAAAGTTTCTCTTCAGTTGCAAAATCCACTGCATAAATATATATGGGGAGGTACAAGCTCCAACTCGGTTTTACAGTGAAAACTGCAGGAACTTCAAACCGGCACTAGAAACAGACTGAGAAACCAGAGAAAAAGTTTCTCCTGCAACCCGTTCCCTTTGTGCTAGATGAACGAACGTCTCTCCACATGCTCAGTTCTGAGAGAAAATTGTGTGTGAAAGCCGTCCTTCACCTAGATTTTTGGGAACACTAAGTTTCTCTTCAGGTGCAAACTCCACTCCATACATATATATGGGAGGTACTAGCTCCAACTCGGTTTTACAGTGAAAACTGCAGGAACTTCAACCCGGAATTAGGAAACACACTGAGAAACCAGAGAAAAAGTTTCTCCTGCAAACCGTTCCCTTTGTGCTAGATGAACGAACCTCTCTCCACATGCTCAGTTCTGAGAGATAAGTGTGTGTGAAAGCCGTCCATCACCTAGCTTGTTGGGAACACAAAGTTTCTCTTCAGTTGCAAACTCCAATTCATACATATATATGGGTAGGTACAAGCTCCAACTCGCTTTTACAGTGAAAACTGCAGGAACTACAAAACGGCACTAGGAAACAGACTGAGAAACCAGAGAAAAAGTTTCTCCTGCAACCCGTTCCCTTTGTGCTAGATGAACGAACCTCTCTCCACATGCTCAGTTCTGAGAGATAAATGTGTGTGAAAGCCGTACTTCAACTAGCTTGTTGGGAACACAAAGTTTCTTTTCAGATGAAAACTCCACTCCATACATATATATGGGGTGGTACTAGCTCCAACTCGGTTTTACAGTGAAAACTGCAGGAACTTCAAACCGGCAATAGGAAACAGACTGAGAAACCAGAGTAAAAGTTTCTCCTGTAACACGTTCCCTTTGTGCTTGATAAAAGATCGTCTCTCCACATGCTCAGTTCTGAGAGATAAGTGTGTGTGAAAGCCGTCCTTCATCTAGCTTGTTGTGTACGCAAAGTTTCTCTTCAGTTGCAAACTCCACTCCATACATATATATGGGGAGGTACTAGCTCCAACTCGGTTTTACAGTGAAAACTGCAGGAACTTCAAACCGGCACTAGGAAACAGACTGAGAAACCAGAATAAAAGTTTCTCCTGCAACATGTTCCCTTTGTGCTAGATGAACGAACGTCTCTCCACATGCTCAGTTCAGAGAGATATGTGTGTGTGAAAGCCATCCTTCACCTAGATTGTTGGGAACACAAAGTTTCTCTTCAGTTTCAAAATTCACTGCTTAAATATATATGGGGAGGTACTAGCTCCAACTCGGTTTTACAGTGAAAAATGCAGGAACTTCAAACCGGCACTAGGAAACAGACTGAGAAACCAGAGTAAAAGTTTCTCCTGCAACCCGTTCCCTTTGTGCTAGATGAACGAACGTCTCTCCACATGCTCAGTTCTGAGAGATATGTGTGTGTGAAAGCCGTCCGTCACCTAGCTTGTTGGGAACACAAAGTTTCTTTTCAGTTGCAAACTCCACTCCATACATATATATGGGGAGGTACTAGCTCCAACTCGGTTTTACAGTGAAAACTGCAGGAACTTCAACCCGGAATTAGGAAACACACTGAGAAACAAGAGTAAAAGTTTCTCCTGCAACCCGTTCCCTTTGTGCTAGATGAACGAACGTCTCTCCACATGCTAAGTTCTGAGAGATAAGTGTGTGTGTAAGCATTCCTTCACCTAGCTTGTTGGGAACACAAAGTTTCTCTTCATTAGCAAACTCCACTCCATACATATATATGGGGAGGTACTAGCTCAAACTCGGTTTTACAGTGAAAACTGCAGGAACTTGAAACCGGCACTAGGAAACAGACTGAGAAACCAGAGTAAAAGTTCTTCCTGCAACCCGTTCCCTTTGTGCTAGATGAACGAACGTCTCTCCACATGCTCAGTTCTGAGAGATAAGTGTGTGTGAAATCCGTCCATCACCCAGCTTTTTGGGAACACAAAGTTTCTCTTCAGTTGCAAACTCCACTCCATAAATATATATGGGGAGGTACAAGCTCCAACGCGGTTTTACAGTGAAAACTGCAGGAACTTCAAACCGGCACTAGGAAAAAGACTGAGAAACCAGAGTAAAAGTTTCTCCTGCCAACCGTTCCCTTTGTGCTAGATGAACGAACGTCTCTCCACATGCTCAGTTCTCAGAGATAAGTGAGTGTGAAAGCCGTTCTTCACCTAGCTTGTTGGGAACACAAAGTTTCTCTTCAGTTGCAAAATCCACTGCATAAATATATATGGGGTGGTAGTAGCTCCAACTCGGTTTTACAGTGAAAACTGCAGGAACTTCAAACCGGCACTAGAAACAGACTGAGAAACCAGAGAAAAAGTTTCTCCTGCAACCCGTTCCCTTTGTGCTAGATGAACGAACGTCTCTCCACATGCTCAGTTCTGAGAGATATATGTGTGTGAAAGCCGTCCGTCACCTAGCTTGTTGGGAAAACAAAGTTTCTTTTCAGTTGCAAACTCCACTCCATACATATATATGGGGAGGTACTAGCTCCAACTCGGTTTTACAGTGAAAACTGCAGGAACTTCAACCCGGAATTAGGAAACACACTGAGAAACCAGAGTAAAAGTTTCTCCTGCAACCAGTTCCCTTTGTGCTAGATGAACGAACGTCTCTCCACATGCTAAGTTCTGAGAGATAAGTGTGTGTGAAAGCCGTCCTTCACCTAGCTTGTTGGGAAAACAAAGTTTCTCTTCAGTAGCAAACTCCACTCCATACATATATATGGGGTGGTACTAGCTCAAACTGGATTTTACAGTGAAAACTGCAGGAACTTGAAACCGGCACTAGGAAACTGACTGAGAAACCAGAGTAAAAGTTTCTCCTGCAACCCGTTCCCTTTGTGCTAGATGAAAGAAGGTCTCTCCACATGCTCAGTTCTGAGAGATAAGTGTGTGTGAAATCCGTCCATCACCCAGCTTGTTGGGAACACTAAGTTTCTCTTCAGTTGCAAACTCCACTCCATAAATATATATGGGCAGGTACTAGCTCCAACTCGGTTTTACAGTGAAAACTGCAGGAACTTCAAACCGGCACTAGGAAACAGACTGAGAAACCAGAGTAAAGTTTCTCCTGCAACCCGTTCCCTTTGTGCTAGATGAACGAACGTGTCTCCACATGCTAAGTTCTGAGAGATAAGTGTGTGTGTAAGCATTCCTTCACCTAGCTTGTTGGGAACACAAAGTTTCTCTTCATTAGCAAACTCCACTCCATACATATATATGGGGAGGTACTAGTTCAAACTCGGTTTTACAGTGAAAACTGCAGGAACTTGAAACCGGCACTAGGAAACAGACTGAGAAACCAGAGTAAAAGTTTCTCCTGCCAACCGTTCCCTTTGTGCTAGATGAACGAACGTCTCTCCACATGCTCAGTTCTCAGAGATAAGTGAGTGTGAAAGCCGTTCTTCACCTAGCTTGTTGGGAACACAAAGTTTCTCTTCAGTTGCAAAATCCACTGCATAAATATATATGGGGAGGTACTAGCTCCAACTCGGTTTTACAGTGAAAACTGCAGGAACTTCAAACCGGCACTAGAAACAGACTGAGAAACCAGAGAAAAAGTTTCTCCTGCAACCCGTTCCCTTTGTGCTAGATGAACGAACGTCTCTCCACATGCTCAGTTCTGAGAGAAAATTGTGTGTGAAAGCCGTCCTTCACCTAGCTTTTTGGGAACACTAAGTTTCTCTTCAGTTGCAAACTCCACTCCATACATATATATGGGAGGTACTAGCTCCAACTCGGTTTTACAGTGAAAACTGCAGGAACTTCAACCCGGAATTAGGAAACACACTGAGAAACCAGAGAAAAAGTTTCTCCTGCAACCCGTTCCCTTTGTGCTAGATGAACGAACCTCTCTCCACATGCTCAGTTCTGAGAGATAAGTGTGTGTGAAAGCCGTCCATCACCTAGCTTGTTGGGAACACAAAGTTTCTCTTCAGTTGCAAACTCCAATTCATACATATATATGGGTAGGTACAAGCTCCAACTCGCTTTTACAGTGAAAACTGCAGGAACTACAAAACGGCACTAGGAAACAGACTGAGAAACCAGAGAAAAAGTTTCTCCTGCAACCCGTTCCCTTTGTGCTAGATGAACGAACCTCTCTCCACATGCTCAGTTCTGAGAGATAAGTGTGTGTGAAAGCCGTACTTCAACTAGCTTGTTGGGAACACAAAGTTTCTTTTCAGTTGAAAACTCCACTCCATACATATATATGGGGTGGTACTAGCTCCAACTCGGTTTTACAGTGAAAACTGCAGGAACTTCAAACCGGCAATAGGAAACAGACTGAGAAACCAGAGTAAAAGTTTCTCCTGTAACACGTTCCCTTTGTGCTTGATAAAAGATCGTCTCTCCACATGCTCAGTTCTGAGAGATAAGTGTGTGTGAAAGCCGTCCTTCATCTAGCTTGTTGTGTACGCAAAGTTTCTCTTCAGTTGCAAACTCCACTCCATACATATATATGGGGAGGTACTAGCTCCAACTCGGTTTTACAGTGAAAACTGCAGGAACTTCAAACCGGCACTAGGAAACAGACTGAGAAACCAGAATAAAAGTTTCTCCTGCAACATGTTCCCTTTGTGCTAGATGAACGAACGTCTCTCCACATGCTCAGTTCAGAGAGATATGTGTGTGTGAAAGCCATCCTTCACCTAGCTTGTTGGGAACACAAAGTTTCTCTTCAGTTTCAAAATTCACTGCTTAAATATATATGGGGAGGTACTAGCTCCAACTCGGTTTTACAGTGAAAAATGCAGGAACTTCAAACCGGCACTAGGAAACAGACTGAGAAACCAGAGTAAAAGTTTCTCCTGCAACCCGTTCCCTTTGTGCTAGATGAACGAACGTCTCTCCACATGCTCAGTTCTGAGAGATATATGTGTGTGAAAGCCGTCCGTCACCTAGCTTGTTGGGAAAACAAAGTTCCTTTTCAGTTGCAAACTCCACTCCATACATATATATGGGGAGGTACTAGCTCCAACTCGGTTTTACAGTGAAAATTGCAGAAACTTCAACCCGGAATTAGGAAACACACTGAGAAACCAGAGTAAAAGTTTCTCGTGCAACCAGTTCCCTTTGTGCTAGATGAACGAACGTCTCTCCACATGCTAAGTTCTGAGAGATAAGTGTGTGTGTAAGCCGTCATTCACCTAGCTTGTTGGGAACACAAAGTTTCTCTTCAGTAGCAAACTCCACTCCATACATATATATGGGGTGGTACTAGCTCAAACTGGATTTTACAGTGAAAACTGCAGGAACTTGAAACCGGCACTAGGAAACAGACTGAGAAACCAGAGTAAAAGATTCTCCTGCAAACCGTTCCCATTGTGCTAGATGAACGAACGTCTCTCCACATGCTCAGTCCTGAGAGATAAGTGTGTGTGAAATCCGTCCATCACCCAGCTTGTTGGGAACACTAAGTTTCTCTTCAGTTGCAAACTCCACTCCATAAATATATATGGGCAGGTACTAGCTCCAACTCGGTTTTACAGTGAAAACTGCAGGAACTTCAAACCGGCACTAGGAAACAGACTGAGAAACCAGAGTAAAAGTTTCTCCTGCAACCCGTTCCCTTTGTGCTTGATAAAAGAACGTCTTTCCACATGCTCAGCTCTGAGAGATAAGTGTGTGTGAAAGCCGTCCTTCATCTAGCTTGTTGGGTACACAAAGTTTCTCTTCAGTTGCAAACTCCCCTCCATATATATATATGGGGAAATACTAGCTCCAACTCGGTTTTACAGTGAAAACTGCAGGAACTTCAAACCGGCACTAGGAAACAGACTGAGAAACCAGAGTAAAAGTTTATCCTGCAACAAGTTCCCTTTGTGCTAGATGAACGAACGTCTCTCCACATGCTCAGTTCAGAGAGATATGTGTGTGTGAAAGCCGTCCTTCACCTAGCTTGTTGGGAACACAAAGTTTCTCTTCAGTTGCAAAATCCACTGCTTAAATATATATGGGGAGGTACTAGCTCCAACTCGGTTTTACAGTGAAAACTGCAGGAACTTCAAACCGGAACTAGGAAACACACTGAGAAACAAGAGTAAAAGTTTCTCCTGCAACCGGTTCCCTTTGTGCTAGATGAACGAACGTCTCTCCACATGCTCAGTTCTGAGAGATAAGTGTGTGTGAAAGCCGTCCTTCACCTAGCTTGTTGGGAACACAAAGTTTGTCTTCAGTTGCAAACTGCACTCCGTACATATATATGGGGAGGTACAAGCTCCAACTCGGTTTTACAGTGAAAACTGCAGGAACATCACCCCGGAATTTGGAAACACACTGAGAAACAAGAGTAAAAGTTTCTCCTGCAACCCGTTCCCTTTGTGCTAGATGAACGAACGTCTCTCCACATGCTAATTTCTGAGAGATAAGTGTGTGTGAAAGCCGTCCTTCACCTAGCTTGTTGGGAACACAAAGTTTCTCTTCAGTTGCAAACTCCACTCAATACAAATATATGGGGTGGTACTAGCTCAAACTCGGTTTTACAGTGAAAACTGCAGGAACATCAAACCGGCACTAGGAAACAAACTGAGAAACCAGAGTAAAAGTTTCTCCTGCAACCCGTTCCCTTTGTGCTAGATGAATGAACGTCTCTCCACATGCTCAGTTCTGAGAAATATGTGTGTGTGAAATCCGTCCATCACCAAGCTTGTTGGGAACACAAAGTTTCTCTTCATTTGCAAACTCCACTCCATACATATATATGGGGAGATACTAGCACCAACTCGTTTTTACAGTGAAAACTGCAGGAACTTCAAACCGGCACTAGGAAACAGACTGAGAAACCAGAGTAAAAGTTACTCCTGCCACCCGTTCCCTTTTTGCTAAATGAACGAATGTCTCTCCACATGCTCAGTTCTCAGAGATAAGTGTGTGAAAAAGCCGTTCTTCACCTAGCTTGTTGGGAACACAAAGTTTCTCTTCAGTTGCAAACCTCAATCCATACATATATATGGGGAGGTACTAGCTCCAACTTGGTTTTACTGTGAAAACTGCAGGAACTTCAAACCGGCACTAGGAAACAGACTGAGAAACCAGAGTAAAGTTTCTCCTGCAACCCTTTCCCTTTGTGCTAGATGAACGAACGTCTCTCCCCATGCTCAGTTCTGAGAGATAAGTGTGTGTGAAAGCCGTCCTTCACCTAGCTTGTTGGGAACACAAAGTTTCTCTTCAGTTGCAAACTCCACTCCATACATATATATGGGGAGGTACTAGCTCCAACTTGGTTTTACAGTGAAAACTGCAGGAACTACAAAACGGCACTAGGAAACACACTGATAAACAAGAGTAAAGTTTCTCCTGCAACCCGTTCCCTTTGTGCTAGATGAACGAACGTCTCTCCACATGCTCAGTTCTGAGAAATATGTGTGTTTGAAATCCGTCCATCACCTAGCTTGATGGGAACACAAAGTTTCTCTTCATTTGCAAACTCCACTCCATAAATATATATGGGCAGGTACTAGCTCCAACTCGGTTTTACAGTGAAAACTTCAGGAACTTCAAACCGGCACTAGGAAACAGACAGAGAAACCAGAGTAAAAGTTTCTCCTGCTACCCGTTCCCTTTGTGCTAGATGAACGAACGTCTCTCAACATGCTCAGTTCAGAGAGATATGTGTGTGTGAAAGCCGTCCGTCACCTAGCTTGTTGGGAACACAAAGTTTCTTTTCAGTTGCAAACTCCACTCCATACATATATATGGGGAGGTACTAGCTCCAACTCGCTTTTGCAGTGAAAACTGCAGGAACTTCAAACCGGAAGTAGGAAACACACTGAGAATCAAGAGTAAAAGTTTCTCCTGCAACCCGTTCCCTTTGTGCTAGATGAACGAACGTCTCTCCACATGCTCAGTTCTGAGAGATAAGTGTGTGTGAAAGCCGTCCTTCACCCAGCTTGTTGGGAACACAAAGTTTCTCTTCAGTTGCAAACTCCATTCCATAAATATATATGGGGAGGTACTAGCTTCAACTCGGTTTTACAGTAAAAACTGCAGGAACTTCAAACCGGCACTATGAAACAGACTGAGAAACCAGAGTAAAAGTTTCTCCTGCCACCCGTTCCCTTTGTGCTAGATGAACGAACGTCTCTCCACATGCTCGGTTCTGAGAGATAAGTGTGTGTGAAAGCCGTCCTTCACCCAGCTTTTTGGGAACACAAAGTTTCTCTTCAGTTGCAAACTCCATTCCATAAATATATATGGGGAGGTACTAGCTTCAACTCGGTTTTTTCAGTAAAAACTGCAGGAACTTCAAACCGGCACTATGAAACAGACTGAGAAACCAGAGTAAAAGTTTCTCCTGCCACCCGTTCCCTTTGTGCTAGATGAACGAACGTCTCTCCACATGCTCGGTTCTGAGAGATAATTGTGTGTGAAAGCCGTCCTTCACCTAGCTTGTTGGGAACACAAAGTTTCTCTTCAGTTGCAAAATCCACTGCATAAATATATATGGGGAGGTACTAGCTCCAACTCGGTTTTACAGTGAAAACTGCAGGAACTTCAAACCGGCACTAGGAAACACACTGAGAAACCAGAGTAAAAGTTTCTCCTGCAACCCGTTCCCTTTTTGCTAGATGATCGAACGTCTCTTCACATGCTCAGTTCTGAGAGATAAGTGTGTGTGAAATCCGTCCATCACCTAGCTTGTTGGGAACACAAAGTTTCTCTTCATTTGCAAACTCCACTCCATAAATATATATGGGGAAGTACTAGCTCCAACTCGTTTTTACAGTGAAAACTGCAGGAACTTCAAACCGGCACTTGGAAACAGACTGAGAAACCAGAGTAAAAGTTTCTCCTGCCACCCGTTCCCTTTGTGCTAGATGAACGAATGTCTCTCCACATGGTCAGTTCTGAGAGATAAGTGTGTATGAAAGCCGTCCTTCACCTAGCTTGTTGGGCACACAAAGTTTCTCTTCAGTTGCAAACTCCACTCCATACATATATATGGGGAGGTACTAGCTCCAACTCGGTTTTACTGTGAAAACTGCAGGAACTTCAAACCGGCACTAGGAAACAGACTGAGAAACCAGAGTATAGTTTCTCCTGCAACCCGTTCCCTTTGTGCTAGATGAACGAACGTCTATCCACATGCTCAGTTCTGAGAGATATGTGTGTGTGAAAGCCATCCGTCACCTAGCTTGTTGGGAACACAAAGTTTCTTTTCAGTTGCAAACTCCACTCCATACATATATATGGGGAGGTTCTAGCTCCAACGCGCTTTTGCAGTGAAAACTGCAGGAACTTCAAACCGGCACTATGAAACAGACTGAGAAACCAGAGTAAAAGTTTCTCCTGCAAACCGTTCCTTTTGTGCTAGATGAACGAACGTCTCTCCACATGCTCGGTTCTGAGAGATAAGTGTGTGTGAAAGCCGTCCTTCACCTAGCTTGTTGGGAACACAAAGTTTCTCTTCAGTTGCAAAATCCACTGCTTAAATATATATGGTGAGGTACTAGCTCCAACTCGGTTTTACAGTGAAAAATGCAGGAACTTCAAACCGGCACTAGGAAACAGACTGAGAAACCAGAGTAAAAGTTTCTCCTGCAACCCGTTCCCTTTGTGCTAGATGAACGAACGTCTCTCCACATGCTCAGTTCTGAGAGATAAGTGTGTGTGAAAGCCGTCCTTCACCTAGCTTGTTTTGTACACAAAGTTTCTCTTCAGTTGCAAACTCCACTCCATACATATATAAGGGGAAGTACTAGCTCCAACTCGGTTTTACAGTAAAACCTGCAGGAACTTCAAACCGGCACTATGAAACAGACTGAGAAACCAGAGTAAAAGTTTCTCCAGCAAATCATTCCTTTTGTGCTAGATGAACGAACGTCTCTCCACATGCTCGGTTCTGAGAGATAAGTGAGTGTGAAAGCCGTCCTTCACCTAGCTTGTTGGGAACACAAAGTTTCTCTTCAGTTGCAAACACCACTCCATACATATATATGGGGAGGTACTAGCTCCAACTCGGTTTTACAGTGAAAACTGCAGGAACTTCAAACCGGGACTAGGAAACAGACTGAGAAACCAGAGTAAAAGTTTCTCCTGCAACCCGTTCCCTTTGTGCTAGATGAACGAACGTCTCTCCACATGCTCAGTTCTGCGAAATAATTGTGTGTGAAATCCGACCATCACCTAGCTTGTTGGGAACACAAAGTTTCTCTTCATTTGCAAACCCCACTCCATAAATATATATGGGGAGGTACTAGCCCCAACTCGTTTTTACAGTGAAATCTGCAGGAAATTCTAACCGGCACTAGAAAACAGACTGAGAAACAAGAGTAAAAGTTTCTCCTGCCACCCGTTCCCTTTGTGCTAGATGAACGAATGTCTCTCCACATGCTCAGTTCTGAGAGATAAGTGTGTGTGAAAGGCGTCCTTCACCTAGCTTGTTGGGAACACAAAGTTTCTCTTCAGTTGCAAACCCCAATCCATACATATATATGGGGAGGTACAAGCTCCAACTCGGTTTTACTGTGAAAACTGCAGGAACTTCAAAAAGGCACTAGGAAACAGACTGAGAAACCAGAGTAAAGTTTCTCCTGCAACCCGTTCCCTTTGTGCTAGATGAACGAACGTCTATCCACATGCTCAGTTCTGAGAGATAAGTGTGTGTGAAACCGTCCTTCACCTAGCTTGTTGGGAACACAAAGATTCTTTTCAGTTAAAAACTCCACTCCATACATATATATGGGGTGGTACTAGCTCCAACTCGGTTTTACAGTGAAAACTGCAGGAACTTCAAACAGGCACTAGGAAACAGACTGAGAAACCAGAGAAAAAGTTTCTCATGCAACCCGTTCCCTTTGTGCTAGATGAACGAACGTCTCTCCACATGCTCAGTTCTGAGAGATAAGTGTGTGTGAAAGCCGTCCTTCACCTAGCTTGTTGGGAACACAAAGTTTCTCTTCAGTTGCAAACTCCACTCCATACATATATATGGGGAGGTACTAGCTCCAACTCGGTTTTACAGTGAAAACTACAGGAACTTCAAACCGGCACTAGGAACCTGACTGAGAAACCAGAGTAAAAGTTTCTCCTGCAAACCGTTCTCTTTGTGCTAGATGAACGAACGTCTCTCCACATGCTCAATTCTGAGAGATAAGTATGTGTGAAAGCCGTCCATCAGCTAGCTTGTTGGGAACACAAAGTTTCTCTTCAGTTGCAAACTCCACTCCATACATATATATGGGGAGGTACTAGCTCCAACTCGGTTTTACTGTGAAAACTGCAGGAACTTCAAAACGGCACTAGGAATCAGACTGAGAAACCAGAGTAAAAGTTTCTCATGCAACCCTTTCCCTTTGTGCTAGATGAACGAACGTCTCTCCACATGCTCAGTTCTGAGAGATAAGTGTGTGTGAAAGCCGTCCTTCACCTAGCTTGTTGGGAACACAAAGTTTCTTTTCAGTTGCAAACTCCAATCCATACATATATATGGGGAGGTACTAGCTCCAACTCGTTTTTACAGTGAAAACTGCAGGAACTTCAAACCGGCACTAGGAAACAGACTGAGAAACCAGAGTAAAAGTTTCTCCTGCAACCCGTTCCCTTTGTGCTAGATGAACGAACGTCTCTCCACATGCTCAATTCTGAGAGATAAGTATGTGTGAAAGCCGTCCATCAGCTAGCTTGTTGGGAAAACAAAGTTTCTCTTCAGTTGCAAACTCCACTCCATACATATATATGGGGAGGTACTAGCTCCAACTCGGTTTTACTGTGAAAACTGCAGGAACTTCAAAACGGCACTAGGAAACAGACTGAGAAACCAGAGTAAAAGTTTCTCCTGCAACCCGTTCCCTTTGTGCCAGTTGAAGGAACGTCTCTCCACATGCTCAGTTCTGAGAGAGAAGTGAGTGTGAAAGCCGTCCTTCACCTAGCTTGTTGGGAACACAAAGTTTCTTTTCAGTTTCAAACTCCAATCCATACATATATATGGGGAGGTACTAGCTCCAACTCGTTTTTACAGTGAAAACTGCAATAACTTCAAACCGGCACTATGAAACAGACTGAGAAACCAGAGTAAAAGTTTCTCCTGCAACCCGTTCCCTTTGTGCTAGATGAACGAACGTCTCTCCACATGCTCAGTTCTGAGGGATAAGTGTGTGTGAAAGCCGTCCTTCACCTAGCTTGTTGGGAACACTAAGTTTCTCTTCAGTGGCAAACTCCACTCCATACATATATATGGGGAGGTACTAGCTCCAACTCGGTTTTACAGTGAAAACTGCAGGAACTACAAAACGGCACTAGGAAACAGACTGAGATTCGAGAGTAAAATTTCTCCTGCAACCCGTTCCATTTTTGCTATATGAACGAACGTCTCTCCACATGCTCAGTTCTGAGAGATAAGTGTGTGTGAAAGGCGTCCTTCAACTAGCTTGTTGGGAACACAAAGTTTCTCTTAAGTTGCAAACTCCACTCCATACATATATATGGGGAGGTACAAGCTCCAACTCGATTTTACAGTGAAAACTGCAGGAACTTCAAAACGGCACTAGGAAACAGAGTGAGAAACCAGAGAAAAAGTTTCTCCTGCAACCCGTTCCCTTTGTGCTAGATGAACGAACGTCTCTCCACATGCTCAGTTCTGAGAGATAAGTGTGTGTGAAAGCCGTCCTTCACCTAGCTTGTTGGGAACACAAAGATTCTTTTCAGTTGAAAACTCCACTCCATACATATATATGGGGTGGTACAAGCTCCAACTCGGTTTTACAGTGAAAACTGCAGGAACTTCAAACAGGCACTAGGAAACAGACTGAGAAACCAGAGAAAAAGTTTCTCCTGCAACCCGTTCCCTTTGTGCTAGATGAACGAACGTCTCTCCACATGCTCAGTTCTGAGAGATAAGTGTGTGTGAAAGCCGTCCTTCACCTAGCTTGTTGGGAACACAAAGTTTCTCTTCAGTTGCAAACTCCACTCCATACATATATATGGGGAGGTACTAGCTCCAACTCGTTTTTACAGTGAAAACTACAGGAACTTCAAACCGGCACTAGGAAACAGTCTGAGAAACCAGAGTAAATGTTTCTCCTGCAAACCGTTCTCTTTGTGCTAGATGAACGAACGTCTCTCCACATGCTCAATTCTGGGAGATAAGTATGTGTGAAAGCCGTCCATCAGCTAGCTTGTTGGGAACACAAAGATTCTCTTCAGTTGCAAACTCCACTCCATACATATATATGGGGAGGTACTAGCTCCAACTCGGTTTTACAGTGAAAACTGCAGGAACTTCAAAACGGCACTAGGAAACAGACTGAGAAACCAGAGTAAAAGTTTCTCCTGCAACCCTTTCCCTTTGTGCTAGATGAACGAACGTCTCTCCACATGCTCAGTTCTGAGAGATAAGTGTGTGTGAAAGCCGTCCTTCAACTAGCTTGTTGGGAACACAAAGTTTCTTTTCAGTTGCAAACTCCAATCCATACATATATATGGGGAGGTACTAGCTCCAACTCGTTTTTACAGTGAAAACTGCAGGAACTTCAAACCGACACTAGGAAACAGACTGAGAAACCAGAGGTAAAGTTTCTCCTGCAACCCGTTCCCTTTGTGCTAGATGAACGAACGTCTCTCCACATGCTCAGTTCTGAGAGATAAGTGTGTGTGAAAGCCGTCCTTCACCTAGCTTGTTGGGAACACAAAGTTTCTTTTCAGTTGCAAACTCCACTCCATACATATATATGGGGAGGTACTAGCTCCAACTCGATTTTACAATGAAAACTGCAGGAACTTCAAACCGGCACTAGGAAACAGACTGAGAAACCAGAGTAAAAGTTTCTCCTGCAACCCGTTCCCTTTGTGCTAGATGAACGAACGTCTCTCCACATGCTTAGTTCAGAGAGATTTGTGTGTGTGAAAGCCGTCCGTCACCTAGCTTCTTGGGAACACAAAGTTTCTCTTCAGATGCAAACTCCACTCCATACATATATATGCGGGGGTACTATCTCCAACTCGATTTTGCAGTGAAAACTGCAGGAACTTCAAACCGGCACTAGGAAACAGACTGAGAAACCAGAGTAAAAGTTTCTCCTGCAACCCGTTCCATTTGTGCTAGATGAACGAACGTCTCTCCACATGCTCAGTTCTGAGGGATAAGTATGTGTGAAAGCCTTCCTTCACCTAGCTTGTTGGGAACACAAAGTTTCTCTTCAGTTGCAAACTCCACTCCATACATATATAAGGGGAAGTACTAGCTCCAACTCGGTTTTACAGTAAAACCTGCAGGAACTTCAAACCGGCACTATGAAACAGACTGAGAAACCAGAGTAAAAGTTTCTCCAGCAAATCATTCCTTTTGTGCTAGATGAACGAACGTCTCTCCACATGCTCGGTTCTGAGAGATAAGTGAGTGTGAAAGCCGTCCTTCACCTAGCTTGTTGGGAACACAAAGTTTCTCTTCAGTTGCAAACACCACTCCATACATATATATGGGGAGGTACTAGCTCCAACTCGGTTTTACAGTGAAAACTGCAGGAACTTCAAACCGGGACTAGGAAACAGACTGAGAAACCAGAGTAAAAGTTTCTCCTGCAACCCGTTCCCTTTGTGCTAGATGAACGAACGTCTCTCCACATGCTCAGTTCTGAGAAATAATTGTGTGTGAAATCCGACCATCACCTAGCTTGTTGGGAACACAAAGTTTCTCTTCATTTGCAAACCCCACTCCATAAATATATATGGGGAGGTACTAGCCCCAACTCGTTTTTACAGTGAAATCTGCAGGAAATTCTAACCGGCACTACAAAACAGACTGAGAAACAAGAGTAAAAGTTTCTCCTGCCACACGTTCCCTTTGTGCTAGATGAACGAATGTCTCTCCACATGCTCAGTTCTGAGAGATAAGTGTGTGTGAAAGGCGTCCTTCACCTAGCTTGTTGGGAACAGAAAGTTTCTCTTCAGTTGCAAACCCCAATCCATACATATATATGGGGAGGTACAAGCTCCAACTCGCTTTTGCAGTGAAAACTGCAGGAACTTCAAAACGGCACTAGGAAACAGACTGAGAAACCAGAGTAAAGTTTCTCCTGCAACCCGTTTCCTTTGTGCTAGATGAACGAACGTCTCTCCACATGCTCAGTTCTGAGAGATAAGTGTGTGTGAAAGCCGTCCTTCACCTAGCTTGTTGGGAACACAAAGTTTCTCTTCAGTTGCAAACTCCACTCCATACATATATATGGGGAGGTACTAGCTCCAACTCGGTTTTACAGTGAAAACTACAGGAACTTCAAACCGGCACTAGGAACCTGACTGAGAAACCAGAGTAAAAGTTTCTCCTGCAAACCGTTCTCTTTGTGCTAGATGAACGAACGTCTCTCCACATGCTCAAATCTGAGAGATAAGTATGTGTGAAAGCCGTCCATCAGCTAGCTTGTTGGGAACACAAAGTTTCTCTTCAGTTGCAAACTCCACTCCATACATATATATGGGGAGGTACTAGCTCCAACTCGGTTTTACAGTGAAAACTGCAGGAACTTCAAAACGGCACTAGGAAACAGACTGAGAAACCAGAGTAAAAGTTTCTCCTGCAACCCGTTCCCTTT
The DNA here is from genome assembly GCF_048773025.1 of Camelus bactrianus. NCBI lineage: Eukaryota > Metazoa > Chordata > Mammalia > Artiodactyla > Camelidae > Camelus > Camelus bactrianus. The sequence goes on from NC_133566.1 coordinate 6,380,471, forward strand.
GTGCTAGATGAACGAACGTCTCTCCACATGCTCAGTTCTGAGGGATAAGTGTGTGTGAAAGCCGTCCTTCACCTAGCTTGTTGGGAACACTAAGTTTCTCTTCAGTGGCAAACTCCACTCCATACATATATATGGGGAGGTACTAGCTCCAACTCGGTTTTACAGTGAAAACTGCAGGAACTACAAAACGGCACTAGGAAACAGACTGAGATTCGAGAGTAAAATTTCTCCTGCAACCCGTTCCATTTTTGCTATATGAACGAACGTCTCTCCACATGCTCAGTTCTGAGAGATAAGTGTGTGTGAAAGGCGTCCTTCACCTAGCTTGTTGGGAACACAAAGTTTCTCTTAAGTTGCAAACTCCACTCCATACATATATATGGGGAGGTACTAGCTCCAACTCGATTTTACAGTGAAAAATGCAGGAACTTCAAAACGGCACTAGGAAACAGAGTGAGAAACCAGAGAAAAAGTTTCTCCTGCAACCCGTTCCCTTTGTGCTAGATGAACGAACGTCTCTCCACATGCTCAGTTCTGAGAGATAAGTGTGTGTGAAAGCCGTCCTTCACCTAGCTTGTTGGGAACACAAAGATTCTTTTCAGTTGAAAACTCCACTCCATACATATATATGGGGTGGTACAAGCTCCAACTCGGTTTTACAGTGAAAACTGCAGGAACTTCAAACAGGCACTAGGAAACAGACTGAGAAACCAGAGAAAAAGTTTCTCCTGCAACCCGTTCCCTTTGTGCTAGATGAACGAACGTCTCTCCACATGCTCAGTTCTGAGAGATAAGTGTGTGTGAAAGCCGTCCTTCACCTAGCTTGTTGGGAACACAAAGTTTCTCTTCAGTTGCAAACTCCACTCCATACATATATATGGGGAGGTACTAGCTCCAACTCGTTTTTACAGTGAAAACTACAGGAACTTCAAACCGGCACTAGGAAACAGTCTGAGAAACCAGAGTAAATGTTTCTCCTGCAAACCGTTCTCTTTGTGCTAGATGAACGAACGTCTCTCCACATGCTCAATTCTGGGAGATAAGTATGTGTGAAAGCCGTCCATCAGCTAGCTTGTTGGGAACACAAAGATTCTCTTCAGTTGCAAACTCCACTCCATACATATATATGGGGAGGTACTAGCTCCAACTCGGTTTTACAGTGAAAACTGCAGGAACTTCAAAACGGCACTAGGAAACAGACTGAGAAACCAGAGTAAAAGTTTCTCCTGCAACCCTTTCCCTTTGTGCTAGATGAACGAACGTCTCTCCACATGCTCAGTTCTGAGAGATAAGTGTGTGTGAAAGCCGTCCTTCAACTAGCTTGTTGGGAACACAAAGTTTCTTTTCAGTTGCAAACTCCAATCCATACATATATATGGGGAGGTACTAGCTCCAACTCGTTTTTACAGTGAAAACTGCAGGAACTTCAAACCGACACTAGGAAACAGACTGAGAAACCAGAGTAAAAGTTTCTCCTGCAACCCGTTCCCTTTGTGCTAGATGAACGAACGTCTCTCCACATGCTCAGTTCTGAGAGATAAGTGTGTGTGAAAGCCGTCCTTCACCTAGCTTGTTGGGAACACAAAGTTTCTTTTCAGTTGCAAACTCCACTCCATACATATATATGGGGAGGTACTAGCTCCAACTCGATTTTACAGTGAAAACTGCAGGAACTTCAAACCGGCACTAGGAAACAGACTGAGAAACCAGAGTAAAAGTTTCTCCTGCAACCCGTTCCCTTTGTGCTAGATGAACGAACGTGTCTCCACATGCTTAGTTCAGAGAGATTTGTGTGTGTGAAAGCCGTCCGTCACCTAGCTTCTTGGGAACACAAAGTTTCTCTTCAGATGCAAACTCCACTCCATACATATATATGCGGGGGTACTATCTCCAACTCGATTTTGCAGTGAAAACTGCAGGAACTTCAAACCGGCACTAGGAAACAGACTGAGAAACCAGAGTAAAAGTTTCTCCTGCAACCCGTTCCATTTGTGCTAGATGAACGAACGTCTCTCCACATGCTCAGTTCTGAGGGATAAGTATGTGTGAAAGCCTTCCTTCACCTAGCTTGTTGGGAACACAAAGTTTCTCTTCAGTTGCAAACTCCACTCCATACATATATAAGGGGAAGTACTAGCTCCAACTCGGTTTTACAGTAAAACCTGCAGGAACTTCAAACCGGCACTATGAAACAGACTGAGAAACCAGAGTAAAAGTTTCTCCAGCAAATCATTCCTTTTGTGCTAGATGAACGAACGTCTCTCCACATGCTCGGTTCTGAGAGATAAGTGAGTGTGAAAGCCGTCCTTCACCTAGCTTGTTGGGAACACAAAGTTTCTCTTCAGTTGCAAACACCACTCCATACATATATATGGGGAGGTACTAGCTCCAACTCGGTTTTACAGTGAAAACTGCAGGAACTTCAAACCGGGACTAGGAAACAGACTGAGAAACCAGAGTAAAAGTTTCTCCTGCAACCCGTTCCCTTTGTGCTAGATGAACGAACGTCTCTCCACATGCTCAGTTCTGAGAAATAATTGTGTGTGAAATCCGACCATCACCTAGCTTGTTGGGAACACAAAGTTTCTCTTCATTTGCAAACCCCACTCCATAAATATATATGGGGAGGTACTAGCCCCAACTCGTTTTTACAGTGAAATCTGCAGGAAATTCTAACCGGCACTAAAAAACAGACTGAGAAACAAGAGTAAAAGTTTCTCCTGCCACCCGTTCCCTTTGTGCTAGATGAACGAATGTCTCTCCACATGCTCAGTTCTGAGAGATAAGAGTGTGTGAAAGGCGTCCTTCACCTAGCTTGTTGGGAACAGAAAGTTTCTCTTCAGTTGCAAACCCCAATCCATACATATATATGGGGAGGTACAAGCTCCAACTCGCTTTTGCAGTGAAAACTGCAGGAACTTCAAAACGGCACTAGGAAACAGACTGAGAAACCAGAGTAAAGTTTCTCCTGCAACCCGTTTCCTTTGTGCTAGATGAACGAACGTCTCTCCACATGCTCAGTTCTGAGAGATAAGTGTGTGTGAAAGCCGTCCTTCACCTAGCTTGTTGGGAACACAAAGTTTCTCTTCAGTTGCAAACTCCACTCCATACATATATATGGGGAGGTACTAGCTCCAACTCGGTTTTACAGTGAAAACTACAGGAACTTCAAACCGGCACTAGGAACCTGACTGAGAAACCAGAGTAAAAGTTTCTCCTGCAAACCGTTCTCTTTGTGCTAGATGAACGAACGTCTCTCCACATGCTCAATTCTGAGAGATAAGTATGTGTGAAAGCCGTCCATCAGCTAGCTTGTTGGGAACACAAAGTTTCTCTTCAGTTGCAAACTCCACTCCATACATATATATGGGGAGGTACTAGCTCCAACTCGGTTTTACAGTGAAAACTGCAGGAACTTCAAAACGGCACTAGGAAACAGACTGAGAAACCAGAGTAAAAGTTTCTCCTGCAACCCGTTCCCTTTGTGCTAGATGAACGAACGTCTCTCCACATGCTCAGTTCTGAGGGATAAGTGTGTGTGAAAGCCGTCCTTCACCTAGCTTGTTGGGAACACTAAGTTTCTCTTCAGTGGCAAACTCCACTCCATACATATATATGGGGAGGTACTAGCTCCAACTCGGTTTTACAGTGAAAACTGCAGGAACTTCAAAACGGCACTAGGAAACAGACTGAGATTCGAGAGTAAAATTTCTCCTGCAACCCGTTCCATTTTTGCTATATGAACGAACGTCTCTCCACATGCTCAGTTCTGAGAGATAAGTGTGTGTGAAAGGCGTCCTTCACCTAGCTGGTTGGGAACACAAAGTTTCTCTTAAGTTGCAAACTCCACTCCATACATATATATGGGGAGGTACTAGCTCCAACTCGATTTTACAGTGAAAAATGCAGGAACTTCAAAACGGCACTAGGAAACAGAGTGAGAAACCAGAGAAAAAGTTTCTCCTGCAACCCGTTCCCTTTGTGCTAGATGAACGAACGTCTCTCCACATGCTCAGTTCTGAGAGATAAGTGTGTGTGAAAGCCGTCCTTCACCTAGCTTGTTGGGAACACAAAGATTCTTTTCAGTTGAAAACTCCACTCCATACATATATATGGGGTGGTACAAGCTCCAACTCGGTTTTACAGTGAAAACTGCAGGAACTTCAAACAGGCACTAGGAAACAGACTGAGAAACCAGAGAAAAAGTTTCTCCTGCAACCCGTTCCCTTTGTGCTAGATGAACGAACGTCTCTCCACATGCTCAGTTCTGAGAGATAAGTGTGTGTGAAAGCCGTCCTTCACCTATCTTGTTGGGAACACAAAGTTTCTCTTCAGTTGCAAACTCCACTCCATACATATATATGGGGAGGTACTAGCTCCAACTCGTTTTTACAGTGAAAACTACAGGAACTTCAAACCGGCACTAGGAAACAGTCTGAGAAACCAGAGTAAATGTTTCTCCTGCAAACCGTTCTGTTTGTGCTAGATGAACGAACGTCTCTCCACATGCTCAATTCTGGGAGATAAGTATGTGTGAAAGCCGTCCATCAGTTAGCTTGTTGGGAACACAAAGTTTCTCTTCAGTTGCAAACTCCACTCCATACATATATATGGGGAGGTACTAGCTCCAACTCGGTTTAACAGTGAAAACTGCAGGAACTTCAACCCGGCACTAGGAAACAGACTGAGAAACCAGAGGTAAAGTTTCTCCTGCAACCCGTTCCCTTTGTGCTAGATGAACGAACGTCTCTCCACATGCTCAGTTCTGAGAGATAAGTGTGTGTGAAAGCCGTCCTTCACCTAGCTTGTTGGGAACACAAAGTTTCTTTTCAGTTGCAAACTCCACTCCATACATATATATGGGGAGGTACTAGCTCCAACTCGGTTTTACAGTGAAAACTGCAGGAACTTCAAACCGGCACTAGGAAACAGCCTGAGAAACCAGAGTAAAAGTTTCTCCTGCAACCCGTTCCCTTTGTGCTAGATGAACGAACGTCTCTCCACATGCTTAGTTCAGAGAGATTTGTGTGTGTGAAAGCCGTCCGTCACCTAGCTTCTTGGGAACACAAAGTTTCTCTTCAGATGCAAACTCCACTCCATACATATATATGCGGGGGTACTATCTCCAACTCGATTTTGCAGTGAAAACTGCAGGAACTTCAAACCGGCACTAGGAAACAGACTGAGAAACCAGAGTAAAAGTTTCTCCTGCAACCCGTTCCATTTGTGCTAGATGAACGAACGTCTCTCCACATGCTCAGTTCTGAGGGATAATATGTGTGAAAGCCTTCCTTCACCTAGCTTGTTGGGAACACAAAGTTTCTCTTCAGTTGCAAACTCCACTCCATACATATATATGGGGAGGTACTAGCTCCAACTCCGTTTTACAGTAAAAACTGCAGGAACTTCAAACCGGCACTGGGAAACAGACTGAGAAACCAGAGTAAAAGTTTCTCCTGCAACCCGTTCCCTTTGTGCTAGATGAACGAACGTCTCTCCACATGCTCAGTTCTGAGAGATAAGTGTGTGTGAAAGGCGTCCTTCACCTAGCTTGTTGGGAACACAAAGTTTCTCTTCAGATGCAAACTCCACTCCATACATATATATGGGGAGGTACTAGCTCCAACTCGGTTTTACAATGAAAACTGCAGGAAATTCAAACCGGCACTAGGAAACAGACTGAGAAACCAGAGTAAAAGTTTCTCCTGAAACCCGTTCCATTTTTGCTAGATGAACGTACGTCTCTCCACATGCTCAGTTCTGAGAGGTAACTGTGTTTGAAAGCCGTCCTTCACCTAGCTTGTTGGAACACTAAGATTCTTTTCAGATGCAAACTCAACTCCATACATATACATGGGGAAGTACTAGCTCCAACTCGGTTTTACAGTGAAAACTGCAGGAACTTCAAACCGGCACTAGGAAACAGACTGAGAAACCAGAATAAATGTTTCTCCTGCAACCCGTTCCCTTTGTGCTAGATGAACGAACGTCTCTCCACATGCTCAGGTCTGAAAGATATGTGTGTGTGAAAGCCGTCCTTCACCTAGCTTCTTGGGAACACAAAGTTTCTTTTCAGTTGCAAACTCCACTCCATACATATATATGGGGAGGTACTAGCTCCAACTCGGTTTTACAGTGAAAACTACAGGAACTTCAAACCGGCACTAGGAACCTGACTGAGAAACCAGAGTAAAAGTTTCTCCTGCAAACCGTTCTCTTTGTGCTAGATGAACGAACGTCTCTCCACATGCTCAATTCTGAGAGATAAGTATGTGTGAAAGCCGTCCATCAGCTAGCTTGTTGGGAACACAAAGTTTCTCTTCAGTTGCAAACTCCACTCCATACATATATATGGGGAGGTACTAGCTCCAACTCGGTTTTACAGTGAAAACTGCAGGAACTTCAAAACGGCACTAGGAAACAGACTGAGAAACCAGAGTAAAAGTTTCTCATGCAACCCTTTCCCTTTGTGCTAGATGAACGAACGTCTCTCCACATGCTCAGTTCTGAGAGATAAGTGTGTGTGAAAGCCGTCCTTCACCTAGCTTGTTGGGAACACAAAGTTTCTTTTCAGTTGCAAACTCCAATCCATACATATATATGGGGAGGTACTAGCTCCAACTCGGTTTTACAGTGAAAACTGCAGGAACTTCAAACCGGCACTAGGAAACAGACTGAGAAACCAGAGTAAAAGTTTCTCCTGCAACCCGTTCCCTTAGTGCTAGATGAACGAACGTCTCTCCACATGCTCAATTCTGAGAGATAAGTATGTGTGAAAGCCGTCCATCAGCTAGCTTGTTGGGAACACAAAGTTTCTCTTCAGTTGCAAACTCCACTCCATACATATATATGGGGAGGTACTAGCTCCAACTCTGTTTTACTGTGAAAACTGCAGGAACTTCAAAACGGCACTAGGAAACAGACTGAGAAACCACAGTAAAAGTTTCTCCTGCAACCCGTTCCCTTTGTGCTAGTTGAAGGAACGTCTCTCCACATGCTCAGTTCTGAGGGAGAAGTGAGTGTGAAAGCCGTCCTTCACCTAGCTTGTTGGGAACACAAAGTTTCTTTTCAGTTTCAAACTCCAATCCATACATATATATGGGGAGGTACTAGCTCCAACTCGTTTTTACAGTGAAAACTGCAATAACTTCAAACCGGCACTAGGAAACAGACTGAGAAACCAGAGTAAAAGTTTCTCCTGCAACCCGTTCCCTTTGTGCTAGATGAACGAACGTCTCTCCACATGCTCAGTTCTGAGGGATAAGTGTGTGTGAAAGCCGTCCTTCACCTAGCTTGTTGGGAACACTAAGTTTCTCTTCAGTGGCAAACTCCACTCCATACATATATATGGGGAGGTACTAGCTCCAAATCGGTTTTACAGTGAAAACTGCAGGAACTACAAAACGGCACTAGGAAACAGACTGAGAAACCAGAGTAAAAGTTTGTCCTGCAACCCGTTCCATTTTTGCTATATGAACGAACGTCTCTCCACATGCTCAGTTCTGAGGGATAAGTGTGTGTGGAAGCCGTCCTTCACCTAGCTTGTTGGGAACACTAAGTTTCTCTTCAGTGGCAAACTCCACTCCATACATATATATGGGGAGGTACTAGCTCCAACTCGGTTTTACAGTGAAAACTGCAGGAACTTCAAAACGGCACTAGGAAACAGACTGAGAAACCAGAGTAAAAGTTTCTCCTGCAACCCTTTCCCTTTGTGCTAGATGAACGAACGTCTCTCCACATGCTCAGTTCTGAGAGATAAGTGTGTGTGAAAGCCGTCCTTCAACTAGCTTGTTGGGAACACAAAGTTTCTTTTCAGTTGCAAACTCCAATCCATACATATATATGGGGAGGTACTAGCTCCAACTCGTTTTTACAGTGAAAAATGCAGGAACTTCAATCCGACACTAGGAAACAGACTGAGAAACCAGAGGTAAAGTTTCTCCTGCAACCCGTTCCCTTTGTGCTAGATGAACGAACGTCTCTCCACATGCTCAGTTCTGAGAGATAAGTGTGTGTGAAAGCCGTCCTTCACCTAGCTTGTTGGGAACACAAAGTTTCTTTTCAGTTGCAAACTCCACTCCATACATATATATGGGGAGGTACTAGCTCCAACTCGGTTTTACAATGAAAACTGCAGGAACTTCAAAACGGCACTAGGAAACAGACTGAGAAACCAGAGTAATAGTTTCTCCTGCAACCCGTTCCCTTTGTGCTAGATGAACGAACGTCTCTCCACATGCTTAGTTCAGAGAGATTTGTGTGTGTAAAAGCCGTCCGTCACCTAGCTTCTTGGGAACACAAAGTTTCTCTTCAGATGCAAACTCCACTCCATACATATATATGCGGGGGTACTATCTCCAACTCGATTTTGCAGTGAAAACTGCAGGAACTTCAAACCGGCACTAGGAAACAGACTGAGAAACCAGAGTAAAAGTTCCTCCTGCAACCCGTTCCATTTGTGCTAGATGAACGAACGTCTCTCCACATGCTCAGATCTGAGGGATAATATGTGTGAAAGCCTTCCTTCACCTAGCTTGTTGGGAACACAAAGTTTCTCTTCAGTTGCAAACTCCAATCCATACATATATATGGGGAGGTACTAGCTCCAACTCGTTTTTACAGTGAAAACTGCAATAACTTCAAACCGGCACTAGGAAACAGACTGAGAAACCAGAGGTAAAGTTTCTCCTGCAACCCGTTCCCTTTGTGCTAGATGAACGAACGTCTCTCCACATGCTCAGTTCTGAGAGATAAGTGTGTGTGAAAGCCGTCCTTCACCTAGCTTGTTGGGAACACAAAGTTTCTTTTCAGTTGCAAACTCCACTCCATACATATATATGGGGAGGTACTAGCTCCAACTCGATTTTACAGTGAAAACTGCAGGAACTTCAAACCGGCACTAGGAAACAGACTGAGAAACCAGAGTAAAAGTTTCTCCTGCAACCCGTTCCCTTTGTGCTAGATGAACGAACGTCTCTCCACATGCTTAGTTCAGAGAGATTTGTGTGTGTGAAAGCCGTCCGTCACCTAGCTTCTTGGGAACACAAAGTTTCTCTTCAGATGCAAACTCCACTCCATACATATATATGCGGGGGTACTATCTCCAACTCGATTTTGCAGTGAAAACTGCAGGAACTTCAAACCGGCACTAGGAAACAGACTGAGAAACCAGAGTAAAAGTTTCTCCTGCAACCCGTTCCATTTGTGCTAGATGAACGAACGTCTCTCCACATGCTCAGTTCTGAGGGATAAATATGTGTGAAAGCCTTCCTTCACCTAGCTTGTTGGGAACACAAAGTTTCTCTTCAGTTGCAAACTCCACTCCATACATATATAAGGGGAAGTACTAGCTCCAACTCGGTTTTACAGTAAAACCTGCAGGAACTTCAAACCGGCACTATGAAACAGAATGAGAAACCAGAGTAAAAGTTTCTCCAGCAAATCATTCCTTTTGTGCTAGATGAACGAACGTCTCTCCACATGCTCGGTTCTGAGAGATAAGTGAGTGTGAAAGCCGTCCTTCACCTAGCTTGTTGGGAACACAAAGTTTCTCTTCAGTTGCAAACACCACTCCATACATATATATGGGGAGGTACTAGCTCCAACTCGGTTTTACAGTGAAAACTGCAGGAACTTCAAACCGGGACTAGGAAACAGACTGAGAAACCAGAGTAAAAGTTTCTCCTGCAACCCGTTCCCTTTGTGCTAGATGAACGAACGTCTCTCCACATGCTCAGTTCTGAGAAATAATTGTGTGTGAAATCCGACCATCACCTAGCTTGTTGGGAACACAAAGTTTCTCTTCATTTGCAAACCCCACTCCATAAATATATATGGGGAGGTACTAGCCCCAACTCGTTTTTACAGTGAAATCTGCAGGAAATTCTAACCGGCACTAGAAAACAGACTGAGAAACAAGAGTAAAAGTTTCTCCTGCCACCCGTTCCCTTTGTGCTAGATGAACGAATGTCTCTCCACATGCTCAGTTCTGAGAGATAAGTGTGTGTGAAAGGCGTCCTTCACCTAGCTTGTTGGGAACACAAAGTTTCTCTTCAGTTGCAAACCCCAATCCATACATATATATGGGGAGGTACAAGCTCCAACTCGGTTTTACTGTGAAAACTGCAGGAACTTCAAAACGGCACTAGGAAACAGACTGAGAAACCAGAGTAAAGTTTCTCCTGCAACCCGTTCCCTTTGTGCTAGATGAACGAACGTCTCTCCACATGCTTAGTTCAGAGAGATTTGTGTGTGTAAAAGCCGTCCGTCACCTAGCTTCTTGGGAACACAAAGTTTCTCTTCAGATGCAAACTCCACTCCATACATATATATGCGGGGGTACTATCTCCAACTCGATTTTGCAGTGAAAACTGCAGGAACTTCAAACCGGCACTAGGAAACAGACTGAGAAACCAGAGTAAAAGTTCCTCCTGCAACCCGTTCCATTTGTGCTAGATGAACGAACGTCTCTCCACATGCTCAGATCTGAGGGATAATATGTGTGAAAGCCTTCCTTCACCTAGCTTGTTGGGAACACAAAGTTTCTCTTCAGTTGCAAACTCCAATCCATACATATATATGGGGAGGTACTAGCTCCAACTCGTTTTTACAGTGAAAACTGCAATAACTTCAAACCGGCACTAGGAAACAGACTGAGAAACCAGAGGTAAAGTTTCTCCTGCAACCCGTTCCCTTTGTGCTAGATGAACGAACGTCTCTCCACATGCTCAGTTCTGAGAGATAAGTGTGTGTGAAAGCCGTCCTTCACCTAGCTTGTTGGGAACACAAAGTTTCTTTTCAGTTGCAAACTCCACTCCATACATATATATGGGGAGGTACTAGCTCCAACTCGATTTTACAGTGAAAACTGCAGGAACTTCAAACCGGCACTAGGAAACAGACTGAGAAACCAGAGTAAAAGTTTCTCCTGCAACCCGTTCCCTTTGTGCTAGATGAACGAACGTCTCTCCACATGCTTAGTTCAGAGAGATTTGTGTGTGTGAAAGCCGTCCGTCACCTAGCTTCTTGGGAACACAAAGTTTCTCTTCAGATGCAAACTCCACTCCATACATATATATGCGGGGGTACTATCTCCAACTCGATTTTGCAGTGAAAACTGCAGGAACTTCAAACCGGCACTAGGAAACAGACTGAGAAACCAGAGTAAAAGTTTCTCCTGCAACCCGTTCCATTTGTGCTAGATGAACGAACGTCTCTCCACATGCTCAGTTCTGAGGGATAAATATGTGTGAAAGCCTTCCTTCACCTAGCTTGTTGGGAACACAAAGTTTCTCTTCAGTTGCAAACTCCACTCCATACATATATAAGGGGAAGTACTAGCTCCAACTCGGTTTTACAGTAAAACCTGCAGGAACTTCAAACCGGCACTATGAAACAGAATGAGAAACCAGAGTAAAAGTTTCTCCAGCAAATCATTCCTTTTGTGCTAGATGAACGAACGTCTCTCCACATGCTCGGTTCTGAGAGATAAGTGAGTGTGAAAGCCGTCCTTCACCTAGCTTGTTGGGAACACAAAGTTTCTCTTCAGTTGCAAACACCACTCCATACATATATATGGGGAGGTACTAGCTCCAACTCGGTTTTACAGTGAAAACTGCAGGAACTTCAAACCGGGACTAGGAAACAGACTGAGAAACCAGAGTAAAAGTTTCTCCTGCAACCCGTTCCCTTTGTGCTAGATGAACGAACGTCTCTCCACATGCTCAGTTCTGAGAAATAATTGTGTGTGAAATCCGACCATCACCTAGCTTGTTGGGAACACAAAGTTTCTCTCCATTTGCAAACCCCACTCCATAAATATATATGGGGAGGTACTAGCCCCAACTCGTTTTTACAGTGAAATCTGCAGGAAATTCTAACCGGCACTAGAAAACAGACTGAGAAACAAGAGTAAAAGTTTCTCCTGCCACCCGTTCCCTTTGTGCTAGATGAACGAATGTCTCTCCACATGCTCAGTTCTGAGAGATAAGTGTGTGTGAAAGGCGTCCTTCACCTAGCTTGTTGGGAACACAAAGTTTCTCTTCAGTTGCAAACCCCAATCCATACATATATATGGGGAGGTACAAGCTCCAACTCGGTTTTACTGTGAAAACTGCAGGAACTTCAAAACGGCACTAGGAAACAGACTGAGAAACCAGAGTAAAGTTTCTCCTGCAACCCGTTTCCTTTGTGCTAGATGAACGAACGTCTCTCCACATGCTCAGTTCTGAGAGATAAGTGTGTGTGAAAGCCGTCCTTCACCTAGCTTGTTGGGAACACAAAGTTTCTCTTCAGTTGCAAACTCCACTCCATACATATATATGGGGAGGTACTAGCTCCAACTCGGTTTTACAGTGAAAACTACAGGAACTTCAAACCGGCACTAGGAACCTGACTGAGAAACCAGAGTAAAAGTTTCTCCTGCAAACCGTTCTCTTTGTGCTAGATGAACGAACGTCTCTCCACATGCTCAATTCTGAGAGATAAGTATGTGTGAAAGCCGTCCATCAGCTAGCTTGTTGGGAACACAAAGTTTCTCTTCAGTTGCAAACTCCACTCCATACATATATATGGGGAGGTACTAGCTCCAACTCGGTTTTACAGTGAAAACTGCAGGAACTTCAAAACGGCACTAGGAAACAGACTGAGAAACCAGAGTAAAAGTTTCTCATGCAACCCTTTCCCTTTGTGCTTGATGAACGAACGTCTCTCCACATGCTCAGTTCTGAGAGATAAGTGTGTGTGAAAGCCGTCCTTCACCTAGCTTGTTGGGAACACAAAGTTTCTTTTCAGTTGCAAACTCCAATCCATACATATATATGGGGAGGTACTAGCTCCAACTCGTTTTTACAGTGAAAACTGCAGGAACTTCAAACCGGCACTAGGAAACAGACTGAGAAACCAGAGTAAAAGTTTCTCCTGCAACCCGTTCCCTTTGTGCTAGATGAACGAACGTCTCTCCACATGCACAATTCTGAGAGATAAGTATGTGTGAAAGCCGTCCATCAGCTAGCTTGTTGGGAACACAAAGTTTCTCTTCAGTTACAAACTCCACTCCATACATATATATGGGGAGGTACTAGCTCCAACTCGGTTTTACTGTGAAAACTGCAGGAACTTCAAAACGGCACTAGGAAACAGACTGAGAAACCAGAGTAAAAGTTTCTCCTGCAACCCGTTCCCTTTGTGCTAGTTGAAGGAACGTCTCTCCACATGCTCAGTTCTGAGAGAGAAGTGAGTGTGAAAGCCGTCCTTCACCTAGCTTGTTGGGAACACAAAGTTTCTTTTCAGTTTCAAACTCCAATCCATACATATATATGGGGAGGTACTAGCTCCAACTCGTTTTTACAGTGAAAACTGCAATAACTTCAAACCGGCACTAGGAAACAGACTGAGAAACCAGAGTAAAAGTTTCTCCTGCAACCCGTTCCCTTTGTGCTAGATGAACAAACGTCTCTCCACATGCTCAGTTCTGAGGGATAAGTGTGTGTGAAAGCCGTCCTTCACCTAGCTTGTTGGGAACACTAAGTTTCTCTTCAGTGGCAAACTCCACTCCATACATATATATGGGGAGGTACAAGCTCCAACTCGGTTTTACAGTGAAAACTGCAGGAACTACAAAACGGCACTAGGAAACAGACTGAGATTCGAGAGTAAAATTTCTCCTGCAACCCGTTCCATTTTTGCTATATGAACGAACGTCTCTCCACATGCTCAGTTCTGAGAGATAAGTGTGTGTGAAAGGCGTCCTTCACCTAGCTTGTTGGGAACACAAAGTTTCTCTTAAGTTGCAAACTCCACTCCATACATATATATGGGGAGGTACTAGCTCCAACTCGATTTTACAGTGAAAACTGCAGGAACTTCAAAACGGCCATAGGAAACAGAGTGAGAAACCAGAGAAAAAGTTTCTCCTGCAACCCGTTCCCTTTGTGCTAGATGAACGAACGTCTCTCCACATGCTCAGTTCTGAGAGATAAGTGTGTGTGAAAGCCGTCCTTCACCTAGCTTGTTGGGAACACAAAGATTCTTTTCAGTTGAAAACTCCACTCCATACATATATATGGGGTGGTACAAGCTCCAACTCGGTTTTACAGTGAAAACTGCAGGAACTTCAAACAGGCACTAGGAAACAGACTGAGAAACCAGAGAAAAAGTTTCTCCTGCAACCCGTTCCCTTTGTGCTAGATGAACGAACGTCTCTCCACATGCTCAGTTCTGAGAGATAAGTGTGTGTGAAAGCCGTCCTTCACCTATCTTGTTGGGAACACAAAGTTTCTCTTCAGTTGCAAACTCCACTCCATACATATATATGGGGAGGTACTAGCTCCAACTCGTTTTTACAGTGAAAACTACAGGAACTTCAAACCGGCACTAGGAAACAGTCTGAGAAACCAGAGTAAATGTTTCTCCTGCAAACCGTTCTCTTTGTGCTAGATGAACGAACGTCTCTCCACATGCTCAATTCTGGGAGATAAGTATGTGTGAAAGCCGTCCATCAGTTAGCTTGTTGGGAACACAAAGTTTCTCTTCAGTTGCAAACTCCACTCCATACATATATATGGGGAGGTACTAGCTCCAACTCGGTTTTACAGTGAAAACTGCAGGAACTTCAACCCGGCACTAGGAAACAGACTGAGAAACCAGAGGTAAAGTTTCTCCTGCAACCCGTTCCCTTTGTGCTAGATGAACGAACGTCTCTCCACATGCTCAGTTCTGAGAGATAAGTGTGTGTGAAAGCCGTCCTTCACCTAGCTTGTTGGGAACACAAAGTTTCTTTTCAGTTGCAAACTCCACTCCATACATATATATGGGGAGGTACTAGCTCCAACTCGGTTTTACAGTGAAAACTGCAGGAACTTCAAACCGGCACTAGGAAACAGACTGAGAAACCAGAGGTAAAGTTTCTCCTGCAACCCGTTCCCTTTGAGCTAGATGAACGAACGTCTCTCCACATGCTTAGTTCAGAGAGATTTGTGTGTGTGAAAGCCGTCCGTCACCTAGCTTCTTGGGAACACAAAGTTTCTCTTCAGATGCAAACTCCACTCCATACATATATATGCGGGGGTACTATCTCCAACTCGATTTTGCAGTGAAATCTGCAGGAACTTCAAACCGGCACTAGGAAACAGACTGAGAAACCAGAGTAAAAGTTTCTCCTGCAACCCGTTCCATTTGTGCTAGATGAACGAACGTCTCTCCACATGCTCAGTTCTGAGGGATAATATGTGTGAAAGCCTTCCTTCACCTAGCTTGTTGGGAACACAAAGTTTCTCTTCAGTTGCAAACTCCACTCCATACATATATATGGGGAGGTACTAGCTCCAACTCCGTTTTACAGAAAAAACTGCAGGAACTTCAAACCGGCACTAGGAAACAGACTGAGAAACCAGAGTAAAAGTTTCTCCTGCAACCCGTTCCCTTTGTGCTAGATGAACGAACGTCTCTCCACATGCTCAGTTCTGAGAGATGAGTGAGTGTGAAAGGCGTCCTTCACCTAGCTTGTTGGGAACACAAAGTTTCTCTTCAGATGCAAACTCCACTCCATACATATATATGGGGAGGTACTAGCTCCAACTCGGTTTTACAATGAAAACTGCAGGAAATTCAAACCGGCACTAGGAAACAGACTGAGAAACCAGAGTAAAATTTCTCCTGAAACCCGTTCCATTTTTGCTAGATGAACGTACGTCTCTCCACATGCTCAGTTCTCAGAGGTAACTGTGTTTGAAAGCCGTCCTTCACCTAGCTTGTTGGAACACTAAGATTCTTTTCAGATGCAAACTCAACTCCATACATATACATGGGGAAGTACTAGCTCCAACTCGGTTTTACAGTGAAAACTGCAGGAACTTCAAACCGGCACTAGGAAACAGACTGAGAAACCAGAATAAATGTTTCTCCTGCAACCCGTTCCCTTTGTGCTAGATGAACGAACGTCTCTCCACATGCTCAGGTCTGAAAGATATGTGTGTGTGAAAGCCGTCCTTCACCTAGCTTCTTGGGAACACAAAGTTTCTTTTCAGTTGCAAACTCCACTCCATACATATATATGGGGAGGTACTAGCTCCAACTCGGTTTTACAGTGAAAACTACAGGAACTTCAAACCGGCACTAGGAACCTGACTGAGAAACCAGAGTAAAAGTTTCTCCTGCAAACCGTTCTCTTTGTGCTAGATGAACGAACGTCTCTCCACATGCTCAATTCTGAGAGATAAGTATGTGTGAAAGCCGTCCATCAGCTAGCTTGTTGGGAACATAAAGTTTCTCTTCAGTTGCAAACTCCACTCCATACATATATATGGGGAGGTACTAGCTCCAACTCGGTTTTACAGTGAAAACTGCAGGAACTTCAAAACGGCACTAGGAAACAGACTGAGAAACCAGAGTAAAAGTTTCTCATGCAACCCTTTCCCTTTGTGCTAGATGAACGAAAGTCTCTCCACATGCTCAGTTCTGAGAGATAAGTGTGTGTGAAAGCCGTCCTTCACCTAGCTTGTTGGGAACACAAAGTTTCTTTTCAGTTGCAAACTCCAATCCATACATATATATGGGGAGGTACTAGCTCCAACTCGGTTTTACAGTGAAAACTGCAGGAACTTCAAACCGGCACTAGGAAACAGACTGAGAAACCAGAGTAAAAGTTTCTCCTGCAACCCGTTCCCTTTGTGCTAGATGAACGAACGTCTCTCCACATGCTCAATTCTGAGAGATAAGTATGTGTGAAAGCCGTCCATCAGCTAGCTTGTTGGGAACACAAAGTTTCTCTTCAGTTGCAAACTCCACTCCATACATATATATGGGGAGGTACTAGCTCCAACTCGGTTTTACTGTGAAAACTGCAGGAACTTCAAAACGGCACTAGGAAACAGACTGAGAAACCACAGTAAAAGTTTCTCCTGCAACCCGTTCCCTTTGTGCTAGTTGAAGGAACGTCTCTCCACATGCTCAGTTCTGAGGGAGAAGTGAGTGTGAAAGCCGTCCTTCACCTAGCTTGTTGGGAACACAAAGTTTCTTTTCAGTTTCAAACTCCAATCCATACATATATATGGGGAGGTACTAGCTCCAACTCGTTTTTACAGTGAAAACTGCAATAACTTCAAACCGGCACTAGGAAACAGACTGAGAAACCAGAGTAAAAATTTCTCCTGCAACCCGTTCCCTTTGTGCTAGATGAACGAACGTCTCTCCACATGCTCAGTTCTGAGGGATAAGTGTGTGTGAAAGCCGTCCTTCACCTAGCTTGTTGGGAACACTAAGTTTCTCTTCAGTGGCAAACTCCACTCCATACATATATATGGGGAGGTACTAGCTCCAAATCGGTTTTACAGTGAAAACTGCAGGAACTACAAAACGGCACTAGGAAACAGACTGAGAAACCAGAGTAAAAGTTTGTCCTGCAACCCGTTCCATTTTTGCTATATGAACGAACGTCTCTCCACATGCTCAGTTCTGAGGGATAAGTGTGTGTGGAAGCCGTCCTTCACCTAGCTTGTTGGGAACACTAAGTTTCTCTTCAGTGGCAAACTCCACTCCATACATATATATGGGGAGGTACTAGCTCCAACTCGGTTTTACAGTGAAAACTGCAGGAACTTCAAAACGGCACTAGGAAACAGACTGAGAAACCAGAGAAAAAGTTTCTCCTGCAACCCTTTCCCTTTGTGCTAGATGAACGAACGTCTCTCCACATGCTCAGTTCTGAGAGATAAGTGTGTGTGAAAGCCGTCCTTCAACTAGCTTGTTGGGAACACAAAGTTTCTTTTCAGTTGCAAACTCCACTCCATACATATATATGGGGAGGTACTAGCTCCAACTCGTTTTTACAGTGAAAAATGCAGGAACTTCAAACCGGCACTAGGAAACAGACTGAGAAACCAGAGGTAAAGTTTCTCCTGCAACCCGTTCCCTTTGTGCTAGATGAACGAACGTCTCTCCACATGCTCAGTTCTGAGAGATAAGTGTGTGTGAAAGCCGTCCTTCACCTAGCTTGTTAGGAACACAAAGTTTCTTTTCAGTTGCAAACTCCACTCCATACATATATATGGGGAGGTACTAGCTCCAACTCGGTTTTACAGTGAAAACTGCAGGAACTTCAAAACGGCACTAGGAAACAGACTGAGAAACCAGAGTAAAAGTTTCTCCTGCAACCCGTTCCCTTTGTGCTAGATGAACGAACGTCTCTCCACATGCTTAGTTCAGAGAGATTTGTGTGTGTGAAAGCCGTCCGTCACCTAGCTTCTTGGGAACACAAAGTTTCTCTTCAGATGCAAACTCCACTCCATACATATATATGCGGGGGTACTATCTCCAACTCGATTTTGCAGTGAAAACTGCAGGAACTTCAAACCGGCACTAGGAAACAGACTGAGAAACCAGAGTAAAAGTTTCTCCTGCAACCCGTTCCATTTGTGCTAGATGAACGAACGTCTCTCCACATGCTCAGATCTGAGGGATAATATGTGTGAAAGCCTTCCTTCACCTAGCTTGTTGGGAACACAAAGTTTCTCTTCAGTTGCAAACTCCACTCCATACATATATATGGGGAGTTACTAGCTCCAACTCCGTTTTACAGTAAAAACTGCAGGAAATTCAAACCGGCACTAGGAAACAGACTGAGAAACCAGAGTAAAAGTTTCTCCTGCAACCCGTTCCCTTTGTGCTAGATGAACGAACGTCTCTCCACATGCTCAGTTCTGAGAGATAAGTGTGTGTGAAAGGCGTCCTTCACCTAGCTTGTTGGGAACACAAAGTTTCTCTTCAGATGCAAACTCCACTCCATACATATATATGGGGAGGTACTAGCTCCAACTCGTTTTTACAGTGAAAACTGCAGGAACTTCAAACCGGCACTGGGAAACAGACTGAGATTCCAGAGTAAAAGTTTCTCCTGCAACCCGTTCTATTTGTGCTAGATGAACTAACGCCTCTCCACATGCTCAATTCTGAGAGATAAGTATGTGTGAAAGCCGTCCATCAGCTAGCTTGTTGGGAACACAAAGTTTCTCTTCAGTTGCAAACTCCACTCCATACAAATATATGGGGAGGAACTATCTCCAACTCGGTTTTACAGTGAAAACTGCAGGAAATTCAAAACGGCACTAGGAAACAGACTGAGAAACCAGAGAAGAAGTTTCTCCTGCAACACGTTCCTTTGTGCTAGATGAACGAACGTCTCTCCACATGCTCAGTTCTGAGAGATAAGTCTGTGTGAAAGCCGTCCTTCACCTAGCTTGTTAGGAACACAAAGTTTCTTTTCAGTTGCAAACTCCACTCCATACATATATATGGGGAGGTACTAGATCCAACTCGGTTTTACAATGAAAACTGCAGGAAATTCAAACCGGCACTAGGAAACAGACTGAGAAACCAGAGTAAAAGTTTCTCCTGAAACCCGTTCCATTTTTGCTAGATGAACGAACGTCTCTCCACATGCTCAGTTCTGAGAGGTAACTGTGTTTGAAAGCCGTCCTTCACCTAGCTTGTTGGAACACTAAGATTCTTTTCAGATGCAAACTCAACTCCATACATATACATGGGGAAATACTAGCTCCAACTCGGTTTTACAGTGAAAACTGCAGGAACTTCAAAACGGCACTAGGAAACAGACTGAGAAACCAGAGTAAAAGTTTCTCCTGCAACCCTTTCCCTTTGTGCTAGATGAACGAACGTCTCTCCACATGCTCAGTTCTGAGAGATAAGTGTGTGTGAAAGCCGTCCTTCAACTAGCTTGTTGGGAACACAAAGTTTCTCTTCAGTTGCAAACTCCACTCCATACATATATATGGGATGGTACTAGCTCCAACTCGGTTTTACAGTGAAAACTGCAGGAACTTCAAAACGGCACTAGGAAACAGACAGAGAAACCAGAGTAAAAGTTTCTACTGCAACCCTTTCCCTTTGTGCTAGATGAACGAACGTCTCTCCACATGCTCAGTTCTGAGAGATAAGTGTGTGTGAAAGCCGTCCTTCAACTAGCTTGTTGGGAACACAAAATTTCTTTTCAGTTGCAAACTCCAATCCATACATATATATGGGGAGGTACTAGCTCCAACTCGTTTTTACAGTGAAAACTGCAGGAACTTCAAACCGGCACTAGGAAACAGACTGAGAAACCAGAGGTAAAGTTTCTCCTGCAACCCGTTCCCTTTGTGCTAGATGAACGAACGTCTCTCCACATGCTCAGTTCTGAGAGATAAGTGTGTGTGAAAGCCGTCCTTCACCTAGCATGTTGGGAACACAAAGTTTCTTTTCAGTTGCAAACTCCACTCCATACATATATATGGGGAGGTACTAGCTCCAACTCGGTTTTACAGTGAAAACTGCAGGAACTTCAAACCGGCACTAGGAAACAGACTGAGAAACTAGAGTAAAAGTTTCTCCTGCAACCCGTTCCCTTTGTGCTAGATGAACGAACGTCTCTCCACATGCTTAGTTCAGAGAGATTTGTGTGTGTGAAAGCCGTCCGTCACCTAGCTTCTTGGGAACACAAAGTTTCTCTTCAGATGCAAACTCCACTCCATACATATATATGCGGGGGTACTATCTCCAACTCGATTTTGCTGTGAAAACTGCAGGAACTTCAAACCGGCACTAGGAAACAGACTGAGAAACCAGAGTAAAAGTTTCTCCTGCAACCCGTTCCATTTGTGCTAGATGAACGAACGTCTCTCCACATGCTCAGTTCTGAGAGATAAGTGTGTGTGAAAGGCGTCCTTCACCTAGCTTGTTGGGAACACAAAGTTTCTATTCAGATGCAGACTCCACTCCATACATATATATGGGGAGGTACTAGCTCCAACTCGTTTTTACAGTGAAAACTGCAGGAACTTCAAACCGGCACTGGGAAACAGACTGAGATTCCAGAGTAAAAGTTTCTCCTGCAACCCGTTCTATTTGTGCTAGATGAACGAACGTCTCTCCACATGCTCAATTCTGAGAGAAAAGTATGTGTGAAAGACGTCCATCAGCTAGCTTGTTGGGAACACAAAGTTTCTCTTCAGTTGCAAACTCCACTCCATACAAATATATGGGGAGGAACTATCTCCAACTCGGTTTTACAGTGAAAACTGCAGGAAATTCAAAACGGCACTAGGAAACAGACTGAGAAACCAGAGAAGAAGTTTCTCCTGCAACACGTTCCTTTGTGCTAGATGAACGAACTTATCTCCACATGCTCAGTTCTGAGAGATAAGTGTATGTGAAAGCCGTCCTTCACCTAGCTTGTTGGGAACACAAAGTTTCTCTTCAGTTGCAAACTCCACTCCATACATATATATGGGGAGGTACTAGCTCCAACTCGGTTTTACAGTGAAAACTGCAGGAACTTCTAACGGGCACTAGGAAACAGACTGAGAAACCAGAGTAAATGTTTCTCCTGCAACCCGTACCCATTGTGCTAGATGAACGAACGTCTCTCCACATGCTCATTTCTGAGAGATAAGTGTGTGTGAAAGCCGTCCTTCAAATAGCTTGTTGGGAACACAAAGTTTCTCTTCAGTTGCAAACTCCACTCCATACATATATATGGGGAGGTAATAGCTCCAACTCGGTTTTACAGTGAAAACTGCAGGAACTTCAAACCGGCACTAGGAAAAAAACTGAGAATCCAGAGTAAAACTTTCTCCTGCAACCCGTTCCCTTTCTGCTAGATGAACGAACATCTCTCCACATGCTCAGTTCTGAGAGATAAGTGTGTGTGAAGGCCGTCCTTCACCTAGCTTGTTAGGAACACAAAGTTTCTTTTCAGTTGCA
The DNA here is from genome assembly GCF_048773025.1 of Camelus bactrianus. NCBI lineage: Eukaryota > Metazoa > Chordata > Mammalia > Artiodactyla > Camelidae > Camelus > Camelus bactrianus. The sequence goes on from NC_133566.1 coordinate 6,402,227, forward strand.
AACTCCATTCCATACATATATATGGGGAGGTACTAGCTCCAACTCGGTTTTACAATGAAAACTGCAGGAAATTCAAACCGGCACTAGGAAACAGACTGAGAAACCAGAGTAAAATTTTCTCCTGCAACCCGTTCCATTTTTGCTAGATGAACGAACGTCTCTCCACATGCTCAGTTCTGAGAGGTAAGTGTGTTTGAAAGCCGTCCTTCACCTAGCTTGTTGGGAACACTAAGATTCTTTTCAGATGCAAACTAAACTCCATACATATATATGGGGAGGTACTAGCTCCAACTCGGTTTTACAGTGAAAACTGCAGTTACTTCAAACCGGCACTAGGAAACAGACTGAGAAACCAGAATAAAAGTTTCTCCTGCAACCCGTTCCCTTTGTGCTAGATGAACGAACGTCTCTCCACATGCTCAGTTCTGAAAGATATGTGTGTGTGAAAGCCGTCCTTCACCTAGCTTCTTGGGAACACAAAGTTTCTTTTCAGTTGCAAACTCCACTCCATACATATATATGGGGAGGTACTAGCTCCAACACGGTTTTACAGTGAAAACTGCAGGAACTTCAAACCGGCACTAGGAAACAGACTGAGAAACCAGAGTAAAAGTTTCTCCTGCAACCCATTCCCTTTTTGCTAGATGAACGATCGTCTCTCCACATGCTCAGTTCAGAGAGGTATGTGTGTGTGAAAGCCGTCCTTCACCTAGCTTGTTGGGAACACAAAGTTTCTCTTCAGTTGCAAACTCCACTCCATACATATATATGGGGAGGTACAAGCTCCAACTCGGTTTTACAGTAAAAACTGCAGGAACTTCAAAACGGCACTATGAAACAGACTGAGAAAGCAGAGTAAAAGTTTCTCCTGCAACCCGTTCCCTTTGTGCTAGATGAACGAACGTCTCTCCTCATGCTCGGTTCTGAGAGATAAGTGTGTGTGAAAGCCGTCCTTCAACTAGCTTGTTGGGAACACAAAGTTTCTCTTCAGTTGCAAACTCCACTCCATACATATATATGGGGAGGTACAAGCTCCAACTCGGTTTTACAGTGAAAACTGCAGGAACTTCAAAACGGCACTAGGAAACAGACTGAAAAATCAGAGAAAAAGTTTCTCCTGCAACCCGTTCCCTTTGTGCTAGATGAACGAACGTCTCTCCACATGCTCAGTTCTGAGAGATAAGTCTGTGTGAAAGCCGTCCTTCACCTAGCTTGTTAGGAACACAAAGTTTCTTTTCAGTTGCAAACTCCACTCCATACATATATATGGGGAGGTACTAGCTCCAACTCGGTTTTACAATGAAAACTGCAGGAAATTCAAACCGGCACTAGGAAACAGACTGAGAAACCAGAGTAAAAGTTTCTCCTGAAACCCGTTCCATTTTTGCTAGATGAACGAACGTCTCTCCACATGCTCAGTTCTGAGAGGTAACTGTGTTTGAAAGCCGTCCTTCACCTAGCTTGTTGGAACACTAAGATTCTTTTCAGATGCAAACTCAACTCCATACATATACATGGGGAAGTACTAGCTCCAACTCGATTTTACAGTGAAAACTGCAGGAACTTCAAACCGGCACTAGGAAACAGACTGAGAAACCAGAATAAAAGTTTCTCCTGCATCCCGTTCCCTTTGTGCTAGATGAACGAACGTCTCTCCACATGCTCATGTCTGAAAGATATGTGTGTGTGAAAGCCGTCCTTCACCTAGCTTCTTGGGAACACAAAGTTTCTTTTCAGTTGCAAACTCCACTCCATACATATATATGGGGAGGTACTAGCTCCAACACGGTTTTACAGTGAAAACTGCAGGAACTTCAAACCGGCACTAGGAAACAGACTGAGAACCCAGAGTAAAAGTTTCTCCTGCAACCCGTTCCCTTTTTGCTAGATGAACGAACGTCTCTCCACATGCTCAGTTCAGAGAGATATGTGTGTGTGAAAGCCGTCCTTCACCTAGCTTGTTGGGAACACAAAGTTTCTCTTCAGTTGCAAACTCCACTCCATACATATATATGGGGAGGTACAAGCTCCAACTCGATTTTACAGTAAAAACTGCAGGAACTTCAAAATGGCACTATGAAACAGACTGAGAAACCAGAGTAAAAGTTTCTCCTGCAACCCGTTCCCTTTGTGCTAGATGAACGAACGTCTCTCCACATGCTCGGTTCTGAGAGATAAGTGTGTGTGAAAGCCGTCCTTCACCTAGCTTGTTGGGAACACAAAGTTTCTCTTCAGATGAAAACTCCACTCCATACATATATATGGGGAGGTACTAGCTCCAACTCGTTTTTACAGTGAAAACTGCAGGAACTTCAAACCGGCACTGAGAAACAGACTGAGATTCCAGAGTAAAAGTTTCTCCTGCAACCCGTTCTATTTGTGCTACATGAAAGAACGTCTCTCCACATGCTCAATTCTGAGAGATAAGTATGTGTGAAAGCCGTCCATCAGCTAGCTTGTTGGGAACACAAAGTTCCTCTTCAGTTGCAAACACCACTCCATACAAATATATGGGGAGGTACTAGCTCCAACTCGGTTTTACAGTGAAAACTGCAGGAAATTCAAAACGGCACTAGGAAACAGACTGAGAAACCAGAGAAGAAGTTTCTCCTACAACACGTTCCTTTGTGCTAGATGAACGAACTTATCTCCACATGCTCAGTTCTGAGAGATAAGTGTATGTGAAAGCCGTCCTTCACCTAGCTTGTTGGGAACACAAAGTTTCTCTTCAGTTGCAAACTCCACTCCATACATATATTTGGGGAGGTACTAGCTCCAACTCGGTTTTACAGTGAAAACTGCATTAACTTCAAACCGGCACTAGGAAACAGACTGAGATTCCAGAGTAAAAGTTTCCCCTGCAACCCGTTCTCTTTGTGCTAGATGAACGAACGTCTCTCCACATGCTCAATTCTGAGAGATAAGTGTGTGTGAAAGCAGTCCATCACCTAGCTTGTTGGGAACACAAAGTTTCTCTTCAGTTGCAAACTCCACTCCATACATATATATGGAGAGGTACTAGCTCCAACTCGGTTTTACAATGAAAACTGCAGGAAATTCAAACCGGCACTAGGAAACAGACTGAGAAACCAGAGTAAAAGTTTCTCCTGCAACCCGTTCCATTTTTGCTAGATGAACGAACGTCTCTCCACATGCTCAGTTCTGAGAGTTAAGTGTGTTTGAAAGCCGTCCTTCACCTAGCTTGTTGGAACACTAAGATTCTTTTCAGATGCAAACTCAACTCCATAAATATATATGGGGAGGTACTAGCTCCAACTCGGTTTTACAGTGAAAACTGCAGGAACTTCAAACCGGCACTAGGAAACAGACTGAGAAACCAGAATAAAAGTTTCTCCTGCAACCCGTTCCCTTTGTGCTAGATGAACGAACGTCTCTCCACATGCTCAGTTCTGAAAGATATGTGTGTGTGAAAGCCGTCCTTCTCCTAGCTTCTTGGGAACACATAGTTTCTTTTCAGTTGCAAACTCCACTCCATACATATATATGGGGAGGTACTAGCTCCAACTCGGTTTTACAGTGAAAACTGCAGGAACTTCAAACCGGCACTAGGAAACAGACTGAGAAACCAGAGTAAAAGTTTCTCCTGCAACCCGTTCCCTTTTTGCTAGATGAACGGACGTCTCTCCTCATGCTCAGTTCAGAGCGATATGTGTGTGTGAAAGCCGTCCTTCACCTAGCTTGTTGGGAACACAAAGTTTCTCTTCAGTTGCAAACTCCACTCCATACATATATATGGGGAGGTACAAGCTCCAACTCGGTTTTACAGTAAAAACTGCAGGAACTTCAAAACGGCACTATGAAACAGACTGAGAAACCAGAGTAAAAGTTTCTCCTGCAACCCGTTCCCTTTGTGCTAGATGAACGAACGTCTCTCCACATGCTCGGTTCTGAGAGATAAGTGTGTGTGAAAGCCGTCCTTCACCTAGCTTGTTGGGAACACAAAGTTTCTCTTCAGATGAAAACTCCACTCCATACATATATATGGGGAGGTACAAGCTCCAACTCGTTTTTACAGTGAAAACTGCAGGAACTTCAAACCGGCACTGGGAAACAGACTGAGATTCCAGAGTAAAAGTTTCTCCTGCAACCCGTTCTATTTGTGCTAGATGAACGAACGTCTCTCCACATGCTCAATTCTGAGAGATAATTATGTGTGAAAGCCGTCCATCAGCTAGCTTGTTGGGAACACAAAGTTTCTCTTCAGTTGCAAACTCCACTCCATACAAATATATGGGGAGGTACTAGCTCCAACTCGGTTTTACAGTGAAAACTGCAGGAAATTCAAAACGGCACTAGGAAACAGACTGAGAAACCAGAGAAGAAGTTTCTCCTGCAACACGTTCCTTTGTGCTAGATGAACGAACTTATCTCCACATGCTCAGTTCTGAGAGATAAGTGTATGTGAAAGCCGTCCTTCACCTAGCTTGTTGGGAACACAAAGTTTCTCTTCAGTTGCAAACTCCACTCCATACATATATATGGGGAGGTACTAGCTCCAACTCGGTTTTACAGTGAAAACTGCAGGAACTTCAAACCGGCACTAGGAAACAGACTGAGATTCCAGAGTAAAAGTTTCCCCTGCAACCCGTTCTCTTTCTGCTAGATGAACGAACTTCTCTCCACATGCTCAATTCTGAGAGATAAGTGTGTGTGAAAGCCGTCCATCACCTAGCTTGTTGGGAACACAAAGTTTCTCTTCAGTTGCAAACTCCACTCCATACATATATATGGGGAGGTACTAGCTCCAACTCGGTTTTACAGTGAAAACTGCAGGAACTTCTAACCGGCACTAGGAAACAGACTGAGAAACCAGAGTAAATGTTTCACCTGCAACCCGTTCCCATTGTGCTGGATGAACGAACGTCTCTCCACATGCTCAGTTCTGAGAGATAAGTGTGTGTGAAAGCCGTCCTTCAAATAGCTTGTTGGGAACACAAAGTTTCTCTTCAGTTGCAAACTCCACTCCATACATATATATGGGGAGGTAATAGCTCCAACTCGGTTTTACAGTGAAAACTGCAGGAACTTCAAACCGGCACTAGGAAACAGACTGAGAATCTAGAGTAAAAGTTTCTCCTGCAACCCGTTCCCTTTTTGCTAGATGAACGAACATCTCTACACATGCTCAGTTCTGAGAGATAAGTGTGTGTGAAACCCGTCCTTCACCTAGCTTGTTAGGAACACAAAGTTTCTTTTCAGTTGCAAACTCCAATCCATACATATATATGGGGAGGTACTAGCTCCAACTCGGTTTTACAATGAAAACTGCAGGAAATTCAAAACGGCACTAGGAAACAGACTGAGAAACCAGAGTAAATGTTTCTCCTGCAACCCGTTCCATTTTTGCTAGATGAACGAACGTCTCTCCACATGCTCAGTTCTGAGAGGTAAGTATTTTTGAAAGCCGTCCTTCACCTAGCTTGTTGGGAACACTAAGATTCTTTTCAGATGCAAACTCAACTCCATACATTTATATGGGGAGGTACTAGCTCCAACTCGGTTTTACAGTGAAAACTGCAGGAACTTCAAACCGGCACTAGGAAACAGACTGAGAAATCAGAATAAAAGTTTCTCCTGCAACCCGTTCCATTTGTGCTAGATGAACGAACGTCTCTCCACATGCTCAGTTCTGAGAGGTAACTGTGTTTGAAAGCCGTCCTTCACCTAGCTTGTTGGAACACTAAGATTCTTTTCAGATGCAAACTCAACTCCATACATATACATGGGGAAGTACTAGCTCCAACTCGGTTTTACAGTGAAAACTGCAGGAACTTCAAACCGGCACTAGGAAACAGACTGAGAAACCAGAATAAATGTTTCTCCTGCAACCCGTTCCCTTTGTGCTAGATGAACGAACGTCTCTCCACATGCTCAGGTCTGAAAGATATGTGTGTGTGAAAGCCGTCCTTCACCTAGCTTCTTGGGAACACAAAGTTTCTTTTCAGTTGCAAACTCCACTCCATACATATATATGGGGAGGTACTAGCTCCAACTCGGTTTTACAGTGAAAACTACAGGAACTTCAAACCGGCACTAGGAACCTGACTGAGAAACCAGAGTAAAAGTTTCTCCTGCAAACCGTTCTCTTTGTGCTAGATGAACGAACGTCTCTCCACATGCTCAATTCTGAGAGATAAGTATGTGTGAAAGCCGTCCATCAGCTAGCTTGTTGGGAACACAAAGTTTCTCTTCAGTTGCAAACTCCACTCCATACATATATATGGGGAGGTACTAGCTCCAACTCGGTTTTACAGTGAAAACTGCAGGAACTTCAAAACGGCACTAGGAAACAGACTGAGAAACCAGAGTAAAAGTTTCTCATGCAACCCTTTCCCTTTGTGCTAGATGAACGAACGTCTCTCCACATGCTCAGTTCTGAGAGATAAGTGTGTGTGAAAGCCGTCCTTCACCTAGCTTGTTGGGAACACAAAGTTTCTTTTCAGTTGCAAACTCCAATCCATACATATATATGGGGAGGTACTAGCTCCAACTCGGTTTTACAGTGAAAACTGCAGGAACTTCAAACCGGCACTAGGAAACAGACTGAGAAACCAGAGTAAAAGTTTCTCCTGCAACCCGTTCCCTTAGTGCTAGATGAACGAACGTCTCTCCACATGCTCAATTCTGAGAGATAAGTATGTGTGAAAGCCGTCCATCAGCTAGCTTGTTGGGAACACAAAGTTTCTCTTCAGTTGCAAACTCCACTCCATACATATATATGGGGAGGTACTAGCTCCAACTCTGTTTTACTGTGAAAACTGCAGGAACTTCAAAACGGCACTAGGAAACAGACTGAGAAACCACAGTAAAAGTTTCTCCTGCAACCCGTTCCCTTTGTGCTAGTTGAAGGAACGTCTCTCCACATGCTCAGTTCTGAGGGAGAAGTGAGTGTGAAAGCCGTCCTTCACCTAGCTTGTTGGGAACACAAAGTTTCTTTTCAGTTTCAAACTCCAATCCATACATATATATGGGGAGGTACTAGCTCCAAATCGTTTTTACAGTGAAAACTGCAATAACTTCAAACCGGCACTAGGAAACAGACTGAGAAACCAGAGTAAAAGTTTCTCCTGCAACCCGTTCCCTTTGTGCTAGATGAACGAACGTCTCTCCACATGCTCAGTTCTGAGGGATAAGTGTGTGTGAAAGCCGTCCTTCACCTAGCTTGTTGGGAACACTAAGTTTCTCTTCAGTGGCAAACTCCACTCCATACATATATATGGGGAGGTACTAGCTCCAAATCGGTTTTACAGTGAAAACTGCAGGAACTACAAAACGGCACTAGGAAACAGACTGAGAAACCAGAGTAAAAGTTTGTCCTGCAACCCGTTCCATTTTTGCTATATGAACGAACGTCTCTCCACATGCTCAGTTCTGAGGGATAAGTGTGTGTGGAAGCCGTCCTTCACCTAGCTTGTTGGGAACACTAAGTTTCTCTTCAGTGGCAAACTCCACTCCATACATATATATGGGGAGGTACTAGCTCCAACTCGGTTTTACAGTGAAAACTGCAGGAACTTCAAAACGGCACTAGGAAACAGACTGAGAAACCAGAGTAAAAGTTTCTCCTGCAACCCTTTCCCTTTGTGCTAGATGAACGAACGTCTCTCCACATGCTCAGTTCTGAGAGATAAGTGTGTGTGAAAGCCGTCCTTCAACTAGCTTGTTGGGAACACAAAGTTTCTTTTCAGTTGCAAACTCCAATCCATACATATATATGGGGAGGTACTAGCTCCAACTCGTTTTTACAGTGAAAAATGCAGGAACTTCAATCCGGCACTAGGAAACAGACTGAGAAACCAGAGGTAAAGTTTCTCCTGCAACCCGTTCCCTTTGTGCTAGATGAACGAACGTCTCTCCACATGCTCAGTTCTGAGAGATAAGTGTGTGTGAAAGCCGTCCTTCACCTAGCTTGTTGGGAACACAAAGTTTCTTTTCAGTTGCAAACTCCACTCCATACATATATATGGGGAGGTACTAGCTCCAACTCGGTTTTACAATGAAAACTGCAGGAACTTCAAAACGGCACTAGGAAACAGACTGAGAAACCAGAGTAAAAGTTTCTCCTGCAACCCGTTCCCTTTGTGCTAGATGAACGAACGTCTCTCCACATGCTTAGTTCAGAGAGATTTGTGTGTGTAAAAGCCGTCCGTCACCTAGCTTCTTGGGAACACAAAGTTTCTCTTCAGATGCAAACTCCACTCCATACATATATATGCGGGGGTACTATCTCCAACTCGATTTTGCAGTGAAAACTGCAGGAACTTCAAACCGGCACTAGGAAACAGACTGAGAAACCAGAGTAAAAGTTCCTCCTGCAACCCGTTCCATTTGTGCTAGATGAACGAACGTCTCTCCACATGCTCAGATCTGAGGGATAATATGTGTGAAAGCCTTCCTTCACCTAGCTTGTTGGGAACACAAAGTTTCTCTTCAGTTGCAAACTCCAATCCATACATATATATGGGGAGGTACTAGCTCCAACTCGTTTTTACAGTGAAAACTGCAATAACTTCAAACCGGCACTAGGAAACAGACTGAGAAACCAGAGGTAAAGTTTCTCCTGCAACCCGTTCCCTTTGTGCTAGATGAACGAACGTCTCTCCACATGCTCAGTTCTGAGAGATAAGTGTGTGTGAAAGCCGTCCTTCACCTAGCTTGTTGGGAACACAAAGTTTCTTTTCAGTTGCAAACTCCACTCCATACATATATATGGGGAGGTACTAGCTCCAACTCGATTTTACTGTGAAAACTGCAGGAACTTCAAACCGGCACTAGGAAACAGACTGAGAAACCAGAGTAAAAGTTTCTCCTGCAACCCGTTCCCTTTGTGCTAGATGAACGAACGTCTCTCCACATGCTTAGTTCAGAGAGATTTGTGTGTGTGAAAGCCGTCCGTCACCTAGCTTCTTGGGAACACAAAGTTTCTCTTCAGATGCAAACCCCACTCCATACATATATATGCGGGGGTACTATCTCCAACTCGATTTTGCAGTGAAAACTGCAGGAACTTCAAACCGGTACTAGGAAACAGACTGAGAAACCAGAGTAAAAGTTTCTCCTGCAACCCGTTCCATTTGTGCTAGATGAACGAACGTCTCTCCACATGCTCAGTTCTGAGGGATAAATATGTGTGAAAGCCTTCCTTCACCTAGCTTGTTGGGAACACAAAGTTTCTCTTCAGTTGCAAACTCCACTCCATACATATATAAGGGGAAGTACTAGCTCCAACTCGGTTTTACAGTAAAACCTGCAGGAACTTCAAACCGGCACTATGAAACAGACTGAGAAACCAGAGTAAAAGTTTCTCCAGCAAATCATTCCTTTTGTGCTAGATGAACGAACGTCTCTCCACATGCTCGGTTCTGAGAGATAAGTGAGTGTGAAAGCCGTCCTTCACCTAGCTTGTTGGGAACACAAAGTTTCTCTTCAGTTGCAAACACCACTCCATACATATATATGGGGAGGTACTAGCTCCAACTCGGTTTTACAGTGAAAACTGCAGGAACTTCAAACCGGGACTAGGAAACAGACTGAGAAACCAGAGTAAAAGTTTCTCCTGCAACCCGTTCCCTTTGTGCTAGATGAACGAACGTCTCTCCACATGCTCAGTTCTGAGAAATAATTGTGTGTGAAATCCGACCATCACCTAGCTTGTTGGGAACACAAAGTTTCTCTTCATTTGCAAACCCCACTCCATAAATATATATGGGGAGGTACTAGCCCCAACTCGTTTTTACAGTGAAATCTGCAGGAAATTCTAACCGGCACTAGAAAACAGACTGAGAAACAAGAGTAAAAGTTTCTCCTGCCACCCGTTCCCTTTGTGCTAGATGAACGAATGTCTCTCCACATGCTCAGTTCTGAGAGATAAGTGTGTGTGAAAGGCGTCCTTCACCTAGCTTGTTGGGAACACAAAGTTTCTCTTCAGTTGCAAACCCCAATCCATACATATATATGGGGAGGTACAAGCTCCAACTCGGTTTTACTGTGAAAACTGCAGGAACTTCAAAACGGCACTAGGAAACAGACTGAGAAACCAGAGTAAAGTTTCTCCTGCAACCCGTTTCCTTTGTGCTAGATGAACGAACGTCTCTCCACATGCTCAGTTCTGAGAGATAAGTGTGTGTGAAAGCCGTCCTTCACCTAGCTTGTTGGGAACACAAAGTTTCTCTTCAGTTGCAAACTCCACTCCATACATATATATGGGGAGGTACTAGCTCCAACTCGGTTTTACAGTGAAAACTACAGGAACTTCAAACCGGCACTAGGAACCTGACTGAGAAACCAGAGTAAAAGTTTCTCCTGCAAACCGTTCTCTTTGTGCTAGATGAACGAACGTCTCTCCACATGCTCAATTCTGAGAGATAAGTATGTGTGAAAGCCGTCCATCAGCTAGCTTGTTGGGAACACAAAGTTTCTCTTCAGTTGCAAACTCCACTCCATACATATATATGGGGAGGTACTAGCTCCAACTCGGTTTTACAGTGAAAACTGCAGGAACTTCAAAACGGCACTAGGAAACAGACTGAGAAACCAGAGTAAAAGTTTCTCATGCAACCCTTTCCCTTTGTGCTTGATGAACGAACGTCTCTCCACATGCTCAGTTCTGAGAGATAAGTGTGTGTGAAAGCCGTCCTTCACCTAGCTTGTTGGGAACACAAAGTTTCTTTTCAGTTGCAAACTCCAATCCATACATATATATGGGGAGGTACTAGCTCCAACTCGTTTTTACAGTGAAAACTGCAGGAACTTCAAACCGGCACTAGGAAACAGACTGAGAAACCAGAGTAAAAGTTTCTCCTGCAACCCGTTCCCTTTGTGCTAGATGAACGAACGTCTCTCCACATGCTCAATTCTGAGAGATAAGTATGTGTGAAAGCCGTCCATCAGCTAGCTTGTTGGGAACACAAAGTTTCTCTTCAGTTGCAAACTCCACTCCATACATATATATGGGGAGGTACTAGCTCCAACTCGGTTTTACTGTGAAAACTGCAGGAACTTCAAAACGGCACTAGGAAACAGACTGAGAAACCAGAGTAAAAGTTTCTCCTGCAACCCGTTCCCTTTGTGCTAGTTGAAGGAACGTCTCTCCACATGCTCAGTTCTGAGAGAGAAGTGAGTGTGAAAGCCGTCCTTCACCTAGCTTGTTGGGAACACAAAGTTTCTTTTCAGTTTCAAACTCCAATCCATACATATATATGGGGAGGTACTAGCTCCAACTCGTTTTTACAGTGAAAACTGCAATAACTTCAAACCGGCACTAGGAAACAGACTGAGAAACCAGAGTAAAAGTTTCTCCTGCAACCCGTTCCCTTTGTGCTAGATGAACAAACGTCTCTCCACATGCTCAGTTCTGAGGGATAAGTGTGTGTGAAAGCCGTCCTTCACCTAGCTTGTTGGGAACACTAAGTTTCTCTTCAGTGGCAAACTCCACTCCATACATATATATGGGGAGGTACAAGCTCCAACTCGGTTTTACAGTGAAAACTGCAGGAACTACAAAACGGCACTAGGAAACAGACTGAGATTCGAGAGTAAAATTTCTCCTGCAACCCGTTCCATTTTTGCTATATGAACGAACGTCTCTCCACATGCTCAGTTCTGAGAGATAAGTGTGTGTGAAAGGCGTCCTTCACCTAGCTTGTTGGGAACACAAAGTTTCTCTTAAGTTGCAAACTCCACTCCATACATATATATGGGGAGGTACTAGCTCCAACTCGATTTTACAGTGAAAACTGCAGGAACTTCAAAACGGCCATAGGAAACAGAGTGAGAAACCAGAGAAAAAGTTTCTCCTGCAACCCGTTCCCTTTGTGCTAGATGAACGAACGTCTCTCCACATGCTCAGTTCTGAGAGATAAGTGTGTGTGAAAGCCGTCCTTCACCTAGCTTGTTGGGAACACAAAGATTCTTTTCAGTTGAAAACTCCACTCCATACATATATATGGGGTGGTACAAGCTCCAACTCGGTTTTACAGTGAAAACTGCAGGAACTTCAAACAGGCACTAGGAAACAGACTGAGAAACCAGAGAAAAAGTTTCTCCTGCAACCCGTTCCCTTTGTGCTAGATGAACGAACGTCTCTCCACATGCTCAGTTCTGAGAGATAAGTGTGTGTGAAAGCCGTCCTTCACCTATCTTGTTGGGAACACAAAGTTTCTCTTCAGTTGCAAACTCCACTCCATACATATATATGGGGAGGTACTAGCTCCAACTCGTTTTTACAGTGAAAACTACAGGAACTTCAAACCGGCACTAGGAAACAGTCTGAGAAACCAGAGTAAATGTTTCTCCTGCAAACCGTTCTCTTTGTGCTAGATGAACGAACGTCTCTCCACATGCTCAATTCTGGGAGATAAGTATGTGTGAAAGCCGTCCATCAGTTAGCTTGTTGGGAACACAAAGTTTCTCTTCAGTTGCAAACTCCACTCCATACATATATATGGGGAGGTACTAGCTCCAACTCGGTTTTACAGTGAAAACTGCAGGAACTTCAACCCGGCACTAGGAAACAGACTGAGAAACCAGAGGTAAAGTTTCTCCTGCAACCCGTTCCCTTTGTGCTAGATGAACGAACGTCTCTCCACATGCTCAGTTCTGAGAGATAAGTGTGTGTGAAAGCCGTCCTTCACCTAGCTTGTTGGGAACACAAAGTTTCTTTTCAGTTGCAAACTCCACTCCATACATATATATGGGGAGGTACTAGCTCCAACTCGGTTTTACAGTGAAAACTGCAGGAACTTCAAACCGGCACTAGGAAACAGACTGAGAAACCAGAGGTAAAGTTTCTCCTGCAACCCGTTCCCTTTGTGCTAGATGAACGAACGTCTCTCCACATGCTTAGTTCAGAGAGATTTGTGTGTGTGAAAGCCGTCCGTCACCTAGCTTCTTGGGAACACAAAGTTTCTCTTCAGATGCAAACTCCACTCCATACATATATATGCGGGGGTACTATCTCCAACTCGATTTTGCAGTGAAAACTGCAGGAACTTCAAACCGGCACTAGGAAACAGACTGAGAAACCAGAGTAAAAGTTTCTCCTGCAACCCGTTCCATTTGTGCTAGATGAACGAACGTCTCTCCACATGCTCAGTTCTGAGGGATAATATGTGTGAAAGCCTTCCTTCACCTAGCTTGTTGGGAACACAAAGTTTCTCTTCAGTTGCAAACTCCACTCCATACATATATATGGGGAGGTACTAGCTCCAACTCCGTTTTACAGTAAAAACTGCAGGAACTTCAAACCGGCACTAGGAAACAGACTGAGAAACCAGAGTAAAAGTTTCTCCTGCAACCCGTTCCCTTTGTGCTAGATGAACGAACGTCTCTCCACATGCTCAGTTCTGAGAGATGAGTGAGTGTGAAAGGCGTCCTTCACCTAGCTTGTTGGGAACACAAAGTTTCTCTTCAGATGCAAACTCCATTCCATACATATATATGGGGAGGTACTAGCTCCAACTCGGTTTTACAATGAAAACTGCAGGAAATTCAAACCGGCACTAGGAAACAGACTGAGAAACCAGAGTAAAATTTCTCCTGAAACCCGTTCCATTTTTGCTAGATGAACGTACGTCTCTCCACATGCTCAGTTCTCAGAGGTAACTGTGTTTGAAAGCCGTCCTTCACCTAGCTTGTTGGAACACTAAGATTCTTTTCAGATGCAAACTCAACTCCATACATATACATGGGGAAGTACTAGCTCCAACTCGGTTTTACAGTGAAAACTGCAGGAACTTCAAACCGGCACTAGGAAACAGACTGAGAAACCAGAATAAATGTTTCTCCTGCAACCCGTTCCCTTTGTGCTAGATGAACGAACGTCTCTCCACATGCTCAGGTCTGAAAGATATGTGTGTGTGAAAGCCGTCCTTCACCTAGCTTCTTGGGAACACAAAGTTTCTTTTCAGTTGCAAACTCCACTCCATACATATATATGGGGAGGTACTAGCTCCAACTCGGTTTTACAGTGAAAACTACAGGAACTTCAAACCGGCACTAGGAACCTGACTGAGAAACCAGAGTAAAAGTTTCTCCTGCAAACCGTTCTCTTTGTGCTAGATGAACGAACGTCTCTCCACATGCTCAATTCTGAGAGATAAGTATGTGTGAAAGCCGTCCATCAGCTAGCTTGTTGGGAACACAAAGTTTCTCTTCAGTTGCAAACTCCACTCCATACATATATATGGGGAGGTACTAGCTCCAACTCGGTTTTACAGTGAAAACTGCAGGAACTTCAAAACGGCACTAGGAAACAGACTGAGAAACCAGAGTAAAAGTTTCTCATGCAACCCTTTCCCTTTGTGCTAGATGAACGAACGTCTCTCCACATGCTCAGTTCTGAGAGATAAGTGTGTGTGAAAGCCGTCCTTCACCTAGCTTGTTGGGAACACAAAGTTTCTTTTCAGTTGCAAACTCCAATCCATACATATATATGGGGAGGTACTAGCTCCAACTCGGTTTTACAGTGAAAACTGCAGGAACTTCAAACCGGCACTAGGAAACAGACTGAGAAACCAGAGTAAAAGTTTCTCCTGCAACCCGTTCCCTTTGTGCTAGATGAACGAACGTCTCTCCACATGCTCAATTCTGAGAGATAAGTATGTGTGAAAGCCGTCCATCAGCTAGCTTGTTGGGAACACAAAGTTTCTCTTCAGTTGCAAACTCCACTCCATACATATATATGGGGAGGTACTAGCTCCAACTCGGTTTTACTGTGAAAACTGCAGGAACTTCAAAACGGCACTAGGAAACAGACTGAGAAACCACAGTAAAAGTTTCTCCTGCAACCCGTTCCCTTTGTGCTAGTTGAAGGAACGTCTCTCCACATGCTCAGTTCTGAGGGAGAAGTGAGTGTGAAAGCCGTCCTTCACCTAGCTTGTTGGGAACACAAAGTTTCTTTTCAGTTTCAAACTCCAATCCATACATATATATGGGGAGGTACTAGCTAAAACTCGTTTTTACAGTGAAAACTGCAATAACTTCAAACCGGCACTAGGAAACAGACTGAGAAACCAGAGTAAAAGTTTCTCCTGCAACCCGTTCCCTTTGTGCTAGATGAACGAACGTCTCTCCACATGCTCAGTTCTGAGGGATAAGTGTGTGTGAAAGCCGTCCTTCACCTAGCTTGTTGGGAACACTAAGTTTCTCTTCAGTGGCAAACTCCACTCCATACATATATATGGGGAGGTACTAGCTCCAAATCGGTTTTACAGTGAAAACTGCAGGAACTACAAAACGGCACTAGGAAACAGACTGAGAAACCAGAGTAAAAGTTTGTCCTGCAACCCGTTCCATTTTTGCTATATGAACGAACGTCTCTCCACATGCTCAGTTCTGAGGGATAAGTGTGTGTGGAAGCCGTCCTTCACCTAGCTTGTTGGGAACACTAAGTTTCTCTTCAGTGGCAAACTCCACTCCATACATATATATGGGGAGGTACTAGCTCCAACTCGGTTTTACAGTGAAAACTGCAGGAACTTCAAAACGGCACTAGGAAACAGACTGAGAAACCAGAGTAAAAGTTTCTCCTGCAACCCTTTCCCTTTGTGCTAGATGAACGAACGTCTCTCCACATGCTCAGTTCTGAGAGATAAGTGTGTGTGAAAGCCGTCCTTCAACTAGCTTGTTGGGAACACAAAGTTTCTTTTCAGTTGCAAACTCCAATCCATACATATATATGGGGAGGTACTAGCTCCAACTCGTTTTTACAGTGAAAAATGCAGGAACTTCAAACCGGCACTAGGAAACAGACTGAGAAACCAGAGGTAAAGTTTCTCCTGCAACCCGTTCCTTTTGTGCTAGATGAACGAACGTCTCTCCACATGCTCAGTTCTGAGAGATAAGTGTGTGTGAAAGCCGTCCTTCACCTAGCTTGTTGGGAACACAAAGTTTCTTTTCAGTTGCAAACTCCACTCCATACATATATATGGGGAGGTACTAGCTCCAACTCGGTTTTACAGTGAAAACTGCAGGAACTTCAAAACGGCACTAGGAAACAGACTGAGAAACCAGAGTAAAAGTTTCTCCTGCAACCCGTTCCCTTTGTGCTAGATGAACGAACGTCTCTCCACATGCTTAGTTCAGAGAGAGTTGTGTGTGTGAAAGCCGTCCGTCACCTAGCTTCTTGGGAACACAAAGTTTCTCTTCAGATGCAAACTCCACTCCATACATATATATGCGGGGGTACTATCTCCAACTCGATTTTGCAGTGAAAACTGCAGGAACTTCAAACCGGCACTAGGAAACAGACTGAGAAACCAGAGTAAAAGTTTCTCCTGCAACCCGTTCCATTTGTGCTAGATGAACGAACGTCTCTCCACATGCTCAGATCTGAGGGATAATATGTGTGAAAGCCTTCCTTCACCTAGCTTGTTGGGAACACAAAGTTTCTCTTCAGTTGCAAACTCCACTCCATACATATATATGGGGAGTTACTAGCTCCAACTCCGTTTTACAGTAAAAACTGCAGGAAATTCAAACCGGCACTAGGAAACAGACTGAGAAACCAGAGTAAAAGTTTCTCCTGCAACCCGTTCCCTTTGTGCTAGATGAACGAACGTCTCTCCACATGCTCAGTTCTGAGAGATAAGTGTGTGTGAAAGGCGTCCTTCACCTAGCTTGTTGGGAACACAAAGTTTCTCTTCAGATGCAAACTCCACTCCATACATATATATGGGGAGGTACTAGCTCCAACTCGTTTTTACAGTGAAAACTGCAGGAACTTCAAACCGGCACTGGGAAACAGACTGAGATTCCAGAGTAAAAGTTTCTCCTGCAACCCGTTCTATTTGTGCTAGATGAACGAACGTCTCTCCACATGCTCAATTCTGAGAGATAAGTATGTGTGAAAGCCGTCCATCAGCTAGCTTGTTGGGAACACAAAGTTTCTCTTCAGTTGCAAACTCCACTCCATACAAATATATGGGGAGGAACTATCTCCAACTCGGTTTTACAGTGAAAACTGCAGGAAATTCAAAACGGCACTAGGAAACAGACTGAGAAACCAGAGAAGAAGTTTCTCCTGCAACACGTTCCTTTGTGCTAGATGAACGAACGTCTCTCCACATGCTCAGTTCTGAGAGATAAGTCTGTGTGAAAGCCGTCCTTCACCTAGCTTGTTAGGAACACAAAGTTTCTTTTCAGTTGCAAACTCCACTCCATACATATATATGGGGAGGTACTAGATCCAACTCGGTTTTACAATGAAAACTGCAGGAAATTCAAACCGGCACTAGGAAACAGACTGAGAAACCAGAGTAAAAGTTTCTCCTGAAACCCGTTCCATTTTTGCTAGATGAACGAACGTCTCTCCACATGCTCAGTTCTGAGAGGTAACTGTGTTTGAAAGCCGTCCTTCACCTAGCTTGTTGGAACACTAAGATTCTTTTCAGATGCAAACTCAACTCCATACATATACATGGGGAAATACTAGCTCCTACTCGGTTTTACAGTGAAAACTGCAGGAACTTCAAAACGGCACTAGGAAACAGACTGAGAAACCAGAGTAAAAGTTTCTCCTGCAACCCTTTCCCTTTGTGCTAGATGAACGAACGTCTCTCCACATGCTCAGTTCTGAGAGATAAGTGTGTGTGAAAGCCGTCCTTCAACTAGCTTGTTGGGAACACAAAGTTTCTCTTCAGTTGCAAACTCCACTCCATACATATATATGGGATGGTACTAGCTCCAACTCGGTTTTACAGTGAAAACTGCAGGAACTTCAAAACGGCACTAGGAAACAGACAGAGAAACCAGAGTAAAAGTTTCTCCTGCAACCCTTTCCCTTTGTGCTAGATGAACGAACGTCTCTCCACATGCTCAGTTCTGAGAGATAAGTGTGTGTGAAAGCCGTCCTTCAACTAGCTTGTTGGGAACACAAAATTTCTTTTCAGTTGCAAACTCCAATCCATACATATATATGGGGAGGTACTAGCTCCAACTCGTTTTTACAGTGAAAACTGCAGGAACTTCAAACCGGCACTAGGAAACAGACTGAGAAACCAGAGGTAAAGTTTCTCCTGCAACCCGTTCCCTTTGTGCTAGATGAACGAACGTCTCTCCACATGCTCAGTTCTGAGAGATAAGTGTGTGTGAAAGCCGTCCTTCACCTAGCATGTTGGGAACACAAAGTTTCTTTTCAGTTGCAAACTCCACTCCATACATATATATGGGGAGGTACTAGCTCCAACTCGGTTTTACAGTGAAAACTGCAGGAACTTCAAACCGGCACTAGGAAACAGACTGAGAAACTAGAGTAAAAGTTTCTCCTGCAACCCGTTCCCTTTGTGCTAGATGAACGAACGTCTCTCCACATGCTTAGTTCAGAGAGATTTGTGTGTGTGAAAGCCGTCCGTCACCTAGCTTCTTGGGAACACAAAGTTTCTCTTCAGATGCAAACTCCACTCCATACATATATATGCGGGGGTACTATCTCCAACTCGATTTTGCAGTGAAAACTGCAGGAACTTCAAACCGGCACTAGGAAACAGACTGAGAAACCAGAGTAAAAGTTTCTCCTGCAACCCGTTCCATTTGTGCTAGATGAACGAACGTCTCTCCACATGCTCAGTTCTGAGGGATAATATGTGTGAAAGCCTTCCTTCACATAGCTTGTTGGGAACACAAAGTTTCTCTTCAGTTGCAAACTCCACTCCATACATATATATGGGGAGGTACTAGCTCCAACTCCGTTTTACAGTAAAAACTGCAGGAACTTCAAACCGGCACTAGGAAACAGACTGAGAAACCACAGTAAAAGTTTCTCCTGCAACCCGTTCCCTTTGTGCTAGATGAACGAACGTCTCTCCACATGCTCAGTTCTGAGAGATAAGTGTGTGTGAAAGGCGTCCTTCACCTAGCTTGTTGGGAACACAAAGTTTCTATTCAGATGCAGACTCCACTCCATACATATATATGGGGAGGTACTAGCTCCAACTCGTTTTTACAGTGAAAACTGCAGGAACTTCAAACCGGCACTGGGAAACAGACTGAGATTCCAGAGTAAAAGTTTCTCCTGCAACCCGTTCTATTTGTGCTAGATGAACGAACGTCTCTCCACATGCTCAATTCTGAGAGAAAAGTATGTGTGAAAGACGTCCATCAGCTAGCTTGTTGGGAACACAAAGTTTCTCTTCAGTTGCAAACTCCACTCCATACAAATATATGGGGAGGAACTATCTCCAACTCGGTTTTACAGTGAAAACTGCAGGAAATTCAAAACGGCACTAGGAAACAGACTGAGAAACCAGAGAAGAAGTTTCTCCTGCAACACGTTCCTTTGTGCTAGATGAACGAACTTATCTCCACATGCTCAGTTCTGAGAGATAAGTGTATGTGAAAGCCGTCCTTCACCTAGCTTGTTGGGAACACAAAGTTTCTCTTCAGTTGCAAACTCCACTCCATACATATATATGGGGAGGTACTAGCTCCAACTCGGTTTTACAGTGAAAACTGCAGGAACTTCTAACGGGCACTAGGAAACAGACTGAGAAACCAGAGTAAATGTTTCTCCTGCAACCCGTACCCATTGTGCTAGATGAACGAACGTCTCTCCACATGCTCATTTCTGAGAGATAAGTGTGTGTGAAAGCCGTCCTTCAAATAGCTTGTTGGGAACACAAAGTTTCTCTTCAGTTGCAAACTCCACTCCATACATATATATGGGGAGGTAATAGCTCCAACTCGGTTTTACAGTGAAAACTGCAGGAACTTCAAACCGGCACTAGGAAAAAAACTGAGAATCCAGAGTAAAACTTTCTCCTGCAACCCGTTCCCTTTCTGCTAGATGAACGAACATCTCTCCACATGCTCAGTTCTGAGAGATAAGTGTGTGTGAAAGCCGTCCTTCACCTAGCTTGTTAGGAACACAAAGTTTCTTTTCAGTTGCAAACTCCATTCCATACATATATATGGGGAGGTACTAGCTCCAACTCGGTTTTACAATGAAAACTGCAGGAAATTCAAACCGGCACTAGGAAACAGACTGAGAAACCAGAGTAAAATTTTCTCCTGCAACCCGTTCCATTTTTGCTAGATGAACGAACGTCTCTCCACATGCTCAGTTCTGAGAGGTAAGTGTGTTTGAAAGCCGTCCTTCACCTAGCTTGTTGGGAACACTAAGATTCTTTTCAGATGCAAACTAAACTCCATACATATATATGGGGAGGTACTAGCTCCAACTCGGTTTTACAGTGAAAACTGCAGTTACTTCAAACCGGCACTAGGAAACAGACTGAGAAACCAGAATAAAAGTTTCTCCTGCAACCCGTTCCCTTTGTGCTAGATGAACGAACGTCTCTCCACATGCTCAGTTCTGAAAGATATGTGTGTGTGAAAGCCGTCCTTCACCTAGCTTCTTGGGAACACAAAGTTTCTTTTCAGTTGCAAACTCCACTCCATACATATATATGGGGAGGTACTAGCTCCAACACGGTTTTACAGTGAAAACTGCAGGAACTTCAAACCGGCACTAGGAAACAGACTGAGAAACCAGAGTAAAAGTTTCTCCTGCAACCCATTCCCTTTTTGCTAGATGAACGATCGTCTCTCCACATGCTCAGTTCAGAGAGGTATGTGTGTGTGAAAGCCGTCCTTCACCTAGCTTGTTGGGAACACAAAGTTTCTCTTCAGTTGCAAACTCCACTCCATACATATATATGGGGAGGTACAAGCTCCAACTCGGTTTTACAGTAAAAACTGCAGGAACTTCAAAACGGCACTATGAAACAGACTGAGAAAGCAGAGTAAAAGTTTCTCCTGCAACCCGTTCCCTTTGTGCTAGATGAACGAACGTCTCTCCTCATGCTCGGTTCTGAGAGATAAGTGTGTGTGAAAGCCGTCCTTCAACTAGCTTGTTGGGAACACAAAGTTTCTCTTCAGTTGCAAACTCCACTCCATACATATATATGGGGAGGTACAAGCTCCAACGCGGTTTTACAGTGAAAACTGCAGGAACTTCAAAACGGCACTAGGAAACAGACTGAAAAATCAGAGAAAAAGTTTCTCCTGCAACCCGTTCCCTTTGTGCTAGATGAACGAACGTCTCTCCACATGCTCAGTTCTGAGAGATAAGTCTGTGTGAAAGCCGTCCTTCACCTAGCTTGTTAGGAACACAAAGTTTCTTTTCAGTTGCAAACTCCACTCCATACATATATATGGGGAGGTACTAGCTCCAACTCGGTTTTACAATGAAAACTGCAGGAAATTCAAACCGGCACTAGGAAACAGACTGAGAAACCAGAGTAAAAGTTTCTCCTGAAACCCGTTCCATTTTTGCTAGATGAACGAACGTCTCTCCACATGCTCAGTTCTGAGAGGTAACTGTGTTTGAAAGCCGTCCTTCACCTAGCTTGTTGGAACACTAAGATTCTTTTCAGATGCAAACTCAACTCCATACATATACATGGGGAAGTACTAGCTCCAACTCGATTTTACAGTGAAAACTGCAGGAACTTCAAACCGGCACTAGGAAACAGACTGAGAAACCAGAATAAAAGTTTCTCCTGCATCCCGTTCCCTTTGTGCTAGATGAACGAACGTCTCTCCACATGCTCATGTCTGAAAGATATGTGTGTGTGAAAGCCGTCCTTCACCTAGCTTCTTGGGAACACAAAGTTTCTTTTCAGTTGCAAACTCCACTCCATACATATATATGGGGAGGTACTAGCTCCAACACGGTTTTACAGTGAAAACTGCAGGAACTTCAAACCGGCACTAGGAAACAGACTGAGAACCCAGAGTAAAAGTTTCTCCTGCAACCCGTTCCCTTTTTGCTAGATGAACGAACGTCTCTCCACATGCTCAGTTCAGAGAGATATGTGTGTGTGAAAGCCGTCCTTCACCTAGCTTGTTGGGAACACAAAGTTTCTCTTCAGTTGCAAACTCCACTCCATACATATATATGGGGAGGTACAAGCTCCAACTCGATTTTACAGTAAAAACTGCAGGAACTTCAAAATGGCACTATGAAACAGACTGAGAAACCAGAGTAAAAGTTTCTCCTGCAACCCGTTCCCTTTGTGCTAGATGAACGAACGTCTCTCCACATGCTCGGTTCTGAGAGATAAGTGTGTGTGAAAGCCGTCCTTCACCTAGCTTGTTGGGAACACAAAGTTTCTCTTCAGATGAAAACTCCACTCCATACATATATATGGGGAGGTACTAGCTCCAACTCGTTTTTACAGTGAAAACTGCAGGAACTTCAAACCGGCACTGAGAAACAGACTGAGATTCCAGAGTAAAAGTTTCTCCTGCAACCCGTTCTATTTGTGCTACATGAAAGAACGTCTCTCCACATGCTCAATTCTGAGAGATAAGTATGTGTGAAAGCCGTCCATCAGCTAGCTTGTTGGGAACACAAAGTTTCTCTTCAGTTGCAAACTCCACTCCATACAAATATATGGGGAGGTACTAGCTCCAACTCGGTTTTACAGTGAAAACTGCAGGAAATTCAAAACGGCACTAGGAAACAGACTGAGAAACCAGAGAAGAAGTTTCTCCTACAACACGTTCCTTTGTGCTAGATGAACGAACTTATCTCCACATGCTCAGTTCTGAGAGATAAGTGTATGTGAAAGCCGTCCTTCACCTAGCTTGTTGGGAACACAAAGTTTCTCTTCAGTTGCAAACTCCACTCCATACATATATTTGGGGAGGTACTAGCTCCAACTCGGTTTTACAGTGAAAACTGCATTAACTTCAAACCGGCACTAGGAAACAGACTGAGATTCCAGAGTAAAAGTTTCCCCTGCAACCCGTTCTCTTTGTGCTAGATGAACGAACGTCTCTCCACATGCTCAATTCTGAGAGATAAGTGTGTGTGAAAGCAGTCCATCACCTAGCTTGTTGGGAACACAAAGTTTCTCTTCAGTTGCAAACTCCACTCCATACATATATATGGAGAGGTACTAGCTCCAACTCGGTTTTACAATGAAAACTGCAGGAAATTCAAACCGGCACTAGGAAACAGACTGAGAAACCAGAGTAAAAGTTTCTCCTGCAACCCGTTCCATTTTTGCTAGATGAACGAACGTCTCTCCACATGCTCAGTTCTGAGAGTTAAGTGTGTTTGAAAGCCGTCCTTCACCTAGCTTGTTGGAACACTAAGATTCTTTTCAGATGCAAACTCAACTCCATAAATATATATGGGGAGGTACTAGCTCCAACTCGGTTTTACAGTGAAAACTGCAGGAACTTCAAACCGGCACTAGGAAACAGACTGAGAAACCAGAATAAAAGTTTCTCCTGCAACCCGTTCCCTTTGTGCTAGATGAACGAACGTCTCTCCACATGCTCAGTTCTGAAAGATATGTGTGTGTGAAAGCCGTCCTTCTCCTAGCTTCTTGGGAACACATAGTTTCTTTTCAGTTGCAAACTCCAATCCATACATATATATGGGGAGGTACTAGCTCCAACTCGGTTTTACAGTGAAAACTGCAGGAACTTCAAACCGGCACTAGGAAACAGACTGAGAAACCAGAGTAAAAGTTTCTCCTGCAACCCGTTCCCTTTTTGCTAGATGAACGGACGTCTCTCCTCATGCTCAGTTCAGAGCGATATGTGTGTGTGAAAGCCGTCCTTCACCTAGCTTGTTGGGAACACAAAGTTTCTCTTCAGTTGCAAACTCCACTCCATACATATATATGGGGAGGTACAAGCTCCAACTCGGTTTTACAGTAAAAACTGCAGGAACTTCAAAACGGCACTATGAAACAGACTGAGAAACCAGAGTAAAAGTTTCTCCTGCAACCCGTTCCCTTTGTGCTAGATGAACGAACGTCTCTCCACATGCTCGGTTCTGAGAGATAAGTGTGTGTGAAAGCCGTCCTTCACCTAGCTTGTTGGGAACACAAAGTTTCTCTTCAGATGAAAACTCCACTCCATACATATATATGGGGAGGTACAAGCTCCAACTCGTTTTTACAGTGAAAACTGCAGGAACTTCAAACCGGCACTGGGAAACAGACTGAGATTCCAGAGTAAAAGTTTCTCCTGCAACCCGTTCTATTTGTGCTAGATGAACGAACGTCTCTCCACATGCTCAATTCTGAGAGATAAGTATGTGTGAAAGCCGTCCATCAGCTAGCTTGTTGGGAACACAAAGTTTCTCTTCAGTTGCAAACTCCACTCCATACAAATATATGGGGAGGTACTAGCTCCAACTCGGTTTTACAGTGAAAACTGCAGGAAATTCAAAACGGCACTAGGAAACAGACTGAGAAACCAGAGAAGAAGTTTCTCCTGCAACACGTTCCTTTGTGCTAGATGAACGAACTTATCTCCACATGCTCAGTTCTGAGAGATAAGTGTATGTGAAAGCCGTCCTTCACCTAGCTTGTTGGGAACACAAAGTTTCTCTTCAGTTGCAAACTCCACTCCATACATATATATGGGGAGGTACTAGCTCCAACTCGGTTTTACAGTGAAAACTGCAGGAACTTCAAACCGGCACTAGGAAACAGACTGAGATTCCAGAGTAAAAGTTTCCCCTGCAACCCGTTCTCTTTCTGCTAGATGAACGAACTTCTCTCCACATGCTCAATTCTGAGAGATAAGTGTGTGTGAAAGCCGTCCATCACCTAGCTTGTTGGGAACACAAAGTTTCTCTTCAGTTGCAAACTCCACTCCATACATATATATGGGGAGGTACTAGCTCCAACTCGGTTTTACAGTGAAAACTGCAGGAACTTCTAACCGGCACTAGGAAACAGACTGAGAAACCAGAGTAAATGTTTCACCTGCAACCCGTTCCCATTGTGCTGGATGAACGAACGTCTCTCCACATGCTCAGTTCTGAGAGATAAGTGTGTGTGAAAGCCGTCCTTCAAATAGCTTGTTGGGAACACAAAGTTTCTCTTCAGTTGCAAACTCCACTCCATACATATATATGGGGAGGTAATAGCTCCAACTCGGTTTTACAGTGAAAACTGCAGGAACTTCAAACCGGCACTAGGAAACAGACTGAGAATCTAGAGTAAAAGTTTCTCCTGCAACCCGTTCCCTTTTTGCTAGATGAACGAACATCTCTACACATGCTCAGTTCTGAGAGATAAGTGTGTGTGAAAGCCGTCCTTCACCTAGCTTGTTAGGAACACAAAGTTTCTTTTCAGTTGCAAACTCCAATCCATACATATATATGGGGAGGTACTAGCTCCAACTCGGTTTTACAATGAAAACTGCAGGAAATTCAAAACGGCACTAGGAAACAGACTGAGAAACCAGAGTAAATGTTTCTCCTGCAACCCGTTCCATTTTTGCTAGATGAACGAACGTCTCTCCACATGCTCAGTTCTGAGAGGTAAGTGTTTTTGAAAGCCGTCCTTCACCTAGCTTGTTGGGAACACTAAGATTCTTTTCAGATGCAAACTCAACTCCATACATTTATATGGGGAGGTACTAGCTCCAACTCGGTTTTACAGTGAAAACTGCAGGAACTTCAAACCGGCACTAGGAAACAGACTGAGAAATCAGAATAAAAGTTTCTCCTGCAACCCGTTCCATTTGTGCTAGATGAACGAACGTCTCTCCACATGCTCAGTTCTGAAAGATATGTGTGTGTGAAAGCCGTACTTCACCTAGCTTGTTGGGAACACAAAGTTTCTTTTCAGTTGCAAACTCCACTCCATACATATATATGGGGAGGTACTAGCTCCAACACGGTTTTACAGTGAAAACTGCAGGAACTTCAAACCGGCACTAGGAAACAGACTGAGAAACCAGAGTAAAAGTTTCTCCTGCAACAAGTTCCCTTTGTGCTAGATGAACGAACGTCTCTCCACATGCTCAGTTCAGAGAGATATGTGTGTGTGAAAGGCGTCCTTCACCTAGCTTGTTGGGAAAACAAAGTTTCTCTTAAGTGGCAAACTCCACTCCATACATATATATGGGGAGGTACTAGCTCCAACTCGGTTTTACAGTAAAAACTGCAGGAACTTCAAAACGGCACTATGAAACAGACTGAGAAACCAGAGTAAAAGTTTCTCCTGCAACCCGTTCCATTTGTGCTAGATTAACGAACGTCTCTCCACATGCTCGGTTCTGAGAGATAAGTGTGTGTGAAAGCCGTCCTTCAACTAGCTTGTTGGGAACACAAAGTTTCTCTTCAGTTGCAAACTCCACTCCATACATATATATGGGGAGGTACAAGCTCCAACTCGGTTTTACAGTGAAAACTGCAGGAACTTCAAAACGGCACTAGGAAACAGACTGAAAAATCAGAGAAAAAGTTTCTCCTGCAACCCGTTCCCTTTGTGCTAGATGAACGAACGTCTCTCCACATGCTCAGTTCTGAGAGATAAGTGTGTGTGAAAGCCGTCCTTCACCTAGCTTGTTAGGAACACAAAGTTTCTTTTCAGTTGCAAACTCCACTCCATACATATATACGGGGAGGTACTAGCTCCAACTCGGTTTTACAATGAAAACTGCAGGAATTTCAAACCGGCACTAGGAAACAGACTGAGAAACCAGAGTAAAAGTTTCTCCTGCAACCCGTTCCATTTTTGCTAGATGAACGAACGTCTCTCCACATGCTCAGTTCTGAGAGGTAAGTGTGTTTGAAAGCCGTCCTTCACCTAGCTTGTTGGGAACACTAAGATTCTTTTCAGATGCAAACTCAACTCCATACATATATATGGGAAGGTACTAGCTCCAACTCGGTTTTACAGTGAAAACTGCAGGAACTTCAAACCGGCACTAGGAAACAGACTGAGAAACCAGAGTAAAAGTTTCTCCTGCAACCCGTTCCCTTTTTGCTAGATGAACGAACGTCTCTCCACATGCTCAGTTCAGAGAGATATGTGTGTGTGAAAGCCGTACTTCACCTAGCTTGTTGGGAACACAAAGTTTCTCTTCAGTTGCAAACTCCACTCCATACATATATATTGGGAGGTACAAGCTCCAACTCGGTTTTACAGTACAAACTGCAGGAACTTCAAAACGGCACTATGAAACAGACTGAGAAACCAGAGTAAAAGTTTCTCCTGCAACCCGTTCCCTTTGTGCTAGATGAACGAACGTCTCTCCACATGCTCGGTTCTGAGAGATAAGTGTGTGTGAAAGCCGTCCTTCAACTAGCTTGTTGGGAACACAAAGTTTCTCTTCAGGTTCAAACTCCACTCCATACATATATATGGGGAGGTACAAGCTCCAACTCGGTTTTACAGTGAAAACTGCAGGAACTTCAAAACGGCACTAGGAAACAGACTGAAAAATCAGAGAAAAAGTTTCTCCTGCAACCCGTTCCCTTTGTGCTAGATGAACGAGCGTCTCTCCACATGCTCAATTCTGAGAGATAAGTGTGTGTGAAAGCCGTCCTTCACCTAGTTTGTTGGGAACACAAAGTTTCTCTTAAGTTGCAAACTCCACTCCATACATATATATGGGGAGGTACTAGCTCCAACTCGGTTTTACAGTGAAAACTGCAGGAAATTCTAACCGGCACTAGGAAACAGACTGAGATTCCAGAGTAAAAGTTTCTCCTGCAACCCGTTCTCTTTGTGCTAGATGAACGAACGTCTCTCCACATGCTCAGTTCTGAAAGATATGTGTGTGTGAAAGCCGTCCTTCACATAGCTTCTTGGGAACACAAAGTTTCTTTTCAGTTGCAAACTCCACTCCATACATATATATGGGCAGGTACTAGCTCCAACACGGTTTTACAGTGAAAACTGCAGGAACTTCAAACCGGCACTAGGAAACAGACTGAGAAACCAGAGTAAAAGTTTCTCCTGCAACCCGTTCCCTTTTTGCTAGATGAACGAACATCTCTCCACATGCTCAGTTCAGAGAGATATGTGTGTGTGAAAGCCGTCCATCACCTAGCTTGTTGGGAACACAAAGTTTCTCTTCAGTTGCAAACTCCACTCCATACATATATATGGGGAGGTACTAGCTCCAACTCGGTTTTACAGTGAAAACTGCAGGAACTTCTAACAGGCACTAGGAAACAGACTGAGAAACCAGAGTAAATGTTTCTCCTGCAACCCGTTCCCATTGTGCTAGATGAACGAACGTCTCTCCACATGCTCAGTTCTGAGAGATAAGTGTTTGTGAAAGCCGTACTTCAAATAGCTTGTTGGGAACACAAAGTTTCTCTTCAGTTGCAAACTCCAATCCATACATATATATGGGGAGGTAATAGCTCCAACTCGGTTTTACAGTGAAAACTGCAGGAACTTCAAACCGGCACTAGGAAACAGACTGAGAATCTAGAGTAAAAGTTTCTCCTGCAACCCGTTCCCTTTTTGCTAGATGAACGAACATCTCTACACATGCTCAGTTCTGAGAGATAAGTGTGTGTGAAAGCC
Organism: Camelus bactrianus; assembly: GCF_048773025.1. Classification (NCBI taxonomy): domain Eukaryota; kingdom Metazoa; phylum Chordata; class Mammalia; order Artiodactyla; family Camelidae; genus Camelus; species Camelus bactrianus. The sequence continues at coordinate 6,430,546 of NC_133566.1, forward strand.
GTCCTTCACCTAGCTTGTTAGGAACACAAAGTTTCTTTTCAGTTGCAAACTCCACTCCATACATATATATGGGGAGGTACTAGCTCCAACTCGGTTTTACAATGAAAACTGCAGGAAATTCAAAACGGCACTAGGAAACAGACTGAGAATCCAGAGTAAAAGTTTCTCCTGCAACCCGTTCCCTTTTTGCTAGATGAACGAAAGTCTCTCCACATGCTCAGTTCAGAGAGATATGTGTGTGTGAAAGCCGTACTTCACCTAGCTTGTTGGGAACACTAAGATTCTTTTCAGATGCAAACTCAACTCCATACATATATATGGGAAGGTACTAGCTCCAACTCGGTTTTACAGTGAAAACTGCAGGAACTTCAAACCGGCACTAGGAAACAGACTGAGAAACCAGAGTAAAAGTTTCTCCTGCAACCCGTTCCCTTTTTGCTAGATGAACGAACGTCTCTCCACATGCTCAGTTCAAAGCGATATGTGTGTGTGAAAGCCGTACTTCACCTAGCTTGTTGGGAACACAAAGTTTCTCTTCAGTTGCAAACTCCACTCCATACATATATATTGGGAGGTACAAGCTCCAACTCGGTTTTACAGTAAAAACTGCAGGAACTTCAAAACGGCACTATGAAACAGACTGAGAACCCAGAGTAAAAGTTTCTCCTGCAACCCGTTCCCTTTGTGCTAGATGAACGAACGTCTCCCCACATGCTCGGTTCTGAGAGATATGTGTGTGTGAAAGCCGTCCTTCAACTAGCTTGTTGGGAACACAAAGTTTCTCTTCAGGTTCAAACTCCACTCCATACATATATATGGGGAGGTACAAGCTCCAACTCGGTTTTACAGTGAAAACTGCAGGAACTTCAAAACGGCACTAGGAAACAGACTGAAAATCAGAGAAAAAGTTTCTCCTGCAACCCGTTCCCTTTGTGCTAGATGAACGATCGTCTCTCCACATGCTCAATTCTGAGAGATAAGTGTGTGTGAAAGCCGTCCTTCACCTAGTTTGTTGGGAACACAAAGTTTCTCTTCAGTTGCAAACTCCACTCCATACATATATATGGGGAGGTACTAGCTCCAACTCGGTTTTACAGTGAAAACTGCAGGAAATTCTAACCGGCACTAGGAAACAGACTGAGATTCCAGAGTAAAAGTTTCTCCTGCAAACCGTTCTCTTTGTGCTAGATGAACGAACGTCTCTCCACATGCTCAGTTCTGAGAGATAAGTGTGTGTGAAAGCCGTCCTTCACCTAGCTTGTTGGGAACACAAAATTTTTCTTCAGTTGCAAACTCCACTCCATACATATATATGGGGAGGTACTAGCTGTAACTCGTTTTTACAGTGAAAAATGCAGGAACTTCAAACCGGCACTAGGAAACAGACTGAGAAACCAGAGAAAATTTTCTCCTGCAACCCTTTCCTTTTTTGCTAGATGAACGATCGTCTCTCCACATGCTCAGTTCTGAGAGATAAGTGTGTGTGAAAGCCGTCCTTCACCTAGCTTGTTGGGAACACAAAGATTCTTTTCAGTTGCAAACTCCACTCCATACATATATATGGGGAGGTACAAGCTTCAACTGGGTTTTACAGTGAAAACTGCAGGAACTTCAAACCGGCACTAGGAAACAGACTGAGATACCAGAATAAAAGTTTCTCCTGCAACCCGTTCCCTTTGTGCTACATGAACGAACGTCTCTGCACATGCTCATTTCTGAAAGATATGTGTGTGTGAAAGCCGTAATTCACCTAGCTTGTTGGGAACACAAAGTTTCTTTTCAGTTGCAAACTCCACTCCTTACATATATATGGGGAGGTACTAGTTCCAACTCGGTTTTACCGTGAAAACTGCAGGAAATTCAAACCGGCACTAGGAAACAGACTGAGAAACCAGAGTAAAAGTTTCTCCTGCAACCCGTTCCCTTTTTGCTAGATGAACGAACGTCTCTCCACATGCTCAGTTCTGAGGGGTAAGTGTGTTTGAAAGCCGTCCTTCACCTAGCTTGTTGGGAACACAAAGATTCTTTTCAGTTGCAAACTCCACTCCATACATATATATGGGGAGGTACTAGCTCCAACTCGGTTTTACAGTGAAAACTGCAGGAACTTCTAACCGGCACTAGGAAACAGACTGAGAAACCAGAGTAAATGTTTCTCCTGCAACCCGTTCCCATTGTGCTAGATGAACGAACGTCTCTCCACATGCTCAGATCTGAGAGATAAGTGTGTGTGAAAGCCGTCCTTCAAATAGCTTGTTAGGAACACAAAGTTTCTCTTCAGTTGCAAACTCCACTCCATACATATATATGGGGAGGTACTAGCTCCAACTCGGTTTTACAGTGAAAACTGCAGGAACTTCAAACCGGAACTAGGAAACAGACTGAGAATCCAGAGTAAAAGTTTCTCCTGCAACCCGTTCCCTTTTTGCTAGATGAACGAACATCTCTCCACATGCTCAGTTCTGAGAGATAAGTGTGTGTGAAAGCCGTCCTTCACCTAGCTTGTTGGGAACACAAAGTTTCTTTTCAGTTGCAAACTCCACTCCATACATATATATGGGGAGGTACTAGCTCCAACTCTGTTTTACAATGAAAACTGCAGGTAATTCAAACCGGCACTAGGAAACAGACTGAGAAACCAGAGTAAAAGTTTCTCCTGCAACCCGTTCCATTTTTGCTAGATGAACGAACGTCTCTCCACATGCTCAGTTCTGAGAGGTAAGTGTGTTTGAAAGCCGTCCTTCACCTAGCTTGTTGGGAACACTAAGATTCTTTTCAGATGCAAACTCAACTCCATACATATATATGGGGAGGTACTAGCTCAAACTCGGTTTTACAGTGAAAACTGCAGGAACTTCAAAACGGCACTAGGAAACAGACTGAAAAATCAGAGAAAAAGTTTCTCCTGCAACCCGTTCCCTTTGTGCTAGATGAACGAACGTCTCTCCACATGCTCAATTCTGAGAGATAAGTGTGTGTGAAAGCCGTCCTTCACCTAGTTTGTTGGGAACACAAAGTTTCTCTGCAGTTGCAAACTCCACTCCATACATATATATGGGGAGGTACTAGCTCCAACTCGGTTTTACAGTGAAAACTGCAGGAAATTCTAACCGGCACTAGGAAACAGACTGAGATTCCAGAGTAAAAGTTTCTCCTGCAACCCGTTCCCTTTTTGCTAGATGAACGAACGTCTCTCCACATGCTCAGTTCAGAGAGATATGTGTGTGTGAAAGCCGTCCTTCACCTAGCTTTTTGGGAACACAAAGTTTCTCTTCAGTTGCAAACTCCACTCCATACATATATATGGTGAGGTACAAGCTCCAACTCGGTTTTACAGTAAAAACTGCAGGAACTTCAAAACGGCACTAGGAAACAGACTGAGAAACCAGAGTAATAGTTTCTCCTGCAACCCGTTCCATTTTTGCTAGATGAACGAACGTCTCTCCACATGCTCGGTTCTGAGAGATAAGTGTGTGTGAAAGCCGTCCTTCACCTAGCTTGTTGGGAACACAAAGATTCTTTTCAGTTGCAAACTCCACTCCATACATATATATGGGGAGGTACTAGCCCCAACTCGCTTTTACAGTGAACATTGCAGGAACTTCAAACCGGCACTAGGAAACAGACTGAGAAACCAGAGTAAAAGTTTCTCCTGCAACCTGTTCCCTTTGCGCTAGATGAACGAACGTCTCTCCACATGCTCAGTTCAGACCAGATATGTGTGTGTGAAAGCCGTCCGTCACCTACCTTGTTGGGAACACAAAGTTTCTCTTCAGTTGCAAACTCCACTCCATACATATATGGGGAGGTACTAGCTCCAACTCGCTTTTGCAGTGAAAACTGCAGGAACTTCAAACCGGCACTAGGAAACAGACTGAGAAACCAGGGAAAAAGTTTCTCCTGCAACCCGTTCCCTTTGTGCTAGATGAACGAACGTCTCTCCACATGCTCGGTTCTGAGAGATAAGTGTGTGTGAAAGCCGTCCTTCACCTAGCTTGTTGGGAACACAAAGTTTCTCTTCAGCTGCAAACTCCACTCCATACATATATATGGGGATGTACTAGCTCCAACTCGGTTTATTAGTGAAAACTGCAGGAACTTCCAAACGGCACTAGGAAACAGACTGAGAAACCAGAGCAAAATTTTCAACTGCAACCCGTTCCCTTTGTGCTAGATGAACGAACGTCTCTCCACATGCTCAGTTCTGAGAGATAAGTGTGTGTGAAAGCCGTCCTTCACCTAGCTTGTTGGGAACACAAAGTTTCTCTTCAGTTGCAAACTCCACTCCATACATATATATGGGGAGGTACTAGCTCCAACTCGGTTTTACAGAGAAAACTGCAGGAACTTCAAACCGGCACTAGGAAACAGACTGAGATTCCAGAGTAAAAGTTTCTCCTTCAACCCGTTCTATTTGTGCTAGATGAACGAACGTCTCTCCACATGCTCAATTCTGAGAGGGAAGTGTGTGTGAAAGCCGTCCATCACATAGCTTGTTGGGAACACAAAGTTTCTCTTCAATTGCAAACTCCACTCCATACATATATATGGGGAGGTACAAGCTTCAACTCGGTTTTACAGTGAAAACTGCAGGAACTTCAAACCGGCACTAATAAACAGACTGAGAAACCAGAGTAAATTTTCTCCTGCAACAAGTTCCCCTTGTGCTAGATGAACGAACGTCTCTCCACATGCTCAGTTCTGAGAGATAAGTGTGTGTGAAAGCCGTCCTTCACCTAGCTTGTTGGGAACACAAAGTTTCTCTTCAGTTGCAAACTCCACTCCATACATATATATGGGGAGGTACAAGCTCTAACTCGTTTTTACAGTGAAAAGTGCAGGAACTTCAAACCGGCACTAGGAAACAGACTGAGAAACCAGAGTAAAATTTTCTCCTGCAAACCGTTCCCTTTGTGCTAGATAAACGAACGTCTCTCCACATGCTCAGTTCTAAAAGATATGTGTGTGTGAAAGCCGTACTTCACCTAGCTTGTTGGGAACACAAAGAGTCTTTTCAGTTGCAAACTCCTCTCCATACATATATATGGGGAGGTACTAGCTCCAACTCGGTTTTACAGTGAAAACTGCAGGAACTTCAAACCAGCACTAGGAAACAGACTGAGAAACCAGAGAAAAAGTTTCTCCTTCAACCCGTTCCCTTTGTGCTAGATGAACGAACGTCTCTCCACATGCTCAGTTCTGAGAGATAAGTGTGTGTGAAAGCCGTCCTTCACCTAGCTTGTTGGGAAAACAAAGTTTCTTTTCAGTTGCAAACTCCACTCCATACATTTATATGGGGAGGTACTAGCTCCAACTCGATTTTACAGTGAAAACTGCAGGACCTTCAAACCGGCACTAGGAAACAGACTGAGAAACCAGAGTAATAGTTTCTCCTGCAACCCGTTCCCTTTTTGCTAGATGAACGAACGTCTCTCCACATGCTCAGTTCTGAGAGGTAAGTGTGTGTGAAAGCCGTCCTTCACCTAGCTTGTTGGGAACACAAAGATTCTTTTCAGTTGCAAACTCCACTCCATACATATATATGGGGAGGTACTAGCCCCAACTCGGTTTTACAGTGAAAACTGCAGGAACTTCAAACCGACACTAGGAAACAGACTGAGAAACCAGAAAAAAATTTCTCCAGCAACACGTTCCCTTTGTGCTAGATGAACGAACGTCTCTCCACATGCTCGGTTCTGAAAGATATGTGTGTGTGAAAGCCGTCCTTCACCTAGCTTGTTGGGAACACAAAGTTTCTTTTCAGTTGCAAACTCCACTCCATACATATATATGGGGAGGTACTAGCTCCAACTCGGTTTTACAGTGAAAACTGCAGGAACTTCAAACCGGCACTAGGAAACAGACTGAGAAACCAGAGAAAAATTTTCTCGTGCCTCCCGTTCCCTTTGTGCTAGATAAACGAACGTCTCTCCACATGCTCAGTTCTGAGAGATAAGTGTGTGTGAAAGCCGTACTTCACCTAGCTTGTTGGGAACACAAAGTTTCTTTTCAGTTGCAAACTCCACTCCATACATATATATGGCGAGGTACTAGCTCCAACTCGGTTTTACGGTGAAAACTGCAGGAACTTCAAACCGGCACTTGGAAACAGACTGAGAAACCAGAGTAAAAGTTTCTCCTGCAACCCGTTCCCTTTGTGCTAGATGAACAAACGTCTCTCCACATGCTCAGTTCTGAGAAATAATTGTGTGTGAAAGCCGTCCTTCATCTAGCTTGTTGGGAACACAAAGTTTCTTTTCAGTTGCATACTACAGTCGATACATATATATGGGGAGGTACTAGCTCCAACTCGCTTTTACAGTGAAAACTGCAGGAACTTCACCCCGGCACTAGGAAACAGACTGAGAAACCAGAGTAAAAGTTTCTCCTGCAACCCGTTCCCTTTGTTCTAGATGAACGAACGTCTCTCCACATGCTCAGTTCTGAGAGATAAGTGTGTGTGAAAGCCGTCCTTCACCTAGCTTGTTGGGAACACAAAGTTTCTTTTCAGTTGCAAACTCCACTCCATACATATATATGGGGTGGTACTAGCTCCAACTCGGTTTTACAGTGAACACTGCAGGAACTTCAAACCGGTACTAGGAAACAGACTGAGAAACCAGAGAAAAAGTTTCTCCTGCAACCCGTTCCCTTTGTGCTAGATGAACGAACGTCTCTCCACATTCTCAGTTCAGACCAGATATGTGTGTGTGAAAGCCGTCCGTCACCTACCTTTTTGGGAACACAAAGTTTCTCTTCAGTTGCAAACTCCACTCCAAACATATATGGGGAGGTACTAGATCCAACTCGCTTTTGCAGTGAAAACTACAGGAACTTCAAACCGGCACTAGGAAACAGACTGAGAAACCAGGGAAAAAGTTTCTCCTGCAACCCGTTCCCTTTGTGCTAGATGAACGAACGTCTCTCCACATGCTCAGTTCTGAAAGTTATGTGTGTGTGAAAGCCGTCCTTCACCTAGCTTGTTGGGAACACAAAGTTTCTTTTCAGTTGCAAACTCCAATCCATACATATATATGGGGAGGTACTAGCTCCAACTCGGTTTTACAGTGAAAACTGCAGGAACTTCAAACCGGCACTAGGAAACAGACTGAGAAACCAGAGAAAAAGTTTCTCGTGCCTCCCGTTCCCTTTGTGCTAGATGAACGAACGTCTCTCCACATGCTCAGTTCTGAGAGATAAGTGTGTGTGAAAGCCGTACTTCACCTAGCTTGTTGGGAACACAAAGTTTCTTTTCAGTTGCAAACTCCACTCCATACATATATATGGGGAGGTACTAGCTCCAACTCGGTTTTACGGTGAAAACTGCAGGAACTTCAAACCGGCACTTGGAAACAGACTGAGAAACCAGAGTAAAAGTTTCTCCTGCAACCCGTTCCCTTTGTGCTAGATGAACAAACGTCTCTCCACATGCTCAGTTCTGAGAAATAATTGTGTGTGAAAGCCGTCCTTCATCTAGCTTGTTGGGAACACAAAGTTTCTTTTCAGTTGCATACTACAGTCGATACATATATATGGGGAGGTACTAGCACCAACTCGGTTTTACAGTGAAAACTGCAGGAACTTCACCCCGGCACTAGGAAACAGACTGAGAAACCAGAGAAAAAGTTTCTCCTGCAACCCGTTCCCTTTGTGCTAGATGAACGAACGTCTCTCCACATGCTCAGTTCTGAGAGATAAGTGTGTGTGAAAGCCGTCCTTCACCTAGCTTGTTAGGAACACAAAGTTTCTTTTCAGTTGCAAACTCCACTCCATACATATATACGGGGTGGTACTAGCTCCAACTCGGTTTTACAATGAAAACTGCAGGAATTTCAAACCGGCACTAGGAAACAGACTGAGAAACCAGAGTAAAAGTTTCTCCTGCAACCCGTTCCATTTTTGCTAGATGAACGAACGTCTCTCCACATGCTCAGTTCTGAGAAATAATTGTGTGTGAAAGCCGTCCTTCATCTAGCTTGTTGGGAACACAAAGTTTCTTTTCAGTTGCATACTACAGTCGATACATATATATGGGGAGGTACTAGCTCCAACTCGCTTTTACAGTGAAAACTGCAGGAACTTCACCCCGGCACTAGGAAACAGACTGAGAAACCAGAGTAAAAGTTTCTCCTGCAACCCGTTCCCTTTGTTCTAGATGAACGAACGTCTCTCCACATGCTCAGTTCTGAGAGATAAGTGTGTGTGAAAGCCGTCCTTCACCTAGCTTGTTGGGAACACAAAGTTTCTTTTCAGTTGCAAACTCCACTCCATACATATATATGGGGTGGTACTAGCTCCAACTCGGTTTTACAGTGAACACTGCAGGAACTTCAAACCGGTACTAGGAAACAGACTGAGAAACCAGAGAAAAAGTTTCTCCTGCAACCCGTTCCCTTTGTGCTAGATGAACGAACGTCTCTCCACATTCTCAGTTCAGACCAGATATGTGTGTGTGAAAGCCGTCCGTCACCTACCTTTTTGGGAACACAAAGTTTCTCTTCAGTTGCAAACTCCACTCCAAACATATATGGGGAGGTACTAGATCCAACTCGCTTTTGCAGTGAAAACTACAGGAACTTCAAACCGGCACTAGGAAACAGACTGAGAAACCAGGGAAAAAGTTTCTCCTGCAACCCGTTCCCTTTGTGCTAGATGAACGAACGTCTCTCCACATGCTCAGTTCTGAAAGTTATGTGTGTGTGAAAGCCGTCCTTCACCTAGCTTGTTGGGAACACAAAGTTTCTTTTCAGTTGCAAACTCCAATCCATACATATATATGGGGAGGTACTAGCTCCAACTCGGTTTTACAGTGAAAACTGCAGGAACTTCAAACCGGCACTAGGAAACAGACTGAGAAACCAGAGAAAAAGTTTCTCGTGCCTCCCGTTCCCTTTGTGCTAGATGAACGAACGTCTCTCCACATGCTCAGTTCTGAGAGATAAGTGTGTGTGAAAGCCGTACTTCACCTAGCTTGTTGGGAACACAAAGTTTCTTTTCAGTTGCAAACTCCACTCCATACATATATATGGGGAGGTACTAGCTCCAACTCGGTTTTACGGTGAAAACTGCAGGAACTTCAAACCGGCACTTGGAAACAGACTGAGAAACCAGAGTAAAAGTTTCTCCTGCAACCCGTTCCCTTTGTGCTAGATGAACAAACGTCTCTCCACATGCTCAGTTCTGAGAAATAATTGTGTGTGAAAGCCGTCCTTCATCTAGCTTGTTGGGAACACAAAGTTTCTATTCAGTTGCATACTACAGTCGATACATATATATGGGGAGGTACTAGCACCAACTCGGTTTTACAGTGAAAACTGCAGGAACTTCACCCCGGCACTAGGAAACAGACTGAGAAACCAGAGAAAAAGTTTCTCCTGCAACCCGTTCCCTTTGTGCTAGATGAACGAACGTCTCTCCACATGCTCAGTTCTGAGAGATAAGTGTGTGTGAAAGCCGTCCTTCACCTAGCTTGTTAGGAACACAAAGTTTCTTTTCAGTTGCAAACTCCACTCCATACATATATACGGGGTGGTACTAGCTCCAACTCGGTTTTACAATGAAAACTGCAGGAATTTCAAACCGGCACTAGGAAACAGACTGAGAAACCAGAGTAAAAGTTTCTCCTGCAACCCGTTCCATTTTTGCTAGATGAACGAACGTCTCTCCACATGCTCAGTTCTGAGAAATAATTGTGTGTGAAAGCCGTCCTTCATCTAGCTTGTTGGGAACACAAAGTTTCTTTTCAGTTGCATACTACAGTCGATACATATATATGGGGAGGTACTAGCTCCAACTCGCTTTTACAGTGAAACCTGCAGGAACTTCACCCCGGCACTAGGAAACAGACTGAGAAACCAGAGTAAAAGTTTCTCCTGCAACCCGTTCCCTTTGTTCTAGATGAACGAACGTCTCTCCACATGCTCAGTTCTGAGAGATAAGTGTGTGTGAAAGCCGTCCTTCACCTAGCTTGTTGGGAACACAAAGTTTCTTTTCAGTTGCAAACTCCACTCCATACATATATATGGGGTGGTACTAGCTCCAACTCGGTTTTACAGTGAACACTGCAGGAACTTCAAACCGGTACTAGGAAACAGACTGAGAAACCAGAGAAAAAGTTTCTCCTGCAACCCGTTCCCTTTGTGCTAGATGAACGAACGTCTCTCCACATTCTCAGTTCAGACCAGATATGTGTGTGTGAAAGCCGTCCGTCACCTACCTTTTTGGGAACACAAAGTTTCTCTTCAGTTGCAAACTCCACTCCAAACATATATGGGGAGGTACTAGCTCCAACTCGCTTTTGCAGTGAAAACTACAGGAACTTCAAACCGGCACTAGGAAACAGACTGAGAAACCAGGGAAAAAGTTTCTCCTGCAACCCGTTCCCTTTGTGCTAGATGAACGAACGTCTCTCCACATGCTCAGTTCTGAAAGATATGTGTGTGTGAAAGCCGTCCTTCACCTAGCTTGTTGGGAACACAAAGTTTCTTTTCAGTTGCAAACTCCAATCCATACATATATATGGGGAGGTACTAGCTCCAACTCGGTTTTACAGTGAAAACTGCAGGAACTTCAAACCGGCACTAGGAAACAGACTGAGAAACCAGAGAAAAAGTTTCTCGTGCCTCCCGTTCCCTTTGTGCTAGATGAACGAACGTCTCTCCACATGCTCAGTTCTGAGAGATAAGTGTGTGTGAAAGCCGTACTTCACCTAGCTTGTTGGGAACACAAAGTTTCTTTTCAGTTGCAAACTCCACTCCATACATATATATGGGGAGGTACTAGCTCCAACTCGGTTTTACGGTGAAAACTGCAGGAACTTCAAACCGGCACTTGGAAACAGACTGAGAAACCAGAGTAAAAGTTTCTCCTGCAACCCGTTCCCTTTGTGCTAGATGAACAAACGTCTCTCCACATGCTCAGTTCTGAGAAATAATTGTGTGTGAAAGCCGTCCTTCATCTAGCTTGTTGGGAACACAAAGTTTCTTTTCAGTTGCATACTACAGTCGATACATATATATGGGGAGGTACTAGCACCAACTCGGTTTTACAGTGAAAACTGCAGGAACTTCACCCCGGCACTAGGAAACAGACTGAGAAACCAGAGAAAAAGTTTCTCCTGCAACCCGTTCCCTTTGTGCTAGATGAACGAACGTCTCTCCACATGCTCAGTTCTGAGAGATAAGTGTGTGTGAAAGCCGTCCTTCACCTAGCTTGTTAGGAACACAAAGTTTCTTTTCAGTTGCAAACTCCACTCCATACATATATACGGGGTGGTACTAGCTCCAACTCGGTTTTACAATGAAAACTGCAGGAATTTCAAACCGGCACTAGGAAACAGACTGAGAAACCAGAGTAAAAGTTTCTCCTGCAACCCGTTCCATTTTTGCTAGATGAACGAACGTCTCTCCACATGCTCAGTTCTGAGAGGTAAGTGTGTTTGAAAGCCGTCCTTCACCTAGCTTGTTGGGAACACTAAGATTCTTTTCAGATGCAAACTCAACTCCATACATATATATGGGAAGGTACTAGCTCCAACTCGGTTTTACAGTGAAAACTGCAGGAACTTCAAACCGGCACTAGGAAACAGACTGAGAAACCAGAGTAAAAGTTTCTCCTGCAACCCGTTCCCTTTTTGCTAGATGAACGAACGTCTCTCCACATGCTCAGTTCAGAGAGATATGTGTGTGTGAAAGCCGTACTTCACCTAGCTTGTTGGGAACACAAAGTTTCTCTTCAGTTGCAAAATCCACTCCATACATATATATTGGGAGGTACAAGCTCCAACTCGGTTTTACAGTACAAACTGCAGGAACTTCAAAACGGCACTATGAAACAGACTGAGAAACCAGAGTAAAAGTTTCTCCTGCAACCCGTTCCCTTTGTGCTAGATGAACGAACGTCTCTCCACATGCTCGGTTCTGAGAGATAAGTGTGTGTGAAAGCCGTCCTTCAACTAGCTTGTTGGGAACACAAAGTTTCTCTTCAGGTTCAAACTCCACTCCATACATATATATGGGGAGGTACAAGCTCCAACTCGGTTTTACAGTGAAAACTGCAGGAACTTCAAAACGGCACTAGGAAACAGACTGAAAAATCAGAGAAAAAGTTTCTCCTGCAACCCGTTCCCTTTGTGCTAGATGAACGAGCGTCTCTCCACATGCTCAATTCTGAGAGATAAGTGTGTGTGAAAGCCGTCCTTCACCTAGTTTGTTGGGAACACAAAGTTTCTCTTAAGTTGCAAACTCCACTCCATACATATATATGGGGAGGTACTAGCTCCAACTCGGTTTTACAGTGAAAACTGCAGGAAATTCTAACCGGCACTAGGAAACAGACTGAGATTCCAGAGTAAAAGTTTCTCCTGCAACCCGTTCTCTTTGTGCTAGATGAACGAACGTCTCTCCACATGCTCAGTTCTGAAAGATATGTGTGTGTGAAAGCCGTCCTTCACCTAGCTTCTTGGGAACACAAAGTTTCTTTTCAGTTGCAAACTCCACTCCATACATATATATCGGGAGGTACTAGCTCCAACACGGTTTTACAGTGAAAACTGCAGGAACTTCAAACCGGCACTAGGAAACAGACTGAGAAACCAGAGTAAAAGTTTCTCCTGCAACCCGTTCCCTTTTTGCTAGATGAACGAACATCTCTCCACATGCTCAGTTCAGAGAGATATGTGTGTGTGAAAGCCGTCCATCACTTAGCTTGTTGGGAACACAAAGTTTCTCTTCAGTTGCAAACTCCACTCCATACATATATATGGGGAGGTACTAGCACCAACTCGGTTTTACAGTGAAAACTGCAGGAACTTCTAACAGGCACTAGGAAACAGACTGAGAAACCAGAGTAAATGTTTCTCCTGCAACCCGTTCCCATTGTGCTAGATGAACGAACGTCTCTCCACATGCTCAGTTCTGAGAGATAAGTGTGTGTGAAAGCCGTCCTTCAAATAGCCTGTTGGGAACACAAAGTTTCTCTTCAGTTGCAAACTCCAATCCATACATATATATGGGGAGGTAATAGCTCCAACTCGGTTTTACAGTGAAAACTGCAGGAACTTCAAACCGGCACTAGGAAACAGACTGAGAATCTAGAGTAAAAGTTTCTCCTGCAACCCGTTCCCTTTTTGCTAGATGAACGAACATCTCTACACATGCTCAGTTCTGAGAGATAAGTGTGTGTGAAAGCCGTCCTTCACCTAGCTTGTTAGGAACACAAAGTTTCTTTTCAGTTGCAAACTCCACTCCATACATATATATGGGGAGGTACTAGCTCCAACTCGGTTTTACAATGAAAACTGCAGGAAGTTCAAAACGGCACTAGGAAACAGACTGAGAAACCAGAGTAAAAGTTTCTCCTGCAACCCGTTCCATTTTTGCTAGATGAACGAACGTCTCTCCACATGCTCAGTTCTGAGAGGTAAGTGTGTTTGAAAGCCGTCCTTCATCTAGCTAGTGGGGAACACTAAGATTCTTTTCAGATGCAAACTCAACTCCATACATATATATGGGGAGGTACTAGCTCCAACTCGGTTTTACAGTGAAAACTGCAGGAACTTCAAACCGGCACTAGGAAACAGACTGAGAAACCAGAATAAAAGTTTCTCCTGCAACCCGTTCCCTTTGTGCTAGATGAACGAACGTCTCTCCACATGCTCAGTTCTGAAAGATATGTGTGTGTGAAAGCCGTCCTTCACCTAGCTTCTTGGGAACACAAAGTTTCTTTTCAGTTGCAAACTCCACTCCATACATATATATGGGGAGGTACTAGCTCCAACTCGGTTTTACAGTAAAAACTGCAGGAAATTCAAAACGGCACTATGAAACAGACTGAGAAACCAGAGTAAAAGTTTCTCCTGCAACCCGTTCCCTTTGTGCTAGATGAACGAACGTCTCTCCACATGCTCGGTTCTGAGAGATAAGTGTGTGTGAAAGCCGTCCTTCAACTAGCTTGTTGGGAACACAAAGTTTCTCTTCAGTTGCAAACTCCACTCCATACATATATATGGGGAGGTACAAGCTCCAACTCGGTTTTACAGTGAAAACTGCAGGAACTTCAAAACGGCACTAGGAAACAGACTGAAAAATCAGAGAAAAAGTTTCTCCTGCAACCCGTTTCCTTTGTGCTAGATGAACGAACGTCTCTCCACATGCTCAGTTCTGAGAGATAAGTGTGTGTGAAAGCCGTCCTTCACCTAGCTTGTTAGGAACACAAAGTTTCTTTTCAGTTGCAAACTCCACTCCATACATATATATGGGGAGGTACTAGCTCCAACTCGGTTTTACAATGAAAACTGCAGGAATTTCAAACCGGCACTAGGAAACAGACTGAGAAACCAGAGTAAAAGTTTCTCCTGCAACCCGTTCCCTTTTTGCTAGATGAACGAAAGTCTCTCCACATGCTCAGTTCAGAGAGATATGTGTGTGTGAAAGCCGTACTTCACCTAGCTTGTTGGGAACACTAAGATTCTTTTCAGATGCAAACTCAACTCCATACATATATATGGGAAGGTACTAGCTCCAACTCGGTTTTACAGTGAAAACTGGAGGAACTTCAAACCGGCACTAGGAAACAGACTGAGAAACCAGAGTAAAAGTTTCTCCTGCAACCTGTTCCCTTTTTGCTAGATGAACGAACGTCTCTCCACATGCTCAGTTCAGAGAGATATGTGTGTGTGAAAGCCGTACTTCACCTAGCTTGTTGGGAACACAAAGTTTCTCTTCAGTTGCAAACTCCACTCCATACATATATATTGGGAGGTACAAGCTCCAACTCGGTTTTACAGTAAAAACTGCAGGAACTTCAAAACGGCACTATGAAACAGACTGAGAAACCAGAGTAAAAGTTTCTCCTGCAACCCGTTCCCTTTGTGCTAGATGAACGAACGTCTCTCCACATGCTCGGTTCTGAGAGATAAGTGTGTGTGAAAGCCGTCCTTCAACTAGCTTGTTGGGAACACAAAGTTTCTCTTCAGGTTCAAACTCCACTCCATACATATATATGGGGAGGTACTAGCTCCAACTCGGTTTTACAGTGAAAACTGCAGGAAATTCTAACCGGCACTAGGAAACAGACTGAGATTCCAGAGTAAAAGTTTCTCCTGCAAACCGTTCTCTTTGTGCTAGATGAACGAACGTCTCTCCACATGCTCAGTTCTGAGAGATAAGTGTGTGTGAAAGCCGTCCTTCACCTAGCTTGTTGGGAACACAAAATTTCTCTTCAGTTGCAAACTCCACTCCATACATATATATGGGGAGGTACTAGCTGTAACTCGTTTTTACAGTGAAAAATGCAGGAACTTCAAACCGGCACTAGGAAACAGACTGAGAAACCAGAGTAAAATTTTCTCCTGCAACCCTTTCCCTTTTTGCTAGATGAACGATCGTCTCTCCACATGCTCAGTTCTGAGAGATAAGTGTGTGTGAAAGCCGTCCTTCACCTAGCTTGTTGGGAACACAAAGATTCTTTTCAGTTGCAAACTCCACTCCATACATATATATGGGGAGGTACAAGCTTCAACTGGGTTTTACAGTGAAAACTGCAGGAACTTCAAACCGGCACTAGGAAACAGACTGAGATACCAGAATACAAGTTTCTCCTGCAACCCGTTCCCTTTGTGCTACATGAACGAACATCTCTGCACATGCTCATTTCTGAAAGATATGTGTGTGTGAAAGCCGTAATTCACCTAGCTTGTTGGGAACACAAAGTTTCTTTTCAGTTGCAAACTCCACTCCTTACATATATATGGGGAGGTACTAGTTCCAACTCGGTTTTACCGTGAAAACTGCAGGAAATTCAAACCGGCACTAGGAAACAGACTGAGAAACCAGAGTAAAAGTTTCTCCTGCAACCCGTTCCCTTTTTGCTAGATGAACGAACGTCTCTCCACATGCTCAGTTCTGAGGGGTAAGTGTGTTTGAAAGCCGTCCTTCACCTAGCTTGTTGGGAACACAAAGATTCTTTTCAGTTGCAAACTCCACTCCATACATATATATGGGGAGGTACTAGCTCCAACTCGGTTTTACAGTGAAAACTGCAGGAATTTCTAACCGGCACTAGGAAACAGACTGAGAAACCAGAGTAAATGTTTCTCCTGCAACCCGTTCCCATTGTGCTAGATGAACGAACGTCTCTCCACATGCTCAGTTCTGAGAGATAAGTGTGTGTGAAAGCCGTCCTTCAAATAGCTTGTTAGGAACACAAAGTTTCTCTTCAGTTGCAAACTCCACTCCATACATATATATGGGGAGGTACTAGCTCCAACTCGGTTTTACAGTGAAAACTGCAGGAACTTCAAACCGGCACTAGGAAACAGACTGAGAATCCAGAGTAAAAGTTTCTCCTGCAACCCGTTCCCTTTTTGCTAGATGAACGAACATCTCTCCACATGCTCAGTTCTGAGAGATAAGTGTGTGTGAAAGCCGTCCTTCACCTAGCTTGTTGGGAACACAAAGTTTCTTTTCAGTTGCAAACTCCACTCCATACATATATATGGGGAGGTACTAGCTCCAACTAGGTTTTACAATGAAAACTGCAGGAAATTCAAACCGGCACTAGGAAACAGACTGAGAAACCAGAGTAAAAGTTTCTCCTGCAACCCGTTCCATTTTTGCTAGATGAACGAACGTCTCTCCACATGCTCAGTTCTGAGAGGTAAGTGTGTTTGAAAGCCGTCCTTCACCTAGCTTGTTGGGAACACTAATATTCTTTTCAGATGCAAACTCAACTCCATACATATATATGGGGAGGTACTAGCTCAAACTCGGTTTTACAGTGAAAACTGCAGGAACTTCAAACCGGCACTAGGAAACAGACTGAGAAACCAGAATAAAAGTTTCTCCTGCAAACCGTTCCCTTTGTGCTAGATGAACGAACGTCTCTCCACATGCTCAGTTCTGAAAGATATGTGTGTGTGAAAGCCGTCCTTCACCTAGCTTCTTGGGAACACAAAGTTTCTTTTCAGTTGCAAACTCCACTCCATACAAATATATGGGGAGGTACTAGCTCCAACACGGTTTTACAGTGAAAACTGCAGGAACTTCAAACCGGCACTAGGAAACAGACTGAGAAACCAGAGTAAAAGTTTCTCCTGCAACCCTTTCCCTTTGTGCTAGATGAACGAACGTCTCTCCATATGCTCAGTTCAGAGAGATATGTGTGTGTGAAAGCCGTCCTTCACCTAGCTTGTTGGGAACACAAAGTTTCTCTTCAGTTGCAAACTCCACTCCATACATATATATGGGGAGGTACAAGCTCCAACTCGGTTTTACAGTAAAAACTGCAGGAACTTCAAACCGGCACTAGGAAACAGACTGAGAAACCAGAGTAAAAGTTTCTCCTGCAACCCGTTCCCTTTGTGCTAGATGAACGAACGTCTCTCCACATGCTCGGTTCTGAGAGATAAGTGTGTGTGAAAGCCGTCCTTCAACTAGCTTGTTGGGAACGCAAAGTTTCTCTTCAGTTGCAAACGCCACTCCATACATATATATGGGGAGGTACAAGCTCCAACTCGGTTTTACAGTGAAAACTGCAGGAACTTCAAAACGGCACTAGGAAACAGACTGAAAAATCAGAGAAAAAGTTTCCCCTGCAACCCGTTCCCTTTGTGCTAGATGAACGAACGTCTCTCCACATGCTCAGTTCTGAGAGATAAGTGTGTGTGAAAGCCGTCCTTCACCTAGTTTGTTGGGAACACAAAGTTTCTCTTCAGTTGCAAACTCCACTCCATACATATATATGGGGAGGTACTAGCTCCAACTCGGTTTTACAGTGAAAAATGCAGGAAATTCTAACCGGCACTAGGAAACAGACTGAGATTCCAGAGTAAAAGTTTCCCCTGCAACCCGTTCTCTTTGTGCTAGATGAACGAACGTCTCTCCACATGCTCAATTCTGAGAGCTAAGTGTGTGTGAAAGCCGTCCATCACATAGCTTGCTGGGAACACAAAGTTTCTCTTCAGTTGCAAACTCCACTCCATACATATATATGGGGAGGTACTAGCACCAACTCGGATTTACAGTGAAAACTGCAGGAACTTAAAACCGGCACTATGAAACAGACTGAGAAACCAGAGTAAAAGTTTCTCCTGCAACACGTTCCCTTTGTGCTAGATGAACGAACGTCTCTCCACATACTCAGTTCTGAGAGATAAGTGTGTGTGAAAGCCGTCCTTCACCTAGCTTGTTGGGAACACAAAATTTCTCTTCAGTTGCAAACTCCACTCCATAAATATATATGGGGAGGTACAAGCTGTAACTCGTTTTTACAGTGAAAAATGCAGGAACTTCAAACCGGCACTAGGAAACAGACTGAGAAACCAGAGTAAAATTTTCTCCTGCAACCCTTTCCCTTTTTCCTAGATGAACGATCGTCTCTCCACATGCTAAGTTCTGAGAGATAAGTGTGTGTGAAAGCCGTCCTTCACCTAGCTTGTTGGGAACACAAAGATTCTTTTCAGTTGCAAACTCCACTCCATACATATATATGGGGAGGTACTAGCTCCAACTCGGTTTTACAGTGAAAACTGCAGGAACTTCAAACCGGCACTAGGAAACAGACTGAGAAATCAGAGTAAAAGTTTCTCCTGCAACCCGTTCCCTTTGTGCTAGATGAACGAACGTCTCTCCACATGCTCAGTTCTGAAAGATATGTGTGTGTGAAAGCCGTCCTTCACCTAGCTTGTTGGGAACACAAAGTTTCTTTTCAGTTGCAAACTCCACTCCATACATATATATGGGGAGGTACAAGCTTCAACTCGGTTTTACAGTGAAAACTGCAGGAACTTCAAACCGGCACTAGGAAACAGACTGAGATACCAGAATAAAAGTTTCTCCTGCAACCCGATCCCTTTGTGCTACATGAACGAACGTCTCTGCACATGCTCATTTCTGAAAGATATGTGTGTGTGAAAGCCGTAATTCACCTAGCTTGTTGGGAACACAAAGTTTCTTTTCAGTTGCAAACTCCACTCCTTACATATATATGGGGAGGTACTAGCTCCAACTCGGTTTTACAGTGAAAACTGCAGGAAATTCAAACCGGCACTAGGAAACAGACTGAGAAACCAGAGTAAAAGTTTCTCCTGCAATCCGTTCCATTTTTGCTATATGAACGAACGTCTCTCCACTTGCTCAGTTCTGAGGGGTAAGTGTGTTTGAAAGCCGTCCTTCACCTAGCTTGTTGGGAACACAAAGATTCTTTTCAGATGCAAACTCCACTCCATACATATATATGGGGAGGTACTAGCTCCAACTCGGTTTTACAGTGAAAACTGCAGGAACTTCAAACCGGCACTATGAAACAGACTGAGATTCCAGAGTAAAAGTTTCCCCTGCAACCAGTTCCCTTTGTGCTAGATGAACGAACGTCTCTCCACATGCTCAGTTCTGAGAGATAAGTGTGTGTGGAAGCCGTCCTTCACCTAGCTTGTTGGGAACACAAAGTTTCTCTTCAGTTGCAAACTCCACTCCATACATATATATGGGAAGGTACTAGCTCCAACTCGGTTTTACAGTGAAAACTGCAGGAACTTCAAACCGGCACTAGGAAACAGACTGAGAAACCAGAGTAAAAGTTTCTCCTGCAACCCGTTCCCTTTGTGCTAGATGAACGAACGTCTCTCCACATGCTCAGTTCTGAGAGATAAGTGTGTGTGGAAGCCGTCCTTCACCTAGCTTGTTGGGAACACAAAGTTTCTCTTCAGTTGCAAACTCCACTCCATACATATATATGGGGAGGTACTAGCTCCAACTCGGTTTTACAGTGAAAACTGCAGGAACTTCAAACCGGCACTAGGAAACAGACTGAGAATCCAGAGTAAAAGTTTCTCCTGCAACCCGTTCCCTTTTTGCTAGATGAACGAACATCTCTCCACATGCTCAGTTCTGAGAGATAAGTGTGTGTGAAAGCCGTCCTTCACCTAGCTTGTTGGGAACACAAAGTTTCTTTTCAGTTGCAAACTCCAGTCCATACATATATATGGGGAGGTACTAGCTCCAACTCTGTTTTACAATGAAAACTGAAGGAAATTCAAACCGGCACTAGGAAACAGACTGAGAAACCAGAGTAAAAGTTTCTCCTGCAACCCGTTCCATTTTTGCTAGATGAACGAACGTCTCTCCACATGCTCAGTTCTGAGAGGTAAGTGTGTTTGAAAGCCGTCCTTCACCTAGCTTGTTGGGAACACTAAGATTCTTTTCAGATGCAAACTCAACTCCATACATATATATGGGGAGGTACTAGCTCCAACTCGGTTTTACAGTGAAAACTGCAGGAACTTCAAAACGGCACTAGGAAACAGACTGAAAAATCAGAGAAAAAGTTTCTCCTGCAACCCGTTCCCTTTGTGCTAGATGAACGAACGTCTCTCCACATGCTCAATTCTGAGAGATAAGTGTGTGTGAAAGCCGTCCTTCACCTAGTTTGTTGGGAACACAAAGTTTCTCTTCAGTTGCAAACTCCACTCCATACATATATATGGGGAGGTACTAGCTCCAACTCGGTTTTACAGTGAAAACTGCAGGAAATTCTAACCGGCACTAGGAAACAGACTGAGATTCCAGAGTAAAAGTTTCTCCTGCAACCCGTTCCCTTTTTGCTAGATGAACGAACGTCTCTCCACATGCTCAGTTCAGAGAGATATGTGTGTGTGAAAGCCGTCCTTCACCTAGCTTTTTGGGAACACAAAGTTTCTCTTCAGTTGCAAACTCCACTCCATACATATATATGGTGAGGTACAAGCTCCAACTCGGTTTTACAGTAAAAACTGCAGGAACTTCAAAACGGCACTAGGAAACAGACTGAGAAACCAGAGTAATAGTTTCTCCTGCAACCCGTTCCATTTTTGCTAGATGAACGAACGTCTCTCCACATGCTCGGTTCTGAGAGATAAGTTTGTGTGAAAGCCGTCCTTCACCTAGCTTGTTGGGAACACAAAGATTCTTTTCAGTTGCAAACTCCACTCCATACATATATATGGGGAGGTACTAGCCCCAACTCGGTTTTACAGTGAACTTTGCAGGAACTTCAAACCGGCACTAGGAAACAGACTGAGAAACCAGAGTAAAAGTTTCTCCTGCAACCTGTTCCCTTTGCGCTAGATGAACGAACGTCTCTCCACATGCTCAGTTCAGACCAGATATGTGTGTGTGAAAGCCGTCCTTCACCTAGCTTGTTGGGAACACAAAGATTCTTTTCAGTTGCAAACTCCACTCCATACATATATATGGGGAGGTACTAGCTCCAACTCTGTTTTACAATGAAAACTGAAGGAAATTCAAACCGGCACTAGGAAACAGACTGAGAAACCAGAGTAAAACTTTCTCCTGCAACCCGTTCCATTTTTGCTAGATGAACGAACGTCTCTCCACATGCTCAGTTCTGAGAGGTAAGTGTGTTTGAAAGCCGTCCTTCACCTAGCTTGTTGGGAACACTAAGATTCTTTTCAGATGCAAACTCAACTCCATACATATATATGGGGAGGTACTAGCTCCAACTCGGTTTTACAGTGAAAACTGCAGGAACTTCAAACCGGCACTAGGAAACAGACTCAGAAACCAGAGTAAAAGTTTCTCCTGCAACCCGTTCCCTTTTTGCTAGATGAACGAACGTCTCTCCACATGCTCAGTTCAGAGAGATATATGTGTGTGAAAGCCGTCCTTCACCTAGCTTGTTGGGAACACAAAGTTTCTCTTCAGTTGCAAACTCCACTCCATACATATATATTGGGAGGTACAAGCTCCAACTCGGTTTTACAGTAAAAACTGCAGGAACTTCAAAACGGCACTATGAAACAGACTGAGAAACCAGAGTAAAAGTTTCTCCTGCAACCCGTTCCCTTTGTGCTAGATGAACGAACGTCTCTCCACATGCTCGGTTCTGAGAGATAAGTGTGTGTGAAAGCCGTCCTTCAACTAGCTTGTTGGGAACACAAAATTTCTCTTCAGGTTCAAACTCCACTCCATACATATATATGGGGAGTTACAAGCTCCAACTCGGTTTTACAGTGAAAACTGCAGGAACTTCAAACCGGCACTAGGAAACAGACTGAAAAATCAGAGAAAAAGTTTCTCCTGCAACCCGTTCCCTTTGTGCTAGATGAACGAACGTCTCTCCACATGCTCAATTCTGAGAGATAAGTGTGTGTGAAAGCAGTCCTTCACCTAGTTTGTTGGGAACACAAAGTTTCTCTTCAGTTGCAAACTCCACTCCATACATATATATGGGGAGGTACTAGCTCCAACTCGGTTTTACAGTGAAAACTGCAGGAAATTCTAACCGGCACTAGGAAACAGACTGAGATTCCAGAGTAAAAGTTTCTCCTGCAACCCGTTCCCTTTTTGCTAGATGAACGAACGTCTCTCCACATGCTCAGTTCAGAGAGATATGTGTGTGTGAAAGCCGTCCTTCACCTAGCTTTTTGGGAACACAAAGTTTCTCTTCAGTTGCAAACTCCACTCCATACATATATATGGTGAGGTACAAGCTCCAACTCGGTTTTACAGTAAAAACTGCAGGAACTTCAAAACGGCACTAGGAAACAGACTGAGAAACCAGAGTATTAGTTTCTCCTGCAACCCGTTCCATTTTTGCTAGATGAACGAACGTCTCTCCACATGCTCGGTTCTGAGAGATAAGTGTGTGTGAAAGCCGTCCTTCACCTAGCTTGTTGGGAACACAAAGATTCTTTTCAGTTGCAAACTCCACTCCATACATATATATGGGGAGGTACTAGCCCCAACTCGGTTTTACAGTGAACATTGCAGGAACTTCAAACCGGCACTAGGAAACAGACTGAGAAACCAGAGTAAAAGTTTCTCCTGCAACCTGTTCCCTTTGCGCTAGATGAACGAACGTCTCTCCACATGCTCAGTTCAGACCAGATATGTGTGTGTGAAAGCCGTCCGTCACCTACCTTGTTGGGAACACAAAGTTTCTCTTCAGTTGCAAACTCCACTCCAAACATATATGGGGAGGTACTAGCTCCAACTCGCTTTTGCAGTGAAAACTGCAGGAACTTCAAACCGGCACTAGGAAACAGACTGAGAAACCAGGGAAAAAGTTTCTCCTGCAACCCGTTCCCTTTGTGCTAGATGAACGAACGTCTCTCCACATGCTCGGTTCTGAGAGATAAGTGTGTGTGAAAGCCGTCCTTCACCTAGCTTGTTGGGAACACAAAGTTTCTCTTCAGCTGCAAACTCCACTCCATACATATATATGGGGATGTACTAGCTCCAACTCGGTTTTATAGTGAAAACTGCAGGAACTTCCAAACGGCACTAGGAAACAGACTGAGAAACCAGAGCAAAATTTTCAACTGCAACCCGTTCCCTTTGTGCTAGATGAACGAACGTCTCTCCACATGCTCAGTTCTGAGAGATGAGTGTGTGTGAAAGCCGTCCTTCACCTAGCTTGTTGGGAACACAAAGTTTCTCTTCAGTTGCAAACTCCACTCCATACATATATATGGGGAGGTACTAGCTCCAACTCGGTTTTACAGAGAAAACTGCAGGAACTTCAAACCGGCACTAGGAAACAGACTGAGATTCCAGAGTAAAAGTTTCTCCTTCAACCCGTTCTATTTGTGCTAGATGAACGAACGTCTCTCCACATGCTCAATTCTGAGAGGGAAGTGTGTGTGAAAGCCGTCCATCACATAGCTTGTTGGGAACACAAAGTTTCTCTTCAATTGCAAACTCCACTCCATACATATATATGGGGAGGTACAAGCTTCAACTCGGTTTTACAGTGAAAACTGCAGGAACTTCAAACCGGCACTAATAAACAGACTGAGAAACCAGAGTAAATTTTCTCCTGCAACAAGTTCCCTTTGTGCTAGATGAACGAACGTCTCTCCACATGCTCAGTTCTGAGAGATAAGTGTGTGTGAAAGCCGTCCTTCACCTAGCTTGTTGGGAACACAAAGTTTCTCTTCAGTTGCAAACTCCACTCCATACATATATATGGGGAGGTACAAGCTCTAACTCGTTTTTACAGTGAAAAGTGCAGGAACTTCAAACCGGCACTAGGAAACAGACTGAGAAACCAGAGTAAAATTTTCTCCTGCAAACCGTTCCCTTTGTGCTAGATAAACGAACGTCTCTCCACATGCTCAGTTCTGAAAGATATGTGTGTGTGAAAGCCGTACTTCACCTAGCTTGTTGGGAACACAAAGAGTCTTTTCAGTTGCAAACTCCTCTCCATACATATATATTTGGAGGTACTAGCTCCAACTCGGTTTTACAGTGAATACTGCAGGAACTTCAAACCAGCACTAGGAAACAGACTGAGAAACCAGAGAAAAAGTTTCTCCTTCAACCCGTTCCCTTTGTGCTAGATGAACGAACGTCTCTCCACATGCTCAGTTCTGAGAGATAAGTGTGTGTGAAAGCCGTCCTTCACTTAGCTTGTTGGGAAAACAAAGTTTCTTTTCAGTTGCAAACTCCACTCCATACATTTATATGGGGAGGTACTAGCTCCAACTCGATTTTACAGTGAAAACTGCAGGACCTTCAAACCGGCACTAGGAAACAGACTGAGAAACCAGAGTAATAGTTTCTCCTGCAACCCGTTCCCTTTTTGCTAGATGAACGAACGTCTCTCCACATGCTCAGTTCTGAGAGGTAAGTGTGTGTGAAAGCCGTCCTTCACCTAGCTTGTTGGGAACACAAAGATTCTTTTCAGTTGCAAACTCCACTCCATACATATATATGGGGAGGTACTAGCCCCAACTCGGTTTTACAGTGAAAACTGCAGGAACTTCAAACCGACACTAGGAAACAGACTGAGAAACCAGAAAAAAATTTCTCCAGCAACACGTTCCCTTTGTGCTAGATGAACGAACGTCTCTCCACATGCTCGGTTCTGAAAGATATGTGTGTGTGAAAGCCGTCCTTCACCTAGCTTGTTGGGAACACAAAGTTTCTTTTCAGTTGCAAACTCCACTCCATACATATATATGGCGAGGTACTAGCTCCAACTCGGTTTTACGGTGAAAACTGCAGGAACTTCAAACCGGCACTTGGAAACAGACTGAGAAACCAGAGTAAAAGTTTCTCCTGCAACCCGTTCCCTTTGTGCTAGATGAACAAACGTCTCTCCACATGCTCAGTTCTGAGAAATAATTGTGTGTGAAAGCCGTCCTTCATCTAGCTTGTTGGGAACACAAAGTTTCTTTTCAGTTGCATACTACAGTCGATACATATATATGGGGAGGTACTAGCTCCAACTCGGTTTTACAGTGAAAACTGCAGGAACTTCACCCCGGCACTAGGAAACAGACTGAGAAACCAGAGTAAAAGTTTCTCCTGCAACCCGTTCCCTTTGTTCTAGATGAACGAACGTCTCTCCACATGCTCAGTTCTGAGAGATAAGTGTGTGTGAAAGCCGTCCTTCACATAGCTTGTTGGGAACACAAAGTTTCTTTTCAGTTGCAAACTCCACTCCATACATATATATGGGGTGGTACTAGCTCCAACTCGGTTTTACAGTGAACACTGTAGGAACTTCAAACCGGCACTACGAAACAGACTGAGAAACCAGAGAAAAAGTTTCTCCTGCAACCCGTTCCCTTTGTGCTAGATGAACGAACGTCTCTCCACATTCTCAGTTCAGACCAGATATGTGTGTGTGAAAGCCGTCCGTCACCTACCTTGTTGGGAACACAAAGTTTCTCTTCAGTTGCAAACTCCACTCCAAACATATATGGGGAGGTACTAGCTCCAACTCGCTTTTGCAGTGAAAACTACAGGAACTTCAAACCGGCACTAGGAAACAGACTGAGAAACCAGGGAAAAAGTTTCTCCTGCAACCCGTTCCCTTTGTGCTAGATGAACGAACGTCTCTCCACATGCTCAGTTCTGAAAGATATGTGTGTGTGAAAGCCGTCCTTCACCTAGCTTGTTGGGAACACAAAGTTTCTTTTCAGTTGCAAACTCCACTCCATACATATATATGGGGAGGTACTAGCTCCAACTCGGTTTTACAGTGAACTTTGCAGGAACTTCAAACCGGCACTAGGAAACAGACTGAGAAACCAGAGTAAAAGTTTCTCCTGCAACCTGTTCCCTTTGCGCTAGATGAACGAACGTCTCTCCACATGCTCAGTTCAGACCAGATATGTGTGTGTGAAAGCCGTCCTTCACCTAGCTTGTTGGGAACACAAAGATTCTTTTCAGTTGCAAACTCCACTCCATACATATATATGGGGAGGTACTAGCTCCAACTCTGTTTTACAATGAAAACTGAAGGAAATTCAAACCGGCACTAGGAAACAGACTGAGAAACCAGAGTAAAACTTTCTCCTGCAACCCGTTCCATTTTTGCTAGATGAACGAACGTCTCTCCACATGCTCAGTTCTGAGAGGTAAGTGTGTTTGAAAGCCGTCCTTCACCTAGCTTGTTGGGAACACTAAGATTCTTTTCAGATGCAAACTCAACTCCATACATATATATGGGGAGGTACTAGCTCCAACTCGGTTTTACAGTGAAAACTGCAGGAACTTCAAACCGGCACTAGGAAACAGACTCAGAAACCAGAGTAAAAGTTTCTCCTGCAACCCGTTCCCTTTTTGCTAGATGAACGAACGTCTCTCCACATGCTCAGTTCAGAGAGATATATGTGTGTGAAAGCCGTCCTTCACCTAGCTTGTTGGGAACACAAAGTTTCTCTTCAGTTGCAAACTCCACTCCATACATATATATTGGGAGGTACAAGCTCCAACTCGGTTTTACAGTAAAAACTGCAGGAACTTCAAAACGGCACTATGAAACAGACTGAGAAACCAGAGTAAAAGTTTCTCCTGCAACCCGTTCCCTTTGTGCTAGATGAACGAACGTCTCTCCACATGCTCGGTTCTGAGAGATAAGTGTGTGTGAAAGCCGTCCTTCAACTAGCTTGTTGGGAACACAAAATTTCTCTTCAGGTTCAAACTCCACTCCATACATATATATGGGGAGTTACAAGCTCCAACTCGGTTTTACAGTGAAAACTGCAGGAACTTCAAACCGGCACTAGGAAACAGACTGAAAAATCAGAGAAAAAGTTTCTCCTGCAACCCGTTCCCTTTGTGCTAGATGAACGAACGTCTCTCCACATGCTCAATTCTGAGAGATAAGTGTGTGTGAAAGCAGTCCTTCACCTAGTTTGTTGGGAACACAAAGTTTCTCTTCAGTTGCAAACTCCACTCCATACATATATATGGGGAGGTACTAGCTCCAACTCGGTTTTACAGTGAAAACTGCAGGAAATTCTAACCGGCACTAGGAAACAGACTGAGATTCCAGAGTAAAAGTTTCTCCTGCAACCCGTTCCCTTTTTGCTAGATGAACGAACGTCTCTCCACATGCTCAGTTCAGAGAGATATGTGTGTGTGAAAGCCGTCCTTCACCTAGCTTTTTGGGAACACAAAGTTTCTCTTCAGTTGCAAACTCCACTCCATACATATATATGGTGAGGTACAAGCTCCAACTCGGTTTTACAGTAAAAACTGCAGGAACTTCAAAACGGCACTAGGAAACAGACTGAGAAACCAGAGTATTAGTTTCTCCTGCAACCCGTTCCATTTTTGCTAGATGAACGAACGTCTCTCCACATGCTCGGTTCTGAGAGATAAGTGTGTGTGAAAGCCGTCCTTCACCTAGCTTGTTGGGAACACAAAGATTCTTTTCAGTTGCAAACTCCACTCCATACATATATATGGGGAGGTACTAGCCCCAACTCGGTTTTACAGTGAACATTGCAGGAACTTCAAACCGGCACTAGGAAACAGACTGAGAAACCAGAGTAAAAGTTTCTCCTGCAACCTGTTCCCTTTGCGCTAGATGAACGAACGTCTCTCCACATGCTCAGTTCAGACCAGATATGTGTGTGTGAAAGCCGTCCGTCACCTACCTTGTTGGGAACACAAAGTTTCTCTTCAGTTGCAAACTCCACTCCAAACATATATGGGGAGGTACTAGCTCCAACTCGCTTTTGCAGTGAAAACTGCAGGAACTTCAAACCGGCACTAGGAAACAGACTGAGAAACCAGGGAAAAAGTTTCTCCTGCAACCCGTTCCCTTTGTGCTAGATGAACGAACGTCTCTCCACATGCTCGGTTCTGAGAGATAAGTGTGTGTGAAAGCCGTCCTTCACCTAGCTTGTTGGGAACACAAAGTTTCTCTTCAGCTGCAAACTCCACTCCATACATATATATGGGGATGTACTAGCTCCAACTCGGTTTTATAGTGAAAACTGCAGGAACTTCCAAACGGCACTAGGAAACAGACTGAGAAACCAGAGCAAAATTTTCAACTGCAACCCGTTCCCTTTGTGCTAGATGAACGAACGTCTCTCCACATGCTCAGTTCTGAGAGATGAGTGTGTGTGAAAGCCGTCCTTCACCTAGCTTGTTGGGAACACAAAGTTTCTCTTCAGTTGCAAACTCCACTCCATACATATATATGGGGAGGTACTAGCTCCAACTCGGTTTTACAGAGAAAACTGCAGGAACTTCAAACCGGCACTAGGAAACAGACTGAGATTCCAGAGTAAAAGTTTCTCCTTCAACCCGTTCTATTTGTGCTAGATGAACGAACGTCTCTCCACATGCTCAATTCTGAGAGGGAAGTGTGTGTGAAAGCCGTCCATCACATAGCTTGTTGGGAACACAAAGTTTCTCTTCAATTGCAAACTCCACTCCATACATATATATGGGGAGGTACAAGCTTCAACTCGGTTTTACAGTGAAAACTGCAGGAACTTCAAACCGGCACTAATAAACAGACTGAGAAACCAGAGTAAATTTTCTCCTGCAACAAGTTCCCTTTGTGCTAGATGAACGAACGTCTCTCCACATGCTCAGTTCTGAGAGATAAGTGTGTGTGAAAGCCGTCCTTCACCTAGCTTGTTGGGAACACAAAGTTTCTCTTCAGTTGCAAACTCCACTCCATACATATATATGGGGAGGTACAAGCTCTAACTCGTTTTTACAGTGAAAAGTGCAGGAACTTCAAACCGGCACTAGGAAACAGACTGAGAAACCAGAGTAAAATTTTCTCCTGCAAACCGTTCCCTTTGTGCTAGATAAACGAACGTCTCTCCACATGCTCAGTTCTGAAAGATATGTGTGTGTGAAAGCCGTACTTCACCTAGCTTGTTGGGAACACAAAGAGTCTTTTCAGTTGCAAACTCCTCTCCATACATATATATTTGGAGGTACTAGCTCCAACTCGGTTTTACAGTGAATACTGCAGGAACTTCAAACCAGTACTAGGAAACAGACTGAGAAACCAGAGAAAAAGTTTCTCCTTCAACCCGTTCCCTTTGTGCTAGATGAACGAACGTCTCTCCACATGCTCAGTTCTGAGAGATAAGTGTGTGTGAAAGCCGTCCTTCACTTAGCTTGTTGGGAAAACAAAGTTTCTTTTCAGTTGCAAACTCCACTCCATACATTTATATGGGGAGGTACTAGCTCCAACTCGATTTTACAGTGAAAACTGCAGGACCTTCAAACCGGCACTAGGAAACAGACTGAGAAACCAGAGTAATAGTTTCTCCTGCAACCCGTTCCCTTTTTGCTAGATGAACGAACGTCTCTCCACATGCTCAGTTCTGAGAGGTAAGTGTGTGTGAAAGCCGTCCTTCACCTAGCTTGTTGGGAACACAAAGATTCTTTTCAGTTGCAAACTCCACTCCATACATATATATGGGGAGGTACTAGCCCCAACTCGGTTTTACAGTGAAAACTGCAGGAACTTCAAACCGACACTAGGAAACAGACTGAGAAACCAGAAAAAAATTTCTCCAGCAACACGTTCCCTTTGTGCTAGATGAACGAACGTCTCTCCACATGCTCGGTTCTGAAAGATATGTGTGTGTGAAAGCCGTCCTTCACCTAGCTTGTTGGGAACACAAAGTTTCTTTTCAGTTGCAAACTCCACTCCATACATATATATGGGGAGGTACTAGCTCCAACTCGGTTTTACAGTGAAAACTGCAGGAACTTCAAACCGGCACTAGGAAACAGACTGAGAAACCAGAGAAAAAGTTTCTCGTGCCTCCCGTTCCCTTTGTGCTAGATAAACGAACGTCTCACCACATGCTCAGTTCTGAGAGATAAGTGTGTGTGAAAGCCGTTCTTCACCTAGCTTGTTGGGAACACAAAGTTTCTTTTCAGTTGCAAACTCCACTCCATACATATATATGGCGAGGTACTAGCTCCAACTCGGTTTTACGGTGAAAACTGCAGGAACTTCAAACCGGCACTTGGAAACAGACTGAGAAACCAGAGTAAAAGTTTCTCCTGCAACCCGTTCCCTTTGTGCTAGATGAACAAACGTCTCTCCACATGCTCAGTTCTGAGAAATAATTGTGTGTGAAAGCCGTCCTTCATCTAGCTTGTTGGGAACACAAAGTTTCTTTTCAGTTGCATACTACAGTCGATACATATATATGGGGAGGTACTAGCTCCAACTCGGTTTTACAGTGAAAACTGCAGGAACTTCACCCCGGCACTAGGAAACAGACTGAGAAACCAGAGTAAAAGTTTCTCCTGCAACCCGTTCCCTTTGTTCTAGATGAACGAACGTCTCTCCACATGCTCAGTTCTGAGAGATAAGTGTGTGTGAAAGCCGTCCTTCACATAGCTTGTTGGGAACACAAAGTTTCTTTTCAGTTGCAAACTCCACTCCATACATATATATGGGGTGGTACTAGCTCCAACTCGGTTTTACAGTGAACACTGTAGGAACTTCAAACCGGCACTACGAAACAGACTGAGAAACCAGAGAAAAAGTTTCTCCTGCAACCCGTTCCCTTTGTGCTAGATGAACGAACGTCTCTCCACATTCTCAGTTCAGACCAGATATGTGTGTGTGAAAGCCGTCCGTCACCTACCTTGTTGGGAACACAAAGTTTCTCTTCAGTTGCAAACTCCACTCCAAACATATATGGGGAGGTACTAGCTCCAACTCGCTTTTGCAGTGAAAACTACAGGAACTTCAAACCGGCACTAGGAAACAGACTGAGAAACCAGGGAAAAAGTTTCTCCTGCAACCCGTTCCCTTTGTGCTAGATGAACGAACGTCTCTCCACATGCTCAGTTCTGAAAGATATGTGTGTGTGAAAGCCGTCCTTCACCTAGCTTGTTGGGAACACAAAGTTTCTTTTCAGTTGCAAACTCCACTCCATACATATATATGGGGAGGTACTAGCTCCAACTCGGTTTTACAGTGAAAACTGCAGGAACTTCAAACCGGCACTAGGAAACAGACTGAGATACCAGAGAAAAAGTTTCTCGTGCCTCCCGTTCCCTTTGTGCTAGATGAACGAACGTCTCTCCACATGCTCAGTTCTGAGAGATAAGTGTGTGTGAAAGCCGTACTTCACCTAGCTTGTTGGGAACACAAAGTTTCTTTTCAGTTGCAAACTCCACTCCATACATATATATGGGGAGGTAGTAGCTCCAACTCGGTTTTACGGTGAAAACTGCAGGAACTTCAAACCGGCACTTGGAAACAGACTGAGAAACCAGAGTAAAAGTTTCTCCTGCAACCCGTTCCCTTTGTGCTAGATGAACAAACGTCTCTCCACATGCTCAGTTCTGAGAAATAATTGTGTGTGAAAGCCGTCCTTCATCTAGCTTGTTGGGAACACAAAGTTTCTTTTCAGTTGCATACTACAGTCGATACATATATATGGGGAGGTACTAGCTCCAACTCGGTTTTACAGTGAAAACTGCAGGAACTTCACCCCGGCACTAGGAAACAGACTGAGAAACCAGAGTAAAAGTTTCTCCTGCAACCCGTTCCCTTTGTTCTAGATGAACGAACGTCTCTCCACATGCTCAGTTCTGAGAGATAAGTGTGTGTGAAAGCCGTCCTTCACCTAGCTTGTTGGGAACACAAAGTTTCTTTTCAGTTGCAAACTCCACTCCATACATATATATGGGGTGGTACTAGCTCCAACTCGGTTTTACAGTGAACACTGCAGGAACTTCAAACCGGCACTAGGAAACAGACTGAGAAACCAGAGTAAAAGTTTCTCCTGCAACCCGTTCCCTTTGTGCTAGATGAACGAACGTCTCTCCACATTCTCAGTTCAGACCAGATATGTGTGTGTGAAAGCCGTCCGTCACCTACCTTGTTGGGAACACAAAGTTTCTCTTCAGTTGCAAACTCCACTCCAAACATATATGGGGAGGTACTAGCTCCAACTCGCTTTTGCAGTGAAAACTGCAGGAACTTCAAACCGGCACTAGGAAACAGACTGAGAAACCAGGGAAAAATTTTCTCCTGCAACCCGTTCCCTTTGTGCTAGATGAACGAACGTCTCTCCACATGCTCGGTTCTGAGAGATAAGTGTGTGTGAAAGCCGTCCTTCAACTAGCTTGTTGGGAACACAAAGTTTCTCTTCAGCTGCAAACTCCAATCCATACATATATATGGGGAGGTACTAGCTCCAACTCGGTTTTATAGTGAAAACTGCAGGAACTTCCAAACGGCACTAGGAAACAGACTGAGAAACCAGAGCAAAAGTTTCACCTGCAACCCGTTCCCTTTGTGCTAGATGAACGAACGTCTCTCCACATGCTCAGTTCTGAGAGATAAGTGTGTGTGAAAGCCGTCCTTCACCTAGCTTGTTGGGAACACAAAGTTTCTCTTCAGTTGCAAACTCCACTCCATACATATATATGGGGAGGTACTAGCTCCAACTCGGTTTTACAGAGAAAACTGCAGGAACTTCAAACCGGCACTAGGAAACAGACTGAGATTCCAGAGTAAAAGTTGCTCCTGCAACACGTTCTATTTGTGCTAGATGAACGAACGTCTCTCCACATGCTTAATTCTGAGAGGGAAGTGTGTGTGAAAGCCGTCCTTCACCTAGCTTGTTGGGAACACAAAGTTTCTTTTCAGTTGCAAACTCCAGTCCATACATATATATGGGGAGGTACTAGCTCCAACTCGGTTTTACAGTGAAAACTGCAGGAACTTCAAACCGGCACTAGGAAACAGACTGAGAAACCAGAGTAATAGTTTCTCCTGCAACCCGTTCCCTTTTTGCTAGATGAACGAATGTCTCTCCACATGCTCAGTTCTGAGAGGTAAGTGTGTGTGAAAGCCGTCCTTCACCTAGCTTGTTGGGAACACAAAGATTCTTTTCAGTTGCAAACTCCACTCCATACATATATATGGGGAAGTACTAGCCCCAACTCGTTTTTACAGTGAACATTGCAGGACCTTCAAACCGGCACTAGGAAACAGACTGAGAAACCAGAGTAAAAGTTTCTCCTGCAACCTTTTCCCTTTGCGCTAGATGAACGAACGTCTCTCCACATGCTCAGTTCTGAGAGATAAGTGTGTGTGAAAGCCGTCCTTCACCTAGCTTGTTGGGAACACAAAGATTCTTTTCAGTTGCAAACTCCACTCCATACATATATATGCGGAGATCCAAGCTCCAACTCGGTTTTACAGTGAAATCTGCAGGAACTTCAAACCGGCACTAGGAAACAGACTGAGAAACCAGAGAAAAAGTTTCCCGTGCCTCCCGTTCCCTTTGTGCTAGATGAACGAACGTCTCTCCACATGCTCAGTTCTGAGAGATAAGTGTGTGTGAAAGCCGTACTTCACCTAGCTTGTTGGGAACACAAAGTTTCTTTTCCGTTGCAAACTCCACTCCATACATATATATGGGGAGGTACTAGCTCCAACTCGGTTTTACGGTGAAAACTGCAGGAACGTCAAACCGGCACTTGGAAACAGACTGAGAAACCAGAGTAAAAGTTTCTCCTGCAACCCGTTCCCTTTTTGCTAGATGAACGAACGTCTCTCCACATGCTCAGTTCTGAGGGGTAAGTGTGTGTGAAGGCCGTCCTTCACCTAGCTTGTTGGGAACTCAAAGATTCTTTTCAGTTGCAAACTCCACTCCATACATATATATGGGGAGGTACTAGCTCCAACTCGGTTTTACAGTGAAAACTGCAGGAACTTCACCCCGGCACTAGGAAACAGACTGAGAAACCAGAGTAAAAGTTTCTCCTGCAACCCGTTCCCTTTGTGCTAGATGAACGAACGTCTCTCCACATGCTAAGTTCTGAGAGATAAGTGTGTGTGAAAGCCGTCCTTCACCTAGCTTGTTGGGAACACAAAGTTTCTTTTCAGTTGCAAACTCCACTATAAACATATATGGGGAGGTACTAGCTCCAACTCGCTTTTGCAGTGAAAACTGCAGGAACTTCAAACCGGCACTAGGAAACAGACTGAGAAACCAGGGAAAAAGTTTCTCCTGCAACCCGTTCCCTTTGTGCTAGATGAACGAACGTCTCTCCACATGCTCAGTTCTGAAAGATATGTGTGTGTGTGAAAGCCGTCCTTCACCTAGCTTCTTGGGAACACAAAGATTCTTTTCAGTTGCAAACTCCACTCCATACATATATATGGGGAGGTACTAGCTCCAACTCGGTTTTACAGTGAAAACTGCAGGAACTTCAAACCGGCACTAGGAAACAGACTGAGAAACCAGAGAAAAAGTTTCTCGTGCCTCCCGTTCCCTTTGTGCTAGATGAACGAACGTCTCTCCACATGCTCAGTTCTGAGAGATAAGTGTGTGTGAAAGCCGTACTTCACCTAGCTTGTTGGGAACACAAAGTTTCTTTTCAGTTGCAAACTCCACTCCATACATATATATGGGGTGGTACTAGCTCCAACTCGGTTTTACGGTGAAAACTGCAGGAACTTCAAACCGGCACTTGGAAACAGACTGAGAAACCAGAGTAAAAGTTTCTCCTGCAACCCGTTCCCTTTGTGCTAGATGAACAAACGTCTCTCCACATGCTCAGTTCTGAGAAATAATTGTGTGTGAAAGCCGTCCTTCATCTAGCTTGTTGGGAACACAAAGTTTCTTTTCAGTTGCATACTACAGTCGATACATATATATGGGGAGGTACTAGCTCCAACTCGGTTTTACAGTGAAAACTGCAGGAACTTCACCCCGGCACTAGGAAACAGACTGAGAAACCAGAGTAAAAGTTTCTCCTGCAACCCGTTCCCTTTGTTCTAGATGAACGAACGTCTCTCCACATGCTCAGTTCTGAGAGATAAGTGTGTGTGAAAGCCGTCCTTCACCTAGCTTGTTGGGAACACAAAGTTTCTTTTCAGTTGCAAACTCCACTCCATACATATATATTTGGAGATACAAGCTCCAACTCGGTTTTACAGTGAACACTGCAGGAACTTCAAACCTTCACTAGGAAACAGACTGAGAAACCAGAGTAAAAGTTTCTCCTGCAACCCGTTCCCTTTGTGCTAGATGAACGAACGTCTCTCCACATTCTCAGTTCAGACCAGATATGTGTGTGTGAAAGCCGTCCGTCACCTACCTTGTTGGGAACACAAAGTTTCTCTTCAGTTGCAAACTCCACTCCAAACATATATGGGGAGGTACTAGCTCCAACTCGCTTTTGCAGTGAAAACTGCAGGAACTTCAAACCGGCACTAGGAAACAGACTGAGAAACCAGGGAAAAAGTTTCTCCTGCAACCCGTTCCCTTTGTGCTAGATGAACGAACGTCTCTCCACATGCTCAGTTCTGAGAGATAAGTGTGTGTGAAAGCCGTACTTCACCTAGCTTGTTGGGAACACAAAGTTTCTTTTCAGTTGCAAACTCCACTCCATACATATATATGGGGAGGTACTAGCTCCAACTCGGTTTTACGGTGAAAACTGCAGGAACGTCAAACCGGCACTTGGAAACAGACTGAGAATCCAGAGTAAAAGTTTCTCCTGCAACCCGTTCCCTTTTTGCTAGATGAACGAACGTCTCTCCACATGCTCAGTTCTGAGGGGTAAGTGTGTGTGAAGGCCGTCCTTCACCTAGCTTGTTGGGAACACAAAGTTTCTTTTCAGTTGCAAACTCCACTCCATACATATATATGGGGAGGTACTAGCTCCAACTCGTTTTTACTGTGAAAACTGCAGGAACTTCAAACCGGCACTAGGAAACAGACTGAGAATCCAGAGTAAAAGTTCCTCCTGCAACCCGTTCCCTTTGTGCTAGATGAACGAACGTCTCTCCACATGCTCAGTTCTGAGAGGTAAGTGTGTGTGAAAGCCGTCCTTCACCTAGCTTGTTGGGAACACAAAGATTCTTTTCAGTTGCAAACTCCACTCCATACATATATATGGGGAGGTACTAGCTCCAACTCGGTTTTACAGTGAAAACTGGAGGAACTTCACCCCGGCACTAGGAAACAGACTGAGAAACCAGAGTAAAAGTTTCTCCTGCAACCCGTTCCCTTTGTGCTAGATGAACGAACGTCTCTCCACATGCTAAGTTCTGAGAGATAAGTGTGTGTGAAAGCCGTCCTTCACCCAGCTTGTTGGGAACACAAAGTTTCTTTTCAGTTGCAAACTCCAATCCATACATATATATGGTGTGGTACTAGCTCCAACTCGGTTTTATGGTGAAAACTGCAGGAACTTCAAACCGGCACTTGGAAACAGACTGAGAAACCAGAGTAAAAGTTTCCCCTGCAACCCGTTCCTTTTGTGCTAGATGAACAAACGTCTCTCCACATGCTCAGTTCTGAGAAATAATTGTGTGTGAAAGCCGTCCTTCATCTAGCTTGTTGGGAACACAAAGTTTCTTTTCAGTTGCATACTACTGTCGATACATATATATGGGGAGGTACTAGCTCCAACTCGGTTTTACATTGAAAACTGCAGGAACTTCACCCCGGCACTAGGAAACAGACTGAGAAACCAGAGTAAAAGTTTCTCCTGCAACCCGTTCCCTTTGTGCTAGATGAACGAACGTCTCTCCACATGCTCAGTTCTGAGAGATAAGTGTGTGTGAAAGCCGTCCTTCACCTAGCTTGTTGGGAACACAAAGTTTCTTTTCAGTTGCAAACTCCACTCCATACATATATATGGGGTGGTACTAGCTCCAACTCGGTTTTACAGTGAACACTGCAGGAACTTCCAACCGGCACTAGGAAACAGACTGAGAAACCAGAGTAAAAGTTTATCCTGCAACCTGTTCCCTTTGTGCTAGATGAACGAACGTCTCTCCACATGCTCAGTTCTGAGAGATAAGTGTGTGTGAAAGCCGTCCTTCACATAGATTGTTGGGAACACTAAGATTCTTTTCAGTTGCAAACTCCAATCCATACATATATATGCGGAGATCCAAGCTCCAACTCGGTTTTACAGTAAAAACTGCAGGAACTTCACCCCGGCACTAGGAAACAGACTGAGAAACCAGAGTAAAAGTTTCTCCTGCAACCCGTTCCCTTTGTGCTAGATGAACAAACGTCTATCCACATGCTCAGTTCTGAGAAATAATTGTGTGTGAAAGCCGTCATTCATCTAGCTTGTTGGGAACACAAAGTTTCTTTTCAGTTGCATACTAGAGTCGATACATATATATGGGGAGGTACAAGCTCCAACTTGGTTTTACAGTAAAAACTGCAGGAACTTCAAACCGGCACTAGGAAACAGACTGAGAAACCAGAGTAAAAGTTTCTCCTGCAACCTGTTCCCTTTGTGCTAGATGAACGAACGTCTCTCCACATGCTCAGTTCTGAGAGATAAGTGTGTGTGAAAGCCGTCCTTCACTTAGCTTGTTGGGAACACAAAGTTTCTTTTCAGTTGCAAACTCCACTTGATACATATATATGGGGAGATACAAGCTCCAACTCGGTTTTACAGTGAAAACTGCAGGAACTTCAAACCGGCACTAGGAAACAGAGTGAGAAACCAGAGAAAAAGTTTCTCCTGCCTCCCGTTCCCTTTGTGCTAGATGAACGAACGTCTCTCCACATGCTCAGTTCTGAAAGATATGTGTGTGTGAAAGCCGTCCTTCACCTAGCTTGTTGGGAACACAAAGATTCTTTTCAGTTGCAAACTCCACTCCATACATATATATGGGGAGGTACTAGCTCCAACTCGGTTTTACAGTGAAAACTGCAGGAACTTCAAACCGGCACTAAGA
Organism: Camelus bactrianus; assembly: GCF_048773025.1. NCBI lineage: Eukaryota > Metazoa > Chordata > Mammalia > Artiodactyla > Camelidae > Camelus > Camelus bactrianus. Next base: position 6,468,514 of record NC_133566.1, read on the forward strand.
AACAGACTGAGAAACCAGAGTAAAAGTTTCTCCTGCAACCCGTTCCCTTTTTGCTAGATGAACGAACGTCTCTCCACATGCTCAGTTCTGAGGGGTAAGTGTGTGTGAAAGCCGTCCTTCACCTAGCTTGTTGGGAACACAAAGTTTCTTTTCAGTTGCAAACTCCACTCCATACATATATATGGGGAGGTACAAGCTCCAACTCGTTTTTACTGTGAAAACAGCAGGAACTTCAAACCGGCACTAGGAAACAGACTGAGAATCCAGAGTAAAAGTTCCTCCTGCAACCCGTTCCCTTTGTGCTAGATGAACGAACGTCTCTCCACATGCTCAATTCTGAGAGATAAGTGTGTGTGAAAGCCGTCCTTCACCAAGCTTGTTGGGAAAAAAAAGTTTCTTTTCAGTTGCAAACTTCACACCATACATATATATTGGGAGGTACTAGCTCCAACTCGGTTTTACAGTGAAAACTGCAGGAACTTCAAACCAGCACTAGGAAACAGACTGAGAAACCAGAGTAAAAGTTTCTCCTTCAACCCGTTCCCTTTGTGCTAGATGAATGAACGTCTCTCCACATGCTCAGTTCTGAGAGATAAGTGTGTGTGAAAGCCGTCCTTCACCTAGCTTGTTGGGAACACAAAGATTCTTTTTAGTTGCAAACTCCACTCCATACATATATATGGGGAGGTACTAGCTCCAACTCGGTTTTATAGTGAAAACTGCAGGAACTTCAAACCGGCACTCAGAAACAGACTGAGAAACCAGAGTATAATTTTCTCCTGCAACCCGTTCCCTTTTTGCTAGATGAACGAACGTCTCTCCACATGCTCAGTACTGAGGGGTAAGTGTGTGTGAAAGCCGTCCTTCACCTAGCTTGTTGGGAACACAAAGTATCTTTTCAGTTGCAAACTCCACTCCATTCATATATATGGGTAGGTACTAGCTCCAACTCGGTTTTACAGTGAAAACTGCAGGAACTTCAAACCGGCACTAGGAAACAGACTGAGAATCCAGAGTAAAAGTTCCTCCTGCAACCCGTTCCCTTTGTGCTAGATGAACGAACGTCTCTCCACATGCTCAGTTCTGAGAGATAAGTGTGTGTGAAAGCCGTCCTTCACCTAGCTTGTTGGGAACACAAAGTTTCTTTTCAGTTGCAAACTCCACTCCATACATATATATGGGGAGGTACTAGCTCCAACTCGGTTTTACAGTGAAAACTGCAGGAACTTCAAACCGGCACTAGGAAACAGACTGAGAAACCAGAGTAATAGTTTCTCCAGCAACCCGTTCCCTTTTTGCTAGATGAACGAACGTCTCTCCACATGCTCAGTTCTGAGAGGTAAGTTTGTGTGAAAGCCGTCCTTCACCTAGCTTGTTGGGAACACAAAGATTCTTTTCAGTTGCAAACTCCACTCCATACATATATATGGGAAGGTACTAGCCCCAATTCGGTTTTACAGTGAAAACTGCAGGAACTTCAAACCGACACTAGGAAACAGACTGAGAAACCAGAAAAAAAGTTTCTCCAGCAACCCGTTCCCTTTGTGCTAGATGAACGAACGTCTCTCCACATGCTCAGTTCTGAAAGATGTGTGTGTGTGAAAGCCGTCCTTCACCTAGCTTGTTGGGAACACAAAGTTTCTTTTCAGTTGCAAACTCCACTCCATACATATATATGGGGAGGTACTAGCTCCAACTCGGTTTTACAGTGAAAACTGCAGGAACTTCAAACCGGCACTAGGAAACAGACTGAGAGACCAGAGTATAATTTTCTCCTGCAACCCGTTCCCTTTTTGCTAGATGAACGAACGTCTCTCCACATGCTCAGTACTGAGGGGTAAGTGTGTGTGAAAGCCGTCCTTCACCTAGCTTGTTGGGAACACAAAGTATCTTTTCAGTTGCAAACTCCACTCCATTCATATATATGGGTAGGTACTAGCTCCAACTCGGTTTTACAGTGAAAACTGCAGGAACTTCAAACCGGCACTAGGAAACAGACTGAGAATCCAGAGTAAAAGTTCCTCCTGCAACCCGTTCCCTTTGTGCTAGATGAACGAACGTCTCTCCACATGCTCAGTTCTGAGAGATAAGTGTGTGTGAAAGCCGTCCTTCACCTAGCTTGTTGGGAACACAAAGTTTCTTTTCAGTTGCTAACTCCACTCCATACATATATATGGGGAGGTACTAGCTCCAACTCGGTTTTACAGTGAAAACTGCAGGAACTTCAAACCGGCACTAGGAAACAGACTGAGAAAGCAGAGTAATAGTTTCTCCAGCAACCCGTTCCCTTTTTGCTAGATGAACGAACGTCTCTCCACATGCTCAGTTCTGAGAGTTAAGTTTGTGTGAAAGCCGTCCTTCACCTAGCTTGTTGGGAACACAAAGATTCTTTTCAGTTGCAAACTCCACTCCATACATATATATGGGGAGGTACTAGCCCCAATTCGGTTTTACAGTGAAAACTGCAGGAACTTCAAACCGACACTAGGAAACAGACTGAGAAACCAGAAAAATAGTTTCTCCAGCAACACGTTCCCTTTGTGCTAGATGAACGAACGTCTCTCCACATGCTCAGTTCTGAAAGATGTGTGTGTGTGAAAGCCGTCCTTCACCTAGCTTGTTGGGAACACAAAGTTTCTTTTCAGTTGCAAACTCCACTCCATACATATATATGGGGAGGTACTAGCTCCAACTCGGTTTTACAGTGAAAACTGCAGGAACTTCAAACCGGCACTAGGAAACAGACTGAGAAACCAGAGTAATAGTTTCTCCTGCAACCTGTTCCCTTTTTGCTAGATGAACGAACGTCTCTCCACATGCTCAGTTCTGAGAGGTAAGTGTGTGTGAAAGCCGTCCTTCACCTAGCTTGTTGGGAACACAAAGTTTCTTTTCAGTTGCAAACTCCACTCCATACATATATATGGGGAGGTACTAGCCCCAACTCGGTTTTACAGTGAAAACTGCAGGAACTTCAAACCGACACTAGGAAACAGACTGAGAAACCAGAAAAAAAGTTTCTCCAGCAACACGTTCCCTTTGTGCTAGATGAACGAACGTCTCTCCACATGCTCAGTTCTGAAAGATATGTGTGTGTGAAAGCCGTCCTTCACCTAGCTTGTTGGGAACACAAAGTTTCTTTTCAGTTGCAAACTCCACTCCATACATATATATGGGGAGGTTTTAGCTCCAACTCGGTTTTACAGTGAAAACTGCAGGAACTTCAAACCAGCACTAGGAAACAGACTGAGATTCCAGAATAAAAGTTTCTCCTGCAACCAGTTCCCTTTGTGCTAGATGAACGAACGTCTCTCCACATGCTCAGTTCTGAAAGATATGTGTGTGTGAAAGCCGTCCTTCACCTAGCTTGTTGGGAACACAAAGTTTCTCTTCAGTTGCAAACTCCACTCCATACATATATATGGGGAGGTACTAGCTCCAACTCGGTTTTACAGTGAAAACTGCAGGAACTTCAAACCGGCACTAGGAAACAGAGTGAGAAACCAGAGAAAAATTTCTCCTGCCTCCCGTTCCCTTTGTGCTAGATGAACGAACGTCTCTCCACATGCTCAGTTCTGAGAGATAAGTGTGTGTGAAAGCCGTCCTTCACCTAGCTTGTTGGGAACACAAAGTTTCTTTTCAGTTGCAAACTCCACTTCATACATATATATGGGGAGGTACTAGTTCCAACTCGGTTTTACAGTGATAACTGCAGGAACTTCACCCCCGCACTAGGAAACAGACTGAGAAACCAGAGTAAAAGTTTCTCCTGCAACCCGTTCCCTTTGTGCTAGATGAACGAACGTCTCTCCACATGCTCAGTTCTGAGAGATAAGTGTGTGTGAAAGCCGTCCTTCACCTAGCTTGTTGGGAACACAAAGTTTCTTTTCAGTTGCAAACTCCACTCCATACATATATATGGGGAGGTACAAGCTCCAACTTGATTTTACAGTAAAAACTGCAGGAACTTCAAACCGGCACTAGGAAACAGACTGAGAAACCAGAGTAAAAGTTTCTCCTGCAACCTGTTCCCTTTGTGCTAGATGAACGAACGTCTCTCCACATGCTCAGTTCTGAGAGATAAGTGTGTGTGAAAGCCGTCCTTCACTTAGCTTGTTGGGAACACAAAGTTTCTTTTCAGTTGCAAACTCCACTTGATACATATATATGGGGAGATACAAGCTCCAACTCGGTTTTACAGTGAAAACTGCAGGAACTTCAAACCGGCACTAGGAAACAGAGTGAGAAACCAGAGAAAAAGTTTCTCCTGCCTCCCGTTCCCTTTGTGCTAGATGAACGAACGTCTCTCCACATGCTCAGTTCTGAAAGATATGTGTGTGTGAAAGCCGTCCTTCACCTAGCTTGTTGGGAACACAAAGATTCTTTTCAGTTGCAAACTCCACTCCATACATATATATGGGGAGGTACTAGCTCCAACTCGGTTTTACAGTGAAAACTGCAGGAACTTCAAACCGGCACTAAGAAACAGACTGAGAAACCAGAGTAAAAGTTTCTCCTGCAACCCGTTCCCTTTTTGCTAGATGAACGAACGTCTCTCCACATGCTCAGTTCTGAGGGGTAAGTGTGTGTGAAAGCCGTCCTTCACCTAGCTTGTTGGGAACACAAAGTTTCTTTTCAGTTGCAAACTCCACTCCATACATATATATGGGGAGGTACTAGCTCCAACTCGTTTTTACTGTGAAAACAGCAGGAACTTCAAACCGGCACTAGGAAACAGACTGAGAATCCAGAGTAAAAGTTCCTCCTGCAACCCGTTCCCTTTGTGCAAGATGAACGAACGTCTCTCCACATGCTCAGTTCTGAGAGATAAGTGTGTGTGAAAGCCGTCCTTCACCAAGCTTGTTGGGAAAAAAAAGTTTCTTTTCAGTTGCAAACTTCACACCATACATATATATTGGGAGGTACTAGCTCCAACTCGGTTTTACAGTGAAAACTGCAGGAACTTCAAACCAGCACTAGGAAACAGACTGAGAAAACAGAGTAAAAGTTTCTCCTTCAACCCGTTCCCTTTGTGCTAGATGAATGAACGTCTCTCCACATGCTCAGTTCTGAGAGATAAGTGTGTGTGAAAGCCGTCCTTCACCTAGCTTGTTGGGAACACAAAGTTCCTTTTTAGTTGCAAACTCCACTCCATACATATATATGGGGAGGTACTAGCTCCAACTCGGTTTTATAGTGAAAACTGCAGGAACATCAAACCGGCACTCAGAAACAGACTGAGAAACCAGAGTATAATTTTCTCCTGCAACCCGTTCCCTTTTTGCTAGATGAACGAACGTCTCTCCACATGCTCAGTACTGAGGGGTAAGTGTGTGTGAAAGCCGTCCTTCACCTAGCTTGTTGGGAACACAAAGTATCTTTTCAGTTGCAAACTCCACTCCATACATATATATGGGGAGGTACTAGCCCCAATTCGGTTTTACAGTGAAAACTGCAGGAACTTCAAACCGACACTAGGAAACAGACTGAGAAACCAGAAAAAAAGTTTCTCCAGCAACACGTTCCCTTTTTGCTAGATGAACGAACGTCTCTCCACATGCTCAGTTCTGAAAGATGTGTGTGTGTGAAAGCCGTCCTTCACCTAGCTTGTTGGGAACACAAAGTTTCTTTTCAGTTGCAAACTCCACTCCATACATATATATGGGGAGGTACTAGCTCCAACTCGGTTTTACAGTGAAAACTGCAGGAACTTCAAACCGGCACTAGGAAGCAGACTGAGAAACCAGAGTATAATTTTCTCCTGCAACCCGTTCCCTTTTTGCTAGATGAACGAACGTCTCTCCACATGCTCAGTACTGAGGGGTAATTGTGTGTGAAAGCCGTCCTTCACCTAGCTTGTTGGGAACACAAAGTATCTTTTCAGTTGCAAACTCCACTCCATTCATATATATGGGTAGGTACTAGCTCCAACTCGGTTTTACAGTGAAAACTGCAGGAACTTCAAACCGGCACTAGGAAACAGACTGAGAATCCAGAGTAAAAGTTCCTCCTGCAACCCGTTCCCTTTGTGCTAGATGAACGAACGTCTCTCCACATGCTCAGTTCTGAGAGATAAGTGTGTGTGAAAGCCGTCCTTCACCTAGCTTGTTGGGAACACAAAGTTTCTTTTCAGTTGCAAACTCCACTCCATACATATATATGGGGAGGTACTAGCTCCAACTCGGTTTTACAGTGAAAACTGCAGGAACTTCAAACCGGCACTAGGAAACAGACTGAGAAACCAGAGTAATAGTTTCTCCAGCAACCCGTTCCCTTTTTGCTAGATGAACGAACGTCTCTCCACATGTTCAGTTCTGAGAGGTAAGTTTGTGTGAAAGCCGTCCTTCACCTAGCTTGTTGGGAACACAAAGATTCTTTTCAGTTGCAAACTCCACTCCATACATATATATGGGGAGGTACTAGCCCCAATTCGGTTTTACAGTGAAAACTGCAGGAACTTCAAACCGACACTAGGAAACAGACTGAGAAACCAGAAAAAAAGTTTCTCCAGCAACACGTTCCCTTTGTGCTAGATGAACGAACGTCTCTCCACATGCTCAGTTCTGAAAGATATGTGTGTGTGAAAGCCGTCCTTCACCTAGCTTGTTGGGAACACAAAGTTTCTTTTCAGTTGCAAACTCCACTCCATACATATATATGGGGAGGTTTTAGCTCCAACTCGGTTTTACAGTGAAAACTGCAGGAACTTCAAACCAGCACTAGGAAACAGAGTGAGAAACCAGAGAAAAAGTTCCTCCTGCAACCCGTTCCCTTTGTGCTAGATGAACGAACGTCTCTCCACATGCTCAGTTCTGAGAGATAAGTGTGTGTGAAAGCCGTCCTTCACCTAGCTTGTTGGGAACACAAAGATTCTTTTCAGTTGCAAACTCCACTCCATACATATATATGGGGAGGTACTAGCTCCAACTCGTTTTTACTGTGAAAACTGCAGGAACTTCAAACCGGCACTAGGAAACAGACTGAGAATCCAGAGTAAAAGATCCTCCTGCAACCCGTTCCCTTTGTGCTAGATGAACGAACGTCTCTCCACATGCTCAGTTCTGAGAGATAAGTGTGTGTGAAAGCCGTCCTTCACCTAGCTTGTTGGGAACACAAAGTTTCTTTTCAGTTGCAAACTCCACTCCATACATATATATGGGGAGGTACTAGCTCCAACTCGGTTTTACAGTGATAACTGCAGGAACTTCACCCCCGCACTAGGAAACAGCCTGAGAAACCAGAGTAAAAGTTTCTCCTGCAACCCGTTCCCTTTGTGCTAGATGAACGAACGTCTCTCCACATGCTCAGTTCTGAGAGATAAGTGTGTGTGAAAGCCGTCCTTCACCTAGCTTGTTGGGAACACAGTTTCTTTTCAGTTGCAAACTCCACTCCATACATATATATGGGGTGGTACTAGCTCCAACTCGGTTTTACAGTGAACACTGCAGGAACTTCAAACCGGCACTAGGAAACAGACTGAGAAACCAGAGTAAAAGTTTCTCCTGCAACCTGTTCCCTTTGTGCTAGATGAACGAACGTCTCTCCACATGCTCAGTTCTGAGAGATAAGTGTGTGTGAAAGCCGTCCTTCACATAGATTGTTGGGAACACAAAGATTCTTTTCAGTTGCAAACTCCACTCCATACATATATATGCGGAGATCCAAGCTCCAACACGGTTTTACTGTGAAAACTGCAGGAACTTCAAACCGGCACTAGGAAACAGACTGAGAAACCAGAGAAAAAGTTTCTCGTGCCTCCCGTTCCCTTTGTGCTAGATGAACGAACGTCTCTCCACATGCTCAGTTCTGAGAGATAAGTGTGTGTGAAAGCCGTCCTTCACCTAGCTTGTTGGGAACACAAAGTTTGTTTTCAGTTGCAAACTCCACTCCATACATATATATGGGGTGGTACTAGCTCCAACTCGGTTTTACAGTGAACACTGCAGGAACTTCAAACCGGCACTAGGAAACAGACTGAGAAACCAGAGTAAAAGTTTCTCCTGCAACCTGTTGCCTTTGTGCTAGATGAACGAACGTCTCTCCACATGCTCAGTTCTGAGAGATAAGTGTGTGTGAAAGCCGTCCTTCACATAGATTGTTGGGAACACAAAGATTCTTTTCAGTTGCAAACTCCACTCCATACATATATATGCGGAGATCCAAGCTCCAACTCGGTTTTACAGTGAAAACTGCAGGAACTTCAAACCGGCACTAGGAAACAGACTGAGAAACCAGAGAAAAAGTTTCTCGTGCCTCCCGTTCCCTTTGTGCTAGATGAACGAATGTCTCTCCACATGCTCAGTTCTGAGAGATAAGTGTGTGTGAAAGCCGTCCTTCACCTAGCTTGTTGGGAACACAAAGTTTCTTTTCAGTTGCAAACTCCACTCCATACATATATATGGGGAGGTACTAGCTCCAACTCGGTTTTACAGTGATAACTGCAGGAACTTCACCCCCGCACTAGGAAACAGACTGAGAAACCAGAGTAAAAGTTTCTCCTGCAACCCGTTCCCTTTGTGCTAGATGAACGAACGTCTCTCCACATGCTCAGTTCTGAGAGATAAGTGTGTGTGAAAGCCGTCCTTCACCTAGCTTGTTGGGAACACAAAGTTTCTTTTCAGTTGCAAACTCCACTCCATACATATATATGGGGTGGTACTAGCTCCAACTCGGTTTTACAGTGAACACTGCAGGAACTTCAAACCGGCACTAGGAAACAGACTGAGAAACCAGAGTAAAAGTTTCTCCTGCAACCTGTTCCCTTTGTGCTAGATGAACGAACGTCTCTCCACATGCTCAGTTCTGAGAGATAAGTGTGTGTGAAAGCCGTCCTTCACATAGATTGTTGGGAACACAAAGATTCTTTTCAGTTGCAAACTCCACTCCATACATATATATGCGGAGATCCAAGCTCCAACTCGGTTTTACAGTGAAAACTACAGGAACTTCAAACCGGCACTAGGAAACAGACTGAGAAACCAGAGAAAAAGTTTCTCGTGCCTCCCGTTCCCTTTGTGCTAGATGAACGAACGTCTCTCCACATGCTCAGTTCTGAGAGAAAAGTGTGTGTGAAAGCCGTCCTTCACCTAGCTTGTTGGGAACACAAAGTTTGTTTTCAGTTGCAAACTCCACTCCATACATATATATGGGGTGGTACTAGCTCCAACTCGGTTTCACAGTGAACACTGCAGGAACTTCAAACCGGCACTAGGAAACAGACTGAGAAACCAGAGTAAAAGTTTCTCCTGCAACCTGTTCCCTTTGTGCTAGATGAACGAACGTCTCTCCACATGCTCAGTTCTGAGAGATAAGTGTGTGTGAAAGCCGTCCTTCACCTAGCTTGTTGGGAACACAAAGTTTCTTTTCAGTTGCAAACTCCACTCCATACATATATATGGGGAGGTACTAGCTCCAACTCGGTTTTACGGTGAAAACTGCAGGAACTTCAAACCGGCACTTGGAAACAGAGTGAGAAACCAGAGAAAAAGTTTCTCCTGCCTCCCGTTCCCTTTGTGCTAGATGAACGAACGTCTCTCCACATGCTCAGTTCTGAGAGATAAGTGTGTGTGAAAGCCGTCCTTCACCTAGCTTGTTGGGAACACAAAGTTTCTTTTCAGTTCCAAACTCCACTCCATACATATATATGGGGAGGTACTAGCTCCAACTCGTTTTTACTGTGAAAACTGCAGGAACTTCAAACCGGCACTAGGAAACAGACTGAGAATCCAGAGTAAAAGTTCCTCCTGCAACCCGTTCCCTTTGTGCTAGATGAACGAACGTCTCTCCACATGCTAAGTTCTGAGAGATAAGTGTGTGTGAAAGCCGTCCTTCACCAAGCTTGTTGGGAAAAAAAAGTTTCTTTTCAGTTGCAAACTTCACACCATACATATATATGGGGAGGTACCAGCTCCAACACGGTTTTACAGTGAAAACTGCAGGAACTTCAAACCGGCACTAGGAAACAGACTGAGAAACCAGAGTAAAAGTTTCTCCTGCAACCCGTTCCCTTTGTGCTAGATGAACGAACGTCTCTCCACATGCTCAGTTCTGAAAGATATGTGTGTGTGAAAGCCGTCCTTCACCTAGCATGTTGGGAACACAAAGTTTCTTTTCAGTTCCAAACTCCACTCCATACATATATATGGGTAGGTGCTAGCTCCAACTCGATTTTACAGTGAAAACTGCAGGAACTTCAAACCGGAACTAGGGAACAGACTGAGAAACCAGAGTAAAAGTTTCTCCTGCAAACCGTTCCATTTGTGCTAGATGAACGAACGTCTCTCCACATGCTCGGTTCTGAGAGATAAGTGTGTGTGAAAGCCGTCCTTCACCTAGCTTGTTGGGAACACAAAGTTTCTCTTCAGCTGCAAACTCCACTCCATACATATATATGGGGAGATACAAGCTCCAACTCGGTTTTAAAGTGAAAACTGCAGGAACTTCAAACCGGCACAAGGAAACAGAGTGAGAAACCAGAGAAAAAGTTTCTCCTGCTTCCCGTTCCCTTTGTGCTAGATGAACGAACGTCTCTCCACATGCTCAGTTCTGAGAGATAAGTGTGTGTGAAAGCCGTACTTCACCTAGCTTGTTGGGAACACAAAGATTCTTTTCAGTTGCAAACTCCACTCCATACATATATATGGGGAGGTATTAGCTCCAACTCGGTTTTACAGTGAAAACTGCAGGAACTTCAAACCGGCACTAAGAAACAGACTGAGAAACAAGAGTAAAAGTTTCTCCTGCAACCCGTTCCCTTTTTGCTAGATGAACGAACGTCTCTCCACATGCTCAATTCTGAGGGGTAAGTGTGTGTGAAAGCCGTCCTTCACCTAGATTGTTGGGAACACAAAGTTTCTTTTCAGTTGCAAACTCCACTCCATACATATATATGGGGAGGTACTAGCTCCAACTCGTTTTTACTGTGAAAACTGCAGGAAATTCAAACCGGCACTAGGAAACAGACTGAGAATCCAGAGTAAAAGTTCCTCCTGCCTCCCGTTCCCTTTGTGCTAGATGAACGAACGTCTCTCCACATGCTCAGTTCTGAGGGATAAGTGTGTGTGAAAGCCGTACTTCACCAAGCTTGTTGGGAAAAAAAAGTTTCTTTTCAGTTGCAAACTCCACTCCATACATATATATGGGGAGGTACTAGCTCCAACTCGGTTTTACAGTGAAAACTGCAGGAACTTCAAACCGGCACTTGGAAACAGACTGAGAAACCAGAGTAATAGTTTCTCCTGCCTCCCGTTCCCTTTGTGCTAGATGAACGAACGTCTCTCCACATTCTCAGTTCAGACCAGATATGTGTGTGTGAAAGCCGTCCGTCACCTAGCTTGTTGGGAACACAAAGTTTCTTTTCAGTTGCAAACTCCACTCCAAACATATATATGGGGAGGTACTAGCTCCAACTCGCTTTTGCAGTGAAAACTGCAGGAACTTCAAACCGGCACTAGGAAACAGACTGAGAGACCAGGGAAAAAGTTTCTCCTGCAACCCGTTCCCTTTGTGCTAGATGAACGAACGTCTCTCCACATGCTCGGTTCTGAGAGATAAGTGTGTGTGAAAGCCGTCCTTCACCTAGCTTGTTGGGAACACAAAGTTTCTCTTCAGCTGCAAACTCCACTCCATACATATATATGGGGAGATACAAGCTCCAACTCGGTTTTACAGTGAAAACTGCAGGAACTTCAAACCGGCACTAGGAAACAGAGTGAGAAACCAGAGAAAAAGTTTCTCCTGCCTCCCGTTCCCTTTGTGCTAGATGAACGAACGTCTCTCCACATGCTCAGTTCTGAGGGATAAGTGTGTGTGAAAGCCGTACTTCACCTAGCTTGTTGGGAACACAAAGTTTCTTATCAGTTGCAAACTCCACTCCATACATATATATGGGGAGGTACTAGCTCCAACTCGGTTTTACAGTGAAAACTGCAGGAACTTCAAACCGGCACTTGGAAACAGACTGAGAAACCAGAGTAAAAGTTTCTCCTGCAACCCGTTCCCTTTGTGCTAGATGAACGAACGTCTCTCCACATTCTCAGTTCAGACCAGATATGTGTGTGTGAAAGCCGTCCGTCACCTAGCTTGTTGGGAACACAAAGTTTCTTTTCAGTTGCAAACTCCACTCCATACATATATATGGGGAGGTAATAGCTCCAAGTCGCTTTTGCAGTGAAAACTGCAGGAACTTCAAAACGGCACTAGGAAACAGACTGAGAGACCAGGGAAAAAGTTTCTCCTGCAAACCGTTCCCTTTGTGCTAGATGAACGAACGTCTCTCCACATGCTCGGTTCTGAGAGATAAGTGTGTGTGAAAGCCGTCCTTCACCTAGCTTGTTGGGAACACAAAGTTTCTCTTCAGCTGCAAACTCCACTCCATACATATATATGGGGAGATACAAGCTCCAACTCGGTTTTACAGTGAAAACTGCAGGAACTTCAAACCGGCACTAGGAAACAGAGTGAGAAACCAGAGAAAAAGTTTCTCCTGCCTCCCGTTCCCTTTGTGCTAGATGAACGAACGTCTCTCCACATGCTCATTTCTGAGAGATAAGTGTGTCTGAAAGCCGTCCTTCACCTAGCTTGTTGGGAACACAAAGATTCTTTTCAGTTGCAAACTCCACTCCATACATATATATGGGGAGGTACTAGCTCCAACTCGGTTTTACAGTGAAAACTGGAGGAACTTCAAACAGGCACTAAGAAACAGACTGAGAAACCAGAGTAAAATTTCTCCTGCAACCCGTTCCCTTTTTGCTAGATGAACGAACGTCTCTCCACATGCTCAGTTCTGAGGGGTAAGTGTGTGTGAAAGCCGTCCTTCACCTAGCTTGTTGGGAACACAAAGTTTCTTATCAGTTGCAAACTCCACTCCATACATATATATGGGGAGGTACTAGCTCCAACTCGGTTTTACAGTGAAAACTGCAGGAACTTCAAACCGGCACTAGGAAACAGACTGAGAAACCAGAGTAAAAGTTTCTCCTGCAAACCGTTCCCTTTGTGCTAGATGAACGAACGACTCTCCACATTCTCAGTTCAGACCAGATATGTGTGTGTGAAAGCCGTCCGTCACCTAGCTTGTAGGGAACACAAAGTTTCTTTTCAGTTGCAAACTCCACTCCAAACATATATATGGGGAGGTACTAGCTCCAACTCGCTTTTGCAGTGAAAACTGCAGGAACTTCAAACCGGCACTAGGAAACAGACTGAGAGACCAGGGAAAAAGTTTCTCCTGCAACCCATTCCCTTTGTGCTAGATGAACGAACGTCTCTCCACATGCTCGGTTCTGAGAGATAAGTGTGTGTGAAAGCCGTCCTTCACCTAGCTTGTTGGGAACACAAAGTTTCTCTTCAGCTGCAAATTCCACTCCATACATATATATGGGGAGATACAAGCTCCAACTCGGTTTTACAGTGAAAACTGCAGGAACTTCAAACCGGCACTAGGAAACAGAGTGAGAAACCAGAGAAAAAGTTTCTCCTGCCTCCCGTTCCCTTTGTGCTAGATGAACGAACGTCTCTCCACATGCTCAGTTCTGAGAGATAAGTGTGTGTGAAAGCCGTCCTTCACATAGCTTGTTTGGAACACAAAGGTTCTTTTCAGTTGCAAACTCCACTCCATACATATATATGGGGAGGTACTACCTCCAACTCGGTTTTACAGTGAAAACTGCAGGAACTTCAAACCGGCACTAAGAAAAAGACTGAGAAACCAGAGTACAAGTTTCTCCTGCAACCCGTTCCCTTTTTGCTAGATGAACGAACGTCTCTCCACATGCTCAGTTCTGAGGGGTAAGTGTGTGTGAAAGCCATCCTTCACCTAGCTTGTTGGGAACACAAAGTTTCTTTTCAGTTGCAAACTCCACTCCATACATATATATGGGGAAGTACTAGCTCCAACTCGTTTTTACTGTGAAAACTGCAGGAACTTCAAACCGGCACTAGGAAACAGACTGAGAATCCAGAGTAAAAGTTCCTCCTGCCTCCCGTTCCCTTTGTGCTAGATGAACGAACGTCTCTCCACATGCTCAGTTCTGAGGGATAAGTGTGTGTGAAAGCCGTCCTTCACCTAGCTTGTTGGGAACACAAAGTTTCTTTTCAGTTGCAAACTCCACTCCATACATATATATGGGGAGGTACTAGCTCCAACTCGGTTTTACAGTGAAAACTGCAGGAACTTAAAACCGGCACTTGGAAACAGACTGAGAAACCAGAGTAAAAGTTTCTCCTGCAACCCGTTCCCTTTGTGCTAGATGAACGAACGTCTCTCCACATTCTCAGTTCAGACCAGATATGTGTGTGTGAAAGCCGTCCTTCACCTAGCTTGTTGGGAACACAAATTTTCTCTTCAGCTGCAAACTCCACTCCATACATATATATTTGGAGATACAAGGTCCAACTCGGTTTTACAGTGAAAACTGCAGGAACTTCAAACCGGCACTAGGAAACAGAGTGAGAAACCAGAGAAAAAGTTTCTCCTGCCTCCCGTTCCCTTTGTGCTAGATGAACGAACGTCTCTCCACATGCTCAGTTCTGAGAGATAAGTGTGTGTGAAAGCCGTCCTTCACCTAGCTTGTTGGGAACACAAAGATTCTTTTCAGTTGCAAACTCCACTCCATACATATATATGGGGAGGTACTAGCTCCAACTCGGTTTTACAGTGAAAACTGCAGGAACATCAAACCGGCACTAAGAAACAGACTGAGAAACCAGAGTAAAAGTTTCTCCTGCAACCCGTTCCCTTTTTGCTAGATGAACGAACGTCTCTCCACATGCTCAGTTCTGAGGGGTTAGTGTGTGTGAACGCCGTCCTTCACCTAGCTTGTTGGGAACACAAAGTTTCTTTTCAGTTGCAAACTCCACTCCATACATATATATGGGGAGGTACTAGCTCCAACTCGTTTTTACTGTGAAAACTGCAGGAACTTCAAACCGGCACTAGGAAACAGACTGAGAGACCAGGGAAAATGTTCCTCCTGCCTCCCGTTCCCTTTGTGCTAGATGAACGAACGTCTCTCCACATGCTCAGTTCTGAGGGATAAGTGTGTGTGAAAGCCGTACTTCACCTAGCTTGTTGGGAACACAAAGTTTCTTTTCAGTTGCAAACTCCACTCCATACATATATATGGGGAGGTACTAGCTCCAACTCGGTTTTACAGTGAAAACTGCAGGAACTTCAAACCGGCACTTGGAAACAGACTGAGAAACCAGAGTAAAAGTTTCTCCTGCAACCCGTTCCCTTTGTGCTAGATGAACGAACGTCTCTCCACATTCTCAGTTCAGACCAGATATGTGTGTGTGAAAGCCGTCCTTCACCTAGCTTGTTGGGAACACAAATTTTCTCTTCAGCTGCAAACTCCACTCCATACATATATATTTGGAGATACAAGCTCCAACTCGGTTTTACAGTGAAAACTGCAGGAACTTCAAACCGGCACTAGGAAACAGAGTGAGAAACCAGAGAAAAAGTTTCTCCTGCCTCCCGTTCCCTTTGTGCTAGATGAACGAACGTCTCTCCACATGCTCAGTTCTGAGAGATAAGTGTGTGTGAAAGCCGTCCTTCACCTAGCTTGTTGGGAACACAAAGATTCTTTTCAGTTGCAAACTCCACTCCATACATATATATGGGGAGGTACTAGCTCCAACTCGGTTTTACAGTGAAAACTGCAGGAACATCAAACCGGCACTAAGAAACAGACTGAGAAACCAGAGTAAAAGTTTCTCCTGCAACCCGTTCCCTTTTTGCTAGATGAAAGAACGTCTCTCCACATGCTCAGTTCTGAGGGGTAAGTGTGTGTGAACGCCGTCCTTCACCTAGCTTGTTGGGAACACAAAGTTTCTTTTCAGTTGCAAACTCCACTCCATACATATATATGGGGAGGTACTAGCTCCAACTCGTTTTTACTGTGAAAACTGCAGGAACTTCAAACCGGCACTAGGAAACAGACTGAGAATCCAGAGTAAATGTTCCTCCTGCCTCCCGTTCCCTTTGTGCTAGATGAACGAACGTCTCTCCACATGCTCAGTTCTGAGGGATAAGTGTGTGTGAAAGCCGTACTTCACCTAGCTTGTTGGGAACACAAAGTTTCTTTTCAGTTGCAAACTCCACTCCATACATATATATGGGGAGGTACTAGCTCCAACTCGGTTTTACAGTGAAAACTGCAGGAACTTCAAACCGGCACTTGGAAACAGACTGAGAAACCAGAGTAAAAGTTTCTCCTGCAACCCGTTCCCTTTGTGCTAGATGAACGAACGTCTCTCCACATGCTCAGTTCTGAGGGGTTAGTGTGTGTGAAAGCCGTCCTTCACCTAGCTTGTTGGGAACACAAAGTTTCTTTTCAGTTGCAAACTCCACTCCATACATATATATGGGGAAGTACTAGCTCCAACTCGTTTTTACTGTGAAAACTGCAGGAACTTCAAACCGGCACTAGGAAACAGACTGAGAATCCAGAGTAAAAGTTCCTCCTGCCTCCCTTTCCCTTTGTGCTAGATGAACGAACGTCTCTCCACATGCTCAGTTCTGAGGGATAAGTGTGTGTGAAAGCCGTCCTTCACCTAGCTTGTTGGGAACACAAAGTTTCTTTTCAGTTGCAAACTCCACTCCATACATATATATGGGGAGGTACTAGCTCCAACTCGGTTTTACAGTGAAAACTGCAGGAACTTAAAACCGGCACTTGGAAACAGACTGAGAAACCAGAGTAAAAGTTTCTCCTGCAACCCGTTCCCTTTGTGCTAGATGAACGAACGTCTCTCCACATTCTCATTTCAGACCAGATATGTGTGTGTGAAAGCCGTCCGTCACCTAGCTTGTTGGGAACACAAAGTTTCTTTTCAGTTGCAAACTCCACTCCATACATATATATGGGGAGGTACTAGCTCCAACTCGCTTTTGCAGTGAAAACTGCAGGAACTTCAAACCGGCACTAGGAAACAGACTGAGAGACCAGGGAAAAAGTTTCTCCTGCAACCCGTTCCCTTTGTGCTAGATGAACGAACGTCTCTCCACATGCTCGGTTCTGAGAGATAAGTGTGTGTGAAAGCCGTCCTTCACCTAGCTTGTTGGGAACACAAAGTTTCTCTTCAGCTGCAAACTCCACTGCATACATATATATTTGGAGATACAAGCTCCAACTCGGTTTTACAGTGAAAACTGCAGGAACTTCAAACCGGCACTTGGAAACAGACTGAGAAACCAGAGAAAAATTTTCTCCTGCCTCCCGTTCCCTTTGTGCTAGATGAACGAACGTCTCTCCACATGCTCAGTTCTGAGAGATAAGTGTGTGTGAAAGCCGTCCTTCACCTAGCTTGTTGGGAACACAAAGATTCTTTTCAGTTGCAAACTCCACTCCATACATATATATGGGGAGGTACTAGCTCCAACTCGGTTTTACAGTGAAAACTGCAGGAACATCAAACCGGCACTAAGAAACAGACTGAGAAACCAGAGTAAATTTTCTCCTGCAACCAGTTCCCTTTTTGCTAGATGAACAAACGTCTCTCCACATGCTCAGTTCTGAGGGGTAAGTGTGTGTGAACGCCGTCCTTCACCTAGCTTGTTGGGAACACAAAGTTTCTTTTCAGTTGCAAACTCCACTCCATACATATATATGGGGAGGTACTAGCTCCAACTCGTTTTTACTGTGAAAACTGCAGGAACTTCAAACCGGCACTAGGAAACAGACTGAGAATCCAGAGTAAAAGTTCCTCCTGCCTCCCGTTCCCTTTGTGCTAGATGAACGAACGTCTCTCCACATGCTCAGTTCTGAGGGATAAGTGTGTGTGAAAGCCGTACTTCACCTAGCTTGTTGGGAACACAAAATTTCTTTTCAGTTGCAAACTCCACTCCATACATATATATGGGGAGGTACTAGCTCCAACTCGGTTTTACAGTGAAAACTGCAGGAACTTCAAACCGGCACTTGGAAACAGACTGAGAAACCAGAGTAAAAGTTTCCCCTGCAACCCGTTCCCTTTGTGCTAGATGAACGAACGTCTCTCCACATGCTCAGTTCTGAGAGATAAGTGTGTGTGAAAGCCGTCCTTCTCCTAGCTTGTTGGGAACACAAAGTTTCTTTTCAGTTGCAAACTCCACTCCATACATATACATGGGGAGGTACTAGCTCCAACTCGGTTTTACAGTGAAAACTACAGGAACTTCAAACCGGCACTTGGAAACAGACTGAGAAACCAGAGTAAAAGTTTCTCCTGCAACCCGTTCCCTTTGTGCTAGATGAACGAACGTCTCTCCACATGCTCAGTTCTGAGAGATAAGTGTGTGTGAAAGCCGTCCTTCTCCTAGCTTGTTGGGAACACAAAGTTTCTTTTCAGGTGCAAACTCCACTCCATACATATATATGGGGAGGTACTAGCTCCAACTCGGTTTTACAGTGAACACTGCAGGAACTTCAAACCGGCACTAGGAAACAGACTGAGAAACCAGAGTAAAAGTTTCTCCTGCAACCCGTTCCCTTTGTGCTAGATGAACGAACGTCTCTCCACATGCTCAGTTCTCAGAAATAATTGTGTGTGAAAGCCGTCCTTCACATAAATTGTTCGGAACACAAAGATTCTTTTCAGTTGCAAACTCCACTCCATACATATATATGCGGAGATACAAGCTTCAACTCGGTTTTACAGTGAAAACTGCAGGAACTTCAAACCGGCACTAGCAAACAGACTGAGAAACCAGAGAAAAAGTTTCTCCTGCCACCCGTTCCCTTTGTGCTAGATGAACGAACGTCTCTCCACATGCTCAGTTCTCAGAAATAATTGTGTGTGAAAGCCGTCCTTCATCTAGCTTGTTGGGAACACAAAGTTTCTTTTCATTTGCAAACTACAGTCGATACATATATATGGGGAGGTACAAGCTCCAACTCGGTTTTACAGTGAAAACTGCAGGAACTTCAAACCGGCACTAGGAAACAGACTGAGAAACCAGAGTAAAAGTTTCTCCTGCAACACGTTCCCTTTGTGCTAGATGAACGAACGTCTCTCCACATGCTCAGTTCTGAGAGAAAAGTGTGTGTGAAAGCCGTCCTTCTCCTAGCTTGTTGGGAACACACAGTTTCTTTTCAGTTGCAAACTCCACTCCATAAATATATATGGGGAGGTACAAGCTCCAACTCGGTTTTACAGTGAAAACTGCAGGAACTTCAAACCGGCACTTGGAAAAAGACTGAGAAACCAGAGTAAAGTTTCTCCTGCAACCCGTTCCTTTTGTGCTAGATGAACGAACGTCTATCCACATGCTCAGTTCTCAGAAATAATTGTGTGTGAAAGCCGTCCTTCATCTAGCTTGTTGGGAACACAAAGTTTCTTTTCAGTTGCAAACTACAGTCGATACATATATATTGGGAGGTACTAGCTCCATCACGTTTTACAGTGAAAACTGCAGGAACTTCAAACCGGCACTAGGAAACAGACTGAGAAACCAGAGTAAAAGTTTCTCCTGCAACCTGTTCCCTTTGTGCTAGATGAACGAACGTCACTCCACATGCTCAGTTCTGAGAGATAAGTGTGTGTGAAAGCCGTCCTTCACCTAGATTGTTGGGAACACAAAGATTCTTTTCAGTTGCAAACTCCACTCGATACATATATATGGGGAGATACAACCTCCAACTCTGTTTTACAGTGAAAACTGCAGGAACTTCAAACCGGCACTAGGAAACAGACTGAGAAACCAGAGTAAAAGTTTCTCCTGCAACCTGTTCCCTTTGTGCTAGATGAACGAACGTCTCTCCACATGCTAAGTTCTGAGAGATAAGTATGTGTGAAAGCCGTCCTTCACCTACCTTGTTGGGAACACAAAGATTCTTTTCAGTTGCAAACTCCACTCGATACATATATATGGGGAGATACAAGCTCCAACTCGGTTTTACAGTGAAAACTGCAGGAACTTCAAACCGGCACTAGGAAAAAGACTGAGAAACCAGAGAAAAATTTCTCCTGCCTCCCGTTCCCTTTGTGCTAGATGAACGAACGTCTCTCCACATGCTCAGTTCTGAGGGATAAGTGTGTGTGAAAGCCGTACTTCACCTAGCTTGTTGGGAACACAAAGTTTCTTTTCAGTTGCAAACTCCACTCCATACATATATATGGGGAGGTACTAACTCCAACTCGGTTTTACAGTGAAAACTGCAGGAACTACAAACCGGCACTAGGAAACAGACTGAGAAACCAGAGTAAAAGTTTCTCCTGCAACCTGTTCCCTTTGTGCTAGATGAACGAACGTCTCTCCACATGCTCAGTTCTGAGAGATAAGTGTGTGTGAAAGCCGTCCTTCTCCTAGCTTGTTGGGAACACAAAGATTCTTTTCAGGTGCAAACTCCACTCCATACATATATATGGGGAGGTACTAGCTCTAACTCGGTTTTACACTGAACACTGCAGGAACTTCAAACCGGCACTAGGAAACAGACTGAGAAACCAGAGTAAAAGTTTCTCCTGCAACCCGTTCCCTTCGTGCTAGCTGAAAGAACGTCTCTCCACATGCTCAGTTCTGAGAGATAAGTGTGTGTGAAAGCCGTCCTTCGCATAGATTGTTGGGAACACAAAGATTCTTTTCAGTTGCAAACTCCACTCCATACATATATATGCAGAGATACAAGCTCCAACTCGGTTTTACTGTGAAAACTGCAGGAACTTCAAACCGGCACTAGGAAACAGACTGAGAAATCAGAGAAAAAGTTTCTCCTGCCTCCCGTTCCCTTTGTGCTAGATGAACGAACGTCTCTCCACATGCTCAATCTCAGAAATAATTGTGTGTGAAAGCCGTCCTTCATCTAGCTTGTTGGGAACACAAAGTTTCTTTTCATTTGCAAACTACAGTCGATACATATATATGGGGAGGTACTAGCTCCAACTCGGTTTTACAGTGAAAACTGCAGGAACTTCAAACCGGCACTAGGAAACAGAATGAGAAACCAGAGTAAAAGTTTATCCTGCAACCTGTTCCCTTTGTGCTAGATGAACGAACGTCTCTCCACATGCTCAGTTCTGAGAGATAAGTGTGTGTGAAAGCCGTCCTTCACCTAGATTGTTGGAAACACAAAGATTCTTTTCAGTTGCAAACTCCACTCGATACATGTATATGGGGAGATACAAGCTCCAACTCGGTTTTACAGTGAAAATTGCAGGAACTTCAACCCGGCACTAGGAAACAGACTGAGAAATCAGAGAATAAGTTTCTCCTGCCTCCCGTTCCCTTTGTGCTAGATGAACGAACGTCTCCCCAAATGATCAGTTCTGAGAGATAAGTGTGTGTGAAAGCCGTACTTCACCTAGATTGTTGGGAACACAAAGTTTCTTTTCAGTTGCAAACTCCACTCCTTACATTTATATGGGGAGGTACTAGCTCCAACTCGGTTTTACAGTGAACACTGCAGGAACTTCAAACCGGCACTTGGAAACAGACTGAGAAACCAGAGTAAATGTTTCTCCTGCAACCCGTTCCCTTTGTGCTAGATGAACGAACGTCTCTCCACATGCTCAGTTCTGAGAGATAAGTGTGTGTGAAAGCCGTACTTCTCCTAGCTTGTTGGGAACACAAAGTTTCTTTTCAGTTGCAAACTCCACTCCATACATATATATGGGGAGGTACTAGCTCCAACTCGGTTTTACAGTGAACACTGCAGGAACTTCAAACCGGCACTTGGAAACAGACTGAGAAACCAGAGAAAAAGTTTCTCCTGCCTCCCGTTCCCTTTGTGTTAGATGAACGAACATCTCTCCACATGCTCAGTTCTGAGAGATAAGTGTGTGTGAAAGCCGTACTTCACCTAGCTTGTTGGGAACACACAGTTTCTTTTCAGTTGCAAACTCCACTCCGTATATATATATGGGGAGGTACTAGCTCCAACTCGGTTTTACAGTGAAAACTGCAGGAACTTCAAACCGGCACTTGGAAACAGACTGAGAAACCAGAGTAAAAGTTTCTCCTGCAACCCGTTCACTTTGTGCTAGATGAACGAAAGTCTCTCCACATGCTCAGTTCTGAGAGATAAGTGTGTGTGAAAGCCGTCCTTCTCCTAGCTTCTTGGGAACACAAAGTTTCTTTTCAGTTGAAAACTCCACTCCATACATATATATGGGGAGGTACTAGCTCCAACTCGGTTTTACAGTGAAAACTGCAGGAACTTCATACCGGCACTAGGAAACAGACTGAGAAACCTGAGTAAAAGTTTCTCCTGCAACCTGTTCCCTTTGTGCTAGATGAACGAACGTCACTCCACATGCTCAGTTCTGAGAGATAAGTGTGTGTGAAAGCCGTCCTTCACCTAGATTGTTGGGAACACAAAGATTCTTTTCAGTTGCAAACTCCACTCGATACATATATATGGGGAGATACAAGCTCCAACTCGGTTTTACAGTGAAAACTGCAGGAACTTAAAACCGGCACTAGAAACAGACTGAGAAACCAGAGTAAAAGTTTATCCTGCAACCTGTTCCCTTTGTGCTAGATGAACGAACGTCTCTCCACATGCTCAGTTCTGAGAGATAAGAATGTGTGAAAGCCGTCCTTCACCTACCTTGTTGGGAACTCAAAGATTCTTTTCAGTTGCAAAATCCACTCGATACATATATATGGGGAGATACAAGCTCCAACTCGGTTTTACAGTGAAAACTGCAGGAACTTCAAACCGGCACAAGGAAACAGACTGAGAAACCAGAGAAAAAGTTTCCCCTGCCTCCCGTTCCCTTTGTGCTAGATGAACGAACGTCTCTCCACATGCTCATTTCTGAGGGATAAGTGTGTGTGAAAGCCGTACTTCAGCTAGCTTGTTGGGAACACAAAGTTTCTTTTCAGTTGCAAACTCCACTCCATACATATATATGGGGAGGTACTAGCTCCAACTCGGTTTTACAGTGAAAACTGCAGGAACTTCAAACCAGCACTTGGAAACAGACTGAGAAACCAGAGTAAAAGTTTCTACTGCAAACCGTTCCCTTTGTGCTAGATGAACGAACGTCTCTCCACATGCTCAGTTCTGAGAGAAAAGTGTGTGTGAAAGCCGTACTTCACCTAGCTTGTTGGGAACACAAAGTTTCTTTTCAGTTGCAAACTCCACTCCATACATATATATGGGGAGGTACTAGCTCCAACTCGGTTTTACAGTGAAAACTGCAGGAACTACAAACCGGCACTAGGAAACAGACTGAGAAACCAGAGTAAAAGTTTCTCCTGCAACCTGTTCCCTTTGTGCTAGATGAACGAACGTCTCTCCACATGCTCAGTTCTGAGAGATAAGTGTGTGTGAAAGCGGTCCTTCACCTAGATTGTTGGGAACACAAAGATTCTTTTCAGTTGCAAACTCCCCTCGATACATATATATGGGGAGATACAAGCTCCAAATCGGTTTTACAGTGAAAACTGCAGGAACTTAAAACCGGCACTAGGAAACAGACTGAGAAACCAGAGTAAAAGTTTCTCCTGCAACCTTTTCCCTTTGTGCTAGATGAACGAACGTCTCTCCACATGCTCAGTTCTGAGAGATAAGTGTGTGTGAAAGCCGTCCTTCACCTACCTTGTTGGGAACACAAAGATTCTTTTCAGTTGCAAACTCCACTCGATACATATATATGGGGAGATACAAGCTCCAACTCGGTTTTACAGTGAAAACTGCAGGAACTTCAAACCGGCACTAGGAAACAGACTGAGAAACCAGAGAAAAAGTTTCTCCTGCCTCCCGTTCCCTTTGTGCTAGATGAACGAATGTCTCTCCACATGCTCAGTTCTGAGGGATAAGTGTGTGTGAAAGCCGTACTTCACCTAGCTTGTTGGGAACACAAAGTTTCTTTTCAGTTGCAAACTCCACTCCATACATATATATGGGGAGGTACTAGCTCCAACTCGGTTTTACAGTGAAAACTGCAGGAACTTCAAACCGGCACTTGGAAACAGACTGAGAAACCAGAGTAAAAGTTTCTCCTGCAACCCTTACCCTTTGTGCTAGATGAACGAACGTCTCTTCACATGCTCAGTTCTGAGATATAAGTGTGTGTGAAAGCCGTCCTTCTCCTAGCTTGTTGGGAACACAAAGTTTCTTTTCAGTTGCAAACTCCACTCCATACATATATATGGGGAGGTACTAGCTCCAACTCGGTTTTACACTGAACACTGCAGGAACTTCAAACCCGCTCTAGGAAACAGACTGAGAAACCAGAGTAAAAGTTTCCCCTGCAACCTGTTCCCTTTGTGCTAGATGAACGAACGTCTCTCCACATGCTCATTTCTGAGAGATAAGTGTGTGTGAAAACCGTCCTTCACCTAGATTGTTGGGAACAGAAAGATTCTTTTTAGTTGCAAACTCAACTCGATACATGTATATGGGGAGATACAAGCTCCAACTCGGTTTTACAGAGAAAACTGCAGGAACTTCAAACCGGCACTAGGAAACAGACTGAGAAATCAGAGAATAAGTTTCTCCTGCCTCCCGTTCCCTTTGTGCTAGATGAACGAACGTCTCCCCAAATGCTCAGTTCTGAGAGACAATTGTGTGTGAAAGCCGTACTTCACATAGATTGTTGGGAACACAAAGTTTCTTTTCAGTTGCAAACTCCACTCCATACATATATATGGGGAGGTACTAGCTCCAACTCGGTTTTACAGTGAAAACTGCAGGAACTTCAAACCGGCACTTGGAAACAGACTGAGAAACCAGAGTAAAAGTTTCTCCTGCAACCCTTTCCATTTGTGCTAGATGAACGAACGTCTCTCCACATGCTCAGTTCTGAGAGATAAGTGTGTGTGAAAGCCGTCCTTCACCTAGATTGTTGGGAACACAAAGTTTCTTTTCAGTTGGAAACTACAATCGATACATATATATGGGGAGGTACTAGCTCCAACTCGGTTTTACAGTGAAAACTGCAGGAAATTCAAACCGGCACTAGGAAACAGACTGAGAAACCAGAGAAAAAGTTTCTCCTGCAACCCGTTCCATTTGTGCTAGATGAACGAACGTCTCTCCACATGTGAGTTCTGAGAAATAATTGTGTGTGAAAGCCGTCTTTCATCTAGCTTGTTGGGAACACAAAGTTTCTTTTCAGTTGCAAACTAATGTCCATACATATATATGGGGAGGTACTAGCTCCAACTCGGTTTTACAGTGAAAACTGCAGGAACTTCAAACCGGCTCTAGGAAACAGACTGAGAAACCAGAGTAAAAGTTTCTCCTGCAACCTGTTCCATTTGTGCTAGATGAACGAAAGTCTCTCCACATGCTCAGTTCTGAGAGATAAGTGTGTGTGAAAGCCGTCCTTCACCTAGATTGTTGGGAACACAGAGATTCTTTTCAGTTGCAAACACCACTCGATACATGTATATGGGGAGATACTAGCTCCAACTCTGTTTTACAGTGAAAACTGCAGGAGCTTCAAACCGGCACTAGGAAACAGACTGAGAAATCAGAGAATAAGTTTCTCCTGCATCCCGTTCCCTTTGTGCTAGATGAACGAACGTCTCCCCAAATGCTCAGTTCTGAGAGACAAGTGTGTGTGAAAGCCGTACTTCACCTAGATTGTTGGGAACACAAAGTTTCTTTTCAGTTGCAAACTCCACTCCATACATATATATGGGGAGGTACTAGCTCCAACTCGGTTTTACAGTGAAAACTGCAGGAACTTCAAACCGGCACTTGGAAACAGACTGAGAAACCAGAGTAAAAGTTTCTCCTGCAACCCGTTCCCTTTGTGCTAGATGAACGAACGTCTCTCCACATGCTCAGTTCTGAGAGATAAGTGTGTGTGAAAGCCGTCCTTCACCTAGATTGTTGGGAACACAAAGATTCTTTTCAGTTGCAAACTCCACTCGATACATGTATATGGGGAGATACAAGCTCCAACTCGGTTTAACAGTGAAAACTGCAGGAACTTCAAACCGGCACTGGGAAACAGACTGAGAAGTCAGAGAATAAGTTTCTCCGGCCTCCGGTTCCCTTTGTGCTAGATGAACGAACGTCTCCCCAAATGCTCAGTTCTGAGAGATAAGTGTGTGTGAAAGCCGTACATCATTTGGCTTGTTGGGAACACAAAGTTTCTCTTCAGTTGCAAACTCCACTCCATACATATATATGGGGAGGTACTAGCTCCAACTCGGTTTTACAGTGAAAACTACAGGAACTTCAAACCGGCACTTGGAAACAGACTGAGAAACCAGAGTAAAAGTTTCTCCTGCAACCCGTTCCCTTTGTGCTAGATGAACGAACGTCTCTCCACATGCTCAGTTCTGAGAGATAAGTGTGTGTGAAAGCCGTCCATCTCCTAGCTTGTTGGGAACACAAAGTTTCTTTTCAGTTGCAAACCCCACTCCATACATATATATGGGGAGGTACTAGCTCCAACTCGGTTTTACAGTGAACACTGCAGGAACTTCAAACCGGCACTTGGAAACAGACTGAGAAACCAGAGAAAAAGTTTCTCCTGCCTCCCGTTCCCTTTGTGCTAGATGAACGAACGTCTCTCCACATGCTCAGTTCTGAGAGATAAGTGTGTGTGAAAGCCGTACTTCACCTAGCTTGTTGGGAACACAAAGTTTCTTTTCAGTTGCAAACTCCACTCCATACATATATATGGGTAGCTACTAGCTCCAACTCGGTTTTACAGTGAAAACTGCAGGAACTTCAAATCGGCACTTGGAAACAGACTGAGAAAACAGAGTAAAAGTTTCTCCTGCAACCCGTTCACTTTGTGCTAGATGAACGAACGTCTCTCCACATGCTCAGTTCTGAGAGATAAGTGTGTGTGAAAGCCGTCCTTCATCTAGCTTGTTGGGAACACAAAGTTTCTTTTCAGTTGCAAACTACAGTCGATACATATATATTGGTAGGTACTAGCTACAACACGGTTTTACAGTGAAAACTGCAGGAATTTCAAACCGGCACTAGGAAACAGACTGAGAAACCAGAGTAAAAGTTTCTCCTGCAAACTGTTCCCTTTGTGCTAGATGAACGAACGTCACTCCACATGCTTAGTTCTGAGAGATAAGTGTGTGTGAAAGCCGTCCTTCACCTAGATTGTTGGGAACACAAAGATTCTTTTCAGTTGCAAACTCCACTCGATACATATATATGGGGAGATACAAGCTCCAACTCGGTTTTACAGTGAAAACTGCAGGAGCTTCAAACCGGCACTAGGAAACAGACTGAGAAACCAGAGTAAAAGTTTCTCCTGCAACCTGTTCCCTTTGTGCTAGATGAACGAACGTCTCTCCACATGCTCAGTTCTGAGAGATATTTATGTGTGAAAGCCGGCCTTCACCTACCTTGTTGGGAACACAAAGTTTCTTTTCAGTTGCAAACTCCACTCGATACATATATGTGGGGAGATACAAGCTCCAACTCGGTTTTACAGTGAAAACTGCAGGAACTTCAAACCGGCACTAGGAAACAGACTGAGAAACCAGAGAAAAAGTTTCTCCTGCCACCCGTTCCCTTTGTGCTAGATGAACGAACGTCTCTCCACATGCTCAGTTCTGAGGGATAAATGTGTGTGAAAGCCGTCCTTCACCTAGCTTGTTGGGAACACAAAGTTTCTTTTCAGTTGCAAACTCAACTCCATACATATATATGGGGAGGTACTAGCTCCAAATCGGTTTTACAGTGAAAACTGCAGGAACTACAAACCGGCACTAGGAAACAGACTGAGAAACCAGAGTAAAAGTTTCTCCTGCAACCTGTTCCCTTTGTGCTAGATGAACGAACGTCTCTCCACATGCTCAGTTCTGAGAGATAAGTGTGTGTGAAAGCGGTCCTTCACCTAGATTGTTGGGAACACAAAGATTCTTTTCAGTTGCAAATTCCCCTCGATACATATATATGGGGAGATACAAGCTCCAAATCGGTTTTACAGTGAAAACTGCAGGAACTTAAAACCGGCACTAGGAAACAGACTGAGAAACCAGAGTAAAAGTTTCTCCTGCAACCTGTTCCCTTTGTGCTAGATGAACGAACGTCTCTCCACATGCTCAGTTCTGAGAGATAAGTGTGTGTGAAAGCCGTCCTTAACCTACCTTGTTGGGAACACAAAGATTCTTTTCAGTTGCAAACTCCACTCGATACATATATATGGGGAGATACAAGCTCCAACTCGGTTTTACAGTGAAAACTGCAGGAACTTCAAACCGGCACTAGGAAACAGACTGAGAAACCAGAGAAAAAGTTTCTCCTGCCTCCCGTTCCCTTTGTGCTAGATGAACGAATGTCTCTCCACATGCTCAGTTCTGAGGGATAAGTGTGTGTGAAAGCCGTACTTCACATAACTTGTTGGGAACACAAAGTTTCTTTTCAGTTGCAAACTCCACTCCATACATATATATGGGGAGGTACTAGCTCCAACTCGGTTTTACAGTGAAAACTGCAGGAACTTCAAACCGGCACTTGGAAACAGACTGAGAAACCAGAGTAAAAGTTTCTCCTGCAACACGTACCCTTTGTGCTAGATGAACGAACGTCTCTTCACATGCTCAGTTCTGAGATATAAGTGTGTGTGAAAGCCGTCCTTCTCCTATCTTGTTGGGAACACAAAGTTTCTTTTCAGTTGCAAACTCCACTCCATACATATATATGGGGAGGTACTAGCTCCAACTCGGTTTTACAGTGAACACTGCAGGAACTTCAAACCGGCTCTAGGAAACAGACTGAGAAACCAGAGTAAAAGTTTCCCCTGCAACCTGTTCCCTTTGTGCTAGATGAACGAACGTCTCTCCACATGCTCATTTCTGAGAGATAAGTGTGTGTGAAAGCCGTCCTTCACCTAGATTGTTGGGAACAGAAAGATTCTTTTCAGTTGCAAACTCCACTCGATACATGTATATGGGGAGATACAAGCTCCAACTCGGTTTTACAGAGAAAACTGCAGGAACTTCAAACCGGCACTAGGAAACAGACTGAGAAATCAGAGAATAAGTTTCCCCTGCCTCCCGTTCCATTTGTGCTAGATGAACGAACGTCTCCCCAAATGCTCAGTTCTGAGAGACAATTGTGTGTGAAAGCCGTACTTCACATAGATTGTTGGGAACACAAAGTTTCTTTTCAGTTGCAAACTCCACTCCATACATATATATGGGGAGGTACTAGCTCCAACTCGGTTTTACAGTGAACACTGCAGGAACTTCAAACCGGCACTAGGAAACAGACTGAGAAACCAGAGTAAAAGTTTTTCCTGCAACCTGTTCCCTTTGTGCTAGATGAACGAACGTCTCTCCACATGCTCAGTTCTGAGAGATAAGTGTGTGTGAAAGCCGCCTTCACATAGATGGTTGGGAACACAAAGATTCTTTTCAGTTGCAAACTCCACTCCATACATATATATGGGGAGGTACTAGCTCCAACTCTGTTTTACAGTGAACACTGCAGGAACTTCAAACCGGCACTAGGAAACAGACTGAGAAACCAGAGTAAAAGTTTCTCCTGCAACCCGTTCCATTTGTGCTAGATGAACGAACGTCTCTCCACATGCTCAGTTCTGAGAGATAAGTGTGTGTGAAAGCCTTCAATCTCCTAGCTTGTTGGGAACACAAAGTTTCTTTTCAGTTGCAAACCCCACTCCATATATATATATGGGGAGGTACTAGCTCCAACTCGGTTTTACAGTGAACACTGCAGGAACTTCAAACCGGCACTTGGAAACAGACTGAGAAACCAGAGAAAAAGTTTCACCTGCCTCCCGTTCCCTTTGTGCTAGATGAACGAAAGTCTCTAAACATGCTCAGTTCTGAGAGATAAGTGTGTGTAAAAGCCGTTCTTCTCCTAGCTTGTTGGGAACACAAAGTTTCTTTTCAGTTGCAAACTCCACTCCATACATATATATGGGGAGGTACTAGCTCCAACTCGGTTTTACAGTGAACACTGCAGGAACTTCAAACCGGCACTAGGAAACAGACTGAGAAACCAGAGTAAAAGTTTTTCCTGCAACCTGTTCCCTTTGTGCTAGATGAACGAACGTCTCTCCACATGCTCAGTTCTGAGAGATAAGTGTGTGTGAAAGCCGCCTTCACATAGATGGTTGGGAACACAAAGATTCTTTTCAGTTGCAAACTCCACTCCATACATATATATGGGGAGGTACTAGCTCCAACTCTGTTTTACAGTGAACACTGCAGGAACTTCAAACCGGCACTAGGAAACAGACTGAGAAACCAGAGTAAAAGTTTCTCCTGCAACCCGTTCCCTTTGTGCTAGATGAACGAACGTCTCTCCACATGCTGAGTTCTGAGAAATAATTGTGTGTGAAAGCCGTCTTTCATCTAGCTGGTTGGGAACACAAAGTTTATTTACAGTTCCAAACTACAGTCGATACATATATATGGGGAGGTACTAGCTCCAACTCGGTTTTACAGTGAAAACTGCAGGAACTTCAAACCGGCACTAGGAAACAGACTGAGAAACCAGAGTAAAAGTTTCTCCTGCAACCTGTTTCTTTTGTGCTAGATGAACGAACGTCTCTCCACATGCTCAGTTCTGAGAGATAAGTGTGTGTGAAAGCCGTCCTTCACATAGATTGTTGGGAACACAAAGATTCTTTTCAGTTGCAAACTCCACTCTATACATGTATATGGGGAGATACAAGCTCCAACACGGTTTTACAGTGAAAACTGCAGGAGCTTCAAACCGGCACTAGGAAACAGACTAAGAAATCAGAGAATAAGTTTCTCCTGCCTCCCGTTCCCTTTGTGCTACATGAACGAACGTCTCCCCAAATGCTCAGTTCTGAGAGATAAGTGTGTGTGAAAGCCGTACTTCACCTAGCCTGTTGGAAACACAAAGTTTCTTTTCAGTTGCAAACTCCACTCCATACGTATATAAGAGGAAGTACTAGCTCCAAATCGGTTTTACAGTGAAAACTGCAGGAATTTCAAACCGGCACTTGGAAACAGACTGAGAAACCAGAGTAAAAGTTTCTCCTGCAACCCGTTCCCTTTGTGCTAGATGAACGAACGTCTCTCCACATGCTCAGTTCTGAGAGATAAGTGTGTGTGAAAGCCGTCCTTCTCCTAGCTTCATGGGAACACAAAGTTTCTTTTCAGTTGCAAACTCCACTCCATACATATATATGGGGAGGTACTAGCTCCAACTCGGTTTTACAGTGAACACTGCAGGAACTTCAAACCGGCACTAGGAAACAGACTGAGAAACCAGAGCAAAAGTTTCTCCTGCAACCCGTTCCCTTTGTGCTAGATGAACGAACGTCTCTCCACATGCTGAGTTCTGAGAAATAATTGTGTGTGAAAGCCATTTTTCATCTAGCTTGTTGGGAACACAAAGTTTCTTTTCAGTTGCAAACTACAATCGATACATATATATGGGGAGGTACTAGCTCCAACTCGGTTTTACAGTGAAAACTGCAGGAACTTCAAACCGGCACTATTAAACAGACTGAGAAACCAGAGTAAAAGTTTCTCCTGCAACCCGTTCCCTTTGTGCTAGATGAACGAACGTCTCTCCACATGCTCAGTTCTGAGAGATAAGTGTGTGTGAAAGCCGTCCTTCACCTAGATTGTTGGGAACACAAAGATTCTTATCAGTTGCAAACTCCACTCCATACATATATATGGGGAGATACTAGCTCCAACTCGGTTTTACAGTGAAAACTGCAGGAACATCAAACCGGCACTAGGAAACAGACTGAGAAACCAGAGTAAAAGTTTCTCCTGCAACCTGTTACCTTTGTGCTAGATGAACGAACGTCTCTACACATGCTCAGTTCTGAGAGTTAAGTATGTGTGAAAGCCGTCCTTCACCTAGCTTGTTGGGAACACAAAGATTCTTTTCAGTTGTAAACTCCACTCCATACATATATCAGGGGAGATACTAGCTCCAACTCGATTTTACGGTGAAAACTGCAGGAACTTCAAACCGGCACTAGGTAACAGACTGAGAAACCAGAGAATAACTTTCTCCTGCCTCCCGTTCCCTTTGTGCTAGATGAACGAACGTCTCTCCACATGCTCAGTTCTGAGAAATAATTGTGTGTGAAAGCCGTCCTTCATCTAGCTTGTTGGGAACACAAAGTTTCTTTTCAGTTGCAAACTACAGTCGATACATATATATTGGAAGGTACTAGCTCCAACACGGTTTTACAGTGAAAACTGCAGGAATTTCAAACCGGCACTAGGAAACAGAAAGAGAAACCAGAGTAAAAGTTTCTCCTGCAACCAGTTCCCTTTGTGCTAGATGAACGAAAGTCTCTCCACATGCTCAGTTCTGAGAGATAAGTGTGTGTGAAAGCCGTCCTTCACCTAGCTTGTTGGGAACACAAAGATTCTTTTCAGTTGCAAACTCCACTCGATACATATATATGGGAGATACAAGCTCCAACACGGTTTTACAGTGAAAACTGCAGGAACGACAAACCGGCACTTGGAAACAGACTGAGAAACCAGAGTAAAAGTTTCTCCTGCAACCTGTTCAATTTGTGCTAGATGAACGAACGTCTCTCCACATGCTCAGTTCTGAGAGATAAGTATGTGTGAAAGCCGTCCTTCACATAGCTTGTTGGAAACACAAAGATTCTTTTCAGTTGTAAACTCCACTCCATACATATATATGGGGAGGTACTAGCTCCAACTCGGTTTTACAGTGAACACTGCAGGAACTTCAAACCGGCACTAGGAAACAGACTGAGAAACCAGAGCAAAAGTTTCTCCTGCAACCCGTTCCCTTTGTGCTAGATGAACGAACGTCTCTCCACATGCTGAGTTCTGAGAAATAATTGTGTGTGAAAGCCATTTTTCATCTAGCTTGTTGGGAACACAAAGTTTCTTTTCAGTTGCAAACTACAATCGATACATATATATGGGGAGGTACTAGCTCCAACTCGGTTTTACAGTGAAAACTGCAGGAACATCAAACCGGCACTAGGAAACAGACTGAGAAACCAGAGTAAAAGTTTCTCCTGCAACCTGTTACCTTTGTGCTAGATGAACGAACGTCTCTACACATGCTCAGTTCTGAGAGTTAAGTATGTGTGAAAGCCGTCCTTCACCTAGCTTGTTGGGAACACAAAGATTCTTTTCAGTTGTAAACTCCACTCCATACATATATCAGGGGAGATACTAGCTCCAACTCGATTTTACGGTGAAAACTGCAGGAACTTCAAACCGGCACTAGGTAACAGACTGAGAAACCAGAGAATAACTTTCTCCTGCCTCCCGTTCCCTTTGTGCTAGATGAACGAACGTCTCTCCACATGCTCAGTTCTGAGAAATAATTGTGTGTGAAAGCCGTCCTTCATCTAGCTTGTTGGGAACACAAAGTTTCTTTTCAGTTGCAAACTACAGTCGATACATATATATTGGAAGGTACTAGCTCCAACACGGTTTTACAGTGAAAACTGCAGGAATTTCAAACCGGCACTAGGAAACAGAAAGAGAAACCAGAGTAAAAGTTTCTCCTGCAACCAGTTCCCTTTGTGCTAGATGAACGAAAGTCTCTCCACATGCTCAGTTCTGAGAGATAAGTGTGTGTGAAAGCCGTCCTTCACCTAGCTTGTTGGGAACACAAAGATTCTTTTCAGTTGCAAACTCCACTCGATACATATATATGGGAGATACAAGCTCCAACACGGTTTTACAGTGAAAACTGCAGGAACGACAAACCGGCACTTGGAAACAGACTGAGAAACCAGAGTAAAAGTTTCTCCTGCAACCTGTTCAATTTGTGCTAGATGAACGAACGTCTCTCCACATGCTCAGTTCTGAGAGATAAGTATGTGTGAAAGCCGTCCTTCACATAGCTTGTTGGAAACACAAAGATTCTTTTCAGTTGTAAACTCCACTCCATACATATATATGGGGAGGTACTAGCTCCAATTCGGTTTTACAGTGAAAACTGTAGGAACTTCAAACCGGCACTTGGAAACAGACTGAGAAACCAGAGTAAAAGTTTCTCCTGCAACCCGTTCCCTTTGTGCTAGATGAACGAAAGTCTCTCCACATGCTCAGTTCTGAGAAATAAGTGTGTGTGAAAGCCATCCTTCACCTAGCTTGTTGGGAACACAAAGATTCTTTTCAGTTGCAAACTCCAGTCCAAACATATATATGGGGAGGTACTAGCTCCAACTCGGTTTTACCGTGAAAACTGCAGGAACTTCAAACAGTCACTAGGAAACAGACTGAGAAACCAGAGTAAAAGTTTCTCCTGCATCCCGATCCCTTTGTGCTAGATGAACGAACGTCTCTCCACATGCTCAGTTCTGAGAGATAAGTGTGTGTGAAAGCCGTCCTTCACCTAGATTGTTGGGAACACAAAGATTCTTTTCAGTTGCAAACTCCACTCGATACATATATATGTGGAGAAACAAGCTCCAACACGGTTTTACAGTAAAAACTGCAGGAACGTCAAACCGGCACTTGGAAACAGACTGAGAAACCAGAGTAAAAATTTCTCCTGCAACCTGTTCAATTTGTGCTAGATGAACGAACTTCTCTCCACATGCTCAGTTCTGAGAGATAAGTATGTGTGAAAGCCATGCTTCACCAACTTGTTGGGAACACAATGATTCTTTTCAGTTGTAAACTCCACTCCATACATATATATGGGGAGGTACTAGCTCCAATTCGGTTTTACACTGAAAACTGTAGGAACTTCAAACCGGCACTTGGAAACAGACTGAGAAACCAGAGTAAAAGTTTCTCCTGCAACCCGTTCCCTTTGTGCTAGATGAACGAACGTCTCTCCACATGCTCAGTTCTGAGAGATAAGTATGTGTGAAAGCCGTACTTCAACTAGCTTGTTGGGAACACAAAGATTCTTTTCAGTTGTAAACTCCACTCCATACATATATATGGGGAGTTACTAGCTCCAATTCTGTTTTACAGTGAAAACTGTAGGAACTTCAAACCGGCACTTGGAAACAGACTGAGAAACCAGAGTAAAAGTTTCTCCTGCAACCCGTTCCCTTTGTGCTAGTTGAACGAACGTCTCTCCACATGCTCAGTTCTGAGAAATAAGTGTGTGTGAAAGCCGTCCTTCACCTAGCTTGTTGGGAACACAAAGATTCTTTTCAGTTGCAAACTCCAGTCCAAACATATATATGGGGAGGTACTAGCTCCAACTCGGTTTTACCGTGAAAACTGCAGGAACTTCAAACAGGCACTAGGAAACAGACTGAGAAACCAGAGTAAAAGTTTCTCCTGCATCCCGTTCCCTTTGTGCTAGATGAACGAACGTCTCTCCACATGCTCAGTTCTGAGAGATAAGTGTGTGTGAAAGCCGTCCTTCACCTAGCTTGTTGGGAACACAAAGTTTCTATTCAGTTGCAAACTCCACTCCATACATATATAAGGGTAGGTACTAGCTCCTACTCGGTTTTAGAGTGAAAACTGCAGGAACTTCAAACCGGCACTAGGAAACAGACTGAGAAACCAGAGTAAAACTTTCTCCTGCAACCCGTTCCCTTTGTGCTAGATGAACGAAAGTCTCTCCACATGCTCAGTTCTGAGAAATATGTGTGTGGGAAAGCCGTCTTTCTCCTAGCTTGTTGGGAACACAAAGTTTCTTTTCAGTTGCAAACTCCACTCAATAGATATATGTGGGGAGGTACTAGCTCCAACTCGGTTTTACAGTGAACACTGCAGGAACATCAAACCGGCACTAGGAAACAGACTGAGAAACCAGAGTAAAAGTTTCTCCTGCAACCCGTTCCCTTTGTGCTAGATGAACGAACGTCTCTCCACATGCTCAGTTCTGAGAAATAATTGTGTGTGAAAGCCGTCCTTCATCTAGCTTGTTGGGAACACAAAGTTTCTTTTCAGTTGCAAACTACAGTCTATACATATATATTGGGTGGTACTAGCTCCAACACGGTTTTACAGTGAAAACTGCAGGAACGTTAATCCGGCACTAGGAAACAGACTGAGAAACCAGAGTAAAAGTTTCTCCTGCATCCTGTTCCCTTTGTGCTAGATGAACGATCGTCTCTCCACATGCTCAGTTCTGAGAGATAAGTGTGTGTGAAAGCCGTCCTTCACCTAGATTGTTGGGAACACAAAGATTCTTTTCAGTTGCAAACTCCATTCCAAACATATATATGGGGAGGTACTAGCTCCAACTCGGTTTTACAGTGAAAACTGCAGGAACTTCAAACCGGCACTAGGAAACAGACTGAGAAACCAGAGAAAACCTTTCTCCTGCCTACAGTTCCCTTTGTGCTAGATGAACGAACGTCTCTCCACATGCTCAGTTCTGAGAGATAAGTGTGTGTGAAAGCCGTCCTTCACCTAGATTGTTGGGAACACAAAGATTCTTTTCAGTTGCAAACTCCACTCGATACATGTATATGGGGAGATACAAGCTCCAACACGGTTTTACAGTGAAAACTGCAGGAGCTTCAAACCGGCACTAGGAAACAGACTAAGAAATCAGAGAATAAGTTTCTCCTGCCTCCCGTTCCCTTTGTGCTAGATGAACGAACGTCTCCCCAAATGCTCAGTTCTGAGAGATAAGTGTGTGTGAAAGCCGTACTTCACCTACCCTGTTGGAAACACAAAGTTTCTTTTCAGTTGCAAACTCCACTCCATACGTATATAAGAGGAAGTACTAGCTCCAAATCGGTTTTACAGTGAAAACTGCAGGAATTTCAAACCGGCACTTGGAAACAGACTGAGAAACCAGAGTAAAAGTTTCTCCTGCAACCCGTTCCCTTTGTGCTAGATGAACGAACGTCTCTCCACATGCTCAGTTCTGAGAGATAAGTGTGTGTGAAAGCCGTCCTTCTCCTAGCTTCATGGGAACACAAAGTTTCTTTTCAGTTGCAAACTCCACTCCATACATATATATGGGGAGGTACTAGCTCCAACTCGGTTTTACAGTGAACACTGCAGGAACTTCAAACCGGCACTAGGAAACAGACTGAGAAACCAGAGTAAAAGTTTCTCCTGCAACCTGTTTCTTTTGTGCTAGATGAACGAACGTCTCTCCACATGCTCAGTTCTGAGAGATAAGTGTGTGTGAAAGCCGTCCTTCACATAGATTGTTGGGAACACAAAGATTCTTTTCAGTTGCAAACTCCACTCGATACATGTATATGGGGAGATACAAGCTCCAACACGGTTTTACAGTGAAAACTGCAGGAGCTTCAAACCGGCACTAGGAAACAGACTAAGAAATCAGAGAATAAGTTTCTCCTGCCTCCCGTTCCCTTTGTGCTAGATGAACGAACGTCTCCCCAAATGCTCAGTTCTGAGAGATAAGTGTGTGTGAAAGCCGTACTTCACCTAGCCTGTTGGAAACACAAAGTTTCTTTTCAGTTGCAAACTCCACTCCATACGTATATAAGAGGAAGTACTAGCTCCAAATCGGTTTTACAGTGAAAACTGCAGGAATTTCAAACCGGCACTTGGAAACAGACTGAGAAACCAGAGTAAAAGTTTCTCCTGCAACCCGTTCCCTTTGTGCTAGATGAACGAACGTCTCTCCACATGCTCAGTTCTGAGAGATAAGTGTGTGTGAAAGCCGTCCTTCTCCTAGCTTCATGGGAACACAAAGTTTCTTTTCAGTTGCAAACTCCAATCCATACATATATATGGGGAGGTACTAGCTCCAACTCGGTTTTACAGTGAACACTGCAGGAACTTCAAACCGGCACTAGGAAACAGACTGAGAAACCAGAGCAAAAGTTTCTCCTGCAACCCGTTCCCTTTGTGCTAGATGAACGAACGTCTCTCCACATGCTGAGTTCTGAGAAATAATTGTGTGTGAAAGCCATTTTTCATCTAGCTTGTTGGGAACACAAAGTTTCTTTTCAGTTGCAAACTACAATCGATACATATATATGGGGAGGTACTAGCTCCAACTCGGTTTTACAGTGAAAACTGCAGGAACTTCAAACCGGCACTATTAAACAGACTGAGAAACCAGAGTAAAAGTTTCTCCTGCAACCCGTTCCCTTTGTGCTAGATGAACGAAAGTCTCTCCACATGCTCAGTTCTGAGAGATAAGTGTGTGTGAAAGCCGTCCTTCACCTAGATTGTTGGGAACACAAAGATTCTTATCAGTTGCAAACTCCACTCCATACATATATACGGGGAGATACTAGCTCCAACTCGGTTTTACAGTGAAAACTGCAGGAACATCAAACCAGCACTAGGAAACAGACTGAGAAACCAGAGTAAAAGTTTCCCCTGCAACCTGTTACCTTTGTGCTAGATGAACGAACGTCTCTACACATGCTCAGTTCTGAGAGTTAAGTATGTGTGAAAGCCGTCCTTCACTTAGCTTGTTGGGAACACAAAGATTCTTTTCAGTTGTAAACTCCACTCCATACATATATCAGGGGAGATACTAGCTCCAACTCGATTTTACGGTGAAAACTGCAGGAACTTCAAACCGGCACTAGGTAACAGACTGAGAAACCAGAGAATAACTTTCTCCTGCCTCCCGTTCCCTTTGTGCTAGATGAACGAACGTCTCTCCACATGCTCAGTTCTGAGAAATAATTGTGTGTGAAAGCCGTCCTTCATCTAGCTTGTTGGGAACACAAAGTTTCTTTTCAGTTGCAAACTACAGTCGATACATATATATTGGAAGGTACTAGCTCCAACACGGTTTTACAGTGAAAACTGCAGGAATTTCAAACCGGCACTAGGAAACAGAAAGAGAAACCAGAGTAAAAGTTTCTCCTGCAACCAGTTCCCTTTGTGCTAGATGAACGAAAGTCTCTCCACATGCTCAGTTCTGAGAGATAAGTGTGTGTGAAAGCCGTCCTTCACCTAGCTTGTTGGGAACACAAAGATTCTTTTCAGTTGCAAACTCCACACGATACATATATATGGGAGATACAAGCTCCAACACGGTTTTACAGTGAAAACTGCAGGAACGACAAACCGGCACTTGGAAACAGACTGAGAAACCAGAGTAAAAGTTTCTCCTGCAACCTGTTCAATTTGTGCTAGATGAACGAACGTCTCTCCACATGCTCAGTTCTGAGAGATAAGTATGTGTGAAAGCCGTCCTTCACATAGCTTGTTGGAAACACAAAGATTCTTTTCAGTTGTAAACTCCACTCCATACATATATATCGGGAGGTACTAGCTCCAATTCGGTTTTACAGTGAAAACTGTAGGAACTTCAAACCGGCACTTGGAAACAGACTGAGAAACCAGAGTAAAAGTTTCTCCTGCAACCCGTTCCCTTTGTGCTAGATGAACGAAAGTCTCTCCACATGCTCAGTTCTGAGAAATAAGTGTGTGTGAAAGCCGTCCTTCACCTAGCTTGTTGGGAACACAAAGATTCTTTTCAGTTGCAAACTCCAGTCCAAACATATATATGGGGAGGTACTAGCTCCAACTCGGTTTTACCGTGAAAACTGCAGGAACTTCAAACAGTCACTAGGAAACAGACTGAGAAACCAGAGTAAAAGTTTCTCCTGCATCCCGATCCCTTTGTGCTAGATGAACGAACGTCTCTCCACATGCTCAGTTCTGAGAGATAAGTGTGTGTGAAAGCCGTCCTTCACCTAGCTTGTTGGGAACACAAAGTTTCTTTTCAGTTGCAAACTCCACTCCATACATATATATGGGGAGATACTAGCTCCAACACGGTTTTACAGTGAAAACTGCAGGAACTTCAAACAGTCACTAGGAAACAGACTGAGAAACCAGAGTAAAAGTTTCTCCTGCATCCCGATCCCTTTGTGCTAGATGAACGAACGTCTCTCCACATGCTCAGTTCTGAGAGATAAGTGTGTGTGAAAGCCGTCCTTCACCTAGATTGTTGGGAACACAAAGATTCTTTTCAGTTGCAAACTCCACTCGATACATATATATGTGGAGAAACAAGCTCCAACACGGTTTTACAGTGAAAACTGCAGGAACTTCAAACCGGCACTAGGAAACAGACTGAGAAACCAGAGTAAAACTTTCTCCTGCAACCCGTTCCCTTTGTGCTAGATGAACGAACGTCTCTCCACATGCTCAGTTCTGAGAGATAAGTGTGTGTGAAAGCCGTCCTTCACCTAGCTTGTTGGGAACACAAAGTTTCTTTTCAGTTGCAAACTCCACTCCATACATATATATGGGGAGATACTAGCTCCAACACGGTTTTACAGTGAAAACTACAGGAACTTCAAACCGGCACTAGGAAACAGACTGAGAAACCAGAGTAAAAGTTTCTCCTGCAAACCGTTCCCTTTGTGCTAGATGAACGAAAGTCTCTCCACATGCTCAGTTCTGAGAAATAGGTGTGTGGGAAAGCCGTCTTTCAATTGGCTTGTTGGGAACACAAAGTTTGTTTTCAGTTGCAAACTCCACTCCATAAATATATATGGGGAGGTACTAGATCCAACTCGGTTTTACAGTGAAAACTGCAGGAACTTCAAACCGGCACTTGGAAACAGACTGAGAAACCAGAGTAAAAGTTTCTCCTGCAACCCGTTCCCTTTGTGCTAGATGAACGAACGTCTCTCCACATGCTCAGTTCTGAGAGATAAGTGTGTGTGAAAGCCGTCCTTCACCTAGCTTGTTGGGAACACAAAGTTTCTTTTCAGTTGCAAACTCCAGTCCAAACATATATATGGGGAGGAACTAGCTCCAACTCGGTTTTACAGTGAAAACTGCAGGAACTTCAAATCGGCACTAGGAAACAAACTGAGAAACCAGAGTAAAAGTTACACTTGCATCCCGTTCCGTGTGCTAGATGAACGAACGTCTCTCCACATGCTCAGTTCTGAGAGATAAGTGTGTGTGAAAGCCGTCCTTCATCTAGCTTGTTGGGAACACAAAGTTTCTTTTCAGTTGCAAACTCCAGTCCATACATATATATGGGGATGTACTAGCTCCAACTCGGTTTTACAGTGAAAAATGCAGGAACTCAAACCGGCAGTAGGAAACAGACTGAGAAACCAGAGTAATAGTTTCTCCTGCAACCCGTTCCCTTTGTGCTAAATGAACGAACGTCTCTCCACATGCTCAGTTCTGAGAGATAAGTGTCTGTGAAAGCCCTCCTTCACCTTGCTTGTTGGGAACACAAAGTTTCTTTTTAGTTTCAAACTCCTCTCCATAAAAATATATGGGGAAGTACTAGCTCCAACTCGGTTTTTCAGTGAAAACTGCAGGAACTTCAAACCGGCACTTGGAAACAGACTGAGAAACCAGAGTAAAAGTTTCTCCTGCAAACCGTTCCCTTTGTGCTAGATGAACGAACGTCTCTCCA
Organism: Camelus bactrianus; assembly: GCF_048773025.1. NCBI lineage: Eukaryota > Metazoa > Chordata > Mammalia > Artiodactyla > Camelidae > Camelus > Camelus bactrianus. The sequence goes on from NC_133566.1 coordinate 6,509,661, forward strand.
CATGCTCAGTTCTGAGAGATAAGTGTGTGTGAAAGCCGTCCTTCACCTAGCTTGTTGGGAACACATATTTCTTTTCAGTTGCAAACTCCAGTCCATACATATATATGGGGAGGTACTAGCTCCATCTCGTTTTTACTGTGAAAACTGCAGGAATTTCAAACCAGCACTAGGAAACAGACTGAGAAACCAGAGTAAAAGTTTCTCTTGCAACCCGTTCCATTTTTGCTAGATGTACGAACGTCTCTCCACATGCTCAGTTCTGAGAGATAAGTGTGTGTGAAAGCCGTCCTTCACCTAGCTTGTTGGGAACACAAATTTTCTTTCCAGTTGCAAACTCCAGTCCATACATATATATGGGGAGGTACTAGCTCCAACTCGGTTTTACAGTGAAAACTGCAGGAACTTCAAACCGGCACTTGGAAACAGACTGAGAAACGAGAGTAAAAGTTTCTCCTGCAACCCGTTCCCTCTGTGCTAGATGAACGAACGTCTCTCCACATGCTCAGTTCTGAGAGATAAGTTTGTGTGAAAGCCGTCCTTCACCTAGCTTGTTGGGAACACAAAGTTTCTTTTCAGTTGCAAACTCCAGTCCAAACATATATATGGGGAGGAACTAGTTCCAACTCGGTTTTACAGTGAAAACTGCAGGAACTTCAAATCGGCACTAGGAAACAAACTGAGAAACCAGAGTAAAAGTTACACTTGCATCCCGTTACATGTGCTAGATGAACGAACGTCTCTCCACATGCTCAGTTCTGAGAGATAAGTGTGTGTGAAAGCCGTACTTCACCTAGCTTGTTGGGAACACAAAATTTCTTTTCAGTTGCAAACTCCACCCCGTACATATATAAGAGGAGGTACTAGCTCAAACGCGGTTTTACAGTGAAAATTGCAGGAACTTCAAACCGGCACTAGGAAACAGACTGAGAAACCAGAGTAAAAGTTTCTCCTGCAACCAGTTCCCTTTGTGCTAGATGAACGAACGTCTCTCCACATGCTCTGTTCTGAGAGATAATTGTGTGTGAAAGCCGTCCTTCATCTAGCTTGTTGGGAACACAAAGTTTCTTTTCAGTTGCAGACACCTCTCCATACATAAATATGGGGAGGTACTAGCTCCAATTCGGTTTTACAGTGAAAACTGCAGGAACTTCAACCCGGCACTTGGAAACAGACTGAGAAACCAGAGTAAAAGTTTCTCCTGCAACCCGTTCCCTCTGTGCTAGATGAACGAACGTCTCTCCACATGCTCAGTTCTGAGAGATAAGTGTGTGTGAAAGCCGTCCTTCACCTAGCTTGTTGGGAACACAAAGTTTCTTTTCAGTTGCAAACTCCAGTCCAAACATATATATGGGGAGGAACTAGCTCCAACTCGGTTTTACAGTGAAAACTGCAGGAACTTCAAATCGGCACTAGGAAACAAACTGAGAAACCAGAGTAAAAGTTACACTTGCATCCCGTTCCATGTGCTAGATGAACGAACGTCTCTCCTCATGCTCAGTTCTGAGAGATAAGTGTGTGTGAAAGCCGTACTTCACCTAGCTTGTTGGGAACACAAAATTTCTTTTCAGTTGCAAACTCCACCCCGTACATATATAAGAGGAGGTACTAGCTCAAACGCGGTTTTACAGTGAAAACTGCAGGAACTTCAAACCGGCACTAGGAAACAGACTGAGAAACCAGAGTAAAAGTTTCTCCTGCAACCAGTTCCCTTTGTGCTAGATGAACGAACGTCTCTCCACATGCTCTGTTCTGAGAGATAATTGTGTGTGAAAGCCGTCCTTCATCTAGCTTGTTGGGAACACAAAGTTTCTTTTCAGTTGCAGACACCTCTCCATACATAAATATGGGGAGGTACTAGCTCCAATTCGGTTTTACAGTGAAAACTGCAGGAACTTCAACCCGGCACTTGGAAACAGACTGAGAAACCAGAGTAAAAGTTTCTCCTGCAACCCGTTCCCTATGTGCTAGATGAACGAACGTCTCTCCACATGCTCAGTTCTGAGAGATAAGTGTGTGTGATAGCCGTCCTTCACCTAGCTTGTTGGGAACACAAATATTCTTTTCAGTTGCCAACTCCATTCCAAACATATATATGGGGAGTTACTAGCTCCAACTCGGTTTTACCGTGAAAACTGCAGGAACTTCAAACCGCCACTAGGAAACAGACTGAGAAACCAGAGTAATAGTTTCTAATGCAACCAGTTCCCATTGTGCTAAATGAACGAACGTCTCTCCACATGCTCAGTTCTGAGAGATAAGTGTCTGTGAAAGCCGTCCTTCAACTTGCTTGTAGGGAACACAAAGTTTCTTTTTAGTATCAAACTCCTCTCCATAAAAATATATGGGGAAGTACTAGTTCCAACTCGGTTTTACAGTGAAAACTGCAGGAACTTCAAACCGGCACTTGGAAACAGACTGAGAAACCAGAGTAAAAGTTTCTCCTGCAACCCGTTCCCATTGTGCTAGATGAACGAACGTCTCTCCACATGCTCAGTTCTGAGAGATAAGTGTGTGTGAAAGCCGTCCTTCACCTAGCTTGTTGGGAACACAAACATTCTTTTCAGTTGCAAACTCCAGTCCAAACATATATATGGGGAGGTACTAGCTCCAACTCGGTTTTACCGTGAAAACTGCAGGAACTTCAAACAGGCACTAGGAAACAGACTGAGAAACCAGAGTAAAAGTTCCTCCTGCATCCCGATCCATTTGTGCTAGATGAACGAACGTCTCTCCACATGCTCAGTTCTGAGAGATAAGTGTGTGTGAAAGCCGTACTTCACCTAGCTTGTTGGGAACAGAAAGTTTCTATTCAGTTGCAAACTCCACTCCATACATATATAAGGGTAGGTACTAGCTCCAACTCGGTTTTACAGTGAAAACTGCAGGAACTTCAAACCGGCACTAGGAAACAGACTGAGAAACCAGAGTAAAACTTTCTCCAGCAACCCGTTCCCTTTGTGCTAGATGAACGAACGTCTCTCCACATGCTCAGTTCTGAGAGATAAGTGTGTGTGAAAGCCGTCCTTCTCCTAGCTTCTTGGGAACACAAAGTTTCTTTTCAGTTGCAAACTCCACTCCATACATATATATGGGGAGGTACTAGCTCCAACTCGGTTTTACAGTGAACACTGCAGGAACTTCAAACCGGCACTAGGAAACAGACTGAGAAACCAGAGTAAAAGTTTCTCCTGCAACCCGTTCCCTTTGTGCTAGATGAACGAAAGTCTCTCCACATGCTCAGTTCTGAGAAATAATTGTGTGTGAAAGCCGTCCTTCACCTAGATTGTTGGGAACACAAAGATTCTTTTCAGTTGCAAACTCCACTCGATACATATATATGAGGAGGTACTAGCTCCAATTCGGTTTTACAGTGAAAACTGTAGGAACTTCAAACCGGCACTTGGAAACAGACTGAGAAACCAGAGTAAAAGTTTCTCCTGCAACCCGTTCCCTTTGTGCTAGATGAACGAACGTCTCTCCACATGCTCAGTTCTGAGAGATAAGTGTGTGTGAAAGCCGTCCTTCACCTAGCTTGTTGGGAACACAAAGTTTCTTTTCAGTTGCAAACTCCACTCCATACATATATATGGGGAGGTACTAGCTCCAAAACGGTTTTACAGTGAAAACTGCAGGAACTTCAAACCGGCACTAGGAAACAGACTGAGAAACCAGAGTAAAAGTTTCCCCTGCAACGCGTTCCCTTTGTGCTAGATGAACGAAAGTCTCTCCACATGCTCAGTTCTGAGAAATAAGTGTGTGGGAAAGCCGTCCTTCTCCTAGCTTGTTGGGAACACAAAGTTTCTTTTCAGTTGCAAACTCCACTCAATAGATATATGTGGGGAGGTACTAGCTCCAACACGGTTTTACAGTGAACACTGCAGGAACTTCAAACAGGCAGTAGGAAACAGACTGAGAAACCAGAGAAAAAGTTTCTCCTGCAACCCGTTCCCTTTGTGTTAGATGAACGAACGTCTCTCCACATGCTCAGTTCTGAGAGATAAGTGTGTGTGAAAGCCGTCCTTCACCTAGCTTGTTGGGAACACAAAGTTTCTTTTCAGTTGCAAACTCCAGTCCAAACATATATATGGGGAGGAACTAGCTCCAACTCGGTTTTACAGTGAAAACTGCAGGAACTTCAAACCGGCACTAGGAAACAAACTGAGAAACCAGAGTAAAAGTTACACTTGCATCCCGTTCCATGTGCTAGATGAACGAACGTCTCTCCACATGCTCAGTTCAGAGAGATAAGTGTGTGTGAAAACCGTCCTTCACCTAGCTTGTTGGGAACACAAAGTTTTTTTTCAGTTGCAAACTCCAGTCCATACATATATATGGGGATGTACTAGCTCCAACTCGGTTTTACAGTGAAAAATGCAGGAACTTCAAACCGCCACTAGGAAACAGACTGAGAAACCAGAGTAATAGTTTCTAATGCAACCAGTTCCCATTGTGCTAAATGAACGAACGTCTCTCCACATGCTCAGTTCTGAGAGATAAGTGTCTGTGAAAGCCGTCCTTCACCTTGCTTGTAGGGAACACAAAGTTTCTTTTTAGTATCAAACTCCTCTCCATAAAAATATATGGGGAAGTACTAGTTCCAACTCGGTTTTACAGTGAAAACTGCAGGAACTTCAAACCGGCACTTGGAAACAGACTGAGAAACCAGAGTAAAAGTTTCTCCTGCAACCCGTTCCCATTGTGCTAGATGAACGAACGTCTCTCCACATGCTCAGTTCTGAGAGATAAGTGTGTGTGAAAGCCATCCTTCCCCTAGCTTGTTGGGAACACAAACATTCTTTTCAGTTGCAAACTCCAGTCCAAACATATATATGGGGAGGTACTAGCTCCAACTCGGTTTTACCGTGAAAACTGCAGGAACTTCAAACAGGCACTAGGAAACAGACTGAGAAACCAGAGTAAAAGTTCCTCCTGCATCCCGATCCCTTTGTGCTAGATGAACGAACGTCTCTCCACATGCTCAGTTCTGAGAGATAAGTGTGTGTGAAAGCCGTACTTCACCTAGCTTGTTGGGAACAGAAAGTTTCTATTCAGTTGCAAACTCCACTCCATACATATATAAGGGTAGGTACTAGCTCCAACTCGGTTTTACAGTGAAAACTGCAGGAACTTCAAACCGGCACTAGGAAACAGACTGAGAAACCAGAGTAAAACTTTCTCCAGCAACCCGTTCCCTTTGTGCTAGATGAACGAACATCTCTCCACATGCTCAGTTCTGAGAGATAAGTGTGTGTGAAAGCCGTCCTTCTCCTAGCTTCTTGGGAACACAAAGTTTCTTTTCAGTTGCAAACTCCACTCCATACATATATATGGGGAGGTACTAGCTCCAACTCGGTTTTACAGTGAACACTGCAGGAACTTCAAACCGGCACTAGGAAACAGACTGAGAAACCAGAGTAAAAGTTTCTCCTGCAACCCGTTCCCTTTGTGCTAGATGAACGAAAGTCTCTCCACATGCTCAGTTCTGAGAAATAATTGTGTGTGAAAGCCGTCCTTCACCTAGATTGTTGGGAACACAAAGATTCTTTTCAGTTGCAAACTCCACTCGATACATATATATGGGGAGGTACTAGCTCCAATTCGGTTTTACAGTGTAAACTGTAGGAACTTCAAACCGGCACTTGGAAACAGACTGAGAAACCAGAGTAAAAGTTTCTCCTGCAACCAGTTCCCTTTGTGCTAGATGAACGAACGTCTCTCCACATGCTCAGTTCTGAGAGATAAGTGTGTGTGATAGCCGTCCTTCACCTAGCTTGTTGGGAACACAAATATTCTTTTCAGTTGCCAACTCCATTCCAAACATATATATGGGGAGTTACTAGCTCCAACTCGGTTTTACCGTGAAAACTGCAGGAACTTCAAACCGCCACTAGGAAACAGACTGAGAAACCAGAGTAATAGTTTCTAATGCAACCAGTTCCCATTGTGCTAAATGAACGAACGTCTCTCCACATGCTCAGTTCTGAGAGATAAGTGTCTGTGAAAGCCGTCCTTCAACTTGCTTGTAGGGAACACAAAGTTTCTTTTTAGTATCAAACTCCTCTCCATAAAAATATATGGGGAAGTACTAGTTCCAACTCGGTTTTACAGTGAAAACTGCAGGAACTTCAAACCGGCACTTGGAAACAGACTGAGAAACCAGAGTAAAAGTTTCTCCTGCAACCCGTTCCCATTGTGCTAGATGAACGAACGTCTCTCCACATGCTCAGTTCTGAGAGATAAGTGTGTGTGAAAGCCGTCCTTCACCTAGCTTGTTGGGAACACAAACATTCTTTTCAGTTGCAAACTCCAGTCCAAACATATATATGGGGAGGTACTAGCTCCAACTCGGTTTTACCGTGAAAACTGCAGGAACTTCAAACAGGCACTAGGAAACAGACTGAGAAACCAGAGTAAAAGTTCCTCCTGCATCCCGATCCATTTGTGCTAGATGAACGAACGTCTCTCCACATGCTCAGTTCTGAGAGATAAGTGTGTGTGAAAGCCGTACTTCACCTAGCTTGTTGGGAACAGAAAGTTTCTATTCAGTTGCAAACTCCACTCCATACATATATAAGGGTAGGTACTAGCTCCAACTCGGTTTTACAGTGAAAAATGCAGGAACTCAAACCGGCAGTAGGAAACAGTCTGAGAAACCAGAGTAATAGTTTCTCCTGCAACCCGTTCCCTTTGTGCTAAATGAACGAACGTCTCTCCACATGCTCAGTTCTGAGAGATAAGTGTCTGTGAAAGCCCTCCTTCACCTTGCTTGTTGGGAACACAAAGTTTCTTTTTAGTTTCAAACTCCTCTCCATAAAAATATATGGGGAAGTACTAGCTCCAACTCGGTTTTTCAGTGAAAACTGCAGGAACTTCAAACCGGCACTTGGAAACAGACTGAGAAACCAGAGTAAAAGTTTCTCCTGCAAACCGTTCCCTTTGTGCTAGATGAACGAACGTCTCTCCACATGCTCAGTTCTGAGAGATAAGTGTGTGTGAAAGCCGTCCTTCACCTAGCTTGTTGGGAACACATATTTCTTTTCAGTTGCAAACTCCAGTCCATACATATATATGGGGAGGTACTAGCTCCATCTCGTTTTTACTGTGAAAACTGCAGGAATTTCAAACCAGCACTAGGAAACAGACTGAGAAACCAGAGTAAAAGTTTCTCTTGCAACCCGTTCCATTTTTGCTAGATGTACGAACGTCTCTCCACATGCTCAGTTCTGAGAGATAAGTGTGTGTGAAAGCCGTCCTTCACCTAGCTTGTTGGGAACACAAATTTTCTTTCCAGTTGCAAACTCCAGTCCATACATATATATGGGGAGGTACTAGCTCCAACTCGGTTTTACAGTGAAAACTGCAGGAACTTCAAACCGGCACTTGGAAACAGACTGAGAAACGAGAGTAAAAGTTTCTCCTGCAACCCGTTCCCTCTGTGCTAGATGAACGAACGTCTCTCCACATGCTCAGTTCTGAGAGATAAGTTTGTGTGAAAGCCGTCCTTCACCTAGCTTGTTGGGAACACAAAGTTTCTTTTCAGTTGCAAACTCCAGTCCAAACATATATATGGGGAGGAACTAGTTCCAACTCGGTTTTACAGTGAAAACTGCAGGAACTTCAAATCGGCACTAGGAAACAAACTGAGAAACCAGAGTAAAAGTTACACTTGCATCCCGTTACATGTGCTAGATGAACGAACGTCTCTCCACATGCTCAGTTCTGAGAGATAAGTGTGTGTGAAAGCCGTACTTCACCTAGCTTGTTGGGAACAGAAAGTTTCTATTCAGTTGCAAACTCCACTCCATACATATATAAGGGTAGGTACTAGCTCCAACTCGGTTTTACAGTGAAAACTGCAGGAACTTCAAACCGGCACTAGGAAACAGACTGAGAAACCAGAGTAAAACTTTCTCCAGCAACCCGTTCCCTTTGTGCTAGATGAACGAACGTCTCTCCACATGCTCAGTTCTGAGAGATAAGTGTGTGTGAAAGCCGTCCTTCTCCTAGCTTCTTGGGAACACAAAGTTTCTTTTCAGTTGCAAACTCCACTCCATACATATATATGGGGAGGTACTAGCTCCAACTAGGTTTTACAGTGAACACTGCAGGAACTTCAAACCGGCACTAGGAAACAGACTGAGAAACCAGAGTAAAAGTTTCTCCTGCAACCCGTTCCCTTTGTGCTAGATGAACGAAAGTCTCTCCACATGCTCAGTTCTGAGAAATAATTGTGTGTGAAAGCCGTCCTTCACCTAGATTGTTGGGAACACAAAGATTCTTTTCAGTTGCAAACTCCACTCGATACATATATATGGGGAGGTACTAGCTCCAATTCGGTTTTACAGTGAAAACTGTAGGAACTTCAAACCGGCACTTGGAAACAGACTGAGAAACCAGAGTAAAAGTTTCTCCTGCAACCCGTTCCCTTTGTGCTAGATGAACGAACGTCTCTCCACATGCTCAGTTCTGAGAGATAAGTGTGTGTGAAAGCCGTCCTTCACCTAGCTTGTTGGGAACACAAAGTTTCTTTTCAGTTGCATACTCCACTCCATACATATATATGGGGAGGTACTAGCTCCAAAACAGTTTTACAGTGAAAACTGCAGGAACTTCAAACCGGCACTAGGAAACAGACTGAGAAACCAGAGTAAAAGTTTCCCCTGCAACGCGTTCCCTTTGTGCTAGATGAACGAAAGTCTCTCCACATGCTCAGTTCTGAGAAATAAGTGTGTGGGAAAGCCGTCCTTCTCCTAGCTTGTTGGGAACACAAAGTTTCTTTTCAGTTGCAAACTCCACTCAATAGATATATGTGGGGAGGTACTAGCTCCAACACGGTTTTACAGTGAACACTGCAGGAACTTCAAACAGGCAGTAGGAAACAGACTGAGAAACCAGAGAAAAAGTTTCTCCTGCAACCCGTTCCCTTTGTGTTAGATGAACGAACGTCTCTCCACATGCTGAGTTCTGAGAAATAATTGTGTGTGAAAGCCGTCTTTCAATTGGCTTGTTGGGAACACAAAGTTTCTTTTCAGTTGCAAACTCCACTCCATACATATATATGGGGAGGTACTAGATCCAACTCGGTTTTACAGTGAAAACTGCAGGAACTTCAAACTGCCACTTGGAAACAGACTGAGAAACCAGAGTAAAAGTTTCTCCTGCAACCCGTTCCCTTTGTGCTAGATGAACGAACGTCTCTCCACATGCTCAGTTCTGAGAGATAAGTGTGTGTGAAAGCCGTCCTTCACCTAGCTTGTTGGGAACACAAAGTTTCTTTTCAGTTGCAAACTCCAGTCCAAACATATATATGGGGAGGAACTAGCTCCAACTCGGTTTTACAGTGAAAACTGCAGGAACTTCAAACCGGCACTAGGAAACAAACTGAGAAACCAGAGTAAAAGTTACACTTGCATCCCGTTCCATGTGCTAGATGAACGAACGTCTCTCCACATGCTCAGTTCTGAGAGATAAGTGTGTGTGAAAACCGTCCTTCACCTAGCTTGTTGGGAACACAAAGTTTTTTTTCAGTTGCAAACTCCAGTCCATACATATATATGGGGATGTACTAGCTCCAACTCGGTTTTACAGTGAAAAATGCAGGAACTTCAAACCGCCACTAGGAAACAGACTGAGAAACCAGAGTAATAGTTTCTAATGCAACCAGTTCCCATTGTGCTAAATGAACGAACGTCTCTCCACATGCTCAGTTCTGAGAGATAAGTGTCTGTGAAAGCCGTACTTCACCTTGCTTGTAGGGAACACAAAGTTTCTTTTTAGTATCAAACTCCTCTCCATAAAAATATATGGGGAAGTACTAGTTCCAACTCGGTTTTACAGTGAAAACTGCAGGAACTTCAAACCGGCACTTGGAAACAGACTGAGAAACCAGAGTAAAAGTTTCTCCTGCAACCCGTTCCCATTGTGCTAGATGAACGAACGTCTCTCCACATGCTCAGTTCTGAGAGATAAGTGTGTGTGAAAGCCGTCCTTCACCTAGCTTGTTGGGAACACAAACATTCTTTTCAGTTGCAAACTCCAGTCCAAACATATATATGGGGAGGTACTAGCTCCAACTCGGTTTTACCGTGAAAACTGCAGGAACTTCAAACAGGCACTAGGAAACAGACTGAGAAACCAGAGTAAAAGTTCCTCCTGCATCCCGATCCCTTTGTGCTAGATGAACGAACGTCTCTCCACATGCTCAGTTCTGAGAGATAAGTGTGTGTGAAAGCCGTACTTCACCTAGCTTGTTGGGAACAGAAAGTTTCTATTCAGTTGCAAACTCCACTCCATACATATATAAGGGTAGGTACTAGCTCCAACTCGGTTTTACAGTGAAAACTGCAGGAACTTCAAACCGGCACTAGGAAACAGACTGAGAAACCAGAGTAAAACTTTCTCCAGCAACCCGTTCCCTTTGTGCTAGATGAACGAACGTCTCTCCACATGCTCAGTTCTGAGAGATAAGTGTGTGTGAAAGCCGTCCTTCTCCTAGCTTCTTGGGAACACAAAGTTTCTTTTCAGTTGCAAACTCCACTCCATACATATATATGGGGAGGTACTAGCTCCAACTCGGTTTTACAGTGAACACTGCAGGAACTTCAAACCGGCACTAGGAAACAGACTGAGAAACCAGAGTAAAAGTTTCTCCTGCAACCCGTTCCCTTTGTGCTAGATGAACGAAAGTCTCTCCACATGCTCAGTTCTGAGAAATAATTGTGTGTGAAAGCCGTCCTTCACCTAGATTGTTGGGAACACAAAGATTCTTTTCAGTTGCAAACTCCACTCGATACATATATATGGGGAGGTACTAGCTCCAATTCGGTTTTACAGTGAAAACTGTAGGAACTTCAAACCGGCACTTGGAAACAGACTGAGAAACCAGAGTAAAAGTTTCTCCTGCAACCCGTTCCCTTTGTGCTAGATGAACGAACGTCTCTCCACATGCTCAGTTCTGAGAGATAAGTATGTGTGAAAGCCGTACTTCAACTAGCTTGTTGGGAACACAAAGATTCTTTTCAGTTGTAAACTCCACTCCATACATATATATGGGGAGTTACTAGCTCCAATTCTGTTTTACAGTGAAAACTGTAGGAACTTCAAACCGGCACTTGGAAACAGACTGAGAAACCAGAGTAAAAGTTTCTCCTGCAACCCGTTCCCTTTGTGCTAGATGAACGAACGTCTCTCCACATGCTCAGTTCTGAGAAATAAGTGTGTGTGAAAGACGTCCTTCACCTAGCTTGTTGGGAACACAAAGATTCTTTTCAGTTGCAAACTCCAGTCCAAACATATATATGGGGAGGTACTAGCTCCAACTCGGTTTTACCGTGAAAACTGCAGGAACTTCAAACAGGCACTAGGAAACAGACTGAGAAACCAGAGTAAAAGTTTCTCCTGCATCCCGTTCCCTTTGTGCTAGATGAACGAACGTCTCTCCACATGCTCAGTTCTGAGAGATAAGTGTGTGTGAAAGCCGTCCTTCACCTAGCTTGTTGGGAACACAAAGTTTCTATTCAGTTGCAAACTCCACTCCATACATATATAAGGGTAGGTACTAGCTCCAACTCGGTTTTAGAGTGAAAACTGCAGGAACTTCAAACCGGCACTAGGAAACAGACTGAGAAACCAGAGTAAAACTTTCTCCTGCAAACAGTTCCCTTTGTGCTAGATGAACGAACGTCTCTCCACATGCTAAGTTCTGAGAGATAAGTGTGTGTGAAAGCCGTCCTTCAACTAGCTTGTTGGGAACACAAATTTCTTTTAAGTTGCAAACTCCAGTCCATACATATATATGGGGAGGTACTAGCTCCATCTCGTTTTTACTGTGAAAACTGCAGGAATTTCAAACCAGCACTAGGAAACAGACTGAGAAACCAGAGTAAAAGTTTCTCTTGCAACCCGTTCCCTTTTTGCTAGATGCACGAACGTCTCTCCACATGCTCAGTTCTGAGAGATAAGTGTGTGTGAAAGCCGTCCTTCACCTAGCTTGTTGGGAACACAAATTTTCTTTTCAGTTGCAAACTCCAGTCCATACATATATATGGGGAGGAACTAGCTCCAACTCGGTTTTACATTGAAAACTGCAGGAACTTCAAACAGGCACTAGGAAACAGACTGAGAAACCAGAGTAAAAGTTTCTTCTGCAACCCGTTCCCTGTGGGCTAGATGAACGAACGTCTCTCCACATGCTCAGTTCAGAGAGATAAGTGTGTGTGAAAGCCGTCCTTCACCTAGCTTGCTGGGAACACAAAGTTTCTTTTCAGTTGCAAACTCCACTCCATACATATATATGGGGAGGTACTAGCTCCAACACGCTTTTACAGTGAAAACTGCAGGAACCTCAAACCGGCACTTGGAAACAGGCTGAGAAACCAGAGTAAAAGTTTCTCCTGCAACCCGTTCCCTTTGTGCTAGATGAACGAACGTCTCTCCACATTCTCAGTTCTGAGAGATAAGTGTGTGTGAAAGCCGTCCTTCAACTAGCTTGTTGGGAACACAAAGAATCTTTTCAGTTGCAAACTCCACTCAATAGATATATGTGGGGAGGTACTAGCTCCAACTCGGTTTTACAGTGAACACTGCAGGAAATTCAAACAGGCAGTAGGAAACAGACTGAGAAACCAGAGAAAAAGTTTCTCCTGCAACCCGTTCCCTTTGTGCTAGATTAACGAACGTCTCTCCACATGCTGAGTTCTGAGGAATAATTGTGTGTGAAAGCCGTGTTTCATCTAGCTTGTTGGGAACACAAAGTTTCTTTTCAGTTGCAAACTCCACTCCATAAATATATATGGGGAGGTACTAGATCCAACTCGGTTTTACAGTGAAAACTGCAGGAACTTCAAACCGGCACTTGGAAACAGACTGAGAAACCAGAGTAAAAGTTTCTCCTGCAACCCGTTCCCTCTGTGCTAGATGAACGAACGTCTCTCCACATGCTCAGTTCTGAGAGATATGTGTGTGTGAAAGCCGTCCTTCACCTAGCTTGTTGGGAACACAAAGTTTCTTTTCATTTGCAAACTCCAGTCCAAACATATATATGGGGAGGAACTAGCTCCAACTCGGTTTTACAGTGAAAACTGCAGGAACTTCAAATCGGCACTAGGAAACAAACTGAGAAACCAGAGTAAAAGTTACACTTGCATCCCGTTCCATGTGCTAGATGAACGAACGTCTCTCCACATGCTCAGTTCTGAGAGATAAGTGTGTGTGAAAGCCGTACTTCACCTAGCTTGTTGGGAACACAAAATTTCTTTTCAGTTGCAAACTCCACCCCGTACATATATAAGAGGAGGTACTAGCTCAAACGCGGTTTTACAGTGAAAACTGCAGGAATTTCAAAGCGGCACTAGGAAACAGACTGAGAAACCAGAGTAAAAGTTTCTCCTGCAACCAGTTCCCTTTGTGCTAGATGAACGAACGTCTCTCCACATGCTCTGTTCTGAGAGAAAATTGTGTGTGAAAGCCGTCCTTCATCTAGCTTGTTGGGAACACAAAGTTTCTTTTCAGTTGCAGACACCTCTCCATACATAAATATGGGGAGGTACTAGCTCCAATTCGGTTTTACAGTGAAAACTGCAGGAACTTCAACCCGGCACTTGGAAACAGACTGAGAAACCAGAGTAAAAGTTTCTCCTGCAACCCGTTCCCTATGTGCTAGATGAACGAACGTCTCTCCACATGCTCACTTCTGAGAGATAAGTGTGTGTGATAGCCGTCCTTCACCTAGCTTGTTGGGAACACAAATATTCTTTTCAGTTGCAAACTCCATTCCAAAAATATATATGGGGAGGTACTAGCTCCAACTCGGTTTTACCGTGAAAACTGCAGGAATTTCAAACCGCCACTAGGAAACAGACTGAGAAACCAGAGTAATAGTATCTAATGCAACCAGTTCCCATTGTGCTAAATGAACGAACGTCTCTCCACATGCTCAGTTCTGAGAGATAAGTGTCTGTGAAAGCCGTCCTTCACCTTGCTTGTAGGGAACACAAAGTTTCTTTTTAGTTTCAAACACCTCTCCATAAAAATATATGGGGAAGTACTAGCTCCAACTCGGTTTTACAGTGAAAACTGCAGGAACTTCAAACCGGCACTTGGAAACAGACTGAGAAACCAGAGTAAACGTTTCTCCTGCAAACCGTTCCCTTTGTGCTAGATGAACGAACGTCTCTCCACATGCTCAGTTCTGAGAGATAAGTGTGTGTGAAAGCCGTCCTTCACCTAGCTTGTTGGGAACACAAATTTCTTTTCAGTTGCAAACTCCAGTCCATACATATATATGGGGAGGTACTAGCTCCATCTCGTTTTTACTGTGAAAACTGCAGGAATTTCAAACCAGCACTAGGAAACAGACTGAGAAACCAGAGTAAAAGTTTCTCTTGCAACCCGTTCCCTTTTTGCTAGATGTACGAACGTCTCCACATGCTCAGTTCTGAGAGGTAAGTGTGTGTGAAAGCCGTCCTTCACCTAGCTTGTTGGGAACACAAATTTTCTTTTCAGTTGCAAACTCCAGTCCATACATATATATGGGGAGGTGCTAGCTCCAACTCGGTTTTACATTGAAAACTGCAGGAACTTCAAACAGGCACTAGGAAACAGACTGAGAAACCAGAGTAAAAGTTTCTTCTGCAACACGTTCCCTATGGGCTAGATGAACGAACGTCTCTCCACATGCTCAGTTCAGAGAGATAAGTGTGTGTGAAAGCCGTCCTTCACCTAGCTTGCTGGGAAAACAAAGTTTCTTTTCAGTTGCAAACTCCACTCCATACATATATATGGGGAGGTACTAGCTCCAAAACGCTTTTACAGTGAAAACTGCAGGAACTTCAAACCGGCACTTGGAAACAGACTGAGAAACCAGAGTAAAAGTTTCTCCTGCAACCCGTTCCCTTTGTGCTAGATGAACGAACGTCTCTCCACATGCTCAGTTCTGAGAGATAAGTGTGTGTGAAAGCCGTCCTTCACCTAGCTTGTTGGGAACACAAATTTCTTTTCAGTTGCAAACTCCTGTCCATACATATATATGGGGAGGTACTAGCTCCATCTCGTTTTTACTGTGAAAACTGCAGGAATTTCAAACCAGCACTAGGAAACAGACTGAGAAACCAGAGTAAAAGTTTCTCTTGCAACCCGTTCCCTTTTTGCTAGATGTACGAACGTCTCTCCACATGCTCAGTTCTGAGAGATAAGTGTGTGTAAAAACCGTCCTTCACCTAGCTTGTTGGGAACACATATTTTCTTTTCAGTTGCAAACTCCAGTCCATACATATATATGGGGAGGTACTAGCTCCAACTCTGTTTTACATTGAAAACTGCAGGAACTTCAAACAGGCACTAGGAATCAGACTGAGAAACCAGAGTAAAAGTTTCTTCTGCAACCCGTTCCCTGTGGGCTAGATGAACGAACGTCTCTCCACATGCTCAGTTCAGAGAGATAAGTGTGTGTGAAGCCGTCCTTCACCTAGCTTGCTGGGAACACAAAGTTTCTTTTCAGTTGCAAACTCCACTCCATACATATATATGGGGAGGTACTAGCTCCAACACGCTTTTACAGTGAAAACTGCAGGAACCTCAAACCGGCACTTGGAAACAGACTGAGAAACCAGAGTAAAAGTTTCTCCTGCAACCCATTCCCTTTGTGCTAGATGAACGAACGTCTCTCCACATTCTCAGTTCTGAGAGATAAGTGTGTGTGAAAGCCGTCCTTCAACTAGCTTGTTGGGAACACAAAGTTTCTTTTCAGTTGCAAACTCCAGTCCAAAAATATATATGGGGAGGTACTAGCTCCAACTCGGTTTTACAGTGAAAACTGCAGGAACTTCAAACCGGCACTTGGAAACAGACTGAGAAACCAGAGTAAAAGTTTCTCCTGCAACCCTTTCCCTTTGTGCTAGATGAACGAACGTCTCTCCACATGCTGAGTTCTGAGGAATAATTGTGTGTGAAAGCCGTGTTTCATCTAGCTTGTTGGGAACACAAAATTTCTTTTCAGTTGCAAACTCCACTCCATAAATATATATGGGGAGGTACTAGATCCAACTCGGTTTTACAGTGAAAACTGCAGGAACTTCAAACCGGCACTTGGAAACAGACTGAGAAACCAGAGTAAAAGTTTCTCCTGCAACCCGTTCCCTCTGTGCTAGATGAACGAACGTCTCTCCACATGCTCAGTTCTGAGAGATAAGTGTGTGTGAAAGCCGTCCTTCACCAAGCTTGTTGGGAACACAAAGTTTCTTTTCAGTTGCAAATTCCAGTCCAAACATATATATGGGGAGGAACTAGCTACAACTCAGTTTTACAGTGAAAACTGCAGGAACTTCAAATCGGCACTAGGAAACAAACTGAGAAACCAGAGTAAAAGTTACACTTGCATCCCGTTCCATGTGCTAGATGAACGAACGTCTCTCCACATGCTCAGTTCTGAGAGATAAGTGTGTGTGAAAGCCGTACTTCACCTAGCTTGTTGGGAACACAAAATTTCTTTTCAGTTGCAAACACCACCCCGTACATATATAAGAGGAGGTACTAGCTCAAACGCGGTTTTACAGTGAAAACTGCAGGAACTTCAAACCGGCACTAGGAAACAGACTGAGAAACCAGAGTAAAAGTTTCTCCTGCAACCAGATCCCTTTGTGCTAGATGAACGAACGTCTCTCCACATGCTCTGTTCTGAGAGATAATTGTGTGTGAAAGCCGTCCTTCATCTAGCTTGTTGGGAACACAAAGTTTCTTTTCAGTTGCAGACACCTCTCCATACATAAATATGGGGAGGTACTAGCTCCAACTCGGTTTTACAGTGAAAACTGCAGGAACTTCAAACCGGCACTAGGAAACAGACTGAGAAACCAGAGAATAACTTTCTCCTGCCTCCCGTTCCCTTTGTGCTAGATGAAGGAACGTCTCTCCACATGCTCAGTTCTGAGAGATAAGTGTGTGTGAAAGCCGTACTTCACCTAGCTTGTTGGGAACACAAAGTTTCTTTTCAGTTGCAAACTCCACTCCATACATATATATGGGGAGGTACTAGCTCCAACTCGGTTTTACCGTGAAAACTGCAGGAACTTCAAACCGCCACTAGGAAACAGACTGAGAAACCAGAGTAAAAGTTTCTCCTACATCCCGTTCCTTTTGTGCTAGTTAAACGAACGTCTCTCCACATGCTCAGTTCTGAGAGATAAGTGTGTGTGAAAGCCGTCCTTCATTTAGCTTGTTGGGAACACAAAGTTTCTTTTCAGTTGCAAACTACAGTCGATACATATATATGGGGAGGTTCTAGCTACAACACGGTTTTACAGTGAAAACTGCAGGAACTTCAAACAGGCAGTAGGAAACAGACTGAGAAACCAGAGAAAAAGTTTCTCCTGCAACCTGTTCCCTTTGTGCTTGATGAACGAACGTCTCTCCACATTCTCAGTTCTGAGAGATAAGTGTGTGTGAAAGCCGTCCTTCAACTAGCTTGTTGGGAACACAAAGTTTCTTTTCAGTTGCAAACTCCACTCCATACATATATATGGGGAGGTACTAGCTCCAACTCGGTTTTACAGTGAAAACTGCAGGAACTTCAAACCGCCACTAGGAAACAGACTGAGAAACCAGAGTAAAAGTTTCTCCTGCATCCCGTTCCCTTTGTGCTAGTTAAACGAACGTCTCTCCACATGCTCAGTTCTGAGAGATAAGTGTGTGTGAAAGCCGTCCTTCATTTAGCTTGTTGGGAACACAAAGTTTCTTTTCAGTTGCAAACTACAGTCGATACATATATATGGGTAGGTTCTAGCTACAACACGGTTTTACAGTGAAAACTGCAGGAACTTCAAACAGGCAGTAGGAAACAGACTGAGAAACCAGAGAAAAAATTTCTCCTGCAACCTGTTCCCTTTGTGCTAGATGAACGAACGTCTCTCCACATGCTAAGTTCTGAGAGATAAGTGTGTGTGAAAGCTGTCCTTCACCTAGATTGTTGGGAACACAAAGATTCTTTTCAGTTGCAAACTTCACTCGATAAATATATATGGGGAGATACAAGCTCCAACTCGGTTTTACAGTGAAAACTGCAGGAACTTCAAACCGGCACTAGGAAACAGACTGAGAAACCAGAGAAAAACTTTCTCCTGCAACCCGTTCCCTTTGTGCTAGATGAACGAACGTCTCTCCACATGCTCAGTTCTGAGAAATAATTGTGTGTGAAAGCCGTCTTTCATCTACCTTGTTGGGAACACAAAGTTTCTTTTCATTTGCAAACTACAGTCGATACATTTATATGGGGAGGTACTAGCTCCAACTCGGTTTTACCGTGAAAACTGCAGGAACTTCAAACCGCCAGTAGGAAACAGACTGAGAAACCAGAGTAAAAGTTTCTCCTGCATCCCGTTCCATTTGTGCTAGTTAAACGAACGTCTCTCCACATGCTCAGTTCTGAGAGATAAGTGTGTGTGAAAGCCGACCTTCACATAGCTTGTTGGGAACACAAAGGTTCTATTCATTTGCAAACTCCACTCCATACATATATAAGGGTAGGTACTAGCTCCAACTCGGTTTTACAGTGAAAACTGCAGGAACTTAAAAACGGCACTTGGAAACAGACTGAGAAACCAGAGTAAAAGTTTCCCCTGCAACCCGTTCCTTTTGTGCTAGATGAACGAACGTCTCTCCACATGCTCAGTTCTGAGAGATATGTGTGTGTGAAAGCCGTACTTCACCTAGCTTTTGGGAACACAAAGTTTCTTTTCAGTTGCAAACTCCACTCCATACATATATATGGGGAGGTACTAGATCCAACTCGGTTTTACAGTGAAAACTGCAGGAACTTCAAACCGGCACTTGGAAACAGACTGAGAAACCAGAGTAAAAGTTTCTCCTGCAACCCGTTCCCTTTGTGCTAGATGAACGAACGTCTCTCCACGTGCTCAGTTCTGAGAGATAAGTGTGTGCGAAAGCCGTCCTTCACCTAGCTTGTTGGGAACACAATGTTTCTTTTCAGTTGCAAACTCCACTCCATACATATATATGGGGAGGTACTAGCTCCAACTCGGTTTTACAGTGAAAACTGCAGGAACTTCAAACATACAATAGGAAACAGACTGAGAAACCAGAGAAAAAGTTTCCCCTGCAACCCGTTCCCTTTGTGCTAGTTAAACGAACGTCTCTCCACATGCTCAGTTCTGAGAGATAAGTGTGTGTGAAAGCCGAACTTCACATAGCTTGTTGGGAACACAAAGGTTCTATTCAGTTGCAAACTCCACTCCATACATATATAAGGGTAGGTACTAGCTCCAACTCGGTTTTACAGTGAAAACTGCAGGAACTTCAAACCGGCACTTGGAAACAGACTGAGAAACCAGAGTAAAAGTTTCTCCTGCAACCCGTTCCCTTTGTGCTAGATGAACGAACGTCTCTCCACATGCTCAGTTCTGAGAGATAAGTGTGTGTGAAAGCCGTACTTCACCTAGCTTGTTGGGAACACAAAGTTTCTCTTCAGTTGCAAACTACACCCCGTACATATATAAGAGGAGGTACTAGCTCAAACGCGGTTTTACAGTGAAAACTGCAGGAACTTCAAACCGGCACTAGGAAACAGACTGAGAAACCAGAGAATAACTTTCTCCTGCCTCCCGTTCCCTTTGTGCTACATGAACGAACGTCTCTCCACATGCTCAGTTCTGAGAGATAATTGTGTGTGAAAGCCGCCCTTCACCTACCTTGTTGGGAACACAAAGATTCTTTTCAGTTGCAAACTCCACTCCATACATATATATGGGGAGATACTAGCTCCAACTCGGTTTTACAGTGAAAACTGCAGGAACTTCAAACCGGCACTAGGAAACAGACTGAGAAACCAGAGAATAACTTTCTCCTGCCTCCCGTTCCCTTTGTGCTAGATGAACGAACGTCTCTCCACATGCTCAGATCTGAGAGATAAGTGTGTGTGAAAGCCGTACTTCACCTAGCTTGTTGGGAACACAAAGTTTCTTTTCAGTTGCAAACTCCACTCCATACATATATATGGGGAGGTACTAGCTCCAATTCGGTTTTACAGTGAAAACTGCAGGAACTTCAACCCGGCACTTGGAAACAGACTGAGAAACCAGAGTAAAAGTTTCTCCTGCAACCCGTTCCCTATGTGCTAGATGAACGAACGTCTCTCCACATGCTCAGTTCTGAGAGATAAGTGTGTGTGAAAGCCGTTCTTCACCTAGCTTGTTGGGAACACAAATATTCTTTTCAGTTGCTTACTCCAGTCCAAACATATATATGGGGAGGTACTAGCTCCAACTCGGTTTTACCGTGAAAACTGCAGGAACTTCAAACTGCCACAAGGAAACAGACTGAGAAACCAGAGTAAAAGTTTCTCCTGCCACCCGTTCCTTTTTTGCTAGATGAACGAACGTCTCTCCACATGCTCAGTTCTGAAAGATAATTGTGTGTGAAAGCTGTCCTTCACCTAGATTGTTGGGAACACAAAGATTCTTTTCAGATGCAAACTCCACTCCATACATATATATGGGGAGATACAAGCTCCAACTCGGTTTTACAGTGAAAACTGCAGGAACTTCAAACCGGCACTAGGAAACAGACTGAGAAACCAGAGTAAAAGTTACACTTGCATCCCGTTCCATGTGCTAGATGAACGAACGTCTCTCCACATGCTCAGTTCTGAGAGATAAGTGTGTGTGAATGCCGTACTTCACCTAGCTTGTTGGGAACACAAAGTTTCTTTTCAGTTGCAAACTCCACCCCATACAAATATAAGAGGAGATACAAGCTCCAACTCGGTTTTACAGTGAAAACTGCAGGAACTTCAAACCGGCACTTGGAAACAGACAGAGAAACCAGAGTAAAAGTTTCTCCTGCAACCCGTTCCCTTTGTGCTATATGAACGAACGTCTCTCCACATGCTCAGTTCTGAGAGATAATTGTGTGTGAAAGCCGACCTTCACATAGCTTGTTTGGAACACAAAGGTTCTTTTCAGTTGCAAACTCCACTCCATACATATATAAGGGTAGGTACTAGCTCCAACTCGGTTTAACAGTGAAAACTGCAGGAACTTCAAACCGGCACTTGGAAAAAGACTGAGAAACCAGAGTAAAAGTTACTCCTGCAACCCGTTCCTTTTGTGCTAGATGAACGAACGTCTCTCCACATGCTCAGTTCTGAGAGATAATTGTGTGTGAAATCCGCCCTTCACCTACCTTGTTGGGAACACAAAGATTCTTTTCAGTTGCAAACACCACTCCATACATATATATGGGGAGATACTAGCTCCAACTCGGTTTTACAGTGAAAACTGCAGGAACTTCAAACCGGCAGTAGGAAACAGACTGAGAAACCAGAGAATAACTTTCTCCTGCCTCCCGTTCCCTTTGTGCTACATGAACGAACGTCTCTCCACATGCTCAGTTCTGAGAGATAAGTGTGTGTGAAAGCCGTACTTCACCTAGCTTGTTGGGAACACAAAGTTTCTTTTCAGTTGCAAACTCCACTCCATACATATATATGGGGAGGTACTAGCTCCAATTCAGTTTTACAGTGAAAACTGCAGGAACTTCAACCCGGCACTTGGAAACAGACTGAGAAACCAGAGTAAAAGTTTCTCCTGCAACCCGTTCCCTTTGTGCTAGATGAACGAACGTCTCTCCACATGCTCAGTTCTGAGAGATAATTGTGTGTGAAAGCCGCCCTTCACCTACCATGTTGGGAACACAAAGATTCTTTTCAGTTGCAAACTCCACTCCATACACATATATGGGGAGATACTAGCTCCAACTCGGTTTTACAGTGAAAACTGCAGGAACTTCAAACCGGCACTAGGAAACAGACTGAGAAACCAGAGAATAACTTTCTCCTGCCTCCCGTTCCCTTTGTGCTAGATGAACGAATGTCTCTCCACATGCTCAGTTCTGAGAGATAAGTGTGTGTGAAAGCCGTACTTCACCTAGCTTGTTGGGAACACAAAGTTTCTTTTCAGTTGCAAACTCCACTCCATACATATATATGGGGAGGTACTAGCTCCAATTCGGTTTTACAGTGAAAACTGCAGGAACTTCAACCCGGCACTTGGAAACAGACTGAGAAACCAGAGTAAAAGTTTCTCCTGCAACCCGTTCCCTATGTGCTAGATGAACGAACGTCTCTCCACATGCTCAGTTCTGAGAGATAAGTGTGTGTGAAAGCCGTCCTTCACCTAGCTTGTTGGGAACACAAATATTCTTTTCAGTTGCAAACTCCAGTCCAAACATATATATGGGGAGGTACTAGCTCCAACTCGGTTTTACCGTGAAATCTGCAGGAACTTCAAACCGCCACAAGGAAACAGACTGAGAAACCAGAGTAAAAGTTTCTCCTGCCACCCGTTCCTTTTTTGCTAGATGAACGAACGTCTCTCCACATGCTCAGTTCTGAAAGATAATTGTGTGTGAAAGCTGTCCTTCACCTAGATTGTTGGGAACACAAAGATTCTTTTCAGTTGCAAACTCCACTCCATACATATATATGGGGAGATACAAGCTCCAACTCGGTTTTACAGTGAAAACTGCAGGAATTTCAAACCGGCAGTAAGAAACAGACTGAGAAACCAGAGAAATATTTTCTACTGCAACCCGTTCCCTTTGTGCTAGATGAACGAACGTCTCTCCACATGCTGAGTTCTGAGAAATAATTGTGTGTGAAAGCCGTCTTTCAACTAGCTTGTTGGGAACACAAAGTTTCTTTTCATTTGCAAACTCCACTCCATACATATATATGGGGAGGTACTAGCTCCAATTCGGTTTTACAGTGAAAACTGCAGGAACTTCAACCCGGCACTTGGAAACAGACTGAGAAACCAGAGTAAAAGTTTCTCCTGCAACCCGTTCCCTTTGTGCTAGATGAACGAACGTCTCTCCACATGCTCAGTTCTGAGAGATAATTGTGTGTGAAAGCCGTACTTCACCTAGCTTGTTGGGAACACAAAGATTCTTTTCAGTTGCAAACCCCACTCCATACATGTATATGGGGAGATACTAGCTCCAACTCGGTTTTACAGTGAAAACTGCAGAAACTTCAAACCGGCACTAGGAAACAGACTGAGAAACCAGAGAATAACTTTCTCCTGCCTCCCGTTCCCTTTGTGCTAGATGAACGAACATCTCTCCACATGCTCAGTTCTGAGAGATAAGTGTGTGTGAAAGCCGTACTTCACCTAGCTTGTTGGGAACACAAAGTTTCTTTTCAGTTGCAAACTCCACTCCTTACATATATATGGGGAGGTACCAGCTCCAATTCGTTTTTACAGTGAAAACTGCAGGAACTTCAACCCGGCACTTGGAAACAGACTGAGAAACCAGAGTAAAAGTTTCTCCTGCAACCCGTTCCCTATGTGCTAGATGAACGACCGTCTCTCCACATGCTCAGTTCTGAGAGATAAGTGTGTGTGAAAGCCGTCCTTCACCTAGCTTGTTGGGAACACAAATATTCTTTTCAGTTGCAAACTCCAGTCCAAACATATATATGGGGAGGTACAAGCTCCAACTCGTTTTTACCGTGAAAACTGCAGGAACTTCAAACCGCCACTAGGAAACAGACTGAGAAACCAGAGTAAAAGTTTCTCCTGCCACCCGTTCCTTTTTTGCTAGATGAATGAACGTCTCTCCTCATGCTCAGTTCTGAAAGATAATTGTGTGTGAAAGCTGTCCTTCACCTAGATTGTTGGGAACACAAAGATTCTTTTCAGTTGCAAACTCCACTCCATACATATATATGGGGAGATACAAGCTCCAACTCGGTTTTACAGTGAAAACTGCAGGAACTTCAAACCGGCAGTAGGAAACAGACTGAGAAACCAGAGTAAAAGTTACACTTGCATCCCGTTCCATGTGCTAGATGAACGAACGTCTCTCCACATGCTCAGTTCTGAGAGATAAGTGTGTGTGAATGCCGTACTTCACCTAGCTTGTTGGGAACACAAAGTTTCTTTTCAGTTGCAAACTCCACCCCATACATATATAAGAGGAGATACAAGCTCCAACTCGGTTTTACAGTGAAAACTGCAGGAACTTCAAACCGGCACTTGGAAACAGACTGAGAAACCAGAGTAAAAGTTTCTCCTGCAACCCGTTCCCTTTGTGCTAGATGAACGAACGTCTCTCCACATGCTCAGTTCTGAGAGATAATTGTGTGTGAAAGCCGTCCTTCATCTAGCTTGTTGGGAACACAAAGTTTCTTTTCAGTTGCAAACACCTCTCCATACATATATATGGGGAGGTACTAGCTCCAATTCGGTTTTACAGTGAAAACTGCAGGAACTTCAAACAGGCACTTGGAAACAGACTGAGAAACCAGAGTAAAAGTTTCTCCTGCAACCCGTTCCCTTTGTGCTAGATGAACGAACGTCTCTCCACATGCTGAGTTCTGAGAAATAATTGTGTGTGAAAGCCGCCTTTCACCTACCTTGTTGGGAACACAAAGATTCTTTTCAGTTGCAAACTCCACTCGATACATATATATGGGGAGATACAAGCTCCAACTCGGTTTTACAGTGAAAACTGCAGGAACTTCAAACCGGCAGTAAGAAACAGACTGAGAAACCAGAGAAATATTTTCTCCTGCAACCCGTTCCCTTTGTGCTAGATGAACTAACGTCTCTCCACATGCTGAGTTCTGAGAAATAATTGTGTGTGAAAGCCGTCTTTCATCTAGCTTGTTGGGAACACAAAGTTTCTTTTCAGTTGCAAACTACAGTCGATACATATATATTGGGAGGTACTAGCTCCAACTCGGTTTTACAGTGAAAACTGCAGGAACTTCAAACCTGCACTAGGAAACAGACTGAGAAACCAGAGTAAAAGTTTCTCATGCAACCTGTTCCCTTTGTGCTAGATGAACGAACGTCTCTCCACATGTTCAGTTCTGAGAGATAAGTATGTGTGAAAGCCGTCCTTCACCTAGCTTGTTGGGAACTAAAAGATTCTTTTCAGTTGTAAACTCCACTCCATACATATATATGGGGGGATACTACCTCCAACTCGGTTTTACAGTGAAAACTGCAGGAACTTCAAACCGGCACTAGGAAACAGACTGAGAAACCAGAGAATAACTTTCTCCTGCCTCCCGTTACCTTTGTGCTAGATGAACGAACGTCTCTCCACATGCTCAGTTCTGAGAGATAAGTGTGTGTGAAAGCCGTACTTCACCTAGCTTGTTGGGAACACAAAGTTTCTTTTCATTTGCAAACTCCACTCCATACATATATATGGGGAGGTACTAGCTCCAATTCGGTTTTACAGTGAAAACTGCAGAAACTTCAACCCGGCAATTGGAAACAGACAGAGAAACCAGAGTAAAAGTTTCTCCTGCAACCCGTTCCCTATGTGCTAGATGAACGAACGTCTCTCCACATGCTCAGTTCAGAGAGATAAGTGTGTGTGAAAGCCGTCCTTCATCTAGCTTGTTGGGAACACAAAGTTTCTTTTCAGTTGCAAACTACAGTCGATAGATATATATTGGGAGGTTCTAGCTACAACACGATTTTACAGTGAAAACTGCAGGAACTTCAAACCGGCACTAGGAAACAGACTGAGAAACCAGAGTAAAAGTTTCTCCTGCAACCTGTTCCCTTTGTGCTAGATGAACGAACGTCTCTCCACATGCTAAGTTCTGAGAGATAAGTGTGTGTGAAAGCCGTCCTTCACCTAGATTGTTGGGAACAAAGATTCTTTTCAGTTGCAAACTCCACTCGATACATATATATGGGGAGATACAAGCTCCAACTCGGTTTTACAGTGAAAACTGGAGGAACTTCTAACCGGCACTAGGAAACAGACTGAGAAACCAGAGAAATAATTTCTCCTGCAACCCGTTCCCTTTGTGCTAGATGAACGAACGTCTTTCCACATGTGAGTTCTGAGAAATAATTGTGTGTGAAAGCCGTCTTTCATCTAGCTTGTTGGGAACACAAATATTCTTTTCAGTTGCAAACTCCAGTCCAAACATATATATGGGGAGGTACTAGCTCCAACTCGGTTTTACCGTGAAAACTGCAGGAACTTCAAACTGCCACTAGGAAACAGACTGAGAAACCAGAGTAAAAGTTTCTCCTGCCACCCGTTCCTTTTTTGCTAGATGAACGAACGTCTCTCCACATGCTCAGTTCTGAAAGATAATTGGGTGTGAAAGCTGTCCTTCACCTAGATTGTTGGGAACACAAAGATTCTTTTCAGTTGCAAACTCCACTCCATACATATATATGGGGAGATACAAGCTCCACCTCGGTTTTACAGTGAAAACTGCAGGAACTTCAAACCGGCACTAGAATACAGACTGAGAAACCAGAGTAAAAGTTACACTTGCATCCCGTTCCATGTGCTAGATGAACGAACGTCTCTCCACATGCTCAGTTCTGAGAGATAAGTGTGTGTGAATGCCGTACTTCACCTAGCTTGTTGGGAACACAAAGTTTCTTTTCAGTTGCAAACTCCACCCCATACATATATAAGAGGAGATACAAGCTCCAACTCGGTTTTACAGTGAAAACTGCAGGAACTTCAACCCGGCACTTGGAAACAGACTGAGAAACTAGAGTAAAAGTTTCTCCTGCAACCCATTCCCTTTGTGCTAGATGAACGAACGTCTCTCCACATGCTCAGTTCTGAGAGATAATTGTGTGTGAAAGCCGTCCTTCATCTAGCTTGTTGGGAACACAAAGTTTCTTTTCATTTGCAAACACCTCTCCATACATATATATGGGGAGGTACTAGCTCCAATTCGGTTTTACAGTGAAAACTGCAGGAACTTCAACCCGGCACTTGGAAACAGACTGAGAAACCAGAGTAAAAGTTTATCCTGCAACCCGTTCCCTTTGTGCTAGATGAACGAACGTCTCTCCACATGCTCAGTTCTAAGAGATAATTGTGTGTGAAAGCCGCCCTTCACCTACCTTGTTGGGAACACAAAGATTCTTTTCAGTTGCAAACTCCACTCCATACATATATATGGGGAGATTCTAGCTCCAACTCGGTTTTACAGTGAAAACTGCAGGAACTTCAAACCGGCAGTAGGAAACAAACTGAGAAACCAGAGAATAACTTTCTCCTGCCTCCCGTTCCCTTTGTGCTAGATGAACGAACATCTCTCCACATGCTCAGTTCTGAGAGATAAGTGTGTGTGAAAGCCGTCCTTCACCTAGCTTGTTGGGAACACAAAGTTTCTTTTCAGTTGCAAACTCCACTCCATACATATATATGGGGAGGTACTAGCTCCAATTCGGTTTTACAGTGAAAACTGCAGGAACTTCAACCCGGCACTTGGAAACAGACTGAGAAACCAGAGTAAAAGTTTCTCCTGCAAACCGTTCCCTTTGTGCTAAATGAACGAACGTCTCTCCACATGCTCAGTTCTCAGAGATAATTGTGTGTGAAAGCCGCCCTTCACCTACCTTGTTGGGAACACAAAGATTCTTTTCAGTTGCAAACTCCACTCCATACATATATATGGGGAGATACTAGCTCCAACTCGGTTTTACAGTGAAAACTGCAGGAACTTCAAACCGGCACTAGGAAACAGACTGAGAAACCAGAGAATAACTTTCTCCTGCCTCCCGTTCCCTTTGTTCTAGATGAACGAACGTCTCTCCACATGCTCAGTTCTGAGAGATAAGTGTGTGTGAAAGCCGCCCTTCACTTACCTTGTTGGGAACACAAAGATTCTTTTCAGTTGTAAACTCCACTCCATACATATATATGGGGGGATACTAGCTCCAACTCGGTTTTACAGTGAAAACTGCAGGAACTTCAAACCGGCACTAGGAAACAGACTGAGAAACCAGAGAATAACTTTCTCCTGCCTCCCGTTCCCTTTGTGCTAGATGAACGAACGTCTCTCCACATGCTCAGTTCTGAGAGATAAGTGTGTGTGAAAGCCGTACTTCACCTAGCTTGTTGGGAACACAAAGTTTCTTTTCATTTGCAAACTCCACTCCATACATATATATGGGGAGGTACTAGCTCCAATTCGGTTTTACAGTGAAAACTGCAGAAACTTCAACCCGGCAATTGGAAACAGACAGAGAAACCAGAGTAAAAGTTTCTCCTGCAACCCGTTCCCTATGTGCTAGATGAACGAACGTCTCTCCACATGCTCAGTTCAGAGAGATAAGTGTGTGTGAAAGCCGTCCTTCATCTAGCTTGTTGGGAACACAAAGTTTCTTTTCAGTTGCAAACTACAGTCGATAGATATATATTGGGAGGTTCTAGCTACAACACGATTTTACAGTGAAAACTGCAGGAACTTCAAACCGGCACTAGGAAACAGACTGAGAAACCAGAGTAAAAGTTTCTCCTGCAAACTGTTCCCTTTGTGCTAGATGAACGAACGTCTCTCCACATGCTAAGTTCTGAGAGATAAGTGTGTGTGAAAGCCGTCCTTCACCTAGATTGTTGGGAACAAAGATTCTTTTCAGTTGCAAACTCCACTCGATACATATATATGGGGAGATACAAGCTCCAACTCGGTTTTACAGTGAAAACTGGAGGAACTTCTAACCGGCACTAGGAAACAGACTGAGAAACCAGAGAAAAAATTTCTCCTGCAACCCGTTCCCTTTGTGCTAGATGAACGAACGTCTTTCCACATGTGAGTTCTGAGAAATAATTGTGTGTGAAAGCCGTCTTTCATCTAGCTTGTTGGGAACACAAATATTCTTTTCATTTGCAAACTCCAGTCCAAACATATATATGGGGAGGTACTAGCTCCAACTCGGTTTTACCGTGAAAACTGCAGGAACTTCAAACTGCCACTAGGAAACAGACTGAGAAACCAGAGTAAAAGTTTCTCCTGCCACCCGTTCCTTTTTTGCTAGATGAACGAACGTCTCTCCACATGCTCAGTTCTGAAAGATAATTGGGTGTGAAAGCTGTCCTTCACCTAGATTGTTGGGAACACAAAGATTCTTTTCAGTTGCAAACTCCACTCCATACATATATATGGGGAGATACAAGCTCCAACTCGGTTTTACAGTGAAAACTGCAGGAACTTCAAACCGGCACTAGGAAACAGACTGAGAAACCAGAGTAAAAGTTACACTTGCATCCCGTTCCATGTGCTAGATGAACGAACGTCTCTCCACATGCTCAGTTCTGAGAGATAAGTGTGTGTGAATGCCGTACTTCACCTAGCTTGTTGGGAACACAAAGTTTCTTTTCAGTTGCAAACTCCACCCCATACATATATAAGAGGAGATACAAGCTCCAACTCGGTTTTACAGTGAAAACTGCAGGAACTTCAACCCGGCACTTGGAAACAGACTGAGAAACTAGAGTAAAAGTTTCTCCTGCAACCCGTTCCCTTTGTGCTAGATGAACGAACGTCTCTCCACATGCTCAGTTCTGAGAGATAAGTGTGTGTGAAAGCCGTCCTTCATCTAGCTTGTTGGGAACACAAAGTTTCTTTTCAGTTGCAAACACCTCTCCATACATATATATGGGGAGATTCTAGCTCCAACGCGGTTTTACAGTGAAAACTGCAGGAACTTCAAACCGGCAGTAGGAAACAAACTGAGAAACCAGAGAATAACTTTCTCCTGCCTCCCGTTCCCTTTGTGCTAGATGAACGAACATCTCTCCACATGCTCAGTTCTGAGAGATAAGTGTGTGTGAAAGCCGTACTTCACCTAGCTTGTTGGGAACACAAAGTTTCTTTTCAGTTGCAAACTCCACTCCATACATATATATGGGGAGGTACTAGCTCCAATTCGGTTTTACAGTGAAAACTGCAGGAACTTCAACCCGGCACTTGGAAACAGACTGAGAAACCAGAGTAAAAGTTTCTCCTGCAAACCGTTCCCTTTGTGCTAGATGAACGAACGTCTCTCCACATGCTCAGTTCTCAGAGATAATTGTGTGTGAAAGCCGCCCTTCACCTACCTTGTTGGGAACACAAAGATTCTTTTCAGTTGCAAACTCCACTCCATACATATATATGGGGAGATACTAGCTCCAACTCGGTTTTACAGTGAAAACTGCAGGAACTTCAAACCGGCACTAGGAAACAGACTGAGAAACCAGAGAATAACTTTCTCCTGCCTCCCGTTCCCTTTGTTCTAGATGAACGAACGTCTCTCCACATGCTCAGTTCTGAGAGATAAGTGTGTGTGAAAGCCGTGCTTCACCTAGCTTGTTGGGAACACAAAGTTTCTTTTCAGTTGCAAACTCCAATCCATACATATATATGGGGAGGTACTAGCTCCAATTCGGTTTTACAGTGAAAACTGCAGGAAATTCAACCCGGCACTTGGAAACAGACTGAGAAACCAGAGTAAAAGTTTCTCCTGCAACCCGTTCCCTATGTGCTAGATGAACGAACGTCTCTCCACATGCTCAGTTCTGAGAGATAAGTGTGTGTGAAAGCCGTCCTTCACCTAGCTTGTTGGGAACACAAATATTCTTTTCAGTTGCAAACTCCAGTCCAGACATATATATGGGGAGATACTAGCTCCAACTCGGTTTTACCGTGAAAACTGCAGGAACTTCAAACCGCCACTAGGAAACAGACTGAGAAACCAGAGTAAAAGTTTCTCCTGCCACCCGTTCCTTTTTTCTAGATGAACGAATGTCTCTCCACATGCTCAGTTCTGAAAGATAATTGTGTGTGAAAGCTGTCCTTCACCTAGATTGTTGGGAACACAAAGATTCTTTTCAGTTGTAAACTCCACTCCATACATATATATGGGGAGATACAAGCTCCAACTCGGTTTTACAGTGAAAACTGCAGGAACTTCAAACCAGCACTAGGAAACAGACTGAGAAACCAGAGTAAAAGTTACACTTGCATCCCGTTCCATGTGCTAGATGAACGAACGTCTCTCCACATGCTCAGTTCTGAGAGATAAGTGTGTGTGAATTCCGTACTTCACCTATCTTGTTGGGAACACAAAGTTTCTTTTCAGTTGCAAACTCCACCCCATACATATATAAGAGGAGATACAAGCTCCAAATCGGTTTTACAGTGAAAACTGCAGGAACTTCAAACCGGCACTTGGAAACAGACTGAGAAACCAGAGTAAAAGTTTCTCCTGCAACCCGTTCCCTTTGTGCTAGATGAACGAACGTCTCTCCACATGCTCAGTTCTGAGAGATAATTGTGTGTGAAAGCCATCCTTCACCTAGCTTGTTGGGAACACAAAGTTTCTTTTCAGTTGCAAACACCTCTCCATACATATATATGGGGTGGTACTAGCTCCAATTCGGTTTTACAGTGAAAACTGCAGGAACTTAAACCCGGCAGTAAGAAACAGACTGAGAAACCAGAGAAATATTTTCTCCTGCAACCCGTTCCCTTTGTGCTAGATGAACGAACGTCTCTCCACATGCTGAGTTCTGAGAAATAATTGTGTGTGAAAGCCGTCTTTCATCTAGCTTGTTGGGAACACAAAGTTTCTTTTCAGTTGCAAACTACAGTCGATACATATATATTGGGAGGTACTAGCTCCAACTCGGTTTTACAGTGAAAATTGCAGGAACTTCAAACCGGCACTAGGAAACAGACTGAGAAACCAGAGTAAAAGTTTCTCATGCAACCTGTTCCCTTTGTGCTAGATGAACGAACGTCTCTCCACATGTTCAGTTCTGAGACATAAGTATGTGTGAAAGCCGTCCTTCACCTAGCTTGTAGGGAACAAAAAGATTCTTTTCAGTTGTAAACTCCACTCCATACATATATATGGGGAGATACTAGCTCCAACTCGGTTTTACAGTGAAAACTGCAGGAACTTCAAACCGGCACTAGGAAACAGACTGAGAAACCAGAGAATAACTTTCTCCTGCCTCCCGTTCCCTTTGTGCTAGATGAACTAACGTCTCTCCACATGCTCAGTTCTGAGAGATAAGTGTGTGTGAAAGCCGTACTTCACCTAGCTTGTTGGGAACACAAAGTTTCTTTTCAGTTGCAAACTCCACTCCATACATATATATGGGGAGGTACTAGCTCCAATTCGGTTTTACAGTGAAAACTGCAGGAACTTCAACCCGGCACTTGGAAACAGACTGAGAAACCAGAGTAAAAGTTTCTCCTGCAACCCGTTCCCTATGTGCTAGATGAACGAACGTCTCTCCACATGCTCAGTTCTGAGAGATAAGTGTGTGTGGAAGCCGTCCTTCACCTAGCTTGTTGGGAACACAAATATTCTTTTCAGTTGCAAACTCCAGTCCAAAAATATATATATGGGGAGGTACTAGCTCAAACTCGGTTTTACCGTGAAAACTGCAGGAACTTCAAACCGCCACTAGGAAACAGACTGAGAAACCAGAGTAAAAGTTTCTCCTGCCACCCGTTCCTTTTTTGCTAGATGAACGAACGTCTCTCCACATGCTCAGTTCTGAAAGATAATTGTGTGTGAAAGCTGTCCTTCACCTAGATTGTTGGTAACACAAAGATTCTTTTCAGTTGCAAACTCCACTCCATACATATATATGGGGAGGTACTAGCTCCAACTCGGTTTTACAGTGAAAACTGCAGGAACTTCAAACCGGCACTAGGGAACAGACTGAGAAACCAGAGTAAAAGTTACACTTGCATCCCGCTCCATGTGCTAGATGAACGAACGTCTCTCCACATGCTCAGTTCTGAGAGATAAGTGTGTGTGAATGCCGTACTTCACCTAGCTTGTTGGGAACACAAAGTTTCTTTTCAGTTGCAAACTCCACCCCATACATATATAAGAGGAGATACAAGCTCCAACTCGGTTTTACAGTGAAAACTGCAGGAACTTCAAACCGGCACTTGGAAACAGACTGAGAAACCAGAGTAAAAGTTTCTCATGCAACCCGTTCCCTTTGTGCTAGATGAACGAACGTCTCTCCACATGCTCAGTTCTGAGAGATAATTGTGTGTGAAAGCCGTCCTACATCAAGCTTGTTGGGAACACAAAGTTTCTTTTCAGTTGCAAACACCTCTCCATACATAAAAATGGGGAGGTACTAGCTCCAACTCGGTTTTACAGTGAAAACTGCAGGAACTTCAAACCGGCACTAGGAAACAGACTGAGATACCAGTGTAAAAATTTACCTGCAAACCGTTCCCTTTGTGCTAGATGAATGAACGTCTCTCCACGTGCTCAGTTCTGAGAGATAAGTGTGTGTGAAAGCCGCCCTTCACCTAGCTTGTTGGGAACACAATGTTTCTTTTCAGTTGCAAACTCCACTCCATACATATATATGGGGAGGTACTAGCTCCAACTCGGTTTTACAGTGAAAACTGCAGGAACTTCAAACCGGCAGTAGGAAACAGACTGAGAAACCAGAGTAAAAGTTTCTCCTGCAACCTGTTCCATTTGTGCTACATGAACGAACGTCTCTCCACATGCTAAGTTCTGAGAGATAAGTGTGTGTGAAAGCCGCCCTTCACCTACCTTGTTGGGAACACAAAGATTCTTTTCAGTTGCAAACTCCACTCGATACATATATATGGGGAGATACAAGCTCCAACTCGGTTTTACAGTGAAAACTGCAGGAACTTCAAACCGGCAGTAAGAAACAGACTGAGAAACCAGAGAAATATTTTCTCCTGCAACCCGTTCCCTTTGTGCTAGATGAACGAACGTCTCTCCACATGCTGAGTTCTGAGAAATAATTGTGTGTGAAAGCCGTCTTTCATCTAGCTTGTTGGGAACACAAAGTTTCTTTTCAGTTGTAAACTCCACTCCATACATATATATGGGGAGATACTAGCTCCAACTCGGTTTTACAGTGAAAACTGCAGGAACTTCAACCCGGCACTTGGAAACAGACTGAGAAACCAGAGTAAAAGTTTCTCCTGCAACTCGTTCCCTATGTGCTAGATGAACGAACGTCTTTCCACATATTCAGTTCTGAGAGATAAGTGTGTGTGAAAGCCGTCCTTCACCTAGCTTGTTGGGAACACAAATATTCTTTTCAGTTGCAAACTCCAGTCCAAACATATATATGGGGAGGTACTAGCTCCAACTCGGTTTTACCGTGAAAACTGCAGGAACTTCAAACCGGCACTAGGAAACAGACTGAGAAACCACAGTAAAAGTTTCTCCTGCAACCCGTTCCCTTTTTGTTAGATGAACGAACGTCTCTCCACATGCTCAGTTCTGAGAAATAATTGTGTGTGAAAGCGGACCTTCATCTAGCTTGTTGGGACACAAAGATTCTTTTCAGTTGCAAAATCCAGTCCAAACATATATATGGGGAGGTACTAGTTCCAACTCGTTTTTACTGTGAAAACTGCAATAACTTCAAACCGGCACTAGGAAACAGACTGAGAAACCACAGTGAAAGTTTCTCCTGCAACCCGTTCCCTTTTTGTTAGATGAACGAACGTCTCTCCACATGATCAGTTCTGAGAAATAATTGTGTGTGAAAGCGGTCCTTCATCTAGCTTGTTGGGAACACAAAGATTCTTTTCAGTTGCAAAATCCAGTCCAAACATATATATGGGGAGGTACTAGCTCCAACTCGTTTTTACTGTGAAAACTGCAATAACTTCAAACCGGCACTAGGAAACAGACTGAGAAACCATAGTAAAAGTGTCTCCTGCAACCTGTTCCCTTTGTGCTAGATGAACGAACGTCTCTCCACATGCTCAGTTCTGAGATTATTAGTATGTGTGAAAGCCTTCCTTCACCTAGCTTGTTGGGAACACAAAGATTCTTTTCAGTTGTAAACTCCACTCCATACATATATATGGGGAGATACTAGCTCCAACTCTGTTTTACAGTGAAAACTGCAGGAACTTCAAACCGGCACTAGGAAACAGACTGAGAAACCAGAGAAAACCTTTCTCCTGCAACCCGTTCCCTTTGTGCTAGATGAACGAACGTCTCTCCACATGCTCAGTTCTGAGAGATAAATGTGTGTGAAAGCCGTACTTCACCTAGCTTGTTGGGAACACAAAGTTCCTTTTCAGTTGCAAACTCCACTCCATACATATATATGGGGAGGTACTAGCTCCAATTCGGTTTTACAGTGAAAACTGCAGGAACTTCAAACCGGCACTTGGAAACAGACTGAGAAACCAGAGTAAAAGTTTCTTCTGCAACCCGTTCCCTTTGTGCTAGATGAACGAACGTCTCTCCACATGCTCAGTTCTGAGAGATAAGTGTGTGTGAAAGCTGTCCTTCATCCAAATTGTTGGGAACACAAAGATTCTTTTCAGTTGCAAACTCCTCTCGATTCATATATATGGGGAGATACAAGCTCCAACTCGGTTTTACAGTGAAAACTGCAGGAACTTCAAACCGGCACTAGGAAACAGACTGAGAAACCAGAGTAAAAGTTTCTCCTGCAACCTGTTCCCTTTGTGCTAGATGAACGAACGTCTCTCCACATGCTCAGTTCTGAGAGATAAGTGGGTGTGAAAGCCGTCCTTCATCCAAATTGTTGGGAACACAAAGATTCTTTTCAGTTGCAAACTCCACTCGATTCATATATATGGGGAGATACAAGCTCCAACTCGGTTTTACAGTGAAAACTGCAGGAACTTCAAACCGGCACTAGGAAACAGACTGAGAAACCAGAGAAAACCTTTCTCCTGCCTCCCGTTCCCTTTGTGCTAGATGAACGAACGTCTCTCCACATGCTCAGTTCTGAGAGATAAGTGTGTGTGAAAGCCGTACTTCACCTAGCTTGTTGGGAACACAAAGTTTCTTTTCAGTTGCAAACTCCACTCCATACATATATATGGGGAGGTACTAGCTCCAATTCGGTTTTACAGTGAAAACTGCAGGAACTTCAAACCGGCACTTGGAAACAGACTGAGAAACCAGAGTAAAAGTTTCTTCTGCAACCCGTTCCCTTTGTGCTAGATGAACGAACGTCTCTCCACATGCTCAGTTCTGAGAGATAAGTGTGTGTGAAAGCCGTTCTTCACCTAGCTTGTTGGGAACACAAAGTTTCTTTTCAGTTGCAAACTCCAGTCCATACATATATATGGGGAGGTACTAGCTCCATCTCGTTTTTACTGTGAAAACTGCAGGAATTTCAAACCAGCACTAGGAAACAGACTGAGAAACCAGAGTAAAAGTTTCTCCTGCAACCCGTTCCCTTTTTGCTAGATGTACGAACGTCTCTCCACATGCTCAGTTCTGAGAGATAACTGTGTGTGAAAGCTGTCCTTCATCCAAATTGTTGGGAACACAAAGATTCTATTCAGTTGCAAACTCCTCTCGATTCATATATATGGGGAGATACAAGCTCCAACTCGGTTTTACAGTGAAAACTGCAGGAACTTCAAACCGGCACTAGGAAACAGACTGAGAAACCATAGTAAAAGTTTCTCCTGCAACCTGTTCCCTTTGTGCTAGATGAACGAACGTCTCTCCACATGCTCAGTTCTGAGAGATATGTGTGTGTGAAAGCCGTCTTTCATCCAAATTGTTGGGAACACAAAGATTCTTTTCAGTTGCAAACTTCACTCGATTCATATATATGGGGAGATACAAGCTCCAACTCGGTTTTACAGTGAAAACTGCAGGAACTTCAAACCGGCACTAGGAAACAGACTGAGAAACCAGAGTAAAAGTTTCTCCTGCAACCTGTTCCCTTTGTGCTAGATGAACGAACGTCTCTCCACATGCTCAGTTCTGAGAGATAAGTATGTGTGAAAGCCGTCCTTCACTTAGCTTGTTGGGAACACAAAGTTTCTTTTCAGTTGCAAACTCCAGTCCATACATATATATGGGGAGGTACTAGCTCCAACTCGGTTTTACAGTGAAAAATACAGGAACTCAAACCGGCACTTGGAAACAGACTGAGAAACCAGAGTAAAAGTTTCTCCTGCAACCCGTTCCCTTTGTGCTAGATGAACGAACGTCTCTCCACATGCTCAGTTCTGAGAGATAATTGTGTGTGAAAGCCGTCCTTCACCTAGCTTGTTGGGAACACAAAGTTTCTTTTTAGTTTCAAACTCCTCTCCATAAAAATATATGGGGAATTACTAGCTCCAACTCGGTTTTACAGTGAAAACTGCAGGAACTTCAAACCGGCACTTGGAAACAGACTGAGAAACCAGAGTAAAAGTTTCTCCTGCAAACCTTTCCCTTTGTGCTAGATGAACGAACGTCTCTCCACATGCTCAGTTCTGAGAGATAAGTGTGTGTGAAAGCCGTTCTTCACCTAGCTTGTTGGGAACACAAAGTTTCTTTTCAGTTGCAAACTCCAGTCCATACATATATATGGGGAGGTACTAGCTCCATCTCGTTTTTACTGTGAAAACTGCAGGAATTTCAAACCAGCACTAGGAAACAGACTGAGAAACCAGAGTAAAAGTTTCTCCTGCAACCCGTTCCCTTTTTGCTAGATGTACGAACGTCTCTCCACATGCTCAGTTCTGAGAGATAAGTGTGTGTGAAAGCCGTCCTTCATCCAAATTGTTGGGAACACAAAGATTCTTTTCAGTTGTAAACTCCACTCCATACATATATATGGGGAGATACTAGCTCCAACTCTGTTTTACAGTGAAAACTGCAGGAACTTCAAACCGGCACTAGGAAACAGACTGAGAAACCAGAGAAAACCTTTCTCTTGCAACCCGTTCCCTTTGTGCTAGATGAACGAACGTCTCTCCACATGCTCAGTTCTGAGAGGTAAGTGTGTGTGAAAGCCGTACTTCACCTAGCTTGTTGGGAACACAAAGTTTCTTTTCAGTTGCAAACTCCACTCCATACATATATATGGGGAGGTACTAGCTCCAATTCGGTTTTACAGTGAAAACTGCAGGAACTTCAAACCGGCACTTGGAAACAGACTGAGAAACCAGAGTAAAAGTTTCTTTTGCAACCCGTTCCCTTTGTGCTAGATGAACGAACGTCTCTCCACATGCTCAGTTCTGAGAGATAAGTGTGTGTGAAAGCCGTTCTTCACCTAGCTTGTTGGGAACACAAAGTTTCTTTTCAGTTGCAAACTCCAGTCCATACATATATATGGGGAGGTACTAGCTCCATCTCGTTTTTACTGTGAAAACTGCAGGAATTTCAAACCAGCACTAGGAAACAGACTGAGAAACCAGAGTAAAAGTTTCTCCTGCAACCCGTTCCCTTTTTGCTAGATGTACGAACGTCTCTCCACATGCTCAGTTCTGAGAGATAAGTGTGTGTGAAAGCTGTCCTTCATCCAAATTGTTGGGAACACAAAGATTCTTTTCAGTTGCAAACTCCTCTCGATTCATATATATGGGGAGATACAAGCTCCAACT
The DNA here is from genome assembly GCF_048773025.1 of Camelus bactrianus. Lineage (NCBI taxonomy): Eukaryota > Metazoa > Chordata > Mammalia > Artiodactyla > Camelidae > Camelus > Camelus bactrianus. The sequence continues at coordinate 6,547,843 of NC_133566.1, forward strand.
CGGTTTTACAGTGAAAACTGCAGGAAATTCAAACCGGCACTAGGAAACAGACTGAGAAACCATAGTAAAAGTTTCTCCTGCAACCTGTTCCTTTTGTGTTAGATGAACGAACGTCTCTCCACATGCTCAGTTCTGAGAGATAAGTGTGTGTGAAAGCCGTCTTTCATCCAAATTGTTGGGAACACAAAGATTCTTTTCAGTTGCAAACTTCACTCGATTCATATATATGGGGAGATACAAGCTCCAACTCGCTTTTACAGTGAAAACTGCAGGAACTTCAAACCGGCACTAGGAAACAGACTGAGAAACCAGAGTAAAAGTTTCTCCTGCAACCTCTTCCCTTTGTGCTAGATGAACGAACGTCTCTCCACATGCTCAGTTCTGATACATAAGTATGTGTGAAAGCCGTCCTTCACCTAGCTTGTTGGGAACACAAAGTTTCTTTTCAGTTGCAAACTCCAGTCCATACATTTATATGGGGAGGTACTAGCTCCAACTCGGTTTTACAGTGAAAAATACAGGAACTCAAACCGGCACTTGGAAACAGACTGAGAAACCAGAGTAAAAGTTTCTCCTGCAACCCGTTCCCTTTGTGCTAGATGAACGAACGTCTCTCCACATGCTCAGTTCTGAGAGATAATTGTGTGTGAAAGCCGTCCTTCACCTAGCTTGTTGGGAACACAAAGTTTCTTTTTAGTTTCAAACTCCTCTCCATAAAAATATATGGGGAATTACTAGCTCCAACTCGGTTTTACAGTGAAAACTGCAGGAACTTCAAACCGGAACTTGGAAACAGACTGAGAAACCAGAGTAAAAGTTTCTCCTGCAAACCTTTCCCTTTGTGCTAGATGAACGAACGTCTCTCCACATGCTCAGTTCTGAGAGATAAGTGTGTGTGAAAGCCGTTCTTCACCTAGCTTGTTGGGAACACAAAGTTTCTTTTCAGTTGCAAACTCCAGTCCATACATATATATGGGGAGGTACTAGCTCCATCTCGTTTTTACTGTGAAAACTGCAGGAATTTCAAACCAGCACTAGGAAACAGACTGAGAAACCAGAGTAAAAGTTTCTCCTGCAACCCGTTCCTTTTTGCTAGATGTACGAACGTCTCTCCACATGCTCAGTTCTGAGAGATAAGTGTGTGTGAAAGCCGTCCTTCATCCAAATTGTTGGGAACACAAAGATTCTTTTCAGTTGCAAACTCCACTCGATTCACATATATGGGGAGATACAAGCTCCAACTCGGTTTTACAGTGAAAACTGCAGGAACTTCAAACCGGCACTAGGAAACAGACTGAGAAACCAGAGTAAAAGTTTCTCCTGCAACCTGTTCCGTTTGTGCTAGATGAACGAACGTCTCTCCACATGCTAAGTTCTGAGAGATAATTGTGTGTGAAAGCCGTCTTTCATCCAAATTGTTGGGAACACAAAGATTCTTTTCAGTTGCTAACTCCACTCGATTCATATATATGGGGAGATACAAGCTCCAACTCGGTTTTACAGTGAAAACTGCAGAAACTTCAAACCGGCACTAGGAAACAGACTGAGAAACCAGAGTAAAAGTTTCTCCTGCAACCTGTTCCCTTTGTGCTAGATGAACGAACGTCTCTAAACTTGCTCAGTTCTGAGAGATAAGTATGTGTGAAAGCCGTACTTCACCTAGCTTGTTGGGAACACAAAGTTTCTTTTCAGTTGCAAACTCCAGTCCATACATATATATGGGGAGGTACTAGCTCCAAATCGGTTTTACAGTGAAAAATACAGGAACTCAAACCGGCACTTGGAAACAGACTGAGAAACCAGAGTAAAAGTTTCTCCTGCAACCCGTTCCCTTTTTGCTAGATGAACGAACGTCTCTCCACATGCTCAGTTCTGAGAGATAAGTGTGTGTGAAAGCCATCCTTCACCTAGCTTGTTGGGAACACAAAGTTTCTTTTCAGTTGCAAACTCCAGTCCATACATATATATGGGGAGGTACTAGCTCCAACTCGTTTTTACTGTGAAAACTGCAATAACTTCAAACCGGCACTAGGAAACAGACTGAGAAACCATAGTAAAAGTGTCTCCTGCAACCTGTTCCCTTTGTGCTAGATGAACGAACGTCTCTCCACATGCTCAGTTCTGAGAGATAAGTATGTGTGAAAGCCTTCCTTCACCTAGCTTGTTGGGAACACAAAGATTCTTTTCAGTTGTAAACTCCACTCCATACATATATATGGGGAGATACTAGCTCCAACTCTGTTTTACAGTGAAAACTGCAGGAACTTCAAACCGGCACTAGGAAACAGACTGAGAAACCAGAGAAAACCTTTCTCCTGCCTCCCGTTCCCTTTGTGCTAGATGAACGAACGTCTCTCCACATGCTCAGTTCTGAGAGATAAGTGTGTGTGAAAGCCGTCCTTCATCCAAATTGTTGGGAACACAAAGATTCTTTTCAGTTGCAAACTCCACTCGATTCATATGTATGGGGAGATACAAGCTCCAACTCGGTTTTACAGTGAAAACTGCAGGAACTTCAAACCGGCACTAGGAAACAGACTGAGAAACCAGAGTAAAAGTTTCTCCTGCAACCTGTTCCTTTTGTGCTAGATGAACGAACGTCTCTCCACATGCTCAGTTCTGAGAGATAAGTATGTGTGAAAGCCGTCCTTCACCTAGCTTGTTGGGAACACAAAGTTTCTTTTCTGTTGCAAACTCCAGTCCATACTTATATATGGGGAGGTACTAGCTCCAACTCGGTTTTACAGTGAAAAATACAGGAACTCAAACCGGCACTTGGAAACAGACTGAGAAACCAGAGTAAAAGTTTCTCCTGCAAACCGTTCCCTTTGTGCTAGATGAACGAACGTCTCTCCACATGCTCAGTTCTGAGAGATAAGTGTATGTGAAAGCCGTCCTTCACCTAGCTTGTTGGGAACACAAAGTTTCTTTTCAGTTGCAAAGACCAGTCCATACATATATATGGGGAGGTACTAGCTCCAACTCGGTTTTACAGTGAAAAATACAGGAACTAAAACCGGCACTTGGAAACAGACTGAGAAACCAGAGTAAAAGTTTCTCCTGCAACCCGTTCCCTTTGTGCTAGATGAACGAACGTCTCTCCACATGCTCAGTTCTGAGAGATAAGTGTGTGTGAAAGCCGTCCTTCACCTAGCTTGTTGGGAACACAAAGTTTCTTTTCAGTTGCAAACTCCAGTCCATACATATATATGGGGAGGTACTAGCTCCAACTCGGTTTTACAGTGAAAAATACAGGAACTCAAACCGGCACTTGGAAACAGACTGAGAAACCAGAATAAAAGTTTCACCTGCAACGCGTTCCCTTTGTGCTAGATGAACGAAAGTCTCTCCACATGCTCAGTTCTGAGAGATAAGTGTGTGTGAAAGCCGTCCTTCACCTAGCTTGTTGGGAACACAAAGTTTCTTTTCAGTTGCAAACTCCAGTCCATACATATATATGGGGAGGTACTAGCTCCAACTCGTTTTTACTGTGAAAACTGCAGGAACTTCAAACCGGCACTAGGAAACAGACTGAGAAACCATAGTAAAAGTGTCTCCTGCAACCTGTTCCCTTTGTGCTAGATGAACGAACGTCTCTCCACATGCTCAGTTCTGAGAGATAAGTATGTGTGAAAGCCTTCCTTCACCTAGCTTGTTGGGAACACAAAGATTCTTTTCAGTTGTAAACTCCACTCCATACATATATATGGGGAGATACTAGCTCCAACTCGGTTTTACAGTGAAAACTGCAGGAACTTCAAACCGGAACTTGGAAACAGACTGAGAAACCAGAGTAAAAGTTTCTCCTGCAAACCTTTCCCTTTGTGCTAGATGAACGAACGTCTCTCCACATGCTCAGTTCTGAGAGATAAGTGTGTGTGAAAGCCGTTCTTCACCTAGCTTGTTGGGAACACAAAGTTTCTTTTCAGTTGCAAACTCCAGTCCATACATATATATGGGGAGGTACTAGCTCCATCTCGTTTTTACTGTGAAAACTGCAGGAATTTCAAACCAGCACTAGGAAACAGACTGAGAAACCAGAGTAAAAGTTTCTCCTGCAACCCGTTCCTTTTTGCTAGATGTACGAACGTCTCTCCACATGCTCAGTTCTGAGAGATAAGTGTGTGTGAAAGCCGTCCTTCATCCAAATTGTTGGGAACACAAAGATTCTTTTCAGTTGCAAACTCCACTCGATTCACATATATGGGGAGATACAAGCTCCAACTCGGTTTTACAGTGAAAACTGCAGGAACTTCAAACCGGCACTAGGAAACAGACTGAGAAACCAGAGTAAAAGTTTCTCCTGCAACCTGTTCCGTTTGTGCTAGATGAACGAACGTCTCTCCACATGCTAAGTTCTGAGAGATAATTGTGTGTGAAAGCCGTCTTTCATCCAAATTGTTGGGAACACAAAGATTCTTTTCAGTTGCTAACTCCACTCGATTCATATATATGGGGAGATACAAGCTCCAACTCGGTTTTACAGTGAAAACTGCAGAAACTTCAAACCGGCACTAGGAAACAGACTGAGAAACCAGAGTAAAAGTTTCTCCTGCAACCTGTTCCCTTTGTGCTAGATGAACGAACGTCTCTAAACTTGCTCAGTTCTGAGAGATAAGTATGTGTGAAAGCCGTACTTCACCTAGCTTGTTGGGAACACAAAGTTTCTTTTCAGTTGCAAACTCCAGTCCATACATATATATGGGGAGGTACTAGCTCCAAATCGGTTTTACAGTGAAAAATACAGGAACTCAAACCGGCACTTGGAAACAGACTGAGAAACCAGAGTAAAAGTTTCTCCTGCAACCCGTTCCCTTTTTGCTAGATGAACGAACGTCTCTCCACATGCTCAGTTCTGAGAGATAAGTGTGTGTGAAAGCCATCCTTCACCTAGCTTGTTGGGAACACAAAGTTTCTTTTCAGTTGCAAACTCCAGTCCATACATATATATGGGGAGGTACTAGCTCCAACTCGTTTTTACTGTGAAAACTGCAATAACTTCAAACCGGCACTAGGAAACAGACTGAGAAACCATAGTAAAAGTGTCTCCTGCAACCTGTTCCCTTTGTGCTAGATGAACGAACGTCTCTCCACATGCTCAGTTCTGAGAGATAAGTATGTGTGAAAGCCTTCCTTCACCTAGCTTGTTGGGAACACAAAGATTCTTTTCAGTTGTAAACTCCACTCCATACATATATATGGGGAGATACTAGCTCCAACTCTGTTTTACAGTGAAAACTGCAGGAACTTCAAACCGGCACTAGGAAACAGACTGAGAAACCAGAGAAAACCTTTCTCCTGCCTCCCGTTCCCTTTGTGCTAGATGAACGAACGTCTCTCCACATGCTCAGTTCTGAGAGATAAGTGTGTGTGAAAGCCGTCCTTCATCCAAATTGTTGGGAACACAAAGATTCTTTTCAGTTGCAAACTCCACTCGATTCATATGTATGGGGAGATACAAGCTCCAACTCGGTTTTACAGTGAAAACTGCAGGAACTTCAAACCGGCACTAGGAAACAGACTGAGAAACCAGAGTAAAAGTTTCTCCTGCAACCTGTTCCTTTTGTGCTAGATGAACGAACGTCTCTCCACATGCTCAGTTCTGAGAGATAAGTATGTGTGAAAGCCGTCCTTCACCTAGCTTGTTGGGAACACAAAGTTTCTTTTCTGTTGCAAACTCCAGTCCATACTTATATATGGGGAGGTACTAGCTCCAACTCGGTTTTACAGTGAAAAATACAGGAACTCAAACCGGCACTTGGAAACAGACTGAGAAACCAGAGTAGAAGTTTCTCCTGCAAACCGTTCCCTTTGTGCTAGATGAACGAACGTCTCTCCACATGCTCAGTTCTGAGAGATAAGTGTATGTGAAAGCCGTCCTTCACCTAGCTTGTTGGGAACACAAAGTTTCTTTTCAGTTGCAAAGACCAGTCCATACATATATATGGGGAGGTACTAGCTCCAACTCGGTTTTACAGTGAAAAATACAGGAACTAAAACCGGCACTTGGAAACAGACTGAGAAACCAGAGTAAAAGTTTCTCCTGCAACCCGTTCCCTTTGTGCTAGATGAACGAACGTCTCTCCACATGCTCAGTTCTGAGAGATAAGTGTGTGTGAAAGCCGTCCTTCACCTAGCTTGTTGGGAACACAAAGTTTCTTTTCAGTTGCAAACTCCAGTCCATACATATATATGGGGAGGTACTAGCTCCAACTCGGTTTTACAGTGAAAAATACAGGAACTCAAACCGGCACTTGGAAACAGACTGAGAAACCAGAATAAAAGTTTCACCTGCAACGCGTTCCCTTTGTGCTAGATGAACGAAAGTCTCTCCACATGCTCAGTTCTGAGAGATAAGTGTGTGTGAAAGCCGTCCTTCACCTAGCTTGTTGGGAACACAAAGTTTCTTTTCAGTTGCAAACTCCAGTCCATACATATATATGGGGAGGTACTAGCTCCAACTCGTTTTTACTGTGAAAACTGCAGGAACTTCAAACCGGCACTAGGAAACAGACTGAGAAACCATAGTAAAAGTGTCTCCTGCAACCTGTTCCCTTTGTGCTAGATGAACGAACGTCTCTCCACATGCTCAGTTCTGAGAGATAAGTATGTGTGAAAGCCTTCCTTCACCTAGCTTGTTGGGAACACAAAGATTCTTTTCAGTTGTAAACTCCACTCCATACATATATATGGGGAGATACTAGCTCCAACTCGGTTTTACAGTGAAAACTGCAGGAACTTCAAACCGGCACTAGGAAACAGACTGAGAAACCAGAGAAAACATTTCTCCTGCCTCCCGTTCCCTTTGTGCTGGATGAACGAACGTCTCTCCACATGCTCAGTTCTGAGAGATAAGTGTGTGTGAAAGCCGTACTTCACCTAGCTTGTTGGGAACACAAAGTTTCTTTTCAGTTGCAAACTCCACTCCATACATATATATGGGGAGGTACTAGCTCCAATTCGGTTTTACAGTGAAAACTGCAGGAACTTCAAACCGGCACTTGGAAACAGACTGAGAAACCAGAGTAAAAGTTTCTTTTGCAACCCGTTCCCTTTGTGCTAGATGAACGAACGTCTCTCCACATGCTCAGTTCTGAGAGATAAATGTGTGTGAAAGCCGTTCTTCACCTAGCTTGTTGGGAACACAAAGTTTCTTTTCTGTTGCAAACTCCAGTCCATACATATATATGGGGAGGTACTAGCTCCATCTCGTTTTTACTGTGAAAACTGCAGGAATTTCAAACCAGCACTAGGAAACAGACTGAGAAACCAGAGTAAAAGTTTCTCCTGCAACCCGTTCCCTTTTTGCTAGATGTACGAACGTCTCCCCACATGCTCAGTTCTGAGAGATAAGTGTGTGTGAAAGCCGTCCTTCATCCAAATTGTTGGGAACACAAAGATTCTTTTCAGTTGCAAACTCCACTCGATTCATATATATGGGGAGATACAAGCTCCAACTCGGTTTTACAGTGAAAACTGCAGGAAATTCAAACCGGCACTAGGAAGCAGACTGAGAAACCAGAGTAAAAGTTTCTCCTGCAACCTGTTCCCTTTGTGCTAGATGAACGAACGTCTCTCCACATGCTCAGTTCTGAGAGATAAGTGTGTGTGAAAGCCGTCTTTCATCCAAATTGTTGGGAACACAAAGATTCTTTTCAGTTGCAAACTCCACTCGATTCATATATATGGGGAGATACAAGCTCCAACTCGGTTTTACAGTGAAAACTGCAGGAACTTCAAACCGGCACTAGGAAACAGACTGAGAAGCCAGAGTAAAAGTTTCTCCTGCAACCTGTTCCCTTTGTGCTAGATGAACGAACGTCTCTCCACATGCTCAGTTCTGAGAGATAAGTATGTGTGAAAGCCGTCCTTCACATAGCTTGTTGGGAACACAAAGTTTCTTTTCAGTTGCAAACACCAGTCCATACATATATATGGGGAGGAACTAGCTCCAACTCGGTTTTACAGTGAAAAATACAGGAACTCAAACCGGCACTTGGAAACAGACTGAGAAACCAGAGTAAAAGTTTCCCCTGCAACCCATTCCCTTTGTGCTAGATGAACGAACGTCTCTCCACATGCTCAGTTCTGAGAGATAAGTGTGTGTGAAAGCCGTCCTTCACCTAGCTTGTTGGGAACACAAAGTTTCTTTTCAGTTGCAAACTCCAGTCCATACATATATATGGGGAGGTACTAGCTCCAACTCGTTTTTACTGTGAAAACTGCAGGAACTTCAAACCGGCACTAGGAAACAGACTGAGAAACCATAGTAAAAGTGTCTCCTGCAACCTGTTCCCTTTGTGCTAGATGAACGAACGTCTCTCCACATGCTCAGTTCTGAGAGATAAGTATGTGTGAAAGCCTTCCTTCACCTAGCTTGTTGGGAACACAAAGATTCTTTTCAGTTGTAAACTCCACTCCATACATATATATGGGGAGATACTAGCTCCAACTCGGTTTTACAGTGAAAACTGCAGGAACTTCAAACCGGCACTAGGAAACAGACTGAGAAACCAGAGAAAACCTTTCTCCTGCATCCCGTTCCCTTTGTGCTAGATGAACGAACGTCTCTCCACATGCTCAGTTCTGAGAGATAAGTGTGTGTGAAAGCCGTACTTCACCTAGCTTGTTGGGAACACAAAGTTTCTTTTCAGTTGCAAACTCCAGTCCATACATATATATGGGGAGGTACTAGCTCCAATTCGGTTTTACAGTGAAAACTGAAGGAACTTCAAACCGGCACTTGGAAACAGACTGAGAAACCAGAGTAAAAGTTTCTTCTGCAACCCGTTCCCTTTGTGCTAGATGAACGAACGTCTCTCCACATGCTCAGTTCTGAGAGATAAGTGTGTGTGAAAGCCGTCCTTACCTAGCTTATTGGGAACACATAGTTTCTTTTCAGTTGCAAACTCCAGTCCATACATATATATGGGGAGGTACTAGCTCCAACTCGTTTTTACTGTGAAAACTGCAGGAATTTCAAACCAGCACTAGGAAACAGACTGAGAAACCAGAGTAAAAGTTTCTCCTGCAACCCGTTCCCTTTGTGCTAGATGTACGAACGTCTCTCCACATTCTCAGTTCTGAGAGATAAGTGTGTGTGAAAGCCGTCCTTCACCTAGCTTGTTGGGAACACAAAGTTTCTTTTCAGTTGCAAACTCCAGTCCATACGTATATATGGGGAGGTACTAGCTCCAATTCGGTTTTACAGTGAAAACTGCAGGAACTTCAAACAGGCACTAGGAAACAGACTGAGAAACCAGAGTAAAAGTTTCTTCTGCAAACCGTTCCCTTTGTGCTAGATGAACGAACGTCTCTCCACATGCTCATTTCAGACAGATAAGTGTGTGTGAAAGCCGTCCTTCACCTAGCTTGCTGGGAACACAAAGTTTCTTTTCACTTGCAAACTCCACTCCATACATATATATGGGGAGGTACTAGCTCCAACTCGGTTTTACAGTGAAAACTGCAGAAACTTCAAACCGGCACTAGAAACAGACTGAAAAACCAGAGTAAAAGTTTCTCCTGCAACCCGTTCCCTTTGGGCTAGATGAAAGAACGTCTCTCCACATGCTCAGTTCTGAGAGAGAATTGTGTGTGAAAGCCGTCCTTCATCTAGCTTGTTGGGAACACAAAGTTTCTTTTCAGTTGCAAACTCCCCTCCATACATATATATGGGGAGATACTAGCTCCAACTCGGTTTTACAGTGAAAACTGCAGGAAATTCAACCGGCACTAGGAAACAGACTGAGAAACCAGAGAAAAAGTTTCTCCTGCCTCCTGTTCCCTTTGTGCTAGATGAACGAACGCCTCTCCACATGCTCAGTTCTGAGAGATATGTGTGTGTGAAAGCCGTCCTTCATCCAAATTGTTGGGAACACAAAGATTCTTTTCAGTTGCAAACTCCACTCGATTCATATATATGGGGAGATACAAGCTCCAACTCGGTTTTACAGTGAAAACTGCAGGAACTTCAAACCGGCACTAGGAAACAGACTGAGAAACCAGAGTAAAAGTTTCTCCTGCAACCTGTTCCCTTTGTGCTAGATGAACGAACGTCTCTCCACATGCTCAGTTCTGAGAGATAAGTGTGTGTGAAAGCCGTACTTCATCCAAATTGTTGGGAACACAAAGATTCTTTTCAGATGCAAACTCCACTCGATTCATATATATGGGGAGATACAAGCTCCAAGTCGGTTTTACAGTGAAAACTGCAGAAACTTCAAACCGGCACTTGGAAACAGACTGAGAAACCAGAGTAAAAGTTTCTCCTGCAACCCGTTCCCTTTGTGATAGATGAACGAACGTCTCTCCACATGCTCAGTTCTGAGAGATAAGTGTGTGTGAAAGCCGTCCTTCACCTAGCTTGTTGGGAACACAAAGTTTCTTTTCAGTTGCAAACTCCAGTCCATACATATATATGGGGAGGTACTAGCTCCAACTCGGTTTTACAGTGAAAAATACAGGAACTCAAACCGGCACTTGGAAACAGACTGAGAAACCAGAGTAAAAGTTTCTCCTGCAACCCGTTCCCTTTGTGCTAGATGAACGAACGTCTCTCCACATGCTCAGTTCTGAGAGATAAGTATGTGTGAAAGCCTTCCTTCACCTAGCTTGTTGGGAACACAAAGATTCTTTTCAGTTGTAAACTCCAGTCCATACATATATATGGGGAGGTACTAGCTCCAACTCGGTTTTACAGTGAAAAATACAGGAACTCAAACCGGCACTTGGAAACAGACTGAGAAACCAGAATAAAAGTTTCACCTGCAACGCGTTCCCTTTGTGCTAGATGAACGAAAGTCTCTCCACATGCTCAGTTCTGAGAGATAAGTGTGTGTGAATGCCGTCCTTCACCTAGCTTGTTGGGAACACAAAGTTTCTTTTCAGTTGCAAACTCCAGTCCATACATATATATGGGGAGGTACTAGCTCCAACTCGTTTTTACTGTGAAAACTGCAGGAACTTCAAACCGGCACTAGGAAACAGACTGAGAAACCATAGTAAAAGTGTCTCCTGCAACCTGTTCCCTTTGTGCTAGATGAACGAACGTCTCTCCACATGCTCAGTTCTGAGAGATAAGTATGTGTGAAAGCCTTCCTTCACCTAGCTTGTTGGGAACACAAAGATTCTTTTCAGTTGTAAACTCCACTCCATACATATATATGGGGAGATACTAGCTCCAACTCGGTTTTACAGTGAAAACTGCAGGAACTTCAAACCGGCAGTAGGAAACAGACTGAGAAACCAGAGAAAACATTTCTCCTGCCTCCCGTTCCCTTTGTGCTGGATGAACGAACGTCTCTCCACATGCTCAGTTCTGAGAGATAAGTGTGTGTGAAAGCCGTACTTCACCTAGCTTGTTGGGAACACAAAGTTTCTTTTCAGTTGCAAACTCCACTCCATACATATATATGGGGAGGTACTAGCTCCAATTCGGTTTTACAGTGAAAACTGCAGGAACTTCAAACCGGCACTTGGAAACAGACTGAGAAACCAGAGTAAAAGTTTCTTCTGCAACCCGTTCCCTTTGTGCTAGATGAACGAACGTCTCTCCACATGCTCAGTTCTGAGAGATAAATGTGTGTGAAAGCCGTTCTTCACCTAGCTTGTTGGGAACACAAAGTTTCTTTTCTGTTGCAAACTCCAGTCCATACATATATATGGGGAGGTACTAGCTCCATCTCGTTTTTACTGTGAAAACTGCAGGAATTTCAAACCAGCACTAGGAAACAGACTGAGAAACCAGAGTAAAAGTTTCTCCTGCAACCCGTTCCCTTTTTGCTAGATGTACGAACGTCTCTCCACATGCTCAGTTCTGAGAGATAAGTGTGTGTGAAAGCCGTCCTTCATCCAAATTGTTGGGAACACAAAGATTCTTTTCAGTTGCAAACTCCACTCGATTCATATATATGGGGAGATACAAGCTCCAACTCGGTTTTACAGTGAAAACTGCAGGAACTTCAAACCGGCACTAGGAAACAGACTGAGAAACCAGAGTAAAAGTTTCTCCTGCAACCTGTTCCCTTTTTGCTAGATGAACGAACGTCTCTCCACATGCTCAGTTCTGAGAGATAAGTGTGTGTGAAAGCCGTCTTTCATCCAAATTGTTGGGAACACAAAGATTCTTTTCAGTTGCAAACTCCACTCGATTCATATATATGGGGAGATACAAGCTCCAACTCGGTTTTACAGTGAAAACTGCAGGAACTTCAAACCGGCACTAGGAAACAGACTGAGAAACCAGAGTAAAAGTTTCTCCTGCAACCTGTTCCCTTTGTGCTAGATGAACGAACGTCTCTCCACATGCTCAGTTCTGAGAGATAAGTATGTGTGAAAGCCGTCCTTCACATAGCTTGTTGGGAACACTAAGTTTCTTTTCAGTTGCAAACTCCAGTCCATACATATATATGGGGAGGAACTAGCTCCAACTCGGTTTTACAGTGAAAAATACAGGAACTCAAACCGGCACTTGGAAACAGACTGAGAAACCAGAGTAAAAGTTTCCCCTGCAACCCATTCCCTTTGTGCTAGATGAACGAACGTCTATCCACATGCTCAGTTCTGAGAGATAAGTGTGTGTGAAAGCCGTCCTTCACCTAGCTTGTTGGGAACACAAAGTTTCTTTTCAGTTGCAAACTCCAGTCCATACATATATATGGGGAGGTACTAGCTCCAACTCGTTTTTACTGTGAAAACTGCAGGAACTTCAAACCGGCACTAGGAAACAGACTGCGAAACCATAGTAAAAGTGTCTCCTGCAACCTGTTCCCTTTGTGCTAGATGAACGAACGTCTCTCCACATGCTCAGTTCTGAGAGATAAGTATGTGTGAAAGCCTTCCTTCACCTAGCTTGTTGGGAACACAAAGATTCTTTTCAGTTGTAAACTCCACTCCATACATATATATGGGGAGATACTAGCTCCAACTCGGTTTTACAGTGAAAACTGCAGGAACTTCAAACCGGCGCTAGGAAACAGACTGAGAAACCAGAGAAAACCTTTCTCCTGCATCCCGTTCCCTTTGTGCTAGATGAACGAACGTCTCTCCACATGCTCAGTTCTGAGAGATAAGTGTGTGTGAAAGCCGTACTTCAACTAGCTTGTTGGGAACACAAAGTTTCTTTTCAGTTGCAAACTCCACTCCATACATATATATGGGGAGGTACTAGCTCCAATTCGGTTTTACAGTGAAAACTGAAGGAACTTCAAACCGGCACTTGGAAACAGACTGAGAAACCAGAGTAAAAGTTTCTTCTGCAACCCGTTCCCTTTGTGCTAGATGAACGAACGTCTCTCCACATGCTCAGTTCTGAGAGATAAGTGTGTGTGAAAGCCGTCCTTACCTAGCTTATTGGGAACACATAGTTTCTTTTCAGTTGCAAACTCCAGTCCATACATATATATGGGGAGGTACTAGCTCCAACTCGTTTTTACTGTGAAAACTGCAGGAATTTCAAACCAGCACTAGGAAACAGACTGAGAAACCAGAGTAAAAGTTTCTCCTGCAACCCGTTCCCTTTGTGCTAGATGTACGAACGTCTCTCCACATTCTCAGTTCTGAGAGATAAGTGTGTGTGAAAGCCGTCCTTCACCTAGCTTGTTGGGAACACAAAGTTTCTTTTCAGTTGCAAACTCCAGTCCATACGTATATATGGGGAGGTACTAGCTCCAATTCGGTTTTACAGTGAAAACTGCAGGAACTTCAAACAGGCACTAGGAAACAGACTGAGAAACCAGAGTAAAAGTTTCTTCTGCAAACCGTTCCCTTTGTGCTAGATGAACGAACGTCTCTCCACATGCTCATTTCAGACAGATAAGTGTGTGTGAAAGCCGTCCTTCACCTAGCTTGCTGGGAACACAAAGTTTCTTTTCACTTGCAAACTCCACTCCATACATATATATGGGGAGGTACTAGCTCCAACTCGGTTTTACAGTGAAAACTGCAGAAACTTCAAACCGGCACTAGAAACAGACTGAAAAAACAGAGTAAAAGTTTCTCCTGCAACCCGTTCCCTTTGGGCTAGATGAAAGAACGTCTCTCCACATGCTCAGTTCTGAGAGAGAATTGTGTGTGAAAGCCGTCCTTCATCTAGCTTGTTGGGAACACAAAGTTTCTTTTCAGTTGCAAACTCCCCTCCATACATATATATGGGGAGATACTAGCTCCAACTCGGTTTTACAGTGAAAACTGCAGGAAATTCAACCGGCACTAGGAAACAGACTGAGAAACCAGAGAAAAAGTTTCTCCTGCCTCCTGTTCCCTTTGTGCTAGATGAACGAACGTCTCTCCACATGCTCAGTTCTGAGAGATATGTGTGTGTGAAAGCCGTCCTTCATCCAAATTGTTGGGAACACAAAGATTCTTTTCAGTTGCAAACTCCACTCGATTCATATATATGGGGAGATACAAGCTCCAACTCGGTTTTACAGTGAAAACTGCAGGAACTTCAAACCGGCACTAGGAAACAGACTGAGAAACCAGAGTAAAAGTTTCTCCTGCAACCTGTTCCCTTTGTGCTAGATGAACGAACGTCTCTCACATGCTCAGTTCTGAGAGATAAGTGTGTGTGAAAGCCGTACTTCATCCAAATTGTTGGGAACACAAAGATTCTTTTCAGATGCAAACTCCACTCGATTCATATATATGGGGAGATACAAGCTCCAAGTCGGTTTTACAGTGAAAACTGCAGGAACTTCAAACCGGCACTAGGAGACAGACTGAAAAACCAGAGTAAAAGTTCCTCCTGCAACCTGTTCCCTTTGTGCTAGATGAACGAACGTCTCTCCACATGCTCAGTTCTGAGAGATAAGTATGTGTGAAAGCCGTCCTTCACCTAGCTTGTTGGGAACACAAAGTTTGTTTTCAGTTGCAAACTCCACTCCATACATATATATGAGGAGGTACTAGCTCCAATTCGGTTTTACAGTGAAAACTGCAGAAACTTCAAACCGGCACTTGGAAACAGACTGAGAAACCAGAGTAAAAGTTTCTCTTGCAACCCGTTCCCTTTGTGCTAGATGAACGAACGTCTCTCCACATGCTCAGTTCTGAGAGATAAGTGTGTGTGAAAGCCGTCCTTCACCTAGCTTGTTGGGAACACAAAGTTTCTTTTCAGTTGCAAACTCCCCTCCATACATATATATGGGGAGATACTAGCTCCAACTCGGTTTTACAGTGAAAAATACAGGAACTCAAACCGGCACTTGGAAACAGACTGAGAAACCAGAGTAAAAGTTTCTCCTGCAACCCGTTCCCTTTGTGCTAGATGAACGAACGTCTCTCCACATGCTCAGTTCTGAGAGATAAGTGTGTGTGAAAGCCGTCCTTCACCTAGCTTGTTGGGAATACAAAGTTTCTTTTCAGTTGCATACTCCAGTCCATACATATATATGGGGAGGTACTAGCTCCAACTCGGTTTTACAGTGAAAAATACAGGAACTCAAACGGGCACTTTGAAACAGACTGAGAAACCAGAGTAAAAGTTTCTCCTGCAACCCGTTCCCTTTGTGCTAGATGAACGAACGTCTCTCCACATGCTCAGTTCTGAGAGATAAGTGTGTGTGAAAGCCGTCCTTCACCTAGCTTGTTGGGAACACAAAGTTTCTTTTCAGTTGCAAACTCCAGTCCATACATATATATGGGGAGGTACTAGCTCCAACTCGTTTTTACTGTGAAAACTGCAGGAACTTCAAACCGGCACTAGGAAACAGACTGAGAAACCATAGTAAAAGTGTCTCCTGCAACCTGTTCCCTTTGTGCTAGATGAACGAACGTCTCTCCACATGCTCAGTTCTGAGAGATAAGTATGTGTGAAAGCCTTCCTTCACCTAGCTTGTTGGGAACACAAAGATTCTTTTCAGTTGTAAACTCCACTCCATACATATATATGGGGAGATACTAGCTCCAACTCGGTTTTACAGTGAAAACTGCAGGAACTTCAAACCGGCACTAGGAAACAGACTGAGAAACCAGAGAAAACCTTTCTCCTGCCTCCCGTTCCCTTTGTGCTAGATGAACGAACGTCTCCTCACATGCTCAGTTCTGAGAGATAAGTGTGTGTGAAAGCCGTACTTCACCTAGCTTGTTGGGAACACAAAGTTTCTTTTCTGTTGCAAACTCCACTCCATACATATATATGGGGAGATACTAGCTCCAATTCGGTTTTACAGTGAAAACTGCAGGAACTTCAAACCGGCACTTGGAAACAGACTGAGAAACCAGAGTAAAAGTTTCTTCTGCAACCCGTTCCCTTTGTGCTAGATGTACGAACGTCTCTCCACATGCTCAGTTTGAGAGATAAGTGTGTGTGAAAGCTGTCCTTCATCCAAATTGTTGGGAACACAAAGATTCTTTTCAGTTGCAAACTCCACTCGATTCATATATATGGGGAGATACAAGCTCCAACTCGGTTTTACAGTGAAAACTGCAGGAACTTCAAACCGGCACTAGGAAACAGACTGAGAAACCATAGTAAAAGTTTCTCCTGCAACCTGTTCCCTTTGTGTTAGATGAACGAACGTCTCTCCACATGCTCAGTTCTGAGAGATAAGTGTGTGTGAAAGCCGTCTTTCATCCAAATTGTTGGGAACACAAAGATTCTTTTCAGTTGCAAACTTCACTCGATTCATATATATGGGGAGATACAAGCTCCAACTCGGTTTTACAGTGAAAACTGCAGGAACATCAAACCGGCACTAGGAAACAGACTGAGAAACCAGAGTAAAAGTTTCTCCTGCAACCTGTTCCCTTTGTGCTAGATGAACGAACGTCTCTCCACATGCTCAGTTCTGAGAGATAAGTATGTGTGAAAGCCGTCCTTCACCTAGCTTGTTGGGAACACAAAGTTTCTTTTCAGTTGCAAACTCCAGTCCATACATATATATGGGGAGGTACTAGCTCCAACTCGGTTTTACAGTGAAAAATACAGGAACTCAAACCGGCACTTGGAAACAGACTGAGAAACCAGAGTAAAAGTTTCTCCTGCAACCCGTTCCCTTTGTGCTAGATGAACGAACGTCTCTCCACATGCTCAGTTCTGAGAGATAATTGTGTGTGAAAGCCGTCCTTCACCTAGCTTGTTGGGAACACAAAGTTTCTTTTTAGTTTCAAACTCCTCTCCATAAAAATATATGGGGAATTACTAGCTCCAACTCGGTTTTACAGTGAAAACTGCAGGAACTTCAAACCGGCACTTGGAAACAGACTGAGAAACCAGAGTAAAAGTTTCTCCTGCAAACCTTTCCCTTTGTGCTAGATGAACGAACGTCTCTCCACATGCTCAGTTCTGAGAGATAAGTGTGTGTGAAAGCCGTCCTTCATCCAAATTGTTGGGAACACAAAGATTCTTTTCAGTTGCAAACTCCACTCGATTCATATATATGGGGAGATACAAGCTCCAACTCGGTTTTACAGTGAAAACTGCAGGAACTTCAAACCGGCACTAGGAAACAGACTGAGAAACCAGAGTAAAAGTTTCTCCTGCAAACTGTTCCGTTTGTGCTAGATGAACGAACGTCTCTCCACATGCTAAGTTCTGAGAGATAATTGTGTGTGAAAGCCGTCTTTCATCCAAATTGTTGGGAACACAAAGATTCTTTTCAGTTGCAAACTCCACTCGATTCATATATATGGGGAGATACAAGCTCCAACTCGGTTTTACAGTGAAAACTGCAGGAACTTCAAACCGGCACTAGGAAACAGACTGAGAAACCAGAGTAAAAGTTTCTCTTGCAACCTGTTCCCTTTGTGCTAGATGAACGAACGTCTCTAAACTTGCTCAGTTCTGAGAGATAAGTATGTGTGAAAGCCGTACTTCACCTAGCTTGTTGGGAACACAAAGTTTCTTTTCAGTTGCAAACTCCAGTCCATACATATATATGGGGAGGTACTAGCTCCAAATCGGTTTTACAGTGAAAAATAGAGGAACTCAAACCGGCACTTGGAAACAGACTGAGAAACCAGAGTAAAAGTTTCTCCTGCATCCCGTTCCCTTTTTGCTAGATGAACGAACGTCTCTCCACATGCTCAGTTCTGAGAGATAAGTGTGTGTGAAAGCCATCCTTCACCTAGCTTGTTGGGAACACAAAGTTTCTTTTCAGTTGCAAACTCCAGTCCATACATATATATGGGGAGGTACTAGCTCCAACCCGTTTTTACTGTGAAAACTGCAATAACTTCAAACCGGCACTAGGAAACAGACTGAGAAACCAGAGTAAAAGTTTCTCCTGCAACCCGTTCCCTTTGTGCTAGATGAACGAACGTCTCTCCACATGCTCAGTTCTGAGAGATAAGTGTGTGTGAAAGCCGTCCTTCATCCAAATTGTTGGGAACACAAAGATTCTTTTCAGTTGCAAACTCCACTCGATTCATATGTATGGGGAGATACAAGCTCCAACTCGGTTTTACAGTGAAAACTGCAGGAACTTCAAACCGGCACTAGGAAACAGACTGAGAAACCAGAGTAAAACTTTCTCCTGCAACCTGTTCCTTTTGTGCTAGATGAACGAACGTCTCTCCACATGCTCAGTTCTGAGAGATAAGTATGTGTGAAAGCCGTCCTTCACCTAGCTTGTTGGGAACACAAAGTTTCTTTTCAGTTGCAAACTCCAGTCCATACATATATATGGGGAGGTACTAGCTCCAACTCGGTTTTACAGTGAAAAATACAGGAACTCAAACCGGCACTTGGAAACAGACTGAGAAACCAGAGTAAAAGTTTCTCCTGCAACCCGTTCCCTTTGTGCTAGATGAACGAACGTCTCTCCACATGCTCAGTTCTGAGAGATAAGTGTATGTGAAAGCCGTCCTTCACCTAGCTTGTTGGGAACACAAAGTTTCTTTTCAGTTGCAAAGACCAGTCCATACATATATATGGGGAGGTACTAGCTCCAACTCCGTTTTACAGTGAAAAATACAGGAACTAAAACCGGCACTTGGAAACAGACTGAGAAACCAGAGTAAAAGTTTCTCCTGCAACCCGTTCCCTTTGTGCTAGATGAACGAACGTCTCTCCACATGCTCAGTTCTGAGAGATAAGTGTGTGTGAAAGCCGTCCTTCACCTAGCTTGTTGGGAACACAAAGTTTCTTTTCAGTTGCAAACTCCAGTCCATACATATATATGGGGAGGTACTAGCTCCAACTCGGTTTTACAGTGAAAAATACAGGAACTCAAACCGGCACTTGGAAACAGACTGAGAAACCAGAGTAAAAGTTTCTCCTGCAACCCGTTCCCTTTGTGCTAGATGAACGAACGTCTCTCCACATGCTCAGTTCTGAGAGATAAGTGTGTGTGAAAGCCGTCCTTCACCTAGCTTGTTGGGAACACAAAGTTTCTTTTCAGTTGCAAACTCCAGTCCATACATATATATGGGGAGGTACTAGCTCCAACTCGTTTTTACTGTGAAAACTGCAGGAACTTCAAACCGGCATTAGGAAACAGACTGAGAAACCATAGTAAAAGTGTCTCCTGCAACCTGTTCCTTTTGTGCTAGATGAACGAACGTCTCTCCACATGCTCAGTTCTGAGAGATAAGTATGTGTGAAATCCTTCCTTCACCTAGCTTGTTGGGAACACAAAGATTCTTTTCAGTTGTAAACTCCACTCCATACATATATATGGGGAGATACTAGCTCCAACTCGGTTTTACAGTGAAAACTGCAGGAACTTCAAACCGGCACTAGGAAACAGACTGAGAAACCAGAGAAAACCTTTCTCCTGCCTCCCGTTCCCTTTGTGCTGGATGAACGAATGTCTCTCCACATGCTCAGTTCTGAGAGATAAGTGTGTGTGAAAGCCGTACTTCACCTAGCTTGTTGGGAACACAAAGTTTCTTTTCAGTTGCAAACTCCACTCCATACATATATATGGGGAGGTACTAGCTCCAATTCGGTTTTACAGTGAAAACTGCAGGAACTTCAAACCGGCACTTGGAAACAGACTGAGAAACCAGAGTAAAAGTTTCTTCTGCAACCCGTTCCTTTTGTGCTAGATGAACGAACGTCTCTCCACATGCTCAGTTCTGAGAGATAAATGTGTGTGAAAGCCGTTCTTCACCTAGCTTGTTGGGAACACAAAGTTTCTTTTCAGTTGCAAACTCCACTCGATTCATATGTATGGGGAGATACAAGCTCCAACTCGGTTTTACAGTGAAAACTGCAGGAACTTCAAACCGGCACTAGGAAACAGACTGAGAAACCAGAGTAAAAGTTTCTCCTGCAACCTGTTCCTTTTGTGCTAGATGAACGAACGTCTCTCCACATGCTCAGTTCTGAGAGATAAGTATGTGTGAAAGCCGTCCTTCACCTAGCTTGTTGGGAACACAAAGTTTCTTTTCAGTTGCAAACTCCAGTCCATACATATATATGGGGAGGTACTAGCTCCAACTCGGTTTTACAGTGAAAAATACAGGAACTCAAACCGGCACTTGGAAACAGACTGAGAAACCAGAGTAAAAGTTTCTCCTGCAACCCGTTCCCTTTGTGCTAGATGAACGAACGTCTCTCCACATGCTCAGTTCTGAGAGATAAGTGTATGTGAAAGCCGTCCTTCACCTAGCTTTTTGGGAACACAAAGTTTCTTTTCAGTTGCAAAGACCAGTCCATACATATATATGGGGAGGTACTAGCTCCAACTCGGTTTTACAGTGAAAAATACAGGAACTAAAACCGGCACTTGGAAACAGACTGAGAAACCAGAGTAAAAGTTTCTCCTGCAACCCGTTCCCTTTGTGCTAGATGAACGAACGTCTCTCCACATGCTCAGTTCCGAGAGATAAGTGTGTGTGAAAGCCGTCCTTCACCTAGCTTGTTGGGAACACAAAGTTTCTTTTCAGTTGCAAACTCCAGTCCATACATATATATGGGGAGGTACTAGCTCCAACTCGGTTTTACAGTGAAAATACAGGAACTCAAACCGGCACTTGGAAACAGTCTGAGAAACCAGAGTAAAAGTTTCTCCTGCAACCCGTTCCCTTTGTGCTAGATGAACGAACGTCTCTCCTCATGCTCAGTTCTGAGAGATAAGTGTGTGTGAAAGCCGTCCTTCACCTAGCTTGTTGGGAACACAAAGTTTCTTTTCAGTTGCAAACTCCTGTCCATACATATATATGGGGAAGTACTAGCTCCAACTCGTTTTTACTGTGAAAACTGCAGGAACTTCAAACCGGCACTAGGAAACAGACTGAGAAACCATAGTAAAAGTGTCTCCTGCAACCTGTTCCCTTTGTGCTAGATGAACGAACGTCTCTCCACATGCTCAGTTCTGAGAGATAAGTATGTGTGAAAGCCTTCCTTCACCTAGCTTGTTGGGAACACAAAGATTCTTTTCAGTTGTAAACTCCACTCCATACATATATATGGGGAGATACTAGCTCCAACTCGGTTTTACAGTGAAAACTGCAGGAACTTCAAACCGGCACTAGGAAACAGACTGAGAAACCAGAGAGAACCTTTCTCCTGCCTCCCGTTCCCTTTGTGCTGGATGAACGAACGTCTCTCCACATGCTCAGTTCTGAGAGATAAGTGTGTGTGAAAGCCGTACTTCACCTAGCTTGTTGGGAACACAAAGTTTCTTTTCAGTTGCAAACTCCACTCCATACATATATATGGGGAGGTACTAGCTCCAATTCGGTTTTACAGTGAAAACTGCAGGAACTTCAAACCGGCACTTGGAAACAGACTGAGAAACCAGAGTAAAAGTTTCTTCTGCAACCCGTTCCCTTTGTGCTAGATGAACGAACGTCTCTCCACATGCTCAGTTCTGAGAGATAAATGTGTGTGAAAGCCGTTCTTCACCTAGCTTGTTGGGAACACAAAGTTTCTTTTCAGTTGCAAACTCCAGTCCATACATATATATGGGGAGGTACTAGCTCCATCTCGTTTTTACTGTGAAAACTGCAGGAATTTCAAACCAGCACTAGGAAACAGACTGAGAAACCAGAGTAAAAGTTTCTCCTGCAACCCGTTCCCTTTTTGCTAGATGTACGAACGTCTCTCCACATGCTCAGTTCTGAGAGATAAGTGTGTGTGAAAGCCGTCCTTCATCCAAATTGTTGGGAACACAAAGATTCTTTTCAGTTGCAAACTCCACTCGATTCATATATATGGGGAGATACAAGCTCCAACTCGGTTTTACAGTGAAAACTGCAGGAACTTCAAACCGGCACTAGGAAACAGACTGAGAAACCAGAGTAAAAGTTTCTCCTGCAACCTGTTCCCTTTGTGCTAGATGAACGAACGTCTCTCCACATGCTCAGTTCTGAGAAATAAGTGTGTGTGAAAGCCGTCTTTCATCCAAATTGTTTGGAACACAAAGATTCTTTTCAGTTGCAAACTCCACTCGATTCATATATATGGGGAGATACAAGCTCCAACTCGGTTTTACAGTGAAAACTGCAGGAACTTCAAACCGGCACTAGGAAACAGACTGAGAAACCAGAGTAAAAGTTTCTTCTGCAACCTGTTCCCTTTGTGCTAGATGAACGAACGTCTCTCCACATGCTCAGTTCTGAGAGATAAGTATGAGTGAAAACCGTCCTTCACCTAGCTTGTTGGGAACACAAAGTTTCTTTTCAGTTGCAAACTCCAGTCCATACATATATATGGGGAGGTACTAGCTCCAACTCGGTTTTACAGTGAAAAATACAGGAACTCAAACCGGCACTTGGAAACAGACTGAGAAACCAGAGTAAAAGTTTCTCCTGCAACCCGTTCCCTTTGTGCTAGATGAACGAACGTCTCTCCACATGCTCAGTTCTGAGAGATATGTGTGTGTGAAAGCCGTCCTTCACCTAGCTTGTTGGGAACACAAAGTTTCTTTTCAGTTGCAAACTCCAGTCCATACATATATATGGGGAGGTACTAGCTCCAACTCGTTTTTACTGTGAAAACTGCAGGAACTTCAAACCGGCACTAGGAAACAGACTGAGAAACCATAGTAAAAGTGTCTCCTGCAACCTGTTCCCTTTGTGCTAGATGAACGAACGTCTCTCCACATGCTCAGTTCTGAGAGATAAGTATGTGTGAAAGCCTTCCTTCACCTAGCTTGTTGGGAACACAAAGATTCTTTTCAGTTGTAAACTCCACTCCATACATATATATGGGGAGATACTAGCTCCAACTCGGTTTTACAGTGAAAACTGCAGGAACTTCAAACCGGCACTAGGAAACAGACTGAGAAACCAGAGAAAACCTTTCTCCTGCATCCCGTTCCCTTTGTGCTAGATGAACGAACGTCTCTCCACATGCTCAGTTCTGAGAGATAAGTGTGTGTGAAAGCCGTACTTCACCTAGCTTGTTGGGAACACAAAGATTCTTTTCAGTTGCAAACCCCACTCCATACATATATATGGGGAGGTACTAGCTCCAATTCGGTTTTACAGTGAAAACTGAAGGAACTTCAAACCGGCACTTGGAAACAGACTGAGAAACCATGTAAAAGTTTCTTCTGCAACCCGTTCCCTTTGTGCTAGATGAACGAACGTCTCTCCACATGCTCAGTTCTGAGAGATAAGTGTGTGTGAAAGCCGTCCTTACCTAGCTTATTGGGAACACATAGTTTCTTTTCAGTTGCAAACTCCAGTCCATACATATATATGGGGAGGTACTAGCTCCAACTCGTTTTTACTGTGAAAACTGCAGGAATTTCAAACCAGCACTAGGAAACAGACTGAGAAACCAGAGTAAAAGTTTCTCCTGCAACCCGTTCCCTTTGTGCTAGATGTACGAACGTCTCTCCACATTCTCAGTTCTGAGAGATAAGTGTGTGTGAAAGCCGTCCTTCACCTAGCTTGTTGGGAACACAAAGTTTCTTTTCAGTTGCAAACTCCAGTCCATACGTATATATGGGGAGGTACTAGCTCCAACTCCGTTTTACAGTGAAAAATACAGGAACTAAAACCGGCACTTGGAAACAGACTGAGAAACCAGAGTAAAAGTTTCTCCTGCAACCCGTTCCCTTTGTGCTAGATGAACGAACGTCTCTCCACATGCTCAGTTCTGAGAGATAAGTGTGTGTGAAAGCCGTCCTTCACCTAGCTTGTTGGGAACACAAAGTTTCTTTTCAGTTGCAAACTCCAGTCCATACATATATATGGGGAGGTACTAGCTCCAACTCGGTTTTACAGTGAAAAATACAGGAACTCAAACCGGCACTTGGAAACAGACTGAGAAACCAGAGTAAAAGTTTCTCCTGCAACCCGTTCCCTTTGTGCTAGATGAACGAACGTCTCTCCACATGCTCAGTTCTGAGAGATAAGTGTGTGTGAAAGCCGTCCTTCACCTAGCTTGTTGGGAACACAAAGTTTCTTTTCAGTTGCAAACTCCAGTCCATACATATATATGGGGAGGTACTAGCTCCAACTCGTTTTTACTGTGAAAACTGCAGGAACTTCAAACCGGCACCAGGAAACAGACTGAGAAACCATAGTAAAAGTGTCTCCTGCAACCTGTTCCCTTTGTGCTAGATGAACCAACGTCTCTCCACATGCTCAGTTCTGAGAGATAAGTATGTGTGAAAGCCTTCCTTCACCTAGCTTGTTGGGAACACAAAGATTCTTTTCAGTTGTAAACTCCACTCCATACATATATATGGGGAGATACTAGCTCCAACTCGGTTTTACAGTGAAAACTGCAGGAACTTCAAACCGGCACTAGGAAACAGACTGAGAAACCAGAGAATAACTTTCTCCTGCCTCCCGTTCCCTTTGTGCTGGATGAACGAACGTCTCTCCACATGCTCAGTTCTGAGAGATAAGTGTGTGTGAAAGCCGTCCTTCACCTAGCTTGTTGGGAACACAAAGTTTCTTTTCAGTTGCAAACTCCAGTCCATACATATATATGGGGAGGTACTAGCTCCAACTCGGTTTTACAGTGAAAAATACAGGAACTCAAACCGGCACTTGGAAACAGACTGAGAAACCAGAGTAAAAGTTTCTCCTGCAACCCGTTCCCTTTGTGCTAGATGAACGAACGTCTCTCCACATGCTCAGTTCTGAGAGATAAGTGTATGTGAAAGCCGTCCTTCACCTAGCTTTTTGGGAACACAAAGTTTCTTTTCAGTTGCAAAGACCAGTCCATACATATATATGGGGAGGTACTAGCTCCAACTCGGTTTTACAGTGAAAAATACAGGAACTAAAACCGGCACTTGGAAACAGACTGAGAAACCAGAGTAAAAGTTTCTCCTGCAACCCGTTCCCTTTGTGCTAGATGAACGAACGTCTCTCCACATGCTCAGTTCCGAGAGATAAGTGTGTGTGAAAGCCGTCCTTCACCTAGCTTGTTGGGAACACAAAGTTTCTTTTCAGTTGCAAACTCCAGTCCATACATATATATGGGGAGGTACTAGCTCCAACTCGGTTTTACAGTGAAAAATACAGGAACTCAAACCGGCACTTGGAAACAGATTGAGAAACCAGAGTAAAAGTTTCTCCTGCAACCCGTTCCCTTTGTGCTAGATGAATGAACGTCTCTCCACATGCTCAGTTCTGAGAGATAAGTGTGTGTGAAAGCCGTCCTTCACCTAGCTTGTTGGGAACACAAAGTTTCTTTTCAGTTGCAAACTCCAGTCCATACATATATATGGGGAGGTACTAGCTCCAACTCGTTTTTACTGTGAAAACTGCAGGAACTTCAAACCGGCACTAGGAAACAGACTGAGAAACCATAGTAAAAGTGTCTCCTGCAACCTGTTCCCTTTTTGCTAGATGAACGAACGTCTCTCCACATGCTCAGTTCTGAGAGATAAGTATGTGTGAAAGCCTTCCTTCACCTAGCTTGTTGGGAACACAAAGATTCTTTTCAGTTGTAAACTCCACTCCATACATATATATGGGGAGATACTAGCTCCAACTCGGTTTTACAGTGAAAACTGCAGGAACTTCAAACCGGCACTAGGAAACAGACTGAGAAACCAGAGAGAACCTTTCTCCTGCCTCCCGTTCCCTTTGTGCTGGATGAACGAACGTCTCTCCACATGCTCAGTTCTGAGAGATAAGTGTGTGTGAAAGCCGTACTTCACCTAGCTTGTTGGGAACACAAAGTTTCTTTTCAGTTGCAAACTCCACTCCATACATATATATGGGGAGGTACTAGCTCCAATTCGGTTTTACAGTGAAACCTGCAGGAACTTCAAACCGGCACTTGGAAACAGACTGAGAAACCAGAGTAAAAGTTTCTTCTGCAACCCGTTCCCTTTGTGCTAGATGAACGAACGTCTCTCCACATGCTCAGTTCTGAGAGATAAATGTGTGTGAAAGCCGTTCTTCACCTAGCTTGTTGGGAACACAAAGTTTCTTTTCAGTTGCAAACTCCAGTCCATACATATATATGGGGAGGTACTAGCTCCATCTCGTTTTTACTGTGAAAACTGCAGGAATTTCAAACCAGCACTAGGAAACAGACTGAGAAACCAGAGTAAAAGTTTCTCCTGCAACCCGTTCCCTTTTTGCTAGATGTACGAACGTCTCTCCACATGCTCAGTTCTGAGAGATAAGTGTGTGTGAAAGCCGTCCTTCATCCAAATTTTTGGGAACACAAAGATTCTTTTCAGTTGCAAACTCCACTCGATTCATATATATGGGGAGATACAAGCTCCAACTCGGTTTTACAGTGAAAACTGCAGGAACTTCAAACCGGCACTAGGAAACAGACTGAGAAACCAGAGTAAAAGTTTCTCCTGCAACCTGTTCCCTTTGTGCTAGATGAACGAACGTCTCTCCACATGCTCAGTTCTGAGAAATAAGTGTGTGTGAAAGCCGTCTTTCATCCAAATTGTTGGGAACACAAAGATTCTTTTCAGTTGCAAACTCCACTCGATTCATATATATGGGGAGATACAAGCTCCAACTCGGTTTTACAGTGAAAACTGCAGGAACTTCAAACCGGCACTAGGAAACAGACTGAGAAACCAGAGTAAAAGTTTCTCCTGCAACCTGTTCCCTTTGTGCTAGATGAACGAACGTCTCTCCACATGCTCAGTTCTGAGAGATAAGTATGAGTGAAAGCCGTCCTTCACCTAGCTTGTTGGGAACACAAAGTTTCTTTTCAGTTGCAAACTCCAGTCCATACATATATATGGGGAGGTACTAGCTCCAACTCGGTTTTACAGTGAAAAATACAGGAACTCAAACCGGCACTTGGAAACAGACTGAGAAACCAGAGTAAAAGTTTCTCCTGCAACCCGTTCCCTTTGTGCTAGATGAACGAACGTCTCTCCACATGCTCAGTTCTGAGAGATAAGTGTGTGTGAAAGCCGTACTTCACCTAGCTTGTTGGGAACACAAAGTTTCTTTTCAGTTGCAAACACCAGTCCATACATATATATGGGGAGGTACTAGCTCCAACTCGTTTTTACTGTGAAAACTGCAGGAACTTCAAACCGGCACAAGGAAACAGACTGAGAAACCATAGTAAAAGTGTCTCCTGCAACCTGTTCCCTTTGTGCTAGATGAACGAACGTCTCTCCACATGCTCAGTTCTGAGAGATAAGTATGTGTGAAAGCCTTCCTTCACCTAGCTTGTTGGGAACACAAAGATTCTTTTCAGTTGTAAACTCCACTCCATACATATATATGGGGAGATACTAGCTCCAACTCGGTTTTACAGTGAAAACTGCAGGAACTTCAAACCGGCACTAGGAAACAGACTGAGAAACCAGAGAAAACCTTTCTCCTGCATCCCGTTCCCTTTGTGCTAGATGAACGAACGTCTCTCCACATGCTCAGTTCTGAGAGATAAGTATGTGTGAAAGCCTTCCTTCACCTAGCTTGTTGGGAACACAAAGATTCTTTTCAGTTGTAAACTCCACTCCATACATATATATGGGGAGATACTAGCTCCAACTCGGTTTTACAGTGAAAACTGCAGGAACTTCAAACCGGCACTAGGAAACAGACTGAGAAACCAGAGAGAACCTTTCTCCTGCCTCCCGTTCCCTTTGTGCTGGATGAACGAACGTCTCTCCACATGCTCAGTTCTGAGAGATAAGTGTGTGTGAAAGCCGTACTTCACCTAGCTTGTTGGGAACACAAAGTTTCTTTTCAGTTGCAAACTCCACTCCATACATATATATGGGGAGGTACTAGCTCCAATTCGGTTTCACAGTGAAAACTGCAGGAACTTCAAACCGGCACTTGGAAACAGACTGAGAAACCAGAGTAAAAGTTTCTTCTGCAACCCGTTCCCTTTGTGCTAGATGAACGAACGTCTCTCCACATGCTCAGTTCTGAGAGATAAATGGGTGTGAAAGCCGTTCTTCAACTAGCTTGTTGGGAACACAAAGTTTCTTTTCAGTTGCAAACTCCAGTCCATACATATATATGGGGAGGTACTAGCTCCATCTCGTTTTTACTGTGAAAACTGCAGGAATTTCAAACCAGCACTAGGAAACAGACTGAGAAACCAGAGTAAAAGTTTCTCCTGCAACCCGTTCCCTTTTTGCTAGATGTACGAACGTCTCTCCACATGCTCAGTTCTGAGAGATAAGTGTGTGTGAAAGCCGTCCTTCATCCAAATTGTTGGGAACACAAAGATTCTTTTCAGTTGCAAACTCCACTCGATTCATATATATGGGGAGATACAAGCTCCAACTCGGTTTTACAGTGAAAACTGCAGGAACTTCAAACCGGCACTAGGAAACAGACTGAGAAACCAGAGTAAAAGTTTCTCCTGCAACCTGTTCCCTTTGTGCTAGATGAACGAACGTCTCTCCACATGCTCAGTTCTGAGAAATAAGTGTGTGTGAAAGCCGTCTTTCATCCAAATTGTTGGGAACACAAAGATTCTTTTCAGTTGCAAACTCCACTCGATTCATATATATGGGGAGATACAAGCTCCAACTCGGTTTTACAGTGAAAACTGCAGGAACTTCAAACCGGCACTAGGAAACAGACTGAGAAACCAGAGTAAAAGTTTCTCCTGCAACCTGTTCCCTTTGTGCTAGATGAACGAACGTCTCTCCACATGCTCAGTTCTGAGAGATAAGTATGAGTGAAAGCCGTCCTTCACCTAGCTTGTTGGGAACACAAAGTTTCTTTTCAGTTGCAAACTCCAGTCCATACATATATATGGGGAGGTACTAGCTACAACTCGGTTTTACAGTGAAAAATACAGGAACTCAAACCGGCACTTGGAAACAGACTGAGAAACCAGAGTAAAAGTTTCTCCTGCAACCCGTTCCCTTTGTGCTAGATGAACGAACGTCTCTCCACATGCTCAGTTCTGAGAGATAAGTGTGTGTGAAAGCCGTCCTTCACCTAGCTTGTTGGGAACACAAAGTTTCTTTTCAGTTGCAAACTCCAGTCCATACATATATATGGGGAGGTACTAGCTCCAACTCGTTTTTACTGTGAAAACTGCAGGAACTTCAAACCGGCACTAGGAAACAGACTGAGAAACCATAGTAAAAGTGTCTCCTGCAACCTGTTCCCTTTGTGCTAGATGAACGAACGTCTCTCCACATGCTCAGTTCTGAGAGATAAGTATGTGTGAAAGCCTTCCTTCACCTAGCTTGTTGGGAACACAAAGATTCTTTTCAGTTGTAAACTCCACTCCATACATATATATGGGGAGATACTAGCTCCAACTCGGTTTTACAGTGAAAACTGCAGGAACTTCAAACCGGCACTAGGAAACAAACTGAGAAACCAGAGAAAACCTTTCTCCTGCATCCCGTTCCCTTTGTGCTAGATGAACGAACGTCTCTCCACATGCTCAGTTCTGAGAGATAAGTGTGTGTGAAAGCCGTACTTCACCTAGCTTGTTGGGAACACAAAGATTCTTTTCAGTTGCAAACTCCACTCCATACATATATATGGGGAGGTACTAGCTCCAATTCGGTTTTACAGTGAAAACTGAAGGAACTTCAATCCGGCACTTGGAAACAGACTGAGAAACCATGTAAAAGTTTCTTCTGCAACCCGTTCCCTTTGTGCTAGATGAACGAACGTCTCTCCACATGCTCAGTTCTGAGAGATAAGTGTGTGTGAAAGCCGTCCTTACCTAGCTTATTGGGAACACATAGTTTCTTTTCAGTTGCAAACTCCAGTCCATACATATATATGGGGAGGTACTAGCTCCAACTCGTTTTTACTGTGTAAACTGCAGGAATTTCAAACCAGCACTAGGAAACAGACTGAGAAACCAGAGTAAAAGTTTCTCCTGCAACCCGTTCCCTTTGTGCTAGATGTACGAACGTCTCTCCACATTCTCAGTTCTGAGAGATAAGTGTGTGTGAAAGCCGTCCTTCACCTAGCTTGTTGGGAACACAAAGTTTCTTTTCAGTTGCAAACTCCAGTCCATACGTATATATGGGGAGGTACTAGCTCCAATTCGGTTTTACAGTGAAAACTGCAGGAACTTCAAACTGGCACTAGGAAACAGACTGAGAAACCAGAGTAAAAGTTTCTTCTGCAAACCGTTCCCTTTGTGCTAGATGAACGAACGTCTCTGCACATGCTCATTTCAGACAGATAAGTGTGTGTGAAAGCCGTCCTTCACCTAGCTTGCTGGGAACACAAAGTTTCTTTTCACTTGCAAACTCCACTCCATACATATATATGGGGAGATACTAGCTCCAACTCTGTTTTACAGTGAAAACTGCAGGAACTTCAAACCGGCACTAGGAAACAGACTGAGAAACCAGAGAAAACCTTTCTCCTGCCTCCCGTTCCCTTTGTGCTAGATGAACGAACGTCTCTCCACATGCTCAGTTCTGAGAGATAAGTGTGTGTGAAAGCCGTCCTTCATCCAAATTGTTGGGAACACAAAGTTTCTTTTCAGTTGCAAACTCCAGTCCATACATATATATGGGGAGGTACTAGATCCAACTCGGTTTTACAGTGAAAAATACAGGAACTCAAACCGGCACTTGGAAACAGACTGAGAAACCAGAGTAAAAGTTTCTCCTGCAACCCGTTCCCTTTGTGCTAGATGAACGAACGTCTCTCCACATGCTCAGTTCTGAGAGATAATTGTGTGTGAAAGCCGTCCTTCACCTAGCTTGTTGGGAACACAAAGTTTCTTTTCAGTTGCAAAGACCAGTCCATACATATATATGGGGAGGTACTAGCTCCAACTCGGTTTTACAGTGAAAAATACAGGAACTAAAACCGGCACTTGGAAACAGACTGAGAAACCAGAGTAAAAGTTTCTCCTGCAAACCGTTCCCTTTGTGCTAGATGAACGAACGAGTCTCCACATGCTCAGTTCTGAGAGATAAGTGTGTGTGAAAGCCGTCCTTCACCTAGCTTGTTGGGAACACAAAGTTTCTTTTCAGTTGCAAACTCCAGTCCATACATATATAAGGGGAGGTACTAGCTCCAACTCGGTTTTACAGTGAAAAATACAGGAACTCAAACCGGCACTTGGAAACAGACTGAGAAACCAGAGTAAAAGTTTCTCCTGCAACCCGTTCCCTTTGTGCTAGATGAACGAACGTCTCTCCACATGCTCAGTTCTGAGAGATAAGTGTGTGTGAAAGCCGTCCTTCACCTAGCTTGTTGGGAACACAAAGTTTCTTTTCAGTTGCAAACTCCAGTCCATACATATATATGGGGAGGTACTAGCTCCAACTCGTTTTTACTGTGAAAACTGCAGGAACTTCAAACCGGCACTAGGAAACAGACTGAGAAACCATAGTAAAAGTGTCTCCTGCAACCTGTTCCCTTTGTGCTAGATGAACGAACGTCTCTCCACATGCTCAGTTCTGAGAGATAAGTATGTGTGAAAGCCTTCCTTCACCTAGCTTGTTGGGAACACAAAGATTCTTTTCAGTTGTAAACTCCACTCCATACATATATATGGGGAGATACTAGCTCCAACTCGGTTTTACAGTGAAAATTGCAGGAACTTCAAACCGGCACTAGGAAACAGACTGAGAAACCAGAGAAAACCTTTC
This sequence comes from Camelus bactrianus, assembly GCF_048773025.1. Classification (NCBI taxonomy): domain Eukaryota; kingdom Metazoa; phylum Chordata; class Mammalia; order Artiodactyla; family Camelidae; genus Camelus; species Camelus bactrianus. The sequence continues at coordinate 6,579,741 of NC_133566.1, forward strand.
TCCTGCCTCCCGTTCCCTTTGTGCTGGATGAACGAACGTCTCTCCACATGCTCAGTTCTGAGAGATAAGTGTGTGTGAAAGCCGTACTTCACCTAGCTTGTTGGGAACACAAAGTTTCTTTTCAGTTGCAAACTCCACTCCATACATATATATGGGGAGGTACTAGCTCCAATTCGGTTTTACAGTGAAAACTGCAGGAACTTCAAACCGGCACTTGGAAACAGACTGAGAAACCAGAGTAAAAGTTTCTTCTGCAACCCGTTCCCTTTGTGCTAGATGAACGAACGTCTCTCCACATGCTCAGTTCTGAGAGATAAATGTGTGTGAAAGCCGTTCTTCACCTAGCTTGTTGGGAACACAAAGTTTCTTTTCAGTTGCAAACTCCAGTCCATACATATATATGGGGAGGTACTAGCTCCATCTCGTTTTTACTGTGAAAACTGCAGGAATTTCAAACCAGCACTAGGAAACAGACTGAGAAACCAGAGTAAAAGTTTCTCCTGCAACCCGTTCCCTTTTTGCTAGATGTACGAACGTCTCTCCACATGCTCAGTTCTGAGAGATAAGTGTGTGTGAAAGCCGTACTTCATCCAAATTGTTGGGAACACAAAGATTCTTTTCAGTTGCAAACTCCACTCGATTCATATATATTGGGAGATACAAGCTCCAACTCGGTTTTACAGTGAAAACTGCAGGAACTTCAAACCGGCACTAGGAAACAGACTGAGAAACCAGAGTAAAAGTTTCTCCTGCAACCTGTTCCCTTTGTGCTAGATGAACGAACGTCTCTCCACATGCTCAGTTCTGAGAGATAAGTGTGTGTGAAAGCCGTCTTTCATCCAAATTGTTGGGAACACAAAGATTCTTTTCAGTTGCAAACTCCACTCGATTCATATATATGGGGAGATACAAGCTCCAACTCGGTTTTACAGTGAAAACTGCAGGAACTTCAAACCGGCACTAGGAAACAGACTGAGAAACCAGAGTAAAAGTTTCTCCTGCAACCTGTTCCCTTTGTGCTAGATGAACGAACGTCTCTCCACATACTCAGTTCTGAGAGATAAGTATGTGTGAAAGCCGTCCTTCACCTAGCTTGTTGGGAACACAAAGTTTCTTTTCAGTTGCAAACTCCAGTCCATACATATATATGGGGAGGTACTAGCTCCAACTCGGTTTTACAGTGAAAAATACAGGACCTCAAACCGGCACTTGGAAACAGACTGAGAAACCAGAGTAAAAGTTTCTCCTGCAACCCGTTCCCTTTGTGCTAGATGAACGAACGTCTCTCCACATGCTCAGTTCTGAGAGATAAGTGTGTGTGAAAGCCGTCCTTCACCTAGCTTGTTGGGAACACAAAGTTTCTTTTCAGTTGCAAACTCCAGTCCATACATATATATGGGGAGGTACTAGCTCCAACTCGTTTTTACTGTGAAAACTGCAGGAACTTCAAACCGGCACTAGGAAACAGACTGAGAAACCATAGTAAAAGTGTCTCCTGCAACCTGTTCCCTTTGTGCTAGATGAACGAACGTCTCTCCACATGCTCAGTTCTGAGAGATAAGTATGTGTGAAAGCCTTCCTTCACCTAGCTTGTTGGGAACACAAAGATTCTTTTCAGTTGTAAACTCCACTCCATACATATATATGGGGAGATACTAGCTCCAACTCGGTTTTACAGTGAAAACTGCAGGAACTTCAAACCGGCACTAGGAAACAGACTGAGAAACCAGAGAAAACCTTTCTCCTGCATCCCGTTCCCTTTGTGCTAGATGAACGAACGTCTCTCCACATGCTCAGTTCTGAGAGATAAGTGTGTGTGAAAGCCGTACTTCACCTAGCTTGTTGGGAACACAAAGTTTCTTTTCAGTTGCAAACTCCACTCCATACATATATATGGGGAGGTACTAGCTCCAATTCGGTTTTACAGTGAAAACTGAAGGAACTTCAAACCGGCACTTGGAAACAGACTGAGAAACCAGAGTAAAAGTTTCTTCTGCAACCCGTTCCCTTTGTGCTAGATGAACGAACGTCTCTCCACATGCTCAGTTCTGAGAGATAAGTGTGTGTGAAAGCCGTCCTTACCTAGCTTATTGGGAAATCATAGTTTCTTTTCAGTTGCAAACTCCAGTCCATACATATATATGGGGAGGTACTAGCTCCAACTCGTTTTTACTGTGAAAACTGCAGGAATTTCAAACCAGCACTAGGAAACAGACTGAGAAACCAGAGTAAAAGTTTCTCCTGCAACCCGTTCCCTTTGTGCTAGATGTACGAACGTCTCTCCACATTCTCAGTTCTGAGAGATAAGTGTGTGTGAAAGCCGTCCTTCACCTAGCTTGTTGGGAACACAAAGTTTCTTTTCAGTTGCAAACTCCAGTCCATACGTATATATGGGGAGGTACTAGCTCCAATTCGGTTTTACAGTGAAAACTGCAGGAACTTCAAACAGGCACTAGGAAACAGACTGAGAAACCAGAGTAAAAGTTTCTTCTGCAAACCGTTCCCTTTGTGCTAGATGAACGAACGTCTCTCCACATGCTCATTTCAGACAGATAATTGTGTGTGAAAGCCGTCCTTCACTTAGCTTGCTGGGAACACAAAGTTTCTTTTCACTTGCAAACTCCACTCCATACATATATATGGGGAGGTACTAGCTCCAACTCGGTTTTACAGTGAAAACTGCAGAAACTTCAAACCGGCACTAGAGACAGACTGAAAAACCAGAGTAAAAGTTTCTCCTGCAACCCGTTCCCTTTGGGCTAGATGAAAGAAAGTCTCTCCACATTCTCAGTTCTGAGAGAGAATTGTGTGTGAAAGCCGTCCTTCATCTAGCTTGTTGGGAACACAAAGTTTCTTTTCAGTTGCAAACTCCACTCCATACATATATATGGGAGATTCTAGCTCCAACTCGGTTTTACAGTGAAAACTGCAGGAAATTCAACCGGCACTAGGAAACAGACTGAGAAACCAGAGAAAAAGTTTCTCCTGCCTCCTGTTCCCTTTGTGCTAGATGAACGAACGTCTCTCCACATGCTCAGTTCTGAGAGATAAGTGTGTGTGAAAGCCGTCCTTCATCCAAATTGTTGGGAACACAAAGATTCTTTTCAGTTGCAAACTCCACTCGATTCATATATATGGGGAGATACAAGCTCCAACTCGGTATTACAGTGAAAACTGCAGGAACTTCAAACCGGCACTAGGAAACAGACTGAGAAACCAGAGTAAAAGTTTCTCCTGCCACCCGTTCCCTTTGTGCTAGATGAACGAACGTCTCTCCACATGCTCAGTTCTGAGAGATAATTGTGTGTGAAAGCCGTCCTTCACCTAGCTTGTTGGGAACACAAAGTTTCTTTTCAGTTGCAAACTCCACTCCATACATATATATGAGGAGGTACTAGCTCCAATTCGGTTTTACAGTGAAAATTGCAGAAACTTCAAACCGGCACTTGGAAACAGACTGAGAAACCAGAGTAAAAGTTTCTCCTGCAACCCGTTCCTTTGTGCTAGATGAACGAACGTCTCTCCACATGCTCAGTTCTGAGAGATAAGTGTGTGTGAAAGCCGTCCTTCACCTAGCTTGTTGGGAACACAAAGTTTCTTTTCAGTTGCAAACTCCACTCCATACATATATATGAGGAGGTACTAGCTCCAATTCGGTTTTACAGTGAAAACTGCAGAAACTTCAAACCGGCACTTGGAAACAGACTGAGAAACCAGAGTAAAAGTTTCTCCTGCAGCCCGTTCCCTTTGTGCTAGATGAACGAACGTCTCTCCACATGCTCAGTTCTGAGAGATAATTGTGTGTGAAAGCCGTCCTTCACCTAGCTTGTTGGGAACACAAAGTTTCTTTTCAGTTGCAAACTCCAGTCCATACATATATATGGGGAGGTACTAGCTCCAACTCGGTTTTACAGTGAAAAATACAGGAACTAAAACCGGCACTTGGAAACAGACTGAGAAACCAGAGTAAAAGTTTCTCCTGCAACCCGTTCCCTTTGTGCTAGATGAACGAACGTCTCTCCACATGCTCAGTTCTGAGAGATAAGTGTGTGTGAAAGCCGTCCTTCACCTAGCTTGTTGGGAACACAAAGTTTCTTTTCAGTTGCAAACTCCAGTCCATACATATATATGGGGAGGTACTAGCTCCAACTCGTTTTACTGTGAAAACTGCAGGAATTTCAAACCGGCACTAGGAAACAGACTGAGAAACCAGAGTAAAATTTCTCCTGCAACCCGTTCCCTTTGTGCTAGATGTACGAACGTCTCTCCACATGCTCAGTTCTGAGAGTTAAGTGTGTGTGCAAGCCGTCCTTCACTTAGCTTGTTGGGAACACAAAGTTTCTTTTCAGTTGCAAACTCCACTCCATACATATATATGGGGAGGTACTAGCTCCAACACGGTTTTACAGTGAAAACTGCAGAAACTTCAAACCGGCACTTGGAAACAGACTGAGAAACCAGAGTAAATGTTTCTCCTGCAACCCGTTCCATTTGTGCTAGATGAACGAACGTCTCTCCACGTGCTCAGTTCTGAGAGATAATTGTGTGTGAAAGCCGTCCTTCACCTAGCTTGTTGGGAACACAAATTTTCTTTTCAGTTGCAAACTCCACTCCATACATATATATGAGGAGATACTAGCTCCAATTCGGTTTTACAGTGAAAACTGCAGAAACTTCAAACCGGCACTTGGAAACAGACTGAGAAAGCAGAGTAAAAGTTTCTCCTGCAAACCGTTCCCTTTGTGCTAGATGAAAGAACGTCTCTCCGCATGCTCAGTTCTGAGAGATAAGTGTGTGTGAAAGCCGTACTTCACCTAGCTTGTTGGGAACACAAAGTTTCTTTTCAGTTGCAAACTCCAGTCCATACATATATATGGGGAGGTACTAGCTCCAACTCGGTTTTACAGTGAAAAATACAGGAACTCAAACCGGCACTTGGAAACAGACTGAGAAACCAGAGTAAAAGTTTCTCCTGCAACCCGTTCCCTTTGTGCTAGATGAACGAACGTATCTCCACATGCTCAGTTCTGAGAGATAAGTGTGTGTGAAAGCCGTCCTTCACCTAGCTTGTTGGAAACACAAAGTTACTTTTTATTTTCATACACCTCTCCATAAAAATATATGGGGTAGTACTAGCTCCAACTCGGTTTTACAGTGAAAACTGCAGGAACTTCAAACCGGCACCTGGAAACACACTGAGAAACCAGAGTAAAAGTTTCTCCTGCAACCCGTTCCCTTTGTGCTAGATGAACGAACGTATCTCCACATGCTCAGTTCTGAGAGATAAGTGTGTGTGAAAGCCGTTCTTCACCTAGCTTGTTGGGAACACAAAGTTTCTTTTCAGTTGCAAACTCCAGTCCATACATATATATGGGGAGGTACTAGCTCCATCTCGTTTTTACTGTGAAAACTGCAGGAATTTCAAACCAGCACTAGGAAACAGACTGAGAAACCAGAGTAAAAGTTTCTCCTGCAACCCGTTCCCTTTTTGCTAGATGTACGAACGTCTCTCCACATGCTCAGTTCTGAGAGATAAGTGTGTGTGAAAGCCGTCCTTCATCCAAATTGTTGGGAACACAAAGATTCTTTTCAGTTGCAAACTCCACTCGATTCATATATATGGGGAGATAGAAGCTCCAACTCGGTTTTACAGTGAAAACTGCAGGAACTTCAAACCGGCACTAGGAAACAGACTGAGAAACCAGAGTAAAAGTTTCTCCTGCAACCTGTTCCCTTTGTGTTAGATGAACGAACGTCTCTCCACATGCTCAGTTCTGAGAGATAAGTGTGTGTGAAAGCCGGCCTTCATCCAAATTGTTGGGAACACAAAGATTCTTTTCAGTTGCAAACTCCACTCGATTCATATATATGGGGAGATACAAGCTCCAACTCGGTTTTACAGTGAAAACTGCAGGAACTTCAAACCGGCACTAGGAAACAGACTGAAAAACCAGAGTAAAAGTTCCTCCTGCAACCTGTTCCCTTTGTGCTAGATGAACGAACGTCTCTCCACATGCTCAGTTCTGAGAGATAAGTATGTGTGAAAGCCGTCCTTCACCTAGCTTGTTGGGAACATAAAGTTTCTTTTCAGTTGCAAACTCCACTCCATACTTATATATGGGGAGATACTAGCTCCAACTCGGTTTTACAGTGAAAACTGCAGGAACTTCAAACCGGCACTTGGAAACAGACTGAGAAACCAGAGTAAAAGTTTCTCCTGCAACCCGTTCCCTTTGTGCTAGATGAATGAACGTCTCTCCACATGCTCAATTCTGAGAGATAAGTGTGTGTGAAAGCCGTCCTTCACCTAGCTTGTTGGGAACACAAAGTTTCTTTTCACTTGCAAACTCCAGTCCATACATATATATGGGGAGGTACTAGCTCCAACTCTTTTTTACTGTGAAAACTGCAGGAATTTCCAACCGGCACTAGGAAACAGACTGAGAAACCAGAGTAAAAGTTTCTCCTGCAACCCGTTCCCTTTGTGCTAGATGAACGAACGTCTCTCCACATGCTCAGTTCTGAGAGAAAATTGTGTGTGCAAGCCGTCCTTCACCTAGCTTGTTGGGAACACAAAGTTTCTTTTCAGTTGCAAACTCCACTCCATACATATATATGAGGAGGTACTAGCTCCAATTCGGTTTTACAGTGAAAATTGCAGAAACTTCAAACATGCACTTGGAAACAGACTGAGAAACCAGAGTAAAAGTTTCTCCTGCAACCCGTTCTCTTTGTGCTAGATGAACGAACGTCTCTCCACATGCTCAGTTCTGAGAGATAAGTGTGTGTGAAAGTCGTCCTTCACCTAGCTTGTTGGGAACACAAAGTTTCTTTTCAGTTGCAAACTCCAGTCCATACATATATATGGGGAGGTACTAGCCCCAACTCGGTTTTACAGTGAAAAATACAGGAACTAAAACCGGCACTTGGAAACAGACTGAGAAACCAGAGTAAAAGTTTCTCCTGCAACCCGTTCCCTTTGTGCTAGATGAACGAACGTCTCTCCACATGCTCAGTTCTGAGAGATAAGTGTGTGTGAAACCGTCCTTATCCAAATTGTTGGGAACACAAAGATTCTTTTCAGTTGCAAACTCCACTCCATACATATATATGGGGAGATACAAGCTCCAACTCGGTTTTACAGTGAAAACTGCAGGAACTTCAAACCGGCACTAGGAAACAGACTGAGAAACCAGAGTAAAAGTTTCTCCTGCAACCTGTTCCTTTTGTGCTAGATGAACGAACGTCTCTCCACATGCTCAGTTCTGAGAGATAAGTGTGTGTGAAAGCCGTCCTTCACCTAGCTTGTTGGGAACAAAAAGATTCTTTTCAGTTGTAAACTCCACTCCATACATATATATGGGGAGATACTAGCTCCAACTCGGTTTTACAGTGAAAAATGCAGGAACTTCAAACCGGCACTTGGAAACAAACTGAGAAACCAGAGTAAAAGTTTCTCCTGCAACCCGTTCCCTTTGTGCTAGATGAACGAACGTCTCTCCACATGCTCAGTTCTGAGAGATAAGTGTGTGTGAAAGCCGTCCTTCACCTAGCTTGTTGGGAACACAAAGTTTCTTTTCAGTTGCAAACTCCACTCCATACATATATATGGGGAGGTACTAGCTCCAACTCGGTTTGACAGTGAAAACTGCAGAAACTTCCAACCGGCACTTGGAAACAGATTGAGAAACCAGAGTAAAAGTTTCTCCTGCAACCCGTTCCCTTTGTGCTAGATGAACGAACGTCTCTCCACATGCTCAGTTCTGAGAGATAATTGTGTGTGAAAGCCGTCCTTCAGCTAGCTTGTTGGGAACACAAAGATTCTTTTCAGTTGCAAACTCTACTCCATACATATATATGAGGAGGTACTAGCTCCAATTCGGTTTTACAGTGAAAACTGCAGAAACTTCAAACCGGCACTTGGAAACAGACTGAGAAACCAGAGTAAAAGTTTCTCCTGCAACCCGTTCCCTTTGTGCTAGATGAACGAACGTCTCTCCGCATGCTCAGTTCTGAGAGATAAGTGTGTGTGAAAGCCGTACTTCACCTAGCTTGTTGGGAACACAAAGTTTCTTTTCAGTTGCAAACTCCAGTCCGTACATATATATGGGGAGGTACTAGCTCCAACTCGGTTTTACAGTGAAAAATACAGGAACTCAAACCGGCACTTGGAAACAGACTGAGAAACCAGAGTAAAAGTTTCTCCTGCAACCCGTTCCCTTTGTGCTAGATGAACGAACGTCTCTCCACATGCTCAGTTCTGAGAGATAAGTGTGTGTGAAAGCCGTTCTTCACCTAGCTTGTTGGGAACACAAAGTTTCTTTTCAGTTGCAAACTCCAGTCCATACATATATATGGGGAGGTACTAGCTCCATCTCGTTTTTACTGTGAAAACTGCAGGAATTTCAAACCAGCACTAGGAAACAGACTGAGAAACCAGAGTAAAAGTTTCTCCTGCAACCCGTTCCCTTTTTGCTACATGTACGAACGTCTCTCCACATGCTCAGTTCTGAGAGATAAGTGTGTGTGAAAGCCGTCCTTCATCCAAATTGTTGGGAACACAAAGATTCTTTTCAGTTGCAAACTCCACTCGATTCATATATATGGGGAGATACAAGCTCCAACTCGGTTTTACAGTGAAAACTGCAGGAACTTCAAACCGGCACTAGGAAACAGACTGAGAAACCAGAGTAAAAGTTTCTCCTGCAACCTGTTCCCTTTGTGCTAGATGAACGAACGTCTCTCCACATGCTCAGTTCTGAGAGATAAGTGTGTGTGAAAGCCGTCCTTCATCCAAATTGTTGGGAACACAAAGATTCTTTTCAGTTGCAAACTCCACTCGATTCATATATATGGGGAGATACAAGCTCCAACTCGGTTTTACAGTGAAAACTGCAGGAACTTCAAACCGGCACTAGGAAACAGACTGAAAAACCAGAGTAAAAGTTCCTCCTGCAACCTGTTCCCTTTGTGCTAGATGAACGAACGTCTCTCCACATGCTCAGTTCTGAGAGATAAGTATGTGTGAAAGCCGTCCTTCACCTAGCTTGTTGGGAACACAAAGTTTCTTTTCAGTTGCAAACTCCACTCTATACATATATATGGGGAGATACTAGCTCCAACTCGGTTTTACAGTGAAAACTGCAGGAACTTCAAACCGGCACTAGGAAACAGACTGAGAAACCAGAGAAAACCTTTCCCTGCCTCCCGTTCCCTTTGTGCTAGATGAACGAACGTCCCTCCACATGCTCAGTTCTGAGAGATAAGTGTGTGTGAAAGCCGTCCTTCACCTAGCTTGTTGGGAACACAAAGTTTCTTTTCAGTTGCAAACTCCAGTCCATACATATATATGGGGAGGTACTAGCTCCAAATCGTTTTTACTGTGAAAACTGCAGGAATTTCAAACCGGCACTAGGAAACAGACTGAGAAACCAGAGTAAAAGTTTCTCCTGCAACCCGTTCCCTTTTTGCTAGATGAACGAACGTCTCTCCACATGCTCAGTTCTGAGAGATAAGTGTGTGTGAAACCGTCCTTATCCAAATTGTTGGGAACACAAAGATTCTTTTCAGTTGCAAACTCCACTCGATTCATATATATGGGGAGATACAAGCTCCAACTCGGTTTTACAGTGAAAACTGCAGGAATTTCAAACCGGCACTAGGAAACAGACTGAGAAACCAGAGTAAAAGTTTCTCCTGCAACCTGTTCCTTTTGTGCTAGATGAACGAACGTCTCTCCACATGCTCAGTTCTGAGAGATAAGTGTGTGTGAAAGCCGTCCTTCACCTAGCTTGTTGGGAACAAAAAGATTCTTTTCAGTTGTAAACTCCACTCCATACATATATATGGGGAGATACTAGCTCCAACTCGGTTTTACAGTGAAAACTGCAGGAACTTCAAACCGGCACTTGGAAACAAACTGAGAAACCAGAGTAAAAGTTTCTCCTGCAACCCGTTCCCTTTGTGCTAGATGAACGAACGTCTCTCCACATGCTCAGTTCTGAGAGATAAGTGTGTGTGAAAGCCGTCCTTCACCTAGCTTGTTGGGAACACAAAGTTTCTTTTCAGTTGCAAACTCCACTCCATACATATATATGGGGAGGTACTAGCTCCAACTCGGTTTGACAGTGAAAACTGCAGAAACTTCCAACCGGCACTTGGAAACAGACTGAGAAACCAGAGTAAAAGTTTCTCCTGCAACCCGTTCCCTTTGTGCTAGATGAACGAACGTCTCTCCACATGCTCAGTTCTGAGAGATAATTGTGTGTGAAAGCCGTCCTTCAGCTAGCTTGTTGGGAACACAAAGATTCTTTTCAGTTGCAAACTCTACTCCATACATATATATGAGGAGGTACTAGCTCCAATTCGGTTTTACAGTGAAAACTGCAGAAACTTCAAACCGGCACTTGGAAACAGACTGAGAAACCAGAGTAAAAGTTTCTCCTGCAACCCGTTCCCTTTGTGCTAGATGAACGAACGTCTCTCCGCATGCTCAGTTCTGAGAGATAAGTGTGTGTGAAAGCCGAACTTCACCTAGCTTGTTGGGAACACAAAGTTTCTTTTCAGTTGCAAACTCCAGTCCGTACATATATATGGGGAGGTACTAGCTCCAACTCGGTTTTACAGTGAAAAATACAGGAATTCAAACCGGCACTTGGAAACAGACTGAGAAACCAGAGTAAAAGTTTCTCCTGCAACTCGTTCCCTTTGTGCTAGATGAACGAACGTCTCTCCACATGCTCAGTTCTGAGAGATAAGTGTGTGTGAAAGCCGTTCTTCACCTAGCTTGTTGGGAACACAAAGTTTCTTTTCAGTTGCAAACTCCAGTCCATACATATATATGGGGAGGTACTAGCTCCATCTCGTTTTTACTGTGAAAACTGCAGGAATTTCAAACCAGCACTAGGAAACAGACTGAGAAACCAGAGTAAAAGTTTCTCCTGCAACCCGTTCCCTTTTTGCTACATGTACGAACGTCTCTCCACATGCTCAGTTCTGAGAGATAAGTGTGTGTGAAAGCCGTCCTTCATCCAAATTGTTGGGAACACAAAGATTCTTTTCACTTGCAAACTCCACTCGATTCATATATATGGGGAGATACAAGCTCCAACTCGGTTTTACAGTGAAAACTGCAGGAACTTCAAACCGGCACTAGGAAACAGACTGAGAAACCAGAGTAAAAGTTTCTCCTGCAACCTGTTCCCTTTGTGCTAGATGAACGAACGTCTCTCCACATGCTCAGTTCTGAGAGATAAGTGTGTGTGAAAGCCGTCCTTCATCCAAATTGTTGGGAACACAAAGATTCTTTTCAGTTGCAAACTCCACTCGATTCATATATATGGGGAGATACAAGCTCCAACTCGGTTTTACAGTGAAAACTGCAGGAACTTCAAACCGGCACTAGGAAACAGACTGAAAAACCAGAGTAAAAGTTCCTCCTGCAACCTGTTCCCTTTGTGCTAGATGAACGAACGTCTCTCCACATGCTCAGTTCTGAGAGATAAGTATGTGTGAAAGCCGTCCTTCACCTAGCTTGTTGGGAACACAAAGTTTCTTTTCAGTTGCAAACTCCACTCTATACATATATATGGGGAGATACTAGCTCCAACTCGGTTTTACAGTGAAAACTGCAGGAACTTCAAACCGGCACTAGGAAACAGACTGAGAAACCAGAGAAAACCTTTCTCCTGCCTCCCGTTCCCTTTGTGCTAGATGAACGAACGTCCCTCCACATGCTCAGTTCTGAGAGATAAGTGTGTGTGAAAGCCGTCCTTCACCTAGCTTGTTGGGAACACAAAGTTTCTTTTCAGTTGCAAACTCCAGTCCATACATATATATGGGGAGGTACTAGCTCCAAATCATTTTTACTGTGAAAACTGCAGGAATTTCAAACCGGCACTAGGAAACAGACTGAGAAACCAGAGTAAAAGTTTCCCCTGCAACCCGTTCCCTTTGTGCCAGATGTACGAACGTCTCTCCACATGCTCAGTTCTGAGAGATAAGTGTGTGTGCAAGCCGTCCTTCACCTAGCTTGTTGGGAACACAAAGTTTCTTTTCAGTTGCAAACTCCACTCCATACATATATATGGGGAGATACAAGCTCCAACTCGGTTTTACAGTGAAAACTGCAGGAACTTCAAACCGGCACTAGGAAACAGACTGAGAAACCAGAGTAAAAGTTTCTCCTGCAACCTGTTCCCTTTGTGCTAGATGAACGAACGTCTCTCCACATGCTCAGTTCTGAGAGATAAGTGTGTGTGAAAGCCGTCCTTCACCTAGCTTGTTGGGAACACAAAGTTTCTTTTCAGTTGCAAACTACAGTCCATACATATATATGGGGAGGTACTAGCTCCAACTCGTTTTTACTGTGAAAACTGCAGGAATTTCAAACCGGCACTAGGAAACAGACTGAGAAACCAGAGTAAAAGTTTCTCCTGCAACCCGTTCCCTTTGTGCTAGATGTACGAACGTCTCTCCACATTCTCAGTTCTGAGAGATAAGTGTGTGTGAAACCCCTACTTCACCTAGCTTGTTGGGAACACAAAGTTTCTTTTCAGTTGCAAACTCCACTACATACATATATATGAGGAGGTACTAGCTCCAATTCGGTTTTACAGTGAAAACTGCTGAAACTTCAAACCGGCACTTGGAAACAGACTGAGAAACCAGAGTAAACGTTTCTCCTGCCACCCGTTCCCTTTGTGCTAGATGAACGAACGTCTGTCCACATGCTCAGTTCTGAGAGATAAGTGTGTGTGAAACCGTCCTTCTTCCAAATTGTTGGGAACACAAAGATTCTTTTCAGTTGCAAACTCCACTCGATACATATATATGGGGAGATACTAGCTCCAACTCGGTTTTTCAGTGAAAACTGCAGGAACATCAACCGGCACTAGGAAACAGACTGAGAAACCAGAGTAAAAGTTTCTACTGCAAACCGTTCCCTTTGTGCTAGATGAACGAACGTCTCTCCACATGCTCAGTTCTGAGAGATAAGTGTGTGTGAAAGCCGTTCTTCACCTAGCTTGTTGGGAACACAAAGTTTCTTTTCAGTTGCAAACTACAGTCCATATATATATATGGGGAGGTACTAGCTCCAACTCGGTTTTACAGTGAAAAATACAGGAACTGAAAACGGCACTTGGAAACAGACTGAGAAATCAGAGTAAAAGTTTCTCCTGCAACCCGTTCCCTTTGTGCTAGATGAACGAACGTATCTCCACATGCTCAGTTCTGAGAGATAAGTGTGTGTGAAAGCCGTTCTTCACCTAGCTTGTTGGGAACACAAAGTTTCTTTTAAGTTGCAAACTCCAGTCCATACATATATACGGGGAGGTACTAGCTCCATCTCGTTTTTACTGTGAAAACTGCAGGAATTTCAAACCACCACTAGGAAACAGACTGAGAAACCAGAGTAAAAGTTTCTCCTGCAACCTGTTCCCTTTGTGCTAGATGAACGAACGTCTCTCCACATGCTCAGTTCTGAGAGATAAGTGTGTGTGAAACCGTCCTTCTTCCAAATTGTTGGGAACACAAAGATTCTTTTCAGTTGCAAACTCCACTCGATACATATATATGGGGAGATACTAGCTCCAACTCTGTTTTACAGTGAAAACTGCAGGAAATTCAACCGGCACTAGGAAACAGACTGAGAAACCAGAGAAAAAGTTTCTCCTGCCTCCCGTTCCCTTTGTGCTAGATGAACGAACGTATCTCCACATGCTCAGTTCTGAGAGATTAGTGTGTGTGAAAGCCCTACTTCACCTACCTTGTTGGGAACACAAAGTTTCTTTTCAGTTGCAAAATCCAATCCATACATATATATGGGGAGGTACTAGCTCCAATTCAGTTTTACAGTGAAAACTGCAGGAACTTCAAACCGGCACTTGGAAACAGACTGAGAAACCAGAGTAAAATTTTCTCCTGCAACCCGTTCCCTTTGTGCTAGATGAACGAACGTCTCTCCACATGCTCAGTTCTGAGAGATAAGTGTTTGTGAAAGCCGTCCTTCACCAAGCTTGTTGGGAACACAAGGTTTCTTTTCAGTTGCAAACATCACTCCAAACATATATAAGAGGAGGTACTAGCTCCAACTCGGTTTTACAGTGAAAACTGCAGGAACTTCAAACCGGTTCTTTTAAACAGACTGAGAAACCAGAGTAAAAGTTTCTCCTGCAACCCGGTCCCTTTGTGCTAGATGAACGAAAGTCTCTCCACATGCTCAGTTCTGAGAAATAATTGTGTGTGAAAGCCGACCTTCATCTAGCTTGTTGAGATCACAAAGTTTCCTTTCATTTGCAAACTACAGTCGATACATATATATGGGGAGGTACTAGCTCCAACTCGGTTTTACAGTGAAAACTGCAGGAACTTCATACCGGCACTAGGAAACAGACTGAGAAACCAGAGTAAAAGTTTCTCCTGCAACCTGTTCCCTTTGTGCTAGATGAACGAAAGTCTCTCCACATGCTCAGTTCAGAGAGATAAGTGTGTGTGAAAGCCGTACTTCACCTAGCTTGTTGGGAACACAAATTTCTTTTTAGTTTCAAACTCCTCTCCATAAAAATATATGGGGAAGTACTAGCTCCAACTCGGTTTTACAGTGAAAACTGCAGGAACTTCAAACCGGCACTTGGAAACAGACTGAGAAACCAGAGTAAAAGTTTCTCCTGCAAACCGTTCCCTTTGTGCTAGATGAATGAAAGTCTCTCCACATGCTCAGTTCTGAGAGATAAGTGTGTGTGAAAGCCGTTCTTCACCTAGCTTGTTGGGAACACAAAGTTTCTTTTAACTTGCAAACTCCAGTCCATACATATATATGGGGAGGTACTAGCTCCATCTCTTTTTTACTGTGAAAACTGCAGGAATTTCAAACCAGCACTAGGAAACAGACTGAGAAACCAGAGTAAAAGTTTCTCCTGCAACCTGTTCCCTTTGTGCTAGATGAACGAAAGTCTCTCCACATGCTCAGTTCAGAGAGATAAGTGTGTGTGAAAGCCGTACTTCACCTAGCTTGTTGGGAACACAAAGTTTCTTTTCAGTTGCAAACTGCACTCCATACATATATAAGAGGAGGTACTAGCTCCATCTCGGTTTTACAGTGAAAACTGCAGGAACTTCAAACCGGCACTTGGAAACAGACTGAGAAACCAGAGTAAAACTTTCTCCTGCAACCCGTTCCCTTTGTGCTAGATGAACGAAAGTCTCTCCACATGCTCAGTTCTGAGAAATAAGTGTGTGTGAAAGCCGTCCTTCTCCTAGCTTGTTGGGAACACAAAGCTTCTTTTCAGTTGCAAACTCCACTCCATACATATATATGGGGAGGTACTAGCTCCAACTCCGTTTTACAGTGAACACTGCAGGAACTTCAAACCGGCACTAGGAAACAGACTGAGAAACCAAAGTAAATGTTTCTCCTGCAACCCGTTCCCTTTGTGCTAGATGAACGAACGTCTCTCCACATGCTCAGTTCTGAGAAATAATTGTGTGTGAAAGCCGACCTTCATCTAGCTTGTTGGGAACACAAAGTTTCTTTTCATTTGCAAACTACAGTCGATACATATATATGGGTAGGTACTAGCTCTAACTCGGTTTTACAGTGAAAACTGCAGGAACTTCAAACCGGCACTAGGAAAAAGACTGAGAAAGCAGAGAAAAAGTTTCTCCTGCAACCCGTTCCATTTGTGCTAGATGAACGAAGGTCTCTCCACGTGCTCAGTTCTGAGAGATAAGTGTGTGTGGAAG
Organism: Camelus bactrianus; assembly: GCF_048773025.1. Taxonomy (NCBI): domain Eukaryota; kingdom Metazoa; phylum Chordata; class Mammalia; order Artiodactyla; family Camelidae; genus Camelus; species Camelus bactrianus. Next base: position 6,595,485 of record NC_133566.1, read on the forward strand.
CTGTCCTTCAACTAGCTTGTTGGGAACACAAAGTTTCTTTTCAGTTGCAAACTCCAGTCCATACATATATATGGGGAGGTACTATCTCCAACTCGTTTTTACTGTGAAAACTGCAGGAATTTCAAACCGGCGCTAGGAAACAGACTGAGAAACCAGAGTAAAAGTTTCTCCTGCAACCCGTTTCCTTTGTGCTAGATGTACGAACGTCTCTCCACATCCTCAGTTCTGAGAGATAAGTGTGTGTGAAAGCCGTCCTTCACCTAGCTTGTTGGGAACACAAAGTTTCTTTTCAGTTGCAAACTCCAGTCCATACATATATATGGGGAGGTACTAGCTCCAACTCGGTTTTACAGTGAAAACTGCAGGAACTTCAAACAGGCACTAGGAAACAGACTGAGAAACCAGAGTAAAAGTTTCTTCTGCAACCCGTTCCCTTTGTGTTAGATGAACGAACGTCTCTCCACATGCTCAGTTCAGAGAGATAAGTGTGTGTGGAAGCCGTCCTTCACCTAGCTTGCAGGGAACACAAAGTTTCTTTTCAGTTGCAAACTCCAGTCCATACATATATATGGGGAGGTACTAGCTCCAACTCGGTTTTACAGTGAAAACTGCAGGAACTTCAAACAGGCACTAGGAAACAGACTGAGAAACCAGAGTAAAAGTTTCTCCTGCAACCTGTTCCCTTTTTGCTAGATGAACGAACGTCTCTCCACATGCTCAGTTCAGAGAGATAAGTGTGTGTGGAAGCCGTCCTTCACCTAGCTTGCTGGGAACACAAAGTTTCTTTTCAGTTGCAAACTCCAATCCATACATATATATGGGGAGGTACTAGCTCCAACTCGGTTTTAGAGTGAAAACTGCAGGAACTTCAAACCGGCACTTGGAAACAGACTGAGAAACCAGAGTAAAAGTTTCTCCTGCAACCCGTTCCCTTTGTGCTAGATGAACGAACGTCTCTCCACATTCTCAGTTCTGAGACATAAGTGTGTGTGAAAGCCGTCCTTCAACTAGCTTGTTGGGAACACAAAGTTTTTTTCAGTTGCAAACTCCAGTCCAAACATATATATGGGGAGGTACTAGCTCCAACTCGGTTTTACAGTGAAAACTGCAGGAACTTCATACCGGCACTAGGAAACAGACTGAGAAACCAGAGTAAAAGTTTCTCCTGCATCCCGTTCCCTTTGTGCTAGATGAACGAACGTCTCTCCACATGCTCAGTTCTGAGAGATAAGTGTGTATGAAAGCCGACCTTCACCTAGGTTGTTGGGAACACAAAGTTTCTTTTTAGTTTCAAACTACTCTCCATAAAAATATATGGGGAAGTACTAGCTCCAACTCAGTTTTACAGTGAAAACTGCAGGAACTTCAAACCGGCACTTGGAAACAGACTGAGAAACCAGAGTAAAAGTTTTTCTTGCAACCCGTTCCCTTTGTGCGAGATGAACTAACTTCTCTCCACATTCTCAGTTCTGAGACATAAGTGTTTGTGAAAGCCGTCCTTCAACTACCTTGTTGGGAACACAAAGTTTTTTTCAGTTGCAAACTCCAGTCCAAACATATATATGGGGAGGTACTAGCTCCAACTCGGTTTTACAGTGAAAACTGCAGGAACTTCAAAACGGCACTAGGAAACAGACTGAGAAACCAGAGTAAAAGTTTCTCCTGCATCCCGTTCCCTTTGTGCTAGATGAAAGAACGTCTCTCCACATGCTCAGTTCTGAGAGATAAGTGTTTTTGAAAGCCGTCCTTCACCTAGCTTGTTGGGAACACAAAGTTTCTTTTCAGTTGCAAACAGCACTCCATACATATATAAGAGGAGGTACTAGCTCCAACTCGGTTTTACAGTGAAAACTGCAGGAACTTCAAACCGGCACTAGGAAACAGACTGAGAAACCAGAGTAAAAGTTTCTCCTGCAACCTGTTCCCTTTGTGCTAGATGAACGAAAGTCTCTCCACATGCTCAGTTCAGAGAGATAAGTGTGTGTGAAAGCCGTACTTCACCTAGCTTGTTGGGAACACAAAGTTTCTTTTCAGTTGCAAACTGCACTCCATACATATATAAGAGGAGGTACTAGCTCCATCTCGTTTTTACTGTGAAAACTGCAGGAATTTCAAACCACCACTAGGAAACAGACTGAGAAACCAGAGTAAAAGTTTCTCCTGCAACCTGTTCCCTTTGTGCTAGATGAACGAACGTCTCTCCACATGCTCAGTTCTGAGAGATAAGTGTGTGTGAAACCGTCCTTCTTCCAAATTGTTGGGAACACAAAGATTCTTTTCAGTTGCAAACTCCACTCGATACATATATATGGGGAGATACTAGCTCCAACTCTGTTTTACAGTGAAAACTGCAGGAACTTCAACCGGCACTAGGAAACAGACTGAGAAACCAGAGAAAAAGTTTCTCCTGCCTCCCGTTCCCTTTGTGCTAGATGAACGAACGTATCTCCACATGCTCAGTTCTGAGAGATTAGTGTGTGTGAAAGCCCTACTTCACCTACCTTGTTGGGAACACAAAGTTTCTTTTCAGTTGCAAAATCCAATCCATACATATATATGGGGAGGTACTAGCTCCAATTCAGTTTTACAGTGAAAACTGCAGGAACTTCAAACCGGCACTTGGAAACAGACTGAGAAACCAGAGTAAAATTTTCTCCTGCAACCCGTTCCCTTTGTGCTAGATGAACGAACGTCTCTCCACATGCTCAGTTCTGAGAGATAAGTGTTTGTGAAAGCCGTCCTTCACCAAGCTTGTTGGGAACACAAGGTTTCTTTTCAGTTGCAAACATCACTCCAAACATATATAAGAGGAGGTACTAGCTCCAACTCGGTTTTACAGTGAAAACTGCAGGAACTTCAAACCGGTTCTTTTAAACAGACTGAGAAACCAGAGTAAAAGTTTCTCCTGCAACCCGGTCCCTTTGTGCTAGATGAACGAAAGTCTCTCCACATGCTCAGTTCTGAGAAATAATTGTGTGTGAAAGCCGACCTTCATCTAGCTTGTTGAGATCACAAAGTTTCCTTTCATTTGCAAACTACAGTCGATACATATATATGGGGAGGTACTAGCTCCAACTCGGTTTTACAGTGAAAACTGCAGGAACTTCATACCGGCACTAGGAAACAGACTGAGAAACCAGAGTAAAAGTTTCTCCTGCAACCTGTTCCCTTTGTGCTAGATGAACGAAAGTCTCTCCACATGCTCAGTTCAGAGAGATAAGTGTGTGTGAAAGCCGTACTTCACCTAGCTTGTTGGGAACACAAATTTCTTTTTAGTTTCAAACTCCTCTCCATAAAAATATATGGGGAAGTACTAGCTCCAACTCGGTTTTACAGTGAAAACTGCAGGAACTTCAAACCGGCACTTGGAAACAGACTGAGAAACCAGAGTAAAAGTTTCTCCTGCAAACCTTTCCCTTTGTGCTAGATGAATGAAAGTCTCTCCACATGCTCAGTTCTGAGAGATAAGTGTGTGTGAAAGCCGTTCTTCACCTAGCTTGTTGGGAACACAAAGTTTCTTTTAACTTGCAAACTCCAGTCCATACATATATATGGGGAGGTACTAGCTCCATCTCTTTTTTACTGTGAAAACTGCAGGAATTTCAAACCAGCACTAGGAAACAGACTGAGAAACCAGAGTAAAAGTTTCTCCTGCAACCTGTTCCCTTTGTGCTAGATGAACGAAAGTCTCTCCACATGCTCAGTTCAGAGAGATAAGTGTGTGTGAAAGCCGTACTTCACCTAGCTTGTTGGGAACACAAAGTTTCTTTTCAGTTGCAAACTGCACTCCATACATATATAAGAGGAGGTACTAGCTCCAACTCGGTTTTACACTGAAAACTGCAGGAACTTCAAACCGGCACTTGGAAACAGACTGAGAAACCAGAGTAAAACTTTCTCCTGCAACCCGTTCCCTTTGTGCTAGATGAACGAAAGTCTCTCCACATGCTCAGTTCTGAGAAATAAGTGTGTGTGAAAGCCGTCCTTCTCCTAGCTTTTTGGGAACACAAAGCTTCTTTTCAGTTGCAAACTCCACTCCATACATATATATGGGGAGGTACTAGCTCCAACTCCGTTTTACAGTGAACACTGCAGGAACTTCAAACCGGCACTAGGAAACAGACTGAGAAACCAAAGTAAATGTTTCTCCTGCAACCCGTTCCCTTTGTGCTAGATGAACGAACGTCTCTCCACATGCTCAGTTCTGAGAAATAATTGTGTGTGAAAGCCGACCTTCATCTAGCTTGTTGGGAACACAAAGTTTCTTTTCATTTGCAAACTACAGTCGATACATATATATGGGTAGGTACTAGCTCCAACTCGGTTTTACAGTGAAAACTGCAGGAAGTTCAAACCGGCACTATGAAAAAGACTGAGAAAGCAGAGAAAAAGTTTCTCCTGCATCCCGTTCCATTTGTGCTAGATGAACGAAGGTCTCTCCACATGCTCAGTTCTGAGAGATAAGTGTGTGTGAAAGCTGTCCTTCACCTAGCTTGTTGGGAACACAAAGTTTCTTTTCAGTTTCAAACTCCAGTCCATACATATATATGGGGAGGTACTATCTCCAACTCGTTTTTACTGTGAAAACTGCAGGAATTTCAAACCGGCGCTAGGAAACAGACTGAGAAACCAGAGTAAAAGTTTCTCCTGCAACCCGTTTCCTTTGTGCTAGATGTACGAACGTCTCTCCACATCCTCAGTTCTGAGAGATAAGTGTGTGTGAAAGCCGTCCTTCACCTAGCTTGTTGGGAACACAAAGTTTCTTTTCAGTTGCAAACTCCAGTCCATACATATATATGGGGAGGTACTAGCTCCAACTCGGTTTTACAGTGAAAACTGCAGGAACTTCAAACAGGCACTAGGAAACAGACTGAGAAACCAGAGTAAAAGTTTCTTCTGCAACCCGTTCCCTTTGTGTTAGATGAACGAACGTCTCTCCACATGCTCAGTTCAGAGAGGTAAGTGTGTGTGGAAGCCGTCCTTCACCTAGCTTGCAGGGAACACAAAGTTTCTTTTCAGTTGCAAACTCCAGTCCATACATATATATGGGGAGGTACTAGCTCCAACTCGGTTTTACAGTGAAAACTGCAGGAACTTCAAACAGGCACTAGGAAACAGACTGAGAAACCAGAGTAAAAGTTTCTCCTGCAACCTGTTCCCTTTTTGCTAGATGAACGAACGTCTCTCCACATGCTCAGTTCAGAGAGATAAGTGTGTGTGGAAGCCGTCCTTCACCTAGCTTGCTGGGAACACAAAGTTTCTTTTCAGTTGCAAACTCCAATCCATACATATATATGGGGAGGTACGAGCTCCAACTCGGTTTTAGAGTGAAAACTGCAGGAACTTCAAACCGGCACTTGGAAACAGACTGAGAAACCAGAGTAAAAGTTTCTCCTGCAACCCGTTCCCTTTGTGCTAGATGAACGAACGTCTCTCCACATTCTCAGTTCTGAGACATAAGTGTGTGTGAAAGCCATCCTTCAACTAGCTTGTTGGGAACACAAAGTTTTTTTCAGTTGCAAACTCCAGTCCAAACATATATATGGGGAGGTACTAGCTCCAACTCGGTTTTACAGTGAAAACTGCAGGAACTTCATACCGGCACTAGGAAACAGACTGAGAAACCAGAGTAAAAGTTTCTCCTGCATCCCGTTCCCTTTGTGCTAGATGAACGAACGTCTCTCCACATGCTCAGTTCTGAGAGATAAGTGTGTATGAAAGCCGTCCTTCACCTAGGTTGTTGGGAACACAAAGTTTCTTTTTAGTTTCAAACTACTCTCCATAAAAATATATGGGGAAGTACTAGCTCCAACTCAGTTTTACAGTGAAAACTGCAGGAACTTCAAACCGGCACTTGGAAACAGACTGAGAAACCAGAGTAAAAGTTTTTCTTGCAACCCGTTCCCTTTGTGCGAGATGAACTAACTTCTCTCCACATTCTCAGTTCTGAGACATAAGTGTTTGTGAAAGCCGTCCTTCAACTACCTTGTTGGGAACACAAAGTTTTTTTCAGTTGCAAACTCCAGTCCAAACATATATATGGGGAGGTACTAGCTCCAACTCGGTTTTACAGTGAAAACTGCAGGAACTTCAAAACGGCACTAGGAAACAGACTGAGAAACCAGAGTAAAAGTTTCTCCTGCATCCCGTTCCCTTTGTGCTAGATGAAAGAACGTCTCTCCACATGCTCAGTTCTGAGAGATAAGTGTTTGTGAAAGCCGTCCTTCACCTAGCTTGTTGGGAACACAAAGTTTCTTTTCAGTTGCAAACAGCACTCCATACATATATAAGAGGAGGTACTAGCTCCAACTCGGTTTTACAGTGAAAACTGCAGGAACTTCAAACCGGCACTAGGAAACAGACTGAGAAACCAGAGTAAAAGTTTCTCCTGCAACCTGTTCCCTTTGTGCTAGATGAACGAAAGTCTCTCCACATGCTCAGTTCAGAGAGATAAGTGTGTGTGAAAGCCGTACTTCACCTAGCTTGTTGGGAACACAAAGTTTCTTTTCAGTTGCAAACTGCACTCCATACATATATAAGAGGAGGTACTAGCTCCAACTCGGTTTTACAGTGAAAACTGCAGGAACTTCAAACCGGTACTTGGAAACAGACTGAGAAACCAGAGTAAAAGTTTCTCCTGCAACCCGTTCCCTTTGTGCTAGATGAACGAAAGTCTCTCCACATGCTCAGTTCTGAGAGATATGTGTGTGTGAAAGCCGCCCTTCTCCTAGCTTGTTGGGAACACAAAGTTTCTTTTCAGTTGCAAACTCCACTCCATACATATATATGGGGAGGTACTAGCTCCAACTCCGTTTTACAGTGAACACTGCAGGAACTTCAAACCGGCACTAGGAAACAGACTGAGAAACCAAAGTAAAAGTTTCTCCTGCAACACGTTCCCTTTGTGCTAGATGAACGAACGTCTCTCCACATGCTCAGTTCTGAGAAATAATTGTGTGTGAAATCCGACCTTCATCTAGCTTGTTGGGAACACAAAGTTTCTTTTCATTTGCAAACTACAGTCGATACATATATATGGGTAGGTACTAGCTCCAACTCGGTTTTACAGTGAAAACTGCAGGAACTTCAAACCGGCACTAGGAAACAGACTGAGAAAGCAGAGAAAAAGTTTTTCCTGCAACCCGTTCCCTTTGTGCTAGATGAACGAACGTCTCTCCACATTCTCAGTTCTGAGACATAAGTGTGTGTGAAAGCCGTCCTTCAACTAGCTTGTTGGGAACACAAAGTTTTTTTCAGTTGCAAACTCCAGTCCAAACATATATATGGGGAGGTACTAGCTCCAACTCGGTTTTACAGTGAAAACTGCAGGAACTTCATACAGGCACTAGGAAACAGACTGAGAAATCAGAGTAAAAGTATATCCTGCATCCCGTTCCCTTTGTGCTAGATGAACGAACGTCTCTCCACATGCTCAGTTCTGAGAGATAAGTGTGTATGAAAGCCGTCCTTCACCTAGGTTGTTGGGAACACAAAGTTTCTTTTTAGTTTCAAACTACTCTCCATAAAAATATATGGGGAAGTACTAGCTCTAACTCTGTTTTACAGTGAAAACTGCAGGAACTTCAAACCGGCACTTGGAAACAGACTGAGAAACCAGAGTAAAAGTTTCTCCTGCAACCCGTTCCCTTTGTGCTAGATGAACTAACTTCTCTCCACATTCTCAGTTCTGAGACATAAGTGTTTGTGAAAGCCGTCCTTCAACTACCTTGTTGGGAACACAAAGTTTTTTTCAGTTGCAAACTCCAGTCCAAACATATATATGGGGAGGTACTAGCTCCATCTCGGTTTTACACTGAAAACTGCAGGAACTTCATACCGGCAGTAGGAAACAGACTGAGAAACCAGAGTAAAAGTTTCTCCTGCATCCCGTTCCCTTTCTGCTAGATGAACGAACGTCTCTCCACATGCTCAGTTCTGAGAGATAAGTGTGTATGAAAGCCGTCCTTCACCTAGGTTGTTGGGAACACAAAGTTTCTTTTTAGTTTCAAACTACTCTCCATAAAAATATATGGGAAAGTACTAGCTCTAACTCTGTTTTACAGTGAAAACTGCAGGAACTTCAAACCGGCACTTGGAAACAGACTGAGAAACCAGAGTAAAAGTTTCTCCTGCAACCCGTTCCCTTTGTGCTAGATGAACTAACTTCTCTCCACATTCTCAGTTCTGAGACATAAGTGTTTGTGAAAGCCGTCCTTCAACTACCTTGTTGGGAACACAAAGTTTTTTTCAGTTGCAAACTCCAGTCCAAACATATATATGGGGAGGTACTAGCTCCATCTCGGTTTTACAGTGAAAACTGCAGGAACTTCATACCGGCAGTAGGAAACAGACTGAGAAACCAGAGTAAAAGTTTCTCCTGCATCCCGTTCCCTTTGTGCTAGATGAACGAACGTCTCTCCACATGCTCAGTTCTGAGAGATAAATGTTTGTGAAAGCCGTCCTTCACCTAGCTTGTTGGGAACACAAAGTTTCTTTTCAGTTGCAAACAGCACTCCATACATATATAAGAGGAGGTACTAGCTCCAACTCGGTTTTACAGTGAAAACTGCAGGAACTTCAAACCGGCACTTTTAAACAGACTGAGAAACCAGAGTAAAAGTTTTTCCTGCAACCCGTTCCCTTTGTGCTAGATGAACGAAAGTCTCTCCACATGCTCAGTTCTGAGAAATAATTGTGTGTGAAAGCCGACCTTCATCTAGCTTGTTGGGATCACAAAGTTTCTTTTCATTTGCAAACTACAGTCGATACATATATATGGGGAGGTACTAGCTCCAACTCGGTTTTACAGTGAAAACTGCAGGAACTTCAAACCGGCACTAGGAAACAGACTGAGAAACCAGAGTAAAAGTTTCTCCTGCAACCTGTTCCCTTTGTGCTAGATGAACGAAAGTCTCTCCACATGCTCAGTTCAGAGAGATAAGTGTGTGTGAAAGCCGTACTTCACCTAGCTTGTTGGGAACACAAAGTTTCTTTTCAGTTGCAAACTGCACTCCATACATATATAAGAGGAGGTACTAGCTCCAACTCGGTTTTACAGTGAAAACTGCAGGAACTTCAAACCGGCACTTGGAAACAGACTGAGAAACCAGAGTAAAAGTTTCTCCTTCAACCCGTTCCCTTTGTGATAGATGAACGAAAGTCTCTCCACATGCTCAGTTCTGAGAGATATCTGTGTGTGAATGCCGTCCTTCTCCTAGCTTGTTGGGAACACAAAGTTTCTTTTCAGTTGCAAACTCCACTCCATACATATATATGGGGAGGTACTTGCTCCAACTCCGTTTTACAGTGAACACTGCAGGAACTTCAAACCGGCACTAGGAAACAGACTGAGAAACCAAAGTAAAAGTTTCTCCTGCAACACGTTAACTTTGTGCTAGATGAACGAACGTCTCTCCACATGCTCAGTTCTGAGAAATAATTGTGTGTGAAATCCGACCTTCATCTAGCTTGTTGGGAACACAAAGTTTCTTTTCATTTGCAAACTACAGTCGATACATATATATGGGTAGGTACTAGCTCCAACTCGGTTTTACAGTGAAAACTGCAGGAACTTCAAACCGGCACTAGGAAACAGACTGAGAAAGCAGAGAAAAAGTTTTTCCTGCAACCCGTTCCTTTTGTGCTAGATGAACGAAGGTCTCTCCACATGCTCAGTTCTGAGAGATAATTGTGTGTGAAAGCCGTCCTTCACCTAGCTTGTTGGGAACACAAAGTTTCTTTTCAGTTGCAAACTCCAGTCCATACATATATATGGGGAGGTACTAGCTCCAACTCGGTTTTACAGTGAAAACTGCAGGAACTTCAAACAGGAACTAGGAAACAGACTGAGAAACCAGAGTAAAAGTTTCTTCTGCAACCCGTTCCCTTTGTGCTAGATGAACGAACGTCTCTCCACATGCTCAGTTCAGAGAGATAAGTGTGTGTGGAAGCCGTCCATCACCTAGCTTGCTGGGAACACAAAGTTTCTTTTCAGTTGCAAACTCCAGTCCATACATATATATGGGGAGGTACTAGCTCCAACTCGGTTTTACAGTGAAAACTGCAGGAACTTCAAACAGGCACTAGGAAAAAGACTGAGAAACCAGAGTAAAAGTTTCCCCTGCAACCCGTTCCCTTTGTGCTAGATGAACGAACGTCTCTCCACATGCTCAGTTCAGAGAGATAAGTGTGTGTGGAAGCCGTCCTTCACCTAGCTTGCTGGGAAAACAAAGTTTCTTTTCAGTTGCAAACTCCACTCCATACATATATATGGGGAGGTACTAGCTCCAACTCGGTTTTAGAGTGAAAACTGCAGGAACTTCAAACCGGCACTTGGAAACAGACTGAGAAACCAGAGTAAAAGTTTCTCCTGCAACCTGTTCCCTTTGTTCTAGATGAACGAAAGTCTCTCCACATGCTCAGTTCTGAGAGATAAGTGTGTGTGAAAGCCGTCCTTACCTAGCTTGTTGGGAACACAAAGTTTCTTTTCAGTTGCAAACTCCAGTCCATACATATATATGGGGAGGTACTAGCTCCAACTCGGTTTTACAGTGAAAAATGCAGGAACTCAAACCGGCACTAGGAAACACACTGAGAAACCAGAGTAAAAGCTTCTCCTGCAACCCGTTCCCTTTGTGCTAGATGAACGAACGTCTCTCCACATGCTCAGTTCTGAGAGATAAGTGTGTATGAAAGCCGTACTTCACCTAGGTTGTTGGGAACACAAAGTTTCTTTTTAGTTTCAAACTCCTCTCCATAAAAATATATGGGGAAGTACTAGCTCCAACTCGGTTTTACAGTGAAAACTGCAGGAACTTCAAACCGGCACTTGGAAACAGACTGAGAAACCAGAGTAAAAGTTTCTCCTGCAACCCGTTCCCTTTGTGCTAGATGAACGAACGTCTCTCCACATTCTCAGTTCTGAGACATAAGTGTGTGTGAAAGCCGTCCTTCAACTACCTTGTTGGGAACACAAAGTTTTTTTCAGTTGCAAACTCCAGTCCAAACATATATATGGGGAGGTACTAGCTCCAAATCGGTTTTACAGTGAAAACTGCAGGAACTTCAAACCGGCACTTGGAAACAGACTGAGAAACCAGAGTAAAAGTTTCTCCTGCAACCCGTTCCCATTGTGCTAGATGAACGAAAGTCTCTCCACATGCTCAGTTCTGAGAAATAATTGTGTGTGAAAGCCGACCTTCATCTAGCTTGTTGGGAACACAAAGTTTCTTTCCATTTGCAAACTACAGTCGATACATATATATGGGGAGGTACTAGCTCCAACTCGGTTTTACAGTGAAAACTGCAGGAACTTCAAACCAGCACTAGGAAACAGACTGAGAAACCAGAGTAAAAGTTTCTCCTGCAACCTGTTCCCTTTGTTCTAGATGAACGAAAGTCTCTCCACATGCTCAGTTCTGAGAGATAAGTGTGTGTGAAAGCCGTCCTTACCTAGCTTGTTGGGAACACAAAGTTTCTTTTCAGTTGCAAACTCCAGTCCATACATATATATGGGGAGGTACTAGCTCCAACTCCGTTTTACAGTGAACACTGCAGGAACTTCAAACCGGCACTAGGAAACAGACTGAGAAACCAAAGTAAAAGTTTCTCCTGCAACCCGTTCCCTTTGTGCTAGATGAACGAACGTCTCTCCACATGCTCAGTTCTGAGAGATAAATGTTTGTGAAAGCCGTCCTTCACCTAGCTTGTTGGGAACACAAAGTTTCTTTTCAGTTGCAAACAGCACTCCATACATATATAAGAGGAGGTACTAGCTCCAACTCGGTTTTACAGTGAAAACTGCAGGAACTTCAAACCGGCACTTTTAAACAGACTGAGAAACCAGAGTAAAAGTTTTTCCTGCAACCCGTTCCCTTTGTGCTAGATGAACGAAAGTCTCTCCACATGCTCAGTTCTGAGAAATAATTGTGTGTGAAAGCCGACCTTCATCTAGCTTGTTGGGATCACAAAGTTTCTTTTCATTTGCAAACTACAGTCGATACATATATATGGGGAGGTACTAGCTCCAACTCGGTTTTACAGTGAAAACTGCAGGAACTTCAAACCGGCACTAGGAAACAGACTGAGAAACCAGAGTAAAAGTTTCTCCTGCAACCTGTTCCCTTTGTGCTAGATGAACGAAAGTCTCTCCACATGCTCAGTTCAGAGAGATAAGTGTGTGTGAAAGCCGTACTTCACCTAGCTTGTTGGGAACACAAAGTTTCTTTTCAGTTGCAAACTGCACTCCATACATATATAAGAGGAGGTACTAGCTCCAACTCGGTTTTACAGTGAAAACTGCAGGAACTTCAAACCGGCACTTGGAAACAGACTGAGAAACCAGGGTAAAAGTTTCTCCTTCAACCCGTTCCCTTTGTGATAGATGAACGAAAGTCTCTCCACATGCTCAGTTCTGAGAGATATCTGTGTGTGAATGCCGTCCTTCTCCTAGCTTGTTGGGAACACAAAGTTTCTTTTCAGTTGCAAACTCCACTCCATACATATATATGGGGAGGTACTTGCTCCAACTCCGTTTTACAGTGAACACTGCAGGAACTTCAAACCGGCACTAGGAAACAGACTGAGAAACCAAAGTAAAAGTTTCTCCTGCAACACGTTAACTTTGTGCTAGATGAACGAACGTCTCTCCACATGCTCAGTTCTGAGAAATAATTGTGTGTGAAATCCGACCTTCATCTAGCTTGTTGGGAACACAAAGTTTCTTTTCATTTGCAAACTACAGTCGATACATATATATGGGTAGGTACTAGCTCCAACTCGGTTTTACAGTGAAAACTGCAGGAACTTCAAACCGGCACTAGGAAACAGACTGAGAAAGCAGAGAAAAAGTTTTTCCTGCAACCCGTTCCTTTTGTGCTAGATGAACGAAGGTCTCTCCACATGCTCAGTTCTGAGAGATAATTGTGTGTGAAAGCCGTCCTTCACCTAGCTTGTTGGGAACACAAAGTTTCTTTTCAGTTGCAAACTCCAGTCCATACATATATATGGGGAGGTACTAGCTCCAACTCGGTTTTACAGTGAAAACTGCAGGAACTTCAAACAGGAACTAGGAAACAGACTGAGAAACCAGAGTAAAAGTTTCTTCTGCAACCCGTTCCCTTTGTGCTAGATGAACGAACGTCTCTCCACATGCTCAGTTCAGAGAGATAAGTGTGTGTGGAAGCCGTCCATCACCTAGCTTGCTGGGAACACAAAGTTTCTTTTCAGTTGCAAACTCCAGTCCATACATATGTATGGGGAGGTACTAGCTCCAACTCGGTTTTACAGTGAAAACTGCAGGAACTTCAAACAGGCACTAGGAAAAAGACTGAGAAACCAGAGTAAAAGTTTCCCCTGCAACCCGTTCCCTTTGTGCTAGATGAACGAACGTCTCTCCACATGCTCAGTTCAGAGAGATAAGTGTGTGTGGAAGCCGTCCTTCACCTAGCTTGCTGGGAAAACAAAGTTTCTTTTCAGTTGCAAACTCCACTCCATACATATATATGGGGAGGTACTAGCTCCAACTCGGTTTTAGAGTGAAAACTGCAGGAACTTCAAACCGGCACTTGGAAACAGACTGAGAAACCAGAGTAAAAGTTTCTCCTGCAACCTGTTCCCTTTGTTCTAGATGAACGAAAGTCTCTCCACATGCTCAGTTCTGAGAGATAAGTGTGTGTGAAAGCCGTCCTTACCTAGCTTGTTGGGAACACAAAGTTTCTTTTCAGTTGCAAACTCCAGTCCATACATATATATGGGGAGGTACTAGCTCCAACTCGGTTTTACAGTGAAAAATGCAGGAACTCAAACCGGCACTAGGAAACACACTGAGAAACCAGAGTAAAAGCTTCTCCTGCAACCCGTTCCCTTTGTGCTAGATGAACGAACGTCTCTCCACATGCTCAGTTCTGAGAGATAAGTGTGTATGAAAGCCGTACTTCACCTAGGTTGTTGGGAACACAAAGTTTCTTTTTAGTTTCAAACTCCTCTCCATAAAAATATATGGGGAAGTACTAGCTCCAACTCGGTTTTACAGTGAAAACTGCAGGAACTTCAAACCGGCACTTGGAAACAGACTGAGAAACCAGAGTAAAAGTTTCTCCTGCAACCCGTTCCCTTTGTGCTAGATGAACGAACGTCTCTCCACATTCTCAGTTCTGAGACATAAGTGTGTGTGAAAGCCGTCCTTCAACTACCTTGTTGGGAACACAAAGTTTTTTTCAGTTGCAAACTCCAGTCCAAACATATATATGGGGAGGTACTAGCTCCAAATCGGTTTTACAGTGAAAACTGCAGGAACTTCAAACCGGCACTTGGAAACAGACTGAGAAACCAGAGTAAAAGTTTCTCCTGCAACCCGTTCCCTTTGTGCTAGATGAACGAAAGTCTCTCCACATGCTCAGTTCTGAGAAATAATTGTGTGTGAAAGCCGACCTTCATCTAGCTTGTTGGGAACACAAAGTTTCTTTCCATTTGCAAACTACAGTCGATACATATATATGGGGAGGTACTAGCTCCAACTCGGTTTTACAGTGAAAACTGCAGGAACTTCAAACCAGCACTAGGAAACAGACTGAGAAACCAGAGTAAAAGTTTCTCCTGCAACCTGTTCCCTTTGTTCTAGATGAACGAAAGTCTCTCCACATGCTCAGTTCTGAGAGATAAGTGTGTGTGAAAGCCGTCCTTACCTAGCTTGTTGGGAACACAAAGTTTCTTTTCAGTTGCAAACTCCAGTCCATACATATATATGGGGAGGTACTAGCTCCAACTCCGTTTTACAGTGAACACTGCAGGAACTTCAAACCGGCACTAGGAAACAGACTGAGAAACCAAAGTAAAAGTTTCTCCTGCAACCCGTTCCCTTTGTGCTAGATGAACGAACGTCTCTCCACATGCTCAGTTCTGAGAAATAATTGTGTGTGAAAGCCGACCTTCATCTAGCTTGTTTGGAACACAAAGTTTCTTTTCATTTGCAAACTACAGTCGATACATATATATGGGTAGGTACTAGCTCCAACTCGGTTTTACAGTGAAAACTGCAGGAACTTCAAACCGGCACTAGGAAACAGACTGAGAAAGCAGAGAAAAAGTTTCTCCTGCAACCCGTTCCCTTTGTGCTAGATGAACGAAGGTCTCTCCACATGCTCAGTTCTGAGAGATAATTGTGTGTGAAAGCCGTCCTTCACCTAGCTTGTTGGGAACACAAAGTTTCTTTTCAGTTGCAAACTCCAGTCCATACATATATAAGGGGAGGTACTAGCTCCAACTCGTTTTTACTGTGAAAACTGCAGGAATTTCAAACCGGCATAGGAAACAGACTGAGAAACCAGAGTAAAAGTTTCTCCTGCAACCCGTTTCCTTTGTGCTAGATGTACGAACGTCTCTCCACCTCCTCAGTTCTGAGAGATAAGTGTGTGTGGAAGCCGTCCTTCACCTAGCTCGCTGGGAACACAAAGTTTCTTTTAAGTTGCAAACTCCACTCCATACATATATAGGAGGAGGTACTAGCTCCAACTCGGTTTTACAGTGAAAACTGCAGGAACTTCAAACCGGCACTAGAAAACAGACTGAAAAACCAGAGTAAAAGTTTCTCCTGCAACCCGTTCCCTTTGTGCTAGTTGAAAGAACGTCTCTCCACATGCTCTGTTCTGAGAAATAATTGTGTGTGAAAGCCGACCTTCATCTAGCTTGTTGGGAACACAAAGTTTCTTTTCATTTGCAAACTACAGTCGATATATATATATGGGAAGGTACAATCTCCAACTCGATTTTACAGTGAAAACTGCAGGAACTTCAAACCGGCACTAGGAAACAGACTGAGAAACCAGAGTAAAAGTTTCTCCTGCAACCTGTTCCCTTTGTGCTAGATGAACGAAAGTCTCTCCACATGCTCAGTTCTGAGAGATAAGTGTGTGTGAAAGCCGTCCTTACCTAGCTTGTTGGGAACACAAAGTTTCTTTTCAGTTGCAAACTCCAGTCCATACATATATATGGGGAGGTACTAGATCCAACTCGGTTTTACAGTGAAAACTGCAGGAACTCAAACCGGCACTAGGAAACTGAATGAGAAACCAGAGTAAAAGCTTCTCCTGCAACCCGTTCCCTTTGTGCTAGATGAACGAACTTCTCTCCACATGCTCAGTTCTGAGAGAAAAGTGTGTATGAAAGCCGTCCTTCACCTAGGTTGTTGGGAACACAAAGTTTCTTTTCAGTTGCAAACTCCACTCCATACATATATAAGAGGAGGTACTAGCTCCAACTCGGTTTTACAGTGAAAACTGCAGGAACTTCAAACCGGCACTTGGAAACAGACTGAGAAACCAGAGTAAAAGTTTCTCCTGCAACCCGTTCCCTTTGTGCTAGATGAACGAACGTCTCTCCAATGCTCAGTTCTGAGAGATAAGTGTGTGTGAAAGCCGTCCTTCACCTAGCTTGTTGTGAACACAAAGTTTCTTTTCAGTTGCAAACTCCAGTCCATACATATATATGGGGAGGTACTAGCTCCAACTCGGTTTTACAGTGAAAACTGCAGGAACTTCATACCGGCACTAGGAAACAGACTGAGAAACCAGAGTAAAAGTTTCTCCTGCATCCCGTTCCCTTTGTGCTAGATGAACGAACGTCTCTCCACATGCTCAGTTCTGAGAGATAAGTGTTTGTGAAAGCCGTCCTTCACCTAGCTTGTTGGGAACACAAAGTTTCTTTTCAGTTGCAAACAGCACTCCATACATATATAAGAGGAGGTACTAGCTCCAACTCGGTTTTACAGTGAAAACTGCAGGAACTTCAATCCGGCACTTGGAAACAGACTGAGAAACCAGAGTAAAAGTTTCTCCTGCAACCCGTTCCCTTTGTGCTAGATGAACGAACGTCCCTCCAATGCTCAGTTCTGAGAGATAAGTGTGTGTGAAAGCCGTCCTTCACCTAGCTTGTTGTGAACACAAAGTTTCTTTTCAGTTGCAAACTCCAGTCCATACATATATATGGGGAGGTACTAGCTCCAACTCGGTTTTACAGTGAAAACTGCAGGAAATTCAAACAGGCACTAGGAAACAGACTGAGAAACCAGAGTAAAAGTTTATTCTGCAACCCGTTCACTTTGTGCTAGATTAACGAAAGTCTCTCCACATTCTCAGTTCTGAGACATAAGTGTGTGTGAAAGCCGTCCTTCAACTAGCTTGTTGGGAACACAAAGTTTTTTTCAGTTGCAATCTCCAGTCCAAACATATATATGGGGAGGTACTAGCTCCAACTAGGTTTTACAGTGAAAACTGCAGGAACTTCATACCGGCACTAGGAAACAGACTGAGAAACCAGAGTAAAAATTTCTCCTGCATCCCGTTCCCTTTGTGCTAGATGAACGAACGTCTCTCCACATGCACAGTTCTGAGAGATAAGTGTTTGTGAAAGCCGTCCTTCACCTAGCTTGTTGGGAACACAAAGTTTCTTTTCAGTTGCAAACAGCACTCCATACATATATAAGAGGAGGTACTAGCTCCAACTCGGTTTTACAGTGAAAACTCCAGGAACTTCAAACGGCACTAGGAAACAGACTGAGAAACCAGAGAAAAACTTTCTCCTGCCTCCAGTTCCCTTTGTGCTAGATGAACGAACGTCTCTCCACATGCTCAGTTCTGAGAGATAAGTGTGTGTGAAAGCCGTACTTCACCTAGTTTGTTGGGAACACAAAGTTTCTTTTCAGTTGCAAACTCCACTCCATACATATATATGGGGTGGTACTAGCTCCAACTCGGTTTTAGAGTGAAAACTGCAGGAACTTCAAACCGGCACTTGGAAACAGACTGAGAAACCAGAGTAAAAGTTTCTCCTGCAACCCGTTCCCTTTGTGCTAGATGAACGAACGTCTCTCCACATTCTCAGTTCTGAGACATAAGTGTGTGTGAAAGCCGTCCTTCAACTAGCTTGTTGGGAACACAAAGTTTTTTTCAGTTGCAAACTCCAGTCCAAACATATATATGGGGAGGTACTAGCTCCAACTCGGTTTTACAGTGAAAACTGCAGGAACTTCATACCGGCACTAGGAAACAGACTGAGAAACCAGAGTAAAAGTTTCTCCTGCATCCCGTTCCCTTTGTGCTAGATGAACGAACGTCTCTCCACATGCACAGTTCTGAGAGATAAGTGTTTGTGAAAGCCGTCCTTCACCTAGCTTGTTGGGAACACAAAGTTTCTTTTCAGTTGCAAACAGCATTCCATACATATATAAGAGGAGGTACTAGCTCCAACTCGGTTTTACAGTGAAAACTGCAGGAACTTCAAACCGGCACTTGGAAACAGACTGAGAAACCAGAGTAAAAGTTTCTCCTGCAACCCGTTCCCTTTGTGCTAGATGAACGAAAGTCTCTCCACATGCTCAGTTCTGAGAGATAAGTGTGTATGAAAGCCGTCCTTCACCTAGGTTGTTAGGAACACAAAGTTTCTTTTTAGTTTCAAACTCCTCTCCATAAAAATATATGGGGAAGTACTAGCTCCAACTCGGTTTTACAGTGAAAACTGCAGGAACTTCAAACCGGCACTTGGAAACAGACTGAGAAACCAGAGTAAAAGTTTCTCCTGCAAACCGTTCCCTTTGTGCTAGATGAACGAACGTCTCTCCAATGCTCAGTTCTGAGAGATAAGTGTGTGTGAAAGCCGTCCTTCACCTAGCTTGTTGGGAACACAAAGTTTCTTTTCAGTTGCAAACTCCACTCGATACAGATATATGGGGAGATACTAGCTCCAACTCGGTTTTACAGTGAAAACTGCAGGAACTTCAACCGGCACTAGGAAACAGACTGAGAAACCAGAGAAAAAGTTTCTCCTGCCTCCCGTTCCCTTTGTGCTAGATGAACGAACGTCTCTCCACATGCTCAGTTCTGAGAGATAAGTGTGTGTGAAAGCCGTACTTCACCTAGCTTGTTGGGAACACAAAGTTTCTTTTCACTTGCAATCTGCACTCCATACATATATAAGAGGAGGTACTAGCTCCAACTCGGTTTTACAGAGAAAACTGCAGGAAATTCAAACCGGCACTTGGAAACAGACTGAGAAACCAGAGTAAAAGTTTCTCCTGCAACCCGTTCCCTTTGTGCTAGATGAACGAACTTCTCTCCACATTCTCAGTTCTGAGACATAAGTGTGTGTGAAAGCTGTCCTTCAACTACCTTGTTGGGAACACAAAGTTTTTTTCAGTTGCAAACTCCAGTCCAAACATATATATGGGGAGGTACTAGCTCCAACTCGGTTTTACAGTGAAAACTGCAGGAACTTCATACCGGCACTAGGAAACAGACTGAGAAACCAGAGTAAATGTTTCTCCTGCATCCCGTTCCCTTTGTGCTAGATGAACGAACGTCTCTCCACATGCTCAGTTCTGAGAGATAAGTGTGTGTGAAAGCCGTCCTTCACCTAGCTTGTTGGGAACACAAAGTTTCTTTTCAGTTGCAAACAGCACTCCATACATATATAAGAGGAGGTACTAGCTCCAACTCGGTTTTACAGTGAAAACTGCAGGAACTTCAAACCGGCACTTTGAAACAGACTGAGAAACCAGAGTAAAAGTTTATTCTGCAACCCGTTCACTTTGTGCTAGATTAACGAAAGTCTCTCCACATTCTCAGTTCTGAGACATAAGTGTGTGTGAAAGCCGTCCTTCAACTAGCTTGTTGGGAACACAAAGTTTTTTTCAGTTGCAATCTCCAGTCCAAACATATATATGGGGAGGTACTAGCTCCAACTAGGTTTTACAGTGAAAACTGCAGGAACTTCAAACGGCACTAGGAAACAGACTGAGAAACCAGAGAAAAACTTTCTCCTGCCTCCAGTTCCCTTTGTGCTAGATGAACGAACGTCTCTCCACATGCTCAGTTCTGAGAGATAAGTGTGTGTGAAAGCCGTACTTCACCTAGTTTGTTGGGAACACAAAGTTTCTTTTCAGTTGCAAACTCCACTCCATACATATATATGGGGTGGTACTAGCTCCAACTCGGTTTTAGAGTGAAAACTGCAGGAACTTCAAACCGGCACTTGGAAACAGACTGAGAAACCAGAGTAAAAGTTTCTCCTGCAACCCGTTCCCTTTGTGCTAGATGAACGAACGTCTCTCCACATTCTCAGTTCTGAGACATAAGTGTGTGTGAAAGCCGTCCTTCAACTAGCTTGTTGGGAACACAAAGTTTTTTTCAGTTGCAAACTCCAGTCCAAACATATATATGGGGAGGTACTAGCTCCAACTCGGTTTTACAGTGAAAACTGCAGGAACTTCATACCGGCACTAGGAAACAGACTGAGAAACCAGAGTAAAAGTTTCTCCTGCATCCCGTTCCCTTTGTGCTAGATGAACGAACGTCTCTCCACATGCACAGTTCTGAGAGATAAGTGTTTGTGAAAGCCGTCCTTCACCTAGCTTGTTGGGAACACAAAGTTTCTTTTCAGTTGCAAACAGCATTCCATACATATATAAGAGGAGGTACTAGCTCCAACTCGGTTTTACAGTGAAAACTGCAGGAACTTCAAACCGGCACTTGGAAACAGACTGAGAAACCAGAGTAAAAGTTTCTCCTGCAACCCGTTCCCTTTGTGCTAGATGAACGAAAGTCTCTCCACATGCTCAGTTCTGAGAGATAAGTGTGTATGAAAGCCGTCCTTCACCTAGGTTGTTAGGAACACAAAGTTTCTTTTTAGTTTCAAACTCCTCTCCATAAAAATATATGGGGAAGTACTAGCTCCAACTCGGTTTTACAGTGAAAACTGCAGGAACTTCAAACCGGCACTTGGAAACAGACTGAGAAACCAGAGTAAAAGTTTCTCCTGCAAACCGTTCCCTTTGTGCTAGATGAACGAACGTCTCTCCAATGCTCAGTTCTGAGAGATAAGTGTGTGTGAAAGCCGTCCTTCACCTAGCTTGTTGGGAACACAAAGTTTCTTTTCAGTTGCAAACTCCACTCGATACAGATATATGGGGAGATACTAGCTCCAACTCGGTTTTACAGTGAAAACTGCAGGAACTTCAACCGGCACTAGGAAACAGACTGAGAAACCAGAGAAAAAGTTTCTCCTGCCTCCCGTTCCCTTTGTGCTAGATGAACGAACGTCTCTCCACATGCTCAGTTCTGAGAGATAAGTGTGTGTGAAAGCCGTACTTCACCTAGCTTGTTGGGAACACAAAGTTTCTTTTCACTTGCAATCTGCACTCCATACATATATAAGAGGAGGTACTAGCTCCAACTCGGTTTTACAGAGAAAACTGCAGGAAATTCAAACCGGCACTTGGAAACAGACTGAGAAACCAGAGTAAAAGTTTCTCCTGCAACCCGTTCCCTTTGTGCTAGATGAACGAACTTCTCTCCACATTCTCAGTTCTGAGACATAAGTGTGTGTGAAAGCTGTCCTTCAACTACCTTGTTGGGAACACAAAGTTTTTTTCAGTTGCAAACTCCAGTCCAAACATATATATGGGGAGGTACTAGCTCCAACTCGGTTTTACAGTGAAAACTGCAGGAACTTCATACCGGCACTAGGAAACAGACTGAGAAACCAGAGTAAATGTTTCTCCTGCATCCCGTTCCCTTTGTGCTAGATGAACGAACGTCTCTCCACATGCTCAGTTCTGAGAGATAAGTGTGTGTGAAAGCCGTCCTTCACCTAGCTTGTTGGGAACACAAAGTTTCTTTTCAGTTGCAAACAGCACTCCATACATATATAAGAGGAGGTACTAGCTCCAACTCGGTTTTACAGTGAAAACTGCAGGAACTTCAAACCGGCACTTTGAAACAGACTGAGAAACCAGAGTAAAAGTTTATTCTGCAACCCGTTCACTTTGTGCTAGATTAACGAAAGTCTCTCCACATTCTCAGTTCTGAGACATAAGTGTGTGTGAAAGCCGTCCTTCAACTAGCTTGTTGGGAACACAAAGTTTTTTTCAGTTGCAATCTCCAGTCCAAACATATATATGGGGAGGTACTAGCTCCAACTAGGTTTTACAGTGAAAACTGCAGGAACTTCATACCGGCACTAGGAAACAGACTGAGAAACCAGAGTAAAAATTTCTCCTGCATCCCGTTCCCTTTGTGCTAGATGAACGAACGTCTCTCCACATGCACAGTTCTGAGAGATAAGTGTTTGTGAAAGCCGTCCTTCACCTAGCTTGTTGGGAACACAAAGTTTCTTTTCAGTTGCAAACAGCACTCCATACATATATAAGAGGAGGTACTAGCTCCAACTCGGTTTTACAGTGAAAACTGCAGGAACTTCAAACGGCACTAGGAAACAGACTGAGAAACCAGAGAAAAACTTTCTCCTGCCTCCAGTTCCCTTTGTGCTAGATGAACGAACGTCTCTCCACATGCTCAGTTCTGAGAGATAAGTGTGTGTGAAAGCCGTACTTCACCTAGTTTGTTGGGAACACAAAGTTTCTTTTCAGTTGCAAACTCCACTCCATACATATATATGGGGTGGTACTAGCTCCAACTCGGTTTTAGAGTGAAAACTGCAGGAACTTCAAACCGGCACTTGGAAACAGACTGAGAAACCAGAGTAAAAGTTTCTCCTGCAACCCGTTCCCTTTTTGCTAGATGAACGAACGTCTCTCCACATTCTCAGTTCTGAGACATAAGTGTGTGTGAAAGCCGTCCTTCAACTAGCTTGTTGGGAACACAAAGTTTTTTTCAGTTGCAAACTCCAGTCCAAACATATATATGGGGAGGTACTAGCTCCAACTCGGTTTTACAGTGAAAACTGCAGGAACTTCATACCGGCACTAGGAAACAGACTGAGAAACCAGAGTAAAAGTTTCTCCTGCATCCCGTTCCCTTTGTGCTAGATGAACGAACGTCTCTCCACATGCACAGTTCTGAGAGATAAGTGTTTGTGAAAGCCGTCCTTCACCTAGCTTGTTGGGAACACAAAGTTTCTTTTCAGTTGCAAACAGCATTCCATACATATATAAGAGGAGGTACTAGCTCCAACTCGGTTTTACAGTGAAAACTGCAGGAACTTCAAACCGGCACTTGGAAACAGACTGAGAAACCAGAGTAAAAGTTTCTCCTGCAACCCGTTCCCTTTGTGCTAGATGAACGAAAGTCTCTCCACATGCTCAGTTCTGAGAGATAAGTGTGTATGAAAGCCGTCCTTCACCTAGGTTGTTAGGAACACAAAGTTTCTTTTTAGTTTCAAACTCCTCTCCATAAAAATATATGGGGAAGTACTAGCTCCAACTCGGTTTTACAGTGAAAACTGCAGGAACTTCAAACCGGCACTTGGAAACAGACTGAGAAACCAGAGTAAAAGTTTCTCCTGCAAACCGTTCCCTTTGTGCTAGATGAACGAACTTCTCTCCACATTCTCAGTTCTGAGACATAAGTGTGTGTGAAAGCTGTCCTTCAACTACCTTGTTGGGAACACAAAGTTTTTTTCAGTTGCAAACTCCAGTCCAAACATATATATGGGGAGGTACTAGCTCCAACTCGGTTTTACAGTGAAAACTGCAGGAACTTCATACCGGCACTAGGAAACAGACTGAGAAACCAGAGTAAATGTTTCTCCTGCATCCCGTTCCCTTTGTGCTAGATGAACGAACGTCTCTCCACATGCTCAGTTCTGAGAGATAAGTGTGTGTTGAAGCCGTCCTTCACCTAGCTTGTTGGGAACACAAAGTTTCTTTTCAGTTGCAAACAGCACTCCATACATATATAAGAGGAGGTACTAGCTCCAACTCGGTTTTACAGTGAAAACTGCAGGAACTTCAAACCGGCACTTTGAAACAGACTGAGAAACCAGAGTAAAAGTTTCTCCTGCAACCCGTTCCCTTTGTGCTAGATGAACGAACGTCTCTCCACATGCTCAGTTCTGAGAGATAAGTGTGTGTGAAAGCCGTACTTCTCCTAGCTTGTTGGGAACACAAAGTTTCTTTTCAGTTGCAAACTCCACTCCATACATATATATGGGGAGGTAATAGCTCCAAATCCGTTTTACAGTGAACACTGCAGGAACTTCAAACCGGCACTAGGAAACAGACTGAGAAACCAAAGTAAAAGTTTCTCCTGCAACCCGTTCCCTTTGTGCTAGATGAACGAATGTCTCTCCACATGCTCAGTTCTGAGAAATAATTGTGTGTGAAAGCCGACCTTCATCTAGCTTGTTGGGAACACAAAGTTTCTTTTCATTTGCAAACTACAGTCGATACATATATATGGGTAGGTACTAGCTCCAACTCGGTTTTACAGTGAAAACTGCAGGAACTTCAAACCGGCACTAGGAAACAGTCTGAGAAAGCAGAGAAAAAGTTCCTCCTGCAACCCGTTCCCTTTGTGCTAGATGAACGAAGGTCTCTCCACATGCTCAGTTCTAGAGATAAGTGTGTGTGAAAGCCGTCCTTCACCTAGCTTGTTGGGAACACAAAGTTTCTTTTCAGTTGCAAACTCCAGTCCATACATATATATGGGGAGGTACTAGCTCCAACTCGTTTTTACTGTGAAAACTGCAGGAATTTCAAACCGGCACTAGGAAACAGACTGAGAAACCAGAGTAAAAGTTTCTCCTGCAACCCGTTTCCTTTGTGCTAGATGTACGAAAGTCTCTCCACATCCTCAGTTCTGAGAGATAAGTGTGTGTGAAAGCCGTCCTTCACCTAGCTTGTTGGGAACACAAAGTTTCTTTTCAGTTGCAAACTCCAGTCCATACATATATATGGGGAGGTACTAGCTCCAACTCGGTTTTACAGTGAAAACTGCAGGAACTTCAAACAGGCACTAGGAAACAGACTGAAAAACCAGAGTAAAAGTTTCTCATGCAATCCGTTCCCTTTGTGCTAGATGAAAGAACGTCTCTCCACATGCTCAGTTCTGAGAGAGAATTGTGTGTGAAAGCCGTCCTTCATCAAGCTTGTTGGGAACACAAAGTTTCTTTTCAGTTGCAAACTCCACTCAATACATATATATGGTGAGATACTAGCTCCAACTCGGTTTTACAGTGAAAACTGCAGGAACTTCAACCGGCACTAGGAAACAGACTGAGAAACCAGAGAAAAAGTTTCTCCTGCAACCCGTTCCCTTTGTGCTAGATGAACGAACGTATCTCCACATGCTCAGTTCTGAGAGATAAGTGTGTGTGAAAGCCGTACTTCACGTAGCTTGTTGGGAACACAAAGTTTCTTTTCAGTTGCAAACTCCACTCCATACATATATATGGGGAGGTACTAGCTCCAACTCGGTTTTAGAGTGAAAACTGCAGGAACTTCAAACCGGCACTTGGAAACAGACTGAGAAACCAGAGTAAAAGTTTCTCCTGCAACCCGTTCCCTTTGTGCTAGATGAACGAACGTCTCTCCACATTCTCAGTTCTGAGACATAAGTGTGTGTGAAAGATGTCCTTCAACTAGCTTGTTGGGAACACAAAGTTTTTTTCAGTTGCAAACTCCAGTCCAAACATATATATGGGGAGGGACTAGCTCCAACTCGGTTTACAGTGAAAACTGCAGGAACTTCATACCGGCACTAGGAAACAGACTGAGAAACCAGAGTAAAAGTTACACATGCATCCCGTTCCCTTTGTGCTAGATGAACGAACGTCTCTCCACATGCTCAGTTCTGAGAGATAATTGTTTGTGAAAGCCGTCCTTCACCTAGCTTGTTGGGAAAACAAAGTTTCTTTTCAGTTGCAAACAGCACTCCATACATATATAAGAGGAGGTACTAGCTCCAACTCGGTTTTACAGTGAAAACTGCAGGAACTTCAAACCGGCACTTGGAAACAGACTGAGAAACCAGAGTAAAAGTTTCTCCTGCAACCCGTTCCCTTTGTGCTAGATGAACGAAAGTCTCTCCACATGCTCAGTTCTGAGAAATAATTGTGTGTGAAAGCCGACCTTCATCTAGCTTGTTGGGAACACAAAGTTTCTTTTCATTTGCAAACTACAGTCGATACATATATATGGGGAAGTACTAGCTCCAACTCGGTTTTACAGTGAAAACTGCAGGAACTTCAAACCGGCACTAGGAAACAGACTGAGAAACCAGAGTAAAAGTTTCTCCTGCAACCTGTTCCCTTTGAGCTAGATGAACGAACGTCTCTCCAATGCTCAGTTCTGAGAGATAAGTGTGTGTGAAAGCCGTCCTTCAATTAGCTTGTTGGGAACACAAAGTTTCTTTTCATTTGCAAATTCCAGTCCATACATATATATGGGGAGGTACTAGCTCCAACTCGTTTTTACTGTGAAAACTGCAGGAATTTCAAACCGGCACTAGGAAACAGACTGAGAAACCAGAGAAAAAGTTTCTCCTGCAACCCGTTTCCTTTGTGCTAGATGTACGAACGTCTCTCCACATCCTCAGTTCTGAGAGATAAGTGTGTGTGAAAGCCGTCCTTCACCTAGCTTGTTGTGAACACAAAGTTTCTTTTCAGTTGCAAACTCCAGTCCATACATATATATGGGGAGGTACTAGCTCCAACTCGGTTTTACAGTGAAAACTGCAGGAAATTCAAACAGGAATTAGGAAACAGACTGAGAAACCAGAGTAAAAGTTTCTTCTGCAACCCGTTCCCTTTGTGCTAGATGAACGAAAGTCTCTCCACATGCTCAGTTCTGAGAGATAAGTGTGTGTGAAAGCCGTCCTTCACCTAGCTTGTTGGGAACACAAAGTTTCTTTTCAGTTGCAAACTCCACTCCATACATATATATGGGGAGGTACTAGCTCCAACTCGGTTTTACAGTGAAAACTGCAGGAACTTCAAACCGGCACTAGAAAACAGACTGAGAAACCAGAGTAAAAGTTTCTCCTGCAACCCGTTCCCTTTGTGCTAGATGAACGAACGTCTCTCCACATGCTCAGTTCTGAGAGAGAATTGTGTGTGAAAGCCGTCCTTCATCAAGCTTGTTGGGAACACAAAGTTTCTTTTCAGTTGCAAACTCCACTCGATACATATATATGGGGAGATACTAGATCCAACTCGGTTTTACAGTGAAAACTGCAGGAACTTCAACCGGCACTAGGAAACAGACTGAGAAACCAGAGAAAAAGTTTCTCCTGCCTCCCGTTCCCTTTGTGCTAGATGAACGAACGTCTCTCCACATGCTCAGTTCTGAGAGATAAGTGTGTGTGAAAGCCGTACTTCACCTAGTTTGTTGGAAACACAAAGTTTCTTTTCAGTTGCAAACTCCACTCCATACATATATTTGGGGAGGTACTAGCTCCAACTCGGTTTTAGAGTGAAAACTGCAGGAACTTCAAACCGGCACTTGGAAACAGACTGAGAAACCAGAGTAAAAGTTTCTCCTGCAACCCGTTCCCTTTGTGCTAGATGAACGAACGTCTCTCCACATTCTCAGTTATGAGTCATAAGTGTGTGTGAAAGCCGTCCTTCAACTAGCTTGTTGGGAACACAAAGTTTTTTTCAGTTGCAAACTCCAGTCCAAACATATATATGGGGAGGTACTAGCTCCAACTCGGTTTTACAGTGAAAACTGCAGGAACTTCATACCGGCACTAGGAAACAGACTGAGAAACCAGAGTAAAAGTTTCTCGTGCATCCCGTTCCATTTGTGCTAGATGAACGAACGTCTCTCCACATGCTCAGTTCTGAGAGATAAGTGTTTGTGAAAGCCGTCCTTCACCTAGCTTGTTGGGAACACAAAGTTTCTTTTCAGTTGCAAACAGCATTCCATACATATATAAGAGGAGGTAATAGCTCCAACTCGGTTTTACAGTGAAAACTGCAGGAACTTCAAACCGGCACTTGGAAACAGACTGAGAAACCAGAGTAAAAGTTTCTCCTGCAACCCGTTCCCTTTGTGCTAGATGAACGAAAGTCTCTCCACATGCTCAGTTCTGAGAAATAAAAGTGTCTTAAAGCCGACCTTCATCTAGCTTGTTGGGAACACAAAGTTTCTTTTCAGTTGCAAACTCCACTCAATACATATATATGGGGAGATACTAGCTCCAACTCGGTTTTACAGTGAAAACTGCAGGAACTTCAAACCGGCACTAGGAAACAGACTGAGAAACCAGAGTAAAAGTTTCTCCTGCAACCTGTTCCCTTTGTGCTAGATGAACGAAAGTCTCTCCACATGCTCAGTTCAGAGAGATAAGTGTGTGTGAAAGCCGTACTTCACCTAGCTTGTTGGGAACACAAAGATTCTTTTCAGTTGCAAACTGCACTCCATACATATATAAGAGGAGGTACTAGCTCCAACTCGGTTTTACAGTGAAAACTGCAGGAACTTCAAACCGGCACTTGGAAACAGACTGAGAAACCAGAGTAAAAGTTTCTCCTGCAACCCGTTCCCTTTGTGCTAGATGAACGAACGTCTCTCCACATGCTCAATTCTGAGACATAAGTGTGTGTGAAAGCCGTCCTTCAACTACCTTGTTGGGAACACAAAGTTTTTTTCAGTTGCAAAATCCAGTCCAAACATATATATGTGGAGGTACTAGCTCCAACTCTGTTTTACAGTGAAAACTGCAGGAACTTCATACCGGCACTAGGAAACAGACTGAGAAACCAGAGTAAAAGTTTCTCCTGCATCCCGTTCCCTTTGTGCTAGATGAACGAAAGTCTCTCCACATGCTCAGTTCAGAGAGATAAGTGTGTGTGAAAGCCGTACTTCACCTAGCTTGTTGGGAACACAAAGTTTCTTTTCACTTGCAAACTGCACTCCATACATATATAAGAGGAGGTACTAGCTCCAACTCGGTTTTACACTGAAAACTGCAGGAACTTCAAACCGGCACTTGGAAACAGACTGAGAAACCAGAGTAAAAGTTTCTCCTGCAACCCATTCCCTTTGTGCTAGATGAACGAACGTCTCTCCACATGCTCAGTTCTGAGAGATAAGTGTGTGTGAAAGCCGTACTTCACCTAGCTTGTTGTGAACACAAAGTTTCTTTTCAGTTGCAAACTCCAGTCCATACATATATATGGGGAGGTACTAGCTCCAACTCGGTTTTAGAGTGAAAACTGCAGGAACTTCAAACCGGCACTTGGAAACAGACTGAGAAACCAGAGTAAAAGTTTCTCCTGCAACCCGTTCCCTTTGTGCTAGATGAACGAACGTCTCTCCACATTCTCAGTTCTGAGACATAAGTGTGTGTGAAAGCCGTCCTTCAACTAGCTTGTTGGGAAAACAAAGTTTTTTTCAGTTGCAAACTCCAGTCCAAACATATATATGGGGAGGTACTAACTCCAACTCGGTTTTACAGTGAAAACTGCAGGAACTTCATACCGGCACTAGGAAACAGACTGAGAAACCAGAGTAAAAGTTTCTCCTGCATCCCGTTCCCTTTTGCTAGATGAACGAACGTCTCTCCACATGCTCAGTTCAGAGAGATAAGTGTGTGTGAAAGCCGTACTTCACCTAGCTTGTTGGGAACACAAAGTTTCTTTTCAGTTGCAAACTGCACTCCATACATATATAAGAGGAGGTACAAGCTCCAACTCGGTTTTACAGTGAAAACTGCAGGAACTTCAAACCGGCACTTGGAAACATACTGAGAAACCAGAGTAAAAGTTTCTCCTGCAACCCGTTCCCTTTGTGCTAGATGAATGAACGTCTCTCCACATTCTCAGTTCTGAGATATAAGTGTGTGTGAAAGCCGTCCTTCAACTACCTTGTTGGGAACACAAAGATTTTTTCAGTTGCAAACTCCAGTCCAAACATATATATGGGGAGGTACTAGCTCCAACTCGGTTTTACAGTGAAAACTGCAGGAACTTCATACCGGCACTAGGAAACAGACTGAGAAACCAGAGTAAAAGTTTCTCCTGCATCCCGTTCCCTTTGTGCTAGATGAACGAACGTCTCTCCACATGCTCAGTTCTGAGAGATAAGTGTGTGTGAAAGCCGTCCTTCACCTAGCTTGTTGTGAACACAAAGTTTCTTTTCAGTTGCAAACTCCAGTCCATACATATATATGGGGAGGTACTAGCTCCAACTCGGTTTTACAGTGAAAACTGCAGGAAATTCAAACAGGAATTAGGAAACAGACTGAGAAACCAGAGTAAAAGTTTCTTCTGCAACCCGTTCCCTTTGTGCTAGATGAACGAAAGTCTCTCCACATGCTCAGTTCTGAGAGATAAGTGTGTGTGAAAGCCGTCCTTCACCTAGCTTGTTGGGAACACAAAGTTTCTTTTCAGTTGCAAACTCCACTCCATACATATATATGGGGAGGTACTAGCTCCAACTCGGTTTTACAGTGAAAACTGCAGGAACTTCAAACCGGCACTAGAAAACAGACTGAGAAACCAGAGTAAAAGTTTCTCCTGCAACCCGTTCCCTTTGTGCTAGATGAACGAACGTCTCTCCACATGCTCAGTTCTGAGAGAGAATTGTGTGTGAAAGCCGTCCTTCATCAAGCTTGTTGGGAACACAAAGTTTCTTTTCAGTTGCAAACTCCACTCGATACATATATATGGGGAGATACTAGATCCAACTCGGTTTTACAGTGAAAACTGCAGGAACTTCAACCGGCACTAGGAAACAGACTGAGAAACCAGAGAAAAAGTTTCTCCTGCCTCCCGTTCCCTTTGTGCTAGATGAACGAACGTCTCTCCACATGCTCAGTTCTGAGAGATAAGTGTGTGTGAAAGCCGTACTTCACCTAGGTTGTTGGAAACACAAAGTTTCTTTTCAGTTGCAAACTCCACTCCATACATATATTTGGGGAGGTACTAGCTCCAACTCGGTTTTAGAGTGAAAACTGCAGGAACTTCAAACCGGCACTTGGAAACAGACTGGGAAACCAGAGTAAAAGTTTCTCCTTCAACCCGTTCCCTTTGTGCTAGATGAACGAACGTCTCTCCACATTCTCAGTTATGAGTCATAAGTGTGTGTGAAAGCCGTCCTTCAACTAGCTTGTTGGGAACACAAAGTTTTTTTCAGTTGCAAACTCCAGTCCAAACATATATATGGGGAGGTAATAGCTCCAACTCGGTTTTACAGTGAAAACTGCAGGAACTTCAAACCGGCACTTGGAAACAGACTGAGAAACCAGAGTAAAAGTTTCTCCTGCAACCCGTTCCCTTTGTGCTAGATGAACGAAAGTCTCTCCACATGCTCAGTTCTGAGAAATAAAAGTGTCTTAAAGCCGACCTTCATCTAGCTTGTTGGGAACACAAAGTTTCTTTTCAGTTGCAAACTCCACTCAATACATATATATGGGGAGATACTAGCTCCAACTCGGTTTTACAGTGAAAACTGCAGGAACTTCAAACCGGCACTAGGAAACAGACTGAGAAACCAGAGTAAAAGTTTCTCCTGCAACCTGTTCCCTTTGTGCTAGATGAACGAAAGTCTCTCCACATGCTCAGTTCAGAGAGATAAGTGTGTGTGAAAGCCGTACTTCACCTAGCTTGTTGGGAACACAAAGATTCTTTTCAGTTGCAAACTGCACTCCATACATATATAAGAGGAGGTACTAGCTCCAACTCGGTTTTACAGTGAAAACTGCAGGAACTTCAAACCGGCACTTGGAAACAGACTGAGAAACCAGAGTAAAAGTTTCTCCTGCAACCCGTTCCCTTTGTGCTAGATGAACGAACGTCTCTCCACATGCTCAATTCTGAGACATAAGTGTGTGTGAAAGCCGTCCTTCAACTACCTTGTTGGGAACACAAAGTTTTTTTCAGTTGCAAAATCCAGTCCAAACATATATATGTGGAGGTACTAGCTCCAACTCTGTTTTACAGTGAAAACTGCAGGAACTTCATACCGGCACTAGGAAACAGACTGAGAAACCAGAGTAAAAGTTTCTCCTGCATCCCGTTCCCTTTGTGCTAGATGAACGAAAGTCTCTCCACATGCTCAGTTCAGAGAGATAAGTGTGTGTGAAAGCCGTACTTCACCTAGCTTGTTGGGAACACAAAGTTTCTTTTCACTTGCAAACTGCACTCCATACATATATAAGAGGAGGTACTAGCTCCAACTCGGTTTTACACTGAAAACTGCAGGAACTTCAAACCGGCACTTGGAAACAGACTGAGAAACCAGAGAAAAAGTTTCTCCTGCAACCCATTCCCTTTGTGCTAGATGAACGAACGTCTCTCCACATGCTCAGTTCTGAGAGATAAGTGTGTGTGAAAGCCGTCCTTCACCTAGCTTGTTGTGAACACAAAGTTTCTTTTCAGTTGCAAACTCCAGTCCATACATATATATGGGGAGGTACTAGCTCCAACTCGGTTTTAGAGTGAAAACTGCAGGAACTTCAAACCGGCACTTGGAAACAGACTGAGAAACCAGAGTAAAAGTTTCTCCTGCAACCCGTTCCCTTTGTGCTAGATGAACGAACGTCTCTCCACATTCTCAGTTCTGAGACATAAGTGTGTGTGAAAGCCGTCCTTCAACTAGCTTGTTGGGAAAACAAAGTTTTTTTCAGTTGCAAACTCCAGTCCAAACATATATATGGGGAGGTACTAGCTCCAACTCGGTTTTACAGTGAAAACTGCAGGAACTTCATACCGGCACTAGGAAACAGACTGAGAAACCAGAGTAAAAGTTTCTCCTGCATCCCGTTCCCTTTTGCTAGATGAACGAACGTCTCTCCACATGCTCAGTTCAGAGAGATAAGTGTGTGTGAAAGCCGTACTTCACCTAGCTTGTTGGGAATACAAAGTTTCTTTTCAGTTGCAAACTGCACTCCATACATATATAAGAGGAGGTACTAGCTCCAACTCGGTTTTACAGTGAAAACTGCAGGAACTTCAAACCGGCACTTGGAAACAGACTGAGAAACCAGAGTAAAAGTTTCTCCTGCAACCCGTTCCCTTTGTGCTAGATGAATGAACGTCTCTCCACATTCTCAGTTCTGAGATATAAGTGTGTGTGAAAGCCGTCCTTCAACTACCTTGTTGGGAACACAAAGATTTTTTCAGTTGCAAACTCCAGTCCAAACATATATATGGGGAGGTACTAGCTCCAACTCGGTTTTACAGTGAAAACTGCAGGAACTTCATACCGGCACTAGGAAACAGACTGAGAAACCAGAGTAAAAGTTTCTCCTGCATCCCGTTCCCTTTGTGCTAGATGAACGAACGTCTCTCCACATGCTCAGTTCTGAGAGATAAGTGTTTGTGAAAGCCGTCCTTTACCTAGCTTGTTGGGAACACAAAGTTTCTTTTCAGTTGCAAACAGCACTCCATACATATATAAGAGGAGGTACTAGCTCCAAATCGGTTTTACAGTGAAAACTGCAGGAACTTCAAACCGGCACTTTTAAACAGACTGAGAAACCAGAGTAAAAGTTTCTCCTGCAACCCGTTCCCTTTGTGCTAGATGAACGAAAGTCTCTCCACATGCTCAGTTCTGAGAAATAATTGTGTGTGAAAGCCGAGCTTCATCTAGCTTGTTGGGATCACAAAGTTTCTTTTCATTTGCAAACTACAGTCGATACATATATATGGGGAGGTACTAGCTCCAACTCGCTTTTACAGTGAAAACTGCAGGAACTTCAAACCGGCACTAGGAAACAGACTGAGAAACCAGAGTAAAAGTTTCTCCTGCAACCTGTTCCCTTTGTGCTAGATGAACGAAAGTCTCTCCACATGCTCATTTCAGAGAGATAAGTGTGTGTGAAAGCCGTACTTCACCTAGCTTGTTGGGAACACAAAGTTTCTTTTCAGTTGCAAACTGCACTCCATACATATATAAGAGGAGGTACTAGCTCCAACTCGGTTTTACAGTGAAAACTGCAGGAACTTCAAACCAGCACTTGGAAACAGACTGAGACACCAGAGTAAAAGTTTCTCCTGCAACCCGTTCCCTTTGTGCTAGATGAACGAACGTCTCTCCACATGCTCAGTTCAGAGAGATAAGTGTGTGTGGAAGCCGTCCTTCACCTAGCTTGCTGGGAACACAAAGTTTCTTTTCAGTTGCAAACTCCACTCCATACGTATATATGGGGAGGTACTAGCTCCAACTCAGTTTTACAGTGAAAACTGCAGGAACTTCAAACCGGCACTAGGAAACAGACTGAAAAACCAGAGTAAAAGTTTCTCCTGCAACCCGTTCCCTTTGTGCTAGATGAAAGAACGTCTCTCCACATGCTCAGTTCTGAGAGAGAATTGTGTGTGAAAGCCGTCCTTCATCAAGCTTGTTGGGAACACAAAGTTTCTTTTCAGTTGCAAACTCCACTCAATACATATATATGGGGAGATACTAGCTCCAACTCGGTTTTACAGTGAAAACTGCAGGAACTTCAACCGGCACTAGGAAACAGACTGAGAAACCAGAGAAAAAGTTTCTCCTGCCTCCCGTTCCCTTTGTGCTAGATGAACGAACGTATCTCCACATGCTCAGTTCTGAGAGATAAGTGTGTGTGAAAGCCGTACTTCACCTAGCTTGTTGGGAACACAAAGTTTGTTTTCAGTTGCAAACTCCACTCCATACATATATATGGGGAGGTACTAGCTCCAACTCGGTTTTAGAGTGAAAACTGCAGGAACTTCAAACCGGCACTTGGAAACAGACTGAGAAACCAGAGTAAAAGTTTCTCCTGCAACCCGTTCCCTTTGTGCTAGATGAACGAACGTCTCTCCACATTCTCAGTTCTGAGACATAAGTGTTTGTGAAAGCCGTCCTTCACCTAGCTTGTTGGGAACACAAAATTTCTTTTCAGTTGCAAACAGCACTCCATACATATATAAGAGGAGGTACTAGCTCCAACTCGGTTTTACAGTGAAAACTGCAGGAACTTCAAACCGGCACTTGGAAACAGACTGAGAAACCAGAGTAAAAGTTCTCCTGCAACCCGTTCCCTTTGTGCTAGATGAACGAAAGTCTCTCCACATGCTCAGTTCTGAGAAATACTTGTGTGTGAAAGCCGACCTTCATTTAACTTGTTGGGAACACAAAGTTTCTTTTTTTTGCAAACTACAGTCGATACATATATATGGGGAGGTACTAGCTCCAACTCGGTTTTACAGTGAAAACTGCAGGAACTTCAAACCGGCACTAGGAAACAGACTGAGAAACCAGAGTAAAAGTTTCTCCTGCAACCTGTTCCCTTTGTGCTAGATGAACGAAAGTCTCTCCACATGCTCAGTTCAGAGAGATAAGTGTGTGTGAAAGCCGTCCTTACCTAGCTTGTTGGGAACACAAAGTTTCTCTTCAGTTGCAAACTCCAGTCCATACATATATATGGGGAGGTACTAGCTCCAACTCGGTTTTACAGTGAAAACTGCAGGAACTTCAAACCGGCACTTGGAAACAGACTGAGAAACCAGAGTAAAAGTTTCTCCTGCATCCCGTTCCCTTTGTGCTAGATGAACGAACGTCTCTCCACATGCTCATTTCAGAGAGATAAGTGTGTGTGAAAGCCGTACTTCACCTAGCTTGTTGGGAACACAAAGTTTCTTTTCAGTTGCAAACTGCACTCCATACATATATAAGAGGAGGTACTAGCTCCAACTCGGTTTTACAGTGAAAACTGCAGGAACTTCAAACCGGCACTTGGAAACAGACTGAGAAACCAGAGTAAAAGTTTCTCCTGCAACCCGTTCCCTTTGTGCTAGATGAATGAACGTCTCTCCACATTCTCAGTTCTGAGATATAAGTGTGTGTGAAAGCCGTCCTTCAACTACCTTGTTGGGAACACAAAGTTTTTTTCAGTTGCAAACTCCAGTCCAAACATATATATGGGGAGGTACTAGCTCCAACTCGGTTTTACAGTGAAAACTGCAGGAACTTCATACCGGCACTAGGAAACAGACTGAGAAACCAGAGTAAAAGTTTCTCCTGCATCCCGTTCCCTTTGTGCTAGATGAACGAACGTCTCTCCACATGCTCAGTTCTGAGAGATAAGTGTTTGTGAAAGCCGTCCTTTACCTAGCTTGTTGGGAACACAAAGTTTCTTTTCAGTTGCAAACAGCACTCCATACATATATAAGAGGAGGTACTAGCTCCAAATCGCTTTTACAGTGAAAACTGCAGGAACTTCAAACCGGCACTTTTAAACAGACTGAGAAACCAGAGTAAAAGTTTCTCCTGCAACCCGTTCCCTTTGTGCTAGATGAACGAAAGTCTCTCCACATGCTCAGTTCTGAGAAATAATTGTGTGTGAAAGCCGAGCTTCATCTAGCTTGTTGGGATCACAAAGTTTCTTTTCATTTGCAAACTACAGTCGATACATATATATGGGGAGGTACTAGCTCCAACTCGGTTTTACAGTGAAAACTGCAGGAACTTCAAACCGGCACTAGGAAACAGACTGAGAAACCAGAGTAAAAGTTTCTCCTGCAACCTGTTCCCCTTGTGCTAGATGAACGAAAGTCTCTCCACATGCTCATTTCAGAGAGATAAGTGTGTGTGAAAGCCGTACTTCACCTAGCTTCTTGGGAACACAAAGTTTCTTTTCAGTTGCAAACTGCACTCCATACATATATAAGAGGAGGTACTAGCTCCAACTCGGTTTTACAGTGAAAACTGCAGGAACTTCAAACCGGCACTAGGAAACAGACTGAAAAACCAGAGTAAAAGTTTCTCCTGCAACCCGTTCCCTTTGTGCTAGATGAAAGAACGTCTCTCCACATGCTCAGTTCTGAGAGAGAATTGTGTGTGAAAGCCGTCCTTCATCAAGCTTGTTGGGAACACAAAGTTTCTTTTCAGTTGCAAACTCCACTCAATACATATATATGGGGAGATACTATCTCCAACTCGGTTTTACAGTGAAAACTGCAGGAACTTCAACCGGCACTAGGAAACAGACTGAGAAACCAGAGAAAAAGTTTCTCCTGCCTCCCGTTCCCTTTGTGCTAGATGAACGAACCTATCTCCACATGCTCAGTTCTGAGAGATAAGTGTGTGTGAAAGCCGTACTTCAACTAGCTTGTTGGGAAAACAAAGTTTGTTTTCAGTTGCAAACTCCACTCCATACATATATATGGGGAGGTACTAGCTCCAACTCGGTTTTAGAGTGAAAACTGCAGGAACTTCAAACCGGCACTTGGAAACAGACTGAGAAACCAGAGTAAAAGTTTCTCCTGCAACCCGTTCCCTTTGTGCTAGATGAACGAACGTCTCTCCACATTCTCAGTTCTGAGACATAAGTGTATGTGAAAGCCGTCCTTCAACTAGCTTGTTGGGAACACAAAGATTTTTTCAGTTGCAAACTCCAGTCCAAACATATATATGGGGAGGTACTAGCTCCAACTCGGTTTTACAGTGAAAACTGCAGGAACTTCCTACCGGCACTAGGAAACAGACTGAGAAACCAGAGTAAAAGTTTCTCCTGCATCCCGTTCCCTTTGTGCTAGATGAACGAACGTCTCTCCACATGCTCAGTTCTGAGAGATAAGTGTTTGTGAAAGCCGTCCTTCACCTAGCTTGTTGGGAACACAAAATTTCTTTTCAGTTGCAAACAGCACTCCATACATATATAAGAGGAGGTACTAGCTCCAACTCGGTTTTACAGTGAAAACTGCAGGAACTTCAAACCGGCACTTGGAAACAGACTGAGAAACCAGAGTAAAAGTTTCTCCTGCAACCCGTTCCCTTTGTGCTAGATGAACGAAAGTCTCTCCACATGCTCAGTTCTGAGAAATAATTGTGTGTGAAAGCCGACCTTCATTTAGCTTGTTGGGAACACAAAGTTTCTTTTCAGTTGCAAACTCCACTCAATACATATATATGGGGAGGTACTAGCTCCAACTCGGTTTTACAGTGAAAACTGCAGGAACTTCAAACCGGCACTAGGAAACAGACTGAGAAACCAGAGTAAAAGTTTCTCCTGCAACCTGTTCCCTTTGTGCTAGATGAACGAAAGTCTCTCCACATGCTCAGTTCAGAGAGATAAGTGTGTGTGAAAGCCGTCCTTACCTAGCTTGTTGGGAACACAAAGTTTCTCTTCAGTTGCAAACTCCAGTCCATACATATATAAGAGGAGGTACTAGCTCCAACTCGGTTTTACAGTGAAAACTGCAGGAACTTCAAACCGGCACTTGGAAACAGACTGAGAAACCAGAGTAAAAGTTTCTCTTGCAACCCGTTTACTTTGTGCTAGATGAACGAACGTCTCTCCACATTCTCAGTTCTGAGACATAAGTGTGTGTGAAAGCCGTCCTTCACCTAGGTTGTTGGGAACACAAAGTTTTTTTCAGTTGCAAACTCCAGTCCAAACATATATATGGGGAGGTACTAGCTCCAACTCGGTTTTACAGTGAAAACTGCAGGAACTTCACACCGGCACTAGGAAACAGACTGAGAAACCAGAGTAAAAGTTTCTCTTGCATCCCGTTCCCTTTGTGCTAGATGAACGAACGAGTCTCCACATGCTCAGTTCAGAGAGATAGTGTGTGTGAAAGCCGTACTTCACCTAGCTTGTTGGGAACACAAAGTTTCTTATCAGTTGCAAACTGCACTCCATACATATATAAGAGGAGGTACTAGCTCCAACTCGGTTTTACAGTGAAAACTGCAGGAACTTCAAACCGGCACTTGGAAACAGACTGAGAAACCAGAGTAAAAGTTTCTCCGGCAAACCGTTCCCTTTGTGCTAGATGAACGAACGTCTCTCCACATGCTCAGTTCAGAGAGATAAGTGTGTGTGGAAGTCGTCCTTCACCTAGCTTGCTGGGAACACAAAGTTTCTTTTCAGTTGCAAACTCCACTCCATACATATATATGGGGAGGTACTAGCTCCAACTCGGTTTTACAGTGAAAACTGCAGGAACTTCAAACCGGCACTAGAAAACAGACTGAAAATCCAGAGTAAAAGTTTCTCCTGCAAACAGTTCCCTTTGTGCTAGATGAAAGAACGTCTCTCCACATGCTCAGTTCTGAGAGAGAATTGTGTGTGAAAGCCGTCCTTCATCAAGCTTGTTGGGAACACAAAGTTTCTTTTCAGTTGCAAACTCCACTCAATACATATATATGGGGAGATACTAGCTCCAACTCGGTTTTTCAGTGAAAACTGCAGGAACTTCAAGCGGCACTAGGAAACAGACTGAGAAACCAGAGAAAAAGTTTCTCCTGCCTCCCGTTCCCTTTGTACTAGATGAACGAACGTATCTCCACATGCTCAGTTCTGAGAGATAAGTGTGTGTGAAAGCCGTACTTCACCTAGCTTGTTGGGAACACAAAGTTTCTTTTCAGTTGCAAACAGCACTCCATACATATATAAAAGGAGGTACTAGCTCCAACTCGGTTTTACAGTGAAAACTGCAGGAAATTCAAACCGGCACTAGGAAACAGGCTGAGAAAGCAGAGTAAAAGTTTCTCCTGCAACCTGTTCCCTTTGTGCTAGATGAACGAACGTCTCTCCACATTCTCAGTTCTGAGAGATAAGTGTGTGTGAAAGCCCTACTTCACCTACCTTGTTGGGAACACAAAGTTTCTTTTCAGTTGCAAACTCCAATCCATACATATATATGGGGAGGTACTAGCTCCAATTCGGTTTCACAGTGAAAAATGCAGGAACTCAAACCGGCACTAGGAAACAGACTGAGAAACCAGAGTAAAAGCTTCTCCTGCAACCCGTTCCCTTTGTGCTAGATGAACGAACGTCTCTCCACATGCTCAGTTCTGAGAGATAAGTGTGTATGAAAGCCGTCCTTCACCTAGCTTGTTGGTAACACAAAGTTACTTTTCAGTTGCAAACTCCACTCCATACATATATATGGGGAGGTACTAGCTCCAACTCGGTTTTACAGTGAAAACTGCAGGAACTTCAAACCGGCACTAGAAAACAGACTGAAAAACCAGAGTATAAGTTTCCCCTGCAACCCGTTCCCTTTATGCTAGATGAACGAACGTCTCTCCACATGCTCAGTTCTGAGAGAGAATTGTGTGTGAAAGCCGTCCTTCATCAAGCTTGTTGGGAACACAAAGTTTCTTTTCAGTTGCAAACTCCACTCGATTCATATATATGGGGAGATACTAGCTCCAACTCGGTTTTACAGTGAAAACTGCAGGAACTTCAAACCGGCACTAGGAAACAGACTGAGAAACCAGAGAAAAAGTTTCTCCTGCCTCCCGTTCCCTTTGTGCTAGATGAACGAACGTCTCTCCACATGCTCAGTTCTGAGAGATAAGTGTGTGTGAAAGCCGTACTTCACCTAGTTTGTTGGGAACACAAAGTTTCTTTTCAGTTGCAAACTCCACTCCATACATATATATGGGGAGGTACTAGCTCCAACTCGGTTTCAGAGTGAAAAATGCAGGAACTTCAAACCGGCACTAGGAAACAGACTGAGAAACCAGAGAAAAAGTTTCTACTGCCTCCCGTTCCCTTTGTGCTAGATGAACGAACGTCTCTCCACATGCTCAGTTCTGAGAGATAAGTGTGTGTGAAAGCCGTACTTCACCTAGTTTGTTGGGAACACAAAGTTTCTTTTCAGTTGCAAACTCCACTCCATACATATATATGGGGAGGTACTAGCTCCAACTCGGTTTTAGAGTGAAAACTG
The DNA here is from genome assembly GCF_048773025.1 of Camelus bactrianus. Lineage (NCBI taxonomy): Eukaryota > Metazoa > Chordata > Mammalia > Artiodactyla > Camelidae > Camelus > Camelus bactrianus. The sequence continues at coordinate 6,635,868 of NC_133566.1, forward strand.
CAGGAACTTCAAACCGGCACTTGGAAACAGACTGAGAAACCAGAGTAAAAGTTTCTCCTGCATCCCGTTCCCTTTGTGCTAGATGAACGAAAGTCTCTCCACATGCTCAGTTCTGAGAGATAAGTGTTTGTGAAAGCCGTCCTTCACCTAGCTTGTTGGGAACACAAAGTTTCTTTTCAGTTGCAAACAGCACTCCATACATATATATGGGGAGGTACTAGCTCCAACTCGGTTTTACAGTGAAAACTGCAGGAACTTCAAACCGGCACTAGAAAACAGACTGAAAATCCAGAGTAAAAGTTTCTCCTGCAAACAGTTCCCTTTGTGCTAGATGAAAGAACGTCTCTCCACATGCTCAGTTCTGAGAGAGAATTGTGTGTGAAAGCCGTCCTTCATCAAGCTTGTTGGGAACACAAAGTTTCTTTTCAGTTGCAAACTCCACTCAATACATATATATGGGGAGATACTAGCTCCAACTCGGTTTTTCAGTGAAAACTGCAGGAACTTCAAGCGGCACTAGGAAACAGACTGAGAAACCAGAGAAAAAGTTTCTCCTGCCTCCCGTTCCCTTTGTACTAGATGAACGAACGTATCTCCACATGCTCAGTTCTGAGAGATAAGTGTGTGTGAAAGCCGTACTTCACCTAGCTTGTTGGGAACACAAAGTTTCTTTTCAGTTGCAAACAGCACTCCATACATATATAAAAGGAGGTACTAGCTCCAACTCGGTTTTACAGTGAAAACTGCAGGAAATTCAAACCGGCACTAGGAAACAGGCTGAGAAAGCAGAGTAAAAGTTTCTCCTGCAACCTGTTCCCTTTGTGCTAGATGAACGAACGTCTCTCCACATTCTCAGTTCTGAGAGATAAGTGTGTGTGAAAGCCCTACTTCACCTACCTTGTTGGGAACACAAAGTTTCTTTTCAGTTGCAAACTCCAATCCATACATATATATGGGGAGGTACTAGCTCCAATTCGGTTTCACAGTGAAAAATGCAGGAACTCAAACCGGCACTAGGAAACAGACTGAGAAACCAGAGTAAAAGCTTCTCCTGCAACACGTTCCCTTTGTGCTAGATGAACGAACGTCTCTCCACATGCTCAGTTCTGAGAGATAAGTGTGTATGAAAGCCGTCCTTCACCTAGCTTGTTGGTAACACAAAGTTACTTTTCAGTTGCAAACTCCACTCCATACATATATATGGGGAGGTACTAGCTCCAACTCGGTTTTACAGTGAAAACTGCAGGAACTTCAAACCGGCACTAGAAAACAGACTGAAAAACCAGAGTATAAGTTTCCCCTGCAACCCGTTCCCTTTGTGCTAGATGAACGAACGTCTCTCCACATGCTCAGTTCTGAGAGAGAATTGTGTGTGAAAGCCGCCCTTCATCAAGCTTGTTGGGAACACAAAGTTTCTTTTCAGTTGCAAACTCCACTCGATTCATATATATGGGGAGATACTAGCTCCAACTCGGTTTTACAGTGAAAACTGCAGGAACTTCAAACCGGCACTAGGAAACAGACTGAGAAACCAGAGAAAAAGTTTCTCCTGCCTCCCGTTCCCTTTGTGCTAGATGAACGAACGTCTCTCCACATGCTCAGTTCTGAGAGATAAGTGTGTGTGAAAGCCGTACTTCACCTAGTTTGTTGGGAACACAAAGTTTCTTTTCAGTTGCAAACTCCACTCCATACATATATATGGGGAGGTACTAGCTCCAACTCGGTTTCAGAGTGAAAAATGCAGGAACTTCAAACCGGCACTAGGAAACAGACTGAGAAACCAGAGAAAAAGTTTCTACTGCCTCCCGTTCCCTTTGTGCTAGATGAACGAACGTCTCTCCACATGCTCAGTTCTGAGAGATAAGTGTGTGTGAAAGCCGTACTTCACCTAGTTTGTTGGGAACACAAAGTTTCTTTTCAGTTGCAAACTCCACTCCATACATATATATGGGGAGGTACTAGCTCCAACTCGGTTTTAGAGTGAAAACTGCAGGAACTTCAAACCGGCACTTGGAAACAGACTGAGAAACCAGAGTAAAAGTTTCTCCTGCATCCCGTTCCCTTTGTGCTAGATGAACGAAAGTCTCTCCACATGCTCAGTTCTGAGAGATAAGTGTTTGTGAAAGCCGTCCTTCACCTAGCTTGTTGGGAACACAAAGTTTCTTTTCAGTTGCAAACAGCACTCCATACATATATAAGAGGAGGTACTAGCTCCAACTCGGTTTTACAGTGAAAACTGCAGGAACTTCAAACCGGCACTTGGAAACAGACTGAGAAACCAGAGTAAAAGTTTCTCCTGCAAACCGTTCCCTTTGTGCTAGATGAACGAAAGTCTCTCCACATGCTCAGTTCTGAGAAATAATTGTGTGTGAAAGCCGACCTTCATCTAGCTTGTTGGGAACACAAAGTTTCTTTTCATTTGCAAACTACAGTCGTTACATATATATGGGGAGGTACTAGCTCCAACTCGGTTTTACAGTGAAAACTGCAGGAACTTCAAACCGGCACTAGGAAACAGACTGAGAAACCAGAGTAAAAGTTTCTCCTGCAACCTGTTCCCTTTGTGCTAGATGAACGAAAGTCTCTCCACATGCTAAGTTCAGAGAGATAAGTGTGTGTGAAAGCCGTACTTCACCTAGCTTGTTGGGAACACAAAGTTTCTTTTCAGTTGCAAACTGCACTCCATACATATATAAGAGGAGGTACTAGCTCCAACTCGGTTTTACAGTGAAAACTGCAGGAACTTCAAACCGGCACTTGGAAACAGACTGAGAAACAAGAGTAAAAGTTTCTCCTGCAACCCGTTCCCTTTGTGCTAGATGAACGAATGTCTCTCCACATTCTCAGTTCTGAGACATAGGTGTGTGTGAAAGCCGTCCTTCAACTAGCTTGTTGGGAACACAAAGTTTCTTTTCAGCTGCAAACTCCAGTCCAAACATATATATGGGGAGGTACTAGCTCCAACTCGGTTTTACAGTGAAAACTGCAGGAACTTCAAACCGGCACTAGGAAACAGGCTGAGAAAGCAGAGTAAAAGTTTCTCCTGCAACCTGTTCCCTTTGTGCTAGATGAACGAACGTCTCTCCACATTCTCAGTTCTGAGAGATAAGTGTGTGTGAAAGCCCTACTTCACCTACCTTGTTGGGAACACAAAGTTTCTTTTCAGTTGCAAACTCCAATCCATACATATATATGGGGAGGTACTAGCTCCAATTCGGTTTCACAGTGAAAAATGCAGGAACTCAAACCGGCACTAGGAAACAGACTGAGAAACCAGAGTAAAAGCTTCTCCTGCAACCCGTTCCCTTTGTGCTAGATGAACGAACGTCTCTCCACATGCTCAGTTCTGAGAGATAAGTGTGTATGAAAGCCGTCCTTCACCTAGCTTGTTGGTAACACAAAGTTACTTTTCAGTTGCAAACTCCACTCCATACATATATATGGGGAGGTACTAGCTCCAACTCGGTTTTACAGTGAAAACTGCAGGAACTTCAAACCGGCACTAGAAAACAGACTGAAAAACCAGAGTAAAAGTTTCCCCTGCAACCCGTTCCCTTTGTGCTAGATGAACGAACGTCTCTCCACATGCTCAGTTCTGAGAGAGATTTGTGTGTGAAAGCCGTCCTTCAACAAGCTTGTTGGGAACACAAAGTTTCTTTTCAGTTGCAAACTCCACTCGATTCATATATATGGGGAGATACTAGCTCCAACTCGGTTTTACAGTGAAAACTGCAGGAACTTCAAACCGGCACTAGGAAACAGACTGAGAAACCAGAGTAAAAGTTTCTCCTGACTCCCGTTCCCTTTGTGCTAGATGAACGAACGTCTCTCCACATGCTCAGTTCTGAGAGATAAGTGTGTGTGAAAGCCGTACTTCACCTAGTTTGTTGGGAACACAAAGTTTCTTTTCAGTTGCAAACTCCACTCCATACATATATTTGGGGAGGTACTAGCTCCAACTCGGTTTTAGAGTGAAAACTGCAGGAACTTCAAACCGGCACTTGGAAACAGACTGAGAAACCAGAGTAAAAGTTTCTCCTGCATCCCGTTCCCTTTGTGCTAGATGAACGAACGTCTCTCCACATGCTCAGTTCTGAGAGATAAGTGTTTGTGAAAGCCGTCCTTCACCTAGCTTGTTGGGAACACAAAGTTTCTTTTCAGTTGCAAACAGCACTCCATACATATATAAGAGGAGGTACTAGCTCCAACTCGGTTTTACAGTGAAAACTGCAGGAACTTCAAACCGGCACTTGGAAACAGACTGAGAAACCAGAGTAAAAGTTTCTCCTGCAACCCGTTCCCTTTGTGCTAGATGAACGAAAGTCTCTCCACATGCTCAGTTCTGAGAAACAATTGTGTGTGAAAGCCGACCTTCATCTAGCTTGTTGGGAACACAAAGTTTCTTTTCATTTGCAAACTACAGTCGATACATATATATGGGGAGGTACTAGCTCCAACTCGGTTTTACAGTGAAAACTGCAGGAACTTCAAACCGGCACTAGGAAACAGACTGAGAAACCAGAGTAAAAGTTTCCCTGCAACCTGTTCCCTTTGTGCTAGATGAACGAAAGTCTCTCCACATGCTAAGTTCAGAGTGATAAGTGTGTGTGAAACCCGTACTTCACCTAGCTTGTTGGGAACACAAAGTTTCTTTTCAGTTGCAAACTGCACTCCATACATATATAAGAGGAGGTACTAGCTCCAACTCGGTTTTACAGTGAAAACTGCAGGAACTTCAAACCGGCACTTGGAAACTGACTGAGAAACAAGAGTAAAAGTTTCTCCTGCAACCCGTTCCCTTTGTGCTAGATGAACGAATGTCTCTCCACATTCTCAGTTCTGAGACATAGGTGTGTGTGAAAGCCGTCCTTCAACTAGCTTGTTGGGAACACAAAGTTTTTTTCAGTTGCAAACTTCAGTCCAAACATATATATGGGGAGGTACTAGCTCCAACTCGGTTTTATAGTGAAAACTGCAGGAACTTCAAACCGGCACTAGGAAACAGACTGAGAAACCAGAGTAAAAGCTTCTCCTGCAACCCGTTCCCTTTGTGCTAGATGAACGAACGTCTCTCCACATGCTCAGTTCTGAGAGATAAGTGTGTATGAAAGCCGTCCTTCACCTAGCTTGTTGGTAACACAAAGTTACTTTTCAGTTGCAAACTCCACTCCATACATATATATGGGGAGGTACTAGCTCCAACTCGGTTTTACAGTGAAAACTGCAGGAACTTCAAACCGGCACTAGAAAACAGACTGAAAAACCAGAGTATAAGTTTCCCCATCAACCCGTTCCCTTTGTGCTAGATGAACGAACGTCTCTCCACATGCTCAGTTCTGAGAGAGAATTGTGTGTGAAAGCCGTCCTTCATCAAGCTTGTTGGGAACACAAAGTTTCTTTTCAGTTGCAAACTCCACTCGATTCATATATATGGGGAGATACAAGCTCCAACTCGGTTTTACAGTGAAAACTGCAGGAACTTCAAACCGGCACTAGGAAACAGACTGAGAAACCAGAGAAAAAGTTTCTCCTGCCTCCCGTTCCCTTTGTGCTAGATGAACGAACGTCTCTCCACATGCTCAGTTCTGAGAGATAAGTGTGTGTGAAAGCCGTACTTCACCTAGTTTGTTGGGAACACAAAGTTTCTTTTCAGTTGCAAACTCCACTCCATACATATATATGGGGAGGTACTAGCTCCAAATCGGTTTCAGAGTGAAAACTGCAGGAACTTCAAACCGGCACTTGGAAACAGACTGAGAAACCAGAGAAAAAGTTTCTACTGCCTCCCGTTCCCTTTGTGCTAGATGAACGAACGTCTCTCCACATGCTCAGTTCTGAGAGATAAGTGTGTGTGAAAGCCGTACTTCACCTAGTTTGTTGGGAACACAAAGTTTCTTTTCAGTTGCAAACTCCACTCCATACATATATATGGGGAGGTACTAGCTCCAACTCGGTTTTAGAGTGAAAACTGCAGGAACTTCAAACCGGCACTTGGAAACAGACTGAGAAACCAGAGTAAAAGTTTCTCCTGCATCCCGTTCCCTTTGTGCTAGATGAACGAAAGTCTCTCCACATGCTCAGTTCTGAGAGATAAGTGTTTGTGAAAGCCGTCCTTCACCTAGCTTGTTGGGAACACAAAGTTTCTTTTCATTTGCAAACTACAGTCGATACATATATATGGGGAGGTACTAGCTCCAACTCGGTTTTACAGTGAAAACTGCAGGAATTTCAAACCGGCACTAGGAAACAGACTGAGAAACCAGAGTAAAAGTTTCTCCTGCAACCTGTTCCCTTTGTGCTAGATGAACGAAAGTCTCTCCACATGCTAAGTTCAGAGAGATAAGTGTGTGTGAAAGCCGTACTTCACCTAGCTTGTTGGGAACCCAAAGTTTCTTTTCAGTTGCAAACTGCACTCCATACATATATAAGAGGAGGTACTAGCTCCAACTCGGTTTTACAGTGAAAACTGCAGGAACTTCAAACCGGCACTTGGAAACAGACTGAGAATCAAGAGTAAAAGTTTCTCCTGCAACCCGTTCCCTTTGTGCTAGATGAACGAATGTCTCTCCACATTCTCAGTTCTGAGACATAGGTGTGTGTGAAAGGCGTCCTTCAACTAGCTTGTTGGGAACACAAAGTTTTTTTCAGTTGCAAACTCCAGTCCAAACATATATATGGGGAGGTCCTAGCTCCAACTCGGTTTTACAGTGAAAACTGCAGGAACTTCAAACCGGCACTAGGAAACAGGCTGAGAAAGCAGAGTAAAAGTTTCTCCTGCAACCTGTTCCCTTTGTGCTAGATGAACGAACGTCTCTCCACATTCTCAGTTCTGAGAGTTAAGTGTGTGTGAAAGCCCTACTTCACCTACCTTGTTGGGAACACAAAGTTTCTTTTCAGTTGCAAACTCCAATCCATACATATATATGGGGAGGTACTAGCTCCAATTCGGTTTCACAGTGAAAAATGCAGGAACTCAAACCGGCACTAGGAAACAGACTGAGAAACCAGAGTAAAAGCTTCTCCTGCAACCCGTTCCCTTTGTGCTAGATGTACGAACGTCTCTCCACATGCTCAGTTCTGAGAGATAAGTGTGTATGAAAGCCGTCCTTCACCTAGCTTGTTGGTAACACAAAGTTACTTTTCAGTTGCAAACTCCACTCCATACATATATATGGGGAGGTACTAGCTCCAACTCGGTTTTACAGTGAAAACTGCAGGAACTTCAAACCGGCACTAGAAAACAGACTGAAAAACCAGAGTAAAAGTTTCCCCTGCAACCCGTTCCCTTTGTGCTAGATGAACGAACGTCTCTCCACATGCTCAGTTCTGAGAGAGATTTGTGTGTGAAAGCCGTCCTTCATCAAGCTTGTTGGGAACACAAAGTTTCTTTTCAGTTGCAAACTCCACTCGATTCATATATATGGGGAGATACTAGCTCCAACTCGGTTTTACAGTGAAAACTGCAGGAACTTCAAACCGGCACTAGGAAACAGACTGAGAAAAAAGAGAAAAAGTTTCTCCTGACTCCCGTTCCCTTTGTGCTAGATGAACGAACGTCTCTCCACATGCTCAGTTCTGAGAGATAAGTGTGTGTGAAAGCCGTACTTCACCTAGTTTTTTGGGAACACAAAGTTTCTTTTCAGTTGCAAACTCCACTCCATACATATATTTGGGGAGGTACTAGCTCCAAATCGGTTTTAGAGTGAAAACTGCAGGAACTTCAAACCGGCACTTGGAAACAGACTGAGAAACCAGAGTAAAAGTTTCTCCTGCATCCCGTTCCCTTTGTGCTAGATGAACGAACGTCTCTCCACATGCTCAGTTCTGAGAGATAAGTGTTTGTGAAAGCCGTCCTTCACCTAGCTTGTTGGGAACACAAAGTTTCTTTTCAGTTGCAAACAGCACTCCATACATATATAAGAGGAGGTACTAGCTCCAACTCGGTTTTACAGTGAAAACTGCAGGAACTTCAAACCGGCACTTGGAAACAGACTGAGAAACCAGAGTAAAAGTTTCTCCTGCAACCCGTTCCCTTTGTGCTAGATGAACGAAAGTCTCTCCACATGCTCAGTTCTGAGAAACAATTGTGTGTGAAAGCCGACCTTCATCTAGCTTGTTGGGAACACAAAGTTTCTTTTCATTTGCAAACTACAGTCGATACATATATATGGGGAGGTACTAGCTCCAACTCGGTTTTACAGTGAAAACTGCAGGATCTTCAAACCGGCACTAGGAAACAGACTGAGAAACCAGAGTAAAAGTTTCCCTGCAACCTGTTCCCTTTGTGCTAGATGAACGAAAGTCTCTCCACATGCTAAGTTCAGAGAGATAAGTGTGTGTGAAAGCCGTACTTCACCTAGCTTGTTGGGAACACAAAGTTTCTTTTCAGTTGCAAACTGCACTCCATACATATATAAGAGGAGGTACTAGCTCCAACTCGGTTTTACAGTGAAAACTGCAGGAACTTCAAACCGGCACTTGGAAACTGACTGAGAAACCAGAGTAAAAGTTTCTCCTGCAACCCGTTCCCTTTGTGCTAGATGAACGAACGTCTCTCCACATTCTCAGTTCTGAGACATAAGTGTGTGTGAAAGCCGTCCTTCAACTAGCTTGTTGGGAACACAAAGTTTCTTTTCAGCTGCAAACTACAGTCGATACATTTATATGGGGAGGTACTAGCTCCAACTCGGTTTTACAGTAAAAACTGCAGGAACTTCAAATCGGCACTAGGAAACAGGCTGAGAAAGCAGAGTAAAAGTTTCTCCTGCAACCTGTTCCCTTTGTGCTAGATGAACGAACGTCTCTCCACATGATCAGTTCTGAGAAATAATTGTGTGTGAAAGCCGTCTTTCATCTAGCTTGTTGGGAACACAAAGTTTCTTTTCAGCTGCAAACTACAGTCGATACATTTATATGGGGAGGTACTAGCTCCAACTCGGTTTTACAGTGAAAACTGCAGGAACTTCAAACTGGCACTAGGAAACAGGCTGAGAAAGCAGAGTAAAAGTTTCTCCTGCAACCTGTTCCCTTTGTGCTAGATGAACGAACGTCTCTCCACATTCTCAGTTCTGAGAGATAAGTGTGTGTGAAAGCCCTACTTCACCTACCTTGTTGGGAACACAAAGTTTCTTTTCAGTTGCAAACTCCAATCCATACATATATATGGGGAGGTACTAGCTCCAATTCGGTTTTACAGTGAAAAATGCAGGAACTCAAACCGGCACTAGGAAACAGACTGAGAAACCAGAGTAAAAGCTTCTCCTGCAACCCTTTCCCTTTGTGCTAGATGAACGAACGTCTCTCCACATGCTCAGTTCTGAGAGATATGTGTGTATGAAAGCCGTCCTTCACCTAGCTTGTTGGGAACACAAAGTTTCTTTTCAGTTGCAAACTCCACTCCATACATATATATGGGGAGGTACTAGCTCCAACTCGGTTTTACAGTGAAAACTGCAGGAACTTCAAACCGGCACGAGAAAACAGACTGAAAAACCAGAGTAAAAGTTTCTCCTGCTACCCGTTCCCTTTGTGCTAGATGAACGAACGTCTCTCCACATGCTCAGTTCTGAGAGAGAATTGTGTGTGAAAGCCGTCCTTCATCAAGCTTGTTGGGAACACAAAGTTTCTTTTCAGTTGCAAACTCCACTCGATTCATATATATGGGGAGATACTAGCTCCAACTCGGTTTTACAGTGAAAACTGCAGGAACTTCAACCGGCACTAGGAAACAGACTGAGAAACCAGAGAAAAAGTTTCTCCTGCCTCCCGTTCCCTTTGTGCTAGATGAACGAACGTCTCTCCACATGCTCAGTTCTGAGAGATAAGTGTGTGTGAAAACCGTACTTCAACTAGTTTGTTGGGAACACAAAGTTTCTTTTTAGTTGCAAAATCCACTCCATACATATATATGGGGAGGTACTAGCTCGAACTCGGTTTTAGAATGAAAACTGCAGGAACTTCAAACCGGCACTTGGAAACAGACTGAGAAACCAGAGAAAAAGTTTCTCCTGCCTCCCGTTCCCTTTGTGCTAGATGAACGAACGTCTCTCCACATGCTCAGTTCTGAGAGATAAGTGTGTGTGAAAGCCGTACTTCACCTAGTTTGTTGGGAACACAAAGTTTCTTTTCAGTTGCAAACTCCACTCCATACATATATATGGGGAGGTACTGGCTCCAACTCGGTTTTAGAGTGAAAACTGCAGGAACTTCAAACCGGCACTTGGAAACAGACTGAGAAACCAGAGTAAAAGTTTCTCCTGCCTCCCGTTCCCTTTGTGCTAGATGAACGAACGTCTCTCCACATGCTCAGTTCTGAGAGATAAGTGTTTGTGAAAGCCGTCCTTCACTTAGCTTGTTGGGAACACAAAGTTTCTTTTCAGTTGCAAACAGCACTCCATACATATATAAGAGGAGGTACTAGCACCAACTCGGTTTTACAGTGAAAACTGCAGGAACTTCAAACCGGCACTTTTAAACAGACTGAGAAAGCAGAGTAAAAGTTTCTCGTGCAACCCGTTCCCTTTGTGCTAGATGAACGAAAGTCTCTCCACATGCTCAGTTCTGAGAAATAATTGTGTGTGAAAGCCGACCTTCATCTAGCTTGTTGGGAACACAAAGTTTCTTTTCATTTGCAAACTACAGTCGATACATATATATGGGGAGGTACTAGCTCCAACTCGGTTTTACAGTGAAAACTGCAGGAACTTCTAACCGGCACTAGGAAACAGACTGAGAAACCAGTGTAAAAGTTTCTCCTGCAACCCGTTCCCTTTGTGCTAGATGAACGAAAGTCTCTCCACATGATCAGTTCTGAGAGATAAGTGTGTGTGAAAGCCGTCTTTCATCTAGCTTGTTGGGAACACAAAGTTTCTTTTCAGCTGCAAACTACAGTCGATACATTTATATGGGGAGGTACAAGCTCCAACTCGGTTTTACAGTGAAAACTGCAGGAACTTCAAATCGGTACTAGGAAACAGGCTGAGAAAGCAGAGTAAAAGTTTCTCCTGCAACCTGTTCCCTTTGTGCTAGATGAACGAACGTCTCTCCACATGATCAGTTCTGAGAAATAATTGTGTGTGAAAGCCGTCTTTCATCTAGCTTGTTGGGAACACAAAGTTTCTTTTCAGCTGCAAACTACAGTCGATACATTTATATGGGGAGGTACTAGCTCCAACTCGGTTTTACAGTGAAAACTGCAGGAACTTCAAACTGGCACTAGGAAACAGGCTGAGAAAGCAGAGTAAAAGTTTCTCCTGCAACCCGTTCCCTTTGTGCTAGATGAACGAACGTCTCTCCACATGCTCAGTTCTGAGAGAGAATTGTGTGTGAAAGCCGTCCTTCATCAAGCTTGTTGGGAACACAAAGTTTCTTTTCAGTTGCAAACTCCACCCGTTTCATATATATGGGGAGATACTAGCTCCAACTCGGTTTTACAGTGAAAACTGCAGGAACTTCAACCGGCACTAGGAAACAGACTGAGAAACCAGAGAAAAAGTTTCTCCTGCCTCCCGTTCCCTTTGTGCTAGATGAACGAACGTCTCTCCACATGCTCAGTTCTGAGAGATAAGTGTGTGTGAAAGCCGTACTTCACCTAGTTTGTTGGGAACACAAAGTTTCTTTTCAGTTGCAAACTCCACTCGATACATATATATGGAGAGATACTAGCTCCAACTCGGTTTTAGAGTGAAAACTGCAGGAACTTCAAACCGGCACTTGGAAACAGACTGAGAAACCAGAGTAAAAGTTTCTCCTGCATCCCATTCCCTTTGTGCTAGATGAACGAAAGTCTCTCCACATGCTCAGTTCTGAGAGATAAGTGTTTGTGAAAGCCGTCCTTCACCTAGCTTGTTGGGAACACAAAGTTTCTTTTCAGTTGCAAACTGCACTCCATACATATATAAGAGGAGGTACTAGCTCCAACTCGGATTTACAGTGAAAACTGCAGGAACTTCAAACCGGCACTAGGAAACAGACTGAGAAACCAGAGTAAAAGTTTCTCCAGCAACCTGTTCCCTTTGTGCTAGATGAACGAAAGTCTCTCCACATGCTCAGTTCAGAGAGATAAGTGTGTGTGAAAGCCGTACTTCACCTAGCTTGTTGGGAACACAAAGTTTCTTTTCAGTTGCAAACTGCACTCCATACATATATAAGAGGAGGTACTAGCTCCAACTCGGTTTTACAGTGAAAACTGCAGGAACTTCAAACCGGCACTTGGAAACAGACTGAGAAACCAGAGTAAAAGTTTCTCCTGCAACACGTTCCCTTTGTGCTAGATGAACGAACGTCTCTCCACATTCTCAGTTCTGAGACATAAGTGTGTGTGAAAGCCGTCCTTCAACTACCTTGTTGGGAACACAAAGTTTTTTTCAGTTGCAAACTCCACTCCAAACATATATATGGGGTGGTACTAGCTCCAACTCGGTTTTACAGTGAAAACTGCAGGAACTTCATACCGGCACTAGGAAACAGACTGAGAAACCAGAGTAAAAGTTTCTCCTGCAACCCGTTCCCTTTGTGCTAGATGAACGAACGTCTCTCCACATGATCAGTTCTGAGAAATAATTGTGTGTGAAAGCCGTCTTTCATCTAGCTTGTTGGGAACACAAAGTTTCTTTTCAGCTGCAAACTACAGTCGATACATTTATATGGGGAGGTACTAGCTCCAACTCGGTTTTACAGTGAAAACTGCAGGAACTTCAAACCGGCACTAGGAAACAGGCTGAGAAAGCAGAGTAAAAGTTTCTCCTGCAACCTGTTCCCTTTGTGCTAGATGAACGAACGTCTCTCCACATTCTCAGTTCTGAGAGATAAGTGTGTGTGAAAGCCCTACTTCACCTACCTTGTTGGGAACACAAAGTTTCTTTTCAGTTGCAAACTCCAATCCATACATATATATGGGGAGGTACTAGCTCCAATTCGGTTTTACAGTGAAAACTGCAGGAACTTCAAACCGGCACTAGAAAACAGACTGAAAAACCAGAGTAAATGTTTCTCCTGCAACCCGTTCCCTTTGTGCTAGATGAAAAACGTCTCTCCACATGCTCAGTTCTGAGAGAGAATTGTGTGTGAAAGCCGTCCTTCATCAAGCTTGTTGGTAACACAAAGTTTCTTTTCAGTTGCAAACTCCACTCGATACATATATATGGAGAGATACTAGCTCCAACTCGGTTTTACAGTGAAAAATGCAGGAACTTCAACCGGCACTAGGAAACAGACTGAGAAACCAGAGAAAAAGTTTCTCTTGCCTCCCGTTTCCTTTGTGCTAGATGAACGAACGTATCTCCACATGCTCAGTTCTGAGAGATAAGTGTGTGTGAAAGCCGTACTTCACCTAGCTTGTTGGGAACACAAAGTTTCTTTTCAGTTGCAAACTGCACTCCATACATATATAAGAGGAGGTACTAGCTCCAACTCGGTTTTACAGTGAAAACTGCAGGAACTTCAAACCGGCACTTGGAAACAGACTGAGAAACCAGAGTAAAAGTTTCTCCTGCAACCCGTTCCCTTTGTGCTAGATGAACAAACGTCTCTCCACATTCTCAGTTCTGAGACATAAGTGTGTGTGAAAGCCGTCCTTCAACTAATTGTTCGGAACACAAAGTTTTTTTCAGTTGCAAAATCTACTCCAAACATATATATGGGGAGGTACTAGCTCCAATTCGGTTTTACAGTGAAAAATGCAGGAACTCAAACCGGCACTAGGAAACAGACTGAGAAACCAGAGTAAAAGCTTCTCCTGCAACCCGTTCCCTTTGTGCTAGATGAACGAACGTCTCTCCACATGCTCAGTTCTGAGAGATAAGTGTGTATGAAAGCCGTCCTTCACCTAGCTTGTTGGGAACACAATGTTTCTTTTCAGTTGCAAACTCCACTCCATACATATATATGGAGAGGTACTAGCTCCAACTCGGTTTTACAGTGAAAACTGCAGGAACTTCAAACCGGCAGTAGGAAACAGACTGAAAAACCAGAGTAAAAGTTTCTCCTGCAACCCGTTCCCTTTGTGCTAGATGAACGAACGTCTCTCCACATGCTCAGTTCTGAGAGAGAATTGTGTGTGAAAGCCGTCCTTCATCAAGCTTGTTGGAAACACAAAGTTTCTTTTCAGTTTCAAACTCCACTCGATTCATATATATGGGGAGATACTAGCTCCAACTCGGTTTTACAGTGAAAACTGCAGGAACTTCAACCGGCACTAGGAAACAGACTGAGAAACCAGAGTAAAAGTTTCTCCTGCAACCCGTTCCCTTTGTGCTAGATGAACGAACGTCTCTCCACATTCTCAGTTCTGAGACATAAGTGTGTGTGAAAGCCGTCCTTCAACTAGCTTGTTGGGAACACAAAGTTTTTTTCAGTTGCAAACTCCAGTCCAAACATATATATGGGGAGGTACTAGCTCCAACTCGGTTTTACAGTGAAAACTGCAGGAACTTCATACCGGCACTAGGAAACAGACAGAGAAACCAGAGTAAAAGTTTCTCCTGCATCCCTTTCCCTTTGTGCTAGATGAACGAACGTCTCTCCACATGCTCAGTTCTGAGAGATAAGTGTTTGTGAAAGCCGTCCTTCACCTAGCTTGTTGGGAACACAAAGTTTCTTTTCAGTTGCAAACAGCACTCCATACATATATAAGAGGAGGTACTAGCTCCAACTCGGTTTTACAGTGAAAACTGCAGGAACTTCAAACCGGCACTTGGAAACAGACTGAGAAACCAGAGTAAAAGTTTCTCCTGCAACCCGTTCCTTTGTGCTAGATGAACGAAAGTCTCTCCACATGCTCAGTTCTGAGGGATAAGTGTGTGTGAAAGCCGTCCTTCTCCTAGCTTGTTGGGAACACAAAGTTTCTTTTCAGTTGCAAACTCCAGTCCATACATATATATTTGGAGGTACTAGCTCCAACTCGGTTTTACAGTGAACACTGCAGGAACTTCAAACCGGCACTAGGAAACAGACTGTGAAACCAGAGTAAAAGTTTCTCCTGCAACCCTTTCCCTTTGTGCTAGATGAACGAACGTCTCTCCACATGCTCAGTTCTGAGAAATAATTGTGTGTGAAAGCCGACCTTCATCTAGCTTGTTGGGAACACAATGTTTCTTTTCATTTGCAAACTACAGTCGATACATATATATGGGTAGGTACTAGCTCCAACTCGGTTTTACAGTGAAAACTGCAGGAACTTCAAACCGGCACTAGGAAACAGACTGAGAAACCAGAGTAAAAGTTTCTCCTGCAACCCGTTCCCTTTGTGCTAGATGAACGAACGTCTCTTCACATGATCAGTTCTGAGAAATAATTGTGTGTGAAAGCCGTCTTTCATCTAGCTTGTTGGGAACACAAAGTTTCTTTTCAGCTGTAAACTACAGTCGATACATTTATATGGGGAGGTACTAGCTCCAACTCGGTTTTACAGTGAAAACTGCAGGAACTTCAAACCGGCACTAGGAAACAGGCTGAGAAAGCAGAGTAAAAGTTTCTCCTGCAACCTGTTCCCTTTGTGCTAGATGAACGAACGTCTCTCCACATACTCAGTTCTGAGAGATAAGTGTGTGTGAAAGCCCTACTTCACCTACCTTGTTGGGAACACAAAGTTTCTTTTCAGTTGCAAACTCCACTCCATACATATATATGGGGAGGTACTAGCTCCAACTCGGTTTTACAGTGAAAACTGCAGGAACTTCAAACCGGCACTAGAAAACAGACTGAAAAACCAGAGTAAAAGTTTCTCCTGCAACCTGTTCCCTTTGTGCTAGATGAACGAACGTCTCTCCACATACTCAGTTCTGAGAGATAAGTGTGTGTGAAAGCCCTACTTCACCTACCTTGTTGGGAACACAAAGTTTCTTTTCAGTTGCAAACTCCACTCCATACATATATATGGGGAGGTACTAGCTCCAACTCGGTTTTACAGTGAAAACTGCAGGAACTTCAAACCGGCACTAGAAAACAGACTGAAAAACCAGAGTAAAAGTTTCTCCTGCAACCCGTTCCCTTTGTGCTAGATGAACGAACGTCTCTCCACATGCTCAGTTCTGAGAGAGAATTGTGTGTGAAAGCCGTCCTTCATCAAGCTTGTTGGGAACACAAAGTTTCTTTTCAGTTTCAAACTCCACTCGATTCATATATATGGGGAGATACTAGCTCCAACTCGGTTTTACAGTGAAAACTGCAGGAACTTCAAACCGGCACTAGGAAACAGACTGAGAAACCAGAGTAAAAGTTTCTCCTGCAACCCGTTCCCTTTGTGCTAGATGAATGAACGTCTCTCCACATTCTCAGTTCTGAGACATAAGTGTGTGTGAAAGCCGTCCTTCAACTAGCTTGTTGGGAACACAAAGTTTTTTTCAGTTGCAAACTCCAGTCCAAACATATATATGGGGAGGTACTAGCTCCAACTCGGTTTTACAGTGAAAACTGCAGGAACTTCATACCGGCACTAGGAAACAGACAGAGAAACCAGAGTAAAAGTTTCTCCTGCATCCCGTTCCCTTTGTGCTAGATGAACGAACGTCTCTCCACATGCTCAGTTCTGAGAGATAAGTGTTTGTGAAAGCCGTCCTTCACCTAGCTTGTTGGGAACACAAAGTTTCTTTTCAGTTGCAAACAGCACTCCATACATATATAAGAGGAGGTACTAGTTCCAACTCGGTTTTACAGTGAAAACTGCAGGAACTTCAAACCGGCACTTGGAAACAGACTGAGAAACCAGAGTAAAAGTTTCTCCTGCAACCCGTTCCATTTGTGCTAGATGAACGAAAGTCTCTCCACATGCTCAGTTTTGAGAAATAATTGTGTGTGAATGCCGACCTTCATCTAGCTTGTTGGGAACACAAAGTTTCTTTTCATTTGCAAACTACAGTCGATACATATATATGGGGAGGTACTAGCTCCAACTCGGTTTTACAGTGAAAACTGCAGGAACTTCAAACCGGCACTAGGAAACAGACTGAGAAACCAGAGTAAAAGTTTCTCCTGCAACCTGTTCCCTTTGTGCTAGATGAACGAAACTCTCTCCACATGCTCAGTTCAGAGAGATAAGTGTTTGTGAAAGCCGTACTTCACCTAGCTTGTTGGGAACACAAAGTTTCTTTTCAGTTGCAAACTGCACTCCATACATATATAAGAGGAGGTACTAGCTCCAACTCGGTTTTACAGTGAAAACTGCAGGAACTTCAAACCGGCACTTGGAAACAGACTGAGAAACCAGAGTAAAAGTTTCTCCTGCAACCCGTTCCCTTTGTGGTAGATGAACGAAAGTCTCTCCACATGCTCAGTTCTGAGGGATAAGTGTGTGTGAAAGCCGTCCTTCTCCTAGCTTGTTGGGAACACAAAGTTTCTTTTCAGTTGCAAACTCCAGTCCATACATATATATTTGGAGGTACTAGCTCCAACTCGGTTTTACAGTGAACACTGCAGGAACTTCAAACCGGCACTAGGAAACAGACTGTGAAACCAGAGTAAAAGTTTCTCCTGCAACCCTTTCCATTTGTGCTAGATGAACGAACGTCTCTCCACATGCTCAGTTCTGAGAAATAATTGTGTGTGAAAGCCGACCTTCATCTAGCTTGTTGGGAACACAAAGTTTCTTTTCATTTGCAAACTACAGTCGATACATATATATGGGTAGGTACTAGCTCCAACTCGGTTTTACAGTGAAAACTGCAGGAACTTCAAACCGGCACTAGGAAACAGACTGAGAAACCAGAGTAAAAGTTTCTCCTGCAACCTGTTCCCATTGTGCTAGATGAACGAAAGTCTCTCCACATGCTCAGTTCAGAGAGATATGTGTGTGTGAAAGCCGTACTTCACCTAGCTTGTTGGGAACACAAATTTTCTTTTCAGTTGCAAACTCCACTCCATACATATATATGGGGAGGTACTAGCTCCAACTCGGTTTTACAGTGAAAACTGCAGGAACTTCAAACCGGCACTAGGAAACAGACTGAGAAACCAGAGTAAAAGTTACACATGCATCCCGTTCCATGTGCTAGATTAACGAACGTCTCTCCACATGCTCAGTTCTGAGAGATAAGTGTGTGTGAAAACCGTACTTCACCTAGCTTGTTGGGAACACAAAGTTTCTTTTCAGTTGCAAACTCCACCCCATACATATATAAGAGGAGGTAATAGCTCCAACTCGGTTTTACAGTGAAAACTGCAGGAACTTCAAACCGGCACTTGGAAACAGACTGAGAAACCAGAGTAAAAGTTTCTCCTGCAACCTGTTCCATTTGTGTTAGATGAACGAACGTCTATCCACATGCTAAGTTCTGAGAGATAATTGTGTGTGAAAGCCGTCCTTCATCTAGCTTGTTGGGAACACAAAGTTTCTTTTCAGTTGGAAACTACAGTCGATACATATATATGGGGAGGTACTAGCTACAACTCGGTTTTACAGTGAAAACTGCAGGAACTTCAAACCGGCACTAGGAAACAGACTGAGAAAGCAGAGTAAAAGTTTCTCCTGCAACCTGTTCCCTTTGTGCTAGATGAACGAAAGTCTCTCCACATGCTCCGTTCTGAGAGATAACTGTGTGTTAAAGCCGTCCTTCTCCTAGCTTGTTGGGAACACAAAGATTCTTTCAGTTGCAAATTCCACTCCTTACATATATATGGAGAGGTACTAGCTCCAACTCTGTTATACATTGAAAACTGCAGGAACTTCAAACAGGCACTAGGAAACAGACTGAGAAACCAGAGTAAAATTTTCTCCTGCAACCCGTTCCCTTTGTGCTAGATGAACGAACGTCTCTCCACATGCTCAGTTCTGAGAGATAAGTGTGTGTGAAAGCCGTCCTTCACCTAGCTTGTTGGGAACACAAAGTTTCTTTTCAGTTGCAAACTCCACTCCATACATATATATGGGGAGGTACTAGCTCCAACTCGGTTTTACAGTGAAAACTGCAGGAACTTCGAACCGGCACTAGGAAACAGACTGAGAAACCAGAGTAAAAGTTTCTCCTGCAACCCGTTCCCTTTGTGCTAGATGAGCGAACGTCTCTCCACATGCTCAGTTCTGAGAGATAAATGTGTGTGAAAGCCGTCCTTCAAATAGCTTGTTGTGAACACAAAGTTTCTTTTTAGTTTCAAACTCCTCTCCATAAAAAATATATGGGGAAGTACTAGCTCCAATTCGGTTTTACAGTGAAAATTGCAGGAACTTCAAACCGGCACTTGGAAACAGACTGAGATACCAGAGTGAAAATTTCTCCTGCAAACCGTTCCCTTTGTGCTAGATGAATGAACGTCTCTCCACATGCTAAGTTCTGAGAGATAAGTGTGTGTGAAAGCCGTCCTTCACCTAGCTTGTTGGGAACACAAAGTTTCTTTTCAGTTGCAAACTCCAGTCCATACATATATATGGGGAGGTACTAGCTCCAACTCGGTTTTACAGTGAAAACTGCAGGAAATTCAAACCGGCACTAGGAAACAGACTGAGAAACCAGAGTAAAAGTTTCTCCTGCAACCCGTTCCCTTTGTGCTAGATGAACGAAAGTCTCTCCACATGCTCAGTTCAGAGAGATGTATGTGTGTGAAAGCCGTACTTCACCTAGCTTGTTGGGAACACAAAGTTTCTTTTCAGTTGCAAACTCCACTCCATACATATATATGGGGAGGTACTAGCTCCAACTCGGTTTTACAGTGAAAACTGCAGGAACTTCAAACCGGCACTAGGAAACAGACTGAGAAACCAGAGTAAAAGTTTCTCCTGCAACCCTTTCCCATTGTGCTAGATGAACGAACGTCTGTCCACATGCTCAGTTGTGAGAAATAATTGTGTGTGAAAGCCGTCTTTCATCTAGCTTGTTGGGAACACAAAGTTTCTTTTCAGTTGCAAACTACAGTCGATACATTTATATGGGGTGGTACTAGCTCCAACTCGGTTTTACAGTGAAAACTGCAGGAACTTCAAACCGGCACTAGGAAACAGAGTGAGAAACCAGAGTAAAAGTTTCTCCTGCAACCCGTTCCCTTTGTGCTAGATGAATGAACGTCTCTCCACATGCTCAGTTCTGAGAGATAAGTGTGTGTGAAAGCCGTACTTCACCTAGCTTGTTGGGAACACAAAGTTTCTTTTCAGTTGCAAACTCCACTCCATACATATATATGGGGAGGTACTAGCTCCAACTCGGTTTTACAGTGAAAACTGCAGGAACTTCAAACCGGCACTAGGAAACAGACTGAGAAACCAGAGAAACAGTTTCTCCTGCCTCCCGTTCCCTATGTGCTAGATGAACGAACGTCTCTCCACATGCTCAGTTCTGAGATATAAGTGGGTGTGAAAGCCGTACTTCACCTAGCTTGTTGGGAACACAAAGTTTCTTTTCAGTTGCAAACTACTGTCGATACATATATATGGGGGGGTACTAGCTCCAACTCGGTTTTACAGTGAAAACTGCAGGAACTTCAAACCGGCACTAGGAAACAGACTGAGAAAGCAGAGTAAAAGTTTCTCCTGCAACCCGTTCTCTTTGTGCTAGATGAACGAACGTCTCTCCACATGCTCCGTTCTGAGACATAACTGTGTGTGAAAGCCGTCCTTCACCCAGCTTGTTGGGAACACAAAGATTCTTTTCAGTTGCAAACTCCACTCCATACATATATATGGGGAGGTACTAGCTCCAACTCGGTTTTACAGTGATAACTGCAGGAACTTCAAACCGGCACTAGGAAACAGACTGAGAAACCAGAGTAAAAGTTTCTCCTGAAACCCGTTCCCTTTGTGCTAGATGAACGAACGTCTCTCCACATGCTCAGTTCTGAGAGATAAGTGTGTGTGAAAGCCGTACTTCACCTAGCTTGTTGGGAACACAAAGTTTCTTTTCAGTTGCAAACTCCACTCCATACATATATATGGGGAGGTAATAGCTCCAACTCGGTTTTACAGTGAAAACTGCAGGAACTTCAAACCGGCACTTGGAAACAGACTGAGAAACCAGAGTAAAAGTTTCTCCTGCAACCTGTTCCATTTGTGTTAGATGAACGAACGTCTATCCACATGCTAAGTTCTGAGAGATAATTGTGTGTGAAAGCCGTCCTTCATCTAGCTTGTTGGGAACACAAAGTTTCTTTTCAGTTGGAAACTCCAGTCCATACATATATATGGGGAGGTACTAGCTACAACTCGGTTTTACAGTGAAAACTGCAGGAACTTCAAACCGGCACTAGGAAACAGACTGAGAAAGCAGAGTAAAAGTTTCTCCTGCAACCTGTTCCCTTTGTGCTAGATGAACGAAAGTCTCTCCACATGCTCCGTTCTGAGAGATAACTGTGTGTTAAAGCCGTCCTTCTCCTAGCTTGTTGGGAACACAAAGATTCTTTCAGTTGCAAATTCCACTCCTTACATATATATGGAGAGGTACTAGCTCCAACTCTGTTATACATTGAAAACTGCAGGAACTTCAAACAGGCACTAGGAAACAGACTGAGAAACCAGAGTAAAATTTTCTCCTGCAACCCGTTCCCTTTGTGCTAGATGAACGAACGTCTCTCCACATGCTCAGTTCTGAGAGATAAGTGTGTGTGAAAGCCGTCCTTCACCTAGCTTGTTGGGAACACAAAGTTTCTTTTCAGTTGCAAACTCCACTCCATACATATATATGGGGAGGTACTAGCTCCAACTCGGTTTTACAGTGAAAACTGCAGGAACTTCGAACCGGCACTAGGAAACAGACTGAGAAACCAGAGTAAAAGTTTCTCCTG
The DNA here is from genome assembly GCF_048773025.1 of Camelus bactrianus. NCBI lineage: Eukaryota > Metazoa > Chordata > Mammalia > Artiodactyla > Camelidae > Camelus > Camelus bactrianus. The sequence goes on from NC_133566.1 coordinate 6,657,567, forward strand.
CAACCCGTTCCCTTTGTGCTAGATGAGCGAACGTCTCTCCACATGCTCAGTTCTGAGAGATAAATGTGTGTGAAAGCCGTCCTTCAAATAGCTTGTTGTGAACACAAAGTTTCTTTTTAGTTTCAAACTCCTCTCCATAAAAAATATATGGGGAAGTACTAGCTCCAATTCGGTTTTACAGTGAAAATTGCAGGAACTTCAAACCGGCACTAGGAAACAGACTGAGATACCAGAGTGAAAATTTCTCCTGCAAACCGTTCCCTTTGTGCTAGATGAATGAACGTCTCTCCACATGCTAAGTTCTGAGAGATAAGTGTGTGTGAAAGCCGTCCTTCACCTAGCTTGTTGGGAACACAAAGTTTCTTTTCAGTTGCAAACTCCAGTCCATACATATATATGGGGAGGTACTAGCTCCAACTCGGTTTTACAGTGAAAACTGCAGGAAATTCAAACCGGCACTAGGAAACAGACTGAGAAACCAGAGTAAAAGTTTCTCCTGCAACCCGTTCCCTTTGTGCTAGATGAACGAAAGTCTCTCCACATGCTCAGTTCAGAGAGATGTATGTGTGTGAAAGCCGTACTTCACCTAGCTTGTTGGGAACACAAAGTTTCTTTTCAGTTGCAAACTCCACTCCATACATATATATGGGGAGGTACTAGCTCCAACTCGGTTTTACAGTGAAAACTGCAGGAACTTCAAACCGGCATTAGGAAACAGACTGAGAAACCAGAGTAAAAGTTTCTCCTGCAACCCTTTCCCATTGTGCTAGATGAACGAACGTCTGTCCACATGCTCAGTTGTGAGAAATAATTGTGTGTGAAAGCCGTCTTTCATCTAGCTTGTTGGGAACACAAAGTTTCTTTTCAGTTGCAAACTACAGTCGATACATTTATATGGGGTGGTACTAGCTCCAACTCGGTTTTACAGTGAAAACTGCAGGAACTTCAAACCGGCACTAGGAAACAGAGTGAGAAACCAGAGTAAAAGTTTCTCCTGCAACCCGTTCCCTTTGTGCTAGATGAATGAACGTCTCTCCACATGCTCAGTTCTGAGAGATAAGTGTGTGTGAAAGCCGTACTTCACCTAGCTTGTTGGGAACACAAAGTTTCTTTTCAGTTGCAAACTCCACTCCATACATATATATGGGGAGGTACTAGCTCCAACTCGGTTTTACAGTGAAAACTGCAGGAACTTCAAACCGGCACTAGGAAACAGACTGAGAAACCAGAGAAACAGTTTCTCCTGCCTCCCGTTCCCTATGTGCTAGATGAACGAACGTCTCTCCACATGCTCAGTTCTGAGATATAAGTGGGTGTGAAAGCCGTACTTCACCTAGCTTGTTGGGAACACAAAGTTTCTTTTCAGTTGCAAACTACTGTCGATACATATATATGGGGGGGTACTAGCTCCAACTCGGTTTTACAGTGAAAACTGCAGGAACTTCAAACCGGCACTAGGAAACAGACTGAGAAAGCAGAGTAAAAGTTTCTCCTGCAACCCGTTCTCTTTGTGCTAGATGAACGAACGTCTCTCCACATGCTCCGTTCTGAGACATAACTGTGTGTGAAAGCCGTCCTTCACCCAGCTTGTTGGGAACACAAAGATTCTTTTCAGTTGCAAACTCCACTCCATACATATATATGGGGAGGTACTAGCTCCAACTCGGTTTTACAGTGATAACTGCAGGAACTTCAAACCGGCACTAGGAAACAGACTGAGAAACCAGAGTAAAAGTTTCTCCTGAAACCCGTTCCCTTTGTGCTAGATGAACGAACGTCTCTCCACATGCTCAGTTCTGAGAGATAAGTGTGTGTGAAAGCCGTACTTCACCTAGCTTGTTGGGAACACAAAGTTTCTTTTCAGTTGCAAACTCCACTCCATACATATATATGGGGAGGTAATAGCTCCAACTCTGTTATACATTGAAAACTGCAGGAACTTCAAACCGGCACTAGGAAACAGACTGAGAAGCCAGAGTAAAAGTTTCTCCTGCAACCCGTTCCCTTTGTGCTAGATGAACGAACGTCTCTCCACATGCTCACTTCTGAGAGTTAAGTGTGTGTGAAAGCCGTACTTCACCTAGCTTGTTGGGAACACAAAGTTTCTTTTCAGTTGCAAACTCCAGTCCATACATATATATGGGGAGGTACTAGCTCCAACTCGGTTTTACAGTGAACACTGCAGGAACTTCAAACCGGCACTAGGAAACAGAATGTGAAACCAGAGTAAAAGTTTCTCCTGCAACCCGTTCCCTTTGTGCTAGATGAACGAACGTCTCTCCACATGCTCAGTTCTGAGAAATAATTGTGTGTGAAAGTCGTCTTTCATCTAGCTTGTTGGGAACACTAAGATTCTTTTCAGTTGCAAACTACAGTCGATACATTTATATGGGGAGGTACTAGCTCCAACTCGGTTTTACAGTGAAAACTCCAGGAACTTCAAACCGGCACTAGGAAACAGACTTAGAAAGCAGAGTAAAAGTTTCTCCTGCAACCTTTTCCCTTTGTGCTAGATGAACGAACGTCTCTCCACATTCTCAGTTTTGAGAGATAAGTGTGTGTTAAAGCCCTATTTCACCTACATTGTTGGGAACACAAAGTTTCTTTTCAGTTGCAAACTCCAATCCATACATATATATGGGGAGGTACTAGCTCCAATTCGGTTTTACAGTGAAAACTGCAGGAACTTCAAACCGGCACTTGGAAACAGACTGAGAAACCAGAGTAAAAGTTTCTCCTGCAACCCGTTCCCTTTGTGCTAGATGAACGAACGTCTCTCCACATGCTCAGTTCTGAGAGATAATTGTGTGTGAAAGCCGTCCTTCATCTAGAATGTTGGGAACACAAAGTTTCTTTTCAGTTGCAAACTACAGTCGATACATATATATGGGGAGGTACTAGCTCCAACTCGGTTTTACAGTGAAAACTGCAGGAACTTCAAACCGGCACTAGGAAAGAGACTGAGAAACCAGAGTAAAAGTTTCTCCTGCAACCTGTTCCCTTTGTGCTAGATGAACGAACGTCTCTCCACATGCTAAGGTTCTGAGAGATAAGTATGTGTGAAAGCCGTCCTTCACCTAGCTTGTTGAGAACACAAAGATTCTTTTCAGTTGCAAACTCCACTCCATACATATATATTGGGAGATACTTGCTCCAACTCGGTTTTACAGTGAAAACTGCAGGAACTTCAAACCGGCACTAGGAAACAGACTGAGAAACCAGAGAAAAAGTTTCTCCTGCCTCCCGTTCCATTTGTGCTACATGAACGAACGTCTCTCCACATGCTCAGTCTGAGAGTTAAGTGTGTGTCAAAGCCGTCCTTCACCTAGCTTGTTGGGAACACAAAGTTTCTTTTCAGTTGCAAACTCCAGTCCAAACTTATATATGGGGAGGTAGTAGCTCCAACTCGGTTTTACAGTGAAAACTGCAGGAACTTCAAACCGGCACTAGGAAACAGACTGAGAAACCAGAGTAAAAGTTACACATGCATCCCGTTCCATGTGCTAGATGAACGAACGTCTCTCCACATGCTCAGTTCTGAGAGATAAGTGTGTGTGAAAACCGTACTTCACCTAGCTTGTTGGGAACACAAAGTTTCTTTTCAGTTGAAAACCCCACCCCATACATATATAAGAGGAGGTAATAGCTCCAACTCGGTTTTACAGTGAAAACTGCAGGAACTTCAAACCGGCACTTGGAAACAGACTGAGAAACCAGAGTAAAAGTTTCTCCTGCAACCTGTTCCATTTGTGTTAGATGAACGAACGTCTCTCCACATGCTCAGTTCTGAGAAATAATTGTGTGTGAAAGCCGTACTTCATCTAGCTTGTTGGGAACACAAAGATTCTTTTCAGTTGCAAACTACAGTCGATACATATATATGGGGAGGTACTAGCTACAACTCGGTTTTACAGTGAAAACTGCAGGAACTTCAAACCAGCACTAGGAAACAGACTGAGAAAGCAGAGTAAAAGTTTCTCCTGCAACCTGTTCCCTTTGTGCTAGATGAACGAAAGTCTCTCCACATGCTCCTTTCTGAGAGATAACTGTGTGTGAAAGCCGTCGTTCTCCTAGCTTGTTGGGAACACAAAGATTCTTTCAGTTGCAAATTCCACTCCTTACATATATATGGAGAGGTACTAGCTCCAACTCTGTTATACATTGAAAACTGCAGGAACTTCAAACAGGCACTAGGAAACAGACTGAGAAACCAGAGTAAAAGTTTCTCCTGCAACCCGTTCCCTTTGTGCTAGATGAACGAACGTCTCTCCACATGCTCAGTTCTGAGAAATAAGTGTGTGTGAAAGCCGTCCTTCACCTAGCTTGTTGGGAACACAAAGTTTCTTTTCAGTTGCAAACTCCAGTCCATACATATATATGGGGAGGTACTAGCTCCAACTCGGTTTTACAGTGAAAACTGCAGGAACTTCAAACCGGCACTAGGAAACAGACTGAGAAACCAGAGTAAAAGTTTCTCCTGCAACCCTTTCCCTTTGTGCTAGATGAGCGAACGTCTCTCCACATGCTCAGGTCTGAGAGATAAATGTGTGTGAAAGCCGTCCTTCACCTAGCTTGTTGGGAACACAAAGTTTCTTTTTAGTTTCAAACTCCTCTCCATAAAAAATATATGGGGAAGTACTAGCTCCAATTCGGTTTTACAGTGAAAATTGCAGGAACTTCAAACCGGCACTAGGAAACAGACTGAGATACCAGAGTAAAAATTTCTCCTGCAAACCGTTCCCTTTGTGCTAGATGAATGAACGTCTCTCCACATGCTAAGTTCTGAGAGATAAGTGTGTGTGAAAGCCGTCCTTCACCTAGCTTGTTGGGAACACAAAGTTTCTTTTCCGTTGCAAATTCCACTCCATAAATATATATGGGGAGGTAGTAGCTCCAACTCGCTTTTACAGTGAAATCTGCATGAACTTGAAACCAGCACTAGGAAACAGACTGAGAAACCAGAGTAAAAGTTTCTTCTGCAACCGTTCCCTTTGTGCTAGATGAACGAACGTCTCTCCACATGCTCAGTTCAGAGAGATAAGTGTGTGTGAAAGCCATCCTTCACCTAGCTTGTTGGGAACACAAAGTTTCTTTTCAGTTGCAAACTCCAGTCCAAACATATATATGGGGAGGTACTAGCTCCAACTCGGTTTTACAGTGAACACTGCAGGAACTTCAAACCGGCACTAGGAAACAGACTGAGAAACCAGAGTAAAAGTTTCTCCTGCAACCCGTTCCCTTTGTGCTAGATGAACGAAAGTCTCTCCACATGCTCAGTTCAGAGAGATAACTGTGTGTGAAAGCCTTCGTTCTCCTAGCTTGTTGGGAACACAAAGATTCTTTCAGTTGCAAATTCCACTCCTTACATATATATGGAGAGGTACTAGCTCCAACTCTGTTATACATTGAAAACTGCAGGAACTTCAAACAGGCACTAGGAAACAGACTGAGAAACCAGAGTAAAAGTTTCTCCTGCAACCCGTTCCCTTTGTGCTAGATGAACGAACGTCTCTCCACATGCTCAGTTCTGAGAGATAAGTGTGTGTGAAAGCCGTCCTTCACCTAGCTTGTTGGGAACACAAAGTTTCTTTTCAGTTGCAAACTCCAGTCCATACATATATATGGGGAGGTACTAGCTCCAACTCGGTTTTACAGTGAAAACTGCAGGAACTTCAAACCGGCACTAGGAAACAGACTGAGAAACCAGAGTAAAAGTTTCTCCTGCAACCCGTTCCCTTTGTGCTAGATGAGCGAACGTCTCTCCACATGCTCAGTTCTGAGAGATAAATGTGTGTGAAAGCCGTCCTTCACCTAGCTTGTTGGGAACACAAAGTTTCTTTTTAGTTTCAAACTCCTCTCCATAAAAAATATATGGGGAAGTACTAGCTCCAATTCGGTTTTACAGTGAAAATTCCAGGAACTTCAAACCGGCACTAGGAAACAGACTGAGATACCAGAGTAAAAATTTCTCCTGCAAACCGTTCCATTTGTGCTAGATGAATGAACGTCTCTCCACATGCTAAGTTCTGAGAGATAAGTGTGTGTGAAAGCCGTCCTTCACCTAGCTTGTTGGGAACACAAAGTTTCTTTTCCGTTGCAAATTCCACTCCATAAGTATATATGGGGAGGTAGTAGCTCCAACTCGCTTTTACAGTGAAATCTGCATGAACTTGAAACCAGCACTAGGAAACAGACTGAGAAACCAGAGTAAAAGTTTCTTCTGCAACCCGTTCCCTTTGTGCTAAATGAACGAACGTCTCTCCACATGCTCAGTTCAGAGAGATAAGTGTGTGTGAAAACCGTCCTTCACCTAGCTTGTTGGGAACACAAAGTTTCTATTCCGTTGCAAACTCCACTCCATAGATACATATGGGGAGGTACAAGCTCAAACTGGGTTTTACAGTGAAAACTGCAGGAAATTCACACCGGCACTAGGATACAGACTGAGAAACCAGAGTATAAGTTTCACCTGCATCCCGTTCCCTTTGTGCTAGATGAACGAACGTCTCTCCACATGCTCAGTTCTGAGAGATAAGTGTGTGTGAAAGCCGTCCTTCACCTAGCTTGTTGGGAACACAAAGTTTCTTTTCATTTGCAAACTCCACTCCATACATATATATGGGGAGGTACTAGCTCCAACTCGGTTTTACAGTGAAAACTGCAGGAACTTCGAACCGGCACTAGGAAACAGACTGAGAAACCAGAGTAAAAGTTTCTCCTGCAACCCGTTCCCTTTCTGCTAGATGAGCGAACGTCTCTCCACATGCTCAGTTCTGAGAGATATATGTGTGTGAAAGCCGTCTTTCACATAGCTTGTTGGGAACACAAAGTTTCTTTTTAGTTTCAAACTCCTCTCCATAAAATATATATGGGGAAGTACTAGCTCCAATTCGGTTTTACAGTGAAAATTGCAGGAACTTCAAACCGGCACTAGGAAACAGACTGAGATACCAGAGTAAAAATTTCTCCTGCAAACCGTTCCCTTTGTGCTAGATGAATGAACCTCTCTCCACATGCTAAGTTCTGAGAGATAAGTGTGTGTGAAAGCCGTCCTTCACCTAGCTTGTTGGGAACACAAAGTTTCTTTTCAGTTGCAAACTCCAGTCCATACATATATATGGGGAGGTACTAGCTCCAACTCCGTTTTACAGTGAAAACTGCAGGTACTTCAAACCGGCATTAGGAAACAGACTGAGAAACCAGAGTAAAAGTTTCTCCTGCAACCCGTTCCCTTTGTGCTAGATGAACAAACGTCAATCCACATGCTCAGTTCTGAGAGATAAGTGTGTGTGAAAGCCGTCCTTCACATAGCTTGTTGGGAACACAAAGTTTCTTTTTAGTTTCAAACTCCTCTCCATAAATAATATATGGGGAAGTACTAGCTCCAACTTGGTTTTACAGTGAAAATTGCAGGAACTTCAAACCGGCACTAGGAAACAGACTGAGATACCAGAGTAAAAGTTTCTCCTGCAACCCGTTCCCTTTGTGCTAGATGAACGAACGTCTCTCCACATGCTCAGTTCTGAGAGTTAAGTGTGTGTGAAAGCCGTCCTTCACCTAGCTTGTTGGGAACACAAAGTTTCTTTTCAGTTGCAAACTCCAGTCCAAACATATATATGGGGAGGTACTAGCTCCAACTCGGTTTTACAGTGAACACTGCAGGAACTTCAAACCGGCACTAGGAAACAGACTGAGAAATCAGAGTAAAAGTTTCTCCTGCAACCCGTTCCCTTTGTGCTAGATGAACGAACGTCTCTCCACATGCTCAGTTCAGAGAGATGTATGTGTGTGAAAGCCGTACTTCACCTAGCTTGTTGGGAACACAAAGTTTCTTTTCAGTTGCCAACTCCATTCCATACATATATATGGGGAGGTACTAGCTCCAACTCGTTTTTACAGTGAACACTGCAGGAACTTCAAACCGGCACTAGGAAACAGACTGAGAAACCAGAGTAAAAGTTTCTCCTGCAACCCTTTCCCATTGTGCTAGATGAACGAACGTCTGTCCACATGCTCAGTTGTGAGAAATAATTGTGTGTGAAAGCCGTCTTTCATCTAGCTTGTTGGGAACACAAAGTTTCTTTTCAGTTGCAAACTACAGTCGATACATTTATATGGGGAGGTACTAGCTCCAACTCGGTTTTACAGTGAACACTGCAGGAACTTCAAACCGGCACTAGGAAACAGAGTGAGAAACCAGAGTAAAAGTTTCTCCTGCAACCCGTTCCCTTTGTGCTAGATGAATGAACGTATCTCCACATGCTCAGTTCTGAGAGATAAGTGTGTGTGAAAGCCGTACTTCACCTAGCTTGTTGGGAACACAAAGTTTCTTTTCAGTTGCAAACTCCACTCCATACATATATATGGGGAGGTACTAGCTCCAACTCGGTTTTACAGTGAAAACTGCAGGAACTTCAAACCGGCACTTGGAAACAGACTGAGAAACCAGAGTAAAAGTTTCTCCTGCAACCTGTTCCATTTGTGTTAGATGAACGAACGTCTCTCCACATGCTCAGTTCTGAGAGATAATTATGTGTGAAAGCCGTCCTTCATCTAGCATGTTGGGAACACAAAGATTCTTTTCAGTTGCAAACTACAGTCGATACATATATATGGGGAGGTACTAGCTACAACTCGGTTTTACAGTGAAAACTGCAGGAACTTCAAACCGGCACTAGGAAACAGACTGAGAAAGCAGAGTAAAAGTTTCTCCTGCAACCCGTTCCCTTTGTGCTAGATGAACGAAAGTCTCTCCACATGCTCCGTTCTGAGAGATAACTGTGTGTGAAAGCCGTCGTTCTCCTAGCTTGTTGGGAACACAAAGATTCTTTCAGTTACAAATTCCACTCCTTACATATATATGGAGAGGTACTAGCTCCAACTTTGTTATACATTGAAAACTGCAGGAACTTTAAACAGGCACTAGGAAACAGACTGAGAAACCAGAGTAAAAGTTTCTCCTGCAACCCGTTCCCTTTGTGCTAGATGAACGAACGTCTCTCCACATGCTCAGTTCTGAGAGATAAGTGTGTGTGAAAGCCGTCCTTCACCTAGCTTGTTGGGAACACAAAGTTTCTTTTCAGATGCAAACTCCAGTCCATACATATATATGGGGAGGTACAAGCTCCAACTCGGTTTTACAGTGAAAACTGCAGGAACTTCAAACCGGCACTAGGAAACAGACTGAGAAACCAGAGTAAAAGTTTCTCCTGCAACCCGTTCCCTTTGTGCTAGATGAGCGAACGTCTCTCCACATGCTCAGTTCTGAGAGATAAATGTGTGTGAAAGCCGTCCTTCACCTAGCTTGTTGGGAACACAAAGTTTCTTTTCAATTTCCAACTCCTCTCCATAAAAAATATATGGGGAAGTACTAGCTCCAATTCGGTTTTACAGTGAAAATTGCAGGAACTTCAAACCGGCACTAGGAAACAGACTGAGATACCAGAGTAAAAATTTCTCCTGCAAACCGTTCCCTTTGTGCTAGAAGAATGAACGTCTCTCCACATGCTAAGTTCTGAGAGATAAGTGTGTGTGAAAGCCGTCCTTCACCTAGCTTGTTGGGAACACAAAGTTTCTTTTCCGTTGCAAATTCCACTCCATAAATATATATGGGGAGGTAGTAGCTCCAACTCGCTTTTACAGTGAAATCTGCATGAACTTGAAACCAGCACTAGGAAACAGACTGAGAAACCAGAGTAAAAGTTTCTTCTGCAACCCGTTCCCTTTGTGTTAGATGAACGAACGTCTCTCCACATGCTCAGTTCAGAGAGATAAGTGTGTGTGAAAGCCGTCCTTCACCTAGCTTGTTGGGAACACAAAGTTTCTTTTCCGTTGCAAACTCCACTCCATAGATACATATGGGGAGGTACAAGCTCCAACTGGGTTTTACAGTGAAAACTGCAGGAAATTCACACCGGCACTAGGATACAGACTGAGAAACCAGAGTATAAGTTTCACCTGCATCCCGTTCCCTTTGTGCTAGATGAATGAACGTCTCTCCACGTGCTCAGTTCTGAGAGATAAGTGTGTGTGAAAGCCGTCCTTCACCTAGCTTGTTGGGAACACAATGTTTCTTTTCAGTTGCAAACTCCACTCCATACATATATATGGGGAGGTACTAGCTCCAACTCGGTTTTACAGTGAAAACTGCAGGAACTTCAAACCGGCACTAGAAAACAGACTGAGAAAACAGAGTAAAAGTTTCTCCTGCCACCCGTTCCCTTTGTGCTAGATGAACGAACGTCTATCCACATGCTCAGTCCTGAGATATAAGTGTGTGTGAAAGCCGTCCTTTACCTAGATTGTTGGGAACACAAAGATTCTTTTCAGTTGCAAACTCCACTCCATACATATATATGGGGAGGTACAAGCTCCAACTCGGTTTTACAGTGAAAACTGCAGGAACTTCAAACCGGCACTAGGAAACAGACTGAGAAGCCAGAGTAAAAGTTTCTCCTGCAACCCGTTCCCTTTGTGCTAGATGAAAGAACGTCTCTCCACATGCTCAGTTCTGAGAGATAAGTGTGTGTGAAAGCCGTCCTTTAGCTAGCTTGTTGGGAACACAAAGTATCTTTTCAGTTGCAAACTCCACTCCATACATATATGTGGGAAGGTACTAGCTCCAACTCGTTTTTACTATGAAAACTGCAGGAACTTCAATCCGGCACTAGGAAACAGACTGAGAAACCAGAGTAAAAGTTTCTCCTGCAAACCGTTCCCTTTGTTCTAGATGAACGAACGTCTCTCCACATGCTCAGTTCTGAGAGATAATTGTGTGTGGAAGCCGTCCTTCATCTAGATTGTTGGGAACACAAAGTTTCTTTTCAGTTGCAAACTACAGTCGATACATATATATGGGGAGGTACTAGCTCCAACTCGGTTTTACAGTGAAAACTGCAGGAACTTCAAACCGGCACTAGGAAACAGACTGAGAAACCAGAGTAAAAGTTTCTCCTGCATCCCGTTTCCTTTGTGCTAGATGAATGAACGTCTCTCCACGTGTTCAGTTCTGAGAGATAAGTGTGTGTGAAAGCCATCCTTTACATAGCTTGTTGGGAACACAAAGTTTCTTTTCAGTTGCAAACTCCACTCCATACATATATATGGGGAGGTACAAGCTCCAACTCGGTTTTACAGTGAAAACTGCAGGAACTTCAAACCGGCACTAGGAAACAGACTGAGAAACCAGAGTAAAAGTTTCCCCTGCAACCCGTTCCCTTTGTGCTAGATGAACGAACGTCTCTCCACATGCTCGGTTCTGAGAGATAAGTGTGTGTGAAAGCCGTCCTTCACCTAGCTTGTTGTGAACACAAAGTTTCTTTTCAGTTTCAAACACCAGTCCAAACATATATATGGGGAGGTACTAGCTCCAACTCGGTTTTACAGTGAAAACTGCAGGACTTCAAACCGGCTCTAGGAAACAGACTGAGAAACCAGAGTAAAAGTTTCTCCTACAACCCGTTCTCTTTGTGCTAGATAAACGAACGTCTCTCCACATGCTCAGTTCTGAGAGATAAGTGTGTGTGAAAGCCGTCCTTCACCTAGGTGTTGGGAACACAAAGTTTCTTTTCAGTTGCAATCTCTAGTCCATACATATATATGGGGAGGTACTAGCTCCCACTCGGTTTTACTGTGAAAACTGCAGGAACTTCAAAACGGCACTAGGAAACAGACTGAGAACCCAGAATAAAAGTTTCTCCTGCAACCCGTTCCCTTTGTGCTAGATGAACGAACGTCTCTCCACATGCTCAGTTCTGAGAGATAAGTGTGTGTGAAAGCCGTCCTTCACCTAGCTTGTTGGGAACACAAAGATTCTTTTCAGTTGCAAACTCCAGTCCAAACATATATATGGGGAGGTATTAGCTCCAACTCGATTTTACAGTGAAAACTACAGGAACTTCAAACCGGCACTAGGAAACAGACTGAGAAACCAGAATAAAAGTTTCAACTGCATCCCGTTCCCTTTGTGCTAGATGAATGAACGTCTCTCCACGGGCTCAGTTCTGAGAGATAAGTGTGCGTGAAAGCCGTCCTTCACCTACCTTGTTCGGAACACAATGTTTCTTTTCAGTTGCAAACTCCACTCCATACATATATATGGGGAGGTACTAGCTGCAACTCGGTTTTACAGTGAAAACTGCAGGAACTTCAAACCGGCACTAGGAAACAGACTGAGAAACCAGAGTAAAAGTTTCTCCTGCCACCCGTTCCCTTTGTGCTAGATGAACGAACGTCTCTCCACATGCTCAGTTCTGAGATATAAGTGTGTGTGAAAGCCGTCCTTTACCTAGATTGTTGGGAACACAAAGATTCTTTTCAGTTGCAAACTCCACTCCATACATATATATGGGGAGGTACAAGCTCCAACTCGGTTTTACAGTGAAAACTGCAGGAACTTCAAACCGGCACTAGGAAATAGACTGAGAAACCAGAGAAAAAGTTTCTCCTGCAACCCGTTCCCTTTGTGCTAGATGAAAGAACGTCTCTCCACATGCTCAGTTCTGAGAGATAAGTGTGTGTGAAAGCCGTCCTTTACCTAGCTTGTTGGGAACACAAAGTATCTTTTCAGTTGCAAACTCCACTCCATACATACATGTGGGAAGGTACTAGCTCCAACTCGTTTTTACTATGAAAACTGCAGGAAATTCAAACCGGCACTAGGAAACAGACTTAGAAACCAGAGTAAAAGTTTCTCCTGCAACCCGTTCCCTTTGTTCTAGATGAATGAACGTCTCTCCACGTGCTCAGTTCTGAGAGATAAGTGTGTGTGAAAGCCGTTCTTTACCTAGCTTGTTGGGAACACAAAGTTTCTTTTCAGTTGCAAACTCCACTCCATACATATATATGGGGAGGTACAAGCTCCAACTCGTTTTTACAGTGAAAACTGCAGGAACTTCAAACCGGCACTAGGAAACATACTGAGAAACCAGAGTAAAAGTTTCCCCTGCAACCCGTTCCCTTTGTGCTATATGAACGAACGTCTCTCCACATGCTCAGTTCTGAGAGATAAGTGTGTGTGAAAGCCGTCCTTCACCTAGCTTGTTGGGAACACAAAGTTTCTTTTCAGTTTCAAACACCAGTCCAAACATATATATGGGGAGGTACTAGCTCCAACTCGGTTTTACAGTGAAAACTGCAGGACTTCAAACCGGCTCTAGGAAACAGACTGAGAAACCAGAGTAAAAGTTTCTCCTGCAACCCGTTCTCTTTGTGCTAGATAAACGAACGTCTCTCAACATGCTCAGTTCTGAGAGAAAAGTGTGTGTGAAAGCCGTCCTTCACCTAGGTGTTGGGAACACAAAGTTTCTTTTCAGTTGCAATCTCTAGTCGATACATATATATGGGGAGGTACTAGCTCCCACTCGGTTTTACTGTGTAAACTGCAGGAACTTCAAAACGGCACTAGGAAACAGACTGAGAACCCAGAATAAAAGTTTCTCCTGCAACCCGTTCCCTTTGTGCTAGATGAACGAACGTCTTTCCACATGCTCAGTTCTGAGAGATAAGTGTGTGTGAAAGCCGTCCTTCACCTAGCTTGTTGGGAACACAAAGATTCTTTTCAGTTGCAAACTCCAGTACAAACATATATATGGGGAGGTATTAGCTCCAACTCGATTTTACAGTGAAAACTACAGGAACTTCAAACCGGCACTAGGAAACAGACTGAGAAACCAGAATAAAAGTTTCACCTGCATCCCGTTCCCTTTGTGCTAGATGAATGAACGTCTCTCCACGGGCTCAGTTCTGAGAGATAAGTGTGCGTGAAAGCCGTCCTTCACCTAGCTTGTTGGGAACACAATGTTTCTTTTCAGTTGCAAACTCCACTCCATACATATATATGGGGAGGTACTAGCTGCAACTCGGTTTTACAGTGAAAACTGCAGGAACTTCAAACCGGCACTAGGAAACAGACTGAGAAACCAGAGTAAAAGTTTCTCATGCCACCCGTTCCCTTTGTGCTAGATGAACGAACGTCTATCCACATGCTCAGTTCTGAGATATAAGTGTGTGTGAAAGCCGTCCTTTACCTAGATTGTTGGGAACACAAAGATTCTTTTCAGTTGCAAACTCCACTGCATACATATATATGGGGAGGTACAAGCTCCAACTCGGTTTTACAGTGAAAACTGCAGGAACTTCAAACCGGCACTAGGAAATAGACGGAGAAACCAGAGTAAAAGTTTCCCCTGCAACCCGTTCCCTTTGTGCTAGATGAAAGAACGTCTCTCCACATGCTCAGTTCTGAGAGATAAGTGTGTGTGAAAGCCGTCCTTTACCTAGCTTGTTGGGAACACAAAGTATCTTTTCAGTTGCAAACTCCACTCCATACATATATGTGGGAAGGTACTAGCTCCAACTCGTTTTTACTATGAAAACTGCAGGAACTTCAAACCGGCACTAGGAAACAGACTGAGAAACCAGAGTAAAAGTTTCTCCTGCAAACCGTTCCCTTTGTTCTAGATGAACGAACGTCTCTCCACATGCTCAGTTCTGAGAGATAATTGTGTGTGGAAGCCGTCCTTCATCTAGATTGTTGGGAACACAAAGTTTCTTTTCAGTTGCAAACTACAGTCGATACATTTATATGGGGAGGTACTAGCTCCAACTCGGTTTTACAGTGAAAACTGCAGGAACTTCAAACCGGCACTAGGAAACAGACTGAGAAACCAGAGTAAAAGTTTCTCCTGCATCCCGTTTCCTTTGTGCTAGATGAATGAACGTCTCTCCACGTGTTCAGTTCTGAGAGATAAGTGTGTGTGAAAGCCATCCTTTACCTAGCTTGTTGTGAACACAAAGTTTCTTTTCAGTTTCAAACACCAGTCCAAACATATATATGGGGATGTACTAGCTCCAACTCGGTTTTACAGTGAAAACTGCAGGACTTCAAACCGGCTCTAGGAAACAGACTGAGAAACCAGAGTAAAAGTTTCTCCTACAACCCGTTCTCTTTGTGCTAGATAAACGAACGTCTCTCCACATGCTCAGTTCTGAGAGATAAGTGTGTGTGAAAGCCGTCCTTCACCTAGGTGTTGGGAACACAAAGTTTCTTTTCAGTTGCAAACTCTAGTCCATACATATATATGGGGAGGTACAACCTCCAACTCGGTTTTACTGTGAAAACTGCAGGAACTTCAAAACTGCACTAGGAAACAGACTGAGAAACCAGAATAAAAGTTTCTCCTGAAACCCGTTCCCTTTGTGCTAGATGAACGAACGTCTCTCCAAATGCTCAGTTCTGAGAGATAAGTGTGTGTGAAAGCCGTCCTTCACCTAGCTTGTTGGGAACACAAAGATTCTTTTCAGTTGCAAACTCCAGTCCAAACATATATATGGGGAGTTACTAGCTCCAACTCGGTTTTACAGTGAAAACTGCAGGAACTTCAAACCGGCACTAGGAAACAGACTGAGAAACCAGAGTATAAGTTTCACCTGCATCCCGTTCCCTTTGTGCTAGATGAATGAACGTCTCTCCACGTGCTCAGTTCTGAGAGATAAGTGTGTGTGAAAGCCGTCCTTCACCTAGCTTGTTGGGAACACAATGTTTCTTTTCAGTTGCAAACTCCACTCCATACATATATATGGGGAGGTACTAGCTCCAACTCGGTTTTACAGTGAAAACTGCAGGAACTTCAAACCGGCACTAGAAAACAGACTGAGAAACCACAGTAAAAGTTTCTCCTGCCACCCGTTCCCTTTGTGCTAGATGAACGAACGTCTCTCCACATGCTCAGTTCTGAGATATAAGTGTGTGTGAAAGCCGTCCTTTACCTAGATTGTTGGGAACACAAAGATTCTTTTCAGTTGCAAACTCCACTCCATACATATATATGGGGAGGTACAAGCTCCAACTCGGTTTTACAGTGAAAACTGCAGGAACTTCAAACCGGCATTAGGAAATAGACTGAGAAACCAGAGAAAAAGTTTCTCCTGCAACCCGATCCCTTTGTGCTAGATGAAAGAACGTCTCTCCACATGCTCAGTTCTGAGAGATAAGTGTGTGTGAAAGCCGTCCTTTACCTAGCTTGTTGGGAACACAAAGTTTCTTTTCAGTTGCAAACTCCACTCCATACATACATGTGGGAAGGTACTAGCTCCAGCTCGTTTTTACTATGAATACTGCAGGAACTTCAAACCGGCACTAGGAAACAGACTTAGAAACCAGAGTAAAAGTTTCTCCTGCAACCCGTTCCCTTTGTTCTAGATGAATGAACGTCTCTCCACGTGCTCAGTTCTGAGAGATAAGTGTGTGTGAAAGCCGTCCTTTACCTAGCTTGTTGGGAACGCAAAGTTTCTTTTCAGTTGCAAACTCCACTCCATACATATATATGGGGAGGTACAAGCTCCAACTCGGTTTTACAGTGAAAACTGCAGGAACTTCAAACCGGCACTAGGAAACAGACTGAGAAACCAGAGTAAAAGTTTCCCGTGCAACCCGTTCCCTTTGTGCTATATGAACGAACGTCTCTCCACATGCTCAGTTCTGAGAGATAAGTGTGTGTGAAAGCCGTCCTTCACCTAGCTTGTTGCTAACACAAAGTTTCTTTTCAGTTTCAAACACCAGTCCAAACATATATATGGGGAGGTACTAGCTCCAACTCGGTTTTACAGTGAAAACTGCAGGACTTCAAACCGGCTCTAGGAAACAGACTGAGAAACCAGAGTAAAAGTTTCTCCTGCAACCCGTTCTCTTTGTGCTAGATAAACGAACGTCTCTCCACATGCTCAGTTCTGAGAGATAAGTGTGTGTGAAAGCCGTCCTTCACCTAGGTGTTGGGAACACAAAGTTTCTTTTCAGTTGCAATCTCTAGTCCATACATATATATGGGGAGGTACTAGCTCCAACTCGGTTTTACTGTGAAAACTGCAGGAACTTCAAAACGGCATTAGGAAACAGACTGAGAACCCAGAATAAAAGTTTCTCCTGCAACCCGTTCCCTTTGTGCTAGATGAACGAACGTCTCTCGAAAAGCTCAGTTCTGAGAGATAAGTGTGTGTGAAAGCCGTCCTTCACCTAGCTTGTTGGGAACACAAAGATTCTTTTCAGTTGCAAACTCCAGTCCAAACATATATATGGGGAGGTATTAGCTCCAACTCGATTTTACAGTGAAAACTACAGGAACTTCAAACCGGCACTAGGAAACAGACTGAGAAACCAGAATAAAAGTTTCACCTGCATCCCGTTCCCTTTGTGCTAGATGAATGAACGTCTCTCCACGGGCTCAGTTCTGAGAGATAAGTGTGCGTGAAAGCCGTCCTTCACCTAGCTTGTTGGGAACACAATGTTTCTTTTCAGTTGCAAACTCCACTCCATACATATATATGGGGAGGTACTAGCTGCAACTCGGTTTTACAGTGAAAACTGCAGGAACTTCAAACCGGCACTAGGAAACAGACTGAGAAACCAGAGTAAAAGTTTCTCCTGCCACCCGTTCCCTTTGTGCTAGATGAACGAACGTCTATCCACATGCTCAGTTCTGAGATATAAGTGTGTGTGAAAGCCGTCCTTTACCTAGATTGTTGGGAACACAAAGATTCTTTTCAGTTGCAAACTCCACTCCATACATATATATGGGGAGGTACAAGCTCCAACTCGATTTTACAGTGAAAACTGCAGGAACTTCAAACCGGCACTAGGAAATAGACTGAGAAACCAGAGAAAAAGTTTCTCCTGCAACCCGTTCCCTTTGTGCTAGATGAAAGAACGTCTCTCCACATGCTCAGTTCTGAGAGATAAGTGTGTGTGAAAGCCGTACTTTACCTAGCTTGTTGGGAACACAAAGTATCTTTTCAGTTGCAAACTCCACTCCATACATATATGTGGGAAGGTACTAGCTCCAACTCGTTTTTACTATGAAAACTGCAGGAACTTCAAACCGGCACTAGGAAACAGACTGAGAAACCAGAGAAAAAGTTTCTCCTGCAACCCGTTCCATTTGTGCTAGATGAACGAACGTCTCCCCACATGCTCAGTTCTGAGAGATAATTGTGTGTGGAAGCCGTCCTTCATCTAGATTGTTGGGAACACAAAGTTTCTTTTCAGTTGCAAACTACAGTCGATACATATATATGGGGAGGTACTAGCTCCAACTCGGTTTTACAGTGAAAACTGCAGGAACTTCAAACCGGCACTAGGAAACAGACTGAGAAACCAGAGTAAAAGTTTCTCCTGCATCCCGTTTCCTTTGTGCTAGATGAATGAACGTCTCTCCACGTGTTCAGTTCTGAGAGATAAGTGTGTGTGAAAGCCATCCTTTACCTAGCTTGTTGGGAACACAAAGTTTCTTTTCAGTTGCAAACTCCACTCCATACATATATATGGGGAGGTACAAGCTCCAACTCGGTTTTACAGTGAAAACTGCAGGAACTTCAAACCGGCACTAGGAAACAGACTGAGAAACCAGAGTAAAAGTTTCCCCTGCAAACCGTTCCCTTTGTGCTAGATGAACGAACGTCTCTCCACATGCTCATTTCTGAGAGATAAGTGTGTGTGAAAGCCGTCCTTCACCTAGCTTGTTGGGAACACAAAGTTTCTTTTCAGTTTCAAACACCAGTCCAAACATATATATGGGGAGGTACTAGCTCCAACTCGGTTTTACAGTGAAAACTGCAGGACTTCAAACCGGCTCTAGGAAACAGACTGAGAAACCAGAGTAAAAGTTTCTCCTGCAACCCGTTCTCTTTGTGCTAGATAAACGAACGTCTCTCCACATGCTCAGTTCTGAGAGATAAGTGTGTGTGAAAGCCGTCCTTCACCTAGGTGTTGGGAACACAAAGTTTCTTTTCAGTTGCAAACTCTAGTCCATACATATATATGGGGAGGTACAACCTCCAACTCGGTTTTACTGTGAAAACTGCAGGAACTTCAAAACTGCACTAGGAAACAGACTGAGAAACCAGAATAAAAGTTTCTCCTGCAACCCGTTCCCTTTGTGCTAGATGAACGAACGTCTCTCCAAATGCTCAGTTCTGAGAGATAAGTGTGTGTGAAAGCCGTCCTTCACCTAGCTTGTTGGGAACACAAAGATTCTTTTCAGTTGCAAACTCCAGTCCAAACATATATATGGGGAGTTACTAGCTCCAACTCGGTTTTACAGTGAAAACTGCAGGAACTTCAAACCGGCACTAGGAAACAGACTGAGAAACCAGAGTATAAGTTTCACCTGCATCCCGTTCCCTTTGTGCTAGATGAATGAACGTCTCTCCACGTGCTCAGTTCTGAGAGATAAGTGTGTGTGAAAGCCGTCCTTCACCTAGCTTGTTGGGAACACAATGTTTCTTTTCAGTTGCAAACTCCACTCCATACATATATATGGGGAGGTACTAGCTCCAACTCGGTTTTACAGTGAAAACTGCAGGAACTTCAAACCGGCACTAGAAAACAGACTGAGAAACCACAGTAAAAGTTTCTCCTGCCACCCGTTCCCTTTGTGCTAGATGAACGAACGTCTCTCCACATGCTCAGTTCTGAGATATAAGTGTGTGTGAAAGCCGTCCTTTACCTAGATTGTTGGGAACACAAAGATTCTTTTCAGTTGCAAACTCCACTCCATACATATATATGGGGAGGTACAAGCTCCAACTCGGTTTTACAGTGAAAACTGCAGGAACTTCAAACCGGCACTATGAAATAGATTGAGAAACCAGAGAAAAAGTTTCTCCTGCAACCCGTTCCCTTTGTGCTAGATGAAAGAACGTCTCTCCACATGCTCAGTTCTGAGAGATAAGTGTGTGTGAAAGCCGTCCTTTACCTAGCTTGTTGGGAACACAAAGTATCTTTTCAGTTGCAAATTCCACTCCATACATACATGTGGGAAGGTACTAGCTCCAACTCGTTTTTACAATGAAAACTGCAGGAACTTCAAACCGGCACTAGGAAACAGACTGAGAAACCAGAGTAAAAGTTTCTCCTGCAACCCGTTCCCTTTGTTCTAGATGAATGAACGTCTCTCCACGTGCTCAGTTCTGAGAGATAAGTGTGTGTGAAAGCCGTCCTTTACCTAGCTTGTTGGGAACACAAAGTTTCTTTTCAGTTGCAAACTCCACTCCATACATATATATGGGGAGGTACTAGCTCCAACTCGGTTTTACAGTGAAAACTGCAGGACTTCAAACCGGCTCTAGGAAACAGACTGAGAAACCAGAGTAAAAGTTTCCCCTGCAACCCGTTCCCTTTGTGCTAAATGAACGAAAGTCTCTCCACATGCTCAGTTCTGAGAGATAAGTGTGTGTGAAAGCCGTCCTTCACCTAGCTTGTTGGGAACACAAAGTTTCTTTTCAGTTTCAAACTCCAGTCCAAACATATATATGGGGAGGTACTAGCTCCAACTCGGTTTTACAGTGAAAACTGCAGGACTTCAAACCGGCTCTAGGAAACAGACTGAGAAACCAGAGTAAAAGTTTCTCCTGCAACCCGTTCCCTTTGTGCTAGATAAACGAACGTCTCTCCACATGTTCAGTTCTGAGAGTTAAGTGTGTGTGAAAGCCGTCCTTCAACTAGGTGTTGGGAACACAAAGTTTCTTTTCAGTTGCAAACTCTACTCCATACATATATATGGGGAGGTATTAGCTCCAACTCGGTTTTACTGTGAAAACTGCAGGAACTTCAAAACGGCACTAGGAAACAGACTGAGAAACCAGAATAAAAGTTTCTCCTGCAACCCGTTCCCTTTGTGCTAGATGAACGAACGTCTCTCGAAATGCTCAGTTCTGAGAGATAAGTGTGTGTGAAAGCCGTCCTTCACCTAGCTTGTTGGGAACACAAAGATTCTTTTCAGTTGCAAACTCCAGTCCAAACATATATATGGGGAGGTACTAGCTCCAACTCGATTTTACAGTGAAAACTACAGAAACTTCAAACCGGCACTAGGAAACAGACTGAGAAACCAGAATAAAAGTTTCACCTGCATCCCGTTCCCTTTGTGCTAGATGAACGAACGTCTCTCCACATGCTCAGTTCTGAGAGATAAGTGTGTGTGAAAGCCGTTCTTTACCTAGCTTGTTGGGAACACAAAGTTTCTTTTCAGTTGCAAACTCCACTCCATACATATATATGGGGAGGTACAAGCTCCAACTCGGTTTTACAGTGAAAAATGCAGGAACTTCAAACCGGCACTAGGAAATAGACTGAGAAACCAGAGTAAAAGTTTCCCCTGCAACCCGTTCCCTTTGTGCTAGATGAACGAACGTCTCTCCACATGCTCAGTTCTGAGAGATAAGTGTGTGTGAAAGCCGTCCTTCACCTAGCTTGATGGGAACACAAAGTTTCTTTTCAGTTGCAAACTCCACTCCATACATATATATGGGGAGGTACTAGCTCCAACTCGGTTTTACAGTGAAAACTGCAGGACTTCAAACCGGCTCTAGGAAACAGACTGAGAAACCAGAGTAAAAGTTTCCCCTGCAACCCGTTCCCTTTGTACTAGATGAACGAACGTCTCTCCACATGCTCAGTTCTGAGAGATAAGTGTGTGTGAAAGCCGTCCTTCACCTAGCTTTTTGGGAACACAAAGTTTCTTTTCAGTTTCAAACTCCACTCCAAACATATATATGGGGAGGTACTAGCTGCAACTCGGTTTTACAGTGAAAACTGCAGGACTTCAAACCGGCTCTAGGAAACAGACTGAGAAACCAGAGTAAAAGTTTCTCCTGCAACCTGCTCCCTTTGTGCTAGATAAACGAACGTCTCTCCACATGTTCAGTTCTGAGAGATAAGTGTGTGTGAAAGCCGTCCTTCAACTAGGTGTTGGGAACACAAAGTTTCTTTTCAGTTGCAAACTCTAGTCCATACATATATATGGGGAGGTACTAGCTCCAACTCGGTTTTACAGTGAAAACTGCAGGAACTTCAAACCGGCACTTGGAAACAGACTGAGAAACCAGAGTAAAAGTTTCTCCTGCAACCCGTTCCCTTTGTGCTAGATGAACGAACGTCTCTCGAAATGCTCAGTTCTGAGAGATAATTGTGTGTGAGAGCCGTCCTTCACCTAGCTTGTTGGGAACACAAAGATTCTTTTCAGTTGCAAACTCCAGTCCAAACATATATATGGGGAGGTACTAGCTCCAACTCGATTTTACAGTGAAAACTACAGGAACTTAAAACCGGCACTAAGAAACAGACTGAGAAACCAGAATAAAAGTTTCACCTGCATCCCGTTCCCTTTTTGCTAGATGAATGAACGTCTCTCCACGTGCTCAGTTCTGAGAGATAAGTGTGTGTGAAAGCCGTCCTTCACCTAGCTTGTTGGGAACAAAATGTTTCTTTTGAGTTGCAAACTCCACTCCATACATATATATGGGGAGGTACAAGCTGCAACTCGGTTTTACAGTGAAAAATGCAGGAACTTCAAACCGGCACTTGGAAACAGACTGAGAAACCAGAGTAAAAGTTTCTCCTGCCACCCGTTCCCTTTGTGCTAGATGAACGAACGTCTCTCCACATGCTCAGTTCTGAGAGATAAGTGTGTGTGAAAGCCGTTCTTTACCTAGCTTGTTGGGAACACAAAGTTTCTTTTCAGTTGCAAACTCCACTCCATACATATATATGGGGAGGTACAAGCTCCAACTCGGTTTTACAGTGAAAACTGCAGGAACTTCAAACCGGCACTAGGAAAAAGACTGAGAAACCAGAGTAAAAGTTTCCCCTGCAACCCGTTCACTTTGTGCTAGATGAACGAACGTCTCTCCACATGCTCAGTTCTGAGAGATAAGTGTGTGTGAAAGCCGTACTTCACCTAGCTTGTTGGGAACACAAAGTTTATTTTCAGTTGCAAACTCCACTCCATACATATATATGGGGAGGTACAAGCTCCAACTCGGTTTTACAGTGAAAACTGCAGGACTTCAAACCGGCTGTAGGAAACAGACTGAGAAACCAGAGAAAAAGTTTCTCCTGCAACCCGTTCTCTTTGTGCTAGATAAACGAACGTCTCTCCACATGCTCAGTTCTGAGAGATAAGTGTGTGTGAAAGCCGTCCTTCACCTAGGTGTTGGGAACACAAAGTTTCTTTTCAGTTGCAAACTCTAGTCCATACATATATATGGGGAGGTACAACCTCCAACTCGGTTTTACTGTGAAAACTGCAGGAACTTCAAAACTGCACTAGGAAACAGACTGAGAAACCAGAATAAAAGTTTCTCCTGCAACCCGTTCCCTTTGTGCTAGATGAACGAACGTCTCTCCAAATGCTCAGTTCTGAGAGATAAGTGTGTGTGAAAGCCGTCCTTCACCTAGCTTGTTGGGAACACAAAGATTCTTTTCAGTTGCAAACTCCAGTCCAAACATATATATGGGGAGTTACTAGCTCCAACTCGGTTTTACAGTGAAAACTGCAGGAACTTCAAACCGGCACTAGGAAACAGACTGAGAAACCAGAGTATAAGTTTCACCTGCATCCCGTTCCCTTTGTGCTAGATGAATGAACGTCTCTCCACGTGCTCAGTTCTGAGAGATAAGTGTGTGTGAAAGCCGTCCTTCACCTAGCTTGTTGGGAACACAATGTTTCTTTTCAGTTGCAAACTCCACTCCATACATATATATGGGGAGGTACTAGCTCCAACTCGGTTTTACAGTGAAAACTGCAGGAACTTCAAACCGGCACTAGAAAACAGACTGAGAAACCACAGTAAAAGTTTCTCCTGCCACCCTTTCCCTTTGTGCTAGATGAACGAACGTCTCTCCACATGCTCAGTTCTGAGATATAAGTGTGTGTGAAAGCCGTCCTTTACCTAGATTGTTGGGAACACAAAGATTCTTTTCAGTTGCAAACTCCACTCCATACATATATATGGGGAGGTACAAGCTCCAACTCGGTTTTACAGTGAAAACTGCAGGAACTTCAAACCGGCACTATGAAATAGATTGAGAAACCAGAGAAAAAGTTTCTCCTGCAACCCGTTCCCTTTGTGCTAGATGAAAGAACGTCTCTCCACATGCTCAGTTCTGAGAGATAAGTGTGTGTGAAAGCCGTCCTTTACCTAGCTTGTTGGGAACACAAAGTATCTTTTCAGTTGCAAATTCCACTCCATACATACATGTGGGAAGGTACTAGCTCCAGCTCGTTTTTACAATGAAAACTGCAGGAACTTCAAACCGGCACTAGGAAACAGACTGAGAAACCAGAGTAAAAGTTTCTCCTGCAACCCGTTCCCTTTGTTCTAGATGAATGAACGTCTCTCCACGTGCTCAGTTCTGAGAGATAAGTGTGTGTGAAAGCCGTCCTTTACCTAGCTTGTTGGGAACACAAAGTTTCTTTTCAGTTGCAAACTCCACTCCATACATATATATGGGGAGGTACTAGCTCCAACTCGGTTTTACAGTGAAAACTGCAGGACTTCAAACCGGCTCTAGGAAACAGACTGAGAAACCAGAGTAAAAGTTTCCCCTGCAACCCGTTCCCTTTGTGCTAAATGAACGAACGTCTCTCCACATGCTCAGTTCTGAGAGATAAGTGTGTGTGAAAGCCGTCCTTCACCTAGCTTGTTGGGAACACAAAGTTTCTTTTCAGTTTCAAACTCCAGTCCAAACATATATATGGGGAGGTACTAGCTCCAACTCGGTTTTACAGTGAAAACTGCAGGACTTCAAACCGGCTCTAGGAAACAGACTGAGAAACCAGAGTAAAAGTTTCTCCTGCAACCCGTTCCCTTTGTGCTAGATAAACGAACGTCTCTCC
Organism: Camelus bactrianus; assembly: GCF_048773025.1. NCBI lineage: Eukaryota > Metazoa > Chordata > Mammalia > Artiodactyla > Camelidae > Camelus > Camelus bactrianus. The sequence goes on from NC_133566.1 coordinate 6,682,238, forward strand.
ACATGTTCAGTTCTGAGAGTTAAGTGTGTGTGAAAGCCGTCCTTCAACTAGGTGTTGGGAACACAAAGTTTCTTTTCAGTTGCAAACTCTAGTCCATACATATATATGGGGAGGTATTAGCTCCAACTCGGTTTTACTGTGAAAACTGCAGGAACTTCAAAACGGCACTAGGAAACAGACTGAGAAACCAGAATAAAAGTTTCTCCTGCAACCCGTTCCCTTTGTGCTAGATGAACGAACGTCTCTCGAAATGCTCAGTTCTGAGAGATAAGTGTGTGTGAAAGCCGTCCTTCACCTAGCTTGTTGGGAACACAAAGATTCTTTTCAGTTGCAAACTCCAGTCCAAACATATATATGGGGAGGTACTAGCTCCAACTCGATTTTACAGTGAAAACTACAGAAACTTCAAACCGGCACTAGGAAACAGACTGAGAAACCAGAATAAAAGTTTCACCTGCATCCCGTTCCCTTTGTGCTAGATGAACGAACGTCTCTCCACATGCTCAGTTCTGAGAGATAAGTGTGTGTGAAAGCCGTTCTATACCTAGCTTGTTGGGAACACAAAGTTTCTTTTCAGTTGCAAACTCCACTCCATACATATATATGGGGAGGTACTAGCTCCAACTCGGTTTTACAGTGAAAACTGCAGGACTTCAAACCGGCTCTAGGAAACAGACTGAGAAACCAGAGTAAAAGTTTCCCCTGCAACCCGTTCCCTTTGTACTAGATGAACGAACGTCTCTCCACATGCTCAGTTCTGAGAGATAAGTGTGTGTGAAAGCCGTCCTTCACCTAGCTTTTTGGGAACACAAAGTTTCTTTTCAGTTTCAAACTCCACTCCAAACATATATATGGGGAGGTACTAGCTGCAACTCGGTTTTACAGTGAAAACTGCAGGACTTCAAACCGGCTCTAGGAAACAGACTGAGAAACCAGAGTAAAAGTTTCTCCTGCAACCTGCTCCCTTTGTGCTAGATAAACGAACGTCTCTCCACATGTTCAGTTCTGAGAGATAAGTGTGTGTGAAAGCCGTCCTTCAACTAGGTGTTGGGAACACAAAGTTTCTTTTCAGTTGCAAACTCTAGTCCATACATATATATGGGGAGGTACTAGCTCCAACTCGGTTTTACAGTGAAAACTGCAGGAACTTCAAACCGGCACTTGGAAACAGACTGAGAAACCAGAGTAAAAGTTTCTCCTGCAACCCGTTCCCTTTGTGCTAGATGAACGAACGTCTCTCGAAATGCTCAGTTCTGAGAGATAATTGTGTGTGAGAGCCGTCCTTCACCTAGCTTGTTGGGAACACAAAGATTCTTTTCAGTTGCAAACTCCAGTCCAAACATATATATGGGGAGGTACTAGCTCCAACTCGATTTTACAGTGAAAACTACAGGAACTTAAAACCGGCACTAAGAAACAGACTGAGAAACCAGAATAAAAGTTTCACCTGCATCCCGTTCCCTTTTTGCTAGATGAATGAACGTCTCTCCACGTGCTCAGTTCTGAGAGATAAGTGTGTGTGAAAGCCGTCCTTCACCAAGCTTGTTGGGAACAAAATGTTTCTTTTGAGTTGCAAACTCCACTCCATACATATATATGGGGAGGTACAAGCTGCAACTCGGTTTTACAGTGAAAAATGCAGGAACTTCAAACCGGCACTTGGAAACAGACTGAGAAACCAGAGTAAAAGTTTCTCCTGCCACCCGTTCCCTTTGTGCTAGATGAACGAACGTCTCTCCACATGCTCAGTTCTGAGAGATAAGTGTGTGTGAAAGCCGTTCTTTACCTAGCTTGTTGGGAACACAAAGTTTCTTTTCAGTTGCAAACTCCACTCCATACATATATATGGGGAGGTACAAGCTCCAACTCGGTTTTACAGTGAAAACTGCAGGAACTTCAAACCGGCACTAGGAAAAAGACTGAGAAACCAGAGTAAAAGTTTCCCCTGCAACCCGTTCACTTTGTGCTAGATGAACGAACGTCTCTCCACATGCTCAGTTCTGAGAGATAAGTGTGTGTGAAAGCCGTACTTCACCTAGCTTGTTGGGAACACAAAGTTTCTTTTCAGTTGCAAACTCCACTCCATACATATATATGGGGAGGTACAAGCTCCAACTCGGTTTTACAGTGAAAACTGCAGGACTTCAAACCGGCTGTAGGAAACAGACTGAGAAACCAGAGAAAAAGTTTCTCCTGCAACCCGTTCTCTTTGTGCTAGATAAACGAACGTCTCTCCACATGCTCAGTTCTGAGAGATAAGTGTGTGTGAAAGCCGTCCTTCACCTAGGTGTTGGGAACACAAAGTTTCTTTTCAGTTGCAAACTCTAGTCCATACATATATATGGGGAGGTACAACCTCCAACTCGGTTTTACTGTGAAAACTGCAGGAACTTCAAAACTGCACTAGGAAACAGACTGAGAAACCAGAATAAAAGTTTCTCCTGCAACCCGTTCCCTTTGTGCTAGATGAACGAACGTCTCTCCAAATGCTCAGTTCTGAGAGATAAGTGTGTGTGAAAGCCGTCCTTCACCTAGCTTGTTGGGAACACAAAGATTCTTTTCAGTTGCAAACTCCAGTCCAAACATATATATGGGGAGTTACTAGCTCCAACTCGGTTTTACAGTGAAAACTGCAGGAACTTCAAACCGGCACTAGGAAACAGACTGAGAAACCAGAGTATAAGTTTCACCTGCATCCCGTTCCCTTTGTGCTAGATGAATGAACGTCTCTCCACGTGCTCAGTTCTGAGAGATAAGTGTGTGTGAAAGCCGTCCTTCACCTAGCTTGTTGGGAACACAATGTTTCTTTTCAGTTGCAAACTCCACTCCATACATATATATGGGGAGGTACTAGCTCCAACTCGGTTTTACAGTGAAAACTGCAGGAACTTCAAACCGGCACTAGAAAACAGACTGAGAAACCACAGTAAAAGTTTCTCCTGCCACCCGTTCCCTTTGTGCTAGATGAACGAACGTCTCTCCACATGCTCAGTTCTGAGATATAAGTGTGTGTGAAAGCCGTCCTTTACCTAGATTGTTGGGAACACAAAGATTCTTTTCAGTTGCAAACTCCACTCCATACATATATATGGGGAGGTACAAGCCCAACTCGGTTTTACAGTGAAAACTGCAGGAACTTCAAACCGGCACTATGAAATAGACTGAGAAACCAGAGAAAAAGTTTCTCCTGCAACCCGTTCCCTTTGTGCTAGATGAAAGAACGTCTCTCCACATGCTCAGTTCTGAGAGATAAGTGTGTGTGAAAGCCGTCCTTTACCTAGCTTGTTGGGAACACAAAGTATCTTTTCAGTTGCAAACTCCACTCCATACATACATGTGGGAAGGTACTAGCTCCAACTCGTTTTTACTATGAAAACTGCAGGAACTTCAAACCGGCACTAGGAAACAGACTGAGAAACCAGAGTAAAAGTTTCTCCTGCAACCCGTTCCCTTTGTTCTAGATGAATGAACGTCTCTCCACGTGCCCAGTTCTGAGAGATAAGTGTGTGTGAAAGCCGCCCTTTACCTAGCTTGTTGGGAACACAAAGTTTCTTTTCAGTTGCAAACTCCACTCCATACATATATATGGGGAGGTACTAGCTCCAACTCGGTTTTACAGTGAAAACTGCAGGACTTCAAACCGGCTCTAGGAAACAGACTGAGAAACCAGAGTAAAAGTTTCCCCTGCAACCCGTTCCCTTTGTGCTAAATGAACGAACGTCTCTCCACATGGTCAGTTCTGAGAGATAAGTGTGTGTGAAAGCCGTCCTTCACCTAGCTTGTTGGGAACACAAAGTTTCTTTTCAGTTTCAAACTCCACTCCATACATATATATGGGGAGGTACTAGCTCCAACTCGGTTTTACAGTGAAAACTGCAGGACTTCAAACCGGCTCTAGGAAACAGACTGAGAAACCAGAGTAAAAGTTTCTCCTGCAACCCGTTCCCTTTGTGCTAGATAAACGAACGTCTCTCCACATGTTCAGTTCTGAGAGATAAGTGTGTGTGAAAGCCGTCCTTCAACTAGGTGTTGGGAACACAAAGTTTCTTTTCAGTTGCAAACTCTAGTCCATACATATATATGGGGAGGTACTAGCTCCAACTCGGTTTTACTGTGAAAACTGCAGGAACTTCAAAACGGCACTAGGAAACAGACTGAGAAACCAGAATAAAAGTTTCTCCTGCAACCCGTTCCCTTTGTGCTAGATGAACGAAAGTCTCTCGAAATGCTCAGTTCTGAGAGATAAGTGTGTGTGAAAGCCGTCCTTCACCTAGCTTGTTGGGAACACAAAGATTCTTTTCAGTTGCAAACTCCAGTCCAAACATATATATGGGGAGGTACTAGCTCCAACTCGATTTTACAGTGAAAACTACAGAAACTTCAAACCGGCACTAGGAAACATACTGAGAAACCAGAATAAAAGTTTCACCTGCATCCCGTTCCCTTTGTGCTAGATGAATGAACGTCTCTCCACGGGCTCAGTTCTGAGAGATAAGTGTGCGTGAAAGCCGTCCTTCACCTAGCTTGTTGGGAACACAATGTTTCTTTTCAGTTGCAAACTCCACTCCATACATATATATGGGGAGGTACTAGCTGCAACTCGGTTTTACAGTGAAAACTGCAGGAACTTCAAACCGGCACTAGGAAACAGACTGAGAAACCAAAGTAAAAGTTTCTCCTGCCACCCGTTCCCTTTGTGCTAGATGAACGAACGTCTCTCCACATGCTCAGTTCTGAGATAAGTGTGTGTGTAAGCCGTTCTTTACCTAGCTTGTTGGGAACACAAAGTTTCTTTTCAGTTGCAAACTCCACTCCATACATATATATGGGGAGGTACAAGCTCCAACTCGGTTTTACAGTGAAAAATGCAGGAACTTCAAACCGGCACTAGGAAATAGACTGAGAAACCAGAGTAAAAGTTTCCCCTGCAACCCGTTCCCTTTGTGCTAGATGAACGAACGTCTCTCCACATGCTCAGTTCTGAGAGATAAGTGTGTGTGAAAGCCGTCCTTCACCTAGCTTGATGGGAACACAAAGTTTCTTTTCAGTTGCAAACTCCACTCCATACATATATATGGGGAGGTACTAGCTCCAACTCGGTTTTACAGTGAAAACTGCAGGACTTCAAACCGGCTCTAGGAAACAGACTGAGAAACCAGAGTAAAAGTTTCCCCTGCAACCCGTTCCCTTTGTGCTAGATGAACGAACGTCTCTCCACATGCTCAGTTCTGAGAGATAAGTGTGTGTGAAAGCCGTCCTTCACCTAGCTTTTTGGGAACACAAAGTTTCTTTTCAGTTTCAAACTCCACTCCAAACATATATATGGGGAGGTACTAGCTGCAACTCGGTTTTACAGTGAAAACTGCAGGACTTCAAACCGGCTCTAGGAAACAGACTGAGAAACCAGAGTAAAAGTTTCTCCTGCAACCCGTTCCCTTTGTGCTAGATAAACGAACGTCTCTCCACATGTTCAGTTCTGAAAGATAAGTGTGTGTGAAAGCCGTCCTTCAACTAGGTGTTGGGAACACAAAGTTTCTTTTCAGTTGCAAACTCTAGTCCATACATATATATGGGGAGGTACTAGCTCCAACTCGGTTTTACAGTGAAAACTGCAGGAACTTCAAACCGGCACTTGGAAACAGACTGAGAAACCAGAGTAAAAGTTTCTCCTGCAACCCGTTCCCTTTGTGCTAGATGAACGAACGTCTCTCGAAATGCTCAGTTCTGAGAGATAAGTGTGTGTGAGAGCCGTCCTTCACCTAGCTTGTTGGGAACACAAAGATTCTTTTCAGTTGCAAACTCCATTCCAAACATATATATGGGGAGGTACTAGCTCCAACTCGATTTTACAGTGAAAACTACAGGAACTTAAAACCGGCACTAAGAAACAGACTGAGAAACCAGAATAAAAGTTTCACCTGCATCCCGTTCCCTTTGTGCTAGATGAATGAACGTCTCTCCACGTGCTCAGTTCTGAGAGATAAGTGTGTGTGAAAGACGTCCTTCACCTAGCTTGTTGGGAACAAAATGTTTCTTTTAGGTTGCAAACTCCACTCCATACATATATATGGGGAGGTACAAGCTGCAACTCGGTTTTACAGTGAAAACTGCAGGAACTTCAAACCGGCACTTGGAAACAGACTGAGAAACCAGAGTAAAAGTTTCTCCTGCCACCCGTTCCCTTTGTGCTAGATGAACGAACGTCTCTCCACATGCTCAGTTCTGAGAGATAAGTGTGTGTGAAAGCCGTTCTTTACCTATCTTGTTGGGAACACAAAGTTTCTTTTCAGTTGCAAACTCCACTCCATACATATATATGGGGAGGTACAAGCTCCAACTCGGTTTTACAGTGAAAACTGCAGGAACTTCAAACCGGCACTAGGAAAAAGACTGAGAAACCAGAGTAAAAGTTTCCCCTGCAACCCGTTCACTTTGTGCTAGATGAACGAACGTCTCTCCACATGCTCAGTTCTGAGAGATAAGTGTGTGTGAAAGCCGTACTTCACCTAGCTTGTTGGGAACACAAAGTTTCTTTTCAGTTGCAAACTCCACTCCATACATATATATGGGGAGGTACTAGCTCCAACTCGGTTTTACAGTGAAAACTGCAGGACTTCAAACCGGCTCTAGGAAACAGACTGTGAAAACAGAGTAAAAGTTTCTCCTGCAACCTTTTCCCTTTGTGCTAGATGAACGAACGTCTCTCCACATGCTCAGTTCTGAGAGATAAGTGTGTGTGAAAGAAGATCTTTACCTAGCTTGTTGGGAACACAAAGTTTCTTTTCAGTTGCAAACTCCACTCCATACATATATATGGGGAGGTACAAGTTCCAACTCGGTTTTACAGTGAAAACTGCAGGACTTCAAACCGGCTCTAGGAAACAGACTGTGAAAACAGAGTAAAAGTTTCTCCTGCAAACTTTTCCCTTTGTGCTAGATGAACGAACGTCTCTCCACATGCTCAGTTCTGAGAGATAAGTGTGTGTGAAAGCCGTCCTTCACCTAGCATGTTGGGAACACAAAGTTTCTTTTCCGTTGCAAACTCCTCTCCATACATATATATGGGGAGGTACTAGCTCCAACTCGGTTTTACAGTGAAAACTGCAGGACTTCAAACCGGCTCTAGGAAACAGACTGTGAAAACAGAGTAAAAGTTTCTCCTGCAACCTTTTCCTTTTGTGCTAGATGAACGAACGTCTCTCCACATGCTCAGTTCTGAGAGATAAGTGTGTGTGAAATCCGTCCTTCACCTAGCATGTTGGGAACACAAAGTTTCTTTTCCGTTGCAAACTCCACTCCATACATATATATGGGGAGGTACTAGCTCCAACTCGGTTTTACAGTGAAAACTGCAGGACTTCAAACCGGCTCTAGGAAACAGACTGAGAAACCAGAGTAAAAGTTTCACCTGCATCCCGTTCCCTTTGTGCTAGATGAACGAACGTCTCTCCACATGCTAAGTTCTGAGAGATAAGTGTGTGTGAAAGCCGTACTTCACATAGCTTGTTGGGAACACAAAGTTTCTTTCCAGTTGCATACTCCACTCCATACATATATAAGAGGAGGTACTAGCTCCAACTCGGTTTTACAGTGAAAACTGCAGGAACTTCAAACCGGCACTTGGAAACAGACTGAGAAATCAGAGTAAAAGTTTCTCCTGCAACCCGTTCCCTTTTTGCTAGATGAACGAACGTCTCCCCACATGCTCAGTTCTGAGAGATAATTGTGTGTTAAAGCCGTCCTTCATCTAGCTTGTTGGGAACATAAAGTTTCTTTTTAGTTGCAAACTACATTCGATACATATATATGGGGAGGTACTAGCTCCAACTCGGTTTTACAGTGAAAACTGCAGGAACTTCAAAACGGCACTAGGAAACAGACTGAGAAACCAGAGTGAAAGTTTCTCCTGCAACCCGTTCCCTTTGTGCTAGATGAACGAACGTCTCTCCACATGATCAGTTCTGAGAGATAAGTGTGTGTGAAAGCCGTCCTTCACCTAGCTTGTTGGGAACACAAAGTTTCTTTTTAGTTTCAAACTCCTCTCCGTAAAAAATATATGGGGAAGTACTGGCTCCAATTCGATTTTACAGTGAAAACTGCAGGAAATTCAAACCGGCACTGAGAAACAGACTGAGATACCAGTGTAAAAATTTCCCCTGCAAACCGTTCCCTTTGTGCTAGATGACTGAACGTCTCTCCACATGCTAAATTCTGAGAGATAAGTGTGTGTGAAAGCCGTCCTTCACCTAGCTTGTTGGGAACACAATGTTTCTTTTCAGTTGCTAACTCCATTCCATACATATATATGGGGAGGTACTACCTCCAACTCGGTTTTACAGTGAAAACTGCAGGAACTTCAAACCGGCACTTGGAAACAGACTGAGAAACCAGAGTAAAAGTTTCCCCTGTAACTCGTTCCCTTTGTGCTAGATGAACGAACGTCTCTCCACATGCTCAGTTCTGAGAGATAAGTGTGTGTGAAAGCCGTCCTTCACGTAGCTTGTTGGGAACACAAAGTTTCTTTTCAGTTGCAAACCCCACTCCATACATATATATGGGGAGGTACAAGCTCCAACTCGTTTTTACAGTGAAAACTGCAGGAAATTCACACCGGCACTAGGAAACAGACTGAGAAACCAGAGTAAAATTTTCCCCTGCAACCCGTTCCCTTTGTGCTAGATGAACGAACGTCTCTCCACATGCTAAGTTCTGAGAGATAAGTGTGTGTGAAAGCCGTCCTTCACCTAGCTTGTTGGGAACACAAAGTTCTTTTCAGTTGCAAACTCCACTCCATACATATATATGGGTAGGTACTAGCTCCAACTCGGTTTTACAGTGAACACTGCAGGAACTTCACACCGGCACTTGGAAACAGACTGAGAAACCAGAGTAAAAGTTTCTCCTGCAACCGGTTCCCTTTTTGCTAGATGAATGAACGTCTTTCCACATGCTCAGTTCTGAGACTTAAGTGTGTGTGAAAGCCGTCCTTCACCTAGCTTGTTGGGAACACAAAGTTTCTTTTCAGTTTCAAACTCCAGTCCAAACATATATATGGGGAGGTACTAGCTCCAACTCGGTTTTACAGTGAAAACTGCAGGAACTTCAAACAGGCACTAGGAAACAGACTGAAAAACCAGAGTAAAAGTTTCTCCTTCATCCCGTTCGCTTTGTGCTAGATGAAAGAACGTCTCTCCACATGCTCAGTTCTGAGAGATAAGTGTGTGTGAAAGCCGTCCTTCACCTAGCTTGTTGGGAACACAAAGATTCTTTTCAGTTGCAAACTCCAGTCCAAACATATATATGGGGAGGTACTAGCTCCAACTCGGTTTTACAGTGAAAACTGCAGGAACATCACACCGGCACTAGGAAACAGACTGAGAAACCAGAGTAAATGTTTCTCCTGAAACCCGTTCCCTTTGTGCTAGATGAACGAACGTCTCTCAACATGCTCAGTTCTGAGAGATAAGTGTGTGTGAAAGCCGTCCTTCACCTAGCTTGTTGGGAACACAAAGTTTCTTTTCTCTTGCAAACTCCACTCCATACATATATATGGGGAGGTACTAGCTCCAACTCCTTTTCACAGTGAAAACTGCAGGAACTTCAAACCGGCACTTGGAAACAGACTGAGAAACCAGAGTAAAAGTTTCTCCTGCAAACCGTTCCATTTGTGCTAGATGAACGAACGTCTTTCCACATGCTCATTTCTGAGAGATAATTGTGGGTGAAAGCCGTCCTTCATCTAGCTTGTATGGAACACAATGTTTCTTTTCAGTTGCAAACTCCACTCCATACATATATATGGGGAGGTACTAGCTCCAACTCGGTTTTACAGTGAAAACTGCAGGAACTTCAAACCGGCACTAGGAAACAGACTGAGAAAGCAGAGTAAAAGTTTCTCCTGCAACCCGTTCCATTTGTGCTAGATGAACGAACGTCTCTCCACATGCTCATTTCTGAGAGATAATTGTGTGTGAAAGCCGTCCTTCACCTAGCTTGTTGGGAACACAAAGTTTCTATTCAGTTGCAAACTCCACTCCATACATATATATGGGGAGGTACTAACTCCAACTCGGTTTTACAGTGAAAACTGAAGGAATTTCAAACCGGCACTAGGAAAAACACTGAGAAACCAGAGTAAAAGTTTCTCCTGCAAACCGTTCCCTTTGTGCTAGATGAACGAACGTCTCTCGACATGCTCCGTTCTGAGAGATAATTGTGGGTGAAAGCCGTCCTTCACCTAGCTTGTTGGGAACACAAAGTTTCTTTTCAGTTGCAAACTCCATTCCATACATATATATGTGGAGGTACTAGCTCCAACTCGATTTTACTGTGAAAACTGCAGGAACTTCAAACCGGCACTTGGAAACAGACTGAGAAAGCAGAGTAAAAGTTTCTCCTGCAACCCGTTCTCTTTGTGCTAGATGAACGAACGTCTCTCCACATGCTCCTTTCTAGAGAGTTAATTGTGTGTTAAACCGTTCTTCACCTAGCTTGTTGGGAACACAAAGATACTTTTCAGTTGCAAACTCCACTCCATACATATATATGGGGAGGTACTAGCTCCAACTCGGTTTTACAGTGAAAACTGCAGGAACTTCAAACCGGCACTAGGAAACAGACTGAGAAACCAGAGTAAAAGTTTCTCCTGCAAACCGTTCCCTTTGTGCTAGATGAAAGAACGTCTCTCCACATGCTCAGTTCTGAGAGATAAGTGTGTGTGAAAGCCGTCCTTCACCTAGCTTGTTGGGAACACAAAGTTTCTTCTCAGTTGCAAACTCCACTCCATACATATATATGGGGAGGTACTAGCTCCAACTCGGTTTTACAGTGAAAACTGCAGGAACTTCAAACCGGCACTAGGAAACAGACTGAGAAACCAGAGTAAAATTTTCTCCTGCAACCCGTTCCCTTTGTGCTAGATGAAAGAACGTCTCTCCACATGCTCAGTTCTGAGAGATAAGTGTGTGTGAAAGCCGTCCTCCACCTAGCTTTTTGGGAACACAAAGTTTCTTTTCAGTTGCAAACTCCACTCCATACATATATATGGGGAGGTACTAGCTCCAACTCGGTTTTACAGTGAAAACTGCAGGAACTTCAAACCGGCACTAGGAAACAGACTGAGAAACCAGAGTAAAAGTTTCTCCTGCAAACCGTTCCCTTTGTGCTAGATGAAAGAACGTCTCTCCACATGCTCAGTTCTGAGAGATAAGTGTGTGTGAAAGCCGTCCTTCACCTAGCTTGTTGGGAACACAAAGTTTCTTCTCAGTTGCAAACTCCACTCCATACATATATATGGGGAGGTACTAGCTCCAACTCGGTTTTACAGTGAAAACTGCAGGAACTTCAAACCGGCACTAGGAAACAGACTGAGAAACCAGAGTAAAATTTTCTCCTGCAACCCGTTCCCTTTGTGCTAGATGAAAGAACGTCTCTCCACATGCTCAGTTCTGAGAGATAAGTGTGTGTGAAAGCCGTCCTCCACCTAGCTTGTTGGGAACACAAAGTTTCTTTTCAGTTGCAAACTCCATTCCATACATATATATGGGGAGGTACTAGCTCCAACTCGGTTTTACAGTGAACACTGCAGGAACTTCAAACCGGCACTAGGAAACACACTGAGAAACCAGAGTAAAAGTTTCTCCTGCAAACCGTTCCCTTTGTGCTAGATGAACGAACGTCTCTCGACATGCTCCGTTCTGAGAGATAATTGTGGGTGAAAGCCGTCCTTCACCTAGCTTGCTGGGAACACAAAGTTTCTTTTCAGTTGCAAACTCCACTCCATACATATATATGGGGAGGTAGTAGCTCCAACTCGGTTTTACAGTGAAAACTGCAGTACTTCAACCTGGCTCTAGGAAACAGACTGAGAATCCATAGTAAAAGTTTCTCCTGCAACCCGTTCCCTTTGTGCTAGATGAACGAACGTCTCTCCACATGCTAAGGTTCTGAGAGATAAGTGTGTGTGAAAGCCGTCCTTCACCTAGCTTGTTGGGAACACAAAGTTTCTTTCCAGTTGCAAACTCCACTCCATACATATATATGGGGATGTAATAACTCCAACTCGGTTTTACAGTGAACACTGCAGGAACTTCAAAACGGCACTAGGAAACAGACTGAGAAACCAGAGTAAAAGTCTCTACTGCAACCCGTTCCCTTTGTGCTAGATGAACGAACGTCTCTCCACATGCCCAGTTGTGAGAGATAAGTGTGTGTGAAAGCCGTCCTTCACTTAGCTTGTTGGGAACACAAAGTTTCTTTTCAGTTGCAAACTCCACTCCATACATATATATGGGGAGGTACTAGCTCCAACTCGTTTTTACTGTGAAAACTGCAGGAATTTCAAACCGGCACTAGGAAACAAACTGAGAAACCAGAGAAAAAGTTTCTCCGGCAACCCGTTCCCTTTGTGCTAGATGTACGAAAGTCTCTCCACATGCTCAGTTCTGAGAGATAATTGTGTGTGAAAGCCGTCCTTAACCTAGCTTGTTGGGAACACAAAGTTTCTTTTCAGTTGCAAACTCCACTCCATACATATATATGGGGAGGTACTAGCTCCAACTCGGTTTTACAGTGAAAACTGCAGGAACTTCAAACAGGCACTAGGAAACAGACTGAGAAACCAGAGTAAAAGATTCTTCTGCAACCCGTTCCCTTTGTGCTAGATAAACGAACGTCTCTCCACATGCTCAGTTCAGAGAGATAAGTGTGTGTGAAAGCCGTCCCTCACCTAGCTTGCTGGGAACACAAAGTTTCTTTTCAGTTGCAAACTCCACTCTATACATATATATGGGGAAGTACTAGCTCCAACTCGTTTTTACTGTGAAAACTGCAGGAATTTCAAACCGGCACTAGGAAACAGACTGAGAAACCAGAGAAAAAGTTTCTCCTGCAACCCGTTCCCTTTGTGCTAGATGTACGAAAGTCTCTCCACATGCTCAGTTCTGAGAGATAAGTGTGTGTGAAAGCCGTCCTTCACCTAGCTTGTTGGGAAAACAAAGTTTCTTTTCAGTTGCAAACTCCACTCCATACATATATATGGGGAGGTACTAGCTCCAACTCGGTTTTACAGTGAAAAATGCAGGAACTTCAAACCGGCACTAGGAAACAGAATGAGAAACCAGAGTAAAAGTTTCTCCTGCAACCCGTTTCCTTTGTGCTAGATGAAAGAACGTCTCTCCACATGCTCAGTTCTGAGAGATAAGTGTGTGTGAAAGCCGTCCTTCACCTAGCTTGTTGGGAACACAAAGTTTCTTTTCAGTTGCAAACTCCAGTCCATACATATATATGGGGAGGTACTAGCTCCAACTCGGTTTTACAGTGAAAACTGCAGGAACTTCAAACCAGCACTAGGAAACAGACTGAGAAACCAGAGTAAAAGTTTCTCCTGCAAACTGTTCTCTTTGTGCTAGATGAACGAACGTCTCTCCACATGCTCAGTTCTGAGAGATAAGTGTGTGTGAAAGCCGCCCTTCACCTAACTTGTTGGGAACACAAAGTTTCTTTTCAGTTGCAAACTCCAGTCCTTACATATATATGTGGGGAGGTACTAGCTCCAACTCGGTTTTACAGTGAAAACTGCAGGAACTTCAAACCGGCACTAGGAAACATACTGAGAAACCAGAGTAAAAGTTTCTCCGGCAACCCGTTCCCTTTGTGCTAGATGAACGAACGTCTCTCCAAATGCTCAGTTCTGAGAGATAAGTGTGTGTGAAAGCCGTCCTTCACCTAGCTTGTTGGGAACACAAAGTTTCTTCTCAGTTGCAAACTCCACTCCATACATATATATGGGGAGGTACTAGCTCCAACTCGGTTTTACAGTGAAAACTGCAGGAACTTCAAACCGGCACTAGGAAACAGACTGAGAAACCAGAGTAAAAGTTTCTCCTGCAACCCGTTCCCTTTGTGCTAGATGAAAGAACGTCTCTCCACATGCTCAGTTCTGAGAGATAAGTGTGTGTGAAAGCCGTCCTCCACCTAGCTTTTTGGGAACACAAAGTTTCTTTTCAGTTGCAAACTCCACTCCATACATATATATGGGGAGGTACTAGCTCCAACTCGGTTTTACAGTGAAAACTGCAGGAACTTCAAACTGGCACTAGGAAACAGACTGAGAAAGCAGAGTAAAATTTCTCCTGCAACCCGTTCCTTTTGTGCTAGATGAACGAACGTCTCTCAACATGCTCAGTTCTGAGAGATAAGTGTGTATGAAAGCCGTCCTTCACCTAGCTTGTTGGGAACACAAAGTTTCTTTTCAGTTGCAAACTCCACTCCATACATATATATGGGGAGGTACTAGCTCGAACTCGGTTTTACAGTGAAAACTGCAGGAACTTCAAACCGGCAGTAGGAAACAGACTGAGAAACCAGAGTAAAATTTCTCCTGCAACCAGTTCCTTTTCTGCTAGATGAACGAACGTCTCTCGACATGCTCAGTTCTGAGAGATAAGTGTGTGTGAATGCCGTCCTTCACCGAGCTTGTTGGGAACACAAAGTTTCTTTTCAGTTGCTAACTCCAGTCCATACATATATATGGGGAGGTACTAGCTCCAACTCGGTTTTACAGTGAAAACTGCAGGAACTTCAAACCGGCACTAGGAAACAGACTGAGAAACCAGAGTAAAAGTTTCTCCTGCAACCCGTTCCCTTTGTGCTAGATGAAAGAACGCCACTCCACATGCTCAGTTCTGAGAGATAAGTGTGTGTGAAAGCCGTCCTTAACCAAGCTTGTTGGGAACACAAAGTTTCTTTTCAGTTGCAAACTCCACTCCATACATATATATGGGGAGGTACTAGCTCCAACTCGGTTTTACAGTGAAAACTGCAGGAACTTCAAACCGGCACTAGGAAACAGACTGAGAAACCAGAGTAAAAGTTTCTCCTGCAACCCGTTCCCTTTGTGCTAGATGAAAGAACGCCTCTCCACATGCTCAGTTCTGAGAGATAAGTGTGTGTGAAAGCCGTCCTTCACCAAGCTTGTTGGGAACACAAAGTTTCTTTTCAGTTGCAAACTCCACTCCATACATATATATGGGGAGGTACTAGCTCCAACTCGGTTTTACAGTGAAAACTGCAGGAACTTCAAACCGGCACTAGGAAACAGACTGAGAAACCAGAGTAAAAGTTTCTCCTGCAACCCGTTCCCTTTGTGCTAGATGAAAGAACGTCTCTCCACATGAACAGTTCTGAGAGATAAGTGTGTGTGAAAGCCGTCCTTCACCTAGCTTGTTGGGAACACAAAGTTTCTTTTCAGTTGCAAACTCCACTCCATACATATATATGGGGAGGTACTAGATCCAACTCGGTTTTACATTGAAAACTGCAGGAACATCAAACCGGCACTAGGAAACAGACTGAGAAACCAGAGTAAAAGTTTCTCCTGCAAACCGTTCCCTTTGTGCTAGATGAACGAACGTCTCTCCACATGCTCAGTTCTGAGAGATAAATGTGTGTGAAAGCCGCCCTTCACCTAGCTTGTTGGGAACAGAAAGTTTGTTTTCCGTTGCAAACCCCACTCCATACATATATATGGGGAGGTACAAGCTCCAACTCGGTTTTACAGTGAAAACTGCAGGAAATTCACACCGGCACTAGGAAACAGACTGAGAAACCAGAGTAAAAGTTTCCCCTGCAACCCGTTCCCTTTGTAATAGATGAACGAACGTCTCTCCACATGCTCAGTTCTGAGAGATAAGTGTGTGTGAAAGCCGTCCTCCACCTAGCTTGTTGGGAACACAAAGTTTCATTTCAGTTGTATACTCCACTTCATACATATATATGGGGAGGTACTAGCTCCAACTCGGTTTTACAGTGAAAACTGCAGGAAATTCATACCGGCACTATGAAACAGACTGAGAAACCAAAGCAAAAGTTTCTCCTGTAAACCGTTCCCTTTGTGCTAGATGAACGGACGTCTCTCCACATGCTAAATTTTGAGAGATAAGTGTGTGTGAAAGCCGTCCTTCACCTAGCTTGTTGGGAACACGAAGTTTCTTTTCAGTAGCAAACTCCACTTCATACATATATATCGGGAGATACTAGCTCCCAATCGGTTTTACATTGAAAACTGCAGGAAATTCAAACCGGCACTAGGAAACAGACTGAGAAACCAGAGTAAAGTTTCTCGTGTAACCCGTTCCATTTGTGCTAGATAAACGAACGTCTCTCCACATGCTCAGTTCTGAGAGATAAGTGTGTGTGAAAGCCGTCCTTCAACAATCTTGTTGGGAACACAAAGTTTCTTTTCAGTTGCAAACTCCACTCCATACATATATATGGGGAGGTACTAGCTCCAACTCGGTTTTACTGTGAAAACTGCAGGAACTTCAAACCGGCACTAGGAAACAGACTGAGAAACCAGAGTAAAAGTTTCTCCTGCAACCCGTTCCCTTTGTGCTAGATGAAAGAACGTCTCTCCACATGCTCAGTTCTGAGAGATAAGTGTGTGTGAAAGCCGTCCTTCACCTAGCTTGTTGGGAACACAAAGTTGCATTTCAGTTGCAAACTCCACTCCATACATATATATGGGGAGGTACTAGCTCCAACTCGGTTTTACAGTGAAAACTGCAGGAAGTTCAAACCGGCACTAGGAAACAGACTGAGAAAGCAGAGTAAAATTTCTCCTGCAACACGTTCCTTTTGTGCTAGATGAACGAACGTCTCTCCACATGCTCAGTTCTGAGAGATAAGTGTGTGTGAAAGCCGTCCTTCACCTAGCTTGTTGGGAACACAAAGTTTCTTTTCAGTTGCAAACTCCACTCCATACGTATATATGGGGAGGTACTAGCTCTAACTCGGTTTTACAGTGAAAACTGCAGGAACTTCAAACCTGCACTAGGAAACAGACTGAGAAACCAGAGTATAAGTGTCTCCTGCAACCTGTTCTCTTTGTGCTAGATGAACGAACGTCTGTCCACATGCTCAGTTCTGAGAGATAAGTGTGTGTGAAAGCCGCCCTTCACTTAGCTTGTTGGGAACACAAAGTTTCTTTTCAGTTGCAAACTCCAGTCCTTACATATATATGTGGGGAGGTACTAGCTCCAACTCGGTTTTACAGTGAAAACTGCAGGAACTTCAAACCGGCACTAGGAAACATACTGAGAAACCAGAGTAAAAGTTTCTCCGGCAACCCGTTCCCTTTGTGCTAGATGAACGAACGTCTCTCCACATGCTCAGTTCTGAGAGATAAGTGTGTGTGAAAGCCGTCGTTCACCTAGCTTGTTGGGAACACAAAGTTTCTTCTCAGTTGCAAACTCCACTCCATACATATATATGGGGAGGTACTAGCTCCAACTCGGTTTTACAGTGAAAACTGCAGGAACTTCAAACCGGCACTAGGAAACAGACTGAGAAACCAGAGTAAAAGTTTCTCCTGCAACCCGTTCCCTTTGTGCTAGATGAAAGAACGTCTCTCCACATGCTCAGTTCTGAGAGATAAGTGTGTGTGAAAGCCGTCCTCCACCTAGCTTTTTGGGAACACAAAGTTTCTTTTCAGTTGCAAACTCCACTCCAAACATATATATGGGGAGGTACTAGCTCCAACTCGGTTTTACAGTGAAAACTGCAGGAACTTCAAACCGGCACTAGGAAACAGACTGAGAAAGCAGAGTAAAATTTCTCCTGCAACCCGTTCCTTTTGTGCTAGATGAACGAACGTCTCTCCACATGCTCAGTTCTGAGAGATAACTGTGTGTAAAGCCGTCCTTCACCTAGCTTGTTGGGAACACATAGTTTCTTTTCAGTTGCAAACTCCACTCCATACATATATATGGTGAGGTACTAGCTCCAACTCGGTTTTACAGTGAAAACTGCAGGAACTTCAAACCGGCACTAGGAAACAGACTGAGAAACCAGAGTAAAAGTTTCTCCTGCAACCCATTCCCTTTGTGCTAGATGAAAGAACGTCTCTCCACATGAACAGTTCTGAGAGATAAGTGTGTGTGAAAGCCGTCCTTCACCTAGCTTGTTGGGAACACAAAGTTTCTTTTCAGTTGCAAACTCCACTCCATACATATATATGGGGAGGTACTAGCTCGAACTCGGTTTTACAGTGAAAACTGCAGGAACTTCAAACCGGCAGTAGGAAACAGACTGAGAAACCAGAGTAAAATTTCTCCTGCAACCAGTTCCTTTTGTGCTAGATGAACGAACGTCTCTCGACATGCTCAGTTCTGAGAGATAAGTGTGTGTGAATGCCGTCCTTCACCGAGCTTGTTGGGAACACAAAGTTTCTTTTCAGTTGCTAACTCCAGTCCATAAATATATATGGGGAGGTACTAGCTCCAACTCGGTTTTAGAGTGAAAACTGCAGGATCTTCAAACCGGCACTTGGAAACAGACTGAGAAACCAGAGTAAAAGTTTCCCCGGCAACCCGTTCCCTTTGTGCTAGATGAACGAACGTCTCTCCACATGCTCAGTTCTGAGAGATAAGTGTGTGTGAAAGCCGTCCTTCACCTAGCTTGTTGGGAACACAAAGTTTCTTCTCAGTTGCAAACTCCACTCCATACATATATATGGGGAGGTACTAGCTCCAACTCGGTTTTACAGTGAAAAGTGCAGGAACTTCAAAACGGCACTAGGAAACAGACTGAGAAACCAGAGTAAAAGTTTCTCCTGCAACCCGTTCCCTTTGTGCTAGATGAAAGAACGTCTCTCCACATGCTCAGTTCTGAGAGATAAGTGTGTGTGAAAGCCGTCCTCCACCTAGCTTTTTGGGAACACAAAGTTTCTTTTCAGTTGCAAACTCCACTCCATACATATATATGGGGAGGTACTAGCTCCAACTCGGTTTTACAGTGAAAACTGCAGGAACTTCAAACCGGCACTAGGAAACAGACTGAGAAACCAGAGAAAAAGTTTCTCGTGGAACCCGTTCCCTTTGTGCTAGATGAACGGACGTCTCTCCACATGCTAAATTCTGAGAGATAATTGTGTGTGAAAGCCGCCCTTCACCTAACTTGTTGGGAACACAAAGTTTCTTTTCAGTTGCAAACTCCAGTCCTTACAGATATATGTGGGGAGGTACTAGCTCCAACTCGGTTTTACAGTGAAAACTGCAGGAACTTCAAACCGGCACTAGGAAACAGACTGAGAAACCAGAGAAAAAGTTTCTCCTGCAACCCGTTCCCTTTGTGCTAGATGAAAGAACGTCTCTCCACATGCTCAGTTCTGAGAGATAAGTGTGTGTGAAAGCCGTCCTCCACCTAGCTTTTTGGGAACACAAAGTTTCTTTTCAGTTGCAAACTCCACTCCATACATATATATGGGGAGGTACTAGCTCCAACTCGGTTTTACAGTGAAAACTGCAGGAACTTCACACCGGCACTAGGAAACAGACTGAGAAAGCAGAGTAAAATTTCTCCTGCAACCCGTTCCTTTTGTGCTAGATGAACGAACGTCTCTCGACATGCTCAGTTCTGAGAGATAAGTGTGTGTGAATGCCGTCCTTCACCGAGCTTGTTGGGAACACAAAGTTTCTTTTCAGTTGCTAACTCCAGTCCATACATATATATGGGGAGGTACTAGCTCCAAATCGGTTTTACAGTGAAAACTGCAGGAAATTCAAACCGGCACTAGGAAACAGACTGAGAAACCAGAGAAAAAGTTTCTCGTGTAACCCGTTCCCTTTGTGCTAGATGAACGAATGTCTCTCCACATGCTCAGTTCTGAGAGATAAGTGTGTGTGAAAGTCATCCTTCACCAAGCTTGTTGGGAACACAAAGATTCTTTTCAGTTGCAAACTCCACTCCATACATATATATGGGGAGGTACTAGCTCCAACTCGGTTTTACAGTGAAAACTGCAGGAACTTCAAACCGGCACTAGGAAACAGACTGAGAAACCAGAGTTAAAGTTTCTCCTGCAACCCATTCCCTTTGTGCTAGATGAAAGAACGTCTCTCCACATGCTCAGTTCTGAGAGATAAGTGTGTGTGAAAGCCGTCCTTCACCAAGCTTGTTGGGAACACAAAGTTTCTTTTCAGTTGCAAACTCCAATCCATACATATATATGGGGAGGTACTAGATCCAACTCGGTTTTACATTGAAAACTGCAGGAACATCAAACCGGCACTAGGAAACAGACTGAGAAACCAGAATAAAATTTTCTCCTGCAAACCGTTCCCTTTGTGCTAGATGAACGAACGTCTCTCCACATGCTCAGTTCTGAGAGATAAGTGTGTGTGAAAGCCGCACTTCACCTAGCTTGTTGGGAACAGAAAGTTTGTTTTCCGTTGCAAACCCCACTCCATACATATATATGGGGAGGTACAAGCTCCAACTCGGTTTTACAGTGAAAACTGCAGGAAATTCACACCGGCACTAGGAAACAGACTGAGAAACCAGAGAAAAAGTTTCTCGTGGAACCCGTTCCCTTTGGGCTAGATGAACGAACGTCTCTCCACATGCTCAGTTCTGAGAGATAAGTGTGTGTGAAAGCCGTCCTTCACCTAGCTTGTTGGGAACACAAAGTTTCTTTTAAGTTGTATACTCCACTTCATACATATATATGGGGAGGTACTAGCTCCAACTCGGTTTTACAGTGAAAACTGCAGGAACTTCAAACCGGCACTATGAAACAGACTGAGAAACCAGAGCAAAAGTTTCTCCTGTAAACCGTTCCCTTTGTGCTAGATGAACGGACGTCTCTCCACATGCTAAATTTTGAGAGATAATTGTGTGTGAAAGCCGTCCTTCACCTAGCTTGTTGGGAACACGAAGTTTCTTTTCAGTTGCAAACTCCACTTCATACATATATATGGGGAGATACTAGCTCCCAATCGGTTTTACATTGAAAACTGCAGGAAATTCAAACCGGCACTAGGAAACAGACTGAGAAACCAGAGTAAAGTTTCTCGTGTAACCCGTTCCATTTGTGCTAGATAAACGAACGTCTCTCCACATGCTCAGTTCTGAGAGATAAGTGTGTGTGAAAGCCGTCCTTCACCTAGCTTGTTGGGAACACAAAGTTTCTTCTCAGTTGCAAACTCCACTCCATACATATATATGTGGAGGTACTAGCTCCAACTCGGTTTTACAGTGAAAACTGCAGGAACTTCAAACCGGCACTAGGAAACATACTGAGAAACCAGAGTAAAAGTTTCTCCGGCAACCCGTTCCCTTTGTGCTAGATGAACGAACGTCTCTCCACATGCTCAGTTCTGAGAGATAAGTGTGTGTGAAAGCCGTCCTTCACCTAGCTTGTTGGGAACACAAAGTTTCATTTCAGTTGCACACTCCACTCCATACATATATATGGGGAGGTACTAGCTCCAACTCGGTTTTACAGTGAAAACTGCAGGAAGTTCAAACCGGCACTAGGAAACAGACTGAGAAAGCAGAGTAAAATTTCTCCTGCAACACGTTCCTTTTGTGCTAGATGAACGAACTTCTCTCCACATGCTCAGTTCTGAGAGATAAGTGTGTGTGAAAGCCGTCCTTCACCTAGCTTGTTGGGAACACAAAGTTTCTTTTCAGTTGCAAACTCCACTCCATACATATATATGGGGAGGTACTAGCTCTAACTCGGTTTTACAGTGAAAACTGCAGGAACTTCAAACCGGCACTAGGAAACAGACTGAGAAACCAGAGTATAAGTTTCTCCTGCAACATGTTCTCTTTGTGCTAGATGAACGAACGTCTGTCCACATGCTCAGTTCTGAGAGATAAGTGTGTGTGAAAGCCGCCCTTCACCTAGCTTGTTGGGAACACAAAGTTTCTTTTCAGTTGCAAACTCCAGTCCTTACATATATATGTGGGGAGGTACTAGCTCCAACTCGGTTTTACAGTGAAAACTGCAGGAACTTCAAACCGGCACTAGGAAACATACTGAGAAACCAGAGTAAAAGTTTCTCCGGCAACCCGTTCCCTTTGTGCTAGATGAACGAACGTCTCTCCACATGCTCAGTTCTGAGAGATAAGTGTGTGTGAAAGCCGTCCTTCACCTAGCTTGTTGGGAACACAAAGTTTCTTCTCAGTTGCAAACTCCACTCCATACATATATATGGGGAGGTACTAGCTCCAACTCGGTTTTACAGTGAAAACTGCAGGAACTTCAAACCGGCACTAGGAAACAGACTGAGAAACCAGAGTAAAAGTTTCTCCTGCAACCCGTTCCCTTTTTGCTAGATGAAAGAACGTCTCTCCACATGCTCAGTTCTGAGAGATAAGTGTGTGTGAAAGCCGTCCTCCACCTAGCTTTTTGGGAACACAAAGTTTCTTTTCAGTTGCAAACTCCACTCCATACATATATATGGGGAGGTACTAGCTCCAACTCGGTTTTACAGTGAAAACTGCAGGAACTTCAAACCGGCACTAGGAAACAGACTGAGAAAGCAGAGTAAAATTTCTCCTGCAACCCGTTCCTTTTGTGCTAGATGAACGAACGTCTCTCCACATGCTCAGTTCTGAGAGATAACTGTGTGTAAAGCCGTCCTTCACCTAGCTTGTTGGGAACACATAGTTTCTTTTCAGTTGCAAACTCCACTCCATACATATATATGGGGAGGTACTAGCTCCAACTCGGTTTTACAGTGAAAACTGCAGGAAGTTCAAACCGGCACTAGGAAACAGACTGAGAAAGCAGAGTAAAATTTCTCCTGCAACACGTTCCTTTTGTGCTAGATGAACGAACGTCTCTCCACATGCTCAGTTCTGAGAGATAAGTGTGTGTGAAAGCCGTCCTTCACCTAGCTTGTTGGGAACACAAAGTTTCTTTTCAGTTGCAAACTCCACTCCATACGTATATATGGGGAGGTACTAGCTCTAACTCGGTTTTACAGTGAAAACTGCAGGAACTTCAAACCTGCACTAGGAAACAGACTGAGAAACCAGAGTATAAGTGTCTCCTGCAACCTGTTCTCTTTGTGCTAGATGAACGAACGTCTGTCCACATGCTCAGTTCTGAGAGATAAGTGTGTGTGAAAGCCGCCCTTCACTTAGCTTGTTGGGAACACAAAGTTTCTTTTCAGTTGCAAACTCCAGTCCTTACATATATATGTGGGGAGGTACTAGCTCCAACTCGGTTTTACAGTGAAAACTGCAGGAACTTCAAACCGGCACTAGGAAACATACTGAGAAACCAGAGTAAAAGTTTCTCCGGCAACCCGTTCCCTTTGTGCTAGATGAACGAACGTCTCTCCACATGCTCAGTTCTGAGAGATAAGTGTGTGTGAAAGCCGTCCTTCACCTAGCTTGTTGGGAACACAAAGTTTCTTTTCAGTTGTATACTCCACTTCATACATATATATGGGGAGGTACTAGCTCCAACTCGGTTTTACAGTGAAAACTGCAGGAACTTCAAACCGGCACTATGAAACAGACTGAGAAACCAGAGCAAAAGTTTCTCCTGTAAACCGTTCCCTTTGTGCTAGATGAACGGACGTCTCTCCACATGCTAAATTTTGAGAGATAATTGTGTGTGAAAGCCGTCCTTCACCTAGCTTGTTGGGAACACGAAGTTTCTTTTCAGTTGCAAACTCCACTTCATACATATATATGGGGAGATACTAGCTCCCAATCGGTTTTACATTGAAAACTGCAGGAAATTCAAACCGGCACTAGGAAACAGACTGAGAAACCAGAGTAAAGTTTCTCGTGTAACCCGTTCCATTTGTGCTAGATAAACGAACGTCTCTCCACATGCTCAGTTCTGAGAGATAAGTGTGTGTGAAAGCCGTCCTTCACCTAGCTTGTTGGGAACACAAAGTTTCTTCTCAGTTGCAAACTCCACTCCATACATATATATGTGGAGGTACTAGCTCCAACTCGGTTTTACAGTGAAAACTGCAGGAACTTCAAACCGGCACTAGGAAACATACTGAGAAACCAGAGTAAAAGTTTCTCCGGCAACCCGTTCCCTTTGTGCTAGATGAACGAACGTCTCTCCACATGCTCAGTTCTGAGAGATAAGTGTGTGTGAAAGCCGTCCTTCACCTAGCTTGTTGGGAACACAAAGTTTCATTTCAGTTGCACACTCCACTCCATACATATATATGGGGAGGTACTAGCTCCAACTCGGTTTTACAGTGAAAACTGCAGGAAGTTCAAACCGGCACTAGGAAACAGACTGAGAAAGCAGAGTAAAATTTCTCCTGCAACACGTTCCTTTTGTGCTAGATGAACGAACTTCTCTCCACATGCTCAGTTCTGAGAGATAAGTGTGTGTGAAAGCCGTCCTTCACCTAGCTTGTTGGGAACACAAAGTTTCTTTTCAGTTGCAAACTCCACTCCATACATATATATGGGGAGGTACTAGCTCTAACTCGGTTTTACAGTGAAAACTGCAGGAACTTCAAACCGGCACTAGGAAACAGACTGAGAAACCAGAGTATAAGTTTCTCCTGCAACATGTTCTCTTTGTGCTAGATGAACGAACGTCTGTCCACATGCTCAGTTCTGAGAGATAAGTGTGTGTGAAAGCCGCCCTTCACCTAGCTTGTTGGGAACACAAAGTTTCTTTTCAGTTGCAAACTCCAGTCCTTACATATATATGTGGGGAGGTACTAGCTCCAACTCGGTTTTACAGTGAAAACTGCAGGAACTTCAAACCGGCACTAGGAAACATACTGAGAAACCAGAGTAAAAGTTTCTCCGGCAACCCGTTCCCTTTGTGCTAGATGAACGAACGTCTCTCCACATGCTCAGTTCTGAGAGATAAGTGTGTGTGAAAGCCGTCCTTCACCTAGCTTGTTGGGAACACAAAGTTTCTTCTCAGTTGCAAACTCCACTCCATACATATATATGGGGAGGTACTAGCTCCAACTCGGTTTTACAGTGAAAACTGCAGGAACTTCAAACCGGCACTAGGAAACAGACTGAGAAACCAGAGTAAAAGTTTCTCCTGCAACCCGTTCCCTTTTTGCTAGATGAAAGAACGTCTCTCCACATGCTCAGTTCTGAGAGATAAGTGTGTGTGAAAGCCGTCCTCCACCTAGCTTTTTGGGAACACAAAGTTTCTTTTCAGTTGCAAACTCCACTCCATACATATATATGGGGAGGTACTAGCTCCAACTCGGTTTTACAGTGAAAACTGCAGGAACTTCAAACCGGCACTAGGAAACAGACTGAGAAAGCAGAGTAAAATTTCTCCTGCAACCCGTTCCTTTTGTGCTAGATGAACGAACGTCTCTCGACATGCTCAGTTCTGAGAGATAACTGTGTGTAAAGCCGTCCTTCACCTAGCTTGTTGGGAACACATAGTTTCTTTTCAGTTGCAAACTCCACTCCATACATATATATGGTGAGGTACTAGCTCCAACTCGGTTTTACAGTGAAAACTGCAGGAACATCAAACCGGCACTAGGAAACAGACTGAGAAACCAGAGTAAAAGTTTCTCCTGCAACCCGTTCCCTTTGTGCTAGATGAAAGAACGTCTCTCCACATGAACAGTTCTGAGAGATAAGTGTGTGTGAAAGCCGTCCTTCACCTAGCTTGTTGGGAACACAAAGTTTCTTTTCAGTTGCAAACTCCACTCCATACATATATATGGGGAGGTACCAGCTCGAACTCGGTTTTACAGTGAAAACTGCAGGAACTTCAAACCGGCAGTAGGAAACAGACTGAGAAACCAGAGTAAAATTTCTCCTGCAACCAGTTCCTTTTGTGCTAGATGAACGAACGTCTCTCGACATGCTCAGTTCTGAGAGATAAGTGTGTGTGAATGCCGTCCTTCACCGAGCTTGTTGGGAACACAAAGTTTCTTTTCAGTTGCTAACTCCAGTCCATACATATATATGGGGAGGTACTAGCTCCAACTCGGTTTTACAGTGAAAACTGCAGGAACTTCAAACCGGCACTAGGAAACAGACTGAGAACCCAGAGTAAAAGTTTCTCCTGCAACCCGTTCCCTTTGTGCTAGATGAAAGAACGTCTCTCCACATGCTCAGTTCTGAGAGATAAGTGTGTGTGAAAGCCGTCCTTCACCAAGCTTGTTGGGAACACAAAGTTTCTTTTCAGTTGCAAACTCCACTCCATACATATATATGGGGAGGTACTAGCTCCAACTCGGTTTTACAGTGAAAACTGCAGGAACTTCAAACCGGCACTAGGAAACAGACTGAGAAACCAGAGTAAAAGTTTCCCTGCAACCCGTTCCCTTTGTGCTAGATGAAAGAACGTCTCTCCACATGAACAGTTCTGAGAGATAAGTGTGTGTGAAAGCCGTCCTTCACCTAGCTTTTTGGGAACACAAAGTTTGTTTTCCGTTGCAAACCCCACTCCATACATATATATTGGGAGGTACAAGCTCCAACTCGGTTTTACAGTGAAAACTGCAGGAAATTCAAACCGGCACTATGAAACAGACTGAGAAACCAGAGCAAAAGTTTCTCCTGTAAACCGTTCCCTTTGTGCTAGATGAACGGACGTCTCTCCACATGCTAAATTTTGAGAGATAATTGTGTGTGAAAGCCGTCCTTCACCTAGCTTGTTGGGAACACAAAGTTTCTTTTCAGTTGCAAACTCCACTTCATACATATATATGGGGAGATACTAGCTCCCAATCGGTTTTACATTGAAAACTGCAGGAAATTCAAACCGGCACTAGGAAACACACTGAGAAACCAGAGTAAAGTTTCTCGTGTAACCCGTTCCATTTTTGTTAGATAAACGAACGTCTCTCCACATGCTCAGTTCTGAGAGATAAGTGTGTGTGAAAGCCGTCCTTCACCAATCTTGTTGGGAACACAAAGTTTCTTTTCAGTTGCAAACTCCACTCCATACATATATATGGGGAGGTACTAGCTCCAACTCGGTTTTATTGTGAAAACTGCAGGAAATTCAAACCGGCACTAGGAAACAGACTGAGAAACCAGAGTAAAAGTTTCTCCTGCAACCCGTTCCCTTTGTGCTAGATGAAAGAACGTCTCTCCACATGCTCAGTTCTGAGAGATAAGTGTGTGTGAAAGCCGTCCTTCACCAATCTTGTTGGGAACACAAAGTTTCTTTTCAGTTGCAAACTCCACTCCATACATATATATGGGGAGGTACTAGCTCCAACTCGGTTTTATTGTGAAAACTGCAGGAAATTCAAACCGGCACTAGGAAACAGACTGAGAAAGCAGAGTAAAATTTCTCCTGCAACACGTTCCTTTTGTGCTAGGTGAACGAACGTCTCTCCACATGCTCAGTTCTGAGAGATAAGTGTGTGTGAAAGCCGTCCTTCACCTAGCTTGTTGGGAACACAAAGTTTCTTTTCAGTTGCAAACTCCACTCCATACGTATATATGGGGAGGTACTAGCTCTAACTCGGTTTTACAGTGAAAACTGCAGGAACTTCAAACCGGCACTAGGAAACAGACTGAGAAACCAGAGTATAAGTTTCTCCTACAACCTGTTCTCTTTGTGCTAGATGAACGAACGTCTTTCCACATGCTCAGTTCTGAGAGATAAGTGTGTGTGAAAGCCGCCCTTCACCTAGCTTGTTGGGAACACAAAGTTTCTTTTCAGTTGCAAACTCCAGTCCTTACATATATATGTGGGGAGGTACTAGCTCCAACTCGGTTTTAAAGTGAAAACTGCAGGAACTTCAAACCGGCACTAGGAAACATACTGAGAAACCAGAGTAAAAGTTTCTCCGGCAACCCGTTCCCTTTGTGCTAGATGAACGAACGTCTCTCCACATGCTAAGTTCTGAGAGATAAGTGTGTGTGAAAGCCGTCCTTCACCTAGCTTGTTGGGAACACAAAGTTTCTTTTCAGTTGCAAACTCCACTCCATACATATATATGGGGAGGTACTAGCTCCAACTCGGTTTTACAGTGAAAACTGCAGGAACTTCAAACCGGCACTAGGAAACATACTGAGAAACCAGAGTAAAAGTTTCCCCGGCAACCCGTTCCCTTTGTGCTAAATGAACGAACGTCTCTCCACATGCTCAGTTCTGAGAGATAAGTGTGTGTGAAAGCCGTCCTTCACCTAGCTTGTTGGGAACACAAAGTTTCATTTCAGTTGCAAACTCCACTCCATACATATATATGGGGAGGTACTAGCTCCAACTCGGTTTTACAGTGAAAACTGCAGGAAGTTCAAATCGGCACTAGGAAACAGACTGAGAAAGCAGAGTAAAATTTCTCCTGCAACACGTTCCTTTTGTGCTAGATGAACGAACTTCTCTCCACATGCTCAGTTCTGAGAGATAAGTGTGTGTGAAAGCCGCCCTTCACCTAGCTTGTTGGGAACACAAAGTTTCTTTTCAGTTGCAAACTCCACTCCATACATATATATGGGGAGGTACTAGCTCTAACTCGGTTTTACAGTGAAAACTGCAGGAACTTCAAACCGGCACTAGGAAACAGACTGAGAAACCAGAGTATAAGTTTCTCCTGCAACCTGTTCTCTTTGTGCTAGATGAACGAACGTCTCTCCACATGCTCAGTTCTGAGAGATAAGTGTGTGTGAAAGCCGCCCTTCACCTAGCTTGTTGGGAACACAAAGTTTCTTTTCAGTTGCAAACTCCAGTCCTTACATATATATGTGGGGAGGTACTAGCTCCAACTCGGTTTTACAGTGAAAACTGCAGGAACTTCAAACCGGCACTAGGAAACATACTGAGAAACCAGAGTAAAAGTTTCTCCGGCAACCCGTTCCCTTTGTGCTAGATGAACGAACGTCTCTCCACATGCTCAGTTCTGAGAGATAAGTGTGTGTGAAAGCCGTCCTTCACCTAGCTTGTTGGGAACACAAAGTTTCATTTCAGTTGCAAACTCCACTCCATACATATATATGGGGAGGTACTAGCTCCAACTCGGTTTTACAGTGAAAACTGCAGGAAGTTCAAACCGGCACTAGGAAACAGACTGAGAAAGCAGAGTAAAATTTCTCCTGCAACACGTTCCTTTTGTGCTAGATGAACGAACTTCTCTCCACATGCTCAGTTCTGAGAGATAAGTGGGTGTGAAAGCCGTCCTTCACCTAGCTTGTTGGGAACACAAAGTTTCTTTTCAGTTGCAAACTCCACTCCATACATATATATGGGGAGGTACTAGCTCTAACTCGGTTTTACAGTGAAAACTGCAGGAACTTCAAACCGGCACTAGGAAACAGACTGAGAAACCAGAGTATAAGTTTCTCCTGCAACCTGTTCTCTTTGTGCTAGATGAACGAACGTCTGTCCACATGCTCAGTTCTGAGAGATAAGTGTGTGTGAAAGCCGCCCTTCACCTAGCTTGTTGGGAACACAAAGTTTCTTTTCAGTTGCAAACTCCAGTCCTTACATATATATGTGGGGAGGTACTAGCTCCAACTCGGTTTTACAGTGAAAACTGCAGGAACTTCAAACCGGCACTAGGAAACATACTGAGAAACCAGAGTAAAAGTTTCTCCGGCAACCCGTTCCCTTTGTGCTAGATGAACGAACGTCTCTCCACATGCTCAGTTCTGAGAGATAAGTGTGTGTGAAAGCCGTACTTCACCTAGCTTGTTGGGAACACAAAGTTTCTTCTCAGTTGCAAACTCCACTCCATACATATATATGGGGAGGTACTAGCTCCAACTCGGTTTTACAGTGAAAACTGCAGGAACTTCAAAACGGCACTAGGAAACAGACTGAAAAACCAGAGTAAAAGTTTCTCCTGCAACCCGTTCCCTTTGTGCTAGATGAAAGAACGTCTCTCCACATGCTCAGTTCTGAGACATAAGTGTGTGTGAAAGCCGTCCTACACCTAGCTTTTTGGGAACACAAAGTTTCTTTTCAGTTGCAAACTCCACTCCATACATATATATGCGGAGGTACTAGCTCCAACTCGGTTTTACAGTGAAAACTGCAGGAACTTCAAACCGGCACTAGGAAACAGACTGAGAAAGCAGAGTAAAATTTCTCCTGCAACCCGTTCCTTTTGTGCTAGATGAACGAACGTCTCTCCACATGCTCAGTTCTGAGAGATAAATGTGTGTGAAAGCCGTCCTTCACCTAGCTTGTTGGGAACACAAAGTTTCTTCTCAGTTGCAAACTCCACTCCATACATATATATGGGGAGGTACTAGCTCCAACTCGGTTTTACAGTGAAAACTGCAGGAAGTTCAAACCGGCACTAGGAAACAGACTGAGAAAGCAGAGAAAAATTTCTCCTGCAACACGTTCCTTTTGTGCTAGATGAACGAACTTCTCTCCACATGCTCAGTTCTGAGAGATAAGTGTGTGTGAAAGCCGTCCTTCACCTAGCTTGTTGGGAACACAAAGTTTCTTTTCAGTTGCAAACTCCACTCCATACATATATATGGGGAGTTACTAGCTCTAACTCGGTTTTACAGTGAAAACTGCAGGAACTTCAAACCGGCACTAGGAAACAGACTGAGAAACCAGAGTATAAGTTTCTCCTGCAACCTGTTCTCTTTGTGCTAGATGAACGAACGTCTGTCCACATGCTCAGTTCTGAGAGGTAAGTGTGTGTGAAAGCCGCCCTTCACCTAGCTTGTTGGGAACACAAAGTTTCTTTTCAGTTGCAAACTCCAGTCCTTACATATATATGTGGGGAGGTACTAGCTCCAACTCGGTTTTACAGTGAAAACTGCAGGAACTTCAAACCGGCACTAGGAAACATACTGAGAAACCAGAGTAAAAGTTTCTCCGGCAACCCGTTCCCTTTGTTCTAGATGAACGAACGTCTCTCCACATGCTCAGTTCTGGGAGATAAGTGTGTGTGAAAGCCGTCCTTCACCTAGCTTGTTGGGAACACAAAGTTTCTTCTCAGTTGCAAACTCCACTCCATACATATATATGGGGAGGTACTAGCTCCAACTCGGTTTTACAGTGAAAACTGCAGGAACTTCAAACCGGCACTAGGAAACAGACTGAGAAACCAGAGTAAAAGTTTCTCCTGCAACCCGTTCCCTTTGTGCTAGATGAAAGAACGTCTCTCCACATGCTCAGTTCTGAGAGATAAGTGTGTGTGAAAGCCGTCCTCCACCTAGCTTTTTGGGAACACAAAGTTTCTTTTCAGTTGCAAACTCCACTCCATACATATATATGGGGAGGTACTAGCTCCAACTCGGTTTTACAGTGAAAACTGCAGGAACTTCAAACCGGCACTAGGAAACAGACTGAGAAAGCAGAGTAAAATTTCTCCTGCAACCCGTTCCTTTTGTGCTAGATGAACGAACGTCTCTCCACATGCTCAGTTCTGAGGGATAAATGTGTGTGAAAGCCGTCCTTCACCTAGCTTGTTGGGACACAAAGTTTCTTTTCAGTTGCAAATTCCACTCCATACATATATATGGTGAGGTACTAGCTCCAACTCGGTTTTACAGTGAAAACTGCAGGAACTTCAAAACGGCACTAGGAAACAGACTGAGAAACCAGAGTAAAAGTTTCTCCTGCAACCCGTTCCCTTTGTGCTAGATGAAAGAACGTCTCTCCACATGAACAGTTCTGAGAGATAAGTGTGTGTGAAAGCCGTCCTTCACCTAGCTTGTTGGGAACACAAAGTTTCTTTTCAGTTGCAAACTCCACTCCATACATATATATGGTGAGGTACTAGCTCCAACTCGGTTTTACAGTGAAAACTGCAGGAACTTCAAACCGGCAGTAGGAAACAGACTGAGAAACCAGAGTAAAATTTCTCCTGCAACCAGTTCCTTTTGTGGTAGATGAACGAACGTCTCTCGACATGCTCAGTTCTGAGAGATAAGTGTGTGTGAAAGCCGTCCTTCACCGAGCTTGTTGGGAACACAAAGTTTCTTTTCAGTTGCTAACTCCACTTCATACATATATATGGGGAGGTACTAGCTCCAACTCGGTTTTAGAGTGAAAACTGCAGGATCTTCAAACCGGCACTTGGAAACAGACTGAGAAACCAGAGTAAAAGTTTCTCCTGCAACCCGTTCCCTTTGTGCTAGATGAAAGAACGTCTCTCCACATGCTCAGTTCTGAGAGATAAGTGTGTGTCAAAGCCGTCCTTCACCAAGCTTGTTGGGAACACAAAGTTTCTTTTCAGGTGCAAACTCCACTCCATACATATATATGGGGAGGTACTAGCTCCAACTCGGTTTTACAGTGAAAACTGCAGGAACTTCAAACCGGAACTAGGAAACAGACTGAGAAACCAGAGTAAAAGTTTCTCCTGCAACCCGTTCCCTTTGTGCTAGATGAAAGAACGTCTCTCCACATGAACAGTTCTGAGAGATAAGTGTGTGTGAAAGCCGTCCTTCACCTAGCTTGTTGGGAACACAAAGTTTCTTTTGAGTTGCAAACTCCACTCCATACATATATATGGGGAGGTACTAGATCCAACTCGGTTTTACATTGAAAACTGCAGGAACATCAAACCGGCACTAGGAAACAGACTGAGAAACCAGAGTAAAAGTTTCTCCTGCAAACCGTTCCCTTTGTGCTAGATGAACGAACGTCTCTCCACATGCTCAGTTCTGAGAGATAAGTGTGTGTGAAAGCCGCCCTTCACCTAGCTTGTTGGGAACACAAAGTTTGTTTTCCGTTGCAAACCCCACTCCATACATATATATGGGGAGGTACTAGCTCCAACTCGGTTTTACAGTGAAAACTGCAGGAAATTCACACCGGCACTAGGAAACAGACTGAGAAACCAGAGTAAAAGTTTCCCCTGCAACCCGTTCCCTTTGTGCTAGATGAACAAACGTCTCTCCACATGCTCAGTTCTGAGAGATAAGTGTGTGTGAAAGCCGTCCTTCACCTAGCTTGTTGGGAACACAAAGTTTCTTTTCAGTTGTATACTCCACTTCATACATATATATGGGGAGGTACTAGCTCCAACTCGGCTTTACAGTGAAAACTGCAGGAAATTCAAACCGGCACTATGAAACAGACTGAGAAACCAGAGCAAAAGTTTCTCCTGTAAACCGTTCCCTTTGTGCTAGATGAACGGACGTCTCTCCACATGCTAAATTTTGAGAGATAATTGTGTGTGAAAGCCGTCCTTCACCTAGCTTGTTGGGAACACAAAGTTTCTTTTCAGTTGCAAACTCCACTTCATACATATATATGGGAAGATACTAGCTCCCAATCGGTTTTACATTGAAAACTGCAGGAAATTCAAACCGGCACTAGGAAACAGACTGAGAAACCAGAGTAAAGTTTCTCGTGTAACCCGTTCCATTTGTGCTAGATGAACGAACGTCTCTCCACATGCTCAGTTCTGAGAGATAAGTGTCTGTGAAAGCCGCACTTTACCTAGCTTGTTGGGAACACAAAGTTTCTTTTCAGTTGCAAACTCCAGTCCTTACATATATATGTGGGGAGGTACTAGCTCCAACTCGGTTTTACAGTGAAAACTGCAGGAACTTCAAACCGGCACTAGGAAACATACTGAGAAACCAGAGTAAAAGTTTCTCCGGCAACCCGTTCCCTTTGTGCTAGATGAACGAACGTCTCTCCACATGCTCAGTTCTGAGAGATAAGTGTGTGTGAAAGCCGTCCTTCACCTAGCTTGTTGGGAACACAAAGTTTCTTCTCAGTGGCAAACTCCACTCCATACATATATATGGGGAGGTACTAGCTCCAACTCGGTTTTACAGTGAAAACTGCAGGAACTTCAAACCGGCACTAGGAAACATACTGAGAATCCAGAGTAAAAGTTTCTCCGGCAACCCGTTCCCTTTGTGCTAGATGAACGAACGTCTCTCCACATGCTCAGTTCTGAGAGATAAGTGTGTGTGAAAGCCGTCCTTCACCTAGCTTGTTGGGAACACAAAGTTTCATTTCAGTTGCAAACTCCACTCCATACATATATATGGGGAGGTACTAGCTCCAACTCGGTTTTACAGTGAAAACTGCAGGAAGTTCAAACCGGCACTAGGAAACAGACTGAGAAACCAGAGTAAAAGTTTCTCCTGCAACCCGTTCCCTTTGTGCTAGATGAAAGAACGTCTCTCCACATGAACAGTTCTGAGAGATAAGTGTGTGTGAAAGCCGTCCTTCACCTAGCTTGTTGGGAACACAAAGTTTCTTTTCAGTTGCAAACTCCACTCCATACATATATATGGGGAGGTACTAGATCCAACTCGGTTTTACATTGAAAACTGCAGGAACATCAAACCGGCACTAGGAAACAGACTGAGAAACCAGAGTAAAAGTTTCTCCTGCAAACCGTTCCCTTTGTGCTAGATGAACGAAAGTCTCTCCACATGCTCAGTTCTGAGAGATAAGTGTGTGTGAAAGCCGCACTTCACCTAGCTTGTTGGGAAAACAAAGTTTGTTTTCCGTTGCAAACCCCACTCCATACATATATATGGGGAGGTACAAGCTCCAACTCGGTTTTACAGTGAAAACTGCAGGAAATTCACACCGGCACTAGGAAACAGACTGAGAAACCAGAGTAAAAATTTCCCCTGCAACCCGTTCCCTTTGTGCTAGATGAACAAACGTCTCTCCACATGCTCAGTTCTGAGAGATAAGTGTGTGTGAAAGCCGTCCTTCACCTAGCTTGTTGGGAACACAAAGTTTCTTTTCAGTTGTATACTCCACTTCATACATATATATGGGGAGGTACTAGCTCCAACTCGGTTTTACAGTGAAAACTGCAGGAAATTCAAACCGGCACTATGAAACAGACTGAGAAACCAGAGCAAAAGTTTCTCCTGTAAACCGTTCCCTTTGTGCTAGATGAACGGACGTCTCTCCACATGCTAAATTTTGAGAGATAATTGTGTGTGAAAGCCGTCCTTCACCTAGCTTGTTGGTAACACAAAGTTTCTTTTCAGTTGCAAACTCCACTTCATACATATATATTGGGAGATACTAGCTCCCAATCGGTTTTACATTGAAAACTGCAGGAAATTCAAACCGGCACTAGGAAACAGACTGAGAAACCAGAGTAAAGTTTCTCGTGTAACCCGTTCCATTTGTGCTAGATAAACGAACGTCTCTCCACATGCTCAGTTCTGAGAGATAAGTGTGTGTGAAAGCCGTCCTTCACCAATCTTGTTGGGAACTCAAACTTTCTTTTCAGTTGCAAACTCCACTCCATACATATATATGGGGAGGTACTAGCTCCAACTCGGTTTTACTGTGAAAACTGCAGGAACTTCAATCCGGCACTAGGAAACAGACTGAGAAACCAGAGTAAAAGTTTCTCCTGCAACCCGTTCCCTTTGTGCTAGATGAAAGAACGTCTCTCCACATGCTCAGTTCTGAGAGATAAGTGTGTGTGAAAGCCGTCCTTCACCTAGCTTGTTGGGAACACAAAGTTTCTTTTCAGTTGCAAACTCCACTCCATACATATATATGGGGAGGTACTAGCTCGAACTCGGTTTTACAGTGAAAACTGCAGGAACTTCAAACCGGCAGTAGGAATCAGACTGAGAAACCAGAGTAAAAATTCTCCTGCAACCAGTTCCTTTTGTGCTAGATGAACGAACGTCTCTCGACATGCTCAGTTCTGAGAGATAAGTGTGTGTGAAAGCCGTCCTTCACCGAGCTTGTTGGGAACACAAAGTTTCTTTTCAGTTGCTAACTCCACTTCATACATATATATGGGGAGGTACTAGCTCCAACTCGGTTTTAGAGTGAAAACTGCAGGATCTTCAAACCGGCACTTGGAAACAGACTGAGAAACCAGAGTAAAAGTTTCTCCTGCAACCAGTTCCCTTTGTGCTAGATGAAAGAACGTCTCTCCACATGCTCAGTTCTGAGAGATAAGTGTGTGTGAAAGCCGTCCTTCACCAAGCTTGTTGGGAACACAAAGTTTCTTTTCAGGTGCAAACTCCACTCCATACATATATATGGGGAGGTACTAGCTCCAACTCGGTTTTACAGTGAAAACTGCAGGAACTTCAAACCGGCACTAGGAAACAGACTGAGAAACCAGAGTAAAAGTTTCTCCTGCAACCCGTTCCCTTTGTGCTAGATGAAAGAACGTCTCTCCACATGCTCAGTTCTGAGAGATAAGTGTGTGTGAAAGCCGTCCTCCACCTAGCTTTTTGGGAACACAAAGTTTCTTTTCAGTTGCAAACTCCACTCCATACATATATATGGGGAGGTACTAGCTCCAACTCGGTTTTACAGTGAAAACTGCAGGAACTTCAAACCGGCACTAGGAAACAGACTGAGAAACCAGAGTAAAATTTCTCCTGCAACCCGTTCCTTTTGTGCTAGATGAACGAACGTCTCTCCACATGCTCAGTTCTGAGGGATAAATGTGTGTGAAAGCCGTCCTTCACCTAGCTTGTTGGGAACACAAAGTTTCTTTTCAGTTGCAAACTCCACTCCATACATATATATGGTGAGGTACTAGCTCCAACTCGGTTTTACAGTGAAAACTGCAGGAACTTCAAAACGGCACTAGGAAACAGACTGAGAAACCAGAGAAAAAGTTTCTCCTGCAACCCGTTCCCTTTGTGCTAGATGAAAGAACGTCTCTCCACATGAACAGTTCTGAGAGATAAGTGTGTGTGAAAGCCGTCCTTCACCTAGCTTGTTGGGAACACAAAGTTTCTTTTCAGTTGCAAACTCCACTCCATACATATATATGGTGAGGTACTAGCTCCAACTCGGTTTTACAGTGAAAACTGCAGGAACTTCAAACCGGCAGTAGGAAACAGACTGAGAAACCAGAGTAAAATTTCTCCTGCAACCAGTTCCTTTTGTGGTAGATGAACGAACGTCTCTCGACATGCTCAGTTCTGAGAGATAAGTGTGTGTGAAAGCCGTCCTTCACCGAGCTTGTTGGGAACACAAAGTTTCTTTTCAGTTGCTAACTCCACTTCATACATATATATTGGGAGGTACTAGCTCCAACTCGGTTTTAGAGTGAAAACTGCAGGATCTTCAAACCGGCACTTGGAAACAGACTGAGAAACCAGAGTAAAAGTTTCTCCTGCAACCCGTTCCCTTTGTGCTAAATGAAAGAACGTCTCTCCACATGCTCAGTTCTGAGAGATAAGTGTGTGTGAAAGCCGTCCTTCACCAAGCTTGTTGGGAACACAAAGTTTCTTTTCAGGTGCAAACTCCACTCCATACATATATATGGGGAGGTACTAGCTCCAACTCGGTTTTACAGTGAAAACTGCAGGAACTTCAAACCGGCACTAGGAAACAGACTGAGAAACCAGAGTAAAAGTTTCTCCTGCAACCCGTTCCCTTTGTGCTAGATGAAAGAACGTCTCTCCACATGAACAGTTCTGAGAGATAAGTGTGTGTGAAAGCCGTCCTTCACCTAGCTTGTTGGGAACACAAAGTTTCTTTTCAGTTGCAAACTCCACTCCATACATATATATGGGGAGGTACTAGATCCAACTCGGTTTTACATTGAAAACTGCAGGAACATCAAACCGGCACTAGGAAACAGACTGAGAAACCAGAGTAAAAGTTTCTCCTGCAAACCGTTCCCTTTGTGCTAGATGAACGAACGTCTCTCCACATGCTCAGTTCTGAGAGATAAGTGTGTGTGAAAGCCGCCCTTCACCTAGCTTGTTGGGAACACAAAGTTTGTTTTCCGTTGCAAACCCCACTCCATACATATATATGGGGAGGTACAAGCTCCAACTCGTTTTTACAGTGAAAACTGCAGGAAATTCACACCGGCACTAGGAAACAGACTGAGAAACCAGAGTAAAAGTTTCCCCTGCAACCCGTTCCCTTTGTGCTAGATGAACAAACGTCTCTCCACATGCTCAGTTCTGAGAGATAAGTGTGTGTGAAAGCCGTCCTTCACCTAGCTTGTTGGGAACACAAAGTTTCTTTTCAGTTGTATACTCCACTTCATACATATATATGGGGAGGTACTAGCTCCAACTCGGTTTTACAGTGAAAACTGCAGGAAATTCAAACCGGCACTATGAAACAGACTGAGAAACCAGAGCAAAAGTTTCTCCTGTAAACCGTTCCCTTTGTGCTAGATGAACGGACGTCTCTCCACATGCTAAATTTTGAGAGATAATTGTGTGTGAAAGCCGTCCTTCACCTAGCTTGTTGGGAACACAAAGTTTCTTTTCAGTTGCAAACTCCACTCCATATATATATATGGGGAGGTACTAGCTCCAACTCGGTTTTACAGTGAAAACTGCAGGAACTTCAAACCGGCACTAGGAAACAGACTGAGAAAGCAGAGTAAAATTTCTCCTGCAACCCGTTCCTTTTGTGCTAGATGAACGAACGTCTCTCCACATGCTCAGTTCTGAGGGATAAATGTGTGTGAAAGCCGTCCTTCACCTAGCTTGTTGGGAACACAAAGTTTCTTTTCAGTTGCAAACTCCACTCCATACATATATATGGTGAGGTACTAGCTCCAACTCGGTTTTACAGTGAAAACTGCAGGAACTTCAAAACGGCACTAGGAAACAGACTGAGAAACCAGAGTAAAAGTTTCTCCTGCAACCCGTTCCCTTTGTGCTAGATGAAAGAACGTCTCTCCACATGAACAGTTCTGAGAGATAAGTGTGTGTGAAAGCCGTCCTTCACCTAGCTTGTTGGGAACACAAAGTTTCTTTTCAGTTGCAAACTCCACTCCATACATATATATGGGGAGGTACAAGCTCCAACTCGGTTTTACAGTGAAACCTGCAGGAACTTCAAATCGGCACTAGGAAACAGACTGAGAAACCAGAGTAAAAGTTTCTCCTGCAACCTGTTCCCTTTGTGCTAGATGAACGAACGTCTCTCCACATGCTCAGTTCTGAGAGATAAGTGTGTGTGAAAGCCGTCCTTCACCTAGCTTGTTGGGAACACAAAGTTTCTTTTCAGTTGCAAACTCCAGTCCATACATATATATGGGGAGGTACTAGATCCAAGTCGCTTTTACAGTGAAAACTGCGGGAACTTCAAACCAGCACTAGGAAACAGACTGAGAAACGAGAGTCAAAGTTTCTCCTGCAACCCGTTCCCTTTGTGCTAGATGAACGAACATCTCTCCACATGCTCAGTTCTGAGAGTTAAGTGTGTGTGAAAGCCGTCCTTCAACTAGGTTGTTGGGAACACAAAGTTTCTTTTCAGTTGCAAACACCAGTCCATACATATATATGGGGAGGTACTAGCTCCAACTCGGTTTTACAGTGAAAACTGCAGGAACTTCAAACCGGCACTAGGAAACAGACTGAGAAACCAGAGTAAAAGTTTCTCCTGCAACCCGTTCCCTTTGTGCTAGATGAAAGAACGTCTCTCCACATGAACAGTTCTGAGAGATAAGTGTGTGTGAAAGCCGTCCTTCACCTAGCTTGTTGGGAACACAAAGTTTCTTTTCAGTTGCAAACTCCACTCCATACATATATATGGGGAGGTACTAGATCCAACTCGGTTTTACATTGAAAACTGCAGGAACATCAAACCGGCACTAGGAAACAGACTGAGAAACCAGAGTAAAAGTTTATCCTGCAAACCGTTCCCTTTGTGCTAGATGAACGAAAGTCTCTCCACATGCTCAGTTCTGAGAGATAAGTGTGTGTGAAAGCCGCCCTTCACCTAGCTTGTTGGGAACACAAAGTTTGTTTTCCGTTGCAAACCCCACTCCATACATATATATGGGGA
Organism: Camelus bactrianus; assembly: GCF_048773025.1. Lineage (NCBI taxonomy): Eukaryota > Metazoa > Chordata > Mammalia > Artiodactyla > Camelidae > Camelus > Camelus bactrianus. Next base: position 6,721,662 of record NC_133566.1, read on the forward strand.
GGTACAAGCTCCAACTCGGTTTTACAGTGAAAACTGCAGGAAATTCACACCGGCACTAGGAAACAGACTGAGAAACCAGAGTAAAAGTTTCCCCTGCAACCCGTTCCCTTTGTGCTAGATGAACAAACGTCTCTCCACATGCTCAGTTCTGAGAGATAAGTGTGTGTGAAAGCCGTCCTTCACCTAGCTTGTTGGGAACACAAAGTTTCTTTTCAGTTGTATACTCCACTTCATACATATATATGGGGAGGTACTAGCTCCAACTCGGTTTTACAGTGAAAACTGCAGGAAATTCAAACCGGCACTATGAAACAGACTGAGAAACCAGAGCAAAAGTTTCTCCTGTAAACCGTTCCCTTTGTGCTAGATGAACGGACGTCTCTCCACATGCTAAATTTTGAGAGATAATTGTGTGTGAAAGCCGTCCTTCACCTAGCTTGTTGGGAACACAAAGTTTCTTTTCAGTTGCAAACTCCACTTCATACATATATATGGGAAGATACTAGCTCCCAATCGGTTTTACATTGAAAACTGCAGGAAATTCAAACCGGCACTAGGAAACAGACTGAGAAACCAGAGTAAAGTTTCTCGTGTAACCCGTTCCATTTGTGCTAGATAAACGAACGTCTCTCCACATGCTCAGTTCTGAGAGATAAGTGTGTGTGAAAGCCGCCCTTTACCTAGCTTGTTGGGAACACAAAGTTTCTTTTCAGTTGCAAACTCCAGTCCTTACATATATATGTGGGGAGGTACTAGCTCCAACTCGGTTTTACAGTGAAAACTGCAGGAAATTCAAACCGGCACTAGGAAACATACTGAGAAACCAGAGTAAAAGTTTTTCCGGCAACCCGTTCCCTTTGTGCTAGATGAACGAACGTCTCTCCACATGCTCAGTTCTGAGAGATAAGTGTGTGTGAAAGCCGTCCTTCACCTAGCTTGTTGGGAACACAAAGTTTCTTCTCAGTGGCAAACTCCACTCCATACATATATATGGGGAGGTACTAGCTCCAACTCGGTTTTACAGTGAAAACTGCAGGAACTTCAAACCGGCACTAGGAAACATACTGAGAATCCAGAGTAAAAGTTTCTCCGGCAACCCGTTCCCTTTGTGCTAGATGAACGAACATCTCTCCACATGCTCAGTTCTGAGAGATAAGTGTGTGTGAAAGCCGTCCTTCACCTAGCTTGTTGGGAACACAAAGTTTCATTTCAGTTGCAAACTCCACTCCATACATATATATGGGGAGGTACTAGCTCCAACTCGGTTTTACAGTGAAAACTGCAGGAACTTCAAACCGGCACTTGGAAACAGACTGAGAAACCAGAGTAAAAGTTTCTCCTGCAACCCGTTCCCTTTGTGCTAGATGAAAGAACGTCTCTCCACATGAACAGTTCTGAGAGATAAGTGTGTGTGAAAGCCGTCCTTCACCTATCTTGTTGGGAACACAAAGTTTCTTTTCAGTTGCAAACTCCACTCCATACATATATATGGGGAGGTACTAGATCCAACTCGGTTTTACATTGAAAACTGCAGGAACATCAAACCGGCACTAGGAAACAGACTGAGAAACCAGAGTAAAAGTTTCTCCTGCAAACCGTTCCCTTTGTGCTAGATGAACGAAAGTCTCTCCACATGCTCAGTTCTGAGAGATAAGTGTGTGTGAAAGCCGCCCTTCACCTAGCTTGTTCGGAAAACAAAGTTTGTTTTCCGTTGCAAACCCCACTCCATACATATATATGGGGAGTTACAAGCTCCAACTCGGTTTTACAGTGAAAACTGCAGGAAATTCACACCGGCACTAGGAAACAGACTGAGAAACCAGAGTAAAAATTTCCCCTGCAACCCGTTCCCTTTGTGCTAGATGAACAAACGTCTCTCCACATGCTCAGTTCTGAGAGATAAGTGTGTGTGAATGCCGTCCTTCACCTAGCTTGTTGGGAACACAAAGTTTCTTTTCAGTTGTATACTCCACTTCATACATATATATGGGGAGGTACTAGCTCCAACTCGGTTTTACAGTGAAAACTGCAGGAAATTCAAACCGGCACTATGAAACAGACTGAGAAACCAGAGCAAAAGTTTCTCCTGTAAACCGTTCCCTTTGTGCTAGATGAACGGACGTCTCTCCACATGCTAAATTTTGAGAGATAATTGTGTGTGAAAGCCGTCCTTCACCTAGCTTGTTGGGAACACAAAGTTTCTTTTCAGTTGCAAACTCCACTTCATACATATATATGGGGAGATACTAGCTCCCAATCGGTTTTACATTGAAAACTGCAGGAAATTCAAACCGGCACTAGGAAACAGACTGAGAAACCAGAGTAAAGTTTCTCGTGTAACCCGTTCCATTTGTGCTAGATAAACGAACGTCTCTCCACATGCTCAGTTCTGAGAGATAAGTGTGTGTGAAAGCCGTCCTTCACCAATCTTGTTGGGAACACAAACTTTCTTTTCAGTTGCAAACTCCACTCCATACATATATATGGGGAGGTACTAGCTCCAACTCGGTTTTACTGTGAAAACTGCAGGAACTTCAAACCGGCACTAGGAAACAGACTGAGAAACCAGAGTAAAAGTTTCTCCTGCAACCCGTTCCCTTTGTGCTAGATGAAAGAAAGTCTCTCCACATGCTCAGTTCTGAGAGATAAGTGTGTGTGAAAGCCGTCCTTCACCTAGCTTGTTGGGAACACAAAGTTTCTTTTCAGTTGCAAACTCCACTCCATACATATATATGGGGAGGTACTAGCTCGAACTCGGTTTTACAGTGAAAACTGCAGGAACTTCAAACCGGCAGTAGGAATCAGACTGAGAAACCAGAGTAAAAATTCTCCTGCAACCAGTTCCTTTTGTGCTAGATGAACGAACGTCTCTCGACATGCTCAGTTCTGAGAGATAAGTGTGTGTGAAAGCCGTCCTTCACCGAGCTTGTTGGGAACACAAAGTTTCTTTTCAGTTGCTAACTCCACTTCATACATATATATGGGGAGGTACTAGCTCCAACTCGGTTTTAGAGTGAAAACTGCAGGATCTTCAAACCGGCACTTGGAAACAGACTGAGAAACCAGAGTAAAAGTTTCTCCTGCAACCCGTTCCCTTTGTGCTAGATGAAAGAACGTCTCTCCACATGCTCAGTTCTGAGAGATAAGTGTGTGTGAAAGCCGTCCTTCACCAAGCTTGTTGGGAACACAAAGTTTCTTTTCAGGTGCAAACTCCACTCCATACATATATATGGGGAGGTACTAGCTCCAACTCGGTTTTACAGTGAAAACTGCAGGAACTTCAAACCGGCACTAGGAAACAGACTGAGAAACCAGAGTAAAAGTTTCTCCTGCAACCCGTTCCCTTTGTGCTAGATGAAAGAACGTCTCTCCACATGAACAGTTCTGAGAAATAAGTGTGTGTGAAAGCCGTCCTTCACCTAGCTTGTTGGGAACACAAAGTTTCTTTTCAGTTGCAAACTCCACTCCATACATATATATGGGGAGGTACTAGATCCAACTCGGTTTTACATTGAAAACTGCAGGAACATCAAACCGGCACTAGGAAACAGACTGAGAAACCAGAGTAAAAGTTTCTCCTGCAAACCGTTCCCTTTGTGCTAGATGAACGAACGTCTCTCCACATGCTCAGTTCTGAGAGATAAGTGTGTGTGAAAGCCGCCCTTCACCTAGCTTGTTGGGAACACAAAGTTTGTTTTCCGTTGCAAACCCCACTCCATACATATATATGGGGAGGTACAAGCTCCAACTCGGTTTTACAGTGAAAACTGCAGGAAATTCACACCGGCACTAGGAAACAGACTGAGAAACCAGAGTAAAAGTTTCCCCTGCAACCCGTTCCCTTTGTGCTAGATGAACAAACGTCTCTCCACATGCTCAGTTCTGAGAGATAAGTGTGTGTGAAAGCCGACCTTCAACTAGCTTGTTGGGAACACAAAGTTTCTTCTCAGTTGCTAACTCCACTCCATACATATATATGGGGAGGTACTAGCTCCAACTCGGTTTTACAGTGAAAACTGCAGGAACTTCAAACCGGCATTAGGAAACATACTGAGAAACCAGAGTAAAAGTTTCTCCGGCAACGCGTTCCCTTTGTGCTAGATGAACGAACGTCTCTCCACATGCTCAGTTCTGAGAGATAAGTGTGTGTGAAAGCCGTCCTTCACCTAGCTTGTTGGGAACACAAAGTTTCTTTTCAGTTGCAAACTCCACTCCATACATATATATGGGGAGGTACTAGCTCCAACTCGGTTTTACAGTGAAAACTGCAGGAACTTCAAACCGGCACTTGGAAACAGACTGAGAAACCAGAGTAAAAGTTTCTCCTGCAACCCGTTCCCTTTGTGCTAGATGAAAGAAAGTCTCTCCACATGAACAGTTCTGAGAGATAAGTGTGTGTGAAGCCGTCCTTCACCTAGCTTTTTGGGAACATAAAGTTTCTTTTCAGTTGCAAACTCCACTCCATACATATATATGGGGAGGTACTAGATCCAACTCGGTTTTACATTGAAAACTGCAGGAACATCAAACCGGCACTAGGAAACAGACTGAGAAACCAGAGTAAAAGTTTCTCCTGCAAACCGTTCCCTTTGTGCTAGATGAACGAACGTCTCTCCACATGCTCAGTTCTGAGAGATAAGTGTGTGTGAAAGCCGCCCTTCACCTAGCTTGTTGGGAACACAAAGTTTGTTTTCCGTTGCAAACCCCACTCCATACATATATATGGGGAGGTACAAGCTCCAACTCGGTTTTACAGTGAAAACTGCAGGAAATTCACACCGGCACTAGGAAGCAGACTGAGAAACCAGAGTAAAAGTTTCCCCTGCAACCCGTTCCCTTTGGGCTAGATGAACGAACGTCTCTCCACATGCTCAGTTCTGAGAGATAAGTGTGTGTGAAAGCCGTCCTTCACCTAGCTTGTTGGGAACACAAAGTTTCTTTTCAGTTGCAAACTCCACTCCATACATATATATGGGGAGGTACTAGCTCTAACTCGGTTTTACAGTGAAAACTGCAGGAACTTCAAACCGGCACTAGGAAACAGACTGAGAAACCAGAGTATAAGTTTCTCCTGCAACCTGTTCTCTTTGTGCTAGATGAACGAACGTCTGTCCACATGCTCAGTTCTGAGAGATAAGTGTGTGTGAAAGCCGCCCTTCACCTAGCTTGTTGGGAACACAAAGTTTCTTTTCAGTTGCAAACTCCAGTCCTTACATATATATGTTTGGAGGTACTAGCTCCAACTCGGTTTTACAGTGAAAACTGCAGGAACTTCAAACCGGCACTAGGAAACATACTGAGAAACCAGAGTAAAAGTTTCTCCGGCTACCCGTTCCCGTTGTGCTAGATGAACGAACGTCTCTCCACATGCTCAGTTCTGAGAGATATGTGTGTGTGAAAGCCGTCCTTCAACTAGCTTGCTGGGAACACAAAGTTTCTTTTCAGTTGCAAACTCCACTCCATACATATATATGGGGAGGTACTAGCTCCAACTCGGTTTTACAGTGAAAACTGCAGGAACTTCAAACCGGCACTAGGAAACAGACTGAAAAAGCAGAGTAAAAGTTTCTCCTGCAACCCGTTCCCTTTGTGCTAGATGAAAGAACGTCTCTCCACATGCTCAGTTCTGAGAGAGAATTGTGTGTGAAAGCCTTCCTTCACCTAGCTTGTTGGGAACACAAAGTTTCTTTTCAGTTGCAAACTCCACTCCATACATATATATGGGGAGGTACTAGCTCCAACTCGGTTTTACAGTGAACACTGCAGGAACTTCAAACCGGCACTTGGAAACAGCCTGAGAAACCAGAATAAAAGTCTCTCCTGCAACCCGTTCCCTTTGTGCTAGATGAAAGAATGGCTCTCCACATGCTCAGTTCTGAGAGATATGTGTGTGTGAAAGCCGTCCTTCAACTAGCTTGCTGGGAACACAAAGTTTCTTTTCAGTTGCAAACTCCACTCCATACATATATATGGGGAGGTACTAGCTCCAACTCGGTTTTACAGTGAAAACTGCAGGAACTTCAAACCGGCACTAGGAAACAGACTGAAAAACCAGAGTAAAAGTTTCTCCTGCAACCCGTTCCCTTTGTGCTAGATGAAAGAACGTCTCTCCACATGCTCAGTTCTGAGAGAGAATTGTGTGTGAAAGCCGTCCTTCACCTAGCTTGTTGGGAACACAAAGTTTCTTTTCAGTTGCAAACTCCACTCCATACATATATATGGGGAGGTACTAGCTCCAACTCGGTTTTACAGTGAACACTGCAGGAACTTCAAACCGGCACTTGGAAACAGACTGAGAAACCAGAATAAAAGTCTCTCCTGCAACCCGTTCCCTTTGTGCTAGATGAAAGAACGGCTCTCCACATGCTCAGTTCTGAGAGAGAATTGTGTGTGAAAGCCGTCCTTCACCTAGCTTGTTGGGAACACAAAGTTTCTTTTCAGTTGCAAACTCCAATCCATACATATATATGGGGAGGTACTAGCTCCAACTCGGTTTTACAGTGAAAACTGCAGGAACTTCAAACCGGCACTTGGAAACAGACTGAGAAACCAGAGTAAAAGTTTCTCCTGCAACCCGTTCCCTTTGTGCTAGATGAAAGAACGTCTCTCCACATGAACAGTTCTGAGAGATAAGTGTGTGTGAAAGCAGTCCTTCACCTAGCTTTTTGGGAACACAAAGTTTCTTTTCAGTTGCAAACTCCACTCCATACATATATATGGGGAGGTACTAGATCCAACTCGGTTTTACATTGAAAACTGCAGGAACATCAAACCGGCACTAGGAAACAGACTGAGAAACCAGAGTAAAAGTTTCTCCTGCAAACCGTTCCCTTTGTGCTAGATGAACGAACGTCTCTCCACATGCTCAGTTCTGAGAGATAAGTGTGTGTGAAAGCCGTCCTTCACCTAGCTTGTTGGGAACACAAAGTTTGTTTTCCGTTGCAAACCCCACTCCATACATATATATGGGGAGGTACAAGCTCCAACTCGGTTTTACAGTGAAAACTGCAGGAAATTCACACCGGCACTAGGAAGCAGACTGAAAAACCAGAGTAAAAGTTTCCCCTGCAACCCGTTCCCTTTGTGCTAGATGAACGAACGTCTCTCCACATGCTCAGTTCTGAGAGATAAGTGTGTGTGAAAGCCGTCCTTCACCTAGCTTGTTGGGAACACAAAGTTTCTTTTCAGTTGCAAACTCCACTCCATACATATATATGGGGAGGTACTAGCTCTAACTCGGTTTTACAGTGAAAACTGCAGGAACTTCAAACCGGCACTAGGAAACAGACTGAGAAACCAGAGTATAAGTTTCTCCTGCAACCTGTTCTCTTTGTGCTAGATGAACGAACGTCTGTCCACATGCTCAGTTCTGAGAGATAAGTGTGTGTGAAAGCCGCCCTTCACCTAGCTTGTTGGGAACACAAAGTTTCTTTTCAGTTGCAAACTCCAGTCCTTACATATATATGTTTGGAGGTACTAGCTCCAACTCGGTTTTACAGTGAAAACTGCAGGAACTTCAAACCGGCACTAGGAAACATACTGAGAAACCAGAGTAAAAGTTTCTCCGGCTACCCGTTCCCGTTGTGCTAGATGAACGAACGTCTCTCCACATGCTCAGTTCTGAGAGATATGTGTGTGTGAAAGCCGTCCTTCAACTAGCTTGCTGGGAACACAAAGTTTCTTTTCAGTTGCAAACTCCACTCCATACATATATATGGGGAGGTACTAGCTCCAACTCGGTTTTACAGTGAAAGCTGCAGGAACTTCAAACCGGCACTAGGAAACAGACTGAAAAAGCAGAGTAAAAGTTTCTCCTGCAACCCGTTCCCTTTGTGCTAGATGAAAGAACGTCTCTCCACATGCTCAGTTCTGAGAGAGAATTGTGTGTGAAAGCCTTCCTTCACCTAGCTTGTTGGGAACACAAAGTTTCTTTTCAGTTGCAAACTCCACTCCATACATATATATGGGGAGGTACTAGCTCCAACTCGGTTTTACAGTGAACACTGCAGGAACTTCAAACCGGCACTTGGAAACAGCCTGAGAAACCAGAATAAAAGTCTCTCCTGCAACCCGTTCCCTTTGTGCTAGATGAAAGAATGGCTCTCCACATGCTCAGTTCTGAGAGAGAATTGTGTGTGAAAGCCGTCCTTCACCTAGCTTGTTGGGAACACAAAGTTTCTTTTCAGTTGCAATCCCCACTCCATACATATATATGGGGAGGTACAAGCTCCAACTCGGTTTTACAGTGAAAATTGCAGGAAATTCACACCGGCACTAGGAAACAGACTGAGAAACCAGAGTAAAAGTTTAACCTGCAACCCGTTCCCTTTGTGCTAGATGAACGAACGTCTCTCCACATTCTCAGTTCTGAGAGATAAGTGTGTGTGAACGCCGTCCTTCACCTAGCTTGTTGGGAACACAAAGTTTGTTTTCGGTAGCAAACCCCACTCCATACATATATATGGGGAGGTACAAGCTCCAACTCGGTTTTACAGTGAAAACTGCAGGAAATTCACACCGGCACTAGGAAACAGACTGAGAAACCAGAGTAAAAGTTTCCCCTGCAACCCGTTCCCTTTGTGCTAGATGAACGAACGTCTCTCCACATGCTCAGTTCTGAGAGATAAGTGTGTGTGAAAGCCGTCCTTCACCTAGCTTGCTGGGAACACAAAGTTTCTTTTCAGTTGCAAACTCCACTCCATACATATATATGGGGAGGTACTAGCTCCAACTCGGTTTTACAGTGAAAACTGCAGGAACTTCAAACCGGCACTAGGAAACAGACTGAAAAACCAGAGTAAAAGTTTCTCCTGCAACCCGTTCCCTTTGTGCTAGATGAAAGAACGTCTCTCCACATGCTCAGTTCTGAGAGAGAATTGTGTGTGAAAGCCGTCCTTCACCTAGCTTGTTGGGAACACAAAGTTTCTTTTCAGTTGCAAACTCCACTCCATACATATATATGGGGAGGTACTAGCTCCAACTCGGTTTTACAGTGAACACTGCAGGAACTTCAAACCGGCACTTGGAAACAGACTGAGAAACCAGAATAAAAGTCTCTCCTGCAACCCGTTCCCTTTGTGCTAGATGAAAGAACGGCTCTCCACATGCTCAGTTCTGAGAGAGAATTGTGTGTGAAAGCCGTCCTTCACCTAGCTTGTTGGGAACACAAAGTTTCTTTTCAGTTGCAAACTCCAATCCATACATATATATGGGGAGGTACTAGCTCCAACTCGGTTTTACAGTGAAAACTGCAGGAACTTCAAACCGGCACTTGGAAACAGACTGAGAAACCAGAGTAAAAGTTTCTCCTGCAACCCGTTCCCTTTGTGCTAGATGAAAGAACGTCTCTCCACATGAACAGTTCTGAGAGATAAGTGTGTGTGAAAGCCGTCCTTCACCTAGCTTTTTGGGAACACAAAGTTTCTTTTCAGTTGCAAACTCCACTCCATACATATATATGGGGAGGTACTAGATCCAACTCAGTTTTACATTGAAAACTGCAGGAACATCAAACCGGCACTAGGAAACAGACTGAGAAACCAGAGTAAAAGTTTCTCCTGCAAACCGTTCCCTTTGTGCTAGATGAACGAACGTCTCTCCACATGCTCAGTTCTGAGAGATAAGTGTGTGTGAAAGCCGCCCTTCACCTAGCTTGTTGGGAACACAAAGTTTCTTTTCAGTTGCAAACACCACTCCATACATATATATGGGGAGGTACAAGCTCCAACCCGGTTTTACAGTGAAAACTGCAGGAAATTCACACCGGCACTAGGAAACAGACTGAGAAACCAGAGTAAAAGTTTCCCCTGCAACCCGTTCCCTTTGTGCTAGATGAACGAACGTCTCTCCACATGCTCAGTTCTGAGAGATAAGTGTGTGTGAAAGCCGTCCTTCACCTAGCTTGTTGGGAACACAAAGTTTCTTTTCAGTTGCAAACTCCACTCCATACATATATATGGGGAGGTACAAGCTCTAACTCGGTTTTACAGTGAAAACTGCAGGAACTTCAAACCGGCACTAGGAAACATACTGAGAAACCAGAGTAAAAGTTCCTCCGGCAACCCGTTCCCGTTGTGCTAGATGAACGAACGTCTCTCCACATGCTCAGTTCTGAGAGATAAGTGTGTGTGAAAGCCGTCCTTCACCTAGCTTGTTGGGAACACAAAGTTTCTTTTCAGTTGCAAACTCCACTCCATACATATATATGGGGAGGTACTAGCTCTAACTCGGTTTTACAGTGAAAACTGCAGGAACTTCAAACCGGCACTAGGAAACAGACTGAGAAACCAGAGTATAAGTTTCTCCTGCAACCTGTTCTCTTTGTGCTAGATGAACGAACGTCTGTCCACATGCTCAGTTCTGAGAGATAAGTGTGTGTGAAAGCCGCCCTTCACCTAGCTTGTTGGGAACACAAAGTTTCTTTTCAGTTGCAAACTCCAGTCCTTACATATATATGTTTGGAGGTACTAGCTCCAACTCGGTTTTACAGTGAAAACTGCAGGAACTTCAAACCGGCACTAGGAAACATACTGAGAAACCAGAGTAAAAGTTCCTCCGGCAACCCGTTCCCGTTGTGCTAGATGAACGAACGTCTCTCCACATGCTCAGTTCTGAGAGATATGTGTGTGTGAAAGCCGTCCTTCATCTAGCTTGCTGGGAACACAAAGTTTCTTTTCAGTTGCAAACTCCACTCCATACATATATATGGGGAGGTACTAGCTCCAACTCGGTTTTACAGTGAAAACTGCAGGAACTTCAAACCGGCACTAGGAAACAGACTGAAAAAGCAGAGTAAAAGTTTCTCCTGCAACCCGTTCCCTTTGTGCTAGATGAAAGAACGTCTCTCCACATGCTCAGTTCTGAGAGAGAATTGTGTGTGAAAGCCGTCATTCACCTAGCTTGTTGGGAACACAAAGTTTCTTTTAAGTTGCAAACTCCACTCCATACATATATATGGGGAGGTACTAGCTCCAACTCGGTTTTACAGTGAACACTGCAGGAACTTCAAACCGGCACTTGGAAACAGACTGAGAAAGCAGAATAAAAGTCTCTCCTGCAACCCGTTCCCTTTGTGCTAGATGAAAGAACGGCTCTCCACATGCTCAGTTCTGAGAGATAATTGTGTGTGAAAGCCGTCCTTCACCTAGCTTGTTGGGAACACAAAGTTTCTTTTCAGTTGCAAACTCCACTCCATACATATATATGGGGAGGTACTAGCTCCAACTCGGTTTTACAGTGAAAACTGCAGGAACTTCAAACCGGCACTAGGAAACAGACTGAGAAACCAGAGTAAAAGTTTCTCCTGCAACCCGTTCCCTTTGTGCTAGATGAAAGAACGTCTCTCCACATGAACAGTTCTGAGAGATAAGTGTGTGTGAAAGCCGCCCTTCACCTAGCTTGTTGGGAACACAAAGTTTGTTTTCCGTTGCAAACCCCACTCCATACATATATATGGGGAGGTACAAGCTCCAACTCGGTTTTACAGTGAAAAATGCAGGAAATTCACACCGGCACTAGGAAACAGACTGAGAAACCAGAGTAAAAGTTTCCCCTGCAACCCGTTCCCTTTGTGCTAGATGAACGAACGTCTCTCCACATGCTCAGTTCTGAGAGATAAGTGTGTGTGAAAGCCGTCCTTCACCTAGCTTGTTGGGAACACAAAGTTTCTTTTCAGTTGCAAACTCCACTCCATACATATATATGGGGAGGTACTAGCTCTAACTCTGTTTTACAGTGAAAACTGCAGGAACTTCAAACCGGCACTAGGAAACAGACTGAGAAACCAGAGTATAAGTTTCTCCTGCAACCTGTTCCCTTTGTGCTAGATGAACGAACGTCTGTCCACATGCTCAGTTCTGAGAGATAAGTGTGTGTGAAAGCCGCCCTTCACCTAGCTTGTTGGGAACACAAAGTTTCTTTTCAGTTGCAAACTCCAGTCCTTACATATATATATGGGGAGGTACAAGCTCCAACTCGGTTTTACAGTGAAAACTGCAGGAAATTCACACCGGCACTAGGAAACAGACTGAGGAACCAGAGTAAAAGTTTCCCCTGCAACCCGTTCCCTTTGTGCTAGATGAACGAACGTCTCTCCACATGCTCAGTTCTGAGAGATAAGTGTGTGTGAAAGCCGTCCTTCACCTAGCTTGTTGGGAACACAAAGTTTCTTTTCAGTTGCAAACTCCACTCCATACATATATATGGGGAGGTACTAGCTCTAACTCGGTTTTACAGTGAAAACTGCAGGAACTTCAAACCGGCACTAGGAAACAGCCTGAGAAACCAGAGTATAAGTTTCTCCTGCAACCTGTACTCTTTGTGCTAGATGAACGAACGTCTGTCCACATGCTCAGTTCTGAGAGATAAGTGTGTGTGAAAGCCGCCCTTCACCTAGCTTGTTGGGAACACAAAGTTTCTTTTCAGTTGCAAACTCCAGTCCTTACATATATATGTTTGGAGGTACTAGCTCCAACTCGGTTTTACAGTGAAAACTGCAGGAACTTCAAACCGGCACTAGGAAACATACTGAGAAACCAGAGTAAAACTTTCCCGGCAACCCGTTCCCGTTGTGCTAGATGAACGAACGTCTCCCCACATGCTCAGTTCTGAGAGATATGTGTGTGTGAAAGCCGTCCTTCACCTAGCTTGCTGGGAACACAAAGTTTCTTTTCAGTTGCAAACTCCACTCCATACATATATATGGGGAGGTACTAGCTCCAACTCGGTTTTACAGTGAAAACTGCAGGAACTTCAAACCGGCACTAGGAAACAGACTGAAAAAGCAGAGTAAAAGTTTCTCCTGCAACCCGTTCCCTTTGTGCTAGATGAAAGAATGTCTCTCCACATGAACAGTTCTGAGAGATAAGTGTGTGTGAAAGCCGCCCTTCACCTAGCTTGTTGGGAACACAAAGTTTGTTTTCCGTTGCAAACCCCACTCCATACATATATATGGGGAGGTACAAGCTCCAACTCGGTTTTACAGTGAAAACTGCAGGAAATTCACACCGGCACTAGGAAACAGACTGAGAAACCAGAGTAAAAGTTTCCCCTGCAACCCGTTCCCTTTGTGCTAGATGAACGAACGTCTCTCCACATGCTCAGTTCTGAGAGATAAGTGTGTGTGAAAGCCGTCCTTCACCTAGCTTGTTGGGAACACAAAGTTTCTTTTCAGTTGCAAACTCCACTCCATACATATATATGGGGAGGTACTAGCTCTAACTCGGTTTTACAGTGAAAACTGCAGGAACTTCAAACCGGCACTAGGAAACAGACTGAGAAACCAGAGTATAAGTTTCTCCTGCAACCTGTTCTCTTTGTGCTAGATGAACGAACGTCTGTCCACATGCTCAGTTCTGAGAGATAAGTGTGTGTGAAAGCCGCCCTTCACCTAGCTTGTTGGGAACACAAAGTTTCTTTTCAGTTGCAAACTCCAGTCCTTACATATATATGTGGGGAGGTACTAGCTCCAACTCGGTTTTACAGTGAAAACTGCAGGAACTTCAAACCGGCACTAGGAAACATACTGAGAAACCAGAGTAAAAGTTTCTCCGGCAAACCGTTCCCGTTGTGCTAGATGAACGAACGTCTCTCCACATGCTCAGTTCTGAGAGATATGTGTGTGTGAAAGCCGTCCTTCACCTAGCTTGTTGGGAACACAAAGTTTCTTCTCAGTTGCAAACTCCACTCCATACATATATATGCGGAGGTACTAGCTCCAACTCGGTTTTACAGTGAAAACTGCAGGAACTTCAAACCGGCACTAGGAAACAGACTGAGAAACCAGAGTAAAAGTTTCTCCTGCAACCCGTTCCCTTTGTGCTAGATGAAAGAACGTCTCTCCACATGCTCAGTTCTGAGAGATAAGTGTGTGTGAAAGCCGTCCTCCACCTAGCTTTTTGGGAACACAAAGTTTCTTTTCAGTTGCAAACTTCACTCCATACATATATATGGGGAGGTACTAGCTCCAACTCGGTTTTACACTGAAAACTGCAGGAACTTCAAACCGGCACTAGGAAACAGACTGAGAAAGCAGAGTAAAATTTCTCCTGCAACCCGTTCCTTTTGTGATAGATGAACGAACGTCTCTCCACATGCTCAGTTCTGAGAGATAACTGTGTGTGAAAGCCGTCCTTCACCTAGCTTGTTGGGAACACAAAGTTTCTTTTCAGTTGCAAACTCCACTACATACATATATATGGTGAGGTACTAGCTCCAACTCGGTTTTACAGTGAAAACTGCAGGAACTTCAAACCGGCACTAGGAAACAGACTGAGAAACCAGAGTAAAAGTTTCTCCTGCAACCCGTTCCCTTTGTGCTAGATGAAAGAACGTCTCTCCACATGAACAGTTCTGAGAAATAAGTGTGTGTGAAAGCCGTCCTTCACCTAGCTTGTTGGGAACACAAAGTTTCTTTTCAGTTGCAAACTCCACTCCATACATATATATGGGGAGGTACTAGCTCGAACTCGGTTTTACAGTGAAAACTGCAGGAACTTTAAACCGGCAGTAGGAAACAGACTGAGAAACCAGAGTAAAATTTCTCCTGCAACCAGTTCCTTTTGTGCTAGATGAACGAACGTCTCTCGACATGCTCAGTTCTGAGAGATAAGTGTGTGTGAAAGCCGTCCTTCACCGAGCTTGTTGGGAACACAAAGTTTCTTTTCAGTTGCTAACTCCACTTCATACATATATATGGGGGAGGTACTAGCTCCAACTCGATTTTAGAGTGAAAACTGCAGGATCTTCAAACCAGCACTTGGAAACAGACTGAGAAACCAGAGTAAAAGTTTCTCCTGCAACCCGTTCCCTTTGTGCTAGATGAAAGAACGTCTCTCCACATGTTCAGTTCTGAGAGATAAGTGTGTGTGAAAGCCGTCCTTCACCTAGCTTGTTGGGAACACAAAGTTTGTTTTCCGTTGCAAACCCCACTCCATACATATATATGGGGAGGTACAAGCTCCAACTCGGTTTTACAGTGAAAACTGCAGGAAATTCACACCGGCACTAGGAAACAGACTGAGAAACCAGAGTAAAAGTTTCCCCTTCAACCCGTTCCCTTTGTGCTAGATGAACGAACGTCTCTCCACATGCTCAGTTCTGAGAGATAAGTGTGTGTGAAAGCCGTCCTTCACCTAGCTTGTTGGGAACACAAAGTTTCTTTTCAGTTGCAAACTCCACTACATACATATATATGGTGAGGTACTAGCTCCAACTCGGTTTTACAGTGAAAAATGCAGGAACTTCAAACCGGCACTAGGAAACAGACTGAGAAACCAGAGTAAAAGTTTCTCCTGCAACCCGTTCCCTTTGTGCTAGATGAAAGAACGTCTCTCCACATGAACAGTTCTGAGAAATAAGTGTGTGTGAAAGCCGTCCTTCACCTAGCTTGTTGGGAACACAAAGTTTCTTTTCAGTTGCAAACTCCACTCCATACATATATATGGGGAGGTACTAGCTCGAACTCGGTTTTACAGTGAAAACTGCAGGAACTTCAAACCGGCAGTAGGAAACAGACTGAGAAACCAGAGTAAAATTTCTCCTGCAACCAGTTCCTTTTGTGCTAGATGAACGAACGTCTCTCGACATGCTCAGTTCTGAGAGATAAGTGTGTGTGAAAGCCGTCCTTCACCGAGCTTGTTGGGAACACAAAGTTTCTTTTCAGTTGCTAACTCCACTTCATACATATATATGGGGAGGTACTAGCTCCAACTCGATTTTAGAGTGAAAACTGCAGGATCTTCAAACCGGCACTTGGAAACAGACTGAGAAACGAGAGTAAAAGTTTCTCCTGCAACCCGTTCCCTTTGTGCTAGATGAAAGAACGTCTCTCCACATGTTCAGTTCTGAGAGATAAGTGTGTGTGAAAGCCGTCCTTCACCAAGCTTGTTGGGAACACAAAGTTTCTTTTCAGTTGCAAACTCCACTCCATACATATATATGGGGAGGTACTAGCTCCAACTCGGTTTTACAGTGAAAACTGCAGGAACTTCAAATCGGCACTAGGAAACAGACTGAGAAACCAGAGTAAAATTTCTCCAGCAACAAGTTCCTTTTGTGCTAGATGAACGAACGTCTCTCGACATGCTCAGTTCTGAGAGATAAGTGTGTGTGAAAGCCGTCCTTCACCGAGCTTGTTGGGAACACAAAGTTTCTTTTCAGTTGCAAACTGCACTTCATACATATATATGGGGAGGTACTAGATCCAACTCGGTTTTACAGTGAAAACTGCAGGAACATCAAACCGGCACTAGGAAACAGACTGAGAAACCAGAGTAAAATTTCTCCTGCAACCCGTTCCTTTTGTGATAGATGAACGAACGTCTCTCCACATGCTCAGTTCTGAGAGATAAGTGTGTGTGAAAGCCGTCCTTCACCTAGCTTGTTGGGAACACAAAGTTTCTTTTCAGTTGCAAACTCCAATCCATACATATATATGGGAGGTACTAGCTCCAACTCGGTTTTACAGTGAAAACTGCAGGAACATCAAACCGGCACTAGGAAAAACACTGAGAAACCTGAGTAAAAGTTTCTCCTGCAACCCGTTCTCTTTGTGCTAGATGAACGAACGTCTGTCCACATGCTCAGTTCTGAGAGATAAGTGTGTGTGAAAGCCGTCCTCCACCTAGCTTTTTGGGAACACAAAGTTTCTTTTTATTTGCAAACTCCACTCCATACATATATATGGGGAGGTACTAGCTCCAACTCGGTTTTACAGTGAAAACTGCAGGAACTTCAAACCGGCACTAGGAAACAGACTGAGAAACCAGAGTAAAAGTTTCTCCTGCAACCCGTTCCCTTTGTGCTAGATGAAAGAACGTCTCTCCACATGAACAGTTCTGAGAGATAAGTGTGTGTGAAAGCCGCCCTTCACCTAGCTTGTTGGGAACACAAAGTTTGTTTTCCGTTGCAAACCCCACTCCATACATATATATGGGGAGGTACAAGCTCCAACTCGGTTTTACAGTGAAAACTGCAGGAAATTCACACCGGCACTAGGAAACAGACTGAGAAACCAGAGTAAAAGTTTCCCCTGCAACCCGTTCCCTTTGTGCTAGATGAACGAACGTCTCTCCACATGCTCAGTTCTGAGAGATAAGTGTGTGTGAAAGCCGTCCTTCCCCTAGCTTGTTGGGAACACAAAGTTTCTTTTCAGTTGCAAACTCCACTCCATACATATATATGGGGAGGTACTAGCTCTAACTCGGTTTTACAGTGAAAACTGCAGGAACTTCAAACCGGCACTAGGAAACAGACTGAGAAACCAGAGTATAAGTTTCTCCTGCAACCTGTTCCCTTTGTGCTAGATGAACGAACGTCTGTCCACATGCTCAGTTCTGAGAGATAAGTGTGTGTGAAAGCCGCCCTTCACCTAGCTTGTTGGGAACACAAAGTTTCTTTTCAGTTGCAAACTCCAGTCCTTACATATATATGTGGGGAGGTACAAGCTCCAACTCGGTTTTACAGTGAAAACTGCAGGAAATTCACACCGGCACTAGGAAACAGACTGAGAAACCAGAGTAAAAGTTTCCCCTGCAACCCGTTCCCTTTGTGCTAGATGAACGAACGTCTCTCCACATGCTCAGTTCTGAGAGATAAGTGTGTGTGAAAGCCGTCCTTCACCTAGCTTGTTGGGAACACAAAGTTTCTTTTCAGTTGCAAACTCCACTCCATACATATATATGGGGAGGTACTAGCTCTAACTCGGTTTTACAGTGAAAACTGCAGGAACTTCAAACCGGCACTAGGAAACAGACTGAGAAACCAGAGTATAAGTTTCTCCTGCAACCTGTTCTCTTTGTGCTAGATGAACGAACGTCTGTCCACATGCTCAGTTCTGAGAGATAAGTGTGTGTGAAAGCCGCCCTTCACCTAGCTTATTGGGAACACAAAGTTTCTTTTCAGTTGCAAACTCCAGTCCTTACATATATATGTTTGGAGGTACTAGCTCCAACTCGGTTTTACAGTGAAAACTGCAGGAACTTCAAACCGGCACTAGGAAACATACTGAGAAACCAGAGTAAAACTTTCTCCGGCAACCCGTTCCCGTTGTGCTAGATGAACGAACGTCTCTCCACATGCTCAGTTCTGAGAGATATGTGTGTGTGAAAGCCGTCCTTCACCTATCTTGCTGGGAACACAAAGTTTCTTTTCAGTTGCAAACTCCACTCCATACATATATATGGGGAGGTACTAGCTCCAACTCGGTTTTACAGTGAAAACTGCAGGAACTTCAAACCGGCACTAGGAAACAGACTGAAAAAGCAGAGTAAAAGTTTCTCCTGCAACCCGTTCCCTTTGTGCTAGATGAAAGAACGTCTCTCCACATGCTCAGTTCTGAGAGAGAAATGTGTGTGAAAGCCGTCCTTCACCTAGCTTGTTGGGAACACAAAGATTCTTTTCAGTTGCAAACTCCACTCCATACATATATATGGGGAGGTACTAGCTCCAACTCGGTTTTACAGTGAACACTGCAGGAACTTCAAACCGGCACTTGGAAACAGACTGAGAAACCAGAATAAAAGTCTCTCCTGCAACCCGTTCCCTTTGTGCTAGATGAAAGAACGGCTCTCCACATGCTCAGTTCTGAGAGAGAATTGTGTGTGAAAGCCGTCCTTCACCTAGCTTGTTGGGAACACAAAGTTTGTTTTCAGTTGCAAACTCCACTCCATACATATATATGGGGAGGTACTAGCTCCAACTCGGTTTTACTGTGAAAACTGCAGGAACTTCAAACCGGCACTAGGAAACAGACTGAGAAACCAGAGTAAAAGTTTCCCCTGCAACCCGTTCCCTTTGTGCTAGATGAACGAACGTCTCTCCACATGCTCAGTTCTGAGAGATAAGTGTGTGTGAAAGCCGTCCTTCACCTAGCTTGTTGGGAACACAAAGTTTCTTTTCAGTTGCAAACTCCACTCCATACATATATATGGGGAGGTACTAGCTCTAACTCGGTTTTACAGTGAAAACTGCAGGAACTTCAAACCGGCACTAGGAAACAGACTGAGAATCCAGAGTATAAGTTTCTCCTGCAACCTGTTCTCTTTGTGCTAGATGAACGAACGTCTGTCCACATGCTCAGTTCTGAGAGATAAGTGTGTGTGAAAGCCGCCCTTCACCTAGCTTGTTGGGAACACAAAGTTTCTTTTCAGTTGCAAACTCCAGTCCTTACATATATATGTGGGGATGTACTAGCTCCAACTCGGTTTTACAGTGAAAACTGCAGGAACTTCAAACCGGCACTAGGAAACATACTGAGAAACCAGAGTAAAAGTTTCTCCGGCAACCCGTTCCCGTTGTGCTAGATGAACGAACGTCTCTCCACATGCTCAGTTCTGAGAGATATGTGTGTGTGAAAGCCGTCCTTCACCTAGCTTGTTGGGAACACAAAGTTTCTTCTCAGTTGCAAACTCCACTCCATACATATATATGCGGAGGTACTAGCTCCAACTCGGTTTTACAGTGAAAACTGCAGGAACTTCAAACCGGCACTAGGAAACAGACTGAGAAACCAGAGTAAAAGTTTCTCCTGCAACCCGTTCCCTTTGTGCTAGATGAAAGAACGTCTCTCCACATGCTCAGTTCTGAGAGATAAGTGTGTGTGAAAGCCGTCCTCCACCTAGCTTTTTGGGAACACAAAGTTTCTTTTCAGTTGCAAACTCCACTCCATACATATATATGGGGAGGTACTAGCTCCAACTCGGTTTTACACTGAAAACTGCAGGAACTTCAAACCGGCACTAGGAAACAGACTGAGAAAGCAGAGTAAAATTTCTCCTGCAACCCGTTCCTTTTGTGCTAGATGAACGAACGTCTCTCCACATGCTCAGTTCTGAGAGATAACTGTGTGTGAAAGCCGCCCTTCACCTAGCTTGTTGGGAACACAAAGTTTCTTTTCAGTTGCAAACTCCACTCCATACATATATATGGGGAGGTACTAGCTCTAACTCGGTTTTACAGTGAAAACTGCAGGAACTTCAAACCGGCACTAGGAAACAGACTGAGAAACCAGAGTATAAGTTTCTCCTGCATCCTGTTCTCTTTGTGCTAGATGAACGAACGTCTGTCCACATGCTCAGTTCTGAGAGATAAGTGTGTGTGAAAGCCGCCCTTCACCTAGCTTGTTGGGAACACAAAGTTTCTTTTCAGTTGCAAACTCCAGTCCTTACATATATATGTTTGGAGGTACTAGCTCCAACTCGGTTTTACAGTGAAAACTGCAGGAACTTCAAAACGGCACTAGGAAACATACTGAGAAACCAGAGTAAAACTTTCTCCGGCAACCCGTTCCCGTTGTGCTAGATGAACGAACGTCTCTCCACATGCTCAGTTCTGAGAGATATGTGTGTGTGAAAGCCGTCCTTCACCTAGCTTGCTGGGAACACAAAGTTTCTTTTCAGTTGCAAACTCCACTCCATACATATATATGGGGAGGTACTAGCTCCAACTCGGTTTTACAGTGAAAACTGCAGGAACTTCAAACCGGCACTAGGAAACAGACTGAAAAAGCAGAGTAAAAGTTTCTCCTGCAACCCGTTCCCTTTGTGCTAGATGAAAGAACGTCTCTCCACATGCTCAGTTCTGAGAGAGAATTGTGTGTGAAAGCCGTCCTTCACCTAGCTTGTTGGGAACACAAAGATTCTTTTCAGTTGCAAACTCCACTCCATACATATATATGGGGAGGTACTAGCTCCAACTCGGTTTTACAGTGAACACTGCAGGAACTTCAAACCGGCACTTGGAAACAGACTGAGAAACCAGAATAAAAGTCTATCCTGCAACCCGTTCCCTTTGTGCTAGATGAAAGAACGGCTCTCCACATGCTCAGTTCTGAGAGAGAATTGTGTGTGAAAGCCGTCCTTCACCTAGCTTGTTGGGAACACAAAGTTTGTTTTCAGTTGCAAACTCCACTCCATACATATATATGGGGAGGTACTAGCTCCAACTCGGTTTTACAGTGAAAACTGCAGGAACTTCAAACCGGCACTAGGAAACAGACTGAGAAACCAGAGTAAAAGTTTCCCCTGCAACCCGTTCCCTTTGTGCTAGATGAACGAACGTCTCTCCACATGCTCAGTTCTGAGAGATAAGTGTGTGTGAAAGCCGTCCTTCACCTAGCTTGTTGGGAACACAAAGTTTCTTTTCAGTTGCAAACTCCACTCCATACATATATATGGGGAGGTACTAGCTCTAACTCGGTTTTACAGTGAAAACTGCAGGAACTTCAAACCGGCACTAGGAAACAGACTGAGAATCCAGAGTATAAGTTTCTCCTGCAACCTGTTCTCTTTGTGCTAGATGAACGAACGTCTGTCCACATGCTCAGTTCTGAGAGATAAGTGTGTGTGAAAGCCGCCCTTCACCTAGCTTGTTGGGAACACAAAGTTTCTTTTCAGTTGCAAACTCCAGTCCTTACATATATATGTGGGGATGTACTAGCTCCAACTCGGTTTTACAGTGAAAACTGCAGGAACTTCAAACCGGCACTAGGAAACATACTGAGAAACCAGAGTAAAAGTTTCTCCGGCAACCCGTTCCCGTTGTGCTAGATGAACGAACGTCTCTCCACATGCTCAGTTCTGAGAGATATGTGTGTGTGAAAGCCGTCCTTCACCTAGCTTGTTGGGAACACAAAGTTTCTTCTCAGTTGCAAACTCCACACCATACATATATATGCGGAGGTACTACCTCCAACTCGGTTTTACAGTGAAAACTGCAGGAACTTCAAACCGGCACTAGGAAACAGACTGAGAAACCAGAGTAAAAGTTTCTCCTGCAACCCGTTCCCTTTGTGCTAGATGAAAGAACGTCTCTCCACATGCTCAGTTCTGAGAGATAAGTGTGTGTGAAAGCCGTCCTCCACCTAGCTTTTTGGGAACACAAAGTTTCTTTTCAGTTGCAAACTCCACTCCATACATATATATGGGGAGGTACTAGCTCCAACTCGGTTTTACACTGAAAACTGCAGGAACTTCAACCCGGCACTAGGAAACAGACTGAGAAAGCAGAGTAAAATTTCTCCTGCAACCCGTTCCTTTTGTGCTAGATGAACGAACGTCTCTCCACATGCTCAGTTCTGAGAGATAACTGTGTGTGAAAGCCGTCCTTCACCTAGCTTGTTGGGAACACAAAGTTTCTTTTCAGTTGCAAACTCCACTACATACATATATATGGTGAGGTACTAGCTCCAACTCGGTTTTACAGTGAAAACTGCAGGAACTTCAAACCGGCACTAGGAAACAGACTGAGAAACCAGAGTAAAAATTTCTCCTGCAACCCGTTCCCTTTGTGCTAGATGAAAGAACGTCTCTCCACATGAACAGTTCTGAGAAATAAGTGTGTGTGAAAGCCGTCCTTCACCTAGCTTGTTGGGAACACAAAGTTTCTTTTCAGTTGCAAACTCCACTCCATACATATATATGGGGAGGTACTAGCTCGAACTCGGTTTTACAGTGAAAACTGCAGGAACTTCAAACCGGCAGTAGGAAACAGACTGAGAAACCAGAGTAAAATTTCTCCTGCAACCAGTTCCTTTTGTGCTAGATGAACGAACGTCTCTCGACATGCTCAGTTCTGAGAGATAAGTGTGTGTGAAAGCCGTCCTTCACCGAGCTTGTTGGGAACACAAAGTTTCTTTTCAGTTGCTAACTCCACTTCATACATATATATGGGTAGGTACTAGCTCCAACTCGATTTTAGAGTGAAAACTGCAGGATCTTCAAACCGGCACTTGGAAACAGACTGAGAAACCAGAGTAAAAGTTTCTCCTGCAACCCGTTCCCTTTGTGCTAGATGAAAGAACGTCTCTCCACATGTTCAGTTCTGAGAGGTAAGTGTGTGTGAAAGCCGTCCTTCACCAAGCTTGTTGGGAACACAAAGTTTCTTTTCAGTTGCAAACTCCACTCCATACATATATATGGGGAGGTACTAGCTCCAACTCGGTTTTACAGTGAAAACTGCAGGAACTTCAAATCGGCACTAGGAAACAGACTGAGAAACCAGAGTAAAATTTCTCCAGCAACAAGTTCCTTTTGTGCTAGATGAACGAACGTCTCTCGACATGCTCAGTTCTGAGAGATAAGTGTGTGTGAAAGCCGTCCTTCACCGAGCTTGTTGGGAACACAAAGTTTCTTTTCAGTTGCAAACTGCACTTCATACATATATATGGGGAGGTACTAGATCCAACTCGGTTTTACAGTGAAAACTGCAGGAACATCAAACCGGCACTAGGAAAAACACTGAGAAACCTGAGTAAAAGTTTCTCCTGCAAACCTTTCTCTTTGTGCTAGATGAACGAACGTCTGTCCACATGCTCAGTTCTGAGAGATAAGTGTGTGTGAAAGCCGTCCTTCACCTAGCTTTTTGGGAACACAAAGTTTCTTTTTATTTGCAAACTCCACTCCATACATATATATGGGGAGGTACAAGCTCCAACTCGGTTTTACAGTGAAAACTGCAGGAACTTCAAACCGGCACTAGGAAACAGACTGAGAAACCAGAGTAAAAGTCTCTACTGCAACCCGTTCCCTTTGTGCTAGATGAACGAACGTCTCTCCAAATGCCCAGTTGTGAGAGATAAGTGTGTGTGAAAGCCGTCCTTCACCTAGCTTGTTGGGAACACAAAGTTTCTTTTCAGTTGCAAACTCCACTCCATAAATATATATGGGGAGGTAATAGCTCCAACTCGTTTTTACTGTGAAAACTGCAGGAATTTCAAACCGGCACTAGGAAACAGACTGAGAAACCAGAGAAAAAGTTTCTCCTGCAACCCGTTCCCTTTGTGCTAGATTAAAGAACGTCTCTCCACATGAACAGTTCTGAGAGATAAGTGTGTGTGAAAGCCGTCCTTCACCTAGCTTTTTGGGAACACAAAGTTTCTTT
This sequence comes from Camelus bactrianus, assembly GCF_048773025.1. Taxonomy (NCBI): domain Eukaryota; kingdom Metazoa; phylum Chordata; class Mammalia; order Artiodactyla; family Camelidae; genus Camelus; species Camelus bactrianus. The sequence goes on from NC_133566.1 coordinate 6,745,539, forward strand.
TCAGTTGCAAACTCCACTCCATACATATATATGGGGAGGTACTAGATCCAACTCGGTTTTACAGTGAAAACTGCAGGAACATCAAACCGGCACTAGGAAACAGAGTGAGAAACCAGAGTAAAATTTCTCCTGCAACCCGTTCCTTTTGTGCTAGATGAACGAACGTCTCTCCACATGCTCAGTTCTGAGAGATAAGTGTGTGTGAAAGCCGTCCTTCACCTAGCTTGTTGGGAACACAAAGTTTCTTTTCAGTTGCAAACTCCAATCCATACATATATATGGGAGGTACTAGCTCCAACTCGGTTTTACAGTGAAAACTGCAGGAACATCAAACCGGCACTAGGAAAAACACTGAGAAACCTGAGTAAAAGTTTCTCCTGCAACCCGTTCTCTTTGTGCTAGATGAAGGAACGTCTCTCCACATGCTAAGTTCTGAGAGATAAGTGTGTGTGAAAGCCATCCTCCACCTAGCTTGTTGGGAACACAAAGTTTCTTTTCAGTTGCAAACTCCACTCCATACATATATATGGGGAGGTACTAGCTCCAACTCGGTTTTACAGTGAAAACTGCAGGAACTTCAAACCGGCACTAGGAAACAGACTGAGAAACCAGAGTAAAAGTTTCTCCTGCAACCCGTTCCCTTTGTGCTAGATGAACGAACGTCTCTCCACATGCCCAGTTGTGAGAGATAAGTGTGTGTGAAAGCCGTCCTTCACCTAGCTTGTTGGGAACACAAAGTTTGTTTTCAGTTGCAAACTCCAATCCATACATATATATGGGGAGGTACTAGCTCCAACTCGTTTTTACTGTGAAAACTGCAGGAATTTAAAACCGGCACTAGGAAACAGACTGAGAAACCAGAGAAAAAGTTTCTCCGGCAACCCGTTCCCATTGTGCTAGATGTACGAAAGTCTCTCCACATGCTCAGTTCTGAGAGATAATTGTGTGTGAAAGCCGTCCTTCACCTAGCTTGTTGGGAACACAAAGTTTCTTTTCAGTTGCAAACTCCACTCCATACATATATATGGGGAGGTACTAGCTCCAACTCGGTTTTACAGTGAAAACTGCAGGAACTTCAAACAGGCACTAGGAAAAAGACTGAGAAACCAGAGTAAAAGTTTCTTCTGCAACACGTTCCCTTTGTGCTAGATGAACGAACGTCTCTCCACATGCTCAGTTCAGAGAGATAAGTGTGTGTGAAAGCCGTCCTTCACCTAGCTTGCTGGGAACACAAAGTTTCTTTTCAGTTTCAAACTCCACTCCATACATATATATGGGGAGGTACTAGCTCCAACTCGGTTTTACAGTGAAAACTGCAGGAACTTCAAACCGGCACTAGGAAACAGACTGAAAAACCAGAGTAAAAGTTTCTCCTGCAACACGTTCCCTTTGTGCTAGATGAAAGAACGGCTCTCCACATGCTCAGTTCTGAGAGAGAATTGTGTGTGAAAGCCGTCCTTCACCTAGCTTGTTGGGAACACAAAGTTTCTTTTCAGTTGCAAACTCCACTCCATACATATATATGGGGAGGTACTAGCTCCAACTCGGTTTTACAGTGAACACTGCAGGAACTTCAAACCGGCACTTGGAAACAGACTGAGAAACCAGAGTAAAAGTCTCTCCTGCAACCCGTTCCCTTTGTGCTAGATGAACGAACGTCTCTCCACATGCCCAGTTGTGAGAGGTAAGTGTGTGTGAAAGCCGTCCTTCACCTAGCTTGTTGGGAACACAAAGTTTCTTTTCAGTTGCAAACTCCACTCCATACATATATATGGGAGGTACGAGCTCCAACTCGTTTTTACTGTGAAAACTGCAGGAATTTCAAACCGGCACTAGGAAACAGACTGAGAAACCAGAGAAAAAGTTTCTCCTGCAACCCGTTCCATTTGTGCTAGATGTACGAAAGTCTCTCCACATGCTCAGTTCTGAGAGATAAGTGTGTGTGAAAGCCGTCCTTCACCTAGCTTGTTGGGAACACAAAGTTTCTTTTCAGTTGCAAACTCCAGTCCAAACATATATATGGGGAGGTACTAGCTCCAACTCGGTTTTACAGTGAAAACTGCAGGAACTTCAAACAGGCACTAGGAAACAGACTGAGAAACCAGAGTAAAAGTTTCTTCTGCAACCCGTTCCCTTTGAGCTAGTGAACGAACGTCTCTCCACATGCTCAGTTCTGAGAGATAAGTGTGTGTGAAAGCCGTCCTTCACCTAGCTTGCTGGGAACACAAAGTTTCTTTTCAGTTGCAAACTCCACTCCATACATATATATGGGGAGGTACTAGCTCCAACTCGGTTTTACAGTGAAAACTGCAGGAACTTCAAACCGGCACTAGAAAACAGACTGAAAACCAGAGTAAAAGTTTCTCCTGCAACCCGTTCCCTTTGTGCTACATGAAAGAACGTCTCTCCACATGCTCAGTTCTGAGAGAGAATTGTGTGTGAAAGCCGTCCTTCACCTAGCTTGTTGGGAACACAAAGTTTCTTTTCAGTTGCAAACTCCACTCCATACATATATATGGGGAGGTACTAGCTCCAACTCGGTTTTACAGTGAAAACTGCAGGAACGTCAAACCGGCACTAGGAGACAGACTGAGAAACCAGAGTAAAAGTTTCTCCTGCAACCCGTTCCCTTTGTGCTAGATGAAGGAACGTCTTTCCACATGCTCAGTTCAGAGAGATAAGTGTGTGTGAAAGCCGTCCTTTACCTAGCTTGTTGGGAACACAAAGTTTCTTTTCAGTTGCAATCCTAACTCCATACATATATATGGGGAGGTACAAGCTCCAACTCGGTTTTACAGTGAAAACTGCAGGAAATTCACACCGGCACTAGGAAACAGACTGAGAAACCAGAGTAAAAGTTTCCCCTGCAACCCGTTTCCTTTGTGCTAGATGAACGAACGTCTCTCCACATTCTCAGTTCTGAGAGATAAGTGTGTGTGAACGCCGTCCTTCACCTAGCTTGTTGGGAACACAAAGTTTGTTTTCGGTTGCAAACCCCACTCCATACATATATATGGGGAGGTACAAGCTCCAACTCGGTTTTACAGTGAAAACTGCAGGAAATTCACACCGGCACTAGGAAACAGACTGAGAAACCAGAGTAAAAGTTTCCCCTGCAACCCGTTCCCTTTGTGCTAGATGAACGAACGTCTCTCCACATGCTCAGTTCTGAGAGATAAGTGTGTGTGAAAGCCGTCCTTCACCTAGCTTGCTGGGAACACAAAGTTTCTTTTCAGTTGCAAACTCCACTCCATACATATATATGGGGAGGTACTAGCTCCAACTCGGTTTTACAGTGAAAACTGCAGGAAATTCAAACCGGCACTAGGAAACAGACTGAAAAACCAGAGTAAAAGTTTCTCCTGCAACCCGTTCCCTTTGTGCTAGATGAAAGAACGTCTCTCCACATGCTCAGTTCTGAGAGAGAATTGTGTGTGAAAGCCGTCTTTCACCTAGCTTGTTGGGAACACAAAGTTTCTTTTCAGTTGCAAACTCCACTCCATACATATATATGGGGAGGTACTAGCTCCAACTCGGTTTTACAGTGAACACTGCAGGAACTTCAAACCGGCACTTGGAAACAGACTGAGAAACCAGAATAAAAGTCTCTCCTGCAACCCGTTCCCTTTGTGCTAGATGAAAGAACGGCTCTCCACATGCTCAGTTCTGAGAGAGAATTGTGTGTGAAAGCCGTCCTTCACCTAGCTTGTTGGGAACACAAAGTTTCTTTTCAGTTGCAAACTCCACTCCATACATATATATGGGGAGGTACTAGCTCCAACTCGGTTTTACAGTGAACACTGCAGGAACTTCAAACCGGCACTTGGAAACAGACTGAGAAACCAGAGTAAAAGTCTCTCCTGCAAACCGTTCCCTTTGTGCTAGATGAACGAACGTCTCTCCACATGCCCAGTTGTGAGAGGTAAGTGTGTGTGAAAGCCGTCCTTCACCTAGCTTGTTGGGAACACAAAGTTTCTTTTCAGTTGCAAACTCCACTCCATACATATATATGGGAGGTACTAGCTCCAACTCGTTTTTACTGTGAAAACTGCAGGAACTTCAAACCGGCACTAGGAAACAGACTGAGAAACCAGAGAAAAAGTTTCTCCTGCAACCCGTTCCATTTGTGCTAGATGTACGAAAGTCTCTCCACATGCTCAGTTCTGAGAGATAAGTGTGTGTGAAAGCCGTCCTTCACCTAGCTTGTTGGGAACACAAAGTTTCTTTTCAGTTGCAAACTCCAGTCCAAACATATATATGGGGAGGTACTAGCTCCAACTCGGTTTTACAGTGAAAACTGCAGGAACTTCAAACAGGCACTAGGAAACAGACTGAGAAACCAGAGTAAAAGTTTCTTCTGCAACCCGTTCCCTTTGAGCTAGTGAACGAACGTCTCTCCACATGCTCAGTTCTGAGAGATAAGTGTGTGTGAAAGCCGTCCTTCACCTAGCTTGCTGGGAACACAAAGTTTCTTTTCAGTTGCAAACTCCACTCCATACATATATATGGGGAGGTACTAGCTCCAACTCGGTTTTACAGTGAAAACTGCAGGAACTTCAAACCGGCACTAGAAAACAGACTGAAAACCAGAGTAAAAGTTTGTCCTGCAACCCGTTCCCTTTGTGCTACATGAAAGAACGTCTCTCCACATGCTCAGTTCTGAGAGAGAATTGTGTGTGAAAGCCGTTCTTCACCTAGCTTGTTGGGAACACAAAGTTTCTTTTCAGTTGCAAACTCCACTCCATACATATATATGGGGAGGTACTAGCTCCAACTCGGTTTTACAGTGAAAACTGCAGGAACTTCAAACCGGCACTAGGAAACAGACTGAGAAACCAGAGTAAATGTTTCTCCTGCAACCCGTTCCCTTTGTGCTAGATGAAGGAACGTCTCTCCACATGCTCAGTTTAGAGAGATAAGTGTGTGTGAAAGCCGTCCTTTACCTAGCTTGTTGGGAACACAAAGTTTCTTTTCAGTTGCAATCCCCACTCCATACATATATATGGGGAGGTACAAGCTCCAACTCGGTTTTACAGTGAAAACTGCAGGAAATTCACACCGGCACTAGGAAACAGACTGAGAAACCAGAGTAAAATTTTCCCCTGCAACCCGTTCCCTTTGTGCTAGATGAACGAACGTCTCTCCACATGCTCAGTTCTGAGAGATAAGTGTGTGTGAAAGCCGTCCTTCACCTAGCTTGCTGGGAACACAAAGTTTCTTTTCAGTTGCAAACTCCACTCCATACATATATATGGGGAGGTACTAGCTCCAACTCGGTTTTACAGTGAAAACTGCAGGAAATTCAAACCGGCACTAGGAAACAGACTGAAAAACCAGAGTAAAAGTTTCTCCTGCAACCCGTTCCCTTTGTGCTAGATGAAAGAACGTCTCTCCACATGCTCAGTTCTGAGAGAGAATTGTGTGTGAAAGCCGTCTTTCACCTAGCTTGTTGGGAACACAAAGTTTCTTTTCAGTTGCAAACTCCACTCCATACATATATATGGGGAGGTACTAGCTCCAACTCGGTTTTACAGTGAACACTGCAGGAACTTCAAACCGGCACTTGGAAACAGACTGAGAAACCAGAATAAAAGTCTCTCCTGCAACCCGTTCCCTTTGTGCTAGATGAAAGAACGGCTCTCCACATGCTCAGTTCTGAGAGAGAATTGTGTGTGAAAGCCGTCCTTCACCTAGCTTGTTGGGAACACAAAGTTTCTTTTCAGTTGCAAACTCCACTCCATACATATATATGGGGAGGTACTAGCTCCAACTCGGTTTTACAGTGAACACTGCAGGAACTTCAAACCGGCACTTGGAAACAGACTGAGAAACCAGAGTAAAAGTCTCTCCTGCAAACCGTTCCCTTTGTGCTAGATGAACGAACGTCTCTCCACATGCCCAGTTGTGAGAGGTAAGTGTGTGTGAAAGCCGTCCTTCACCTAGCTTGTTGGGAACACAAAGTTTCTTTTCAGTTGCAAACTCCACTCCATACATATATATGGGAGGTACTAGCTCCAAATCGTTTTTACTGTGAAAACTGCAGGAACTTCAAACCGGCACTAGGAAACAGACTGAGAAACCAGAGAAAAAGTTTCTCCTGCAACCCGTTCCATTTGTGCTAGATGAACGAACGTCTCTCCACATGCTCAGTTCTGAGAGATAAGTGTGTGTGAAAGCCGTCCTTCACCTAGCTTGTTGGGAACACAAAGTTTCTTTTCAGTTGCAAACTCCAATCCATACATATATATGGGAGGTACTAGCTCCAACTCGGTTTTACAGTGAAAACTGCAGGAACATCAAACCGGCACTAGGAAAAACACTGAGAAACCTGAGTAAAAGTTTCTCCTGCAACCCGTTCTCTTTGTGCTAGATGAACGAACGTCTCTCCACATGCTAAGTTCTGAGAGATAAGTGTGTGTGAAAGCCATCCTCCACCTAGCTTGTTGGGAACACAAAGTTTCTTTTCAGTTGCAAACTCCACTCCATACATATATATGGGGAGGTACTAGCTCCAACTCGGTTTTACAGTGAAAACTGCAGGAACTTCAAACCGGCACTAGGAAACAGACTGAGAAACCAGAGTAAAAGTTTCTCCTGCAACCCGTTCCCTTTGTGCTAGATGAACGAACGTCTCTCCACATGCCCAGTTGTGAGAGATAAGTGTGTGTGAAAGCCGTCCTTCACCTAGCTTGTTGGGAACACAAAGTTTGTTTTCAGTTGCAAACTCCACTCCATACATATATATGGGGAGGTACTAGCTCCAACTCGTTTTTACTGTGAAAACTGCAGGAATTTAAAACCGGCACTAGGAAACAGACTGAGAAACCAGAGAAAAAGTTTCTCCGGCAACCCGTTCCCATTGTGCTAGATGTACGAAAGTCTCTCCACATGCTCAGTTCTGAGAGATAATTGTGTGTGAAAGCCGTCCTTCACCTAGCTTGTTGGGAACACAAAGTTTCTTTTCAGTTGCAAACTCCACTCCATACATATATATGGGGAGGTACTAGCTCCAACTCGGTTTTACAGTGAAAACTGCAGGAACTTCAAGCAGGCACTAGGAAAAAGACTGAGAAACCAGAGTAAAAGTTTCTTCTGCAACCCGTTCCCTTTGTGCTAGATGAACGAACGTCTCTCCACATGCTCAGTTCAGAGAGATAAGTGTGTGTGAAAGCCGTCCTTCACCTAGCTTGCTGGGAACACAAAGTTTCTTTTCAGTTTCAAACTCCACTCCATACATATATATGGGGAGGTACTAGCTCCAACTCGGTTTTACAGTGAAAACTGCAGGAACTTCAAACCGGCACTAGGAAACAGACTGAAAAACCAGAGTAAAAGTTTCTCCTGCAACACGTTCCCTTTGTGCTAGATGAAAGAACGGCTCTCCACATGCTCAGTTCTGAGAGAGAATTGTGTGTGAAAGCCGTCCTTCACCTAGCTTGTTGGGAACACAAAGTTTCTTTTCAGTTGCAAACTCCACTCCATACATATATATGGGGAGGTACTAGCTCCAACTCGGTTTTACAGTGAACACTGCAGGAACTTCAAACCGGCACTTGGAAACAGACTGAGAAACCAGAGTAAAAGTCTCTCCTGCAACCCGTTCCCTTTGTGCTAGATGAACGAACGTCTCTCCACATGCCCAGTTGTGAGAGGTAAGTGTGTGTGAAAGCCGTCCTTCACCTAGCTTGTTGGGAACACAAAGTTTCTTTTCAGTTGCAAACTCCACTCCATACATATATATGGGAGGTACTAGCTCCAACTCGTTTTTACTGTGAAAACTGCAGGAATTTCAAACCGGCACTAGGAAACAGACTGAGAAACCAGAGAAAAAGTTTCTCCTGCAACCCGTTCCATTTGTGCTAGATGTACGAAAGTCTCTCCACATGCTCAGTTCTGAGAGATAAGTGTGTGTGAAAGCCGTCCTTCACCTAGCTTGTTGGGAACACAAAGTTTCTTTTCAGTTGCAAACTCCAGTCCAAACATATATATGGGGAGGTACTAGCTCCAACTCGGTTTTACAGTGAAAACTGCAGGAACTTCAAACAGGCACTAGGAAACAGACTGAGAAACCAGAGTAAAAGTTTCTTCTGCAACCCGTTCCCTTTGAGCTAGTGAACGAACGTCTCTCCACATGCTCAGTTCTGAGAGATAAGTGTGTGTGAAAGCCGTCCTTCACCTAGCTTGCTGGGAACACAAAGTTTCTTTTCAGTTGCAAACTCCACTCCATACATATATATGGGGAGGTACTAGCTCCAACTCGGTTTTACAGTGAAAACTGCAGGAACTTCAAACCGGCACTAGAAAACAGACTGAAAACCAGAGTAAAAGTTTCTCCTGCAACCCGTTCCCTTTGTGCTACATGAAAGAACGTCTCTCCACATGCTCAGTTCTGAGAGAGAATTGTGTGTGAAAGCCGTCCTTCACCTAGCTTGTTGGGAACACAAAGTTTCTTTTCAGTTGCAAACTCCACTCCATACATATATATGGGGAGGTACTAGCTCCAACTCGGTTTTACAGTGAAAACTGCAGGAACGTCAAACCGGCACTAGGAAACAGACTGAGAAACCAGAGTAAAAGTTTCTCCTGCAACCCGTTCCCTTTGTGCTAGATGAAGGAACGTCTTTCCACATGCTCAGTTCAGAGAGATAAGTGTGTGTGAAAGCCGTTCTTTACCTAGCTTGTTGGGAACACAAAGTTTCTTTTCAGTTGCAATCCTAACTCCATACATATATATGGGGAGGTACAAGCTCCAACTCGGTTTTACAGTGAAAACTGCAGGAAATTCACACCGGCACTAGGAAACAGACTGAGAAACCAGAGTAAAAGTTTCCCCTGCAACCCGTTTCCTTTGTGCTAGATGAACGAACGTCTCTCCACATTCTCAGTTCTGAGAGATAAGTGTGTGTGAACGCCGTCCTTCACCTAGCTTGTTGGGAACACAAAGTTTGTTTTCGGTTGCAAACCCCACTCCATACATATATATGGGGAGGTACAAGCTCCAACTCGGTTTTACAGTGAAAACTGCAGGAAATTCACACCGGCACTAGGAAACAGACTGAGAAACCAGAGTAAAAGTTTCCCCTGCAACCCGTTCCCTTTGTGCTAGATGAACGAACGTCTCTCCACATGCTCAGTTCTGAGAGATAAGTGTGTGTGAAAGCCGTCCTTCACCTAGCTTGCTGGGAACACAAAGTTTCTTTTCAGTTGCAAACTCCACTCCATACATATATATGGGGAGGTACTAGCTCCAAATCGGTTTTACAGTGAAAACTGCAGGAAATTCAAACCGGCACTAGGAAACAGACTGAAAAACCAGAGTAAAAGTTTCTCCTGCAACCCGTTCCCTTTGTGCTAGATGAAAGAACGTCTCTCCACATGCTCAGTTCTGAGAGAGAATTGTGTGTGAAAGCCGTCTTTCACCTAGCTTGTTGGGAACACAAAGTTTCTTTTCAGTTGCAAACTCCACTCCATACATATATATGGGGAGGTACTAGCTCCAACTCGGTTTTACAGTGAACACTGCAGGAACTTCAAACCGGCACTTGGAAACAGACTGAGAAACCAGAATAAAAGTCTCTCCTGCAACCCGTTCCCTTTGTGCTAGATGAAAGAACGGCTCTCCACATGCTCAGTTCTGAGAGAGAATTGTGTGTGAAAGCCGTCCTTCACCTAGCTTGTTGGGAACACAAAGTTTCTTTTCAGTTGCAAACTCCACTCCATACATATATATGGGGAGGTACTAGCTCCAACTCGGTTTTACAGTGAACACTGCAGGAACTTCAAACCGGCACTTGGAAACAGACTGAGAAACCAGAGTAAATGTCTCTCCTGCAAACCGTTCCCTTTGTGCTAGATGAACGAACGTCTCTCCACATGCCCAGTTGTGAGAGGTAAGTGTGTGTGAAAGCCGTCCTTCACCTAGCTTGTTGGGAATACAAAGTTTCTTTTCAGTTGCAAACTCCACTCCATACATATATATGGGAGGTACTAGCTCCAACTCGTTTTTACTGTGAAAACTGCAGGAACTTCAAACCGGCACTAGGAAACAGACTGAGAAACCAGAGAAAAAGTTTCTCCTGCAACCCGTTCCATTTGTGCTAGATGTACGAAAGTCTCTCCACATGCTCAGTTCTGAGAGATAAGTGTGTGTGAAAGCCGTCCTTCACCTAGCTTGTTGGGAACACAAAGTTTCTTTTCAGTTGCAAACTCCAGTCCAAACATATATATGGGGAGGTACTAGCTCCAACTCGGTTTTACAGTGAAAACTGCAGGAACTTCAAACAGGCACTAGGAAACAGACTGAGAAACCAGAGTAAAAGTTTCTTCTGCAACCCGTTCCCTTTGAGCTAGTGAACGAACGTCTCTCCACATGCTCAGTTCTGAGAGATAAGTGTGTGTGAAAGCCGTCCTTCACCTAGCTTGCTGGGAACACAAAGTTTCTTTTCAGTTGCAAACTCCACTCCATACATATATATGGGGAGGTACTAGCTCCAACTCGGTTTTACAGTGAAAACTGCAGGAACTTCAAACCGGCACTAGAAAACAGACTGAAAACCAGAGTAAAAGTTTGTCCTGCAACCCGTTCCCTTTGTGCTACATGAAAGAACGTCTCTCCACATGCTCAGTTCTGAGAGAGAATTGTGTGTGAAAGCCGTCCTTCACCTAGCTTGTTGGGAACACAAAGTTTCTTTTCAGTTGCAAACTCCACTCCATACATATATATGGGGAGGTACTAGCTCCAACTCGGTTTTACAGTGAAAACTGCAGGAACTTCAAACCGGCACTAGGAAACAGACTGAGAAACCAGAGTAAATGTTTCTCCTGCAACCCGTTCCCTTTGTGCTAGATGAAGGAACGTCTCTCCACATGCTCAGTTCAGAGAGATAAGTGTGTGTGAAAGCCGTCCTTTACCTAGCTTGTTGGGAACACAAAGTTTCTTTTCAGTTGCAATCCCCACTCCATACATATATATGGGGAGGTACAAGCTCCAACTCGGTTTTACAGTGAAAACTGCAGGAAATTCACACCGGCACTAGGAAACAGACTGAGAAACCAGAGTAAAAGTTTCCCCTGCAACCCGTTCCCTTTGTGCTAGATGAACGAACGTCTCTCCACATTCTCAGTTCTGAGAGATAAGTGTGTGTGACGCCGTCCTTCACCTAGCTTGTTGGGAACACAAAGTTTGTTTTCGGTTGCAAACCCCACTCCATACATATATATGGGGAGGTACAAGCTCCAACTCGGTTTTACAGTGAAAACTGCAGGAAATTCACACCGGCACTAGGAAACAGACTGAGAAACCAGAGTAAAATTTTCCCCTGCAACCCGTTCCCTTTGTGCTAGATGAACGAACGTCTCTCCACATGCTCAGTTCTGAGAGATAAGTGTGTGTGAAAGCCGTCCTTTACCTAGCTTGTTGGGAACACAAAGTTTCTTTTCAGTTGCAATCCTAACTCCATACATATATATGGGGAGGTACAAGCTCCAACTCGGTTTTACAGTGAAAACTGCAGGAAATTCACACCGGCACTAGGAAACAGACTGAGAAACCAGAGTAAAAGTTTCCCCTGCAACCCGTTTCCTTTGTGCTAGATGAACGAACGTCTCTCCACATTCTCAGTTCTGAGAGATAAGTGTGTGTGAACGCCGTCCTTCACCTAGCTTGTTGGGAACACAAAGTTTGTTTTCGGTTGCAAACCCCACTCCATACATATATATGGGGAGGTACAAGCTCCAACTCGGTTTTACAGTGAAAACTGCAGGAAATTCACACCGGCACTAGGAAACAGACTGAGAAACCAGAGTAAAAGTTTCCCCTGCAACCCGTTCCCTTTGTGCTAGATGAACGAACGTCTCTCCACATGCTCAGTTCTGAGAGATAAGTGTGTGTGAAAGCCGTCCTTCACCTAGCTTGCTGGGAACACAAAGTTTCTTTTCAGTTGCAAACTCCACTCCATACATATATATGGGGAGGTACTAGCTCCAACTCGGTTTTACAGTGAAAACTGCAGGAAATTCAAACCGGCACTAGGAAACAGACTGAAAAACCAGAGTAAAAGTTTCTCCTGCAACCCGTTCCCTTTGTGCTAGATGAAAGAACGTCTCTCCACATGCTCAGTTCTGAGAGAGAATTGTGTGTGAAAGCCGTCTTTCACCTAGCTTGTTGGGAACACAAAGTTTCTTTTCAGTTGCAAACTCCACTCCATACATATATATGGGGAGGTACTAGCTCCAACTCGGTTTTACAGTGAACACTGCAGGAACTTCAAACCGGCACTTGGAAACAGACTGAGAAACCAGAATAAAAGTCTCTCCTGCAACCCGTTCCCTTTGTGCTAGATGAAAGAACGGCTCTCCACATGCTCAGTTCTGAGAGAGAATTGTGTGTGAAAGCCGTCCTTCACCTAGCTTGTTGGGAACACAAAGTTTCTTTTCAGTTGCAAATTCCACTCCATACATATATATGGGGAGGTACTAGCTCCAACTCGGTTTTACAGTGAACACTGCAGGAACTTCAAACCGGCACTTGGAAACAGACTGAGAAACCAGAGTAAAAGTCTCTCCTGCAAACCGTTCCCTTTGTGCTAGATGAACGAACGTCTCTCCACATGCCCAGTTGTGAGAGGTAAGTGTGTGTGAAAGCCGACTTCACCTAGCTTGTTGGGAACACAAAGTTTCTTTTCAGTTGCAAACTCCACTCCATACATATATATGGGAGGTACTAGCTCCAAATCGTTTTTACTGTGAAAACTGCAGGAACTTCAAACCGGCACTAGGAAACAGACTGAGAAACCAGAGAAAAAGTTTCTCGTGTAACCCGTTCCATTTGTGCTAGATGTACGAAAGTCTCTCCACATGCTCAGTTCTGAGAGATAAGTGTGTGTGAAAGCCGTCCTTCACCTAGCTTGTTGGGAACACAAAGTTTCTTTTCAGTTGCAAACTCCAGTCCAAACATATATATGGGGAGGTACTAGCTCCAACTCGGTGTTACAGTGAAAACTGCAGGAACTTCAAACAGGCACTAGGAAACAGACTGAGAAACCAGAGTAAAAGTTTCTTCTGCAACCCGTTCCCTTTGAGCTAGTGAACGAACGTCTCTCCACATGCTCAGTTCTGAGAGATAAGTGTGTGTGAAAGCCGTCCTTCACCTAGCTTGCTGGGAACACAAAGTTTCTTTTCAGTTGCAAACTACACTCCATACATATATATGGGGAGGTACTAGCTCCAACTCGGTTTTACAGTGAAAACTGCAGGAACTTCAAACCGGCACTAGAAAACAGACTGAAAACCAGAGTAAAAGTTTGTCCTGCAACCCGTTCCCTTTGTGCTACATGAAAGATCGTCTCTCCACATGCTCAGTTCTGAGAGAGAATTGTGTGTGAAAGCCGTCCTTCACCTAGCTTGTTGGGAACACAAAGTTTCTTTTCAGTTGCAAACTCCACTCCATACATATATATGGGGAGGTACTAGCTCCAACTCGGTTTTACAGTGAAAACTGCAGGAACTTCAAACCGGCACTAGGAAACAGACTGAGAAACCAGAGTAAATGTTTCTCCTGCAACCCGTTCCCTTTGTGCTAGATGAAGGAACGTCTCTCCACATGCTCAGTTCAGAGAGATAAGTGTGTGTGAAAGCCGTCCTTTACCTAGCTTGTTGGGAACACAAAGTTTCTTTTCAGTTGCAATCCCCACTCCATACATATATATGGGGAGGTACAAGCTCCAACTCGGTTTTACAGTGAAAACTGCAGGAAATTCACACCGGCACTAGGAAACAGACTGAGAAACCAGAGTAAAAGTTTCCCCTGCAACCCGTTCCCTTTGTGCTAGATGAACGAACGTCTCTCCACATTCTCAGTTCTGAGAGATAAGTGTGTGTGACGCCGTCCTTCACCTAGCTTGTTGGGAACACAAAGTTTGTTTTCGGTTGCAAACCCCACTCCATACATATATATGGGGAGGTACAAACTCCAACTCGGTTTTACAGTGAAAACTGCAGGAAATTCACACCGGCACTAGGAAACAGACTGAGAAACCAGAGTAAAAGTTTCCCCTGCAACCCGTTCCCTTTGTGCTAGATGAACGAACGTCTCTCCACATGCTCAGTTCTGAGAGATAAGTGTGTGTGAAAGCCGTCCTTCACCTAGCTTGTTGGGAACACATAGTTCCTTTTCAGTTGCAAACTCCACTCCATACATATATATGGGGAGGTACTAGCTCCAACTCGGTTTTACAGTGAAAACTGCAGGAACTTCAAACCGGCACTAGGAAACAGACCTAAAAACCAGAGTAAAAGTTTCTCCTGCAACCCGTTCCCTTTGTGCTAGATGAAAGAACGTCTCTCCACATGCTCAGTTCTGAGAGAGAATTGTGTGTGGAAGCCGTCTTTCACCTAGCTTGTTGGGAACACAAAGTTTCTTTTCAGTTGCAAACTCCACTCCATACATATATATGGGGAGGTACTAGCTCCAACTCTGTTTTACAGTGAACACTGCAGGAACTTCAAACCGGCACTTGGAAACAGACTGAGAAACCAGAACAAAAGTCTCTCCTGCAACCCGTTCCCTTTGTGCTAGATGAAAGAACGGCTCTCCACATGCTCAGTTCTGAGAGAGAATTGTGTGTGAAAGCCGTCCTTCACCTAGCTTGTAGGGAACAGAAAGTTTCTTTTCAGTTGCAAACTCCACTCCATACATATATATGGGGAGGTACTAGCTCCAACACGGTTTTACAGTGAACACTGCAGGAACTTCAAACCGGCACTTGGAAACAGACTGAGAAACCAGAGTAAAAGTCTCTCCTGCAAACCGTTCCCTTTGTGCTAGATGAACGAACGTCTCTCCACATGCCCAGTTGTGAGAGGTAAGTGTGTGTGAAAGCCGTCCTTCACCTAGCTTGTTGGGAACACAAAGTTTCTTTTCAGTTGCAAACTCCACTCCATACATATATATGGGAGGTACAAGCTCCAACTCGTTTTTACTGTGAAAACTGCAGGAATTTCAAACCGGCACTAGGAAACAGACTGAGAAACCAGAGAAAAAGTTTCTCCTGCAACCCGTTCCATTTGTGCTAGATGTACGAAAGTCTCTCCACATGCTCAGTTCTGAGAGATAAGTGTGTGTGAAAGCCGTCCTTCACCTAGCTTGTTGGGAACACAAAGTTTCTTTTCAGTTGCAAACTCCAGTCCAAACATATATATGGGGAGGTACTAGCTCCAACTCGGTTTTACAGTGAAAACTGCAGGAACTTCAAACAGGCACTAGGAAACAGACTGAGAAACCAGAGTAAAAGTTTCTTCTGCAACCCGTTCACTTTGAGCTAGTGAACGAACTTCTCTCCACATGCTCAGTTCTGAGAGATAAGTGTGTGTGAAAGCCGTCCTTCACCTAGCTTGCTGGGAACACAAAGTTTCTTTTCAGTTGCAAACTCCACTCCATACATATATATAGGGAGGTACTAGCTCCAACTCTGTTTTACAGTGAAAACTGCAGGAACTTCAAACCGGCACTAGAAAACAGACTGAAAACCAGAGTAAAAGTTTCTCCTGCAACCCGTTCCCTTTGTGCTACATGAAAGAACGTCTCTCCACATGCTCAGTTCTGAGAGATAATTGTGTGTGAAAGCCGTCCTTCACCTAGCTTGTTGGGAACACAAAGTTTCTTTTCAGTTGCAAACTCCACTCCATACATATATATGGGGAGGTAATTGCTCCAAATCGGTTTTACAGTGAAAACTGCAGGAACTTCAAACCGGCACTAGGAAACAGACTGAGAAACCAGAGTAAAAGTTTCTCCTGCAACCCGTTCCCTTTGTGCTAGATGAAGGAACGTCTCTCCACATGCTCAGTTCAGAGAGATAAGTGTGTGTGAAAGCCGTCCTTTACCTAGCTTGTTGGGAACACAAAGTTTCTTTTCAGTTGCAATCCCCACTCCATACATATATATGGGGAGGTACAAGCTCCAAATCGGTTTTACAGTGAAAACTGCAGGAAATTCACACCGGCACTAGGAAACAGACTGAGAAACCAGAGTAAAAGTTTCCCCTGCAACCCGTTCCCTTTGTGCTAGATGAACGAACGTCTCTCCACATTCTCAGTTCTGAGAGATATGTGTGTGTGAACGCCGTCCTTCACCTAGCTTGTTGGGAACACAAAGTTTGTTTTCGGTTGCAAACCCCACTCCATACATATATATGGGGAGGTACAAGCTCCAACTCGGTTTTACAGTGAAAACTGCAAGGAACTTCAAACCGGCACTTGGAAACAGACTGAAAAACCAGAGTAAAAGTTTCTCCTGCAACCCGTTCCCTTTGTGCTAGATGAAAGAACGTCTCTCCACATGCTCAGTTCTGAGAGAGAATTGTGTGTGAAAGCCGTCCTTCAGCTAGCTTGTTGGGAACACAAAGTTTCTTTTCATTTGCAAACTCCACTCCATACATATATATTGGGAGGTACTAGTCCCAACTCGGTTTTACAGTGAAAACTGCAGGAATTTCAAACCGGCACTAGGAAACAGACTGAGAAACCAGAGTAAAAGTTTCTTCTGCAACCCGTTCCCTTTGTGCTAGTGAACGAACGTCTCTCCACATGCTCAGTTCTGAGAGATAAGTGTGTGTGAAAGCCGTCCTTCACCTAGCTTGCTGGGAACACAAAGTTTCTTTTCAGTTGCAAACTCCACTCCATACATATATATGGGGAGGTACTAGCTCCAACTCGGTTTTACAGTGAAAACTGCAGGAACTTCAAACCGGCACTAGAAAACAGACTGAAAACCAGAGTAAAAGTTTCTCCTGCAACCCGTTCCCTTTGTGCTAGATGAAAGAACGTCTCTCCACATGCTCAGTTCTGAGAGAGAATTTTGTGTGAAAGCCGTCCTTCACCTAGCTTGTTGGGAACACAAAGTTTCTTTTCAGTTGCAAACTCCACTCCATACATATATATGGGGAGGTACTAGCTCCAACTCGGTTTTACAGTGAAAACTGCAGGAACTTCAAACCGGCACTAGGAAACAGACTGAGAAACCAGAGTAAAAGTTTCTCCTGCAACCCGTTCCCTTTGTGCTAGATGAAGGAACGTCTCTCCACATGCTCAGTTCAGAGAGATAAGTGTGTGTGAAAGCCGTCCTTTACCTAGCTTGTTGGGAACACAAAGTTTCTTTTCAGTTGCAAACCCCACTCCATACATATATATGGGGAGGTACAAGCTTCAACTCGGTTTTACAGTGAAAACTGCAGGAAATTCACACCGGCACTAGGAAACAGACTGAAAAACCAGAGTAAAAGTTTCCCCTGCAACCCGTTCCCTTTGTGCTAGATGAACGAACGTCTCTCAACATTCTCAGTTCTGAGAGATAAGTGTGTGTGAACGCCGTCCTTCACCTAGCTTGTTGGGAACACAAAGTTTGTTTTCGGTTGCAAACCCCACTCCATACATATATATGGGGAGGTACAAGCTCCAACTCGGTTTTACAGTGAAAACTGCAGGAAATTCATACCGGCACTAGGAAACAGACTGAGAAACCAGAGTAAAAGTTTCCCCTGCAACCCGTTCACTTTGTGCTAGATGAACGAACGTCTCTCCACATGCTCAGTTCTGAGAGATAAGTGTGTGTGAAAGCCGTCCTTCACCTAGCTTGTTGGGAACAGAAAGTTTCTTTTCAGTTGTAAACTCCACTTCATACATATATATGGGGAGGTACTAGCTCCAACTCGGTTTTACAGTGAAAACTGCAGGAAATTCAAACCGGCACTATGAAACAGACAGAGAAACCAGAGCAAAAGTTTCTCCTGTAAACCGTTCCCTTTGTGCTAGATGAACGGACGTCTCTAGACATGCTCAATTTTGAGAGATAATTGTGTGTGAAAGCCGTCCTTCACCTAGCTTGTTGGGAACACAAAGTTTCTTTTCAGTTGCAAACTCCACTTCATACATATATACGGGGAGATTCTAGCTCCAAATCGGTTTTACATTGAAAACTGCAGGAAATTCAAACCGGCACTAGGAAACAGACTGAGAAACCAGAGTAAAGTTTCTCGTGTAACCCGTTCCATTTGTGCTAGATGAACGAACGTCTCTCCACATGCTCAGTTCTGAGATATAAGTGTGTGTGAAAGCCGTCCTTCACCAAGCTTGTTGGGAACACAAAGTTTCTTTTCAGTTGCAAACTCCACTCCATACATATATATGGGGAGGTACTAGCTCCAACTCGGTTTTACAGTGAAAACTGCAGGAACTTCAAACCGGCACTAGGAAACAGACTGAGAAACCAGAGTAAAAGTTTCTCCTGCAACCCGTTCCCTTTGTGCTAGATGAAGGAACGTCTCTCCACATGCTCAGTTCAGAGAGATAAGTGTGTGTGAAAGCCGTCCTTTACCTAGCTTGCTGGGAACACAAAGTTTCTTTTCAGTTGCAAACCCCACTCCATACATATATATGGGGAGGTACAAGCTTCAACTCGGTTTTACAGTGAAAACTGCAGGAAATTCACACCGGCACTAGGAAACAGACTGAAAAACCAGAGTAAAAGTTTCCCCTGCAACCCGTTCCCTTTGTGCTAGATGAACGAACGTCTCTCAACATTCTCAGTTCTGAGAGATAAGTGTGTGTGAACGCCGTCCTTCACCTAGCTTGTTGGGAACACAAAGTTTGTTTTCGGTTGCAAACCCCACTCCATACATATATATGGGGAGGTACAAGCTCCAACTCGGTTTTACAGTGAAAACTGCAGGAAATTCACACCGGCACTAGGAAACAGACTGAGAAACCAGAGTAAAAGTTTCCCCTGCAACCCGTTCACTTTGTGCTAGATGAACGAACGTCTCTCCACATGCTCAGTTCTGAGAGATAAGTGTGTGTGAAAGCCGTCCTTCACCTAGCTTGTTGGGAACAGAAAGTTTCTTTTCAGTTGTAAACTCCACTTCATACATATATATGGGGAGGTACTAGCTCCAACTCGGTTTTACAGTGAAAACTGCAGGAAATTCAAACCGGCACTATGAAACAGACTGAGAAACCAGAGCAAAAGTTTCTCCTGTAAACCGTTCCCTTTGTGCTAGATGAACGGACGTCTCTAGACATGCTCAATTTTGAGAGATAATTGTGTGTGAAAGCCGTCCTTCACCTAGCTTGTTGGGAACACAAAGTTTCTTTTCAGTTGCAAACTCCACTTCATACATATATACGGGGAGATTCTAGCTCCAAATCGGTTTTACATTGAAAACTGCAGGAAATTCAAACCGGCACTAGGAAACAGGCTGAGAAACCAGAGTAAAGTTTCTCGTGTAACCCGTTCCATTTGTGCTAGATGAACGAACGTCTCTCCACATGCTCAGTTCTGAGAGATAAGTGTGTGTGAAAGCCGTCCTTCACCAAGCTTGTTGGGAACACAAAGTTTCTTTTCAGTTGCAAACTCCACTCCATACATATATATGGGGAGGTACTAGCTCCAACTCGGTTTTACAGTGAAAACTGCAGGAACTTCAAACCGGCACTAGGAAACAGACTGAGAAACCAGAGTAAAAGTTTCTCCTGCAACCCGTTCCCTTTGTGCTAGATGAAAGAACGTCTCTCCACATGCTCAGTTCTGAGAGAGAATTGTGTGTGAAAGCCGTCCTTCACCTAGCTTGTTGGGAACACAAAGTTTCATTTCAGTTGCAAACTCCACTCCATACATATATATGGGGAGGTACTAGCTCCAACTCGGTTTTACAGTGAAAACTGCAGGAAGTTCAAACCGGCACTAGGAAACAGACTGAGAAAGCATAGTAAAATTTCTATTGCAACACGTTCCTTTTGTGCTAGATGAACGAACGTCGC
Organism: Camelus bactrianus; assembly: GCF_048773025.1. NCBI lineage: Eukaryota > Metazoa > Chordata > Mammalia > Artiodactyla > Camelidae > Camelus > Camelus bactrianus. Next base: position 6,765,351 of record NC_133566.1, read on the forward strand.
TCCACATGCTCAGTTCTGAGAGATAAGTGTGTGTGAAAGCCGTCCTTCACCTAGCTTGTTGGGAACACAAAGTTTCTTTTCAGTTGCAAACTCCACTCCATACATATATATGGGGAGGTACTAGCTCTAACTCGGTTTTACAGTGAAAACTGCAGGAACTTCAAACCGGCACTAGGAAACAGACTGAGAAACCAGAGTAAAAGTTTCTCCTGCAACCTGTTCTCTTTGTGCTAGATGAACGAACGTCTCTCCACATGCTCAGTTCTGAGAGATAAGTGTGTGTGAAAGCCGCCCTTCACCTAGCTTGTTGGGAACACAAAGTTTCTTTTCAGTTGCAAACTCCAGTCCTTACATATATATGTGGGGAGGTACTAGCTCCAACTCGGTTTTACAGTGAAAACTGCAGGAACTTCATACCGGCACTAGGAAACAGACTGAGAAACCAGAGTAAAAGTTTCTCCGGCAACCCGTTCCCTTTGTGCTAGATGAACGAACGTCTCTCCACATGCTCAGTTCTGAGAGATAAGTGTGTGTGAAAGCCGTCCTTCACCTAGCTTGTTGGGAACACAAAGTTTCTTCTCAGTTGCAAACTCCACTCCATACATATATATGGGGAGGTACTAGCTCCAACTCGGTTTTACAGTGAAAACTGCAGGAACTTCAAACCGGCACTAGGAAACAGACTGAGAAACCAGAGTAAAAGTTTCTCCTGCAACCCGTTCCCTTTGTGCTAGATGAAAGAACGTCTCTCCACATGCTCAGTTCTGAGAGATAAGTGTGTGTGAAAGCCGTCCTCCACCTAGCTTTTTGGGAACACAAAGTTTCTTTTCAGTTGCAAACTCCACTCCATACATATATATGGGGAAGTACTAGCTCCAACTCGGTTTTACAGTGAAAACTGCAGGAACTTCAAACCGGCAGTAGGAAACAGACTGAGAAAGCAGAGTAAAATTTCTCCTGCAACCCGTTCCCTCTGTGCTAGATGAAAGAAAGTCTCTCCACATGAACAGTTCTGAGAGATAAGTGTGTGTGAAAGCCGTCCTTCACCTAGCTTGTTGGGAACACAAAGTTTCTTTTCAGTTGCAAACACCACTCCATACATATATATGGGGAGGTACTAGCTCGAACTCGGTTTTACAGTGAAAACTGCAGGAACTTCAAACCGGCAGTAGGAAACAGACTGAGAAACCAGAGTAAAATTTCTCCTGCAACCAGTTCCTTTTGTGCTAGATGAACGAACGTCTCTCGACATGCTCAGTTCTGAGAGATAAGTGTGTGTGAAAGCCGTCCTTCACCGAGCTTGTTGGGAACACAAAGTTTCTTTTCAGTTGCTAACTCCACTTCATACATATATATGGGGAGGTACTAGCTCCAACTCGGTTTTAGAGTGAAAACTGCAGGATCTTTAAACCGGCACTTGGAAACAGACTGAGAAACCAGAGTAAAAGTTTCTCCTGTAAACCGTTCCCTTTGTGCTAGATGATCGAACGTCTCTCCACATGCTCAATTTTGAGAGATAATTGTGTGTGAAAGCCGTCCTTCACCTATCTTGTTGGGAACACAATGTTTCTTTTCAGTTGCAAACTCCAGTTCATACATATATATGGGGAGATACTAGCTCCAAATCGGTTTTAGAGTGAAAACTGCAGGAAATTCAAACCGGCACTAGAAAACAGACTGAAAACCAGAGTAAAAGTTTCTCCTGCAACCCGTTCCCTTTGTGCTAGATGAAAGAACGTCTCTCCACATGCTCAGTTCTGAGAGAGAATTGTGTGTGAAAGCCGTCCTTCACCTAGCTTGTTGGGAACACAAAGTTTCTTTTCAGTTGCAAACTCCACTCCATACATATATATGGGGAGGTACTAGCTCCAACACGGTTTTACAGTGAAAACTGCAGGAACTTCAAACCGGCACTAGGAAACAGACTGAGAAACCAGAGTAAAAGTTTCTCCTGCAACCCGTTCCCTTTGTGCTAGATGAAGGAACGTCTCTCCACATGCTCAGTTCAGAGAGATAAGTGTGTGTGAAAGCCGTCCTTTACCTAGCTTGTTGGGAACACAAAGTTTCTTTTCAGTTGCAAACCCCACTCCATACATATATATGGGGAGGTACAAGCTCCAACTCGGTTTTACAGTGAAAACTGCAGGAAATTCACACCGGCACTAGGAAACAGACTGAGAAACCAGAGTAAAAGTTTCCCCTGCAACCCGTTCCCTTTGTGCTAGATGAACGAACGTCTCTCCACATGCTCAGTTCTGAGAGATAAGTGTGTGTGAAAGCCGTCCTTCACCTAGCTTGTTGGGAACACAAAGTTTGTTTTCGGTTGCAAACCCCACTCCATGCATATATATGGGGAGGTACAAGCTCCAACTCGGTTTTACAGTGAAAACTGCAGGAAATTCACACCGTCACTAGGAAACAGACTGAGAAACCAGAGTAAAAGTTTCTCCTGCAACCCGTTCCCTTTGTGCTAGATGAAAGAACGTCTCTCCACATGCTCAGTTCTGAGAGATAAGTGTGTGTGAAAGCCGTCCTTCACCTAGCTTGTTGGGAACACAAAGTTTCATTTCAGTTGCAAACTCCACTCCATACATATATATGGGGAGGTACTAGCTCCAACTCGGTTTTACAGTGAAAACTGCAGGAAGTTCAAACCGGCACTAGGAAACAGACTGAGAAAGCAGAGTAAAATTTCTCCTGCAACACGTTCCTTTTGTGCTAGATGAACGAACGTCGCTCCACATGCTCAGTTCTGAGAGATAAGTGTGTGTGAAAGCCGTCCTTCACCTAGCTTGTTGGGAACACAAAGTTTCTTTTCAGTTGCAAACTCCACTCCATACATATATATGGGGAGGTACTAGCTCCAACTCGGTTTTACAGTGAAAACTGCAGGAACTTCAAACAGGCACTAGGAAACAGACTGAGAAACCAGAGTAAAAGATTCTTCTGCAACCCGTTCCCTTTGTGCTAGATGAACGAACGTCTCTCCACATGCTCAGTTCAGAGAGATAAGTGTGTGTGAAAGCCGTCCTTCACCTAGCTTGCTGGGAACACAAAGTGTCTTTTCAGATGCAAACTCCACTCCATACATATATATCTGGAGGTACTAGCTCCAACTCGGTTTTACAGTGAAAACTGCAGGAACTTCAAACCGGCACTAGGAAACAGACTGAAAAACCAGAGTAAAAGTTTCTCCTGCAACCCGTTCCCTTTGTGCTAGATGAAAGAACGTCTCTCCACATGCTCAGTTCTGAGAGAGAATTGTGTGTGAAAGCCGTCCTTCACCTAGCTTGTTGGGAACACAAAGTTTCTTTTCAGTTGCAAACTCCACTCCATACATATATATGGGGAGGTACTAGCTCCAAATCGGTTTTACAGTGAAAACTGCAGGAACTTCAAACCGGCACTAGGAAACAGACTGAGAAACCAGAGTAAAAGTTTCTCCTGCAACCCGTTCCCTTTGTGCTAGATGAAGGAACGTCTCTCCACATGCTCAGTTCAGAGAGATAAGTGTGTGTGAAAGCCGTCCTTTACCTAGCTTGTTGGGAACACAAAGTTTCTTTTCAGTTGCAATCCCCACTCCATACATATATATGGGGAGTACAAGCTCCAACTCGGTTTTACAGTGAAAACTGCAGGAAATTCACACCGGCACTAGGAAACAGACTGAGAAACCAGAGTAAAAGTTTCCCCTGCAACCCGTTCCCTTTGTGCTAGATGAACGAACGTCTCTCCACATGAACAGTTCTGAGAGATAAGTGTGTGTGAAAGCCGTCCTTCACCTAGCTTGCTGGGAACACAAAGTTTCTTTTCAGTTGCAAACTCCACTCCATACATATATATGGGGAGGTACTAGCTCCAACTCGGTTTTACAGTGAAAACTGCAGGAACTTCAAACCGGCACTAGGAAACAGACTGAAAAACCAGAGTAAAAGTTTCTCCTGCAACCCGTTCCCTTTGTGCTAGATGAAAGAACGTCTCTCCACATGCTCAGTTCTTAGAGGGAATTGTGTGTGAAAGCCGTCCTTCACCTAGCTTGTTGGGAACACAAAGTTTCTTTTCAGTTGCAAACTCCACTCCATACATATATATGGGGAGGTACTAGCTCCAACACGGTTTTACAGAGAACACTGCAGGAACTTCAAACCGGCACTTGGAAACAGACTGAGAAACCAGAGTAAAAGTCTCTCCTGCAACCAGTTCCCTTTGTGCTAGATGAACGAACGTCTCTCCACATGCCCAGTTGTGAGAGGTAAGTGTTTGTGAAAGCCGTCCTTCACCTAGCTTGTTGGGAACACAAAGTTTGTTTTCAGTTGCAAACTCCACTCCATACATATATATGGGAGGTACTAGCCCCAACTCGTTTTTACTGTGAAAACTGCAGGAATTTCAAACCGGCACTAGGAAACAGACTGAGAAACCAGAGAAAAAGTTTCTCCTGCAACCCGTTCCCTTTGTGCTAGATGAAAGAACGTCTCTCCACATGCTCAATTTTGAGAGATAATTGTGTGTGAAAGCCGTCCTTCAGCTAGCTTGTTGGGAACACAAAGTTTCTTTTCATTTGCAAACTCCACTCCATACATATATATTGGGAGGTACTAGCCCCAACTCGGTTTTACAGTGAAAACTGCAGGAATTTCAAACCGGCACTAGGAAACAGACTGAGAAACCAGAGTAAAAGTTTCTTCTGCAACCCGTTCCCTTTGTGCTAGTGAACGAACGTGTCTCCACATGCTCAGTTCTGAGAGATAAGTGTGTGTGAAAGCCGTCCTTCACCTAGCTTGCTGGGAACACAAAGTTTCTTTTCAGTTGCAAACTCCACTCCATACATATATATGGGGAGGTACTAGCTCCAATTCGGTTTTACAGTGAAAAATGCAGGAACTTCAAACCGGCACTAGAAAACAGACTGAAAACCAGAGTAAAAGTTTCCCCTGCAACCCGTTCCCTTTGTGCTAGATGAAAGAACGTCTCTCCACATGCTCAGTTCTGAGAGAGAATTGTGTGTGAAAGCCGTCCTTCACCTAGCTTGTTGGGAACACAAAGTTTCTTTTCAGTTGCAAACTCCACTCCATACATATATATGGGGAGGTACTAGCTCCAACTCGGTTTTACAGTGAAAACTGCAGGAACTTCAAACCGGCACTAGGAAACAGACTGAGAAACCAGAGTAAAAGTTTCTCCTGCATCCCGTTCCCTTTGTGCTAGATGAAGGAACGTCTCTCCACATGCTCAGTTCAGAGAGATAAGTGTGTGTGAAAGCCGTCCTTTACCTAGCTTGTTGGGAACACAAAGTTTCTTTTCAGTTGCACACCCCACTCCATACATATATATGGGGAGGTACAAGCTTCAACTCGGTTTTACAGTGAAAACTGCAGGAAATTCACACCGGCACTAGGAAACAGACTGAGAAACCAGAGTAAAAGTTTCCCCTGCAACCCGTTCCCTTTGTGCTAGATGAACGAACGTCTCTCAACATTCTCAGTTCTGAGAGATAAGTGTGTGTGAACGCCGTCCTTCACCTAGCTTGTTGGGAACACAAAGTTTGTTTTCGGTTGCAAACCCCACTCCATACATATATATGGGGAGGTACAAGCTCCAACTCGGTTTTACAGTGAAAACTGCAGGAAATTCACACCGGCACTAGGAAACAGACTGAGAAACCAGAGTAAAAGTTTCCCCTGCAACCCGTTCCCTTTGTGCTAGATGAACGAACGTCTCTCCACATGCTCAGTTCTGAGAGATAAGTGTGTGTGAAAGCCGTCCTTCACCTAGCTTGTTGGGAACAGAAAGTTTCTTTTCAGTTGTAAACTCCACTTCATACAAATATATGGGGAGGTACTAGCTCCAACTCGGTTTTACAGTGAAAACTGCAGGAAATTCAAACCGGCACTATGAAACAGACTGAGAAACCAGAGCAAAAGTTTCTCCTGTAAACCGTTCCCTTTGTGCTAGATGAACGGACGTGTCTACACATGCTCAATTTTGAGAGATAATTGTGTGTGAAAGCCGTCCTTCACCTAGCTTGTTGGGAACACAAAGTTTCTTTTCAGTTGCAAACTCCACTTCATACATATATACGGGGAGATACTAGCTCCAAATCGGTTTTACATTGAAAACTGCAGGAAATTCAAACCGGCACTAGGAAACAGACTGAGAAACCAGAGTAAAATTTCTCGTGTAACCCGTTCCATTTGTGCTAGATGAACGAACGTCTCTCCACATGCTCAGTTCTGAGAGATAAGTGTGTGTGAAAGCCGTCCTTCACCAAGCTTGTTGGGAACACAAAGTTTCTTTTCATTTGCAAACTCCACTCCATATATATATATGGGGAGGTACTAGCTCCAACTCGGTTTTACAGTGAAAACTGCAGGAACTTCAAACCGGCACTAGGAAACATACTGAGAAACCAGAGTAAAAGTTTCTCCTGCAACCCGTTCCCTTTGTGCTAGATGAAAGAACGTCTCTCCACATGCTCAGTTCTGAGAGAGAATTGTGTGTGAAAGCCGTCCTTCACCTAGCTTGTTGGGAACACAAAGTTTCATTTCAGTTGCAAACTCCACTCCAGACATATATATGGGGAGGTACTAGCTCCAACTCGGTTTTACAGTGAAAACTGCAGGAAGTTCAAACCGGCACTAGGAAACAGACTGAGAAAGCAGAGTAAAATTTCTATTGCCACACGTTCCTTTTGTGCTAGATGAACGAACGTCGCTCCACATGCTCAGTTCTGAGAGATAAGTGTGTGTGAAAGCCGTCCTTCACCTAGCTTGTTGGGAACACAAAGTTTCTTTTCAGTTGCAAACTCCACTCCATACATATATATGGGGAGGTTCTAGCACTAACTCGGTTTTACAGTGAAAACTGCAGGAACTTCAAACCGGCACTAGGAAACAGACTGAGAAACCAGAGTAAAAGTTTCTCCTGCAACCCGTTCCCTTTGTGCTAGATGAAGGAACGTCTCTCCACATGCTCAGTTCAGAGAGATAAGTGTGTGTGAAAGCCGTCCTTTACCTAGCTTGTTGGGAACACAAAGTTTCTTTTCAGTTGCAATCCCCACTCCATACATATATATGGGGAGTACAAGCTCCAACTCGGTTTTACAGTGAAAACTGCAGGAAATTCACACCGGCACTAGGAAACAGACTGAGAAACCAGAGTAAAAGTTTCCCCTGCAACCCGTTCCCTTTGTGCTAGATGAACGAACGTCTCTCCACATGAACAGTTCTGAGAGATAAGTGTGTGTGAAAGCCGTCCTTCACCTAGCTTGCTGGGAACACAAAGTTTCTTTTCAGTTGCAAACTCCACTCCATACATATATATGGGGAGGTACTAGCTCCAACTCGGTTTTACAGTGAAAACTGCAGGAACTTCAAACCGGCACTAGGAAACAGACTGAAAAACCAGAGTAAAAGTTTCTCCTGCAACCCGTTCCCTTTGTGCTAGATGAAAGAACGTCTCTCCACATGCTCAGTTCTTAGAGGGAATTGTGTGTGAAAGCCGTCCTTCACCTAGCTTGTTGGGAACACAAAGTTTCTTTTCAGTTGCAAACTCCACTCCATACATATATATGGGGAGGTACTAGCTCCAACACGGTTTTACAGAGAACACTGCAGGAACTTCAAACCGGCACTTGGAAACAGACTGAGAAACCAGAGTAAAAGTCTCTCCTGCAACCAGTTCCCTTTGTGCTAGATGAACGAACGTCTCTCCACATGCCCAGTTGTGAGAGGTAAGTGTGTGTGAAAGCCGTCCTTCACCTAGCTTGTTGGGAACACAAAGTTTGTTTTCAGTTGCAAACTCCACTCCATACATATATATGGGAGGTACTAGCTCCAACTCGTTTTTACTGTGAAAACTGCAGGAATTTCAAACCGGCACTAGGAAACAGACTGAGAAACCAGAGAAAAAGATTCTCCTGCAACCCGTTCCCTTTGTGCTAGATGAAAGAACGTCTCTCCACATGAACAGTTCTGAGAGATAAGTGTGTGTGAAAGCCGTCCTTCACCTAGCTTTTTGGGAACACAAAGTTTCTTTTCAGTTGCAAACTCCACTCCATACATATATATGGGGAGGTACTAGATCCAGCTCGGTTTTACAGTGAAAACTGCAGGAACATCAAACCGGCACTAGGAAACATACTGAGAAACCAGAGTAAAATTTCCCCTGCAACCCGTTCCTTTTGTGCTAGATGAACGAACTTCTCTCCACATGCTCAGTTCTGAGAGATAAGTGTGTGTGAAAGCCGTCCTTCACCTAGCTTGTTGGGAACACAAAGTTTCTTTTCAGTTGCAAACTCCAATCCATACATATATATGGGGAGGTACAAGCTCCAACTCGGTTTTACAGTGAAAACTGCAGGAAATTCACACCGGCACTAGGAAACAGACTGAGAAACCAGAGTAAAAGTTTCCCCTGCAACCCGTTCCCTTTGTGCTAGATGAACGAACGTCTCTCCACATGCTCAGTTCTGAGAGATAAGTGTGTGTGAAAGCCGTCCTTCACCTAGCTTGTTGGGAACAGAAAGTTTCTTTTCAGTTGTAAACTCCACTTCATACAAATATATGGGGAGGTACTAGCTCCAACTCGGTTTTACAGTGAAAACTGCAGGAAATTCAAACCGGCACTATGAAACAGACTGAGAAACCAGAGCAAAAGTTTCTCCTGTAAACCGTTCCCTTTGTGCTAGATGAACGGACGTGTCTACACATGCTCAATTTTGAGAGATAATTGTGTGTGAAAGCCGTCCTTCACCTAGCTTGTTGGGAACACAAAGTTTCTTTTCAGTTGCAAACTCCACTTCATACATATATACGGGGAGATACTAGCTCCAAATCGGTTTTACATTGAAAACTGCAGGAAATTCAAACCGGCACTAGGAAACAGACTGAGAAACCAGAGTAAAATTTCTCGTGTAACCCGTTCCATTTGTGCTAGATGAACGAACGTCTCTCCACATGCTCAGTTCTGAGAGATAAGTGTGTGTGAAAGCCGTCCTTCACCAAGCTTGTTGGGAACACAAAGTTTCTTTTCATTTGCAAACTCCACTCCATATATATATATGGGGAGGTACTAGCTCCAACTCGGTTTTACAGTGAAAACTGCAGGAACTTCAAACCGGCACTAGGAAACATACTGAGAAACCAGAGTAAAAGTTTCTCCTGCAACCCGTTCCCTTTGTGCTAGATGAAAGAACGTCTCTCCACATGCTCAGTTCTGAGAGAGAATTGTGTGTGAAAGCCGTCCTTCACCTAGCTTGTTGGGAACACAAAGTTTCATTTCAGTTGCAAACTCCACTCCAGACATATATATGGGGAGGTACTAGCTCCAACTCGGTTTTACAGTGAAAACTGCAGGAAGTTCAAACCGGCACTAGGAAACAGACTGAGAAAGCAGAGTAAAATTTCTATTGCCACACGTTCCTTTTGTGCTAGATGAACGAACGTCGCTCCACATGCTCAGTTCTGAGAGATAAGTGTGTGTGAAAGCCGTCCTTCACCTAGCTTGTTGGGAACACAAAGTTTCTTTTCAGTTGCAAACTCCACTCCATACATATATATGGGGAGGTTCTAGCACTAACTCGGTTTTACAGTGAAAACTGCAGGAACTTCAAACCGGCACTAGGAAACAGACTGAGAAACCAGAGTAAAAGTTTCTCCTGCAACCCGTTCCCTTTGTGCTAGATGAAGGAACGTCTCTCCACATGCTCAGTTCAGAGAGATAAGTGTGTGTGAAAGCCGTCCTTTACCTAGCTTGTTGGGAACACAAAGTTTCTTTTCAGTTGCAATCCCCACTCCATACATATATATGGGGAGTACAAGCTCCAACTCGGTTTTACAGTGAAAACTGCAGGAAATTCACACCGGCACTAGGAAACAGACTGAGAAACCAGAGTAAAAGTTTCCCCTGCAACCCGTTCCCTTTGTGCTAGATGAACGAACGTCTCTCCACATGAACAGTTCTGAGAGATAAGTGTGTGTGAAAGCCGTCCTTCACCTAGCTTGCTGGGAACACAAAGTTTCTTTTCAGTTGCAAACTCCACTCCATACATATATATGGGGAGGTACTAGCTCCAACTCGGTTTTACAGTGAAAACTGCAGGAACTTCAAACCGGCACTAGGAAACAGACTGAAAAACCAGAGTAAAAGTTTCTCCTGCAACCCGTTCCCTTTGTGCTAGATGAAAGAACGTCTCTCCACATGCTCAGTTCTTAGAGGGAATTGTGTGTGAAAGCCGTCCTTCACCTAGCTTGTTGGGAACACAAAGTTTCTTTTCAGTTGCAAACTCCACTCCATACATATATATGGGGAGGTACTAGCTCCAACACGGTTTTACAGAGAACACTGCAGGAACTTCAAACCGGCACTTGGAAACAGACTGAGAAACCAGAGTAAAAGTCTCTCCTGCAACCAGTTCCCTTTGTGCTAGATGAACGAACGTCTCTCCACATGCCCAGTTGTGAGAGGTAAGTGTGTGTGAAAGCCGTCCTTCACCTAGCTTGTTGGGAACACAAAGTTTGTTTTCAGTTGCAAACTCCACTCCATACATATATATGGGAGGTACTAGCTCCAACTCGTTTTTACTGTGAAAACTGCAGGAATTTCAAACCGGCACTAGGAAACAGACTGAGAAACCAGAGAAAAAGATTCTCCTGCAACCCGTTCCCTTTGTGCTAGATGAAAGAACGTCTCTCCACATGAACAGTTCTGAGAGATAAGTGTGTGTGAAAGCCGTCCTTCACCTAGCTTTTTGGGAACACAAAGTTTCTTTTCAGTTGCAAACTCCACTCCATACATATATATGGGGAGGTACTAGATCCAGCTCGGTTTTACAGTGAAAACTGCAGGAACATCAAACCGGCACTAGGAAACATACTGAGAAACCAGAGTAAAATTTCCCCTGCAACCCGTTCCTTTTGTGCTAGATGAACGAACTTCTCTCCACATGCTCAGTTCTGAGAGATAAGTGTGTGTGAAAGCCGTCCTTCACCTAGCTTGTTGGGAACACAAAGTTTCTTTTCAGTTGCAAACTCCAATCCATACATATATATGGGAGGTACTAGCTCCAACTCGGTTTTACAGTGAAAACTGCAGGAACATCAAACCGGCACTAGGAAAAACACTGAGAAACCTGAGAAAAAGTTTCTCCTGCAACCCGTTCCCTTTGTGCTAGTGAACGAACGTGTCTCCACATGCTCAGTTCTGAGAGATAAGTGTGTGTGAAAGCCGTCCTTCACCTAGCTTGCTGGGAACACAAAGATTCTTTTCAGTTGCAAACTCCACTCCATACATATATATGGGGAGGTACTAGCTCCAATTCGGTTTTACAGTGAAAAATGCAGGAACTTCAAACCGGCACTAGAAAACAGACTGAAAACCAGAGTAAAAGTTTCTCCTGCAACCCGTTCCCTTTGTGCTAGATGAAAGAACGTCTCTCCACATGCTCAGTTCTGAGAGAGAATTGTGTGTGAAAGCCGTCCTTCACCTAGCTTGTTGGGAACACAAAGTTTCTTTTCAGTTGCAAACTCCACTCCATACATATATATGGGGAGGTACTAGCTCCAACTCGGTTTTACAGTGAAAACTGCAGGAACTTCAAACCGGCACTAGGAAACAGACTGATAAACCAGAGTAAAAGTTTCTCCTGCATCCCGTTCCCTTTGTGCTAGATGAAGGAACGTCTCTCCACATGCTCAGTTCAGAGAGATAAGTGTGTGTGAAAGCCGTCCTTTACCTAGCTTGTTGGGAACACAAAGTTTCTTTTCAGTTGCACACCCCACTCCATACATATATATGGGGAGGTACAAGCTTCAACTCGGTTTTACAGTGAAAACTGCAGGAAATTCACACCGGCACTAGGAAACAGACTGAGAAACCAGAGTAAAAGTTTCCCCTGCAACCCGTTCCCTTTGTGCTAGATGAACGAACGTCTCTCAACATTCTCAGTTCTGAGAGATAAGTGTGTGTGAACGCCGTCCTTCACCTAGCTTGTTGGGAACACAAAGTTTGTTTTCGGTTGCAAACCCCACTCCATACATATATATGGGGAGGTACAAGCTCCAACTCGGTTTTACAGTGAAAACTGCAGGAAATTCACACCGGCACTAGGAAACAGACTGAGAAACCAGAGTAAAAGTTTCCCCTGCAACCCGTTCCCTTTGTGCTAGATGAACGAACGTCTCTCCACATGCACAGTTCTGAGAGATAAGTGTGTGTGAAAGCCGTCCTTCACCTAGCTTGTTGGGAACAGAAAGTTTCTTTTCAGTTGTAAACTCCACTTCATACATATATATGGGGAGGTACTAGCTCCAACTCGGTTTTACAGTGAAAACTGCAGGAAATTCAAACCGGCACTATGAAACAGACTGAGAAACCAGAGCAAAAGTTTCTCCTGTAAACCGTTCCATTTGTGCTAGATGAACGGACGTCTCTACACATGCTCAATTTTGAGAGATAATTGTGTGTGAAAGCCGTCCTTCACCTAGCTTGTTGGGAACACAAAGTTTCTTTTCAGTTGCAAACTCCACTTCATACATATATACGGGGAGATACTAGCTCCAAATCGGTTTTACATTGAAAACTGCAGGAAATTCAAACCGGCACTAGGAAACAGACTGAGAAACCAGAGTAAAATTTCTCGTGTAACCCGTTCCATTTGTGCTAGATGAACGAACGTCTCTCCACATGCTCAGTTCTGAGAGATAAGTGTGTGTGAAAGCCGTCCTTCACCTAGCTTGTTGGGAACACAAAGTTTCTTTTCAGTTGCCAACTCCACTCCATACATATATATGGGGAGGTACTAGCTCCAACTCGGTTTTACAGTGAAAACTGCAGGAACTTCAAACCGGCACTAGGAAACATACTGAGAAACCAGAGTAAAAGTTTCTCCTGCAACCCGTTCCCTTTGTGCTAGATGAAAGAACGTCTCTCCACATGCTCAGTTCTGAGAGAGAATTGTGTGTGAAAGCCGTCCTTCACCTAGCTTGTTGGGAACACAAAGTTTCATTTCAGTTGCAAACTCCACTCCAGACATATATATGGGGAGGTACTAGCTCCAACTCGGTTTTACAGTGAAAACTGCAGGAAGTTCAAACCGGCACTAGGAAACAGACTGAGAAAGCAGAGTAAAATTTCTATTGCCACACGTTCCTTTTGTGCTAGATGAACGAACGTCGCTCCACATGCTCAGTTCTGAGAGATAAGTGTGTGTGAAAGCCGTCCTTCACCTAGCTTGTTGGGAACACAAAGTTTCTTTTCAGTTGCAAACTCCACTCCATACATATATATGGGGAGGTACTAGCACTAACTCGGTTTTACAGTGAAAACTGCAGGAACTTCAAACCGGCACTAGGAAACAGACTGAGAAACCAGAGTAAAAGTTTCTCCTGCAACCTTTTCTCTTTGTGCTAGATGAACGAACGTCTCTCCACATGCTCAGTTCTGAGAGATAAGTGTGTGTGAAAGCCGCCCTTCACCTAGCTTGTTGGGAACACAAAGTTTCTTTTCAGTTGCAAACTCCAGTCCTTACATATATATGTGGGGAGGTACTAGCTCCAACTCGGTTTTACAGTGAAAACTGCAGGAACTTCAAACCGGCACTAGGAAACAGACTGAGAAACCAGAGTAAAAGTTTCTCCGGCAACCCGTTCCCTTTGTGCTAGATGAACGAACGTCTCTCCACATGCTCAGTTCTGAGAGATAAGTGTGTGTGAAAGCCGTCCTTCACCTAGCTTGTTGGGAACACAAAGTTTCTTCTCAGTTGCAAACTCCACTCCATACATATATATGGGGAGGTACTAGCTCCAACTCGGTTTTACAGTGAAAACTGCAGGAACTTCAAACCGGCACTAGGAAACAGACTGAGAAACCAGAGTAAAAGTTTCTCCTGCAACCCGTTCCCTTTGTGCTAGATGAAAGAACGTCTCTCCACATGCTCAGTTCTGAGAGATAAGTGTGTGTGAAAGCCGTCCTCCACCTAGCTTTTTGGGAACACAAAGTTTCTTTTCAGTTGCAAACTCCACTCCATACATATATATGGGGAGGTACTAGCTCCAACTCGGTTTTACAGTGAAAACTGCAGGAACTTCAAACCGGCACTAGGAAACAGTCTGAGAAAGCAGAGTAAAATTTCTCCTGCAACCCGTTCCCTCTGTGCTAGATGAAAGAAAGTCTCTCCACATGCTAAGTTCTGAGAGATAAGTGTGTGTGAAAGCCGTCCTTCACCTAGCTTGTTGGGAACACAAAGTTTCTTTTCAGTTGCAAACTCCACTCCATACATATATATGGGGAGGTACTAGCTCGAACTCGGTTTTACAGTGAAAACTGCAGGAACTTCAAACCGGCAGTAGGAAACAGACTGAGAAACCAGAGTAAAATTTCTCCTGCAACCAGTTCCTTTTGTGCTAGATGAACGAACGTCTCTCGACATGCTCAGTTCTGAGAGATAAGTGTGTGTGAAAGCCGTCCTTCACCGAGCTTGTTGGGAACACAAAGTTTCTTTTCAGTTGCTAACTCCACTTCATACATATATATGGGGAGGTACTAGCTCCAACTCGGTTTTAGAGTGAAAACTGCAGGATCTTCAAACCGGCACTTGGAAACAGACTGAGAAACCAGAGTAAAAGTTTCTCCTGTAAACCGTTCCCTTTGTGCTAGATGATCGAACGTCTCTCCACATGCTCAATTTTGAGAGATAATTGTGTGTGAAAGCCGTCCTTCACCTAGCTTGTTGGGAACACAATGTTTCTTTTCAGTTGCAAACTCCAGTTCATACATATATATGGGGAGATACTAGCTTCAAATCGGTTTTACAGTGAAAACTGCAGGAAATTCAAACCGGCACTAGAAAACAGACTGAAAACCAGAGTAAAAGTTTCTCCTGCAACCCGTTCCCTTTGTGCTAGATGAAAGAACGTCTCTCCACATGCTCAGTTCTGAGAGAGAATTGTGTGTGAAAGCCATCCTTCACCTAGCTTGTTGGGAACACAAAGTTCCTTTTCAGTTGCAAACTCCACTCCATACATATATATGGGGAGGTACTAGCTCCAACTCGGTTTTACAGTGAAAACTGCAGGAACTTCAAACCGGCACTAGGAAACAGACTGAGAAACCAGAGTAAAAGTTTCCCCTGCAACCCGTTCCCTTTGTGCTAGATGAAGGAACGTCTCTCCACATGCTCAGTTCAGAGAGATAAGTGTGTGTGAAAGCCGTCCTTTACCTAGCTTGTTGGGAACACAAAGTTTCTTTTCAGTTGCAAACCCCACTCCATACATATATATGGGGAGGTACAAGCTCCAACTCGGTTTTACAGTGAAAACTGCAGGAAATTCACACCGGCACTAGGAAACAGACTGAGAAACCAGAGTAAAAGTTTCCCCTGCAACCCGTTCCCTTTGTGCTAGATGAACGAACGTCTCTCCACATGCTCAGTTCTGAGAGATAAGTGTGTGTGAAAGCCGTCCTTCACCTAGCTTGTTGGGAACACAAAGTTTGTTTTCGGTTGCAAACCCCACTCCATGCATATATATGGGGGGGTACAAGCTCCAACTCGGTTTTACAGTGAAAACTGCAGGAAATTCACACCGGCACTAGGAAACAGACTGAGAAACCAGAGTAAAAGTTTCCCCTGCAACCCGTTCCCTTTGTGCTAGATGAACGAACGTCTCTCCACATGCTCAGTTCTGAGAGATAAGTGTGTGTGAAAGCCGTCCTTCACCTAGCTTGTTGGGAACACAAAGTTTCTTTTCAGTTGTAAACTCCACTTCATACATATATATGGGGAGATACTAGCTCCAAATCGGTTTTACATTGAAAACTGCAGGAAATTCAAACCGGCACTAGGAAACAGACTGAGAAACCAGAGTAAAGTTTCTCGTGTAACCCGTTCCATTTGTGCTAGATGAACGAACGTCTCTCCACATGCTCATTTCTGAGAGATAAGTGTGTGTGAAAGCCGTCCTTCACCAAGCTTGTTGGGAACACAAAGTTTCTTTTCAGTTGCAAACTCCACTCCATACATATATATTGGGAGGTACTAGCCCCAACTCGGTTTTACAGTGAAAACTGCAGGAATTTCAAACCGGCACTAGGAAACAGACTGAGAAACCAGAGTAAAAGTTTCTTCTGCAACCCGTTCCCTTTGTGCTAGTGAACGAACGTGTCTCCACATGCTCAGTTCTGAGAGATAAGTGTGTGTGAAAGCCGTCCTTCACATAGCTTGCTGGGAACACAAAGTTTCTTTTCAGTTGCAAACTCCACTCCATACATATATATGGGGAGGTACTAGCTCCAATTCGGTTTTACAGTGAAAAATGCAGGAACTTCAAACCGGCACTAGAAATCAGACTGAAAACCAGAGTAAAAGTTTCTCCTGCAACCCGTTCCCTTTGTGCTAGATGAAAGAACGTCTCTCCACATGCTCAGTTCTGAGAGAGAATTGTGTGTGAAAGCCGTCCTTCACCTAGCTTGTTGGGAACACAAAGTTTCTTTTCAGTTGCAAACTCCACTCCATACATATATATGGGGAGGTACTAGCTCCAACTCGGTTTTACAGTGAAAACTGCAGGAACTTCAAACCGGCACTAGGAAACAGACTGAGAAACCAGAGTAAAAGTTTCTCCTGCATCCCGTTCCCTTTGTGCTAGATGAAGGAACGTCTCTCCACATGCTCAGTTCAGAGAGATAAGTGTGTGTGAAAGCCGTCCTTTACCTAGCTTGTTGGGAACACAAATTTCTTTTCAGTTGCACACCCCACTCCATACATATATATGGGGAGGTACAAGCTTCAACTCGGTTTTACAGTGAAAACTGCAGGAAATTCACACCGGCACTAGGAAACAGACTGAGAAACCAGAGTAAAAGTTTCCCCTGCAACCCGTTCCCTTTGTGCTAGATGAACGAACGTCTCTCAACATTCTCAGTTCTGAGAGATAAGTGTGTGTGAACGCCGTCCTTCACCTAGCTTGTTGGGAACACAAAGTTTGTTTTCGGTTGCAAACCCCACTCCATACATATATATGGGGAGGTACAAGCTCCAACTCGGTTTTACAGTGAAAACTGCAGGAAATTCACACCGGCACTAGGAAACAGACTGAGAAACCAGAGTAAAAGTTTCCCCTGCAACCCGTTCCCTTTGTGCTAGATGAACGAACGTCTCTCCACATGCTCAGTTCTGAGAGATAAGTGTGTGTGAAAGCCGTCCTTCACCTAGCTTGTTGGGAACAGAAAGTTTCTTTTCAGTTGTAAACTCCACTTCATACATATATATGGGGAGGTACTAGCTCCAACTCGGTTTTACAGTGAAAACTGCAGGAAATTCAAACCGGCACTATGAAACAGACTGAGAAACCAGAGCAAAAGTTTCTCCTGTAAACCGTTCCCTTTGTGCTAGATGAACGGACGTCTCTACACATGCTCAATTTTGAGAGATAATTGTGTGTGAAAGCCGTCCTTCACCTAGCTTGTTGGGAACACAAAGTTTCTTTTCAGTTGCAAACTCCACTTCATACATATATACGGGGAGATACTAGCTCCAAATCGGTTTTACATTGAAAACTGCAGGAAATTCAAACCGGCACTAGGAAACAGACTGAGAAACCAGAGTAAAATTTCTCGTGTAACCCGTTCCCTTTGTGCTAGATGAAAGAACGTCTCTCCACATGCTCAGTTCTGAGAGAGAATTGTGTGTGAAAGCCGTCCTTCACCTAGCTTGTTGGGAACACAAAGTTTCATTTCAGTTGCAAACTCCACTCCATACATATATATGGGGAGGTACTAGCTCCAACTCGGTTTTACAGTGAAAACTGCAGGAAGTTCAAACCGGCACTAGGAAACAGACTGAGAAAGCAGAGTAAAATTTCTATTGCAACACGTTCCTTTTGTGCTAGATGAACGAACGTCGCTCCACATGCTCAGTTCTGAGAGATAAGTGTGTGTGAAAGCCGTCCTTCACCTAGCTTGTTGGGAACACAAAGTTTCTTTTCAGTTGCAAACTCCACTCCATACATATATATGGGGAGGTACTAGCACTAACTCGGTTTTACAGTGAAAACTGCAGGAACTTCAAACCGGCACTAGGAAACAGACTGAGAAACCAGAGTAAAAGTTTCTCCTGCAACCTGTTCTCTTTGTGCTAGATGAACGAACGTCTCTCCACATGCTCAGTTCTGAGAGATAAGTGTGTGAGGAAGCCGCCCTTCACCTAGCTTGTTGGGAACACAAAGTTTCTTTTCAGTTGCAAACTCCAGTCCTTACATATATATGTGGGGAGGTACTAGCTCCAACTAGGTTTTACAGTGAAAACTGCAGGAACTTCAAACCGGCACTAGGAAACAGACTGAGAAACCAGAGAAAAAGTTTCTCCTGCAACCCGTTCCCTTTGTGCTAGATGAACGAACGTCTCTCCACATGCTCAGTTCTGAGAGATAAGTGTGTGTGAAAGCCGTCCTTCACCTAGCTTGTTGGGAACACAAAGTTTCTTTTCAGTTGCAAATTCCACTCCATACATATATATGGGGAGGTACTAGCTCCAACTCGGTTTTACAGTGAAAACTGCAGGAACTTCAAACCGGCACTAGGAAACAGACTGAGAAAGCAGAGTAAAAGTTTCTCCTGCAACCCGTTCCCTTTGTGCTAGATGAAAGAACGTCTCTCCACATGCTCAGTTCTGAGAGATAAGTGTGTGTGAAAGCCGTCCTCCACCTAGCTTTTTGGGAACACAAAGTTTCTTTTCAGTTGCAAACTCCACTCCATACATATATATGGGGAGGTACTAGCTCCAACTCGGTTTTACAGTGAAAACTGCAGGAACTTCAAACCGGCACTAGGAAACAGTCTGAGAAAGCAGAGTAAAATTTCTCCTGCAACCCGTTCCCTCTGTGCTAGATGAAAGAAAGTCTCTCCACATGAACAGTTCTGAGAGATAAGTGTGTGTGAAAGCCGTCCTTCACCTAGCTTGTTGGGAACACAAAGTTTCTTTTCAGTTGCAAACTCCACTCCATACATATATATGGGGAGGTACTAGCTCGAAGTCGGTTTTACAGTGAAAACTGCAGGAACTTCAAACCGGCAGTAGGAAACAGACTGAGAAACCAGAGTAAAATTTCTCCTGCAACCAGTTCCTTTTGTGCTAGATGAACGAACGTCTCTCGACATGCTCAGTTCTGAGAGATAAGTGTGTGTGAAAGCCGTCCTTCACCGAGCTTGTTGGGAACACAAAGTTTCTTTTCAGTTGCTAACTCCACTTCATACATATATATGGGGAGGTACTAGCTCCAACTCGGTTTTAGAGTGAAAACTGCAGGATCTTCAAACCGGCACTTGGAAACAGACTGAGAAACCAGAGTAAAAGTTTCTCCTGTAAACCGTTCCCTTTGTGCTAGATGATCGAACGTCTCTCCACATGCTAAATTTTCAGAGATAATTGTGTGTGAAAGCCGTCCTTCACCTAGCTTGTTGGGAACACAATGTTTCTTTTCAGTTGCAAACTCCAGTTCATACATATATATGGGGAGATACTAGCTCCAAATCGGTTTTACAGTGAAAACTGCAGGAAATTCAAAACGGCACTAGAAAACAGACTGAAAACCAGAGTAAAAGTTTCTCCTGCAACCCGTTCCCTTTGTGCTAGATGAAAGAACGTCTCTCCACATGCTCAGTTCTGAGAGAGAATTGTGTGTGAAAGCCGTCCTTCACCTAGCTTGTTGGGAACACAAAGTTTCTTTTCAGTTGCAAACTCCACTCCATACATATATATGGGGAGGTTCTAGCTCCAACTCGGTTTTACAGTGAAAACTGCAGGAACTTCAAACCGGCACTAGGAAACAGACTGAGAAACCAGAGTAAAAGTTTCTCCTGCAACCCGTTCCCTTTGTGCTAGATGAAGGAACGTCTCTCCACATGCTCAGTTCAGAGAGATAAGTGTGTGTGAAAGCCGTACTTTACCTAGCTTGTTGGGAACACAAAGTTTCTTTTCAGTTGCAAACCCCACTCCATACATATATATGGGGATGTACAAGCTCCAACTCGGTTTTACAGTGAAAACTGCAGGAAATTCACACCGGCACTAGGAAACAGACTGAGAAACCAGAGTAAAAGTTTCCCCTGCAACCCGTTCCCTTTGTGCTAGATGAACGAACGTCTCTCCACATGCTCAGTTCTGAGAGATAAGTGTGTGTGAAAGCCGTCCTTCACCTAGCTTGTTGGGAACACAAAGTTTGTTTTCGGTTGCAAACCCCACTCCATGCATATATATGGGGAGGTACAAGCTCCAACTCGGTTTTACAGTGAAAACTGCAGGAAATTCACACCGGCACTAGGAAACAGACTGAGAAACCAGAGTAAAAGTTTCCCCTGCAACCCGTTCCCTTTGTGCTAGATGAACGAACGTCTCTCCACATGCTCAGTTCTGAGAGATAAGTGTGTGTGAAAGCCGTCCTTCACCTAGCTTGTTGGGAACACAAAGTTTCTTTTCAGTTGTAAACTCCACTTCATACATATATATGGGGAGATACTAGCTCCAAATCGGTTTTACATTGAAAACTGCAGGAAATTCAAACCGGCACTAGGAAACAGACTGAGAAACCAGAGTAAAGTTTCTCGTGTAACCCGTTCCATTTGTGCTAGATGAACGAACGTCTCTCCACATGCTCAGTTCTGAGAGATAAGTGTGTGTGAAAGCCGTCCTTCACCTAGCTTGTTGGGAACACAAAGTTTCTTTTCAGTTGCAAACTCCACTTCATACATATATATGAGGAGGTACTAGCTCCAACTCGGTTTTACAATGAAAACTGCAGGAACTTCAAACAGGCACTAGGAAACAGACTGAGAAACCAGAGTAAAAGTTTCTCCTGCAACCCGTTCCCTTTGTGCTAGATGAAAGAACGTCTCTCCACATGCTCAGTTCTGAGAGATAAGTGTGTGTGAAAGCCGTCCTTCACCTAGCTTGTTGGGAACACAAAGTTTCATTTCAGTTGCAAACTCCACTCCATACATATATATGGGAAGGTACTAGCTCCAACTCGGTTTTACAGTGAAAACTGCAGGAAGTTCAAACCGGCACTAGGAAACAGACTGAGAAAGCAGAGTAAAATTTCTCCTGCAACACGTTCCTTTTGTGCTAGATGAACGAACGTCGCTCCACATGCTCAGTTCTGAGAGAGAATTGTGTGTGAAAGCCGTCCTTCACCTAGCTTGTTGGGAACACAAAGTTTCTTTTCAGTTGCAAACTCCACTCCATACATATATATGGGGAGGTACTAGCTCCAACACGGTTTTACAGTGAAAACTGCAGGAAATTCACACCGGCACTAGGAAACAGACTGAGAAACCAGAGTAAAAGTTTCCCCTGCAACCCGTTCCCTTTGTGCTAGATGAACGAACGTCTCTCCACATGCTCAGTTCTGAGAGATAAGTGTGTGTGAAAGCCGTCCTTCACCTAGCTTGTTGGGAACACAAAGTTTGTTTTCGGTTGCAAACCCCACTCCATGCATATATATGGGGAGGTACAAGCTCCAACTCGGTTTTACAGTGAAAACTGCAGGAAATTCACACCGGCACTAGGAAACAGACTGAGAAACCAGAGTAAAAGTTTCCCCTGCAACCCGTTCCCTTTGTGCTAGATGAACGAACGTCTCTCCACATGCTCAGTTCTGAGAGATAAGTGTGTGTGAAAGCCGTCCTTCACCTAGCTTGTTGGGAACACAAAGTTTCTTTTCAGTTGTAAACTCCACTTCATACATATATATGGGGAGATACTAGCTCCAATCGGTTTTACATTGAAAACTGCAGGAAATTCAAACCGGCACTAGGAAACAGACTGAGAAACCAGAGTAAAGTTTCTCGTGTAACCCGTTCCATTTGTGCTAAATGAACGAACGTCTCTCCACATGCTCAGTTCTGAGAGATAAGTGTGTGTGAAAGCCGTCCTTCACCAAGCTTGTTGGGAACACAAAGTTTCTTTTCAGTTGCAAACTCCACTCCATACATATATATGAGGAGGTACTAGCTCCAACTCGGTTTTACAGTGAAAACTGCAGGAAGTTCAAACCGGCACTAGGAAACAGACTGAGAAAGCAGAGTAAAATTTCTCCTGCAACACGTTCCTTTTGTGCTAGATGAACGAACGTCGCTCCACATGCTCAGTTCTGAGAGATAAGTGTGTGTGAAAGCCGTCCTTCACCTAGCTTGTTGGGAACACAAAGTTTCTTTTCAGTTGCAAACTCCACTCCATACATATATATGGGGAGGTACTAGCTCCAACTCGGTTTTACAGTGAAAACTGCAGGAACTTCAAACAGGCACTAGGAAACAGACTGAGAAACCAGAGTAAAAGATTCTTCTGCAACCCGTTCCCTTTGTGCTAGATGAACGAACGTCTCTCCACATGCTCAGTTCAGAGAGATAAGTGTGTGTGAAAGCCGTCCTTCACCTAGCTTGCTGGGAACACAAAGTGTCTTTTCAGTTGCAAACTCCACTCCATACATATATATGGGGAGGTACTAGCTCCAACTCGGTTTTACAGTGAAAACTGCAGGAACTTCAAACCGGCACTAGGAAACAGACTGAAAAACCAGAGTAAAAGTTTCTCCTGCAACCCGTTCCCTTTGTGCTAGATGAAAGAACGTCTCTCCACATGCTCAGTTCTGAGAGAGAATTGTGTGTGAAAGCCGTCCTTCACCTAGCTTGTTGGGAACACAAAGTTTCTTTTCAGTTGCAAACTCCACTCCATACAAATATATGGGGAGGTACTAGCTCCAACTCGGTATTACAGTGAACACTGCAGGAACTTCAAACCGGCACTTGGAAACAGACTGAGAAAACAGATTAAAAGTCTCTCCTGCAACCCGTTCCCTTTGTGCTAGATGAACGAACGTCTCTCCACATGCTCAGTTCTGAGAGGTAAGTGTGTGTGAAAGCCGTCCTTTACCTAGCTTGTTGGGAACACAAAGTTTCTTTTCAGTTGCAAACCCCACTCCATACATATATATGGGGAGGTACAAGCTCCAACTCTGTTTTACAGCGAAAACTGCAGGAAATTCACACCGGCACTAGGAAACAGACTGAGAAACCAGAGTAAAAGTTTCCCCTGCAACCCGTTCCCTTTGTGCTAGATGAACGAACGTCTCTCCACATGCTCAGTTCTGAGAGATAAGTGTGTGTGAAAGCCGTCCTTCACCTAGCTTGTTGGGAACACAAAGTTTGTTTTCGGTTGCAAACCCCACTCCATACATATATATGGGGAGGTACAAGCTCCAACTCGGTTTTACAGTGAAAACTGCAGGAAATTCACACCGGCACTAGGAAACAGACTGAGAAACCAGAGTAAAAGTTTCCCCTGCAACCCGTTCCCTTTGTGCTAGATGAAAGAACGTCTCTCCACATGCTCAGTTCTGAGAGATAAGTGTGTGTGAAAGCCGTACTTCACCTAGCTTGTTGGGAACACAAAGTTTCATTTCAGTTGCAAACTCCACTCCATACATATATATGGGGAGGTACTAGCTCCAACTCGGTTTTACAGTGAAAACTGCAGGAAGTTCAAACCGGCACTAGGAAACAGACTGAGAAAGCAGAGTAAAATTTCTCCTGCAACACGTTCCTTTTGTGCTAGATGAACGAACGTCGCTCCACATGCTCAGTTCTGAGAGATAAGTGTGTGTGAAAGCCGTCCTTCACCTAGCTTGTTGGGAACACAAAGTTTCTTTTCAGTTGCAAACTCCACTCCATACATATATATGGGGAGGTACTAGCTCCAACTCGGTTTTACAGTGAACACTGCAGGAACTTCAAACCGGCACTTGGAAACAGACTGAGAAACCAGAGTAAAAGTCTCTCCTGCAAACCGTTCCCTTTGTGCTAGATGAACGAACGTCTCTCCACATGCCCAGTTGTGAGAGGTAAGTGTGTGTGAAAGCCGTCCTTCACCTAGCTTGTTGGGAACACAAAGTTTCTTTTCAGTTGCAAACTCCACTCCATACATATATATGGGAGGTACTAGCTCCAACTCGTTTTTACTGTGAAAACTGCAGGAATTTCAAACCGACACTAGGAAACAGACTGAGAAACCAGAGAAAAAGTTCCTCCTGCAACCCGTTCCATTTGTGCTAGATGTACGAAAGTCTCTCCACATGCTCAGTTCTGAGAGATAAGTGTGTGTGAAAGCCGTCCTTCACCTAGCTTGTTGGGAACACAAAGTTTCTTTTCAGTTGCAAACTCCAGTCCAAACATATATATGGGGAGGTACTAGCTCCAACTCGGTTTTACAGTGAAAACTGCAGGAACTTCAAACAGGCACTAGGAAACAGACTGAGAAACCAGAGTAAAACTTTCTTCTGCAACCCGTTCCCTTTGAGCTAGTGAACGAACGTCTCTCCACATGCTCAGTTCTGAGAGATAAGTGTGTGTGAAAGCCGTCCTTCACCTAGCTTGCTGGGAACACAAAGTTTCTTTTCAGTTGCAAACTCCACTCCATACATATATATGGTGAGGTACTAGCTCCAACTCGGTTTTACAGTGAAAACTGCAGGAACTTCAAACAGGCACTAGGAAACAGACTGAGAAACCAGAGTAAAAGATTCTTCTGCAACCCGTTCCCTTTGTGCTAGATGAACGAACGTCTCTCCACATGCTCAGTTCAGAGAGATAAGTGTGTGTGAAAGCCGTCCTTCACCTAGCTTGCTGGGAACACAAAGTGTCTTTTCAGTTGCAAACTCCACTCCATACATATATATGGGGAGGTACTAGCTCCAACTCGGTTTTACAGTGAAAACTGCAGGAACTTCAAACCGGCACTAGGAAACAGACTGAAAAACCAGAGTAAAAGTTTCTCCTGCAACCCGTTCCCTTTGTGCTAGATGAAAGAACGTCTCTCCACATGCTCAGTTCTGAGAGAGAATTGTGTGTGAAAGCCGTCCTTCACCTAGCTTGTTGGGAACACAAAGTTTCTTTTCAGTTGCAAACTCCACTCCATACAAATATATGGGGAGGTACTAGCTCCAACTCGGTATTACAGTGAACACTGCAGGAACTTCAAACCGGCACTTGGAAACAGACTGAGAAAACAGATTAAAAGTCTCTCCTGCATCCCGTTCCCTTTGTGCTAGATGAACGAACGTCTATCCACATGCTCAGTTCTGAGAGGTAAGTGTGTGTGAAAGCCGTCCTTTACCTAGCTTGTTGGGAACACAAAGTTTCTTTTCAGTTGCAAACCCCACTCCATACATATATATGGGGAGGTACAAGCTCCAACTCTGTTTTACAGCGAAAACTGCAGGAAATTCACACCGGCACTAGGAAACAGACTGAGAAACCAGAGTAAAATTTCTCGTGTAACCCGTTCCCTTTGTGCTAGATGAAAGAACGTCTCTCCACATGCTCAGTTCTGAGAGAGAATTGTGTGTGAAAGCCGTCCTTCACCTAGCTTGTTGGGAACACAAAGTTTCATTTCAGTTGCAAACTCCACTCCATACATATATATGGGGAGGTACTAGCTCCAACTCGGTTTTACAGTGAAAACTGCAGGAAGTTCAAACCGGCACTAGGAAACAGACTGAGAAAGCAGAGTAAAAGTTTCTCCTGCAACCCGTTCCCTTTGTGCTAGATGAAAGAACGTCTCTCCACATGCTCAGTTCTGAGAGATAAGTGTGTGTGAAAGCCGTCCTCCACCTAGCTTTTTGGGAACACAAAGTTTCTTTTCAGTTGCAAACTCCACTCCATACATATATATGGGGAGGTACTAGCTCCAACTCGGTTTTACAGTGAAAACTGCAGGAACTTCAAACCGGCACTAGGAAACAGTCTGAGAAAGCAGAGTAAAATTTCTCCTGCAACCCGTTCCCTCTGTGCTAGATGAAAGAAAGTCTCTCCACATGAACAGTTCTGAGAGATAAGTGTGTGTGAAAGCCGTCCTTCACCTAGCTTGTTGGGAACACAAAGTTTCTTTTCAGTTGCAAACTCCACTCCATACATATATATGGGGAGGTACTAGCTCGAACTCGGTTTTACAGTGAAAACTGCAGGAACTTCAAACCGGCAGTAGGAAACAGACTGAGAAACCAGAGTAAAATTTCTCCTGCAACCAGTTCCTTTTGTGCTAGATGAACGAACGTCTCTCGACATGCTCAGTTCTGAGAGATAAGTGTGTGTGAAAGCCGTCCTTCACCGAGCTTGTTGGGAACACAAAGTTTCTTTTCAGTTGCTAACTCCACTTCATACATATATATGGGGAGGTACTAGCTCCAACTCGGTTTTAGAGTGAAAACTGCAGGATCTTCAAACCGGCACTTGGAAACAGACTGAGAAACCAGAGTAAAAGTTTCTCCTGTAAACCGTTCCCTTTGTGCTAGATGATCGAACGTCTCTCCACATGCTAAATTTTCAGAGATAATTGTGTGTGAAAGCCGTCCTTCACCTAGCTTGTTGGGAACACAATGTTTCTTTTCAGTTGCAAACTCCAGTTCATACATATATATGGGGAGATACTAGCTCCAAATCGGTTTTACAGTGAAAACTGCAGGAAATTCAAAACGGCACTAGAAAACAGACTGAAAACCAGAGTAAAAGTTTCTCCTGCAACCCGTTCCCTTTGTGCTAGATGAAAGAACGTCTCTCCACATGCTCAGTTCTGAGAGAGAATTGTGTGTGAAAGCCGTCCTTCACCTAGCTTGTTGGGAACACAAAGTTTCTTTTCAGTTGTAAACTCCACTTCATACATATATATGGGGAGATACTAGCTCCAAATCGGTTTTACATTGAAAACTGCAGGAAATTCAAACAGGCACTAGGAAACAGACTGAGAAACCAGAGTAAAGTTTCCCGTGTAACCCGTTCCATTTGTGCTAGATGAACGAACGTCTCTCCACATGCTCAGTTCAGAGAGATAAGTGTGTGTGAAAGCCGTCCTTCACCTAGCTTGCTGGGAACACAAAGTGTCTTTTCAGTTGCAAACTCCACTCCATACATATATATGGGGAGGTACTAGCTCCAACTCGGTTTTACAGTGAAAACTGCAGGAACTTCAAACCGGCACTAGGAAACAGACTGAAAAACCAGAGTAAAAGTTTCTCCTGCAACCCGTTCCCTTTGTGCTAGATGAAAGAACGTCTCTCCACATGCTCAGTTCTGAGAGAGAATTGTGTGTGAAAGCCGTCCTTCACCTAGCTTGTTGGGAACACAAAGTTTCTTTTCAGTTGCAAACTCCACTCCATACAAATATATGGGGAGGTACTAGCTCCAACTCGGTATTACAGTGAACACTGCAGGAACTTCAAACCGGCACTTGGAAACAGACTGAGAAAACAGATTAAAAGTCTCTCCTGCATCCCGTTCCCTTTGTGGTAGATGAACGAACGTCTATCCACATGCTCAGTTCTGAGAGGTAAGTGTGTGTGAAAGCCGTCCTTTACCTAGCTTGTTGGGAACACAAAGTTTCTTTTCAGTTGCAAACCCCACTCCATACATATATATGGGGAGGTACAAGCTCCAACTCTGTTTTACAGCGAAAACTGCAGGAAATTCACACCGGCACTAGGAAACAGACTGAGAAACCAGAGTAAAATTTCTCGTGTAACCCGTTCCCTTTGTGCTAGATGAAAGAACGTCTCTCCACATGCTCAGTTCTGAGAGAGAATTGTGTGTGAAAGCCGTCCTTCACCTAGCTTGTTGGGAACACAAAGTTTCATTTCAGTTGCAAACTCCACTCCATACATATATATGGGGAGGTACTAGCTCCAACTCGGTTTTACAGTGAAAACTGCAGGAAGTTCAAACCGGCACTAGGAAACAGACTGAGAAAGCAGAGTAAAAGTTTCTCCTGCAACCCGTTCCCTTTGTGCTAGATGAAAGAACGTCTCTCCACATGCTCAGTTCTGAGAGATAAGTGTGTGTGAAAGCCGTCCTCCACCTAGCTTTTTGGGAACACAAAGTTTCTTTTCAGTTGCAAACTCCACTCCATACATATATATGGGGAGGTACTAGCTCCAACTCGGTTTTACAGTGAAAACTGCAGGAACTTCAAACCGGCACTAGGAAACAGTCTGAGAAAGCAGAGTAAAATTTCTCCTGCAACCCGTTCCCTCTGTGCTAGATGAAAGAAAGTCTCTCCACATGAACAGTTCTGAGAGATAAGTGTGTGTGAAAGCCGTCCTTCACCTAGCTTGTTGGGAACACAAAGTTTCTTTTCAGTTGCAAACTCCACTCCATACATATATATGGGGAGGTACTAGCTCGAACTCGGTTTTACAGTGAAAACTGCAGGAACTTCAAACCGGCAGTAGGAAACAGACTGAGAAACCAGAGTAAAATTTCTCCTGCAACCAGTTCCTTTTGTGCTAGATGAACGAACGTCTCTCGACATGCTCAGTTCTGAGAGATAAGTGTGTGTGAAAGCCGTCCTTCACCGAGCTTGTTGGGAACACAAAGTTTCTTTTCAGTTGCTAACTCCACTTCATACATATATATGGGGAGGTACTAGCTCCAACTCGGTTTTAGAGTGAAAACTGCAGGATCTTCAAACCGGCACTTGGAAACAGACTGAGAAACCAGAGTAAAAGTTTCTCCTGTAAACCGTTCCCTTTGTGCTAGATGATCGAACGTCTCTCCACATGCTAAATTTTCAGAGATAATTGTGTGTGAAAGCCGTCCTTCACCTAGCTTGTTGGGAACACAATGTTTCTTTTCAGTTGCAAACTCCAGTTCATACATATATATGGGGAGATACTAGCTCCAAATCGGTTTTACAGTGAAAACTGCAGGAAATTCAAAACGGCACTAGAAA
This sequence comes from Camelus bactrianus, assembly GCF_048773025.1. Taxonomy (NCBI): domain Eukaryota; kingdom Metazoa; phylum Chordata; class Mammalia; order Artiodactyla; family Camelidae; genus Camelus; species Camelus bactrianus. The sequence continues at coordinate 6,794,119 of NC_133566.1, forward strand.
ACAGACTGAAAACCAGAGTAAAAGTTTCTCCTGCAACCCGTTCCCTTTGTGCTAGATGAAAGAACGTCTCTCCACATGCTCAGTTCTGAGAGAGAATTGTGTGTGAAAGCCGTCCTTCACCTAGCTTGTTGGGAACACAAAGTTTCTTTTCAGTTGCAAACTCCACTCCATACATATATATGGGGAGGTTCTAGCTCCAACTCGGTTTTACAGTGAAAACTGCAGGAACTTCAAACCGGCACTAGGAAACAGACTGAGAAACCAGAGTAAAAGTTTCTCCTGCAACCCGTTCCCTTTGTGCTAGATGAAGGAACGTCTCTCCACATGCTCAGTTCAGAGAGATAAGTGTGTGTGAAAGCCGTACTTTACCTAGCTTGTTGGGAACACAAAGTTTCTTTTCAGTTGCAAACCCCACTCCATACATATATATGGGGAGGTACAAGCTCCAACTCGGTTTTACAGTGAAAACTGCAGGAAATTCACACCGGCACTAGGAAACAGACTGAGAAACCAGAGTAAAAGTTTCCCCTGCAACCCGTTCCCTTTGTGCTAGATGAACGAACGTCTCTCCACATGCTCAGTTCTGAGAGATAAGTGTGTGTGAAAGCCGTCCTTCACCTAGCTTGTTGGGAACACAAAGTTTGTTTTCGGTTGCAAACCCCACTCCATGCATATATATGGGGAGGTACAAGCTCCAACTCGGTTTTACAGTGAAAACTGCAGGAAATTCACACCGGCACTAGGAAACAGACTGAGAAACCAGAGTAAAAGTTTCCCCTGCAACCCGTTCCCTTTGTGCTAGATGAACGAACGTCTCTCCACATGCTCAGTTCTGAGAGATAAGTGTGTGTGAAAGCCGTCCTTCACCTAGCTTGTTGGGAACACAAAGTTTCTTTTCAGTTGTAAACTCCACTTCATACATATATATGGGGAGATACTAGCTCCAAATCGGTTTTACATTGAAAACTGCAGGAAATTCAAACCGGCACTAGGAAACAGACTGAGAAACCAGAGTAAAGTTTCCCGTGTAACCCGTTCCATTTGTGCTAGATGAACGAACGTCTCTCCACATGCTCAGTTCTGAGAGATAAGTGTGTGTGAAAGCCGTCCTTCACCTAGCTTGTTGGGAACACAAAGTTTCTTTTCAGTTGCAAACTCCACTCCATACATATATATGAGGAGGTACTAGCTCCAACTCGGTTTTACAATGAAAACTGCAGGAACTTCAAACAGGCACTAGGAAACAGACTGAGAAACCAGAGTAAAAGTTTCTCCTGCAACCCGTTCCCTTTGTGCTAGATGAAAGAACGTCTCTCCACATGCTCAGTTCTGAGAGATAAGTGTGTGTGAAAGCCGTCCTTCACCTAGCTTGTTGGGAACACAAAGTTTCATTTCAGTTGCAAACTCCACTCCATACATATATATGGGGAGGTACTAGCTCCAACTCGGTTTTACAGTGAAAACTGCAGGAAGTTCAAACCGGCACTAGGAAACAGACTGAGAAAGCAGAGTAAAATTTCTCCTGCAACACGTTCCTTTTGTGCTAGATGAACGAACGTCGCTCCACATGCTCAGTTCTGAGAGAGAATTGTGTGTGAAAGCCGTCCTTCACCTAGCTTGTTGGGAACACAAAGTTTCTTTTCAGTTGCAAACTCCACTCCATACATATATATGGGGAGGTACTAGCTCCAACACGGTTTTACAGTGAAAACTGCAGGAAATTCACACCGGCACTAGGAAACAGACTGAGAAACCAGAGTAAAAGTTTCCCCTGCAACCCGTTCCCTTTGTGCTAGATGAACGAACGTCTCTCCACATGCTCAGTTCTGAGAGATAAGTGTGTGTGAAAGCCGTCCTTCACCTAGCTTGTTGGGAACACAAAGTTTGTTTTCGGTTGCAAACCCCACTCCATGCATATATATGGGGAGGTACAAGCTCCAACTCGGTTTTACAGTGAAAACTGCAGGAAATTCACACCGGCACTAGGAAACAGACTGAGAAACCAGAGTAAAAGTTTCCCCTGCAACCCGTTCCCTTTGTGCTAGATGAACGAACGTCTCTCCACATGCTCAGTTCTGAGAGATAAGTGTGTGTGAAAGCCGTCCTTCACCTAGCTTGTTGGGAACACAAATTTCTTTTCAGTTGTAAACTCCACTTCATACATATATATGGGGAGATACTAGATCCAAATCGGTTTTACATTGAAAACTGCAGGAAATTCAAACCGGCACTAGGAAACAGACTGAGAAACCAGAGTAAAGTTTCTCGTGTAACCCGTTCCATTTGTGCTAAATGAACGAACGTCTCTCCACATGCTCAGTTCTGAGAGATAAGTGTGTGTGAAAGCCGTCCTTCACCAAGCTTGTTGGGAACACAAAGTTTCTTTTCAGTTGCAAACTCCACTCCATACATATATATGAGGAGGTACTAGCTCCAACTCGGTTTTACAGTGAAAACTGCAGGAAGTTCAAACCGGCACTAGGAAACAGACTGAGAAAGCAGAGTAAAATTTCTCCTGCAACACGTTCCTTTTGTGCTAGATGAACGAACGTCGCTCCACATGCTCAGTTCTGAGAGATAAGTGTGTGTGAAAGCCGTCCTTCACCTAGCTTGTTGGGAACACAAAGTTTCTTTTCAGTTGCAAACTCCACTCCATACATATATATGGGGAGGTACTAGCTCCAACTCGGTTTTACAGTGAAAACTGCAGGAACTTCAAACAGGCACTAGGAAACAGACTGAGAAACCAGAGTAAAAGATTCTTCTGCAACCCGTTCCCTTTGTGCTAGATGAACGAACGTCTCTCCACATGCTCAGTTCAGAGAGATAAGTGTGTGTGAAAGCCGTCCTTCACCTAGCTTGCTGGGAACACAAAGTGTCTTTTCAGTTGCAAACTCCACTCCATACATATATATGGGGAGGTACTAGCTCCAACTCGGTTTTACAGTGAAAACTGCAGGAACTTCAAACCGGCACTAGGAAACAGACTGAAAAACCAGAGTAAAAGTTTCTCCTGCAACCCGTTCCCTTTGTGCTAGATGAAAGAACGTCTCTCCACATGCTCAGATCTGAGAGAGAATTGTGTGTGAAAGCCGTCCTTCACCTAGCTTGTTGGGAACACAAAGTTTCTTTTCAGTTGCAAACTCCACTCCATACAAATATATGGGGAGGTACTAGCTCCAACTCGGTATTACAGTGAACACTGCAGGAACTTCAAACCGGCACTTGGAAACAGACTGAGAAAACAGATTAAAAGTCTCTCCTGCAACCCGTTCCCTTTGTGCTAGATGAACGAACGTCTCTCCACATGCTCAGTTCTGAGAGGTAAGTGTGTGTGAAAGCCGTCCTTTACCTAGCTTGTTGGGAACACAAAGTTTCTTTTCAGTTGCAAACCCCACTCCATACATATATATGGGGAGGTACAAGCTCCAACTCTGTTTTACAGCGAAAACTGCAGGAAATTCACACCGGCACTAGGAAACAGACTGAGAAACCAGAGTAAAAGTTTCCCCTGCAACCCGTTCCCTTTGTGCTAGATGAACGAACGTCTCTCCACATGCTCAGTTCTGAGAGATAAGTGTGTGTGAAAGCCGTCCTTCACCTAGCTTGTTGGGAACACAAAGTTTGTTTTCGGTTGCAAACCCCACTCCATACATATATATGGGGAGGTACAAGCTCCAACTCGGTTTTACAGTGAAAACTGCAGGAAATTCACACCGGCACTAGGAAACAGACTGAGAAACCAGAGTAAAAGTTTCCCCTGCAACCCGTTCCCTTTGTGCTAGATGAAAGAACGTCTCTCCACATGCTCAGTTCTGAGAGATAAGTGTGTGTGAAAGCCGTACTTCACCTAGCTTGTTGGGAACACAAAGTTTCATTTCAGTTGCAAACTCCACTCCATACATATATATGGGGAGGTACTAGCTCCAACTCGGTTTTACAGTGAAAACTGCAGGAAGTTCAAACCGGCACTAGGAAACAGACTGAGAAAGCAGAGTAAAATTTCTCCTGCAACACGTTCCTTTTGTGCTAGATGAACGAACGTCGCTCCACATGCTCAGTTCTGAGAGATAAGTGTGTGTGAAAGCCGTCCTTCACCTAGCTTGTTGGGAACACAAAGTTTCTTTTCAGTTGCAAACTCCACTCCATACATATATATGGGGAGGTACTAGCTCCAACTCGGTTTTACAGTGAACACTGCAGGAACTTCAAACCGGCACTTGGAAACAGACTGAGAAACCAGAGTAAAAGTCTCTCCTGCAAACCGTTCCCTTTGTGCTAGATGAACGAACGTCTCTCCACATGCCCAGTTGTGAGAGGTAAGTGTGTGTGAAAGCCGTCCTTCACCTAGCTTGTTGGGAACACAAAGTTTCTTTTCAGTTGCAAACTCCACTCCATACATATATATGGGAGGTACTAGCTCCAACTCGTTTTTACTGTGAAAACTGCAGGAATTTCAAACCGACACTAGGAAACAGACTGAGAAACCAGAGAAAAAGTTCCTCCTGCAACCCGTTCCATTTGTGCTAGATGTACGAAAGTCTCTCCACATGCTCAGTTCTGAGAGATAAGTGTGTGTGAAAGCCGTCCTTCACCTAGCTTGTTGGGAACACAAAGTTTCTTTTCAGTTGCAAACTCCAGTCCAAACATATATATGGGGAGGTACTAGCTCCAACTCGGTTTTACAGTGAAAACTGCAGGAACTTCAAACAGGCACTAGGAAACAGACTGAGAAACCAGAGTAAAACTTTCTTCTGCAACCCGTTCCCTTTGAGCTAGTGAACGAACGTCTCTCCACATGCTCAGTTCTGAGAGATAAGTGTGTGTGAAAGCCGTCCTTCACCTAGCTTGCTGGGAACACAAAGTTTCTTTTCAGTTGCAAACTCCACTCCATACATATATATGGTGAGGTACTAGCTCCAACTCGGTTTTACAGTGAAAACTGCAGGAACTTCAAACAGGCACTAGGAAACAGACTGAGAAACCAGAGTAAAAGATTCTTCTGCAACCCGTTCCCTTTGTGCTAGATGAACGAACGTCTCTCCACATGCTCAGTTCAGAGAGATAAGTGTGTGTGAAAGCCGTCCTTCACCTAGCTTGCTGGGAACACAAAGTGTCTTTTCAGTTGCAAACTCCACTCCATACATATATATGGGGAGGTACTAGCTCCAACTCGGTTTTACAGTGAAAACTGCAGGAACTTCAAACCGGCACTAGGAAACAGACTGAAAAACCAGAGTAAAAGTTTCTCCTGCAACCCGTTCCCTTTGTGCTAGATGAAAGAACGTCTCTCCACATGCTCAGTTCTGAGAGAGAATTGTGTGTGAAAGCCGTCCTTCACCTAGCTTGTTGGGAACACAAAGTTTCTTTTCAGTTGCAAACTCCACTCCATACAAATATATGGGGAGGTACTAGCTCCAACTCGGTATTACAGTGAACACTGCAGGAACTTCAAACCGGCACTTGGAAACAGACTGAGAAAACAGATTAAAAGTCTCTCCTGCATCCCGTTCCCTTTGTGCTAGATGAACGAACGTCTATCCACATGCTCAGTTCTGAGAGGTAAGTGTGTGTGAAAGCCGTCCTTTACCTAGCTTGTTGGGAACACAAAGTTTCTTTTCAGTTGCAAACCCCACTCCATACATATATATGGGGAGGTACAAGCTCCAACTCTGTTTTACAGCGAAAACTGCAGGAAATTCACACCGGCACTAGGAAACAGACTGAGAAACCAGAGTAAAAGTTTCCCCTGCAACCCGTTCCCTTTGTGCTAGATGAACGAACGTCTCTCCACATGCTCAGTTCTGAGAGATAAGTGTGTGTGAAAGCCGTCCTTCACCTAGCTTGTTGGGAACACAAAGTTTGTTTTCGGTTGCAAACCCCACTCCATACATATATATGGGGAGGTACAAGCTCCAACTCGGTTTTACAGTGAAAACTGCAGGAAATTCACACCGGCACTAGGAAACAGACTGAGAAACCAGAGTAAAAGTTTCCCCTGCAACCCGTTCCCTTTGTGCTAGATGAAAGAACGTCTCTCCACATGCTCAGTTCTGAGAGATAAGTGTGTGTGAAAGCCGTACTTCACCTAGCTTGTTGGGAACACAAAGTTTCATTTCAGTTGCAAACTCCACTCCATACATATATATGGGGAGGTACTAGCTCCAACTCGGTTTTACAGTGAAAACTGCAGGAACTTCAAACCGGCACTAGGAAACAGACTGAGAAAGCAGAGTAAAATTTCTCCTGCAACACGTTCCTTTTGTGCTAGATGAACGAACGTCGCTCCACATGCTCAGTTCTGAGAGATAAGTGTGTGTGAAAGCCGTCCTTCACCTAGCTTGTTGGGAACACAAAGTTTCTTTTCAGTTGCAAACTCCACTCCATACATATATATGGGGAGGTACTAGCTCCAACTCGGTTTTACAGTGAACACTGCAGGAACTTCAAACCGGCACTTGGAAACAGACTGAGAAACCAGAGTAAAAGTCTCTCCTGCAAACCGTTCCCTTTGTGCTAGATGAACGAACGTCTCTCCACATGCCCAGTTGTGAGAGGTAAGTGTGTGTGAAAGCCGTCCTTCACCTAGCTTGTTGGGAACACAAAGTTTCTTTTCAGTTGCAAACTCCACTCCATACATATATATGGGAGGTACTAGCTCCAACTCGTTTTTACTGTGAAAACTGCAGGAATTTCAAACCGACACTAGGAAACAGACTGAGAAACCAGAGAAAAAGTTTCTACTGCAACCCGTTCCATTTGTGCTAGATGTACGAAAGTCTCTCCACATGCTCAGTTCTGAGAGATAAGTGTGTGTGAAAGCCGTCCTTCACCTAGCTTGTTGGGAACACAAAGTTTCTTTTCAGTTGCAAACTCCAGTCCAAACATATATATGGGGAGGTACTAGCTCCAACTCGGTTTTACAGTGAAAACTGCAGGAACTTCAAACAGGCACTAGGAAACAGACTGAGAAACCAGAGTAAAACTTTCTTCTGCAACCCGTTCCCTTTGAGCTAGTGAACGAACGTCTCTCCACATGCTCAGTTCTGAGAGATAAGTGTGTGTGAAAGCCGTCCTTCACCTAGCTTGCTGGGAACACAAAGTTTCTTTTCAGTTGCAAACTCCACTCCATACATATATATGGTGAGGTACTAGCTCCAACTCGGTTTTACAGTGAAAACTGCAGGAACTTCAAACCGGCACTAGAAAACAGACTGAAAACCAGAGTAAAAGTTTCTCCTGCAACCCGTTCCCTTTGTGCTAGATGAACGAACGTCTCTCCACATGCTCAGTTCTGAGAGAGAATTGTGTGTGAAAGCCGTCCTTCACCTAGCTTGTTGGGAACACAAAGTTTCTTTTCAGTTGCAAACTCCACTCCATACATATATATGGGGAGGTACTAGCTCCAACTCGGTTTTACAGTGAAAACTGCAGGAACTTCAAACCGGCACTAGGAAACAGACTGAGAAACCAGAGTAAAAGTTTCTCCTGCAACCCGTTCCCTTTGTGCTAGATGAAGGAACGTCTCTCCACATGCTCAGTTCAGAGAGATAAGTGTGTGTGAAAGCCGTCCTTTACCTAGCTTGTTGGGAACACAAAGTTTCTTTTCAGTTGCAATCCCCACTCCATACATATATATGGGGAGGTACAAGCTCCAACTCGGTTTTACAGTGAAAACTGCAGGAAATTCACACCGGCACTAGGAAACAGACTGAGAAACCAGAGTAAAATTTTCCCCTGCAAACCGTTCCCTTTGTGCTAGATGAACGAACGTCTCTCCACATTCTCAGTTCTGAGAGATAAGTGTGTGTGAACGCCGTCCTTCACCTAGCTTGCTGGGAACACAAAGTTTGTTTTCGGTTGCAAACCCCACTCCATACATATATATGGGGAGGTACAAGCTCCAACTCGGTTTTACAGTGAAAACTGCAGGAACTTCAAACCGGCACTAGGAAACAGACTGAAAAACCAGAGTAAAAGTTTCTCCTGCAACCCGTTCCCTTTGTGCTAGATGAAAGATCGTCTCTCCACATGCTCAGTTCTGAGAGAGAATTGTGTGTGAAAGCCGTCCTTCACCTAGCTTGTTGGGAACACAAAGTTTCTTTTCAGTTGCAAACTCCACTCCACACATATATATGGGGAGGTACTAGCTCCAACTCGGTTTTACAGTGAACACTGCAGGAACTTCAAACCGGCACTTGGAAACAGACTGAGAAACCAGAGTAAATGTCTCTCCTGCAACCCGTTCCCTTTGTGCTAGATGAACGAACGTCTCTCCACATGCCCAGTTGTGAGAGGTAAGTGTGTGTGAAAGCCGTCCTTCACCTAGCTTGTTGGGAACACAAAGTTTGTTTTCAGTTGCAAACTCCACTCCATACATATATATGGGGAGGTACTAGATCCAACTCGGTTTTACAGTGAAAACTGCAGGAACATCAAACCGGCACTAGGAAACAGACTGAGAAACCAGAGTAAAATTTCTCCGGCAACCCGTTCCCTTTGTGCTAGATGAACGAACGTCTCTCCACATGCTCAGTTCGGAGAGATAAGTGTGTGTGAAAGCCGTCCTTCACCTAGCTTGTTGGGAACAAAAAGTTTCTTTTCAGTTGCAAACTCCAATCCATACATATATATGGGAGGTACTAGCTCCAACTCGGTTTTACAGTGAAAACTGCAGGAACATCAAACCGGCACTAGGAAAAACACTGAGAAACCTGAGTAAAAGCTTCTCCTGCAACCCGTTCCCTTTGTGCTAGATGAACGAACGTCTCTTCACATGCTCAGTTCTGAGAGATAAGTGTGTTTGAAAGCCGTCCTCCACCTAGCTTGTTGGGAACACAAAGTTTCTTTTCAGTTGCAAACTCCACTCCATACATATATATGGGGAGGTACTAGCTCCAACTCGGTTTTACAGTGAAAACTGCAGGAACTTCAAACCGGCACTAGGAAACAGACTGAGAAACCAGAGTAAAAGTTTCTCCTGCAACCCGTTCCCTTTGTGCTAGATGAACGAACGTCTCTCCACATGCCCAGTTGTGAGAGATAAGTGTGTGTGAAAGCCGTCCTTCACCTAGCTTGTTGGGAACACAAAGTTTCTTTTCAGTTGCAAACTCCACTCCATACATATATATGGGGAGGTACTAATTCCAACTCGTTTTTACTGTGAAAACTGCAGGAATTTCAAACCGGCACTAGGAAACAGACTGAGAAACCAGAGAAAAAGTTTCTCCGGCAACCCGTTCCCTTTGTGCTAGATGTACGAATGTCTCTCCACATGCTCAGTTCTGAGAGATAATTGTGTGTGAAAGCCGTCCTTCACCTAGCTTGTTGGGAACACAAAGTTTCTTTTCAGTTGCAAACTTCGCTCCATACATATATATGGGGAGGTACTAGCTCCAACTCGGTTTTACAGTGAAAACTGCAGGAACTTCAAACAGGCACTAGGAAACAGACTGAGAAACCAGAGTAAAAGTTTCTTCTGCAACCCGTTCCCTTTGTGCTAGATGAACGAACGTCTCTCCACATGCTCAGTTCAGAGAGATAAGTGTGTGTGAAAACTGTCCTTCACCTAGCTTGCTGGGAACACAAAGTTTCTTTTCAGTTGCAAACTCCACTCCATACATATATATGGGGAGGTACTAGCTCCAACTCGGTTTTACAGTGAAAACTGCAGGAACTTCAAACCGGCACTAGGAAACAGACTGAAAAACCAGAGTAAAAGTTTCTCCTGCAACCCGTTCCCTTTGTGCTAGATGAAAGAACGTCTCTCCACATGCTCAGTTCTGAGAGAGAATTGTGTGTGAAAGCCGTCCTTCACCTAGCTTGTTGGGAACACAAAGTTTCTTTTCAGTTGCAAACTCCACACCATACATATATATGGGGAGGTACTAGCTCCAACTCGGTTTTACAGTGAACACTGCAGGAACTTCAAACCGGCACTTGGAAACAGACTGAGAAACCAGAGTAAAAGTCTCTACTGCAACCCGTTCCTTTGTGCTTGATGAACGAACGTCTCTCCACATGCCCAGTTGTGAGAGGTAAGTGTGTGTGAAAGCCGTCCTTCACCTAGCTTGTTGGGAACACAAAGTTTCTTTTCAGTTGCAAACTCCACTCCATCCATATATATTGGAGGTACTAGCTCCAACTCGTTTTTACTGTGAAAACTGCAGGAATTTCAAACCGGCACTAGGAAACAGACTGAGAAACCAGAGTAAATGTCTCTCCTGCAACCCGTTCCCTTTGTGCTAGATGAACGAACGTCTCTCCACATGCCCAGTTGTGAGAGGTAAGTGTGTGTGAAAGCCGTCCTTCACCTAGCTTGTTGGGAACACAAAGTTTGTTTTCAGTTGCAAACTCCACTCCATACATATATATGGGAGGTACTAGCTCCAACTCGTTTTTACTGTGAAAACTGCAGGAATTTCAAACCGGCACTAGGAAACAGACTGAGAAACCAGAGAAAAAGTTTCTCCTGCAACCCGTTCCCTTTGTGCTAGATGAAAGAACGTCTCTCCACATGAACAGTTCTCAGAGATAAGTGTGTGTGAAAGCCGTCCTTCACCTAGCTTTTTGGGAACACAAAGTTTCTTTTCAGTTGCAAACTCCACTCCATACATATATATGGGGAGGTACTAGATCCAACTCGGTTTTACAGTGAAAACTGCAGGAACATCAAACCGGCACTTGGAAACAGACTGAGAAACCAGAGTAAAATTTCTCCGGCAACCCGTTCCCTTTGTGCTAGATGAACGAACGTCTCTCCGCATGCTCAGTTCTGAGAGATAAGTGTGTGTGAAAGCCGTCCTTCACCTAGCTTGTTGGGAACACAAAGTTTCTTTTCAGTTGCAAACTCCACTCCATACATATATATGGGGAGGTACTAGCTCCAACTCGGTTTTACAGTGAAAACTGCAGGAACTTCAAACAGGCACTAGGAAACAGACTGAGAAACCAGAGTAAAAGTTTCTTCTGCAACCCGTTCCCTTTGGGCTAGATGAACGAACGTCTCTCCACATGCTCAGTTCAGAGAGATAAGTGTGTGTGAAAGCTGTCCTTCACCTAGCTTGCTGGGAACACAAAGTTTCTTTTCAGTTGCAAACTCCACTCCATACATATATATGGGGAGGTACTAGCTCCAACTCGGTTTTACAGTGAAAACTGCAGGAACTTCAAACCGGCACTAGGAAACAGACTGAAAAACCAGAGTAAAAGTTTCTCCTGCAACCCGTTCCCTTTGTGCTAGATGAAAGAACGTCTCTCCACATGCTCAGTTCTGAGAGAGAATTGTGTGTGAAAGCCGTCCTTCACCTAGCTTGTTGGGAACACAAAGTTTCTTTTCAGTTGCAAACTCCACTCCATACATATATATGGGGAGGTACTAGCTCCAACTCGGTTTTACAGTGAACACTGCAGGAACTTCAAACCGGCACTTGGAAACAGACTGAGAAACCAGAGTAAAAGTCTCTACTGCAACCCGTTCCTTTGTGCTTGATGAACGAACGTCTCTCCACATGCCCAGTTGTGAGAGGTAAGTGTGTGTGAAAGCCGTCCTTCACCTAGCTTGTTGGGAACACAAAGTTTGTTTTCGGTTGCAAACCCCACTCCATACATATATATGGGGAGGTACTAGCTCCAACTCGGTTTTACAGTGAAAACTGCAGGAACTTCAAACAGGCACTAGGAAACAGACTGAGAAACCAGAGTAAAAGTTTCTCCTGCAACCCGTTCCCTTTGTGCTAGATGAAAGAACGTCTCTCCACATGCTCAGTTCTGAGAGATAAGTGTGTGTGAAAGCCGTCCTTCACCTAGCTTGTTGGGAACACAAAGTTTCATTTCAGTTGCAAACTCCACTCCATACATATATATGGGGAGGTACTAGCTCCAACTCGGTTTTACAGTGAACACTGCAGGAACTTCAAACCGGCACTTGGAAACAGACTGAGAAACCAGAGTAAAAGTCTCTCCTGCAACCCGTTCCCTTTGTGCTAGATGAACGAACGTCTCTCTACATGCCCAGTTGTGAGAGGTAAGTGTGTGTGAAAGCCGTCCTTCACCTAGCTTGTTGGGAACACAAAGTTTCTTTTCAGTTGCAAACTCCACTCCATACATATATATGGGAGGTACTAGCTCCAACTCGTTTTTACTGTAAAACTGCAGGAATTTCAAACCGGCACTAGGAAACAGACTGAGAAACCAGAGAAAAAGTTTCTCCTGCAACCCGTTCCATTTGTGCTAGATGTACGAAAGTCTCTCCACATGCTCAGTTCTGAGAGATAAGTGTGTGTGAAAGCCGTCCTTCATCTAGCTTGTTGGGAACACAAAGTTTCTTTTCAGTTGCTAACTCCAGTCCAAACATATATATGGGGAGGTACTAGCTCCAACTCGGTTTTACAGTGAAAACTGCAGGAACTTCAAACAGGCACTAGGAAACAGACTGAGAAACCAGAGTAAAAGTTTCTTCTGCAACCCGTTCCCTTTGAGCTAGTGAACGAACGTCTCTCCACATGCTCAGTTCTGAGAGATAAGTGTGTGTGAAAGCCGTCCTTCACCTAGCTTGCTGGGAACACAAAGTTTCTTTTCAGTTGCAAACTCCACTCCATACATATATATGGGGAGGTACTAGCTCCAACTCGGTTTTACAGTGAAAACTGCAGGAACTTCAAACCGGCACTAGGAAACAGACTGAAAACCAGAGTAAAAGTTTCTCCTGCAACCCGTTCCCTTTGTGCTACATGAAAGAACGTCTCTCCACATGCTCAGTTCTGAGAGAGAATTGTGTGTGAAAGCCGTCCTTCACCTAGCTTGTTGGGAACACAAAGTTTCTTTTCAGTTGCAAACTCCACTCCATACATATATATGGGGAGGTACTAGCTCCAACTCGGTTTTACAGTGAAAACTGCAGGAACTTCAAACCGGCACTAGGAAACAGACTGAGAAACCAGAGTAAAAGTTTCTCCTGCAACCCGTTCCCTTTGTGCTAGATGAAGGACCGTCTCTCCACATGCTCAGTTCAGAGAGATAAGTGTGTGTGAAAGCCGTCCTTTACCTAGCTTGTTGGGAACACAAAGTTTCTTTTCAGTTGCAATCCCCACTCCATACATATATATGGGGAGGTACAAGCTCCAACTCGGTTTTACAGTGAAAACTGCAGGAAATTCACACCGGCACTAGGAAACAGACTGAGAAACCAGAGTAAAAGTTTCCCCTGCAACCCGTTCCCTTTGTGCTAGATGAACGAACGTCTCTCCACATTCTCAGTTCTGAGAGATAAGTGTGTGTGAATGCCGTCCTTCACCTAGCTTGTTGGGAACACAAAGTTTGTTTTCGGTTGCAAACCCCACTCCATACATATATATGGGGAGGTACAAGCTCCAACTCGGTTTTACAGTGAAAACTGCAGGAAATTCACACCGGCACTAGGAAACAGACTAAGAAACCAGAGTAAAAGTTTCCCCTGCAACCCGTTCCCTTTGTGCTAGATGAACGAACGTCTCTCCACATGCTCAGTTCTGAGAGATAAGTGTGTGTGAAAGCCGTCCTTCACCTAGCTTGCTGGGAACACAAAGTTTCTTTTCAGTTGCAAACTCCACTCCATACATATATATGGGGAGGTACTAGCTCCAACTCGGTTTTACAGTGAAAACTGCAGGAACTTCAAACCGGCACTAGGAAACAGACTGAAAAACCAGAGTAAAAGTTTCTCCTGCAACCCGTTCCCTTTGTGCTAGATGAAAGAACTTCTCTCCACATGCTCAGTTCTGAGAGAGAATTGTGTGTGAAAGCCGTCCTTCACCTAGCTTGTTGGGAACACAAAGTATCTTTTCAGTTGCAAAATCCACTCCATACATATATATGGGAGGTACTAGCTCCAACTCGTTTTTACTGTGAAAACTGCAGGAATTTCAAACCGGCACTAGGAAACAGACTGAGATACCAGAGAAAAAGTTTCTCCTGCAACCCGTTCCCTTTGTGCTAGATGAAAGAACGTCTCTCCACATGAACAGTTCTGAGAGATAAGTGTGTGTGAAAGCCGTCCTTCACCTAGCTTTTTGGGAACACAAAGTTTCTTTTCAGTTGCAAACTCCACTCCATACATATATATGGGGAGGTACAAGATCCAACTCGGTTTTACAGTGAAACCTGCAGGAACATCAAACCGGCACTAGGAAACAGACTGAGAAACCAGAGTAAAATTTCTCCTGCAACCCGTTCCCTTTGTGCTAGATGAAAGAACGTCTCTCCACATGAACAGTTCTGAGAGATAAGTGTGTGTGAAAGCCGTCCTTCACCTAGCTTGCTGGGAACACAAAGTTTCTTTTCAGTTGCAAACTCCACTCCATACATATATATGGTGAGGTACTAGCTCCAACTAGGTTTTACAGTGAAAACTGCAGGAACTTCAAACCGGCACTAGAAAACAGACTGAAAACCAGAGTAAAAGTTTCTCCTGCAACCCGTTCCCTTTGTGCTAGATGAACGAACGTCTCTCCACATGCTCAGTTCTGAGAGAGAATTGTGTGTGAAAGCCGTCCTTCACCTAGCTTGTTGGGAACACAAAGTTTCTTTTCAGTTGCAAACTCCACTCCATACATATATATGGGGAGGTACTAGCTCCAACTCGGTTTTACAGTGAAAACTGCAGGAACTTCAAACCGGCACTAGGAAACAGACTGAGAAACCAGAGTAAAAGTTTCTCCTGCAACCCGTTCCCTTTGTGCTAGATGAAGGAACGTCTCTCCACATGCTCAGTTCAGAGAGATAAGTGTGTGTGAAAGCCGTCCTTTACCTAGCTTGTTGGGAACACAAAGTTTCTTTTCAGTTGCAATCCCCACTCCATACATATATATGGGGAGGTACAAGCTCCAACTCGGTTTTACAGTGAAAACTGCAGGAAATTCACACCGGCACTAGGAAACAGACTGAGAAACCAGAGTAAAATTTTCCCCTGCAAACCGTTCCCTTTGTGCTAGATGAACGAACGTCTCTCCACATTCTCAGTTCTGAGAGATAAGTGTGTGTGAACGCCGTCCTTCACCTAGCTTGCTGGGAACACAAAGTTTGTTTTCGGTTGCAAACCCCACTCCATACATATATATGGGGAGGTACAAGCTCCAACTCGGTTTTACAGTGAAAACTGCAGGAACTTCAAACCGGCACTAGGAAACAGACTGAAAAACCAGAGTAAAAGTTTCTCCTGCAACCCGTTCCCTTTGTGCTAGATGAAAGAACGTCTCTCCACATGCTCAGTTCTGAGAGAGAATTGTGTGTGAAAGCCGTCCTTCACCTAGCTTGTTGGGAACACAAAGTTTCTTTTCAGTTGCAAACTCCACTCCACACATATATATGGGGAGGTACTAGCTCCAACTCGGTTTTACAGTGAACACTGCAGGAACTTCAAACCGGCACTTGGAAACAGACTGAGAAACCAGAGTAAATGTCTCTCCTGCAACCCGTTCCCTTTGTGCTAGATGAACGAACGTCTCTCCACATGCCCAGTTGTGAGAGGTAAGTGTGTGTGAAAGCCGTCCTTCACCTAGCTTGTTGGGAACACAAAGTTTGTTTTCAGTTGCAAACTCCACTCCATACATATATATGGGGAGGTACTAGATCCAACTCGGTTTTACAGTGAAAACTGCAGGAACATCAAACCGGCACTAGGAAACAGACTGAGAAACCAGAGTAAAATTTCTCCGGCAACCCGTTCCCTTTGTGCTAGATGAACGAACGTCTCTCCACATGCTCAGTTCGGAGAGATAAGTGTGTGTGAAAGCCGTCCTTCACCTAGCTTGTTGGGAACAAAAAGTTTCTTTTCAGTTGCAAACTCCAATCCATACATATATATGGGAGGTACTAGCTCCAACTCGGTTTTACAGTGAAAACTGCAGGAACATCAAACCGGCACTAGGAAAAACACTGAGAAACCTGAGTAAAAGCTTCTCCTGCAACCCGTTCCCTTTGTGCTAGATGAACGAACGTCTCTTCACATGCTCAGTTCTGAGAGATAAGTGTGTTTGAAAGCCGTCCTCCACCTAGCTTGTTGGGAACACAAAGTTTCTTTTCAGTTGCAAACTCCACTCCATACATATATATGGGGAGGTACTAGCTCCAACTCGGTTTTACAGTGAAAACTGCAGGAACTTCAAACCGGCACTAGGAAACAGACTGAGAAACCAGAGTAAAAGTTTCTCCTGCAACCCGTTCCCTTTGTGCTAGATGAACGAACGTCTCTCCACATGCCCAGTTGTGAGAGATAAGTGTGTGTGAAAGCCGTCCTTCACCTAGCTTGTTGGGAACACAAAGTTTCTTTTCAGTTGCAAACTCCACTCCATACATATATATGGGGAGGTACTAATTCCAACTCGTTTTTACTGTGAAAACTGCAGGAATTTCAAACCGGCACTAGGAAACAGACTGAGAAACCAGAGAAAAAGTTTCTCCGGCAACCCGTTCCCTTTGTGCTAGATGTACGAATGTCTCTCCACATGCTCAGTTCTGAGAGATAATTGTGTGTGAAAGCCGTCCTTCACCTAGCTTGTTGGGAACACAAAGTTTCTTTTCAGTTGCAAACTTCGCTCCATACATATATATGGGGAGGTACTAGCTCCAACTCGGTTTTACAGTGAAAACTGCAGGAACTTCAAACAGGCACTAGGAAACAGACTGAGAAACCAGAGTAAAAGTTTCTTCTGCAACCCGTTCCCTTTGTGCTAGATGAACGAACGTCTCTCCACATGCTCAGTTCAGAGAGATAAGTGTGTGTGAAAACTGTCCTTCACCTAGCTTGCTGGGAACACAAAGTTTCTTTTCAGTTGCAAACTCCACTCCATACATATATATGGGGAGGTACTAGCTCCAACTCGGTTTTACAGTGAAAACTGCAGGAACTTCAAACCGGCACTAGGAAACAGACTGAAAAACCAGAGTAAAAGTTTCTCCTGCAACCCGTTCCCTTTGTGCTAGATGAAAGAACGTCTCTCCACATGCTCAGTTCTGAGAGAGAATTGTGTGTGAAAGCCGTCCTTCACCTAGCTTGTTGGGAACACAAAGTTTCTTTTCAGTTGCAAACTCCACACCATACATATATATGGGGAGGTACTAGCTCCAACTCGGTTTTACAGTGAACACTGCAGGAACTTCAAACCGGCACTTGGAAACAGACTGAGAAACCAGAGTAAAAGTCTCTACTGCAACCCGTTCCTTTGTGCTTGATGAACGAACGTCTCTCCACATGCCCAGTTGTGAGAGGTAAGTGTGTGTGAAAGCCGTCCTTCACCTAGCTTGTTGGGAACACAAAGTTTCTTTTCAGTTGCAAACTCCACTCCATCCATATATATTGGAGGTACTAGCTCCAACTCGTTTTTACTGTGAAAACTGCAGGAATTTCAAACCGGCACTAGGAAACAGACTGAGAAACCAGAGTAAATGTCTCTCCTGCAACCCGTTCCCTTTGTGCTAGATGAACGAACGTCTCTCCACATGCCCAGTTGTGAGAGGTAAGTGTGTGTGAAAGCCGTCCTTCACCTAGCTTGTTGGGAACACAAAGTTTGTTTTCAGTTGCAAACTCCACTCCATACATATATATGGGAGGTACTAGCTCCAACTCGTTTTTACTGTGAAAACTGCAGGAATTTCAAACCGGCACTAGGAAACAGACTGAGAAACCAGAGAAAAAGTTTCTCCTGCAACCCGTTCCCTTTGTGCTAGATGAAAGAACGTCTCTCCACATGAACAGTTCTCAGAGATAAGTGTGTGTGAAAGCCGTCCTTCACCTAGCTTTTTGGGAACACAAAGTTTCTTTTCAGTTGCAAACTCCACTCCATACATATATATGGGGAGGTACTAGATCCAACTCGGTTTTACAGTGAAAACTGCAGGAACATCAAACCGGCACTTGGAAACAGACTGAGAAACCAGAGTAAAATTTCTCCGGCAACCCGTTCCCTTTGTGCTAGATGAACGAACGTCTCTCCGCATGCTCAGTTCTGAGAGATAAGTGTGTGTGAAAGCCGTCCTTCACCTAGCTTGTTGGGAACACAAAGTTTCTTTTCAGTTGCAAACTCCAATCCATACATATATATGGGAGGTACTAGCTCCAACTCGGTTTTACAGTGAAAACTGCAGGAACATCAAACCGGCACTAGGAAAAACACTGAGAAACCTGAGTAAAAGTTTCTCCTGCAACCCGTTCACTTTGTGCTAGATGAACGAACGTCTCTTCACATGCTCAGTTCTGAGAGATAAGTGTGTGTGAAAGCCGTCCTCCACCTAGCTTGTTGGGAACACAAAGTTTCTTTTCAGTTGCAAACTCCACTCCATACATATATATGGGGAGGTACTAGCTCCAACTCGGTTTTACAGTGAAAACTGCAGGAACTTCAAACCGGCACTAGGAAACAGACTGAGAAACCAGAGTAAAAGTTTCTCCTGCAACCCGTTCCCTTTGTGCTAGATGAACGAACGTCTCTCCACATGCCCAGTTGTGAGAGATAAGTGTGTGTGAAAGCCGTCCTTCACCTAGCTTGTTGGGAACACAAAGTTTCTTTTCAGTTGCAAACTCCACTCCATACATATATATGGGGAGGTACTAGCTCCAACTCGTTTTTACTGTGAAAACTGCAGGAATTTCAAACCGGCACTAGGAAACAGACTGAGAAACCAGAGAAAAAGTTTCTCCGGCAACCCGTTCCCTTTGTGCTAGATGTACGAATGTCTCTCCACATGCTCAGTTCTGAGAGATAATTGTGTGTTAAAGCCGTCCTTCACCTAGCTTGTTGGGAACACAAAGTTTCTTTTCAGTTGCAAACTCCACTC
Organism: Camelus bactrianus; assembly: GCF_048773025.1. Taxonomy (NCBI): domain Eukaryota; kingdom Metazoa; phylum Chordata; class Mammalia; order Artiodactyla; family Camelidae; genus Camelus; species Camelus bactrianus. The sequence goes on from NC_133566.1 coordinate 6,812,929, forward strand.
CATACATATATATGGGGAGGTACTAGCTCCAACTCGGTTTTACAGTGAAAACTGCAGGAACTTCAAACAGGCACTAGGAAACAGACTGAGAAACCAGAGTAAAAGTTTCTTCTGCAACCCGTTCCCTTTGGGCTAGATGAACGAACGTCTCTCCACATGCTCAGTTCAGAGAGATAAGTGTGTGTGAAAGCTGTCCTTCACCTAGCTTGCTGGGAACACAAAGTTTCTTTTCAGTTGCAAACTCCACTCCATACATATATATGGGGAGGTACTAGCTCCAACTCGGTTTTACAGTGAAAACTGCAGGAACTTCAAACCGGCACTAGGAAACAGACTGAAAAACCAGAGTAAAAGTTTCTCCTGCAACCCGTTCCCTTTGTGCTAGATGAAAGAACGTCTCTCCACATGCTCAGTTCTGAGAGAGAATTGTGTGTGAAAGCCGTCCTTCACCTAGCTTGTTGGGAACACAAAGTTTCTTTTCAGTTGCAAACTCCACTCCATACATATATATGGGGAGGTACTAGCTCCAACTCGGTTTTACAGTGAACACTGCAGGAACTTCAAACCGGCACTTGGAAACAGACTGAGAAACCAGAGTAAAAGTCTCTACTGCAACCCGTTCCTTTGTGCTTGATGAACGAACGTCTCTCCACATGCCCAGTTGTGAGAGGTAAGTGTGTGTGAAAGCCGTCCTTCACCTAGCTTGTTGGGAACACAAAGTTTGTTTTCGGTTGCAAACCCCACTCCATACATATATATGGGGAGGTACTAGCTCCAACTCGGTTTTACAGTGAAAACTGCAGGAACTTCAAACAGGCACTAGGAAACAGACTGAGAAACCAGAGTAAAAGTTTCTCCTGCAACCCGTTCCCTTTGTGCTAGATGAAAGAAAGTCTCTCCACATGCTCAGTTCTGAGAGATAAGTGTGTGTGAAAGCCGTCCTTCACCTAGCTTGTTGGGAACACAAAGTTTCATTTCAGTTGCAAACTCCACTCCATACATATATATGGGGAGGTACTAGCTCCAACTCGGTTTTACAGTGAACACTGCAGGAACTTCAAACCGGCACTTGGAAACAGACTGAGAAACCAGAGTAAAAGTCTCTCCTGCAACCCGTTCCCTTTGTGCTAGATGAACGAACGTCTCTCTACATGCCCAGTTGTGAGAGGTAAGTGTGTGTGAAAGCCGTCCTTCACCTAGCTTGTTGGGAACACAAAGTTTCTTTTCAGTTGCAAACTCCACTCCATACATATATATGGGAGGTACTAGCTCCAACTCGTTTTTACTGTAAAACTGCAGGAATTTCAAACCGGCACTAGGAAACAGACTGAGAAACCAGAGAAAAAGTTTCTCCTGCAACCCGTTCCATTTGTGCTAGATGTACGAAAGTCTCTCCACATGCTCAGTTCTGAGAGATAAGTGTGTGTGAAAGCCGTCCTTCATCTAGCTTGTTGGGAACACAAAGTTTCTTTTCAGTTGCTAACTCCAGTCCAAACATATATATGGGGAGGTACTAGCTCCAACTCGGTTTTACAGTGAAAACTGCAGGAACTTCAAACAGGCACTAGGAAACAGACTGAGAAACCAGAGTAAAAGTTTCTTCTGCAACCCGTTCCCTTTGAGCTAGTGAACGAACGTCTCTCCACATGCTCAGTTCTGAGAGATAAGTGTGTGTGAAAGCCGTCCTTCACCTAGCTTGCTGGGAACACAAAGTTTCTTTTCAGTTGCAAACTCCACTCCATACATATATATGGGGAGGTACTAGCTCCAACTCGGTTTTACAGTGAAAACTGCAGGAACTTCAAACCGGCACTAGGAAACAGACTGAAAACCAGAGTAAAAGTTTCTCCTGCAACCCGTTCCCTTTGTGCTACATGAAAGAACGTCTCTCCACATGCTCAGTTCTGAGAGAGAATTGTGTGTGAAAGCCGTCCTTCACCTAGCTTGTTGGGAACACAAAGTTTCTTTTCAGTTGCAAACTCCACTCCATACATATATATGGGGAGGTACTAGCTCCAACTCGGTTTTACAGTGAAAACTGCAGGAACTTCAAACCGGCACTAGGAAACAGACTGAGAAACCAGAGTAAAAGTTTCTCCTGCAACCCGTTCCCTTTGTGCTAGATGAAGGACCGTCTCTCCACATGCTCAGTTCAGAGAGATAAGTGTGTGTGAAAGCCGTCCTTTACCTAGCTTGTTGGGAACACAAAGTTTCTTTTCAGTTGCAATCCCCACTCCATACATATATATGGGGAGGTACAAGCTCCAACTCGGTTTTACAGTGAAAACTGCAGGAAATTCACACCGGCACTAGGAAACAGACTGAGAAACCAGAGTAAAAGTTTCCCCTGCAACCCGTTCCCTTTGTGCTAGATGAACGAACGTCTCTCCACATTCTCAGTTCTGAGAGATAAGTGTGTGTGAATGCCGTCCTTCACCTAGCTTGTTGGGAACACAAAGTTTGTTTTCGGTTGCAAACCCCACTCCATACATATATATGGGGAGGTACAAGCTCCAACTCGGTTTTACAGTGAAAACTGCAGGAAATTCACACCGGCACTAGGAAACAGACTAAGAAACCAGAGTAAAAGTTTCCCCTGCAACCCGTTCCCTTTGTGCTAGATGAACGAACGTCTCTCCACATGCTCAGTTCTGAGAAATAAGTGTGTGTGAAAGCCGTCCTTCACCTAGCTTGCTGGGAACACAAAGTTTCTTTTCAGTTGCAAACTCCACTCCATACATATATATGGGGAGGTACTAGCTCCAACTCGGTTTTACAGTGAAAACTGCAGGAACTTCAAACCGGCACTAGGAAACAGACTGAAAAACCAGAGTAAAAGTTTCTCCTGCAACCCGTTCCCTTTGTGCTAGATGAAAGAACTTCTCTCCACATGCTCAGTTCTGAGAGAGAATTGTGTGTGAAAGCCGTCCTTCACCTAGCTTGTTGGGAACACAAAGTATCTTTTCAGTTGCAAACTCCACTCCATACATATATATGGGAGGTACTAGCTCCAACTCGTTTTTACTGTGAAAACTGCAGGAATTTCAAACCGGCACTAGGAAACAGACTGAGATACCAGAGAAAAAGTTTCTCCTGCAACCCGTTCCCTTTGTGCTAGATGAAAGAACGTCTCTCCACATGAACAGTTCTGAGAGATAAGTGTGTGTGAAAGCCGTCCTTCACCTAGCTTTTTGGGAACACAAAGTTTCTTTTCAGTTGCAAACTCCACTCCATACATATATATGGGGAGGTACAAGATCCAACTCGGTTTTACAGTGAAACCTGCAGGAACATCAAACCGGCACTAGGAAACAGACTGAGAAACCAGAGTAAAATTTCTCCTGCAACCCGTTCCCTTTGTGCTAGATGAAAGAACGTCTCTCCACATGAACAGTTCTGAGAGATAAGTGTGTGTGCAAGCCGTCCTTCACCTAGCTTTTTGGGAACACAAAGTTTCTTTTCAGTTGCAAACTCCACTCCATACATATATATGGGGAGGTACAAGATCCAACTCGGTTTTACAGTGAAACCTGCAGGAACATCAAACCGGCACTAGGAAACAGACTGAGAAACCAGAGTAAAATTTCTCCTGCAACCCGTTCCTTTTGTGCTAGATGAACGAACGTCTCTCCACATGCTCAGTTCTGAGAGATAAGTGTGTGTGAATGCCGTCCTTCACCTAGCTTGTTGGGAACACAAAGTTTCTTTTCAGTTGCAAACTCCAATCCATACATATATATGGGAGGTACTAGCTCCAACTCGGTTTTACAGTGAAAACTGCAGGAAGTTCAAATCGGCACTAGGAAACAGACTGAGAAACCAGAGTAAAATTTCTCCTGCAACCCGTTCCTTTTGTGCTAGATGAACGAACGTCTCTCCACATGCTCAGTTCTGAGAGATAAGTGTGTGTGAAAGCCGTCCTTCACCTAGCTTGTTGGGAACACAAAGTTTCTTTTCAGTTGCAAACTCCAATCCATACATATATATGGGAGGTACTAGCTCCAACTCGGTTTTACAGTGAAAACTGCAGGAACATCAAACCGGCACTAGGAAAAACACTGAGAAACCTGAGTAAAAGTTTCTCCTGCAACCCGTTCTCTTTGTGCTAGATGAACGAACGTCTCTCCACATGCTCAGTTCTGAGAGATAAGTGTGTGTGAAAGCCGTCCTCCACCTAGCTTGTTGGGAACACAAAGTTTCTTTTCAGTTGCAAACTCCAATCCATACATATATATGGGAGGTACTAGCTCCAACTCGGTTTTACAGTGAAAACTGCAGGAACATCAAACCGGCACTAGGAAAAACACTGAGAAACCTGAGTAAAAGTTTCTCCTGCAACCCGTTCTCTTTGTGCTAGATGAACGAACGTCTCTCCACATGCTCAGTTCTGAGAGATAAGTGTGTGTGAAAGCCGTCCTCCACCTAGCTTGTTGGGAACACAAAGTTTCATTTCAGTTGCAAACTCCACTCCATGCATATATATCGGGAGGTACTAGCTCCAACTCGGTTTTACAGTGAAAACTGCAGGAAGTTCAAACCGGCACTAGGAAACAGACTGAGAAACCAGAGTAAAAGTTTCTACTGCAACCCGTTCCCTTTGTGCTAGATGAACGAACGTCTCTCCACATGCCCAGTTGTGAGAGATAAGTGTGTGTGAAAGCCGTCCTTCACCTAGCTTGTTGGGAACACAAAGTTTCTTTTCAGTTGCAAACTCCACTCCATACATATATATGGGGAGGTACTAGCTCCAACTCGTTTTTACTGTGAAAACTGCAGGAATTTCAAACCGGCACTAGGAAACAGACTGAGAAAACAGAGAAAAAGTTTCTCCGGCAACCCGTTCCCTTTGTGCTAGATGTACGAAAGTCTCTCCACATGCTCAGTTCTGAGAGATAATTGTGTGTGAAAGCCGTCCTTCACCTAGCTTGTTGGGAACACAAAGTTTTTTTTCAGTTGCAAACTCCATTCCATACATATATATGGGGAGGTACTAGCTCCAACTCGGTTTTACAGTGAAAACTGCAGGAACTTCAAACAGGCACTAGGAAACAGACTGAGAAACCAGAGTAAATGTTTCTTCTGCAACCCGATCCCTTTGTGCTAGATGAACGAACGTCTCTCCACATGCTCAGTTCAGAGAGATAAGTGTGTGTGAAAGCCGTCCTTCACCTAGCTTGCTGGGAACACAAAGTTTCTTTTCAGTTGCAAACTCCACTCCATACATATATATGGGGAGGTACTAGCTCCAACTCGGTTTTACAGTGAAAACTGCAGGAACTTCAAACCGGCACTAGGAAACAGACTGAGAAACCAGAGTAAAGTTTCTCGTGTAACCCGTTCCATTTGTGCTAGATGAACGAACGTCTCTCCACATGCTTAGTTCTGAGAGATATTTGTGTGTGAAAGCCGTCCTTCACCAAGCTTGTTGGGAACACAAAGATTCTTTTCAGTTGCAAACTCCACTCCATACATATATATGGGGAGGTACTAGCTCCAACTCGGTTTTACAGTGAAAACTGCAGGAACTTCAAACCGGCACTAGGAAACAGACTGAGAAACCAGAGTAAAAGTTTCTCCTGCAACCCGTTCCCTTTGTGCTAGATGAAAGAACGTCTCTCCACATGCTCAGTTCTGAGAGATAAGTGTGTGTGAAAGCCGTGCTTCACCTAGCTTGTTGGGAACACAAAGTTTCATTTCAGTTGCAAACTCCACTCCATACATATATATGGGGAGGTACTAGCTCCAACTCGGTTTTACAGTGAAAACTGCAGGAAGTTCAAACCGGCACTAGGAAACAGACTGAGAAACAGAGTAAAATTTCTATTGCAACACGTTCCTTTTGTGCTAGATGAACGAACGTCGCTCCACATGCTCAGTTCTGAGAGATAAGTGTGTGTGAAAGCCGTCCTTCACCTAGCTTGTTGGGAACACAAAGTTTCTTTTCAGTTGCAAACTCCAGTCCTTACATATATATGTGGGGAGGTACTAGCTCCAACTCGGTTTTACAGTGAAAACTGCAGGAACTTCAAACCGGCACTAGGAAACATACTGAGAAACCAGAGTAAAAGTTTCTCCTGCAACCCGTTCCCTTTGTGCTAGATGAACGAACGTCTCTCCACATGCTCAGTTCTGAGAGAGAATTGTGTGTGAAAGCCGTCCTTCACCTAGCTTGTTGGGAACACAAAGTTTCTTTTCAGTTGCAAACTCCACTCCATACATATATATGGGGAGGTACTAGCTCGAACTCGGTTTTACAGTGAAAACTGCAGGAACTTCAAACCGGCACTAGGAAACAGACTGAGAAACCAGAGTAAAAGTTTCCCCTGCAACCCGTTCCCTTTGTGCTAGATGAAAGAACGTCTCTCCACATGCTCAGTTCTGAGAGATAATTGTGTGTGAAAGCCGTCCTCCACCTAGCTTTTTGGGAACACAAAGTTTCTTTTCAGTTGCAAACTCCACTCCATACATATATATGGGGAGGTACTAGCTCCAACTCGGTTTTACAGTGAAAACTGCAGGAACTTCAAACCGGCACTAGGAAACAGTCTGAGAAAGCAGAGTAAAATTTCTCCTGCAACCCGTTCCCTTTGTGCTAGATGAAAGAAAGTCTCTCCACATGAACAGTTCTGAGAGATAAGTGTGTGTGAAAGCCGTCCTTCACCTAGCTTGTTGGGAACACAAAGTTTCTTTTCAGTTGCAAACTCCACTCCATACATATATATGGGGAGGTACTAGCTCGAACTCGGTTTTACAGTGAAAACTGCAGGAACTTCAAACCTGCAGTAGGAAACAGGCTGAGAAACCAGAGTAAAATTTCTCCTGCAACCAGTTCTTTTTGTGCTAGATGAACGAACGTCTCTCGACATGCTCAGTTCTGAGAGATAAGTGTGTGTGAAAGCCGTTCTTCACCTAGCTTGTTGGGAACACAAAGTTTCTTTTCAGTTGCTAACTCCACTTCATACATATATATGGGGAGGTACTAGCTCCAACTCGGTTTTAGAGTGAAAACTGCAGGATCTTCAAACCGGCACTTGGAAACAGACTGAGAAACCAGAGTAAAAGTTTCTCCTGTAAACCGTTCCCTTTGTGCTAGATGATCGAACGTCTCTCCACATGCTCAATTTTGAGAGATAATTGTGTGTGAAAGCCGTCCTTCACCTAGCTTGTTGGGAACACAATGTTTCTTTTCACTTGCAAACTCCAGTTCATACATATATATGGGGAGATACTAGCTCCAAATCGGTTTTACAGTGAAAACTGCAGTAAATTCAAACCGGCACTAGAAAACAGACGGAAAACCAGAGTAAAAGTTTCTCCTGCAACCCGTTCCCTTTGTGCTAGATGAAAGAACGTCTCTCCACATGCTCAGTTCTGAGAGAGAATTGTGTGTGAAAGCCGTCCTTCACCTAGCTTGTTGGGAACACAAAGATTCTTTTCAGTTGCAAACTCCACTCCATACATATATATGGGGAGGTACTAGCTCCAACTCGGTTTTACAGTGAAAACTGCAGGAACTTCAAACCGGCACTAGGAAACAGACTGAGAAACCAGAGTAAAAGTTTCTCCTGCAACCCGTTCCCTTTGTGCTAGATGAAGGAAAGTCTCTCCACATGCTCAGTTCAGAGAGATAAGTGTGTGTGAAAGCCGTCCTTTACTTAGCTTGTTGGGAACACAAAGTTTCTTTTCAGTTGCAAACCCCACTCCATACATATATATGGGGAGGTACAAGCTCCAACTCGGTTTTACATTGAAAACTGCAGGAAATTCACACCGGCACTAGGAAACAGACTGAGAAACCAGAGTAAAAGTTTCCCCTGCAACCCATTCCCTTTGTGCTAGATGAACGAACGTCTCTCCACATGCTCAGTTCTGAGAGATAAGTGTGTGTGGAAGCCGTCCTTCACCTAGCTTGTTGGGAACACAAAGTTTGTTTTCGGTTGCAAACCCCACTCCATACATATATATGGGGAGGTACAAGCTCCAACTCGGTTTTACAGTGAAAACTGCAGGAAATTCACACCGGCACTAGCAAACACACTGAGAAACCAGAGTAAAAGTTTCCCCTGCAACCCGTTCCCATTGTGCTAGATGAACGAACGTCTCTCCACATGCTCAGTTCTGAGAGATAAGTGTGTGTGAAAGCCGTCCTTCACCTAGCTTGTTGGGAACACAAAGTTTCTTTTCAGATGTAAACTCCACTTCATACATATATATGGGGAGATACTAGCTCCAAATCGGTTTTACATTGAAAACTGCAGGAAATTCAAACCGGCACTAGGAAACAGACTGAGAAACCAGAGTAAAGTTTCTCGTGTAACCCGTTCCATTTGTGCTAGATGAACGAACGTCTCTCCACATGCTCAGTTCTGAGAGATAAGTGAGTGTGAAAGCCTTCCTTCACCAAGCTTGTTGGTAACACAAAGTTTCTTTTCAGTTGCAAACTCCACTCCATACATATATATGGGGAGGTACTAGCTCCAACTCGGTTTTACAGTGAAAACTGCAGGAACTTCAAACAGGCACTAGGAAACAGACTGAGAAACCAGAGTAAAAGTTTCTCCTGCAACCCGTTCCCTTTGTGCTAGATGAAAGAACGTCTCTCCACATGCTCAGTTCTGAGAGATAAGTGTGTGTGAAGCCGTCCTTCACCTAGCTTGTTGGGAACACAAAGTTTCATTTCAGTTGCAAACTCCACTCCATACATATATATGGGGAGGTACTAGCTCCAACTCGGTTTTACAGTGAACACTGCAGGAACTTCAAACCGGCACTTGGAAACAGACTGAGAAACCAGAGTAAAAGTCTCTCCTGCAACACGTTCCCTTTGTGCTAGATGAACGAAAGTCTCTCCACATGCTCAGTTCTGAGAGATAAGTGTGTGTGAAAGCCGTCCTTCACCTAGCTTGTTGGGAACACAAAGTTTCTTTTCAGTTGCAAACTCCAGTCCAAACATATATATGGGGAGGTACTAGCTCCAACTCGGTTTTACAGTGAAAACTGCAGGAACTTCAAACAGGCACTAGGAAACAGACTGAGAAACCAGAGTAAAAGTTTCTTCTGCAACCCGTTCCCTTTGAGCTAGTGAACGAACGTCTCTCCACATGCTCAGTTCTGAGAGATAAGTGTGTGTGAAAGCCGTCCTTCACCTAGCTTGCTGGGAACACAAAGTTTCTTTTCAGTTGCAAACTCCACTCCATACATATATATGGGGAGGTTCTAGATCCAACTCGGTTTTACAGTGAAAATTGCAGGAACTTCAAACCGGCACTAGAAAACAGACTGAAAACCAGAGTAAAAGTTTCTCCTGCAACCCGTTCCCTTTGTGCTACATGAAAGAACGTCTCTCCACATGCTCAGTTCTGAGAGAGAATTGTGTGTGAAAGCCGTCCTTCACCTAGCTTGTTGGGAACACAAAGTTTCTTTTCAGTTGCAAACTCCACTCCATACATATATATGGGGAGGTACTAGCTCCAAATCGTTTTTACAGTGAAAACTGCAGGAACTTCAAACCGGCACTAGGAAACAGACTGAGAAACCAGAGTAAAAGTTTCTCCTGCAACCCGTTCCCTTTGTGCTAGATGAAAGAACGTCTCTCCACATGAACATTTCTGAGAGATAAGTGTGTGTGAAAGCCGTCCTTCACCTAGCTTTTTGGGAACACAAAGTTTCTTTTCAGTTGCAAACTCCACTCCATACATATATATGGGGAGGTACTAGATCCAACTCGGTTTTACAGTGAAAACTGCAGGAACATCAAACCGGCACTAGGAAACAGACTGAGAAACCAGAGTAAAATTTCTCCTGCAACCCGTTCCTTTTGTGCTAGATGAACGAACGTCTCTCCACATGCTCAGTTCTGAGAGATAAGTGTGTGTGAAAGCCGTCCTTCACCTAGCTTTTTGGGAACACAAAGTTTCTTTTCAGTTGCAAACTCCAATCCATACATATATATGGGAGGTACTAGCTCCAACTCGGTTTTACAGTGAAAACTGCAGGAACATCAAACCGGCACTAGGAAAAACACTGAGAAACCTGAGTAAAAGTTTCTCCTGCAACCCGTTCTCTTTGTGCTAGATGAACGAACGTCTCTCCACATGCTCAGTTCTGAGAGAGAATTGTGTGTGAAAGCCGTCCTTCACCTAGCTTGTTGGGAACACAAAGTTTCTTTTCAGTTGCAAACTCCACTCCATACATATATATGGGGAGGTACTAGCTCCAACTCGGTTTTACAGTGAAAACTGCAGGAACTTCAAACCGGCACTAGGAAACAGACTGAAAAACCAGAGTAAAAGTTTCTCCTGCAACCCGTTCCCTTTGTGCTAGATGAAAGAACGTCTCTCCACATGCTCAGTTCTGAGAGAGAATTGTGTGTGAAAGCCGTCCTTCACCTAGCTTGTTGGGAACACAAAGTTTCTTTTCAGTTGCAAACTCCACTCCATACATATATATGTGGAGGTACTAGCTCCAACTCGGTTTTACAGTGAACACTGCAGGAACTTCAAACCGGCACTTGGAAACAGACTGAGAAACCAGAGTAAAAGTCTCTCCTGCAACACGTTCCCTTTGTGCTAGATGAACGAAAGTCTCTCCACATGCTCAGTTCTGAGAGATAAGTGTGTGTGAAAGCCGTCCTTCACCTAGCTTGTTGGGAACACAAAGTTTCTTTTCAGTTGCAAACTCCAGTCCAAACATATATATGGGGAGGTACTAGCTCCAACTCGGTTTTACAGTGAAAACTGCAGGAACTTCAAACAGGCACTAGGAAACAGACTGAGAAACCAGAGTAAAAGTTTCTTCTGCAACCCGTTCCCTTTGAGCTAGTGAACGAACGTCTCTCCACATGCTCAGTTCTGAGAGATAAGTGTGTGTGAAAGCCGTCCTTCACCTAGCTTGCTGGGAACACAAAGTTTCTTTTCAGTTGCAAACTCCACTCCATACATATATATGGGGAGGTTCTAGATCCAACTCGGTTTTACAGTGAAAATTGCAGGAACTTCAAACCGGCACTAGAAAACAGACTGAAAACCAGAGTAAAAGTTTCTCCTGCAACCCGTTCCCTTTGTGCTACATGAAAGAACGTCTCTCCACATGCTCAGTTCTGAGAGAGAATTGTGTGTGAAAGCCGTCCTTCACCTAGCTTGTTGGGAACACAAAGTTTCTTTTCAGTTGCAAACTCCACTCCATACATATATATGGGGAGGTACTAGCTCCAAATCGTTTTTACAGTGAAAACTGCAGGAACTTCAAACCGGCACTAGGAAACAGACTAAGAAACCAGAGTAAAAGTTTCTCCTGCAACCCGTTCCCTTTGTGCTAGATGAAGGAACGTCTCTCCACATGCTCAGTTCAGAGAGATAAGTGTGTGTGAAAGCCGTCCTTCACCTAGCTTGTTGGGAACACAAAGTTTCTTTTCAGTTGCAATCCCCACTCCATACATATATATGGGGAGGTACAAGCTCCAACTCGGTTTTACAGTGAAAACTGTAGGAAATTCACACCGGCACTAGGAAACAGACTGAGAAACCAGAGTAAAAGTTTCCCCTGCAACCCGTTCCCTTTGTGCTAGATGAACGAACGTCTCTCCACATGCTCAGTTCTGAGAGAGAATTGTGTGTGAAAGCCGTCCTTCACCTAGCTTGTTGGGAACACAAAGTTTCTTTTCAGTTGCAAACTCCACTCCATACATATATATGGGGAGGTACTAGATCCAACTCGGTTTTACAGTGAAAACTGCAGGAACATCAAACCGGCACTAGGAAACAGACTGAGAAACCAGAGTAAAATTTCTCCTGCAACCCGTTCCTTTTGTGCTAGATGAACGAACGTCTCTCCACATGCTCAGTTCTGAGAGATAAGTGTGTGTGAAAGCCGTCCTTCACCTAGCTTTTTGGGAACACAAAGTTTCTTTTCAGTTGCAAACTCCAATCCATACATATATATGGGAGGTACTAGCTCCAACTCGGTTTTACAGTGAAAACTGCAGGAACATCAAACCGGCACTAGGAAAAACACTGAGAAACCTGAGTAAAAGTTTCTCCTGCAACCCGTTCTCTTTGTGCTAGATGAACGAACGTCTCTCCACATGCTCAGTTCTGAGAGAGAATTGTGTGTGAAAGCCGTCCTTCACCTAGCTTGTTGGGAACACAAAGTTTCTTTTCAGTTGCAAACTCCACTCCATACATATATATGGGGAGGTACTAGCTCCAACTCGGTTTTACAGTGAAAACTGCAGGAACTTCAAACCGGCACTAGGAAACAGACTGAAAAACCAGAGTAAAAGTTTCTCCTGCAACCCGTTCCCTTTGTGCTAGATGAAAGAACGTCTCTCCACATGCTCAGTTCTGAGAGAGAATTGTGTGTGAAAGCCGTCCTTCACCTAGCTTGTTGGGAACACAAAGTTTCTTTTCAGTTGCAAACTCCACTCCATACATATATATGTGGAGGTACTAGCTCCAACTCGGTTTTACAGTGAAAACTGCAGGAACTTCAAACCGGCACTTTGAAACAGACTGAGAAACCAGAGTAAAAGTCTCTCCTGCAACCCGTTCCCTTTGTGCTAGATGAACGAACGTCTCTCCACATGCCCAGTTGTGAGAGGTAAGTGTGTGTGAAAGCCGTCCTTCACCTAGCTTGTTGGGAACACAAAGTTTGTTTTCAGTTGCAAACTCCACTCCATACATATATATGGGAGGTACTAGCTCCAACTCGTTTTTACTGTGAAAACTGCAGGAATTTCAAACCGGCACTAGGAAACAGACTGAGAAACCAGAGAAAAAGTTTCTCCTGCAACCCGTTCCCTTTGTGCTAGATGAAAGAACGTCTCTCCACATGAACATTTCTGAGAGATAAGTGTGTGTGAAAGCCGTCCTTCACCTAGCTTTTTGGGAACACAAAGTTTCTTTTCAGTTGCAAACTCCACTCCATACATATATATGGGGAGGTACTAGATCCAACTCGGTTTTACAGTGAAAACTGCAGGAACATCAAACCGGCACTAGGAAACAGACTGAGAAACCAGAGTAAAATTTCTCCTGCAACCCGTTCCTTTTGTGCTAGATGAACGAACGTCTCTCCACATGCTCAGTTCTGAGAGATAAGTGTGTGTGAAAGCCGTCCTTCACCTAGCTTGTTGGGAACACAAAGTTTCTTTTCAGTTGCAAACTCCAATCCATACATATATATGGGAGGTACTAGCTCCAACTCGGTTTTACAGTGAAAACTGCAGGAACATCAAACCGGCACTAGGAAAAACACTGAGAAACCTGAGTAAAAGTTTCTCCTGCAACCCGTTCTCTTTGTGCTAGATGAACGAACGTCTCTCCACATGCTCAGTTCTGAGAGATAAGTGTGTGTGAAAGCCGTCCTCCACCTAGCTTGTTGGGAACACAAAGTTTCTTTTCAGTTGCAAACTCCACTCCATACATATATATGGGGAGGTACTAGCTCCAACTCGGTTTTACAGTGAAAACTGCAGGAACTTCAAACCGGCACTAGGAAACAGACTGAGAAAGCAGAGTAAAAGTTTCCCCCGCAACCCGTTCCCTTTGTGCTAGATGAACGAACGTCTCTCCACATGCTCAGTTCTGAGAGATAAGTGTGTGTGAAAGCCGTCCTTCACCTAGCTTGTTGAAAACACAAAGTTTCTTTTCAGTTGCAAACTCCACTCCATACATATATAAGGGGAGGTACTAGCTCCAACTCGTTTTTACTGTGAAAACTGCAGGAATTTCAAACCGGCACTAGGAAACAGACTGAGAAACCAGAGAAAAAGTTTCTCCGGCAACCCGTTCCCTTTGTGCTAGATGTACGAAAGTCTCTCCACATGCTCAGTTCTGAGAGATAATTGTGTGTGAAAGCCGTCCTTCACCTAGCTTGTTGGGAACACAAAGTTTCTTTTCAGTTGCAAACTCCACTCCATACATATATATGGGGAGGTACTAGCTCCAACTCGGTTTTACAGTGAAAACTGCAGGAACTTCAAACAGGCACTAGGAAACAGACTGAGAAACCAGAGTAAAAGTTTCTTCTGCAACCCGTTCCCTTTGTGCTAGATGAACGAACGTCTCTCCACATGCTCAGTTCTGAGAGATAAGTGTGTGTGAAAGCCGTCCTTCACCTAGCTTGCTGGGAACACAAAGTTTCTTTTCAGTTGCAAACTCCACTCCATACATATATATGGGGATGTACTAGCTCCAACTCGGTTTTACAGTGAAAACTGCAGGAACTTCAAACCGGCACTAGGACACAGACTGAAAAACCAGAGTAAAAGTTTCTCCTGCAACCCGTTCCCTTTATGCTATATGAAAGAACGTCTCTCCACATGCTCAGTTCTGAGAGATAAGTGTGTGTGAAAGCCGTCCTTCACCTAGCTTGTTGGGAACACAAAGTTTCTTTTCAGTTGCAAACTCCACTCCATACATATATATGGGGAGGTACTAGCTCCAACTCGGTTTTACAGTGAAAACTGCAGGAACTTCAAACCGGCACTAGGAAACAGACTGAGAAAACAGAGTAAAAGTTTCTCCTGCAACCCGTTCCCTTTGTGTTAGATGAACGAACGTCTCTCCACATGCTCAGTTCTGAGAGATAAGTGTGTGTGAAAGCCGTCCTTAACCTAGCTTATTGGGAAAACAAAGTTTCTTTTCAGTTGCAAACTCCACTCCATACATATATATGGGGAGGTACTAGCTCCAACACGGTTTTACAGCGAAAACTGCAGGAACTTCAAACCGGCACTGGTAAACAGACTGAGATACCAGAGTAAAAGTTTCTCCTGCAACCCGTTCCCTTTGTGCTAGATGAACGAACGTCTCTCCACATGCTCAGTTCTGAGAGATAACTGAGTGTGAAAGCCGTCCTTCACCTAGCTTGTTGGGAACACAAAGTTTCTTTTCAGTTGCAAACTCCACTCCATAAATATATATGGGGAGGTACTAGCTCCAACTCGGTTTTACAGTGAAAACTGCAGGAACTTCAAACCGGCACTAGGAAATAGACTGAGAAACCAGAGTAAAAGTTTCTCCTGCAAACCGTTCCCTTTGTGCTAGATGAACGAACGTCTCTCCACATGCTCAGTTCTGAGGGATAAGTGTGTGTGAAAGCCGTCCTTCACCTAGCTTGTTGGGAACACAAAGTTTCTTTTCAGTTGCAAACTCCACTCCTTACATATATATGGGGAGGTTCTAGCTCCAACTCGGTTATACAGTGAACACTGCAGGAACTTCAAACCGGCACTTGGAAACAGACTGAGAAACCAGAGTAAAAGTTTCCCCTGCAACCCGTTCCCTTTGTGCTAGATGAAAGAACGTCTCTCCACATGCTCAGTTCTGAGAGATAATTGTGTGTGAAAGCCCTCCTCCACCTAGCTTTTTGGGAACACAAAGTTTCTTTTCAGTTGCAAACTCCACTCCATACATATATATGGGGAGGTACTAGCTCCAACTCGGTTTTACAGTGAAAACTGCAGGAACTTCAAACCGGCACTAGGAAACAGTCTGAGAAAGCAGAGTAAAATTTCTCCTGCAACCCGTTCCCTTTGTGCTAGATGAAAGAAAGTCTCTCCACATGAACAGTTCTGAGAGATAAGTGTGTGTGAAAGCCGTCCTTCACCTAGCTTGTTGGGAACACAAAGTTTCTTTTCAGTTGCAAACTCCACTCCATACATATATATGGGGAGGTACTAGCTCGAACTCGGTTTTACAGTGAAAACTGCAGGAACTTCAAACCGGCAGTAGGAAACAGACTGAGAAACCAGAGTAAAATTTCTCCTGTAACCAGTTCCTTTTGTGCTAGATGAATGAACGTCTCTCGACATGCTCAGTTCTGAGAGATAAGTGTGTGTGAAAGCCGTCCTTCACCTAGCTTGTTGGGAACACAAAGTTTCTTTTCAGTTGCTAACTCCACTTCATACATATATATGGGAGGTACTAGCTCCAACTCGGTTTTAGAGTGAAAACTGCAGGATCTTCAAACCGGCACTTGGAAACAGACTGAGAAACCAGAGTAAAAGTTTCTCCTGTAAACCGTTCCCTTTGTGCTAGATGATCGAACGTCTCTCCACATGCTCAATTTTGAGAGATAATTGTGTGTGAAACCCGTCCTTCAACTAGCTTGTTGGGAACACAATGTTTCTTTTCAGTTGCAAACTCCAGTTCATACATATATATGGGGAGATACTAGCTCCAAATCGGTTTTACAGTGAAAACTGCAGTAAATTCAAACCGGCACTAGAAAACAGACGGAAAACCAGAGTAAAAGTTTCTCCTGCAACCCGTTCCCTTTGTGCTAGATGAAAGAACGTCTCTCCACATGCTCAGTTCTGAGAGAGAATTGTGTGTGAAAGCCGTCCTTCACATAGCTTGTTGGGAACACAAAGATTCTTTTCAGTTGCAAACTCCACTCCATACATATATATGGGGAGGTACTAGCTCCAACTCGGTTTTACAGTGAAAACTGCAGGAACTTCAAACCGGCACTAGGAAACAGACTGAGAAACCAGAGTAAAAGTTTCTCCTGCAACCCGTTCCCTTTGTGCTAGATGAAGGAACGTCTCTCCACATGCTCAGTTCAGAGAGATAAGTGTGTGTGAAAGCCGTCCTTTACTTAGCTTGTTGGGAACACAAAGTTTCTTTTCAGTTGCAAACCCCACTCCATACATATATATGGGGAGGTACAAGCTCCAACTCGGTTTTACAGTGAAAACTGCAGGAAATTCACACCGGCACTAGGAAACAGACTGAGAAACCAGAGTAAAAGTTTCCCCTGCAACCCGTTCCCTTTGTGATAGATGAACGAACGTCTCTCCACATGCTCAGTTCTGAGAGATAAGTGTGTGTGGAAGCCGTCCTTCGCCTAGCTTGTTGGGAACACAAAGTTTGTTTTCGGTTGCAAACCCCACTCCATACATATATATGGGGAGGTACAAGCTCCAACTCGGTTTTACAGTGAAAACTGCAGGAAATTCACACCGGCACTAGCAAACAGACTGAGAAACCAGAGTAAAAGTTTCCCCTGCAACCCGTTCCCTTTGTGCTAGATGAACAAACGTCTCTCCACATGCTCAGTTCTGAGAGATAAGTGTGTGTGAAAGCCGTCCTTCACCTAGCTTGTTGGGAACACAAAGTTTCTTTTCAGTTGTAAACTCCACTTCATACATATATATGGGGAGATACTAGCTCCAAATCGGTTTTACATTGAAAACTGCAGGAAATTCAAACCGGCACTAGGAAACAGACTGAGAAACCAGAGTAAAGTTTCTCGTGTAACCCGTTCCATTTGTGCTAGATGAACGAACGTCTCTCCACATGCTCAGTTCTGAGATATAAGTGAGTGTGAAAGCCGTCCTTCACCAAGCTTGTTGGTAACACAAAGTTTCTTTTCAGTTGCAAACTCCACTCCATACATATATATGGGGAGGTAGTAGCTCCAAGTCGCTTTTACAGTGAAAACTGCAGGAACTTCAAACCGGCACTAGGAAACAGACTGAGAAACCAGAGTAAAAGTTTCCCCTGCAACACGTTCCCTTTGTGATAGATGAACGAACGTCTCTCCACATGCTCAGTTCAGAGAGATAAGTGTGTGTGAAAGCCGTCCTTTACTTAGCTTGTTGGGAACACAAAGTTTCTTTTCAGTTGCAAACCCCACTCCATACATATATATGGGGAGGTACAAGCTCCAACTCGGTTTTACAGTGAAAACTGCAGGAAATTCACACCGGCACTAGGAAACAGACTGAGAAACCAGAGTAAAAGTTTCCCCTGCAACCCGTTCCCTTTGTGATAGATGAACGAACGTCTCTCCACATGCTCAGTTCTGAGAGATAAGTGTGTGTGGAAGCCGTCCTTCGCCTAGCTTGTTGGGAACACAAAGTTTGTTTTCGGTTGCAAACCCCACTCCATACATATATATGGGGAGGTACAAGCTCCAACTCGGTTTTACAGTGAAAACTGCAGGAAATTCACACCGGCACTAGCAAACAGACTGAGAAACCAGAGTAAAAGTTTCCCCTGCAACCCGTTCCCTTTGTGCTAGATGAACAAACGTCTCTCCACATGCTCAGTTCTGAGAGATAAGTGTGTGTGAAAGCCGTCCTTCACCTAGCTTGTTGGGAACACAAAGTTTCTTTTCAGTTGTAAACTCCACTTCATACATATATATGGGGAGATACTAGCTCCAAATCGGTTTTACATTGAAAACTGCAGGAAATTCAAACCGGCACTAGGAAACAGACTGAGAAACCAGAGTAAAGTTTCTCGTGTAACCCGTTCCATTTGTGCTAGATGAACGAACGTCTCTCCACATGCTCAGTTCTGAGAGATAAGTGAGTGTGAAAGCCGTCCTTCACCAAGCTTGTTGGTAACACAAAGTTTCTTTTCAGTTGCAAACTCCACTCCATACATATATATGGGGAGGTACTAGCTCCAACTCGGTTTTACAGTGAAAACTGCAGGAACTTCAAACAGGCACTAGGAAACAGACTGAGAAACCAGAGTAAAAGTTTCTCCTGCAAACCGTTCCCTTTGTGCTAGATGAAAGAACGTCTCTCCACATGCTCAGTTCTGAGAGATAAGTGTGTGTGAAGCCGTCCTTCACCTAGCTTGTTGGGAACACAAAGCTTCTTTTCAGTTGCAAACTCCACTCCATACATATATATGGGGAGGTACTAGCTCCAACTCGGTTTTACAGTGAACACTGCAGGAACTTCAAACCGGCACTTGGAAACAGACTGAGAAACCAGAGTAAAAGTCTCTCCTGCAACCCGTTCCCTTTGTGCTAGATGAAAGAAAGTCTCTCCACATGCTCAGTTCTGAGAGATAAGTGTGTGTGAAAGCCGTCCTTCACCTAGCTTGTTGGGAACACAAAGTTTCTTTTCAGTTGCAAACTCCAGTCCAAACATATATATGGGGAGGTACTAGCTCCAACTCGGTTTTACAGTGAAAACTGCAGGAACTTCAAACAGGCACTAGGAAACAGACTGAGAAACCAGAGTAAAAGTTTCTTCTGCAACCCGTTCCCTTTGAGCTAGTGAACGAACGTCTCTCCACATGCTCAGTTCTGAGAGATAAGTGTGTGTGAAAGCCGTCCTTCACCTAGCTTGCTGGGAACACAAAGTTTCTTTTCAGTTGCAAACTCCACTCCATACATATATATGGGGAGGTACTAGCTCCAACTCGGTTTTACAGTGAAAATTGCAGGAACTTCAAACCGGCACTAGAAAACAGACTGAAAACCAGAGTAAAAGTTTCTGCTGCAACCCGTTCCCTTTGTGCTACATGAAAGAACGTCTCTCCACATGCTCAGTTCTGAGAGAGAATTGTGTGTGAAAGCCGTCCTTCACCTAGCTTGTTGGGAACACAAAGTTTCTTTTCAGTTGCAAACTCCACTCCATACATATATATGGGGAGGTACTAGCTCCAACTCGGTTTTACAGTGAAAACTGCAGGAACTTCAAACCGGCACTAGGAAACAGACTGAGAAACCAGAGAAAAGTTTCTCCTGCAACCCGTTCCCTTTGTGCTAGATGAAGGAACGTCTCTCCACATGCTCAGTTCAGAGAGATAAGTGTGTGTTAAAGCCGTCCTTTACCTAGCTTGTTGGGAACACAAAGTTTCTTTTCAGTTGCAATCCCCACTCCATACATATATATGGGGAGGTACAAGCTCCAACTCGGTTTTACAGTGAAAACTGCAGGAAATTCACACCGGCACTAGCAAACAGACTGAGAAACCAGAGTAAAAGTTTCCCCTGCAACCCGTTCCCTTTGTGCTAGATGAACGAACGTCTCTCCACATTCTCAGTTCTGAGAGATAAGTGTGTGTGAACGCCGTCCTTCACCTAGCTTGTTGGGAACACAAAGTTTGTTTTCGGTTGCAAACCCCACTCCATACATATATATGGGGAGGTACAAGCTCCAACTCGGTTTTACAGTGAAAACTGCAGGAAATTCACACCGGCACTAGGAAACAGACTGAGAAACCAGAGTAAAAGTTTCCCCGGCAACCCGTTCCCTTTGTGCTAGATGAACGAACGTCTCTCCACATGCTCAGTTCTGAGAGATAAGTGTGTGTGAAAGCCGTCCTTCACCTAGCTTGCTGGGAACACAAAGTTTCTTTTCAGTTGCAAACTCCACTCCATACATATATATGGGGAGGTACTAGCTCCAACTCGGTTTTACAGTGAAAACTGCAGGAACTTCAAACCGGCACTAGGAAACAGACTGAAAAACCAGAGTAAAAGTTTCTCCTGCAACCCGTTCCCTTTGTGCTAGATGAAAGAACGTCTCTCCACATGCTCAGTTCTGAGAGAGAATTGTGTGTGAAAGCCGTCCTTCACCTAGCTTGTTGGGAACACAAAGTTTCTTTTCAGTTGCAAACTCCACTCCATACATATATATGGGGAGGTACTAGCTCCAACTCGGTTTTACAGTGAACACTGCAGGAACTTCAAACCGGCACTTGGAAACAGACTGAGAAACCAGAGTAAAAGTCTCTCCTGCAACCCGTTCCCTTTGTGCTAGATGAACGAACGTCTCTCCACATGCCCAGTTGTGAGAGGTAAGTGTGTGTGAAAGCCGTCCTTCACCTAGCTTGTTGGGAACACAAAGTTTCTTTTCAGTTGCAAACTCCACTCCATAAATATATATGGGGAGGTACTAGCTCCAACTCGGTTTTACAGTGAAAACTGCAGGAACTTCAAACCGGCACTAGGAAATAGACTGAGAAACCAGAGTAAAAGTTTCTCCTGCAAACCGTTCCCTTTGTGCTAGATGAACGAACGTCTCTCCACATGCTCAGTTCTGAGGGATAAGTGTGTGTGAAAGCCGTCCTTCACCTAGCTTGTTGGGAACACAAAGTTTCTTTTCAGTTGCCAACTCCACTCCTTACATATATATGGGGAGGTTCTAGCTCCAACTCGGTTATACAGTGAACACTGCAGGAACTTCAAACCGGCACTTGGAAACAGACTGAGAAACCAGAGTAAAAGTTTCCCCTGCAACCCGTTCCCTTTGTGCTAGATGAAAGAACGTCTCTCCACATGCTCAGTTCTGAGAGATAATTGTGTGTGAAAGCCGTCCTCCACCTAGCTTTTTGGGAACACAAAGTTTCTTTTCAGTTGCAAACTCCACTCCATACATATATATGGGGAGGTACTAGCTCCAACTCGGTTTTACAGTGAAAACTGCAGGAACTTCAAACCGGCACTAGGAAACAGTCTGAGAAAGCAGAGTAAAATTTCTCCTGCAACCCGTTCCCTTTGTGCTAGATGAAAGAAAGTCTCTCCACATGAACAGTTCTGAGAGATAAGTGTGTGTGAAAGCCGTCCTTCACATAGCTTGTTGGGAACAGAAAGTTTATTTTCAGTTGCAAACTCCACTCCATACATATATATGGGGAGGTACTAGCTCGAACTCGGTTTTACAGTGAAAACTGCAGGAACTTCAAACCGGCAGTAGGAAACAGACTGAGAAACCAGAGTAAAATTTCTCCTGCAACCAGTTCCTTTTGTGCTAGATGAATGAACGTCTCTCGACATGCTCAGTTCTGAGAGATAAGTGTGTGTGAAAGCCGTCCTTCACCTAGCTTGTTGGGAACACAAAGTTTCTTTTCAGTTGCTAACTCCACTTCATACATATATATGGGGAGGTACTAGCTCCAACTCGGTTTTAGAGTGAAAACTGCAGGATCTTCAAACCGGCACTTGGAAACAGACTGAGAAACCAGAGTAAAAGTTTCTCCTGTAAACCGTTCCCTTTGTGCTAGATGATCGAACGTCTCTCCACATGCTCAATTTTGAGAGATAATTGTGTGTGAAAGCCGTCCTTCACCTAGCTTGTTGGGAACACAATGTTTCTTTTCAGTTGCAAACTCCAGTTCATACATATATATGGGGAGATACTAGCTCCAAATCGGTTTTACAGTGAAAACTGCAGTAAATTCAAACCGGCACTAGAAAACAGACGGAAAACCAGAGTAAAAGTTTCTCCTGCAACCCGTTCCCTTTGTGCTAGATGAAAGAACGTCTCTCCACATGCTCAGTTCTGAGAGAGAATTGTGTGTGAAAGCCGTCCTTCACATAGCTTGTTGGGAACACAAAGATTCTTTTCAGTTGCAAACTCCACTCCATACATATATATGGGGAGGTACTAGCTCCAACTCGGTTTTACAGTGAAAACTGCAGGAACTTCAAACCGGCACTAGGAAACAGACTGAGAAACCAGAGTAAAAGTTTCTCCTGCAACCCGTTCCCTTTGTGCTAGATGAAGGAACGTCTCTCCACATGCTCAGTTCAGAGAGATAAGTGTGTGTGAAAGCCGTCCTTTATTTAGCTTGTTGGGAACACAAAGTTTCTTTTCAGTTGCAAACCCCACTCCATACATATATATGGGGAGGTACAAGCTCCAACTCGGTTTTACAGTGAAAACTGCAGGAAATTCACACCGGCACTAGGAAACAGACTGAGAAACCAGAGTAAAAGTTTCCCCTGCAAACCGTTCCCTTTGTGATAGATGAACGAACGTCTCTCCACATGCTCAGTTCTGAGAGATAAGTGTGTGTGGAAGCCGTCCTTCGCCTAGCTTGTTGGGAACACAAAGTTTGTTTTCGGTTGCAAACCCCACTCCATACATATATATGGGGAGGTACAAGCTCCAACTCGGTTTTACAGTGAAAACTGCAGGAAATTCACACCGGCACTAGCAAACAGACTGAGAAACCAGAGTAAAAGTTTCCCCTGCAACCCGTTCCCTTTGTGCTAGATGAACGAACGTCTCTCCACATGCTCAGTTCTGAGAGATAAGTGAGTGTGAAAGCCGTCCTTCACCAAGCTTGTTGGTAACACAAAGTTTCTTTTCAGTTGCAAACTCCACTCCATACATATATATGGGGAGGTACTAGCTCCAACTCGGTTTTACAGTGAAAACTGCAGGAACTTCAAACAGGCACTAGGAAACAGACTGAGAAACCAGAGTAAAAGTTTCTCCTGCAAACCGTTCCCTTTGTGCTAGATGAAAGAACGTCTCTCCACATGCTCAGTTCTGAGAGATAAGTGTGTGTGAAGCCGTCCTTCACCTAGCTTGTTGGGAACACAAAGTTTCTTTTCAGTTGAAAACTCCACTCCATACATATATATGGGGAGGTACTAGCTCCAACTCGGTTTTACAGTGAACACTGCAGGAACTTCAAACCGGCACTTGGAAACAGACTGAGAAACCAGAGTAAAAGTCTCTCCTGCAACCCGTTCCCTTTGTGCTAGATGAAAGAAAGTCTCTCCACATGCTCATTTCTGAGAGATAAGTGTGTGTGAAAGCCGTCCTTCACCTAGCTTGTTGGGAACACAAAGTTTCTTTTCAGTTGCAAACTCCAGTCCAAACATATATATGGGGAGGTACTAGCTCCAACTCGGTTTTACAGTGAAAACTGCAGGAACTTCAAACAGACACTAGGAAACAGACTGAGAAACCAGAGTAAAAGTTTCTTCTGCAACCCGTTCCCTTTGAGCTAGTGAACGAACGTCTCTCCACATGCTCAGTTCTGAGAGATAAGTGTGTGTGAAAGCCGTCCTTCACCTAGCTTGCTGGGAACACAAAGTTTCTTTTCAGTTGCAAACTCCACTCCATACATATATATGGGGAGGTACTAGCTCCAACTCGGTTTTACAGTGAAAATTGCAGGAACTTCAAACCGGCACTAGAAAACAGACTGAAAACCAGAGTAAAAGTTTCTGCTGCAACCCGTTCCCTTTGTGCTACATGAAAGAACGTCTCTCCACATGCTCAGTTCTGAGAGATAAGTGTGTGTGAAAGCCGTCCTTCACCTAGCTTGTTGGGAACACAAAGTTTCTTTTCAGTTGCAAACTCCACTCCATACATATATATGGGGAGGTACTAGCTCCAACTCGGTTTTACAGTGAAAACTGCAGGAACTTCAAACCGGCACTAGGAAACAGACTGAGAAACCAGAGAAAAGTTTCTCCTGCAACCCGTTCCCTTTGTGCTAGATGAAGGAACGTCTCTCCACATGCTCAGTTCAGAGAGATAAGTGTGTGTGAAAGCCGTCCTTTACCAAGCTTGTTGGGAACACAAAGTTTCTTTTCAGTTGCAATCCCCACTCCATACATATATATGGGGAGGTACAAGCTCCAACTCGGTTTTACAGTGAAAACTGCAGGAAATTCACACCGGCACTAGCAAACAGACTGAGAAACCAGAGTAAAAGTTTCCCCTGCAAACCGTTCCCTTTGTGCTAGATGAACGAACGTCTCTCCACATTCTCAGTTCTGAGAGATAAGTGTGTGTGAACGCCGTCCTTCACCTAGCTTGTTGGGAACACAAAGTTTGTTTTCGGTTGCAAACCCCACTCCATACATATATATGGGGAGGTACAAGCTCCAACTCGGTTTTACAGTGAAAACTGCAGGAAATTCACACCGGCACTAGGAAACAGACTGAGAAACCAGAGTAAAAGTTTCCCCTGCAACGCGTTCCCTTTGTGCTAGATGAACGAACGTCTCTCCACATGCTCAGTTCTGAGAGATAAGTGTGTGTGAAAGCCGTCCTTCACCTAGCTTGCTGGGAACACAAAGTTTCTTTTCAGTTGCAAACTCCACTCCATACATATATATGGGGAGGTACTAGCTCCAACTCGGTTTTACAGTGAAAACTGCAGGAACTTCAAACCGGCACTAGGAAACAGACTGAAAAACCAGAGTAAAAGTTTCTCCTGCAACCCGTTCCCTTTGTGCTAGATGAAAGAAAGTCTCTCCACATGAACAGTTCTGAGAGATAAGTGTGTGTGAAAGCCGTCCTTCACCTAGCTTGTTGGGAACACAAAGTTTCTTTTCAGTTGCAAACTCCACTCCATATATATATATATGGGGAGGTACTAGCTCGAACTCGGTTTTACAGTGAAAACTGCAGGAACTTCAAACCGGCAGTAGGAAACAGACTGAGAAACCAGAGTAAAATTTCTCCTGCAACCAGTTCCTTTTGTGCTAGATGAATGAACGTCTCTCGACATGCTCAGTTCTGAGAGATAAGTGTGTGTGAAAGCCGTCCTTCACCTAGCTTGTTGGGAACACAAAGTTTCTTTTCAGTTGCTAACTCCACTTCATACATATATATGGGGAGGTACTAGCTCCAACTCGGTTTTAGAGTGAAAACTGCAGGATCTTCAAACCGGCACTTGGAAACAGACTGAGAAACCAGAGTAAAAGTTTCTCCTGTAAACCGTTCCCTTTGTGCTAGATGATCGAACGTCTCTCCACATGCTCAATTTTGAGAGATAATTGTGTGTGAAAGCCGTCCTTCAACTAGCTTGTTGGGAACACAATGTTTCTTTTCAGTTGCAAACTCCAGTTCATACATATATATGGGGAGATACTAGCTCCAAATCGGTTTTACAGTGAAAACTGCAGTAAATTCAAACCGGCACTAGAAAACAGACGGAAAACCAGAGTAAAAGTTTCTCCTGCAACCCGTTCCCTTTGTGCTAGATGAAGGAACGTCTCTCCACATGCTCAGTTCAGAGAGATAAGTGTGTGTGAAAGCCGTCCTTTACTTAGCTTGTTGGGAACACAAAGTTTCTTTTCAGTTGCAAACCCCACTCCATACATATATATGGGGAGGTACAAGCTCCAACTCGGTTTTACAGTGAAAACTGCAGGAAATTCACACCGGCACTAGGAAACAGACTGAGAAACCAGAGTAAAAGTTTCCCCTGCAACCCGTTCCCTTTGTGATAGATGAACGAACGTCTCTCCACATGCTCAGTTCTGAGAGATAAGTGTGTGTGGAAGCCGTCCTTCGCCTAGCTTGTTGGGAACACAAAGTTTGTTTTCGGTTGCAAACCCCACTCCATACATATATATGGGGAGGTACAAGCTCCAACTCGGTTTTACAGTGAAAACTGCAGGAAATTCACACCGGCACTAGCAAACAGACTGAGAAACCAGAGTAAAAGTTTCCCCTGCAACCCGTTCCCTTTGTGCTAGATGAACAAACGTCTCTCCACATGCTCAGTTCTGAGAGATAAGTGTGTGTGAAAGCCGTCCTTCACCTAGCTTGTTGGGAACACAAAGTTTCTTTTCAGTTGTAAACTCCACTTCATACATATATATGGGGAGATACTAGCTCCAAATCGGTTTTACATTGAAAACTGCAGGAAATTCAAACCGGCACTAGGAAACAGACTGAGAAACCAGAGTAAAGTTTCTCGTGTAACCCGTTCCATTTGTGCTAGATGAACGAACGTCTCTCCACATGCTCAGTTCTGAGAGATAAGTGAGTGTGAAAGCCGTCCTTCACCAAGCTTGTTGGTAACACAAAGTTTCTTTTCAGTTGCAAACTCCACTCCATACATATATATGGGGAGGTACTAGCTCCAACTCGGTTTTACAGTGAAAACTGCAGGAACTTCAAACAGGCACTAGGAAACAGACTGAGAAACCAGAGTAAAAGTTTCTCCTGCAAACCGTTCCCTTTGTGCTAGATGAAAGAACGTCTCTCCACATGCTCAGTTCTGAGAGATAAGTGTGTGTGAAGCCGTCCTTCACCTAGCTTGTTGGGAACACAAAGCTTCTTTTCAGTTGCAATCTCCACTCCATACATATATATGGGGAGGTACTAGCTCCAACTCGGTTTTACAGTGAACACTGCAGGAACTTCAAACCGGCACTTGGAAACAGACTGAGAAACCAGAGTAAAAGTCTCTCCTGCAACCCGTTCCCTTTGTGCTAGATGAAAGAAAGTCTCTCCACATGCTCAGTTCTGAGAGATAAGTGTGTGTGAAAGCCGTCCTTCACCTAGCTTGTTGGGAACACAAAGTTTCTTTTCAGTTGCAAACTCCAGTCCAAACATATATATGGGGAGGTACTAGCTCCAACTCGGTTTTACAGTGAAAACTGCAGGAACTTCAAACAGGCACTAGGAAACAGACTGAGAAACCAGAGTAAAAGTTTCTTCTGCAACCCGTTCCCTTTGAGCTAGTGAACGAACGTCTCTCCACATGCTCAGTTCTGAGGGATAAGTGTGTGTGAAAGCCGTCCTTCACCTAGCTTGCTGGGAACACAAAGTTTCTTTTCAGTTGCAAACTCCACTCCATACATATATATGGGGAGGTACTAGCTCCAACTCGGTTTTACAGTGAAAATTGCAGGAACTTCAAACCGGCACTAGAAAACAGACTGAAAACCAGAGTAAAAGTTTCTGCTGTAACCCGTTCCCTTTGTGCTAGATGAACGAACGTCTCTCCACATTCTCAGTTCTGAGAGATAAGTGTGTGTGAACGCCGTCCTTCACCTAGCTTGTTGGGAACACAAAGTTTGTTTTCGGTTGCAAACCCCACTCCATACATATATATGGGGAGGTACTAGCTCCAACTCGGTTTTACAGTGAAAACTGCAGGAACTTCAAACCGGCACTAGGAAACAGACTGAAAAACCAGAGTAAAAGTTTCTCCTGCAACCCGTTCCCTTTGTGCTAGATGAAAGAAAGTCTCTCCACATGAACAGTTCTGAGAGATAAGTGTGTGTGAAAGCCGTCCTTCACCTAGCTTGTTGGGAACACAAAGTTTCTTTTCAGTTGCAAACTCCACTCCATATATATATATATGGGGAGGTACTAGCTCGAACTCGGTTTTACAGTGAAAACTGCAGGAACTTCAAACCGGCAGTAGGAAACAGACTGAGAAACCAGAGTAAAATTTCTCCTGCAACCAGTTCCTTTTGTGCTAGATGAATGAACGTCTCTCGACATGCTCAGTTCTGAGAGATAAGTGTGTGTGAAAGCCGTCCTTCACCTAGCTTGTTGGGAACACAAAGTTTCTTTTCAGTTGCTAACTCCACTTCATACATATATATGGGGAGGTACTAGCTCCAACTCGGTTTTAGAGTGAAAACTGCAGGATCTTCAAACCGGCACTTGGAAACAGACTGAGAAACCAGAGTAAAAGTTTCTCCTGTAAACCGTTCCCTTTGTGCTAGATGATCGAACGTCTCTCCACATGCTCAATTTTGAGAGATAATTGTGTGTGAAAGCCGTCCTTCAACTAGCTTGTTGGGAACACAATGTTTCTTTTCAGTTGCAAACTCCAGTTCATACATATATATGGGGAGATACTAGCTCCAAATCGGTTTTACAGTGAAAACTGCAGTAAATTCAAACCGGCACTAGAAAACAGACGGAAAACCAGAGTAAAAGTTTCTCCTGCAACCCGTTCCCTTTGTGCTAGATGAAAGAACGTCTCTCCACATGCTCAGTTCTGAGAGAGAATTGTGTGTGAAAGCCGTCCTTCACATAGCTTGTTGGGAACACAAAGATTCTTTTCAGTTGCAAACTCCACTCCATACATATATATGGGGAGGTACTAGCTCCAACTCGGTTTTACAGTGAAAACTGCAGGAACTTCAAACCGGCACTAGGAAACAGACTGAGAAACCAGAGTAAAAGTTTCTCCTGCAACCCGTTCCCTTTGTGCTAGATGAAGGAACGTCTCTCCACATGCTCAGTTCAGAGAGATAAGTGTGTGTGAAAGCCGTCCTTTACTTAGCTTGTTGGGAACACAAAGTTTCTTTTCAGTTGCAAACCCCACTCCATACATATATATGGGGAGGTACAAGCTCCAACTCGGTTTTACAGTGAAAACTGCAGGAAATTCACACCGGCACTAGGAAACAGACTGAGAAACCAGAGTAAAAGTTTCCCCTGCAACCCGTTCCCTTTGTGATAGATGAACGAACGTCTCTCCACATGCTCAGTTCTGAGAGATAAGTGTGTGTGGAAGCCGTCCTTCGCCTAGCTTGTTGGGAACACAAAGTTTGTTTTCGGTTGCAAACCCCACTCCATACATATATATGGGGAGGTACAAGCTCCAACTCGGTTTTACAGTGAAAACTGCAGGAAATTCACACCGGCACTAGCAAACAGACTGAGAAACCAGAGTAAAAGTTTCCCCTGCAACCCGTTCCCTTTGTGCTAGATGAACAAACGTCTCTCCACATGCTCAGTTCTGAGAGATAAGTGTGTGTGAAAGCCGTCCTTCACCTAGCTTGTTGGGAACACAAAGTTTCTTTTCAGTTGTAAACTCCACTTCATACATATATATGGGGAGATACTAGCTCCAAATCGGTTTTACATTGAAAACTGCAGGAAATTCAAACCGGCACTAGGAAACAGACTGAGAAACCAGAGTAAAGTTTCTCGTGTAACCCGTTCCATTTGTGCTAGATGAACGAACGTCTCTCCACATGCTCAGTTCTGAGAGATAAGTGAGTGTGAAAGCCGTCCTTCACCAAGCTTGTTGGTAACACAAAGTTTCTTTTCAGTTGCAAACTCCACTCCATACATATATATGGGGAGGTACTAGCTCCAACTCGGTTTTACAGTGAAAACTGCAGGAACTTCAAACAGGCACTAGGAAACAGACTGAGAAACCAGAGTAAAAGTTTCTCCTGCAAACCGTTCCCTTTGTGCTAGATGAAAGAACGTCTCTCCACATGCTCAGTTCTGAGAGATAAGTGTGTGTGAAGCCGTCCTTCACCTAGCTTGTTGGGAACACAAAGTTTCTTTTCAGTTGCAAACTCCAGTCCAAACATATATATGGGGAGGTACTAGCTCCAACTCGGTTTTACAGTGAACACTGCAGGAACTTCAAACAGGCACTAGGAAACAGACTGAGAAACCAGAGTAAAAGTTTCTTCTGCAACCCGTTCCCTTTGAGCTAGTGAACGAACGTCTCTCCACATGCTCAGTTCTGAGGGATAAGTGTGTGTGAAAGCCGTCCTTCACCTAGCTTGCTGGGAACACAAAGTTTCTTTTCAGTTGCAATCCCCACTCCATACATATATATGGGGAGGTACAAGCTCCAACTCGGTTTTACAGTGAAAACTGCAGGAAATTCACACCGGCACTAGCAAACAGACTGAGAAACCAGAGTAAAAGTTTCCCCTGCAACCCGTTCCCTTTGTGCTAGATGAACGAACGTTTCTCCACATTCTCAGTTCTGAGAGATAAGTGTGTGTGAACGCCGTCCTTCACCTAGCTTGTTGGGAACACAAAGTTTGTTTTCGGTTGCAAACCCCACTCCATACATATATATGGGGAGGTACAAGCTCCAACTCGGTTTTACAGTGAAAACTGCAGGAAATTCACACCGGCACTAGGAAACAGACTGAGAAACCAGAGTAAAAGTTTCCCCGGCAACCCGTTCCCTTTGTGCTAGATGAACGAACGTCTCTCCACATGCTCAGTTCTGAGAGATAAGTGTGTGTGAAAGCCGTCCTTCACCTAGCTTGCTGGGAACACAAAGTTTCTTTTCAGTTGCAAACTCCACTCCATACATATATATGGGGAGGTACTAGCTCCAACTCGGTTTTACAGTGAAAACTGCAGGAACTTCAAACCGGCACTAGGAAACAGACTGAAAAACCAGAGTAAAAGTTTCTCCTGCAACCCGTTCCCTTTGTGCTAGATGAAAGAACGTCTCTCCACATGCTCAGTTCTGAGAGAGAATTGTGTGTGAAAGCCGTCCTTCACCTAGCTTGTTGGGAACACAAAGTTTCTTTTCAGTTGCAAACTCCACTCCATACATATATATGGGGAGGTACTAGCTCCAACTCGGTTTTACAGTGAACACTGCAGGAACTTCAAACCGGCACTTGGAAACAGACTGAGAAACCAGAGTAAAAGTCTCTCCTGCAACCCGTTCCCTTTGTGCTAGATGAACGAACGTCTCTCCACATGCCCAGTTGTGAGAGGTAAGTGTGTGTGAAAGCCGTCCTTCACCTAGCTTGTTGGGAACACAAAGTTTCTTTTCAGTTGCAAACTCCACTCCATAAATATATATGGGGAGGTACTAGCTCCAACTCGGTTTTACAGTGAAAACTGCAGGAAATTCAAACCGGCACTAGGAAATAGACTGAGAAACCAGAGTAAAAGTTTCTCCTGCAAACCGTTCCCTTTGTGCTAGATGAACGAACGTCTCTCCACATGCTCAGTTCTGAGGGATAAGTGTGTGTGAAAGCCGTCCTTCACCTAGCTTGTTGGGAACACAAAGTTTCTTTTCAGTTGCCAACTCCACTCCTTACATATATATGGGGAGGTTCTAGCTCCAACTCGGTTATACAGTGAACACTGCAGGAACTTCAAACCGGCACTTGGAAACAGACTGAGAAACCAGAGTAAAAGTTTCCCCTGCAACCCGTTCCCTTTGTGCTAGATGAAAGAACGTCTCTCCACATGCTCAGTTCTGAGAGATAATTGTGTGTGAAAGCCGTCCTCCACCTAGCTTTTTGGGAACACAAAGTTTCTTTTCAGTTGCAAACTCCACTCCATACATATATATGGGGAGGTACTAGCTCCAACTCGGTTTTACAGTGAAAACTGCAGGAACTTCAAACCGGCACTAGGAAACAGTCTGAGAAAGCAGAGTAAAATTTCTCCTGCAACCCGTTCCCTTTGTGCTAGATGAAAGAAAGTCTCTCCATATGAACAGTTCTGAGAGATAAGTGTGTGTGAAAGCCGTCCTTCACCTAGCTTGTTGGGAACACAAAGTTTCTTTTCAGTTGCAAACTCCACTCCATACATATATATGGGGAGGTACTAGCTCGAACTCGGTTTTACAGTGAAAACTGCAGGAACTTCAAACCGGCAGTAGGAAACAGACTGAGAAACCAGAGTAAAATTTCTCCTGCAACCAGTTCCTTTTGTGCTAGATGAATGAACGTCTCTCGACATGCTCAGTTCTGAGAGATAAGTGTGTGTGAATGCCGTCCTTCACCTAGCTTGTTGGGAACACAAAGTTTCTTTTCTGTTGCTAACTCCACTTCATACATATATATGGGGAGGTACTAGCTCCAACTCGGTTTTAGAGTGAAAACTGCAGGATCTTCAAACCGGCACTTGGAAACAGACTGAGAAACCAGAGTAAAAGTTTCTCCTGTAAACCGTTCCCATTGTGCTAGATGATCGAACGTCTCTCCACATGCTCAATTTTGAGAGATAATTGTGTGTGAAAGCCGTCCTTCACCTAGCTTGTTGGGAACACAATGTTTCTTTTCAGTTGCAAACTCCAGTTCATACATATATATGGGGAGATACTAGCTCCAAATCGGTTTTACAGTGAAAACTGCAGTAAATTCAAACCGGCACTAGAAAACAGACGGAAAACCAGAGTAAAAGTTTCTCCTGCAACCCGTTCCCTTTGTGCTAGATGAAAGAACGTCTCTCCACATGCTCAGTTCTGAGAGAGAATTGTGTGTGAAAGCCGTCCTTCACATAGCTTGTTGGGAACACAAAGATTCTTTTCAGTTGCAAACTCCACTCCATACATATATATGGGGAGGTACTAGCTCCAACTCGGTTTTACAGTGAAAACTGCAGGAACTTCAAACCGGCACTAGGAAACAGACTGAGAAACCAGAGTAAAAGTTTCTCCTGCAACCCGTTCCCTTTGTGCTAGATGAAGGAACGTCTCTCCACATGCTCAGTTCAGAGAGATAAGTGTGTGTGAAAGCCGTCCTTTACTTAGCTTGTTGGGAACACAAAGTTTCTTTTCAGTTGCAAACCCCACTCCATATATATATATGGGGAGGTACAAGCTCCAACTCGGTTTTACAGTGAAAACTGCAGGAAATTCACACCGGCACTAGCAAACAGACTGAGAAACCAGAGTAAAAGTTTCCCCTGCAACCCGTTCCCTTTGTGCTAGATGAACGAACGTCTCTCCACATGCTCAGTTCTGAGAGATAAGTGTGTGTGAAAGCCGTCCTTCACCTAGCTTGTTGGGAACACAAAGTTTGTTTTCAGTTGCAAACTCCACTCCATACATATATATGGGGAGGTACTAGCTCCAAATCGGTTTTACATTGAAAACTGCAGGAAATTCAAACCGGCACTAGGAAACAGACTGAGAAACCAGAGTAAAGTTTCTCGTGTAACCCGTTCCATTTGTGCTAGATGAACGAACGTCTCTCCACATGCTCAGTTCTGAGAGATAAGTGAGTGTGAAAGCCGTCCTTCACTAAGCTTGTTGGTAACACAAAGTTTCTTTTCAGTTGCAAACTCCACTCCATACATATATATGGGGAGGTACTAGCTCCAACTCGGTTTTACAGTGAAAACTGCAGGAACTTCAAACAGGCACTAGGAAACAGACTGAGAAACCAGAGTAAAAGTTTCT
Source organism: Camelus bactrianus (assembly GCF_048773025.1). Lineage (NCBI taxonomy): Eukaryota > Metazoa > Chordata > Mammalia > Artiodactyla > Camelidae > Camelus > Camelus bactrianus. Next base: position 6,846,099 of record NC_133566.1, read on the forward strand.
CCTGCAAACCGTTCCCTTTGTGCTAGATGAAAGAACGTCTCTCCACATGCTCAGTTCTGAGAGATAAGTGTGTGTGAAGCCGTCCTTCACCTAGCTTGTTGGGAACACAAAGTTTCTTTTCAGTTGCAAACTCCACTCCATACATATATATGGGGAGGTACTAGCTCCAACTCGGTTTTACAGTGAACACTGCAGGAACTTCAAACCGGCACTTGGAAACAGACTGAGAAACCAGAGTAAAAGTCTCTCCTGCAACCCGTTCCCTTTGTGCTAGATGAAAGAAAGTCTCTCCACATGCTCATTTCTGAGAGATAAGTGTGTGTGAAAGCCGTCCTTCACCTAGCTTGTTGGGAACACAAAGTTTCTTTTCAGTTGCAAACTCCAGTCCAAACATATATATGGGGAGGTACTAGCTCCAACTCGGTTTTACAGTGAAAACTGCAGGAACTTCAAACAGGCACTAGGAAACAGACTGAGAAACCAGAGTAAAAGTTGCTTCTGCAACCCGTTCCCTTTGAGCTAGTGAACGAACGTCTCTCCACATGCTCAGTTCTGAGAGATAAGTGTGTGTGAAAGCCGTCCTTCACCTAGCTTGCTGGGAACACAAAGTTTCTTTTCAGTTGCAAACTCCACTCCATACATATATATGGGGAGGTACTAGCTCCAACTCGGTTTTACAGTGAAAATTGCAGGAACTTCAAACCGGCACTAGAAAACAGACTGAAAACCAGAGTAAAAGTTTCTGCTGCAACCCGTTCCCTTTGTGCTACATGAAAGAACGTCTCTCCACATGCTCAGTTCTGAGAGAGAATTGTGTGTGAAAGCCGTCCTTCACCTAGCTTGTTGGGAACACAAAGTTTCTTTTCAGTTGCAAACTCCACTCCATACATATATATGGGGAGGTACTAGCTCCAACTCGGTTTTACAGTGAAAACTGCAGGAACTTCAAACCGGCACTAGGAAACAGACTGAGAAACCAGAGAAAAGTTTCTCCTGCAACCCGTTCCCTTTGTGCTAGATGAAGGAACGTCTCTCCACATGCTCAGTTCAGAGAGATAAGTGTGTGTGAAAGCCGTCCTTTACCTAGCTTGTTGGGAACACAAAGTTTCTTTTCAGTTGCAATCCCGACTCCATACATATATATGGGGAGGTACAAGCTCCAACTCGGTTTTACAGTGAAAACTGCAGGAAATTCACACCGGCACTAGCAAACAGACTGAGAAACCAGAGTAAAAGTTTCCCCTGCAACCCGTTCCCTTTGTGCTAGATGAACGAACGTCTCTCCACATTCTCAGTTCTGAGAGATAAGTGTGTGTGAACGCCGTCCTTCACCTAGCTTGTTGGGAACACAAAGTTTGTTTTCGGTTGCAAACCCCACTCCATACATATATATGGGGAGGTACAAGCTCCAACTCGGTTTTACAGTGAAAACTGCAGGAAATTCACACCGGCACTAGGAAACAGACTGAGAAACCAGAGTAAAAGTTTCCCCTGCAACCCGTTCCCTTTGTGCTAGATGAACGAACGTCTCTCCACATGCTCAGTTCTGAGAGATAAGTGTGTGTGAAAGCCGTCCTTCACCTAGCTTGCTGGGAACACAAAGTTTCTTTTCAGTTGCAAACTCCACTCCATACATATATATGGGGAGGTACTAGCTCCAACTCGGTTTTACAGTGAAAACTGCAGGAACTTCAAACCGGCACTAGGAAACAGACTGAAAAACCAGAGTAAAAGTTTCTCCTGCAACCCGTTCCCTTTGTGCTAGATGAAAGAACGTCTCTCCACATGCTCAGTTCTGAGAGAGAATTGTGTGTGAAAGCCGTCCTTCACCTAGCTTGTTGGGAACACAAAGTTTCTTTTCAGTTGCAAACTCCACTCCATACATATATATGGGGAGGTACTAGCTCCAACTCGGTTTTACAGTGAACACTGCAGGAACTTCAAACCGGCACTTGGAAACAGACTGAGAAACCAGAGTAAAAGTCTCTCCTGCAACCCGTTCCCTTTGTGCTAGATGAACGAACGTCTCTCCACATGCCCAGTTGTGAGAGGTAAGTGTGTGTGAAAGCCGTCCTTCACCTAGCTTGTTGGGAACACAAAGTTTGTTTTCAGTTGCAAACTCCACTCCATACATATATATGGGAGGTACTAGCTCCAACTCGTTTTTACTGTGAAAACTGCAGGAATTTCAAACCGGCACTAGGAAACAGACTGAGAAACCAGAGAAAAAGTTTCTCCTGCAACCCGTTCCCTTTGTGCTAGATGAAAGAACGTCTCTCCACATGAACAGTTCTGAGAGATAAGTGTGTGTGAAAGCCGTCCTTCACCTAGCTTTTTGGGAACACAAAGTTTCTTTTCAGTTGCAAACTCCACTCCATACATATATATGGGGAGGTACTAGATCCAACTCGGTTTTACAGTGAAAACTGCAGGAACATCAAACCGGCACTAGGAAACAGACTGAGAAACCAGAGTAAAATTTCTCCTGCAACCCGTTCCTTTTGTGCTAGATGAACGAACGTCTCTCCACATGCTCAGTTCTGAGAGATAAGTGTGTGTGAAAGCCGTCCTTCACCTAGCTTGTTGGGAACACAAAGTTTCTTTTCAGTTGCAAACTCCAATCCATACATATATATGGGAGGTACTAGCTGCAACTCGGTTTTAAAGTGAAAACTGCAGGAACATCAAACCGGCACTAGGAAAAACACTGAGAAACCTGAGTAAAAGTTTCTCCTGCAACCCGTTCTCTTTGTGCTAGATGAACGAACGTCTCTCCACATGCTCAGTTCTGAGAGATAAGTGTGTGTGAAAGCCGTACTCCACCTAGCTTGTTGGGAACACAAAGTTTCTTTTCAGTTGCAAACTCCACTCCATACATATATATGGGGAGGTACTAGCTCCAACTCGGTTTTACAGTGAACACTGCAGGAACTTCAAACCGGCACTAGGAAACAGACTGAGAAACCAGAGTAAAAGTTTCTCCTGCAACCCGTTCCCTTTGTGCTAGATGAACGAACGTCTCTCCACATGCCCAGTTGTGAGAGATAAGTGTGTGTGAAAGCCGTCCTTCACCTAGCTTGTTGGGAACACAAAGTTTCTTTTCAGTTGCAAACTCCACTCCATACATATATAAGGGGAGGTACTAGCTCCAACTCGTTTTTACTGTGAAAACTGCAGGAATTTCAAACCGGCACTAGGAAGCAGACTGAGAAACCAGAGAAAAAGTTTCTCCGGCAACCCGTTCCCTTTGTGCTAGATGTACGAAAGTCTCTCCACATGCTCAGTTCTGAGAGATAATTGTGTGTGAAAGCCGTCCTTCACCTAGCTTGTTGGGAACACAAAGTTTCTTTTCAGTTGCAAACTCCAATCCATAAATATATATGGGGAGGTACTAGCTCCAACTCGGTTTTACAGTGAAAACTGCAGGAACTTCAAACCGGCACTAGGAAATAGACTGAGAAACCAGAGTAAAAGTTTCTCCTGCAAACCGTTCCCTTTGTGCTAGATGAACGAACGTCTCTCCACATGCTCAGTTCTGAGGGATAAGTGTGTGTGAAAGCCGTCCTTCACCTAGCTTGTTGGGAACACAAAGTTTCTTTTCAGTTGCAAACTCCAATCCATACATATATATGGGAGGAAGTAGCTCCAACTCGGTTTTACAGTGAAAACTGCAGGAACATCAAACCGGCACTTGGAAACAGACTGAGAAACCAGAGTAAAAGTCTCTCCTGCAACCCGTTCCTTTGTGCCAGATGAACGAACGTCTCTCCACATGCCCAGTTGTGAGAGGTAAGTGTGTGTGAAAGCCGTCCTTCACCTAGCTTGTTGGGAACACAAAGTTTGTTTTCAGTTGCAAACTCCACTCCATACATATATATGGGGAGGTACTAGGTCCAACTCGGTTTTACAGTGAAAACTGCAGGAACTTCAAACCGGCACTAGGAAACAGACTGAGAAACCAGAGTAAAAGTTTCTCCTGCAACCCGTTCCCTTTGTGCTAGATGAACGAACGTCTCTCCACATGCTCAGTTCTGAGAGATAAGTGTGTGTGAAAGCCGTCTTAACCTAGCTTATTGGGAAAACAAAGTTTCTTTTCAGTTGCAAACTCCACTCCATACATATATATGGGGAGGTACTAGCTCCAACACGGTTTTACAGCGAAAACTGCAGGAACTTCAAACCGGCACTGGTAAACAGACTGAGATACCAGAGTAAAAGTTTCTCCTGCAACCCGTTCCCTTTGTGCTAGATGAACGAACGTCTCTCCACATGCTCAGTTCTGAGAGATAACTGAGTGTGAAAGCCGTCCTTCACCTAGCTTGTTGGGAACACAAAGTTTCTTTTCAGTTGCAAACTCCACTCCATAAATATATATGGGGAGGTACTAGCTCCAACTCGGTTTTACAGTGAAAACTGCAGGAACTTCAAACCGGCACTAGGAAATAGACTGAGAAACCAGAGTAAAAGTTTCTCCTGCAAACCGTTCCCTTTGTGCTAGATGAACGAACGTCTCTCCACATGCTCAGTTCTGAGGGATAAGTGTGTGTGAAAGCCGTCCTTCACCTAGCTTGTTGGGAACACAAAGTTTCTTTTCAGTTGCAAACTCCACTCCTTACATATATATGGGGAGGTAATAGCTCCAACTCGGTTTTACAGTGAAAACTGCAGGAACTTCAAACCGGCACTAGGAAACAGACTGAGAAACCAGAGTATAAGTTTCTCCTGCAACCCGTTCCCTTTGTGCTACATGAACGAACGTCTCTCCACATGCTCAGTTCTGAGGGATAAGTGTGTGTGAAAGCCGTCCTTCACCTAGCTTGTTGGGAACACAAAGTTTCTTTTCAGTTGCAAACTCCACTCCATACATATATATGGGGAGGTACTAGCTCCAACTCGGTTTTACAGTGAAAACTGCAGGAACTTCAAACCGGCACTAGGAAACAGACTGAGAAACCAGAGTATAAGTTTCTCCTGCAACCCGTTCCCTTTGTGCTAGATGAACGAACGTCTCTCCACATGCTCAGATCTGAGAGATAAGTGTGTGTGAAAGCCGTCCTTCACCTAGCTTGTTGGGAACACAAAGTTTCTTTTCAGTTGCAAACTCCATTCCATACATATATATGGGCTGTTACTAGCTACAACACGGTTTTACAGTTAAAACTGCAGGAACTTCAAACCGGCACTAGGAAACAGACTGAGAAACCAGAATAAAAGTTTCTCCAGCAACCCGTTCCCTTTGTGCTAGATGAACGTACGTCTCTCCACATGTTCAGTACTGAGAGATAAGTGTGTGTGAAAGCCGTCCTTCACCTAGCTTGTTGGGAACACAAAGTTTCTTTTCAGTTGCAAACTCCACTCCATACATATATATTGGGAGGTACTAGCACCAACTCGGTTTTACAGTGAAAACTGCAGGAATTTCAAACCGGCACTAGGAAACAGACTGAGAAACCAGAGTAAAAGTTTCTCCTGCAACCCGTTCCCTTTGTGCTAGGTGAACGAACGTCTCTCCACATGCTCAGTTCTGAGAAATAAGTGTGTTTGTAAGCCGTCCTTCACCTAGCTTGTTGGCAACACAAAGTTTCTTTTCAGTTGCAAACTCCACTCCATATATATATAAGGGGAGGTACTAGCTCCAACTCGGTTTACAGTGAAAACTGCAGGAACTTCAAACCGGCACTAGGAAACAGACTGAGAAACCAGAGTAAAAGTTTCTCCTGCAACCCGTTCCCTTTGTGCTAGATGAACGAACGTTTCTCCACATGTTCAGTTCTGAGAGATAAGTGTGTGTGAAAGCCGTCCTTCAGCTAGCTTGTTGGGAACACAATGTTTCTTTTCATTTGCAAACTCCACTGCATACATATATATGGGGAGGTACTAGCCCCAACTCGGTTTTACAGTGAAAAATGCAGGAACTTCAAACCGGCACTAGGAAACAGACTGAGAAAACAGAGTAAATGTTTCTCCTGCAACCCGTTCCCTTTTTGCTAGATGAACGAACGTCTCTCCACATGCTCAGTTCTGAGAGATAAGTGTGTGTGAAACCCGTTCTTCACTTAGCATGTTGGGAACACAAAGTTTCTTTTCAGTTGCAAACTCCAGTCCATACATATATATGGGGAGGTACTAGCTCCAACTCGGTTTTACAGTGAAAACTGCAGGAACTTCAAACCGGCACAAGGAAACAGACTGAGAAAACAGAGTAAAAGTTCTCCTGCAAACCGTTCCCTTTGTGCTAGATGAACGAACGTCTCTCCACATGCTCAGTTCTGAGAGATAAGTGTGTGTGAAAGCCGTCCTTCACCTAGCTTGTTGGGAACACAAAGTTTCTTTTCAGTTGCAAACTCCACTCCATACATATATATGGGGAGGTACTAGCTCCAACTCGGTTTTACAGTGAAAACTGCAGGAACTTCAAACCGGCACTAGGAAACAGACTGAGAAACCAGAGTATAAGTTTCTCCTGCAACCCGTTCCCTTTGTGCTAGATGAACGAACGTCTCTCCACATGCTCAGATCTCAGAGATAAGTGTGTGTGAAAGCCGTCCTTCACCTAGCTTGTTGGGAACACAAAGTCTCTTTTCAGTTGCAAACTCCATTCCATACATATATATGGGGTGGTACTACCTACAACACGGTTTTACAGTTAAAACTGCAGGAACTTCAAACCGGCACTAGGAAACAGACTGAGAAACCACAGTAAAAGTTACTCCTGCAAACCGTTCCCTTTGTGCTAGATGAACGTACGTCTCTCCACATGTTCAGTACTGAGAGATAAGTGTGTGTGAAAGCCGTCCTTCACCTAGCTTGTTGGGAACACAAAGTTTCTTTTCAGTTGCAAACTCCACTGCATACATATATATGGGGAGGTACTAGCCCCAAATCGGTTTTACAGTGATAAATGCAGGATCTTCAAACCGGCACTAGGAAACAGACTGAGAAACCAGAGTAAAAGTTTCTCCTGCAACCCGTTCCCTTTGTGCTAGATGAAAGAACGTCTCTCCACATGCTCAGTTCTGAGAGATAAGTGTGTGTGAAAGCCGTCCTTCACCTAGCTTGTTGGGAACACAAAGTTTCATTTCAGTTGCAAACTCCACTCCATACATATATATGGGGAGGTACTAGCTCCAACTCGGTTTTACATTGAACACTGCAGGAAGTTCAAACCGGCACTAGGAAACAGACTGAGAAAGCAGAGTAAAATTTCTTCTGCAACACGTTCCTTTTGTGCTAGATGAACGAACGTCTCTCCTCATGCTCAGTTCTGAGAGATAAGTGTGTGTGAAAGCCGTCCTTCACCTAGCTTGTTGGGAACACAAAGTTTCTTTTCAGTTGCAAACTCCACTCCATACATATATATGGGGAGGTACTAGCTCCAACTCGGTTTTACAGTGAAAACTGCAGGAACTTCAAACAGGCACTAGGAAACAGACTGAGAAACCAGAGTAAAAGATTCTTCTGCAACCCGTTCCCTTTGTGCTAGATGAACGAACGTCTCTCCACATGCTCAGTTCAGAGAGATAAGTGTGTGTGAAAGCCGTCCTTCAACTAGCTTGCTGGGAACACAAAGTTTCTTTTCAGTTTCAAACTCCACTCCATACATATATATGGGGAGGTACTAGCTCCAACTCGGTTTTACAGTGAAAACTGCAGGAACTTCAAACCGGCACTAGGAAACAGACTGAGAAACCAGAGTATAAGTTTCTCCTGCAACCCGTTCCCTTTGTGCTAGATGAACGAACGTCTCTCCACATGCTCAGATCTCAGAGATAAGTGTGTGTGAAAGCCGTCCTTCACCTAGCTTGTTGGGAACACAAAGTCTCTTTTCAGTTGCAAACTCCATTCCATACATATATATGGGGTGGTACAACCTACAACACGGTTTTACAGTTAAAACTGCAGGAACTTCAAACCGGCACTAGGAAACAGACTGAGAAACCACAGTAAAAGTTTCTCCTGCAAACCGTTCCCTTTGTGCTAGATGAACGTACGTCTCTCCACATGTTCAGTACTGAGAGATAAGTGTGTGTGAAAGCCGTCCTTCACCTAGCTTGTTGGGAACACAAAGTTTCATTTCAGTTGCAAACTCCACTGCATACATATATATGGGGAGGTACTAGCCCCAAATCGGTTTTACAGTGATAAATGCAGGAACTTCAAACCGGCACTAGGAAACAGACTGAGAAACCAGAGTAAAAGTTTCTCCTGCAAACCGTTCCCTTTGTGCTAGATGAAAGAACGTCTCTCCACATGCTCAGTTCTGAGAGATAAGTGTGTGTGAAAGCCGTCCTTCACCTAGCTTGTTGGGAACACAAAGTTTCATTTCAGTTGCAAACTCCACTCCATACATATATATGGGGAGGTACTAGCTCCAACTCGGTTTTACATTGAACACTGCAGGAAGTTCAAACCGGCACTAGGAAACAGACTGAGAAAGCAGAGTAAAATTTCTTCTGCAACACGTTCCTTTTGTGCTAGATGAACGAACGTCTCTCCTCATGCTCAGTTCTGAGAGATAAGTGTGTGTGAAAGCCGTCCTTCACCTAGCTTGTTGGGAACACAAAGTTTCTTTTCAGTTGCAAACTCCACTCCATACATATATATGGGGAGGTACTAGCTCCAACTCGGTTTTACAGTGAAAACTGCAGGAACTTCAAACAGGCACTAGGAAACAGACTGAGAAACCAGAGTAAAAGATTCTTCTGCAACCCGTTCCCTTTGTGCTAGATGAACGAACGTCTCTCCACATGCTCAGTTCAGAGAGATAAGTGTGTGTGAAAGCCGTCCTTCAACTAGCTTGCTGGGAACACAAAGTTTCTTTTCAGTTTCAAACTCCACTCCATACATATATATGGGGAGGTACTAGCTCCAACTCGGTTTTACAGTGAAAACTGCAGGAACTTCAAACCGGCACTAGGAAACAGACTGAAAAACCAGAGTAAAAGTTTCTCCTGCAACCCGTTCCCTTTGTGCTAGATGAAAGAACGTCTCTCCACATGCTCAGTTCTGAGAGAGAATTGTGTGTGAAAGCCGTCCTTCACCTAGCTTGTTGGGAACACAAAGTTTCTTTTCAGTTGCAAACTCCACTCCATACATATATATGGGGAGGTACTAGCTCCAACTCGGTATTACAGTGAACACTGCAGGAACTTCAAACCGGCACATGGAAACAGACTGAGAAAACAGAGTAAAAGTCTCTCCTGCAACCCGTTCCCTTTGTGCTAGATGAACGAACGTCTCTCCACATGCTCAGTTCTGAGAGGTAAGTGTGTGTGAAAGCCGTCCTTCACCTAGCTTGTTGGGAACACAAAGTTTCTTTTCAGTTGCAAACTCCACTCCATACATATATATGGGGAGGTACTAGCTCCAACTCGGTTTTACAGTGAAAACTGCAGGAACTTCAAACAGGCACTAGGAAACAGACTGAGAAACCAGAGTAAAAGATTCTTCTGCAACCCGTTCCCTTTGTGCTAGATGAACGAACGTCTCTCCACATGCTCAGTTCAGAGAGATAAGTGTGTGTGAAAGCCGTCCTTCACCTAGCTTGCTGGGAACACAAAGTTTCTTTTCAGTTGCAAACTCCACTCCATACATATATATGGGGAGGTACTTGCTCCAACTCGGTTTTACAGTGAAAACTGCAGGAACTTCAAACCGGCACTAGGAAACAGACTGAAAAACCAGAGTAAAAGTTTCTCCTGCAACCCGTTCCCTTTGTGCTAGATGAAAGAACGTCTCTCCACATGCTCAGTTCTGAGAGAGAATTGTGTGTGAAAGCCGTCATTCACCTAGCTTGTTGGGAACACAAAGTTTCTTTTCAGTTGCAAACTCCACTCCATACATATATATGGGGAGGTACTAGCTCCAACTCCGTATTACAGTGAACACTGCAGGAACTTCAAACCGGCACTTGGAAACAGACTGATAAAACAGAGTAAAAGTCTCTCCTGCAACCCGTTCCCTTTGTGCTAGATGAACGAACGTCTCTCCACATGCTCAGTTCTGAGAGGTAAGTGTGTGTGAAAGCCGTCCTTTACCTAGATTGTTGGGAACACAAAGTTTCTTTTCAGTTGCAAACCCCACTCCATACATATATATGGGGAGGTACAAGCTCCAACTCTGTTTTACAGCGAAAACTGCAGGAAATTCACACCGGCACTAGGAAACAGACTGAGAAACCAGAGTAAAAGTTTCCCCTGCAACCCGTTCCCTTTGTGCTAGATGAACGAACGTCTCTCCACATGCTCAGTTCTGAGAGATAAGTGTGTGTGAAAGCCGTCCTTCACCTAGCTTGTTGGGAACACATTGTTTGTTTTCGGTTGCAAACCCCACTCCATACATATATATGGGGAGGTACAAGCTCCAACTCGGTTTTACAGTGAAAACTGCAGGAAATTCACACCGGCACTAGGAAACAGACTGAGAAACCAGAGTAAAAGTTTCTCCTGCAACCCGTTCCCTTTGTGCTAGATGAAAGAACGTCTCTCCACATGCTCAGTTCTGAGAGATAAGTGTGTGTGAAAGCCGTCCTTCACCTAGCTTGTTGGGAACACAAAGTTTCATTTCAGTTGCAAACTCCACTCCATACATATATATGGGGAGGTACTAGCTCCAACTCGGTTTTACAGTGAAAACTGCAGGAAGTTCAAACCGGCACTAGGAAACAGACTGAGAAAGCAGAGTAAAATTTCTCCTGCAACACGTTCCCTTTGTGCTAGATGAACGAACGTCGCTCCACATGCTCAGTTCTGAGAGATAAGTGTGTGTGAAAGCCGTCCTTCACCTAGCTTGTTGGGAACACAAAGTTTCTTTTCAGTTGCAAACTCCACTCCATACATATATATGGGGAGGTACTAGCTCCAACTCGGTTTTACAGTGAACACTGCAGGAACTTCAAACCGGCACTTGGAAACAGACTGAGAAACCAGAGTAAAAGTCTCTCCTGCAAACCGTTCCCTTTGTGCTAGATGAACGAACGTCTCTCCACATGCCCAGTTGTGAGAGGTAAGTGTGTGTGAAAGCCGTCCTTCACCTAGCTTGTTGGGAACACAAAGTTTCTTTTCAGTTGCAAACTCCACTCCATACATATATATGGGAGGTACTAGCTCCAACTCGTTTTTACTGTGATAACTGCAGGAATTTCAAACCGGCACTAGGAAACAGACTGAGAACCAGAGAAAAAGTTTCTTCTGCACCCGTTCCCTTTGAGCTACATGAAAGAACGTCTCTCCACATGCTCAGTTCTGAGAGAGAATTGTGTGTGAAAGCCGTCCTTCACCTAGCTTGTTGAGAACACAAAGTTTCTTTTCAGTTGCAAACTCCACTCCATACATATATATGGGGAGGTACTAGCTCCAACTCGGTTTTACAGTGAAAACTGCAGGAACTTCAAACCGGCACTAGGAAACAGACTGTGAAACCAGAGTAAAAGTTTCTCCTGCAACCCGTTCCCTTTGTGCTAGATGAAAGAACGTCTCTCCACATGCTCAGTTCTGAGAGAGAATTGTGTGTGAAAGCCGTCCTTCACCTAGCTTGTTGGGAACACAAAGTTTCTTTTCAGTTGCAAACTCCACTCCATACATATATATGGGGAGGTACTAGCTCCAACTCGGTATTACAGTGAACACTGCAGGAACTTCAAACCGGCACTTGGAAACAGACTGAGAAAACAGAGTAAAAGTCTCCCCTGCAACCCGTTCCCTTTGTGCTAGATGAACGAACGTCTCTCCACATGCTCAGTTCTGAGAGGTAAGTGTGTGTGAAAGCCGTCCTTCACCTAGCTTGTTGGGAACACAAAGTTTCTTTTCAGTTGCAAACTCCACTCCATACATATATATGGGGAGGTACTAGCTCCAACTCGGTTTTACAGTGAAAACTGCAGGAACTTCAAACCGGCACTAGGAAACAGACTGAGAAACCAGAGTAAAAGTTTCTCCTGCAACCCGTTCCCTTTGTGCTAGATGAAGGAACGTCTCTCCACATGCTCAGTTCAGAGAGATAAGTGTGTGTGAAAGCCGTCCTTTACCTAGCTTGTTGGGAACACAATGTTTCTTTTCAGTTGCAAACCCCACTCCATACATATATATGGGGAGGTACAAGCTCCAACTCTGTTTTACAGCGAAAACTGCAGGAAATTCACACCGGCACTAGGAAACAGACTGAGAAACCAGAGTAAAAGTTTCCCCTGCAACCCGTTCCCTTTGTGCTAGATGAACGAACGTCTCTCCACATGCTCAGTTCTGAGAGATAAGTGTGTGTGAAAGCCGTCCTTCACCTAGCTTGTTGGGAACACAAAGTTTGTTTTCGGTTGCAAACCCCACTCCATACATATATATGGGGAGGTACAAGCTCCAACTCGGTTTTACAGTGAAAACTGCAGGAAATTCACACCGGCACTAGGAAACAGACTGAGAAACCAGAGTAAAAGTTTCCCCTGCAACCCGTTCCCTTTGTGCTAGATGAAAGAACGTCTCTCCACATGCTCAGTTCTGAGAGATAATTGTGTGTGAAAGCCGTCCTTCACCTAGCTTGTTGGGAACACAAAGTTTCATTTCAGTTGCAAACTCCACTCCATACATATATATGGGGAGGTACAAGGTCCAACTCGGTTTTACAGTGAAAACTGCAGGAAGTTCAAACCGGCACTAGGAAACAGACTGAGAAAGCAGAGTAAAATTTCTCCTGCAACACGTTCCCTTTGTGCTAGATGAACGAACGTCGCTCCACATGCTCAGTTCTGAGAGATAAGTGTGTGTGAAAGCCGTCCTTCACCTAGCTTGTTGGGAACACAAAGTTTCTTTTCAGTTGCAAACTCCACTCCATACATATATATGGGGAGGTACTAGCTCCAACTCGGTTTTACAGTGAACACTGCAGGAACTTCAAACCGGCACTTGGAAACAGACTGAGAAACCAGAGTAAAAGTCTCTCCTGCAAACCGTTCCCTTTGTGCTAGATGAACGAACGTCTCTCCACATGCCCAGTTGTGAGAGGTAAGTGTGTGTGAAAGCCGTCCTTCACCTAGCTTGTTGGGAACACAAAGTTTCTTTTCAGTTGCAAACTCCACTCCATACATATATATGGGAGGTACTAGCTCCAACTCGTTTTTACTGTGATAACTGCAGGAATTTCAAACCGGCACTAGGAAACAGACTGAGAACCAGAGAAAAAGTTTCTTCTGCACCCGTTCCCTTTGAGCTACATGAAAGAACGTCTCTCCACATGCTCAGTTCTGAGAGAGAATTGTGTGTGAAAGCCGTCCTTCACCTAGCTTGTTGAGAACACAAAGTTTCTTTTCAGTTGCAAACTCCACTCCATACATATGTATGGGGAGGTACTAGCTCCAACTCGGTATTACAGTGAACACTGCAGGAACTTCAAACCGGCACATGGAAACAGACTGAGAAAACAGAGTAAAAGTCTCTCCTGCAACCCGTTCCCTTTGTGCTAGATGAACGAACGTCTCTCCACATGCTCAGTTCTGAGAGGTAAGTGTGTGTGAAAGCCGTCCTTCACCTAGCTTGTTGGGAACACAAAGTTTCTTTTCAGTTGCAAACTCCACTCCATACATATATATGGGGAGGTACTAGCTCCAACTCGGTTTTACAGTGAAAACTGCAGGAACTTCAAACAGGCACTAGGAAACAGACTGAGAAACCAGAGTAAAAGATTCTTCTGCAACCCGTTCCCTTTGTGCTAGATGAACGAACGTCTCTCCACATGCTCAGTTCAGATAGATAAGTGTGTGTGAAAGCCGTCCTTCACCTAGCTTGCTGGGAACACAAAGTTTCTTTTCAGTTGCAAACTCCACTCCATACATATATATGGGGAGGTACTAGCTCCAACTCGGTTTTACAGTGAAAACTGCAGGAACTTCAAACCGGCACTAGGAAACAGACTGAAAAACCAGAGTAAAAGTTTCTCCTGCAACCCGTTCCCTTTGTGCTAGATGAAAGAACGTCTCTCCACATGCTCAGTTCTGAGAGAGAATTGTGTGTGAAAGCCGTCCTTCACCTAGCTTGTTGGGAACACAAAGTTTCTTTTCAGTTGCAAACTACACTCCATACATATATATGGGGAGGTACTAGCTCCAACTCGGTATTACAGTGAACACTGCAGGAACTTCAAACCGGCACTTGGAAACAGACTGAGAAAACAGAGTAAAAGTCTCTCCTGCAACCCGTTCCCTTTGTGCTAGATGAACGAACGTCTCTCCACATGCTCAGTTCTGAGAGGTAAGTGTGTGTGAAAGCCGTCCTTCAACTAGCTTGTTGGGAACACAAAGTTTCTTTTCAGTTGCAAACTCCACTCCATACATATATATGGGGAGGTACTAGCTCCAACTCGGTTTTACAGTGAAAACTGCAGGAACTTCAAACCGGCACTAGGAAACAGACTGAGAAACCAGAGTAAAAGTTTCTCCTGCAACCCGTTCCCTTTGTGCTAGATGAAGGAACGTCTCTCCACATGCTCAGTTCAGAGAGATAAGTGTGTGTGAAAGCCGTCCTTTACCTAGCTTGTTGGGAACACAAAGTTTCTTTTCAGTTGCAAACCCCACTCCATACATATATATGGGGAGGTACAAGCTCCAACTCTGTTTTACAGCGAAAACTACAGGAAATTCACACCGGCACTAGGAAACAGACTGAGAAACCAGAGTAAAAGTTTCCCCTGCAACCCGTTCCCTTTGTGCTAGATGAACGAACGTCTCTCCACATGCTCAGTTCTGAGAGATAAGTGTGTGTGAAAGCCGTCCTTCACCTAGCTTGTTGGGAACACAAAGTTTGTTTTCGGTTGCAAACCCCACTCCATACATATATATGGGGAGGTACAAGCTCCAACTCGGTTTTACAGTGAAAACTGCAGGAAATTCACACCGGCACTAGGAAACAGACTGAGAAACCAGAGTAAAAGTTTCCCCTGCAACCCGTTCCCTTTGTGCTAGATGAAAGAACGTCTCTCCACATGCTCAGTTCTGAGAGATAAGTGTGTGTGAAAGCCGTACTTCACCTAGCTTGTTGGGAACACAAAGTTTCATTTCAGTTGCAAACTCCACTCCATACATATATATGGGAAGGTACTAGCTCCAACTCGGTTTTACAGTGAAAACTGCAGGAAGTTCAAACCGGCACTAGGAAACAGACTGAGAAAGCAGAGTAAAATTTCTCCTGCAACACGTTCCCTTTGTGCTAGATGAACGAACGTCGCTCTACATGCTCAGTTCTGAGAGATAAGTGTGTGTGAAAGCCGTCCTTCACCTAGCTTGTTGGGAACACAAAGTTTCTTTTCAGTTGCAAACTCCACTCCATACATATATATGGGGAGGTACTAGCTCCAACTCGGTTTTACAGTGAACACTGCAGGAACTTCAAACCGGCACTTGGAAACAGACTGAGAAACCAGAGTAAAAGTCTCTCCTGCAAACCGTTCCCTTTGTGCTAGATGAACGAACGTCTCTCCACATGCCCAGTTGTGAGAGGTAAGTGTGTGTGAAAGCCGTCCTTCACCTAGCTTGTTGGGAACACAAAGTTTCTTTTCAGTTGCAAACTCCACTCCATACATATATATGGGAGGTACTAGCTCCAACTCGTTTTTACTGTGATAACTGCAGGAATTTCAAACCGGCACTAGGAAACAGACTGAGAACCAGAGAAAAAGTTTCTTCTGCACCCGTTCCCTTTGAGCTACATGAAAGAACGTCTCTCCACATGCTCAGTTCTGAGAGAGAATTGTGTGTGAAAGCCGTCCTTCACCTAGCTTGTTGAGAACACAAAGTTTCTTTTCAGTTGCAAACTCCACTCCATACATATATATGGGGAGGTACTAGCTCCAACTCGGTTTTACAGTGAAAACTGCAGGAACTTCAAACCGGCACTAGGAAACAGACTGTGAAACCAGAGTAAAAGTTTCTCCTGCAACCCGTTCCCTTTGTGCTAGATGAAGGAACGTCTCTCCACATGCTCAGTTCAGAGAGATAAGTGTGTGTGAAAGCCGTCCTTTACCTAGCTTGTTGGGAACACAAAGTTTCTTTTCAGTTGCAATCCCCACTCCATACATATATATGGGGAGGTACAAGCTCCAACTCGGTTTTACAGTGAAAACTGCAGGAAATTCACACCGGCACTAGGAAACAGACTGAGAAACCAGAGTAAAAGTTTCCCCTGCAACCCGTTCCCTTTGTGCTAGATGAACGAACGTCTCTCCACATTCTCAGTTCTGAGAGATAAGTGTGTGTGAACGCCGTCCTTCACCTAGCTTGTTGGGAACACAAAGTTTGTTTTCGGTTGCAAACCCCACTCCATACATATATATGGGGAGGTACAAGCTCCAACTCGGTTTTACAGTGAAAACTGCAGGAAATTCACACCGGCACTGGGAAACAGACTGAGAAAACAGAGTAAATGTTTCTCCTGCAACCCGTTCCCTTTTTGCTAGATGAACGAACGTCTCTCCACATGCTCAGTTCTGAGAGATAAGTGTGTGTGAAACCCGTCCTTCACTTAGCATGTTGGGAACACAAAGTTTCTTTTCAGTTGCAAACTCCAGTCCATACATATATATGGGGAGGTACTAGCTCCAACTCGGTTTTACAGTGAAAACTGCAGGAACTTCAAACCGGCACAAGGAAACAGACTGAGAAACCAGAGTAAAAGTTTCCCCTGCAACCCGTTCCCTTTGTGCTAGATGAACGAACGTCTCTCCACATTCTCAGTTCTGAGAGATAGGTGTGTGTGTAAGCCGTCCTTCACCTAGCTTGTTGGCAACACAAAGTTTCTTTTCAGTTGCAAACTCCACTCCATACATATATAAGGGGAGGTACTAGCTCCAAATCGATTTTACAGTAAAAACTGCAGGAACTTCCAACCGGCACTAGGAAACATACTGAGAAACCAGAGTAAAAGTTTCTCCTGCCACCCGTTCCCTTTGTGCTAGATGAACGAACGTCTCTCCACATGCTCAGTTCTGAGAGATAAGTGTGTGTGAAAGCCGTCCTTCAGCTAGCTTGTTGGCAACACAAAGTTTCTTTTCAGTTGCAAACTCCACTCCATACATATATATGGGGAGGTACTAGCTCCAACTCGGTTTTACAGTGAACACTGCAGGAACTTCAAACCGGCACTTGGAAACAGACTGAGAAACCAGAGTAAAAGTCTCTCCTGCAAACCGTTCCCTTTGTGCTAGATGAACGAACGTCTCTCCACATGCCCAGTTGTGAGAGGTAAGTGTGTGTGAAAGCCGTCCTTCACCTAGCTTGTTGGGAACACAAAGTTCCTTTTCAGTTGCAAACTCCACTCCATACATATATATGGGAGGTACTAGCTCCAACTCGTTTTTACTGTGATAACTGCAGGAATTTCAAACCGGCACTAGGAAACAGACTGAGAACCAGAGAAAAAGTTTCTTCTGCACCCGTTCCCTTTGAGCTACATGAAAGAACGTCTCTCCACATGCTCAGTTCTGAGAGAGAATTGTGTGTGAAAGCCGTCCTTCACCTAGCTTGTTGAGAACACAAAGTTTCTTTTCAGTTGCAAACTCCACTCCATACATATATATGGGGAGGTACTAGCTCCAACTCGGTTTTACAGTGAAAACTGCAGGAACTTCAAACCGGCACTAGGAAACAGACTGTGAAACCAGAGTAAAAGTTTCTCCTGCAACCCGTTCCCTTTGTGCTAGATGAAGGAACGTCTCTCCACATGCTCAGTTCAGAGAGATAAGTGTGTGTGAAAGCCGTCCTTTACCTAGCTTGTTGGGAACACAAAGTTTCTTTTCAGTTGCAATCCCCACTCCATACATATATATGGGGAGGTACAAGCTCCAACTCGGTTTTACAGTGAAAACTGCAGGAAATTCACACCGGCACTAGGAAACAGACTGAGAAACCAGAGTAAAAGTTTCCCCTGCAACCCGTTCCCTTTGTGCTAGATGAACGAACGTCTCTCCACATTCTCAGTTCTGAGAGATAAGTGTGTGTGAACGCCGTCCTTCACCTAGCTTGTTGGGAACACAAAGTTTGTTTTCGGTTGCAAACCCCACTCCATACATATATATGGGGAGGTACAAGCTCCAACTCGGTTTTACAGTGAAAACTGCAGGAAATTCACACCGGCACTGGGAAACAGACTGAGAAAACAGAGTAAATGTTTCTCCTGCAACCCGTTCCCTTTTTGCTAGATGAACGAACGTCTCTCCACATGCTCAGTTCTGAGAGATAAGTGTGTGTGAAACCCGTCCTTCACTTAGCATGTTGGGAACACAAAGTTTCTTTTCAGTTGCAAACTCCAGTCCATACATATATATGGGGAGGTACTAGCTCCAACTCGGTTTTACAGTGAAAACTGCAGGAACTTCAAACCGGCACAAGGAAACAGACTGAGAAACCAGAGTAAAAGTTTCCCCTGCAACCCGTTCCCTTTGTGCTAGATGAACGAACGTCTCTCCACATTCTCAGTTCTGAGAGATAGGTGTGTGTGTAAGCCGTCCTTCACCTAGCTTGTTGGCAACACAAAGTTTCTTTTCAGTTGCAAACTCCACTCCATACATATATAAGGGGAGGTACTAGCTCCAAATCTATTTTACAGTAAAAACTGCAGGAACTTCCAACCGGCACTAGGAAACATACTGAGAAACCAGAGTAAAAGTTTCTCCTGCCACCCGTTCCCTTTGTGCTAGATGAACGAACGTCTCTCCACATGCTCATTTCTGAGAGATAAGTGTGTGTGAAAGCCGTCCTTCACCTAGCTTGTTGGGAACACAAAGTTTCTTTTCAGTTGCAAACTCCACTCCATACATATATATGGGGAGGTACTAGCTCCAACTCGGTTTTACAGTGAAAACTGCAGGAACTTCAAACCGGCACTAGGAAACAGACTGAGAAACCAGAGTATAAGTTTCTCCTGCAACCCGTTCCCTTTGTGCTAGATGAACGAACGTCTCTCCACATGCTCAGATCTCAGAGATAAGTGTGTGTGAAAGCCGTCCTTCACCTAGCTTGTTGGGAACACAAAGTCTCTTTTCAGTTGCAAACTCCATTCCATA
The DNA here is from genome assembly GCF_048773025.1 of Camelus bactrianus. Taxonomy (NCBI): domain Eukaryota; kingdom Metazoa; phylum Chordata; class Mammalia; order Artiodactyla; family Camelidae; genus Camelus; species Camelus bactrianus. The sequence continues at coordinate 6,865,137 of NC_133566.1, forward strand.
CATATATATGGGGTGGTACTACCTACAACACGGTTTTACAGTTAAAACTGCAGGAACTTCAAACCGGCACTAGGAAACAGACTGAGAAACCACAGTAAAAGTTTCTCCTGCAAACCGTTCCCTTTGTGCTAGATGAACGTACGTCTCTCCACATGTTCAGTACTGAGAGATAAGTTTGTGTGAAAGCCATCCTTCACCTAGCTTGTTGGGAACACAAAGTTTCATTTCAGTTGCAAACTCCACTGCATACATATATATGGGGAGGTACTAGCCCCAAATCGGTTTTACAGTGATAAATGCAGGAACTTCAAACCGGCACTAGGAAACAGACTGAGAAACCAGAGTAAAAGTTTCTCCTGCAACCCGTTCCCTTTGTGCTAGATGAAAGAACGTCTCTCCACATGCTCAGTTCTGAGAGAGAATTGTGTGTGAAAGCCGTCCTTCACCTAGCTTGTTGGGAACACAAAGTTTCTTTTCAGTTGCAAACTCCACTCCATACATATATATGGGGAGGTACTAGCTCCAACTCGGTATTACAGTGAACACTGCAGGAACTTCAAACCGGCACTTGGAAACAGACTGAAAAAACAGAGTAAAAGTCTCACCTGCAACCCGTTCCCTTTGTGCTAGATGAACGTACGTCTCTCCACATGCTCAGTTCTGAGAGGTAAGTGTGTGTGAAAGCCGTCCTTCACCTAGCTTGTTGGGAACACAAAGTTTCTTTTCAGTTGCAAACTCCACTCCATACATATATATGGGGAGGTACTAGCTCCAACTCGGTTTTACAGTGAAAACTGCAGGAACTTCAAACAGGCACTAGGAAACAGACTGAGAAACCAGAGTAAAAGATTCTTCTGCAACCCGTTCCCTTTGTGCTAGATGAACGAACGTCTCTCCACATGCTCAGTTCAGAGAGATAAGTGTGTGTGAAAGCCGTCCTTCACCTAGCTTGCTGGGAACACAAAGTTTCTTTTCAGTTGCAAACTCCACTCCATACATATATATGGGGAGGTACTAGCTCCAACTCGGTTTTACAGTGAAAACTGCAGGAACTTCAAACCGGCACTAGGAAACAGACTGAAAAACCAGAGTAAAAGTTTCTCCTGCAACCCGTTCCCTTTGTGCTAGATGAAAGAACGTCTCTCCACATGCTCAGTTCTGAGAGAGAATTGTGTGTGAAAGCCGTCCTTCACCTAGCTTGTTGGGAACACAAAGTTTCTTTTCAGTTGCAAACTCCACTCCATACATATATATGGGGAGGTACTAGCTCCAACTCGGTATTACAGTGAACACTGCAGGAACTTCAAACCGGCACTTGGAAACAGACTGAGAAAACAGAGTAAAAGTCTCTCCTGCAACCCGTTCCCTTTGTGCTAGATGAACGAACGTCTCTCCACATGCCCAGTTGTGAGAGGTAAGTGTGTGTGAAAGCCGTCCTTCACCTAGCTTGTTGGGAACACAAAGTTTCTTTTCAGTTGCAAACTCCACTCCATACATATATATGGGAGGTACTAGCTCCAACTCGTTTTTACTGTGATAACTGCAGGAATTTCAAACCGGCACTAGGAAACAGACTGAGAACCAGAGAAAAAGTTTCTTCTGCAACCCGTTCCCTTTGAGCTACATGAAAGAACGTCTCTCCACATGCTCAGTTCTGAGAGAGAATTGTGTGTGAAAGCCGTCCTTCATCTAGCTTGTTGAGAACACAAAGTTTCTTTTCAGTTGCAAACTCCACTCCATACATATATATGGGGAGGTACTAGCTCCAACTCGGTTTTACAGTGAAAACTGCAGGAACTTCAAACCGGCACTAGGAAACAGACTAAGAAACCAGAGTAAAAGTTTCTCCTGCAACCCGTTCCCTTTGTGCTAGATGAAGGAACGTCTCTCCACATGCTCAGTTCAGAGAGATAAGTGTGTGTGAAAGCCGTCCTTTACCTAGCTTGTTGGGAACACAAAGTTTCTTTTCATTTGCAATCCCCACTCCATACATATATATGGGTAGGTACAAGCTCCAACTCGGTTTTACAGTGAAAACTGCAGGAAATTCACACCGGCACTAGGAAACAGACTGAGAAACCAGAGTAAAAGTTTCCCCTGCAACCCGTTCCCTTTGTGCTAGATGAACGAACGTCTCTCCACATTCTCAGTTCTGAGAGATAAGTGTGTGTGAACGCCGTCCTTCACCTAGCTTGTTGGGAACACAAAGTTTGTTTTCGGTTGCAAACCCCACTCCATACATATATATGGGGAGGTACAAGCTCCAACTCGGTTTTACAGTGAAAACTGCAGTAAATTCACACCGGCACTAGGAAACAGACTGAGAAAACAGAGTAAATGTTTCTCCTGCAACCCGTTCCCTTTTTGCTAGATGAACGAACGTCTCTCCACATGCTCAGTTCTGAGAGATAAGTGTGTGTGAAACCCGTCCTTCACTTAGCATGTTGGGAACACAAAGTTTCTTTTCAGTTGCAAACTCCAGTCCATACATATATATGGGGAGGTACTAGCTCCAACTCGGTTTTACAGTGAAAACTGCAGGAACTTCAAACCGGCACAAGGAAACAGACTGAGAAACAAGAGTAAAAGTTTCCCCTGCAACCCGTTCCCTTTGTGCTAGATGAACGAACGTCTCTCCACATTCTCAGTTCTGAGAGATAGGTGTGTGTGTAAGCCGTCCTTCACCTAGCTTGTTGGCAACACAAAGTTTCTTTTCAGTTGCAAACTCCACTCCATACATATATAAGGGGAGGTACTAGCTCCAAATCGATTTTACAGTAAAAACTGCAGGAACTTCCAACCGGCACTAGGAAACATACTGAGAAACCAGAGTAAAAGTTTCTCCTGCCACCCGTTCCCTTTGTGCTAGATGAACGAACGTCTCTCCACATGCTCAGTTCTGAGAGGTAAGTGTGTGTGAAAGCCGTCCTTCACCTAGCTTGTTGGGAACACAAAGTTTCTTTTCAGTTGCAAACTCCACTCCATACATATATATGGGGAGGTACTAGCTCCAACTCGGTTTTACAGTGAAAACTGCAGGAACTTCAAACAGGCACTAGGAAACAGACTGAGAAACCAGAGTAAAAGATTCTTCTGCAACCCGTTCCCTTTGTGCTAGATGAACGAACGTCTCTCCACATGCTCAGTTCAGAGAGATAAGTGTGTGTGAAAGCCGTCCTTCACCTAGCTTGCTGGGAACACAAAGTTTCTTTTCAGTTGCAAACTCCACTCCATACATATATATGGGGAGGTACTAGCTCCAAATCGGTTTTACAGTGAAAACTGCAGGAACTTCAAACCGGCACTAGGAAACAGACTGAAAAACCAGAGTAAAAGTTTCTCCTGCAACCCGTTCCCTTTGTGCTAGATGAAAGAACGTCTCTCCACATGCTCAGTTCTGAGAGAGAATTGTGTGTGAAAGCCGTCCTTCACCTAGCTTGTTGGGAACACAAAGTTTCTTTTCAGTTGCAAACTCCACTCCATACATATATATGGGGAGGTACTAGCTCCAACTCGGTATTACAGTGAACACTGCAGGAACTTCAAACCGGCACTTGGAAACAGACTGAGAAAACAGAGTAAAAGTCTCTCCTGCAACCCGTTCCCTTTGTGCTAGATGAACGAACGTCTCTCCACATGCTCAGTTCTGAGAGGTAAGTGTGTGTGAAAGCCGTCCTTCACCTAGCTTGTTGGGAACACAAAGTTTCTTTTCAGTTGCAAACTCCACTCCATACATATATATGGGGAGGTACTAGCTCCAACTCGGTTTTACAGTGAAAACTGCAGGAACTTCAAACCGGCACTAGGAAACAGACTGAGAAACCAGAGTAAAAGTTTCTCCTGCAACCCGTTCCCTTTGTGCTAGATGAAGGAACGTCTCTCCACATGCTCAGTTCAGAGAGATAAGTGTGAGTGAAAGCCGTCCTTTACCTAGCTTGTTGGGAACACAAAGTTTCTTTTCAGTTGCAAACCCCACTCCATACATATATATGGGGAGGTACAAGCTCCAACTCTGTTTTACAGCGAAAACTGCAGGAAATTCACACCGGCACTTGGAAACAGACTGAGAAACCAGAGTAAAAGTTTCCCCTGCAACCCGTTCCCTTTGTGCTAGATGAACGAACGTCTCTCCACATGCTCAGTTCTGAGAGATAAGTGTGTGTGAAAGCCGTCCTTCACCTAGCTTGTTGGGAACACAAAGTTTGTTTTCGGTTGCAAACCCCACTCCATACATATATATGGGGAGGTACAAGCTCCAACTCGGTTTTACAGTGAAAACTGCAGGAAATTCACACCGGCACTAGGAAACAGACTGAGAAACCAGAGTAAAAGTTTCCCCTGCAACCCGTTCCCTTTTTGCTAGATGAAAGAACGTCTCTCCACATGCTCAGTTCTGAGAGATAAGTGTGTGTGAAAGCCGTCCTTCACCTAGCTTGTTGGGAACACAAAGTTTCATTTCAGTTGCAAACTCCACTCCATACATATATATGGGGAGGTACTAGCTCCAACTCGGTTTTACAGTGAAAACTGCAGGAAGTTCAAACCGGCACTAGGAAACAGACTGAGAAAGCAGAGTAAAATTTCTCCTGCAACACGTTCCTTTTGTGCTAGATGAACGAACGTCGCTCCACATGCTCAGTTCTGAGATATAAGTGTGTGTGAAAGCCGTCCTTCACCTAGCTTGTTGGGAACACAAAGTTTCTTTTCAGTTGCAAACTCCACTCCATACATATATATGGGGAGGTACTAGCTCCAACTCGGTTTTACAGTGAACACTGCAGGAACTTCAAACCGGCACTTGGAAACAGACTGAGAAACCAGAGAAAAAGTCTCTCCTGCAAACCGTTCCCTTTGTGCTAGATGAACGAACGTCTCTCCACATGCCCAGTTGTGAGAGGTAAGTGTGTGTGAAAGCCGTCCTTCACCTAGCTTGTTGGGAACACAAAGTTTCTTTTCAGTTGCAAACTCCACTCCATACATATATATGGAGGTACTAGTTCCAACTCGTTTTTACTGTGATAACTGCAGGAATTTCAAACCGGCACTAGGAAACAGACTGAGAACCAGAGAAAAAGTTTCTTCTGCAACCGTTCCCTTTGAGCTACATGAAAGAACGTCTCTCCACATGCTCAGTTCTGAGAGAGAATTGTGTGTGAAAGCCGTCCTTCACCTAGCTTGTTGAGAACACAAAGTTTCTTTTCAGTTGCAAACTCCACTCCATACATATATATGGGGAGGTACTAGCTCCAACTCGGTTTTACAGTGAAAACTGCAGGAACTTCAAACCGGCACTAGGAAACAGACTGTGAAACCAGAGTAAAAGTTTCTCCTGCAACCCGTTCCCTTTGTGCTAGATGAAGGAACGTCTCTCCACATGCTCAGTTCAGAGAGATAAGTGTGTGTGAAAGCCGTCCTTTACCTAGCTTGTTGGGAACACAAAGTTTCTTTTCAGTTGCAATCCCCACTCCATACATATATATGGGGAGGTACAAGCTCCAACTCGGTTTTACAGTGAAAACTGCAGGAAATTCACACCGGCACTAGGAAACAGACTGAGAAACCAGAGTAAAAGTTTCCCCTGCAACCCGTTCCCTTTGTGCTAGATGAACGAACGTCTCTCCACATTCTCAGTTCTGAGAGATAAGTGTGTGTGAACGCCGTCCTTCACCTAGCTTGTTGGGAACACAAAGTTTGTTTTCGGTTGCAAACCCCACTCCATACATATATATGGGGAGGTACAAGCTCCAACTCGGTTTTACAGTGAAAACTGCAGGAAATTCACACCGGCACTAGGAAACAGACTGAGAAACCAGAGTAAAAGTTTCCCCTGCAACCCGTTCCCTTTGTGCTAGATGAACGAACGTCTCTCCACATGCTCAGTTCTGAGAGATAAGTGTGTGTGAAAGCCGTCCTTCACCTAGCTTGCTGGGAACACAAAGTTTCTTTTCAGTTGCAAACTCCACTCCATACATATATATGGGGAGGTACTAGCTCCAACTCGGTTTTACAGTGAACACTGCAGGAACTTCAAACAGGCACTAGGAAACAGACTGAGAAACCAGAGTAAAATTTTCTTCTGCAACCCGTTCCCTTTGTGCTAGATGAACGAACGTCTCTCCACATGCTCAGTTCAGAGAGATAATTGTGTGTGAAAGCTGTCCTTCACCTAGCTTGCTGGGAACACAAAGTTTCTTTTCAGTTGCAAACTCCACTCCATACATATATATGGGGAGGTACTAGCTCCAACTCGGTTTTACAGTGAAAACTGCAGGAACTTCAAACCGACACTAGGAAACAGACCGAAAAACCAGAGTAAAAGTTTCTCCTGCAACCCGTTCCCTTTGTGCTAGATGAAAGAACGTCTCTCCACATGCTCAGTTCTGAGAGAGAATTGTGTGTGAAAGCCGTCCTTCACCTAGCTTGTTGGGAACACAAAGTTTCTTTTCAGTTGCAAACTCCACTCCATACATATATATGGGGAGGTACTAGCTCCAACTCGGTTTTACAGTGAACACTGCAGGAACTTCAAACCGGCACTTGTAAACAGACTGAGAAACCAGAGTAAAAGTCTCTACTGCAACCCGTTCCTTTGTGCTTGATGAACGAACGTCTCTCCACATGCTCAGTTCTGAGAGATAAGTGTGTGTGAAAGCCGTCCTTCACCTAGCTTGTTGGGAACACAAAGTTTCTTTTCAGTTGCAAACTCCACTCCATACATATATATGGGGAGATACTAGCTCCAAATCGGTTTTACATTGAAAACTGCAGGAAATTCAAACCGGCACTAGGAAACAGACTGAGAAACCAGAGTAAAGTTTTTCGTGTAACCCGTTCCATTTGTGCTAGATGAACGAACGTCTCTCCACATGCTCAGTTCTGAGAGATAAGTGTGTGTGAAAGCCGTCCTTCACCAAGCTTGTTGGGAACACAAAGTTTCTTTTCAGTTGCAAACTCCACTCCATACATATATATGGGGAGGTACTAGCTCCAACTCGGTTTTACAGTGAAAACTGCAGGAACTTCAAACAGGCACTAGGAAACAGACTGAGAAACCAGAGTAAAAGTTTCTCCTGCAACCCGTTCCCTTTGTGCTAGATGAAAGAACGTCTCTCCACATGCTCAGTTCTGACAGATAAGTGTGTGTGAAAGCCGTCCTTCACCTAGCTTGTTGGGAACACAAAGTTTCATTTCAGTTGCAAACTCCACTCCATACATATATATGGGGAGGTACTAGCTCCAACTCGGTTTTACAGTGAAAACTGCAGGAAGTTCAAACCGGCACTAGGAAACAGACTGAGAAAGCAGAGTAAAATTTCTCCTGCAACACGTTCCTTTTGTGCTAGATGAACGAACGTCGCTCCACATGCTCAGTTCTGAGAGATAAGTGTGTGTGAAACCGTCCTTCACCTAGCTTGTTGGGAACACAAAGTTTCTTTTCAGTTGCAAACTCCACTCCATACATATATATGGGGAGGTACTAGCTCCAACTCTGTTTTACAGTGAACACTGCAGGAACTTCAAACCGGCACTTGGAAACAGACTGAGAAACCAGAGTAAAAGTCTCTCCTGCAACCCGTTCCCTTTGTGCTAGATGAACGAACGTCTCTCCACATGCCCAGTTGTGAGAGGTAAGTGTGTGTGAAAGCCGTCCTTCACCTAGCTTGTTGGGAACACAAAGTTTCTTTTCAGTTGCAAACTCCACTCCATACATATATATGGGAGGTACTAGCTCCAACTCGTTTTTACTGTGAAAACTGCAGGAATTTCAAACCGGCACTAGGAAACAGACTGAGAAACCAGAGAAAAAGTTTCTCCTGCAACCCGTTCCATTTGTGCTAGATGTACGAAAGTCTCTCCACATGCTCAGTTCTGAGAGATAAGTGTGTGTGAAAGCCGTCCTTCACCTAGCTTGTTGGGAACACAAAGTTTCTTTTCAGTTGCAAACTCCAGTCCAAACATATATATGGGGAGGTACTAGCTCCAACTCGGTTTTACAGTGAAAACTGCAGGAACTTCAAACAGGCACTAGGAAACAGACTGAGAAACCAGAGTAAAAGTTTCTTCTGCAACCCGTTCCCTTTGAGCTAGTGAACGAACGTCTCTCCACATGCTCAGTTCTGAGAGATAAGTGTGTGTGAAAGCCGTCCTTCACCTAGCTTGTTGGGAACACAAAGTTTGTTTTCGGTTGCAAACCCCACTCCATACATATATATGGGGAGGTACAAGCTCCAACTCGGTTTTACAGTGAAAACTGCAGGAAATTCACACCGGCACTAGGAAACAGACTAAGAAACCAGAGTAAAAGTTTCCCCTGCAACCCGTTCCCTTTGTGCTAGATGAACGAACGTCTCTCCACATGCTCAGTTCTGAGAGATAAGTGTGTGTGAAAGCCGTCCTTCACCTAGCTTGCTGGGAACACAAAGTTTCTTTTCAGTTGCAAACTCCACTCCATACATATATATGGGGGGTACTAGCTCCAACTCGGTTTTACAGTGAAAACTGCAGGAACTTCAAACCGGCACTAGGAAACAGACTGAAAAACCAGAGTAAAAGTTTCTCCTGCAACCCGTTCCCTTTGTGCTAGATGAAAGAACTTCTCTCCACATGCTCAGTTCTGAGAGAGAATTGTGTGTCAAAGCCGTCCTTCACCTAGCTTGTTGGGAACACAAAGTTTCTTTTCAGTTGCAAACTCCACTCCATACATATATATGGGGAGGTACTAGCTCCAACTCGGTTTTACAGTGAACACTGCAGGAACTTCAAACCGGCACTTGGAAACAGACTGAGAAACCAGAGTAAAAGTCTCTCCTGCAACCCGTTCCCTTTGTGCTAGATGAACGAACGTCTCTCCACATGCCCAGTTGTGAGAGGTAAGTGTGTGTGAAAGCCGTCCTTCACCTAGCTTGTTGGGAACACAAAGTTTGTTTTCAGTTGCAAACTCCACTCCATACTTATATATGGGAGGTACTAGCTCCAACTCGTTTTTACTGTGAAAACTGCAGGAATTTCAAACCGGCACTAGGAAACAGACTGAGAAACCAGAGAAAAAGTTTCTCCTGCAACCCGTTCCCTTTGTGCTAGATGAAAGAACGTCTCTCCACATGAACAGTTCTGAGAGATAAGTGTGTGTGAAAGCCGTCCTTCACCTAGCTTTTTGGGAACACAAAGTTTCTTTTCAGTTGCAAACTCCACTCCATACATATATTTGGGGAGGTACAAGATCCAACTCGGTTTTACAGTGAAACCTGCAGGAACATCAAACCGGCACTAGGAAACAGACTGAGAAACCAGAGTAAAATTTCTCCTGCAACCGGTTCCTTTTGTGCTAGATGAACGAACGTCTCTCCACATGCTCAGTTCTGAGAGATAAGTGTGTGTGAAAGCCGTCCTTCACCTAGCTTGTTGGGAACACAAAGTTTCTTTTCAGTTGCAAACTCCAATCCATACATATATATGGGAGGTACTAGCTCCAACTCGGTTTTACAGTGAAAACTGCAGGAACATCAAACCGGCACTAGGAAAAACACTGAGAAACCTGAGTAAAAGTTTCTCCTGCAACCCGTTCTCTTTGTGCTAGATGAACGAACGTCTCTCCACATGCTCAGTTCTGAGAGATAAGTGTGTGTGAAAGCCGTCCTCCACCTAGCTTGTTGGGAACACAAAGTTTCATTTCAGTTGCAAACTCCACTCCATACATATATATCGGGAGGTACTAGCTCCAACTCGGTTTTACAGTGAAAACTGCAGGAAGTTCAAACCGGCACTAGGAAACAGACTGAGAAACCAGAGTAAAAGTTTCTACTGCAACCCGTTCCCTTTGTGCTAGATGAACGAACGTCTCTCCACATGCCCAGTTGTGAGAGATAAGTGTGTGTGAAAGCCGTCCTTCACCTAGCTTGTTGGGAACACAAAGTTTCTTTTCAGTTGCAAACTCCACTCCATACATATATATGGGGAGGTACTAGCTCCAACTCGTTCTTACTGTGAAAACTGCAGGAATTTCAAACCGGCACTAGGAAACAGACTGAGAAAACAGAGAAAAAGTTTCTCCGGCAACCCGTTCCCTTTGTGCTAGATGTACGAAAGTCTCTCCACATGCTCAGTTCTGAGAGATAATTGTGTGTGAAAGCCGTCCTTCACCTAGCTTGTTGGGAACACAAAGTTTCTTTTCAGTTGCAAACTCCACTCCATACATATATATGGGGAGGTACTAGCTCCAACTCGGTTTTACAGTGAAAACTGCAGGAACTTCAAACAGGCACTAGGAAACAGACTGAGAAACCAGAGTAAATGTTTCTTCTGCAACCCGTTCCCTTTGTGCTAGATGAACGAAGGTCTCTCCACATGCTCAGTTCAGAGAGATAAGTGTGTGTGAAAGCCGTCCTTCACCTAGCTTGCTGGGAACACAAAGTTTCTTTTCAGTTGCAAACTCCACTCCATACATATATATGGGGAGGTACTAGCTCCAACTCGGTTTTACAGTGAAAACTGCAGGAACTTCAAACCGGCACTAGGAAACAGACTGAAAAACCAGAGTGAAAGTTTCTCCTGCAACCCGTTCCCTTTGTGCTAGATGAAAGAACGTCTCTCCACATGCTCAGTTCTGAGAGAGAATTGTGTGTGAAAGCCGTCCTTCACCTAGCTTGTTGGGAACACAAAGTTTCTTTTCAGTTGCAAACTCCACTCCATACATATATATGGGGAGGTACTAGCTCCAACTCGGTTTTACAGTGAAAACTGCAGGAACTTCAAACGGGCACTAGAAAACAGACTGAAAACCAGAGTAAAAGTTTCTCCTGCAACCCGTTCCCTTTGTGCTACATGAAAGAACGTCTCTCCACATGCTCAGTTCTGAATGAGAATTGTGTGTGAAAGCCGTCCTTCACCTAGCTTGTTGGGAACACAAAGTTTCTTTTCAGTTGCAAACTCCACTCCATACATATATATGGGAAGGTACTAGCTCCAACTCGGTTTTACAGTGAAAACTGCAGGAACTTCAAACCGGCACTAGGAAACAGACTGAGAAACCAGAGTAAAAGTTTCTCCTGCAACCCGTTCCCTTTGTGCTAGATGAAGGAACGTCTCTCCACATGCTCAGTTCAGAGAGATAAGTGTGTGTGAAAGCCGTCCTTTACCTAGCTTGTTGGGAACACAAAGTTACTTTTCAGTTGCAAACCCCACTCCATACATATATATGGGGAGGTACAAGCTCCAACTCGGTTTTACAGTGAAAACTGCAGGAAATTCACACCGGCACTAGGAAACAGACTGAGAAACCAGAGTAAAAGTTTCCCCTGCAACCCGTTCCCTTTGTGCTAGATGAACGAACGTCTCTCCACATGCTCAGTTCTGAGAGATAAGTGTGTGTGAAAGCCGTCCTTCACCTAGCTTGTTGGGAACAGAAAGTTTCTTTTCAGTTGTAAACTACACTTCATACATATATATGGGGAGGTACTAGCTCCAACTCGGTTTTACAGTGAAAACTGCAGGAAATTCAAACCGGCACTATGAAACAGACTGAGAAACCAGAGCAAAAGTTTCTCCTGTAAACCGTTCCCTTTGTGCTAGATGAACGGACGTCTCTCCACATGCTCAATTTTGAGAGATAATTGTGTGTGAAAGCCGTCCTTCACCTAGCTTGTTGGGAACACAAAGTTTCTTTTCAGTTGCAAACTCCAATTCATACATATATATGGGGAGATACTAGCTCCAAATCGGTTTTACATTGAAAACTGCAGGAAATTCAAACCGGCACTAGGAAACAGACTGAGAAACCAGAGTAAAGTTTCTCGTGTAACCCGTTCCATTTGTGCTAGATGAACGAACGTCTCTCCACATGCTCAGTTCTGAGAGATAAGTGTGTGTGAAAGCCGTCCTTCACCAAGCTTGTTGGGAACACAAAGTTTCTTTTCAGTTGCAAACTCCACTCCATACATATATATGGGGAGGTACTAGCTCCAACTCGGTTTTACAGTGAAAACTGCAGGAACTTCAAACCGGCACTAGGAAACAGACTGAGAAAGCAGAGTAAAAGTTTCTCCTGCAACCCGTTCCCTTTGTGCTAGATGAAAGAACGTCTCTCCACATGCTCAGTTCTGAGAGATAAGTGTGTGTGAAAGCCGTCCTTCACCTAGCTTGTTGGGAACACAAAGTTTCATTTCAGTTGCAAACTCCACTCCATACATATATATGGGGAGGTACTAGCTCCAACTCGGTTTTACAGTGAAAACTGCAGGAAGTTCAAAACGGCACTAGGAAACAGACTGAGAAAGCAGAGTAAAATTTCTATTGCAACACGTTCCTTTTGTGCTAGATGAACGAACGTGGCTCCACATGCTCAGTTCTGAGAGATAATTGTGTGTGAAAGCCGTCCTTCACCTAGCTTGTTGGGAACACAAAGTTTCTTTTCAGTTGCAAACTCCACTCCATACATATATATGGGGAGGTACTAGCTCCAACTCGGTTTTACAGTGAAAACTGCAGGAACTTCAAACAGGCACTAGGAAACAGACTGAGAAACCAGAGTAAATGTTTCTTCTGCAACCCGTTCCCTTTGTGCTAGATGAACGAAGGTCTCTCCACATGCTCAGTTCAGAGAGATAAGTGTGTGTGAAAGCCGTCCTTCACCTAGCTTGCTGGGAACACAAAGTTTCTTTTCAGTTGCAAACTCCACTCCATACATATATATGGGGAGGTACAAGCTCCAACTCGGTTTTACAGTGAAAACTGCAGGAACTTCAAACCGGCACTAGAAAACAGACTGAAAACCAGAGTAAAAGTTTCTCCTGCAACCCGTTCCCTTTGTGCTACATGAAAGAACGTCTCTCCACATGCTCAGTTCTGAATGAGAATTGTGTGTGAAAGCCGTCCTTCACCTAGCTTGTTGGGAACACAAAGTTTCTTTTCAGTTGCAAACTCCACTCCATACATATATATGGGAAGGTAGTAGCTCCAACTCGGTTTTACAGTGAAAACTGCAGGAACTTCAAACCGGCACTAGGAAACAGACTGAGAAACCAAAGTAAAAGTTTCTCCTGCAACCCGTTCCCTTTGTGCTAGATGAAGGAACGTCTCTCCACATGCTCAGTTCAGAGAGATAAGTGTGTGTGAAAGCCGTCCTTTACCTAGCTTGTTGGGAACACAAAGTTACTTTTCAGTTGCAAACCCCACTCCATACATATATATGGGGAGGTACAAGCTCCAACTCGGTTTTACAGTGAAAACTGCAGGAAATTCACACCGGCACTAGGAAACAGACTGAGAAACCAGAGTAAAAGTTTCCCCTGCAACCCGTTCCCTTTGTGCTAGATGAACGAACGTCTCTCCACATGCTCAGTTCTGAGAGATAAGTGTGTGTGAAAGCCGTCCTTCACCTAGCTTGTTGGGAACAGAAAGATTCTTTTCAGTTGTAAACTACACTTCATACATATATATGGGGAGGTACTAGCTCCAACTCGGTTTTACAGTGAAAACTGCAGGAAATTCAAACCGGCACTATGAAACAGACTGAGAAACCAGAGCAAAAGTTTCTCCTGTAAACCGTTCCCTTTGTGCTAGATGAACGGACGTCTCTCCACATGCTCAATTTTGAGAGATAATTGTGTGTGAAAGCCGTCCTTCACCTAGCTTGTTGGGAACACAAAGTTTCTTTTCAGTTGCAAACTCCAATTCATACATATATATGGGGAGATACTAGCTCCAAATCGGTTTTACATTGAAAACTGCAGGAAATTCAAACCGGCACTAGGAAACAGACTGAGAAACCAGAGTAAAGTTTCTCGTGTAACCCGTTCCATTTGTGCTAGATGAACGAACGTCTCTCCACATGCTCAGTTCTGAGAGATAAGTGTGTGTGAAAGCCGTCCTTCACCAAGCTTGTTGGGAACACAAAGTTTCTTTTCAGTTGCAAACTCCACTCCATACATATATATGGGGAGGTACTAGCTCCAACTCGGTTTTACAGTGAAAACTGCAGGAACTTCAAACCGGCACTAGGAAACAGACTGAGAAAGCAGAGTAAAAGTTTCTCCTGCAACCCGTTCCCTTTGTGCTAGATGAAAGAACGTCTCTCCACATGCTCAGTTCTGAGAGATAAGTGTGTGTGAAAGCCGTCCTTCACCTAGCTTGTTGGGAACACAAAGTTTCATTTCAGTTGCAAACTCCACTCCATACATATATATGGGGAGGTACTAGCTCCAACTCGGTTTTACAGTGAAAACTGCAGGAAGTTCAAAACGGCACTAGGAAACAGACTGAGAAAGCAGAGTAAAATTTCTATTGCAACACGTTCCTTTTGTGCTAGATGAACGAACGTGGCTCCACATGCTCAGTTCTGAGAGATAAGTGTGTGTGAAAGCCGTCCTTCACCTAGCTTGTTGGGAACACAAAGTTTCTTTTCAGTTGCAAACTCCACTCCATACATATATATGGGGAGGTACAAGCTCTAACTCGGTTTTACAGTGAAAACTGCAGGAACTTCAAACCGGCACTAGGAAACAGACTGAGAAACCAGAGTAAAAGTTTCTCCTGCAACCTGTTCTCTTTGTGCTAGATGAACGAACGTCTCTCCACATGCTCAGTTCTGAGAGATAAGTGTGTGTGAAAGCCGCCCTTCACCTAGCTTGTTGGGAACACAAAGTTTCTTTTCAGATGCAAACTCCAGTCCTTACATATATATGTGGGGAGGTACTAGCTCCAACTCGGTTTTACAGTGAAAACTGCAGGAACTTCAAACCGGCACTAGGAAACATACTGAGAAACCAGAGTAAAAGTTTCTCCGGCAACCCGTTCCCTTTGTGCTAGATGAACGAACGTCTCTCCACATGCTCAGTTCTGAGGGATAAGTGTGTGTGAAAGCCGTCCTTCACCTAGCTTGTTGGGAACACAAAGTTTCTTCTCAGTTGCAAACTCCACTCCATACATATATATGGGGAGGTACTAGCTCCAACTCGGTTTTACAGTGAAAACTGCAGGAACTTCAAACCGGCACTAGGAAACAGACTGAGAAACCAGAGTAAAAGTTTCCCCTGCAACCCGTTCCCTTTGTGCTAGATGAAAGAACGTCTCTCCACATGCTCAGTTCTGAGAGATAATTGTGTGTGAAAGCCGTCCTCCACCTAGCTTTTTGGGAACATAAAGTTTCTTTTCAGTTGCAAACTCCACTCCATACATATATATGGGGAGGTACTAGCTCCAACTCGGTTTTACAGTGAAAACTGCAGGAACTTCAAACTGGCACTAGGAAACAGTCTGAGAAAGCAGAGTAAAATTTCTCCTGCAACCCGTTCCCTTTGTGCTAGATGAAAGAAAGTCTCTCCACATGAACAGTTCTGAGAGATAAGTGTGTGTGAAAGCCGTCCTTCACCTAGCTTGTTGGGAACACAAAGTTTCTTTTCAGTTGCAAACTCCACTCCATACATATATATGGGGAGGTACTAGCTCGAACTCGGTTTTACAGTGAAAACTGCAGGAACTTCAAACCGGCAGTACTAAACAGACTGAGAAACCAGAGTAAAATTTCTCCTGCAACCAGTTCCTTTTGTGCTAGATGAACGAACGTCTCTCGACATGCTCAGTTCTGAGAGATAAGTGTGTGTGAAAGCCGTCCTTCACCTAGCTTGTTGGGAACACAAAGTTTCTTTTCAGTTGCTAACTCCAATTCATACATATATATGGGGAGGTACTAGCTCCAACTCGGTTTTAGAGTGAAAACTGCAGGATCTTCAAACCGGCACTTCGAAACAGACTGAGAAACCAGAGTAAAAGTTTCTCCTGTAAACCGTTCCCTTTGTGCTAGATGAGCGAACGTCTCTCCACATGCTCAATTTTGAGAGATAATTGTGTGTGAAAACCGTCCTTCACCTAGCTTGTTGGGAACACAATGTTTCTTTTCAGTTGCAAACTCCAGTTCATACATATATATGGGGAGATACTAGCTCCACATCGGTTTTACAGTGAAAACTGCAGTAAATTCAAACCGGCACTAGAAAACAGACGGAAAACCAGAGTAAAAGTTTCTCCTGCAACCCGTTCCCTTTGTGCTAGATGAAAGAACGTCTCTCCACATGCTCAGTTCTGAGAGAGAATTGTGTGTGAAAGCCGTCCTTCACCTAGCTTGTTGGGAACACAAAGATTCTTTTCAGTTGCAAACTCCACTCCATACATATATATGGGGAGGTACTAGCTCCAACTCGGTTTTACAGTGAAAACTGCAGGAACTTCAAACCGGCACTAGGAAACAGACTGAGAATACAGAGTAAAAGTTTCTCCTGCAACCCGTTCCCTTTGTGATAGATGAACGAACGTCTCTCCACATGCTCAGTTCAGAGAGATAAGTGTGTGTGAAAGCCGTACTTTACTTAGCTTGTTGGGAACACAAAGTTTCTTTTCAGTTGCAAACCCCACTCCATACATATATATGGGGAGGTACAAGCTCCAACTCGGTTTTACAGTGAAAACTGCAGGAAATTCACACCGGCACTAGGAAACAGACTGAGAAATCAGAGTAAAAGTTTCCCCTGCAACCCGTTCCCTTTGTGCTAGATGAACGAACGTCTCTCCACATGCTCAGTTCTGAGAGATAAGTGTGTGTGGAAGCCGTCCTTCACCTAGCTTGTTGGGAACACAAAGTTTGTTTTCGGTTGCAAACCCCACTCCATACATATATATGGGGAGGTACAAGCTCCAACTCGGTTTTACAGTGAAAACTGCAGGAAATTCACACCGGCACTAGCAAACAGACTGAGAAACCAGAGTAAAAGTTTCCCCTGCAACCCGTTCCCTTTGTGCTAGATGAACGAACGTCTCTCCACATGCTCAGTTCTGAGAGATAAGTGTGTGTGAAAGCCGTCCTTCACCTAGCTTGTTGGGAACACAAAGTTTCTTTTCAGTTGCAAACTCCACTCCATACATATATATGGGGAGGTACTAGCTCCAACTCGGTTTTACAGTGAACACTGCAGGAACTTCAATCCGGCACTTGGAAACAGACTGAGAAACCAGAGTAAAAGTCTCTCCTGCAACCCGTTCCCTTTGTGCTAGATGAACGAAAGTCTCTCCACATGCTCAGTTCTGAGAGATAAGTGTGTGTGAAAGCCGTCCTTCACCTAGCTTGTTGGGAACACAAAGTTTCTTTTCAGTTGCAAACTCCAGTCCAAACATATATATGGGGAGGTACTAGCTCCAACTCGGTTTTACAGTGAAAACTGCAGGAACTTCAAACAGGCACTAGGAAACAGACTGAGAAACCAGAGTAAAAGTTTCTTCTGCAACCCGTTCCTTTTGAGCTAGTGAACGAACGTCTCTCCACATGCTCAGTTCTGAGAGATAAGTGTGTGTGAAAGCCGTCCTTCACCTAGCTTGCTGGGAACACAAAGTTTCTTTTCAGTTGCAAACTCCACTCCATACATATATATGGGGAGGTACTAGCTCCAACTCGGTTTTACAGTGAAAATTGCAGGAACTTCAAACCGGCACTAGAAAACAGACTGAAAACCAGAGTAAAAGTTTCTCCTGCAACCCGTTCCCTTTGTGCTACATGAAAGAACGTCTCTCCACATGCTCAGTTCTGAGAGAGAATTGTGTGTGAAAGCCGTCCTTCACCTAGCTTGTTGGGAACACAAAGTTTCTTTTCAGTTGCAAACTCCACTCCATACATATATATGGGGAGGTACTAGCTCCAACTCTGTTTTACAGTGAAAACTGCAGGAACTTCAAACCGGCACTAGGAAACAGACTGAAAAACCAGAGTAAAAGTTTCTCCTGCAACCCGTTCCCTTTGTGCTAGATGACAGAACGTCTCTCCACATGCTCAGTTCTGAGAGAGAATTGTGTGTGAAAGCCGTCCTTCACCTAGCTTGTTGGGAACACAAAGTTTCTTTTCAGTTGCAAACTCCAATCCATACATATATATGGGAGGTACTAGCTCCAACTCGATTTTACAGTGAACACTGCAGGAACATCAAACCGGCACCAGGAAAAACACTGAGAAACCTGAGTAAAAGTTTCTCCTGCAACCCGTTCTCTTTGTGCTAGATGAACGAACGTCTCTCCACATGCTCAGTTCTGAGAGATAAGTGTGTGTGAAAGCCGTCCTCCACCTAGCTTGTTGGGAACACAAAGTTTCTTTTCAGTTGCAAACTCCACTCCATACATATATATGGGGAGGTATTAGCTCCAATTCGGTTTTACAGTGAAAACTGCAGGAACTTCAAACCGGCACTAGGAAACATACTGAGAAACCAGAGTAAAAGTTTCTCCTGCAACCCGTTCCCTTTGTGCTAGATGAACGAACGTCTCTCCACATGCCCAGTTGTGAGAGATAAGTGTGTGTGAAAGCCGTCCTTCACCTAGCTTGTTGGGAACACAAAGTTTCTTTTCAGTTGCAAACTCCACTCCATACATATATAAGGGGAGGTACTAGCTCCAACTCGTTTTTACTGTGAAAACTGCAGGAATTTCAAACCGGCACTAGGAAACAGACTGAGAAACCAGAGTTAAAGTTTCTCCGGCAACCCGTTCCCTTTGTGCTAGATGTACGAAAGTCTCTCCACATGCTCAGTTCTGAGAGATAATTGTGTGTGAAAGCCGTCCTTCACCTAGCTTGTTGGGAACACAAAGTTTCTTTTCAGTTGCAAACTCCACTCCATACATATATATGGGGAGGTACTAGTTCCAACTCGGTTTTACAGTGAAAACTGCAGGAACTTCAAACAGGCACTAGGAAACAGACTGAGAAACCAGAGTAAAAGTTTCTTCTGCAACCCGTTCCCTTTGTGCTAGATGAACGAACGTCTCTCCACATGCTCAGTTCTGAGAGATAAGTGTGTGTGAAAGCCGTCCTTCACCTAGCTTGCTGGGAACACAAAGTTTCTTTTCAGTTTCAAACTCCACTCCATACATATATATGGGGATGTACTAGCTCCAACTCGGTTTTACAGTGAAAACTGCAGGAACTTCAAACCGGCACTAGGAAACAGACTGAAAAACCAGAGTAAAAGTTTCTCCTGCAACCCGTTCCCTTTGTGCTATATGAAAGAACGTCTCTCCACATGCTCAGTTCTGAGAGAGAATTGTGTGTGAAAGCCGTCCTTCACCTAGCTTGTTGGGAACACAAAGTTTCTTTACAGTTGCAAAC
Source organism: Camelus bactrianus (assembly GCF_048773025.1). Taxonomy (NCBI): domain Eukaryota; kingdom Metazoa; phylum Chordata; class Mammalia; order Artiodactyla; family Camelidae; genus Camelus; species Camelus bactrianus. The sequence goes on from NC_133566.1 coordinate 6,884,272, forward strand.
TCCACTCCATACATATATATGGGGAGGTACTAGCTCCAACTCGGTTTTACAGTGAACACTGCAGGAACTTCAAACCGGCACTTGGAAACAGACTGAGAAACCAGAGTAAAAGTCTCTCCTGCAACCCGTTCCTTTGTGCTAGATGAACGAACGTCTCTCCACATGCCCAGTTGTGAGAGGTAAGTGTGTGTGAAAGCCGTCTTTCACCTAGCTTGTTGGGAACACAAAGTTTGTTTTCAGTTGCAAACTCCACTCCATACATATATATGGGGAGGTACTAGCTCCAACTCGGTTTTACAGTGAAAACTGCAGGAACTTCAAACCGGCACTAGGAAACAGACTGAGAAAACAGAGTAAAAGTTTCTCCTGCAACCCGTTCCCTTTGTGATAGATGAACGAACGTCTCTCCACATGCTCAGTTCTGAGAGATAAGTGTGTGTGAAAGCCGTCCTTAACCTAGCTTATTGGGAAAACAAAGTTTCTTTTCAGTTGCAAACTCCACTCCATACATATATATGGGGAGGTACTAGCTCCAACACGGTTTTACAGCGAAAACTGCAGGAACTTCAAACCGGCACTGGTAAACAGACTGAGATACCAGAGTAAAAGTTTCTCCTGCAACCCGTTCCCTTTGTGCTAGATGAACGAACGTCTCTCCACATGCTCAGTTCTGAGAGATAACTGAGTGTGAAAGCCGTCCTTCACCTAGCTTGTTGGGAACACAAAGTTTCTTTTCAGTTGCAAACTCCACTCCATAAATATATATGGGGAGGTACTAGCTCCAACTCGGTTTTACAGTGAAAACTGCAGGAACTTCAAACCGGCACTAGGAAATAGACTGAGAAACCAGAGTAAAAGTTTCTCCTGCAAACCGTTCCCTTTGTGCTAGATGAACGAACGTCTCTCCACATGCTCAGTTCTGAGGGATAAGTGTGTGTGAAAGCCGTCCTTCACCTAGCTTGTTGGGAACACAAAGTTTCTTTTCAGTTGCAAACTCCACTCCTTACATATATATGGGGAGGTACTAGCTCCAACTCGGTTATACAGTGAACACTGCAGGAACTTCAAACCGGCACTTGGAAACAGACTGAGAAACCAGAGTAAAAGTTTCCCCTGCAACCCGTTCCCTTTGTGCTAGATGAAAGAACGTCTCTCCACATGCTCAGTTCTGAGAGATAATTGTGTGTGAAAGCCGTCCTCCACCTAGCTTTTTGGGAACACAAAGTTTCTTTTCAGTTGCAAACTCCACTCCATACATATATATGGGGAGGTACTAGCTCCAACTCGGTTTTACAGTGAAAACTGCAAGAACTTCAAACCGGCACTAGGAAACAGTCTGAGAAAGCAGAGTAAAATTTCTCCTGCAACCCGTTCCCTTTGTGCTAGATGAAAGAAAGTCTCTCCACATGAACAGTTCTGAGAGATAAGTGTGTGTGAAAGCCGTCCTTCACCTAGCTTTTTGGGAACACAAAGTTTCTTTTCAGTTGCAAACTCCACTCCATACATATATATGGGGAGATACTAGCTCCAAATCGGTTGTACAGTGAAAACTGCAGTAAATTCAAACCGGCACTAGAAAACAGACGGAAAACCAGAGTAAAAGTTTCTCCTGCAACCCGTTCCCTTTGTGCTAGATGAAAGAACGTCTCTCCACATGCTCAGTTCTGAGAGAGAATTGTGTGTGAAAGCCGTCCTTCACCTAGCTTGTTGGGAACACAAAGATTCTTTTCAGTTGCAAACTCCACTCCATACATATATATGGGGAGGTACTAGCTCCAACTCGGTTTTACAGTGAAAACTGCAGGAACTTCAAACCGGCACTAGGAAACAGACTGAGAAACCAGAGTAAAAGTTTCTCCTGCAACCCGTTCCCTTTGTGCTAGATGAAGGAACGTCTCTCCAAATGCTCAGTTCAGAGAGATAAGTGTGTGTGAAAGCCGTCCTTTATTTAGCTTGTTGGGAACACAAAGTTTCTTTTCAGTTGCAAACCCCACTCCATACATATATATGGGGAGGTACAAGCTCCAACTCGGTTTTACAGTGAAAACTGCAGGAAATTCACACCGGCACTAGGAAACAGACTGAGAAACCAGAGTAAAAGTTTCCCCTGCAACCCGTTCCCTTTGTGATAGATGAACGAACGTCTCTCCACATGCTCAGTTCTGAGAGATAAGTGTGTGTGGAAGCCGTCCTTCACCTAGCTTGTTGGGAACACAAAGTTTGTTTTCGGTTGCAAACCCCACTCCATACATATATATGGGGAGGTACAAGCTCCAACTCGGTTTTACAGTGAAAACTGCAGGAAATTCACACCGGCACTAGCAAACAGACTGAGAAACCAGAGTAAAAGTTTCCCCTGCAACCCGTTCCATTTGTGCTAGATGAACGAACGTCTCTCCACATGCTCAGTTCTGAGAGATAAGTGTGTGTGAAAGCCGTCCTTCACCTAGCTTGTTGGGAACACAAAGTTTCTTTTCAGTTGCAAACTCCACTCCATACATATATATGGGGAGGTACTAGCTCCAACTCGGTTTTACAGTGAACACTGCAGGAACTTCAAACCGGCACTTGGAAACAGACTGAGAAACCAGAGTAAAAGTCTCTCCTGCAACCCGTTCCCTTTGTGCTAGATGAACGAAAGTCTCTCCACATGCTCAGTTCTGAGAGATAAGTGTGTGTGAAAGCCGTCCTTCACCTAGCTTGTTGGGAACACAAAGTTTCTTTTCAGTTGCAAACTCCAGTCCAAACATATATATGGGGAGGTACTAGCTCCAACTCGGTTTTACAGTGAAAACTGCAGGAACTTCAAACAGGCACTAGGAAACAGACTGAGAAACCAGAGTAAAAGTTTCTTCTGCAACCCGTTCCTTTTGAGCTAGTGAACGAACGTCTCTCCACATGCTCAGTTCTGAGAGATAAGTGTGTGTGAAAGCCGTCCTTCACCTAGCTTGCTGGGAACACAAAGTTTCTTTTCAGTTGCAAACTCCACTCCATACATATATATGGGGAGGTACTAGCTCCAACTCGGTTTTACAGTGAAAATTGCAGGAACTTCAAACCGGCACTAGAAAACAGACTGAAAACCAGAGTAAAAGTTTCTCCTGCAACCCGTTCCCTTTGTGCTACATGAAAGAACGTCTCTCCACATGCTCAGTTCTGAGAGAGAATTGTGTGTGAAAGCCGTCCTTCACCTAGCTTGTTGGGAACACAAAGTTTCTTTTCAGTTGCAAACTCCACTCCATACATATATATGGGGAGGTACTAGCTCCAACTCTGTTTTACAGTGAAAACTGCAGGAACTTCAAACCGGCACTAGGAAACAGACTGAAAAACCAGAGTAAAAGTTTCTCCTGCAACCCGTTCCCTTTGTGCTAGATGACAGAACGTCTCTCCACATGCTCAGTTCTGAGAGAGAATTGTGTGTGAAAGCCGTCCTTCACCTAGCTTGTTGGGAACACAAAGTTTCTTTTCAGTTGCAAACTCCAATCCATACATATATATGGGAGGTACTAGCTCCAACTCGGTTTTACAGTGAACACTGCAGGAACATCAAACCGGCACCAGGAAAAACACTGAGAAACCTGAGTAAAAGTTTCTCCTGCAACCCGTTCTCTTTGTGCTAGATGAACGAACGTCTCTCCACATGCTCAGTTCTGAGAGATAAGTGTGTGTGAAAGCCGTCCTCCACCTAGCTTGTTGGGAACACAAAGTTTCTTTTCAGTTGCAAACTCCACTCCATACATATATATGGGGAGGTACTAGCTCCAACTCGGTTTTACAGTGAAAACTGCAGGAACTTCAAACCGGCACTAGGAAACAGACTGAGAAACCAGAGTTAAAGTTTCTCCGGCAACCCGTTCCCTTTGTGCTAGATGTACGAAAGTCTCTCCACATGCTCAGTTCTGAGAGATAATTGTGTGTGAAAGCCGTCCTTCACCTAGCTTGTTGGGAACACAAAGTTTCTTTTCAGTTGCAAACTCCACTCCATACATATATATGGGGAGGTACTAGTTCCAACTCGGTTTTACAGTGAAAACTGCAGGAACTTCAAACAGGCACTAGGAAACAGACTGAGAAACCAGAGTAAAAGTTTCTTCTGCAACCCGTTCCCTTTGTGCTAGATGAACGAACGTCTCTCCACATGCTCAGTTCTGAGAGATAAGTGTGTGTGAAAGCCGTCCTTCACCTAGCTTGCTGGGAACACAAAGTTTCTTTTCAGTTTCAAACTCCACTCCATACATATATATGGGGATGTACTAGCTCCAACTCGGTTTTACAGTGAAAACTGCAGGAACTTCAAACCGGCACTAGGAAACAGACTGAAAAACCAGAGTAAAAGTTTCTCCTGCAACCCGTTCCCTTTGTGCTATATGAAAGAACGTCTCTCCACATGCTCAGTTCTGAGAGAGAATTGTGTGTGAAAGCCGTCCTTCACCTAGCTTGTTGGGAACACAAAGTTTCTTTACAGTTGCAAACTCCACTCCATACATATATATGGGGAGGTACTAGCTCCAACTCGGTTTTACAGTGAACACTGCAGGAACTTCAAACCGGCACTTGGAAACAGACTGAGAAACCAGAGTAAAAGTCTCTCCTGCAACCCGTTCCTTTGTGCTAGATGAACGAACGTCTCTCCACATGCCCAGTTGTGAGAGGTAAGTGTGTGTGAAAGCCGTCTTTCACCTAGCTTGTTGGGAACACAAAGTTTGTTTTCAGTTGCAAACTCCACTCCATACATATATATGGGGAGGTACTAGCTCCAACTCGGTTTTACAGTGAAAACTGCAGGAACTTCAAACCGGCACTAGGAAACAGACTGAGAAAACAGAGTAAAAGTTTCTCCTGCAACCCGTTCCCTTTGTGATAGATGAACGAACGTCTCTCCACATGCTCAGTTCTGAGAGATAAGTGTGTGTGAAAGCCGTCCTTAACCTAGCTTATTGGGAAAACAAAGTTTCTTTTCAGTTGCAAACTCCACTCCATACATATATATGGGGAGGTACTAGCTCCAACACGGTTTTACAGCGAAAACTGCAGGAACTTCAAACCGGCACTGGTAAACAGACTGAGATACCAGAGTAAAAGTTTCTCCTGCAACCCGTTCCCTTTGTGCTAGATGAACGAACGTCTCTCCACATGCTCAGTTCTGAGAGATAACTGAGTGTGAAAGCCGTCCTTCACCTAGCTTGTTGGGAACACAAAGTTTCTTTTCAGTTGCAAACTCCACTCCATAAATATATATGGGGAGGTACTAGCTCCAACTCGGTTTTACAGTGAAAACTGCAGGAACTTCAAACCGGCACTAGGAAATAGACTGAGAAACCAGAGTAAAAGTTTCTCCTGCAAACCGTTCCCTTTGTGCTAGATGAACGAACGTCTCTCCACATGCTCAGTTCTGAGGGATAAGTGTGTGTGAAAGCCGTCCTTCACCTAGCTTGTTGGGAACACAAAGTTTCTTTTCAGTTGCAAACTCCACTCCTTACATATATATGGGGAGGTACTAGCTCCAACTCGGTTATACAGTGAACACTGCAGGAACTTCAAACCGGCACTTGGAAACAGACTGAGAAACCAGAGTAAAAGTTTCCCCTGCAACCCGTTCCCTTTGTGCTAGATGAAAGAACGTCTCTCCACATGCTCAGTTCTGAGAGATAATTGTGTGTGAAAGCCGTCCTCCACCTAGCTTTTTGGGAACACAAAGTTTCTTTTCAGTTGCAAACTCCACTCCATACATATATATGGGGAGGTACTAGCTCCAACTCGGTTTTACAGTGAAAACTGCAAGAACTTCAAACCGGCACTAGGAAACAGTCTGAGAAAGCAGAGTAAAATTTCTCCTGCAACCCGTTCCCTTTGTGCTAGATGAAAGAAAGTCTCTCCACATGAACAGTTCTGAGAGATAAGTGTGTGTGAAAGCCGTCCTTCACCTAGCTTGTTGGGAACACAAAGTTTCTTTTCAGTTGCAAACTCCACTCCATACATATATATGGGGAGATACTAGCTCCAAATCGGTTGTACAGTGAAAACTGCAGTAAATTCAAACCGGCACTAGAAAACAGACGGAAAACCAGAGTAAAAGTTTCTCCTGCAACCCGTTCCCTTTGTGCTAGATGAAAGAACGTCTCTCCACATGCTCAGTTCTGAGAGAGAATTGTGTGTGAAAGCCGTCCTTCACCTAGCTTGTTGGGAACACAAAGATTCTTTTCAGTTGCAAACTCCACTCCATACATATATATGGGGAGGTACTAGCTCCAACTCGGTTTTACAGTGAAAACTGCAGGAACTTCAAACCGGCACTAGGAAACAGACTGAGAAACCAGAGTAAAAGTTTCTCCTGCAACCCGTTCCCTTTGTGCTAGATGAAGGAACGTCTCTCCAAATGCTCAGTTCAGAGAGATAAGTGTGTGTGAAAGCCGTCCTTTATTTAGCTTGTTGGGAACACAAAGTTTCTTTTCAGTTGCAAACCCCACTCCATACATATATATGGGGAGGTACAAGCTCCAACTCGGTTTTACAGTGAAAACTGCAGGAAATTCACACCGGCACTAGGAAACAGACTGAGAAACCAGAGTAAAAGTTTCCCCTGCAACCCGTTCCCTTTGTGATAGATGAACGAACGTCTCTCCACATGCTCAGTTCTGAGAGATAAGTGTGTGTGGAAGCCGTCCTTCACCTAGCTTGTTGGGAACACAAAGTTTGTTTTCGGTTGCAAACCCCACTCCATACATATATATGGGGAGGTACAAGCTCCAACTCGGTTTTACAGTGAAAACTGCAGGAAATTCACACCGGCACTAGCAAACAGACTGAGAAACCAGAGTAAAAGTTTCCCCTGCAACCCGTTCCATTTGTGCTAGATGAACGAACGTCTCTCCACATGCTCAGTTCTGAGAGATAAGTGTGTGTGAAAGCCGTCCTTCACCTAGCTTGTTGGGAACACAAAGTTTCTTTTCAGTTGCAAACTCCACTCCATACATATATATGGGGAGGTACTAGCTCCAACTCGGTTTTACAGTGAACACTGCAGGAACTTCAAACCGGCACTTGGAAACAGACTGAGAAACCAGAGTAAAAGTCTCTCCTGCAACCCGTTCCCTTTGTGCTAGATGAACGAAAGTCTCTCCACATGCTCAGTTCTGAGAGATAAGTGTGTGTGAAAGCCGTCCTTCACCTAGCTTGTTGGGAACACAAAGTTTCTTTTCAGTTGCAAACTCCAGTCCAAACATATATATGGGGAGGTACTAGCTCCAACTCGGTTTTACAGTGAAAACTGCAGGAACTTCAAACAGGCACTAGGAAACAGACTGAGAAACCAGAGTAAAAGTTTCTTCTGCAACCCGTTCCTTTTGAGCTAGTGAACGAACGTCTCTCCACATGCTCAGTTCTGAGAGATAAGTGTGTGTGAAAGCCGTCCTTCACCTAGCTTGCTGGGAACACAAAGTTTCTTTTCAGTTGCAAACTCCACTCCATACATATATATGGGGAGGTACTAGCTCCAACTCGGTTTTACAGTGAAAATTGCAGGAACTTCAAACCGGCACTAGAAAACAGACTGAAAACCAGAGTAAAAGTTTCTCCTGCAACCCGTTCCCTTTGTGCTACATGAAAGAACGTCTCTCCACATGCTCAGTTCTGAGAGAGAATTGTGTGTGAAAGCCGTCCTTCACCTAGCTTGTTGGGAACACAAAGTTTCTTTTCAGTTGCAAACTCCACTCCATACATATATATGGGGAGGTACTAGCTCCAACTCGGTTTTACAGTGAAAACTGCAGGAACTTCAAACCGGCACTAGGAAACAGACTGAAAAACCAGAGTAAAAGTTTCTCCTGCAACCCGTTCCCTTTGTGCTAGATGACAGAACGTCTCTCCACATGCTCAGTTCTGAGAGAGAATTGTGTGTGAAAGCCGTCCTTCACCTAGCTTGTTGGGAACACAAAGTTTCTTTTCAGTTGCAAACTCCAATCCATACATATATATGGGAGGTACTAGCTCCAACTCGGTTTTACAGTGAACACTGCAGGAACATCAAACCGGCACCAGGAAAAACACTGAGAAACCTGAGTAAAAGTTTCTCCTGCAACCCGTTCTCTTTGTGCTAGATGAACGAACGTCTCTCCACATGCTCAGTTCTGAGAGATAAGTGTGTGTGAAAGCCGTCCTCCACCTAGCTTGTTGGGAACACAAAGTTTCTTTTCAGTTGCAAACTCCACTCCATACATATATATGGGGAGGTACTAGCTCCAACTCGGTTTTACAGTGAAAACTGCAGGAACTTCAAACCGGCACTAGGAAACATACTGAGAAACCAGAGTAAAAGTTTCTCCTGCAACCCGTTCCCTTTGTGCTAGATGAACGAACGTCTCTCCACATGCCCAGTTGTGAGAGATAAGTGTGTGTGAAAGCCGTCCTTCACCTAGCTTGTTGGGAACACAAAGTTTCTTTTCAGTTGCAAACTCCACTCCATACATATATAAGGGGAGGTACTAGCTCCAACTCGTTTTTACTGTGAAAACTGCAGGAATTTCAAACCGGCACTAGGAAACAGACTGAGAAACCAGAGTTAAAGTTTCTCCGGCAACCCGTTCCCTTTGTGCTAGATGTACGAAAGTCTCTCCACATGCTCAGTTCTGAGAGATAATTGTGTGTGAAAGCCGTCCTTCACCTAGCTTGTTGGGAACACAAAGTTTCTTTTCAGTTGCAAACTCCACTCCATACATATATATGGGGAGGTACTAGTTCCAACTCGGTTTTACAGTGAAAACTGCAGGAACTTCAAACAGGCACTAGGAAACAGACTGAGAAACCAGAGTAAAAGTTTCTTCTGCAACCCGTTCCCTTTGTGCTAGATGAACGAACGTCTCTCCACATGCTCAGTTCTGAGAGATAAGTGTGTGTGAAAGCCGTCCTTCACCTAGCTTGCTGGGAACACAAAGTTTCTTTTCAGTTTCAAACTCCACTCCATACATATATATGGGGATGTACTAGCTCCAACTCGGTTTTACAGTGAAAACTGCAGGAACTTCAAACCGGCACTAGGAAACAGACTGAAAAACCAGAGTAAAAGTTTCTCCTGCAACCCGTTCCCTTTGTGCTATATGAAAGAACGTCTCTCCACATGCTCAGTTCTGAGAGAGAATTGTGTGTGAAAGCCGTCCTTCACCTAGCTTGTTGGGAACACAAAGTTTCTTTACAGTTGCAAACTCCACTCCATACATATATATGGGGAGGTACTAGCTCCAACTCGGTTTTACAGTGAACACTGCAGGAACTTCAAACCGGCACTTGGAAACAGACTGAGAAACCAGAGTAAAAGTCTCTCCTGCAACCCGTTCCTTTGTGCTAGATGAACGAACGTCTCTCCACATGCCCAGTTGTGAGAGGTAAGTGTGTGTGAAAGCCGTCTTTCACCTAGCTTGTTGGGAACACAAAGTTTGTTTTCAGTTGCAAACTCCACTCCATACATATATATGGGGAGGTACTAGCTCCAACTCGGTTTTACAGTGAAAACTGCAGGAACTTCAAACCGGCACTAGGAAACAGACTGAGAAAACAGAGTAAAAGTTTCTCCTGCAACCCGTTCCCTTTGTGATAGATGAACGAACGTCTCTCCACATGCTCAGTTCTGAGAGATAAGTGTGTGTGAAAGCCGTCCTTAACCTAGCTTATTGGGAAAACAAAGTTTCTTTTCAGTTGCAAACTCCACTCCATACATATATATGGGGAGGTACTAGCTCCAACACGGTTTTACAGCGAAAACTGCAGGAACTTCAAACCGGCACTGGTAAACAGACTGAGATACCAGAGTAAAAGTTTCTCCTGCAACCCGTTCCCTTTGTGCTAGATGAACGAACGTCTCTCCACATGCTCAGTTCTGAGAGATAACTGAGTGTGAAAGCCGTCCTTCACCTAGCTTGTTGGGAACACAAAGTTTCTTTTCAGTTGCAAACTCCACTCCATAAATATATATGGGGAGGTACTAGCTCCAACTCGGTTTTACAGTGAAAACTGCAGGAACTTCAAACCGGCAGTAGGAAATAGACTGAGAAACCAGAGTAAAAGTTTCTCCTGCAAACCGTTCCCTTTGTGCTAGATGAACGAACGTCTCTCCACATGCTCAGTTCTGAGGGATAAGTGTGTGTGAAAGCCGTCCTTCACCTAGCTTGTTGGGAACACAAAGTTTCTTTTCAGTTGCAAACTCCACTCCTTACATATATATGGGGAGGTACTAGCTCCAACTCGGATATACAGTGAACACTGCAGGAACTTCAAACCGGCACTTGGAAACAGACTGAGAAACCAGAGTAAAAGTTTCCCCTGCAACCCGTTCCCTTTGTGCTAGATGAAAGAACGTCTCTCCACATGCTCAGTTCTGAGAGATAATTGTGTGTGAAAGCCGTCCTCCACCTAGCTTTTTGGGAACACAAAGTTTCTTTTCAGTTGCAAACTCCACTCCATACATATATATGGGGAGGTACTAGCTCCAACTCGGTTTTACAGTGAAAACTGCAAGAACTTCAAACCGGCACTAGGAAACAGTCTGAGAAAGCAGAGTAAAATTTCTCCTGCAACCCGTTCCCTTTGTGCTAGATGAAAGAAAGTCTCTCCACATGAACAGTTCTGAGAGATAAGTGTGTGTGAAAGCCGTCCTTCACCTAGCTTGTTGGGAACACAAAGTTTCTTTTCAGTTGCAAACTCCACTCCATACATATATATGGGGAGATACTAGCTCCAAATCGGTTGTACAGTGAAAACTGCAGTAAATTCAAACCGGCACTAGAAAACAGACGGAAAACCAGAGTAAAAGTTTCTCCTGCAACCCGTTCCCTTTGTGCTAGATGAAAGAATGTCTCTCCACATGCTCAGTTCTGAGAGAGAATTGTGTGTGAAAGCCGTCCTTCACCTAGCTTGTTGGGAACACAAAGATTCTTTTCAGTTGCAAACTCCACTCCATACATATATATGGGGAGGTACTAGCTCCAACTCGGTTTTACAGTGAAAACTGCAGGAACTTCAAACCGGCACTAGGAAACAGACTGAGAAACCAGAGTAAAAGTTTCTCCTGCAACCCGTTCCCTTTGTGCTAGATGAAGGAACGTCTCTCCAAATGCTCAGTTCAGAGAGATAAGTGTGTGTGAAAGCCGTCCTTTATTTAGCTTGTTGGGAACACAAAGTTTCTTTTCAGTTGCAAACCCCACTCCATACATATATATGGGGAGGTACAAGCTCCAACTCGGTTTTACAGTGAAAACTGCAGGAAATTCACACCGGCACTAGGAAACAGACTGAGAAACCAGAGTAAAAGTTTCACCTGCAACCCGTTCCCTTTGTGATAGATGAACGAACGTCTCTCCACATGCTCAGTTCTGAGAGATAAGTGTGTGTGGAAGCCGTCCTTCACCTAGCTTGTTGGGAACACAAAGTTTGTTTTCGGTTGCAAACCCCACTCCATACATATATATGGGGAGGTACAAGCTCCAACTCGGTTTTACAGTGAAAACTGCAGGAAATTCACACCGGCACTAGCAAACAGACTGAGAAACCAGAGTAAAAGTTTCCCCTGCAACCCGTTCCCTTTGTGCTAGATGAACGAACGTCTCTCCACATGCTCAGTTCTGAGAGATAAGTGTGTGTGAAAGCCGTCCTTCACCTATCTTGTTGGGAACACAAAGTTTCTTTTCAGTTGTAAACTCCACTTCATACATATATATGGGGAGATACTAGCTCCAAATCGGTTTTACATTGAAAACTGCAGGAAATTCAAACCGGCACTAGGAAACAGACTGAGAAACCAGAGTAAAGTTTCTCGTGTAACCCGTTCCATTTGTGCTAGATGAACGAACGTCTCTCCACATGCTCAGTTCTGAGAGATAAGTGAGTGTGAAAGCCGTCCTTCACCAAGCTTGTTGGTAACACAAAGTTTATTTTCAGTTGCAAGCTCCACTCCATACATATATATGGGGAGGTACTAGCTCCAACTCGGTTTTACAGTGAAAACTGCAGGAAATTCACACCGGCGCTAGCAAACAGACTGAGAAACCAGAGTAAAAGTTTCTCCTGCAACCCGTTCCCTTTGTGCTAGATGAAAGAACGTCTCTCCACATGCTCAGTTCTGAGAGATAAGTGTGTGTGAAGCCGTCCTTCACCTAGCTTGTTGGGAACACAAAGTTTCTTTTCAGTTGCAAACTCCACTCCATACATATATATGGGGAGGTACTAGCTCCAACTCGGTTTTACAGTGAACACTGCAGGAACTTCAAACCGGCACTTGGAAACAGACTGAGAAACCAGAGTAAAATCTCTCCTGCAACCCGTTCCCTTTGTGCTAGATGAACAAAAGTCTCTCCACATGCTCAGTTCTGAGAGATAAGTGTGTGTGAAAGCCGTCCTTCACCTAGCTTGTTGGGAACACAAAGTTTCTTTTCAGTTGCAAACTCCAGTCCAAACATATATATGGGGAGGTACTAGCTCCAACTCGGTTTTACAGTGAAAACTGCAGGAACTTCAAACAGGAACTAGGAAACAGACTGAGAAACCAGAGTAAAAGTTTCTTCTGCAACCCGTTCCCTTTGAGCTAGTGAATGAACGTCTTTCCACATGCTCAGTTCTGAGAGAGAATTGTGTGTGAAAGCCGTCCTTCACCTAGCTTGTTGGGAACACAAAGTTTCTTTTCAGTTGCAAACTCCACTCCATACATATATATGGGGAGGTACTAGCTCCAACTCGGTTTTACAGTGAAAACTGCAGGAACTTCAAACCGGCACTAGGAAACAGACTGAGAAACCAGAGTAAAAGTTTCTCCTGCAACCCGTTCCCTTTGTGCTAGATGAAGGAACGTCTCTCCACATGCTCAGTTCAGAGAGATAAGTGTGTGTGAAAGCCGTCCTTTACTTAGCTTGTTGGGAACACAAAGTTTCTTTTCAGTTGCAATCCCCACTCCATACATATATATGGGGAGGTACAAGCTCCAACTCGGTTTTACAGTGAAAACTGCAGGAAATTCACACCGGCACTAGGAAACAGACTGAGAAACCAGAGTAAAAGTTTCCCCTGCAACCCGTTCCCTTTGTGCTAGATGAACGAACGTCTCTCCACATTCTCAGTTCTGAGAGATAAGTGTGTGTGAACGCCGTCCTTCACCTAGCTTGTTGGGAACACAAAGTTTGTTTTCGGTTGCAAACCCCACTCCATACATATATATGGGGAGGTACAAGCTCCAACTCGGTTTTACAGTGAAAACTGCAGGAAATTCACACCGGCACTAGGAAACAGACTGAGAAACCAGAGTAAAAGTTTCCCCTGCAACCCGTTCCCTTTGTGCTAGATGAACGAACGTCTCTCCACATGCTCAGTTCTGAGAGATAAGTGTGTGTGAAAGCCGTCCTTCAACTAGCTTGCTGGGAACACAAAGTTTCTTTTCAGTTGCAAACTCCACTCCATACATATATATGGGGAGGTACTAGCTCCAACTCGGTTTTACAGTGAAAACTGCAGGAACTTCAAACCGGCACTAGGAAACAGACTGAAAAACCAGAGTAAAAGTTTCTCCTGCAACCCGTTCCCTTTGTGCTAGATGAAAGAACGTCTCTCCACATGCTCAGTTCTGAGAGAGAATTGTGTGTGAAAGCCGTCCTTCACCTAGCTTGTTGGGAACACAAAGTTTCTTTTCAGTTGCAAACTCCACTCCATACATATATATGGGGAGGTACTAGCTCCAACTCGGTTTTACAGTGAACACTGCAGGAACGTCAAACCGGCACTAGGAAACAGACTGAGAAACCAGAGTAAAAGTCTCTCCTGCAACCCGTTCCCTTTGTGCTAGATGAACGAACGTCTCTCCACATCCCCAGTTGTGAGAGGTAAGTGTGTGTGAAAGCCGTCCTTCACCTAGCTTGTTGGGAACACAAAGTTTGTTTTCAGTTGCAAACTCCACTCCATACATATATATGGGAGGTACTAGCTCCAACTCGTTTTTACTGTGAAAACTTCAGGAATTTCAAACCGGCACTAGGAAACAGACTGAGAAACCAGAGAAAAAGTTTCTCCTGCAACCCGTTCCCTTTGTGCTAGATGAAAGAACGTCTCTCCACATGAACAGTTCTGAGAGATAAGTGTGTGTGAAAGCCGTCCTTCACCTAGCTTGTTGGGAACACAAAGTTTCTTTTCAGTTGCAAACTCCAATCCATACATATATATGGGAGGTACTAGCTCCAACTCGGTTTTACAGTGAAAACTGCAGGAACATCAAACCGGCACTAGGAAAAACACTGAGAAACCTGAGTAAAAGTTTCTCCTGCAACCCGTTCTCTTTGTGCTAGATGAACGAACGTCTCTCCACATGCTCAGTTCTGAGAGATAAGTGTGTGTGAAAGCCGTCCTCCACCTATCTTGTTGGGAACACAAAGTTTCTTTTCAGTTGCAAACTCCACTCCATACATATATATGGGGAGGTACTAGCTCCAACTCGGTTTTACAGTGAAAACTGCAGGAACTTCAAACAGGCACTAGGAAACAGACTGAGAAACCAGAGTAAAAGTTTCTCCTGCAACCCGTTCCCTTTGTGCTAGATGAACGAACGTCTCTCCACATGCCCAGTTGTGAGAGATAAGTGTGTGTGAAAGCCGTCCTTCACCTAGCTTGTTGGGAACACAAAGTTTCTTTTCAGTTGCAAACTCCACTCCATACATATATAAGGGGAGGTACTAGCTCCAACTCGGTTTTACTGTGAAAACTGCAGGAATTTCAAACCGGCACTAGGAAACAGACTGAGAAACCAGAGTAAAAGTTTCTCCTGCAACCCGTTCCCTTTGTGCTAGATGAAAGAACGTCTCTCCACATGCTCAGTTCTGAGAGAGAATTGTGTGTGAAAGCCGTCCTTCACCTAGCTTGTTGGGAACACAAAGTTTCTTTTCAGTTGCAAACACCAATCCATACATATATATGGGAGGTACTAGCTCCAACTCGGTTTTACAGTGAACACTGCAGGAACATCAAACCGGCACTAGGAAAAACACTGAGAAACCTGAGTAAAAGTTTCTCCTGCAACCCGTTCTCTTTGTGCTAGATGAACGAACGTCTCTCCACATGCTCAGTTCTGAGAGATAAGTGTGTGTGAAAGCCGTCCTCCACCTAGCTTGTTGGGAACACAAAGTTTCTTTTCAGTTGCAAACTCCACTCCATACATATATATGGGGAGGTACTAGCTCCAACTCGGTTTTACAGTGAAAACTGCAGGAACTTCAAACCGGCACTAGGAAACATACTGAGAAACCAGAGTAAAAGTTTCTCCTGCAACCCGTTCCCTTTGTGCTAGATGAACGAACGTCTCTCCACATGCCCAGTTGTGAGAGATAAGTGTGTGTGAAAGCCGTCCTTCACCTAGCTTGTTGGGAACACAAAGTTTCTTTTCAGTTGCAAACTCCACTCCATACATATATAAGGGGAGGTACTAGCTCCAACTCGTTTTTACTGTGAAAACTGCAGGAATTTCAAACCGGCACTAGGAAACAGACTGAGAAACCAGAGAAAAAGTTTCTCCGGCAACCCGTTCCCTTTGTGCTAGATGTACGAAAGTCTCTCCACATGCTCAGTTCTGAGAGATAATTGTGTGTGAAAGCCGTCCTTCACCTAGCTTGTTGGGAACACAAAGTTTCTTTTCAGTTGCAAACTCCACTCCATACATATATATGGGGAGGTACTAGTTCCAACTCGGTTTTACAGTGAAAACTGCAGGAACTTCAAACAGGCACTAGGAAACAGACTGAGAAACCAGAGTAAAAGTTTCTTCTGCAACCCGTTCCCTTTGTGCTAGATGAACGAACGTCTCTCCACATGCTCAGTTCTGAGAGATAAGTGTGTGTGAAAGCCGTCCTTCACCTAGCTTGCTGGGAACACAAAGTTTCTTTTCAGTTGCGAACTCCACTCCATACATATATATGGGGATGTACTAGCTCCAACTCGGTTTTACAGTGAAAACTGCAGGAACTTCAAACCGACACTAGGAAACAGACTGAAAAACCAGAGGAAAAGTTTCTCCTGCAACCCGTTCCCTTTGTGCTATATGAAAGAACGTCTCTCCACATGCTCAGTTCTGAGAGAGAATTGTGTGTGAAAGCCGTCCTTCACCTAGCTTGTTGGGAACACAAAGTTTCTTTTCAGTTGCAAACTCCACTCCATACATATATATGGGGAGGTACTAGCTCCAACACGGTTTTACAGCGAAAACTGCAGGAACTTCAAACCGGCACTGGTAAACAGACTGAGATACCAGAGTAAAAGTTTCTCCTGCAACCCGTTCCCTTTGTGCTAGATGAACGAACGTCTCTCCACATGCTCAGTTCTGAGAGATAACTGAGTGTGAAAGCCGTCCTTCACCTAGCTTGTTGGGAACACAAAGTTTCTTTTCAGTTGCAAACTCCACTCAATAAATATATATGGGGAGGTACTAGCTCCAAATCGGTTTTACAGTGAAAACTGCAGGAACTTCAAACCGGCACTAGGAAATAGACTGAGAAACCAGAGTAAAAGTTTCTCCTGCAAACCGTTCCCTTTGTGCTAGATGAACGAACGTCTCTCCACATGCTCAGTTCTGAGGGATAAGTGTGTGTGAAAGCCGTCCTTCACCTAGCTTGTTGGGAACACAAAGTTTCTTTTCAGTTGCAAACTCCACTCCTTACATATATATGGGGAGGTACTAGCTCCAACTCGGTTATACAGTGAACACTGCAGGAACTTCAAACCGGCACTTGGAAACAGACTGAGAAACCAGAGTAAAAGTTTCCCCTGCAACCCGTTCCCTTTGTGCTAGATGAAAGAACGTCTCTCCACATGCTCAGTTCTGAGAGATAATTGTGTGTGAAAGCCGTCCTCCACCTAGCTTTTTGGGAACACAAAGTTTCTTTTCAGTTGCAAACTCCACTCCATACATATATATGGGGAGGTACTAGCTCCAACTCGGTTTTACAGTGAAAACTGCAGGAACTTCAAACCGGCACTAGGAAACAGTCTGAGAAAGCAGAGTAAAATTTCTCCTGCAACCCGTTCCCTTTGTGCTAGATGAAAGAAAGTCTCTCCACATGAACAGTTCTGAGAGATAAGTGTGTGTGAAAGCCGTCCTTCACCTAGCTTGTTGGGAACACAAAGTTTCTTTTCAGTTGCAAACTCCACTCCATACATATATATGGGGAGGTACTAGCTCGAACTCGGTTTTACAGTGAAAACTGCAGGAACTTCAAACCGGCAGTAGGAAACAGACTGAGAAACCAGAGTTAAATTTCTCCTGCAACCAGTTCCTTTTGTGCTAGATGTACGAACGTCTCTCGACATGCTCAGTTCTGAGAGATAAGTGTGTGTGAAAGCCGTCCTTCACCTAGCTTGTTGGGAACACAAAGTTTCTTTTCAGTTGCTAACCCCAATTCATACATATATATGGGGAGGTACTAGCTCCAACTCGGTTTTAGAGTGAAAACTGCAGGATCTTCAAACCGGCACTTGGAAACAGACTGAGAAACCAGAGTAAAAGTTTCTCCTGTAAACCGTTCCCTTTGTGCTAGATGATCGAACGTCTCTCCACATGCTCAATTTTGAGAGATAATTGTGTGTGAAAGCCGTCCTTCACCTAGCTTGTTGGGAACACAATGTTTCTTTTCAGTTGCAAACTCCAGTTCATACATATATATGGGGAGATACTAGCTCCAAATCTGTTTTACAGTGAAAACTGCAGTAAATTCAAACCGGCACTAGAAAACAGACGGAAAACCAGAGTAAAAGTTTCTCCTGCAACCCGTTCCCTTTGTGCTAGATGAAAGAACGTCTCTCCACATGCTCAGTTCTGAGAGAGAATTGTGTGTGAAAGCCGTCCTTCACATAGCTTGTTGGGAACACAAAGATTCTTTTCAGTTGCAAACTCCACTCCATACATATATATGGGGAGGTACTAGCTCCAACTCGGTTTTACAGTGAAAACTGCAGGAACTTCAAACCGGCACTAGGAAACAGACTGAGAAACCAGAGTAAAAGTTTCTCCTGCAACCCGTTCCCTTTGTGCTAGATGAAGGAACGTCTCTCCACATGCTCAGTTCAGAGAGATAAGTGTGTGTGAAAGCCGTCCTTTACTTAGCTTGTTGGGAACACAAAGTTTCTTTTCAGTTGCAAACCCCACTCCATACATATATATGGGGAGGTACAAGCTCCAACTCGGTTTTACAGTGAAAACTGCAGGAAATTCACACCGGCACTAGGAAACAGACTGAGAAACCAGAGTAAAAGTTTCCCCTGCAACCCGTTTCCTTTGTGCTAGATGAACGAACGTCTCTCCACATGCTCAGTTCTGAGAGATAAGTGTGTGTGGAAGCCGTCCTTCACCTAGCTTGTTGGGAACACAAAGTTTGTTTTCGGTTGCAAACACCACTCCATACATATATATGGGGAGGTACAAGCTCCAACTCGGTTTTACAGTGAAAACTGCAGGAAATTCACACCGGCACTAGCAAACAGACTGAGAAACCAGAGTAAAAGTTTCCCCTGCAACCAGTTCCCTTTGTGCTAGATGAACGAACGTCTCTCCACATGCTCAGTTCTGAGAGATAAGTGTGTGTGAAAGCCGTCCTTCACCTAGCTTGTTGGGAACACAAAGTTTCTTTTCAGTTGTAAACTCCACTTCATACATATATATGGGGAGATACTAGCTCCAAATCGGTTTTACATTGAAAACTGCAGGAAATTCAAACCGGCACTAGGAAACAGACTGAGAAACCAGAGTAAAGTTTCTCGTGTAACCCGTTCCATTTGTGCTAGATGAACGAACGTCTCTCCACATGCTCAGTTCTGAGAGATAAGTGAGTGTGAAAGCCGTCCTTCACCAAGCTTGTTGGTAACACAAAGTTTCTTTTCAGTTGCAAACTCCACTCCATACATATATATGGGGAGGTACTAGCTCCAACTCGGTTTTACAGTGAAAACTGCAGGAAATTCACACCGGCGCTAGCAAACAGACTGAGAAACCAGAGTAAAAGTTTCTCCTGCAACCCGTTCCCTTTGTGCTAGATGAAAGAACGTCTCTCCACATGCTCAGTTCTGAGAGATAAGTGTGTGTGAAGCCGTCCTTCACCTAGCTTGTTGGGAACACAAAGTTTCTTTTCAGTTGCAAACTCCACTCCATACATATATATGGGGAGGTACTAGCTCCAACTCGGTTTTACAGTGAACACTGCAGGAACTTCAAACCGGCACTTGGAAACAGACTGAGAAACCAGAGTAAAAGTCTCTCCTGCAACCCGTTCCCTTTGTGCTAGATGAACGAAAGTCTCTCCACATGCTCAGTTCTGAGAGATAAGTGTGTGTGAAAGCCGTCCTTCACCTAGCTTGTTGGGAACACAAAGTTTCTTTTCAGTTGCAAACTCCAGTCCAAACATATATATGGGGAGGTACTAGCTCCAACACGGTTTTACAGTGAAAACTGCAGGAACTTCAAACAGGCACTAGGAAACAGACTGAGAAACCAGAGTAAAAGTTTCTTCTGCAACCCGTTCCCTTTGAGCTAGTGAACGAACGTCTCTCCACATGCTCAGTTCTGAGAGATAAGTGTGTGTGAAAGCCGTCCTTCACCTAGCTTGTTGGGAACACAAAGTTTGTTTTCGGTTGCAAACCCCACTCCATACATATATATGGGGAGGTACAAGCTCCAACTCGGTTTTACAGTGAAAACTGCAGGAAATTCACACCGGCACTAGGAAACAGACTGAGAAACCAGAGTAAAAGTTTCCCCTGCAACCCGTTCCCTTTGTGCTAGATGAACGAACGTCTCTCCACATGCTCAGTTCTGAGAGATAAGTGTGTGTGAAGCCGTCCTTCACCTAGCTTGTTGGGAACACAAAGTTTCTTTTCAGTTGCAAACTCCACTCCATACATATATATGGGGAGGTACTAGCTCCAACTCGGTTTTACAGTGAACACTGCAGGAACTTCAAACCGGCACTTGGAAACAGACTGAGAAACCAGAGTAAAAGTCTCTCCTGCAACCCGTTCCCTTTGTGCTAGATGAACGAAAGTCTCTCCACATGCTCAGTTCTGAGAGATAAGTGTGTGTGAAAGCCGTCCTTCACCTAGCTTGTTGGGAACACAAAGTTTCTTTTCAGTTGCAAACTCCAGTCCAAACATATATATGGGGAGGTACTAGCTCCAACACGGTTTTACAGTGAAAACTGCAGGAACTTCAAACAGGCACTAGGAAACAGACTGAGAAACCAGAGTAAAAGTTTCTTCTGCAACCCGTTCCCTTTGAGCTAGTGAACGAACGTCTCTCCACATGCTCAGTTCTGAGAGATAAGTGTGTGTGAAAGCCGTCCTTCACCTAGCTTGTTGGGAACACAAAGTTTGTTTTCGGTTGCAAACCCCACTCCATACATATATATGGGGAGGTACAAGCTCCAACTCGGTTTTACAGTGAAAACTGCAGGAAATTCACACCGGCACTAGGAAACAGACTGAGAAACCAGAGTAAAAGTTTCCCCTGCAACCCGTTCCCTTTGTGCTAGATGAACGAACGTCTCTCCACATGCTCAATTCTGAGAGATAAGTGTGTGTGAAAGCCGTCCTTCACCTAGCTTGCTGGGAACACAAAGTTTCTTTTCAGTTGCAAACTCCACTCCATACATATATATGGGGAGGTACTAGCTCCAACTCGGTTTTACAGTGAACACTGCAGGAACTTCAAACCGGCACTTGGAAACAGACTGAGAAACCAGAGTAAAAGTCTCTCCTGCAACCCGTTCCCTTTGTGCTAGATGAACGAAAGTCTCTCCACATGCTCAGTTCTGAGAGATAAGTGTGTGTGAAAGCCGTCCTTCACCTAGCTTGTTGGGAACACAAAGTTTCTTTTCAGTTGCAAACTCCAGTCCAAACATATATATGGGGAGGTACTAGCTCCAACACGGTTTTACAGTGAAAACTGCAGGAACTTCAAACAGGCACTAGGAAACAGACTGAGAAACCAGAGTAAAAGTTTCTTCTGCAACCCGTTCCCTTTGAGCTAGTGAACGAACGTCTCTCCACATGCTCAGTTCTGAGAGATAAGTGTGTGTGAAAGCCGTCCTTCACCTAGCTTGTTGGGAACACAAAGTTTGTTTTCGGTTGCAAACCCCACTCCATACATATATATGGGGAGGTACAAGCTCCAACTCGGTTTTACAGTGAAAACTGCAGGAAATTCACACCGGCACTAGGAAACAGACTGAGAAACCAGAGTAAAAGTTTCCCCTGCAACCCGTTCCCTTTGTGCTAGATGAACGAACGTCTCTCCACATGCTCAATTCTGAGAGATAAGTGTGTGTGAAAGCCGTCCTTCACCTAGCTTGCTGGGAACACAAAGTTTCTTTTCAGTTGCAAACTCCACTCCATACATATATAGGGGGAGGTACTAGCTCCAACTCGGTTTTACAGTGAAAACTGCAGGAACTTCAAACCGGCACTAGGAAACAGACTGAAAAACCAGAGTAAAAGTTTCTCCTGCAACCCGTTCCCTTTGTGCTAGATGAAAGAACGTCTCTCCACATGCTCAGTTCTGAGAGAGAATTGTGTGTGAAAGCCGTCCTTCACGTAGCTTGTTGGGAACACAAAGTTTCTTTTCAGTTGCAAACTCCACTCCATACATATATATGGGGAGGTACTAGATCCAACTCGGTTTTACAGTGAAAACTGCAGGAACATCAAACCGGCACTAGGAAACAGACTGAGAAACCAGAGTAAAATTTCTCCTGCAACCCGTTCCTTTTGTGCTAGATGAACGAACGTCTCTCCACATGCTCAGTTCTGAGAGATAAGTGTGTGTGAAAGCCGTCCTTCACCTAGCTTGTTGGGAACACAAAGTTTCTTTTCAGTTGCAAACTCCAATCCATACATATATATGGGAGGTACTAGCTCCAACTCGGTTTTACAGTGAAAACTGCAGGAACATCAAACCGGCACTAGGAAAAACACTGAGAAACCAGAGTAAAAGTTTCTCCTGCAACCCGTTCTCTTTGTGCTAGATGAACGAACGTCTCTCCACATGCTCAGTTCTGAGAGATAAGTGTGTGTGAAAGCCGTCCTCCACCTAGCTTGTTGGGAACACAAAGTTTCTTTTCAGTTGCAAACTCCACTCCATACATATATATGGGGAGGTACTAGCTCCAACTCGGTTTTACAGTGAAAACTGCAGGAACGTCAAACCGGCACTAGGAAACAGACTGAGAAACCACAGTAAAAGTTTCTCCTGCAACCCGTTCCCTTTGTGCTAGATGAACGAACGTCTCTCCACATGCCCAGTTGTGAGAGATAAGTGTGTGTGAAAGCTGTCCTTCACCTAGCTTGTTGGGAACACAAAGTTTCTTTTCAGTTGCAAACTCCACTCCATAAATATATAAGGGGAGGTACTAGCTCCAACTCGTTTTTACTGTGAAAACTGCAGGAATTTCAAACCGGCACTAGGAAACAGACTGAGAAACCAGAGAAAAAGTTTCTCCGGCAACCCGTTCCCTTTGTGCTAGATGTACGAAAGTCTCTCCACATGCTCAGTTCTGAGAGATAATTGTGTGTGAAAGCCGTCCTTCACCTAGCTTGTTGGGAACACAAAGTTTCTTTTCAGTTGCAAACTCCACTCCATAAATATATATGGGGAGGTACTAGCTCCAACTCGGTTTTACAGCGAAAACTGCAGGAACTTCAAACCGGCACTAGGAAATAGACTGAGAAACCAGAGTAAAAGTTTCTCCTGCAAACCGTTCCCTTTGTGCTAGATGAACGAACGTCTCTCCACATGCTCAGTTCTGAGGGATGAGTGTGTGTGAAAGCCGTCCTTCACCTAGCTTGTTGGGAACACAAAGTTTCTTTTCAGTTGCAAACTCCACTCCATACATATATATTGGGAGGTACTAGCTCCAACTCGGTTATACAGTGAACACTGCAGGAACTTCAAACCGGCACTTGGAAACAGACTGAGAAACCAGAGTAAAAGTCTCTCCTGCAACCCGTTCCCTTTGTGCTAGATGAACGAACGTCTCTCCACATGCCCAGTTGTGAGAGGTAAGTGTGTGTGAAAGCCGTCCTTCACCTAGCTAGTTGGGAACACAAAGTTTGTTTTCAGTTGCAAACTCCACTCCATACATATATATGGGAGGTACTAGCTCCAACTCGTTTTTACTGTGAAAACTGCAGGAATTTCAAACCGGCACTAGGAAACAGACTGAGAAACCAGAGAAAAAGTTTCTCCTGCAACCCGTTCCCTTTGTACTAGATGAAAGAACGTCTCTCCACATGAACAGTTCTGAGAGATAAGTGTGTGTGAAAGCCGTCCTTCACCTAGCTTTTTGGGAACACAAAGTTTCTTTTCAGTTGCAAACTCCAGTCCAAACATATATATGGGGAGGTACTAGATCCAACTCGGTTTTACAGTGAAAACTGCAGGAACATCAAACCGGCACTAGGAAACAGACTGAGAAACCAGAGTAAAATTTCTCCTGCAACCCGTTCCTTTTGTGCTAGATGAACGAACGTCTCTCCACATGCTCAGTTCTGAGAGATAAGTGTGTGTGAAAGCCGTCCTTCACCTAGCTTGTTGGGAACACAAAGTTTCTTTTCAGTTGCAAACTCCAATCCATACATATATATGGGAGGTACTAGCTCCAACTCGGTTTTACAGTGAAAACTGCAGGAACTTCAAACCGGCACTTGGAAACAGACTGAGAAACCAGAGTAAAAGTCTCTCCTGCAACCCGTTCCTTTGTGCCAGATGAACGAACGTCTCTCCACATGCCCAGTTGTGAGAGGTAAGTGTGTGTGAAAGCCGTCCTTCACCTAGCTTGTTGGGAACACAAAGTTTCTTTTCAGTTGCAAACTCCAATCCATACATATATATGGGGAGGTACTAGCTCCAACTCGGTTTTACAGTGAAAACTGCAGGAACTTCAAACCGGCACTAGGAAACAGACTGAGAAAACAGAGTAAAAGTTTCTCCTGCAACCCGTTCCCTTTGTGCTAGATGAACGAACGTCTCTCCACATGCTCAGTTCTGAGAGATAAGTGTGTGTGAAAGCCGTCTTAACCTAGCTTATTGGGAAAACAAAGTTTCTTTTCAGTTGCAAACTCCACTCCATACATATATATGGGGAGGTACTAGCTCCAACACGGTTTTACAGCGAAAACTGCAGGAACTTCAAACCGGCACTGGTAAACAGACTGAGATACCAGAGTAAAAGTTTCTCCTGCAACCCGTTCCCTTTGTGCTAGATGAACGAACGTCTCTCCACATGCTCAGTTCTGAGAGATAACTGAGTGTGAAAGCCGTCCTTCACCTAGCTTGTTGGGAACACAAAGTTTCTTTTCAGTTGCAAACTCCACTCCATAAATATATATGGGGAGGTACTAGCTCCAACTCGGTTTTACAGTGAAAACTGCAGGAACTTCAAACCGGCACTAGGAAATAGACTGAGAAACCAGAGTAAAAGTTTCTCCTGCAAACCGTTCCCTTTGTGCTAGATGAACGAACGTCTCTCCACATGCTCAGTTCTGAGGGATAAGTGTGTGTGAATGCCGTCCTTCACCTAGCTTGTTGGGAACACAAAGTTTCTTTTCAGTTGCAAACTCCACTCCTTACATATATATGGGGAGGTAATAGCTCCAACTCGGTTTTACAGTGAAAACTGCAGGAACTTCAAACCGGCACTAGGAAACAGACTGAGAAACCAGAGTATAAGTTTCTCCTGCAACCCGTTCCCTTTGTGCTAGATGAACGAACGTCTCTCCACATGCTCAGTTCTGAGGGATAAGTGTGTGTGAAAGCCGTCCTTCACCTAGCTTGTTGGGAACACAAAGTTTCTTTTCAGTTGCAAACTCCATTCCATACATATATATGGGGTGTTACTAGCTCCAACTCGGTTTTACAGTGAACACTGCAGGAACTTCAAACCGGCACTTGGAAACAGACTGAGAAACCAGAGTAAAAGTCTCTCCTGCAACCCGTTCCCTTTGTGCTAGATGAACGAAAGTCTCTCCACATGCTCAGTTCTGAGAGATAAGTGTGTGTGAAAGCCGTCCTTCACCTAGCTTGTTGGGAACACAAAGTTTCTTTTCAGTTGCAAACTCCAGTCCAAACATATATATGGGGAGGTACTAGCTCCAACTCGGTTTTACAGTGAAAACTGCAGGAACTTCAAACAGGCACTAGGAAACAGACTGAGAAACCAGAGTAAAAGTTTCTTCTGCAACCCGTTCCCTTTGAGCTAGTGAACGAACGTCTCTCCACATGCTCAGTTCTGAGAGATAAGTGTGTGTGAAAGCCGTCCTTCACCTAGCTTGCTGGGAACACAAAGTTTCTTTTCAGTTGCAAACTCCACTCCATACATATATATGGGGAGGTACTAGCTCCAACTCGGTTTTACAGTGAAAACTGCAGGAACTTCAAACCGGCACTAGAAAACAGACTGAAAACCAGAGTAAAAGTTTCTCCTGCAACCCGTTCCCTTTGTGCTACATGAAAGAACGTCTCTCCACATGCTCAGTTCTGAGAGATAAGTGTGTGTGAAAGCCGTCTTAACCTAGCTTATTGGGAAAACAAAGTTTCTTTTCAGTTGCAAACTCCACTCCATACATATATATGGGGAGGTACTAGCTCCAACACGGTTTTACAGCGAAAACTGCAGGAACTTCAAACCGGCACTGGTAAACAGACTGAGATACCAGAGTAAAAGTTTCTCCTGCAACCGGTTCCCTTTGTGCTAGATGAACGAACGTCTCTCCACATGCTCAGTTCTGAGAGATAACTGAGTGTGAAAACCGTCCTTCACCTAGCTTGTTGGGAACACAAAGTTTCTTTTCAGTTGCAAACTACACTCCATAAATATATATGGGGAGGTACTAGCTCCAACTCGGTTTTACAGTGAAAACTGCAGGAACTTCAAACCGGCACTAGGAAATAGACTGAGAAACCAGAGTAAAAGTTTCTCCTGCAAACCGTTCCCTTTGTGCTAGATGAACGAACGTCTCTCCACATGCTCAGTTCTGAGGGATAAGTGTGTGTGAAAGCCGTCCTTCACCTAGCTTGTTGGGAACACAAAGTTTCTTTTCAGTTGCAAACTCCACTCCTTACATATATATGGGGAGGTAATAGCTCCAACTCGGTTTTACAGTGAAAACTGCAGGAACTTCAAACCGGCACTAGGAAACAGACTGAGAAACCAGAGTATAAGTTTCTCCTGCAACCCGTTCCCTTTGTGCTAGATGAACGAACGTCTCTCCACATGCTCAGTTCTGAGGGATAAGTGTGTGTGAAAGCCGTCCTTCACCTAGCTTGTTGGGAACACAAAGATTCTTTTCAGTTGCAAACTCCATTCCATACATATATATGGGGTGTTACTAGCTCCAACTCGGTTTTACAGTGAACACTGCAGGAACTTCAAACCGGCACTTGGAAACAGACTGAGAAACCAGAGTAAAAGTCTCTCCTGCAACCCGTTCCCTTTGTGCTAGATGAACGAAAGTCTCTCCACATGCTCAGTTCTGAGAGATAAGTGTGTGTGAAAGCCGTCCTTCACCTAGCTTGTTGGGAACACAAAGTTTCTTTTCAGTTGCAAACTCCAGTCCAAACATATATATGGGGAGGTACTAGCTCCAACTCGGTTTTACAGTGAAAACTGCAGGAACTTCAAACAGGCACTAGGAAACAGACTAAGAAACCAGAGTAAAAGTTTCTCCTGCAACCCGTTCCCTTTGTGCTAGATGAACGAACGTCTCTCCACATGCTCAGTTCTGAGAGATAAGTGTGTGTGAAAGCCGTCCTTCACCTAGCTTGCTGGGAACACAAAGTTTCTTTTCAGTTGCAAACTCCACTCCATACATATATATGGGGAGGTACTAGCTCCAACTCGGTTTTACAGTGAAAATTGCAGGAACTTCAAACCGGCACTAGAAAACAGACTGAAAACCAGAGTAAAAGTTTCTCCTGCAACCCGTTCCCTTTGTGCTACATGAAAGAACGTCTCTCCACATGCTCAGTTCTGAGAGAGAATTGTGTGTGAAAGCCGTCCTTCACCTAGCTTGTTGGGAACACAAAGTTTCTTTTCAGTTGCAAACTCCACTCCATACATATATATGGGGAGGTACTAGCTCCAACTCGGTTTTACAGTGAAAACTGCAGGAACTTCAAACCGGCACTAGGAAACAAACTGAGAAACCAGAGTAAAAGTTTCTCCTGCAACCCGTTCCCTTTGTGCTAGATGAAGGAACGTCTCTCCACATGCTCAGTTCAGAGAGATAAGTGTGTGTGAAAGCCGTCCTTTACCTAGCTTGTTGGGAACACAAAGTTTCTTTTCAGTTGCAATCCCCACTCCATACATATATATGGGGAGGTACAAGCTCCAACTCGGTTTTACAGTGAAAACTGCAGGAAATTCACACCGGCACTAGGAAACAGACTGAGAAACCAGAGTAAAAGTTTCCCCTGCAACCCGTTCCCTTTGTGCTAGATGAACGAACGTCTCTCCACATTCTCAGTTCTGAGAGATAAGTGTGTGTGAACGCCGTCCTTCACCTAGCTTGTTGGGAACACAAAGTTTGTTTTCGGTTGCAAACCCCACTCCATACATATATATGGGGAGGTACAAGCTCCAACTCGGTTTTACAGTGAAAACTGCAGGAAATTCACACCGGCACTAGGAAACAGACTGAGAAACCAGAGTAAAAGTTTCCCCTGCAACCCGTTCCCTTTGTGCTAGATGAACGAACGTCTCTCCACATGCTCAGTTCTGAGAGATAAGTGTGTGTGAAAGCCGTCCTTCACCTAGCTTGCTGGGAACACAAAGTTTCTTTTCAGTTGCAAACTCCACTCCATACATATATATGGGGAGGTACTAGCTCCAACTCGGTTTTACAGTGAAAACTGCAGGAACTTCAAACCGGCACTAGGAAACAGACTGAAAAACCAGAGTAAAAGTTTCTCCTGCAACCCATTCCCTTTGTGCTAGATGAAAGAACGTCTCTCCACATGCTCAGTTCTGAGAGAGAATTGTGTGTGAAAGCCGTCCTTCACCTAGCTTGTTGGGAACACAAAGTTTCTTTTCAGTTGCAAACTCCACTCCATACATATATATGGGGAGGTACTAGCTCCAACTCGGTTTTACAGTGAACACTGCAGGAACTTCAAACCGGCACTTGGAAACAGACTGAGAAACCAGAGTAAAAGTCTCTCCTGCAACCCGTTCCCTTTGTGCTAGATGAACGAACGTCTCTCCACATGCCCAGTTGTGAGAGGTAAGTGTGTGTGAAAGCCGTCCTTCACCTAGCTTGTTGGGAACACAAAGTTTGTTTTCAGTTGCAAACTCCACTCCATACATATATATGGGTGGTACTAGCTCCAACTCGTTTTTACTGTGAAAACTGCAGGAATTTCAAACCGGCACTAGGAAACACACTGAGAAACCAGAGAAAAAGTTTCTCCTGCAACCCGTTCCCTTTGTGCTAGATGAAAGAACGTCTCTCCACATGAACAGTTCTGAGAGATAATTGTGTGTGAAAGCCGTCCTTCACCTAGCTTTTTGGGAACACAAAGTTTCTTTTCAGTTGCAAACTCCACTCCATACATATATATGGGGAGGTACTAGATCCAACTCGGTTTTACAGTGAAAACTGCAGGAACATCAAACCGGCACTAGGAAACAGACTGAGAAACCAGAGTAAAATTTCTCCTGCAACCCGTTCCTTTTGTGCTAGATGAACGAACGTCTCTCCACATGCTCAGTTCTGAGAGATAAGTGTGTGTGAAAGCCGTCCTTCACCTAGCTTGTTGGGAACACAAAGTTTCTTTTCAGTTGCAAACTCCAATCCATACATATATATGGGAGGTACTAGCTGCAACTCGGTTTTACAGTGAAAACTGCAGGAACATCAAACCGGCACTAGGAAAAACACTGAGAAACCTGAGTAAAAGTTTCTCCTGCAACCCGTTCTCTTTGTGCTAGATGAACGAACGTCTCTCCACATGCTCAGTTCTGAGAGATAAGTGTGTGTGAAAGCCGTCCTCCACCTAGCTTGTTGGGAACACAAAGTTTCTTTTCAGTTGCAAACTCCACTCCATACATATATATGGGGAGGTACTAGCTCCAACTCGGTTTTACAGTGAAAACTGCAGGAACTTCAAACCGGCACTAGGAAACAGACTGAGAAACCAGAGTAAAAGTTTCTCCTGCAACCCGTTCCCTTTGTGCTAGATGAACGAACGTCTCTCCACATGCCCAGTTGTGAGAGATAAGTGTGTGTGAAAGCTGTCCTTCACCTAGCTTGTTGGGAACACAAAGTTTCTGTTCAGTTGCAAACTCCACTCCATACATATATAAGGGGAGGTACTAGCTCCAACTCGTTTTTACTGTGAAAACTGCAGGAATTTCAAACCGGCACTAGGAAACAGACTGAGAAACCAGAGAAAAAGTTTCTCCGGCAACCCGTTCCCTTTGTGCTAGATGTACGAAAGTCTCTCCACATGCTCAGTTCTGAGAGATAATTGTGTGTGAAAGCCGTCCTTCACCTAGCTTGTTGGGAACACAAAGTTTCTTTTCAGTTGCAAACTCCACTCCATAAATATATATGGGGAGGTACTAGCTCCAACTCGGTTTTACAGTGAAAACTGCAGGAACTTCAAACCGGCACTAGGAAATAGACTGAGAAACCAGAGTAAAAGTTTCTCCTGCAAACCGTTCCCTTTGTGCTAGATGAACGAACGTCTCTCCACATGCTCAGTTCTGAGGGATGAGTGTGTGTGAAAGCCGTCCTTCACCTAGCTTGTTGGGAACACAAAGTTTCTTTTCAGTTGCAAACTCCACTCCTTACATATATATTGGGAGGTACTAGCTCCAACTCGGTTATACAGTGAACACTGCAGGAACTTCAAACCGGCACTTGGAAACAGACTGAGAAACCAGAGTAAAAGTCTCTCCTGCAACCCGTTCCCTTTGTGCTAGATGAACGAACGTCTCTCCACATGCCCAGTTGTGAGAGGTAAGTGTGTGTGAAAGCCGTCCTTCACCTAGCTTGTTGGGAACACAAAGTTTGTTTTCAGTTGCAAACTCCACTCCATACATATATATGGGAGGTACTAGCTCCAACTCGTTTTTACTGTGAAAACTGCAGGAATTTCAAACCGGCACTAGGAAACAGACTGAGAAACCAGAGAAAAAGTTTCTCCTGCAACCCGTTCCCTTTGTACTAGATGAAAGAACGTCTCTCCACATGAACAGTTCTGAGAGATAAGTGTGTGTGAAAGCCGTCCTTCACCTAGCTTTTTGGGAACACAAAGTTTCTTTTCAGTTGCAAACTCCAGTCCAAACATATATATGGGGAGGTACTAGATCCAACTCGGTTTTACAGTGAAAACTGCAGGAACATCAAACCGGCACTAGGAAACAGACTGAGAAACCAGAGTAAAATTTCTCCTGCAACCCGTTCCTTTTGTGCTAGATGAACGAACGTCTCTCCACATGCTCAGTTCTGAGAGATAAGTGTGTGTGAAAGCCGTCCTTCACCTAGCTTGTTGGGAACACAAAGTTTCTTTTCAGTTGCAAACTCCAATCCATACATATATATGGGAGGTACTAGCTCCAACTCGGTTTTACAGTGAAAACTGCAGGAACATCAAACCGGCACTTGGAAACAGACTGAGAAACCAGAGTAAAAGTCTCTCCTGCAACCCGTTCCTTTGTGCCAGATGAACGAACGTCTCTCCACATGCCCAGTTGTGAGAGGTAAGTGTGTGTGAAAGCCGTCCTTCACCTAGCTTGTTGGGAACACAAAGTTTCTTTTCAGTTGCAAACTCCACTCCATACAATTATATGGGGAGGTACTAGCTCCAACTCGGTTTTACAGTGAAAACTGCAGGAACTTCAAACCGGCACTAGGAAACAGACTGAGAAAACAGAGTAAAAGTTTCTCCTGCAACCCGTTCCCTTTGTGCTAGATGAACGAACGTCTCTCCACATGCTCAGTTCTGAGAGATAAGTGTGTGTGAAAGCCGTCTTAACCTAGCTTATTGGGAAAACAAAGTTTCTTTTCAGTTGCAAACTCCACTCCATACATATATATGGGGAGGTACTAGCTCCAACACGGTTTTACAGCGAAAACTGCAGGAACTTCAAACCGGCACTGGTAAACAGACTGAGATACCAGAGTAAAAGTTTCTCCTGCAACCCGTTCCCTTTGTGCTAGATGAACGAACGTCTCTCCACATGCTCAGTTCTGAGAGATAACTGAGTGTGAAAGCCGTCCTTCACCTAGCTTGTTGGGAACACAAAGTTTCTTTTCAGTTGCAAACTCCACTCCATAAATATATATGGGGAGGTACTAGCTCCAACTCGGTTTTACAGTGAAAACTGCAGGAACTTCAAACCGGCACTAGGAAATAGACTGAGAAACCAGAGTAAAAGTTTCTCCTGCAAACCGTTCCCTTTGTGCTAGATGAACGAACGTCTCTCCACATGCTCAGTTCTGAGGGATAAGTGTGTGTGAAAGCCGTCCTTCACCTAGCTTGTTGGGAACACAAAGTTTCTTTTCAGTTGCAAACTCCACTCCTTACATATATATGGGGAGGTAATAGCTCCAACTCGGTTTTACAGTGAAAACTGCAGGAACTTCAAACCGGCACTAGGAAACAGACTGAGAAACCAGAGTATAAGTTTCTCCTGCAACCCGTTCCCTTTGTGCTAGATGAACGAACGTCTCTCCACATGCTCAGTTCTGAGGGATAAGTGTGTGTGAAAGCCGTCCTTCACCTAGCTTGTTGGGAACACAAAGTTTCTTTTCAGTTGCAAACTCCATTCCATACATATATATGGGGTGTTACTAGCTCCAACTCGGTTTTACAGTGAACACTGCAGGAACTTCAAACCGGCACTTGGAAACAGACTGAGAAACCAGAGTAAAAGTCTCTCCTGCAACCCGTTCCCTTTGTGCTAGATGAACGAAAGTCTCTCCACATGCTCAGTTCTGAGAGATAAGTGTGTGTGAAAGCCGTCCTTCACCTAGCTTGTTGGGAACACAAAGTTTCTTTTCAGTTGCAAACTCCAGTCCAAACATATATATGGGGAGGTACTAGCTCCAACTCGGTTTTACAGTGAAAACTGCAGGAACTTCAAACAGGCACTAGGAAACAGACTGAGAAACCAGAGTAAAAGTTTCTTCTGCAACCCGTTCCCTTTGAGCTAGTGAACGAACGTCTCTCCACATGCTCAGTTCTGAGAGATAAGTGTGTGTGAAAGCCGTCCTTCACCTAGCTTGCTGGGAACACAAAGTTTCATTTCAGTTGCAAACTCCACTCCATACATATATATGGGGAGGTACTAGCTCCAACTCGGTTTTACAGTGAAAACTGCAGGAACTTCAAACCGGCACTAGAAAACAGACTGAAAACCAGAGTAAAAGTTTCTCCTGCAACCCGTTCCCTTTGTGCTACATGAAAGAACGTCTCTCCACATGCTCAGTTCTGAGAGATAAGTGTGTGTGAAAGCCGTCTTAACCTAGCTTATTGGGAAAACAAAGTTTCTTTTCAGTTGCAAACTCCACTCCATACATATATATGGGGAGGTACTAGCTCCAACACGGTTTTACAGCGAAAACTGCAGGAACTTCAAACCGGCACTGGTAAACAGACTGAGATACCAGAGTAAAAGTTTCTCCTGCAACCCGTTCCCTTTGTGCTAGATGAACGAACGTCTCTCCACATGCTCAGTTCTGAGAGATAACTGAGTGTGAAAACCGTCCTTCACCTAGCTTGTTGGGAACACAAAGTTTCTTTTCAGTTGCAAACTACACTCCATAAATATATATGGGGAGGTACTAGCTCCAACTCGGTTTTACAGTGAAAACTGCAGGAACTTCAAACCGGCACTAGGAAATAGACTGAGAAACCAGAGTAAAAGTTTCTCCTGCAAACCGTTCCCTTTGTGCTAGATGAACGAACGTCTCTCCACATGCTCAGTTCTGAGGGATAAGTGTGTGTGAAAGCCGTCCTTCACCTAGCTTGTTGGGAACACAAAGTTTCTTTTCAGTTGCAAACTCCATTCCATACATATATATGGGGTGTTACTAGCTCCAACTCGGTTTTACAGTGAACACTGCAGGAACTTCAAACCGGCACTTGGAAACAGACTGAGAAACCAGAGTAAAAGTCTCTCCTGCAACCCGTTCCCTTTGTGCTAGATGAACGAAAGTCTCTCCACATGCTCAGTTCTGAGAGATAAGTGTGTGTGAAAGCCGTCCTTCACCTAGCTTGTTGGGAACACAAAGTTTCTTTTCAGTTGCAAACTCCAGTCCAAACATATATATGGGGAGGTACTAGCTCCAACTCGGTTTTACAGTGAAAACTGCAGGAACTTCAAACAGGCACTAGGAAACAGACTAAGAAACCAGAGTAAAAGTTTCTTCTGCAACCCGTTCCCTTTGAGCTAGTGAACGAACGTCTCTCCACATGCTCAGTTCTGAGAGATAAGTGTGTGTGAAAGCCGTCCTTCACCTAGCTTGCTGGGAACACAAAGTTTCTTTTCAGTTGCAAACTCCACTCCATACATATATATGGGGAGGTACTAGCTCCAACTCGGTTTTACAGTGAAAATTGCAGGAACTTCAAACCGGCACTAGAAAACAGACTGAAAACCAGAGTAAAAGTTTCTCCTGCAACCCGTTCCCTTTGTGCTACATGAAAGAACGTCTCTCCACATGCTCAGTTCTGAGAGAGAATTGTGTGTGAAAGCCGTCCTTCACCTAGCTTGTTGGGAACACAAAGTTTCTTTTCAGTTGCAAACTCCACTCCATACATATATATGGGGAGGTACTAGCTCCAACTCGGTTTTACAGTGAAAACTGCAGGAACTTCAAACCGGCACTAGGAAACAGACTGAGAAACCAGAGTAAAAGTTTCTCCTGCAACCCGTTCCCTTTGTGCTAGATGAAGGAACGTCTCTCCACATGCTCAGTTCAGAGAGATAAGTGTGTGTGAAAGCCGTCCTTTACCTAGCTTGTTGGGAACACAAAGTTTCTTTTCAGTTGCAATCCCCACTCCATACATATATATGGGGAGGTACAAGCTCCAACTCGGTTTTACAGTGAAAACTGCAGGAAATTCACACCGGCACTAGGAAACAGACTGAGAAACCAGAGTAAAAGTTTCCCCTGCAACCCGTTCCCTTTGTGCTAGATGAACGAACGTCTCTCCACATTCTCAGTTCTGAGAGATAAGTGTGTGTGAACGCCGTCCTTCACCTAGCTTGTTGGGAACACAAAGTTTGTTTTCGGTTGCAAACCCCACTCCATACATATATATGGGGAGGTACAAGCTCCAACTCGGTTTTACAGTGAAAACTGCAGGAAATTCACACCGGCACTAGGAAACAGACTGAGAAACCAGAGTAAAAGTTTCCCCTGCATCCCGTTCCCTTTGTGCTAGATGAACGAACGTCTCTCCACATGCTCAGTTCTGAGAGATAAGTGTGTGTGAAAGCCGTCCTTCACCTAGCTTGCTGGGAACACAAAGTTTCTTTTCAGTTGCAAACTCCACTCCATACATATATATGGGGAGGTACTAGCTCCAACTCGGTTTTACAGTGAAAACTGCAGGAACTTCAAACCGGCACTAGGAAACAGACTGAAAAACCAGAGTAAAAGTTTCTCCTGCAACCCGTTCCCTTTGTGCTAGATGAAAGAACGTCTCTCCACATGCTCAGTTCTGAGAGAGAATTGTGTGTGAAAGCCGTCCTTCACCTAGCTTGTTGGGAACACAAAGTTTCTTTTCAGTTGCAAACTCCACTCCATACATATATATGGGGAGGTACTAGCTCCAACTCGGTTTTACAGTGAACACTGCAGGAACTTCAAACCGGCACTTGGAAACAGACTGAGAAACCAGAGTAAAAGTCTCTCCTGCAACCCGTTCCCTTTGTGCTAGATGAACGAACGTCTCTCCACATGCCCAGTTGTGAGAGGTAAGTGTGTGTGAAAGCCGTCCTTCACCTAGCTTGTTGGGAACACAAAGTTTGTTTTCAGTTGCAAACTCCACTCCATACATATATATGGGTGGTACTAGCTCCAACTCGTTTTTACTGTGAAAACTGCAGGAATTTCAAACCGGCACTAGGAAACACACTGAGAAACCAGAGAAAAAGTTTCTCCTGCAACCCGTTCCCTTTTTGCTAGATGAAAGAACGTCTCTCCACATGAACAGTTCTGAGAGATAATTGTGTGTGAAAGCCGTCCTTCACCTAGCTTTTTGGGAACACAAAGTTTCTTTTCAGTTGCAAACTCCACTCCATACATATATATGGGGAGGTACTAGATCCAACTCGGTTTTACAGTGAAAACTGCAGGAACATCAAACCGGCACTAGGAAACAGACAGAGAAACCAGAGTAAAATTTCTCCTGCAACCCGTTCCTTTTGTGCTAGATGAACGAACGTCTCTCCACATGCTCAGTTCTGAGAGATAAGTGTGTGTGAAAGCCGTCCTTCACCTAGCTTGTTGGGAACACAAAGTTTCTTTTCAGTTGCAAACTCCAATCCATACATATATATGGGAGGTACTAGCTGCAACTCGGTTTTACAGTGAAAACTGCAGGAACATCAAACCGGCACTAGGAAAAACACTGAGAAACCTGAGTAAAAGTTTCTCCTGCAACCCCTTCTCTTTGTGCTAGATGAACGAACGTCTCTCCACATGCTCAGTTCTGAGAGATAAGTGTGTGTGAAAGCCGTCCTCCACCTAGCTTGTTGGGAACACAAAGTTTCTTTTCAGTTGCAAACTCCACTCCATACATATATATGGGGAGGTACTAGCTCCAACTCGGTTTTACAGTGAAAACTGCAGGAACTTCAAACCGGCACTAGGAAACAGACTGAGAAACCAGAGTAAAAGTTTCTCCTGCAACCCGTTCCCTTTGTGCTAGATGAACGAACGTCTCTCCACATGCCCAGTTGTGAGAGATAAGTGTGTGTGAAAGCTGTCCTTCACCTAGCTTGTTGGGAACACAAAGTTTCTGTTCAGTTGCAAACTCCACTCCATACATATATAAGGGGAGGTACTAGCTCCAACTCGTTTTTACTGTGAAAACTGCAGGAATTTCAAACCGGCACTAGGAAACAGACTGAGAAACCAGAGAAAAAGTTTCTCCGGCAACCCGTTCCCTTTGTGCTAGATGTACGAAAGTCTCTCCACATGCTCAGTTCTGAGAGATAATTGTGTGTGAAAGCCGTCCTTCACCTAGCTTGTTGGGAACACAAAGTTTCTTTTCAGTTGCAAACTCCACTCCATAAATATATATGGGGAGGTACTAGCTCCAACTCGGTTTTACAGTGAAAACTGCAGGAACTTCAAACCGGCACTAGGAAATAGACTGAGAAACCAGAGTAAAAGTTTCTCCTGCAAACCGTTCCCTTTGTGCTAGATGAACGAACGTCTCTCCACATGCTCAGTTCTGAGGGATGAGTGTGTGTGAAAGCCGTCCTTCACCTAGCTTGTTGGGAACACAAAGTTTCTTTTCAGTTGCAAACTCCACTCCTTACATATATATTGGGAGGTACTAGCTCCAACTCGGTTATACAGTGAACACTGCAGGAACTTCAAACCGGCACTTGGAAACAGACTGAGAAACCAGAGTAAAAGTCTCTCCTGCAACCCGTTCCCTTTGTGCTAGATGAACGAACGTCTCTCCACATGCCCAGTTGTGAGAGGTAAGTGTGTGTGAAAGCCGTCCTTCACCTAGCTTGTTGGGAACACAAAGTTTGTTTTCAGTTGCAAACTCCACTCCATACATATATATGGGAGGTACTAGCTCCAACTCGTTTTTACTGTGAAAACTGCAGGAATTTCAAACCGGCACTAGGAAACAGACTGAGAAACCAGAGAAAAAGTTTCTCCTGCAACCCGTTCCCTTTGTACTAGATGAAAGAACGTCTCTCCACATGAACAGTTCTGAGAGATAAGTGTGTGTGAAAGCCGTCCTTCACCTAGCTTTTTGGGAACACAAAGTTTCTTTTCAGTTGCAAACTCCAGTCCAAACATATATATGGGGAGGTACTAGATCCAACTCGGTTTTACAGTGAAAACTGCAGGAACATCAAACCGGCACTAGGAAACAGACTGAGAAACCAGAGTAAAATTTCTCCTGCAACCCGTTCCTTTTGTGCTAGATGAACGAAAGTCTCTCCACATGCTCAGTTCTGAGAGATAAGTGTGTGTGAAAGCCGTCCTTCACCTAGCTTGTTGGGAACACAAAGTTTCTTTTCAGTTGCAAACTCCACTCCATACATATATATGGGAGGTACTAGCTCCAACTCGGTTTTACAGTGAAAACTGCAGGAACATCAAACCGGCACTTGGAAACAGACTGAGAAACCAGAGTAAAAGTCTCTCCTGCAACCCGTTCCTTTGTGCCAGATGAACGAACGTCTCTCCACATGCCCATTTGTGAGAGGTAAGTGTGTGTGAAAGCCGTCCTTCACCTAGCTTGTTGGGAACACAAAGTTTCTTTTCAGTTGCAAACTCCACTCCATACATATATATGGGGAGGTACTAGCTCCAACTCGGTTTTACAGTGAAAACTGCAGGAACTTCAAACCGGCACTAGGAAACAGACTGAGAAAACAGAGTAAAAGTTTCTCCTGCAACCCGTTCCCTTTGTGCTAGATGAACGAACGTCTCTCCACATGCTCAGTTCTGAGAGATAAGTGTGTGTGAAAGCCGTCTTAACCTAGCTTATTGGGAAAACAAAGTTTCTTTTCAGTTGCAAACTCCACTCCATACATATATATGGGGAGGTACTAGCTCCAACACGGTTTTACAGCGAAAACTGCAGGAACTTCAAACCGGCACTGGTAAACAGACTGAGATACCAGAGTAAAAGTTTCTCCTGCAACCCGTTCCCTTTGTGCTAGATGAACGAACGTCTCTCCACATGCTCAGTTCTGAGAGATAACTGAGTGTGAAAGCCGTCCTTCACCTAGCTTGTTGGGAACACAAAGTTTCTTTTCAGTTGCAAACTCCACTCCATAAATATATATGGGGAGGTACTAGCTCCAACTTGGTTTTACAGTGAAAACTGCAGGAACTTCAAACCGGCACTAGGAAATAGACTGAGAAACCAGAGTAAAAGTTTCTCCTGCAAACCGTTCCCTTTGTGCTAGATGAACGAACGTCTCTCCACATGCTCAGTTCTGAGGGATAAGTGTGTGTGAAAGCCGTCCTTCACCTAGCTTGTTGGGAACACAAAGTTTCTTTTCAGTTGCAAACTCCACTCCTTACATATATATGGGGAGGTAATAGCTCCAACTCGGTTTTACAGTGAAAACTGCAGGAACTTCAAACCGGCACTAGGAAACAGACTGAGAAACCAGAGTATAAGTTTCTCCTGCAACCCGTTCCCTTTGTGCTACATGAACGAACGTCTCTCCACATGCTCAGTTCTGAGGGATAAGTGTGTGTGAAAGCCGTCCTTCACCTAGCTTGTTGGGAACACAAAGTTTCTTTTCAGTTGCAAACTCCACTCCATACATATATATGGGGAGGTACTAGCTCCAACTCGGTTTTACAGTGAAAACTGCAGGAACTTCAAACCGGCACTAGGAAACAGACTGAGAAACCAGAGTATAAGTTTCTCCTGCAACCCGTTCCCTTTGTGCTAGATGAACGAACGTCTCTCCACATGCTCAGATCTGAGAGATAAGTGTGTGTGAAAGCCGTCCTTCACCTAGCTTGTTGGGAACACAAAGTTTCTTTTCAGTTGCAAACTCCATTCCATACATATATATGGGGTGTTACTAGCTACAACACGGTTTTACAGTGAAAACTGCAGGAACTTCAAACCGGCACTAGGAAACAGACTGAGAAACCAGAATAAAAGTTTCTCCAGCAACCCGTTCCCTTTGTGCTAGATGAACGTACGTCTCTCCACATGTTCAGTACTGAGAGATAAGTGTGTGTGAAAGCCGTCCTTCACCTAGCTTGTTGGGAACACAAAGTTTCTTTTCAGTTGCAAACTCCACTCCATACATATATATTGGGAGGTACTAGCACCAACTCGGTTTTACAGTGAAAACTGCAGGAATTTCAAACCGGCACTAGGAAACAGACTGAGAAACCAGAGTAAAAGTTTCTCCTGCAACCCGTTCCCTTTGTGCTAGGTGAACGAACGTCTCTCCACATGCTCAGTTCTGAGAAATAAGTGTGTTTGTAAGCCGTCCTTCACCTAGCTTGTTGGCAACACAAAGTTTCTTTTCAGTTGCAAACTCCACTCCATTTATATATAAGGGGAGGTACTAGCTCCAACTCGGTTTACAGTGAAAACTGCAGGAACTTCAAACCGGCACTAGGAAACAGACTGAGAAACCAGAGTAAAAGTTTCTCCTGCAACCCGTTCCCTTTGTGCTAGATGAACGAACGTTTCTCCACATGTTCAGTTCTGAGAGATAAGTGTGTGTGAAAGCCGTCCTTCAGCTAGCTTGTTGGGAACACAATGTTTCTTTTCATTTGCAAACTCCACTCCATACATATATATTGTGAGGTACTAGCTCCAACTCGGTTTTACAGTGAAAACTGCAGGAACTTCAAACCGGCACTAGGAAACAGACTGAGAAAACAGAGTAAAAGTTTCTCCTGCAAACCGTTCCCTTTGTGCTAGATGAACGAACGTCTCTCCACATGCTCAGTTCTGAGAGATAAGTGTGTGTGAAAGCCGACCTTCACTAGCTTGTTGGGAACACAAAGTTTCTTTTCAGTTGCAAACTCCACTCCATACATATATATGGGGAGGTACTAGCCCCAACTCGGTTTTACAGTGAAAACTGCAGGAACTTCCAACCGGCACTAGGAAACAGACTGAGAAACCAGAGTAAAAATTTCTCCTGTAACCCGTTCCCTTTGTGCTAGATGAACGAACGTCTCTCCACATGATAAGTTCTGAGAGATAACTGAATGTGAAAGCCGTCCTTCACCTAGCTTGTTGGGAACACAAAGTTTCTTTTCAGTTGCAAACTCCACTCCATAAATATATATGGGGAGGTACTAGCTCCAACTCGGTTTTACAGTGAAAACTGCAGGAACTTCAAACCGGCACTAGGAAATAGACTGAGAAACCAGAGTAAAAGTTTCCCCTGCAACCCGTTCCCTTTGTGCTAGATGAACGAACGTCTCTCCACATGCTCAGTTCTGAGAGATAAGTGTGTGTGAAAGCCGTCCTTCACCTAGAATGTTGGGAACACAAAGATTCTTTTCAGTTGCAAACTGCACTCCATACATATACATTGGGAAGTACTAGCTCGAACTCGGTTTTACAGTGAAAACTGCAGGAACTTCAAACCGGAACTAGGAAAAACACTGAGAAACCTGAGTAAAAGTTTCTCCTGCAACCCGTTCTCTTTGTGCTAGATGAACGAACGTCTCTCCACATGCTCAGTTCTGAGAGATAAGTGTGTGTGAAAGCCGTCCTCCACCTAGCTTGTTGGGAACACAAAGTTTCTTTTCAGTTGCAAACTCCACTCCATACATATATATGGGGAGGTACTAGCTCCAACTCGGTTTTACAGTGAAAACTGCAGGAACTTCAAACCGGCACTAGGAAACAGACTGAGAAACCAGAGTAAAAGTTTCTCCTGCAACCCGTTCCCTTTGTGCTAGATGAACGAACGTCTCTCCACATGCCCAGTTGTGAGAGATAAGTGTGTGTGAAAGCTGTCCTTCACCTAGCTTGTTGGGAACACAAAGATTCTTTTCAGTTGCAAACTCCACTCCATACATATATATGGGGAGGTACTAGCTCCAACACGGTTTTACAGCGAAAACTGCAGGAACTTCAAACCGGCACTGGTAAACAGACTGAGATACCAGAGTAAAAGTTTCTCCTGCAACCCGTTCCCTTTGTGCTAGATGAACGAACGTCTCTCCACATGCTCAGTTCTGAGAGATAACTGAGTGTGAAAGCCGTCCTTCACCTAGCTTGTTGGGAACACAAAGTTTCTTTTCAGTTGCAAACTCCACTCCATAAATATATATGGGGAGGTACTAGCTCCAACTCGGTTTTACAGTGAAAACTGCAGGAACTTCAAACCGGCACTAGGAAATAGACTGAGAAACCACAGTAAAAGTTTCTCCTGCAAACCGTTCCCTTTGTGCTAGATGAACGAACGTCTCTCCACATGCTCAGTTCTGAGGGATAAGTGTGTGTGAAAGCCGTCCTTCACCTAGCTTGTTGGGAACACAAAGTTTCTTTTCAGTTGCAAACTCCACTCCTTACATATATATGGGGAGGTAATAGCTCCAACTCGGTTTTACAGTGAAAACTGCAGGAACTTCAAACCGGCACTAGGAAACAGACTGAGAAACCAGAGTATAAGTTTCTCCTGCAACCCGTTCCCTTTGTGCTAGATGAACGAACGTCTCTCCACATGCTCAGTTCTGAGGGATAAGTGTGTGTGAAAGCCGTCCTTCACCTAGCTTGTTGGGAACACAAAGTTTCTTTTCAGTTGCAAACTCCACTCCATACATATATATGGGGAGGTACTAGCTCCAACTCGG
Source organism: Camelus bactrianus (assembly GCF_048773025.1). NCBI lineage: Eukaryota > Metazoa > Chordata > Mammalia > Artiodactyla > Camelidae > Camelus > Camelus bactrianus. The sequence continues at coordinate 6,925,834 of NC_133566.1, forward strand.
TTTTACAGTGAAAACTGCAGGAACTTCAAACCGGCACTAGGAAACAGACTGAGAAACCAGAGTATAAGTTTCTCCTGCAACACGTTCCCTTTGTGCTAGATGAACGAACGTCTCTCCACATGCTCAGATCTGAGACATAAGTGTGTGTGAAAGCCGTCCTTCACCTAGCTTGTTGGGAACACAAAGTTTCTTTTCAGTTGCAAACTCCACTCCATACATATATATGGGGAGGTACTAGCTCCAACTCGGTTTTACAGTGAACACTGCAGGAACTTCAAACCGGCACTAGGAAACAGACTGAGAAACCAGAGTAAAAGTTTCTCCTGCAACCCGTTCCCTTTGTGCTAGATGAACGAACGTCTCTCCACATGCTCAGTTCTGAGAGATAAGTGTGTGTGAAAGCCGTCTTAACCTAGCTTATTGGGAAAACAAAGTTTCTTTTCAGTTGCAAACTCCACTCCATACATATATATGGGGAGGTACTAGCTCCAACTCGGTTTTACAGTGAAAACTGCAGGAACTTCAAACAGGCACTAGGAAATAGACTGAGAAACCAGAGTAAAAGTTTCCCCTGCAACCCGTTCCCTTTGTGCTAGATGAACGAACGTCTCTCCACATGCTCAGTTCTGAGAAATTAATGTGTTTGTAAGCTGTCCTTCACCTAACTTGTTGGCAACACAAAGTTACTTTTCAGTTGCAAACTCCACTCCATACATATATAAGGGGAGGTACTAGCTCCAACTCGGTTTTACAGTGAAAACTGCAGGAACTTCAAACCGGCACTAGGAAACAGACTGAGAAACCAGAGTAAAAGTTTCTCCTGCAACCCGTTCCCTTTGTGCTAGATGAACGAACGTCTCTCCACATGCTCAGTTCTGAGAGATAAGTGTGTGTGAAAGCCGTCCTTCACCTAGAATGTTGGGAACACAAAGATTCTTTTCAGTTGCAAACTGCACTCCATACATATACATTGGGAAGTACTAGCTCGAACTCGGTTTTACAGTGAAAACTGCAGGAACTTCAAACCGGAACTAGGAAAAACACTGAGAAACCTGAGTAAAAGTTTCTCCTGCAACCCGTTCTCTTTGTGCTAGATGAACGAACGTCTCTCCACATGCTCAGTTCTGAGAGATAAGTGTGTGTGAAAGCCGTCCTCCACCTAGCTTGTTGGGAACACAAAGTTTCTTTTCAGTTGCAAACTCCACTCCATACATATATATGGGGAGGTACTAGCTCCAACTCGGTTTTACAGTGAAAACTGCAGGAACTTCAAACCGGCACTAGGAAACAGACTGAGAAACCAGAGTAAAAGTTTCTCCTGCAACCCGTTCCCTTTGTGCTAGATGAACGAACGTCTCTCCACATGCCCAGTTGTGAGAGATAAGTGTGTGTGAAAGCTGTCCTTCACCTAGCTTGTTGGGAACACAAAGATTCTTTTCAGTTGCAAACTCCACTCCATACATATATATGGGGAGGTACTAGCTCCAACACGGTTTTACAGCGAAAACTGCAGGAACTTCAAACCGGCACTGGTAAACAGACTGAGATACCAGAGTAAAAGTTTCTCCTGCAACCCGTTCCCTTTGTGCTAGATGAACGAACGTCTCTCCACATGCTCAGTTCTGAGAGATAACTGAGTGTGAAAGCCGTCCTTCACCTAGCTTGTTGGGAACACAAAGTTTCTTTTCAGTTGCAAACTCCACTCCATAAATATATATGGGGAGGTACTAGCTCCAACTCGGTTTTACAGTGAAAACTGCAGGAACTTCAAACCGGCACTAGGAAATAGACTGAGAAACCAGAGTAAAAGTTTCTCCTGCAAACCGTTCCCTTTGTGCTAGATGAACGAACGTCTCTCCACATGCTCAGTTCTGAGGGATAAGTGTGTGTGAAAGCCGTCCTTCACCTAGCTTGTTGGGAACACAAAGTTTCTTTTCAGTTGCATACTCCACTCCTTACATATATATGGGGAGGTAATAGCTCCAACTCGGTTTTACAGTGAAAACTGCAGGAACTTCAAACCGGCACTAGGAAACAGACTGAGAAACCAGAGTATAAGTTTCTCCTGCAACCCGTTCCCTTTGTGCTAGATGAACGAACGTCTCTCCACATGCTCAGTTCTGAGGGATAAGTGTGTGTGAAAGCCGTCCTTCACCTAGCTTGTTGGGAACACAAAGTTTCTTTTCAGTTGCAAACTCCACTCCATACATATATATGGGGAGGTACTAGCTCCAACTCGGTTTTACAGTGAAAACTGCAGGAACTTCAAACCGGCACTAGGAAACAGACTGAGAAACCAGAGTATAAGTTTCTCCTGCAACACGTTCCCTTTGTGCTAGATGAACGAACGTCTCTCCACATGCTCAGATCTGAGAGATAAGTGTGTGTGAAAGCCGTCCTTCACCTAGCTTGTTGGGAACACAAAGTTTCTTTTCAGTTGCAAACTCCACTCCATAAATATACATGGGGAGGTACTAGCTCCAACTCGGTTTTACAGTGAAAACTGCAGGAACTGCAAACCGGCACTAGGAAACAGACTGAGAAAACAGAGTAAAAGTTTCTCCTGCAACCCGTTCCCTTTGTGCTAGATGAACGAACGTCTCTCCACATGCTCAGTTCTGAGAGATAAGTGTGTGTGAAAGCCGTCTTAACCTAGCTTATTGGGAAAACAAATTTTCTTTTCAGTTGCAAACTCCACTCCATACATATATATGGGGAGGTACTAGCTCCAACACGGTTTTACAGCGAAAACTGCAGGAACTTCAAACCGGCACTGGTAAACAGACTGAGATACCAGAGTAAAAGTTTCACCTGCAACCCGTTCCCTTTGTGCTAGATGAACGAACGTCTCTCCACATGCTCAGTTCTGAGAGATAACTGAGTGTGAAAGCCGTCCTTCACCTAGCTTGTTGGGAACACAAAGTTTCTTTTCAGTTGCAAACTCCACTCCATAAATATATATGGGGAGGTACTAGCTCCAACTCGGTTTTACAGTGAAAACTGCAGGAACTTCAAACCGGCACTAGGAAACAGACTGAGAAACCAGAGTATAAGTTTCTCCTGCAACCCGTTCCCTTTGTGCTAGATGAACGAACGTCTCTCCACATGCTCAGTTCTGAGGGATAAGTGTGTGTGAAAGCCGTCCTTCACCTAGCTTGTTGGGAACACAAAGTTTCTTTTCAGTTGCAAACTCCACTCCATACATATATATGGGGAGGTACTAGCTCCAACTCGTTTTTACAGTGAAAACTGCAGGAACTTCAAACCGGCACTAGGAAACAGACTGAGAAACCAGAGTATAAGTTTCTCCTGCAACCCGTTCCCTTTGTGCTAGATGAACGAACGTCTCTCCACATGCTCAGATCTGAGAGATAAGTGTGTGTGAAAGCCGTCCTTCACCTAGCTTGTTGGGAACTCAAAGTTTCTTTTCAGTTGCAAACTCCATTCCATACATATATATGGGGTGTTACTAGCTACAACACGGTTTTACAGTGAAAACTGCAGGAACTTCAAACCGGCACTAGGAAACAGACTGAGAAACCAGAATAAAAGTTTCTCCAGCAACCCGTTCCCTTTGTGCTAGATGAACGTACGTCTCTCCACATGTTCAGTACTGAGAGATAAGTGTGTGTGAAAGCCGTCCTTCACCTAGCTTGTTGGGAACACAAAGTTTCTTTTCAGTTGCAAACTCCACTCCATACATATATATTGGGAGGTACTAGCACCAACTCGGTTTTACAGTGAAAACTGCAGGAATTTCAAACCGGCACTAGGAAACAGACTGAGAAACCAGAGTAAAAGTTTCTCCTGCAACCCGTTCCCTTTGTGCTAGGTGAACGAACGTCTCTCCACATGCTCAGTTCTGAGAAATAAGTGTGTTTGTAAGCCGTCCTTCACCTAGCTTGTTGGCAACACAAAGTTTCTTTTCAGTTGCAAACTCCACTCCATTTATATATAAGGGGAGGTACTAGCTCCAACTCGGTTTACAGTGAAAACTGCAGGAACTTCAAACCGGAACTAGGAAACAGACTGATTAACCAGAATAAAAGTTTCACCTGCAACCCGTTCCCTTTGTGCTAGATGAACGAACGTCTCTCCACATGCTCAGTTCTGAGAGATAAGTGTGTGTGAAAGCCGCCCTTCACTAGCTTGTTGGGAACACAAAGTTTCTTTTCAGTTGCAAACTCCACTGCATACATATATATGCGGAGGTACTAGCCCCAAATCGGTTTTACAGTGAAAAATGCAGGAACTTCAAACCGGCACTAGGAAACAGACTGAGAAAACAGAGTAAATGTTTCTCCTGCAACCCGTTCCCTTTTTGCTAGATGAACGAACGTCTCTCCACATGCTCAGTTCTGAGAGATAAGTGTGTGTGAAACCCGTCCTTCACTTAGCATGTTGGGAACACAAAGTTTCTTTTCAGTTGCAAACTCCAGTCCATACATATATATGGGGAGGTACTAGCTCCAACTCGGTTTTACAGTGAAAACTGCAGGAACTTCAAACCGGCACAAGTAAACAGACTGAGAAACCAGAGTAAAAATTTCCCCTGCAACCCGTTCCCTTTGTGCTAGATGAACGAACGTCTCTCCACATTCTCAGTTCTGAGAGATAGGTGTGTGTGTAAGCCGTCCTTCACCTAGCTTGTTGGCAACACAAAGTTTCTTTTCAGTTGCAAACTCCACTCCATACATATATAAGGGGAGGTACTAGCTCCAAATCGATTTTACAGTGAAAACTGCAGGAACTTCCAACCGGCACTAGGAAACATACTGAGAAACCAGAGTAAAAGTTTCTCCTGCCACCCGTTCCCTTTGTGCTAGATGAACGAACGTCTCTCCACATGCTCAGTTCTGAGAGATAAGTGTGTGTGAAAGCCGTCCTTCAGCTAGCTTGTTGGCAACACAAAGTTTCTTTTCAGTTGCAAACTCCACTCCATACATATATATTGGGAAGTACTAGCTCCAACTCGGTTTTACAGTGAAAACTGCAGGAACTTCAAACCGGCACTAGAAAACAGACTGAGAAAACAGAGTAAAAGTTTCTCCTGCAAACCGTTCCCTTTGTGCTAGATGAACGAACGTCTCTCCACATGCTCAGTTCTGAGAGATAAGTGTGTGTGAAAGCCGTCCTTCACCTAGCTTGTTGGGAACACAAAGTTTCTTTTCAGTTGCAAACTCCACTCCATACATATATATGGGGAGGTAATAGCTCCAACTCGGTTTTACAGTGAAAACTGCAGGAACTTCAAACCGGCACTAGGAAACAGACTGAGAAACCAGAGTATAAGTTTCTCCTGCAACCCGTTCCCTTTGTGCTAGATGAACGAACGTCTCTCCACATGCTCAGATCTGAGAGATAAGTGTGTGTGAAAGCCGTCCTTCACCTAGCTTGTTGGGAACACAAAGTTTCTTTTCAGTTGCAAACTCCACTCCATACATATATATGGGGAGGTACTAGCTCCAACTCGGTTTTACAGTGAAAACTGCAGGAACTTCAAACCGGCACTAGGAAACAGACTGAGAAACCAGAGTATAAGTTTCTCCTGCAACCCGTTCCCTTTGTGCTAGATGAACGAACGTCTCTCCACATGCTCAGATCTGAGAGATAAGTGTGTGTGAAAGCCGTCCTTCACCTAGCTTGTTGGGAACACAAAGTTTCTTTTCAGTTGCAAACTCCATTCCATACATATATATGGGGTGTTACTAGCTACAACACGGTTTTACAGTGAAAACTGCAGGAACTTCAAACCGGCACTAGGAAACAGACTGAGAAACCAGAATAAAAGTTTCTCCAGCAACCCGTTCCCTTTGTGCTAGATGAACGTACGTCTCTCCACATGTTCAGTACTGAGAGATAAGTGTGTGTGAAAGCCGTCCTTCACCTAGCTTGTTGGGAACACAAAGTTTCTTTTCAGTTGCAAACTCCACTCCATACATATATATTGGGAGGTACTAGCACCAACTCGGTTTTACAGTGAAAACTGCAGTAATTTCAAACCGGCACTAGGAAACAGACTGAGAAACCAGAGTAAAAGTTTCTCCTGCAACCCGTTCCCTTTGTGCTAGGTGAACGAACGTCTCTCCACATGCTCAGTTCTGAGAAATAAGTGTGTTTGTAAGCCGTCCTTCACCTAGCTTGTTGGCAACACAAAGTTTCTTTTCAGTTGCAAACTCCACTCCATTTATATATAAGGGGAGGTACTAGCTCCAACTCGGTTTACAGTGAAAACTGCAGGAACTTCAAACCGGCACTAGGAAACAGACTGAGAAACCAGAGTAAAAGTTTCTCCTGCAACCCGTTCCCTTTGTGCTAGATGAACGAACGTTTCTCCACATGTTCAGTTCTGAGAGATAAGTGTGTGTGAAAGCCGTCCTTCAGCTAGCTTGTTGGGAACACAATGTTTCTTTTCATTTGCAAACTCCACTCCATACATATATATTGTGAGGTACTAGCTCCAACTCGGTTTTACAGTGAAAACTGCAGGAACTTCAAACCGGCACTAGGAAACAGACTGAGAAAACAGAGTAAAAGTTTCTCCTGCAAACCGTTCCCTTTGTGCTAGATGAACGAACGTCTCTCCACATGCTCAGTTCTGAGAGATAAGTGTGTGTGAAAGCCGACCTTCACTAGCTTGTTGGGAACACAAAGTTTCTTTTCAGTTGCAAACTCCACTCCATACATATATATGGGGAGGTACTAGCCCCAACTCGGTTTTACAGTGAAAACTGCAGGAACTTCCAACCGGCACTAGGAAACAGACTGAGAAACCAGAGTAAAAGTTTCTCCTGTAACCCGTTCCCTTTGTGCTAGATGAACGAACGTCTCTCCACATGATAAGTTCTGAGAGATAACTGAGTGTGAAAGCCGTCCTTCACATAGCTTGTTGGGAACACAAAGTTTCTTTTCAGTTGCAAACTCCACTCCATAAATATATATGGGGAGGTACTAGCTCCAACTCGGTTTTACAGTGAAAACTGCAGGAACTTCAAACCGGCACTAGGAAATAGACTGAGAAACCAGAGTAAAAGTTTCCCCTGCAACCCGTTCCCTTTGTGCTAGATGAACGAACGTCTCTCCACATGCTCAGTTCTGAGAAATTAATGTGTTTGTAAGCTGTCCTTCACCTAACTTGTTGGCAACACAAAGTTACTTTTCAGTTGCAAACTCCACTCCATACATATATAAGGGGAGGTACTAGCTCCAACTCGGTTTTACAGTGAAAACTGCAGGAACTTCAAACCGGCACTAGGAAACAGACTGAGAAACCAGAGTAAAAGTTTCTCCTGCAACCCGTTCCCTTTGTGCTAGATGAACGAACGTCTCTCCACATGCTCAGTTCTGAGAGATAAGTGTGTGTGAAAGCCGTCCTTCACCTAGAATGTTGGGAACACAAAGATTCTTTTCAGTTGCAAACTGCACTCCATACATATACATTGGGAAGTACTAGCTCGAACTCGGTTTTACAGTGAAAACTGCAGGAACTTCAAACCGGAACTAGGAAACAGACTGATTAACCAGAATAAAAGTTTCACCTGCAACCCGTTCCCTTTGTGCTAGATGAACGAACGTCTCTCCACATGCTCAGTTCTGAGAGATAAGTGTGTGTGAAAGCCGCCCTTCACTAGCTTGTTGGGAACACAAAGTTTCTTTTCAGATGCAAACTCCACTGCATACATATATATGCGGAGGTACTAGCCCCAAATCGGTTTTACAGTGAAAAATGCAGGAACTTCAAACCGGCACTAGGAAACAGACTGAGAAAACAGAGTAAATGTTTCTCCTGCAACCCGTTCCCTTTTTGCTAGATGAACGAACGTCTCTCCACATGCTCAGTTCTGAGAGATAAGTGTGTGTGAAACCCGTCCTTCACTTAGCATGTTGGGAACACAAAGTTTCTTTTCAGTTGCAAACTCCAGTCCATACATATATATGGGGAGGTACTAGCTCCAACTCGGTTTTACAGTGAAAACTGCAGGAACTTCAAACCGGCACAAGTAAACAGACTGAGAAACCAGAGTAAAAATTTCCCCTGCAACCCGTTCCCTTTGTGCTAGATGAACGAACGTCTCTCCACATTCTCAGTTCTGAGAGATAGGTGTGTGTGTAAGCCGTCCTTCACCTAGCTTGTTGGCAACACAAAGTTTCTTTTCAGTTGCAAACTCCACTCCATACATATATAAGGGGAGGTACTAGCTCCAAATCGATTTTACAGTGAAAACTGCAGGAACTTCCAACCGGCACTAGGAAACATACTGAGAAACCAGAGTAAAAGTTTCTCCTGCCACCCGTTCCCTTTGTGCTAGATGAACGAACGTCTCTCCACATGCTCAGTTCTGAGAGATAAGTGTGTGTGAAAGCCGTCCTTCAGCTAGCTTGTTGGCAACACAAAGTTTCTTTTCAGTTGCAAACTCCACTCCATACATATATATTGGGAAGTACTAGCTCCAACTCGGTTTTACAGTGAAAACTGCAGGAACTTCAAACCGGCACTAGAAAACAGACTGAGAAAACAGAGTAAAAGTTTCTCCTGCAAACCGTTCCCTTTGTGCTAGATGAACGAACGTCTCTCCACATGCTCAGTTCTGAGAGATAAGTGTGTGTGAAAGCCGTCCTTCACCTAGCTTGTTAGGAACACAAAGTCTCTTTTCAGTTGCAAACTCCATTCCATACATATATATGGGGTGGTACTACCTACAACACGGTTTTACAGTTAAAACTGCAGGAACTTCAAACCGGCACTAGGAAACAGACTGAGAAACCACAGTAAAAGTTTCTCCTACAAACCGTTCCCTTTGTGCTAGATGAACGTACGTCTCTCCACATGTTCAGTACTGAGAGATAAGTGTGTGTGAAAGCCGTCCTTCACCTAGCTTGTTGGGAACACAAAGTTTCTTTTCAGTTGCAAACTCCACTGCATACATATATATGGGGAGGTACTAGCCCCAAATCGGTTTTACAGTGATAAATGCAGGAACTTCAAACCGGCACTAGGAAACAGACTGAGAAAACAGAGTAAATGTTTCTCCTGCAACCCGTTCCCTTTTTGCTAGATGAACGAACGTCTCTCCACATGCTCAGTTCTGAGAGATAAGTGTGTGTGAAACCTGTCCTTCACTTAGCATGTTGGGAACACAAAGTTTCTTTTCAGTTGCAAACTCCAGTCCATACATATATATGGGGAGGTACTAACTCCAACTCGGTTTTACAGTGAAAACTGCAGGAACTTCAAACCGGCACAAGGAAACAGACTGAGAAACCAGAGTAAAAGTTTCCCCTGCAACCCGTTCCCTTTGTGATAGATGAACGAACGTCTCTCCACATGCTCAGTTCTGAGAAATAAGTGTGTTTGTAAGCCGTCCTTCACCTAGCTTGTTGGCAACACAAAGTTTCTTTTCAGTTGCAAACTCCACTCCATATATATATAAGGGGAGGTACTAGCTCCAACTCGGTTTACAGTGAAAACTGCAGGAACTTCAAACCGGCACTAGGAAACAGACTGAGAAACCAGAGTAAAAGTTTCCCCTGCAACCCGTTCCCTTTGTGCTAGATGAACGAACGTCTCTCCACATGCTCAGTTCTGAGAGATAAGTGCGTGTGAAAGCCGTCCTTCACCTAGAATGTTGGGAACACAAAGATTCTTTTCAGTTGCAAACTGCACTCCATACATATACATTGGGAGTTACTAGCTCCAACTCGGTTTTACAGTGAAAACTGCAGGAACTTCAAAAGAGCACTAGGAAACAGACTGAGAAACCAGAGTAAAAGTTTCTCCTGCAACCCGTTCCCTTTGTGCTAGATGAACGAACGTTTCTCCACATGTTCACTTCTGAGAGATAAGTGTGTGTGAAAGCCGTCCTTCAGCTAGCTTGTTGGGAACACAATGTTTCTTTTCATTTGCAAACTCCACTCCATACATATATATTGTGAGGTACTAGCTCCAACTCGGTTTTACAGTGAAAACTGCAGGAACTTCAAACCGGCACTAGGAAACAGACTGAGAAAACAGAGTAAAAGTTTCTCCTGCAAACCGTTCCCTTTGTGCTAGATGAACGAACGTCTCTCCACAAGCTCAGTTATGAGAGATAAGTGTGTGTGAAAGCCGCCCTTCACTAGCTTGTTGGGAACACAAAGTTTCTTTTCAGTTGCAAACTCCACACCATACATATATATGGGGAGGTACTAGCCCCAACTCGGTTTTACAGTGAAAACTGCAGGAACTTCCAACCGGCACTAGGAAACAGACTGAGAAACCAGAGTAAAAGTTTCTCCTGTAACCCGTTCCCTTTGTGCTAGATGAACGAACGTCTCTCCACATGATAAGTTCTGAGAGATAACTGAGTGTGAAAGCCGTCCTTCACCTAGCTTGTTGGGAACACAAAGTTTCTTTTCAGTTGCAAACTCCACTCCATAAATATATATGGGGAGGTACTAGCTCCAACTCGGTTTTACAGTGAAAACTGCAGGAACTTCAAACCGGCACTAGGAAATAGACTGAGAAACCAGAGTAAAAGTTTCCCCTGCAACCCGTTCCCTTTGTGCTAGATGAACGAACGTCTCTCCACATGCTCAGTTCTGAGAAATTAATGTGTTTGTAAGCTGTCCTTCACCTAGCTTGTTGGCAACACAAAGTTACTTTTCAGTTGCAAACTCCACTCCATACATATATAAGGGGAGGTACTAGCTCCAACTCGGTTTTACAGTGAAAACTGCAGGAACTTCAAACCGGCACTAGGAAACAGACTGAGAAACCAGAGTAAAAGTTTCTCCTGCAACCCGTTCCCTTTGTGCTAGATGAACGAACGTCTCTCCACATGCTCAGTTCTGAGAGATAAGTGTGTGAGAAAGCCGTCCTTCACCTAGAATGTTGGGAACACAAAGATTCTTTTCAGTTGCAAACTGCACTCCATACATATACATTGGGAGGTACTAGCTCCAACTCGGTTATACAGTGAAAACTGCAGGAACTTCAAAACGGCACTAGGAAACAGACTGAGAAACCAGAGTAAAAGTTTCTCCTGCAACCCGTTCCCTTTGTGCTAGATGAACGAACGTTTCTCCACATGCTCAGTTCTGAGAGATAAGTGTGTGTGAAAGCCGTCCTTCAGCTAGCTTGTTGGGAACACAATGTTTCTTTTCATTTGCAAACTCCACTCCATACATATATATTGGGAAGTACTAGCTCCAACTCGGTTTTACAGTGAAAACTGCAGGAACTTCAAACCGGTACTAGGAAACAGACTGAGAAACCAGAGTATAAGTTTCTCCTGCAACCCATTCCCTTTGTGCTAGATGAACGAACGTCTCTCCACATGCTCAGATCTGAGAGATAAGTGTGTGTGAAAGCCGTCCTTCACCTAGCTTGTTGGGAACACAAAGTTTCTTTTCAGTTGCAAACTCCACTCCATACATATATATGGGGAGGTACTAGCTCGAACTCGGTTTTACAGTGAAAACTGCAGGAACTTCAAACCGGAACTAGGAAACAGACTGATTAACCAGAATAAAAGTTTCACCTGCAACCCGTTCCCTTTGTGCTAGATGAACGAACGTCTCTCCACATGCTCAGTTCAGAGAGATAAGTGTGTGTGGAAGCCGCCCTTCACTAGCTTGTTGGGAACACAAAGTTTCTTTTCAGTTGCAAACTCCACTGCATACATATATATGGGGAGGTACTAGCCCCAAATCGGTTTTACAGTGAAAAATGCAGGAACTTCAAACCGGCACTAGGAAACAGACTGAGAAAACAGAGTAAATGTTTCTCCTGCAACCCGTTCCCTTTTTGCTAGATGAACGAACGTCTCTCCACATGCTCAGTTCTGAGAGATAAGTGTGTGTGAAACCCGTCCTTCACTTAGCATGTTGGGAACACAAAGTTTCTTTTCAGTTGCAAACTCCAGTCCATACATATATATGGGGAGGTACTAGCTCCAACTCGGTTTTACAGTGAAAACTGCAGGAACTTCAAACCGGCACAAGGAAACAGACTGAGAAACCAGAGTAAAAGTTTCCCCTGCAACCCGTTCCCTTTGTGCTAGATGAACGAACGTCTCTCCACATTCTCAGTTCTGAGAGATAGGTGTCTGTGTAAGCCGTCCTTCACCTAGCTTGTTGGCAACACAAAGTTTCTTTTCAGTTGCAAACTCCACTCCATACATATATAAGGGGAGGTACTAGCTCCAACTCGATTTTACAGTGAAAACTGCAGGAACTTCCAACCGGCACTAGGAAACATACTGAGAAACCAGAGTAAAAGTTTCTCCTGCCACCCGTTCCCTTTGTGCTAGATGAACGAACGTCTCTCCACATGCTCAGTTCTGAGAGATAAGTGTGTGTGAAAGCCGTCCTTCACCTAGCTTGTTGGGAACACAAAGTTTCTCTACAGTTGCAAACTCCACTCCATACATATATATTGGGAGGTACTAGCACCAACTCGGTTTTACATTGAAAACTGCAGGAATTTCAAACCGGCACTAGGAAACAGACTGAGAAACCAGAGTAAAAGTTTCTCCTGCAACCCGTTCCCTTTGTGCTAGGTGAACGAACGTCTCTCCACATGCTCAGTTCTGAGAAATAAGTGTGTTTGTAAACCGTCCTTCACCTAGCTTGTTGGCAACACAAAGTTTCTTTTCAGTTGCAAACTCCACTCCATATATATATAAGGGGAGGTACTAGCTCCAACTCGGTTTACAGTGAAAACTGCAGGAACTTCAAACCGGCACTAGGAAACAGACTGAGAAACCAGAGTAAAAGTTTCTCCTGCAACCCGTTCCCTTTGTGCTAGATGAACGAACGTTTCTCCACATGTTCAGTTCTGAGAGATAAGTGTGTGTGAAAGCCGTCCTTCAGCTAGCTTGTTGGGAACACAATGTTTCTTTTCATTTGCAAACTCCACTCCATACATATATATTGTGAGGTACTAGCTCCAACTCGGTTTTACAGTGAAAACTGCAGGAACTTCAAACCGGCACTAGGAAACAGACTGAGAAAACAGAGTAAAAGTTTCTCCTGCAAACCGTTCCCTTTGTGCTAGATGAACGAACGTCTCTCCACATGCTCAGTTCTGAGAGATAATTGTGTGTGAAAGCCGCCCTTCACTAGCTTGTTGGGAACACAAAGTTTCTTTTCAGTTGCAAACTCCACTCCATACATATATATGGGGAGGTACTAGCCCCAACTCGGTTTTACAGTGAAAACTGCAGGAACTTCCAACCGGCACTAGGAAACAGACTGAGAAACCAGAGTAAAAGTTTCTCCTGTAACCCGTTCCCTTTGTGCTAGATGAACGAACGTCTCTCCACATGATAAGTTCTGAGAGATAACTGAGTGTGAAAGCCGTCCTTCACCTAGCTTGTTGGGAACACAAAGTTTCTTTTCATTTGCAAACTCCACTCCATACATATATATTGGGAAGTACTAGCTCCAACTCGGTTTTACAGTGAAAACTGCAGGAACTTCAAACCGGCACTAGGAAACAGACTGAGAAACCAGAGTATAAGTTTCTCCTGCAACCCGTTCCCTTTGTGCTAGATGAACGAACGTCTCTCCACATGCTCAGATCTGAGAGATAAGTGTGTGTGAAAGCCGTCCTTCACCTAGCTTGTTGGGAACACAAAGTTTCTTTTCAGTTGCAAACTCCACTCCATAAATATATATGGGGAGGTACTAGCTCGAACTCGGTTTTACAGTGAAAACTGCAGGAACTTCAAACCGGAACTAGGAAACAGACTGATTAACCAGAATAAAAGTTTCACCTGCAACCCGTTCCCTTTGTGCTAGATGAACGAACGTCTCTCCACATGCTCAGTTCTGAGAGATAAGTGTGTGTGAAAGCCGCCCTTCACTAGCTTGTTGGGAACACAAAGTTTCTTTTCAGTTGCAAACTCCACTGCATACATATATATGGGGAGGTACTAGCCCCAAATCGGTTTTACAGTGAAAAATGCAGGAACTTCAAACCGGCACTAGGAAACAGACTGAGAAAACAGAGTAAATGTTTCTCCTGCAACCCGTTCCCTTTTTGCTAGATGAACGAACGTCTCTCCACATGCTCAGTTCTGAGAGATAAGTGTGTGTGAAACCCGTCCTTCACTTAGCATGTTGGGAACACAAAGTTTCTTTTCATTTGCAAACTCCAGTCCATACATATATATGGGGAGGTACTAGCTCCAACTCGGTTTTACAGTGAAAACTGCAGGAACTTCAAACCGGCACTAGGAAACAGACTGAGAAACCAGAGTAAAAATTTCTCCTGCAACCCGTTCCCTTTGTGCTAGATGAACGAACGTCTCTCCACATGCTCAGTTCTGAGAGATAAGTGTGTGAGAAAGCCGTCCTTCACCTAGAATGTTGGGAACACAAAGATTCTTTTCAGTTGCAAACTGCACTCCATACATATACATTGGGAGGTACTAGCTCCAACTCGGTTATACAGTGAAAACTGCAGGAACTTCAAACCGGCACTAGGAAATAGACTGAGAAACCAGAGTAATAGTTTCCCCTGCAACCCGTTCCCTTTGTGCTAGATGAACGAACGTCTCTCCACATGCTCAGTTCTGAGAAATTAATGTGTTTGTAAGCTGTCCTTCACCTAGCTTGTTGGCAACACAAAGTTACTTTTCAGTTGCAAACTCCACTCCATACATATATAAGGGGAGGTACTAGCTCCAACTCGGTTTTACAGTGAAAACTGCAGGAACTTCAAACCGGCACTAGGAAACAGACTGAGAAACCAGAGTAAAAGTTTCTCCTGCAACCCGTTCCCTTTGTGCTAGATGAACGAACGTCTCTCCACATGCTCAGTTCTGAGAGATAAGTGTGTGAGAAAGCCGTCCTTCACCTAGAATGTTGGGAACACAAAGATTCTTTTCAGTTGCAAACTGCACTCCATACATATACATTGGGAGGTACTAGCTCCAACTCGGTTATACAGTGAAAACTGCAGGAACTTCAAACCGGCACTAGGAAATAGACTGAGAAACCAGAGTAATAGTTTCCCCTGCAACCCGTTCCCTTTGTGCTAGATGAACGAACGTCTCTCCACATGCTCAGTTCTGAGAAATTAATGTGTTTGTAAGCTGTCCTTCACCTAGCTTGTTGGCAACACAAAGTTACTTTTCAGTTGCAAACTCCACTCCATACATATATAAGGGGAGGTACTAGCTCCAACTCGGTTTTACAGTGAAAACTGCAGGAACTTCACACCGGCACTAGGAAACAGACTGAGAAACCAGAGTAAAAGTTTCTCCTGCAACCCGTTCCCTTTGTGCTAGATGAACGAACGTCTCTCCACATGCTCAGTTCTGAGAGATAAGTGTGTGAGAAAGCCGTCCTTCACCTAGAATGTTGGGAACACAAAGATTCTTTTCAGTTGCAAACTGCACTCCATACATATACATTGGGAGGTACTAGCTCCTACTCGGTTATACAGTGAAAACTGCAGGAACTTCAAACCGGCACTAGGAAACAGACTGAGAAACCAGAGTATAAGTTTCTCCTGCAACCCGTTCCCTTTGTGCTAGATGAACGAACGTCTCTCCACATGCTCAGATCTGAGAGATAAGTGTGTGTGAAAGCCGTCCTTCACCTAGCTTGTTGGGAACACAAAGTTTCTTTTCAGTTGCAAACTCCACTCCATACATATATATGGGGAGGTACTAGCTCGAACTCGGTTTTACAGTGAAAACTGCAGGAACTTCAAACCGGAACTAGGAAACAGACTGATTAACCAGAATAAAAGTTTCACCTGCAACCCGTTCCCTTTGTGCTAGATGAACGAACGTCTCTCCACATGCTCAGTTCTGAGAGATAAGTGTGTGTGAAAGCCGCCCTTCACTAGCTTGTTGGGAACACAAAGTTTCTTTTCAGTTGCAAACTCCACTGCATACATATATATGGGGAGGTACTAGCCCCAAATCGGTTTTACAGTGAAAAATGCAGGAACTTCAAACCGGCACTAGGAAACAGACTGAGAAGAGTAAATGTTTCTCCTGCAACCCGTTCCCTTTTTGCTAGATGAACGAACGTCTCTCCACATGCTCAGTTCTGAGAGATAAGTGTGTGTGAAACCCGTCCTTCACTTAGCATGTTGGGAACACAAAGTTTCTTTTCAGTTGCAAACTCCAGTCCATACATATATATGGGGAGGTACTAGCTCCAACTCGGTTTTACAGTGAAAACTGCAGGAACTTCAAACCGGCACAAGGTAACAGACTGAGAAACCAGAGTAAAAGTTTCCCCTGCAACCCGTTCCCTTTGTGCTAGATGAACGAACGTCTCTCCACATTCTCAGTTCTGAGAGATAGGTGTGTGTGTAAGCCGTCCTTCACCTAGCTTGTTGGCAACACAAAGTTTCTTTTCAGTTGCAAACTCCACTCCATACATATATAAGGGGAGGTACTAGCTCCAACTCGATTTTACAGTGAAAACTGCAGGAACTTCCAACCGGCACTAGGAAACATACTGAGAAACCAGAGTAAAAGTTTCTCCTGCCACCCGTTCCCTTTGTGCTAGATGAACGAACGTCTCTCCACATGCTCAGTTCTGAGAGATAAGTGTGTGTGAAAGCCGTCCTTCACCTAGCTTGTTGGGAACACAAAGTTTCTCTACAGTTGCAAACTCCACTCCATACATATATATAGGGAGGTACTAGCACCAACTCGGTTTTACAGTGAAAACTGCAGGAATTTCAAACCGGCACTAGGAAACAGACTGAGAAACCAGAGTAAAAGTTTCTCCTGCAACCCGTTCCCTTTGTGCTAGGTGAACGAACGTCTCTCCACATGCTCAGTTCTGAGAAATAAGTGGGATTGTAAGCCGTCCTTCACCTAGCTTGTTGGCAACACAAAGTTTCTTTTCAGTTGCAAACTCCACTCCATATATATATAAGGGGAGGTACTAGCTCCAACTCGGTTTACAGTGAAAACTGCAGGAACTTCAAACCGGCACTAGGAAACAGACTGAGAAACCAGAGTAAAAGTTTCTCCTGCAACCCGTTCCCTTTGTGCTACATGAACGAACGTCTCTCCACATGCTCAGTTCTGAGAGATAAGTGCGTGTGAAAGCCGTCCTTCACCTAGAATGTTGGGAACACAAAGATTCTTTTCAGTTGCAAACTGCACTCCATATATATACATTGGGAGGTACTAGCTCCAACTCGGTTTTACAGTGAAAACTGCAGGAACTTCAAAACAGCACTAGGAAACAGACTGAGAAACCACAGTAAAAGTTTCTCCTGCAACCCGTTCCTTTGTGCTAGAAGAACGAACGTTTCTTCACATGTTCAGTTCTGAGAGATAAGTGTGTGTGAAAGCCGTCCTTCAGCTAGCTTTTTGGGAACACAATGTTTCTTTTCATTTGCAAACTCCACTCCATACATATATATTGTGAGGTACTAGCTCCAACTCGGTTTTACAGTGAAAACTGCAGGAACTTCAAACCGGCACTAGGAAACAGACTGAGAAAACAGAGTAAAAGTTTCTCCTGCAAACCGTTCCCTTTGTGCTAGATGAACGAACGTCTCTCCACATGCTCAGTTCTGAGAGATAATTGTGTGTGAAAGCCGCCCTTCACTAGCTTGTTGGGAACACAAAGTTTCTTTTCAGTTGCAAACTCCACTCCATATATATATAAGGGGAGGTACTAGCTCCAACTCGGTTTACAGTGAAAACTGCAGGAACTTCAAACCGGCACTAGGAAACAGACTGAGAAACCAGAGTAAAAGTTTCTCCTGCAACCCGTTCCCTTTGTGCTAGATGAACGAACGTCTCTCCACATGCTCAGTTCTGAGAGATAAGTGCGTGTGAAAGCCGTCCTTCACCTAGAATTTTGGGAACACAAAGCTTCTTTTCAGTTGCAAACTGCACTCCATACATATACATTGGGAGGTACTAGCTCCAACTCGGTTTTACAGTGAAAACTGCAGGAACTTCAAAACAGCACTAGGAAACAGACTGAGAAACCAGAGTAAAAGTTTCTCCTGCAACCCGTTCCCTTTGTGCTAGATGAACGAACGTTTCTCCACATGTTCAGTTCTGAGAGATAAGTGTGTGTGAAAGCCGTCCTTCAGCTAGCTTGTTGGGAACACAATGTTTCTTTTCATTTGCAAACTCCACTCCATACATATATATTGTGAGGTACTAGCTCCAACTCGGTTTTACAGTGAAAACTGCAGGAACTTCAAACCGGCACTAGGAAACAGACTGAGAAAACAGAGTAAAAGTTTCTCCTGCAAACCGTTCCCTTTGTGCTAGATGAACGAACGTCTCTCCACATGCTCAATTCTGAGAGATAATTGTGTGTGAAAGCCGCCCTTCACTAGCTTGTTGGGAACACAAAGTTTCTTTTCAGTTGCAAACTCCACTCCATACATATATATGGGGAGGTACTAGCCCCAACTCGGTTTTACAGTGAAAACTGCAGGAACTTCCAACCGGCACTAGGAAACAGACTGAGAAACCAGAGTAAAAGTTTCTCCTGTAACCCGTTCCCTTTGTGCTAGATGAACGAACGTCTCTCCACATGATAAGTTCTGAGAGATAACTGAGTGTGAAAGCCGTCCTTCACCTAGCTTGTTGGGAACACAAAGTTTCTTTTCATTTGCAAACTCCACTCCATACATATATATTGGGAAGTACTAGCTCCAACTCGGTTTTACAGTGAAAACTGCAGGAACTTCAACCCGGCACTAGGAAACAGACTGAGAAACCAGAGTATAAGTTTCTCCTGCAACCCGTTCCCTTTGTGCTAGATGAACGAACGTCTCTCCACATGCTCAGATCTGAGAGATAAGTGTGTGTGAAAGCCGTCCTTCACCTAGCTTGTTGGGAACACAAAGTTTCTTTTCAGTTGCAAACTCCACTCCATACATATATATGGGGAGGTACTAGCTCGAACTCGGTTTTACAGTGAAAACTGCAGGAACTTCAAACCGGAACTAGGAAACAGACTGATTAACCAGAATAAAAGTTTCACCTGCAACCCGTTCCCTTTGTTCTAGATGAACGAACGTCTCTCCACATGCTCAGTTCTGAGAGATAAGTGTGTGTGAAAGCCGCCCTTCACTAGCTTGTTGGGAACACAAAGTTTCTTTTCAGTTGCAAACTCCACTGCATACATATATATGGGGAGGTACTAGCCCCAAATCGGTTTTACAGTGAAAAATGCAGGAACTTCAAACCGGCACTAGGAAACAGACTGAGAAAACAGAGTAAATGTTTCTCCTGCAACCCGTTCCCTTTTTGCTAGATGAACGAACGTCTCTCCACATGCTCAGTTCTGAGAGATAAGTGTGTGTGAAACCCGTCCTTCACTTAGCATGTTGGGAACACAAAGTTTCTTTTCAGTTGCAAACTCCAGTCCATACATATATATGGGGAGGTACTAGCTCCAACTCGGTTTTACAGTGAAAACTGCAGGAACTTCAAACCGGCACTAGGAAACAGACTGAGAAACCAGAGTAAAAGTTTCTCCTGCAACCCGTTCCCTTTGTGCTAGATGAACGAACGTCTCTCCACATGCTCAGTTCTGAGAGATAAGTGTGTGAGAAAGCCGTCCTTCACCTAGAATGTTGGGAACACAAAGATTCTTTTCAGTTGCAAACTGCACTCCATACATATACATTGGGAGGTACTAGCTCCAACTCGGTTATACAGTGAAAACTGCAGGAACTTCAAACCGGCACTAGGAAATAGACTGAGAAACCAGAGTAATAGTTTCCCCTGCAACCCGTTCCCTTTGTGCTAGATGAACGAACGTCTCTCCACATGCTCAATTCTGAGAAATTAATGTGTTTGTAAGCTGTCCTTCACCTAGCTTGTTGGCAACACAAAGTTACTTTTCAGTTGCAAACTCCACTCCATACATATATAAGGGGAGGTACTAGCTCCAACTCGGTTTTACAGTGAAAACTGCAGGAACTTCAAACCGGCACTAGGAAACAGACTGAGAAACCAGAGTAAAAGTTTCTCCTGCAACCCGTTCCCTTTGTGCTAGATGAACGAACGTCTCTCCACATGCTCAGTTCTGAGAGATAAGTGTGTGAGAAAGCCGTCCTTCACCTAGAATGTTGGGAACACAAAGATTCTTTTCAGTTGCAAACTGCACTCCATACATATACATTGGGAGGTACTAGCTCCAACTCGGTTATACAGTGAAAACTGCAGGAACTTCAAAACGGCACTAGGAAACAAACTGAGAAACCAGAGTAAAAGTTTCTCCTGCAACCCGTTCCCTTTGTGCTAGATGAACGAACGTTTCTCCACATGCTCAGTTCTGAGAGATAAGTGTGTGTGAAAGCCGTCCTTCAGCTAGCTTGTTGGGAACACAATGTTTCTTTTCATTTGCAAACTCCACTCCATACATATATATTGGGAAGTACTAGCTCCAACTCGGTTTTACAGTGAAAACTGCAGGAACTTCAAACCGGCACTAGGAAACAGACTGAGAAACCAGAGTATAAGTTTCTCCTGCAACCCGTTCCCTTTGTGCTAGATGAACGAACGTCTCTCCACATGCTCAGATCTGAGAGATAAGTGTGTGTGAAAGCCGTCCTTCACCTAGCTTGTTGGGAACACAAAGTTTCTTTTCAGTTGCAAACTCCACTCCATACATATATATGGGGAGGTACTAGCTCGAACTCGGTTTTACAGTGAAAACTGCAGGAACTTCAAACCGGAACTAGGAAACAGACTGATTAACCAGAATAAAAGTTTCACCTGCAACCCGTTCCCTTTGTGCTAGATGAACGAACGTCTCTCCACATGCTCAGTTCTGAGAGATAAGTGTGTGTGAAAGCCGCCCTTCACCAGCGTGTTGGGAACACAAAGTTTCTTTTCAGTTGCAAACTCCACTGCATACATATATATGGGGAGGTACTAGCCCCAAATCGGTTTTACAGTGAAAAATGCAGGAACTTCAAACCGGCACTAGGAAACAGACTGAGAAGAGTAAATGTTTCTCCTGCAACCCGTTCCCTTTTTGCTAGATGAACGAACGTCTCTCCACATGCTCAGTTCTGAGAGATAAGTGTGTGTGAAACCCGTCCTTCACTTAGCATGTTGGGAACACAAAGTTTCTTTTCAGTTGCAAACTCCAGTCCATACATATATATGGGGAGGTACTAGCTCCAACTCGGTTTTACAGTGAAAACTGCAGGAACTTCAAACCGGCACAAGGTAACAGACTGAGAAACCAGAGTAAAAGTTTCCCCTGCAACCCGTTCCCTTTGTGCTAGATGAACGAACGTCTCTCCACATTCTCAGTTCTGAGAGATAGGTGTGTGTGTAAGCCGTCCTTCACCTAGCTTGTTGGCAACACAAAGTTTCTTTTCAGTTGCAAACTCCACTCCATACATATATAAGGGGAGGTACTAGCTCCAACTCGATTTTACAGTGAAAACTGCAGGAACTTCCAACCGGCACTAGGAAACATACTGAGAAACCAGAGTAAAAGTTTCTCCTGCCACCCGTTCCCTTTGTGCTAGATGAACGAACGTCTCTCCACATGCTCAGTTCTGAGAGATAAGTGTGTGTGAAAGCCGTCCTTCACCTAGCTTGTTGGGAACACAAAGTTTCTCTACAGTTGCAAACTCCACTCCATACATATATATTGGGAGGTACTAGCACCAACTCGGTTTTACAGTGAAAACTGCAGGAATTTCAAACCGGCACTAGGAAACAGACTGAGAAACCAGAGTAAAAGTTTCTCCTGCAACCCGTTCCCTTTGTGCTAGGTGAACGAACGTCTCTCCACATGCTCAGTTCTGAGAAATAAGTGGGTTTGTAAGCCGTCCTTCACCTAGCTTGTTGGCAACACAAAGTTTCTTTTCAGTTGCAAACTCCACTCCATATATATATAAGGGGAGGTACTAGCTCCAACTCGGTTTACAGTGAAAACTGCAGGAACTTCAAACCGGCACTAGGAAACAGACTGAGAAACCAGAGTAAAAGTTTCTCCTGCAACCCGTTCCCTTTGTGCTAGATGAACGAACGTCTCTCCACATGCTCAGTTCTGAGAGATAAGTGCGTGTGAAAGCCGTCCTTCACCTAGAATGTTGGGAACACAAAGATTCTTTTCAGTTGCAAACTGCACTCCATATATATACATTGGGAGGTACTAGCTCCAACTCGGTTTTACAGTGAAAACTGCAGGAACTTCAAAACAGCACTAGGAAACAGACTGAGAAACCAGAGTAAAAGTTTCTCCTGCAACCCGTTCCCTTTGTGCTAGAAGAACGAACGTTTCTCCACATGTTCAGTTCTGAGAGATAAGTGTGTGTGAAAGCCGTCCTTCAGCTAGCTTGTTGGGAACACAATGTTTCTTTTCATTTGCAAACTCCACTCCATACATATATATTGTGAGGTACTAGCTCCAACTCGGTTTTACAGTGAAAACTGCAGGAACTTCAAACCGGCACTAGGAAACAGACTGAGAAAACAGAGTAAAAGTTCCTCCTGCAAACCGTTCCCTTTGTGCTAGATGAACGAACGTCTCTCCACATGCTCAGTTCTGAGAGATAATTGTGTGTGAAAGCCGCCCTTCACTAGCTTGTTGGGAACACAAAGTTTCTTTTCAGTTGCAAACTCCACTCCATACATATATATGGGGAGGTACTAGCCCCAACTCGGTTTTACAGTGAAAACTGCAGGAACTTCCAACCGGCACTAGGAAACAGACTGAGAAACCAGAGTAAAAGTTTCTCCTGTAACCCGTTCCCTTTGTGCTAGATGAACGAACGTCTCTCCACATGATAAGTTCTGAGAGATAACTGAGTGTGAAAGCCGTCCTTCACCTAGCTTGTTGGGAACACAAAGTTTCTTTTCATTTGCAAACTCCACTCCATACATATATATTGGGAAGTACTAGCTCCAACACGGTTTTACAGTGAAAACTGCAGGAACTTCAAACCGGCACTAGGAAACAGACTGAGAAAACAGAGTAAAAGTTTCTCCTGCAAACCGTTCCCTTTGTGCTAGATGAACGAACGTCTCTCCACATGCTCAGATCTGAGAGATAAGTGTGTGTGAAAGCCGTCCTTCACCTAGCTTGTTGGGAACACAAAGTTTCTTTTCAGTTGCAAACTCCACTCCATACATATATATGGGGAGGTACTAGCTCGAACTCGGTTTTACAGTGAAAACTGCAGGAACTTCAAACCGGAACTAGGAAACAGACTGATTAACCAGAATAAAAGTTTCACCTGCAACCCGTTCCCTTTGTTCTAGATGAACGAACGTCTCTCCACATGCTCAGTTCTGAGAGATAAGTGTGTGTGAAAGCCGCCCTTCACTAGCTTGTTGGGAACACAAAGTTTCTTTTCAGTTGCAAACTCCACTGCATACATATATATGGGGAGGTACTAGCCCCAAATCGGTTTTACAGTGAAAAATGCAGGAACTTCAAACCGGCACTAGGAAACAGACTGAGAAAACAGAGTAAATGTTTCTCCTGCAACCCGTTCCCTTTTTGCTAGATGAACGAACGTCTCTCCACATGCTCAGTTCTGAGAGATAAGTGTGTGTGAAACCCGTCCTTCACTTAGCATGTTGGGAACACAAAGTTTCTTATCAGTTGCAAACTCCAGTCCATACATATATATGGGGAGGTACTAGCTCCAACTCGGTTTTACAGTGAAAACTGCAGGAACTTCAAACCGGCACAAGGAAACAGACTGAGAAACCAGAGTAAAAGTTTCCCCTGCAACCCGTTCCCTTTGTGCTAGATGAACGAACGTCTCTCCACATTCTCAGTTCTGAGAGATAGGTGTGTGTGTAAGCCGTCCTTCACCTAGCTTGTTGGCAACACAAAGTTTCTTTTCAGTTGCAAACTCCACTCCATACATATATAAGGGGAGGTACTAGCTCCAAATCGATTTTACAGTGAAAACTGCAGGAACTTCCAACCGGCACTAGGAAACATACTGAGAAACCAGAGTAAAAGTTTCTCCTGCCACCCGTTCCCTTTGTGCTAGATGAACGAACGTCTCTCCACATGCTCAGTTCTGAGAGATAAGTGTGTGTGAAAGCCGTCCTTCACCTAGCTTGTTGGCAACACAAAGTTTCTTTTCAGTTGCAAACTCCACTCCATACATATATATTGGGAAGTACTAGCTCCAACTCGGTTTTACAGTGAAAACTGCAGGAACTTCAAACCGGCACTAGGAAACAGACTGAGAAAACAGAGTAAAAGTTTCTCCTGCAAACCGTTCCCTTTGTGCTAGATGAACGAACGTCTCTCCACATGCTCAGTTCTGAGAGATAAGTGTGTGTGAAAGCCGTCCTTCACCTAGCTTGTTGGGAACACAAAGTTTCTTTTCAGTTGCAAACTCCACTCCATACATATATATGGGGAGGTACTAGCTCCAACTCGGTTTTACAGTGAAAACTGCAGGAACTTCAAACCGGCACTAGGAAACAGACTGATAAACCAGAGTATAAGTTTCTCCTGCAATCCGTTCCCTTTGTGCTAGATGAACGAACGTCTCTCCACATGCTCAGATCTGAGAGATAAGTGTGTGTGAAAGCCGTCCTTCACCTAGCTTGTTGGGAACACAAAGTTTCTTTTCAGTTGCAAACTCCACTCCATACATATATATGGGGAGGTACTAGCTCCAACTCGGTTTTACAGTGAAAACTGCAGGAACTTCAAACCGGCACTAGGAAACAGACTGAGAAACCACAGTAAAAGTTTCTCCTGCAAACCGTTCCCTTTGTGCTAGATGAACGTACGTCTCTCTACATGTTCAGTACTGAGAGATAAGTGTGTGTGAAAGCCGTCCTTCACCTAGCTTGTTGGGAACACAAAGTTTCTTTTCAGTTGCAAACTCCACTGCATACATATATATGGGGAGGTACTAGCCCCAAATCGGTTTTACAGTGAAAAATGCAGGAACTTCAAACCGGCACTAGGAAACAGACTGAGAAAACAGAGTAAATGTTTCTCCTGCAACCCGTTCCCTTTGTGCTAGATGAACGAACGTCTCTCCACATGCTCAGTTCTGAGAGATAGGTGTGTGTGTAAGCCGTCCTTCACCTAGCTTGTTGGCAACACAAAGTTTCTTTTCAGTTGCAAACTCCACTCCATACATATATAAGGGGAGGTACTAGCTCCAACTCAATTTTACAGTGAAAACTGCAGGAACTTCCAACCGGCACTAGGAAACATACTGAGAAACCAGAGTAAAAGTTTCTCCTGCCACCCTTTCCCTATGTGCTAGATGAACGAACGTCTCTCCACATGCTCAGTTCTGAGAGATAAGTGTGTGTGAAAGCCGTCCTTCAGCTAGCTTGTTGGCAACACAAAGTTTCTTTTCAGTTGCAAACTCCACTCCATACATATATATTGGGAAGTACTAGCTCCAACTCGGTTTTACAGTGAAAACTGCAGGAACTTCAAACCGGCACTAGGAAACAGACTGAGAAAACAGAGTAAAAGTTTCTCCTGCAAACCGTTCCCTTTGTGCTAAATGAACGAACGTCTCTCCACATGCTCAGTTCTGAGAGATAAGTGTGTGTGAAAGCCGTCCTTCACCTAGCTTGTTGGGAACACAAAGTTTCTTTTCAGTTGCAAACTCCACTCCATACATATATATGGGGAGGTACTAGCTCCAACTCGGTTTTACAGTGAAAACTGCAGGAACTTCAAACCGGCACTAGGAAACAGACTGAGAAACCAGAGTATAAGTTTCTCCTGCAACCCGTTCCCTTTGTGCTAGATGAACGAACGTCTCTCCACATGCTCAGATCTCAGAGATAAGTGTGTGTGAAAGCCGTCCTTCACCTAGCTTGTTGGGAACACAAAGTCTCTTTTCAGTTGCAAACTCCATTCCATACATATATATGGGGTGGTACTACCTACAACACGGTTTTACAGTTAAAACTGCAGGAACTTCAAACCGGCACTAGGAAACAGACTGAGAAACCACAGTAAAAGTTTCTCCTGCAAACCGTTCCCTTTGTGCTAGATGAACGAAAGTCTCTCCACATGTTCAGATCTGAGAGATAAGTGTGTGTGAAAGCCGTCCTTCACCTATCTTGTTGGGAACACAAAGTTTCTTTTCAGTTGCAAACTCCACTTCATACATATATATGGGGAGGAACTAGCTCCAACTCGGTTTTACAGTGAAAACTGCAGGAACTGCAAACCGGCACTAGGAAACAGACTGAGAAACCAGAGTAAAAGTTTCTCCTGCAACCCGTTCCCTTTGTGCTACATGAACGAACGTCTCTCCACATGGTCAGTTCTGAGAGATAAGTGTGTGTGAAAGCCGTCCTTCACCTAGCTTGTTGGGAACACAAAGTTTCTTTTCAGTTGCAAACCCCACTCCATACATATATATGGGGAGGTAGTAGCTCCAAGTCGCTTTTACAGTGAAAACTGCAGGAACTTCAAACCGGCACTAGGAAACAGACTGAGAAACCAGAGTAAAAGTTTCTCCTTCAACCCGTTCCTTTTGTGCTAGATGAACGAACGTCTCTCCACATGCTCAGTTCTGAGAGATAAGTGTGTGTGAAAGCCGATCCTCACCTAGCTTGTTGGGAACACAAAGTTTCTTTTCAGTTGCAAACTCCACTCCATACATATATATGGGGAGGTACTTACTCCAACTCGGTTTTACACTGAAAACTGCAGGAACTTCAAACCGGCACTATGAAACAAACTGAGAAACCAGAGTAAAAGTTTCACCTGAAACCCTTTCCCTTTGTGCTAGATGAACGAACGTCTCTCCACATGCTCAGGTCTGAGAGATAAGTGTGTGTGAAAGCCTTCCTTCACCTAGCTTGTTGGGAACACAAAGTTTCTTTTCAGTTGCAAACTCCACTCCATACATATATATGGGGAGGTACTAGCTCCAACTCGGTTTTACAGTGAAAACTTCAGGAACTTCAAACCGGCACTAGGAAGCAGACTGAGAAACCAGAGTAAAAATTTCTCCTTCAAACCGTTCCTTTTCTGCTAGATGAACGAACGTCTCTCCACATGCTCAGTTCTGAGAGATAAGTGTGTTTGAAAGCCGCCCTTCACCTAGCTTGTTGCGAACACAAAGTTTCTTTTCAGTTGCAAACTCCACTCCAAACATATATATGGGGAAGTACTAGCACCAACTCGGTTTTACAGTGAAAACTGCAGGAACTACAAAACGGAAATAGGAAACAGACTCAGAAACAAGTGTAAAAGTTTCTCCTGCCACCCGTTCCCTTTGTGCTAGATGAACGAACGTCTCTCCACATGCTCAGTTCTGAGAGATAAGTGTGTGTGAAAGCCGTCCTTCAGCTAGCTTGTTGGCAACACAAAGTTTCTTTTCAGTTGCAAACTCCACTCCATACATATATATTGGGGAGTACTAGCTCCAACTCGGTTTTACAGTGAAAACTGCAGGAACTTCAAACCGGCACTAGGAAACAGACTGAGAAAACAGTGTAAAAGTTTCTCCTGCAAACCGTTCCCTTTGTGCTAGATGAACGAACGTCTCTCCACATGCTCAGTTCTGAGAGATAAGTGTGTGTGAAAGCCGTCCTTCACCTAGCTTGTTGGAAACACAAAGTTTCTTTTCAGTTGCAAACTCCATTCCATACATATATATGGGGAGGTACTAGCTCCAACTCGGTTTTACAGTGAAAACTGCAGGAACTTCAAACCGGCACTAGGAAACAGACTGAGAAACCAGAGTATAAGTTTCTCCTGCAACCCGTTCCTTTGTGCTAGATGAACGAACGTCTCTCCACATGCTCAGATCTGAGAGATAAGTGTGTGTGAAAGCCGTCCTTCACCTAGCTTGTTGGGAACACAAAGTCTCTTTTCAGTTGCAAACTCCATTCCATACATATATATGGGGTGGTACTACCTACAACACGGTTTTACAGGTAAAACTGCAGGAACTTCAAACCGGCACTAGGAAACAGACTGAGAAACCACAGTAAAAGTTTCTCCTGTAAACCGTTCCCTTTGTGCTAGATGAACGTACGTCTCTCCACATGTTCAGTACTGAGAGATAAGTGTGTGTGAAAGCCGTCCTTCACCTAGCTTGTTGGGAACACAAAGTTTCTTTTCAGTTGCAAACCCCACTCCATACATATATATGGGGAGGTAGTAGCTCCAAGTCGCTTTTACAGTGAAAACTGCAGGAACTTCAAACCGGCACTAGAAAACAGACTGAGAAACCAGAGTAAAAGTTTCTCCTTCAACCCGTTCCTTTTGTGCTAGATGAACGAACGTCTCTCCACATGCTCAGTTCTGAGAGATAAGTGTGTGTGAAAGCCGAACTTCACCTAGCTTGTTGGGAACACAAAGTTTCTTTTCAGTTGCAAACTCCACTCCATACATATATATGGGGACGTACTTACTCCAACTCGGTTTTACACTGAAATCTGCAGGAACTTCAAACAGGCACTATGAAACAAACTGAGAAACCAGAGTAAAAGTTTCACCTGCAACCCTTTCCTTTTGTGCTAGATGAACGAACGTCTCTCCACATGCTCAGTTCTGAGAGATAAGTGTGTGTGAAAGCCTTCCTTCACCTAGCTTGTTGGGAACACAAAGTTTCTTTTCAGTTGCAAACTCCACTCCATACATATATATGGGGAGGTACTAGCTCCAACTCGGTTTTACAGTGAAAACTTCAGGAACTTCAAACCGGCACTAGGAAACAGACTGAGAAACCAGAGTAAAAATTTCTCCTTCAACCCGTTCCTTTTCTGCTAGATGAACGAACGTCTCTCCACATGCTCAGTTCTGAGAGATAAGTGTGTTTGAAAGCCGCCCTTCACCTAGCTTGTTGGGAACACAAAGTTTCTTTTCAGTTGCAAACTCCACTCCAAACATATATATGGGGAGGTACTAGCCCCAACTCGGTTTTACAGTGAAAACTGCAGGAATTTCAAACCGGCACTGGGAAACAGACTGAGAAACCAGAGAAAAAGTTTCTCCTGCAACCCGTTCCCTTTGTGCTAGATGAACGAACGTCTCTCCACATACTTAGATCTGAGAGATAAGTGTGTGTGAAAGCCGTCCTTCACCTAGCTTGTTGGGAACACAAAGTTTCTTTTCAGTTGCAAACTCCATTCCATACATATATATGGGGTGTTACTAGCTACAACACGGTTTTACAGTTAAAACTGCAGGAACTTCAAACCGGCACTAGGAAACAGACTGAGAAACCAGAGTAAAAGTTTCTCCAGCAACCCGTTCCCTTTGTGCTAGATGAACGTACGTGTCTCCACATGTTAAGTACTGAGTAATAAGTGTGTGTGAAAGCCGTCCTTCACCTAGCTTGTTGGGAACACAAAGTTTCTTTTCAGTTGCAAACTCCACTCCATAAATATATATGGGGAGGTACTATCTCCAACTCGGTTTTACAGTGAAAACTGCAGGAACTTCAAACCGGCACTAGGAAATAGACTGAGAAACCACAGTAAAAGTTTATCCTGCAACCCGTTCCCTTTGTGCTAGATGAACGAACGTCTCTCCACATGCTCAGTTCTGAGAAATTAATGTGTTTGTAAGCTGTCCTTCACCTAGCTTGTTGGCAACACAAAGTTTCTTTTCAGTTGCAAACTCCACTCCATACATATACAAGGGGAGGTACTAGCTCCAACTCGGTTTTACAGTGAAAACTGCAGGAACTTCAAACCGGCACTAGGAAACAGACTGAGAAACCAGAGTAAAAGTTTCTCCTGCAACCCGTTCCCTTTGTGCTAGATGAACGAACGTCTCTCCACATGCTCAGTTCTGAGAGATAAGTGTGTGTGAAAGCCGTCCTTCACCTAGAATGTTGGGAACACAAAGATTCTTTTCAGTTGCAAACTGCACTCCATACATATACATTGGGAGGTACTAGCTGCAACTCGGTTATACAGTGAAAACTGCAGGAACTTCAAAACGGCACCAGGAAACAGACTGAGAATCCAGAGTATAAGTTTCTCCTGCAACCCGTTCCCTTTGTGCTAGATGAACGAACGTTTCTCCACATGCTCAGTTCTGAGAGATAAGTGTGTGTGAAAGCCGTCCTTCAGGTAGCTTGTTGGGAACACAAAGTTTCTCTTCATTTGCAAACTCCACTCCATACATATATATTGGGAAGTACTAGCTCCAACTCGGTTTTACAGTGAAAACTGCAGGAACTTCAAACCGGCACTAGGAAACAGACTGAGAAACCAGGGTAAAAGTTTCCCCTGCAACCCGTTCCCTTTGTGCTAGATGAACGAACGTCTCTCCACATGCTCAGTTCTGAGAGATAAGTGTGTGTGAAAGCCGTCCTTCACCTAGCTTGTTGGGAACACAAAGTTTCTTTTCAGTTGCAAACTCCACTCCATACATATATATGGGGAGGTACTAGCTCCAACTCGGTTTTACAGTGAAAACTGCAGGAACTTCAAACCGGCACTAGGAAACAGACTGAGAAACCAGAGTCAAAGTTTCCCCTGCAACCCTTTCCCTTTGTGCTAGATGAACGAACGTTTCTCCACATGCTCAGTTCTGAGAGATAAGTGTGTGTGAAAGCCGTCCTTCACCTTGCTTGTTGGGAACACAAAGTTTCTTTTCAGATGATATTCCACTCCATACATAAATATGGAGAGGTACTAGCTCCAACTCGGTTTTACAGTGAAAACTGCAGGAACTTCAAACCGGCACTAGGAAACAAACTGAGAAACCAGAGTCAAAGTTTCCCCTGCAACACGTTCCCTTTGTGCTAGATGAACGAACGTCTCTCCACATGCTCAGTTCTGAGAGATAAGTGTGTGTGAAAGCCGCCCTTCACCTAGCTTGTTGGGAACACAAAGTTTCTTTTCAGTTGCAAACTCCACTCCATACATATATATGGGGAGGTACTAGCTCCAACTCGGTTTTACAGTGAAAACTGCAGGAAAATCAAACCGGCACTAGGAAACAGACTGAGAAACCAGAGTAAAAGTTTCTCCTGCAAACGGTTCCCTTTGTGATAGATGAACGAACGTCTCTCCACATGCTCAGTTCTGAGGGATAATTGTGTGTGAAAGCCGTCCTTCACCTAGCTTGTTGGGAACACAAAGTTTCTTTTCAGTTGCAAACTCCACTTCATACATATATATGGGGAGGAACTAGCTCCAACTCGGTTTTACATTGAAAACTGCAGGAACTGCAAACCGGCACTAGGAAACAGACTGAGAAACCAGAGTAAAAGTTTCTCCTGCAACCCGTTCCGTTTGTGCTACATGAACGAACGTCTCTCCACATGGTCAGTTCTGAGAGATAAGTGTGTGTGAAAGCCGTCCTTCACCTAGCTTGTTGAGAACACAAAGTTTCTTTTCAGTTGCAAACCCCACTCCATACATATATATGGGGAGGTAGTAGCTCCAAGTCGCTTTTACAGTGAAAACTGCAGGAACTTCAAACCGGCACTAGGAAACAGACTGAGAAACCAGAGTAAAAGTTTCTCCTTCAACCCGTTCCTTTTGTGCTAGATGAACGAACGTCTCTCCACATGCTCAGTTCTGAGAGATAAGTGTGTGTGAAAGCCGAACTTCACCTAGCTTGTTGGGAACACAAAGTTTCTTTTCAGTTGCAAACTCCACTCCATACATATATATGGGGAGGTACTTACTCCAACTCGGTTTTACACTGAAAACTGCAGGAACTTCAAACCGGCACTAGGAAACAAACTGAGAAACCAGAGTAAAAGTTTCACCTGCAACCCTTTCCCTTTGTGCTAGATGAACGAACGTCTCTCCACATGCTCAGTTCTGAGAGATAAGTGTGTGTGAAAGCCTTCCTTCACCTAGCTTGTTGGGAACACAAAGTTTCTTTTCAGTTGCAAACTCCACTCCATACATATATATGGGGAGGTACTAGCTCCAACTCGGTTTTACAGTGAAAACTTCAGGAACTTCAAACCGGCACTAGGAAACAGACTGAGAAACCAGAGTAAAAATTTCTCCTTCAACCCGTTCCTTTTCTGCTAGATGAACGAACGTCTCTCCACATGCTCAGTTCTGAGAGATAAGTGTGTTTGAAAGCCGCCCTTCACCTAGCTTGTAGGGAACACAAAGTTTCTTTTCAGTTGCAAACTCCACTCCAACATATATATGGGGAAGTACTAGCACCAACTCGGTTTTACAGTGAAAACTGCAGGAACTACAAACCGGAAATAGGAAACAGACTCAGAAACAAGAGTAAAAGTTTCTCCTGCCACCCGTTCCCTTTGTGTTAGATGAACGAAAGTCTCTCCACATGCTCAGTTCTGAGAGATAAGTGTGTGTGAAAGCCGTACTTCAGCTAGCTTGTTGGCAACACAAAGTTTCTTTTCAGTTGCAAACTCCACTCCATACATATATATTGGGAAGTACTAGCTCCAACTCGGTTTTAAAGTGAAAACTGCAGGAACTTCAAACCGGCACTAGGAAACAGACTGAGAAAACAGAGTAAAAGTTTCTCCTGCAAACCGTTCCCTTTGTGCTAGATGAACGAACGTCTCTCCACATGCTCAGTTCTGAGAGATAATTGTGTGTGAAAGCCGTCCTTCACCTAGCTTGTTGGGAACACAAAGTTTCTTTTCAGTTACAAACTCCACTCCATACATATATATGGGGAGGTACTAGCTCCAACTCGGTTTTACA
This sequence comes from Camelus bactrianus, assembly GCF_048773025.1. Lineage (NCBI taxonomy): Eukaryota > Metazoa > Chordata > Mammalia > Artiodactyla > Camelidae > Camelus > Camelus bactrianus. The sequence continues at coordinate 6,958,425 of NC_133566.1, forward strand.
GTTAAAACTGCAGGAACTTCAAACCGGCACTAGGAAACACACTGAGAAACCACAGTAAAAGTTTCTCCTGCAAACCGTTCCCTTTGTGCTTGATGAACGTACGTCTCTCCACATGTTCAGTACTGAGAGATAAGTGTGTGTGAAAGCCGTCCTTCACCTAGCTTGTTGGGAACACAAAGTTTCTTTTCAGTTGCAAACTCCACTCCATAAATATATATGGGGAGGTACTAGCTCCAACTCGGTTTTACAGTGAAAACTGCAGGAACTTCAAACCGGCACTAGGAAATAGACTGAGAAACCACAGTAAAAGTTTTTCCTGCAACCCGTTCCCTTTGTGCTAGATGAACGAACGTCTCTCCACATGCTCAGTTCTGAGAAATTAATGTGTTTGTAAGCTGTCCTTCACCTAGCTTGTTGGCAACACAAAGTTTCTTTTCAGTTGCAAACTCCACTCCATACATATACAAGGGGAGGTACTAGCTCCAACTCGGTTTTACAGTGAAAACTGCAGGAACTTCAAACCGGCACTAGGAAACAGACTGAGAAACCAGAGTAAAAGTTTCTCCTGCAACCCGTTCCCTTTGTGCTAGATGAACGAACGTCTCTCCACATGCTCAGTTCTGAGAGATAAGTGTGTGTGAAAGCCGTCCTTCACCTAGAATGTTGGGAACACAAAGATTCTTTTCAGTTGCAAACTGCACTCCATACATATACATTGGGAGGTACTAGCTCCAACTCGGTTATACAGTGAAAACTGCAGGAACTTCAAAACGGCACCAGGAAACAGACTGAGAAACCAGAGTAAAAGTTTCACCTGCAACCCTTTCCCTTTGTGCTAGATGAACGAACGTCTCTCCACATGCTCAGTTCTGAGAGATAAGTGTGTGTGAAAGCCTTCCTTCACCTAGCTTGTTGGGAACACAAAGTTTCTTTTCAGTTGCAAACTCCACTCCATACATATATATGGGGAGGTACTAGCTCCAACTCGGTTTTACAGTGAAAACTTCAGGAACTTCAAACCGGCACTAGGAAACAGACTGAGAAACCAGAGTAAAAATTTCTCCTTCAACCCGTTCCTTTTCTGCTAGATGAACGAACGTCTCTCAACATGCTCAGTTCTGAGAGATAAGTGTGTTTGAAAGCCGCCCTTCACCTAGCTTGTTGGGAACACAAAGTTTCTTTTCAGTTGCAAACTACACTCCAACATATATATGGGGAAGTACTAGCACCAACTCGGTTTTACAGTGAAAACTGCAGGAACTACAAACCGGAAATAGGAAACAGACTCAGAAACAAGAGTAAAAGTTTCTCCTGCCACCCGTTCCCTTTGTGTTAGATGAACGAAAGTCTCTCCACATGCTCAGTTCTGAGAGATAAGTGTGTGTGAAAGCCGTCCTTCAGCTAGCTTGTTGGCAACACAAAGTTTCTTTTCAGTTGCAAACTCCACTCCATACATATATATTGGGAAGTACTAGCTCCAACTCGGTTTTAAAGTGAAAACTGCAGGAACTTCAAACCGGCACTAGGAAACAGACTGAGAAAACAGAGTAAAAGTTTCTCCTGCAAACCGTTCCCTTTGTGCTAGATGAACGAACGTCTCTCCACATGCTCAGTTCTGAGAGATAATTGTGTGTGAAAGCCGTCCTTCAACTAGCTTGTTGGGAACACAAAGTTTCTTTTCAGTTACAAACTCCACTCCATACATATATATGGGGAGGTACTAGCTCCAACACGGTTTTACAGTTAAAACTGCAGGAACTTCAAACCGGCACTAGGAAACAGACTGAGAAACCACAGTAAAAGTTTCTCCTGCAACCCGTTCCCTTTGTGCTAGATGAACGAACGTCTCTCCACATGCTCAGTTCTGAGAGATAAGTGTGTGTGAAAGCCGTCCTTCACCTAGAATGTTGGGAACACAAAGATTCTTTTCAGTTGCAAACTGCACTCCATACATATACATTGGGAGGTACTAGCTGCAACTCGGTTATACAGTGAAAACTGCAGGAACTTCAAAACGGCACCAGGAAACAGACTGAGAATCCAGAGTATAAGTTTCTCCTGCAACCCGTTCCCTTTGTGCTAGATGAACGAACGTTTCTCCACATGCTCAGTTCTGAGAGATAAGTGTGTGTGAAAGCCGTCCTTCAGGTAGCTTGTTGGGAACACAAAGTTTCTCTTCATTTGCAAACTCCACTCCATACATATATATTGGGAAGTACTAGCTCCAACTCGGTTTTACAGTGAAAACTGCAGGAACTTCAAACCGGCACTAGGAAACAGACTGAGAAACCAGGGTAAAAGTTTCCCCTGCAACCCGTTCCCTTTGTGCTAGATGAACGAACGTCTCTCCACATGCTCAGTTCTGAGAGATAAGTGTGTGTGAAAGCCGTCCTTCACCTAGCTTGTTGGGAACACAAAGTTTCTTTTCAGTTGCAAACTCCACTCCATACATATATATGGGGAGGTACTAGCTCCAACTCGGTTTTACAGTGAAAACTGCAGGAACTTCAAACCGGCACTAGGAAACAGACTGAGAAACCAGAGTCAAAGTTTCCCCTGCAACCCTTTCCCTTTGTGCTAGATGAACGAACGTTTCTCCACATGCTCAGTTCTGAGAGATAAGTGTGTGTGAAAGCCGTCCTTCACCTTGCTTGTTGGGAACACAAAGTTTCTTTTCAGATGATATTCCACTCCATACATAAATATGGAGAGGTACTAGCTCCAACTCGGTTTTACAGTGAAAACTGCAGGAACTTCAAACCGGCACTAGGAAACAAACTGAGAAACCAGAGTCAAAGTTTCCCCTGCAACACGTTCCCTTTGTGCTAGATGAACGAACGTCTCTCCACATGCTCAGTTCTGAGAGATAAGTGTGTGTGAAAGCCGCCCTTCACCTAGCTTGTTGGGAACACAAAGTTTCTTTTCAGTTGCAAACTCCACTCCATACATATATATGGGGAGGTACTAGCTCCAACTCGGTTTTACAGTGAAAACTGCAGGAAAATCAAACCGGCACTAGGAAACAGACTGAGAAACCAGAGTAAAAGTTTCTCCTGCAAACGGTTCCCTTTGTGATAGATGAACGAACGTCTCTCCACATGCTCAGTTCTGAGGGATAATTGTGTGTGAAAGCCGTCCTTCACCTAGCTTGTTGGGAACACAAAGTTTCTTTTCAGTTGCAAACTCCACTTCATACATATATATGGGGAGGAACTAGCTCCAACTCGGTTTTACATTGAAAACTGCAGGAACTGCAAACCGGCACTAGGAAACAGACTGAGAAACCAGAGTAAAAGTTTCTCCTGCAACCCGTTCCGTTTGTGCTACATGAACGAACGTCTCTCCACATGGTCAGTTCTGAGAGATAAGTGTGTGTGAAAGCCGTCCTTCACCTAGCTTGTTGAGAACACAAAGTTTCTTTTCAGTTGCAAACCCCACTCCATACATATATATGGGGAGGTAGTAGCTCCAAGTCGCTTTTACAGTGAAAACTGCAGGAACTTCAAACCGGCACTAGGAAACAGACTGAGAAACCAGAGTAAAAGTTTCTCCTTCAACCCGTTCCTTTTGTGCTAGATGAACGAACGTCTCTCCACATGCTCAGTTCTGAGAGATAAGTGTGTGTGAAAGCCGAACTTCACCTAGCTTGTTGGGAACACAAAGTTTCTTTTCAGTTGCAAACTCCACTCCATACATATATATGGGGAGGTACTTACTCCAACTCGGTTTTACACTGAAAACTGCAGGAACTTCAAACCGGCACTAGGAAACAAACTGAGAAACCAGAGTAAAAGTTTCACCTGCAACCCTTTCCCTTTGTGCTAGATGAACGAACGTCTCTCCACATGCTCAGTTCTGAGAGATAAGTGTGTGTGAAAGCCTTCCTTCACCTAGCTTGTTGGGAACACAAAGTTTCTTTTCAGTTGCAAACTCCACTCCATACATATATATGGGGAGGTACTAGCTCCAACTCGGTTTTACAGTGAAAACTTCAGGAACTTCAAACCGGCACTAGGAAACAGACTGAGAAACCAGAGTAAAAATTTCTCCTTCAACCCGTTCCTTTTCTGCTAGATGAACGAACGTCTCTCCACATGCTCAGTTCTGAGAGATAAGTGTGTTTGAAAGCCGCCCTTCACCTAGCTTGTAGGGAACACAAAGTTTCTTTTCAGTTGCAAACTCCACTCCAACATATATATGGGGAAGTACTAGCACCAACTCGGTTTTACAGTGAAAACTGCAGGAACTACAAACCGGAAATAGGAAACAGACTCAGAAACAAGAGTAAAAGTTTCTCCTGCCACCCGTTCCCTTTGTGTTAGATGAACGAAAGTCTCTCCACATGCTCAGTTCTGAGAGATAAGTGTGTGTGAAAGCCGTACTTCAGCTAGCTTGTTGGCAACACAAAGTTTCTTTTCAGTTGCAAACTCCACTCCATACATATATATTGGGAAGTACTAGCTCCAACTCGGTTTTAAAGTGAAAACTGCAGGAACTTCAAACCGGCACTAGGAAACAGACTGAGAAAACAGAGTAAAAGTTTCTCCTGCAAACCGTTCCCTTTGTGCTAGATGAACGAACGTCTCTCCACATGCTCAGTTCTGAGAGATAATTGTGTGTGAAAGCCGTCCTTCACCTAGCTTGTTGGGAACACAAAGTTTCTTTTCAGTTACAAACTCCACTCCATACATATATATGGGGAGGTACTAGCTCCAACTCGGTTTTACAGTTAAAACTGCAGGAACTTCAAACCGGCACTAGGAAACACACTGAGAAACCACAGTAAAAGTTTCTCCTGCAAACCGTTCCCTTTGTGCTTGATGAACGTACGTCTCTCCACATGTTCAGTACTGAGAGATAAGTGTGTGTGAAAGCCGTCCTTCACCTAGCTTGTTGGGAACACAAAGTTTCTTTTCAGTTGCAAACTCCACTCCATAAATATATATGGGGAGGTACTAGCTCCAACTCGGTTTTACAGTGAAAACTGCAGGAACTTCAAACCGGCACTAGGAAATAGACTGAGAAACCACAGTAAAAGTTTTTCCTGCAACCCGTTCCCTTTGTGCTAGATGAACGAACGTCTCTCCACATTCTCAGTTCTGAGAAATTAATGTGTTTGTAAGCTGTCCTTCACCTAGCTTGTTGGCAACACAAAGTTTCTTTTCAGTTGCAAACTCCACTCCATACATATACAAGGGGAGGTACTAGCTCCAACTCGGTTTTACAGTGAAAACTGCAGGAACTTCAAACCGGCACTAGGAAACAGACTGAGAAACCAGAGTAAAAGTTTCTCCTGCAACCCGTTCCCTTTGTGCTAGATGAACGAACGTCTCTCCACATGCTCAGTTCTGAGAGATAAGTGTGTGTGAAAGCCGTCCTTCACCTAGAATGTTGGGAACACAAAGATTCTTTTCAGTTGCAAACTGCACTCCATACATATACATTGGGAGGTACTAGCTCCAACTCGGTTATACAGTGAAAACTGCAGGAACTTCAAAACGGCACCAGGAAACAGACTGAGAAACCAGAGTATAAGTTTCTCCTGCAACCCGTTCCCTTTGTGCTAGATGAACGAACGTTTCTCCACATGCTCAGTTTTGAGAGATAAGTGTGTGTGAAAGCCGTCCTTCAGCTAGCTTGTTGGGAACACAAAGTTTCTCTTCATTTGCAAACTCCACTCCATACATATATATTGGGAAGTACTAGCTCCAACTCGGTTTTACAGTGAAAACTGCAGGAAATTCAAACCGGCACTAGGAAACAGACTGAGAAACCAGAGTAAAAGTTTCCCCTGCAACCCGTTCCCTTTGTGCTAGATGAACGAACGTCTCTCCACATGCTCAGTTCTGAGAGATAAGTGTGTGTGAAAGCCGTCCTTCACCTAGCTTGTTGGGAACACAAAGTTTCTTTTCAGTTGCAAACTCCACTTCATACATATATATGGGGAGGAACTAGCTCCAACTCGGTTTTACAGTGAAAACTGCAGGAACTGCAAACCGGCACTAGGAAACAGACTGAGAAACCAGAGTAAAAGATTCTCCTGCAACCCGTTCCGTTTGTGCTACATGAACGAACGTCTCTCCTCATGGTCAGTTCTGAGAGATAAGTGTGTGTGAAAGCCGTCCTTCACCTAGCTTGTTGAGAACACAAAGTTTCTTTTCAGTTGCAAACCCCACTCCATACATATATATGGGGAGGTAGTAGCTCCAAGTCGCTTTTACAGTGAAAACTGCAGGAACTTCAAACCGGCACTAGGAAACAGACTGAGAAACCAGAGTAAAAGTTTCTCCTTCAACCCGTTCCTTTTGTGCTAGATGAACGAACGTCTCTCCACATGCTCAGTTCTGAGAGATAAGTGTGTGTGAAAGCCGAACTTCACTTAGCTTGTTGGGAACACAAAGTTTCTTTTCAGTTGCAAACTCCACTCCATACATATATATGGGGAGGTACTTACTCCAACTCGGTTTTACACTGAAAACTGCAGGAACTTCAAACCGGCACTAGGAAACAAACTGAGAAACCAGAGTAAAAGTTTCACCTGCAACCCTTTCCCTTTGTGCTAGATGAACGAACGTCTCTCCACATGCTCAGTTCTGAGAGATAAGTGTGTGTGAAAGCCTTCCTTCACCTAGCTTGTTGGGAACACAAAGTTTCTTTTCAGTTGCAAACTCCACTCCATACATATATATGGGGAGGTACTAGCTCCAACTCGGTTTTACAGTGAAAACTTCAGGAACTTCAAACCGGCACTAGGAATCAGACTGAGAAACCAGAGTAAAAATTTCTCCTTCAACCCGTTCCTTTTCTGCTAGATGAACGAACGTCTCTCAACATGCTCAGTTCTGAGAGATAAGTGTGTTTGAAAGCCGCCCTTCACCTAGCTTGTTGGGAACACAAAGTTTCTTTTCAGTTGCAAACTACACTCCAACATATATATGGGGAAGTACTAGCACCAACTCGGTTTTACAGTGAAAACTGCAGGAACTACAAACCGGAAATAGGAAACAGACTCAGAAACAAGAGTAAAAGTTTCTCCTGCCACCCGTTCCCTTTGTGTTAGATGAACGAAAGTCTCTCCAGATGCTCAGTTCTGAGAGATAAGTGTGTGTGAAAGCCGTCCTTCAGCTAGCTTGTTGGCAACACAAAGTTTCTTTTCAGTTGCAAACTCCACTCCATACATATATATTGGGAAGTACTAGCTCCAACTCGGTTTTAAAGTGAAAACTGCAGGAACTTCAAACCGGCACTAGGAAACAGACTGAGAAAACAGAGTAAAAGTTTCTCCTGCAAACCGTTCCCTTTGTGCTAGATGAACGAACGTCTCTCCACATGCTCAGTTCTGAGAGATAATTGTGTGTGAAAGCCGTCCTTCACCTAGCTTGTTGGGAACACAAAGTTTCTTTTCAGTTACAAACTCCACTCCATACATATATATGGGGAGGTACTAGCTCCAACACGGTTTTACAGTTAAAACTGCAGGAACTTCAAACCGGCACTAGGAAACAGACTGAGAAACCACAGTAAAAGTTTCTCCTGCAAACCGTTCCCTTTGTGCTTGATGAACGTACGTCTCTCCACATGGTCAGTTCTGAGAGATAAGTGTGTGTGAAAGCCGTCCTTCACCTAGCTTGTTGAGAACACAAAGTTTCTTTTCAGTTGCAAACCCCACTCCATACATATATATGGGGAGGTAGTAGCTCCAAGTCGCTTTTACAGTGAAAACTGCAGGAACTTCAAACCGGCACTAGGAAACAGACTGAGAAACCAGAGTAAAAGTTTCTCCTTCAACCCGTTCCTTTTGTGCTAGATGAACGAACGTCTCTCCACATGCTCAGTTCTGAGAGATAAGTGTGTGTGAAAGCCGAACTTCACTTAGCTTGTTGGGAACACAAAGTTTCTTTTCAGTTGCAAACTCCACTCCATACATATATATGGGGAGGTACTTACTCCAACTCGGTTTTACACTGAAAACTGCAGGAACTTCAAACCGGCACTAGGAAACAAACTGAGAAACCAGAGTAAAAGTTTCACCTGCAACCCTTTCCCTTTGTGCTAGATGAACGAACGTCTCTCCACATGCTCAGTTCTGAGAGATAAGTGTGTGTGAAAGCCTTCCTTCACCTAGCTTGTTGGGAACACAAAGTTTCTTTTCAGTTGCAAACTCCACTCCATACATATATATGGGGAGGTACTAGCTCCAACTCGGTTTTACAGTGAAAACTTCAGGAACTTCAAACCGGCACTAGGAAACAGACTGAGAAACCAGAGTAAAAATTTCTCCTTCAACCCGTTCCTTTTCTGCTAGATGAACGAACGTCTCTCAACATGCTCAGTTCTGAGAGATAAGTGTGTTTGAAAGCCGCCCTTCACCTAGCTTGTTGGGAACACAAAGTTTCTTTTCAGTTGCAAACTACACTCCAACATATATATGGGGAAGTACTAGCACCAACTCGGTTTTACAGTGAAAACTGCAGGAACTACAAACCGGAAATAGGAAACAGACTCAGAAACAAGAGTAAAAGTTTCTCCTGCCACCCGTTCCCTTTGTGTTAGATGAACGAAAGTCTCTCCAGATGCTCAGTTCTGAGAGATAAGTGTGTGTGAAAGCCGTCCTTCAGCTAGCTTGTTGGCAACACAAAGTTTCTTTTCAGTTGCAAACTCCACTCCATACATATATATTGGGAAGTACTAGCTCCAACTCGGTTTTAAAGTGAAAACTGCAGGAACTTCAAACCGGCACTAGGAAACAGACTGAGAAAACAGAGTAAAAGTTTCTCCTGCAAACCGTTCCCTTTGTGCTAGATGAACGAACGTCTCTCCACATGCTCAGTTCTGAGAGATAATTGTGTGTGAAAGCCGTCCTTCACCTAGCTTGTTGGGAACACAAAGTTTCTTTTCAGTTACAAACTCCACTCCATACATATATATGGGGAGGTACTAGCTCCAACACGGTTTTACAGTTAAAACTGCAGGAACTTCAAACCGGCACTAGGAAACAGACTGAGAAACCACAGTAAAAGTTTCTCCTGCAAACCGTTCCCTTTGTGCTTGATGAACGTACGTCTCTCCACATGTTCAGTACTGAGAGATAAGTGTGTGTGAAAGCCGTCCTTCACCTAGCTTGTTGGGAACACAAAGTTTCTTTTCAGTTGCAAACTCCACTCCATAAATATATATGGGGAGGTACTAGCTCCAACTCGGTTTTACAGTGAAAACTGCAGGAACTTCAAACCGGCACTAGGAAATAGACTGAGAAACCACAGTAAAAGTTTATCCTGCAACCCGTTCCCTTTGTGCTAGATGAACGAACGTCTCTCCACATGCTCAGTTCTGAGAAATTAATGTGTTTGTAAGCTGTCCTTCACCTAGCTTGTTGGCAACACAAAGTTTCTTTTCAGTTGCAAACTCCACTCCATACATATACAAGGGGAGGTACTAGCTCCAACTCGGTTTTACAGTGAAAACTGCAGGAACTTCAAACCGGCACTAGGAAACAGACTGAGAAACCAGAGTATTAGTTTCTCCTGCAACCCGTTCCCTTTGTGCTAGATGAACGAACGTTTCTCCACATGCTCAGTTTTGAGAGATAAGTGTGTGTGAAAGCCGTCCTTCAGCTAGCTTGTTGGGAACACAAAGTTTCTCTTCATTTGCAAACTCCACTCCATACATATATATTGGGAAGTACTAGCTCCAACTCGGTTTTACAGTGAAAACTGCAGGAAATTCAAACCGGCACTAGGAAACAGACTGAGAAACCAGAGTAAAAGTTTCCCCTGCAACCCGTTCCCTTTGTGCTAGATGAACGAACGTCTCTCCACATGCTCAGTTCTGAGAGATAAGTGTGTGTGAAAGCCGTCCTTCACCTAGCTTGTTGGGAACACAAAGTTTCTTTTCAGTTGCAAACTCCACTCCATACATATATATGGGGAGGTACTAGCTCCAACTCGGTTTTACAGTGAAAACTGCAGGAAAATCAAACCGGCACTAGGAAACAGACTGAGAAACCAGAGTATAAGTTTCTCCTGCAACCCGTTCCCTTTGAGCTAGATGAACGAACGTCTCTCCACATGCTCAGATCTGAGAGATAAGTGTGTGTGAAAGCCGTCCTTCACCTAGCTTGTTGGGAACACAAAGTTTCTTTTCAGTTGCAAACTCCACTCCATACATATATATGGGAAGGTACTAGCTCGAACTCGGTTTTACAGTGAAAACTGCAGGAACTTCAAACCGGCACTAGGAAACAGACTGAGAAAACAGAGTCAAAGTTTCCCCTGCAACCCTTTCCCTTTGTGCTAGATGAACGAACGTTTCTCCACATGCTCAGTTCTGAGAGATAAGTGTGTGTGAAATCCGTCCTTCACCTTGCTTGTTGGGAACACAAAGTTTCTTTTCAGATGATATTCCACTCCATACATAAATATGGAGATGTACTAGCTCCAACTCGGTTTTACAGTGAAAACTGCAGGAACTGCAAACCGGCACTAGGAAACAGACTGAGAAACCAGAGTCAAAGTTTCCCCTGCAACACGTTCCCTTTGTGCTAGATGAACGAACGTCTCTCCACATGCTCAGTTCTGAGAGATAAGTGTGTGTGAAAGCCGTCCTTCACCTAGCTTGTTGGGAACACAAAGTTTCTTTTCAGTTGCAAACTCCACTCCATACATATATATGGGGAGGTACTAGCTCCAACTCGGTTTTAAAGTGAAAACTGCAGGAAAATCAAACCGGCACTAGGAAACAGACTGAGAAACCAGAGTAAAAGTTTCTCCTGCAAACGGTTCCCTTTGTGATAGATGAACGAACGTCTCTCCACATGCTCAGTTCTGAGGGATAATTGTGTGTGAAAGCCGTCCTTCACCTAGCTTGTTGGGAACACAAAGTTTCTTTTCAGTTGAAAACTCCACTTCATACATATATATGGGGAGGAACTAGCTCCAACTCGGTTTTACAGTGAAAACTGCAGGAACTGCAAACCGGCACTAGGAAACAGACTGAGAAACCAGAGTAAAAGTTTCTCCTGCAACCCGTTCCCTTTGTGCTACATGAACGAACGTCTCTCCACATGGTCAGTTCTGAGAGATAAGTGTGTGTGAAAGCCGTCCTTCACCTAGCTTGTTGGGAACACAAAGTTTCTTTTCAGTTGCAAACCCCACTCCATACATATATATGGGGAGGTAGTAGCTCCAAGTCGCTTTTACAGTGAAAACTGCAGGAACTTCAAACCGGCACTAGGAAACAGACTGAGAAACCAGAGTAAAAGTTTCTCCTTCAACCCGTTCCTTTTGTGCTAGATGAACGAACGTCTCTCCACATGCTCAGTTCTGAGAGATAAGTGTGTGTGAAAGCCGAACTTCACCTAGCTTGTTGGGAACACAAAGTTTCTTTTCAGTTGCAAACTCCACTCCATACATATATATGGGGAGGTACTTACTCCAACTCGGTTTTACACTGAAAACTGCAGGAAATTCAAACCGGCACTAGGAAACAAACTGAGAAACCAGAGTAAAAGTTTCACCTGCAACCCTTTCCCTTTGTGCTAGATGAACGAACGTCTCTCCACATGCTCAGTTCTGAGAGATAAGTGTGTGTGAAAGCCTTCCTTCACCTAGCTTGTTGGGAACACAAAGTTTCTTTTCAGTTGCAAACTCCACTCCATACATATATATGGGGAGGTACTAGCTCCAACTCGGTTTTACAGTGAAAACTTCAGGAACTTCAAACCTGCACTAGGAAACAGACTGAGAAACCAAGTAAAAATTTCTCCTTCAACCCGTTCCTTTTCTGCTAGATGAACGAACGTCTCTCCACATGCTCAGTTCTGAGAGATAAGTGTGTTTGAAAGCCGCCCTTCACCTAGCTTGTTGGGAACACAAAGTTTCTTTTCAGTTGCAAACTCCACTCCAACATATATATGGGGAAGTACTAGCACCAACTCGGTTTTACAGTGAAAACTGCAGGAACTACAAACCGGAAATAGGAAACAGACTCAGAAACAAGAGTAAAAGTTTCTCCTGCCACCCGTTCCCTTTGTGTTAGATGAACGAAAGTCTCTCCACATGCTCAGTTCTGAGAGATAAGTGTGTGTGAAAGCCGTCCTTCAGCTAGCTTGTTGGCAACACAAAGTTTCTTTTCAGTTGCAAACTCCACTCCATACATATATATTGGGAAGTACTAGCTCCAACTCGGTTTTAAAGTGAAAAAGGCAGGAACTTCAAACCGGCACTAGGAAACAGACTGAGAAAACAGAGTAAAAGTTTCTCCTGCAAACCGTTCCCTTTGTGCTAGATGAACGAACGTCTCTCCACATGCTCAGTTCTGAGAGATAATTGTGTGTGAAAGCCGTCCTTCACCTAGCTTGTTGGGAACACAAAGTTTCTTTTCAGTTACAAACTCCACTCCATACATATATATGGGGAGGTACTAGCTCCAACTCGGTTTTACAGTGAAAACTGCAGGAACTTCAAACCAGCACTAGGAAACAGACTGAGAAACCAGAGTATAAGTTTCTCCTGCAACCCGTTCCCTTTGTGCTAGATGAACGAACGTCTCTCCACATGCTCAGATCTGAGAGATAAGTGTGTGTGAAAGCCGTCCTTCACCTAGCTTTTTGGGAACACAAAGTCTCTTTTCAGTTGCAAACTCCATTCCATACATATATATGGGGTGGTACTACCTACAACACGGTTTTACAGTTAAAACTGCAGGAACTTCAAACCGGCACAAGGAAACAGACTGAGAAACCACAGTAAAAGTTTCTCCTGCAAACCGTTCCCTTTGTGCTTGATGAACGTACGTCTCTCCACATGTTCAGTACTGAGAGATAAGTGTGTGTGAAAGCCGTCCTTCACCTAGCTTGTTGGGAACACAAAGTTTCTTTTCAGTTGCAAACTCCACTCCATAAATATATATGGGGAGGTACTAGCTCCAACTCGGTTTTACAGTGAAAACTGCAGGAACTTCAAACCGGCACTAGGAAATAGACTGAGAAACCACAGTAAAAGTTTATCCTGCAACCCGTTCCCTTTGTGCTAGATGAACGAACGTCTCTCCACATGCTCAGTTCTGAGAAATTAATGTGTTTGTAAGCTGTCCTTCACCTAGCTTGTTGGCAACACAAAGTTTCTTTTCAGTTGCAAACTCCACTCCATACATATACAAGGGGAGGTACTAGCTCCAACTCGGTTTTACAGTGAAAACTGCAGGAACTTCAAACCGGCACTAGGAAACAGACTGAGAAACCAGAGTAAAAGTTTCTCCTGCAACCCGTTCCCTTTGTGCTAGATGAACGAACGTCTCTCCACATGCTCAGTTCTGAGAGATAAGTGTGTGTGAAAGCCGTCCTTCACCTAGAATGTTGGGAACACAAAGATTCTTTTCAGTTGCAAACTGCACTCCATACATATACATTGGGAGGTACTAGCTCCAACTCGGTTATACAGTGAAAACTGCAGGAACTTCAAAACGGCACCAGGAAACAGACTGAGAAACCAGAGTATAAGTTTCTCCTGCAACCCGTTCCCTTTGTGCTAGATGAACGAACGTTTCTCCACATGCTCAGTTTTGAGAGATAAGTGTGTGTGAAAGCCGTCCTTCAGCTAGCTTGTTGGGAACACAAAGTTTCTCTTCATTTGCAAACTCCACTCCATACATATATATTGGGAAGTACAAGCTCCAACTCGGTTTTACAGTGAAAACTGCAGGAAATTCAAACCGGCACTAGGAAACAGACTGAGAAACCAGAGTAAAAGTTTCCCCTGCAACCCGTTCCCTTTGTGCTAGATGAACGAACGTCTCTCCACATGCTCAGTTCTGAGAGATAAGTGTGTGTGAAAGCCATCCTTCACCTAGCTTGTTGGGAACACAAAGTTTCTTTTCAGTTGCAAACTCCACTCCATACATATATATGGGGAGGTACTAGCTCCAACTCGGTTTTACAGTGAAAACTGCAGGAAAATCAAACCGGCACTAGGAAACAGACTGAGAAACCAGAGTATAAGTTTCTCCTGCAACCCGTTCCCTTTGAGCTAGATGAACGAACGTCTCTCCACATGCTCAGATCTGAGAGATAAGTGTGTGTGAAAGCCGTCCTTCACCTAGCTTGTTGGGAACACAAAGTTTCTTTTCAGTTGCAAACTCCACTCCATACATATATATGGGAAGGTACTAGCTCGAACTCGGTTTTACAGTGAAAACTGCAGGAACTTCAAACCGGCACTAGGAAACAGACTGAGAAAACAGAGTCAAAGTTTCCCCTGCAACCCTTTCCCTTTGTGCTAGATGAACGAACGTCTCTCCACATGCTCAGTTCTGAGAGATAATTGTGTGTGAAAGCCGTCCTTCACCTTGCTTGTTGGCAACACAAAGTTTCTTTTCAGATGATATTCCACTCCATACATAAATATGGAGATGTACTAGCTCCAACTCGGTTTTACAGTGAAAACTGCAGGAACTTCAAACCGGCACTAGGAAACAGACTGAGAAACCAGAGTCAAAGTTTCCCCTGCAACACGTTCCCTTTGTGCTAGATGAACGAACGTCTCTCCACATGCTCAGTTCTGAGAGATAAGTGTGTGTGAAAGCCGTCCTTCACCTAGCTTGTTGGGAACACAAAGTTTCTTTTCAGTTGCAAACTCCACTCCATACATATATATGGGGAGGTACTAGCTCCAACTCGGTTTTACAGTGAAAACTGCAGGAAAATCAAACCGGCACTAGGAAACAGACTGAGAAACCAGAGTAAAAGTTTCTCCTGCAAACGGTTCCCTTTGTGATAGATGAACGAACGTCTCTCCACATGCTCAGTTCTGAGGGATAATTGTGTGTGAAAGCCGTCCTTCACCTAGCTTGTTGGGAACACAAAGTTTCTTTTCAGTTGCAAACTCCACTTCATACATATATATGGGGAGGAACTAGCTCCAACTCGGTTTTACAGTGAAAACTGCAGGAACTGCAAACCGGCACTAGGAAACAGACTGAGAAACCAGAGTAAAATTTTCTCCTGCAACCCGTTCCCTTTGTGCTACATGAACGAACGTCTCTCCACCTGGTCAGTTCTGAGAGATAAGTGTGTGTGAAAGCCGTCCTTCACCTAGCTTGTTGAGAACACAAAGTTTCTTTTCAGTTGCAAACCCCACTCCATACATATATAAGGGGAGGTAGTAGCTCCAAGTCGCTTTTACAGTGAAAACTGCAGGAACTTCAAACCGGCACTAGGAAACAGACCGAGAAACCAGAGTAAAAGTTTCTCCTTCAACCCGTTCCTTTTGTGCTAGATGAACGAACGTCTCTCCACATGCTCAGTTCTGAGAGATAAGTGTGTGTGAAAGCCGAACTTCACCTAGCTTGTTGGGAACACAAAGTTTCTTTTCAGTTGCAAACTCCACTCCATACATATATATGGGGAGGTACTTAATCCAACTCGGTTTTACACTGAAAACTGCAGGAACTTCAAACCGGCACTAGGAAACAAACTGAGAAACCAGAGTAAAAGTTTCACCTGCAACCCTTTCCCTTTGTGCTAGATGAACGAACGTCTCTCCACATGCTCAGTTCTGAGAGATAAGTGTGTGTGAAAGCCTTCCTTCACCTAGCTTGTTGGGAACACAAAGTTTCTTTTCAGTTGCAAACTCCACTCCATACATATATATGGGGAGGTACTAGCTCCAACTCGGTTTTACAGTGAAAACTTCAGGAACTTCAAACCGGCACTAGGAAACAGACTGAGAAACCAGAGTAAAAATTTCTCCTTCAATCCGTTCCTTTTCTGCTAGATGAACGAACGTCTCTCCACATGCTCAGTTCTGAGAGATAAGTGTGTTTGAAAGCCGCCCTTCACCTAGCTTGTTGGGAACACAAAGTTTCTTTTCAGTTGCAAACTCCACTCCAACATATATATGGGGAAGTACTAGCACCAACTCGGTTTTACAGTGAAAACTGCAGGAACTACAAACCGGAAATAGGAAACAGACTCAGAAACAAGAGTAAAAGTTTCTCCTGCCACCCGTTCCCTTTGTGCTAGATGAACGAAAGTCTCTCCACATGCTCAGTTCTGAGAGATAAGTGTGTGTGAAAGCCGTCCTTCAGCTAGCTTGTTGGCAACACAAAGTTTCTTTTCAGTTGCAAACTCCACTCCATACATATATATTGGGAAGTACTAGCTCCAACTCGGTTTTAAAGTGAAAACTGCAGGAACTTCAAACCGGCACTAGGAAACAGACTGAGAAAACAGAGTAAAAGTTTCTCCTGCAAACCGTTCCCTTTGTGCTAGATGAACGAACGTCTCTCCACATGCTCAGTTCTGAGAGATAATTGTGTGTGAAAGCCGTCCTTCACCTAGCTTGTTGGGAACACAAAGTTTCTTTTCAGTTGCAAACTCCACTCCATACATATATATGGGGAGGTACTAGCTCCAACTCGGTTTTACAGTGAAAACTGCAGGAACTTCAAACCAGCACTAGGAAACAGACTGAGAAACCAGAGTATAAGTTTCTCCTGCAACCCGTTCCCTTTGTGCTAGATGAACGAACGACTCTCCACATGCTCAGATCTGAGAGATAAGTGTGTGTGAAAGCCGTCCTTCACCTAGCTTGTTGGGAACACAAAGTCTCTTTTCAGTTGCAAACTCCATTCCATACATATATATGGGGTGGTACTACCTACAACACGGTTTTACAGTTAAAACTGCAGGAACTTCAAACCGGCACTAGGAAACAGACTGAGAAACCACAGTAAAAGTTTCTCCTGCAAACCGTTCCCTTTGTGCTTGATGAACGTACGTCTCTCCACATGTTCAGTACTGAGAGATAAGTGTGTGTGAAAGCCGTCCTTCACCTAGAATGTTGGGAACACAAAGATTCTTTTCAGTTGCAAACTGCACTCCATACATATACATTGGGAGGTACTAGCTCCAACTCGGTTATACAGTGAAAACTGCAGGAACTTCAAAACGGCACCAGGAAACAGACTGAGAAACCAGAGTATTAGTTTCTCCTGCAACCCGTTCCCTTTGTGCTAGATGAACGAACGTTTCTCCACATGCTCAGTTTTGAGAGATAAGTGTGTGTGAAAGCCGTCCTTCAGCTAGCTTGTTGGGAACACAAAGTTTCTCTTCATTTGCAAACTCCACTCCATACATATATATTGGGAAGTACTAGCTCCAACTCGGTTTTACAGTGAAAACTGCAGGAAATTCAAACCGGCACTAGGAAACAGACTGAGAAACCAGAGTAAAAGTTTCCCCTGCAAATCGTTCCCTTTGTGCTAGATGAACGAACGTCTCTCCACATGCTCAGTTCTGAGAGATAAGTGTGTGTGAAAGCCGTCCTTCACCTAGCTTGTTGGGAACACAAAGTTTCTTTTCAGTTGCAAACTCCACTCCATACATATATATGGGGAGGTACTAGCTCCAACTCGGGTTACAGTGAAAACTGCAGGAAAATCAAACCGGCACTAGGAAACAGACTGAGAAACCAGAGTATAAGTTTCTCCTGCAACCCGTTCCCTTTGAGCTAGATGAACGAACGTCTCTCCACATGCTCAGATCTGAGAGATAAGTGTGTGTGAAAGCCGTCCTTCACCTAGCTTGTTGGGAACACAAAGTTTCTTTTCAGTTGCAAACTCCACTCCATACATATATATGGGAAGGTACTAGCTCGAACTCGGTTTTACAGTGAAAACTGCAGGAACTTCAAACCGGCACTAGGAAACAGACTGAGAAAACAGAGTCAAAGTTTCCCCTGCAACCCTTTCCCTTTGTGCTAGATGAACGAACGTTTCTCCACATGCTCAGTTCTGAGAGATAAGTGTGTGTGAAAGCCGTCCTTCACCTTGCTTGTTGGGAACACAAAGTTTCTTTTCAGATGATATTCCACTCCATACATAAATATGGAGATGTACTAGCTCCAACTCGGTTTTACAGTGAAAACTGCAGGAACTTCAAACCGGCACTAGGAAACAGACTGAGAAACCAGAGTCAAAGTTTCCCCTGCAACACGTTCCCTTTGTGCTAGATGAACGAACGTCTCTCCACATGCTCAGTTCTGAGAGATAAGTGTGTGTGAAAGCCGTCCTTCACCTAGCTTGTTGGGAA
Organism: Camelus bactrianus; assembly: GCF_048773025.1. Taxonomy (NCBI): domain Eukaryota; kingdom Metazoa; phylum Chordata; class Mammalia; order Artiodactyla; family Camelidae; genus Camelus; species Camelus bactrianus. Next base: position 6,976,513 of record NC_133566.1, read on the forward strand.
CACAAAGTTTCTTTTCAGTTGCAAACTCCACTCCATACATATATATGGGGAGGTACTAGCTCCAACTCGGTTTTACAGTGAAAACTGCAGGAAAATCAAACCGGCACTAGGAAACAGACTGAGAAACCAGAGTAAAAGTTTCTCCTGCAAACGGTTCCCTTTGTGATAGATGAACGAACGTCTCTCCACATGCTCAGTTCTGAGGGATAATTGTGTGTGAAAGCCGTCCTTCACCTAGCTTGTTGGGAACACAAAGTTTCTTTTCAGTTGCAAACTCCACTTCATACATATATATGGGGAGGAACTAGCTCCAACTCGGTTTTACAGTGAAAACTGCAGGAACTGCAAACCGGCACTAGGAAACAGACTGAGAAACCAGAGTAAAAGTTTCTCCTGCAACCCGTTCCCTTTGTGCTACATGAACGAAAGTCTCTCCACATGGTCAGTTCTGAGAGATAAGTGTGTGTGAAAGCCGTCCTTCACCTAGCTTGTTGGGAACACAAAGTTTCTTTTCAGTTGCAAACCCCACTCCATACATATATATGGGGTGGTACTACCTACAACACGGTTTTACAGTGAAAACTGCAGGAAAATCAAACCGGCACTAGGAAACAGACTGAGAAACCAGAGTAAAATTTTCTCCTGCAAACGGTTCCCTTTGTGATAGATGAACGAACGTCTCTCCACATGCTCAGTTCTGAGAGATAAGTGTGTGTGAAAGCCGTCCTTCACCTAGCTTGTTGGGAACACAAAGTCTCTTTTCAGTTGCAAACTCCATTCCATACATATATATGGGGTGGTACTACCTACAACACGGTTTTACAGTTAAAACTGCAGGAACTTCAAACCGGCACTAGGAAACAGACTGAGAAACCACAGTAAAAGTTTCTCCTGCAAACCGTTCCCTTTGTGCTTGATGAACGTACGTCTCTCCACATGTTCAGTACTGAGAGATAAGTGTGTGTGAAAGCCGTCCTTCACCTAGAATGTTGGGAACACAAAGATTCTTTTCAGTTGCAAACTGCACTCCATACATATACATTGGGAGGTACTAGCTCCAACTCGGTTATACAGTGAAAACTGCAGGAACTTCAAAACGGCACCAGGAAACAGACTGAGAAACCAGAGTAAAAGTTTCCCCTGCAACCCGTTCCCTTTGTGCTAGATGAACGAACGTCTCTCCACATGCTCAGTTCTGAGAGATAAGTGTGTGTGAAAGCCGTCCTTCACCTAGCTTGTTGGGAACACAAAGTTTCTTTTCAGTTGCAAACTCCACTCCATACATATATATGGGGAGGTACTAGCTCCAACTCGGTTTTACAGTGAAAACTGCAGGAAAATCAAACCGGCACTAGGAAACAGACTGAGAAACCAGAGTATAAGTTTCTCCTGCAACCCGTTCCCTTTGAGCTAGATGAACGAACGTCTCTCCACATGCTCAGTTCTGAGAGATAGGTGTGTGTGTAAGCCGTACTTCACCTAGCTTGTTGGGAACACAAAGTTTCTTTTCAGTTGCAAACTCCACTCCATACATATATATGGGGAGGTACTAGCTCCAACTCGGTTTTACAGTGAAAACTGCAGGAACTTCAAACCGGCACTAGGAAACAGACTGAGAAAACAGAGTCAAAGTTTCCCCTGCAACCCTTTCCCTTTGTGCTAGATGAACGAACGTTTCTCCACATGCTCAGTTCTGAGAGATAAGTGTGTGTGAAAGCCGTCCTTCACCTTGCTTGTTGGGAACACAAAGTTTCTTTTCAGATGATATTCCACTCCATACATAAATATGGAGATGTACTAGCTCCAACTCGGTTTTACAGTGAAAACTGCAGGAACTTCAAACCGGCACTAGGAAACAGACTGAGAAACCAGAGTCAAAGTTTCCCCTGCAACACGTTCCCTTTGTGCTAGATGAACGAACGTCTCTCCACATGCTCAGTTCTGAGAGATAAGTGTGTGTGAAAGCCGTCCTTCACCTAGCTTGTTGGGAACACAAAGTTTCTTTTCAGTTGCAAACTCCACTCCATACATATATATGGGGAGGTACTAGCTCCAACTCGGTTTTACAGTGAAAACTGCAGGAAAATCAAACCGGCACTAGGAAACAGACTGAGAAACCAGAGTAAAAGTTTCTCCTGCAAACGGTTCCCTTTGTGATAGATGAACGAACGTCTCTCCACATGCTCAGTTCTGAGGGATAATTGTGTGTGAAAGCCGTCCTTCACCTAGCTTCTTGGGAACACAAAGTTTCTTTTCAGTTGCAAACTCCACTTCATACATATATATGGGGAGGAACTAGCTCCAACTCGGTTTTACAGTGAAAACTGCAGGAACTGCAAACCGGCACTAGGAAACAGACTGAGAAACCAGAGTAAAAGTTTCTCCTGCAACCCGTTCCCTTTGTGCTACATGAACGAACGTCTCTCCACATGGTCAGTTCTGAGAGATAAGTGTGTGTGAAAGCCGTCCTTCACCTAGCTTGTTGGGAACACAAAGTTTCTTTTCAGTTGCAAACCCCACTCCATACATATATATGGGGAGGTAGTAGCTCCAAGTCGCTTTTACAGTGAAAACTGCAGGAACTTCAAACCGGCACTAGGAAACAGACTGAGAAACCAGAGTAAAAGTTTCTCCTTCAACCCGTTCCTTTTGTGCTAGATGAACGAACGTCTCTCCACATGCTCAGTTCTGAGATATAAGTGTGTGTGAAAGCCGAACTTCACCTAGCTTGTTGGGAACACAAAGTTTCTTTTCAGTTGCAAACTCCACTCCATACATTTATATGGGGAGGTACTTACTCCAACTCGGTTTTACACTGAAAACTGCAGGAACTTCAAACCGGCACTATGAAACAAACTGAGAAACCAGAGTAAAAGTTTCACCTGCAACCCTTTCCCTTTGTGCTAGATGAACGAACGTCTCTCCACATGCTCAGTTCTGAGAGATAAGTGTGTGTGAAAGCCTTCCTTCACCTAGCTTGTTGGGAACACAAAGTTTCTTTTCAGTTGCAAACTCCACTCCATACGTATATATGGGGAGGTACTAGCTCCAACTCGGTTTTACAGTGAAAACTTCAGGAACTTCAAACCGGCACTAGGAAACAGACTGAGAAACCAGAGTAAAAATTTCTCCTTCAACCCGTTCCTTTTCTGCTAGATGAACGAACGTCTCTCCACATGCTCAGTTCTGAGAGATAAGTGTGTTTGAAAGCCGCACTTCACCTAGCTTGTTGGGAACACAAAGTTTCTTTTCAGTTGAAAACTCCACTCCAAACATATATATGGGGAAGTACTAGCACCAACTCGGTTTTACAGTGAAAACTGCAGGAACTACAAACCGGAAATAGGAAACAGTCTCAGAAACAAGAGTAAAAGTTTCTCCTGCCACCCGTTCCCTTTGTGCTAGATGAACGAACGTCTCTCCACATGCTCAGTTCTGAGAGATAAGTGTGTGTGAAAGCCGTCCTTCAGCTAGCTTGTTGGCAACACAAAGTTTTTTTTCAGTTGCAAACTCCACTCCATACATATATATTGGGAAGTACTAGCTCCAACTCGGTTTTACAGTGAAAACTGCAGGAACTTCAAACCGGCACTAGGAAACAGACTGAGAAAACAGAGTAAAAGTTTCTCCTGCAACCCGTTCCCTTTGTGCTAGATGAACGAACGTCTCTCCACATGCTCAGATCTGAGAGATAATTTTGTGTGAAAGCCGTCCTTCACCTAGCTTGTTGGGAACACAAAGTCTCTTTTCAGTTGCAAACTCCATTCCATACATATATATGGGGTGGTACTACCTACAACACGGTTTTACAGTTAAAACTGCAGGAACTTCAAACCGGCACTAGGAAACAGACTGAGAAACCACAGTAAAAGTTTCTCCTGCAAACCGTTCCCTTTGTGCTAGATGAACGTACGTCTCTCCACATGTTCAGTACTGAGAGATAAGTGTGTGTGAACCCGTCCTTCACCTAGCTTGTTGGGAACACAAAGTTTCTTTTCAGTTGCAAACTCCACTCCATACATATATATGGGGAGGTACTAGCTCCAACTCGGTTTTACAGTGAAAACTGTAGGAACTTCAAACCGGCACTAGGAAACAGACTGAGAAACCAGAGTAAAAGTTTCCCCTGCAACCCGTTCCCTTTGTGCTAGATGAACGAACGTCTCTCCACATGCTCAGTTCTGAGAGATAGGTGTGTGTGTAAGCCGTCCTTCACCTAGCTTGTTGGCAACACAAAGTTTCTTTTCAGTTGCAAACTCCACTCCATACATATATAAGGGGAGGTACTAGCTCCAACTCGGTTTTACAGCGAAAACTGCAGGAACTTCCAACCGGCACTAGGAAACAGACTGAGAAACCAGAGTAAAAGTTTCTCCTGCAACCCGTTCCCTTTGTGCTAGATGAACGAACGTCTCTCCACATGCTCAGTTCTGAGAGATAAGTGTGTGTGAAAGCCGTCCTTCACCTAGAATGTTGGGAACACAAAGATTCTTTTCAGTTGCAAACTGCACTCCATACATATACATTGGGAGGTACTAGCTCCAACTCGGTTTTACAGTGAAAACTGCAGGAACTTCAAAACGGCACTAGGAAATAGACTGAGAAACCAGAGTAAAAGTTTCTCCTGCAACCCGTTCCCTTTGTGCTAGATGAACGAACGTTTCTCCACATGCTCAGTTCTGAGAGATAAGTGTGTGTGAAAGCCGTCCTTCAGCTAGCTTGTTGGGAACACAATGTTTCTTTACATTTGCAAACTCCACTCCATACATGTATATTGTGAGGTACTAGCTCCAACTCGGTTTTACAGTGAAAACTGCAGGAACTTCAAACCGGCACTAGGAAACAGACTGAGAAACCAGAGTAAAAGTTTCTCCTGCAACCCGTTCCCTTTGTGCTACATGAACGAACGTCTCTCCACATGGTCAGTTCTGAGACATAAGTGTGTGTGAAAGCCGTCCTTCACCTAGCTTGTTGGGAACACAAAGTTTCTTTTCAGTTGCAAACCCCAACCCATACATATATATGGGGAGGTAGTAGCTCCAAGTCGCTTTTACAGTGAAAACTGCAGGAACTTCAAACCGGCACTAGGAAACAGACTGAGAAACCAGAGTAAAAGTTTCTCCTTCAACCCGTTCCTTTTGTGCTAGATGAACGAACGTCTCTCCACATGCTCAGTTCTGAGAGATAAGTGTGTGTGAAAGCCGTCCTTCACCTAGCTTGTTGGGAACACAAAGTTTCTTTTCAGTTGCAAACTCCACTCCATACATATATATGGGGAGGTACTTACTCCAACTCGGTTTTACACTGAAAACTGCAGGAACTTCAAACAGGCACTATGAAACAAACTGAGAAACCAGAGTAAAAGTTTCACCTGCAACCCTTTCCCTTTGTGCTAGATGAACGAACGTCTCTCCACATGCTCAGTTCTGAGAGATAAGTGTGTGTGAAAGCCTTCCTTCACCTAGCTTGTTGGGAACACAAAGTTTCTTTTCAGTTGCAAACTCCACTCCATACATATATATGGGGAGGTACTAGCTCCAACTCGGTTTTACAGTGAAAACTTCAGGAACTTCAAACCGGCACTAGGAAACAGACTGAGAAACCAGAGTAAAAATTTCTCCTTCAACCCGTTCCTTTTCTGCTAGATGAACGAACGTCTCTCCACATGCTCAGTTCTGAGAGATAAGTGTGTTTGAAAGCCGCCCTTCACCTAGCTTGTTGGGAACACAAAGTTTCTTTTCAGTTGCAAACTCCACTCCAAACATATATATGGGGAGGTACTAGCACCAACTCGGTTTTACAGTGAAAACTGCAGGAACTACAAACCGGAAATAGGAAACAGACTCAGAAACAGGAGTAAAAGTTTCTCCTGCAACCCGTTTCCTTTGTGCTAGATGAACGAACGTCTCTCCACATTCTCAGTTCTGAGAGATAAGTGTGTGTGAAAGCCGCCCTTCACCTAGCTTGTTGGGAAAACAAAGTTTCTTTCCAGTTGCAAACTCCACTCCATACATATATATGGGGAGGTATTATCTCCAACTCGGTTTTACACTGAAAACTGCAGGAACTTCAAACCGGCACTAGGAAACAGACTGAGAAACCAGAGTAAAAGTTTCTCCTGCAAACCGTTCCCTTTGTGCTAGATGAACGAACGTCTCTCCACATGCTCAGTTCTGAGAGATAGGTGTGTGTGTAAGCCGTACTTCACCTAGCTTGTTGGCAACACAAAGTTTCTTTTCTGTTGCAAACTCCACTCCATACATATATAAGGGGAGGTACTAGCTCCAACTCGGTTTTACACCGAAAACTGCAGGAACTTCCAACCGGCACTAGGAAACATACTGAGAAACCAGAGTAAAAGTTTCTCCTGCCACCCGTTCCCTTTGTGCTAGATGAACGAACGTCTCTCCACATGCTCAGTTCTGAGAGATAAGTGTGTGTGAAAGCCGTCCTTCACCTAGCTTGTTGGGAACACAAACTTTCTTTTCAGTTGCAAACTCCACTCCATACATATATATGGGGAGGTACTAGCTCCAACTCGGTTTTACAGTGAAAACTGCAGGAACTTCAAACCGGAACTAGGAAACAGACTGATTAACCAGAATAAAAGTTTCTCCTGCAACCCGTTCCCTTTGTGCTAGATGAACGAACGTCTCTCCACATGCTCAGTTCTGAGAGATAAGTGTGTGTGAAAGCCGCCCTTCACTAGCTTGTTGGGAACACAAAGTTTCTTTTCAGTTGCAAACTCCACTCCATACATATATAAGGGGAGGTACTAGCTCCAACTCGGTTTTACACCGAAAACTGCAGGAACTTCCAACCGGCACTAGGAAACAGACTGAGAAACCAGAGTAAAAGTTTCTCCTGCAACCCGTTCCCTTTGTGCTAGATGAACGAACGTCTCTCCACATGCTCAGTTCTGAGAGATAAGTGTGTGTGAAAGCCGTCCTTCACCTAGAATGTTGGGAACACAAAGATTCTTTTCAGTTGCAAACTGCACTCCATACATATACATTGGGAGGTACTAGCTCCAACTCGGTTTTACAGTGAAAACTGCAGGAACTTCAAAACGGCACTAGGAAATAGACTGAGAAACCAGAGTAAAAGTTTCTCCTGCAACCCGTTCCCTTTGTGCTAGATGAACGAACGTTTCTCCACATGCTCAGTTCTGAGAGATAAGTGTGTGTGAAACCCGTCCTTCAGCTAGCTTGTTGGGAACACAATGTTTCTTTTCATTTGCAAACTCCACTCCATACATATATATTGTGAGGTACTAGCTCCAACTCGGTTTTACAGTGAAAACTGCAGGAACTTCAAACCGGCACAAGAAAACAGACTGAGATACCAGAGTAAAAGTTTCCCCTGCAACCCGTTCCCTTTGTGCTAGATGAACGAACGTCTCTCCACATGCTCAGTTCTGAGAGATAGGTGTGTGTGTAAGCCGTCCTTCACCTAGCTTGTTGGCAACACAAAGTTTCTTTTCAGTTGCAACTCCACTCCATACATATATATGGGGAGGTACTAGCTCCAACTCGGTTTTACAGTGAAAACTGCAGGAACTTCAAACCGGCACTAGGAAACAGACTGAGAAACCAGAGTAAAAGTTTCCCCTGCAACCCGTTCCCTTTGTGCTAGATGAACGAACGTCTCTCCACATGCTCAGTTCTGAGAGATAGGTGTGTGTGTAAGCCGTCCTTCACCTAGCTTGTTGGCAACACAAAGTTTTTTTTCAGTTGCAAACTCCACTCCATACATATATAAGGGGAGGTACTAGCTCCAACTCGGTTTTACAGCGAAAACTGCAGGAACTTCCAACCGGCACTAGGAAACAGACTGAGAAACCAGAGTAAAAGTTTCTCCTGCCACCCGTTCCCTTTGTGCTAGATGAACGAACGTCTCTCCACATGCTCAGTTCTGAGAGATAAGTGTGTGTGAAAGCCGTCCTTCACCTAGAATGTTGGGAACACAAAGATTCTTTTCAGTTGCAAACTGCACTCCATACATATACATTGGGAGGTACTAGCTCCAACTCGGTTTTACAGTGAAAACTGCAGGAACTTCAAAACGGCACTAGGAAATAGACTGAGAAACCAGAGTAAAAGTTTCTCCTGCAACCCGTTCCCTTTGTGCTAGATGAACGAACGTTTCTCCACATGCTCAGTTTTGAGAGATAAGTGTGTGTGAAAGCCGTCCTTCAGCTAGCTTGTTGGGAACACAAAGTTTCTCTTCATTTGCAAACTCCACTCCATACATATATATTGGGAAGTACTAGCTCCAACTCGGTTTTACAGTGAAAACTGCAGGAAATTCAAACCGGCACTAGGAAACAGACTGAGAAACCAGAGTAAAAGTTTCCCCTGCAACCCGTTCCCTTTGTGCTAGATGAACGAACGTCTCTCCACATGCTCAGTTCTGAGAGATAAGTGTGTGTGAAAGCCGTCCTTCACCTAGCTTGTTGGGAACACAAAGTTTCTTTTCAGTTGCAAACTCCACTCCATACATATATATGGGGAGGTACTAGCTCCAACTCTGTTTTACAGTGAAAACTGCAGGAAAATCAAACCGGCACTAGGAAACAGACTGAGAAACCAGAGTATAAGTTTCTCCTGCAACCCGTTCCCTTTGAGCTAGATGAACGAACGTCTCTCCACATGCTCAGATCTGAGAGATAAGTGTGTGTGAAAGCCGTCCTTCACCTAGCTTGTTGGGAACACAAAGTTTCTTTTCAGTTGCAAACACCACTCCATACATATATATGGGAAGGTACTAGCTCGAACTCGGTTTTACAGTGAAAACTGCAGGAACTTCAAACCGGCACTAGGAAACAGACTGAGAAAACAGAGTCAAAGTTTCCCCTGCAACCCTTTCCCTTTGTGCTAGATGAACGAACGTTTCTCCACATGCTCAGTTCTGAGAGATAAGTGTGTGTGAAAGCCGTCCTTCACCTTGCTTGTTGGGAACACAAAGTTTCTTTTCAGATGATATTCCACTCCATACATAAATATGGAGATGTACTAGCTCCAACTCGGTTTTACAGTGAAAACTGCAGGAACTTCAAACCGGCACTAGGAAACAGACTGAGAAACCAGAGTCAAAGTTTCCCCTGCAACACGTTCCCTTTGTGCTAGATGAACGAACGTCTCTCCACATGCTCAGTTCTGAGAGATAAGTGTGTGTGAAAGCCGTCCTTCACCTAGCTTGTTGGGAACACAAAGTTTCTTTTCAGTTGCAAACTCCACTCCATACATATATATGGGGAGGTACTAGCTCCAACTCGGTTTTACAGTGAAAACTGCAGGAAAATCAAACCGGCACTAGGAAACAGACTGAGAAACCAGAGTAAAAGTTTCTCCTGCAAACGGTTCCCTTTGTGATAGATGAACGAACGTCTCTCCACATGCTCAGTTCTGAGGGATAATTGTGTGTGAAAGCCGTCCTTCACCTAGCTTGTTGGGAACACAAAGTTTCTTTTCAGTTGCAAACTCCACTTCATACATATATATGGGGAGGAACTAGCTCCAACTCGGTTTTACAGTGAAAACTGCAGGAACTGCAAACCGGCACTAGGAAACAGACTGAGAAACCAGAGTAAAAGTTTCTCCTGCAACCCGTTCCCTTTGTGCTACATGAACGAAAGTCTCTCCACATGGTCAGTTCTGAGAGATAAGTGTGTGTGAAAGCCGTCCTTCACCTAGCTTGTTGGGAACACAAAGTTTCTTTTCAGTTGCAAACCCCACTCCATACATATATATGGGGTGGTACTACCTACAACACGGTTTTACAGTGAAAACTGCAGGAAAATCAAACCGGCACTAGGAAACAGACTGAGAAACCAGAGTAAAATTTTCTCCTGCAAACGGTTCCCTTTGTGATAGATGAACGAACGTCTCTCCACATGCTCAGTTCTGAGAGATAAGTGTGTGTGAAAGCCGTCCTTCACCTAGCTTGTTGGGAACACAAAGTCTCTTTTCAGTTGCAAACTCCATTCCATACATATATATGGGGTGGTACTACCTACAACACGGTTTTACAGTTAAAACTGCAGGAACTTCAAACCGGCACTAGGAAAAAGACTGAGAAACCACAGTAAAAGTTTCTCCTGCAAACCGTTCCCTTTGTGCTTGATGAACGTACGTCTCTCCACATGTTCAGTACTGAGAGATAAGTGTGTGTGAAAGCCGTCCTTCACCTAGAATGTTGGGAACACAAAGATTCTTTTCAGTTGCAAACTGCACTCCATACATATACATTGGGAGGTACTAGCTCCAACTCGGTTATACAGTGAAAACTGCAGGAACTTCAAAACGGCACCAGGAAACAGACTGAGAAACCAGAGTATTAGTTTCTCCTGCAACCCGTTCCCTTTGTGCTAGATGAACGAACGTTTCTCCACATGCTCAGTTTTGAGAGATAAGTGTGTGTGAAAGCCGTCCTTCAGCTAGCTTGTTGGGAACACAAAGTTTCTCTTCATTTGCAAACTCCACTCCATACATATATATTGGGAAGTACTAGCTCCAACTCGGTTTTACAGTGAAAACTGCAGGAAATTCAAACCGGCACTAGGAAACAGACTGAGAAACCAGAGTAAAAGTTTCCCCTGCAACCCGTTCCCTTTGTGCTAGATGAACGAACGTCTCTCCACATGCTCAGTTCTGAGAGATAAGTGTGTGTGAAAGCCGTCCTTCACCTAGCTTGTTGGGAACACAAAGTTTCTTTTCAGTTGCAAACTCCACTCCATACATATATATGGGGAGGTACTAGCTCCAACTCGGTTTTACAGTGAAAACTGCAGGAAAATCAAACCGGCACTAGGAAACAGACTGAGAAACCAGAGTATAAGTTTCTCCTGCAACCCGTTCCTTTTGAGCTAGATGAACGAACGTCTCTCCACATGCTCAGTTCTGAGAGATAGGTGTGTGTGTAAGCCGTACTTCACCTAGCTTGTTGGGAACACAAAGTTTCTTTTCAGTTGCAAACTCCACTCCATACATATATATGGGGAGGTACTAGCTCCAACTCGGTTTTACAGTGAAAACTGCAGGAACTTCAAACCGGCACTAGGAAACAGACTGAGAAAACAGAGTCAAAGTTTCCCCTGCAACCCTTTCCCTTTGTGCTAGATGAACGAAAGTTTCTCCACATGCTCAGTTCTGAGAGATAAGTGTGTGTGAAAGCCGTCCTTCACCTTGCTTGTTGGGAACACAAAGTTTCTTTTCAGATGATATTCCACTCCATACATAAATATGGAGATGTACTAGCTCCAACTCGGTTTTACAGTGAAAACTGCAGGAACTTCAAACCGGCACTAGGAAACAGACTGAGAAACCAGAGTCAAAGTTTCCCCTGCAACACGTTCCCTTTGTGCTAGATGAACGAACGTCTCTCCACATGCTCAGTTCTGAGAGATAAGTGTGTGTGAAAGCCGTCCTTCACCTAGCTTGTTGGGAACACAAAGTTTCTTTTCAGTTGCAAACTCCACTCCATACATATATATGGGGAGGTACTAGCTCCAACTCGGTTTTACAGTGAAAACTGCAGGAAAATCAAACCGGCACTAGGAAACAGACTGAGAAACCAGAGTAAAAGTTTCTCCTGCAAACGGTTCCCTTTGTGATAGATGAACGAACGTCTCTCCACATGCTCAGTTCTGAGGGATAATTGTGTGTGAAAGCCGTCCTTCACCTAGCTTCTTGGGAACACAAAGTTTCTTTTCAGTTGCAAACTCCACTTCATACATATATATGGGGAGGAACTAGCTCCAACTCGGTTTTACAGTGAAAACTGCAGGAACTGCAAACCGGCACTAGGAAACAGACTGAGAAACCAGAGTAAAAGTTTCTCCTGCAACCCGTTCCCTTTGTGCTACATGAACGAACGTCTCTCCACATGGTCAGTTCTGAGAGATAAGTGTGTGTGAAAGCCGTCCTTCACCTAGCTTGTTGGGAACACAAAGTTTCTTTTCAGTTGCAAACCCCACTCCATACATATATATGGGGAGGTAGTAGCTCCAAGTCGCTTTTACAGTGAAAACTGCAGGAACTTCAAACCGGCACTAGGAAACAGACTGAGAAACCAGAGTAAAAGTTTCTCCTTCAACCCGTTCCTTTTGTGCTAGATGAACGAACGTCTCTCCACATGCTCAGTTCTGAGATATAAGTGTGTGTGAAAGCCGAACTTCACCTAGCTTGTTGGGAACACAAAGTTTCTTTTCAGTTGCAAACTCCACTCCATACATATATATGGGGAGGTACTTACTCCAACTCGGTTTTACACTGAAAACTGCAGGAACTTCAAACCGGCACTATGAAACAAACTGAGAAACCAGAGTAAAAGTTTCACCTGCAACCCTTTCCCTTTGTGCTAGATGAACGAACGTCTCTCCACATGCTCAGTTCTGAGAGATAAGTGTGTGTGAAAGCCTTCCTTCACCTAGCTTGTTGGGAACACAAAGTTTCTTTTCAGTTGCAAACTCCACTCCATACGTATATATGGGGAGGTACTAGCTCCAACTCGGTTTTACAGTGAAAACTTCAGGAACTTCAAACCGGCACTAGGAAACAGACTGAGAAACCAGAGTAAAAATTTCTCCTTCAACCCGTTCCTTTTCTGCTAGATGAACGAACGTCTCTCCACATGCTCAGTTCTGAGAGATAAGTGTGTTTGAAAGCCGCACTTCACCTAGCTTGTTGGGAACACAAAGTTTCTTTTCAGTTGAAAACTCCACTCCAAACATATATATGGGGAAGTACTAGCACCAACTCGGTTTTACAGTGAAAACTGCAGGAACTACAAACCGGAAATAGGAAACAGACTCAGAAACAAGAGTAAAAGTTTCTCCTGCCACCCGTTCCCTTTGTGCTAGATGAACGAACGTCTCTCCACATGCTCAGTTCTGAGAGATAAGTGTGTGTGAAAGCCGTCCTTCAGCTAGCTTGTTGGCAACACAAAGTTTTTTTTCAGTTGCAAACTCCACTCCATACATATATATTGGGAAGTACTAGCTCCAACTCGGTTTTACAGTGAAAACTGCAGGAACTTCAAACCGGCACTAGGAAACAGACTGAGAAAACAGAGTAAAAGTTTCTCCTGCAACCCGTTCCCTTTGTGCTAGATGAACGAACGTCTCTCCACATGCTCAGATCTGAGAGATAAGTGTGTGTGAAAGCCGTCCTTCACCTAGCTTGTTGGGAACACAAAGTCTCTTTTCAGTTGCAAACTCCATTCCATACATATATATGGGGTGGTACTACCTACAACACGGTTTTACAGTTAAAACTGCAGGAACTTCAAACCGGCACTAGGAAACAGACTGAGAAACCACAGTAAAAGTTTCTCCTGCAAACCGTTCCCTTTGTGCTAGATGAACGTACGTCTCTCCACATGTTCAGTACTGAGAGATAAGTGTGTGTGAACCCGTCCTTCACCTAGCTTGTTGGGAACACAAAGTTTCTTTTCAGTTGCAAACTCCACTCCATACATATATATGGGGAGGTACTAGCTCGAACTCGGTTTTACAGTGAAAACTGCAGGAATTTCAAACCGGAACTAGGAAACAGACTGATTAACCAGAATAAAAGTTTCTCCTGCAACCCGTTCCCTTTGTGCTAGATGAACGAACGTCTCTCCACATGCTCAGTTCTGAGATATAAGTGTGTGTGAAAGCCACCCTTCACTAGCTTGTTGGGAACACAAAGTTTCTTTTCAGTTGCAAACTCCACTCCATACATATATATGGGGAGGTACAAGCCCCAACTCGGTTTTACAGTGAAAACTGCAGGAACTTCAAACCGGCACTAGGAAACAGACTGAGAAAACAGAGTAAATGTTTCTCCTGCAACCCGTTCCCTTTTTGCTAGATGAACGAACGTCTCTCCACATGCTCAGTTCTGAGAGATAAGTGTGTGTGAAACCCGTCCTTCACTTAGCATGTTGGGAACACAAAGTTTCTTTTCAGTTGCAAACTCCAGTCCATACATATATATGGGGAGGTACTAGCTCCAACTCGGTTTTACAGTGAAAACTGTAGGAACTTCAAACCGGCACTAGGAAACAGACTGAGAAACCAGAGTAAAAGTTTCCCCTGCAACCCGTTCCCTTTGTGCTAGATGAACGAACGTCTCTCCACATGCTCAGTTCTGAGAGATAGGTGTGTGTGTAAGCCGTCCTTCACCTAGCTTGTTGGCAACACAAAGTTTCTTTTCAGTTGCAAACTCCACTCCATACATATATAAGGGGAGGTACTAGCTCCAACTCGGTTTTACAGCGAAAACTGCAGGAACTTCCAACCGGCACTAGGAAACAGACTGAGAAACCAGAGTAAAAGTTTCTCCTGCAACCCGTTCCCTTTGTGCTAGATGAACGAACGTCTCTCCACATGCTCAGTTCTGAGAGATAAGTGTGTGTGAAAGCCGTCCTTCACCTAGAATGTTGGGAACACAAAGATTCTTTTCAGTTGCAAACTGCACTCCATACATATACATTGGGAGGTACTAGCTCCAACTCGGTTTTACAGTGAAAACTGCAGGAACTTCAAAACGGCACTAGGAAATAGACTGAGAAACCAGAGTAAAAGTTTCTCCTGCAACCCGTTCCCTTTGTGCTAGATGAACGAACGTTTCTCCACATGCTCAGTTCTGAGAGATAAGTGTGTGTGAAAGCCGTCCTTCAGCTAGCTTGTTGGGAACACAATGTTTCTTTACATTTGCAAACTCCACTCCATACATATATATTGTGAGGTACTAGCTCCAACTCGGTTTTACAGTGAAAACTGCAGGAACTTCAAACCGGCACTAGGAAACAGACTGAGAAACCAGAGTAAAAGTTTCTCCTGCAACCCGTTCCCTTTGTGCTACATGAACGAACGTCTCTCCACATGGTCAGTTCTGAGACATAAGTGTGTGTGAAAGCCGTCCTTCACCTAGCTTGTTGGGAACACAAAGTTTCTTTTCAGTTGCAAACCCCAACCCATACATATATATGGGGAGGTAGTAGCTCCAAGTCGCTTTTACAGTGAAAACTGCAGGAACTTCAAACCGGCACTAGGAAACAGACTGAGAAACCAGAGTAAAAGTTTCTCCTTCAACCCGTTCCTTTTGTGCTAGATGAACGAACGTCTCTCCACATGCTCAGTTCTGAGAGATAAGTGTGTGTGAAAGCCGTCCTTCACCTAGCTTGTTGGGAACACAAAGTTTCTTTTCAGTTGCAAACTCCACTCCATACATATATATGGGGAGGTACTTACTCCAACTCGGTTTTACACTGAAAACTGCAGGAACTTCAAACAGGCACTATGAAACAAACTGAGAAACCAGAGTAAAAGTTTCACCTGCAACCCTTTCCCTTTGTGCTAGATGAACGAACGTCTCTCCACATGCTCAGTTCTGAGAGATAAGTGTGTGTGAAAGCCTTCCTTCACCTAGCTTGTTGGGAACACAAAGTTTCTTTTCAGTTGCAAACTCCACTCCATACATATATATGGGGAGGTACTAGCTCCAACTCGGTTTTACAGTGAAAACTTCAGGAACTTCAAACCGGCACTAGGAAACAGACTGAGAAACCAGAGTAAAAATTTCTCCTTCAACCCGTTCCTTTTCTGCTAGATGAACGAACGTCTCTCCACATGCTCAGTTCTGAGAGATAAGTGTGTTTGAAAGCCGCCCTTCACCTAGCTTGTTGGGAACACAAAGTTTCTTTTCAGTTGCAAACTCCACTCCAAACATATATATGGGGAGGTACTAGCACCAACTCGGTTTTACAGTGAAAACTGCAGGAACTACAAACCGGAAATAGGAAACAGACTCAGAAACAGGAGTAAAAGTTTCTCCTGCAACCCGTTTCCTTTGTGCTAGATGAACGAACGTCTCTCCACATTCTCAGTTCTGAGAGATAAGTGTGTGTGAAAGCCGCCCTTCACCTAGCTTGTTGGGAAAACAAAGTTTCTTTCCAGTTGCAAACTCCACTCCATACATATATATGGGGAGGTATTATCTCCAACTCGGTTTTACACTGAAAACTGCAGGAACTTCAAACCGGCACTAGGAAACAGACTGAGAAACCAGAGTAAAAGTTTCTCCTGCAAACCGTTCCCTTTGTGCTAGATGAACGAACGTCTCTCCACATGCTTAGTTCTGAGAGATAGGTGTGTGTGTAAGCCGTACTTCACCTAGCTTGTTGGCAACACAAAGTTTCTTTTCTGTTGCAAACTCCACTCCATACATATATAAGGGGAGGTACTAGCTCCAACTCGGTTTTACACCGAAAACTGCAGGAACTTCCAACCGGCACTAGGAAACATACTGAGAAACCAGAGTAAAAGTTTCTCCTGCCACCCGTTCCCTTTGTGCTAGATGAACGAACGTCTCTCCACATGCTCAGTTCTGAGAGATAAGTGTGTGTGAAAGCCGTCCTTCACCTAGCTTGTTGGGAACACAAACTTTCTTTTCAGTTGCAAACTCCACTCCATACATATATATGGGGAGGTACTAGCTCCAACACGGTTTTACAGTGAAAACTGCAGGAACTTCAAACCGGAACTAGGAAACAGACTGATTAACCAGAATAAAAGTTTCTCCTGCAACCCGTTCCCTTTGTGCTAGATGAACGAACGTCTCTCCACATGCTCAGTTCTGAGAGATAAGTGTGTGTGAAAGCCGCCCTTCACTAGCTTGTTGGGAACACAAAGTTTCTTTTCAGTTGCAAACTCCACTCCATACATATATAAGGGGAGGTACTAGCTCCAACTCGGTTTTACACCGAAAACTGCAGGAACTTCCAACCGGCACTAGGAAACAGACTGAGAAACCAGAGTAAAAGTTTCTCCTGCAACCCGTTCCCTTTGTGCTAGATGAACGAACGTCTCTCCACATGCTCAGTTCTGAGAGATAAGTGTGTGTGAAAGCCGTCCTTCACCTAGAATGTTGGGAACACAAAGATTCTTTTCAGTTGCAAACTGCACTCCATACATATACATTGGGAGGTACTAGCTCCAACTCGGTTTTACAGTGAAAACTGCAGGAACTTCAAAACGGCACTAGGAAATAGACTGAGAAACCAGAGTAAAAGTTTCTCCTGCAACCCGTTCCCTTTGTGCTAGATGAACGAACGTTTCTCCACATGCTCAGTTCTGAGAGATAAGTGTGTGTGAAACCCGTCCTTCAGCTAGCTTGTTGGGAACACAATGTTTCTTTTCATTTGCAAACTCCACTCCATACATATATATTGTGAGGTACTAGCTCCAACTCGGTTTTACAGTGAAAACTGCAGGAACTTCAAACCGGCACAAGAAAACAGACTGAGATACCAGAGTAAAAGTTTCCCCTGCAACCCGTTCCCTTTGTGCTAGATGAACGAACGTCTCTCCACATGCTCAGTTCTGAGAGATAGGTGTGTGTGTAAGCCGTCCTTCACCTAGCTTGTTGGCAACACAAAGTTTCTTTTCAGTTGCAACTCCACTCCATACATATATATGGGGAGGTACTAGCTCCAACTCGGTTTTACAGTGAAAACTGCAGGAACTTCAAACCGGCACTAGGAAACAGACTGAGAAACCAGAGTAAAAGTTTCCCCTGCAACCCGTTCCCTTTGTGCTAGATGAACGAACGTCTCTCCACATGCTCAGTTCTGAGAGATAGGTGTGTGTGTAAGCCGTCCTTCACCTAGCTTGTTGGCAACACAAAGTTTCTTTTCAGTTGCAAACTCCACTCCATACATATATAAGGGGAGGTACTAGCTCCAACTCGGTTTTACAGCGAAAACTGCAGGAACTTCCAACCGGCACTAGGAAACAGACTGAGAAACCAGAGTAAAAGTTTCTCCTGCCACCCGTTCCCTTTGTGCTAGATGAACGAACGTCTCTCCACATGCTCAGTTCTGAGAGATAAGTGTGTGTGAAAGCCGTCCTTCACCTAGAATGTTGGGAACACAAAGATTCTTTTCAGTTGCAAACTGCACTCCATACATATACATTGGGAGGTACTAGCTCCAACTCGGTTTTACAGTGAAAACTGCAGGAACTTCAAAACGGCACTAGGAAATAGACTGAGAAACCAGAGTAAAAGTTTCTCCTGCAACCCGTTCCCTTTGTGCTAGATGAACGAACGTTTCTCCACATGCTCAGTTCTGAGAGATAAGTGTGTGTGAAACCGGTCCTTCAGCTAGCTTGTTGGGAACACAATGTTTCTTTTCATTTGCAAACTCCACTCCATACATATATATTGTGAGGTACTAGCTCCAACTCGGTTTTACAGTGAAAACTGCAGGAACTTCAAACCGGCACAAGGAAACAGACTGAGATACCAGAGTAAAAGTTTCCCCTGCAACCCGTTCCCTTTGTGCTAGATGAACGTACGTCTCTCCACATGCTCAGTTCTGAGAGATAGGTGTGTGTGTAAGCCGTCCTTCACCTAGCTTGTTGGCAACACAAAGTTTCTTTTCAGTTGCAAACTCCACTCCATACATATATAAGGGGAGGTACTAGCTCCAACTCGGTTTTACAGTGAAAACTGCAGGAACTTCCAACCGGCACTAGGAAACAGACTGAGAAACCAGAGTAAAAGTTTCTCCTGCAACCCGTTCCCTTTGTGCTAGATGAACGAACGTCTCTCCACATGCTCAGTTCTGAGAGATAAGTGTGTGTGAAAGCCGTCCTTCACCTAAAATGTTGGGAACACAAAGATTCTTTTCAGTTGCAAACTGCACTCCATACATATACATTGGGAGGTACTAGCTCCAACTCGGTTTTACAGTGAAAACTGCAGGAACTTCAAAACGGCACTAGGAAATAGACTGAGAAACCAGAGTAAAAGTTTCTCCTGCAAACCGTTCCCTTTGTGCTAGATGAACGAACGTTTCTCCACATGCTCAGTTCTGAGAGATAAGTGTGTGTGAAACCCGTCCTTCAGCTAGCTTGTTGGGAACACAATGTTTCTTTTCATTTGCAAACTCCACTCCATACATATATATTGTGAGGTACTAGCTCCAACTCGGTTTTACAGTGAAAACTGCAGGAACTTCAAACCGGCACAAGAAAACAGACTGAGATACCAGAGTAAAAGTTTCCCCTGCAACCCGTTCCCTTTGTGCTAGATGAACGAACGTCTCTCCACATGCTCAGTTCTGAGAGATAGGTGTGTGTGTAAGCCGTCCTTCACCTAGCTTGTTGGCAACACAAAGTTTCTTTTCAGTTGCAACTCCACTCCATACATATATATGGGGAGGTACGAGCTCCAACTCGGTTTTACAGTGAAAACTGCAGGAACTTCAAACCGGCACTAGGAAACAAACTGAGAAACCAGAGTAAAAGTTTCCCCTGCAACCCGTTCCCTTTGTGCTAGATGAACGAACGTCTCTCCACATGCTCAGTTCTGAGAGATAGGTGTGTGTGTAAGCCGTCCTTCACCTAGCTTGTTGGCAACACAAAGTTTCTTTTCAGTTGCAAACTCCACTCCATACATATATAAGGGGAGGTACTAGCTCCAACTCGGTTTTACAGCGAAAACTGCAGGAACTTCCAACCGGCACTAGGAAACAGACTGAGAAACCAGAGTAAAAGTTTCTCCTGCCACCCGTTCCCTTTGTGCTAGATGAACGAACGTCTCTCCACATGCTCAGTTCTGAGAGATAAGTGTGTGTGAAAGCCGTCCTTCACCTAGAATGTTGGGAACACAAAGATTCTTTTCAGTTGCAAACTGCACTCCGTACATATACATTGGGAGGTACTAGCTCCAACTCGGTTTTACAGTGAAAACTGCAGGAACTTCAAAACGGCACTAGGAAATAGACTGAGAAACCAGAGTAAAAGTTTCTCCTGCAACCCGTTCCCTTTGTGCTAGATGAACGAACGTTTCTCCACATGCTCAGTTCTGAGAGATAAGTGTGTGTGAAACCCGTCCTTCAGCTAGCTTGTTGGGAACACAATGTTTCTTTTCATTTGCAAACTCCACTCCATACATATATATTGTGAGGTACTAGCTCCAACTCGGTTTTACAGTGAAAACTGCAGGAACTTCAAACCGGGACAAGGAAACAGACTGAGATACCAGAGTAAATGTTTCCCCTGCAACCCGTTCCCTTTGTGCTAGATGAACGAACGTCTCTCCACATGCTCAGTTCTGAGAGATAGGTGTGTGTGTAAGCCGTCCTTCACCTAGCTTGTTGGCAACACAAAGTTTCTTTTCAGTTGCAACTCCACTCCATACATATATATGGGGAGGTACTAGCTCCAACTCGGTTTTACAGTGAAAACTGCAGGAACTTCAAACCGGCACTAGGAAACAGACTGAGAAACCAGAGTAAAAGTTTCCCCTGCAACCCGTTCCCTTTGTGCTAGATGAACGAACGTCTCTCCACATGCTCAGTTCTGAGAGATAGGTGTGTGTGTAAGCCGTCCTTCACCTAGCTTGTTGGCAACACAAAGTTTCTTTTCAGTTGCAAACTCCACTCCATACATATATAAGGGGAGGTACTAGCTCCAACTCGGTTTTACAGTGAAAACTGCAGGAACTTCCAACCGGCACTAGGAAACAGACTGAGAAACCAGAGTAAAAGTTTCTCCTGCCACCCGTTCCCTTTGTGCTAGATGAACGAACGTCTCTCCACATGCTCAGTTCTGAGAGATAAGTGTGTGTGAAAGCCGTCCTTCACCTAGAATGTTGGGAACACAAAGATTCTTTTCAGTTGCAAACTGCACTCCATACATATACATTGGGAGGTACTAGCTCCAACTCGGTTTTACAGTGAAAACTGCAGGAACTTCAAAACGGCACTAGGAAATAGACTGAGAAACCAGAGTAAAAGTTTCTCCTGCAAACCGTTCCCTTTGTGCTAGATGAACGAACGTCTCTCCACATGCTCAGTTCTGAGAGATAGGTGTGTGTGTAAGCCGTACTTCACCTAGCTTGTTGGCAACACAAAGTTTCTTTTCTGTTGCAAACTCCACTCCATACATATATAAGGGGAGGTACTAGCTCCAACTCGATTTTACAGTGAAAACTGCAGGAACTTCCAACCGGCACTAGGAAACAGACTGAGAAACCAGAGTAAAAGTTTCTCCTGCCACCCGTTCCCTTTGTGCTAGATGAACGAACGTCTCTCCACATGCTCAGTTCTGAGAGATAAGTGTGTGTGAAAGCCGTCCTTCACCTAGCTTGTTGGGAACACAAACTTTCTTTTCAGTTGCAAACTCCACTCCATACATATATATGGGGAGGTACTAGCTCCAACTCGGTTTTACAGTGAAAACTGCAGGAACTTCAAACCGGAACTAGGAAACAGACTGATTAACCAGAATAAAAGTTTCTCCTGCATCCCGTTCCCTTTGTGCTAGATGAACGAACGTCTCTCCACATGCTCAGTTCTGAGAGATAAGTGTGTGTGAAAGCCGCCCTTCACTAGCTTGTTGTGAACACAAAGTTTCTTTTCAGTTGCAAACTCCACTCCATACATATATAAGGGGAGGTACTAGCTCCAACTCGGTTTTACACCGAAAACTGCAGGAACTTCCAACCGGCACTAGGAAACAGACTGAGAAACCAGAGTAAAAGTTTCTCCTGCCACCCGTTCCCTTTGTGCTAGATGAACGAACGTCTCTCCACATGCTCAGTTCTGAGAGATAAGTGTGTGTGAAAGCCGTCCTTCACCTAGAATGTTGGGAACACAAAGATTCTTTTCAGTTGCAAACTGCACTCCATACATATACATTGGGAGGTACTAGCTCCAACTCGGTTTTACAGTGAAAACTGTAGGAACTTCAAAACGGCACTAGGAAATAGACTGAGAAACCAGAGTAAAAGTTTCTCCTGCAACCCGTTCCCTTTGTGCTAGATGAACGAACGTTTCTCCACATGCTCAGTTCTGAGAGATAAGTGTGTGTGAAACTCGTCCTTCAGCTAGCTTGTTGGGAACACAATGTTTCTTTTCATTTGCAAACTCCACTCCATACATATATATTGTGAGGTACTAGCTCCAACTCGGTTTTACAGTGAAAACTGCAGGAACTTCAAACCGGCACAAGAAAACAGACTGAGATACCAGAGTAAAAGTTTCCCCTGCAACCCGTTCCCTTTGTGCTAGATGAACGAACGTCTCTCCACATGCTCAGTTCTGAGAGATAGGTGTGTGTGTAAGCCGTCCTTCACCTAGCTTGTTGGCAACACAAAGTTTCTTTTCAGTTGCAACTCCATTCCATACATATATATGGGGAGGTACTAGCTCCAACTCGGTTTTACAGTGAAAACTGCAGGAACTTCAAACCGGCACTAGGAAACAGACTGAGAAACCAGAGTAAAAGTTTCCCCTGCAACCCGTTCCCTTTGTGCTAGATGAACGAACGTCTCTCCACATGCTCAGTTCTGAGAGATAGGTGTGTGTGTAAGCCGTCCTTCACCTAGCTTGTTGGCAACACAAAGTTTCTTTTCAGTTGCAAACTCCACTCCATACATATATAAGGGGAGGTACTAGCTCCAACTCGGTTTTACAGCGAAAACTGCAGGAACTTCCAACCGGCACTAGGAAACAGACTGAGAAACCAGAGTAAAAGTTTCTCCTGCCACCCGTTCCCTTTGTGCTAGATGAACGAACGTCTCTCCACATGCTCAGTTCTGAGAGATAAGTGTGTGTGAAAGCCGTCCTTCACCTAGAATGTTGGGAACACAAAGATTCTTTTCAGTTGCAAACTGCACTCCATACATATACATTGGGAGGTACTAGCTCCAACTCGGTTTTACAGAGAAAACTGCAGGAACTTCAAAACGGCACTAGGAAATAGACTGAGAAACCAGAGTAAAAGTTTCTCCTGCAACCCGTTCCCTTTGTGCTAGATGAACGAACGTTTCTCCACATGCTCAGTTCTGAGAGATAAGTGTGTGTGAAACCCGTCCTTCAGCTAGCTTGTTGGGAACACAATGTTTCTTTTCATTTGCAAACTCCACTCCATACATATATATTGTGAGGTACTAGCTCCAACTCGGTTTTACAGTGAAAACTGCAGGAACTTCAAACCGGCACAAGAAAACAGACTGAGATACCAGAGTAAAAGTTTCCCCTGCAACCCGTTCCCTTTGTGCTAGATGAACGAACGTCTCTCCACATGCTCAGTTCTGAGAGATAGGTGTGTGTGTAAGCCGTCCTTCAACTAGCTTGTTGGCAACACAAAGTTTCTTTTCAGTTGCAACTCCACTCCATACATATATATGGGGAGGTACTAGCTCCAACTCGGTTTTACAGTGAAAACTGCAGGAACTTCAAACCGGCACTAGGAAACAGACTGAGAAACCAGAGTAAAAGTTTCCCCTGCAACCCGTTCCCTTTGTGCAAGATGAACGAACGTCTCTCCACATGCTCAGTTCTGAGAGATAGGTGTGTGTGTAAGCCGTCCTTCACCTAGCTTGTTGGCAACACAAAGTTTCTTTTCAGTTGCAAACTCCACTCCATACATATATAAGGGGAGGTACTAGCTCCAACTCGGTTTTACAGCGAAAACTGCAGGAACTTCCAACCGGCACTAGGAAACAGACTGAGAAACCAGAGTAAAAGTTTCTCCTGCCACCCGTTCCCTTTGTGCTAGATGAACGAACGTCTCTCCACATGCTCAGTTCTGAGAGATAAGTGTGTGTGAAAGCCGTCCTTCACCTAGAATGTTGGGAACACAAAGATTCTTTTCAGTTGCAAACTGCACTCCATACATATACATTGGGAGGTACTAGCTCCAACTCGGTTTTACAGTGAAAACTGCAGGAACTTCAAAACGGCACTAGGAAATAGACTGAGAAACCAGAGTAAAAGTTTCTCCTGCAACCCGTTCCCTTTGTGCTAGATGAACGAACGTTTCTCCACATGCTCAGTTCTGAGAGATAAGTGTGTGTGAAACCGGTCCTTCAGCTAGCTTGTTGGGAACACAATGTTTCTTTTCATTTGCAAACTCCACTCCATACATATATATTGTGAGGTACTAGCTCCAACTCGGTTTTACAGTGAAAACTGCAGGAACTTCAAACCGGCACAAGGAAACAGACTGAGATACCAGAGTAAAAGTTTCCCCTGCAACCCGTTCCCTTTGTGCTAGATGAACGAACGTCTCTCCACATGCTCAGTTCTGAGAGATAGGTGTGTGTGTAAGCCGTCCTTCACCTAGCTTGTTGGCAACACAAAGTTTCTTTTCAGTTGCAACTCCACTCCATACATATATATGGGGAGGTACTAGCTCCAACTCGGTTTTACAGTGAAAACTGCAGGAACTTCAAACCGGCACTAGGAAACAGACTGAGAAACCAGAGTAAAAGTTTCCCCTGCAACCCGTTCCCTTTGTGCTAGATGAACGAACGTCTCTCCACATGCTCAGTTCTGAGAGATAGGTGTGTGTGTAAGCCGTCCTTCACCTAGCTTGTTGGCAACACAAAGTTTCTTTTCAGTTGCAAACTCCACTCCATACATATATAAGGGGAGGTACTAGCTCCAACTCGGTTTTACAGTGAAAACTGCAGGAACTTCCAACCGGCACTAGGAAACAGACTGAGAAACCAGAGTAAAAGTTTCTCCTGCCACCCGTTCCCTTTGTGCTAGATGAACGAACATCTCTCCACATGCTCAGTTCTGAGAGATAAGTGTGTGTGAAAGCCGTCCTTCACCTAGAATGTTGGGAACACAAAGATTCTTTTCAGTTGCAAACTGCACTCCATACATATACATTGGGAGGTACTAGCTCCAACTCGGTTTTACAGTGAAAACTGCAGGAACTTCAAAACGGCACTAGGAAATAGACTGAGAAACCAGAGTAAAAGTTTCTCCTGCAATCCGTTCCCTTTGTGCTAGATGAACGAACGTTTCTCCACATGCTCAGTTCTGAGAGATAAGTGTGTGTGAAACCCGTCCTTCAGCTAGCTTGTTGGGAACACAATGTTTCTTTTCATTTGCAAACTCCACTCCATACATATATATTGTGAGGTACTAGCTCCAACTCGGTTTTACAGTGAAAACTGCAGGAACTTCAAACCGGCACAAGGAAACAGACTGAGATACCAGAGTAAAAGTTTTTCCTGCAACCCGTTCCCTTTGTGCTAGATGAACGAACGTCTCTCCACATGCTCAGTTCTGAGAGATAGGTGTGTGTGTAAGCCGTCCTTCACCTAGCTTGTTGGCAACACAAAGTTTCTTTTCAGTTGCAACTCCACTCCATACATATATATGGGGAGGTACTAGCTCCAACTCGGTTTTACAGTGAAAATTGCAGGAACTTCAACCCGGCACTAGGAAACAGACTGAGAAACCAGAGTAAAAGTTTCCCCTGCAACCCGTTCCCTTTGTGCTAGATGAACGAACGTCTCTCCACATGCTCAGTTCTGAGAGATAGGTGTGTGTGTAAGCCGTCCTTCACCTAGCTTGTTGGCAACACAAAGTTTCTTTTCAGTTGCAAACTCCACTCCATACATATATAAGGGGAGGTACTAGCTCCAACTCGGTTTTACAGTGAAAACTGCAGGAACTTCCAACCGGCACTAGGAAACAGACTGAGAAACCAGAGTAAAAGTTTCTCCTGCCACCCGTTCCCTTTGTGCTAGATGAACGAACGTCTCTCCACATGCTCAGTTCTGAGAGATAAGTGTGTGTGAAAGCCGTCCTTCACCTAAAATGTTGGGAACACAAAGATTCTTTTCAGTTGCAAACTGCACTCCATACATATACATTGGGAGGTACTAGCTCCAACTCGGTTTTACAGTGAAAACTGCAGGAACTTCAAAACGGCACTAGGAAATAGACTGAGAAACCAGAGTAAAAGTTTCTCCTGCAACCCGTTCCCTTTGTGCTAGATGAACGATCGTTTCTCCACATGCTCAGTTCTGAGAGATAAGTGTGTGGGAAACCCGTCCTTCAGCTAGCTTGTTGGGAACACAATGTTTCTTTTCATTTGCAAACTCCACTCCATACATATATATTGTGAGGTACTAGCTCCAACTCGGTTTTACAGTGAAAACTGCAGGAACTTCAAACCGGCACAAGAAAACAGACTGAGATACCAGAGTAAAAGTTTCCCCTGCAACCCGTTCCCTTTGTGCTAGATGAACGAACGTCTCTCCACATGCTCAGTTCTGAGAGATAGGTGTGTGTGTAAGCCGTCCTTCACCTAGCTTGTTGGCAACACAAAGTTTCTTTTCAGTTGCAACTCCACTCCATACATATATATGGGGAGGTACGAGCTCCAACTCGGTTTTACAGTGAAAACTGCAGGAACTTCAAACCGGCACTAGGAAACAGACTGAGAAACCAGAGTAAAAGTTTCTCCTGCCACCCGTTCCCTTTGTGCTAGATGAACGAACGTCTCTCCACATGCTCAGTTCTGAGAGATAAGTGTGTGTGAAAGCCGTCCTTCATCTAGAATGTTGGGAACACAAAGATTCTTTTCAGTTGCAAACTGCACTCCATACATATACATTGGGAGGTACTAGCTCCAACTCGGTTTTACAGTGAAAACTGCAGGAACTTCAAAACGGCACTAGGAAATAGACTGAGAAACCAGAGTAAAAGTTTCTCCTGCAACCCGTTCCCTTTGTGCTAGATGAACGAACGTTTCTCCACATGCTCAGTTCTGAGAGATAAGTGTGTGTGAAACCCGTCCTTCAGCTAGCTTGTTGGGAACACAATGTTTCTTTTCATTTGCAAACTCCACTCCATACATATATATTGTGAGGTACTAGCTCCAACTCGGTTTTACAGTGAAAACTGCAGGAACTTCAAACCGGCACAAGGAAACAGACTGAGATACCAGAGTAAAAGTTTTTCCTGCAACCCGTTCCCTTTGTGCTAGATGAACGAACGTCTCTCCACATGCTCAGTTCTGAGAGATAGGTGTGTGTGTAAGCCGTCCTTCACCTAGCTTGTTGGCAACACAAAGTTTCTTTTCAGTTGCAACTCCACTCCATACATATATATGGGGAGGTACTAGCTCCAACTCGGTTTTACAGTGAAAATTGCAGGAACTTCAACCCGGCACTAGGAAACAGACTGAGAAACCAGAGTAAAAGTTTCCCCTGCAACCCGTTCCCTTTGTGCTAGATGAACGAACGTCTCTCCACATGCTCAGTTCTGAGAGATAGGTGTGTGTGTAAGCCGTCCTTCACCTAGCTTGTTGGCAACACAAAGTTTCTTTTCAGTTGCAAACTCCACTCCATACATATATAAGGGGAGGTACTAGCTCCAACTCGGTTTTACAGTGAAAACTGCAGGAACTTCCAACCGGCACTAGGAAACAGACTGAGAAACCAGAGTAAAAGTTTCTCCTGCCACCCGTTCCCTTTGTGCTAGATGAACGAACGTCTCTCCACATGCTCAGTTCTGAGAGATAAGTGTGTGTGAAAGCCGTCCTTCACCTAAAATGTTGGGAACACAAAGATTCTTTTCAGTTGCAAACTGCACTCCATACATATACATTGGGAGGTACTAGCTCCAACTCGGTTTTACAGTGAAAACTGCAGGAACTTCAAAACGGCACTAGGAAATAGACTGAGAAACCAGAGTAAAAGTTTCTCCTGCAACCCGTTCCCTTTGTGCTAGATGAACGATCGTTTCTCCACATGCTCAGTTCTGAGAGATAAGTGTGTGGGAAACCCGTCCTTCAGCTAGCTTGTTGGGAACACAATGTTTCTTTTCATTTGCAAACTCCACTCCATACATATATATTGTGAGGTACTAGCTCCAACTCGGTTTTACAGTGAAAACTGCAGGAACTTCAAACCGGCACAAGAAAACAGACTGAGATACCAGAGTAAAAGTTTCCCCTGCAACCCGTTCCCTTTGTGCTAGATGAACGAACGTCTCTCCACATGCTCAGTTCTGAGAGATAGGTGTGTGTGTAAGCCGTCCTTCACCTAGCTTGTTGGCAACACAAAGTTTCTTTTCAGTTGCAACTCCACTCCATACATATATATGGGGAGGTACGAGCTCCAACTCGGTTTTACAGTGAAAACTGCAGGAACTTCAAACCGGCACTAGGAAACAGACTGAGAAACCAGAGTAAAAGTTTCCCCTGCAACCCGTTCCCTTTGTGCTAGATGAACGAACGTCTCTCCACATGCTCAGTTCTGAGAGATAGGTGTGTGTGTAAGCCGTCCTTCACCTAGCTTGTTGGCAACACAAAGTTTCTTTTCAGTTGCAAACTCCACTCCATACATATATAAGGGGAGGTACTAGCTCCAACTCGGTTTTACAGCGAAAACTGCAGGAACTTCCAACCGGCACTAGGAAACAGACTGAGAAACCAGAGTAAAAGTTTCTCCTGCCACCCGTTCCCTTTGTGCTAGATGAACGAACGTCTCTCCACATGCTCAGTTCTGAGAGATAAGTGTGTGTGAAAGCCGTCCTTCACCTAGAATGTTGGGAACACAAAGATTCTTTTCAGTTGCAAACTGCACTCCATACATATACATTGGGAGGTACTAGCTCCAACTCGGTTTTACAGTGAAAACTGCAGGAACTTCAAAACGGCACTAGGAAATAGACTGAGAAACCAGAGTAAAAGTTTCTCCTGCAACCCGTTCCCTTTGTGCTAGATGAACGAACGTTTCTCCACATGCTCAGTTCTGAGAGATAAGTGTGTGTGAAACCCGTCCTTCAGCTAGCTTGTTGGGAACACAATGTTTCTTTTCATTTGCAAACTCCACTCCATACATATATATTGTGAGGTACTAGCTCCAACTCGGTTTTACAGTGAAAACTGCAGGAACTTCAAACCGGGACAAGAAAACAGACTGAGATACCAGAGTAAAAGTTTCCCCTGCAACCCGTTCCCTTTGTGCTAGATGAACGAACGTCTCTCCACATGCTCAGTTCTGAGAGATAGGTGTGTGTGTAAGCCGTCCTTCACCTAGCTTGTTGGCAACACAAAGTTTCTTTTCAGTTGCAACTCCACTCCATACATATATATGGGGAGGTACTAGCTCCAACTCGGTTTTACAGTGAAAACTGCAGGAACTTCAAACCGGCACTAGGAAACAGACTGAGAAACCAGAGTAAAAGTTTCCCCTGCAACCCGTTCCCTTTGTGCTAGATGAACGAACGTCTCTCCACATGCTCAGTTCTGAGAGATAGGTGTGTGTGTAAGCCGTCCTTCACCTAGCTTGTTGGCAACACAAAGTTTCTTTTCAGTTGCAAACTCCACTCCATACATATATAAAGGGAGGTACTAGCTCCAACTCGGTTTTACAGTGAAAACTGCAGGAACTTCCAACCGGCACTAGGAAACAGACTGAGAAACCAGAGTAAAAGTTTCTCCTGCCACCCGTTCCTTTGTGCTAGATGAACGAACGTCTCTCCACATGCTCAGTTCTGAGAGATAAGTGTGTGTGAAAGCCGTCCTTCACCTAGAATGTTGGGAACACAAAGATTCTTTTCAGTTGCAAACTGCACTCCATACATATACATTGGGAGGTACTAGCTCCAACTCGGTTTTACAGTGAAAACTGCAGGATCTTCAAAACGGCACTAGGAAATAGACTGAGAAACCAGAGTAAAAGTTTCTCCTGCAACCCGTTCCCTTTGTGCTAGATGAACGAACGTTTCTCCACATGCTCAGTTCTGAGAGATAAGTGTGTGTGAAACCCGTCCTTCAGCTAGCTTGTTGGGAACACAATGTTTCTTTTCATTTGCAAACTCCACTCCATACATATACATTGGGAGGTACTAGCTCCAACTCGGTTTTACAGTGAAAACTGCAGGAACTTCAAACCGGCACAAGGAAACAGACTGAGATACCAGAGTAAAAGTTTCCCCTGCAACCCGTTCCCTTTGTGCTAGATGAACGAACGTCTCTCCACATGCTCAGTTCTGAGAGATAGGTGTGTGTGTAAGCCGTCCTTCACCTAGCTTGTTGGCAACACAAAGTTTCTTTTCAGTTGCAACTCCACTCCATACATATATATGGGGAGGTACTAGCTCCAACTCGGTTTTACAGTGAAAACTGCAGGAACTTCAAACCGGCACTAGGAAACAGACTGAGAAACCAGAGTAAAAGTTTCCCCTGCAACCCGTTCCCTTTGTGCTAGATGAACGAACGTCTCTCCACATGCTCAGTTCTGAGAGATAGGTGTGTGTGTAAGCCGTCCTTCACCTAGCTTGTTGGCAACACAAAGTTTCTTTTCAGTTGCAAACTCCACTCCATACATATATAAGGGGAGGTACTAGCTCAAACTCGGTTTTACAGTG
Source organism: Camelus bactrianus (assembly GCF_048773025.1). Taxonomy (NCBI): domain Eukaryota; kingdom Metazoa; phylum Chordata; class Mammalia; order Artiodactyla; family Camelidae; genus Camelus; species Camelus bactrianus. Next base: position 7,006,699 of record NC_133566.1, read on the forward strand.
AAAACTGCAGGAACTTCCAACCGGCACTAGGAAACAGACTGAGAAACCAGAGTAAAAGTTTCTCCTGCCACCCGTTCCCTTTGTGCTAGATGAACGAACGTCTCTCCACATGCTCAGTTCTGAGAGATAAGTGTGTGTGAAAGCCGTCTTTCACCTAGAATGTTGGGAACACAAAGATTCTTTTCAGTTGCAAACTGCACTCCATACATATACATTGGGAGGTACTAGCTCCAACTCGGTTTTACAGTGAAAACTGCAGGAACTTCAAAACGGCACTAGGAAATAGACTGAGAAACCAGAGTAAAAGTTTCTCCTGCAACCCGTTCCCTTTATGCTAGATGAACGAACGTTTCTCCACATGCTCAGTTCTGAGAGATAAGTGTGTGTGAAACCCGTCCTTCAGCTAGCTTGTTGGGAACACAATGTTTCTTTTCATTTGCAAACTCCACTCCATACATATATATTGTGAGGTACTAGCTCCAACTCGGTTTTACAGTGAAAACTGCAGGAACTTCAAACCGGCACAAGGAAACAGACTGAGATACCAGAGTAAAAGTTTCCCCTGCAACCCGTTCCCTTTGTGCTAGATGAACGAACGTCTCTCCACATGCTCAGTTCTGAGAGATAGGTGTGTGTGTAAGCCGTCCTTCACCTAGCTTGTTGGCAACACAAAGTTTCTTTTCAGTTGCAACTCCACTCCATACATATATAAGGGGAGGTACTAGCTCCAACTCGGTTTTACAGCGAAAACTGCAGGAACTTCCAACCGGCACTAGGAAACAGACTGAGAAACCAGAGTAATTGTTTCTCCTGCCACCCGTTCCCTTTGTGCTAGATGAACGAACGTCTCTCCACATGCTCAGTTCTGAGAGATAACTGAGTGTGAAAGCCGTCCTTCACCTAGCTTGTTGGGAACACAAAGATTCTTTTCAGTTGCAAACTGCACTCCATACATATACATTGGGAGGTACTAGCTCCAACTCGGTTTTACAGTGAAAACTGCAGGAACTTCAAAACGGCACTAGGAAACAGACTGAGAAACCAGAGTAAAAGTTTCTCCTGCAACCCGTTCCCTTTGTGCTAGATGAACGAACGTTTCTCCACATGCTCATTTCTGAGAGATAAGTGTGTGTGAAAGCCGTCCTTCAGCTAGCTTGTTGGGAACACAAAGTTTCTTTTCATTTGCAAACTCCACTCCATACATATATATTGGGAGGTACTAGCCCCAACTCGGTTTTACAGTGAAAACTGCAGGAATTTCAAACCGGCACTAGGAAACAGACTGAGAAACCAGAGTAAAAGTTTCTCCTGCAACCCGTTCCTTTGTGCTAGATAAACGAACGTCTCTCCACATGCTCAGATCTGAGAGATAAGTGTGTGTGAAAGCCGTCCTTCACCTAGCTTGTTGGGAACACAAAGTTTCTTTTCAGTTGCAAACTCCATTCCATACATATATATGGGGTGTTACTAGCTACAACACGGTTTTACAGTTAAAACTGCAGGAACTTCAAACCGGCACTAGGAAACAGACTGAGAAACCAGAGTAAAAGTTTCTCCAGCAACCCGTTCCCTTTGTGCTAGATGAACGTACGTGTCTCCACATGTTAAGTACTGAGAAATAAGTGTGTGTGAAAGCCGTCCTTCACCTAGCTTGTTGGGAACACAAAGTTTCTTTTCAGTTGCAAACTCCACTCCATAAATATATATGGGGAGGTACTAGCTCCAACTCGGTTTTACAGTGAAAACTGCAGGAACTTCAAACCGGCACTAGGAAATAGACTGAGAAACCAGAGTAAAAGTTTCCCCTGCAACCCGTTCCCTTTGTGCTAGATGAACGAACGTCTCTCCACATGCTCAGTTCTGAGAGATAACTGAGTGTGAAAGCCGTCCTTAACCTAGCTTGTTGGGAACACAAAGATTCTTTTCAGTTGCAAACTGCACTCCATACATATACATTGGGAGGTACTAGCTCCAACTCGGTTTTACAGTGAAAACTGCAGGAACTTCAAAACGGCACTAGGAAACAGACTGAGAAACCAGAGTAAATGTTTCTCCTGCAACCCGTTCCCTTTGTGCTAGATGAACGAACGTTTCTCCACATGCTCATTTCTGAGAGATAAGTGTGTGTGAAAGCCGTCCTTCAGCTAGCTTGTTGGGAACACAAAGTTTCTTTTCAGTTGCAACTCCACTCCATACATATATATGGGGAGGTACTAGCTCCAACTCGGTTTTACAGTGAAAACTGCAGGAACTTCAAACCGGCACTATGAAACAGACTGAGAAACCAGAGTAAAAGTTTCCCCTGCAACCCGTTCCCTTTGTGCTAGATGAACGAACGTCTCTCCACATGCTCAGTTCTGAGAGATAAGTGTGTGTGAAAGCCGTCCTTCACCTAGAATGTTGGGAACACAAAGATTCTTTTCAGTTGCAAACTGCACTCCATACATATACATTGGGAGGTACTAGCTCCAACTCGGTTTTACAGTGAAAACTGCAGGAACTTCAAAACGGCACTAGGAAATAGACTGAGAAACCAGAGTAAAAGTTTCTCCTGCAACCCGTTCCCTTTGTGCTAGATGAACGAACGTTTCTCCACATGCTCAGTTCTGAGAGATAAGTGTGTGTGAAACCCGTCCTTCAGCTAGCTTGTTGGGAACACAATGTTTCTTTTCATTTGCAAACTCCACTCCATACATATATATTGTGAGGTACTAGCTCCAACTCGGTTTTACAGTGAAAACTGCAGGAACTTCAAACCGGCACAAGGAAACAGACTGAGATACCAGAGTAAAAGTTTCCCCTGCAACCCGTTCCCTTTGTGCTAGATGAACGAACGTCTCTCCACATGCTCAGTTCTGAGAGATAGGTGTGTGTGTAAGCCGTCCTTCACCTAGCTTGTTGGCAACACAAAGTTTCTTTTCAGTTGCAACTCCACTCCATACATATATAAGGGGAGGTACGAGCTCCAACTCGGTTTTACAGTGAAAACTGCAGGAATTTCAAACCGGCACTAGGAAACAGACTGAGAAACCAGAGTAAAAGTTTCCCCTGCAACCCGTTCCCTTTGTGCTAGATGAACGAACGTCTCTCCACATGCTCAGTTCTGAGAGATAGGTGTGTGTGTAAGCCGTCCTTCACCTAGCTTGTTGGCAACACAAAGTTTCTTTTCAGTTGCAAACTCCACTCCATACATATATAAGGGGAGGTACTAGCTCCAACTCGGTTTTACAGTGAAAACTGCAGGATCTTCCAACCGGCACTAGGAAACAGACTGAGAAACCAGAGTAAAAGTTTCTCCTGCCACCCGTTCCCTTTGTGCTAGATGAACGAACGTCTCTCCACATGCTCAGTTCTGAGAGATAAGTGTGTGTGAAAGCCGTCCTTCACCTAACTTGTTGGGAACACAAAGATTCTTTTCAGTTGCAAACTGCACTCCATACATATACATTGGGAGGTACTAGCTCCAACTCGGTTTTACAGTGAAAACTGCAGGAACTTCAAAACGGCACTAGGAAATAGACTGAGAAACCAGAGTAAAAGTTTCTCCTGCAACCCGTTCCCTTTGTGCTAGATGAACGAACGTTTCTCCACATGCTCAGTTCTGAGAGATAAGTGTGTGTGAAACCCGTACTTCAGCTAGCTTGTTGGGAACACAATGTTTCTTTTCATTTGCAAACTCCACTCCATACATATATATTGTGAGGTACTAGCTCCAACTCGGTTTTACAGTGAAAACTGCAGGAACTTCAAACCGGCACAAGGAAACAGACTGAGATACCAGAGTAAAAGTTTCCCCTGCAACCCGTTCCCTTTGTGCTAGATGAACGAACGTCTCTCCACATGCTCAGTTCTGAGAGATAGGTGTGTGTGTAAGCCGTCCTTCACCTAGCTTGTTGGCAACACAAAGTTCCTTTTCAGTTGCAACTCCACTCCATACATATATAAGGGGAGGTACTAGCTCCAATTCGGTTTTACAGCGAAAACTGCAGGAACTTCCAACCGGCACTAGGAAACAGACTGAGAAACCAGAGTAAATGTTTCTCCTGCCACCCTTTCCCTTTGTGCTAGATGAACGAACGTCTCTCCACATGCTCAGTTCTGAGAGATAACTGAGTGTGAAAGCCGTCCTTCACCTAGCTTGTTGGGAACACAAAGATTCTTTTCAGTTGCAAACTGCACTCCATACATATACATTGGGAGGTACTAGCTCCAACTCGGTTTTACAGTGAAAACTGCAGGAACTTCAAAACGGCACTAGGAAACAGACTGAGAAACCAGAGTAAAAGTTTCTCCTGCAACCCGTTCCCTTTGTGCTAGATGAACGAACGTTTCTCCACATGCTCATTTCTGAGAGATAAGTGTGTGTGAAAGCCGTCCTTCAGCTAGCTTGTTGGGAACACAAAGTTTCTTTTCATTTGCAAACTCCACTCCATACATATATATTGGGAGGTACTAGCCCCAACTCGGTTTTACAGTGAAAACTGCAGGAATTTCAAACCGGCACTAGGAAACAGACTGAGAAACCAGAGTAAAAGTTTCTCCTGCAACCCGTTCCTTTGTGCTAGATGAACGAACGTCTCTCCACATGCTCAGATCTGAGAGATAAGTGTGTGTGAAAGCCGTCCTTCACCTAGCTTGTTGGGAACACAAAGTTTCTTTTCAGTTGCAAACTCCATTCCATACATATATATGGGGTGTTACTAGCTACAACACGGTTTTACAGTTAAAACTGCAGGAACTTCAAACCGGCACTAGGAAACAGACTGAGAAACCAGAGTAAAAGTTTCTCCAGCAACCCGTTCCCTTTGTGCTAGATGAACGTACGTGTCTCCACATGTTAAGTACTCAGAAATAAGTGTGTGTGAAAGCCGTCCTTCACCTAGCTTGTTGGGAACACTAAGTTTCTTTTCAGTTGCAAACTCCACTCCATAAATATATATGGGGAGGTACTAGCTCCAACTCGGTTTTACAGTGAAAACTGCAGGAACTTCAAACCGGCACTAGGAAATAGACTGAGAAACCAGAGTAAAAGTTTCCCCTGCAACCCGTTCCCTTTGTGCTAGATGAACGAACGTCTCTCCACATGCTCAGTTCTGAGAGATAACTGAGTGTGAAAGCCGTCCTTCACCTAGCTTGTTGGGAACACAAAGATTCTTTTCAGTTGCAAACTGCATTCCATACATATACATTGGGAGGTACTAGCTCCAACTCGGTTTTACAGTGAAAACTGCAGGAACTTCAAAACGGCACTAGGAAACAGACTGAGAAACCAGAGTAAATGTTTCTCCTGCAACCCGTTCCCTTTGTGCTAGATGAACGAACGTTTATCCACATGCTCATTTCTGAGAGATAAGTGTGTGTGAAAGCCGTCCTTCAGCTAGCTTGTTGGGAACACAAAGTTTCTTTTCAGTTGCAACTCCACTCCATACATATATATGGGGAGGTACTAGCTCCAACTCGGTTTTACAGTGAAAACTGCAGGAACTTCAAACCGGCACTAGGAAACAGACTGAGAAACCAGAGTAAAAGTTTCCCCTGCAACCCGTTCCCTTTGTGCTAGATGAACGAACGTCTCTCCACATGCTCAGTTCTGAGAGATAGGTGTGTGTGTAAGCAGTCCTTCACCTAGCTTGTTGGCAACACAAAGTTTCTTTTCAGTTGCAAACTCCACTCCATACATATATAAGGGGAGGTACTAGCTCCAACTCGGTTTTACAGTGAAAACTGCAGGAACTTCCAACCGGCACTAGGAAACAGACTGAGAAACCAGAGTAAAAGTTTCTCCTGCCACCCGTTCCCTTTGTGCTAGATGAACGAACGTCTCTCCACATGCTCAGTTCTGAGAGATAAGTGTGTGTGAAAGCCGTCCTTCACCTAGAATGTTGGGAACACAAAGATTCTTTTCAGTTGCAAAGTGCACTCCATACATATACATTGGGAGGTACTAGCTCCAACTCGGTTTTACAGTGAAAACTGCAGGAACTTCAAAACGGCACTAGGAAATAGACTGAGAAACCAGAGTAAAAGTTTCTCCTGCAACCCGTTCCCTTTGTGCTAGATGAACGAACGTTTCTCCACATGCTCAGTTCTGAGAGATAAGTGTGTGTGAAACCCGTCCTTCAGCTAGCTTGTTGGGAACACAATGTTTCTTTTCATTTGCAAACTCCACTCCATACATATATATTGTGAGGTACTAGCTCCAACTCGGTTTTACAGTGAAAACTGCAGGAACTTCAAACCGGCACAAGAAAACAGACTGAGATACCAGAGTAAAAGTTTCCCCTGCAACCCGTTCCCTTTGTGCTAGATGAACGAACGTCTCTCCACATGCTCATTTCTGAGAGATAGGTGTGTGTGTAAGCCGTCCTTCACCTAGCTTGTTGGCAACACAAAGTTTCTTTTCAGTTGCAACTCCACTCCATACATATATAAGGGGAGGTACTAGCTCCAACTCGGTTTTACAGCGAAAACTGCAGGAACTTCCAACCGGCACTAGGAAACAGACTGAGAAACCAGAGTAAATGTTTCTCCTGCCACCCGTTCCCTTTGTGCTAGATGAACGAACGTCTCTCCACATGCTCAGTTCTGAGAGATAACTGAGTGTGAAAGCCGTCCTTCACCTAACTTGTTGGGAACACAAAGATTCTTTTCAGTTGCAAACTGCACTCCATACATATACATTGGGAGGTACTAGCTCCAACTCGGTTTTACAGTGAAAACTGCAGGAACTTCAAAACGGCACTAGGAAACAGACTGAGAAACCAGAGTAAAAGTTTCTCCTGCAACCCGTTCCCTTTGTGCTAGATGAACGAACGTTTCTCCACATGCTCATTTCTGAGAGATAAGTGTGTGTGAAAGCCGTCCTTCAGCTAGCTTGTTGGGAACACAAAGTTTCTTTTCATTTGCAAACTCCACTCCATACATATATATTGGGAGGTACTAGCCCCAACTCGGTTTTACAGTGAAAACTGCAGGAATTTCAAACCGGCACTAGGAAACAGACTGAGAAACCAGAGTAAAAGTTTCTCCTGCAACCCGTTCCTTTGTGCTAGATGAACGAACGTCTCTCCACATGCTCAGATCTGAGAGATAAGTGTGTGTGAAAGCCGTCTTTCACCTAGCTTGTTGGGAACACAAAGTTTCTTTTCAGTTGCAAACTCCATTCCATACATATATATGGGGTGTTACTAGCTACAACACGGTTTTACAGTTAAAACTGCAGGAACTTCAAACCGGCACTAGGAAATAGACTGAGAAACCAGAGTAAAAGTTTCCCCTGCAACCCGTTCCCTTTGTGCTAGATGAACGAACGTCTCTCCACATGCTCAGTTCTGAGAGATAACTGAGTGTGAAAGCCGTCCTTCACCTAGCTTGTTGGGAACACAAAGATTCTTTTCAGTTGCAAACTGCACTCCATACATATACATTGGGAGGTACTAGCTCCAACTCGGTTTTACAGTGAAAACTGCAGGAACTTCAAAACGGCACTAGGAAACAGACTGTGAAACCAGAGTAAAAGTTTCTCCTGCAACCCGTTCCCTTTGTGCTAGATGAACGAATGTTTCTCCACATGCTCATTTCTGAGAGATAAGTGTGTGTGAAAGCCGTCCTTCAGCTAGCTTGTTGGGAACACAAAGTTTCTTTTCATTTGCAAACTCCACTCCATACATATATATTGGGAGGTACTAGCCCCAACTCGGTTTTACAGTGAAAACTGCAGGAATTTCAAACCGGCACTAGGAAACAGACTGAGAAACCAGAGTAAAAGTTTCTCCTGCAACCCGTTCCCTTTGTGCTAGATGAACGAACGTCTCTCCACATGCTCAGATCTGAGAGATAAGTGTGTGTGAAAGCCGTCCTTCACCTAGCTTGTTGGGAACACAAAGTTTCTTTTCAGTTGCAAACTCCATTCCATACATATATATGGGGTGTTACTAGCTACAACACGGTTTTACAGTTAAAACTGCAGGAACTTTAAACCGGCACTAGGAAACAGACTGAGAAACCAGAGTAAAAGTTTCTCCTGCAACCCGTTCCCTTTGTGCTAGATGAACGAACGTTTCTCCACATGCTCAGTTCTGAGAGATAAGTGTGTGTGAAAGCCGTCCTTCAGCTAGCTTGTTGGGAACACAAAGTTTCTCTTCATTTGCAAACTCCACTCCATACATATATATTGGTAAGTACTAGCTCCAAATCGGTTTTACAGTGAAAACAGCAGGAACTTCAAACCGGCACTAGGAAACAGACTGAGAATCCAGAGTAAAAGTTTCCCCTGCAACCCGTTCCCTTTGTGCTAGATGAACGAACGTCTCTCCACATGCTCAGTTCTGAGAGATAAGTGTGTGTGAAAGCCGTCCTTCACCTAGCTTGTTGGGAACACAAAGTTTCTTTTCAGTTGCAAACTCCACTCCATACATATATATGGGGAGGTACTAGCTCCAACTCGGTTTTACAGTGAAAACTGCAGGAACTTCAAACCAGCACTAGGAAACAGACTGAGAAACCAGAGTATAAGTTTCTCCTGCAACCCGTTCCCTTTGAGCTAGATGAACGAACGTCTCTCCACATGCTCAGATCTGAGAGATAAGTGTGTGTGAAAGCCGTCCTTCACCTAGCTTGTTGGGAACACAAAGTTTCTTTTCAGTTGTAAATTCCACTCCATACATATATATGGGAAGGTACTAGCTCGAACTCGGTTTTACAGTGAAAACTGCAGGAACTTCAAACCGGCACTAGGAAACAGACTGAGAAACCAGAGACAAAGTTTCCCCTGCAACCCTTTCCCTTTGTGCTAGATGAACGAACGTCTCTCAACATGCTCAGTTCTGAGAGATAAGTGTGTGTGAAAGCCGTCCTTCACCAAGCTTGTTGGGAACACAAAGTTTCTTTTCAGATGATATTCCACTCCATACATAAATATAGAGAGGTACTAGCTCCAACTCGGTTTTACAGTGAAAACTGCAGGAACTTCAAACCGGCACTAGGAAACAGACTGAGAAACCAGAGTCAAAGTTTCCCCTGCAACACGTTCCCTTTGTGCTAGATGAACGAACGTCTCTCCACATGCTCAGTTCTGAGAGATAAGTGTGTGTGAAAGCCGTCCTTCACCTAGCTTGTTGGGAACACAAAGTTTCTTTTCAGTTGCAAACTCCACTCCATACATATATATGGGGAGGAACTAGCTCCAACTCGGTTTTACAGTGAAAACTGCAGGAACTGCAAACCGGCACTAGGAAACAGACTGAGAAACCAGAGTAAAAGTTTCTCCTGCAACCCGTTCCCTTTGTGCTACATGAACGAACGTCTCTCCACATGGTCAGTTCTGAGAGATAAGTGTGTGTGAAAGCCGTCCTTCACCTAGCTTGTTGGGAACACAAAGTTTCTTTTCAGTTGCAAACCCCACTCCATACATATATATGGGGAGGTATTAGCTCCAAGTCGCTTTTACAGTGAAAACTGCAGGAACTTCAAACCGGCACTAGGAAACAGACTGAGAAACCAGAGAAAAAGTTTCCCTGCAACCCGTTCCCTTTGTGCTAGATGAACGAACATCTCTCCACATGCTCAGTTCTGAGAGCTAAGTGTGTGTGAAAGCCGTCCTTCACCTAGCTTGTTGGGAACACAAAGTTTCTTTTCAGTTGCAAACTCCACTACATACATATATATGGGGAGGTACTAGCTCCAACTCGGTTTTAAAGTGAAAACTGTAGGAACTTCAAAGCGGCACTAGGAAACAGACTGAGAGACCAGAGTAAAAGTTCCTCCTGCAACCCGTTCCCTTTGTGCTGGATGAACGAACGTCTCTCCACATGCTCAGGTCTGAGAGATAAGTGTGTGTGAAAGCCGTCCTTCACCTAGCTTGTTGGGAACACAAAGTTTCTTTTCAGTTGCAAACTCCAGCCATACATATATATGGGAAGGTACTAGCTCGAACTCGGTTTTACAGTGAAAACTGCAGGAACTTCAAACCGGCACTAGGAAACAGACTGAGAAACCAGAGTCAAAGTTTCCCCTGCAACCCTTTCCCTTTGTGCTAGATGAACGAACGTTTCTCCACATGCTCAGTTCTGAGAGATAAGTGTGTGTGAAAGCCGTCCTTCACCTAGCTTGTTGGGAACACAAAGTTTCTTTTCAGATGATATTCCACTCCATACATAAATATGGAGAGGTACTAGCTCCAACTCGGTTTTACAGTGAAAACTGCAGGAACTTCAAACCGGCACTAGGAAACAGACTGAGAAACCAGAGTCAAAGTTTCCCCTGCAACACGTTCCCTTTGTGCTAGATGAACGAACGTCTCTCCACATGCTCAGTTCTGAGAGATAAGTGTGTGTGAAAGCCGTCCTTCACCTAGCTTGTTGGGAACACAAAGTTTCTTTTCAGTTGCAAACTCCACTCCATACATATATATGGGGATGTACTAGCTCCAACTCGGTTTTACAGTGAAAACTGCAGGAAAATCAAACCGGCACTAGGAAACAGACTGAGAAACCAGAGTAAAAGTTTCTCCTGCAAACGGTTCCCTTTGTGATAGATGAACGAACGTCTCTCCACATGCTGAGTTCTGAGGGATAAGTGTGTGTGAAAGCCGTCCTTCACCTAGCTTGTTGGGAACACAAAGTTTCTTTTCAGTTGCAAACTCCACTCCATACATATATATGGGGAGGAACTAGCTCCAACTCGTTTTTACAGTGAAAACTGCAGGAACTGCCAACCGGCACTAGGAAACACACTGAGAAACCAGAGTAAAAGTTTCTCCTGCAACCCGTTCCCTTTGTGCTACATGAACGAACGTCTCTCCACATGGTCAGTTCTGAGAGATAAGTGTGTGTGAAAGCCGTCCTTCACCTAGCTTGTTGGGAACACAAAGTTTCTTTCCAGTTGCAAACCCCACTACATACATATATATGGGGAGGTAGTAGCTCCAAGTCGCTTTTACAGTGAAAACTGCAGGAACTTCAAACCGGCACTAGGAAACAGACTGAGAAACCAGAGTAAAAGTTTCTCCTGCAACCCTTTCCCTTTGTGCTAGATGAACGAACATCTCTCCCCATGCTCAGTTCTGAGAGTTAAGTGTGTGTGAAAGCCGTCCTTCACCTAGCTTGTTGGGAACACAAAGTTTCTTTTCAGTTGCAAACTCCAGTCCATACATATATATGGGGAGGTACTAGCTCCAACTCGGTTTTACAGTGAAAACTGCAGGAACTTCAAAGCGGCACTAGGAAACAGACTGAGAGACCAGAGTAAAAGTTCCTCCTGCAACCCGTTCCCTTTGTGCTAGATGAACGAACGTCTCTCCACATGCTCAGTTCTGAGAGATAAGTGTGTGTGAAAGCCGCCCTTCACCTAGCTTGTTGGGAACACAAAGTTTCTTTCCAGTTGCAAACTCCACTCCATACATATATATGGGGAGGTAATAACTCCAACTCGGTTTTACACTGAAAACTGCAGGAACTTCAAACCGGCACTAGGAAACAGACTGAGAAAACAGAATAAAAATTTCTCCTTCAAACCGTTCCTTTTGTGCTAGATGAACGAACGTCTCTCCACATGCTCAGTTCTGAGAGATATGTGTGTGTGAAAGCCGCACTTCAACTAGCTTGTTGGGAACACAAAGTTTCTTTTCAGTTGCAAACTCCACTCCAAACATATATATGGGGAAGTACTAGCTCCAAATCGGTTTTACAGTGAAAACTACAGGAACTACAAACCGGAAATAGGAAACAGACTCAGAAACAAGAGTAAAAGTTTCTCCTGCAACCCGTTTCCTTTGTGCTAGATGAACGAACGTCTCTCCACATTCTCAGTTCTGAGAGATAAGTGTGTGTGAAAGCCGCCCTTCACCTAGCTTGTTGTGAACACAAAGTTTCTTTCCAGTTGCAAACTCCACTCCATACATATATAGGGGAGGTATTATCTCCAACTCGGTTTTACACTGAAAACTGCAGGAACTTCAAACCGGCACTAGGAAACAGACTGAGAAACCAGAGTAAAAGTTTCTCCTGCAAACCGTTCCCTTTGTGCTAGATGAACGAACGTCTCTCCACATGCTCAGTTCTGAGAGATAAGTGTGTGTGAAAGCCGTCCTTCACCTAGCTTGTTGGGAACACAAAGTTTCTTTTCAGTTGCAAACTCCACTCCAAACATATATATGGGGAGGTACTAGCTCCAACTCGGTTTTACAGTGAAAACTGCAGAACTTCAAACCGGCATTAGGAAACAGACCGGGAAACCATAGTAAAAGTTTCTCCTGCAACCCGTTTCCTTTGTGCTAGATGAACGAACATCTCTCCACATGCTCAGTTCTGAGAGATAAGTGTGTGTGAAAGCCGTCCTTCACCTAGCTTGTTGGGAACACAAAGTTTCTTTTCAGTTGCAAACTCCACTCCATACATATATATGGGGAGGTACTAGCTCCAACTCATTTTTACAGTGAAAACTGCAGGAACTTCAAACCGGCACTAGGAAACAGACTGAGAAACCAGAGTAAAAGTTTCTCCTGCAACCCGTTCCCTTTGTGCTAGATGAACGAACGTCTCTCCACATGCTCAGTTCTGAGAGATAAGTGTGTGTGAAAGCCGTCTTTCAACTTGCTTGTTGGGAACACAAAGTTTCTTTTCAGTTGCAAACTGCACTCCATACATATAAATTGGGAGGTACTAGCTCCAACTCGGTTTTACAGTGAAAACTGCAGGAACTTCAAAACGGCACTAGGAAACAGACTGAGAAACCAGAGTCAAAGTTTCTCCTGCAAACCGTTCCCTTTGTGCTAGATGAACGTACGTCACTCCACATGGTCAGTTCTGAGAGATAAGTGTGTGTGAAAGCCGTCCTTCACCTAGCTTGTTGGGAACACAAAGTTTCTTTTCAGTTGCAAACTCCACTCCATACATATATATGGGAAGGTACTAGCTCGAACTCGGTTTTACAGTGAAAACTGCAGGAAAATCAAACCGGCACTAGGAAACAGACTGATAAACCAGAGTAAAAGTTTCTCCTGCAAACGGTTCCATTTGTGATAGATGAACGAACGTCTCTCCACATGCTCAGTTCTGAGGGATAAGTGTGTGTGAAAGCCGTCCTTCACCTAGCTTGTTGGGAACACAAAGTTTCTTTTCAGTTGCAAACTCCACTCCATACATATATATGGGGAGGAACTAGCTCCAACTCATTTTTACAGTGAAAACTGCAGGAACTGCAAACCGGCACTAGGAAACAGACTGAGAAACCAGAGTAAAAGTTTCTCCTGCAACCCGTTCCCTTTGTGCTACATGAACGAACCTCTCTCCACATGGTCAGTTCTGAGAGATAAGTGTGTGTGAAAGCCGTCCTTCACCTAGCTTGTTGGGAACACAAAGTTTCTTTTCAGTTGCAAACCCCACACATTACATATATATGGGGAGGTACTAGCTCCAACTCGGTTTTACAGTGAAAACTGCAGGAACTTCAAACCGGCACTAGGAAACAGACTGAGAAACCAGAGTATAAGTTTCCCCTGCAACCCGTTCCCTTTGAGCTAGATGAACGAACGTCTCTCCACATGCTCAGTTCTGAGAGATAAGTGTGTGTGAAAGCCGCCCTTCACCTAGCTTGTTGGGAACACAAAGTTTCTTTCCAGTTGCAAACTCCACTCCATACATATATATGGGGAGGTATTATCTCCAACTCGGTTTTACACTGAAAACTGCAGGAACTTCAAACCGGCACTAGGAAACAGACTGAGAAACCAGAGTAAAAGTTTCTCCTGCAAACCGTTCCCTTTGTGCTAGATGAACGAACGTCTCTCCACATGCTCAGTTCTGAGAGATATGTGTGTGTGAAAGCCGCACTTCAACTAGCTTGTTGGGAACACAAAGTTTCTTTTCAGTTGCAAACTCCACTCCAAACATATATATGGGTAGGTACTAGCTCCAACTCGGTTTTACAGTGAAAACTGCAGAACTTCAAACCGGCACTAGGAAACAGACCGGGAAACCATAGTAAAAGTTTCTCCTGCAACCCGTTTCCTTTGTGCTAGATGAACGAACGTCTCTCCACATGCTCAGTTCTGAGAGATAAGTGTGTGTGAAAGCCGTCCTTCACCTAGCTTGTTGGGAACACAAAGTTTCTTTTCAGTTGCAAACTCCACTCCATACATATATATGGGGAGGTACTAGCTCCAACTCGTTTTTACAGTGAAAACTGCAGGAACTTCAAACCGGCACTAGGAAACAGACTGAGAAACCAGAGTAAAAGTTTCTCCTGCAACCCGTTCCCTTTGTGCTAGATGAACGAACGTCTCTCCACATGCTCAGTTCTGAGAGATAAGTGTGTGTGAAAGCCGTCCTTCACCTAGCATGTTGGGAACACAAAGTTTCTTTTCAGTTGCAAACTGCACTCCATACATATAAATTGGGAGGTACTAGCTCCAACTCGGTTTTACAGTGAAAACTGCAGGAACTTCAAAACGGCACTAGGAAACAGGCTGAGAAACCAGAGTCAAAGTTTCTCCTGCAAACCGTTCCCTTTGTGCTAGATGAACGTACGTCACTCCACATGGTCAGTTCTGAGAGATAAGTGTGTGTGAAAGCCGTCCTTCACCTAGCTTGTTGGGAACACAAAGTTTCTTTTCAGTTGCAAACTCCACTCCATACATATATATGGGAAGGTACTAGCTCGAACTCGGTTTTACAGTGAAAACTGCAGGAAAATCAAACCGGCACTAGGAAACAGACTGAGAAACCAGAGTAAAAGTTTCTCCTGCAAACGGTTCCCTTTGTGATAGATGAACGAACGTCTCTCCACATGCTCAGTTCTGAGGGATAAGTGTGTGTGAAAGCCGTCCTTCACCTAGCTTGTTGGGAACACAAAGTTTCTTTTCAGTTGCAAACTCCACTCCATACATATATATGGGGAGGAACTAGCTCCAACTCGGTTTTACAGTGAAAACTGCAGGAACTGCAAACCGGCACTAGGAAACAGACTGAGAAACCAGAGTAAAAGTTTCTCCTGCAACCCGTTCCCTTTGTGCTAGATGAACGAACGTCTCTCCACATGGTCAGTTCTGAGAGATAAGTGTGTGTGAAAGCCGTCCTTCACCTAGCTTGTTGGGAACACAAAGTTTCTTTTCAGTTGCAAACCCCACACCATACATATATATGGGGAGGTATTAGCTCCAAGTTGCTTTTACAGTGAAAACTGCAGGAACTTCAAACCGGCACTAGGAAACAGACTGAGAAACCAGAGTAAAAGTTTCTCCTGCAACCCGTTCCCTTTGTGCTAGATGAACGAACGTCTCTCCACATGCTCAGATCTGAGAGATAAGTGTGTGTGAAAGCCGTCCTTCACCTAGCTTGTTGGGAACACAAAGTTTCTTTTCAGTTGCAAACTCCATTCCATACATATATATGGGGTGTTACTAGCTACAACACGGTTTTACAGTAAAAACTGCAGGAACTTCAAACCGGCACTAGGAAACAGACTGAGAAACCAGAGTAAAAGTTTCTCCAGCAACCCGTTCCCTTTGTGCTAGATGAACGTACGTGTCTCCACATGTTAAGTAGTGAGAAATAAGTGTGTGTGAAAGCCGTCCTTCACCTAGCTTGTTGGGAACACAAAGTTTCTTTTCAGTTGCAAACTCCACTCCATAAATATATATGGGGAGGTACTAGCTCCAACTCGGTTTTACAGTGAAAACTGCAGGAACTTCAAACCGGCACTAGGAAATAGACTGAGAAACCAGAGTAAAAGTTTCCCCTGCAACCCGTTCCCTTTGTGCTAGATGAACGAACGTCTCTCCACATGCTCAGTTCTGAGAAATTAATGTGTTTGTAAGCTGTCCTTCACCTAGCTTGTTGGCAACACAAAGTTTCTTTTCAGTTGCAATCTCCACTAAATACATATACAAGGGGAGGTACTAGCTTCAACTCGGTTTTACAGTGAAAACTGCAGGAACTTCAAACCGGGACTAGGAAACAGACTGAGAAACCAGAGTAAAAGTTTCTCCTGCAACCCGTTCCCTTTGTGCTAGATGAACGAACGTCTCTCCACATGCTCAGATCTGAGAGATAAGTGTGTGTGAAAGCCGTCCTTCACCTAGAATGTTGGGAACACAAAGATTCTTTTCAGTTGCAAACTGCACTCCATACATATACATTGGGAGGTACTAGCTCCAACTCGGTTATACAGTGAAAACTGCAGGAACTTCAAAACGGCACTAGGAAACAGACTGAGAAACCAGAGTAAAAGTTTCTCCTGCAACCCGTTCCCTTTGTGCTAGATGAACGAACGTTTCTCCACATGCTCAGTTCTGAGAGATAAGTGTGGGTGAAAGCCGTCCTTCAGCTAGCTTGTTGGGAACACAAAGTTTCTCTTCATTTGCAATCTCCACTCCATACATATATATTGGGAAGTACTAGCTCCAACTCGGTTTTACAGTGAAAACTGCAGGAACTTCAAACCGGCACTAGGAAACAGACTGAGAAACCAGAGTAAAAGTTTCCCCTGCAACCCGTTCCCTTTGTGCTAGATGAACGAACGTCTCTCCACATGCTCAGTTCTGAGAGATAAGTGTGTGTGAAAGCCGTCCTTCACCTAGCTTGTTGGGAACACAAAGTTTCTTTTCAGTTGCAAACCCCACTCCATACATATATATGGGGAGGTACTAGCTCCAACTCGTTTTTACAGTGAAAACTGCAGGAACTTCAAACCGGCACTAGGAAACAGACTGAGAAACCAGAGTATAAGTTTCTCCTGCAACCCGTTCCCTTTGAGCTAGATGAACGAACGTCTCTCCACATGCTCAGATCTGAGAGATAAGTGTGTGTGAAAGCCGTCCTTCACCTAGCTTGTTGGGAACACAAAGTTTCTTTTCAGTTGCAAACTCCACTCCATACATATATATGGGAAGGTACTAGCTCGAACTCGGTTTTACAGTGAAAACTGCAGGAACTTCAAACCGGCACTAGGAAACAGACTGAGAAACCAGAGACAAAGTTTCCCCTGCAACCCTTTCCCTTTGTGCTAGATGAACGAACGTCTCTCCACATGCTCAGTTCTGAGAGATAAGTGTGTGTGAAAGCCGTCCTTCACCAAGCTTGTTGGGAACACAAAGTTTCTTTTCAGATGATATTCCACTCCATACATAAATATGGAGAGGTACTAGCTCCAACTCGGTTTTACAGTGAAAACTGCAGGAACTTCAAACCGGCACTAGGAAACAGACTGAGAAACCAGAGTCAAAGTTTCCCCTGCAACACGTTCCCTTTGTGCTAGATGAACGAACGTCTCTCCACATGCTCAGTTCTGAGAGATAAGTGTGTGTGAAAGCCGTCCTTCACCTAGCTTGTTGGGAACACAAAGTTTCTTTTCAGTTGCAAACTCCACTCCATACATATATATGGGGAGGAACTAGCTCCAACTCGGTTTTACAGTGAAAACTGCAGGAACTGCAAACCGGCACTAGGAAACAGACTGAGAAACCAGAGTAAAAGTTTCTCCTGCAACACGTTCCCTTTGTGCTACATGAACGAACGTCTCTCCACATGGTCAGTTCTGAGAGATAAGTGTGTGTGAAAGCCGTCCTTCACCTAGCTTGTTGGGAACACAAAGTTTCTTTTCAGTTGCAAACCCCACTCCATACATATATATGGGGAGGTATAAGCTCCAAGTCGCTTTTACAGTGAAAACTGCAGGAACTTCAAACCGGCACTAGGAAACAGACTGAGAAACCAGAGTAAAAGTTTCTTCTGCAACCCGTTCCCTTTGTGCTAGATGAACGAACATCTCTCCACATGCTCAGTTCTGAGAGCTAAGTGTGTGTGAAAGCCGTCCTTCACCTAGCTTGTTGGGAACACAAAGTTTCTTTTCAGTTGCAAACTCCAGTCCATACAAATATATGGGGAGGTACTAGCTCCAACTCGGTTTTAAAGTGAAAACTGCAGGAACTTCAAAGCGGCACTAGGAAACAGACTGAGAGACCAGAGTTAAAGTTCCCCCTGCAACCCGTTCCCGTTGTGCTAGATGAACGAACGTCTCTCCACATGCTCAGGTCTGAGAGATAAGTGTGTGTGAAAGCCGTCCTTCACCTAGCTTGTTGGGAACACAAAGTTTCTTTTCAGTTGCAAACTCCAGCCATACATATATATGGGAAGGTACTAGCTCGAACTCGGTTTTACAGTGAAAACTGCAGGAACTTCAAACCGGCACTAGGAAACAGACTGAGAAACCAGAGTCAAAGTTTCCCCTGCAACCCTTTCCCTTTGTGCTAGATGAACGAACGTTTCTCCACATGCTCAGTTCTGAGAGATAAGTGTGTCTGAAAGCCGTCCTTCACCTAGCTTGTTGGGAACACAAAGTTTCTTTTCAGATGATATTCCACTCCATACATAAATATGGAGAGGTACTAGCTCCAACTCGGTTTTACAGTGAAAACTGCAGGAACTTCAAACCGGCACTAGGAAACAGACTGAGAAACCAGAGTCAAAGTTTCCCCTGCAACACGTTCCCTTTGTGCTAGATGAACGAACGTCTCTCCACATGCTCAGTTCTGAGAGATAAGTGTGTGTGAAAGCCGTCCTTCACCTAGCTTGTTGGGAACACAAAGTTTCTTTTCAGTTGCAAACTCCACTCCATACATATATATGGGGATGTACTAGCTCCAACTCGGTTTTACAGTGAAAACTGCAGGAAAATCAAACCGGCACTAGGAAACAGACTGAGAAACCAGAGTAAAAGTTTCTCCTGCAAACGGTTCCCTTTGTGATAGATGAACGAACGTCTCTCCACATGCTGAGTTATGAGGGATAAGTGTGTGTGAAAGCCGTCCTTCACCTAGCTTGTTGGGAACTCAAAGTTTCTTTTCAGTTGCAAACTCCACTCCATACATATATATGGGGAGGAACTAGCTCCAACTCGTTTTTACAGTGAAAACTGCAGGAACTGCCAACCGGCACTAGGAAACAGACTGAGAAACCAGAGTAAAAGTTTCTCCTGCAACCCGTTCCCTTTGTGCTACATGAACGAACGTCTCTCCACATGGTCAGTTCTGAGAGATAAGTGTGTGTGAAAGCCGTCCTTCACCTAGCTTGTTGGGAACACAAAGTTTCTTTCCAGTTGCAAACCCCACTCCATACATATATATGGGGAGGTAGTAGCTCCAAGTCGCTTTTACAGTGAAAACTGCAGGAACTTCAAACCGGCACTAGGAAACAGACTGAGAAACCAGAGTAAAAGTTTCTCCTGCAACCCTTTCCCTTTGTGCTAGATGAACGAACATCTCTCCCCATGCTCAGTTCTGAGAGTTAAGTGTGTGTGAAAGCCGTCCTTCACCTAGCTTGTTGGGAACACAAAGTTTCTTTTCAGTTGCAAACTCCAGTCCATACATATATATGGGGAGGTACTAGCTCCAACTCGGTTTTACAGTGAAAACTGCAGGAACTTCAAAGCGGCACTAGGAAACAGACTGAGAGACCAGAGTAAAAGTTCCTCCTGCAACCCGTTCCCTTTGTGCTAGATGAACGAACGTCTCTCCACATGCTAAGTTCGGAGAGATAAGTGTGTGTGAAAGCCGTCCTTCACCTAGCTTGTTGGGAACACAAAGTTTCTTTTCAGTTGCAAACTCCAGCCATACATATATATGGGAAGGTACTAGCTCGAACTCGGTTTTACAGTGAAAACTGCAGGAACTTCAAACCGGCACTAGGAAACAGACTTTGAAACCAGAGTCAAAGTTTCCCCTGCAACCCTTTCCCTTTGTGCTAGATGAACGAACGTCTCTCCACATTCTCAGTTCTGAGAGATAAGTGTGTGTGAAAGCCGCCCTTCACCTAGCTTGTTGGGAACACAAAGTTTCTTTCCAGTTGCAAACTCCACTCCATACATATATATGGGGAGGTAATAACTCCAACTCGGTTTTACACTGAAAACTGCAGGAACTTCAAACCGGCACTAGGAAACAGACTGAGAAAACACAATAAAAATTTTTCCTTCAAACCGTTCCTTTTGTGCTAGATGAACGAACGTCTCTCCACATGCTCAGTTCTGAGAGATATGTGTGTGTGAAAGCCGCACTTCAACTAGCTTGTTGGGAACACAAAGTTTCTTTTCAGTTGCAAACTCCACTCCAAACATATATATGGGGAAGTACTAGCTCCAAATCGGTTTTACAGTGAAAACTACAGGAACTACAAACCGGAAATAGGAAACAGACTCAGAAACAAGAGTAAAAGTTTCTCCTGCAACCCGTTTCCTTTGTGCTAGATGAACGAACGTCTCTCCACATTCTCAGTTCTGAGAGATAAGTGTGTGTGAAAGCCGCCCTTCACCTAGCTTGTTGGGAACACAAAGTTTCTTTCCAGTTGCAAACTCCAATCCATACATATATATGGGGAGGTATTATCTCCAACTCGGTTTTACACTGAAAACTGCAGGAACTTCAAACCGGCACTAGGAAACAGACTGAGAAACCAGAGTAAAAGTTTCTCCTGCAAACCGTTCCCTTTGTGCTAGATGAACGAACGTCTCTCCACATGCTCAGTTCTGAGAGATATGTGTGTGTGAAAGCCGCACTTCAACTAGCTTGTTGGGAACACAAAGTTTCTTTTCAGTTGCAAACTCCACTCCAAACATATATATGGGGAGGTACTAGCTCCAACTCGGTTTTACAGTTAAAACTGCAGGAACTTCAAACCGGCACTAGGAAACAGACCGGGAAACCATAGTAAAAGTTTCTCCTGCAACCCGTTTCCTTTGTGCTAGATGAACGAACGTCTCTCCACATGCTCAGTTCTGAGAGATAAGTGTGTGTGAAAGCCGTCCTTCACCTAGCTTGTTGGGAACACAAAGTTTCTTTTCAGTTGCAAACTCCACTCCATACATATATATGGGGAGGTACTAGCTCCAACTCGTTTTTACAGTGAAAACTGCAGGAACTTCAAACCGGCACTAGGAAACAGACTGAGAAACCAGAGTCAAAGTTTCTCCTGCAAACCGTTCCCTTTGTGCTAGATGAACGTACGTCACTCCACATGGTCAGTTCTGAGAGATAAGTGTGTGTGAAAGCCGTCCTTCACCTAGCTTGTTGGGAACACAAAGTTTCTTTTCAGTTGCAAACTCCACTCCATACATATATATGGGAAGGTACTAGCTCCAACTCGGTTTTACAGTGAAAACTGCAGGAAAATCAAACCGGCACTAGGAAACAGACTGAGAAACCAGAGTAAAAGTTTCTCCTGCAAACGGTTCCCTTTGTGATAGATGAACGAACGTCTCTCCACATGCTCAGTTCTGAGGGATAAGTGTGTGTGAAAGCCGTCCTTCACCTAGCTTGTTGGGAACACAATGTTTCTTTTCAGTTGCAAACTCCACTCCATACATATATATGGGGAGGACTAGCTCCAACTCGGTTTTACAGTGAAAACTGCAGGAACTTCAAACCGGCACTAGGAAACAGACTGAGAAACCAGAGTAAAAGTTTCCCCTGCAACCCGTTCCCTTTGTGCTAGATGAACGAACGTCTCTCCACATGCTCAGTTCTGAGAGATAAGTGTGTGTGAAAGCCGTCCTTCACCTAGCTTGTTGGGAACACAAAGTTTCTTTTCAGTTGCAAACTCCACTCCATACATATATATGGGGAGGTACTAGCTCCAACTCGGTTTTACAGTGAAAACTGCAGGAACTTCAAACCGGCACTAGGAAACAGACTGAGAAACCAGAGTATAAGTTTCCCCTGCAACCCGTTCCCTTTGAGCTAGATGAACGAACGTCTCTCCACATGCTCAGTTCTGAGAGATAAGTGTGTGTGAAAGCCGCCCTTCACCTAGCTTGTTGGGAACACAAAGTTTCTTTCCAGTTGCAAACTCCACTCCATACATATATATGGGGAGGTATTATCTCCAACTCGGTTTTACACTGAAAACTGCAGGAACTTCAAACCGGCACTAGGAAACAGACTGAGAAACCAGAGTAAAAGTTTCTCCTGCAAACCGTTCCCTTTGTGCTAGATGAACGAACGTCTCTCCACATGCTCAGTTCTGAGAGATATGTGTGTGTGAAAGCCGCACTTCAACTAGCTTGTTGGGAACACAAAGTTTCTTTTCAGTTGCAAATTCCACTCCAAACATATATATGGGGAGGTACTAGCTCCAACTCGGTTTTACAGTGAAAACTGCAGAACTTCAAACCGGCATTAGGAAACAGACCGGGAAACCATAGTAAAAGTTTCTCCTGCAACCCGTTTCCTTTGTGCTTGATGAACGAACGTCTCTCCACATGCTCAGTTCTGAGAGATAAGTGTGTGTGAAAGCCGTCCTTCACCTAGCTTGTTGGGAACACAAAGTTTCTTTTCAGTTGCAAACTCCACTCCATACATATATATGGGGAGGTACTAGCTCCAACACGTTTTTACAGTGAAAACTGCAGGAACTTCAAACCGGCACTAGGAAACAGACTGAGAAACCAGAGTAAAAGTTTCTCCTGCAACCCGTTCCCTTTGTGCTAGATGAACGAACGTCTCTCCACATGCTCAGTTCAGAGAGATAAGTGTGTGTGAAAGCCGTCTTTCAACTTGCTTGTTGGGAACCCAAAGTTTCTTTTCAGTTGCAAACTGCACTCCATACATATAAATTGGGAGGTACTAGCTCCAACTCGGTTTTACAGTGAAAACTGCAGGAACTTCAAAACGGCACTAGGAAACAGACTGAGAAACCAGAGTCAAAGTTTCTCCTGCAAACCGTTCCCTTTGTGCTAGATGAACGTACGTCACTCCACATGGTCAGTTCTGAGAGATAAGTGTGTGTGAAAGCCGTCCTTCACCTAGCTTGTTGGGAACACAAAGTTTCTTTTCAGTTGCAAACTCCACTCCATACATATATATGGGAAGGTACTAGCTCGAACTCGGTTTTACAGTGAAAACTGCAGGAAAATCAAACCGGCACTAGGAAACAGACTGAGAAACCAGAGTAAAAGTTTCTCCTGCAAACGGTTCCCTTTGTGATAGATGAACGAACGTCTCTCCACATGCTCAGTTCTGAGGGATAAGTGTGTGTGAAAGCCGTCCTTCACCTAGCTTGTTGGGAACACAAAGTTTCTTTTCAGTTGCAAACTCCACTCCATACATATATATGGGGAGGAACTAGCTCCAACTCGGTTTTACAGTGAAAACTGCAGGAACTGCAAACCGGCACTAGGAAACAGACTGAGAAACCAGAGTAAAAGTTTCTCCTGCAACCCGTTCCCTTTGTGCTACATGAACGAAACTCTCTCCACATGGTCAGTTCTGAGAGATAAGTGTGTGTGAAAGCCGTCCTTCACCTAGCTTGTTGGGAACACAAAGTTTCTTTTCAGTTGCAAACCCAACACCATACATATATATGGGGAGGTATTAGCTCCAAGTCGCTTTTACAGTGAAAACTGCAGGAACTTCAAACCGGCACTAGGAAACAGACTGAGAAACGAGAGTCAAAGTTTCTCCTGCAACCCGTTCCCTTTGTGCTAGATGAACGAACATCTCTCCACATGCTCAGTTCTGAGAGCTAAGTGTGTGTGAAAGCCGTCCTTCACCTAGCTTGTTGGGAACACAAAGTTTCTTTTCAGTTGCAAACTCCAGTCCATAAATATATATGGGGAGGTACTAGCTCCAACTCGGTTTTACAGTGAAAACTGCAGGAACTTCAAAGCGGCACTAGGAAACAGACTGAGAGACCAGAGTAAAAGTTCCTCCTGCAACCCGTTCCCTTTGTGCTAGATGAACGAACGTCTCTCCACATGCTCAGGTCTGAGAGATAAGTGTGTGTGAAAGCCGTCCTTCACCTAGCTTGTTGGGAACACAAAGTTTCTTTTCAGTTGCAAACTCCAGCCATACATATATATGGGAAGGTACTAGCTCGAACTCGGTTTTACAGTGAAAACTGCAGGAACTTCAAACCGGCACTAGGAAACAGACTGAGAAACCAGAGTCAAAGTTTCCCCTGCAACCCTTTCCCTTTGTGCTAGATGAACGAACGTTTCTCCACATGCTCAGTTCTGAGAGATAAGTGTGTGTGAAAGCCGTCCTTCACCTAGCTTGTTGGGAACACAAAGTTTCTTTTCAGATGATATTCCACTCCATACATAAATATGGAGAGGTACTAGCTCCAACTCGGTTTTACAGTGAAAACTGCAGGAACTTCAAACCGGCACTAGGAAACAGACTGAGAAACCAGAGTAAAAGTTTCTCCTGCAACCTGTTCCCTTTGTGCTAGATAAACGAACGTCTCTCCACATGCTCAGTTCTGAGAGATAAGTGTGTGTGAAAGCCGTCCTTCACCTAGCTTGTTGGGAACACAAAGTTTCTTTTCAGTTGCAAACTCCAGTTCATACATATATATGGGGAGGTACTAGCTCCAACTCGGTTTTACAGTGAAAACTGCAGGAACTTCAAACCGGCACTAGGAAACACACTGAGAGACCAGAGTAAAAGTTCCTCCTGCAACCCGTTCCTTTTGGGGTAGATGAACGAACGTCTCTCCACATGCTCAGTTCTGAGAGATAAGTGTGTGTGAAAGCCGTCCTTCACCTAGCTTGTTGGGAACACAAAGTTTCTTTTCAATTGCAAACTCCACTCCATACATATATATGGGAAGGTACTAGCTCGAACTCGGTTTTACAGTGAAAACTGCAGGAAATTCGAACCGGCACTAGGAAACAGACTGAGAAACCAGAGTCAAAGTTTCCCCTGCAACCCTTTCCCTTTGTGCTAGATGAACGAACGTTTCTCCACATGCTCAGTTCTGAGAGATAAGTGTGTGTGAAAGCCGTCCTTCACCTAGCTTGTTGGGAACACAAAGTTTCTTTTCAGATGATATTCCACTCCATACATAAATATGGAGAGGTAATAGCTCCAACTCGGTTTTACAGTGAAAACTGCAGGAACTTCAAACCGGCACTACGAAACAGACTGAGAAACCAGAGTCAAAGTTTCCCCTGCAACACGTTCCCTTTGTGCTAGATGAACGAACGTCTCTCCACATGCTCAGTTCTGAGAGATAAGTGTGTGTGAAAGCCGTCCTTCACCTAGCTTGTTGGGAACACAAAGTTTCTTTTCAGTTGCAAACTCCACTCCATACATATATATGGGGATGTACTAGCTCCAACTCGGTTTTACAGTGAAAACTGCAGGAAAATCAAACCGGCACTAGGAAACAGACTGAGAAACCAGAGTAAAAGTTTCTCCTGCAACCCGTTCCCTTTGTGCTAGATGAACGAACGTCTCTCCACATGCTCAGTTCTGAGAGATAAGTGTGTGTGAAAGCCGTCTTTCAACTTGCTTGTTGGGAACACAAAGTTTCTTTTCAGTTGCAAACTGCACTCCATACATATAAATTGGGAGGTACTAGCTCCAACTCGGTTTTACAGTGAAAACTGCAGGAACTTCAAAACGGCACTAGGAAACAGACTGAGAAACCAGAGTCAAAGTTTCTCCTGCAAACCGTTCCCTTTGTGCTAGATGAACGTACGTCACTCCACATGGTCAGTTCTGAGAGATAAGTGTGTGTGAAAGCCGTCCTTCACCTAGCTTGTTGGGAACACAAAGTTTCTTTTCAGTTGCAAACTCCACTCCATACATATATATGGGAAGGTACTAGCTCGAACTCGGTTTTACAGTGAAAACTGCAGGAAAATCAAACCGGCACTAGGAAACAGACTGAGAAACCAGAGTAAAAGTTTCTCCTGCAAACGGTTCCCTTTGTGATAGATGAACGAACGTCTCTCCACATGCTCAGTTCTGAGGGATAAGTGTGTGTGAAAGCCGTCCTTCACCTAGCTTGTTGGGAACACAAAGTTTCTTTTCAGTTGCAAACTCCACTCCATACATATATATGGGGAGGAACTAGCTCCAACTCGGTTTTACAGTGAAAACTGCAGGAACTGCAAACCGGCACTAGGAAACAGACTGAGAAACCAGAGTAAAAGTTTCTCCTGCAACCCGTTCCCTTTGTGCTACATGAACGAACCTCTCTCCACATGGTCAGTTCTGAGAGATAAGTGTGTGTGAAAGCCGTCCTTCACCTAGCTTGTTGGGAACACAAAGTTTCTTTTCAGTTGCAAACCCCACACCATACATATATATGGGGAGGTATTAGCTCCAAGTCGATTTTACAGTGAAAACTGCAGGAACTTCAAACCGGCACTAGGAAACAGACTGAGAAACCAGAGTAAAAGTTTCTCCTGCAACCCGTTCCCTTTGTGCTAGATGAACGAACATCTCTCCACATGCTCAGTTCTGAGAGCTAAGTGTGTGTGAAAGCCGTCCTTCACCTAGCTTGTTGGGAACACAAAGTTTCTTTTCAGTTGCAAACTCCAGTCCATAAATATATATGGGGAGGTACTAGCTCCAACTCGGTTTTACAGTGAAAACTGCAGGAACTTCAAAGCGGCACTAGGAAACAGACTGAGAGACCAGAGTAAAAGTTCCTCCTGCAACCCGTTCCCTTTGTGCTAGATGAACGAACGTCTCTCCACATGCTCAGGTCTGAGAGATAATTGTGTGTGAAAGCCGTCCTTCACCTAGCTTGTTGGGAACACAAAGTTTCTTTTCAGTTGCAAACTCCAGCCATACATATATATGGGAAGGTACTAGCTCGAACTCGGTTTTACAGTGAAAACTGCAGGAACTTCAAACCGGCACTAGGAAACAGACTGAGAAACCAGAGTCAAAGTTTCCCCTGCAACCCTTTCCCTTTGTGCTAGATGAACGAACGTTTCGCCACATGCTCAGTTCTGAGAGATAAGTGTGTGTGAAAGCCGTCCTTCACCTAGCTTGTTGGGAACACAAAGTTTCTTTTCAGATGATATTCCACTCCATACATAAATATGGATTGGTACTAGCTCCAACTCGGTTTTACAGTGAAAACTGCAGGAACTTCAAACCGGCACTAGGAAACAGACTGAGAAACCAGAGTAAAAGTTTCTCCTGCAACCTGTTCCCTTTGTGCTAGATAAACGAACGTCTCTCCACATGCTCAGTTCTGAGAGATATGTGTGTGTGAAAGCCGTCCTTCACCTAGCTTGTTGGGAACACAAAGTTTCTTTTCAGTTGCAAACTCCACTCCATACATATATATGGGGAGGTACTAGCTCCAACTCGGTTTTACAGTGAAACCTGCAGGAACTTCAAACCGGCACTAGGAAACAGACTGAGAAACCAGAGTAAAAGTTTCTCCTGCAACCTGTTCCCTTTGTGCTAAATAAACGAAAGTCTCTCCACATGCTCAGTTCTGAGAGATAAGTGTGTGTGAAAGCCGTCCTTCACCTAGCTTGTTGGGAACACAAAGTTTCTTTTCAGTTGCAAACTCCACTCCATACATATATATGGGTAGGTACTAGCTCCAAGTCGCTTTTACAGTGAAAACTGCGGGAACTTCAAACCAGCACTAGGAAACAGACTGAGAAACCAGAGTCAAAGTTTCTCCTGCAACCCGTTCCCTTTGTGCTAGATGAACGAACATCTCTCCACATGCTCAGTTCTGAGAGTTAAGTGTGTGTGAAAGCCGTCCTTCAACTAGGTTGTTGGGAACACAAAGTTTCTTTTCAGTTGCAAACTCCAGTCCATACATATATATGGGGAGGTACTAGCTCCAACTCGGTTTTACAGTGAAAACTGCAGGAACTTCAAACCGGCACTAGGAAACACACTGAGAGACCAGAGTAAAAGTTCCTCCTGCAACCCGTTCCTTTTGGGGTAGATGAACGAACGTCTCTCCACATGCTCAGTTCTGAGAGATAAGTGTGTGTGAAAGCCGTCCTTCACCTAGCTTGTTGGGAACACAAAGTTTCTTTTCAATTGCAAACTCCACTCCATACATATATATGGGAAGGTACTAGCTCGAACTCGGTTTTACAGTGAAAACTGCAGGAACTTCGAACCGGCACTAGGAAACAGACTGAGAAACCAGAGTCAAAGTTTCCCCTGCAACCCTTTCCCTTTGTGCTAGATGAACGAACGTTTCTCCACATGCTCAGTTCTGAGAGATAATTGTGTGTGAAAGCCGTCCTTCACCTAGCTTGTTGGGAACACAAAGTTTCTTTTCAGATGATATTCCACTCCATACATAAATATGGAGAGGTACTTGCTCCAACTCGGTTTTACAGTGAAAACTGCAGGAACTTCAAACCGGCACTAGGAAACAGACTGAGAAACCTGAGTCAAAGTTTCCCCTGCAACACGTTCCCTTTGTGCTAGATGAACGAACGTCTCTCCACATGCTCAGTTCTGAGAGATAAGTGTGTGTGAAAGCCGTCCTTCACCTAGCTTGTTGGGAACACAAAGTTTCTTTTCAGTTGCAAACTCCACTCCATACATATATATGGGGATGTACTAGCTCCAACTCGGTTTTACAGTGAAAACTGCAGGAAAATCAAACCGGCACTAGGAAACAGACTGAGAAACCAGAGTAAAAGTTTCTCCTGCAACCCGTTCCCTTTGTGCTACATGAACGAACGTCTCTCCACATGGTCAGTTCTGAGACATAAGTGTGTGTGAAAGCCGTCCTTCACCTAGCTTGTTGGGAACACAAAGTTTCTTTCCAGTTGCAAACCCCACTCCATATATATATATGGGGAGGTAGTAGCTCCAAGTCGCTATTACAGTGAAAACTGCAGGAACTTCAAACCGGCACTAGGAAACAGACTGAGAAACCAGAGTAAAAGTTTCTCCTGCAACCCTTTCCCTTTGTGCTAGATGAACGAACATCTCTCCACATGCTCAGTTCTGAGAGTTAAGTGTGTGTGAAAGCCGTCCTTCACCTAGCTTGTTGGGAACACAAAGTTTCTTTTCAGTTAAAAACTCCACTCCATACATATATATGGGGAGGTACTAGCTCCAACTCGTTTTTACAGTGAAAACTGCAGGAACTTCAAACCGGCACTAGGAAACAGACTGAGAAACCACAGTAAAAGTTTCTCCTGCAACCCGTTTCCTTTGTGCTAGATGAACGAACGTCTCTCCACATGCTCAGTTCTGAGAGATAAGTGTGTGTGAAAGCCGTCGTTCACCTAGCTTGTTGGGAACACAAAGTTTCTTTTCAGTTGCAAACTCCAGTCCATACATATATATGGGGAGGTACTAGCTCCAACTCGGTTTTACAGTGAAAACTTCAGGAACTTCAAACCGGCACTAGGAAACAGACTGAGAAAACAGAATAAAAATTTCTCCTTCAAACCGTTCATTTTGTGCTAGATGAACGAACGTCTCTCCACATGCTCAGTTCTGAGAGATATGTGTGTGTGAAAGCCGCCCTTCACCTAGCTTGTTGGGAACACAAAGTTTCTTTTCAGTTGCAAACTCCACTCCAAACATATATATGGGGAAGTACTAGCTCCAAATCGGTTTTACAGTGAAAACTACAGGAACTACAAACCGGAAATACGAAACAGACTGAGAAACAAGAGTAAAAGTTTCTCCTGCAACCCGTTTCCTTTGTGCTAGATGAACGAACGTCTCTCCACATTCTCAGTTCTGAGAGATATGTGTGTGTGAAAGCCGTCCTTCACCTAGCTTGTTGGGAACACAAAGTTTCTTTTCAGATGATATTCCACTCCATACATTAATATGGAGGGGTACTAGCTCCAACTCGGTTTTACAGTGAAAACTGCAGGAACTTCAAACCGGCACTAGGAAACAGACTGAGAAACCAGAGTAAAAGTTTCTCCTGCAACCCGTTCCGTTTGTTCTAGATGAACGAACGTCTCTCCACATGCTCAGTTCTGAGAGATAAGTGTGTGTGAAAGCCGTCCTTCACCTAGCTTGTTGGGAACACAAAGTTTCTTTTCAGTTGCAAACTCCACTCCATACATATATATGGGGAGGTACAAGCTCCAACTCGGTTTTACAGTGAAACCTGCAGGAACTTCAAATCGGCACTAGGAAACAGACTGAGAAACCAGAGTAAAAGTTTCTCCTGCAACCTGTTCCCTTTGTGCTAGATGAACGAACGTCTCTCCACATGCTCAGTTCTGAGAGATAAGTGTGTGTGAAAGCCGTCCTTCACCTAGCTTGTTGGGAACACAAAGTTTCTTTTCAGTTGCAAACTCCAGTCCATACATATATATGGGGAGGTACTAGCTCCAAGTCGCTTTTACAGTGAAAACTGCGGGAACTTCAAACCAGCACTAGGAAACAGACTGAGAAACGAGAGTCAAAGTTTCTCCTGCAACCCGTTCCCTTTGTGCTAGATGAACGAACATCTCTCCACATGCTCAGTTCTGAGAGTTAAGTGTGTGTGAAAGCCGTCCTTCAACTAGGTTGTTGGGAACACAAAGTTTCTTTTCAGTTGCAAACACCAGTCCATACATATATATGGGGAGGTACTAGCTCCAACTCGGTTTTACAGTGAAAACTGCAGGAACTTCAAACCGGCACTAGGAAACAGACTGAGAAACCAGAGTCAAAGTTTTCCCTGAAACCCTTTCCCTTTGTGCTAGATGAACGAACGTCTCTCCACATGCTCAGTTCTGAGAGATATGTGTGTGTGAAAGCCGTCCTTCACCTAGCTTGTTGGGAACACAAAGTTTCTTTTCAGATGATATTCCACTCCATACATAAATATGGAGAGGTACTAGCTCCAACTCGGTTTTACAGTGAAAACTGCAGGAACTTCAAACCGGCACTAGGAAACAGACTGAGAAACCGGAGTAAAAGTTTCTCCTGCAACCCGTTCCGTTTTTTCTAGATGAACGAACGTCTCTCCACATGCTCAGTTCTGAGAGATAAGTGTGTGTGAAAGCCGTCCTTCACCTAGCTTGTTGGGAACACAAAGTTTCTTTTCAGTTGCAAACTCCAGTCCATACATATATATGGGGAGGTACTAGCTCCAAGTCGCTTTTACAGTGAAAACTGCGGGAACTTCAAACCAGCACTAGGAAACAGACTGAGAAACGAGAGTCAAAGTTTCTCCTGCAACCCGTTCCCTTTGTGCTAGATGAACGAACGTCTCTCCACATGCTCAGGTCTGAGAGATAAGTGTGTGTGAAAGCCGTCCTTCACCTAGCTTGTTGGGAACACAAAGTTTCTTTTCAGTTGCAAACTCCAGCCATACATATATATGGGAAGGTACTAGCTCGAACTCGGTTTTACAGTGAAAACTGCAGGAACTTCAAACCGGCACTAGGAAACAGACTGAGAAACCAGAGTCAAAGTTTCCCCTGCAACCCTTTCCCTTTGTGCTAGATGAACGAACGTCTCTCCACATGCTCAGTTCTGAGAGATATGTGTGTGTGAAAGCCGCACTTCACCTAGCTTGTTGGGAACACAAAGTTTCTTTTCAGTTAAAAACTCCACTCCATACATATATATGGGGAGGTACTAGCTCCAACTCGTTTTAAAGTGAAAACTGCAGGAACTTCAAACCGGCACTAGGAAACAGACTGAGAAACCAGAGTAAAAGTTTCTCCTGCAACCCGTTTCCTTTGTGCTAGATGAACGAACGTCTCTCCACATGCTCAGTTCTGAGAGATAAGTGTGTGTGAAAGCCGTCGTTCACCTAGCTTGTTGGGAACACAAAGTTTCTTTTCAGTTGCAAACTCCAGTCCATACATATATATGGGGAGGTACTAGCTCCAACTCGGTTTTACAGTGAAAACTTCAGGAACTTCAAACCGGCACTAGGAAACAGACTGAGAAAACAGAATAAAAATTTCTCCTTCAAACCGTTCATTTTGTGCTAGATGAACGAACGTCTCTCCACATGCTCAGTTCTGAGAGATATGTGTGTGTGAAAGCCGCCCTTCACCTAGCTTGTTGGGAACAAAAAGTTTCTTTTCAGTTGCAAACTCCACTCCAAACATATATATGGGGAAGTACTAGCTCCAAATCGGTTTTACAGTGAAAACTACAGGAACTACAAACCGGAAATACGAAACAGACTGAGAAACAAGAGTAAAAGTTTCTCCTGCAACCCGTTTCCTTTGTGCTAGATGAACGAACGTCTCTCCACATTCTCAGTTCTGAGAGATATGTGTGTGTGAAAGCCGCCCTTCACCTAGCTTGTTGGGAACACAAAGTTTCTTTTCAGATGATATTCCACTCCATACATAAATATGGAGAGGTACTAGCTCCAACTCGGTTTTACAGTGAAAACTGCAGGAACTTCAAACCGGCACTAGGAAACAGACTGAGAAACCAGAGTAAAAGTTTCTCCTGCAACCCGTTCCGTTTGTTCTAGATGAACGAACGTCTCTCCACATGCTCAGTTCTGAGAGATAAGTGTGTGTGAAAGCCGTCCTTCACCTAGCTTGTTGGGAACACAAAGTTTCTTTTCAGTTGCAAACTCCACTCCATACATATATATGGGGAGGTACAAGCTCCAACTCGGTTTTACAGTGAAACCTGCAGGAAATTCAAATCGGCACTAGGAAACAGACTGAGAAACCAGAGTAAAAGTTTCTCCTGCAACCTGTTCCCTTTGTGCTAGATGAACGAACGTCTCTCCAAATGCTCACTTCTGAGAGATAAGTGTGTGTGAAAGCCGTCCTTCAACTAGCTTGTTGGGAACACAAAGTTTCTTTTCAGTAGCAAACTCCAGTCCATACATATATATGGGGAGGTACTAGCTCCAAGTCGCTTTTACAGTGAAAACTGCGGGAACTTCAAACCAGCACTAGGAAACAGACTGAGAAACGAGAGTCAAAGTTTCTCCTGCAACCCGTTCCCTTTGTGCTAGATGAAAGAACGTCTCTCCACATGAACAGTTCTGAGAGATAAGTGTGTGTGAAAGCCGTCCTTCACCTAGCTTGTTGGGAACACAAAGTTTCTTTTCAGTTGCAAACTCCACTCCATACATATATATGGGGAGGTACTAGATCCAACTCGGTTTTACATTGAAAACTGCAGGAACATCAAACCGGCACTAGGAAACAGACTGAGAAACCAGAGTAAAAGTTTCTCCTGCAAACCGTTCCCTTTGTGCTAGATGAACGAAAGTCTCTCCACATGCTCAGTTCTGAGAGATAAGTGTGTGTGAAAGCCGCTCTTCACCTAGCTTGTTGGGAACACAAAGTTTCTTTTCAGTTGCAAACTCCACTTCATACATATATATGGGAAGATACTAGCTCCCAATCGGTTTTACATTGAAAACTGCAGGAAATTCAAACCGGCACTAGGAAACAGACTGAGAAACCAGAGTAAAGTTTCTCGTGTAACCCGTTCCATTTGTGCTAGATAAACGAACGTCTCTCCACATGCTCAGTTCTGAGAGATAAGTGTGTGTGAAAGCCGCCCTTTACCTAGCTTGTTGGGAACACAAAGTTTCTTTTCAGTTGCAAACTCCAGTCCTTACATATATATGTGGGGAGGTACTAGCTCCAACTCGGTTTTACAGTGAAAACTGCAGGAACTTCAAACCGGCACTAGGAAACATACTGAGAAACCAGAGTAAAAGTTTCTCCGGCAACCCGTTCCCTTTGTGCTAGATGAACGAACGTCTCTCCACATGCTCAGTTCTGAGAGATAAGTGTGTGTGAAAGCCGTCCTTCACCTAGCTTGTTGGGAACACAAAGTTTCTTTTCAGTTGCAAACTCCACTCCATACATATATATGGGTAGGTACTAGCTCCAAGTCGCATTTACAGTGAAAACTGCGGGAACTTCAAACCAGCACTAGGAAACAGACTGAGAAACCAGAGTCAAAGTTTCTCCTGCAACCCGTTCCCTTTGTGCTAGATGAACGAACATCTCTCCACATGCTCAGTTCTGAGAGTTAAGTGTGTGTGAAAGCCGTCCTTCAACTAGGTTGTTGGGAACACAAAGTTTCTTTTCAGTTGCAAACAATAGTCCATACATATATATGGGGAGGTTCTAGCTCCAACTCGGTTTTACAGTGAAAACTGCAGGAACTTCAAACCGGCACTAGGAAACAGACTGAGAAACCAGAGTAAAAGTTTCTCCTGCAACCCGTTCCCTTTGTGCTAGATGAACGAACGTCTCTCCACATGCTCAGTTCTGAGAGATATGTGTGTGTGAAAGCCGTCCTTCACATAGCTTGTTGGGAACACAAAGTTTCTTTTCAGATGATATTCCACTCCATACATAAATATGGAGAGGTACTAGCTCCAACTCGGTTTTATAGTGAAAACTGCAGGAACTTCAAACCGGCACTAGGAAACAGACTGAGAAACCAGAGTAAAAGTTTCTCCTGCAACCCGTTCCGTTTGTTCTAGATGAACGAACGTCTCTCCACATGCTCAGTTCTGAGAGATAAGTGTGTGTGAAAGCCGTCCTTCACCTAGCTTGTTGGGAACACAAAGTTTCTTTTCAGTTGCAAACTCCACTACATACATATATATGGGGAGGTACTAGCTCCAACTCGCTTTTACAGTGAAAACTGCAGGAACTTCAAACCGGCACTAGGAAACAGACTGAGAAACCAGAGTAAAAGTTTCTCCTGCAAACCGTTCCCTTTGTGCTAGATGAACGAACATCTCTCCACATGCTCAGTTCTGAGAGATAAGTGTGTGTGAAAGCCGTCCTTCACCTAGCTTGTTGGGAACACAAAGTTTCTTTTCAGTTGCAAACTCCACTCCATACATATATATGGGGTGGTACAAGCTACAACACTGTTTTACAGTTAAAACTGCAGGGACTTCAAACCGGCACTAGGAAACAGACTGAGAAACCAGAGTAAAAGTTTCTCCTGCAACCCGTTCCCTTTGTGCTAGATGAACGAACGTCTCTCCACATGCTCAGTTCTGAGATAAGTGTGTGTGAAAGCCATCCTTCACCTAGCTTGTTGGGAACACAAAGTTTCTTTTCAGTTGCAAACACCACTCCATACATATATATGGGGAGGTACTAGCTCCAAGTCGCTTTTACAGTGAAACCTGCAGGAACTTCAAACCGGCACTAGGAAACAGACTGAGAAACCAGAGTAAAAGTTTCTCCTGCAAACTGTTCCCTTTGTGCTAGATGAACGAACGTCTCTCCACATGCTCAGTTCTGAGAGATAAGTGTGTGTGAAAGCCGTCCTTCACCTAGCTTGTTGGGAACACAAAGTTTCTTTTCAGTTGCAAACTTCAATCCATACATATATATGGGTAGTTACTAGCTCCAAGTCGCTTTTACAGTGAAAACTGCGGGAACTTCAAACCAGCACTAGGAAACAGACTGAGAAACCAGAGTCAAAGTTTCTCCTGCAACCCTTTCCCTTTGTGCTAGATGAACGAACGTCTCTCCACATGCTCAGTTCTGAGAGATATGTGTGTGTGAAAGCCGTCCTTCACCTAGCTTGTTGGGAACACAAAGTTTCTTTTCAGATGATATTCCACTCCATACATAAATATGGAGAGGTACTAGCTCCAACTCGGTTTTACAGTGAAAACTGCAGGAACTTCAAACCGGCACTAGGAAACAGACTGAGAAACCAGAGTAAAAGTTTCTCCTGCAAACCGTTCCCTTTGTGCTAGATGAACGAACGTCTCTCCACATGCTCAGTTCTGAGAGATAAGTGTGTGTGAAAGCCGTCCTTCACCTAGCTTGTTGGGAACACAAAGTTTCTTTTCAGTTGCAAAATCCACTACATACATATATATGGGGAGGTACTAGCTCCAACTCGCTTTTACAGTGAAAACTGCAGGAACTTCAAACCGGCACTAGGAAACAGACTGATAAACCAGAGTAAAAGTTTCTCCTGCAAACCGTTCCCTTTGTGCTAGATGAACGAACGTCTCTCCACATGCTCAGTTCTGAGAGATAAGTGTGTGTGAAAGCCGTCCTTCACCAAGCTTGTTGGGAACACAAAGTTTCTTTTCAGTTGCAAACTCCACTCCATACATATATATGGGTTGGTACAAGCTACAACACGGTTTTACAGTTAAAACTGCAGGAACTTCAAACCGGCACTAGGAAACACACTGAGAGACCAGAGTAAAAGTTTCTCCTGCAACCCGTTCCTTTTGTGCTAGATGAACGAACGTCTCTCCACATGCTCACTTCTGAGAGAAAAGTGTGTGTGAAAGCCGTCCTTCACCTAGCTTGTTGGGAACACAAAGTTTCTTTTCAGTTGCAAACTCCACTCCATACATATATATGGGAAGGTACTAGCTCGAACTCGGTTTTACAGTGAAAACTGCAGGAACTTCAAACAGGCACTAGGAAACAGACTGAGAAACCAGAATCAAAGTTTCCCCTGAAACCCTTTCCCTTTGTGCTAGATGAACGAACGTCTCTCCACATGCTCAGTTCTGAGAGATATGTGTGTGTGAAAGCCGTCCTTCACCTAGCTTGTTGGGAACACAAAGTTTCTTTTCAGATGATATTCCATTCCATACATAAATATGGAGAGGTACTAGCTCCAACTCGGTTTTACAGTGAAAACTGCAGGAACTTCAAACCGGCACTAGGAAACAGACTGAGAAACCAGAGTAAAAGTTTCTCCTGCAACCCGTTCCGTTTGTTCTAGATGAACTAACGTCTCTCCACATGCTCAGTTCTGAGAGATAAGTGTGTGAAAGCCGTCCTTCACCTAGCTTGTTGGGAACACAAAGTTTCTTTTCAGTTGCAAACTCCACTACATACATATATATGGGGAGGTACTAGCTCCAACTCGCTTTTACAGTGAAAACTGCAGGAACTTCAAACCGGCACTAGGAAACAGACTGATAAACCAGAGTAAAAGTTTCTCCTGCAAACCGTTCCCTTTGTGCTAGATGAACGAACATCTCTCCACATGCTCAGTTCTGAGAGATAAGTGTGTGTTAAAGCCTTCCTTCACCTAGCTTGTTGGGAACACAAAGTTTCTTTTCAGTTGCAAACTCCACTCCATGCATATATATGGGGTGGTACAAGCTACAACACGGTTTTACAGTTAAAACTGCAGGAACTTCAAACCGGCACTAGGAAACAGACTGAGAAACCAGAGTAAAAGTTTCTCCTGCAACCCGTTCCCTTTGTGCTAGATGAACGAACGTCTCTCCACATGCTCAGTTCTGAGAGATAAGTGTGTGTGAAAGCCATCCTTCACCTAGCTTGTTGGGAAAAAAAGTTTCTTTTCAGTTGCAAACTCCACTCCTTACATATATATGGGGAGGAACTAGCTCCAACTCGGTTTTACAGTGAAACCTGCAGGAACTTCAAACCGGCACTAGGAAACAGACAGAGAAACCAGAGTAAAAGTTTCTCCTGCAACCTGTTCCCTTTGTGCTAGATGAACGAACGTCTCTCCACATGCTCAGTTGTGAGAGATAATTGTGTGTGAAAGCCGTCCTTCACCTAGCTTGTTGGGAACACAAAGTTTCTTTTCAGTTGCAAACTCCACTCCATACATATATATGGGTAGGTACTAGCTCCAAGTAGCTTTTACAGTGAAAACTGCGGGAACTTCAAACCAGCACTAGTAAACAGACTGAGAAACCAGAGTCAAAGTTTCTCCTGCAACCCGTTCCGTTTGTTCTAGATGAACGAACGTCTCTCCACATGCTCAGTTCTGAGAGATAAGTGTGTGTGAAAGCCGTCCTTCACCTAGCTTGTTGGGAACAGAAAGTTTCTTTTCAGTTGCAAACTCCACTCCATACATATATATGGGGAGGTACTAGCTCCAACTCGGTTTTACAGTGAAACCTGCAGGAACTTCAAACCGGCACTAGGAAACAGACTGAGAAACCAGAGTAAAAGTTTCTCCTGCAACCTGTTCCCTTTGTGCTAGATGAACGAACGTCTCTCCACATGCTCAGTTCTGAGAGATAAGTGTGTGTGAAAGCCGTACTTCACCTAGCTTGTTGGGAACACAAAGTTTCTTTTCAGTTGCAAACACCACTCCATACATATATATGGGTAGGTACTAGCTCCAAGTCGCTTTTACAGTGAAAACTGCGGGATCTTCAAACCAGCACTAGGAAACAGACTGAGAAACCAGAGTCAAAGTTTCTCCTGCAACCCGTTCCCTTTGTGCTAGATGAACGAACATCTCTCCACATGCTCAGTTCTGAGAGTTAAGTGTGTGTGAAAGCCGTCCTTCAACTAGGTTGTTGGGAACACAAAGTTTCTTTTCAGTTGCAAACAATAGTCCATACATATATATGGGGAGGTACTAGCTCCAACTCGGTTTTACAG
Source organism: Camelus bactrianus (assembly GCF_048773025.1). NCBI lineage: Eukaryota > Metazoa > Chordata > Mammalia > Artiodactyla > Camelidae > Camelus > Camelus bactrianus. The sequence goes on from NC_133566.1 coordinate 7,044,754, forward strand.
TGAAAACTGCAGGAACTTCAAACCGGCACTAGGAAACAGACTGAGAAACCAGAGTCAAAGTTTCCCCTGAAACCCTTTCCCTTTGTGCTAGATGAACGAACGTCTCTCCACATGCTCAGTTCTGAGAGATATGTGTGTGTGAAAGCCGTCCTTCACCTAGCTTGTTGGGAACACAAAGTCTCTTTTCAGATGATATTCTACTCCATACATAAATATGGAGAGGTACTAGCTCCAACTCGGTTTTACAGTGAAAACTGCAGGAACTTCAAACCGGCACTAGGAAACAGACTGAGAAACCAGAGTAAAAGTTTCTCCTGCAACCCGTTCCGTTTGTTCTAGATGAACGAACGTCTCTCTACATGCTCAGTTCTGAGAGATAAGTGTGTGTGAAAGCCGTTCTTCACCTAGCTTGTTGGGAACACAACGTTTCTTTTCAGTTGCAAACTCCACTACATACATATATATGGGGAGGTACTAGCTCCAACTCGCTTTTACAGTGAAAACTGCAGGAACTTCAAACCGGCACTAGGAAACAGACTGATAAACCAGAGTAAAAGTTTCTCCTGCAAACCGTTCCCTTTGTGCTAGATGAACGAACATCTCTCCACATGCTCAGTTCTGAGAGATAAGTGTGTGTGAAAGCCGTCCTTCACCTAGCTTGTTGGGAACACAAAGTTTCTTTTCAGTTGCAAACTCCACTCCATACATATATATGGGGTGGTACAAGCTACAACACTGTTTTACAGTTAAAACTGCAGGAACTTCAAACCGGCACTAGGAAACAGACTGAGAAACCAGAGTAAAAGTTTCTCCTGCAACCCGTTCCCTTTGTGCTAGATGAACGAACGTCTCTCCACATGCTCAGTTCTGAGAGATAAGTGTGTGTGAAAGCCATCCTTCACCTAGCTTGTTGGGAAAAAAAGTTTCTTTTCAGTTGCAAACTCCACTCCATACATATATATGGGGAGGTACTAGCTCCAACTCGGTTTTACAGTGAAACCTGCAGGAACTTCAAACCGGCACTAGGAAACAGACTGAGAAACCAGAGTAAAAGTTTCTCCTGCAACCTGTTCCCTTTGTGGTAGATGAACGAACGTCTCTCCACATGCTCAGTTCTGAGAGATAATTGTGTGTGAAAGCCGTTCTTCACCTAGCTTGTTGGGAACACAAAGTTTCATTTCAGTTGCAAACTCCACTCCATACATATATATGGGGAGGTACTAGCTCCAAGTAGCTTTTACAGTGAAAACTGCGGGAACTTCAAACCAGCACTAGGAAACAGACTCAGAAACCAGAGTCAAAGTTTCTCCTGCAACCCGTTCCCTTTGTGCTAGATGAACGAACATCTCTCCACATGCTCAGTTCTGAGAGTTAAGTGTGTGTGAAAGCCGTCCTTCAACTAGGTTGTTGGGAACACAAAGTTTCTTTTCAGTTGCAAACAATAGTCCATACATATATATGGGGAGGTACTAGCTCCAACTCGGTTTTACAGTGAAAACTGCAGGAACTTCAAACCGGCACTAGGAAACAGACTGAGAAACCAGAGTCAAAGTTTCCCCTGAAAACCTTTCCCTTTGTGCTAGATGAACGAACGTCTCTCCACATGCTCAGTTCTGAGAGATATGTGTGTGTGAAAGCCGTCCTTCACCTAGCTTGTTGGGAACACAAAGTTTCTTTTCAGATGATATTCCACTCCATACATAAATATGGAGAGGTACTAGCTCCAACTCGGTTTTACAGTGAAAACTGCAGGAACTTCAAACCGGCACTAGGAAACAGACTGAGAAACCAGAGTAAAAGTTTCTCCTGCAACCCGTTCCGTTTGTTCTAGATGAACGAACGTCTCTCCACATGCTCAGTTCTGAGAGTTAAGTGTGTGTGAAAGCCGTCCTTCAACTAGGTTGTTGGGAACACAAAGTTTCTTTTCAGTTGCAAACAATAGTCCATACATATATATGGGGAGGTACTAGCTCCAACTCGGTTTTACAGTGAAAACTGCAGGAACTTCAAACCGGCACTAGGAAACAGACTGAGAAACCAGAGACAAAGTTTCCCCTGAAACCCTTTCCCTTTGTGCTAGATGAACGAACGTCTCTCCACATGCTCAGTTCTGAGAGATATGTGTGTGTGAAAGCCGTCCTTCACCTAGCTTGTTGGGAACACAAAGTTTCTTTTCAGATGATATTCCACTCCATACATAAATATGGAGAGGTACTAGCTCCAACTCGGTTTTACAGTGAAAACTGCAGGAACTTCAAAACGGCACTAGGAAACAGACTGAGAAACCAGAGTAAAAGTTTCTCCTGCAACCCGTTCCGTTTGTTCTAGATGAACGAACGTCTCTCTACATGCTCAGTTCTGAGAGATAAGTGTGTGTGAAAGCCGTCCTTCACCTAGCTTGTTGGCAACACAAAGTTTCTTTTCAGTTGCAAACTCCACTACATACATATATATGGGGAGGTACTAGCTCCAACTCGCTTTTACAGTGAAAACTGCAGGAACTTCAAACCGGCACTAGGAAACAGACCGATAAACCAGAGTAAAAGTTTCTCCTGCAACCTGTTCCCTTTGTGCTAGATGAACGAACGTCTCTCCACATGCTCAGTTCTGAGAGATAATTGTGTGTGAAAGCCGTTCTTCACCTAGCTTGTTGGGAACACAAAGTTTCATTTCAGTTGCAAACTCCACTCCATACATATATAGGGGAGGTACTAGCTCCAACTTGGTTTTACAGTGAAAACTGCAGGAACTTCAAACCGGCACTAGGAAACACACTGAGAGACCAGAGTAAAAGTTCCTCCTGCAACCCGTTCCTTTTGTGCTAGATGAACGAACGTCTCTCCACATGCTCAGTTCTGAGAGATAAGTGTGTGTGAAAGCCGTCCTTCACCTAACTTGTTGGGAACACAAAGTTTCTTTTCAGTTGCAAACTCCACTGCATACATATATATGGGAAGGTACTAGCTCGAACTCGGTTTTACAGTGAAAACTGCAGGAACTTCAAACCGGCACTAGGAAACAGACTGAGAAACCAGAGTCAAAGTTTCCCCTGAAACCCTTTCCCTTTGTGCTAGATGAACGAACGTCTCTCCACATGCTCAGTTCTGAGAGATATGTGTGTGTGAAAGCCGTCCTTCACCTAGCTTGTTGGGAACACAAAGTTTCTTTTCAGATGATATTCCACTCCATACATAAATATGGAGAGGTACTAGCTCCAACTCGGTTTTACAGTGAAAATCCAGGAACTTCAAACCGGCACTAGGAAACAGACTGAGAAAACAGAGTAAAAGTTTCTCCTGCAACCCGTTCCGTTTGTTCTAGATGGACGAACGTCTCTCCACATGCTCAGTTCTGAGAGATAAGTGTGTGTGAAAGCCGTCCTTCACCTAGCTTGTTGGGAACACAAAGTTTCTTTTCAGTTGCAAACGCCACTCCATACATATATATGGGGAGGTACTAGCTCCAACTCGGTTTTACAGTGAAACCTGCAGGAACTTTAAACCGGCACTAGGAAACAGACTGAGAAACCAGAGTAAAAGTTTCTCCTGCAACCTGTTCCCTTTGTGCTAGATGAACGAACGTCTCTCCACATGCTCAGTTCTGAGAGATAAGTGTGTGTGAAAGCCGTCCTTCAACTAGCTTGTTGGGAACACAAAGTTTCTTTTCAGTTGCAAACTCCACTCCATATATATATATGGGTAGGTACTAGCTCCAAGTCGCTTTTACAGTGAAAACTGCGGGAACTTCAAAACAGCACTAGGAAACAGACTGATAAACCAGAGTAAAAGTTTCTCCTGCAAACCGTTCCCTTTGTGCTAGATGAACGAACATCTCTCCACATGCTCAGTTCTGAGAGATAAGTGTGTGTGAAAGCCGTCCTTCAACTAGCTTGTTGGGAACACAAAGTTTCTTTTCAGTTGCAAACTCCACTCCATACATATATATGGGGTGGTACTAGCTACAACACGGTTTTACAGTTAAAACTGCAGGAACTTCAAACCGGCACTAGGAAACAGACTGAGAAACCAGAGTAAAAGTTTCTCCTGCAACCCGTTCCCTTTGTGCTAGATGAACGAACGTCTCTCCACATGCTCAGTTCTGAGAGATAAGTGTGTGTGAAAGCCATCCTTCACCTAGCTTGTTGGGAAAACAAAGTTTCTTTTCAGTTGAAAACTCCACTCCATACATATATATGGGGAGGTACTAGCTCCAACTCCGTTTTACAGTGAAAACTGCAGGAACTTCAAACCGGCACTAGGAAACAGACTGAGAAACCAGAGTATAAGTTTCCCCTGCAACCCGTTCCCTTTGTGCTAGATGAACGAACGTCTCTCCACATGCTCAGATCTGAGAGATAAGTGTGTGTGAAAGCCGTCATTCACCTAGCTTGTTGGGAACACAAAGTTTCTTTTCAGTTGCAAACTCCATTCCATACATATATATGGGTTGGTACTAGCTCCAACACGGTTTTACAGTGAAAACTGCAGGAACTTCAAACCGGCACTAGGAAACAGACTGAGAAACCAGAGTAAAAGTTTCTCCTGCAACCCGTTCCCTTTGTGCTAGATGAACGATCGTCTCTCCACATGCTCAGTTCTGAGAGATAAGTGTGTGAAAGCCGTCCTTCACCTAGCTTGTTGGGAACACAAAGTTTCTTTTCAGTTGCAAACTCCACTACATACATATATATGGGGAGGTACTAGCTCCAACTCGCTTTTACAGTGAAAACTGCAGGAACTTCAAACCGGCACTAGGAAACAGACTGATAAACCAGAGTAAAAGTTTCTCCTGCAAACCGTTCCCTTTGTGCTAGATGAACGAACGTCTCTCCACATGCTCAGTTCGGAGAGATAAGTGTGTGTGAAAGCCATCCTTCACCTAGCTTGTTGGGAAAAAAAGTTTCTTTTCAGTTGCAAACTCCACTCCATACATATATATGGGGAGGTACTAGCTCCAACTCGGTTTTACAGTGAAACCTGCAGGAACTTCAAACCGGCATTAGGAAACAGACTGAGAATCCAGAGTAAAAGTTTCTCCTGCAACCTGTTCCCTTTGTGCTAGATGAACGAACGTCTCTCCACATGCTCAGTTGTGAGAGATAATTGTGTGTGAAAGCCGTCCTTCACCTAGCTTGCTGGGAACACAAAGTTTCTTTTCAGTTGCAAACTCCACTCCATACATATATATGGGGAGGTACTAGCACCAAGTAGCTTTTACAGTGAAAACTGCGGGAACTTCAAACCAGCACTAGTAAACAGACTGAGAAACCAGAGTCAAAGTTTCTCCTGCAACCCGTTCCGTTTGTTCTAGATGAACGAACGTCTCTCCACATGCTCAGTTCTGAGAGATAAGTGTGTGTGAAAGCCGTCCTTCACCTAGCTTGTTGGGAACACAAAGTTTCTTTTCAGTTGCAAACTCCACTCCATACATATATATGGGGAGGTACTAGCTCCAACTCGGTTTTACAGTGAAACCTGCAGGAACTTCAAACCGGCACTAGGAAACAGACTGAGAAACCAGAGTAAAAGTTTCTCCTGCAACCTGTTCCCTTTGTGCTAGATGAACGAACGTCTCTCCACATGCTCAGTTCTGAGAGATAAGTGTGTGTGAAAGCCGTCCTTCACCTAGCTTGTTGGGAACACAAAGTTTCTTTTCAGTTGCAAACTCCACTCCATACATATATATGGGTAGTTACTAGCTCCAAGTCGCTTTTACAGTGAAAACTGCGGGAACTTCAAACCAGCACTAGGAAACAGACTGAGAAACCAGAGTCAAAGTTTCTCCTGCAACCCGTTCCCTTTGTGCTAGATGAACGAACATCTCTCCACATGCTCAGTTCTGAGAGTTAAGTGTGTGTGAAAGCCGTCCTTCAACTAGGTTGTTGGGAACACAAAGTTTCTTTTCAGTTGCAAACAATAGTCCATACATATATATGGGGAGGTACTAGCTCCAACTCGGTTTTACAGTGAAAACTGCAGGAACTTCAAACCGGCACTAGGAAACAGACTGAGAAACCAGAGTCAAAGTTTCCCCTGAAACCCTTTCCCTTTGTGCTAGATGAACGAACGTCTCTCCACATGCTCAGTTCTGAGAGATATGTGTGTGTGAAAGCCGTCCTTCACCTAGCTTGTTGGGAACACAAAGTTTCTTTTCAGATGATATTCCACTCCATACATAAATATGGAGAGGTACTAGCTCCAACTCGGTTTTACAGTGAAAACTGCAGGAACTTCAAACCGGCACTAGGAAACAGACTGAGAAACCAGAGTAAAAGTTTCTCCTGCAACCCGTTCCCTTTGTGCTAGAAGAACGAACGTCTCTCTACATGCTCAGTTCTGAGAGATAAGTGTGTGTGAAAGCCGTCCTTCACCTAGCTTGTTGGGAACACAAAGTTTCTTTTCAGTTGCAAACTCCACTACATACATATATATGGGGAGGTACTAGCTCCAACTCGCTTTTACAGTGAAAACTGCAGGAACTTCAAACCGGCACTAGGAAACAGACTGAGAAACCAGAGTAAAAGTTTCTCCTGCAAACCGTTCCCTTTGTGCTAGATGAACGAACATCTCTCCACATGCTCAGTTCTGAGAGATAAGTGTGTGTGAAAGCCATCATTCACCAAGCTTGTTGGGAAAAAAAGTTTCTTTTCAGTTGCAAACTCCACTCCATACATATATATGGGGAGGTACTAGCTCCAACTCGGTTTTACAGTGAAACCTGCAGGAACTTCAAACCGGCACTAGGAAACAGACTGATAAACCAGAGTAAAAGTTTCTCCTGCAAACCGTTCCCTTTGTGCTAGATGAACGAACATCTCTCCACATGCTCAGTTCTGAGAGATAAGTGTGTGTGAAAGCCGTTCTTCACCTAGCTTGTTGGGAACACAACGTTTCTTTTCAGTTGCAAACTCCACTACATACATATATATGGGGAGGTACTAGCTCCAACTCGCTTTTACAGTGAAAACTGCAGGAACTTCAAACCGGCACTAGGAAACAGACTGATAAACCAGAGTAAAAGTTTCTCCTGCAAACCGTTCCCTTTGTGCTAGATGAACGAACATCTCTCCACATGCTCAGTTCTGAGAGATAAGTGTGTGTGAAAGCCGTCCTTCACCTAGCTTGTTGGGAACACAAAGTTTCTTTTCAGTTGCAAACTCCACTCCATACATATATATGGGGTGGTACAAGCTACAACACTGTTTTACAGTTAAAACTGCAGGAACTTCAAACCGGCACTAGGAAACAGACTGAGAAACCAGAGTAAAAGTTTCTCCTGCAACCCGTTCCCTTTGTGCTAGATGAACGAACGTCTCTCCACATGCTCAGTTCTGAGAGATAATTGTGTGTGAAAGCCGTCCTTCACCTAGCTTGTTGGGAACACAAAGTTTCTTTTCAGTTGCAATCCCCACTCCATACATATATATGGGGAGGTACAAGCTCCAACTCGGTTTTACAGTGAAAACTGCAGGAAATTCACACCGGCACTAGGAAACAGACTGAGAAACCAGAGTAAAAGTTTCTCCTGCAACCCGTTCCCTTTGTGCTAGATGAACGAACGTCTCTCCACATGCTCAGTTCTGAGAGATAAGTGTGTGTGAAAGCCATCCTTCACCTAGCTTGTTGGGAAAAAAAGTTTCTTTTCAGTTGCAAACTCCACTCCATACATATATATGGGGAGGTACTAGCTCCAACTCGGTTTTACAGTGAAAACTGCAGGAACTTCAAACCGGCACTAGGAAACAGACTGAGAAACCAGAGTAAAAGTTTCTCCTGCAACCTGTTCCCTTTGTGCTAGATGAACGAACGTCTCTCCACATGCACAGTTCTGAGAGATAATTGTGTGTGAAAGCCGTTCTTCACCTGGCTTGTTGGGAACACAAAGTTTCATTTCAGTTGCAAACTCCACTCCATACATATATATGGGGAGGTACTAGCTCCAAGTAGCTTTTACAGTGAAAACTGCGGGAACTTCAAACCAGCACTAGGAAACAGACTGAGAAACCAGAGTCAAAGTTTCTCCTGCAACCCGTTCCCTTTGTGCTAGATGAACGAACATCTCTCCACATGCTCAGTTCTGAGAGTTAAGTGTGTGTGAAAGCCGTCCTTCAACTAGGTTGTTGGGAACACAAAGTTTCTTTTCAGTTGCAAACTCCAGTCCATACATATATATGGGGAGGTACTAGCTCCAACTCGGTTTTACAGTGAAAACTGCAGGAACTTCAAACCGGCACTAGGAAACACACTGAGAGACCAGAGTAAAAGTTCCTCCTGCAACCCGTTCCTTTTGTGCTAGATGAACGAACGTCTCTCCACATGCTCAGTTCTGAGAGATAAGTGTGTGTGAAAGCCGTCCTTCACCTAGCTTGTTGGGAACACAAAGTTTCTTTTCAGATGATATTCCACTCCATACATAAATATGGAGAGGTACTAGCTCCAACTCGGTTTTACAGTGAAACCTGCAGGAACTTCAAACCGGCACTAGGAAACAGACTGAGAAACCAGAGTAAAAGTTTCTCCTGCAACCTGTTCCCTTTGTGCTAGATGAACGAACGTCTCTCCACATGCTCAGTTCTGAGAGATAAGTGTGTGTGAAAGCCGTCCTTCACCTAGCTTGTTGGGAACACAAAGTTTCTTTTCAGTTGCAAACTCCACTCCATACATATATATGGGTAGGTACTAGCTCCAAGTCGCTTTTACAGTGAAAACTGCGGGAACTTCAAACCAGCACTAGGAAACAGACTGAGAAACCAGAGTCAAAGTTTCTCCTGCAACCCGTTCCCTTTGTGCTAGATGAACGAACATCTCTCCACATACTCAGTTCTGAGAGTTAAGTGTGTGTGAAAGCCGTCCTTCACCTAGCTTGTTGGGAACACAAAGTTTCTTTTCAGTTGCAAACTCCACTCCATACATATATATGGGGTGGTACAAGCTACAACACTGTTTTACAGTTAAAACTGCAGGAACTTCAAACCGGCACTAGGAAACAGACTGAGAAACCAGAGTCAAAGTTTCTCCTGCAACCCGTTCACTTTGTGCTAGATGAACGAACGTCTCTCCACATGCTCAGTTCTGAGAGATAAGTGTGTGTGAAAGCCATCCTTCACCTAGCTTGTTGGGAAAAAAAGTTTCTTTTCAGTTGCAAACTCCACTCCATACATATATATGGGGAGGTACTAGCTCCAACTCCGTTTTACAGTGAAACCTGCAGGAACTTCAAACCGGCACTAGGAAACAGACTGAGAAACCAGAGTAAAAGTTTCTCCTGCAACCTGTTCCCTTTGTGCTAGATGAACGAACGTCTCTCCACATGCTAAGTTCTGAGAGATAATTGTGTGTGAAAGCCGTTCTTCACCTAGCTTGTTGGGAACACAAAGTTTCATTTCAGTTGCAAACTCCACTCCATACATATATATGGGGAGGTACTAGCTCCAAGTAGCTTTTACAGTGAAAACTGCGGGAACTTCAAACCAGCACTAGGAAACAGACTGAGAAACCAGAGTCAAAGTTTCTCCTGCAACCCGTTCCCTTTGTGCTAGATGAACGAACATCTCTCCACATGCTCAGTTCTGAGAGTTAATTGTGTGTGAAAGCCGTCCTTCACCTAGCTTGTTGGGAACACAAAGTTTCTTTTCAGATGATATTCCACTCCATACATAAATATGGAGAGGTACTAGCTCCAACTCGGTTTTACAGTGAAAATCCAGGAACTTCAAACCGGCACTAGGAAACAGACTGAGGAAACAGAGTAAAAGTTTCTCCTGCAACCCGTTCCGTTTGTTCTAGATGGACGAACGTCTCTCCACATGCTCAGTTCTGAGAGATAAGTGTGTGTGAAAGCCGTCTTTCACCTAGCTTGTTGGGAACACAAAGTTTCTTTTCAGTTGCAAACTCCACTCCATACATATATATGGGGAGGTACTAGCTCCAACTCGGTTTTACAGTGAAACCTGCAGGAACTTTAAACCGGCACTAGGAAACAGACTGAGAAACCAGAGTAAAAGTTTCTCCTGCAACCTGTTCCCTTTGTGCTAGATGAACGAACGTCTCTCCACATGCTCAGTTCTGAGAGATAAGTGTGTGTGAAAGCCGTCCTTCACCTAGCTTGTTGGGAACACAAAGTTTCTTTTCAGTTGCAAACTCCACTCCATATATATATATGGGTAGGTACTAGCTCCAAGTCGCTTTTACAGTGAAAACTGCGGGAACTTCAAACCAGCACTAGGAAACAGACTGATAAACCAGAGTAAAAGTTTCTCCTGCAAACCGTTCCCTTTGTGCTAGATGAACGAACATCTCTCCACATGCTCAGTTCTGAGAGATAAGTGTGTGTGAAAGCCGTCCTTCACCTAGCTTGTTGGGAACACAAAGTTTATTTTCAGTTGCAAACTCCACTCCATACATATATATGGGGTGGTACTAGCAACAACACGGTTTTACAGTTAAAACTGCAGGAACTTCAAACCGGCACTAGGAAACAGACTGAGAAACCAGAGTAAAAGTTTCTCCTGCAACCCGTTCCCTTTGTGCTAGATGAACGAACGTCTCTCCACATGCTCAGTTCTGAGAGATAAGTGTGTGTGAAAGCCATCCTTCACCTAGCTTGTTGGGAAAACAAAGTTTCTTTTCAGTTGCAAACTCCACTCCATACATATATATGGGGAGGTACTAGCTCCAACTCCGTTTTACAGTGAAAACTGCAGGAACTTCAAACCGGCACTAGGAAACAGACTGAGAAACCAGAGTATAAGTTTCTCCTGCAACCCGTTCCCTTTGTGCTAGATGAACGAACGTCTCTCCACATGCTAAGATCTGAGAGATAAGTGTGTGTGAAAGCCGTTCTTCACCTAGCTTGTTGGGAACACAAAGTTTCATTTCAGTTGCAAACTCCAGTCCATACATATATATGGGGAGGTACTAGCTCCAACTCGGTTTTACAGTGAAAACTGCAGGAACTTCAAACCGGCACTAGGAAACACACTGAGAGACCAGAGTAAAAGTTCCTCCTGCAACCCGTTCCTTTTGTGCTAGATGAACGAACGTCTCTCCACATGCTCAGTTCTGAGAGATAAGTGTGTGTGAAAGCCGTCCTTCACCTAGCTTGTTGGGAACACAAAGTTTCTTTTCAGTTGCAAACTCCACTGCATACATATATATGGGAAGGTACTAGCTCGAACTCGGTTTTACAGTGAAAACTGCAGGAACTTCAAACCGGCACTAGGAAACAGACTGAGAAACCAGAGTCAAAGTTTCCCATGAAACCCTTTCCCTTTGTGCTAGATGAACGAACGTCTCTCCACATGCTCAGTTCTGAGAGATATGTGTGTGTGAAAGCCGTCCTTCACCTAGCTTGTTGGGAACACAAAGTTTCTTTTCAGATGATATTCCACTCCATACATAAATATGGAGAGGTACTAGCTCCAACTCGGTTTTACAGTGAAAATCCAGGAACTTCAAACCGGCACTAGGAAACAGACTGAGGAAACAGAGTAAAAGTTTCTCCTGCAACCCGTTCCGTTTGTTCTAGATGGACGAACGTCTCTCCACATGCTCAGTTCTGAGAGATAAGTGTGTGTGAAAGCCGTCTTTCACCTAGCTTGTTGGGAACACAAAGTTTCTTTTCAGTTGCAAACTCCACTCCATACATATATATGAGGAGGTACTAGCTCCAACTCGGTTTTACAGTGAAACCTGCAGGAACTTTAAACCGGCACTAGGAAACAGACTGAGAAACCAGAGTAAAAGTTTCTCCTGCAACCTGTTCCCTTTGTGCTAGATGAACGAACGTCTCTCCACATGCTCAGTTCTGAGAGATAAGTGTGTGTGAAAGCCGTCCTTCACCTAGCTTGTTGGGAACACAAAGTTTCTTTTCAGTTGCAAACTCCACTCCATATATATATATGGGTAGGTACTAGCTCCAAGTCGCTTTTACAGTGAAAACTGCGGGAACTTCAAACCAGCACTAGGAAACAGACTGATAAACCAGAGTAAAAGTTTCTCCTGCAAACCGTTCCCTTTGTGCTAGATGAACGAACATCTCTCCACATGCTCAGTTCTGAGAGATAAGTGTGTGTGAAAGCCGTCCTTCACCTAGCTTGTTGGGAACACAAAGTTTCTTTTCAGTTGCAAACTCCACTCCATATATATATATGGGGTGGTACTAGCTACAACACGGTTTTACAGTTAAAACTGCAGGAACTTCAAACCGGCACTAGGAAACAGACTGAGAAACCAGAGTAAAAGTTTCTCCTGCAACCCGTTCCCTTTGTGCTAGATGAACGAACGTCTCTCCACATGCTCAGTTCTGAGAGATAAGTGTGTGTGAAAGCCATCCTTCACCTAGCTTGTTGGGAAAACAAAGTTTCTTTTCAGTTGCAAACTCCACTCCATACATATATATGGGGAGGTACTAGCTCCAACTCCGTTTTACAGTGAAAACTGCAGGAACTTCAAACCGGCACTAGGAAACAGACTGAGAAACCAGAATATAAGTTTCTCCTGCAACCCGTTCCCTTTGTGCTAGATGAACGAACGTCTCTCCACATGCTCAGATCTGAGAGATAAGTGTGTGTGAAAGCCGTCATTCACCTAGCTTGTTGGGAACACAAAGTTTCTTTTCAGTTGCAAACTCCATTCCATACATATATATGGGTTGGTACTAGCTCCAACACGGTTTTACAGTGAAAACTGCAGGAAATTCAAACCGGCACTAGGAAACAGACTGAGAAACCAGAGTAAAAGTTTCTCCTGCAACCCGTTCCCTTTGTGCTAGATGAACGAACGTCTCTCCACATGCTCAGTTCTGAGAGATAAGTGTGTTTGAAAGCCGTCCTTCACCTAGCTTGTTGGGAACACAAAGTTTCTTTTCAGTTGCAAACTCCACTCCATACATATATATGGGGAGGTACTAGCTCAAACTCGGTTTTACAGTGAAAAATGCAGGAACTTCAAACCGGCACTAGGAAACAGACTGATAAACCAGAGTAAAAGTTTCTCCTGCAAACCATTCCCTTTATGCTAGATGAACGAACATCTCTCCACATGCTCAGTTCTGAGAGATAAGTGTGTGTGAAAGCCGTCCTTCACCTAGCTTGTTGGGAACACAAAGTTTCTTTTCAGTTGCAAACTCCACTCCATACATATATATGGGGTGGTACTAGCTACAACACGGTTTTACAGTTAAAACTGCAGGAACTTCAAACCGGCACTAGGAAACAGACTGAGAAACCAGAGTAAAAGTTTCTCCTGCAACCCGTTCCCTTTGTGCTAGATGAACGAACGTCTCTCCACATGCTCAGTTCTGAGAGATAAGTGTGTGTGAAAGCCATCCTTCACCTAGCTTGTTGGGAAAACAAAGTTTCTTTTCAGTTGCAAACTCCACTCCATACATATATATGGGGAGGTACTAGCTCCAACTCGGTTTTACAGTGAAAACTGCAGGAACTTCAAACCGGCACTAGGAAAGAGACTGAGAAACCAGAGCATAAGTTTCTCCTGCAACCCGTTCCCTTTGTGCTAGATGAACGAACGTCTCTCCACATGCTCAGATCTGAGAGATAAGTGTGTGTGAAAGCCGTCCTTCACCTAGCTTGTTGGGAACACAAAGTTTCTTTTCAGTTGCAAACTCCATTCCATACATATATATGGGTTGGTACTAGCTCCAACACGGTTTTACAGTTAAAACTGCAGGAACTTCAAACCGGCACTAGGAAACAGACTGAGAAACCAGAGTAAAAGTTTCTCCAGCATCCAGTTCCCTTTGTGATAGATGAACGTACGTCTCTCCACATGTTCAGTACTGAGAGATAAGTGTGTGTGAAAGCCGTCTTTCACCTAGCTTGTTGGGAACACAAAGTTTCTTTTCAGTAGCAAACTCCACTATATACATTATATGGGGAGGTACTAGCTCCAACTCGGTTTTACAGTGAAAACTGCAGGAACTTCAAACCGGCACTAGGAAACAGACTGATAAACCAGAGTAAAAGTTTCTCCTGCAAACCGTTCCCTTTGTGCTAGATGAACGAACATCTCTCCACATGCTCAGTTCTGAGAGATAAGTGTGTGTGAAAGCCGTCCTTCACCTAGCTTGTTGGGAACACAAAGTTTCTTTTCAGTTGCAAACTCCTCTCCATACATATATATGGGGTGGTACTAGCTACAACACGGTTTTACAGTTAAAACTGCAGGAACTTCAAACCGGCACTAGGAAACAGACTGAGAAACCAGAGTAAAAGTTTCTCCTGCAACCCGTTCCCTTTGTGCTACATGAACGAACGTCTCTCCACATTCTCAGTTCTGAGAGATAAGTGTGTGTGAAAGCCGTCCTTCACCTAGCTTGTTGGGAACACAAAGTTTCTTTTCAGTTGCAAACTCCACTCTATACATATATATGGGGAGGTACTAGCTCCAAGTCGCTTTTACAGTGAAAACTGCGGGAACTTCAAACCAGCACTAGGAAACAGACTGAGAAACCAGAGTAAAAGTTTCTCCTGAAACCCGTTCCCTTTGTGCTAGATGAACGAACATCTCTCCACATGCTCAGTTCTGAGAGTTAAGTGTGTGTGAAAGCCGTCCTTCACCTAGCTTGTTGGGAACACAAAGTTTCTTTTCAGTTGCAAACTCCACTCCATACATATATATGGGAAGGTACTAGCTCGAGCTCGGTTTTACAGTGAAAACTGCAGGAACTTCAAACCGGCACTAGGAAACAGACTGAGAAACCAGAGACAAAGTTTCCCCTGAAACCCTTTCCCTTTGTGCAGATGAACGAACGTCCCTCCACATGCTCAGTTCTGAGAGATATGTGTGTGTGAAAGCCGTCGTTCACCTAGCTTGTTGGGAACACAAAGTTTCTTTTCAGATGATATTCCACTCCATACATAAATATGGAGAGGTACTAGCTCCAACTCGGTTTTACAGTGAAAATCCAGGAACTTCAAACCGGCACTAGGAAACAGACTGAGGAAACAGAGTAAAAGTTTCTCCTGCAACCCGTTCCGTTTGTTCTAGATGGACGAACGTCTCTCCACATGCTCAGTTCTGAGAGATAAGTGTGTGTGAAAGCCGTCTTTCACCTAGCTTGTTGGGAACACAAAGTTTCTTTTCAGTTGCAAACTCCACTCCATACATATATATGGGGAGGTACTAGCTCCAACTCGGTTTTACAGTGAAACCTGCAGGAACTTTAAACCGGCACTAGGAAACAGACTGAGAAACCAGAGTAAAAGTTTCTCCTGCAACCTGTTCCCTTTGTGCTAGATGAACGAACGTCTCTCCACATGCTCAGTTCTGAGAGATAAGTGTGTGTGAAAGCCGTCCTTCACCTAGCTTGTTGGGAACACAAAGTTTCTTTTCAGTTGCAAACTCCACTCCATATATATATATGGGTAGGTACTAGCTCCAAGTCGCTTTTACAGTGAAAACTGCGGGAACTTCAAACCAGCACTAGGAAACAGACTGTTAAACCAGAGTAAAAGTTTCTCCTGCAAACCGTTCCCTTTGTGCTAGATGAACGAACATCTCTCCACATGCTCAGTTCTGAGAGATAAGTGTGTGTGAAAGCCGTCCTTCACCTAGCTTGTTGGGAACACAAAGTTTCTTTTCAGTTGCAAACTCCACTCCATACATATATATGGGGTGGTACTAGCTACAACACGGTTTTACAGTTAAAACTGCAGGAACTTCAAACCGGCACTAGGAAACAGACTGAGAAACCAGAGTAAAAGTTTCTCCTGCAACCCGTTCCCTTTGTGCTAGATGAACGAACGTCTCTCCACATGCTCAGTTCTGAGAGATAAGTGTGTGTGAAAGCCATCCTTCACCTAGCTTGTTGGGAAAACAAAGTTTCTTTTCAGTTGCAAACTCCACTCCATACATATATATGGGGAGGTACTAGCTCCAACTCCGTTTTACAGTGAAAACTGCAGGAACTTCAAACCGGCACTAGGAAACAGACTGAGAAACCAGAATATAAGTTTCTCCTGCAACCCGTTCCCTTTGTGCTAGATGAACGAACGTCTCTCCACATGCTCAGATCTGAGAGATAAGTGTGTGTGAAAGCCGTCATTCACCTAGCTTGTTGGGAACACAAAGTTTCTTTTCAGTTGCAAACTCCATTCCATACATATATATGGGTTGGTACTAGCTCCAACACGGTTTTACAGTGAAAACTGCAGGAAATTCAAACCGGCACTAGGAAACAGACTGAGAAACCAGAGTAAAAGTTTCTCCTGCAACCCGTTCCCTTTGTGCTAGATGAACGAACGTCTCTCCACATGCTCAGTTCTGAGAGATAAGTGTGTTTGAAAGCCGTCCTTCACCTAGCTTGTTGGGAACACAAAGTTTCTTTTCAGTTGCAAACTCCACTCCATACATATATATGGGGAGGTACTAGCTCAAACTCGGTTTTACAGTGAAAAATGCAGGAACTTCAAACCGGCACTAGGAAACAGACTGATAAACCAGAGTAAAAGTTTCTCCTGCAAACCATTCCCTTTGTGCTAGATGAACGAACATCTCTCCACATGCTCAGTTCTGAGAGATAAGTGTGTGTGAAAGCCGTCCTTCACCTAGCTTGTTGGGATCACAAAGTTTCTTTTCAGTTGCAAACTCCACTCCATACATATATATGGGGTGGTACTAGCTACAACACGGTTTTACAGTTAAAACTGCAGGAACTTCAAACCGGCACTAGGAAACAGACTGAGAAACCAGAGTAAAAGTTTCTCCTGCAACCCGTTCCCTTTGTGCTAGATGAACGAACGTCTCTCCACATGCTCAGTTCTGAGAGATAAGTGTGTGTGAAAGCCATCCTTCACCTAGCTTGTTGGGAAAACAAAGTTTCTTTTCAGTTGCAAACTCCACTCCATACATATATATGGGGAGGTACTAGCTCCAACTCGGTTTTACAGTGAAAACTGCAGGAACTTCAAACCGGCACTAGGAAAGAGACTGAGAAACCAGAGTATAAGTTTCTCCTGCAACCCGTTCCCTTTGTGCTAGATGAACGAACGTCTCTCCACATGCTCAGATCTGAGAGATAAGTGTGTGTGAAAGCCGTCCTTCACCTAGCTTGTTGGGAACACAAAGTTTCTTTTCAGTTGCAAACTCCACTCCATATATATATATGGGTAGGTACTAGCTCCAAGTCGCTTTTACAGTGAAAACTGCGGGAACTTCAAACCAGCACTAGGAAACAGACTGATAAACCAGAGTAAAAGTTTCTCCTGCAAACCGTTCCCTTTGTGCTAGATGAACGAACATCTCTCCACATGCTCAGTTCTGAGAGATAAGTGTGTGTGAAAGCCGTCCTTCACCTAGCTTGTTGGGAACACAAAGTTTCTTTTCAGTTGCAAACTCCACTCCATACATATATATGGGGTGGTACTAGCTACAACACGGTTTTACAGTTAAAACTGCAGGAACTTCAAACCGGCACTAGGAAACAGACTGAGAAACCAGAGTAAAAGTTTCTCCTGCAACCCGTTCCCTTTGTGCTAGATGAACGAACGTCTCTCCACATGCTCAGTTCTGAGTGATAAGTGTGTGTGAAAGCCATCCTTCACCTAGCTTGTTGGGAAAACAAAGTTTCTTTTCAGTTGCAAACTCCACTCCATACATATATATGGGGAGGTACTAGCTCCAACTCCGTTTTACAGTGAAAACTGCAGGAACTTCAAACCGGCACTAGGAAACAGACTGAGAAACCAGAATATAAGTTTCTCCTGCAACCCGTTCCCTTTGTGCTAGATGAACGAACGTCTCTCCACATGCTCAGTTCTGAGAGATAAGTGTGTGTGAAAGCCGTCCTTCACCTAGCTTGTT
The DNA here is from genome assembly GCF_048773025.1 of Camelus bactrianus. Classification (NCBI taxonomy): domain Eukaryota; kingdom Metazoa; phylum Chordata; class Mammalia; order Artiodactyla; family Camelidae; genus Camelus; species Camelus bactrianus. Next base: position 7,062,576 of record NC_133566.1, read on the forward strand.
GGGAACACAAAGTTTCTTTTCAGTTGCAAACTCCACTCCATATATATATATGGGTAGGTACTAGCTCCAAGTCGCTTTTACAGTGAAAACTGCGGGAACTTCAAACCAGCACTAGGAAACAGACTGATAAACCAGAGTAAAAGTTTCTCCTGCAAACCGTTCCCTTTGTGCTAGATGAACGAACATCTCTCCACATGCTCAGTTCTGAGAGATAAGTGTGTGTGAAAGCCGTCCTTCACCTAGCTTGTTGGGAACACAAAGTTTCTTTTCAGTTGCAAACTCCACTCCATACATATATATGGGGTGGTACTAGCTACAACACGGTTTTACAGTTAAAACTGCAGGAACTTCAAACCGGCGCTAGGAAACAGACTGAGAAACCAGAGTAAAAGTTTCTCCTGCAACCCGTTCCCTTTGTGCTAGATGAACGAACGTCTCTCCACATGCTCAGTTCTGAGTGATAAGTGTGTGTGAAAGCCATCCTTCACCTAGCTTGTTGGGAAAACAAAGTTTCTTTTCAGTTGCAAACTCCACTCCATACATATATATGGGGAGGTACTAGCTCCAACTCCGTTTTACAGTGAAAACTGCAGGAACTTCAAACCGGCACTAGGAAACAGACTGAGAAACCAGAATATAAGTTTCTCCTGCAACCCGTTCCCTTTGTGCTAGATGAACGAACGTCTCTCCACATGCTCAGTTCTGAGAGATAAGTGTGTTTGAAAGCCGTCCTTCACCTAGCTTGTTGGGAACACAAAGTTTCTCTTCATTTGCAAACTCCACTCCATACATATATATGGGGAGGTACTAGCTCAAACTCGGTTTTACAGTGAAAAATGCAGGAACTTCAAACCGGCACTAGGAAACAGACTGATAAACCAGAGTAAAAGTTTCTCCTGCAAACCATTCCCTTTGTGCTAGATGAACGAACATCTCTCCACATGCTCAGTTCTGAGAGATAAGTGTGTGTGAAAGCCGTCCTTCACCTAGCTTGTTGGGAACACAAAGTTTCTTTTCAGTTGCAAACACCACTCCATAAATATATATGGGGTGGTACTAGCTACAACACGGTTTTAAAGTTAAAACTGCAGGAACTTCAAACCGGCACTAGGAAACAGACTGAGAAACCAGAGTAAAAGTTTCTCCTGCAACCCGTTCCCTTTGTGCTAGATGAACGAACGTCTCTCCACATGCTCAGTTCTGAGAGATAAGTGTGTGTGAAAGCCATCCTTCACCTAGCTTGTTGGGAAAACAAAGTTTCTTTTCAGTTGCAAACTCCACTCCATACATATATATGGGGAGGTACTAGCTCCAACTCGGTTTTACAGTGAAAACTGCAGGAACTTCAAACCGGCACTAGGAAACAGACTGAGAAACCAGAGTATAAGTTTCTCCTGCAACCCGTTCCCTTTGTGCTAGATGAACGAACGTCTCTCCACATGCTCAGATCTGAGAGATAAGTGTGTGTGAAAGCCGTCCTTCACCTAGCTTGTTGGGAACACAAAGTTTCTTTTCAGTTGCAAACTCCATTCCATACATATATATGGGTTGGTACTAGCTCCAACACGGTTTTACAGTTAAAACTGCAGGAACTTCAAACCGGCACTAGGAAACAGACTGAGAAACCAGAGTAAAAGTTTCTCCAGCATCCAGTTCCCTTTGTGCTAGATGAACGTACGTCTCTCCACATGTTCAGTACTGAGAGATAAGTGTGTGTGAAAGCCGTCTTTCACCTAGCTTGTTGGGAACACAAAGTTTCTTTTCAGTAGCAAACTCCACTATATACATTATATGGGGAGGTACTAGCTCCAACTCGGTTTTACAGTGAAAACTGCAGGAACTTCAAACCGGCACTAGGAAACAGACTGATAAACCAGAGTAAAAGTTTCTCCTGCAAACCGTTCCCTTTGTGCTAGATGAACGAACATCTCTCCACATGCTCAGTTCTGAGAGATAAGTGTGTGTGAAAGCCGTCCTTCACCTAGCTTGTTGGGAACACAAAGTTTCTTTTCAGTTGCAAACTCCTCTCCATACATATATATGGGGTGGTACTAGCTACAACACGGTTTTACAGTTAAAACTGCAGGAACTTCAAACCGGCACTAGGAAACAGACTGAGAAACCAGAGTAAAATTTCTCCTGCAACCCGTTCCCTTTGTGCTACATGAACGAACGTCTCTCCACATTCTCAGTTCTGAGAGATAAGTGTGTGTGAAAGCCGTCCTTCACCTAGCTTGTTGGGAACACAAAGTTTCTTTTCAGTTGCAAACTCCACTCTATACATATATATGGGGAGGTACTAGCTCCAAGTCGCTTTTACAGTGAAAACTGCGGGAACTTCAAACCAGCACTAGGAAACAGACTGAGAAACCAGAGTAAAAGTTTCTCCTGAAACCCGTTCCCTTTGTGCTAGATGAACGAACATCTCTCCACATGCTCAGTTCTGAGAGTTAAGTGTGTGTGAAAGCCGTCCTTCACCTAGCTTGTTGGGAACACAAAGTTTCTTTTCAGTTGCAAACTCCACTCCATACATATATATGGGAAGGTACTAGCTCGAGCTCGGTTTTACAGTGAAAACTGCAGGAACTTCAAACCGGCACTAGGAAACAGACTGAGAAACCAGAGACAAAGTTTCCCCTGAAACCCTTTCCCTTTGTGCAGATGAACGAACGTCTCTCCACATGCTCAGTTCTGAGAGATATGTGTGTGTGAAAGCCGTCGTTCACCTAGCTTGTTGGGAACACAAAGTTTCTTTTCAGATGATATTCCACTCCATACATAAATATGGAGAGGTACTAGCTCCAACTCGGTTTTACAGTGAAAATCCAGGAACTTCAAACCGGCACTAGGAAACAGACTGAGGAAACAGAGTAAAAGTTTCTCCTGCAACCCGTTCCGTTTGTTCTAGATGGACGAACGTCTCTCCACATGCTCAGTTCTGAGAGATAAGTGTGTGTGAAAGCCGTCTTTCACCTAGCTTGTTGGGAACACAAAGTTTCTTTTCAGTTGCAAACTCCACTCCATACATATATATGGGGAGGTACTAGCTCCAACTCGGTTTTACAGTGAAACCTGCAGGAACTTTAAACCGGCACTAGGAAACAGACTGAGAAACCAGAGTAAAAGTTTCTCCTGCAACCTGTTCCCTTTGTGCTAGATGAACGAACGTCTCTCCACATGCTCAGTTCTGAGAGATAAGTGTGTGTGAAAGCCGTCCTTCACCTAGCTTGTTGGGAACACAAAGTTTCTTTTCAGTTGCAAACTCCACTCCATATATATATATGGGTAGGTACTAGCTCCAAGTCGCTTTTACAGTGAAAACTGCGGGAACTTCAAACCAGCACTAGGAAACAGACTGATAAACCAGAGTAAAAGTTTCTCCTGCAAACCGTTCCCTTTGTGCTAGATGAACGAACATCTCTCCACATGCTCAGTTCTGAGAGATAAGTGTGTGTGAAAGCCGTCCTTCACCTAGCTTGTTGGGAACACAAAGATTCTTTTCAGTTGCAAACTCCACTCCATACATATATATGGGGTGGTACTAGCTACAACACGGTTTTACAGTTAAAACTGCAGGAACTTCAAACCGGCACTAGGAAACAGACTGAGAAACCAGAGTAAAAGTTTCTCCTGCAACCCGTTCCCTTTGTGCTAGATGAACGAACGTCTCTCCACATGCTCAGTTCTGAGAGATAAGTGTGTGTGAAAGCCATCCTTCACCTAGCTTGTTGGGAAAACAAAGTTTCTTTTCAGTTGCAAACTCCACTCCATACATATATATGGGGAGGTACTAGCTCCAACTCCGTTTTACAGTGAAAACTGCAGGAACTTCAAACCGGCACTAGGAAACAGACTGAGAAACCAGAATATAAGTTTCTCCTGCAACCCGTTCCCTTTGTGCTAGATGAACGAACGTCTCTCCACATGCTCAGATCTGAGAGATAAGTGTGTGTGAAAGCCGTCATTCACCTAGCTTGTTGGGAACACAAAGTTTCTTTTCAGTTGCAAACTCCATTCCATACATATATATGGGTTGGTACTAGCTCCAACACGGTTTTACAGTGAAAACTGCAGGAAATTCAAACCGGCACTAGGAAACAGACTGAGAAACCAGAGTAAAAGTTTCTCCTGCAACCCGTTCCCTTTGTGCTAGATGAACGAACGTCTCTCCACATGCTCAGTTCTGAGAGATAAGTGTGTTTGAAAGCCGTCCTTCACCTAGCTTGTTGGGAACACAAAGTTTCTTTTCAGTTGCAAACTCCACTCCATACATATATATGGGGAGGTACTAGCTCAAACTCGGTTTTACAGTGAAAAATGCAGGAACTTCAAACCGGCACTAGGAAACAGACTGATAAACCAGAGTAAAAGATTCTCCTGCAAACCATTCCCTTTGTGCTAGATGAACGAACATCTCTCCACATGCTCAGTTCTGAGAGATAAGTGTGTGTGAAAGCCGTCCTTCAACTAGCTTGTTGGAAACACAAAGTTTCTTTTCAGTTGCAAACTCCACTCCATACATATATATGGGGTGGTACTAGCTACAACACGGTTTTACAGTTAAAACTGCAGGAACTTCAAACCGGCACTAGGAAACAGACTGAGAAACCAGAGTAAAAGTTTCTCCTGCAACCCGTTCCCTTTGTGCTAGATGAACGAACGTCTCTCCACATGCTCAGTTCTGAGAGATAAGTGTGTGTGAAAGCCATCCTTCACCTAGCTTGTTGGGAAAACAAAGTTTCTTTTCAGTTGCAAACTCCACTCCATACATATATATGGGGAGGTACTAGCTCCAACTCGGTTTTACAGTGAAAACTGCAGGAACTTCAAACCGGCACTAGGAAAGAGACTGAGAAACCAGAGTATAAGTTTCGCCTGCAACCCGTTCCCTTTGTGCTAGATGAACGAACGTCTCTCCACATGCTCAGATCTGAGAGATAAGTGTGTGTGAAAGCCGTCCTTCACCTAGCTTGTTGGGAACACAAAGTTTCTTTTCAGTTGCAAACTCCATTCCATACATATATATGGGTTGGTACTAGCTCCAACACGGTTTTACAGTTAAAACTGCAGGAACTTCAAACCGGCACTAGGAAACAGACTGAGAAACCAGAGTAAAAGTTTCTCCAGCATCCAGTTCCCTTTGTGCTAGATGAACGTACGTCTCTCCACATGTTCAGTACTGAGAGATAAGTGTGTGTGAAAGCCGTCTTTCACCTAGCTTGTTGGGAACACAAAGTTTCTTTTCAGTAGCAAACTCCACTATATACATTATATGGGGAGGTACTAGCTCCAACTCGGTTTTACAGTGAAAACTGCAGGAACTTCAAACCGGCACTAGGAAACAGACTGATAAACCAGAGTAAAAGTTTCTCCTGCAAACCGTTCCCTTTGTGCTAGATGAACGAACATCTCTCCACATGCTCAGTTCTGAGAGATAAGTGTGTGTGAAAGCCGTCCTTCACCTAGCTTGTTGGGAACACAAAGTTTCTTTTCAGTTGCAAACTCCTCTCCATACATATATATGGGGTGGTACTAGCTACAACACGGTTTTACAGTTAAAACTGCAGGAACTTCAAACCGGCACTAGGAAACAGACTGAGAAACCAGAGTAAAAATTTCTCCTGCAACCCGTTCCCTTTGTGCTACATGAACGAACGTCTCTCCACATGCTCAGTTCTGAGAGGTAAGTGTGTGTGAAAGCCGTCCTTCACCTACCTTGTTGGGAACACAAAGTTTCTTTTCAGTTGCAAACTCCACTCTATACATATATATGGGGAGGTACTAGCTCCAAGTCGCTTTTACAGTGAAAACTGCGGGAACTTCAAACCAGCACTAGGAAACAGACTGAGAAACCAGAGTAAAAGTTTCTCCTGAAACCCGTTCCCTTTGTGCTAGATGAACGAACATCTCTCCACGTGCTCAGTTCTGAGAGTTAAGTGTGTGTGAAAGCCGTCCTTCACCTAGCTTGTTGGGAACACAAAGTTTCTTTTCAGTTGCAAACTCCACTCCATACATATATATGGGAAGGTACTAGCTCGAGCTCGGTTTTACAGTGAAAACTGCAGGAACTTCAAACCGGCACTAGGAAACAGACTGAGAAACCAGAGACAAAGTTTCCCCTGAAACCCTTTCCCTTTGTGCAGATGAACGAACGTCTCTCCACATGCTCAGTTCTGAGAGATATGTGTGTGTGAAAGCCGTCGTTCACCTAGCTTGTTGGGAACACAAAGTTTCTTTTCAGATGATATTCCACTCCATACATAAATATGGAGAGGTACTAGCTCCAACTCGGTTTTACAGTGAAAATCCAGGAACTTCAAACCGGCACTAGGAAACAGACTGAGGAAACAGAGTAAAAGTTTCTCCTGCAACCCGTTCCGTTTGTTCTAGATGGACGAACGTCTCTCCACATGCTCAGTTCTGAGAGATAAGTGTGTGTGAAAGCCGTCTTTCACCTAGCTTGTTGGGAACACAAAGTTTCTTTTCAGTTGCAAACTCCACTCCATACATATATATGGGGAGGTACTAGCTCCAACTCGGTTTTACAGTGAAACCTGCAGGAACTTTAAACCGGCACTAGGAAACAGACTGAGAAACCAGAGTAAAAGTTTCTCCTGCAACCTGTTCCCTTTGTGCTAGATGAACGAACGTCTCTCCACATGCTCAGTTCTGAGAGATAAGTGTGTGTGAAAGCCGTCCTTCACCTAGCTTGTTGGGAACACAAAGTTTCTTTTCAGTTGCAAACTCCACTCCATATATATATATGGGTAGGTACTAGCTCCAAGTCGCTTTTACAGTGAAAACTGCGGGAACTGAAACCAGCACTAGGAAACAGACTGATAAACCAGAGTAAAAGTTTCTCCTGCAAACCGTTCCCTTTGTGCTAGATGAACGAACATCTCTCCACATGCTCAGTTCTGAGAGATAAGTGTGTGTGAAAGCCGTCCTTCACCTAGCTTGTTGGGAACACAAAGTTTCTTTTCAGTTGCAAACTCCACTCCATACATATATATGGGGTGGTACTAGCTAAAACACGGTTTTACAGTTAAAACTGCAGGAACTTCAAACCGGCACTAGGAATCAGACTGAGAAACCAGAGTAAAAGTTTCTCCTGCAACCCGTTCCCTTTGTGCTAGATGAACGAACGTCTCTCCACATGCTCAGTTCTCAGAGATAAGTGTGTGTGAAAGCCATCCTTCACCTAGCTTGTTGGGAAAACAAAGTTTCTTTTCAGTTGCAAACTCCACTCCATACATATATATGGGGAGGTACTAGCTCCAACTCCGTTTTACAGTGAAAACTGCAGGAACTTCAAACCGGCACTAGGAAACAGACTGAGAAACCAGAATATAAGTTTCTCCTGCAACCCGTTCCCTTTGTGCTAGATGAACGAACGTCTCTCCACATGCTCAGATCTGAGAGATAAGTGTGTGTGAAAGCCGTCATTCACCTAGCTTGTTGGGAACACAAAGTTTCTTTTCAGTTGCAAACTCCATTCCATACATATATATGGGTTGGTACTAGCTCCAACACGGTTTTACAGGGAAAACTGCAGGAAATTCAAACCGGCACTAGGAAACAGACGAGAAACCAGAGTAAAAGTTTCTCCTGCAACCCGTTCCCTTTGTGCTAGATGAACGAACGTCTCTCCACATGCTCAGTTCTGAGAGATAAGTGTGTTTGAAAGCCGTCCTTCACCTAGCTTGTTGGGAACACAAAGTTTCTTTTCAGTTGCAAACTCCACTCCATACAAATATATGGGGAGGTACTAGCTCAAACTCGGTTTTACAGTGAAAAATGCAGGAACTTCAAACCGGCACTAGGAAACAGACTGATAAACCAGAGTAAAAGTTTCTCCTGCAAACCATTCCCTTTGTGCTAGATGAACGAACATCTCTCCACATGCTCAGTTCTGAGAGATAAGTGTGTGTGAAAGCTGTCCTTCACCTAGCTTGTTGGGAACACAAAGTTTCTTTTCAGTTGCAAACTCCACTCCATACATATATATGGGGTGGTACTAGCTACAACACGGTTTTACAGTTAAAACTGCAGGAACTTCAAACCGGCACTAGGAAACAGACTGAGAAACCAGAGTAAAAGTTTCTCCTGCAACCCGTTCCCTTTGTGCTAGATGAACGAACGTCTCTCCACATGCTCAGTTCTGAGAGATAAGTGTGTGTGAAAGCCATCCTTCACCTAGCTTGTTGGGAAAACAAAGTTTCTTTTCAGTTGCAAACTCCACTCCATACATATATATGGGGAGGTACTAGCTCCAACTCGGTTTTACAGTGAAAACTGCAGGAACTTCAAACCGGCACTAGGAAAGAGACTGAGAAACCAGAGTATAAGTTTCTCCTGCAACCCGTTCCCTTTGTGCTAGATGAACGAACGTCTCTCCACATGCTCAGATCTGAGAGATAAGTGTGTGTGAAAGCCGTCCTTCACCTAGCTTGTTGGGAACACAAAGTTTCTTTTCAGTTGCAAACTCCATTCCATACATATATATGGGTTGGTACTAGCTCCAACACGGTTTTACAGTTAAAACTGCAGGAACTTCAAACCGGCACTAGGAAACAGACTGAGAAACCAGAGTAAAAGTTTCTCCAGCATCCAGTTCCCTTTGTGCTAGATGAACGTACGTCTCTCCACATGTTCAGTACTGAGAGATAAGTGTGTGTGAAAGCCGTCTTTCACCTAGCTTGTTGGGAACACAAAGTTTCTTTTCAGTAGCAAACTCCACTATATACATTATATGGGGAGGTACTAGCTCCAACTCGGTTTTACAGTGAAAACTGCAGGAACTTCAAACCGGCACTAGGAAACAGACTGATAAACCAGAGCAAAAGTTTCTCCTGCAAACCGTTCCCTTTGTGCTAGATGAACGAACATCTCTCCACATGCTCAGTTCTGAGAGATAAGTGTGTGTGAAAGCCGTCCTTCACCTAGCTTGTTGGGAACACAAAGTTTCTTTTCAGTTGCAAACTCCTCTCCATACATATATATGGGGTGGTACTAGCTACAACACGGTTTTACAGTTAAAACTGCAGGAACTTCAAACCGGCACTAGGAAACAGACTGAGAAACCAGAGTAAAAGTTTCTCCTGCAACCCGTTCCCTTTGTGCTACATGAACGAACGTCTCTCCACATGCTCAGTTCTGAGAGGTAAGTGTGTGTGAAAGCCGTCCTTCACCTAGCTTGTTGGGAACACAAAGTTTCTTTTCAGTTGCAAACTCCACTCTATACATATATATGGGGAAGTACTAGCTCCAAGTCGCTTTTACAGTGAAAACTGCGGGAACTTCAAACCAGCACTAGGAAACAGACTGAGAAACCAGAGTAAAAGTTTCTCCTGAAACCCGTTCCCTTTGTGCTAGATGAACGAACATCTCTCCACATGCTCAGTTCTGAGAGTTAAGTGTGTGTGAAAGCCGTCCTTCACCTAGCTTGTTGGGAACACAAAGTTTCTTTTCAGTTGCAAACTCCACTCCATACATATATATGGGAAGGTACTAGCTCGAGCTCGGTTTTACAGTGAAAACTGCAGGAACTTCAAACCGGCACTAGGAAACAGACTGAGAAACCAGAGACAAAGTTTCCCCTGAAACCCTTTCCCTTTGTGCAGATGAACGAACGTCTCTCCACATGCTCAGTTCTGAGAGATATGTGTGTGTGAAAGCCGTCGTTCACCTAGCTTGTTGGGAACACAAAGTTTCTTTTCAGATGATATTCCACTCCATACATAAATATGGAGATGTACTAGCTCCAACTCGGTTTTACAGTGAAAACTGCAGGAACTTCAAACCGGCACTAGGAAACAGACTGAGAAACCAGAGTAAAAGTTTCTCCTGTAACCCGTTCCCTTTGTTCTAGATGAACGAACGTCTCTCCACATGCTCAGTTCTGAGAGATAAGTGTGTGTGAAAGCCGTCCTTCAGCTAGCTTGTTGGGAACACAAAGTTTCTTTTCAGTTGCAAACTCCAGTCCATACATATATATGGGGAGGTACTAGCTCCAAGTCGCTTTTACAGTGAAAACTGCGGGAACTTCAAACCAGCACTAGGAAACAGACTGAGAAACCAGAGTAAAAGTTTCTCCTGAAACCCGTTCCCTTTGTGCTAGATGAACGAACATCTCTCCACATGCTCAGTTCTGAGAGTTAAGTGTGTGTGAAAGCCGTCCTTCACCTAGCTTGTTGGGAACACAAAGTTTCTTTTCAGTTGCAAACTCCACTCCATACATATATATGGGAAGGTACTAGCTCGAGCTCGGTTTTACAGTGAAAACTGCAGGAACTTCAAACCGGCACTAGGAAACAGACTGAGAAACCAGAGACAAAGTTTCCCCTGAAACCCTTTCCCTTTGTGCAGATGAACGAACGTCTCTCCACATGCTCAGTTCTGAGAGATATGTGTGTGTGAAAGCCGTCGTTCACCTAGCTTGTTGGGAACACAAAGTTTCTTTTCAGATGATATTCCACTCCATACATAAATATGGAGATGTACTAGCTCCAACTCGGTTTTACAGTGAAAACTGCAGGAACTTCAAACCGGCACTAGGAAACAGACTGAGAAACCAGAGTAAAAGTTTCTCCTGTAACCCGTTCCCTTTGTTCTAGATGAACGAACGTCTCTCCACATGCTCAGTTCTGAGAGATAAGTGTGTGTGAAAGCCGTCCTTCAGCTAGCTTGTTGGGAACACAAAGTTTCTTTTCAGTTGCAAACTCCAGTCCATACATATATATGGGGAGGTACTAGCTCCAACTCGGTTTTACAGTGAAAACTGCAGGAACTTCTAACCGGCACTAGGAAACAGACTGAGAAACCAGAGTAAAAGTTTCTCCTGCAACCCGTTCCCTTTGTGCTAGATGAACGAACGTCTCTCCACATGCTCAGTTCTGAGAGATAAGTGTGTGTGAAAGCAGTCCTTCACCTAGCTTGTTGGGAACACAAAGTTTCTTTTCAGTTGCAAACTCCACTATATACATATATATGGGGAGGTACTAGTCCAACTCGGTTTTACAGTGAAAACTGAGGGAACTTCAAACCGGAACTAGGAAACAGACTGAGAAACGAGAGTAAAAGTTTCTCCTGCAAACCGTTCCCTTTGTGCTAGATGAACGAATATCTCTCCACATGCTCAGTTCTGAGAGATAAGTGTGTGTCAAAGCCGTCCTTCACCTAGCTTGTTGGGAACACAAAGTTTCTTTTCAGTTGCAAACTCCACTCCATACATATATATGGGGTGGTACTAGCTATAACACGGTTTTACAGTTAAAACTGCAGGAACTTCAAACCGGCACTAGAAAACAGACTGAGAAACCAGAGTAAAAGTTTCTCCTGCAACCCGTTCCCTTTGTGCTAGATGAACGAACGTCTCTCCACATGCTCAGTTTTGAGAGATAAGTGTGTGTGAAAGCCATCCTTCACCTAGCTTGTTGGGAAAACAAAGTTTCTTTTCAGTTGCAAACTCCACTCCATACATATATATGGGGAGGTACTAGCTCCAACTCGGTTTTACAGTGAAACCTGCAGGAACTTCAAACCGGCACTAGGAAACAGACTGAGAAAACAGAGTAAATGTTTCTCCTGCAAACCGTTCCCATTGTGCTAGATGAACGAACGTCTCTCCACATGCTCATTTCTGAGAGATAAGTGTGTGTGAAAGCCGTCCTTCACCTAGCTTGTTGGGAACACAAAGTTTCTTTTCAGTTGCAAACTCCACTCCATACATATATATGGGGAGGTACTAGCTCCAACTCGGTTTTACAGTGAAAACTGCAGGAACTTCCAACCGGCACTAGGAAACAGACTGAGAAACCAGAGTATAAGTTTCTCCTGCAACCCGTTCCCTTTGTGCTAGATGTACGAACGTCTCTTCACATGCTCAGATCTGAGAGATAAGTGTGTGTGAAAGCCGTCCTTCACCTAGCTTGTTGGGAACACAAAGTTTCTTTTCAGTTGCAAACTCCACTATATACATATATATGGGGAGGAACTTGCTCCAACTCGGTTTTACAGTGAAAAATGCAGGAACTTCAAACCGGCACTAGGAAACAGACTGAGAAACCAGAGTAAAAGTTTCTCCTGCAACCCGTTCCCTTTGTGCTACATGAACGAACGTCTCTCCACATGGTCAGTTCTGAGAGGTAAGTGTGTGTGAAAGCCGTCCTTCACCTAGCTTGTTGGGAATACACAGTTTCTTTTCGGTTGGAAACTCCACTCTATACATATATATGGGGAGGTACTAGCTCCAAGTCGCTTTTACAGTGAAAACTGCGGGAACTTCAAACCAGCAATAGGAAACAGACTGAGAAACCAGAGTAAAAGTTTCTCCTGCAACCCGTTCCCTTTGTGCTAGATGAACGAACGTCTCTCCACATGCTCAGTTCTGAGAGATAAGTGTGTGTGAAAGCCATCCTTCACCTAGCTTGTTGGGAAAACAAAGTTTCTTTTCAGTTGCAAACTCCACTCCATACATATATATGGGGAGGTACTAGCTCCAACTCCGTTTTACAGTGAAAACTGCAGGAACTTCAAACCGGCACTAGGAAACAGACTGAGAAACCAGAATATAAGTTTCTCCTGCAACCCGTTCCCTTTGTGCTAGATGAACGAACGTCTCTCCACATGCTCAGATCTGAGAGATAATGTGTGTGAAAGCCGTCATTCACCTAGCTTGTTGGGAACACAAAGTTTCTTTTCAGTTGCAAACTCCATTCCATACATATATATGGGTTGGTACTAGCTCCAACACGGTTTTACAGTGAAAACTGCAGGAAATTCAAACCGGCACTAGGAAACAGACTGAGAAACCAGAGTAAAAGTTTCTCCTGCAACCCGTTCCCTTTGTGCTAGATGAACGAATGTCTCTCCACATGCTCAGTTCTGAGAGTTAAGTGTGTGTGAAAGCCGTCCTTCACCTAGCTTGTTGGGAACACAAAGTTTCTTTTCAGTTGCAAACTCCACTCCATACATATATATGGGAAGGTACTAGCTCGAGCTCGGTTTTACAGTGAAAACTGCAGGAACTTCAAACCGGCACTAGGAAACAGACTGAGAAACCAGAGACAAAGTTTCCCCTGAAACCCTTTCCCTTTGTGCAGATGAACGAACGTCTCTCCACATGCTCAGTTCTGAGAGATATGTGTGTGTGAAAGCCGTCGTTCACCTAGCTTGTTGGGAACACAAAGTTTCTTTTCAGATGATATTCCACTCCATACATAAATATGGAGAGGTACTAGCTCCAACTCGGTTTTACAGTGAAAATCCAGGAACTTCAAACCGGCACTAGGAAACAGACTGAGGAAACAGAGTAAAAGTTTCTCCTGCAACCCGTTCCGTTTGTTCTAGATGGACGAACGTCTCTCCACATGCTCAGTTCTGAGAGATAAGTGTGTGTGAAAGCCGTCTTTCACCTAGCTTGTTGGGAACACAAAGTTTCTTTTCAGTTGCAAACTCCACTCCATACATATATATGGGGAGGTACTAGCTCCAACTCGGTTTTACAGTGAAACCTGCAGGAACTTTAAACCGGCACTAGGAAACAGACTGAGAAACCAGAGTAAAAGTTTCTCCTGCAACCTGTTCCCTTTGTGCTAGATGAACGAACGTCTCTCCACATGCTCAGTTCTGAGAGATAAGTGTGTGTGAAAGCCGTCCTTCACCTAGCTTGTTGGGAACACAAAGTTTCTTTTCAGTTGCAAACTCCACTCCATATATATATATGGGTAGGTACTAGCTCCAAGTCGCTTTTACAGTGAAAACTGCGGGAACTTCAAACCAGCACTAGGAAACAGACTGATAAACCAGAGTAAAAGTTTCTCCTGCAAACCGTTCCCTTTGTGCTAGATGAACGAACATCTCTCCACATGCTCAGTTCTGAGAGATAAGTGTGTGTGAAAGCCGTCCTTCACCTAGCTTGTTGGGAACACAAAGTTTCTTTTCAGTTGCAAACTCCACTCCATACATATATATGGGGTGGTACTAGCTAAAACACGGTTTTACAGTTAAAACTGCAGGAACTTCAAACCGGCACTAGGAATCAGACTGAGAAACCAGAGTAAAAGTTTCTCCTGCAACCCGTTCCCTTTGTGCTAGATGAACGAACGTCTCTCCACATGCTCAGTTCTGAGAGATAAGTGTGTGTGAAAGCCGTCCTTCACCTAGCTTGTTGGGAACACAAAGTTTCTTTTCAGTTGCAAACTCCACTCCATACATATATATGGGAAGGTACTAGCTCGAGCTCGGTTTTACAGTGAAAACTGCAGGAACTTCAAACCGGCACTAGGAAACAGACTGAGAAACCAGAGACAAAGTTTCCCCTGAAACCCTTTCCCTTTGTGCAGATGAACGAACGTCTCTCCACATGCTCAGTTCTGAGAGATATGTGTGTGTGAAAGCCGTCGTTCACCTAGCTTGTTGGGAACACAAAGTTTCTTTTCAGATGATATTCCACTCCATACATAAATATGGAGATGTACTAGCTCCAACTCGGTTTTACAGTGAAAACTGCAGGAACTTCAAACCGGCACTAGGAAACAGACTGAGAAACCAGAGTAAAAGTTTCTCCTGTAACCCGTTCCCTTTGTTCTAGATGAACGAACGTCTCTCCACATGCTCAGTTCTGAGAGATAAGTGTGTGTGAAAGCCGTCCTTCAGCTAGCTTGTTGGGAACACAAAGTTTCTTTTCAGTTGCAAACTCCAGTCCATACATATATATGGGGAGGTACTAGCTCCAACTCGGTTTTACAGTGAAAACTGCAGGAACTTCTAACCGGCACTAGGAAACAGACTGAGAAACCAGAGTAAAAGTTTCTCCTGCAACCCGTTCCCTTTGTGCTAGATGAACGAACGTCTCTCCACATGCTCAGTTCTGAGAGATAAGTGTGTGTGAAAGCCGTCCTTCACCTAGCTTGTTGGGAACACAAAGTTTCTTTTCAGTTGCAAACTCCACTATATACATATATATGGGGAGGTACTAGCTCCAACTCGGTTTTACAGTGAAAACTGAGGGAACTTCAAACCGGAACTAGGAAACAGACTGAGAAACGAGAGTAAAAGTTTCTCCTGCAAACCGTTCCCTTTGTGCTAGATGAACGAATATCTCTCCACATGCTCAGTTCTGAGAGATAAGTGTGTGTCAAAGCCGTCCTTCACCTAGCTTGTTGGGAACACAAAGTTTCTTTTCAGTTGCAAACTCCACTCCATACATATATATGGGGTGGTACTAGCTATAACACGGTTTTACAGTTAAAACTGCAGGAACTTCAAACCGGCACTAGAAAACAGACTGAGAAACCAGAGTAAAAGTTTCTCCTGCAACCCGTTCCCTTTGTGCTAGATGAACGAACGTCTCTCCACATGCTCAGTTTTGAGAGATAAGTGTGTGTGAAAGCCGTCCTTCACCTAGCTTGTTGGGAACACAAAGTTTCTTTTCAGTTGCAAACTCCACTCCATACATATATATGGGGAGGTACTAGCTCCAATTCGGTTTTACAGTGAAAACTGCAGGAACTTCCAACCGGCACTAGGAAACAGACTGAGAAACCAGAGTATAAGTTTCTCCTGCAACCCGTTCCCTTTGTGCTAGATGTACGAACGTCTCTTCACATGCTCAGATCTGAGAGATAAGTGTGTGTGAAAGCCGTCCTTCACCTAGCTTGTTGGGAACACAAAGTTTCTTTTCAGTTGCAAACTCCACTATATACATATATATGGGGAGGAACTTGCTCCAACTCGGTTTTACAGTGAAAAATGCAGGAACTTCAAACCGGCACTAGGAAACAGACTGAGAAACCAGAGTAAAAGTTTCTCCTGCAACCCGTTCCCTTTGTGCTACATGAACGAACGTCTCTCCACATGGTCAGTTCTGAGAGGTAAGTGTGTGTGAAAGCCGTCCTTCACCTAGCTTGTTGGGAATACACAGTTTCTTTTCGGTTGGAAACTCCACTCTATACATATATATGGGGAGGTACTAGCTCCAAGTCGCTTTTACAGTGAAAACTGCGGGAACTTCAAACCAGCACTAGGAAACAGACTGAGAAACCAGAGTAGAAGTTTCTCCTGCAACCCGTTCCCTTTGTGCTAGATGAACGAACATCTCTCCACATGCTCAGTTCTGAGAGTTAAGTGTGTGTGAAAGCCGTCCTTCACCTAGCTTGTTGGGAACACAAAGTTTCTTTTCAGTTGCAAACTCCAGTCCATACATATATATGGGGAGGTACTAGCTCCAACTCGGTTTTACAGTGAAAACTGCAGGAACTTCAAACCGGCACTAGGAAACAGACTGAGAAACCAGAGTAAAAGTTTATCCTGCAAACCGTTCCCTTTGTGCTAGATGAACGAACATCTCTCCACATGCTCAGTTCTGAGAGATAAGTGTGTGTGAAAGCCATCCTTCACCTAGCTTGTTGGGAACACAAAGTTTCTTTTCAGTTGCAAACTCCACTCCATACATATATATGGGGAGGTACTAGCTCGAACTCGGTTTTACAGTGAAAAATGCAGGAACTTCAAACCGGCACTAGGAAACAGACTGATAAACCACAGTAAAATTTTCTCCTGCAAACCGTTCCCTTTGTGCTAGATGAACGAACATCTCTCCACATGCTCAGTTCTGAGAGATAAGTGTGTGTGAAAGCCGTCCTTCACCTAGCTTGTTGGGAACACAAAGTTTCTTTTCAGTTGCAAACTCCACTCCATACATATATATGGGGTGGTACTAGCTACAACACGGTTTTACAGTTAAAACTGCAGGAACTTCAAACCGGCACTACGAAACAGACTGAGAAACCAGAGTAAAAGTTTCTCCTGCAACCCGTTCCCTTTGTGCTAGATGAACGAACTTCTCTCCACATGCTCAGTTCAGAGAGATAAGTGTGTGTGAAAGCCATCCTTCACCTAGCTTGTTGGGAAAACAAAGTTTCTTTTCAGTTGCAAACTCCACTCCATACATATATATGGGGAGGTACTAGCTCCAACTCGGTTTTACAGTGAAAACTGCAGGAACTTCAAACCGGCACTAGGAAACAGACTGAGAAACCAGAGTATAAGTTTCTCCTGCAACCCGTTCCCTTTGTGCTAGATGAACGAACGTCTCTCCACATGCTCAGTTCTGAGAGATAAGTGTGTGTGAAAGCCGTCCTTCACCTAGCTTGTTGGGAACACAAAGTTTCTTTTCAGTTGCAAACTCCATTCCATACATATATATGGGTTGGTACTAGCTCCAACACGGTTTTACAGTTAAAACTGCAGGAACTTCAAACCGGCACTAGGAAACAGACTGAGAAACCAGAGTAAAAGTTTCTCCAGCATCCAGTTCCCTTTGTGCTAGATGAACGAACGTCTCTCCACATGCTCAGTTCTGAGAGATAAGTGTGTGTGAAAGCCGTCTTTCACCTAGCTTGTTGGGAACACAAAGTTTCTTTTCAGTTGCAAACTCCACTCCATACATATATATGGGGAGGTACTAGCTCGAACTCGGTTTTACAGTGAAAACTGAGGGAACTTCAAACCGGAACTAGGAAACAGACTGATTAACCAGAATAAAAGTTTCAACTGCAACCCGTTCCATTTGTGCTAGATGAACGAACGTCTCTCCACATGCTCAGTTCTGAGAGATAAGTGTGTGTGAAAGCCGCCCTTCACTAGCTTGTTGGGAACACAAAGTTTCTTTTCAGTTGCAAACTCCACTCCATAGATATATATGGGGAGGTACTAGCCCCAACTCGGTTTTACAGTGAAAACTGCAGGAACTTCAAACCGGCACTAGGAAACAGACTGAGAAAACAGAGTAAATGTTTCTCCTGCAACCCGTTCCCTTTTTGCTAGATGAACGAACGTCTCTCCACATGCTCAGTTCTGAGAGATAAGTGTGTGTGAAACCCGTCCTTCACTTAGCATGTTGGGAACACAAAGTTTCTTTTCAGTTGCAAACTCCAGTCCATACATATATATGGGGAGGTACTAGCTCCAACTCGGTTTTACAGTGAAAACTGCAGGAACTTCAAACCGGCACTAGGAAACAGACTGAGAAACCAGAGTAAAAGTTTCTCCTGCAACCCGTTCCCTTTGTGCTAGATGAACGAACGTCTCTCCACATGCTCAGTTCTGAGAGATAAGTGTGTGTGAAAGCCGTCCTTCACCTAGCTTGTTCGGAACACAAAGTTTCTTTTCAGTTGCAAACTCCACTCCATACATATATATGGGGTGGTACTAGCTCCAACTCGGTTTTACAGTGAAAACTGCAGGAACTTCAAACCGGCACTAGGAAACAGACTGAGAAAACAGAGTAAAAATTTCTCCTTCAACCTGTTCCTTTTGTGGTAGATGAACGAACATCTCTCCACATGCTCTGTTCTGAGAAATAAGTGTGTGTGAAAACCGTTCTTCACCTAGCTTGTTGGGAACACAAAGAATCTTTTCAGTTGCAAACTCCACTCCATACATATATATGGGGAGGTAGTAGCTCGAACTCGTTTTTACAGTGAAAACTGCAGTAACTTCAAACCGGCACTAGGAAACAGACTGAGAAACCAGAGTAAAAGTTTCTCCTGCAACCCGTTCCCTTTGTTCTACATGAACGAACGTCTCTCCACATGCTCAGTTCTGAGAGATATGTGTGTGTTAAAGCCGTCCTTCACCTAGCTTGTTGGGAACACAAAGTTTCTTTTCAGTTGCAAACTCCACTCCATACATATATATGGGGAGGTACTAGCTCCAACTCGATTTTACAGTGAAAACTGCAGGAACTTCAAACCGGCACTAGGAAACAGACTGAGAAACCAGAGTAAACCTTTCTCCTGCAACCCGTTCCCCTTGTGCTAGATGAATGAACCTCTCTCCACATGCTCAGTTCTGAGAGATAAGTGTGTGTGAAAGCCGTCGTTCACCTAGCTTGTTGGGAACACAAAGTTTCTTTTCAGTTGCAAACTCCAGTCCATACATATATATGGGGAGGTACTAGCTCCAACTCGGTTTTACAGTGAAAACTGCAGGAACTTCAAAACGGCACTAGGAAACAGACTGAGAAACCAGAGTAAAAGTTTCTCCTGCAACCCGTTCCCTTTGTGCTAGATGAACGAACGTCTCTCCACATGCTCAGTTCTGAGAGATAAGTGTGTGTGAAAGCCATCCTTCACCTAGCTTCTTGGGAATACAAAGTTTCTTTTCAGTTGCAAACTCCATTCCATACATATATATGGGTTGGTACTAGCTCCAACACGGTTTTACAGTTAAAACTGCAGGAACTTCAAACCGGCACTAGGAAACAGACTGAGAAACCAGAGTAAAAGTTTCTCCAGCATCCCGTTCCCTTTGTGCTAGATGAACGTACGTCTCTCCACATGTTCAGTACTGAGAGATAAGTGTGTGTGAAAGCCGTCTTTCACCTAGCTTGTTGGGAACACAAAGTTTCTTTCCAGTTGCAAACCCCACTCCATACATATATATGGGGAGGTAGTAGCTCCAAGTCGCTATTACAGTGAAAACTGCAGGAACTTCAAACCGGCACTAGGAAACAGACTGAGAAACCAGAGTAAAAGTTTCTCCTGCAACCCTTTCCCTTTGTGCTAGATGAACGAACATCTCTCCTCATGCTCAGTTCTGAGAGTTAAGTGTGTGTGAAAGCCGTCCTTCACCTAGCTTGTTGGGAACACAAAGTTTCTTTTCAGTTGCAAACTCCAGTCCATACATATATATGGGGAGGTACTAGCTCCAACTCGGTTTTACAGTGAAAACTTCAGGAACTTCAAACCGGCACTAGGAAACAGACTGAGAAAACAGAATAAAAATTTCTCCTTCAAACCGTTCATTTTGTGCTAGATGAACGAACGTCTCTCCACATGCTCAGTTCTGAGAGATATGTGTGTGTGAAAGCCGCCCTTCACCTAGCTTGTTGGGAACACAAAGTTTCTTTTCAGTTGCAAACTCCACTCCAAACATATATATGGGGAAGTACTAGCTCCAAATCGGTTTTACAGTGAAAACTACAGGAACTACAAACCGGAAATACGAAACAGACTGAGAAACAAGTGTAAAAGTTTCTCCTGCAACCCGTTTCCTTTGTGCTAGATGAACGAACGTCTCTCCACATTCTCAGTTCTGAGAGATATGTGTGTGTGAAAGCCGCCCTTCACCTACCTTGTTGGGAACACAAAGTTTCTTTTCAGATGATATTCCACTCCATACATAAATATGGAGAGGTACTAGCTCCAACTCGGTTTTACAGTGAAAACTGCAGGAACTTCAAACCGGCACTAGGAAACAGACTGAGAAACCAGAGTAAAAGTTTCTCCTGCAACCCGTTCCGTTTGTGCTAGATGAACGAACGTCTCTCCACATGCTCAGTTCTGAGAGATAAGTGTGTGTGAAAGCCGTCCTTCAACTAGGTTGTTGGGAACACAAAGTTTCTTTTCAGTTGCAAACACCAGTCCATACATATATATGGGGAGGTACTAGCTCCAACTCGGTTTTACAGTGAAAACTGCAGGAACTTCAAACCGGCACTAGGAAACAGACTGAGAAACCAGAGCCAAAGTTTTCCCTGAAACCCTTTCCCTTTGTGCTAGATGAACGAACGTCTCTCCACATGCTCATTTCTGAGAGATATGTGTGTGTGAAAGCCGTCCTTCACCTAGCTTGTTGGGAACACAAAGTTTCTTTTCAGATGATATTCCACTCCATACATAAATATGGAGAGGTACTAGCTACAACTCGGTTTTACAGTGAAACCTGCAGGAACTTCAAACCGGCACTAGGAAACAGACTGAGAAACCGGAGTAAAAGTTTCTCCTGCAACCCGTTCCGTTTTTTCTAGATGAACGAACGTCTCTCCACATGCTCAGTTCTGAGAGATAAGTGTGTGTGAAAGCCGTCCTTCACCTAGCTTGTTGGGAACACAAAGTTTCTTTTCAGTTGCAAACTCCACTCCATACATATATATG
Organism: Camelus bactrianus; assembly: GCF_048773025.1. Classification (NCBI taxonomy): domain Eukaryota; kingdom Metazoa; phylum Chordata; class Mammalia; order Artiodactyla; family Camelidae; genus Camelus; species Camelus bactrianus. The sequence goes on from NC_133566.1 coordinate 7,083,518, forward strand.
GGTAGGTACTAGCTACAAGTCGCTTTTACAGTGAAAACTGCGGGAACTTCAAACCAGCACTAGGAAACAGACTGAGAAACCAGAGTCAAAGTTTCTCCTGCAACCCGTTCCCTTTGTGCTAGATGAACGAACATCTCTCCACATGCTCAGTTCTGAGAGTTAAGTGTGTGTGAAAGCCGTCCTTCAACTAGGTTGTTGGGAACACAAAGTTTCTTTTCAGTTGCAAACAATAGTCCATACATATATATGGGGAGGTTCTAGCTCCAACTCGGTTTTACAGTGAAAACTGCAGGAACTTCAAACCGGCACTAGGAAACAGACTGAGAAACCAGAGTCAAAGTTTCCCCTGAAACCCTTTCCCTTTGTGCTAGATGAACGAACGTCTCTCCACATGCTCAGTTCTGAGAGATATGTGTGTGTGAAAGCCGTCCTTCACCTAGCTTGTTGGGAACACAAAGTTTCTTTTCAGATGATATTCCACTCCATACATAAATATGGAGAGGTACTAGCTCCAACTCGGTTTTATAGTGAAAACTGCAGGAACTTCAAACCGGCACTAGGAAACAGACTGAGAAACCAGAGTAAAAGTTTCTCCTGCAACCCGTTCCGTTTGTTCTAGATGAACGAACGTCTCTCCACGTGCTCAGTTCTGAGAGATAAGTGTGTGTGAAAGCCGTCCTTCACCTAGCTTGTTGGGAACACAAAGTTTCTTTTCAGTTGCAAACTCCACTCCATACATATATATGGGGAGGTACTAGCTCCAACTCGCTTTTACAGTGAAAACTGCAGGAACTTCAAACCGGCACTAGGAAACAGACTGAGAAACCAGAGTAAAAGTTTCTCCTGCAAACCGTTCCCTTTGTGCTAGATGAACGAACATCTCTCCACATGCTCAGTTCTGAGAGATAAGTGTGTGTGAAAGCCGTCCTTCACCTAGCTTGTTGGGAACACAAAGTTTCTTTTCAGTTGCAAACTCCACTCCATACATATATATGGGGTGGTACAAGCTACAACACTGTTTTACAGTTAAAACTGCAGGGACTTCAAACCGGCACTAGGAAACAGACTGAGAAACCAGAGTAAAAGTTTCTCCTGCAACCCGTTCCCTTTGTGTTAGATGAACGAACGTCTCTCCACATGCTCAGTTCTGAGATAAGTGTGTGTGAAAGCCATCCTTCACCTAGCTTGTTGGGAACACAAAGTTTCTTTTCAGTTGCAAACACCACTCCATACATATATATGGGGAGGTACTAGATCCAACTCGGTTTTACAGTGAAACCTGCAGGAACTTCAAACCGGCACTAGGAAACAGACTGAGAAACCAGAGTAAAAGTTTCTCCTGCAACCTGTTCCCTTTGTGCTAGATGAACGAACGTCTCTCCACATGCTCAGTTCTGAGAGATAAGTGTGTGTGAAAGCCGTCCTTCACCTAGCTTGTTGGGAACACAAAGTTTCTTTTCAGTTGCAAACTCCACTCCATACATATATATGGGTAGTTACTAGCTCCAAGTCGCTTTTACAGTGAAAACTGCGGGAACTTCAAACCAGCACTAGGAAACAGACTGAGAAACCAGAGTCAAAGTTTCTCCTGCAACCCTTTCCCTTTGTGCTAGATGAAAGAACCGCTCTCCACATGCTCAGTTCTGAGAGATAAGTGTGTGTGAAAGCCGTCCTTCACCTAGCTTGTTGGGAACACAAAGTTTCTTTTCAGATGATATTCCACTCCATACATAAATATGGAGAGGTACTAGCTCCAACTCGGTTTTACAGTGAAAACTGCAGGAACTTCAAACCGGCACTAGGAAACAGACTGAGAAACCAGAGTAAAAGTTTCTCCTGCAAACCGTTCCCTTTGTGCTAGATGAACGAACGTCTCTCCACATGCTCAGTTCTGAGAGATAAGTGTGTGTGAAAGCCGTCCTTCACCTAGCTTGTTGGGAACACAAAGTTTCTTTTCAGTTGCAAAATCCACTACATACATATATATGGGGAGGTACTAGTTCCAACTCGCTTTTACAGTGAAAACTGCAGGAACTTCAAACCGGCACTAGGAAACAGACTGATAAACCAGAGTAAAAGTTTCTCCTGCAAACCGTTCCCTTTGTGCTAGATGAACGAACGTCTCTCCACATGCTCAGTTCTGAGAGATAAGTGTGTGTGAAAGCCGTCCTTCACCTAGCTTGTTGGGAACACAAAGTTTCTTTTCAGTTGCAAACTCCACTCCATACATATATATGGGTTGGTACAAGCTATAACACGGTTTTACAGTTAAAACTGCAGGAACTTCAAACCGGCACTAGGAAACACACTGAGAGACCAGAGTAAAAGTTTCTCCTGCAACCCGTTCCTTTTGTGCTAGATGAACGAACGTCTCTCCACATGCTCAGTTCTGAGAGATAAGTGTGTGTGAAAGCCGTCCTTCACCTAGCTTGTTGGGAACACAAAGTTTCTTTTCAGTTGCAAACTCCACTCCATACATATATATGGGAAGGTACTAGCTCGAACTCGGTTTTACAGTGAAAACTGCAGGAACTTCAAACCGGCACTAGGAAACAGACTGAGAAACCAGAATCAAAGTTTCCCCTGAAACCCTTTCCCTTTGTGCTAGATGAACGAACGTCTCTCCACATGCTCAGTTCTGAGAGATATGTGTGTGTGAAAGCCGTCCTTCACCTAGCTTGTTGGGAACACAAAGTTTCTTTTCAGATGATATTCCATTCCATACATAAATATGGAGAGGTACTAGCTCCAACTCGGTTTTACAGTGAAAACTGCAGGAACTTCAAACCGGCACTAGGAAACAGACTGAGAAACCAGAGTAAAAGTTTCTCCTGCAACCCGTTCCGTTTGTTCTAGATGAACTAACGTCTCTCCACATGCTCAGTTCTTAGAGATAAGTGTGTGAAAGCCGTCCTTCACCTAGCTTGTTGGGAACACAAAGTTTCTTTTCAGTTGCAAACTCCACTACATACATATATATGGGGAGGTACTAGCTCCAACTCGCTTTTACAGTGAAAACTGCAGGAACTTCAAACCGGCACTAGGAAACAGACTGATAAACCAGAGTAAAAGTTTCTCCTGCAAACCGTTCCCTTTGTGCTAGATGAACGAACATCTCTCCACATGCTCAGTTCTGAGAGATAAGTGTGTGTTAAAGCCTTCCTTCACCTAGGTTGTTGGGAACACAAAGTTTCTTTTCAGTTGCAAACTCCACTCCATGCATATATATGGGGTGGTACAAGCTACAACACGGTTTTACAGTTAAAACTGCAGGAACTTCAAACCGGCACTAGGAAACAGACTGAGAAACCAGAGTAAAAGTTTCTCCTGCAACCCGTTCCCTTTGTGCTAGATGAACGAACATCTCTCCACATGCTCAGTTCTGAGAGTTAAGTGTGTGTGAAAGCCGTCCTTCAACTAGGTTGTTGGGAACACAAAGTTTCTTTTCAGTTGCAAACAATAGTCCATACATATATATGGGGAGGTACTAGCTCCAACTCGGTTTTACAGTGAAAACTGCAGGAACTTCAAACCGGCACTAGGAAACAGACTGAGAAACCAGAGTCAAAGTTTCCCCTGAAACCCTTTCCCTTTGTGCTAGATGAACGAACGTCTCTCCACATGCTCAGTTCTGAGAGATATGTGTGTGTGAAAGCCGTCCTTCACCTAGCTTGTTGGGAACACAAAGTCTCTTTTCAGATGATATTCTACTCCATACATAAATATGGAGAGGTACTAGCTCCAAATCGGTTTTAGAGTGAAAACTGCAGGAACTTCAAACCGGCACTAGGAAACAGACTGAGAAACCAGAGTAAAAGTTTCTCCTGCAACCCGTTCCGTTTGTTCTAGATGAACGAACGTCTCTCTACATGCTCAGTTCTGAGAGATAAGTGTGTGTGAAAGCCGTTCTTCACCTAGCTTGTTGGGAACACAACGTTTCTTTTCAGTTGCAAACTCCACTACATACATATATATGGGGAGGTACTAGCTCCAACTCGCTTTTACAGTGAAAACTGCAGGAACTTCAAACCGGCACTAGGAAACAGACTGATAAACCAGAGTAAAAGTTTCTCCTGCAAACCGTTCCCTTTGTGCTAGATGAACGAACATCTCTCCACATGCTCAGTTCTGAGAGATAAGTGTGTGTGAAAGCCGTCCTTCACCTAGCTTGTTGGGAACACAAAGTTTCTTTTCAGTTGCAAACTCCACTCCATACATATATATGGGGTGGTACAAGCTACAACACTGTTTTACAGTTAAAACTGCAGGAACTTCAAACCGGCACTAGGAAACAGACTGATAAACCAGAGTAAAAGTTTCTCCTGCAACCCGTTCCCTTTGTGCTAGATGAACGAACGTCTCTCCACATGCTCAGTTCTGAGAGATAAGTGTGTGTGAAAGCCATCCTTCACCTAGCTTGTTGGGAAAAAAAGTTTCTTTTCAGTTGCAAACTCCACTCCATACATATATATGGGGAGGTACTAGCTCCAACTCGGTTTTACAGTGAAACCTGCAGGAACTTCAAACCGGCACTAGGAAACAGACTGAGAAACCAGAGTAAAAGTTTCTCCTGCAAACCGTTCCCTTTGTGGTAGATGAACGAACGTCTCTCCACATGCTCAGTTCTGAGAGATAATTGTGTGTGAAAGCCGTTCTTCACCTAGCTTGTTGGGAACACAAAGTTTCATTTCAGTTGCAAACTCCACTCCATACATATATATGGGGAGGTACTAGCTCCAAGTAGCTTTTACAGTGAAAACTGCGGGAACTTCAAACCAGCACTAGGAAACAGACTGAGAAACCAGAGTCAAAGTTTCTCCTGCAACCCGTTCCCTTTGTGCTAGATGAACGAACATCTCTCCACATGCTCAGTTCTGAGAGTTAAGTGTGTGTGAAAGCCGTCCTTCAACTAGGTTGTTGGGAACACAAAGTTTCTTTTCAGTTGCAAACAATAGTCCATACATATATATGGGGAGGTACTAGCTCCAACTCGGTTTTACAGTGAAAACTGCAGGAACTTCAAACCGGCACTAGGAAACAGACTGAGAAACCAGAGTCAAAGTTTCCCCTGAAACCCTTTCCCTTTGTGCTAGATGAACGAACGTCTCTCCACATGCTCAGTTCTGAGAGATATGTGTGTGTGAAAGCCGTCCTTCACCTAGCTTGTTGGGAACACAAAGTTTCTTTTCAGATGATATTCCACTCCATACATAAATATGGAGAGGTACTAGCTCCAACTCGGTTTTACAGTGAAAACTGCAGGAACTTCAAACCGGCACTAGGAAACAGACTGAGAAACCAGAGTAAAAGTTTCTCCTGCAACCCGTTCCGTTTGTTCTAGATGAACGAACGTCTCTCCACATGCTCAGTTCTGAGAGTTAAGTGTGTGTGAAAGCCGTCCTTCAACTAGGTTGTTGGGAACACAAAGTTTCTTTTCAGTTGCAAACAATAGTCCATACATATATATGGGGAGGTACTAGCTCCAACTCGGTTTTACAGTGAAAACTGCAGGAACTTCAAACCGGCACTAGGAAACAGACTGAGAAACCAGAGACAAAGTTTCCCCTGAAACCCTTTCCCTTTGTGCTAGATGAACGAACGTCTCTCCACATGCTCAGTTCTGAGAGATATGTGTGTGTGAAAGCCGTCCTTCACCTAGCTTGTTGGGAACACAAAGTTTCTTTTCAGATGATATTCCACTCCATACATAAATATGGAGAGGTACTAGCTCCAACTCGGTTTTACAGTGAAAACTGCAGGAACTTCAAACCGGCACTAGGAAACAGACTGAGAAACCAGAGTAAAAGTTTCTCCTGCAACCCGTTCCGTTTGTTCTAGATGAACGAACGTCTCTCTACATGCTCAGTTCTGAGAGATAAGTGTGTGTGAAAGCCGTCCTTCACCTAGCTTGTTGGGAACACAAAGTTTCTTTTCAGTTGCAAACTCCACTACATACATATATATGGGGAGGTACTAGATCCAACTCGCTTTTACAGTGAAAACTGCAGGAACTTCAAACCGGCACTAGGAAACAGACTGATAAACCAGAGTAAAAGTTTCTCCTGCAAACCGTTCCCTTTGTGCTAGATGAACGAACATCTTTCCACATGCTCAGTTCTGAGAGATAAGTGTGTGTGAAAGCCGTCCTTCACCTAGCTTGTTGGGAACACAAAGTATCTTTTCAGTTGCAAACTCCACTCCATACATATATATGGGGAGGTACTAGCTCCAACTCGGTTTTACAGTGAAACCTGCAGGAACTTCAAACCGGCACTAGGAAACAGACTGATAAACCAGAGTAAAAGTTTCTCCTGCAACCTGTTCCCTTTGTGCTAGATGAACGAACGTCTCTCCACATGCTCAGTTCTGAGAGATAATTGTGTGTGAAAGCCGTTCTTCACCTAGCTTGTTGGGAACACAAAGTTTCATTTCAGTTGCAAACTCCACTCCATACATATATATGGGGAGGTACTAGCTCCAAGTAGCTTTTACAGTGAAAACTGCGGGAACTTCAAACCAGCACTAGGAAACAGACTGAGAAACCAGAGTCAAAGTTTCTTCTGCAACCCGTTCCCTTTGTGCTAGATGAACGAACGTCTCTCCACATGCTCAGTTCTGAGAGATAAGTGTGTGTGAAAGCCATCCTTCACCTAGCTTGTTGGGAAAAAAAGTTTCTTTTCAGTTGCAAACTCCACTCCATACATATATAGGGGAGGTACTAGCTCCAACTCGGTTTTACAGTGAAAACTGCAGGAACTTCAAACCGGCACTAGGAAACACACTGAGAGACCAGAGTAAAAGTTCCTCCTGCAACCCGTTCCTTTTGTGCTAGATGAACGAACGTCTCTCCACATGCTCAGTTCTGAGAGATAAGTGTGTGTGAAAGCCGTCCTTCACCTAGCTTGTTGGGAACACAAAGTTTCTTTTCAGTTGCAAACTCCACTGCATACATATATATGGGAAGGTACTAGCTCGAACTCGGTTTTACAGTGAAAACTGCAGGAACTTCAAACCGGCACTAGGAAACAGACTGAGAAACCAGAGTCAAAGTTTCCCCTGAAACCCTTTCCCTTTGTGCTAGATGAACGAACGTCTCTCCACATGCTCAGTTCTGAGAGATATGTGTGTGTGAAAGCCGTCCTTCACCTAGCTTGTTGGGAACACAAAGTTTCTTTTCAGATGATATTCCACTCCATACATAAATATGGAGAGGTACTAGCTCCAACTCGGTTTTACAGTGAAAATCCAGGAACTTCAAACCGGCACTAGGAAACAGACTGAGAAACCAGAGTAAAAGTTTCTCCTGCAACCCGTTCCCTTTGTGCTAGATGAACGAACGTCTCTCCACATGCTCAGTTCTGAGAGATAAGTGTGTGTGAAAGCCATCCTTCACCTAGCTTGTTGGGAAAACAAAGTTTCTTTTCAGTTGCAAACTCCACTCCATACATATATATGGGGAGGTACTAGCTCCAACTCCGTTTTACAGTGAAAACTGCAGGAACTTCAAACCGGCACTAGGAAACAGACTGAGAAACCAGAGTAAAAGTTTCTCCTGCAACCCGTTCCCTTTGTGCTAGATGAACGAACGTCTCTCCACATGCTCAGTTCTGAGAGATAATTGTGTGTGAAAGCCATCCTTCACCTAGCTTGTTGGGAAAACAAAGTTTCATTTCAATTGCAAACTCCACTCCATACATATATATGGGGAGGTACTAGCTCCAACTCCGTTTTACAGTGAAAACTGCAGGAACTTCAAACCGGCACTAGGAAACAGACTGAGAAACCAGAGTATAAGTTTCTCCTGCAACCCGTTCCCTTTGTGCTAGATGAACGAACGTCTCTCCACATGCTCAGATCTGAGAGATAAGTGTGTGTGAAAGCCGTCATTCACCTAGCTTGTTGGGAACACAAAGTTTCTTTTCAGTTGCAAACTCCATTCCATACATATATATGGGTTGGTACTAGCTCCAACACGGTTTTACAGTGAAAACTGCAGGAACTTCAAACCGGCACTAGGAAACAGACTGAGAAACCAGAGTAAAAGTTTCTCCTGCAACCCGTTCCCTTTGTGCTAGATGAACGATCGTCTCTCCACATGCTCAGTTCTGAGAGATAAGTGTGTGAAAGCCGTCCTTCACCTAGCTTGTTGGGAACACAAAATTTCTTTTCAGTTGCAAACTCCACTACATACATATATATGGGGAGGTACTAGCTCCAACTCGCTTTTACAGTGAAAACTGCAGGAACTTCAAACCGGCACTAGGAAACAGACTGATAAACCAGAGTAAAAGTTTCTCCTGCAAACCGTTCCCTTTGTGCTAGATGAACGAACATCTCTCCACATGCTCAGTTTGGAGAGATAAGTGTGTGTTAAAGCCTTCCTTCACCTAGCTTGTTGGGAAAAAAAGTTTCTTTTCAGTTGCAAACTCCACTCCATACATATATATGGGGTGGTACAAGCTACAACACGGTTTTACAGTTAAAACTGCAGGAACTTCAAACCGGCACTAGGAAACAGACTGAGAAACCAGAGTAAAAGTTTCTCCTGCAACCCGTTCCCTTTGTGCTAGATGAACGAACGTCTCTCCACATGCTCAGTTCTGAGAGATAAGTGTGTGTGAAAGCCATCCTTCACCTAGCTTGTTGGGAAAAAAAGTTTCTTTTCAGTTGCAAACTCCACTCCATACATATATATGGGGAGGTACTAGCTCCAACTCGGTTTTACAGTGAAACCTGCAGGAACTTCAAACCGGCATTAGGAAACAGACTGAGAATCCAGAGTAAAAGTTTCTCCTGCAACCTGTTCCCTTTGTGCTAGATGAACGAACGTCTCTCCACATGCTCAGTTGTGAGAGATAATTGTGTGTGAAAGCCGTCCTTCACCTAGCTTGTTGGGAACACAAAGTTTCTTTTCAGTTGCAAACTCCACTCCATACATATATATGGGGAGGTACTAGCACCAAGTAGCTTTTACAGTGAAAACTGCGGGAACTTCAAACCAGCACTAGTAAACAGACTGAGAAACCAGAGTCAAAGTTTCTCCTGCAACCCGTTCCGTTTGTTCTAGATGAACGAACGTCTCTCCACATGCTCAGTTCTGAGAGATAAGTGTGTGTGAAAGCCGTCCTTCACCTAGCTTGTTGGGAACACAAAGTTTCTTTTCAGTTGCAAACTCCACTCCATACATATATATGGGGAGGTACTAGCTCCAACTCGGTTTTACAGTGAAACCTGCAGGAACTTCAAACCGGCACTAGGAAACAGACTGAGAAACCAGAGTAAAAGTTTCTCCTGCAACCTGTTCCCTTTGTGCTAGATGAACGAACGTCTCTCCACATGCTCAGTTCTGAGAGATAAGTGTGTGTGAAAGCCGTCCTTCACCTAGCTTGTTGGGAACACAAAGTTTCTTTTCAGTTGCAAACTCCACTCCATACATATATATGGGTAGGTACTAGCTCCAAGTCGCTTTTACAGTGATAACTGCGGGAACTTCAAACCAGCACTAGGAAACAGACTGAGAAACCAGAGTCAAAGTTTCTCCTGCAACCCGTTCCCTTTGTGCTAGAAGAACGAACATCTCTCCACATGCTCAGTTCTGAGAGTTAAGTGTGTGTGAAAGCCGTCCTTCAACTAGGTTGTTGGGAACACAAAGTTTCTTTTCAGTTGCAAACAATAGTCCATACATATATATGGGGAGGTACTAGCTCCAACTCGGTTTTACAGTGAAAACTGCAGGAACTTCAAACCGGCACTAGGAAACAGACTGAGAAACCAGAGTCAAAGTTTCCCCTGAAACCCTTTCCCTTTGTGCTAGATGAACGAACGTCTCTCCACATGCTCAGTTCTGAGAGATATGTGTGTGTGAAAGCCGTCCTTCACCTAGCTTGTTGGGAACACAAAGTTTCTTTTCAGATGATATTCCACTCCATACATAAATATGGAGAGGTACTAGCTCCAACTCGGTTTTACAGTGAAAACTGCAGGAACTTCAAACCGGCACTAGGAAACAGACTGAGAAACCAGAGTAAAAGTTTCTCCTGCAACCCGTTCCGTTTGTTCTAGATGAACGAACGTCTCTCTACATGCTCAGTTCTGAGAGATAAGTGTGTGTGAAAGCCGTCCTTCACCTAGCTTGTTGGGAACACAAAGTTTCTTTTCAGTTGCAAACTCCACTCCATACATATATATGGGTAGGTACTAGCTCCAAGTCGCTTTTACAGTGAAAACTGCGGGAACTTCAAACCGGCACTAGGAAACAGACTGAGAAACCAGAGTAAAAGTTTCTCCTGCAAACCGTTCCCTTTGTGCTAGATGAACGAACATCTCTCCACATGCTCAGTTCTGAGAGATAAGTGTGTGTGAAAGCCGTACTTCACCTAGCTTGTTGGGAACACAAAGTTTCTTTTCAGTTGCAAACTCCACTCCATACATATATATGGGTTGGTACAAGCTACAACACTGTTTTACAGTTAAAACTGCAGGAACTTTAAACCAGCACTAGGAAACAGACTGAGAAACCAGAGTAAAAGTTTCTCCTGCAACCGGTTCCCTTTGTGCTAGATGAACGAACGTCTCTCCACATGCTCAGATCTGAGAGATAAGTGTGTGTGAAAGCCATCCTTCACCTAGCTTGTTGGGAAAAAAAGTTTCTTTTCAGTTGCAAACTCCACTCCATACATATATATGGGGAGGTACTAGCTCCAACTCGGTTTTACAGTGATACCTGCAGGAACTTCAAACCGGCACTAGGAAACAGACTGATAAACCAGAGTAAAAGTTTCTCCTGCAAACCGTTCCCTTTGTGCTAGATGAACGAACATCTCTCCACATGCTCAGTTCTGAGAGATAAGTGTGTGTGAAAGCCGTTCTTCACCTAGCTTGTTGGGAACACAACGTTTCTTTTCAGTTGCAAACTCCACTACATACATATATATGGGGAGGTACTAGCTCCAACTCGCTTTTACAGTGAAAACTGCAGGAACTTCAAACCGGCACTAGGAAACAGACTGATAAACCAGAGTAAAAGTTTCTCCTGCAAACCGTTCCCTTTGTGCTAGATGAACGAACATCTCTCCACATGCTCAGTTCTGAGAGATAAGTGTGTGTGAAAGCCGTCCTTCACCTAGCTTGTTGGGAACACAAAGTTTCTTTTCAGTTGCAAACTCCACTCCATACATATATATGGGGTGGTACAAGCTACAACACTGTTTTACAGTTAAAACTGCAGGAACTTCAAACCGGCACTAGGAAACAGACTGAGAAACCAGAGTAAAAGTTTCTCCTGCAACCCGTTCCCTTTGTGCTAGATGAACGAACGTCTCTCCACATGCTCAGTTCTGAGAGATAATTGTGTGTGAAAGCCGTCCTTCACCTAGCTTGTTGGGAACACAAAGTTTCTTTTCAGTTGCAATCCCCACTCCATACATATATATGGGGAGGTACAAGCTCCAACTCGGTTTTACAGTGAAAACTGCAGGAAATTCAAACCGGCACTAGGAAACAGACTGAGAAACCAGAGTAAAAGTTTCTCCTGCAACCCGTTCCCTTTGTGCTAGATGAACGAACGTCTCTCCACATGCTCAGTTCTGAGAGATAAGTGTGTGTGAAAGCCATCCTTCACCTAGCTTGTTGGGAAAAAAAGTTTCTTTTCAGTTGCAAACTCCACTCCATACATATATATGGGGAGGTACTAGCTCCAACTCGGTTTTACAGTGAAACCTGCAGGAACTTCAAACCGGCACTAGGAAACAGACTGAGAAACCAGAGTAAAAGTTTCTCCTGCAACCTGTTCCCTTTGTGCTAGATGAACGAACGTCTCTCCACATGCTCAGTTCTGAGAGATAATTGTGTGTGAAAGCCGTTCTTCACCTGGCTTGTTGGGAACACAAAGTTTCATTTCAGTTGCAAACTCCACTCCATACATATATATGGGGAGGTACTAGCTCCAAGTAGCTTTTACAGTGAAAACTGCGGGAACTTCAAACTAGCACTAGGAAACAGACTGAGAAACCAGAGTCAAAGTTTCTCCTGCAACCCGTTCCCTTTGTGCTAGATGAACGAACATCTCTCCACATGCTCAGTTCTGAGAGTTAAGTGTGTGTGAAAGCCGTCCTTCAACTAGGTTGTTGGGAACACAAAGTTTCTTTTCAGTTGCAAACTCCAGTCCATACATATATATGGGGAGGTACTAGCTCCAACTCGGTTTTACAGTGAAAACGGCAGGAACTTCAAACCGGCACTAGGAAACACACTGAGAGACCAGAGTAAAAGTTCCTCCTGCAACCCGTTCCTTTTGTGCTAGATGAACGAACGTCTCTCCACATGCTCAGTTCTGAGAGATAAGTGTGTGTGAAAGCCGTCCTTCACGTAGCTTGTTGGGAACACAAAGTTTCTTTTCAGATGATATTCCACTCCATACATAAATATGGAGAGGTACTAGCTCCAACTCGGTTTTACAGTGAAACCTGCAGGAACTTCAAACCGGCACTAGGAAACAGACTGAGAAACCAGAGTAAAAGTTTCTCCTGCAACCTGTTCCCTTTGTGCTAGATGAACGAACGTCTCTCCACATGCTCAGTTCTGAGAGATAAGTGTGTGTGAAAGCCGTCCTTCACCTATCTTGTTGGGAACACAAAGTTTCTTTTCAGTTGCAAACTCCACTCCATACATATATATGGGTAGGTACTAGCTCCAAGTCGCTTTTACAGTGAAAACTGCGGGAACTTCAAACCAGCACTAGGAAACAGACTGAGAAACCAGAGTCAAAGTTTCTCCTGCAACCCGTTCCCTTTGTGCTAGATGAACGAACATCTCTCCACATGCTCAGTTCTGAGAGTTAAGTGTGTGTGAAAGCCGTCCTTCAACTAGGTTGTTGGGAACATAAAGTTTCTTTTCAGTTGCAAACAATAGTCCATACATATATATGGGGTGGTACTAGCTCCAACTCGGTTTTACAGTGAAAACTGCAGGAACTTCAAACCGGCACTAGGAAACAGACTGAGAAACCAGAGTCAAAGTTTCCCCTGAAACCCTTTCCTTTTGTGCTAGATGAACGAACGTCTCTCCACATGCTCAGTTCTGAGAGATATGTGTGTGTGAAAGCCGTCCTTCACCTAGCTTGTTGGGAACACAAAGTTTCTTTTCAGATGATATTCCACTCCATACATAAATATGGAGAGGTACTAGCTCCAACTCGGTTTTACAGTGAAAACTGCAGGAACTTCAAACCGGCACTAGGAAACAGACTGAGAAACCAGAGTAAAAGTTTCTCCTGCAACCCGTTCCGTTTGTTCTAGATGAACGAACGTCTCTCTACATGCTCAGTTCTGAGAGATAAGTGTGTGTGAAAGCCGTCCTTCACCTAGCTTGTTGGGAACACAAAGTTTCTTTTCAGTTGCAAACTCCACTACATACATATATATGGGGAGGTACTAGCTCCAACTCGCTTTTACAGTGAAAACTGCAGGAACTTCAAACCGGCACTAGGAAACAGACTGAGAAACCAGAGTAAAAGTTTCTCCTGCAAACCGTTCCCTTTGTGCTAGATGAACGAACATCTCTCCACATGCTCAGTTCTGAGAGATAAGTGTGTGTGAAAGCCGTCCTTCACCTAGCTTGTTGGGAACACAAAGTTTCTTTTCAGTTGCAAACTCCACTCCATACATATATATGGGGTGGTACAAGCTACAACATTGTTTTACAGTTAAAACTGCAGGAACTTTAAACCGGCACTAGGAAACAGACTGAGAAACCAGAGTAAAAGTTTCTCCTGCAACCCGTTCCCTTTGTGCTAGATGAACGAACGTCTCTCCACATGCTCAGATCTGAGAGATAAGTGTGTGTGAAAGCCATCCTTCACCTAGCTTGTTGGGAAAAAAAGTTTCTTTTCAGTTGCAAACTCCACTCCATACATATATATGGGGAGGTACTAGCTCCAACTCGGTTTTACAGTGAAACCTGCAGGAACTTCAAACCGGCACTAGGAAACAGACTGAGAAACCAGAGTAAAAGTTTCTCCTGCAACCTGTTCCCTTTGTGCTAGATGAACGAACGTCTCTCCACATGCTCAGTTCTGAGAGATAATTGTGTGTGAAAGCCGTCCTTCACCTAGCTTGTTGGGAACACAAAGTTTCATTTCAGTTGCAAACTCCACTCCATACATATATATGGGGAGGTACTAGCTCCAAGTAGCTTTTACAGTGAAAACTGCGGGAACTTCAAACTAGCACTAGGAAACAGACTGAGAAACCAGAGTCAAAGTTTCTCCTGCAACCCGTTCCCTTTGTGCTAGATGAACGAACATCTCTCCACATGCTCAGTTCTGAGAGTTAAGTGTGTGTGAAAGCCGTCCTTCAACTAGGTTGTTGGGAACACAAAGTTTCTTTTCAGTTGCAAACAATAGTCCATACATATATATGGGGAGGTACTAGCTCCAACTCGGTTTTACAGTGAAAACTGCAGGAACTTCAAACCGGCACTAAGAAACAGACTGAGAAACCAGAGTCAAAGTTTCCCCTGAAACCCTTTCCCTTTGTGCTAGATGAACGAACGTCTCTCCACATGCTCAGTTCTGAGAGATATGTGTGTGTGAAAGCCGTCCTTCACCTAGCTTGTTGGGAACACAAAGTTTCTTTTCAGATGATATTCCACTCCATACATAAATATGGAGAGGTACTAGTTCCAACTCGGTTTTACAGTGAAAACTGCAGGAACTTCAAACCGGCACTAGGAAACAGACTGAGAAACCAGAGTAAAAGTTTCTCCTGCAACCCGTTCCGTTTGTTCTAGATGAACGAACGTCTCTCTACATGCTCAGTTCTGAGAGATAAGTGTGTGTGAAAGCCGTCCTTCACCTAGCTTGTTGGGAACACAAAGTTTCTTTTCAGTTGCAAACTCCACTCCATACATATATATGGGGAGGTACTAGCTCCATCTCGCTTTTACAGTGAAAACTGCAGGAACTTCAAACCGGCACTAGGAAACAGACTGATAAACCAGAGTAAAAGTTTCTCCTGCAAACCGTTCCCTTTGTGCTAGATGAACGAACATCTCTCCACATGCTCAGTTCTGAGAGATAAGTGTGTGTGAAAGCCGTCCTTCACCTAGCTTGTTGGGAACACAAAGTTTCTTTTCAGTTGCAAACTCCACTCCATACATATATATGGGGTGGTACAAGCTACAACACTGTTTTACAGTTAAAACTGCAGGAACTTCAAACCGGCACTAGGAAACAGACTGAGAAACCAGAGTCAAAGTTTCTCCTGCAACCCGTTCACTTTGTGCTAGATGAACGAACGTCTCTCCACATGCTCAGTTCTGAGAGATAAGTGTGTGTGAAAGCCATCCTTCACCTAGCTTGTTGGGAAAAAAAGTTTCTTTTCAGTTGCAAACTCCACTCCATACATATATATGGGGAGGTACTAGCTCCAAGTAGCTTTTACAGTGAAAACTGCGGGAACTTCAAACCAGCACTAGGAAACAGACTGAGAAACCAGAGTCAAAGTTTCTCCTGCAACCCGTTCCCTTTGTGCTAGATGAACGAACATCTCTCCACATGCTCAGTTCTGAGAGTTAAGTGTGTGTGAAAGCCGTCCTTCACCTAGCTTGTTGGGAACACAAAGTTTCTTTTCAGATGATATTCCACTCCATACATAAATATGGAGAGGTACTAGCTCCAACTCGGTTTTACAGTGAAAATCCAGGAACTTCAAACCGGCACTAGGAAACAGACTGAGGAAACAGAGTAAAAGTTTCTCCTGCAACCCGTTCCGTTTGTTCTAGATGGACGAACGTCTCTCCACATGCTCAGTTCTGAGAGATAAGTGTGTGTGAAAGCCGTCTTTCACCTAGCTTGTTGGGAACACAAAGTTTCTTTTCAGTTGCAAACTCCACTCCATACATATATATGGGGAGGTACTAGCTCCAACTCCGTTTTACAGTGAAAACTGCAGGAACTTCAAACCGGCACTAGGAAACAGACTGAGAAACCAGAGTAAAAGTTTCTCCTGCAACCCGTTCCCTTTGTGCTAGATGAACGAACGTCTCTCCACATGCTAAGATCTGAGAGATAAGTGTGTGTGAAAGCCGTTCTTCACCTAGCTTGTAGGGAACACAAAGTTTCATTTCAGTTGCAAACTCCAGTCCATACATATATATGGGGAGGTACTAGCTCCAACTCGTTTTTACAGTGAAAACTGCAGGAACTTCAAACCGGCACTAGGAAACACACTGAGAGACCAGAGTAAAAGTTCCTCCTGCAACCCGTTCCTTTTGTGCTAGATGAACGAACGTCTCTCCACATGCTCAGTTCTGAGAGATAAGTGTGTGTGAAAGCCGTCCTTCACCTAGCTTGTTGGGAACACAAAGTTTCTTTTCAGTTGCAAACTCCACTGCATACATATATATGGGAAGGTACTAGCTCGAACTCGGTTTTACAGTGAAAACTGCAGGAACTTCAAACCGGCACTAGGAAACAGACTGAGAAACCAGAGTCAAAGTTTCCCCTGAAACCCTTTCCCTTTGTGCTAGATGAACGAACGTCTCTCCACATGCTCAGTTCTGAGAGATATGTGTGTGTGAAAGCCGTCCTTCACCTAGCTTGTTGGGAACACAAAGTTTCTTTTCAGATGATATTCCACTCCATACATAAATATGGAGAGGTACTAGCTCCAACTCGGTTTTACAGTGAAAATCCAGGAACTTCAAACCGGCACTAGGAAACAGACTGAGGAAACAGAGTAAAAGTTTCTCCTGCAACCCGTTCCGTTTGTTCTAGATGGACGAACGTCTCTCCACATGCTCAGTTCTGAGAGATAAGTGTGTGTGAAAGCCGTCTTTCACCTAGCTTGTTGGGAACACAAAGTTTCTTTTCAGTTGCAAACTCCACTCCATACATATATATGGGGAGGTACTAGCTCCAACTCGGTTTTACAGTGAAACCTGCAGGAACTTTAAACCGGCACTAGGAAACAGACTGAGAAACCAGAGTAAAAGTTTCTCCTGCAACCTGTTCCCTTTGTGCTAGATGAACGAACGTCTCTCCACATGCTCAGTTCTGAGAGATAAGTGTGTGTGAAAGCCGTCCTTCACCTAGCTTGTTGGGAACACAAAGTTTCTTTTCTGTTGCAAACTCCACTCCATATATATATATGGGTAGGTACTAGCTCCAAGTCGCTTTTACAGTGAAAACTGCGGGAACTTCAAACCAGCACTAGGAAACAGACTGATAAACCAGAGTAAAAGTTTCTCCTGCAAACCGTTCCCTTTGTGCTAGGTGAACGAACGTCTCTCCACATGCTCAGATCTGAGAGATAAGTGTGTGTGAAAGCCGTCCTTCACCTAGCTTGTTGGGAACACAAAGTTTCTTTTCAGTTGCAAACTCCATTCCATACATATATATGGGTTGGTACTAGCTCCAACACGGTTTTACAGTGAAAACTGCAGGAAATTCAAACCGGCACTAGGAAACAGACTGAGAAACCAGAGTAAAAGTTTCTCCTGCAACCCGTTCCCTTTGTGCTAGATGAACGAACGTCTCTCCACATGCTCAGTTCTGAGAGATAAGTGTGTTTGAAAGCCGTCCTTCACCTAGCTTGTTGGGAACACAAAGTTTCTTTTCAGTTGCAAACTCCACTCCATACATATATATGGGGAGGTACTAGCTCAAACTCGGTTTTACAGTGAAAAATGCAGGAACTTCAAACCGGCACTAGGAAACAGACTGATAAACCAGAGTAAAAGTTTCTCCTGCAAACCATTCCCTTTGTGCTAGATGAACGAACATCTCTCCACATGCTCAGTTCTGAGAGATAAGTGTGTGTGAAAGCCGTCCTTCACCTAGCTTGTTGGGAACACAAAGTTTC
Source organism: Camelus bactrianus (assembly GCF_048773025.1). Classification (NCBI taxonomy): domain Eukaryota; kingdom Metazoa; phylum Chordata; class Mammalia; order Artiodactyla; family Camelidae; genus Camelus; species Camelus bactrianus. Next base: position 7,101,379 of record NC_133566.1, read on the forward strand.
TTTTCAGTTGCAAACTCCACTCCATACATATATATGGGGTGGTACTAGCTACAACACGGTTTTACAGTTAAAACTGCAGGAACTTCAAACCGGCACTAGGAAACAGACTGAGAAACCAGAGTAAAAGTTTCTCCTGCAACCCGTTCCCTTTGTGCTAGATGAACGAACGTCTCTCCACATGCTCAGTTCTGAGAGATAAGTGTGTGTGAAAGCCATCCTTCACCTAGCTTGTTGGGAAAACAAAGTTTCTTTTCAGTTGCAAACTCCACTCCATACATATATATGGGGAGGTACTAGCTCCAACTCGGTTTTACAGTGAAAACTGCAGGAACTTCAAACCGGCACTAGGAAAGAGACTGAGAAACCAGAGTATAAGTTTCTCCTGCAACCCGTTCCCTTTGTGCTAGATGAACGAACGTCTCTCCACATGCTCAGATCTGAGAGATAAGTGTGTGTGAAAGCCGTCCTTCACCTAGCTTGTTGGGAACACAAAGTTTCTTTTCAGTTGCAAACTCCATTCCATACATATATATGGGTTGGTACTAGCTCCAACACGGTTTTACAGTTAAAACTGCAGGAACTTCAAACCGGCACTAGGAAACAGACTGAGAAACCAGAGTAAAAGTTTCTCCAGCATCCAGTTCCCTTTGTGCTAGATGAACGTACGTCTCTCCACATGTTCAGTACTGAGAGATAAGTGTGTGTGAAAGCCGTCTTTCACCTAGCTTGTTGGGAACACAAAGTTTCTTTTCAGTAGCAAACTCCACTATATACATTATATGGGGAGGTACTAGCTCCAACTCGGTTTTACAGTGAAAACTGCAGGAACTTCAAAACGGCACTAGGAAACAGACTGATAAACCAGAGTAAAAGTTTCTCCTGCAAACCGTTCCCTTTGTGCTAGATGAACGAACATCTCTCCACATGCTCAGTTCTGAGAGATAAGTGTGTGTGAAAGCCGTCCTTCACCTAGCTTGTTGGGAACACAAAGTTTCTTTTCAGTTGCAAACTCCTCTCCATACATATATATGGGGTGGTACTAGCTACAACACGGTTTTACAGTTAAAACTGCAGGAACTTCAAACCGGCACTAGGAAACAGACTGAGAAACCAGAGTAAAAGTTTCTCCTGCAACCCGTTCCCTTTGTGCTACATGAACGAACGTCTCTCCACATGCTCAGTTCTGAGAGGTAAGTGTGTGTGAAAGCCGTCCTTCACCTAGCTTGTTGGGAGCACAAAGTTTCTTTTCAGTTGCAAACTCCACTCTATACATATATATGGGGAGGTACTAGCTCCAAGTCGCTTTTACAGTGAAAACTGCGGGAACTTCAAACCAGCACTAGGAAACAGACTGAGAAACCAGAGTAAAAGTTTCTCCTGAAACCCGTTCCCTTTGTACTAGATGAACGAACATCTCTCCACATGCTCAGTTCTGAGAGATAAGTGTGTGTGAAAGCCGTCCTTCACCTAGCTTGTTGGGAACACAAAGTTTCTTTTCAGTTGCAAACTCCACTCCATACATATATATGGGAAGGTACTAGCTCGAGCTCGGTTTTACAGTGAAAACTGCAGGAACTTCAAACCGGCACTAGGAAACAGACTGAGAATCCAGAGTAAAAGTTTCTCCTGCAACCCGTTCCCTTTGTGCTAGATGAACGAACGTCTCTCCACATGCTCAGTTCTGAGAGATAAGTGTGTGTGAAAGCCATCCTTCACCTAGCTTGTTGGGAAAACAAAGTTTCTTTTCAGTTGCAAACTCCACTCCATACATATATATGGGGAGGTACTAGCTCCAACTCCGTTTTACAGTGAAAACTGCAGGAACTTCAAACCGGCACTAGGAAACAGACTGAGAAACCAGAATATAAGTTTCTCCTGCAACCCGTTCCATTTGTGCTAGATGAACGAACGTCTCTCCACATGCTCAGATCTGAGAGATAAGTGTGTGTGAAAGCCGTCATTCACCTAGCTTGTTGGGAACACAAAGTTTCTTTTCAGTTGCAAACTCCATTCCATACATATATATGGGTTGGTACTAGCTCCAACACGGTTTTACAGTGAAAACTGCAGGAAATTCAAACCGGCACTAGGAAACAGACTGAGAAACCAGAGTAAAAGTTTCTCCTGCAACCCGTTCCCTTTGTGCTAGATGAACGAACGTCTCTCCACATGCTCAGTTCTGAGAGATAAGTGTGTTTGAAAGCCGTCCTTCACCTAGCTTGTTGGGAACACAAAGTTTCTTTTCAGTTGCAAACTCCACTCCATACATATATATGGGGAGGTACTAGCTCAAACTCGGTTTTACAGTGAAAAATGCAGGAACTTCAAACCGGCACTAGGAAACAGACTGATAAACCAGAGTAAAAGTTTCTCCTGCAAACCATTCCCTTTGTGCTAGATGAACGAACATCTCTCCACATGCTCAGTTCTGAGAGATAAGTGTGTGTGAAAGCCGTCCTTCACCTAGCTTGTTGGGAACACAAAGTTTCTTTTCAGTTGCAAACTCCACTCCATACATATATATGGGGTGGTACTAGCTACAACACGGTTTTACAGTTAAAACTGCAGGAACTTCAAACCGGCACTAGGAAACAGACTGAGAAACCAGAGTAAAAGTTTCTCCTGCAACCCGTTCCCTTTGTGCTAGATGAACGAACGTCTCTCCACATGCTCAGTTCTGAGAGATAAGTGTGTGTGAAAGCCATCATTCACCTAGCTTGTTGGGAAAACAAAGTTTCTTTTCAGTTGCAAACTCCACTCCATACATATATATGGGGAGGTACTAGCTCCAACTCGGTTTTACAGTGAAAACTGCAGGAACTTCAAACCGGCACTAGGAAAGAGACTGAGAAACCAGAGTATAAGTTTCTCCTGCAACCCGTTCCCTTTGTGCTAGATGAACGAACGTCTCTCCACATGCTCAGATCTGAGAGATAAGTGTGTGTGAAAGCCGTCCTTCACCTAGCTTGTTGGGAACACAAAGTTTCTTTTCAGTTGCAAACTCCATTCCATACATATATATGGGTTGGTACTAGCTCCAACACGGTTTTACAGTTAAAACTGCAGGAACTTCAAACCGGCACTAGGAAACAGACTGAGAAACCAGAGTAAAAGTTTCTCCAGCATCCAGTTCCCTTTGTGCTAGATGAACGTACGTCTCTCCACATGTTCAGTACTGAGAGATAAGTGTGTGTGAAAGCCGTCTTTCACCTAGCTTGTTGGGAACACAAAGTTTCTTTTCAGTAGCAAACTCCACTATATACATTATATGGGGAGGTACTAGCTCCAACTCGGTTTTACAGTGAAAACTGCAGGAACTTCAAACCGGCACTAGGAAACAGACTGATAAACCAGAGTAAAAGTTTCTCCTGCAAACCGTTCCCTTTGTGCTAGATGAACGAACATCTCTCCACATGCTCAGTTCTGAGAGATAAGTGTGTGTGAATGCCGTCCTTCACCTAGCTTGTTGGGAACACAAAGTTTCTTTTCAGTTGCAAACTCCTCTCCATACATATATATGGGGTGGTACTAGCTACAACACGGTTTTACAGTTAAAACTGCAGGAACTTCAAACCGGCACTAGGAAACAGACTGAGAAACAAGAGTAAAAGTTTCTCCTGCAACCCGTTCCCTTTGTGCTACATGAACGAACGTCTCTCCACATGCTCAGTTCTGAGAGGTAAGTGTGTGTGAAAGCCGTCCTTCACCTAGCTTGTTGGGAACACAAAGTTTCTTTTCAGTTGCAAACTCCACTCTATACATATATATGGGGAGGTACTAGCTCCAAGTCGCTTTTACAGTGAAAACTGCGGGAACTTCAAACCAGCACTAGGAAACAGACTGAGAAACCAGAGTAAAAGTTTCTCCTGAAACCCGTTCCCTTTGTGCTAGATGAACGAACATCTCTCCACATGCTCAGTTCTGAGAGTTAAGTGTGTGTGAAAGCCGTCCTTCACCTAGCTTGTTGGGAACACAAAGTTTCTTTTCAGATGATATTCCACTCCATACATAAATATGGAGAGGTACTAGCTCCAACTCGGTTTTACAGTGAAAATCCAGGAACTTCAAACCGGCACTAGGAAACAGACTGAGGAAACAGAGTAAAAGTTTCTCCTGCAACCCGTTCCGTTTGTTCTAGATGGACGAACGTCTCTCCACATGCTCAGTTCTGAGAGATAAGTGTGTGTGAAAGCCGTCTTTCACCTAGCTTGTTGGGAACACAAAGTTTCTTTTCAGTTGCAAACTCCACTCCATACATATATATGGGGAGGTACTAGCTCCAACTCGGTTTTACAGTGAAACCTGCAGGAACTTTAAACCGGCACTAGGAAACAGACTGAGAAACCAGAGTAAAAGTTTCTCCTGCAACCTGTTCCCTTTGTGCTAGATGAACGAACGTCTCTCCACATGCTCAGTTCTGAGAGATAAGTGTGTGTGAAAGCCGTCCTTCACCTAGCTTGTTGGGAACACAAAGTTTCTTTTCAGTTGCAAACTCCACTCCATATATATATATGGGTAGGTACTAGCTCCAAGTCGCTTTTACAGTGAAAACTGCGGGAACTTCAAACCAGCACTAGGAAACAGACTGATAAACCAGAGTAAAAGTTTCTCCTGCAAACCGTTCCCTTTGTGCTAGATGAACGAACATCTCTCCACATGCTCAGTTCTGAGAGATAAGTGTGTGTGAAAGCCGTCCTTCACCTAGCTTGTTGGGAACACAAAGTTTCTTTTCAGTTGCAAACTCCACTCCATACATATATATGGGGTGGTACTAGCTACAACACGGTTTTACAGTTAAAACTGCAGGAACTTCAAACCGGCACTAGGAAACAGACTGAGAAACCAGAGTAAAAGTTTCTCCTGCAACCCGTTCCCTTTGTGCTAGATGAACGAACGTCTCTCCACATGCTCAGTTCTGAGAGATAAGTGTGTGTGAAAGCCATCCTTCACCTAGCTTGTTGGGAAAACAAAGTTTCTTTTCAGTTGCAAACTCCACTCCATACATATATATGGGGAGGTACTAGCTCCAACTCCGTTTTACAGTGAAAACTGCAGGAACTTCAAACCGGCACTAGGAAACAGACTGAGAAACCAGAATATAAGTTTCTCCTGCAACCCGTTCCCTTTGTGCTAGATGAACGAACGTCTCTCCACATGCTCAGATCTGAGAGATAAGTGTGTGTGAAAGCCGTCATTCACCTAGCTTGTTGGGAACACAAAGTTTCTTTTCAGTTGCAAACTCCATTCCATACATATATATGGGTTGGTACTAGCTCCAACACGGTTTTACAGTGAAAACTGCAGGAAATTCAAACCGGCACTAGGAAACAGACTGAGAAACCAGAGTAAAAGTTTCTCCTGCAACCCGTTCCCTTTGTGCTAGATGAACGAACGTCTCTCCACATGCTCAGTTCTGAGAGATAAGTGTGTTTGAAAGCCGTCCTTCACCTAGCTTGTTGGGAACACAAAGTTTCTTTTCAGTTGCAAACTCCACTCCATACATATATATGGGGAGGTACTAGCTCAAACTCGGTTTTACAGTGAAAAATGCAGGAACTTCAAACCGGCACTAGGAAACAGACTGATAAACCAGAGTAAAAGTTTCTCCTGCAAACCATTCCCTTTGTGCTAGATGAACGAACATCTCTCCACATGCTCAGTTCTGAGAGATAAGTGTGTGTGAAAGCCGTCCTTCACCTAGCTTGTTGGGAACACAAAGTTTCTTTTCAGTTGCAAACTCCACTCCATACATATATATGGGGTGGTACTAGCTACAACACGGTTTTACAGTTAAAACTGCAGGAACTTCAAACCGGCACTAGGAAACAGACTGAGAAACCAGAGTAAAAGTTTCTCCTGCAACCCGTTCCCTTTGTGCTAGATGAACGAACGTCTCTCCACATGCTCAGTTCTGAGAGATAAGTGTGTGTGAAAGCCATCCTTCACCTAGCTTGTTGGGAAAACAAAGTTTCTTTTCAGTTGCAAACTCCACTCCATACATATATATGGGGAGGTACTAGCTCCAACTCGGTTTTACAGTGAAAACTGCAGGAACTTCAAACCGGCACTAGGAAAGAGACTGAGAAACCAGAGTATAAGTTTCTCCTGCAACCCGTTCCCTTTGTGCTAGATGAACGAACGTCTCTCCACATGCTCAGATCTGAGAGATAAGTGTGTGTGAAAGCCGTCCTTCACCTAGCTTGTTGGGAACACAAAGTTTCTTTTCAGTTGCAAACTCCATTCCATACATATATATGGGTTGGTACTAGCTCCAACACGGTTTTACAGTGAAAACTGCAGGAACTTCAAACCGGCACTAGGAAACAGACTGAGAAACCAGAGTAAAAGTTTCTCCAGCATCCAGTTCCCTTTGTGCTAGATGAACGTACGTCTCTCCACATGTTCAGTACTGAGAGATAAGTGTGTGTGAAAGCCGTCTTTCACCTAGCTTGTTGGGAACACAAAGTTTCTTTTCAGTAGCAAACTCCACTATATACATTATATGGGGAGGTACTAGCTCCAACTCGGTTTTACAGTGAAAACTGCAGGAACTTCAAACCGGCACTAGGAAACAGACTGATAAACCAGAGTAAAAGTTTCTCCTGCAAACCGTTCCCTTTGTGCTAGATGAACGAACATCTCTCCACATGCTCAGTTCTGAGAGATAAGTGTGTGTGAAAGCCGTCCTTCACCTAGCTTGTTGGGAACACAAAGTTTCTTTTCAGTTGCAAACTCCTCTCCATACATATATATGGGGTGGTACTAGCTACAACACGGTTTTACAGTTAAAACTGCAGGAACTTCAAACCGGCACTAGGAAACAGACTGAGAAACCAGAGTAAAAGTTTCTCCTGCAACCCGTTCCCTTTGTGCTACATGAACGAACGTCTCTCCACATGCTCAGTTCTGAGAGGTAAGTGTGTGTGAAAGCCGTCCTTCACCTAGCTTGTTGGGAACACAAAGTTTCTTTTCAGTTGCAAACTCCACTCTATACATATATATGGGGAGGTACTAGCTCCAAGTCGCTTTTACAGTGAAAACTGCGGGAACTTCAAACCAGCACTAGGAAACAGACTGAGAAACCAGAGTAAAAGTTTCTCCTGAAACCCGTTCCCTTTGTGCTAGATGAACGAACATCTCTCCACATGCTCAGTTCTGAGAGTTAAGTGTGTGTGAAAGCCGTCCTTCACCTAGCTTGTTGGGAACACAAAGTTTCTTTTCAGTTGCAAACTCCACTCCATACATATATATGGTAAGGTACTAGCTCGAGCTCGGTTTTACAGTGAAAACTGCAGGAACTTCAAACCGGCACTAGGAAACAGACTGAGAAACCAGAGACAAAGTTTCCCCTGAAACCCTTTCCCTTTGTGCAGATGAACGAACGTCTCTCCACATGCTCAGTTCTGAGAGATATGTGTGTGTGAAAGCCGTCGTTCACCTAGCTTGTTGGGAACACAAAGTTTCTTTTCAGATGATATTCCACTCCATACATAAATATGGAGATGTACTAGCTCCAACTCGGTTTTACAGTGAAAACTGCAGGAACTTCAAACCGGCACTAGGAAACAGACTGAGAAACCAGAGTAAAAGTTTCTCCTGTAACCCGTTCCCTTTGTTCTAGATGAACGAACGTCTCTCCACATGCTCAGTTCTGAGAGATAAGTGTGTGTGAAAGCCGTCCTTCAGCTAGCTTGTTGGGAACACAAAGTTTCTTTTCAGTTGCAAACTCCAGTCCATACATATATATGGGGAGGTACTAGCTCCAACTCGGTTTTACAGTGAAAACTGCAGGAACTTCTAACCGGCACTAGGAAACAGACTGAGAAACCAGAGTAAAAGTTTCTCCTGCAACCCGTTCCCTTTGTGCTAGATGAACGAACGTCTCTCCACATGCTCAGTTCTGAGAGATAAGTGTGTGTGAAAGCCGTCCTTCACCTAGCTTGTTGGGAACACAAAGTTTCTTTTCAGTTGCAAACTCCACTATATACATATATATGGGGAGGTACTAGCTCCAACTCGGTTTTACAGTGAAAACTGAGGGAACTTCAAACCGGAACTAGGAAACAGACTGAGAAACGAGAGTAAAAGTTTCTCCTGCAAACCGTTCCCTTTGTGCTAGATGAACGAATATCTCTCCACATGCTCAGTTCTGAGAGATAAGTGTGTGTGAAAGCCGTCCTTCACCTAGCTTGTTGGGAACACAAAGTTTCTTTTCAGTTGCAAACTCCACTCCATACATATATATGGGGTGGTACTAGCTATAACACGGTTTTACAGTTAAAACTGCAGGAACTTCAAACCGGCACTAGAAAACAGACTGAGAAACCAGAGTAAAAGTTTCTCCTGCAACCCGTTCCCTTTGTGCTAGATGAACGAACGTCTCTCCACATGCTCAGTTTTGAGAGATAATTGTGTGTGAAAGCCATCCTTCACCTAGCTTGTTGGGAAAACAAAGTTTCTTTTCAGTTGCAAACTCCACTCCATACATATATATGGGGAGGTACTAGCTCCAACTCGGTTTTACAGTGAAACCTGCAGGAACTTCAAACCGGCACTAGGAAACAGACTGAGAAAACAGAGTAAATGTTTCTCCTGCAAACCGTTCCCATTGTGCTAGATGAACGAACGTCTCTCCACATGCTCATTTCTGAGAGATAAGTGTGTGTGAAAGCCGTCCTTCACCTAGCTTGTTGGGAACACAAAGTTTCTTTTCAGTTGCAAACTCCACTCCATACATATATATGGGGAGGTACTAGCTCCAACTCGGTTTTACAGTGAAAACTGCGGGAACTTCCAACCGGCACTAGGAAACAGACTGAGAAACCAGAGTATAAGTTTCTCCTGCAACCCGTTCCCTTTGTGCTAGATGAACGAACGTCTCTTCACATGCTCAGATCTGAGAGATAAGTGTGTGTGAAAGCCGTCCTTCACCTAGCTTGTTGGGAACACAAAGTTTCTTTTCAGTTGCAAACTCCACTCCATACATATATATGGGGAGGAACTTGCTCCAACTCGGTTTTACAGTGAAAAATGCAGGAACTTCAAACCGGCACTAGGAAACAGACTGAGAAACCAGAGTAAAAGTTTCTCCTGCAACCCGTTCCCTTTGTGCTACATGAACGAACGTCTCTCCACATGGTCAGTTCTGAGAGGTAAGTGTGTGTGAAAGCCGTCCTTCACCTAGCTTGTTGGGAATACACAGTTTCTTTTCGGTTGGAAACTCCACTCTATACATATATATGGGGAGGTACTAGCTCCAAGTCGCTTTTACAGTGAAAACTGCGGGAACTTCAAACCAGCACTAGGAAACAGACTGAGAAACCAGAGTAGAAGTTTCTCCTGCAACCCGTTCCCTTTGTGCTAGATGAACGAACATCTCTCCACATGCTCAGTTCTGAGAGTTAAGTGTGTGTGAAAGCCGTCCTTCACCTAGCTTGATGGGAACACAAAGTTTCTTTTCAGTTGCAAACTCCAGTCCATACATATATATGGGGAGGTACTAGCTCCAACTCGGTTTTACAGTGAAAACTGCAGGAACTTCAAACCGGCACTAGGAAACAGACTGAGAAACCAGAGTCAAAGTTTATCCTGCAAACCGTTCCCTTTGTGCTAGATGAACGAACATCTCTCCACATGCTCAGTTCTGAGAGATAAGTGTGTGTGAAAGCCATCTTTCACCTAGCTTGTTGGGAACACAAAGTTTCTTTTCAGTTGCAAACTCCACTCCATACATATATATGGGGAGGTACTAGCTCGAACTCGGTTTTACAGTGAAAAATGCAGGAACTTCAAACCGGCACTAGGAAACAGACTGATAAACCACAGTAAAATTTTCTCCTGCAAACCGTTCCCTTTGTGCTAGATGAACGAACATCTCTCCACATGCTCAGTTCTGAGAGATAAGTGTGTGTGAAAGCCGTCCTTCACCTAGCTTGTTGGGAACACAAAGTTTCTTTTCAGTTGCAAACTCCACTCCATACATATATATGGGGAGGTACTAGCTCGAACTCGGTTTTACAGTGAAAAATGCAGGAACTTAAAACCGGCACTAGGAAACAGACTGATAAACCACAGTAAAATTTTCTCCTGCAAACCGTTCCCTTTGTGCTAGATGAACGAACATCTCTCCACATGCTCAGTTCTGAGAGATAAGTGTGTGTGAAAGCCGTCCTTCACCTAGCTTGTTGGGAACACAAAGTTTCTTTTCAGTTGCAAACTCCACTCCATACATATATATGGGGTGGTACTAGCTACAACACGGTTTTACAGTTAAAACTGCAGGAACTTCAAACCGGCACTACGAAACAGACTGAGAAACCAGAGTAAAAGTTTCTCCTGCAACCCGTTCCCTTTGTGCTAGATGAACGAACGTCTCTCCACATGCTCAGTTCTGAGAGATAAGTGTGTGTGAAAGCCATTCTTCACCTAGCTTGTTGGGAAACAAAGTTTCTTTTCAGTTGCAAACTCCACTCCATACATATATATGGGGAGGTACTAGCTCCAACTCGGTTTTACAGTGAAAACTGCAGGAACTTCAAACCGGCACTAGGAAACAGACTGAGAAACCAGAGTATAAGTTTCTCCTGCAACCCGTTCCATTTGTGCTAGATGAACGAACGTCTCTCCACATGCTCAGATCTGAGAGATAAGTGTGTGTGAAAGCCGTAATTCACCTAGCTTGTTGGGAACACAAAGTTTCTTTTCAGTTGCAAACTCCATTCCATACATATATATGGGTTGGTTCTAGCTCCAACACGGTTTTACACTTAAAACTGCAGGAACTTCAAACCGGCACTAGGAAACAGACTGAGAAACCAGAGTAAAAGTTTCTCCAGCATCCAGTTCCCTTTGTGCTAGATGAACGTACGTCTCTCCACATGCTCAGTTCTGAGAGATAAGTGTGTGTGAAAGCCGTCTTTCACCTAGCTTGTTGGGAACACAAAGTTTCTTTTCAGTTGCAAACTCCACTCCATACATATATATGGGGAGGTACTAGCTCGAACTCGGTTTTACAGTGAAAACTGAGGGAACTTCAAACCGGAACTAGGAAACAGACTGATTAACCAGAATAAAAGTTTCAACTGCAACCCGTTCCATTTGTGCTAGATGAACGAACGTCTCTCCACATGCTCAGTTCTGAGAGATAAGTGTGTGTGAAAGCCGCCCTTCACTAGCTTGTTGGGAACACAAAGTTTCTTTTCAGTTGCAAACTCCACTCCATAGATATATATGGGGAGGTACTAGCCCCAACTCGGTTTTACAGTGAAAACTGCAGGAACTTCAAACCGGCACTAGGAAACAGACTGAGAAAACAGAGTAAATGTTTCTCCTGCAACCCGTTCCCTTTTTGCTAGATGAACGAACGTCTCTCCACATGCTCAGTTCTGAGAGATAAGTGTGTGTGAAACCCGTCCTTCACTTAGCATGTTGGGAACACAAAGTTTCTTTTCAGTTGCAAACTCCAGTCCATACATATATATGGGTAGGTACTAGCTCCAACTCGGTTTTACAGTGAAAACTGCAGGAACTTCAAACCGGCACTAGGAAACAGACTGAGAAACCAGAGTCAAAGTTTCCCCTGAAACCCGTTCCCTTTCTGCTAGATGAACGAACGTCTCTCCACATGCTCAGTTCTGAGAGATATTTGTGTTTGAAATCCGTCCTTCACCTAGCTTGTTGGGAACACAAAGTTTGTTTTCAGTTGAAAATCCACTCCATACATATATATGGGGAGGTAGTAGCTCCAACTCAGTTTTACAGTGAAAACTGCAGGAACTTCAAACCGGCACTAGGAAACAGACTGAGAAACCAGAGTAAAAGTTTCTCCTGCAACCCGTTCCCTTTGTGCTAGATGAACGAACGTCTCTCCACATGCTCAGTTCTGAGAGATAAGTGTGTGTGAAAGCCGTCCTTCACCTAGCTTGTTCGGAACACAAAGTTTCTTTTCAGTTGCAAACTCCACTCCATACATATATATGGGGTGGTACTAGCTCCAACTCGGTTTTACAGTGAAAACTGCAGGAACTTCAAACCGGCACTAGGAAACAGACTGAGAAAACAGAGTAAAAATTTCTCCTTCAACCTGTTCCTTTTGTGGTAGATGAACGAACATCTCTCCACATGCTCTGTTCTGAGAAATAAGTGTGTGTGAAAACCGTTCTTCACCTAGCTTGTTGGGAACACAAAGAATCTTTTCAGTTGCAAACTCCACTCCATACATATATATGGGGAGGTAGTAGCTCGAACTCGTTTTTACAGTGAAAACTGCAGTAACTTCAAACCGGCACTAGGAAACAGACTGAGAAACCAGAGTAAAAGTTTCTCCTGCAACCCGTTCCCTTTGTTCTACATGAACGAACGTCTCTCCACATGCTCAGTTCTGAGAGATATGTGTGTGTGAAAGCCGTCCTTCACCTAGCTTGTTGGGAACACAAAGTTTCTTTTCAGTTGCAAACTCCACTCCATACATATATATGGGGAGGTACTAGCTCCAACTCGATTTTACAGTGAAAACTGCAGGAACTTCAAACCGGCACTAGGAAACAGACTGAGAAACCAGAGTAAACGTTTCTCCTGCAACCCGTTCCCCTTGTGCTAGATGAATGAACCTCTCTCCACATGCTCAGTTCTGAGAGATAAGTGTGTGTGAAAGCCGTCGTTCACCTAGCTTGTTGGGAACACAAAGTTTCTTTTCAGTTGCAAACTCCAGTCCATACATATATATGGGGAGGTACTAGCTCCAACTCGGTTTTACAGTGAAAACTGCAGGAACTTCAAAACGGCACTAGGAAACAGACTGAGAAACCAGAGTAAAAGTTTCTCCTGCAACCCGTTCCCTTTGTGCTAGATGAACGAACATCTCTCCACATGCTCAGTTCTGAGAGATAAGTGTGTGTGAAAGCCGTCCTTCACCTAGCTTGTTGGGAACACAAAGTTTCTTTTCAGTTGCAAACTCCACTCCATACATATATATGGGGAGGTACTAGCTCGAACTCTGTTTTACAGTGAAAAATGCAGGAACTTCAAACCGGCACTAGGAAACAGACTGATAAACCACAGTAAAATTTTCTCCTGCAAACCGTTCCCTTTGTGCTAGATGAACGAACATCTCTCCACATGCTCAGTTCTGAGAGATAAGTGTGTGTGAAAGCCGTCCTTCACCTAGCTTGTTGGGAACACAAAGTTTCTTTTCAGTTGCAAACTCCACTCCATACATATATATGGGGTGGTACTAGCTACAACACGGTTTTACAGTTAAAACTGCAGGAACTTCAAACCGGCACTACGAAACAGACTGAGAAACCAGAGTAAAAGTTTCTCCTGCAACCCGTTCCCTTTGTGCTAGATGAACGAACGTCTCTCCACATGCTCAGTTCTGAGAGATAAGTGTGTGTGAAAGCCATCCTTCACCTAGCTTCTTGGGAATACAAAGTTTCTTTTCAGTTGCAAACTCCATTCCATACATATATATGGGTTGGTACTAGCTCCAACACGGTTTTACAGTTAAAACTGCAGGAACTTCAAACCGGCACTAGGAAACAGACTGAGAAACCAGAGTAAAAGTTTCTCCAGCATCCCGTTCCCTTTGTGCTAGATGAACGTACGTCTCTCCACATGTTCAGTACTGAGAGATAAGTGTGTGTGAAAGCCGTCTTTCACCTAGCTTGTTGGGAACACAAAGTTTCTTTTCAGTTGCAAACTCCACTCCATACATATATATGGGGAGGTACTAGCTCGAACTCGGTTTTACAGTGAAAACTGAGGGAACTTCAAACCGGAACTAGGAAACAGACTGATTAACCAGAATAAAAGTTTCAAATGCAACCCGTTCCATTTGTGCTAGATGAACGAACGTCTCTCCACATGCTCAGTTCTGAGAGATAAGTGTGTGTGAAAGCCGCCCTTCACTAGCTTGTTGGGAACACAAAGTTTCTTTTCAGTTGCAAACTCCACTCCATAGATATATATGGGGAGGTACTAGCCCCAACTCGGTTTTACAGTGAAAACTTCAGGAACTTCAAACCGGCACTAGGAAACAGACTGAGAAAACAGAGTAAATGTTTCTCCTGCAACCCGTTCCCTTTTTGCTAGATGAACGAACGTCTCTCCACATGCTCAATTCTGAGAGATAAGTGTGTGTGAAACCCGTCCTTCACTTAGCATGTTGGGAACACAAAGTTTCTTTTCAGTTGCAAACTCCAGTCCATACATATATATGGGGAGGTACTAGCTCCAACTCGGTTTTACAGTGAAAACTGCAGGAACTTCAAACCGGCACTAGGAAACAGACTGAGAAACCAGAGTCAAAGTTTCCCCTGCAACCCGTTCCCTTTGTGCTAGATGAACGAACGTCTCTCCACATGCTCAGTTCTGAGAGATAGGTGTGTGTGTAAGCCGTCCTTCACCTAGCTTGTTGGCAACACAAAGTTTCTTTTCAGTTGCAAAATCCACTCCATACATATATAAGGGGAGGTACTAGCTCCAACTCGGTTTTACAGTGAAAACTGCAGGAACTTCCAACCGGCACTAGGAAACAGACTGAGAAACCAGAGTAAAAGTTTCTCCTGCCACCCGATCCCTTTGTGCTAGATGAACGAACGTCTCTCCACATGCTCAGTTCTGAGAGATAACTGAGTGTGAAAGCCGTCCTTCACCTAGCTTGTTGGGAACACAAAGATTCTTTTCAGTTGCAAACTGCACTCCATACATATACATTGGGAGGTACTAGCTCCAACTCGGTTATACAGTGAAAACTACAGGAACTTCAAAACGGCACTAGGAAACAGACTGAGAAACCAGAGTAAAAGTTTCTCCTGCAAACCGTTCCCTTTGTGCTAGATGAACGAACGTTTCTCCACATGCTCAGTTCTGAGAGATAAGTGTGTGTGAAAGCCGTCCTTCGCCTAGATTGTTGGGAACACAAAGATTCTTTTCAGTTGCAAACTGCACTCCATACATATACATTGGGAGGTACTAGCTCCAAATCGGTTATACAGTGAAAACTACAGGAACTTCAAAACGGCACTAGGAAACAGACTGAGGAACCAGAGTAAAAGTTTCTCCTGCAACCCGTTCCCTTTGCGCTAGATGAACGAACGTTTCTCCACATGCTCAGTTCTGAGAGATAAGTGTGTGTGAAAGCCGTCCTTCAGCTAGCTTGTTGGGAACACAAAGTTTCTTTTAATTTGCAAACTCCACTCCATACATATATATTGGGAGGTACTAGCTCCAACTCGGTTTTACAGTGAAAACTGCAGGAACTTCAAACCGGCACTAGGAAACAGACTGAGAAACCAGAGTAAATGTTTCTCCTGCAACCCGTTCCCTTTGTGCTAGATGATCGAACGTCTTTCCACATGCTCAGTTCTGAGAGATAAGTGTGTGTGAAAGCCATCCTTCACCTAGCTTGTTGGGAAAACAAAGTTTCTTTTCAGTTGCAAACTCCACTGCATACATATATATGGGGAGGTACTAACTCCAACTCGGTTTTACAGTGAAAACTGCAGGAACTTCAAACCGGCACTAGGAAACAGACTGAGAAACCAGAGTATAAGTTTCTCCTGCAACCCTTTCCCTTTGTTGTAGATGAACGAACGTCTCTCCACATGCTCAGATCTGAGAGATAAGTGTGTGTGAAAGCCGTCCTTCACCTAGCTTGTTGGGAACACAAAGATTCTTTTCAGTTGCAAACTCCACTCCATACATATATATGGGGAGGTACTAGCTCCAACTCGGTTTTACAGTGAAAACTGCAGGAACTTCAAACCGGAACTAGGAAACAGACAGATTAACCAGAATAAAAGTTTCTCCTGCAACCCGTTCCCTTTGTGCTAGATGAACGAACGTCTCTCCATATGCTCAGTTCTGAGAGATAATTGAGTGTGAAAGCCGTCCTTCACCTAGCTTGTTGGGAACACAAAGTTTCTTTTCAGTTGCAAACTCCAGTCCATACATATATATGGGGAGGTACTAGCTCGAACTCGGTTTTACAGTGAAAACTGCAGGAACTTCAAACCGGCACTAGGAAACAGACTGAGAAACCAGAGTCAAAGTTTCCCCTGCAAACCGTTCCCTTTCTGCTAGATGAACGAACGTCTCTCCACGTGCTCAGTTCTGAGAGATATTTGTGTTTGAAATCCGTCCTTCACCTAGCTTGTTGGGAACACAAAGTTTCTTTTCAGTTGAAAATCCACTCCATACATATATATGGGGAGGTAGTAGCTCCAACTCAGTTTTACAGTGAAAACTGCAGGAACTTCATACCGGCACTAGGAAACAGACAGAGAAACCAGAGTATAAGTTTCTCCTGCAACCCGTTCCCTTTGTGCTAGATGAACGAACGTCTCTCCACATGCTCAGATCTGAGAGATAAGTGTGTGTGAAAGCCGTCCTTCACCTAGCTTGTTGGGAACACAAAGTTTCTTTTCAGTTGCAAACTCCACTCCATACATATATATGGGGAGGTACTAGCTCCAACTCGGTTTTACAGTGAAAACTGCAGGAACTTCAAACCGGCACTAGGAAACAGACTGAGAAACCAGAGTCAAAGTTTCCCCTGCAACCCGTTCCCTTTCTGCTAGATGAACGAACGTCTCTCCACATGCTCAGTTCTGAGAGATATTTGTGTTTGAAATCCGTCCTTCACCTAGCTTGTTGGGAACACAAAGTTTCTTTTCAGTTGAAAATCCACTCCATACATATATATGGGGAGGTAGTAGCTCCAACTCAGTTTTACAGTGAAAACTGCAGGAACTTCATACCGGCACTAGGAAACAGACTGAGAAACCAGAATAAAAGTTTCTCCTGCAACCCGTTCCCTTTGTGCTAGATGAACGAACGTCTCTCCACATGCTCAGTTCTGAGAGATAGGTGTGTGTGAAAGCCGTCCTTCACCTAGCTTGTTGGGAACACAAAGTTACTTTTCAGTTGAAAATTCACTCCATACATATATATGGGGAGGTACTAGCTCCAACTCGGTTTTACAGTGAAAACTGCAGGAACTTCATACCGGCACTAGGAAACAGACTGAGAAACCAGAGTAAAAGTTTCTCCTGCAACCCGTTCCCTTTGTGCTAGATGAACGAACGTCTCTCCACATGCTCAGTTCTGAGAGATAATTGAGTGTGAAAGCCGTCCTTCACCTAGCTTGTTGGGAACACAAAGTTTCTTTTCAGTTGCAAACTCCAGTCCATACATATATATGTGGAGGTACTAGCTCGAACTCGGTTTTACAGTGAAAACTGCAGGAACTTCAAACCGGCACTAGGAAACAGACTGAGAAACCAGAGTCAAAGTTTCCCCTGCAACCCGTTCCCTTTCTGCTAGATGAACGAACGTCTCTCCACATGCTCAGTTCTGAGAGATATTTGTGTTTGAAATCCGTCCTTCACCTAGCTTGTTGGGAACACAAAGTTTATTTTCAGTTGAAAATCCACTCCATACATATATATGGGGAGGTAGTAGCTCCAACTCAGTTTTACAGTGAAAACTGCAGGAACTTCATACCGGCACTAGGAAACAGACTGAGAAACCAGAGTAAAAGTTACTCCTGCAACCCGTTCCCTTTGTGCTAGATGAACGAACGTCTCTCCACATGCTCAGTTCTGAGAGATAAGTGTGTGTGAAAGCCGTCCTTCACCTAGCTTGTTGGGAACACAAAGATTCTTTTCAGTTGCAAACTCCATTCCATACATATATATGGGGTGGTACTAGCTACAACACGGTTTTAAAGTTAAAACTGCAGGAACTTCAAACCGGCACTAGGAAACAGACTGAGAAACCAGAGTAAAAGTTTCTCCAGCAACCCGTTCCCTTTGTGCTAGATGAACGTACGTCTCTCCACATGTTCAGTTCTGAGAAATAAGTGTGTGTGAAAGCCGTCCTTCACCTAGCTTGTTGGGAACACAAAGTTTCTTTTCAGTTGCAAACTCCACTCCATACATATATATGGGAAGGTACTAGCTCCAACTCGGTTTTACAGTGAAAACTGCAGGAACTTCAAACCGGAACTAGGAAACAGACTGATTAACCAGAGTAAAAGTTTCTCCTGCAACCCGTTCCCTTTGTGCTAGATGAACGAACATCTCTCCACATGCTCAGTTCTGAGAGATAAGTGTGTGTGAAAGCCGCCCTTCACTAGCTTGTTGGGGACACAAAGTTTCTTTTCAGTTGCAAACTCCTCTCCATACATATATATGGGGAGGTACTAGCTCGAACTCGGTTTTACAGTGAAAACTGCAGGAACTTCAAACCGGCACTAGGAAACAGACTGAGAAACCAGAGTCAAAGTTTCCCCTGCAACCCGTTCCCTTTCTGCTAGATGAACGAACGTCTCTCCACATGCTCAGTTCTGAGAGATAAGTGTGTGTGAAAGCCGCCCTTCAACTAGCTTGTTGGGAACACAAAGTTTCTTTTCAGTTGAAAATCCACTCCATACATATATATGCGGAGGTAGTATCTCCAACTCAGTTTTACAGTGAAAACTGCAGGAACTTCAAACCGGAACTAGGAAACAGACTGAGAAACCAGAATAAAAGTTTCTCCTGCAACCCGTTCCCTTTGTGCTAGATGAACGAACGTCTCTCCACATGCTCAGTTCTGAGAGATAGGTGTGTGTGAAAGCCGTCCTTCACCTAGCTTGTTGGGAACACAAAGTTTCTTTTCAGTTGCAAACTCCACTCCATACATATATATGGGAATGTACTAGCTCCAACTCGGTTTTACAGTGAAAACTGCAGGAACTTCAAACCGGAACTAGGAAACAGACTGATTAACCAGAATAAAAGTTTCTCCTGCAACCCGTTCCCTTTGTGCTAGATGAATGAACGTCTCTCCACATGCTCAGTTCTGAGAGATAAGTGTGTGTGAAAGCCGCCCTTCACTAGCTTGTTGGGAACACAAAGTTTCTTTTCAGTTGCAAACTCCTCTCCATACATATATATGGGGAGGTACTAGCTCCAACTCGGTTTTACAGTGAAAACTGCAGGAAATTCAAACCGGCACTAGGAAATAGACTGAGAAACCAGAGTCAAAGTTTCCCCTGCAACCCGTTCCCTTTCTGCTAGATGAATGAACGTCTCTCCACATGCTCAGTTCTGAGAGATATTTGTGTTTGAAATCCGTCCTTCAACTAGCTTGTTGGGAACACAAAGTTTATTTTCAGTTGAAAATCCACTCCATACATATATATGGGGAGGTAGTAGCTCCAACTCAGTTTTACAGTGAAAACTGCAGGAACTTCATACCGGCACTAGGAAACAGACTGAGAAACCAGAGTAAAAGTTACTCCTGCAACCAGTTCCCTTTGTGCTAGATGAACGAACGTCTCTCCACATGCTCAGTTCTGAGAGATAAGTGTGTGTGAAAGCCGTCCTTCACCTAGCTTGTTGGGAACACAAAGATTCTTTTCAGTTGCAAACTCCATTCCATACATATATATGGGGTGGTACTAGCTACAACACGGTTTTACAGTTAAAACTGCAGGAACTTCAAACCGGCACTAGGAAACAGACTGAGAAACCAGAGTAAAAGTTTCCCCAGCAACCCGTTTCCTTTGTGCTAGATGAACGTACGTCTCTCCACATGTTCAGTTCTGAGAGATAAGTGTGTGTGAAAGCCGTCCTTCACCTAGCTTGTTGGGAACACAAAGTTTCTTTTCAGTTGCAAACTCCACTCCATACATATATATGGGAAGGTACTAGCTCCAACTCGGTTTTACAGTGAAAACTGCAGGAACTTCAAACCGGAACTAGGAAACAGACTGATTAACCAGAGTAAAAGTTTCTCCTGCAACCCGTTCCCTTTGTGCTAGATGAACGAACATCTCTCCACATGCTCAGTTCTGAGAGATAAGTGTGTGTGAAAGCCGCCCTTCACTAGCTTGTTGGGGACACAAAGTTTCTTTTCAGTTGCAAACTCCTCTCCATACATATATATGGGGAGGTACTAGCTCGAACTCGGTTTTACAGTGAAAACTGCAGGAAATTCAAACCGGCACTAGGAAACAGACTGAGAAACCAGAGTCAAAGTTTCCCCTGCAACCCGTTCCCTTTCTGCTAGATGAACGAACGTCTCTCCACATGCTCAGTTCTGAGAGATATTTGTGTTTGAAATCCGTCCTTCAACTAGCTTGTTGGGAACACAAAGTTTCTTTTCAGTTGAAAATCCACTCCATACATATATATGCGGAGGTAGTATCTCCAACTCAGTTTTAAAGTGAAAACTGCAGGAACTTCAAACCGGAACTAGGAAACAGACTGAGAAACCAGAATAAAAGTTTCTCCTGCAACCCGTTCCCTTTGTGCTAGATGAACGAACGTCTCTCCACATGCTCAGTTCTGAGAGATAGGTGTGTGTGAAAGCCGTCCTTCACCTAGCTTGTTGGGAACACAAAGTTTCTTTTCAGTTGCAAACTCCACTCCATACATATATATGGGAAGGTAATAGCTCCAACTCGGTTTTACAGTGAAAACTGCAGGAACTTCAAACCGGAACTAGGAAACAGACTGATTAACCAGAATAAAAGTTTCTCCTGCAACCCGTTCCCTTTGTGCTAGATGAACGAACGTCTCTCCACATGCTCAGTTCTGAGAGATAAGTGTGTGTGAAAGCCGCCCTTCACTAGCTTGTTGGGAACACAAAGTTTCTTTTCAGTTGCAAACTCCTCTCCATACATATATATGGGGAGGTACTAGCTCCAACTCGGTTTTACAGTGAAAACTGCAGGAAATTCAAACCGGCACTAGGAAACAGACTGAGAAACCAGAGTCAAAGTTTCCCCTGCAACCCGTTCCCTTTCTGCTAGATGAATGAACGTCTCTCCACATGCTCAGTTCTGAGAGATATTTGTGTTTGAAATCCGTCCTTCAACTAGCTTGTTGGGAACACAAAGTTTCTTTTCAGTTGAAAATCCACTCCATACATATATATGCGGAGGTAGTAGCTCCAACTCAGTTTTACAGTGAAAACTGCAGGAACTTCATACCGGCACTAGGAAACAGACTGAGAAACCAGAGTCAAAGTTTCTCCTGCAACCCGTTCCCTTTGTGCTAGATGAACGAACGTCTCTCCACATGCTCAGTTCTGAGAGATAAGTGTGTGTGAAAGCCGTACTTCACCTAGCTTGTTCGGAACACAAAGTTTCTTTTCAGTTGCAAACTGCACTCCATACATTTACATTGGGAGGTACTAGCTCCAACTCGGTTATACAGTGAAAATTACAGGAACTTCAAAACGGCACTAGGAAACAGACTGAGAAACCAGAGTAAAAGTTTCTCCTGCAACCCGTTCCTTTTGTGCTAGATGAACGAACGTTTCTCCACATGCTCAGTTCTGAGAGATAAGTGTGTGTGAAAGCCATCCTTCAGCTAGCTTGTTGGGAACACAAAGTTTCTTTTCATTTGCAAACTCCACTCCATACATATATATTGGGAGGTACTAGCTCCAACTCGGTTTTACAGTGAAAACTGCGGGAACTTCAAACCGGCACTAGGAAACAGACTGAGAAACCAGAGTAAATGTTTCTCCTGCAACCCGTTCCCTTTGTGCTAGATGAACGAACGTCTCTCCATATGCTCAGTTCTGAGAGATACGTGTGTGTGAAAGCCGTCCTTCACCTAGCTTGTTGGGAACACAAAGTTTCTTTTCAGTTGCAAACTCCTCTCCATACATATATATGGGGAGGTACTAGCTCGAACTCGGTTTTACAGTGAAAACTGCAGGAACTTCAAACCGGCACTAGGAAACAGACTGAGAAACCAGAGTCAAAGTTTCCCCTGCAACCCGTTCCCTTTCTGCTAGATGAACGAACGTCTCTCCACATGCTCAGTTCTGAGAGATATTTGTGTTTGAAATCCGTCCTTCACCTAGCTTGTTGGGAACACAAAGTTTCTTTTCAGTTGAAAATCCACTCCATACATATATATGGGGAGGTAGTAACTCCAACTCAGTTTTACAGTGAAAACTGCAGGAACTTCATACCGGCACTAGGAAACAGACTGAGAAACCAGAGTAAAAGTTTCTCCTGCAACCCGTTCCCTTTGTGCTAGATGAACGAACGTCTCTCCACATGCTCAGTTCTGAGAGATAAGTGTGTGTGAAAGCCGTACTTCACCTAGCTTGTTGGGAACACAAAGTTTCTTTTCAGTTGCAAACTGCATTCCATACATATACATTGGGAGGTACTAGCTCCAACTCGGTTATACAGTGAAAATTACAGGAACTTCAAAACGGCACTAGGAAACAGACTGAGAAACCAGAGTAAAAGTTTCTCCTGCAACCCGTTCCCTTTGTGCTAGATGAACGAACGTTTCTCCACATGCTCAGTTCTGAGAGATAAGTGTGTGTGAAAGCCATCCTTCAGCTAGCTTGTTGGGAACACAAAGTTTCTTTTCATTTGCAAACTCCACTCCATACATATATATTGGGAGGTACTAGCTCCAACTCGGTTTTACAGTGAAAACTGCGGGAACTTCAAACCGGCACTAGGAAACAGACTTAGAAACCAGAGTAAATGTTTCTCCTGCAACCCGTTCCCTTTGTGCTAGATGATCGAACGTCTCTCCACATGCTCAGTTCTGAGAGATAAGTGTGTGTGAATGACATTCTTCACCTAGCTTGTTGGGAAAACAAAGTTTCTTTTCAGTTGCAAACTCCACTCCATACATATATATGGGGAGGTACTAACTCCAACTCGGTTTTACAGTGAAAACTACAAGAACTTCAAACCAGCACTAGGAAACAAACTGAGAAACCAGAGTATAAGTTTCCCCTGCAACCCTTTCCCTTTGTGCTAGATGAACGAACGTCTCTTCACATGCTCAGATCTGAGAGATAAGTGTGTGTGAAAGCCGTCCTTCACCTAGCTTGTTGGGAACACAAAGATTCTTTTCAGTTGCAAACTCCACTCCATACATATATATGGGGAGGTACTAGCTCCAACTCGGTTTACAGTGAAAACTGCAGGAACTTAAAACCGGAACTAGGAAACAGACTGATTAACCAGAATAAAAGTTTCTCCTGCAACCCGTTCCCTTTGTGCTAGATGAACGAACGTCTCTCCACATGCTCAGTTCTGAGAGATAATTGAGTGTGAAAGCCGTACTTCACCTAGCTTGTTGGGAACACAAAGTTTCTTTTCAGTTGCAAACTCCACTCCATACATATATATGGGGAGGTACTAGCTCGAACTCGGTTTTACAGTGAAAACTGCAGGAACTTCAAACCGGCACTAGGAAACAGACTGAGAAACCAGAGTCAAAGTTTCCCCTGCAACCCGTTCCCTTTCTGCTAGATGAACGAACGTCTCTCCACATGCTCAGTTCTGAGAGATATTTGTGTTTGAAATCCGTCCTTCACCTAGCTTGTTGGGAACACAAAGTTTATTTTCAGTTGAAAATCCACTCCATACATATATATGGGGAGGTAGTAGCTCCAACTCAGTTTTACAGTGAAAACTGCAGGAACTTCATACCGGCACTAGGAAACAGACTGAGAAACCAGAGTAAAAGTTTCTCCTGCAACCCGTTCCCTTTGTGCTAGATGAACGAACGTCTCTCCACATGCTCAGTTCTGAGAGATAAGTGTGTGTGAAAGCCGTCCTTCACCTAGCTTGTTGGGAACACAAAGTTTCTTTTCAGTTGCAAACTCCATTCCATACATATATATGGGGTGGTACTAGCTACAACACGGTTTTACAGTTAAAACTGCAGGAACTTCAAACCGGCACTAGGAAACAGACTGAGAAACCAGAGTAAAAGTTTCTCCAGCAACCCGTTCCCTTTGTGCTAGATGAACGAACGTCTCTCCGCATGCTCAGTTCTGAGAGATAAGTGTGTGTGAAAGCCGTCCTTCACCTAGCTTGTTGGGAACACAAAGTTTCTTTTCAGTTGCAAACTCCACTCCATACATATATATGGGAAGGTACTAGCTCCAACTCGGTTTTACAGTGAAAACTGCAGGAACTTCAAACCGGAACTAGGAAACAGACTGATTAACCAGAATAAAAGTTTCTCCTGCAACCCGTTCCCTTTTTGCTAGATGAACGAACGTCTCTCCACATGCTCAGTTCTGAGAGATAAGTGTGTGTGAAAGCCGCCCTTCACTAGCTTGTTGGGGACACAAAGTTTCTTTTCAGTTGCAAACTCCTCTCCATACATATATATGGGGAGGTACTAGCTCGAACTCGGTTTTACAGTGAAAACTGCAGGAACTTCAAACCGGCACTAGGAAATAGACTGAGAAACCAGAGTCAAAGTTTCCCCTGCAACCCGTTCCCTTTCTGCTAGATGAACGAACGTCTCTCCACATGCTCAGTTCTGAGAGATATTTGTGTTTGAAATCCGTCCTTCAACTAGCTTGTTGGGAACACAAAGTTTCTTTTCAGTTGAAAATCCACTCCATACATATATATGCGGAGGTAGTAGCTCCAACTCAGTTTTACAGTGAAAACTGCAGGAACTTCATACCGGCACTAGGAAACAGACTGAGAAACCAGAATAAAAGTTTCTCCTGCAACCCGTTCCCTTTGTGCTAGATGAACAAACGTCTCTCCACGTGCTCATTTCTGAGAGATAGGTGTGTGTGAAAGCCGTCCTTCACCTAGCTTGTTGGGAACACAAAGTTTCTTTTCAGTTGCAAACTCCACTCCATACATATATATGGGAAGGTACTAGCTCCAACTCGGTTTTACAGTGAAAACTGCAGGAACTTCAAACCGGAACTAGGAAACAGACTGATTAACCAGAATATAAGTTTCTCCTGCAACCCGTTCCCTTTGTGCTAGATGAACGAACGTCTCTCCACATGCTCAGTTCTGAGAGATAAGTGTGTGTGAAAGCCGCCCTTCACTAGCTTGTTGGGAACACAAAGTTTCTTTTCAGTTGCAAACTCCTCTCCATACATATATATGGGGAGGTACTAGCTCGAACTCGGTTTTACAGTGAAAACTGCAGGAACTTCAAACCGGCACTAGGAAACAGACTGAGAAACCAGAGTCAAAGTTTCTCCTGCAACCCGTTCCCTTTGTGCTAGATGAACGAACGTCTCTCCACATGCTCAGTTATGAGAGATAGGTGTGTGTGTAAGCCGTCCTTCACCTAGCTTGTTGGCAACACAAAGTTTCTTTTCAGTTGCAAATTCCACTCCATACATATATATTGGGAGGTACTAGCTCCAACTCGGTTTTACAGTGAAAACTGCAGGAACTTCAAACCGGCACTAGGAAACAGACTGAGAAACCAGAGTAAATGTTTCTCCTGCAACCCGTTCCCTTTGTGCTAGATGATCGAACGTCTCTCCACATGCTCAGTTCTGAGAGATAAGTGTGTGTGAAAGCCATCCTTAACCTAGCTTGTTGGGAAAACAAAGTTTCTTTCCAGTTGCAAACTCCACTCCATACATATATATGGGGAGGTACTAACTCCAACTCGGTTTTACAGTGAAAACTACAGGAACTTCAAACCAGCACTAGGAAACAGACTGAGAAACCAGAGTATAAGTTTCTCCTGCAACCCTTTCCCTTTGTGCTAGATGAACGAACGTCTCTCCACATGCTCAGATCTGAGAGATAAGTGTGTGTGAAAGCCGTCCTTCACCTAGCTTGTTGGGAACACAAAGATTCTTTTCAGTTGCAAACTCCACTCCATACATATATATGGGGAGGTACTAGCTCCAACTCGGTTTTACAGTGAAAACTGCAGGAACTTCAAACCGGAACTAGGAAACAGACTGAATAACCAGAATAAAAGTTTCTCCTGCAACCCGTTCCCTTTGTGCTAGATGAACGAACGTCTCTCCACATGCTCAGTTCTGAGAGATAATTGAGTGTGAAAGCCGTCCTTCACCTAGCTTGCTGGGAACACAAAGTTTCTTTTAAGTTGCAAACTCCAGTCCATACATATATATGGGGAGGTACTAGCTCGAAGTCGGTTTTACAGTGAAAACTGCAGGAACTTCAAACCGGCACAAGGAAACAGACTGAGAAACCAGAGTAAATGTTTCTCCTGCAACCCGTTCCCTTTGTGCTAGATGATCGAACGTCTCTCCACATGCTCAGTTCTGAGAGATAAGTGTGTATGAAAGCCATCCTTAACCTAGCTTGTTATGAAAACAAAGTTTCTTTCCAGTTGCAAACTCCACTCCATACATATATATGGGGAGGTACTAACTCCAACTCGGTTTTACAGTGAAAACTACAGGAACTTCAAACCAGCACTAGGAAACAGACTGAGAAACCAGAGTATAAGTTTCTCCTGCAACCCTTTCCCTTTGTGCTAGATGAACGAACGTCTCTCCACATGCTCAGATCTGAGAGATAAGTGTGTGTGAAAGCCGTCCTTCACCTAGCTTGTTGGGAACACAAAGATTCTTTTCAGTTGCAAACTCCACTCCATACATATAAATGGGGAGGTACTAGCTCCAACTCGGTTTTACAGTGAAAACTGCAGGAACTTCAAACCGGAACTAGGAAACAGACTGAATAACCAGAATAAAAGTTTCTCCTGCAACCCGTTCCCTTTGTGCTAGATGAACGAACGTCTCTCCACATGCTCAGTTCTGAGAGATAATTGAGTGTGAAAGCCGTCCTTCACCTAGCTTGTTGGGAACACAAAGTTTCTTTTCAGTTGCAAACTCCAGTCCATACATATATATGGGGAGGTACTAGCTCGAACTCGGTTTTACAGTGAAAACTGCAGGAACTTCAAACCGGCACTAGGAAACAGACTGAGAAACCAGAGTCAAAGTTTCCCCTGCAACCCGTTCCCTTTCTGCTAGATGAACGAAAGTCTCTCCACATGCTCATTTCTGAGAGATATTTGTGTTTGAAATCCGTCCTTCACCTAGCTTGTTGGGAACACAAAGTTTCTTTTCAGTTGAAAATCCATTCCATACATATATATGGGGAGGTAGTAGCTCCAACTCAGTTTTACAGTGAAAACTGCAGGAATTTCATACCGGCACTAGGAAACAGACTGAGAAACCAGAGTAAAAGTTTCTCCAGCAACCCTTTCCCTTTGTGCTAGATGAACGTACGTCTCTCCACATGTTCAGTTCTGAGAGATAAGTGTGTGTGAAAGCCGCCCTTCACTAGCTTGTTGGGAACACAAAGATTCTTTTCAGTTGCAAACTCCTCTCCATACATATATATGGGGAGGTACTAGTTCGAACTCGGTTTTACAGTGAAAACTGCAGGAACTTCAAACCGGCACTAGGAAACAGACTGAGAAACCAGAGTCAAAGTTTCCCCTGCAACCCGTTCCCTTTCTGCTAGATGAACGAACGTCTCTCCACATGCTCAGTTCTGAGAGATATTTGTGTTTGAAATCCGTCCTTCAACTAGCTTGTTGGGAACACAAAGTTTCTTTTCAGTTGAAAATCCACTCCATACATATATATGCGGAGGTAGTAGCTCCAACTCAGTTTTACAGTGAAAACTGCAGGAACTTCATACCGGCACTAGGAAACAGACTGAGAAACCAGAGTAAAAGTTTCTCCTGCAACCCGTTCCCTTTGTGCTAGATGAACGAACGTCTCTCCACATGCTCAGTTCTGAGAGATAGGTGTATGTGAAAGCCGTCCTTCACCTAGCTTGTTGGGAACACAAAGTTTCTTTTCAGTTGCAAACTCCACTCCATACATATATATGGGAAGGTACTAGCTCCAACTCGGTTTTACAGTGAAAACTGCAGGAACTTCAAACCGGAACTAGGAAACAGACTGATTAACCAGAATAAAAGTTTCTCCTGCAACCCGTTCCCTTTGTGCTAGATGAACGAACGTCTCTCCACATGCTCAGTTCTGAGAGATAATTGTGTGTGAAAGCCGCCCTTCACTAGCTTGTTGGGAACACAAAGTTTCTTTTCAGTTGCAAACTCCTCTCAATACATATATATGGGGAGGTACTAGCTCGAACTCGGTTTTACAGTGAAAACTGCAGGAACTTCAAACCGGCACTAGGAAACAGACTGAGAAACCAGAGTCAAAGTTTCCCCTGCAACCCGTTCCCTTTCTGCTAGACGAACGAAAGTCTCACCACATGCTCAGTTCTGAGAGATATTTGTGTTTGAAATCCGTCCTTCAACTAGCTTGTTGGGAACACAAAGTTTCTTTTCAGTTGAAAATCCACTCCATACATATATATGTGGAGGTAGTAGCTCCAACTCAGTTTTACAGTGAAAACTGCAGGAACTTCATACCGGCACAAGGAAACAGACTGAGAAACCAGAGTAAAAGTTTCTCCTGCAACCCGTTCCCTTTGTGCTAGATGAACGAACGTCTCTCCACATGCTCAGTTCTGAGAGATATGTGTGTGTGTAAGCCGTCCTTCAACTAGCTTGTTGGCAACACAAAGTTTCTTTTCAGTTGCAAACTCCACTCCATACATATATAAGGGGAGGTACTAGCTCCAACTCGGTTTTACAGCGAAAACTGCAGGAACTTCAAACCGGCACTAGGAAACAGACTGAGAAACCAGAGTAAAAGTTTCTCCTGCAACCCGTTCCCTTTGTGCTAGATGAACGAACGTCTCTCCACATGCTCAGTTCTGAGAGATAATTGAGTGTGAATGCCGTCCTTCATCTAGCTTGTTGGGAACACAAAGTTTCTTTTCAGTTGCAAACTCCAGTCCATACATATATATGGGGAGGTACTAGCTCCAACTCGGATTTACAGTGAAAACTGCAGGAACTTCAAACCGGCACTAGGAAACAGACTGAGAAACCAGAGTAAACGTTTCTCCTGCAACCCGTTCCCTTTGTGCTAGATGAACGAACCTCTCTCCACATGCTCAGTTCTGAGAGATAAGTGTGTGTGAAAGCCGTCCTTCACCTAGCTTGTTGGGAACACAAAGTTTCTTTTCAGTTGCAAAC
The DNA here is from genome assembly GCF_048773025.1 of Camelus bactrianus. Taxonomy (NCBI): domain Eukaryota; kingdom Metazoa; phylum Chordata; class Mammalia; order Artiodactyla; family Camelidae; genus Camelus; species Camelus bactrianus. Next base: position 7,130,244 of record NC_133566.1, read on the forward strand.
TCCAGTCCATACATATATATGGGGAGGTACTAGCTCCAACTCGGTTTTACAGTGAAAACTGCAGGAACTTCAAAACGGCACTAGGAAACAGACTGAGAAACCAGAGTAAAAGTTTCTCTTGCAACCCGTTCCTTTGTGCTAGATGAACGAACGTCTCTCCACATGCTCAGTTCTGAGAGATACGTGTGTGTGAAAGCCGTCCTTCAACTAGCTTGTTGGGAACACAAAGTTTCTTTTCAGTTGCAAACTACTCTCCATACATATATATGGGGAGGTACTAGCTCGAACTCGTTTTTACAGTGAAAACTGCAGGAACTTCAAACCGGCACTAGGAAACAGACTGAGAAACCAGAGTCAAAGTTTCCCCTGCAACCCGTTCCCTTTGTGCTAGATGAACGAAAGTCTCTCCACATGCTCAGTTCTGAGAGATATTTGTGTTTGAAATCCGTCCTTCACCTAGCTTGTTGGGAACACAAAGTTTCTTTTCAGTTGAAAATCCACTCCATACATATATATGGGGAGGTAGTAGCTCCAACTCAGTTTTACAGTGAAAACTGCAGGAACTTCATACCGGCACTAGGAAACAGACTGAGAAACCAGAGTAAAAGTTTCTCCTGCAACCCGTTCCCTTTGTGCTAGATGAACGAACGTCTCTCCACATGCTCAGTTCTGAGAGATAAGTGTGTGTGAAAGCCGTCCTTCACCTAGCTTGTTGGGAACACAAAGTTTCTTTTCAGTTGCAAACTCCACTCCATACATATATATGGGGTGGTACTAGCTCCAACTCGGTTTTACAGTGAAAACTGCAGGAACTTCAAACCGGCACTAGGAAACAGACTGAGAAACCAGAGTAAAAATTTCTCCTTCAACCTGTTCCTTTTGTGCTAGATGAATGAACGTCTCTCCACATGCTCTGTTCTGAGAAATAAGTGTGTGTGAAAACCGTTCTTCACCTAGCTTGTTGGGAACACAAAGAATCTTTTCAGTTGCAAACTCCACTCCATACATATATATGGGGAGGTACTAGCTCGAACTCGGTTTTACAGTGAAAACTGCAGTAACTTCAAACCGACACTAGGAAACAGACTGAGAAACCAGAGTAAAAGTTTCTCCTGCAACCCGTTCCCTTTGTTCTACATGAACGAACGTCTCTCCACATGCTCAGTTCTGAGAGATATGTGTGTGTGAAACCCGTCCTTCACCTAGCTTGTTGGGAACACAAAGTTTCTTTTCAGTTGCAAAATCCACTCCATACATATATATGGGGAGGTACTAGCTCCAACTCGGTTTTACAGTGAAAACTGCAGGAACTTCAAACCGGCACTAGGAAACAGACTGAGAAGCCAGAGTAAACGTTTCTCCTGCAACCCGTTCCCCTTGTGCTAGATGAACGAACCTCTCTCCACATGCTCAGTTCTGAGAGATAAGTGTGTGTGAAAGCCGTCGTTCACCTAGCTTGTTGGGAACACAAAGTTTCTTTTCAGTTGCAAACTCCAGTCCATACATATATATGGGGAGGTACTAGCTCCAACTCGGTTTTACAGTGAAAACTGCAGGAACTTCAAAACGGCACTAGGAAACAGACTGAGAAACCAGAGTAAAAGTTTCTCCTGCAACCCGTTCCTTTGTGCTAGATGAACGAACGTCTCTCCATATGCTCAGTTCTGAGAGATAAGTGTGTGTGAAAGCCGTCCTTCACCTAGCTTGTTCAGAACACAAAGTTTCTTTTCAGTTGAAAATCCACTCCATACATATATATGCGGAGGTAGTAGCTCCAACTCAGTTTTACAGTGAAAACTGCAGGAACTTCATACCGGCACTAGGAAACAGACTGAGAAACCAGAGTAAAAGTTTCTCCTGCAACCCGTTCCCTTTGTGCTAGATGAACGAACGTCTCTCCACATGCTCAGTTCTGAGAGATAGGTGTGTGTGTAAGCCGTCCTTCACCTAGCTTGTTGGCAACACAAAGTTTCTTTTCAGTTGCAAACTCCACTCCATACATATATAAGGGGAGGTACTAGCTCAAACTCGGTTTTACAGCGAAAACTGCAGGAACTTCCAACCGGCACTAGGAAACAGACTGAGAAACCAGAGTAAAAGTTTCTCCTGCAACCCGTTCCCTTTGTGCTAGATGAACGAACGTCTCTCCACATGCTCAGTTCTGAGGTATAATTGAGTGTGAATGCCGTCCTTCACCTAGCTTGTTGGGAACACAAAGTTTCTTTTCAGTTGCAAACTCCAGTCCATACATATATATGGGGAGGTACTAGCTCCAACTCGGTTTTACAGTGAAAACTGCAGGAACTTCAAACCGGCACTAGGAAACAGACTGAGAAACCAGAGTAAAAGTTTCTCCTGCAACCCGTTCCCTTTGTGCTAGATGAACGAACGTCTCTCCACATGCTCAGTTCTGAGAGATAAGTGTGTGTGAAAGCCGTCCTTCAACTAGCTTGTTGGGAACACAAAGTTTCTTTTCAGTTGCAAACTCCTCTCCATACATATATATGGGGAGGTACTAGCTCGAACTCGGTTTTACAGTGAAAACTGCAGGAACTTCAAACCGGCACTAGGAAACAGACTGAGAAACCAGAGTCAAAGTTTCCCCTGCAACCCGTTCCCTTTCTGCTAGATGAACGAACGTCTCTCCACATGCTCAGTTCTGAGAGATATTTGTGTTTGAAATCCGTCCTTCACCTAGCTTGTTGGGAACACAAAGTTTGTTTTCAGTTGAAAATCCACTCCATACATATATATGGGGAGGTAGTAGCTCCAACTCGGTTTTACAGTGAAAACTGCAGGAACTTCAAACCGGCACTAGGAAACAGACTGAGAAACCAGAGTAAAAGTTTCTCCTGCAACCCGTTCCCTTTGTGCTAGATGAACGAACCTCTCTCCACATGCTCAGTTCTGAGAGATAAGTGTGTGTGAAAGCCGTTTTTACCTAGCTTGTTGGGAACACAAAGTTTCTTTTCAGTTGCAAACTCCAGTCCATACATATATATGGGGAGGTACTAGCTCCAACTCGGTTTTACAGTGAAAACTGCAGGAACTTCAAAACGGCACTAGGAAACAGACTGAGAAACCAGAGTAAAAGTTTGTCTTGCAACCCGTTCCTTTGTGCTAGATGAACGAACGTCTCTCCATATGCTCAGTTCTGAGAGATACGTGTGTGTGAAAGCCGTCCTTCAACTAGCTTGTTGGGAACACAAAGTTTCTTTTCAGTTGCAAACTCCTCTCCATACATATATATGGGGAGGTACTAGCTCGAACTCGTTTTTACAGTGAAAACTGCAGGAACTTCAAACCGGCACTAGGAAACAGACTGAGAAACCAGAGTCAAAGTTTCCCCTGCAACCCGTTCCCTTTCTGCTAGATGAACGAAAGTCTCTCCACATGCTCAGTTCTGAGAGATATTTGTGTTTGAAATCCGTCCTTCACCTAGCTTGTTGGGAACACAAAGTTTCTTTTCAGTTGAAAATCCACTCCATACATATATATGGGGAGGTAGTAGCTCCAACTCAGTTTTACAGTGAAAACTGCAGGAACTTCATACCGGCACTAGGAAACAGACTGAGAAACCAGAGTAAAAGTTTCTCCTGCAACCCGTTCCCTTTGTGCTAGATGAACGAACGTCTCTCCACATGCTCAGTTCTGAGAGATAAGTGTGTGTGAAAGCCGTCCTTCACCTAGCTTGTTGGGAACACAAAGTTTCTTTTCAGTTGCAAACTCCACTCCATACATATATATGGGGTGGTACTAGCTCCAACTCTGTTTTACAGTGAAAACTGCAGGAACTTCAAACCGGCACTAGGAAACAGACTGAGAAGCCAGAGTAAACGTTTCTCCTGCAACCCGTTCCCCTTGTGCTAGATGAACGAACCTCTCTCCACATGCTCAGTTCTGAGAGATAAGTGTGTGTGAAAGCCGTCGTTCACCTAGCTTGTTGGGAACACAAAGTTTCTTTTCAGTTGCAAACTCCAGTCCATACATATATATGGGGAGGTACTAGCTCCAACTCGGTTTTACAGTGAAAACTGCAGGAACTTCAAAACGGCACTAGGAAACAGACTGAGAAACCAGAGTAAAAGTTTCTCCTGCAACCCGTTCCTTTGTGCTAGATGAACGAACGTCTCTCCATATGCTCAGTTCTGAGAGATAAGTGTGTGTGAAAGCCGTCCTTCACCTAGCTTGTTCAGAACACAAAGTTTCTTTTCAGTTGCAAAATCCATTCCATACATATATATGGGATGGTACAAGCTACAACACGGTTTTACAGTTAAAACTGCAGGAACTTCAAACCGGCACTAGGAAACAGACTGAGAAACCAGAGTAAAAGTTTCTCCAGCAACCCGTTCCCTTTGTGCTAGATGAACGTAAGTCTCTCCAGATGTTCAGTTCTGAGAGATAAGTGTGTGTGAAAGCCGTCCTTCACCTAGCTTGTTGGGAACACAAAGTTTCTTTTCAGTTGCAAACTCCACTCCATACATATATATGGGAAGGTACTAGCTCCAACTCGGTTTTACAGTGAAAACTGCAGGAACTTCAAACCGGAACTAGGAAACAGACTGATTAACCAGAATAAAAGTTTCCCCTGCAACCCGTTCCCTTTGTGCTAGATGAACGAACGTCTCTCCACATGCTCAGTTCTGAGAGATAAGTGTGTGTGAAAGCCGCCCTTCACTAGCTTGTTGGGAACACAAAGTTTCTTTTCAGTTGCAAACTCCTCTCCATACATATATATGGGGAGGTACTAGCTCGAACTCGGTTTTACAGTGAAAACTGCAGGAACTTCAAACCGGCACTAGGAAACAGACTGAGAAACCAGAGTCAAAGTTTCCCCTGCAACCCGTTCCCTTTCTGCTAGATGAACGAACGTCTCTCCACATGCTCAGTTCTGAGAGATATTTGTGTTTGAAATCCGTCCTTCAACTAGCTTGTTGGGAACACAAAGTTTCTTTTCAGTTGAAAATCCACTCCATACATATATATGCGGAGGTAGTAGCTCCAACTCAGTTTTACAGTGAAAACTGCAGGAACTTCATACCGGCACTAGGAAACAGACTGAGAAACCAGAGTAAAAGTTTCTCCTGCAACCCGTTCCCTTTGTGCTAGATGAACGAACGTCTCTCCACATGCTCAGTTCTGAGAGATAGGTGTGTGTGTAAGCCGTCCTTCACCTAGCTTGTTGGCAACACAAAGTTTCTTTTCAGTTGCAAACTCCACTCCATACATATATAAGGGGAGGTACTAGCTCAAACTCGGTTTTACAGCGAAAACTGCAGGAACTTCCAACCGGCACTAGGAAACAGACTGAGAAACCAGAGTAAAAGTTTCTCCTGCAACCCGTTCCCTTTGTGCTAGATGAACGAACGTCTCACCACATGCTCAGTTCTGAGGTATAATTGAGTGTGAATGCCGTCCTTCACCTAGCTTGTTGGGAACACAAAGTTTCTTTTCAGTTGCATACTCCAGTCCATACATATATATGGGGAGGTACTAGCTCCAACTCGGTTTTACAGTGAAAACTGCAGGAACTTCAAACCGGCACTAGGAAACAGACTGAGAAACCAGAGTAAAAGTTTCTCCTGCAACCCGTTCCCTTTGTGCTAGATGAACGAACGTCTCTCCACATGCTCAGTTCTGAGAGATAAGTGTGTGTGAAAGCCGTCCTTCAACTAGCTTGTTGGGAACACAAAGTTTCTTTTCAGTTGCAAACTCCTCTCCATACATATATATGGGGAGGTACTAGCTCGAACTCGGTTTTACAGTGAAAACTGCAGGAACTTCAAACCGGCACTAGGAAACAGACTGAGAAACCAGAGTCAAAGTTTCCCCTGCAACCCGTTCCCTTTCTGCTAGATGAACGAACGTCTCTCCACATGCTCAGTTCTGAGAGATATTTGTGTTTGAATTCCGTCCTTCACCTAGCTTGTTGGGAACACAAAGTTTGTTTTCAGTTGAAAATCCACTCCATACATATATATGGGGAGGTAGTAGCTCCAACTCAGTTTTACAGTGAAAACTGCAGGAACTTCAAACCGGCACTAGGAAACAGACTGAGAAACCAGAGTAAAAGTTTCTCCTGCAACCCGTTCCCTTTGTGCTAGATGAACGAACGTCTCTCCACATGCTCAGTTCTGAGAGATAAGTGTGTGTGAAAGCCGTCCTTCACCTAGCTTGTTGGGAACACAAAGTTTCTTTTCAGTTGCAAACTCCACTCCATACATATATATGGGAAGGAACTAGCTCCAACTCGGTTTTACAGTGAAAACTGCAGGAACTTCAAACCGGAACTAGGAAACAGACTGAGAAGCCAGAGTAAACGTTTCTCCTGCAACCCGTTCCCCTTGTGCTAGATGAACGAACGTCTCTCCACATGCTCAGTTCTGAGAGATAACTGTGTGTGAAAGCCGCCCTTCACTAGCTTGTTGGGAACACAAAGTTTCTTTTCAGTTGCAAACTCCTCTCCATACATATATATGGGGAGGTACTAGCTCGAACTCGGTTTTACAGTGAAAACTGCAGGAACTTCAAACCGGCACTAGGAAACAGACTGAGAAACCAGAGTCAAAGTTTCCCCTGCAACCCGTTCCCTTTCTGCTAGATGAACGAACGTCTCTCCACATGCTCAGTTCTGAGAGATATTTTTGTTTGAAATCCGTCCTTCAACTAGCTTGTTGGGAACACAAAGTTTCTTTTCAGTTGAAAATCCACTCCATACATATATATGCGGAGGTAGTAGCTCTAACTCAGTTTTACAGTGAAAACTGCAGGAACTTCATACCGGCACTAGGAAACAGACTGAGAAACCAGAGTAAAAGTTTCTCCTGCCACCCGTTCCCTTTGTGCTAGATGAACGAACGTCTCTCCACATGCTCAGTTCTGAGAGATAGGTTTGTGTGAAAGCCGTCCTTCACCTAGCTTGTTGGGAACACAAAGTTTCTTTTCAGTTGCAAACTCCACTCCATACATATATATGGGAAGGTACTAGCTCCAACTCGGTTTTACAGTGAAAACTGCAGGAACTTCAAACCGGAACTAGGAAACAGACTGATTAACCAGAATAAAAGTTTCTCCTGCAACCCGTTCCCTTTGTGCTAGATGAACGAACGTCTCTCCACATGCTCAGTTCTGAGAGATAAGTGTGTGTGAAAGCCGCCCTTCACTAGCTTGTTGGGAACACAAAGTTTCTTTTCAGTTGCAAACTCCTCTCAATACATATATATGGGGAGGTACTAGCTCGAACTCGGTTTTACAGTGAAAACTGCAGGAACTTCAAACCGGCACTAGGAAACAGACTGAGAAACCAGAGTCAAAGTTTCCCCTGCAACCCGTTCCCTTTCTGCTAGATGAACGAACGTCTCTCCACATGCTCAGTTCTGAGAGATATTTGTGTTTGAAATCCGTCCTTCAACTAGCTTGTAGGGAACACAAAGTTTCTTTTCAGTTGAAAATCCACTCCATACATATATATGCGGAGGTAGTAGCTCCAACTCAGTTTTACTGTGAAAACTGCAGGAACTTCATACCGGCACTAGGAAACAGACTGAGAAACCAGAGTAAAAGTTTCTCCTGCAACCCGTTCCCTTTGTGCTAGATGAACGAACGTCTCTCCACATGCTCAGTTCTGAGAGATAGGTGTGTGTGTAAGCCGTCCTTCACCTAGCTTGTTGGCAACACAAAGATTCTTTTCAGTTGCAAACTCCACTCCATACATATATAAGGGGAGGTACTAGCTCCAACTCGGTTTTACAGCGAAAACTGCAGGAACTTCAAACCGGCACTAGGAAACAGACTGAGAAACCAGAGTAAAAGTTTCTCCTGCAACCCGTTCCCTTCGTGCTAGATGAACGAACGTCTCTCCACATGCTCAGTTATGAGAGATAATTGAGTGTGAATGCCGTCCTTCACCTAGCTTGTTGGGAACACAAAGTTTCTTTTCAGTTGCAAACTCCAGTCCATACATATATATGGGGAGGTACTAGCTCCAACTCGGTTTTACAGTGAAAACTGCAGGAACTTCAAACCGGCACTAGGAAACAGACTGAGAAACCAGAGTAAACGTTTCTCCTGCAACCCGTTCCCTTTGTGCTAGATGAACGAACCTCCCTCCACATGCTCAGTTCTGAGAGATAAGTGTGTGTGAAAGCCGTCCTTCACCTAGCTTGTTGGGAACACAAAGTTTCTTTTCAGTTGCAAACTCCAGTCCATACATATATATGGGGAGGTACTAGCTCCAACTCGGTTTTACAGTGAAAACTGCAGGAACTTCAAAACGGCACTAGGAAACAGACTGAGAAACCAGAGTAAAAGTTTCTCTTGCAACCCGTTCCTTTGTGCTAGATGAACGAACGTCTCTCCATATGCTCAGTTCTGAGAGATACGTGTGTGTGAAAGCCATCCTTCAACTAGCTTGTTGGGAACACAAAGTTTCTTTTCAGTTGCAAACTCCTCTCCATACATATATATGGGGAGGTACTAGCTCGAACTGGTTTTTACAGTGAAAACTGCAGGAACTTCAAACCGGCACTAGGAAACAGACTGAGAAACCAGAGTCAAAGTTTCCCCTGCAACCCGTTCCCTTTCTGCTAGATGAACGAAAGTCTCTCCACATGCTCAGTTCTGAGAGATATTTGAGTTTGAAATCCGTCCTTCACCTAGCTTGTTGGGAACACAAAGAATCTTTTCAGTTGCAAACTCCACTCCATACATATATATGGGGAGGTACTAGCTCGAACTCGTTTTTACAGTGAAAAATGCAGTAACTTCAAACCGGCACTAGGAAACAGACTGAGAAACCAGAGTAAAAGTTTCTCCTGCAACCCGTTCCCTTTGTTCTACATGAACGAACGTCTCTCCACATGCTCAGTTCTGAGAGATATGTGTGTGTGAAAGCCGTCCTTCACCTAGCTTGTTGGGAACACAAAGTTTCTTTTCAGTTGCAAAATCCACTCCATACATATATATGGGGTGGTACTAGCTACAACACGGTTTTACAGTTAAAACTGCAGGAATTTCAAACCGGCACTAGGAAACAGACTGAGAAACCAGAGTCAAAGTTTCCCCTGCAACCCGTTCCCTTTCTGCTAGATGAACGAACGTCTCTCCACATGCTCAGTTCCGAGAGATATTTGTGTTTGAAATCCGTCCTTCAACTAGCTTGTTGGGAACACAAAGTTTCTTTTCAGTTGAAAATCCACTCCATACTTATATATGCGGAGGGAGTAGCTCCAACTCAGTTTTACAGTGAAAACTGCAGGAACTTCATACCGGCACTAGGAAACAGACTGAGAAACCAGAGTAAAAGTTTCTCCTGCAACCCGTTCACTTTGTGCTAGATGAACGAACGTCTCTCCACATGCTCAGTTCTGAGAGATAATTGAGTGTGAATGCCGTCCTTCACCTAATTTGTTGGGAACACAAAGTTTCTTTTCAGTTGCAAACTCCAGTCCATACATATATATGGGGAGGTACTAGCTCCAACTCAGTTTTACAGTGAAAACTGCAGGAACTTCAAACCGGCACTAGGAAACAGACTGAGAAAACAGAGTAAAAATTTCTCCTTCAACCTGTTCCTTTTGTGGTAGATGAACGAACGTCTCTCCACATGCTCAGTTCTGAGAGATATGTGTGTGTGAAAGCCGAACTTCACCTAGCATGTTGGGAACACAAAGTTTCTTCTCAGTTGCAAACTCCACTCCATACATATATATGGGGAGGTACTAACTCCAACTCGGTTTTACACTGAAAACTGCAGGAACTTCAAACCGGCACTAGGAAACAGACTGAGAAACCAGAGTCAAAATTTCCCCTGCAACCCGTTCCATTTCTGCTAGATGAACGAACGTCTCTCCACATGCTCAGTTCTGAGAGATATTTGTGTTTGAAATCCGTCCTTCAACTAGCTTGTTGGGAACACAAAGTTTCTTTTCAGTTGAAAATCCACTCCATACATATATATGCGGAGGTAGTAGCTCCAACTCAGTTTTACAGAGAAAACTGCAGGAACTTCATACCGGCACTAGGAAACAGACTGAGAAACCAGAATAAAAGTTTCTCCTGCAACCCGTTCCCTTTGTGCTAGATGAACGAACGTCTCTCCACATGCTCAGTTCTGAGAGATAGGTGTGTGTGAAAGCCGTCCTTCTCCTAGCTTGTTGGGAACACAAAGTTTCTTTTCAGTTGCAAACTCCACTTCATACATATATATGGGTAGGTACTAGCTCCAACTCGATTTTACAGTGAAAACTGCAGTAACTTCAAACCGGAACTAGGAAACAGACTGATTAACCAGAATAAAAGTTTCTCCTGCAACCCGTTCCCTTTATGCTAGATGAACGAACGTCTCTCCACATGCTCAGTTCTGAGAGATAAGTGTGTGTGAAAGCCGCCCTTCACTAGCTTGTTGGGAACACAAAGTTTCTTTTCAGTTGCAAACTCCTCTCCATACATATATATGGGGAGGTACTAGCTCGAACTCGGTTTTACAGTGAAAACTGCAGGAACTTCAAACCGGCACTAGGAAACAGACTGAGAAACCAGAGTCAAAGTTTCCCCTGCAACCCGTTCCCTTTCTGCTAGATGAACGAACGTCTCTCCACATGCTCAGTTCCGAGAGATATTTGTGTTTGAAATCCGTCCTTCAACTAGCTTGTTGGGAACACAAAGTTTCTTTGCAGTTGAAAATCCACTCCATACATATATATGCGGAGGGAGTAGCTCCAACTCAGTTTTACAGTGAAAACTGCAGGAACTTCATACCGGCACTAGGAAACAGACTGAGAAACCAGAGTAAAAGTTTCTCCTGCAACCCGTTCCCTTTGTGCTAGATGAACGAACGTCTCTCCACATGCTCAGTTCTGAGAGATAGGTGTGTGTGTAATCCGTCCTTCAACTAGCTTGTTGGCAACACAAAGTTTCTTTTCAGTTGCAAACTGCACTCCATACATATATAAGGGGAGGTACTAGCTCAAACTCGGTTTTACAGTGAAAACTGCAGGAACTTCCAACCGGCACTAGGAAACAGACTGAGAAACCAGAGTAAATGTTTCTCCTGCAACCCGTTCCCTTTGTGCTAGATGAACGAACGTCTCTCCACATGCTCAGTTCTGAGAGATAATTGAGTGTGAATGCCGTCCTTCACCTAGCTTGTTGGGAACACAAAGTTTCTTTTCAGTTGCAAACTCCAGTCCATACATATATATGGGGAGGTACTAGCTCCAACTCGGTTTTACAGTGAAAACTGCAGGAACTTCAAACCGGCACTAGGAAACAGACTGAGAAACCAGAGTCAAAGTTTCTCCTGCAACCCGTTCCCTTTGTGCTAGATGAACGAACGTCTCTCCACATGCTCAGTTCTGAGAGATAAGTGTGTGTGAAAGCCGTTCTTCACCTAGCTTGTTGGGAACACAAAGTTTGTTTTCAGTTGAAAATCCACTCCATACATATATATGGGGAGGTAGTAGCTCCAACTCAGTTTTACAGTGAAAACTGCAGGAACTTCAAACCGGCACTAGGAAACAGACTGAGAAACCAGAGTAAAAGTTTCTCCTGCAACCCGTTCCCTTTGTGCTAGATGAACGAACGTCTCTCCACGTGCTCAGTTCTGAGAGATAAGTGTGTGTGAAAGCCGTCCTTCACCTAGCTTGTTCGGAACACAAAGTTTCTTTTCAGTTGCAAACTCCACTCCATACATATATATGGGGTGGTACTAGCTCCAACTCGGTTTTACAGTGAAAACTGCAGGAACTTCAAACCGGCACTAGGAAACAGACTGAGAAAACAGAGTAAAAATTTCTCCTTCAACCTGTTCCTTTTGTGGTAGATGAACGAACATCTCTCCACATGCTCTATTCTGAGAAATAAGTGTGTGTGAAAACCGTTCTTCACCTAGCTTGTTGGGAACACAAAAAATCTTTTCAGTTGCAAACTCCACTCCATACATATATATGGGGAGGAAGTAGCTCGAATTCGTTTTTACAGTGAAAACTGCAGAAACATCAAACCGGCACTAGGAAACAGACTGAGAAACCAGAGTAAAAGTTTCTCCTGCAACCCGTTCCCTTTGTTCTACATGAACGAACGTCTCTCCACATGCTCAGTTCTGAGAGATATGTGTGTGTGAAAGCCGTCCTTCACCTAGCTTGTTGGGAACACAAAGTTTCTTTTCAGTTGCAAACTGCACTCCATACATATATATGGGGAGGTACTAGCTCCAACTCGGTTTTACAGTGAAAACTGCAGGAACTTCAAACCGGCACTAGGAAACAGACTGAGAAACCAGAGTAAACGTTTCTCCTGCAACCCGTTCCCCTTGTGCTAGATGAACGAACCTCTCTCCACATGCTCAGTTCTGAGAGATAAGTGTGTGTGAAAGCCGTCGTTCACCTAGCTTGTTGGGAACACAAAGTCTCTTTTCAGTTGCAAACTCCAGTCCATACATATATATGGGGAGGTACTAGCTCCATCTCGGTTTTACAGTGAAAACTGCAGGAACTTCAAAACGGCACTAGGAAACATACTGAGAAAACAGAGTAAAAGTTTATCCTGCAACCCGTTCCTTTGTGCTAGATGAATGAACGTCTCTCCACATGCTCAGTTCTGAGAGATAAGTGTGTGTGAAAGCCGTCCTTCACCTAGCTTGTTGGGAACACAAAGTTTCTTTTCAGTTGCAAACTCCATTCCATACATATATATGGGGTGGTACTAGCTACAACACGGTTTTACAGTTAAAACTGCAGGTACTTCAAACCGGCACTAGGAAACAGACTGAGAAACCAGAGTCAAAGTTTCCCCTGCAACCCGTTCCCTTTCTGCTAGATGAAGGAACGTCTCTCCACATGCTCAGTTCCGAGAGATATTTGTGTTTGAAATCCGTCCTTCAACTAGCTTGTTGGGAACACAAAGTTTCTTTTCAGTTGAAAATCCACTCCATACATATATATGCGGAGGGAGTAGCTCCAACTCAGTTTTACAGTGAAAACTGCAGGAACTTCATACCGGCACTAGGAAACAGACTGAGAAACCAGAGTAAAAGTTTCTCCTGCAATCCGTTCCCTTTGTGCTAGATGAACGAACGTCTCTCCACATGCTCAGTTCTGAGAGATAGGTGTGTGTGTAAGCCGTCCTTCACCTAGCTTGTTGGCAACACAAAGTTTCTTTTCAGTTGCAAACTCCACTCCATACATATATAAGGGGAGGTACTAGCTCAAACTCGGTTTTACAGCGAAAACTGCAGGAACTTCCAACCGGCACTAGGAAACAGACTGAGAAACCAGAGTAAAAGTTTCTCCTGCAACCCGTTCCCTTTGTGCTAGATGAACGAACGTCTCTCCACATGCTCAGTTCTGAGAGATAATTGAGTGTGAATGCCGTCCTTCACCTAGCTTGTTGGGAACACAAAGTTTCTTTTCAGTTGCAAACTCCAGTCCATACATATATATGGGGAGGTACTGGCTCCAACTCGGTTTTACAGTGAAAACTGCAGGAACTTCAAACCGGCACTAGGAAACAGACTGAGAAACCAGAGTAAAAGTTTCTCCTGCAACCCGTTCCCTTTGTGCTAGATGAACGAACGTCTCTCCACATGCTCAGTTCTGAGAGATAAGTGTGTGTGAAAGCCGCCCTTCACTAGCTTGTTGGGAACACAAAGTTTCTTTTCAGTTGCAAACTCCTCTCCATACATATATATGGGGAGGTACTAGCTCGAACTCGGTTTTACAGTGAAAACTGCAGGAACTTCAAACCGGCACTAGGAAACAGACTGAGAAACCAGAGTCAAAGTTTCCCCTGCAACCCGTTCCCTTTCTGCTAGATGAACGAACGTCTCTCCACATGCTCAGTTCTGAGAGATATTTGTGTTTGAAATCCGTCCTTCACCTAGCTTGTTGGGAACACAAAGTTTGTTTTCAGTTGAAAATCCACTCCATACATATATATGGGGAGGTAGTAGCTCCAACTCAGTTTTACAGTGAAAACTGCAGGAACTTCAAACCGGCACTAGGAAACAGACTGAGAAACCAGAGTAAAAGTTTCTCCTGCAACCCGTTCCCTTTGTGCTAGATGAACGAACGTCTCTCCACATGCTCAGTTCTGAGAGATAAGTGAGTGTGAAAGCCGTCCTTCACCTAGCTTGTTCGGAACACAAAGTTTCTTTTCAGTTGCAAACTCCACTCCATACATATATATGGGGTGGTACTAGCTCCAACTCGGTTTTACAGTGAAAACTGCAGGAACTTCAAACCGGCACTAGGAAACAGACTGAGAAAACAGAGTAAAAATTTCTCCTTCAACCTGTTCCTTTTGTGGTAGATGAACGAACATCTCTCCACATGCTCTGTTCTGAGAAATATGTGTGTGTGAAAACCGTTCTTCACCTAGCTTGTTGGGAACACAAAGAATCTTTTCAGTTGCAAACTCCACTCCATACATATATATGGGGAGGTACTAGCTCGAACTCGTTTTTACAGTGAAAACTGCAGTAACTTCAAACCGGCACTAGGAAACAGACTGAGAAACCAGAGTAAAAGTTTCTCCTGCAACCCGTTCCCTTTGTGCTAGATGAACGAACGTCTCTCCACATGCTCAGTTCTGAGAGATAAGTGTGTGTGAAAGCCGCCCTTCACTAGCTTGTTGGGAACACAAAGTTTCTTTTCAGTTGCAAACTCCTCTCCATACATATATATGATGAGGTACTAGCTCGAACTCGGTTTTACAGTGAAAACTGCAGGAACTTCAAAACGGCACTAGGAAACATACTGAGAAACCAGAGTAAAAGTTTCTCCTGCAACCCGTTCCTTTGTGCTAGATGAATGAACGTCTCTCCACATGCTCAGTTCTGAGAGATAAGTGTGTGTGAAAGCCGTCCTTCACCTAGCTTGTTGGGAACACAAAGTTTCTTTTCAGTTGCAAACTCCATTCCATACATATATATGGGGTGGTACTAGCTACAACACGGTTTTACAGTTAAAACTGCAGGTACTTCAAACCGGCACTAGGAAACAGACTGAGAAACCAGAGTCAAAGTTTCCCCTGCAACCCGTTCCCTTTCTGCTAGATGAACGAACGTCTCTCCACATGCTCAGTTCCGAGAGATATTTGTGTTTGAAATCCGTCCTTCAACTAGCTTGTTGGGAACACAAAGTTTCTTTTCAGTTGAAAATCCACTCCATACATATATATGCGGAGGGAGTAGCTCCAACTCAGTTTTACAGTGAAAACTGCAGGAACTTCAAACCGGCACTAGGAAACAGACTGAGAAACCAGAGTAAAAGTTTCTCCTGCAACCCGTTCCCTTTGTGCTAGATGAACGAACGTCTCTCCACATGCTCAGTTCTGAGAGATAAGTGAGTGTGAAAGCCGTCCTTCACCTAGCTTGTTCGGAACACAAAGTTTCTTTTCAGTTGCAAACTCCACTCCATACATATATATGGGGTGGTACTAGCTCCAACTCGGTTTTACAGTGAAAACTGCAGGAACTTCAAACCGGCACTAGGAAACAGACTGAGAAAACAGAGTAAAAATTTCTCCTTCAACCTGTTCCTTTTGTGGTAGATGAACGAACATCTCTCCACATGCTCTGTTCTGAGAAATAAGTGTGTGTGAAAACCGTTCTTCACCTAGCTTGTTGGGAACACAAAGAATCTTTTCAGTTGCAAACTCCACTCCATACATATATATGGGGAGGTACTAGCTCGAACTCGTTTTTACAGTGAAAACTGCAGTAACTTCAAACCGGCACTAGGAAACAGACTGAGAAACCAGAGTAAAAGTTTCTCCTGCAACCCGTTCCCTTTGTGCTAGATGAACGAACGTCTCTCCACATGCTCAGTTCCGAGAGATATTTGTGTTTGAAATCCGTCCTTCAACTAGCTTGTTGGGAACACAAAGTTTCTTTTCAGTTGAAAATCCACTCCATACATATATATGCGGAGGGAGTAGCTCCAACTCAGTTTTACAGTGAAAACTGCAGGAACTTCAAACCGGCACTAGGAAACAGACTGAGAAACCAGAGTAAAAGTTTCTCCTGCAACCCGTTCCCTTTGTGCTAGATGAACGAACGTCTCTCCACATGCTCAGTTCTGAGAGATATGTGAGTGTGAAAGCCGTCCTTCACCTAGCTTGTTCGGAACACAAAGTTTCTTTTCAGTTGCAAACTCCACTCCATACATATATATGGGGTGGTACTAGCTCCAACTCGGTTTTACAGTGAAAACTGCAGGAACTTCAAACCGGCACTAGGAAACAGACTGAGAAAACAGAGTAAAAATTTCTCCTTCAACCTGTTCCTTTTGTGGTAGATGAACGAACATCTCTCCACATGCTCTGTTCTGAGAAATAAGTGTGTGTGAAAACCGTTCTTCACCTAGCTTTTTGGGAACACAAAGAATCTTTTCAGTTGCAAACTCCACTCCATACATATATATGGGGAGGTACTAGCTCGAACTCGTTTTTACAGTGAAAACTGCAGTAACTTCAAACCGGCACTAGGAAACAGACTGAGAAACCAGAGTAAAAGTTTCTCCTGCAACCCGTTCCCTTTGTGCTAGATGAACGAACGTCTCTCCACATGCTCAGTTCTGAGAGATAAGTGTGTGTGAAAGCCGCCCTTCACTAGCTTGTTGGGAACACAAAGTTTCTTTTCAGTTGCAAACTCCTCTCCATACATATATATGATGAGGTACAAGCTCGAACTCGGTTTTACAGTGAAAACTGCAGGAACTTCAAAACGGCACTAGGAAACATACTGAGAAACCAGAGTAAAAGTTTCTCCTGCAACCTGTTCCTTTGTGCTAGATGAATGAACGTCTCTCCACATGCTCAGTTCTGAGAGATAAGTGTGTGTGAAAGCCGTCCTTCACCTAGCTTGTTGGGAACACAAAGTTTCTTTTCAGTTGCAAACTCCATTCCATACATATATATGGGGTGGTACTAGCTACAACACGGTTTTACAGTTAAAACTGCAGGTACTTCAAACCGGCACTAGGAAACAGACTGAGAAACCAGAGTCATAGTTTCCCCTGCAACCCGTTCCCTTTCTGCTAGATGAACGAACGTCTCTCCACATGCTCAGTTCCGAGAGATATTTGTGTTTGAAATCCGTCCTTCAACTAGCTTGTTGGGAACACAAAGTTTCTTTTCAGTTGAAAATCCACTCCATACATATATATGCGGAGGGAGTAGCTCCAACTCAGTTTTACAGTGAAAACTGCAGGAACTTCATACCGGCACTAGGAAACAGACTGAGAAACCAGAGTAAAAGTTTCTCCTGCAATCCGTTCCCTTTGTGCTAGATGAACGAACGTCTCTCCACATGCTCAGTTCTGAGAGATAGGTGTGTGTGTAAGCCGTCCTTCACCTAGCTTGTTGGCAACACAAAGTTTCTTTTCAGTTGCAAACTCCACTCCATACATATATAAGGGGAGGTACTAGCTCAAACTCGGTTTTACAGCGAAAACTGCAGGAACTTCCAACCGGCACTAGGAAACAGACTGAGAAACCAGAGTAAAAGTTTCTCCTGCAACCCGTTCCCTTTGTGCTAGATGAACGAACGTCTCTCCACATGCTCAGTTCTGAGAGATAATTGAGTGTGAATGCCGTCCTTCACCTAGCTTGTTGGGAACACAAAGTTTCTTTTCAGTTGCAAACTCCAGTCCATACATATATATGGGGAGGTACTGGCTCCAACTCGGTTTTACAGTGAAAACTGCAGGAACTTCAAACCGGCACTAGGAAACAGACTGAGAAACCAGAGTAAAAGTTTCTCCTGCAACCCGTTCCCTTTGTGCTAGATGAACGAACGTCTCTCCACATGCTCAGTTCTGAGAGATAAGTGTGTGTGAAAGCCGCCCTTCACTAGCTTGTTGGGAACACAAAGTTTCTTTTCAGTTGCAAACTCCTCTCCATACATATATATGGGGAGGTACTAGCTCGAACTCGGTTTTACAGTGAAAACTGCAGGAACTTCAAACCGGCACTAGGAAACAGACTGAGAAACCAGAGTCAAAGTTTCCCCTGCAACCCGTTCCCTTTCTGCTAGATGAACGAACGTCTCTCCACATGCTCAGTTCTGAGAGATATTTGTGTTTGAAATCCGTCCTTCACCTAGCTTGTTGGGAACACAAAGTTTGTTTTCAGTTGAAAATCCACTCCATACATATATATGGGGAGGTAGTAGCTCCAACTCAGTTTTACAGTGAAAACTGCAGGAACTTCAAACCGGCACTAGGAAACAGACTGAGAAACCAGAGTAAAAGTTTCTCCTGCAACCCGTTCCCTTTGTGCTAGATGAACGAACGTCTCTCCACTTGCTCAGTTCTGAGAGATAAGTGAGTGTGAAAGCCGTCCTTCACCTAGCTTGTTCGGAACACAAAGTTTCTTTTCAGTTGCAAACTCCACTCCATACATATATATGGGGTGGTACTAGCTCCAACTCGGTTTTACAGTGAAAACTGCAGGAACTTCAAACCGGCACTAGGAAACAGACTGAGAAAACAGAGTAAAAATTTCTCCTTCAACCTGTTCCTTTTGTGGTAGATGAACGAACATCTCTCCACATGCTCTGTTCTGAGAAATAAGTGTGTGTGAAAACCGTTCTTCACCTAGCTTGTTGGGAACACAAAGAATCTTTTCAGTTGCAAACTCCACTCCATACATATATATGGGGAGGTACTAGCTCGAACTCGTTTTTACAGTGAAAACTGCAGTAACTTCAAACCGGCACTAGGAAACAGACTGAGAAACCAGAGTAAAAGTTTCTCCTGCAACCCGTTCCCTTTGTGCTAGATGAACGAACGTCTCTCCACATGCTCAGTTCTGAGAGATAAGTGTGTGTGAAAGCCGCCCTTCACTAGCTTGTTGGGAACACAAAGTTTCTTTTCAGTTGCAAACTCCTCTCCATACATATATATGATGAGGTACTAGCTCGAACTCGGTTTTACAGTGAAAACTGCAGGAACTTCAAACCGGCACTAGGAAAAAGACTGAGAAACCAGAGTCAAAGTTTCCCCTGCAACCCGTTCCCTTTCTGCTAGATGAACGAACGTCTCTCCACATGCTCAGTTCTGAGAGATATTTGTGTTTGAAATCCGTCCTTCAACTAGCTTGTTGGGAACACAAAGTTTCTTTTCAGTTGAAAATCCACTCCTTACATATATATGCGGAGGTAGTAGCTCCAACTCAGTTTTACAGTGAAAACTGCAGGAACTTCATACCGGCACTAGGAAACAGACTGAGAAACCAGAGTAAAATTTCTCCTGCAACCCGTTCCCTTTGTGCTAGATGAACGAACGTCTCTCCACATGCTCAGTTCTGAGAGATAGGTGTGTGTGTAAGCCGTCCTTCACCTAGCTTGTTCGCAACACAAAGTTTCTTTTCAGTTGCAAACTCCACTCCATACATATATAAGGGGAGGTACTAGCTCAAACTCGGTTTTACAGCGAAAACTGCAGGAACTTCCAACCGGCACTAGGAAACAGACTGAGAAACGAGAGTAAAAGTTTCTCCTGCAACCCGTTCCCTTTGTGCTAGATGAACGAACGTCTCTCCACATGCTCAGTTCTGAGAGATAATTGAGTGTGAATGCCGTCCTTAACCTAGCTTGTTGGGAACACAAAGTTTCTTTTCAGTTGCAAACTCCAGTCCATACATATATATGGGGAGGTACTAGCTCCAACTCGGTTTTACAGTGAAAACTGCAGGAACTTCAAACCGGCACTAGGAAACAGACTGAGAAAACAGAGTAAAAATTTCTCCTTCAACCTGTTCCTTTTGTGGTAGATGAACGAACGTCTCTCCACATGCTCAGTTCTGAGAGATATGTGTGTGTGAAAGCCGAACTTCACCTAGCATGTTGGGAACACAAAGTTTCTTCTCAGTTGCAAACTCCACTCCATACATATATATGGGGAGGTACTAACTCCAACTCGGTTTTACACTGAAAACTGCAGGAACTTCAAACCGGCACTATAAAACAAACTGAGAAACCAGAGTAAAAGTTTCAACTGCAACCCTTTCCCTTTGTGCTAGATGAACGAACGTCTCTCCACATGCTCTGTTCTGAGAAATAAGTGTGTGTGAAAACCGTTCTTCACCTAGCTTGTTGGGAACACAAAGAATCTTTTCAGTTGCAAACTCCACTCCATACATATATATGGGGAGGTACTAGCTCGAACTCTGTTTTACAGTGAAAACTGCAGTAACTTCAAACCGGTACTAGGAAACAGACTGAGAAACCAGAGTAAAAGTTTCTCCTGCAACCCGTTCCCTTTGTTCTACATGAACGAACGTCTATCCACATGCTCAGTTCTGAGAGATATGTGTGTGTGAAAGCCGTATTTCACCTAGCTTGTTGGGAACACAAAGTTTCTTTTCAGTTGCAAAATCCACTCCATACATATATATGGGGAGGTACTAGCTCCAACTCGGTTTTACAGTGAAAACTGCAGGAACTTCAAACCGGCACTAGGAAACAGACTGAGAAACCAGAGTAAACGTTTCTCCTGCAACCCGTTCCCCTTGTGCTAGATGAACGAACCTCTCTCCACATGCTCAGTTCTGAGAGATAAGTGTGTGTGAAAGCCGTCGTTCACCTAGCTTGTTGGGAACACAAAGTTTCTTTTCAGTTGCAAACTCCAGTCCATACATATATATGGGGAGGTGCTAGGTCCAACTCGGTTTTACAGTGAAAACTGCAGGAACTTCAAAACGGCACTAGGAAACAGACTGAGAAACCAGAGTAAAAGTTTCTCCTGCAACCCGTTCCTTTGTGCTAGATGAACGAACGTCTCTCCATATGCTCAGTTCTGAGAGATAAGTGTGTGTGAAAGCCGTCCTTCACCTAGCTTGTTCAGAACACAAAGTTTCTTTTCAGTTGCAAACTCCATTCCATACATATATATGGGGTGGTACTAGCTACAACACGGTTTTACAGTAAAAACTGCAGGAACTTCAAACCGGCACAAGGAAACAGACTGAGAAACCAGAGTAAAAGTTTCTCCAGCAACCCGTTCCCTTTGTGCTAGATGAACGTACGTCTCTCCACATGTTCAGTTCTGAGAGATAAGTGTGTGTGAAAGCCGTCCTTCACCTAGCTTGTTGGGAACACAAAGTTTCTTTTCAGTTGCAAACTCCACTCCATACATATATATGGGAAGGTACTAGCTCCAACTCGGTTTTACAGTGAAAACTGCAGGAACTTCAAACCGGAACTAGGAAACAGACTGATTAACCAGAATAAAAGTTTCTCCTGCAACCCGTTCCCTTTGTGCTAGATGAACGAACGTCTCTCCACATGCTCAGTTCTGAGAGATAAGTGTGTGTGAAAGCCGCCCTTCTCTAGCTTGTTGGGAACACAAAGTTTCTTTTCAGTTGCAAACTCCTCTCCATACATATATATGGGGAGGTACTAGCTCGAACTCGGTTTTACAGTGAAAACTGCAGGAACTTCAAACCGGCACTAGGAAACAGACTGAGAAACCAGAGTCAAAGTTTCCCCTGCAACCCGTTCCCTTTCTGCTAGATGAACGAACGTCTCTCCACATGCTCAGTTCTGAGAGATATTTGTGTTTGAAGTCCGTCCTTCAACTAGCTTGTTGGGAACACAAAGTTTCTTTTCAGTTGAAAATCCACTCCATACATATATATGCGGAGGTAGTAGCTCCAACTCAGTTTTACAGTGAAAACTGCAGGAACTTCATACCGGCACTAGGAAACAGACTGAGAAACCAGAATAAAAGTTTCTCCTGCAACCCGTTCCCTTTGTGCTAGATGAACGAACGTCTCTCCACATGCTCAGTTCTGAGAGATAAGTGTGTGTGAAAGCCGCCCTTCACTAGCTTGTTGGGAACACAAAGTTTCTTTTCAGTTGCAAACTCCTCTCCATACATATATATGGGGAGATACTAGCTCGAACTCGGTTTTACAGTGAAAACTGCAGGAACTTCAAACCGGCACTAGGAAACAGACTGAGAAACCAGAGTCAAAGTTTCCCCTGCAACCCGTTCCCTTTCTGCTCGATGAACGAACGTCTCTCCACATGCTCAGTTCCGAGAGATATTTGTGTTTGAAATCCGTCCTTCAACTAGCTTGTTGGGAACACAAAGTTTCTTTTCAGTTGAAAATCCACTCCATACATATATATGCGGAGGGAGTAGCTCCAACTCAGTTTTACAGTGAAAACTGCAGGAAATTCATACCGGCACTAGGAAACAGACTGAGAAACCAGAGTAAAAGTTTCTCCTGCAACCCGTTCCCTTTGTTCTAGATGAACGAACGTCTCTCCACATGCTCAGTTCTGAGAGATAATTGAGTGTGAATGCCGTCCTTCACCTAGCTTGTTGGGAACACAAAGTTTCTTTTCAGTTGCAAACTCCTCTCCATACATATATATGGGGAGGTACTAGCTCCAACTCGGTTTTACAGTGAAAACTGCAGGAACTTCAAACCGGCACTAGGAAACAGACTGAGAAACCAGAGTCAAAGTTTCCCCTGCAACCCGTTCCCTTTGTGCTAGATGAACGAACGTCTCTCCACATGCTCAGTTCTGAGAGATATTTGTGTTTGAAATCCGTCCTTCACCTAGCTTGTTGGGAACACAAAGTTTCTTTTCAGTTGCAAACTCCTCTCCATACATATATATGGGGAGGTACTAGCTCGAACTCGGTTTTACAGTGAAAACTGCAGGAACTTCAAACCGGCACTAGGAAACAGACTGAGAAACCAGAGTCAAAGTTTCTCCTGCAACCCGTTCCCTTTGTGCTAGATGAACGAACGTCTCTCCACATGCTCAGTTCTGAGAGATAAGTGTGTGTGAAAGCCGTCCTTCACCTAGCTTGTTCGGAACAGAAAGTTTCTTTTCAGTTGCAAACTCCACTCCATACATATATATGCGGAGGTAGTAGCTCCAACTCAGTTTTACAGAGAAAACTGCAGGAACTTCATACCGGCACTAGGAAACAGACTGAGAAACCAGAATAAAAGTTTCTCCTGCAACCCGTTCCCTTTGTGCTAGATGAACGAACGTCTCTCCACATGCTCAGTTCTGAGAGATAGGTGTGTGTGAAAGCCGTCCTTCTCCTAGCTTGTTGGGAACACAAAGTTTCTTTTCAGTTGCAAACTCCACTCCATACATATATATGGGTAGGTACTAGCTCCAACCCGGTTTTACAGCGAAAACTGCAGGAACTTCAAACCGGAACTAGGAAACAGACTGATTAACCAGAATAAAAGTTTCTCCGGCAACCCGTTCCCTTTGTGCTAGATGAACGAACGTCTCTCCACATGCTCAGTTCTGAGAGATAAGTGTGTGTGAAAGCCGCCCTTCACTAGCTTGTTGGGAACACAAAGTTTCTTTTCAGTTGCAAACTCCTCTCCATACATATATATGGGGAGGTACTAGCTCGAACTCGGTTTTACAGTGAAAACTACAGGAACTTCAAACCGGCACTAGGAAACAGACTGAGAAACCAGAGTCAAAGTTTCCCCTGCAACCCGTTCCCTTTCTGCTCGATGAACGAACGTCTCTCCACATGCTCAGTTCCGAGAGATATTTGTGTTTGAAATCCGTCCTTCAACTAGCTTGTTGGGAACACAAAGTTTCTTTTCAGATGAAAATCCACTCCATACATATATATGCGGAGGGAGTAGCTCCAACTCAGTTTTACAGTGAAAACTGCAGGAAATTCATACCGGCACTAGGAAACAGACTGAGAAACCAGAGTAAAAGTTTCTCCTGCAACCCGTTCCCTTTGTGCTAGATGAACGAACGTCTCTCCACATGCTCAGTTCTGAGAGATAGGTATGTGTGTAAGCCGTCCTTCACCTAGCTTGTTGGCAACACAAAGTTTCTTTTCAGTTGCAAACTCCACTCCATACATATATAAGGGGAGGTACTAGCTCAAACTCGGTTTTACAGCGAAAACTGCAAGAACTTCCAACCGGCACTAGGAAACAGACTGAGAAACCAGAGTAAAAGTTTCTCCTGCAACCCGTTCCCTTTGTGCTAGATGAACGAACGTCTCTCCACATGCTCAGTTCTGAGAGATAATTGAGTGTGAATGCCGTCCTTCACCTAGCTTGTTGGGAACACAAAGTTTCTTTTCAGTTGCAAACTCCTCTCCATACATATATATGGGGAGGTACTAGCTCCAACACGGTTTTACAGTGAAAACTGCAGGAACTTCAAACCGGCACTAGGAAACAGACTGACAAACCAGAGTCAAAGTTTCCCCTGCAACCCTTTCCCTTTCTGCTAGATGAACGAACGTCTCTCCACATGCTCAGTTCTGAGAGATATTTGTGTTTGAAATCCGTCCTTCACCTAGCTTGTTGGGAACACAAAGTTTCTTTTCAGTTGCAAACTCCTCTCCATACATATATATGGGGAGGTACTAGCTCGAACTCGGTTTTACAGTGAAAACTGCAGGAACTTCAAACCGGCACTAGGAAACAGACTGAGAAACCAGAGTCAAAGTTTCTCCTGCAACCCGTTCCCTTTGTGCTAGATGAACGAACGTCTCTCCACATGCTCAGTTCTGAGAGATAAGTGTGTGTGAAAGCCGTCCTTCACCTAGCTTGTTCGGAACAGAAAGTTTCTTTTCAGTTGCAAACTCCACTCCATACATATATATGGGGAGGTAGTAGCTCCAACTCAGTTTTACAGTGAAAACTGCAGGAACTTCAAACCGGCACTAGGAAACAGACTGAGAAAACAGAGTAAAAATTTCTCCTTCAACCTGTTCCTTTTGTGGTAGATGAACGAACATCTCTCCACATGCTCTGTTCTGAGAAATAAGTGTGTGTGAAAACCGTTCTTCACCTAGCTTGTTGGGAACACAAAGAATCTTTTCAGTTGCAAACTCCACTCCATACATATATATGGGGTGGTACTAGCTCCAACTCGGTTTTACAGTGAAAACTGCAGGAACTTCAAACCGGCACTAGGAAACAGACTGAGAAACCAGAGTAAAAGTTTCTCCTGCAACCCGTTCCCTTTGTGCTAGATGAACGAACGTCTCTCCACATGCTCAGTTCTGAGAGATAAGTGTGTGTGAAAGCCGTCCTTCAACTAGCTTGTTGGGAACACAAAGTTTCTTTTCAGTTGGAAACTCCTCTCCATACATATATATGGGGAGGTACTAGCTCGAACTCGGTTTTACAGTGAAAACTGCAGGAACTTCAAACCGGCACTAGGAAACAGACTGAGAAACCAGAGTCAAAGTTTCCCCTGCAACCCGTTCCGTTTGTGCTAGATGAACGAACGTCTCTCCACATGCTCAGTTCTGAGAGATATTTGTGTTTGAAATCCGTCCTTCACCTAGCTTGTTGGGAACACAAAGTTTGTTTTCAGTTGAAAATCCACTCCATACATATATATGGGGAGGTAGTAGCTCCAACTCAGTTTTACAGTGAAAACTGCAGGAACTTCAAACCGGCACTAGGAAACAGACTGAGAAACCAGAGTAAAAGTTTCTCCTGCAACCCGTTCCCTTTGTGCTAGATGAACGAACGTCTCTCCACATGCTCAGTTCTGAGAGATAGGTGTGTGTGAAAGCCGTCCTTCACCTAGCTTGTTCGGAACACAAAGTTTCTTTTCAGTTGCAAACTCCACTCCATACATATATATGGGGTGGTACTAGCTCCAACTCGGTTTTACAGTGAAAACTGCAGGAACTTCAAACCGGCACTAGGAAACAGACTGAGAAAACAGAGTAAAAATTTCTCCTTCAAACTGTTCCTTTTGTGGTAGATGAACGAACATCTCTCCACATGCTCTGTTCTGAGAAATAAGTGTGTGTGAAAACCGTTCTTCACCTAGCTTGTTGGGAACACAAAGAATCTTTTCAGTTGCAAACTCCACTCCATACATATATATGGGGAGGTACTAGCTCGAACTCGGTTTTACAGTGAAAACTGCAGGAACTTCAAACCGGCACTAGGAAACAGACTGAGAAACCAGAGTAAAAGTTTCTCCTGCAAACCGTTCCCTTTCTGCTAGATGAACGAACGTCTCTCCACATGCTCAGTTCTGAGAGATATTTGTGTTTGAAATCCGTCCTTCAACTAGCTTGTTGGGAACACAAAGTTTCTTTTCAGTTGAAAATCCACTCCATATATATATATGCGGATGTAGTAGCTCCAACTCAGTTTTACAGTGAAAACTGCAGGAACTTCATACCGGCACTAGGAAACAGACTGAGAAACCAGAGTAAAAGTTTCTCCTGCAACCCGTTCCCTTTGTGCTAGATGAACGAACGTCTCTCCACATGCTCAGTTCTGAGAGATATGTGTGTTTGAAATCCGTCCTTCACCTAGCTTGTTGGGAACACAAAGTTTCTTTTCAGTTGAAAATCCACTCCATACATATATATGGGGAGGTAGTAGCTCCAACTCGGTTTTACAGTGAAAACTGCAGGAACTTCAAACCGGCACTAGGAAACAGACTGAGAAACCAGAGTCAAAGTTTCCCCTGCAACCCGTTCCCTTTCTGCTAGATGAACGAACGTCTCTCCACATGCTCAGTTCTGAGAGATATGTGGGTTTGAAATCCGTCCTTCACCTAGCTTGTTGGGAACACAAAGTTTCTTTTCAGTTGAAAATCCACTCCATACATATATATGGGGAGGTACTAGCTCCAACTCGGTTTTACAGTGAAAACTGCAGGAACTTCAAACCGGCACTAGGAAACAGACTGAGAAACCAGAGTAAAAGTTTCTCCTGCAACCCGTTCCTTTTGTGCTAGATGAACGAACGTCTCTCCACATGCTCAGTTCTGAGAGATAAGTGTGTGTGAAAGCCGTCCTTCACCAACTTGTTGGGAACACAAAGATTCTTTTCAGTTGCAAACTCCACTCCATACATATATATGGGGAGGTACAAGCTCCAACTCGGTTTTACAGTGAAAACTGCAGGAACTTCAAACCGGCACTAGGAAACAGACTGAGAAACCAGAGTCAAAGTTTCCCCTGCAACCCGTTCCCTTTCTGCTAGATGAACGAACGTCTCTCCACATGCTCAGTTCTGAGAGATATTTGTGTTTGAAATCAGTCCTTCACCTAGCTTGTTGGGAACACAAAGTTTCTTTTCAGTTGAAAATCCACTCCATACATATATATGGGGACGTAGTAGCTCCAACTCAGTTTTACAGTGAAAACTGCAGGAACTTCATACAGGCACTAGGAAACAGACTGAGAAACCAGAGTAAAAGTTTCTCCTGCAACCCGTTCCCTTTGTGCTAGATGAACGAACGTCTCTCCACATGCTAAGTTCTGAGAGATAAGTGTGTGTGAAAGCCGTCCTTCACCTAGCTTGTTCGGAACACAAAGTTTCTTTTCAGTGGCAAACTCCACTCCATACATATATATTGGGTGGTACTAGCTCCAACTCGGTTTTACAGTGAAAACTGCAGGAACTTCAAACCGGCACTAGGAAACAGACTGAGAAAACAGAGTAAAAATTTCTCCTTCAACCTGTTCCTTTTGTGGTAGATGAACGAACGTCTCTCCACATGCTCAGTTCTGAGAGATATGTGTGTGTGAAAGCCGAACTTCACCTAGCATGTTGGGAACACAAAGTTTCTTTTCAGTTGCAAAATCCACTCCATACATATATATGGGGAGGTACTAGCTCCAACTCGGTTTTACAGTGAAAACTGCAGGAACTTCAAACCGGCACTAGGAAACAGACTGAGAAACCAGAGTAAACGTTTCTCCTGCAACCCGTTCCCTTTGTGCTAGATGAACGAACCTCTCCCCACATGCTCAGTTCTGAGAGATAAGAGTGTGTGAAAGCCGTCGTTCACCTAGCTTGTTGGGAACAGAAAGTTTCTTTTCAGTTGCAAACTCCAGTCCATACATATATATGGGGAGGTACTAGCTCCAACTCGGTTTTACAGTGAAAACTGCAGGAACTTCAAAACGCCACTAGGAAACAGACTGAGAAACCAGAGTAAAAGTTTCTCCTGCAACCCGTTCCTTTGTGCTAGATGAACGAACGTCTCTTCATATGCTCAGTTCTGAGAGATAAGTGTGTGTGAAAGCCGTCCTTCACCTAGCTTGTTCGGAACACAAAGTTTCTTTTCAGTTGCAAACTCCACTCCATACATATATATGGGGTGGTACTAGCTCCAACTCGGTTTTACAGTGAAAACTGCAGGAACTTCAAACCGGCACTAGGAAACAGACTGAGAAATCAGAGTAAAAATTTCTCCTTCAACCTGTTCCTTTTGTGGTAGATGAACGAACGTCTCTCCACATGCTCAGTTCTGAGAGATATGTGTGTGTGAAAGCCGAACTTCACCTAGCATGTTGGGAACACAAAGTTTCTTCTCAGTTGCAAACTCCACTCCATACATATATATGGGGAGGTACTAACCCCAACTCGGTTTTACACTGAAAACTGCAGGAACTTCAAACCGGCACTATGAAACAAACTGAGAAACCAGAGTAAAAGTTTCAACTGCAACCCTTTCCCTTTGTGCTAGATGAACGAACGTCTCTCCACATGCTCTGTTCTGAGAGATAAGTGTGTGTGAAAACCGTTCTTCACCTAGCTTGTTGGGAACACAAAGATTTTTTAAGTTGCAAAATCCACTCCATACATATATATGGGGAGGTACTAGCTCCAACTCGGTTTTACAGTGAAAACTGCAGGAACTTCAAACCGGCACTAGGAAACAGACTGAGAAGCCAGAGTAAAAGTTTCTCCTGCAAACTGTTCCCTTTGTGCTAGATGAACGAACGTCTCTCCACATGCTCAGTTCTGAGAGATAAGTGTGTGTGAAAGCCGTCCTTCACCTAGCATGTTGGGAACACAAAGTTTCTTTTCAGTTGCAAACTCCACTCCATACATATATATGGGGAGGTACTAGCTCGAACTCGGTTTTACAGTGAAAACTGCAGGAACTTCAAACCGGCACTAGGAAACAGACTGAGAAACCAGAGTAAAAGTTTCTCCTGCAACCCGTTCCCTTTGTTCTACATGAACGAAAGTCTCTCCACATGCTCAGTTCTGAGAGATAGGTGTGTGTGAAAGCCGTCGTTCACCTAGCTTGTTGGGAACACAAAGTTTCTTTTCAGTTGCAAACTCCAGTCCATACATATATATGGGGAGGTACTAGCTCCAACTCGGTTTTACAGTGAAAACTGCAGGAACTTCAAAACGGCACTAGGAAACGGACTGAGAAACCAGAGTAAAAGTTTCTCCTGCAACCCGTTCCTTTGTGCTAGATGAACGAACATCTCTCCATATGCTCAGTTCTGAGAGATACGTGTGTGTGAAAGCCGTCCTT
The DNA here is from genome assembly GCF_048773025.1 of Camelus bactrianus. Classification (NCBI taxonomy): domain Eukaryota; kingdom Metazoa; phylum Chordata; class Mammalia; order Artiodactyla; family Camelidae; genus Camelus; species Camelus bactrianus. The sequence continues at coordinate 7,159,528 of NC_133566.1, forward strand.
CAACTAGCTTGTTGGGAACACAAAGTTTCTTTTCAGTTGAAAACTCCTCTCCATACATATATATGGGGAGGTACTAGCTCGAACTCGGTTTTACAGTGAAAACTGCAGGAACTTCAAACCGGCACTAGGAAACAGACTGAGAAACGAGAGTCAAAGTTTCCCCTGCAACCCGTTCCATTTCTGCTAGATGAACGAACGTCTCTCCACATGCTCAGTTCTGAGAGATAAGTGTGTGTGAAAGCCGAAATTCAATTAGCATGTTGGGAACACAAAGTTTATTCTCAGTTGCAAACTCCACTCCATACATATATATGGGGAGGTACTAACTCCAACTCTGTTTTACACTGAAAACTGCAGGAACTTCAAACCGGCACTATGAAACAAACTGAGAAACCAGAGTAAAAGTTTCAACTGCAACCCTTTCCCTTTGTGCTAGATGAACGAACGTCTCTCCACATGCTCTGTTCTGAGAGATAATTGTGTGTGAAAACCGTTCTTCACATAGCTTGTTGGGAACACAAAGATTTTTTAAGTTGCAAAATCCACTCCATACATATATATGGGGAGGTACTAGCTCCAACTCGGTTTTACAGTGAAAACTGCAGGAACTTCAAACCGGCACTAGGAAACAGACTGAGAAACCAGAGTAAACGTTTCTCCTGCAACCCGTTCCCTTTGTGCTAGATGAACGAAACTCTCTCCACATGCTCAGTTCTGAGAGATAAGTGTGTGTGAAAGCCGTCGTTCACCTAGCTTGTTGGGAACACAAAGTTTCTTTTCAGTTGCAAACTCCAGTCCATACATATATATGGGGAGGTACTAGCTCCAACTCGGTTTTACAGTGAAAACTGCAGGAACTTCAAAACGGCACTAGGAAACAGACTGGGAAACCAGAGTAAAAGTTTCTCTTCCAACCCGTTCCTTTGTGCTAGATGAACGAACGTCTCTCCATATGCTCAGTTCTGAGAGATACGTGTGTGTGAAAGCCGTCCTTCAACTAGCTTGTTGGGAACACAAAGTTTCTTTTCAGTTGCAAACTCCTCTCCATACATATATATGGGGAGGTACTAGCTCCAACTCGGTTTTACAGTGAAAACTGCAGGAACTTCAAACCGGCACTAGGAAACAGACTGAGAAGCCAGAGTAAAAGTTTCTCCTGCAAACTGTTCCCTTTGTGCTAGATGAACGAACGTCTCTCCACATGCTCAGTTCTGAGAGATAAGTGTGTGTGAAAGCCGTCCTTCACCTAGCATGTTGGGAACACAAAGTTTCTTTTCAGTTGCAAACTCCACTCCATACATATATATGGGGAGGTACTAGCTCGAACTCGGTTTTACAGTGAAAACTGCAGGAACTTCAAACCGGCACTAGGAAACAGACTGAGAAACCAGAGTAAAAGTTTCTCCTGCAACCCGTTCCCTTTGTTCTAGATGAACGAACGTCTCTCAACATGCTCAGTTCTGAGAGATAAGTGTGTGTGAAAGCCGTCCTTCACCTAGCTTGTTGGGAACACAAAGATTCTTTTCAGTTGCAAACTCCACTCCATACATATATATGGGGAGGTACTAGCTCCAAATCGGTTTTACAGTGAAAACTGCAGGAACTTCAAACCGGCACCAGGAAACAGACTGAGAAACCAGAGTAAAAGTTTCTCCTGCAACCCGTTCCCTATGTGCTAAATGAACGAACGTCTCTCCATATGCTCAGTTCTGAGAGATGAGTGTGTGTGAAAGCCGTCCTTCAACTAGCTTGTTGGGAACACAAAGTTTCTTTTCAGTTGCAAACTCCTCTCCATACATATATATGGGGAGGTACTAGCTCGAACTCGGTTTTACAGTGAAAACTGCAGGAACTTCAAACCGGCACTAGGAAACAGACTGAGAAACCAGAGTCAAAGTTTCCCCTGCAACCCGTTCCCTTTGTGCTAGATGAACGAACGTCTCTCCACATGCTCAGTTCTGAGAGATAATTGAGTGTGAAAGCCGTCCTTCACCTAGCTTGTTGGGAACACAAAGTTTCTTTTCAGTTGCAAACTCCAGTCCATACATATATATGGGGAGGTACTAGCTCCAACTCGGTTTTACAGTGAAAACTGCAGGAACTTAAAAACCGGCACTAGGAAACAGACTGAGAAACCAGAGTAAAAGTTTCTCCTGCAACCCGTTCCCTTTGTGCTAGATGAACGAACGTCTCTCCACATGCTCAGTTCTGAGAGATAAGTGTGTGTGAAAGCCGTCCTTCACATTGCTTGTTGGGAACACAAAGAATCTTTTCAGTTGCAAACTCCACTCCATACATATATATGGGGAGGTACTAGCTCGAAGTCGGTTTTACAGTGAAAACTGCAGTAACTTCAAACCGGCACTAGGAAACAGACTGAGAAACCAGAGTAAAAGTTTCTCCTGCAACCCGTTCCCTTTGTTCTACATGAACGAAAGTCTCTCCACATGCTCAGTTCTGAGAGATAGGTGTGTGTGAAAGCCGTCCTTCACCTAGCTTGTTGGGAACACAAAGTTTCTTTTCAGATGCAAACTCCAGTCCATACATATATATGGGGAGGTACTAGCTCCAACTCGGTTTTACAGTGAAAACTGCAGGAACTTCAAACCGGCACTAGGAAACAGACTGAGAAACCAGAGTAAAAGTTTCTCCTGCAACCCGTTCCCTTTGTTCTACATGAACGAACGTCTCTCCACATGCTCAGTTCTGAGAGATATGTGTGTGTGAAGCCGTCCTTCACCTAGCTTGTTGGGAACACAAAGTTTCTTTTCAGTTGCAAAATCCACTCCATACTTATATATGGGGAGGTACTAGCTCCAACTCGGTTTTAAAGTGAAAACTGCAGGAACTTCAAACCGGCACTAGGAAACAGACTGAGAAACCAGAGTAAACGTTTCTCCTGCAACCCGTTCCCTTTGTGCTAGATGAAAGAACTTCTCTCCACATGCTCAGTTCTGAGAGATAAGTGTGTGTGAAAGCCGTCGTTCACCTAGCTTGTTGGGAACACAAAGTTTCTTTTCAGTTGCAAACTCCAGTCCATACATATATATGGGGAGGTACTAGCTCCAACTCGGTTTTACAGTGAAAACTGCAGGAACTTCAAAACGGCACTAGGAAACGGACTGGGAAACCAGAGTAACAGTTTCTCCTGCAACCCGTTCCTTTGTGCTAGATGAACGAACATCTCTCCATATGCTCAGTTCTGAGAGATACGTGTGTGTGAAAGCCGTCCTTCAACTAGCTTGTTGGGAACACAAAGTTTCTTTTCAGTTGCAAACTCCTCTCCATACATATATATGGGGAGGTACTAGCTCGAACTCGGTTTTACAGTGAAAACTGCAGGAACTTCAAACCGGCACTAGGAAACAGACTGAGAAACGAGAGTCAAAGTTTCCCCTGCAACCCGTTCCCTTTCTGCTAGATGAACGAACGTCTCTCCACATGCTCAGTTCTGAGAGATAAGTGTGTGTGAAAGATGTCCTTCAACCAGCTTGTTGGGAACACAAAGTTTCTTTTCAGTTGAAAATCCACTCCATACATATATATGGGGAGGTAGTAGCTCCAACTCAGTTTTACAGTGAAAACTGCAGGAACTTCATACCGGCACTAGGAAACAGACTTAGAAACCAGAGTAAAAGTTTCTCCTGCAACCCGTTCCCTTTGTGCTAGATGAACGAACGTCTCTCCACATGCTCAGTTCTGAGAGATAAGTGTGTGTGAAAGCCGTCCTTCACCTAGCTTGTTCGGAACACAAAGTTTCTTTTCAGTTGCAAACTCCAATCCATACATATATATGGGGTGGTACTAGCTCCAACTCGGTTTTACAGTGAAAACTGCAGGAACTTCAAACCGGCAGTAGGAAACAGACTGAGAATACAGAGTAAAATTTTCTCCTTCAACATTTTCCTTTTGTGGTAGATGAACGAACGTCTCTCCTCATGCTCAGTTCTGAGAGATAAGTGTGTGTGAAAGCCGAAATTCAATTAGCATGTTGGGAACACAAAGATTATTCTCAGTTGCAAACTCCACTCCATACATATATATGGGGAGGTACTAACTCCAACTCTGTTTTACACTGAAAACTGCAGGAACTTCAAACCGCCACTATGAAACAAACTGAGAAACCAGAGTAAAAGTTTCAAATGCAACCCTTTCCCTTTGTGCTAGATGAACGAACGTCTCTCCACATGCTCTGTTCTGAGAGATAAGTGTGTGTGAAACCGTTCTTCACCTAGCTTGTTGGGAACACAAAGATTTTTTAAGTTGCAAAATCCACTCCATACATATATATGGGGAGGTACTAGCTCCAACTCGGTTTTACAGTGAAAACTGCAGGAACTTCAAACCGGCACTAGGAAACAGACTGAGAAACCAGAGTAAACGTTTCTCCTGCAAACCGTTCCCTTTGTGCTAGATGAACGAAACTCTCTCCACATGCTCAGTTCTGAGAGATAAGTGTGTGTCAAAGCCGTCGTTCACCTAGCTTGTTGGGAACACAAAGTTTCTTTTCAGTTGCAAACTCCAGTCCATACATATATATGGGGAGGTACTAGCTCCAACTCGGTTTTACAGTGAAAACTGCAGGAACTTCAAAACGGCACTAGGAAACAGACTGGGAAACCAGAGTAAAAGTTTCTCTTCCAACCCGTTCCTTTGTGCTAGATGAACGAACGTCTCTCCATATGCTCAGTTCTGAGAGATACGTGTGTGTGAAAGCCGTCCTTCAACTAGCTTGTTGGGAACACAAAGTTTCTTTTCAGTTGCAAACTCCTCTCCATACATATATATGGGGAGGTACTAGCTCGAACTCGGTTTTACAGTGAAAACTGCAGGAACTTCAAACCGGCACTAGGAAACAGACTGAGAAACCAGAGTCAAAGTTTCCCCTGCAACCCGTTCCCTTTGTGCTAGATGAACGAACGTCTCTCCACATGCTCAGTTCTGAGAGATAATTGAGTGTGAAAGCCGTCCTTCACCTAGCTTGTTGGGAACACAAAGTTTCTTTTCAGTTGCAAACTCCAGTCCATACATATATATGGGGAGGTACTAGCTCCAACTCGGTTTTACAGTGAAAACTGCAGGAACTTAAAAACCGGCACTAGGAAACAGACTGAGAAACCAGAGTAAAAGTTTCTCCTGCAACCCGTTCCCTTTGTGCTAGATGAACGAACGTCTCTCCACATGCTCAGTTCTGAGAGATAAGTGTGTGTGAAAGCCGTCCTTCACATTGCTTGTTGGGAACACAAAGAATCTTTTCAGTTGCAAACTCCACTCCATACATATATATGGGGAGGTACTAGCTCGAAGTCGGTTTTACAGTGAAAACTGCAGTAACTTCAAACCGGCACTAGGAAACAGACTGAGAAACCAGAGTAAAAGTTTCTCCTGCAACCCGTTCCCTTTGTTCTACATGAACGAAAGTCTCTCCACATGCTCAGTTCTGAGAGATAGGTGTGTGTGAAAGCCGTCCTTCACCTAGCTTGTTGGGAACACAAAGTTTCTTTTCAGATGCAAACTCCAGTCCATACATATATATGGGGAGGTACTAGCTCCAACTCGGTTTTACAGTGAAAACTGCAGGAACTTCAAACCGGCACTAGGAAACAGACTGAGAAACCAGAGTAAAAGTTTCTCCTGCAACCCGTTCCCTTTGTTCTACATGAACGAACGTCTCTCCACATGCTCAGTTCTGAGAGATATGTGTGTGTGAAGCCGTCCTTCACCTAGCTTGTTGGGAACACAAAGTTTCTTTTCAGTTGCAAAATCCACTCCATACTTATATATGGGGAGGTACTAGCTCCAACTCGGTTTTAAAGTGAAAACTGCAGGAACTTCAAACCGGCACTAGGAAACAGACTGAGAAACCAGAGTAAACGTTTCTCCTGCAACCCGTTCCCTTTGTGCTAGATGAAAGAACTTCTCTCCACATGCTCAGTTCTGAGAGATAAGTGTGTGTGAAAGCCGTCGTTCACCTAGCTTGTTGGGAACACAAAGTTTCTTTTCAGTTGCAAACTCCAGTCCATACATATATATGGGGAGGTACTAGCTCCAACTCGGTTTTACAGTGAAAACTGCAGGAACTTCAAAACGGCACTAGGAAACGGACTGGGAAACCAGAGTAACAGTTTCTCCTGCAACCCGTTCCTTTGTGCTAGATGAACGAACATCTCTCCATATGCTCAGTTCTGAGAGATACGTGTGTGTGAAAGCCGTCCTTCAACTAGCTTGTTGGGAACACAAAGTTTCTTTTCAGTTGCAAACTCCTCTCCATACATATATATGGGGAGGTACTAGCTCGAACTCGGTTTTACAGTGAAAACTGCAGGAACTTCAAACCGGCACTAGGAAACAGACTGAGAAACGAGAGTCAAAGTTTCCCCTGCAACCCGTTCCCTTTCTGCTAGATGAACGAACGTCTCTCCACATGCTCAGTTCTGAGAGATAAGTGTGTGTGAAAGATGTCCTTCAACCAGCTTGTTGGGAACACAAAGTTTCTTTTCAGTTGAAAATCCACTCCATACATATATATGGGGAGGTAGTAGCTCCAACTCAGTTTTACAGTGAAAACTGCAGGAACTTCATACCGGCACTAGGAAACAGACTTAGAAACCAGAGTAAAAGTTTCTCCTGCAACCCGTTCCCTTTGTGCTAGATGAACGAACGTCTCTCCACATGCTCAGTTCTGAGAGATAAGTGTGTGTGAAAGCCGTCCTTCACCTAGCTTGTTCGGAACACAAAGTTTCTTTTCAGTTGCAAACTCCAATCCATACATATATATGGGGTGGTACTAGCTCCAACTCGGTTTTACAGTGAAAACTGCAGGAACTTCAAACCGGCAGTAGGAAACAGACTGAGAATACAGAGTAAAATTTTCTCCTTCAACATTTTCCTTTTGTGGTAGATGAACGAACGTCTCTCCTCATGCTCAGTTCTGAGAGATAAGTGTGTGTGAAAGCCGAAATTCAATTAGCATGTTGGGAACACAAAGATTATTCTCAGTTGCAAACTCCACTCCATACATATATATGGGGAGGTACTAACTCCAACTCTGTTTTACACTGAAAACTGCAGGAACTTCAAACCGCCACTATGAAACAAACTGAGAAACCAGAGTAAAAGTTTCAAATGCAACCCTTTCCCTTTGTGCTAGATGAACGAACGTCTCTCCACATGCTCTGTTCTGAGAGATAAGTGTGTGTGAAACCGTTCTTCACCTAGCTTGTTGGGAACACAAAGATTTTTTAAGTTGCAAAATCCACTCCATACATATATATGGGGAGGTACTAGCTCCAACTCGGTTTTACAGTGAAAACTGCAGGAACTTCAAACCGGCACTAGGAAACAGACTGAGAAACCAGAGTAAACGTTTCTCCTGCAAACCGTTCCCTTTGTGCTAGATGAACGAAACTCTCTCCACATGCTCAGTTCTGAGAGATAAGTGTGTGTCAAAGCCGTCGTTCACCTAGCTTGTTGGGAACACAAAGTTTCTTTTCAGTTGCAAACTCCAGTCCATACATATATATGGGGAGGTACTAGCTCCAACTCGGTTTTACAGTGAAAACTGCAGGAACTTCAAAACGGCACTAGGAAACAGACTGGGAAACCAGAGTAAAAGTTTCTCTTCCAACCCGTTCCTTTGTGCTAGATGAACGAACGTCTCTCCATATGCTCAGTTCTGAGAGATACGTGTGTGTGAAAGCCGTCCTTCAACTAGCTTGTTGGGAACACAAAGTTTCTTTTCAGTTGCAAACTCCTCTCCATACATATATATGGGGAGGTACTAGCTCCAACTCGGTTTTACAGTGAAAACTGCAGGAACTTCAAACCGGCACTAGGAAACAGACTGAGAAACCAGAGTCAAAGTTTCCCCTGCAACCCGTTCCCTTTCTGCTAGATGAACGAACGTCTCTCAACATGCTCAGTTCTGAGAGATATTTGTGTTTGAAATCCGTCCTTCACCTAGCTTGTTGGGAACACAAAGTTACTTTTCAGTTGAAAATCCACTCCATACATATATATGGGGAAGTACTAGCTCCAACTCAGTTTTACAGTGAAAACTGCAGGAACTTCATACCGGCACTAGGAAACAGACTGAGAAACCAGAGTAAAAGTTTCTCCTGCAACCCGTTCCCTTTGTGCTAGATGAACGAACGTCTCTCCACATGCTCAGTTCTGAGAGATAAGTGTGTGTGAAAGCCGTCCTTCACCTAGCTTGTTCGGAACACAAAGAATCTTTTCAGTTGCAAACTCCACTCCATACATATATATGGGGAGGTACTAGCTCGAACTCGGTTTTACAGTGAAAACTGCAGTAACTTCAAACCGGCACTAGGAAACAGACTGAGAAACCAGAGTAAAAGTTTCTCCTGCAACCCGTTCCCTTTGTTCTACATGAACGAAAGTCTCTCCACAGGCTCAGTTCTGAGAGATAGGTGTGTGTGAAAGCCGTCCTTCACCTAGCTTGTTGGGAACACAAAGTTTCTTTTCAGTTGCAAACTCCAGTCCATACATATATATGGGGAGGTACAAGCTCCAACTCGGTTTTACAGTGAAAACTGCAGGAACTTCAAAACGGCACTAGGAAACGGACTGAGAAACCAGAGTAAAAGTTTCTCCTGCAACCCGTTCCTTTGTGCTAGATGAACGAACGTCTCTCCATATGCTCAGTTCTGAGAGATACGTGTGTGTGAAAGCCGTCCTTCAACTAGCTTGTTGGGAACACAAAGTTTCTTTTCAGTTGCAAACTCCTCTCCATACATATATATGGGGAGGTACTAGCTCCAACTCGGTTTTACAGTGAAAACTGCAGGAACTTCAAACCGGCACTAGGAAACAGACCGAGAAACCAGAGTAAAAGTTTCTCCTGCAACCCGTTCCCTTTGTTCTACATGAACGAACGTCTCTCCACATGCTCAGTTCTGAGAGATATGTGTGTGTGAAGCCGTCCTTCACCTAGCTTGTTGGGAACACAAAGTTTCTTTTCAGTTTCAAAATCCACTCCATACATATATATGGGGAGGTACTAGCTCCAACTCGGTTTTAAAGTGAAAACTGCAGGAACTTCAAACCGGCACTAGGAAACAGACTGAGAAACCAGAGTAAACTTTTCTCCTGCAACCCGTTCCCTTTGTGCTAGATGAACGAACTTCTCTCCACATGCTCAGTTCTGAGAGATAAGTGTGTGTGAAAGCCGTCGTTCACCTAGCTTGTTGGGAACACAAAGTTTCTTTTCAGTTGCAAACTCCAGTCCATACATATATATGGGGAGGTACTAGCTCCAACTCGGTTTTACAGTGAAAACTGCAGGAACTTCAAAACGGCACTAGGAAACGGACTGAGAAACCAGAGTAAAAGTTTCTCCTGCAACCCGTTCCTTTGTGCTAGATGAACGAACATCTCTCCATATGCTCAGTTCTGAGAGATACGTGTGTGTGAAAGCCGTCCTTCAACTAGCTTGTTGGGAACACAAAGTTTCTTTTCAGTTGCAAACTCCTCTCCATACATATATATGGGGAGGTACTAGCTCGAACTCGGTTTTACAGTGAAAACTGCAGGAACTTCAAACCGGCACTAGGAAACAGACTGAGAAACGAGAGTCAAAGTTTCCCCTGCAACCCGTTTCCTTTCTGCTAGATGAACGAACGTCTCTCCACATGCTCAGTTCTGAGAGATAAGTGTGTGTGAAAGATGTCCTTCAACCAGCTTGTTGGGAACACAAAGTTTCTTTTCAGTTGAAAATCCACTCCATACATATATATGGGGAGGTAGTAGCTCCAACTCAGTTTTACAGTGAAAACTGCAGGAACTTCATACCGGCACTAGGAAACAGACCGAGAAACCAGAGTAAAAATTTCTCCTTCAACCCGTTCCCTTTGTGCTAGATGAACGAACGTCTCTCCACATGCTCAGTTCTGAGAGATAAGTGTGTGTGAAAGCCGTCCTTCACCTAGCTTGTTCGGAACACAAAGTTTCTTTTCAGTTGCAAACTCCAATCCATACATATATATGGGGAGGTACTAACTCCAACTCTGTTTTACACTGAAAACTGCAGGAACTTCAAACCGGCACTATGAAACAAACTGAGAAACCAGAGTAAAAGTTTCAACTGCAACCCTTTCCCTTTGTGCTAGATGAACGAACGTCTCTCCACATGCTCTGTTCTGAGAGATAAGTGTGTGTGAAAGCCGTCGTTCACCTAGCTTGTTGGGAACACAAAGTTTCTTTTCAGTTGCAAACTCCAGTCCATACATATATATGGGGAGGTACTAGCTCCAACTCGGTTTTACAGTGAAAACTGCAGGAACTTCAAAACGGCACTAGGAAACAGACTGGGAAACCAGAGTAAAAGTTTCTCTTCCAACCCGTTCCTTTGTGCTAGATGAACGAACGTCTCTCCATATGCTCAGTTCTGAAAGATACGTGTGTGTGAAAGCCATTCTTCAACTAGCTTGTTGGGAACACAAAGTTTCTTTTCAGTTGCAAACTCCTCTCCATACATATATATGGGGAGGTACTAGCTCGAACTCGGTTTTACAGCGAAAACTGCAGGAACTTCAAACCGGCACTAGGAAACAGACTGAGAAACCAGAGTGAAAGTTTCCCCTGCAACCCGTTCCCTTTCTGCTAGATGAACGAACGTCTCTCCACATGCTCAGTTCTGAGAGATATTTGTGTTTGAAATCCGTCCTTCACCTAGCTTGTTGGGAACACAAAGTTTCTTTTCAGTTGAAAATCCACTCCATACATATATATGGGGAGGTACTAGCTCCAACTCAGTTTTACAGTGAAAACTGCAGGAACTTCATACCGGCACTAGGAAACAGACTGACAAACCAGAGTAAAAGTTTCTCCTGCAACCCGTTCCCTTTGTTCTACATGAACGAAAGTCTCTCCACAGGCTCAGTTCTGAGAGATAGGTGTGTGTGAAAGCCGTCCTTCACCTAGCTTGTTGGGAACACAAAGTTTCTTTTCAGTTGCAAACTCCAGTCCATACATATATATGGGGAGGTACAAGCTCCAACTCGGTTTTACAGTGAAAACTGCAGGAACTTCAAAACGGCACTAGGAAACGGACTGAGAAACCAGAGTAAAAGTTTCTCCTGCAACCCGTTCCTTTGTGCTAGATGAACGAACGTCTCTCCATATGCTCAGTTCTGAGAGATACGTGTGTGTGAAAGCCGTCCTTCAACTAGCTTGTTGGGAACACAAAGTTTCTTTTCAGTTGCAAACTCCTCTCCATACATATATATGGGGAGGTACTAGCTCCAACTCGGTTTTACAGTGAAAACTGCAGGAACTTCAAACCGGCACTAGGAAACAGACCGAGAAACCAGAGTAAAAGTTTCTCCTGCAACCCGTTCCCTTTGTTCTACATGAACGAACGTCTCTCCACATGCTCAGTTCTGAGAGATATGTGTGTGTGAAGCCGTCCTTCACCTAGCTTGTTGGGAACACAAAGTTTCTTTTCAGTTTCAAAATCCACTCCATACATATATATGGGGAGGTACTAGCTCCAACTCGGTTTTAAAGTGAAAACTGCAGGAACTTCAAACCGGCACTAGGAAACAGACTGAGAAACCAGAGTAAACTTTTCTCCTGCAACCCGTTCCCTTTGTGCTAGATGAACGAACTTCTCTCCACATGCTCAGTTCTGAGAGATAAGTGTGTGTGAAAGCCGTCGTTCACCTAGCTTGTTGGGAACACAAAGTTTCTTTTCAGTTGCAAACTCCAGTCCATACATATATATGGGGAGGTACTAGCTCCAACTCGGTTTTACAGTGAAAACTGCAGGAACTTCAAAACGGCACTAGGAAACGGACTGAGAAACCAGAGTAAAAGTTTCTCCTGCAACCCGTTCCTTTGTGCTAGATGAACGAACATCTCTCCATATGCTCAGTTCTGAGAGATACGTGTGTGTGAAAGCCGTCCTTCAACTAGCTTGTTGGGAACACAAAGTTTCTTTTCAGTTGCAAACTCCTCTCCATACATATATATGGGGAGGTACTAGCTCGAACTCGGTTTTACAGTGAAAACTGCAGGAACTTCAAACCGGCACTAGGAAACAGACTGAGAAACGAGAGTCAAAGTTTCCCCTGCAACCCGTTTCCTTTCTGCTAGATGAACGAACGTCTCTCCACATGCTCAGTTCTGAGAGATAAGTGTGTGTGAAAGATGTCCTTCAACCAGCTTGTTGGGAACACAAAGTTTCTTTTCAGTTGAAAATCCACTCCATACATATATATGGGGAGGTAGTAGCTCCAACTCAGTTTTACAGTGAAAACTGCAGGAACTTCATACCGGCACTAGGAAACAGACCGAGAAACCAGAGTAAAAATTTCTCCTTCAACCCGTTCCCTTTGTGCTAGATGAACGAACGTCTCTCCACATGCTCAGTTCTGAGAGATAAGTGTGTGTGAAAGCCGTCCTTCACCTAGCTTGTTCGGAACACAAAGTTTCTTTTCAGTTGCAAACTCCAATCCATACATATATATGGGGAGGTACTAACTCCAACTCTGTTTTACACTGAAAACTGCAGGAACTTCAAACCGGCACTATGAAACAAACTGAGAAACCAGAGTAAAAGTTTCAACTGCAACCCTTTCCCTTTGTGCTAGATGAACGAACGTCTCTCCACATGCTCTGTTCTGAGAGATAAGTGTGTGTGAAAGCCGTCGTTCACCTAGCTTGTTGGGAACACAAAGTTTCTTTTCAGTTGCAAACTCCAGTCCATACATATATATGGGCAGGTACTAGCTCCAAGTCGGTTTTACACTGAAAACTGCAGGATCTTCAAACCGGCACTAGGAAACAGACTGAGAAACCAGAGTAAAAGTTTCTCCTGCAACCCGTTCCCTTTGTGCTAGATGAACGAACGGGTCTCCACATGCTCAGTTCTGAGAGATAAGTGTGTGTGAAAGCCGTCCTTCACCTAGCTTGCTGGGAACACAAAGTTTCTTTTCAGTTGCAAACTCCATTCCATACATATATATGGGGAGGTACTAGCTCCAACTCGGTTTTACAGTGAAAACTGCAGGAACTTCAAACCGGCACTAGGAAACAGACTGAGAAACCAGAGTAAAAGTTTCTCCTGCAAACCGTTCCCTTTGTGCTAGATGAACGAACGTCTCTCCTCATGCTCAGTTCTGAGAGATAAGTGTGTGTGAAAGCCGACCTTCACCTAGCTTGTTGGGAACACAAAGTTTCTTTTCAGTTGCAAACTCCACTCCATACATATATATGGGGAGGTACTAGCTCCAACTCGCTTTTACAGTGAAAACTGCAGGAACTTCAAACCGGCACTAGGAAACAGACTGAGAAACCAGAGTAAAAGTTTCTCCTGCAACCCGTTTCTTTTGTGCTAGATGAACGAACGTCTCTCCACATGCTCAGTTCTGAGAGATAAGTGTGTGTGAAAGCCGTCCTTCACCTAGCTTGTTGGGAACACAAAGTTTCTTTTCAGTTGCAAACTCCACTCCATACATATATATGGGGAGGTACTAGCTCCAACTCGGTTTTACAGTGAAAACTGCAGGAACTTCAAACCGGCACTAGGAAACAGACTGAGAAACCAGAGTAAAAGTTTCTCCTGCAAACCGTTCCTTTGTGCTAGATGAACGAACGTCTCTCCACATGCTCAGTTCTGAGAGATAAGTGTGTGTGAAAGCCGACCTTCACCTAGCTTGTTGGGAACACAAAGTTTCTTTTCAGTTGCAAACTCCACTCCATACATATATATGGGGAGGTACTAGCTCCAACTCGCTTTTACAGTGAAAACTGCAGGAACTTCAAACCGGCACTAGGAAACAGACTGAGAAACCAGAGTAAAAGTTTCTCCTGCAACCCGTTTCTTTTGTGCTAGATGAACGAACGTCTCTCCACATGCTCAGTTCTGAGAGATAAGTGTGTGTGAAAGCCGTCCTTCACCTAGCTTGTTGGGAACGCAAAGTTTCTTTTCAGTTGCAAACTCCACTCCATACATATATATGGGGAGGTACTAGCTCCAACTCGGTTTTACAGTGAAAACTGCAGGAACTTCAAACCGGCACTAGGAAACAGACTGAGAAACCAGAGTAAAAGTTTCTCCTGCAAACCGTTCCTTTGTGCTAGATGAACGAACGTCTCTCCACATGCTCAGTTCTGAGAGATAAGTGTGTGTGAAAGCCGTCCTTCACCTAGCTTGTTGGGAACACAAAGTTTCTTTTCAGTTGCAAACTCCACTCCATACATATATATGGGGAGGTACTAGCTCCAACTCGGTTTTAAAGTGAAAACTGCAGGAACTTCAAACCGGCACTAGGAAACAGACTGAGAAACCAGAGTAAACTTTTCTCCTGCAACCCGTTCCCTTTGTGCTAGATGAACGAACTTCTCTCCACATGCTCAGTTCTGAGAGATAAGTGTGTGTGAAAGCCGTCGTTCACCTAGCTTGTTGGGAACACAAAGTTTCTTTTCAGTTGCAAACTCCAGTCCATACATATATATGGGGAGGTACTAGCTCCAACTCGGTTTTACAGTGAAAACTGCAGGAACTTCAAAACGGCACTAGGAAACGGACTGAGAAACCAGAGTAAAAGTTTCTCCTGCAACCCGTTCCTTTGTGCTAGATGAACGAACATCTCTCCATATGCTCAGTTCTGAGAGATACGTGTGTGTGAAAGCCGTCCTTCAACTAGCTTGTTGGGAACACAAAGTTTCTTTTCAGTTGCAAACTCCTCTCCATACATATATATGGGGAGGTACTAGCTCGAACTCGGTTTTACAGTGAAAACTGCAGGAACTTCAAACCGGCACTAGGAAACAGACTGAGAAACGAGAGTCAAAGTTTCCCCTGCAACCCGTTTCCTTTCTGCTAGATGAACGAACGTCTCTCCACATGCTCAGTTCTGAGAGATAAGTGTGTGTGAAAGATGTCCTTCAACCAGCTTGTTGGGAACACAAAGTTTCTTTTCAGTTGAAAATCCACTCCATACATATATATGGGGAGGTAGTAGCTCCAACTCAGTTTTACAGTGAAAACTGCAGGAACTTCATACCGGCACTAGGAAACAGACCGAGAAACCAGAGTAAAAATTTCTCCTTCAACCCGTTCCCTTTGTGCTAGATGAACGAACGTCTCTCCACATGCTCAGTTCTGAGAGATAAGTGTGTGTGAAAGCCGTCCTTCACCTAGCTTGTTCGGAACACAAAGTTTCTTTTCAGTTGCAAACTCCAATCCATACATATATATGGGGAGGTACTAACTCCAACTCTGTTTTACACTGAAAACTGCAGGAACTTCAAACCGGCACTATGAAACAAACTGAGAAACCAGAGTAAAAGTTTCAACTGCAACCCTTTCCCTTTGTGCTAGATGAACGAACGTCTCTCCACATGCTCTGTTCTGAGAGATAAGTGTGTGTGAAAGCCGTCGTTCACCTAGCTTGTTGGGAACACAAAGTTTCTTTTCAGTTGCAAACTCCAGTCCATACATATATATGGGGAGGTACTAGCTCCAACTCGGTTTTACAGTGAAAACTGCAGGAACTTCAAAACGGCACTAGGAAACAGACTGGGAAACCAGAGTAAAAGTTTCTCTTCCAACCCGTTCCTTTGTGCTAGATGAACGAACGTCTCTCCATATGCTCAGTTCTGAAAGATACGTGTGTGTGAAAGCCATTCTTCAACTAGCTTGTTGGGAACACAAAGTTTCTTTTCAGTTGCAAACTCCTCTCCATACATATATATGGGGAGGTACTAGCTCGAACTCGGTTTTACAGCGAAAACTGCAGGAACTTCAAACCGGCACTAGGAAACAGACTGAGAAACCAGAGTGAAAGTTTCCCCTGCAACCCGTTCCCTTTCTGCTAGATGAACGAACGTCTCTCCACATGCTCAGTTCTGAGAGATATTTGTGTTTGAAATCCGTCCTTCACCTAGCTTGTTGGGAACACAAAGTTTCTTTTCAGTTGAAAATCCACTCCATACATATATATGGGGAGGTACTAGCTCCAACTCAGTTTTACAGTGAAAACTGCAGGAACTTCATACCGGCACTAGGAAACAGACTGACAAACCAGAGTAAAAGTTTCTCCTGCAACCCGTTCCCTTTGTTCTACATGAACGAAAGTCTCTCCACAGGCTCAGTTCTGAGAGATAGGTGTGTGTGAAAGCCGTCCTTCACCTAGCTTGTTGGGAACACAAAGTTTCTTTTCAGTTGCAAACTCCAGTCCATACATATATATGGGGAGGTACAAGCTCCAACTCGGTTTTACAGTGAAAACTGCAGGAACTTCAAAACGGCACTAGGAAACGGACTGAGAAACCAGAGTAAAAGTTTCTCCTGCAACCCGTTCCTTTGTGCTAGATGAACGAACGTCTCTCCATATGCTCAGTTCTGAGAGATACGTGTGTGTGAAAGCCGTCCTTCAACTAGCTTGTTGGGAACACAAAGTTTCTTTTCAGTTGCAAACTCCTCTCCATACATATATATGGGGAGGTACTAGCTCCAACTCGGTTTTACAGTGAAAACTGCAGGAACTTCAAACCGGCACTAGGAAACAGACCGAGAAACCAGAGTAAAAGTTTCTCCTGCAACCCGTTCCCTTTGTTCTACATGAACGAACGTCTCTCCACATGCTCAGTTCTGAGAGATATGTGTGTGTGAAGCCGTCCTTCACCTAGCTTGTTGGGAACACAAAGTTTCTTTTCAGTTTCAAAATCCACTCCATACATATATATGGGGAGGTACTAGCTCCAACTCGGTTTTAAAGTGAAAACTGCAGGAACTTCAAACCGGCACTAGGAAACAGACTGAGAAACCAGAGTAAACTTTTCTCCTGCAACCCGTTCCCTTTGTGCTAGATGAACGAACTTCTCTCCACATGCTCAGTTCTGAGAGATAAGTGTGTGTGAAAGCCGTCGTTCACCTAGCTTGTTGGGAACACAAAGTTTCTTTTCAGTTGCAAACTCCAGTCCATACATATATATGGGGAGGTACTAGCTCCAACTCGGTTTTACAGTGAAAACTGCAGGAACTTCAAAACGGCACTAGGAAACGGACTGAGAAACCAGAGTAAAAGTTTCTCCTGCAACCCGTTCCTTTGTGCTAGATGAACGAACATCTCTCCATATGCTCAGTTCTGAGAGATACGTGTGTGTGAAAGCCGTCCTTCAACTAGCTTGTTGGGAACACAAAGTTTCTTTTCAGTTGCAAACTCCTCTCCATACATATATATGGGGAGGTACTAGCTCGAACTCGGTTTTACAGTGAAAACTGCAGGAACTTCAAACCGGCACTAGGAAACAGACTGAGAAACGAGAGTCAAAGTTTCCCCTGCAACCCGTTTCCTTTCTGCTAGATGAACGAACGTCTCTCCACATGCTCAGTTCTGAGAGATAAGTGTGTGTGAAAGATGTCCTTCAACCAGCTTGTTGGGAACACAAAGTTTCTTTTCAGTTGAAAATCCACTCCATACATATATATGGGGAGGTAGTAGCTCCAACTCAGTTTTACAGTGAAAACTGCAGGAACTTCATACCGGCACTAGGAAACAGACCGAGAAACCAGAGTAAAAATTTCTCCTTCAACCCGTTCCCTTTGTGCTAGATGAACGAACGTCTCTCCACATGCTCAGTTCTGAGAGATAAGTGTGTGTGAAAGCCGTCCTTCACCTAGCTTGTTCGGAACACAAAGTTTCTTTTCAGTTGCAAACTCCAATCCATACATATATATGGGGAGGTACTAACTCCAACTCTGTTTTACACTGAAAACTGCAGGAACTTCAAACCGGCACTATGAAACAAACTGAGAAACCAGAGTAAAAGTTTCAACTGCAACCCTTTCCCTTTGTGCTAGATGAACGAACGTCTCTCCACATGCTCTGTTCTGAGAGATAAGTGTGTGTGAAAGCCGTCGTTCACCTAGCTTGTTGGGAACACAAAGTTTCTTTTCAGTTGCAAACTCCAGTCCATACATATATATGGGGAGGTACTAGCTCCAACTCGGTTTTACAGTGAAAACTGCAGGAACTTCAAAACGGCACTAGGAAACAGACTGGGAAACCAGAGTAAAAGTTTCTCTTCCAACCCGTTCCTTTGTGCTAGATGAACGAACGTCTCTCCATATGCTCAGTTCTGAAAGATACGTGTGTGTGAAAGCCATTCTTCAACTAGCTTGTTGGGAACACAAAGTTTCTTTTCAGTTGCAAACTCCTCTCCATACATATATATGGGGAGGTACTAGCTCGAACTCGGTTTTACAGTGAAAACTGCAGGAACTTCAAACCGGCACTAGGAAACAGACTGAGAAACCAGAGTGAAAGTTTCCCCTGCAACCCGTTCCCTTTCTGCTAGATGAACGAACGTCTCTCCACATGCTCAGTTCTGAGAGATATTTGTGTTTGAAATCCGTCCTTCACCTAGCTTGTTGGGAACACAAAGTTTCTTTTCAGTTGAAAATCCACTCCATACATATATATGGGGAGGTACTAGCTCCAACTCAGTTTTACAGTGAAAACTGCAGGAACTTCATACCGGCACTAGGAAACAGACTGAGAAACCAGAGTAAAAGTTTCTCCTGCAACCCGTTCCCTTTGTGCTAGATGAACGAACGTCTCTCCACATGCTCAGTTCTGAGAGATAAGTGTGTGTGAAAGCCGTACTTCACCTAGCTTGTTCGGAACACAAAGTTTCTTTTCAGTTGCAAACTCCACTCCATACATATATATTGGGTGGTACTAGCTCCAACTCGGTTTTACAGTGAAAACTGCAGGAACTTCAAACCGGCACTAGGAAACAGACTGAGAAAACAGAGTAAAAATTTCTCCTTCAACCTGTTCCTTTTGTGGTAGATGAACGAACGTCTCTCCACATGCTCAGTTCTGAGAGATATGTGTGTGTGAAAGCCGAACTTCACCTAGCATGTTGGGAACACAAAGTTTCTTCTCAGTTGCAAACTCCACTCCATACATATATATGGGAAGGTACTAGCTCGAACTCGGTTTTACAGTGAAAACTGCAGGTACTTCAAACCGGCACTAGGAAACAGACTGAGAAACCAGAGTAAAAGTTTCTCCTGCAACCCGTTCCCTTTGTTCTAGATGAACGAACGTCTCTCAACATGCTCAGTTCTGAGAGATAAGTGTGTGTGAAAGCCGTCCTTCACCTAGCTTGTTGGGAACACAAAGTTTCTTTTCAGTTGTAAACTCCAGTGCATACATATATATGGGGAGGTACTAGCTCCAACTCGGTTTTACAGTGAAAACTGCAGGAACTTCAAACAGGCACTAGGAAACAGACTGAGAAACCAGAGTAAACGTTTCTCCTGCAACCCGTTCCCTTTGTGCTAGATGAACGAACGTCTCTCAACATGCTCAGTTCTGAGAGATAAGTGTGTGTGAAAGCCGTCCTTCACCTAGCTTGTTGGGAACACAAAGTTTCTTTTCAGTTGTAAACTCCAGTCCATACATATATATGGGGAGGTACTAGCTCCAACTCGGTTTTACAGTGAAAACTGCAGGAACTTCAAACCGGCACTAGGAAACAGACTGAGAAACCAGAGTAAACGTTTCTCCTGCAACCCGTTCCCTTTGTGCTAGATGAACGAACCTCTCTCCACATGCTCAGTTCTGAGAGATAAGTGTGTGTGAAAGCCGTCCTTCACCAACTTGTTGGGAACACAAAGATTCTTTTCAGTTGCAAACTCCACTCCATACATATATATGGGGAGGTACAAGCTCCAACTCGGTTTTACAGTGAAAACTGCAGGAACTTCAAACCGGCACTAGGAAACAGACTGAGAAACCAGAGTCAAAGTTTCCCCTGCAACCCGTTCCCTTTCTGCTAGATGAACGAACGTCTCTCAACATGCTCAGTTCTGAGAGATATGTGTGTTTGAAATCCGTCCTTCACCTAGCTTGTTGGGAACACAAAGTTTCTTTTCAGTTGAAAATCCATTCCATACCTATATATGGGGCGGTAGTAGCTCCAACTCGGTTTTACAGTGAAAACTGCAGGAACTTCAAACCGGCACTAGGAAACAGACTGAGAAAACAGAGTAAAAATTTCTCCTTCAACCTGTTCCTTTTGTGGTAGATGAACGAACGTCTCTCCACATGCTCAGTTCTGAGATATACGTGTGTGTGAAAGCCGAACTTCACCTAGCATGTTGGGAAAACAAAGTTTCTTCTCAGTTGCAAACTCCACTCCATACATATATATGGGAAGGTACTAGCTCGAACTCGGTTTTACAGTGAAAACTGCAGGAACTTCAAACCGGCACTAGGAAACAGACTGAGAAACCAGAGTAAAAGTTTCTCCTGCAACCCGTTCCCTTTGTTCTAGATGAACGAACGTCTCTCAACATGCTCAGTTCTGAGAGATAAGTGTGTGTGAAATCCGTCCTTCACCTAGCTTGTTGGGAACACAAAGTTTCTTTTCAGTTGTAAACTCCAGTCCATACATATATATGGGGAGGTACTAGCTCCAACTCGGTTTTACAGTGAAAACTGCAGGAACTTCAAACCGGCACTAGGAAACAGACTGAGAAACCAGAGTAAACGTTCCTCCTGCAACCCGTTCCCTTTGTGCTAGATGAACGAACCTCTCTCCACATGCTCAGTTCTGAGAGATAAGTGTGTGTGAAAGCCGTCCTTCACCAACTTGTTGGGAACACAAAGATTCTTTTCAGTTGCAAACTCCACTCCATACATATATATGGGGAGGTACAAGCTCCAACTCGGTTTTACAGTGAAAACTGCAGGAACTTCAAACCGGCACTAGGAAACAGACTGAGAAACCAGAGTCAAAGTTTCCCCTGCAACCCGTTCCCTTTCTGCTAGATGAACGAACGTCTCTCCACATGCTCAGTTCTGAGAGATATGTGTGTTTGAAATCCGTCCTTCACCTAGCTTGTTGGGAACACAAAGTTTCTTTTCAGTTGAAAATCCATTCCATACCTATATATGGGGAGGTAGTAGCTCCAACTCGGTTTTACAGTGAAAACTGCAGGAACTTCAAACCGGCACTAGGAAACAGACTGAGAAACCAGAGTCAAAGTTTCCCCTGCAACCCGTTCCCTTTCTGCTAGATGAACGAACGTCTCTCCACATGCTCAGTTCTGAGAGATATGTGGGTTTGAAATCCGTACTTCACCTAGCTTGTTGGGAACAAAAAGTTTCTTTTCAGTTGCAAACTCCACTCCATACATATATATGGGGAGGTACTAGCTCCAACTCGGTTTTACAGTGAAAACTGCAGGAACTTCAAACCGGCACTAGGAAACAGACTGAGAAACCAGAGTAAAAGTTTCTCCTGCAAACCGTTCCCTTTGTGCTAGATGAACGAACGTCTCTCCACATGCTCAGTTCTGAGAGATATGTGTGTGTGAAAGCCGCACTTCACCTAGCTTGTTGGGAACACAAAGTCTCTTTTCAGTTGAAAACTCCACTCCAAACATATATATGGGGAGGTACTAGCTCCAAGTCGGTTTTACAGTGAAAACTGCAGGAACTTCAAACCGGAACTAGGAAACAGACTGAGAAACCAGAGTAAAAGTTTCTCCTGCAACCCGTTTCCTTTGTGCTAGATGAACGAACGTCTCTCCACATGTTCAGTTCTGAGAGATAAATGTGTGTGAAAGCCGCCCTTCACCTAGCTTGTTGGGAACACAAAGTTTCTTTTCAGTTTCAAACTCCATTCCATACATATATATGGGGAGGTACTAGCTCCAACTCGGTTTTACAGTGAAAACTGCAGGAACTTCAAACCGGCACTAGGAAACAGACTGAGAAACCAGAGTAAAAGTTTCTCCTGCAAACCGTTCCCTTTGTGCTAGATGAACGAACGTCTCTCCTCATGCTCAGTTCTGAGAGATAAGTGTGTGTGAAAGCCGTCCTTCACCTAGCTTGTTGGGAACACAAAGTTTCTTTTCAGTTGCAAACTCCACTCCATACATATATATGGGGAGGTACTAGCTCCAACTCGGTTTTACAGTGAAAACTGCAGGAACTTCAAACCGGCACTAGGAAACAGACTGAGAAACCAGAGTAAAAGTTTCTCCTGCAAACCGTTCCCTTTGTGCTAGATGAACGAACGTCTCTCCACATGCTCAGTTCTGAGAGAAAAGTGTGTGTGAAAGCCGTCCTTCACCTAGCTTGTTGGGAACACAAAGTTTCTTTTCAGTTGCAAACTCCACTCCATACATATATATGGGGAGGTACTAGCTCCAACTCGGTTTTACAGTGAAAACTGCAGGAACTTCAAACCGGCACTAGGAAACAGACTGAGAAACCAGAGTAAAAGTTTCTCCTGCAAACCGTTCCCTTTGTGCTAGATGAACGAACGTCTCTCCACATGCTCAGTTCTGAGAGATATGTATGTGTGAAAGCCGCACTTCACCTAGCTTGTTGGGAACACAAAGTCTCTTTTCAGTTGAAAACTCCACTCCAAACATATATATGGGGAGGTACTAGCTCCAAGTCGGTTTTACAGTGAAAACTGCAGGAACTTCAAACCGGAACTAGGAAACAGACTGAGAAACCAGAGTAAAAGTTTCTCCTGCAACCCGTTTCCTTTGTGCTAGATGAACGAACGTCTCTCCACATGCTCAGTTCTGAGAGATAAATGTGTGTGAAAGCCGCCCTTCACCTAGCTTGTTGGGAACACAAAGTTTCTTTTCAGTTGCAAACTCCAATCCATACATATATATGGGGAGGTACTAGCTCGAACTCGGTTTTACACTGAAAACAGCAGGAACTTCAAACCGGCACTAGGAAACAGACTGAGAAACCAGAGTAAAAGTTTCTCCTGCAACCCGTTCTCGTTGTGCTACATGAAGGAACGTCTCTCCACATGCTCAGTTCTGAGAGATAAGTGTGTGTGAAAGCCGTCCTTCACCTAGCTTGTTGGGAACACAAAGTTTCTTTTCAGTTGCAATCTCCACTCCATACATATATATGGGCAGGTACTAACTCCAACTCGGTTTTACACTGAAAACTGCAGGATCTTCAAACCGGCACTAGGAAACAGACTGAGAAACCAGAGTAAAAGTTTCTCCTGCAACCCGTTTCCATTGTGCTAGATGAACGAACGGGTCTCCACATGCTCAGTTCTGAGAGATAAGTGTGTGTGAAAGCCGTCCTTCACCTAGCTTGCTGGGAACACTAAATTTCTTTTCAGTTGCAAACTCCATTCCATACATATATATGGGGAGGTACTAGCTCCAACTCGGTTTTACAGTGAAAACTGCAGGAACTTCAAACCGGCACTAGGAAACAGACTGAGAAACCAGAGTAAGAGTTTCTCCTGCAAACCGTTCCCTTTGTGCTAGATGAACGAACGTCTCTCCTCATGCTCAGTTCTGAGAGATAAGTGTGTGTGAAAGCCGTCCTTCACCTAGCTTGTTGGGAACACAAAGTTTCTTTTCAGTTGCAAACTCCACTCCATACATATATATGGGGAGGTACTAGCTCCAACTCGGTTTTACAGTGAAAACTGCAGGAACTTCAAACCGGCACTAGGAAACAGACTGAGAAACCAGAGTAAAAGTTTCTCCTGCAAACCGTTCCTTTGTGCTGGATGAACGAACGTCTCTCCACATGCTCAGTTCTGAGAGATAAGTGTGTGTGAAAGCCGTCCTTCACCTAGCTTGTTGGGAACACAAAGTTTCTTTTCAGTTGCAAACTCCACTCCATACATATATATGGGGAGGTACTAGCTCCAACTCGGTTTTACAGTGAAAACTGCAGGAACTTCAAATCGGCACTAGGAAACAGACTGAGAAACCAGAGTAAAAGTTTCTCCTGCAAACCGTTCCCTTTGTGCTAGATGAACGAACGTCTCTCCACATGCTCAGTTCTGAGAGATATGTGTGTGTGAAAGCCGCACTTCACCTAGCTTGTTGGGAACACAAAGCCTCTTTTCACTTGAAAACTCCACTCCAAACATATATATGGGGAGGTACTAGCTCCAACACGGTTTTACAGTGAAAACTGCAGGAACTTCAAACCGGCACTAGGAAACAGACTGAGAAACCAGAGTAAAAGTTTCTCCTGCAACCCGTTCCTTTTGTGCTAGATGAACGAACGTCTCTCCACATGCTCAGTTCTGAGAGATAAGTGTGTGTGAAAGCCGTCCTTCACCTAGCTTGTTGGGAACAAAAAGTTTCTTTTCAGTTGCAAACTCCACTCCATACATATATATGGGGAGGTACTAGCTCCAACTCGGTTTTACAGTGAAAACTGCAGGAACTTCAAACCGGCACTAGGAAACAGACTGAGAAACCAGAGTAAAAGTTTCTCCTGCAAACCGTTCCCTTTGTGCTAGATGAACGAACGTCTCTCCACATGCTCAGTTCTGAGAGATATGTGTGTGTGAAAGCCGCACTTCACCTAGCTTGTTGGGAACACAAAGTTTCTTTTCAGTTGCAATCTCCACTCCATACATATATATGGGCAGGTACTAGCTCCAAGTCGGTTTTACACTGAAAACTGCAGGATCTTCAAACCGGCACTAGGAAACAGACTGAGAAACCAGAGTAAAAGTTTCTCCTGCAACCCGTTCCCTTTGTGCTAGATGAACGAACGGGTCTCCACATGCTCAGTTCTGAGAGATAAGTGTGTGTGAAAGCCGTCCTTCACCTAGCTTGTTGGGAACACAAAGTTTCTTTTCAGTTGCAAACTCCATTCCATACATATATATGGGGAGGTACTAGCTCCAACTCGGTTTTACAGTGAAAACTGCAGGAACTTCAAACCGGAACTAGGAAACAGACTGAGAAACCAGAGTAAAAGTTTCTCCTGCAAACCGTTCCCTTTGTGCTAGATGAACGAACGTCTCTCCTCATGCTCAGTTCTGAGAGATAAGTGTGTGTGAAAGCCGTACTTCACCTAGCTTGTTGGGAACACAAAGTTTCTTTTCAGTTGCAAACTCCACTCCATACATATATATGGGGAGGTACTAGCTCCAACTCGCTTTTACAGTGAAAACTGCAGGAACTTCAAACCGGCACTAGGAAACAGACTGAGAAACCAGAGTAAAAGTTTCTCCTGCAACCCGTTTCTTTTGTGCTAGATGAACGAACGTCTCTCCACATGCTCAG
The DNA here is from genome assembly GCF_048773025.1 of Camelus bactrianus. NCBI lineage: Eukaryota > Metazoa > Chordata > Mammalia > Artiodactyla > Camelidae > Camelus > Camelus bactrianus. Next base: position 7,184,603 of record NC_133566.1, read on the forward strand.
TTCTGAGAGATAAGTGTGTGTGAAAGCCGTCCTTCACCTAGCTTGTTGGGAACACAAAGTTTCTTTTCAGTTGCAAACTCCACTCCATACATATATATGGGGAGGTACTAGCTCCAACTCGGTTTTACAGTGAAAACTGCAGGAACTTCAAACCGGCACTAGGAAACAGACTGAGAAACCAGAGTAAAAGTTTCTCCTGCAAACCGTTCCTTTGTGCTAGATGAACGAACGTCTCTCCACATGCTCAGTTCTGAGAGATAAGTGTGTGTGAAAGCCGTCCTTCACCTAGCTTGTTGGGAACACAAAGTTTCTTTTCAGTTGCAAACTCCACTCCATACATATATATGGGGAGGTACTAGCTCCAACTCGGTTTTACAGTGAAAACTGCAGGAACTTTAAATCGGCACTAGGAAACAGACTGAGAAACCAGAGTAAAAGTTTCTCCTGCAAACCGTTCCCTTTGTGCTAGATGAACGAACGTCTCTCCACATGCTCAGTTCTGAGAGATATGTGTGTGTGAAAGCCGCACTTCACCTAGCTTGTTGGGAACACAAAGTCTCTTTTCAGTTGAAAACTCCACTCCAAACATATATATGGGGAGGTACTAGCTCCAAGTCGGTTTTACAGTGAAAACTGCAGGAACTTCAAACCGGCACTAGGAAACAGACTGAGAAACCAGAGTAAAAGTTTCTCCTGCAACCCGTTCCTTTTGTGCTAGATGAACGAACGTCTCTCCACATGCTCAGTTCTGAGAGATAAGTGTGTGTGAAAGCCGTCCTTCACCTAGCTTGTTGGGAACAAAAAGTTTCTTTTCAGTTGCAAACTCCACTCCATACATATATATGGGGAGGTACTAGCTCCAACTCGGTTTTACAGTGAAAACTGCAGGAACTTCAAACCGGCACTAGGAAACAGACTGAGAAACCAGAGTAAAAGTTTCTCCTGCAAACCGTTCCCTTTGTGCTAGATGAACGAACGTCTCTCCACATGCTCAGTTCTGAGAGATATGTGTGTGTGAAAGCCGCACTTCACCTAGCTTGTTGGGAACACAAAGTTTCTTTTCAGTTGCAATCTCCACTCCATACATATATATGGGCAGGTACTAGCTCCAAGTCGGTTTTACACTGAAAACTGCAGGATCTTCAAACCGGCACTAGGAAACAGACTGAGAAACCAGAGTAAAAGTTTCTCCTGCAACCCGTTCCCTTTGTGCTAGATGAACGAACGGGTCTCCACATGCTCAGTTCTGAGAGATAAGTGTGTGTGAAAGCCGTCCTTCACCTAGCTTGCTGGGAACACAAAGTTTCTTTTCAGTTGCAAACTCCATTCCATACATATATATGGGGAGGTACTAGCTCCAACTCGGTTTTACAGTGAAAACTGCAGGAACTTCAAACCGGCACTAGGAAACAGACTGAGAAACCAGAGTAAAAGTTTCTCCTGCAAACCGTTCCCTTTGTGCTAGATGAACGAACGTCTCTCCTCATGCTCAGTTCTGAGAGATAAGTGTGTGTGAAAGCCGACCTTCACCTAGCTTGTTGGGAACACAAAGTTTCTTTTCAGTTGCAAACTCCACTCCATACATATATATGGGGAGGTACTAGCTCCAACTCGCTTTTACAGTGAAAACTGCAGGAACTTCAAACCGGCACTAGGAAACAGACTGAGAAACCAGAGTAAAAGTTTCTCCTGCAACCCGTTTCTTTTGTGCTAGATGAACGAACGTCTCTCCACATGCTCAGTTCTGAGAGATAAGTGTGTGTGAAAGCCGTCCTTCACCTAGCTTGTTGGGAACACAAAGTTTCTTTTCAGTTGCAAACTCCACTCCATACATATATATGGGGAGGTACTAGCTCCAACTCGGTTTTACAGTGAAAACTGCAGGAACTTCAAACCGGCACTAGGAAACAGACTGAGAAACCAGAGTAAAAGTTTCTCCTGCAAACCGTTCCTTTGTGCTAGATGAACGAACGTCTCTCCACATGCTCAGTTCTGAGAGATAAGTGTGTGTGAAAGCCGACCTTCACCTAGCTTGTTGGGAACACAAAGTTTCTTTTCAGTTGCAAACTCCACTCCATACATATATATGGGGAGGTACTAGCTCCAACTCGCTTTTACAGTGAAAACTGCAGGAACTTCAAACCGGCACTAGGAAACAGACTGAGAAACCAGAGTAAAAGTTTCTCCTGCAACCCGTTTCTTTTGTGCTAGATGAACGAACGTCTCTCCACATGCTCAGTTCTGAGAGATAAGTGTGTGTGAAAGCCGTCCTTCACCTAGCTTGTTGGGAACGCAAAGTTTCTTTTCAGTTGCAAACTCCACTCCATACATATATATGGGGAGGTACTAGCTCCAACTCGGTTTTACAGTGAAAACTGCAGGAACTTCAAACCGGCACTAGGAAACAGACTGAGAAACCAGAGTAAAAGTTTCTCCTGCAAACCGTTCCTTTGTGCTAGATGAACGAACGTCTCTCCACATGCTCAGTTCTGAGAGATAAGTGTGTGTGAAAGCCGTCCTTCACCTAGCTTGTTGGGAACACAAAGTTTCTTTTCAGTTGCAAACTCCACTCCATACATATATATGGGGAGGTACTAGCTCCAACTCGGTTTTACAGTGAAAACTGCAGGAACTTTAAATCGGCACTAGGAAACAGACTGAGAAACCAGAGTAAAAGTTTCTCCTGCAAACCGTTCCCTTTGTGCTAGATGAACGAACGTCTCTCCACATGCTCAGTTCTGAGAGATATGTGTGTGTGAAAGCCGCACTTCACCTAGCTTGTTGGGAACACAAAGTCTCTTTTCAGTTGAAAACTCCACTCCAAACATATATATGGGGAGGTACTAGCTCCAAGTCGGTTTTACAGTGAAAACTGCAGGAACTTCAAACCGGCACTAGGAAACAGACTGAGAAACCAGAGTAAAAGTTTCTCCTGCAACCCGTTCCTTTTGTGCTAGATGAACGAACGTCTCTCCACATGCTCAGTTCTGAGAGATAAGTGTGTGTGAAAGCCGTCCTTCACCTAGCTTGTTGGGAACAAAAAGTTTCTTTTCAGTTGCAAACTCCACTCCATACATATATATGGGGAGGTACTAGCTCCAACTCGGTTTTACAGTGAAAACTGCAGGAACTTCAAACCGGCACTAGGAAACAGACTGAGAAACCAGAGTAAAAGTTTCTCCTGCAAACCGTTCCCTTTGTGCTAGATGAACGAACGTCTCTCCACATGCTCAGTTCTGAGAGATATGTGTGTGTGAAAGCCGCACTTCACCTAGCTTGTTGGGAACACAAAGTTTCTTTTCAGTTGCAATCTCCACTCCATACATATATATGGGCAGGTACTAGCTCCAAGTCGGTTTTACACTGAAAACTGCAGGATCTTCAAACCGGCACTAGGAAACAGACTGAGAAACCAGAGTAAAAGTTTCTCCTGCAACCCGTTCCCTTTGTGCTAGATGAACGAACGGGTCTCCACATGCTCAGTTCTGAGAGATAAGTGTGTGTGAAAGCCGTCCTTCACCTAGCTTGCTGGGAACACAAAGTTTCTTTTCAGTTGCAAACTCCATTCCATACATATATATGGGGAGGTACTAGCTCCAACTCGGTTTTACAGTGAAAACTGCAGGAACTTCAAACCGGCACTAGGAAACAGACTGAGAAACCAGAGTAAAAGTTTCTCCTGCAAACCGTTCCCTTTGTGCTAGATGAACGAACGTCTCTCCTCATGCTCAGTTCTGAGAGATAAGTGTGTGTGAAAGCCGTACTTCACCTAGCTTGTTGGGAACACAAAGTTTCTTTTCAGTTGCAAACTCCACTCCATACATATATATGGGGAGGTACTAGCTCCAACTCGCTTTTACAGTGAAAACTGCAGGAACTTCAAACCGGCACTAGGAAACAGACTGAGAAACCAGAGTAAAAGTTTCTCCTGCAACCCGTTTCTTTTGTGCTAGATGAACGAACGTCTCTCCACATGCTCAGTTCTGAGAGATAAGTGTGTGTGAAAGCCGTCCTTCACCTAGCTTGTTGGGAACACAAAGTTTCTTTTCAGTTGCAAACTCCACTCCATACATATATATGGGGAGGTACTAGCTCCAACTCGGTTTTACAGTGAAAACTGCAGGAACTTCAAACCGGCACTAGGAAACAGACTGAGAAACCAGAGTAAAAGTTTCTCCTGCAAACCGTTCCTTTGTGCTAGATGAACGAACGTCTCTCCACATGCTCAGTTCTGAGAGATAAGTGTGTGTGAAAGCCGACCTTCACCTAGCTTGTTGGGAACACAAAGTTTCTTTTCAGTTGCAAACTCCACTCCATACATATATATGGGGAGGTACTAGCTCCAACTCGGTTTTACAGTGAAAACTGCAGGAACTTTAAATCGGCACTAGGAAACAGACTGAGAAACCAGAGTAAAAGTTTCTCCTGCAAACCGTTCCCTTTGTGCTAGATGAACGAACGTCTCTCCACATGCTCAGTTCTGAGAGATATGTGTGTGTGAAAGCCGTACTTCACCTAGCTTGTTGGGAACACAAAGTCTCTTTTCAGTTGAAAACTCCACTCCAAACATATATATGGGGAGGTACTAGCTCCAAGTCGGTTTTACAGTGAAAACTGCAGGAACTTCAAACCGGCACTAGGAAACAGACTGAGAAACCAGAGTAAAAGTTTCTCCTGCAACCCGTTCCTTTTGTGCTAGATGAACGAACGTCTCTCCACATGCTCAGTTCTGAGAGATAAGTGTGTGTGAAAGCCGTCCTTCACCTAGCTTGTTGGGAACAAAAAGTTTCTTTTCAGTTGCAAACTCCACTCCATACATATATATGGGGAGGTACTAGCTCCAACTCGGTTTTACAGTGAAAACTGCAGGAACTTCAAACCGGCACTAGGAAACAGACTGAGAAACCAGAGTAAAAGTTTCTCCTGCAAACCGTTCCCTTTGTGCTAGATGAACGAACGTCTCTCCACATGCTCAGTTCTGAGAGATATGTGTGTGTGAAAGCCGCACTTCACCTAGCTTGTTGGGAACACAAAGTTTCTTTTCAGTTGCAATCTCCACTCCATACATATATATGGGCAGGTACTAGCTCCAAGTCGGTTTTACACTGAAAACTGCAGGATCTTCAAACCGGCACTAGGAAACAGACTGAGAAACCAGAGTAAAAGTTTCTCCTGCAACCCGTTCCCTTTGTGGTAGATGAACGAACGGGTCTCCACATGCTCAGTTCTGAGAGATAAGTGTCTGTGAAAGCCGTCCTTCACCTAGCTTGCTGGGAACACAAAGTTTCTTTTCAGTTGCCAACTCCATTCCATACATATATATGGGAAGTACTAGCTCCAACTCGGTTTTACAGTGAAAACTGCAGGAACTTCAAACCGGCACTAGGAAACAGACTGAGAAACCAGAGTAAAAGTTTCTCCTGCAAACCGTTCCCTTTGTGCTACATGAACGAACGTCTCTCCTCATGCTCAGTTCTGAGAGATAAGTGTGTGTGAAAGCCGTCCTTCACCTAGCTTGTTGGGAACACAAAGTTTCTTTTCAGTTGCAAACTCCACTCCATACATATATATGGGGAGGTACTAGCTCCAACTCGGTTTTACAGTGAAAACTGCAGGAACTTCAAACCGGCACTAGGAAACAGACTGAGAAACCAGAGTAAAAGTTTCTCCTGCAAACCGTTCCCTTTGTGCTAGATGAACGAACGTCTCTCCACATGCTCAGTTCTGAGAGATATGTGTGTGTGAAAGCCGCACTTCACCTAGCTTGTTGGGAACACAAAGTCTCTTTTCAGTTGAAAACTCCACTCCAAACATATATATGGGGAGGTACTAGCTCCAAGTCGGTTTTACAGTGAAAACTGCAGGAACTTCAAACCGGAACTAGGAAACAGACTGAGAAACCAGAGTAAAAGTTTCTCCTGCAACCCGTTTCCTTTGTGCTAGATGAACGAACGTCTCTCCACATGTTCAGTTCTGAGAGATAAATGTGTGTGAAAGCCGCCCTTCACCTAGCTTGTTGGGAACACAAAGTTTCTTTTCAGTTTCAAACTCCATTCCATACATATATATGGGGAGGTACTAGCTCCAACTCGGTTTTACAGTGAAAACTGCAGGAACTTCAAACCGGCACTAGGAAACAGACTGAGAAACCAGAGTAAAAGTTTCTCCTGCAAACCGTTCCCTTTGTGCTAGATGAACGAACGTCTCTCCTCATGCTCAGTTCTGAGAGATAAGTGTGTGTGAAAGCCGTCCTTCACCTAGCTTGTTGGGAACACAAAGTTTCTTTTCAGTTGCAAACTCCACTCCATACATATATATGGGGAGGTACTAGCTCCAACTCGGTTTTACAGTGAAAACTGCAGGAACTTCAAACCGGCACTAGGAAACAGACTGAGAAACCAGAGTAAAAGTTTCTCCTGCAAACCGTTCCCTTTGTGCTAGATGAACGAACGTCTCTCCACATGCTCAGTTCTGAGAGAAAAGTGTGTGTGAAAGCCGTCCTTCACCTAGCTTGTTGGGAACACAAAGTTTCTTTTCAGTTGCAAACTCCACTCCATACATATATATGGGGAGGTACTAGCTCCAACTCGGTTTTACAGTGAAAACTGCAGGAACTTCAAACCGGCACTAGGAAACAGACTGAGAAACCAGAGTAAAAGTTTCTCCTGCAAACCGTTCCCTTTGTGCTAGATGAACGAACGTCTCTCCACATGCTCAGTTCTGAGAGATATGTATGTGTGAAAGCCGCACTTCACCTAGCTTGTTGGGAACACAAAGTCTCTTTTCAGTTGAAAACTCCACTCCAAACATATATATGGGGAGGTACTAGCTCCAAGTCGGTTTTACAGTGAAAACTGCAGGAACTTCAAACCGGAACTAGGAAACAGACTGAGAAACCAGAGTAAAAGTTTCTCCTGCAACCCGTTTCCTTTGTGCTAGATGAACGAACGTCTCTCCACATGCTCAGTTCTGAGAGATAAATGTGTGTGAAAGCCGCCCTTCACCTAGCTTGTTGGGAACACAAAGTTTCTTTTCAGTTGCAAACTCCAATCCATACATATATATGGGGAGGTACTAGCTCGAACTCGGTTTTACACTGAAAACAGCAGGAACTTCAAACCGGCACTAGGAAACAGACTGAGAAACCAGAGTAAACTTTCTCCTGCAACCCGTTCTCGTTGTGCTACATGAAGGAACGTCTCTCCACATGCTCAGTTCTGAGAGATAAGTGTGTGTGAAAGCCGTCCTTCACCTAGCTTGTTGGGAACACAAAGTTTCTTTTCAGTTGCAATCTCCACTCCATACATATATATGGGCAGGTACTAACTCCAACTCGGTTTTACACTGAAAACTGCAGGATCTTCAAACCGGCACTAGGAAACAGACTGAGAAACCAGAGTAAAAGTTTCTCCTGCAACCCGTTTCCATTGTGCTAGATGAATGAACGGGTCTCCACATGCTCAGTTCTGAGAGATAAGTGTGTGTGAAAGCCGTCCTTCACCTAGCTTGCTGGGAACACTAAATTTCTTTTCAGTTGCAAACTCCATTCCATACATATATATGGGGAGGTACTAGCTCCAACTCGGTTTTACAGTGAAAACTGCAGGAACTTCAAACCGGCACTAGGAAACAGACTGAGAAACCAGAGTAAGAGTTTCTCCTGCAAACCGTTCCCTTTGTGCTAGATGAACGAACGTCTCTCCTCATGCTCAGTTCTGAGAGATAAGTGTGTGTGAAAGCCGTCCTTCACCTAGCTTGTTGGGAACACAAAGTTTCTTTTCAGTTGCAAACTCCACTCCATACATATATATGGGGAGGTACTAGCTCCAACTCGGTTTTACAGTGAAAACTGCAGGAACTTCAAACCGGCACTAGGAAACAGACTGAGAAACCAGAGTAAAAGTTTCTCCTGCAAACCGTTCCTTTGTGCTAGATGAACGAACGTCTCTCCACATGCTCAGTTCTGAGAGATAAGTGTGTGTGAAAGCCGTCCTTCACCTAGCTTGTTGGGAACACAAAGTTTCTTTTCAGTTGCAAACTCCACTCCATACATATATATGGGGAGGTACTAGCTCCAACTCGGTTTTACAGTGAAAACTGCAGGAACTTCAAATCGGCACTAGGAAACAGACTGAGAAACCAGAGTAAAAGTTTCTCCTGCAAACCGTTCCCTTTGTGCTAGATGAACGAACGTCTCTCCACATGCTCAGTTCTGAGAGATATGTGTGTGTGAAAGCCGCACTTCACCTAGCTTGTTGGGAACACAAAGTCTCTTTTCACTTGAAAACTCCACTCCAAACATATATATGGGGAGGTACTAGCTCCAAGTCGGTTTTACAGTGAAAACTGCAGGAACTTCAAACCGGCACTAGGAAACAGACTGAGAAACCAGAGTAAAAGTTTCTCCTGCAACCCGTTCCTTTTGTGCTAGATGAACGAACGTCTCTCCACATGCTCAGTTCTGAGAGATAAGTGTGTGTGAAAGCCGTCCTTCACCTAGCTTGTTGGGAACAAAAAGTTTCTTTTCAGTTGCAAACTCCACTCCATACATATATATGGGGAGGTACTAGCTCCAACTCGGTTTTACAGTGAAAACTGCAGGAACTTCAAACCGGCACTAGGAAACAGACTGAGAAACCAGAGTAAAAGTTTCTCCTGCAAACCGTTCCCTTTGTGCTAGATGAACGAACGTCTCTCCACATGCTCAGTTCTGAGAGATATGTGTGTGTGAAAGCCGCACTTCACCTAGCTTGTTGGGAACACAAAGTTTCTTTTCAGTTGCAATCTCCACTCCATACATATATATGGGCAGGTACTAGCTCCAAGTCGGTTTTACACTGAAAACTGCAGGATCTACAAACCGGCACTAGGAAACAGACTGAGAAACCAGAGTAAAAGTTTCTCCTGCAACCCGTTCCCTTTGTGCTAGATGAACGAACGGGTCTCCACATGCTCAGTTCTGAGAGATAAGTGTGTGTGAAAGCCGTCCTTCACCTAGCTTGTTGGGAACACAAAGTTTCTTTTCAGTTGCAAACTCCATTCCATACATATATATGGGGAGGTACTAGCTCCAACTCGGTTTTACAGTGAAAACTGCAGGAACTTCAAACCGGCACTAGGAAACAGACTGAGAAACCAGAGTAAAAGTTTCTCCTGCAAACCGTTCCCTTTGTGCTAGATGAACGAACGTCTCTCCTCATGCTCAGTTCTGAGAGATAAGTGTGTGTGAAAGCCGTACTTCACCTAGCTTGTTGGGAACACAAAGTTTCTTTTCAGTTGCAAACTCCACTCCATACATATATATGGGGAGGTACTAGCTCCAACTCGCTTTTACAGTGAAAACTGCAGGAACTTCAAACCGGCACTAGGAAACAGACTGAGAAACCAGAGTAAAAGTTTCTCCTGCAACCCGTTTCTTTTGTGCTAGATGAACGAACGTCTCTCCACATGCTCAGTTCTGAGAGATAAGTGTGTGTGAAAGCCGTCCTTCACCTAGCTTGTTGGGAACACAAAGTTTCTTTTCAGTTGCAAACTCCACTCCATACATATATATGGGGAGGTACTAGCTCCAACTCGGTTTTACAGTGAAAACTGCAGGAACTTCAAACCGGCACTAGGAAACAGACTGAGAAACCAGAGTAAAAGTTTCTCCTGCAAACCGTTCCTTTGTGCTAGATGAACGAACGTCTCTCCACATGCTCAGTTCTGAGAGATAAGTGTGTGTGAAAGCCGTCCTTCACCTAGCTTGTTGGGAACACAAAGTTTCTTTTCAGTTGCAAACTCCACTCCATACATATATATGGGGAGGTACTAGCTCCAACTCGGTTTTACAGTGAAAACTGCAGGAACTTTAAATCGGCACTAGGAAACAGACTGAGAAACCAGAGTAAAAGTTTCTCCTGCAAACCGTTCCCTTTGTGCTAGATGAACGAACGTCTCTCCACATGCTCAGTTCTGAGAGATATGTGTGTGTGAAAGCCGCACTTCACCTAGCTTGTTGGGAACACAAAGTCTCTTTTCAGTTGAAAACTCCACTCCAAACATATATATGGGGAGGTACTAGCTCCAAGTCGGTTTTACAGTGAAAACTGCAGGAACTTCAAACCGGCACTAGGAAACAGACTGAGAAACCAGAGTAAAAGTTTCTCCTGCAACCCGTTCCTTTTGTGCTAGATGAACGAACGTCTCTCCACATGCTCAGTTCTGAGAGATAAGTGTGTGTGAAAGCCGTCCTTCACCTAGCTTGTTGGGAACAAAAAGTTTCTTTTCAGTTGCAAACTCCATTCCATACATATATATGGGGAGGTACTAGCTCCAACTCGGTTTTACAGTGAAAACTGCAGGAACTTCAAACCGGCACTAGGAAACAGACTGAGAAACCAGAGTAAAAGTTTCTCCTGCAAACCGTTCCCTTTGTGCTAGATGAACGAACGTCTCTCCACATGCTCAGTTCTGAGAGATATGTGTGTGTGAAAGCCGCACTTCACCTAGCTTGTTGGGAACACAAAGTTTCTTTTCAGTTGCAATCTCCACTCCATACATATATATGGGCAGGTACTAGCTCCAAGTCGGTTTTACACTGAAAACTGCAGGATCTTCAAACCGGCACTAGGAAACAGACTGAGAAACCAGAGTAAAAGTTTCTCCTGCAACCCGTTCCCTTTGTGCTAGATGAACGAACGGGTCTCCACATGCTCAGTTCTGAGAGATAAGTGTGTGTGAAAGCCGTCCTTCACCTAGCTTGCTGGGAACACAAAGTTCTTTTCAGTTGCAAACTCCATTCCATACATATATATGGGGAGGTACTAGCTCCAACTCGGTTTTACAGTGAAAACTGCAGGAACTTCAAACCGGCACTAGGAAACAGACTGAGAAACCAGAGTAAAAGTTTCTCCTGCAAACCGTTCCCTTTGTGCTAGATGAACGAACGTCTCTCCTCATGCTCAGTTCTGAGAGATAAGTGTGTGTGAAAGCCGTACTTCACCTAGCTTGTTGGGAACACAAAGTTTCTTTTCAGTTGCAAACTCCACTCCATACATATATATGGGGAGGTACTAGCTCCAACTCGCTTTTACAGTGAAAACTGCAGGAACTTCAAACCGGCACTAGGAAACAGACTGAGAAACCAGAGTAAAAGTTTCTCCTGCAACCCGTTTCTTTTGTGCTAGATGAACGAACGTCTCTCCACATGCTCAGTTCTGAGAGATAAGTGTGTGTGAAAGCCGTCCTTCACCTAGCTTGTTGGGAACACAAAGTTTCTTTTCAGTTGCAAACTCCACTCCATACATATATATGGGGAGGTACTAGCTCCAACTCGGTTTTACAGTGAAAACTGCAGGAACTTCAAACCGGCACTAGGAAACAGACTGAGAAACCAGAGTAAAAGTTTCTCCTGCAAACCGTTCCTTTGTGCTAGATGAACGAACGTCTCTCCACATGCTCAGTTCTGAGAGATAAGTGTGTGTGAAAGCCGACCTTCACCTTGCTTGTTGGGAACACAAAGTTTCTTTTCAGTTGCAAACTCCACTCCATACATATATATGGGGAGGTACTAGCTCCAACTCGGTTTTACAGTGAAAACTGCAGGAACTTTAAATCGGCACTAGGAAACAGACTGAGAAACCAGAGTAAAAGTTTCTCCTGCAAACCGTTCCCTTTGTGCTAGATGAACGAACGTCTCTCCACATGCTCAGTTCTGAGAGATATGTGTGTGTGAAAGCCGCACTTCACCTAGCTTGTTGGGAACACAAAGTCTCTTTTCAGTTGAAAACTCCACTCCAAACATATATATGGGGAGGTACTAGCTCCAAGTCGGTTTTACAGTGAAAACTGCAGGAACTTCAAACCGGCACTAGGAAACAGACTGAGAAACCAGAGTAAAAGTTTCTCCTGCAACCCGTTCCTTTTGTGCTAGATGAACGAACGTCTCTCCACATGCTCAGTTCTGAGAGATAAGTGTGTGTGAAAGCCGTCCTTCACCTAGCTTGTTGGGAACAAAAAGTTTCTTTTCAGTTGCAAACTCCACTCCATACATATATATGGGGAGGTACTAGCTCCAACTCGGTTTTACAGTGAAAACTGCAGGAACTTCAAACCGGCACTAGGAAACAGACTGAGAAACCAGAGTAAAAGTTTCTCCTGCAAACCGTTCCCTTTGTGCTAGATGAACGAACGTCTCTCCACATGCTCAGTTCTGAGAGATATGTGTGTGTGAAAGCCGCACTTCACCTAGCTTGTTGGGAACACAAAGTTTCTTTTCAGTTGCAATCTCCACTCCATACATATATATGGGCAGGTACTAGCTCCAAGTCGGTTTTACACTGAAAACTGCAGGATCTTCAAACCGGCACTAGGAAACAGACTGAGAAACCAGAGTAAAAGTTTCTCCTGCAACCCGTTCCCTTTGTGCTAGATGAACGAACGGGTCTCCACATGCTCAGTTCTGAGAGATAATTGTCTGTGAAAGCCGTCCTTCACCTAGCTTGCTGGGAACACAAAGTTTCTTTTCAGTTGCAAACTCCATTCCATACATATATATGGGGAGGTACTAGCTCCAACTCGGTTTTACAGTGAAAACTGCAGGAACTTCAAACCGGCACTAGGAAACAGACTGAGAAACCAGAGTAAAAGTTTCTCCTGCAAACCGTTCCCTTTGTGCTACATGAACGAACGTCTCTCCTCATGCTCAGTTCTGAGAGATAAGTGTGTGTGAAAGCCGTCCTTCACCTAGCTTGTTGGGAACACAAAGTTTCTTTTCAGTTGCAAACTCCACTCCATACATATATATGGGGAGGTACTAGCTCCAACTCGGTTTTACAGTGAAAACTGCAGGAACTTCAAACCGGCACTAGGAAACAGACTGAGAAACCAGAGTAAAAGTTTCTCCTGCAACCCGTTTCTTTTGTGCTAGATGAACGAACGTCTCTCCACATGCTCAGTTCTGAGAGATAAGTGTGTGTGAAAGCCGTCCTTCACCTAGCTTGTTGGGAACAAAAAGTTTGTTTTCAGTTGCAAACTCCACTCCATACATATATATGGGGTGGTACTAGCTCCAACTCGGTTTTACAGTGAAAACTGCAGGAACTTCAAACCGGCACTAGGAAACAGACTGAGAAACCAGAATAAAAGTTTCTCCTGCAAACCGTTCCCTTTGTGCTAGATGAACGAACGTCTCTCCTCATGCTCAGTTCTGAGAGATAAGTGTGAGTGAAAGCCGTCCTTCACCTAGCTTGTTGGGAACACAAAGTTTCTTTTCAGTTGCAAACTCCACTCCATACATATATATGGGGAGGTACTAGCTCCAACTCGGTTTTACAGTGAAAACTGCAGGAACTTCAAACCGGCACTAGGAAACAGACTGAGAAACCAGAGTAAAAGTTTCTCCTGCAACCCGTTCCTTTTGTGCTAGATGAACGAACGTCTCTCCACATGCTCAATTCTGAGAGATAAGTGTGTGTGAAATCCGTCCTTCAACTAGCTTGTTGGGAACAAAAAGTTTCTTTTCAGTTGCAAACTCCACTCCATACATATATATGGGGAGGTACTAGCTCCAACTCGGTTTTACAGTGAAAACTGCAGGAACTTCAAACCGGCACTAGGAAACAGACTGAGAAACCAGAGTAAAAGTTTCTCCTGCAAACCGTTCCCTTTGTGCTAGATGAACGAACGTCTCTCCACATGCTCAGTTCTGAGAGATATGTGTGTGTGAAAGCCGCACTTCACCTAGCTTGTTGGGAACACAAAGTCTCTTTTCAGTTGAAAACTCCACTCCAAACATATATATGGGGAGGTACTAGCTCCAAGTCGGTTTTACAGTGAAAACTGCAGGAACTTCAAACCGGAACTAGGAAACAGACTGAGAAACCAGAGTAAAAGTTTCTCCTGCAACCCGTTTCCTTTGTGCTAGATGAACGAACGTCTCTCCACATGCTCAGTTCTGAGAGATAAATGTGTGTGAAAGCCGCCCTTCACCTAGCTTGTTGGGAACACAAAGTTTCTTTTCAGTTGCAAACTCCACTCCATACATATATATGGGGAGGTACTATCTCGAACTCGGTTTTACACTGAAAACAGCAGGAACTTCAAACCGGCACTAGGAAACAGACTGAGAAACCAGAGTAAAAGTTTCTCCTGCAACCCGTTCCCGTTGTGCTACATGAACGAACGTCTCTCCACATGCTCAGTTCTGAGAGATAAGTGTGTGTGAAAGCCGTCCTTCAACTAGCTTGTTGGGAACACAAAGTTTCTTTTCAGTTGCAATCTCCACTCCATACATATATATGGGAAGGTACTAGCTCCAACTCGGTTTTACACTGAAAACTGCAGGATCTTCAAACCGGCACTAGGAAACAGACTGAGAAACCAGAGTAAAAGTTTCTCCTGCAACCCGTTCCGTTTGTTCTAGATGAACGAACGGGTCTCCACATGCTCAGTTCTGAGAGATAAGTGTGTGTGAAAGCCGTCCTTCACCTAGCTTGCTGGGAACACAAAGTTTCTTTTCAGTTGCAAACTCCATTCCATACATATATATGGGGAGGTACTAGCTCCAACTCGGTTTTACAGTGAAAACTGCAGGAACTTCAAACCGGCACTAGGAAACAGACTGAGAAACCAGAGTCAAAGTTTCTCCTGCAAACCGTTCCCTTTGTGCTAGATGAACGAACGTCTCTCCTCATGCTCAGTTCTGAGAGATAAGTGTGTGTGAAAGCCGTCCTTCACCTAGCTTGTTGGGAACACAAAGTTTCTTTTCAGTTGCAATCTCCACTCCATACATATATATGGGGAGGTACTAGCTCAAACTCGCTTTTACAGTGAAAACTGCAGGAACTTCAAACCGGCACTAGGAAACAGACTGAGAAACCAGAGTAAAAGTTTCTCCTGCAACCCGTTTCTTTTGTGCTAGATGAACGAACGTCTCTCCACATGCTCAGTTCTGAGAGATAAGTGTGTGTGAAAGCCGTCCTTCACCTAGCTTGTTGGGAACAAAAAGTTTCTTTTCAGTTGCAAACTCCACTCCATACATATATATGGGGTGGTACTAGCTCCAACTCGGTTTTACAGTGAAAACTGCAGGAACTTCAAACCGGCACTAGGAAACAGACTGAGAAACCAGAGTAAAAGTTTCTCCTGCAAACCGTTCCCTTTGTGCTAGATGAACGAACGTCTCTCCTCATGCTCAGTTCTGAGAGATAAGTGTGAGTGAAAGCCGTCCTTCACCTAGCTTGTTGGGAACACAAAGTTTCTTTTCAGTTGCAAACTCCACTCCATACATATATATGGGGAGGTACTAGCTCCAACTCGGTTTTACAGTGAAAACTGCAGGAACTTCAAACCGGCACTAGGAAACAGACTGAGAAACCAGAGTAAAAGTTTCTCCTGCAACCCGTTCCTTTTGTGCTAGATGAACGAACGTCTCTCCACATGCTCAATTCTGAGAGATAAGTGTGTGTGAAAGCCGTCCTTCAACTAGCTTGTTGGGAACAAAAAGTTTCTTTTCAGTTGCAAACTCCACTCCATACATATATATGGGGAGGTACTAGCTCCAACTCGGTTTTACAGTGAAAACTGCAGGAACTTCAAACCGGCACTAGGAAACAGACTGAGAAACCAGAGTAAAAGTTTCTCCTGCAACCCGTTCCGTTTGTTCTAGATGAACGAACGGGTCTCCACATGCTCAGTTCTGAGAGATATGTGTGTGTGAAAGCCGCACTTCACCTAGCTTGTTGGGAACACAAAGTCTCTTTTCAGTTGAAAACTCCACTCCAAACATATATATGGGGAGGTACTAGCTCCAAGTCGGTTTTACAGTGAAAACTGCAGGAACTTCAAACCGGAACTAGGAAACAGACTGAGAAACCAGAGTAAAAGTTTCTCCTGCAACCCGTTTCCTTTGTGCTAGATGAACGAACGTCTCTCCACATGCTCAGTTCTGAGAGATAAATGTGTGTGAAAGCCGCCCTTCACCTAGCTTGTTGGGAACACAAAGTTTCTTTTCAGTTGCAAACTCCACTCCATACATATATATGGGGAGGTACTATCTCGAACTCGGTTTTACACTGAAAACAGCAGGAACTTCAAACCGGCACTAGGAAACAGACTGAGAAACCAGAGTAAAAGTTTCTCCTGCAACCCGTTCCCGTTGTGCTACATGAACGAACGTCTCTCCACATGCTCAGTTCTGAGAGATAAGTGTGTGTGAAAGCCGTCCTTCAACTAGCTTGTTGGGAACACAAAGTTTCTTTTCAGTTGCAATCTCCACTCCATACATATATATGGGAAGGTACTAGCTCCAACTCGGTTTTACACTGAAAACTGCAGGATCTTCAAACCGGCACTAGGAAACAGACTGAGAAACCAGAGTAAAAGTTTCTCCTGCAACCCGTTCCGTTTGTTCTAGATGAACGAACGGGTCTCCACATGCTCAGTTCTGAGAGATAAGTGTGTGTGAAAGCCGTCCTTCACTTAGCTTGCTGGGAACACAAAGTTTCTTTTCAGATGAAATTCCACTCCATACATATATATGGGGAGGTACTAGCTCCAACTCGGTTTTACAGTGAAAACTGCAGGAACTTCAAACCGGCACAAGGAAACAGACTTAGAAAACAGAGTAAAAGTTTCTCCTGCAACCCGTTACTTTTGTGCTAGATGAACGAACGTCTCTCCTCATGCTCAGTTCTGAGAGATAAGTGTGTGTGAAAGCCGTCCTTCACCTAGCTTGTTGGGAACACAAAGTTTCTTTTCAGTTGCAATCTCCACTCCATACATATATATGGGGAGGTACTAGCTCCAACTCGGTTTTACAGTGAAAACTGCAGGAACTTCAAACCGGCACTAGGAAACAGACTGAGAAACCAGAGTAAAAGTTTCTCCTGCAACCCGTTCCCTTTGTGCTAGATGAACGAACGTCTCTCCACATGCTCAGTTCTGAGAGATAAGTGTGTGTGAAAGCCGTCCTTCACCTAGCTTGTTGGGAACACAAAGTTTCTTTTCAGTTGCAAACTCCACTCCATACATATATATGGGGAGGTACTAGCTCCAACACGGTTTTACAGTGAAAACTGCAGGAACTTCAAACCGGCACTAGGAAACAGACTGAGAATCAAGAGTAAAAGATTCTCCTGCAACCCGTTCCCTTTTTGCTAGATGAACGAACGTCTCTCCACATGCTCAGTTCTGAGAGATAAGTGTGTGTGAAAGCCGCCCTTCACCTAGCTTGTTGGGAACACAAAGTTTCTTTTCAGTTGCAAACTCCAATCCATACATATATATGGGGAGGTACTATCTCGAACTCGGTTTTACACTGAAAACAGCAGGAACTTCAAACCGGCACTAGGAGACAGAATGAGAAACCAGAGTAAAAGTATCTCCTGCAAACCGTTCCCTTTGTGCTAGATGAACGAACCGCTCTCCACATGCTCAGTTCTGAGAGATAAGTGTGTGTGAAAGCCGTCCTTCACCTAGCATGTTGGGAACACAATGTTTCTTTTCAGTTGCAAACTCCACTCCCTACATATATATGGGGAGGTACTAGCTCCAACTCGGTTTTACAGTGAAAACTGCAGGAACTTCAAACCGGCACTAGGAAACAGACTGAGAAACCAGAGTAAAAGTTTCTCCTGCAACCCGTTCCTTTTGTGCTAGATGAACGAACTTCTCTCCACATGCTCAGTTCTGAGAGATAAATGTGTGTGAAAGCCGCCCTTCACCTAGCTTGTTGTGAACACAAAGTTTCTTTTCAGTTGCAAACTCCAATCCATACATATATATGGGGAGGTACTATCTCGAACTCGGTTTTACACTGAAAACAGCAGGAACTTCAAACCGGAACTAGGAAACAGACTGAGAAACCAGAGTAAAAGTTTCTCCTGCAACCCGTTCCCGTTGTGCTACATGAACGAACGTCTCTCCACATGCTCAGTTCTGAGAGATAAGTGTGTGTGAAAGCCGTCCTTCAACTAGCTTGTTGGGAACACAAAGTTTCTTTTCAGTTGCAATCTCCACTCCATACATATATATGGGCAGGTACTAACTCCAACTCTGTTTTACACTGAAAACTGCAGGATCTTCAAACCGGCACTAGGAAACAGACTGAGAAACCAGAGTAAAAGTTTCTCCTGCAACCCGTTCCGTTTGTTCTAGATGAACGAACGGGTCTCCACATGCTCAGTTCTGAGAGATAAGTGTGTGTGAAAGCCGTCCTTCACTTAGCTTGCTGGGAACACAAAGTTTCTTTTCAGTTGAAATTCCACTCCATACATATATATGGGGAGGTACTAGCTCCAACTCGGTTTTACAGTGAAAACTGCAGGAACTTCAAACCGGCACAAGGAAACAGACTTAGAAAACAGAGTAAAAGTTTCTCCTGCAACCCGTTCCTTTTGTGCTAGATGAACGAACGTCTCTCCTCATGCTCAGTTCTGAGAGATAAGTGTGTGTGAAAGCCGTCCTTCACCTAGCTTGTTGGGAACACAAAGTTTCTTTTCAGTTGCAATCTCCACTCCATACATATATATGGGGAGGTACTAGCTCCAACTCGGTTTTACAGTGAAAACTGCAGGAACTTCAAACCGGCACTAGGAAACAGACTGAGAAACCAGAGTAAAAGTTTCTCCTGCAAACCGTTCCCTTTGTGCTAGATGAACGAACGTCTCTCCACATGCTCAGTTCTGAGAGATAAGTGTGTGTGAAAGCCGTCCTTCACCTAGCTTGTTGGGAACACAAAGTTTCTTTTCAGTTGCAAACTCCACTCCATACATATATATGGGGAGGTACTAGCTCCAACACGGTTTTACAGTGAAAACTGCAGGAACTTCAAACCGGCACTAGGAAACAGACTGAGAATCAAGAGTAAAAGATTCTCCTGCAACCCGTTCCCTTTGTGCTAGATGAACGAACGTCTCTCCACATGCTCAGTTCTGAGAGATAAGTGTGTGTGAAAGCCGCACTTCACCTAGCTTGTTGGGAACACAAAGTTTCTTTTCAGTTGCAAACTCCAATCCATACATATATATGGGGAGGTACTATCTCGAACTCGGTTTTACACTGAAAACAGCAGGAACTTCAAACCGGCACTAGGAGACAGAATGAGAAACCAGAGTAAAAGTATCTCCTGCAAACCGTTCCCTTTGTGCTAGATGAACGAACCGCTCTCCACATGCTCAGTTCTGAGAGATAAGTGTGTGTGAAAGCCGTCCTTCACCTAGCATGTTGGGAACACAATGTTTCTTTTCAGTTGCAAACTCCACTCCATACATATATATGGGGAGGTACTAGCTCCAACTCGGTTTTACAGTGAAAACTGCAGGAACTTCAAACCGGCACTAGGAAACAGACTGAGAAACCAGAGTAAAAGTTTCTCCTGCAACCCGTTACCTTTGTGCTAGATGAACGAACGTCTCTCCACATGCTAAGTTCTTAGAGATAAGTGTGTGTGAAAGCCGTCCTTCACCTAGCTTATTGGGAACACAAAGTTTCTTTTCAGTTGCAAACTCCACTCCATACATATATATGGGGAAGTACTAGCTCAAACTCGCTTTTACAGTGAAAACTGCAGGAACTTCAAAGCGGTACTAGGAAACAGACTGAGAAACCAGAGTCAAAGTTTCCCCTGCAACCCGTTCCCTTTCTGCTAGATGAACGAACGTCTCTTCTCATGCTCAGTTCTGAGAGATATGTGTGTTTGAAATCCGTCTTCACCTAGCTTGTTGGGAACACAAAGTTTCTTTTCAGTTGAAAATCCACTCCATACATATATATGGGGAGGTAGTAGCTCCAACTCGGTTTTACAGTGAAAACTGCAGGAACTTCAAACCGACACTAGGAAACAGACTGAGAAACCAGAGTCAAAGTTTCCCCTGCAACCCGTTCCCTTTCTGCTAGATGAACGAACATCTCTCCACATGCTCAGTTCTGAGAGATATGTGTGTTTGAAATCCGTCCTTCACCTAGCTTGTTGGGAACACAAAGTTTCTTTTCAGTTGAAAATCCACTCCATACATATATATGGGGAGGTACTAGCTCCAACTCGGTTTTACAGTGAAAACTGCAGGAACTTCAAACCGGCACTAGGAAACAGACTGAGAAACCAGAGTAAAAGTTTCTCCTGCAACCCGTTCCTTTTGTGCTAGATGAACGAACGTCTCTCCACATGCTCAGTTCTGAGAGATAAGTATGTGTGAAAGCCGTCCTTCACCTAGCTTGTTGGGAACAAAAAGTTTCTTTTCAGTTGCAAACTAAACTCCATACATATATATGGGGAGGTACTAGCTCCAACTCGGTTTTACAGTGAAAACTGCAGGAACTTCAAACCGGCACTAGGAAACAGACTGAGAAACCAGAGTAAAAGTTTCTCCTGCAAACCGTTCCCTTTGTGCTAGATGAACGAACGTCTCTCCACATGCTCAGTTCTGAGAGATATGTGTGTGTGAAAGCCGCACTTCACCTAGCTTGTTGGGAACACAAAGTCTCTTTTCAGTTGAAAACTCCACTCCAAACATATATATGGGGAGGTACTAGCTCCAAGTCGGTTTTACAGTGATAACTGCAGGAACTTCAAACCGGAACTAGGAAACAGACTGAGAAACCAGAGTAAAAGTTTCTCCTGCAACCCGTTTCCTTTGTGCTAGATGAACGAACGTCTCTCCACATGCTCAGTTCTGAGAGATAAATGTGTGTGAAAGCCGCCCTTCACCTAGCTTGTTGGGAACACAAAGTTTCTTTTCAGTTGCAAACTCCAATCCATACATATATATGGGGAGGTACTAGCTCGAACTCGGTTTTACACTGAAAACAGCAGGAACTTCAAACCGGCACTAGGAAACAGAATGAGAAACCAGAGTAAAAGTTTCTCCTGCAACCCGTTCCCGTTGTGCTACATGAACGAACGTCTCTCCACATGCTCAGTTCTGAGAGATAAGTGTGTGTGAAAGCCGTCCTTCACCTAGCTTGCTGGGAACACAAAGTTTCTTTTCAGTTGCTAACTCCATTCCATACATATATATGGGGAGGTACTAGCTCCAACTCGGTTTTACAGTGAAAACTGCAGGAACTTCAAACCGGCACTAGGAAACAGACTGAGAAACCAGAGTAAAAGTTTCTCCTGCAAACCATTCCCTTTGTGCTAGATGAACGAACGTCTCTCCTCATGCTCAGTTCTGAGAGATATGTGTGTGTGAAAGCCGTCCTTCACCTAGCTTGTTGGGAACACAAAGTTTCTTTTCAGTTGCAAACTCCACTCCATACATATATATGGGGAGGTACTAGCTCCAACTCGGTTTTACAGTGAAAACTGCAGGAACTTCAAACCGGCACTAGGAAACAGACTGAGAAACCAGAGTAAAAGTTTCTCCTGCAAACCGTTCCCTTTGTGCTAGATGAACGAACGTCTCTCCACATGCTCAGTTCTGAGAGATAAGTGTGTGTGAAAGCCGTCCTTCACCTAGCTTGTTGGGAACACAAAGTTTCTTTTCAGTTGCAAACTCCACTTCATACATATATATGGGGAGGTACTAGCTCCAACTCTGTTTTACAGTGAAAACTGCAGGAACTTCAAACCGGCACTAGGAAACAGACTGAGAAACCAGAGTAAAAGTTTCTCCTGCAAACCGTTCCCTTTGTGCTAGATGAACGAATGTCTCTCCACATGCTCAGTTCTGAGAGATATGTGTGTGTGAAAGCCGCACTTCACCTAGCTTGTTGGGAACACAAAGTCTCTTTTCAGTTGAAAACTCCACTCCAAACATATATATGGGGAGGTACTAGCTCCAACTCGGTTTTACAGTGAAAACTGCAGGAACTTCAAACCGGCACTAGGAAACAGACTGAGAAACCAGAGTAAAAGTTTCTCCTGCAACCCGTTCCTTTTGTGCTAGATGAACGAACGTCTCTCCACATGCTCAGTTCTGAGAGATAAGTGTGTGTGAAAGCCGTCCTTCACCAAGCTTGTTGGGAACAAAAAGTTTCTTTTCAGTTGCAAACTCCACTCCATACATATATATGGGGAGGTACTAGCTCCAACTCGGTTTTACAGTGAAAACTGCAGGAACTTCAAACCGGCACTAGGAAACAGACTGAGAAACCAGAGTAAAAGTTTCTCCTGCAAACCGTTCCCTTTGTGCTAGATGAACGAACGTCTCTCCACATGCTCAGTTCTGAGAGATATGTGTGTGTGAAAGCCGCACTTCACTTAGCTTGTTGGGAACACAAAGTCTCTTTTCAGTTGAAAACTCCACTCCAAACATATATATTGGGAGGTACTAGCTCCAAGTCGGTTTTACAGTGAAAACTGCAGGAACTTCAATCCGGAACTAGGAAACAGACTGAGAAACCAGAGTAAAAGTTTCTCCTGCAACCCGTTTCCTTTGTGCTAGATGAACGAACGTCTCTCCACATGCTCAGTTCTGAGAGATAAGTGTGTGTGAAAGCCGCCCTTCACCTAGCTTGTTGGGAACACAAAGTTTCTTTTCAGTTGCAAACTCCAATCCATACATATATATGGGGAGGTACTAGCTCGAACTCGGTTTTACACTGAAAACAGCAGGAACTTCAAACCGGCACTAGGAAACAGACTGAGAAACCAGAGTAAATGTTTCTCCTGCAACCCGTTCCCGTTGTGCTACATGAACGAACGTCTCTCCACATGCTCAGTTCTGAGAGATAAGTGTGTGTGAAAGCCGTCCTTCAACTAGCTTGTTGGGAACACAAAGTTTCTTTTCAGTTGCAATCTCCACTCCATACATATATATGGGCAGGTACTAACTCCAACTCGGTTTTACACTGAAAACTGCAGGATCTTCAAACCGGCACTAGGAAACAGACTGAGAAACCAGAGTAAAAGTTTCTCCTGCAACCCGTTTCCTTTGTGCTAGATGAACGAACGGGTCTCCACATGCTCAGTTCTGAGAGATAAGTGTGTGTGAAAGCCGTCCTTCACCTAGCTTGCTGGGAACACTAAGTTTCTTTTCAGTTGCAAACTCCATTCCATACATATATATGGGGAGGTACTAGCTCCAACTCGGTTTTACAGTGAAAACTGCAGGAACTTCAAACCGGCACTAGGAAACAGACTGAGAAACCAGAGTAAAAGTTTCTCCTGCATACCGTTCCCTTTGTGCTAGATGAACGAACGTCTCTCCTCATGCTCAGTTCTGAGAGATAAGTGTGTGTGAAAGCCGTCCTTCACCTAGCTTGTTGGGAACACAAAGTTTCTTTTCAGTTGCAAACTCCACTCCAAACATATATATGGGGAGGTACTAGCTCCAAGTCGGTTTTACAGTGAAAACTGCAGGAACTTCAAACCGGCACTAGGAAACAGACTGAGAAACCAGAGTAAAAGTTTCTCCTGCAACCCGTTCCTTTTGTGCTAGATGAACGAACGTCTCTCCACATGCTCAGTTCTGAGAGATAAGTGTGTGTGAAAGCCGTCCTTCACCTAGCTTGCTGGGAACACTAAGTTTCTTTTCAGTTGCAAACTCCATTCCATACATATATATGGGGAGGTACTAGCTCCAACTCGGTTTTACAGTGAAAACTGCAGGAACTTCAAACCGGCACTAGGAAACAGACTGAGAAACCAGAGTAAAAGTTTCTCCTGCAAACCGTTCCCTTTGTGCTAGATGAACGAACGTCTCTCCTCATGCTCAGTTCTGAGAGATAAGTGTGTGTGAAAGCCGTCCTTCACCTAGCTTGTTGGGAACACAAAGTTTCTTTTCAGTTGCAAACTCCACTCCATACATATATATGGGGAGGTACTAGCTCCAACTCTGTTTTACAGTGAAAACTGCAGGAACTTCAAACCGGCACTAGGAAACAGACTGAGAAACCAGAGTAAAAGTTTCTCCTGCAAACCGTTCCCTTTGTGCTAGATGAACGAACGTCTCTCCACATGCTCAGTTCTGAGAGATATGTGTGTGTGAAAGCCGCACTTCACCTAGCTTGTTGGGAACACAAAGTCTCTTTTCAGTTGAAAACTCCACTCCAAACATATATATGGGGAGGTACTAGCTCCAAGTCGGTTTTACAGTGAAAACTGCAGGAACTTCAAACCGGCACTAGGAAACAGACTGAGAAACCAGAGTAAAAGTTTCTCCTGCAACCCGTTCCTTTTGTGCTAGATGAACGAACGTCTCTCCACATGCTCAGTTCTGAGAGATAAGTGTGTGTGAAAGCCATCCTTCACCTAGCTTGTTGGGAACAAAAAGTTTCTTTTCAGTTGCAAACTCCACTCCATACATATATATGGGGAGGTACTAGCTCCAACTCGGTTTTACAGTGAAAACTGCAGGAACTTCAAACCGGCACTAGGAAACAGACTGATAAACCAGAGTAAAAGTTTCTCCTGCAAACCGTTCCCTTTGTGCTAGATGAACGAACGTCTCTCCACATGCTCAGTTCTGAGAGATATGTGTGTGTGAAAGCCGCACTTCACCTAGCTTGTTGGGAACACAAAGTCTCTTTTCAGTTGAAAACTCCACTCCAAACATATATATGGGGAGGTACTAGCTCCAAGTCGGTTTTACAGTGAAAACTGCAGGAACTTCAAACCGGCACTAGGAAACAGACTGAGAAACCAGAGTAAAAGTTTCTCCTGCAAACCGTTCCCTTTGTGCTAGATGAACGAACGTCTCTCCACATGCTCAGTTCTGAGAGATATGTGTGTGTGAAAGCCGCACTTCACCTAGCTTGTTGGGAACACAAAGTCTCTTTTCAGTTGAAAACTCCACTCCAAACATATATATGGGGAGGTACTAGCTCCAAGTCGGTTTTACAGTGAAAACTGCAGGAACTTCAAACCGGAACTAGGAAACAGACTGAGAAACCAGAGTAAAAGTTTCTCCTGCAACCCGTTTCCTTTGTGCTAGATGAACGAACGTCTCTCCACATGCTCAGTTCTGAGAGATAAATGTGTGTGAAAGCCGCCCTTCACCTAGCTTGTTGGGAACACAAAGTTTCTTTTCAGTTGCAAACTCCAATCCATACATATATATGGGGAGGTACTAGCTCGAACTCGGTTTTACACTGAAAACAGCAGGAACTTCAAACCGGCACTAGGAAACAGAATGAGAAACCAGAGTAAAAGTTTCTCCTGCAACCCGTTCCCGTTGTGCTACATGAACGAACGTCTCTCCACATGCTCAGTTCTGAGAGATAAGTGTGTGTGAAAGCCGTCCTTCACCTAGCTTGCTGGGAACACAAAGTTTCTTTTCAGTTGCAAACTCCATTCCATACATATATATGGGGAGGTACTAGCTCCAACTCGGTTTTACAGTGAAAACTGCAGGAACTTCAAACCGGCACTAGGAAACAGACTGAGAAACCAGAGTAAAAGTTTCTCCTGCAAACCATTCCCTTTGTGCTAGATGAACGAACGTCTCTCCTCATGCTCAGTTCTGAGAGATATGTGTGTGTGAAAGCCGTCCTTCACCTAGCTTGTTGGGAACACAAAGTTTCTTTTCAGTTGCAAACTCCACTCCATACATATATATGGGGAGGTACTAGCTCCAACTCGGTTTTACAGTGAAAACTGCAGGAACTTCAAACCGGCACTAGGAAACAGACTGAGAAACCAGAGTAAAAGTTTCTCCTGCAAACCGTTCCCTTTGTGCTAGATGAACGAACGTCTCTCCACATGCTCAGTTCTGAGAGATAAGTGTGTGTGAAAGCCGTCCTTCACCTAGCTTGTTGGGAACACAAAGTTTCTTTTCAGTTGCAAACTCCACTTCATACATATATATGGGGAGGTACTAGCTCCAACTCGGTTTTACAGTGAAAACTGCAGGAACTTCAAACCGGCACTAGGAAACAGACTGAGAAACCAGAGTAAAAGTTTCTCCTGCAAACCGTTCCCTTTGTGCTAGATGAACGAACGTCTCTCCACATGCTCAGTTCTGAGAGATATGTGTGTGTGAAAGCCACACTTCACCTAGCTTGTTGGGAACACAAAGTCTCTTTTCAGTTGAAAACTCCACTCCAAACATATATATGGGGAGGTACTAGCTCCAAGTCGGTTTTACAGTGAAAACTGCAGGAACTTCAAACCGGCACTAGGAAACAGACTGAGAAACCAGAGTAAAAGTTTCTCCTGCAACCCGTTCCTTTTGTGCTAGATGAACGAACGTCTCTCCACATGCTCAGTTCTGAGAGATAAGTGTGTGTGAAAGCCGTCCTTCACCTAGCTTGCTGGGAACACTAAGTTTCTTTTCAGTTGCAAACTCCATTCCATACATATATATGGGGAGGTACTAGCTCCAACTCGGTTTTACAGTGAAAACTGCAGGAACTTCAAACCGGCACTAGGAAACAGACTGAGAAACCAGAGTAAAAGTTTCTCCTGCAAACCGTTCCCTTTGTGCTAGATGAACGAACGTCTCTCCTCATGCTCAGTTCTGAGAGATAAGTGTGTGTGAAAGCCGTCCTTCACCTAGCTTGTTGGGAACACAAAGTTTCTTTTCAGTTGCAAACTCCACTCCATACATATATATGGGGAGGTACTAGCTCCAACTCGGTTTTACAGTGAAAACTGCAGGAACTTCAAACCGGCACTAGGAAACAGACTGATAAACCAGAGTAAAAGTTTCTCCTGCAAACCGTTCCCTTTGTGCTAGATGAACGAACGTCTCTCCACATGCTCAGTTCTGAGAGATATGTGTGTGTGAAAGCCGCACTTCACCTAGCTTGTTGGGAACACAAAGTCTCTTTTCAGTTGAAAACTCCACTCCAAACATATATATGGGGAGGTACTAGCTCCAAGTCGGTTTTACAGTGAAAACTGCAGGAACTTCAAACCGGAACTAGGAAACAGACTGAGAAACCAGAGTAAAAGTTTCTCCTGCAACCCGTTTCCTTTGTGCTAGATGAACGTACGTCTCTCCACATGCTCAGTTCTGAGAGATAAATGTGTGTGAAAGCCGCCCTTCACCTAGCTTGTTGGGAACACAAAGTTTCTTTTCAGTTGCAAACTCCAATCCATACATATATATGGGGAGGTACTAGCTCGAACTCGGTTTTACACTGAAAACAGCAGGAACTTCAAACCGGCACTAGGAAACAGACTGAGAAACCAGAGTAAAAGTTTCTCCTGCAACCCGTTCCCGTTGTGCTACATGAACGAACGTCTCTCCACATGCTCAGTTCTGAGAGATAAGTGTGTGTGAAAGCCGTCCTTCAACTAGCTTGTTGGGAACACAAAGTTTCTTTTCAGTTGCAATCTCCACTCCATACATATATATGGGCAGGTACTAACTCCAACTCGGTTTTACACTGAAAACTGCAGGATCTTCAAACCGGCACTAGGAAACAGACTGAGAAACCAGAGTAAAAGTTTCTCCTGCAACCCGTTCCCTTTGTGCTAGATGAACGAACGGGTCTCCACATGCTCAGTTCTGAGAGATAAGTGTGTGTGAAAGCCGTCCTTCACCTAGCTTGCTGGGAACACAAAGTTTCTTTTCAGTTGCAAACTCCATTCCATACATATATATGGGGAGGTACTAGCTCCAACTCGGTTTTACAGTGAAAACTGCAGGAACTTCAAACCGGCACTAGGAAACAGACTGAGAAACCAGAGTAAAAGTTTCTCCTGCAAACCGTTCCCTTTGTGCTAGATGAACGAACGTCTCTCCTCATGCTCAGTTCTGAGAGATAAGTGTGTGTGAAAGCCGTCCTTCACCTAGCTTGTTGGGAACACAAAGTTTCTATTCAGTAGCAAACTCCACTCCATACATATATATGGGGAGGTACTAGCTCCAACTCTGTTTTACAGTGAAAACTGCAGGAACTTCAAACCGGCACTAGGAAACAGACTGAGAAACCAGAGTAAAAGTTTCTCCTGCAAACCGTTCCCTTTGTGCTAGATGAACGAACGTCTCTCCTCATGCTCAGTTCTGAGAGATAAGTGTGTGTGAAAGCCGTCCTTCACCTAGCTTGTTGGGAACACAAAGTTTCTTTTCAGTTGCAAACTCCACTCCATACATATATATGGGGAGGTACTAGCTCCAACTCGGTTTTACAGTGAAAACTGCAGGAACTTCAAACCGGCACTAGGAAACAGACTGATAAACCAGAGTAAAAGTTTCTCCTGCAAACCGTTCCCTTTGTGCTAGATGAACGAACGTCTCTCCACATGCTCAGTTCTGAGAGATATGTGTGTGTGAAAGCCGCACTTCACCTAGCTTGTTGGGAACACAAAGTCTCTTTTCAGTTGAAAACTCCACTCCAAACATATATATGGGGAGGTACTAGCTCCAAGTCGGTTTTACAGTGAAAACTGCAGGAACTTCAAACCGGAACTAGGAAACAGACTGAGAAACCAGAGTAAAAGTTTCTCCTGCAACCCGTTTCCTTTGTGCTAGATGAACGTACGTCTCTCCACATGCTCAGTTCTGAGAGATAAATGTGTGTGAAAGCCGCCCTTCACCTAGCTTGTTGGGAACACAAAGTTTCTTTTCAGTTGCAAACTCCAATCCATACATATATATGGGGAGGTACTAGCTCGAACTCGGTTTTACACTGAAAACAGCAGGAACTTCAAACCGGCACTAGGAAACAGAGTGAGAAACCAGAGTAAAAGTTTCTCCTGCAACCCGTTCCCGTTGTGCTACATGAACGAACGTCTCTCCACATGCTCAGTTCTGAGAGATAAGTGTGTGTGAAAGCCGTCCTTCAACTAGCTTGTTGGGAACACAAAGTTTCTTTTCAGTTGCAATCTCCACTCCATACATATATATGGGCAGGTACTAACTCCAACTCGGTTTTACACTGAAAACTGCAGGATCTTCAAACCGGCACTAGGAAACAGACTGAGAAACCAGAGTAAAAGTTTCTCCTGCAACCCGTTCCCTTTGTGCTAGATGAACGAACGGGTCTCCACATGCTCAGTTCTGAGAGATAAGTGTGTGTGAAAGCCGTCCTTCACCTAGCTTGCTGGGAACACAAAGTTTCTTTTCAGTTGCAAACTCCATTCCATACATATATATGGGGAGGTACTAGCTCCAACTCGGTTTTACAGTGAAAACTGCAGGAACTTCAAACCGGCACTAGGAAACAGACTGAGAAACCAGAGTAAAAGTTTCTCCTGCAAACCGTTCCCTTTGTGCTAGATGAACGAACGTCTCTCCTCATGCTCAGTTCTGAGAGATAAGTGTGTGTGAAAGCCGTCCTTCACCTAGCTTGTTGGGAACACAAAGTTTCTTTTCAGTTGCAAACTCCACTCCATACATATATATGGGGAGGTACTAGCTCCAACTCGGTTTTACAGTGAAAACTGCAGGAACTTCAAACCGGCACTAGGAAACAGACTGAGAAACCAGAGTAAAAGTTTCTCCTGCAAACCGTTCCCTTTGTGCTAGATGAACGAACGTCTCTCCTCATGCTCAGTTCTGAGAGATAAGTGTGTGTGAAAGCCGTCCTTCACCTAGCTTGTTGGGAACACAAAGTTTCTTTTCAGTTGCAAACTCCACTCCATACATATATATGGGGAGGTACTAGCTCCAACTCGGTTTTACAGTGAAAACTGCAGGAACTTCCAACCGGCACTAGGAAACAGACTGATAAACCAGAGTAAAAGTTTCTCCTGCAAACCGTTCCCTTTGTGCTAGATGAACGAACGTCTCTCCACATGCTCAGTTCTGAGAGATATGTGTGTGTGAAAGCCGCACTTCACCTAGCTTGTTGGGAACACAAAGTCTCTTTTCAGTTGAAAACTCCACTCCAAACATATATATGGGGAGGTACTAGCTCCAAGTCGGTTTTACAGTGAAAACTGCAGGAACTTCAAACCGGCACTAGGAAACAGACTGAGAAACCAGAGTAAAAGTTTCTCCTGCAACCCGTTTCCTTTGTGCTAGATGAACGTACGTCTCTCCACATGCTCAGTTCTGAGAGATAAATGTGTGTGAAAGCCGCCCTTCACCTAGCTTGTTGGGAACACAAAGTTTCTTTTCAGTTGCAAACTCCAATCCATACATATATATGGGGAGGTACTAGCTCCAACTAGGTTTTACAGTGAAAACTGCAGGAACTTCAAACCGGCACTAGGAAACAGACTGAGAAACCAGAGTCAAAGTTTCCCCTGCAACCCGTTCCCTTTCTGCTAGATGAACGAACGTCTCTCCACATGCTCAGTTCTGAGAAATATGTGTGTTTGAAATCCGTCCTTTACCTAGCTTGTTGGGAACACAAAGTTTCTTTTCAGTTGAAAATCCACTCCATACATATATATGGGGAGGTACTAGATCCAACTCGGTTTTACAGTGAAAACTGCAGGAACTTCAAACCGGCACTAGGAAACAGACTGAGAAACCAGAGTAAAAGTTTCTCCTGCAACCCGTTCCTTTTGTGCTAGATGAACGAACGTCTCTCCACATGCTCAGTTCTGAGAGATAAGTGTGTGTGAAAGCCGTCCTTCACCTAGCTTGTTGGGAACAAAAAGTTTCTTTTCAGTTGCAAACTCCACTCCATACATATATATGGGGAGGTACTAGCTCCAACTCGGTTTTACAGTGAAAACTGCAGGAACTTCAAACCGGCACTAGGAAACAGACTGATAAACCAGAGTAAAAGTTTCTCCTGCAAACCGTTCCCTTTGTGCTAGATGAACGAACGTCTCTCCACATGCTCAGTTCTGAGAGATATGTGTGTGTGAAAGCCGCACTTCACCTAGCTTGTTGGGAACACAAAGTCTCTTTTCAGTTGAAAACTCCACTCCAAACATATATATGGGGAGGTACTAGCTCCAAGTCGGTTTTACAGTGAAAACTGCAGGAACTTCAAACCGGAACTAGGAAACAGACTGAGAAACCAGAGTAAAAGTTTCTCCTGCAACCCGTTTCCTTTGTGCTAGATGAACGTACGTCTCTCCACATGCTCAGTTCTGAGAGATAAATGTGTGTGAAAGCCGCCCTTCACCTAGCTTGTTGGGAACACAAAGTTTCTTTTCAGTTGCAAACTCCAATCCATACATATATATGGGGAGGTTCTAGCTCGAACTCGGTTTTACACTGAAAACAGCAGGAACTTCAAACCGGCACTAGGAAACAGACTGAGAAACCAGAGTAAAAGTTTCTCCTGCAACCCGTTCCCGTTGTGCTACATGAACGAACGTCTCTCCACATGCTCAGTTCTGAGAGATAAGTGTGTGTGAAAGCCGTCCTTCAACTAGCTTGTTGGGAACACAAAGTTTCTTTTCAGTTGCAATCTCCACTCCATACATATATATGGGCAGGTACTAACTCCAACTCGGTTTTACACTGAAAACTGCAGGATCTTCAAACCGGCACTAGGAAACAGACTGAGAAACCAGAGTAAAAGTTTCTCCTGCAACCCGTTCCCTTTGTGCTAGATGAACGAACGGGTCTCCACATGCTCAGTTCTGAGAGATAAGTGTGTGTGAAAGCCGTCCTTCACCTAGCTTGCTGGGAACACAAAGTTTCTTTTCAGTTGCAAACTCCATTCCATACATATATATGGGGAGGTACTAGCTCCAACTCGGTTTTACAGTGAAAACTGCAGGAACTTCAAACCGGCACTAGGAAACAGACTGAGAAACCAGAGTAAAAGTTTCTCCTGCAACCCGTTCCTTTTGTGCTAGATGAACGAACGTCTCTCCACATGCTCAGTTCTGAGAGATAAGTGTGTGTGAAAGCCGTCCTTCACCTAGCTTGTTGGGAACAAAAAGTTTCTTTTCAGTTGCAAACTCCACTCCATACATATATATGGGGAGGTACTAGCTCCAACTCGGTTTTACAGTGAAAACTGCAGGAACTTCAAACCGGCACTAGGAAACAGACTGATAAACCAGAGTAAAAGTTTCTCCTGCAAACCGTTCCCTTTGTGCTAGATGAACGAACGTCTCTCCACATGCTCAGTTCTGAGAGATATGTGTGTGTGAAAGCCGCACTTCACCTAGCTTGTTGGGAACACAAAGTCTCTTTTCAGTTGAAAACTCCACTCCAAACATATATATGGGGAGGTACTAGCTCCAAGTCGGTTTTACAGTGAAAACTGCAGGAACTTCAAACCGGAACTAGGAAACAAACTGAGAAACCAGAGTAAAAGTTTCTCCTGCAACCCGTTTCCTTTGTGCTAGATGAACGTACGTCTCTCCACATGCTCAGTTCTGAGAGATAAATGTGTGTGAAAGCCGCCCTTCACCTAGCTTGTTGGGAACACAAAGTTTCTTTTCAGTTGCAAACTCCAATCCATACATATATATGGGGAGGTACTAGCTCGAACTCGGTTTTACACTGAAAACAGCAGGAACTTCAAACCGGCACTAGGAAACAGACTGAGAAACCAGAGTAAAAGTTTCTCCTGCAACCCGTTCCCGTTGTGCTACATGAACGAACGTCTCTCCACATGCTCAGTTCTGAGAGATAAGTGTGTGTGAAAGCCGTCCTTCAACTAGCTTGTTGGGAACACAAAGTTTCTTTTCAGTTGCAATCTCCACTCCATACATATATATGGGCAGGTACTAACTCCAACTCGGTTTTACACTGAAAACTGCAGGATCTTCAAACCGGCACTAGGAAACAGACTGAGAAACCAGAGTAAAAGTTTCTCCTGCAACCCGTTCCCTTTGTGCTAGATGAACGAACGGGTCTCCACATGCTCAGTTCTGAGAGATAAGTGTGTGTGAAAGCCGTCCTTCACCTAGCTTGCTGGGAACACAAAGTTTCTTTTCAGTTGCAAACTCCATTCCATACATATATATGGGGAGGTACTAGCTCCAACTCGGTTTTACAGTGAAAACTGCAGGAACTTCAAACCGGCACTAGGAAACAGACTGAGAAACCAGAGTAAAAGTTTCTCCTGCAAACCGTTCCCTTTGTGCTAGATGAACGAACGTCTCTCCTCAGGCTCAGTTCTGAGAGATAAGTGTGTGTGAAAGCCGTCCTTCACCTAGCTTGTTGGGAACACAAAGTTTCTTTTCAGTTGCAAACTCCACTCCATACATATATATGGGGAGGTACTAGCTCCAACTCTGTTTTACAGTGAAAACTGCAGGAACTTCAAACCGGCACTAGGAAACAGACTGAGAAACCAGAGTAAAAGTTTCTCCTGCAACCCGTTTCTTTTGTGCTAGATGAACGAACGTCTCTCCACATGCTCAGTTCTGAGAGATAAGTGTGTGTGAAAGCCGTCCTTCACCTAGCTTGTTGGGAACAAAAAGTTTCTTTTCAGTTGCAAACTCCACTCCATACATATATATGGGGTGGTACTAGCTCCAACTCGGTTTTACAGTGAAAACTGCAGGAACTTCAAACCGGCACTAGGAAACAGACTGAGAAACCAGAGTAAAAGTTTCTCCTGCAAACCGTTCCCTTTGTGCTAGATGAACGAACGTCTCTCCTCATGCTCAGTTCTGAGAGATAAGTGTGAGTGAAAGCCGTCCTTCACCTAGCTTGTTGGGAACACAAAGTTTCTTTTCAGTTGCAAACTCCACTCCATACATATATATGGGGAGGTACTAGCTCCAAGTCGGTTTTACAGTGAAAACTGCAGGAACTTCAAACCGGAACTAGGAAACAGACTGAGAAACCAGAGTAAAAGTTTCTCCTGCAACCCGTTTCCTTTGTGCTAGATGAACGAACGTCTCTCCACATGCTCAGTTCTGAGAGATAAATGTGTGTGAAAGCCGCCCTTCACCTAGCTTGTTGGGAACACAAAGTTTCTTTTCAGTTGCAAACTCCAATCCATACATATATATGGGGAGGTACTAGCTCGAACTCGGTTTTACACTGAAAACAGCAGGAACTTCAAACCGGCACTAGGAAACCGACTGAGAAACCAGAGTAAAAGTTTCTCCTGCAACCCGTTCCCGTTGTGCTACATGAACGAACGTCTCTCCACATGCTCAGTTCTGAGAGATAAGTGTGTGTGAAAGCCGTCCTTCAACTAGCTTGTTGGGAACACAAAGTTTCTTTTCAGTTGCAATCTCCACTCCATACATATATATGGGCAGGTACTAACTCCAACTCGGTTTTACACTGAAAACTGCAGGATCTTCAAACCGGCACTAGGAAACAGACTGAGAAACCAGAGTAAAAGTTTCTCCTGCAACCCGTTCCCGTTGTGCTACATGAACGAACGTCTCTCCACATGCTCAGTTCTGAGAGATAAGTGTGTGTGAAAGCCGTCCTTCAACTAGCTTGTTGGGAACACAAAGTTTCTTTTCAGTTGCAATCTCCACTCCATACATATATATGGGCAGGTACTAACTCCAACTCGGTTTTTCACTGAAAACTGCAGGATCTTCAAACCGGCACTAGGAAACAGACTGAGAAACCAGAGTAAAAGTTTCTCCTGCAACCCGTTCCGTTTGTTCTAGATGAACGAACGGGTCTCCACATGCTCAGTTCTGAGAGATAAGTGTGTGTGAAAGCCGTCCTTCACTTAGCTTGCTGGGAACACAAAGTTTCTTTTCATTTGAAATTCCACTCCATACATATATATGGGGAGGTACTAGCTCCAACTCGGTTTTACAGTGAAAACTGCAGGAACTTCAAACCGGCACTAGGAAACAGACTGAGAAACCAGAGTAAAAGTTTCTCCTGCAACCCGTTACCTTTGTGCTAGATGAACGAACGTCTCTCCACATGCTAAGTTCTTAGAGATAAGTGTGTGTGAAAGCCGTCCTTCACTTAGCTTGTTGGGAACACAAAGTTTCTTTTCAGTTGCAAACTCCACTCCATACATATATATGGGGAGGTACTAGCTCAAACTCGCTTTTACAGTGAAAACTGCAGGAACTTCAAAGCGGTACTAGGAAACAGACTGAGAAACCAGAGTCAAAGTTTCCCCTGCAACCCGTTCCCTTTCTGCTAGATGAACGAACGTCTCTCCTCATGCTCAGTTCTGAGAGATATGTGTGTTTGAAATCCGTCTTCACCTAGCTTGTTGGGAACACAAAGTTTCTTTTCAGTTGAAAATCCACTCCATACATATATATGGGGAGGTAGTAGCTCCAACTCGGTTTTACAGTGAAAACTGCAGGAACTTCAAACCGGCACTAGGAAACAGACTGAGAAACCAGAGTCAAAGTTTCCCCTGCAACCCGTTCCCTTTCTGCTAGATGAACGAACGTCTCTCCACATGCTCAGTTCTGAGAAATATGTGTGTTTGAAATCCGTCCTTTACCTAGCTTGTTGGGAACACAAAGTTTCTTTTCAGTTGAAAATCCACTCCATACATATATATGGGGAGGTACTAGCTCCAACTCGGTTTTACAGTGAAAACTGCAGGAACTTCAAACCGGCACTAGGAAACAGACTGAGAAACCAGAGTAAAAGTTTCTCCTGCAACCCGTTCCTTTTGTGCTAGATGAACGAACGTCTCTCCACATGCTCAGTTCTGAGAGATAAGTGTGTGTGAAAGCCGTCCTTCACCTAGCTTGTTGGGAACAAAAAGTTTCTTTTCAGTTGCAAACTCCACTCCATACATATATATGGGGAGGTACTAGCTCCAACTCGGTTTTACAGTGAAAACTGCAGGAACTTCAAACCGGCACTAGGAAACAGACTGATAAACCAGAGTAAAAGTTTCTCCTGCAAACCGTTCCCTTTGTGCTAGATGAACGAACGTCTCTCCACATGCTCAGTTCTGAGAGATATGTGTGTGTGAAAGCCGCACTTCACCTAGCTTGTTGGGAACACAAAGTCTCTTTTCAGTTGAAAACTCCACTCCAAACATATATATGGGGAGGTACTAGCTCCAACTCGGTTTTACAGTGAAAACTGCAGGAACTTCAAACCGGCACTAGGAAACAGACTGATAAACCAGAGTAAAAGTTTCTCCTGCAAACCGTTCCCTTTGTGCTAGATGAACGAACGTCTCTCCACATGCTCAGTTCTGAGAGATAAGTGTGTGTGAAAGCCGTCCTTCACCTAGCTTGTTGGGAACACAAAGTTTCTTTTCAGTTGCAAACTCCACTCCATACATATATATGGGGAGGTACTAGCTCCAACTCGGTTTTACAGTGAAAACTGCAGGAACTTCAAACCGGCACTAGGAAACAGACTGAGAAACCAGAGTAAAAGTTTCTCCTGCAACCCGTTTCTTTTGTGCTAAATGAACGAACGTCTCTCCACATGCTCAGTTCTGAGAGATAAGTGTGTGTGAAAGCCGTCCTTCACCTAGCTTGTTGGGAACAAAAAGTTTCTTTTCAGTTGCAAACTCCACTCCATACATATATATGTTGTGGTACTAGCTCCAACTCGGTTTTACAGTGAAAACTGCAGGAACTTCAAACCGGCACTAGGAAACAGACTGAGAAACCAGAGTAAAAGTTTCTCCTGCAAACCGTTCCCTTTGTGCTAGATGAACGAACGTCTCTCCTCATGCTCAGTTCTGAGAGATAAGTGTGAGTGAAAGCCGTCCTTCACCTAGCTTGTTGGGAACACAAAGTTTCTTTTCAGTTGCAAACTCCACTCCATACATATATATGGGGAGGTACTAGCTCCAACTCGGTTTTACAGTGAAAACTGCAGGAACTTCAAACCGGCACTAGGAAACAGACTGAGAAACCAGAGTAAAAGTTTCTCCTGCAACCCGTTCCTTTTGTGCTAGATGAACGAACGTCTCTCCACATGCTCAATTCTGAGAGATAAGTGTGTGTGAAAGCCGTCCTTCACCTAGCTTGTTGGGAACAAAAAGTTTCTTTTCAGTTGCAAACTCCACTCCATACATATATATGGGGAGGTACTAGCTCCAACTCGGTTTTACAGTGAAAACTGCAGGAACTTCAAACCGGCACTAGGAAACAGACTGAGAAACCAGAGTAAAAGTTTCTCCTGCAAACCGTTCCCTTTGTGCTAGATGAACGAACGTCTCTCCACATGCTCAGTTCTGAGAGATATGTGTGTGTGAAAGCCGCACTTCACCTAGCTTGTTAGGAACACAAAGTCTCTTTTCAGTTGAAAACTCCACTCCAAACATATATATGGGGAGGTACTAGCTCCAAGTCGGTTTTACAGTGAAAACTGCAGGAACTTCAAACCGGAACTAGGAAACAGACTGAGAAACCAGAGTAAAAGTTTCTCCTGCAACCCGGTCCCTTTGTGCTAGATGAACGAACGTCTATCCACATGCTCAGTTCTGAGAGATAAATGTGTGTGAAAGCCGCCCTTCACCTAGCTTGTTGGGAACACAAAGTTTCTTTTCAGTTGCAAACTCCAATCCATACATATATATGGGGAGGTACTAGCTCGAACTCGGTTTTACACTGAAAACAGCAGGAACTTCAAACCGGCACTAGGAAACAGACTGAGAAACCAGAGTAAAAGTTTCTCCTGCAACCCGTTCCCGTTGTGCTACATGAACGAACGTCTCTCCACATGCTCAGTTCTGAGAGATAAGTGTGTGTGAAAGCCGTCCTTCAACTAGCTTGTTGGGAACACAAAGTTTCTTTTCAGTTGCAATCTCCACTCCATACATATATATGGGCAGGTACTAACTCCAACTCGGTTTTACACTGAAAACTGCAGGATCTTCAAACCGGCACTAGGAAACAGACTGAGAAACCAGAGTAAAAGTTTCTCCTGCAACCCGTTCCCTTTGTGCTAGATGAACGAACGGGTCTCCACATGCTCAGTTCTGAGAGATAAGTGTGTGTGAAAGCCGTCCTTCACCTAGCTTGCTGGGAACACAAAGTTTCTTTTCAGTTGCAAACTCCATTCCATACATATATATGGGGAGGTACTAGCTCCAACTCGGTTTTACAGTGAAAACTGCAGGAACTTCAAACCGGCACTAGGAAACAGACTGAGAAACCAGAGTAAAAGTTTCTCCTGCAAACCGTTCCCTTTGTGCTAGATGAACGAACGTCTCTCCTCATGCTCAGTTCTGAGAGATAAGTGTGTGTGAAAGCCGTCCTTCACCTAGCTTGTTGGGAACACAAAGTTTCTTTTCAGTTGCAAACTCCACTCCATACATATATATGGGGAGGTACTAGCTCCAACTCGGTTTTACAGTGAAAACTGCAGGAACTTCAAACCGGCACTAGGAAACAGACTGAGAAACCATAGTAAAAGTTTCTCCTGCAACCCGTTTCTTTTGTGCTAGATGAACGAACGTCTCTCCACATGCTCAGTTCTGAGAGATAAGTGTGTGTGAAAGCCGTCCTTCACCTAGCTTGTTGGGAACAAAAAGTTTCTTTTCAGTTGCAAACTCCACTCCATACATATATATGGGGTGGTACTAGCTCCAACTCGGTTTTACAGTGAAAACTGCAGGAACTTCAAACCGGCACTAGGAAACAGACTGAGAAACCAGAGTAAAAGTTTCTCCTGCAAACCGTTCCCTTTGTGCTAGATGAACGAACGTCTCTCCTCGTGCTCAGTTCTGAGAGATAAGTGTGAGTGAAAGCCGTCCTTCACCTAGCTTGTTGGGAACACAAAGTTTCTTTTCAGTTGCAAACTCCACTCCATACATATATATGGGGAGGTACTAGCTCCAACTCGGTTTTACAGTGAAAACTGCAGGAACTTCAAACCGGCACTAGGAAACAGACTGAGAAACCAGAGTAAAAGTTTCTCCTGCAACCCGTTCCTTTTGTGCTAGATGAACGAACGTCTCTCCACATGCTCAATTCTGAGAGATAAGTGTGTGTGAAAGCCGTCCTTCACCTAGCTTGTTGGGAACAAAAAGTTTCTTTTCAGTTGCAAACTCCACTCCATACATATATATGGGGAGGTACTAGCTCCAACTCGGTTTTACAGTGAAAACTGCAGGAACTTCAAACCGGCACTAGGAAACAGACTGAGAAACCAGAGTAAAAGTTTCTCCTGCAAACCGTTCCCTTTGTGCTAGATGAACGAACGTCTCTCCACATGCTCAGTTCTGAGAGATATGTGTGTGTGAAAGCCGCACTTCACCTAGCTTGTTGGGAACACAAAGTCTCTTTTCAGTTGAAAACTCCACTCCAAACATATATATGGGGAGGTACTAGCTCCAAGTCGGTTTTACAGTGAAAACTGCAGGAACTTCAAACCGGAACTAGGAAACAGACTGAGAAACCAGAGTAAAAGTTTCTCCTGCAACCCGTTTCCTTTGTGCTAGATGAACGAACGTCTCTCCACATGCTCAGTTCTGAGAGATAAATGTGTGTGAAAGCCGCCCTTCACCTAGCTTGTTGGGAACACAAAGTTTCTTTTCAGTTGCAAACTCCAATCCATACATATATATGGGGAGGTACTATCTCGAACTCGGTTTTACACTGAAAACAGCAGGAACTTCAAACCGGCACTAGGAAACAGACTGAGAAACCAGAGTAAAAGTTTCTCCTGCAACCCGTTCCCGTTGTGCTACATGAACGAACGTCTCTCCACATGCTCAGTTCTGAGAGATAAGTGTGTGTGAAAGCCATCCTTCAACTAGCTTGTTGGGAACACAAAGTTTCTTTTCAGTTGCAATCTCCACCCCATACATATATATGGGCAGGTACTAACTCCAACTCGGTTTTACACTGAA
This sequence comes from Camelus bactrianus, assembly GCF_048773025.1. NCBI lineage: Eukaryota > Metazoa > Chordata > Mammalia > Artiodactyla > Camelidae > Camelus > Camelus bactrianus. The sequence goes on from NC_133566.1 coordinate 7,224,059, forward strand.
AACTGCAGGATCTTCAAACCGGCACTAGGAAACAGACTGAGAAACCAGAGTAAAAGTTTCTCCTGCAACCCGTTCCGTTTGTTCTAGATGAACGAACGGGTCTCCACATGCTCAGTTCTGAGAGATAAGTGTGTGTGAAAGCCGTCCTTCACTTAGCTTGCTGGGAACACAAAGTTTCTTTTCAGTTGAAATTCCACTCCATACATATATATGGGGAGGTACTAGCTCCAACTCGGTTTTACAGTGAAAACTGCAGGAACTTCAAACCGGCACAAGGAAACAGACTTAGAAAACAGAGTAAAAGTTTCTCCTGCAACCCGTTCCTTTTGTGCTAGATGAACGAACGTCTCTCCTCATGCTCGGTTCTGAGAGATAAGTGTGTGTGAAAGCCGTCCTTCACCTAGCTTGTTGGGAACACAAAGTTTCTTTTCAGTTGCAAACTCCACTCCATACATATATATGGGGAGGTACTAGCTCCAACTCGGTTTTACAGTGAAAACTGCAGGAACTTCAAACCGGCACTAGGAAACAGACTGAGAAACCAGAGTAAAAGTTTCTCCTGCAAACCGTTCCCTTTGTGCTAGATGAACGAACGTCTCTCCACATGCTCAGTTCTGAGAGATAAGTGTGTGTGAAATCCGTCCTTCACCTAGCTTGTTGGGAACACAAAGTTTCTTTTCAGTTGCAAACTCCAGTCCATACATATATATGGGGAGGTACTAGCTCCAACACGGTTTTACAGTGAAAACTGCAGGAACTTCAAACCGGCACTAGGAAACAGACTGAGAATCAAGAGTAAAAGATTCTCCTGCAACCCGTTCCCTTTGTGCTAGATGAACGAACGTCTCTCCACATGCTCAGTTCTGAGAGATAAGTGTGTGTGAAAGCCGCCCTTCACCTAGCTTGTTGGGAACACAATGTTTCTTTTCAGTTGCAAACTCCACTCCATACATATATATGGGGAGGTACTAGCTCCAACTCGGTTTTACAGTGAAAACTGCAGGAACTTCAAACCGGCACTAGGAAACAGACTGAGAAACCAGAGTAAAAGTTTCTCCTGCAACCCGTTACCTTTGTGCTAGATGAACGAACGTCTCTCCACATGCTAAGTTCTTAGAGATAAGTGTGTGTGAAAGCCGTCCTTCACCTAGCTTGTTGGGAACACAAAGTTTCTTTTCAGTTGCAAACTCCACTCCATACATATATATGGGGAGGTACTAGCTCAAACTCGCTTTTACAGTGAAAACTGCAGGAACTTCAAAGCGGTACTAGGAAACAGACTGAGAAACCAGAGTCAAAGTTTCCCCTGCAACCCGTTCCCTTTCTGCTAGATGAACGAACGTCTCTCCTCATGCTCAGTTCTGAGAGATATGTGTGTTTGAAATCCGTCTTCACCTAGCTTGTTGGGAACACAAAGTTTCTTTTCAGTTGAAAATCCACTCCATACATATATATGGGGAGGTAGTAGCTCCAACTCGGTTTTACAGTGAAAACTGCAGGAACTTCAAACCGGCACTAGGAAACAGACTGAGAAACCAGAGTCAAAGTTTCCCCTGCAACCCGTTCCCTTTCTGCTAGATGAACGAACGTCTCTCCACATGCTCAGTTCTGAGAAATATGTGTGTTTGAAATCCGTCCATTACCTAGCTTGTTGGGAACACAAAGTTTCTTTTCAGTTGAAAATCCACTCCATACATATATATGGGGAGGTACTAGCTCCAACTCGGTTTTACAGTGAAAACTGCAGGAACTTCAAACCGGCACTAGGAAACAGACTGAGAAACCAGAGTAAAAGTTTCTCCTGCAACCCGTTCCTTTTGTGCTAGATGAACGAACGTCTCTCCACATGCTCAGTTCTGAGAGACAAGTGTGTGTGAAAGCCGTCCTTCACCTAGCTTGTTGGGAACAAAAAGTTTCTTTTCAGTTGCAAACTCCACTCCATACATATATATGGGGAGGTACTAGCTCCAACTCGGTTTTACAGTGAAAACTGCAGGAACTTCAAACCGGCACTAGGAAACAGACTGATAAACCAGAGTAAAAGTTTCTCCTGCAAACCATTCCCTTTGTGCTAGATGAACGAACGTCTCTCCACATGCTCAGTTCTGAGAGATATGTGTGTGTGAAAGCCGCACTTCACCTAGCTTGTTGGGAACACAAAGTCTCTTTTCAGTTGAAAACTCCACTCCAAACATATATATGGGGAGGTACTAGCTCCAACTCGGTTTTACAGTGAAAACTGCAGGAACTTCAAACCGGAACTAGGAAACAGACAGAGAAACCAGAGTAAAAGTTTCTCCTGCAACCCGTTTCCTTTGTGCTAGATGAACGAATGTCTCTCCACATGCTCAGTTCTGAGAGATAAATGTGTGTGAAAGCCGCCCTTCACCTAGCTTGTTGGGAACACAAAGTTTCTTTTCAGTTGCAAACTCCAATCCATACATATATATGGGGAGGAACTAGCTCGAACTCGGTTTTACACTGAAAACAGCAGGAACTTCAAACCGGCACTAGGAAACAGAATGAGAAACCAGAGTAAAAGTTTCTCCTGCAACCCGTTCCCGTTGTGCTACATGAACGAACGTCTCTCCACATGCTCAGTTCTGAGAGATAAGTGTGTGTGAAAGCCGTCCTTCACCTAGCTTGCTGGGAACACAAAGTTTCTTTTCAGTTGCAAACTCCATTCCATACATATATATGGGGAGGTACTAGCTCCAACTCGGTTTTACAGTGAAAACTGCAGGAACTTCAAACCGGCACTAGGAAACAGACTGAGAAACCAGAGTAAAAGTTTCTCCTGCAAACCGTTCCCTTTGTGCTAGATGAACGAACGTCTCTCCTCATGCTCAGTTCTGAGAGATAAGTGTGTGTGAAAGCCGTCCTTCACCTAGCTTGTTGGGAACACAAAGTTTCTTTTCAGTTGCAAACTCCACTCCATACATATATATGGGGAGGTACTAGCTCCAACTCGGTTTTACAGTGAAAACTGCAGGAACTTCAAACCGGCACTAGGAAACAGACTGAGAAACCAGAGTAAAAGTTTCTCCTGCAAACCGTTCCCTTTGTGCTAGATGAACGAACGTCTCTCCACATGCTCAGTTCTGAGAGATAAGTGTGTGTGAAAGCCGTCCTTCACCTAGCTTGTTGGGAACACAAAGTTTCTTTTCAGTTGCAAACTCCACTCCATACATATATATGGGGAGGTACTAGCTCCAACTCGGTTTTACAGTGAAAACTGCAGGAACTTCAAACCGGCACTAGGAAACAGACTGAGAAACCAGAGTAAAAGTTTCTCCTGCAAACCGTTCCCTTTGTGCTAGATGAACGAACGTCTCTCCACATGCTCAGTTCTGAGAGATATGTGTGTGTGAAAGCCGCACTTCACCTAGCTTGTTGGGAACACAAAGTTTCTTTTCAGTTGAAAACTCCACTCCAAACATATATATGGGGAGGTACTAGCTCCAACTCGGTTTTACAGTGAAAACTGCAGGAACTTCAAACCGGCACTAGGAAACAGACTGAGTAACCAGAGTAAAAGTTTCTCCTGCAACCCGTTCCTTTTATGCTAGATGAATGAACGTCTCTCCACATGCTCAGTTCTGAGAGATAAGTGTGTGTGAAAGCCGTCCTTCACCTAGCTTGTTGGGAACAAAAAGTTTCTTTTCAGTTGCAAACTCCACTCCATACATATATATGGGGAGGTACTAGCTCCAACTCGGTTTTACAGTGAAAACTGCAGGAACTTCAAACCGGCACTAGGAAACAGAGTGAGAAACCAGAGTAAAAGTTTCTCCTGCAAACCGTTCCCTTTGTGCTAGATGAACGAACGTCTCTCCTCATGCTCAGTTCTGAGAGATAAGTGTGAGTGAAAGCCGTCCTTCACCTAGCTTGTTGGGAACACAAAGTTTCTTTTCAGTTGCAAACTCCACTCCATACATATATATGGGGAGGTACTAGCTCCAACTCGGTTTTACAGTGAAAACTGCAGGAACTTCAAACCGGCACTAGGAAACAGACTGAGAAACCAGAGTAAAAGTTTCTCCTGCAACCCGTTCCTTTTGTGCTAGATGAACGAACGTCTCTCCACATGCTCAATTCTGAGAGATAAGTGTGTGTGAAAGCCGTCCTTCACCTAGCTTGTTGGGAACAAAAAGTTTCTTTTCAGTTGCAAACTCCACTCCATACATATATATGGGGAGGTACTAGCTCCAACTCGGTTTTACAGTGAAAACTGCAGGAACTTCAAACCGGCACTAGGAAACAGACTGAGAAACCAGAGTAAAAGTTTCTCCTGCAAACCGTTCCCTTTGTGCTAGATGAACGAACGTCTCTCCACATGCTCAGTTCTGAGAGATATGTGTGTGTGAAAGCCGCACTTCACCTAGCTTGTTGGGAACACAAAGTCTCTTTTCAGTTGAAAACTCCACTCCAAACATATATATGGGGAGGTACTAGCTCCAAGTCGGTTTTACAGTGAAAACTGCAGGAACTTCAAACCGGAACTAGGAAACAGACTGAGAAACCAGAGTAAAAGTTTCCCCTGCAACCCGTTTCCTTTGTGCTAGATGAACGAACGTCTCTCCACATGCTCAGTTCTGAGAGATAAATGTGTGTGAAAGCCGCCCTTCAACTAGCTTGTTGGGAACACAAAGTTTCTTTTCAGTTGCAAACTCCAATCCATACATATATATGGGGAGGTACTATCTCGAACTCGGTTTTACACTGAAAACAGCAGGAACTTCAAACCGGCACTAGGAAACAGACTGAGAAACCAGAGTAAAAGTTTCTCCTGCAACCCGTTCCCGTTGTGCTACATGAACGAACGTCTCTCCACATGCTCAGTTCTGAGAGATAAGTGTGTGTGAAAGCCGTCCTTCAACTAGCTTGTTGGGAACACAAAGTTTCTTTTCAGTTGCAATCTCCACTCCATACATATATATGGGCAGGTACTAACTCCAACTCGGTTTTACACTGAAAACTGCAGGATCTTCAAACCGGCACTAGGAAACAGACTGAGAAACCAGAGTAAAAGTTTCTCCTGCAACCCGTTCCGTTTGTTCTAGATGAACGAACGGGTCTCCACATGCTCAGTTCTGAGAGATAAGTGTGTGTGAAAGCCGTCCTTCACTTAGCTTGCTGGGAACACAAAGTTTCTTTTCAGTTGAAATTCCACTCCATACATATATATGGGGAGGTACTAGCTCTAACTCAGTTTTACAGTGAAAACTGCAGGAACTTCAAACCGGCACAAGGAAACAGACTTAGAAAACAGAGTAAAAGTTTCTCCTGCAACCCGTTCCTTTTGTGCTAGATGAACGAACGTCTCTCCTCATGCTCAGTTCTGAGAGATAAGTGTGTGTGAAAGCCGTCCTTCACCTAGCTTGTTGGGAACACAAAGTTTCTTTTCAGTTGCAAACTCCACTCCATACATATATATGGGGAGGTACTAGCTCCAACTCGGTTTTACAGTGAAAACTGCAGGAACTTCAAACCGGCACTAGGAAACAGACTGAGAAACAAGAGTAAAAGTTTCTCCTGCAAACCGTTCAGTTTGTGCTAGATGAACGAACGTCTCTCCACATGCTCAGTTCTGAGAGATAAGTGTGTGTGAAAGCCGTCCTTCACCTAGCTTGTTGGGAACACAAAGTTTCTTTTCAGTTGCAAACTCCACTCCATACATATATATGGGGAGGTACTAGCTCCAACACGGTTTTACAGTGAAAACTGCAGGAACTTCAAACCGGCACTAGGAAACAGACTGAGAATCAAGAGTAAAAGATTCTCCTGCAACCCGTTCCCTTTGTGCTAGATGAACGAACGTCTCTCCACATGCTCAGTTCTGAGAGATAAGTGTGTGTGAAAGCCGCCCTTCACCTAGCTTGTTGGGAACACAAAGTTTCTTTTCAGTTGCAAACTCCAATCCATACATATATATGGGGAGGTACTATCTCGAACTCGGTTTTACACTGAAAACAGCAGGAATTTCAAACCGGCACTAGGAGACAGAATGAGAAACCAGAGTAAAAGTATCTCCTGCAAACCGTTCCCTTTGTGCTAGATGAACGAACCGCTCTCCACATGCTCAGTTCTGAGAGATAAGTGTGTGTGAAAGCCGTCCTTCACCTAGCATGTTGGGAACACAATGTTTCTTTTCAGTTGCAAACTCCACTCCATACATATATATGGGGAGGTACTAGCTCCAACTCGGTTTTACAGTGAAAACTGCAGGAACTTCAAACCGGCACTAGGAAACAGACTGAGAAACCAGAGTAAAAGTTTCTCCTGCAACCCGTTACCTTTGTGCTAGATGAACGAACGTCTCTCCACATGCTAAGTTCTTAGAGATAAGTGTGTGTGAAAGCCGTCCTTCACCTAGCTTGTTGGGAACACAAAGTTTCTTTTCAGTTGCAAACTCCACTCCATACATATATATGGGGAGGTACTAGCTCAAACTCGCTTTTACAGTGAAAACTGCAGGAACTTCAAACCGGCACTAGGAAACAGACTGAGAATCAAGAGTAAAAGATTCTCCTGCAACCCGTTCCCTTTGTGCTAGATGAACGAACGTCTCTCCACATGCTCAGTTCTGAGAGATAAATGTGTGTGAAAGCCGCCCTTCACCTAGCTTGTTGGGAACACAAAGTTTCTTTTCAGTTGCAAACTCCAATCCATACATATATATGGGGAGGTACTATCTCGAACTCGGTTTTACACTGAAAACAGCAGGAACTTCAAACCGGCACTAGGAAACAGACTGAGAAACCAGAGTAAAAGTTTCTCCTGCAACCCGTTCCCGTTGTGCTACATGAACGAACGTCTCTCCACATGCTCAGTTCTGAGAGATAAGTGTGTGTGAAAGCCGTCCTTCAACTAGCTTGTTGGGAACACAAAGTTTCTTTTCAGTTGCAATCTCCACTCCATACATATATATGGGCAGGTACTAACTCCAACTCGGTTTTACACTGAAAACTGCAGGATCTTCAAACCGGCACTAGGAAACAGACTGAGAAACCAGAGTAAAAGTTTCTCCTGCAACCCGTTCCGTTTGTTCTAGATGAACGAACGGGTCTCCACATGCTCAGTTCTGAGAGATAAGTGTGTGTGAAAGCCGTCCTTCACTTAGCTTGCTGGGAACACAAAGTTTCTTTTCAGTTGAAATTCCACTCCATACATATATATGGGGAGGTACTAGCTCGAACTCGGTTTTACAGTGAAAACTGCAGGAACTTCAAACCGGCACAAGGAAACAGACTTAGAAAACAGAGTAAAAGTTTCTCCTGCAACCCGTTCCTTTTGTGCTAGATGAACGAACGTCTCTCCTCATGCTCAGTTCTGAGAGATAAGTGTGTGTGAAAGCCGTCCTTCACCTAGCTTGTTGGGAACACAAAGTTTCTTTTCAGTTGCAAACTCCACTCCATACATATATATGGGGAGGTACTAGCTCCAACTCGGTTTTACAGTGAAAACTGCAGGAACTTCAAACCGGCACTAGGAAACAGACTGAGAAACAAGAGTAAAAGTTTCTCCTGCAAACCGTTCAGTTTGTGCTAGATGAACGAACGTCTCTCCACATGCTCAGTTCTGAGAGATAAGTGTGTGTGAAAGCCGTCCTTCACCTAGCTTGTTGGGAACACAAAGTTTCTTTTCAGTTGCAAACTCCACTCCATACATATATATGGGGAGGTACTAGCTCCAACACGGTTTTACAGTGAAAACTGCAGGAACTTCAAACCGGCACTAGGAAACAGACTGAGAATCAAGAGTAAAAGATTCTCCTGCAACCCGTTCCCTTTGTGCTAGATGAACGAACGTCTCTCCACATGCTCAGTTCTGAGAGATAAGTGTGTGTGAAAGCCGCCCTTCACCTAGCTTGTTGGGAACACAAAGTTTCTTTTCAGTTGCAAACTCCAATCCATACATATATATGGGGAGGTACTATCTCGAACTCGGTTTTACACTGAAAACAGCAGGAATTTCAAACCGGCACTAGGAGACAGAATGAGAAACCAGAGTAAAAGTATCTCCTGCAAACCGTTCCCTTTGTGCTAGATGAACGAACCGCTCTCCACATGCTCAGTTCTGAGAGATAAGTGTGTGTGAAAGCCGTCCTTCACCTAGCATGTTGGGAACACAATGTTTCTTTTCAGTTGCAAACTCCACTCCATACATATATATGGGGAGGTACTAGCTCCAACTCGGTTTTACAGTGAAAACTGCAGGAACTTCAAACCGGCACTAGGAAACAGACTGAGAAACCAGAGTAAAAGTTTCTCCTGCAACCCGTTACCTTTGTGCTAGATGAACGAACGTCTCTCCACATGCTAAGTTCTTAGAGATAAGTGTGTGTGAAAGCCGTCCTTCACCTAGCTTGTTGGGAACACAAAGTTTCTTTTCAGTTGCAAACTCCACTCCATACATATATATGGGGAGGTACTAGCTCAAACTCGCTTTTACAGTGAAAACTGCAGGAACTTCAAACCGGCACTAGGAAACAGACTGAGAATCAAGAGTAAAAGATTCTCCTGCAACCCGTTCCCTTTGTGCTAGATGAACGAACGTCTCTCCACATGCTCAGTTCTGAGAGATAAGTGTGTGTGAAAGCCGCCCTTCACCTAGCTTGTTGGGAACACAAAGTTTCTTTTCAGTTGCAAACTCCACTCCATACATATATATGGGGAGGTACTATCTCGAACTCGGTTTTACACTGAAAACAGCAGGAATTTCAAACCGGCACTAGGAGACAGAATGAGAAACCAGAGTAAAAGTATCTCCTGCAAACCGTTCCCTTTGTGCTAGATGAACGAACCGCTCTCCACATGCTCAGTTCTGAGAGATAAGTGTGTGTGAAAGCCGTCCTTCACCTAGCATGTTGGGAACACAATGTTTCTTTTCAGTTGCAAACTCCACTCCATACATATATATGGGGAGGTACTAGCTCCAACTCGGTTTTACAGTGAAAACTGCAGGAACTTCAAACCGGCACTAGGAAACAGACTGAGAAACCAGAGTAAAAGTTTCTCCTGCAACCCGTTACCTTTGTGCTAGATGAACGAACGTCTCTCCACATGCTAAGTTCTTAGAGATAAGTGTGTGTGAAAGCCGTCCTTCACCTAGCTTGTTGGGAACACAAAGTTTCTTTTCAGTTGCAAACTCCACTCCATACATATATATGGGGAGGTACTAGCTCAAACTCGCTTTTACAGTGAAAACTGCAGGAACTTCAAAGCGGTACTAGGAAACAGACTGAGAAACCAGAGTCAAAGTTTCCCCTGCAACCCGTTCCCTTTCTGCTAGATGAACGAACGTCTCTCCTCATGCTCAGTTCTGAGAGATATGTGTGTTTGAAATCCGTCCTTCAACTAGCTTGTTGGGAACACAAAGTTTCTTTTCAGTTGAAAATCCACTCCATACATATATATGGGGAGGTAGTAGCTCCAACTTGGTTTTACAGTGAAAACTGCAGGAACTTCAAACCGGCACTAGGAAACAGACTGAGAAACCAGAGTCAAAGTTTCCCCTGCAACCCGTTCCCTTTCTGCTAGATGAACGAACGTCTCTCCACATGCTCAGTTCTGAGAGATATGTGTGTTTGAAATCCGTCCTTCACCTAGCTTGTTGGGAACACAAAGTTTCTTTTCAGTTGAAAATCCACTCCATACATATATATGGGGAGGTACTAGCTCCAACTCGGTTTTACAGTGAAAACTGCAGGAACTTCAAACCGGCACTAGGAAACAGACTGAGAAACCAGAGTAAAAGTTTCTCCTGCAACCCGTTCCTTTTGTGCTAGATGAACGAACGTCTCTCCACATGCTCAGTTCTGAGAGATAAATGTGTGTGAAAGCCGCCCTTCACCTAGCTTGTTGGGAACACAAAGTTTCTTTTCAGTTGCAAACTCCAATCCATACATATATAAGGGGAGGTACTAGCTCGAACTCGGTTTTACACTGAAAACAGCAGGAACTTCAAACCGGCACTAGGAAACAGAATGAGAAACCAGAGTAAAAGTTTCTCCTGCAACCCGTTCCCGTTGTGCTACATGAACGAACGTCTCTCCACATGCTCAGTTCTGAGAGATAAGTGTGTGTGAAAGCCGTCCTTCACCTAGCTTGCTGGGAACACAAAGTTTCTTTTCAGTTGCAAACTCCATTCCATACATATATATGGGGAGGTACTAGCTCCAACTCGGTTTTACAGTGAAAACTGCAGGAACTTCAAACCGGCACTAGGAAACAGACTGAGAAACCAGAGTAAAAGTTTCTCCTGCAAACCGTTCCCTTTGTGCTAGATGAACGAACGTCTCTCCTCATGCTCAGTTCTGAGAGATAAGTGTGTGTGAAAGCCGTCCTTCACCTAGCTTGTTGGGAACACAAAGTTTCTTTTCAGTTGCAAACTCCACTCCATACATATATATGGGGAGGTACTAGCTCCAACTCGGTTTTACAGTGAAAACTGCAGGAACTTCAAACCGGCACTAGGAAACAGACTGAGAAACCAGAGTAAAAGTTTCTCCTGCAAACCGTTCCCTTTGTGCTAGATGAACGAACGTCTCTCCACATGCTCAGTTCTGAGAGATAAGTGTGTGTGAAAGCCGTCCTTCACCTAGCTTGTTGGGAACACAAAGTTTCTTTTCAGTTGCAAACTCCACTCCATACATATATATGGGGAGGTACTAGCTCCAACTCGGTTTTACAGTGAAAACTGCAGGAACTTCAAACCGGCACTAGGAAACAGACTGAGAAACCTGAGTAAAAGTTTCTCCTGCAAACCGTTCCCTTTGTGCTAGATGAACGAACGTCTCTCCACATGCTCAGTTCTGAGAGATATGTGTGTGTGAAAGCCGCACTTCACCTAGCTTGTTGGGAACACAAAGTCTCTTTTCAGTTGAAAACTCCACTCCAAACATATATATGGGGAGGTACTAGCTCCAACTCGGTTTTACAGTGAAAACTGCAGGAACTTCAAACCGGCACTAGGAAACAGACTGAGAAACCAGAGTAAAAGTTTCTCCTGCAACCCGTTCCTTTTGTGCTAGATGAACGAACGTCTCTCCACATGCTCAGTTCTGAGAGATAAGTGTGTGTGAAAGCCGTCCTTCACCTAGCTTGTTGGGAACAAAAAGTTTCTTTTCAGTTGCAAACTCCACTCCATACATATATATGGGGAGGTACTAGCTCCAACTCGGTTTTACAGTGAAAACTGCAGGAACTTCAAACCGGCACTAGGAAACAGACTGAGAAACCAGAGTAAAAGTTTCTCCTGCAAACCGTTCCCTTTGTGCTAGATGAACGAACGTCTCTCCACATGCTCAGTTCTGAGAGATATGTGTGTGTGAAAGCCGCACTTCACTTAGCTTGTTGGGAACACAAAGTCTCTTTTCAGTTGAAAACTCCACTCCAAACATATATATGGGGAGGTACTAGCTCCAAGTCGGTTTTACAGTGAAAACTGCAGGAACTTCAAACCGGAACTATTAAACAGACTGAGAAACCAGAGTAAAAGTTTCTCCTGCAACCCGTTCCCTTTGTGCTAGATGAACGAACGTCTCTCCACATGCTCAGTTCTGAGAGATAAGTGTGTGTGAAAGCCGCCCTTCACCTAGCTTGTTGGGAACACAAAGATTCTTTTCAGTTGCAAACTCCAATCCATACTTATATATGGGGAGGTACTAGCTCGAACTCGGTTTTACACTGAAAACAGCAGGAACTTCAAACCGGCACTAGGAAACAGACTGAGAAACCAGAGTAAATGTTTCTCCTGCAACCCGTTCCCGTTGTGCTACATGAACGAACGTCTCTCCACATGCTCAGTTCTGAGAGATAAGTGTGTGTGAAAGCCGTCCTTCAACTAGCTTGTTGGGAACACAAAGTTTCTTTTCAGTTGCAATCTCCACTCCATACATATATATGGGCAGGTACTAACTCCAACTCGGTTTTACACTGAAAACTGCAGGATCTTCAAACCGGCACTAGGAAACAGACTGAGAAACCAGAGTAAAAGTTTCTCCTGCAAACCGTTCCCTTTGTGCTAGATGAACGAACGTCTCTCCACATGCTCAGTTCTGAGGGATATGTGTGTGTGAAAGCCGCACTTCACCTAGCTTGTTGGGAACACAAAGTCTCTTTTCAGTTGAAAACTCCACTCCAAACATATATATGGGTAGGTACTAGCTCCAACTCGGTTTTACAGTGAAAACTGCAGGAACTTCAAACCGGCACTAGGAAACAGACTGATAAACCAGAGTAAAAGTTTCTCCTGCAACCCGTTCCTTTTATGCTAGATGAACGAACGTCTCTCCACATGCTCAGTTCTGAGAGATAAGTGTGTGTGAAAGCCGTCCTTCACCTAGCTTGTTGGGAACAAAAAGTTTCTTTTCAGTTGCAAACTCCACTCCATACATATATATGGGGAGGTACTAGCTCCAACTCGGTTTTACAGTGAAAACTGCAGGAACTTCAAACCGGCACTAGGAAACAGACTGAGAAACCAGAGTAAAAGTTTCTCCTGCAAACCGTTCCCTTTGTGCTAGATGAACGAACGTCTCTCCTCATGCTCAGTTCTGAGAGATAAGTGTGTGTGAAAGCCGTTCTTCACTTAGCTTGTTGGGAACACAAAGTCTCTTTTCAGTTGCAAACTCCACTCCATACATATATATGGGGAGGTACTAGCTCCAACTCGGTTTTACAGTGAAAACTGCAGGAACTTCAAACCGGCACTAGGAAACAGACTGAGAAACCAGAGTAAAAGTTTCTCCTGCAACCCGTTCCTTTTGTGCTAGATGAACGAACGTCTCTCCACATGCTCAATTCTGAGAGATAAGTGTGTGTGAAAGCCGTCCTTCACCTAGCTTGTTGGGAACAAAAAGTTTCTTTTCAGTTGCAAACTCCACTCCATACATATATATGGGGAGGTACTAGCTCCAACTCGGTTTTACAGTGAAAACTGCAGGAACTTCAAACCGGCACTAGGAAACAGACTGAGAAACCAGAGTAAAAGTTTCTCCTGCAAACCGTTCCCTTTGTGCTAGATGAACGAACGTCTCTCCACATGCTCAGTTCTGAGAGATATGTGTGTGTGAAAGCCGCACTTCACTTAGCTTGTTGGGAACACAAAGTCTCTTTTCAGTTGAAAACTCCACTCCAAACATATATATGGGGAGGTACTAGCTCCAAGTCGGTTTTACAGTGAAAACTGCAGGAACTTCAAACCGGAACTATTAAACAGACTGAGAAACCAGAGTAAAAGTTTCTCCTGCAACCCGTTCCCTTTGTGCTAGATGAACGAACGTCTCTCCACATGCTCAGTTCTGAGAGATAAGTGTGTGTGAAAGCCGCCCTTCACCTAGCTTGTTGGGAACACAAAGATTCTTTTCAGTTGCAAACTCCAATCCATACTTATATATGGGGAGGTACTAGCTCGAACTCGGTTTTACACTGAAAACAGCAGGAACTTCAAACCGGCACTAGGAAACAGACTGAGAAACCAGAGTAAATGTTTCTCCTGCAACCCGTTCCCGTTGTGCTACATGAACGAACGTCTCTCCACATGCTCAGTTCTGAGAGATAAGTGTGTGTGAAAGCCGTCCTTCAACTAGCTTGTTGGGAACACAAAGTTTCTTTTCAGTTGCAATCTCCACTCCATACATATATATGGGCAGGTACTAACTCCAACTCGGTTTTACACTGAAAACTGCAGGATCTTCAAACCGGCACTAGGAAACAGACTGAGAAACCAGAGTAAAAGTTTCTCCTGCAAACCGTTCCCTTTGTGCTAGATGAACGAACGTCTCTCCACATGCTCAGTTCTGAGGGATATGTGTGTGTGAAAGCCGCACTTCACCTAGCTTGTTGGGAACACAAAGTCTCTTTTCAGTTGAAAACTCCACTCCAAACATATATATGGGTAGGTACTAGCTCCAACTCGGTTTTACAGTGAAAACTGCAGGAACTTCAAACCGGCACTAGGAAACAGACTGATAAACCAGAGTAAAAGTTTCTCCTGCAACCCGTTCCTTTTATGCTAGATGAACGAACGTCTCTCCACATGCTCAGTTCTGAGAGATAAGTGTGTGTGAAAGCCGTCCTTCACCTAGCTTGTTGGGAACAAAAAGTTTCTTTTCAGTTGCAAACTCCACTCCATACATATATATGGGGAGGTACTAGCTCCAACTCGGTTTTACAGTGAAAACTGCAGGAACTTCAAACCGGCACTAGGAAACAGACTGAGAAACCAGAGTAAAAGTTTCTCCTGCAAACCGTTCCCTTTGTGCTAGATGAACGAACGTCTCTCCTCATGCTCAGTTCTGAGAGATAAGTGTGTGTGAAAGCCGTTCTTCACCTAGCTTGTTGGGAACACAAAGTTTCTTTTCAGTTGCAAACTCCACTCCATACATATATATGGGGAGGTACTAGCTCCAACTCGGTTTTACAGTGAAAACTGCAGGAACTTCATACCGGCACTAGGAAACAGACTGAGAAACCAGAGTAAAAGTTTCTCCTGCAACCCGTTCCTTTTGTGCTAGATGAACGGACGTCTCTCCACATGCTCAATTCTGAGAGATAAGTGTGTGTGAAAGCCGTCCTTCACCTAGCTTGTTGGGAACAAAAAGTTTCTTTTCAGTTGCAAACTCCACTCCATACATATATATGGGGAGGTACTAGCTCCAACTCGGTTTTACAGTGAAAACTGCAGGAACTTCAAACCGGCACTAGGAAACAGACTGAGAAACCAGAGAAAAAGTTTCTCCTGCAAACCGTTCCCTTTGTGCTAGATGAACGAACGTCTCTCCACATGCTCAGTTCTGAGAGATATGTGTGTGTGAAAGCCGCACTTCACCTAGCTTGTTGGGAACACAAAGTCTCTTTTCAGTTGAAAACTCCACTCCAAACATATATATGGGGAGGTACTAGCTCCAAGTCGGTTTTACAGTGAAAACTGCAGGAACTTCAAACCGGAACTAGGAAACAGACTGAGAAACCAGAGTAAAAGTTTCTCCTGCAACCCGTTTCCTTTGTGCTAGATGAACGAACGTCTCTCCACATGCTCAGTTCTGAGAGATAAATGTGTGTGAAAGCCGCCCTTCACCTAGCTTGTTGGCAACACAAAGTTTCTTTTCAGTTGCAAACTCCAATCCATACATATATATGGGGAGGTACTATCTCGAACTCGGTTTTACACTGAAAACAGCAGGAACTTCAAACCGGCACTAGGAAACAGACTGAGAAACCAGAGTAAAAGTTTCTCCTGCAACCCGTTCCCGTTGTGCTACA
Organism: Camelus bactrianus; assembly: GCF_048773025.1. NCBI lineage: Eukaryota > Metazoa > Chordata > Mammalia > Artiodactyla > Camelidae > Camelus > Camelus bactrianus. The sequence goes on from NC_133566.1 coordinate 7,239,328, forward strand.
TGAACGAACGTCTCTCCACATGCTCAGTTCTGAGAGATAAGTGTGTGTGAAAGCCGTCCTTCAACTAGCTTGTTGGGAACACAAAGTTTCTTTTCAGTTGCAATCTCCACTCCATACATATATATGGGCAGGTACTAACTCCAACTCGGTTTTACACTGAAAACTGCAGGATCTTCAAACCGGCACTAGGAAACAGACTGAGAAACCAGAGTAAAAGTTTCTCCTGCAACCCGTTCCGTTTGTTCTAGATGAACGAACGGGTCTCCACATGCTCAGTTCTGAGAGATAAGTGTGTGTGAAAGCCGTCCTTCACTTAGCTTGCTGGGAACACAAAGTTTCTTTTCAGTTGAAATTCCACTCCATACATATATATGGGGAGGTACTAGCTCCAACTCGGTTTTACAGTGAAAACTGCAGGAACTTCAAACCGGCACAAGGAAACAGACTTAGAAAACAGAGTAAAAGTTTCTCCTGCAACCCGTTCCTTTTGTGCTAGATGAACGAACGTCTCTCCTCATGCTCAGTTCTGAGAGATAAGTGTGTGTGAAAGCCGTCCTTCACCTAGCTTGTTGGGAACACAAAGTTTCTTTTCAGTTGCAAACTCCACTCCATACATATATATGGGGAGGTACTAGCTCCAACTCGGTTTTACAGTGAAAACTGCAGGAACTTCAAACCGGCACTAGGAAACAGACTGAGAAACCAGAGTAAAAGTTTCTCCTGCAAACCGTTCAGTTTGTGCTAGATGAACGAACGTCTCTCCACATGCTCAGTTCTGAGAGATAAGTGTGTGTGAAAGCCGTCCTTCACCTAGCTTGTTGGGAACACAAAGTTTCTTTTCAGTTGCAAACTCCACTCCATACATATATATGGGGAGGTACTAGCTCCAACACGGTTTTACAGTGAAAACTGCAGGAACTTCAAACCGGCACTAGGAAACAGACTGAGAATCAAGAGTAAAAGATTCTCCTGCAACCCGTTCCCTTTGTGCTAGATGAACGAACGTCTCTCCACATGCTCAGTTCTGAGAGATAAGTGTGTGTGAAAGCCGCCCTTCACCTAGCTTGTTGGGAACACAAAGTTTCTTTTCAGTTGCAAACTCCAATCCATACATATATATGGGGAGGTACTATCTCGAACTCGGTTTTACACTGAAAACAGCAGGAACTTCAAACCGGCACTAGGAGACAGAATGAGAAACCAGAGTAAAAGTATCTCCTGCAAACCGTTCCCTTTGTGCTAGATGAACGAACCGCTCTCCACATGCTCAGTTCTGAGAGATAAGTGTGTGTGAAAGCCGTCCTTCACCTAGCATGTTGGGAACACAATGTTTCTTTTCAGTTGCAAACTCCACTCCATACATATATATGGGGAGGTACTAGCTCCAACTCGGTTTTACAGTGAAAACTGCAGGAACTTCAAACCGGCACTAGGAAACAGACTGAGAAACCAGAGTAAAAGTTTCTCCTGCAACCCGTTACCTTTGTGCTAGATGAACGAACGTCTCTCCACATGCTAAGTTCTTAGAGATAAGTGTGTGTGAAAGCCGTCCTTCACCTAGCTTGTTGGGAACACAAAGTTTCTTTTCAGTTGCAAATTCCACTCCATACATATATATGGGGAGGTACTAGCTCAAACTCGCTTTTACAGTGAAAACTGCAGGAACTTCAAACCGGCACTAGGAAACAGACTGAGAAACCAGAGTAAAAGTTTCTCCTGCAAACCGTTCAGTTTGTGCTAGATGAACGAACGTCTCTCCACATGCTCAGTTCTGAGAGATAAGTGTGTGTGAAAGCCGTCCTTCACCTAGCTTGTTGGGAACACAAAGTTTCTTTTCAGTTGCAAACTCCACTCCATACATATATATGGGGAGGTACTAGCTCCAACACGGTTTTACAGTGAAAACTGCAGGAACTTCAAACCGGCACTAGGAAACAGACTGAGAATCAAGAGTAAAAGATTCTCCTGCAACCCGTTCCCTTTGTGCTAGATGAACGAACGTCTCTCCACATGCTCAGTTCTGAGAGATAAGTGTGTGTGAAAGCCGCCCTTCACCTAGCTTGTTGGGAACACAAAGTTTCTTTTCAGTTGCAAACTCCAATCCATACATATATATGGGGAGGTACTATCTCGAACTCGGTTTTACACTGAAAACAGCAGGAACTTCAAACCGGCACTAGGAGACAGAATGAGAAACCAGAGTAAAAGTATCTCCTGCAAACCGTTCCCTTTGTGCTAGATGAACGAACCGCTCTCCACATGCTCAGTTCTGAGAGATAAGTGTGTGTGAAAGCCGTCCTTCACCTAGCATGTTGGGAACACAATGTTTCTTTTCAGTTGCAAACTCCACTCCATACATATATATGGGGAGGTTCTAGCTCCAACTCGGTTTTACAGTGAAAACTGCAGGAACTTCAAACCGGCACTAGGAAACAGACTGAGAAACCAGAGTAAAAGTTTCTCCTGCAACCCGTTACCTTTGTGCTAGATGAACGAACGTCTCTCCACATGCTAAGTTCTTAGAGATAAGTGTGTGTGAAAGCCGTCCTTCACCTAGCTTGTTGGGAACACAAAGTTTCTTTTCAGTTGCAAATTCCACTCCATACATATATATGGGGAGGTACTAGCTCAAACTCGCTTTTACAGTGAAAACTGCAGGAACTTCAAAGCGGTACTAGGAAACAGACTGAGAAACCAGAGTCAAAGTTTCCCCTGCAACCCGTTCCCTTTCTGCTAGATGAACGAACGTCTCTCCTCATGCTCAGTTCTGAGAGATATGTGTGTTTGAAATCCGTCCTTCACCTAGCTTGTTGGGAACACAAAGTTTCTTTTCAGTTGAAAATCCACTCCATACATATATATGGGGAGGTAGTAGCTCCAACTCGGTTTTACAGTGAAAACTGCAGGAACTTCAAACCGGCACTAGGAAACAGACTGAGAAACCAGAGTCAAAGTTTCCCCTGCAACCCGTTCCCTTTCTGCTAGATGAACGAACGTCTCTCCACATGCTCAGTTCTGAGAGATATGTGTGTTTGAAATCCGTCCTTCACCTAGCTTGTTGGGAACACAAAGTTTCTTTTCAGTAGAAAATCCACTCCATACATATATATGGGGTGGTACTAGCTCCAACTCGGTTTTACAGTGAAAACTGCAGGAACTTCAAACCGGCACTAGGAAACAGACTGAGAAACCAGAGTAAAAGTTTCTCCTGCAACCCGTTCCTTTTGTGCTAGATGAACGAACGTCTCTCCACATGCTCAGTTCTGAGAGATAAGTGTGTGTGAAAGCCGTCCTTCACCTAGCTTGTTGGGAACAAAAAGTTTCTTTTCAGTTGCAAACTCCACTCCATACATATATATGGGGAGGTACTAGCTCCAACTCGGTTTTACAGTGAAAACTGCAGGAACTTCAAACCGGCACTAGGAAACAGACTGAGAAACCAGAGTAAAAGTTTCTCCTCAAACCGTTCCCTTTGTGCTAGATGAACGAACGTCTCTCCACATGCTCAGTTCTGAGAGATATGTGTGTGTGAAAGCCGCACTTCACCTAGCTTGTTGGGAACACAAAGTCTCTTTTCAGTTGAAAACTCCACTCCAAACATATATATGGGGAGGTACTAGCTCCAAGTCGGTTTTACAGTGAAAACTGCAGGAACTTCAAACCGGAACTAGGAAACAGACTGAGAAACCAGAGTAAAAGTTTCTCCTGCAACCCGTTTCCTTTTTGCTAGATGAACGAATGTCTCTCCACATGCTCAGTTCTGAGAGATAAATGTGTGTGAAAGCCGCCCTTCACCTAGCTTGTTGGGAACACAAAGTTTCTTTTCAGTTGCAAACTCCAATCCATACATATATATGGGGAGGTACTAGCTCGAACTCGGTTTTACACTGAAAACAGCAGGAACTTCAAACCGGCACTAGGAAACAGAATGAGAAACCAGAGTAAAAGTTTCTCCTGCAACCCGTTCCCGTTGTGCTACATGAACGAACGTCTCTTCACATGCTCAGTTCTGAGAGATAAGTGTGTGTGAAAGCCGTCCTTCACCTAGCTTGCTGGGAACACAAAGTTTCTTTTCAGTTGCAAACTCCATTCCATACATATATATGGGGAGGTACTAGCTCCAACTCGGTTTTACAGTGAAAACTGCAGGAACTTCAAACCGGCACTAGGAAACAGACTGAGAAACCAGAGTAAAAGTTTCTCCTGCAACCCGTTCCTTTTGTGCTAGATGAACGAACGTCTCTCCACATGCTCAGTTCTGAGAGATAAGTGTGTGTGAAAGCCGTCCTTCACCTAGCTTGTTGGGAACAAAAAGTTTCTTTTCAGTTGCAAACTCCACTCCATACATATATATGGGGAGGTACTAGCTCCAACTCGGTTTTACAGTGAAAACTGCAGGAACTTCAAACCGGCACTAGGAAACAGACTGAGAAACCAGAGTAAAAGTTTCTCCTGCAAACCGTTCCCTTTGTGCTAGATGAACGAACGTCTCTCCACATGCTCAGTTCTGAGAGATATGTGTGTGTGAAAGCCGCACTTCACTTAGCTTGTTGGGAACACAAAGTCTCTTTTCAGTTGAAAACTCCACTCCAAACATATATATGGGGAGGTACTAGCTCCAAGTCGGTTTTACAGTGAAAACTGCAGGAACTTCAAACCGGAACTAGTAAACAGACTGAGAAACCAGAGTAAAAGTTTCTCCTGCAACCCGTTTCCTTTGTGCTAGATGAACGAACGTCTCTCCACATGCTCAGTTCTGAGAGATAAATGTGTGTGAAAGCCGCCCTTCACCTAGCTTGTTGGGAACACAAAGTTTCTTTTCAGTTGCAAACTACAATCCATACTTATATATGGGGAGGTACTAGCTCGAACTCGGTTTTACACTGAAAACAGCAGGAACTTCAAACCGGCACTAGGAAACAGACTGAGAAACCAGAGTAAATGTTTCTCCTGCAACCCGTTCCCGTTGTGCTACATGAACGAACGTCTCTCCACATGCTCAGTTCTGAGAGATAAGTGTGTGTGAAAGCCGTCCTTCAACTAGCTTGTTGGGAACACAAAGTTTCTTTTCAGTTGCAATCTCCACTCCATACATATATATGGGCAGGTACTAACTCCAACTCGGTTTTACACTGAAAACTGCAGGATCTACAAACCGGCACTAGGAAACAGACTGAGAAACCAGAGTAAAAGTTTCTCCTGCAACCCGTTCCCTTTGTGCTAGATGAACGAACGGGTCTCCACATGCTCAGTTCTGAGAGATAAGTGTGTGTGAAAGCCGTCCTTCACCTAGCTTGCTGGGAACACAAAGTTTCTTTTCAGTTGCAAACTCCATTCCATACATATATATGGGGAGGTACTAGCTCCAACTCGGTTTTACAGTGAAAACTGCAGGAACATCAAACCGGCACTAGGAAACAGACTGAGAAACCAGAGTAAAAGTTTCTCCTGCAAACCGTTCCCTTTGTGCTAGATGAACGAACGTCTCTCCTCATGCTCAGTTCTGAGAGATAAGTGTGTGTGAAAGCCGTCCTTCACCTAGCTTGTTGGGAACACAAAGTTTCTTTTCAGTTGCAAACTCCACTCCATACATATATATGGGGAGGTACTAGCTCCAACTCGGTTTTACAGTGAAAACTGCAGGAACTTCAAACCGGCACTAGGAAACAGACTGAGAAACCAGAGTAAAAGTTTCTCCTGCAACCCGTTCCTTTTGTGCTAGATGAACGAACGTCTCTCCACATGCTCAGTTCTGAGAGATAAGTGTGTGTGAAAGCCGTCCTTCACCTAGCTTGTTGGGAACAAAAAGTTTCTTTTCAGTTGCAAACTCCACTCCATACATATATATGGGGAGGTACTAGCTCCAACTCGGTTTTACAGTGAAAACTGCAGGAACTTCAAACCGGCACTAGGAAACAGACTGAGAAACCAGAGTAAAAGTTTCTCCTGCAAACCGTTCCCTTTGTGCTAGATGAACGAACGTCTCTCCACATGCTCAGTTCTGAGAGATATGTGTGTGTGAAAGCCGCACTTCACCTAGCTTGTTGGGAACACAAAGTCTCTTTTCAGTTGAAAACTCCACTCCAAACATATATATGGGGAGGTACTAGCTCCAAGTCGGTTTTACAGTGAAAACTGCAGGAACTTCAAACCGGAACTAGGAAACAGACTGAGAAACCAGAGTAAAAGTTTCTCCTGCAACCCGTTTCCTTTGTGCTAGATGAACGAACGTCTCTCCACATGCTCAGTTCTGAGAGATAAGTGTGTGTGAAAGCCGTCCTTCAACTAGCTTGTTGGGAACACAAAGTTTCTTTTCAGTTGCAATCTCCACTCCATACATATATATGGGCAGGTACTAACTCCAACTCGGTTTTACACTGAAAACTGCAGTATCTTCAAACCGGCACTAGGAAACAGACTGAGAAACCAGAGTAAAAGTTTCTCCTGCAACCCGTTCCGTTTGTTCTAGATGAACGAACGGGTCTCCACATGCTTAGTTCTGAGAGATAAGTGTGTGTGAAAGCCGTCCTTCACTTAGCTTGCTGGGAACACAAAGTTTCTTTTCATTTGAAATTCCACTCCATACATATATATATGGGGAGGTACTAGCTCCAACTCGGTTTTACAGTGAAAACTGCAGGAACTTCAAACCGGCACAAGGAAACAGACTTAGAAAACAGAGTAAAAGTTTCTCCTGCAACCCGTTCCTTTTGTGCTAGATGAACGAACGTCTCTCCTCATGCTCAGTTCTGAGAGATAAGTGTGTGTGAAAGCCGTCCTTCACCTAGCTTGTTGGGAACACAAAGTTTCTTTTCAGTTGCAAACTCCACTCCATACATATATATGGGGAGGTACTAGCTCCAACTCGGTTTTACAGTGAAAACTGCAGGAACTTCAAACCGGCACTAGGAAACAGACTGAGAAACCAGAGTAAAAGTTTCTCCTGCAAACCGTTCCCTTTGTGCTAGATGAACGAACGTCTCTCCACATGCTCAGTTCTGAGAGATAAGTGTGTGTGAAAGCCGTCCTTCACCTAGCTTGTTGGGAACACAAAGTTTCTTTTCAGTTGCAAACTCCACTCCATACATATATATGGGGAGGTACTAGCTCCAACACGGTTTTACAGTGAAAACTGCAGGAACTTCAAACCGGCACTAGGAAACAGACTGAGAATCAAGAGTAAAAGATTCTCCTGCAACCCGTTCCCTTTGTGCTAGATGAACGAACGTCTCTCCACATGCTCAGTTCTGAGAGATAAGTGTGTGTGAAAGCCGCCCTTCACCTAGCTTGTTGGGAACACAAAGTTTCTTTTCAGTTGCAAACTCCAATCCATACATATATATGGGGAGGTACTATCTCGAACTCGGTTTTACACTGAAAACAGCAGGAACTTCAAACCGGCACTAGGAGACAGAATGAGAAACCAGAGTAAAAGTATCTCCTGCAAACCGTTCCCTTTGTGCTAGATGAACGAACCGCTCTCCACATGCTCAGTTCTGAGAGATAAGTGTGTGTGAAAGCCGTCCTTCACCTAGCATGTTGAGAACACAATGTTTCTTTTCAGTTGCAAACTCCACTCCATACATATATAAGGGGAGGTACTAGCTCCAACTCGGTTTTACAGTGAAAACTGCAGGAACTTCAAACCGGCACTAGGAAACAGACTGAGAAACCAGAGTAAAAGTTTCCCCTGCAACCCGTTACCTTTGTGCTAGATGAACGAACGTCTCTCCACATGCTAAGTTCTTAGAGATATGTGTGTGTGAAAGCCGTCCTTCACCTAGCTTGTTGGGAACACAAAGTTTCTTTTCAGTTGCAAACTCCACTCCATACATATATATGGGGAGGTACTAGCTCCAACTCGCTTTTACAGTGAAAACTGCAGGAACTTCAAAGCGGTACTAGGAAACAGACTGAGAAACCAGAGTCAAAGTTTCCCCTGCAACCCGTTCCCTTTCTGCTAGATGAACGAACGTCTCTCCACATGCTCAGTTCTGAGAGATATGTGTGTTTGAAATCCGTCCTTCACCTAGCTTGTTGGGAACACAAAGTTTCTTTTCAGTTGAAAATCCACTCCATACATATATATGGGGAGGTAGTAGCTCCAACTCGGTTTTACAGTGAAAACTGCAGGAACTTCAAACCGGCACTAGGAAACAGACTGAGAAACCAGAGTCAAAGTTTCCCCTGCAACCCGTTCCCTTTCTGCTAGATGAACGAACGTCTCTCCACATGCTCAGTTCTGAGAGATATGTGTGTTTGAAATCCGTCCTTCACTTAGCTTGTTGGGAACACAAAGTTTCTTTTCAGTTGAAAATCCACTCCATACATATATATGGGGAGGTACTAGCTCCAACTCGGTTTTACAGTGAAAACTGCAGGAACTTCAAACCGGCACTAGGAAACAGACTGAGAAACCAGAGTAAAAGTTTCTCCTGCAACCTGTTCCGTTTGTGCTAGATGAACGAACGTCTCTCCACATGCTCAGTTCTGAGAGATAAGTGTGTGTGAAAGCCGTCCTTCACCTAGCTTGTTGGGAACAAAAAGTTTCTTTTCAGTTGCAAACTCCACTCCATACATATATATGGGGAGGTACTAGCTCCAACTCGGTTTTACAGTGAAAACTGCAGGAACTTCAAACCGGCACTAGGAAACAGACTGAGAAACCAGAGTAAAAGTTTGTCCTGAAAACCGTTCCCTTTGTGCTAGATGAACGAACGTCTCTCCACATGCTCAGTTCTGAGAGATATGTGTGTGTGAAAGCCGCACTTCACCTAGCTTGTTGGGAACACAAAGTCTCTTTTCAGTTGAAAACTCCACTCCAAACATATATATGGGGAGGTACTAGCTCCAAGTCGGTTTTACAGTGAAAACTGCAGGAACTTCAAACCGGAACTAGGAAACAGACTGAGAAACCAGAGTAAAAGTTTCTCCTGCAACCCGTTTCCTTTGTGCTAGATGAACGAACGTCTCTCCACATGCTCAGTTCTGAGAGATAATTGTGTGTGAAAGCCGCCCTTCACCTAGCTTGTTGGGAACACAAAGTTTCTTTTCAGTTGCAAACTCCAATCCATACATATATATGGGGAGGTACTAGCTCGAACTCGGTTTTACACTGAAAACAGCAGGAACTTCAAACCGGCACTAGGAAACAGAATGAGAAACCAGAGTAAAAGTTTCTCCTGCAACCCGTTCCCGTTGTGCTACATGAACGAACGTCTCTCCACATGCTCAGTTCTGAGAGATAAGTGTGTGTGAAAGCCGTCCTTCAACTAGCTTGTTGGGAACACAAAGTTTCTTTTCAGTTGCAATCTCCACTCCATACATATACATGGGCAGGTACTAACTCCAACTCGGTTTTACACTGAAAACTGCAGGATCTTCAAACCGGCACTAGGAAACAGACTGAGAAACCAGAGTAAAAGTTTCTCCTGCAACCCGTTCCCTTTGTGCTAGATGAACGAACGGGTCTCCACATGCTCAGTTCTGAGAGATAAGTGTGTGGGAAAGCCGTCCTTCACCTAGCTTGCTGGGAACACAAAGTTTCTTTTCAGTTGCAAACTCCACTCCATACATATATATGGGGAGGTACTATCTCCAACTCGGTTTTACAGTGAAAACTGCAGGAACTTCAAACCGGCAAAAGGAAACAGACTGAGAAAACAGAGTAAAAGTTTCTCCTGCAACCCGTTCCTTTTGTGCTAGATGAACGATCGTCTCTCCTCATGCTCAGTTCTGAGAGATAAGTGTGTGTGAAAGCCGTCCTTCACCTAGCTTGTTGGGAACACAAAGTTTCTTTTCAGTTGCAAACTCCACTCCATACATATATATGGGGAGGTATTAGCTCCAACTCGGTTTTACAGTGAAAACTGCAGGAACTTCAAACCGGCACTAGGAAACAGACTGAGAAACCAGAGTAAAAGTTTCTCCTGCAAACCGTTCCCTTTGTGCTAGATGAACGAACGTCTCTCCACATGCTCAGTTCTGAGAGATAAGTGTGTGTGAAAGCCGTCCTTCACCTAGCTTGTTGGGAACACAAAGTTTCTTTTCAGTTGCAAACTCCACTCCATACATATATATGGGGAAGTACTAGCTCCAACTCGCTTTTACAGTGAAAACTGCAGGAACTTCAAACCGGCACTAGGAAACAGACTGAGAAACCAGAGTAAAAGTTTCTCCTGCAACCCGTTCCCTTTGTGCTAGATGAACGAACGTCTCTCCACATGCTCAGTTCTGAGAGTTAAGTGTGTGTGAAAGCCGAACTTCACCTAGCTTGTTGGGAACACAAAGTTTCTTTTCAGTTGCAAACTCCAATCCATACATATATATGGGGAGGTACTATCTCGAACTCGGTTTTACACTGAAAACAGCAGGAACTTCAAACCGGCACTAGGAGACAGAATGAGAAACCAGAGTAAAAGTATCTCCTGCAAACCGTTCCCTTTGTGCTAGATGAACGAAGCGCTCTCAACATGCTCAGTTCTGAGAGATAAGTGTGTGTGAAAGCCGTCCTTCACCTAGCATGTTGGGAACACAATGTTTCTTTTCAGTTGCAAACTCCACTCCATACATATATATGGGGAGGTACTAGCTCCAACTCGGTTTTACAGTGAAAACTGCAGGAACTTCAAACCGGCACTAGGAAACAGACTGAGAAACCAGAGTAAAAGTTTCTCCTGCAACCCATTCCCTTTGTGCTAGATGAACGAACGTCTCTCCACATGCTAAGTTCTTAGAGATAAGTGTGTGTGAAAGCCGTCCTTCACCTAGCTTGTTGGGAACACAAAGTTTCTTTTCAGTTGCAAACTCCACTCCATACATATATATGGGGAGGTACTAGCTCCAACTCGCTTTTACAGTGAAAACTGCAGGAACTTCAAACCGGCACTAGGAAACAGACTGAGAAACCAGAGTAAATGTTTCTCCTGCAACCCGTTCCCTTTGTGCTAGATGAAGGAACGTCTCTCCACATGCTCAGTTCTGAGAGATATGTGTGTGCGAAAGCCGTCCTTCACCTAGCTTGTTGGGAACACAAAGTTTCTTTTAGGTTGCAAACTCCACTCCATACATATATATGGGGAGGTACTAGCTCGAACTCGGTTTTACAGTGAAAACTGCAGGAACTTCAAACCGGCACTAGGAAACAGACTGAGAAACCAGAGTCAAAGTTTCCCCTGCAACCCTTTCCCTTTGTGCTAGATGAACGAACGTCTCTCCACATGCTCAGTTCTGAGAGATAAGTGTGTGTGAAAGCCGTCCTTCACCTAGCTTGTTGGGAACACAAAGTTTCTTTTCAGTTGCCAAATCCACTCCATACATATATATGGAGAGGTACTAGCTCCAACTCGGTTTTACAGTGAAAACTGCAGGAAGTTCAATCCGGCACAAGAAAACAGACTGAGAAACCAGAATAAAAGTTTCCCCTGCAACCCGTTCCCTTTGTGCTAGATGAAAGAACCGCTCACCACATGCTCAGTTCTGAGAGATACGTGTGTGTGAAAGCCGTCCTTCACCTAGCTTGTTAGGAACACAAAGTTTCTTTTCAGTTGCAAACTCCACTCCATTCATATATATGGGGAGGTACTAGCTCCAACTCGCTTTTACAGTGAAAACTGCAGGAACTTCAAAACGGCACTAGGAAACAGACTGAGAAAGCAGAGTAAAAGTTTCTCCTGCAACCCGTTCCCTTTGTGCTAGATGAACGAACGTCTCTCCACATGTTCAGTTCTGAGAGATAAGTGTGTGTGAAAGCCGTCCTTCAACTAGCTTGTTGGGAAAACAAAGTTTCTTTTCAGTTGCAAACTCCAGTCGATACATATATATGGGGAGGTACTAGCTCCAACTCGGTTTTACAGTGAAAACTGCAGGAACTTCAAACCGGCACTAGGAAACAGACTGAGAATCCAGAGTAAAAGTTTCTCCTGCAACCCGTTCCCTTTGTGCTAGATGAACGAACGTCTCTCCACATGCTCAGTTCTGAGAGATAAGTGTGTGCGAAAGCCGTCCTTCACCTAGCTTGTTGGGAACACAAAGTTTCTTTTCAGTTGAAAATCCACTCCATACATATATATGGGGAGGTACTAGCTCGAACACGGTTTTACAGTGAAAACTGCAGGAACTTCAAACCGGCACTAGGAAACAGACTGAGAAACCAGAGTCAAAGATTCCCCTGCAACCCTTTCCCTTTGTGCTAGATGAACGAACGTCTCTCCACATGCTCAGTTCTGAGAGATAAGTGTGTGTGAAAACCGTCCTTCACCTAGCTTGTTGGGAACACAAAGTTTCTTTTCAGTTGAAATTCCACTCCATACATATATATGGAGGGGTACTATCTCCAACTCGGTTTTACAGTGAAAACTGCAGGAAGTTCAAACCGGCACAAGAAAACAGACTGAGAAACCAGAGTAAAAGTTTCTCCTGCAACCCGTTCCCTTTGTGCTAGATGAAAGAACCGCTCTCCACATGCTCAGTTCTGAGAGATAAGTGTGTGTGAAAGCCGTCCTTCACCTAGCTTGTTGGGAACACAAAGTTTCTTTTCAGTTGCAAACTCCACTCCATTCATATATATGGGGAGGTACTAGCTCCAACTCGCTTTTACAGTGAAAACTGCAGGAACTTCAAACCGGCACTAGGAAACAGACTGAGAAACCAGAGTAAAAGTTTCCCCTGCAACCCGTTCCCTTTTTGCTAGATGAACGAACATCTCTCCACATGTTCAGTTCTGAGAGATAAGTGTGTGTGAAAGCCGTCCTTCACCTAGCTTGTTGGGAACACAAAGTTTCTTTTCAGTTGCAAACCCCAGTCCATACATATATATGGGGAGGTACTAGCTCCAACTCGGTTTTACAGTGAAAACTGCAGGAACTTCAAACCGGCACTAGGAAACAGACTGAGAAACCAGAGTAAAAGTTTCTCCTGCAAACCGTTCCCTTTGTGCTAGATGAACGAACGTCTCTCCACATGCTCAGTTCTGAGAGATATGTGTGTGTGAAAGCCGCACTTCACCAAGCTTGTTGGGAACACAAACTCTCTTTTCAGTTGAAAACTCCACTCCAAACATATATATGGGGAGGTACTAGCTCAAGTCGGTTTTACAGTGAAAACTGCAGGAACTTCAAACCGGAACTAGGAAACAGACTGAGAAACCAGAGTAAAAGTTTCTTCTGCAACCCGTTCCCGTTGTGCTACATGAACGAACGTCTCTCCACATGCTCAGTTCTGAGAGATAAGTGTGTGTGAAAGCCGTCCTTCAACTAGCTTGTTGGGAACACAAAGTTTCTTTTCAGTTGCAATCTCCACTCCATACATATATATGGGCAGGTACTAACTCCAACTCGGTTTTACACTGAAAACTGCAGGATCTTCAAACCGGCACTAGGAAACAGACTGAGAAACCAGAGTAAAAGTTTCTCCTGCAACCCGTTCCGTTTGTTCTAGATGAACGAACGGGTCTCCACATGCTTAGTTCTGAGAGATAAGTGTGTGTGAAAGCCGTCCTTCACTTAGCTTGCTGGGAACACAAAGTTTCTTTTCAGTTGAAATTCCACTCCATACATATATATGGGGAGGTACTAGCTCCAACTCGGTTTTACAGTGAAAACTGCAGGAACTTCAAACCGGCACAAGGAAACAGACTTAGAAAACAGAGTAAAAGTTTCTCCTGCAACCCGTTCCTTTTGTGCTAGATGAACGAACGTCTCTCCTCATGCTCAGTTCTGAGAGATAAGTGTGTGTGATAGCCGTCCTTCACCTAGCTTGTTGGGAACACAAAGTTTCTTTTCAGTTGCAAACTCCACTCCATACATATATATGGGGAGGTACTAGCTCCAACTCGGTTTTACAGTGAAAACTGCAGGAACTTCAAACTGGCACTAGGAAACAGACTGAGAAACCAGAGTAAAAGTTTCTCCTGCAAACCGTTCCCTTTGTGCTAGATGAACGAACGTCTCTCCACATGCTCAGTTCTGAGAGATAAGTGTGTGTGAAAGCCGTCCTTCACCTAGCTTGTTGGGAACACAAAGTTTCTATTCAGTTGCAAACTCCACTCCATACATATATATGGGGAGGTACTAGCTCCAACACGGTTTTACAGTGAAAACTGCAGGAACTTCAAACCGGCACTAGGAAACAGACTGAGAATCAAGAGTAAAAGATTCTCCTGCAACCCGTTCCCTTTGAGCTAGATGAACGAACGTCTCTCCACATGCTCAGTTCGGAGAGATAAGTGTGTGTGAAAGCCGCCCTTCACCTAGCTTGTTGGGAACACAAAGTTTCTTTTCAGTTGCAAACTCCAATCCATACATATATATGGGGAGGTACTATCTCGAACTCGGTTTTACACTGAAAACAGCAGGAACTTCAAACCGGCACTAGGAGACAGAATGAGAAACCAGAGTAAAAGTATCTCCTGCAAACCGTTCCCTTTGTGCTAGATGAACGAACCGCTCTCCACATGCTCAGTTCTGAGAGATAAGTGTGTGTGAAAGCCGTCCTTCACCTAGCATGTTGGGAACACAATGTTTCTTTTCAGTTGCAAACTCCACTCCATACATATATAAGGGGAGGTACTAGCTCCAACTCGGTTTTACAGTGAAAACTGCAGGAACTTCAAACCGGCACTAGGAAACAGACTGAGAAACCAGAGTAAAAGTTTCTCCTGCAACCCGTTACCTTTGTGCTAGATGAACGAACGTCTCTCCACATGCTAAGTTCTTAGAGATAAGTGTGTGTGAAAGCCGTCATTCACCTAGCTTGTTGGGAACACAAAGTTTCTTTTCAGTTGCAAACTCCACTCCATACATATATATGGGGAGGTACTAGCTCCAACTCGCTTTTACAGTGAAAACTGCAGGAACTTCAAAGCGGTACTAGGAAACAGACTGAGAAACCAGAGTCAAAGTTTCCCCTGCAACCCGTTCCCTTTCTGCTAGATGAACGAACGTCTCTCCACATGCTCAGTTCTGAGAGATATGTGTGTTTGAAATCCGTCCTTCACCTAGCTTGTTGGGAACACAAAGTTTCTTTTCAGTTGAAAATCCACTCCATACATATATATGGGGAGGTAGTAGCTCCAACTCGGTTTTACAGTGAAAACTGCAGGAACTTCAAACCGGCACTAGGAAACAGACTGAGAAACCAGAGTCAAAGTTTCCCCTGCAACCCGTTCCCTTTCTGCTAGATGAACGAACGTCTCTCCACATGCTCAGTTCTGAGAGATATGTGTGTTTGAAATCCGTCCTTCACCTAGCTTGTTGGGAACACAAAGTTTCTTTTCAGTTGCAAACTCCACTCCATACATATATATGGGGAGGTACTAGCTCCAACTCGGTTTTACAGTGAGAACTGCAGGAACTTCAAACCGGCACTAGGAAACAGACTGAGAAACCAGAGTAAAAGTTTCTCCTGCAACCCGTTCCTTTTGTGCTAGATGAACGAACGTCTCTCCACATGCTCAGTTCTGAGAGATAAGTGTGTGTGAAAGCCGTCCTTCACCTAGCTTGTTGGGAACAAAAAGTTTCTTTTCAGTTGCAAACTCCACTCCATACATATATATGGGTAGGTACTAGCTCCAACTCGGTTTTACAGTGAAAACTGCAGGAACTTCAAACCGGCACTAGGAAACAGACTGAGAAACCAGAGTAAAAGTTTCTCCTGCAAACCGTTCCCTTTGTGCTAGATGAACGAACGTCTCTCCACATGCTCAGTTCTGAGAGATATGTGTGTGTGAAAGCCGCACTTCACCTAGCTTGTTGGGAACACAAAGTCTCTTTTCAGTTGAAAACTCCACTCCAAACATATATATGGGGAGGTACTAGCTCCAACTCGGTTTTACAGTGAAAACTGCAGGAACTTCAAACCGGCACTAGGAAACAGACTGAGAAACCAGAGTAAAAGTTTCTCCTGCAACCCGTTCCCTTTGTGCTAGATGAACGAACGTCTCTCCACATGCTCAGTTCTGAGAGATAAGTGTGTGTGAAAGCCGAACTTCACCTAGCTTGTTGGGAACACAAAGTTTCTTTTCAGTTGCAAACTCCAATCCATACATATATATGGGGAGGTACTATCTCGAACTCGGTTTTACACTGAAAACAGCAGGAACTTCAAACCGGCACTAGGAGACAGAATGAGAAACCAGAGTAAAAGTATCTCCTGCAAACCGTTCCCTTTGTGCTAGATGAACGAAGCGCTCTCAACATGCTCAGTTCTGAGAGATAAGTGTGTGTGAAAGCCGTCCTTCACCTAGCATGTTGGGAACACAATGTTTCTTTTCAGTTGCAAACTGCACTCCATACATATATATGGGTAGGTACTAGCTCCAACTCGGTTTTACAGTGAAAACTGCAGGAACTTCAAACCGGCACTAGGAAACAGACTGAGAAACCAGAGTAAAAGTTTCCCCTGCAAACCGTTCCCTTTGTGCTAGATGAAAGAACCGCTCTCCACATGCTCAGTTCTGAGAGATACGTGTGTGTGAAAGCCGTCCTTCACCTAGCTTGTTGGGAACACAAAGTTTCTTTTCAGTTGCAAACTCCACTCCATTCATATATATGGGGAGGTACTAGCTCCAACTCGCTTTTACAGTGAAAACTGCAGGAACTTCAAAACGGCACTAGGAAACAGACTGAGAAAGCAGAGTAAAAGTTTCTCCTGCAACCCGTTCCCTTTGTGCTAGATGAACGAACGTCTCTCCACATGTTCAGTTCTGAGAGATAAGTGTGTGTGAAAGCCGTCCTTCAACTAGCTTGTTGGGAAAACAAAGTTTCTTTTCAGTTGCAAACTCCAGTCGATACATATATATGGGGAGGTACTAGCTCCAACTCGGTTTTACAGTGAAAACTGCAGGAACTTCAAACCGGCACTAGGAAACAGACTGAGAATCCAGAGTAAAAGTTTCTCCTGCAACCCGTTCCCTTTGTGCTAGATGAACGAACGTCTCTCCACATGCTCAGTTCTGAGAGATAAGTGTGTGCGAAAGCCGTCCTTCACCTAGCTTGTTGGGAACACAAAGTTTCTTTTCAGTTGAAAATCCACTCCATACATATATATGGGGAGGTACTAGCTCGAACACGGTTTTACAGTGAAAACTGCAGGAACATCAAACAGGCACTAGGAAACAGACTGAGAAACCAGAGTCAAAGATTCCCCTGCAACCCTTTCCCTTTCTGCTAGATGAACGAACGTCTCTCCACATGCTCAGTTCTGAGAGATAAGTGTGTGTGAAAACCGTCCTTCACCTAGCTTGTTGGGAACACAAAGTTTCTTTTCAGTTGAAATTCCACTCCATACATATATATGGAGAGGTAGTAGCTCCAACTCGGTTTTACAGTGAAAACTGCAGGAAGTTCAAACCGGCACAAGAAAACAGACTGAGAAACCAGAGTAAAAGTTTCTACTGCAACCCGTTCCCTTTGTGCTAGATGAAAGAACCGCTCTCCACATGCTCAGTTCTGAGAGATAAGTGTGTGTGAAAGCCGTCCTTCACCTAGCTTGTTGGGAACACAAAGTTTCTTTTCAGTTGCAAACTCCACTCCATTCATATATATGGGGAGGTACTAGCTCCAACTCGCTTTTACAGTGAAAACTGCAGGAACTTCAAACCGGCACTAGGAAACAGACTGAGAAACCAGAGTAAATGTTTCTCCTGCAACCCGTTCCCTTTGTGCTAGATGAACGAACGTCTCTCCACATGCTCAGTTCTGAGAGATATGTGTGTGCGAAAGCCGTCCTTCACCTAGCTTGTTGGGAACACAAAGTTTCTTTTCAGTTGCAAACTCCACTCCATACATATATATGGGGAGGTACTAGCTCGAACTCGGTTTTACAGTGAAAACTGCAGGAACTTCAAACCGGCACTAGGAAACAGACTGAGAAACCAGAGTCAAAGTTTCCCCTGCAACCCTTTCCCTTTGTGCTAGATGAACGAACGTCTCTCCACATGCTCAGTTCTGAGAGATAAGTGTGTGTGAAAGCCGTCCTTCACCTAGCTTGTTGGGAACACAAAGTTTCTTTTCAGTTGCCAAATCCACTCCATACATATATATGGAGAGGTACTAGCTCCAACTCGGTTTTACAGTGAAAACTGCAGGAAGTTCAATCCGGCACAAGAAAACAGACTGAGAAACCAGAATAAAAGTTTCCCCTGCAACCCGTTCCCTTTGTGCTAGATGAAAGAACCACTCACCACATGCTCAGTTCTGAGAGATACGTGTGTGTGAAAGCCGTCCTTCACCTAGCTTGTTGGGAACACAAAGTTTCTTTTCAGTTGCAAACTCCACTCCATTCATATATATGGGGAGGTACTAGCTCCAACTCGCTTTTACAGTGAAAACTGCAGGAACTTCAAAACGGCACTAGGAAACAGACTGAGAAAGCAGAGTAAAAGTTTCTCCTGCAACCCGTTCCCTTTGTGCTAGATGAACGAACGTCTCTCCACATGTTCAGTTCTGAGAGATAAGTGTGTGTGAAAGCCGTCCTTCAACTAGCTTGTTGGGAAAACAAAGTTTCTTTTCAGTTGCAAACTCCAGTCGATACATATATATGGGGAGGTACTAGCTCCAACTCGGTTTTACAGTGAAAACTGCAGGAACTTCAAACCGGCACTAGGAAACAGACTGAGAATCCAGAGTAAAAGTTTCTCCTGCAACCCGTTCCCTTTGTGCTAGATGAACGAACGTCTCTCCACATGCTCAGTTCTGAGAGATAAGTGTGTGCGAAAGCCGTCCTTCACCTAGCTTGTTGGGAACACAAAGTTTCTTTTCAGTTGAAAATCCACTCCATACATATATATGGGGAGGTACTAGCTCGAACACGGTTTTACAGTGAAAACTGCAGGAACTTCAAACCGGCACTAGGAAACAGACTGAGAAACCAGAGTCAAAGATTCCCCTGCAACCCTTTCCCTTTGTGCTAGATGAACGAACGTCTCTCCACATGCTCAGTTCTGAGAGATAAGTGTGTGTGAAAACCGTCCTTCACCTAGCTTGTTGGGAACACAAAGTTTCTTTTCAGTTGAAATTCCACTCCATACATATATATGGAGGGGTACTATCTCCAACTCGGTTTTACAGTGAAAACTGCAGGAAGTTCAAACCGGCACAAGAAAACAGACTGAGAAACCAGAGTAAAAGTTTCTCCTGCAACCCGTTCCCTTTGTGCTAGATGAAAGAACCGCTCTCCACATGCTCAGTTCTGAGAGATAAGTGTGTGTGAAAGCCGTCCTTCACCTAGCTTGTTGGGAACACAAAGTTTCTTTTCAGTTGCAAACTCCACTCCATTCATATATATGGGGAGGTACTAGCTCCAACTCGCTTTTACAGTGAAAACTGCAGGAACTTCAAACCGGCACTAGGAAACAGACTGAGAAACCAGAGTAAAAGTTTCCCCTGCAACCCGTTCCCTTTTTGCTAGATGAACGAACATCTCTCCACATGTTCAGTTCTGAGAGATAAGTGTGTGTGAAAGCCGTCCTTCACCTAGCTTGTTGGGAACACAAAGTTTCTTTTCAGTTGCAAACCCCAGTCCATACATATATATGGGGAGGTACTAGCTCCAACTCGGTTTTACAGTGAAAACTGCAGGAACTTCAAACCGGCACTAGGAAACAGACTGAGAAACCAGAGTAAAAGTTTCTCCTGCAAACCGTTCCCTTTGTGCTAGATGAACGAACGTCTCTCCACATGCTCAGTTCTGAGAGATATGTGTGTGTGAAAGCCGCACTTCACCAAGCTTGTTGGGAACACAAACTCTCTTTTCAGTTGAAAACTCCACTCCAAACATATATATGGGGAGGTACTAGCTCAAGTCGGTTTTACAGTGAAAACTGCAGGAACTTCAAACCGGAACTAGGAAACAGACTGAGAAACCAGAGTAAAAGTTTCTTCTGCAACCCGTTCCCGTTGTGCTACATGAACGAACGTCTCTCCACATGCTCAGTTCTGAGAGATAAGTGTGTGTGAAAGCCGTCCTTCAACTAGCTTGTTGGGAACACAAAGTTTCTTTTCAGTTGCAATCTCCACTCCATACATATATATGGGCAGGTACTAACTCCAACTCGGTTTTACACTGAAAACTGCAGGATCTTCAAACCGGCACTAGGAAACAGACTGAGAAACCAGAGTAAAAGTTTCTCCTGCAACCCGTTCCGTTTGTTCTAGATGAACGAACGGGTCTCCACATGCTTAGTTCTGAGAGATAAGTGTGTGTGAAAGCCGTCCTTCACTTAGCTTGCTGGGAACACAAAGTTTCTTTTCAGTTGAAATTCCACTCCATACATATATATGGGGAGGTACTAGCTCCAACTCGGTTTTACAGTGAAAACTGCAGGAACTTCAAACCGGCACAAGGAAACAGACTTAGAAAACAGAGTAAAAGTTTCTCCTGCAACCCGTTCCTTTTGTGCTAGATGAACGAACGTCTCTCCTCATGCTCAGTTCTGAGAGATAAGTGTGTGTGATAGCCGTCCTTCACCTAGCTTGTTGGGAACACAAAGTTTCTTTTCAGTTGCAAACTCCACTCCATACATATATATGGGGAGGTACTAGCTCCAACTCGGTTTTACAGTGAAAACTGCAGGAACTTCAAACTGGCACTAGGAAACAGACTGAGAAACCAGAGTAAAAGTTTCTCCTGCAAACCGTTCCCTTTGTGCTAGATGAACGAACGTCTCTCCACATGCTCAGTTCTGAGAGATAAGTGTGTGTGAAAGCCGTCCTTCACCTAGCTTGTTGGGAACACAAAGTTTCTATTCAGTTGCAAACTCCACTCCATACATATATATGGGGAGGTACTAGCTCCAACACGGTTTTACAGTGAAAACTGCAGGAACTTCAAACCGGCACTAGGAAACAGACTGAGAATCAAGAGTAAAAGATTCTCCTGCAACCCGTTCCCTTTGAGCTAGATGAACGAACGTCTCTCCACATGCTCAGTTCGGAGAGATAAGTGTGTGTGAAAGCCGCCCTTCACCTAGCTTGTTGGGAACACAAAGTTTCTTTTCAGTTGCAAACTCCAATCCATACATATATATGGGGAGGTACTATCTCGAACTCGGTTTTACACTGAAAACAGCAGGAACTTCAAACCGGCACTAGGAGACAGAATGAGAAACCAGAGTAAAAGTATCTCCTGCAAACCGTTCCCTTTGTGCTAGATGAACGAACCGCTCTCCACATGCTCAGTTCTGAGAGATAAGTGTGTGTGAAAGCCGTCCTTCACCTAGCATGTTGGGAACACAATGTTTCTTTTCAGTTGCAAACTCCACTCCATACATATATAAGGGGAGGTACTAGCTCCAACTCGGTTTTACAGTGAAAACTGCAGGAACTTCAAACCGGCACTAGGAAACAGACTGAGAAACCAGAGTAAAAGTTTCTCCTGCAACCCGTTACCTTTGTGCTAGATGAACGAACGTCTCTCCACATGCTAAGTTCTTAGAGATAAGTGTGTGTGAAAGCCGTCATTCACCTAGCTTGTTGGGAACACAAAGTTTCTTTTCAGTTGCAAACTCCACTCCATACATATATATGGGGAGGTACTAGCTCCAACTCGCTTTTACAGTGAAAACTGCAGGAACTTCAAAGCGGTACTAGGAAACAGACTGAGAAACCAGAGTCAAAGTTTCCCCTGCAACCCGTTCCCTTTCTGCTAGATGAACGAACGTCTCTCCACATGCTCAGTTCTGAGAGATATGTGTGTTTGAAATCCGTCCTTCACCTAGCTTGTTGGGAACACAAAGTTTCTTTTCAGTTGAAAATCCACTCCATACATATATATGGGGAGGTAGTAGCTCCAACTCGGTTTTACAGTGAAAACTGCAGGAACTTCAAACCGGCACTAGGAAACAGACTGAGAAACCAGAGTCAAAGTTTCCCCTGCAACCCGTTCCCTTTCTGCTAGATGAACGAACGTCTCTCCACATGCTCAGTTCTGAGAGATATGTGTGTTTGAAATCCGTCCTTCACCTAGCTTGTTGGGAACACAAAGTTTCTTTTCAGTTGCAAACTCCACTCCATACATATATATGGGGAGGTACTAGCTCCAACTCGGTTTTACAGTGAGAACTGCAGGAACTTCAAACCGGCACTAGGAAACAGACTGAGAAACCAGAGTAAAAGTTTCTCCTGCAACCCGTTCCTTTTGTGCTAGATGAACGAACGTCTCTCCACATGCTCAGTTCTGAGAGATAAGTGTGTGTGAAAGCCGTCCTTCACCTAGCTTGTTGGGAACAAAAAGTTTCTTTTCAGTTGCAAACTCCACTCCATACATATATATGGGTAGGTACTAGCTCCAACTCGGTTTTACAGTGAAAACTGCAGGAACTTCAAACCGGCACTAGGAAACAGACTGAGAAACCAGAGTAAAAGTTTCTCCTGCAAACCGTTCCCTTTGTGCTAGATGAACGAACGTCTCTCCACATGCTCAGTTCTGAGAGATATGTGTGTGTGAAAGCCGCACTTCACCTAGCTTGTTGGGAACACAAAGTCTCTTTTCAGTTGAAAACTCCACTCCAAACATATATATGGGGAGGTACTAGCTCCAACTCGGTTTTACAGTGAAAACTGCAGGAACTTCAAACCGGCACTAGGAAACAGACTGAGAAACCAGAGTAAAAGTTTCTCCTGCAACCCGTTCCCTTTGTGCTAGATGAACGAACGTCTCTCCACATGCTCAGTTCTGAGAGATAAGTGTGTGTGAAAGCCGAACTTCACCTAGCTTGTTGGGAACACAAAGTTTGTTTTCAGTTGCAAACTCCAATCCATACATATATATGGGGAGGTACTATCTCGAACTCGGTTTTACACTGAAAACAGCAGGAACTTCAAACCGGCACTAGGAGACAGAATGAGAAACCAGAGTAAAAGTATCTCCTGCAAACCGTTCCCTTTGTGCTAGATGAACGAAGCGCTCTCAACATGCTCAGTTCTGAGAGATAAGTGTGTGTGAAAGCCGTCCTTCACCTAGCATGTTGGGAACACAATGTTTCTTTTCAGTTGCAAACTGCACTCCATACATATATATGGGTAGGTACTAGCTCCAACTCGGTTTTACAGTGAAAACTGCAGGAACTTCAAACCGGCACTAGGAAACAGACTGAGAAACCAGAGTAAACGTTTCTCCTGCAACCCGTTCCCTTTGTGCTAGATGAACGAACGTCTCTCCACATGCTAAGTTCTTAGAGATAAGTGTGTGTGAAAGCCGTCCTTCACCTAGCTTCTTGGGTACACAAAGTTTCTTTTCAGTTGCAAACTCCACTCCATACATATATATGGGGAGGTACTAGCTCCAACTCGCTTTTACAGTGAAAACTGCAGGAACTTCAAAGCGGTACTAGGAAACAGACTGAGAAACCAGAGTAAAAGTTTCTCCTGCAACCCGTTCCCTTTGTGCTAGATGAATGAACATCTCTCCACATGTTCAATTCTGAGATATAAGTGTGTGTGAAAGCCGTCCTTCACCTAGCTTGTTGGGAACACAAAGTTTCTTTTCAGTTGCAAACTCCAGTCCATACATATATATGGGGAGGTACTAGCTCCAACTCGGTTTTACAGTGAAAACTGCAGGAACTTAAAACCGGCACTAGGAAACAGACTGAGAAACCAGAGTAAATGTTTCTCCTGCAACCCGTTCCCTTTGTGCTAGATGAACGAACGTCTCTCCACATGCTCAGTTCTGAGAGATATGTGTGTGCGAAAGCCGTCCTTCACCTAGCTTGTTGGGAACACAAAGTTTCTTTTCAGTTGCAAACTCCACTCCATACATATATATGGGGAGGTACTAGCTCGAACTCGGTTTTACAGTGAAAACTGCAGGAACTTCAAACCGGCACTAGGAAACAGACTGAGAAACCAGAGTCAAAGTTTCCCCTGCAACCCTTTCCCTTTGTGCTAGATGAACGAACGTCTCTCCACATGCTCAGTTCTGAGAGATAAGTGTGTGTGAAAGCCGTCCTTCACCTAGCTTGTTGGGAACACAAAGTTTCTTTTCAGTTGCCAAATCCACTCCATACATATATATGGAGAGGTACTAGCTCCAACTCGGTTTTACAGTGAAAACTGCAGGAAGTTCAATCCGGCACAAGAAAACAGACTGAGAAACCAGAGTAAAAGTTTCCCCTGCAAACCGTTCCCTTTGTGCTAGATGAAAGAACCGCTCTCCACATGCTCAGTTCTGAGAGATACGTGTGTGTGAAAGCCGTCCTTCACCTAGCTTGTTGGGAACACAAAGTTTCTTTTCAGTTGCAAACTCCACTCCATTCATATATATGGGGAGGTACTAGCTCCAACTCGCTTTTACAGTGAAAACTGCAGGAACTTCAAAACGGCACTAGGAAACAGACTGAGAAAGCAGAGTAAAAGTTTCTCCTGCAACCCGTTCCCTTTGTGCTAGATGAACGAACGTCTCTCCACATGTTCAGTTCTGAGAGATAAGTGTGTGTGAAAGCCGTCCTTCAACTAGCTTGTTGGGAAAACAAAGTTTCTTTTCAGTTGCAAACTCCAGTCGATACATATATATGGGGAGGTACTAGCTCCAACTCGGTTTTACAGTGAAAACTGCAGGAACTTCAAACCGGCACTAGGAAACAGACTGAGAATCCAGAGTAAAAGTTTCTCCTGCAACCCGTTCCCTTTGTGCTAGATGAACGAACGTCTCTCCACATGCTCAGTTCTGAGAGATAAGTGTGTGCGAAAGCCGTCCTTCACCTAGCTTGTTGGGAACACAAAGTTTCTTTTCAGTTGAAAATCCACTCCATACATATATATGGGGAGGTACTAGCTCGAACACGGTTTTACAGTGAAAACTGCAGGAACATCAAACCGGCACTAGGAAACAGACTGAGAAACCAGAGTCAAAGATTCCCCTGCAACCCTTTCCCTTTGTGGTAGATGAACGAACGTCTCTCCACATGCTCAGTTCTGAGAGATAAGTGTGTGTGAAAACCGTCCTTCACCTAGCTTGTTGGGAACACAAAGTTTCTTTTCAGTTGAAATTCCACTCCATACATATATATGGAGAGGTACTAGCTCCAACTCGGTTTTACAGTGAAAACTGCAGGAACTTCAAACCGGCACAAGAAAACAGACTGAGAAACCAGAGTAAAAGTTTCTCCTGCAACCCGTTCCCTTTGTGCTAGATGAAAGAACCGCTCTCCACATGCTCAGTTCTGAGAGATAAGTGTGTGTGAAAGCCGTCCTTCACCTAGCTTGTTGGGAACACAAAGTTTCTTTTCAGTTGCAAACTCCACTCTATTCATATATATGGGGAGGTACTAGCTCCAACTCACTTTTACAGTGAAAACTGCAGGAACTTCAAACCGGCACTAGGAAACAGACTGAGAAACCAGAGTAAAAGTTTCCCCTGCAACCCGTTCCCTTTGTGCTAGATGAACGAACATCTCTCCACATGTTCAGTTCTGAGAGATAAGTGTGTGTGAAAGCCGTCCTTCACCTAGCTTGTTGGGAACACAAAGTTTCTTTTCAGTTGCAAACCCCAGTCCATACATATATATGGGGAGATACTAGCTCCAACTCGGTTTTACAGTGAAAACTGCAGGAACTTCAAACCGGCACTAGGAAACAGACTGAGAAAGCAGAGTAAAAGTTTCTCCTGCAACCCGTTCCTTTGTGCTAGATGAACGAACGTCTCTCCACATGCTCAGTTCTGAGAGATAAGTGTGTGTGAAAGATGTCCTTCAACTAGCTTGTTGGGAACACAAAGTTTCTTTTCAGTTGCAAACTCCTGTCCATACATATATATGGGGAGGTACTAGCTCCAACTCGGTTTTACAGTGAAAACTGCAGGAACTTCAAACCGGCACTAGGAAACAGACTGAGAATCCAGAGTCAAAGTTTCCCCTGCAACCCGTTCCCATTCTGCTAGATGAACGAACGCCTCTCCACATGCTAAGTTCTGAGAGATATGTGTGTTTGAAATCCGTCCTTCACCTAGCTTGTTGGGAACACAAAGTTTCTTTTCAGTTGAAACTCCACTCCATACATATATATGGGGGTAGTAGCTCCAACTCGCTTTTACAGTGAAAACTGCAGGAACTTCAAACCGGCACTAGGAAACAGACTGAGAAACCAGAGTAAAAGTTTCTCCTGCAAGCCTTTCCCTTTGTGCTAGATGAACGAACGTCTCTCCACATACTCAGTTCTGTGAGATAAGTGTGTGTGAAAGCCGTCCTTCACCTAGATTGTTGGGAACACAAAGTTTCTTTTCAGTTGCAAACTCCACTCCATACATATATATGGGGTGGTACAAGCTCCAACTCGGTTTTACAGTGAAAACTGCAGGAACTTCAAACCGGCCCTAGGAAACAGACTGAGAAATCAGAGTAAAAGTTTCCCCTGCAACCCGTTCCCTTTTTGCTAGATGAACGAACGTCTCTCCACATGCTCAGTTCTGAGAGAGAAGTGTGTGTGAAAGCCGTCCTTCACCTAGCTTGTTGGGAACCCAAACTTTCTTTCAGTTGAAATTCCAATCCATATATAAGGGGAGGTAGTAGCTCCAACTCGGTTTTACAGTGAAAACTGCAGGAACTTCAAACCTGCACTAGGAAACAGACTGAGAAACTAGAGTAAAAGTTTCTCCTGCAACCCGTTCCCTTTGTGCTATATGAACGAACCTCACTCCATATGCTCAGTTCTGAGAGATAAGTCTGTGTGAAAGCCGTCCTTCACCTAGCTTGTTGGGAACACAAAGTTTCTTTTCAGTTGCAAACTCCAGTCCATAAATATATATGGGGAGGTACTAGCTCCAACTCGTTTTTACAGTGAAAACTGCAGGAACTTCAAACCGGCACTAGGAAACAGAC
This sequence comes from Camelus bactrianus, assembly GCF_048773025.1. Classification (NCBI taxonomy): domain Eukaryota; kingdom Metazoa; phylum Chordata; class Mammalia; order Artiodactyla; family Camelidae; genus Camelus; species Camelus bactrianus. The sequence goes on from NC_133566.1 coordinate 7,266,140, forward strand.
TGAGAAACCAGAGTAAAGTTTCTCCTGCAACCCGTTCTTTTGTGCTAGATGAACGAACGTCTCTCCACATGCTCAGTTCTGAGATAATTGTGTGTGAAAGCCGTCCTTCAACTAGCTTGTTGGGAACAGAAATTTTCTTTCAGTTGCAAACTCCTCTCCATACATATATATGGGGAGGTACTAGCTCGATCTCGGTTTTACAGTGAAAACTGCAGGAACTTCAAACCGGCACTAGGAAACAGACTGAGAAACCAGAGTAAAAGTTTCTCCTGCAAACGGTTCCCTTTGTGATAGATGAACGAACGTCTCTCCACATGCTCAGTTCTGACTGATATGTGTGTGTGAAAGCCGTCCTTCACCTAGCTTGTTGGGAACACAAAATTTCTTTTCAGTTGCAAACTCCACTCCATACATATATATGGGGAGGAACTAGCTCCAACTCGGTTTTACAGTGAAAACTGCAGGAACTTCAAACCGGCACTAGGAAACAGACTGAGAAACCAGAGTAAAAGTTTCTCCTGCAACCCGTTCCCTTTGTGCTACATGAACGAACGTCTCTCCACATGGTCAGTTCTGAGAGATAAGTATGTTTGAAAGCCGTCCTTCACCTAGCTTGTTGGGAACACAAAGTTTCTTTTCAGTTGCAAACTCCACTCCATACATATATATGGGGAGGTACTAGCTATAAGTCGCTTTTACAGTGAAAACTGCAGGAACTTCAAACCGGCACTAGGAAACAGACTGAGAAACCAGAGTAAAAGTTTCTCCTGCAACCCGTTCCCTTTGTGCTAGATGAACGAACATCTCTCCACATGCTCAGTTCTGAGAGTTAAGTGTGTGTGAAAGCCGTCTTTCACCTAGCTTGTTGGGAACACAAAGTTTCTTTTCAGTAGCAAACTCCAGTCCATACATATATATGGGGAGGTACTAGCTCCAACTCGGTTTTACAGTGAAAACTGCAGGAACTTCAAACCGGCACTAGGAAACAGACTGAGAAACCAGAGTAAAAATTTGTCCTTCAACCCGTTCCTTTTGTGCTAGATGAACGAACGTCTCTCCACATGCTCAGTTCTGAGAGATAAGTGTGTTTGAAAACCGACCTTCACCTAGCTTGTTGGGAACACAAAGTTTCTTTCCAGTTGCAAACTCCACTCCATACATATATATGGGGAGGTAATAACTCCAACTCGGTTTTACACTGAAAACTGCAGGAACTTCAATCCGGCACTAGGAAACAGACTGAGAAACCAGAGTAAAAGTTTCTCCTGCAAACCGTTCCCTTTGTGCTAGATGAACGAACGTCCTCCACATGCTCAGTTCTGAGAGATATGTGTGTGTGAAAGCCGCACTTCACCTAGCTTGTTGGGAACACAAAGTTTCTTTTCAGTTGCAAACTCCACTCCAAACATATATATGGGGAGGTACTAGCTTCAACTCGGTTTTACAGTGAAAACTGCAGAACTTCAAACCGGAACAAGGAAACAGACCGAGAAACCAGAGTAAAAGTTTCTCCTGCAACCCGTTTCCTTTGTGCTAGATGAACGAACGTCTCTCCACATGCTCAGTTCTGAGAGATAAGTGTGTGTGAAAGCCGTCCTTCACATAGCTTGTTGGGAACACAAAGTTTCTTTTCAGTTGCAAACTCCACTCCATACATATATATGGGGAGGTACTAGCTCCAACTCGTTTTTACAGTGAAAACTGCAGGAACTTCAAACCGGCACTAGGAAACAGACTGAGAAACCAGAGTAAAAGTTTCTTCTGCAACCCGTTCCCTTTGTGCTAGATGAACGAACGTCTCTCCACATGCTCAGTTCTGAGAGATAAGTGTGTGTGAAAGCCGTCTTTCACCTTGGTTGTTGGGAACACAAAGTTTCTTTTCAGTTGCAAACTGCACTCCATACATATACATTGGGAGGTACTAGCTCCAACTCGGTTTTACAGTGAAAACTGCAGAACCTTCAAAACGGCACTAGGAAACAGACTGAGAAACCAGAGTCAAAGTTTCTCCTGCAAACCTTTCCCTTTGTGCTAGATGAACGAACGTCTCTCCACATGCTCAGTTCTGAGAGATAAGTGTGTGTGAAAGCCGTCCTTCACATAGCTTGTTGGGAACACAAAGTTTCTTTTCAGTTGCAAACTGCACTCCAAACATATATATGGGGAGGTACTAGCTCCAACTCGGTTTTACAATGAAAACTGCAGGAATATCAAACCGGCACTAGGAAACAGACTGAGAAACCAGAGTAAAAGTTTCTCCTGCAAACCGTTCCCTTTGTGATAGATGAACGAACGTCTCTCCACATGCTCAGTTCTGAGGGATAAGTGTGTGTGAAAGCCGTCCTTCACCTAGCTTGTTGGGAACACAAAGTTTCTTTTCAGTTGCAAACTCCACTCCATACATATATATGGGGAGGAACTAGCTCCAACTCGGTTTTACAGTGAAAACTGCAGGAACTTCAAACCGGCACTAGGAAACAGACTGAGAAACCAGAGTCAAAGTTTCCCCTGCAACCCGTTCCCTTTCTGCTAGATGAACGAACGTCTCTCCACATGCTCAATTGTGAGAGATTTTTGTATTTGAAATCCGTCCTTCACCTAGCTTGTTGGGAACACAAAGTTTCTTTTCAGTTGAAAATCCACTCCATACATATATATGGGGACGTAGTAGCTCCAACTCAGTTTTACAGTGAAAACTGCAGGAACTTCATACCGGCACTAGGAAACAGACTGAGAAACCAGAGTAAAGTTTCTCCTGCAACCCGTTCCCTTTGTGCTAGATGAACGAACGTCTCTCCACATGCTAAGTTCTGAGAGATATGTGTGTGTGAAAGCCGAACTTCACCTAGCATGTTGGGAACACAAAGTTTCTTCTCAGTTGCAAACTCCACTCCATACATATATATGGGGAGGTACTAGCTCGAACTCGGTTTTACAGTGAAAACTGCAGTAACTTCAAACCGGCACTAGGAAACAGACTGAGATACCAGAGTAAAAGTTTCTCCTGCAACCCGTTCCCTTTGTTCTACATGAACGAACGTCTCTCCACATGCTCAGTTCTGAGAGATATGTGTGTGTGAAAGCCGTCCTTCACCTAGCTTGTTGGGAACACAAAGATTCTTTTCAGTTGCAAACTCCACTCCATACATATATATGGGGAGGTACTAGCTCCAACTCGGTTTTACAGTGAAAACTGCAGAACTTCAAACCGGAACAAGGAAACAGACCGAGAAACCAGAGTAAAAGTTTCTCCTGCAACCCGTTTCCTTTGTGCTAGATGAACGAACGTCTCTCCACATGCTCAGTTCTGAGAGATAAGTGTGTGTGAAAGCCGTCCTTCACCTAGCTTGTTGGGAACACAAAGTTTCTTTTCAGTTGAAAATCCACTCCATACATATATATGGGGAGGTAGTAGCTCCAACTCAGTTTTACAGTGAAAACTGCAGGAACTTCAAACCGGAACAAGGAAACAGACTGAGAAACCAGAGTAAAAGTTTCTTCTGCAACCCGTTCCCTTTGTGCTAGATGAACGAACGTCTCTCCACATGGTCAGTTCTGAGAGATAAGTGTGTGTGAAAGCCGTCCTTCACATAGCTTGTTGGGAACACAAAGTTTCTTTTCAGTTGCAAACTGCACTCCATACATATATATGGGGAGGTACTAGCTCCAACTCGGTTTTACAATGAAAACTGCAGGAATATCAAACCGGCACTAGGAAACAGACTGAGAAACCAGAGTAAAAGTTTCTCCTACAAACGTTTCCCTTTGTGATAGATGAACGAACGTCTCTCCACATGCTCACTTCTGAGGGATAAGTGTGTGTGAAAGCCGTCCTTCACCTAGCTTGTTGGGAACACAAAGTTTCTTTTCAGTTGCAAACTCCACTCCATACATATATATGGGGAGGAACTAGCTCCAACTCGGTTTTACAGTGAAAACTGCAGGAACTTCAAACCGGCACTAAAAACAGACTGAGAAACCAGAGTCAAAGTTTCCCCTGCAACCCGTTCCCTTTCTGCTAGATGAACGAACGTCTCTCCACATGCTCAGTTCTGAGAGATATTTGTGTTTGAAATCCGTCCTTCACCTAGCTTGTTGGGAACACAAAGTTTCTTTTCAGTTGAAAATCCACTCCATACATATATATGGGGACGTAGTAGCTCCAACTCAGTTTTACAGTGACAACTGCAGGAACTTCATACCGGCACTAGGAAACAGACTGAGAAACCAGAGTAAAAGTTTCTCCTGCAACCCGTTCCCTTTGTGCTAGATGAACAAACATCTCTCCACATGTTCAGTTCTGAGAGATAAGTGTGTGTGAAAGCCGTCCTTCACCTAGCTTGTTGGGAAAACAAAGTTTCTTTTCAGTTGCAAACTCCAGTCCATACATATATATGGGGAGGTACTAGCTCCAACTCGGTTTTACAGTGAAAACTGCAGGAACTTCAAACCGGCACTAGGAAACAGACTGAGAAACCAGAGTAAAAGTTTCTCCTGCAACCCGTTCCCTTTGTGCTAGATGAACGAACGTCTCTCCACATGCTCAGTTCTGAGAGATAAGTGTGTGTGAAAACCGTCCTTCACCTAGCTTGTTGGGAACACAAAGTTTCTTTTCAGTTGCAAACTCCACTCCATTCATATATATGGGGAGGTACTAGCTCCAACTCGGTTTTACAGTGAAAACTGCAGGAAGTTCAAACCGGCACAAGAAAACAGACTGAGAAACCAGAGTAAAAGTTTCTCCTGCAACCCGTTCCCTTTGTGCTAGATGAAAGAACCGCTCTCCACATGCTCAGTTCTGAGAGATAAGTGTGTGTGAAAGCCGTCCTTCACCTAGCTTGTTGGGAACACAAAGTTTCTTTTCAGTTGCAAACTCCACTCCATTCATATATATGGGGAGGTACTAGCTCCAACTCGGTTTTACAGTGAAAACTGCAGGAACTTCAAACCGGCACTAGGAAACAGACTGAGAAACCAGAGTAAAAGTTTCTCCTGCAACCCGTTCCTTTGTGCTAGATGAACGAACGTCTCTCCACATGTTCAGTTCTGAGAGATAAGTGTGTGTGAAAGCCGCCCTTCACCTAGCTTGTTGGGAACACAAAGTTTCTTTTCAGTTGCAAACCCCAGTCCATACATATATATGGGGAGGTACTAGCTCCAACTCGGTTTTACAGTGAAAACTGCAGGAACTTCAAACCGGCACTAGGAAACAGACTGAGAAAGCAGAGTAAAAGTTTCTCCTGCAACCCGTTCCTTTGTGCTAGATGAACGAAAGTCTCTCCACATGCTCAGTTCTGAGAGATAAGTGTGTGTGAAAGATGTCCTTCAACTAGCTTGTTGGGAACACAAAGTTTCTTTTCAGTTGCAAACTCCTGTCCATACATATATATGGGGAGGTACTAGCTCCAACTCGGTTTTACAGTGAAAACTGCAGGAACTTCAAACCGGCTCTAGGAAAAAGACTGAGAATCCAGAGTCAAAGTTTCCCCTGCAACCCGTTCCCATTCTGCTAGATGAACGAACGTCTCTCCACATGCTAAGTTCTGAGAGATATGTGTGTTTGAAATCCGTCCTTCACCTAGCTTGTTGGGAACACAAAGTTTCTTTTCAGTTGCAAACTCCACTCCATACATATATATGGGGGTAGTAGCTCCAACTCGCTTTTACAGTGAAAACTGCAGGAACTTCAAACCGGCACTAGGAAACAGACTGAGAAACCAGAGTAAAAGTTTCTCCTGCAAGCCTTTCCCTTTGTGCTAGATGAACGAACGTCTCTCCACATACTCAGTTCTGTGAGATAAGTGTGTGTGAAAGCCGTCCTTCACCTAGATTGTTGGGAACACAAAGTTTCTTTTCAGTTGCAAACTCCAGTCCATACATATATATGGGGAGGTACTAGCTCCAACTCGTTTTTACAGTGAAAACTGCAGGAACTTCAAACCGGCACTAGGAAACAGACTGAGAAACCAGAGTAAAAGTTTCTCCTGCAACCCGTTCTTTTGTGCTAGATGAAAGAACGTCTCTCCACATGCTCAGTTCTGAGATAATTGTGTGTGAAAGCCGTCCTTCAACTAGCTTGTTGGGAACAGAAATTTTCTTTTCAGTTGCAAACTCCTCTCCATACATATATATGGGGAGGTACTAGCTCGATCTCGGTTTTACAGTGAAAACTGCAGGAACTCCACTCGGCACTAGGAAACAGACTGAGAAACCAGAGTAAAAGTTTCTCCTGCAACCCGTTCCCTTTGTGCTAGATGAACGAACATCTCTCCACATGCTCAGTTCTGAGAGTTAAGTGTGTGTGAAAGCCGTCTTTCACCTAGCTTGTTGGGAACACAAAGTTTCTTTTCAGTAGCAAACTCCCGTCCATACATATATATGGGGAGGTACTAGCTCCAACTCGGTTTTACAGTGAAAACTGCAGGAACTTCAAACCGGCACTAGGAAACAGACTGAGAAACCAGAGTAAAAATTTGTCCTTCAACATGTTCCTTTTGTGCTAGATGAACGAACGTCTCTCCACATGCTCAGTTCTGAGAGATAGGTGTGTTTGAAAGCCGACCTTCACCTAGCTTGTTGGGAACACAAAGTTTCTTTTCAGTTGCAAACTCCACTCCAAACATATATATGGGGAGGTAGTAGCTCCAACTCAATTTTACAGTGAAAACTGCAGGAACTTCAAACCGGCACTAGGAAACAGACTGAGAAACCAGAGTAAAAGTTTCTCCTGCAACCCGTTCCCTTTGTGCTAGATGAACGAACGTCTCTCCACATGCTCAGTTCTGAGAGATAAGTGTGCGTGAAAGCCGTCCTTCACCTAGCTTGTTGGGAACACAAAGTTTCTTTTCAGTTGCAAACTCCACTCCATACATATATATGGGGAGGTACTAGCTCCAACTCGTTTTTACAGTGAAAACTGCAGGAACTTCAAACCGGCACTAGGAAACAGACTGAGAAACCAGAGTAAAAGTTTCTCCAGCAACCCGTTCCCTTTGTGCTAGATGAACGAACGTCTCTCCACATGCTCAGTTCTGAGAGATAAGAGTGTGTGAAAGCCGTCTTTCACCTTGGTTGTTGGGAACAAAAAGTTTCTTTTCAGTTGCAAACTGCACTCCATACATATACATTGGGAGGTACTAGCTCCAACTCGGTTTTACAGTGAAAACTGCAGAACCTTCAAAACGGCACTAGGAAACAGACTGAGAAACCAGAGTCAAAGTTTCTCCTGCAAACCGTTCCCTTTGTGCTAGATGAACGAACGTCTCTCCACATGCTCAGTTCTGAGAGATAAGTGTGTGTGAAAGCCGTCCTTCAACTAGCTTGTTGGGAACACAAAGTTTCTTTTCAGTTGCAAACTCCACTCCATACATATATATGGGGAGGTACTAGCTCGAACTCGGTTTTACAGTGAAAACTGCAGGAACTTCAAACCGGCACTAGGAAACAGACTGAGAAACCAGAGTCAAAGTTTCCCCTGCAACCCGTTCCCTTTCTGCAAGATGAACGAACGTCTCTCCACATGCTCAGTTCTGAGAGATATTTGTGTTTGAAATCCGTCCTTCACCTAGCTTGTTGGGAACACAAAATTTCTTTTCAGTTGAAAATCCACTCCATACATATATATGGGGTGGTACTAGCTCCAACTCGGTTTTACAGTGAAAACTGCAGGAACTTCAAACCGGCACTAGGAAACAGACTGAGAAATCAGAGTAAAAATTTCTCTTTCAACCTGTTCCTTTTGTGGTAGATGAACGAACGTCTCTCCACATGCTCAGTTCTGAGAGATATGTGTGTGTGAAAGCCGAACTTCACCTAGCATGTTGGGAAAACAAAGTTTCTTCTCAGTTGCAAACTCCACTCCATACATATATATGGGGAGGTACTAACCCCAACTCGGTTTTACACTGAAAACTGCAGGAACTTCAAACCGGCACTAGGAAACAGACTGAGAAACCAGAGTAAAAGTTTCTCCTGCAACCCGTTCTCTTTGTGCTAGATGAACGAACGTCTCTCCACATGCTCAGTTCTGAGAGATAAGTGTGTGTGAAAACCGTCCTTCACCTAGCATGTTGGGAACACAAAGTTTCTTTTCAGTTGAAAATCCACTCCATACATATATATGGAGAGGTACTAGCTCCAACTCGGTTTTACAGTGAAAACTGCAGGAACTTCAAACCGGCACAAGAAAACAGACTGAGAAACCAGAGTAAAAGTTTCTCCTGCAACCCGTTCCCTTTGTGCTAGATGAAAGAACCGCTCTCCACATGCTCAGTTCTGAGAGATAAGTGTGTGTGAAAGCCGTCCTTCACCTAGCTTGTTGGGAACACAAAGTTTCTTTTCAGTTGCAAACTCCACTCCATTCATATATATGGGGAGGTACTAGCTCCAACTCGGTTTTACAGTGAAAACTGCAGGAACTTCAAACCGGCACTAGGAAACAGACTGAGAAACCAGAGTAAAAGTTTCTCCTGCAACCCGTTCCTTTGTGCTAGATGAACGAACATCTCTCCACATGTTCAGTTCTGAGAGATAAGTGTGTGTGAAAGCCGCCCTTCACCTAGCTTGTTGGGAACACAAAGTTTCTTTTCAGTTGCAAACCCCAGTCCATACATATATATGGGGAGGTACTAGCTCCAACTCGGTTTTACAGTGAAAACTGCAGGAACTTCAAACCGGCACTAGGAAACAGACTGAGAAACCAGAGTAAAAGTTTCTCCTGCAACCCGTTCTTTTGTGCTAGATGAACGAACGTCTCTCCACATGCTCAGTTCTGAGATAATTGTGTGTGAAAGCCGTCCTTCAACTAGCTTGTTGGGAACAGAAATTTTCTTTTCAGTTGCAAACTCCTCTCCATACATATATATGGGGAGGTACTAGCTCGATCTCGGTTTTACAGTGAAAACTGCAGGAACTCCACTCGGCACTAGGAAACAGACTGAGAAACCAGAGTAAAAGTTTCTCCTGCAACCCGTTCCTTTGTGCTAGATGAACGAACATCTCTCCACATGTTCAGTTCTGAGAGATAAGTGTGTGTGAAAGCCGCCCTTCACCTAGCTTGTTGGGAACACAAAGTTTCTTTTCAGTTGCAAACCCCAGTCCATACATATATATGGGGAGGTACTAGCTCCAACTCGGTTTTACAGTGAAAACTGCAGGAACTTCAAACCGGCACTAGGAAACAGACTGAGAAACCAGAGTAAAAATTTGTCCTTCAACATGTTCTTTTGTGCTAGATGAACGAACGTCTCTCCACATGCTCAGTTCTGAGAGATAGGTGTGTTTGAAAGCCGACCTTCACCTAGCTTGTTGGGAACACAAAGTTTCTTTTCAGTTGCAAACTCCACTCCAAACATATATATGGGGAAGTACTAGCTCCAACTCGGTTTTACAGTGAAAACTGCAGGAACTACAAACCGGAAATAGGAAACAGACTGAGAAACAAGAGTAAAAGTTTCTCCTGCAACCCGTTTCCTTTGTGCTAGATGAACGAACGTCTCTCCACATTCTCAGTTCTGAGAGATAAGTGTGTGTGAAAGCCGCCCTTCACCTAGCTTGTTGGGAACACAAAGTTTCTTTTCAGTTGCAAACTCCACTCCATACATATATATGGGGAGGTAATAACTCCAACTCGGTTTTACACTGAAAACTGCAGGAACTTCAAACCGGCACTAGGAAACAGACTGAGAAACCAGAGTAAAAGTTTCTCCTGCAAACCGTTCCCTTTGTGCTAGATGAACGAACGTCTCTCCACATGCTCAGTTCTGAGAGATATGTGTGTGTGAAAGCCGCACTTCACCTAGCTTGTTGGGAACACAAAGTTTTTTTTCAGTTGCAAACTCCACTCCAAACATATATATGGGGAGGTAGTAGCTCCAACTCAGTTTTACAGTGAAAACTGCAGGAACTTCAAACCGGCACTAGGAAACAGACTGAGAAACCAGAGTAAAAGTTTCTCCTGCAACCCGTTCCCTTTGTGCTAGATGAACGAACGTCTCTCCACATGCTCAGTTCTGAGAGATAAGTGTGCGTGAAAGCCGTCCTTCACCTAGCTTGTTGGGAACACAAAGTTTCTTTTCAGTTGCAAACTCCACTCCATACATATATATGGGGAGGTACTAGCTCCAACTCGTTTTTACAGAGAAAACTGCAGGAACTTCAAACCGGCACTAGGAAACAGACTGAGAAACCAGAGTAAAAGTTTCTCCTGCAACCCGTTCCCTTTGTGCTAGATGAACGAACGTCTCTCCACATGCTCAGTTCTGAGAGATAAGTGTGTGTGAAAGCCGTCTTTCACCTTGGTTGTTGGGAACACAAAGTTTCTTTTCAGTTGCAAACTGCACTCCATACATATACATTGGGAGGTACTAGCTCCAACTCGGTTTTACAGTGAAAACTGCAGAACCTTCAAAACGGCACTAGGAAACAGACTGAGAAACCAGAGTCAAAGTTTCTCCTGCAAACCGTTCCCTTTGTGCTAGATGAACGAACGTCTCTCCACATGCTCAGTTCTGAGAGATAAGTGTGTGTGAAAGCCGTCCTTCACATAGCTTGTTGGGAACACAAAGTTTCTTTTCAGTTGCAAACTGCACTCCATACATATATATGGGGAGGTACTAGCTCCAACTCGGTTTTACAATGAAAACTGCAGGAATATCAAACCGGCACTAGGAAACAGACTGAGAAACCAGAGTAAAAGTTTCTCCTGCAAACCGTTCCCTTTGTCATAGATGAACGAACGTCTCTCCACATGCTCAGTTCTGAGGGATAAGTGTGTGTGAAAGCCGTCCTTCAACTAGCTTGTTGGGAACACAAAGTTTCTTTTCAGTTGCAAACTCCACTCCATACATATATATGGGGAGGAACTAGCTCCAACTCGGTTTTACAGTGAAAACTGCAGGAACTTCAAACCGGCACTAGGAAACAGACTGAGAAACCAGAGTCAAAGTTTCCCCTGCAACCCGTTCCCTTTCTGCAAGATGAACGAACGTCTCTCCACATGCTCAGTTCTGAGAGATATTTGTGTTTGAAATCCGTCCTTCACCTAGCTTGTTGGGAACACAAAGTTTCTTTTCAGTTGAAAATCCACTCCATACATATATATGGGGTGGTACTAGCTCCAACTCGGTTTTACAGTGAAAACTGCAGGAACTTCAAACCGGCACTAGGAAACAGACTGAGAAATCAGAGTAAAAATTTCTCCTTCAACCTGTTCCTTTTGTGGTAGATGAACGAACGTCTCTCCACATGCTCAGTTCTGAGAGATATGTGTGTGTGAAAGCCGAACTTCACCTAGCATGTTGGGAACACAAAGTTTCTTCTCAGCTGCCAACTCCACTCCATACATATATATGGGGAGGTACTAATCCCAACTCGGTTTTACACTGAAAACTGCAGGAACTTCAAACCGGCACTATGAAACAAACTGAGAAACCAGAGTAAAAGTTTCAACTGCAACCCTTTCCCTTTGTGCTAGATGAACGAACGTCTCTCCACATGCTCTGTTCTGAGAGATAAGTGTGTGTGAAAACCGTTCTTCACCTAGCTTGTTGGGAACACAAAGATTTTTTAAGTTGCAAAATCCACTCCATACATATATATGGGGAGGTACTAGCTCCAACTCGGTTTTACAGTGAAAACTGCAGGAACTTCAAACCGGCACTAGGAAACAGACTGAGAAGCCAGAGTAAAAGTTTCTCCTGCAAACTGTTCCCTTTGTGCTAGATGAACGAACGTCTCTCCACATGCTCAGTTCTGAGAGATAAGTGTGTGTGAAAGCCGTCCTTCACCTAGCATGTTGGGAACACAAAGTTTCTTTTCAGTTGCAAACTCCACTCCATACATATATATGGGGAGGTACTAGCTCGAACTCGGTTTTACAGTGAAAACTGCAGGAACTTCAAACCGGCACTAGGAAACAGACTGAGAAACCAGAGTAAAAGTTTCTCCTGCAACCCGTTCCTTTGTTCTAGATGAACGAACGTCTCTCAACATGCTCAGTTCTGAGAGATAAGTGTGTGTGAAAGCCGTCCTTCACCTAGCTTGTTGGGAAAACAAAGATTCTTTTCAGTTGCAAACTCCACTCCATACATATATATGGGGAAGTACTAGCTCCAACTCGGTTTTACAGTGAAAACTGCAGAACTTCAAACCGGAACAAGGAAACAGACCGAGAAACCAGAGTAAAAGTTTCTCCTGCAACCCGTTTCCTTTGTGCTAGATGAACGAACGTCTCTCCACATGCTCAGTTCTGAGAGATAAGTGTGTGTGAAAGCCGTCCTTCACCTAGCTTGTTGGGAACACAAAGTTTCTTTTCAGTTGAAAATCCACTCCATACATATATATGGGGAGGTAGTAGCTCCAACTCAGTTTTACAGTGAAACTGCAGGAACTTCAAACCGGAACAAGGAAACAGACTGAGAAACCAGAGTAAAAGTTTCTTCTGCAACCCGTTCCCTTTGTGCTAGATGAACGAACGTCTCTCCACATGGTCAGTTCTGAGAGATAAGTGTGTGTGAAAGCCGTCCTTCACATAGCTTGTTGGGAACACAAAGTTTCTTTTCAGTTGCAAACTGCACTCCATACATATATATGGGGAGGTACTAGCTCCAACTCGGTTTTACAATGAAAACTGCAGGAATATCAAACCGGCACTAGGAAACAGACTGAGAAACCAGAGTAAAAGTTTCTCCTACAAACGGTTCCCTTTTTGATAGATGAACGAACGTCTCTCCACATGCTCAGTTCTGAGGGATAAGTGTGTGTGAAAGCCGTCCTTCACCTAGCTTGTTGGGAACACAAAGTTTCTTTTCAGTTGAAAATCCACTCCATACATATATATGGGGAGGTACTAGCTCGAACACGGTTTTACAGTGAAAACTGCAGGAACTTCAAACCGGCACTAGGAAACAGACTGAGAAACCAGAGTCAAAGATTCCCCTGCAACCCTTTCCCTTTGTGCTAGATGAACGAACGTCTCTCCACATGCTCAGTTCTGAGAGATAAGTGTGTGTGAAAACCGTCCTTCACCTAGCTTGTTGGGAACACAAAGTTTCTTTTCAGTTGAAAATCCACTCCATACATATATATGGAGAGGTACTAGCTCCAACTCGGTTTTACAGTGAAAACTGCAGGAAGTTCAAACCGGCACAAGAAAACAGACTGAGAAACCAGAGTAAAAGTTTCTCCTGCAACCCGTTCCCTTTGTGCTAGATGAAAGAACCGCTCTCCACATGCTCAGTTCTGAGAGATAAGTGTGTGTGAAAGCCGTCCTTCACCTAGCTTGTTGGGAACACAAAGTTTCTTTTCAGTTGCAAACTCCACTCCATTCATATATATGGGGAGGTACTAGCTCCAACTCGGTTTTACAGTGAAAACTGCAGGAACTTCAAACCGGCACTAGGAAACAGACTGAGAAACCAGAGTAAAAGTTTCTCCTGCAACCCGTTCCTTTGTGCTAGATGAACGAACATCTCTCCACATGTTCAGTTCTGAGAGATAAGTGTGTGTGAAAGCCGCCCTTCACCTAGCTTGTTGGGAACACAAAGTTTCTTTTCAGTTGCAAACCCCAGTCCATACATATATATGGGGAGGTACTAGCTCCAACTCGGTTTTACAGTGAAAACTGCAGGAACTTCAAACCGGCACTAGGAAACAGACTGAGAAAGCAGAGTAAAAGTTTCTCCTGCAACCCGTTCCTTTGTGCTAGATGAACGAAAGTCTCTCCACATGCTCAGTTCTGAGAGATAAGTGTGTGTGAAAGATGTCCTTCAACTAGCTTGTTGGGAACACAAAGTTTCTTTTCAGTTGCAAACTCCTGTCCATACATATATATGGGGAGGTACTAGCTCCAACTCGGTTTTACAGTGAAAACTGCAGGAACTTCAAACCGGCACTAGGAAACAGACTGAGAATCCAGAGTCAAAGTTTCCCCTGCAACCCGTTCCCATTCTGCTAGATGAACGAACGTCTCTCCACATGCTAAGTTCTGAGAGATATGTGTGTTTGAAATCCGTCCTTCACCTAGCTTGTTGGGAACACAAAGTTTCTTTTCAGTTGAAACTCCACTCCATACATATATATGGGGGTAGTAGCTCCAACTCGCTTTTACAGTGAAAACTGCAGGAACTTCAAACCGGCACTAGGAAACAGACTGAGAAACCAGAGTAAAAGTTTCTCCTGCAAGCCTTTCCCTTTGTGCTAGATGAACGAACGTCTCTCCACATACTCAGTTCTGTGAGATAAGTGTGTGTGAAAGCCGTCCTTCACCTAGATTGTTGGGAACACAAAGTTTCTTTTCAGTTGCAAACTCCAGTCCATACATATATATGGGGAGGTACTAGCTCCAACTCGTTTTTACAGTGAAAACTGCAGGAACTTCAAACTGGCACTAGGAAACAGACTGAGAAACCAGAGTAAAAGTTTCTCCTGCAACCCGTTCTTTTGTGCTAGATGAACGAACGTCTCTCCACATGCTCAGTTCTGAGATAATTGTGTGTGAAAGCCGTCCTTCAACTAGCTTGTTGGGAACAGAAATTTTCTTTTCAGTTGCAAACTCCTCTCCATACATATATATGGGGAGGTACTAGCTCGATCTCGGTTTTACAGTGAAAACTGCAGGAACTCCACTCGGCACTAGGAAACAGACTGAGAAAACAGAGTAAAAGTTTCTCCTGCAACCCGTTCCCTTTGTGCTAGATGAACGAACATCTCTCCACATGCTCAGTTCTGAGAGTTAAGTGTGTGTGAAAGCCGTCTTTCACCTAGCTTGATGGGAACACAAAGTTTCTTTTCAGTAGCAAACTCCCGTCCATACATATATATGGGGAGGTACTAGCTCCAACTCGGTTTTACAGTGAAAACTGCAGGAACTTCAAACCGGCACTAGGAAACAGACTGAGAAACCAGAGTAAAAATTTGTCCTTCAACATGTTCCTTTTGTGCTAGATGAACGAACGTCTCTCCACATGCTCAGTTCTGAGAGATAGGTGTGTTTGAAAGCCGAACTTCACCTAGCTTGTTGGGAACACAAAGTTTCTTTTCAGTTGCAAACTCCACTCCAAACATATATATGTGGAAGTACTAGCTCCAACTCGGTTTTACAGTGAAAACTGCAGGAACTACAAACCGGAAATAGGAAACAGACTGAGAAACAAGAGTAAAAGTTTCTCCTGCAACCCGTTTCCTTTGTGCTAGATGAACGAACGTCTCTCCACATTCTCAGTTCTGAGAGATAAGTGTGTGTGAAAGCCGCCCTTCACCTAGCTTGTTGGGAACACAAAGTTTCTTTTCAGTTGCAAACTCCACTCCATACATATATATGGGGAGGTAATAACTCCAACTCGGTTTTACACTGAAAACTGCAGGAACTTCAAACCGGCACTAGGAAACAGACTGAGAAACCAGAGTAAAAGTTTCTCCTGCAAACCGTTCCCTTTGTGCTAGATGAACGAACGTCTCTCCACATGCTCAGTTCTGAGAGATATGTGTGTGTGAAAGCCGCACTTCACCTAGCTTGTTGGGAACACAAAGTTTTTTTTCAGTTGCAAACTCCACTCCAAACATATATATGGGGAGGTAGTAGCTCCAACTCAGTTTTACAGTGAAAACTGCAGGAACTTCAAACCGGCACTAGGAAACAGACTGAGAAACCAGAGTAAAAGTTTCTCCTGCAACCCGTTCCCTTTGTGCTAGATGAACGAACGTCTCTCCACATGCTCAGTTCTGAGAGATAAGTGTGCGTGAAAGCCGTCCTTCACCTAGCTTGTTGGGAACACAAAGTTTCTTTTCAGTTGCAAACTCCACTCCATACATATATATGGGGAGGTACTAGCTCCAACTCGTTTTTACAGTGAAAACTGCAGGAACTTCAAACCGGCACTAGGAAACAGACTGAGAAGCCAGAGTAAAAGTTTCTCCTGCAAACTGTTCCCTTTGTGCTAGATGAACGAACGTCTCTCCACATGCTCAGTTCTGAGAGATAAGTGTGTGTGAAAGCCGTCCTTCACCTAGCATGTTGGGAACACAAAGTTTCTTTTCAGTTGCAAACTCCACTCCATAAATATATATGGGGAGGTACTAGCTCGAACTCGGTTTTACAGTGGAAACTGCAGGAACTTCAAACCGGCACTAGGAAACAGACTGAGAAACCAGAGTAAAAGTTTCTCCTGCAACCCGTTCCCTTTGTGCTAGATGAACGAACGTCTCTCCACATGCTCAGTTCTGAGAGATAAGTGTGTGTGAAAGCCGTCCTTCACCTAGCTTGTTGGGAACACAAAGTTTCTTTTCAGTTGAAAATCCACTCCATACATATATATGGGGAGGTAGTAGCTCCAACTCAGTTTTACAGTGAAAACTGCAGGAACTTCAAACCGGAACAAGGAAACAGACTGAGAAACCAAAGTAAAAGTTTCTTCTGCAACCCGTTCCCTTTGTGCTAGATGAACGAACGTCTCTCCACATGGTCAGTTCTGAGAGATAAGTGTGTGTGAAAGCCGTCCTTCACATAGCTTGTTGGGAACACAAAGTTTCTTTTCAGTTGTAAACTCCAGTCCATACATATATATGGGGAGGTACAAGCTCCAACTCGGTTTTACAGTGAAAACTGCAGGAACTTCAAACCGGCACTAGGAAACAGACTGAGAATCCAGAGTCAAAGTTTCCCCTGCAACCCGTTCCCATTCTGCTAGATGAACGAACGTCTCTCCACATGCTCAGTTCTGAGATAATTGTGTGTGAAAGCCGTCCTTCAACTAGCTTGTTGGGAACACAAATTTTCTTTTCAGTTGCAAACTCCTCTCCATACATATATATGGGGAGGTACTAGCTCGATCTCGGTTTTACAGTGAAAACTGCAGGAACTTCAAACCGGCACTAGGAAACAGACTGAGAAACCAGAGTAAAAATTTCTCCTTCAACCCGTTCCTTCTGTGCAAGATGAACGAACGTCTCACCACAAGCTCAGTTCTGAGAGATAAGTGTGTTTGAAAGCCGACCTTCACCTAGCTTGTTGGGAACACAAAGTTTCTTTTCAGTTGCAAACTCCACTCCAAACATATATATGGGGAAGTACTAGCTCCAACTCGGTTTTACAGTGAAAACTGCAGGAACTACAAACCGGAAATAGGAAACAGACTGAGAAACCAGAGTAAAAGTTTCTCCTGCAACCCGTTCCCTTTGTGCTAGATGAACGAACATCTCTCCACATGTTCAGTTCTGAGAGATAAGTGTGTGTGAAAGCCGTCCTTCACCTTGCTTGTTGGGAACACAATGTTTCTTTTCAGTTGCAAACTCCAGTGCATACATATATATGGGGAGGTACTAGCTCCAACTCGGTTTTACAGTGAAAACTGCAGGAACTTCAAACCGGCACTAGGAAACAGACTGAGAAACCAGAGTCAAAGATTCCCCTGCAAACCTTTCCCTTTGTGCTAGATGAACGAACGTCTCTCCACATGCTCAGTTCTGAGAGATAAGTATGTGTGAAAGCCGTCCTTCACCTAGCTTGTTGGGAACACAAAGTTTCTTTTCAGTTGAAATTCCACTCCATACATATATATGGAGAGGTACTAGCTCCAACTCGGTTTTACAGTGAAAACTGCAGGAAGTTCAAACCGGCACAAGAAAACAGACTGAGAAACCAGAGTAAAAGTTTCTCCTGCATCCCGTTCCCATTGTGCTAGATGAAAGAACCGCTCTCCACATGCTCAGTTCTGAGAGATAAGTGTGTGTGAAAGCCGTCCTTCACCTAGCTTGTTGGGAACACAAAGTTTCTTTTCAGTTGCAAACTCCACTCCATTCATATATATGGGGAGGTACTAGCTCCAACTCGCTTTTACAGTGAAAACTGCAGGAACTTCAAACCGGCACTAGGAAACAGACTGAGAAACCAGAGTAAAAGTTTCTCCTGCAACCCGTTCCTTTGTGCTAGATGAACGAACGTCTCTCCACATTCTCAGTTCTGAGAGATTAGTGTGTGTGAAAGCCGCCCTTCACCTAGCTTGTTGGGAACACAAAGTTTCTTTCCAGTTGCAAACACCACTCCATACATATATATGGGGAGGTAATAACTCCAACTCGGTTTTACACTGAAAACTGCAGGAACTTCAAACCGGCACTAGGAAACAGACTTAGAAACCAGAGTAAAAGTTTCTCCTGCAAACCGTTCCCTTTGTGCTAGATGAACGAACGTCTCTCCACATGCTCAGTTCTGAGAGATATGTGTGTGTGAAAGCCGCACTTCACCTAGCTTGTTGGGAACACAAAGTTTCTTTTCAGTTGCAAACTCCACTCCAAACATATATATGGGGAGGTACTAGCTCCAACTCGGTTTTACAGTGAAAACTGCAGAACTTCAAACAGGAACTAGGAAACAGACCGAGAAACCAGAGTAAAAGTTACTCCTGCAACCCGTTTCTTTGTGCTGGATGAACGAACGTCTCTCCACATGCTCAGATCTGAGCAATAAGTGTGTGTGAAAGCCGTCCTTCACCTAGCTTAATGGGAACACAAAGTTTCTTTTCAGTTGCAAACTCCACTCCATACATATATATGGGGAGGTACTAGCTCCAAATCGTTTTTACAGTGAAAACTGCAGGAACTTCAAACCGGCACTAGGAAACAGACTGAGAAACCAGAGTAAAAGTTTCTCCTGCAAACGGTTCCCTTTGTGATAGATGAACGAACGTCTCTCCACATGCTCAGTTCTGAGGGATATGTGTGTGTGAAAGCCGTCCTTCACCTAGCTTGTTAGGAACACAAAGTTTCTTTTCAGTTGCAAACTGCACTCCATATATATATATGGGGAGGTACTAGCTCCAACTCGGTTTTACAGTGAAAACTGCAGGAACATCAAACCGGCACTAGGAAACAGACTGAGAAACCAGAGTAAAAGTTTCTCCTGCAACCCGTTCCCTTTGTGCTAGATGAACGAACGTCTCTCCACATGCTCAGTTCTGAGGGATAAGTGTGTGTGAATGCCGTAATTCACCTAGCTTGTTGGGAACACAAAGTTTCTTTTCAGTTGCAAACTGCACTCCATACATATATATGGGGAGGTACTAGCTCCAACTCGGTTTTACAGTGAAAACTGCTGGAACTTCAAACCGGCACTAGGAAACAGACTGAGAAACCAGAGTAAAAGTTTCTCCTGCAACCCGCTCCCTTTGTGCTAGATGAACGAACGTCTCTCCACATGCTCAGTTCTGAGAGATAAGTGTGTGTGAAAGCCGTCCTTCACCTAGCTTGTTGGGAACACAAAGTTTCTTTTCAGTTGCAAACTCCACTCCAAACATATATATGGGGAAGTACTAGCTCCAACTCGGTTTTACAGTGAAAACTGCAGGAACTACAAACCGGAAATAGGAAACAGACTGAGAAACCAGAGTAAAAGTTTCTCCTGCAACCCGTTCCCTTTGTGCTAGATGAACGAACATCTCTCCACATGTTCAGTTCTGAGAGATAAGTGTGTGTGAAAGCCGTCCTTCACCTTGCTTGTTGGGAACACGATGTTTCTTTTCAGTTGCAAACTCCAGTGCATACATATATATGGGGAGGTACTAGCTCCAACTCGGTTTTACAGTGAAAACTGCAGGAACTTCAAACCGGCACTAGGAAACAGACTGAGAAACCAGAGTAAATGTTTCTCCTGCAACCCGTTCCCTTTGTGCTAGATGAACGAACGTCTCTCCACATGCTCAGTTCTGAGAGATAAGTGTGTGCTAAAGCCGTCCTTCATCTAGCTTGTTGGGAACACAAAGTTTCTTTTCAGTTGCAAACTCCACTCCATACATATATATGGGGAGGTACTAGCTCCAACTCGGTTTTACAGTGAAAACTGCAGGAACTTCAAACCGGCACTAGGAAACAGACTGAGAAACCAGAGTCAAAGTTTCCCCTGCAACCCTTTCAATTTGTGCTAGATGAACGAACGTCTCTCCACATGCTCAGTTTTGAGAGATAATTGTGTGTGAAAGCCGTCCTTCACCTAGCTTGTTGGGAACACAAAGTTTCTTTTCAGTTGAAATTCCACTCCATACATATATATGGAGAGGTACTAGCTCCAACTCGGTTTTACAGGGAAAACTGCAGGAAGTTCAATCCGGCACAAGAAAACAGACTGAGAAACCAGAGTAAAAGTTTCTCCTGCAACCCGTTCCCTTTGTGCTAGATGAAAGAACCGCTCTCCACATGCTCAGTTCTGAGAGATAAGTGTGTGTGAAAGCCGTCCTTCACCTAGCTTGTTGGGAACACAAAGTTTCTTTTCAGTTGCAAACTCCACTCCATTCATATATATGGGGAGGTACTAGCTCCAACTCGGTTTTACAGTGAAAACTGCAGGAAGTTCAATCCGGCACAAGAAAACAGACTGAGAAACCAGAGTAAAAGTTTCTCCTGCAACCCGTTCCCTTTGTGCTAGATGAAAGAACCGCTCTCCACATGCTCAGTTCTGAGAGATAAGTGTGTGTGAAAGCCGTCCTTCACCTAGCTTGTTGGGAACACAAAGTTTCTTTTCAGTTGCAAACTCCACTCCATTCATATATATGGGGAGGTACTAGCTCCAACTCGCTTTTACAGTGAAAACTGCAGGAACTTCAAACCGGCACTAGGAAACAGACTGAGAAACCAGAGTAAAAGTTTCTCCTGCAACCCGTTCCCTTTGTGCTAGATGAACGAACATCTCTCCACATGTTCAGTTCTGAGAGATAAGTGTGTGTGAAAGCCGTCCTTCACCTAGCTTGTTGGGAACACAAAGTTTCTTTTCAGTTGCAAACTCCACTCCAAACATATATATGGGGAAGTACTAGCTCCAACTCGATTTTACAGTGAAAACTGCAGGAACTACAAACCGGAAATAGGAAACAGACTGAGAAACCAGAGTAAAAGTTTCTCCTGCAACCCGTTCCCTTTGTGCTAGATGAACGAACATCTCTCCACATGTTCAGTTCTGAGAGATAAGTGTGTGTGAAAGCCGTCCTTCACCTTGCTTGTTGGGAACACAATGTTTCTTTTCAGTTGCAAACTCCAGTGCATACATATATATGGGGAGGTACTAGCTCCAACTCGGTTTTACAGTGAAAACTGCAGGAACTTCAAACCGGCACTAGGAAACAGACTGAGAAACCAGAGTAAATGTTTCTCCTGCAACCCGTTCCCTTTGTGCTAGATGAACGAACGTCTCTCCACATGCTCAGTTCTGAGAGATAAGTGTGTGTGAAAGCCGTCCTTCACCTAGCTTGTTGGGAACACAAAGTTTCTTTTCAGTTGCAAACTCCACTCCATACATATATATGGGGAGGTACTAGCTCCAACTCGGTTTTACAGTGAAAACTGCAGGAACTTCAAACCGGCACTAGGAAACAGACTGAGAAACCAGAGTCAAAGTTTCCCCTGCAACCCTTTCAATTTGTGCTAGATGAACGAACGTCTCTCCACATGCTCAGTTTTGAGAGATAATTGTGTGTGAAAGCCGTCCTTCACCTAGCTTGTTGGGAACACAAAGTTTCTTTTCAGTTGAAATTCCACTCCATACATATATATGGAGAGGTACTAGCTCCAACTCGGTTTTACAGTGAAAACTGCAGGAAGTTCAATCCGGCACAAGAAAACAGACTGAGAAACCAGAGTAAAAGTTTCTCCTGCAACCCGTTCCCTTTGTGCTAGATGAAAGAACCGCTCTCCACATGCTCAGTTCTGAGAGATAAGTGTGTGTGAAAGCCGTCCTTCACCTAGCTTGTTGGGAACACAAAGTTTCTTTTCAGTTGCAAACTCCACTCCATTCATATATATGGGGAGGTACTAGCTCCAACTCGGTTTTACAGTGAAAACTGCAGGAAGTTCAATCCGGCACAAGAAAACAGACTGAGAAACCAGAGTAAAAGTTTCTCCTGCAACCCGTTCCCTTTGTGCTAGATGAAAGAACCGCTCTCCACATGCTCAGTTCTGAGAGATAAGTGTGTGTGAAAGCCGTCCTTCACCTAGCTTGTTGGGAACACAAAGTTTCTTTTCAGTTGCAAACTCCACTCCATTCATATATATGGGGAGGTACTAGCTCCAACTCGCTTTTACAGTGAAAACTGCAGGAACTTCAAACCGGCACTAGGAAACAGACTGAGAAACCAGAGTAAAAGTTTCTCCTGCAACCCGTTCCCTTTGTGCTAGATGAACGAACATCTCTCCACATGTTCAGTTCTGAGAGATAAGTGTGTGTGAAAGCCGTCCTTCACCTAGCTTGTTGGGAAAACAAAGTTTCTTTTCAGTTGCAAACTCCAGTCCATACATATATATGGGGAAGTACTAGCTTCAACTCGGTTTTACAGTGAAAACTGCAGGAACTTCAAACCGGCACTAGGAAACAGACTGAGAATCCAGAGTAAAAGTTTCTCCTGCAACCCGTTCCCTTTGTGCTAGATGAACGAACGTCTCTCCACATGCTCAGTTCTGAGAGATAAGTGTGTGCGAAAGCCGTCCTTCACCTAGCTTGTTGGGAACACAAAGTTTCTTTTCAGTTGAAAATCCACTCCATACATATATATGGGGAGGTACTAGCTCGAACTCGGTTTTACAGTGAAAACTGCAGGAACTTCAAACCGGCACTAGGAAACAGACTGAGAAACCAGAGTCAAAGATTCCCCTGCAACCCTTTCCCTTTGTGCTAGATGAACGAACGTCTCTCCACATGCTCAGTTCTGAGAGATAAGTATGTGTGAAAGCCGTCCTTCACCTAGCTTGTTGGGAACACAAAGTTTCTTTTCAGTTGAAATTCCACTCCATACATATATATGGAGAGGTACTAGCTCCAACTCGGTTTTACAGTGAAAACTGCAGGAAGTTCAAACCGGCACAAGAAAACAGACTGAGAAACCAGAGTAAAAGTTTCTCCTGCATCCCGTTCCCATTGTGCTAGATGAAAGAACCGCTCTCCACATGCTCAGTTCTGAGAGATAAGTGTGTGTGAAAGCCGTCCTTCACCTAGCTTGTTGGGAACACAAAGTTTCTTTTCAGTTGCAAACTCCACTCCATTCA
Source organism: Camelus bactrianus (assembly GCF_048773025.1). Lineage (NCBI taxonomy): Eukaryota > Metazoa > Chordata > Mammalia > Artiodactyla > Camelidae > Camelus > Camelus bactrianus. Next base: position 7,289,159 of record NC_133566.1, read on the forward strand.
TATATATGGGGAGGTACTAGCTCCAACTCGCTTTTACAGTGAAAACTGCAGGAACTTCAAACCGGCACTAGGAAACAGACTGAGAAACCAGAGTAAAAGTTTCTCCTGCAACCCGTTCCTTTGTGCTAGATGAACGAACGTCTCTCCACATTCTCAGTTCTGAGAGATTAGTGTGTGTGAAAGCCGCCCTTCACCTAGCTTGTTGGGAACAAAAAGTTTCTTTCCAGTTGCAAACACCACTCCATACATATATATGGGGAGGTAATAACTCCAACTCGGTTTTACACTGAAAACTGCAGGAACTTCAAACCGGCACTAGGAAACAGACTTAGAAACCAGAGTAAAAGTTTCTCCTGCAAACCGTTCCCTTTGTGCTAGATGAACGAACGTCTCTCCACATGCTCAGTTCTGAGAGATATGTGTGTGTGAAAGCCGCACTTCACCTAGCTTGTTGGGAACACAAAGTTTCTTTTCAGTTGCAAACTCCACTCCAAACATATATATGGGGAGGTACTAGCTCCAACTCGGTTTTACAGTGAAAACTGCAGAACTTCAAACAGGAACTAGGAAACAGACCGAGAAACCAGAGTAAAAGTTACTCCTGCAACCCGTTTCTTTGTGCTAGATGAACGAACGTCTCTCCACATGCTCAGATCTGAGCAATAAGTGTGTGTGAAAGCCGTCCTTCACCTAGCTTAATGGGAACACAAAGTTTCTTTTCAGTTGCAAACTCCACTCCATACATATATATGGGGAGGTACTAGCTCCAAATCGTTTTTACAGTGAAAACTGCAGGAACTTCAAACCGGCACTAGGAAACAGACTGAGAAACCAGAGTAAAAGTTTCTCCTGCAAACGGTTCCCTTTGTGATAGATGAACGAACGTCTCTCCACATGCTCAGTTCTGAGGGATATGTGTGTGTGAAAGCCGTCCTTCACCTAGCTTGTTGGGAACACAAAGTTTCTTTTCAGTTGCAAACTGCACTCCATATATATATATGGGGAGGTACTAGCTCCAACTCGGTTTTACAGTGAAAACTGCAGGAACATCAAACCGGCACTAGGAAACAGACTGAGAAACCAGAGTAAAAGTTTCTCCTGCAACCCGTTCCCTTTGTGCTAGATGAACGAACGTCTCTCCACATGCTCAGTTCTGAGGGATAAGTGTGTGTGAATGCCGTAATTCACCTAGCTTGTTGGGAACACAAAGTTTCTTTTCAGTTGCAAACTGCACTCCATACATATATATGGGGAGGTACTAGCTCCAACTCGGTTTTACAGTGAAAACTGCTGGAACTTCAAACCGGCACTAGGAAACAGACTGAGAAACCAGAGTAAAAGTTTCTCCTGCAACCCGCTCCCTTTGTGCTAGATGAACGAACGTCTCTCCACATGCTCAGTTCTGAGAGATAAGTGTGTGTGAAAGCCGTCCTTCACCTAGCTTGTTGGGAACACAAAGTTTCTTTTCAGTTGCAAACACCACTCCATACATATATATGGGGAGGTACTAGATCCAACTCGGTTTTACAGTGAAAACTGCAGGAACTTCAAACGACACTAGGAAACAGACTGAGAAACCAGAGTAAAAGTTTCTCCTGCAACCCGTTCCCTTTGTGCTAGATGAACGAACGTCTCTCCGCATGCTCATTTCTGAGAGATAAGTGTGTGTGAAAGCCGTCCTTCACCTAGCTTGTTGGGAACACAAAGTTTCTTTTCACATGCAAACTCCACTCCATACATATATATGGGGAGGTACTAGCTCCAACTCGGTTTTACACTGAAAACTGCAGGAACTTCAAACCGGCACTAGGAAACAGACTGAGAAACAAGAGTAAAAGTTTCTCCTGCAACCCGTTCCCTTTGTGCTAGATGAACGAAAGTCTCTCCACATGCTCAGTTCTGAGAGATAAGTGTGTGTGAATGCCGTACTTCACCTAGCTTGTTGGGAACACAAAGTTTCTTTTCGGTTGAAAACTCCACTAAATACATATATATGGGGAGGTACTAGCTCCAACTCGGTTTTACAGTGAAAACTGCTGGAACTTCAAACCGGCACTAGGAAACAGACTGAGAAACCAGAGTAAAAGTTCCTCCTGCAACCCGTTCCCTTTGTGCTAGATGAACGAACGTCTCTCCGCATGCTCAGTTCGGAGGGATAAGTGTGTGTGAAAGCCGTCCTTCACCTAGCTTGTTGGGAACACAAAGTTTCTTTTCAGTTGCAAACTGCACTCCATACATATATATGGGGAGGTACTAGCTCCAACTCGGTTTTACAGTGAAAACTGCAGGAACATCAAACCGGCACTAGGAAACAGACTGAGAAACCAGAGTAAAAGTTTCTCCTGCAACCCGTTCCCTTTGTGCTAGATGAACGAACGTCTCTCCACATGCTCAGTTCTGAGGGATAAGTGTGTGTGAATGCCGTAATTCACCTAGCTTGTTGGGAACACAAAGTTTCTTTTCACTTGCAAACTCCACTCCATACATATATATGGGGAGGTACTAGCTCCAACTCGGTTTTACAGTGAAAACTGCTGGAACTTCAAACCGGCACTAGGAAACAGACTGAGAAACCAGAGTAAAAGTTTCTCCTGCAACCCGCTCCCTTTGTGCTAGATGAACGAACGTCTCTCCACATGCTCAGTTCTGAGAGATAAGTGTGTGTGAAAGCCGTCCTTCACCTAGCTTGTTGGGAACACAAAGTTTCTTTTCAGTTGCAAACTCCACTCCATACATATATATGGGGAGGTACTAGATGCAACTAGGTTTTACAGTGAAAACTGCAGGAAATTCAAACGACACTAGGAAACAGACAGAGAAACCACAGTAAAAGTTTCACCTGCAACCCGTTCCCTTTGAGCTAGATGAACGAACGTCTCTCCACATACTCAGTTCGGTGAGATAAGTGTGTGTGAAAGCCGTCCTTCACCTAGCTTGTTGGGAACACAAAGATTCTTTTCACTTGCAAAATTCACTCCATACATATATATGGAGAGGTAATAGCTCCAACACGGTTTTAGAGTGAAAACTGCAGGAACTTCATACCGGCACTAGGAAACAAACAGAGAAACCAGAGTAAAAGTTTCTCCTGCAACCCGTTCCCTTTGTGCTAGATGAACGAACGTCTCTCCGCATGCTCAGTTCTGAGAGATAAGTGTGTGTGAAAGCAGTACTTCACCTAGCTTGTTGGGAACACAAAGTTTCTTTTCACTTGCAAACTCCACTCCATACATATATATGGGGAAGTACTAGCTACAACTCGGTTTTACAGTGAAAACTGCAGGAACTTCAAACCGGCACTAGGAAACAGACTGAGAAACCAGAGTAAAAGTTTCTCCTGCAACCCGTTCCCTTTGTGCTAGATGAACGAACGTCTCTCCACATGCTCAGTTCTGAGAGATAAGTGTGTGTGAAAGCCGTCCTTCACCTAGCTTGTTGGGAACACAAAGATTCTTTTCACTTGCAAACTCCACTCCATACATATATATGGGAAGGTACTAGCTCGAACTCGGTTTTACAGTGAAAACTGCAGGAACTTCAAACCGGCACTAGGAAACAGACTGAGAAACCAGAGTAAAAGTTTCTCCTGCAACCCGTTCCCTTTGTGCTAGATGAACGAACGTCTCTCAACATGCTCAGTTCTGAGAGATATGTATGTGTGTAAGCCGTCCTTCACCTAGCTTGTTGGGAACACAAAGTTTCTTTTCAGTTGTAAACTCCAGTCCATACATATATATGGGGAGGTACAAGCTCCAACTCGGTTTTACAGTGAAAACTGCAGGAACTTCAAACCGGCACTAGGAAACAGACTGAGAATCCAGAGTCAAAGTTTCCCCTGCAACCCGTTCCCATTCTGCTAGATGAACGAACGTCTCTCCACATGCTCAGTTCTGAGATAATTGTGTGTGAAAGCCGTCCTTCAACTAGCTTGTTGGGAACAGAAATTTTCTTTTCAGTTGCAAACTCCTCTCCATACATATATATGGGGAGGTACTAGCTCGATCTCGGTTTTACAGTGAAAACTGCAGGAACTTCAAACCGGCACTAGGAAACAGACTGAGAAACCAGAGTAAAAATTTCTCCTTCAACCCGTTCCTTTTGTGCAAGATGAACGAACGTCTCACCACAAGCTCAGTTCTGAGAGATAAGTGTGTTTGAAAGCCGACCTTCACCTAGCTTGTTGGGAACACAAAGTTTCTTTTCAGTTGCAAACTCCACTCCAAACATATATATGGGGAAGTACTAGCTCCAACTCGGTTTTACAGTGAAAACTGCAGGAACTACAAACCGGAAATAGGAAACAGACTGAGAAACCAGAGTAAAAGTTTCTCCTGCAAACCGTTCCCTTTGTGCTAGATGAACGAACGTCTCTCCACATGCTCAGTTCTGAGAGATATGTGTGTGTGAAAGCCGCACTTCACCTAGCTTGTTGGGAACACAAAGTTTCTTTTCAGTTGCAAACTCCACTCCAAACATATATATGGGGAGGTACTAGCTCCAACTCGGTTTTACAGTGAAAACTGCAGAACTTCAAACAGGAACTAGGAAACAGACCGAGAAACCAGAGTAAAAGTTACTCCTGCAACCCGTTTCTTTGTGCTAGATGAACGAACGTCTCTCCACATGCTCAGATCTGAGCAATAAGTGTGTGTGAAAGCCGTCCTTCACCTAGCTTAATGGGAACACAAAGTTTCTTTTCAGTTGCAAACTCCACTCCATACATATATATGGGGAGGTACTAGCTCCAAATCGTTTTTACAGTGAAAACTGCAGGAACTTCAAACCGGCACTAGGAAACAGACTGAGAAACCAGAGTAAAAGTTTCTCCTGCAAACGGTTCCCTTTGTGATAGATGAACGAACGTCTCTCCACATGCTCAGTTCTGAGGGATATGTGTGTGTGAAAGCCGTCCTTCACCTAGCTTGTTGGGAACACAAAGTTTCTTTTCAGTTGCAAACTGCACTCCATATATATATATGGGGAGGTACTAGCTCCAACTCGGTTTTACAGTGAAAACTGCAGGAACATCAAACCGGCACTAGGAAACAGACTGAGAAACCAGAGTAAAAGTTTCTCCTGCAACCCGTTCCCTTTGTGCTAGATGAACGAACGTCTCTCCACATGCTCAGTTCTGAGGGATAAGTGTGTGTGAATGCCGTAATTCACCTAGCTTGTTGGGAACACAAAGTTTCTTTTCAGTTGCAAACTGCACTCCATACATATATATGGGGAGGTACTAGCTCCAACTCGGTTTTACAGTGAAAACTGCTGGAACTTCAAACCGGCACTAGGAAACAGACTGAGAAACCAGAGTAAAAGTTTCTCCTGCAACCCGCTCCCTTTGTGCTAGATGAACGAACGTCTCTCCACATGCTCAGTTCTGAGAGATAAGTGTGTGTGAAAGCCGTCCTTCACCTAGCTTGTTGGGAACACAAAGTTTCTTTTCAGTTGCAAACACCACTCCATACATATATATGGGGAGGTACTAGATCCAACTCGGTTTTACAGTGAAAACTGCAGGAACTTCAAACGACACTAGGAAACAGACTGAGAAACCAGAGTAAAAGTTTCTCCTGCAACCCGTTCCCTTTGTGCTAGATGAACGAACGTCTCTCCGCATGCTCATTTCTGAGAGATAAGTGTGTGTGAAAGCCGTCCTTCACCTAGCTTGTTGGGAACACAAAGTTTCTTTTCACATGCAAACTCCACTCCATACATATATATGGGGAGGTACTAGCTCCAACTCGGTTTTACACTGAAAACTGCAGGAACTTCAAACCGGCACTAGGAAACAGACTGAGAAACAAGAGTAAAAGTTTCTCCTGCAACCCGTTCCCTTTGTGCTAGATGAACGAAAGTCTCTCCACATGCTCAGTTCTGAGAGATAAGTGTGTGTGAATGCCGTACTTCACCTAGCTTGTTGGGAACACAAAGTTTCTTTTCGGTTGAAAACTCCACTAAATACATATATATGGGGAGGTACTAGCTCCAACTCGGTTTTACAGTGAAAACTGCTGGAACTTCAAACCGGCACTAGGAAACAGACTGAGAAACCAGAGTAAAAGTTCCTCCTGCAACCCGTTCCCTTTGTGCTAGATGAACGAACGTCTCTCCGCATGCTCAGTTCGGAGGGATAAGTGTGTGTGAAAGCCGTCCTTCACCTAGCTTGTTGGGAACACAAAGTTTCTTTTCAGTTGCAAACTGCACTCCATACATATATATGGGGAGGTACTAGCTCCAACTCGGTTTTACAGTGAAAACTGCAGGAACATCAAACCGGCACTAGGAAACAGACTGAGAAACCAGAGTAAAAGTTTCTCCTGCAACCCGTTCCCTTTGTGCTAGATGAACGAACGTCTCTCCACATGCTCAGTTCTGAGGGATAAGTGTGTGTGAATGCCGTAATTCACCTAGCTTGTTGGGAACACAAAGTTTCTTTTCACTTGCAAACTCCACTCCATACATATATATGGGGAGGTACTAGCTCCAACTCGGTTTTACAGTGAAAACTGCTGGAACTTCAAACCGGCACTAGGAAACAGACTGAGAAACCAGAGTAAAAGTTTCTCCTGCAACCCGCTCCCTTTGTGCTAGATGAACGAACGTCTCTCCACATGCTCAGTTCTGAGAGATAAGTGTGTGTGAAAGCCGTCCTTCACCTAGCTTGTTGGGAACACAAAGTTTCTTTTCAGTTGCAAACTCCACTCCATACATATATATGGGGAGGTACTAGATGCAACTAGGTTTTACAGTGAAAACTGCAGGAAATTCAAACGACACTAGGAAACAGACAGAGAAACCACAGTAAAAGTTTCACCTGCAACCCGTTCCCTTTGAGCTAGATGAACGAACGTCTCTCCACATACTCAGTTCGGTGAGATAAGTGTGTGTGAAAGCCGTCCTTCACCTAGCTTGTTGGGAACACAAAGATTCTTTTCACTTGCAAAATTCACTCCATACATATATATGGAGAGGTAATAGCTCCAACACGGTTTTAGAGTGAAAACTGCAGGAACTTCATACCGGCACTAGGAAACAAACAGAGAAACCAGAGTAAAAGTTTCTCTTGCAACCCGTTCCCTTTGTGCTAGATGAACGAACGTCTCTCCGCATGCTCAGTTCTGAGAGATAAGTGTGTGTGAAAGCAGTACTTCACCTAGCTTGTTGGGAACACAAAGTTTCTTTTCACTTGCAAACTCCACTCCATACATATATATGGGGAAGTACTAGCTACAACTCGGTTTTACAGTGAAAACTGCAGGAACTTCAAACCGGCACTAGGAAACAGACTGAGAAACCAGAGTAAAAGTTTCTCCTGCAACCCGTTCCCTTTGTGCTAGATGAACGAACGTCTCTCCACATGCTCAGTTCTGAGAGATAAGTGTGTGTGAAAGCCGTCCTTCACCTAGCTTGTTGGGAACACAAAGATTCTTTTCACTTGCAAACTCCACTCCATACATATATATGGGAAGGTACTAGCTCGAACTCGGTTTTACAGTGAAAACTGCAGGAACTTCAAACCGGCACTAGGAAACAGACTGAGAAACCAGAGTAAAAGTTTCTCCTGCAACCCGTTCCCTTTGTGCTAGATGAACGAACGTCTCTCAACATGCTCAGTTCTGAGAGATATGTATGTGTGTAAGCCGTCCTTCACCTAGCTTGTTGGGAACACAAAGTTTCTTTTCAGTTGTAAACTCCAGTCCATACATATATATGGGTAGGTACAAGCTCCAACTCGGTTTTACAGTGAAAACTGCAGGAACTTCAAACCGGCACTAGGAAACAGACTGAGAATCCAGAGTCAAAGTTTCCCCTGCAACCCGTTCCCATTCTGCTAGATGAACGAACGTCTCTCCACATGCTCAGTTCTGAGATAATTGTGTGTGAAAGCCGTCCTTCAACTAGCTTGTTGGGAACAGAAATTTTCTTTTCAGTTGCAAACTCCTCTCCATACATATATATGGGGAGGTACTAGCTCGATCTCGGTTTTACAGTGAAAACTGCAGGAACTTCAAACCGGCACTAGGAAACAGACTGAGAAACCAGAGTAAAAATTTCTCCTTCAACCCGTTCCTTTTGTGCAAGATGAACGAACGTCTCACCACAAGCTCAGTTCTGAGAGATAAGTGTGTTTGAAAGCCGACCTTCACCTAGCTTGTTGGGAACACAAAGTTTCTTTTCAGTTGCAAACTCCACTCCAAACATATATATGGGGAAGTACTAGCTCCAACTCGGTTTTACAGTGAAAACTGCAGGAACTACAAACCGGAAATAGGAAACAGACTGAGAAACCAGAGTAAAAGTTTCTCCTGCAACCCGTTCCCTTTGTGCTAGATGAACGAACATCTCTCCACATGTTCAGTTCTGAGAGATAAGTGTCTGTGAAAGCCGTCCTTCACCTTGCTTGTTGGGAACACAATGTTTCTTTTCAGTTGCAAACTCCAGTGCATACATATATATGGGGAGGTACTAGCTCCAACTCGGTTTTACAGTGAAAACTGCAGGAACTTCAAACCGGCACTAGGAAACAGACTGAGAATCCAGAGTCAAAGTTTCCCCTGCAACCCGTTCCCATTCTGCTAGATGAACGAACGTCTCTCCACATGCTCAGTTCTGAGATAATTGTGTGTGAAAGCCGTCCTTCAACTAGCTTGTTGGGAACAGAAATTTTCTTTTCAGTTGCAAACTCCTCTCCATACATATATATGGGGAGGTACTAGCTCGATCTCGGTTTTACAGTGAAAACTGCAGGAACTTCAAACCGGCACTAGGAAACAGACTGAGAAACCAGAGTAAAAATTTCTCCTTCAACCCGTTCCTTTTGTGCAAGATGAACGAACGTCTCACCACAAGCTCAGTTCTGAGAGATAAGTGTGTTTGAAAGCCGACCTTCACCTAGCTTGTTGGGAACACAAAGTTTCTTTTCAGTTGCAAACTCCACTCCAAACATATATATGGGGAAGTACTAGCTCCAACTCGGTTTTACAGTGAAAACTGCAGGAACTACAAACCGGCACTAGGAAACAGACTGAGAATCCAGAGTCAAAGTTTCCCCTGCAACCCGTTCCCATTCTGCTAGATGAACGAACGTCTCTCCACATGCTCAGTTCTGAGATAATTGTGTGTGAAAGCCGTCCTTCAACTAGCTTGTTGGGAACAGAAATTTTCTTTTCAGTTGCAAACTCCTCTCCATACATATATATGGGGAGGTACTAGCTCGATCTCGGTTTTACAGTGAAAACTGCAGGAACTTCAAACCGGCACTAGGAAACAGACTGAGAAACCAGAGTAAAAATTTCTCCTTCAACCCGTTCCTTTTGTGCAAGATGAACGAACGTCTCACCACAAGCTCAGTTCTGAGAGATAAGTGTGTTTGAAAGCCGACCTTCACCTAGCTTGTTGGGAACACAAAGTTTCTTTTCAGTTGCAAACTCCACTCCAAACATATATATGGGGAAGTACTAGCTCCAACTCGGTTTTACAGTGAAAACTGCAGGAACTACAAACCGGAAATAGGAAACAGACTGAGAAACCAGAGTAAAAGTTTCTCCTGCAACCCGTTCCCTTTGTGCTAGATGAACGAACATCTCTCCACATGTTCAGTTCTGAGAGATAAGTGTCTGTGAAAGCCGTCCTTCACCTTGCTTGTTGGGAACACAATGTTTCTTTTCAGTTGCAAACTCCAGTGCATACATATATATGGGGAGGTACTAGCTCCAACTCGGTTTTACAGTGAAAACTGCAGGAACTTCAAACCGGCACTAGGAAACAGACTGAGAATCCAGAGTCAAAGTTTCCCCTGCAACCCGTTCCCATTCTGCTAGATGAACGAACGTCTCTCCACATGCTCAGTTCTGAGATAATTGTGTGTGAAAGCCGTCCTTCAACTAGCTTGTTGGGAACAGAAATTTTCTTTTCAGTTGCAAACTCCTCTCCATACATATATATGGGGAGGTACTAGCTCGATCTCGGTTTTACAGTGAAAACTGCAGGAACTTCAAACCGGCACTAGGAAACAGACTGAGAAACCAGAGTAAAAATTTCTCCTTCAACCCGTTCCTTTTGTGCAAGATGAACGAACGTCTCACCACAAGCTCAGTTCTGAGAGATAAGTGTGTTTGAAAGCCGACCTTCACCTAGCTTGTTGGGAACACAAAGTTTCTTTTCAGTTGCAAACTCCACTCCAAACATATATATGGGGAAGTACTAGCTCCAACTCGGTTTTACAGTGAAAACTGCAGGAACTACAAACCGGAAATAGGAAACAGACTGAGAAACCAGAGTAAAAGTTTCTCCTGCAACCCGTTCCCTTTGTGCTAGATGAACGAACATCTCTCCACATGTTCAGTTCTGAGAGATAAGTGTGTGTGAAAGCCGTCCTTCACCTTGCTTGTTGGGAACACAATGTTTCTTTTCAGTTGCAAACTCCAGTGCATACATATATATGGGGAGGTACTAGCTCCAACTCGGTTTTACAGTGAAAACTGCAGGAACTTCAAACCGGCACTAGGAAACAGACTGAGAAACCAGAGTAAAAGTTTCTCCTGCAACCCGTTCCCTTTGTGCTAGATGAACGAACGTCTCTCCACATGCTCAGTTCTGAGAGATAAGTGTGTGTGAAAGCCGTCCTTCACCTAGCTTGTTGGGAACACAAAGTTTCTTTTCAGTTGCAAACTCCACTCCATACATATATATGGGGAGGTACTAGCTCCAACTCGGTTTTACAGTGAAAACTGCAGGAACTTCAAACCGGCACTAGGAAACAGACTGAGAAACCAGAGTCAAAGTTTCCCCTGCAACCCTTTCAATTTGTGCTAGATGAACGAACGTCTCTCCACATGCTCAGTTCTGAGAGATAAGTGTGTGTGAAAGCCGTCCTTCACCTAGCTTGTTGGGAACAAAAAGTTTCTTTTCAGTTGCAAACTCCACTCCATACATATATATGGGGAGGTACTAGCTCCAACTCGGTTTTACAGTGAAAACTGCAGGAACTTCAAACCGGCACTAGGAAACAGACTGAGAAACCAGAGTAAAAGTTTCTCCTGCAAACCGTTCCCTTTGTGCTAGATGAACGAACGTCTCTCCACATGCTCAGTTCTGAGAGATATGTGTGTGTGAAAGCCGCACTTCACTTAGCTTGTTGGGAACACAAAGTCTCTTTTCAGTTGAAAACTCCACTCCAAACATATATATGGGGAGGTACTAGCTCCAAGTCGGTTTTACAGTGAAAACTGCAGGAACTTCAAACCGGAACTATTAAACAGACTGAGAAACCAGAGTAAAAGTTTCTCCTGCAACCCGTTCCCTTTGTGCTAGATGAACGAACGTCTCTCCACATGCTCAGTTCTGAGAGATAAATGTGTGTGAAAGCCGCCCTTCACCTAGCTTGTTGGGAACACAAAGATTCTTTTCAGTTGCAAACTCCAATCCATACTTATATATGGGGAGGTACTAGCTCGAACTCGGTTTTACACTGAAAACAGCAGGAACTTCAAACCGGCACTAGGAAACAGACTGAGAAACCAGAGTAAATGTTTCTACTGCAACCCGTTCCCGTTGTGCTACATGAACGAACGTCTCTCCACATGCTCAGTTCTGAGAGATAAGTGTGTGTGAAAGCCGTCCTTCAACTAGCTTGTTGGGAACACAAAGTTTCTTTTCAGTTGCAATCTCCACTCCATACATATATATGGGCAGGTACTAACTCCAACTCGGTTTTACACTGAAAACTGCAGGATCTTCAAACCGGCACTAGGAAACAGACTGAGAAACCAGAGTAAAAGTTTCTCCTGCAAACCGTTCCCTTTGTGCTAGATGAACGAACGTCTCTCCACATGCTCAGTTCTGAGGGATATGTGTGTGTGAAAGCCGCACTTCACCTAGCTTGTTGGGAACACAAAGTCTCTTTTCAGTTGAAAACTCCACTCCAAACATATATATGGGTAGGTACTAGCTCCAACTCGGTTTTACAGTGAAAACTGCAGGAACTTCAAACCGGCACTAGGAAACAGACTGATAAACCAGAGTAAAAGTTTCTCCTGCAACCCGTTCCTTTTATGCTAGATGAACGAACGTCTCTCCACATGCTCAGTTCTGAGAGATAAGTGTGTGTGAAAGCCGTCCTTCACCTAGCTTGTCGGGAACAAAAAGTTTCTTTTCAGTTGCAAACTCCACTCCATACATATATATGGGGAGGTACTAGCTCCAACTCGGTTTTACAGTGAAAACTGCAGGAACTTCAAACCGGCACTAGGAAACAGACTGAGAAACCAGAGTAAAAGTTTCTCCTGCAAACCGTTCCCTTTGTGCTAGATGAACGAACGTCTCTCCTCATGCTCAGTTCTGAGAGATAAGTGTGAGTGAAAGCCGTTCTTCACCTAGCTTGTTGGGAACACAAAGTTTCTTTTCAGTTGCAAACTCCACTCCATACATATATATGGGGAGGTACTAGCTCCAACTCGGTTTTACAGTGAAAACTGCAGGAACTTCAAACCGGCACTAGGAAACAGACTGAGAAACCAGAGTAAAAGTTTCTCCTGCAACCCGTTCCTTTTGTGCTAGATGAACGAACGTCTCTCCACATGCTCAATTCTGAGAGATAAGTGTGTGTGAAAGCCGTCCTTCACCTAGCTTGTTGGGAACAAAAAGTTTCTTTTCAGTTGCAAACTCCACTCCATACATATATATGGGGAGGTACTAGCTCCAACTCGGTTTTACAGTGAAAACTGCAGGAACTTCAAACCGGCACTAGGAAACAGACTGAGAAACCAGAGAAAAAGTTTCTCCTGCAAACCGTTCCCTTTGTGCTAGATGAACGAACGTCTCTCCACATGCTCAGTTCTGAGAGATATGTGTGTGTGAAAGCCGCACTTCACCTAGCTTGTTGGGAACACAAAGTCTCTTTTCAGTTGAAAACTCCACTCCAAACATATATATGGGGAGGTACTAGCTCCAAGTCGGTTTTACAGTGAAAACTGCAGGAACTTCAAACCGGAACTAGGAAACAGACTGAGAAACCAGAGTAAAAGTTTCTCCTGCAACCCGTTTCCTTTGTGCTAGATGAACGAACGTCTCTCCACATGCTCAGTTCTGAGAGATAAATGTGTGTGAAAGCCGCCCTTCACCTAGCTTGTTGGGAACACAAAGTTTCTTTTCAGTTGCAAACTCCAATCCATACATATATATGGGGAGGTACTATCTCGAACTCGGTTTTACACTGAAAACAGCAGGAACTTCAAACCGGCACTAGGAAACAGACTGAGAAACCAGAGTAAAAGTTTCTCCTGCAACCCGTTCCCGTTGTGCTACATGAACGAACGTCTCTCCACATGCTCAGTTCTGAGAGATAAGTGTGTGTGAAAGCCGTCCTTCAACTAGCTTGTTGGGAACACAAAGTTTCTTTTCAGTTGCAATCTCCACTCCATACATATATATGGGCAGGTACTAACTCCAACTCGGTTTTACACTGAAAACTGCAGGATCTTCAAACCGGCACTAGGAAACAGACTGAGAAACCAGAGTAAAAGTTTCTCCTGCAACCCGTTCCGTTTGTTCTAGATGAACGAACGGGTCTCCACATGCTCAGTTCTGAGAGATAAGTGTGTGTGAAAGCCGTCCTTCACTTAGCTTGCTGGGAACACAAAGTTTCTTTTCAGTTGAAATTCCACTCCATACATATATATGGGGAGGTACTAGCTCCAACTCGGTTTTACAGTGAAAACTGCAGGAACTTCAAACCGGCACAAGGAAACAGACTTAGAAAACAGAGTAAAAGTTTCTCCTGCAACCCGTTCCTTTTGTGCTAGATGAACGAACGTCTCTCCTCATGCTCAGTTCTGAGAGATAAGTGTGTGTGAAAGCCGTCCTTCACCTAGCTTGTTGGGAACACAAAGTTTCTTTTCAGTTGCAAACTCCACTCCATACATATATATGGGGAGGTACTAGCTCCAACTCGGTTTTACAGTGAAAACTGCAGGAACTTCAAACCGGCACTAGGAAACAGACTGAGAAACCAGAGTAAAAGTTTCTCCTGCAAACCGTTCAGTTTGTGCTAGATGAACGAACGTCTCTCCACATGCTCAGTTCTGAGAGATAAGTGTGTGTGAAAGCCGTCCTTCACCTAGCTTGTTGGGAACACAAAGTTTCTTTTCAGTTGCAAACTCCACTCCATACATATATATGGGGAGGTACTAGCTCCAACACGGTTTTACAGTGAAAACTGCAGGAACTTCAAACCGGCACTAGGAAACAGACTGAGAATCAAGAGTAAAAGTTTCTCCTGCAAACCGTTCCCTTTGTGCTAGATGAACGAACGTCTCTCCACATGCTCAGTTCTGAGAGATAAGTGTGTGTGAAAGCCGTCCTTCACCTAGCTTGTTGGGAACACAAAGTTTCTTTTCAGTTGCAAACTCCACTCCATACATATATATGGGGAGGTACTAGCTCCAACACGGTTTTACAGTGAAAACTGCAGGAACTTCAAACCGGCACTAGGAAACAGACTGAGAATCAAGAGTAAAAGATTCTCCTGCAACCCGTTCCCTTTGTGCTAGATGAACGAACGTCTCTCCACATGCTCAGTTCTGAGAGATAAGTGTGTGTGAAAGCCGCCCTTCACCTAGCTTGTTGGGAACACAAAGTTTCTTTTCAGTTGCAAACTCCAATCCATACATATATATGGGGAGGTACTATCTCGAACTCGATTTTACACTGAAAACAGCAGGAACTTCAAACCGGCACTAGGAGACAGAATGAGAAACCAGAGTAAAAGTATCTCCTGCCAACCGTTCCCTTTGTGCTAGATGAACGAACCGCTCTCCACATGCTCAGTTCTGAGAGATAAGTGTGTGTGAAAGCCGTCCTTCACCTAGCATGTTGGGAACACAATGTTTCTTTTCAGTTGCAAACTCCACTCCATACATATATATGGGGAGGTACTAGCTCCAACTCGGTTTTACAGTGAAAACTGCAGGAACTTCAAACCGGCACTAGGAAACAGACTGAGAAACCAGAGTAAAAGTTTCTCCTGCAACCCGTTACCTTTGTGCTAGATGAACGAACGTCTCTCCACATGCTAAGTTCTTAGAGATAAGTGTGTGTGAAAGCCGTCCTTCACCTAGCTTGTTGGGAACACAAAGTTTCTTTTCAGTTGCAAATTCCACTCCATACATATATATGGGGAGGTACTAGCTCAAACTCGCTTTTACAGTGAAAACTGCAGGAACTTCAAAGCGGTACTAGGAAACAGACTGAGAAACCAGAGTCAAAGTTTCCCCTGCAACCCGTTCCCTTTCTGCTAGATGAACGAACGTCTCTCCTCATGCTCAGTTCTGAGAGATATGTGTGTTTGAAATCCGTCCTTCACCTAGCTTGTTGGGAACACAAAGTTTCTTTTCAGTTGAAAATCCACTCCATACATATATATGGGGAGGTAGTAGCTCCAACTCGGTTTTACAGTGAAAACTGCAGGAACTTCAAACCGGCACTAGGAAACAGACTGAGAAACCAGAGTCAAAGTTTCCCCTGCAACCCGTTCCCTTTCTGCTAGATGAACGAACGTCTCTCCACATGCTCAGTTCTGAGAGATATGTGTGTTTGAAATCCGTCCTTCACCTAGCTTGTTGGGAACACAAAGTTTCTTTTCAGTTGAAAATCCACTCCATACATATATATGGGGTGGTACTAGCTCCAACTCGGTTTTACAGTGAAAACTGCAGGAACTTCAAACCGGCACTAGGAAACAGACTGAGAAACCAGAGTAAAAGTTTCTCCTGCAACCCGTTCCTTTTGTGCTAGATGAACGAACGTCTCTCCACATGCTCAGTTCTGAGAGATAAGTGTGTGTGAAAGCCGTCCTTCACCTAGCTTGTTGGGAACAAAAAGTTTCTTTTCAGTTGCAAACTCCACTCCATACATATATATGGGGAGGTACTAGCTCCAACTCGGTTTTACAGTGAAAACTGCAGGAACTTCAAACCGGCACTAGGAAACAGACTGATAAACCAGAGTAAAAGTTTCTCCTCAAACCGTTCCCTTTGTGCTAGATGAACGAACGTCTCTCCACATGCTCAGTTCTGAGAGATATGTGTGTGTGAAAGCCGCACTTCACCTAGCTTGTTGGGAACACAAAGTCTCTTTTCAGTTGAAAACTCCACTCCAAACATATATATGGGGAGGTACTAGCTCCAAGTCGGTTTTACAGTGAAAACTGCAGGAACTTCAAACCGGAACTAGGAAACAGACTGAGAAACCAGAGTAAAAGTTTCTCCTGCAACCCGTTTCCTTTGTGCTAGATGAACGAATGTCTCTCCACATGCTCAGTTCTGAGAGATAAATGTGTGTGAAAGCCGCCCTTCACCTAGCTTGTTGGGAACACAAAGTTTCTTTTCAGTTGCAAACTCCAATCCATACATATATATGGGGAGGTACTAGCTCGAACTCGGTTTTACACTGAAAACAGCAGGAACTTCAAACCGGCACTAGGAAACAGACTGAGAAACCAGAGTAAAAGTTTCTCCTGCAAACCGTTCCCTTTGTGCTAGATGAACGAACGTCTCTCCACATGCTCAGTTCTGAGAGATAAGTGTGTGTGAAAGCCGTCCTTCACCTAGCTTGTTGGGAACACAAAGTTTCTTTTCAGTTGCAAACTCCACTCCATACATATATATGGGGAGGTACTAGCTCCAACTCGGTTTTACAGTGAAAACTGCAGGAACTTCAAACCGGCACTAGGAAACAGACTGAGAAACCTGAGTAAAAGTTTCTCCTGCAAACCGTTCCCTTTGTGCTAGATGAACGAACGTCTCTCCACATGCTCAGTTCTGAGAGATATGTGTGTGTGAAAGCCGCACTTCACCTAGCTTGTTGGGAACACAAAGTCTCTTTTCAGTTGAAAACTCCACTCCAAACATATATATGGGGAGGTACTAGCTCCAACTCGGTTTTACAGTGAAAACTGCAGGAACTTCAAACCGGCACTAGGAAACAGACTGAGAAACCAGAGTAAAAGTTTCTCCTGCAACCCGTTCCTTTTGTGCTAGATGAACGAACGTCTCTCCACATGCTCAGTTCTGAGAGATAAGTGTGTGTGAAAGCCGTCCTTCACCTAGCTTGTTGGGAACAAAAAGTTTCTTTTCAGTTGCAAACTCCACTCCATACATATATATGGGGAGGTACTAGCTCCAACTCGGTTTTACAGTGAAAACTGCAGGAACTTCAAACCGGCACTAGGAAACAGACTGAGAAACCAGAGTAAAAGTTTCTCCTGCAAACCGTTCCCTTTGTGCTAGATGAACGAACGTCTCTCCACATGCTCAGTTCTGAGAGATATGTGTGTGTGAAAGCCGCACTTCACTTAGCTTGTTGGGAACACAAAGTCTCTTTTCAGTTGAAAACTCCACTCCAAACATATATATGGGGAGGTACTAGCTCCAAGTCGGTTTTACAGTGAAAACTGCAGGAACTTCAAACCGGAACTAGTAAACAGACTGAGAAACCAGAGTAAAAGTTTCTCCTGCAACCCGTTTCCTTTGTGCTAGATGAACGAACGTCTCTCCACATGCTCAGTTCTGAGAGATAAATGTGTGTGAAAGCCGCCCTTCACCTAGCTTGTTGGGAACACAAAGTTTCTTTTCAGTTGCAAACTACAATCCATACTTATATATGGGGAGGTACTAGCTCGAACTCGGTTTTACACTGAAAACAGCAGGAACTTCAAACCGGCACTAGGAAACAGACTGAGAAACCAGAGTAAATGTTTCTCCTGCAACCCGTTCCCGTTGTGCTACATGAACGAACGTCTCTCCACATGCTCAGTTCTGAGAGATAAGTGTGTGTGAAAGCCGTCCTTCAACTAGCTTGTTGGGAACACAAAGTTTCTTTTCAGTTGCAATCTCCACTCCATACATATATATGGGCAGGTACTAACTCCAACTCGGTTTTACACTGAAAACTGCAGGATCTTCAAACCGGCACTAGGAAACAGACTGAGAAACCAGAGTAAAAGTTTCTCCTGCAACCCGTTCCCTTTGTGCTAGATGAACGAACGGGTCTCCACATGCTCAGTTCTGAGAGATAAGTGTGTGTGAAAGCCGTCCTTCACCTAGCTTGCTGGGAACACAAAGTTTCTTTTCAGTTGCAAACTCCATTCCATACATATATATGGGGAGGTACTAGCTCCAACTCGGTTTTACAGTGAAAACTGCAGGAACATCAAACCGGCACTAGGAAACAGACTGAGAAACCAGAGTAAAAGTTTCTCCTGCAAACCGTTCCCTTTGTGCTAGATGAACGAACGTCTCTCCTCATGCTCAGTTCTGAGAGATAAGTGTGTGTGAAAGCCGTCCTTCACCTAGCTTGTTGGGAACACAAAGTTTCTTTTCAGTTGCAAACTCCACTCCATACATATATATGGGGAGGTACTAGCTCCAACTCGGTTTTACAGTGAAAACTGCAGGAACTTCAAACCGGCACTAGGAAACAGACTGAGAAACCAGAGTAAAAGTTTCTCCTGCAACCCGTTCCTTTTGTGCTAGATGAACGAACGTCTCTCCACATGCTCAGTTCTGAGAGATAAGTGTGTGTGAAAGCCGTCCTTCACCTAGCTTGTTGGGAACAAAAAGTTTCTTTTCAGTTGCAAACTCCACTCCATACATATATATGGGGAGGTACTAGCTCCAACTCGGTTTTACAGTGAAAACTGCAGGAACTTCAAACCGGCACTAGGAAACAGACTGAGAAACCAGAGTAAAAGTTTCTCCTGCAAACCGTTCCCTTTGTGCTAGATGAACGAACGTCTCTCCACATGCTCAGTTCTGAGAGATATGTGTGTGTGAAAGCCGCACTTCACCTAGCTTGTTGGGAACACAAAGTCTCTTTTCAGTTGAAAACTCCACTCCAAACATATATATGGGGAGGTACTAGCTCCAAGTCGGTTTTACAGTGAAAACTGCAGGAACTTCAAACCGGAACTAGGAAACAGACTGAGAAACCAGAGTAAAAGTTTCTCCTGCAACCCGTTTCCTTTGTGCTAGATGAACGAACGTCTCTCCACATGCTCAGTTCTGAGAGATAAGTGTGTGTGAAAGCCGTCCTTCAACTAGCTTGTTGGGAACACAAAGTTTCTTTTCAGTTGCAATCTCCACTCCATACATATATATGGGCAGGTACTAACTCCAACTCGGTTTTACACTGAAAACTGCAGTATCTTCAAACCGGCACTAGGAAACAGACTGAGAAACCAGAGTAAAAGTTTCTCCTGCAACCCGTTCCGTTTGTTCTAGATGAACGAACGGGTCTCCACATGCTTAGTTCTGAGAGATAAGTGTGTGTGAAAGCCGTCCTTCACTTAGCTTGCTGGGAACACAAAGTTTCTTTTCATTTGAAATTCCACTCCATACATATATATATGGGGAGGTACTAGCTCCAACTCGGTTTTACAGTGAAAACTGCAGGAACTTCAAACCGGCACAAGGAAACAGACTTAGAAAACAGAGTAAAAGTTTCTCCTGCAACCCGTTCCTTTTGTGCTAGATGAACGAACGTCTCTCCTCATGCTCAGTTCTGAGAGATAAGTGTGTGTGAAAGCCGTCCTTCACCTAGCTTGTTGGGAACACAAAGTTTCTTTTCAGTTGCAAACTCCACTCCATACATATATATGGGGAGGTACTAGCTCCAACTCGGTTTTACAGTGAAAACTGCAGGAACTTCAAACCGGCACTAGGAAACAGACTGAGAAACCAGAGTAAAAGTTTCTCCTGCAAACCGTTCCCTTTGTGCTAGATGAACGAACGTCTCTCCACATGCTCAGTTCTGAGAGATAAGTGTGTGTGAAAGCCGTCCTTCACCTAGCTTGTTGGGAACACAAAGTTTCTTTTCAGTTGCAAACTCCACTCCATACATATATATGGGGAGGTACTAGCTCCAACACGGTTTTACAGTGAAAACTGCAGGAACTTCAAACCGGCACTAGGAAACAGACTGAGAAACCAGAGTAAAAGTTTCCCCTGCAACCCGTTACCTTTGTGCTAGATGAACGAACGTCTCTCCACATGCTAAGTTCTTAGAGATAAGTGTGTGTGAAAGCCGTCCTTCACCTAGCTTGTTGGGAACACAAAGTTTCTTTTCAGTTGCAAACTCCACTCCATACATATATATGGGGAGGTACTAGCTCCAACTCGCTTTTACAGTGAAAACTGCAGGAACTTCAAAGCGGTACTAGGAAACAGACTGAGAAACCAGAGTCAAAGTTTCCCCTGCAACCCGTTCCCTTTCTGCTAGATGAACGAACGTCTCTCCACATGCTCAGTTCTGAGAGATATGTGTGTTTGAAATCCGTCCTTCACCTAGCTTGTTGGGAACACAAAGTTTCTTTTCAGTTGAAAATCCACTCCATACATATATATGGGGAGGTAGTAGCTCCAACTCGGTTTTACAGTGAAAACTGCAGGAACTTCAAACCGGCACTAGGAAACAGACTGAGAAACCAGAGTCAAAGTTTCCCCTGCAACCCGTTCCCTTTCTGCTAGATGAACGAACGTCTCTCCACATGCTCAGTTCTGAGAGATATGTGTGTTTGAAATCCGTCCTTCACCTAGCTTGTTGGGAACACAAAGTTTCTTTTCAGTTGAAAATCCACTCCATACATATATATGGGGAGGTACTAGCTCCAACTCGGTTTTACAGTGAAAACTGCAGGAACTTCAAACCGGCACTAGGAAACAGACTGAGAAACCAGAGTAAAAGTTTCTCCTGCAACCCGTTCCTTTTGTGCTAGATGAACGAACGTCTCTCCACATGCTCAGTTCTGAGAGATAAGTGTGTGTGAAAGCCGTCCTTCACCTAGCTTGTTGGGAACAAAAAGTTTCTTTTCAGTTGCAAACTCCACTCCATACATATATATGGGGAGGTACTAGCTCCAACTCGGTTTTACAGTGAAAACTGCAGGAACTTCAAACCGGCACTAGGAAACAGACTGAGAAACCAGAGTAAAAGTTTGTCCTGCAAACCGTTCCCTTTGTGCTAGATGAACGAACGTCTCTCCACATGCTCAGTTCTGAGAGATATGTGTGTGTGAAAGCCGCACTTCACCTAGCTTGTTGGGAACACAAAGTCTCTTTTCAGTTGAAAACTCCACTCCAAACATATATATGGGGAGGTACTAGCTCCAAGTCGGTTTTACAGTGAAAACTGCAGGAACTTCAAACCGGAACTAGGAAACAGACTGAGAAACCAGAGTAAAAGTTTCTCCTGCAACCCGTTTCCTTTGTGCTAGATGAACGAACGTCTCTCCACATGCTCAGTTCTGAGAGATAATTGTGTGTGAAAGCCGCCCTTCACCTAGCTTGTTGGGAACACAAAGTTTCTTTTCAGTTGCAAACTCCAATCCATACATATATATGGGGAGGTACTAGCTCGAACTCGGTTTTACACTGAAAACAGCAGGAACTTCAAACCGGCACTAGGAAACAGAATGAGAAACCAGAGTAAAAGTTTCTCCTGCAACCCGTTCCCGTTGTGCTACATGAACGAACGTCTCTCCACATGCTCAGTTCTGAGAGATAAGTGTGTGTGAAAGCCGTCCTTCAACTAGCTTGTTGGGAACACAAAGTTTCTTTTCAGTTGCAATCTCCACTCCATACATATACATGGGCAGGTACTAACTCCAACTCGGTTTTACACTGAAAACTGCAGGATCTTCAAACCGGCACTAGGAAACAGACTGAGAAACCAGAGTAAAAGTTTCTCCTGCAACCCGTTCCCTTTGTGCTAGATGAACGAACGGGTCTCCACTTGCTCAGTTCTGAGAGATAAGTGTGTGGGAAAGCCGTCCTTCACCTAGCTTGCTGGGAACACAAAGTTTCTTTTCAGTTGCAAACTCCACTCCATACATATATATGGGGAGGTACTATCTCCAACTCGGTTTTACAGTGAAAACTGCAGGAACTTCAAACCGGCAAAAGGAAACAGACTGAGAAAACAGAGTAAAAGTTTCTCCTGCAACCCGTTCCTTTTGTGCTAGATGAACGAACGTCTCTCCTCATGCTCAGTTCTGAGAGATAAGTGTGTGTGAAAGCCGTCCTTCACCTAGCTTGTTGGGAACACAAAGTTTCTTTTCAGTTGCAAACTCCACTCCATACATATATATGGGGAGGTATTAGCTCCAACTCGGTTTTACAGTGAAAACTGCAGGAACTTCAAACCGGCACTAGGAAACAGACTGAGAAACCAGAGTAAAAGTTTCTCCTGCAAACCGTTCCCTTTGTGCTAGATGAACGAACGTCTCTCCACATGCTCAGTTCTGAGAGATAAGTGTGTGTGAAAGCCGTCCTTCACCTAGCTTGTTGGGAACACAAAGTTTCTTTTCAGTTGCAAACTCCACTCCATACATATATATGGGGAGGTACTAGCTCCAACTCGGTTTTACAGTGAAAACTGCAGGAACTTCAAACCGGCACTAGGAAACAGACTGAGAAACCAGAGTAAAAGTTTCTCCTGCAACCCGTTCCCTTTGTGCTAGATGAACGAACGTCTCTCCACATGCTAAGTTCTTAGAGATAAGTGTGTGTGAAAGCCGTCCTTCACCTAGCTTGTTGGGAACACAAAGTTTCTTTTCAGTTGCAAACTCCACTCCATACATATATATGGGGAGGTACTAGCTCCAACTCGCTTTTACAGTGAAAACTGCAGGAACTTCAAACCGGCACTAGGAAACAGACTGAGAAACCAGAGTAAATGTTTCTCCTGCAACCCGTTCCCTTTGTGCTAGATGAACGAACGTCTCTCCACATGCTCAGTTCTGAGAGATATGTGTGTGCGAAAGCCGTCCTTCACCTAGCTTGTTGGGAACACAAAGTTTCTTTTCAGTTGCAAACTCCACTCCATACATATATATGGGGAGGTACTAGCTCGAACTCGGTTTTACAGTGAAAACTGCAGGAACTTCAAACCGGCACTAGGAAACAGACTGAGAAACCAGAGTCAAAGTTTCCCCTGCAACCCTTTCCCTTTGTGCTAGATGAACGAACGTCTCTCCACATGCTCAGTTCTGAGAGATAAGTGTGTGTGAAAGCCGTCCTTCACCTAGCTTGTTGGGAACACAAAGTTTCTTTTCAGTTGCCAAATCCACTCCATACATATATATGGAGAGGTACTAGCTCCAACTCGGTTTTACAGTGAAAACTGCAGGAAGTTCAAACCGGCACTAGGAAACAGACTGAGAAACCAGAGTAAAAGTTTCTCCTGCAACCCGTTCCCTTTGTGCTAGATGAAAGAACCGCTCTCCACATGCTCAGTTCTGAGAGATAAGTGTGTGTGAAAGCCGTCCTTCACCTAGCTTGTTGGGAACACAAAGTTTCTTTTCAGTTGCAAACTACACTCCATTCATATATATGGGGAGGTACTAGCTCCAACTCGCTTTTACAGTGAAAACTGCAGGAACTTCAAACCGGCACTAGGAAACAGACTGAGAAACCAGAGTAAAAGTTTCCCCTGCAACCCGTTCCCTTTGTGCTAGATGAACGAACATCTCTCCACATGTTCAGTTCTGAGAGATAAGTGTGTGTGAAAGCCGTCCTTCACCTAGCTTGTTGGGAACACAAAGTTTCTTTTCAGTTGCAAACCCCAGTCCATACATATATATGGGGAGGTACTAGCTCCAACTCGGTTTTACAGTGAAAACTGCAGGAACTTCAAACCGGCACTAGGAAACAGACTGAGAAACCAGAGTAAAAGTTTCTCCTGCAAACCGTTCCCTTTGTGCTAGATGAACGAACGTCTCTCCACATGCTCAGTTCTGAGAGATATGTGTGTGTGAAAGCCGCACTTCACCAAGCTTGTTGGGAACACAAACTCTCTTTTCAGTTGAAAACTCCACTCCAAACATATATATGGGGAGGTACTAGCTCAAGTCGGTTTTACAGTGAAAACTGCAGGAACTTCAAACCGGAACTAGGAAACAGACTGAGAAACCAGAGTAAAAGTTTCTTCTGCAACCCGTTCCCGTTGTGCTACATGAACGAACGTCTCTCCACATGCTCAGTTCTGAGAGATAAGTGTGTGTGAAAGCCGTCCTTCAACTAGCTTGTTGGGAACACAAAGTTTCTTTTCAGTTGCAATCTCCACTCCATACATATATATGGGCAGGTACTAACTCCAACTCGGTTTTACACTGAAAACTGCAGGATCTTCAAACCGGCACTAGGAAACAGACTGAGAAACCAGAGTAAAAGTTTCTCCTGCAACCCGTTCCGTTTGTTCTAGATGAACGAACGGGTCTCCACATGCTTAGTTCTGAGAGATAAGTGTGTGTGAAAGCCGTCCTTCACTTAGCTTGCTGGGAACACAAAGTTTCTTTTCAGTTGAAATTCCACTCCATACATATATATGGGGAGGTACTAGCTCCAACTCGGTTTTACAGTGAAAACTGCAGGAACTTCAAACCGGCACAAGGAAACAGACTTAGAAAACAGAGTAAAAGTTTCTCCTGCAACCCGTTCCTTTTGTGCTAGATGAACGAACGTCTCTCCTCATGCTCAGTTCTGAGAGATAAGTGTGTGTGATAGCCGTCCTTCACCTAGCTTGTTGGGAACACAAAGTTTCTTTTCAGTTGCAAACTCCACTCCATACATATATATGGGGAGGTACTAGCTCCAACTCGGTTTTACAGTGAAAACTGCAGGAACTTCAAACTGGCACTAGGAAACAGACTGAGAAACCAGAGTAAAAGTTTCTCCTGCAAACCGTTCCCTTTGTGCTAGATGAACGAACGTCTCTCCACATGCTCAGTTCTGAGAGATAAGTGTGTGTGAAAGCCGTCCTTCACCTAGCTTGTTGGGAACACAAAGTTTCTATTCAGTTGCAAACTCCACTCCATACATATATATGGGGAGGTACTAGCTCCAACACGGTTTTACAGTGAAAACTGCAGGAACTTCAAACCGGCACTAGGAAACAGACTGAGAATCAAGAGTAAAAGATTCTCCTGCAACCCGTTCCCTTTGAGCTAGATGAACGAACGTCTCTCCACATGCTCAGTTCGGAGAGATAAGTGTGTGTGAAAGCCGCCCTTCACCTAGCTTGTTGGGAACACAAAGTTTCTTTTCAGTTGCAAACTCCAATCCATACATATATATGGGGAGGTACTATCTCGAACTCGGTTTTACACTAAAAACAGCAGGAACTTCAAACCGGCACTAGGAGACAGAATGAGAAACCAGAGTAAAAGTATCTCCTGCAAACCGTTCCCTTTGTGCTAGATGAACGAACCGCTCTCCACATGCTCAGTTCTGAGAGATAAGTGTGTGTGAAAGCCGTCCTTCACCTAGCATGTTGGGAACACAATGTTTCTTTTCAGTTGCAAACTCCACTCCATACATATATAAGGGGAGGTACTAGCTCCAACTCGGTTTTACAGTGAAAACTGCAGGAACTTCAAACCGGCACTAGGAAACAGACTGAGAAACCAGAGTAAAAGTTTCTCCTGCAACCCGTTACCTTTGTGCTAGATGAACGAACGTCTCTCCACATGCTAAGTTCTTAGAGATAAGTGTGTGTGAAAGCCGTAATTCACCTAGCTTGTTGGGAACACAAAGTTTCTTTTCAGTTGCAAACTCCACTCCATACATATATATGGGGAGGTAGTAGCTCCAACTCGGTTTTACAGTGAAAACTGCAGGAACTTCAAACCGGCACTAGGAAACAGACTGAGAAACCAGAGTCAAAGTTTCCCCTGCAACCCGTTCCCTTTCTGCTAGATGAACGAACGTCTCTCCACATGCTCAGTTCTGAGAGATATGTGTGTTTGAAATCCGTCCTTCACCTAGCTTGTTGGGAACACAAAGTTTCTTTTCAGTTGCAAACTCCACTCCATACATATATATGGGGAGGTACTAGCTCCAACTCGGTTTTACAGTGAGAACTGCAGGAACTTCAAACCGGCACTAGGAAACAGACTGAGAAACCAGAGTAAAAGTTTCTCCTGCAACCCGTTCCTTTTGTGCTAGATGAACGAACGTCTCTCCACATGCTCAGTTCTGAGAGATAAGTGTGTGTGAAAGCCGTCCTTCACCTAGCTTGTTGGGAACAAAAAGTTTCTTTTCAGTTGCAAACTCCACTCCATACATATATATGGGTAGGTACTAGCTCCAACTCGGTTTTACAGTGAAAACTGCAGGAACTTCAAACCGGCACTAGGAAACAGACTGAGAAACCAGAGTAAAAGTTTCTCCTGCAAACCGTTCCCTTTGTGCTAGATGAACGAACGTCTCTCCACATGCTCAGTTCTGAGAGATATGTGTGTGTGAAAGCCGCACTTCACCTAGCTTGTTGGGAACACAAAGTCTCTTTTCAGTTGAAAACTCCACTCCAAACATATATATGGGGAGGTACTAGCTCCAAGTCGGTTTTACAGTGAAAACTGCAGGAACTTCAAACCGGAACTAGGAAACAGACTGAGAAACCAGAGTAAAAGTTTCTCCTGCAACCCGTTTCCTTTGTGCTAGATGAACGAACGTCTCTCCACATGCTCAGTTCTGAGAGATAAATGTGTGTGAAAGCCGCCCTTCACCTAGCTTGTTGGGAACACAAAGTTTCTTTTCAGTTGCCAACTCCAATCCATACATATATATGGGGAGGTACTAGCTCGAACTCGGTTTTACACTGAAAACAGCAGGAACTTCAAACCGGCACTAGGAAACAGAATGAGAAACCAGAGTAAAAGTTTCTCCTGCAAACCGTTCCCTTTGTGCTAGATGAACGAACGTCTCTCCTCATGCTCAGTTCTGAGAGATAAGTGTGAGTGAAAGCCGTCCTTCACCTAGCTTGTTGGGAACACAAAGTTTCTTTTCAGTTGCAAACTCCACTCCATACATATATATGGGGAGGTACTAGCTCCAACTCGGTTTTACAGTGAAAACTGCAGGAACTTCAAACCGGCACTAGGAAACAGACTGAGAAACCAGAGTAAAAGTTTCTCCTGCAACCCGTTCCTTTTGTGCTAGATGAACGAACGTCTCTCCACATGCTCAATTCTGAGAGATAAGTGTGTGTGAAATCCGTCCTTCAACTAGCTTGTTGGGAACAAAAAGTTTCTTTTCAGTTGCAAACTCCACTCCATACATATATATGGGGAGGTACTAGCTCCAACTCGGTTTTACAGTGAAAACTGCAGGAACTTCAAACCGGCACTAGGAAACAGACTGAGAAACCAGAGTAAAAGTTTCTCCTGCAAACCGTTCCCTTTGTGCTAGATGAACGAACGTCTCTCCACATGCTCAGTTCTGAGAGATATGTGTGTGTGAAAGCCGCACTTCACCTAGCTTGTTGGGAACACAAAGTCTCTTTTCAGTTGAAAACTCCACTCCAAACATATATATGGGGAGGTACTAGCTCCAAGTCGGTTTTACAGTGAAAACTGCAGGAACTTCAAACCGGAACTAGGAAACAGACTGAGAAACCAGAGTAAAAGTTTCTCCTGCAACCCGTTTCCTTTGTGCTAGATGAACGAACGTCTCTCCACATGCTCAGTTCTGAGAGATAAATGTGTGTGAAAGCCGCCCTTCACCTAGCTTGTTGGGAACACAAAGTTTCTTTTCAGTTGCAAACTCCACTCCATACATATATATGGGGAGGTACTATCTCGAACTCGGTTTTACACTGAAAACAGCAGGAACTTCAAACCGGCACTAGGAAACAGACTGAGAAACCAGAGTAAAAGTTTCTCCTGCAACCCGTTCCCGTTGTGCTACATGAACGAACGTCTCTCCACATGCTCAGTTCTGAGAGATAAGTGTGTGTGAAAGCCGTCCTTCAACTAGCTTGTTGGGAACACAAAGTTTCTTTTCAGTTGCAATCTCCACTCCATACATATATATGGGAAGGTACTAGCTCCAACTCGGTTTTACACTGAAAACTGCAGGATCTTCAAACCGGCACTAGGAAACAGACTGAGAAACCAGAGTAAAAGTTTCTCCTGCAACCCGTTCCGTTTGTTCTAGATGAACGAACGGGTCTCCACATGCTCAGTTCTGAGAGATAAGTGTGTGTGAAAGCCGTCCTTCACCTAGCTTGCTGGGAACACAAAGTTTCTTTTCAGTTGCAAACTCCATTCCATACATATATATGGGGAGGTACTAGCTCCAACTCGGTTTTACAGTGAAAACTGCAGGAACTTCAAACCGGCACTAGGAAACAGACTGAGAAACCAGAGTAAAAGTTTCTCCTGCAAACCGTTCCCTTTGTGCTAGATGAACGAACGTCTCTCCTCATGCTCAGTTCTGAGAGATAAGTGTGTGTGAAAGCCGTCCTTCACCTAGCTTGTTGGGAACACAAAGTTTCTTTTCAGTTGCAATCTCCACTCCATACATATATATGGGGAGGTACTAGCTCAAACTCGCTTTTACAGTGAAAACTGCAGGAACTTCAAACCGGCACTAGGAAACAGACTGAGAAACCAGAGTAAAAGTTTCTCCTGCAACCCGTTTCTTTTGTGCTAGATGAACGAACGTCTCTCCACATGCTCAGTTCTGAGAGATAAGTGTGTGTGAAAGCCGTCCTTCACCTAGCTTGTTGGGAACAAAAAGTTTCTTTTCAGTTGCAAACTCCACTCCATACATATATATGGGGTGGTACTAGCTCCAACTCGGTTTTACAGTGAAAACTGCAGGAACTTCAAACCGGCACTAGGAAACAGACTGAGAAACCAGAGTAAAAGTTTCTCCTGCAAACCGTTCCCTTTGTGCTAGATGAACGAACGTCTCTCCTCATGCTCAGTTCTGAGAGATAAGTGTGAGTGAAAGCCGTCCTTCACCTAGCTTGTTGGGAACACAAAGTTTCTTTTCAGTTGCAAACTCCACTCCATACATATATATGGGGAGGTACTAGCTCCAACTCGGTTTTACAGTGAAAACTGCAGGAACTTCAAACCGGCACTAGGAAACAGACTGAGAAACCAGAGTAAAAGTTTCTCCTGCAACCCGTTCCTTTTGTGCTAGATGAACGAACGTCTCTCCACATGCTCAATTCTGAGAGATAAGTGTGTGTGAAAGCCGTCCTTCAACTAGCTTGTTGGGAAAACAAAGTTTCTTTTCAGTTGCAAACTCCACTCCATACATATATATGGGGAGGTACTAGCTCGAACTCGGTTTTACAGTGAAAACTGCAGGAACTTCAAACCGGCACTAGGAAACAGATTGAGAAACCAGAGTAAAAGTTTCTCCTGCAAACCGTTCCCTTTGTGCTAGATGAACGAACGTCTCTCCACATGCTCAGTTCTGAGAGATATGTGTGTGTGAAAGCCGCACTTCACCAAGCTTGTTGGGAACACAAACTCTCTTTTCAGTTGAAAACTCCACTCCAAACATATATATGGGGAGGTACTAGCTCAAGTCGGTTTTACAGTGAAAACTGCAGGAACTTCAAACCGGAACTAGGAAACAGACTGAGAAACCAGAGTAAAAGTTTCTTCTGCAACCCGTTCCCGTTGTGCTACATGAACGAACGTCTCTCCACATGCTCAGTTCTGAGAGATAAGTGTGTGTGAAAGCCGTCCTTCAACTAGCTTGTTGGGAACACAAAGTTTCTTTTCAGTTGCAATCTCCACTCCATACATATATATGGGCAGGTACTAACTCCAACTCGGTTTTACACTGAAAACTGCAGGATCTTCAAACCGGCACTAGGAAACAGACTGAGAAACCAGAGTAAAAGTTTCTCCTGCAACCCGTTCCGTTTGTTCTAGATGAACGAACGGGTCTCCACATGCTTAGTTCTGAGAGATAAGTGTGTGTGAAAGCCGTCCTTCACTTAGCTTGCTGGGAACACAAAGTTTCTTTTCAGTTGAAATTCCACTCCATACATATATATGGGGAGGTACTAGCTCCAACTCGGTTTTACAGTGAAAACTGCAGGAACTTCAAACCGGCACAAGGAAACAGACTTAGAAAACAGAGTAAAAGTTTCTCCTGCAACCCGTTCCTTTTGTGCTAGATGAACGAACGTCTCTCCTCATGCTCAGTTCTGAGAGATAAGTGTGTGTGATAGCCGTCCTTCACCTAGCTTGTTGGGAACACAAAGTTTCTTTTCAGTTGCAAACTCCACTCCATACATATATATGGGGAGGTACTAGCTCCAACTCGGTTTTACAGTGAAAACTGCAGGAACTTCAAACTGGCACTAGGAAACAGACTGAGAAACCAGAGTAAAAGTTTCTCCTGCAAACCGTTCCCTTTGTGCTAGATGAACGAACGTCTCTCCACATGCTCAGTTCTGAGAGATAAGTGTGTGTGAAAGCCGTCCTTCACCTAGCTTGTTGGGAACACAAAGTTTCTATTCAGTTGCAAACCCCACTCCATACATATATATGGGGAGGTACTAGCTCCAACACGGTTTTACAGTGAAAACTGCAGGAACTTCAAACCGGCACTAGGAAACAGACTGAGAATCAAGAGTAAAAGATTCTCCTGCAACCCGTTCCCTTTGAGCTAGATGAACGAACGTCTCTCCACATGCTCAGTTCGGAGAGATAAGTGTGTGTGAAAGCCGCCCTTCACCTAGCTTGTTGGGAACACAAAGTTTCTTTTCAGTTGCAAACTCCAATCCATACATATATATGGGGAGGTACTATCTCGAACTCGGTTTTACACTGAAAACAGCAGGAACTTCAAACCGGCACTAGGAGACAGAATGAGAAACCAGAGTAAAAGTATCTCCTGCAAACCGTTCCCTTTGTGCTAGATGAACGAACCGCTCTCCACATGCTCAGTTCTGAGAGATAAGTGTGTGTGAAAGCCGTCCTTCACCTAGCATGTTGGGAACACAATGTTTCTTTTCAGTTGCAAACTCCACTCCATACATATATAAGGGGAGGTACTAGCTCCAACTCGGTTTTACAGTGAAAACTGCAGGAACTTCAAACCGGCACTAGGAAACAGACTGAGAAACCAGAGTAAAAGTTTCTCCTGCAACCCGTTACCTTTGTGCTAGATGAACGAACGTCTCTCCACATGCTAAGTTCTTAGAGATAAGTGTGTGTGAAAGCCGTCATTCACCTAGCTTGTTGGGAACACAAAGTTTCTTTTCAGTTGCAAACTCCACTCCATACATATATATGGGGAGGTACTAGCTCCAACTCGCTTTTACAGTGAAAACTGCAGGAACTTCAAAGCGGTACTAGGAAACAGACTGAGAAACCAGAGTCAAAGTTTCCCCTGCAACCCGTTCCCTTTCTGCTAGATGAATGAACGTCTCTCCACATGCTCAGTTCTGAGAGATATGTGTGTTTGAAATCCGTCCTTCACCTAGCTTGTTGGGAACACAAAGTTTCTTTTCAGTTGCAAACTCCACTCCATACATATATATGGGGAGGTACTAGCTCCAACTCGGTTTTACAGTGAGAACTGCAGGAACTTCAAACCGGCACTAGGAAACAGACTGAGAAACCAGAGTAAAAGTTTCTCCTGCAACCCGTTCCTTTTGTGCTAGATGAACGAACGTCTCTCCACATGCTCAGTTCTGAGAGATAAGTGTGTGTGAAAGCCGTCCTTCACCTAGCTTGTTGGGAACAAAAAGTTTCTTTTCAGTTGCAAACTCCACTCCATACATATATATGGGTAGGTACTAGCTCCAACTCGGTTTTACAGTGAAAACTGCAGGAACTTCAAACCGGCACTAGGAAACAGACTGAGAAACCAGAGTAAAAGTTTCTCCTGCAAACCGTTCCCTTTGTGCTAGATGAACGAACGTCTCTCCACATGCTCAGTTCTGAGAGATATGTGTGTGTGAAAGCCGCACTTCACCTAGCTTGTTGGGAACACAAAGTCTCTTTTCAGTTGCAAACTCCACTCCATACATATATATGGGGAGGTACTAGCTCCAACTCGGTTTTACAGTGAAAACTGCAGGAACTTCAAACCGGCACTAGGAAACAGACTGAGAAACCAGAGTAAAAGTTTCTCCTGCAACCCGTTTCTTTTGTGCTAGATGAACGAACGTCTCTCCACATGCTCAGTTCTGAGAGATAAGTGTGTGTGAAAGCCGTCCTTCACCTAGCTTGTTGGGAACAAAAAGTTTCTTTTCAGTTGCAAACTCCACTCCATACATATATATGGGGTGTTACTAGCTCCAACTCGGTTTTACAGTGAAAACTGCAGGAACTTCAAACCGGCACTAGGAAACAGACTGAGAAACCAGAGTAAAAGTTTCTCCTGCAAACCGTTCCCTTTGTGCTAGATGAACGAACGTCTCTCCTCATGCTCAGTTCTGAGAGATAAGTGTGAGTGAAAGCCGTCCTTCACCTAGCTTGTTGGGAACACAAAGTTTCTTTTCAGTTGCAAACTCCATTCCATACATATATATGGGGAGGTACTAGCTCCAACTCGGTTTTACAGTGAAAACTGCAGGAACTTCAAACCGGCACTAGGAAACAGACTGAGAAACCAGAGTAAAAGTTTCTCCTGCAAACCGTTCCCTTTGTGCTAGATGAACGAACGTCTCTCCTCATGCTCAGTTCTGAGAGATAAGTGTGTGTGAAAGCCGTCCTTCACCTAGCTTGTTGGGAACACAAAGTTTCTTTTCAGTTGCAATCTCCACTCCATACATATATATGGGGAGGTACTAGCTCAAACTCGCTTTTACAGTGAAAACTGCAGGAACTTCAAACCGGCACTAGGAAACAGACTGAGAAACCAGAGTAAAAGTTTCTCCTGCAAACCGTTCCCTTTGTGCTAGATGAACGAACGTCTCTCCTCATGCTCAGTTCTGAGAGATAAGTGTGAGTGAAAGCCGTCCTTCACCTAGCTTGTTGGGAACACAAAGTTTCTTTTCAGTTGCAAACTCCACTCCATACATATATATGGGGAGGTACTAGCTCCAACTCGGTTTTACAGTGAAAACTGCAGGAACTTCAAACCGGCACTAGGAAACAGACTGAGAAACCAGAGTAAAAGTTTCTCCTGCAACCCGTTCCTTTTGTGCTAGATGAACGAACGTCTCTCCACATGCTCAATTCTGAGAGATAAGTGTGTGTGAAAGCCGTCCTTCAACTAGCTTGTTGGGAAAACAAAGTTTCTTTTCAGTTGCAAACTCCACTCCATACATATATATGGGGAGGTACTAGCTCGAACTCGGTTTTACAGTGAAAACTGCAGGAACTTCAAACCGGCACTAGGAAACAGATTGAGAAACCAGAGTAAAAGTTTCTCCTGCAAACCGTTCCCTTTGTGCTAGATGAACGAACGTCTCTCCACATGCTCAGTTCTGAGAGATATGTGTGTGTGAAAGCCGCACTTCACCAAGCTTGTTGGGAACACAAACTCTCTTTTCAGTTGAAAACTCCACTCCAAACATATATATGGGGAGGTACTAGCTCAAGTCGGTTTTACAGTGAAAACTGCAGGAACTTCAAACCGGAACTAGGAAACAGACTGAGAAACCAGAGTAAAAGTTTCTTCTGCAACCCGTTCCCGTTGTGCTACATGAACGAACGTCTCTCCACATGCTCAGTTCTGAGAGATAAGTGTGTGTGAAAGCCGTCCTTCAACTAGCTTGTTGGGAACACAAAGTTTCTTTTCAGTTGCAATCTCCACTCCATACATATATATGGGCAGGTACTAACTCCAACTCGGTTTTACACTGAAAACTGCAGGATCTTCAAACCGGCACTAGGAAACAGACTGAGAAACCAGAGTAAAAGTTTCTCCTGCAACCCGTTCCGTTTGTTCTAGATGAACGAACGGGTCTCCACATGCTTAGTTCTGAGAGATAAGTGTGTGTGAAAGCCGTCCTTCACTTAGCTTGCTGGGAACACAAAGTTTCTTTTCAGTTGAAATTCCACTCCATACATATATATGGGGAGGTACTAGCTCCAACTCGGTTTTACAGTGAAAACTGCAGGAACTTCAAACCGGCACAAGGAAACAGACTTAGAAAACAGAGTAAAAGTTTCTCCTGCAACCCGTTCCTTTTGTGCTAGATGAACGAACGTCTCTCCTCATGCTCAGTTCTGAGAGATAAGTGTGTGTGATAGCCGTCCTTCACCTAGCTTGTTGGGAACACAAAGTTTCTTTTCAGTTGCAAACTCCACTCCATACATATATATGGGGAGGTACTAGCTCCAACTCGGTTTTACAGTGAAAACTGCAGGAACTTCAAACTGGCACTAGGAAACAGACTGAGAAACCAGAGTAAAAGTTTCTCCTGCAAACCGTTCCCTTTGTGCTAGATGAACGAACGTCTCTCCACATGCTCAGTTCTGAGAGATAAGTGTGTGTGAAAGCCGTCCTTCACCTAGCTTGTTGGGAACACAAAGTTTCTATTCAGTTGCAAACCCCACTCCATACATATATATGGGGAGGTACTAGCTCCAACACGGTTTTACAGTGAAAACTGCAGGAACTTCAAACCGGCACTAGGAAACAGACTGAGAATCAAGAGTAAAAGATTCTCCTGCAACCCGTTCCCTTTGAGCTAGATGAACGAACGTCTCTCCACATGCTCAGTTCGGAGAGATAAGTGTGTGTGAAAGCCGCCCTTCACCTAGCTTGTTGGGAACACAAAGTTTCTTTTCAGTTGCAAACTCCAATCCATACATATATATGGGGAGGTACTATCTCGAACTCGGTTTTACACTGAAAACAGCAGGAACTTCAAACCGGCACTAGGAGACAGAATGAGAAACCAGAGTAAAAGTATCTCCTGCAAACCGTTCCCTTTGTGCTAGATGAACGAACCGCTCTCCACATGCTCAGTTCTGAGAGATAAGTGTGTGTGAAAGCCGTCCTTCACCTAGCATGTTGGGAACACAATGTTTCTTTTCAGTTGCAAACTCCACTCCATACATATATAAGGGGAGGTACTAGCTCCAACTCGGTTTTACAGTGAAAACTGCAGGAACTTCAAACCGGCACTAGGAAACAGACTGAGAAACCAGAGTAAAAGTTTCTCCTGCAACCCGTTACCTTTGTGCTAGATGAACGAACGTCTCTCCACATGCTAAGTTCTTAGAGATAAGTGTGTGTGAAAGCCGTCATTCACCTAGCTTGTTGGGAACACAAAGTTTCTTTTCAGTTGCAAACTCCACTCCATACATATATATGGGGAGGTACTAGCTCCAACTCGCTTTTACAGTGAAAACTGCAGGAACTTCAAAGCGGTACTAGGAAACAGACTGAGAAACCAGAGTCAAAGTTTCCCCTGCAACCCGTTCCCTTTCTGCTAGATGAATGAACGTCTCTCCACATGCTCAGTTCTGAGAGATATGTGTGTTTGAAATCCGTCCTTCACCTAGCTTGTTGGGAACACAAAGTTTCTTTTCAGTTGCAAACTCCACTCCATACATATATATGGGGAGGTACTAGCTCCAACTCGGTTTTACAGTGAGAACTGCAGGAACTTCAAACCGGCACTAGGAAACAGACTGAGAAACCAGAGTAAAAGTTTCTCCTGCAACCCGTTCCTTTTGTGCTAGATGAACGAACGTCTCTCCACATGCTCAGTTCTGAGAGATAAGTGTGTGTGAAAGCCGTCCTTCACCTAGCTTGTTGGGAACAAAAAGTTTCTTTTCAGTTGCAAACTCCACTCCATACATATATATGGGTAGGTACTAGCTCCAACTCGGTTTTACAGTGAAAACTGCAGGAACTTCAAACCGGCACTAGGAAACAGACTGAGAAACCAGAGTAAAAGTTTCTCCTGCAAACCGTTCCCTTTGTGCTAGATGAACGAACGTCTCTCCACATGCTCAGTTCTGAGAGATATGTGTGTGTGAAAGCCGCACTTCACCTAGCTTGTTGGGAACACAAAGTCTCTTTTCAGTTGCAAACTCCACTCCATACATATATATGGGGAGGTACTAGCTCCAACTCGGTTTTACAGTGAAAACTGCAGGAACTTCAAACCGGCACTAGGAAACAGACTGAGAAACCAGAGTAAAAGTTTCTCCTGCAACCCGTTTCTTTTGTGCTAGATGAACGAACGTCTCTCCACATGCTCAGTTCTGAGAGATAAGTGTGTGTGAAAGCCGTCCTTCACCTAGCTTGTTGGGAACAAAAAGTTTCTTTTCAGTTGCAAACTCCACTCCATACATATATATGGGGTGTTACTAGCTCCAACTCGGTTTTACAGTGAAAACTGCAGGAACTTCAAACCGGCACTAGGAAACAGACTGAGAAACCAGAGTAAAAGTTTCTCCTGCAAACCGTTCCCTTTGTGCTAGATGAACGAACGTCTCTCCTCATGCTCAGTTCTGAGAGATAAGTGTGAGTGAAAGCCGTCCTTCACCTAGCTTGTTGGGAACACAAAGTTTCTTTTCAGTTGCAAACTCCACTCCAAACATATATATGGGGAAGTACTAGCTCCAACTCGGTTTTACAGTGAAAACTGCAGGAACTACAAACCGGAAATAGGAAACAGACTGAGAAACCAGAGTAAAAGTTTCTCCTGCAACCCGTTCCCTTTGTGCTAGATGAACGAACATCTCTCCACATGTTCAGTTCTGAGAGATAAGTGTGTGTGAAAGCCGTCCTTCACCTTGCTTGTTGGGAACACAATGTTTCTTTTCAGTTGCAAACTCCAGTGCATACATATATATGGGGAGGTACTAGCTCCAACTCGGTTTTACAGTGAAAACTGCAGGAACTTCAAACCGGCACTAGGAAACAGACTGAGAAACCAGAGTAAATGTTTCTCCTGCAACCCGTTCCCTTTGTGCTAGATGAACGAACGTCTCTCCACATGCTCAGTTCTGAGAGATAAGTGTGTGCTAAAGCCGTCCTTCATCTAGCTTGTTGGGAACACAAAGTTTCTTTTCAGTTGCAAACTCCACTCCATACATATATATGGGGAGGTACTAGCTCCAACTCGGTTTTACAGTGAAAACTGCAGGAACTTCAAACCGGCACTAGGAAACAGACTGAGAAACCAGAGTCAAAGTTTCCCCTGCAACCCTTTCAATTTGTGCTAGATGAACGAACGTCTCTCCACATGCTCAGTTTTGAGAGATAATTGTGTGTGAAAGCCGTCCTTCACCTAGCTTGTTGGGAACACAAAGTTTCTTTTCAGTTGAAATTCCACTCCATACATATATATGGAGAGGTACTAGCTCCAACTCGGTTTTACAGTGAAAACTGCAGGAAGTTCAATCCGGCACAAGAAAACAGACTGAGAAACCAGAGTAAAAGTTTCTCCTGCAACCCGTTCCCTTTGTGCTAGATGAAAGAACCGCTCTCCACATGCTCAGTTCTGAGAGATAAGTGTGTGTGAAAGCCGTCCTTCACCTAGCTTGTTGGGAACACAAAGTTTCTTTTCAGTTGCAAACTCCACTCCATTCATATATATGGGGAGGTACTAGCTCCAACTCGGTTTTACAGTGAAAACTGCAGGAAGTTCAATCCGGCACAAGAAAACAGACTGAGAAACCAGAGTAAAAGTTTCTCCTGCAACCCGTTCCCTTTGTGCTAGATGAAAGAACCGCTCTCCACATGCTCAGTTCTGAGAGATAAGTGTGTGTGAAAGCCGTCCTTCACCTAGCTTGTTGGGAACACAAAGTTTCTTTTCAGTTGCAAACTCCACTCCATTCATATATATGGGGAGGTACTAGCTCCAACTCGCTTTTACAGTGAAAACTGCAGGAACTTCAAACCGGCACTAGGAAACAGACTGAGAAACCAGAGTAAAAGTTTCTCCTGCAACCCGTTCCCTTTGTGCTAGATGAACGAACATCTCTCCACATGTTCAGTTCTGAGAGATAAGTGTGTGTGAAAGCCGTCCTTCACCTAGCTTGTTGGGAACACAAAGTTTCTTTTCAGTTGCAAACTCCACTCCAAACATATATATGGGGAAGTACTAGCTCCAACTCGGTTTTACAGTGAAAACTGCAGGAACTACAAACCGGAAATAGGAAACAGACTGAGAAACCAGAGTAAAAGTTTCTCCTGCAACCCGTTCCCTTTGTGCTAGATGAACGAACATCTCTCCACATGTTCAGTTCTGAGAGATAAGTGTGTGTGAAAGCCGTCCTTCACCTTGCTTGTTGGGAACACAATGTTTCTTTTCAGTTGCAAACTCCAGTGCATACATATATATGGGGAGGTACTAGCTCCAACTCGGTTTTACAGTGAAAACTGCAGGAACTTCAAACCGGCACTAGGAAACAGACTGAGAAACCAGAGTAAATGTTTCTCCTGCAACCCGTTCCCTTTGTGCTAGATGAACGAACGTCTCTCCACATGCTCAGTTCTGAGAGATAAGTGTGTGCTAAAGCCGTCCTTCATCTAGCTTGTTGGGAACACAAAGTTTCTTTTCAGTTGCAAACTCCACTCCAAACATATATATGGGGAGGTACTAGCTCCAACTCGGTTTTACAGTGAAAACTGCAGGAACTTCAAACCGGCACTAGGAAACAGACTGAGAAACCAGAGTCAAAGTTTAACCTGCAACCCTTTCAATTTGTGCTAGATGAACGAACGTCTCTCCACATGCTCAGTTTTGAGAGATAATTGTGTGTGAAAGCCGTCCTTCACCTAGCTTGTTGGGAACACAAAGTTTCTTTTCAGTTGAAATTCCACTCCATACATATATATGGAGAGGTACTAGCTCCAACTCGGTTTTACAGTGAAAACTGCAGGAAGTTCAATCCGGCACAAGAAAACAGACTGAGAAACCAGAGTAAAAGTTTCTCCTGCAACCCGTTCCCTTTGTGCTAGATGAAAGAACCGCTCTCCACATGCTCAGTTCTGAGAGATAAGTGTGTGTGAAAGCCGTCCTTCACCTAGCTTGTTGGGAACACAAAGTTTCTTTTCAGTTGCAAACTCCACTCCATTCATATATATGGGGAGGTACTAGCTCCAACTCGGTTTTACAGTGAAAACTGCAGGAAGTTCAATCCGGCACAAGAAAACAGACTGAGAAACCAGAGTAAAAGTTTCTCCTGCAACCCGTTCCCTTTGTGCTAGATGAAAGAACCGCTCTCCACATGCTCAGTTCTGAGAGATAAGTGTGTGTGAAAGCCGTCCTTCACCTAGCTTGTTGGGAACACAAAGTTTCTTTTCAGTTGCAAACTCCACTCCATTCATATATATGGGGAGGTACTAGCTCCAACTCGCTTTTACAGTGAAAACTGCAGGAACTTCAAACCGGCACTAGGAAACAGACTGAGAAACCAGAGTAAAAGTTTCTCCTGCAACCCGTTCCCTTTGTGCTAGATGAACGAACATCTCTCCACATGTTCAGTTCTGAGAGATAAGTGTGTGTGAAAGCCGTCCTTCACCTAGCTTGTTGGGAAAACAAAGTTTCTTTTCAGTTGCAAACTCCAGTCCATACATATATATGGGGAAGTACTAGCTTCAACTCGGTTTTACAGTGAAAACTGCAGGAACTTCAAACCGGCACTAGGAAACAGACTGAGAATCCAGAGTAAAAGTTTCTCCTGCAACCCGTTCCCTTTGTGCTAGATGAACGAACGTCTCTCCACATGCTCAGTTCTGAGAGATAAGTGTGTGCGAAAGCCGTCCTTCACCTAGCTTGTTGGGAACACAAAGTTTCTTTTCAGTTGAAAATCCACTCCATACATATATATGGGGAGGTACTAGCTCGAACTCGGTTTTACAGTGAAAACTGCAGGAACTTCAAACCGGCACTAGGAAACAGACTGAGAAACCAGAGTCAAAGATTCCCCTGCAACCCTTTCCCTTTGTGCTAGATGAACGAACGTCTCTCCACATGCTCAGTTCTGAGAGATAAGTATGTGTGAAAGCCGTCCTTCACCTAGCTTGTTGGGAACACAAAGTTTCTTTTCAGTTGAAATTCCACTCCATACATATATATGGAGAGGTACTAGCTCCAACTCGGTTTTACAGTGAAAACTGCAGGAAGTTCAAACCGGCACAAGAAAACAGACTGAGAAACCAGAGTAAAAGTTTCTCCTGCATCCCGTTCCCATTGTGCTAGATGAAAGAACCGCTCTCCACATGCTCAGTTCTGAGAGATAAGTGTGTGTGAAAGCCGTCCTTCACCTAGCTTGTTGGGAACACAAAGTTTCTTTTCAGTTGCAAACTCCACTCCATTCATATATATGGGGAGGTACTAGCTCCAACTCGCTTTTACAGTGAAAACTGCAGGAACTTCAAACCGGCACTAGGAAACAGACTGAGAAACCAGAGTAAAAGTTTCTCCTGCAACCCGTTCCTTTGTGCTAGATGAACGAACGTCTCTCCACATTCTCAGTTCTGAGAGATTAGTGTGTGTGAAAGCCGCCCTTCACCTAGCTTGTTGGGAACACAAAGTTTCTTTCCAGTTGCAAACACCACTCCATACATATATATGGGGAGGTAATAACTCCAACTCGGTTTTACACTGAAAACTGCAGGAACTTCAAACCGGCACTAGGAAACAGACTTAGAAACCAGAGTAAAAGTTTCTCCTGCAAACCGTTCCCTTTGTGCTAGATGAACGAACGTCTCTCCACATGCTCAGTTCTGAGAGATATGTGTGTGTGAAAGCCGCACTTCACCTAGCTTGTTGGGAACACAAAGTTTCTTTTCAGTTGCAAACTCCACTCCAAACATATATATGGGGAGGTACTAGCTCCAACTCGGTTTTACAGTGAAAACTGCAGAACTTCAAACAGGAACTAGGAAACAGACCGAGAAACCAGAGTAAAAGTTACTCCTGCAACCCGTTTCTTTGTGCTAGATGAACGAACGTCTCTCCACATGCTCAGATCTGAGCAATAAGTGTGTGTGAAAGCCGTCCTTCACCTAGCTTAATGGGAACACAAAGTTTCTTTTCAGTTGCAAACTCCACTCCATACATATATATGGGGAGGTACTAGCTCCAAATCGTTTTTACAGTGAAAACTGCAGGAACTTCAAACCGGCACTAGGAAACAGACTGAGAAACCAGAGTAAAAGTTTCTCCTGCAAACGGTTCCCTTTGTGATAGATGAACGAACGTCTCTCCACATGCTCAGTTCTGAGGGATATGTGTGTGTGAAAGCCGTCCTTCACCTAGCTTGTTGGGAACACAAAGTTTCTTTTCAGTTGCAAACTGCACTCCATATATATATATGGGGAGGTACTAGCTCCAACTCGGTTTTACAGTGAAAACTGCAGGAACATCAAACCGGCACTAGGAAACAGACTGAGAAACCAGAGTAAAAGTTTCTCCTGCAACCCGTTCCCTTTGTGCTAGATGAACGAACGTCTCTCCACATGCTCAGTTCTGAGGGATAAGTGGGTGTGAATGCCGTAATTCACCTAGCTTGTTGGGAACACAAAGTTTCTTTTCAGTTGCAAACTGCACTCCATACATATATATGGGGAGGTACTAGCTCCAACTCGGTTTTACAGTGAAAACTGCTGGAACTTCAAACCGGCACTAGGAAACAGACTGAGAAACCAGAGTAAAAGTTTCTCCTGCAACCCGTTCCCTTTGTGCTAGATGAACGAACGTCTCTCCACATGCTCAGTTCTGAGAGATAAGTGTGTGTGAAAGCCGTCCTTCACCTAGCTTGTTGGGAACACAAAGTTTCTTTTCAGTTGCAAACACCACTCCATACATATATATGGGGAGGTACTAGATCCAACTCGGTTTTACAGTGAAAACTGCAGGAACTTCAAACGACACTAGGAAACAGACTGAGAAACCAGAGTAAAAGTTTCTCCTGCAACCCGTTCCCTTTGTGCTAGATGAACGAACGTCTCTCCGCATGCTCATTTCTGAGAGATAAGTGTGTGTGAAAGCCGTCCTTCACCTAGCTTGTTGGGAACACAAAGTTTCTTTTCACATGCAAACTCCACTCCATACATATATATGGGGAGGTACTAGCTCCAACTCGGTTTTACACTGAAAACTGCAGGAACTTCAAACCGGCACTAGGAAACAGACTGAGAAACCAGAGTAAAAGTTTCTCCTGCAACCCGTTCCCTTTGTGCTAGATGAACGAAAGTCTCTCCACATGCTCAGTTCTGAGAGATAAGTGTGTGTGAATGCCGTACTTCACCTAGCTTGTTGGGAACACAAAGTTTCTTTTCGGTTGAAAACTCCACTAAATACATATATATGGGGAGGTACTAGCTCCAACTCGGTTTTACAGTGAAAACTGCTGGAACTTCAAACCGGCACTAGGAAACAGACTGAGAAACCAGAGTAAAAGTTCCTCCTGCAACCCGTTCCCTTTGTGCTAGATGAACGAACGTCTCTCCGCATGCTCAGTTCGGAGGGATAAGTGTGTGTGAAAGCCGTCCTTCACCTAGCTTGTTGGGAACACAAAGTTTCTTTTCAGTTGCAAACTGCACTCCATACATATATATGGGGAGGTACTAGCTCCAACTCGGTTTTACAGTGAAAACTGCAGGAACATCAAACCGGCACTAGGAAACAGACTGAGAAACCAGAGTAAAAGTTTCTCCTGCAACCCGTTCCCTTTGTGCTAGATGAACGAACGTCTCTCCACATGCTCAGTTCTGAGGGATAAGTGTGTGTGAATGCCGTAATTCACCTAGCTTGTTGGGAACACAAAGTTTCTTTTCACTTGCAAACTCCACTCCATACATATATATGGGGAGGTACTAGCTCCAACTCGGTTTTACAGTGAAAACTGCTGGAACTTCAAACCGGCACTAGGAAACAGACTGAGAAACCAGAGTAAAAGTTTCTCCTGCAACCCGTTCCCTTTGTGCTAGATGAACGAACGTCTCTCCACATGCTCAGTTCTGAGAGATAAGTGTGTGTGAAAGCCGTCCTTCACCTAGCTTGTTGGGAACACAAAGTTTCTTTTCAGTTGCAAACTCCACTCCATACATATATATGGGGAGGTACTAGATGCAACTAGGTTTTACAGTGAAAACTGCAGGAAATTCAAACGACACTAGGAAACAGACAGAGAAACCACAGTAAAAGTTTCACCTGCAACCCGTTCCCTTTGAGCTAGATGAACGAACGTCTCTCCACATACTCAGTTCGGTGAGATAAGTGTGTGTGAAAGCCGTCCTTCACCTAGCTTGTTGGGAACACAAAGATTCTTTTCACTTGCAAAATTCACTCCATACATATATATGGAGAGGTAATAGCTCCAACACGGTTTTAGAGTGAAAACTGCAGGAACTTCATACCGGCACTAGGAAACAAACAGAGAAACCAGAGTAAAAGTTTCTCCTGCAACCCGTTCCCTTTGTGCTAAATGAACGAACGTCTCTCCGCATGCTCAGTTCTGAGAGATAAGTGTGTGTGAAAGCAGTACTTCACCTAGCTTGTTGGGAACACAAAGTTTCTTTTCACTTGCAAACTCCACTCCATACATATATATGGGGAAGTACTAGCTACAACTCGGTTTTACAGTGAAAACTGCAGGAACTTCAAACCGGCACTAGGAAACAGACTGAGAAACCAGAGTAAAAGTTTCTCCTGCAACCCGTTCCCTTTGTGCTAGATGAACGAACGTCTCTCCACATGCTCAGTTCTGAGAGATAAGTGTGTGTGAAAGCCGTCCTTCACCTAGCTTGTTGGGAACACAAAGATTCTTTTCACTTGCAAACTCCACTCCATACATATATATGGGAAGGTACTAGCTCGAACTCGGTTTTACAGTGAAAACTGCAGGAACTTCAAACCGGCACTAGGAAACAGACTGAGAAACCAGAGTAAAAGTTTCTCCTGCAACCCGTTCCCTTTGTGCTAGATGAACGAACGTCTCTCAACATGCTCAGTTCTGAGAGATATGTATGTGTGTAAGCCGTCCTTCACCTAGCTTGTTGGGAACACAAAGTTTCTTTTCAGTTGTAAACTCCAGTCCATACATATATATGGGGAGGTACAAGCTCCAACTCGGTTTTACAGTGAAAACTGCAGGAACTTCAAACCGGCACTAGGAAACAGACTGAGAATCCAGAGTCAAAGTTTCCCCTGCAACCCGTTCCCATTCTGCTAGATGAACGAACGTCTCTCCACATGCTCAGTTCTGAGATAATTGTGTGTGAAAGCCGTCCTTCAACTAGCTTGTTGGGAACAGAAATTTTCTTTTCAGTTGCAAACTCCTCTCCATACATATATATGGGGAGGTACTAGCTCGATCTCGGTTTTACAGTGAAAACTGCAGGAACTTCAAACCGGCACTAGGAAACAGACTGAGAAACCAGAGTAAAAATTTCTCCTTCAACCCGTTCCTTTTGTGCAAGATGAACGAACGTCTCACCACAAGCTCAGTTCTGAGAGATAAGTGTGTTTGAAAGCCGACCTTCACCTAGCTTGTTGGGAACACAAAGTTTCTTTTCAGTTGCAAACTCCACTCCAAACATATATATGGGGAAGTACTAGCTCCAACTCGGTTTTACAGTGAAAACTGCAGGAACTACAAACCGGAAATAGGAAACAGACTGAGAAACCAGAGTAAAAGTTTCTCCTGCAACCCGTTCCCTTTGTGCTAGATGAACGAACATCTCTCCACATGTTCAGTTCTGAGAGATAAGTGTGTGTGAAAGCCGTCCTTCACCTTGCTTGTTGGGAACACAATGTTTCTTTTCAGTTGCAAACTCCAGTGCATACATATATATGGGGAGGTACTAGCTCCAACTCGGTTTTACAGTGAAAACTGCAGGAACTTCAAACCGGCACTAGGAAACAGACTGAGAAACCAGAGTAAAAGTTTCTCCTGCAACCCGTTCCCTTTGTGCTAGATGAACGAACGTCTCTTCACATGCTCAGTTCTGAGAGATAAGTGTGTGTGAAAGCCGTCCTTCACCTAGCTTGTTGGGAACACAAAGTTTCTTTTCAGTTGCAAACTCCACTCCATACATATATATGGGGAGGTACTAGCTCCAACTCGGTTTTACAGTGAAAACTGCAGGAACTTCAAACCGGCACTAGGAAACAGACTGAGAAACCAGAGTCAAAGTTTCCCCTGCAACCCTTTCAATTTGTGCTAGATGAACGAACGTCTCTCCACATGCTCAGTTCTGAGAGATAA
This sequence comes from Camelus bactrianus, assembly GCF_048773025.1. Taxonomy (NCBI): domain Eukaryota; kingdom Metazoa; phylum Chordata; class Mammalia; order Artiodactyla; family Camelidae; genus Camelus; species Camelus bactrianus. The sequence goes on from NC_133566.1 coordinate 7,334,109, forward strand.
GTGTGTGTGAAAGCCGTCCTTCACCTAGCTTGTTGGGAACAAAAAGTTTCTTTTCAGTTGCAAACTCCACTCCATACATATATATGGGGAGGTACTAGCTCCAACTCGGTTTTACAGTGAAAACTGCAGGAACTTCAAACCGGCACTAGGAAACAGACTGAGAAACCAGAGTAAAAGTTTCTCCTGCAAACCGTTCCCTTTGTGCTAGATGAACGAACGTCTCTCCACATGCTCAGTTCTGAGAGATATGTGTGTGTGAAAGCCGCACTTCACTTAGCTTGTTGGGAACACAAAGTCTCTTTTCAGTTGAAAACTCCACTCCAAACATATATATGGGGAGGTACTAGCTCCAAGTCGGTTTTACAGTGAAAACTGCAGGAACTTCAAACCGGAACTATTAAACAGACTGAGAAACCAGAGTAAAAGTTTCTCCTGCAACCCGTTCCCTTTGTGCTAGATGAACGAACGTCTCTCCACATGCTCAGTTCTGAGAGATAAATGTGTGTGAAAGCCGCCCTTCACCTAGCTTGTTGGGAACACAAAGATTCTTTTCAGTTGCAAACTCCAATCCATACTTATATATGGGGAGGTACTAGCTCGAACTCGGTTTTACACTGAAAACAGCAGGAACTTCAAACCGGCACTAGGAAACAGACTGAGAAACCAGAGTAAATGTTTCTCCTGCAACCCGTTCCCGTTGTGCTACATGAGCGAACGTCTCTCCACATGCTCAGTTCTGAGAGATAAGTGTGTGTGAAAGCCGTCCTTCAACTAGCTTGTTGGGAACACAAAGTTTCTTTTCAGTTGCAATCTCCACTCCATACATATATATGGGCAGGTACTAACTCCAACTCGGTTTTACACTGAAAACTGCAGGATCTTCAAACCGGCACTAGGAAACAGACTGAGAAACCAGAGTAAAAGTTTCTCCTGCAAACCGTTCCCTTTGTGCTAGATGAACGAACGTCTCTCCACATGCTCAGTTCTGAGGGATATGTGTGTGTGAAAGCCGCACTTCACCTAGCTTGTTGGGAACACAAAGTCTCTTTTCAGTTGAAAACTCCACTCCAAACATATATATGGGTAGGTACTAGCTCCAACTCGGTTTTACAGTGAAAACTGCAGGAACTTCAAACCGGCACTAGGAAACAGACTGATAAACCAGAGTAAAAGTTTCTCCTGCAACCCGTTCCTTTTATGCTAGATGAACGAACGTCTCTCCACATGCTCAGTTCTGAGAGATAAGTGTGTGTGAAAGCCGTCCTTCACCTAGCTTGTTGGGAACAAAAAGTTTCTTTTCAGTTGCAAACTCCACTCCATACATATATATGGGGAGGTACTAGCTCCAACTCGGTTTTACAGTGAAAACTGCAGGAACTTCAAACCGGCACTAGGAAACAGACTGAGAAACCAGAGTAAAAGTTTCTCCTGCAAACCGTTCCCTTTGTGCTAGATGAACGAACGTCTCTCCTCATGCTCAGTTCTGAGAGATAAGTGTGAGTGAAAGCCGTTCTTCACCTAGCTTGTTGGGAACACAAAGTTTCTTTTCAGTTGCAAACTCCACTCCATACATATATATGGGGAGGTACTAGCTCCAACTCGGTTTTACAGTGAAAACTGCAGGAACTTCAAACCGGCACTAGGAAACAGACTGAGAAACCAGAGTAAAAGTTTCTCCTGCAACCCGTTCCTTTTGTGCTAGATGAACGAACGTCTCTCCACATGCTCAATTCTGAGAGATAAGTGTGTGTGAAAGCCGTCCTTCACCTAGCTTGTTGGGAACAAAAAGTTTCTTTTCAGTTGCAAACTCCACTCCATACATATATATGGGGAGGTACTAGCTCCAACTCGGTTTTACAGTGAAAACTGCAGGAACTTCAAACCGGCACTAGGAAACAGACTGAGAAACCAGAGAAAAAGTTTCTCCTGCAAACCGTTCCCTTTGTGCTAGATGAACGAACGTCTCTCCACATGCTCAGTTCTGAGAGATATGTGTGTGTGAAAGCCGCACTTCACCTAGCTTGTTGGGAACACAAAGTCTCTTTTCAGTTGAAAACTCCACTCCAAACATATATATGGGGAGGTACTAGCTCCAAGTCGGTTTTACAGTGAAAACTGCAGGAACTTCAAACCGGAACTAGGAAACAGACTGAGAAACCAGAGTAAAAGTTTCTCCTGCAACCCGTTTCCTTTGTGCTAGATGAACGAACGTCTCTCCACATGCTCAGTTCTGAGAGATAAATGTGTGTGAAAGCCGCCCTTCACCTAGCTTGTTGGGAACACAAAGATTCTTTTCAGTTGCAAACTCCAATCCATACTTATATATGGGGAGGTACTAGCTCGAACTCGGTTTTACACTGAAAACAGCAGGAACTTCAAACCGGCACTAGGAAACAGACTGAGAAACCAGAGTAAATGTTTCTCCTGCAACCCGTTCCCGTTGTGCTACATGAACGAACGTCTCTCCACATGCTCAGTTCTGAGAGATAAGTGTGTGTGAAAGCCGTCCTTCAACTAGCTTGTTGGGAACACAAAGTTTCTTTTCAGTTGCAATCTCCACTCCATACATATATATGGGCAGGTACTAACTCCAACTCGGTTTTACACTGAAAACTGCAGGATCTTCAAACCGGCACTAGGAAACAGACTGAGAAACCAGAGTAAAAGTTTCTCCTGCAAACCGTTCCCTTTGTGCTAGATGAACGAACGTCTCTCCACATGCTCAGTTCTGAGGGATATGTGTGTGTGAAAGCCGCACTTCACCTAGCTTGTTGGGAACACAAAGTCTCTTTTCAGTTGAAAACTCCACTCCAAACATATATATGGGTAGGTACTAGCTCCAACTCGGTTTTACAGTGAAAACTGCAGGAACTTCAAACCGGCACTAGGAAACAGACTGATAAACCAGAGTAAAAGTTTCTCCTGCAACCCGTTCCTTTTATGCTAGATGAACGAACGTCTCTCCACATGCTCAGTTCTGAGAGATAAGTGTGTGTGAAAGCCGTCCTTCACCTAGCTTGTTGGGAACAAAAAGTTTCTTTTCAGTTGCAAACTCCACTCCATACATATATATGGGGAGGTACTAGCTCCAACTCGGTTTTACAGTGAAAACTGCAGGAACTTCAAACCGGCACTAGGAAACAGACTGAGAAACCAGAGTAAAAGTTTCTCCTGCAAACCGTTCCCTTTGTGCTAGATGAACGAACGTCTCTCCTCATGCTCAGTTCTGAGAGATAAGTGTGAGTGAAAGCCGTTCTTCACCTAGCTTGTTGGGAACACAAAGTTTCTTTTCAGTTGCAAACTCCACTCCATACATATATATGGGGAGGTACTAGCTCCAACTCGGTTTTACAGTGAAAACTGCAGGAACTTCAAACCGGCACTAGGAAACAGACTGAGAAACCAGAGTAAAAGTTTCTCCTGCAACCCGTTCCTTTTGTGCTAGATGAACGAACGTCTCTCCACATGCTCAATTCTGAGAGATAAGTGTGTGTGAAAGCCGTCCTTCACCTAGCTTGTTGGGAACACAAAGTTTCTTTTCAGTTGCAAACTCCACTCCATACATATATATGGGGAGGTACTAGCTCCAACTCGGTTTTACAGTGAAAACTGCAGGAACTTCAAACCGGCACTAGGAAACAGACTGAGAAACCAGAGAAAAAGTTTCTCCTGCAAACCGTTCCCTTTGTGCTAGATGAACGAACGTCTCTCCACATGCTCAGTTCTGAGAGATATGTGTGTGTGAAAGCCGCACTTCACCTAGCTTGTTGGGAACACAAAGTCTCTTTTCAGTTGAAAACTCCACTCCAAACATATATATGGGGAGGTACTAGCTCCAAGTCGGTTTTACAGTGAAAACTGCAGGAACTTCAAACCGGAACTAGGAAACAGACTGAGAAACCAGAGTAAAAGTTTCTCCTGCAACCCGTTTCCTTTGTGCTAGATGAACGAACGTCTCTCCACATGCTCAGTTCTGAGAGATAAATGTGTGTGAAAGCCGCCCTTCACCTAGCTTGTTGGCAACACAAAGTTTCTTTTCAGTTGCAAACTCCAATCCATACATATATATGGGGAGGTACTATCTCGAACTCGGTTTTACACTGAAAACAGCAGGAACTTCAAACCGGCACTAGGAAACAGACTGAGAAACCAGAGTAAAAGTTTCTCCTGCAACCCGTTCCCGTTGTGCTACATGAACGAACGTCTCTCCACATGCTCAGTTCTGAGAGATAAGTGTGTGTGAAAGCCGTCCTTCAACTAGCTTGTTGGGAACACAAAGTTTCTTTTCAGTTGCAATCTCCACTCCATACATATATATGGGCAGGTACTAACTCCAACTCGGTTTTACACTGAAAACTGCAGGATCTTCAAACCGGCACTAGGAAACAGACTGAGAAACCAGAGTAAAAGTTTCTCCTGCAACCCGTTCCGTTTGTTCTAGATGAACGAACGGGTCTCCACATGCTCAGTTCTGAGAGATAAGTGTGTGTGAAAGCCGTCCTTCACTTAGCTTGCTGGGAACACAAAGTTTCTTTTCAGTTGAAATTCCACTCCATACATATATATGGGGAGGTACTAGCTCCAACTCGGTTTTACAGTGAAAACTGCAGGAACTTCAAACCGGCACAAGGAAACAGACTTAGAAAACAGAGTAAAAGTTTCTCCTGCAACCCGTGCCTTTTGTGCTAGATGAACGAACGTCTCTCCTCATGCTCAGTTCTGAGAGATAAGTGTGTGTGAAAGCCGTCCTTCACCTAGCTTGTTGGGAACACAAAGTTTCTTTTCAGTTGCAAACTCCACTCCATACATATATATGGGGAGGTACTAGCTCCAACTCGGTTTTACAGTGAAAACTGCAGGAACTTCAAACCGGCACTAGGAAACAGACTGAGAAACCAGAGTAAAAGTTTCTCCTGCAAACCGTTCAGTTTGTGCTAGATGAACGAACGTCTCTCCACATGCTCAGTTCTGAGAGATAAGTGTGTGTGAAAGCCGTCCTTCACCTAGCTTGTTGGGAACACAAAGTTTCTTTTCAGTTGCAAACTCCACTCCATACATATATATGGGGAGGTACTAGCTCCAACACGGTTTTACAGTGAAAACTGCAGGAACTTCAAACCGGCACTAGGAAACAGACTGAGAATCAAGAGTAAAAGATTCTCCTGCAACCCGTTCCCTTTGTGCTAGATGAACGAACGTCTCTCCACTTGCTCAGTTCTGAGAGATAAGTGTGTGTGAAAGCCGCCCTTCACCTAGCTTGTTGGGAACACAAAGTTTCTTTTCAGTTGCAAACTCCAATCCATACATATATATGGGGAGGTACTATCTCGAACTCGGTTTTACACTGAAAACAGCAGGAACTTCAAACCGGCACTAGGAGACAGAATGAGAAACCAGAGTAAAAGTATCTCCTGCAAACCGTTCCTTTGTGCTAGATGAACGAACCGCTCTCCACATGCTCAGTTCTGAGAGATAAGTGTGTGTGAAAGCCGTCCTTCACCTAGCATGTTGGGAACACAATGTTTCTTTTCAGTTGCAAACTCCACTCCATACATATATATGGGGAGGTACTAGCTCCAACTCGGTTTTACAGTGAAAACTGCAGGAACTTCAAACCGGCACTAGGAAACAGACTGAGAAACCAGAGTAAAAGTTTCTCCTGCAACCCGTTACCTTTGTGCTAGATGAACGAACGTCTCTCCACATGCTAAGTTCTTAGAGATAAGTGTGTGTGAAAGCCGTCCTTCACCTAGCTTGTTGGGAACACAAAGTTTCTTTTCAGTTGCAAATTCCACTCCATACATATATATGGGGAGGTACTAGCTCAAACTCGCTTTTACAGTGAAAACTGCAGGAACTTCAAACCGGCACTAGGAAACAGACTGAGAAACCAGAGTAAAAGTTTCTCCTGCAAACCGTTCAGTTTGTGCTAGATGAACGAACGTCTCTCCACATGCTCAGTTCTGAGAGATAAGTGTGTGTGAAAGCCGTCCTTCACCTAGCTTGTTGGGAACACAAAGTTTCTTTTCAGTTGCAAACTCCACTCCATACATATATATGGGGAGGTACTAGCTCCAACACGGTTTTACAGTGAAAACTGCAGGAACTTCAAACCGGCACTAGGAAACAGACTGAGAATCAAGAGTAAAAGATTCTCCTGCAACCCGTTCCCTTTGTGCTAGATGAACGAACGTCTCTCCACATGCTCAGTTCTGAGAGATAAGTGTGTGTGAAAGCCGCCCTTCACCTAGCTTGTTGGGAACACAAAGTTTCTTTTCAGTTGCAAACTCCAATCCATACATATATATGGGGAGGTACTATCTCGAACTCGATTTTACACTGAAAACAGCAGGAACTTCAAACCGGCACTAGGAGACAGAATGAGAAACCAGAGTAAAAGTATCTCCTGCCAACCGTTCCCTTTGTGCTAGATGAACGAACCGCTCTCCACATGCTCAGTTCTGAGAGATAAGTGTGTGTGAAAGCCGTCCTTCACCTAGCATGTTGGGAACACAATGTTTCTTTTCAGTTGCAAACTCCACTCCATACATATATATGGGGAGGTACTAGCTCCAACTCGGTTTTACAGTGAAAACTGCAGGAACTTCAAACCGGCACTAGGAAACAGACTGAGAAACCAGAGTAAAAGTTTCTCCTGCAACCCGTTACCTTTGTGCTAGATGAACGAACGTCTCTCCACATGCTAAGTTCTTAGAGATAAGTGTGTGTGAAAGCCGTCCTTCACCTAGCTTGTTGGGAACACAAAGTTTCTTTTCAGTTGCAAATTCCACTCCATACATATATATGGGGAGGTACTAGCTCAAACTCGCTTTTACAGTGAAAACTGCAGGAACTTCAAAGCGGTACTAGGAAACAGACTGAGAAACCAGAGTCAAAGTTTCCCCTGCAACCCGTTCCCTTTCTGCTAGATGAACGAACGTCTCTCCTCATGCTCAGTTCTGAGAGATATGTGTGTTTGAAATCCGTCCTTCACCTAGCTTGTTGGGAACACAAAGTTTCTTTTCAGTTGAAAATCCACTCCATACATATATATGGGGAGGTAGTAGCTCCAACTCGGTTTTACAGTGAAAACTGCAGGAACTTCAAACCGGCACTAGGAAACAGACTGAGAAACCAGAGTCAAAGTTTCCCCTGCAACCCGTTCCCTTTCTGCTAGATGAACGAACGTCTCTCCACATGCTCAGTTCTGAGAGATATGTGTGTTTGAAATCCGTCCTTCACCTAGCTTGTTGGGAACACAAAGTTTCTTTTCAGTTGAAAATCCACTCCATACATATATATGGGGTGGTACTAGCTCCAACTCGGTTTTACAGTGAAAACTGCAGGAACTTCAAACCGGCACTAGGAAACAGACTGAGAAACCAGAGTAAAAGTTTCTCCTGCAACCCGTTCCTTTTGTGCTAGATGAACGAACGTCTCTCCACATGCTCAGTTCTGAGAGATAAGTGTGTGTGAAAGCCGTCCTTCACCTAGCTTGTTGGGAACAAAAAGTTTCTTTTCAGTTGCAAACTCCACTCCATACATATATATGGGGAGGTACTAGCTCCAACTCGGTTTTACAGTGAAAACTGCAGGAACTTCAAACCGGCACTAGGAAACAGACTGATAAACCAGAGTAAAAGTTTCTCCTCAAACCGTTCCCTTTGTGCTAGATGAACGAACGTCTCTCCACATGCTCAGTTCTGAGAGATATGTGTGTGTGAAAGCCGCACTTCACCTAGCTTGTTGGGAACACAAAGTCTCTTTTCAGTTGAAAACTCCACTCCAAACATATATATGGGGAGGTACTAGCTCCAAGTCGGTTTTACAGTGAAAACTGCAGGAACTTCAAACCGGAACTAGGAAACAGACTGAGAAACCAGAGTAAAAGTTTCTCCTGCAACCCGTTTCCTTTGTGCTAGATGAACGAATGTCTCTCCACATGCTCAGTTCTGAGAGATAAATGTGTGTGAAAGCCGCCCTTCACCTAGCTTGTTGGGAACACAAAGTTTCTTTTCAGTTGCAAACTCCAATCCATACATATATATGGGGAGGTACTAGCTCGAACTCGGTTTTACACTGAAAACAGCAGGAACTTCAAACCGGCACTAGGAAACAGAATGAGAAACCAGAGTAAAAGTTTCTCCTGCAACCCGTTCCCGTTGTGCTACATGAACGAACGTCTCTTCACATGCTCAGTTCTGAGAGATAAGTGTGTGTGAAAGCCGTCCTTCACCTAGCTTGCTGGGAACACAAAGTTTCTTTTCAGTTGCAAACTCCATTCCATACATATATATGGGGAGGTACTAGCTCCAACTCGGTTTTACAGTGAAAACTGCAGGAACTTCAAACCGGCACTAGGAAACAGACTGAGAAACCAGAGTAAAAGTTTCTCCTACAAACCGTTCCCTTTGTGCTAGATGAACGAACGTCTCTCCTCATGCTCAGTTCTGAGAGATAAGTGTGTGTGAAAGCCGTCCTTCACCTAGCTTGTTGGGAACACAAAGTTTCTTTTCAGTTGCAAACTCCACTCCATACATATATATGGGGAGGTACTAGCTCCAACTCGGTTTTACAGTAAAAACTGCAGGAACTTCAAACCGGCACTAGGAAACAGACTGAGAAACCAGAGTAAAAGTTTCTCCTGCAAACCGTTCCCTTTGTGCTAGATGAACGAACGTCTCTCCACATGCTCAGTTCTGAGAGATAAGTGTGTGTGAAAGCCGTCCTTCACCTAGCTTGTTGGGAACACAAAGTTTCTTTTCAGTTGCAAACTCCACTCCATACATATATATGGGGAGGTACTAGCTCCAACTCGGTTTTACAGTGAAAACTGCAGGAACTTCAAACCGGCACTAGGAAACAGACTGAGAAACCTGAGTAAAAGTTTCTCCTGCAAACCGTTCCCTTTGTGCTAGATGAACGAACGTCTCTCCACATGCTCAGTTCTGAGAGATATGTGTGTGTGAAAGCCGCACTTCACCTAGCTTGTTGGGAACACAAAGTCTCTTTTCAGTTGAAAACTCCACTCCAAACATATATATGGGGAGGTACTAGCTCCAACTCGGTTTTACAGTGAAAACTGCAGGAACTTCAAACCGGCACTAGGAAACAGACTGAGAAACCAGAGTAAAAGTTTCTCCTGCAACCCGTTCCTTTTGTGCTAGATGAACGAACGTCTCTCCACATGCTCAGTTCTGAGAGATAAGTGTGTGTGAAAGCCGTCCTTCACCTAGCTTGTTGGGAACAAAAAGTTTCTTTTCAGTTGCAAACTCCACTCCATACATATATATGGGGAGGTACTAGCTCCAACTCGGTTTTACAGTGAAAACTGCAGGAACTTCAAACCGGCACTAGGAAACAGACTGAGAAACCAGAGTAAAAGTTTCTCCTGCAAACCGTTCCCTTTGTGCTAGATGAACGAACGTCTCTCCACATGCTCAGTTCTGAGAGATATGTGTGTGTGAAAGCCGCACTTCACTTAGCTTGTTGGGAACACAAAGTCTCTTTTCAGTTGAAAACTCCACTCCAAACATATATATGGGGAGGTACTAGCTCCAAGTCGGTTTTACAGTGAAAACTGCAGGAACTTCAAACCGGAACTAGTAAACAGACTGAGAAACCAGAGTAAAAGTTTCTCCTGCAACCCGTTTCCTTTGTGCTAGATGAACGAACGTCTCTCCACATGCTCAGTTCTGAGAGATAAATGTGTGTGAAAGCCGCCCTTCACCTAGCTTGTTGGGAACACAAAGTTTCTTTTCAGTTGCAAACTACAATCCATACTTATATATGGGGAGGTACTAGCTCGAACTCGGTTTTACACTGAAAACAGCAGGAACTTCAAACCGGCACTAGGAAACAGACTGAGAAACCAGAGTAAATGTTTCTCCTGCAACCCGTTCCCGTTGTGCTACATGAACGAACGTCTCTCCACATGCTCAGTTCTGAGAGATAAGTGTGTGTGAAAGCCGTCCTTCAACTAGCTTGTTGGGAACACAAAGTTTCTTTTCAGTTGCAATCTCCACTCCATACATATATATGGGCAGGTACTAACTCCAACTCGGTTTTACACTGAAAACTGCAGGATCTTCAAACCGGCACTAGGAAACAGACTGAGAAACCAGAGTAAAAGTTTCTCCTGCAACCCGTTCCCTTTGTGCTAGATGAACGAACGGGTCTCCACATGCTCAGTTCTGAGAGATAAGTGTGTGTGAAAGCCGTCCTTCACCTAGCTTGCTGGGAACACAAAGTTTCTTTTCAGTTGCAAACTCCATTCCATACATATATATGGGGAGGTACTAGCTCCAACTCGGTTTTACAGTGAAAACTGCAGGAACATCAAACCGGCACTAGGAAACAGACTGAGAAACCAGAGTAAAAGTTTCTCCTGCAAACCGTTCCCTTTGTGCTAGATGAACGAACGTCTCTCCTCATGCTCAGTTCTGAGAGATAAGTGTGTGTGAAAGCCGTCCTTCACCTAGCTTGTTGGGAACACAAAGTTTCTTTTCAGTTGCAAACTCCACTCCATACATATATATGGGGAGGTACTAGCTCCAACTCGGTTTTACAGTGAAAACTGCAGGAACTTCAAACCGGCACTAGGAAACAGACTGAGAAACCAGAGTAAAAGTTTCTCCTGCAACCCGTTCCTTTTGTGCTAGATGAACGAACGTCTCTCCACATGCTCAGTTCTGAGAGATAAGTGTGTGTGAAAGCCGTCCTTCACCTAGCTTGTTGGGAACAAAAAGTTTCTTTTCAGTTGCAAACTCCACTCCATACATATATATGGGGAGGTACTAGCTCCAACTCGGTTTTACAGTGAAAACTGCAGGAACTTCAAACCGGCACTAGGAAACAGACTGAGAAACCAGAGTAAAAGTTTCTCCTGCAAACCGTTCCCTTTGTGCTAGATGAACGAACGTCTCTCCACATGCTCAGTTCTGAGAGATATGTGTGTGTGAAAGCCGCACTTCACCTAGCTTGTTGGGAACACAAAGTCTCTTTTCAGTTGAAAACTCCACTCCAAACATATATATGGGGAGGTACTAGCTCCAAGTCGGTTTTACAGTGAAAACTGCAGGAACTTCAAACCGGAACTAGGAAACAGACTGAGAAACCAGAGTAAAAGTTTCTCCTGCAACCCGTTTCCTTTGTGCTAGATGAACGAACGTCTCTCCACATGCTCAGTTCTGAGAGATAAGTGTGTGTGAAAGCCGTCCTTCAACTAGCTTGTTGGGAACACAAAGTTTCTTTTCAGTTGCAATCTCCACTCCATACATATATATGGGCAGGTACTAACTCCAACTCGGTTTTACACTGAAAACTGCAGTATCTTCAAACCGGCACTAGGAAACAGACTGAGAAACCAGAGTAAAAGTTTCTCCTGCAACCCGTTCCGTTTGTTCTAGATGAACGAACGGGTCTCCACATGCTTAGTTCTGAGAGATAAGTGTGTGTGAAAGCCGTCCTTCACTTAGCTTGCTGGGAACACAAAGTTTCTTTTCATTTGAAATTCCACTCCATACATATATATATGGGGAGGTACTAGCTCCAACTCGGTTTTACAGTGAAAACTGCAGGAACTTCAAACCGGCACAAGGAAACAGACTTAGAAAACAGAGTAAAAGTTTCTCCTGCAACCCGTTCCTTTTGTGCTAGATGAACGAACGTCTCTCCTCATGCTCAGTTCTGAGAGATAAGTGTGTGTGAAAGCCGTCCTTCACCTAGCTTGTTGGGAACACAAAGTTTCTTTTCAGTTGCAAACTCCACTCCATACATATATATGGGGAGGTACTAGCTCCAACTCGGTTTTACAGTGAAAACTGCAGGAACTTCAAACCGGCACTAGGAAACAGACTGAGAAACCAGAGTAAAAGTTTCTCCTGCAAACCGTTCCCTTTGTGCTAGATGAACGAACGTCTCTCCACATGCTCAGTTCTGAGAGATAAGTGTGTGTGAAAGCCGTCCTTCACCTAGCTTGTTGGGAACACAAAGTTTCTTTTCAGTTGCAAACTCCACTCCATACATATATATGGGGAGGTACTAGCTCCAACACGGTTTTACAGTGAAAACTGCAGGAACTTCAAACCGGCACTAGGAAACAGACTGAGAAACCAGAGTAAAAGTTTCCCCTGCAACCCGTTACCTTTGTGCTAGATGAACGAACGTCTCTCCACATGCTAAGTTCTTAGAGATAAGTGTGTGTGAAAGCCGTCCTTCACCTAGCTTGTTGGGAACACAAAGTTTCTTTTCAGTTGCAAACTCCACTCCATACATATATATGGGGAGGTACTAGCTCCAACTCGCTTTTACAGTGAAAACTGCAGGAACTTCAAAGCGGTACTAGGAAACAGACTGAGAAACCAGAGTCAAAGTTTCCCCTGCAACCCGTTCCCTTTCTGCTAGATGAACGAACGTCTCTCCACATGCTCAGTTCTGAGAGATATGTGTGTTTGAAATCCGTCCTTCACCTAGCTTGTTGGGAACACAAAGTTTCTTTTCAGTTGAAAATCCACTCCATACATATATATGGGGAGGTAGTAGCTCCAACTCGGTTTTACAGTGAAAACTGCAGGAACTTCAAACCGGCACTAGGAAACAGACTGAGAAACCAGAGTCAAAGTTTCCCCTGCAACCCGTTCCCTTTCTGCTAGATGAACGAACGTCTCTCCACATGCTCAGTTCTGAGAGATATGTGTGTTTGAAATCCGTCCTTCACCTAGCTTGTTGGGAACACAAAGTTTCTTTTCAGTTGAAAATCCACTCCATACATATATATGGGGAGGTACTAGCTCCAACTCGGTTTTACAGTGAAAACTGCAGGAACTTCAAACCGGCACTAGGAAACAGACTGAGAAACCAGAGTAAAAGTTTCTCCTGCAACCCGTTCCTTTTGTGCTAGATGAACGAACGTCTCTCCACATGCTCAGTTCTGAGAGATAAGTGTGTGTGAAAGCCGTCCTTCACCTAGCTTGTTGGGAACAAAAAGTTTCTTTTCAGTTGCAAACTCCACTCCATACATATATATGGGGAGGTACTAGCTCCAACTCGGTTTTACAGTGAAAACTGCAGGAACTTCAAACCGGCACTAGGAAACAGACTGAGAAACCAGAGTAAAAGTTTGTCCTGCAAACCGTTCCCTTTGTGCTAGATGAACGAACGTCTCTCCACATGCTCAGTTCTGAGAGATATGTGTGTGTGAAAGCCGCACTTCACCTAGCTTGTTGGGAACACAAAGTCTCTTTTCAGTTGAAAACTCCACTCCAAACATATATATGGGGAGGTACTAGCTCCAAGTCGGTTTTACAGTGAAAACTGCAGGAACTTCAAACCGGAACTAGGAAACAGACTGAGAAACCAGAGTAAAAGTTTCTCCTGCAACCCGTTTCCTTTGTGCTAGATGAACGAACGTCTCTCCACATGCTCAGTTCTGAGAGATAATTGTGTGTGAAAGCCGCCCTTCACCTAGCTTGTTGGGAACACAAAGTTTCTTTTCAGTTGCAAACTCCAATCCATACATATATATGGGGAGGTACTAGCTCGAACTCGGTTTTACACTGAAAACAGCAGGAACTTCAAACCGGCACTAGGAAACAGAATGAGAAACCAGAGTAAAAGTTTCTCCTGCAACCCGTTCCCGTTGTGCTACATGAACGAACGTCTCTCCACATGCTCAGTTCTGAGAGATAAGTGTGTGTGAAAGCCGTCCTTCAACTAGCTTGTTGGGAACACAAAGTTTCTTTTCAGTTGCAATCTCCACTCCATACATATACATGGGCAGGTACTAACTCCAACTCGGTTTTACACTGAAAACTGCAGGATCTTCAAACCGGCACTAGGAAACAGACTGAGAAACCAGAGTAAAAGTTTCCCCTGCAACCCGTTCCCTTTGTGCTAGATGAACGAACGGGTCTCCACATGCTCAGTTCTGAGAGATAAGTGTGTGGGAAAGCCGTCCTTCACCTAGCTTGCTGGGAACACAAAGTTTCTTTTCAGTTGCAAACTCCACTCCATACATATATATGGGGAGGTACTATCTCCAACTCGGTTTTACAGTGAAAACTGCAGGAACTTCAAACCGGCAAAAGGAAACAGACTGAGAAAACAGAGTAAAAGTTTCTCCTGCAACCCGTTCCTTTTGTGCTAGATGAACGAACGTCTCTCCTCATGCTCAGTTCTGAGAGATAAGTGTGTGTGAAAGCCGTCCTTCACCTAGCTTGTTGGGAACACAAAGTTTCTTTTCAGTTGCAAACTCCACTCCATACATATATATGGGGAGGTATTAGCTCCAACTCGGTTTTACAGTGAAAACTGCAGGAACTTCAAACCGGCACTAGGAAACAGACTGAGAAACCAGAGTAAAAGTTTCTCCTGCAAACCGTTCCCTTTGTGCTAGATGAACGAACGTCTCTCCACATGCTCAGTTCTGAGAGATAAGTGTGTGTGAAAGCCGTCCTTCACCTAGCTTGTTGGGAACACAAAGTTTCTTTTCAGTTGCAAACTCCACTCCATACATATATATGGGGAGGTACTAGCTCCAACTCGGTTTTACAGTGAAAACTGCAGGAACTTCAAACCGGCACTAGGAAACAGACTGAGAAACCAGAGTAAAAGTTTCTCCTGCAACCCGTTCCCTTTGTGCTAGATGAACGAACGTCTCTCCACATGCTAAGTTCTTAGAGATAAGTGTGTGTGAAAGCCGTCCTTCACCTAGCTTGTTGGGAACACAAAGTTTCTTTTCAGTTGCAAACTCCACTCCATACATATATATGGGGAGGTACTAGCTCCAACTCGCTTTTACAGTGAAAACTGCAGGAACTTCAAACCGGCACTAGGAAACAGACTGAGAAACCAGAGTAAATGTTTCTCCTGCAACCCGTTCCCTTTGTGCTAGATGAACGAACGTCTCTCCACATGCTCAGTTCTGAGAGATATGTGTGTGCGAAAGCCGTCCTTCACCTAGCTTGTTGGGAACACAAAGTTTCTTTTCAGTTGCAAACTCCACTCCATACATATATATGGGGAGGTACTAGCTCGAACTCGGTTTTACAGTGAAAACTGCAGGAACTTCAAACCGGCACTAGGAAACAGACTGAGAAACCAGAGTCAAAGTTTCCCCTGCAACCCTTTCCCTTTGTGCTAGATGAACGAACGTCTCTCCACATGCTCAGTTCTGAGAGATAAGTGTGTGTGAAAGCCGTCCTTCACCTAGCTTGTTGGGAACACAAAGTTTCTTTTCAGTTGCCAAATCCACTCCATACATATATATGGAGAGGTACTAGCTCCAACTCGGTTTTACAGTGAAAACTGCAGGAAGTTCAAACCGGCACTAGGAAACAGACTGAGAAACCAGAGTAAAAGTTTCTCCTGCAACCCGTTCCCTTTGTGCTAGATGAAAGAACCGCTCTCCACATGCTCAGTTCTGAGAGATAAGTGTGTGTGAAAGCCGTCCTTCACCTAGCTTGTTGGGAACACAAAGTTTCTTTTCAGTTGCAAACTACAATCCATTCATATATATGGGGAGGTACTAGCTCCAACTCGCTTTTACAGTGAAAACTGCAGGAACTTCAAACCGGCACTAGGAAACAGACTGAGAAACCAGAGTAAAAGTTTCCCCTGCAACCCGTTCCCTTTGTGCTAGATGAACGAACATCTCTCCACATGTTCAGTTCTGAGAGATAAGTGTGTGTGAAAGCCGTCCTTCACCTAGCTTGTTGGGAACACAAAGTTTCTTTTCAGTTGCAAACCCCAGTCCATACATATATATGGGGAGGTACTAGCTCCAACTCGGTTTTACAGTGAAAACTGCAGGAACTTCAAACCGGCACTAGGAAACAGACTGAGAAACCAGAGTAAAAGTTTCTCCTGCAAACCGTTCCCTTTGTGCTAGATGAACGAACGTCTCTCCACATGCTCAGTTCTGAGAGATATGTGTGTGTGAAAGCCGCACTTCACCAAGCTTGTTGGGAACACAAACTCTCTTTTCAGTTGAAAACTCCACTCCAAACATATATATGGGGAGGTACTAGCTCAAGTCGGTTTTACAGTGAAAACTGCAGGAACTTCAAACCGGAACTAGGAAACAGACTGAGAAACCAGAGTAAAAGTTTCTTCTGCAACCCTTTCCCGTTGTGCTACATGAACGAACGTCTCTCCACATGCTCAGTTCTGAGAGATAAGTGTGTGTGAAAGCCGTCCTTCAACTAGCTTGTTGGGAACACAAAGTTTCTTTTCAGTTGCAATCTCCACTCCATACATATATATGGGCAGGTACTAACTCCAACTCGGTTTTACACTGAAAACTGCAGGATCTTCAAACCGGCACTAGGAAACAGACTGAGAAACCAGAGTAAAAGTTTCTCCTGCAACCCGTTCCGTTTGTTCTAGATGAACGAACGGGTCTCCACATGCTTAGTTCTGAGAGATAAGTGTGTGTGAAAGCCGTCCTTCACTTAGCTTGCTGGGAACACAAAGTTTCTTTTCAGTTGAAATTCCACTCCATACATATATATGGGGAGGTACTAGCTCCAACTCGGTTTTACAGTGAAAACTGCAGGAACTTCAAACCGGCACAAGGAAACAGACTTAGAAAACAGAGTAAAAGTTTCTCCTGCAACCCGTTCCTTTTGTGCTAGATGAACGAACGTCTCTCCTCATGCTCAGTTCTGAGAGATAAGTGTGTGTGATAGCCGTCCTTCACCTAGCTTGTTGGGAACACAAAGTTTCTTTTCAGTTGCAAACTCCACTCCATACATATATATGGGGAGGTACTAGCTCCAACTCGGTTTTACAGTGAAAACTGCAGGAACTTCAAACTGGCACTAGGAAACAGACTGAGAAACCAGAGTAAAAGTTTCTCCTGCAAACCGTTCCCTTTGTGCTAGATGAACGAACGTCTCTCCACATGCTCAGTTCTGAGAGATAAGTGTGTGTGAAAGCCGTCCTTCACCTAGCTTGTTGGGAACACAAAGTTTCTATTCAGTTGCAAACTCCACTCCATACATATATATGGGGAGGTACTAGCTCCAACACGGTTTTACAGTGAAAACTGCAGGAACTTCAAACCGGCACTAGGAAACAGACTGAGAATCAAGAGTAAAAGATTCTCCTGCAACCCGTTCCCTTTGAGCTAGATGAACGAACGTCTCTCCACATGCTCAGTTCGGAGAGATAAGTGTGTGTGAAAGCCGCCCTTCACCTAGCTTGTTGGGAACACAAAGTTTCTTTTCAGTTGCAAACTCCAATCCATACATATATATGGGGAGGTACTATCTCGAACTCGGTTTTACACTGAAAACAGCAGGAACTTCAAACCGGCACTAGGAGACAGAATGAGAAACCAGAGTAAAAGTATCTCCTGCAAACCGTTCCCTTTGTGCTAGATGAACGAACCGCTCTCCACATGCTCAGTTCTGAGAGATAAGTGTGTGTGAAAGCCGTCCTTCACCTAGCATGTTGGGAACACAATGTTTCTTTTCAGTTGCAAACTCCACTCCATACATATATAAGGGGAGGTACTAGCTCCAACTCGGTTTTACAGTGAAAACTGCAGGAACTTCAAACCGGCACTAGGAAACAGACTGAGAAACCAGAGTAAAAGTTTCTCCTGCAACCCGTTACCTTTGTGCTAGATGAACGAACGTCTCTCCACATGCTAAGTTCTTAGAGATAAGTGTGTGTGAAAGCCGTCATTCACCTAGCTTGTTGGGAACACAAAGTTTCTTTTCAGTTGCAAACTCCACTCCATACATATATATGGGGAGGTACTAGCTCCAACTCGCTTTTACAGTGAAAACTGCAGGAACTTCAAAGCGGTACTAGGAAACAGACTGAGAAACCAGAGTCAAAGTTTCCCCTGCAACCCGTTCCCTTTCTGCTAGATGAACGAACGTCTCTCCACATGCTCAGTTCTGAGAGATATGTGTGTTTGAAATCCGTCCTTCACCTAGCTTGTTGGGAACACAAAGTTTCTTTTCAGTTGAAAATCCACTCCATACATATATATGGGGAGGTAGTAGCTCCAACTCGGTTTTACAGTGAAAACTGCAGGAACTTCAAACCGGCACTAGGAAACAGACTGAGAAACCAGAGTCAAAGTTTCCCCTGCAACCCGTTCCCTTTCTGCTAGATGAACGAACGTCTCTCCACATGCTCAGTTCTGAGAGATATGTGTGTTTGAAATCCGTCCTTCACCTAGCTTGTTGGGAACACAAAGTTTCTTTTCAGTTGCAAACTCCACTCCATACATATATATGGGGAGGTACTAGCTCCAACTCGGTTTTACAGTGAGAACTGCAGGAACTTCAAACCGGCACTAGGAAACAGACTGAGAAACCAGAGTAAAAGTTTCTCCTGCAACCCGTTCCTTTTGTGCTAGATGAACGAACGTCTCTCCACATGCTCAGTTCTGAGAGATAAGTGTGTGTGAAAGCCGTCCTTCACCTAGCTTGTTGGGAACAAAAAGTTTCTTTTCAGTTGCAAACTCCACTCCATACATATATATGGGTAGGTACTAGCTCCAACTCGGTTTTACAGTGAAAACTGCAGGAACTTCAAACCGGCACTAGGAAACAGACTGAGAAACCAGAGTAAAAGTTTCTCCTGCAAACCGTTCCCTTTGTGCTAGATGAACGAACGTCTCTCCACATGCTCAGTTCTGAGAGATATGTGTGTGTGAAAGCCGCACTTCACCTAGCTTGTTGGGAACACAAAGTCTCTTTTCAGTTGAAAACTCCACTCCAAACATATATATGGGGAGGTACTAGCTCCAAGTCGGTTTTACAGTGAAAACTGCAGGAACTTCAAACCGGAACTAGGAAACAGACTGAGAAACCAGAGTAAAAGTTTCTCCTGCAACCCGTTTCCTTTGTGCTAGATGAACGAACGTCTCTCCACATGCTCAGTTCTGAGAGATAAATGTGTGTGAAAGCCGCCCTTCACCTAGCTTGTTGGGAACACAAAGTTTCTTTTCAGTTGCCAACTCCAATCCATACATATATATGGGGAGGTACTAGCTCGAACTCGGTTTTACACTGAAAACAGCAGGAACTTCAAACCGGCACTAGGAAACAGAATGAGAAACCAGAGTAAAAGTTTCTCCTGCAAACCGTTCCCTTTGTGCTAGATGAACGAACGTCTCTCCTCATGCTCAGTTCTGAGAGATAAGTGTGAGTGAAAGCCGTCCTTCACCTAGCTTGTTGGGAACACAAAGTTTCTTTTCAGTTGCAAACTCCACTCCATACATATATATGGGGAGGTACTAGCTCCAACTCGGTTTTACAGTGAAAACTGCAGGAACTTCAAACCGGCACTAGGAAACAGACTGAGAAACCAGAGTAAAAGTTTCTCCTGCAACCCGTTCCTTTTGTGCTAGATGAACGAACGTCTCTCCACATGCTCAATTCTGAGAGATAAGTGTGTGTGAAATCCGTCCTTCAACTAGCTTGTTGGGAACAAAAAGTTTCTTTTCAGTTGCAAACTCCACTCCATACATATATATGGGGAGGTACTAGCTCCAACTCGGTTTTACAGTGAAAACTGCAGGAACTTCAAAACGGCACTAGGAAACAGACTGAGAAACCAGAGTAAAAGTTTCTCCTGCAAACCGTTCCCTTTGTGCTAGATGAACGAACGTCTCTCCACATGCTCAGTTCTGAGAGATATGTGTGTGTGAAAGCCGCACTTCACCTAGCTTGTTGGGAACACAAAGTCTCTTTTCAGTTGAAAACTCCACTCCAAACATATATATGGGGAGGTACTAGCTCCAAGTCGGTTTTACAGTGAAAACTGCAGGAACTTCAAACCGGAACTAGGAAACAGACTGAGAAACCAGAGTAAAAGTTTCTCCTGCAACCCGTTTCCTTTGTGCTAGATGAACGAACGTCTCTCCACATGCTCAGTTCTGAGAGATAAATGTGTGTGAAAGCCGCCCTTCACCTAGCTTGTTGGGAACACAAAGTTTCTTTTCAGTTGCAAACTCCACTCCATACATATATATGGGGAGGTACTATCTCGAACTCGGTTTTACACTGAAAACAGCAGGAACTTCAAACCGGCACTAGGAAACAGACTGAGAAACCAGAGTAAAAGTTTCTCCTGCAACCCGTTCCCGTTGTGCTACATGAACGAACGTCTCTCCACATGCTCAGTTCTGAGAGATAAGTGTGTGTGAAAGCCGTCCTTCAACTAGCTTGTTGGGAACACAAAGTTTCTTTTCAGTTGCAATCTCCACTCCATACATATATATGGGAAGGTACTAGCTCCAACTCGGTTTTACACTGAAAACTGCAGGATCTTCAAACCGGCACTAGGAAACAGACTGAGAAACCAGAGTAAAAGTTTCTCCTGCAACCCGTTCCGTTTGTTCTAGATGAACGAACGGGTCTCCACATGCTCAGTTCTGAGAGATAAGTGTGTGTGAAAGCCGTCCTTCACCTAGCTTGCTGGGAACACAAAGTTTCTTTTCAGTTGCAAACTCCATTCCATACATATATATGGGGAGGTACTAGCTCCAACTCGGTTTTACAGTGAAAACTGCAGGAACTTCAAACCGGCACTAGGAAACAGACTGAGAAACCAGAGTAAAAGTTTCTCCTGCAAACCGTTCCCTTTGTGCTAGATGAACGAACGTCTCTCCTCATGCTCAGTTCTGAGAGATAAGTGTGTGTGAAAGCCGTCCTTCACCTAGCTTGTTGGGAACACAAAGTTTCTTTTCAGTTGCAATCTCCACTCCATACATATATATGGGGAGGTACTAGCTCAAACTCGCTTTTACAGTGAAAACTGCAGGAACTTCAAACCGGCACTAGGAAACAGACTGAGAAACCAGAGTAAAAGTTTCTCCTGCAACCCGTTTCTTTTGTGCTAGATGAACGAACGTCTCTCCACATGCTCAGTTCTGAGAGATAAGTGTGTGTGAAAGCCGTCCTTCACCTAGCTTGTTGGGAACAAAAAGTTTCTTTTCAGTTGCAAACTCCACTCCATACATATATATGGGGTGGTACTAGCTCCAACTCGGTTTTACAGTGAAAACTGCAGGAACTTCAAACCGGCACTAGGAAACAGACTGAGAAACCAGAGTAAAAGTTTCTCCTGCAAACCGTTCCCTTTGTGCTAGATGAACGAACGTCTCTCCTCATGCTCAGTTCTGAGAGATAAGTGTGAGTGAAAGCCGTCCTTCACCTAGCTTGTTGGGAACACAAAGTTTCTTTTCAGTTGCAAACTCCACTCCATACATATATATGGGGAGGTACTAGCTCCAACTCGGTTTTACAGTGAAAACTGCAGGAACTTCAAACCGGCACTAGGAAACAGACTGAGAAACCAGAGTAAAAGTTTCTCCTGCAACCCGTTCCTTTTGTGCTAGATGAACGAACGTCTCTCCACATGCTCAATTCTGAGAGATAAGTGTGTGTGAAAGCCGTCCTTCAACTAGCTTGTTGGGAAAACAAAGTTTCTTTTCAGTTGCAAACTCCACTCCATACATATATATGGGGAGGTACTAGCTCGAACTCGGTTTTACAGTGAAAACTGCAGGAACTTCAAACCGGCACTAGGAAACAGATTGAGAAACCAGAGTAAAAGTTTCTCCTGCAAACCGTTCCCTTTGTGCTAGATGAACGAACGTCTCTCCACATGCTCAGTTCTGAGAGATATGTGTGTGTGAAAGCCGCACTTCACCAAGCTTGTTGGGAACACAAACTCTCTTTTCAGTTGAAAACTCCACTCCAAACATATATATGGGGAGGTACTAGCTCAAGTCGGTTTTACAGTGAAAACTGCAGGAACTTCAAACCGGAACTAGGAAACAGACTGAGAAACCAGAGTAAAAGTTTCTTCTGCAACCCGTTCCCGTTGTGCTACATGAACGAACGTCTCTCCACATGCTCAGTTCTGAGAGATAAGTGTGTGTGAAAGCCGTCCTTCAACTAGCTTGTTGGGAACACAAAGTTTCTTTTCAGTTGCAATCTCCACTCCATACATATATATGGGCAGGTACTAACTCCAACTCGGTTTTACACTGAAAACTGCAGGATCTTCAAACCGGCACTAGGAATCAGACTGAGAAACCAGAGTAAAAGTTTCTCCTGCAACCCGTTCCGTTTGTTCTAGATGAACGAACGGGTCTCCACATGCTTAGTTCTGAGAGATAAGTGTGTGTGAAAGCCGTCCTTCACTTAGCTTGCTGGGAACACAAAGTTTCTTTTCAGTTGAAATTCCACTCCATACATATATATGGGGAGGTACTAGCTCCAACTCGGTTTTACAGTGAAAACTGCAGGAACTTCAAACCGGCACAAGGAAACAGACTTAGAAAACAGAGTAAAAGTTTCTCCTGCAACCCGTTCCTTTTGTGCTAGATGAACGAACGTCTCTCCTCATGCTCAGTTCTGAGAGATAAGTGTGTGTGATAGCCGTCCTTCACCTAGCTTGTTGGGAACACAAAGTTTCTTTTCAGTTGCAAACTCCACTCCATACATATATATGGGGAGGTACTAGCTCCAACTCGGTTTTACAGTGAAAACTGCAGGAACTTCAAACTGGCACTAGGAAACAGACTGAGAAACCAGAGTAAAAGTTTCTCCTGCAAACCGTTCCCTTTGTGCTAGATGAACGAACGTCTCTCCACATGCTCAGTTCTGAGAGATAAGTGTGTGTGAAAGCCGTCCTTCACCTAGCTTGTTGGGAACACAAAGTTTCTATTCAGTTGCAAACTCCACTCCATACATATATATGGGGAGGTACTAGCTCCAACACGGTTTTACAGTGAAAACTGCAGGAACTTCAAACCGGCACTAGGAAACAGACTGAGAATCAAGAGTAAAAGATTCTCCTGCAACCCGTTCCCTTTGAGCTAGATGAACGAACGTCTCTCCACATGCTCAGTTCGGAGAGATAAGTGTGTGTGAAAGCCGCCCTTCACCTAGCTTGTTGGGAACACAAAGTTTCTTTTCAGTTGCAAACTCCAATCCATACATATATATGGGGAGGTACTATCTCGAACTCGGTTTTACACTGAAAACAGCAGGAACTTCAAACCGGCACTAGGAGACAGAATGAGAAACCAGAGTAAAAGTATCTCCTGCAAACCGTTCCCTTTGTGCTAGATGAACGAACCGCTCTCCACATGCTCAGTTCTGAGAGATAAGTGTGTGTGAAAGCCGTCCTTCACCTAGCATGTTGGGAACACAATGTTTCTTTTCAGTTGCAAACTCCACTCCATACATATATAAGGGGAGGTACTAGCTCCAACTCGGTTTTACAGTGAAAACTGCAGGAACTTCAAACCGGCACTAGGAAACAGACTGAGAAACCAGAGTAAAAGTTTCTCCTGCAACCCGTTACCTTTGTGCTAGATGAACGAACGTCTCTCCACATGCTAAGTTCTTAGAGATAAGTGTGTGTGAAAGCCGTCATTCACCTAGCTTGTTGGGAACACAAAGTTTCTTTTCAGTTGCAAACTCCACTCCATACATATATATGGGGAGGTACTAGCTCCAACTCGCTTTTACAGTGAAAACTGCAGGAACTTCAAAGCGGTACTAGGAAACAGACTGAGAAACCAGAGTCAAAGTTTCCCCTGCAACCCGTTCCCTTTCTGCTAGATGAACGAACGTCTCTCCACATGCTCAGTTCTGAGAGATATGTGTGTTTGAAATCCGTCCTTCACCTAGCTTGTTGGGAACACAAAGTTTCTTTTCAGTTGAAAATCCACTCCATACATATATATGGGGAGGTAGTAGCTCCAACTCGGTTTTACAGTGAAAACTGCAGGAACTTCAAACCGGCACTAGGAAACAGACTGAGAAACCAGAGTCAAAGTTTCCCCTGCAACCCGTTCCCTTTCTGCTAGATGAACGAACGTCTCTCCACATGCTCAGTTCTGAGAGATATGTGTGTTTGAAATCCGTCCTTCACCTAGCTTGTTGGGAACACAAAGTTTCTTTTCAGTTGCAAACTCCACTCCATACATATATATGGGGAGGTACTAGCTCCAACTCGGTTTTACAGTGAGAACTGCAGGAACTTCAAACCGGCACTAGGAAACAGACTGAGAAACCAGAGTAAAAGTTTCTCCTGCAACCCGTTCCTTTTGTGCTAGATGAACGAACGTCTCTCCACATGCTCAGTTCTGAGAGATAAGTGTGTGTGAAAGCCGTCCTTCACCTAGCTTGTTGGGAACAAAAAGTTTCTTTTCAGTTGCAAACTCCACTCCATACATATATATGGGTAGGTACTAGCTCCAACTCGGTTTTACAGTGAAAACTGCAGGAACTTCAAACCGGCACTAGGAAACAGACTGAGAAACCAGAGTAAAAGTTTCTCCTGCAAACCGTTCCCTTTGTGCTAGATGAACGAACGTCTCTCCACATGCTCAGTTCTGAGAGATATGTGTGTGTGAAAGCCGCACTTCACCTAGCTTGTTGGGAACACAAAGTCTCTTTTCAGTTGAAAACTCCACTCCAAACATATATATGGGGAGGTACTAGCTCCAAGTCGGTTTTACAGTGAAAACTGCAGGAACTTCAAACCGGAACTAGGAAACAGACTGAGAAACCAGAGTAAAAGTTTCTCCTGCAACCCGTTTCCTTTGTGCTAGATGAACGAACGTCTCTCCACATGCTCAGTTCTGAGAGATAAATGTGTGTGAAAGCCGCCCTTCACCTAGCTTGTTGGGAACACAAAGTTTCTTTTCAGTTGCCAACTCCAATCCATACATATATATGGGGAGGTACTAGCTCGAACTCGGTTTTACACTGAAAACAGCAGGAACTTCAAACCGGCACTAGGAAACAGAATGAGAAACCAGAGTAAAAGTTTCTCCTGCAAACCGTTCCCTTTGTGCTAGATGAACGAACGTCTCTCCTCATGCTCAGTTCTGAGAGATAAGTGTGAGTGAAAGCCGTCCTTCACCTAGCTTGTTGGGAACACAAAGTTTCTTTTCAGTTGCAAACTCCACTCCATACATATATATGGGGAGGTACTAGCTCCAACTCGGTTTTACAGTGAAAACTGCAGGAACTTCAAACCGGCACTAGGAAACAGACTGAGAAACCAGAGTAAAAGTTTCTCCTGCAACCCGTTCCTTTTGTGCTAGATGAACGAACGTCTCTCCACATGCTCAATTCTGAGAGATAAGTGTGTGTGAAAGCCGTCCTTCAACTAGCTTGTTGGGAACAAAAAGTTTCTTTTCAGTTGCAAACTCCACTCCATACATATATATGGGGAGGTACTAGCTCCAACTCGGTTTTACAGTGAAAACTGCAGGAACTTCAAACCGGCACTAGGAAACAGACTGAGAAACCAGAGTAAAAGTTTCTCCTGCAACCCGTTCCCTTTGTGCTAGATGAACGAACGTCTCTCCACATGCTAAGTTCTGAGAGACAAGTGTGTGTGAAAGCCGTCCTTCACCTAGCTTGTTCGGAACACAAAGTTTCTTTTCAGTTGCAAACTCCACTCCATACATATATATTGGGTGTTACTAGCTCCAACTCGGTTTTACAGTGAAAACTGCAGGAACTTCAAACCGGCACTAGGAAACAGACTGAGAAAACAGAGTAAAAATTTCTCCTTCAACCTGTTTCTTTTGTGGTAGATGAACGAACGTCTCTCCACATGCTCAGTTCTGAGAGATATGTGTGTGTGAAAGCCGAACTTCACC
Source organism: Camelus bactrianus (assembly GCF_048773025.1). Taxonomy (NCBI): domain Eukaryota; kingdom Metazoa; phylum Chordata; class Mammalia; order Artiodactyla; family Camelidae; genus Camelus; species Camelus bactrianus. The sequence goes on from NC_133566.1 coordinate 7,359,769, forward strand.
TAGCATGTTGGGAACACAAAGTTTCTTCTCAGTTGCAAACTCCACTCCATACATATATATGGGGAGGTACTAGCTCGAACTCGGTTTTACAGTGAAAACTGCAGTAACTTCAAACCGGCACTAGGAAACAGACTGAGATACCAGAGTAAAAGTTTCTCCTGCAACCCGTTCCCTTTGTTCTACATGAACGAACGTCTCTCCACATGCTCAGTTCTGAGAGATATGTGTGTGTGAAAGCCGTCCTTCACCTAGCTTGTTGGGAACACAAAGATTCTTTTCAGTTGCAAACTCCACTCCATACATATATATGGGGAGGTACTAGCTCCAACTCGGTTTTACAGTGAAAACTGCAGAACTTCAAACCGGAACAAGGAAACAGACCGAGAAACCAGAGTAAAAGTTTCTCCTGCAACCCGTTTCCTTTGTGCTAGATGAACGAACGTCTCTCCACATGCTCAGTTCTGAGAGATAAGTGTGTGTGAAAGCCGTCCTTCACCTAGCTTGTTGGGAACACAAAGTTTCTTTTCAGTTGAAAATCCACTCCATACATATATATGGGGAGGTAGTAGCTCCAACTCAGTTTTACAGTGAAAACTGCAGGAACTTCAAACCGGAACAAGGAAACAGACTGAGAAACCAGAGTAAAAGTTTCTTCTGCAACCCGTTCCCTTTGTGCTAGATGAACGAACGTCTCTCCACATGGTCAGTTCTGAGAGATAAGTGTGTGTGAAAGCCGTCCTTCACATAGCTTGTTGGGAACACAAAGTTTCTTTTCAGTTGCAAACTGCACTCCATACATATATATGGGGAGGTACTAGCTCCAACTCGGTTTTACAATGAAAACTGCAGGAATATCAAACCGGCACTAGGAAACAGACTGAGAAACCAGAGTAAAAGTTTCTCCTACAAACGTTTCCCTTTGTGATAGATGAACGAACGTCTCTCCACATGCTCAGTTCTGAGGGATAAGTGTGTGTGAAAGCCGTCCTTCACCTAGCTTGTTGGGAACACAAAGTTTCTTTTCAGTTGCAAACTCCACTCCATACATATATATGGGGAGGAACTAGCTCCAACTCGGTTTTACAGTGAAAACTGCAGGAACTTCAAACCGGCACTAAAAACAGACTGAGAAACCAGAGTCAAAGTTTCCCCTGCAACCCGTTCCCTTTCTGCTAGATGAACGAACGTCTCTCCACATGCTCAGTTCTGAGAGATATTTGTGTTTGAAATCCGTCCTTCACCTAGCTTGTTGGGAACACAAAGTTTCTTTTCAGTTGAAAATCCACTCCATACATATATATGGGGACGTAGTAGCTCCAACTCAGTTTTACAGTGACAACTGCAGGAACTTCATACCGGCACTAGGAAACAGACTGAGAAACCAGAGTAAAAGTTTCTCCTGCAACCCGTTCCCTTTGTGCTAGATGAACAAACATCTCTCCACATGTTCAGTTCTGAGAGATAAGTGTGTGTGAAAGCCGTCCTTCACCTAGCTTGTTGGGAAAACAAAGTTTCTTTTCAGTTGCAAACTCCAGTCCATACATATATATGGGGAGGTACTAGCTCCAACTCGGTTTTACAGTGAAAACTGCAGGAACTTCAAACCGGCACTAGGAAACAGACTGAGAAACCAGAGTAAAAGTTTCTCCTGCAACCCGTTCCCTTTGTGCTAGATGAACGAACGTCTCTCCACATGCTCAGTTCTGAGAGATAAGTGTGTGTGAAAACCGTCCTTCACCTAGCTTGTTGGGAACACAAAGTTTCTTTTCAGTTGCAAACTCCACTCCATTCATATATATGGGGAGGTACTAGCTCCAACTCGGTTTTACAGTGAAAACTGCAGGAAGTTCAAACCGGCACAAGAAAACAGACTGAGAAACCAGAGTAAAAGTTTCTCCTGCAACCCGTTCCCTTTGTGCTAGATGAAAGAACCGCTCTCCACATGCTCAGTTCTGAGAGATAAGTGTGTGTGAAAGCCGTCCTTCACCTAGCTTGTTGGGAACACAAAGTTTCTTTTCAGTTGCAAACTCCACTCCATTCATATATATGGGGAGGTACTAGCTCCAACTCGGTTTTACAGTGAAAACTGCAGGAACTTCAAACCGGCACTAGGAAACAGACTGAGAAACCAGAGTAAAAGTTTCTCCTGCAACCCGTTCCTTTGTGCTAGATGAACGAACGTCTCTCCACATGTTCAGTTCTGAGAGATAAGTGTGTGTGAATGCCGCCCTTCACCTAGCTTGTTGGGAACACAAAGTTTCTTTTCAGTTGCAAACCCCAGTCCATACATATATATGGGGAGGTACTAGCTCCAACTCGGTTTTACAGTGAAAACTGCAGGAACTTCAAACCGGCACTAGGAAACAGACTGAGAAAGCAGAGTAAAAGTTTCTCCTGCAACCCGTTCCTTTGTGCTAGATGAACGAAAGTCTCTCCACATGCTCAGTTCTGAGAGATAAGTGTGTGTGAAAGATGTCCTTCAACTAGCTTGTTGGGAACACAAAGTTTCTTTTCAGTTGCAAACTCCTGTCCATACATATATATGGGGAGGTACTAGCTCCAACTCGGTTTTACAGTGAAAACTGCAGGAACTTCAAACCGGCTCTAGGAAAAAGACTGAGAATCCAGAGTCAAAGTTTCCCCTGCAACCCGTTCCCATTCTGCTAGATGAACGAACGTCTCTCCACATGCTAAGTTCTGAGAGATATGTGTGTTTGAAATCCGTCCTTCACCTAGCTTGTTGGGAACACAAAGTTTCTTTTCAGTTGCAAACTCCACTCCATACATATATATGGGGGTAGTAGCTCCAACTCGCTTTTACAGTGAAAACTGCAGGAACTTCAAACCGGCACTAGGAAACAGACTGAGAAACCAGAGTAAAAGTTTCTCCTGCAAGCCTTTCCCTTTGTGCTAGATGAACGAACGTCTCTCCACATACTCAGTTCTGTGAGATAAGTGTGTGTGAAAGCCGTCCTTCACCTAGATTGTTGGGAACACAAAGTTTCTTTTCAGTTGCAAACTCCAGTCCATACATATATATGGGGAGGTACTAGCTCCAACTCGTTTTTACAGTGAAAACTGCAGGAACTTCAAACCGGCACTAGGAAACAGACTGAGAAACCAGAGTAAAAGTTTCTCATGCAACCCGTTCTTTTGTGCTAGATGAAAGAACGTCTCTCCACATGCTCAGTTCTGAGTTAATTGTGTGTGAAAGCCGTCCTTCAACTAGCTTGTTGGGAACAGAAATTTTCTTTTCAGTTGCAAACTCCTCTCCATACATATATATGGGGAGGTACTAGCTCGATCTCGGTTTTACAGTGAAAACTGCAGGAACTCCACTCGGCACTAGGAAACAGACTGAGAAACCAGAGTAAAAGTTTCTCCTGCAACCCGTTCCCTTTGTGCTAGATGAACGAACATCTCTCCACATGCTCAGTTCTGAGAGTTAAGTGTGTGTGAAAGCCGTCTTTCACCTAGCTTGTTGGGAACACAAAGTTTCTTTTCAGTAGCAAACTCCCGTCCATACATATATATGGGGAGGTACTAGCTCCAACTCGGTTTTACAGTGAAAACTGCAGGAACTTCAAACCGGCACTAGGAAACAGACTGAGAAACCAGAGTAAAAATTTGTCCTTCAACATGTTCCTTTTGTGCTAGATGAACGAACGTCTCTCCACATGCTCAGTTCTGAGAGATAGGTGTGTTTGAAAGCCGACCTTCACCTAGCTTGTTGGGAACACAAAGTTTCTTTTCAGTTGCAAACTCCACTCCAAACATATATATGGGGAGGTAGTAGCTCCAACTCAATTTTACAGTGAAAACTGCAGGAACTTCAAACCGGCACTAGGAAACAGACTGAGAAACCAGAGTAAAAGTTTCTCCTGCAACCCTTTCCCTTTGTGCTAGATGAACGAACGTCTCTCCACATGCTCAGTTCTGAGAGATAAGTGTGCGTGAAAGCCGTCCTTCACCTAGCTTGTTGGGAACACAAAGTTTCTTTTCAGTTGCAAACTCCACTCCATACATATATATGGGGAGGTACTAGCTCCAACTCGTTTTTACAGTGAAAACTGCAGGAACTTCAAACCGGCACTAGGAAACAGACTGAGAAACCAGAGTAAAAGTTTCTCCTGCAACCCGTTCCCTTTGTGCTAGATGAACGAACGTCTCTCCACATGCTCAGTTCTGAGAGATAAGAGTGTGTGAAAGCCGTCTTTCACCTTGGTTGTTGGGAACAAAAAGTTTCTTTTCAGTTGCAAACTGCACTCCATACATATACATTGGGAGGTACTAGCTCCAACTCGGTTTTACAGTGAAAACTGCAGAACCTTCAAAACGGCACTAGGAAACAGACTGAGAAACCAGAGTCAAAGTTTCTCCTGCAAACCGTTCCCTTTGTGCTAGATGAACGAACGTCTCTCCACATGCTCAGTTCTGAGAGATAAGTGTGTGTGAAAGCCGTCCTTCACATAGCTTGTTGGGAACACAAAGTTTCTTTTCAGTTGCAAACTGCACTCCATACATATATATGGGGAGGTACTAGCTCCAACTCGGTTTTACAATGAAAACTGCAGGAATATCAAACCGGCACTAGGAAACAGACTGAGAAAACAGAGTAAAAGTTTCTCCTGCAAACGGTTCCCTTTGTGATAGATGAACGAACGTCTCTCCACATGCTCAGTTCTGAGGGATAAGTGTGTGTGAAAGCCGTCCTTCAACTAGCTTGTTGGGAACACAAAGTTTCTTTTCAGTTGCAAACTCCACTCCATACATATATATGGGGAGGAACTAGCTCCAACTCGGTTTTACAGTGAAAACTGCAGGAACTTCAAACCGGCACTAGGAAACAGACTGAGAAATCAGAGTAAAAATTTCTCTTTCAAACTGTTCCTTTTGTGGTAGATGAACGAACGTCTCTCCACATGCTCAGTTCTGAGAGATATGTGTGTGTGAAAGCCGAACTTCACCTAGCATGTTGGGAAAACAAAGTTTCTTCTCAGTTGCAAACTCCACTCCATACATATATATGGGGAGGTACTAACCCCAACTCGGTTTTACACTGAAAACTGCAGGAACTTCAAACCGGCACTAGGAAACAGACTGAGAAACCAGAGTAAAAGTTTCTCCTGCAACCCGTTCTCTTTGTGCTAGATGAACGAACGTCTCTCCACATGCTCAGTTCTGAGAGATAAGTGTGTGTGAAAACCGTCCTTCACCTAGCTTGTTGGGAACACAAAGTTTCTTTTCAGTTGAAAATCCACTCCATACATATATATGGAGAGGTACTAGCTCCAACTCGGTTTTACAGTGAAAACTGCAGGAACTTCAAACCGGCACAAGAAAACAGACTGAGAAACCAGAGTAAAAGTTTCTCCTGCAACCCGTTCCCTTTGTGCTAGATGAAAGAACCGCTCTCCACATGCTCAGTTCTGAGAGATAAGTGTGTGTGAAAGCCGTCCTTCACCTAGCTTGTTGGGAACACAAAGTTTCTTTTCAGTTGCAAACTCCACTCCATTCATATATATGGGGAGGTACTAGCTCCAACTCGGTTTTACAGTGAAAACTGCAGGAACTTCAAACCGGCACTAGGAAACAGACTGAGAAACCAGAGTAAAAGTTTCTCCTGCAACCCGTTCCTTTGTGCTAGATGAACGAACATCTCTCCACATGTTCAGTTCTGAGAGATAAGTGTGTGTGAAAGCCGCCCTTCACCTAGCTTGTTGGGAACACAAAGTTTCTTTTCAGTTGCAAACCCCAGTCCATACATATATATGGGGAGGTACTAGCTCCAACTCGGTTTTACAGTGAAAACTGCAGGAACTTCAAACCGGCACTAGGAAACAGACTGAGAAACCAGAGTAAAAGTTTCTCCTGCAACCCGTTCTTTTGTGCTAGATGAACGAACGTCTCTCCACATGCTCAGTTCTGAGATAATTGTGTGTGAAAGCCGTCCTTCAACTAGCTTGTTGGGAACAGAAATTTTCTTTTCAGTTGCAAACTCCTCTCCATACATATATATGGGGAGGTACTAGCTCGATCTCGGTTTTACAGTGAAAACTGCAGGAACTCCACTCGGCACTAGGAAACAGACTGAGAAACCAGAGTAAAAGTTTCTCCTGCAACCCGTTCCCTTTGTGCTAGATGAACGAACATCTCTCCACATGCTCAGTTCTGAGAGTTAAGTGTGTGTGAAAGCCGTCTTTCACCTAGCTTGTTGGGAACACAAAGTTTCTTTTCAGTAGCAAACTCCCGTCCATACATATATATGGGGAGGTACTAGCTCCAACTCGGTTTTACAGTGAAAACTGCAGGAACTTCAAACCGGCACTAGGAAACAGACTGAGAAACCAGAGTAAAAATTTGTCCTTCAACATGTTCTTTTGTGCTAGATGAACGAACGTCTCTCCACATGCTCAGTTCTGAGAGATAGGTGTGTTTGAAAGCCGACCTTCACCTAGCTTGTTGGGAACACAAAGTTTCTTTTCAGTTGCAAACTCCACTCCAAACATATATATGGGGAAGTACTAGCTCCAACTCGGTTTTACAGTGAAAAATGCAGGAACTACAAACCGGAAATAGGAAACAGACTGAGAAACAAGAGTAAAAGTTTCTCCTGCAACCCGTTTCCTTTGTGCTAGATGAACGAACGTCTCTCCACATTCTCAGTTCTGAGAGATAAGTGTGTGTGAAAGCCGCCCTTCACCCAGCTTGTTGGGAACACAAAGTTTCTTTTCAGTTGCAAACTCCACTCCATACATATATATGGGGAGGTAATAACTCCAACTCGGTTTTACACTGAAAACTGCAGGAACTTCAAACCGGCACTAGGAAACAGACTGAGAAACCAGAGTAAAAGTTTCTCCTGCAAACCGTTCCCTTTGTGCTAGATGAACGAACGTCTCTCCACATGCTCAGTTCTGAGAGATATGTGTGTGTGAAAGCCGCACTTCACCTAGCTTGTTGGGAACACAAAGTTTTTTTTCAGTTGCAAACTCCACTCCAAACATATATATGGGGAGGTAGTAGCTCCAACTCAGTTTTACAGTGAAAACTGCAGGAACTTCAAACCGGCACTAGGAAACAGACTGAGAAACCAGAGTAAAAGTTTCTCCTGCAACCCGTTCCCTTTGTGCTAGATGAACGAACGTCTCTCCACATGCTCAGTTCTGAGAGATAAGTGTGCGTGAAAGCCGTCCTTCACCTAGCTTGTTGGGAACACAAAGTTTCTTTTCAGTTGCAAACTCCACTCCATACATATATATGGGGAGGTACTAGCTCCAACTCGTTTTTACAGAGAAAACTGCAGGAACTTCAAACCGGCACTAGGAAACAGACTGAGAAACCAGAGTAAAAGTTTCTCCTGCAACCCGTTCCCTTTGTGCTAGATGAACGAACGTCTCTCCACATGCTCAGTTCTGAGAGATAAGTGTGTGTGAAAGCCGTCTTTCACCTTGGTTGTTGGGAACACAAAGTTTCTTTTCAGTTGCAAACTGCACTCCATACATATACATTGGGAGGTACTAGCTCCAACTCGGTTTTACAGTGAAAACTGCAGAACCTTCAAAACGGCACTAGGAAACAGACTGAGAAACCAGAGTCAAAGTTTCTCCTGCAAACCGTTCCCTTTGTGCTAGATGAACGAAAGTCTCTCCACATGCTCAGTTCTGAGAGATAAGTGTGTGTGAAAGCCGTCCTTCACATAGCTTGTTGGGAACACAAAGTTTCTTTTCAGTTGCAAACTGCACTCCATACATATATATGGGGAGGTACTAGCTCCAACTCGGTTTTACAATGAAAACTGCAGGAATATCAAACCGGCACTAGGAAACAGACTGAGAAACCAGAGTAAAAGTTTCTCCTGCAAACCGTTCCCTTTGTCATAGATGAACGAACGTCTCTCCACATGCTCAGTTCTGAGGGATAAGTGTGTGTGAAAGCCGTCCTTCAACTAGCTTGTTGGGAACACAAAGTTTCTTTTCAGTTGCAAACTCCACTCCATACATATATATGGGGAGGAACTAGCTCCAACTCGGTTTTACAGTGAAAACTGCAGGAACTTCAAACCGGCACTAGGAAACAGACTGAGAAACCAGAGTCAAAGTTTCCCCTGCAACCCGTTCCCTTTCTGCAAGATGAACGAACGTCTCTCCACATGCTCAGTTCTGAGAGATATGTGTGTGTGAAAGCCGAACTTCACCTAGCATGTTGGGAACACAAAGTTTCTTCTCAGCTGCAAACTCCACTCCATACATATATATGGGGAGGTACTAACCCCAACTCGGTTTTACACTGAAAACTGCAGGAACTTCAAACCGGCACTATGAAACAAACTGAGAAACCAGAGTAAAAGTTTCAACTGCAACCCTTTCCCTTTGTGCTAGATGAACGAACGTCTCTCCACATGCTCTGTTCTGAGAGATAAGTGTGTGTGAAAACCGTTCTTCACCTAGCTTGTTGGGAACACAAAGATTTTTTAAGTTGCAAAATCCACTCCATACATATATATGGGGAGGTACTAGCTCCAACTCGGTTTTACAGTGAAAACTGCAGGAACTTCAAACCGGCACTAGGAAACAGACTGAGAAGCCAGAGTAAAAGTTTCTCCTGCAAACTGTTCCCTTTGTGCTAGATGAACGAACGTCTCTCCACATGCTCAGTTCTGAGAGATAAGTGTGTGTGAAAGCCGTCCTTCACCTAGCATGTTGGGAACACAAAGTTTCTTTTCAGTTGCAAACTCCACTCCATACATATATATGGGGAGGTACTAGCTCGAACTCGGTTTTACAGTGAAAACTGCAGGAACTTCAAACCGGCACTAGGAAACAGACTGAGAAACCAGAGTAAAAGTTTCTCCTGCAACCCGTTCCTTTGTTCTAGATGAACGAACGTCTCTCAACATGCTCAGTTCTGAGAGATAAGTGTGTGTGAAAGCCGTCCTTCACCTAGCTTGTTGGGAAAACAAAGATTCTTTTCAGTTGCAAACTCCACTCCATACATATATATGGGGAAGTACTAGCTCCAACTCGGTTTTACAGTGAAAACTGCAGAACTTCAAACCGGAACAAGGAAACAGACCGAGAAACCAGAGTAAAAGTTTCTCCTGCAACCCGTTTCCTTTGTGCTAGATGAACGAACGTCTCTCCACATGCTCAGTTCTGAGAGATAAGTGTGTGTGAAAGCCGTCCTTCACCTAGCTTGTTGGGAACACAAAGTTTCTTTTCAGTTGAAAATCCACTCCATACATATATATGGGGAGGTAGTAGCTCCAACTCAGTTTTACAGTGAAACTGCAGGAACTTCAAACCGGAACAAGGAAACAGACTGAGAAACCAGAGTAAAAGTTTCTTCTGCAACCCGTTCCCTTTGTGCTAGATGAACGAACGTCTCTCCACATGGTCAGTTCTGAGAGATAAGTGTGTGTGAAAGCCGTCCTTCACATAGCTTGTTGGGAACACAAAGTTTCTTTTCAGTTGCAAACTGCACTCCATACATATATATGGGGAGGTACTAGCTCCAACTCGGTTTTACAATGAAAACTGCAGGAATATCAAACCGGCACTAGGAAACAGACTGAGAAACCAGAGTAAAAGTTTCTCCTACAAACGGTTCCCTTTTTGATAGATGAACGAACGTCTCTCCACATGCTCAGTTCTGAGGGATAAGTGTGTGTGAAAGCCGTCCTTCACCTAGCTTGTTGGGAACACAAAGTTTCTTTTCAGTTGCAAACTCCACTCCATACATATATATGGGGAGGAACTAGCTCCAACTCGGTTTTACAGTGAAAACTGCAGGAACTTCAAACCGGCACTAAAAACAGACTGAGAAACCAGAGTCAAAGTTTCCCCTGCAACCCGTTCCCTTTCTGCTAGATGAACGAACGTCTCTCCACATGCTCAGTTCTGAGAGATATTTGTGTTTGAAATCCGTCCTTCACCTAGCTTGTTGGGAACACAAAGTTTCTTTTCAGTTGAAAATCCATTCCATACATATATATGGGGACGTAGTAGCTCCAACTCAGTTTTACAGTGAAAACTGCAGGAACTTCATACCGGCACTAGGAAACAGAGTGAGAAACCAGAGTAAAAGTTTCTCCTGCAACCCGTTCCCTTTGTGCTAGATGAACAAACATCTCTCCACATGTTCAGTTCTGAGAGATAAGTGTGTGTGAAAGCCGTCCTTCACCTAGCTTGTTGGGAAAACAAAGTTTCTTTTCAGTTGCAAACTCCAGTCCATACATATATATGGGGAGGTACTAGCTCCAACTCGGTTTTACAGTGAAAACTGCAGGAACTTCAAACCGGCACTAGGAAACAGACTGAGAATCCAGAGTAAAATTTTCTCCTGCAACCCGTTCCCTTTGTGCTAGATGAACGAACGTCTCTCCACATGCTCAGTTCTGAGAGATAAGTGTGTGCGAAAGCCGTCCTTCACCTAGCTTGTTGGGAACACAAAGTTTCTTTTCAGTTGAAAATCCACTCCATACATATATATGGGGAGGTACTAGCTCGAACACGGTTTTACAGTGAAAACTGCAGGAACTTCAAACCGGCACTAGGAAACAGACTGAGAAACCAGAGTCAAAGATTCCCCTGCAACCCTTTCCCTTTGTGCTAGATGAACGAACGTCTCTCCACATGCTCAGTTCTGAGAGATAAGTGTGTGTGAAAACCGTCCTTCACCTAGCTTGTTGGGAACACAAAGTTTCTTTTCAGTTGAAAATCCACTCCATACATATATATGGAGAGGTACTAGCTCCAACTCGGTTTTACAGTGAAAACTGCAGGAAGTTCAAACCGGCACAAGAAAACAGACTGAGAAACCAGAGTAAAAGTTTCTCCTGCAACCCGTTCCCTTTGTGCTAGATGAAAGAACCGCTCTCCACATGCTCAGTTCTGAGAGATAAGTGTGTGTGAAAGCCGTCCTTCACCTAGCTTGTTGGGAACACAAAGTTTCTTTTCAGTTGCAAACTCCACTCCATTCATATATATGGGGAGGTACTAGCTCCAACTCGGTTTTACAGTGAAAACTGCAGGAACTTCAAACCGGCACTAGGAAACAGACTGAGAAACCAGAGTAAAAGTTTCTCCTGCAACCCGTTCCTTTGTGCTAGATGAACGAACATCTCTCCACATGTTCAGTTCTGAGAGATAAGTGTGTGTGAAAGCCGCCCTTCACCTAGCTTGTTGGGAACACAAAGTTTCTTTTCAGTTGCAAACCCCAGTCCATACATATATATGGGGAGGTACTAGCTCCAACTCGGTTTTACAGTGAAAACTGCAGGAACTTCAAACCGGCACTAGGAAACAGACTGAGAAAGAAGAGTAAAAGTTTCTCCTGCAACCCGTTCCTTTGTGCTAGATGAACGAAAGTCTCTCCACATGCTCAGTTCTGAGAGATAAGTGTGTGTGAAAGATGTCCTTCAACTAGCTTGTTGGGAACACAAAGTTTCTTTTCAGTTGCAAACTCCTGTCCATACATATATATGGGGAGGTACTAGCTCCAACTCGGTTTTACAGTGAAAACTGCAGGAACTTCAAACCGGCACTAGGAAACAGACTGAGAATCCAGAGTCAAAGTTTCCCCTGCAACCCGTTCCCATTCTGCTAGATGAACGAACGTCTCTCCACATGCTAAGTTCTGAGAGATATGTGTGTTTGAAATCCGTCCTTCACCTAGCTTGTTGGGAACACAAAGTTTCTTTTCAGTTGAAACTCCACTCCATACATATATATGGGGGTAGTAGCTCCAACTCGCTTTTACAGTGAAAACTGCAGGAACTTCAAACCGGCACTAGGAAACAGACTGAGAAACCAGAGTAAAAGTTTCTCCTGCAAGCCTTTCCCTTTGTGCTAGATGAACGAACGTCTCTCCACATACTCAGTTCTGTGAGATAAGTGTGTGTGAAAGCCGTCCTTCACCTAGATTGTTGGGAACACAAAGTTTCTTTTCAGTTGCAAACTCCAGTCCATACATATATATGGGGAGGTACTAGCTCCAACTCGTTTTTACAGTGAAAACTGCAGGAACTTCAAACTGGCACTAGGAAACAGACTGAGAAACCAGAGTAAAAGTTTCTCCTGCAACCCGTTCTTTTGTGCTAGATGAACGAACGTCTCTCCACATGCTCAGTTCTGAGATAATTGTGTGTGAAAGCCGTCCTTCAACTAGCTTGTTGGGAACAGAAATTTTCTTTTCAGTTGCAAACTCCTCTCCATACATATATATGGGGAGGTACTAGCTCGATCTCGGTTTTACAGTGAAAACTGCAGGAACTCCACTCGGCACTAGGAAACAGACTGAGAAAACAGAGTAAAAGTTTCTCCTGCAACCCGTTCCCTTTGTGCTAGATGAACGAACATCTCTCCACATGCTCAGTTCTGAGAGTTAAGTGTGTGTGAAAGCCGTCTTTCACCTAGCTTGATGGGAACACAAAGTTTCTTTTCAGTAGCAAACTCCCGTCCATACATATATATGGGGAGGTACTAGCTCCAACTCGGTTTTACAGTGAAAACTGCAGGAACTTCAAACCGGCACTAGGAAACAGACTGAGAAACCAGAGTAAAAATTTGTCCTTCAACATGTTCCTTTTGTGCTAGATGAACGAACGTCTCTCCACATGCTCAGTTCTGAGAGATAGGTGTGTTTGAAAGCCGACCTTCACCTAGCTTGTTGGGAACACAAAGTTTCTTTTCAGTTGCAAACTCCACTCCAAACATATATATGTGGAAGTACTAGCTCCAACTCGGTTTTACAGTGAAAACTGCAGGAACTACAAACCGGAAATAGGAAACAGACTGAGAAACAAGAGTAAAAGTTTCTCCTGCAACCCGTTTCCTTTGTGCTAGATGAACGAACGTCTCTCCACATTCTCAGTTCTGAGAGATAAGTGTGTGTGAAAGCCGCCCTTCACCTAGCTTGTTGGGAACACAAAGTTTCTTTTCAGTTGCAAACTCCACTCCATACATATATATGGGGAGGTAATAACTCCAACTCGGTTTTACACTGAAAACTGCAGGAACTTCAAACCGGCGCTAGGAAACAGACTGAGAAACCAGAGTAAAAGTTTCTCCTGCAAACCGTTCCCTTTGTGCTAGATGAACGAACGTCTCTCCACATGCTCAGTTCTGAGAGATATGTGTGTGTGAAAGCCGCACTTCACCTAGCTTGTTGGGAACACAAAGTTTTTTTTCAGTTGCAAACTCCACTCCAAACATATATATGGGGAGGTAGTAGCTCCAACTCAGTTTTACAGTGAAAACTGCAGGAACTTCAAACCGGCACTAGGAAACAGACTGAGAAACCAGAGTAAAAGTTTCTCCTGCAACCCGTTCCCTTTGTGCTAGATGAACGAACGTCTCTCCACATGCTCAGTTCTGAGAGATAAGTGTGCGTGAAAGCCGTCCTTCACCTAGCTTGTTGGGAACACAAAGTTTCTTTTCAGTTGCAAACTCCACTCCATACATATATATGGGGAGGTACTAGCTCCAACTCGTTTTTACAGTGAAAACTGCAGGAACTTCAAACCGGCACTAGGAAACAGACTGAGAAGCCAGAGTAAAAGTTTCTCCTGCAAACTGTTCCCTTTGTGCTAGATGAACGAACGTCTCTCCACATGCTCAGTTCTGAGAGATAAGTGTGTGTGAAAGCCGTCCTTCACCTAGCATGTTGGGAACACAAAGTTTCTTTTCAGTTGCAAACTCCACTCCATACATATATATGGGGAGGTACTAGCTCGAACTCGGTTTTACAGTGAAAACTGCAGGAACTTCAAACCGGCACTAGGAAACAGACTGAGAAACCAGAGTAAAAGTTTCTCCTGCAACCCGTTCCCTTTGTGCTAGATGAACGAACGTCTCTCCACATGCTCAGTTCTGAGAGATAAGTGTGTGTGAAAGCCGTCCTTCAACTAGCTTGTTGGGAACACAAAGTTTCTTTTCAGTTGAAAATCCACTCCATACATATATATGGGGAGGTAGTAGCTCCAACTCAGTTTTACAGTGAAAACTGCAGGAACTTCAAACCGGAACAAGGAAACAGACTGAGAAACCAAAGTAAAAGTTTCTTCTGCAACCCGTTCCCTTTGTGCTAGATGAACGAACGTCTCTCCACATGGTCAGTTCTGAGAGATAAGTGTGTGTGAAAGCCGTCCTTCACATAGCTTGTTGGGAACACAAAGTTTCTTTTCAGTTGCAAACTGCACTCCATACATATATATGGGGAGGTACTAGCTCCAAATCGGTTTTACAATGAAAACTGCAGGAATATCAAACCGGCACTAGGAAACAGACTGAGAAACCAGAGTAAAAGTTTCTCCTGCAAACGGTTCCCTTTGTGATAGATGAACGAACGTCTCTCCACATGCTCAGTTCTGAGGGATAAGTGTGTGTGAAAGCCGTCCTTCACCTAGCTTGTTGGGAACACAAAGTTTCTTTTCAGTTGCAAACTCCACTCCATACATATATATGGGGAGGAACTAGCTCCAACTCGGTTTAACAGTGAAAACTGCAGGAACTTCAAACCGGCACTAGGAAACAGACTGAGAAACCAGAGTCAAAGTTTCCCCTGCAACCCGTTCCCTTTCTGCTAGATGAACGAACGTCTCTCCACATGCTCAGTTCTGAGAGATATGTGTGTGTGAAAGCCGAACTTCAATTAGCATGTTGGGAACACAAAGTTTCTTCTCAGTTGCAAACTCCACTCCATACATATATATGGGAAGGTACTAGCTCGAACTCGGTTTTACAGTGAAAACTGCAGGAACTTCAAACCGGCACTAGGAAACAGACTGAGAAACCAGAGTAAAAGTTTCTCCTGCAACCCGTTCCCTTTGTGCTAGATGAACGAACGTTTCTCAACATGCTCAGTTCTGAGAGATATGTATGTGTGTAAGCCGTACTTCACCTAGCTTGTTGGGAACACAAAGTTTCTTTTCAGTTGTAAACTCCAGTCCATACATATATATGGGGAGGTACAAGCTCCAACTCGGTTTTACAGTGAAAACTGCAGGAACTTCAAACCGGCACTAGGAAACAGACTGAGAAACCAGAGTCAAAGTTTCCCCTGCAACCCGTTCCCTTTCTGCTAGATGAACGAACGTCTCTCCACATGCTCAGTTCTGAGAGATATGTGTGTTTGAAATCCGTCCTTCACCTAGCTTGTTGGGAACACAAAGTTTCTTTTCAGTTGAAAATCCACTCCATACATATATATGGGGAGGTAGTAGCTCCAACTCGGTTTTACAGTGAAAACTGCAGGAACTTCAAACCGGCACTAGGAAACAGACTGAGAAACCAGAGTCAAAGTTTCTCCTGCAACCCGTTCCTTTTGTGCTAGATGAACGAACGTCTCTCCACATGCTCAGTTCTGAGAGATAAGTGTGTGTGAAAGCCGTCCTTCACCTAGCTTGTTGGGTACAAAAAGTTTCTTTTCAGTTGCAAACTCCACTCCATACATATATATGGGGAGGTACTAGCTCCAAATCGGTTTTACAGTGAAAACTGCAGGAACTTCAAAACGGCACTAGGAAACAGACTGAGAAACCAGAGTAAAAGTTTCTCCTGCAAACCGTTCCCTTTGTGCTAGATGAACGAACGTCTCTCCACATGCTCAGTTCTGAGAGATATGTGTGTGTGAAAGCCGCACTTCACCTAGCTTGTTGGGAACACAAAGTCTCTTTTCAGTTGAAATCTCCACTCCAAACATATATATGGGGAGGTACTAGCTCCAAGTCGGTTTTACAGTGAAAACTGCAGGAACTTCAACTCAGAACTAGGAAACAGACTGAGAAACCAGAGTAAAAGTTTCTCCTGCAACCCGTTTCCTTTGTGCTAGATGAACGAACGTCTCTCCACATGCTCAGTTCTGAGAGATAAATGTGTGTGAAAGCCGCCCTTCACCTAGCTTGTTGGGAACACAAAGTTTCTTTTCAGTTGCAAACTCCAATCCATACATATATATGGGGAGGTACTATCTCGAACTCGGTTTTACACTGAAAACAGCAGGAACTTCAAACCGGCACTAGGAAACAGAATGAGAAACCAGAGTAAAAGTTTCTCCTGCAACCCGGTCCCGTTGTGCTACATGAACGAACGTCTCTCCACATGCTCAGTTCTGAGAGATAAGTGTGTGTGAAGCCGTCCTTCAACTAGCTTGTTGGGAACACAAAGTTTCTTTTCAGTTGCAATCTCCACTCCATACATATATATGGGCAGGTACTAACTCCAACTCGGTTTTACACTGAAAACTGCAGGATCTTCAAACCGGCACTAGGAAACAGACTGAGAAACCAGAGTAAAAGTTTCTCCTGCAACCCGTTCCCTTTGTGCTAGATGAACGAACGGGTCTCCACATGCTCAGTTCTGAGAGATAAGTGTGTGTGAAAGCCGTCCTTCACCTAGCTTGCTGGGAACACAAAGTTTCTTTTCAGTTGCAAAATCCACTCCATACATATATATGGGGAGGTACTTGCTCCAACTCGCTTTTACAGTGAAAACTGCAGGAACTTCAAAGCGGTACTAGGAAACAGACTGAGAAACCAGAGTAAAAGTTTCTCCTGCAACCCGTTCCCTTTGTGCTAGATGAACGAACATCTCTCCACATGTTCAGTTCTGAGAGATAAGTGTGTGTGAAAGCCGACCTTCACCTAGCTTGTTGGGAACACAATGTTTCTTTTCAGTTGCAAACTCCAGTGCATACATATATATGGGGAGGTACTAGCTCCAACTCGGTTTTACAGTGAAAACTGCAGGAACTTCAAACCAGCACTAGGAAACAGACTGAGAAACCAGAGTAAAGGTTTCTCCTGCAACCCGTTCCCTTTGTGCTAGATGAACGAACGTCTCTCCACATGCTCAGTTCTGAGAGATAAGTGTGTGCTAAAGCCGTCCTTCACCTAGCTTGTTGGGAAAACAAAGTTTCTTTTCAGTTGCAAACTCCACTCCATACATATATATGGGGAGGTACTAGCTCGAACTCGGTTTTACAGTGAAAACTGCAGGAACTTCAAACCGGCACTAGGAAACAGATTGAGAAACCAGAGTAAAAGTTTCTCCTGCAAACCGTTCCCTTTGTGCTAGATGAACGAACGTCTCTCCACATGCTCAGTTCTGAGAGATAAGTGTGTGTGAAAGCCGTCCTTCACCTAGCTTGTTGGGAACACAAAGTTTCTTTTCAGTTGAAATTCCACTCCATACATATATATGGAGAGGTACTAGCTCCAACTCGGTTTTACAGTGAAAACTGCAGGAATTTCAATGCGGCACAAGAAAACAGACTGAGAAACCAGAGTAAAAGTTTCTCCTGCAACCCGTTCCCTTTGTGCTAGATGAAAGAACCGCTCTCCACATGCTCAGTTCTGAGAGATAAGTGTGTGTGAAAGCCGTCCTTCACCTAGCTTGTTGGGAACACAAAGTTTCTTCTCAGTTGCAAACTCCACTCCATACATATATATGGGAAGGTACTAGCTCGAACTCGGTTTTACAGTGAAAACTGCAGGTACTTCAAACCGGCACTAGGAAACAGACTGAGAAACCAGAGTAAAAGTTTCTCCTGCAACCCGTTCCCTTTGTTCTAGATGAACGAACGTCTCTCAACATGCTCAGTTCTGAGAGATAAGTGTGTGTGAAAGCCGTCCTTCACCTAGCTTGTTGGGAACACAAAGTTTCTTTTCAGTTGTAAACTCCAGTCCATACATATATATGGGGAGGTACTAGCTCCAACTCGGTTTTACAGTGAAAACTGCAGGAACTTCAAACAGGCACTAGGAAACAGACTGAGAAACCAGAGTAAACGTTTCTCCTGCAACCCGTTCCCTTTGTGCTAGATGAACGAACGTCTCTCCACATGCTCAGTTCTGAGAGATAAGTGTGTGTGAAAGCCGTCCTTCACCAACTTGTTGGGAACACAAAGATTCTTTTCAGTTGCCAACTCCACTCCATACATATATATGGGGAGGTAAAAGCTCCAACTCGGTTTTACAGTGAAAACTGCAGGAACTTCAAACCGGCACTAGGAAACAGACTGAGAAACCAGAGTCAAAGTTTCCCCTGCAACCCGTTCCCTTTCTGCTAGATGAACGAACGTCTCTCCACATGCTCAGTTCTGAGAGATATGTGTGTTTGAAATCCGTCCTTCACCTAGCTTGTTGGGAACACAAAGTTTCTTTTCAGTTGAAAATCCACTCCATACATATATATGGGGAGGTAGTAGCTCCAACTCAGTTTTACAGTGAAAACTGCAGGAACTTCATACCGGCACTAGGAAACAGACTGAGAAACCAGAGTAAAAGTTTCTCCTGCAACCCGTTCCCTTTGTGCTAGATGAACGAACGTCTCTCCACATGGTCAGTTCTGAGAGATAAGTGTGTGTGAAAGCCGTCCTTCACATAGCTTGTTGGGAACACAAAGTTTCTTTTCAGTTGCAAACTGCACTCCATACATATATATGGGGAGGTACTAGCTCCAAATCGGTTTTACAATGAAAACTGCAGGAATATCAAACCGGCACTAGGAAACAGACTGAGAAACCAGAGTAAAAGTTTCTCCTGCAAACGGTTCCCTTTGTGATAGATGAACGAACGTCTCTCCACATGCTCAGTTCTGAGGGATAAGTGTGTGTGAAAGCCGTCCTTCACCTAGCTTGTTGGGAACACAAAGTTTCTTTTCAGTTGCAAACTCCACTCCATACATATATATGGGGAGGAACTAGCTCCAACTCGGTTTAACAGTGAAAACTGCAGGAACTTCAAACCGGCACTAGGAAACAGACTGAGAAACCAGAGTCAAAGTTTCCCCTGCAACTCGTTCCCTTTCTGCTAGATGAACGAACGTCTCTCCACATGCTCAGTTCTGAGAGATATTTGTGTTTGAAATCAGTCCTTCACCTAGCTTGTTGGGAACACAAAGTTTCTTTTCAGTTGAAAATCCACTCCATACATATATATGGGGACGTAGTAGCTCCAACTCAGTTTTACAGTGAAAACTGCAGGAACTTCATACCGGCACTAGGAAACAGACTGAGAAACCAGAGTAAAAGTTTCTCCTGCAACCCGTTCCCTTTCTGCTAGATGAACGAACGTCTCTCCACATGCTAAGTTCTGAGAGATAAGTGTGTGTGAAAGCCGTCGTTCACCTAGCTTGTTGGGAACACAAAGTTTCTTTTCAGTTGCAAACTCCAGTCCATACATATATATGGGGAGGTACTAGCTCCAACTCGGTTTTACAGTGAAAACTGCAGGAACTTCAAAACGGCACTAGGAAACAGACTGGGAAACCAGAGTAAAAGTTTCTCTTCCAACCCGTTCCTTTGTGCTAGATGAACGAACGTCTCTCCATATGCTCAGTTCTGAGAGATACGTGTGTGTGAAAGCCGTCCTTCAACTAGCTTGTTGGGAACACAAAGTTTCTTTTCAGTTGCAAACTCCTCTCCATACATATATATGGGGAGGTACTAGCTCGAACTCGGTTTTACAGTGAAAACTGCAGGAACTTCAAACCGGCACTAGGAAACAGACTGAGAAACCAGAGTCAAAGTTTCCCCTGCAACCCATTCCCTTTCTGCTAGATGAACGAACGTCTCTCCACATGCTCAGTTCTGAGAGATATGTGTGTGTGAAAGCCGAACTTCACCTAGCATGTTGGGAACACAAAGTTTCTTCTCAGTTGCAAACTCCACTCCATACATATATATGGGAAGGTACTAGCTCGAACTCGGTTTTACAGTGAAAACTGCAGGAACTTCAAACCGGCACTAGGAAACAGACTGAGAAACCAGAGTAAAAGTTTCTCCTGCAACCCGTTCCCTTTGTGCTAGATGAACGAACGTTTCTCAACATGCTCAGTTCTGAGAGATATGTATGTGTGTAAGCCGTACTTCACCTAGCTTGTTGGGAACACAAAGTTTCTTTTCAGTTGTAAACTCCAGTCCATACATATATATGGGGAGGTACAAGCTCCAACTCGGTTTTACAGTGAAAACTGCAGGAACTTCAAACCGGCACTAGGAAACAGACTGAGAAACCAGAGTCAAAGTTTCCCCTGCAACCCGTTCCCTTTCTGCTAGATGAACGAACGTCTCTCCACATGCTCAGTTCTGAGAGATATGTGTGTTTGAAATCCGTCCTTCACCTAGCTTGTTGGGAACACAAAGTTTCTTTTCAGTTGAAAATCCACTCCATACATATATATGGGGAGGTAGTAGCTCCAACTCGGTTTTACAGTGAAAACTGCAGGAACTTCAAACCGGCACTAGGAAACAGACTGAGAAACCAGAGTCAAAGTTTCTCCTGCAACCCGTTCCTTTTGTGCTAGATGAACGAACGTCTCTCCACATGCTCAGTTCTGAGAGATAAGTGTGTGTGAAAGCCGTCCTTCACCTAGCTTGTTGGGAACAAAAAGTTTCTTTTCAGTTGCAAACTCCACTCCATA
Source organism: Camelus bactrianus (assembly GCF_048773025.1). Lineage (NCBI taxonomy): Eukaryota > Metazoa > Chordata > Mammalia > Artiodactyla > Camelidae > Camelus > Camelus bactrianus. Next base: position 7,380,192 of record NC_133566.1, read on the forward strand.
CATATATATGGGGAGGTACTAGCTCCAAATCGGTTTTACAGTGAAAACTGCAGGAACTTCAAAACGGCACTAGGAAACAGACTGAGAAACCAGAGTAAAAGTTTCTCCTGCAAACCGTTCCCTTTGTGCTAGATGAACGAACGTCTCTCCACATGCTCAGTTCTGAGAGATATGTGTGTGTGAAAGCCGCACTTCACCTAGCTTGTTGGGAACACAAAGTCTCTTTTCAGTTGAAATCTCCACTCCAAACATATATATGGGGAGGTACTAGCTCCAAGTCGGTTTTACAGTGAAAACTGCAGGAACTTCAACCCGGAACTAGGAAACAGACTGAGAAACCAGAGTAAAAGTTTCTCCTGCAACCCGTTTCCTTTGTGCTAGATGAACGAACGTCTCTCCACATGCTCAGTTCTGAGAGATAAATGTGTGTGAAAGCCGCCCTTCACCTAGCTTGTTGGGAACACAAAGTTTCTTTTCAGTTGCAAACTCCAATCCATACATATATATGGGGAGGTACTATCTCGAACTCGGTTTTACACTGAAAACAGCAGGAACTTCAAACCGGCACTAGGAAACAGAATGAGAAACCAGAGTAAAAGTTTCTCCTGCAACCCGGTCCCGTTGTGCTACATGAACGAACGTCTCTCCACATGCTCAGTTCTGAGAGATAAGTGTGTGTGAAAGCCGTCCTTCAACTAGCTTGTTGGGAACACAAAGTTTCTTTTCAGTTGCAATCTCCACTCCATACATATATATGGGCAGGTACTAACTCCAACTCGGTTTTACACTGAAAACTGCAGGATCTTCAAACCGGCACTAGGAAACAGACTGAGAAACCAGAGTAAAAGTTTCTCCTGCAACCCGTTCCCTTTGTGCTAGATGAACGAACGGGTCTCCACATGCTCAGTTCTGAGAGATAAGTGTGTGTGAAAGCCGTCCTTCACCTAGCTTGCTGGGAACACAAAGTTTCTTTTCAGTTGCAAAATCCACTCCATACATATATATGGGGAGGTACTAGCTCCAACTCGCTTTTACAGTGAAAACTGCAGGAACTTCAAAGCGGTACTAGGAAACAGACTGAGAAACCAGAGTAAAAGTTTCTCCTGCAACCCGTTCCCTTTGTGCTAGATGAACGAACATCTCTCCACATGTTCAGTTCTGAGAGATAAGTGTGTGTGAAAGCCGACCTTCACCTAGCTTGTTGGGAACACAATGTTTCTTTTCAGTTGCAAACTCCAGTGCATACATATATATGGGGAGGTACTAGCTCCAACTCGGTTTTACAGTGAAAACTGCAGGAACTTCAAACCGGCACTAGGAAACAGACTGAGAAACCAGAGTAAAGGTTTCTCCTGCAACCCGTTCCCTTTGTGCTAGATGAACGAACGTCTCTCCACATGCTCAGTTCTGAGAGATAAGTGTGTGCTAAAGCCGTCCTTCACCTAGCTTGTTGGGAAAACAAAGTTTCTTTTCAGTTGCAAACTCCACTCCATACATATATATGGGGAGGTACTAGCTCGAACTCGGTTTTACAGTGAAAACTGCAGGAACTTCAAACCGGCACTAGGAAACAGATTGAGAAACCAGAGTAAAAGTTTCTCCTGCAAACCGTTCCCTTTGTGCTAGATGAACGAACGTCTCTCCACATGCTCAGTTCTGAGAGATAAGTGTGTGTGAAAGCCGTCCTTCACCTAGCTTGTTGGGAACACAAAGTTTCTTTTCAGTTGAAATTCCACTCCATACATATATATGGAGAGGTACTAGCTCCAACTCGGTTTTACAGTGAAAACTGCAGGAATTTCAATCCGGCACAAGAAAACAGACTGAGAAACCAGAGTAAAAGTTTCTCCTGCAACCCGTTCCCTTTGTGCTAGATGAAAGAACCGCTCTCCACATGCTCAGTTCTGAGAGATAAGTGTGTGTGAAAGCCGTCCTTCACCTAGCTTGTTGGGAACACAAAGTTTCTTCTCAGTTGCAAATTCCACTCCATACATATATATGGGAAGGTACTAGCTCGAACTCGGTTTTACAGTGAAAACTGCAGGTACTTCAAACCGGCACTAGGAAACAGACTGAGAAACCAGAGTAAAAGTTTCTCCTGCAACCCGTTCCCTTTGTTCTAGATGAACGAACGTCTCTCAACATGCTCAGTTCTGAGAGATAAGTGTGTGTGAAAGCCGTCCTTCACCTAGCTTGTTGGGAACACAAAGTTTCTTTTCAGTTGTAAACTCCAGTCCATACATATATATGGGGAGGTACTAGCTCCAACTCGGTTTTACAGTGAAAACTGCAGGAACTTCAAACAGGCACTAGGAAACAGACTGAGAAACCAGAGTAAACGTTTCTCCTGCAACCCGTTCCCTTTGTGCTAGATGAACGAACGTCTCTCCACATGCTCAGTTCTGAGAGATAAGTGTGTGTGAAAGCCGTCCTTCACCAACTTGTTGGGAACACAAAGATTCTTTTCAGTTGCCAACTCCACTCCATACATATATATGGGGAGGTAAAAGCTCCAACTCGGTTTTACAGTGAAAACTGCAGGAACTTCAAACCGGCACTAGGAAACAGACTGAGAAACCAGAGTCAAAGTTTCCCCTGCAACCCGTTCCCTTTCTGCTAGATGAACGAACGTCTCTCCACATGCTCAGTTCTGAGAGATATGTGTGTTTGAAATCCGTCCTTCACCTAGCTTGTTGGGAACACAAAGTTTCTTTTCAGTTGAAAATCCACTCCATACATATATATGGGGAGGTAGTAGCTCCAACTCAGTTTTACAGTGAAAACTGCAGGAACTTCATACGGGCACTAGGAAACAGACTGAGAAACCAGAGTAAAAGTTTCTCCTGCAACCCGTTCCCTTTCTGCTAGATGAACGAACGTCTCTCCACATGCTAAGTTCTGAGAGATAAGTGTGTGTGAAAGCCGTCGTTCACCTAGCTTGTTGGGAACACAAAGTTTCTTTTCAGTTGCAAACTCCAGTCCATACATATATATGGGGAGGTACTAGCTCCAACTCGGTTTTACAGTGAAAACTGCAGGAACTTCAAAACGGCACTAGGAAACAGACTGGGAAACCAGAGTAAAAGTTTCTCTTCCAACCCGTTCCTTTGTGCTAGATGAACGAACGTCTCTCCATATGCTCAGTTCTGAGAGATACGTGTGTGTGAAAGCCGTCCTTCAACTAGCTTGTTGGGAACACAAAGTTTCTTTTCAGTTGCAAACTCCTCTCCATACATATATATGGGGAGGTACTAGCTCGAACTCGGTTTTACAGTGAAAACTGCAGGAACTTCAAACCGGCACTAGGAAACAGACTGAGAAACCAGAGTCAAAGTTTCCCCTGCAACCCGTTCCCTTTCTGCTAGATGAACGAACGTCTCTCCACATGCTCAGTTCTGAGAGATATGTGTGTGTGAAAGCCGAACTTCACCTAGCATGTTGGGAACACAAAGTTTCTTCTCAGTTGCAAACTCCACTCCATACATATATATGGGAAGGTACTAGCTCGAACTCGGTTTTACAGTGAAAACTGCAGGAACTTCAAACCGGCACTAGGAAACAGACTGAGAAACCAGAGTAAAAGTTTCTCCTGCAACCCGTTCCCTTTGTGCTAGATGAACGAACGTTTCTCAACATGCTCAGTTCTGAGAGATATGTATGTGTGTAAGCCGTCCTTCACCTAGCTTGTTGGGAACACAAAGTTTCTTTTCAGTTGTAAACTCCAGTCCATACATATATATGGGGAGGTACAAGCTCCAACTCGGTTTTACAGTGAAAACTGCAGGAACTTCAAACCGGCACTAGGAAACAGACTGAGAAACCAGAGTCAAAGTTTCCCCTGCAACCCGTTCCCTTTCTGCTAGATGAACGAACGTCTCTCCACATGCTCAGTTCTGAGAGATATGTGTGTTTGAAATCCGTCCTTCACCTAGCTTGTTGGGAACACAAAGTTTCTTTTCAGTTGAAAATCCACTCCATACATATATATGGGGAGGTAGTAGCTCCAACTCGGTTTTACAGTGAAAACTGCAGGAACTTCAAACCGGCACTAGGAAACAGACTGAGAAACCAGAGTCAAAGTTTCTCCTGCAACCCGTTCCTTTTGTGCTAGATGAACGAACGTCTCTCCACATGCTCAGTTCTGAGAGATAAGTGTGTGTGAAAGCCGTCCTTCACCTAGCTTGTTGGGAACAAAAAGTTTCTTTTCAGTTGCAAACTCCACTCCATACATATATATGGGGAGGTACTAGCTCCAAATCGGTTTTACAGTGAAAACTGCAGGAACTTCAAAACGGCACTAGGAAACAGACTGAGAAACCAGAGTAAAAGTTTCTCCTGCAAACCGTTCCCTTTGTGCTAGATGAACGAACGTCTCTCCACATGCTCAGTTCTGAGAGATATGTGTGTGTGAAAGCCGCACTTCACCTAGCTTGTTGGGAACACAAAGTCTCTTTTCAGTTGAAATCTCCACTCCAAACATATATATGGGGAGGTACTAGCTCCAAGTCGGTTTTACAGTGAAAACTGCAGGAACTTCAACCCGGAACTAGGAAACAGACTGAGAAACCAGAGTAAAAGTTTCTCCTGCAACCCGTTTCCTTTGTGCTAGATGAACGAACGTCTCTCCACATGCTCAGTTCTGAGAGATAAATGTGTGTGAAAGCCGCCCTTCACCTAGCTTGTTGGGAACACAAAGTTTCTTTTCAGTTGCAAACTCCAATCCATACATATATATGGGGAGGTACTATCTCGAACTCGGTTTTACACTGAAAACAGCAGGAACTTCAAACCGGCACTAGGAAACAGAATGAGAAACCAGAGTAAAAGTTTCTCCTGCAACCCGTTCCCGTTGTGCTACATGAACGAACGTCTCTCCACATGCTCAGTTCTGAGAGATAAGTGTGTGTGAAAGCCGTCCTTCAACTAGCTTGTTGGGAACACAAAGTTTCTTTTCAGTTGCAATCTCCACTCCATACATATATATGGGCAGGTACTAACTCCAACTCGGTTTTACACTGAAAACTGCAGGATCTTCAAACCGGCACTAGGAAACTGACTGAGAAACCAGAGTAAAAGTTTCTCCTGCAACCCGTTCCCTTTGTGCTAGATGAACGAACGTCTCTCCACATGTTCAGTTCTGAGAGATAAGTGTGTGTGAAAGCCGTCCTTCACCTAGCTTGTTGGGAACAAAAAGTTTCTTTTCAGTTGCAAACTCCACTCCATACATATATATGGGGAGGTACTAGCTCCAAATCGGTTTTACAGTGAAAACTGCAGGAACTTCAAAACGGCACTAGGAAACAGACTGAGAAACCAGAGTAAAAGTTTCTCCTGCAAACCGTTCCCTTTGTGCTAGATGAACGAACGTCTCTCCACATGCTCAGTTCTGAGAGATATGTGTGTGTGAAAGCCGCACTTCACCTAGCTTGTTGGGAACACAAAGTCTCTTTTCAGTTGAAATCTCCACTCCAAACATATATATGGGGAGGTACTAGCTCCAAGTCGGTTTTACAGTGAAAACTGCAGGAACTTCAACCCGGAACTAGGAAACAGACTGAGAAACCAGAGTAAAAGTTTCTCCTGCAACCCGTTTCCTTTGTGCTAGATGAACGAACGTCTCTCCACATGCTCAGTTCTGAGAGATAAATGTGTGTGAAAGCCGCCCTTCACCTAGCTTGTTGGGAACACAAAGTTTCTTTTCAGTTGCAAACTCCAATCCATACATATATATGGGGAGGTACTATCTCGAACTCGGTTTTACACTGAAAACAGCAGGAACTTCAAACCGGCACTAGGAAACAGAATGAGAAACCAGAGTAAAAGTTTCTCCTGCAACCCGTTCCCGTTGTGCTACATGAACGAACGTCTCTCCACATGCTCAGTTCTGAGAGATAAGTGTGTGTGAAAGCCGTCCTTCAACTAGCTTGTTGGGAACACAAAGTTTCTTTTCAGTTGCAATCTCCACTCCATACATATATATGGGCAGGTACTAACTCCAACTCGGTTTTACACTGAAAACTGCAGGATCTTCAAACCGGCACTAGGAAACTGACTGAGAAACCAGAGTAAAAGTTTCTCCTGCAACCCGTTCCCTTTGTGCTAGATGAACGAACGGGTCTCCACATGCTCAGTTCTGAGAGATAAGTGTGTGTGAAAGCCGTCCTTCACCTAGCTTGCTGGGAACACAAAGTTTCTTTTCAGTTGCAAAATCCACTCCATACATATATATGGGGAGGTACTAGCTCCAACTCGCTTTTACAGTGAAAACTGCAGGAACTTCAAAGCGGTACTAGGAAACAGACTGAGAAACCAGAGTAAAAGTTTCTCCTGCAACCCGTTCCCTTTGTGCTAGATGAACGAACATCTCTCCACATGTTCAGTTCTGAGAGATAAGTGTGTGTGAAAGCCGACCTTCACCTAGCTTGTTGGGAACACAAAGTTTCTTCTCAGTTGCAAACTCCACTCCATACATATATATGGGAAGGTACTAGCTCGAACTCGGTTTTACAGTGAAAACTGCAGGTACTTCAAACCGGCACTAGGAAACAGACTGAGAAACCAGAGTAAAAGTTTCTCCTGCAACCCGTTCCCTTTGTTCTAGATGAACGAACGTCTCTCAACATGCTCAGTTCTGAGAGATAAGTGTGTGTGAAAGCCGTCCTTCACCTAGCTTGTTGGGAACACAAAGTTTCTTTTCAGTTGTAAACTCCAGTCCATACATATATATGGGGAGGTACTAGCTCCAACTCGGTTTTACAGTGAAAACTGCAGGAACTTCAAACAGGCACTAGGAAACAGACTGAGAAACCAGAGTAAACGTTTCTCCTGCAACCCGTTCCCTTTGTGCTAGATGAACGAACGTCTCTCCACATGCTCAGTTCTGAGAGATAAGTGTGTGTGAAAGCCGTCCTTCACCAACTTGTTGGGAACACAAAGATTCTTTTCAGTTGCCAACTCCACTCCATACATATATATGGGGAGGTAAAAGCTCCAACTCGGTTTTACAGTGAAAACTGTAGGAACTTCAAACCGGCACTAGGAAACAGACTGAGAAACCAGAGTCAAAGTTTCCCCTGCAACCCGTTCCCTTTCTGCTAGATGAACGAACGTCTCTCCACATGCTCAGTTCTGAAAGATAAGTGTGTGTGAAAGCCGACCTTCACCTAGCTTGTTGGGAACACAATGTTTCTTTTCAGTTGCAAACTCCAGTGCATACATATATATGGGGAGGTACTAGCTCCAACTCGGTTTTACAGTGAAAACTGCAGGAACTTCAAACCGGCACTAGGAAACAGACTGAGAAACCAGAGTAAAGGTTTCTCCTGCAACCCGTTCCCTTTGTGCTAGATGAACGAACGTCTCTCCACATGCTCAGTTCTGAGAGATAAGTGTGTGCTAAAGCCGTCCTTCACCTAGCTTGTTGGGAAAACAAAGTTTCTTTTCAGTTGCAAACTCCACTCCATACATATATATGGGGAGGTACTAGCTCGAACTCGGTTTTACAGTGAAAACTGCAGGAACTTCAAACCGGCACTAGGAAACAGATTGAGAAACCAGAGTAAAAGTTTCTCCTGCAAACCGTTCCCTTTGTGCTAGATGAACGAACGTCTCTCCACATGCTCAGTTCTGAGAGATATGTGTGTGTGAAAGCCGCACTTCACCAAGCTTGTTGGGAACACAAACTCTCTTTTCAGTTGAAAACTCCACTCCAAACATATATATGGGGAGGTACTAGCTCAAGTCGGTTTTACAGTGAAAACTGCAGGAACTTCAAACCGGAACTAGGAAACAGACTGAGAAACCAGAGTAAAAGTTTCTTCTGCAACCCGTTCCCGTTGTGCTACATGAACGAACGTCTCTCCACATGCTCAGTTCTGAGAGATAAGTGTGTGTGAAAGCCGTCCTTCAACTAGCTTGTTGGGAACACAAAGTTTCTTTTCAGTTGCAATCTCCACTCCATACATATATATGGGCAGGTACTAACTCCAACTCGGTTTTACACTGAAAACTGCAGGATCTTCAAACCGGCACTAGGAAACAGACTGAGAAACCAGAGTAAAAGTTTCTCCTGCAACCCGTTCCGTTTGTTCTAGATGAACGAACGGGTCTCCACATGCTTAGTTCTGAGAGATAAGTGTGTGTGAAAGCCGTCCTTCACTTAGCTTGCTGGGAACACAAAGTTTCTTTTCAGTTGAAATTCCACTCCATACATATATATGGGGAGGTACTAGCTCCAACTCGGTTTTACAGTGAAAACTGCAGGAACTTCAAACCGGCACAAGGAAACAGACTTAGAAAACAGAGTAAAAGTTTCTCCTGCAACCCGTTCCTTTTGTGCTAGATGAACGAACGTCTCTCCTCATGCTCAGTTCTGAGAGATAAGTGTGTGTGATAGCCGTCCTTCACCTAGCTTGTTGGGAACACAAAGTTTCTTTTCAGTTGCAAACTCCACTCCATACATATATATGGGGAGGTACTAGCTCCAACTCGGTTTTACAGTGAAAACTGCAGGAACTTCAAACTGGCACTAGGAAACAGACTGAGAAACCAGAGTAAAAGTTTCTCCTGCAAACCGTTCCCTTTGTGCTAGATGAACGAACGTCTCTCCACATGCTCAGTTCTGAGAGATAAGTGTGTGTGAAAGCCGTCCTTCACCTAGCTTGTTGGGAACACAAAGTTTCTATTCAGTTGCAAACTCCACTCCATACATATATATGGGGAGGTACTAGCTCCAACACGGTTTTACAGTGAAAACTGCAGGAACTTCAAACCGGCACTAGGAAACAGACTGAGAATCAAGAGTAAAAGATTCTCCTGCAACCCGTTCCCTTTGAGCTAGATGAACGAACGTCTCTCCACATGCTCAGTTCGGAGAGATAAGTGTGTGTGAAAGCCGCCCTTCACCTAGCTTGTTGGGAACACAAAGTTTCTTTTCAGTTGCAAACTCCAATCCATACATATATATGGGGAGGTACTATCTCGAACTCGGTTTTACACTGAAAACAGCAGGAACTTCAAACCGGCACTAGGAGACAGAATGAGAAACCAGAGTAAAAGTATCTCCTGCAAACCGTTCCCTTTGTGCTAGATGAACGAACCGCTCTCCACATGCTCAGTTCTGAGAGATAAGTGTGTGTGAAAGCCGTCCTTCACCTAGCATGTTGGGAACACAATGTTTCTTTTCAGTTGCAAACTCCACTCCATACATATATAAGGGGAGGTACTAGCTCCAACTCGGTTTTACAGTGAAAACTGCAGGAACTTCAAACCGGCACTAGGAAACAGACTGAGAAACCAGAGTAAAAGTTTCTCCTGCAACCCGTTACCTTTGTGCTAGATGAACGAACGTCTCTCCACATGCTAAGTTCTTAGAGATAAGTGTGTGTGAAAGCCGTCATTCACCTAGCTTGTTGGGAACACAAAGTTTCTTTTCAGTTGCAAACTCCACTCCATACATATATATGGGGAGGTACTAGCTCCAACTCGCTTTTACAGTGAAAACTGCAGGAACTTCAAAGCGGTACTAGGAAACAGACTGAGAAACCAGAGTCAAAGTTTCCCCTGCAACCCGTTCCCTTTCTGCTAGATGAACGAACGTCTCTCCACATGCTCAGTTCTGAGAGATATGTGTGTTTGAAATCCGTCCTTCACCTAGCTTGTTGGGAACACAAAGTTTCTTTTCAGTTGCAAACTCCACTCCATACATATATATGGGGAGGTACTAGCTCCAACTCGGTTTTACAGTGAGAACTGCAGGAACTTCAAACCGGCACTAGGAAACAGACTGAGAAACCAGAGTAAAAGTTTCTCCTGCAACCCGTTCCTTTTGTGCTAGATGAACGAACGTCTCTCCACATGCTCAGTTCTGAGAGATAAGTGTGTGTGAAAGCCGTCCTTCACCTAGCTTGTTGGGAACAAAAAGTTTCTTTTCAGTTGCAAACTCCACTCCATACATATATATGGGTAGGTACTAGCTCCAACTCGGTTTTACAGTGAAAACTGCAGGAACTTCAAACCGGCACTAGGAAACAGACTGAGAAACCAGAGTAAAAGTTTCTCCTGCAAACCGTTCCCTTTGTGCTAGATGAACGAACGTCTCTCCACATGCTCAGTTCTGAGAGATATGTGTGTGTGAAAGCCGCACTTCACCTAGCTTGTTGGGAACACAAAGTCTCTTTTCAGTTGAAAACTCCACTCCAAACATATATATGGGGAGGTACTAGCTCCAAGTCGGTTTTACAGTGAAAACTGCAGGAACTTCAAACCGGAACTAGGAAACAGACTGAGAAACCAGAGTAAAAGTTTCTCCTGCAACCCGTTTCCTTTGTGCTAGATGAACGAACGTCTCTCCACATGCTCAGTTCTGAGAGATAAATGTGTGTGAAAGCCGCCCTTCACCTAGCTTGTTGGGAACACAAAGTTTCTTTTCAGTTGCCAACTCCAATCCATACATATATATGGGGAGGTACTAGCTCGAACTCGGTTTTACACTGAAAACAGCAGGAACTTCAAACCGGCACTAGGAAACAGAATGAGAAACCAGAGTAAAAGTTTCTCCTGCAACCCGTTCCCGTTGTGCTACATGAACGAACGTCTCTCCACATGCTCAGTTCTGAGAGATAAGTGTGTGTGAAAGCCGTCCTTCACCTAGCTTGTTGGGAACACAAAGTTTCTTTTCAGTTGCAAACTCCACTCCATACATATATATGGGGAGGTACTAGCTCCAACTCGGTTTTACAGTGAAAACTGCAGGAACTTCAAACCGGCACTAGGAAACAGACTGAGAAACCAGAGTAAAAGTTTCTCCTGCAACCCGTTCCCTTTGTGCTAGATGAACGAACGTCTCTCCACATGCTCAGTTCTGAGAGATAAGTGTGTGTGAAAGCCGAACTTCACCTAGCTTGTTGGGAACACAAAGTTTCTTTTCAGTTGCAAACTCCAATCCATACATATATATGGGGAGGTACTATCTCGAACTCGGTTTTACACTGAAAACAGCAGGAACTTCAAACCGGCACTAGGAGACAGAATGAGAAACCAGAGTAAAAGTATCTCCTGCAAACCGTTCCCTTTGTGCTAGATGAACGAAGCGCTCTCAACATGCTCAGTTCTGAGAGATAAGTGTGTGTGAAAGCCGTCCTTCACCTAGCATGTTGGGAACACAATGTTTCTTTTCAGTTGCAAACTCCACTCCATACATATATATGGGTAGGTACTAGCTCCAACTCGGTTTTACAGTGAAAACTGCAGGAACTTCAAACCGGCACTAGGAAACAGACTGAGAAACCAGAGTAAACGTTTCTCCTGCAACCCGTTCCCTTTGTGCTAGATGAACGAACGTCTCTCCACATGCTAAGTTCTGAGAGATAAGTGTGTGTGAAAGCCGTCGTTCACCTAGCTTGTTGGGAACACAAAGTTTCTTTTCAGTTGCAAACTCCAGTCCATACATATATATGGGGAGGTACTAGCTCCAACTCGGTTTTACAGTGAAAACTGCAGGAACTTCAAAACGGCACTAGGAAACAGACTGGGAAACCAGAGTAAAAGTTTCTCTTCCAACCCGTTCCTTTGTGCTAGATGAACGAACGTCTCTCCATATGCTCAGTTCTGAGAGATACGTGTGTGTGAAAGCCGTCCTTCAACTAGCTTGTTGGGAACACAAAGTTTCTTTTCAGTTGCAAACTCCTCTCCATACATATATATGGGGAGGTACTAGCTCGAACTCGGTTTTACAGTGAAAACTGCAGGAACTTCAAACCGGCACTAGGAAACAGACTGAGAAACCAGAGTCAAAGTTTCCCCTGCAACCCGTTCCCTTTCTGCTAGATGAACGAACGTCTCTCCACATGCTCAGTTCTGAGAGATATGTGTGTGTGAAAGCCGAACTTCACCTAGCATGTTGGGAACACAAAGTTTCTTCTCAGTTGCAAACTCCACTCCATACATATATATGGGAAGGTACTAGCTCGAACTCGGTTTTACAGTGAAAACTGCAGGAACTTCAAACCGGCACTAGGAAACAGACTGAGAAACCAGAGTAAAAGTTTCTCCTGCAACCCGTTCCCTTTGTGCTAGATGAACGAACGTTTCTCAACATGCTCAGTTCTGAGAGATATGTATGTGTGTAAGCCGTCCTTCACCTAGCTTGTTGGGAACACAAAGTTTCTTTTCAGTTGTAAACTCCAGTCCATACATATATATGGGGAGGTACAAGCTCCAACTCGGTTTTACAGTGAAAACTGCAGGAACTTCAAACCGGCACTAGGAAACAGACTGAGAAACCAGAGTCAAAGTTTCCCCTGCAACCCGTTCCCTTTCTGCTAGATGAACGAACGTCTCTCCACATGCTCAGTTCTGAGAGATATGTGTGTTTGAAATCCGTCCTTCACCTAGCTTGTTGGGAACACAAAGTTTCTTTTCAGTTGAAAATCCACTCCATACATATATATGGGGAGGTAGTAGCTCCAACTCGGTTTTACAGTGAAAACTGCAGGAACTTCAAACCGGCACTAGGAAACAGACTGAGAAACCAGAGTCAAAGTTTCTCCTGCAACCCGTTCCTTTTGTGCTAGATGAACGAACGTCTCTCCACATGCTCAGTTCTGAGAGATAAGTGTGTGTGAAAGCCGTCCTTCACCTAGCTTGTTGGGAACAAAAAGTTTCTTTTCAGTTGCAAACTCCACTCCATACATATATATGGGGAGGTACTAGCTCCAAATCGGTTTTACAGTGAAAACTGCAGGAACTTCAAAACGGCACTAGGAAACAGACTGAGAAACCAGAGTAAAAGTTTCTCCTGCAAACCGTTCCCTTTGTGCTAGATGAACGAACGTCTCTCCACATGCTCAGTTCTGAGAGATATGTGTGTGTGAAAGCCGCACTTCACCTAGCTTGTTGGGAACACAAAGTCTCTTTTCAGTTGAAATCTCCACTCCAAACATATATATGGGGAGGTACTAGCTCCAAGTCGGTTTTACAGTGAAAACTGCAGGAACTTCAACCCGGAACTAGGAAACAGACTGAGAAACCAGAGTAAAAGTTTCTCCTGCAACCCGTTTCCTTTGTGCTAGATGAACGAACGTCTCTCCACATGCTCAGTTCTGAGAGATAAATGTGTGTGAAAGCCGCCCTTCACCTAGCTTGTTGGGAACACAAAGTTTCTTTTCAGTTGCAAACTCCAATCCATACATATATATGGGGAGGTACTATCTCGAACTCGGTTTTACACTGAAAACAGCAGGAACTTCAAACCGGCACTAGGAAACAGAATGAGAAACCAGAGTAAAAGTTTCTCCTGCAACCCGTTCCCGATGTGCTACATGAACGAACGTCTCTCCACATGCTCAGTTCTGAGAGATAAGTGTGTGTGAAAGCCGTCCTTCAACTAGCTTGTTGGGAACACAAAGTTTCTTTTCAGTTGCAATCTCCACTCCATACATATATATGGGCAGGTACTAACTCCAACTCGGTTTTACACTGAAAACTGCAGGATCTTCAAACCGGCACTAGGAAACTGACTGAGAAACCAGAGTAAAAGTTTCTCCTGCAACCCGTTCCCTTTGTGCTAGATGAACGAACGGGTCTCCACATGCTCAGTTCTGAGAGATAAGTGTGTGTGAAAGCCGTCCTTCACCTAGCTTGCTGGGAACACAAAGTTTCTTTTCAGTTGCAAAATCCACTCCATACATATATATGGGGAGGTACTAGCTCCAACTCGCTTTTACAGTGAAAACTGCAGGAACTTCAAAGCGGTACTAGGAAACAGACTGAGAAACCAGAGTAAAAGTTTCTCCTGCAACCCGTTCCCTTTGTGCTAGATGAACGAACATCTCTCCACATGTTCAGTTCTGAGAGATAAGTGTGTGTGAAAGCCGACCTTCACCTAGCTTGTTGGGAACACAATGTTTCTTTTCAGTTGCAAACTCCAGTGCATACATATATATGGGGAGGTACTAGCTCCAACTCGGTTTTACAGTGAAAACTGCAGGAACTTCAAACCGGCACTAGGAAACAGACTGAGAAACCAGAGTAAAGGTTTCTCCTGCAACCCGTTCCCTTTGTGCTAGATGAACGAACGTCTCTCCACATGCTCAGTTCTGAGAGATAAGTGTGTGCTAAAGCCGTCCTTCACCTAGCTTGTTGGGAAAACAAAGTTTCTTTTCAGTTGCAAACTCCACTCCATACATATATATGGGGAGGTACTAGCTCGAACTCGGTTTTACAGTGAAAACTGCAGGAACTTCAAACCGGCACTAGGAAACAGATTGAGAAACCAGAGTAATAGTTTCTCCTGCAAACCGTTCCCTTTGTGCTAGATGAACGAACGTCTCTCCACATGCTCAGTTCTGAGAGATAAGTGTGTGTGAAAGCCGTCCTTCACCTAGCTTGTTGGGAACACAAAGTTTCTTTTCAGTTGAAATTCCACTCCATACATATATATGGAGAGGTACTAGCTCCAACTCGGTTTTACAGTGAAAACTGCAGGAATTTCAATCCGGCACAAGAAAACAGACTGAGAAACCAGAGTAAAAGTTTCTCCTGCAACCCGTTCCCTTTGTGCTAGATGAAAGAACCGCTCTCCACATGCTCAGTTCTGAGAGATAAGTGTGTGTGAAAGCCGTCCTTCACCTAGCTTGTTGGGAACACAAAGTTTCTTCTCAGTTGCAAACTCCACTCCATACATATATATGGGAAGGTACTAGCTCGAACTCGGTTTTACAGTGAAAACTGCAGGTACTTCAAACCGGCACTAGGAAACAGACTGAGAAACCAGAGTAAAAGTTTCTCCTGCAACCCGTTCCCTTTGTTCTAGATGAACGAACGTCTCTCAACATGCTCAGTTCTGAGAGATAAGTGTGTGTGAAAGCCGTCCTTCACCTAGCTTGTTGGGAACACAAAGTTTCTTTTCAGTTGTAAACTCCAGTCCATACATATATATGGGGAGGTACTAGCTCCAACTCGGTTTTACAGTGAAAACTGCAGGAACTTCAAACAGGCACTAGGAAACAGACTGAGAAACCAGAGTAAACGTTTCTCCTGCAACCCGTTCCCTTTGTGCTAGATGAACGAACGTCTCTCCACATGCTCAGTTCTGAGAGATAAGTGTGTGTGAAAGCCGTCCTTCACCAACTTGTTGGGAACACAAAGATTCTTTTCAGTTGCCAACTCCACTCCATACATATATATGGGGAGGTAAAAGCTCCAACTCGGTTTTACAGTGAAAACTGTAGGAACTTCAAACCGGCACTAGGAAACAGACTGAGAAACCAGAGTCAAAGTTTCCCCTGCAACCCGTTCCCTTTCTGCTAGATGAACGAACGTCTCTCCACATGCTCAGTTCTGAAAGATAAGTGTGTGTGAAAGCCGACCTTCACCTAGCTTGTTGGGAACACAATGTTTCTTTTCAGTTGCAAACTCCAGTGCATACATATATATGGGGAGGTACTAGCTCCAACTCGGTTTTACAGTGAAAACTGCAGGAACTTCAAACCGGCACTAGGAAACAGACTGAGAAACCAGAGTAAAGGTTTCTCCTGCAACCCGTTCCCTTTGTGCTAGATGAACGAACGTCTCTCCACATGCTCAGTTCTGAGAGATAAGTGTGTGCTAAAGCCGTCCTTCACCTAGCTTGTTGGGAAAACAAAGTTTCTTTTCAGTTGCAAACTCCACTCCATACATATATATGGGGAGGTACTAGCTCGAACTCGGTTTTACAGTGAAAACTGCAGGAACTTCAAACCGGCACTAGGAAACAGATTGAGAAACCAGAGTAAAAGTTTCTCCTGCAAACCGTTCCCTTTGTGCTAGATGAACGAACGTCTCTCCACATGCTCAGTTCTGAGAGATAAGTGTGTGTGAAAGCCGTCCTTCACCTAGCTTGTTGGGAACACAAAGTTTCTTTTCAGTTGAAATTCCACTCCATACATATATATGGAGAGGTACTAGCTCCAACTCGGTTTTACAGTGAAAACTGCAGGAATTTCAATCCGGCACAAGAAAACAGACTGAGAAACCAGAGTAAAAGTTTCTCCTGCAACCCGTTCCCTTTGTGCTAGATGAAAGAACCGCTCTCCACATGCTCAGTTCTGAGAGATAAGTGTGTGTGAAAGCCGTCCTTCACCTAGCTTGTTGGGAACACAAAGTTTCTTCTCAGTTGCAAACTCCACTCCATACATATATATGGGAAGGTACTAGCTCGAACTCGGTTTTACAGTGAAAACTGCAGGTACTTCAAACCGGCACTAGGAAACAGACTGAGAAACCAGAGTAAAAGTTTCTCCTGCAACCCGTTCCCTTTGTTCTAGATGAACGAACGTCTCTCAACATGCTCAGTTCTGAGAGATAAGTGTGTGTGAAAGCCGTCCTTCACCTAGCTTGTTGGGAACACAAAGTTTCTTTTCAGTTGTAAACTCCAGTCCATACATATATATGGGGAGGTACTAGCTCCAACTCGGTTTTACAGTGAAAACTGCAGGAACTTCAAACAGGCACTAGGAAACAGACTGAGAAACCAGAGTAAACGTTTCTCCTGCAACCCGTTCCCTTTGTGCTAGATGAACGAACGTCTCTCCACATGCTCAGTTCTGAGAGATAAGTGTGTGTGAAAGCCGTCCTTCACCAACTTGTTGGGAACACAAAGATTCTTTTCAGTTGCCAACTCCACTCCATACATATATATGGGGAGGTAAAAGCTCCAACTCGGTTTTACAGTGAAAACTGTAGGAACTTCAAACCGGCACTAGGAAACAGACTGAGAAACCAGAGTCAAAGTTTCCCCTGCAACCCGTTCCCTTTCTGCTAGATGAACGAACGTCTCTCCACATGCTCAGTTCTGAGAGATATGTGTGTTTGAAATCCGTCCTTCACCTAGCTTGTTGGGAACACAAAGTTTCTTTTCAGTTGAAAATCCACTCCATACATATATATGGGGAGGTAGTAGCTCCAACTCGGTTTTACAGTGAAAACTGCAGGAACTTCAAACCGGCACTAGGAAACAGACTGAGAAACCAGAGTCAAAGTTTCCCCTGCAACCCGTTCCCTTTCTGCTAGATGAACGAACGTCTCTCCACATGCTCAGTTCTGAGAGATATGTGTGTTTGAAATCCGTCCTTCACCTAGCTTGTTGGGAACACAAAGTTTCTTTTCAGTTGAAAATCCACTCCATACATATATATGGGGAGGTACTAGCTCCAACTCGGTTTTACAGTGAAAACTGCAGGAACTTCAAACCGGCACTAGGAAACAGACTGAGAAACCAGAGTAAAAGTTTCTCCTGCAACCCGTTCCTTTTGTGCTAGATAAACGAACGTCTCTCCACATGCTCAGTTCTGAGAGATAAGTGTGTGTGAAAGCCGTCCTTCACCTAGCTTGTTGGGAACAAAAAGTTTCTTTTCAGTTGCAAACTCCACTCCATACATATATATGGGGAGGTACTAGCTCCAACTCGGTTTTACAGTGAAAACTGCAGGAACTTCAAAACGGCACTAGGAAACAGACTGAGAAACCAGAGTAAAAGTTTCTCCTGCAAACCGTTCCCTTTGTGCTAGATGAACGAACGTCTCTCCACATGCTCAGTACTGAGAGATATGTGTGTGTGAAAGCCGCACTTCACCTAGCTTGTTGGGAACACAAAGTCTCTTTTCAGTTGAAAACTCCACTCCAAACATATATATGGGGAGGTACTAGCTCCAAGTCGGTTTTACAGTGAAAACTGCAGGAACTTCAAACCGGAACTAGGAAACAGACTGAGAAACCAGAGTAAAAGTTTCTCCTGCAACCCGTTTCCTTTGTGCTAGGTGAACGAACGTCTCTCCACATGCTCAGTTCTGAGAGATAAGTGTGTGTGAAAGCCGTCGTTCACCTAGCTTGTTGGGAACACAAAGTTTCTTTTCAGTTGCAAACTCCAGTCCATACATATATATGGGGAGGTACTAGCTCCAACTCGGTTTTACAGTGAAAACTGCAGGAATTTCAATCCGGCACAAGAAAACAGACTGAGAAACCAGAGTAAAAGTTTCTCCTGCAACCCGTTCCCTTTGTGCTAGATGAAAGAACCGCTCTCCACATGCTCAGTTCTGAGAGATAAGTGTGTGTGAAAGCCGTCCTTCACCTAGCTTGTTGGGAACACAAAGTTTCTTCTCAGTTGCAAACTCCACTCCATACATATATATGGGAAGGTACTAGCTCGAACTCGGTTTTACAGTGAAAACTGCAGGTACTTCAAACCGGCACTAGGAAACAGACTGAGAAACCAGAGTAAAAGTTTCTCCTGCAACCCGTTCCCTTTGTTCTAGATGAACGAACGTCTCTCAACATGCTCAGTTCTGAGAGATAAGTGTGTGTGAAAGCCGTCCTTCACCTAGCTTGTTGGGAACACAAAGTTTCTTTTCAGTTGTAAACTCCAGTCCATACATATATATGGGGAGGTACTAGCTCCAACTCGGTTTTACAGTGAAAACTGCAGGAACTTCAAACAGGCACTAGGAAACAGACTGAGAAACCAGAGTAAACGTTTCTCCTGCAACCCGTTCCCTTTGTGCTAGATGAACGAACGTCTCTCCACATGCTCAGTTCTGAGAGATAAGTGTGTGTGAAAGCCGTCCTTCACCAACTTGTTGGGAACACAAAGATTCTTTTCAGTTGCCAACTCCACTCCATACATATATATGGGGAGGTAAAAGCTCCAACTCGGTTTTACAGTGAAAACTGTAGGAACTTCAAACCGGCACTAGGAAACAGACTGAGAAACCAGAGTCAAAGTTTCCCCTGCAACCCGTTCCCTTTCTGCTAGATGAACGAACGTCTCTCCACATGCTCAGTTCTGAAAGATAAGTGTGTGTGAAAGCCGACCTTCACCTAGCTTGTTGGGAACACAATGTTTCTTTTCAGTTGCAAACTCCAGTGCATACATATATATGGGGAGGTACTAGCTCCAACTCGGTTTTACAGTGAAAACTGCAGGAACTTCAAACCGGCACTAGGAAACAGACTGAGAAACCAGAGTAAAGGTTTCTCCTGCAACCCGTTCCCTTTGTGCTAGATGAACGAACGTCTCTCCACATGCTCAGTTCTGAGAGATAAGTGTGTGCTAAAGCCGTCCTTCACCTAGCTTGTTGGGAAAACAAAGTTTCTTTTCAGTTGCAAACTCCACTCCATACATATATATGGGGAGGTACTAGCTCGAACTCGGTTTTACAGTGAAAACTGCAGGAACTTCAAACCGGCACTAGGAAACAGATTGAGAAACCAGAGTAAAAGTTTCTCCTGCAAACCGTTCCCTTTGTGCTAGATGAACGAACGTCTCTCCACATGCTCAGTTCTGAGAGATAAGTGTGTGTGAAAGCCGTCCTTCACCTAGCTTGTTGGGAACACAAAGTTTCTTTTCAGTTGAAATTCCACTCCATACATATATATGGAGAGGTACTAGCTCCAACTCGGTTTTACAGTGAAAACTGCAGGAATTTCAATCCGGCACAAGAAAACAGACTGAGAAACCAGAGTAAAAGTTTCTCCTGCAACCCGTTCCCTTTGTGCTAGATGAAAGAACCGCTCTCCACATGCTCAGTTCTGAGAGATAAGTGTGTGTGAAAGCCGTCCTTCACCTAGCTTGTTGGGAACACAAAGTTTCTTCTCAGTTGCAAACTCCACTCCATACATATATATGGGAAGGT
Organism: Camelus bactrianus; assembly: GCF_048773025.1. Classification (NCBI taxonomy): domain Eukaryota; kingdom Metazoa; phylum Chordata; class Mammalia; order Artiodactyla; family Camelidae; genus Camelus; species Camelus bactrianus. Next base: position 7,399,862 of record NC_133566.1, read on the forward strand.
ACTAGCTCGAACTCGGTTTTACAGTGAAAACTGCAGGTACTTCAAACCGGCACTAGGAAACAGACTGAGAAACCAGAGTAAAAGTTTCTCCTGCAACCCGTTCCCTTTGTTCTAGATGAACGAACGTCTCTCAACATGCTCAGTTCTGAGAGATAAGTGTGTGTGAAAGCCGTCCTTCACCTAGCTTGTTGGGAACACAAAGTTTCTTTTCAGTTGTAAACTCCAGTCCATACATATATATGGGGAGGTACTAGCTCCAACTCGGTTTTACAGTGAAAACTGCAGGAACTTCAAACAGGCACTAGGAAACAGACTGAGAAACCAGAGTAAACGTTTCTCCTGCAACCCGTTCCCTTTGTGCTAGATGAACGAACGTCTCTCCACATGCTCAGTTCTGAGAGATAAGTGTGTGTGAAAGCCGTCCTTCACCAACTTGTTGGGAACACAAAGATTCTTTTCAGTTGCCAACTCCACTCCATACATATATATGGGGAGGTAAAAGCTCCAACTCGGTTTTACAGTGAAAACTGTAGGAACTTCAAACCGGCACTAGGAAACAGACTGAGAAACCAGAGTCAAAGTTTCCCCTGCAACCCGTTCCCTTTCTGCTAGATGAACGAACGTCTCTCCACATGCTCAGTTCTGAGAGATATGTGTGTTTGAAATCCGTCCTTCACCTAGCTTGTTGGGAACACAAAGTTTCTTTTCAGTTGAAAATCCACTCCATACATATATATGGGGAGGTAGTAGCTCCAACTCGGTTTTACAGTGAAAACTGCAGGAACTTCAAACCGGCACTAGGAAACAGACTGAGAAACCAGAGTCAAAGTTTCCCCTGCAACCCGTTCCCTTTCTGCTAGATGAACGAACGTCTCTCCACATGCTCAGTTCTGAGAGATATGTGTGTTTGAAATCCGTCCTTCACCTAGCTTGTTGGGAACACAAAGTTTCTTTTCAGTTGAAAATCCACTCCATACATATATATGGGGAGGTACTAGCTCCAACTCGGTTTTACAGTGAAAACTGCAGGAACTTCAAACCGGCACTAGGAAACAGACTGAGAAACCAGAGTAAAAGTTTCTCCTGCAACCCGTTCCTTTTGTGCTAGATAAACGAACGTCTCTCCACATGCTCAGTTCTGAGAGATAAGTGTGTGTGAAAGCCGTCCTTCACCTAGCTTGTTGGGAACAAAAAGTTTCTTTTCAGTTGCAAACTCCACTCCATACATATATATGGGGAGGTACTAGCTCCAACTCGGTTTTACAGTGAAAACTGCAGGAACTTCAAAACGGCACTAGGAAACAGACTGAGAAACCAGAGTAAAAGTTTCTCCTGCAAACCGTTCCCTTTGTGCTAGATGAACGAACGTCTCTCCACATGCTCAGTACTGAGAGATATGTGTGTGTGAAAGCCGCACTTCACCTAGCTTGTTGGGAACACAAAGTCTCTTTTCAGTTGAAAACTCCACTCCAAACATATATATGGGGAGGTACTAGCTCCAAGTCGGTTTTACAGTGAAAACTGCAGGAACTTCAAACCGGAACTAGGAAACAGACTGAGAAACCAGAGTAAAAGTTTCTCCTGCAACCCGTTTCCTTTGTGCTAGGTGAACGAACGTCTCTCCACATGCTCAGTTCTGAGAGATAAGTGTGTGTGAAAGCCGTCGTTCACCTAGCTTGTTGGGAACACAAAGTTTCTTTTCAGTTGCAAACTCCAGTCCATACATATATATGGGGAGGTACTAGCTCCAACTCGGTTTTACAGTGAAAACTGCAGGAACTTCAAAACGGCACTAGGAAACAGACTGGGAAACCAGAGTAAAAGTTTCTCTTCCAACCCGTTCCTTTGTGCTAGATGAACGAACGTCTCTCCATATGCTCAGTTCTGAGAGATACGTGTGTGTGAAAGCCGTCCTTCAACTAGCTTGTTGGGAACACAAAGTTTCTTTTCAGTTGCAAACTCCTCTCCATACATATATATGGGGAGGTACTAGCTCGAACTCGGTTTTACAGTGAAAACTGTAGGAACTTCAAACCGGCACTAGGAAACAGACTGAGAAACCAGAGTCAAAGTTTCCCCTGCAACCCGTTCCCTTTCTGCTAGATGAACGAACGTCTCTCCACATGCTCAGTTCTGAGAGATATTTGTGTTTGAAATCCGTCCTTCACCTAGCTTGTTGGGAACACAAAGTTTCTTTTCAGTTGAAAATCCACTCCATACATATATATGGGGAGGTAGTAGCTCCAACTCAGTTTTACAGTGAAAACTGCAGGAACTTCATACCGGCACTAGGAAACAGACTGAGAAACCAGAGTAAAAGTTTCTCCTGCAACCCGTTCCCTTTGTGCTAGATGAACGAACGTCTCTCCACATGCTCAGTTCTGAGAGATAAGTGTGTGTGAAAGCCGTCCTTCACCTAGCTTGTTCGGAACACAAAGTTTCTTTTCAGTTGCAAACTCCACTCCATACATATATATGGGGTGGTACTAGCTCCAACTCGGTTTTACAGTGAAAACTGCAGGAACTTCAAACCGGCACTAGGAAACAGACTGAGAAAACAGAGTAAAAATTTCTCCTTCAACCTCTTCCTTTTGTGGTAGATGAACGAACGTCTCTCCACATGCTCAGTTCTGAGAGATTTGTGTGTGTGAAAGCCGAACTTCACCTAGCATGTTGGGAACACAAAGTTTCTTCTCAGTTGCAAACTCCACTCCATACATATATATGGGAAGGTACTAGCTCGAACTCGGTTTTACAGTGAAAACTGCAGGAACTTCAAACCGGCACTAGGAAACAGACTGAGAAACCAGAGTAAAAGTTTCTCCTGCAACCCGTTCCCTTTGTGCTAGATGAACGAACGTCTCTCAACATGCTCAGTTCTGAGAGATATGTATGTGTGTAAGCCGTCCTTCACCTAGCTTGTTGGGAACACAAAGTTTCTTTTCAGTTGTAAACTCCAGTCCATACATATATATGGGGAGGTACAAGCTCCAACTCGGTTTTACAGTGAAAACTGCAGGAACTTCAAACCGGCACTAGGAAACAGACTGAGAATCCAGAGTCAAAGTTTCCCCTGCAACCCGTTCCCATTCTGCTAGATGAACGAACGTCTCTCCACATGCTCAGTTCTGAGATAATTGTGTGTGAAAGCCGTCCTTCAACTAGCTTGTTGGGAACAGAAATTTTCTTTTCAGTTGCAAACTCCTCTCCATACATATATATGGGGAGGTACTAGCTCGATCTCGGTTTTACAGTGAAAACTGCAGGAACTTCAAACCGGCACTAGGAAACAGACTGAGAAACCAGAGTAAAAATTTCTCCTTCAACCCGTTCCTTTTGTGCAAGATGAACGAACGTCTCACCACAAGCTCAGTTCTGAGAGATAAGTGTGTTTGAAAGCCGACCTTCACCTAGCTTGTTGGGAACACAAAGTTTCTTTTCAGTTGCAAACTCCACTCCAAACATATATATGGGGAAGTACTAGCTCCAACTCGGTTTTACAGTGAAAACTGCAGGAACTACAAACCGGAAATAGGAAACAGACTGAGAAACCAGAGTAAAAGTTTCTCCTGCAACCCGTTCCCTTTGTGCTAGATGAACGAACATCTCTCCACATGTTCAGTTCTGAGAGATAAGTGTGTGTGAAAGCCGTCCTTCACCTTGCTTGTTGGGAACACAATGTTTCTTTTCAGTTGCAAACTCCAGTGCATACATATATATGGGGAGGTACTAGCTCCAACTCGGTTTTACAGTGAAAACTGCAGGAACTTCAAACCGGCACTAGGAAACAGACTGAGAAACCAGAGTAAATGTTTCTCCTGCAACCCGTTCCCTTTGTGCTAGATGAACGAACGTCTCTCCACATGCTCAGTTCTGAGAGATAAGTGTGTGCTAAAGCCGTCCTTCATCTAGCTTGTTGGGAACACAAAGTTTCTTTTCAGTTGCAAACTCCACTCCATACATATATATGGGGAGGTACTAGCTCCAACTCGGTTTTACAGTGAAAACTGCAGGAACTTCAAACCGGCACTAGGAAACAGACTGAGAAACCAGAGTCAAAGTTTCCCCTGCAACCCTTTCAATTTGTGCTAGATGAACGAACGTCTCTCCACATGCTCAGTTTTGAGAGATAATTGTGTGTGAAAGCCGTCCTTCACCTAGCTTGTTGGGAACACAAAGTTTCTTTTCAGTTGAAATTCCACTCCATACATATATATGGAGAGGTACTAGCTCCAACTCGGTTTTACAGTGAAAACTGCAGGAAGTTCAATCCGGCACAAGAAAACAGACTGAGAAACCAGAGTAAAAGTTTCTCCTGCAACCCGTTCCCTTTGTGCTAGATGAAAGAACCGCTCTCCACATGCTCAGTTCTGAGAGATAAGTGTGTGTGAAAGCCGTCCTTCACCTAGCTTGTTGGGAACACAAAGTTTCTTTTCAGTTGCAAACTCCACTCCATTCATATATATGGGGAGGTACTAGCTCCAACTCGCTTTTACAGTGAAAACTGCAGGAACTTCAAACCGGCACTAGGAAACAGACTGAGAAACCAGAGTAAAAGTTTCTCCTGCAACCCGTTCCCTTTGTGCTAGATGAACGAACATCTCTCCACATGTTCAGTTCTGAGAGATAAGTGTGTGTGAAAGCCGTCCTTCACCTAGCTTGTTGGGAAAACAAAGTTTCTTTTCAGTTGCAAACTCCAGTCCATACATATATATGGGGAAGTACTAGCTTCAACTCGGTTTTACAGTGAAAACTGCAGGAACTTCAAACCGGCACTAGGAAACAGACTGAGAATCCAGAGTAAAAGTTTCTCCTGCAACCCGTTCCCTTTGTGCTAGATGAACGAACGTCTCTCCACATGCTCAGTTCTGAGAGATAAGTGTGTGCGAAAGCCGTCCTTCACCTAGCTTGTTGGGAACACAAAGTTTCTTTTCAGTTGAAAATCCACTCCATACATATATATGGGGAGGTACTAGCTCGAACTCGGTTTTACAGTGAAAACTGCAGGAACTTCAAACCGGCACTAGGAAACAGACTGAGAAACCAGAGTCAAAGATTCCCCTGCAACCCTTTCCCTTTGTGCTAGATGAACGAACGTCTCTCCACATGCTCAGTTCTGAGAGATAAGTATGTGTGAAAGCCGTCCTTCACCTAGCTTGTTGGGAACACAAAGTTTCTTTTCAGTTGCAAACTCCACTCCATTCATATATATGGGGAGGTACTAGCTCCAACTCGCTTTTACAGTGAAAACTGCAGGAACTTCAAACCGGCACTAGGAAACAGACTGAGAAACCAGAGTAAAAGTTTCTCCTGCAACCCGTTCCTTTGTGCTAGATGAACGAACGTCTCTCCACATTCTCAGTTCTGAGAGATTAGTGTGTGTGAAAGCCGCCCTTCACCTAGCTTGTTGGGAACACAAAGTTTCTTTCCAGTTGCAAACACCACTCCATACATATATATGGGGAGGTAATAACTCCAACTCGGTTTTACACTGAAAACTGCAGGAACTTCAAACCGGCACTAGGAAACAGACTTAGAAACCAGAGTAAAAGTTTCTCCTGCAAACCGTTCCCTTTGTGCTAGATGAACGAACGTCTCTCCACATGCTCAGTTCTGAGAGATATGTGTGTGTGAAAGCCGCACTTCACCTAGCTTGTTGGGAACACAAAGTTTCTTTTCAGTTGCAAACTCCACTCCAAACATATATATGGGGAGGTACTAGCTCCAACTCGGTTTTACAGTGAAAACTGCAGAACTTCAAACAGGAACTAGGAAACAGACCGAGAAACCAGAGTAAAAGTTACTCCTGCAACCCGTTTCTTTGTGCTGGATGAACGAACGTCTCTCCACATGCTCAGATCTGAGCAATAAGTGTGTGTGAAAGCCGTCCTTCACCTAGCTTAATGGGAACACAAAGTTTCTTTTCAGTTGCAAACTCCACTCCATACATATATATGGGGAGGTACTAGCTCCAAATCGTTTTTACAGTGAAAACTGCAGGAACTTCAAACCGGCACTAGGAAACAGACTGAGAAACCAGAGTAAAAGTTTCTCCTGCAAACGGTTCCCTTTGTGATAGATGAACGAACGTCTCTCCACATGCTCAGTTCTGAGGGATATGTGTGTGTGAAAGCCGTCCTTCACCTAGCTTGTTGGGAACACAAAGTTTCTTTTCAGTTGCAAACTGCACTCCATATATATATATGGGGAGGTACTAGCTCCAACTCGGTTTTAAAGTGAAAACTGCAGGAACATCAAACCGGCACTAGGAAACAGACTGAGAAACCAGAGTAAAAGTTTCTCCTGCAACCCGTTCCCTTTGTGCTAGATGAACGAACGTCTCTCCACATGCTCAGTTCTGAGGGATAAGTGTGTGTGAATGCCGTAATTCACCTAGCTTGTTGGGAACACAAAGTTTCTTTTCAGTTGCAAACTGCACTCCATACATATATATGGGGAGGTACTAGCTCCAACTCGGTTTTACAGTGAAAACTGCTGGAACTTCAAACCGGCACTAGGAAACAGACTGAGAAACCAGAGTAAAAGTTTCTCCTGCAACCCGCTCCCTTTGTGCTAGATGAACGAACGTCTCTCCACATGCTCAGTTCTGAGAGATAAGTGTGTGTGAAAGCCGTCCTTCACCTAGCTTGTTGGGAACACAAAGTTTCTTTTCAGTTGCAAACTCCACTCCAAACATATATATGGGGAAGTACTAGCTCCAACTCGGTTTTACAGTGAAAACTGCAGGAACTACAAACCGGAAATAGGAAACAGACTGAGAAACCAGAGTAAAAGTTTCTCCTGCAACCCGTTCCCTTTGTGCTAGATGAACGAACATCTCTCCACATGTTCAGTTCTGAGAGATAAGTGTGTGTGAAAGCCGTCCTTCACCTTGCTTGTTGGGAACACAATGTTTCTTTTCAGTTGCAAACTCCAGTGCATACATATATATGGGGAGGTACTAGCTCCAACTCGGTTTTACAGTGAAAACTGCAGGAACTTCAAACCGGCACTAGGAAACAGACTGAGAAACCAGAGTAAATGTTTCTCCTGCAACCCGTTCCCTTTGTGCTAGATGAACGAACGTCTCTCCACATGCTCAGTTCTGAGAGATAAGTGTGTGCTAAAGCCGTCCTTCATCTAGCTTGTTGGGAACACAAAGTTTCTTTTCAGTTGCAAACTCCACTCCATACATATATATGGGGAGGTACTAGCTCCAACTCGGTTTTACAGTGAAAACTGCAGGAACTTCAAACCGGCACTAGGAAACAGACTGAGAAACCAGAGTCAAAGTTTCCCCTGCAACCCTTTCAATTTGTGCTAGATGAACGAACGTCTCTCCACATGCTCAGTTTTGAGAGATAATTGTGTGTGAAAGCCGTCCTTCACCTAGCTTGTTGGGAACACAAAGTTTCTTTTCAGTTGAAATTCCACTCCATACATATATATGGAGAGGTACTAGCTCCAACTCGGTTTTACAGTGAAAACTGCAGGAAGTTCAATCCGGCACAAGAAAACAGACTGAGAAACCAGAGTAAAAGTTTCTCCTGCAACCCGTTCCCTTTGTGCTAGATGAAAGAACCGCTCTCCACATGCTCAGTTCTGAGAGATAAGTGTGTGTGAAAGCCGTCCTTCACCTAGCTTGTTGGGAACACAAAGTTTCTTTTCAGTTGCAAACTCCACTCCATTCATATATATGGGGAGGTACTAGCTCCAACTCGGTTTTACAGTGAAAACTGCAGGAAGTTCAATCCGGCACAAGAAAACAGACTGAGAAACCAGAGTAAAAGTTTCTCCTGCAACCCGTTCCCTTTGTGCTAGATGAAAGAACCGCTCTCCACATGCTCAGTTCTGAGAGATAAGTGTGTGTGAAAGCCGTCCTTCACCTAGCTTGTTGGGAACACAAAGTTTCTTTTCAGTTGCAAACTCCACTCCATTCATATATATGGGGAGGTACTAGCTCCAACTCGCTTTTACAGTGAAAACTGCAGGAACTTCAAACCGGCACTAGGAAACAGACTGAGAATCCAGAGTAAAAGTTTCTCCTGCAACCCGTTCCCTTTGTGCTAGATGAACGAACGTCTCTCCACATGCTCAGTTCTGAGAGATAAGTGTGTGCGAAAGCCGTCCTTCACCTAGCTTGTTGGGAACACAAAGTTTCTTTTCAGTTGAAAATCCACTCCATACATATATATGGGGAGGTACTAGCTCGAACTCGGTTTTACAGTGAAAACTGCAGGAACTTCAAACCGGCACTAGGAAACAGACTGAGAAACCAGAGTCAAAGATTCCCCTGCAACCCTTTCCCTTTGTGCTAGATGAACGAACGTCTCTCCACATGCTCAGTTCTGAGAGATAAGTATGTGTGAAAGCCGTCCTTCACCTAGCTTGTTGGGAACACAAAGTTTCTTTTCAGTTGAAATTCCACTCCATACATATATATGGAGTGGTACTAGCTCCAACTCGGTTTTACAGTGAAAACTGCAGGAAGTTCAAACCGGCACAAGAAAACAGACTGAGAAACCAGAGTAAAAGTTTCTCCTGCATCCCGTTCCCATTGTGCTAGATGAAAGAACCGCTCTCCACATGCTCAGTTCTGAGAGATAAGTGTGTGTGAAAGCCGTCCTTCACCTAGCTTGTTGGGAACACAAAGTTTCTTTTCAGTTGCAAACTCCACTCCATTCATATATATGGGGAGGTACTAGCTCCAACTCGCTTTTACAGTGAAAACTGCAGGAACTTCAAACCGGCACTAGGAAACAGACTGAGAAACCAGAGTAAAAGTTTCTCCTGCAACCCGTTCCTTTGTGCTAGATGAACGAACGTCTCTCCACATTCTCAGTTCTGAGAGATTAGTGTGTGTGAAAGCCGCCCTTCACCTAGCTTGTTGGGAACACAAAGTTTCTTTCCAGTTGCAAACACCACTCCATACATATATATGGGGAGGTAATAACTCCAACTCGGTTTTACACTGAAAACTGCAGGAACTTCAAACCGGCACTAGGAAACAGACTTAGAAACCAGAGTAAAAGTTTCTCCTGCAAACCGTTCCCTTTGTGCTAGATGAACGAACGTCTCTCCACATGCTCAGTTCTGAGAGATATGTGTGTGTGAAAGCCGCACTTCACCTAGCTTGTTGGGAACACAAAGTTTCTTTTCAGTTGCAAACTCCACTCCAAACATATATATGGGGAGGTACTAGCTCCAACTCGGTTTTACAGTGAAAACTGCAGAACTTCAAACAGGAACTAGGAAACAGACCGAGAAACCAGAGTAAAAGTTACTCCTGCAACCCGTTTCTTTGTGCTAGATGAACGAACGTCTCTCCACATGCTCAGATCTGAGCAATAAGTGTGTGTGAAAGCCGTCCTTCACCTAGCTTAATGGGAACACAAAGTTTCTTTTCAGTTGCAAACTCCACTCCATACATATATATGGGGAGGTACTAGCTCCAAATCGTTTTTACAGTGAAAACTGCAGGAACTTCAAACCGGCACTAGGAAACAGACTGAGAAACCAGAGTAAAAGTTTCTCCTGCAAACGGTTCCCTTTGTGATAGATGAACGAACGTCTCTCCACATGCTCAGTTCTGAGGGATATGTGTGTGTGAAAGCCGTCCTTCACCTAGCTTGTTGGGAACACAAAGTTTCTTTTCAGTTGCAAACTGCACTCCATATATATATATGGGGAGGTACTAGCTCCAACTCGGTTTTACAGTGAAAACTGCAGGAACATCAAACCGGCACTAGGAAACAGACTGAGAAACCAGAGTAAAAGTTTCTCCTGCAACCCGTTCCCTTTGTGCTAGATGAACGAACGTCTCTCCACATGCTCAGTTCTGAGGGATAAGTGTGTGTGAATGCCGTAATTCACCTAGCTTGTTGGGAACACAAAGTTTCTTTTCAGTTGCAAACTGCACTCCATACATATATATGGGGAGGTACTAGCTCCAACTCGGTTTTACAGTGAAAACTGCTGGAACTTCAAACCGGCACTAGGAAACAGACTGAGAAACCAGAGTAAAAGTTTCTCCTGCAACCCGCTCCCTTTGTGCTAGATGAACGAACGTCTCTCCACATGCTCAGTTCTGAGAGATAAGTGTGTGTGAAAGCCGTCCTTCACCTAGCTTGTTGGGAACACAAAGTTTCTTTTCAGTTGCAAACACCACTCCATACATATATATGGGGAGGTACTAGATCCAACTCGGTTTTACAGTGAAAACTGCAGGAACTTCAAACGACACTAGGAAACAGACTGAGAAACCAGAGTAAAAGTTTCTCCTGCAACCCGTTCCCTTTGTGCTAGATGAACGAACGTCTCTCCGCATGCTCATTTCTGAGAGATAAGTGTGTGTGAAAGCCGTCCTTCACCTAGCTTGTTGGGAACACAAAGTTTCTTTTCACATGCAAACTCCACTCCATACATATATATGGGGAGGTACTAGCTCCAACTCGGTTTTACACTGAAAACTGCAGGAACTTCAAACCGGCACTAGGAAACAGACTGAGAAACCAGAGTAAAAGTTTCTCCTGCAACCCGTTCCCTTTGTGCTAGATGAACGAAAGTCTCTCCACATGCTCAGTTCTGAGAGATAAGTGTGTGTGAATGCCGTACTTCACCTAGCTTGTTGGGAACACAAAGTTTCTTTTCGGTTGAAAACTCCACTAAATACATATATATGGGGAGGTACTAGCTCCAACTCGGTTTTACAGTGAAAACTGCTGGAACTTCAAACCGGCACTAGGAAACAGACTGAGAAACCAGAGTAAAAGTTCCTCCTGCAACCCGTTCCCTTTGTGCTAGATGAACGAACGTCTCTCCGCATGCTCAGTTCGGAGGGATAAGTGTGTGTGAAAGCCGTCCTTCACCTAGCTTGTTGGGAACACAAAGTTTCTTTTCAGTTGCAACCTGCACTCCATACATATATATGGGGAGGTACTAGCTCCAACTCGGTTTTACAGTGAAAACTGCAGGAACATCAAACCGGCACTAGGAAACAGACTGAGAAACCAGAGTAAAAGTTTCTCCTGCAACCCGTTCCCTTTGTGCTAGATGAACGAACGTCTCTCCACATGCTCAGTTCTGAGGGATAAGTGTGTGTGAATGCCGTAATTCACCTAGCTTGTTGGGAACACAAAGTTTCTTTTCACTTGCAAACTCCACTCCATACATATATATGGGGAGGTACTAGCTCCAACTCGGTTTTACAGTGAAAACTGCTGGAACTTCAAACCGGCACTAGGAAACAGACTGAGAAACCAGAGTAAAAGTTTCTCCTGCAACCCGTTCCCTTTGTGCTAGATGAACGAACGTCTCTCCACATGCTCAGTTCTGAGAGATAAGTGTGTGTGAAAGCCGTCCTTCACCTAGCTTGTTGGGAACACAAAGTTTCTTTTCAGTTGCAAACTCCACTCCATACATATATATGGGGAGGTACTAGATGCAACTAGGTTTTACAGTGAAAACTGCAGGAAATTCAAACGACACTAGGAAACAGACAGAGAAACCACAGTAAAAGTTTCACCTGCAACCCGTTCCCTTTGAGCTAGATGAACGAACGTCTCTCCACATACTCAGTTCGGTGAGATAAGTGTGTGTGAAAGCCGTCCTTCACCTAGCTTGTTGGGAACACAAAGATTCTTTTCACTTGCAAAATTCACTCCATACATATATATGGAGAGGTAATAGCTCCAACACGGTTTTAGAGTGAAAACTGCAGGAACTTCATACCGGCACTAGGAAACAAACAGAGAAACCAGAGTAAAAGTTTCTCCTGCAACCCGTTCCCTTTGTGCTAGATGAACGAACGTCTCTCCGCATGCTCAGTTCTGAGAGATAAGTGTGTGTGAAAGCAGTACTTCACCTAGCTTGTTGGGAACACAAAGTTTCTTTTCACTTGCAAACTCCACTCCATACATATATATGGGGAAGTACTAGCTACAACTCGGTTTTACAGTGAAAACTGCAGGAACTTCAAACCGGCACTAGGAAACAGACTGAGAAACCAGAGTAAAAGTTTCTCCTGCAACCCGTTCCCTTTGTGCTAGATGAACGAACGTCTCTCCACATGCTCAGTTCTGAGAGATAAGTGTGTGTGAAAGCCGTCCTTCACCTAGCTTGTTGGGAACACAAAGATTCTTTTCACTTGCAAACTCCACTCCATACATATATATGGGAAGGTACTAGCTCGAACTCGGTTTTACAGTGAAAACTGCAGGAACTTCAAACCGGCACTAGGAAACAGACTGAGAAACCAGAGTAAAAGTTTCTCCTGCAACCCGTTCCCTTTGTGCTAGATGAACGAACGTCTCTCAACATGCTCAGTTCTGAGAGATATGTATGTGTGTAAGCCGTCCTTCACCTAGCTTGTTGGGAACACAAAGTTTCTTTTCAGTTGTAAACTCCAGTCCATACATATATATGGGGAGGTACAAGCTCCAACTCGGTTTTACAGTGAAAACTGCAGGAACTTCAAACCGGCACTAGGAAACAGACTGAGAATCCAGAGTCAAAGTTTCCCCTGCAACCCGTTCCCATTCTGCTAGATGAACGAACGTCTCTCCACATGCTCAGTTCTGAGATAATTGTGTGTGAAAGCCGTCCTTCAACTAGCTTGTTGGGAACAGAAATTTTCTTTTCAGTTGCAAACTCCTCTCCATACATATATATGGGGAGGTACTAGCTCGATCTCGGTTTTACAGTGAAAACTGCAGGAACTTCAAACCGGCACTAGGAAACAGACTGAGAAACCAGAGTAAAAATTTCTCCTTCAACCCGTTCCTTTTGTGCAAGATGAACGAACGTCTCACCACAAGCTCAGTTCTGAGAGATAAGTGTGTTTGAAAGCCGACCTTCACCTAGCTTGTTGGGAACACAAAGTTTCTTTTCAGTTGCAAACTCCACTCCAAACATATATATGGGGAAGTACTAGCTCCAACTCGGTTTTACAGTGAAAACTGCAGGAACTACAAACCGGAAATAGGAAACAGACTGAGAAACCAGAGTAAAAGTTTCTCCTGCAACCCGTTCCCTTTGTGCTAGATGAACGAACATCTCTCCACATGTTCAGTTCTGAGAGATAAGTGTGTGTGAAAGCCGTCCTTCACCTTGCTTGTTGGGAACACAATGTTTCTTTTCAGTTGCAAACTCCAGTGCATACATATATATGGGGAGGTACTAGCTCCAACTCGGTTTTACAGTGAAAACTGCAGGAACTTCAAACCGGCACTAGGAAACAGACTGAGAAACCAGAGTAAATGTTTCTCCTGCAACCCGTTCCCTTTGTGCTAGATGAACGAACGTCTCTCCACATGCTCAGTTCTGAGAGATAAGTGTGTGCTAAAGCCGTCCTTCATCTAGCTTGTTGGGAACACAAAGTTTCTTTTCAGTTGCAAACTCCACTCCATACATATATATGGGGAGGTACTAGCTCCAACTCGGTTTTACAGTGAAAACTGCAGGAACTTCAAACCGGCACTAGGAAACAGACTGAGAAACCAGAGTCAAAGTTTCCCCTGCAACCCTTTCAATTTGTGCTAGATGAACGAACGTCTCTCCACATGCTCAGTTTTGAGAGATAATTGTGTGTGAAAGCCGTCCTTCACCTAGCTTGTTGGGAACACAAAGTTTCTTTTCAGTTGAAATTCCACTCCATACATATATATGGAGAGGTACTAGCTCCAACTCGGTTTTACAGTGAAAACTGCAGGAAGTTCAATCCGGCACAAGAAAACAGACTGAGAAACCAGAGTAAAAGTTTCTCCTGCAACCCGTTCCCTTTGTGCTAGATGAAAGAACCGCTCTCCACATGCTCAGTTCTGAGAGATAAGTGTGTGTGAAAGCCGTCCTTCACCTAGCTTGTTGGGAACACAAAGTTTCTTTTCAGTTGCAAACTCCACTCCATTCATATATATGGGGAGGTACTAGCTCCAACTCGGTTTTACAGTGAAAACTGCAGGAAGTTCAATCCGGCACAAGAAAACAGACTGAGAAACCAGAGTAAAAGTTTCCCCTGCAACCCGTTCCCTTTGTGCTAGATGAAAGAACCGCTCTCCACATGCTCAGTTCTGAGAGATAAGTGTGTGTGAAAGCCGTCCTTCACCTAGCTTGTTGGGAACACAAAGTTTCTTTTCAGTTGCAAACTCCACTCCATACATATATATGGGGAGGTACTAGATGCAACTAGGTTTTACAGTGAAAACTGCAGGAAATTCAAACGACACTAGGAAACAGACAGAGAAACCACAGTAAAAGTTTCACCTGCAACCCGTTCCCTTTGAGCTAGATGAACGAACGTCTCTCCACATACTCAGTTCGGTGAGATAAGTGTGTGTGAAAGCCGTCCTTCACCTAGCTTGTTGGGAACACAAAGATTCTTTTCACTTGCAAAATTCACTCCATACATATATATGGAGAGGTAATAGCTCCAACACGGTTTTAGAGTGAAAACTGCAGGAACTTCATACCGGCACTAGGAAACAAACAGAGAAACCAGAGTCAAAGATTCCCCTGCAACCCGTTCCCTTTGTGCTAGATGAACGAACGTCTCTCCGCATGCTCAGTTCTGAGAGATAAGTGTGTGTGAAAGCAGTACTTCACCTAGCTTGTTGGGAACACAAAGTTTCTTTTCACTTGCAAACTCCACTCCATACATATATATGGGGAAGTACTAGCTACAACTCGGTTTTACAGTGAAAACTGCAGGAACTTCAAACCGGCACTAGGAAACAGACTGAGAAACCAGAGTAAAAGTTTCTCCTGCAACCCGTTCCCTTTGTGCTAGATGAACGAACGTCTCTCCACATGCTCAGTTCTGAGAGATAAGTGTGTGTGAAAGCCGTCCTTCACCTAGCTTGTTGGGAACACAAAGATTCTTTTCACTTGCAAACTCCACTCCATACATATATATGGGAAGGTACTAGCTCGAACTCGGTTTTACAGTGAAAACTGCAGGAACTTCAAACCGGCACTAGGAAACAGACTGAGAAACCAGAGTAAAAGTTTCTCCTGCAACCCGTTCCCATTCTGCTAGATGAACGAACGTCTCTCCACATGCTCAGTTCTGAGATAATTGTGTGTGAAAGCCGTCCTTCAACTAGCTTGTTGGGAACAGAAATTTTCTTTTCAGTTGCAAACTCCTCTCCATACATATATATGGGGAGGTACTAGCTCGATCTCGGTTTTACAGTGAAAACTGCAGGAACTTCAAACCGGCACTAGGAAACAGACTGAGAAACCAGAGTAAAAATTTCTCCTTCAACCCGTTCCTTTTGTGCAAGATGAACGAACGTCTCACCACAAGCTCAGTTCTGAGAGATAAGTGTGTTTGAAAGCCGACCTTCACCTAGCTTGTTGGGAACACAAAGTTTCTTTTCAGTTGCAAACTCCACTCCAAACATATATATGGGGAAGTACTAGCTCCAACTCGGTTTTACAGTGAAAACTGCAGGAACTACAAACCGGAAATAGGAAACAGACTGAGAAACCAGAGTAAAAGTTTCTCCTGCAACCCGTTCCCTTTGTGCTAGATGAACGAACATCTCTCCACATGTTGAGTTCTGAGAGATAAGTGTGTGTGACAGCCGTCCTTCACCTTGCTTGTTGGGAACACAATGTTTCTTTTCAGTTGCAAACTCCAGTGCATACATATATATGGGGAGGTACTAGCTCCAACTCGGTTTTACAGTGAAAACTGCAGGAACTTCAAACCGGCACTAGGAAACAGACTGAGAAACCAGAGTAAATGTTTCTCCTGCAACCCGTTCCCTTTGTGCTAGATGAACGAACGTCTCTCCACATGCTCAGTTCTGAGAGATAAGTGTGTGCTAAAGCCGTCCTTCATCTAGCTTGTTGGGAACACAAAGTTTCTTTTCAGTTGCAAACTCCACTCCATACATATATATGGGGAGGTACTAGCTCCAACTCGGTTTTACAGTGAAAACTGCAGGAACTTCAAACCGGCACTAGGAAACAGACTGAGAAACCAGAGTCAAAGTTTCCCCTGCAACCCTTTCAATTTGTGCTAGATGAACGAACGTCTCTCCACATGCTCAGTTTTGAGAGATAATTGTGTGTGAAAGCCGTCCTTCACCTAGCTTGTTGGGAACACAAAGTTTCTTTTCAGTTGAAATTCCACTCCATACATATATATGGAGAGGTACTAGCTCCAACTCGGTTTTACAGTGAAAACTGCAGGAAGTTCAATCCGGCACAAGAAAACAGACTGAGAAACCAGAGTAAAAGTTTCTCCTGCAACCCGTTCCCTTTGTGCTAGATGAAAGAACCGCTCTCCACATGCTCAGTTCTGAGAGATAAGTGTGTGTGAAAGCCGTCCTTCACCTAGCTTGTTGGGAACACAAAGTTTCTTTTCAGTTGCAAACTCCACTCCATTCATATATATGGGGAGGTACTAGCTCCAACTCGGTTTTACAGTGAAAACTGCAGGAAGTTCAATCCGGCACAAGAAAACAGACTGAGAAACCAGAGTAAAAGTTTCCCCTGCAACCCGTTCCCTTTGTGCTAGATGAAAGAACCGCTCTCCACATGCTCAGTTCTGAGAGATAAGTGTGTGTGAAAGCCGTCCTTCACCTAGCTTGTTGGGAACACAAAGTTTCTTTTCAGTTGCAAACTCCACTCCATTCATATATATGGGGAGGTACTAGCTCCAACTCGCTTTTACAGTGAAAACTGCAGGAACTTCAAACCGGCACTAGGAAACAGACTGAGAACCAGAGTAAAAGTTTCTCCTGCAACCCGTTCCCTTTGTGCTAGATGAACGAACATCTCTCCACATGTTCAGTTCTGAGAGATAAGTGTGTGTGAAAGCCGTCCTTCACCTAGCTTGTTGGGAAAACAAAGTTTCTTTTCAGTTGCAAACTCCAGTCCATACATATATATGGGGAAGTACTAGCTTCAACTCGGTTTTACAGTGAAAACTGCAGGAACTTCAAACCGGCACTAGGAAACAGACTGAGAATCCAGAGTAAAAGTTTCTCCTGCAACCCGTTCCCTTTGTGCTAGATGAACGAACGTCTCTCCACATGCGCAGTTCTGAGAGATAAGTGTGTGCGAAAGCCGTCCTTCACCTAGCTTGTTGGGAACACAAAGTTTCTTTTCAGTTGAAAATCCACTCCATACATATATATGGGGAGGTACTAGCTCGAACTCGGTTTTACAGTGAAAACTGCAGGAACTTCAAACCGGCACTAGGAAACAGACTGAGAAACCAGAGTCAAAGATTCCCCTGCAACCCTTTCCCTTTGTGCTAGATGAACGAACGTCTCTCCACATGCTCAGTTCTGAGAGATAAGTATGTGTGAAAGCCGTCCTTCACCTAGCTTGTTGGGAACACAAAGTTTCTTTTCAGTTGAAATTCCACTCCATACATATATATGGAGAGGTACTAGCTCCAACTCGGTTTTACAGTGAAAACTGCAGGAAGTTCAAACCGGCACAAGAAAACAGACTGAGAAACCAGAGTAAAAGTTTCTCCTGCATCCCGTTCCCATTGTGCTAGATGAAAGAACCGCTCTCCACATGCTCAGTTCTGAGAGATAAGTGTGTGTGAAAGCCGTCCTTCACCTAGCTTGTTGGGAACACAAAGTTTCTTTTCAGTTGCAAACTCCACTCCATTCATATATATGGGGAGGTACTAGCTCCAACTCGCTTTTACAGTGAAAACTGCAGGAACTTCAAACCGGCACTAGGAAACAGACTGAGAAACCAGAGTAAAAGTTTCTCCTGCAACCCGTTCCTTTGTGCTAGATGAACGAACGTCTCTCCACATTCTCAGTTCTGAGAGATTAGTGTGTGTGAAAGCCGCCCTTCACCTAGCTTGTTGGGAACACAAAGTTTCTTTCCAGTTGCAAACACCACTCCATACATATATATGGGGAGGTAATAACTCCAACTCGGTTTTACACTGAAAACTGCAGGAACTTCAAACCGGCACTAGGAAACAGACTTAGAAACCAGAGTAAAAGTTTCTCCTGCAAACCGTTCCCTTTGTGCTAGATGAACGAACGTCTCTCCACATGCTCAGTTCTGAGAGATATGTGTGTGTGAAAGCCGCACTTCACCTAGCTTGTTGGGAACACAAAGTTTCTTTTCAGTTGCAAACTCCACTCCAAACATATATATGGGGAGGTACTAGCTCCAACTCGGTTTTACAGTGAAAACTGCAGAACTTCAAACAGGAACTAGGAAACAGACCGAGAAACCAGAGTAAAAGTTACTCCTGCAACCCGTTTCTTTGTGCTAGATGAACGAACGTCTCTCCACATGCTCAGATCTGAGCAATAAGTGTGTGTGAAAGCCGTCCTTCACCTAGCTTAATGGGAACACAAAGTTTCTTTTCAGTTGCAAACTCCACTCCATACATATATATGGGGAGGTACTAGCTCCAAATCGTTTTTACAGTGAAAACTGCAGGAACTTCAAACCGGCACTAGGAAACAGACTGAGAAACCAGAGTAAAAGTTTCTCCTGCAAACGGTTCCCTTTGTGATAGATGAACGAACGTCTCTCCACATGCTCAGTTCTGAGGGATATGTGTGTGTGAAAGCCGTCCTTCACCTAGCTTGTTGGGAACACAAAGTTTCTTTTCAGTTGCAAACTCCACTCCATACATATATATGGGGAGGAACTAGCTCCAACTCGGTTTTACAGTGAAAACTGCAGGAACTGCAAACCGGCACTAGGAAACAGACTGAGAAAAGAGTAAAAGTTTATCCTGCAACCCGTTCCCTTTGTGCTACAAGAACGAACGTCTCTCCACATGGTCAGTTCTGAGAGATAAGTATGTGTGAAAGCCGTCCTTCACCTAGCTTAATGGGAACACAAAGTTTCTTTTCAGTTGCAAACTCCACTCCATACATATATATGGGGAGGAACTAGCTCCAACTCGTTTTTACAGTGAAAACTGCAGGAACTGCAAACCGGCACTAGGAAACAGACTGAGAAACCAGAGTAAAAGTTTCTCCTGCAACCCGTTCCCTTTGTGCTAGATGAACGAACATCTCCCCACATGCTCATTTCTGAGAGTTAAGTGTGCGTGAAAGCCGTCTTTCACCTAGCTTTTTGGTAACACAAAGTTTCTTTTCAGTTGCAAACTCCAGTCCATACATATATATGGGGAGGTACTAGCTCCAACTCGGTTTTACAGTGAAAACTGCAGGAACTTCAAACCGGCACTAGGAAACAGACTGAGAAACCAGAGTAAAAATTTGTCCTTCAAACCATTCCTTTTGTGCTAGATGAACGAACGTCTCTCCACATGCTCAGTTCTGAGATATAAGTGTGTTTGAAAGCCGCCCTTCACCTAGCTTGTTGGGAACACAAAGTTTCTTTTCAGTTGCAAATTCCACTCCAAACATATATATGGGGAAGTACTAGCTCCAACTCGGTTTTACAGTGAAAACTGCAGGAACTACAAACCGGAAATAGGAAACAGACTGAGAAACAAGAGTAAAAGTTTCTCCTGCAACCCGTTTCATTTGTGCTAGATGAACGAACGTCTCTCCACATTCTCAGTTCTGAGAGATAAGTGTGTGTGAAAGCCGCCTTCACCTAGCTTGTTGGGAACACAAAGTTTCTTTCCAGTTGCAAACTCCACTCCATACATATATATGGGGAGGTAATAACTCCAACTCGGTTTTACAATGAAAACTGCAGGAACTTCAAACCGGAACTAGGAAACAGACTGAGAAACCAGAGTAAAAGTTTCTCCTGCAAACCGTTCCCTTTGTGCTAGATGAACGAACGTCTCTCCACATGCTCAGTTCTGAGAGATATGTGTGTGTGAAAGCCGCACTTCACCTAGCTTGTTGGGAACACAAAGTTTCTTTTCAGTTGCAAACTCCACTCCAAACATATATATGGGGAGGTACTAGCTCCAACTCGGTTTTACAGTGAAAACTGCAGAACTTCAAACAGGAACTAGGAAACAGACCGAGAAACCAGAGTAAAAGTTACTCCTGCAACCCGTTTCTTTGTGCTAGATGAACGAACGTCTCTCCACATGCTCAGATCTGAGCAATAAGTGTGTGTGAAAGCCGTCCTTCACCTAGCTTAATGGGAACACAAAGTTTCTTTTCAGTTGCAAACTCCACTCCATACATATATATGGGGAGGTACTAGCTCCAAATCGGTTTTACAGTGAAAACTGCAGGAACTACAAACCGGAAATAGGAAACAGACTGAGAAACCAGAGTAAAAGTTTCTCCTGCAACCCGTTCCCTTTGTGCTAGATGAACGAACATCTCTCCACATGTTGAGTTCTGAGAGATAAGTGTGTGTGACAGCCGTCCTTCACCTTGCTTGTTGGGAACACAATGTTTCTTTTCAGTTGCAAACTCCAGTGCATACATATATATGGGGAGGTACTAGCTCCAACTCGGTTTTACAGTGAAAACTGCAGGAACTTCAAACCGGCACTAGGAAACAGACTGAGAAACCAGAGTAAATGTTTCTCCTGCAACCCGTTCCCTTTGTGCTAGATGAACGAACGTCTCTCCACATGCTCAGTTCTGAGAGATAAGTGTGTGCTAAAGCCGTCCTTCATCTAGCTTGTTGGGAACACAAAGTTTCTTTTCAGTTGCAAACTCCACTCCATACATATATATGGGGAGGTACTAGCTCCAACTCGGTTTTACAGTGAAAACTGCAGGAACTTCAAACCGGCACTAGGAAACAGACTGAGAAACCAGAGTCAAAGTTTCCCCTGCAACCCTTTCAATTTGTGCTAGATGAACGAACGTCTCTCCACATGCTCAGTTTTGAGAGATAATTGTGTGTGAAAGCCGTCCTTCACCTAGCTTGTTGGGAACACAAAGTTTCTTTTCAGTTGAAATTCCACTCCATACATATATATGGAGAGGTACTAGCTCCAACTCGGTTTTACAGTGAAAACTGCAGGAAGTTCAATCCGGCACAAGAAAACAGACTGAGAAACCAGAGTAAAAGTTTCTCCTGCAAACCGTTCCCTTTGTGCTAGATGAAAGAACCGCTCTCCACATGCTCAGTTCTGAGAGATAAGTGTGTGTGAAAGCCGTCCTTCACCTAGCTTGTTGGGAACACAAAGTTTCTTTTCAGTTGCAAACTCCACTCCATTCATATATATGGGGAGGTACTAGCTCCAACTCGGTTTTACAGTGAAAACTGCAGGAAGTTCAATCCGGCACAAGAAAACAGACTGAGAAACCAGAGTAAAAGTTTCCCCTGCAACCCGTTCCCTTTGTGCTAGATGAAAGAACCGCTCTCCACATGCTCAGTTCTGAGAGATAAGTGTGTGTGAAAGCCGTCCTTCACCTAGCTTGTTGGGAACACAAAGTTTCTTTTCAGTTGCAAACTCCACTCCATTCATATATATGGGGAGGTACTAGCTCCAACTCGCTTTTACAGTGAAAACTGCAGGAACTTCAAACCGGCACTAGGAAACAGACTGAGAACCAGAGTAAAAGTTTCTCCTGCAACCCGTTCCCTTTGTGCTAGATGAACGAACATCTCTCCACATGTTCAGTTCTGAGAGATAAGTGTGTGTGAAAGCCGTCCTTCACCTAGCTTGTTGGGAAAACAAAGTTTCTTTTCAGTTGCAAACTCCAGTCCATACATATATATGGGGAAGTACTAGCTTCAACTCGGTTTTACAGTGAAAACTGCAGGAACTTCAAACCGGCACTAGGAAACAGACTGAGAATCCAGAGTAAAAGTTTCTCCTGCAACCCGTTCCCTTTGTGCTAGATGAACGAACGTCTCTCCACATGCGCAGTTCTGAGAGATAAGTGTGTGCGAAAGCCGTCCTTCACCTAGCTTGTTGGGAACACAAAGTTTCTTTTCAGTTGAAAATCCACTCCATACATATATATGGGGAGGTACTAGCTCGAACTCGGTTTTACAGTGAAAACTGCAGGAACTTCAAACCGGCACTAGGAAACAGACTGAGAAACCAGAGTCAAAGATTCCCCTGCAACCCTTTCCCTTTGTGCTAGATGAACGAACGTCTCTCCACATGCTCAGTTCTGAGAGATAAGTATGTGTGAAAGCCGTCCTTCACCTAGCTTGTTGGGAACACAAAGTTTCTTTTCAGTTGAAATTCCACTCCATACATATATATGGAGAGGTACTAGCTCCAACTCGGTTTTACAGTGAAAACTGCAGGAAGTTCAAACCGGCACAAGAAAACAGACTGAGAAACCAGAGTAAAAGTTTCTCCTGCATCCCGTTCCCATTGTGCTAGATGAAAGAACCGCTCTCCACATGCTCAGTTCTGAGAGATAAGTGTGTGTGAAAGCCGTCCTTCACCTAGCTTGTTGGGAACACAAAGTTTCTTTTCAGTTGCAAACTCCACTCCATTCATATATATGGGGAGGTACTAGCTCCAACTCGCTTTTACAGTGAAAACTGCAGGAACTTCAAACCGGCACTAGGAAACAGACTGAGAAACCAGAGTAAAAGTTTCTCCTGCAACCCGTTCCTTTGTGCTAGATGAACGAACGTCTCTCCACATTCTCAGTTCTGAGAGATTAGTGTGTGTGAAAGCCGCCCTTCACCTAGCTTGTTGGGAACACAAAGTTTCTTTCCAGTTGCAAACACCACTCCATACATATATATGGGGAGGTAATAACTCCAACTCGGTTTTACACTGAAAACTGCAGGAACTTCAAACCGGCACTAGGAAACAGACTTAGAAACCAGAGTAAAAGTTTCTCCTGCAAACCGTTCCCTTTGTGCTAGATGAACGAACGTCTCTCCACATGCTCAGTTCTGAGAGATATGTGTGTGTGAAAGCCGCACTTCACCTAGCTTGTTGGGAACACAAAGTTTCTTTTCAGTTGCAAACTCCACTCCAAACATATATATGGGGAGGTACTAGCTCCAACTCGGTTTTACAGTGAAAACTGCAGAACTTCAAACAGGAACTAGGAAACAGACCGAGAAACCAGAGTAAAAGTTACTCCTGCAACCCGTTTCTTTGTGCTAGATGAACGAACGTCTCTCCACATGCTCAGATCTGAGCAATAAGTGTGTGTGAAAGCCGTCCTTCACCTAGCTTAATGGGAACACAAAGTTTCTTTTCAGTTGCAAACTCCACTCCATACATATATATGGGGAGGTACTAGCTCCAAATCGTTTTTACAGTGAAAACTGCAGGAACTTCAAACCGGCACTAGGAAACAGACTGAGAAACCAGAGTAAAAGTTTCTCCTGCAAACGGTTCCCTTTGTGATAGATGAACGAACGTCTCTCCACATGCTCAGTTTTGAGGGATATGTGTGTGTGAAAGCCGTCCTTCACCTAGCTTGTTGGGAACACAAAGTTTCTTTTCAGTTGCAAACTCCACTCCATACATATATATGGGGAGGAACTAGCTCCAACTCGGTTTTACAGTGAAAACTGCAGGAACTGCAAACCGGCACTAGGAAACAGACTGAGAAAAGAGTAAAAGTTTATCCTGCAACCCGTTCCCTTTGTGCTACAAGAACGAACGTCTCTCCACATGGTCAGTTCTGAGAGATAAGTATGTGTGAAAGCCGTCCTTCACCTAGCTTAATGGGAACACAAAGTTTCTTTTCAGTTGCAAACTCCACTCCATACATATATATGGGGAGGAACTAGCTCCAACTCGTTTTTACAGTGAAAACTGCAGGAACTGCAAACCGGCACTAGGAAACAGACTGAGAAACCAGAGTAAAAGTTTCTCCTGCAACCCGTTCCCTTTGTGCTAGATGAACGAACATCTCCCCACATGCTCATTTCTGAGAGTTAAGTGTGCGTGAAAGCCGTCTTTCACCTAGCTTTTTGGTAACACAAAGTTTCTTTTCAGTTGCAAACTCCAGTCCATACATATATATGGGGAGGTACTAGCTCCAACTCGGTTTTACAGTGAAAACTGCAGGAACTTCAAACCGGCACTAGGAAACAGACTGAGAAACCAGAGTAAAAATTTGTCCTTCAAACCATTCCTTTTGTGCTAGATGAACGAACGTCTCTCCACATGCTCAGTTCTGAGATATAAGTGTGTTTGAAAGCCGCCCTTCACCTAGCTTGTTGGGAACACAAAGTTTCTTTTCAGTTGCAAATTCCACTCCAAACATATATATGGGGAAGTACTAGCTCCAACTCGGTTTTACAGTGAAAACTGCAGGAACTACAAACCGGAAATAGGAAACAGACTGAGAAACAAGAGTAAAAGTTTCTCCTGCAACCCGTTTCATTTGTGCTAGATGAACGAACGTCTCTCCACATTCTCAGTTCTGAGAGATAAGTGTGTGTGAAAGCCGCCTTCACCTAGCTTGTTGGGAACACAAAGTTTCTTTCCAGTTGCAAACTCCACTCCATACATATATATGGGGAGGTAATAACTCCAACTCGGTTTTACAATGAAAACTGCAGGAACTTCAAACCGGAACTAGGAAACAGACTGAGAAACCAGAGTAAAAGTTTCTCCTGCAAACCGTTCCCTTTGTGCTAGATGAACGAACGTCTCTCCACATGCTCAGTTCTGAGAGATATGTGTGTGTGAAAGCCGCACTTCACCTAGCTTGTTGGGAACACAAAGTTTCTTTTCAGTTGCAAACTCCACTCCAAACATATATATGGGGAGGTACTAGCTCCAACTCGGTTTTACAGTGAAAACTGCAGAACTTCAAACAGGAACTAGGAAACAGACCGAGAAACCAGAGTAAAAGTTACTCCTGCAACCCGTTTCTTTGTGCTAGATGAACGAACGTCTCTCCACATGCTCAGATCTGAGCAATAAGTGTGTGTGAAAGCCGTCCTTCACCTAGCTTAATGGGAACACAAAGTTTCTTTTCAGTTGCAAACTCCACTCCATACATATATATGGGGAGGTACTAGCTCCAAATCGTTTTTACAGTGAAAACTGCAGGAACTTCAAACCGGCACTAGGAAACAGACTGAGAAACCAGAGTAAAAGTTTCTCCTGCAAACGGTTCCCTTTGTGATAGATGAACGAACGTCTCTCCACATGCTCAGTTCTGAGGGATATGTGTGTGTGAAAGCCGTCCTTCACCTAGCTTGTTGGGAACACAAAGTTTCTTTTCAGTTGCAAACTCCACTCCATACATATATATGGGGAGGAACTAGCTCCAACTCGGTTTTACAGTGAAAACTGCAGGAACTGCAAACCGGCACTAGGAAACAGACTGAGAAACCAGAGTCAAAGTTTCCCCTGCAACCCTTTCAATTTGTGCTAGATGAACGAACGTCTCTCCACATGCTCAGTTTTGAGAGATAATTGTGTGTGAAAGCCGTCCTTCACCTAGCTTGTTGGGAACACAAAGTTTCTTTTCAGTTGAAATTCCACTCCATACATATATATGGAGAGGTACTAGCTCCAACTCGGTTTTACAGTGAAAACTGCAGGAAGTTCAATCCGGCACAAGAAAACAGACTGAGAAACCAGAGTAAAAGTTTCTCCTGCAACCCGTTCCCTTTGTGCTAGATGAAAGAACCGCTCTCCACATGCTCAGTTCTGAGAGATAAGTGTGTGTGAAAGCCGTCCTTCACCTAGCTTGTTGGGAACACAAAGTTTCTTTTCAGTTGCAAACTCCACTCCATTCATATATATGGGGAGGTACTAGCTCCAACTCGGTTTTACAGTGAAAACTGCAGGAAGTTCAATCCGGCACAAGAAAACAGACTGAGAAACCAGAGTAAAAGTTTCCCCTGCAACCCGTTCCCTTTGTGCTAGATGAAAGAACCGCTCTCCACATGCTCAGTTCTGAGAGATAAGTGTGTGTGAAAGCCGTCCTTCACCTAGCTTGTTGGGAACACAAAGTTTCTTTTCAGTTGCAAACTCCACTCCATTCATATATATGGGGAGGTACTAGCTCCAACTCGCTTTTACAGTGAAAACTGCAGGAACTTCAAACCGGCACTAGGAAACAGACTGAGAAACCAGAGTAAAAGTTTCTCCTGCAACCCGTTCCCTTTGTGCTAGATGAACGAACATCTCTCCACATGTTCAGTTCTGAGAGATAAGTGTGTGTGAAAGCCGTCCTTCACCTAGCTTGTTGGGAAAACAAAGTTTCTTTTCAGTTGCAAACTCCAGTCCATACATATATATGGGGAAGTACTAGCTTCAACTCGGTTTTACAGTGAAAACTGCAGGAACTTCAAACCGGCACTAGGAAACAGACTGAGAATCCAGAGTAAAAGTTTCTCCTGCAACCCGTTCCCTTTGTGCTAGATGAACGAACGTCTCTCCACATGCTCAGTTCTGAGAGATAAGTGTGTGCGAAAGCCGTCCTTCACCTAGCTTGTTGGGAACACAAAGTTTCTTTTCAGTTGAAAATCCACTCCATACATATATATGGGGAGGTACTAGCTCGAACTCGGTTTTACAGTGAAAACTGCAGGAACTTCAAACCGGCACTAGGAAACAGACTGAGAAACCAGAGTCAAAGATTCCCCTGCAACCCTTTCCCTTTGTGCTAGATGAACGAACGTCTCTCCACATGCTCAGTTCTGAGAGATAAGTATGTGTGAAAGCCGTCCTTCACCTAGCTTGTTGGGAACACAAAGTTTCTTTTCAGTTGAAATTCCACTCCATACATATATATGGAGAGGTACTAGCTCCAACTCGGTTTTACAGTGAAAACTGCAGGAAGTTCAAACCGGCACAAGAAAACAGACTGAGAAACCAGAGTAAAAGTTTCTCCTGCATCCCGTTCCCATTGTGCTAGATGAAAGAACCGCTCTCCACATGCTCAGTTCTGAGAGATAAGTGTGTGTGAAAGCCGTCCTTCACCTAGCTTGTTGGGAACACAAAGTTTCTTTTCAGTTGCAAACTCCACTCCATTCATATATATGGGGAGGTACTAGCTCCAACTCGCTTTTACAGTGAAAACTGCAGGAACTTCAAACCGGCACTAGGAAACAGACTGAGAAACCAGAGTAAAAGTTTCTCCTGCAACCCGTTCCTTTGTGCTAGATGAACGAACGTCTCTCCACATTCTCAGTTCTGAGAGATTAGTGTGTGTGAAAGCCGCCCTTCACCTAGCTTGTTGGGAACACAAAGTTTCTTTCCAGTTGCAAACACCACTCCATACATATATATGGGGAGGTAATAACTCCAACTCGGTTTTACACTGAAAACTGCAGGAACTTCAAACCGGCACTAGGAAACAGACTTAGAAACCAGAGTAAAAGTTTCTCCTGCAAACCGTTCCCTTTGTGCTAGATGAACGAACGTCTCTCCACATGCTCAGTTCTGAGAGATATGTGTGTGTGAAAGCCGCACTTCACCTAGCTTGTTGGGAACACAAAGTTTCTTTTCAGTTGCAAACTCCACTCCAAACATATATATGGGGAGGTACTAGCTCCAACTCGGTTTTACAGTGAAAACTGCAGAACTTCAAACAGGAACTAGGAAACAGACCGAGAAACCAGAGTAAAAGTTACTCCTGCAACCCGTTTCTTTGTGCTAGATGAACGAACGTCTCTCCACATGCTCAGATCTGAGCAATAAGTGTGTGTGAAAGCCGTCCTTCACCTAGCTTAATGGGAACACAAAGTTTCTTTTCAGTTGCAAACTCCACTCCATACATATATATGGGGAGGTACTAGCTCCAAATCGTTTTTACAGTGAAAACTGCAGGAACTTCAAACCGGCACTAGGAAACAGACTGAGAAACCAGAGTAAAAGTTTCTCCTGCAAACGGTTCCCTTTGTGATAGATGAACGAACGTCTCTCCACATGCTCAGTTCTGAGGGATATGTGTGTGTGAAAGCCGTCCTTCACCTAGCTTGTTGGGAACACAAAGTTTCTTTTCAGTTGCAAACTCCACTCCATACATATATATGGGGAGGAACTAGCTCCAACTCGGTTTTACAGTGAAAACTGCAGGAACTGCAAACCGGCACTAGGAAACAGACTGAGAAAAGAGTAAAAGTTTATCCTGCAACCCGTTCCCTTTGTGCTACATGAACGAACGTCTCTCCACATGGTCAGTTCTGAGAGATAAGTATGTGTGAAAGCCGTCCTTCACCTAGCTTAATGGGAACACAAAGTTTCTTTTCAGTTGCAAACTCCACTCCATACATATATATGGGGAGGAACTAGCTCCAACTCGTTTTTACAGTGAAAACTGCAGGAACTGCAAACCGGCACTAGGAAACAGACTGAGAAACCAGAGTAAAAGTTTCTCCTGCAACCCGTTCCCTTTGTGCTAGATGAACGAACATCTCCCCACATGCTCATTTCTGAGAGTTAAGTGTGCGTGAAAGCCGTCTTTCACCTAGCTTTTTGGTAACACAAAGTTTCTTTTCAGTTGCAAACTCCAGTCCATACATATATATGGGGAGGTACTAGCTCCAACTCGGTTTTACAGTGAAAACTGCAGGAACTTCAAACCGGCACTAGGAAACAGACTGAGAATCCAGAGTAAAAGTTTCTCCTGCAACCCGTTCCCTTTGTGCTAGATGAACGAACGTCTCTCCACATGCTCAGTTCTGAGAGATAAGTGTGTGCGAAAGCCGTCCTTCACCTAGCTTGTTGGGAACACAAAGTTTCTTTTCAGTTGAAAATCCACTCCATACATATATATGGGGAGGTACTAGCTCGAACTCGGTTTTACAGTGAAAACTGCAGGAACTTCAAACCGGCACTAGGAAACAGACTGAGAAACCAGAGTCAAAGATTCCCCTGCAACCCTTTCCCTTTGTGCTAGATGAACGAACGTCTCTCCACATGCTCAGTTCTGAGAGATAAGTATGTGTGAAAGCCGTCCTTCACCTAGCTTGTTGGGAACACAAAGTTTCTTTTCAGTTGAAATTCCACTCCATACATATATATGGAGAGGTACTAGCTCCAACTCGGTTTTACAGTGAAAACTGCAGGAAGTTCAAACCGGCACAAGAAAACAGACTGAGAAACCAGAGTAAAAGTTTCTCCTGCATCCCGTTCCCATTGTGCTAGATGAAAGAACCGCTCTCCACATGCTCAGTTCTGAGAGATAAGTGTGTGTGAAAGCCGTCCTTCACCTAGCTTGTTGGGAACACAAAGTTTCTTTTCAGTTGCAAACTCCACTCCATTCATATATATGGGGAGGTACTAGCTCCAACTCGCTTTTACAGTGAAAACTGCAGGAACTTCAAACCGGCACTAGGAAACAGACTGAGAAACCAGAGTAAAAGTTTCTCCTGCAACCCGTTCCTTTGTGCTAGATGAACGAACGTCTCTCCACATTCTCAGTTCTGAGAGATTAGTGTGTGTGAAAGCCGCCCTTCACCTAGCTTGTTGGGAACACAAAGTTTCTTTCCAGTTGCAAACACCACTCCATACATATATATGGGGAGGTAATAACTCCAACTCGGTTTTACACTGAAAACTGCAGGAACTTCAAACCGGCACTAGGAAACAGACTTAGAAACCAGAGTAAAAGTTTCTCCTGCAAACCGTTCCCTTTGTGCTAGATGAACGAACGTCTCTCCACATGCTCAGTTCTGAGAGATATGTGTGTGTGAAAGCCGCACTTCACCTAGCTTGTTGGGAACACAAAGTTTCTTTTCAGTTGCAAACTCCACTCCAAACATATATATGGGGAGGTACTAGCTCCAACTCGGTTTTACAGTGAAAACTGCAGAACTTCAAACAGGAACTAGGAAACAGACCGAGAAACCAGAGTAAAAGTTACTCCTGCAACCCGTTTCTTTGTGCTAGATGAACGAACGTCTCTCCACATGCTCAGATCTGAGCAATAAGTGTGTGTGAAAGCCGTCCTTCACCTAGCTTAATGGGAACACAAAGTTTCTTTTCAGTTGCAAACTCCACTCCATACATATATATGGGGAGGTACTAGCTCCAAATCGTTTTTACAGTGAAAACTGCAGGAACTTCAAACCGGCACTAGGAAACAGACTGAGAAACCAGAGTAAAAGTTTCTCCTGCAAACGGTTCCCTTTGTGATAGATGAACGAACGTCTCTCCACATGCTCAGTTCTGAGGGATATGTGTGTGTGAAAGCCGTCCTTCACCTAGCTTAATGGGAACACAAAGTTTCTTTTCAGTTGCAAACTCCACTCCATACATATATATGGGGAGGAACTAGCTCCAACTCGTTTTTACAGTGAAAACTGCAGGAACTGCAAACCGGCACTAGGAAACAGACTGAGAAACCAGAGTAAAAGTTTCTCCTGCAACCCGTTCCCTTTGTGCTAGATGAACGAACATCTCCCCACATGCTCATTTCTGAGAGTTAAGTGTGTGTGAAAGCCGTCTTTCACCTAGCTTTTTGGTAACACAAAGTTTCTTTTCAGTTGCAAACTCCAGTCCATACATATATATGGGGAGGTACTAGCTCCAACTCGGTTTTACAGTGAAAACTGCAGGAACTTCAAACCGGCACTAGGAAACAGACTGAGAAACCACAGTAAAAATTTGTCCTTCAAACCATTCCTTTTGTGCTAGATGAACGAACGTCTCTCCACATGCTCAGTTCTGAGATATAAGTGTGTTTGAAAGCCGACCTTCACCTAGCTTGTTGGGAACACAAAGTTTCTTTTCAGTTGCAAATTCCACTCCAAACATATATATGGGGAAGTACTAGCTCCAACTCGGTTTTACAGTGAAAACTGCAGGAACTACAAACCGGAAATAGGAAACAGACTGAGAAACAAGAGTAAAAGTTTCTCCTGCAACCCGTTTCATTTGTGCTAGATGAACGAACGTCTCTCCACATTCTCAGTTCTGAGAGATAAGTGTGTGTGAAAGCCGCCTTCACCTAGCTTGTTGGGAACACAAAGTTTCTTTCCAGTTGCAAACTCCACTCCATACATATATATGGGGAGGTAATAACTCCAACTCGGTTTTACAATGAAAACTGCAGGAACTTCAAACCGGAACTAGGAAACAGACTGAGAAACCAGAGTAAAAGTTTCTCCTGCAAACCGTTCCCTTTGTGCTAGATGAACGAACGTCTCTCCACATGCTCAGTTCTGAGAGATATGTGTGTGTGAAAGCCGCACTTCACCTAGCTTGTTGGGAACACAAAGTTTCTTTTCAGTTGCAAACTCCACTCCAAACATATATATGGGGAGGTACTAGCTCCAACTCGGTTTTACAGTGAAAACTGCAGAACTTCAAACAGGAACTAGGAAACAGACCGAGAAACCAGAGTAAAAGTTACTCCTGCAACCCGTTTCTTTGTGCTAGATGAACGAACGTCTCTCCACATGCTCAGATCTGAGCAATAAGTGTGTGTGAAAGCCGTCCTTCACCTAGCTTGTTGGGAACACAAAGTTTCTTTTCAGTTGCAAACTCCACTCCATACATATATATGGGGAGGTACTAGCTGCAACTCGCTTTTACAGTGAAAACTGCAGGAACTTCAAAGCGGTACTAGGAAACAGACTGAGAATCCAGAGTAAAAGTTTCTCCTGCAACCCGTTCCCTTTGTGCTAGATGAACGAACATCTCTCCACATGTTCAGTTCTGAGAGATAAGTGTGTGTGAAAGCCGTCCTTCACCTAGCTTGTTGGGAACACAATGTTTCTTTTCAGTTGCAAACTCCAGTGCATACATATATATGGGGAGGTACTAGCTCCAACTCGGTTTTACAGTGAAAACTGCAGGAACTTCAAACCGGCACTAGGAAACAGACTGAGAAACCAGAGTAAATGTTTCTCCTGCAACCCGTTCCCTTTGTGCTAGATGAACGAACGTCTCTCCACATGCTCAGTTCTGAGAGATAAGTGTGTGCTAAAGCCGTCCTTCACCTAGCTTGTTGGGAACACAAAGTTTCTTTTCAGTTGCAAACTCCACTCCATACATATATATGGGGAGGTACTAGCTCGAACTCGGTTTTACAGTGAAAACTGCAGGAACTTCAAACCGGCACTAGGAAACAGACTGAGAAACCAGAGTCAAAGTTTCCCCTGCAACCCTTTCAATTTGTGCTAGATGAACGAACGTCTCTCCACATGCTCAGTTCTGAGAGATAAGTGTGTGTGAAAGCCGTCCTTCACCTAGCTTGTTGGGAACACAAAGTTTCTTTTCAGTTGAAATTCCACTCCATACATATATATGGAGAGGTACTAGCTCCAACACGGTTTTACAGTGAAAACTGCTGGAATTTCAATCCGGCACAAGAAAACAGACTGAGAAACCAGAGTAAAAGTTTCTCCTGCAACCCGTTCCCTTTGTGCTAGATGAACGAACATCTCTCCACATGTTCAGTTCTGAGAGATAAGTGTGTGTGAAAGCCGAACTTCACCTAGCTTGTTGGGAACACAATGTTTCTTTTCAGTTGCAAACTCCAGTGCATACATATATATGGGGAGGTACTAGCTCCAACTCGCTTTTACAGTGAAAACTGCAGGAACTTCAAACCAGCACTAGGAAACAGACTGAGAAACCAGAGTAAAAGTTTCTCCTGCAACCCGTTCCCTTTGTGCTAGATGAACGAACATCTCTCCACATGTTCAGTTCTGAGAGATAAGTGTGTGTGAAAGCCGTCCTTCACCTAGCTTGTTGGGAAAACAAAGTTTCTTTTCAGTTGCAAACTCCAGTCCATACATATATATGGGGAAGTACTAGCTCCAACTCGGTTTTACAGTGAAAACTGCAGGAACTTCAAACCGGCACTAGGAAACAGACTGAGAAACCAGAGTCAAAGATTCCCCTGCAACCCTTTCCCTTTGTGCTAGATGAACGAACGTCTCTCCACATGCTCAGTTCTGAGAGATATGTATGTGTGAAAGCCGTCCTTCACCTAGCTTGTTGGGAACACAAAGTTTCTTTTCAGTTGAAATTCCACTCCATACATATATATGGAGAGGTACTAGCTCCAACTCGGTTTTACAGTGAAAACTGCAGGAAGTTCAATCCGGCACAAGAAAACAGACTGAGAAACCAGAGTAAAAGTTTCTCCTGCAACCCGTTCCATTTGTGCTAGATGAACGAACATCTCTCCACATGTTCAGTTCTGAGAGATAAGTGTGTGTGAAAGCCGTCCTTCACCTAGCTTGTTGGGAAAACAAAGTTTCTTTTCAGTTGCAAACTCCAGTCCATACATATATATGGGGAAGTACTAGCTTCAACTCGGTTTTACAGTGAAAACTGCAGGAACTTCAAACCGGCACTAGGAAACAGACTGAGAATCCAGAGTAAAAGTTTCTCCTGCAACCCGTTCCCTTTGTGCTAGATGAACGAACGTCTCTCCACATGCTCAGTTCTGACAGATAAGTGTGTGGGAAAGCCGTCCTTCACCTAGCTTGTTGGGAACACAAAGTTTCTTTTCAGTTGAAAATCCACTCCATACATATATATGGGGAGGTACTAGCTCGAACTCGGTTTTACAGTGAAAACTGCAGGAACTTCAAACCGGCACTAGGAAACAGACTGAGAAACCAGAGTCAAAGATTCCCCTGCAACCCTTTCCCTTTGTGCTAGATGAACGAACGTCTCTCCACATGCTCAGTTCTGAGAGATATGTATGTGTGAAAGCCGTCCTTCACCTAGCTTGTTGGGAACACAAAGTTTCTTTTCAGTTGAAATTCCACTCCATACATATATATGGAGAGGTACTAGCTCCAACTCGGTTTTACAGTGAAAACTGCAGGAAGTTCAATCCGGCACAAGAAAACAGACTGAGAAACCAGAGTAAAAGTTTCTCCTGCAACCCGTTCCATTTGTGCTAGATGAACGAACATCTCTCCACATGTTCAGTTCTGAGAGATAAGTGTGTGTGAAAGCCGTCCTTCACCTAGCTTGTTGGGAAAACAAAGTTTCTTTTCAGTTGCAAACTCCAGTCCATACATATATATGGGGAAGTACTAGCTTCAACTCGGTTTTACAGTGAAAACTGCAGGAACTTCAAACCGGCACTAGGAAACAGACTGAGAATCCAGAGTAAAAGTTTCTCCTGCAACCCGTTCCATTTGTGCTAGATGAACGAACGTCTCTCCACATGCTCAGTTCTGACAGATAAGTGTGTGCGAAAGCCGTCCTTCACCTAGCTTGTTGGGAACACAAAGTTTCTTTTCAGTTGAAAATCCACTCCATACATATATATGGGGAGGTACTAGCTCGAACTCGGTTTTACAGTGAAAACTGCAGGAACTTCAAACCGGCACTAGGAAACAGACTGAGAAACCAGAGTCAAAGATTCCCCTGCAACCCTTTCCCTTTGTGCTAGATGAACGAACGTCTCTCCACATGCTCAGTTCTGAGAGATAAGTATGTGTGAAAGCCGTCCTTCACCTAGCTTGTTGGGAACACAAAGTTTCTTTTCAGTTGAAATTCCACTCCATACATATATATGGAGAGGTACTAGCTCCAACTCGGTTTTACAGTGAAAACTGCAGGAAGTTCAAACCGGCACAAGAAAACAGACTGAGAAACCAGAGTAAAAGTTTCTCCTGCATCCCGTTCCCTTTGTGCTAGATGAAAGAACCGCTCTCCACATGCTCAGTTCTGAGAGATAAGTGTGTGTGAAAGCCGTCCTTCACCTAGCTTGTTGGGAACACAAAGTTTCTTTTCAGTTGAAATTCCACTCCATACATATATATGGAGAGGTACTAGCTCCAACTCGGTTTTACAGTGAAAACTGCAGGAAGTTCAATCCGGCACAAGAAAACAGACTGAGAAACCAGAGTAAAAGTTTCTCCTGCAACCCGTTCCCTTTGTGCTAGATGAAAGAACCGCTCTCCACATGCTCAGTTCTGAGAGATAAGTGTGTGTGAAAGCCGTCCTTCACCTAGCTTGTTGGGAACACAAAGTTTCTTTTCAGTTGCAAACTCCACTCCATTCATATATATGGGGAGGTACTAGCTCCAACTCGCTTTTACAGTGAAAACTGCAGGAACTTCAAACCGGCACTAGGAAACAGACTGAGAAACCAGAGTAAAAGTTTCTCCTGCAACCCGTTCCCTTTGTGC
Source organism: Camelus bactrianus (assembly GCF_048773025.1). NCBI lineage: Eukaryota > Metazoa > Chordata > Mammalia > Artiodactyla > Camelidae > Camelus > Camelus bactrianus. Next base: position 7,434,761 of record NC_133566.1, read on the forward strand.
TAGATGAACGAACATCTCTCCACATGTTCAGTTCTGAGAGATAAGTGTGTGTGAAAGCCGTCCTTCACCTAGCTTGTTGGGAAAACAAAGTTTCTTTTCAGTTGCAAACTCCAGTCCATACATATATATGGGGAAGTACTAGCTTCAACTTGGTTTTACAGTGAAAACTGCAGGAACTTCAAACCGGCACTAGGAAACAGACTGAGAATCCAGAGTAAAAGTTTCTCCTGCAACCCATTCCCTTTGTGCTAGATGAACGAACGTCTCTCCACATGCTCAGTTCTGACAGATAAGTGTGTGCGAAAGCCGTCCTTCACCTAGCTTGTTGGGAACACAAAGTTTCTTTTCAGTTGAAAATCCACTCCATACATATATATGGGGAGGTACTAGCTCGAACTCGGTTTTACAGTGAAAACTGCAGGAACTTCAAACCGGCACTAGGAAACAGACTGAGAAACCAGAGTCAAAGATTCCCCTGCAACCCTTTCCCTTTGTGCTAGATGAACGAACGTCTCTCCACATGCTCAGTTCTGAGAGATAAGTATGTGTGAAAACCGTCCTTCACCTAGCTTGTTGGGAACACAAAGTTTCTTTTCAGTTGAAATTCCACTCCATACATATATATGGAGAGGTACTAGCTCCAACTCGGTTATACAGTGAAAACTGCAGGAAGTTCAAACCGGCACAAGAAAACAGACTGAGAAACCAGAGTAAAAGTTTCTCCTGCATCCCGTTCCCTTTGTGCTAGATGAAAGAACCGCTCTCCACATGCTCAGTTCTGAGAGATAAGTGTGTGTGAAAGCCGTCCTTCACCTAGCTTGTTGGGAACACAAAGTTTCTTTTCAGTTGCAAACTCCACTCCATTCATATATATGGGGAGGTACTAGCTCCAACTCGCTTTTACAGTGAAAACTGCAGGAACTTCAAACCGGCACTAGGAAACAGACTGAGAAACCAGAGTAAAAGTTTCTCCTGCAACCCGTTCCTTTGTGCTAGATGAACGAACGTCTCTCCACATGCTCAGTTCTGAGAGATAAGTGTGTGCTAAAGCCGTCCTTCATCTAGCTTGTTGGGAACACAAAGTTTCTTTTCAGTTGCAAACTCCACTCCATACATATATATGGGGAGGTACTAGCTCGAACTCGGTTTTACAGTGAAAACTGCAGGAACTTCAAACCGGCACTAGGAAACAGACTGAGAAACCAGAGTCAAAGTTTCCCCTGCAACCCTTTCAATTTGTGCTAGATGAACGAACGTCTCTCCACATGCTCAGTTTTGAGAGATAAGTGTGTGTGAAAGCCGTCCTTCACCTAGCTTGTTGGGAACACAAAGTTTCTTTTCAGTTGAAATTCCACTCCATACATATATATGGAGAGGTACTAGCTCCAACTCGGTTTTACAGTGAAAACTGCAGGAAGTTCAATCCGGCACAAGAAAACAGACTGAGAAACCAGAGTAAAAGTTTCTCCTGCAACCCGTTCCCTTTGTGCTAGATGAAAGAACCGCTCTCCACATGCTCAGTTCTGAGAGATAAGTGTGTGTGAAAGCCGTCCTTCACCTAGCTTGTTGGGAACACAAAGTTTCTTTTCAGTTGCAAACTCCACTCCATTCATATATATGGGGAGGTACTAGCTCCAACTCGGTTTTACAGTGAAAACTGCAGGAAGTTCAATCCGGCACAAGAAAACAGACTGAGAAACCAGAGTAAAAGTTTCTCCTGCAACCCGTTCCCTTTGTGCTAGATGAAAGAACCGCTCTCCACATGCTCAGTTCTGAGAGATAAGTGTGTGTGAAAGCCGTCCTTCACCTAGCTTGTTGGGAACACAAAGTTTCTTTTCAGTTGCAAACTCCACTCCATTCATATATATGGGGAGGTACTAGCTCCAACTCGCTTTTACAGTGAAAACTGCAGGAACTTCAAACCGGCACTAGGAAACAGACTGAGAAACCAGAGTAAAAGTTTCTCCTGCAACCCGTTCCCTTTGTGCTAGATGAACGAACATCTCTCCACATGTTCAGTTCTGAGAGATAAGTGTGTGTGAAAGCCGTCCTTCACCTAGCTTGTTGGGAAAACAAAGTTTCTTTTCAGTTGCAAACTCCAGTCCATACATATATATGGGGAAGTACTAGCTTCAACTCGGTTTTACAGTGAAAACTGCAGGAACTTCAAACCGGCACTAGGAAACAGACTGAGAATCCAGAGTAAAAGTTTCTCCTGCAACCCGTTCCCTTTGTGCTAGATGAACGAACGTCTCTCCACATGCTCAGTTCTGAGAGATAAGTGTGTGCTAAAGCCGTCCTTCATCTAGCTTGTTGGGAACACAAAGTTTCTTTTCAGTTGCAAACTCCACTCCATACATATATATGGGGAGGTACTAGCTCGAACTCGGTTTTACAGTGAAAACTGCAGGAACTTCAAACCGGCACTAGGAAACATACTGAGAAACCAGAGTCAAAGTTTCCCCTGCAACCCTTTCAATTTGTGCTAGATGAACGAACGTCTCTCCACATGCTCAGTTCTGAGAGATAAGTGTGTGTGAAAGCCGTCCTTCACCTAGCTTGTTGGGAACACAAAGTTTCTTTTCAGTTGAAATTCCACTCCATACATATATATGGAGAGGTACTAGCTCCAACTCGGTTTTACAGTGAAAACTGCAGGAAGTTCAATCCGGCACAAGAAAACAGACTGAGAAACCAGAGTAAAAGTTTCTCCTGCAACCCGTTCCCTTTGTGCTAGATGAAAGAACCGCTCTCCACATGCTCAGTTCTGAGAGATAAGTGTGTGTGAAAGCCGTCCTTCACCTAGCTTGTTGGGAACACAAAGTTTCTTTTCAGTTGCAAACTCCACTCCATTCATATATATGGGGAGGTACTAGCTCCAACTCGGTTTTACAGTGAAAACTGCAGGAAGTTCAATCCGGCACAAGAAAACAGACTGAGAAACCAGAGTAAAAGTTTCTCCTGCAACCCGTTCCCTTTGTGCTAGATGAAAGAACCGCTCTCCACATGCTCAGTTCTGAGAGATAAGTGTGTGTGAAAGCCGTCCTTCACCTAGCTTGTTGGGAACACAAAGTTTCTTTTCAGTTGCAAACTCCACTCCATTCATATATATGGGGAGGTACTAGCTCCAACTCGCTTTTACAGTGAAAACTGCAGGAACTTCAAACCGGCACTAGGAAACAGACTGAGAAACCAGAGTAAAAGTTTCTCCTGCAACCCGTTCCCTTTGTGCTAGATGAACGAACATCTCTCCACATGTTCAGTTCTGAGAGATAAGTGTGTGTGAAAGCCGTCCTTCACCTAGCTTGTTGGGAAAACAAAGTTTCTTTTCAGTTGCAAACTCCAGTCCATACATATATATGGGGAAGTACTAGCTTCAACTCGGTTTTACAGTGAAAACTGCAGGAACTTCAAACCGGCACTAGGAAACAGACTGAGAATCCAGAGTAAAAGTTTCTCCTGCAACCCGTTCCCTTTGTGCTAGATGAACGAACGTCTCTCCACATGCTCAGTTCTGAGAGATAAGTGTGTGCTAAAGCCGTCCTTCATCTAGCTTGTTGGGAACACAAAGTTTCTTTTCAGTTGCAAACTCCACTCCATACATATATATGGGGAGGTACTAGCTCGAACTCGGTTTTACAGTGAAAACTGCAGGAACTTCAAACCGGCACTAGGAAACAGACTGAGAAACCAGAGTCAAAGTTTCCCCTGCAACCCTTTCAATTTGTGCTAGATGAACGAACGTCTCTCCACATGCTCAGTTCTGAGAGATAAGTGTGTGTGAAAGCCGTCCTTCACCTAGCTTGTTGGGAACACAAAGTTTCTTTTCAGTTGAAATTCCACTCCATACATATATATGGAGAGGTACTAGCTCCAACTCGGTTTTACAGTGAAAACTGCAGGAAGTTCAATCCGGCACAAGAAAACAGACTGAGAAACCAGAGTAAAAGTTTCTCCTGCAACCCGTTCCCTTTGTGCTAGATGAAAGAACCGCTCTCCACATGCTCAGTTCTGAGAGATAAGTGTGTGTGAAAGCCGTCCTTCACCTAGCTTGTTGGGAACACAAAGTTTCTTTTCAGTTGCAAACTCCACTCCATTCATATATATGGGGAGGTACTAGCTCCAACTCGCTTTTACAGTGAAAACTGCAGGAACTTCAAACCGGCACTAGGAAACAGACTGAGAAACCAGAGTAAAAGTTTCTCCTGCAACCCGTTCCCTTTGTGCTAGATGAACGAACATCTCTCCACATGTTCAGTTCTGAGAGATAAGTGTGTGTGAAAGCCGTCCTTCACCTAGCTTGTTGGGAAAACAAAGTTTCTTTTCAGTTGCAAACTCCAGTCCATACATATATATGGGGAAGTACTAGCTTCAACTCGGTTTTACAGTGAAAACTGCAGGAACTTCAAACCGGCACTAGGAAACAGACTGAGAATCCAGAGTAAAAGTTTCTCCTGCAACCCGTTCCCTTTGTGCTAGATGAACGAACGTCTCTCCACATGCTCAGTTCTGACAGATAAGTGTGTGCGAAAGCCGTCCTTCACCTAGCTTGTTGGGAACACAAAGTTTCTTTTCAGTTGAAAATCCACTCCATACATATATATGGGGAGGTACTAGCTCGAACTCGGTTTTACAGTGAAAACTGCAGGAACTTCAAACCGGCACTAGGAAACAGACTGAGAAACCAGAGTCAAAGATTCCCCTGCAACCCTTTCCCTTTGTGCTAGATGAACGAACGTCTCTCCACATGCTCAGTTCTGAGAGATAAGTATGTGTGAAAGCCGTCCTTCACCTAGCTTGTTGGGAACACAAAGTTTCTTTTCAGTTGAAATTCCACTCCATACATATATATGGAGAGGTACTAGCTCCAACTCGGTTTTACAGTGAAAACTGCAGGAAGTTCAAACCGGCACAAGAAAACAGACTGAGAAACCAGAGTAAAAGTTTCTCCTGCATCCCGTTCCCTTTGTGCTAGATGAAAGAACCGCTCTCCACATGCTCAGTTCTGAGAGATAAGTGTGTGTGAAAGCCGTCCTTCACCTAGCTTGTTGGGAACACAAAGTTTCTTTTCAGTTGCAAACTCCACTCCATACATATATATGGGGAGGTACTAGCTCCAACTCGCTTTTACAGTGAAAACTGCAGGAACTTCAAACCGGCACTAGGAAACAGACTGAGAAACCAGAGTAAAAGTTTCTCCTGCAACCCGTTCCTTTGTGCTAGATGAACGAACGTCTCTCCACATGCTCAGTTCTGAGAGATAAGTGTGTGCTAAAGCCGTCCTTCATCTAGCTTGTTGGGAACAGAAATTTTCTTTTCAGTTGCAAACTCCAGTCCATACATATATATGGGGAAGTACTAGCTTCAACTCGGTTTTACAGTGAAAACTGCAGGAACTTCAAACCGGCACTAGGAAACAGACTGAGAATCCAGAGTAAAAGTTTCTCCTGCAACCCGTTCCCTTTGTGCTAGATGAACGAACGTCTCTCCACATGCTCAGTTCTGAGAGATAAGTGTGTGCTAAAGCCGTCCTTCATCTAGCTTGTTGGGAACACAAAGTTTCTTTTCAGTTGCAAACTCCACTCCATACATATATATGGGGAGGTACTAGCTCGAACTCGGTTTTACAGTGAAAACTGCAGGAACTTCAAACCGGCACTAGGAAACATACTGAGAAACCAGAGTCAAAGTTTCCCCTGCAACCCTTTCCCTTTGTGCTAGATGAACGAACGTCTCTCCACATGCTCAGTTTTGAGAGATAAGTGTGTGTGAAAGCCGTCCTTCACCTAGCTTGTTGGGAACACAAAGTTTCTTTTCAGTTGAAATTCCACTCCATACATATATATGGAGAGGTACTAGCTCCAACTCGGTTTTACAGTGAAAACTGCAGGAAGTTCAATCCGGCACAAGAAAACAGACTGAGAAACCAGAGTAAAAGTTTCTCCTGCAACCCGTTCCCTTTGTGCTAGATGAAAGAACCGCTCTCCACATGCTCAGTTCTGAGAGATAAGTGTGTGTGAAAGCCGTCCTTCACCTAGCTTGTTGGGAACACAAAGTTTCTTTTCAGTTGCAAACTCCACTCCATTCATATATATGGGGAGGTACTAGCTCCAACTCGGTTTTACAGTGAAAACTGCAGGAAGTTCAATCCGGCACAAGAAAACAGACTGAGAAACCAGAGTAAAAGTTTCTCCTGCAACCCGTTCCCTTTGTGCTAGATGAAAGAACCGCTCTCCACATGCTCAGTTCTGAGAGATAAGTGTGTGTGAAAGCCGTCCTTCACCTAGCTTGTTGGGAACACAAAGTTTCTTTTCAGTTGCAAACTCCACTCCATTCATATATATGGGGAGGTACTAGCTCCAACTCGCTTTTACAGTGAAAACTGCAGGAACTTCAAACCGGCACTAGGAAACAGACTGAGAAACCAGAGTAAAAGTTTCTCCTGCAACCCGTTCCCTTTGTGCTAGATGAACGAACATCTCTCCACATGTTCAGTTCTGAGAGATAAGTGTGTGTGAAAGCCGTCCTTCACCTAGCTTGTTGGGAAAACAAAGTTTCTTTTCAGTTGCAAACTCCAGTCCATACATATATATGGGGAAGTACTAGCTTCAACTCGGTTTTACAGTGAAAACTGCAGGAACTTCAAACCGGCACTAGGAAACAGACTGAGAATCCAGAGTAAAAGTTTCTCCTGCAACCCGTTCCCTTTGTGCTAGATGAACGAACGTCTCTCCACATGCTCAGTTCTGAGAGATAAGTGTGTGCTAAAGCCGTCCTTCATCTAGCTTGTTGGGAACACAAAGTTTCTTTTCAGTTGCAAACTCCACTCCATACATATATATGGGGAGGTACTAGCTCGAACTCGGTTTTACAGTGAAAACTGCAGGAACTTCAAACCGGCACTAGGAAACAGACTGAGAAACCAGAGTCAAAGTTTCCCCTGCAACCCTTTCAATTTGTGCTAGATGAACGAACGTCTCTCCACATGCTCAGTTCTGAGAGATAAGTTTGTGTGAAAGCCGTCCTTCACCTAGCTTGTTGGGAACACAAAGTTTCTTTTCAGTTGAAATTCCACTCCATACATATATATGGAGAGGTACTAGCTCCAACTCGGTTTTACAGTGAAAACTGCAGGAAGTTCAATCCGGCACAAGAAAACAGACTGAGAAACCAGAGTAAAAGTTTCTCCTGCAACCCGTTCCCTTTGTGCTAGATGAAAGAACCGCTCTCCACATGCTCAGTTCTGAGAGATAAGTGTGTGTGAAAGCCGTCCTTCACCTAGCTTGTTGGGAACACAAAGTTTCTTTTCAGTTGCAAACTCCACTCCATTCATATATATGGGGAGGTACTAGCTCCAACTCGGTTTTACAGTGAAAACTGCAGGAAGTTCAATCCGGCACAAGAAAACAGACTGAGAAACCAGAGTAAAAGTTTCTCCTGCAACCCGTTCCCTTTGTGCTAGATGAAAGAACCGCTCTCCACATGCTCAGTTCTGAGAGATAAGTGTGTGTGAAAGCCGTCCTTCACCTAGCTTGTTGGGAACACAAAGTTTCTTTTCAGTTGCAAACTCCACTCCATTCATATATATGGGGAGGTACTAGCTCCAACTCGCTTTTACAGTGAAAACTGCAGGAACTTCAAACCGGCACTAGGAAACAGACTGAGAAACCAGAGTAAAAGTTTCTCCTGCAACCCGTTCCCTTTGTGCTAGATGAACGAACATCTCTCCACATGTTCAGTTCTGAGAGATAAGTGTGTGTGAAAGCCGTCCTTCACCTAGCTTGTTGGGAAAACAAAGTTTCTTTTCAGTTGCAAACTCCAGTCCATACATATATATGGGGAAGTACTAGCTTCAACTCGGTTTTACAGTGAAAACTGCAGGAACTTCAAACCGGCACTAGGAAACAGACTGAGAATCCAGAGTAAAAGTTTCTCCTGCAACCCGTTCCCTTTGTGCTAGATGAACGAACGTCTCTCCACATGCTCAGTTCTGAGAGATAAGTGTGTGCTAAAGCCGTCCTTCATCTAGCTTGTTGGGAACACAAAGTTTCTTTTCAGTTGCAAACTCCACTCCATACATATATATGGGGAGGTACTAGCTCGAACTCGGTTTTACAGTGAAAACTGCAGGAACTTCAAACCGGCACTAGGAAACAGACTGAGAAACCAGAGTCAAAGTTTCCCCTGCAACCCTTTCAATTTGTGCTAGATGAACGAACGTCTCTCCACATGCTCAGTTCTGAGAGATAAGTTTGTGTGAAAGCCGTCCTTCACCTAGCTTGTTGGGAACACAAAGTTTCTTTTCAGTTGAAATTCCACTCCATACATATATATGGAGAGGTACTAGCTCCAACTCGGTTTTACAGTGAAAACTGCAGGAAGTTCAATCCGGCACAAGAAAACAGACTGAGAAACCAGAGTAAAAGTTTCTCCTGCAACCCGTTCCCTTTGTGCTAGATGAAAGAACCGCTCTCCACATGCTCAGTTCTGAGAGATAAGTGTGTGTGAAAGCCGTCCTTCACCTAGCTTGTTGGGAACACAAAGTTTCTTTTCAGTTGCAAACTCCACTCCATTCATATATATGGGGAGGTACTAGCTCCAACTCGCTTTTACAGTGAAAACTGCAGGAACTTCAAACCGGCACTAGGAAACAGACTGAGAAACCAGAGTAAAAGTTTCTCCTGCAACCCGTTCCCTTTGTGCTAGATGAACGAACATCTCTCCACATGTTCAGTTCTGAGAGATAAGTGTGTGTGAAAGCCGTCCTTCACCTAGCTTGTTGGGAAAACAAAGTTTCTTTTCAGTTGCAAACTCCAGTCCATACATATATATGGGGAAGTACTAGCTTCAACTCGGTTTTACAGTGAAAACTGCAGGAACTTCAAACCGGCACTAGGAAACAGACTGAGAATCCAGAGTAAAAGTTTCTCCTGCAACCCGTTCCCTTTGTGCTAGATGAACGAACGTCTCTCCACATGCTCAGTTCTGACAGATAAGTGTGTGCGAAAGCCGTCCTTCACCTAGCTTGTTGGGAACACAAAGTTTCTTTTCAGTTGAAAATCCACTCCATACATATATATGGGGAGGTACTAGCTCGAACTCGGTTTTACAGTGAAAACTGCAGGAACTTCAAACCGGCACTAGGAAACAGACTGAGAAACCAGAGTCAAAGATTCCCCTGCAACCCTTTCCCTTTGTGCTAGATGAACGAACGTCTCTCCACATGCTCAGTTCTGAGAGATAAGTATGTGTGAAAGCCGTCCTTCACCTAGCTTGTTGGGAACACAAAGTTTCTTTTCAGTTGAAATTCCACTCCATACATATATATGGAGAGGTACTAGCTCCAACTCGGTTATACAGTGAAAACTGCAGGAAGTTCAAACCGGCACAAGAAAACAGACTGAGAAACCAGAGTAAAAGTTTCTCCTGCATCCCGTTCCCTTTGTGCTAGATGAAAGAACCGCTCTCCACATGCTCAGTTCTGAGAGATAAGTGTGTGTGAAAGCCGTCCTTCACCTAGCTTGTTGGGAACACAAAGTTTCTTTTCAGTTGCAAACTCCACTCCATTCATATATATGGGGAGGTACTAGCTCCAACTCGCTTTTACAGTGAAAACTGCAGGAACTTCAAACCGGCACTAGGAAACAGACTGAGAAACCAGAGTAAAAGTTTCTCCTGCAACCCGTTCCTTTGTGCTAGATGAACGAACGTCTCTCCACATGCTCAGTTCTGAGAGATAAGTGTGTGCTAAAGCCGTCCTTCATCTAGCTTGTTGGGAACACAAAGTTTCTTTTCAGTTGCAAACTCCACTCCATACATATATATGGGGAGGTACTAGCTCGAACTCGGTTTTACAGTGAAAACTGCAGGAACTTCAAACCGGCACTAGGAAACAGACTGAGAAACCAGAGTCAAAGTTTCCCCTGCAACCCTTTCAATTTGTGCTAGATGAACGAACGTCTCTCCACATGCTCAGTTCTGAGAGATAAGTGTGTGTGAAAGCCGTCCTTCACCTAGCTTGTTGGGAACACAAAGTTTCTTTTCAGTTGAAATTCCACTCCATACATATATATGGAGAGGTACTAGCTCCAACTCGGTTTTACAGTGAAAACTGCAGGAAGTTCAATCCGGCACAAGAAAACAGACTGAGAAACCAGAGTAAAAGTTTCTCCTGCAACCCGTTCCCTTTGTGCTAGATGAAAGAACCGCTCTCCACATGCTCAGTTCTGAGAGATAAGTGTGTGTGAAAGCCGTCCTTCACCTAGCTTGTTGGGAACACAAAGTTTCTTTTCAGTTGCAAACTCCACTCCATTCATATATATGGGGAGGTACTAGCTCCAACTCGCTTTTACAGTGAAAACTGCAGGAACTTCAAACCGGCACTAGGAAACAGACTGAGAAACCAGAGTAAAAGTTTCTCCTGCAACCCGTTCCCTATGTGCTAGATGAACGAACATCTCTCCACATGTTCAGTTCTGAGAGATAAGTGTGTGTGAAAGCCGTCCTTCACCTAGCTTGTTGGGAAAACAAAGTTTCTTTTCAGTTGCAAACTCCAGTCCATACATATATATGGGGAAGTACTAGCTTCAACTCGGTTTTACAGTGAAAACTGCAGGAACTTCAAACCGGCACTAGGAAACAGACTGAGAATCCAGAGTAAAAGTTTCTCCTGCAACCCGTTCCCTTTGTGCTAGATGAACGAACGTCTCTCCACATGCTCAGTTCTGACAGATAAGTGTGTGCGAAAGCCGTCCTTCACCTAGCTTGTTGGGAACACAAAGTTTCTTTTCAGTTGAAAATCCACTCCATACATATATATGGGGAGGTACTAGCTCGAACTCGGTTTTACAGTGAAAACTGCAGGAACTTCAAACCGGCACTAGGAAACAGACTGAGAATCCAGAGTAAAAGTTTCTCCTGCAACCCGTTCCCTTTGTGCTAGATGAACGAACGTCTCTCCACATGCTCAGTTCTGAGAGATAAGTGTGTGTGAAAGCCGTCCTTCACCTAGCTTGTTGGGAACACAAAGTTTCTTTTCAGTTGCAAACTCCACTCCATTCATATATATGGGGAGGTACTAGCTCCAACTCGCTTTTACAGTGAAAACTGCAGGAACTTCAAACCGGCACTAGGAAACAGACTGAGAAACCAGAGTAAAAGTTTCTCCTGCAACCCGTTCCCTTTGTGCTAGATGAACGAAAATCTCTCCACATGTTCAGTTCTGAGAGATAAGTGTGTGTGAAAGCCGTCCTTCATCTAGCTTGTTGGGAACACAAAGTTTCTTTTCAGTTGCAAACTCCACTCCATACATATATATGGGGAGGTACTAGCTCGAACTCGGTTTTACAGTGAAAACTGCAGGAACTTCAAACCGGCACTAGGAAACATACTGAGAAACCAGAGTCAAAGTTTCCCCTGCAACCCTTTCAATTTGTGCTAGATGAACGAACGTCTCTCCACATGCTCAGTTCTGAGAGATAAGTGTGTGTGAAAGCCGTCCTTCACCTAGCTTGTTGGGAACACAAAGTTTCTTTTCAGTTGAAATTCCACTCCATACATATATATGGAGAGGTACTAGCTCCAACTCGGTTTTACAGTGAAAACTGCAGGAAGTTCAATCCGGCACAAGAAAACAGACTGAGAAACCAGAGTAAAAGTTTCTCCTGCAACCCGTTCCCTTTGTGCTAGATGAAAGAACCGCTCTCCACATGCTCAGTTCTGAGAGATAAGTGTGTGTGAAAGCCGTCCTTCACCTAGCTTGTTGGGAACACAAAGTTTCTTTTCAGTTGCAAACTCCACTCCATTCATATATATGGGGAGGTACTAGCTCCAACTCGGTTTTACAGTGAAAACTGCAGGAAGTTCAATCCGGCACAAGAAAACAGACTGAGAAACCAGAGTAAAAGTTTCTCCTGCAACCCGTTCCCTTTGTGCTAGATGAAAGAACCGCTCTCCACATGCTCAGTTCTGAGAGATAAGTGTGTGTGAAAGCCGTCCTTCACCTAGCTTGTTGGGAACACAAAGTTTCTTTTCAGTTGCAAACTCCACTCCATTCATATATATGGGGAGGTACTAGCTCCAACTCGCTTTTACAGTGAAAACTGCAGGAACTTCAAACCGGCACTAGGAAACAGACTGAGAAACCAGAGTAAAAGTTTCTCCTGCAACCCGTTCCCTTTGTGCTAGATGAACGAACATCTCTCCACATGTTCAGTTCTGAGAGATAAGTGTGTGTGAAAGCCGTCCTTCACCTAGCTTGTTGGGAAAACAAAGTTTCTTTTCAGTTGCAAACTCCAGTCCATACATATATATGGGGAAGTACTAGCTTCAACTCGGTTTTACAGTGAAAACTGCAGGAACTTCAAACCGGCACTAGGAAACAGACTGAGAATCCAGAGTAAAAGTTTCTCCTGCAACCCGTTCCCTTTGTGCTAGATGAACGAACGTCTCTCCACATGCTCAGTTCTGAGAGATAAGTGTGTGCTAAAGCCGTCCTTCATCTAGCTTGTTGGGAACACAAAGTTTCTTTTCAGTTGCAAACTCCACTCCATACATATATATGGGGAGGTACTAGCTCGAACTCGGTTTTACAGTGAAAACTGCAGGAACTTCAAACCGGCACTAGGAAACAGACTGAGAAACCAGAGTCAAAGATTCCCCTGCAACCCTTTCCCTTTGTGCTAGATGAACGAACGTCTCTCCACATGCTCAGTTCTGAGAGATAAGTATGTGTGAAAGCCGTCCTTCACCTAGCTTGTTGGGAACACAAAGTTTCTTTTCAGTTGAAATTCCACTCCATACATATATATGGAGAGGTACTAGCTCCAACTCGGTTATACAGTGAAAACTGCAGGAAGTTCAAACCGGCACAAGAAAACAGACTGAGAAACCAGAGTAATAGTTTCTCCTGCATCCCGTTCCCTTTGTGCTAGATGAAAGAACCGCTCTCCACATGCTCAGTTCTGAGAGATAAGTGTGTGTGAAAGCCGTCCTTCACCTAGCTTGTTGGGAACACAAAGTTTCTTTTCAGTTGCAAACTCCACTCCATTCATATATATGGGGAGGTACTAGCTCCAACTCGCTTTTACAGTGAAAACTGCAGGAACTTCAAACCGGCACTAGGAAACAGACTGAGAAACCAGAGTAAAAGTTTCTCCTGCAACCCGTTCCTTTGTGCTAGATGAACGAACGTCTCTCCACATGCTCAGTTCTGAGAGATAAGTGTGTGCTAAAGCCGTCCTTCATCTAGCTTGTTGGGAACACAAAGTTTCTTTTCAGTTGCAAACTCCACTCCATACATATATATGGGGAGGTACTAGCTCGAACTCGGTTTTACAGTGAAAACTGCAGGAACTTCAAACCGGCACTAGGAAACAGACTGAGAAACCAGAGTCAAAGTTTCCCCTGCAACCCTTTCAATTTGTGCTAGATGAACGAACGTCTCTCCACATGCTCAGTTTTGAGAGATAAGTGTGTGTGAAAGCCGTCCTTCACCTAGCTTGTTGGGAACACAAAGTTTCTTTTCAGTTGAAATTCCACTCCATACATATATATGGAGAGGTACTAGCTCCAACTCGGTTTTACAGTGAAAACTGCAGGAAGTTCAATCCGTCACAAGAAAACAGACTGAGAAACCAGAGTAAAAGTTTCTCCTGCAACCCGTTCCCTTTGTGCTAGATGAAAGAACCGCTCTCCACATGCTCAGTTCTGAGAGATAAGTGTGTGTGAAAGCCGTCCTTCACCTAGCTTGTTGGGAACACAAAGTTTCTTTTCAGTTGCAAACTCCACTCCATTCATATATATGGGGAGGTACTAGCTCCAACTCGGTTTTACAGTGAAAACTGCAGGAAGTTCAATCCGGCACAAGAAAACAGACTGAGAAACCAGAGTAAAAGTTTCTCCTGCAACCCGTTCCCTTTGTGCTAGATGAAAGAACCGCTCTCCACATGCTCAGTTCTGAGAGATAAGTGTGTGTGAAAGCCGTCCTTCACCTAGCTTGTTGGGAACACAAAGTTTCTTTTCAGTTGCAAACTCCACTCCATTCATATATATGGGGAGGTACTAGCTCCAACTCGCTTTTACAGTGAAAACTGCAGGAACTTCAAACCGGCACTAGGAAACAGACTGAGAAACCAGAGTAAAAGTTTCTCCTGCAACCCGTTCCCTTTGTGCTAGATGAACGAACATCTCTCCACATGTTCAGTTCTGAGAGATAAGTGTGTGTGAAAGCCGTCCTTCACCTAGCTTGTTGGGAAAACAAAGTTTCTTTTCAGTTGCAAACTCCAGTCCATACATATATATGGGGAAGTACTAGCTTCAACTCGGTTTTACAGTGAAAACTGCAGGAACTTCAAACCGGCACTAGGAAACAGACTGAGAATCCAGAGTAAAAGTTTCTCCTGCAACCCGTTCCCTTTGTGCTAGATGAACGAACGTCTCTCCACATGCTCAGTTCTGAGAGATAAGTGTGTGCTAAAGCCGTCCTTCATCTAGCTTGTTGGGAACACAAAGTTTCTTTTCAGTTGCAAACTCCACTCCATACATATATATGGGGAGGTACTAGCTCGAACTCGGTTTTACAGTGAAAACTGCAGGAACTTCAAACCGGCACTAGGAAACAGACTGAGAAACCAGAGTCAAAGTTTCCCCTGCAACCCTTTCAATTTGTGCTAGATGAACGAACGTCTCTCCACATGCTCAGTTCTGAGAGATAAGTGTGTGTGAAAGCCGTCCTTCACCTAGCTTGTTGGGAACACAAAGTTTCTTTTCAGTTGAAATTCCACTCCATACATATATATGGAGAGGTACTAGCTCCAACTCGGTTTTACAGTGAAAACTGCAGGAAGTTCAATCCGGCACAAGAAAACAGACTGAGAAACCAGAGTAAAAGTTTCTCCTGCAACCCGTTCCCTTTGTGCTAGATGAAAGAACCGCTCTCCACATGCTCAGTTCTGAGAGATAAGTGTGTGTGAAAGCCGTCCTTCACCTAGCTTGTTGGGAACACAAAGTTTCTTTTCAGTTGCAAACTCCACTCCATTCATATATATGGGGAGGTACTAGCTCCAACTCGCTTTTACAGTGAAAACTGCAGGAACTTCAAACCGGCACTAGGAAACAGACTGAGAAACCAGAGTAAAAGTTTCTCCTGCAACCCGTTCCCTTTGTGCTAGATGAACGAACATCTCTCCACATGTTCAGTTCTGAGAGATAAGTGTGTGTGAAAGCCGTCCTTCACCTAGCTTGTTGGGAAAACAAAGTTTCTTTTCAGTTGCAAACTCCAGTCCATACATATATATGGGGAAGTACTAGCTTCAACTCGGTTTTACAGTGAAAACTGCAGGAACTTCAAACCGGCACTAGGAAACAGACTGAGAATCCAGAGTAAAAGTTTCTCCTGCAACCCGTTCCCTTTGTGCTAGATGAACGAACGTCTCTCCACATGCTCAGTTCTGACAGATAAGTGTGTGCGAAAGCCGTCCTTCACCTAGCTTGTTGGGAACACAAAGTTTCTTTTCAGTTGAAAATCCACTCCATACATATATATGGGGAGGTACTAGCTCGAACTCGGTTTTACAGTGAAAACTGCAGGAACTTCAAACCGGCACTAGGAAACAGACTGAGAATCCAGAGTAAAAGTTTCTCCTGCAACCCGTTCCCTTTGTGCTAGATGAACGAACGTCTCTCCACATGCTCAGTTCTGAGAGATAAGTGTGTGCTAAAGCCGTCCTTCATCTAGCTTGTTGGGAACACAAAGTTTCTTTTCAGTTGCAAACTCCACTCCATTCATATATATGGGGAGGTACTAGCTCCAACTCGCTTTTACAGTGAAAACTGCAGGAACTTCAAACCGGCACTAGGAAACAGACTGAGAAACCAGAGTAAAAGTTTCTCCTGCAACCCGTTCCCTTTGTGCTAGATGAACGAACATCTCTCCACATGTTCAGTTCTGAGAGATAAGTGTGTGTGAAAGCCGTCCGTCACCTAGCTTGTTGGGAAAACAAAGTTTCTTTTCAGTTGCAAACTCCAGTCCATACATATATATGGGGAAGTACTAGCTTCAACTCGGTTTTACAGTGAAAACTGCAGGAACTTCAAACCGGCACTAGGAAACAGACTGAGAATCCAGAGTAAAAGTTTCTCCTGCAACCCGTTCCCTTTGTGCTAGATGAACGAACGTCTCTCCACATGCTCAGTTCTGAGAGATAAGTGTGTGCTAAAGCCGTCCTTCATCTAGCTTGTTGGGAACACAAAGTTTCTTTTCAGTTGCAAACTCCACTCCATACATATATATGGGGAGGTACTAGCTCGAACTCGGTTTTACAGTGAAAACTGCAGGAACTTCAAACCGGCACTAGGAAACAGACTGAGAAACCAGAGTCAAAGTTTCCCCTGCAACCCTTTCAATTTGTGCTAGATGAACGAACGTCTCTCCACATGCTCAGTTCTGAGAGATAAGTGTGTGTGAAAGCCGTCCTTCACCTAGCTTGTTGGGAACACAAAGTTTCTTTTCAGTTGAAATTCCACTCCATACATATATATGGAGAGGTACTAGCTCCAACTCGGTTTTACAGTGAAAACTGCAGGAAGTTCAATCCGGCACAAGAAAACAGACTGAGAAACCAGAGTAAAAGTTTCTCCTGCAACCCGTTCCCTTTGTGCTAGATGAAAGAACCGCTCTCCACATGCTCAGTTCTGAGAGATAAGTGTGTGTGAAAGCCGTCCTTCACCTAGCTTGTTGGGAACACAAAGTTTCTTTTCAGTTGCAAACTCCACTCCATTCATATATATGGGGAGGTACTAGCTCCAACTCGCTTTTACAGTGAAAACTGCAGGAACTTCAAACCGGCACTAGGAAACAGACTGAGAATCCAGAGTAAAAGTTTCTCCTGCAACCCGTTCCCTTTGTGCTAGATGAACGAACGTCTCTCCACATGCTCAGTTCTGAGAGATAAGTGTGTGCTAAAGCCGTCCTTCATCTAGCTTGTTGGGAACACAAAGTTTCTTTTCAGTTGCAAACTCCACTCCATTCATATATATGGGGAGGTACTAGCTCCAACTCGCTTTTACAGTGAAAACTGCAGGAACTTCAAACCGGCACTAGGAAACAGACTGAGAAACCAGAGTAAAAGTTTCTCCTGCAACCCGTTCCCTTTGTGCTAGATGAACGAACATCTCTCCACATGTTCAGTTCTGAGAGATAAGTGTGTGTGAAAGCCGTCCTTCACCTAGCTTGTTGGGAAAACAAAGTTTCTTTTCAGTTGCAAACTCCAGTCCATACATATATATGGGGAAGTACTAGCTTCAACTCGGTTTTACAGTGAAAACTGCAGGAACTTCAAACCGGCACTAGGAAACAGACTGAGAATCCAGAGTAAAAGTTTCTCCTGCAACCCGTTCCCTTTGTGCTAGATGAACGAACGTCTCTCCACATGCTCAGTTCTGAGAGAAAAGTGTGTGTGAAAGCCGTCCTTCATCTAGCTTGTTGGGAACACAAAGTTTCTTTTCAGTTGCAAACTCCACTCCATACATATATATGGGGAGGTACTAGCTCGAACTCGGTTTTACAGTGAAAACTGCAGGAACTTCAAACCGGCACTAGGAAACAGACTGAGAAACCAGAGTCAAAGTTTCCCCTGCAACCCTTTCAATTTGTGCTAGATGAACGAACGTCTCTCCACATGCTCAGTTCTGAGAGATAAGTGTGTGTGAAAGCCGTCCTTCACCTAGCTTGTTGGGAACACAAAGTTTCTTTTCAGTTGAAATTCCACTCCATACATATATATGGAGAGGTACTAGCTCCAACTCGGTTTTACAGTGAAAACTGCAGGAAGTTCAATCCGGCACAAGAAAACAGACTGAGAAACCAGAGTAAAAGTTTCTCCTGCAACCCGTTCCCTTTGTGCTAGATGAAAGAACCGCTCTCCACATGCTCAGTTCTGAGAGATAAGTGTGTGTGAAAGCCGTCCTTCACCTAGCTTGTTGGGAACACAAAGTTTCTTTTCAGTTGCAAACTCCACTCCATTCATATATATGGGGAGGTACTAGCTCCAACTCGCTTTTACAGTGAAAACTGCAGGAACTTCAAACCGGCACTAGGAAACAGACTGAGAATCCAGAGTAAAAGTTTCTCCTGCAACCCGTTCCCTTTGTGCTAGATGAACGAACGTCTCTCCACATGCTCAGTTCTGAGAGATAAGTGTGTGCTAAAGCCGTCCTTCATCTAGCTTGTTGGGAACACAAAGTTTCTTTTCAGTTGCAAACTCCACTCCATACATATATATGGGGAGGTACTAGCTCGAACTCGGTTTTACAGTGAAAACTGCAGGAACTTCAAACCGGCACTAGGAAACAGACTGAGAAACCAGAGTCAAAGTTTCCCCTGCAACCCTTTCAATTTGTGCTAGATGAACGAACGTCTCTCCACATGCTCAGTTCTGAGAGATAAGTGTGTGTGAAAGCCGTCCTTCACCTAGCTTGTTGGGAACACAAAGTTTCTTTTCAGTTGAAATTCCACTCCATACATATATATGGAGAGGTACTAGCTCCAACTCGCTTTTACAGTGAAAACTGCAGGAACTTCAAACCGGCACTAGGAAACAGACTGAGAAACCAGAGTAAAAGTTTCTCCTGCAACCCGTTCCCTTTGTGCTAGATGAACGAACATCTCTCCACATGTTCAGTTCTGAGAGATAAGTGTGTGTGAAAGCCGTCCTTCACCTAGCTTGTTGGGAAAACAAAGTTTCTTTTCAGTTGCAAAATCCAGTCCATACATATATATGGGGAAGTACTAGCTTCAACTCGGTTTTACAGTGAAAACTGCAGGAACTTCAAACCGGCACTAGGAAACAGACTGAGAATCCAGAGTAAAAGTTTCTCCTGCAACCCGTTCCCTTTGTGCTAGATGAACGAACATCTCTCCACATGTTCAGTTCTGAGAGATAAGTGTGTGTGAAAGCCGTCCTTCACCTAGCTTGTTGGGAACACAAACTTTCTTTTCAGTTGAAAATCCACTCCATACATATATATGGGGAGGTACTAGCTCGAACTCGGTTTTACAGTGAAAACTGCAGGAACTTCAAACCGGCACTAGGAAACAGACTGAGAAACCAGAGTCAAAGATTCCCCTGCAACCCTTTCCCTTTGTGCTAGATGAACGAACGTCTCTCCACATGCTCAGTTCTGAGAGATAAGTATGTGTGAAAGCCGTCCTTCACCTAGCTTGTTGGGAACACAAAGTTTCTATTCAGTTGAAATTCCACTCCATACATATATATGGAGAGGTACTAGCTCCAACTCGGTTTTACAGTGAAAACTGCAGGAAGTTCAAACCGGCACAAGAAAACAGACTGAGAAACCAGAGTAAAAGTTTCTCCTGCATCCCGTTCCCTTTGTGCTAGATGAAAGAACCGCTCTCCACATGCTCAGTTCTGAGAGATAAGTGTGTGTGAAAGCCGTCCTTCACCTAGCTTGTTGGGAACACAAAGTTTCTTTTCAGTTGCAAACTCCACTCCATTCATATATATGGGGAGGTACTAGCTCCAACTCGCTTTTACAGTGAAAACTGCAGGAACTTCAAACCGGCACTAGGAAACAGACTGAGAAACCAGAGTAAAAGTTTCTCCTGCAACCCGTTCCTTTGTGCTAGATGAACGAACGTCTCTCCACATGCTCAGTTCTGAGAGATAAGTGTGTGCTAAAGCCGTCCTTCATCTAGCTTGTTGGGAACACAAAGTTTCTTTTCAGTTGCAAACTCCACTCCATTCATATATATGGGGAGGTACTAGCTCCAACTCGCTTTTACAGTGAAAACTGCAGGAACTTCAAACCGGCACTAGGAAACAGACTGAGAAACCAGAGTAAAAGTTTCTCCTGCAACCCGTTCCCTTTGTGCTAGATGAACGAACGTCTCTCCACATGCTCAGTTCTGAGAGATAAGTGTGTGCTAAAGCCGTCCTTCATCTAGCTTGTTGGGAACACAAAGTTTCTTTTCAGTTGCAAACTCCACTCCATACATATATATGGGGAGGTACTAGCTCGAACTCGGTTTTACAGTGAAAACTGCAGGAACTTCAAACCGGCACTAGGAAACAGACTGAGAAACCAGAGTCAAAGTTTCCCCTGCAACCCTTTCAATTTGTGCTAGATGAACGAACGTCTCTCCACATGCTCAGTTTTGAGAGATAAGTGTGTGTGAAAGCCGTCCTTCACCTAGCTTGTTGGGAACACAAAGTTTCTTTTCAGTTGAAATTCCACTCCATACATATATATGGAGAGGTACTAGCTCCAACTCGGTTTTACAGTGAAAACTGCAGGAAGTTCAATCCGGCACAAGAAAACAGACTGAGAAACCAGAGTAAAAGTTTCTCCTGCAACCCGTTCCCTTTGTGCTAGATGAACGAACGTCTCTCCACATGCTCAGTTCTGACAGATAAGTGTGTGCGAAAGCCGTCTTTCACCTAGCTTGTTGGGAACACAAACTTTCTTTTCAGTTGAAAATCCACTCCATACATATATATGGGGAGGTACTAGCTCGAACTCGGTTTTACAGTGAAAACTGCAGGAACTTCAAACCGGCACTAGGAAACAGACTGAGAAACCAGAGTCAAAGATTCCCCTGCAACCCTTTCCCTTTGTGCTAGATGAACGAACGTCTCTCCACATGCTCAGTTCTGAGAGATAAGTATGTGTGAAAGCCGTCCTTCACCTAGCTTGTTGGGAACACAAAGTTTCTTTTCAGTTGAAATTCCACTCCATACATATATATGGAGAGGTACTAGCTCCAACTCGGTTTTACAGTGAAAACTGCAGGAAGTTCAAACCGGCACAAGAAAACAGACTGAGAAACTAGAGTAAAAGTTTCTCCTGCATCCCGTTCCCTTTGTGCTAGATGAAAGAACCGCTCTCCACATGCTCAGTTCTGAGAGATAAGTGTGTGTGAAAGCCGTCCTTCACCTAGCTTGTTGGGAACACAAAGTTTCTTTTCAGTTGCAAACTCCACTCCATTCATATATATGGGGAGGTACTAGCTCCAACTCGCTTTTACAGTGAAAACTGCAGGAACTTCAAACCGGCACTAGGAAACAGACTGAGAAACCAGAGTAAAAGTTTCTCCTGCAACCCGTTCCTTTGTGCTAGATGAACGAACGTCTCTCCACATGCTCAGTTCTGAGAGATAAGTGTGTGCTAAAGCCGTCCTTCATCTAGCTTGTTGGGAACACAAAGTTTCTTTTCAGTTGCAAACTCCACTCCATTCATATATATGGGGAGGTACTAGCTCCAACTCGCTTTTACAGTGAAAACTGCAGGAACTTCAAACCGGCACTAGGAAACAGACTGAGAAACCAGAGTAAAAGTTTCTCCTGCAACCCGTTCCCTTTGTGCTAGATGAACGAACGTCTCTCCACATGCTCAGTTCTGAGAGATAAGTGTGTGCTAAAGCCGTCCTTCATCTAGCTTGTTGGGAACACAAAGTTTCTTTTCAGTTGCAAACTCCACTCCATACATATATATGGGGAGGTACTAGCTCGAACTCGGTTTTACAGTGAAAACTGCAGGAACTTCAAACCGGCACTAGGAAACAGACTGAGAAACCAGAGTCAAAGTTTCCCCTGCAACCCTTTCAATTTGTGCTAGATGAACGAACGTCTCTCCACATGCTCAGTTTTGAGAGATAAGTGTGTGTGAAAGCCGTCCTTCACCTAGCTTGTTGGGAACACAAAGTTTCTTTTCAGTTGAAATTCCACTCCATACATATATATGGAGAGGTACTAGCTCCAACTCGGTTTTACAGTGAAAACTGCAGGAAGTTCAATCCGGCACAAGAAAACAGACTGAGAAACCAGAGTAAAAGTTTCTCCTGCAACCCGTTCCCTTTGTGCTAGATGAAAGAACCGCTCTCCACATGCTCAGTTCTGAGAGATAAGTGTGTGTGAAAGCCGTCCTTCACCTAGCTTGTTGGGAACACAAAGTTTCTTTTCAGTTGCAAACTCCACTCCATTCATATATATGGGGAGGTACTAGCTCCAACTCGGTTTTACAGTGAAAACTGCAGGAAGTTCAATCCGGCACAAGAAAACAGACTGAGAAACCAGAGTAAAAGTTTCTCCTGCAACCCGTTCCCTTTGTGCTAGATGAAAGAACCGCTCTCCACATGCTCAGTTCTGAGAGATAAGTGTGTGTGAAAGCCGTCCTTCACCTAGCTTGTTGGGAACACAAAGTTTCTTTTCAGTTGCAAACTCCACTCCATTCATATATATGGGGAGGTACTAGCTCCAACTCGCTTTTACAGTGAAAACTGCAGGAACTTCAAACCGGCACTAGGAAACAGACTGAGAAACCAGAGTAAAAGTTTCTCCTGCAACCCGTTCCCTTTGTGCTAGATGAACGAACATCTCTCCACATGTTCAGTTCTGAGAGATAAGTGTGTGCTAAAGCCGTCCTTCATCTAGCTTGTTGGGAACACAAAGTTTCTTTTCAGTTGCAAACTCCACTCCATACATATATATGGGGAGGTACTAGCTCGAACTCGGTTTTACAGTGAAAACTGCAGGAACTTCAAACCGGCACTAGGAAACAGACTGAGAAACCAGAGTCAAAGTTTCCCCTGCAACCCGTTCCCTTTGTGCTAGATGAACGAACGTCTCTCCACATGCTCAGTTCTGAGAGATAAGTGTGTGTGAAAGCCGTCCTTCACCTAGCTTGTTGGGAACACAAAGTTTCTTTTCAGTTGAAATTCCACTCCATACATATATATGGAGAGGTACTAGCTCCAACTCGCTTTTACAGTGAAAACTGCAGGAACTTCAAACCGGCACTAGGAAACAGACTGAGAAACCAGAGTAAAAGTTTCTCCTGCAACCCGTTCCCTTTGTGCTAGATGAACGAACATCTCTCCACATGTTCAGTTCTGAGAGATAAGTGTGTGTGAAAGCCGTCCTTCACCTAGCTTGTTGGGAAAACAAAGTTTCTTTTCAGTTGCAAACTCCAGTCCATACATATATATGGGGAAGTACTAGCTTCAACTCGGTTTTACAGTGAAAACTGCAGGAACTTCAAACCGGCACTAGGAAACAGACTGAGAATCCAGAGTAAAAGTTTCTCCTGCAACCCGTTCCCTTTGTGCTAGATGAACGAACGTCTCTCCACATGCTCAGTTCTGACAGATAAGTGTGTGCGAAAGCCGTCTTTCACCTAGCTTGTTGGGAACACAAACTTTCTTTTCAGTTGAAAATCCACTCCATACATATATATGGGGAGGTACTAGCTCGAACTCGGTTTTACAGTGAAAACTGCAGGAACTTCAAACCGGCACTAGGAAACAGACTGAGAAACCAGAGTCAAAGATTCCCCTGCAACCCTTTCCCTTTGTGCTAGATGAACGAACGTCTCTCCACATGCTCAGTTCTGAGAGATAAGTATGTGTGAAAGCCGTCCTTCACCTAGCTTGTTGGGAACACAAAGTTTCTTTTCAGTTGAAATTCCACTCCATACATATATATGGAGAGGTACTAGCTCCAACTCGGTTTTACAGTGAAAACTGCAGGAAGTTCAAACCGGCACAAGAAAACAGACTGAGAAACCAGAGTAAAAGTTTCTCCTGCAACCCGTTCCCTTTGTGCTAGATGAAAGAACCGCTCTCCACATGCTCAGTTCTGAGAGATAAGTGTGTGTGAAAGCCGTCCTTCACCTAGCTTGTTGGGAACACAAAGTTTCTTTTCAGTTGCAAACTCCACTCCATTCATATATATGGGGAGGTACTAGCTCCAACTCGCTTTTACAGTGAAAACTGCAGGAACTTCAAACCGGCACTAGGAAACAGACTGAGAAACCAGAGTAAAAGTTTCTCCTGCAACCCGTTCCTTTGTGCTAGATGAACGAACGTCTCTCCACATGCTCAGTTCTGAGAGATAAGTGTGTGCTAAAGCCGTCCTTCATCTAGCTTGTTGGGAACACAAAGTTTCTTTTCAGTTGCATACTCCACTCCATTCATATATATGGGGAGGTACTAGCTCCAACTCGCTTTTACAGTGAAAACTGCAGGAACTTCAAACCGGCACTAGGAAACAGACTGAGAAACCAGAGTAAAAGTTTCTCCTGCAACCCGTTCCCTTTGTGCTAGATGAACGAACGTCTCTCCACATGCTCAGTTCTGAGAGATAAGTGTGTGCTAAAGCCGTCCTTCATCTAGCTTGTTGGGAACACAAAGTTTCTTTTCAGTTGCAAACTCCACTCCATACATATATATGGGGAGGTACTAGCTCGAACTCGGTTTTACAGTGAAAACTGCAGGAACTTCAAACCGGCACTAGGAAACAGACTGAGAAACCAGAGTAAAAGTTTCTCCTGCATCCCGTTCCCTTTGTGCTAGATGAAAGAACCGCTCTCCACATGCTCAGTTCTGAGAGATAAGTGTGTGTGAAAGCCGTCCTTCACCTAGCTTGTTGGGAACACAAAGTTTCTTTTCAGTTGCAAACTCCACTCCATTCATATATATGGGGAGGTACTAGCTCCAACTCGCTTTTACAGTGAAAACTGCAGGAACTTCAAACCGGCACTAGGAAACAGACTGAGAAACCAGAGTCAAAGTTTCCCCTGCAACCCTTTCAATTTGTGCTAGATGAACGAACGTCTCTCCACATGCTCAGTTCTGAGAGATAAGTGTGTGTGAAAGCCGTCCTTCACCTAGCTTGTTGGGAACACAAAGTTTCTTTTCAGTTGAAATTCCACTCCATACATATATATGGAGAGGTACTAGCTCCAACTCGGTTTTACAGTGAAAACTGCAGGAAGTTCAATCCGGCACAAGAAAACAGACTGAGAAACCAGAGTAAAAGTTTCTCCTGCAACCCGTTCCCTTTGTGCTAGATGAAAGAACCGCTCTCCACATGCTCAGTTCTGAGAGATAAGTGTGTGTGAAAGCCGTCCTTCACCTAGCTTGTTGGGAACACAAAGTTTCTTTTCAGATGCAAACTCCACTCCATTCATATATATGGGGAGGTACTAGCTCCAACTCGCTTTTACAGTGAAAACTGCAGGAACTTCAAACCGGCACTAGGAAACAGACTGAGAAACCAGAGTAAAAGTTTCTCCTGCAACCCGTTCCCTTTGTGCTAGATGAACGAACATCTCTCCACATGTTCAGTTCTGAGATATAAGTGTGTGTGAAAGCCGTCCTTCACCTAGCTTGTTGGGAAAACAAAGTTTCTTTTCAGTTGCAAACTCCAGTCCATACATATATATGGGGAAGTACTAGCTTCAACTCGGTTTTACAGTGAAAACTGCAGGAACTTCAAACCGGCACTAGGAAACAGACTGAGAATCCAGAGTAAAAGTTTCTCCTGCAACCCGTTCCCTTTGTGCTAGATGAACGAACGTCTCTCCACATGCTCAGTTCTGACAGATAAGTGTGTGCGAAAGCCGTCCTTCACCTAGCTTGTTGGGAACACAAAGTTTCTTTTCAGTTGAAAATCCACTCCATACATATATATGGGGAGGTACTAGCTCGAACTCGGTTTTACAGTGAAAACTGCAGGAACTTCAAACCGGCACTAGGAAACAGACTGAGAATCCAGAGTAAAAGTTTCTCCTGCAACCCGTTCCCTTTGTGCTAGATGAACGAACGTCTCTCCACATGCTCAGTTCTGAGAGATAAATGTGTGCTAAAGCCGTCCTTCATCTAGCTTGTTGGGAACACAAAGTTTCTTTTCAGTTGCAAACTCCACTCCATACATATATATGGGGAGGTACTAGCTCGAACTCGGTTTTACAGTGAAAACTGCAGGAACTTCAAACCGGCACTAGGAAACAGACTGAGAAACCAGAGTCAAAGTTTCCCCTGCAACCCTTTCAATTTGTGCTAGATGAATGAACGTCTCTCCACATGCTCAGTTCTGAGAGATAAGTGTGTGTGAAAGCCGTCCTTCACCTAGCTTGTTGGGAACACAAAGTTTCTTTTCAGTTGAAATTCCACTCCATACATATATATGGAGAGGTACTAGCTCCAACTCGCTTTTACAGTGAAAACTGCAGGAACTTCAAACCGGCACTAGGAAACAGACTGAGAAACCAGAGTAAAAGTTTCTCCTGCAACCCGTTCCCTTTGTGCTAGATGAACGAACATCTCTCCACATGTTCAGTTCTGAGAGATAAGTGTGTGTGAAAGCCGTCCTTCACCTAGCTTGTTGGGAACACAAAGTTTCTTTTCAGTTGCAAACTCCACTCCATTCATATATATGGGGAGGTACTAGCTCCAACTCGCTTTTACAGTGAAAACTGCAGGAACTTCAAACCGGCACTAGGAAACAGACTGAGAAACCAGAGTAAAAGTTTCTCCTGCAACCCGTTCCCTTGTGCTAGATGAACGAACGTCTCTCCACATGCTCAGTTCTGAGAGATAAGTGTGTGCTAAAGCCGTCCTTCATCTAGCTTGTTGGGAACACAAAGTTTCTTTTCAGTTGCAAACTCCACTCCATTCATATATATGGGGAGGTACTAGCTCCAACTCGCTTTTACAGTGAAAACTGCAGGAACTTCAAACCGGCACTAGGAAACAGACTGAGAAACCAGAGTAAAAGTTTCTCCTGCAACCCGTTCCCTTTGTGCTAGATGAACGAACGTCTCTCCACATGCTCAGTTCTGAGAGATAAGTGTGTGCTAAAGCCGTCCTTCATCTAGCTTGTTGGGAACACAAAGTTTCTTTTCAGTTGCAAACTCCACTCCATACATATATATGGGGAGGTACTAGCTCGAACTCGGTTTTACAGTGAAAACTGCAGGAACTTCAAACCGGCACTAGGAAACAGACTGAGAAACCAGAGTCAAAGTTTCCCCTGCAACCCTTTCAATTTGTGCTAGATGAACGAACGTCTCTCCACATGCTCAGTTTTGAGAGATAAGTGTGTGTGAAAGCCGTCCTTCACCTAGCTTGTTGGGAACACAAAGTTTCTTTTCAGTTGAAATTCCACTCCATACATATATATGGAGAGGTACTAGCTCCAACTCGGTTTTACAGTGAAAACTGCAGGAAGTTCAATCCGGCACAAGAAAACAGACTGAGAAACCAGAGTAAAAGTTTCTCCTGCAACCCGTTCCCTTTGTGCTAGATGAAAGAACCGCTCTCCACATGCTCAGTTCTGAGAGATAAGTGTGTGTGAAAGCCGTCCTTCACCTAGCTTGTTGGGAACACAAAGTTTCTTTTCAGTTGCAAACTCCACTCCATTCATATATATGGGGAGGTACTAGCTCCAACTCGGTTTTACAGTGAAAACTGCAGGAAGTTCAATCCGGCACAAGAAAACAGACTGAGAAACCAGAGTAAAAGTTTCTCCTGCAACCCGTTCCCTTTGTGCTAGATGAAAGAACCGCTCTCCACATGCTCAGTTCTGAGAGATAAGTGTGTGTGAAAGCCGTCCTTCACCTAGCTTGTTGGGAACACAAAGTTTCTTTTCAGTTGCAAACTCCACTCCATTCATATATATGGGGAGGTACTAGCTCCAACTCGCTTTTACAGTGAAAACTGCAGGAACTTCAAACCGGCACTAGGAAACAGACTGAGAAACCAGAGTAAAAGTTTCTCCTGCAACCCGTTCCCTTTGTGCTAGATGAACGAACATCTCTCCACATGTTCAGTTCTGAGAGATAAGTGTGTGTGAAAGCCGTCCTTCACCTAGCTTGTTGGGAACACAAAGTTTCTTTTCAGTTGCAAACTCCAGTCCATACATATATATGGGGAAGTACTAGCTTCAACTCGGTTTTACAGTGAAAACTGCAGGAACTTCAAACCGGCACTAGGAAACAGACTGAGAATCCAGAGTAAAAGTTTCTCCTGCAACCCGTTCCCTTTGTGCTAGATGAACGAACGTCTCTCCACATGCTCAGTTCTGAGAGATAATTGTGTGCTAAAGCCGTCCTTCACCTAGCTTGTTGGGAACACAAAGTTTCTTTTCAGTTGCAAACTCCACTCCATACATATATATGGGGAGGTACTAGCTCGAACTCGGTTTTACAGTGAAAACTGCAGGAACTTCAAACCGGCACTAGGAAACAGACTGAGAAACCAGAGTCAAAGTTTCCCCTGCAACCCTTTCAATTTGTGCTAGATGAACGAACGTCTCTCCACATGCTCAGTTCTGAGAGATAAGTGTGTGTGAAAGCCGTCCTTCACCTAGCTTGTTGGGAACACAAAGTTTCTTTTCAGTTGAAATTCCACTCCATACATATATATGGAGAGGTACTAGCTCCAACTCGGTTTTACAGTGAAAACTGCAGGAAGTTCAATCCGGCACAAGAAAACAGACTGAGAAACCAGAGTAAAAGTTTCTCCTGCAACCCGTTCCCTTTGTGCTAGATGAAAGAACCGCTCTCCACATGCTCAGTTCTGAGAGATAAGTGTGTGTGAAAGCCGTCCTTCACCTAGCTGGTTGGGAACACAAAGTTTCTTTTCAGTTGCAAACTCCACTCCATTCATATATATGGGGAGGTACTAGCTCCAACTCGCTTTTACAGTGAAAACTGCAGGAACTTCAAACCGGCACTAGGAAACAGACTGAGAAACCAGAGTAAAAGTTTCTCCTGCAACCCGTTCCCTTTGTGCTAGATGAAAGAACCGCTCTCCACATGCTCAGTTCTGAGAGATAAGTGTGTGTGAAAGCCGTCCTTCACCTAGCTGGTTGGGAACACAAAGTTTCTTTTCAGTTGCAAACTCCACTCCATTCATATATATGGGGAGGTACTAGCTCCAACTCGCTTTTACAGTGAAAACTGCAGGAACTTCAAACCGGCACTAGGAAACAGACTGAGAAACCAGAGTAAAAGTTTCTCCTGCAACCCGTTCCCTTTGTGCTAGATGAACGAACATCTCTCCACATGTTCAGTTCTGAGAGATAAGTGTGTGTGAAAGCCGTCCTTCACCTAGCTTGTTGGGAAAACAAAGTTTCTTTTCAGTTGCAAACTCCAGTCCATACATATATATGGGGAAGTACTAGCTTCAACTCGGTTTTACAGTGAAAACTGCAGGAACTTCAAACCGGCACTAGGAAACAGACTGAGAATCCAGAGTAAAAGTTTCTCCTGCAACCCGTTCCCTTTGTGCTAGATGAACGAACGTCTCTCCACATGCTCAGTTCTGACAGATAAGTGTGTGCGAAAGCCGTCCTTCACCTAGCTTGTTGGGAACACAAAGTTTCTTTTCAGTTGAAAATCCACTCCATACATATATATGGGGAGGTACTAGCTCGAACTCGGTTTTACAGTGAAAACTGCAGGAACTTCAAACCGGCACTAGGAAACAGACTGAGAAACCAGAGTAAAAGTTTCTCCTGCAACCCGTTCCCTTTGTGCTAGATGAACGAACGTCTCTCCACATGCTCAGTTCTGAGAGATAAATGTGTGCTAAAGCCGTCCTTCACCTAGCTTGTTGGGAACACAAAGTTTCTTTTCAGTTGAAATTCCACTCCATACATATATATGGAGAGGTACTAGCTCCAACTCGCTTTTACAGTGAAAACTGCAGGAACTTCAAACCGGCACTAGGAAACAGACTGAGAAACCAGAGTAAAAGTTTCTCCTGCAACCCGTTCCCTTTGTGCTAGATGAACGAACATCTCTCCACATGTTCAGTTCTGAGAGATAAGTGTGTGTGAAAGCCGTCCTTCACCTAGCTTGTTGGGAAAACAAAGTTTCTTTTCAGTTGCAAACTCCAGTCCATACATATATATGGGGAAGTACTAGCTTCAACTCGGTTTTACAGTGAAAACTGCAGGAACTTCAAACCGGCACTAGGAAACAGACTGAGAATCCAGAGTAAAAGTTTCTCCTGCAACCCGTTCCCTTTGTGCTAGATGAACGAACTTCTCTCCACGTGCTCAGTTCTGACAGATAAGTGTGTGCGAAAGCCGTCCTTCACCTAGCTTGTTGGGAACACAAAGTTTCTTTTCAGTTGAAAATCCACTCCATACATATATATGGGGAGGTACTAGCTCGAACTCGGTTTTACAGTGAAAACTGCAGGAACTTCAAACCGGCACTAGGAAACAGACTGAGAAACCAGAGTCAAAGATTCCCCTGCAACCCTTTCCCTTTGTGCTAGATGAACGAACGTCTCTCCACATGCTCAGTTCTGAGAGATAAGTATGTGTGAAAGCCGTCCTTCACCTAGCTTGTTGGGAACACAAAGTTTCTTTTCAGTTGAAATTCCACTCCATACATATATATGGAGAGGTACTAGCTCCAACTCGGTTTTACAGTGAAAACTGCAGGAAGTTCAAACCGGCACAAGAAAACAGACTGAGAAACCAGAGTAAAAGTTTCTCCTGCATCCCGTTCCCTTTGTGCTAGATGAAAGAACCGCTCTCCACATGCTCAGTTCTGAGAGATAAGTGTGTGTGAAAGCCGTCCTTCACCTAGCTTGTTGGGAACACAAAGTTTCTTTTCAGTTGCAAACTCCACTCCATTCATATATATGGGGAGGTACTAGCTCCAACTCGCTTTTACAGTGAAAACTGCAGGAACTTCAAACCGGCACTAGGAAACAGACTGAGAAACCAGAGTAAAAGTTTCTCCTGCAACCCGTTCCTTTGTGCTAGATGAACGAACGTCTCTCCACATGCTCAGTTCTGACAGATAAGTGTGTGCTAAAGCCGTCCTTCATCTAGCTTGTTGGGAACACAAAGTTTCTTTTCAGTTGCAAACTCCACTCCATACATATATATGGGGAGGTACTAGCTCGAACTCGGTTTTACAGTGAAAACTGCAGGAACTTCAAACCGGCACTAGGAAACAGACTGAGAAACCAGAGTAAAAGTTTCTCCTGCAACCCGTTCCCTTTGTGCTAGATGAACGAACATCTCTCCACATGTTCAGTTCTGAGAGATAAGTGTGTGTGAAAGCCGTCCTTCACCTAGCTTGTTGGGAAAACAAAGTTTCTTTTCAGTTGCAAACTCCAGTCCATACATATATATGGGGAAGTACTAGCTTCAACTCGGTTTTACAGTGAAAACTGCAGGAACTTCAAACCGGCACTAGGAAACAGACTGAGAATCCAGAGTAAAAGTTTCTCCTGCAACCCGTTCCCTTTGTGCTATATGAACGAACGTCTCTCCACATGCTCAGTTCTGAGAGATAAGTGTGTGCTAAAGCCGTCCTTCATCTAGCTTGTTGGGAACACAAAGTTTCTTTTCAGTTGCAAACTCCACTCCATACATATATATGGGGAGGTACTAGCTCGAACTCGGTTTTACAGTGAAAACTGCAGGAACTTCAAACCGGCACTAGGAAACAGACTGAGAAACCAGAGTCAAAGTTTCCCCTGCAACCCTTTCAATTTGTGCTAGATGAACGAACGTCTCTCCACATGCTCAGTTCTGAGAGATAATTGTGTGTGAAAGCCGTCCTTCACCTAGCTTGTTGGGAACACAAAGTTTCTTTTCAGTTGAAATTCCACTCCATACATATATATGGAGAGGTACTAGCTCCAACTCGGTTTTACAGTGAAAACTGCAGGAAGTTCAATCCGGCACAAGAAAACAGACTGAGAAACCAGAGTAAAAGTTTCTCCTGCAACCCGTTCCCTTTGTGCTAGATGAAAGAACCGCTCTCCACATGCTCAGTTCTGAGAGATAAGTGTGTGTGAAAGCCGTCCTTCACCTAGCTTGTTGGGAACACAAAGTTTCTTTTCAGTTGCAAACTCCACTCCATTCATATATATGGGGAGGTACTAGCTCCAACTCGCTTTTACAGTGAAAACTGCAGGAACTTCAAACCGGCACTAGGAAACAGACTGAGAATCCAGAGTAAAAGTTTCTCCTGCAACCCGTTCCCTTTGTGCTAGATGAACGAACGTCTCTCCACATGCTCAGTTCTGAGAGATAAGTGTGTGCTAAAGCCGTCCTTCATCTAGCTTGTTGGGAACACAAAGTTTCTTTTCAGTTGCAAACTCCACTCCATACATATATATGGGGAGGTACTAGCTCGAACTCGGTTTTACAGTGAAAACTGCAGGAACTTCAAACCGGCACTAGGAAACAGACTGAGAAACCAGAGTCAAAGTTTCCCCTGCAACCCGTTCCCTTTGTGCTAGATGAACGAACGTCTCTCCACATGCTCAGTTCTGAGAGATAAGTGTGTGTGAAAGCCGTCCTTCACCTAGCTTGTTGGGAACACAAAGTTTCTTTTCAGTTGAAATTCCACTCCATACATATATATGGAGAGGTACTAGCTCCAACTCGGTTTTACAGTGAAAACTGCAGGAAGTTCAAACCGGCACAAGAAAACAGACTGAGAAACCAGAGTAAAAGTTTCTCCTGCATCCCGTTCCCTTTGTGCTAGATGAAAGAACCGCTCTCCACATGCTCAGTTCTGAGAGATAAGTGTGTGTGAAAGCCGTCCTTCACCTAGCTTGTTGGGAACACAAAGTTTCTTTTCAGTTGCAAACTCCACTCCATTCATATATATGGGGAGGTACTAGCTCCAACTCGCTTTTACAGTGAAAACTGCAGGAACTTCAAACCGGCACTAGGAAACAGACTGAGAAACCAGAGTAAAAGTTTCTCCTGCAACCCGTTCCTTTGTGCTAGATGAACGAACGTCTCTCCACATGCTCAGTTCTGACAGATAAGTGTGTGCTAAAGCCGTCCTTCATCTAGCTTGTTGGGAACACAAAGTTTCTTTTCAGTTGCAAACTCCACTCCATACATATATATGGGGAGGTACTAGCTCGAACTCGGTTTTACAGTGAAAACTGCAGGAACTTCAAACCGGCACTAGGAAACAGACTGAGAAACCAGAGTAAAAGTTTCTCCTGCAACCCGTTCCCTTTGTGCTAGATGAACGAACATCTCTCCACATGTTCAGTTCTGAGAGATAAGTGTGTGTGAAAGCCGTCCTTCACCTAGCTTGTTGGGAAAACAAAGTTTCTTTTCAGTTGCAAACTCCAGTCCATACATATATATGGGGAAGTACTAGCTTCAACTCGGTTTTACAGTGAAAACTGCAGGAACTTCAAACCGGCACTAGGAAACAGACTGAGAATCCAGAGTAAAAGTTTCTCCTGCAACCCGTTCCCTTTGTGCTATATGAACGAACGTCTCTCCACATGCTCAGTTCTGAGAGATAAGTGTGTGCTAAAGCCGTCCTTCATCTAGCTTGTTGGGAACACAAAGTTTCTTTTCAGTTGCAAACTCCACTCCATACATATATATGGGGAGGTACTAGCTCGAACTCGGTTTTACAGTGAAAACTGCAGGAACTTCAAACCGGCACTAGGAAACAGACTGAGAAACCAGAGTCAAAGTTTCCCCTGCAACCCTTTCAATTTGTGCTAGATGAACGAACGTCTCTCCACATGCTCAGTTCTGAGAGATAATTGGGTGTGAAAGCCGTCCTTCACCTAGCTTGTTGGGAACACAAAGTTTCTTTTCAGTTGAAATTCCACTCCATACATATATATGGAGAGGTACTAGCTCCAACTCGGTTTTACAGTGAAAACTGCAGGAAGTTCAATCCGGCACAAGAAAACAGACTGAGAAACCAGAGTAAAAGTTTCTCCTGCAACCCGTTCCCTTTGTGCTAGATGAAAGAACCGCTCTCCACATGCTCAGTTCTGAGAGATAAGTGTGTGTGAAAGCCGTCCTTCACCTAGCTTGTTGGGAACACAAAGTTTCTTTTCAGTTGCAAACTCCACTCCATTCATATATATGGGGAGGTACTAGCTCCAACTCGCTTTTACAGTGAAAACTGCAGGAACTTCAAACCGGCACTAGGAAACAGACTGAGAATCCAGAGTAAAAGTTTCTCTTGCAACCCGTTCCCTTTGTGCTAGATGAACGAACGTCTCTCCACATGCTCAGTTCTGAGAGATAAGTGTGTGCTAAAGCCGTCCTTCATCTAGCTTGTTGGGAACACAAAGTTTCTTTTCAGTTGCAAACTCCACTCCATACATATATATGGGGAGGTACTAGCTCGAACTCGGTTTTACAGTGAAAACTGCAGGAACTTCAAACCGGCACTAGGAAACAGACTGAGAAACCAGAGTCAAAGTTTCCCCTGCAACCCGTTCCCTTTGTGCTAGATGAACGAACGTCTCTCCACATGCTCAGTTCTGAGAGATAAGTGTGTGTGAAAGCCGTCCTTCACCTAGCTTGTTGGGAACACAAAGTTTCTTTTCAGTTGAAATTCCACTCCATACATATATATGGAGAGGTACTAGCTCCAACTCGCTTTTACAGTGAAAACTGCAGGAACTTCAAACCGGCACTAGGAAACAGACTGAGAAACCAGAGTAAAAGTTTCTCCTGCAACCCGTTCCCTTTGTGCTAGATGAACGAACATCTCTCCACATGTTCAGTTCTGAGAGATAAGTGTGTGTGAAAGCCGTCCTTCACCTAGCTTGTTGGGAAAACAAAGTTTCTTTTCAGTTGCAAACTCCAGTCCATACATATATATGGGGAAGTACTAGCTTCAACTCGGTTTTACAGTGAAAACTGCAGGAACTTCAAACCGGCACTAGGAAACAGACTGAGAATCCAGAGTAAAAGTTTCTCCTGCAACCCGTTCCCTTTGTGCTAGATGAACGAACGTCTCTCCACATGCTCAGTTCTGACAGATAAGTGTGTGCGAAAGCCGTCTTTCACCTAGCTTGTTGGGAACACAAACTTTCTTTTCAGTTGAAAATCCACTCCATACATATATATGGGGAGGTACTAGCTCGAACTCGGTTTTACAGTGAAAACTGCAGGAACTTCAAACCGGCACTAGGAAAAAGACTGAGAAACCAGAGTCAAAGATTCCCCTGCAACCCTTTCCCTTTGTGCTAGATGAACGAATGTCTCTCCACATGCTCAGTTCTGAGAGATAAGTATGTGTGAAAGCCGTCCTTCACCTAGCTTGTTGGGAACACAAAGTTTCTTTTCAGTTGAAATTCCACTCCATACATATATATGGAGAGGTACTAGCTCCAACTCGGTTTTACAGTGAAAACTGCAGGAAGTTCAAACCGGCACAAGAAAACAGACTGAGAAACCAGAGTAAAAGTTTCTCCTGCATCCCGTTCCCTTTGTGCTAGATGAAAGAACCGCTCTCCACATGCTCAGTTCTGAGAGATAAGTGTGTGTGAAAGCCGTCCTTCACCTAGCTTGTTGGGAACACAAAGTTTCTTTTCAGTTGCAAACTCCACTCCATTCATATATATGGGGAGGTACTAGCTCCAACTCGCTTTTACAGTGAAAACTGCAGGAACCTCAAACCGGCACTAGGAAACAGACTGAGAAACCAGAGTAAAAGTTTCTCCTGCAACCCGTTCCTTTGTGCTAGATGAACGAACGTCTCTCCACATGCTCAGTTCTGAGAGATAAGTGTGTGCTAAAGCCGTCCTTCATCTAGCTTGTTGGGAACACAAAGTTTCTTTTCAGTTGCAAACTCCACTCCATTCATATATATGGGGAGGTACTAGCTCCAACTCGCTTTTACAGTGAAAACTGCAGGAACTTCAAACCGGCACTAGGAAACAGACTGAGAAACCAGAGTAAAAGTTTCTCCTGCAACCCGTTCCCTTTGTGCTAGATGAACGAACGTCTCTCCACATGCTCAGTTCTGAGAGATAAGTGTGTGCTAAAGCCGTCCTTCATCTAGCTTGTTGGGAACACAAAGTTTCTTTTCAGTTGCAAACTCCACTCCATACATATATATGGGGAGGTACTAGCTCGAACTCGGTTTTACAGTGAAAACTGCAGGAACTTCAAACCGGCACTAGGAAACAGACTGAGAAACCAGAGTCAAAGTTTCCCCTGCAACCCTTTCAATTTGTGCTAGATGAACGAACGTCTCTCCACATGCTCAGTTTTGAGAGATAAGTGTGTGTGAAAGCCGTCCTTCACCTAGCTTGTTGGGAACACAAAGTTTCTTTTCAGTTGAAATTCCACTCCATACATATATATGGAGAGGTACTAGCTCCAACTCG
The DNA here is from genome assembly GCF_048773025.1 of Camelus bactrianus. Classification (NCBI taxonomy): domain Eukaryota; kingdom Metazoa; phylum Chordata; class Mammalia; order Artiodactyla; family Camelidae; genus Camelus; species Camelus bactrianus. The sequence goes on from NC_133566.1 coordinate 7,470,711, forward strand.
GTTTTACAGTGAAAACTGCAGGAAGTTCAATCCGGCACAAGAAAACAGACTGAGAAACCAGAGTAAAAGTTTCTCCTGCAACCCGTTCCCTTTGTGCTAGATGAAAGAACCGCTCTACACATGCTCAGTTCTGAGAGATAAGTGTGTGTGAAAGCCGTCCTTCACCTAGCTTGTTGGGAACACAAAGTTTCTTTTCAGTTGCAAACTCCACTCCATTCATATATATGGGGAGGTACTAGCTCCAACTCGGTTTTACAGTGAAAACTGCAGGAAGTTCAATCCGGCACAAGAAAACAGACTGAGAAACCAGAGTAAAAGTTTCTCCTGCAACCCGTTCCCTTTGTGCTAGATGAACGAACGTCTCTCCACATGCTCAGTTCTGAGAGATAAGTGTGTGCTAAAGCCGTCCTTCACCTAGCTTGTTGGGAACACAAAGTTTCTTTTCAGTTGCAAACTCCACTCCATACATATATATGGGGAGGTACTAGCTCGAACTCGGTTTTACAGTGAAAACTGCAGGAACTTCAAACCGGCACTAGGAAACAGACTGAGAAACCAGAGTCAAAGTTTCCCCTGCAACCCTTTCAATTTGTGCTAGATGAACGAACGTCTCTCCACATGCTCAGTTCTGAGAGATAAGTGTGTGTGAAAGCCGTCCTTCACCTAGCTTGTTGGGAACACAAAGTTTCTTTTCAGTTGAAATTCCACTCCATACATATATATGGAGAGGTACTAGCTCCAACTCGGTTTTACAGTGAAAACTGCAGGAAGTTCAATCCGGCACAAGAAAACAGACTGAGAAACCAGAGTAAAAGTTTCTCCTGCAACCCGTTCCCTTTGTGCTAGATGAAAGAACCGCTCTCCACATGCTCAGTTCTGAGAGATAAGTGTGTGTGAAAGCCGTCCTTCACCTAGCTTGTTGGGAACACAAAGTTTCTTTTCAGTTGCAAACTCCACTCCATTCATATATATGGGGAGGTACTAGCTCCAACTCGCTTTTACAGTGAAAACTGCAGGAACTTCAAACCGGCACTAGGAAACAGACTGAGAAACCAGAGTAAAAGTTTCTCCTGCAACCCGTTCCCTTTGTGCTAGATGAACGAACATCTCTCCACATGTTCAGTTCTGAGAGATAAGTGTGTGTGAAAGCCGTCCTTCACCTAGCTTGTTGGGAAAACAAAGTTTCTTTTCAGTTGCAAACTCCAGTCCATACATATATATGGGGAAGTACTAGCTTCAACTCGGTTTTACAGTGAAAACTGCAGGAACTTCAAACCGGCACTAGGAAACAGACTGAGAATCCAGAGTAAAAGTTTCTCCTGCAACCCGTTCCCTTTGTGCTAGATGAACGAACGTCTCTCCACATGCTCAGTTCTGACAGATAAGTGTGTGCGAAAGCCGTCCTTCACCTAGCTTGTTGGGAACACAAAGTTTCTTTTCAGTTGAAAATCCACTCCATACATATATATGGGGAGGTACTAGCTCGAACTCGGTTTTACAGTGAAAACTGCAGGAACTTCAAACCGGCACTAGGAAACAGACTGAGAATCCAGAGTAAAAGTTTCTCCTGCAACCCGTTCCCTTTGTGCTAGATGAACGAACGTCTCTCCACATGCTCAGTTCTGAGAGATAAATGTGTGCTAAAGCCGTCCTTCATCTAGCTTGTTGGGAACACAAAGTTTCTTTTCAGTTGCAAACTCCACTCCATACATATATATGGGGAGGTACTAGCTCGAACTCGGTTTTACAGTGAAAACTGCAGGAACTTCAAACCGGCACTAGGAAACAGACTGAGAAACCAGAGTCAAAGTTTCCCCTGAAACCCTTTCAATTTGTGCTAGATGAATGAACGTCTCTCCACATGCTCAGTTCTGAGAGATAAGTGTGTGTGAAAGCCGTCCTTCACCTAGCTTGTTGGGAACACAAAGTTTCTTTTCAGTTGAAATTCCACTCCATACATATATATGGAGAGGTACTAGCTCCAACTCGCTTTTACAGTGAAAACTGCAGGAACTTCAAACCGGCACTAGGAAACAGACTGAGAAACCAGAGTAAAAGTTTCTCCTGCAACCCGTTCCCTTTGTGCTAGATGAACGAACATCTCTCCACATGTTCAGTTCTGAGAGATAAGTGTGTGTGAAAGCCGTCCTTCACCTAGCTTGTTGGGAAAACAAAGTTTCTTTTCAGTTGCAAACTCCAGTCCATACATATATATGGGGAAGTACTAGCTTCAACTCGGTTTTACAGTGAAAACTGCAGGAACTTCAAACCGGCACTAGGAAACAGACTGAGAATCCAGAGTAAAAGTTTCTCCTGCAACCCGTTCCCTTTGTGCTAGATGAACGAACTTCTCTCCACATGCTCAGTTCTGACAGATAAGTGTGTGCGAAAGCCGTCCTTCACCTAGCTTGTTGGGAACACAAAGTTTCTTTTCAGTTGAAAATCCACTCCATACATATATATGGGGAGGTACTAGCTCGAACTCGGTTTTACAGTGAAAACTGCAGGAACTTCAAACCGGCACTAGGAAACAGACTGAGAAACCAGAGTCAAAGATTCCCCTGCAACCCTTTCCCTTTGTGCTAGATGAACGAACGTCTCTCCACATGCTCAGTTCTGAGAGATAAGTATGTGTGAAAGCCGTCCTTCACCTAGCTTGTTGGGAACACAAAGTTTCTTTTCAGTTGAAATTCCACTCCATACATATATATGGAGAGGTACTAGCTCCAACTCGGTTTTACAGTGAAAACTGCAGGAAGTTCAAACCGGCACAAGAAAACAGACTGAGAAACCAGAGTAAAAGTTTCTCCTGCATCCCGTTCCCTTTGTGCTAGATGAAAGAACCGCTCTCCACATGCTCAGTTCTGAGAGATAAGTGTGTGTGAAAGCCGTCCTTCACGTAGCTTGTTGGGAACACAAAGTTTCTTTTCAGTTGCAAACTCCACTCCATTCATATATATGGGGAGGTACTAGCTCCAACTCGCTTTTACAGTGAAAACTGCAGGAACTTCAAACCGGCACTAGGAAACAGACTGAGAAACCAGAGTAAAAGTTTCTCCTGCAACCCGTTCCTTTGTGCTAGATGAACGAACGTCTCTCCACATGCTCAGTTCTGACAGATAAGTGTGTGCTAAAGCCGTCCTTCATCTAGCTTGTTGGGAACACAAAGTTTCTTTTCAGTTGCAAACTCCACTCCATACATATATATGGGGAGGTACTAGCTCGAACTCGGTTTTACAGTGAAAACTGCAGGAACTTCAAACCGGCACTAGGAAACAGACTGAGAAACCAGAGTAAAAGTTTCTCCTGCAACCCGTTCCCTTTGTGCTAGATGAACGAACATCTCTCCACATGTTCAGTTCTGAGAGATAAGTGTGTGTGAAAGCCGTCCTTCACCTAGCTTGTTGGGAAAACAAAGTTTCTTTTCAGTTGCAAACTCCAGTCCATACATATATATGGGGAAGTACTAGCTTCAACTCGGTTTTACAGTGAAAACTGCAGGAACTTCAAACCGGCACTAGGAAACAGACTGAGAATCCAGAGTAAAAGTTTCTCCTGCAACCCGTTCCCTTTGTGCTAGATGAACGAACGTCTCTCCACATGCTCAGTTCTGAGAGATAAGTGTGTGCTAAAGCCGTCCTTCATCTAGCTTGTTGGGAACACAAAGTTTCTTTTCAGTTGCAAACTCCACTCCATACATATATATGGGGAGGTACTAGCTCGAACTCGGTTTTACAGTGAAAACTGCAGGAACTTCAAACCGGCACTAGGAAACAGACTGAGAAACCAGAGTCAAAGTTTCCCCTGCAACCCTTTCAATTTGTGCTAGATGAACGAACGTCTCTCCACATGCTCAGTTCTGAGAGATAAGTGTGTGTGAAAGCCGTCCTTCACCTAGCTTGTTGGGAACACAAAGTTTCTTTTCAGTTGAAATTCCACTCCATACATATATATGGAGAGGTACTAGCTCCAACTCGGTTTTACAGTGAAAACTGCAGGAAGTTCAATCCGGCACAAGAAAACAGACTGAGAAACCAGAGTAAAAGTTTCTCCTGCAACCCGTTCCCTTTGTGCTAGATGAAAGAACCGCTCTCCACATGCTCAGTTCTGAGAGATAAGTGTGTGTGAAAGCCGTCCTTCACCTAGCTTGTTGGGAACACAAAGTTTCTTTTCAGTTGCAAACTCCACTCCATTCATATATATGGGGAGGTACTAGCTCCAACTCGGTTTTACAGTGAAAACTGCAGGAAGTTCAATCCGGCACAAGAAAACAGACTGAGAATCCAGAGTAAAAGTTTCTCCTGCAACCCGTTCCCTTTGTGCTAGATGAAAGAACCGCTCTCCACATGCTCAGTTCTGAGAGATAAGTGTGTGTGAAAGCCGTCCTTCACCTAGCTTGTTGGGAACACAAAGTTTCTTTTCAGTTGCAAACTCCACTCCATTCATATATATGGGGAGGTACTAGCTCCAACTCGCTTTTACAGTGAAAACTGCAGGAACTTCAAACCGGCACTAGGAAACAGACTGAGAAACCAGAGTAAAAGTTTCTCCTGCAACCCGTTCCCTTTGTGCTAGATGAACGAACATCTCTCCACATGTTCAGTTCTGAGAGATAAGTGTGTGTGAAAGCCGTCCTTCACCTAGCTTGTTGGGAAAACAAAGTTTCTTTTCAGTTGCAAACTCCAGTCCATACATATATATGGGGAAGTACTAGCTTCAACTCGGTTTTACAGTGAAAACTGCAGGAACTTCAAACCGGCACTAGGAAACAGACTGAGAATCCAGAGTAAAAGTTTCTCCTGCAACCCGTTCCCTTTGTGCTAGATGAACGAACGTCTCTCCACATGCTCAGTTCTGAGAGATAAGTGTGTGCTAAAGCCGTCCTTCATCTAGCTTGTTGGGAACACAAAGTTTCTTTTCAGTTGCAAACTCCACTCCATACATATATATGGGGAGGTACTAGCTCGAACTCGGTTTTACAGTGAAAACTGCAGGAACTTCAAACCGGCACTAGGAAACAGACTGAGAAACCAGAGTCAAAGTTTCCCCTGCAACCCTTTCAATTTGTGCTAGATGAACGAACGTCTCTCCACATGCTCAGTTCTGAGAGATAAGTGTGTGTGAAAGCCGTCCTTCACCTAGCTTGTTGGGAACACAAAGTTTCTTTTCAGTTGAAATTCCACTCCATACATATATATGGAGAGGTACTAGCTCCAACTCGGTTTTACAGTGAAAACTGCAGGAAGTTCAATCCGGCACAAGAAAACAGACTGAGAAACCAGAGTAAAAGTTTCTCCTGCAACCCGTTCCCTTTGTGCTAGATGAAAGAACCGCTCTCCACATGCTCAGTTCTGAGAGATAAGTGTGTGTGAAAGCCGTCCTTCACCTAGCTTGTTGGGAACACAAAGTTTCTTTTCAGTTGCAAACTCCACTCCATTCATATATATGGGGAGGTACTAGCTCCAACTCGCTTTTACAGTGAAAACTGCAGGAACTTCAAACCGGCACTAGGAAACAGACTGAGAAACCAGAGTAAAAGTTTCTCCTGCAACCCGTTCCCTTTGTGCTAGATGAACGAACATCTCTCCACATGTTCAGTTCTGAGAGATAAGTGTGTGTGAAAGCCGTCCTTCACCTAGCTTGTTGGGAAAACAAAGTTTCTTTTCATTTGCAAACTCCAGTCCATACATATATATGGGGAAGTACTAGCTTCAACTCGGTTTTACAGTGAAAACTGCAGGAACTTCAAACCGGCACTAGGAAACAGACTGAGAATCCAGAGTAAAAGTTTCTCCTGCAACCCGTTCCCTTTGTGCTAGATGAACGAACGTCTCTCCACATGCTCAGTTCTGAGAGATAAGTGTGTGCTAAAGCCGTCCTTCACCTAGCTTGTTGGGAACACAAAGTTTCTTTTCAGTTGCAAACTCCACTCCATACATATATATGGGGAGGTACTAGCTCGAACTCGGTTTTACAGTGAAAACTGCAGGAACTTCAAACCGGCACTAGGAAACAGACTGAGAAACCAGAGTCAAAGTTTCCCCTGCAACCCTTTCAATTTGTGCTAGATGAACGAACGTCTCTCCACATGCTCAGTTCTGAGAGATAAGTGTGTGTGAAAGCCGTCCTTCACCTAGCTTGTTGGGAACACAAAGTTTCTTTTCAGTTGAAATTCCACTCCATACATATATATGGAGAGGTACTAGCTCCAACTCGGTTTTACAGTGAAAACTGCAGGAAGTTCAATCCGGCACAAGAAAACAGACTGAGAAACCAGAGTAAAAGTTTCTCCTGCAACCCGTTCCCTTTGTGCTAGATGAAAGAACCGCTCTCCACATGCTCAGTTCTGAGAGATAAGTGTGTGTGAAAGCCGTCCTTCACCTAGCTTGTTGGGAACACAAAGTTTCTTTTCAGTTGCAAACTCCACTCCATTCATATATATGGGGAGGTACTAGCTCCAACTCGCTTTTACAGTGAAAACTGCAGGAACTTCAAACCGGCACTAGGAAACAGACTGAGAAACCAGAGTAAAAGTTTCTCCTGCAACCCGTTCCCTTTGTGGTAGATGAACGAACATCTCTCCACATGTTCAGTTCTGAGAGATAAGTGTGTGTGAAAGCCGTCCTTCACCTAGCTTGTTGGGAAAACAAAGTTTCTTTTCAGTTGCAAACTCCAGTCCATACATATATATGGGGAAGTACTAGCTTCAACTCGGTTTTACAGTGAAAACTGCAGGAACTTCAAACCGGCACTAGGAAACAGACTGAGAATCCAGAGTAAAAGTTTCTCCTGCAAACCGTTCCCTTTGTGCTAGATGAACGAACGTCTCTCCACATGCTCAGTTCTGACAGATAAGTGTGTGCGAAAGCCGTCCTTCACCTAGCTTGTTGGGAACACAAAGTTTCTTTTCAGTTGAAAATCCACTCCATACATATATATGGGGAGGTACTAGCTCGAACTCGGTTTTACAGTGAAAACTGCAGGAACTTCAAACCGGCACTAGGAAACAGACTGAGAATCCAGAGTAAAAGTTTCTCCTGCAACCCGTTCCCTTTGTGCTAGATGAACGAACGTCTCTCCACATGCTCAGTTCTGAGAGATAAATGTGTGCTAAAGCCGTCCTTCATCTAGCTTGTTGGGAACACAAAGTTTCTTTTCAGTTGCAAACTCCACTCCATACATATATATGGGGAGGTACTAGCTCGAACTCGGTTTTACAGTGAAAACTGCAGGAACTTCAAACCGGCACTAGGAAACAGACTGAGAAACCAGAGTCAAAGTTTCCCCTGCAACCCTTTCAATTTGTGCTAGATGAATGAACGTCTCTCCACATGCTCAGTTCTGAGAGATAAGTGTGTGTGAAAGCCGTCCTTCACCTAGCTTGTTGGGAACACAAAGTTTCTTTTCAGTTGAAATTCCACTCCATACATATATATGGAGAGGTACTAGCTCCAACTCGCTTTTACAGTGAAAACTGCAGGAACTTCAAACCGGCACTAGGAAACAGACTGAGAAACCAGAGTAAAAGTTTCTCCTGCAACCCGTTCCCTTTGTGCTAGATGAACGAACATCTCTCCACATGTTCAGTTCTGAGAGATAAGTGTGTGTGAAAGCCGTCCTTCACCTAGCTTGTTGGGAAAACAAAGTTTCTTTTCAGTTGCAAACTCCAGTCCATACATATATATGGGGAAGTACTAGCTTCAACTCGGTTTTACAGTGAAAACTGCAGGAACTTCAAACCGGCACTAGGAAACAGACTGAGAATCCAGAGTAAAAGTTTCTCCTGCAACCCGTTCCCTTTGTGCTAGATGAACGAACTTCTCTCCACATGCTCAGTTCTGACAGATAAGTGTGTGCGAAAGCCGTCCTTCACCTAGCTTGTTGGGAACACAAAGTTTCTTTTCAGTTGAAAATCCACTCCATACATATATATGGGGAGGTACTAGCTCGAACTCGGTTTTACAGTGAAAACTGCAGGAACTTCAAACCGGCACTAGGAAACAGACTGAGAAACCAGAGTCAAAGATTCCCCTGCAACCCTTTCCCTTTGTGCTAGATGAACGAACGTCTCTCCACATGCTCAGTTCTGAGAGATAAGTATGTGTGAAAGCCGTCCTTCACCTAGCTTGTTGGGAACACAAAGTTTCTTTTCAGTTGAAATTCCACTCCATACATATATATGGAGAGGTACTAGCTCCAACTCGGTTTTACAGTGAAAACTGCAGGAAGTTCAAACCGGCACAAGAAAACAGACTGAGAAACCAGAGTAAAAGTTTCTCCTGCATCCCGTTCCCTTTGTGCTAGATGAAAGAACCGCTCTCCACATGCTCAGTTCTGAGAGATAAGTGTGTGTGAAAGCCGTCCTTCACCTAGCTTGTTGGGAACACAAAGTTTCTTTTCAGTTGCAAACTCCACTCCATTCATATATATGGGGAGGTACTAGCTCCAACTCGCTTTTACAGTGAAAACTGCAGGAACTTCAAACCGGCACTAGGAAACAGACTGAGAAACCAGAGTAAAAGTTTCTCCTGCAACCCGTTCCCTTTGTGCTAGATGAACGAACATCTCTCCACATGTTCAGTTCTGAGAGATAAGTGTGTGTGAAAGCCGTCCTTCACCTAGCTTGTTGGGAAAACAAAGTTTCTTTTCAGTTGCAAACTCCAGTCCATACATATATATGGGGAAGTACTAGCTTCAACTCGGTTTTACAGTGAAAACTGCAGGAACTTCAAACCGGCACTAGGAAACAGACTGAGAATCCAGAGTAAAAGTTTCTCCTGCAACCCGTTCCCTTTGTGCTAGATGAACGAACGTCTCTCCACATGCTCAGTTCTGAGAGATAAGTGTGTGCTAAAGCCGTCCTTCATCTAGCTTGTTGGGAACACAAAGTTTCTTTTCAGTTGCAAACTCCACTCCATACATATATATGGGGAGGTACTAGCTCGAACTCGGTTTTACAGTGAAAACTGCAGGAACTTCAAACCGGCACTAGGAAACAGACTGAGAAACCAGAGTCAAAGTTTCCCCTGCAACCCTTTCAATTTGTGCTAGATGAACGAACGTCTCTCCACATGCTCAGTTCTGAGAGATAAGTGTGTGTGAAAGCCGTCCTTCACCTAGCTTGTTGGGAACACAAAGTTTCTTTTCAGTTGAAATTCCACTCCATACATATATATGGAGAGGTACTAGCTCCAACTCGGTTTTACAGTGAAAACTGCAGGAAGTTCAATCCGGCACAAGAAAACAGACTGAGAAACCAGAGTAAAAGTTTCTCCTGCAACCCGTTCCCTTTGTGCTAGATGAAAGAACCGCTCTCCACATGCTCAGTTCTGAGAGATAAGTGTGTGTGAAAGCCGTCCTTCACCTAGCTTGTTGGGAACACAAAGTTTCTTTTCAGTTGCAAACTCCACTCCATTCATATATATGGGGAGGTACTAGCTCCAACTCGCTTTTACAGTGAAAACTGCAGGAACTTCAAACCGGCACTAGGAAACAGACTGAGAAACCAGAGTAAAAGTTTCTCCTGCAACCCGTTCCCTTTGTGCTAGATGAACGAACATCTCTCCACATGTTCAGTTCTGAGAGATAAGTGTGTGTGAAAGCCGTCCTTCACCTAGCTTGTTGGGAAAACAAAGTTTCTTTTCATTTGCAAACTCCAGTCCATACATATATATGGGGAAGTACTAGCTTCAACTCGTTTTTACAGTGAAAACTGCAGGAACTTCAAACCGGCACTAGGAAACAGACTGAGAATCCAGAGTCAAAGTTTCCCCTGCAACCCTTTCAATTTGTGCTAGATGAACGAACGTCTCTCCACATGCTCAGTTCTGAGAGATAAGTGTGTGTGAAAGCCGTCCTTCACCTAGCTTGTTGGGAACACAAAGTTTCTTTTCAGTTGAAATTCCACTCCATACATATATATGGAGAGGTACTAGCTCCAACTCGGTTTTACAGTGAAAACTGCAGGAAGTTCAATCCGGCACAAGAAAACAGACTGAGAAACCAGAGTAAAAGTTTCTCCTGCAACCCGTTCCCTTTGTGCTAGATGAAAGAACCGCTCTCCACATGCTCAGTTCTGAGAGATAAGTGTGTGTGAAAGCCGTCCTTCACCTAGCTTGTTGGGAACACAAAGTTTCTTTTCAGTTGCAAACTCCACTCCATTCATATATATGGGGAGGTACTAGCTCCAACTCGCTTTTACAGTGAAAACTGCAGGAACTTCAAACCGGCACTAGGAAACAGACTGAGAAACCAGAGTAAAAGTTTCTCCTGCAACCCGTTCCCTTTGTGGTAGATGAACGAACATCTCTCCACATGTTCAGTTCTGAGAGATAAGTGTGTGTGAAAGCCGTCCTTCACCTAGCTTGTTGGGAAAACAAAGTTTCTTTTCAGTTGCAAACTCCAGTCCATACATATATATGGGGAAGTACTAGCTTCAACTCGGTTTTACAGTGAAAACTGCAGGAACTTCAAACCGGCACTAGGAAACAGACTGAGAATCCAGAGTAAAAGTTTCTCCTGCAAACCGTTCCCTTTGTGCTAGATGAACGAACGTCTCTCCACATGCTCAGTTCTGACAGATAAGTGTGTGCGAAAGCCGTCCTTCACCTAGCTTGTTGGGAACACAAAGTTTCTTTTCAGTTGAAAATCCACTCCATACATATATATGGGGAGGTACTAGCTCGAACTCGGTTTTACAGTGAAAACTGCAGGAACTTCAAACCGGCACTAGGAAACAGACTGAGAATCCAGAGTAAAAGTTTCTCCTGCAACCCGTTCCCTTTGTGCTAGATGAACGAACGTCTCTCCACATGCTCAGTTCTGAGAGATAAGTGTGTGCTAAAGCCGTCCTTCACCTAGCTTGTTGGGAACACAAAGTTTCTTTTCAGTTGCAAACTCCACTCCATACATATATATGGGGAGGTACTAGCTCGAACTCGGTTTTACAGTGAAAACTGCAGGAACGTCAAACCGGCACTAGGAAACAGACTGAGAAACCAGAGTCAAAGTTTCCCCTGCAACCCTTTCAATTTGTGCTAGATGAACGAACGTCTCTCCACATGCTCAGTTCTGAGAGATAAGTGTGTGTGAAAGCCGTCCTTCACCTAGCTTGTTGGGAACACAAAGTTTCTTTTCAGTTGAAATTCCACTCCATACATATATATGGAGAGGTACTAGCTCCAACTCGGTTTTACAGTGAAAACTGCAGGAAGTTCAATCCGGCACAAGAAAACAGACTGAGAAACCAGAGTAAAAGTTTCTCCTGCAACCCGTTCCCTTTGTGCTAGATGAAAGAACCGCTCTCCACATGCTCAGTTCTGAGAGATAAGTGTGTGTGAAAGCCGTCCTTCACCTAGCTTGTTGGGAACACAAAGTTTCTTTTCAGTTGCAAACTCCACTCCATTCATATATATGGGGAGGTACTAGCTCCAACTCGCTTTTACAGTGAAAACTGCAGGAACTTCAAACCGGCACTAGGAAACAGACTGAGAAACCAGAGTAAAAGTTTCTCCTGCAACCCGTTCCCTTTGTGCTAGATGAACGAACATCTCTCCACATGTTCAGTTCTGAGAGATAAGTGTGTGTGAAAGCCGTCCTTCACCTAGCTTGTTGGGAAAACAAAGTTTCTTTTCAGTTGCAAACTCCAGTCCATACATATATATGGGGAAGTACTAGCTTCAACTCGGTTTTACAGTGAAAACTGCAGGAACTTCAAACCGGCACTAGGAAACAGACTGAGAATCCAGAGTAAAAGTTTCTCCTGCAACCCGTTCCCTTTGTGCTAGATGAACGAACGTCTCTCCACATGCTCAGTTCTGACAGATAAGTGTGTGCGAAAGCCGTCCTTCACCTAGCTTGTTGGGAACACAAAGTTTCTTTTCAGTTGAAAATCCACTCCATACATATATATGGGGAGGTACTAGCTCGAACTCGGTTTTACAGTGAAAACTGCAGGAACTTCAAACCGGCACTAGGAAACAGACTGAGAATCCAGAGTAAAAGTTTCTCCTGCAACCCGTTCCCTTTGTGCTAGATGAACGAACGTCTCTCCACATGCTCAGTTCTGAGAGATAAATGTGTGCTAAAGCCGTCCTTCATCTAGCTTGTTGGGAACACAAAGTTTCTTTTCAGTTGCAAACTCCACTCCATACATATATATGGGGAGGTACTAGCTCGAACTCGGTTTTACAGTGAAAACTGCAGGAACTTCAAACCGGCACTAGGAAACAGACTGAGAAACCAGAGTCAAAGTTTCCCCTGCAACCCTTTCAATTTGTGCTAGATGAATGAACGTCTCTCCACATGCTCAGTTCTGAGAGATAAGTGTGTGTGAAAGCCGTCCTTCACCTAGCTTGTTGGGAACACAAAGTTTCTTTTCAGTTGAAATTCCACTCCATACATATATATGGAGAGGTACTAGCTCCAACTCGCTTTTACAGTGAAAACTGCAGGAACTTCAAACCGGCACTAGGAAACAGACTGAGAAACCAGAGTAAAAGTTTCTCCTGCAACCCGTTCCCTTTGTGCTAGATGAACGAACATCTCTCCACATGTTCAGTTCTGAGAGATAAGTGTGTGTGAAAGCCGTCCTTCACCTAGCTTGTTGGGAAAACAAAGTTTCTTTTCAGTTGCAAACTCCAGTCCATACATATATATGGGGAAGTACTAGCTTCAACTCGGTTTTACAGTGAAAACTGCAGGAACTTCAAACCGGCACTAGGAAACAGACTGAGAATCCAGAGTAAAAGTTTCTCCTGCAACCCGTTCCCTTTGTGCTAGATGAACGAACTTCTCTCCACATGCTCAGTTCTGACAGATAAGTGTGTGCGAAAGCCGTCCTTCACCTAGCTTGTTGGGAACACAAAGTTTCTTTTCAGTTGAAAATCCACTCCATACATATATATGGGGAGGTACTAGCTCGAACTCGGTTTTACAGTGAAAACTGCAGGAACTTCAAACCGGCACTAGGAAACAGACTGAGAAACCAGAGTCAAAGATTCCCCTGCAACCCTTTCCCTTTGTGCTAGATGAACGAACGTCTCTCCACATGCTCAGTTCTGAGAGATAAGTATGTGTGAAAGCCGTCCTTCACCTAGCTTGTTGGGAACACAAAGTTTCTTTTCAGTTGAAATTCCACTCCATACATATATATGGAGAGGTACTAGCTCCAACTCGGTTTTACAGTGAAAACTGCAGGAAGTTCAAACCGGCACAAGAAAACAGACTGAGAAACCAGAGTAAAAGTTTCTCCTGCATCCCGTTCCCTTTGTGCTAGATGAAAGAACCGCTCTCCACATGCTCAGTTCTGAGAGATAAGTGTGTGTGAAAGCCGTCCTTCACCTAGCTTGTTGGGAACACAAAGTTTCTTTTCAGTTGCAAACTCCACTCCATTCATATATATGGGGAGGTACTAGCTCCAACTCGCTTTTACAGTGAAAACTGCAGGAACTTCAAACCGGCACTAGGAAACAGACTGAGAATCCAGAGTAAAAGTTTCTCCTGCAACCCGTTCCCTTTGTGCTAGATGAACGAACTTCTCTCCACATGCTCAGTTCTGACAGATAAGTGTGTGCGAAAGCCGTCCTTCACCTAGCTTGTTGGGAACACAAAGTTTCTTTTCAGTTGAAAATCCACTCCATACATATATATGGGGAGGTACTAGCTCGAACTCGGTTTTACAGTGAAAACTGCAGGAACTTCAAACCGGCACTAGGAAACAGACTGAGAAACCAGAGTCAAAGATTCCCCTGCAACCCTTTCCCTTTGTGCTAGATGAACGAACGTCTCTCCACATGCTCAGTTCTGAGAGATAAGTATGTGTGAAAGCCGTCCTTCACCTAGCTTGTTGGGAACACAAAGTTTCTTTTCAGTTGAAATTCCACTCCATACATATATATGGAGAGGTACTAGCTCCAACTCGGTTTTACAGTGAAAACTGCAGGAAGTTCAAACCGGCACAAGAAAACAGACTGAGAAACCAGAGTAAAAGTTTCTCCTGCTTCCCGTTCCCTTTGTGCTAGATGAAAGAACCGCTCTCCACATGCTCAGTTCTGAGAGATAAGTGTGTGTGAAAGCCGTCCTTCACCTAGCTTGTTGGGAACACAAAGTTTCTTTTCAGTTGCAAACTCCACTCCATTCATATATATGGGGAGGTACTAGCTCCAACTCGCTTTTACAGTGAAAACTGCAGGAACTTCAAACCGGCACTAGGAAACAGACTGAGAAACCAGAGTAAAAGTTTCTCCTGCAACCCGTTCCTTTGTGCTAGATGAACGAACGTCTCTCCACATGCTCAGTTCTGACAGATAAGTGTGTGCTAAAGCCGTCCTTCATCTAGCTTGTTGGGAACACAAAGTTTCTTTTCAGTTGCAAACTCCACTCCATACATATATATGGGGAGGTACTAGCTCGAACTCGGTTTTACAGTGAAAACTGCAGGAACTTCAAACCGGCACTAGGAAACAGACTGAGAAACCAGAGTAAAAGTTTCTCCTGCAACCCGTTCCCTTTGTGCTAGATGAACGAACATCTCTCCACATGTTCAGTTCTGAGAGATAAGTGTGTGTGAAAGCCGTCCTTCACCTAGCTTGTTGGGAAAACAAAGTTTCTTTTCAGTTGCAAACTCCAGTCCATACATATATATGGGGAAGTACTAGCTTCAACTCGGTTTTACAGTGAAAACTGCAGGAACTTCAAACCGGCACTAGGAAACAGACTGAGAATCCAGAGTAAAAGTTTCTCCTGCAACCCGTTCCCTTTGTGCTAGATGAACGAACGTCTCTCCACATGCTCAGTTCTGAGAGATAAGTGTGTGCTAAAGCCGTCCTTCATCTAGCTTGTTGGGAACACAAAGTTTCTTTTCAGTTGCAAACTCCACTCCATACATATATATGGGGAGGTACTAGCTCGAACTCGGTTTTACAGTGAAAACTGCAGGAACTTCAAACCGGCACTAGGAAACAGACTGAGAAACCAGAGTCAAAGTTTCCCCTGCAACCCTTTCAATTTGTGCTAGATGAACGAACGTCTCTCCACATGCTCAGTTCTGAGAGATAAGTGTGTGTGAAAGCCGTCCTTCACCTAGCTTGTTGGGAACACAAAGTTTCTTTTCAGTTGAAATTCCACTCCATACATATATATGGAGAGGTACTAGCTCCAACTCGGTTTTACAGTGAAAACTGCAGGAAGTTCAATCCGGCACAAGAAAACAGACTGAGAAACCAGAGTAAAAGTTTCTCCTGCAACCCGTTCCCTTTGTGCTAGATGAAAGAACCGCTCTCCACATGCTCAGTTCTGAGAGATAAGTGTGTGTGAAAGCCGTCCTTCACCTAGCTTGTTGGGAACACAAAGTTTCTTTTCAGTTGCAAACTCCACTCCATTCATATATATGGGGAGGTACTAGCTCCAACTCGGTTTTACAGTGAAAACTGCAGGAAGTTCAATCCGGCACAAGAAAACAGACTGAGAATCCAGAGTAAAAGTTTCTCCTGCAACCCGTTCCCTTTGTGCTAGATGAAAGAACCGCTCTCCACATGCTCAGTTCTGAGAGATAAGTGTGTGTGAAAGCCGTCCTTCACCTAGCTTGTTGGGAACACAAAGTTTCTTTTCAGTTGCAAACTCCACTCCATTCATATATATGGGGAGGTACTAGCTCCAACTCGCTTTTACAGTGAAAACTGCAGGAACTTCAAACCGGCACTAGGAAACAGACTGAGAAACCAGAGTAAAAGTTTCTCCTGCAACCCGTTCCCTTTGTGCTAGATGAACGAACATCTCTCCACATGTTCAGTTCTGAGAGATAAGTGTGTGTGAAAGCCGTCCTTCACCTAGCTTGTTGGGAAAACAAAGTTTCTTTTCAGTTGCAAACTCCAGTCCATACATATATATGGGGAAGTACTAGCTTCAACTCGGTTTTACAGTGAAAACTGCAGGAACTTCAAACCGGCACTAGGAAACAGACTGAGAATCCAGAGTAAAAGTTTCTCCTGCAACCCGTTCCCTTTGTGCTAGATGAACGAACATCTCTCCACATGCTCAGTTCTGAGAGATAAGTGTGTGCTAAAGCCGTCCTTCATCTAGCTTGTTGGGAACACAAAGTTTCTTTTCAGTTGCAAACTCCACTCCATACATATATATGGGGAGGTACTAGCTCGAACTCGGTTTTACAGTGAAAACTGCAGGAACTTCAAACCGGCACTAGGAAACAGACTGAGAAACCAGAGTCAAAGTTTCCCCTGCAACCCTTTCAATTTGTGCTAGATGAACGAACGTCTCTCCACATGCTCAGTTCTGAGAGATAAGTGTGTGTGAAAGCCGTCCTTCACCTAGCTTGTTGGGAACACAAAGTTTCTTTTCAGTTGAAATTCCACTCCATACATATATATGGAGAGGTACTAGCTCCAACTCGGTTTTACAGTGAAAACTGCAGGAAGTTCAATCCGGCACAAGAAAACAGACTGAGAAACCAGAGTAAAAGTTTCTCCTGCAACCCGTTCCCTTTGTGCTAGATGAAAGAACCGCTCTCCACATGCTCAGTTCTGAGAGATAAGTGTGTGTGAAAGCCGTCCTTCACCTAGCTTGTTGGGAACACAAAGTTTCTTTTCAGTTGCAAACTCCACTCCATTCATATATATGGGGAGGTACTAGCTCCAACTCGGTTTTACAGTGAAAACTGCAGGAAGTTCAATCCGGCACAAGAAAACAGACTGAGAATCCAGAGTAAAAGTTTCTCCTGCAACCCGTTCCCTTTGTGCTAGATGAAAGAACCGCTCTCCACATGCTCAGTTCTGAGAGATAAGTGTGTGTGAAAGCCGTCCTTCACCTAGCTTGTTGGGAACACAAAGTTTCTTTTCAGTTGCAAACTCCACTCCATTCATATATATGGGGAGGTACTAGCTCCAACTCGCTTTTACAGTGAAAACTGCAGGAACTTCAAACCGGCACTAGGAAACAGACTGAGAAACCAGAGTAAAAGTTTCTCCTGCAACCCGTTCCCTTTGTGCTAGATGAACGAACATCTCTCCACATGTTCAGTTCTGAGAGATAAGTGTGTGTGAAAGCCGTCCTTCACCTAGCTTGTTGGGAAAACAAAGTTTCTTTTCAGTTGCAAACTCCAGTCCATACATATATATGGGGAAGTACTAGCTTCAACTCGGTTTTACAGTGAAAACTGCAGGAACTTCAAACCGGCACTAGGAAACAGACTGAGAATCCAGAGTAAAAGTTTCTCCTGCAACCCGTTCCCTTTGTGCTAGATGAACGAACGTCTCTCCACATGCTCAGTTCTGAGAGATAAGTGTGTGCTAAAGCCGTCCTTCATCTAGCTTGTTGGGAACACAAAGTTTCTTTTCAGTTGCAAACTCCACTCCATACATATATATGGGGAGGTACTAGCTCGAACTCGGTTTTACAGTGAAAACTGCAGGAACTTCAAACCGGCACTAGGAAACAGACTGAGAAACCAGAGTCAAAGTTTCCCCTGCAACCCTTTCAATTTGTGCTAGATGAACGAACGTCTCTCCACATGCTCAGTTCTGAGAGATAAGTGTGTATGAAAGCCGTCCTTCACCTAGCTTGTTGGGAACACAAAGTTTCTTTTCAGTTGAAATTCCACTCCATACATATATATGGAGAGGTACTAGCTCCAACTCGGTTTTACAGTGAAAACTGCAGGAAGTTCAATCCGGCACAAGAAAACAGACTGAGAAACCAGAGTAAAAGTTTCTCCTGCAACCCGTTCCCTTTGTGCTAGATGAAAGAACCGCTCTCCACATGCTCAGTTCTGAGAGATAAGTGTGTGTGAAAGCCGTCCTTCACCTAGCTTGTTGGGAACACAAAGTTTCTTTTCAGTTGCAAACTCCACTCCATTCATATATATGGGGAGGTACTAGCTCCAACTCGCTTTTACAGTGAAAACTGCAGGAACTTCAAACCGGCACTAGGAAACAGACTGAGAAACCAGAGTAAAAGTTTCTCCTGCAATCCGTTCCCTTTGTGCTAGATGAACGAACATCTCTCCACATGTTCAGTTCTGAGAGATAAGTGTGTGTGAAAGCCGTCCTTCACCTAGCTTGTTGGGAAAACAAAGTTTCTTTTCAGTTGCAAACTCCAGTCCATACATATATATGGGGAAGTACTAGCTTCAACTCGGTTTTACAGTGAAAACTGCAGGAACTTCAAACCGGCACTAGGAAACAGACTGAGAATCCAGAGTAAAAGTTTCTCCTGCAACCCGTTCCCTTTGTGCTAGATGAACGAACGTCTCTCCACATGCTCAGTTCTGACAGATAAGTGTGTGCGAAAGCCGTCCTTCACCTAGCTTGTTGGGAACACAAAGTTTCTTTTCAGTTGAAAATCCACTCCATACATATA
Source organism: Camelus bactrianus (assembly GCF_048773025.1). Classification (NCBI taxonomy): domain Eukaryota; kingdom Metazoa; phylum Chordata; class Mammalia; order Artiodactyla; family Camelidae; genus Camelus; species Camelus bactrianus. The sequence goes on from NC_133566.1 coordinate 7,489,083, forward strand.
TATGGGGAGGTACTAGCTCGAACTCGGTTTTACAGTGAAAACTGCAGGAACTTCAAACCGGCACTAGGAAACAGACTGAGAAACCAGAGTCAAAGTTTCCCCTGCAACCCTTTCAATTTGTGCTAGATGAACGAACGTCTCTCCACATGCTCAGTTCTGAGAGATAAGTGTGTGTGAAAGCCGTCCTTCACCTAGCTTGTTGGGAACACAAAGTTTCTTTTCAGTTGAAATTCCACTCCATACATATATATGGAGAGGTACTAGCTCCAACTCGGTTTTACAGTGAAAACTGCAGGAAGTTCAATCCGGCACAAGAAAACAGACTGAGAAACCAGAGTAAAAGTTTCTCCTGCAACCCGTTCCCTTTGTGCTAGATGAAAGAACCGCTCTCCACATGCTCAGTTCTGAGAGATAAGTGTGTGTGAAAGCCGTCCTTCACCTAGCTTGTTGGGAACACAAAGTTTCTTTTCAGTTGCAAACTCCACTCCATTCATATATATGGGGAGGTACTAGCTCCAACTCGCTTTTACAGTGAAAACTGCAGGAACTTCAAACCGGCACTAGGAAACAGACTGAGAAACCAGAGTAAAAGTTTCTCCTGCAACCCGTTCCCTTTGTGCTAGATGAACGAACATCTCTCCACATGTTCAGTTCTGAGAGATAAGTGTGTGTGAAAGCCGTCCTTCACCTAGCTTGTTGGGAAAACAAAGTTTCTTTTCAGTTGCAAACTCCAGTCCATACATATATATGGGGAAGTACTAGCTTCAACTCGGTTTTACAGTGAAAACTGCAGGAACTTCAAACCGGCACTAGGAAACAGACTGAGAATCCAGAGTAAAAGTTTCTCCTGCAACCCGTTCCCTTTGTGCTAGATGAACGAACGTCTCTCCACATGCTCAGTTCTGACAGATAAGTGTGTGCGAAAGCCGTCCTTCACCTAGCTTGTTGGGAACACAAAGTTTCTTTTCAGTTGAAAATCCACTCCATACATATATATGGGGAGGTACTAGCTCGAACTCGGTTTTACAGTGAAAACTGCAGGAACTTCAAACCGGCACTAGGAAACAGACTGAGAAACCAGAGTCAAAGATTCCCCTGCAACCCTTTCCCTTTGTGCTAGATGAACGAACGTCTCTCCACATGCTCAGTTCTGAGAGATAAGTATGTGTGAAAGCCGTACTTCACCTAGCTTGTTGGGAACACAAAGTTTCTTTTCAGTTGAAATTCCACTCCATACATATATATGGAGAGGTACTAGCTCCAACTCGGTTTTACAGTGAAAACTGCAGGAAGTTCAAACCGGCACAAGAAAACAGACTGAGAAACCAGAGTAAAAGTTTCTCCTGCATCCCGTTCCCTTTGTGCTAGATGAAAGAACCGCTCTCCACATGCTCAGTTCTGAGAGATAAGTGTGTGTGAAAGCCGTCCTTCACCTAGCTTGTTGGGAACACAAAGTTTCTTTTCAGTTGCAAACTCCACTCCATTCATATATATGGGGAGGTACTAGCTCCAACTCGCTTTTACAGTGAAAACTGCAGGAACTTCAAACCGGCACTAGGAAACAGACTGAGAAACCAGAGTAAAAGTTTCTCCTGCAACCCGTTCCTTTGTGCTAGATGAACGAACGTCTCTCCACATGCTCAGTTCTGAGAGATAAGTGTGTGCTAAAGCCGTCCTTCATCTAGCTTGTTGGGAACACAAAGTTTCTTTTCAGTTGCAAACTCCACTCCATACATATATATGGGGAGGTACTAGCTCGAACTCGGTTTTACAGTGAAAACTGCAGGAACTTCAAACCGGCACTAGGAAACAGACTGAGAAACCAGAGTCAAAGTTTCCCCTGCAACCCTTTCAATTTGTGCTAGATGAACGAACGTCTCTCCACATGCTCAGTTTTGAGAGATAAGTGTGTGTGAAAGCCGTCCTTCACCTAGCTTGTTGGGAACACAAAGTTTCTTTTCAGTTGAAATTCCACTCCATACATATATATGGAGAGGTACTAGCTCCAACTCGGTTTTACAGTGAAAACTGCAGGAAGTTCAATCCGGCACAAGAAAACAGACTGAGAAACCAGAGTAAAAGTTTCTCCTGCAACCCGTTCCCTTTGTGCTAGATGAAAGAACCGCTCTCCACATGCTCAGTTCTGAGAGATAAGTGTGTGTGAAAGCCGTCCTTCACCTAGCTTGTTGGGAACACAAAGTTTCTTTTCAGTTCCAAACTCCACTCCATTCATATATATGGGGAGGTACTAGCTCCAACTCGCTTTTACAGTGAAAACTGCAGGAACTTCAAACCGGCACTAGGAAACAGACTGAGAAACCAGAGTAAAAGTTTCTCCTGCAACCCGTTCCCTTTGTGCTAGATGAACGAACATCTCTCCACATGTTCAGTTCTGAGAGATAAGTGTGTGTGAAAGCCGTCCTTCACCTAGCTTGTTGGGAAAACAAAGTTTCTTTTCAGTTGCAAACTCCAGTCCATACATATATATGGGGAAGTACTAGCTTCAACTCGGTTTTACAGTGAAAACTGCAGGAACTTCAAACCGGCACTAGGAAACAGACTGAGAATCCAGAGTAAAAGTTTCTCCTGCAACCCGTTCCCTTTGTGCTAGATGAACGAACGTCTCTCCACATGCTCAGTTCTGAGAGATAAGTGTGTGCTAAAGCCGTCCTTCATCTAGCTTGTTGGGAACACAAAGTTTCTTTTCAGTTGCAAACTCCACTCCATACATATATATGGGGAGGTACTAGCTCGAACTCGGTTTTACAGTGAAAACTGCAGGAACTTCAAACCGGCACTAGGAAACAGACTGAGAAACCAGAGTCAAAGTTTCCCCTGCAACCCTTTCAATTTGTGCTAGATGAACGAACGTCTCTCCACATGCTCAGTTCTGAGAGATAAGTGTGTGTGAAAGCCGTCCTTCACCTAGCTTGTTGGGAACACAAAGTTTCTTTTCAGTTGAAATTCCACTCCATACATATATATGGAGAGGTACTAGCTCCAACTCGGTTTTACAGTGAAAACTGCAGGAAGTTCAATCCGGCACAAGAAAACAGACTGAGAACCAGAGTAAAAGTTTCTCCTGCAACCCGTTCCCTTTGTGCTAGATGAAAGAACCGCTCTCCACATGCTCAGTTCTGAGAGATAAGTGTGTGTGAAAGCCGTCCTTCACCTAGCTTGTTGGGAACACAAAGTTTCTTTTCAGTTGCAAACTCCACTCCATTCATATATATGGGGAGGTACTAGCTCCAACTCGCTTTTACAGTGAAAACTGCAGGAACTTCAAACCGGCACTAGGAAACAGACTGAGAAACCAGAGTAAAAGTTTCTCCTGCAACCCGTTCCCTTTGTGCTAGATGAACGAACATCTCTCCACATGTTCAGTTCTGAGAGATAAGTGTGTGTGAAAGCTGTCCTTCACCTAGCTTGTTGGGAAAACAAAGTTTCTTTTCAGTTGCAAACTCCAGTCCATACATATATATGGGGAAGTACTAGCTTCAACTCGGTTTTACAGTGAAAACTGCAGGAACTTCAAACCGGCACTAGGAAACAGACTGAGAATCCAGAGTAAAAGTTTCTCCTGCAACCCGTTCCCTTTGTGCTAGATGAACGAACGTCTCTCCACATGCTCAGTTCTGAGAGATAAGTGTGTGCTAAAGCCGTCCTTCATCTAGCTTGTTGGGAACACAAAGTTTCTTTTCAGTTGCAAACTCCACTCCATACATATATATGGGGAGGTACTAGCTCGAACTCGGTTTTACAGTGAAAACTGCAGGAACTTCAAACCGGCACTAGGAAACAGACTGAGAAACCAGAGTCAAAGTTTCCCCTGCAACCCTTTCAATTTGTGCTAGATGAACGAACGTCTCTCCACATGCTCAGTTCTGAGAGATAAGTGTGTGTGAAAGCCGTCCTTCACCTAGCTTGTTGGGAACACAAAGTTTCTTTTCAGTTGAAATTCCACTCCATACATATATATGGAGAGGTACTAGCTCCAACTCGGTTTTACAGTGAAAACTGCAGGAAGTTCAATCCGGCACAAGAAAACAGACTGAGAACCAGAGTAAAAGTTTCTCCTGCAACCCGTTCCCTTTGTGCTAGATGAAAGAACCGCTCTCCACATGCTCAGTTCTGAGAGATAAGTGTGTGTGAAAGCCGTCCTTCACCTAGCTTGTTGGGAACACAAAGTTTCTTTTCAGTTGCAAACTCCACTCCATTCATATATATGGGGAGGTACTAGCTCCAACTCGCTTTTACAGTGAAAACTGCAGGAACTTCAAACCGGCACTAGGAAACAGACTGAGAAACCAGAGTAAAAGTTTCTCCTGCAACCCGTTCCCTTTGTGCTAGATGAACGAACATCTCTCCACATGTTCAGTTCTGAGAGATAAGTGTGTGTGAAAGCTGTCCTTCACCTAGCTTGTTGGGAAAACAAAGTTTCTTTTCAGTTGCAAACTCCAGTCCATACATATATATGGGGAAGTACTAGCTTCAACTCGGTTTTACAGTGAAAACTGCAGGAACTTCAAACCGGCACTAGGAAACAGACTGAGAATCCAGAGTAAAAGTTTCTCCTGCAACCCGTTCCCTTTGTGCTAGATGAACGAACGTCTCTCCACATGCTCAGTTCTGACAGATAAGTGTGTGCGAAAGACGTCCTTCACCTAGCTTGTTGGGAACACAAAGTTTCTTTTCAGTTGAAAATCCACTCCATACATATATATGGGGAGGTACTAGCTCGAACTCGGTTTTACAGTGAAAACTGCAGGAACTTCAAACCGGCACTAGGAAACAGACTGAGAAACCAGAGTCAAAGATTACCCTGCAACCCTTTCCCTTTGTGCTAGATGAACGAACGTCTCTCCACATGCTCAGTTCTGAGAGATAAGTATGTGTGAAAGCCGTCCTTCACCTAGCTTGTTGGGAACACAAAGTTTCTTTTCAGTTGAAATTCCACTCCATACATATATATGGAGAGGTACTAGCTCCAACTCGGTTTTACAGTGAAAACTGCAGGAAGTTCAATCCGGCACAAGAAAACAGACTGAGAAACCAGAGTAAAAGTTTCTCCTGCATCCCGTTCCCTTTGTGCTAGATGAAAGAACCGCTCTCCACATGCTCAGTTCTGAGAGATAAGTGTGTGTGAAAGCCGTCCTTCACCTAGCTTGTTGGGAACACAAAGTTTCTTTTCAGTTGCAAACTCCACTCCATTCATATATATGGGGAGGTACTAGCTCCAACTCGCTTTTACAGTGAAAACTGCAGGAACTTCATACCGGCACTAGGAAACAGACTGAGAAACCAGAGTAAAAGTTTCTCCTGCAACCCGTTCCTTTGTGCTAGATGAACGAACGTCTCTCCACATGCTCAGTTCTGAGAGATAAGTGTGTGTGAAAGCTGTCCTTCAACTAGCTTGTTGGGAACAGAAAGTTTCTTTTCAGTTGCAAACTCCTGTCCATACATATATATGGGGAGGTACTAGCTCCAACTCGGTTTTACAGTGAAAACTGCAGGAACTTCAAACCGGCACTAGGAAACAGACTGAGAATCCAGAGTCAAAGTTTCCCCTGCAACCCGTTCCCATTCTGCTAGATGAACGAACGTCTCTCCACATGCTCAGTTCTGAGATAATTGTGTGTGAAAGCCGTCCTTCAACTAGCTTGTTGGGAACAGAAATTTTCTTTTCAGTTGCAAACTCCTCTCCATACATATATAAGGTGAGGTACTAGCTCGATCTCGGTTTTACAGTGAAAACTGCAGGAACTTCAACCCGGCACTAGGAAACAGACTGAGAAACCAGAGTAAAAATTTCTCCTTCAACCCGTTCCTTTTGTGCAAGATGAACGAACGTCTCTCCACAAGCTCAGTTCTGGGAGATAAGTGTGTTTGAAAGCCGCCCTTCACCTAGCTTGTTGGGAACACAAAGTTTCTTTTCAGTTGCAAACTCCACTCCAAACATATATATGGGGAAGTACTAGCTCCAACTCGGTTTTACAGTGAAAACTGCAGGAACTACAAACCGGAAATAGGAAACAGACTGAGAAACAAGAGTAAAAGTTTCTCCTGCAACCCGTTTCCTTTGTGCTAGATGAACGAACGTCTCTCCACATTCTCAGTTCTGAGAGATTAGTGTGTGTGAAAGCCGCCCTTCACCTAGCTTGTTGGGAAAACAAAGTTTCTTTCCAGTTGCAAACACCACTCCATACATATATATGGGGAGGTAATAACTCCAACTCGGTTTTACACTGAAAACTGCAGGAACTTCAAACCGGCACTAGGAAACAGACTTAGAAACCAGAGTAAAAGTTTCTCCTGCAAACCGTTCCCTTTGTGCTAGATGAACGAACGTCTCTCCACATGCTCAGTTCTGAGAGATATGTGTGTGTGAAAGCCGCACTTCACCTAGCTTGTTGGGAACACAAAGTTTCTTTTCAGTTGCAAACTCCACTCCAAACATATATATGGGGAGGTACTAGCTCCAACTCGGTTTTACAGTGAAAACTGCAGAACTTCAAACAGGAACTAGGAAACAGACCGAGAAACCAGAGTAAAAGTTTCTCCTGCAACCCGTTTCTTTGTGCTAGATGAACGAACGTCTCTCCACATGCTCAGATCTGAGCAATAAGTGTGTGTTAAAGCCGTCCTTCACCTAGCTTAATGGGAACACAAAGTTTCTTTTCAGTTGCAAACTCCACTCCATACATATATATGGGGAGGTACTAGCTCCAAATCGTTTTTACAGTGAAAACTGCAGGAACTTCAAACCGGCACTAGGAAACAGACTGAGAAACCAGAGTAAAAGTTTCTCCTGCAAACGGTTCCCTTTGTGATAGATGAACGAACGTCTCTCCACATGCTCAGTTCTGAGGGATATGTGTGTGTGAAAGCCGTCCTTCACCTAGCTTGTTGGGAACACAAAGTTTCTTTTCAGTTGCAAACTCCACTCCATACATATATATGGGGAGGAACTAGCTCCAACTCGGTTTTACAGTGAAAACTGCAGGAACTGCAAACCGGCACTAGGAAACAGACTGAGAAAAGAGTAAAAGTTTCTCCTGCAACCCGTTCCCTTTGTGCTACATGAACGAACGTCTCTCCACGTGGTCAGTTCGGAGAGATAAGTATGTGTGAAAGCCGTCCTTCACCTAGCTTGTTGGGAACACAAAGTTTCTTTTCAGTTGCAAACTCCACTCCATACATATATATGGGGAGGTACTAGCTATAAGTCGCTTTTACAGTGAAAACTGCAGCAACTTCAAACCGGCACTAGGAAACAGACTGAGAAACCAGAGTAAAAGTTTCTCCTGCAACCCGTTCCCTTTGTGCTAGATGAACGAACAATTCCCCACATGCTCAGTTCTGAGAGTTAAGTGTGTGTGAAAGCCGTCTTTCACCTAGCTTTTTGGTAACACAAAGTTTCTTTTCAGTTGCAAACTCCAGTCCATACATATATATGGGGAGGTACTAGCTCCAACTCGGTTTTACAGTGAAAACTGCAGGAACTTCAAACCGGCACTAGGAAACAGACTGAGAAACCAGAGTAAAAATTTGTCCTTCAACCCATTCCTTTTGTGCTAGATGAACGAACGTCTCTCCACATGCTCAGTTCTGAGATATAAGTGTGTTTGAAAGCCGACCTTCACCTAGCTTGTTGGGAACACAAAGTTTCTTTTCAGTTGCAAACTCCACTCCATTCATATATATGGGGAGGTACTAGCTCCAACTCGCTTTTACAGTGAAAACTGCAGGAACTTCAAACCGGCACTAGGAAACAGACTGAGAAACCAGAGTAAAAGTTTCTCCTGCAACCCGTTCCTTTGTGCTAGATGAACGAACGTCTCTCCACATGCTCAGTTCTGAGAGATAAGTGTGTGTGAAAGCTGTCCTTCAACTAGCTTGTTGGGAACAGAAAGTTTCTTTTCAGTTGCAAACTCCTGTCCATACATATATATGGGGAGGTACTAGCTCCAACTCGGTTTTACAGTGAAAACTGCAGGAACTTCAAACCGGCACTAGGAAACAGACTGAGAATCCAGAGTCAAAGTTTCCCCTGCAACCCGTTCCCATTCTGCTAGATGAACGAACGTCTCTCCACATGCTCAGTTCTGAGATAATTGTGTGTGAAAGCCGTCCTTCAACTAGCTTGTTGGGAACAGAAATTTTCTTTTCAGTTGCAAACTCCTCTCCATACATATATAAGGTGAGGTACTAGCTCGATCTCGGTTTTACAGTGAAAACTGCAGGAACTTCAACCCGGCACTAGGAAACAGACTGAGAAACCAGAGTAAAAATTTCTCCTTCAACCCGTTCCTTTTGTGCAAGATGAACGAACGTCTCTCCACAAGCTCAGTTCTGGGAGATAAGTGTGTTTGAAAGCCGCCCTTCACCTAGCTTGTTGGGAACACAAAGTTTCTTTTCAGTTGCAAACTCCACTCCAAACATATATATGGGGAAGTACTAGCTCCAACTCGGTTTTACAGTGAAAACTGCAGGAACTACAAACCGGAAATAGGAAACAGACTGAGAAACAAGAGTAAAAGTTTCTCCTGCAACCCGTTCCCTTTGTGCTAGATGAACGAACGTCTCTCCACATGTTCAGTTCTGAGAGATAAGTGTGTGTGAAAGCCGTCCTTCACCTAGCTTGTTGGGAAAACAAAGTTTCTTTTCAGTTGCAAACTCCAGTCCATACATATATATGGGGAAGTACTAGCTTCAACTCGGTTTTACAGTGAAAACTGCAGGAACTTCAAACCGGCACTAGGAAACAGACTGAGAATCCAGAGTAAAAGTTTCTCCTGCAACCCGTTCCCTTTGTGCTAGATGAACGAACGTCTCTCCACATGCTCAGTTCTGAGAGATAAGTGTGTGCTAAAGCCGTCCTTCATCTAGCTTGTTGGGAACACAAAGTTTCTTTTCAGTTGCAAACTCCACTACATACATATATATGGGGAGGTACTAGCTCCAACTCGCTTTTACAGTGAAAACTGCAGGAACTTCAAACCGGCACTAGGAAACAGACTGAGAAACCAGAGTCAAAGTTTCCCCTGCAACCCTTTCAATTTGTGCTAGATGAACGAACGTCTCTCCACATGCTCAGTTCTGAGAGATAAGTGTGTGTGAAAGCCGTCCTTCACCTAGCTTGTTGGGAACACAAAGTTTCTTTTCAGTTGAAATTCCACTCCATACATATATATGGAGAGGTACTAGCTCCAACTCGGTTTTACAGTGAAAACTGCAGGAAATTCAATCCGGCACAAGAAAACAGACTGAGAAACCAGAGTAAAAGTTTCTCCTGCAAACCGTTCCCTTTGTGCTAGATGAAAGAACCGCTCTCCACATGCTCAGTTCTGAGAGATAAGTGTGTGTGAAAGCCGTCCTTCACCTAGCTTGTTGGGAACACAAAGTTTCTTTTCAGTTGCAAACTCCACTCCATTCATATATATGGGGAGGTACTAGCTCCAACTCGCTTTTACAGTGAAAACTGCAGGAACTTCAAACCGGCACTAGGAAACAGACTGAGAAACCAGAGTAAAAGTTTCTCCTGCAACCCGTTCCCTTTGTGCTAGATGAACGAACATCTCTCCACATGTTCAGTTCTGAGAGATAAGTGTGTGTGAAAGCCGTCCTTCACCTAGCTTGTTGGGAAAACAAAGTTTCTTTTCAGTTGCAAACTCCAGTCCATACATATATATGGGGAAGTACTAGCTTCAACTCGGTTTTACAGTGAAAACTGCAGGAACTTCAAACCGGCACTAGGAAACAGACTGAGAATCCAGAGTAAAAGTTTCTCCTGCAACCCGTTCCCTTTGTGCTAGATGAACGAACGTCTCTCCACATGCTCAGTTCTGACAGATAAGTGTGTGCGAAAGCCGTCCTTCACCTAGCTTGTTGGGAACACAAAGTTTCTTTTCAGTTGAAAATCCACTCCATACATATATATGGGGAGGTACTAGCTCGAACTCGGTTTTACAGTGAAAACTGCAGGAACTTCAAACCGGCACTAGGAAACAGACTGAGAAACCAGAGTCAAAGATTCCCCTGCAACCCTTTCCCTTTGTGCTAGATGAACGAACGTCTCTCCACATGCTCAGTTCTGAGAGATAAGTGTGTGCGAAAGCCGTCCTTCACCTAGCTTGTTGGGAACACAAAGTTTCTTTTCAGTTGAAAATCCACTCCATACATATATATGGGGAGGTACTAGCTCGAACTCGGTTTTACAGTGAAAACTGCAGGAACTTCAAACCGGCACTAGGAAACAGACTGAGAATCCAGAGTCAAAGTTTCCCCTGCAACCCGTTCCCATTCTGCTAGATGAACGAACGTCTCTCCACATGCTCAGTTCTGAGATAATTGTGTGTGAAAGCCGTCCTTCAACTAGCTTGTTGGGAACAGAAATTTTCTTTTCAGTTGCAAACTCCTCTCCATACATATATAAGGTGAGGTACTAGCTCGATCTCGGTTTTACAGTGAAAACTGCAGGAACTTCAACCCGGCACTAGGAAACAGACTGAGAAACCAGAGTAAAAATTTCTCCTTCAACCCGTTCCTTTTGTGCAAGATGAACGAACGTCTCTCCACAAGCTCAGTTCTGGGAGATAAGTGTGTTTGAAAGCCGCCCTTCACCTAGCTTGTTGGGAACACAAAGTTTCTTTTCAGTTGCAAACTCCACTCCAAACATATATATGGGGAAGTACTAGCTCCAACTCGGTTTTACAGTGAAAACTGCAGGAACTACAAACCGGAAATAGGAAACAGACTGAGAAACAAGAGTAAAAGTTTCTCCTGCAACCCGTTCCCTTTGTGCTAGATGAACGAACGTCTCTCCACATGTTCAGTTCTGAGAGATAAGTGTGTGTGAAAGCCGTCCTTCACCTAGCTTGTTGGGAAAACAAAGTTTCTTTTCAGTTGCAAACTCCAGTCCATACATATATATGGGGAAGTACTAGCTTCAACTCGGTTTTACAGTGAAAACTGCAGGAACTTCAAACCGGCACTAGGAAACAGACTGAGAATCCAGAGTAAAAGTTTCTCCTGCAACCCGTTCCCTTTGTGCTAGATGAACGAACGTCTCTCCACATGCTCAGTTCTGAGAGATAAGTGTGTGCTAAAGCCGTCCTTCATCTAGCTTGTTGGGAACACAAAGTTTCTTTTCAGTTGCAAACTCCACTCCATTCATATATATGGGGAGGTACTAGCTCCAACTCGCTTTTACAGTGAAAACTGCAGGAACTTCAAACCGGCACTAGGAAACAGACTGAGAAACCAGAGTAAAAGTTTCTCCTGCAACCCGTTCCCTTTGTGCTAGATGAACGAACATCTCTCCACATGTTCAGTTCTGAGAGATAAGTGTGTGTGAAAGCCGTCCTTCACCTAGCTTGTTGGGAAAACAAAGTTTCTTTTCAGTTGCAAACTCCAGTCCATACATATATATGGGGAAGTACTAGCTTCAACTCGGTTTTACAGTGAAAACTGCAGGAACTTCAAACCGGCACTAGGAAACAGACTGAGAATCCAGAGTAAAAGTTTCTCCTGCAACCCATTCCCTTTGTGCTAGATGAACGAACGTCTCTCCACATGCTCAGTTCTGACAGATAAGTGTGTGCGAAAGCCGTCCTTCACCTAGCTTGTTGGGAACACAAAGTTTCTTTTCAGTTGAAAATCCACTCCATACATATATATGGGGAGGTACTAGCTCGAACTCGGTTTTACAGTGAAAACTGCAGGAACTTCAAACCGGCACTAGGAAACAGACTGAGAAACCAGAGTCAAAGATTCCCCTGCAACCCTTTCCCTTTGTGCTAGATGAACGAACGTCTCTCCACATGCTCAGTTCTGAGAGATAAGTATGTGTGAAAGCCGTCCATCACCTAGCTTGTTGGGAACACAAAGTTTCTTTTCAGTTGAAATTCCACTCCATACATATATATGGAGAGGTACTAGCTCCAACTCGGTTTTACAGTGAAAACTGCAGGAAGTTCAAACCGGTACAAGAAAACAGACTTAGAAACCAGAGTAAAAGTTCCTCCTGCATCCCGTTCCCTTTGTGCTAGATGAAAGAACCGCTCTCCACATGCTCAGTTCTGAGAGATAAGTGTGTGTGAAAGCCGTCCTTCACCTAGCTTGTTGGGAACACAAAGTTTCTTTTCAGTTGCAAACTCCACTCCATTCATATATATGGGGAGGTACTAGCTCCAACTCGCTTTTACAGTGAAAACTGCAGGAACTTCAAACCGGCACTAGGAAACAGACTGAGAAACCAGAGTAAAAGTTTCTCCTGCAACCCGTTCCTTTGTGCTAGATGAACGAACGTCTCTCCACATGCTCAGTTCTGAGAGATAAGTGTGTGTGAAAGCTGTCCTTCAACTAGCTTGTTGGGAACAGAAAGTTTCTTTTCAGTTGCAAACTCCTGTCCATACATATATATGGGGAGGTACTAGCTCCAACTCGGTTTTACAGTGAAAACTGCAGGAACTTCAAACCGGCACTAGGAAACAGACTGAGAATCCAGAGTCAAAGTTTCCCCTGCAACCCGTTCCCATTCTGCTAGATGAACGAACGTCTCTCCACATGCTCAGTTCTGAGATAATTGTGTGTGAAAGCCGTCCTTCAACTAGCTTGTTGGGAACAGAAATTTTCTTTTCAGTTGCAAACTCCTCTCCATACATATATAAGGTGAGGTACTAGCTCGATCTCGGTTTTACAGTGAAAACTGCAGGAACTTCAACCCGGCACTAGGAAACAGACTGAGAAACCAGAGTAAAAATTTCTCCTTCAACCCGTTCCTTTTGTGCAAGATGAACGAACGTCTCTCCACAAGCTCAGTTCTGGGAGATAAGTGTGTTTGAAAGCCGCCCTTCACCTAGCTTGTTGGGAACACAAAGTTTCTTTTCAGTTGCAAACTCCACTCCAAACATATATATGGGGAAGTACTAGCGCCAACTCGGTTTTACAGTGAAAACTGCAGGAACTACAAACCGGAAATAGGAAACAGACTGAGAAACCAGAGTAAAAGTTTCTCCTGCAACCCGTTTCCTTTGTGCTAGATGAACGAACGTCTCTCCACATTCTCAGTTCTGAGAGATTAGTGTGTGTGAAAGCCGCCCTTCACCTAGCTTGTTGGGAACACAAAGTTTCTTTCCAGTTGCAAACTCCAATCCATACATATATATGGGGAGGTACTATCTCGAACTCGGTTTTACACTGAAAACAGCAGGAACTTCAAACCGGCACTAGGAGACAGAATGAGAAACCAGAGTAAAAGTATCTCCTGCAAACCGTTCCCTTTGTGCTAGATGAACGAACCGCTCTCCACATGCTCAGTTCTGAGAGATAAGTGTGTGTGAAAGCCGTCCTTCACCTAGCATGTTGGGAACACAATGTTTCTTTTCAGTTGCAAACTCCACTCCATACATATATATGGGGAGGTACTAGCTCCAACTCGGTTTTACAGTGAAAATTGCAGGAACTTCAAAGCGGTACTAGGAAACAGACTGAGAAACCAGAGTCAAAGTTTCCCCTGCAACCCGTTTCCTTGGTGCTAGATGAACGAACGTCTCTCCTCATGCTCAGTTCTGAGAGATATGTGTGTTTGAAATCCGTCCTTCACCTAGCTTGTTGGGAACACAAAGTTTCTTTTCAGTTGAAAATCCACTCCATACATATATATGGGGAGGTAGTAGCTCCAACACGGTTTTACAGTGAAAACTGCAGGAACTTCAAACCGGCACTAGGAAACAGACTGAGAAACCAGAGTCAAAGTTTCCCCTGCAACCCGTTCCCTTTCTGCTAGATGAACGAACGTCTCTCCACATGCTCAGTTCTGAGAGATATGTGTGTTTGAAATCCGTCCTTCACCTAGCTTGTTGGGAACACAAAGTTTCTTTTCAGTTGAAAATCCACTCCATACATATATATGGGGAGGTACTAGCTCCAACTCGGTTTTACAGTGAAAACTGCAGGAACTTCAAACCGGCACTAGGAAACAGACTGAGAAACCAGAGTAAAAGTTTCTCCTGCAACCCGTTCCTTTTGTGCTAGATGAACGAACGTCTCTCCACATGCTCAGTTCTGAGAGATAAGTGTGTGTGAAAGCCGTCCTTCACCTAGCTTGTTGGGAACAAAAAGTTTCTTTTCAGTTGCCAACTCCACTCCATACATATATATGGGGAGGTACTAGCTCCAACTCGGTTTTACAGTGAAAACTGCAGGAACTTCAAACCGGCACTAGGAAACAGACTGATAAACCAGAGTAAAAGTTTCTCCTGCAAACCGTTCCCTTTGTGCTAGATGAACGAACGTCTCTCCACATGCTCAGTTCTGAGAGATATGTGTGTGTGAAAGCCGCACTTCACCTAGCTTGTTGGGAACACAAAGTCTCTTTTCAGTTGAAAACACCACTCCAAACATATATATGGGGAGGTACTAGCTCCAAGTCGGTTTTACAGTGAAAACTGCAGGAACTTCAAACCGGAACTAGGAAACAGACTGAGAAACCAGAGTAAAAGTTTCTCCTGCAACCCGTTTCCTATCTGCTAGATGAACGAATGTCTCTCCACATGCTCAGTTCTGAGAGATAAATGTGTGTGAAAGCCGCCCTTCACCTAGCTTGTTGGGAACACAAAGTTTCTTTTCAGTTGCAAACTCCAATCCATACATATATATGGGGAGGTACTAGCTCGAACTCGGTTTTACACTGAAAACAGCAGGAACTTCAAACCGGCACTAGGAAACAGAATGAGAAACCAGAGTAAAAGTTTCTCCTGCAACCCGTTCCCGTTGTGCTACATGAACGAACGTCTCTTCACATGCTCAGTTCTGAGAGATAAGTGTGTGTGAAAGCCGTCCTTCACCTAGCTTGCTGGGAACACAAAGTTTCTTTTCAGTTGCAAACTCCATTCCATACATATATATGGGGAGGTACTAGCTCCAACTCGGTTTTACAGTGAAAACTGCAGGAACTTCAAACCGGCACTAGGAAACAGACTGAGAAACCAGAGTAAAAGTTTCTCCTGCAAACCGTTCCCTTTGTGCTAGATGAACGAACGTCTCTCCTCATGCTCAGTTCTGAGAGATAAGTGTGTGTGAAAGCCGTCCTTCACCTAGCTTGTTGGGAACACAAAGTTTCTTTTCAGTTGCAAACTCCACTCCATTCATATATATGGGGAGGTACTAGCTCCAACTCGGTTTTACAGTAAAAACTGCAGGAACTTCAAACCGGCACTAGGAAACAGACTGAGAAACCAGAGTAAAAGTTTCTCCTGCAAACCGTTCCCTTTGTGCTAGATGAACGAACGTCTCTCCACATGCTCAGTTCTGAGAGATAAGTGTGTGTGAAAGCCGTCCTTCACCTAGCTTGTTGGGAACACAAAGTTTCTTTTCAGTTGCAAACTCCACTCCATACATATATATGGGGAGGTACTAGCTCCAACTCGGTTTTACAGTGAAAACTGCAGGAACTTCAAACCGGCACTAGGAAACAGACTGAGAAACCTGAGTAAAAGTTTCTCCTGCAAACCGTTCCCTTTGTGCTAGATGAACGAACGTCTCTCCACATGCTCAGTTCTGAGAGATATGTGTGTGTGAAAGCCGCACTTCACCTAGCTTGTTGGGAACACAAAGTCTCTTTTCAGTTGAAAACTCCACTCCAAACATATATATGGGGAGGTACTAGCTCCAACTCGGTTTTACAGTGAAAACTGCAGGAACTTCAAACCGGCACTAGGAAACAGACTGAGAAACCAGAGTAAAAGTTTCTCCTGCAACCCGTTCCTTTTGTGCTAGATGAACGAACGTCTCTCCACATGCTCAGTTCTGAGAGATAAGTGTGTGTGAAAGCCGTCCTTCACCTAGCTTGTTGGGAACAAAAAGTTTCTTTTCAGTTGCAAACTCCACTCCATACATATATATGGGGAGGTACTAGCTCCAACTCGGTTTTACAGTGAAAACTGCAGGAACTTCAAACCGGCACTAGGAAACAGACTGAGAAACCAGAGTAAAAGTTTCTCCTGCAAACCGTTCCCTTTGTGCTAGATGAACGAACGTCTCTCCACATGCTCAGTTCTGAGAGATATGTGTGTGTGAAAGCCGCACTTCACTTAGCTTGTTGGGAACACAAAGTCTCTTTTCAGTTGAAAACTCCACTCCAAACATATATATGGGGAGGTACTAGCTCCAAGTCGGTTTTACAGTGAAAACTGCAGGAACTTCAAACCGGAACTAGTAAACAGACTGAGAAACCAGAGTAAAAGTTTCTCCTGCAACCCGTTTCCTTTGTGCTAGATGAACGAACGTCTCTCCACATGCTCAGTTCTGAGAGATAAATGTGTGTGAAAGCCGCCCTTCACCTAGCTTGTTGGGAACACAAAGTTTCTTTTCAGTTGCAAACTACAATCCATACTTATATATGGGGAGGTACTAGCTCGAACTCGGTTTTACACTGAAAACAGCAGGAACTTCAAACCGGCACTAGGAAACAGACTGAGAAACCAGAGTAAATGTTTCTCCTGCAACCCGTTCCCGTTGTGCTACATGAACGAACGTCTCTCCACATGCTCAGTTCTGAGAGATAAGTGTGTGTGAAAGCCGTCCTTGAACTAGCTTGTTGGGAACACAAAGTTTCTTTTCAGTTGCAATCTCCACTCCATACATATATATGGGCAGGTACTAACTCCAACTCGGTTTTACACTGAAAACTGCAGGATCTTCAAACCGGCACTAGGAAACAGACTGAGAAACCAGAGTAAAAGTTTCTCCTGCAACCCGTTCCCTTTGTGCTAGATGAACGAACGGGTCTCCACATGCTCAGTTCTGAGAGATAAGTGTGTGTGAAAGCCGTCCTTCACCTAGCTTGCTGGGAACACAAAGTTTCTTTTCAGTTGCAAACTCCATTCCATACATATATATGGGGAGGTACTAGCTCCAACTCGGTTTTACAGTGAAAACTGCAGGAACATCAAACCGGCACTAGGAAACAGACTGAGAAACCAGAGTAAAAGTTTCTCCTGCAAACCGTTCCCTTTGTGCTAGATGAACGAACGTCTCTCCTCATGCTCAGTTCTGAGAGATAAGTGTGTGTGAAAGCCGTCCTTCACCTAGCTTGTTGGGAACACAAAGTTTCTTTTCAGTTGCAAACTCCACTCCATACATATATATGGGGAGGTACTAGCTCCAACTCGGTTTTACAGTGAAAACTGCAGGAACTTCAAACCGGCACTAGGAAACAGACTGAGAAACCAGAGTAAAAGTTTCTCCTGCAACCCGTTCCTTTTGTGCTAGATGAACGAACGTCTCTCCACATGCTCAGTTCTGAGAGATAAGTGTGTGTGAAAGCCGTCCTTCACCTAGCTTGTTGGGAACAAAAAGTTTCTTTTCAGTTGCAAACTCCACTCCATACATATATATGGGGAGGTACTAGCTCCAACTCGGTTTTACAGTGAAAACTGCAGGAACTTCAAACCGGCACTAGGAAACAGACTGAGAAACCAGAGTAAAAGTTTCTCCTGCAAACCGTTCCCTTTGTGCTAGATGAACGAACGTCTCTCCTCATGCTCAGTTCTGAGAGATAAGTGTGTGAAAGCCGTCCTTCACCTAGCTTGTTGGGAACACAAAGTTTCTTTTCAGTTGCAAACTCCACTCCATACATATATATGGGGAGGTACTAGCTCCAACTCGGTTTTACAGTGAAAACTGCAGGAACTTCAAACCGGCACTAGGAAACAGACTGAGAAACCAGAGTAAAAGTTTCTCCTGCAACCCGTTCCTTTTGTGCTAGATGAACGAACGTCTCTCCACATGCTCAGTTCTGAGAGATAAGTGTGTGTGAAAGCCGTCCTTCACCTAGCTTGTTGGGAACAAAAAGTTTCTTTTCAGTTGCAATCTCCACTCCATACATATATATGGGTAGGTACTAGCTCCAACTCGGTTTTACAGTGAAAACTGCAGGAACTTCAAACCGGCACTAGGAAACAGACTGAGAAACCAGAGTAAAAGTTTCTCCTGCAAACCGTTCCCTTTGTGCTAGATGAACGAACGTCTCTCCACATGCTCAGTTCTGAGAGATATGTGTGTGTGAAAGCCGCACTTCACCAAGCTTGTTGGGAACACAAAGTCTCTTTTCAGTTGAAAACTCCACTCCAAACATATATATGGGGAGGTACTAGCTCAAGTCGGTTTTACAGTGAAAACTGCAGGAACTTCAAACCGGAACTAGGAAACAGACTGAGAAACCAGAGTAAAAGTTTCTTCTGCAACCCGTTCCCGTTGTGCTACATGAACGAACGTCTCTCCACATGCTCAGTTCTGAGAGATAAGTGTGTGTGAAAGCCGTCCTTCAACTAGCTTGTTAGGAACACAAAGTTTCTTTTCAGTTGCAAACTCCACTCCATACATATATATGGGCAGGTACTAACTCCAACTCGGTTTTACACTGAAAACTGCAGGATCTTCAAACCGGCACTAGGAAACAGACTGAGAAACCAGAGTAAAAGTTTCTACTGCAACCCGTTCCGTTTGTTCTAGATGAACGAACGGGTCTCCACATGCTTAGTTCTGAGAGATAAGTGTGTGTGAAAGCCGTCCTTCACTTAGCTTGCTGGGAACACAAAGTTTCTTTTCATTTGAAATTCCACTCCATACATATATATATGGGGAGGTACTAGCTCCAACTCGGTTTTACAGTGAAAACTGCAGGAACTTCAAACCGGCACAAGGAAACAGACTTAGAAAACAGAGTAAAAGTTTCTCCTGCAACCCGTTCCTTTTGTGCTAGATGAACGAACGTCTCTCCTCATGCTCAGTTCTGAGAGATAAGTGTGTGTGAAAGCCGTCCTTCACCTAGCTTGTTGGGAACACAAAGTTTCTTTTCAGTTGCAAACTCCACTCCATACATATATATGGGGAGGTACTAGCTCCAACACGGTTTTACAGTGAAAACTGCAGGAACTTCAAACCGGCACTAGGAAACAGACTGAGAATCAAGAGTAAAAGATTCTCCTGCAACCCGTTCCCTTTGTGCTAGATGAACGAACGTCTCTCCACATGCTCAGTTCTGAGAGATAAGTGTGTGTGAAAGCCGCCCTTCACCTAGCTTGTTGGGAACACAAAGTTTCTTTTCAGTTGCAAACTCCAATCCATACATATATATGGGGAGGTACTATCTCGAACTCGGTTTTACACTGAAAACAGCAGGAACTTCAAACCGGCACTAGGAGACAGAATGAGAAACCAGAGTAAAAGTATCTCCTGCAAACCGTTCCCTTTGTGCTAGATGAACGAACCGCTCTCCACATGCTCAGTTCTGAGAGATAAGTGTGTGTGAAAGCCGTCCTTCACCTAGCATGTTGAGAACACAATGTTTCTTTTCAGTTGCAAACTCCACTCCATACATATATAAGGGGAGGTACTAGCTCCAACTCGGTTTTACAGTGAAAACTGCAGGAACTTCAAACCGGCACTAGGAAACAGACTGAGAAACCAGAGTAAAAGTTTCCCCTGCAACCCGTTACCTTTGTGCTAGATGAACGAACGTCTCTCCACATGCTAAGTTCTTAGAGATAAGTGTGTGTGAATGCCGTCCTTCACCTAGCTTGTTGGGAACACAAAGTTTCTTTTCAGTTGCAAACTCCACTCCATACATATATATGGGGAGGTACTAGCTCCAACTCGCTTTTACAGTGAAAACTGCAGGAACTTCAAAGCGGTACTAGGAAACAGACTGAGAAACCAGAGTCAAAGTTTCCCCTGCAACCCGTTCCCTTTCTGCTAGATGAACGAACGTCTCTCCACATGCTCAGTTCTGAGAGATATGTGTGTTTGAAATCCGTCCTTCACCTAGCTTGTTGGGAACACAAAGTTTCTTTTCAGTTGAAAATCCACTCCATACATATATATGGGGAGGTAGTAGCTCCAACTCGGTTTTACAGTGAAAACTGCAGGAACTTCAAACCGGCACTAGGAAACAGACTGAGAAACCAGAGTCAAAGTTTCCCCTGCAACCCGTTCCCTTTCTGCTAGATGAACGAACGTCTCTCCACATGCTCAGTTCTGAGAGATATGTGTGTTTGAAATCCGTCCTTCACCTAGCTTGTTGGGAACACAAAGTTTCTTTTCAGTTGAAAATCCACTCCATACATATATATGGGGAGGTACTAGCTCCAACTCGGTTTTACAGTGAAAACTGCAGGAACTTCAAACCGGCACTAGGAAACAGACTGAGAAACCAGAGTAAAAGTTTCTCCTGCAACCCGTTCCTTTTGTGCTAGATGAACGAACGTCTCTCCACATGCTCAGTTCTGAGAGATAAGTGTGTGTGAAAGCCGTCCTTCACTTAGCTTGCTGGGAACACAAAGTTTCTTTTCATTTGAAATTCCACTCCATACATATATATATGGGGAGGTACTAGCTCCAACTCGGTTTTACAGTGAAAACTGCAGGAACTTCAAACCGGCACAAGGAAACAGACTTAGAAAACAGAGTAAAAGTTTCTCCTGCAACCCGTTCCTTTTGTGCTAGATGAACGAACGTCTCTCCTCATGCTCAGTTCTAAGAGATAAGTGTGTGTGAAAGCCGTCCTTCACCTAGCTTGTTGGGAACACAAAGTTTCTTTTCAGTTGCAAACTCCACTCCATACATATATAAGGGGAGGTACTAGCTCCAACTCGGTTTTACAGTGAAAACTGCAGGAACTTCAAACCGGCACTAGGAAACAGACTGAGAAACCAGAGTAAAAGTTTCTCCTGCAAACCGTTCCCTTTGTGCTAGATGAACGAACGTCTCTCCACATGCTCAGTTCTGAGAGATAAGTGTGTGTGAAAGCCGTCCTTCACCTAGCTTGTTGGGAACACAAAGTTTCTTTTCAGTTGCAAACTCCACTCCATACATATATATGGGGAGGTACTAGCTCCAACACGGTTTTACAGTGAAAACTGCAGGAACTTCAAAGCGGTACTAGGAAACAGACTGAGAAACCAGAGTCAAAGTTTCCCCTGCAACCCTTTCAATTTGTGCTAGATGAACGAACGTCTCTCCACATGCTCAGTTCTGAGAGATAAGTGTGTGTGAAATCCGTCCTTCACCTAGCTTGTTGGGAACACAAAGTTTCTTTTCAGTTGAAAATCCACTCCATACATATATATGGGGAGGTACTAGCTCCAACTCGGTTTTACAGTGAAAACTGCAGGAACTTCAAACCGGCACTAGGAAACAGACTGAGAAACCAGAGTAAAAGTTTCTCCTGCAAACCGTTCCCTTTGTGCTAGATGAACGAACGTCTCTCCACATGCTCAGTTCTGAGAGATATGTGTGTGTGAAAGCCGCACTTCACCTAGCTTGTTGGGAACACAAAGTCTCTTTTCAGTTGAAAACTCCACTCCAAACATATATATGGGGAGGTACTAGCTCCAAGTCGGTTTTAGAGTGAAAACTGCAGGAACTTCAAACCGGAACTAGGAAACAGACTGAGAAACCAGAGTAAAAGTTTCTCCTGCAACCCGTTTCCTTTGTGCTAGATGAACGAACGTCTCTCCACATGCTCAGTTCTGAGAGATAATTGTGTGTGAAAGCCGCCCTTCACCTAGCTTGTTGGGAACACAAAGTTTCTTTTCAGTTGCAAACTCCAATCCATACATATATATGGGGAGGTACTAGCTCGAACTCGGTTTTACACTGAAAACAGCAGGAACTTCAAACCGGCACTAGGAAACAGAATGAGAAACCAGAGTAAAAGTTTCTCCTGCAACCCGTTCCCGTTGTGCTACATGAACGAACGTCTCTCCACATGCTCAGTTCTGAGAGATAAGTGTGTGTGAAAGCCGTCCTTCAACTAGCTTGTTGGGAACACAAAGTTTCTTTTCAGTTGCAATCTCCACTCCATACATATACATGGGCAGGTACTAACTCCAACTCGGTTTTACACTGAAAACTGCAGGATCTTCAAACCGGCACTAGGAAACAGACTGAGAAACCAGAGTAAAAGTTTCTCCTGCAACCCGTTCACTTTGTGCTAGATGAACGAAGCGCTCTCAACATGCTCAGTTCTGAGAGATAAGTGTGTGTGAAAGCCGTCCTTCACCTAGCATGTTGGGAACACAATGTTTCTTTTCAGTTGCAAACTCCACTCCATACATATATATGGGGAGGTACTAGCTCCAACTCGGTTTTACAGTGAAAACTGCAGGAACTTCAAACCGGCACTAGGAAACAGACTGAGAAACCAGAGTAAATGTTTCTCCTGCAACCCGTTCCCTTTGTGCTAGATGAACGAACGTCTCTCCACATGCTCAGTTCTGAGAGATATGTGTGTGCGAAAGCCGTCCTTCACCTAGCTTGTTGGGAACACAAAGTTTCTTTTCAGTTGCAAACTCCACTCCATACATATATATGGGGAGGTACTAGCTCGAACTCGGTTTTACAGTGAAAACTGCAGGAACTTCAAACCGGCACTAGGAAACAGACTGAGAAACCAGAGTCAAAGTTTCCCCTGCAACCCTTTCCCTTTGTGCTAGATGAACGAACGTCTCTCCACATGCTCAGTTCTGAGAGATAAGTGTGTGTGAAAGCCGTCCTTCACCTAGCTTGTTGGGAACACAAAGTTTCTTTTCAGTTGCCAAATCCACTCCATACATATATATGGAGAGGTACTAGCTCCAACTCGGTTTTACAGTGAAAACTGCAGGAAGTTCAATCCGGCACAAGAAAACAGACTGAGAAACCAGAATAAAAGTTTCCCCTGCAACCCGTTCCCTTTGTGCTAGATGAAAGAACCGCTCACCACATGCTCAGTTCTGAGAGATACGTGTGTGTGAAAGCCGTCCTTCACCTAGCTTGTTGGGAACACAAAGTTTCTTTTCAGTTGCAAACTCCACTCCATTCATATATATGGGGAGGTACTAGCTCCAACTCGCTTTTACAGTGAAAACTGCAGGAACTTCAAAACGGCACTAGGAAACAGACTGAGAAAGCAGAGTAAAAGTTTCTCCTGTAACCCGTTCCCTTTGTGCTAGATGAACGAACGTCTCTCCACATGTTCAGTTCTGAGAGATAAGTGTGTGTGAAAGCCGTCCTTCAACTAGCTTGTTGGGAAAACAAAGTTTCTTTTCAGTTGCAAACTCCAGTCGATACATATATATGGGGAGGTACTAGCTCCAACTCGGTTTTACAGTGAAAACTGCAGGAACTTCAAACCGGCACTAGGAAACAGACTGAGAATCCAGAGTAAAAGTTTCTCCTGCAACCCGTTCCCTTTGTGCTAGATGAACGAACGTCTCTCCACATGCTCAGTTCTGAGAGATAAGTGTGTGCGAAAGCCGTCCTTCACTAGCTTGTTGGGAACACAAAGTTTCTTTTCAGTTGAAAATCCACTCCATACATATATATGGGGAGGTACTAGCTCGAACACGGTTTTACAGTGAAAACTGCAGGAACTTCAAACCGGCACTAGGAAACAGACTGAGAAACCAGAGTCAAAGATTCCCCTGCAACCCTTTCCCTTTGTGCTAGATGAACGAACGTCTCTCCACATGCTCAGTTCTGAGAGATAAGTGTGTGTGAAAACCGTCCTTCACCTAGCTTGTTGGGAACACAAAGTTTCTTTTCAGTTGAAATTCCACTCCATACATATATATGGAGAGGTACTAGCTCCAACTCGGTTTTACAGTGAAAACTGCAGGAAGTTCAAACCGGCACAAGAAAACAGACTGAGAAACCAGAGTAAAAGTTTCTCCTGCAACCCGTTCCCTTTGTGCTAGATGAAAGAACCGCTCTCCACATGCTCAGTTCTGAGAGATAAGTGTGTGTGAAAGCCGTCCTTCACCTAGCTTGTTGGGAACACAAAGTTTCTTTTCAGTTGCAAACTCCACTCCATTCATATATATGGGGAGGTACTAGCTCCAACTCGCTTTTACAGTGAAAACTGCAGGAACTTCAAACCGGCACTAGGAAACAGACTGAGAAACCAGAGTAAAAGTTTCCCCTGCAACCCGTTCCCTTTGTGCTAGATGAACGAACATCTCTCCACATGTTCAGTTCTGAGAGATAAGTGTGTGTGAAAGCCGTCCTTCACCTAGCTTGTTGGGAACACAAAGTTTCTTTTCAGTTGCAAACCCCAGTCCATACATATATATGGGGAGGTACTAGCTCCAACTCGGTTTTACAGTGAAAACTGCAGGAACTTCAAACCGGCACTAGGAAACAGACTGAGAAACCAGAGTAAAAGTTTCTCCTGCAAACCGTTCCCTTTGTGCTAGATGAACGAACGTCTCTCCACATGCTCAGTTCTGAGAGATATGTGTGTGTGAAAGCCGCACTTCACCAAGCTTGTTGGGAACACAAAGTCTCTTTTCAGTTGAAAACTCCACTCCAAACATATATATGGGGAGGTACTAGCTCAAGTCGGTTTTACAGTGAAAACTGCAGGAACTTCAAAACGGCACTAGGAAACAGACTGAGAAACCAGAGTAAAAGTTTCTTCTGCAACCCGTTCCCGTTGTGCTACATGAACGAACGTCTCTCCACATGCTCAGTTCTGAGAGATAAGTGTGTGTGAAAGCCGTCCTTCAACTAGCTTGTTGGGAACACAAAGTTTCTTTTCAGTTGCAATCTCCACTCCATACATATATATGGGCAGGTACTAACTCCAACTCGGTTTTACACTGAAAACTGCAGGATCTTCAAACCGGCACTAGGAAACAGACTGAGAAACCAGAGTAAAAGTTTCTCCTGCAACCCGTTCCGTTTGTTCTAGATGAACGAACGGGTCTCCACATGCTTAGTTCTGAGAGATAAGTGTGTGTGAAAGCCGTCCTTCACTTAGCTTGCTGGGAACACAAAGTTTCTTTTCAGTTGAAATTCCACTCCATACATATATATGGGGAGGTACTAGCTCCAACTCGGTTTTACAGTGAAAACTGCAGGAACTTCAAACCGGCACAAGGAAACAGACTTAGAAAACAGAGTAAAAGTTTCTCCTGCAACCCGTTCCTTTTGTGCTAGATGAACGAACGTCTCTCCTCATGCTCAGTTCTGAGAGATAAATGTGTGTGATAGCCGTCCTTCACCTAGCTTGTTGGGAACACAAAGTTTCTTTTCAGTTGCAAACTCCACTCCATACATATATATGGGGAGGTACTAGCTCCAACTCGGTTTTACAGTGAAAACTGCAGGAACTTCAAACTGGCACTAGGAAACAGACTGAGAAACCAGAGTAAAAGTTTCTCCTGCAAACCGTTCCCTTTGTGCTAGATGAACGAACGTCTCTCCACATGCTCAGTTCTGAGAGATAAGTGTGTGTGAAAGCCGTCCTTCACCTAGCTTGTTGGGAACACAAAGTTTCTTTTCAGTTGCAAACTCCACTCCATACATATATATGGGGAGGTACTAGCTCCAACACGGTTTTACAGTGAAAACTGCAGGAACTTCAAACCGGCACTAGGAAAAAGACTGAGAATCAAGAGTAAAAGATTCTCCTGCAACCCGTTCCCTTTGAGCTAGATGAACGAACGTCTCTCCACATGCTCAGTTCGGAGAGATAAGTGTGTGTGAAAGCCGCCCTTCACCTAGCTTGTTGGGAACACAAAGTTTCTTTTCAGTTGCAAACTCCAATCCATACATATATATGGGGAGGTACTATCTCGAACTCGGTTTTACACTGAAAACAGCAGGAACTTCAAACCGGCACTAGGAGACAGAATGAGAAACCAGAGTAAAAGTATCTCCTGCAAACCGTTCCCTTTGTGCTAGATGAACGAACCGCTCTCCACATGCTCAGTTCTGAGAGATAAGTGTGTGTGAAAGCCGTCCTTCACCTAGCATGTTGGGAACACAATGTTTCTTTTCAGTTGCAAACTCCACTCCATACATATATAAGGGGAGGTACTAGCTCCAACTCGGTTTTACAGTGAAAACTGCAGGAACTTCAAACCGGCACTAGGAAACAGACTGAGAAACCAGAGTAAAAGTTTCTCCTGCAACCCGTTACCTTTGTGCTAGATGAACGAACGTCTCTCCACATGCTAAGTTCTTAGAGATAAGTGTGTGTGAAAGCCGTCATTCACCTAGCTTGTTGGGAACACAAAGTTTCTTTTCAGTTGCAAACTCCACTCCATACATATATATGGGGAGGTACTAGCACCAACTCGCTTTTACAGTGAAAACTGCAGGAACTTCAAAGCGGTACTAGGAAACAGACTGAGAAACCAGAGTCAAAGTTTCCCCTGCAACCCGTTCCCTTTCTGCTAGATGAACGAACGTCTCTCCACATGCTCAGTTGTGAGAGATATGTGTGTTTGAAATCCGTCCTTCACCTAGCTTGTTGGGAACACAAAGTTTGTTTTCAGTTGAAAATCCACTCCATATATATATATGGGGAGGTAGTAGCTCCAACTCGGTTTTACAGTGAAAACTGCAGGAACTTCAAACCGGCACTAGGAAACAGACTGAGAAACCAGAGTAAAAGTATCTCCTGCAAACCGTTCCCTTTCTGCTAGATGAACGAACGTCTCTCCACATGCTCAGTTCTGAGAGATATGTGTGTTTGAAATCCGTCCTTCACCTAGCTTGTTGGGAACACAAAGTTTCTTTTCAGTTGCAAACTCCACTCCATACATATATATGGGGAGGTACTAGCTCCAACTCGGTTTTACAGTGAAAACTGCAGGAACTTCAAACCGGCACTAGGAAACAGACTGAGAAACCAGAGTAAAAGTTTCTCCTGCAACCCGTTCCTTTTGTGCTAGATGAACGAACGTCTCTCCACATGCTCAGTTCTGAGAGATAAGTGTGTGTGAAAGCCGTCCTTCACCTAGCTTGTTGGGAACAAAAAGTTTCTTTTCAGTTGCAAACTCCACTCCATACATATATATGGGTAGGTACTAGCTCCAACTCGGTTTTACAGTGAAAACTGCAGGAACTTCAAACCGGCACTAGGAAACAGACTGAGAAACCAGAGTAAAAGTTTCTCCTGCAAACCGTTCCCTTTGTGCTAGATGAACGAACGTCTCTCCACATGCTCAGTTCTGAGAGATATGTGTGTGTGAAAGCCACACTTCACCTAGCTTGTTGGGAACACAAAGTCTCTTTTCAGTTGAAAACTCCACTCCAAACATATATATGGGGAGGTACTAGCTCCAAGTCGGTTTTACAGTGAAAACTGCAGGAACTTCAAACCGGAACTAGGAAACAGACTGAGAAACCAGAGTAAAAGTTTCTCCTGCAACCCGTTTCCTTTGTGCTAGATGAACGAACGTCTCTCCACATGCTCAGTTCTGAGAGATAAATGTGTGTGAAAGCCGCCCTTCACCTAGCTTGTTGGGAACACAAAGTTTCTTTTCAGTTGCCAACTCCAATCCATACATATATATGGGGAGGTACTAGCTCGAACTCGGTTTTACACTGAAAACAGCAGGAACTTCAAACCGGCACTAGGAAACAGAATGAGAAACCAGAGTAAAAGTTTCTCCTGCAACCCGTTCCCGTTGTGCTACATGAACGAACGTCTCTCCACATGCTCAGTTCTGAGAGATAAGTGTGTGTGAAAGCCGCCCTTCACCTAGCTTCTTGGGAACACAAAGTTTCTTTTCAGTTGCAATCTCCACTCCATACATATATATGGGCAGGTACTAACTCCAACTCGGTTTTACACTGAAAACTGCAGGATCTTCAAACCGGCACTAGGAAACAGACTGAGAAACCAGAGTAAAAGTTTCTCCTGCAACCCGTTCCCTTTGTGCTAGATGAACGAACGGGTCTCCACATGCTCAGTTCTGAGAGATAAGTGTGTGTGAAAGCCGTCCTTCACCTAGCTTGCTGGGAACACAAAGTTTCTTTTCAGTTGCAAACTCCACTCCATACATATATATGGGGAGGTACTATCTCCAACTCGGTTTTACAGTGAAAACTGCAGGAACTTCAAACCGGCACAAGGAAACAGACTGAGAAAACAGAGTAAAAGTTTCTCCTGCAACCCGTTCCTTTTGTGCTAGATGAACGAACGTCTCTCCTCATGCTCAGTTCTGAGAGATAAGTGTGTGTGAAAGCCGTCCTTCACCTAGCTTCTTGGGAACACAAAGTTTCTTTTCAGTTGCAAACTCCACTCCATACATATATATGGGGAGGTACTAGCTCCAACTCGGTTTTACAGTGAAAACTGCAGGAACTTCAAACCGGCACTAGGAAACAGACTGAGAAACCAGAGTAAAAGTTTCTCCTGCAAACCGTTCCCTTTGTGCTAGATGAACGAACGTCTCTCCACATGCTCAGTTCTGAGAGATAAGTGTGTGTGAAAGCCGTCCTTCACCTAGCTTGTTGGGAACACAAAGTTTCTTTTCAGTTGCAAACTCCACTCCATACATATATATGGGGAGGTACTAGCTCCAACTCGGTTTTACAGTGAAAACTGCAGGAACTTCAAACCGGCACTAGGAAACAGACTGAGAAACCAGAGTAAAAGTTTCTCCTGCAACCCGTTCCCTTTGTGCTAGATGAACGAACGTCTCTCCACATGCTCAGTTCTGAGAGATAAGTGTGTGTGAAAGCCGAACTTCACCTAGCTTGTTGGGAACACAAAGTTTCTTTTCAGTTGCAAACTCCAATCCATACATATATATGGGGAGGTACTATCTCGAACTCGGTTTTACACTGAAAACAGCAGGAACTTCAAACCGGCACTAGGAGACAGAATGAGAAACCAGAGTAAAAGTATCTCCTGCAAACCGTTCCCTTTGTGCTAGATGAACGAAGCGCTCTCAACATGCTCAGTTCTGAGAGATAAGTGTGTGTGAAAGCCGTCCTTCACCTAGCATGTTGGGAACACAATGTTTCTTTTCAGTTGCAAACTCCACTCCATACATATATATGGGGAGGTACTAGCTCCAACTCGGTTTTACAGTGAAAACTGCAGGAACTTCAAACCGGCACTAGGAAACAGACTGAGAAACCAGAGTAAACGTTTCTCCTGCAACCCGTTCCCTTTGTGCTAGATGAACGAACGTCTCTCCACATGCTAAGTTCTTAGAGATAAGTGTGTGTGAAAGCCGTCCTTCACCTAGCTTCTTGGGAACACAAAGTTTCTTTTCAGTTGCAAACTCCACTCCATACATATATATGGGGAGGTACTAGCTCCAACTCGCTTTTACAGTGAAAACTGCAGGAACTTCAAAGCGGTACTAGGAAACAGACTGAGAAACCAGAGTAAAAGTTTCTCCTGCAACCCGTTCCCTTTGTGCTAGATGAATGAACATCTCTCCACATGTTCAGTTCTGAGATATAAGTGTGTGTGAAAGCCATCCTTCACCTAGCTTGTTGGGAACACAAAGTTTCTTTTCAGTTGCAAACTCCAGTCCATACATATATATGGGGAGGTACTAGCTCCAACTCGGTTTTACAGTGAAAACTGCAGGAACTTCAAACCGGCACTAGGAAACAGACTGAGAAACCAGAGTAAATGTTTCTCCTGCAACCCGTTCCCTTTGTGCTAGATGAACGAACGTCTCTCCACATGCTCAGTTCTGAGAGATATGTGTGTGCGAAAGCCGTCCTTCACCTAGCTTGTTGGGAACACAAAGTTTCTTTTCAGTTGCAAACTCCACTCCATACATATATATGGGGAGGTACTAGCTCGAACTCGGTTTTAGAGTGAAAACTGCAGGAACTTCAAACCGGCACTAGGAAACAGACTGAGAAACCAGAGTCAAAGTTTCCCCTGCAACCCTTTCCCTTTGTGCTAGATGAACGAACGTCTCTCCACATGCTCAGTTCTGAGAGATAAGTGAGTGTGAAAGCCGTCCTTCACCTAGCTTGTTGGGAACACAAAGTTTCTTTTCAGTTGCCAAATCCACTCCATACATATATATGGAGAGGTACTAGCTCCAACTCGGTTTTACAGTGAAAACTGCAGGAAGTTCAATCCGGCACAAGAAAACAGACTGAGAAACCAGAGTAAAAGTTTCCCCTGCAACCCGTTCCCTTTGTGCTAGATGAACGAACGCCTCTCCACATGCTAAGTTCTGAGAGATATGTGTGTTTGAAATCCGTCCTTCACCTAGCTTGTTGGGAACACAAAGTTTCTTTTCAGTTGAAACTCCACTCCATACATATATATGGGGGTAGTAGCTCCAACTCGCTTTTACAGTGAAAACTGCAGGAACTTCAAACCGGCACTAGGAAACAGACTGAGAAACCAGAGTAAAAGTTTCTCCTGCAAGCCTTTCCCTTTGTGCTAGATGAACGAACGTCTCTCCACATACTCAGTTCTGTGAGATAAGTGTGTGTGAAAGCCGTCCTTCACCTAGATTGTTGGGAACACAAAGTTTCTTTTCAGTTGCAAACTCCACTCCATACATATATATGGGGTGGTACAAGCTCCAACTCGGTTTTACAGTGAAAACTGCAGGAACTTCAAACCGGCCCTAGGAAACAGACTGAGAAATCAGAGTAAAAGTTTCCCCTGCAACCCGTTCCCTTTTTGCTAGATGAACGAACGTCTCTCCACATGCTCAGTTCTGAGAGAGAAGTGTGTGTGAAAGCCGTCCTTCACCTAGCTTGTTGGGAACCCAAACTTTCTTTCAGTTGAAATTCCAATCCATATATAAGGGGAGGTAGTAGCTCCAACTCGGTTTTACAGTGAAAACTGCAGGAACTTCAAACCTGCACTAGGAAGCAGACTGAGAAACTAGAGTAAAAGTTTCTCCTGCAACCCGTTCCCTTTGTGCTATATGAACGAACCTCACTCCATATGCTCAGTTCTGAGAAATAAGTCTGTGTGAAAGCCGTCCTTCACCTAGCTTGTTGGGAACACAAAGTTTCTTTTCAGTTGCAAACTCCAGTCCATACATATATATGGGGAGGTACTAGCTCCAACTCGTTTTTACAGTGAAAACTGCAGGAACTTCAAACCGGCACTAGGAAACAGACTGAGAAACCAGAGTAAAGTTTCTCCTGCAACCCGTTCTTTTGTGCTAGATGAACGAACGTCTCTCCACATGCTCAGTTCTGAGATAATTGTGTGTGAAAGCCGTCCTTCAACTAGCTTGTTGGGAACAGAAATTTTCTTTCAGTTGCAAACTCCTCTCCATACATATATATGGGGAGGTACTAGCTCGATCTCGGTTTTACAGTGAAAACTGCAGGAAATTCAAACCGGCACTAGGAAACAGACTGAGAAACCAGAGTAAAAGTTTCTCCTGCAAACGGTTCCCTTTGTGATAGATGAACGAACGTCTCTCCACATGCTCAGTTCTGACTGATATGTGTGTGTGAAAGCCGTCCTTCACCTAGCTTGTTGGGAACACAAAATTTCTTTTCAGTTGCAAACTCCACTCCATACATATATATGGGGAGGAACTAGCTCCAACTCGGTTTTACAGTGAAAACTGCAGGAACTTCAAACCGGCACTAGGAAACAGACTGAGAAACCAGAGTAAAAGTTTCTCCTGCAACCCGTTCCCTTTGTGCTACATGAACGAACGTCTCTCCACATGGTCAGTTCTGAGAGATAAGTATGTTTGAAAGCCGTCCTTCACCTAGCTTGTTGGGAACACAAAGTTTCTTTTCAGTTGCAAACTCCACTCCATACATATATATGGGGAGGTACTAGCTATAAGTCGCTTTTACAGTGAAAACTGCAGGAACTTCAAACCGGCACTAGGAAACAGACTGAGAAACCAGAGTAAAAGTTTCTCCTGCAAACCGTTCCCTTTGTGCTAGATGAACGAACATCTCTCCACATGCTCAGTTCTGAGAATTAAGTGTGTGTGAAAGCCGTCTTTCACCTAGCTTGTTGGGAACACAAAGTTTCTTTTCAGTAGCAAACTCCAGTCCATACATATATATGGGGAGGTACTAGCTCCAACTCGGTTTTACAGTGAAAACTGCAGGAACTTCAAACCGGCACTAGGAAACAGACTGAGAAACCAGAGTAAAAATTTGTCCTTCAACCCGTTCCTTTTGTGCTAGATGAACGAACGTCTCTCCACATGCTCAGTTCTGAGAGATAAGTGTGTTTGAAAACCGACCTTCACCTAGCTTGTTGGGAACACAAAGTTTCTTTCCAGTTGCAAACTCCACTCCATACATATATATGGGGAGGTAATAACTCCAACTCGGTTTTACACTGAAAACTGCAGGAACTTCAATCCGGCACTAGGAAACAGACTGAGAAACCAGAGTAAAATTTTCTCCTGCAAACTGTTCCCTTTGTGCTAGATGAACGAACGTCTCTCCACATGCTCAGTTCTGAGAGATATGTGTGTGTGAAAGCCGCACTTCACCTAGCTTGTTGGGAACACAAAGTCTCTTTTCAGTTGAAAACTCCACTCCAAACATATATATGGGGAGGTACTAGCTCCAAGTCGGTCTTACAGTGAAAACTGCAGGAACTTCAAACCGGAACTAGGAAACAGACTGAGAAACCAGAGTAAAAGTTTCTCCTGCAACCCGTTTCCTTTGTGCTAGATGAACGAACGTCTCTCCACATGCTCAGTTCTGAGAGATAAGTGTGTGTGAAAGCCGTCCTTCAACTAGCTTGTTGGGAACACAAAGTTTCTTTTCAGTTGCAATCTCCACTCCATACATATATATGGGCAGGTACTAACTCCAACTCGGTTTTACACTGAAAACTGCAGGATCTTCAAACCGGCACTAGGAAACAGACTGAGAAACCAGAGTAAAAGTTTCTCCTGCAACCCGTTCCGTTTGTTCTAGATGAACGAACGGGTCTCCACATGCTTAGTTCTGAGAGATAAGTGTGTGTGAAAGCCGTCCTTCACTTAGCTTGCTGGGAACACAAAGTTTCTTTTCATTTGAAATTCCACTCCATACATATATATATGGGGAGGTACTAGCTCCAACTCGGTTTTACAGTGAAAACTGCAGGAACTTCAAACCGGCACAAGGAAACAGACTTAGAAAACAGAGTAAAAGTTTCTCCTGCAACCCGTTCCTTTTGTGCTAGATGAACGAACGTCTCTCCTCATGGTCAGTTCTAAGAGATAAGTGTGTGTGAAAGCCGTCCTTCACCTAGCTTGTTGGGAACACAAAGTTTCTTTTCAGTTGCAAACTCCACTCCATACATATATAAGGGGAGGTACTAGCTCCAACTCGGTTTTACAGTGAAAACTGCAGGAACTTCAAACCGGCACTAGGAAACAGACTGAGAAACCAGAGTAAAAGTTTCTCCTGCAAACCGTTCCCTTTGTGCTAGATGAACGAACGTCTCTCCACATGCTCAGTTCTGAGAGATAAGTGTGTGTGAAAGCCGTCCTTCACCTAGCTTGTTGGGAACACAAAGTTTCTTTTCAGTTGCAAACTCCACTCCATACATATATATGGGGAGGTACTAGCTCCAACACGGTTTTACAGTGAAAACTGCAGGAACTTCAAACCGGCACTAGGAAACAGACTGAGAATCAAGAGTAAAAGATTCTCCTGCAACCCGTTCCCTTTGTGCTAGATGAACGAACGTCTCTCCACATGCTCAGTTCTGAGAGATAAGTGTGTGTGAAAGCCGCCCTTCACCTAGCTTGTTGGGAACACAAAGTTTCTTTTCAGTTGCAAACTCCAATCCATACATATATATGGGGAGGTACTATCTCGAACTCGGTTTTACACTGAAAACAGCAGGAACTTCAAACCGGCACTAGGAGACAGAATGAGAAACCAGAGTAAAAGTATCTCCTGCAAACCGTTCCCTTTGTGCTAGATGAACGAACCGCTCTCCACATGCTCAGTTCTGAGAGATAAGTGTGTGTGAAAGTCGTCCTTCACCTAGCATGTTGAGAACACAATGTTTCTTTTCAGTTGCAAACTCCACTCCATACATATATATGGGGAGGTAGTAGCTCCAACTCGGTTTTACAGTGAAAACTGCAGGAACTTCAAACCGGCACTAGGAAACAGACTGAGAAACCAGAGTCAAAGTTTCCCCTGCAACCCGTTCCCTTTCTGCTAGATGAACGAACGTCTCTCCACATGCTCAGTTCTGAGAGATATGTGTGTTTGAAATCCGTCCTTCACCTAGCTTGTTGGGAACACAAAGTTTCTTTTCAGTTGAAAATCCACTCCATACATATATATGGGGAGGTACTAGCTCCAACTCGGTTTTACAGTGAAAACTGCAGGAACTTCAAACCGGCACTAGGAAACAGACTGAGAAACCAGAGTAAAAGTTTCTCCTGCAACCCGTTCCTTTTGTGCTAGATGAACGAACGTCTCTCCACATGCTCAGTTCTGAGAGATAAGTGTGTGTGAAAGCCGTCCTTCACCTAGCTTGTTGGGAACAAAAAGTTTCTTTTCAGTTGCAAACTCCACTCCATACATATATATGGGGAGGTACTAGCTCCAACTCGGTTTTACAGTGAAAACTGCAGGAACTTCAAACCGGCACTAGGAAACAGACTGAGAAACCAGAGTAAAAGTTTCTCCTGCAAACCGTTCCCTTTGTGCTAGATGAACGAACGTCTCTCCACATGCTCAGTTCTGAGAGATATGTGTGTGTGAAAGCCGCACTTCACCTAGCTTGTTGGGAACACAAAGTCTCTTTTCAGTTGAAAACTCCACTCCAAACATATATATGGGGAGGTACTAGCTCCAAGTCGGTTTTAGAGTGAAAACTGCAGGAACTTCAAACCGGAACTAGGAAACAGACTGAGAAACCAGAGTAAAAGTTTCTCCTGCAACCCGTTTCCTTTGTGCTAGATGAACGAACGTCTCTCCACATGCTCAGTTCTGAGAGATAATTGTGTGTGAAAGCCGCCCTTCACCTAGCTTGTTGGGAACACAAAGTTTCTTTTCAGTTGCAAACTCCAATCCATACATATATATGGGGAGGTACTAGCTCGAACTCGGTTTTACACTGAAAACAGCAGGAACTTCAAACCGGCACTAGGAAACAGAATGAGAAACCAGAGTAAAAGTTTCTCCTGCAACCCGTTCCCGTTGTGCTACATGAACGAACGTCTCTCCACATGCTCAGTTCTGAGAGATAAGTGTGTGTGAAAGCCGTCCTTCAACTAGCTTGTTGGGAACACAAAGTTTCTTTTCAGTTGCAATCTCCACTCCATACATATACATGGGCAGGTACTAACTCCAACTCGGTTTTACACTGAAAACTGCAGGATCTTCAAACCGGCACTAGGAAACAGACTGAGAAACCAGAGTAAAAGTTTCTCCTGCAACCCGTTCACTTTGTGCTAGATGAACGAAGCGCTCTCAACATGCTCAGTTCTGAGAGATAAGTGTGTGTGAAAGCCGTCCTTCACCTAGCATGTTGGGAACACAATGTTTCTTTTAAGTTGCAAACTCCACTCCATACATATATATGGGGAGGTACTAGCTCCAACTCGGTTTTACAGTGAAAACTGCAGGAACTTCAAACCGGCACTAGGAAACAGACTGAGAAACCAGAGTAAATGTTTCTCCTGCAACCCGTTCCCTTTGTGCTAGATGAACGAACGTCTCTCCACATGCTCAGTTCTGAGAGATATGTGTGTGCGAAAGCCGTCCTTCACCTAGCTTGTTGGGAACACAAAGTTTCTTTTCAGTTGCAAACTCCACTCCATACATATATATGGGGAGGTACTAGCTCGAACTCGGTTTTACAGTGAAAACTGCAGGAACTTCAAACCGGCACTAGGAAACAGACTGAGAAACCAGAGTCAAAGTTTCCCCTGCAACCCTTTCCCTTTGTGCTAGATGAACGAACGTCTCTCCACATGCTCAGTTCTGAGAGATAAGTGTGTGTGAAAACCGTCCTTCACCTAGCTTGTTGGGAACACAAAGTTTCTTTTCAGTTGAAATTCCACTCCATACATATATATGGAGAGGTACTAGCTCCAACTCGGTTTTACAGTGAAAACTGCAGGAAGTTCAAACCGGCACAAGAAAACAGACTGAGAAACCAGAGTAAAAGTTTCTCCTGCAACCCGTTCCCTTTGTGCTAGATGAAAGAACCGCTCTCCACATGCTCAGTTCTGAGAGATAAGTGTGTGTGAAAGCCGTCCTTCACCTAGCTTGTTGGGAACACAAAGTTTCTTTTCAGTTGCAAACTCCACTCCATTCATATATATGGGGAGGTACTAGCTCCAACTCGCTTTTACAGTGAAAACTGCAGGAACTTCAAACCGGCACTAGGAAACAGACTGAGAAACCAGAGTAAAAGTTTCCCCTGCAACCCGTTCCCTTTGTGCTAGATGAACGAACATCTCTCCACATGTTCAGTTCTGAGAGATAAGTGTGTGTGAAAGCCGTCCTTCACCTAGCTTGTTGGGAACACAAAGTTTCTTTTCAGTTGCAAACCCCAGTCCATACATATATATGGGGAGGTACTAGCTCCAACTCGGTTTTACAGTGAAAACTGCAGGAACTTCAAACCGGCACTAGGAAACAGACTGAGAAACCAGAGTAAAAGTTTCTCCTGCAAACCGTTCCCTTTGTGCTAGATGAACGAACGTCTCTCCACATGCTCAGTTCTGAGAGATATGTGTGTGTGAAAGCCGCACTTCACCAAGCTTGTTGGGAACACAAAGTCTCTTTTCAGTTGAAAACTCCACTCCAAACATATATATGGGGAGGTACTAGCTCAAGTCGGTTTTACAGTGAAAACTGCAGGAACTTCAAAACGGCACTAGGAAACAGACTGAGAAACCAGAGTAAAAGTTTCTTCTGCAACCCGTTCCCGTTGTGCTACATGAACGAACGTCTCTCCACATGCTCAGTTCTGAGAGATAAGTGTGTGTGAAAGCCGTCCTTCAACTAGCTTGTTGGGAACACAAAGTTTCTTTTCAGTTGCAATCTCCACTCCATACATATATATGGGCAGGTACTAACTCCAACTCAGTTTTACACTGAAAACTGCAGGATCTTCAAACCGGCACTAGGAAACAGACTGAGAAACCAGAGTAAAAGTTTCTCCTGCAACCCGTTCCGTTTGTT
This sequence comes from Camelus bactrianus, assembly GCF_048773025.1. NCBI lineage: Eukaryota > Metazoa > Chordata > Mammalia > Artiodactyla > Camelidae > Camelus > Camelus bactrianus. Next base: position 7,525,998 of record NC_133566.1, read on the forward strand.
CTAGATGAACGAACGGGTCTCCACATGCTTAGTTCTGAGAGATAAGTGTGTGTGAAAGCCGTCCTTCACTTAGCTTGCTGGGAACACAAAGTTTCTTTTCAGTTGAAATTCCACTCCATACATATATATGGGGAGGTACTAGCTCCAACTCGGTTTTACAGTGAAAACTGCAGGAACTTCAAACCGGCACAAGGAAACAGACTTAGAAAACAGAGTAAAAGTTTCTCCTGCAACCCGTTCCTTTTGTGCTAGATGAACGAACGTCTCTCCTCATGCTCAGTTCTGAGAGATAAATGTGTGTGATAGCCGTCCTTCACCTAGCTTGTTGGGAACACAAAGTTTCTTTTCAGTTGCAAACTCCACTCCATACATATATATGGGGAGGTACTAGCTCCAACTCGGTTTTACAGTGAAAACTGCAGGAACTTCAAACTGGCACTAGGAAACAGACTGAGAAACCAGAGTAAAAGTTTCTCCTGCAAACCATTCCCTTTGTGCTAGATGAACGAACGTCTCTCCACATGCTCAGTTCTGAGAGATAAGTGTGTGTGAAAGCCGTCCTTCACCTAGCTTGTTGGGAACACAAAGTTTCTTTTCAGTTGCAAACTCCACTCCATACATATATATGGGGAGGTACTAGCTCCAACACGGTTTTACAGTGAAAACTGCAGGAACTTCAAACCGGCACTAGGAAAAAGACTGAGAATCAAGAGTAAAAGATTCTCCTGCAACCCGTTCCCTTTGAGCTAGATGAACGAACGTCTCTCCACATGCTCAGTTCGGAGAGATAAGTGTGTGTGAAAGCCGCCCTTCACCTAGCTTGTTGGGAACACAAAGTTTCTTTTCAGTTGCAAACTCCAATCCATACATATATATGGGGAGGTACTATCTCGAACTCGGTTTTACACTGAAAACAGCAGGAACTTCAAACCGGCACTAGGAGACAGAATGAGAAACCAGAGTAAAAGTATCTCCTGCAAACCGTTCCCTTTGTGCTAGATGAACGAACCGCTCTCCACATGCTCAGTTCTGAGAGATAAGTGTGTGTGAAAGCCGTCCTTCACCTAGCATGTTGGGAACACAATGTTTCTTTTCAGTTGCAAACTCCACTCCATACATATATAAGGGGAGGTACTAGCTCCAACTCGGTTTTACAGTGAAAACTGCAGGAACTTCAAACCGGCACTAGGAAACAGACTGAGAAACCAGAGTAAAAGTTTCTCCTGCAACCCGTTACCTTTGTGCTAGATGAACGAACGTCTCTCCACATGCTAAGTTCTTAGAGATAAGTGTGTGTGAAAGCCGTCATTCACCTAGCTTGTTGGGAACACAAAGTTTCTTTTCAGTTGCAAACTCCACTCCATACATATATATGGGGAGGTACTAGCACCAACTCGCTTTTACAGTGAAAACTGCAGGAACTTCAAAGCGGTACTAGGAAACAGACTGAGAAACCAGAGTCAAAGTTTCCCCTGCAACCCGTTCCCTTTCTGCTAGATGAACGAACGTCTCTCCTCATGCTCAGTTCTGAGAGATATGTGTGTTTGAAATCCGTCCTTCACCTAGCTTGTTGGGAACACAAAGTTTGTTTTCAGTTGAAAATCCACTCCATATATATATATGGGGAGGTAGTAGCTCCAACTCGGTTTTACAGTGAAAACTGCAGGAACTTCAAACCGGCACTAGGAAACAGACTGAGAAACCAGAGTAAAAGTATCTCCTGCAAACCGTTCCCTTTCTGCTAGATGAACGAACGTCTCTCCACATGCTCAGTTCTGAGAGATATGTGTGTTTGAAATCCGTCCTTCACCTAGCTTGTTGGGAACACAAAGTTTCTTTTCAGTTGCAAACTCCACTCCATACATATATATGGGGAGGTACTAGCTCCAACTCGGTTTTACAGTGAAAACTGCAGGAACTTCAAACCGGCACTAGGAAACAGACTGAGAAACCAGAGTAAAAGTTTCTCCTGCAACCCGTTCCTTTTGTGCTAGATGAACGAACGTCTCTCCACATGCTCAGTTCTGAGAGATAAGTGTGTGTGAAAGCCGTCCTTCACCTAGCTTGTTGGGAACAAAAAGTTTCTTTTCAGTTGCAAACTCCACTCCATACATATATATGGGTAGGTACTAGCTCCAACTCGGTTTTACAGTGAAAACTGCAGGAACTTCAAACCGGCACTAGGAAACAGACTGAGAAACCAGAGTAAAAGTTTCTCCTGCAAACCGTTCCCTTTGTGCTAGATGAACGAACGTCTCTCCACATGCTCAGTTCTGAGAGATATGTGTGTGTGAAAGCCGCACTTCACCTAGCTTGTTGGGAACACAAAGTCTCTTTTCAGTTGAAAACTCCACTCCAAACATATATATGGGGAGGTACTAGCTCCAAGTCGGTTTTACAGTGAAAACTGCAGGAACTTCAAACCGGAACTAGGAAACAGACTGAGAAACCAGAGTAAAAGTTTCTCCTGCAACCCGTTTCCTTTGTGCTAGATGAACGAACGTCTCTCCACATGCTCAGTTCTGAGAGATAAATGTGTGTGAAAGCCGCCCTTCACCTAGCTTGTTGGGAACACAAAGTTTCTTTTCAGTTGCCAACTCCAATCCATACATATATATGGGGAGGTACTAGCTCGAACTCGGTTTTACACTGAAAACAGCAGGAACTTCAAACCGGCACTAGGAAACAGAATGAGAAACCAGAGTAAAAGTTTCTCCTGCAACCCGTTCCCGTTGTGCTACATGAACGAACGTCTCTCCACATGCTCAGTTCTGAGAGATAAGTGTGTGTGAAAGCCGTCCTTCAACTAGCTTCTTGGGAACACAAAGTTTCTTTTCAGTTGCAATCTCCACTCCATACATATATATGGGCAGGTACTAACTCCAACTCGGTTTTACACTGAAAACTGCAGGATCTTCAAACCGGCACTAGGAAACAGACTGAGAAACCAGAGTAAAAGTTTCTCCTGCAACCCGTTCCCTTTGTGCTAGATGAACGAACGGGTCTCCACATGCTCAGTTCTGAGAGATAAGTGTGTGTGAAAGCCGTCCTTCACCTAGCTTGCTGGGAACACAAAGTTTCTTTTCAGTTGCAAACTCCACTCCATACATATATATGGGGAGGTACTATCTCCAACTCGGTTTTACAGTGAAAACTGCAGGAACTTCAAACCGGCACAAGGAAACAGACTGAGAAAACAGAGTAAAAGTTTCTCCTGCAACCCGTTCCTTTTGTGCTAGATGAACGAACGTCTCTCCTCATGCTCAGTTCTGAGAGATAAGTGTGTGTGAAAGCCGTCCTTCACCTAGCTTCTTGGGAACACAAAGTTTCTTTTCAGTTGCAAACTCCACTCCATACATATATATGGGGAGGTACTAGCTCCAACTCGGTTTTACAGTGAAAACTGCAGGAACTTCAAACCGGCACTAGGAAACAGACTGAGAAACCAGAGTAAAAGTTTCTCCTGCAAACCGTTCCCTTTGTGCTAGATGAACGAACGTCTCTCCACATGCTCAGTTCTGAGAGATAAGTGTGTGTGAAAGCCGTCCTTCACCTAGCTTGTTGGGAACACAAAGTTTCTTTTCAGTTGCAAACTCCACTCCATACATATATATGGGGAGGTACTAGCTCCAACTCGGTTTTACAGTGAAAACTGCAGGAACTTCAAACCGGCACTAGGAAACAGACTGAGAAACCAGAGTAAAAGTTTCTCCTGCAACCCGTTCCCTTTGTGCTAGATGAACGAACGTCTCTCCACATGCTCAGTTCTGAGAGATAAGTGTGTGTGAAAGCCGAACTTCACCTAGCTTGTTGGGAACACAAAGTTTCTTTTCAGTTGCAAACTCCAATCCATACATATATATGGGGAGGTACTATCTCGAACTCGGTTTTACACTGAAAACAGCAGGAACTTCAAACCGGCACTAGGAGACAGAATGAGAAACCAGAGTAAAAGTATCTCCTGCAAACCGTTCCCTTTGTGCTAGATGAACGAAGCGCTCTCAACATGCTCAGTTCTGAGAGATAAGTGTGTGTGAAAGCCGTCCTTCACCTAGCATGTTGGGAACACAATGTTTCTTTTCAGTTGCAAACTCCACTCCATACATATATATGGGGAGGTACTAGCTCCAACTCGGTTTTACAGTGAAAACTGCAGGAACTTCAAACCGGCACTAGGAAACAGACTGAGAAACCAGAGTAAACGTTTCTCCTGCAACCCGTTCCCTTTGTGCTAGATGAACGAACGTCTCTCCACATGCTAAGTTCTTAGAGATAAGTGTGTGTGAAAGCCGTCCTTCACCTAGCTTCTTGGGAACACAAAGTTTCTTTTCAGTTGCAAACTCCACTCCATACATATATATGGGGAGGTACTAGCTCCAACTCGCTTTTACAGTGAAAACTGCAGGAACTTCAAAGCGGTACTAGGAAACAGACTGAGAAACCAGAGTAAAAGTTTCTCCTGCAACCCGTTCCCTTTGTGCTAGATGAATGAACATCTCTCCACATGTTCAGTTCTGAGATATAAGTGTGTGTGAAAGCCATCCTTCACCTAGCTTGTTGGGAACACAAAGTTTCTTTTCAGTTGCAAACTCCAGTCCATACATATATATGGGGAGGTACTAGCTCCAACTCGGTTTTACAGTGAAAACTGCAGGAACTTCAAACCGGCACTAGGAAACAGACTGAGAAACCAGAGTAAATGTTTCTCCTGCAACCCGTTCCCTTTGTGCTAGATGAACGAACGTCTCTCCACATGCTCAGTTCTGAGAGATATGTGTGTGCGAAAGCCGTCCTTCACCTAGCTTGTTGGGAACACAAAGTTTCTTTTCAGTTGCAAACTCCACTCCATACATATATATGGGGAGGTACTAGCTCGAACTCGGTTTTAGAGTGAAAACTGCAGGAACTTCAAACCGGCACTAGGAAACAGACTGAGAAACCAGAGTCAAAGTTTCCCCTGCAACCCTTTCCCTTTGTGCTAGATGAACGAACGTCTCTCCACATGCTCAGTTCTGAGAGATAAGTGAGTGTGAAAGCCGTCCTTCACCTAGCTTGTTGGGAACACAAAGTTTCTTTTCAGTTGCCAAATCCACTCCATACATATATATGGAGAGGTACTAGCTCCAACTCGGTTTTACAGTGAAAACTGCAGGAAGTTCAATCCGGCACAAGAAAACAGACTGAGAAACCAGAGTAAAAGTTTCCCCTGCAACCCGTTCCCTTTGTGCTAGATGAACGAACGCCTCTCCACATGCTAAGTTCTGAGAGATATGTGTGTTTGAAATCCGTCCTTCACCTAGCTTGTTGGGAACACAAAGTTTCTTTTCAGTTGAAACTCCACTCCATACATATATATGGGGGTAGTAGCTCCAACTCGCTTTTACAGTGAAAACTGCAGGAACTTCAAACCGGCACTAGGAAACAGACTGAGAAACCAGAGTAAAAGTTTCTCCTGCAAGCCTTTCCCTTTGTGCTAGATGAACGAACGTCTCTCCACATACTCAGTTCTGTGAGATAAGTGTGTGTGAAAGCCGTCCTTCACCTAGATTGTTGGGAACACAAAGTTTCTTTTCAGTTGCAAACTCCACTCCATACATATATATGGGGTGGTACAAGCTCCAACTCGGTTTTACAGTGAAAACTGCAGGAACTTCAAACCGGCCCTAGGAAACAGACTGAGAAATCAGAGTAAAAGTTTCCCCTGCAACCCGTTCCCTTTTTGCTAGATGAACGAACGTCTCTCCACATGCTCAGTTCTGAGAGAGAAGTGTGTGTGAAAGCCGTCCTTCACCTAGCTTGTTGGGAACCCAAACTTTCTTTCAGTTGAAATTCCAATCCATATATAAGGGGAGGTAGTAGCTCCAACTCGGTTTTACAGTGAAAACTGCAGGAACTTCAAACCTGCACTAGGAAGCAGACTGAGAAACTAGAGTAAAAGTTTCTCCTGCAACCCGTTCCCTTTGTGCTATATGAACGAACCTCACTCCATATGCTCAGTTCTGAGAAATAAGTCTGTGTGAAAGCCGTCCTTCACCTAGCTTGTTGGGAACACAAAGTTTCTTTTCATTTGCAAACTCCAGTCCATACATATATATGGGGAGGTACTAGCTCCAACTCGTTTTTACAGTGAAAACTGCAGGAACTTCAAACCGGAACAAGGAAACAGACTGAGAAACCAGAGTAAAGTTTCTCCTGCAACCCGTTCTTTTGTGCTAGATGAACGAACGTCTCTCCACATGCTCAGTTCTGAGATAATTGTGTGTGAAAGCCGTCCTTCAACTAGCTTGTTGGGAACAGAAATTTTCTTTCAGTTGCAAACTCCTCTCCATACATATATATGGGGAGGTACTAGCTCGATCTCGGTTTTACAGTGAAAACTGCAGGAAATTCAAACCGGCACTAGGAAACAGACTGAGAAACCAGAGTAAAAGTTTCTCCTGCAAACGGTTCCCTTTGTGATAGATGAACGAACGTCTCTCCACATGCTCAGTTCTGACTGATATGTGTGTGTGAAAGCCGTCCTTCACCTAGCTTGTTGGGAACACAAAATTTCTTTTCAGTTGCAAACTCCACTCCATACATATATATGGGGAGGAACTAGCTCCAACTCGGTTTTACAGTGAAAACTGCAGGAACTTCAAACCGGCACTAGGAAACAGACTGAGAAACCAGAGTAAAAGTTTCTCCTGCAACCCGTTCCCTTTGTGCTACATGAACGAACGTCTCTCCACATGGTCAGTTCTGAGAGATAAGTATGTTTGAAAGCCGTCCTTCACCTAGCTTGTTGGGAACACAAAGTTTCTTTTCAGTTGCAAACTCCACTCCATACATATATATGGGGAGGTACTAGCTATAAGTCGCTTTTACAGTGAAAACTGCAGGAACTTCAAACCGGCACTAGGAAACAGACTGAGAAACCAGAGTAAAAGTTTCTCCTGCAAACCGTTCCCTTTGTGCTAGATGAACGAACATCTCTCCACATGCTCAGTTCTGAGAATTAAGTGTGTGTGAAAGCCGTCTTTCACCTAGCTTGTTGGGAACACAAAGTTTCTTTTCAGTAGCAAACTCCAGTCCATACATATATATGGGGAGGTACTAGCTCCAACTCGGTTTTACAGTGAAAACTGCAGGAACTTCAAACCGGCACTAGGAAACAGACTGAGAAACCAGAGTAAAAATTTGTCCTTCAACCCGTTCCTTTTGTGCTAGATGAACGAACGTCTCTCCACATGCTCAGTTCTGAGAGATAAGTGTGTTTGAAAACCGACCTTCACCTAGCTTGTTGGGAACACAAAGTTTCTTTCCAGTTGCAAACTCCACTCCATACATATATATGGGGAGGTAATAACTCCAACTCGGTTTTACACTGAAAACTGCAGGAACTTCAATCCGGCACTAGGAAACAGACTGAGAAACCAGAGTAAAATTTTCTCCTGCAAACCGTTCCCTTTGTGCTAGATGAACGAACGTCTCTCCACATGCTCAGTTCTGAGAGATATGTGTGTGTGAAAGCCGCACTTCACCTAGCTTGTTGGGAACACAAAGTTTCTTTTCAGTTGCAAACTCCACTCCAAACATATATATGGGGAGGTACTAGCTCCAACTCGGTTTTACAGTGAAAACTGCAGAACTTCAAACCGGAACAAGGAAACAGACCGAGAAACCAGAGTAAAAGTTTCTCCTGCAACCCGTTTCCTTTGTGCTAGATGAACGAACGTCTCTCCACATGCTCAGTTCTGAGAGATAAGTGTGTGTGAAAGCCGTCCTTCACCTAGCTTGTTGGGAACACAAAGTTTCTTTTCAGTTGCAAACTCCACTCCATACATATATATGGGGAGGTACTAGCTCCAACTCGTTTTTACAGTGAAAACTGCAGGAACTTCAAACCGGCACTAGGAAACAGACTGAGAAACCAGAGTAAAAGTTTCTTCTGCAACCCGTTCCCTTTGTGCTAGATGAACGAACGTCTCTCCACATGCTCAGTTCTGAGAGATAAGTGTGTGTGAAAGCCGTCTTTCACCTTGGTTGTTGGGAACACAAAGTTTCTTTTCAGTTGCAAACTGCACTCCATACATATACATTGGGAGGTACTAGCTCCAACTCGGTTTTACAGTGAAAACTGCAGAACCTTCAAAACGGCACTAGGAAACAGACTGAGAAACCAGAGTCAAAGTTTCTCCTGCAAACCTTTCCCTTTTTGCTAGATGAACGAACGTCTCTCCACATGCTCAGTTCTGAGAGATAAGTGTGTGTGAAAGCCGTCCTTCACATAGCTTGTTGGGAACACAAAGTTTCTTTTCAGTTGCAAACTGCACTCCATACATATATATGGGGAGGTACTAGCTCCAACTCGGTTTTACAATGAAAACTGCAGGAATATCAAACCGGCACTAGGAAACAGACTGAGAAACCAGAGTAAAAGTTTCTCCTGCAAACCGTTCCCTTTGTGATAGATGAACGAACGTCTCTCCACATGCTCAGTTCTGAGGGATAAGTGTGTGTGAAAGCCGTCCTTCAACTAGCTTGTTGGGAACACAAAGTTTCTTTTCAGTTGCAAACTCCACTCCATACATATATATGGGGAGGAACTAGCTCCAACTCGGTTTTACAGTGAAAACTGCAGGAACTTCAAACCGGCACTAGGAAACAGACTGAGAAACCAGAGTCAAAGTTTCCCCTGCAACCCGTTCCCTTTCTGCTAGATGAACGAACGTCTCTCCACATGCTCAATTGTGAGAGATTTTTGTATTTGAAATCCGTCCTTCACCTAGCTTGTTGGGAACACAAAGTTTCTTTTCAGTTGAAAATCCACTCCATACATATATATGGGGACGTAGTAGCTCCAACTCAGTTTTACAGTGAAAACTGCAGGAACTTCATACCGGCACTAGGAAACAGACTGAGAAACCAGAGTAAAGTTTCTCCTGCAACCCGTTCCCTTTGTGCTAGATGAACGAACGTCTCTCCACATGCTCAGTTCTGAGAGATATGTGTGTGTGAAAGCCGTCCTTCACCTAGCTTGTTCGGAACACAAAGTTTCTTTTCAGTTGCAAACTCCACTCCATACATATATATTGGGTGTTACTAGCTCCAACTCGGTTTTACAGTGAAAACTGCAGGAACTTCAAACCGGCACTAGGAAACAGACTGAGAAAACAGAGTAAAAATTTCTCCTTCAACCTGTTTCTTTTGTGGTAGATGAACGAACGTCTCTCCACATGCTCAGTTCTGAGAGATATGTGTGTGTGAAAGCCGAACTTCACCTAGCATGTAGGGAACACAAAGTTTCTTCTCAGTTGCAAACTCCACTCCATACATATATATGGGGAGGTACTAGCTCGAACTCGGTTTTACAGTGAAAACTGCAGTAACTTCAAACCGGCACTAGGAAACAGACTGAGATACCAGAGTAAAAGTTTCTCCTGCAACCCGTTCCCTTTGTTCTACATGAACGAACGTCTCTCCACATGCTCAGTTCTGAGAGATATGTGTGTGTGAAAGCCGTCCTTCACCTAGCTTGTTGGGAACACAAAGTTTCTTTTCAGTTGCAAAATCCACTCCATACATATATATGGGGAGGTACTAGCTCCAACTCGGTTTTACAGTGAAAACTGCAGGAACTTCAAAACGCCACTAGGAAACAGACTGAGAAACCAGAGTAAAAGTTTCTCCTGCAACTCGTTCCTTTGTGCTAGATGAACGAACGTCTCTCCACATGCTCAGTTCTGAGAGATATGTGTGTGTGAAAGCCGAACTTCACCTAGCATGTTGGGAACACAAAGTTTCTTCTCAGTTGCAAACTCCACTCCATACATATATATGGGGAGGTACTAACCCCAACTCGGTTTTACACTGAAAACTGCAGGAACTTCAAACCGGCACTATGAAACAAACTGAGAAACCAGAGTAAAAGTTTCAACTGCAACCCTTTCCCTTTGTGCTAGATGAACGAACGTCTCTCCACATGCTCTGTTCTGAGAGATAAGTGTGTGTGAAAACCGTTCTTCACCTAGCTTGTTGGGAACACAAAGATTTTTTAAGTTGCAAAATCCACTCCATACATATATATGGGGAGGTACTAGCTCCAACTCGGTTTTACAGTGAAAACTGCAGGAACTTCAAACCGGCACTAGTAAACAGACTGAGAAACCAGAGTAAAAGTTTCTCCTGCAACCCGTTCCTTTGTTCTAGATGAACGAACGTCTCTCAACATGCTCAGTTCTGAGAGATAAGTGTGTGTGAAAGCCGTCCTTCACCTAGCTTGTTGGGAAAACAAAGATTCTTTTCAGTTGCAAACTCCACTCCATACATATATATGGGGAGGTACTAGCTCCAACTCGGTTTTACAGTGAAAACTGCAGAACTTCAAACCGGAACAAGGAAACAGACCGAGAAACCAGAGTAAAAGTTTCTCCTGCAACCCGTTTCCTTTGTGCTAGATGAACGAACGTCTCTCCACATGCTCAGTTCTGAGAGATAAGTGTGTGTGAAAGCCGTCCTTCACCTAGCTTGTTGGGAACACAAAGTTTCTTTTCAGTTGAAAATCCACTCCATACATATATATGGGGAGGTAGTAGCTCCAACTCAGTTTTACAGTGAAAACTGCAGGAACTTCAAACCGGAACAAGGAAACAGACTGAGAAACCAGAGTAAAAGTTTCTTCTGCAACCCGTTCCCTTTGTGCTAGATGAACGAACGTCTCTCCACATGGTCAGTTCTGAGAGATAAGTGTGTGTGAAAGCCGTCCTTCACATAGCTTGTTGGGAACACAAAGTTTCTTTTCAGTTGCAAACTGCACTCCATACATATATATGGGGAGGTACTAGCTCCAACTCGGTTTTACAATGAAAACTGCAGGAATATCAAACCGGCACTAGGAAACAGACTGAGAAACCAGAGTAAAAGTTTCTCCTACAAACGGTTCCCTTTGTGATAGATGAACGAACATCTCTCCACATGCTCAGTTCTGAGGGGTAAGTGTGTGTGAAAGCCGTCCTTCACCTAGCTTGTTGGGAACACAAAGTTTCTTTTCAGTTGCAAACTCCACTCCATACATATATATGGGGAGGAACTAGCTCCAACTCGGTTTTACAGTGAAAACTGCAGGAACTTCAAACCGGCACTAAAAACAGACTGAGAAACCAGAGTCAAAGTTTCCCCTGCAACCCGTTCCCTTTCTGCTAGATGAACGAACGTCTCTCCACATGCTCAGTTCTGAGAGATATTTGTGTTTGAAATCCGTCCTTCACCTAGCTTGTTGGGAACACAAAGTTTCTTTTCAGTTGAAAATCCACTCCATACATATATATGGGGACGTAGTAGCTCCAACTCAGTTTTACAGTGAAAACTGCAGGAACTTCATACCGGCACTAGGAAACAGACTGAGAAACCAGAGTAAAAGTTTCTCCTGCAACCCGTTCCCTTTGTGCTAGATGAACAAACATCTCTCCACATGTTCAGTTCTGAGAGATAAGTGTGTGTGAAAGCCGTCCTTCACCTAGCTTGTTGGGAAAACAAAGTTTCTTTTCAGTTGCAAACTCCAGTCCATACATATATATGGGGAGGTACTAGCTCCAACTCTGTTTTACAGTGAAAACTGCAGGAACTTCAAACCGGCACTAGGAAACAGACTGAGAAACCAGAGTAAAAGTTTCTCCTGCAACCCGTTCCCTTTGTGCTAGATGAACGAACCTCTCTCCACATGCTCAGTTCTGAGAGATAAGTGTGTGTGAAAACCGTCCTTCACCTAGCTTGTTGGGAACACAAAGTTTCTTTTCAGTTGAAAATCCACTCCATACATATATATGGAGAGGTACTAGCTCCAACTCGGTTTTACAGTGAAAACTGCAGGAAGTTCAAACCGGCACAAGAAAACAGACTGAGAAACCAGAGTAAATGTTTCTCCTGCAACCCGTTCCCTTTGTGCTAGATGAAAGAACCGCTCTCCACATGCTCAGTTCTGAGAGATAAGTGTGTGTGAAAGCCGTCCTTCACCTAGCTTGTTGGGAACACAAAGTTTCTTTTCAGTTGCAAACTCCACTCCATTCATATATATGGGGAGGTACTAGCTCCAACTCGGTTTTACAGTGAAAACTGCAGGAACTTCAAACCGGCACTAGGAAACAGACTGAGAAAGCAGAGTAAAAGTTTCTCCTGCAACCCGTTCATTTGTGCTAGATGAACGAACATCTCTCCACATGTTCAGTTCTGAGAGATAAGTGTGTGTGAAAGCCGCCCTTCACCTAGCTTGTTGGGAACACAAAGTTTCTTTTCAGTTGCAAACCCCAGTCCATACATATATATGGGGAGGTACTAGCTCCAACTCGGTTTTACAGTGAAAACTGCAGGAACTTCAAACCGGCACTAGGAAACAGACTGAGAAAGCAGAGTAAAAGTTTCTCCTGCAACCCGTTCCTTTGTGCTAGATGAACGAAAGTCTCTCCACATGCTCAGTTCTGAGAGATAAGTGTGTGTGAAAGATGTCCTTCAACTAGCTTGTTGGGAACACAAAGTTTCTTTTCAGTTGCAAACTCCTGTCCATACATATATATGGGGAGGTACTAGCTCGAACTCGGTTTTACAGTGAAAACTGCAGGAACTTCAAACCGGCTCTAGGAAACAGACTGAGAATCCAGAGTCAAAGTTTCCCTGCAACCCGTTCCCATTCTGCTAGATGAACGAACGTCTCTCCACATGCTAAGTTCTGAGAGATATGTGTGTTTGAAATCCGTTCTTCACCTAGCTTGTTGGGAACACAAAGTTTCTTTTCAGTTGCAAACTCCACTCCATACATATATATGGGGGTAGTAGCTCCAACTCGCTTTTACAGTGAAAACTGCAGGAACTTCAAACCGGCACTAGGAAACAGACTGAGAAACCAGAGTAAAAGTTTCTCCTGCAAGCCTTTCCCTTTGTGCTAGATGAACGAACGTCTCTCCACATACTCAGTTCTGTGAGATAAGTGTGTGTGAAAGCCGTCCTTCACCTAGATTGTTGGGAACACAAAGTTTCTTTTCAGTTGCAAACTCCAGTCCATACATATATATGGGGAGGTACTAGCTCCAACTCGTTTTTACAGTGAAAACTGCAGGAACTTCAAACCGGCACTAGGAAACAGACTGAGAAACCAGAGTAAAAGTTTCTCCTGCAACCCGTTCTTTTGTGCTAGATGAACGAACGTCTCTCCACATGCTCAGTTCTGAGATAATTGTGTGTGAAAGCCGTCCTTCAACTAGCTTGTTGGGAACAGAAATTTTCTTTTCAGTTGCAAACTCCTCTCCATACATATATATGGGGAGGTACTAGCTCGATCTCGGTTTTACAGTGAAAACTGCAGGAACTCCACTCGGCACTAGGAAACAGACTGAGAAACCAGAGTAAAAGTTTCTCCTGCAACCCGTTCCCTTTGTGCTAGATGAACGAACATCTCTCCACATGCTCAGTTCTGAGAGTTAAGTGTGTGTGAAAGCCGTCTTTCACCTAGCTTGTTGGGAACACAAAGTTTCTTTTCAGTAGCAAACTCCCGTCCATACATATATATGGGGAGGTACTAGCTCCAACTCGGTTTTACAGTGAAAACTGCAGGAACTTCAAACCGGCACTAGGAAACAGACTGAGAAACCAGAGTAAAAATTTGTCCTTCAACATGTTCCTTTTGTGCTAGATGAACGAACGTCTCTCCACATGCTCTGTTCTGAGAGATAGGTGTGTTTGAAAGCCGACCTTCACCTAGCTTGTTGGGAACACAAAGTTTCTTTTCAGTTGCAAACTGCACTCCATACATATATATGGGGAGGTACTAGCTCCAACTCGGTTTTACAGTGAAAACTGCAGAACCTTCAAAACGGCACTAGGAAACAGACTGAGAAACCAGAGTCAAAGTTTCTCCTGCAAACCTTTCCCTTTTTGCTAGATGAACGAACGTCTCTCCACATGCTCAGTTCTGAGAGATAAGTGTGTGTGAAAGCCGTCCTTCACATAGCTTGTTGGGAACACAAAGTTTCTTTTCAGTTGCAAACTGCACTCCATACATATATATGGGGAGGTACTAGCTCCAACTCGGTTTTACAATGAAAACTGCAGGAATATCAAACCGGCACTAGGAAACAGACTGAGAAACCAGAGTAAAAGTTTCTCCTGCAAACCGTTCCCTTTGTGATAGATGAACGAACGTCTCTCCACATGCTCAGTTCTGAGGGATAAGTGTGTGTGAAAGCCGTCCTTCAACTAGCTTGTTGGGAACACAAAGTTTCTTTTCAGTTGCAAACTCCACTCCATACATATATATGGGGAGGAACTAGCTCCAACTCGGTTTTACAGTGAAAACTGCAGGAACTTCAAACCGGCACTAGGAAACAGACTGAGAAACCAGAGTCAAAGTTTCCCCTGCAACCCGTTCCCTTTCTGCTAGATGAACGAACGTCTCTCCACATGCTCAATTGTGAGAGATTTTTGTATTTGAAATCCGTCCTTCACCTAGCTTGTTGGGAACACAAAGTTTCTTTTCAGTTGAAAATCCACTCCATACATATATATGGGGACGTAGTAGCTCCAACTCAGTTTTACAGTGAAAACTGCAGGAACTTCATACCGGCACTAGGAAACAGACTGAGAAACCAGAGTAAAGTTTCTCCTGCAACCCGTTCCCTTTGTGCTAGATGAACGAACGTCTCTCCACATGCTAAGTTCTGAGAGACAAGTGTGTGTGAAAGCCGTCCTTCACCTAGCTTGTTCGGAACACAAAGTTTCTTTTCAGTTGCAAACTCCACTCCATACATATATATTGGGTGTTACTAGCTCCAACTCGGTTTTACAGTGAAAACTGCAGGAACTTCAAACCGGCACTAGGAAACAGACTGAGAAAACAGAGTAAAAATTTCTCCTTCAACCTGTTTCTTTTGTGGTAGATGAACGAACGTCTCTCCACATGCTCAGTTCTGAGAGATATGTGTGTGTGAAAGCCGAACTTCACCTAGCATGTAGGGAACACAAAGTTTCTTCTCAGTTGCAAACTCCACTCCATACATATATATGGGGAGGTACTAGCTCGAACTCGGTTTTACAGTGAAAACTGCAGTAACTTCAAACCGGCACTAGGAAACAGACTGAGATACCAGAGTAAAAGTTTCTCCTGCAACCCGTTCCCTTTGTTCTACATGAACGAACGTCTCTCCACATGCTCAGTTCTGAGAGATATGTGTATGTGAAAGCCGTCCTTCACCTAGCTTGTTGGGAACACAAAGTTTCTTTTCAGTTGCAAAATCCACTCCATACATATATATGGGGAGGTACTAGCTCCAACTCGGTTTTACAGTGAAAACTGCAGGAACTTCAAAACGCCACTAGGAAACAGACTGAGAAACCAGAGTAAAAGTTTCTCCTGCAACTCGTTCCTTTGTGCTAGATGAACGAACGTCTCTCCACATGCTCAGTTCTGAGAGATATGTGTGTGTGAAAGCCGAACTTCACCTAGCATGTTGGGAACACAAAGTTTCTTCTCAGTTGCAAACTCCACTCCATACATATATATGGGGAGGTACTAACCCCAACTCGGTTTTACACTGAAAACTGCAGGAACTTCAAACCGGCACTATGAAACAAACTGAGAAACCAGAGTAAAAGTTTCAACTGCAACCCTTTCCCTTTGTGCTAGATGAACGAACGTCTCTCCACATGCTCTGTTCTGAGAGATAAGTGTGTGTGAAAACCGTTCTTCACCTAGCTTGTTGGGAACACAAAGATTTTTTAAGTTGCAAAATCCACTCCATACATATATATGGGGAGGTACTAGCTCCAACTCGGTTTTACAGTGAAAACTGCAGGAACTTCAAACCGGCACTAGGAAACAGACTGAGAAGCCAGAGTAAAAGTTTCTCCTGCAAACTGTTCCCTTTGTGCTAGATGAACGAACGTCTCTCCACATGCTCAGTTCTGAGAGATAAGTGTGTGTGAAAGCCGTCCTTCACCTAGCATGTTGGGAACACAAAGTTTCTTTTCAGTTGCAAACTCCACTCCATACATATATATGGGGAGGTACTAGCTCGAACTCGGTTTTACAGTGAAAACTGCAGGAACTTCAAACCGGCACTAGTAAACAGACTGAGAAACCAGAGTAAAAGTTTCTCCTGCAACCCGTTCCTTTGTTCTAGATGAACGAACGTCTCTCAACATGCTCAGTTCTGAGAGATAAGTGTGTGTGAAAGCCGTCCTTCACCTAGCTTGTTGGGAAAACAAAGATTCTTTTCAGTTGCAAACTCCACTCCATACATATATATGGGGAGGTACTAGCTCCAACTCGGTTTTACAGTGAAAACTGCAGAACTTCAAACCGGAACAAGGAAACAGACCGAGAAACCAGAGTAAAAGTTTCTCCTGCAACCCGTTTCCTTTGTGCTAGATGAACGAACGTCTCTCCACATGCTCAGTTCTGAGAGATAAGTGTGTGTGAAAGCCGTCCTTCACCTAGCTTGTTGGGAACACAAAGTTTCTTTTCAGTTGAAAATCCACTCCATACATATATATGGGGAGGTAGTAGCTCCAACTCAGTTTTACAGTGAAAACTGCAGGAACTTCAAACCGGAACAAGGAAACAGACTGAGAAACCAGAGTAAAAGTTTCTTCTGCAACCCGTTCCCTTTGTGCTAGATGAACGAACGTCTCTCCACATGGTCAGTTCTGAGAGATAAGTGTGTGTGAAAGCCGTCCTTCACATAGCTTGTTGGGAACACAAAGTTTCTTTTCAGTTGCAAACTGCACTCCATACATATATATGGGGAGGTACTAGCTCCAACTCGGTTTTACAATGAAAACTGCAGGAATATCAAACCGGCACTAGGAAACAGACTGAGAAACCAGAGTAAAAGTTTCTCCTACAAACGGTTCCCTTTGTGATAGATGAACGAACATCTCTCCACATGCTCAGTTCTGAGGGGTAAGTGTGTGTGAAAGCCGTCCTTCACCTAGCTTGTTGGGAACACAAAGTTTCTTTTCAGTTGCAAACTCCACTCCATACATATATATGGGGAGGAACTAGCTCCAACTCGGTTTTACAGTGAAAACTGCAGGAACTTCAAACCGGCACTAAAAACAGACTGAGAAACCAGAGTCAAAGTTTCCCCTGCAACCCGTTCCCTTTCTGCTAGATGAACGAACGTCTCTCCACATGCTCAGTTCTGAGAGATATTTGTGTTTGAAATCCGTCCTTCACCTAGCTTGTTGGGAACACAAAGTTTCTTTTCAGTTGCAAACTCCTGTCCATACATATATATGGGGAGGTACTAGCTCGAACTCGGTTTTACAGTGAAAACTGCAGGAACTTCAAACCGGCTCTAGGAAACAGACTGAGAATCCAGAGTCAAAGTTTCCCTGCAACCCGTTCCCATTCTGCTAGATGAACGAACGTCTCTCCACATGCTAAGTTCTGAGAGATATGTGTGTTTGAAATCCGTTCTTCACCTAGCTTGTTGGGAACACAAAGTTTCTTTTCAGTTGCAAACTCCACTCCATACATATATATGGGGGTAGTAGCTCCAACTCGCTTTTACAGTGAAAACTGCAGGAACTTCAAACCGGCACTAGGAAACAGACTGAGAAACCAGAGTAAAAGTTTCTCCTGCAAGCCTTTCCCTTTGTGCTAGATGAACGAACGTCTCTCCACATACTCAGTTCTGTGAGATAAGTGTGTGTGAAAGCCGTCCTTCACCTAGATTGTTGGGAACACAAAGTTTCTTTTCAGTTGCAAACTCCAGTCCATACATATATATGGGGAGGTACTAGCTCCAACTCGTTTTTACAGTGAAAACTGCAGGAACTTCAAACCGGCACTAGGAAACAGACTGAGAAACCAGAGTAAAAGTTTCTCCTGCAACCCGTTCTTTTGTGCTAGATGAACGAACGTCTCTCCACATGCTCAGTTCTGAGATAATTGTGTGTGAAAGCCGTCCTTCAACTAGCTTGTTGGGAACAGAAATTTTCTTTTCAGTTGCAAACTCCTCTCCATACATATATATGGGGAGGTACTAGCTCGATCTCGGTTTTACAGTGAAAACTGCAGGAACTCCACTCGGCACTAGGAAACAGACTGAGAAACCAGAGTAAAAGTTTCTCCTGCAACCCGTTCCCTTTGTGCTAGATGAACGAACATCTCTCCACATGCTCAGTTCTGAGAGTTAAGTGTGTGTGAAAGCCGTCTTTCACCTAGCTTGTTGGGAACACAAAGTTTCTTTTCAGTAGCAAACTCCCGTCCATACATATATATGGGGAGGTACTAGCTCCAACTCGGTTTTACAGTGAAAACTGCAGGAACTTCAAACCGGCACTAGGAAACAGACTGAGAAACCAGAGTAAAAATTTGTCCTTCAACATGTTCCTTTTGTGCTAGATGAACGAACGTCTCTCCACATGCTCTGTTCTGAGAGATAGGTGTGTTTGAAAGCCGACCTTCACCTAGCTTGTTGGGAACACAAAGTTTCTTTTCAGTTGCAAACTGCACTCCATACATATATATGGGGAGGTACTAGCTCCAACTCGGTTTTACAGTGAAAACTGCAGAACCTTCAAAACGGCACTAGGAAACAGACTGAGAAACCAGAGTCAAAGTTTCTCCTGCAAACCTTTCCCTTTTTGCTAGATGAACGAACGTCTCTCCACATGCTCAGTTCTGAGAGATAAGTGTGTGTGAAAGCCGTCCTTCACATAGCTTGTTGGGAACACAAAGTTTCTTTTCAGTTGCAAACTGCACTCCATACATATATATGGGGAGGTACTAGCTCCAACTCGGTTTTACAATGAAAACTGCAGGAATATCAAACCGGCACTAGGAAACAGACTGAGAAACCAGAGTAAAAGTTTCTCCTGCAAACCGTTCCCTTTGTGATAGATGAACGAACGTCTCTCCACATGCTCAGTTCTGAGGGATAAGTGTGTGTGAAAGCCGTCCTTCAACTAGCTTGTTGGGAACACAAAGTTTCTTTTCAGTTGCAAACTCCACTCCATACATATATATGGGGAGGAACTAGCTCCAACTCGGTTTTACAGTGAAAACTGCAGGAACTTCAAACCGGCACTAGGAAACAGACTGAGAAACCAGAGTCAAAGTTTCCCCTGCAACCCGTTCCCTTTCTGCTAGATGAACGAACGTCTCTCCACATGCTCAATTGTGAGAGATTTTTGTATTTGAAATCCGTCCTTCACCTAGCTTGTTGGGAACACAAAGTTTCTTTTCAGTTGAAAATCCACTCCATACATATATATGGGGACGTAGTAGCTCCAACTCAGTTTTACAGTGAAAACTGCAGGAACTTCATACCGGCACTAGGAAACAGACTGAGAAACCAGAGTAAAGTTTCTCCTGCAACCCGTTCCCTTTGTGCTAGATGAACGAACGTCTCTCCACATGCTAAGTTCTGAGAGACAAGTGTGTGTGAAAGCCGTCCTTCACCTAGCTTGTTCGGAACACAAAGTTTCTTTTCAGTTGCAAACTCCACTCCATACATATATATTGGGTGTTACTAGCTCCAACTCGGTTTTACAGTGAAAACTGCAGGAACTTCAAACCGGCACTAGGAAACAGACTGAGAAAACAGAGTAAAAATTTCTCCTTCAACCTGTTTCTTTTGTGGTAGATGAACGAACGTCTCTCCACATGCTCAGTTCTGAGAGATATGTGTGTGTGAAAGCCGAACTTCACCTAGCATGTAGGGAACACAAAGTTTCTTCTCAGTTGCAAACTCCACTCCATACATATATATGGGGAGGTACTAGCTCGAACTCGGTTTTACAGTGAAAACTGCAGTAACTTCAAACCGGCACTAGGAAACAGACTGAGATACCAGAGTAAAAGTTTCTCCTGCAACCCGTTCCCTTTGTTCTACATGAACGAACGTCTCTCCACATGCTCAGTTCTGAGAGATATGTGTATGTGAAAGCCGTCCTTCACCTAGCTTGTTGGGAACACAAAGTTTCTTTTCAGTTGCAAAATCCACTCCATACATATATATGGGGAGGTACTAGCTCCAACTCGGTTTTACAGTGAAAACTGAAGGAACTTCAAAACGCCACTAGGAAACAGACTGAGAAACCAGAGTAAAAGTTTCTCCTGCAACTCGTTCCTTTGTGCTAGATGAACGAACGTCTCTCCACATGCTCAGTTCTGAGAGATATGTGTGTGTGAAAGCCGAACTTCACCTAGCATGTTGGGAACACAAAGTTTCTTCTCAGTTGCAAACTCCACTCCATACATATATATGGGGAGGTACTAACCCCAACTCGGTTTTACACTGAAAACTGCAGGAACTTCAAACCGGCACTATGAAACAAACTGAGAAACCAGAGTAAAAGTTTCAACTGCAACCCTTTCCCTTTGTGCTAGATGAACGAACGTCTCTCCACATGCTCTGTTCTGAGAGATAAGTGTGTGTGAAAACCGTTCTTCACCTAGCTTGTTGGGAACACAAAGATTTTTTAAGTTGCAAAATCCACTCCATACATATATATGGGGAGGTACTAGCTCCAACTCGGTTTTACAGTGAAAACTGCAGGAACTTCAAACCGGCACTAGGAAACAGACTGAGAAGCCAGAGTAAAAGTTTCTCCTGCAAACTGTTCCCTTTGTGCTAGATGAACGAACGTCTCTCCACATGCTCAGTTCTGAGAGATAAGTGTGTGTGAAAGCCGTCCTTCACCTAGCATGTTGGGAACACAAAGTTTCTTTTCAGTTGCAAACTCCACTCCATACATATATATGGGGAGGTACTAGCTCGAACTCGGTTTTACAGTGAAAACTGCAGGAACTTCAAACCGGCACTAGTAAACAGACTGAGAAACCAGAGTAAAAGTTTCTCCTGCAACCCGTTCCTTTGTTCTAGATGAACGAACGTCTCTCAACATGCTCAGTTCTGAGAGATAAGTGTGTGTGAAAGCCGTCCTTCACCTAGCTTGTTGGGAAAACAAAGATTCTTTTCAGTTGCAAACTCCACTCCATACATATATATGGGGAGGTACTAGTTCCAACTCGGTTTTACAGTGAAAACTGCAGAACTTCAAACCGGAACAAGGAAACAGACCGAGAAACCAGAGTAAAAGTTTCTCCTGCAACCCGTTTCCTTTGTGCTAGATGAACGAACGTCTCTCCACATGCTCAGTTCTGAGAGATAAGTGTGTGTGAAAGCCGTCCTTCACCTAGCTTGTTGGGAACACAAAGTTTCTTTTCAGTTGAAAATCCACTCCATACATATATATGGGGAGGTAGTAGCTCCAACTCAGTTTTACAGTGAAAACTGCAGGAACTTCAAACCGGAACAAGGAAACAGACTGAGAAACCAGAGTAAAAGTTTCTTCTGCAACCCGTTCCCTTTGTGCTAGATGAACGAACGTCTCTCCACATGGTCAGTTCTGAGAGATAAGTGTGTGTGAAAGCCGTCCTTCACATAGCTTGTTGGGAACACAAAGTTTCTTTTCAGTTGCAAACTGCACTCCATACATATATATGGGGAGGTACTAGCTCCAACTCGGTTTTACAATGAAAACTGCAGGAATATCAAACCGGCACTAGGAAACAGACTGAGAAACCAGAGTAAAAGTTTCTCCTACAAACGGTTCCCTTTGTGATAGATGAACGAACATCTCTCCACATGCTCAGTTCTGAGGGGTAAGTGTGTGTGAAAGCCGTCCTTCACCTAGCTTGTTGGGAACACAAAGTTTCTTTTCAGTTGCAAACTCCACTCCATACATATATATGGGGAGGAACTAGCTCCAACTCGGTTTTACAGTGAAAACTGCAGGAACTTCAAACCGGCACTAAAAACAGACTGAGAAACCAGAGTCAAAGTTTCCCCTGCAACCCGTTCCCTTTCTGCTAGATGAACGAACGTCTCTCCACATGCTCAGTTCTGAGAGATATTTGTGTTTGAAATCCGTCCTTCACCTAGCTTGTTGGGAACACAAAGTTTCTTTTCAGTTGAAAATCCACTCCATACATATATATGGGGACGTAGTAGCTCCAACTCAGTTTTACAGTGAAAACTGCAGGAACTTCATACCGGCACTAGGAAACAGACTGAGAAACCAGAGTAAAAGTTTCTCCTGCAACCCGTTCCCTTAGTGCTAGATGAACAAACATCTCTCCACATGTTCAGTTCTGAGAGATAAGTGTGTGTGAAAGCCGTCCTTCACCTAGCTTGTTGGGAAAACAAAGTTTCTTTTCAGTTGCAAACTCCAGTCCATACATATATATGGGGAGGTACTAGCTCCAACTCTGTTTTACAGTGAAAACTGCAGGAACTTCAAACCGGCACTAGGAAACAGACTGAGAAACCAGAGTAAAAGTTTCTCCTGCAACCCGTTCCCTTTGTGCTAGATGAACGAACGTCTCTCCACATGCTCAGTTCTGAGAGATAAGTGTGTGTGAAAACCGTCCTTCACCTAGCTTGTTGGGAACACAAAGTTTCTTTTCAGTTGAAAATCCACTCCATACATATATATGGAGAGGTACTAGCTCCAACTCGGTTTTACAGTGAAAACTGCAGGAAGTTCAAACCGGCACAAGAAAACAGACTGAGAAACCAGAGTAAATGTTTCTCCTGCAACCCGTTCCCTTTGTGCTAGATGAAAGAACCGCTCTCCACATGCTCAGTTCTGAGAGATAAGTGTGTGTGAAAGCCGTCCTTCACCTAGCTTGTTGGGAACACAAAGTTTCTTTTCAGTTGCAAACTCCACTCCATTCATATATATGGGGAGGTACTAGCTCCAACTCGGTTTTACAGTGAAAACTGCAGGAACTTCAAACCGGCACTAGGAAACAGACTGAGAAAGCAGAGTAAAAGTTTCTCCTGCAACCCGTTCATTTGTGCTAGATGAACGAACATCTCTCCACATGTTCAGTTCTGAGAGATAAGTGTGTGTGAAAGCCGCCCTTCACCTAGCTTGTTGGGAACACAAAGTTTCTTTTCAGTTGCAAACCCCAGTCCATACATATATATGGGGAGGTACTAGCTCCAACTCGGTTTTACAGTGAAAACTGCAGGAACTTCAAACCGGCACTAGGAAACAGACTGAGAAAGCAGAGTAAAAGTTTCTCCTGCAACCCGTTCCTTTGTGCTAGATGAACGAAAGTCTCTCCACATGCTCAGTTCTGAGAGATAAGTGTGTGTGAAAGATGTCCTTCAACTAGCTTGTTGGGAACACAAAGTTTCTTTTCAGTTGCAAACTCCTGTCCATACATATATATGGGGAGGTACTAGCTCCAACTCGCTTTTACAGTGAAAACTGCAGGAACTTCAAACCGGCTCTAGGAAACAGACTGAGAATCCAGAGTCAAAGTTTCCCTGCAACCCGTTCCCATTCTGCTAGATGAACGAACGTCTCTCCACATGCTAAGTTCTGAGAGATATGTGTGTTTGAAATCCGTTCTTCACCTAGCTTGTTGGGAACACAAAGTTTCTTTTCAGTTGCAAACTCCACTCCATACATATATATGGGGGTAGTAGCTCCAACTCGCTTTTACAGTGAAAACTGCAGGAACTTCAAACCGGCACTAGGAAACAGACTGAGAAACCAGAGTAAAAGTTTCTCCTGCAAGCCTTTCCCTTTGTGCTAGATGAACGAACGTCTCTCCACATACTCAGTTCTGTGAGATAAGTGTGTGTGAAAGCCGTCCTTCACCTAGATTGTTGGGAACACAAAGTTTCTTTTCAGTTGCAAACTCCAGTCCATACATATATATGGGGAGGTACTAGCTCCAACTCGTTTTTACAGTGAAAACTGCAGGAACTTCAAACCGGCACTAGGAAACAGACTGAGAAACCAGAGTAAAAGTTTCTCCTGCAACCCGTTCTTTTGTGCTAGATGAACGAACGTCTCTCCACATGCTCAGTTCTGAGATAATTGTGTGTGAAAGCCGTCCTTCAACTAGCTTGTTGGGAACAGAAATTTTCTTTTCAGTTGCAAACTCCTCTCCATACATATATATGGGGAGGTACTAGCTCGATCTCGGTTTTACAGTGAAAACTGCAGGAACTCCACTCGGCACTAGGAAACAGACTGAGAAACCAGAGTAAAAGTTTCTCCTGCAACCCGTTCCCTTTGTGCTAGATGAACGAACATCTCTCCACATGCTCAGTTCTGAGAGTTAAGTGTGTGTGAAAGCCGTCTTTCACCTAGCTTGTTGGGAACACAAAGTTTCTTTTCAGTAGCAAACTCCCGTCCATACATATATATGGGGAGGTACTAGCTCCAACTCGGTTTTACAGTGAAAACTGCAGGAACTTCAAACCGGCACTAGGAAACAGACTGAGAAACCAGAGTAAAAATTTGTCCTTCAACATGTTCCTTTTGTGCTAGATGAACGAACGTCTCTCCACATGCTCAGTTCTGAGAGATAGGTGTGTTTGAAAGCCGACCTTCACCTAGCTTGTTGGGAACACAAAGTTTCTTTTCAGTTGCAAACTCCACTCCAAACATATATATGGGGAGGTAGTAGCTCCAACTCAGTTTTACAGTGAAAACTGCAGGAACTTCAAACCGGCACTAGGAAACAGACTGAGAAACCAGAGTAAAAGTTTCTCCTGCAACCCGTTCCCTTTGTGCTAGATGAACGAACGTCTCTCCACATGCTCAGTTCTGAGAGATAAGTGTGCGTGAAAGCCGTCCTTCACCTAGCTTGTTGGGAACACAAAGTTTCTTTTCAGTTGCAAACTCCACTCCATACATATATATGGGGAGGTACTAGCTCCAACCCGTTTTTACAGTGAAAACTGCAGGAACTTCAAACCGGCACTAGGAAACAGACTGAGAAACCAGAGTAAAAGTTTCTCCTGCAACCCTTTCCCTTTGTGCTAGATGAACGAACGTCTCTCCACATGCTCAGTTCTGAGAGATAAGAGTGTGTGAAAGCCGTCTTTCACCTTGGTTGTTGGGAACACAAAGTTTCTTTTCAGTTGCAAACTGCACTCCATACATATACATTGGGAGGTACTAGCTTCAACTCGGTTTTACAGTGAAAACTGCAGAACCTTCAAAACGGCACTAGGAAACAGACTGAGAAACCAGAGTCAAAGTTTCTCCTGCAAACCGTTCCCTTTGTGCTAGATGAACGAACGTCTCTCCACATGCTCAGTTCTGAGAGATAAGTGTGTGTGAAAGCCGTCCTTCACATAGCTTGTTGGGAACACAAAGTTTCTTTTCAGTTGCAAACTGCACTCCATACATATATATGGGGAGGTACTAGCTCCAACTCGGTTTTACAATGAAAACTGCAGGAATATCAAACCGGCACTAGGAAACAGACTGAGAAACCAGAGTAAAAGTTTCTCCTGCAAACGGTTCCCTTTGTGATAGATGAACGAACGTCTCTCCACATGCTCAGTTCTGAGGGATAAGTGTGTGTGAAAGCCGTCCTTCAACTAGCTTGTTGGGAACACAAAGTTTCTTTTCAGTTGCAAACTCCACTCCATACATATATATGGGGAGGAACTAGCTCCAACTCGGTTTTACAGTGAAAACTGCAGGAACTTCAAACCGGCACTAGGAAACAGACTGAGAAACCAGAGTCAAAGTTTCCCCTGCAACCCGTTCCCTTTCTGCAAGATGAACGAACGTCTCTCCACATGCTCAGTTCTGAGAGATATTTGTGTTTGAAATCCGTCCTTCACCAAGCTTGTTGGGAACACAAAGTTTCTTTTCAGTTGAAAATCCACTCCATACATATATATGGGGTGGTACTAGCTCCAACTCGGTTTTACAGTGAAAACTGCAGGAACTTCAAACCGGCACTAGGAAACAGACTGAGAAATCAGAGTAAAAATTTCTCCTTCAACCTGTTCCTTTTGTGGTAGATGAACGAACGTCTCTCCACATGCTCAGTTCTGAGAGATATGTGTGTGTGAATGCCGAACTTCACCTAGCATGTTGGGAACACAAAGTTTCTTCTCAGTTGCAAACTCCACTCCATACATATATATGGGGAGGTACTAACCCCAACTCGGTTTTACACTGAAAACTGCAGGAACTTCAAACCGGCACTAGGAAACAGACTGAGAAACCAGAGTAAAAGTTTCTCCTGCAACCCGTTCCCTTTGTGCTAGATGAACGAACGTCTCTCCACATGCTCAGTTCTGAGAGATAAGTGTGTGTGAAAACCGTCCTTCACCTAGCTTGTTGGGAACACAAAGTTTCTTTTCAGTTGAAAATCCACTCCATACATATATATGGAGAGGTACTAGCTCCAACTCGGTTTTACAGTGAAAACTGCAGGAAGTTCAAACCGGCACAAGAAAACAGACTGAGAAACCAGAGTAAAAGTTTCTCCTGCAACCCGTTCCCTTTGTGCTAGATGAAAGAACCGCTCTCCACATGCTCAGTTCTGAGAGATAAGTGTGTGTGAAAGCCGTCCTTCACCTAGCTTGTTGGGAACACAAAGTTTCTTTTCAGTAGCAAACTCCCGTCCATACATATATATGGGGAGGTACTAGCTCCAACTCGGTTTTACAGTGAAAACTGCAGGAACTTCAAACCGGCACTAGGAAACAGACTGAGAAACCAGAGTAAAAATTTGTCCTTCAACATGTTCCTTTTGTGCTAGATGAACGAACGTCTCTCCACATGCTCAGTTCTGAGAGATAGGTGTGTTTGAAAGCCGACCTTCACCTAGCTTGTTGGGAACACAAAGTTTCTTTTCAGTTGCAAACTCCACTCCAAACATATATATGGGGAGGTAGTAGCTCCAACTCAGTTTTACAGTGAAAACTGCAGGAACTTCAAACCGGCACTAGGAAACAGACTGAGAAACCAGAGTAAAAGTTTCTCCTACAACCCGTTCCCTTTGTGCTAGATGAACGAACGTCTCTCCACATGCTCAGTTCTGAGAGATAAGTGTGCGTGAAAGCCGTCCTTCACCTAGCTTGTTGGGAACACAAAGTTTCTTTTCAGTTGCAAACTCCACTCCATACATATATATGGGGAGGTACTAGCTCCAACCCGTTTTTACAGTGAAAACTGCAGGAACTTCAAACCGGCACTAGGAAACAGACTGAGAAACCAGAGTAAAAGTTTCTCCTGCAACCCGTTCCCTTTGTGCTAGATGAACGAACGTCTCTCCACATGCTCAGTTCTGAGAGATAAGAGTGTGTGAAAGCCGTCTTTCACCTTGGTTGTTGGGAACACAAAGTTTCTTTTCAGTTGCAAACTGCACTCCATACATATACATTGGGAGGTACTAGCTCCAACTCGGTTTTACAGTGAAAACTGCAGAACCTTCAAAACGGCACTAGGAAACAGACTGAGAAACCAGAGTCAAAGTTTCTCCTGCAAACCGTTCCCTTTGTGCTAGATGAACGAACGTCTCTCCACATGCTCAGTTCTGAGAGATAAGTGTGTGTGAAAGCCGTCCTTCACATAGCTTGTTGGGAACACAAAGTTTCTTTTCAGTTGCAAACTGCACTCCATACATATATATGGGGAGGTACTAGCTCCAACTCGGTTTTACAATGAAAACTGCAGGAATATCAAACCGGCACTAGGAAACAGACTGAGAAACCAGAGTAAAAGTTTCTCCTGCAAACGGTTCCCTTTGTGATAGATGAACGAACGTCTCTCCACATGCTCAGTTCTGAGGGATAAGTGTGTGTGAAAGCCGTCCTTCAACTAGCTTGTTGGGAACACAAAGTTTCTTTTCAGTTGCAAACTCCACTCCATACATATATATGGGGAGGAACTAGCTCCAACTCGGTTTTACAGTGAAAACTGCAGGAACTTCAAACCGGCACTAGGAAACAGACTGAGAAACCAGAGTCAAAGTTTCCCCTGCAACCCGTTCCCTTTCTGCAAGATGAACGAACGTCTCTCCACATGCTCAGTTCTGAGAGATATTTGTGTTTGAAATCCGTCCTTCACCTAGCTTGTTGGGAACACAAAGTTTCTTTTCAGTTGAAAATCCACTCCATACATATATATGGGGTGGTACTAGCTCCAACTCGGTTTTACAGTGAAAACTGCAGGAACTTCAAACCGGCACTAGGAAACAGACTGAGAAATCAGAGTAAAAATTTCTCCTTCAACCTGTTCCTTTTGTGGTAGATGAACGAACGTCTCTCCACATGCTCAGTTCTGAGAGATATGTGTGTGTGAAAGCCGAACTTCACCTAGCATGTTGGGAACACAAAGTTTCTTCTCAGTTGCAAACTCCACTCCATACATATATATGGGGAGGTACTAACCCCAACTCGGTTTTACACTGAAAACTGCAGGAACTTCAAACCGGCACTAGGAAACAGACTGAGAAACCAGAGTAAAAGTTTCTCCTGCAACCCGTTCCCTTTGTGCTAGATGAACGAACGTCTCTCCACATGCTCAGTTCTGAGAGATAAGTGTTTGTGAAAACCGTCCTTCACCTAGCTTGTTGGGAACACAAAGTTTCTTTTCAGTTGAAAATCCACTCCATACATATATATGGAGAGGTACTAGCTCCAACTCGGTTTTACAGTGAAAACTGCAGGAAGTTCAAACCGGCACAAGAAAACAGACTGAGAAACCAGAGTAAAAGTTTCTCCTGCAACCCGTTCCCTTTGTGCTAGATGAAAGAACCGCTCTCCACATGCTCAGTTCTGAGAGATAAGTGTGTGTGAAAGCCGTCCTTCACCTAGCTTGTTGGGAACACAAAGTTTCTTTTCAGTTGCAAACTCCACTCCATTCATATATATGGGGAGGTACTAGCTCCAACTCGGTTTTACAGTGAAAACTGCAGGAACTTCAAACCGGCACTAGGAAACAGACTGAGAAACCAGAGTAAAAGTTTCTCCTGCAACCCGTTCCTTTGTGCTAGATGAACGAACATCTCTCCACATGTTCAGTTCTGAGAGATAAGTGTGTGTGAAAGCCGCCCTTCACCTAGCTTGTTGGGAACACAAAGTTTCTTTTCAGTTGCAAACCCCAGTCCATACATATATATGGGGAGGTACTAGCTCCAACTCGGTTTTACAGTGAAAACTGCAGGAACTTCAAACCGGCACTAGGAAACAGACTGAGAAACCAGAGTAAAAGTTTCTCCTGCAACCCGTTCTTTTGTGCTAGATGAACGAACGTCTCTCCACATGCTCAGTTCTGAGATAATTGTGTGTGAAAGCCGTCCTTCAACTAGCTTGTTGGGAACAGAAATTTACTTTTCAGTTGCAAACTCCTCTCCATACATATATATGGGGAGGTACTAGCTCGATCTCGGTTTTACAGTGAAAACTGCAGGAACTCCACTCGGCACTAGGAAACAGACTGAGAAACCAGAGTAAAAGTTTCTCCTGCAACCCGTTCCCTTTGTGCTAGATGAACGAACATCTCTCCACATGCTCAGTTCTGAGAGTTAAGTGTGTGTGAAAGCCGTCTTTCACCTAGCTTGTTGGGAACACAAAGTTTCTTTTCAGTAGCAAACTCCCGTCCATACATATATATGGGGAGGTACTAGCTCCAACTCGGTTTTACAGTGAAAACTGCAGGAACTTCAAACCGGCACTAGGAAACAGACTGAGAAACCAGAGTAAAAATTTGTCCTTCAACATGTTCCTTTTGTGCTAGATGAACGAACGTCTCTCCACATGCTCAGTTCTGAGAGATAGGTGTGTTTGAAAGCCGACCTTCACCTAGCTTGTTGGGAACACAAAGTTTCTTTTCAGTTGCAAACTCCACTCCAAACATATATATGGGGAAGTACTAGCTCCAACTCGGTTTTACAGTGAAAACTGCAGGAACTACAAACCGGAAATAGGAAACAGACTGAGAAACAAGAGTAAAAGTTTCTCCTGCAACCCGTTTCCTTTGTGCTAGATGAACGAACGTCTCTCCACATTCTCAGTTCTGAGAGATAAGTGTGTGTGAAAGCCGCCCTTCACCTAGCTTGTTGGGAACACAAAGTTTCTTTTCAGTTGCAAACTCCACTCCATACATATATATGGGGAGGTAATAACTCCAACTCGGTTTTACACTGAAAACTGCAGGAACTTCAAACCGGCACTAGGAAACAGACTGAGAAACCAGAGTAAAAGTTTCTCCTGCAACCCGTTCCCTTTGTGCTAGATGAACGAACGTCTCTCCA
The DNA here is from genome assembly GCF_048773025.1 of Camelus bactrianus. Classification (NCBI taxonomy): domain Eukaryota; kingdom Metazoa; phylum Chordata; class Mammalia; order Artiodactyla; family Camelidae; genus Camelus; species Camelus bactrianus. The sequence continues at coordinate 7,556,071 of NC_133566.1, forward strand.
CATGCTCAGTTCTGAGAGATAAGTGTGCGTGAAAGCCGTCCTTCACCTAGCTTGTTGGGAACACAAAGTTTCTTTTCAGTTGCAAACTCCACTCCATACATATATATGGGGAGGTACTAGCTCCAACTCGTTTTTACAGAGAAAACTGCAGGAACTTCAAACCGGCACTAGGAAACAGACTGAGAAACCAGAGTAAAAGTTTCTCCTGCAACCCGGTCCCTTTGTGCTAGATGAACGAACGTCTCTCCACATGCTCAGTTCTGAGAGATAAGTGTGTGTGAAAGCCGTCTTTCACCTTGGTTGTTGGGAACACAAAGTTTCTTTTCAGTTGCAAACTGCACTCCATACATATACATTGGGAGGTACTAGCTCCAACTCGGTTTTACAGTGAAAACTGCAGAACCTTCAAAACGGCACTAGGAAACAGACTGAGAAACCAGAGTCAAAGTTTCTCCTGCAAACCGTTCCCTTTGTGCTAGATGAACGAACGTCTCTCCACATGCTCAGTTCTGAGAGATAAGTGTGTGTGAAAGCCGTCCTTCACATAGCTTGTTGGGAACACAAAGTTTCTTTTCAGTTGCAAACTGCACTCCATACATATATATGGGGAGGTACTAGCTCCAACTCGGTTTTACAATGAAAACTGCAGGAATATCAAACCGGCACTAGGAAACAGACTGAGAAACCAGAGTAAAAGTTTCTCCTGCAAACGGTTCCCTTTGTGATAGATGAACGAACGTCTCTCCACATGCTCAGTTCTGAGGGATAAGTGTGTGTGAAAGCCGTCCTTCAACTAGCTTGTTGGGAACACAAAGTTTCTTTTCAGTTGCAAACTCCACTCCATACATATATATGGGGAGGAACTAGCTCCAACTCGGTTTTACAGTGAAAACTGCAGGAACTTCAAACCGGCACTAGGAAACAGACTGAGAAACCAGAGTCAAAGTTTCCCCTGCAACCCGTTCCCTTTCTGCAAGATGAACGAACGTCTCTCCACATGCTCAGTTCTGAGAGATATTTGTGTTTGAAATCCGTCCTTCACCTAGCTTGTTGGGAACACAAAGTTTCTTTTCAGTTGAAAATCCACTCCATACATATATATGGGGTGGTACTAGCTCCAACTCGGTTTTACAGTGAAAACTGCAGGAACTTCAAACCGGCACTAGGAAACAGACTGAGAAATCAGAGTAAAAATTTCTCCTTCAACCTGTTCCTTTTGTGGTAGATGAACGAACGTCTCTCCACATGCTCAGTTCTGAGAGATATGTGTGTGTGAAAGCCGAACTTCACCTAGCATGTTGGGAACACAAAGTTTCTTCTCAGTTGCAAACTCCACTCCATACATATATATGGGGAGGTACTAACCCCAACTCGGTTTTACACTGAAAACTGCAGGAACTTCAAACCGGCACTATGAAACAAACTGAGAAACCAGAGTAAAAGTTTCAACTGAAACCCTTTCCCTTTGTGCTAGATGAACGAACGTCTCTCCACATGCTCTGTTCTGAGAGATAAGTGTGTGTGAAAACCGTTCTTCACCTAGCTTGTTGGGAACACAAAGATTTTTTAAGTTGCAAACTCCACTCCATACATATATATGGGGAGGTACTAGCTCCAACTCGGTTTTACTGTGAAAACTGCAGGAACTTCAAACCGGCACTAGGAAACAGACTGAGAAGCCAGAGTAAAAGTTTCTCCTGCAAACTGTTCCCTTTGTGCTAGATGAACGAACGTCTCTCCACATGCTCAGTTCTGAGAGATAAGTGTGTGTGAAAGCCGTCCTTCACCTAGCATGTTGGGAACACAAAGTTTCTTTTCAGTTGCAAACTCCACTCCATACATATATATGGGGAGGTACTAGCTCGAACTCGGTTTTACAGTGAAAACTGCAGGAACTTCAAACCGGCACTAGGAAACAGACTGAGAAACCAGAGTAAAGTTTCTCCTGCAACACGTTCCTTTGTTCTAGATGAACGAACGTCTCTCAACATGCTCAGTTCTGAGAGATAAGTGTGTGTGAAAGCCGTCCTTCACCTAGCTTGTTGGGAAAACAAAGATTCTTTTCAGTTGCAAACTCCACTCCATACATATATATGGGGAGGTACTAGCTCCAACTCGGTTTTACAGTGAAAACTGCAGAACTTCAAACCGGAACAAGGAAACAGACCGAGAAACCAGAGTAAAAGTTTCTCCTGCAACCCGTTTCCTTTGTGCTAGATGAACGAACGTCTCTCCACATGCTCAGTTCTGAGAGATAAGTGTGTGTGAAAGCCGCCCTTCACCTAGCTTGTTGGGAACACAAAGTTTCTTTTCAGTTGCAAACTCCACTCCATACATATATATGGGGAGGTAATAACTCCAACTCGGTTTTACACTGAAAACTGCAGGAACTTCAAACCGGCACTAGGAAACAGACTGAGAAACCAGAGTAAAAGTTTCTCCTGCAAACCGTTCCCTTTGTGCTAGATGAACGAACGTCTCTCCACATGCTCAGTTCTGAGAGATATGTGTGTGTGAAAGCCGCACTTCACCTAGCTTGTTGGGAACACAAAGTTCTTTTTCAGTTGCAAACTCCACTCCAAACATATATATGGGGAGGTAGTAGCTCCAACTCAGTTTTACAGTGAAAACTGCAGGAACTTCAAACCGGCACTAGGAAACAGACTGAGAAACCAGAGTAAAAGTTTCTCCTGCAACCCGTTCCCTTTGTGCTAGATGAACGAACGTCTCTCCACATGCTCAGTTCTGAGAGATAAGTGTGCGTGAAAGCCGTCCTTCACCTAGCTTGTTGGGAACACAAAGTTTCTTTTCAGTTGCAAACTCCACTCCATACATATATATGGGGAGGTACTAGCTCCAACTCGTTTTTACAGTGAAAACTGCAGGAACTTCAAACCGGCACTAGGAAACAGACTGAGAAACCAGAGTAAAAGTTTCTCCTGCAACCCGTTCCCTTTGTGCTAGATGAACGAACGTCTCTCCACATGCTCAGTTCTGAGAGATAAGTGTGTGTGAAAACCGTCTTTCACCTTGGTTGTTGGGAACACAAAGTTTCTTTTCAGTTGCAAACTGCACTCCATACATATACATTGGGAGGTACTAGCTCCAACTCGGTTTTACAGTGAAAACTGCAGAACCTTCAAAACGGCACTAGGAAACAGACTGAGAAACCAGAGTCAAAGTTTCTCCTGCAAACCGTTCCCTTTGTGCTAGATGAACGAACGTCTCTCCACATGCTCAGTTCTGAGAGATAAGTGTGTGTGAAAGCCGTCCTTCACATAGCTTGTTGGGAACACAAAGTTTCTTTTCAGTTGCAAACTGCACTCCATACATATATATGGGGAGGTACTAGCTCCAACTCGGTTTTACAATGAAAACTGCAGGAATATCAAACCGGCACTAGGAAACAGACTGAGAAACCAGAGTAAAAGTTTCTCCTGCAAACGGTTCCCTTTGTGATAGATGAACGAACGTCTCTCCACATGCTCAGTTCTGAGGGATAAGTGTGTGTGAAAGCCGTCCTTCAACTAGCTTGTTGGGAATACAAAGTTTCTTTTCAGTTGCAAACTCCACTCCATACATATATATGGGGAGGAACTAGCTCCAACTCGGTTTTACAGTGAAAACTGCAGGAACTTCAAACCGGCACTAGGAAACAGACTGAGAAACCAGAGTCAAAGTTTCCCCTGCAACCCGTTCCCTTTCTGCAAGATGAACGAACGTCTCTCCACATGCTCAGTTCTGAGAGATATTTGTGTTTGAAATCCGTCCTTCACCTAGCTTGTTGGGAACACAAAGTTTCTTTTCAGTTGAAAATCCACTCCATACATATATATGGGGACGTAGTAGCTCCAACTCAGTTTTACAGTGAAAACTGCAGGAAATTCATACCGGCACTAGGAAACAGACTGAGAAACCAGAGTAAAGTTTCTCCTGCAACCCGTTCCCTTTGTGCTAGATGAACGAACGTCTCTCCACATGCTAAGTTCTGAGAGATAAGTGTGTGTGAAAGCCGTCCTTCACCTAGCTTGTTCGGAACACAAAGTTTCTTTTCAGTTGCAAACTCCACTCCATACATATATATTGGGTGGTACTAGCTCCAACTCGGTTTTACAGTGAAAACTGCAGGAACTTCAAACCGGCACTAGGAAACAGACTGAGAACACAGAGTAAAAATTTCTCCTTCAACCTGTTCCTTTTGTGGTAGATGAACGAACGTCTCTCCACATGCTCAGTTCTGAGAGTTATGTGTGTGTGAAAGCCGAACTTCACCTAGCATGTTGGGAACACAAAGTTTCTTCTCAGTTGCAAACACCACTCCATACATATATATGGGGAGGTACTAGCTCGAACTCGGTTTTACAGTGAAAACTGCAGTAACTTCAAACCGGCACTAGGAAACAGACTGAGAAACCAGAGTAAAAGTTTCTCCTGCAACCCGTTCCCTTTGTTCTACATGAACGAACGTCTCTCCACATGCTCAGTTCTGAGAGATATGTGTGTGTGAAAGCCGTCCTTCACCTAGCTTGTTGGGAATACAAAGTTTCTTTTCAGTTGCAAAATCCACTCCATACATATATATGGGGAGGTACTAGCTCCAACTCGGTTTTACAGTGAAAACTGCAGGAACTTCAAACCGGCACTAGGAAACAGACTGAGAAACCAGAGTAAACGTTTCTCCTGCAACCCGTTCCCCTTGTGCTAGATGAACGAACCTCTCTCCACATGCTCAGTTCTGAGAGATAAGTGTGTGTGAAAGCCGTCGTTCACCTAGCTTGTTGGGAACACAAAGTTTCTTTTCAGTTGCAAACTCCAGTCCATACATATATATGGGGTGGTACTAGCTCCAACTCGGTTTTACAGTGAAAACTGCAGGAACTTCAAAACGGCACTAGGAAACAGACTGAGAAACCAGAGTAAAAGTTTCTCCTGCAAACCGTTCCCTTTGTGCTAGATGAACGAACGTCTCTCCATATGCTCAGTTCTGAGAGATAAGTGTGTGTGAAAGCCGTCCTTCACCTAGCTTGTTCGGAACACAAAGTTTCTTTTCAGTTGCAAACTCCACTCCATACATATATATGGGGTGGTACTAGCTCCAACTCGGTTTTACAGTGAAAACTGCAGGAACTTCAAACCGGCACTAGGAAACAGACTGAGAAATCAGAGTAAAAATTTCTCCTTCAACCTGTTCCTTTTGTGGTAGATGAACGAACGTCTCTCCACATGCTCAGTTCTGAGAGATATGTGTGTGTGAATGCCGAACTTCACCTAGCATGTTGGGAACACAAAGTTTCTTCTCAGTTGCAAACTCCACTCCATACATATATATGGGGAGGTACTAACCCCAACTCGGTTTTACACTGAAAACTGCAGGAACTTCAAACCGGCACTATGAAACAAACTGAGAAACCAGAGTAAAAGTTTCAACTGCAACCCTTTCCCTTTGTGCTAGATGAACGAACTTCTCTCCACATGCTCTGTTCTGAGAGATAAGTGTGTGTGAAAACCGTTCTTCACCTAGCTTGTTGGGAACACAAAGATTTTTTAAGTTGCAAAATCCACTCCATACATATATATGGGGAGGTACTAGCTCCAACTCGGTTTTACAGTGAAAACTGCAGGAACTTCAAACCGGCACTAGGAAACAGACTGAGAAGCCAGAGTAAAAGTTTCTCCTGCAAACTGTTCCCTTTGTGCTAGATGAACGAACGTCTCTCCACATGCTCAGTTCTGAGAGATAAGTGAGTGTGAAAGCCGTCCTTCACCTAGCATGTTGGGAACACAAAGTTTCTTTTCAGTTGCAAACTCCACTCCATACATATATATGGGGAGGTACTAGCTCGAACTCGGTTTTACAGTGAAAACTGCAGGAACTTCAAACCGGCACTAGGAAACAGACTGAGAAACCAGAGTAAAAGTTTCTCCTGCAACCCGTTCCCTTTGTGCTAGATGAACGAACGTCTCTCCACATGCTCAGTTCTGAGAGATAAGTGTGTGTGAAAGCCGTCCTTCACCTAGCTTGTTGGGAACACAAAGTTTCTTTTCAGTTGAAAATCCACTCCATACATATATATGGGGAGGTAGTAGCTCCAACTCAGTTTTACAGTGAAAACTGCAGGAACTTCAAACCGGAACAAGGAAACAGACTGAGAAACCAAAGTAAAAGTTTCTTCTGCAACCCGTTCCCTTTGTGCTAGATGAACGAACGTCTCTCCACATGGTCAGTTCTGAGAGATAAGTGTGTGTGAAAGCCGTCCTTCACATAGCTTGTTGGGAACACAAAGTTTCTTTTCAGTTGCAAACTGCACTCCATACATATATATGGGGAGGTACTAGCTCCAAATCGGTTTTACAATGAAAACTGCAGGAATATCAAACCGGCACTAGGAAACAGACTGAGAAACCAGAGTAAAAGTTTCTCCTGCAAACGGTTCCCTTTGTGATAGATGAACGAACGTCTCTCCACATGCTCAGTTCTGAGGGATAAGTGTGTGTGAAAGCCGTCCTTCACCTAGCTTGTTGGGAACACAAAGTTTCTTTTCAGTTGCAAACTCCACTCCATACATATATATGGGGAGGAACTAGCTCCAACTCGGTTTAACAGTGAAAACTGCAGGAACTTCAAACCGGCACTAGGAAACAGACTGAGAAACCAGAGTCAAAGTTTCCCCTGCAACCCGTTCCCTTTCTGCTAGATGAACGAACGTCTCTCCACATGCTCAGTTCTGAGAGATATTTGTGTTTGAAATCAGTCCTTCAACTAGCTTGTTGGGAACACAAAGTTTCTTTTCAGTTGAAAATCCACTCCATACATATATATGGGGACGTAGTAGCTCCAACTCAGTTTTACAGTGAAAACTGCAGGAACTTCATACCGGCACTAGGAAACAGACTGAGAAACCAGAGTAAAAGTTTCTCCTGCAACCCGTTCCCTTTGTGCTAGATGAACGAACGTCTCTCCACATGCTCAGTTCTGAGAGATAAGTGTGTGTGAAAGCCGTCCTTCACATTGCTTGTTGGGAACACAAAGAATCTTTTCAGTTGCAAACTCCACTCCATACATATATATGGGGAGGTACTAGCTCGAACTCGGTTTTACAGTGAAAACTGCAGTAACTTCAAACCGGCACTAGGAAACAGACTGAGAAACCAGAGTAAAAGTTTCTCCTGCAACCCGTTCCCTTTGTTCTACATGAACGAAAGTCTCTCCACATGCTCAGTTCTGAGAGATAGGTGTGTGTGAAAGCCGTCCTTCATCTAGCTTGTTGGGAACACAAAGTTTCTTTTCAGATGCAAACTCCAGTCCATACATATATATGGGGAGGTACTAGCTCCAACTCGGTTTTACAGTGAAAACTGCAGGAACTTCAAACCGGCACTAGGAAACAGACTGAGAAACCAGAGTAAAAGTTTCTCCTGCAACCCGTTCCCTTTGTTCTACATGAACGAACGTCTCTCCACATGCTCAGTTCTGAGAGATATGTGTGTGTGAAGCCGTCCTTCACCTAGCTTGTTGGGAACACAAAGTTTCTTTTCAGTTGCAAAATCCACTCCATACATATATATGGGGAGGTACTAGCTCCAACTCGGTTTTAAAGTGAAAACTGCAGGAACTTCAAACCGGCACTAGGAAACAGACTGAGAAACCAGAGTAAACGTTTCTCCTGCAACCCGTTCCCTTTGTGCTAGATGAACGAACTTCTCTCCACATGCTCAGTTCTGAGAGATAAGTGTGTGTGAAAGCCGTCGTTCACCTAGCTTGTTGGGAACACAAAGTTTCTTTTCAGTTGCAAACTCCAGTCCATACATATATATGGGGAGGTACTAGCTCCAACTCGGTTTTACAGTGAAAACTGCAGGAACTTCAAAACGGCACTAGGAAACGGACTGAGAAACCAGAGTAAAAGTTTCTCCTGCAACCCGTTCCTTTGTGCTAGATGAACGAACATCTCTCCATATGCTCAGTTCTGAGAGATACGTGTGTGTGAAAGCCGTCCTTCAACTAGCTTGTTGGGAACACAAAGTTTCTTTTCAGTTGCAAACTCGTCTCCATACATATATATGGGGAGGTACTAGCTCGAACTCGGTTTTACAGTGAAAACTGCAGGAACTTCAAACCGGCACTAGGAAACAGACTGAGAAACGAGAGTCAAAGTTTCCCCTGCAACCCGTTCCCTTTCTGCTAGATGAACGAACGTCTCTCCACATGCTCAGTTCTGAGAGATAAGTGTGTGTGAAAGATGTCCTTCAACCAGCTTGTTGGGAACACAAAGTTTCTTTTCAGTTGAAAATCCACTCCATACATATATATGGGGAGGTAGTAGCTCCAACTCAGTTTTACAGTGAAAACTGCAGGAACTTCATACCGGCACTAGGAAACAGACTGAGAAACCAGAGTAAAAGTTTCTCCTGCAACCCGTTCCCTTTGTGCTAGATGAACGAAAGTCTCTCCACATGCTCAGTTCTGAGAGATAAGTGTGTGTGAAAGCCGTCCTTCACCTAGCTTGTTCGGAACACAAAGTTTCTTTTCAGTTGCAAACTCCAATCCATACATATATATGGGGTGGTACTAGCTCCAACTCGGTTTTACAGTGAAAACTGCAGGAACTTCAAACCGGCAGTAGGAAACAGACTAAGAATACAGAGTAAAATTTTCTCCTTGAACCTTTTCCTTTTGTGGTAGATGAACGAACGTCTCTCCTCATGCTCAGTTCTGAGAGATAAGTGTGTGTGAAAGCCGAAATTCAATTAGCATGTTGGGAACACAAAGTTTATTCTCAGTTGCAAACTCCACTCCATACATATATATGGGGAGGTACTAACTCCAACTCTGTTTTACACTGAAAACTGCAGGAACTTCAAACCGGCACTATGAAACAAACTGAGAAACCAGAGTAAAAGTTTCAACTGCAACCCTTTCCCTTTGTGCTAGATGAACGAATGTCTCTCCACATGCTCTGTTCTGAGAGATAAGTGTGTGTGAAAACCGTTCTTCACCTAGCTTGTGGGAACACAAAGATTTTTTAAGTTGCAAAATCCACTCCATACATATATATGGGGAGGTACTAGCTCCAACTCGGTTTTACAGTGAAAACTGCAGGAACTTCAAACCGGCACTAGGAAACAGACTGAGAAACCAGAGTAAACGTTTCTCCTGCAACCCGTTCCCTTTGTGCTAGATGAACGAAACTCTCTCCACATGCTCAGTTCTGAGAGATAAGTGTGTGTGAAAGCCGTCGTTCACCTAGCTTGTTGGGAACACAAAGTTTCTTTTCAGTTGCAAACTCCAGTCCATACATATATATGGGGAGGTACTAGCTCCAACTCGGTTTTACAGTGAAAACTGCAGGAACTTGAAAACGGCACTAGGAAACAGACTGGGAAACCAGAGTAAAAGTTTCTCTTCCAACCCGTTCCTTTGTGCTAGATGAACGAACGTCTCTCCATATGCTCAGTTCTGAGAGATACGTGTGTGTGAAAGCCGTCCTTCAACTAGCTTGTTGGGAACACAAAGTTTCTTTTCAGTTGCAAACTCCTCTCCATACATATATATGGGGAGGTACTAGCTCCAACTCGGTTTTACAGTGAAAACTGCAGGAACTTCAAACCGGCACTAGGAAACAGACTGAGAAACCAGAGTCAAAGTTTCCCCTGCAACCCGTTCCCTTTCTGCTAGATGAACGAACGTCTCTCAACATGCTCAGTTCTGAGAGATATTTGTGTTTGAAATCCGTCCTTCACCTAGCTTGTTGGGAACACAAAGTTTCTTTTCAGTTGAAAATCCACTCCATACATATATATGGGGAAGTACTAGCTCCAACTCAGTTTTACAGTGAAAACTGCAGGAACTTCATACCGGCACTAGGAAACAGACTGAGAAACCAGAGTAAAAGTTTCTCCTGCAACCCGTTCCCTTTGTGCTAGATGAACGAACGTCTCTCCACATGCTCAGTTCTGAGAGATAAGTGTGTGTGAAAGCCGTCCTTCACCTAGCTTGTTCGGAACACAAAGTTTCTTTTCAGTTGCAAACTCCAGTCCATACATATATATGGGGAGGTACTAGCTCCAACTCGGTTTTACAGTGAAAACTGCAGGAACTTAAAAACCGGCACTAGGAAACAGACTGAGAAACCAGAGTAAAAGTTTCTCCTGCAACCCGTTCCCTTTGTGCTAGATGAACGAACGTCTCTCCACATGCTCAGTTCTGAGAGATAAGTGTGTGTGAAAGCCGTCCTTCACATTGCTTGTTGGGAACACAAAGAATCTTTTCAGTTGCAAACTCCACTCCATACATATATATGGGGAGGTACTAGCTCGAACTCGGTTTTACAGTGAAAACTGCAGTAACTTCAAACCGGCACTAGGAAACAGACTGAGAAACCAGAGTAAAAGTTTCTCCTGCAACCCGTTCCCTTTGTTCTACATGAACGAAAGTCTCTCCACATGCTCAGTTCTGAGAGATAGGTGTGTGTGAAAGCCGTCCTTCACCTAGCTTGTTGGGAACACAAAGTTTCTTTTCAGATGCAAAATCCACTCCATACATATATATGGGGAGGTACTAGCTCCAACTCGGTTTTAAAGTGAAAACTGCAGGAACTTCAAACCGGCACTAGGAAACAGACTGAGAAACCAGAGTAAACGTTTCTCCTGCAACCCGTTCACTTTGTGCTAGATGAACGAACTTCTCTCCACATGCTCAGTTCTGAGAGATAAGTGTGTGTGAAAGCCGTCGTTCACCTAGCTTGTTGGGAACAAAAAGTTTCTTTTCAGTTGCAAACTCCAGTCCATACATATATATGGGGAGGTACTAGCTCCAACTCGGTTTTACAGTGAAAACTGCAGGAACTTCAAAACGGCACTAGGAAACGGACTGAGAAACCAGAGTAAAAGTTTCTCCTGCAACCCGTTCCTTTGTGCTAGATGAACGAACATCTCTCCACATGCCCAGTTCTGAGAGATAAGTGTGTGTGAAAGATGTCCTTCAACCAGCTTGTTGGGAACACAAAGTTTCTTTTCAGTTGAAAATCCACTCCATACATATATATGGGGAGGTAGTAGCTCCAACTCAGTTTTACAGTGAAAACTGCAGGAACTTCATACCGGCACTAGGAAACAGACCGAGAAACCAGAGTAAAAGTTTCTCCTGCAACCCGTTCCCTTTGTGCTAGATGAACGAACGTCTCTCCACATGCTCAGTTCTGAGAGATAAGTGTGTGTGAAAGCCGTCCTTCACCTAGCTTGTTCGGAACACAAAGTTTCTTTTCAGTTGCAAACTCCAATCCATACATATATATGGGGAGGTACTAACTCCAACTCTGTTTTACACTGAAAACTGCAGGAACTTCAAACCGGCACTATGAAACAAACTGAGAAACCAGAGTAAAAGTTTCAACTGCAACCCTTTCCCTTTGTGCTAGATGAACGAACGTCTCTCCACATGCTCTGTTCTGAGAGATAAGTGTGTGTGAAAACCGTTCTTCACCTAGCTTGTTGGGAACACAAAGATTTTTTAAGTTGCAAAATCCACTCCATACATATATATGGGGAGGTACTAGCTCCAACTCGGTTTTACAGTGAAAACTGCAGGAACTTCAAACCGGCACTAGGAAACAGACTGAGAAACCAGAGTAAACGTTTCTCCTGCAACCCGTTCCCTTTGTGCTAGATGAACGAAACTCTCTCCACATGCTCAGTTCTGAGAGATAAGTGTGTGTGAAAGCCGTCGTTCACCTAGCTTGTTGGGAACACAAAGTTTCTTTTCAGTTGCAAACTCCAGTCCATACATATATATGGGGAGGTACTAGCTCCAACTCGGTTTTACAGTGAAAACTGCAGGAACTTCAAAACGGCACTAGGAAACAGACTGGGAAACCAGAGTAAAAGTTTCTCTTCCAACCCGTTCCTTTGTGCTAGATGAACGAACGTCTCTCCATATGCTCAGTTCTGAGAGATACGTGTGTGTGAAAGCCGTCCTTCAACTAGCTTGTTGGGAACACAAAGTTTCTTTTCAGTTGCAAACTCCTCTCCATACATATATATGGGGAGGTACTAGCTCGAACTCGGTTTTACAGTGAAAACTGCAGGAACTTCAAACCGGCACTAGGAAACAGACTGAGAAACCAGAGTCAAAGTTTCCCCTGCAACCCGTTCCCTTTCTGCTAGATGAACGAACGTCTCTCCACATGCTCAGTTCTTAGAGATATTTGTGTTTGAAATCCGTCCTTCACCTAGCTTGTTGGGAACACAAAGTTTCTTTTCAGTTGAAAATCCACTCCATACATATATATGGGGTGGTACTAGCTCCAACTCGGTTTTACAGTGAAAACTGCAGGAACTTCAAACCGGCACTAGGAAACAGACTGAGAAAAGAGAGTAAAAATTTCTCCTTCAACCTGTTCCTTTTGTGGTAGATGAACGAACGTCTCTCCACATGCTCAGTTCTGAGAGATATGTGTGTGTGAAAGCCGAACTTCACCTAGCATGTTGGGAACACAAAGTTTCTTCTCAGTTGCAAACTCCACTCCATATATATATATGGGAAGGTACTAGCTCGAACTCGGTTTTACAGTGAAAACTGCAGGTACTTCAAACCGGCACTAGGAAACAGACTGAGAAACCAGAGTAAAAGTTTCTCCTGCAACCCGTTCCCTTTGTTCTAGATGAACGAACGTCTCTCAACATGCTCAGTTCTTAGAGATAAGTGTGTGTGAAAGCCGTCCTTCACCTAGCTTGTGGGGAACACAAAGTTTCTTTTCAGTTGTAAACACCAGTCCATACATATATATGGGGAGGTACTAGCTCCAACTCGGTTTTACAGTGAAAACTGCAGGAACTTCAAACAGGCACTAGGAAACAGACTGAGAAACCAGAGTAAACGTTTCTCCTGCAACCCGTTCCCTTTGTGCTAGATGAACGAACGTCTCTCCACATGCTCAGTTCTGAGAGATAAGTGTGTGTGAAAGCCGTCCTTCACCAACTTGTTGGGAACACAAAGATTCTTTTCAGTTGCAAACTCCACTCCATACATATATATGGGGAGGTAAAAGCTCCAACTCGGTTTTACAGTGAAAACTGCAGGAACTTCAAACCGGCACTAGGAAACAGACTGAGAAACCAGAGTCAAAGTTTCCCCTGCAACCCGTTCCCTTTCTGCTAGATGAACGAACGTCTCTCCACATGCTCAGTTCTGAGAGATATGTGTGTTTGAAATCCGTCCTTCACCTAGCTTGTTGGGAACACAAAGTTTCTTTTCAGTTGAAAATCCACTCCATACATATATATGGGGAGGTAGTAGCTCCAACTCGGTTTTACAGTGAAAACTGCAGGAACTTCAAACCGGCACTAGGAAACAGACTGAGAAACCAGAGTCAAAGTTTCCCCTGCAAACCGTTCCCTTTCTGCTAGATGAACGAACGTCTCTCCACATGCTCAGTTCTGAGAGATATGTGTGTTTGAAATCCGTCCTTCACCTAGCTTGTTGGGAACACAAAGTTTCTTTTCAGTTGAAAATCCACTCCATACATATATATGGGGAGGTACTAGCTCCAACTCGGTTTTACAGTGAAAACTGCAGGAACTTCAAACCGGCACTAGGAAACAGACTGAGAAACCAGAGTAAAATTTTCTCCTGCAAACCGTTCCTTTTGTGCTAGATGAACGAACGTCTCTCCACATGCTCAGTTCTGAGAGATAAGTGTGTGTGAAAGCCGTCCTTCACCTAGCTTGTTGGGAACAAAAAGTTTCTTTTCAGTTGCAAACTCCACTCCATACATATATATGGGGAGGTACTAGCTCCAACTCGGTTTTACAGTGAAAACTGCAGGAACTTCAAAACGGCACTAGGAAACAGACTGAGAAACCAGAGTAAAAGTTTCTCCTGCAAACCGTTCCCTTTGTGCTAGATGAACGAACGTCTCTCCACATGCTCAGTACTGAGAGATATGTGTGTGTGAAAGCCGCACTTCACCTAGCTTTTTGGGAACACAAAGTATCTTTTCAGTTGAAAACTCCACTCCAAACATATATATGGGGAGGTACTAGCTCCAAGTCGGTTTTACAGTGAAAACTTCAGGAACTTCAAACCGGAACTAGGAAACAGACTGAGAAACCAGAGTAAAAGTTTCTCCTGCAACCCGTTTCCTTTGTGCTAGATGAACGAACGTCTCTCCACATGCTCAGTTCTGAGAGATAAATGTGTGTGAAAGCCGTCGTTCACCTAGCTTGTTGGGAACACAAAGTTTCTTTTCAGTTGCAAACTCCAGTCCATACATATATATGGGGAGGTACTAGCTCCAACTCGGTTTTACAGTGAAAACTGCAGGAACTTCAAAACGGCACTAGGAAACAGACTGGGAAACCAGAGTAAAAGTTTCTCTTCCAACCCGTTCCTTTGTGCTAGATGAACGAACGTCTCTCCATATGCTCAGTTCTGAGAGATACGTGTGTGTGAAAGCCGTCCTTCAACTAGCTTGTTGGGAACACAAAGTTTCTTTTCAGTTGCAAACTCCTCTCCATACATATATATGGGGAGGTACTAGCTCGAACTCGGTTTTACAGTGAAAACTGCAGGAACTTCAAACCGGCACTAGGAAACAGACTGAGAAACCAGAGTCAAAGTTTCCCCTACAACCCGTTCCCTTTCTGCTAGATGAACGAACGTCTCTCCACATGCTCAGTTCTGAGAGATATGTGTGTGTGAAAGCCGAACTTCACCTAGCATGTTGGGAACACAAAGTTTCTTCTCAGTTGCAAACTCCACTCCATACATATATATGGGAAGGTACTAGCTCGAACTCGGTTTTACAGTGAAAACTGCAGGAACTTCAAACCGGCACTAGGAAACAGACTGAGAAACCAGAGTAAAAGTTTCTCCTGCAACCCGTTCCCTTTGTGCTAGATGAACGAACGTCTCTCAACATGCTCAGTTCTGAGAGATATGTGTGTTTGAAATCCGTCCTTCACCTAGCTTGTTGGGAACACAAAGTTTCTTTTCAGTTGAAAATCCACTCCATACATATATATGGGGAGGTAGTAGCTCCAACTCGGTTTTACAGTGAAAACTGCAGGAACTTCAAACCGGCACTAGGAAACAGACTGAGAAACCAGAGTCAAAGTTTCTCCTGCAACCCGTTCCTTTTGTGCTAGATGAACGAACGTCTCTCCACATGCTCAGTTCTGAGAGATAAGTGTGTGTGAAAGCCGTCCTTCACCTAGCTTGTTGGGAACAAAAAGTTTCTTTTCAGTTGCAAACTCCACTCCATACATATATATGGGGAGGTACTAGCTCCAAATCGGTTTTACAGTGAAAACTGCAGGAACTTCAAAACGGCACTAGGAAACAGACTGAGAAACCAGAGTAAAAGTTTCTCCTGCAAACCGTTCCCTTTGTGCTAGATGAACGAACGTCTCTCCACATGCTCAGTTCTGAGAGGTATGTGTGTGTGAAAGCCGCACTTCACCTAGCTTGTTGGGAACACAAAGTCTCTTTTCAGTTGAAATCTCCACTCCAAACATATATATGGGGAGGTACTAGCTCCAAGTCGGTTTTACAGTGAAAACTGCAGGAACTTCAACCCGGAACTAGGAAACAGATTGAGAAACCAGAGTAAAAGTTTCTCCTGCAACCCGTTTCCTTTGTGCTAGATGAACGAACGTCTCTCCACATGCTCAGTTCTGAGAGATAAATGTGTGTGAAAGCCGCCCTTCACCTAGCTTGTTGGGAACACAAAGTTTCTTTTCAGTTGCAAACTCCAATCCATACATATATATGGGGAGGTACTAGCTCCAACTCGGTTTTACACTGAAAACAGCAGGAACTTCAAACCGGCACTAGGAAACAGAATGAGAAACCAGAGTAAAAGTTTCTCCTGCAACCCGTTCCCGTTGTGCTACATGAACGAACGTCTCTCCACATGCTCAGTTCTGAGAGATAAGTGTGTGTGAAAGCCGTCCTTCAACTAGCTTGTTGGGAACACAAAGTTTCTTTTCAGTTGCAATCTCCACTCCATACATATATATGGGCAGGTACTAACTCCAACTCGGTTTTACACTGAAAACTGCAGGATCTTCAAACCGGCACTAGGAAACAGACTGAGAAACCAGAGTAAAAGTTTCTCCTGCAACCCGTTCCCTTTGTGCTAGATGAACGAACGGGTCTCCACATGCTCAGTTCTGAGAGATAAGTGTGTGTGAAAGCCGTCCTTCACCTAGCTTGCTGGGAACACAAAGTTTCTTTTCAGTTCCAAAATCCACTCCATACATATATATGGGGAGGTACTAGCTCCAACTCGCTTTTACAGTGAAAACTGCAGGAACTTCAAAGCGGTACTAGGAAACAGACTGAGAAACCAGAGTAAAAGTTTCTCCTGCAACCCGTTCCCTTTGTGCTAGATGAACGAACATCTCTCCACATGTTCAGTTCTGAGAGATAAGTGTGTGTGAAAGCCGAACTTCACCTAGCTTGTTGGGAACACAATGTTTCTTTTCAGTTGCAAACTCCAGTGCATACATATATATGGGGAGGTACTAGCTCCAACTCGGTTTTACAGTGAAAACTGCAGGAACTTCAAACCGGCACTAGGAAACAGACTGAGAAACCAGAGTAAAGGTTTCTCCTGCAACCCGTTCCCTTTGTGCTAGATGAACGAACGTCTCTCCACATGCTCAGTTCTGAGAGATAAGTGTGTGCTAAAGCCGTCCTTCACCTAGCTTGTTGGGAAAACAAAGTTTCTTTTCAGTTGCAAACTCCACTCCATACATATATATGGGGAGGTACTAGCTCGAACTCGGTTTTACAGTGAAAACTGCAGGAACTTCAAACCGGCACTAGGAAACAGATTGAGAAACCAGAGTAAAAGTTTCTCCTGCAAACCGTTCCCTTTGTGCTAGATGAACGAACGTCTCTCCACATGCTCAGTTCTGAGAGATAAGTGTGTGTGAAAGCCGTCCTTCACCTAGCTTGTTGGGAACACAAAGTTTCTTTTCAGTTGAAATTCCACTCCATACATATATATGGAGAGGTACTAGCTCCAACTCGGTTTTACAGTGAAAACTGCAGGAATTTCAATCCGGCACAAGAAAACAGACTGAGAAACCAGAGTAAAAGTTTCTCCTGCAACCCGTTCCCTTTGTGCTAGATGAAAGAACCGCTCTCCACATGCTCAGTTCTGAGAGATAAGTGTGTGTGAAAGCCGTCCTTCACCTAGCTTGTTGGGAACACAAAGTTTCTTCTCAGTTGCAAACTCCACTCCATACATATATATGGGAAGGTACTAGCTCGAACTCGGTTTTACAGTGAAAACTGCAGGTACTTCAAACCGGCACTAGGAAACAGACTGAGAAACCAGAGTAAAAGTTTCTCCTGCAACCCGTTCCCTTTGTTCTAGATGAACGAACGTCTCTCAACATGCTCAGTTCTGAGAGATAAGTGTGTGTGAAAGCCGTCCTTCACCTAGCTTGTTGGGAACACAAAGTTTCTTTTCAGTTGTAAACTCCAGTCCATACATATATATGGGGAGGTACTAGCTCCAACTCGGTTTTACAGTGAAAACTGCAGGAACATCAAACAGGCACTAGGAAACAGACTGAGAAACCAGAGTAAACGTTTCTCCTGCAACCCGTTCCCTTTGTGCTAGATGAACGAACGTCTCTCCACATGCTCAGTTCTGAGAGATAAGTGTGTGTGAAAGCCGTCCTTCACCAACTTGTTGGGAACACAAAGATTCTTTTCAGTTGCAAACTCCACTCCATACATATATATGGGTAGGTAAAAGCTCCAACTCGGTTTTACAGTGAAAACTGTAGGAACTTCAAACCGGCACTAGGAAACAGACTGAGAAACCAGAGTCAAAGTTTCCCCTGCAACCCGTTCCCTTTCTGCTAGATGAACGAACGTCTCTCCACATGCTCAGTTCTGAGAGATATTTGTGTTTGAAATCCGTCCTTCACCTAGCTTGTTGGGAACACAAAGTTTCTTTTCAGTTGAAAATCCACTCCATACATATATATGGGGAGGTAGTAGCTCCAACTCAGTTTTACAGTGAAAACTGCAGGAACTTCATACCGGCACTAGGAAACAGACTGAGAAACCAGAGTAAAAGTTTCTCCTGCAACCCGTTCCCTTTGTGCTAGATGAACGAACGTCTCTCCACATGCTCAGTTCTGAGAGATAAGTGTGTGTGAAAGCCGTCCTTCACCTAGCTTGTTCGGAACACAAAGTTTCTTTTCAGTTGCAAACTCCACTCCATACATATATATGGGGTGGTACTAGCTCCAACTCGGTTTTACAGTGAAAACTGCAGGAACTTCAAACCGGCACTAGGAAACAGACTGAGAAAACAGAGTAAAAATTTCTCCTTCAACCTCTTCCTTTTGTGGTAGATGAACGAACGTCTCTCCACATGCTCAGTTCTGAGAGATTTGTGTGTGTGAAAGCCGAACTTCACCTAGCATGTTGGGAACACAAAGTTTCTTCTCAGTTGCAAACTCCACTCCATACATATATATGGGAAGGTACTAGCTCGAACTCGGTTTTACAGTGAAAACTGCAGGAACTTCAAACCGGCACTAGGAAACAGACTGAGAAACCAGAGTAAAAGTTTCTCCTGCAACCCGTTCCCTTTGTGCTAGATGAACGAACGTCTCTCAACATGCTCAGTTCTGAGAGATATGTATGTGTGTAAGCCGTCCTTCACCTAGCTTGTTGGGAACACAAAGTTTCTTTTCAGTTGTAAACTCCAGTCCATACATATATATGGGGAGGTACAAGCTCCAACTCGGTTTTACAGTGAAAACTGCAGGAACTTCAAACCGGCACTAGGAAACAGACTGAGAATCCAGAGTCAAAGTTTCCCCTGCAACCCGTTCCCATTCTGCTAGATGAACGAACGTCTCTCCACATGCTCAGTTCTGAGATAATTGTGTGTGAAAGCCGTCCTTCAACTAGCTTGTTGGGAACAGAAATTTTCTTTTCAGTTGCAAACTCCTCTCCATACATATATATGGGGAGGTACTAGCTCGATCTCGGTTTTACAGTGAAAACTGCAGGAACTTCAAACCGGCACTAGGAAACAGACTGAGAAACCAGAGTAAAAATTTCTCCTTCAACCCGTTCCTTTTGTGCAAGATGAACGAACGTCTCACCACAAGCTCAGTTCTGAGAGATAAGTGTGTTTGAAAGCCGACCTTCACCTAGCTTGTTGGGAACACAAAGTTTCTTTTCAGTTGCAAACTCCACTCCAAACATATATATGGGGAAGTACTAGCTCCAACTCGGTTTTACAGTGAAAACTGCAGGAACTACAAACCGGAAATAGGAAACAGACTGAGAAACCAGAGTAAAAGTTTCTCCTGCAACCCGTTCCCTTTGTGCTAGATGAACGAACATCTCTCCACATGTTCAGTTCTGAGAGATAAGTGTGTGTGAAAGCCGTCCTTCACCTTGCTTGTTGGGAATACAATGTTTCTTTTCAGTTGCAAACTCCAGTGCATACATATATATGGGGAGGTACTAGCTCCAACTCGGTTTTACAGTGAAAACTGCAGGAACTTCAAACCGGCACTAGGAAACAGACTGAGAAACCAGAGTAAATGTTTCTCCTGCAACCCGTTCCCTTTGTGCTAGATGAACGAACGTCTCTCCACATGCTCAGTTCTGAGAGATAAGTGTGTGCTAAAGCCGTCCTTCATCTAGCTTGTTGGGAACACAAAGTTTCTTTTCAGTTGCAAACTCCACTCCATACATATATATGGGGAGGTACTAGCTCGAACTCGGTTTTACAGTGAAAACTGCAGGAACTTCAAACCGGCACTAGGAAACAGACTGAGAAACCAGAGTCAAAGTTTCCCCTGCAACCCTTTCAATTTGTGCTAGATGAACGAACGTCTCTCCACATGCTCAGTTTTGAGAGATAAGTGTGTGTGAAAGCCGTCCTTCACCTAGCTTGTTGGGAACACAAAGTTTCTTTTCAGTTGAAATTCCACTCCATACATATATATGGAGAGGTACTAGCTCCAACTCGGTTTTACAGTGAAAACTGCAGGAAGTTCAATCCGGCACAAGAAAACAGACTGAGAAACCAGAGTAAAAGTTTCTCCTGCAACCCGTTCCCTTTGTGCTAGATGAAAGAACCGCTCTCCACATGCTCAGTTCTGAGAGATAAGTGTGTGTGAAAGCCGTCCTTCACCTAGCTTGTTGGGAACACAAAGTTTCTTTTCAGTTGCAAACTCCACTCCATTCATATATATGGGGAGGTACTAGCTCCAACTCGGTTTTACAGTGAAAACTGCAGGAAGTTCAATCCGGCACAAGAAAACAGACTGAGAAACCAGAGTAAAAGTTTCTCCTGCAACCCGTTCCCTTTGTGCTAGATGAAAGAACCGCTCTCCACATGCTCAGTTCTGAGAGATAAGTGTGTGTGAAAGCCGTCCTTCACCTAGCTTGTTGGGAACACAAAGTTTCTTTTCAGTTGCAAACTCCACTCCATTCATATATATGGGGAGGTACTAGCTCCAACTCGCTTTTAGAGTGAAAACTGCAGGAACTTCAAACCGGCACTAGGAAACAGACTGAGAATCCAGAGTAAAAGTTTCTCCTGCAACCCGTTCCCTTTGTGCTAGATGAACGAACGTCTCTCCACATGCTCAGTTCTGAGAGATAAGTGTGTGCTAAAGCCGTCCTTCATCTAGCTTGTTGGGAACACAAAGTTTCTTTTCAGTTGCAAACTCCACTCCATACATATATATGGGGAGGTACTAGCTCGAACTCGGTTTTACAGTGAAAACTGCAGGAACTTCATACCGGCACTAGGAAACAGATTGAGAAACCAGAGTCAAAGTTTCCCCTGCAACCCTTTCAATTTGTGCTAGATGAACGAACGTCTCTCCACATGCTCAGTTCTGAGAGATAAGTGTGTGTGAAAGCCGTCCTTCACTTAGCTTGTTGGGAACACAAAGTTTCTTTTCAGTTGAAATTCCACTCCATACATATATATGGAGAGGTACTAGCTCCAACTCGGTTTTACAGTGAAAACTGCAGGAAGTTCAATCCGGCACAAGAAAACAGACTGAGAAACCAGAGTAAAAGTTTATCCTGCAACCCGTTCCCTTTGTGCTAGATGAAAGAACCGCTCTCCACATGCTCAGTTCTGAGAGATAAGTGTGTGTGAAAGCCGTCCTTCACCTAGCTTGTTGGGAACACAAAGTTTCTTTTAAGTTGCAAACTCCACTCCATTCATATATATGGGGAGGTACTAGCTCCAACTCGCTTTTACAGTGAAAACTGCAGGAACTTCAAACCGGCACTAGGAAACAGACTGAGAAACCAGAGTAAAAGTTTCTCCTGCAACCCGTTCCCTTTGTGCTAGATGAACGAACATCTCTCCACATGTTCAGTTCTGAGAGATAAGTGTGTGTGAAAGCCGTTCTTTACCTAGCTTGTTGGGAAAACAAAGTTTCTTTTCAGTTGCAAACTCCAGTCCATACATATATATGGGGAAGTACTAGCTTCAACTCGGTTTTACAGTGAAAACTGCAGGAACTTCAAACCGGCACTAGGAAACAGACTGAGAATCCAGAGTAAAAGTTTCTCCTGCAACCCGTTCCCTTTGTGCTAGATGAACGAACGTCTCTCCACATGCTCAGTTCTGACAGATAAGTGTGTGCGAAAGCCGTCCTTCACCTAGCTTGTTGGGAACACAAAGTTTCTTTTCAGTTGAAAATCCACTCCATACATATATATGGGGAGGTACTAGCTCGAATTCGGTTTTACAGTGAAAACTGCAGGAACTTCAAACCGGCACTAGGAAACAGACTGAGAAACCAGAGTCAAAGATTCCCCTGCAACCCTTTCCCTTTGTGCTAGATGAACGAACGTCTCTCCACATGCTCAGTTCTGAGAGATAAGTATGTGTGAAAGCCGTCCTTCACCTAGCTTGTTGGGAACACAAAGTTTCTTTTCAGTTGAAATTCCACTCCATACATATATATGGAGAGGTACTAGCTCCAACTCGGTTTTACAGTGAAAACTGCAGGAAGTTCAAACCGGCACAAGAAAACAGACTGAGAAACCAGAGTAAAAGTTTCTCCTGCATCCCGTTCCCATTGTGCTAGATGAAAGAACCGCTCTCCACATGCTCAGTTCTGAGAGATAAGTGTGTGTGAAAGCCGTCCTTCACCTAGCTTGTTGGGAACACAAAGTTTCTTTTCAGTTGCAAACTCCACTCCATTCATATATATGGGGAGGTACTAGCTCGAACTCGGTTTTACAGTGAAAACTGCAGGAACTTCAAACCGGCACTAGGAAACAGACTGAGAAACCAGAGTAAAAGTTTCTCCTGCAACCCGTTCCTTTGTGCTAGATGAACGAACGTCTCTCCACATGCTCAGTTCTGAGAGATAAGTGTGTGTGAAAGCTGTCCTTCAACTAGCTTGTTGGGAACAGAAAGTTTCTTTTCAGTTGCAAACTCCTGTCCATACATATATATGGGGAGGTACTAGCTCCAACTCGGATTTACAGTGAAAACTGCAGGAACTTCAAACCGGCACTAGGAAACAGACTGAGAATCCAGAGTCAAAGTTTCCCCTGCAACCCGTTCCCATTCTGCTAGATGAACGAACGTCTCTCCACATGCTCAGTTCTGAGATAATTGTGTGTGAAAGCCGTCCTTCAACTAGCTTGTTGGGAACAGAAATTTTCTTTTCAGTTGCAAACTCCTCTCCATACATATATAAAGTGAGGTACTAGCTCGATCTCGGTTTTACAGTGAAAACTGCAGGAACTTCAACCCGGCACTAGGAAACAGACTGAGAAACCAGAGTAAAAATTTCTCCTTCAACCCGTTCCTTTTGTGCAAGATGAACGAACGTCTCTCCACAAGCTCAGTTCTGGGAGATAAGTGTGTTTGAAAGCCGCCCTTCACCTAGCTTGTTGGGAACACAAAGTTTCTTTTCAGTTGCAAACTCCACTCCAAACATATATATGGGGAAGTAGTAGCTCCAACTCGGTTTTACAGTGAAAACTGCAGGAACTACAAACCGGAAATAGGAAACAGACTGAGAAACAAGAGTAAAAGTTTCTCCTGCAACCCGTTTCCTTTGTGCTAGATGAACGAACGTCTCTCCACATTCTCAGTTCTGAGAGATTAGTGTGTGTGAAAGCCGCCCTTCACCTAGCTTGTTGGGAACACAAAGTTTCTTTCCAGTTGCAAACACCACTCCATACATATATATGGGGAGGTAATAACTCCAACTCGGTTTTACACTGAAAACTGCAGGAACTTCAAACCGGCACTAGGAAACAGACTTAGAAACCAGAGTAAAAGTTTCTCCTGCAAACCGTTCCCTTTGTGCTAGATGAACGAACGTCTCTCCACATGCTCAGTTCTGAGAGATATGTGTGTGTGAAAGCCGCACTTCACCTAGCTTGTTGGGAACACAAAGTTTCTTTTCAGTTGCAAACTCCACTCCAAACATATATATGGGGAGGTACTAGCTCCAACTCGGTTTTACAGTGAAAACTGCAGAACTTCAAACAGGAACTAGGAAACAGACCGAGAAACCAGAGTAAAAGTTACTCCTGCAACCCGTTTCTTTGTGCTAGATGAACGAACGTCTCTCCACATGCTCAGATCTGAGCAATACGTGTGTGTGAAAGCCGTCCTTCACCTAGCTTGTTGGGAACACAAAGTTTCTTTTCAGTTGCAAACTCCACTCCATACATATATATGGGGAGGAACTAGCTCCAACTCGGTTTTACAGTGAAAACTGCAGGAACTGCAAACCGGCACTAGGAAACAGACTGAGAAAAGAGTAAAAGTTTCTCCTGCAACCCGTTCCCTTTGTGCTACATGAACGAACGTCTCTCCACATGGTCAGTTCTGAGAGATAAGTATGTGTGAAAGCCGTCCTTCACCTAGCTTAATGGGAACACAAAGTTTCTTTTCAGTTGCAAACTCCACTCCATACATATATATGGGGAGGAACTAGCTCCAACTCGTTTTTACAGTGAAAACTGCAGGAAATGCAAACCGGCACTAGGAAACAGACTGAGAAACCAGAGTAAAAGTTTCTCCTGCAACCCGTTCCCTTTGTGCTAGATGAACGAACATCTCCCCACATGCTCAGTTCTGAGAGTTAAGTGTGTGTGAAAGCCGTCTTTCACCTAGCTTTTTGGTAACACAAAGTTTCTTTTCAGTTGCAAACTCCAGTCCATACATATATATGGGGAGGTACTAGCTCCAACTCGGTTTTACAGTGAAAACTGCAGGAACTACAAACCGGAAATAGGAAACAGACTGAGAAACAAGAGAAAAAGTTTCTCCTGCAACCCGTTTCATTTGTGCTAGATGAACGAACGTCTCTCCACATTCTCAGTTCTGAGAGATAAGTGTGTGTGAAAGCCGCCTTCACCTAGCTTGTTGGGAACACAAAGTTTCTTTCCAGTTGCAAACTCCACTCCATACATATATATGGGGAGGTAATAACTCCAACTCGGTTTTACAATGAAAACTGCAGGAACTTCAAACCGGAACTAGGAAACAGACTGAGAAACCAGAGTCAAAGTTTCCCCTGCAACCCTTTCAATTTGTGCTAGATGAACGAACGTCTCTCCACATGCTCAGTTCTGAGAGATATGTGTGTGTGAAAGCCGCACTTCACCTAGCTTGTTGGGAACACAAAGTTTCTTTTCAGTTGCAAACTCCACTCCAAACATATATATGGGGAGGTACTAGCTCCAACTCGGTTTTACAGTGAAAACTGCAGAACTTCAAACAGGAACTAGGAAACAGACCGAGAAACCAGAGTAAAAGTTACTCCTGCAACCCGTTTCTTTGTGCTAGATGAACGAACGTCTCTCCACATGCTCAGATCTGAGCAATAAGTGTGTGTGAAAGCCGTCCTTCACCTAGCTTAATGGGAACACAAAGTTTCTTTTCAGTTGCAAACTCCACTCCATACATATATATGGGGAGGTACTAGCTCCAAATCGTTTTTACAGTGAAAACTGCAGGAACTTCAAACCGGCACTAGGAAACAGACTGAGAAACCAGAGTAAAAGTCTCTCCTGCAAACGGTTCCCTTTGTGCTAGATGAACGAACGTCTCTCCACATGCTAAGTTCTGAGAGATAAGTGTGTGTGAAAGCCGTCCTTCACCTAGCTTGTTGGGAACACAAAGTTTCTTTTCAGTTGCAAACTCCACTCCATACATATATATGGGGAGGTACTAGCTGCAACTCGCTTTTACAGTGAAAACTGCAGGAACTTCAAAGCGGTACTAGGAAACAGACTGAGAATCCAGAGTAAAAGTTTCTCCTGCAACCCGTTCCCTTTGTGCTAGATGAACGAACATCTCTCCACATGTTCAGTTCTGAGAGATAAGTGTGTGTGAAAGCCGTCCTTCACCTAGCTTGTTGGGAACACAAAGTTTCTTTTCAGTTGCAAACTCCACTCCATTCATATATATGGGGAGGTACTAGCTCGAACTCGGTTTTACAGTGAAAACTGCAGGAACTTCAAACCGGCACTAGGAAACAGACTGAGAAACCAGAGTAAAAGTTTCTCCTGCAACCCGTTCCTTTGTGCTAGATGAACGAACGTCTCTCCACATGCTCAGTTCTGAGAGATAAGTGTGTGTGAAAGCTGTCCTTCAACTAGCTTGTTGGGAACAGAAAGTTTCTTTTCAGTTGCAAACTCCTGTCCATACATATATATGGGGAGGTACTAGCTCCAACTCGGATTTACAGTGAAAACTGCAGGAACTTCAAACCGGCACTAGGAAACAGACTGAGAATCCAGAGTCAAAGTTTCCCCTGCAACCCGTTCCCATTCTGCTAGATGAACGAACGTCTCTCCACATGCTCAGTTCTGAGATAATTGTGTGTGAAAGCCGTCCTTCAACTAGCTTGTTGGGAACAGAAATTTTCTTTTCAGTTGCAAACTCCTCTCCATACATATATAAGGTGAGGTACTAGCTCGATCTCGGTTTTACAGTGAAAACTGCAGGAACTTCAACCCGGCACTAGGAAACAGACTGAGAAACCAGAGTAAAAATTTCTCCTTCAACCCGTTCCTTTTGTGCAAGATGAACGAACGTCTCTCCACAAGCTCAGTTCTGGGAGATAAGTGTGTTTGAAAGCCGCCCTTCACCTAGCTTGTTGGGAACACAAAGTTTCTTTTCAGTTGCAAACTCCACTCCAAACATATATATGGGGAAGTACTAGCTCCAACTCGGTTTTACAGTGAAAACTGCAGGAACTACAAACCGGAAATAGGAAACAGACTGAGAAACAAGAGTAAAAGTTTCTCCTGCAACCCGTTTCCTTTGTGCTAGATGAACGAACGTCTCTCCACATTCTCAGTTCTGAGAGATTAGTGTGTGTGAAAGCCGCCCTTCACCTAGCTTGTTGGGAACACAAAGTTTCTTTCCAGTTGCAAACACCACTCCATACATATATATGGGGAGGTAATAACTCCAACTCGGTTTTACACTGAAAACTGCAGGAACTTCAAACCGGCACTAGGAAACAGACTTAGAAACCAGAGTAAAAGTTTCTCCTGCAAACCGTTCCCTTTGTGCTAGATGAACGAACGTCTCTCCACATGCTCAGTTCTGAGAGATATGTGTGTGTGAAAGCCGCACTTCACCTAGCTTGTTGGGAACACAAAGTTTCTTTTCAGTTGCAAACTCCACTCCAAACATATATATGGGGAGGTACTAGCTCCAACTCGGTTTTACAGTGAAAACTGCAGAACTTCAAACAGGAACTAGGAAACAGACCGAGAAACCAGAGTAAAAGTTACTCCTGCAACCCGTTTCTTTGTGCTAGATGAACGAACGTCTCTCCACATGCTCAGATCTGAGCAATAAGTGTGTGTGAAAGCCGTCCTTCACCTAGCTTGTTGGGAACACAAAGTTTCTTTTCAGTTGCAAACTCCACTCCATACATATATATGGGGAGGAACTAGCTCCAACTCGGTTTTACAGTGAAAACTGCAGGAACTGCAAACCGGCACTAGGAAACAGACTGAGAAAAGAGTAAAAGTTTCTCCTGCAACCCGTTCCCTTTGTGCTACATGAACGAACGTCTCTCCACATGGTCAGTTCTGAGAGATAAGTATGTGTGAAAGCCGTCCTTCACCTAGCTTAATGGGAACACAAAGTTTCTTTTCAGTTGCAAACTCCACTCCATACATATATATGGGGAGGAACTAGCTCCAACTCGTTTTTACAGTGAAAACTGCAGGAACTGCAAACCGGCACTAGGAAACAGACTGAGAAACCAGAGTAAAAGTTTCTCCTGCAACCCGTTCCCTTTGTGCTAGATGAACGAACATCTCCCCACATGCTCAGTTCTGAGAGTTAAGTGTGTGTGAAAGCCGTCTTTCACCTAGCTTTTTGGTAACACAAAGTTTCTTTTCAGTTGCAAACTCCAGTCCATACATATATATGGGGAGGTACTAGCTCCAACTCGGTTTTACAGTGAAACCTGCAGGAACTACAAACCGGAAATAGGAAACAGACTGAGAAACAAGAGAAAAAGTTTCTCCTGCAACCCGTTTCATTTGTGCTAGATGAACGAACGTCTCTCCACATTCTCAGTTCTGAGAGATAAGTGTGTGTGAAAGCCGCCTTCACCTAGCTTGTTGGGAACACAAAGTTTCTTTCCAGTTGCAAACTCCACTCCATACATATATATGGGGAGGTAATAACTCCAACTCGGTTTTACAATGAAAACTGCAGGAACTTCAAACCGGAACTAGGAAACAGACTGAGAAACCAGAGTCAAAGTTTCCCCTGCAACCCTTTCAATTTGTGCTAGATGAACGAACGTCTCTCCACATGCTCAGTTCTGAGAGATATGTGTGTGTGAAAGCCGCACTTCACCTAGCTTGTTGGGAACACAAAGTTTCTTTTCAGTTGCAAACTCCACTCCAAACATATATATGGGGAGGTACTAGCTCCAACTCGGTTTTACAGTGAAAACTGCAGAACTTCAAACAGGAACTAGGAAACAGACCGAGAAACCAGAGTAAAAGTTACTCCTGCAACCCGTTTCTTTGTGCTAGATGAACGAACGTCTCTCCACATGCTCAGATCTGAGCAATAAGTGTGTGTGAAAGCCGTCCTTCACCTAGCTTAATGGGAACACAAAGTTTCTTTTCAGTTGCAAACTCCACTCCATACATATATATGGGGAGGTACTAGCTCCAAATCGTTTTTACAGTGAAAACTGCAGGAACTTCAAACCGGCACTAGGAAACAGACTGAGAAACCAGAGTAAAAGTTTCTCCTGCAAACGGTTCCCTTTGTGCTAGATGAACGAACGTCTCTCCACATGCTAAGTTCTGAGAGATAAGTGTGTGTGAAAGCCGTCCTTCACCTAGCTTGTTGGGAACACAAAGTTTCTTTTCAGTTGCAAACTCCACTCCATACATATATATGGGGAGGTACTAGCTGCAACTCGCTTTTACAGTGAAAACTGCAGGAACTTCAAAGCGGTACTAGGAAACAGACTGAGAATCCAGAGTAAAAGTTTCTCCTGCAACCCGTTCCCTTTGTGCTAGATGAACGAACATCTCTCCACATGTTCAGTTCTGAGAGATAAGTGTGTGTGAAAGCCGTCCTTCACCTAGCTTGTTGGGAACACAATGTTTCTTTTCAGTTGCAAACTCCAGTGCATACATATATATGGGGAGGTACTAGCTCCAACTCGGTTTTACAGTGAAAACTGCAGGAACTTCAAACCGGCACTAGGAAACAGACTGAGAAACCAGAGTAAATGTTTCTCCTGCAACCCGTTCCCTTTGTGCTAGATGAACGAACGTCTCTCCACATGCTCAGTTCTGAGAGATAAGTGTGTGCTAAAGCCGTCCTTCACCTAGCTTGTTGGGAACACAAAGTTTCTTTTCAGTTGCAAACTCCAATCCATACATATATATGGGGAGGTACTAGCTCGAACTCGGTTTTACAGTGAAAACTGCAGGAACTTTAAACCGGCACTAGGAAACAGACTGAGAAACCAGAGTCAAAGTTTCCCCTGCAACCCTTTCAATTTGTGCTAGATGAACGAACGTCTCTCCACATGCTCAGTTCTGAGAGATAAGTGTGTGTGAAAGCCGTCCTTCACCTAGCTTGTTGGGAACACAAAGTTTCTTTTCAGTTGAAATTCCACTCCATACATATATATGGAGAGGTACTAGCTCCAACTCGGTTTTACAGTGAAAACTGCTGGAATTTCAATCCGGCACAAGAAAACAGACTGAGAAACCAGAGTAAAAGTTTCTCCTGCAACCCGTTCCCTTTGTGCTAGATGAACGAACATCTCTCCACATGTTCAGTTCTGAGAGATAAGTGTGTGTGAAAGCCGACCTTCACCTAGCTTGTTGGGAACACAATGTTTCTTTTCAGTTGCAAACTCCAGTGCATACATATATATGGGGAGGTACTAGCTCCAACTCGGTTTTACAGTGAAAACTGCAGGAACTTCAAACCGGCACTAGGAAACAGACTGAGAAACCAGAGTAAAGGTTTCTCCTGCAACCCGTTCCCTTTGAGCTAGATGAACGAACGTCTCTCCACATGCTCAGTTCTGAGAGATAAGTGTGTGCTAAAGCCGTCCTTCACCTAGCTTGTTGGGAACACAAAGTTTCTTTTCAGTTGCAAACTCCACTCCATACATATATATGGGGAGGTACTAGCTCGAACTCGGTTTTACAGTGAAAACTGCAGGAACTTCAAACCGGCACTAGGAAACAGATTGAGAAACCAGAGTCAAAGTTTCCCCTGCAACCCTTTCAATTTGTGCTAGATGAACGAACGTCTCTCCACATGCTCAGTTCTGAGAGATAAGTGTGTGTGAAAGCCGTCCTTCACCTAGCTTGTTGGGAACACAAAGTTTCTTTTCAGTTGAAATTCCACTCCATACATATATATGGAGAGGTACTAGCTCCAACTCGGTTTTACAGTGAAAACTGCATGAATTTCAATCCGGCACAAGAAAACAGACTGAGAAACCAGAGTAAAAGTTTCTCCTGCAACCCGTTCCCTTTGTGCTAGATGAAAGAACCGCTCTCCACATGCTCAGTTCTGAGAGATAAGTGTGTGTGAAAGCCGTCCTTCACCTAGCTTGTTGGGAACACAAAGTTTCTTTTCAGTTGCAAACTCCACTCCATTCATATATATGGGGAGGTACTAGCTCGAACTCGGTTTTACAGTGAAAACTGCAGGAACTTCAAACCAGCACTAGGAAACAGACTGAGAAACCAGAGTAAAAGTTTCTCCTGCAACCCGTTCCCTTTGTGCTAGATGAACGAACATCTCTCCACATGTTCAGTTCTGAGAGATAAGTGTGTGTGAAAGCCGTCCTTCACCTAGCTCGTTGGGAAAACAAAGTTTCTTTTCAGTTGCAAACTCCAGTCCATACATATATATGGGGAGGTACTAGCTCCAACTCGGTTTTACAGTGAAAACTGCAGGAACTTCAAACCGGCACTAGGAAACAGACTGAGAAACCAGAGTAAAAATTTGTCCTTCAAACCATTCCTTTTGTGCTAGATAAACGAACGTCTCTCCACATGCTCAGTTCTGAGATATAAGTGTGTTTGAAAGCCGACCTTCACCTAGCTTGTTGGGAACACAAAGTTTCTTTTCAGTTGCAAATTCCACTCCAAACATATATATGGGGAAGTACTAGCTCCAACTCGGTTTTACAGTGAAAACTGCAGGAACTACAAACCGGAAATAGGAAACAGACTGAGAAACAAGAGTAAAAGTTTCTCCTGCAACCCGTTTCATTTGTGCTAGATGAACGAACGTCTCTCCACATTCTCAGTTCTGAGAGATAAGTGTGTGTGAAAGCCGCCTTCACCTAGCTTGTTGGGAACACAAAGTTTCTTTCCAGTTGCAAACTCCACTCCATACATATATATGGGGAGGTAATAACTCCAACTCGGTTTTACAATGAAAACTGCAGGAACTTCAAACCGGAACTAGGAAACAGACTGAGAAACCAGAGTAAAAGTTTCTCCTGCAAACCGTTCCCTTTGTGCTAGATGAACGAACGTCTCTCCACATGCTCAGTTCTGAGAGATATGTGTGTGTGAAAGCCGCACTTCACCTAGCTTGTTGGGAACACAAAGTTTCTATTCAGTTGCAAACTCCACTCCAAACATATATATGGGGAGGTACTAGCTCCAACTCGGTTTTACAGTGAAAACTGCAGAACTTCAAACAGGAACTAGGAAACAGACCGAGAAACCAGAGTAAAAGTTACTCCTGCAACCCGTTTCTTTGTGCTAGATGAACGAACGTCTCTCCACATGCTCAGATCTGAGCAATAAGTGTGTGTGAAAGCCGTCCTTCACCTAGCTTAATGGGAACACAAAGTTTCTTTTCAGTTGCAAACTCCACTCCATACATATATATGGGGAGGTACTAGCTCCAAATCGTTTTTACAGTGAAAACTGCAGGAACTTCAAACCGGCACTAGGAAACAGACTGAGAAACCAGAGTAAAAGTTTCTCCTGCAAACGGTTCCCTTTGTGCTAGATGAACGAACGTCTCTCCACATGCTAAGTTCTGAGAGATAAGTGTGTGTGAAAGCCGTCCTTCACCTAGCTTGTTGGGAACACAAAGTTTCTTTTCAGTTGCAAACTCCACTCCATACATATATATGGGGAGGTACTAGCTGCAACTCGCTTTTACAGTGAAAACTGCAGGAACTTCAAAGCGGTACTAGGAAACAGAATGAGAATCCAGAGTAAAAGTTTCTCCTGCAACCCGTTCCCTTTGTGCTAGATGAACGAACATCTCTCCACATGTTAAGTTCTGAGAGATAAGTGTGTGTGAAAGCCGTCCTTCACCTAGCTTGTTGGGAACACAATGTTTCTTTTCAGTTGCAAACTCCAGTGCATACATATATATGGGGAGGTACTAGCTCCAACTCGGTTTTACAGTGAAAACTGCAGGAACTTCAAACCGGCACTAGGAAACAGACTGAGAAACCAGAGTAAATGTTTCTCCTGCAACCCGTTCCCTTTGTGCTAGATGAACGAACGTCTCTCCACATGCTCAGTTCTGAGAGATAAGTGTGTGCTAAAGCCGTCCTTCACCTAGCTTGTTGGGAACACAAAGTTTCTTTTCAGTTGCAAACTCCACTCCATACATATATATGGGGAGGTACTAGCTCGAACTCGGTTTTACAGTGAAAACTGCAGGAACTTTAAACCGGCACTAGGAAACAGACTGAGAAACCAGAGTCAAAGTTTCCCCTGCAACCCTTTCAATTTGTGCTAGATGAACGAACGTCTCTCCACATGCTCAGTTCTGAGAGATAAGTGTGTGTGAAAGCCGTCCTTCACCTAGCTTGTTGGGAACACAAAGTTTCTTTTCAGTTGAAATTCCACTCCATACATATATATGGAGAGGTACTAGCTCCAACTCGGTTTTACAGTGAAAACTGCTGGAATTTCAATCCGGCACAAGAAAACAGACTGAGAAACCAGAGTAAAAGTTTCTCCTGCAACCCGTTCCCTTTGTGCTAGATGAACGAACATCTCTCCACATGTTCAGTTCTGAGAGATAAGTGTGTGTGAAAGCCGACCTTCACCTAGCTTGTTGGGAACACAATGTTTCTTTTCAGTTGCAAACTCCAGTGCATACATATATATGGGGAGGTACTAGCTCCAACTCGGTTTTACAGTGAAAACTGCAGGAACTTCAAACCGGCACTAGGAAACAGACTGAGAAACCAGAGTAAAGGTTTCTCCTGCAACCCGTTCCCTTTGAGCTAGATGAACGAACGTCTCTCCACATGCTCAGTTCTGAGAGATAAGTGTGTGCTAAAGCCGTCCTTCACCTAGCTTGTTGGGAACACAAAGTTTCTTTTCAGTTGCAAACTCCACTCCATACATATATATGGGGAGGTACTAGCTCGAACTCGGTTTTACAGTGAAAACTGCAGGAACTTCAAACCGGCACTAGGAAACAGATTGAGAAACCAGAGTCAAAGTTTCCCCTGCAACCCTTTCAATTTGTGCTAGATGAACGAACGTCTCTCCACATGCTCAGTTCTGAGAGATAAGTGTGTGTGAAAGCCGTCCTTCACCTAGCTTGTTGGGAACACAAAGTTTCTTTTCAGTTGAAATTCCACTCCATACATATATATGGAGAGGTACTAGCTCCAACTCGGTTTTACAGTGAAAACTGCAGGAATTTCAATCCGGCACAAGAAAACAGACTGAGAAACCAGAGTAAAAGTTTCTCCTGCAACCCGTTCCCTTTGTGCTAGATGAAAGAACCGCTCTCCACATGCTCAGTTCTGAGAGATAAGTGTGTGTGAAAGCCGTCCTTCACCTAGCTTGTTGGGAACACAAAGTTTCTTTTCAGTTGCAAACTCCACTCCATTCATATATATGGGGAGGTACTAGCTCCAACTCGCTTTTACAGTGAAAACTGCAGGAACTTCAAACCAGCACTAGGAAACAGACTGAGAAACCAGAGTAAAAGTTTCTCCTGCAACCCGTTCCCTTTGTGCTAGATGAACGAACATCTCTCCACATGTTCAGTTCTGAGAGATAAGTGTGTGTGAAAGCCGTCCTTCACCTAGCTCGTTGGGAAAACAAAGTTTCTTTTCAGTTGCTAACTCCAGTCCATACATATATATGGGGAAGTACTAGCTCCAACTCGGTTTTACAGTGAAAACTGCAGGAACTTCAAACCGGCACTAGGAAACAGACTGAGAAACCAGAGTCAAAGATTCCCCTGCAACCCTTTCCCTTTGTGCTAGATGAACGAACGTCTCTCCACATGCTCAGTTCTGAGAGATATGTATGTGTGAAAGCCGTCCTTCACCTAGCTTGTTGGGAACACAAAGTTTCTTTTCAGTTGAAATTCCACTCCATACATATATATGGAGAGGTACTAGCTCCAACTCGGTTTTACAGTGAAAACTGCAGGAAGTTCAAACCGGCACAAGAAAACAGACTGAGAAACCAGAGTAAAAGTTTCTCCTGCAACCCGTTCCCTTTGTGCTAGATGAAAGAACCGCTCTCCACATGCTCAGTTCTGAGAGATAAGTGTGTGTGAAAGCCGTCCTTCACCTAGCTTGTTGGGAACACAAAGTTTCTTTTCAGTTGCAAACTCCACTCCATTCATATATATGGGGAGGTACTAGCTCCAACTCGCTTTTACAGTGAAAACTGCAGGAACTTCAAACCGGCACTAGGAAACAGACTGAGAAACAAGAGTAAAAGTTTCTCCTGCAACCCGTTCCTTTGTGCTAGATGAACGAACGTCTCTCCACATGCTCAGTTCTGAGAGATAAGTGTGTGTGAAAGATGTCCTTCAACTAGCTTGTTGGGAACAGAAATTTTCTTTTCAGTTGCAAACTCCTGTCCATACATATATATGGGGAGGTACTAGCTCCAACTCTGTTTTACAGTGAAAACTGCAGGAACTTCAAACCGGCACTAGGAAACAGACTGAGAATCCAGAGTCAAAGTTTCCCCTGCAACCCGTTCCCATTCTGCTAGATGAACGAACGTCTCTCCACATGCTCAGTTCTGAGATAATTGTGTGTGAAAGCCGTCCTTCAACTAGCTTGTTGGGAACAGAAATTTTCTTTTCAGTTGCAAACTCCTCTCCATACATATATATGGGGAGGTACTAGCTCGATCTCGGTTTTACAGTGAAAACTGCAGGAACTTCAAACCGGCACTAGGAAACAGACTGAGAAACCAGAGTAAAAATTTCTCCTTCAACCCGTTCCTTTTGTGCAAGATGAACGAACGTCTCACCACAAGCTCAGTTCTGAGAGATAAGTGTGTTTGAAAGCCGACCTTCACCTAGCTTGTTGGGAACACAAAGTTTCTTTTCAGTTGCAAACTCCACTCCAAACATATATATGGGGAAGTACTAGCTCCAACTCGGTTTTACAGTGAAAACTGCAGGAACTACAAACCGGAAATAGGAAACAGACTGAGAAACCAGAGTAAAAGTTTCTCCTGCAACCCGTTCCCTTTGTGCTAGATGAACGAACATCTCTCCACATGTTCAGTTCTGAGAGATAAGTGTGTGTGAAAGCCGTCCTTCACCTAGCTTGTTGGGAACACAATGTTTCTTTTCAGTTGCAAACTCCAGTGCATACATATATATGGGGAGGTACTAGCTCCAACTCGGTTTTACAGTGAAAACTGCAGGAACTTCAAACCGGCACTAGGAAACAGACTGAGAAACCAGAGTAAATGTTTCTCCTGCAACCCGTTCCCTTTGTGCTAGAT
This sequence comes from Camelus bactrianus, assembly GCF_048773025.1. Classification (NCBI taxonomy): domain Eukaryota; kingdom Metazoa; phylum Chordata; class Mammalia; order Artiodactyla; family Camelidae; genus Camelus; species Camelus bactrianus. The sequence continues at coordinate 7,591,346 of NC_133566.1, forward strand.
GAACGAACGTCTCTACACATGCTCAGTTCTGAGAGATAAGTGTGTGCTAAAGCCGTCCTTCATCTAGCTTGTTGGGAACACAAAGTTTCTTTTCAGTTGCAAACTCCACTCCATACATATATATGGGGAGGTACTAGCTCGAACTCGGTTTTACAGTGAAAACTGCAGGAACTTCAAACCGGCACTAGGAAACAGACTGAGAAACCAGAGTCAAAGTTTCCCCTGCAACCCTTTCAATTTGTGCTAGATGAACGAACGTCTCTCCACATGCTCAGTTTTGAGAGATAAGTGTGTGTGAAAGCCGTCCTTCACCTAGCTTGTTGGGAACACAAAGTTTCTTTTCAGTTGAAATTCCACTCCATACATATATATGGAGAGGTACTAGCTCCAACTCGGTTTTACAGTGAAAACTGCAGGAAGTTCAATCCGGCACAAGAAAACAGACTGAGAAACCAGAGTAAAAGTTTCTCCTGCAACCCGTTCCCTTTGTGCTAGATGAAAGAACCGCTCTCCACATGCTCAGTTCTGAGAGATAAGTGTGTGTGAAAGCCGTCCTTCACCTAGCTTGTTGGGAACACAAAGTTTCTTTTCAGTTGCAAACTCCACTCCATTCATATATATGGGGAGGTACTAGCTCCAACTCGCTTTTACAGTGAAAACTGCAGGAACTTCAAACCGGCACTAGGAAACAGACTGAGAAACCAGAGTAAAAGTTTCTCCTGCAACCCGTTCCCTTTGTGCTAGATGAACGAACATCTCTCCACATGTTCAGTTCTGAGAGATAAGTGTGTGTGAAAGCCGTCCTTCACCTAGCTTGTTGGGAAAACAAAGTTTCTTTTCAGTTGCAAACTCCAGTCCATACATATATATGGGGAAGTACTAGCTTCAACTCGGTTTTAGAGTGAAAACTGCAGGAACTTCAAACCGGCACTAGGAAACAGACTGAGAATCCAGAGTAAAAGTTTCTCCTGCAACCCGTTCCCTTTGTGCTAGATGAACGAACGTCTCTCCACATGCTCAGTTCTGAGAGATATGTATGTGCTAAAGCCGTCCTTCATCTAGCTTGTTGGGAACACAAAGTTTCTTTTCAGTTGCAAACTCCACTCCATACATATATATGGGGAGGTACTAGCTCGAACTCGGTTTTACAGTGAAAACTGCAGGAACTTCAAACCGGCACTAGGAAACATACTAAGAAACCAGAGTCAAAGTTTCCCCTGCAACCCTTTCAATTTGTGCTAGATGAACGAACGTCTCTCCACATGCTCAGTTCTGAGAGATAAGTGTGTGTGAAAGCCGTCCTTCACCTAGCTTGTTGGGAACACAAAGTTTCTTTTCAGTTGAAATTCCACTCCATACATATATATGGAGAGGTACTAGCTCCAACTCGGTTTTACAGTGAAAACTGCAGGAAGTTCAATCCGGCACAAGAAAACTGACTGAGAAACCAGAGTAAAAGTTTCTCCTGCAACCCGTTCCCTTTGTGCTAGATGAACGAACATCTCTCCACATGTTCAGTTCTGAGAGATAAGTGTGTGTGAAAGCCGTCCTTCACCTAGCTTGTTGGGAAAACAAAGTTTCTTTTCAGTTGCAAACTCCAGTCCATACATATATATGGGGAAGTACTAGCTTCAACTCGGTTTTACAGTGAAAACTGCAGGAACTTCAAACCGGCACTAGGAAACAGACTGAGAATCCAGAGTAAAAGTTTCTCCTGCAACCCGTTCCCTTTGTGCTAGATGAACGAACGTCTCTCCACATGCTCAGTTCTGACAGATAAGTGTGTGCGAAAGCCGTCCTTCACCTAGCTTGTTGGGAACACAAAGTTTCTTTTCAGTTGAAAATCCACTCCATACATATATATGGGGAGGTACTAGCTCGAACTCGGTTTTACAGTGAAAACTGCAGGAACTTCAAACCGGCACTAGGAAACAGACTGAGAAACCAGAGTCAAAGATTCCCCTGCAACCCTTTCCCTTTGTGCTAGATGAACGAACGTCTCTCCACATGCTCAGTTCTGAGAGATAAGTATGTGTGAAAGCCGTCCTTCACCTAGCTTGTTGGGAACACAAAGTTTCTTTTCAGTTGAAATTCCACTCCATACATATATATGGAGAGGTACTAGCTCCAACTCGGTTTTACAGTGAAAACTGCAGGAAGTTCAAACCGGCACAAGAAAACAGACTGAGAAACCAGAGTAAAAGTTTCTCCTGCATCCCGTTCCCTTTGTGCTAGATGAAAGAACCGCTCTCCACATGCTCAGTTCTGAGAGATAAGTGTGTGTGAAAGCCGTCCTTCACCTAGCTTGTTGGGAACACAAAGTTTCTTTTCAGTTGCAAACTCCACTCCATTCATATATATGGGGAGGTACTAGCTCCAACTCGCTTTTACAGTGAAAACTGCAGGAACTTCAAACCGGCACTAGGAAACAGACTGAGAAACCAGAGTAAAAGTTTCTCCTGCAACCCGTTCCTTTGTGCTAGATGAACGAACGTCTCTCCACATGCTCAGTTCTGAGAGATAAGTGTGTGCTAAAGCCGTCCTTCATCTAGCTTGTTGGGAACACAAAGTTTCTTTTCAGTTGCAAACTCCACTCCATACATATATATGGGGAGGTACAAGCTCGAACTCGGTTTTACAGTGAAAACTGCAGGAACTTCAAACCGGCACTAGGAAACAGACTGAGAAACCAGAGTCAAAGTTTCCCCTGCAACCCTTTCAATTTGTGCTAGATGAACGAACGTCTCTCCACATGCTCAGTTTTGAGAGATAAGTGTGTGTGAAAGCCGTCCTTCACCTAGCTTGTTGGGAACACAAAGTTTCTTTTCAGTTGAAATTCCACTCCATACATATATATGGAGAGGTACTAGCTCCAACTCGGTTTTACAGTGAAAACTGCAGGAAGTTCAATCCGGCACAAGAAAACAGACTGAGAAACCAGAGTAAAAGTTTCTCCTGCAACCCGTTCCCTTTGTGCTAGATGAAAGAACCGCTCTCCACATGCTCAGTTCTGAGAGATAAGTGTGTGTGAAAGCCGTCCTTCACCTAGCTTGTTGGGAACACAAAGTTTCTTTTCAGTTGCAAACTCCACTCCATTCATATATATGGGGAGGTACTAGCTCCAACTCGGTTTTACAGTGAAAACTGCAGGAAGTTCAATCCGGCACAAGAAAACAGACTGAGAAACCAGAGTAAAAGTTTCTCCTGCAACCCGTTCCCTTTGTGCTAGATGAAAGAACCGCTCTCCACATGCTCAGTTCTGAGAGATAAGTGTGTGTGAAAGCCGTCCTTCACCTAGCTTGTTGGGAACACAAAGTTTCTTTTCAGTTGCAAACTCCACTCCATTCATATATATGGGGAGGTACTAGCTCCAACTCGCTTTTACAGTGAAAACTGCAGGAACTTCAAACCGGCACTAGGAAACAGACTGAGAAACCAGAGTAAAAGTTTCTCCTGCAACCCGTTCCCTTTGTGCTAGATGAACGAACATCTCTCCACATGTTCAGTTCTGAGAGATAAGTGTGTGTGAAAGCCGTCCTTCACCTAGCTTGTTGGGAAAACAAAGTTTCTTTTCAGTTGCAAACTCCAGTCCATACATATATATGGGGAAGTACTAGCTTCAACTCGGTTTTACAGTGAAAACTGCAGGAACTTCAAACCGGCACTAGGAAACAGACTGAGAATCCAGAGTAAAAGTTTCTCCTGCAACCCGTTCCCTTTGTGCTAGATGAACGAACGTCTCTCCACATGCTCAGTTCTGAGAGATAAGTGTGTGCTAAAGCCGTCCTTCATCTAGCTTGTTGGGAACACAAAGTTTCTTTTCAGTTGCAAACTTCACTCCATACATATATATGGGGAGGTACTAGCTCGAACTCGGTTTTACAGTGAAAACTGCAGGAACTTCAAACCGGCACTAGGAAACATACTGAGAAACCAGAGTCAAAGTTTCCCCTGCAACCCTTTCAATTTGTGCTAGATGAACGAACGTCTCTCCACATGCTCAGTTCTGAGAGATAAGTGTGTGTGAAAGCCGTCCTTCACCTAGCTTGTTGGGAACACAAAGTTTCTTTTCAGTTGAAATTCCACTCCATACATATATATGGAGAAGTACTAGCTCCAACTCGGTTTTACAGTGAAAACTGCAGGAAGTTCAATCCGGCACAAGAAAACAGACTGAGAAACCAGAGTAAAAGTTTCTCCTGCAACCCGTTCCCTTTGTGCTAGATGAAAGAACCGCTCTCCACATGCTCAGTTCTGAGAGATAAGTGTGTGTGAAAGCCGTCCTTCACCTAGCTTGTTGGGAACACAAAGTTTCTTTTCAGTTGCAAACTCCACTCCATTCATATATATGGGGAGGTACTAGCTCCAACTCGGTTTTACAGTGAAAACTGCAGGAAGTTCAATCCGGCACAAGAAAACAGACTGAGAAACCAGAGTAAAAGTTTCTCCTGCAACCCGTTCCCTTTGTGCTAGATGAAAGAACCGCTCTCCACATGCTCAGTTCTGAGAGATAAGTGTGTGTGAAAGCCGTCCTTCACCTAGCTTGTTGGGAACACAAAGTTTCTTTTCAGTTGCAAACTCCACTCCATTCATATATATGGGGAGGTACTAGCTCCAACTCGCTTTTACAGTGAAAACTGCAGGAACTTCAAACCGGCACTAGGAAACAGACTGAGAAACCAGAGTAAAAGTTTCTCCTGCAACCCGTTCCCTTTGTGCTAGATGAACGAACATCTCTCCACATGTTCAGTTCTGAGAGATAAGTGTGTGTGAAAGCCGTCCTTCACCTAGCTTGTTGGGAAAACAAAGTTTCTTTTCAGTTGCAAACTCCAGTCCATACATATATATGGGGAGGTACTAGCTCGAACTCGGTTTTACAGTGAAAACTGCAGGAACTTCAAACCGGCACTAGGAAACAGACTGAGAAACCAGAGTCAAAGTTTCCCCTGCAACCCTTTCAATTTGTGCTAGATGAACGAACGTCTCTCCACATGCTCAGTTCTGAGAGATAAGTGTGTGTGAAAGCCGTCCTTCACCTAGCTTGTTGGGAACACAAAGTTTCTTTTCAGTTGAAATTCCACTCCATACATATATATGGAGAGGTACTAGCTCCAACTCGGTTTTACAGTGAAAACTGCAGGAAGTTCAATCCGGCACAAGAAAACAGACTGAGAAACCAGAGTAAAAGTTTCTCCTGCAACCCGTTCCCTTTGTGCTAGATGAAAGAACCGCTCTCCACATGCTCAGTTCTGAGAGATAAGTGTGTGTGAAAGCCGTCCTTCACCTAGCTTGTTGGGAACACAAAGTTTCTTTTCAGTTGCAAACTCCACTCCATTCATATATATGGGGAGGTACTAGCTCCAACTCGCTTTTACAGTGAAAACTGCAGGAACTTCAAACCGGCACTAGGAAACAGACTGAGAAACCAGAGTAAAAGTTTCTCCTGCAACCCGTTCCCTTTGTGCTAGATGAACGAACGTCTCTCCACATGTTCAGTTCTGAGAGATAAGTGTGTGTGAAAGCCGTCCTTCACCTAGCTTGTTGGGAAAACAAAGTTTCTTTTCAGTTGCAAACTCCAGTCCATACATATATATGGGGAAGTACTAGCTTCAACTTGGTTTTACAGTGAAAACTGCAGGAACTTCAAACCGGCACTAGGAAACAGACTGAGAATCCAGAGTAAAAGTTTCTCCTGCAACCCGTTCCCTTTGTGCTAGATGAACGAACGTCTCTCCACATGCTCAGTTCTGACAGATAAGTGTGTGCGAAAGCCGTCCTTCACCTAGCTTGTTGGGAACACAAAGTTTCTTTTCAGTTGAAAATCCACTCCATACATATATATGGGGAGGTACTAGCTCGAACTCGGTTTTACAGTGAAAACTGCAGGAACTTCAAACCGGCACTAGGAAACAGACTGAGAAACCAGAGTCAAAGATTCCCCTGCAACCCTTTCCCTTTGTGCTAGATGAACGAACGTCTCTCCACATGCTCAGTTCTGAGAGATAAGTATGTGTGAAAGCCGTCCTTCACCTAGCTTGTTGGGAACACAAAGTTTCTTTTCAGTTGAAATTCCACTCCATACATATATATGGAGAGGTACTAGCTCCAACTCGGTTATACAGTGAAAACTGCAGGAAGTTCAAACCGGCACAAGAAAACAGACTGAGAAACCAGAGTAAAAGTTTCTCCTGCATCCCGTTCCCTTTGTGCTAGATGAAAGAACCGCTCTCCACATGCTCAGTTCTGAGAGATAAGTGTGTGTGAAAGCCGTCCTTCACCTAGCTTGTTGGGAACACAAAGTTTCTTTTCAGTTGCAAACTCCACTCCATTCATATATATGGGGAGGTACTAGCTCCAACTCGCTTTTACAGTGAAAACTGCAGGAACTTCAAACCGGCACTAGGAAACAGACTGAGAAACCAGAGTAAAAGTTTCTCCTGCAACCCGTTCCTTTGTGCTAGATGAACGAACGTCTCTCCACATGCTCAGTTCTGAGAGATAAGTGTGTGCTAAAGCCGTCCTTCATCTAGCTTGTTGGGAACACAAAGTTTCTTTTCAGTTGCAAACTCCACTCCATACATATATATGGGGAGGTACTAGCTCGAACTCGGTTTTACAGTGAAAACTGCAGGAACTTCAAACCGGCACTAGGAAACAGACTGAGAAACCAGAGTCAAAGTTTCCCCTGCAACCCTTTCAATTTGTGCTAGATGAACGAACGTCTCTCCACATGCTCAGTTTTGAGAGATAAGTGTGTGTGAAAGCCGTCCTTCACCTAGCTTGTTGGGAACACAAAGTTTCTTTTCAGTTGAAATTCCACTCCATACATATATATGGAGAGGTACTAGCTCCAACTCGGTTTTACAGTGAAAACTGCAGGAAGTTCAATCCGGCACAAGAAAACAGACTGAGAAACCAGAGTAAAAGTTTCTCCTGCAACCCGTTCCCTTTGTGCTAGATGAAAGAACCGCTCTCCACATGCTCAGTTCTGAGAGATAAGTGTGTGTGAAAGCCGTCCTTCACCTAGCTTGTTGGGAACACAAAGTTTCTTTTCAGTTGCAAACTCCACTCCATTCATATATATGGGGAGGTACTAGCTCCAACTCGGTTTTACAGTGAAAACTGCAGGAAGTTCAATCCGGCACAAGAAAACAGACTGAGAAACCAGAGTAAAAGTTTCTCCTGCAACCCGTTCCCTTTGTGCTAGATGAAAGAACCGCTCTCCACATGCTCAGTTCTGAGAGATAAGTGTGTGTGAAAGCCGTCCTTCACCTAGCTTGTTGGGAACACAAAGTTTCTTTTCAGTTGCAAACTCCACTCCATTCATATATATGGGGAGGTACTATCTCCAACTCGCTTTTACAGTGAAAACTGCAGGAACTTCAAACCGGCACTAGGAAACAGACTGAGAAACCAGAGTAAAAGTTTCTCCTGCAACCCGTTCCCTTTGTGCTAGATGAACGAACATCTCTCCACATGTTCAGTTCTGAGAGATAAGTGTGTGTGAAAGCCGTCCTTCACCTAGCTTGTTGGGAAAACAAAGTTTCTTTTCAGTTGCAAACTCCAGTCCATACATATATATGGGGAAGTACTAGCTTCAACTTGGTTTTACAGTGAAAACTGCAGGAACTTCAAACCGGCACTAGGAAACAGACTGAGAATCCAGAGTAAAAGTTTCTCCTGCAACCCATTCCCTTTGTGCTAGATGAACGAACGTCTCTCCACATGCTCAGTTCTGACAGATAAGTGTGTGCGAAAGCCGTCCTTCACCTAGCTTGTTGGGAACACAAAGTTTCTTTTCAGTTGAAAATCCACTCCATACATATATATGGGGAGGTACTAGCTCGAACTCGGTTTTACAGTGAAAACTGCAGGAACTTCAAACCGGCACTAGGAAACAGACTGAGAAACCAGAGTCAAAGATTCCCCTGCAACCCTTTCCCTTTGTGCTAGATGAACGAACGTCTCTCCACATGCTCAGTTCTGAGAGATAAGTATGTGTGAAAACCGTCCTTCACCTAGCTTGTTGGGAACACAAAGTTTCTTTTCAGTTGAAATTCCACTCCATACATATATATGGAGAGGTACTAGCTCCAACTCGGTTATACAGTGAAAACTGCAGGAAGTTCAAACCGGCACAAGAAAACAGACTGAGAAACCAGAGTAAAAGTTTCTCCTGCATCCCGTTCCCTTTGTGCTAGATGAAAGAACCGCTCTCCACATGCTCAGTTCTGAGAGATAAGTGTGTGTGAAAGCCGTCCTTCACCTAGCTTGTTGGGAACACAAAGTTTCTTTTCAGTTGCAAACTCCACTCCATTCATATATATGGGGAGGTACTAGCTCCAACTCGCTTTTACAGTGAAAACTGCAGGAACTTCAAACCGGCACTAGGAAACAGACTGAGAAACCAGAGTAAAAGTTTCTCCTGCAACCCGTTCCTTTGTGCTAGATGAACGAACGTCTCTCCACATGCTCAGTTCTGAGAGATAAGTGTGTGCTAAAGCCGTCCTTCATCTAGCTTGTTGGGAACACAAAGTTTCTTTTCAGTTGCAAACTCCACTCCATACATATATATGGGGAGGTACTAGCTCGAACTCGGTTTTACAGTGAAAACTGCAGGAACTTCAAACCGGCACTAGGAAACAGACTGAGAAACCAGAGTCAAAGTTTCCCCTGCAACCCTTTCAATTTGTGCTAGATGAACGAACGTCTCTCCACATGCTCAGTTTTGAGAGATAAGTGTGTGTGAAAGCCGTCCTTCACCTAGCTTGTTGGGAACACAAAGTTTCTTTTCAGTTGAAATTCCACTCCATACATATATATGGAGAGGTACTAGCTCCAACTCGGTTTTACAGTGAAAACTGCAGGAAGTTCAATCCGGCACAAGAAAACAGACTGAGAAACCAGAGTAAAAGTTTCTCCTGCAACCCGTTCCCTTTGTGCTAGATGAAAGAACCGCTCTCCACATGCTCAGTTCTGAGAGATAAGTGTGTGTGAAAGCCGTCCTTCACCTAGCTTGTTGGGAACACAAAGTTTCTTTTCAGTTGCAAACTCCACTCCATTCATATATATGGGGAGGTACTAGCTCCAACTCGGTTTTACAGTGAAAACTGCAGGAAGTTCAATCCGGCACAAGAAAACAGACTGAGAAACCAGAGTAAAAGTTTCTCCTGCAACCCGTTCCCTTTGTGCTAGATGAAAGAACCGCTCTCCACATGCTCAGTTCTGAGAGATAAGTGTGTGTGAAAGCCGTCCTTCACCTAGCTTGTTGGGAACACAAAGTTTCTTTTCAGTTGCAAACTCCACTCCATTCATATATATGGGGAGGTACTAGCTCCAACTCGCTTTTACAGTGAAAACTGCAGGAACTTCAAACCGGCACTAGGAAACAGACTGAGAAACCAGAGTAAAAGTTTCTCCTGCAACCCGTTCCCTTTGTGCTAGATGAACGAACATCTCTCCACATGTTCAGTTCTGAGAGATAAGTGTGTGTGAAAGCCGTCCTTCACCTAGCTTGTTGGGAAAACAAAGTTTCTTTTCAGTTGCAAACTCCAGTCCATACATATATATGGGGAAGTACTAGCTTCAACTCGGTTTTACAGTGAAAACTGCAGGAACTTCAAACCGGAAATAGGAAACAGACTGAGAATCCAGAGTAAAAGTTTCTCCTGCAACCCGTTCCCTTTGTGCTAGATGAACGAACATCTCTCCACATGCTCAGTTCTGAGAGATAAGTGTGTGCTAAAGCCGTCCTTCATCTAGCTTGTTGGGAACACAAAGTTTCTTTTCAGTTGCAAACTCCACTCCATACATATATATGGGGAGGTACTAGCTCGAACTCGGTTTTACAGTGAAAACTGCAGGAACTTCAAACCGGCACTAGGAAACAGACTGAGAAACCAGAGTCAAAGTTTCCCCTGCAACCCTTTCAATTTGTGCTAGATGAACGAACGTCTCTCCACATGCTCAGTTCTGAGAGATAAGTGTGTGTGAAAGCCGTCCTTCACCTAGCTTGTTGGGAACACAAAGTTTCTTTTCAGTTGAAATTCCACTCCATACATATATATGGAGAGGTACTAGCTCCAACTCGGTTTTACAGTGAAAACTGCAGGAAGTTCAATCCGGCACAAGAAAACAGACTGAGAAACCAGAGTAAAAGTTTCTCCTGCAACCCGTTCCCTTTGTGCTAGATGAACGAACGTCTCTCCACATGCTCAGTTCTGAGAGATAAGTGTGTGTGAAAGCCGTCCTTCACCTAGCTTGTTGGGAACACAAAGTTTCTTTTCAGTTGCAAACTCCACTCCATTCATATATATGGGGAGGTACTAGCTCCAACTCGCTTTTACATTGAAAACTGCAGGAACTTCAAACCGGCACTAGGAAACAGACTGAGAATCCAGAGTAAAAGTTTCTCCTGCAACCCGTTCCATTTGTGCTAGATGAACGAACGTCTCTCCACATGCTCAGTTCTGACAGATAAGTGTGTGCGAAAGCCGTCCTTCACCTAGCTTGTTGGGAACACAAAGTTTCTTTTCAGTTGAAAATCCACTCCATACATATATATGGGGAGGTACTAGCTCGAACTCGGTTTTACAGTGAAAACTGCAGGAACTTCAAACCGGCACTAGGAAACAGACTGAGAATCCAGAGTAAAAGTTTCTCCTGCAACCCGTTCCCTTTGTGCTAGATGAACGAACGTCTCTCCACATGCTCAGTTCTGAGAGATAAGTGTGGGTGAAAGCCGTCCTTCACCTAGCTTGTTGGGAACACAAAGTTTCTTTTCAGTTGCAAACTCCACTCCATTCATATATATGGGGAGGTACTAGCTCCAACTCGCTTTTACAGTGAAAACTGCAGGAACTTCAAACCGGCACTAGGAAACAGACTGAGAAACCAGAGTAAAAGTTTCTCCTGCAACCCGTTCCCTTTGTGCTAGATGAACGAACATCTCTCCACATGTTCAGTTCTGAGAGATAAGTGTGTGTGAAAGCCGTCCTTCACCTAGCTTGTTGGGAAAACAAAGTTTCTTTTCAGTTGCAAACCCCAGTCCATACATATATATGGGGAAGTACTAGCTTCAACTCGGTTTTACAGTGAAAACTGCAGGAACTTCAAACCGGCACTAGGAAACAGACTGAGAATCCAGAGTAAAAGTTTCTCCTGCAAACCGTTCCCTTTGTGCTAGATGAACGAACGTCTCTCCACATGCTCAGTTCTGAGAGAAAAGTGTGTGTGAAAGCCGTCCTTCATCTAGCTTGTTGGGAACACAAAGTTTCTTTTCAGTTGCAAACTCCACTCCATACATATATATGGGGAGGTACTAGCTCGAACTCGGTTTTACAGTGAAAACTGCAGGAACTTCAAACCGGCACTAGGAAACAGACTGAGAAACCAGAGTCAAAGTTTCCCCTGCAACCCTTTCAATTTGTGCTAGATGAACGAACGTCTCTCCACATGCTCAGTTCTGAGAGATAAGTGTGTGTGAAAGCCGTCCTTCACCTAGCTTGTTGGGAACACAAAGTTTCTTTTCAGTTGAAATTCCACTCCATACATATATATGGAGAGGTACTAGCTCCAACTCGGTTTTACAGTGAAAACTGCAGGAAGTTCAATCCGGCACAAGAAAACAGACTGAGAAACCAGAGTAAAAGTTTCTCCTGCAACCCGTTCCCTTTGTGCTAGATGAAAGAACCGCTCTCCACATGCTCAGTTCTGAGAGATAAGTGTGTGTGAAAGCCGTCCTTCACCTAGCTTGTTGGGAACACAAAGTTTCTTTTCAGTTGCAAACTCCACTCCATTCATATATATGGGGAGGTACTAGCTCCAACTCGCTTTTACAGTGAAAACTGCAGGAACTTCAAACCGGCACTAGGAAACAGACTGAGAATCCAGAGTAAAAGTTTCTCCTGCAACCCGTTCCCTTTGTGCTAGATGAACGAACGTCTCTCCACATGCTCAGTTCTGAGAGATAAGTGTGTGCTAAAGCCGTCCTTCATCTAGCTTGTTGGGAACACAAAGTTTCTTTTCAGTTGCAAACTCCACTCCATACATATATATGGGGAGGTACTAGCTCGAACTCGGTTTTACAGTGAAAACTGCAGGAACTTCAAACCGGCACTAGGAAACAGACTGAGAAACCAGAGTCAAAGTTTCCCCTGCAACCCTTTCAATTTGTGCTAGATGAACGAACGTCTCTCCACATGCTCAGTTCTGAGAGATAAGTGTGTGTGAAAGCCGTCCTTCACCTAGCTTGTTGGGAACACAAAGTTTCTTTTCAGTTGAAATTCCACTCCATACATATATATGGAGAGGTACTAGCTCCAACTCGCTTTTACAGTGAAAACTGCAGGAACTTCAAACCGGCACTAGGAAACAGACTGAGAAACCAGAGTAAAAGTTTCTCCTGCAACCCGTTCCCTTTGTGCTAGATGAACGAACATCTCTCCACATGTTCAGTTCTGAGAGATAAGTGTGTGTGAAAGCCGTCCTTCACCTAGCTTGTTGGGAAAACAAAGTTTCTTTTCAGTTGCAAACTCCAGTCCATACATATATATGGGGAAGTACTAGCTTCAACTCGGTTTTACAGTGAAAACTGCAGGAACTTCAAACCGGCACTAGGAAACAGACTGAGAATCCAGAGTAAAAGTTTCTCCTGCAACCCGTTCCCTTTGTGCTAGATGAACGAACGTCTCTCCACATGCTCAGTTCTGACAGATAAGTGTGTGCGAAAGCCGTCTTTCACCTAGCTTGTTGGGAACACAAACTTTCTTTTCAGTTGAAAATCCACTCCATACATATATATGGGGAGGTACTAGCTCGAACTCGGTTTTACAGTGAAAACTGCAGGAACTTCAAACCGGCACTAGGAAACAGACTGAGAAACCAGAGTCAAAGATTCCCCTGCAACCCTTTCCCTTTGTGCTAGATGAACGAACGTCTCTCCACATGCTCAGTTCTGAGAGATAAGTATGTGTGAAAGCCGTCCTTCACCTAGCTTGTTGGGAACACAAAGTTTCTTTTCAGTTGAAATTCCACTCCATACATATATATGGAGAGGTACTAGCTCCAACTCGGTTTTACAGTGAAAACTGCAGGAAGTTCAAACCGGCACAAGAAAACAGACTGAGAAACCAGAGTAAAAGTTTCTCCTGCATCCCGTTCCCTTTGTGCTAGATGAAAGAACCGCTCTCCACATGCTCAGTTCTGAGAGATAAGTGTGTGTGAAAGCCGTCCTTCACCTAGCTTGTTGGGAACACAAAGTTTCTTTTCAGTTGCAAACTCCACTCCATTCATATATATGGGGAGGTACTAGCTCCAACTCGCTTTTACAGTGAAAACTGCAGGAACTTCAAACCGGCACTAGGAAACAGACTGAGAAACCAGAGTAAAAGTTTCTCCTGCAACCCGTTCCTTTGTGCTAGATGAACGAACGTCTCTCCACATGCTCAGTTCTGAGAGATAAGTGTGTGCTAAAGCCGTCCTTCATCTAGCTTGTTGGGAACACAAAGTTTCTTTTCAGTTGCAAACTCCACTCCATTCATATATATGGGGAGGTACTAGCTCCAACTCGCTTTTACAGTGAAAACTGCAGGAACTTCAAACCGGCACTAGGAAACAGACTGAGAAACCAGAGTAAAAGTTTCTCCTGCAACCCGTTCCTTTGTGCTAGATGAACGAACGTCTCTCCACATGCTCAGTTCTGAGAGATAAGTGTGTGCTAAAGCCGTCCTTCATCTAGCTTGTTGGGAACACAAAGTTTCTTTTCAGTTGCAAACTCCACTCCATACATATATATGGGGAGGTACTAGCTCGAACTCGGTTTTACAGTGAAAACTGCAGGAACTTCAAACCGGCACTAGGAAACAGACTGAGAAACCAGAGTCAAAGTTTCCCCTGCAACCCTTTCAATTTGTGCTAGATGAACGAACGTCTCTCCACATGCTCAGTTTTGAGAGATAAGTGTGTGTGAAAGCCGTCCTTCACCTAGCTTGTTGGGAACACAAAGTTTCTTTTCAGTTGAAATTCCACTCCATACATATATATGGAGAGGTACTAGCTCCAACTCGGTTTTACAGTGAAAACTGCAGGAAGTTCAATCCGGCACAAGAAAACAGACTGAGAAACCAGAGTAAAAGTTTCTCCTGCAACCCGTTCCCTTTGTGCTAGATGAAAGAACCGCTCTCCACATGCTCAGTTCTGAGAGATAAGTGTGTGTGAAAGCCGTCCTTCACCTAGCTTGTTGGGAACACAAAGTTTCTTTTCAGTTGCAAACTCCACTCCATTCATATATATGGGGAGGTACTAGCTCCAACTCGGTTTTACAGTGAAAACTGCAGGAAGTTCAATCCGGCACAAGAAAAAAGACTGAGAAACCAGAGTAAAAGTTTCTCCTGCAACCCGTTCCCTTTGTGCTAGATGAAAGAACCGCTCTCCACATGCTCAGTTCTGAGAGATAAGTGTGTGTGAAAGCCGTCCTTCACCTAGCTTGTTGGGAACACAAAGTTTCTTTTCAGTTGCAAACTCCACTCCATTCATATATATGGGGAGGTACTAGCTCCAACTCGCTTTTACAGTGAAAACTGCAGGAACTTCAAACCGGCACTAGGAAACAGACTGAGAAACCAGAGTAAAAGTTTCTCCTGCAACCCGTTCCCTTTGTGCTAGATGAACGAACATCTCTCCACATGTTCAGTTCTGAGAGATAAGTGTGTGTGAAAGCCGTCCTTCACCTAGCTTGTTGGGAAAACAAAGTTTCTTTTCAGTTGCAAACTCCAGTCCATACATATATATGGGGAAGTACTAGCTTCAACTCGGTTTTACAGTGAAAACTGCAGGAACTTCAAACCGGCACTAGGAAACAGACTGAGAATCCAGAGTAAAAGTTTCTCCTGCAACCCGTTCCCTTTGTGCTAGATGAACGAACGTCTCTCCACATGCTCAGTTCTGACAGATAAGTGTGTGCGAAAGCCGTCCTTCACCTAGCTTGTTGGGAACACAAAGTTTCTTTTCAGTTGAAAATCCACTCCATACATATATATGGGGAGGTACTAGCTCGAACTCGGTTTTACAGTGAAAACTGCAGGAACTTCAAACCGGCACTAGGAAACAGACTGAGAATCCAGAGTAAAAGTTTCTCCTGCAACCCGTTCCCTTTGTGCTAGATGAACGAACGTCTCTCCACATGCTCAGTTCTGAGAGATAAGTGTGTGCTAAAGCCGTCCTTCACCTAGCTTGTTGGGAACACAAAGTTTCTTTTCAGTTGCAAACTCCACTCCATACATATATATGGGGAGGTACTAGCTCGAACTCGGTTTTACAGTGAAAACTGCAGGAACTTCAAACCGGCACTAGGAAACAGACTGAGAAACCAGAGTCAAAGTTTCCCCTGCAACCCTTTCAATTTGTGCTAGATGAATGAACGTCTCTCCACATGCTCAGTTCTGAGAGATAAGTGTGTGTGAAAGCCGTCCTTCACCTAGCTTGTTGGGAACACAAAGTTTCTTTTCAGTTGAAATTCCACTCCATACATATATATGGAGAGGTACTAGCTCCAACTCGCTTTTACAGTGAAAACTGCAGGAACTTCAAACCGGCACTAGGAAACAGACTGAGAAACCAGAGTAAAAGTTTCTCCTGCAACCCGTTCCCTTTGTGCTAGATGAACGAACATCTCTCCACATGTTCAGTTCTGAGAGATAAGTGTGTGTGAAAGCCGTCCTTCACCTAGCTTGTTGGGAAAACAAAGTTTCTTTTCAGTTGCAAACTCCAGTCCATGCATATATATGGGGAAGTACTAGCTTCAACTCGGTTTTACAGTGAAAACTGCAGGAACTTCAAACCGGCACTAGGAAACAGACTGAGAATCCAGAGTAATAGTTTCTCCTGCAACCCGTTCCCTTTGTGCTAGTTGAACGAACGTCTCTCCACATGCTCAGTTCTGACAGATAAGTGTGTGCGAAAGCCGTCCTTCACCTAGCTTGTTGGGAACACAAAGTTTCTTTTCAGTTGAAAATCCACTCCATACATATATATGGGGAGGTACTAGCTCGAACTCGGTTTTACAGTGAAAACTGCAGGAACTTCAAACCGGCACTAGGAAACAGACTGAGAAACCAGAGTCAAAGATTCCCCTGCAACCCTTTCCCTTTGTGCTAGATGAACGAACGTCTCTCCACATGCTCAGTTCTGAGAGATAAGTATGTGTGAAAGCCGTCCTTCACCTAGCTTGTTGGGAACACAAAGTTTCTTTTCAGTTGAAATTCCACTCCATACATATATATGGAGAGGTACTAGCTCCAACTCGCTTTTACAGTGAAAACTGCAGGAACTTCAAACCGGCACTAGGAAACAGACTGAGAAACCAGAGTAAAAGTTTCTCCTGCAACCCGTTCCTTTGTGCTAGATGAACGAACGTCTCTCCACATGCTCAGTTCTGAGAGATAAGTGTGTGCTAAAGCCGTCCTGCATCTAGCTTGTTGGGAACACAAAGTTTCTTTTCAGTTGCAAACTCCACTCCATACATATATATGGGGAGGTACTAGCTCGAACTCGGTTTTACAGTGAAAACTGCAGGAACTTCAAACCGGCACTAGGAAACAGACTGAGAAACCAGAGTAAAAGTTTCTCCTGCAACCCGTTCCCTTTGTGCTAGATGAACGAACATCTCTCCACATGTTCAGTTCTGAGAGATAAGTGTGTGTGAAAGCCGTCCTTCACCTAGCTTGTTGGGAAAACAAAGTTTCTTTTCAGTTGCAAACTCCAGTCCATACATATATATGGGGAAGTACTAGCTTCAACTCGGTTTTACAGTGAAAACTGCAGGAACTTCAAACCGGCACTAGGAAACAGACTGAGAATCCAGAGTAAAAGTTTCTCCTGCAACCCGTTCCCTTTGTGCTAGATGAACGAACGTCTCTCCACATGCTCAGTTCTGAGAGATAAGTGTGTGCTAAAGCCGTCCTTCATCTAGCTTGTTGGGAACACAAAGTTTCTTTTCAGTTGCAAACTCCACTCCATACATATATATGGGGAGGTACTAGCTCGAACTCGGTTTTACAGTGAAAACTGCAGGAACTTCAAACCGGCACTAGGAAACAGACTGAGAAACCAGAGTCAAAGTTTCCCCTGCAACCCTTTCAATTTGTGCTAGATGAACGAACGTCTCTCCACATGCTCAGTTCTGAGAGATAAGTGTGTGTGAAAGCCGTCCTTCACCTAGCTTGTTGGGAACACAAAGTTTCTTTTCAGTTGAAATTCCACTCCATACATATATATGGAGAGGTACTAGCTCCAACTCGGTTTTACAGTGAAAACTGCAGGAAGTTCAATCCGGCACAAGAAAACAGACTGAGAAACCAGAGTAAAAGTTTCTCCTGCAACCCGTTCCCTTTGTGCTAGATGAAAGAACCGCTCTCCACATGCTCAGTTCTGAGAGATAAGTGTGTGTGAAAGCCGTCCTTCACCTAGCTTGTTGGGAACACAAAGTTTCTTTTCAGTTGCAAACTCCACTCCATTCATATATATGGGGAGGTACTAGCTCCAACTCGGTTTTACAGTGAAAACTGCAGGAAGTTCAATCCGGCACAAGAAAACAGACTGAGAAACCAGAGTAAAAGTTTCTCCTGCAACCCGTTCCCTTTGTGCTAGATGAAAGAACCGCTCTCCACATGCTCAGTTCTGAGAGATAAGTGTGTGTGAAAGCCGTCCTTCACCTAGCTTGTTGGGAACACAAAGTTTCTTTTCAGTTGCAAACTCCACTCCATTCATATATATGGGGAGGTACTAGCTCCAACTCGCTTTTACAGTGAAAACTGCAGGAACTTCAAACCGGCACTAGGAAACAGACTGAGAAACCAGAGTAAAAGTTTCTCCTGCAACCCGTTCCCTTTGTGCTAGATGAACGAACATCTCTCCACATGTTCAGTTCTGAGAGATAAGTGTGTGTGAAAGCCGTCCTTCACCTAGCTTGTTGGGAAAACAAAGTTTCTTTTCAGTTGCAAACTCCAGTCCATACATATATATGGGGAAGTACTAGCTTCAACTCGGTTTTACAGTGAAAACTGCAGGAACTTCAAACCGGCACTAGGAAACAGACTGAGAATCCAGAGTAAAAGTTTCTCCTGCAACCCGTTCCCTTTGTGCTAGATGAACGAACGTCTCTCCACATGCTCAGTTCTGAGAGATAAGTGTGTGCTAAAGCCGTCCTTCATCTAGCTTGTTGGGAACACAAAGTTTCTTTTCAGTTGCAAACTCCACTCCATACATATATATGGGGAGGTACTAGCTCGAACTCGGTTTTACAGTGAAAACTGCAGGAACTTCAAACCGGCACTAGGAAACAGACTGAGAAACCAGAGTCAAAGTTTCCCCTGCAACCCTTTCAATTTGTGCTAGATGAACGAACGTCTCTCCACATGCTCAGTTCTGAGAGATAAGTGTGTGTGAAAGCCGTCCTTCACCTAGCTTGTTGGGAACACAAAGTTTCTTTTCAGTTGAAATTCCACTCCATACATATATATGGAGAGGTACTAGCTCCAACTCGGTTTTACAGTGAAAACTGCAGGAAGTTCAATCCGGCACAAGAAAACAGACTGAGAAACCAGAGTAAAAGTTTCTCCTGCAACCCGTTCCCTTTGTGCTAGATGAAAGAACCGCTCTCCACATGCTCAGTTCTGAGAGATAAGTGTGTGTGAAAGCCGTCCTTCACCTAGCTTGTTGGGAACACAAAGTTTCTTTTCAGTTGCAAACTCCACTCCATTCATATATATGGGGAGGTACTAGCTCCAACTCGGTTTTACAGTGAAAACTGCAGGAAGTTCAATCCGGCACAAGAAAACAGACTGAGAAACCAGAGTAAAAGTTTCTCCTGCAACCCGTTCCCTTTGTGCTAGATGAAAGAACCGCTCTCCACATGCTCAGTTCTGAGAGATAAGTGTGTGTGAAAGCCGTCCTTCACCTAGCTTGTTGGGAACACAAAGTTTCTTTTCAGTTGCAAACTCCACTCCATTCATATATATGGGGAGGTACTAGCTCCAACTCGCTTTTACAGTGAAAACTGCAGGAACTTCAAACCGGCACTAGGAAACAGACTGAGAAACCAGAGTAAAAGTTTCTCCTGCAACCCGTTCCCTTTGTGCTAGATGAACGAACATCTCTCCACATGTTCAGTTCTGAGAGATAAGTGTGTGTGAAAGCCGTCCTTCACCTAGCTTGTTGGGAAAACAAAGTTTCTTTTCAGTTGCAAACTCCAGTCCATACATATATATGGGGAAGTACTAGCTTCAACTCGGTTTTACAGTGAAAACTGCAGGAACTTCAAACCGGCACTAGGAAACAGACTGAGAATCCAGAGTAAAAGTTTCTCCTGCAACCCGTTCCCTTTGTGCTAGATGAACGAACGTCTCTCCACATGCTCAGTTCTGAGAGATAAGTGTGTGCTAAAGCCGTCCTTCATCTAGCTTGTTGGGAACACAAAGTTTCTTTTCAGTTGCAAACTCCACTCCATACATATATATGGGGAGGTACTAGCTCGAACTCGGTTTTACAGTGAAAACTGCAGGAACTTCAAACCGGCACTAGGAAACAGACTGAGAAACCAGAGTCAAAGTTTCCCCTGCAACCCTTTCAATTTGTGATAGATGAACGAACGTCTCTCCACATGCTCAGTTCTGAGAGATAAGTGTGTGTGAAAGCCGTCCTTCACCTAGCTTGTTGGGAACACAAAGTTTCTTTTCAGTTGAAATTCCACTCCATACATATATATGGAGAGGTACTAGCTCCAACTCGGTTTTACAGTGAAAACTGCAGGAAGTTCAATCCGGCACAAGAAAACAGACTGAGAAACCAGAGTAAAAGTTTCTCCTGCAACCCGTTCCCTTTGTGCTAGATGAAAGAACCGCTCTCCACATGCTCAGTTCTGAGAGATAAGTGTGTGTGAAAGCCGTCCTTCACCTAGCTTGTTGGGAACACAAAGTTTCTTTTCAGTTGCAAACTCCACTCCATTCATATATATGGGGAGGTACTAGCTCCAACTCGCTTTTACAGTGAAAACTGCAGGAACTTCAAACCGGCACTAGGAAACAGACTGAGAAACCAGAGTAAAAGTTTCTCCTGCAACCCGTTCCCTTTGTGCTAGATGAACGAACATCTCTCCACATGTTCAGTTCTGAGAGATAAGTGTGTGTGAAAGCCGTCCTTCACCTAGCTTGTTGGGAAAACAAAGTTTCTTTTCAGTTGCAAACTCCAGTCCATACATATATATGGGGAAGTACTAGCTTCAACTCGGTTTTACAGTGAAAACTGCAGGAACTTCAAACCGGCACTAGGAAACAGACTGAGAATCCAGAGTAAAAGTTTCTCCTGCAACCCGTTCCCTTTGTGCTAGATGAACGAACGTCTCTCCACATGCTCAGTTCTGACAGATAAGTGTGTGCGAAAGCCGTCCTTCACCTAGCTTGTTGGGAACACAAAGTTTCTTTTCAGTTGAAAATCCACTCCATACATATATATGGGGAGGTACTAGCTCGAACTCGGTTTTACAGTGAAAACTGCAGGAACTTCAAAACGGCACTAGGAAACACACTGAGAAACCAGAGTCAAAGATTCCCCTGCAACCCTTTCCCTTTGTGCTAGATGAACGAACGTCTCTCCACATGCTCAGTTCTGAGAGATAAGTATGTGTGAAAGCCGTACTTCACCTATCTTGTTGGGAACACAAAGTTTCTTTTCAGTTGAAATTCCACTCCATACATATATATGGAGAGGTACTAGCTCCAACTCGGTTTTACAGTGAAAACTGCAGGAAGTTCAAACCGGCACAAGAAAACAGACTGAGAAACCAGAGTAAAAGTTTCTCCTGCATCCCGTTCCCTTTGTGCTAGATGAAAGAACCGCTCTCCACATGCTCAGTTCTGAGAGATAAGTGTGTGTGAAAGCCGTCCTTCACCTAGCTTGTTGGGAACAGAAAGTTTCTTTTCAGTTGAAATTCCACTCCATACATATATATGGAGAGGTACTAGCTCCAACTCGGTTTTACAGTGAAAACTGCAGGAAGTTCAATCCGGCACAAGAAAACAGACTGAGAAACCAGAGTAAAAGTTTCTCCTGCAACCCGTTCCCTTTGTGCTAGATGAAAGAACCGCTCTCCACATGCTCAGTTCTGAGAGATAAGTGTGTGTGAAAGCCGTCCTTCACCTAGCTTGTTGGGAACACAAAGTTTCTTTTCAGTTGCAAACTCCACTCCATTCATATATATGGGGAGGTACTAGCTCGAACTCGGTTTTACAGTGAAAACTGCAGGAACTTCAAACCGGCACTAGGAAACAGACTGAGAAACCAGAGTCAAAGATTCCCCTGCAACCCTTTCCCTTTGTGCTAGATGAACGAACGTCTCTCCACATGCTCAGTTCTGAGAGATAAGTATGTGTGAAAGCCGTACTTCACCTAGCTTGTTGGGAACACAAAGTTTCTTTTCAGTTGAAATTCCACTCCATACATATATATGGAGAGGTACTAGCTCCAACTCGGTTTTACAGTGAAAACTGCAGGAAGTTCAAACCGGCACAAGAAAACAGACTGAGAAACCAGAGTAAAAGTTTCTCCTGCATCCCGTTCCCTTTGTGCTAGATGAAAGAACCGCTCTCCACATGCTCAGTTCTGAGAGATAAGTGTGTGTGAAAGCCGTCCTTCACCTAGCTTGTTGGGAACACAAAGTTTCTTTTCAGTTGCAAACTCCACTCCATTCATATATATGGGGAGGTACTAGCTCCAACTCGCTTTTACAGTGAAAACTGCAGGAACTTCAAACCGGCACTAGGAAACAGACTGAGAAACCAGAGTAAAAGTTTCTCCTGCAACCCGTTCCTTTGTGCTAGATGAACGAACGTCTCTCCACATGCTCAGTTCTGAGAGATAAGTGTGTGCTAAAGCCGTCCTTCATCTAGCTTGTTGGGAACACAAAGTTTCTTTTCAGTTGCAAACTCCACTCCATTCATATATATGGGGAGGTACTAGCTCCAACTCGCTTTTACAGTGAAAACTGCAGGAACTTCAAACCGGCACTAGGAAACAGACTGAGAAACCAGAGTAAAAGTTTCTCCTGCAACCCGTTCCCTTTGTGCTAGATGAACGAACATCTCTCCACATGTTCAGTTCTGAGAGATAAGTGTGTGTGAAAGCCGTCCTTCACCTAGCTTGTTGGGAAAACAAAGTTTCTTTTCAGTTGCAAACTCCAGTCCATACATATATATGGGGAAGTACTAGCTTCAACTCGGTTTTACAGTGAAAACTGCAGGAACTTCAAACCGGCACTAGGAAACAGACTGAGAATCCAGAGTAAAAGTTTCTCCTGCAACCCGTTCCCTTTGTGCTAGATGAACGAACGTCTCTCCACATGCTCAGTTCTGAGAGATAAGTGTGTGCTAAAGCCGTCCTTCATCTAGCTTGTTGGGAACACAAAGTTTCTTTTCAGTTGCAAACTCCACTCCATACATATATATGGGGAGGTACTAGCTCGAACTCGGTTTTACAGTGAAAACTGCAGGAACTTCAAACCGGCACTAGGAAACAGACTGAGAAACCAGAGTCAAAGTTTCCCCTGCAACCCTTTCAATTTGTGCTAGATGAACGAACGTCTCTCCACATGCTCAGTTCTGAGAGATAAGTGTGTGTGAAAGCCGTCCTTCACCTAGCTTGTTGGGAACACAAAGTTTCTTTTCAGTTGAAATTCCACTCCATACATATATATGGAGAGGTACTAGCTCCAACTCGGTTTTACAGTGAAAACTGCAGGAAGTTCAATCCGGCACAAGAAAACAGACTGAGAAACCAGAGTAAAAGTTTCTCCTGCAACCCGTTCCCTTTGTGCTAGATGAAAGAACCGCTCTCCACATGCTCAGTTCTGAGAGATAAGTGTGTGTGAAAGCCGTCCTTCACCTAGCTTGTTGGGAAAACAAAGTTTCTTTTCAGTTGCAAACTCCACTCCATTCATATATATGGGGAGGTACTAGCTCCAACTCGCTTTTACAGTGAAAACTGCAGGAACTTCAAACCGGCACTAGGAAACAGACTGAGAAACCAGAGTAAAAGTTTCTCCTGCAACCCGTTCCCTTTGTGCTAGATGAACGAACATCTCTCCACATGTTCAGTTCTGAGAGATAAGTGTGTGTGAAAGCCGTCCTTCACCTAGCTTGTTGGGAAAACAAAGTTTCTTTTCAGTTGCAAACTCCAGTCCATACATATATATGGGGAAGTACTAGCTTCAACTCGGTTTTACAGTGAAAACTGCAGGAACTTCAAACCGGCACTAGGAAACAGACTGAGAATCCAGAGTAAAAGTTTCTCCTGCAACCCGTTCCCTTTGTGCTAGATGAACGAACGTCTCTCCACATGCTCAGTTCTGACAGATAAGTGTGTGCGAAAGCCGTCCTTCACCTAGCTTGTTGGGAACACAAAGTTTCTTTTCAGTTGAAAATCCACTCCATACATATATATGGGGAGGTACTAGCTCGAACTCGGTTTTACAGTGAAAACTGCAGGAACTTCAAACCGGCACTAGGAAACAGACTGAGAAACCAGAGTCAAAGATTCCCCTGCAACCCTTTCCCTTTGTGCTAGATGAACGAACGTCTCTCCACATGCTCAGTTCTGAGAGATAAGTATGTGTGAAAGCCGTCCTTCACCTAGCTTGTTGGGAACACAAAGTTTCTTTTCAGTTGAAATTCCACTCCATACATATATATGGAGAGGTACTAGCTCCAACTCGGTTTTACAGTGAAAACTGCAGGAAGTTCAAACCGGCACAAGAAAACAGACTGAGAAACCAGAGTAAAAGTTTCTCCTGCATCCCGTTCCCTTTGTGCTAGATGAAAGAACCGCTCTCCACATGCTCAGTTCTGAGAGATAAGTGTGTGTGAAAGCCGTCCTTCACCTAGCTTGTTGGGAACACAAAGTTTCTTTTCAGTTGCAAACTCCACTCCATTCATATATATGGGGAGGTACTAGCTCCAACTCGCTTTTACAGTGAAAACTGCAGGAACTTCAAACCGGCACTAGGAAACAGACTGAGAAACCAGAGTAAAAGTTTCTCCTGCAACCCGTTCCTTTGTGCTAGATGAACGAACGTCTCTCCACATGCTCAGTTCTGAGAGATAAGTGTGTGTGAAAGCTGTCCTTCAACTAGCTTGTTGGGAACAGAAAGTTTCTTTTCAGTTGCAAACTCCTGTCCATACATATATATGGGGAGGTACTAGCTCCAACTCGGTTTTACAGTGAAAACTGCAGGAACTTCAAACCGGCACTAGGAAACAGACTGAGAATCCAGAGTCAAAGTTTCCCCTGCAACCCGTTCCCATTCTGCTAGATGAACGAACGTCTCTCCACATGCTCAGTTCTGAGATAATTGTGTGTGAAAGCCGTCCTTCAACTAGCTTGTTGGGAACAGAAATTTTCTTTTCAGTTGCAAACTCCTCTCCATACATATATAAGGTGAGGTACTAGCTCGATCTCGGTTTTACAGTGAAAACTGCAGGAATTTCAACCCGGCACTAGGAAACAGACTGAGAAACCAGAGTAAAAATTTCTCCTTCAACCCGTTCCTTTTGTGCAAGATGAACGAACGTCTCTCCACAAGCTCAGTTCTGGGAGATAAGTGTGTTTGAAAGCCGCCCTTCACCTAGCTTGTTGGGAACACAAAGTTTCTTTTCAGTTGCAAACTCCACTCCAAACATATATATGGGGAAGTACTAGCTCCAACTCGGTTTTACAGTGAAAACTGCAGGAACTACAAACCGGAAATAGGAAACAGACTGAGAAACAAGAGTAAAAGTTTCTCCTGCAACCCGTTTCCTTTGTGCTAGATGAACGAACGTCTCTCCACATTCTAAGTTCTGAGAGATTAGTGTGTGTGAAAGCCGCCCTTCACCTAGCTTGTTGGGAACACAAAGTTTCTTTCCAGTTGCAAACACCACTCCATACATATATATGGGGAGGTAATAACTCCAACTCGGTTTTACACTGAAAACTGCAGGAACTTCAAACCGGCACTAGGAAACAGACTTAGAAACCAGAGTAAAAGTTTCTCCTGCAAACCGTTCCCTTTGTGCTAGATGAACGAACGTCTCTCCACATGCTCAGTTCTGAGTGATATGTGTGTGTGAAAGCCGCACTTCACCTAGCTTGTTGGGAACACAAAGTTTCTTTTCAGTTGCAAACTCCACTCCAAACATATATATGGGGAGGTACTAGCTCCAACTCGGTTTTACAGTGAAAACTGCAGAACTTCAAACAGGAACTAGGAAACAGACCGAGAAACCAGAGTAAAAGTTTCTCCTGCAACCCGTTTCTTTGTGCTAGATGAACGAACGTCTCTCCACATGCTCAGATCTGAGCAATAAGTGTGTGTGAAAGCCGTCCTTCACCTAGCTTGTTGGGAACACAAAGTTTCTTTTCAGTTGAAATTCCACTCCATACATATATATGGAGAGGTACTAGCTCCAACTCGGTTTTACAGTGAAAACTGCAGGAAGTTCAATCCGGCACAAGAAAACAGACTGAGAAACCAGAGTAAAAGTTTCTCCTGCAACCCGTTCCCTTTGTGCTAGATGAAAGAACCGCTCTCCACATGCTCAGTTCTGAGAGATAAGTGTGTGTGAAAGCCGTCCTTCACCTAGCTTGTTGGGAAAACAAAGTTTCTTTTCAGTTGCAAACTCCACTCCATTCATATATATGGGGAGGTACTAGCTCCAACTCGCTTTTACAGTGAAAACTGCAGGAACTTCAAACCGGCACTAGGAAACAGACTGAGAAACCAGAGTAAAAGTTTCTCCTGCAACCCGTTCCCTTTGTGCTAGATGAACGAACATCTCTCCACATGTTCAGTTCTGAGAGATAAGTGTGTGTGAAAGCCGTCCTTCACCTAGCTTGTTGGGAAAACAAAGTTTCTTTTCAGTTGCAAACTCCAGTCCATACATATATATGGGGAAGTACTAGCTTCAACTCGGTTTTACAGTGAAAACTGCAGGAACTTCAAACCGGCACTAGGAAACAGACTGAGAATCCAGAGTAAAAGTTTCTCCTGCAACCCGTTCCCTTTGTGCTAGATGAACGAACGTCTCTCCACATGCTCAGTTCTGACAGATAAGTGTGTGCGAAAGCCGTCCTTCACCTAGCTTGTTGGGAACACAAAGTTTCTTTTCAGTTGAAAATCCACTCCATACATATATATGGGGAGGTACTAGCTCGAACTCGGTTTTACAGTGAAAACTGCAGGAACTTCAAACCGGCACTAGGAAACAGACTGAGAAACCAGAGTCAAAGATTCCCCTGCAACCCTTTCCCTTTGTGCTAGATGAACGAACGTCTCTCCACATGCTCAGTTCTGAGAGATAAGTATGTGTGAAAGCCGTCCTTCACCTAGCTTGTTGGGAACACAAAGTTTCTTTTCAGTTGAAATTCCACTCCATACATATATATGGAGAGGTACTAGCTCCAACTCGGTTTTACAGTGAAAACTGCAGGAAGTTCAAACCGGCACAAGAAAACAGACTGAGAAACCAGAGTAAAAGTTTCTCCTGCATCCCGTTCCCTTTGTGCTAGATGAAAGAACCGCTCTCCACATGCTCAGTTCTGAGAGATAAGTGTGTGTGAAAGCCGTCCTTCACCTAGCTTGTTGGGAACACAAAGTTTCTTTTCAGTTGCAAACTCCACTCCATTCATATATATGGGGAGGTACTAGCTCCAACTCGCTTTTACAGTGAAAACTGCAGGAACTTCAAACCGGCACTAGGAAACAGACTGAGAAACCAGAGTAAAAGTTTCTCCTGCAACCCGTTCCTTTGTGCTAGATGAACGAACGTCTCTCCACATGCTCAGTTCTGAGAGATAAGTGTGTGTGAAAGCTGTCCTTCAACTAGCTTGTTGGGAACAGAAAGTTTCTTTTCAGTTGCAAACTCCTGTCCATACATATATATGGGGAGGTACTAGCTCCAACTCGGTTTTACAGTGAAAACTGCAGGAACTTCAAACCGGCACTAGGAAACAGACTGAGAATCCAGAGTCAAAGTTTCCCCTGCAACCCGTTCCCATTCTGCTAGATGAACGAACGTCTCTCCACATGCTCAGTTCTGAGATAATTGTGTGTGAAAGCCGTCCTTCAACTAGCTTGTTGGGAACAGAAATTTTCTTTTCAGTTGCAAACTCCTCTCCATACATATATAAGGTGAGGTACTAGCTCGATCTCGGTTTTACAGTGAAAACTGCAGGAATTTCAACCCGGCACTAGGAAACAGACTGAGAAACCAGAGTAAAAATTTCTCCTTCAACCCGTTCCTTTTGTGCAAGATGAACGAACGTCTCTCCACAAGCTCAGTTCTGGGAGATAAGTGTGTTTGAAAGCCGCCCTTCACCTAGCTTGTTGGGAACACAAAGTTTCTTTTCAGTTGCAAACTCCACTCCAAACATATATATGGGGAAGTACTAGCTCCAACTCGGTTTTACAGTGAAAACTGCAGGAACTACAAACCGGAAATAGGAAACAGACTGAGAAACAAGAGTAAAAGTTTCTCCTGCAACCCGTTTCCTTTGTGCTAGATGAACGAACGTCTCTCCACATTCTAAGTTCTGAGAGATTAGTGTGTGTGAAAGCCGCCCTTCACCTAGCTTGTTGGGAACACAAAGTTTCTTTCCAGTTGCAAACACCACTCCATACATATATATGGGGAGGTAATAACTCCAACTCGGTTTTACACTGAAAACTGCAGGAACTTCAAACCGGCACTAGGAAACAGACTTAGAAACCAGAGTAAAAGTTTCTCCTGCAAACCGTTCCCTTTGTGCTAGATGAACGAACGTCTCTCCACATGCTCAGTTCTGAGTGATATGTGTGTGTGAAAGCCGCACTTCACCTAGCTTGTTGGGAACACAAAGTTTCTTTTCAGTTGCAAACTCCACTCCAAACATATATATGGGGAGGTACTAGCTCCAACTCGGTTTTACAGTGAAAACTGCAGAACTTCAAACAGGAACTAGGAAACAGACCGAGAAACCAGAGTAAAAGTTTCTCCTGCAACCCGTTTCTTTGTGCTAGATGAACGAACGTCTCTCCACATGCTCAGATCTGAGCAATAAGTGTGTGTGAAAGCCGTCCTTCACCTAGCTTAATGGGAACACAAAGTTTCTTTTCAGTTGCAAACTCCACTCCATACATATATATGGGGAGGTACTAGCTCCAAATCGTTTTTACAGTGAAAACTGCAGGAACTTCAAACCGGCACTAGGAAACAGACTGAGAAACCAGAGTAAAAGTTTCTCCTGCAAGCGGTTCCCTTTGTGATAGATGAACGAACGTCTCTCCACATGCTCAGTTCTGAGGGATATGTGTGTGTGAAAGCCGTCCTTCACCTAGCTTGTTGGGAACACAAAGTTTCTTTTCAGTTGCAAACTCCACTCCATACATATATATGGGGAGGAACTAGCTCCAACTCGGTTTTACAGTGAAAACTGCAGGAACTGCAAACCGGCACTAGGAAACAGACTGAGAAAAGAGTAAAAGTTTCTCCTGCAACCCGTTCCCTTTGTGCTACATGAACGAACGTCTCTCCACGTGGTCAGTTCTGAGAGATAAGTATGTGTGAAAGCCGTCCTTCACCTAGCTTGTTGGGAACACAAAGTTTCTTTTCAGTTGCAAACTCCACTCCATACATATATATGGGGAGGTACTAGCTATAAGTCGCTTTTACAGTGAAAACTGCAGCAACTTCAAACCGGCACTAGGAAACAGACTGAGAAACCAGAGTAAAAGTTTCTCCTGCAACCCGTTCCCTTTGTGCTAAATGAACGAACATCTCCCCACATGCTCAGTTCTGAGAGTTAAGTGTGTGTGAAAGCCGTCTTTCACCTAGCTTTTTGGTAACACAAAGTTTCTTTTCAGTTGCAAACTCCAGTCCATACATATATATGGGGAGGTACTAGCTCCAACTCGGTTTTACAGTGAAAACTGCAGGAACTTCAAACCGGCACTAGGAAACAGACTGAGAAACCAGAGTAAAAATTTGTCCTTCAACCCATTCCTTTTGTGCTAGATGAACGAACGTCTCTCCACATGCTCAGTTCTGAGATATAAGTGTGTTTGAAAGCCGACCTTCACCTAGCTTGTTGGGAACACAAAGTTTCTTTTCAGTTGCAAACTCCACTCCATTCATATATATGGGGAGGTACTAGCTCCAACTCGCTTTTACAGTGAAAACTGCAGGAACTTCAAACCGGCACTAGGAAACAGACTGAGAAACCAGAGTAAAAGTTTCTCCTGCAACCCGTTCCTTTGTGCTAGATGAACGAACGTCTCTCCACATGCTCAGTTCTGAGAGATAAGTGTGTGTGAAAGCTGTCCTTCAACTAGCTTGTTGGGAACAGAAAGTTTCTTTTCAGTTGCAAACTCCTGTCCATACATATATATGGGGAGGTACTAGCTCCAACTCGGTTTTACAGTGAAAACTGCAGGAACTTCAAACCGGCACTAGGAAACAGACTGAGAATCCAGAGTCAAAGTTTCCCCTGCAACCCGTTCCCATTCTGCTAGATGAACGAACGTCTCTCCACATGCTCAGTTCTGAGATAATTGTGTGTGAAAGCCGTCCTTCAACTAGCTTGTTGGGAACAGAAATTTTCTTTTCAGTTGCAAACTCCTCTCCATACATATATAAGGTGAGGTACTAGCTCGATCTCGGTTTTACAGTGAAAACTGCAGGAACTTCAACCCGGCACTAGGAAACAGACTGAGAAACCAGAGTAAAAATTTCTTCTTCAACCCGTTCCTTTTGTGCAAGATGAACGAACGTCTCTCCACAAGCTCAGTTCTGGGAGATAAGTGTGTTTGAAAGCCGCCCTTCACCTAGCTTGTTGGGAACACAAAGTTTCTTTTCAGTTGCAAACTCCACTCCAAACATATATATGGGGAAGTACTAGCTCCAACTCGGTTTTACAGTGAAAACTGCAGGAACTACAAACCGGAAATAGGAAACAGACTGAGAAACAAGAGTAAAAGTTTCTCCTGCAACCCGTTCCCTTTGTGCTAGATGAACGAACGTCTCTCCACATGTTCAGTTCTGAGAGATAAGTGTGTGTGAAAGCCGTCCTTCACCTAGCTTGTTGGGAAAACAAAGTTTCTTTTCAGTTGCAAACTCCAGTCCATACATATATATGGGGAAGTACTAGCTTCAACTCGGTTTTACAGTGAAAACTGCAGGAACTTCAAACCGGCACTAGGAAACAGACTGAGAATCCAGAGTAAAAGTTTCTCCTGCAACCCGTTCCCTTTGTGCTAGATGAACGAACGTCTCTCCACATGCTCAGTTCTGAGAGATAAGTGTGTGCTAAAGCCGTCCTTCATCTAGCTTGTTGGGAACACAAAGTTTCTTTTCATTTGCAAATTCCACTCCATACATATATATGGGGAGGTACTAGCTCGAACTCGGTTTTACAGTGAAAACTGCAGGAACTTCAAACCGGCACTAGGAAACAGACTGAGAAACCAGAGTCAAAGTTTCCCCTGCAACCCTTTCAATTTGTGCTAGATGAACGAACGTCTCTCCACATGCTCAGTTCTGAGAGATAAGTGTGTGTGAAAGCCGTCCTTCACCTAGCTTGTTGGGAACACAAAGTTTCTTTTCAGTTGAAATTCCACTCCATACATATATATGGAGAGGTACTAGCTCCAACTCGGTTTTACAGTGAAAACTGCAGGAAGTTCAATCCGGCACAAGAAAACAGACTGAGAAACCAGAGTAAAAGTTTCCCCTGCAACCCGTTCACTTTGTGCTAGATAAAAGAACCGCTCTCCACATGCTCAGTTCTGAGAGATAAGTGTGTGTGAAAGCCGTCCTTCACCTAGCTTGTTGGGAACACAAAGTTTCTTTTCAGTTGCAAACTCCACTCCATTCATATATATGGGGAGGTACTAGCTCCAACTCGCTTTTACAGTGAAAACTGCAGGAACTTCAAACCGGCACTAGGAAACAGACTGAGAAACCAGAGTAAAAGTTTCTCCTGCAACCCGTTCCCTTTGTGCTAGATGAACGAACATCTCTCCACATGTTCAGTTCTGAGAGATAAGTGTGTGTGAAAGCCGTCCTTCACCTAGCTTGTTGGGAAAACAAAGTTTCTTTTCAGTTGCAAACTCCAGTCCATACATATATATGGGGAAGTACTAGCTTCAACTCGGTTTTACAGTGAAAACTGCAGGAACTTCAAACCGGCACTAGGAAACAGACTGAGAATCCAGAGTAAAAGTTTCTCCTGCAACCCGTTCCCTTTGTGCTAGATGAACGAACGTCTCTCCACATGCTCAGTTCTGACAGATAAGTGTGTGCGAAAGCCGTCCTTCACCTAGCTTGTTGGGAACACAAAGTTTCTTTTCAGTTGAAAATCCACTCCATACATATATATGGGGAGGTACTAGCACGAACTCGGTTTTACAGTGAAAACTGCAGGAACTTCAAACCGGCACTAGGAAACAGACTGAGAAACCAGAGTCAAAGATTCCCCTGCAACCCTTTCCCTTTGTGCTAGATGAACGAACGTCTCTCCACATGCTCAGTTCTGAGAGATAAGTATGTGTGAAAGCCGTCCATCACCTAGCTTGTTGGGAACACAAAGTTTCTTTTCAGTTGAAATTCCACTCCATACATATATATGGAGAGGTACTAGCTCCAACTCGGTTTTACAGTGAAAACTGCAGGAAGTTCAAACCGGTACAAGAAAACAGACTGAGAAACCAGAGTAAAAGTTTCTCCTGCATCCCGTTCCCTTTGTGCTAGATGAAAGAACCGCTCTCCACATGCTCAGTTCTGAGAGATAAGTGTGTGTGAAAGCCGTCCTTCACCTAGCTTGTTGGGAACACAAAGTTTCTTTTCAGTTGCAAACTCCACTCCATTCATATATATGGGGAGGTACTAGCTCCAACTCGCTTTTACAGTGAAAACTGCAGGAACTGCAAACCGGCACTAGGAAACAGACTGAGAAACCAGAGTAAAAGTTTCTCCTGCAACCCGTTCCTTTGTGCTAGATGAACGAACGTCTCTCCACATGCTCAGTTCTGAGAGATAAGTGTGTGTGAAAGCTGTCCTTCAACTAGCTTGTTGGGAACAGAAAGTTTCTTTTCAGTTGCAAACTCCTGTCCATACATATATATGGGGAGGTACTAGCTCCAACTCGGTTTTACAGTGAAAACTGCAGGAACTTCAAACCGGCACTAGGAAACAGACTGAGAATCCAGAGTCAAAGTTTCCCCTGCAACCCGTTCCCATTCTGCTAGATGAACGAACGTCTCTCCACATGCTCAGTTCTGAGATAATTGTGTGTGAAAGCCGTCCTTCAACTAGCTTGTTGGGAACAGAAATTTTCTTTTCAGTTGCAAACTCCTCTCCATACATATATAAGGTGAGGTACTAGCTCGATCTCGGTTTTACAGTGAAAACTGCAGGAACTTCAACCCGGCACTAGGAAACAGACTGAGAAACCAGAGTAAAAATTTCTCCTTCAACCCGTTCCTTTTGTGCAAGATGAACGAACGTCTCTCCACAAGCTCACTTCTGAGAGATAAGTGTGTTTGAAAGCCGCCCTTCACCTAGCTTGTTGGGAACACAAAGTTTCTTTTCAGTTGCAAACTCCACTCCAAACATATATATGGGGAAGTACTAGCTCCAACTCGGTTTTACAGTGAAAACTGCAGGAACTACAAACCGGAAATAGGAAACAGACTGAGAAACAAGAGTAAAAGTTTCTCCTGCAACCCGTTTCCTTTGTGCTAGATGAACGAACGTCTCTCCACATTCTAAGTTCTGAGAGATTAGTGTGTGTGAAAGCCGCCCTTCACCTAGCTTGTTGGGAACACAAAGTTTCTTTCCAGTTGCAAACACCACTCCATACATATATATGGGGAGGTAATAACTCCAACTCGGTTTTACACTGAAAACTGCAGGAACTTCAAACCGGCACTAGGAAACAGACTTAGAAACCAGAGTAAAAGTTTCTCCTGCAAACCGTTCCCTTTGTGCTAGATGAACGAACGTCTCTCCACATGCTCAGTTCTGAGAGATATGTGTGTGTGAAAGCCGCACTTCACCTAGCTTGTTGGGAACACAAAGTTTCTTTTCAGTTGCAAACTCCACTCCAAACATATATATGGGGAGGTACTAGCTCCAACTCGGTTTTACAGTGAAAACTGCAGAACTTCAAACAGGAACTAGGAAACAGACCGAGAAACCAGAGTAAAAGTTTCTCCTGCAACCCGTTTCTTTGTGCTAGATGAACGAACGTCTCTCCACATGCTCAGATCTGAGCAATAAGTGTGTGTGAAAGCCGTCCTTCACCTAGCTTAATGGGAACACAAAGTTTCTTTTCAGTTGCAAACTCCACTCCATACATATATATGGGGAGGTACTAGCTCCAAATCGTTTTTACAGTGAAAACTGCAGGAACTTCAAACCGGCACTAGGAAACAGACTGAGAAACCAGAGTAAAAGTTTCTCCTGCAAACGGTTCCCTTTGTGATAGATGAACGAACGTCTCTCCACATGCTCAGTTCTGAGGGATATGTGTGTGTGAAAGCCGTCCTTCACCTAGCTTGTTGGGAACACAAAGTTTCTTTTCAGTTGCAAACTCCACTCCATACATATATATGGGGAGGAACTAGCTCCAACTCGGTTTTACAGTGAAAACTGCAGGAACTGCAAACCGGCACTAGGAAACAGACTGAGAAAAGAGTAAAAGTTTCTCCTGCAACCCGTTCCCTTTGTGCTACATGAACGAACGTCTCTCCACGTGGTCAGTTCTGAGAGATAAGTATGTGTGAAAGCCGTCCTTCACCTAGCTTGTTGGGAACACAAAGTTTCTTTTCAGTTGCAAACTCCACTCCATACATATATATGGGGAGGTACTAGCTATAAGTCGCTTTTACAGTGAAAACAGCAGCAACTTCAAACCGGCACTAGGAAACAGACTGAGAAACCAGAGTAAAAGTTTCTCCTGCAACCCGTTCCCTTTGTGCTAGATGAACGAACATCTCCCCACATGCTCAGTTCTGAGAGTTAAGTGTGTGTGAAAGCCGTCTTTCACCTAGCTTTTTGGTAACACAAAGTTTCTTTTCAGTTGCAAACTCCAGTCCATACATATATATGGGGAGGTACTAGCTCCAACTCGGTTTTACAGTGAAAACTGCAGGAACTACAAACCGGAAATAGGAAACAGACTGAGAAACAAGAGTAAAAGTTTCTCCTGCAACCCGTTTCCTTTGTGCTAGATGAACGAACGTCTCTCCACATTCTCAGTTCTGAGAGATAAGTGTGTGTGAAAGCCGCCTTCACCTAGCTTGTTGGGAACACAAAGTTTCTTTCCAGTTGCAAACTCCACTCCATACATATATATGGGGAGGTAATAACTCCAACTCGGTTTTACAATGAAAACTGCAGGAACTTCAAACCGGAACTAGGAAACAGACTGAGAAACCAGAGTAAAAGTTTCTCCTGCAACCCGTTCCCTTTGTGCTAGATGAACGAACGTCTCTCCACATGCTCAGTTCTGAGAGATAAGTGTGTGTGAAAGCCGCCCTTCACCTAGGTTGTTGGGAACACAAAGTTTCTTTTCAGTTGCAAACTCCAATCCATACATATATATGGGGAGGTACTATCTCGAACTCGGTTTTACACTGAAAACAGCAGGAACTTCAAACCGGCACTAGGAGACAGAATGAGAAACCAGAGTAAAAGTATCTCCTGCAAACCGTTCCCTTTGTGCTAGATGAACGAACCGCTCTCCACATGCTCAGTTCTGAGAGATAAGTGTGTGTGAAAGCCGTCCTTCACCTAGCATGTTGGGAACACAATGTTTCTTTTCAGTTGCAAACTCCAATCCATACATATATATGGGGAGGTACTAGCTCCAACTCGGTTTTACAGTGAAAACTGCAGGAACTTCAAACCGGCACTAGGAAACAGACTGAGAAACCAGAGTAAAAGTTTCTCCTGCAACCCGTTCCCTTTGTGCTAGATGAACGAACGTCTCTCCACATGCTAAGTTCTGAGAGATAAGTGTGTGTGAAAGCCGTCCTTCACCTAGCTTGTTGGGAACACAAAGTTTCTTTTCAGTTGCAAACTCCACTCCATACATATATATGGGGAGGTACTAGCTGCAACTCGCTTTTACAGTGAAAACTGCAGGAACTTCAAAGCGGTACTAGGAAACAGACTGAGAATCCAGAGTAAAAGTTTCTCCTGCAACCCGTTCCCTTTGTGCTAGATGAACGAACATCTCTCCACATGTTCAGTTCTGAGAGATAAGTGTGTGTGAAAGCCGTCCTTCACCTAGCTTGTTGGGAACACAATGTTTCTTTTCAGTTGCAAACTCCAGTGCATACATATATATGGGGAGGTACTAGCTCCAACTCGGTTTTACAGTGAAAACTGCAGGAACTTCAAACCGGCACTAGGAAACAGACTGAGAAACCAGAGTAAGAGTTTCTCCTGCAACCCGTTCCCTTTGTGCTAGATGAACGAACGTCTCTCCACATGCTCAGTTCTGAGAGATAAGTGTGTGCTAAAGCCATCCTTCACCTAGCTTGTTGGGAACACAAAGTTTCTTTTCAGTTGCAAACTCCACTCCATACATATATATGGGGAGGTACTAGCTCGAACTCGGTTTTACACTGAAAACTGCAGGAACTTCAAACCGGCACTAGGAAACAGACTGAGAAACCAGAGTCAAAGATTCCCCTGCAACCCTTTCCCTTTGTGCTAGATGAACGAACGTCTCTCCACATGCTCAGATCTGAGAGATATGTATGTGTGAAAGCCGTCCTTCACCTAGCTTTTGGGAACACAAAGTTTCTTTTCAGTTGAAATTCCACTCCATACATATATATGGAGAGGTACTAGCTCCAACTCGGTTTTACAGTGAAAACTGCAGGAAGTTCAAACGGGCACAAGAAAACAGACTGAGAATCCAGAGTAAAAGTTTCTCCTGCAATCCGTTCCCTTTGTGCTAGATGAAAGAACCGCTCTCCACATGCTCAGTTCTGAGAGATAAGTGTGTGTGAAAGCCGTCCTTCACCTAGCTTGTTGGGAACACAAAGTTTCTTTTCAGTTGCAAACTCCACTCCATTCATATATATGGGGAGGTACTAGCTCCAACTCGCTTTTACAGTGAAAACTGCAGGAACTTCAAACCGGCACTAGGAAACAGACTGAGAAACCAGAGTAAAAGTTTCTCCTGCAACCCGTTCCTTTGTGCTAGATGAACGAACGTCTCTCCACATGCTCAGTTCTGAGAGATAAGTGTGTGTGAAAGATGTCCTTCAACTAGCTTGTTGGGAACAGAAATTTTCTTTTCAGTTGCAATCTCCTGTCCATACATATATATGGGGAGGTACTAGCTCCAACTCGGTTTTACAGTGAAAACTGCAGGAACTTCAAACCGGCACTAGGAAACAGACTGAGAATCCAGAGTCAAAGTTTCCCCTGCAACCCGTTCCCATTCTGCTAGATGAAAGAACGTCTCTCCACATGCTCAGTTCTGAGATAATTGTGTGTAAAAGCCGTCCTTCAACTAGCTTGTTGGGAACACAAATTTTCTTTTCAGTTGCAAACTCCTCTCCATACATATATATGGGGAGGTACTAGCTCGATCTCGGTTTTACAGTGAAAACTGCAGGAACTTCAAACCGGCACTAGGAAACAGACTGAGAAACCAGAGTAAAAATTTCTCCTTCAACCCGTTCCTTTTGTGCAAGATGAACGAACGTCTCTCCACAAGCTCAGTTCTGAGAGATAAGTGTGTTTGAAAGCCGCCCTTCACCTAGCTTGTTGGGAACACAAAGTTTCTTTTCAGTTGCAAACTCCACTCCAAACATATATATGGGGAAGTACTAGCTCCAACTCGGTTTTACAGTGAAAACTGCAGGAACTACAAACCGGAAATAGGAAACAGACTGAGAAACCAGAGTAAAAGTTTCTCCTGCAACCCGTTCCCTTTGTGCTAGATGAACGAACATCTCTCCACATGTTCAGTTCTGAGAGATATGTGTGTGTGAAAGCCGTCCTTCACATAGCTTGTTGGGAACACAATGTTTCTTTTCAGTTGCAAACTCCAGTGCATACATATATATGGGGAGGTACTAGCTCCAACTCGGTTTTACAGTGAAAACTGCAGGAACTTCAAACCGGCACTAGGAAACAGACTGAGAAACCAGAGTAAATGTTTCTCCTGCAACCCGTTCCCTTTGTGCTAGATGAACGAACGTCTCTCCACATGCTCAGTTCTGAGAGATAAGTGTGTGCTAAAGCCGTCCTTCACCTAGCTTGTTGGGAACACAAAGTTTCTTTTCAGTTGCAAACTCCACTCCATACATATATATGGGGAGGTACTAGCTCGAACTCGGTTTTACAGTGAAAACTGCAGGAAATTCAAACCGGCACTAGGAAACAGACTGAGAAACCAGAGTCAAAGTTTCCCCTGCAACCCTTTCAATTTGTGCTAGATGAACGAACGTCTCTCCACATGCTCAGTTCTGAGAGATAAGTGTGTGTGAAAGCCGTCCTTCCCCTAGCTTGTTGGGAACACAAAGTTTCTTTTCAGTTGAAATTCCACTCCATACATATATATGGAGAGGTACTAGCTCCAACTCGGTTTTACAGTGAAAACTGCAGGAAGTTCAGTCCGGCACAAGAAAACAGACTGAGAAACCAGAGTAAAAGTTTCTCCTGCAACCCGTTCCCTTTGTGCTAGATGAAAGAACCGCTCTCCACATGCTCAGTTCTGAGAGATAAGTGTGTGTGAAAGCCGTCCTTCACCTAGCTTGTTGGGAACACAAAGTTTCTTTTCAGTTGCAAACTCCACTCCACACATATATATGGGGAGGTACTAGCTCGAACTCGGTTTTACAGTGAAAACTGCAGGCACTTCAAACCGGCACTAGGAAACAGACTGAAAAACCAGAATAAAAGTTTCTCCTTCAACCCGTTCCCTTTGTTCTAGATGAACGAACGTCTCTCAACATGCTCAGTTCTGAGAGATAAGTGTGTGTGAAAGCCGTCCTTCACCTAGCTTGTTGGGAACACAAAGTTTCTTTTCAGTTGCAAACTCCACTCCAAACATATATATGGGGAGGAACTAGCTCCAACTCGGTTTTACAGTGAAAACTGCAGAAACTGCAAACCGGAACTAGAAAACAAACTGAGAAACCAGAGTAAAAGTTTCTCCTGCAACCCGTTCCCTTTGTGCTACATGAACGAACGTCTCTCCACATGGTCAGTTCTGAGAGATAAGTGTGTGTGAAAGCCGTCCTTCACCTAGCTTGTTGGGAACACAAAGTTTCTTTTCAGATGATATTCCACTCCATACATATATATGGGGAGGAACTAGCTCGAACTCGGTTTTACAGTGAAAACTGCAGGAACTTCAAACCGGCACTAGTAAACAGACTGAGAAACCAGAGTAAAAGTTTCTCCTGCAACACGTTCCCTTTGTGCTAGATGAACGAACCTCTCTCCACATGCTCAGTTCTGAGAGATAAGTGTGTGTGAAAGCCGTCTTTCACCTTGCTTGTTGGGAACACAAAGTTTCTTTTCAGTTGCAAACTGCACTCCATAAATATACATTGGGAGGTACTAGCTCCAACTCGGTTTTACAGTGAAAACTGCAGGAACTTCAAACCGGCACTAGGAAACAGACTGAGAAACCAGAGTAAATGTTTCTCCTGCAACCCGTTCCCTTTGTGCTAGATGAACGAACGTCTCTCCACATGCTCAGTTCTGAGAGATAAGTGTGTGCTAAAGCCGTCCTTCACCTAGCTTGTTGGGAACACAAAGTTTCTTTTCAGTTGCAAACTCCACTCCATACATATATATGGGGAGGTACTAGCTCGAACTCGGTTTTACAGTGAAAACTGCAGGAACTTCAAACCGGCACTAGGAAACAGACTGAGAAACCAGAGTCAAAGTTTCCCCTGCAACCCTTTCAATTTGTGCTAGATGAACGAACGTCTCTCCACATGCTCAGTTCTGAGAGATAAGTGTGTGTGAAAGCCGTCCTTCCCCTAGCTTGTTGGGAACACAAAGTTTCTTTTCAGTTGAAATTCCACTCCATACATATATATGGAGAGGTACTAGCTCCAACTCGGTTTTACAGTGAAAACTGCAGGAAGTTCAATCCGGCACAAGAAAACAGACTGAGAAACCAGAGTAAAAGTTTCTCCTGCAACCCGTTCCCTTTGTGCTAGATGAAAGAACCGCTCTCCACATGCTCAGTTCTGAGAGATAAGTGTGTGTGAAAGCCGTCCTTCTCCTAGCTTGTTGGGAACACAAAGTTTCTTTTCAGTTGCAAACTCCACTCCACACATATATATGGGGAGGTACTAGCTCGAACTCGGTTTTACAGTGAAAACTGCAGGCACTTCAAACCGGCACTAGGAAACAGACTGAAAAACCAGAATAAAAGTTTCTCCTTCAACCCGTTCCCTTTGTTCTAGATGAACGAACGTCTCTCAACATGCTCAGTTCTGAGAGATAAGTGTGTGTGAAAGCCGTCCTTCACCTAGCTTGTTGGGAACACAAAGTTTCTTTTCAGTTGCAAACTCCACTCCAAACATATATATGGGGAGGAACTAGCTCCAACTCGGTTTTACAGTGAAAACTGCAGAAACTGCAAACCGGAACTAGAAAACAAACTGAGAAACCAGAGTAAAAGTTTCTCCTGCAACCCGTTCCCTTTGTGCTACATGAACGAACGTCTCTCCACATGGTCAGTTCTGAGAGATAAGTGTGTGTGAAAGCCGTCCTTCACCTAGCTTGTTGGGAACACAAAGTTTCTTTTCAGATGATATTCCACTCCATACATATATATGGGGAGGTACTAGCTCCATCTCGGTTTTACAGTGAAAACTGCAGGAACTTCAAACCGGCACTAGTAAACAGACTGAGAAACCAGAGTAAAAGTTTCTCCTGCAACACGTTCCCTTTGTGCTAGATGAACGAACGTCTCTCCACATGCTCAGTTCTGAGAGATAAGTGTGTGTGAAAGCCGTCTTTCACCTTGCTTGTTGGGAACACAAAGTTTCTTTTCAGTTGCAAACTGCACTACATAAATATACATTGGGAGGTACTAGCTCCAACTCTGTTTTACAGTGAAAACTGCAGGAACTTCAAAACGGCACTAGGAAACAGACTGAGAAACCAGAGTCAAAGTTTCTCCTGCAAACCGTTCCTTTGTGCTAGATGAACGAACGTCTCTACACATGGTCAGTTCTGAGAGATAAGTGTGTGTGAAAGCCGTCCTTCACCTAGCTTGTTGGGAACACAAAGTTTCTTTTCAGTTGCAAACTCCACTCCATACATATATATGGGGAGGTACTAGCTCCAACTCGGTTTTACAATGAAAACTGCAGGAATATCAAACCGCCACTAGGAAACAGACTGAGAAACCAGAGTAAAATTTTCTCCTGCAATCGGTTCCCTTTGTGACAGATGAACGAACGTCTCTCCACATGCTCAGTTCTGAGGGATAAGTGTGTGTGAAAGCTGTCCTTCACCTAGCTTGTTGGGAACACAAAGTTACTTTTCAGTTGCAAACTCCACTCCATACATATATATGGGGAGGAACTAGCTCCAACTCGGTTTTACAGTGAAAACTGCAGAAACTGCAAACCGGCACTAGGAAACAGACTGAGAAACCAGAGTAAAAGTTTCTCCTGCAACCCGTTCCCTTTGTGCTACATGAACTAACGTCTCTCCACATGGTCAGTTCTGAGAGATAAGTGTGTGTGAAAGCCGTCCTTCACCTAGCAGGTTGGGAACACAAAGTTTCTTTTCAGTTGCAAACTCCACTCCATACATATATATGGGGATTTACTAGCTCGAAGTCGCTTTTATAGTGAAAACTGCAGGAACTTCAAACCAGCACTAGGAAACAGACTGAGAAACCAGAGTAAAAGTTTCTCCTGCAACCCGTTCCCTTTGTGCTAGATGAACGAACATCTCTCCACATGCTCAGTTCTGAGAGATAAGTGTGTGTGAAACCCGTCCTTCACCTAGCTTGTTGGGAACACAAAGTTTCTTTTCAGTTGCAAACTCCACTCCATACATATATATGGGGAGGTACTAGCTCCAACTCGGTTTTACAGTGAAAACTGCAGGAACTTCAAACCGGCACTAGGAAACAGCTGAGAGACCAGAGTAAAAGTTCCTCCTGCAACCCGTTCCCTTTGTGCTAGATGAACGAACGTCTCTCCACATGCTCAGTTCTGAGAGATAAGTGTGTGTGAAAGCCGTCCTTCACCTAGCTTGTTGGGAACACAAAGTTTCTTTTCAGTTGCAAACTCCACTCCATACATATATATGGGAAGGTACTAGCTCGAACTCGGTTTTACAGTGAAAACTGCAGGAACTTCAAACCGGCACTAGGAAACAGACTGAGAAACCAGAGTCAAAGTTTCCCATGCAACCCTTTCCCTTTGTGCTAGATGAACGAACGTCTCTCCACATACTCAGTTCTGAGAGATATGTGTGTGTGAAAGCCGTCCTTCACCTAGCTTTTGGGAACACAAAGTTTCTTTTCAGATGAAATTCCACTCCATACATAAATATGGAGAGGTACTAGCTCCAACTCGGTTTTACAGTGAAAACTGCAGGAACTTCAAACCGGCACTAGGAAACAGACTGAGAAAACAGAGTAAAAGTTTCTCCTGCAACCCGTTCCCTTTGTGCTAGATGAACGAAAGTCTCTCCACATGCTCAGTTCTGAGAGATAAGTGTGTGTGAAAGCCGTCCTTCACCTAGCTTGTTGGGAACACAAAGTTTCTTTTCAGTTGCAAACTCCACTCCATACATATATATGGGGAGGTACTAGCTCGAACTCGGTTTTACAGTGAAAACTGCAGGCACTTCAAACCGGCACTAGGAAACAGACTGAAAAACCAGAATAAAAGTTTCTCCTTCAACCCGTTCCCTTTGTTCTAGATGAACGAACGTCTCTCAACATGCTCAGTTCTGAGAGATAAGTGTGTGTGAAAGCCGTCCTTCACCTAGCTTGTTGGGAACACAAAGTTTCTTTTCAGTTGCAAACTCCACTACATACATATATATGGGGAGGTACTAGCTCCAACTCGCTTTTACAGTGAAAACTGCAGGAACTTCAAAACGGCACTAGGAAACAGACTGAGAAACCAGAGTCAAAGTTTCTCCTGCAAACCGTTCCTTTGTGCTAGATGAACGAACGTCTCTCCACATGGTCAGTTCTGAGAGATAAGTGTGTGTGAAAGCCGTCCTTCACCTAGCTTGTTGGGAACACAAAGTTTCTTTTCAGTTGCAAACTCCACTCCATACATATATATGGGGAGGTACTAGCTCCAATTCGGATTTACAATGAAAACTGCAGGAATATCAAACCGCCACTAGGAAACAGACTGAGAAACCAGAGTAAAAGTTTCTCCTGCAATCGGTTCCCTTTGTGATAGATGAACGAACGTCTCTCCACATGCTCATTTCTGAGGGATAAGTGTGTGTGAAAGCCGTCCTTCACCTAGCTTGTTGGGAACACAAAGTTTCTTTTCAG
The DNA here is from genome assembly GCF_048773025.1 of Camelus bactrianus. NCBI lineage: Eukaryota > Metazoa > Chordata > Mammalia > Artiodactyla > Camelidae > Camelus > Camelus bactrianus. The sequence goes on from NC_133566.1 coordinate 7,633,937, forward strand.
TTGCAAACTCCACTCCATACATATATATGGGGAGGAACTAGCTCCAACTCGGTTTTACAGTGAAAACTGCAGAAACTGCAAACCGGCACTAGGAAAGAGACTGAGAAACCAGAGTAAAAGTTTCTCCTGCAACCCGTTCCCTTTATGCTACATGAACTAACGTCTCTCCACATGGTCAGTTCTGAGACATAAGTGTGTTTGAAAGCCGTCCTTCACCTAGCTTGTTGGGAACACAAAGTTTCTTTTCAGTTGCAAACTCCACTCCATACATATATATGGGGATTTACTAGCTCGAAGTCGCTTTTACAGTGAAAACTGCAGGAACTTCAAACCAGCACTAGGAAACAGACTGAGAAACCAGAGTAAAAGTTTCTCCTGCAACCCGTTCCCTTTGTGCTAGATGAACGAACATCTCTCCACATGCTCAGTTCTGAGAGTTAAGTGTGTGTGAAAGCCGTCCTTCACCTAGCTTTTTCGGAACACAAAGTTTCTTTTCAGTTACAAACTCCTCTCCATACATATATATGGGGAGGTACTAGCTCCAACTCGGTTTTACAGTGAAAACTGCAGGAAATTCAAACCGGCACTAGGAAACAGACTGAGAGACCAGAGTAAAAGTTCCTCCTGCAACCCGTTCCCTTTGTGCTAGATGAACGAACGTCTCTCCACATGCTCAGTTCTGAGAGATAAGTGTGTGTGAAAGCCGTCCTTCACCTAGCTTGTTGGGAACACAAAGTTTCTTTTCAGTTGCAAACTCCACTCCATACATATATATGGGGAGGGACTAGCTCGAACTCGGTTTTACAGTGAAAACTGCAGGAACTTCAAACCGGCACTAGGAAACAGACTGAGAAACCAGAGTCAAAGTTTCCCCTGCAACCCTTTCCCTTTGTGCTAGATGAACGAACGTCTCTCCACATGCTCAGTTCTGAGAGATAATTGTGTGTGAAAGCCGTCCTTCACCTAGCTTTTGGGAACACAAAGTTTCTTTTCAGATGATATTCCACTCCATACATAAATATGGAGAGGTACTAGCTCCAACTCGGTTTTACAGTGAAAACTGCAGGAACTTCAAACCGGCACTAGGAAACAGACTGAGAAACCAGAGTAAAAGTTTCTCCTGCAACCCGTTCCCTTTGTGCTAGATGAACGAACGTCTCTCCACATGATCAGTTCTGAGAGATAAGTGTGTGTTAAAGCCGTCCTTCACCTAGCTTGTTGGGAACACAAAGTTTCTTTTCAGTTGCAAACTCAACTCCATACATATATATGGGGAGGTACTAGCTCGAACTCGGTTTTACAGTGAAAACTGCAGGCACTTGAAACCGGCACTAGGAAACAGACTGAAAAACCAGAATAAAAGTTTCCCCTTCAATCCGTTCCCTTTGTTCTAGATGAACGAACGTCTCTCAACATGCTCAGTTCTGAGAGATAAGTGTGTGTGAAAGCCGTCCTTCACCTAGCTTGTTGGGAACACAAAGTTTCTTTTCAGTTGCAAACTCCACTACATACATATATATGGGGAGGTACTAGGTCCAACTCGCTTTTACAGTGAAAACTGCAGGAAATTCAAACCGGCACTAGGAAACAGATTGAGAGACCAGAGTAAAAGTTCCTCCTGCAACACGTTCCCTTTGTGCTAGATGAACGAACGTCTCTCCACATGCTCAGTTCTGAGAGATAAGTGTGTGTGAAAGCCGTCCTTCACCTAGCTTGTTGGGAACACAAAGTTTCTTTTCAGTTGCAAACTCCAGTCCATACATATATATGGGATGGTACTAGCTCGAACTCGGTTTTACAGTGAAAACTGCAGGAACTTCAAACCGGCACTAGGAAACAGACTGAGAAACCAGAGTCAAAGTTTCCCCTTCAACCCTTTCCCTTTGTGCTAGATGAACGAACGTCTCTCCACATGCTCAGTTCTGAGAGATAAGTGTGTGTGAAAGCCGTCCTTCACCTAGCTTGTTGGGAACACAAAGTTTCTTTTCAGATGATATTTCACTCCATACATATATATGGGTAGGAACTAGCTCCAACACGGTTTTACAGTGAAAACTGCAGGAACTTCAAACCGGCACTAGGAAACAGACTGAGTAACCAGAGTAAAAGCTTCTCCTGCAACCCGTTCCCTTTGTGCTACACGAACGAACGTCTCTCCACGTGCTCAGTTCTGAGAGATAAGTGTGTGTGAAAGCCGTCCTTCACCTAGCTTGTTGGGAACACAAAGTTTCTTTTCAGTTGCATACTCCACTCAATACATATATATGGGGAGGTACTAGCTCCAACTCGCTTTTACAGTGAAAACTGCAGGAACTTCAAACCGGCACTAGGAAACAGACTGAGAATCCAGAGTAAAAGTTTCTCCTTCAACCCGTTCCCTTTGTGCTACATGAACGAACATCTCTCCACATGCTCAGTTCTGAGAGATAAGTGTGAGTGAAAGCCGTCCTTCAACTAGCTTGTTGGGAACACAAAGTTTCTTTTCATTTGCAAACTCCAGTCCATACATATATATGGGGAGGAACTAGCTCCAACTCGGTTTTACAGTGAAAACTGCAGGAACTTCAAACCGGCACTAGGAAACAGACTGAGAAACCAGAGTAAAAGTTTCTCCTGCAACCCGTTCCCTTTGTGCTAGATGAACGAACGTCTCTCCACATGCTCAGTTCTGAGAGATAAATGTGTGTGAAAGCCGTCCTTCACCTAGCTTGTTGGGAACACAAAGTTTCTTTTCAGTTGCAAACTCCACTCCATACATATATATGGGGAGGTACTAGCTCGAACTCGGTTTTACAGTGAAAACTGCAGGAACTTCAAACCGGCACTAGGAAACAGACTGAGAAACCAGAGTTAAAGTTTCCCCTGCAACCCTTTCCCTTTGTGCTAGATGAACAAACGTCTCTGCACATGCTCAGTTCTGAGAGATAATTGTTTGTGAAAGCCGTCCTTCACATAGCTTGTTGGGAACACAAAGTTTCTTTTCAGTTGAAATTCCACTCCATACATATATATGGAGAGGTACTAGCTCCAACTCGGTTTTACAGTGAAAACTGCAGGAACTTCAAACCAGCACTAGGAAACAGACTGAGAAACCAGAGTAACAGTTTCTCCTGCAACCCGTTCCCTTTGTGCTAGATGAACGAACCTCTCTCCACATGCTCAGTTCTGAGAGATAAGTGTGTGTGAAAGCCGTCCTTCACCTAGCTTTTTGGGAACACAAAGTTTCTTTTCAGTTGCAAACTCCAGTCCATACATATATATGGGGAAGTACTAGCTCCAACTCGGTTTTACAGTGAAAACTGCAGGAACTTCAAACCGGCACTAGGAAACAGACTGAGAAACCAGAGTAAAAGTTTCTCCTGCAACCCGTTCCTTTGTGATAGATGAACGAACGTCTCTCCACATGCTCAGTTCTGAGAGATAAGTGTGTGTGAAAGCCGTCCTTCAACTAGCTTGTTGGGAACACAAAGTTTCTTTTCAGTTGCAAACTCCTCTCCATACATATATATGGGGAGGTACTAGCTCCAACTCTATTTTACAGTGAAAACTGCAGGAACTTCAAACCGGCACTAGGAAACAGACTGAGAATCCAGAGTCAAAGTTTTCCCTGCAACCCGTTCCCTTTCTGGTAGATGAACGAACGTCTCTCCACATGCTCAGTTCTGAGAGATATGTGTGTTTGAAATCCGTCCTTCACCTAGCTTGTTGGGAACACAAAGGTTCTTTTCAGTTGAAACTCCACTCCATATATATATATGGGGAGGAACTAGCTCCAACTCGGTTTTACAGTGAAAACTGCAGATACTGCAAACCGGCACTAGGAAACAGACTGAGAAACCAGAGTAAAAGTTTCTCCTGCAACCCGTTCCCTTTGTGCTACATGAACGAACGTCTCTCCACATGTTCAGATCTGAGAGATAAGTGTGTGTGAAAGCCGTCCTTCACCTAGCTTGTTGGGAACACAAAGTTTCTTTTCAAATGATATTCATCTCCATACATATATATGGGGAGGTACTAGCTCCAACTCGGTTTAACAGTGAAAACTGCAGGAACTTCAAAACGGCACTAGGAAACACACTGAGAAACCAGAGTAAAAGTTTCTCCTGCAACACGTTCCCTTTGTGCTAGATGAACGAACGTCTCTCCACATGCTCAGTTCTGAGAGTTAAGTGTGTGTGAAAGCCGTCCTTCACCTAGCTTTTTGGGAACACAAAGTTTCTTTTCAGTTACAAACTCCTCTCCATACATATATATGGGGAGGTACTAGCTCCAACTCGGTTTTACAGTGAAAACTGCAGGAAATTCAAACCGGCACTAGGAAACAGACTGAGAGACCAGAGTAAAAGTTCCTCCTGCAACCCGTTCCCTTTGTGCTAGATGAACGAACGTCTCTCCACATGCTCAGTTCTGAGAGATAAGTGTGTGTGAAAGCCGTCCTTCACCTAGCTTGTTGGGAACACAAAGTTTCTTTTCAGTTGCAAACTCCACTCCATACATATATATGGGAAGGTACTAGCTCGAACTCGGTTTTACAGTGAAAACTGCAGGAACTTCAAACCGGCACTAGGAAACAGACTGAGAAACCAGAGTCAAAGTTTCCCCTGCAACCCTTTCCCTTTGTGCTAGATGAACGAACGTCTCTCCACATGCTCAGTTCTGAGAGATAATTGTGTGTGAAAGCCGTCCTTCACCTAGCTTTTGGGAACACAAAGTTTCTTTTCAGATGATATTCCACTCCATACATAAATATGGAGAGGTACTAGCTCCAACTCGGTTTTACAGTGAAAACTGCAGGAACTTCAAACCGGCACTAGGAAACAGACTGAGAAACCAGAGTAAAAGTTTCTCCTGCAACCCGTTCCCTTTGGGCTAGATGAACGAACGTCTCTCCACATGATCAGTTCTGAGAGATAAGTGTGTGTTAAAGCCGTCCTTCACCTAGCTTGTTGGGAACACAAAGTTTCTTTTCAGTTGCAAACTCAACTCCATACATATATATGGGGAGGTACTAGCTCGAACTCGGTTTTACAGTGAAAACTGCAGGCACTTGAAACCGGCACTAGGAAACAGACTGAAAAACCAGAATAAAAGTTTCCCCTTCAACCCGTTCCCTTTGTTCTAGATGAACGAACGTCTCTCAACATGCTCAGTTCTGAGAGATAAGTGTGTGTGAAAGCCGTCCTTCACCTAGCTTGTTGGGAACACAAAGTTTCTTTTCAGTTGCAAACTCCACTACATACATATATATGGGGAGGTACTAGGTCCAACTCGCTTTTACAGTGAAAACTGCAGGAAATTCAAACCGGCACTAGGAAACAGATTGAGAGACCAGAGTAAAAGTTCCTCCTGCAACACGTTCCCTTTGTGCTAGATGAACGAACGTCTCTCCACATGCTCAGTTCTGAGAGATAAGTGTGTGTGAAAGCCGTCCTTCACCTAGCTTGTTGGGAACACAAAGTTTCTTTTCAGTTGCAAACTCCAGTCCATACATATATATGGGATGGTACTAGCTCGAACTCGGTTTTACAGTGAAAACTGCAGGAACTTCAAACCGGCACTAGGAAACAGACTGAGAAACCAGAGTCAAAGTTTCCCCTTCAACCCTTTCCCTTTGTGCTAGATGAACGAACGTCTCTCCACATGCTCAGTTCTGAGAGATAAGTGTGTGTGAAAGCCGTCCTTCACCTAGCTTGTTGGGAACACAAAGTTTCTTTTCAGATGATATTTCACTCCATACATATATATGGGTAGGAACTAGCTCCAACACGGTTTTACAGTGAAAACTGCAGGAACTTCAAACCGGCACTAGGAAACAGACTGAGTATCCAGAGTAAAAGTTTCCCCTGCAACCCGTTCCCTTTGTGCTACACGAACGAACGTCTCTCCACATGCTCAGTTCTGAGAGATAAGTGTGTGTGAAAGCCGTCCTTCACCTAGCTTGTTGGGAACACAAAGTTTCTTTTCAGTTGCATACTCCACTCAATACATATATATGGGGAGGTACTAGCTCCAACTCGCTTTTACAGTGAAAACTGCAGGAACTTCAAACCGGCACTAGGAAACAGACTGAGAATCCAGAGTAAAAGTTTCTCCTTCAACCCGTTCCCTTTGTGCTACATGAACGAACATCTCTCCACATGCTCAGTTCTGAGAGAGAAGTGTGAGTGAAAGCCGTCCTTCAACTAGCTTGTTGGGAACACAAAGTTTCTTTTCATTTGCAAACTCCAGTCCATACATATATATGGGGAGGTACTAGCTCCAACTCGGTTTTACAGTGAAAACTGCAGGATCTTCAAACCGGCACTAGGAAACAGACTGAGAAACCAGAGTAAAAGTTTCTCCTGCAACCCGTTCCCTTTGTGCTAGATGAACGAACGTCTCTCCACATGCTCAGTTCTGAGAGATAAGTGTGTGTGAAAGCCGTCCTTCACCTAGCTTGTTGGGAACACAAAGTTTCTTTTCAGTTGCAAACTCCACTCCATACATATATATGGGGAGGTACTAGCTCGAACTCGGTTTTACAGTGAAAACTGCAGGAACTTCAAACCGGCACTAGGAAACAGACTGAGAAACCAGAGTTAAAGTTTCCCCTGCAACCCTTTCCCTTTGTGCTAGATGAACAAACGTCTCTGCACATGCTCAGTTCTGAGAGATAATTGTTTGTGAAAGCCGTCCTTCACATAGCTTGTTGGGAACACAAAGTTTCTTTTCAGTTGAAATTCCACTCCATACATATATATGGAGAGTTACTAGCTCCAACTCGGTTTTACAGTGAAAACTGCAGGAACTTCAAACCAGCACTAGGAAACAGACTGAGAAACCAGAGTAACAGTTTCTCCTGCAACCCGTTCCCTTTGTGCTAGATGAACGAACCGCTCTCCACATGCTCAGTTCTGAGAGATAATTGTGTGTGAAAGCCGTCCTTCACCTAGCTTTTTGGGAACACAAAGTTTCTTTTCAGTTGCAAACTCCAGTCCATACATATATATGGGGAAGTACTAGCTCCAACTCGGTTTTACAGTGAAAACTGCAGGAACTTCAAACCGGCACTAGGAAACAGACTGAGAAACCAGAGTAAAAGTTTCTCCTGCAACCCGTTCCTTTGTGATAGATGAACGAACGTCTCTCCACATGCTCAGTTCTGAGAGATAAGTGTGTGTGAAAGCCGTCCTTCAACTAGCTTGTTGGGAACACAAAGTTTCTTTTCAGTTGCAAACTCCTCTCCATACATATATATGGGGAGGTACTAGCTCCAACTCTATTTTACAGTGAAAACTGCAGGAACTTCAAACCGGCACTAGGAAACAGACTGAGAATCCAAAGACAAAGTTTTCCCTGCAACCCGTTCCCTTTCTGGTAGATGAACGAACGTCTCTCCACATGCTCAGTTCTGAGAGATATGTGTGTTTGAAATCCGTCCTTCACCTAGCTTGTTGGGAACACAAAGGTTCTTTTCAGTTGAAACTCCACTCCATATATATATATGGGGAGGAACTAGCTCCAACTCGGTTTTACAGTGAAAACTGCAGATACTGCAAACCGGCACTAGGAAACAGACTGAGAAACCAGAGTAAAAGTTTCTCCTGCAACCGGTTCCCTTTGTGCTACATGAACGAACGTCTCTCCACATGTTCAGATCTGAGAGATAAGTGTGTGTGAAAGCCGTCCTTCACCTAGCTTGTTGGGAACACAAAGTTTCTTTTCAAATGATATTCATCTCCATACATATATATGGGGAGGTACTAGCTCCAACTCGGTTTAACAGTGAAAACTGCAGGAACTTCAAAACGGCACTAGGAAACACACTGAGAAACCAGAGTAAAAGTTTCTCCTGCAACACGTTCCCTTTGTGCTAGATGAACGAACGTCTCTCCACATGCTCAGTTATGAGAGATAAGTGTGTGTGAAAGCCGTCTTTCACCTTGCTTGTTGGGAACACAAACTTTCTTTTCAGTTGCAAACTGCACTCCATACATATACATTGGGAGGTACTAGCTCCAACTCGGTTTTACAGTGAAAACTGCAGGAACTTCAAAACGGCACTAGGAAACAGACTGAGAAACCAGAGTCAAAGTTTCTCCTGCAAACCGTTCCTTTGTGCTAGATGAACGAACGTCTCTCCACATGGTCAGTTCTGAGAGATAAGTGTGTGTGAAAGCCGTCCTTCACCTAGCTTGTTGGGAACACAAAGTTTCTTTTCAGTTGCAAACTCCACTCCATACATATATATGGGGAGGTACTAGCTCCAACTCGGTTTTACAATGAAAACTGTAGGAATATCAAACCGGCACTAGGAAACAGACTGAGAAACCAGAGTAAAAGTTTCTCCTGCAATCGGTTCCCTTTGTGATAGATGAACGAACGTCTCTCCACATGCTCAGTTCTGAGGGAAAAGTGTGTGTGAAAGCCGTCCTTCAACTAGCTTGTTGGGAACACAAAGTTTCTTTTCAGTTGCAAACTCCACTCCATACATATATATGGGGAGGAACTAGCTCCAACTCGGTTTTACAGTGAAAACTGCAGAAAATGCAAACCGGCACTAGGAAACAGACTGAGAAACCAGAGTAAAAGTTTCACCTGCAACCCGTTCCCGTTGTGCTACATGAACGAACGTCTCTCCACATGGTCAGTTCTGAGAGGTAAGTGTGTGTGGAAGCCGTCCTTCACCTAGCTTGTTGGGAACACAAAGTTTCTTTTCAGTTGCAAACTCCTGTCCATACATATATATGGGGAAGTACTAGCTCCAACTCAGTTTTACAGTGAAAACTGCAGGAACTTCAAACCGGCACTAGGAAACAGACTGAGAAACCAGAGTAACAGTTTCTCCTGCAACCCGTTCCCTTTGTGCTAGATGAACGAACCTCTCTCCACATGCTCAGTTCTGAGATAAGTGTGTGTGAAAGCCGTCCTTCACCTAGCTTTTTGGGAACACAAAGTTTCTTTTCAGTTGCAAACTCCAGTCCATACATATATATGGGGAAGTACTAGCTCCAACTCGGTTTTACAGTGAAAACTGCAGGAACTTCAAACCGGCACTAGGAAACAGACTGAGAAAGCAGAGTAAAAGTTTCTCCTGCAACCCGTTCCTTTGTGCTAGATGAACGAACGTCTCTCCACATGCTCAGTTCTGAGAGATAAGTGTGTGTGAAAGCCGTCCTTCAACTAGCTTGTTGGGAACACAAAGTTTCTTTTCAGTTGCAAACTCCTCTCCATACATATATATGGGGAGGTACTAGCTCCAACTCTATTTTACAGTGAAAACTGTAGGAACTTCAAACCGGCACTAGGAAACAGACTGAGAATCCAGAGTCAAAGTTTCCCCTGCAACCCGTTCCCTTTCTGCTAGATGAACGAACGTCTCTCCACATGCTCAGTTCTGAGAGATATGTGTGTTTGAAATCCGTCCTTCACCTAGCTTGTTGGGAACACAAAGTTTCTTTTCAGTTGAAACTCCACTCCATACATATATATGGGGAGGAACTAGCTCCAGCTCGGTTTTACAGTGAAAACTGCAGATACTGCAAACCGGCACTAGGAAACAGACTGAGAAACCAGAGTAAAAGTTTCTCCTGCAACCCGTTCCCTTTGTGCTACATGAACGAACGTCTCTCCACATGGTCAGTTCTGAGAGATAATTGTGTGTGAAAGCCGTCCTTCACCTAGCTTGTTGGGAACACATAGTTTCTTTTCAAATGATATTCCACTCCATACATATATATGGGGAGGTACTAGCTCCAACTCGGTTTAACAGTGAAAACTGCAGGAACTTCAAACCGGCACTAGGAAACAGACTGAGAAACCAGAGTAAAAGTTTCTCCTGCAACCCGTTCCCTTTGTGCTAGATGAACGAACGTCTCTCCACATGCTCAGTTCTGAGAGATAAGTGTGTGTGAAAGCCGTCCTTCACCTAGCTTGTTGGGAACACAAAGTTTCTTTTCAGTTGCAAACTCCACTCCATACATATATATGGGGAGGTACTAGCTCGAACTCGGTTTTACAGTGAAAACTGCAGGAACTTCAAACCGGCACTAGGAAACAGACTGAGAAACCAGAGTCAAAGTTTCCCCTGCAACCCTTTCCCTTTGTGCTAGATGAACAAACGTCTCTGCACATGCTCAGTTCTGAGAGATAATTGTTTGTGAAAGCCGTCCTTCACATAGCTTGTTGGGAACACACAGTTTCTTTTCAGTTGAAATTCCACTCCATACATATATATGGAGAGGTACTAGCTCCAACTCGGTTTTACAGTGAAAACTGCAGGAACTTCAAACCGGCACTAGGAAACAGACTGAGAAACCAGAGTAACAGTTTCTCCTGCAACCCGTTCCCTTTGTGCTAGATGAACGAACCTCTCTCCACATGCTCAGTTCTGAGAGATAAGTGTGTGTGAAAGCCGTCCTTCACGTAGCTTTTTGGGAACACAAAGTTTCTTTTCAGTTGCAAACTCCAGTCCATACATATATATGGGGAAGTACTAGCTCCAACTCGGTTTTACAGTGAAAACTGCAGGAACTTCAAACCGGCACTAGGAAACAGACTGAGAAAGCAGAGTAAAAGTTTCTCCTGCAACCCGTTCCTTTGTGCTAGATGAACGAACGTCTCTCCACATGCTCAGTTCTGAGAGATAAGTGTGTGTGAAAGCCGTCCTTCAACTAGCTTGTTGGGAACACAAAGTTTCTTTTCAGTTGCAAACTCCTCTCCATACATATATAGGGGGAGGTACTAGCTCCAACTCTATTTTACAGTGAAAACTGCAGGAACTTCAAACCGGCACTAGGAAACAGACTGAGAATCCAGAGTCAAAGTTTCCCCTGCAACCCGTTCCCTTTCTGCTAGATGAACGAACGTCTCTCCACATGCTCAGTTCTGAGAGATATGTGTGTTTGAAATCCGTCCTTCACCTAGCTTGTTGGGAACACAAAGTTTCTTTTCAGTTGAAACTCCACTCCATACATATATATGGGGAGGAACTAGCTCCAACTCGGTTTTACAGTGAAAACTGCAGATACTGCAAACCGGCACTAGGAAACAGACTGAGAAACCAGAGTAAAAGTTTCTCCTGCAACCCGTTCCCTTTGTGCTACATGAACGAACGTCTCTCCACATGTTCAGATCTGAGAGATAAGTGTGTGTGAAAGCCGTCCTTCACCTAGCTTGTTGGGAACACAAAGTTTCTTTTCAAATGATATTCATCTCCATACATATATATGGGGAGGTACTAGCTCCAACTCGGTTTAACAGTGAAAACTGCAGGAACTTCAAAACGGCACTAGGAAACACACTGAGAAACCAGAGTAAAAGTTTCTCCTGCAACACGTTCCCTTTGTGCTAGATGAACGAACGTCTCTCCACATGCTCAGTTCTGAGAGATAAGTGTGTGTGAAAGCCGTATTTCACCTTGCTTGTTGGGAACACAAAGTTTCTTTTCAGTTGCAAACTCCTCTCCATACATATATATGGGGAGGTACTAGCTCCAACTCTATTTTACAGTGAAAACTGTAGGAACTTCAAACCGGCACTAGGAAACAGACTGAGAATCCAGAGTCAAAGTTTCCCCTGCAACCCGTTCCCTTTCTGCTAGATGAACGAACGTCTCTCCACATGCTCAGTTCTGAGAGATATGTGTGTTTGAAATCCGTCCTTCACCTAGCTTGTTGGGAACACAAAGTTTCTTTTCAGTTGAAACTCCACTCCATACATATATATGGGGAGGAACTAGCTCCAACTCGGTTTTACAGTGAAAACTGCAGATACTGCAAACCGGCACTAGGAAACAGACTGAGAAACCAGAGTAAAAGTTTCTCCTGCAACAAGTTCCCTTTGTGCTACATGAACGAACGTCTCTCCACATGGTCAGTTCTGAGAGATAAGTGTGTGTGAAAGCCGTCCTTCACCTAGCTTGTTGGGAACACAAAGTTTCTTTTCAAATGATATTCATCTCCATACATATATATGGGGAGGTACTAGCTCCAACTCGGTTTAACAGTGAAAACTGCAGGAACTTCAAAACGGCACTAGGAAACACACTGAGAAACCAGAGTAAAAGTTTCTCCTGCAACACGTTCCCTTTGTGCTAGATGAACGAACGTCTCTCCAAATGCTCAGTTCTGAGAGATAAGTGTGTGTGAAAGCCGTCTTTCACCTTGCTTGTTGGGAACACAAAGTTTCTTTTCAGTTGCAAACTCCACTCCATACATATATATGGGGAGGTACTAGCTCCAACTCGGTTTTACAATGAAAACTGCAGGAATATCAAACCGGCACTAGGAAACAGACTGAGAAACCAGAGTAAAAGTTTCTCCTGCAATCGGTTCCCTTTGTGATAGATGAACGAACGTCTCTCCACATGCTCAGTTCTGAGGGATAAGTGTGTGTGAAAGCCGTCCTTCACCTAGCTTGTTGGGAACACAAAGTTTCTTTTCAGTTGCAAACTCCACTCCATACATATATATGGGATGGTACTAGCTCGAACTCGGTTTTACAGTGAAAACTGCAGGAACTTCAAACCGGCACTAGGAAACAGACTGAGAATCCAGAGTAAAAGTTTCTCCTTCAACCCGTTCCCTTTGTGCTACATGAACGAACATCTCTCCACATGCTCAGTTCTGAGAGATAAGTGTGAGTGAATGCCGTCCTTCAACTAGCTTGTTGGGAACACAAAGTTTCTTTTCATTTGCAAACTCCAGTCCATACATATATATGGGGAGGTACTAGCTCCAACTATATTTTACAGTGAAAACTGCAGGAACTTCAAACCGGCACTAGGAAACAGACTGAGAAACCAGAGTCAAAGTTTCTCCTGCAACCCGTTCCCTTTGTGCTAGATGAACGAACGTCTCTCCACATGCTCAGTTCTGAGAGATATGTGTGTGTGAAAGCCGTCCTTCACCTAGCTTGTTGGGAACACAGAGTTTCTTTTCAGTTGAAATTCCACTCCATACATATATATGGAGAGGTACTAGCTCGAACTCGGTTTTACAGTGAAAACTGCAGGAACTTCAAACCGGCACTAGGAAACAGACTGAGAAAGCAGAGTAAAAGTTTCTCCTGCAACCCGTTACTTTGTGCTAGATGAACGAACGTCTCTCCACATGCTCAGTTCTGAGAGATAAGTGTGTGTGAAAGCCGTCCTTCACATAGCTTGTTGGGAACACAAAGTTTCTTTTCAGTTGCAAACTCCAGTCCATACATATATATGGGGAAGTACTAGCTCCAACTCGGTTTTACAGTGAAAACTGCAGGAACTTCAAACCGTCACTAGGAAACAGACTGAGAAAGCAGAGTAAAAGTTTCCCCTGCAACCCGTTCATTTGTGCTAGATGAACGAACGTCTCTCCACATGCTCAGTTCTGAGAGATAAGTGTGTGTGAAAGCCGTCCTTCAACTAGCTTGTTGGGAACACAAAGTTTCTTTTCAGTTGCAAACTCCTCTCCATACATATATATGGGGAGGTACTAGCTCCAACTCTATTTTACAGTGAAAACTGCAGGAACTTCAAACCGGCACTAGGAAACAGACTGAGAATCCAGAGTCAAAGTTTCCCCTGCAACCCGTTCCCTTTCTGCTAGATGAACGAACGTCTCTCCACATGCTCAGTTCTGAGAGATATGTGTGTTTGAAATCCGTCCTTCACCTAGCTTGTTGGGAACACAAAGTTTCTTTTCAGTTGAAACTCCACTCCATACATATATATGGGGAGGAACTAGCTCCAACTCGGTTTTACAGTGAAAACTGCAGATACTGCAAACCGGCACTAGGAAACAGACTGAGAAACCAGAGTAAAAGTTTCTCCTGCAACCCGTTCCCTTTGTGCTACATGAACGAACGTCTCTCCACATGGTCAGTTCTGAGAGATAAGTGTGTGTGAAAGCCGTCTTTCACCTTGCTTGTTGGGAACACAAAGTTTCTTTTCAGTTGAAACTCCACTCCATACATATATATGGGGAGGAACTAGCTCCAACTCACTTTTACAGTGAAAACTGCAGGAACTTCAAACCGGCACTAGGAAACAGACTGAGAGACCAGAGTAAAAGTTCCTCCAGCAACACGTTCCCTTTGTGCTAGATGAACGAACGTCTCTCCACATGCTCATTTCTGAGAGATAAGTGTGTGTGAAAGCCCTCCTTCACCTAGCTTGTTGGGAACACAAAGTTTCTTTTCAGTTGCAACTCCACTCCATACATATATACGGGAAGGTACTAGCTCGAACTCGGTTTTACAGTGAAAACTGCAGGAAATTCAAACCGGCACTAGGAAACAGACTGAGAAACCAGAGTCAAAGTTTCCCCTGCAACCCTTTCCCTTTGTGCTAGATGAACGAACGTCTCTCCACATGCTCAGTTCTGAGAGATAAGTGTGTGTGAAAGCCGTCCTTCACCTAGCTTGTTGGGAACACAAAGTTTCTTTTCAGTTGCAAACTCCACTCCATACATATATATGGGTAGGTACTAGCTCCAACTCGGTTTTACAGTTAAAACTGCAGGAACTTCAAACCGGCACTAGGAAACAGACTGAGAAACCACAGTCAAAATTTACCCTGCAACCCTTTCCCTTTGTGCTAGATGAACGAACGTCTCTCCACATGCTCAGTTCTGAGAGATAAGTGTGTGTGAAAGCCGTCCTTCACCTAGCATGTTGGGAAAACAAAGTTTCTTTTCAGATGATATTCCACTCCATACATAAATATGGAGAGGTACTAGCTCCAACTCGGTTTTACAGTGAAAACTGCAGGAACTTAAAACCGGCACTAGGAAACAGACTGAGAAACCAGAGTAAAAGTTTCTCCTGCAAACCGTTCCCTTTGTTCTAGATGAACGAACGTCTCTCCACATGCTCAGTTCTGAGAGATAAGTGTTTGTGAAAACCGTCCTTCACCTAGCTTGTGGGGAACACAAAGTTTCTTTTCAGTTGAAACTCCACTCCATACATATATATGGGGAGGTACTAGCTCCAACTCGTTTTTACAGTGAAAACTGCAGGAACTTCAAACCGGCACTAGGAAACAGACTGAGAAACCAGAGTAAAAGTTTCTCCTTCAACCCGTTTCTTGTGCTAGATGAACGAACGTCTCTCCACATGCTAAGTTCTGAGAGATAAGTGTGTGTGAAAGCCGAGCTTCACCTAGCTTGTTGGGAACACAAAGTTTCTTTTCAGTTGCAAACTCCACTCCATACAAATATATGGGGCGGTACTAGCTCCAACTCGCTTTTACAGTGAAAACTGCAGGAACTTCAAACCGGAACTAGGAAACAGACTGAGAAACCAGAGTAAAAGTTTCCCTGGAACCCGTTCCCTTTGTGCTAGACGAACGAACGTCTCTCCACATGCTCAGTTCTGAGAGATAATTGTGTGTGAAAGCCGTCCTTCACCTAGATTGTTGGGAACACAAAGTTTCTTTTCAGATGCAAACTCCAATCCATACATATATAAGGGGAGGTACTAGTTACTATTCGGATTTACAGTGAAAACTGCAGGAATTTCAAACCGGCACTAGGAAACAGACTTAGATTCCAGAGTAAAAGTTTCTCCTGCAACCCGTTCCCTTTGTGCTAGATGAACGAACGTCTCTCCACATGCTCAGTTCTGATAGATAAGTGTGTGTGAAAGCCGTCCTTCACCTAGCTTGTTGGGAACACAAAGTTTCTTTTCAGTTGCAAAATCCACTCCATACATATATATGGGGAGGTACTAGCTCCAACTCGGTTTTACAGTGAAACTGACGGAACTTCAAACCGGCACTAGGAAACAGACTGAGAAACCAGAGTATTAGTTTCTCCTTCAACCCGTTCCCTTTGTTCTAGATGAACGAACGTCTCTCCACATGCTCAGTCCTGAGAGATAAGTGTGTGTGAAAGCCGTCCTTCAGCTAGCTTGTTGGGAACACAAAGTGTCTTTTCACATGCAAACTCCACTCCATACATATATATGGGGAAGTACTAGCTCCAACTCGATTTTACAGTGAAAATTGCAGGAACTTCAAACCGGCACTAGGAAATAGGCTGAGAAAGCAGAGTAAATTTTCCATGGCAACCCATTCCTTTTGTGCTAGATGAACGAAAGTCTCTCCACATGCTCAGTTCTGAGACATAAGTGTGTGTGAAAGCCGTCCTTCACCTAGCATGTTGGTAACCAAAGATTCTTTTCAGTTGCAAACTCCACTCCATACATATATATGGGAAGGTACTAGCTCCAACTCGGTTTTACAGTGAAAACTGCAGGAACTTCAAACCGGCACTAGGAAACAGACTGAGAAACCAGAGTAATAGATTCTCCTGCAACCCGTTCCCTTTTTGTTAGAAAAACGAACGTCTCTCCACATGCTCATTTCTGAGAGATATTGTGTGTTAAAGCCGTCCTTCACATAGCTTGTTGGGAAAACAAAGTTTCTTTTCAGATGCAAACTCCACTGTATGCATATATTTCGGGTGGTACTAGCTCCAACTCGATTTTACAGTGAAAACTGCAGGAACTTCAAACCGGCACTAGGAAACAGACTGAGAAACCAGAGTAAAAGTTTCTCCTGCAACCCGTTCACTTTGTGCTAGATGAACGAACGTCTCTCCACATGCTCAGTTCTCAGAGATAAGTGTGTGTGAAAACCGTCCTTCTCCAAGCTTGTTGGGAACACAAAGTTTCTTTTCAGTTGCAAACTCCACTCCATACATATATTTGAGGCTGTACAAGCTCCAACTCGGTTTTACAGTGAAAACTGCAGGAACTTCAAACCGGCATTAGGAAACAGACTGAGAATCCAGAGTAAAAATTTTTCCTGCAACCCGTTCCCTTTTTGCTAGAAAAACGATCGTCTCTCCACATGCTCAGTTCTGAGAGATAAGTGTGTGTGAAAGCCGACCTTCACCTAGCTTGTTGGGAACACAAAGTTTCTTTTCAGTTGCAAACTCCACTCCAAACATATATATGGGGAGGTACTAGCTCCAACTCGTTTTTTACAGTGAAAACTGCAGGAACATCAAACCGGCATTAGGAAACAGACTTAGAATCCAGAGTAAAAGTTTCTCCTACAACCCGTTCCCTTTGTGCTAGACGAACGAACGTCTCTCCACATGCTCAGTTCTGAGAGATAATTGTGTGTGAAAGCCGTCCTTCACCTAGATTGTTGGGAACACAAAGTTTCTTTTCAGATGCAAAATCCAATCCATACATATATAAGGGGAGGTACTAGTTACTATTCGGATTTACACTGAAAAATGCAGGAACTTCAAACCGGCACTAGGAAACAGACTTAGAATCCAGAGTAAAAGTTTCTCCTGCAACCCGTTCCCTTTGTGCTAGATGAACGAACGTCTCTCCACATGCTCAGTTCTGAGAGATAAGTGTGTGTGAAAGCCGTCCTTCACCTAGCTTGTTGGGAACACAAAGTTTCTTTTCAGTTGCAAACTCCACTCCATACATATATATGGGGAGGTACCAGCTCCATCTCGGTTTTACAGTGAAAACTGCAGGAACTTCAAACCGGCCCTAGGAAACAGACTGAGAAACCAGAGTAAAAGTTTCTCCTGCAACCCGTTCCCTTTTTGTTAGAAAAACGAACGTCTCTCCACATGCTCAGTTCTGAGAGATCAGTGTGTGTGAAAGCCGTCCTTCATCTAGCTTGTTGGGAACACAAAGTTTCTTTTCAGTTGCAAACTCCAATCCATACATATATATGGGGAGGTACTAGCTCCTACTCGGATTTACAGTGAAAACTGCAGGAACTTCAAACCGGCACTAGGAAACAGACTGAGAAACCAGAGTAAAAGTTTCTCCTGCAACCCGTTCCCTTTGTTCTAGATGAACGAACGTCTCTCCACATGCTCAGTTTTGAGAGATAAGTGTGTGTGAAAGCCATCCTTTACCTAGCTTGTTGGGAACACAAAGTTTCTTTTCAGATGCAAACTCCTCTCCATACATATATATGGGGAGGTACTAGCTCCTACTCGGATTTACAGTGAAAACTGCAGGAACATCAAACCGGCACTAGGAAACAGACTGAGAAACCAGAGTCAAAGTTTCTCCTGCAAGCCTTTCCCTTTGTGCTAGATGAACGAACGTCTCTCCACATGCTCAGTTCTGAGAGATAAGTGTGTGTGAAAGCCGTCCTTCACCTAGCTTGTTGGGAACACAAAGTTTCTTTTCAGTTGCAAACTCCACTCCATACATATATATGGGTAGGTACTAGCTCCAACTCGGTTTTACAGTGAAAACTGCAGGAACTTCAAACCGGCACTAGGAAACAGACTGAGAAACCACAGTCAAAGTTTACCCTGCAACCCTTTCCCTTTGTGCTAGATGAACGAACGTCTCTCCACATGCTCAGTTCTGAGAGATAAGTGTGTGTGAAAGCCGTCCTTCACCTAGCTTGTGGGGAACACAAAGTTTCTTTTCAGATGATATTCCACTCCATACATAAATATGGAGAGGTACTAGCTCCAACTCGGTTTTACAGTGAAAACTGCAGGAACTTAAAACCGGCACTAGGAAACAGACTGAGAAACCAGAGTAAAAGTTTCTCCTGCAAACCGTTCCCTTTGTTCTAGATGAACGAACGTCTCTCCACATGCTCAGTTCTGAGAGATAAGTGTGTGTGAAAGCCGTCCTTCACCTAGCTTGTGGGGAACACAAAGTTTCTTTTCAGTTGAAACTCCACTCCATACATATATATGGGGAGGTACTACCTCCAACTCGGTTTTACAGTGAAAACTGCAGGAACTTCAAACCGGCACTAGGAAACAGACTGAGAAACCAGAGTAAAAGTTTCTCTTGCAACCCGTTCCCCTTGTGCTAGATGAACGAACGTCTCTCCACATGCTCAGTTCTGAGAGAAAAGTATGTGTGAAAGCCTTCCTTCACCTAGCTTGTTGGGAACACAAAGTTTCTTTTCAGTTGCAAACACCACTCCATACATATATACGGGGAGGTAATAGCTCCAACTCGGTTTTACAGTGAAAACTTCAGGAACTTCAAACCGGCACTAGGAAACAGACTGAGAAACCAGAGTAAAAGTTTCTCCTTCAACCCGTTCCTTGTGCTAGATGAACGAACGTCTCTCCACATGCTAAGTTCTGAGAGATAAGTGTGTGTGAAAGCCGACCTTCACCTAGCTTGTTGGGAACACAAAGTTTCTTTTCAGTTGCAAACTTCACTCCATACATATATATGGGGAGGTACTAGCTCCAACTCGCTTTTACAGTGAAAACTGCAGGAACTTCAAACCGGAACTAGGAAACAGACTGAGAAACCAGAGTAAAAGTTTCCCTGGAACCCGTTTCCTTTGTGCTAGACGAACGAACGTCTCTCCACATGCTCAGTTCTGAGAGATAATTGTATGTGAAAGCCGTCCTTCACCTAGATTGTTGGGAACACAAAGTTTCTTTTCAGATGCAAACTCCAATCCATACATATATAAGGGGAGTTACTAGATACTATTCGGATTTACAGTGATAACTGCAGGAATTTCAAACCGGTACTAGGAAACAGACTTAGATTCCAGAGTAAAAGTTTCCCCTGCAACCCGTTCCCTTTGTGCTAGATGAACGAACGTCTCTCCACATGCTCAGTTCTGATAGATAAGTGTGTGTGAAAGCCGTCCTTCACCTAGCTTGTTGGGAACACAAAGTTTCTTTTCAGTTGCAAAATCCACTCCATACATATATATGGGGAGGTACTAGCTCCAACTCGATTTTACAGTGAAACTGACGGAACTTCAAACCGGCACTAGGAAACAGACTGAGAAACCAGAGTATTAGTTTCTCCTGCAACCCGTTCCCTTTGTTCTAGATGAACGAACGTCTCTCCACATGCTCAGTCCTGAGAGATAAGTGTGTGTGAAGGCCGTCCTTCAGCTAGCTTGTTGGGAACACAAAGTGTCTTTTCACATGCAAACTCCACTCCATACATATATATGGGGAGGTACTAGCTCCAACTCGATTTTACAGTGAAAACTGCAGGAACTTCAAACCGGCACTAGGAAATAGGCTGAGAAAGCAGAGTAAATTTTCCACTGCAACCCATTCCTTTTGTGCTAGATGAACGAAAGTCTCTCCACATGCTCAGTTCTGAGACATAAGTGTGTGTGAAAGCCGTCCTTCACCTAGCATGTTGGTAACCAAAGATTCTTTTCAGTTGCAAACTCCACTCCATACATATATATGGGAAGGTGCTAGCTCCAACTCGGTTTTACAGTGAAAACTGCAGGAACTTCAAACCGGCACTAGGAAACAGACTGAGAAACCAGAGTAATAGATTCTCCTGCAACCCGTTCCCTTTTTGTTAGAAAAACGAACGTCTCTCCACATGCTCATTTCTGAGAGATATTGTGTGTTAAAGCCGTCCTTCACTAGCTTGTTGGGAAAACAAAGTTTCTTTTCAGATGCAAACTCCACTCTATGCATATATTTCGGGTGGTACTAGCTCCAAATCGGTTTTACAGTGAAAACTGCAGGAACTTCAAACCGGCACTAGGAAACAGACTGAGAAACCAGAGTAAAAGTTTCTCCTGCAACGCGTTCACTTTGTGCTAGATGAACGAACGTCTCTCCACATGCTCAGTTCTCAGAGATAAGTGTGTGTGAAAACCGTCCTTCTCCTAGCTTGTTGGGAACACAAAGTTTCTTTTCAGTTGCAAACT
The DNA here is from genome assembly GCF_048773025.1 of Camelus bactrianus. Classification (NCBI taxonomy): domain Eukaryota; kingdom Metazoa; phylum Chordata; class Mammalia; order Artiodactyla; family Camelidae; genus Camelus; species Camelus bactrianus. Next base: position 7,654,563 of record NC_133566.1, read on the forward strand.
CCACTCCATACATATATTTGTGGCTGTACAAGCTCCAACTCGGTTTTAAAGTGAAAACTGCAGGAACTTCAAACCGGCATTAGGAAACAGACTGAGAATCAAGAGTAAAAATTTTTCCTGCAACCCGTTCCCTTTTTGCTAGAAAAACGATCGTCTCTCCACATGCTCAGTTCTGAGAGATAAGTGTGTGTGAAAGCCGTCCTTCAACTAGCTTGTTGGGAACACAAAGTTTCTTTTCAGTTGCAAACTCCACTCCAAACATATATACGGGGAGGTACTAGCTCCAACTCGTTTTTTACAGTGAAAACTGCAGGAACATCAAAGTGGCATTAGGAAACAGACTGAGAAACCAGAGTAAAAGTTTCTCCTACAACCCGTTCCCTTTGTGCTAGACGAACGAACGTCTCTCCACATGCTCAGTTCTGAGAGATAAGTGTGTGTGAAAGCCGTCCTTCACCTAGATTGTTGGGAACACAAAGTTTCTTTTCAGATGCAAACTCCAATCCATACATATATAAGGGGAGTTACTAGATACTATTCGGATTTACAGTGATAACTGCAGGAATTTCAAACCGGTACTAGGAAACAGACTTAGATTCCAGAGTAAAAGTTTCCCCTGCAACCCGTTCCCTTTGTGCTAGATGAACGAACGTCTCTCCACATGCTCAGTTCTGATAGATAAGTGTGTGTGAAAGCCGTCCTTCACCTAGCTTGTTGGGAACACAAAGTTTCTTTTCAGTTGCAAAATCCACTCCATACATATATATGGGGAGGTACTAGCTCCAACTCGATTTTACAGTGAAACTGACGGAACTTCAAACCGGCACTAGGAAACAGACTGAGAAACCAGAGTATTAGTTTCTCCTGCAACCCGTTCCCTTTGTTCTAGATGAACGAACGTCTCTCCACATGCTCAGTCCTGAGAGATAAGTGTGTGTGAAGGCCGTCCTTCAGCTAGCTTGTTGGGAACACAAAGTGTCTTTTCACATGCAAACTCCACTCCATACATATATATGGGGAGGTACTAGCTCCAACTCGATTTTACAGTGAAAACTGCAGGAACTTCAAACCGGCACTAGGAAATAGGCTGAGAAAGCAGAGTAAATTTTCCACTGCAACCCATTCCTTTTGTGCTAGATGAACGAAAGTCTCTCCACATGCTCAGTTCTGAGACATAAGTGTGTGTGAAAGCCGTCCTTCACCTAGCATGTTGGTAACCAAAGATTCTTTTCAGTTGCAAACTCCACTCCATACATATATATGGGAAGGTGCTAGCTCCAACTCGGTTTTACAGTGAAAACTGCAGGAACTTCAAACCGGCACTAGGAAACAGACTGAGAAACCAGAGTAATAGATTCTCCTGCAACCCGTTCCCTTTTTGTTAGAAAAACGAACGTCTCTCCACATGCTCATTTCTGAGAGATATTGTGTGTTAAAGCCGTCCTTCACTAGCTTGTTGGGAAAACAAAGTTTCTTTTCAGATGCAAACTCCACTCTATGCATATATTTCGGGTGGTACTAGCTCCAAATCGGTTTTACAGTGAAAACTGCAGGAACTTCAAACCGGCACTAGGAAACAGACTGAGAAACCAGAGTAAAAGTTTCTCCTGCAACGCGTTCACTTTGTGCTAGATGAACGAACGTCTCTCCACATGCTCAGTTCTCAGAGATAAGTGTGTGTGAAAACCGTCCTTCTCCTAGCTTGTTGGGAACACAAAGTTTCTTTTCAGTTGCAAACTCCACTCCATACATATATTTGTGGCTGTACAAGCTCCAACTCGGTTTTAAAGTGAAAACTGCAGGAACTTCAAACCGGCATTAGGAAACAGACTGAGAATCAAGAGTAAAAATTTTTCCTGCAACCCGTTCCCTTTTTGCTAGAAAAACGATCGTCTCTCCACATGCTCAGTTCTGAGAGATAAGTGTGTGTGAAAGCCGTCCTTCAACTAGCTTGTTGGGAACACAAAGTTTCTTTTCAGTTGCAAACTCCACTCCAAACATATATACGGGGAGGTACTAGCTCCAACTCGTTTTTTACAGTGAAAACTGCAGGAACATCAAAGTGGCATTAGGAAACAGACTGAGAAACCAGAGTAAAAGTTTCTCCTACAACCCGTTCCCTTTGTGCTAGACGAACGAACGTCTCTCCACATGCTCAGTTCTGAGAGATAATTGTGTGTGAAAGCCGTACTTCACCTAGATTGTTGGGAACACAAAGTTTCTTTTCAGATGCAAACTCCAATCCATACATATATAAGGGGAGGTACTAGTTACTATTCGGATTTACACTGAAAAATGCAGGAACTTCAAACCGGCACTAGGAAACAGACTTAGAATCCAGAGTAAAAGTTTCTCCTGCAACCCGTTCCCTTTGTGCTAGATGAACGAACGTCTCTCCACATGCTCAGTTCTGAGAGATAAGTGTGTGTGAAAGCCGTCCTTCACCTAGCTTGTTGGGAACACAAAGTTTCTTTTCAGTTGCAAACTCCACTCCATACATATATATGGGGAGGTACTAGCCCCAATTCGGCTTTACAGTGAAAACTGCAGGAACTTCAAACCGGCACTAGGAAACAGACTGAGAAACTAGAGTAAAAGTTTCTTCTGCAACCCTTTCCCTTTGTGCTAGATGAACGAACATCTCTCCACATGCTCAGTTCTGAGAGATAAGTGTGTTTGAAAGCCGTCATTCACATAGCTTGTTGAGAACACAAAGTTTCTTTTCAGTTGCAAAATCCAATCCATACATATATATGGGGAGGTACAACCTCCAACTCGGTTTTACAGTGAAAACTGCCGGAACTTCAAACCGGCACTAGGAAATAGACTGAGAAACCAGAGTAAAAGTTTCTCCTGCAACCCTTTCCCTTTGTGCTAGATGAACGAACGTCTCTCCACATGCTAAGTTCTGAGAGATAAGTGTGTGTGAAAGCCGTTCTTCAGCTAGCTTGTTGGGAACACAAAGTTTCTTTTCACATGCAAACTCCACTCCATACATATATATGGGGAGGTACTAGATCCAACTCGATTTTACAGTGAAAACTGCAGGAACTTCAAACCGGAACTAGGAAATAGGCTGAGAACGCAGAGTAAATTATCCACTGCAACCCATTCCTTTTGTGCTAGATGAACGAAAGTCTCTCCACATGCTCAGTTCTGAGACATTAGTGTGTGTGAAAGCCGTCCTTCACCTAGCTTGTTGGGAACCAAAGATTCTTTTCAGTTGCAAACTCCACTCCATACATATATATGGGGAGGTACCAGCTCCATCTCGGTTTTACAGTGAAAACTGCAGGAACTTCAAACCGGCCCTAGGAAACAGACTGAGAAACCAGAGTAAAAGTTTCTCCTGCAACCCGTTCCCTTTTTGTTAGAAAAACGAACGTCTCTCCACATGCTCAGTTCTGAGAGATCAGTGTGTGTGAAAGCCGTCCTTCATCTAGCTTGTTGGGAACACAAAGTTTCTTTTCAGTTGCAAACTCCAATCCATACATATATATGGGGAGGTACTAGCTCCTACTCGGATTTACAGTGAAAACTGCAGGAACTTCAAACCGGCCCTAGGAAACAGACTGAGAAACCAGAGTAAAAGTTTCTCCTGCAACCCGTTCCCTTTGTTCTAGATGAACGAACGTCTCTCCACATGCTCAGTTCTGAGAGATAAGTGTGTGTGAAAGCCATCCTTTACCTAGCTTGTTGGGAACACAAAGTTTCTTTTCAGATGCAGACTCCACTCCATGCATATATTTGGGGTGGTACTAGCTCCAAATCGGTTTTACAGTGAAAACTGCAGGAACTTCAAACCGACACTAGGAAACAGACTGAGAAACCAGAGTAAAAGTTTCTCCTGCAACCCGTTCACTTTGTGCTAGATGAACGATCGTCTCTCCACATGCTCAGTTCTCAGAGATAAGTGTGTGTGAAAACCGTCCTTCTCCTAGCTTGTTGGGAACACAAAGTTTCTTTTAAGTTGCAAACTCCACTCCATACATATATTTGTGGCGGTACAAGCTCGAACTTGGTTTACAGTGAAAACTGCAGGAACTTCAAACCGGCACTAGGAAAAAGACTGAGAATACAGAGTAAAAATTTTTCCTGCAAACCGTTCCCTTTTTGCTAGAAAAACGATCGTCTCTCCACATGCTCAGTTCTGAGAGATAAGTGTGTGTGAAAGCCGTCCTTCATATAGCTTGTTGGGAACACAAATTTTCTTTTCAGTTGCAAACACCACTCCATACATATATATGGGGAGGTACTAGCTCCTACTCGGATTCACAGTGAAAACTGCAGGAACATCAAACCGGCACTAGGAAACAGACTGAGAAACCAGCGTAAAAGTTTCTCCTGCAACCCGTTCCCTTTTTTGCTAGATGAACGAACGTCTCTCCACATGCTCAGTTCTGAGAGATAATTGTGTGTAAAAGCCGTCCTTCACCTAGCTTGTAGGGAACACAAAGTTTCTTTTCAGTTGCAAACTCCACTCCATACATATATATGGGGAGGTACTAGCTCCTACTCGGATTTACAGTGAAAACTGCAGGAACTTCAAACCGGGACTAGGAATCAGACTGAGAAACCAGAGTAAAAGTTTCTCCTGCAACCCGTTCCCTTTGTGCTAGATGAACGAACGTCTCTCCACATGCTCAGTTCCGAGAGATAAGTGTGTGTGAAAGCCGTCCTTCACCTATCTTGATGGGAACACAAAGTTTCTTTTCAGATGCAAACTCCACTCCATACATATATATGGGGAGGTACTAGCTCCTACTCGGATTTACAGTGAAAACTGCAGGAACATAAAACCGGCACTAGGAAACAGACTGAGAAACCAGAGTCAAAGTTTCTCCTGCCTCCCGTTCCCTTTGTGCCAGATGAACGAACGTCTCTCCACATGCTCAGTTCTGAGAGATAATTGTGTGTTAAAGCCGTCCTTCACATAGCTTGTTGGGAAAACAAAGTTTCTTTTCAGATGCAAACTCCATTCCATGCATATATTTGGGGTGGTACTAGCTCCAAATCTGTTTTACAGTGAAAACTGCAGGAACTTCAAACCGGCACTAGGAAAAAGACTGAGAATCCAGAGTAAAAATTTTTCATGCAAACCGTTCCCTTTTTGCTAGAAAAACGATCGTCTCTCCACATGCTCAGTTCTGAGAGATAAGTGTGTGTGAAAGCCGTCCTTCAACTAGCTTGTTGGGAACACAAAGTTTCTTTTCAGTTGCAAACTCCACTCCAAACATATATATGGGGAGGTACTAGCTCCAACTCGTTTTTTACAGTGAAAACTGCAGGAACATCAAAGCGGCATTAGGAAACAGACTGAGAAACCAGAGTAAAAGTTTCTCCTACAACCCGTTCCCTTTGTGCTAGACGAACGAACGTCTCTCCACATGCTCAGTTCTGAGAGATAATTGTGTGTGAAAGCCTTCCTTCACCTATCTTGTTGGGAACACAAAGTTTCTTTTCAGTTGGAAACTCCACTCCATACATATATATTGGTAGGTAGTAGCTCCAACTCGGTTTTACATTGAAAACTGCAGGAACTACAAACCGGCACTAGAAAACAGACTGAGAAACCAGAGTAACAGTTTCTCCTGCAACCCGTTCACTTGGTGCTAGATGAACGAACGTCTCTCCACATGTTCAGTTCTGAAAGATAATGTGTGTGAAAGCCATCCTTCACCTAGCTTGTTGGGAACACAAAGTTTCTTTTCATTTGCATACTCCACTCCATACGTATATAAGAGGAGGTACTAGCTCCAACTCCATTTTACATTGAAAACTGCAGGAACTTCAAACCGGCACTAGGAAACAGACTGAGAAACGAGAGTAAAAGTTTCTCCTGCAACCCGTTCCATTTGAGATAGTTGAACGAACGTCTCTCCACATGCTAATTTCTGAGAGATAATTGTGCGTGAAAGCCGTCCTTCACCTTGCTTGTTAGGAACACAAAGTTTCTTTTCAGTTGCAAACACCACTTCATACATATATATGGGGAGGTACTAGCTCCAATACGGTTTTACAGTGAAAACTGCAGGAACTTCAAACCGGCACTAGGTAAGAGACTCAGAAGCCAGAGTAACAGTTTCTCTTGTATCCCGTTCCCTTTGTGTTAGATGAACGAACGTCTCTCCACATGTTCAGTTTTGAGAGATATGTGTGTCTGAAAGCCTTCCTTCACCTAGCTTGTTGGGAACACAAAGTTTCTTTTCAGTTGCAATTTCCACTCCATACGTATATATGTGGAGGTACTAGCTCCAACTCGGTTTGACAGTGAAAACTGCAGTAACTTCAAACCGCCACTAGGAAACAGACTGAGAAACCAGAGTACAAGTTTCTCCTGCAAAACGTTCCCTTGGTGCTAGATGAACGAACGTCTCTCCACATGCTCAGTTCTGAGAGATAAGTGTGTGTGAAAGCCTACTTCACCTAGCATGTTGGGAACACAAAGTTTCTTTTCAGTTGCAAACTCCACTCCATACGTATACATGGGGAGCTACAAGCTCCAACTCGGTTTTACAGTGTAAACTGCAGGAACATCAAACCGGCACTAGGAAATAGACTGAGAAACCAGAGTAAAAGTTTCTCCTGCAACCCGTTCACTTTGTGCTAGATGAACGAACGTCTCTCCACATGCTCAGTTCTCAGAGATAAGTGTGTGTGAAAACCGTCCTTCTCCTAGCTTGTTGGGAACACAAAGTTTCTTTTCACTTGCAAACTCCACTCCATACATATATTTGTGGCGGTACAAGCTCCAAATCGGTTTTACAGTGAAAACTGCAGGAACTTCAAACCGGCACTAGGAAACAGACTGAGAATCCAGAGTAAAAGTTTCTCCTGCAACCCAATCCCTTGGTGCTAGATGAATGAACGTCTCTCCACATGTTCAGTTCTGAGAGATATGTGTGTCTGAAAGCCTTCCTTCACCTATCTTGTTGGGAACACAAAGTTTCTTTTCAGTTGGAAACTCCACTCCATACATATATATTGATAGGTAGTAGCTGCAACTCGGTTTTACATTGAAAACTGCAGGAACTTCAAACCGGCACTAGAAAACAGACTGAGAAACCAGAGTAACAGTTTCTCCTGCAACCCGTTCACTTGGTGCTAGATGAACGAACGTCTCTCCACATGTTCAGTTCTGAAAGATAATGTGTGTGAAAGCCATCCTTCACCTAGCTTGTTGGGAACACAAAGTTTCTTTTCATTTGCATACTCCACTCCATACGTATATAAGAGGAGGTACTAGCTCCAACTCCATTTTACATTGAAAACTGCAGGAACTTCAAACCGGCACTAGGAAACAGACTGAGAAACGAGAGTAAAAGTTTCTCCTGCAACCCGTTCCATTTGAGATAGTTGAACGAACGTCTCTCCACATGCTAATTTCTGAGAGATAATTGTGCGTGAAAGCCGTCCTTCACCTTGCTTGTTAGGAACACAAAGTTTCTTTTCAGTTGCAAACACCACTTCATACATATATATGGGGAGGTACTAGCTCCAATACGGTTTTACAGTGAAAACTGCAGGAACTTCAAACCGGCACTAGGTAACAGACTCAGAAGCCAGAGTAAAAGTTTCTCTTGTATCCCGTTCCCTTTGTGTTAGATGAACGAACGTCTCTCCACATGTTCAGTTTTGAGAGATATGTGTGTCTGAAAGCCTTCCTTCACCTAGCTTGTTGGGAACACAAAGTTTCTTTTCAGTTGCAATTTCCACTCCATACGTATATATGGGGAGGTACTAGCTCCAACTCGGTTTGACAGTGAAAACTGCAGGATCTTCAAACCGGCACTAGGAAACAAACTGAGATACCAGAGTAAAAGTTTCTCCTGCAAAACGTTCCCTTGGTGCTAGATGAACGAACGTCTCTCCACATGCTCAGTTCTGAGAGATAATGTGTGTGAAAGCCGTCCTTCACCTAGCTTGTTGGGAACACAAAGTTTCTTTTCATTTGCAAACTCCACTCCATACGTATATAAGGGGAGGTACTAGCTCCAACTCGGTTTGACAGTGAAAACTGCAGGAACTTCAAACCGTCACTAGGAAACAGACTGAGAAATCAGATAAAAGTTTCTCCTGCAACCAGTTCCCTTGGCGCTAGGTGAACGAACGTCTCTTCACATGCTCAGTTCTGAAATATAAGTGTGTGTGAAAGCCTGCCTTCAACAAGCTTGTTGGGAACACAAAGTTTCTTTTCAGTTGGAAACTCCACTCCATACATATATATTGGTAGGTAGTAGCTCCAACTCGGTTTTACATTGAAAACTGCAGGAACTTCAAACCGGCACTAGGAAACAGACTGAGAAACAAGAGTAATACTTTCTCCTGCAACCCGTTCCATTTTTGCTAAGTGAACGAACGTCTCTCCACATGCTCAGTTCTGAGAGATAATTGTGTGTGTAAAACCGTCCTTCAACTAGCTTGTTGGGAACACAAAGTTTCTTTTAAGTTGCAAACACCACTCCATACATGTATATCGGGAGGTACTAGCTCCAACTCGGTTTTACAGTGAAAACTGCAGGAACTTCAAACCGGCACTAGAAAACAGACTGAGAAACCAGAGTAACAGTTTCTCCTGCAACCCGTTCACTTGGTGCTAGATGAACGAACGTCTCTCCACATGCTCAGTTCTGAGAGATAAGTGTGTGTGAAAGCCTACTTCACCTAGCATGTTGGGAACACAAAGTTTCTTTTCAGTTGCAAACTCCACTCCATACGTATACATGGGGAGGTACAGACTCCAACTCCATTTTACATTGAAAACTGCAGGAACTTCAAACCGGCACTAGGAAACAGAATGAAAAACGAGAGTAATGTTTCTCCTGCAATCCGTTCCAAATGAGATAGTTGAACGAACGTCTCTCTACATGCTAATTTCTGAGAGATAATTGTGCGTGAAAGCCGTCCTTCACCTTGATTGTTAGGAACACAAAGTTTCTTTTCAGTTGCAAACCCCAATTCATACATATATATGGGGAGGTACTAGCTCCAATACGGTTTTACAGTGAAAATTGCAGGAACTTCAAACCGGCACTAGGAAACAGACAAAGAAACCACAGTAAAAGTTTCTCCTGCAACCCTTTCCCTTGGTGCTAGATGAAAGAAAGTCTCTCCACATGCTCAGTTCTGAGAGATAAGTGTGTGTGAAAGCCATCCTTCACCTAGCTTGTTGGGAACACAAGTTTTTTTTCAGTTGCAAACTCCACTCCATACATATATATGGGGAGGTACTAGCTCCAACTCGGTTTTACAGTGAAAAATGCAGGAACTTCAAACCGGCAGTAGGTAACAGACTGAGAAACCAGAGTAAAAGTTTCTCCTGCAACCCATTCCCTTGGTGCAAGTTGAACGAAATTCTCTCCACATGCTCAGTTCTGAGAGATATTTGTGTGTTAAAGCCGTCCTTCACCTAGCTTGTTTGGATCACAAAGTTTCTTTTCAGGTGCAAACTCCACTCAATACATATATATGGGGAGGAACTAGTCACAACTCTGTTTTACAGTGAAAACTGCAGGAACTTCAAACCGGCACTAAGAAACAGACTGAGAAACCAGAGTAATACTTTCTCCTGCAACCCGTTCCATTTTTGCTAAGTGAACGAACGTCTCTCCACATGCTCAGTTCTGAGAGATAATTGTGTGTGTAAAACCGTCCTTCAACTAGCTTGTTGGGAACACAAAGTTTCTTTTAAGTTGCAAACTCCACTCCATACATATATATCGGGAGGTACTAGCTCCAACTCGGTTTTACAGTGAAAACTGCAGGGACTTCATCACGGCACTAGGATACAGACTAAGAAACCAGAGAAAAGTTTCTCCTGCAAAACGTTCCCTTGGTGCTAGATGAACGAACGTCTCTCCACATGCTCAGTTCTGAGAGATAAGTGTGTGTGAAAGCCTACTTCACCTAGCATGTTGGGAACACAAAGTTTCTTTTCAGTTCCAAACTCCACTCCATACGTATACATGGGGAGGTACAAGCTCCAAATCGGTTTTACAGTGTAAACTGCAGGAACATCAAACCGGCACTAGGAAATAGACTGAGAAACCAGAGTAAAGTTTCTCTTGTAACCCGTTCCCTTTGTGTTAGATGAACGAACGTCTCTCCACATTTTCAGTTCTGAGAGATAATGTGTGTGAAAGCCGTCCTTCACCTAGCTTGTTGGGAACACAAAGTTTCTTTTCATTTGCAAACTCCACTCCATACGTATATAAGGGGAGGTACTAGCTCCATCTCGGTTTGACAGTGAAAACTGCAGGAACTTCAAACCGTCACTAGGAAGCAGACTGAGAAATCAGATAAAAGTTTCTCCTGCAACCCGTTCCCTTGGAGCTAGGTGAACGAACGTCTCTTCACATGCTCAGTTCTGAAATATAAGTGTGTGTGAAAGCCTGCCTTCAACAAGCTTGTTGGGAACACAAAGTTTCTTTTCAGTTGGAAACTCCACTCCATACATATATATTGGTAGGTAGTAGCTCCAACTCGGTTTTACATTGAAAACTGCAGGAACTTCAAACCGGCACTAGGAAACAGACTGAGAAACAAGAGTAATACTTTCTCCTGCAACCCGTTCCATTTTTGCTAAGTGAACGAACGTCTCTCCACATGCTCAGTTCTGAGAGATAATTGTGTGTGTAAAACCGTCCTTCAACTAGCTTGTTGGGAACACAAAGTATCTTTTAAGTTGCAAACACCACTCCATACATGTATATCGGGAGGTACTATCTCCAACTCGGTTTTACATTGCAAACTGCAGGAACTTCAAACCGGCACTAGGAAACAGACTGAAAAACGAGAGTAATGTTTCTCCTGCAATCCGTTCCAAATGAGATAGTTGAACGAACGTCTCTCTACATGCTAATTTCTGAGAGATAATTGTGCGTGAAAGCCGTCCTTCACCTTGCTTGTTAGGAACACAAAGTTTCTTTTCAGTTGCAAACCCCACTTCATACATATATATGGGGAGGTACTAGCTCCAATACGGTTTTACAGTGAAAATTGCAGGAACTTCAAACCGGCACTAGGAAACAGACTAAGAAACCACAGTAAAAGTTTCTCCTGCAACCCTTTCCCTTGGTGCTAGATGAAAGAAAGTCTCTCCACATGCTCAGTTCTGAGAGATAAGTGTGTGTGAAAGCCGTCCTTCACCTAGCTTGTTGGGAACACAAGTTTTTTTTCAGTTGCAAACTCCACTCCATACATATATATGGGGAGGTACTAGCTCCAACTCGGTTTTACAGTGAAAACTGCAGGAACTTCAAACCGGCACTAGGTAACAGACTGAGAAACCAGAGTAAAAGTTTCTCCTGCAACCCATTCCCTTGGTGCAAGTTGAACGAAATTCTCTCCACATGCTCAGTTCTGAGAGATATTTGTGTGTTAAAGCCGTCCTTCACCTAGCTTGTTTGGATCACAAAGTTTCTTTTCAGGTGCAAACTCCACTCAATACATATATATGGGGAGGAACTAGTCACAACTCTGTTTTACAGTGAAAACTGCAGGAACTTCAAACCAGCACTAGGAAACAGACTGATAATCCAGAGTAAAACTTTCTCCTGCATCCCGATCCCTTGGTGCTAGATGAACGAACGTCTCTCCACACGTTCAGTTCTGAGAGATATGTGTGTCTGAAAGCCTTCCTTCACCTAGATTGTTGGGAACACAAAGTTTCTTTTCAGTTGCAAATTCCACTCCATACGTATATATGGGGAGGTACTAGCTCCAACTCGGTTTTACATTGATAAATGCAGGAACTTCAAACCGGCACTAGGAAACAAACTGAGATACCAGAGTAAAAGTTTCTCCTGCAAAACTTTCCCTTGGTGCTAGATGAACGAACGTCTCTCCACATGCTCAGTTCTGAGAGATAAGTGTGTGTGAAAGCCTACTTCACCTAGCATGTTGGGAACACAAAGTTTCTTTTCAGTTGCAAACTCCACTCCATACGTATACATGGGGAGGTACAAGCTCCAACTCGGTTTTACAGTTTAAACTGCAGGAACATCAAACCGGCACTAGGAAATAGACTGAGAAACCAGAGTAAAATTTTCTCTTGTAACCCGTTCCCTTTGTGTTAGATGAACGAACGTCTCTCCACATGTTCAGTTCTGAGAGATAATGTGTGTGAAAGCCGTCCTTCATTTAGCTTGTTGGGAACACAAAGTTTCTTTTCATTTGCAAACTCCACTCCATACGTATATAAGGGGAGGTACTAGATCCAACTCGGTTTGACAGTGAAAACTGCAGGAACTTCAAACCGTCACTAGGAAACAGACTGAGAAATCAGATAAAAGTTTCTCCTGCAACCCGTTCCCTTGGCGCTAGGTGAACGAACGTCTTTTCACGTGCTCAGTTCTGAAATATAAGTGTGTGTGAAAGCCTGCCTTCAACTAGCTTGTTGGGAACACAATGTTTCTTTTCAGTTTTAAACTCCACTCCATACATGTATATTGGTAGGTAGTAGCTCCAACTTGGTTTTACATTGAAAACTGCAGGAACTTCAAAACGGCACTAGGAAACAGACTGAGAAACCAGAGTAATACTTTCTCCTGCAACCCGTTCCATTTTTGCTAAGTGAACGAACGTCTCTTCACATGCTCAGTTCTGAGAGATAATTGTGTGTGTAAAACCGTCCTTCAACTAGCTTGTTGGGAACACAAAGTTTCTTTTAAGTTGCAAACCCCACTCCATACATATATATCGGGAGGTACAAGCTCCAACTTCGTTTCACAGTGAAAACTGCAGGAACTACAAACCAGCACTAGGAAACAGACTGAGAAACGAGAGTAAAAGTTTCTCCTGCAACCCGTTCCATTTGAGATAGTTGAACGAACGTCTCTCCACATGCTAATTTCTGAGAGATAATTGTGCGTGAAAGCCGTCCTTCACCTTGCTTGTTAGAAACACAAAGTTTCTTTTCTGTTGCAAACTCCACTCCATACATATATATCGGGAGTTACTAGATCCAACTTGGTTTTATATTGAAAACTGCAGGAACTTCAAACTGGCACTAGGAAACAGACTGAGAAACGAGAGTAAAAGTTTCTCCTGCAATCCGTTCCATTTTTGCTAAGTGAACGAACGTCTCTCCACATGCTCAGTTCTGAGAGATAATTGTGTGTGTAAAACCGTCCTTCAACTAGCTTGTTGGGAACACAAAGTTTCTTTTAAGTTGCAAACTCCACTCCATACATATATATCGGGAGGAACTAGCTCCAACTCGGTTTTACATTGAAAACTGCAGGAACTTCAAACCGGCACTAGGAAACAGACTGAGATACCAGAGTAAAAGTTTCTCCTGCAAAACATTCCCTTGTTGCTATATGAACGAACGTCTCTCCACATGCTCAGTTCTGAGAGATAAGTGTGTGTGAAAGCCTACTTCACCTAGCATGTTGGGAACACAAAGTTTCTTTTCAGTTGCAAACTCCACTCCATACGTATACATGGGGAGGTACAAGCTCCAACTCGATTTTACAGTGTAAACTGCAGGAACATCAAACCGGCACTAGGAAATAGACTGAGAAACCAGAGTAAAAGTTTCTCTTGTAACCCGTTCCCTTTGTGTTAGATGAACGAACGTCTCTCCACATGTTCAGTTCTGAGAGATAATGTGTGTGAAAGCCGTCCTTCACCTAGCTTATTGGGAACACAAAGTTTCTTTTCATTTGCAAACTCCACTCCATACGTATATATGGGGAGGTACTAGCTCCAAATCTGTTTTAAAGTGAAAACTGCAGGAACTTCAAACCGTCACTAGGAAATAGACTGAGAAATCATATAAAAGTTTCTCCTGCAACCCGTTCCCTTGGCGCTAGGTGAACGAACGTCTCTTCACATGCTCAGTTCTGAAATATAAGTGTGTGTGAAAGCCTGCCTTCAACTAGCTTGTTGGGAACACAAAGTTTCTTTTCAGTTGGAAACTCCACTCCATACATATATATTGGTAGGTAGTAGCTCCAACTCGGTTTTACATTGAAAACTGCAGGAACTTCAAACCGGCACTAGGAAACAGACTGAGAAACCAGAGTAAAAGTTTATCCTGCAACCCGTTCCCTTGGTGCAAGATGAACGAAAGTCTCTCCACATGCTCAGTTCTGAGAGATATTTGTGTGTTAAAGCCGTCCTTCACCTAGCTTGTTTGGAACACAAAGTTTCTTTTCAGGTGCAAACTCCACTCAATACATATATATGGGGAGGAACTAGTCACAACTCGTTTTTACAGTGAAAACTGCAGGAACTTCAAACCGGCACTAGGTAACAGACTAAGAAACCAGAGAAAAGTTTCTCCTGCAACCCACTCCTTTTGTGATAGATGAACGAACGTCTTGCCACATGCTCAGTTCTGAGAGATAAGTGTGTGTAAAGCCGTCCTTCACCTTGCTTGTTGGGAACACAATGTTTATTTTTAGTTGCAAACTCCACTTCATACTTATATATCGGGAGTTACTAGATCCAACTTGGTTTTATATTGAAAACTGCAGGATCTTCAAACCGGCACTAGAAAACAGACTGAGAAACCAGAGTAAAAGTTTCTCCTGCAACCCGTTCCCTTGGTGCTAGATGAACGAACGTCTCTCCACATGTTCAGTTCTGAGAGATATGTGTGTCTGAAATCCATCCTTCCTCTTGCTTGTTGGGAAAACAAAGTTTCTTTTCATTTGCATACTCTACTCCATACGTATATAAGAGGAGGTACTTGCTCCAACTCCATTTTACATTGAAAACTGCAGGAACTTCAAACCGGCACTAGGAAACAGACTGAGAAACGAGAGTAAAAGTTTCTCCAGCAACCCTTTCCATTTGAGATAGTTGAACGAACGTCTCTCCACATGCTAATTTCTGAGAGATAATTTTGCGTGAAAGCCGTCCTTCACCTTGCTTGTTAGGAACACAAAGTTTCTTTTCAGTTGCAAACACCACTTCATACATATATATGGGGAGGTACTAGCTCCAATACGGTTTTACAGTGAAAACTGCAGGAACTTCAAACCGGCACTAGGGAACAGAATGAGAAGCCAGAGTAAAAGTTTCTCTTGTAACCCGTTCCCTTTGTGTTAGATGAACGAACGTCTCTCCACATGTTCAGTTCTGAGAGATAATGTGTGTGAAAGCCGTCCTTCACCTAGCTTGTTGGGAACACAAAGTTTCTTTTTATTTGCAAACTCCACTCCATACGTATATAAGGGGAGGTACTAGCTCCAACTCGGTTTGACAGTGCAAACTGCAGGAACTTCAAACCGTCACTAGGAAACAGACTGAGAAATCAGATAAAAGTTTCTCCTGCAACCCGTTCCCTTGGCGCTAGGTGAACGAACGTCTCTTCACATGCTCAGTTCTGAAATATAATTGTGTGTGAAAGCCTGCCTTCAACTAGCTTGTTGGGAACACAAAGTATCTTTTCAGTTGGAAACTCCACTCCATACATATATATTGGTAGGTAGTAGCTCCAACTCGGTTTTACATTGAAAACTGCAGGAACTTCATACCGGCACTAGGAAACAGACTGAGAAACCAGAGTAAAAGTTTCTCCTGCAACCCGTTCCCTTGGTGCAAGATGAACGAAAGTCTCTCCACATGCTCAGTTCTGAGAGATATTTGTGTGTTAAAGCCGTCCTTCACCTAGCTTGTTTGGAACACAAAGTTTCTTTTCAGGTGCAAATTCCACTCAATACATATATATGGGGAGGAACTAGTCACAACTCGGTTTTACAGTGAAAACTGCAGGAACTTCAAACCGGCACTAAGAAACAGACTGAGAAACCAGAGTAATACTTTCTCCTGCAACCCGTTCCATTTTTGCTAAGTGAACGAACGTCTCTCCACTTGCTCAGTTCTGAGAGATAACTGAGTGTGTAAAACCGTCCTTCAACTAGCTTGTTGGGAATACAAAGTTTCTTTTAAGTTGCAAACTCCACTCCATGCATATATATCGGGAGATACTAGGTCCAACTCGGTTTTACAGTGAAAACTGCAGGAACTTCAAACCGGCACTAGAAAACATACTGAGAATCCAGAGTAACAGTTTCTCCTGCAACCCGTTCCCTTGGTGCTAGATGAACGAACGTCTCTCCACATGTTCAGTTCTGAAAGATAATGTGTGTGAAAGCCATCCTTCACCTAGCTTGTTGGGAACACAAAGTTTCTTTACATTTGCATACTCCACTCCATACGTATATAAGAGGAGGTACTAGCTCCAACTCCATTTTACATTGAAAACTGCAGGAACTTCATACCGGCACTAGGAAACAGACTGAGAAACGAGAGTAAAAGTTTCTCCAGCAACCCGTTCCATTTGAGATAGTTGAACGAAC
Organism: Camelus bactrianus; assembly: GCF_048773025.1. NCBI lineage: Eukaryota > Metazoa > Chordata > Mammalia > Artiodactyla > Camelidae > Camelus > Camelus bactrianus. The sequence goes on from NC_133566.1 coordinate 7,670,876, forward strand.
GTCTCTCCACATGCTAATTTCTGAGAGATAATTGTGCGTGAAAGCCGTCATTCACCTTGCTTGTTAGGAACACAAAGTTTCTTTTCAGTTGCAAACACCACTTCATACATATATATGGGGAGGTACTAGCTCCAATACGGTTTTACAGTGTAAACTGCAGGATCATCAAACCGGCACTAGGGAACAGACTGAGAAGCCACAGTAAAAGTTTCTCTTGTAACCAGTTCCCTTTGTGTTAGATGAACGAACGTATTTCCACATGCTCAGTTCTGAGAGATAAGTGTGTGTGAAAGCCTAATTCACCTAGCATGTTGGGAACACAAAGTTTCTTTTCAGTTGCAAACTCCACTCCATACGTATACATGGGGAGGTACAAGCTCCAACTCGGTTTTACAGTGTAAACTGCAGGATCATCAAACCGGCACTAGGAAATAGACTGAGAAACCAGAGTAAAAGTTTCTCTTGTAAACCGTTCCCTTTGTGTTAGATGAACGAACGTCTCTCCACATGTTCAGTTCTGAGAGATAATGTGTGAAAGCCGTCCTTCAACTAGCTTGTTGGGAACACAAAGTATCTTTTCATTTGCAAACTCCACTCCATACGTATATAATGGGAGGTACTAGCTCCAACTCGGTTTGACAGTGAAAACTGCAGGAACTTCAAACCGTCACTAGGAAACAGACTGAGAAACGAGAGTAAAAGTTTCTCCTGCAACCCGTTCCATTTGAGATAGTTGAACGAACGTCTCTCCACATGCTAATTTCTGAGAGATAATTTTGCGTGAAAGCCGTCCTTCACCTTGCTTGTTAGGAACACAAAGTTTCTTTTCAGTTGCAAACACCGCTTCATACATATATATGGGGAGGTACAAGCTCCAATACGGTTTTACAGTGAAAACTGCAGGAACTTCAAACCGGCACTAGGTAACAGACTGAGAAGCCAGAGTAAAAGTTTCTCCTGCAACCCGTTCCCTTTGTGTTAGATGAACGAACGTCTCTCCACATGTTAAGTTCTGAGAGATAATGTGTGTGAAAGCCGTCCTTCACCTAGCTTGTTGGGAACACAAAGTTTCTTTTCATTTGCAAACTCCACTCCATACGTATATAAGGGGAGGTACTAGCTCCAACTCGGTTTGACAGTGAAAACTGCAGGAACTTCAAACCGGCACTAGGAAACAGACTGAGAAATCAGATAAAAGTTTTTCCTGCAACCCGTTCCCTTGGCGCTATGTGAACGAACATCTCTTCACATGCTCAGTTCTGAAATATAAGTGTATGTGAAAGCCTGCCTTCAACTAGCTTGTTGGGAACACAAAGTTTCTTTTCAGTTGAAAACTCCACTCCATATATATATATTTGTAGGTACTAGTTCCAACTCGGTTTTACAGTGAAAATTGCAGGAACATCAAACCGGCACTAGGAAACAGACTGAGAAACCAGAGTAATACTTTCTCCTGCAACCTGTTCCATTATTGCTAGGTGAACGAACGTCTCTCCACATGCTCAATTCTGAGAGATAAGTGTGTGTGAAAACCGTCCTTCTCCTAGCTTGTTGGGAACACAAAGTTTCTTTTAAGTTGCAAACTCCACCCCATAATTATATATGGGGATGTACTAACTCCAACTCGGTTTTACCGTGAAAACTGCAGGAACTTCAAACCGGCACTAGGAAACAGACTGAGAAACCAGAGTAAAACATTTTCCTGCAACCCGTTCCCTTGGCGCTAGGTGAACGAACGTCTCTTCACATGCTCAGTTCTAAAATATAAGTGTGTGTGAAAGCCTGCCTTCAAATAGCTTGTTGGGAACACAAAGTTTCTTTTCAGTTGGAAACTCCACTCCATACATATATATTGGTAGGTACTAGTTCCAACTCGGTTTTACAGTGAAAATTGCAGGAACTTCAAAACGGCACTAGGAAACAGACTGAGAAACCAGAGTAATACTTTCTACTGCAACCCGTTCCATTATTGCTAGGTGAACGAACGTCTCTCCTCATGTTCAGTTCTGAGAGAAAAGTGTGTTTGAAAGCCGTCCTTCAACTAGCATGTTGGGAACACAAAGTTTCTTTTCAGTTGCATACTCCACTCCATACATATATATGGGGAGGTACTAGCTCCAACTTGGTTTTACATTGAAAACTGCAGGAACTTCAAACCGGCACTAGGAAACAGACTGAGAAACCAGAGTAAAAGTTTCTCCTGCAACCCGTTCCATTTGTGATAGATGAACGAACGTCTCTCCACATGCTAATTTCTGAGAGATAATTGTGCGTGAAAGCCGTCCTTCACCTTGCTTGTTAGGAACACAAAGTTTCTTATCAGTTGCAAACACCACTTCATACATATATATGGGGAGGTACTAGCTCCAATACGGTTTTACAGTGAAAACTGCAGGAACTTCAAACCGGCACTAGGAAATAGACTAAGAAACCACAGTAAAGTTTCTCCTGCACCCTTTCCCTTGGTGCTAGATGAACGAACGTCTCTCCACATGCTCAGTTCTGAGAGATAAGTATGTGTGAAAGCCGTCCTTAACCTAGCTTGTTGGGAACACAAGTTTCTTTTCAGTTGCAAACTCCACTCCATACATATATATGGGGAGGTACTAGCTCCAACTCGGTTTTACAGTGAAAACTGCAGGAACTTCAAACCGGCACTAGGTGACAGACTGAGAAACCAGAGTAAAAGTTTCTCCTGCAACCCGTTCCCTTGGTGCAAGATGAACGAAAGTCTCTCCACATGCTCAGTTCTGAGAGATATTTGCGTGTTAAAGCCGTCCTTCACCTAGCTTGTTTGGAACACAAAGTTACTTTTCAGGTGCAAACTCCACTCAATTCATATATATGGGGAGGAACTAGTCACAACTCGGTTTTACAGTGAAAAATGCAGGAACTTCAAACCGGCACTAAGAAACTGTCTGAGAAACCAGAGTAATACTTTCTCCTGCAACCCGTTCCATTTTTGCTAAGTGAACGAACGTCTCTCCACATGCTCAGTTCTGAGAGATAATTGTGTGTGTAAAACCGTCCTTCAATTAGCTTGTTGGGAACACAAAGTTTCTTTTAAGTTGCAAACTCCACTCCATACATATATATCGGTAGGTACTAGCTCCAACTCGGTTTTACAGTGAAAACTGCAGGAACTTCAAAGCGGCACTAGAAAACAGACTGAGAAACCAGAGTACAAGTTTCTCCTGCAACCCGTTCCCTTGGTGCTAGATGAACGAACGTCTCTCCACATGTTCAGTTCTGAAAGATAATGTGTGTGAAAGCCATCCTTCACCTAGCTTGTTGGGAACACAAAGTTTCTTTTCATTTACATACTCCACTCCATACGTATATAAGAGGAGGTACTAGCTCCAACTCCATTTTACATTGAAAACTGCAGGAACTTCAAACCGGAAATAGGAAACAGACTGAGAAACGAGAGTAAAAGTTTCTCCTGCAACCCGTTCCATTTGAGATAGTTGAACGAACGTCTCTCCACATGCTAATTTCTGAGAGATAATTGTGCGTGAAAGCCGTCCTTCACCTTGCTTGTTAGGAACACAAAGTTTCTTTTCAGTTGCAAACACCACTTCATACATATATATGGGGAGGTACAAGCTCCAATACGGTTTTACAGTGAAAACTGCAGGAACTTCAAACCGGCACTAGGTAACAGACAGAGAACCAGAGTAAAAGTTTCTCCTGCAACCCGTTCCCTTTGTGTTAGATGAACGAACGTCTCTCCACATGTTAAGTTCTGAGAGATAATGTGTGTGAAAGCCGTCCTTCACTTAGCTTGTTGGGAACACAAAGTTTTTTTCATTTGCAAACTCCACTCCATACGTATATAAGGGGAGGTACTAGCTCCAACTCGGTTTGACAGTGAAAACTGCAGGAACTTCAAACCGGCACTAGGAAACAGACTGAGAAATCAGAGAAAAGTTTTTCCTGCAACCCGTTCCCTTGGCGCTATGTGAACGAACGTCTCTTCACATGCTCAGTTCTGAAATATAAGTGTATGTGAAAGCCTGCCTTCAACTAGCTTGTTGGGAACACAAAGTTTCTTTTCAGTTGAAAACTCCACTCCATATATATATATTGATAGGTACTAGTTCCAACTCGGTTTTACAGTGAAAATTGCAGAAACATCAAACCGGCACTAGGAAACAGACTGAGAAACCAGAGTAATACTTTCTCCTGCAACCCGTTCAATTATTGCTAGGTGAACGAACGTCTCTCCACATGCTAAGTTCTGAGAGATAAGTGTGTGTGAAAACCGTCCTTCTCCTAGATTGTTGGGAACACAAAGTTTCCTTTAAGTTGCAAACTCTACTCCATACATATATATGGGGATGTACTAACTCCAACTCGGTTTTACAGTGAAAACTGCAGGAACGTAAAAGCGGCACTAGGAAACAGACTGAGAAACCAGAGTAAAACATTTTCCTGCAACCCGTTCCCTTGGCGCTAGGTGAACGAACGTCTCTTCACATGCTCAGTTCTAAAATATAAGTGTGTGTGAAAGCCTGCCTTCAACTAGCTTGTTGGGAACACAAAGTTTCTTTTCAGTTGGAAACTCCACTCCATACATATATATTGGTAGGTACTAGTTCCAACTCGGTTTTACAGTGAAAATTGCAGGAACTTCAAAACGGCACTAGGAAACAGACTGAGAAACCAGAGTAATACTTTCTACTGCAACCCGTTCCATTATTGCTAGGTGAACGAACGTCTCTCCACATGTTCATTTCTGAGAGAAAAGTGTGTTTGAAAGCCGTCCTTCAACTAGCATGTTGGGAACACAAAGTTTCTTTTCAGTTGCAAACTCCACTCCATACGTATATATGGGGAGGTACTAGCTCCAACTCGGTTTTACAGTGAAAACTGCAGGAACATCAAACCGGCACTAGAAAACAGACTGAGAAACCAGAGTAAAAGTTTCTCCTGGAACCTGTTCCCTTGGTGCTAGATGAACGAACGTCTCTCCACATGTTCAGTTCTGAAAGTTAATGTGTGTGGAAGCCATCCTTCAACTAGCTTGTTGGGAACACAAGTTTCTTTTAATTTGCATACTCCACTCTATACGTATATAAGAGGAGGTACTATCTCCAACTTGGTTTTACATTGAAAACTGCAGGAACTTCAAACCGGCACTAGGAAACAGACTGAGAACCCAGAGTAAAAGTTTCTCCTGCAACCCGTTCCATTTGTGATAGATGAACGAACGTCTCTCCACATGCTAATTTCTGAGAGATAATTGTGCGTGAAAGCCGTCCTTCACCTTGCTTGTTAGGAACACAAAGTTTCTTTTCAGTTGCAAACACCACTTGATACATATATATGGGGAGGTACTAGCTCCAATACGGTTTTACAGGGAAAACTGCAGGAACTTCAAACCGTCACTAGGAAACAGACTAAGAAACCACAGTAAAAGTTTCTCCTGTACCCTTTCCCTTGGTGCTAGATGAACGAACGTCTCTCCACATGCTCAGTTCTGAGAGATAAGTATGTGTGAAAGCCGTCCTTCACCTAGCTTGTTGGGAACACAAGTTTTTTTTCAGTTGCAAACTCCACTCCATACATATATATGGGGAGGTACTAGCTCCAACTCGGTTTTACAGTGAAAACTGCAGGAACTTCAAACCGGCACTAGGTAACAGACTGAGAAACCAGAGTAAAAGTTTCTCCTGCAACCCGTTCCCTTGGTGCAAGATGAACGAAAGTCTCTCCACATGCTCAGTTCTGAGAGATATTTGTGTGTTAAAGCCGTCCTTCACCTAGCTTGTTTGGAACACAAAGTTTCTTTTCAGGTGCAAACACCACTCAATACATATATATGGGGAGGAACTAGTCACAACTCGGTTTTACAGTGAAAATTGCAGGAACTTCAAACCGGCACTAAGAAACAGACTGAGAAACCAGAGTAATACTTTCTACTGCAACCCGTTCCATTTTTGCTAAGTGAACGAACGTCTCTCCACATGCTCAGTTCTGAGAGATAATTGTGTGTGTAAAACCGTCCTTCAATTAGCTTGTTGAGAACACAAAGTTTCTTTTAAGTTGCAAACTCCACTCCATACATATATATCGGGAGGTACTAGCTCCAACTAGGTTTTACAGTGAAAACTGCAGGAACTTCAAACCGGCACTAGGAAACAGACTAAGAAACCAGAGAAAACTTTCTCCTGCAACCCGTTCCCTTTGTGATAGATGAACGAACGTCTTGCCACATGCTCAGTTCTGAGAGATAAGTGTGTGTAAAGCCGTCCTTCACCTTGCTTGTTGGGAACACAATGTTTATTTTTAGTTGCAAACTCCACTCCATACATATATATCAGGAGTTACTAGATCCAACTTGGTTTTATATTGAAAACTGCAGGAACTTCAAACCGGCACTAGGAAACACACTGAGAATCCAGAGTTAAAGTTTCTCCTGCAACCCGATCCCTTGGTGCTAGATGAACGAACGTCTCTCCACATGTTCAGTTCTGAGAGATATGTGTGTCTGAAAGCCTTCCTTCACCTAACTTGTTGGGAACACAAAGTTTCTTTTCAGTTGCAAATTCAACTCCATACGTATATATGGGGAGGTACTAGCTCCAACTCGGTTTTACATTGAAAACTGCAGGAACTTCAAACCGGCACTAGGAAACAAAATGAGATACCAGAGTAAAAGTTTCTCCTGCAAAACGTTCCCTTGGTGCTAGATGAACGAACGTCTGTCCACATGCTCAGTTCTGAGAGATAAGTGTGTGTGAAAGCCTACTTCACCTAGCATGTTGGGAACACAAAGTTTCTTTTCAGTTGCAAACTCCACTCCATACTTATACATGGGGAGGTACAAGCTCCAACTCGGTTTTACAGTGTAAACTGCAGGAACATCAAACCGGCACTAGGAATTAGACTGAGAAACCAGAGTAATAGTTTCTCCTGCAAACCGTTCCATTTGTGATAGATGAACGAAAGTCTCTCCACATGCTAATTTCTGAGAGATAATTGTGCGTGAAAGCCGACCTTCACCTTGCTTGTTAGGAACACAAAATTTCTTTTCAGTTGCAAACTACACTCCATACATATATATGGGGAGGTACTAGCTCCAACTCGGTTTTACAGTGAAAACTGCAGGAACTTCAAACCGGCACTAGGTAACAGACTGAGAAACCAGAGTAATAGTTTCTCCTGCAACCCGTTCCCTTTGTGCAAGATGAACGAAAGTCTCTCCACATGCTCAGTTCTGAGAGATATTCGTGTGTTAAAGCCGTCCTTCACCTAGCTTCTTTGGAACACAAAGGTTCTTTTCAGGTGCAAACTCCACTCAATACATATATATGGGGAGGAACTAGTCACAACTCGGTTTTACAGTGAAAACTGCAGGAACTTCAAACCGGCACTAAGAAACAGACTGAGAAACCAGAGTAATACTTTCTCCTGCAACCCGTTCCATTTTTGCTAAATGAACGAACGTCTCTCCACATGCTCAGTTCTGAGAGATAATTGTGTGTGTAAAACCGTCCTTCAACTAGCTTGTTGTTAACACAAAGTTTCTTTCCAGTTGCAAACTCCACTCCATATGTATATAAGAGGAGGTACTAGATTCAACTCGGTTTTACTGTGAAAACTGCAGGAACTTCAAACCGGCACTAGGAAACAGACTGAGATACAACAGTAAAAGTTTCTCCTGCAACCTGTTCCCTTGGTGCTAGATAAAAGAACGTCTCTCCACAAGCTCAGTTCTGAGGGATAAGTGTGTGTGAAAGCCTACTTCACCTAGCTTGTTTGGAACACAAAGTTTCTTTTCAGTTGCAAACTCCAGTCCATACATATATATGTGGAGGTACAAGCTCCAACTCGGTTTTACAGTGAAATGAGCAGGAACATCAAATCGGCACTAGGAAATAGACTAAGAAACCAGAGTAAAAGTTTCTCCAGAAACCCGTTCCTTATGTGCTAGATGAACGAACGTCTCTCCACATGTTCAGTTCTGAGAGATAATGTGTGTGAAAGCCATCCTTCACCTAGCTTGTTGGGAACACAAACTTTCTTTTCATTTGCATACTCCATTCCATACGTATATAAGAGGAGGTACTAGCTCCAAATCGCTTTTAAATTGAAAACTGCAGGAACTTCAATCCGGCACTAGGAAACAGAATGAGAAACCAGAGTAAAAGTTTCTCCTGCAACCCGTTCCATTTGTGATAGATGAATGAACGTCTCTCCACATGCTAATTGCAGAGAGATAAGTGTGTGTTAACGCCGTACTTCACCTTGCTTGTTGGGAACACAAAGTTTCTTTTCATTTGCAAACTCCACTCCATACGTATATAAGGGGAGGTAGTAGCTCCAACTCGGTTTGACAGTGAAAACTGCAGGAACTTCAAACCGGCACTAGGAAACAGACTGAGAAATCAGAGAAAAGTTTCTCCTGCAACCCGTTCCCTTGGCGCTAGGTGAACTAACGTCTGTTCACATGCTCAGATCTGAAATATAATTGTATGTGAAAGCCTGCCTTCTACTAGCTTGTTGGGAACACAAAGTTTCTTTTCAGTTGGAAACTCCACTCCATACATATATATTGGTAGGTACTAGTTCCAACTCGGTTTTACAGTGAAAATTGCAGGAACTTCAAACCGGCACTAGGAAACACACTGAGAAACCAGAGTAATACATTCTCCTGCAACCCGTTCCATTATTGCTATGTGAACGAACGTCTCTTCACATGCTCAGATCTGAAATATAAGTGTATGTGAAAGCCTGCATTCTACTAGCTTGTTGGGAACACAAAGTTTAATTTTAGTTGCAAACCCCACTCCATACATATATATCGGGAGTTACTAGATCCAACATGCTTTTATATTGAAAACTGCAGGAACTTCAAACCGGCACTAGGAAACAAACTGAGATACCAGAGTAAAAGTTTCTCCTGCAACACGTTCCCTTGGTGCTAGATGAACGAACGTCTCTCCACATGCTCAGTTCTGAGAGATAAGTGTGTGTGAAAGCCTACTTCACCTAGCATGTTGGGAACACAAAGATTCTTTTCTGTTGCAAACTCCTCTCCATACGTATACATGGGGAGGTACAAGCTCCAACTCGGTTTTACAGTGTAAACTGCAGGAACATCAAACCGGCACTAGGAAATAGACTGAGAAACCAGAGTAAAAGTTTCTCCTGAAACTCGTTCCCTTTGTGCTAGATGAACGAACGTCCCTCCACATGTTCAGTTCTGAGAGATAAGTGTGTGTGAATGCCGTCCTTCACATGGCTTGTTGGGAACACAAAGTTTCTTTCCAGTTGCAAACTCCACTCCATATGTATATAAGAGGAGGTACTAGATTCAACTCGGTTTTACAGTGAAAACTGCAGGAACTTCAAACCGGCACTAGGAAACAGACTGAGATACCACAGTAAAAGTTTCTCCTGCAACCTGTTCCCTTGGTGCTAGATGAACGAACGTCTCTCCACATGTTCAGTTCTGAGAGATAATGTGTGTGAAAGCCATACTTAACCTAGCTTGTTGGGAACACAAAGATTCTTTTCAGTTGCAAACTCCACTCAATACATATATATGGGGAGGAACTAGTCACAACTCGGTTTTACAGAGAAAACTGCAGGAACTTCAAACCGGCACTAAGAAACAGACTGAGAAACCAGAGTAATACTTTCTCCTGCAACCCGTTCAATTTTTGCTAAGTGAACGAACGTCTCTCAAAATGCTCAGTTCTGAGAGATAATTGTGTGTGTAAAACGGTACTTCAAATACCTTGTTGGGAACACAAAGTTTCTTTTAAGTTTCAAACTCCACTCCATACATATATATCGGGAGGTACTAGCTCCAACTCGGTTTTAGAGTGAAAACTGCAGGAACTTCAAACCGGCACTAGGAAACAGACTAAGAAACCGGAGAAAAGTTTCTCCTGAAACCCGTTCCATTTGTGATAGATGAACGAACGTCTCTCCACATGCTCAGTTCTGAGAGATAAGTGTGTGTAAAGCCGTCCTTCACCTTGCTTGTTGGGAACACAAAGTTTATTTTTAGTTGCAAACTCCACTCCATACATATATATCGGGAGTTACTAGCTCCAACTCGGTTTTATATTAAAAACTGCAGGAACTTCAAAGCGGCACTTGGAAACAGACTGAGAAAGCAGAGAAATGTTTCTCCTGCAACCCGTTCCCTTGGCGCTAGGTGAACGAACGTCTCTTCACATGCTCAGTTCTGAAATATACGTGTGTGTGAAAGCCTGCCTTCAACTAGTTTATTGGGAACACAAAGTTTCTTTTCAGTTGCAAACTCCAGTCCATACATATATATGGGGAGGTACTAGCTCCAACTCGGTTTTACAATGAAAACTGCAGGAACTTCAAACCGGCACTAGGAAACAGACTGAGAAACCAGAGTAAAAGTTTCTCCTACAACCCGATCCCTTGGTGCTAGATGAACGAACGTCTCTCCACATGTTCAGTTCTGAGAGATATGTGTGTCTGAAAGCCTTCCTTCACCTAGCTTGTTGGGAACACAAAGATTCTTTTCAGTTGCAAATTCCACTCCATACGTATATATGGGGATGTACTAGCTCTAACTCGGTTTTACATTGAAAACTGCAGGAACTTCAAACCGGCACTAGGAAACAAACTGAGATACCAGAGTAAAAGTTTCTCCTGCAACACGTTCCCTTGGTGCTAGATGAACGAACGTCTCTCCACATGCTCAGTTCTGAGAGATAAGTGTGTGTGAAAGCCTACTTCACCTAGCATGTTGGGAACACAAAGATTCTTTTCAGTTGCAAACTCCTCTCCATACGTATACATGGGGAGGTACAAGCTCCAACTCGGTTTTACAGTGTAAACTGGAGGAACATCAAAGCGGCACTAGGAAATAGACTGAGAAACCAGAGTAAAAGTTTCTCCTGAAACTCGTTCCCTTTGTGCTAGATGAACGAACGTCCCTCCACATGTTCAGTTCTGAGAGATAAGTGTGTGTGAATGCCGTCCTTCACATGGCTTGTTGGGAACACAAAGTTTCTTTCCAGTTGCAAACTCCACTCCATATGTATATAAGAGGAGGTACTAGATTCAACTCGGTTTTACAGTGAAAACTGCAGGAACTTCAAACCGGCACTAGGAAACAGACTGAGATACCACAGTAAAAGTTTCTCCTGCAACCTGTTCCCTTGGTGCTAGATGAACGAACGTCTCTCCACATGTTCAGTTCTGAGAGATAATGTGTGTGAAAGCCATACTTAACCTATCTTGTTGGGAACACAAAGATTCTTTTCAGTTGCAAACTCCACTCAATACATATATATGGGGAGGAACTAGTCACAACTCGGTTTTACAGAGAAAACTGCAGGAACTTCAAACCGGCACTAAGAAACAGACTGAGAAACCAGAGTAATACTTTCTCCTGCAACCCGTTCAATTTTTGCTAAGTGAACGAACGTCTCTCAAAATGCTCAGTTCTGAGAGATAATTGTGTGTGTAAAACGGTACTTCAAATAGCTTGTTGGGAACACAAAGTTTCTTTTAAGTTTCAAACTCCACTCCATACATATATATCGGGAGGTACTAGCTCCAACTCGGTTTTACAGTGAAAACTGCAGGAACTTCAAACCGGCACTAGGAAACAGACTAAGAAACCGGAGAAAAGTTTCTCCTGAAACCCGTTCCATTTGTGATAGATGAACGAACGTCTTGCCACATGCTCAGATCTGAGAGATAAGTGTGTGTAAAGCCGTCCTTCACCTTGCTTGTTGGGAACACAAAGTTTATTTTTAGTTGCAAGCTCCACTCCATACATATATATCGGGAGTTACTAGCTCCAACTCGGTTTTATATTGAAAACTGCAGGAACTTCAAACCGGCACTTGGAAACAGACTGAGAAAGCAGAGAAATGTTTCTCCTGCAACCCGTTCCCTTGGCGCTAGGTGAACGAACGTCTCTTCACATGCTCAGTTCTGAAATATACGTGTGTGTGAAAGCCTGCCTTCAACTAGCTTATTGGGAACACAAAGTTTCTTTTCAGTTGCAAACTCCAGTCCATACATATATATGGGGAGGTACTAGCTCCAACTCGGTTTTACAATGAAAACTGCAGGAACTTCAAACCGGCACTAGGAAACAGACTGAGAAACCAGAGTAAAAGTTTCTCCTGAAACCCATTCCTTATGTGCTAGATGAACGAACGTCTCACCACATGTTCAGTTCTGAGAGATAATGTGTGTGAAAGCCATCCTTCACCTAGCTTGTTTGGAACACAAATTTCTTTTAATTTGCATACTCCACTCCATACGTATATAAGAGGAGGTACTAGCTCCAACTCGGTTTTACATTGAAAACTGCAGGAACTTCAAACCGGCACTAGGAAACAGACTGAGAAACTAGAGTAATAGTTTCTCCTGCAACCCGTTCCATTTTTGCTAAGTGAACGAACGTCTCTCCACATGCTAAGTTCTAAGAGATAATTGTGTGTGTAAAACCGTACTTCAACTAGCTTGTTGGGAACACAAAGTTTCTTTTCAGTTGCAAACACCACTTCATACATATATATGGGGAGGTACTAGCTCCAACACGGTTTTACAGTGAAAACTGCAGTAACTTCAAACCGGCACTAGGAAACAGACTAAGAAACCACAGTAAAAGTTTCCCTGCAACCTGTTCCTATGGTGCTAGATGAACGAATGTCTCTCCACATGCTCAGTTCTGAGAGATAAGTGTGTGTGAAAGCCGTCCTTCACCTAGCTTGTTTGGAACACAAAGTTTCTTTTCAGTTGCAAACTCCACTCAATACATATATATGGGGAGGAACTAGTCACAACTCGGTTTAACAGTGAAAACTGCAGGAACTTCAAACCGGCACTAAGAAACAGACTGAGAAACCAGAGTAATACTTTCTCCTGCAACCCGTTCCACATGTGATAGATGAATGAACGTCTCTCCACATGCTAATTGCAGAGAGATAAGTGTGTGTTAACGCCGTACTTCACCTTGCTTGTTGGGAACACAAAGTTTCTTTTCATTTGCAAACTCCACTCCATACGTATATAAGGGGAGGTAGTAGCTCCAACTCGGTTTGACAGTGAAAACTGCAGGAACTTCAAACCGGCACTAGGAAACAGACTGAGAAATCAGAGAAAAGTTTCTCCTGCAACCCGTTCCCTTGGCGCTAGGTGAACTAACGTCTGTTCACATGCTCAGATCTGAAATATAATTGTATGTGAAAGCCTGCCTTCTACTAGCTTGTTGGGAACACAAAGTTTCTTTTCAGTTGGAAACTCCACTCCATACATATATATTGGTAGGTACTAGTTCCAACTCGGTTTTACAGTGAAAATTGCAGGAACTTCAAACCGGCACTAGGAAACAGACTGAGAAACCAGAGTAATACATTCTCCTGCAACCCGTTCCATTATTGCTATGTGAACGAACGTCTCTTCACATGCTCAGATCTGAAATATAAGTGTATGTGATAGCCTGCATTCTACTAGCTTGTTGGGAACACAAAGTTTAATTTTAGTTGCAAACTCCACTCCATACATATATATCGGGAGTTACTAGATCCAAGATGGTTTTATATTGAAAACTGCAGGAACTTCAAACCGGCACTAGGAAACAAACTGAGATACCAGAGTAAAAGTTTCTCCTGCAACACGTTCCCTTGGTGCTAGATGAACGAACGTCTCTCCACATGCTCAGTTCTGAGAGATAAGTGTGTGTGAAAGCCTACTTCACCTAGCATGTTGGGAACACAAAGATTCTTTTCAGTTGCAAACTCCTCTCCATACGTATACATGGGGAGGTACAAGCTCCAACTCGGTTTTACAGTGTAAACTGCAGGAACATCAAACCGGCACTAGGAAATAGACTGAGAAACCAGAGTAAAAGTTTCTCCTGAAACTCGTTCCCTTTGTGCTAGATGAACGAACGTCCCTCCACATGTTCAGTTCTGAGAGATAAGTGTGTGTGAATGCCGTCCTTCACATGGCTTGTTGGGAACACAAAGTTTCTTTCCAGTTGCAAACTCCACTCCATATGTATATAAGAGGAGGTACTAGATTCAACTCGGTTTTACAGTGAAAACTGCAGGAACTTCAAACCGGCACTAGGAAACAGACTGAGATACCACAGTAAAAGTTTCTCCTGCAACCTGTTCCCTTGGTGCTAGATGAACGAACGTCCCTCCACATGTTCAGTTCTGAGAGATAATGTGTGTGAAAGCCATACTTAACCTAGCTTGTTGGGAACACAAAGATTCTTTTCAGTTGCAAACTCCACTCAATACATATATATGGGGAGGAACTAGTCACAACTCGGTTTTACAGAGAAAACTGCAGGAACTTCAAACCGGCACTAAGAAACAGACTGAGAAACCAGAGTAATACTTTCTCCTGCAACCCGTTCAATTTTTGCTAAGTGAACGAACGTCTCTCAAAATGCTCAGTTCTGAGAGATAATTGTGTGTGTAAAACGGTACTTCAAATACCTTGTTGGGAACACAAAGTTTCTTTTAAGTTTCAAACTCCACTCCATACATATATATCGGGAGGTACTAGCTCCAACTCGGTTTTAGAGTGAAAACTGCAGGAACTTCAAACCGGCACTAGGAAACAGACTAAGAAACCGGAGAAAAGTTTCTCCTGAAACCCGTTCCATTTGTGATAGATGAACGAACGTCTCTCCACATGCTCAGTTCTGAGAGATAAGTGTGTGTAAAGCCGTCCTTCACCTTGCTTGTTGGGAACACAAAGTTTATTTTTAGTTGCAAACTCCACTCCATACATATATATCGGGAGTTACTAGCTCCAACTCGGTTTTATATTAAAAACTGCAGGAACTTCAAAGCGGCACTTGGAAACAGACTGAGAAAGCAGAGAAATGTTTCTCCTGCAACCCGTTCCCTTGGCGCTAGGTGAACGAACGTCTCTTCACATGCTCAGTTCTGAAATATACGTGTGTGTGAAAGCCTGCCTTCAACTAGTTTATTGGGAACACAAAGTTTCTTTTCAGTTGCAAACTCCAGTCCATACATATATATGGGGAGGTACTAGCTCCAACTCGGTTTTACAATGAAAACTGCAGGAACTTCAAACCGGCACTAGGAAACAGACTGAGAAACCAGAGTAAAAGTTTCTCTTACAACCCGATCCCTTGGTGCTAGATGAACGAACGTCTCTCCACATGTTCAGTTCTGAGAGATATGTGTGTCTGAAAGCCTTCCTTCACCTAGCTTGTTGGGAACACAAAGATTCTTTTCAGTTGCAAATTCCACTCCATACGTATATATGGGGATGTACTAGCTCCAACTCGGTTTTACATTGAAAACTGCAGGAACTTCAAACCGGCACTAGGAAACAAACTGAGATACCAGAGTAAAAGTTTCTCCTGCAACACGTTCCCTTGGTGCTAGATGAACGAACGTCTCTCCACATGCTCAGTTCTGAGAGATAAGTGTGTGTGAAAGCCTACTTCACCTAGCATGTTGGGAACACAAAGATTCTTTTCAGTTGCAAACTCCTCTCCATACGTATACATGGGGAGGTACAAGCTCCAACTCGGTTTTACAGTGTAAACTGCAGGAACATCAAACCGGCACTAGGAAATAGACTGAGAAACCAGAGTAAAAGTTTCTCCTGAAACTCGTTCCCTTTGTGCTAGATGAACGAACGTCCCTCCACATGTTCAGTTCTGAGAGATAAGTGTGTGTGAATGCCGTCCTTCACATGGCTTGTTGGGAAAACAAAGTTTCTTTCCAGTTGCAAACTCCACTCCATATGTATATAAGAGGAGGTACTAGATTCAACTCGGTTTTACAGTGAAAACTGCAGGAACTTCAAACCGGCACTAGGAAACAGACTGAGATACCACAGTAAAAGTTTCTCCTGCAACCTGTTCCCTTGGTGCTAGATGAACGAACGTCTCTCCACATGTTCAGTTCTGAGAGATAATGTGTGTGAAAGCCATACTTAACCTAGCTTGTTGGGAACACAAAGATTCTTTTCAGTTTCAAACTCCACTCCATACATATATATCGGGAGGTACTAGCTCCAACTCGGTTTTACAGTGAAAACTGCAGGAACTTCAAACCGGCACTAGGAAACAGACTAAGAAACCGGAGAAAAGTTTCTCCTGAAACCCGTTCCATTTGTGATAGATGAACGAACGTCTTGCCACATGCTCAGTTCTGAGAGATAAGTGTGTGTAAAGCCGTCCTTCACCTTGCTTGTTGGGAACACAAAGTTTATTTTTAGTTGCAAACTCCACTCCATACATATATATCGGTAGTTACTAGCTCCAACTCGGTTTTATATTGAAAACTGCAGGAACTTCAAACCGGCACTTGGAAACAGACTGAGAAAGCAGAGAAATGTTTCTCCTGCAACCCGTTCCCTTGGCGCTAGGTGAACGAACGTCTCTTCACATGCTCAGTTCTGAAATATACGTGTGTGTGAAAGCCTGCCTTCAACTAGCTTATTGGGAACACAAAGTTTCTTTTCAGTTGCAAACTCCAGTCCATACATATATATGGGGAGGTACTAGCTCCAACTCGTTTTTACAATGAAAACTGCAGGAACTTCAAACCGGCACTAGGAAACAGACTGAGAAACCAGAGTAAAAGTTTCTCCTGAAACCCATTCCTTATGTGCTAGATGAACGAAAGTCTCACCACATGTTCAGTTCTGAGAGATAATGTGTGTGAAAGCCATCCTTCACCTAGCTTGTTTGGAACACAAATTTCTTTTAATTTGCATACTCCACTCCATACGTATATAAGAGGAGGTACTAGCTCCAACTCGGTTTTACATTGAAAACTGCAGGAACTTCAAACCGGCACTAGGAAACAGACTGAGAAACTAGAGTAATAGTTTCTCCTGCAACCCGTTCCATTTTTGCTAAGTGAACGAACGTCTCTCCACATGCTAAGTTCTAAGAGATAATTGTGTGTGTAAAACCGTACTTCAACTAGCTTGTTGGGAACACAAAGTTTCTTTTCAGTTGCAAACACCACTTCATACATATATATGGGGAGGTACTAGCTCCAACACGGTTTTACAGTGAAAACTGCAGTAACTTCAAACCGGCACTAGGAAACAGACTAAGAAACCACAGTAAAAGTTTCTCCTGCAACCTGTTCCTATGGTGCTAGATGAACGAATGTCTCTCCACATGCTCAGTTCTGAGAGATAAGTGTGTGTGAAAGCCGTCCTTCACCTAGCTTGTTTGGAACACAAAGTTTCTTTTCAGTTGCAAACTCCACTCAATACATATATATGGGGAGGAACTAGTCACAACTCGGTTTAACAGTGAAAACTGCAGGAACTTCAAACCGGCACTAAGAAACAGACTGAGAAACCAGAGTAATACTTTCTCCTGCAACCCGTTCCATTTTTGCTAAGTGAACGAACGTCTCTCCACATGCTCAGTTCTGAGAGATAAGTGTGTGTGAATGCCGTCCTTCACATGTCTTGTTGGGAACACAAAGTTTCTTTCCATTTGCAAACCCCACTGCATATGTATACAAGAGGAGGTACTAGATTCAACTCGGTTTGACAGTGAAAACTGCAGGAATTTCAAACCGGCACTAGGAAACAGACTGAGATACCACAGTAAAAGTTGCTCCTGCAACCTGTTCCCTTGGTGCTAGATAAACGAACGTCTCTCCACATGCTCAGTTCTGAGAGATATGTGTGTGTGAAAGCCTAATTCACGTAGCTTGTTGGGAACACAAAGTTTCTTTTCAGTTGCAAACTCCAGTCCATACATATATATGTGGAGGTACAAGCTCCAACTCGGTTTAATAGTGAAATGTGCAGGAACATCAAATCGGCACTAGGAAATAGACTGAGAAAACAGAGTATATATTTCTCTTGCAACCCGTTCCATTTGTGATAGATGAACGAACGTCTCTCCACAAGCTAATTGCTGAGAGATAAGTGTGCGTGAAAGCCGTCCTTCACCTAGCTTGTTAGGAACACAAAGTTTCTTTTCAGTTTCAAACTCCACTCCATGCATATATATAGGGAGGTACTAGCTCCAACTCAGATTTACAGTGAAAATTGCAGGAACTTCAAACCGGCACTAGGAAACATACTGAGAAACCAGAGTAAAAGTTTCTCCTGCAACCCGTTCCCTTGATGCAAGATGAACGAAAGTCTCTCCACATGCTAATTTCTGAGAGATAATTGTGCGTGAAAGCCGACCTTCACCTTGCTTGTTAGGAACACAAAGTTTCTTTTCAGTTGCAAACTACACTCCATACATATATATGGGGAGGTACTAGCTCCAACTCGGTTTTACATTGAAAACTGCAGGAACTTCAAACCGGCACTAGGTAACAGACTGAGAAACCAGAGTAATAGTTTCTCCTGCAACCCGTTCCATTTGTGCAAGATGAACGAAAGTCTCTCCACATGCTCAGTTCTGAGAGATATTCGTGTGTTAAAGCCGTCCTTTACCTAGCTTCTTTGGAACACAAAGTTTCTTTTCAGGTGCAAACTCCACTCAATACATATATATGGGGAGGAACTAGTCACAACTCGGTTTTACAGTGAAAACTGCAGGAACTTCAAACCGGCACTAAGAAACAGACTGAGAAACCAGAGTAATACTTTCTCCTGCAACCCGTTCCATTTTTGCTAAATGAACGAACGTCTCTCCACATGCTCAGTTCTGAGAGATAATTGTGTGTGTAAAACCGTCCTTCAACTAGCTTGTTGTTAACACAAAGTTTCTTTCCAGTTGCAAACTCCACTCCATATGTATATAAGAGGAGGTACTAGATTCAACTCGGTTTTACTGTGAAAACTGCAGGAACTTCAAACCGGCACTAGGAAACAGACTGAGATACAACAGTAAAAGTTTCTCCTGCAACCTGTTCCCTTGGTGCTAGATAAAAGAACGTCTCTCCACAAGCTCAGTTCTGAGGGATAAGTGTGTGTGAAAGCCTACTTCACCTAGCTTGTTTGGAACACAAAGTTTCTTTTCAGTTGCAAACTCCAGTCCATACATATATATGTGGAGGTACAAGCTCCAACTCGGTTTTACAGTGAAATGAGCAGGAACATCAAATCGGCACTAGGAAATAGACTAAGAAACCAGAGTAAAAGTTTCTCCAGAAACCCGTTCCTTATGTGCTAGATGAACGAACGTCTCTCCACATGTTCAGTTCTGAGAGATAATGTGTGTGAAAGCCATCCTTCACCTAGCTTGTTGGGAACACAAAGTTTCTTTTCATTTGCATACTCCATTCCATACGTATATAAGAGGAGGTACTAGCTCCAAATCGCTTTTAAATTGAAAACTGCAGGAACTTCAATCCGGCACTAGGAAACAGAATGAGAAACCAGAGTAAAAGTTTCTCCTGCAACCCGTTCCATTTGTGATAGATGAATGAACGTCTCTCCACATGCTAATTGCAGAGAGATAAGTGTGTGTTAACGCCGTACTTCACCTTGCTTGTTGGGAACACAAAGTTTCTTTTCATTTGCAAACTCCACTCCATACGTATATAAGGGGAGGTAGTAGCTCCAACTCGGTTTGACAGTGAAAACTGCAGGAACTTCAAACCGGCACTAGGAAACAGACTGAGAAATCAGAGAAAAGTTTCTCCTGCAACCCGTTCCCTTGGCGCTAGGTGAACTAACGTCTGTTCACATGCTCAGATCTGAAATATAATTGTATGTGAAAGCCTGCCTTCTACTAGCTTGTTGGGGACACAAAGTTTCTTTTCAGTTGGAAACTCCACTCCATACATATATATTGGTAGGTACTAGTTCCAACTCGGTTTTACAGTGAAAATTGCAGGAACTTCAAACCGGCACTAGGAAACAGCCTGAGAAACCAGAGTAATACATTCTCCTGCAACCCGTTCCATTATTGCTATGTGAACGAACATCTCTTCACATGCTCAGATCTGAAATATAAGTGTATGTGAAAGCCTGCATTCTACTAGCTTGTTGGGAACACAAAGTTTAATTTTAGTTGCAAACTCCACTCCATACATATATATCGGGAGTTACTAGATCCAACATGGTTTTATATTGAAAACTGCAGGAACTTCAAACCGGCACTAGGAAACAGACTGAGAATCCAGAGTAAAAGTTTCTCCTGCAACCCGATCCCTTGGTGCTAGATGAACGAACGTCTCTCCACATGCTCAGTTCTGAGAGATAAGTGTGTGTGAAAGCCTACTTCACCTAGCATGTTGGGAACACAAAGATTCTTTTCAGTTGCAAACTCCTCTCCATACGTATACATGGGGAGGTACAAGCTCCAACTCGGTTTTACAGTGTAAACTGCAGGAACATCAAACCGGCACTAGGAAATAGACTGAGAAACCAGAGTAAAAGTTTCTCCTGAAACTCGTTCCCTTTGTGCTAGATGAACGAACGTCCCTCCACATGTTCAGTTCTGAGAGATAAGTGTGTGTGAATGCCGTCCTTCACATGGCTTGTTGGGAACACAAAGTTTCTTTCCAGTTGCAAACTCCACTCCATATGTATATAAGAGGAGGTACTAGATTCAACTCGGTTTTACAGTGAAAACTGCAGGAACTTCAAACCGGCACTAGGAAACAGACTGAGATACCACAGTAAAAGTTTCTCCTGCAACCTGTTCCCTTGGTGCTAGATGAACGAACGTCTCTCCACATGTTCAGTTCTGAGAGATAATGTGTGTGAAAGCCATACTTAACCTAGCTTGTTGGGAACACAAAGATTCTTTTCAGTTGCAAACTCCACTCAATACATATATATGGGGAGGAACTAGTCACAACTCGGTTTTACAGAGAAAACTGCAGGAACTTCAAACCGGCACTAAGAAACAGACTGAGAAACCAGAGTAATACTTTCTCCTGCAACCCGTTCAATTTTTGCTAAGTGAACGAACGTCTCTCAAAATGCTCAGTTCTGAGAGATAATTGTGTGTGTAAAACGGTACTTCAAATAGCTTGTTGGGAACACAAAGTTTCTTTTAAGTTTCAAACTCCACTCCATACATATATATCGGGAGGTACTAGCTCCAACTCGGTTTTACAGTGAAAACTGCAGGAACTTCAAACCGGCACTAGGAAACAGACTAAGAAACCGGAGAAAAGTTTCTCCTGAAACCCGTTCCATTTGTGATAGATGAACGAACGTCTTGCCACATGCTCAGTTCTGAGAGATAAGTGTGTGTAAAGCCGTCCTTCACCTTGCTTGTTGGGAACACAAAGTTTATTTTTAGTTGCAAACTCCACTCCATACATATATATCGGGAGTTACTAGCTCCAACTCGGTTTTATATTGAAAACTGCAGGAACTTCAAACCGGCACTTGGAAACAGACTGAGAAAGCAGAGAAATGTTTCTCCTGCAACCCGTTCCCTTGGCGCTAGGTGAACGAACGTCTCTTCACATGCTCAGTTCTGAAATATACGTGTGTGTGAAAGCCTGCCTTCAACTAGCTTATTGGGAACACAAAGTTTCTTTTCAGTTGCAAACTCCAGTCCATACATATATATGGGGAGGTACTAGCTCCAACTCGGTTTTACAATGAAAACTGCAGGAACTTCAAACCGGCACTAGGAAACAGACTGAGAAACCAGAGTAAAAGTTTCTCCTACAACCCGATCCCTTGGTGCTAGATGAACGAACGTCTCTCCACATGTTCAGTTCTGAGAGATATGTGTGTCTGAAAGCCTTCCTTCACCTAGCTTGTTGGGAACACAAAGATTCTTTTCATTTGCAAATTCCACTCCATACGTATATATGGGGATGTACTAGCTCCAACTCGGTTTTACATTGAAAACTGCAGGAACTTCAAACCGGCACTAGGAAACAAACTGAGATACCAGAGTAAAAGTTTCTCCTGCAACACGTTCCCTTGGTGCTAGATGAACGAACGTCTCTCCACATGCTCAGTTCTGAGAGATAAGTGTG
Organism: Camelus bactrianus; assembly: GCF_048773025.1. Classification (NCBI taxonomy): domain Eukaryota; kingdom Metazoa; phylum Chordata; class Mammalia; order Artiodactyla; family Camelidae; genus Camelus; species Camelus bactrianus. Next base: position 7,692,775 of record NC_133566.1, read on the forward strand.
TGTGAAAGCCTACTTCACCTAGCATGTTGGGAACACAAAGATTCTTTTCAGTTGCAAACTCCTCTCCATACGTATACATGGGGAGGTACAAGCTCCAACTCGGTTTTACAGTGTAAACTGCAGGAACATCAAACCGGCACTAGGAAATAGACTGAGAAACCAGAGTAAAAGTTTCTCCAGAAACTCGTTCCCTTTGTGCTAGATGAACGAACGTCCCTCCACATGTTCAGTTCTGAGAGATAAGTGTGTGTGAATGCCGTCCTTCACATGGCTTGTTGGGAACACAAAGTTTCTTTCCAGTTGCAAACTCCACTCCATATGTATATAAGAGGAGGTACTAGATTCAACTCGGTTTTACAGTGAAAACTGCAGGAACTTCAAACCGGCACTAGGAAACAGACTGAGATACCACAGTAAAAGTTTCTCCTGCAACCTGTTCCCTTGGTGCTAGATGAACGAACGTCTCTCCACATGTTCAGTTCTGAGAGATAATGTGTGTGAAAGCCATACTTAACCTAGCTTGTTGGGAACACAAAGATTCTTTTCAGTTGCAAACTCCACTCAATACATATATATGGGGAGGAACTAGTCACAACTCGGTTTTACAGAGAAAACTGCAGGAACTTCAAACCGGCACTAAGAAACAGACTGAGAAACCAGAGTAAAAGTTTCTCCTGAAACCCATTCCTTATGTGCTAGATGAACGAACGTCTCACCACATGTTCAGTTCTGAGAGATAATGTGTGTGAAAGCCATCCTTCACCTAGCTTGTTTGGAACACAAATTTCTTTTAATTTGCATACTCCACTCCATACGTATATAAGAGGAGGTACTAGCTCCAACTCGGTTTTACATTGAAAACTGCAGGAACTTCAAACCGGCACTAGGAAACAGACTGAGAAACTAGAGTAATAGTTTCTCCTGCAACCCGTTCCATTTTTGCTAAGTGAACGAACGTCTCTCCACATGCTCAGTTCTGAGAGATAATTGTGTGTGTAAAACCGTACTTCAACTAGCTTGTTGGGAACACAAAGTTTCTTTTCAGTTGCAAACACCACTTCATACATATATATGGGGAGGTACTAGCTCCAACACGGTTTTACAGTGAAAACTGCAGTAACTTCAAACCGGCACTAGGAAACACACTAAGAAACCACAGTAAAAGTTTCTCCTGCAATCTGTTCCTATGGTGCTAGATGAACGAATGTCTCTCCACATGCTCAGTTCTGAGAGATAAGTGTGTGTGAAAGCCGTCCTTCACCTAGCTTGTTTGGAACACAAAGTTTCTTTTCAGTTGCAAACTCCACTCAATACATATATATGGGGAGGAACTAGTCACAACTCGGTTTAACAGTGAAAACTGCAGGAACTTCAAACCGGCACTAAGAAACAGACTGAGAAACCAGAGTAATACTTTCTCCTGCAACCCGTTCCATTTTTGCTAAGTGAACGAACGTCTCTCCACATGCTCAGTTCTGAGAGATAAGTGTGTGTGAATGCCGTCCTTCACATGTCTTGTTGGGAACACAAAGTTTCTTTCCATTTGCAAACCCCACTGCATATGTATACAAGAGGAGGTACTAGATTCAACTCGGTTTTTAAGTGAAAACTGCAGGAATTTCAAACCGGCACTAGGAAACAGACTGAGATACCACAGTAAAATTTCTCCTGCAACCTGTTCCCTTGGTGCTAGATAAACGAACGTCTCTCCACATGCTCAGTTCTGAGAGATATGTGTGTGTGAAAGCCTAATTCACGTAGCTTGTTGGGAACACAAAGTTTCTTTTCAGTTGCAAACTCCAGTCCATACATATATATGTGGAGGTACAAGCTCCAACTCGGTTTTACAGTGAAATGTGCAGGAACATCAAATCGGCACTAGGAAATAGACTGAGAAACCAGAGTATATATTTCTCTTGCAACCCGTTCCATTTGTGATAGATGAACGAACGTCTCTCCACAAGCTAATTGCTGAGAGATAAGTGTGCGTGAAAGCCGTCCTTCACCTAGCTTGTTAGGAACACAAAGTTCCTTTCAGTTACAAACTCCACTCCATGCATATATATAGGGAGGTACTAGCTCCAACTCAGATTTACAGTGAAAATTGCAGGAACTTCAAACCGGCACTAGGAAACATACTGAGAAACCAGAGTAAAAGTTTCTCCTGCAACCCGTTCCCTTTGTGCTAGATGAACGAACGTCTCTCCACATGTTCAGTTCTGAGAGATAAGTGTGTGTTTAAGCCGTCCTTCACCTAGCTTGTTTTGAACACAAAGTTTCTTTTCAGTTGCAAACTCCAAATAATACATATATATGGAGAGGAAATAGTCACAACTCGGTTTTACAGTGAAAACTGCAGTAACTTCAAACCGGCACTAGGAAACAGACTGAGATACCAGAGTAAAAGTTTCTCCTGCAACCCGATCCCTTGGTGCTAGATGAACGAACGTCTCTCCACATGCTCAGTTCTGAGAGATAAGTGTGTGTGAAAGCCTACTTCAACTAGCATGTTGGGAACACAAAGATTCTTTTCAGTTGCAAACTCCTCTCCATACGTATACATGGGGAGGTACAAGCTCCAACTCGGTTTTACAGTGTAAACTGCAGGAACATCAAACCGGCACTAGGAAATAGACTGAGAAACCAGAGTAAAAGTTTCTCCTGAAACTCGTTCCCTTTGTGCTAGATGAACGAACGTCCCTCCACATGTTCAGTTCTGAGAGATAAGTGTGTGTGAATGCTGTCCTTCACATGGCTTGTTGGGAACACAAAGTTTCTTTCCAGTTGCAAACTCCACTCCATATGTATATAAGAGGAGGTACTAGATTCAACTCGGTTTTACAGTGAAAACTGCAGGAATTTCAAACCGGCACTAGGAAACAGACTGAGATACCACAGTAAAAGTTTCTCCTGCAACCTGTTCCCTTGGTGCTAGATGAACGAACGTCTCTCCACATGTTCAGTTCTGAGAGATAATGTGTGTGAAAGCCATACTTAACCTAGCTTGTTGGGAACACAAAGATTCTTTTCAGTTGCAAACTCCACTCAATACATATATATGGGGAGGAACTAGTCACAACTCGGTTTTACAGAGAAAACTGCAGGAACTTCAAACCGGCACTAAGAAACAGACTGAGAAACCAGAGTAATACTTTCTCCTGCAACCCGTTCAATTTTTGCTAAGTGAACGAACGTCTCTCAAAATGCTCAGTTCTGAGAGATAATTGTGTGTGTAAAACGGTACTTCAAATAGCTTGTTGGGAACACAAAGTTTCTTTTAAGTTTCAAACTCCACTCCATACATATATATCGGGAGGTACTAGCTCCAACTCGGTTTTACAGTGAAAACTGCAGGAACTTCAAACCGGCACTAGGAAACAGACTAAGAAACCGGAGAAAAGTTTCTCCTGAAACCCGTTCCATTTGTGATAGATGAACGAACGTCTTGCCACATGCTCAGTTCTGAGAGATAAGTGTGTGTAAAGCCGTCCTTCACCTTGCTTGTTGGGAACACAAAGTTTATTTTTAGTTGCAAACTCCACTCCATACATATATATCGGGAGTTACTAGCTCCAACTCGGTTTTATATTGAAAACTGCAGGAACTTCAAACCGGCACTTGGAAACAGACTGAGAAAGCAGAGAAATGTTTCTCCTGCAACCCGTTCCCTTGGCGCTAGGTGAACGAACGTCTCTTCACATGCTCAGTTCTGAAATATACGTGTGTGTGAAAGCCTGCCTTCAACTAGCTTATTGGGAACACAAAGTTTCTTTTCAGTTGCAAACTCCAGTCCATACATATATATGGGGAGGTACTAGCTCCAACTCGGTTTTACAATGAAAACTGCAGGAACTTCAAACCGGCACTAGGAAACAGACTGAGAAACCAGAGTAAAAGTTTCTCCTGAAACCCATTCCTTATGTGCTAGATGAACGAACGTCTCACCACATGTTCAGTTCTGAGAGATAATGTGTGTGAAAGCCATCCTTCACCTAGCTTGTTTGGAACACAAATTTCTTTTAATTTGCATACTCCACTCCATACGTATATAAGAGGAGGTACTAGCTCCAACTCGGTTTTACATTGAAAACTGCAGGAACTTCAAACCGGCACTAGGAAACAGACTGAGAAACTAGAGTAATAGTTTCTCCTGCAACCCGTTCCATTTTTGCTAAGTGAACGAACGTCTCTCCACATGCTCAGTTCTGAGAGATAATTGTGTGTGTAAAACCGTACTTCAACTAGCTTGTTGGGAACACAAAGTTTCTTTTCAGTTGCAAACACCACTTCATACATATATATGGGGAGGTACTAGCTCCAACACGGTTTTACAGTGAAAACTGCAGTAACTTCAAACCGGCACTAGGAAACAGACTAAGAAACCACAGTAAAAGTTTCTCCTGCAACCTGTTCCTATGGTGCTAGATGAACGAATGTCTCTCCACATGCTCAGTTCTGAGAGATAAGTGTGTGTGAAAGCCGTCCTTCACCTAGCTTGTTTGGAACACAAAGTTTCTTTTCAGTTGCAAACTCCACTCAATACATATATATGGGGAGGAACTAGTCACAACTCGGTTTAACAGTGAAAACTGCAGGAACTTCAAACCGGCACTAAGAAACAGACTGAGAAACCAGAGTAATACTTTCTCCTGCAACCCGTTCAATTTTTGCTAAGTGAACGAACGTCTCTCCACATGCTCAGTTCTGAGAGATAAGTGTGTGTGAATGCCGTCCTTCACATGTCTTGTTGGGAACACAAAGTTTCTTTCCATTTGCAAACCCCACTGCATATGTATACAAGAGGAGGTACTAGATTCAACTCGGTTTTTAAGTGAAAACTGCAGGAATTTCAAACCGGCACTAGGAAACAGACTGAGATACCACAGTAAAATTTCTCCTGCAACCTGTTCCCTTGGTGCTAGATAAACGAACGTCTCTCCACATGCCCAGTTCTGAGAGATATGTGTGTGTGAAAGCCTAATTCACGTAGCTTGTTGGGAACACAAAGTTTCTTTTCAGTTGCAAACTCCAGTCCATACATATATATGTGGAGGTACAAGCTCCAACTCGGTTTTACAGTGAAATGTGCAGGAACATCAAATCGGCACTAGGAAATAGACTGAGAAACCAGAGTATATATTTCTCTTGCAACCCGTTCCATTTGTGATAGATGAACGAACGTCTCTCCACAAGCTAATTGCTGAGAGATAAGTGTGCGTGAAAGCCGTCCTTCACCTAGCTTGTTAGGAACACAAAGTTTCTTTTCAGTTTCAAACTCCACTCCATGCATATATATAGGGAGGTACTAGCTCCAACTCAGATTTACAGTGAAAATTGCAGGAACTTCAAACCGGCACTAGGAAACATACTGAGAAACCAGAGTAAAAGTTTCTCCTGCAACCCGTTCCCTTGATGCAAGATGAACGAAAGTCTCTCCACATGTTCAGTTCTGAGAGATAAGTGTGTGTTTAAGCCGTCCTTCACCTAGCTTGTTTTGAACACAAAGTTTCTTTTCAGTTGCAAACTCCAAATAATACATATATATGGAGAGGAAATAGTCACAACTCGGTTTTACAGTGAAAACTGCAGTAACTTCAAACCGGCACTAGGAAACAGACTCAGATACCAGAGAAAAGTTTCTCCGGCAACACTTTCCCTTTGTGATACATGAACGAACATCTCTCCACATGCTCATTTCTGATAGATAAGTGTGTGTGAAAGCCGCCCTTCAAATAGCCTGTTGGGATCACATGGTTTCTTTTCAGTTGCAAACTCCACTCCATACATATATATGGGGAGGTACTAGCTCCAACTCTGTTTTACATTGAAAACTGCAGGAACTTCATACCGGCACTAGGAAACAGACAGAGAAACCAGAGTAAAAGTTTCTCCTGAAACCCGTTCCCCTTGTGCTAGATGAACGAATGTCTCTCCACATGTTCAGTTCTGAGAGATAATGTGTGTGAAAGCCATACTTAACCTAGCTTGTTGGGAACACAAAGATTCTTTTTAGTTGCAAACTCCACTCAATACATATATATGGGGAGGAACTAGTCACAACTCGGTTTTACAGAGAAAACTGCAGGAACTTCAAACCGGCATTAAGAAACAGACTGAGAAACCAGAGTAATACTTTCTCCTGCAACCCGTTCAATTTTTGCTAAGTGAACGAACGTCTCTCAAAATGCTCAGTTCTGAGAGATAATTGTGTGTGTAAAACGGTACTTCAAATAGCTTGTTGGGAACACAAAGTTTCTTTTAAGTTTCAAACTCCACTCCATACATATATATCGGGAGGTACTAGCTCCAACTCGGTTTTACAGTGAAAACTGCAGGAACTTCAAACCGGCACTAGGAAACAGACTAAGAAACCAGAGTAAAAGTTTCTCCTGAAACCCGTTCCATTTGTGATAGATGAACGAACGTCTTGCCACATGCTCAGTTCTGAGAGATAAGTGTGTGTAAAGCCGTCCTTCACCTTGCTTGTTGGGAACACAAAGTTTATTTTTAGTTGCAAACTCCACTCCATACATTTATATCGGGAGTTACTAGCTCCAACTCGGTTTTATATTGAAAACTGCAGGAACTTCAAACCGGCACTTGGAAACAGACTGAGAAAACAGAGAAATGTTTCTCCTGCAACCCGTTCCCTTGGCGCTAAGTGAACGAACGTCTCTTCACATGCTCAGTTCTGAAATATACGTGTGTGTGAAAGCCTGCCTTCAACTAGCTTATTGGGAACACAAAGTTTCTTTTCAGTTGCAAACTCCAGTCCATACATATATATGGGGAGGTACTAGCTCCAACTAGGTTTTACAATGAAAACTGCAGGAACTTCAAACCGGCACTAGGAAACAGACTGAGAAACCAGAGTAAAAGTTTCTCCTACAACCCGATCCCTTGGTGCTAGATGAACGAACGTCTCTCCACATGCTCAGTTCTGAGAGATAAGTGTGTGTGAAAGCCTACTTCACCTAGCATGTTGGGAACACAAAGATTCTTTTCAGTTGCAAACTCCTCTCCATACGTATACATGGGGAGGTACAAGCTCCAACTCGGTTTTACAGTGTAAACTGCAGGAACATCAAACCGGCACTAGGAAATAGACTGAGAAACCAGAGTAAAAGTTTCTCCTGAAACTCGTTCCCTTTGTGCTAGATGAACGAACGTCCCTCCACATGTTCAGTTCTGAGAGATAAGTGTGTGTGAATGCCGTCCTTCACATGGCTTGTTGGGAACACAAAGTTTCTTTCCAGTTGCAAACTCCACTCCATATATATATAAGAGGAGGTACTAGATTCAACTCGGTTTTACAGTGAAAACTGCAGGAACTTCAAACCGGCACTAGGAAACAGACTGAGATACCACAGTAAAAGTTTCTCCTGCAACCTGTTCCCTTGGTGCTAGATGAACGAACGTCTCTCCACATGTTCAGTTCTGAGAGATAATGTGTGTGAAAGCCATACTTAACCTAGCTTGTTGGGAACACAAAGATTCTTTTCAGTTGCAAACTCCACTCAATACATATATATGGGGAGGAACTAGTCACAACTCGGTTTTACAGAGAAAACTGCAGGAACTTCAAACCGGCACTAAGAAACAGACTGAGAAACCAGAGTAATACTTTCTCCTGCAACCCGTTCAATTTTTGCTAAGTGAACGAACGTCTCTCAAAATGCTCAGTTCTGAGAGATAATTGTGTGTGTAAAACGGTACTTCAAATAGCTTGTTGGGAACACAAAGTTTCTTTTAAGTTTCAAACTCCACTCCATACATATATATCGGGAGGTACTAGCTCCAACTCGGTTTTACAGTGAAAACTGCAGGAACTTCAAACTGGCACTAGGAAACAGACTAAGAAACCGGAGAAAAGTTTCTCCTGAAACCCGTTCCATTTGTGATAGATGAACGAACGTCTTGCCACATGCTCAGTTCTGAGAGATAAGTGTGTGTAAAGCCGTCCTTCACCTTGCTTGTTGGGAACACAAAGTTTATTTTTAGTTGCAAACTCCACTCCATACATATATATCGGGAGTTACTAGCTCCAACTCGGTTTTATATTGAAAACTGCAGGAACTTCAAACCGGCACTTGGAAACAGACTGAGAAAGCAGAGAAATGTTTCTCCTGCAACACGTTCCCTTGGCGCTAGGTGAACGAACGTCTCTTCACATGCTCAGTTCTGAAATATACGTGTGTGTGAAAGCCTGCCTTCAACTAGCTTATTGGGAACACAAAGTTTCTTTTCAGTTGCAAACTCCAGTCCATACATATATATGGGGAGGTACTAGCTCCAACTCGTTTTTACAATGAAAACTGCAGGAACTTCAAACCGGCACTAGGAAACAGACTGAGAAACCAGAGTAAAAGTTTCTCCTGAAACCCATTCCTTATGTGCTAGATGAACGAACGTCTCACCACATGTTCAGTTCTGAGAGATAATGTGTGTGAAAGCCATCCTTCACCTAGCTTGTTTGGAACACAAATTTCTTTTAATTTGCATACTCCACTCCATACGTATATAAGAGGAGGTACTAGCTCCAACTCGGTTTTACATTGAAAACTGCAGGAACTTCAAACCGGCACTAGGAAACAGACTGAGAAACTAGAGTAATAGTTTCTCCTGCAACCCGTTCCATTTTTGCTAAGTGAACGAACGTCTCTCCACATGCTCAGTTCTGAGAGATAATTGTGTGTGTAAAACCGTACTTCAACTAGCTTGTTGGGAACACAAAGTTTCTTTTCAGTTGCAAACACCACTTCATACATATATATGGGGAGGTACTAGCTCCAACACGGTTTTACAGTGAAAACTGCAGTAACTTCAAACCGGCACTAGGAAACAGACTAAGAAACCACAGTAAAAGTTTCTCCTGCAACCTGTTCCTATGGTGCTAGATGAACGAATGTCTCTCCACATGCTCAGTTCTGAGAGATAAGTGTGTGTGAAAGCCGTCCTTCACCTAGCTTGTTTGGAACACAAAGTTTCTTTTCAGTTGCAAACTCCACTCAATACATATATATGGGGAGGAACTAGTCACAACTCGGTTTAACAGTGAAAACTGCAGGAACTTCAAACCGGCACTAAGAAACAGACTGAGAAACCAGAGTAATACTTTCTCCTGCAACCCGTTCAATTTTTGCTAAGTGAACGAACGTCTCTCCACATGCTCAGTTCTGAGAGATAAGTGTGTGTGAATGCCGTCCTTCACATGTCTTGTTGGGAACACAAAGTTTCTTTCCATTTGCAAACCCCACTGCATATGTATACAAGAGGAGGTAATAGATTCAACTCGGTTTTTAAGTGAAAACTGCAGGAATTTCAAACCGGCACTAGGAAACAGACTGAGATACCACAGTAAAAGTTTCTCCTGCAACCTGTTCCCTTGGTGCTAGATAAACGAACGTCTCTCCACATGCTCAGTTCTGATAGATATGTGTGTGTGAAAGCCTAATTCACGTAGCTTGTTGGGAACACAAAGTTTCTTTTCAGTTGCAAACTCCAGTCCATACATATATATGTGGAGGTACAAGCTCCAACTCGGTTTTACAGTGAAATGTGCAGGAACATCAAATCGGCACTAGGAAATAGACTGAGAAACCAGAGTATATATTTCTCTTGCAACCCGTTCCATTTGTGATAGATGAACGAACGTCTCTCCACAAGCTAATTGCTGAGAGATAAGTGTGCGTGAAAGCCGTCCGTCACCTAGCTTGTTAGGAACACAAAGTTTCTTTTCAGTTTCAAACTCCACTCCATGCATATATATAGGGAGGTACTAGCTCCAACTCAGATTTACAGTGAAAATTGCAGGAACTTCAAACCGGCACTAGGAAACATACTGAGAAACCAGAGTAAAAGTTTCTCTTGCAACCCGTTCCTTGATGCAAGATGAACGAAAGTCTCTCCACATGTTCAGTTCTGAGAGATAAGTGTGTGTTTAAGCCGTCCTTCACCTAGCTTGTTTTGAACACAAAGTTTCTTTTCAGTTGCAAACTCCAAATAATACATATATATGGAGAGGAAATAGTCACAACTCGGTTTTACAGTGAAAACTGCAGTAACTTCAAACCGGCACTAGGAAACAGACTCAGATACCAGAGAAAAGTTTCTCCGGCAACACTTTCCCTTTGTGATACATGAACGAACATCTCTCCACATGCTCATTTCTGATAGATAAGTGTGTGTGAAAGCCGCCCTTCAAATAGCCTGTTGGGATCACATGGTTTCTTTTCAGTTGCAAACTCCACTCCATACATATATATGGGGAGGTACTAGCTCCAACTCTGTTTTACATTGAAAACTGCAGGAACTTCATACCGGCACTAGGAAACAGATAGAGAAACCAGAGTAAAAGTTTCTCCTGAAACCCGTTCCCCTTGTGCTAGATGAACGAACGTCCCTCCACATGTTCAGTTCTGAGAGATAAGTGTGTGTGAATGCCGTCCTTCACATGGCTTGTTGGGAACACAAAGTTTCTTTCCAGTTGCAAACTCCACTCCATATGTATATATGAGGAGGTACTAGATTCAACTCGGTTTTACACTGAAAACTGCAGGAACTTCAAACCGGCACTAGGAAACTGACTGAGATACCACAGTAAAAGTTTCTCCTGCAACCTGTTCCCTTGGTGCTAGATAAACGAACGTCTCTCCACATGCTCAGGTCTGAGAGATAAGTGTGTGTGAAAGCCTACTTCACCTAGCTTGTTGGGAACACAAAGTTTCTTTTCAGTTGCAAACTCCATTCCATACATATATATGTGGAGGTACAAGCTCCAACTCGGTTTTACAGTGAAATGTGCAGGAACATCAAATCGGCACTAGGAAACAGACTGAGAAACCAGAGTAAAAGTTTCTCCTGAAACCCATTCCTTATGTGCTAGATGAACGAACGTCTCACCACATGTTCAGTTCTGAGAGATAATGTGTGTGAAAGCCGTCCTTCACCTTGCTTGTTAGGAACACAAAGTTTCTTTTCAGTTGCAAACACCACTTCATACATATATATGGGGAGGTACTAGCTCCAACACGGTTTTACAGTGAAAACTGCAGTAACTTCAAACCGGCACTAGGAAACAGACTAAGAAACCACAGTAAAAGTTTCTCCTGCAACCTGTTCCTATGTTGCTATATGAACGAATGTCTCTCCACATGCTCAGTTCTGAGAGATAAGTGTGTGTGAAAGCCGTCCTTCACCTAGCTTGTTTGGAACACAAAGTTTGTTTTCAGTTGCAAACTACAATCCACACGTATAAATGGGGAGGAACAAGCTCCAACTCGGTTTTACTGCGAAAACTGCAGGAACTTCAAACCGTCACTAGAAAACAGACTGAGAAATCATAGTAAATGTTTCTCCTGCAAAACGTTCTCTTGGCGCTAGTTGAACGAAAGTCTCTCCACAAGCTCAGTTCTGAGAGATATTTGTGTGTGAAAGCCGTCCCTCATATAGCTTGTTGGGAACACAAAGTTTCTTTTCATTTGCAAACTCAACTCCTTACTTAATTATGTGGAGGTACTAGCTCCAACACGGTTTTACAGTGAAAACTGCAGGAACTACAAACCGGCACTAGGAAACAGACTGAGAAACCAGAGTAAATGTTTCTCCTGAAAACCGTTCCCTTTGAGCTATATGAACGAACGTCTCTCCCCTTGTTCAGTTATGAGAGATAAGTGTGTGTGAAAGTCGTCCTTCACCTAGTTTGTTGGGAACACAAAGTTTCTTTTCATTTGCAAACTACACTCCATACATATATATTGGGAGGTACTCGCCCCAACTCGGTTTTACAGTGAAAACTGCAGGAACTTCAAAACGGCACTAGGAAACAGACTGAGAAACCAAATTAAAAGTTTCTCCTGAAACCCGTTCCCTTGGTGCTAGATGAACGAACGTCTCTCCACATGTTTAGTTCTGAGAGATTAGTGTGTCTTAAAGCCGTCCTTCACCAAGCTTGCTGGGAACACAAAGTTTATTTTCAGTTCCAAACCCCACTCCATACATATATATGGGGAGGTACTAGCTCCAACTCAGTTTTACAGTGAAAACTGCAGGAACTTCAAACCGGCACTAGGAAACAGACTGAGATACCAGAGTAAAAGTTTCTCCTGCAACCCGTTTCCTTGGTGCTAGATGAACGAACGTCTCTCCACATGCTCAGTTCTGAGAGATAAATGTGTGTGAAAGCCTACTTCAACTAGGTTGTTGGGAACACAAAGTTTCTTTTCATTTGCAAGCCCCACTCCATACGTATATAAGGGGAGGTACTAGCTCCAACTCGGATTTACAGTGAAAACTGCAGGAACTTCAAATAGGCACGAGGAAACAGACTGAGATACCAGAGTAAAAGTTTCTCCTGCAACCCGTTTCCTTGGTGCTAGATGAATGAACGCCTCTCCACATGCTCAGTTCTGAGAGATAAGTGTGTGTGAAAGCCGTCCTTCACCTAGCTTGTTGGGAACACAAAGTTTCTTTACAGTTGCAAACTCCACTCCATATGTATATATGCAGAGGTACTAGCTTCAAGTCGGTTTTAGAGTGAAACCTGCAGGAACATCAAACCGGCGCTAGGAAACAGACTGAGAAACCAGAGTAAAAGTTTCTCCTGCAACCCGTTCCATTTGTGCTAGATGAACGAACGTCTCTCCACATGTTCAGTTCTGAGAGATAATGTGTGTGAAAGCCGTCTATCACCTAGCTTGTTTCTGAACCCAAAGTTTCTTTTCAGTTGCAAACTCCACTTCATACGTATAAATGGGGAGGTACTAGCTCCAACACTGTTTTACAGTGAAAACTGCAGGAACTTCAAACCGGCACTAGGAAACAAACTGAGAAACCAGAGTAAAAGTTTCCCCTGCAACCCGTTCAATTTTTGATAGATGAACGAACGTCTCTCCACATGCTCTGTTCTGAGAGATAAGTGTGTGTGAAAGACGTCCTTCAACTTGCTTGCTGGGAACACAAAGTTTATTTTCAGTTCCATACTCCACTCCATACATATATATGGGGAGGTACTAGCTCCAACTCGGTTTTACAGTGAAAACTGCAGGAACTTCCAACCGGCACTAGGAAACAGACTGAGATACCAGAGTAAAAGTTTCTCCTGCAACGCGTTCCCTTGGTGCTAGATGAACGAACGTCTCTCCACATGCTCAGTTCTGAGAGATAAGTGTGTGTGAAAGCCGTCGTTCACCTTGCTTGTTGGGAACACAAAGTTTATTTACAGTTGCAAACTCCACTCCCTACATATATATGGGGAGACACAAGCTCAAACTCGGTTTTACAGTGAAAACTGCAGGAACATCAAATGGGCACTAGGAAACAGACTGAGAATCCAGAGTAAAAGTTTCTCCTGCAACGCGTTCCCTTGGTGCTAGATGAACGAACGCCTCTCCACATACTCAGTTCTCAGAGATAAGTGTGTGTGAAAGCCTCCTTCACCTATCTTGTTGGGAACACAAAGTTTCTTTTCAGTTGCAAACTCCACTCCATATATATATATGCGGAGGTACTAGCTTCAACTCGGTTTTACAGTGAAAACTGCAGGAACATCAAATCGGCACTAGGAAACACTCTGAGAATCAAGAGTAAAAGTTTCCCCTGCAACGCGTTCCCTTGGTGCTAGATGAACGAACGCCTCTCCACATACTCAGTTCTCAGAGATAAGTGTTTGTGAAAGCCGCTTTCACCTATCTTGTTGGGAACACAAAGTTTCTTTTCAGTTGCAAACTCCACTCCATATATATATATGCGGAGGTACTAGCTTCAACTCGGTTTTACAGTGAAAACTGCAGGAACATCAAACCGGCGCTAGGAAACAAACTGAGAAACCAGAGTAAAAGTTTCCCCTGCAACCCGTTCAATTTTTGATAGATGAACGAACGTCTCTCCACATGCTCTGTTCTGAGAGATAAGTGTGTGTGAAAGACGTCCTTCAACTTGCTTGTTGGGAACACAAAGTTTCTTTTCAGTTGCATACACTTCTATATACATATATATGGGGAGGTACAAGCTCCAACTCGGTTTTACTGTGAAATCTTCAGGAACTTCAAACTGGCACTAAGAAACATAATGAGAAACCAAAGTAAAATTTTATCCTGCAAAACTTTCCCTTGGTGCTAGATGAACGAACGTCTCTCCACATGTTTAGTTCTGAGAGATTAGTGTGTTTTAAAGCCGTCCTTCACCAAGCTTGCTGGGAACACAAAGTTTATTTTCAGTTCCAAACTCCACTCCATACATATATATGGGGAGGTACTAGCTCCAACTCGGTTTTACAGTGAAAACTAAGGAACTTCAAACCGGCACTAGGAAACAGACTGAGATACCAGAGTAAAAGTTTCTCCTGCAACCCGTTTCCTTGGTGCTAGATGAACGAACGTCTCTCCACATGTTCAGTTCTGAGAGATAAGTGTGTGTGAAAGCCGTCGTTCACTTTGCTTGTTGGGAACACAAAGTTTATTTACAGTTGCAAACTCCACTCCCTACATATATATGGGGAGACACAAGCTCAAACTCGGTTTTACAGTGAAAACTGCAGGAACATCAAATCGGCACTAGGAAACAGACTGAGAATCCAGAGTAAAAGTTTCTCCTGCAACGCGTTCCCTTGGTGCTAGATGAACGAACGCCTCTCCACATACTGAGTTCTCAGAGATAAGTGTGTGTGAAAGCCTCCTTCAACTAGCTTGTTGGGAACACAAGTTTCTTTTCATTTGCAAACTCCACTCCGTACGTATATAAGGGGAGGTACTAGCTCCAAATCGGATTTACAGTGAAAACTGCAGGAACATCAAACCGGCGCTAGGAAACAAACTGAGAAACCAGAGTAAAAGTTTCTCCTGAAAACCGTTCCCTTTGTGCTAGATGAACGAACGTCTCTCCACATGTTTAGTTCTGAGAGATAATATGTGTGAAAGCCGTCCTTCACCTAGCTTGTTTCTGAACACAAAGTTTCTTTTCATTTGCAAACTCCACTTCATACGTATATATGGGGAGGTACTAGCTACTACTCTGTTTTACAGTCAAAACTGGAGGAACTTCAAACCGGCACTAGGAAACAGACTGAGAAACCAGAGTAAAAGTTTCTCCTGCAACCCGTTTCCTTGGTGCTAGATGAACGAACGTCTATCCACATGTCCAGTTCTGAGAGATAAGTGTGTGTGAAAGCCGTCCTTCACCTAGCTTGTTGGGAACACAAACTTTGTATTCAGTTGCAAACTCAACTCCATACGTATACATGGAGAGGTACAAGACCCAACACGATTTTACAGTGAAAACTGCAGGAACTTCTAACCGGCACTAGGAAACAGACTGAGAAACTAGAGTAAAACTTTCTCCTGAAACCCGTTCCCTTGGTGCTACATGAACGAATATCTCTCCACATGTTCAATTCTGAGAGATAAGTGTGTCTGAAAGCCGTACTTCACCAAGCTTGTTGGGAACACAAATTTTCTTTTCAGTTGCAAACTCTACTCCATACATATATATGGGGAGGTACGAGCTCCTACTCGGTTTTACAGTGAAAAATGCAGGAACTTCAAACCGGCACTAGGAAACAGACTGAGAAACCAGAGTAAAAGTTTCTCCTGCAACACTTTCCCTTTGTGCTAGATGAACGAACGTCTCTCCACATGCTCAGTTCTGAGAGATAATTGTGTGTGAAAACCTACTTCAACTAGCTTGTTGGGAACACAAAGTTTCTTTTCAGTTGCAAACTCCATTCCATACATATATATGCAGAGGTTCTAGCTCCAGCTCGGTTTTACCATGAAAACTTCAGGAACATCAAAACGGCGCTAGGAAACATACTGAGAAACCAGAGTAAATGTTTCTCCTGAAACCCGTTCCCTTTGTGCTAGATGAACAAACGACTCTCCACATGCTCATTTCTGAGAAATAAGTGTGTGTGAAAGACGTCCTTCAACTTGCTTGTTGGGAACACAAAGTTTCTTTTCAGTTGCAAACTCAACTCCTTACTTATTTATGTGGAGGTACTAGCTCCAACACGGTTTTACAGTGAAAACTGCAGGAACTTCAGACCGGCACTAGGAAACAGACTGAGAAACCAGAGTAAATGTTTCTCCTGAAAACCGTTCCCTTTGAGCTAGATGAACGAACGTCTCTCCCCTTGTTCAGTTATGAGAGATAAGTGTGTGTGAAAGCCGTCCTTCACCTAACTTGTTGGGAACACAAAGTTTCTTTTCATTTGCAAACTACACTCCATACATATATATTGGAAGGTACTCGCCCCAACTCGGTTTTACAGAGAAAACTGCAGGAACTTCAAAACGGCACTAGGAAACAGACTGAGAAACCAGATTAAAAGTTTCTCCTGAAACCCGTTCCCTTGGTGCTAGATGAACGAACGTCTCTCCACATGTTTAGTTCTGAGAGATTAGTGTGTCTTAAAGCCGTCCTTCACCAAGCTTGCTGGGAACACAAAGTTTATTTTCAGTTCCAAACTCCACTCCATACATATATATGGGGAGGTACTAGCTCCAACTCGGTTTTACAGTGAAAACTGCAGGAACTTCAAACCGGCACTAGGAAACAGACTGAGATACCAGAGTAAAAGTTTCTCCTGCAACCCGTTTCCTTGGTGCTAGATGAACGAACGTCTCTCCACATGCTCAGTTCTGAGAGATAAATGTGTGTGAAAGCCGTCTTTCACCTAGCTTGTTTCTGAACCCAAAGTTTCTTTTCAGTTGCAAACTCCACTTCATACGTATAAATGGGGAGGTACTAGCTCCAACACTGTTTTACAGTGAAAACTGCAGGAAATTCAAACCAGTACTAGGAAACAGACTGAGAAACCAGAGTAAAAGTTTCCCCTGCAACCCGTTCAATTTTTGATAGATGAACGAAAGTCTCTCCACATGCTCTGTTCTGAGAGATAAGTGTGTGTGAAAGACGTCCTTCAACTTGCTTGTTGGGAACACAAAGTTTCTTTTCAGTTGCATACACCTCTATATACATATATATGGGGAGGTACAAGCTCCAACGCGGTTTTACTGTGAAATCTTCAGGAACTTCAAACTGGCACTAAGAAACATAATGAGAAACCAAAGTAAAATTTTATCCTGCAAAACTTTCCCTTGGTGCTAGATGAACGAACGTCTCTCCACATGTTTAGTTCTGAGAGATTAGTGTGTCTTAAAGCCGTCCTTCACCAAGCTTGCTGGGAACACAAAGTTTATTTTCAGTTCCAAACTCCACTCCATACATATATATGGGGAGGTAATAGCTCCAACTCCGTTTTACAGTGAAAACTGCAGGAACTTCAAACCGGCACTAGGAAACAGACTGAGATACCAGAGTAAAAGTTTCTCCTGCAACCCGTTTCCTTGGTGCTAGATGAACGAAAGTCTCTCCAAATGATCAGTTCTGAGAGATAAGTGTGTGTGAAAGCCATCGTTCACCTTACTTGTTGGGAACACAAAGTTTATTTACAGTTGCAAACTCCACTCCCTACATATATATGGGGAGACACAAGCTCAAACTCGGTTTTACAGTGAAAACTGCAGGAACATCAAATCGGCACTAGGAAACAGACTGAGAATCCAGAGTAAAAGTTTCTCCTGAAACCCGTTCCCTTGGTGCTAGATGAACGAACTTCTCTCCACATGCTCAGTTCAGAGAGATAAGTGTGTGTGAAAGCCTCCTTCAACTAGCTTGTTGGGAACACAAGTTTCTTTTCATTTGCAAACTCCACTCCGTACGTATATAAGGGGAGGTACTAGCTCCAACTCGGATTTACAGTGAAAACTGCAGGAAATTCAAACCGGCACTAGGAAACACAATGAGAAACCACAGTAAAAGTTTCCCCTGCAACCCGTTCCCTTGGTGCTAGATGAACGAACGTCTCTCCACATGCTCAGTTCTGAGAGATAAGTGTGTGTGAAAGCCTACTTCACCTAGCTTGTAGGGAAAACAAAGTTTCTTTTCAGTTACACTCTCCACTCCATACATATATACAGGGAGGTACTAGCTCCAACTCGGTTTTACAGTGAAAAATGCAGGAACTTCAAACCGGAACTAGGAAACAGACTGAGATACCAGAGTAAAAGTTTCTCCTGCAACGCGTTCCCTTGGTGCTAGATGAACGAACGCCTCTCCACATACTCAGTTCTCAGAGATAAGTGTGTGTGAAAGCCTCCTTCACATATCTTGTTGGGAACACAAAGTTTCTTTTCAGTTGCAAACTCCACTCCATATATATATATGCGGAGGTACTAGCTTCAACTCGGTTTTACAGTGAAAACTGCAGGAACATCAAACCGGCGCTAGGAAACAAACTGAGAAACCAGAGTAAAAGTTTCTCCTGAAAACCGTTCCCTTTGTGCTAGATGAACGAACGTCTCTCCACATGTTCAGTTCTGAGAGATAATGTGTGTGAAAGCCGTCCTTCACCTAGCTTGTTTCTGAACACAAAGTTTCTTTTCATTTGCAAACTCCACTTCATACGTATATATGGGGAGGTACTAGCTCCTACTCTGTTTTACAGTCAAAACTGGAGGAACTTCAAACCGGCACTAGGAAACAGACTGAGAAACCAGAGTAAAAGTTTCTCCTGCAACCCATTTCCTTGGTGATAGATGAACAAACGTCTATCCACATGTCCAGTTCTGAGAGATAAGTGTGTGTGAAAGCCGTCCTTCACCTAGCTTGTTGGGAACACAAACTTTATTTTCAGTTGCAAACTCAATTCCATACGTTTACATGGGGAGGTACAAGACCCAACACGATTTTACAGTGAAAACTGCAGGAACATCTAACCGGCACTAGGAAACAGACTGAGAAACTAGAGTAAAACTTTCTCCTGAAACCCGTTCCCTTGGTGCTACATGAACGAATATCTCTCCACATGTTCAGTTCTGAGAGATAAGTGTGTCTGAAAGCCGTACTTCACCAAGCTTGTTGGGAACACAAAGTTTCTTTTCAGTTGCAAACTCCATTCCATACATATATATGCAGAGGTTCTAGCTCCAGCTCAGTTTTACAGTGAAAACTGCAGGAACTTCAAACCGGCACTAGGAAACAGACTGAGAAACCAGAGTAAATGTTTCTCCTGAAAACCGTTCCCTTTGATATATATGAACGAAAGTCTCTCCCCTTGTTCAGTTATGAGAGATAAGTGTGTGTGAAAGCCGTCCTTCACCTAGCTTGTTGGGAACACAAAGTTTCTTTTCATTTGCAAACTACACTCCATACATATATATTGGGAGGTACTCGCCCCAACTCGGTTTTACAGTGAAAACTGCAGGAACTTCAAACCGGCACTAGGAAACAGACTGAGATACCAGAGTAAAAGTTTCTCCTGCAACCAGTTTCCTTGGTACTAGATGAACTAACGTCTTTCCACATGCTCAGTTCTGAGAGATAAATGTCTGTGAAAGCCTACTTCAACTAGCTTGTTGGGAACACAAAGTTTCTTTTCAATTGCAAGCCCCACTCCATACATATATAAGGGGAGGTACTAGCTCCAACTCGGATTTACAGTGAAAACTGCAGGAACTTCAAATAGGCACTAGGAAACAGACTGAGATACCAGAGTAAAAGTTTCTCCTGCAACCCGTTTCCTTGGTGCTAGATGAACGAACATCTCTCCACATGCTCAGTTCTGAGAGATAAGTGTGTGTGAAAGCCGTCCTTCACCTATCTTGTTGGGAACACAAAGTTTCTTTACAGTTGCAAACTCCACTCCATATGTATATATGCAGAGGTACTAGCTTCAAGTCGGTTTTAGAGTGAAACCTGCAGGAACATCAAACCGGCGCTAGGAAACAGACTGAGAAACCAGAGTAAAAGTTTCTCCTGCAACCCGTTCCATTTGTGCTAGATGAACGAACGTCTCTCCACATGTTCAGTTCTGAGAGATAATGTGTGTGAAAGCCGCCTTTCACCTAGCTTGTTTCTGAACCCAAAGTTTCTTTTCAGTTGCAAACTCCACTTCATACGTATAAATGGGGAGGTACTAGCTCCAACACTGTTTTACAGTGAAAACTGCAGGAACTTCAAACCGGCACTAGGAAACAGACTGAGAAACCAGAGTAAAAGTTTCCCCTGCAACCCGTTCAATTTTTGATAGATGAACGAACGTCTCTCCACATGCTCTGTTCTGAGAGATAAGTGTGTGTGAAAGACGTCCTTCAACTTGCTTGTTGGGAACACAAAGTTTCTTTTCAGTTGCATACACCTCTATATACATATATATGGGGAGGTACAAGCTCCAACTCGGTTTTACTGTGAAATCTTCAGGAACTTCCAACTGGCATTAAGAAACATAATGAGAAACCAAAGTAAAATTTTATCCTGCAAACCTTTCCCTTGGTGCTAGATGAACGAACGTCTCTCCACATGTTTAGTTCTGACAGGTTAGTGTGTCTTAAAGCCGTCCTTCACCAAGCTTGCTGGGAACACAAAGTTTATTTTCAGTTCCAAACTCCACTCCATACATATATATGGGGAGGTACTAGCTCCAACTCTGTTTTACAGTGAAAACTGCAGGAACTTCAAACCGGCACTAGGAAACAGACTGAGATACCAGAGTAAAAGTTTCTCCTGCAACCCGTTTCCTTGTTGCTAGATGAACGAACGTCTCTCCACATGCTCAGTTCTGAGAGATAAGTGTGTGTGAAAGCCGTCGTTCACCTTGCTTGTTGGGAACACAAAGTTTATTTACAGTTGCAAACTCCACTCCCTACATATATATGGAGAGACACAAGCTCAAACTCGGTTTTACAGTGAAAATTGCAGGAACATCAAATCGGCACTAGGAAACAGACTGAGAATCCAGAGTAAAAGTTTCTCTTGAAACCCGTTCCCTTGGTGCTAGATGAACGAACTTCTCTCCACATGCTCAGTTCAGAGAGAGACAAGTGTGTGTGAAACCCTCCTTTAACTAGCTTGTTGGGAACACAGGTTTCTTTTCATTTGCAAACTCCACTCCGTACGTATATAAGGGGAGGTACTAGCTCCAACTCGGATTTACACTGAAAACTGCAGGAAATTCAAACCGGCACTAGGAAACAGACTGAGAAACCACAGTAAAAGTTTCTCCTGCAACCCGTTCCCTTGGTGCTAGATGAACGAAAGTCTCTCCACATGCTCAGTTCTGAGAGATAAGTGTGTGTGAAAGCCTACTTCACCTAGCTTGTTGGGAAAACAAAGTTTCTTTTCAGTTACAATCTCCACTCCATACATATATACGGGGAGGTACAAGCTCCAACTCGGTTTTACAGTGAAAAATGCAGGAACTTCAAACCGGAACTAGGAAAGAGACTGAGATACCAGAGTAAAAGTTTCTCCTGCAACGCGTTCCCTTGGTGCTAGATGAACGAACGCCTCTCCACATACTCAGTTCTCAGAGATAAGTGTGTGTGAAAGCCTCCTTCACCTATCTTGTTGGGAACACAAAGTTTCTTTTCAGTTGCAAACTCCACTCCATATGTATATATGCGGAGGTACTAGCTTCAACCCGGTTTTACAGTGAAAACTGCAGGAACATCAAACCAGCGCTAGGAAACAAACTGAGAAACCAGAGTAAAAGTTTCTCCTGAAAACCTTTCCCTTTGTGCTAGATGAACGAACGTCTCTCCACATGTTCAGTTCTGAGAGATAATGTGTGTGAAAGCCGTCCTTCACCTAGCTTGTTTCTGAACACAAAATTTCTTTTCATTTGCAAACTCCACTTCATAAGTATATATGGGGAGGTACTAGCTCCTACTCTGTTTTACAGTCAAAACTGCAGGAACTTCAAACCGGCACTAGGAAACAGACTGAGAAACCAGAGTAAAAGTTTCTCCTGCAACCCGTTTACTTGGTGCTAGATGAACGAAGGTCTATCCACATGTCCAGTTCTGAGAGATAAGTGTGTGTGAAAGCCGTCCTTCACCTAGCTTGTTGGGAACACAAACTTTATTTTCAGTTGCAAACTCAATTCCATACGTATATATGGGGAGGTACAAGACCCAACACGATTTTACAGTGAAAACTGCAGGAACTTCTAACCGGCACTAGGAAACAGACTGAGAAACTAGAGTAAAACTTTCTCCTGAAACCCGTTCCCTTGGTGCTACATGAACGAATATCTCTCCACATGTTCAGTTCTGAGAGATAAGTGTGTCTGAAAGCCGTACTTCACCAAGCTTGTTGGGAACACAAATTTTCTTTTCAGTTGCAAACTCTACTCCATACATATATATGGGGAGGTACGAGCTCCTACTCGGTTTTACAGTGAAAAATGCAGGAACTTCAAACCGGCACTAGGAAACAGACTGAGAAACCAGGGTAAAAGTTTCTCCTGCAACACTTTCCCTTTGTGATAGATGAACGAACGTCTCTCCACATGCTCAGTTCTGAGAGATAATTGTGTGTGAAAACCTACTTCAACTAGCTTGTTGGGAACACAAAGTTTCTTTTCAGTTGCAAACTCCATTCCATACATATATATGCAGAGGTTCTAGCTCCAGCTCGGTTTTTACCATGAAAACTTCAGGAACATCAAAACGGCGCTAGGAAACATACTGAGAAACCAGAGTAAATGTTTCTCCTGAAACCCATTCCCTTTGTGCTAGATGAACAAACGACTCTCCACATGCTCATTTCTGAGAGATAAGTGTGTGTGAAAGACGTCCTTCAACTTGCTTGTTGGGAACACAAAGTTTCTTTTCAGTTGCAAACTCAACTCCTTACTTATTTATGTGGAGGTACTAGCTCCAACACGGTTTTACAGTGAAAACTGCAGGAACTTCAAAACGGCACTAGGAAACAGACTGAGAAACCAGATTAAAAGTTTCTCCTGAAACCCGTTCCATTGGTGCTAGATGAACGAACGTCTCTCCACATGTTCAGTTCTGAGAGATAATGTGTGTGAAAGCCGCCTTTCACCTAGCTTGTTTCTGAACCCAAAGTTTCCTTTCAGTTGCAAACTCCACTTCATACGTATAAATGGGGAGGTACTAGCTCCAACACTGTTTTACAGTGAAAACTGCAGGAACTTCAAACCGGCACAAGGAAACAGACTGAGAAACCAGAGTAAAAGTTTCCCCTGCAACCCGTTCAATTTTTGATAGATGAACGAACGTCTCTCCACATGTTCAGTTCTGAGAGATAAGTGTGTGTGAATGCCGTCCTTCACATGGCTTGTTGGGAACACAAAGTTTCTTTCCAGTTGCCAACTCCACTCCATATGTATATAAGAGGAGGTACTAGATTCAACTCGGTTTTACAGTGAAAACTGCAGGAACTTCAAACCGGCACTAGGAAACAGACTGAGATACCACAGTAAAAGTTTCTCCTGCAACCTGTTCCCTTGGTGCTAGATGAACGAACATCTCTCCACATGTTCAGTTCTGAGAGATAATGTGTGTGAAAGCCATACTTAACTTAGCTTGTTGGGAACACAAAGATTCTTTTCAGTTGCAAACTCCACTCAATACATATATATGGGGAGGAACTAGTCACAACTCTGTTTTACAGAGAAAACTGCAGGAACTTCAAACCGGCACTAAGAAACAGACTGAGAAACCAGAGTAATACTTTCTCCTGCAACCCGTTCAATTTTTGCTAAGTGAACGAACGTCTCTCAAAATGCTCCGTTCTGAGAGATAATTGTGTGTGTAAAACGGTACTTCAAATAGCTTGTTGGGAACACAAAGTTTCTTTTAAGTTTCAAACTCCACTCCATACATATATATCGGGAGGTACTAGCTCCAACTCGGTTTTACAGTGAAAACTGCAGGAACTTCAAACCGGCACTAGGAATCAGACTAAGAAACCGGAGAAAAGTTTCTCCTGAAACCCGTTCCATTTGTGATAGATGAACGAACGTCTTGCCACATGCTCAGTTCTGAGAGATAAGTGTGTGTAAAGCCGTCCTTCACCTTGCTTGTTGGGAACACAAAGTTTATTTTTAGTTGCAAACTCCACTCCATACATATATATCGGGAGTTACTAGCTCCAACTCGGTTTTATATTGAAAACTGCAGGAACTTCAAACCGGCACTTGGAAACAGACTGAGAAAGCAGAGAAATGTTTCTCCTGCAACCCGTTCCCTTGGCGCTAGGTGAACGAACGTCTCTTCACATGCTCAGTTCTGAAATATACGTGTGTGTGAAAGCCTGCCTTCAACTAGCTTATTGGGAACACAAAGTTTCTTTTCAGTTGCAAACTCCAGTCCATACATATATATGGGGAGGTACTAGCTCCAACTCGTTTTTACAATGAAAACTGCAGGAACTTCAAACCGGCACTAGGAAACAGACTGAGAAACCAGAGTAAAAGTTTCTCCTGAAACCCATTCCTTATGTGCTAGATGAACGAACGTCTCACCACATGTTCAGTTCTGAGAGATAATGTGTGTGAAAGCCATCCTTCACCTAGCTTGTTTGGAACACAAATTTCTTTTAATTTGCATACTCCACTCCATACGTATATAAGAGGAGGTACTAGCTCCAACTCGGTTTTACATTGAAAACTGCAGGAACTTCAAACCGGCACTAGGAAACAGACTGAGAAACTAGAGTAATAGTTTCCCCTGCAACCCGTTCCATTTTTGCTAAGTGAACGAACGTCTCTCCTCATGCTCAGTTCTGAGAGATAATTGTGTGTGTAAAACCGTACTTCAACTAGCTTGTTGGGAACACAAAGTTTCTTTTCAGTTGCAAACACCACTTCATACATATATATGGGGAGGTACTAGCTCCAACACGGTTTTACAGTGAAAACTGCAGTAACTTCAAACCGGCACTAGGAAACAGACTAAGAAACCACAGTAAAAGTTTCTCCTGCAACCTGTTCCTATGGTGCTAGATGAACGAATGTCTCTCCACATGCTCAGTTCTGAGAGATAAGTGTGTGTGAAAGCCGTCCTTCACCTAGCTTGTTTGGAACACAAAGTTTCTTTTCAGTTGCAAACTCCACTCAATACATATATATGGGGAGGAACTAGTCACAACTCGGTTTAACAGTGAAAACTGCAGGAACTTCAAACCGGCACTAAGAAACAGACTGAGAAACCAGAGTAATACTTTCTCCTGCAACCCGTTCCATTTTTGCTAAGTGAACGAACGTCTCTCCACATGCTCAGTTCTGAGAGATAAGTGTGTGTGAATGCCGTCCTTCACATGACTTGTTGGGAACACAAAGTTTCTTTCCATTTGCAAACCCCACTGCATATGTATACAAGAGGAGGTACTAGATTCAACTCGGTTTTTAAGTGAAAACTGCAGGAATTTCAAACCGGCACTAGGAAACAGACTGAGATACCACAGTAAAAGTTTCTCCTGCAACCTGTTCCCTTGGTGCTAGATAAACGAACGTCTCTCCACATGCTCAGTTCTGAGAGATATGTGTGTGTGAAAGCCTAATTCACGTAGCTTGTTGGGAACACAAAGTTTCTTTTCAGTTGCAAACTCCAGTCCATACATATATATGTGGAGGTACAAGCTCCAACTCGGTTTAACAGTGAAATGTGCAGGAACATCAAATCGGCACTAGGAAATAGACTGAGAAAGCAGAGTATATATTTCTCTTGCAACCCGTTCCATTTGTGATAGATGAACGAACGTCTCTCCACAAGCTAATTGCTGAGAGATAAGTGTGCGTGAAAGCCGTCCTTCACCTAGCTTGTTAGGAACACAAAGTTTCTTTTCAGTTTCAAACTCCACTCCATGCATATATATAGGGAGGTA
Source organism: Camelus bactrianus (assembly GCF_048773025.1). Lineage (NCBI taxonomy): Eukaryota > Metazoa > Chordata > Mammalia > Artiodactyla > Camelidae > Camelus > Camelus bactrianus. Next base: position 7,718,467 of record NC_133566.1, read on the forward strand.
CTAGCTCCAACTCAGATTTACAGTGAAAATTGCAGGAACTTCAAACCGGCACTAGGAAACATACTGAGAAACCAGAGTAAAAGTTTCTCCTGCAACCCGTTCCTTTGATGCAAGATGAACGAAAGTCTCTCCACATGCTAATTTCTGAGAGATAATTGTGCGTGAAAGCCGACCTTCACCTTGCTTGTTAGGAATACAAAGTTTCTTTTCAGTTGCAAACTACACTCCATACATATATATGGGGAGGTACTAGCTCCAACTCGGTTTTACAGTGAAAACTTCAGGAACTTCAAACCGGCACTAGGTAACAGACTGAGAAACCAGAGTAATAGTTTCTCCTGCAACCCGTTCCCTTTGTGCAAGATGAACGAAAGTCTCTCCACATGCTCAGTTCTGAGAGATATTCGTGTGTTAAAGCCGTCCTTCACCTAGCTTCTTTGGAACACAAAGGTTCTTTTCAGGTGCAAACTCCACTCAATACATATATATGGGGAGGAACTAGTCACAACTCGGTTTTACAGTGAAAACTGCAGGAACTTCAAACCGGCACTAAGAAACAGACTGAGAAACCAGAGTAATACTTTCTCCTGCAACCCGTTCCATTTTTGCTAAATGAACGAACGTCTCTCCACATGCTCAGTTCTGAGAGATAATTGTGTGTGTAAAACCGTCCTTCAACTAGCTTGTTGTTAACACAAAGTTTCTTTCCAGTTGCAAACTCCACTCCATATGTATATAAGAGGAGGTACTAGATTCAACTCGGTTTTACTGTGAAAACTGCAGGAACTTCAAACCGGCACTAGGAAACAGACTGAGATACAACAGTAAAAGTTTCTCCTGCAACCTGTTCCCTTGGTGCTAGATAAAAGAACGTCTCTCCACAAGCTCAGTTCTGAGGGATAAGTGTGTGTGAAAGCCTACTTCACCTAGCTTGTTTGGAACACAAAGTTTCTTTTCAGTTGCAAACTCCAGTCCATACATATATATGTGGAGGTACAAGCTCCAACTCGGTTTTACAGTGAAATGAGCAGGAACATCAAATCGGCACTAGGAAATAGACTAAGAAACCAGAGTAAAAGTTTCTCCAGAAACCCGTTCCTTATGTGCTAGATGAACGAACGTCTCTCCACATGTTCAGTTCTGAGAGATAATGTGTGTGAAAGCCATCCTTCACCTAGCTTGTTGGGAACACAAAGTTTCTTTTCATTTGCATACTCCATTCCATACGTATATAAGAGGAGGTACTAGCTCCAAATCGCTTTTAAATTGAAAACTGCAGGAACTTCAATCCGGCACTAGGAAACAGAATGAGAAACCAGAGTAAAAGTTTCTCCTGCAACCCGTTCCATTTGTGATAGATGAATGAACGTCTCTCCACATGCTAATTGCAGAGAGATAAGTGTGTGTTAACGCCGTACTTCACCTTGCTTGTTGGGAACACAAAGTTTCTTTTCATTTGCAAACTCCACTCCATACGTATATAAGGGGAGGTAGTAGCTCCAACTCGGTTTGACAGTGAAAACTGCAGGAACTTCAAACCGGCACTAGGAAACAGACTGAGAAATCAGAGAAAAGTTTCTCCTGCAACCCGTTCCCTTGGCGCTAGGTGAACTAACGTCTGTTCACATGCTCAGATCTGAAATATATTTGTATGTGAAAGCCTGCCTTCTACTAACTTGTTGGGAACACAAAGTTTCTTTTCAGTTGGAAACTCCACTCCATACATATATATTGGTAGGTACTAGTTCCAACTCGGTTTTACAGTGAAAATTGCAGGAACTTCAAACCGGCACTAGGAAACAGACTGAGAAACCAGAGTAATACATTCTCCTGCAACCCGTTCCATTATTGCTATGTGAACGAACGTCTCTTCACATGCTCAGATCTGAAATATAAGTGTATGTGAAAGCCTGCATTCTACTAGCTTGTTGGGAACACAAAGTTTAATTTTAGTTGCAAAGTCCACTCCATACATATATATCGGGAGTTACTAGATCCAACATGGTTTTATATTGAAAACTGCAGGAACTTCAAACCGGCACTAGGAAACAGACTGAGAATCCAGAGTAAAAGTTTCTCCTGCAACCCGATCCCTTGGTGCTAGATGAACGAACGTCTCTCCACATGCTCAGTTCTGAGAGATAAGTGTGTGTGAAAGCCTACTTCACCTAGCATGTTGGGAACACAAAGATTCTTTTCAGTTGCAAACTCCTCTCCATATGTATACATGGGGAGGTACAAGCTCCAACTCGGTTTTACAGTGTAAACTGCAGGAACATCAAACCGGCACTAGGAAATAGACTGAGAAACCAGAGTAAAAGTTTCTCCTGAAACTCGTTCCCTTTGTGCTAGATGAACGAACGTCCCTCCACATGTTCAGTTCTGAGAGATAAGTGTGTGTGAATGCCGTCCTTCACATGGCTTGTTGGGAACACAAAGTTTCTTTCCAGTTGCAAACTCCACTCCATATGTATATAAGAGGAGGTACTAGATTCAACTCGGTTTTACAGTGAAAACTGCAGGAACTTCAAACCGGCACTAGGAAACAGACTGAGATACCACAGTAAAAGTTTCTCCTGCAACCTGTTCCCTTGGTGCTAGATGAACGAACGTCTCTCCACATGTTCAGTTCTGAGAGATAATGTGTGTGAAAGCCATACTTAAATAGCTTGTTGGGAACACAAAGATTCTTTTCAGTTGCAAACTCCACTCAATACATATATATGGGGAGGAACTAGTCACAACTCGGTTTTACAGAGAAAACTGCAGGAACTTCAAACCGGCACTAAGAAACAGACTGAGAAACCAGAGTAATACTTTCTCCTGCAACCCGTTCAATTTTTGCTAAGTGAACGAACGTCTCTCAAAATGCTCAGTTCTGAGAGATAATTGTGTGTGTAAAACGGTACTTCAAATAGCTTGTTGGGAACACAAAGTTTCTTTTAAGTTTCAAACTCCACTCCATACATATATATCGGGAGGTACTAGCTCCAACTCGGTTTTACAGTGAACACTGCAGGAACTTCAAACCGGCACTAGGAAACAGACTAAGAAACCGGAGAAAAGTTTCTCCTGAAACCCGTTCCATTTGTGATAGATGAACGAACGTCTTGCCACATGCTCAGTTCTGAGAGATAAGTGTGTGTAAAGCCGTCCTTCACCTTGCTTGCTGGGAACACAAAGTTTATTTTTAGTTGCAAACTCCACTCCATACATATATATCGGGAGTTACTAGCTCCAACTCGGTTTTATATTGAAAACTGCAGGAACTTCAAACCGGCACTTGGAAACAGACTGAGAAAGCAGAGAAATGTTTCTCCTGCAACCCGTTCCCTTGGCGCTAGGTGAACGAACGTCTCTTCACATGCTCAGTTCTGAAATATACGTGTGTGTGAAAGCCTGCCTTCAACTAGCTTATTGGGAACACAAAGTTTCTTTTCAGTTGCAAACTCCAGTCCATACATATATATGGGGAGGTACTAGCTCCAACTCGGTTTTACAATGAAAACTGCAGGAACTTCAAACCGGCACTAGGAAACAGACTGAGAAACCAGAGTAAAAGTTTCTCCTGAAACCCATTCCTTATGTGCTAGATGAACGAACGTCTCACCACATGTTCAGTTCTGAGAGATAATGTGTGTGAAAGCCATCCTTCACCTAGCTTGTTTGGAACACAAATTTCTTTTAATTTGCATACTCCACTCCATACGTATATAAGAGGAGGTACTAGCTCCAACTCGGTTTTACATTGAAAACTGCAGGAACTTCAAACCGGCACTAGGAAACAGACTGAGAAACTAGAGTAATAGTTTCTCCTGCAACCCGTTCCATTTTTGCTAAGTGAACGAACGTCTCTCCACATGCTCAGTTCTGAGAGATAATTGTGTGTGTAAAACCGTACTTCAACTAGCTTGTTGGGAACACAAAGTTTCTTTTCAGTTGCAAACACCACTTCATACATATATATGGGGAGGTACTAGCTCCAACACGGTTTTACAGTGAAAACTGCAGTAACTTCAAACCGGCACTAGGAAACAGACTAAGAAACCACAGTAAAAGTTTCTCCTGCAATCTGTTCCTATGGTGCTAGATGAACGAAAGTCTCTCCACATGTTCAGTTCTGAGAGATAAGTGTGTGTTTAAGCCGTCCTTCACCTAGCTTGTTTTGAACACAAAGTTTCTTTTCAGTTGCAAACTCCAAATAATACATATATATGGAGAGGAAATAGTCACAACTCGGTTTTACAGTGAAAACTGCAGTAACTTCAAAACGGCACTAGGAAACAGACTGAGAATCCAGAGTAAAAGTTTCTCCTGAAACCCGATCCCTTGGTGCTAGATGAACGAACGTCTCTCCACATGCTCAGTTCTGAGAGATAAGTGTGTGTGAAAGCCTACTTCACCTAGCATGTTGGGAACACAAAGATTCTTTTCAGTTGCAAACTCCTCTCCATACGTATACATGGGGAGGTACAAGCTCCAACTCGGTTTTACAGTGTAAACTGCAGGAACATCAAACCGGCACTAGGAAATAGACTTGGAAACCAGAGTAAAAGTTTCTCCTGAAACTCGTTCCCTTTGTGCTAGATGAACGAACATCTCTCCACATGCTCATTTCTGATAGATAAGTGTGTGTGAAAGCCGCCCTTCAAATAGCCTGTTGGGATCACATGGTTTCTTTTCAGTTGCAAACTCCACTCCATACATATATATGGGGAGGTACTAGCTCCAACTCTGTTTTACATTGAAAACTGCAGGAACTTCATACCGGCACTAGGAAACAGACAGAGAAACCAGAGTAAAAGTTTCTCCTGAAACCCGTTCCCCTTGTGCTAGATGAACGAATGTCTCTCCACATGTTCAGTTCTGAGAGATAATGTGTGTGAAAGCCATACTTAACCTAGCTTGTTGGGAACACAAAGATTCTTTTCAGTTGCAAACTCCACTCAATACATATATATGGGGAGGAACTAGTCACAACTCGGTTTTACAGAGAAAACTGCAGGAACTTCAAACCGGCACTAAGAAACAGACTGAGAAACCAGAGTAATACTTTCTCCTGCAACCCGTTCAATTTTTGCTAAGTGAACGAACGTCTCTCAAAATGCTCAGTTCTGAGAGATAATTGTGTGTGTAAAACGGTACTTCAAATAGCTTGTTGGGAACACAAAGTTTCTTTTAAGTTTCAAACTCCACTCCATACATATATATCGGGAGGTACTAGCTCCAACTCGGTTTTACAGTGAAAACTGCAGGAACTTCAAACCGGCACTAGGAAACAGACTAAGAAACCGGAGAAAAGTTTCTCCTGAAACCCGTTCCATTTGTGATAGATGAACGAACGTCTTGCCACATGCTCAGTTCTGAGAGATAAGTGTGTGTAAAGCCGTCCTTCACCTTGCTTGTTGGGAACACAAAGTTTATTTTTAGTTGCAAACTCCACTCCATACATATATATCGGGAGTTACTAGCTCCAACTCGGTTTTATATTGAAAACTGCAGGAACTTCAAACCGGCACTTGGAAACAGACTGAGAAAGCAGAGAAATGTTTCTCCTGCAACCCGTTCCTTTGGCGCTAGGTGAACGAACGTCTCTTCACATGCTCAGTTCTGAAATATACGTGTGTGTGAAAGCCTGCCTTCAACTAGCTTATTGGGAACACAAAGTTTCTTTTCAGTTGCAAACTCCAGTCCATACATATATATGGGGAGGTACTAGCTCCAACTCGGTTTTACAATGAAAACTGCAGGAACTTCAAACCGGCACTAGGAAACAGACTGAGAAACCAGAGTAAAAGTTTCTCCTACAACCCGATCCCTTGGTGCTAGATGAACGAACGTCTCTCCACATGTTCAGTTCTGAGAGATATGTGTGTCTGAAAGCCTTCCTTCACCTAGCTTGTTGGGAACACAAAGATTCTTTTCAGTTGCAAAATCCACTCCATACATATATATGGGGATGTACTAGCTCCAACTCGGTTTTACATTGAAAACTGCAGGAACTTGAAACCGGCACTAGGAAACAAACTGAGATACCAGAGTAAAAGTTTCTCCTGCAACACGTTCCCTTGGTGCTAGATGAACGAACGTCTCTCCACATGCTCAGTTCTGAGAGATAAGTGTGTGTGAAAGCCTACTTCACCTAGCATGTTGGGAACACAAAGATTCTTTTCAGTTGCAAACTCCTCTCCATACGTATACATGGGGAGGTACAAGCTCCAACTCGGTTTTACAGTGTAAACTGCAGGAACATCAAACCGGCACTAGGAAATAGACTGAGAAACCAGAGTAAAAGTTTCTCCTGAAACTCGTTCCCTTTGTGCTAGATGAACGAACGTCCCTCCACATGTTCAGTTCTGAGAGATAAGTGTGTGTGAATGCCGTCCTTCACATGGCTTGTTGGGAACACAAAGTTTCTTTCCAGTTGCAAACTCCACTCCATATATATATAAGAGGAGGTACTAGATTCAACTCGGTTTTACAGTGAAAACTGCAGGAACTTCAAACCGGCACTAGGAAACAGACTGAGATACCACAGAAAAAGTTTCTCCTGCAACCTGTTCCCTTGGTGCTAGATGAACGAACGTCTCTCCACATGTTCAGTTCTGAGAGATAATGTGTGTGAAAGCCATACTTAACCTAGCTTGTTGGGAACACAAAGATTCTTTTCAGTTGCAAACTCCACTCAATACATATATATGGGGAGGAACTAGTCACAACTCGGTTTTACAGAGAAAACTGCAGGAACTTCAAACCGGCACTAAGAAACAGACTGAGAAACCAGAGTAATACTTTCTCCTGCAACCCGTTCAATTTTTGCTAAGTGAACGAACGTCTCTCAAAATGCTCAGTTCTGAGAGATAATTGTGTGTGTAAAACGGTACTTCAAATAGCTTGTTGGGAACACAAAGTTTCTTTTAAGTTTCAAACTCCACTCCATACATATATATCGGGAGGTACTAGCTCCAACTCGGTTTTACAGTGAACACTGCAGGAACTTCAAACCGGCACTAGGAAACAGACTAAGAAACCGGAGAAAAGTTTCTCCTGAAACCCGTTCCATTTGTGATAGATGAACGAACGTCTTGCCACATGCTCAGTTCTGAGAGATAAGTGTGTGTAAAGCCGTCCTTCACCTTGCTTGTTGGGAACACAAAGTTTATTTTTAGTTGCAAACTCCACTCCATACATATATATCGGGAGTTACTAGCTCCAACTCGGTTTTATATTGAAAACTGCAGGAACTTCAAACCGGCACTTGGAAACAGACTGAGAAAGCAGAGAAATATTTCTCCTGCAACCCGTTCCCTTGGCGCTAGGTGAACGAACGTCTCTTCACATGCTCAGTTCTGAAATATACGTGTGTGTGAAAGCCTGCCTTCAACTAGCTTATTGGGAACACAAAGTTTCTTTTCAGTTGCAAACTCCAGTCCATACATATATATGGGGAGGTACTAGCTCCAACTCGGTTTTACAATGAAAACTGCAGGAACTTCAAACCGGCACTAGGAAACAGACTGAGAAACCAGAGTAAAAGTTTCTCCTGAAACCCATTCCTTATGTGCTAGATGAACGAACGTCTCACCACATGTTCAGTTCTGAGAGATAATGTGTGTGAAAGCCATCCTTCACCTAGCTTGTTTGGAACACAAATTTCTTTTAATTTGCATACTCCACTCCATACGTATATAAGAGGAGGTACTAGCTCCAACTCGGTTTTACATTGAAAACTGCAGGAACTTCAAACCGGCACTAGGAAACAGACTGAGAAACTAGAGTAATAGTTTCTCCTGCAACCCGTTCCATTTTTGCTAAGTGAACGAACGTCTCTCCACATGCTCAGTTCTGAGAGATAATTGTGTGTGTAAAACCGTACTTCAACTAGCTTGTTGGGAACACAAAGTTTCTTTTCAGTTGCAAACACCACTTCATACATATATATGGGGAGGTACTAGCTCCAACACGGTTTTACAGTGAAAACTGCAGTAACTTCAAACCGGCACTAGGAAACAGACTAAGAAACCACAGTAAAAGTTTCTCCTGCAACCTGTTCCTATGGTGCTAGATGAACGAATGTCTCTCCACATGCTCAGTTCTGAGAGATAAGTGTGTGTGAAAGCCGTCCTTCACCTAGCTTGTTTGGAACACAAAGTTTCTTTTCAGTTGCAAACTCCACTCAATACATATATATGGGGAGGAACTAGTCACAACTCGGTTTAACAGTGAAAACTGAAGGAACTTCAAACCGGCACTAAGAAACAGACTGAGAAACCAGAGTAATACATTCTCCTGCAACCCGTTCCATTTTTGCTAAGTGAACGAACGTCTCTCCACATGCTCAGTTCTGAGAGATAAGTGTGTGTGAATGCCGTCCTTCACATGTCTTGTTGGGAACACAAAGTTTCTTTCCATTTGCAAACCCCACTGCATATGTATACAAGAGGAGGTACTAGATTCAACTCGGTTTTTAAGTGAAAACTGCAGGAATTTCAAACCGGCACTAGGAAACAGACTGAGATACCACAGTAAAATTTCTCCTGCAACCTGTTCCCTTGGTGCTAGATAAACGAACGTCTCTCCACATGCTCAGTTCTGAGAGATATGTGTGTGTGAAAGCCTAATTCACGTAGCTTGTTGGGAACACAAAGTTTCTTTTCAGTTGCAAACTCCAGTCCATACATATATATGTGGAGGTACAAGCTCCAACTCGGTTTTACAGTGAAATGTGCAGGAACATCAAATCGGCACTAGGAAATAGACTGAGAAACCAGAGTATATATTTCTCTTGCAACCCGTTCCATTTGTGATAGATGAACGAACGTCTCTCCACAAGCTAATTGCTGAGAGATAAGTGTGCGTGAAAGCCGTCCTTCACCTAGCTTGTTAGGAACACAAAGTTTCTTTTCAGTTTCAAACTCCACTCCATGCATATATATAGGGAGGTACTAGCTCCAACTCAGATTTACAGTGAAAATTGCAGGAACTTCAAACCGGCACTAGGAAACATACTGAGAAACCAGAGTAAAAGTTTCTCCTGCAACCCGTTCCCTTGATGCAAGATGAACGAAAGTCTCTCCACATGTTCAGTTCTGAGAGATAAGTGTGTGTTTAAGCCGTCCTTCACCTAGCTTGTTTTGAACACAAAGTTTCTTTTCAGTTGCAAACTCCAAATAATACATATATATGGAGAGGAAATAGTCACAACTCGGTTTTACAGTGAAAACTGCAGTAACTTCAAACCGGCACTAGGAAACAGACTCAGATACCAGAGAAAAGTTTCTCCGGCAACACTTTCCCTTTGTGATACATGAACGAACATCTCTCCACATGCTCATTTCTGATAGATAAGTGTGTGTGAAAGCCACCATTCAAATAGCCTGTTGGAATCACATGGTTTCTTTTCAGTTGCAAACTCCACTCCATACATATATATGGGGAGGTACTAGCTCCAACTCTGTTTTACATTGAAAACTGCAGGAACTTCATACCGGCACTAGGAAACAGATAGAGAAACCAGAGTAAAAGTTTCTCCTGAAACCCGTTCCCCTTGTGCTAAATGAACGAACGTCCCTCCACATGTTCAGTTCTGAGAGATAAGTGTGTGTGAATGCCGTCCTTCACATGGCTTGTTGGGAACACAAAGTTTCTTTCCAGTTGCAAACTCCACTCCATATGTATATAAGAGGAGGTACTAGATTCAACTCGGTTTTACAGTGAAAACTGCAGGAACTTCAAACCGGCACTAGGAAACAGACTGAGATACCACAGTAAAAGTTTCTCCTGCAACCTGTTCCCTTGGTGCTAGATAAACGAACGTCTCTCCACATGCTCAGGTCTGAGAGATAAGTGTGTGTGAAAGCCTACTTCACCTAGCTTGTTGGGAACACAAAGTTTCTTTTCAGTTGCAAACTCCATTCCATACATATATATGTGGAGGTACAAGCTCCAACTCGGTTTTACAGTGAAATGTGCAGGAACATCAAATCGGCACTAGGAAACAGACTGAGAAACCAGAGTAAAAGTTTCTCCTGAAACCCATTCCTTATGTGCTAGATGAACGAACGTCTCTCAAAATGTTCAGTTCTGAGAGATAATGTGTGTGAAAGCCATCCTTCACCTAGCTTGTAGGGAACACAATGTTTCTTTTCATTTGCATTCTCCATTCCATACGTATATAAGAGGTGGTACTAGCTCCAACTCGGTTTGACAGTGAAAACTGCAGGAATTTCAAACCGGCACTAGGAAACAGACTGAGAAACTAGAGTAATAGTTTCTCCTGCAACCCGTTCCATTTGTGATAAATGAGCGAACGACTCTCCACATGCTAATTGCTGAGAGATAAGTGTGTGTGAAAGCCGTCCTTCACCTAGCTTGTTGGGAACACAAAGATTCTTTTCATTAGCAAACTCCACTCCATACGTATATAAGGGGAGGTACTAGTTCCAACACGGTTTGACAGTGAAAACTGCAGGAATTTCAAACCGGCACTAGGAAACAGACTGAGAAAGCAGAGAAAAGTTTCTCGTGCAACCCGTTCCCTTGGCGCTAGGTGAACGAACGTCTCTTCACATGCTCAGTTCTGAAATATACGTGTGTGTGAAAGCCTGCCTTCAACTACCTTGTTGGGAAAACAAAGTTTCTTTTCAGTTGGAAACTCAACTCCATACATATATATTAGTAGGTACTAGTTCCAACTCGGTTTTACAGTGAATATTGCAGGAACTTCAAACCGGCACTAGGAAACAGACTGAGAAACCAGAGTAATACTTTCTCCTGCAACCCGTTTCATTATTGCTAGGTGAACGAACATCTCTCCACATGCTAAGTTGTGAGAGATAAGTGTGTGTGAAAACCGTCCTTCACCTAGCTTGTTGGGAACACAAAGTTTCTTTTCAGTTGCAAACTCCAGTCCATACATATATATGGGGAGGTACTAGCTCCAACTCAGTTTTACAGTGAAAACTGCAGGAACTTCAAACCGGCACTAGGAAACAGACTGAGAAACCAGAGTAAAAGTTTCTCCTGCAACCCGTTCCCTTGGTGCTAGATGAACCAACGTCTATCCACATGTTCATTTCTGAAAGATAATGTGTGTGAAAGCCATCCTTCACCTAGCTTGTAGGGAACACAATGTTTCTTTTCATTTGCATTCTCCATTCCATACGTATATAAGAGGAGGTACTAGCTCCAACTCGGTTTTACATTGAAAACTGCAGGAACTTCAAACCGGCACTAGGAAACAGAATGAGAAACCAGAGTAAAAGTTTCTCCTGCAACCCGTTCCATTTGTGATAGATGAACAAACGTCTCTCCACATGCTAATTTCTGAGAGATAATTGTGCGTGAAAGCCGTCCTTCACCTTGCTTGTTAGGAACACAAAGTTTCTTTTCAGTTGCAAACACCACTTCATACATATATATGGGGAGGTACTAGCTCCAACACGGTTTTACAGTGAAAACTGCAGTAACTTCAAACCGGCACTAGGAAACAGACTAAGAAACCACAGTAAAAGTTTCTCCTGCAACCTGTTCCTATGTTGCTATATGAACGAATGTCTCTCCACATGCTCAGTTCTGAGAGATAAGTGTGTGTGAAAGCCGTCCTTCACCTAGCTTGTTTGGAACACAAAGTTTGTTTTCAGTTGCAAACTACAATCCATACGTATAAATGGGGAGGTACAAGCTCCAACTCGGTTTTACTGCGAAAACTGCAGGAACTTCAAACCGTCACTAGAAAACAGACTGAGAAATCATAGTAAATGTTTCTCCTGCAAAACGTTCTCTTGGCGCTACTTGAACGAAAGTCTCTCCACAAGCTCAGTTCTGAGAGATATTTGTGTGTGAAAGCAGTCCCTCACCTAGCTTGTTGGGAACACAAAGTTTCTTTTCATTTGCAAACTCAACTCCTTACTTAATTATGTGGAGGTACTAGCTCCAACACGGTTTTACAGTGAAAACTGCAGGAACTTCAAACCGGCACTAGGAAACAGACTGAGAAACCAGAGTAAAAGTTTCCCCTGCAACCCGTTCAATTTTTGATAGATGAACGAACGTCTATCCACATGCTCTGTTCTGAGAGATAAGTGTGTGTGAAAGACGTCCTTCAACTTGCTTGTTGGGAACACAAAGTTTCTTTTCAGTTGCATACACCTCTATATACATATATATGGGGAGGTACAAGCTCCAACTCGGTTTTACTGTGAAATCTTCAGGAACTTCAAACTGGCCCTAAGAAACATAATGAGAAACCAAAGTAAAATTTTATCCTGCAAACCTTTCCCTTGGTGCTAGATGAACTAACGTCTCTCCACATGTTTAGTTCTGAGAGATTAGTGTGTCTTAAAGCCGTCCTTCACCAAGCTTGCTGGGAACACAAAGTTTATTTTCAGTTCCAAACTCCACTCCCTACATATATATGGAGAGACACAAGCTCAAACTCGGTTTTACAGTGAAAATTGCAGGAACATCAAATCGGCACTAGGAAACAGACTGAGAATCCAGAGTAAAAGTTTCTCTTGAAACCCGTTCCCTTGGTGCTAGATGAACGAACTTCTCTCCACATGCTCAGTTCAGAGAGAGACAAGTGTGTGTGAAACCTTCCTTTAACTAGCTTGTTGGGAACACAGGTTTCTTTTCATTTGCAAACTCCACTCCGTACGTATATAAGGGGAGGTACTAGCTCCAACTCGGATTTACACTGAAAACTGCAGGAAATTCAAACCGGCACTAGGAAACAGACTGAGAAACCAGAGTAAAAGTTTCTCCTGCAACCCGTTCCCTTGGTGCTAGATGAACGAAAGTCTCTCCACATGCTCAGTTCTGAGAGATAAGTGTGTGTGAAAGCCTACTTCACCTAGCTTGTTGGGAAAAAAAAGTTTCTTTTCAGTTACAATCTCCACTCCATACATATATACGGGGAGGTACAAGCTCCAACTCGGTTTTACAGTGAAAAATGCAGGAACTTCAAACCGGAACTAGGAAAGAGACTGAGATACCAGAGTAAAAGTTTCTCCTGCAACGCGTTCCCTTGGTGCTAGATGAACGAACGCCTCTCCACATACTCAGTTCTCAGAGATAAGTGTGTGTGAAAGCCTCCTTCACCTATCTTGTTGGGAACACAAAGTTTCTTTTCAGTTGCAAACTCCACTCCATATGTATATATGCGGAGGTACTAGCTTCAACCCGGTTTTACAGTGAAAACTGCAGGAACATCAAACCAGCGCTAGGAAACAAACTGAGAAACCAGAGTAAAAGTTTCTCCTGAAAACCGTTCCCTTTGTGCTAGATGAACGAACGTCTCTCCACATGTTCAGTTCTGAGAGATAATGTGTGTGAAAGCCGTCCTTCACCTAGCTTGTTTCTGAACACAAAATTTCTTTTCATTTGCAAACTCCACTTCATACGTATATATGGGGAGGTACTAGCTCCTACTCTGTTTTACAGTTAAAACTGCAGGAACTTCAAACCGGCACTAGGAAACAGACTGAGAAACCAGAGTAAAAGTTTCTCCTGCAACCCGTTTCCTTGGTGCTAGATGAACGAACGTCTATCCACATGTCCAGTTCTGAGAGATAAGTGTGTGTGAAAGCCGTCCTTCACCTAGCTTGTTGGGAACACAAACTTTATTTTCAGTTGCAAACTCAATTCCATACGTATATATGGGGAGGTACAAGACCCAACACGATTTTACAGTGAAAACTGCAGGAACTTCTAACCGGCACTAGGAAACAGACTGAGAAACTAGAGTAAAACTTTCTCCTGAAACCCGTTCCCTTGGTGCTACATGAACGAATATCTCTCCACATGTTCAGTTCTGAGAGATAAGTGTGTCTAAAAGCCGTACTTCACCAAGCTTGTTGGGAACACAAAGTTTCTTTTCAGTTGCAAACTATACTCCATACATATATATGGGGAGGTACGAGCTCCTACTCGGTTTTACAGTGAAAAATGCAGGAACTTCAAACTGGCACTAGGAAACAGACTGAGAAACCAGAGTAAAAGTTTCTCCTGCAACACTTTCCCTTTGTGATAGATGAACGAACGTCTCTCCACATGCTCAGTTCTGAGAGATAATTGTGTGTGAAAACCTACTTCAACTAGCTTGTTGGGAACACAAAGTTTCTTTTCAGTTGCAAACTCCATTCCATACATATATATGCAGAGGTTCTAGCTCCAGCTCGGTTTTTACCATGAAAACTTCAGGAACATCAAAACGGCGCTAGGAAACATACTGAGAAACCAGAGTAAATGTTTCTCCTGAAACCCGTTCCCTTTGTGCTGGATGAACAAACGACTCTCCACATGCTCATTTCTGAGAGATAAGTGTGTGTGAAAGACGTCCTTCAACTTGCTTGTTGGGAACACAAAGTTTCTTTTCAGTTGCAAACTCAACTCCTTACTTATTTATGTGGAGGTACTAGCTCCAACACGGTTTTACAGTGAAAACTGCAGGAACTTCAAACCGGCACTAGGAAACAGACTGAGAAACCAGAGTAAATGTTTCTCCTGAAAACCGTTCCCTTTGAGCTATATGAACGAACGTCTCTCCCCTTGTTCAGTTATGAGAGATAAGTGTGTGTGAAAGCCGTCCTTCACCTAGCTTGTTGGGAACACAAAGTTTCTTTTCATTTGCAAACTACACTCCATACATATATATTGGGAGGTACTCGCCCCAACTCGGTTTTACAGTGAAAACTGCAGGAACTTCAAAACGGCACTAGGAAACAGACTGAGAAACCAGATTAAAAGTTTCTCCTGAAACCCGTTCCCTTGGTGCTAGATGAACGAACGTCTCTCCACATGTTTAGTTCTGAGAGATTAGTGTGTCTTAAAGCCGTCCTTCACCAAGCTTGCTGGGAACACAAAGTTTATTTTCAGTTCCAAACTCCACTCCATACATATATATGGGGAGGTACTAGCTCCAACTCGGTTTTACAGTGAAAACTGCAGGAACTTCAAACCGGCACTAGGAAACAGACTGAGATACCAGAGTAAAAGTTTCTCCTGCAACCCGTTTCCTTGGTGATAGATGAACGAACGTCTCTCCACATGCTCAGTTCTGAGAGATAAATGTGTGTGAAAGCCTACTTCAACTAGCTTGTTGGGAACACAAAGTTTCTTTTCATTTGCAAGCCCCACTCCATACGTATATAAGGGGAGGTACTAGCTCCAACTCGAATTTACAGTGAAAACTGCAGGAAGTTCAAATAGGCACTAGGAAACAGACTGAGAAACCAGAGTAAAAGTTTCTCCTGCAACACGTTCCATTTGTGCTAGATGAACGAACGTCTCTCCACATGTTCAGTTCTGAGAGATAATGTGTGTGAAAGCCGTCTTTCACCTAGCTTGTTTCTGAACCCAAAGTTTCTTTTCAGTTGCAAACTCCACTTCATACGTATAAATGGGGAGGTACTAGCTCCAACACTGTTTTACAGTGAAAACTGCAGGAACTTCAAACCGGTACTAGGAAACCGACTGAGAAACCAGAGTAAAAGTTTCCCCCGCAACCCGTTCAATTTTTGATAGATGAACGAAAGTCTCTCCACATGCTCTGTTCTGAGAGATAAGTGTGTGTGAAAGACGTCCTTCAACTTGCTTGTTGGGAACACAAAGTTTCTTTTCAGTTGCATACACCTCTATATACATATATATGGGGAGGTACAAGCTCCAACGCGGTTTTACTGTGAAATCTTCAGGAACTTCAAACTGGCACTAAGAAACATAATGAGAAACCAAAGTAAAATTTTATCCTGCAAAAATTTCCCTTGGTGCTAGATGAACGAACGTCTCTCCACATGTTTAGTTCTGAGAGATTAGTGTGTCTTAAAGCCGTCCTTCACCAAGCTTGCTGGGAACACAAAGTTTATTTTCAGTTCCAAACTCCACTCCATACATATATATGGGGAGGTAATAGCTCCTACTCTGTTTTACAGTCAAAACTGGAGGAACTTCAAACCGGCACTAGGAAAAAGACTGAGAATCCAGAGTAAAAGTTTCTCCTGAAACCCGTTCCCTTGGTGCTAGATGAACGAACGCCTCTCCACATACTCAGTTCTCAGAGATAAGTGTGTGTGAAAGCCTCCTTCACATATCTTGTTGGGAACAAAAAGTTTCTTTTAAGTTGCAAACTCCACTCCATATATATATATGCGGAGGTACTAGCTTCAACTCGGTTTTACAGTGAAAACTGCAGGAAATTCAATCCGGCACTAGGAAACAGACTGAGAAACCACAGTAAAAGTTTCCCCTGCAACCCGTTCCCTTGGTGCTAGATGAACGAACGTCTCTCCACATGCTCAGTTCTGAGAGATAAGTGTGTGTGAAAGCCTCCTTCAACTAGCTTGTTGGGAACACAAGTTTCTTTTCATTTGCAAACTCCACTCCGTACGTATATAAGGGGAGGTACTAGCTCCAACACGGATTTACAGTGAAAACTGCAGGAAATTCAATCCGGCACTAGGAAACAGACTGAGAAACCACAGTAAAAGTTTCCCCTGCAACCCGTTCCCTTGGTGCTAGATGAACGAACGTCTCTCCACATGCTCAGTTCTGAGAGATAAGTGTGTGTGAAAGCCTACTTCACCTAGCTTGTAGGGAAAACAAAGTTTCTTTTCAGTTACAATCTCCACTCCATACATATATACAGGGAGGTACTAGCTCCAACTCGGTTTTACAGTGAAAAATGCAGGAACTTCAAACCGGAACTAGGAAACAGACTGAGATACCAGAGTAAAAGTTTCTCCTGCAACGCGTTCCCTTGGTGCTAGATGAACGAACGCCTCTCCACATACTCAGTTCTCAGAGATAAGTGTGTGTGAAAGCCTCCTTCACATATCTTGTTGGGAACACAAAGTTTCTTTTCAGTTGCAAACTCCACTCCATATATATATATGCGGAGGTACTAGCTTCAACTCGGTTTTACAGTGAAAACTGCAGGAACATCAAACCGGCGCTAGGAAACAAACTGAGAAACCAGAGTAAAAGTTTCTCCTGAAAACCGTTCCCTTTGTGCTAGATGAACGAACGTCTCTCCACATGTTCAGTTCTGAGAGATAATGTGTGTGAAAGCCGTCCTTCACCTAGCTTGTTTCTGAACACAAAGTTTCTTTTCATTTGCAAACTCCACTTCATACGTATATATGGGGAGGTACTAGCTCCTACTCTGTTTTACAGTCAAAACTGGAGGAACTTCAAACCGGCACTAGGAAACAGACTGAGAAACCAGAGTAAAAGTTTCTCCTGCAACCCATTTACTTGGTGATAGATGAACAAACGTCTATCCACATGTCCAGTTCTGAGAGATAAGTGTGTGTGAAAGCCGTCCTTCACCTAGCTTGTTGGGAACACAAACTTTATTTTCAGTTGCAAACTCAATTCCATACGTATACATGGGGAGGTACAAGACCCAACACGATTTTACAGTGAAAACTGCAGGAACTTCTAACCGGCACTAGGAAACAGACTGAGATACCAGAGTAAAAGTTTCTCCTACAACCCGTTTCCTTGGTGCTAGATGAACGAACGTCTCTCCACATGCTCAGTTCTGAGAGATAAGTGTGTGTGAAAGCCGTCCTTCACCTATCTTGTTGGGAACACAAAGTTTCTTTACAGTTGCAAACTCCACTCCATATGTATATATGCAGAGGTACTAGCTTCAAGTCGGTTTTAGAGTGAAACCTGCAGGAACATCAAACCGGCGCTAGGAAACAGACTGAGAAACCAGAGTAAAAGTTTCTCCTGCAACCCGTTCCATTTGTGCTAGATGAACGAACGTCTCTCCACATGTTCAGTTCTGAGAGATAATGTGTGTGAAAGCCGCCTTTCACCTAGCTTGTTTCTGAACCCAAAGTTTCTTTTCAGTTGCAAACTCCACTTCATACGTATAAATGGGGAGGTACTAGCTCCAACACTGTTTTACAGTGAAAACTGCAGGAACTTCAAACCGGCACTAGGAAACAGACTGAGAAACCAGAGTAAAAGTTTCCCCTGCAACCCGTTCAATTTTTGATAGATGAACGAACGTCTATCCACATGCTCTTTTCTGAGAGATAAGTGTGTGTGAAAGACGTCCTTCAACTTGCTTGTTGGGAACACAAAGTTTCTTTTCAGTTGCATACACCTCTATATGCATATATATGGGGAGGTACAAGCTCCAACTCGGTTTTACTGTGAAATCTTCAGGAACTTCCAACTGGCATTAAGAAACATAATGAGAAACCAAAGTAAAATTTTATCCTGCAAACCTTTCCCTTGGTGCTAGATGAACGAACGTCTCTCCACATGTTTAGTTCTGACAGATTAGTGTGTCTGAAAGCCGTACTTCACCAAGCTTGTTGCGAACACAAAGTTTCTTTTCAGTTGCAAACTCTACTCCATACATATATATGGGGAGGTACGAGCTCCTACTCGGTTTTACAGTGAAAAATGCAGGAACTTCAAACCGGCACTAGGAAAAAGACTGAGAAACCAGAGTAAAAGTTTCTCCTGCAACACTTTCCCTTTGTGATAGATGAACGAACGTCTCTCCACATGCTCAGTTCTGAGAGATAATTGTGTGTGAAAACCTACTTCAACTAGCTTGTTGGGAACACAAAGTTTCTTTTCAGTTGCAAATTCCATTCCATACATATATATGCAGAGGTTCTAGCTCCAGCTCGGTTTTACCATGAAAACTTCAGGAACATCAAAACGGCGCTAGGAAACATACTGAGAAACCAGAGTAAATGTTTCTCCTGAAACCCGTTCCCTTTGTGCTGGATGAACAAACGACTCTCCACATGCTCATTTCTGAGAGATAAGTGTGTGTGAAAGACGTCCTTCAACTTGCTTGTTGGGAACACAAAGTTTCTTTTCAGTTGCAAACTCAACTCCTTACTTATTTATGTGGAGGTACTAGCTCCAACACGGTTTTACAGTGAAAACTGCAGGAACTTCAAACCGGCACTAGGAAACAGACTGAGAAACCAGAGTAAATGTTTCTCCTGAAAACCGTTCCCTTTGAGCTATATGAACGAACGTCTCTCCCCTTGTTCAGTTATGAGAGATAAGTGTGTGTGAAAGCCGTCCTTCACCTAGCTTGTTGGGAACACAAAGTTTCTTTTCATTTGCAAACTACACTCCATACATATATATTGGGAGGTACTCGCCCCAACTCGGTTTTACAGTGAAAACTGCAGGAACTTCAAAACGGCACTAGGAAACAGACTGAGAAACCAGATTAAAAGTTTCTCCTGAAACCCGTTCCCTTGGTGCTAGATGAACGAACGTCTCTCCACATGTTTAGTTCTGAGAGATTAGTGTGTCTTAAAGCCGTCCTTCACCAAGCTTGCTGGGAACACAAAGTTTATTTTCAGTTCCAAACTCCACTCCATACATATATATGGGGAGGTACTAGCTCCAACTCGGTTTTACAGTGAAAACTGCAGGAACTTCAAACCGGCACTAGGAAACAGACTGAGATACCAGAGTAAAAGTTTCTCCTGCAACCCGTTTCCTTGGTGATAGATGAACGAACGTCTCTCCACATGCTCAGTTCTGAGAGATAAATGTGTGTGAAAGCCTACTTCAACTAGCTTGTTGGGAACACAAAGTTTCTTTTCATTTGCAAGCCCCACTCCATACGTATATAAGGGGAGGTACTAGCTCCAACTCGGATTTACAGTGAAATCTGCAGGAACTTCAAATAGGCACTAGGAAACAGAATGAGATACCAGAGTAAAAGTTTCTCCTGCAACCCGTTTCCTTGGTGCTAGATGAACGAACGTCTCTCCACATGCTCAGTTCTGAGAGATAAGTGTGTGTGAAAGCCGTCCTTCACCTAGCTTGTTGGGAACACAAAGTTACTTTACATTTGCAAACTCCACTCCATATGTATATATGCAGATTTACTAGCTTCAAGTCGGTTTTAGAGTGAAACCTGCAGGAACATCAAACCGGCGCTAGGAAACAGACTGAGAAACCAGAGTAAAAGTTTCTCCTGCAACCCGTTCCATTTGTGCTAGATGAACGAACGTCTCTCCACATGTTCAGTTCTGAGAGATAAGTGTGTGAAAGCCGTCGTTCACCTTGCTTGTTGGGAACACAAAGTTTATTTACAGTTGCAAACTCCACTCCCTACATATATATGGGGAGACACAAGCTCAAACTCGGTTTTACAGTGAAAACTGCAGGAACTTCAAATAGGCACTAGGAAACAGACTGAGAATCCAGAGTAAAAGTTTCTCTTGAAACCCGTTCCCTTGGTGCTAGATGAACGAACTTCTCTCCACATGCTCAGTTCAGAGAGATAATTGTGTGTGAAAGCCTCCTTCAACTAGCTTGTTGGGAACACAGGTTTCTTTTCATTTGCAAACTCCACTCCGTACGTATATAAGGGGAGGTACTAGCTCCAACTCGGATTTACAGTGAAAACTGCAGGAAATTCAAACCGGCACTAGGAAACAGACTGAGAAACCACAGTAAAAGTTTCTCCTGCAACCCGTTCCCTTGGTGCTAGATGAACGAACGTCTCTCCACATGCTCAGTTCTGAGAGATAAGTGTGTGTGAAAGCCTACTTCAACTAGCTTGTTGGGAAAACAAAGTTTCTTTTCAGTTACAATCTCCACTCCATACATATATACGGGGAGGTACAAGCTCCAACTCGGTTTTACAGTGAAAAATGCAGGAACTTCAAACCGGAACTAGGAAAGAGACTGAGATACCAGAGTAAAAGTTTCTCCTGCAACGCGTTCCCTTGGTGCTAGATGAACGATCGCCTCTCCACATACTAAGTTCTCAGAGATAAGTGTGTGTGAAACCCTCCTTCACCTATCTTATTGGGAACACAAAGTTTCTTTTCAGTTGCAAACTCCACTCCATATGTATATATGCGGAGGTACTAGCTTCAACTCGGTTTTACAGTGAAAACTGCAGGAACATCAAACCGGCGCTAGGAAACAAACTGAGAAACCAGAGTAAAAGTTTCTCCTGAAAACCGTTCCCTTTGTGCTAGATGAACGAACGTCTCTCCACATGTTCAGTTCTGAGAGATAATGTGTGTGAAAGCCGTCCTTCACCTAGCTTGTTTCTGAACACAAAATTTCTTTTCATTTGCAAACTCCACTTCATACGTATATATGGGGAGGTACTAGCTCCTACTCTGTTTTACAGTCAAAACTGCAGGAACTTCAAACCGGCACTAGGAAACAGACTGAGAAACCAGAGTAAAAGTTTCTCCTGCAACCCGTTTCCTTGGTGCTAGATGAACGAACGTCTATCCACATGTCCAGTTCTGAGAGATAAGTGTGTGTGAAAGCCGTCCTTCACCTAGCTTGTTGGGAACACAAAGTTTCTTTTCAGTTGCAAACTCAAATCCTTACTTATTTATGTGGAGGTACTAGCTCCAACACGGTTTTACAGTGAAAACTGCAGGAACTTCAGACCGGCACTAGGAAAGAGACTGAGAAACCAGAGCAAATGTTTCTCCTGAAAACCGTTCCCTTTGAGCTATATGAACGAAAGTCTCTCCCCTTGTTCAGTTATGAGAGATAAGTGTGTGTGAAAGCCGTTTTTCACCTAGCTTGTTGGGAACACAAAGTTTCTTTTCATTTGCAATATACACTCCATACATATATATTGGGAGGTACTCGCCCCAACTCGGTTTTACAGTGAAAACTGCAGGAACTTCAAAACGGCACTAGGAAACAGACTGAGATACCAGAGTAAAAGTTTCTCCTGCAACCCGTTTCCTTGGTGCTAGATGAACGAACGTCTCTCCACATGCTCAGTTCTGAGAGATAAATGTGTGTGAAAGCCTACTTCAACTAGCTTGTTGGGAACACAAAGTTTCTTTTCATTTGCAAGCCTCACTCCATACGTATATCAGGGGAGGTACTAGCTCCAACTAGGATTTACAGTGAAAACTGCAGGAACTTCAAATAGGCTCTAGGAAACAGACTGAGATACCAGAGTAAAAGTTTCTCCTGCAACCCGTTTCCTTGGTGCTAGATGAACGAACGTCTCTCCACATGCTCAGTTCTGAGAGATAAGTGTGTGTGAAAGGCGTCCTTCACCTAGCTTGTTGGGAACACAAAGATTCTTTTCAGTTGCAAACTCCACTCCATACGTATGTATGGGGAGGTACTAGCTCCAACTCGGGTTTACAGTGAAAACTGCCGGAAATTCAAACCGGCACTAGGAAACAGACTGAGTATTCAGAGAAAAAGTTTCTCCTGCAACCCATTCCCTTGGAGCTAGTTGAACGAAAATCTCTCCACATGCTCAGTTCTGAGAGATAAATGTGTGTGAAAGCCGTCCTTCACCTAGCTTGTTGGGAACAAAAAGTTTCTTTTCATCTGCCAACTACACTCCATACATATATATGGGGAGACACAAGCTCCAACTCGGTTTTACAGTGAAAACTGCAGGAACTTCAAACCGGCACTAGGAAAAAGACTGAGAAACCAGAGTAAAATTTTCACCTGCAATTCGTTCCCTTGGTGCTAGATGAACGAACGTCTCTCCACATGCTCAGTTCTGAGAGATAAGTGTGTGTGAAAGCCGTCCTTCACCTAGCTTGTTGGGAACACAATGTTTCTTTTCAGTTGCAAACTCCACTCCATAATTATATATGGGGAGGTACTAGCTCCAACTCGGTTTTACAGTGATAACTGCAGGAACTTCAAACCGGCACTAGGAAACAGACTGAGAACCAGAGTAAAAGTTTCTCCTGCAACGCGTTCCCTTGGTGCTAGATGAACGAACGCCTCTCCACATACTCAGTTCTCAGAGATAAGTGTGTGTGAAAGCCTCCTTCACATATCTTGTTGGGAACACAAAGTTTCTTTTCAGTTGCAAACTCCACTCCATATATATATATGCGGAGGTACTAGCTTCAACTCGGTTTTACAGTGAAAACTGCAGGAACATCAAACCGGCGCTAGGAAACAAACTGAGAAACCAGAGTAAAAGTTTCTCCTGAAAACCGTTCCCTTTGTGCTAGATGAACGAACGTCTCTCCACATGTTCAGTTCTGAGAGATAATGTGTGTGAAAGCCGTCCTTCACCTAGCTTGTTTCTGAACACAAAGTTTCTTTTCATTTGCAAACTCCACTTCATACGTATATATGGGGAGGTACTAGCTCCTACTCTGTTTTACAGTCAAAACTGGAGGAACTTCAAACCGGCACTAGGAAACAGACTGAGAAACCAGAGTAAAAGTTTCTCCTGCAACCCATTTACTTGGTGATAGATGAACAAACGTCTATCCACATGTCCAGTTCTGAGAGATAAGTGTGTGTGAAAGCCGTCCTTCACCTAGCTTGTTGGGAACACAAACTTTATTTTCAGTTGCAAACTCAATTCCATACGTATACATGGGGAGGTACAAGACCCAACACGATTTTACAGTGAAAACTGCAGGAACTTCTAACCGGCACTAGGAAACAGACTGAGATACCAGAGTAAAAGTTTCTCCTACAACCCGTTTCCTTGGTGCTAGATGAACGAACGTCTCTCCACATGCTCAGTTCTGAGAGATAAGTGTGTGTGAAAGCCGTCCTTCACCTATCTTGTTGGGAACACAAAGTTTCTTTACAGTTGCAAACTCCACTCCATATGTATATATGCAGAGGTACTAGCTTCAAGTCGGTTTTAGAGTGAAACCTGCAGGAACATCAAACCGGCGCTAGGAAACAGACTGAGAAACCAGAGTAAAAGTTTCTCCTGCAACCCGTTCCATTTGTGCTAGATGAACGAACGTCTCTCCACATGTTCAGTTCTGAGAGATAATGTGTGTGAAAGCCGCCTTTCACCTAGCTTGTTTCTGAACCCAAAGTTTCTTTTCAGTTGCAAACTCCACTTCATACGTATAAATGGGGAGGTACTAGCTCCAACACTGTTTTACAGTGAAAACTGCAGGAACTTCAAACCGGCACTAGGAAACAGACTGAGAAACCAGAGTAAAAGTTTCCCCTGCAACCCGTTCAATTTTTGATAGATGAACGAACGTCTATCCACATGCTCTTTTCTGAGAGATAAGTGTGTGTGAAAGACGTCCTTCAACTTGCTTGTTGGGAACACAAAGTTTCTTTTCAGTTGCATACACCTCTATATGCATATATATGGGGAGGTACAAGCTCCAACTCGGTTTTACTGTGAAATCTTCAGGAACTTCCAACTGGCATTAAGAAACATAATGAGAAACCAAAGTAAAATTTTATCCTGCAAACCTTTCCCTTGGTGCTAGATGAACGAACGTCTCTCCACATGTTTAGTTCTGACAGATTAGTGTGTCTGAAAGCCGTACTTCACCAAGCTTGTTGCGAACACAAAGTTTCTTTTCAGTTGCAAACTCTACTCCATACATATATATGGGGAGGTACGAGCTCCTACTCGGTTTTACAGTGAAAAATGCAGGAAATTCAAACCGGCACTAGGAAAAAGACTGAGAAACCAGAGTAAAAGTTTCTCCTGCAACACTTTCCCTTTGTGATAGATGAACGAACGTCTCTCCACATGCTCAGTTCTGAGAGATAATTGTGTGTGAAAACCTACTTCAACTAGCTTGTTGGGAACACAAAGTTTCTTTTCAGTTGCAAATTCCATTCCATACATATATATGCAGAGGTTCTAGCTCCAGCTCGGTTTTACCATGAAAACTTCAGGAACATCAAAACGGCGCTAGGAAACATACTGAGAAACCAGAGTAAATGTTTCTCCTGAAACCCGTTCCCTTTGTGCTGGATGAACAAACGACTCTCCACATGCTCATTTCTGAGAGATAAGTGTGTGTGAAAGACGTCCTTCAACTTGCTTGTTGGGAACACAAAGTTTCTTTTCAGTTGCAAACTCAACTCCTTACTTATTTATGTGGAGGTACTAGCTCCAACACGGTTTTACAGTGAAAACTGCAGGAACTTCAAACCGGCACTAGGAAACAGACTGAGAAACCAGAGTAAATGTTTCTCCTGAAAACCGTTCCCTTTGAGCTATATGAACGAACGTCTCTCCCCTTGTTCAGTTATGAGAGATAAGTGTGTGTGAAAGCCGTCCTTCACCTAGCTTGTTGGGAACACAAAGTTTCTTTTCATTTGCAAACTACACTCCATACATATATATTGGGAGGTACTCGCCCCAACTCGGTTTTACAGTGAAAACTGCAGGAACTTCAAAACGGCACTAGGAAACAGACTGAGAAACCAGATTAAAAGTTTCTCCTGAAACCCGTTCCCTTGGTGCTAGATGAACGAACGTCTCTCCACATGTTTAGTTCTGAGAGATTAGTGTGTCTTAAAGCCGTCCTTCACCAAGCTTGCTGGGAACACAAAGTTTATTTTCAGTTCCAAACTCCACTCCATACATATATATGGGGAGGTACTAGCTCCAACTCGGTTTTACAGTGAAAACTGCAGGAACTTCAAACCGGCACTAGGAAACAGACTGAGATACCAGAGTAAAAGTTTCTCCTGCAACCCGTTTCCTTGGTGATAGATGAACGAACGTCTCTCCACATGCTCAGTTCTGAGAGATAAATGTGTGTGAAAGCCTACTTCAACTAGCTTGTTGGGAACACAAAGTTTCTTTTCATTTGCAAGCCCCACTCCATACGTATATAAGGGGAGGTACTAGCTCCAACTCGGATTTACAGTGAAATCTGCAGGAACTTCAAATAGGCACTAGGAAACAGAATGAGATACCAGAGTAAAAGTTTCTCCTGCAACCCGTTTCCTTGGTGCTAGATGAACGAACGTCTCTCCACATGCTCAGTTCTGAGAGATAAGTGTGTGTGAAAGCCGTCCTTCACCTAGCTTGTTGGGAACACAAAGTTACTTTACATTTGCAAACTCCACTCCATATGTATATATGCAGATTTACTAGCTTCAAGTCGGTTTTAGAGTGAAACCTGCAGGAACATCAAACCGGCGCTAGGAAACAGACTGAGAAACCAGAGTAAAAGTTTCTCCTGCAACCCGTTCCATTTGTGCTAGATGAACGAACGTCTCTCCACATGTTCAGTTCTGAGAGATAAGTGTGTGAAAGCCGTCGTTCACCTTGCTTGTTGGGAACACAAAGTTTATTTACAGTTGCAAACTCCACTCCCTACATATATATGGGGAGACACAAGCTCAAACTCGGTTTTACAGTGAAAACTGCAGGAACTTCAAATAGGCACTAGGAAACAGACTGAGAATCCAGAGTAAAAGTTTCTCTTGAAACCCGTTCCCTTGGTGCTAGATGAACGAACTTCTCTCCACATGCTCAGTTCAGAGAGATAATTGTGTGTGAAAGCCTCCTTCAACTAGCTTGTTGGGAACACAGGTTTCTT
Source organism: Camelus bactrianus (assembly GCF_048773025.1). Taxonomy (NCBI): domain Eukaryota; kingdom Metazoa; phylum Chordata; class Mammalia; order Artiodactyla; family Camelidae; genus Camelus; species Camelus bactrianus. Next base: position 7,744,770 of record NC_133566.1, read on the forward strand.
TTCATTTGCAAACTCCACTCCGTACGTATATAAGGGGAGGTACTAGCTCCAACTCGGATTTACAGTGAAAACTGCAGGAAATTCAAACCGGCACTAGGAAACAGACTGAGAAACCACAGTAAAAGTTTCTCCTGCAACCCGTTCCCTTGGTGCTAGATGAACGAACGTCTCTCCACATGCTCAGTTCTGAGAGATAAGTGTGTGTGAAAGCCTACTTCAACTAGCTTGTTGGGAAAACAAAGTTTCTTTTCAGTTACAATCTCCACTCCATACATATATACGGGGAGGTACAAGCTCCAACTCGGTTTTACAGTGAAAAATGCAGGAACTTCAAACCGGAACTAGGAAAGAGACTGAGATACCAGAGTAAAAGTTTCTCCTGCAACGCGTTCCCTTGGTGCTAGATGAACGATCGCCTCTCCACATACTAAGTTCTCAGAGATAAGTGTGTGTGAAACCCTCCTTCACCTATCTTATTGGGAACACAAAGTTTCTTTTCAGTTGCAAACTCCACTCCATATGTATATATGCGGAGGTACTAGCTTCAACTCGGTTTTACAGTGAAAACTGCAGGAACATCAAACCGGCGCTAGGAAACAAACTGAGAAACCAGAGTAAAAGTTTCTCCTGAAAACCGTTCCCTTTGTGCTAGATGAACGAACGTCTCTCCACATGTTCAGTTCTGAGAGATAATGTGTGTGAAAGCCGTCCTTCACCTAGCTTGTTTCTGAACACAAAATTTCTTTTCATTTGCAAACTCCACTTCATACGTATATATGGGGAGGTACTAGCTCCTACTCTGTTTTACAGTCAAAACTGCAGGAACTTCAAACCGGCACTAGGAAACAGACTGAGAAACCAGAGTAAAAGTTTCTCCTGCAACCCGTTTCCTTGGTGCTAGATGAACGAACGTCTATCCACATGTCCAGTTCTGAGAGATAAGTGTGTGTGAAAGCCGTCCTTCACCTAGCTTGTTGGGAACACAAAGTTTCTTTTCAGTTGCAAACTCAAATCCTTACTTATTTATGTGGAGGTACTAGCTCCAACACGGTTTTACAGTGAAAACTGCAGGAACTTCAGACCGGCACTAGGAAAGAGACTGAGAAACCAGAGCAAATGTTTCTCCTGAAAACCGTTCCCTTTGAGCTATATGAACGAAAGTCTCTCCCCTTGTTCAGTTATGAGAGATAAGTGTGTGTGAAAGCCGTTTTTCACCTAGCTTGTTGGGAACACAAAGTTTCTTTTCATTTGCAATATACACTCCATACATATATATTGGGAGGTACTCGCCCCAACTCGGTTTTACAGTGAAAACTGCAGGAACTTCAAAACGGCACTAGGAAACAGACTGAGATACCAGAGTAAAAGTTTCTCCTGCAACCCGTTTCCTTGGTGCTAGATGAACGAACGTCTCTCCACATGCTCAGTTCTGAGAGATAAGTGTGTGTGAAAGCCTACTTCAACTAGCTTGTTGGGAACACAAAGTTTCTTTTCATTTGCAAGCCTCACTCCATACGTATATCAGGGGAGGTACTAGCTCCAACTAGGATTTACAGTGAAAACTGCAGGAACTTCAAATAGGCTCTAGGAAACAGACTGAGATACCAGAGTAAAAGTTTCTCCTGCAACCCGTTTCCTTGGTGCTAGATGAACGAACGTCTCTCCACATGCTCAGTTCTGAGAGATAAGTGTGTGTGAAAGGCGTCCTTCACCTAGCTTGTTGGGAACACAAAGATTCTTTTCAGTTGCAAACTCCACTCCATACGTATGTATGGGGAGGTACTAGCTCCAACTCGGGTTTACAGTGAAAACTGCCGGAAATTCAAACCGGCACTAGGAAACAGACTGAGTATTCAGAGAAAAAGTTTCTCCTGCAACCCATTCCCTTGGAGCTAGTTGAACGAAAATCTCTCCACATGCTCAGTTCTGAGAGATAAATGTGTGTGAAAGCCGTCCTTCACCTAGCTTGTTGGGAACAAAAAGTTTCTTTTCACCTGCCAACTACACTCCATACATATATATGGGGAGACACAAGCTCCAACTCGGTTTTACAGTGAAAACTGCAGGAACTTCAAACCGGCACTAGGAAAAAGACTGAGAAACCAGAGTAAAATTTTCACCTGCAATTCGTTCCCTTGGTGCTAGATGAACGAACGTCTCTCCACATGCTCAGTTCTGAGAGATAAGTGTGTGTGAAAGCCGTCCTTCACCTAGCTTGTTGGGAACACAATGTTTCTTTTCAGTTGCAAACTCCACTCCATAATTATATATGGGGAGGTACTAGCTCCAACTCGGTTTTACAGAGATAACTGCAGGAACTTCAAACCGGCACTAGGAAACAGACTGAGAACCAGAGTAAAAGTTTCTCCTGCAACCCGTTCCCTTGGTTCTAGATGAATGAACGACTCTCCACATGCTCAGTCTGACAGATAAGTGTGTGTGAATCCTACTTCACCTAGCATGTTGGGAACACAAAGTTTCTTTTCAGTTGCAAACTCCACTCCATACATATATATGGGGAGGTAATAGCTCCAACTCGATTGTACAGTGAAAACTGCAGGAACATCAAATCGGCACTAAGAAACAGACTTAGAATCTATTGTAAAATTTCTAGTGAAAACCGTTCCCTTGGTACTAGATGAACGAAAGTCTCTCCACATGCTCACTTCCTAGAGATAAGTGTGTGTGAAAGCCGCCCTTCAACTAGCTTGTTGGGAACACAAAGATTCTTTTCAGTTGCAAACTCCACTCCATACGTATATATGGGGAGGTACTAGCTCCAACTTGGGTATATAGTGAAAACTGCAGGAACTTGAAACCGGCACTAGGAAACAGACTGAGAAACCAGAGTAAAAGTTTCTCCTGCAAACCTTTCCCTTGGTGCTAGATGAATGAACGTCTCTCCACATGCTCAGTTCTGAGAGACAAATGTGTCTGAAAGCCGTCCTTCACCTTGCTTGTTGGGAACACAAATTTTATTTTCAGTTGCAAACTCCAATCCTTACATATATACGGGGAGGTACTAGCTCCAACTCGGTTTTAGAATGAAAACTGCAGGAACTTCAAACCGTCACTAGGAAACAGACTGAGAAACCAGAGTAAAAGTTTCTCCTGAAACCCGTTCCCTTGGTGCTAGATGAATGAACGTCTCTACACATGTTCAGTTCTGAGAGATAAGTGTGACTAAAAGCCGTCCTTCACCAACCTTGTTGGGAACACAAAGTTTCTTTTCAGTTGCAAACTCCACTCCATACATATATATGGGGAGGTACTAGCTCCAACTCGGTTTTACAGTGAAAACTCTAGGAACTTCAAAACGGCACTAGGAAACACACTGAGATACCAGAGTAAAAGTTTCTCCTGCAACCCGTTCCCTTGGTGCTAGATGAACGAACGTCTCTCCACATGTTCAGTTCTGAAAGATAAGTGTGTGTGAAAGCCTACTTCAACTAGCTTGTTGGGAACACAAAGTTTCTATTCAGTTGCAAACTCCACTCCATAAGTATATAAGGGGTGGTTCTAGCTCCAACTCGGTTTTACAGTGAAAACTGCAGGAACATCAAACCGGCGCTAGGAAACAGACTGAGAAACTAGAGAAAAAGTTTTTCCTGAAATCCGTTCCCTTTGTGCTAGATGAACGAACGTCTCTCCACATGTTCAGTTCTGAGAGATAATGTGTTTGAAAGCCGTCCTTCACCTATCTTGTTTCTGAACACAAAGATTCTTTTAGGAGCAAACTCCACTTCATACGTATATATGAGGAGGTACTAGCTCCTACTCGGTTTTACAGTCAAAACTGCAGGAACTTCAAATAGTCACTAGGAAACAGACCGAGAACCAGAGAAAACGTTTCCCCTGCATCCCGTTCCCTTTGTGCTAGATGAACAAACGTCTCTCCACATGCTCAGTTCTGAGACATAAATGTGTGTGAAAGCCGTCCTTCACCTAGCTTGTTGGGAACACAAAGTTTCTTTACAGTTGCAAACTCCAATCCATACGTATATATGGGGAGGTACTAGCTCCAACTCGGTTTTACAGAGAAAACTCAAGGAACTTCAAAACGGCACTAAGAAACAGACTGAGAAATCAGAGTAAAAGTTTCCCTGCAACCCGATCCCTTGGCGCTAGTTGAAAGAAAGTCTCTCCACATGCTCAGTTCTGAGAGATAAGTGTGTGTGAAAGCCGTTCTTCACGTAGCTTGTTGGGAACACAAAGTTTCTTTTCAGTTGCAAACTCCACTCCATACATATATACGGGGAGGTACTAGCTCCAAATCGGTTTTACAGTGAAAACTGCAGGAAATTCAAACCGTCACTAGGAAACAGACTGAGAACCAGAGTAAAAGTTTCTCCTGCAAACCGTTCCCTTGGTGCTAGATGAACAAACGTCTCTCCACATGCTCTGTTCTGAGAGATAAGTGTGTTTGAAAGCCGTCCTTCACCTAGCTTGTTTGGAACACAAAGTTTCTTTTCAGTTGCAAACCCAACTCCATAAATATATATTGGTAGGTAGTAGCTCCAACTCGGTTTTACAGTGAAAACTGCAGGAATTTCAAACCGGCAATAGGAAACAGACTGATAAACAAGAGTAATAGTTTCTCCTGCAACCCGTTCCATTTTTGCTAGGTGAACGAACTTCTGTCCACATGCTCAGTTCTGAGAGATAAGTGTGTGTGAAAGCCGTCCTTCAACTAGCTTGTTGGCAACACAAAGATTCTTTTCAGTTTCAAACTCCACTCCAAACATATATATGGGGAGGTACTAGCTCCAATCGTTTTTACTGTGAAAACTGCAGGAACTTCAATCCGGCACTAGCAAACAGACTGAGAAACCAGAGTAAAATTTTCACCTGCAATTCGTTCCCTTGGTGCTAGATGAACGAACGTCTCTCCACATGCTCTGTTCTGAGAGATAAGTGTGTGTGAATGCCGTCCTTCACCTAGCTTGTTGGGAATACAAAGTTTCTTTTCAGTTGCTTACACCTTTCCATTCATATATATAGGGAGGTAAAACTCCAACTCGGTTTTACACTGAAAATTGCAGGAACTTCAAACGGTCACTAGGAAACAGAATGAGAAACCAGAGTAAACGTTTATCCTGCAAACCGTTCCCTTGGTGCTAGATGAATGAACGACTCTCCACATGCTAAGTTCTGGGAGAAAATTGTGTGTGAAAGCCGTCCTTAACAAAGCTTGTTGGGAACACAAACATTCTTATCAGTTGAAAAATCCACTCCATACATATATATGGGGAGGTACTAGCTCCAACACGGTTTTACAGTGAAAACTTCAGGAACTTCAAACCGGAAGTAGGAAATAGACTGAGAAACCAGAGTAAAAGTTTCTCTTCAAACCTGTTCCCTTTGTGCTAGATGAACAAACGTCTCTCCCCTTGTTCAGTTCTGAGAGATATGTGTGTGTGAAAGCCGTCCTTAACCTATCTTGTTGGGAACACAGTTTCTTTTCAGTTGCAAACTCCACTACATACGTATATATGGGGAGGTACTAGCTCCAACTTGGTTTTACAGTGAAAACTGCAGGAAATTGAAACCGGCACTAGGAAACAGACTGAGAATCCAGGGTAAAAGTTTCTCCAGCAACCAGTTCCCCTTGTGATAGATGAACGAACATCTCTCCACATGCTCAGTTCTGAGAGATAAGTGTGTGTGAAAGCCGTCGTTCACCTTGCTTGTTGGGAACACAAAGTTTATTTACAGTTGCAAACTTCACTCCCTACATATATATGGGGAGGTACTACCTCCAGTCGGTTTTACAGTGAAAACTGCAGGAATTTGAAACCGGCACTAGGAAAAAGACTGAGAAACCAGAGTAAAAGTTTATCCTGCAACCCGTTCCGCCGGAGCTAGATGAAAGAATGTTTATCAACATGTCCAATTCTGAGGGAAAAGTGTGTGTGAAAGCCGTCCTTCACCTAGCTTGTTGGGAACACAAAGTCCTTTTCAGTTGCAAACTCCACTCCATACGTATATATGGGGAGGTACTAGCTCCAACTCTGTTTTACAGTGAAAACTGCAGGAACATCAAACCGGCACTAGGAAACAGACTGAGAAATCAGAGTAAATGTTTCTCCTACAACCCGTTCCCTTGGAGCTTGTTGATCGAAAGTCTATCCACATGCACAGTTCTGAGAGATAAGTGTGTGTGAAAGCCGTACTTCACCTAGCTTGTTGGGAACACAAAGATTCTTTTCAGTTGCAAAGTCCACTCCATACATATATATGGGGAGGTACTAGCTCCAACTCATTTTTACAGTGAAAACTGAATGATCTTCAAACCGGCACTAGGAAACAGACTGAGAACCAGTGTAAAATTTCTCCTGCAAACCGTTCCCTTGGTGCTAGATGAACGAACGTCTCTCCACATACTAAGTTCGGAGAGATAAGTGTGTGTGAAAGCCGTACTTCACCTAGCTTGTTGGGAACACAAAGTTTCTTTTCAGCTTCCAACTACACTCCATACATATGTATGGGGAGACACAAGCTCCAACTCGGTTTTACAGTGAAAACTGCAGGAACTTCAAACCGGGACTAGGAATCAGACTGAGAAACCAGAGAAAAATTTTCACCTGCAATTCGTTCCCTTGGTGCTAGATGAACGAAAGTCTCTCCACATGCTCAGTTCTGAGAGATAAGTGTGTGTGAAAGCCGTCCTTCACCTAGCTTGTTGGGAACACAATGTTTCTTTTCAGTTGCAAACTCCACTCCATACTTATATATGGGGAGGTACTAGCTCCAACTCGGTTTTACATTGAAAACTGCAGGAATTTCAAACCGGCATTAGGAAACAGACTGAGAACCAGAGTAAAAGTTTCTCCTGCAACCCGTTCCCTTGGTTCTAGATGAATGAACGACTCTCCACATGCTCAGTCTGACAGATAAGTGTGTGTGAATCCGTACTTCACATAGCATGTTGGGAACACAAAGTTTCTTTTCAGTTGCAAACTCCACTCCATACATATATATGGGGAGGTACTAGCTCCAACTCGGTTTTACAGTGAAAACTCTAGGAACTTCAAAACTGCACTAGGAAACAGACTGAGATACCAGAGTAAAAGTTTCTCCTGCAACCCGTTCCCTTGGTGCTAAATGAACGAACGTCTCTCCACATGTTCAGTTCTGAAAGATAAGTGTGTGTGAAAGCCTACTTCAACTAGTTTGTTGGGAACACAAAGTTTCTTTTCAGTTGCAAACTCCACTCCATAAGTATATAAGGGGTGGTACTAGCTCCAACTCGGTTTTACAGTGAAAACTGCAGGAACTTCAAACCGGCACTTAGAAACAGACTGAGAATCTAGAGAAAAAGTTTTTCCTGAAATCCGTTCCCTTTGTGCTAGATGAACGAACGTCTCTCCACATGTTCAGTTCTGAGAGATAATGGGTTTGAAAGCCGTCCTTCACCTATCTTGTTTCTGAACATAAAGATTCTTTTAGGAGCAAACTCCACTTCATACGTATATATGGAGAGGTACTAGCTCCTACTCGGTTTTACAGTCAAAACTGCAGGAACTTCAAATAGTCACTAGGAAACAGACTGAGAACCAGAGTAAAAGTTTCTCCTGCAAACCGTTCCCTTGGTGCTAGATGAACAAACGTCTCTCCACATGCTCAGTTCTGAGAGATAAGTGTGTGTGAAAGCCGTCCTTCAACTAGCTTGTTTGGAACACAAAGTTTCTTTTCAGTTGCAAACCCCACTCCATAAATATATATTTGTAGATACTAGCTCCAACTCGGTTTTACAGTGAAAACTGCAGGAATTTCAAACCAGCACTAGGAAACAGACTGATAAACCAGAGTAATAGTTTCTCCTGCAACCCGTTCCATTTTTGCTAGCTGAACGAACGTCTGTCCACATGCTCAGTTCTGAGAGATAAGTGTGTGTGAAAGCCGTCCTTCACCTAGCTTGTTGGGAACACAATGTTTATTTACAGTTGCAAATTTCACTCCCTACATATATAAGGGGAGGCGCTACCTCCGAATCGGTTTTACAGTGAAAACTGCAGGAAATTGAAACCGGCACTAGGAAACAGACTGAGAATCCAGGGTAAAAGTTTCTCCAGCAAACAGTTCCCCTTGTGATAGATGAACGAACATCTCTCCACATGCTCAGTTCTGAGAGATAAGTGTGTGTGAAAGCCGTAGTTCACCTTGCTTGTTGGGAACACAAAGTTTTTTTACAGTTGCAAATATCACTCCCTAAATATATATGGGGAGGTACTACCTCCAGTCGGTTTTACAGTGAAAACTGCAGGAACTTGAAACCGGCACTAGGAAAAAGACTGAGAAACCAGAGTAAAAGTTTATCCTGCAACCCGTTCCCCCGGAGCTAGATGAACGAATGTCTATCCACATGTCCAATTCTGAGGGATAAGTGTGTGTGAAAGCCGCCCTTCACCTAGCTTGTTGGGAACACAAAGCCCTTTTCAGTTGCAAACTCCACTCCATACGTATATATGGGGAGGTACTAGCTCCAACTCTGTTTTACAGTGAAAACTGCAGGAACATCAAACCGGCACTAGGAAACAGACTGAGAAATCAGAGTAAATGTTTCTCCTACAACCCGTTCCCTTGGAGCTTGTTGATCGAAAGTCTATCCACATGCACAGTTCTGAGAGATAAGTGTGTGTGAAAGCCGTACTTCACCTAGCTTGTTGGGAACACAAAGATTCTTTTCAGTTGCAAAGTCCACTCCATACATATATATGGGGAGGTACTAGCTCCAACTCATTTTTACAGTGAAAACTGCATGATCTTCAAACCGGCACTAGGAAACAGACTGAGAACCAGAGTAAAATTTCTCCTGCAAACCGTTCCCTTGGTGCTAGATGAACGAACGTCTCTCCACATACTAAGTTCGGAGAGATAAGTGTGTGTGAAAGCCGTCCTTCACATATCTTTTTGGGAACACAAAGTTTCTTTTCAGCTTACAACTACACTCCATACATATATATGGGGAGACACAAACTCCTACTCGATTTTACAGTGAAAACTGCAGGAACATCAAATCGGCACTAGGAAACAGACTGATAAACCAGAGTAATAGTTTTTCCTGCAACCCTTTCCATTTTTGCTAGGTGAACGATCGTCTGTCCACATGCTCAGTTCTGAGAGACAAGTGTGTTTCAAAGCCGTCCTTCACATATCTTTTTGGGAACACAAAGTTTCTTTTCAGCTTCCAACTACAGTGCATACATATATATGGAGAGACACAAACTCCAACTCGATTTTACAGTGAAAACTGCAGGAATATCAAATCGGCACTAAGAAACAGACTGAGGAACTAGAGTAAAATTTCTCCTGCACCCGTTCCCTTGGTGCTAGATGAACGAACGTCTCTCCACATACTCAGATCTGAGAGATAAGTGTGTGTGAAAGCCGCCCTTCAACTAGCTTGTTGGGAACACAAAGATTCTTTTCAGTTGCAAACACCACTCCATACGTATATATGGGGAGGTACTAGCTCCAACTTGGGTATATAGTGAAAACTGCAGGAACTTGAAACCGGCACTAGGAAACAGACTGAGAAACCAGAGTAAAAGTTTCTCCTGCAACCCGTTCACTTTTTGATAGATGAACGAACGTCTCTCCACATGCTCTGTTCTGAGAGATAAGTGTGTGTGAAAGACGTCCTTCAACTTGCTTGTTGGGAACACAAAGTTTCTTTTCAGTTGCATACACCTCTATATACATATATATGGGGAGGTACAAGCTCCAACTCTGTTTTACTGTGAAATCTGCAGGAACTTCAAACTGGCACTAAGAAACATAATGAGAAACCAGAGTAAAATTTTATCCTGCAAAACTTTCCCTTGGTGCTAGATGAATGAACGTCTCTCCACATGCTCAGTTCTGAGAGATAAATGTGTCTGAAAGTCGTCCTTCACCTTGCTTGTTGGGAACACAAAGTTTATTTTCAGTTGCAAACTCCAATCCTTACATATATATGGGGAGGTACTAGCTCCAACTCGGTTTTAGAATGAAAACTGCAGGAACTTCAAACCGTCACTAGGAAACAGACTGAGAAACCAGAGTAAAAGTTTCTCCTGAAACCCGTTCCCTTGGTGCTAGATGAATGAACGACGCTACACATGTTCAGTTCTGAGTGATTAGTGTGACTAAAAGCCGTCCTTCACCAAGCTTGTTGGGAACACAAAGTTTCTTTTCAGTTGCAAACTCCACTCCATACATATATATGGGGAGGTACTAGCTCCAACTCGATTGTACAGTGAAAACTGAAGGAACATCAAATCGGCACTAAGAAACTGACTTAGAAACTAGAGTAAAATTTCTATTGCAACCCGTTCCCTTGGTACTAGATTAACGAAAGTCTCTCCACATGATCAGTTCCTAGAAATAAGTGTGTGTGAAAGCCGTACTTCACCTAGCTTTTTGGGAACACAAAGATTCTTTACAGTTGAAAACTCCACTCCATACGTATATATGGGGAGGTACTAGCTCCAACTTGTGTATACAGGGAAAACTGCAGGAACTTCAAACCGGCACTAGGAAACAGACTGAGTAATCAGAGTGAAAGTTTCCCTGCAACCCGTTCCCTTGGAGCTAATTGAACGAAAATCCCTCCACATGCTCAGTTCTGACAGAAAACTGTGTGTGAAAGCCGTCCTTCACCTAGATTGTTGGGAACACAAAGTTTTTTTCAGTTGCAAATTCCACTCCATACATACATATGGGGAGGTACAAGTTCTAACTCTATTTTACACTGAAAACTGCAGGAACTTCAAACCGGCACTAGGAAACAGACTGAGAAGCAAGAGTAAAAGTTTCTCCTGCAACCCGTTCATTTTTGATAGATGAACGAACGTCTCTCCACATGCTCTGTTCTGAGAGATAAGTGTGTGTGAAAGCCGTCCTTCAACTAGCTTGTTGGAAACAAAAAGTTTCTTGTCAGTTGCATACACCTCTCCATACATATATATGGGAAGGTACAAGCTCCAACTCGGTTTTACAGTGAAAACTGCAGGAACTTCAAACAGGCACTAAGAAACAGAATGAGAAACCACAGTAAAATTTTATCCTGGAAACCGTTCCCTTGGTGCTAGATGAATGAACGTCTCTCCACATGTTCAGTTCTGAGAGAAAAGTGTGTGTGAAAGCCGTCCTTCAACTAGCTTGTTGGGAACACAAAGTTTCTTATAAGTTGAAAACTCCACTCCATACATATATATGGGGAGGTTCTAGCTCCAAGTCGGTTTTACAGTCAAAACTGCAGGAACTTCAAACCAGCAGTAGGAAACAGACTGAGAAACCAGTGTAAAAGTTTCTCCTGCAACACGTTCCCTTGCTACTAGATGAACGAACGTCTCTCCACATGTTCAGTTCTGAGAGATAAGTGTGTCTGAAAGCAGTCCTTCAAAAAGCTTGTTGGGAACACAAAGTTTCTTTCCAGTTGCAAACTCCACTCCATACATATATATGTGGAGGAACTAGCTCCAAATTGGTTTTACAGTGAAAACTGCAGGAACTTCAAACCGGCACTAGGAAACAGACTGAGATACCAGAGTAAAAGTTTCCCTGCAACCTGTTCCCTTGGTGCTAGATGAACGAACGTCTCTCCACATGCTCAGTTCTGAGAGATAAGTGTGTGTGAAAGCCTACTTCACCTAGCTTGTTTGGAACACAAAGTTTCTTTTCAGTTGCAATCTCCACTCCATACGTACATATGCAGAGGTTCTAGCTCCAACTCGGTTTTACAGTGAAAACTGCAGGAACTTCAAACCGGCACTAGGAAACAGACTGAGAATATATAGAAAAGGTTTCTCCTGAAACCCGTTAAATTTGTGCTAGATGAACGAACGTCTCTCCAAATGTTCAGTTCTGAGAGATAATGTGTGTGAAAGCCGTCCTTCACCTAGCTTGTTTCTGAACACAAAGTTTCTTTTCAGTTGCGAACTCCACTTCATGCGTATATATGGGGAGGTACTAGCTCCAGATCTGTTTTACAGTGAAAACTGCAGGAACTTCAAACCGGCACTAGGAAACAAACTGAGAAACCAGAGTAAAAGTTTATCCTGCAACACTTTCCCTTTGTGATAGATGAACGAACGTCTCTCCACATGCTCAGTTCTGAGAGATAAGTGTGTGTGAAAGCCGTACTTCACGTAGCTTGTTGGGAACACAAAGTTTCATATCAGTTGAAAACTCCACTCCATACATATATATGGGGAGGTACTAGCTCCAAATCGGTTTTACAGTGAAAACTGCAGGAATTTCAAACCGGCACTAGGAAACAGACTGATAAACCAGAGTAATAGTTTTTCCTGCAACCCGTTCCATTTTTGCTAGGTGAACGATCGTCTGTCCACATGCTCAGTTCTGAGAGATAAGTGTGTTTAAAAGCCGTCCTTCACATATCTTTTTGGGAACACAAAGTTTCTTTTCAGCTTCCAACTACAGTCCATACATATATATGGAGAGACACAAACTCCAACTCGATTTTACAGTGAAAACTGCAGGAACATCAAATCGGCACTAAGAAACAGACTGAGAAACTAGAGTAAAATTTCTCCTGCACCCGTTCCCTTGGTGCTAGATGAACGAACGTCTCTGCACATACTCAGATCTGAGAGATAAGTGTGTGTGAAAGCCGTCCTTCAACTAGCTTGTTTGGTACACAAATTTTCTTTTCATTTGCAAACTCCACTCCAAATGTATATAAGGGGAGGTACTAGCTCCAACTCGGTTTTACAGTGAAAACTACAGGAACTTCAAACCGGCACAAGGAAAGAGACTGAGGAACCAGAGTAAAAGTTTCTCCTGCAACCCGTTCCATTTGTGATAAATGAACGAACGTCTCTCCACATGCTCAGTTCTGAGAGATAAGTGTGTGTGAAAGCCGTCCTTCACCTAGCTTGTTGGGAACACCAAGTTTCTTTTAAGTTGCAAACTCCACACCATACGTATATATGGGGAGGTACTAGCTCCAACTCGGTTTTACAGTGAAAACTGCAGGAACTTCAAACCGGCACTAGGAAACAGACTGAGAAACCAGAGTAAAATTTTCTCCTCCAATCCGTTTCCTTGGTGCTAGATGAACGAAAGTCTCTCCACGTGTTCATTTCTGAGAGATAATTGTGTCTGAAAGCCGTCCTTCACCAAGCTTGTTGGGAACACAAAGCTTCTTTTCAGGTGCAAACTCCACTCCATACATATATATGGGGAGGTACTAGCTCCAACTCGGTTTTACAGTGAAAACTGCAGGAACTTCAAACCGGCACTAGGAAACAGACTGAGAAGCAAGAGTAAAAGTTTCTCCTGCAACCCGTTCATTTTTGATAGATGAACGAACGTCTCTCCACATGCTCTGTTCTGAGAGATAAGTGTGTGTGAAAGTCGTCCTTCAACTAGCTTGTTGGGAACAAAATGTTTCTTGTCAGTTGCATACACCTCTCCATACATATATATGGGGAGGTACAAGCTCCAACTCGGTTTTACAGTGAAAACTGCAGGAACTTCAAACAGGCACTAAGAAACAGAATGAGAAACCACAGTAAAATTTTATCCTGGAAACCGTTCCCTTGGTGCTAGATGAATGAACGTCTCTCCACATGTTCAGTTCTGAGAGAAAAGTGTGTGTGAAAGCCGTCCTTCAACTAGCTTGTTGGGAACACAAAGTTTCTTTTAAGTTGAAAACTCCACTCCATACATATATATGGGGAGATTCTAGCTCCAAGTCGGCTTTACAGTCAAAACTGCAGGAACTTCAAACCAGCACTAGGAAACAGACTGAGAAACCAGTGTAAAAGTTTCTCCTGCAACACGTTCCCTTGCTACTAGATGAACGAACGTCTCTCCACATGTTCAGTTCTGAGAGATAAGTGTGTCTGAAAGCAGTCCTTCAAAAAGCTTGTTGGGAACACAAAGTTTCTTTCCAGTTGCAAACTCCACTCCATACATATATATGTGGTGGAACTAGCTCCAAATTGGTTTTACAGTGAAAACTGCAGGAACTTCAAACCGGCACTAGGAAACAGACTGAGATACCAGAGTAAAAGTTTCCCTGCAACCTGTTCCCTTGGTGCTAGATGAACGAACGTCTCTCCACATGCTCAGTTCTGAGAGATAAGTGTGTGTGAAAGCCTACTTCACCTAGCTTGTTGGGAACACAAAGTTTCTTTTCAGTTGCAAACTCCACTCCATACGTACATATGCAGAGGTTCTAGCTCCAACTCGGTTTTACAGTGAAAATTGCAGGAACATCAAACCGGCGCTAGGAAACAGACTGAGAATATATAGAAAAGGTTTCTCCTGAAACCCGTTAAATTTGTGCTAGATGAACGAAAGTCTCTTCAAATGTTCTGTTCTGAGAGATAATGTGTGTGAAAGCCGTCCTTCACCTAGCTTGTTTCTGAACACAAAGTTTCTTTTCAGTTGCGAACTCCACTTCATACGTATAAATGGGGAGGTACTAGCTCCAACACTGTTTTACAGTGAAAACTGCAGGAACTTCAAACCGGCACTAGGAAACAAACTGAGAAACCAGAGTAAAAGTTTCTCCTGCAAACCGTTCCTTTGGTGCTAGATGAACAAACGTCTCTCCTCGTGTTCATTTCTGAGAGATAATTGTGTCTGAAAGCCGTCCTTCACCAAGCTTGTTGGGAACACAAAGCTTCTTTTCAGTTGCAAACCCCACTCCATACATATATATGGGGAGGTACTAGCTCCAACTCGGTTTTACAGTGAAAACTGCAGGAACTTCAAACCGGCACTAGGAAACAGACTGAGAAGCAAGAGTAAAAGTTTCTCCTGCAACTCGTTCATTTTTGATAGATGAACGAACGTCTCTCCACATGCTCTGTTCTGAGAGATAAGTGTGTGTGAAAGCCGCCCTTCAACTAGCTTGTTGGGAACAAAAAGTTCCTTGTCAGTTGCATACACCTCTCCATACATATATATGGGGAGGTACAAGCTCCAACTCGGTTTTACAGTGAAAACTGCAGGAACTTCAAACAGGCACTAAGAAACAGAATGAGAAACCACAGTAAAATTTTATCCTGGAAACCGTTCCCTTGGTGCTAGATGAATGAACGTCTCTCCACATGTTCAGTTCTGAGAGAAAAGTGTGTGTGAAAGCCGTCCTTCAACTAGCTTGTTGGGAACACAAAGTTTCTTATAAGTTGAAAACTCCACTCCATACATATATATGGGGAGGTTCTAGCTCCAAGTCGGTTTTACAGTCAAAACTGCAGGAACTTCAAACCAGCACTAGGAAACAGACTGAGAAACCAGTGTAAAAGTTTCTCCTGCAACACGTTCCCTTGCTACTAGATGAACGAACGTCTCTCCACATGTTCAGTTCTGAGAGATAAGTGTGTCTGAAAGCAGTCCTTCAAAAAGCTTGTTGGGAACACAAAGTTTCTTTCCAGTTGCAAACTCCACTCCATACATATATATGTGGAGGAACTAGCTCCAAATTGGTTTTACAGTGAAAACTGCAGGAACTTCAAACCGGCACTAGGAAACAGACTGAGATACCAGAGTAAAAGTTTCCCTGCAACCTGTTCCCTTGGTGCTAGATGAACGAACGTCTCTCCACATGCTCAGTTCTGAGAGATAAGTGTGTGTGAAAGCCTACTTCACCTAGCTTGTTGGGAACACAAAGTTTCTTTTCAGTTGCAAACTCCACTCCATACGTACATATGCAGAGGTTCTAGCTCCAACACGGTTTTACAGTGAAAACTGCAGGAACATCAAACCGGCGCTAGGAAACAGACTGAGAATATATAGAAAAGGTTTCTCCTGAAACCCGTTAAATTTGTGCTAGATGAACGAACGTCTCTCCAAATGTTCAGTTCTGAGAGATAATGTGTGTGAAAGCCGTCCTTCACCTAGCTTGTTTCTGAACACAAAGTTTCTTTTCAGTTGCGAACTCCACTTCATACGTATATATGGGGAGGTACTAGCTCCAGATCTGTTTTACAGTGAAAACTGCAGGAACTTCAAACCGGCACTAGGAAACAAACTGAGAAACCAGAGTAAAAGTTTCTCCTGCATCCCGTTCACATTTTGATAGATGAACGAACGTCTCTCCACATGATCTGTTCTGAGAAATAATGTGTGTGAAAGCCGTCCTTCAACTAGCTTTTTGGGAACACAAAGTTTCTTATCAGTTGAAAACTCCACTCCATACATATATATGGGGAGGTACTAGATCCAACTCGGTTTTACAGTCAAAACTGCAGGAACTTCAAACCGTCACTAGGAAACAAACTGAGAAAACAGAGTAAAAGTTTCTCCTGCAACACTTTCCCTTTGTGATAGATGAACGAACGTCTCTCCACATGCTCAGTTCTGAGAGATAAGTGTGTGTGAAAGCCGTTCTTCACGTAGCTTGTTGGGAACACAAAGTTTCTTTTCAGTTGCAAACTCCACTCCATACATATATACGGGGAGGTACTAGCTCCAACTCGGTTTTACAGTGAAAACTGCAGGAAATTCAAACCGGCACTAGGAAACAGACTGATAAACCAGAGTAATAGTTTTTCCTGCAACCCTTTCCATTTTTGCTAGGTGAACGATCGTCTGTCCACATGCTCAGTTCTGAGAGACAAGTGTGTTTCAAAGCCGTCCTTCACATATCTTTTTGGGAACACAAAGTTTCTTTTCAGCTTCCAACTACAGTGCATACATATATATGGAGAGACACAAACTCCAACTCGATTTTACAGTGAAAACTGCAGGAATATCAAATCGGCACTAAGAAACAGACTGAGGAACTAGAGTAAAATTTCTCCTGCACCCGTTCCCTTGGTGCTAGATGAACGAACGTCTCTCCACATACTCAGATCTGAGAGATAAGTGTGTGTGAAAGCCGTCCTTCAACTAGCTTGTTTGGTACACAAATTTTCTTTTCATTTGCAAACTCCACTCCAAATGTATATAAGGGGAGGTAATAGCTCCAACTCGGTTTTACAGTGAAAACTACAGGAACTTCAAACCGGCACAAGGAAAGAGACTGAGGAACCAGAGTAAAAGTTTCTCCTGCAACCCGTTCCATTTGTGATAAATGAACGAACTTCTCTCCACATGCTCAGTTCTGAGAGATAAGTGTGTGTGAAAGCCGTCCTTCACCTAGCTTGTTGGGAACACCAAGTTTCTTTTAAGTTGCAAACTCCACACCATACGTATATATGGGGAGGTACTAGCTCCAACTCGGTTTTACAGTGAAAACTGCAGGAACTTCATACAGGCACTAAGAAACAGAATTAGAAACCACAGTAAAATTTTATCCTGGAAACCGTTCCCTTGGTGCTAGATGAATGAACGTCTCTCCACATGTTCAGTTCTGAGAGAAATGTGTGTGTGAAAGCCGTCCTTCAAGTAGCTTGTTGGGAACACAAAGTTTCTTATAAGTTGAAAACTCCACTCCATACATATATATGGGGAGGTTCTAGCTCCAAGTCGGTTTTACAGTCAAAACTGCAGGAACTTCAAACCAGCACTAGGAAACAGACTGAGAAACCAGTGTAAAAGTTTCTCCTGCAACACGTTCCCTTGCTACTAGATGAACGAACGTCTCTCCACATGTTCAGTTCTGAGAGATAAGTGTGTCTGAAAGCAGTCCTTCAAAAAGCTTGTTGGGAACACAAAGTTTCTTTCCAGTTGCAAACTCCACTCCATACATATATATGTGGAGGAACTAGCTCCAAATTGGTTTTACAGTGAAAACTGCAGGAACTTCAAACCGGCACTAGGAAACAGACTGAGATACCAGAGTAAAAGTTTCCCTGCAACCTGTTCCCTTGGTGCTAGATGAACGAACGTCTCTCCACATGCTCAGTTCTGAGAGATAAGTGTGTGTGAAAGCCTACTTCACCTAGCTTGTTGGGAACACAAAGTTTCTTTTCAGTTGCAAACTCCACTCCATACGTACATATGCAGAGGTTCTAGCTCCAACACGATTTTACAGTGAAAACTGCAGGAACATCAAACCGGCGCTAGGAAACAGACTGAGAATATATAGAAAAGGTTTCTCCTGAAACCCGTTAAATTTGTGCTAGATGAACGAACGTCTCTCCAAATGTTCAGTTCTGAGAGATAATGTGTGTGAAAGCCGTCCTTCACCTAGCTTGTTTCTGAACACAAAGTTTCTTTTCAGTTGCGAACTCCACTTCATACGTATATATGGGGAGGTACTAGCTCCAGATCTGTTTTACAGTGAAAACTGCAGGAACTTCAAACCGGCACTAGGAAACAAACTGAGAAACCAGAGTAAAAGTTTCTCCTGCATCCCGTTCACATTTTGATAGATGAACGAACGTCTCTCCACATGATCTGTTCTGAGAAATAATGTGTGTGAAAGCCGTCCTTCAACTAGCTTTTTGGGAACACAAAGTTTCTTATCAGTTGAAAACTCCACTCCATACATATATATGGGGAGGTACTAGATCCAACTCGGTTTTACAGTCAAAACTGCAGGAACTTCAAACCGTCACTAGGAAACAAACTGAGAAAACAGAGTAAAAGTTTCTCCTGCAACACTTTCCCTTTGTGATAGATGAACGAACGTCTCTCCACATGCTCAGTTCTGAGAGATAAGTGTGTGTGAAAGCCGTTCTTCACGTAGCTTGTTGGGAACACAAAGTTTCTTTTCAGTTGCAAACTCCACTCCATACATATATACGGGGAGGTACTAGCTCCAACTCGGTTTTACAGTGAAAACTGCAGGAAATTCAAACCGGCACTAGGAAACAGACTGATAAACCAGAGTAATAGTTTTTCCTGCAACCCTTTCCATTTTTGCTAGGTGAACGATCGTCTGTCCACATGCTCAGTTCTGAGAGACAAGTGTGTTTCAAAGCCGTCCTTCACATATCTTTTTGGGAACACAAAGTTTCTTTTCAGCTTCCAACTACAGTGCATACATATATATGGAGAGACACAAACTCCAACTCGATTTTACAGTGAAAACTGCAGGAATATCAAATCGGCACTAAGAAACAGACTGAGGAACTAGAGTAAAATTTCTCCTGCACCCGTTCCCTTGGTGCTAGATGAACGAACGTCTCTCCACATACTCAGATCTGAGAGATAAGTGTGTGTGAAAGCCGTCCTTCAACTAGCTTGTTTGGTACACAAATTTTCTTTTCATTTGCAAACTCCACTCCAAATGTATATAAGGGGAGGTAATAGCTCCAACTCGGTTTTACAGTGAAAACTACAGGAACTTCAAACCGGCACAAGGAAAGAGACTGAGGAACCAGAGTAAAAGTTTCTCCTGCAACCCGTTCCATTTGTGATAAATGAACGAACTTCTCTCCACATGCTCAGTTCTGAGAGATAAGTGTGTGTGAAAGCCGTCCTTCACCTAGCTTGTTGGGAACACCAAGTTTCTTTTAAGTTGCAAACTCCACACCATACGTATATATGGGGAGGTACTAGCTCCAACTCGGTTTTACAGTGAAAACTGCAGGAACTTCATACAGGCACTAAGAAACAGAATTAGAAACCACAGTAAAATTTTATCCTGGAAACCGTTCCCTTGGTGCTAGATGAATGAACGTCTCTCCACATGTTCAGTTCTGAGAGAAATGTGTGTGTGAAAGCCGTCCTTCAAGTAGCTTGTTGGGAACACAAAGTTTCTTATAAGTTGAAAACTCCACTCCATACATATATATGGGGAGGTTCTAGCTCCAAGTCGGTTTTACAGTCAAAACTGCAGGAACTTCAAACCAGCACTAGGAAACAGACTGAGAAACCAGTGTAAAAGTTTCTCCTGCAACACGTTCCCTTGCTACTAGATGAACGAACGTCTCTCCACATGTTCAGTTCTGAGAGATAAGTGTGTCTGAAAGCAGTCCTTCAAAAAGCTTGTTGGGAACACAAAGTTTCTTTCCAGTTGCAAACTCCACTCCATACATATATATGTGGAGGAACTAGCTCCAAATTGGTTTTACAGTGAAAACTGCAGGAACTTCAAACCGGCACTAGGAAACAGACTGAGATACCAGAGTAAAAGTTTCCCTGCAACCTGTTCCCTTGGTGCTAGATGAACGAACGTCTCTCCACATGCTCAGTTCTGAGAGAAAAGTGTGTGTGAAAGCCTACTTCACCTAGCTTGTTGGGAACACAAAGTTTCTTTTCAGTTGCAAACTCCACTCCATACGTACATATGCAGAGGTTCTAGCTTCAACACGATTTTACAGTGAAAACTGCAGGAACATCAAACCGGCGCTAGGAAACAGACTGAGAATATATAGAAAAGGTTTCTCCTGAAACCCGTTAAATTTGTGCTAGATGAACGAACGTCTCTCCAAATGTTCAGTTCTGAGAGATAATGTGTGTGAAAGCCGTCCTTCACCTAGCTTGTTTCTGAACACAAAGTTTCTTTTCAGTTGCGAACTCCACTTCATACGTATATATGGGGAGGTACTAGCTCCAGATCTGTTTTACAGTGAAAACTGCAGGAACTTCAAACCGGCACTAGGAAACAAACTGAGAAACCAGAGTAAAAGTTTCTCCTGCATCCCGTTCACATTTTGATAGATGAACGAACGTCTCTCCACATGATCTGTTCTGAGAAATAATGTGTGTGAAAGCCGTCCTTCAACTAGCTTTTTGGGAACACAAAGTTTCTTATCAGTTGAAAACTCCACTCCATACATATATAAGGGGAGGTACTAGATCCAACTCGGTTTTACAGTGAAAACTGCAGGAACTTCAAACCGGCACAAGAAACAGACTGAGATACCAGAGTAAAAGTTACACCTGCAACGCGTTCCCTTGGTGCTAGATGAACGAACGTCTCTCCACATGCTCAGTTCTGAGAGATAAGTGTGTGTGAAAGCCTACTTCAACTAACTTATTGGGAACAAAATGTTTCTTTTCATTTGCAAACACCACTCCATACGTATATAAGGGGAGGTACTAGCTCCAACTCGTTTTTACAGTGAAAACTGCAGGAACTTCAAACCGGCACTAGGAAACAGACTGATAAACCAGAGAAAAACTTTCTCCTGCAACCAGTTCCCTTGGTGCTAGATGAACGAACGTCTCTCCACATGCTCAGTTCTGAGAGATAAGTGTGTGTGAAAGCCGTCCTTCACCTATCTTGTTGGGAACACAAAGTTTCTTTTCAGTTTCCAACTTCACACCATACATATATATGGGGAGACCCAACCTCCAACTCGGTTTTACAGTGAAAACTTCAGGAACATCAAATCGACAGTAGGAAACAGACTGAGAAACTAGAGTAAAATTTCTCCTGCAAACCGTTCCCTTGGTGCTAGATGAATGAACGTCTCTCCACTTGCTCAGTACTGACAAATAAGTGTGAGTGAAAGCCGTCCTTCAAATAGCTTGTTGGGAATACAAAGATTTTTTCAGTTGCAAACTCCACTCCATACATATATATGGGGAGGTACTAGTTCCAAATCGGATTTACAGTGAAAACTGCAGGAACTTCAAACCGGCACAAAGAAACAGAATGAGAAACCAGAGTAAAATTTTATCCTGCAAACCGTTCCCTTGGTGCTAGATGAAAGAAAGTCTCTCCACATGCTCAGTTCTGAGAGAAAAGTGTGTGTGAAAGCCGTCCTTCAAGAAGCTTCTTGGGAACACAAAGTTTCTTATCAGTTGAAAACTCCACTCCATACATATATATGGGGAGGTACAAGCTCCAACTCGGTTTTGCAGTGAAAACTGCAGGAACTTCAAAACGGCACTAGGAAACAGTCTGAGAAACCAGAGTAAAAGTTTCTCCTGCAACCCGCTCCCTTTACGCTAGATGAACGAACGTCTCTCCACATGCTCAGTTCTGAGAGATAAGTGTGTGTGAAAGCCTACTTCACCTAGCTTGTTGGGAACACAAAGTTTCTTTTCAGTTGCAAACTCCACTCCATACATATATATGGGGAGGTACTAGCTCAAACTCGGTTTTACATTGAAAACTGCAGGAACTTCAAACTGGCCCTAGGAAACAGACTGAGAAACCAGAGTAAAAGTTTATTCTGCAACCCTTTCCCTTTGTGCTAGATGAACGAACGTCTATCACATGCTCTGTTCTGAGAGATAAGTGTGTGTGAAAGCCGCCCTTCACCTAGCTTGTTGGGAACACAAAGTTTCTTTTCAGTTGCAAACTCCACTCCATACATATATATGGGGAGGTACTAGCTCCAACTCGGTTTTACAATGAAAACTGCAGGAACTTCAAACCGGCACTAGGAAACAGACTGAGAAACCAGAGTAATTGTTTCCCCTGCAACCCGTTCCCTTTGTGCTAGATGAACGAACGTCTCTCCACATGCTCAATTGTCAGAGATAAGTGTGTGTGAAAGCCGCCCTTCACCTAGCTTGTTGGGAACACATAGTTTCTTTTCAGTTGCAAACTCCACTCCATACATATATATGGGGAGACACAAGCTCCAACTCGGTTTTACACTGAAAACTGCAGGAACATGAAATAGGCACTAGGAAACAGACTGAGAAACTAGAGTAAATTTTCTCCTGCAACCCGTTCCCTTGGTGCTAGATGAACGAACGTCTCTCCACATGCTCAGGTCTGGGAGATAAGTGTGTGTGAAAGCCGTCTTTCACCTAGCTTGTTGGGAACACAAAGTATCTTTTCAGTTGCAAACACCACTCCATACGTATATAAGGGGAGGTAATAGCTCCAACTCGTTTTAACAGTGAAAACTGCAGGAACTTAAAACCGGCACTAGGAAACAGACTGAGAACCACAGTAAAAGTTTCTCCTGCAACCCGTTCCCTTGTTGCTAGATGAACGAACGTCTCTCCACATGCCCAGTTCTGAGAGATATGTGTGTGTGAATCCCGTCCTTCACATAGCATGTTGGGAAAACAAAGTTTCTTTTCAGGTGCCAAATACACTCCATACATATATATGGGGAGGTACTAAATCCAACTCGGTTTTACAGTGAAAACTGCAGGAACATCAAATGGGCACTAGGACAAAGACTGAGAAACTAGAGAAAAATTTCTCCTGCAAGGCGTTCCCTTGGTGCTAGATGAACGAAAGTCTCTCCACATGCTCAGGTCTGACAGATAAGTGTGTGTGGAAACTGTACTTCACCTAAGCTGTTGGGAACACAAAAATTTTTTTCAGTTACAAACTCCACTTCATAAATATATATGGGGAGGTACTAGCTCCAAATCGGTTTAACAGTGAAAACTGCAGGAAATTCAAACCGGCACTAGGAAACACAATGAGAAACCAGAGTAAAAGTTTTCCCTGCAAACCGTTCCCTTGGAGATAGATGAACGAACGTCTCTCCACATGCTCAGTTCTGAGAGATAAGTGTGTGTGAAAGCCGTCCTTCACCTAGCTTGTTGGGAATATAAAGTTTCTTTTCAGTTGCCAACTACACTCCATATGTATATATGGGGAGAAACAAGCTCCAACTCGGTTTTACAGTGAAAACTGCAGGAACTTCAAACCGGCACTAGGAAACAGACTGAGAAACTAGAGTAAAATTTCTCCTGCAACCCGTTCCCTTGGTGCTAGATGAACGAACGTCTCTCCACATGCTCAGTTCTGAGAGAAAAGTGTGTGTGAAAGCCGTCCTTCAACTAGCTTGTTGAGAACACAAAGTTTCTTTTCAGTTGCAAACACCACTCCATACATATATATGGGGAGGTACTAGGTCCAACTCGATTTTGAACTGAAAACTGCAGGAACTTCAAACAGGCAGTAGGAAACACACTGAGAACCAGAGTAAAAGTTTCTCCTGCAACCCGTTCACTTGGTGCTAGATGAACGAACGTCTCTCCACATGCTCTGTTCTGAGAGATAAGTGTGTGTGACAGCCGTCCTTCAAATAACTTGTTGGGAACACAAAGTTTCTTTTCAGTTGCCAACTACACTCCATACATATATATGGGGAGACACAAACTCCAACTCGGTTTTACACTGAAAACTGCAGGAACATGAAATAGGCAATAGGACACAGACTGAGAAACTAGAGTAAATTTTCTCCTGCAACCCGTTCCCTTGGTGCTAGATGAACGAACGTCTCCCCACATTCTCAGTTCTGAGAGATAAGTGTGTGTGAAAGCCGTCTTTCACCTAGCTTGTTGGGAACACAAAGTTTCTTTTCAGTTGCAAACACCACTCCATACGTATATAAGGGGAGGTAATAGCTCCAACTCGGTTTAACAGTGAAAACTGCAGGAACTTAAAACCGGCACTAGGAAACACACTGAGAACCACAGTAAAAGTATCTCCTGCAACCCGTTCCATTGTTGCTAGATGGACAAACGTATCTCCACATGACTAGTTCTGAGAGATATGTGTGTGTGAAACCCGTCCTTGACATAGCATGTTGGGAAAACAAAGTTTCTTTTCAGTTGCCAAATACACTCCATACATATATATGGGGAGGTAGTAGCTGCAACTCGGTTTTACAGTGAAAACTGCAGGAACTTCAAACCGGGACTAGGAAACAGACTGAGGAACTAGAGTAAAATTTCTCCAGCAAACCTTTCCCTTGGTGCTAGATGAACGAGCGTCTCTCCACATGCTCAGTTCTGACAGATATGTGTGTGTGAAAGCCATCCTTCACCTAGCTTGTTGGGAACACAAAGATTATTTTCAGTTGCAAACTCCTCTACATACATATATATGGGGAGGTACTAGATCCAACTCGGTTTTACAGTGAAAACTGCAGGAACGTCAAACCGGCACTAGGAAACAGACTGAGAACCAGAGTAAAAGTTTCTCCTGCAACCCGTTCCCTTTTTGCTACATGAACGAACGTCTCTCCACATGCTCAGTTCTGAGAGAGAAGTGTGTGTGAACGCCGTCCTTCACCTAGCTTGTTGGGAACACAAAGTTTCTTTTCAGTTGAAAACTCCACTCCATACATATATATGGGGAGGTACTAGCTCCAACTCCGTTTTAAAGTGAAAACTGCGGGAACATCAAACAGGAAGTAGGAAAAAGACTGAGAAAACACAGTAAAATTTTCTCCAGAAACCCGTTCCCTTGGAGCTAGTTGAACGAACATCTCTCCACATGCTCAGTTCTGAGAGATACGTGTGTGTGAAATCCGTCCTTCACATAGCTTATTGGGAACACAAAGTTTCTTTTCAGTTGCAAACTCCACTCCATACATATATAAGTTGAGGTAATAGGTCCAACTCGGTTTTAGAGTGAAAACTGCAGGAACTTCAAACCGGCACTAGGAACAAGACTGAGAACCATAGTAGAATTTTCTCCTGAAACCAGTTCCCTTGGTGCTAGATGAACGAACGTCTCTCCACATGCTCTGTTTTGAGAGATAAGTGGGTTTGAAAGCCGTTCTTCACATAGCTTGTTGGGAACACAAAGTTTCTTTTCAGTTGCAAACTCCTCTCCATACATATATATGGGGAGATACAAGCTCCAACTCGGTTTTACAGTGAAAACTGCAGGAACTTCAAACCGGCACTAGGAAACAGACTGAGAAACTAGAGTAAGAGTTTCTCCTGCAACCCGTTTCCTTGGTGCTAGATGAACGAACGTCTCTCCACATGCTCAGTTCTGAGAGATAATTGTGTCTGAAAGCCGTCCTTCACCAAGCTTGTTGGGAACACAAAGCTTCTTTTCAGTTGCAAACTCCACTCTATACAAATATATGGGGAGGTACTAGCTCCAACTCAGTTTTACAGTGAAAACTGCAGGAACTTCAAACCGGCACTAGGAAACAGACTGAGAAGCAAGAGTAAAAGTTTCTCCTGCAACCCGTTCATTTTTGATAGATGAACGAACGTCTCTCCACATGCTCTGTTCTGAGAGATAAGTGTGTGTGAAAGCCGTCCTTCAAATAGCTTGTTGGGAACAAAAAGTTTCTTGTCAGTTGCATACACCTCTCCATACATATATATGGGGAGGTACAAGCTCCAACTCGGTTTTACAGTGAAAACTGCACGAACTTCAAACAGGCACTAAGAAACAGAATGAGAAACCACAGTAAAATTTTATCCTGGAAACCGTTCCCTTCTTGCTAGATGAATGAACGTCTCTCCACATGTTCAGTTCTGAGAGAAATGTGTGTGTGAAAGCCGTCCTTCAACTAGCTTGTTCGGAACACAAAGTTTCTTATAAGTTGAAAACTCCACTCCATACATATATATGGGGAGGTTCTAGCTCCAAGTCGGTTTTACAGTCAAAACTTCAGGAAATTCAAACCAGCACTAGGAAACAGACTGAGAAACCAGTGTAAAAGTTTCTCCTGCAACACGTTCCCTTGCTACTAGATGAACGAACGTCTCTCCACATGTTCAGTTCTGACAGATAACTGTGTCTGAAAGCAGTCCTTCAAAAATCTTGTTGGGAACACAAAGTTTCTTTCCAGTTGCAAACTCCACTCCATACATATATATATGTGGAGGAACTAGCTCCAAATTGGTTTTACAGTGAAAACTGCAGGAACTTCAAACCGGCACTAGGAAACAGACTGAGATACCAGAGTAAAAGTTTCCCTGCAACCTGTTCCCTTGGTGCTAGATGAACGAACGTCTCTCCACATGCTCAGTTCTGAGAGATAAGTGTGTGTGAAAGCCTACTTCACCTAGCTTGTTGGGAACACAAAGTTTCTTTTCAGTTGCAAACTCCACTCCATACGTACATATGCAGAGGTTCTAGCTCCAACTCGGTTTTACAGTGAAAACTGCAGGAACATCAAACCGGCGCTAGGAAACAGACTGAGAATATATAGAAAAGGTTTCTCCTGAAACCCGTTAAATTTGTGCTAGATGAACGAACGTCTCTCCAAATGTTCAGTTCTGAGAGATAATGTGTGTGAAAGCCGTCCTTCACCTAGCTTGTTTCTGAACACAAAGTTTCTTTTCAGTTGCGAACTCCACTTCATACGTATATATGGGGAGGTACTAGCTCCAGATCTGTTTTACAGTGAAAACTGCAGGAACTTCAAACCGGCACTAGGAAACAAACTGAGAAACCAGAGTAAAAGTTTCTCCTGCATCCCGTTCACATTTTGATAGATGAACGGACGTCTCTCCACATGATCTGTTCTGAGAAATAATGTGTGTGAAAGCCGTCCTTCAACTAGCTTTTTGGGAACACAAAGTTTCTTATCAGTTGAAAACTCCACTCCATACATATATATGGGGAGGTACAAGATCCAACTCGGTTTTACAGTCAAAACTGCAGGAACTTCAAACCGTCACTAGGAAACAAACTGAGAAACCAGAGTAAAAGTTTCTCCTGCAACACTTTCCCTTTGTGATAGATGAACGAACGTCTCTCCACATGCTCAGTTCTGAGAGATAAGTGTGTGTGAAAGCCGTTCTTCACGTAGCTTGTTGGGAACACAAAGTTTCTTTTCAGATGCAAACTCCACTCCATACATATATACGTGGAGGTACTAGCTCCAAATCGGTTTTACAGTGAAAACTGCAGGAAATTCAAACCGTCACTAGGAAACAGACTGACAACCAGAGTAAAAGTTTCTCCTGCAAACCGTTCCCTTGGTGCTAGATGAACAAACGTCTCTCCACATGCTCAGTTCTGAGAGATAAGTGTGTGTGAAAGCCGTGCTTCAACTAGCTTGTTTGGAACACAAAGTTTCTTTTAAGTTGCAAATCCCACTCCATAAGTATATATTGGTAGGTACTAGCTCCAACTCGGTTTTACAGTGAAAACTGCAGGAATTTCAAACCGGCACTAGGAAACAGACTGATAAACCAGAGTAATAGTTTTTCCTGCAACCCGTTCCATTTTTGCTACGTGAACGATCGTCTGTCCACATGCTCAGTTCTGAGAGATAAGTGTGTTTGAAAGCCGTCCTTCACATATCTTTTTGGGAACACAAAGTTTCTTTTCAGCTTCCAACTACAGTCCATACATATATATGGAGAGACACAAACTCCAACTCGATTTTACAGTGAAAACTGCAGGAACATCAAATCGGCACTAAGAAACAGACTGAGAAACTAGAGTAAAATTTCTCCTGCACCCGTTCCCTTGGTGCTAGATGAACGAACGTCTCTCCACATACTCAGATCTGAGAGATAAGTGTGTGTGAAAGCCGTCCTTCAACTAGCTTGTTTGGTACACAAATTTTCTTTTCATTTGCAAACTCCACTCCAAATGTATATAAGGGGAGGTACTAGCTCCAACTCGGTTTTACAGTGAAAACTACAGGAACTTCAAACCGGCACAAGGAAAGAGACTGAGGAACCAGAGTAAAAGTTTCTCCTGCAACCCGTTCCATTTGTGATAAATGAACGAACGTCTCTCCACATGCTCAGTTCTGAGAGATAAGTGTGTGTGAAAGCCGTCCTTCACCTAGCTTGTTGGGAACACCAAGTTTCTTTTAAGTTGCCAACTCCACACCATACGTATATATGGGGAGGTACTAGCTCCAACTCGGTTTTACAGTGAAAACTGCAGGAACTTCATACAGGCACTAAGAAACAGAATTAGAAACCACAGTAAAATTTTATCCTGGAAACCGTTCCCTTGGTGCTAGATGAATGAACGTCTCTCCACATGTTCAGTTCTGAGAGAAAAGTGTGTGTGAAAGCCGTCCTTCAACTAGCTTGTTGGGAACACAAAGTTTCTTATAAGTTGAAAACTCCACTCCATACATATATATGGGGAGGTTCTAGCTCCAAGTCGGTTTTACAGTCAAAACTGCAGGAACTTCAAACCAGCACTAGGAAACAGACTGAGAAACCAGTGTAAAAGTTTCTCCTGCAACACGTTCCCTTGCTACTAGATGAACGAACGTCTCTCCACATGTTCAGTTCTGAGAGATAAGTGTGTCTGAAAGCAGTCCTTCAAAAAGCTTGTTGGGAACACAAAGTTTCTTTCCAGTTGCAAACTCCACTCCATACATATATATGTGGAGGAACTAGCTCCAAATTGGTTTTACAGTGAAAACTGCAGGAACTTCAAACCGGCACTAGGAAACAGACTGAGATACCAGAGTAAAAGTTTCCCTGCAACCTGTTCCCTTGGTGCTAGATGAACGAACGTCTCTCCACATGCTCAGTTCTGAGAGATAAGTGTGTGTGAAAGCCTACTTCACCTAGCTTGTTGGGAACACAAAGTTTCTTTTCAGTTGCAAACTCCACTCCATACGTACATATGCAGAGGTTCTAGCTCCAACTCGGTTTTACAGTGAAAACTGCAGGAACATCAAACCGGCGCTAGGAAACAGACTGAGAATATATAGAAAAGGTTTCTCCTGAAACCCGTTAAATTTGTGCTAGATGAACGAACGTCTCTCCAAATGTTCAGTTCTGAGAGATAATGTGTGTGAAAGCCGTCCTTCACCTAGCTTGTTTCTGAACACAAAGTTTCTTTTCAGTTGCGAACTCCACTTCATACGTATATATGGGGAGGTACTAGCTCCAGATCTGTTTTACAGTGAAAACTGCAGGAACTTCAAACCGGCACTAGGAAACAAACTGAGAAACCAGAGTAAAAGTTTCTCCTGCATCCCGTTCACATTTTGATAGATGAACGAACGTCTCTCCACATGTTCAGTTCTGAGAGATAAGTGTGTCTGAAATCCGTCCTTCACCAAGCTTGTTGGGAACACAAAGTTTCTTTACAATTGTATACTCAACTCCATACATATATATGTGGAGGTATTAGATCCAACTCGGTTTTACAGTGAAAACTGCAGGAACTTCAACGCGGCACTAGGAAACAGACTGAGAAACCAGAGTAAAAGTTTCTCCTGCAACCCGTTCCCTTGGTGCTAAATGAACGAACGTCTCTCCACATGCTCAGTTCTGAGAGATAAGTGTGTGTGAAAGCCGTCCTTCACCTATCATGTTGGGAACACAAAGTTTCTTTTCAGTTTCCAACTACACACCATACATATATACGGGGAGAAACAATCTCCAACTCGATTTTACAGTGAAAACTGCAGGAATATGAAATCGACACTAGGAAACAGACTGAGAAACTAGAGTAAAATTTCTCCTGCGTCCCGTTCCCTTGGTGCTAGTTGAACGAACGTCTATCCACATACTCAGTTCTGAGAGATAAGTGTGTGTGAAAGCCGTCCTTCACCTAGCTTGTTGGGAACACAAAGTTCTTTTCAGTTGCAAAATCCACTCCATACATATATATGGGGAGGTACTAGCTCGAACTCGGATTTACAGTGAAAACTGCAGGAACTTCAAACCGGCACTAGGAAACAGACTGAGAACCAGAGTAAAGATTCTCCTGCATTCCGTTCCCTTGGTGCTAGATGAACGAAGGTCTCTCCACATGCTCAGTTCTGAGAGATAATTGTGTGTGAAAGCCGTCCTTCACATAGCTTGTTGGGAACACAAAGTTTCTTTTAAGTTGCCAACTACACTCCATACATATAAATGGGGAGACACAAACTTCAACTCGGTTTTACACTGAAAACTGCAGGAACATCAAATCGGCACTAGGAAACAAACAGAGAAACTAGAGTAAAATTTAGAGTGCAACCCATTCCCTTGGTGCTAGATGAACGAAAGTCTCTCCACATGCTCAGTTCTGAGAGATAGTTCTGTGTGAAAGCCGTCCTACACCTAGCTTGTTTCTGAACACAAAGTTTCTTTTCAGTTGCAAACTATACTTCATACGTATATATGGGGAGGTACTAGCTCCAACTCTGTTTTACAGTAAAAACTGCAAGAACTTCAAACCGGCACTAGCAAACAGACTGAGAAACCAGAGTAAAAGTTTCTCCTGCAACCCATTCAATTTTTGATAGATGAACGAAAATCTCTCCACATGATCTGTTCTGAGAAATAAATGTGTGTGAAAGCAGTCCTTCAACTACCTTGTTGGGAACACAAAGTTTATTATCAGTTGAAAACTCCACTCCATACATATATATGTGGAGGTTCTAGCTCCAACTCGGTTTTACTGTCAAACCTGCAGGAACTTCAAACCGTCACTAGGAAACAGACTGAGAAACCAGAGTAAAAGTTTCTCCTGCAACCTGTTCCCTTGCTGCTAGATGAACGAAAGTCTCTCCACATGTTCAGTTCTGAGAGATAAGTGTGTCTGAAAGCCGTCCTTCACCAAGCTTCTTGTGAACACAAATTTTCTTTCCAGTTGCAAACTCCACTCCATACGTATATATGGGGAGGTACTAGCTCCAACTCGGTTTTACAGTGAAAACTGCAGGAACTTCAAACCGGCACAAGAAACAGACTGAGATACCAGAGTAAAAGTTACACCTGCAACGCGTTCCCTTGGTGCTAGATGAACGAACGTCTCTCCACATGCTCAGTTCTGAGAGATAAGTGTGTGTGAAAGCCTACTTCAACTAACTTATTGGGAACAAAATGTTTCTTTTCATTTGCAAACACCACTCCATACGTATATAAGGGGAGGTACTAGCTCCAACTCGATTTTACAGTGAAAACTGCAGGAACTTCAAACCGGCACTAGGAAACAGACTGATAAACCAGAGAAAAACTTTCTCCTGCAACCAGTTCCCTTGGTGCTAGATGAACGAACGTCTCTCCACATGCTCAGTTCTGAGAGATAAGTGTGTGTGAAAGCCGTCCTTCACCTATCTTGTTGGGAACACAAAGTTTCTTTTCAGTTTCCAACTTCACACCATACATATATATGGGGAGACACAACCTCCAACTCGGTTTTACAGTGAAAACTTCAGGAACATCAAATCGACAGTAGGAAACAGACTGAGAAACTAGAGTAAAATTTCTCCTGCAAACAGTTCCCTTGGTGCTAGATGAACGAACGTCTCTCCACTTGCTCAGTACTGACAAATAAGTGTGTGTGAAAGCCGTCCTTCAAATAGCTTGTTGGGAATACAAAGATTTTTTCAGTTGCAAACTCCACTCCATACATATATATGGGGAGGTACAAGTTCCAAATCGGATTTACAGTGAAAACTGCAGGAACTTCAAACCGGCACAAAGAAACAGAATGAGAAACCAGAGTAAAATTTTATCCTGCAAACCGTTCCCTTGGTGCTAGATGAAAGAAAGTCTCTCCACATGCTCAGTTCTGAGGGAAAAGTGTGTGTGAAAGCCGTCCTTCAAGAAGCTTCTTGGGAACACAAAGTTTCTTATCAGTTGAAAACTCCACTCCATACATATATATGGGGAGGTACTAGCTCCAACTCGGTTTTGCAGTGAAAACTGCAGGAACTTCAAAACGGCACTAGGAAACATTCTGAGAAACCAGAGTAAAAGTTTCTCCTGCAACCCGCTCCCTTTATGCTAGATGAATGAACGTCTCTACACATGCTCAGTTCTGAGAGATAAGTGTGTGTGAAAGCCTAATTCACCTAGCTTGTTGGGAACACAAAGTTTCTTTTCAGTTGCAAACTCCACTCCATACATATATATGGGGAGGTACTAGCTCGAACTCGGTTTTACATTGAAAACTGCAGGAACTTCAAACCGGCACTAGGAAACAGACTGAGAAACCAGAGTAAAAGTTTCTCCTGCAACCCATTCAATTTTTAATAGATGAACGAAAATCTCTCCACATGATCTGTTCTGAGAAAAAAGTGTGTGTGAAAGCCGTTCTTCAACTAGCTTGTTGGGAACACAAAGTTTCTTTTCAGTTGCATACACCTCTCCATACATATATATGGGGAGGTACAAGCTCCAACTCGGTTTTACAGTGAAAACTGCAGGAACTTCAAACCGTCACTAGGAAACAGACTGAGAAACCAGAGTAAAATTTTATCCTGGAAACCGTTCCCTTGGGGCTAGATGAATGAATGTCTCTCCACATGCTCAGTTCTGAGAGAAAAGTGTGTGTGAAAGCAGGCCTTCAACTACCTTGTTGGGAACACAAAGTTTATTATCAGTTGAAAACTCCACTCCATACATATATATGTGGAGGTTCTAGCTCCAACTCGGTTTTACAGTCAAACCTGCAGGAACTTCAAACCGTCACTAGGAAACAGACTGAGAAACCAGAGTAAAAGTTTCTCCTTCAACCTGTTCCC
The DNA here is from genome assembly GCF_048773025.1 of Camelus bactrianus. NCBI lineage: Eukaryota > Metazoa > Chordata > Mammalia > Artiodactyla > Camelidae > Camelus > Camelus bactrianus. Next base: position 7,777,694 of record NC_133566.1, read on the forward strand.
TTGCTGCTAGATGAACGAAAGTCTCTCCACATGTTCAGTTCTGAGAGATAAGTGTGTCTGAAAGCCGTCCTTCACCAAGCTTGTTGTGAACACAAATTTTCTTTCCAGTTGCAAACTCCACTCCATACGTATATATGGGGAGGTACTAGCTCCAACTCGGTTTTACAGAGAAAACTGCAGGAACTTCAAACCGGCACAAGAAACAGACTGAGATACCAGAGTAAAAGTTAAACCTGCAACGCGTTCCCTTGGTGCTAGATGAACGAACGTCTCTCCACATGCTCAGTTCTGAGAGATAAGTGTGTGTGAAAGCCTACTTCAACTAACTTTTTGGGAACAAAATGTTTCTTTTCATTTGCAAACAGCACTCCATACGTATATAAGGGGAGGTACTAGCTCCAACTCGGTTTTACAGTGAAAACTGCGGGAACTTCAAACCGGCACTAGGAAACAGACTGATAAACCAGAGAAAAACTTTCTCCTGCAACCAGTTCCCTTGGTGCTAGATGAACGAACGTCTCTCCACATGCTCAGTTCTGAGAGATAAATGTGTGTGAAAGCCGTCCTTCACCTATCTTGTTGGGAACACAAAGTTTCTTTTCAGTTTCCAACTTCACACCATACATATATATGGGGAGACACAACCTCCAACTCGGTTTTACAGTGAAAACTTCAGGAACATCAAATCGACAGTAGGAAACAGACTGAGAAACTAGAGTAAAATTTCTCCTGCAAACAGTTCCCTTGGTGCTAGATGAACGAACGTCTCTCCACTTGCTCAGTACTGACAAATAAGTGTGTGTGAAAGCCGTCCTTCAAATAGCTTGTTGGGAATACAAAGATTTTTTCAGTTGCAAACTCCACTCCATACATATATATGGGGAGGTACTAGTTCCAAATCGGATTTACAGTGAAAACTGCAGGAACTTCAAACCGGCACAAAGAAATAGAATGAGAAACCAGAGTAAAATTTTATCCTGCAAACCGTTCCCTTGGTGCTAGATGAAAGAAAGTCTCTCCACATGCTCAGTTCTGAGGGAAAAGTGTGTGTGAAAGCCGTCCTTCAAGAAGCTTCTTGGGAACACAAAGTTTCTTATCAGTTGAAAACTCCACTCCATACATATATATGGGGAGGTACAAGCTCCAACTCGGTTTTGCAGTGAAAACTGCAGGAACTTCAAAACGGCACTAGGAAACATTCTGAGAAACCAGAGTAAAAGTTTCTCCTGCAACCCGCTCCCTTTATGCTAGATGAATGAACGTCTCTACACATGCTCAGTTCTGAGAGATAAGTGTGTGTGAAAGCCTAATTCACCTAGCTTGTTGGGAACACAAAGTTTCTTTTCAGTTGCAAACTCCACTCCATACATATATATGGGGAGGTACTAGCTCGAACTAGGTTTTACATTGAAAAATGCAGGAACTTCAACCCGGCACTAGGAAACACACTGAGAAACCAAAGTAAAAGTTTCTCCTGCAACCCATTCAATTTTTGATAGATGAACGAAAATCTCTCCACATGATCTGTTCTGAGAAATAAGTGTGTGTGAAAGCCGTTCTTCAACTAGCTTGTTGGGAACACAAAGTTTCTTTTCAGTTGCATACACCTCTCCATACATATATATGGGGAGGTACAAGCTCCAACTCGGTTTTACAGTGAAAACTGCAGGAACTTCAAACCGTCACTAGGAAACAGACTGAGAAACCAGAGTAAAATTTTATCCTGGAAACCGTTCCCTTGGGGCTAGATGAATGAATGTCTCTCCACATGCTCAGTTCTGAGAGAAAAGTGTGTGTGAAAGCAGTCCTTCAACTACCTTGTTGGGAACACAAAGTTTATTATCAGTTGAAAACTCCACTCCATACATATATATGTGGAGGTTCTAGCTCCAACTCGGTTTTACAGTCAAACCTGCAGGAACTTCAAACCGTCACTAGGAAACAGACTGAGAAACCAGAGTAAAAGTTTCTCCTGCAACCTGTTCCCTTGCTGCTAGATGAACGAAAGTCTCTCCACATGTTCAGTTCTGAGAGATAAGTGTGTCTGAAAGCCGTCCTTCACCAAGCTTGTTGTGAACACAAATTTTCTTTCCAGTTGCAAACTCCACTCCATACGTATATATGGGGAGGTACTAGCTCCAACTCGGTTTTACAGTGAAAACTGCAAGAACTTCAAACCGGCACAAGAAACAGACTGAGATACCAGAGTAAAAGTTACACCTGCAACGCATTCCCTTGGTGCTAGATGAACGAACGTCTCTCCACATGCTCAGTTCTGAGAGATAAGTGTGTGTGAAAGCCTACTTCAACTAACTTTTTGGGAACAAAATGTTTCTTTTCATTTGCAAACACCACTCCATACGTATATAAGGGGAGGTACTAGCTCCAACTCGGTTTTACAGTGAAAAATGCAGGAACTTCAAACCGGCACAAAGAAACAGAATGAGAAACCAGAGTAAAATTTTATCCTGCAAACCGTTCCCTTGGTGCTAGATGAAAGAAAGTCTCTCCACATGCTCAGTTCTGAGGGAAAAGTGTGTGTGAAAGCCGTCCTTCAAGAAGCTTCTTGGGAACACAAAGTTTCTTATCAGTTGAAAATTCCACTCCATACATATATATGGGGAGGTACTAGCTCCAACTCGGTTTTGCAGTGAAAACTGCAGGAACTTCAAAACGGCACTAGGAAACATTCTGAGAAACCAGAGTAAAAGTTTCTCCTGCAACCCGCTCCCTTTATGCTAGATGAATGAACGTCTCTACACAGGCTCAGTTCTGAGAGTTAAGTGTGTGTGAAAGCCTAATTCACCTAGCTTGTTGGGAACACAAAGTTTCTTTTCAGTTGCAAACTCCACTCCATACATATATATGGGGAGGTACTAGCTCGAACTCGGTTTTACATTGAAAACTGCAGGAACTAAAACCGGCACTAGGAAACAGACTGAGAAACCAGAGTAAAAGTTTCTTCTGCAACCCTTTCCCTTTGTGCTAGATGAACGAACGTCTATCACATGCTCTGTTCTGAGACATAAGTGTGTGTGAAAGCCGCCCTTCACCTAGCTTGTTGGGAACACAAAGTTTCTTTTCAGTTGCAAACTCCACTCCATACATATATATGGGGAGGTACTAGCTCCAACTCGGTTTTACAATGAAAACTGCAGGAACTTCAAACCGGCACTAGGAAACAGACTGAGAAACCAGAGTAATTGTTTCCCCTGCAACCCGTTCCCTTTGTGCTAGATGAACGAACGTCTCTCCACATGCTCAATTGTCAGAGATAAGTGTGTGTGAAAGCCGCCCTTCACCTAGCTTGTTGGGAACACATAGTTTCTTTTCAGTTGCAAACTCCACTCCATACATATATATGGGGAGACACAAGCTCCAACTCTGTTTTACACTGAAAACTGCAGGAAGATGAAATAGGCACTAGGAAACAGACTGAGAAACTAGAGTAAAATTTCTCCTGCAACCCGTTCCCTTGGTGCTAGATGAACGAACGTCTCTCCACATGCTCAGTTCTGAGAGATAAGTGTGTGTGAAAGCCGTCTTTCACCTAGTTTGTTGGGAACACAAAGTATCTTTTCAGTTGCAAACACCACTCCATACGTATATAAGGGGAGGCAATAGCTCCAACTCGGTTTAACAGTGAAAACTGCAGGAACTTAAAACCGGCACTAGGAAACAGACTGAGAACCACAGTAAAAGTTTCTCCTGCAACCCGTTCCCTTGTTGCTAGATGAACGAACGTCTCTCCACATGCCCAGTTCTGAGAGATATGTGTGTGTGAATCCCGTCCTTCACATAGCATGTTGGGAAAACAAAGTTTCTTTTCAGGTGCCAAATACACTCCATACATATATATGGGGAGGTACTAAATCCAACTCGGTTTTACAGTGAAAACTGCAGGAACATCAAATGGGCACTAGGAAAAAGACTGAGAAACTGGAGAAAAATTTCTCCTGCAAGGCATTCCCTTGGTGCTAGATGAACGAAAGTCTCTCCACATGCTCAGGTCTGACTGATAAGTGTGTGTGGAAGCTGTACTTCACCTAAGCTGTTGGGAACACAAAGATTTTTTTCAGTTACAAACTCCACTTCATAAATATATATGGGGAGGTACTAGCTCCAAATCGGTTTTACAGTGAAAACTGCAGGAACTTCAAACCGGCACTAGGAAACAGACTGAGAAACTAGAGTAAAATTTCTCCTGCAACCCGTTCCCTTGGTGCTAGATGAACGAACGTCTCTCCACATGCTCAGTTCTGAGAGAAAAGTGTGTGTGAAAGCCGTCCTTCAACTAGCTTGTTGAGAACACAAAGTTTCTTTTCAGTTGCAAACACCACTCCATACATATATATGGGGAGGTACTAGGTCCAACTCGATTTTGAACTGAAAACTGCAGGAACTTCAAACAGGCAGTAGGAAACACACTGAGAACCAGAGTAAAAGTTTCTCCTGCAACCCGTTCACTTGGTGCTAGATGAACGAACGTCTCTCCACATGCTCTGTTCTGAGAGATAAGTGTGTGTGACAGCCGTCCTTCAAATAACTTGTTGGGAACACAAAGTTTCTTTTCAGTTGCCAACTACACTCCATACATATATATGGGGAGACACAAACTCCAACTCGGTTTTACACTGAAAACTGCAGGAACATGAAATAGGCACTAGGAAACAGACTGAGAAACTAGAGTAAATTTTCTCCTGCAACCCGTTCCCTTGGTGCTAGATGAACGAACGTCTCCCCACATTCTCAGTTCTGAGAGATAAGTGTGTGTGAAAGCCGTCTTTCACCTAGCTTGTTGGGAACACAAAGTTTCTTTTCAGTTGCAAACACCACTCCATACGTATATAAGGGGAGGTAATAGCTCCAACTCGGTTTAACAGTGAAAACTGCAGGAACTTAAAACCGGCACTAGGAAACACCCTTAGAACCACAGTAAAAGTTTCTCCTGCAACCCGTTCCCTTGTTGCTAGATGGACGAACGTATCTCCACATGACTAGTTCTGAGAGATATGTGTGTGTGAAACCCGTCCTTGACATAGCATGTTGGGAAAACAAAGTTTCTTTTCAGTTGCCAAATACACTCCATACATATATATGGGGAGGTAGTAGCTGCAACTCGGTTTTACAGTGAAAACTGCAGGAACTTCAAACCGGCACTAGGAAACAGACTGAGAACCACAGTAAAAGTTTCTCCTGCAAACCGTTCCCATGTTGCTAGATGAACGAAAGTCTCTCCACATGCCCAGTTCTGAGAGATATGTGGGTGTGACAGCCGTCCTTCACATAGCTTGTTGGGAACACAAAGTTTCTTTTCAGTTGTCAACTACACTCCATATATATATATGGGGAGACACAAGCTCCAACTCGGTTTTACACTGAAAACTGCAGGAACATGAAATAGGCACTAGGAAACAGACTGAGAACTAGAGTAAATTTTTTCCTGCAACCCGTTCCCTTGGTGCTAGATGAACGAACGTCTCCCCACATTCTCAGTTCGGAGAGATAAGTGTGTGAAAGCCGACTTTCACCTAGCTTGTTGGGAACACAAACTTTCTTTTCAGTTGCAAACACCACTCCTTACGTATATAAGGGGAGGTAATAGCTCCAACTCGGTTTAACAGTGAAAACTGCAGGAACTTAAAACCGGCACTAGGAAACACACTGAGAACCACAGTAAAAGTTTCTTGCAAACCGTTCCCGTGTTGCTAGATGAACGAACGTCTCTCCACATGCCCAGTTCTGAGAGATATGTGTGTGTGAAACCCGTCCTTCACATAGCATGTTGGGAAAACAAAGTACTTTTCAGCTGCCAAATACACTCCATACATATATATGGGGAGGTACTAGCTGCAACTCGGTTTTACAGTGAAAACTGCAGGAACTTCAACCCGGCACTAGGAAACAGACTGAGAAACTAGAGTAAAATTTCTCCAGCAAACCTTTCCCTTGGTGCTAGATGAACGAACGTCTTTCCACATGCTCAGTTCTGACAGATAAGTGTGTTTGAAAGCCGTCCTTCACCTAGCTTGTTGGGAACACAAAGATTATTTTCAGTTGCAAACTCCTCTCCATACATATATATGGGGAGGTACTAGCTCCAACTCGGTTTTACAGGGAAAACTGCAGGAACTTCAAAACGGCACTAGGAAACAGACTGAGAACCAGAGTAAAAGTTTCTCCTGCAACCGGTTCCCTTGTTGCTAGATGAACGAACGTCTCTCCACATGCCCAGTTCTGAGAGATATGTGTGTGTGAAACCCGTCCTTCACATAGCATGTTGGGAAAACAAAGTACTTTTCAGGTGCCAAATACACTCCATACATATATATGGGGAGGTACTAGCTGCAACTCGGTTTTACAGTGAAAACTGCAGGAACTTCAACCCGGCACAACAGACTGAGAAACTAGAGTAAAATTTCTCCAGCAAACCTTTCCCTTGGTGCTAGATGAACGAACGTCTCTCCACATGCTCAGTTCTGACAGATAAGTGTGTGTGAAAGCCGTCCTTCACCTAGCTTGTTGGGAACACAAAGATTCTTTTCAGTTGCCAACTACACTCCATACATATATATGGGGAGACACAAGCTCCAACTCGGTTTTACACTTAAAACTGCAGGAACATGAAATAGGCACTAGGAAACAGACTGAGAAACTAGAGTAAATTTTCTCCTGCAACCCGTTCCCTTGGTGCTAGATGAACGAACGTCTCTCCACATGCTCAGTTCTGAGAGATAAGTGTGTGTGAAAGCCTACTTCAACTAACTTATTGGGAACAAAATGTTTCTTTTCATTTGCAAACACCACTCCATACGTATATAAGGGGAGGTACTAGCTCCAAGTCGGTTTTACAGTGAAAACTGCAGGAACTTCAAACCGGCACTAGGAAACACACTGAGAACCAGAGTAAAAGTTTCTCCTGCAACCCGTTCCCTTTTTGCTAGATGAACGAACGTCTCTCCACATGCTCAGTTCTGAGAGATAATTGTGTGTGAAAGCCGTCATTCAACTAGCTTGTTGGGAACACAAAGTTTATTTTCAGTTGAAAACTCCACTCCATATTATATATGGGGAGGTACAAGCTCCAACTCGGTTTTACAGTGAAAACTGCAGGAACATCAAACAGGAAGTAGGAAACAGACTGAGAAATCAAAGTAAAATTTTCTGCAGAAACCCGTTCCCTTGGAGCTAGTTGAACGAACCTCTATCCACATGCTCAGTTCTGAGAGATACGTGTGTGTGAAAGCCGTCCTTCACATAGCTTATTGGGAACACAAAGTTCCTTTTCAGTTGCAAACTCCACTCCATACATATATATGGGGAGGTAATAAGTCCAACTCGGTTTTACAGTGAAAACTGCAGGAACTTCAAACCGGCAGTAGGAAACACACTGGAACCAGAGTAAAAGTTTCTCCTGCAACCCGTTCACTTGGTGCTACATGAACGAACGTCTCTCCACATGCTCAGATCTGAGAGATATGTGTCTGTGAAAGCCGTCCTTCACATAGCTTGTTGGGAATATAAAGTTTCTGTTCAGTTGCCAACTACACTCCATACATATATATGGGGAGACACAAGCTCCAACTCGGTTTTACAGTGAAAACTGCAGGAACATGAAATAGGCACTAGGAAACAGACAGAGAATCTAGAGTAAATTTTCTCCTGCAAACCGTTACCTTGGTGCTAGATGAACGAACGTCTCCCCACATTCTCAGTTCTGAGAGATAAGTGTTTGTGAAAGCCGTCTTTCACCTAGCTTGTTGGGAACACAAAGTATCTTTTCAGTTGCAAACACCACTCCATACGTATATAAGGGGAGGTAATAGCTCCAACTCGGTTTAACAGTGAAAACTTAAGGAACTTAAAACCGGCACTAGGAAACAGACTGAGAACCACAAAAAGTTTCTCCTGCAACCCGTTCCCTTGTTGCTAGATGAACGAACGTCTCTCCACATGCCCAGTTCGGAGAGGTATGTGTGTGTGAATCCCGTCCTTCACATAGCATGTTGGGAAAACAAAGTTTCTTTTCAGTTGCCAAATACACTCCATACATATATATGGGGAGGTACTAACTCCAACTCGGTTTTACAGTGAAAACTGCAGGAACATCAAATGGGCACTAGGACAAAGACTGAGAAACTGGAGAAAAATTTCTCCTGCAAGGCGTTCCCTTGGTGCAAGATGAACGAAAGTCTCTCCACATGCTCAGTTCTGACAGATAAGTGTGTGTGAAAGCCATCCTTCACCTAGCTTGTTGGGAACACAAAGTTTCTTTTAAGTTGCAAACTCCACTCCATAAATATATATGGGAGGTACTAGCTCCAACTCGGTTTTACAGTGAAAACTGCAGGAACTTCAAACCGGCACTAGGAAACAGACTGAGAACCAGAGTAAAAGTTTCTCCTGCAACCCGTTCCCTTGGTGCTAGATGAACGAAAGTCTCTCCACATGCTCACTTCTGAGAGATAAGTGTGTGTGGAAGCTGTACTTAACCTAAGCTGTTGGGAACACAAAGATTTTTTTCAGTTACAAACTCCACTTCATAAATATATATGGGGAGGTACTAGCTCCAAATCGGTTTAACAGTGAAAACTGCAGGAACTTCAAAACGGCACTAGGAAACAGACTGAGAACCAGAGTAAAAGTTTCTCCTGCAACCAGTTCCCTTGTTGCTAGATGAACGAACGTCTCTCCACATGCCCAGTTCTGAGAGATATGTGTGTGTGAAACCCGTCCTTCACATAGCATGTTGGGAAAACAAAGTTTTTTTAAGTTGCCAAATACACTCCATACATATATATGGGGAGGTAGTAGCTGCAACTCGGTTTTACAGTGAAAACTGCAGGAACTTCAAACCGGCACTAGGAAACAGACTGAGAAACTAGAGTAAAATTTCTCCAGCAAACTTTTCTCTTGGTGCTAGATGAACGAACGTCTCTCCACATGCTCAGTTCTGACAGATAAGTTGTGTGAAAGCCGTCCTTCACCTAGCTTGTTGGGAACACAAAGATTCTTTTCAGTTGCAAACACCTCTCCATACATATATATGGGGAGACACAAGCTCCAACTCGGTTTTACAGTGAAAACTGCAGGAAATTCAAACCGGCACTAGGAAACAGACTGAGAAACTAGAGTAAAATTTCTCCTGCAACCCGTTCCCTTGGTGCTAGATGAACGAACGTCTCTCCACATGCTCAGTACTGAGAGAAAAGTGTGTTTGAAAGCCGTGCTTCAACTAGCTTGTTGAGAACACAAAGATTCTTTTCAGTAGCAAACTCCACTCCATACATATATATGGGGAGGTACTAGGTCCAACTCGATTTTGAACTGAAAACTGCAGGAACTTAAAACAGGCAGTAGGAAACACACTGAAAACCAGAGTAAAAGTTTCCCCTGCAAACCTTTCACTTGGTGCTAGATGAACGAACGTCTCTCCACATGCTCTGTTCTGAGAGATAAGTGTGTGTGACAGCCGTCCTTCAAATAGCTTGTTGGGAACACAAAGTTTCTTTTCAGTTGCCAAATACACTCCATACATATATATGGGGAGACACAAACTCCAACTCGGTTTTACACTGAAAACTGCAGGAACATGAAATAGGCAATAGGAAACAGACAGAGAAACTAGAGTAAATTTTCTCCTGCAACCCGTTCCCTTGGTGCTAGATGAACGAACGTCTCCCCACATTCTCAGTTCTGAGAGATAAGTGTGTGTGAAAGCCGTCTTTCATCTAGCTTGTTGGGAACACAAAGTTTCTTTTCAGTTGCAAACACCACTCCATACGTATATAAGGGGAGGTAATAGCTCCAACTCGGTTTAACAGTGAAAACTGCAGGAACTTAAAACCGGCACTAGGAAACACACTGAGAACCACAGTAAAAGTTTCTCCTGCAACCCGTTCCCTTGTTGCTAGATGAACGAACGTATCTCCACATGCCTAGTTCTGAGAGATATGTGTGTGTGAAACCCGTCCTTCACATAGCATGTTGGGAAAACAAAGTTTCTTTTCAGTTGCCAAATACACTCCATACATATATATGGGGAGGTAGTAGCTGCAACTCGGTTTTACAGTGAAAACTGCAGGAAATTCAAACCGGCACTAGGAAACAGACTGAGTAACTAGAGTAAAATTTCTCCAGCAAACCTTTCCCTTGGTGCTAGATGAACGAACGTCTCTCCACATGCTCAGTTCTGACAGATAAGTGTGTGTGAAAGCCGTCCTTCACCTAGCTTGTTGGGAACACAAAGATTATTTTCAGTTGCAAACTCCTCTACATACATATATATGGGGAGGTACTTGCTCCAACTCGGTTTTACAGTGAAAACTGCAGGAACTTCAAACCGGCACTAGGAAAAAGACTGAGAACCAGAGTAAAAGTTTCTCCTGCAACCCGTTCCCTTGGTGCTAGATGAACGAACGTCTCTCCACATGCTCAGTTCTGAGAGATAAGTGTGTGTGAAAGCCGTCATTCAACTAGCTTGTTGGGAACACAATGTTTCTTTTCAGTTGCAAACTCCAATCCATATATATATGTGGGGAGGTACTAGGTCCAACACGGTTTTAAAGTGAAAACTGCAGGAACTTCAAACCAGCACTAGGAAACAGAATGAGAAACCAGAGTAAATGTTTTTCCTGCAACCCGTTCCTTTGGAGCTAGATGAACCAACATCTCTCCACATGCTCAGTTCTGAGAGATAAGTGTGTGTGAAAGCCGTTCTTCACCTAGCTTGTTGGTAACACAAAGTTTCTTTTCAGTTGAAAACTCCACTCCATACATATATAAGGGGAGGTAATAGGTCCAACTCAGTTTTAGAGTGAAAACTGCAGGAACTTCAAACCGGCACTAGGAAACAGACTGAGAACCATAGTAGAATTTTCTTCTGAAACCAGTTCCCTTGGTGCTAGATGAACGAACGTCTCTCCACATGCTCTGTTTTGAGAGATAAGTGTGTTTGAAAGCCGTTCTTCACATAGCTTGTTGGGAACACAAAGTTTCTTTTCAGTTGCAAACTCCTCTCCATACATATATATGGGGAGATACTAGCTCCAACTCGGTTTTACAGTGAAAACTGCAGGAACTTCAAACCGGCACTAGGAAACAGACTGAGAACCAGAGTAAGAGTTTCTCCTGCAACCCGTTCCCTTGGTGCTAGATGAACGAACGTCTCTCCACATGCTCTGTTCTGAGAGATAAGTGTGTGTGACAGCCGTCCTTCAAATAGCTTGTTGGGAACACAAAGTTTCTTTTCAGTTGCCAAATACACTCCATACATATATATGGGGAGACACAAACTCCAACTCGGTTTTACACTGAAAACTGCAGGAACATGAAATAGGCAATAGGAAACAGACAGAGAAACTAGAGTAAATTTTCTCCTGCAACCCGTTCCCTTGGTGCTAGATGAACGAACGTCTCCCCACATTCTCAGTTCTGAGAGATAAGTGTGTGTGAAAGCCGTCTTTCATCTAGCTTGTTGGGAACACAAAGTTTCTTTTCAGTTGCAAACACCACTCCATACGTATATAAGGGGAGGTAATAGCTCCAACTCGGTTTAACAGTGAAAACTGCAGGAACTTAAAACCGGCACTAGGAAACACACTGAGAACCACAGTAAAAGTTTCTCCTGCAACCCGTTCCCTTGTTGCTAGATGAACGAACGTATCTCCACATGCCTAGTTCTGAGAGATATGTGTGTGTGAAACCCGTCCTTGACATAGCATGTTGGGAAAACAAAGTTTCTTCTCAGTTGCCAAATACACTCCATACATATATATGGGGAGGTAGTAGCTGCAACTCGGTTTTACAGTGAAAACTGCAGGAAATTCAAACCGGCACTAGGAAACAGACTGAGTAACTAGAGTAAAATTTCTCCAGCAAACCTTTCCCTTGGTGCTAGATGAACGAACGTCTCTCCACATGCTCAGTTCTGACAGATAAGTGTGTGTGAAAGCCGTCCTTCACCTAGCTTGTTGGGAACACAAAGATTATTTTCAGTTGCAAACTCCTCTACATACATATATATGGGGAGGTACTTGCTCCAACTCGGTTTTACAGTGAAAACTGCAGGAACTTCAAACCGGCACTAGGAAAAAGACTGAGAACCAGAGTAAAAGTTTCTCCTGCAACCCGTTCCCTTGGTGCTAGATGAACGAACGTCTCTCCACATGCTCAGTTCTGAGAGATAAGTGTGTGTGAAAGCCGTCATTCAACTAGCTTGTTGGGAACACAAAGTTTCTTTTCAGTTGCAAACTCCAATCCATATATATATGTGGGGAGGTACTAGGTCCAACACGGTTTTAAAGTGAAAACTGCAGGAACTTCAAACCAGCACTAGGAAACAGAATGAGAAACCAGAGTAAATGTTTTTCCTGCAACCCGTTCCTTTGGAGCTAGATGAACCAACATCTCTCCACATGCTCAGTTCTGAGAGATAAGTGTGTGTGAAAGCCGTTCTTCACCTAGCTTGTTGGTAACACAAAGTTTCTTTTCAGTTGAAAACTCCACTCCATACATATATAAGGGGAGGTAATAGGTCCAACTCAGTTTTAGAGTGAAAACTGCAGGAACTTCAAACCGGCACTAGGAAACAGACTGAGAACCATAGTAGAATTTTCTTCTGAAACCAGTTCCCTTGGTGCTAGATGAACGAACGTCTCTCCACATGCTCTGTTTTGAGAGATAAGTGAGTTTGAAAGCCGTTCTTCACATAGCTTGTTGGGAACACAAAGTTTCTTTTCAGTTGCAAACTCCTCTCCATACATATATATGGGGAGATAATAGCTCCAACTCGGTTTTACAGTGAAAACTGCAGGAACTTCAAACCGGCACTAGGAAACAGACTGAGAACCAGAGTAAGAGTTTCTCCTGCAACCCGTTCCCTTGGTGCTAGATGAACGAACGTCTCTCCACATGCTCAGTTCTGAGAGATAATTGTGTGTGAAAGCCGTCCTTCAACTAGCTTGTTGGGAACACAAAGTTTCTTTTCAGTTGCAAACTCCACTCCATACATATATATGGGGAGGTACTAGGTCCAACTCGATTTTGAACTGAAAACTGCAGGAACTTAAAACAGGCAGTAGGAAACACACTGAGAACCAGAGTAAAAGTTTCCCCTGCAAACCTTTCACTTGGTGCTAGATGAACGAACGTCTCTCCACATGCTCTGTTCTGAGAGATAAGTGTGTGTGACAGCCGTCCTTCAAATAGCTTGTTGGGAACACAAAGTTTCTTTTCAGTTGCCAAATACCCTCCATACATATATATGGGGAGACACAAATTCCAACTCGGTTTTACACTGAAAACTGCAGGAACATGAAATAGGCAATAGGAAACAGACTGAGAAACTAGAGTAAATTTTCTCCTGCAACCCGTTCCCTTGGTGCTAGATGAACGAACGTCTCCCCACATTCTCAGTTCTGAGAGATAAGTGTGTGTGAAAGCCGTCTTTCATCTAGCTTGTTGGGAACACAAAGTTTCTTTTCAGTTGCAAACACCACTCCATACGTATATAAGGGGAGGTAATAGCTCCAACTCGGTTTAACAGTGAAAACTGCAGGAACTTAAAACCGGCACTAGGAAACACACTGAGAACCACAGTAAAAGTTTCTCCTGCAAACCGTTCCCTTGTTGCTAGATGAACGAACGTATCTCCACATGCCGAGTTCTGAGAGATATGTGTGTGTGAAACCCGTCCTTCACATAGCATGTTGGGAAAACAAAGTTTCTTTTCAGTTGCCAAATACACTCCATACATATATATGGGGAGGTAGTAGCTGCAACTCGGTTTTACAGTGAAAACTGCAGGAAATTCAAACCGGCACTAGGAAACAGACTGAGTAACTAGAGTAAAATTTCTCCAGCAAACCTTTCCCTTGGTGCTAGATGAACGAACGTCTCTCCACATGCTCAGTTCTGACAGATAAGTGTGTGTGAAAGCCGCCCTTCACCTAGCTTGTTGGGAACACAAAGTTTCTTTTCAGTTGCAAACTCCTCTACATACATATATATGGGGAGGTACTTGCTCCAACTCGGTTTTACAGTGAAAACTGCAGGAACTTCAAACCGGCACTAGGAAAAAGATTGAGAACCACAGTAAAAGTTTCTCCTGCAACCCGTTCCCTTGGTGCTAGATGAACGAACGTCTCTCCACATGCTCAGTTCTGAGAGATAAGTGTGTGTGAAATCCGTCATTCAACTAGCTTGTTGGGAACACAAAGTTTCTTTTCAGTTGCAAACTCCAATCCATATATATATGTGGGGAGGTACTAGGTCCAACACGGTTTTAAAGTGAAAACTGCAGGAACTTCAAACCAGCACTAGGAAACAGAATGAGAAACCAGAGTAAATGTTTTTCCTGCAACCCGTTCCTTTGGAGCTAGATGAACCAACATCTCTCCACATGCTCAGTTCTGAGAGATAAGTGTGTGTGAAAGCCGTTCTTCACCTAGCTTGTTGGTAACACAAAGTTTCTTTTCAGTTGAAAACTCCACTCCATACATATATAAGGGGAGGTAATAGGTCCAACTCAGTTTTAGAGTGAAAACTGCAGGAACTTCAAACCGGCACTAGGAAACAGACGGAGAACCATAGTAGAATTTTCTTCTGAAACCAGTTCCCTTGGTGCTAGATGAACGAACGTCTCTCCACATGCTCTGTTTTGAGAGATAAGTGTGTTTGAAAGCCGTTCTTCACATAGCTTGTTGGGAACACAAAGTTTCTTTTCAGTTGCAAACTCCTCTCCATACATATATATGGGGAGATACTAGCTCCAACTCGGTTTTACAGTGAAAACTGCAGGAACTTCAAACCGTCACTAGGAAACAGACTGAGAACCAGAGTAAGAGTTTCTCCTGCAAACCTTTCACTTGGTGCTAGATGAACGAACGTCTCTCCACATGCTCTGTTCTGAGAGATAAGTGTGTGTGACAGCCGTCCTTCAAATAGCTTGTTGGGAACACAAAGTTTCTTTTCAGTTGCCAAATACACTCCATACATATATATGGGGAGACACATACTCCAACTCGGTTTTACACTGAAAACTGCAGGAACATGAAATAGGCAATAGGAAACAGACTGAGAAACTAGAGTAAATTTTCTCCTGCAACCCGTTCCCTTGGTGCTAGATGAACGAACGTCTCCCCACATTCTCAGTTCTGAGAGATAAGTGTGTGTGAAAGCCATCTTTCATCTAGCTTGTTGGGAACACAAAGTTTCTTTTCAGTTGCAAACACCACTCCATACGTATATAAGGGGAGGTAATAGCTCCAACTCGGTTTAACAGTGAAAACTGCAGGAACTTAAAACCGGCACTAGGAAACACACTGAGAACCACAGTAAAAGTTTCTCCTGCAACCCGTTCCCTTGTTGCTAGATGAACGAACGTATCTCCACATGCCGAGTTCTGAGAGATATGTGTGTGTGAAACCCGTCCTTCACATAGCATGTTGGGAAAACAAAGTTTCTTTTCAGTTGCCAAATACACTCCATACATATATATGGGGAGGTAGTAGCTGCAACTCGGTTTTACAGTGAAAACTGCAGGAAATTCAAACCGGCACTAGGAAACAGACTGAGTAACTAGAGTAAAATTTCTCCAGCAAACCTTTCCCTTGGTGCTAGATGAACGAACGTCTCTCCACATGCTCAGTTCTGACAGATAAGTGTGTGTGAAAGCCGTCCTTCACCTAGCTTGTTGGGAACACAAAGATTATTTTCAGTTGCAAACTCCTCTACATACATATATATGGGGAGGTACTTGCTCCAACTCGGTTTTACAGTGAAAACTGCAGGAACTTCAAACCGGCACTAGGAAAAAGACTGAGAACCAGAGTAAAAGTTTCTCCTGCAACCCGTTCCCTTGGTGCTAGATGAACGAACGTCTCTCCACATGCTCAGTTCTGAGAGATAAGTGTGTGTGAAATCCGTCATTCAACTAGCTTGTTGGGAACACAAAGTTTCTTTTCAGTTGCAAACTCCAATCCATATATATATGTGGGGAGGTACTAGGTCCAACACGGTTTTAAAGTGAAAACTGCAGGAACTTCAAACCAGCACTAGGAAACAGAATGAGAAACCAGAGTAAATGTTTTTCCTGCAACCCGTTCCTTTGGAGCTAGATGAACCAACATCTCTCCACATGCTCAGTTCTGAGAGATAAGTGTGTGTGAAAGCCATTCTTCACCTAGCTTGTTGGTAACACAAAGTTTCTTTTCAGTTGAAAACTCCACTCCATACATATATAAGTTGAGGTAATAGGTCCAACTCAGTTTTAGAGTGAAAACTGCAGGAACTTCAAACCGGCACTAGGAAACAGACTGAGAACCATAGTAGAATTTTCTTCTGAAACGAGTTCCCTTGGTGCTAGATGAACGAACGTCTCTCCACATGCTCTGTTTTGAGAGATATGTGTGTTTGAAAGCCGTTCTTCACATAGCTTGTTGGGAACACAAAGTTTCTTTTCAGTTGCAAACTCCTCTCCATACATATATATGGGGAGATACTAGCTCCAACTCGGTTTTACAGTGAAAACTGCAGAAACTTCAAACCGGCACTAGGAAACAGACTGAGAACCAGAGTAAGAGTTTCTCCTGCAACCCGTTCCCTTGGTGCTAGATAAACGAACGTCTCTCCACATGCTCAGTTCTGAGAGATAATTGTGTGTGAAAGCCGTCCTTCAACTAGCTTGTTGGGAACACAAAGTTTCTTTTCAGTTGCAAACTCCACTCCATACATATATATGGGGAGGTACTAGGTCCAACTCGATTTTGAACTGAAAACTGCAGGAACTTAAAACAGGCAGTAGGAAACACACTGAGAACCAGAGTAAAAGTTTCCCCTGCAAAACTTTCACTTGGTGCTAGATGAACGAACGTCTCTCCACATGCTCTGTTCTGAGAGATAAGTGTGTGTGACAGCCGTCCTTCAAATAGCTTGTTGGGAACACAAAGTTTCTTTTCAGTTGCCAACTACAATCCATAAATATATATGGGGAGGTACTAGTTCCAACTCGGTTTTACAGTGAAAACTGCAGAAACTTCAAACCGGCACTAGGAAAAAGACTGAGAAACTAGAGTAAAATTTCTCCAGCAAACCTTTCCCTTGGTGCTAGATGAACGAACGTCTCTCCACATGCTCAGTTCTGACAGATAATTGTGTGTGAAAGCCGTCCTTCACCCAGCTTGTTTGGAACACAAAGTTTATTTTCAGTTGAAAACTCCACTCCATATTATATATGGGGAGGTACTAGCTCCAACTCGGTTTTACAGTGAAAACTGCAGGAACATCAAACAGGAAGTAGGAAACAGACTGAGAAATCACAGTAAAATTTTCTCCAGAAACCCGTTCCCTTGCAGCTAGATGAACGAATATCTCTCCACATGCTCAGATCTGAGAGATATGTGTGTGTGAAAGCCGTCCTTCACATAGCTTGTTGGGAATATAAAGTTTCTTTTCAGTTGCCAACTACTCTCCATACATATATATGGGGAGACACAAGCTCCAACTCGGTTTTACAGTGAAAACTGCAGGAACATGAAATAGGCACTAGGAAACAGACTGTGAATCTAGAGTAAATTTTCTCCTGCAAACCGTTCCCTTGGTGCTAGATGAACGAACGTCTCTCCACATGCTCAGTTCTGAGAGATAAGTGTGTGTGAAAGCTGTCCTTCACCTAGCTTGTTGGGAACACAAAGTTTCTTTTCAGTTGCAAAATCCACTCCATACGTATATAAGGGGAGGTAATAGCTCCAACTCGGTTTAACAGTGAAAACTGAAGGAACTTCAAAGCGGCACTAGGAAACACACTGAGACTCAGAGTAAAAGTTTCTCCTACAACCCTTTCCCTTTGTGCTAGATGAACGAACGTCTCTCCACATGCTAAGTTCTGAGAGATAAGTGTGTGTGAAAGCCGTCCTTCACCTAGCTTGTTGGGAACACAAAGTTTCTTTTCAGTTGCCAAATACACTCCATACATATATATGGGGAGGTACTAAGTCCAACTCCGTTTTAAAGTGAAAACTGCAGGAACATCAAATGGGCACTAGGACACAGACTGAGAAACAGGAGAAAAATTTCTCCTGCAAGCCGTTCCCTTGGTGCTAGATGAACGAACGTCTCTCCACATGCTCAGGTCTGACAGATAAGTGTGTGTGAAAGCCGTCCTTCACCTAGCTTGTTGGGAACACAAAGTTTCTTTTCAGTTGCAAACTCCATTCCATACATATATATGGGGAGGTACAAGCTCCAACTCGGTTTTACAGTGAAAACTGCAGGAACTTCAAACCGGCACTAGGAAACAGACTGAGAACCACAGTAAAAGTTTCTCCTCCAAACCGTTCCCATGTTGCTAGATGAACGAAAGTCTCTCCACATGCCCAGTTCTGAGAGATATGTGGGTGTGACAGCCGTCCTTCACATAGCTTGTTGGGAACACAAAGTTTCTTTTCAGTTGTCAACTACACTCCATATGTATATATGGGGAGACACAAGCTCCAACTCGGTTTTACACTGAAAACTGCAGGAACATGAAATAGACAATAGGAAACAGACTGAGAACTAGAGTAAATTTTCTCCTGCAACCCGTTCCCTTGGTGCTAGATGAACGAACGTCTCCCCACATTCTCAGTTCGGCGAGATAAGTGTGTGTGAAAGCCGTCTTTCACCTAGCTTGTTGGGAACACAAAGTTTCTTTTCAGTTGCAAACACCACTCCTTACGTATATAAGGGGAGGTAATAGCTCCAACTCGGTTTAACAGTGAAAACTGCAGGAAATTCAAAACGGCACTAGGAAACAGACTGAGAACCAGAGTAAAAGTTTCTCCTGCAACCAGTTCCCTTGTTGCTAGATGAACGAACGTCTCTCCACATGCCCAGTTCTGAGAGATATGTGTGTGTGAAACCCGTCCTTCACATAGCATGTTGGGAAAACAAAGTTTTTTTAAGTTGCCAAATACACTCCATACATATATATGGGGAGGTAGTAGCTGCAACTCGGTTTTACAGTGAAAACTGCAGGAACTTCAAACCGGCACTAGGAAACAGACTGAGAAACTAGAGTAAAATTTCTCAGCAAACCTTTCCCTTGGTGCTAGATGAACGAAAGTCTCTCCACATGCTCAGTTCTGACAGATAAGTGTGTGTGAAAGCCGTCCTTCACCTAGCTTGTTGGGAACACAAAGATTCTTTTCAGTTGCAAACACCTCTCCATACATATATATGGGGAGGTAATAGCTCCAACTCGGTTTTACAGTGAAAACTGCAGGAACTTCAAACCGGCACTAGGAAACACACTGAGAACCAGAGTAAAAGTTTCTCCTGCAACCCGTTCCCTTTTTGCTAGATGAACGAACGTCTCTCCACATGCTCAGTTCTGAGAGATAAGTGTGTGTGAAAGCCGTCATTCAACTAGCTTGTTGGGAACACAAAGTTTATTTTCAGTTGAAAACTCCACTCCATATTATATATGGGGAGGTACTAGCTCCAACTCGGTTTTACAGTGAAAACTGCAGGAACATCAAACAGGAAGTAGGAAACAGACTGAGAAATCACAGTAAAATTTTCTCCAGAAACCCGTTCCCTTGGAGCTAGTTGAACGAACATCTCTCCACATGCTCAGTTCTGAGAGATACGTGTGTGTGAAAGCCGTCCTTCACATAGCTTATTGGGAACACAAAGTTTCTTTTCAGATGCAAACTCCACTCCATACATATATATGGGGAGGTAATAAGTCCAACTCGGTTTTACAGTGAAAACTGCAGGAACTTCAAACCGGCAGTAGGAAACACACTGGAACCAGTGTAAAAGTTTCTCCTGCAACCCGTTCACTTGGTGCTACATGAACAAACGTCTCTCCACATGCTCAGATCTGAGAGATATGTGTGTGTGAAAGCCGTCCTTCACATAGCTTGTTGGGAATATAAAGTTTCTATTCAGTTGCCAACTCCACTCCATACATATATATGGGGAGACACAAGCTCCAACTCGGTTTTACAGTGAAAACTGCAGGAACATGAAATAGGCACTAGGAAACAGACTGTGAAACTAGAGTAAATTTTCTCCTGCAAACCGTTCCCTTGGTGCTAGATGAACGAACGTCTCTCCACATGCTCAGTTCTGAGAGATAAGTGTGTGTGAAAGCCGTCATTCAACTAGCTTGTTGGGAACACAAAGTTTCTTTTCAGTTGCAAACTCCAATCCATACATATATGTGGGGAGGTACTAGGTCCAACACGGTTTTAAAGTGAAAACTGCAGGAACTTTAAATCAGCACTAGGAAACAGAATGAGAAACCAGAGTAAAAGTTTTTCCTGCAACCCGTTCCCTTGGAGCTAGATGAACCAACATCTCTCCACATGCTCAGTTCTGAGAGATAAGTGTGTATGAAAGCCGTTCTTCACCTAGCGTGTTGGTAACACAAAGTTTCTTTTCAGTTGAAAACTCCACTCCATACATATATATGGGAAGGTACTAGCTCCAACTCGGTTTTAAAGTGAAAAGTGCAGGAACATCAAAAAGGAAGTAGGAAAAAGACTGAGAAATCACAGTAAAATTTTCTCCAGAAACCCGTTCCCTTGGAGCTAGTTGAACGAACATCTCTCCACATGCTCAGTTCTGAGAGATACGTGTGTGTGAAAGCCGTCTTTCATCTACCTTGTTGGGAACACAAAGTTTCTTTTCAGTTGCAAACACCACTCCATACGTATATAAGGGGAGGTAATAGCTCCAACTCGGTTTAACAGTGAAAACTGCAGGAACTTAAAACCGGCACTAGGAAACACACTGAGAACCACAGTAAAAGTTTCTCCTGCAACCCGTTCCCTTGTTGCTAGATGAACGAACGTATCTCCACATGCCGAGTTCTGAGAGATATGTGTGTGTGAAACCCGTCCTTCACATAGCATGTTGGGAAAACAAAGTTTCTTTTCAGTTGCCAAATACACTCCATACATATATATGGGGAGGTAGTAGCTGCAACTCGGTTTTACAGTGAAAACTGCAGGAAATTCAAACCGGCACTAGGAAACAGACTGAGTAACTAGAGTAAAATTTCTCCAGCAAACCTTTCCCTTGGTGCTAGATGAACGAACGTCTCTCCACATGCTCAGTTCTGACAGATAAGTGTGTGTGAAAGGCGTCCTTCACCTAGCTTGTTGGGAACACAAAGATTATTTTCAGTTGCAAACTCCTCTACATACATATATATGGGGAGGTACTTGCTCCAACTCGGTTTTACAGTGAAAACTGCAGGAACTTCAAACCGGCACTAGGAAAAAGACTGAGAACCAGAGTAAAAGTTTCTCCTGCAACCCGTTCCCTTGGTGCTAGATGAACGAACGTCTCTCCACATGCTCAGTTCTGAGAGATAAGTGTGTGTGAAATCCGTCATTCAACTAGCTTGTTGGGAACACAAAGTTTCTTTTCAGTTGAAAACTCCAATCCATATATATATGTGGGGAGGTACTAGGTCCAACACGCTTTTAAAGTGAAAACTGCAGGAACTTCAAACCAGCACTAGGAAACAGAATGAGAAACCAGAGTAAATGTTTTTCCTGCAACCCGTTCCTTTGGAGCTAGATGAACCAACATCTCTCCACATGCTCAGTTCTGAGAGATAAGTGTGTGTGAAAGCCGTTCTTCACCTAGCTTGTTGGTAACACAAAGTTTCTTTTCAGTTGAAAACTCCACTCCATACATATATAAGGGGAGGTAATAGGTCCAACTCAGTTTTAGAGTGAAAACTGCAGGAACTTCAAACCGGCACTAGGAAACAGACTGAGAACCATAGTAGAATTTTCTTCTGAAACCAGTTCCCTTGGTGCTAGATGAACGAACGTCTCTCCACATGCTCTGTTTTGAGAGATAAGTGTGTTTGAAAGCCGTTCTTCACATAGCTTGTTGGGAACACAAAGTTTCTTTTCAGTTGCAAACTCCTCTCCTTACATATATATGGGGAGATACTAGCTTCAACTCGGTTTTACAGTGAAAACTGCAGGAACTTCAAACCGGCACTAGGAAACAGACTGAGAACCAGAGTAAGAGTTTCTCCTGCAACCCGTTCCCTTGGTGCTAGATGAACGAACGTCTCTCCACATGCTCAGTTCTGAGAGATAATTGTGTGTGAAATCCGTCCTTCAACTAGCTTGTTGGGAACACAAAGTTTCTTTTCAGTTGCAAACTCCACTCCATACATATATATGGGGAGGTACTAGGTCCAACTCGATTTTGAACTGAAAACTGCAGGAACTTAAAACAGGCAGTAGGAAACACACTGAGAACCAGAGTAAAAGTTTCCCCTGCAAAACTTTCACTTGGTGCTAGATGAACGAACGTCTCTCCACATGCTCTGTTCTGAGAGATAAGTGTGTGTGACAGCCGTCCTTCAAATAGCTTGTTGGGAACACAAAGTTACTTTTCAGTTGCCAACTACAATCCATAAATATATATGGGGAGGTACTAGTTCCAACTCGGTTTTACAGTGAAAACTGCAGAAACTTCAAACCGGCACTAGGAAAAAGACTGAGAAACTAGAGTAAAATTTCTCCAGCAAACCTTTCCCTTGGTGCTAGATGAACGAACGTCTCTCCACATGCTCAGTTCTGACAGATAAGTGTGTGTGAAAGCCGTCCTTCACCTAGCTTGTTGGGAACACAAAGTTTATTTTCAGTTGAAAACTCCACTCCATATTATATATGGGGAGGTACTAGCTCCAAGTCGTTTTTACAGTGAAAACTGCAGGAACATCAAACAGGAAGTAGGAAACAGACTGAGATATCACAGTAAAATTTTCTCCAGAAACCCGTTCCCTTGGAGCTAGATGAACGAATATCTCTCCACATGCTCAGATCTGAGAGATATGTGTGTGTGAAAGCCGTCCTTCACATAGCTTGTTGGGAATATAAAGTTTCTTTTCAGTTGCCAACTACTCTCCATACATATATATGGGGAGACACAAGCTCCAACTCGGTTTTACAGTGAAAACTGCAGGAACACGAAATAGGCACTAGGAAACAGACTGTGAATCTAGAGTAAATTTTCTCCTGCAAACCGTTCCCTTGGTGCTAGATGAACGAACGTCTCTCCACATGCTCAGTTCTGAGAGATAAGTGTGTGTGAAAGCTGTCCTTCACCTAGCTTGTTGGGAACACAAAGTTTCTTTTCAGTTGCAAAATCCACTCCATACGTATATAAGGGGAGGTAATAGCTCCAACTCGGTTTAACAGTGAAAACAAAGGAACTTCAAAGTGGCACTAGGAAACACACTGAGACCCAGAGTAAAAGTTTCTCCTACAACCCTTTCCCTTTGTGCTAGATGAACCAACATCTCTCCACATGCTCAGTTCTGAGAGATAAGTGTGTGTGAAAGCCGTTCTTCACCTAGCGTGTTGGTAACACAAAGTTTCTTTTCAGTTGAAAACTCCACTCCATACATATATATGGGAAGGTACTAGCTCCAACTCGGTTTTAAAGTGAAAACTGCAGGAACATCAAACAGGAAGTAGGAAAAAGACTGAGAAATCACAGTAAAATTTTCTACAGAAACCCGTTCCCTTGGAGCTAGTTGAACGAACATCTCTCCACATGCTCAGTTCTGAGAGATACGTGTGTGTGAAAGCCGTCCTTCACATAGCTTATTGGGAACACAAAGTTTCTTTTCAGTTGCAAACTCCACTCCATACATATATAAGGGGAGGTAATAGGTCCAACTCGGTTTTAGAGTGAAAACTGCAGGAACTTCAAACCGGCACTAGGAAACAGACTGAGAAACATAGTAGAATTTTCTCCTGAAACCTGTTCCCTTGGTGCTAGATGAACGAACGTCTCTCCACATGCTCTGTTTTGAGAGATAAGTGTGTTTGAAAGCCGTTCTTCACATAGCTTGTTGGGAACACAAAGTTTCTTTTCAATTGCAAACCCCTCTCCATACATATATATGGGGAGATACTAGCTCCAACTCGGTTTTACAGTGAAAACTGCAGGAACTTCAAACCGGCACTAGGAAACAGACTGAGAACCAGAGTAAGAGTTTCTCCTGCAACCCGTTCCCTTGGTGCTAGATGAACGAACGTCTCTCCACATGCTCAGTTCTGAGAGTAATTGTGTGTGAAAGCCGTCCTTCAACTAGCTTGTTGGGAACACAAAGTTTCTTTTCAGTTGCAAATTGCACTCCATACATATATATGGGGAGGTAATAAGTCCAACTCGGTTTTACAGTGAAAACTGCAGGAACATGAATTAGGCACTAGGAAACAGACTGTGAATCTAGAGTAAATTTTCTCCTGCAAACCGTTCCTTTGGTGCTAGATGAACGAACGTCTCTCCACATGCTCAGTTCTGAGAGATAAGTGTGTGTGAAAGCCGTCCTTCACCTAGCTTGTTGGGAACACAAAGTTTCTTTTCAGTTGCAAAATCCACTCCATACGTATATAAGGGGAGGTAATAGCTCCAACTCGGTTTAACAGTGAAAACTGAAGGAACTTCAAAGCGGCACTAGGAAACACACTGAGAACCAGAGTAAAAGTTTCTCCTGCAACCCTTTCCCTTGGTGCTAGATGAACGAAAGTCTCTCCACATGCTCAGTTCTGAGAGATATATGGGTTTGAAAGCCGTACTTCACATAGCATGTTGGGAAAACAAAATTTCTTTTCAGTTGCCAAATACACTCCATACATTTATATGGGGAGGTACTAAGTCCAACTCGGTTTTACAGTGAAAACTGCAGGAACATCAAATGGGCACTAGGACACAGACTGAGAAACTGGAGAAAAATTTCTCCTGCAAGCCGTTCCCTTGGTGCTAGATGAACGAACGTCTCTCCACATGCTCAGGTCTGACAGATAAGTGTGTGTGAAAACCGTACTTCACCTAGCTTGTTGGGAACACAAAGTTTCTTTTCAGTTGCAAACTCCATTCCATACATATATATGGGGAGGTACAAGCTCCAACTCGGTTTTACAGTGAAAACTGCAGGAACTTCAAACCGGCACTAGGAAACAGACTGAGAACCACAGTAAAAGTTTCTCCTCCAAACCGTTCCCATGTTGCTAGATGAACGAAAGTCTCTTCACATGCCCAGTTCTGAGAGATATGTGGGTGTGACAGCCGTCCTTCACATAGCTTGTTGGGAACACAAAGTTTCTTTTCAGTTGTCAACTACACTCCATATGTATATATGGGGAGACACAAGCTCCAACTCGGTTTTACACTGAAAACTGCAGGAACATGAAATAGGCAATAGGAAACAGACTGAGAACTAGAGTAAATTTTCTCCTGCAACCCGTTCCCTTGGTGCTAGATGAACGAACGTCTCCCCACATTCTCAGTTCGGAGAGATAAGTGTGTGTGAAAGCCGTCTTTCACCTAGCTTGTTGGGAACACAAAGTTTCTTTTCAGTTGCAAACACCACTCCTTTCGTATATAAGGGGAGGTAATAGCTCCAACTCGGTTTAACAGTGAAAACTGCAGGAAATTCAAAACGGCACTAGGAAACAGACTGAGAACCAGAGTAAAAGTTTCTCCTGCAACCAGTTCCCTTGTTGCTAGATGAACGAACGTCTCTCCACATGCCCAGTTCTGAGAGATATGTGTGTGTGAAACCCGTCCTTCACATAGCATGTTGGGAAAACAAAGTTTTTTTAAGTTGCCAAATACACTCCATACATATATATGGGGAGGTAGTAGCTGCAACTCGGTTTTACAGTGAAAACTGCAGGAACTTCAAACCGGCACTAGGAAACAGTCTGAGAAACTAGAGTAAAATTTCTCCAGCAAACCTTTCCCTTGGTGCTAGATGAACGAACGTCTCTCCACATGCTCAGTTCTGACAGATAAGTGTGTGTGAAAGCCGTCCTTCACCTAGCTTGTTGGGAACACAAAGATTCTTTTCAGTTGCAAACACCTCTCCATACATATATATGGGGAGGTACTAGCTCCAACTCGGTTTTACAGTGAAAACTGCAGGAACTTCAAACCGGCACTAGGAAACACACTGAGAACCAGAGTAAAAGTTTCTCCTGCAACCCGTTCCCTTTTTGCTAGATGAACGAACGTCTCTCCACATGCTCAGTTCTGAGAGATAAGTGTGTGTGAAAGCCGTCATTCAACTAGCTTGTTGGGAACACAAAGTTTATTTTCAGTTGAAAACTCCACTCCATATTATATATGGGGAGGTACTAGCTCCAACTCGGTTTTACAGTGAAAACTGCAGGAACATCAAACAGGAAGTAGGAAACAGACTGAGAAATCACAGTAAAATTTTCTCCAGAAACCCGTTCCCTTGGAGCTAGTTGAACGAACATCTCTCCACATGCTCAGTTCTGAGAGATACGTGTGTGTGAAAGCCGTCCTTCACATAGCTTATTGGGAACACAAAGTTTCTTTTCAGTTGCAAACTCCACTCCATACATATATATGGGGAGGTAATAAGTCCAACTCGGTTTTACAGTGAAAACTGCAGGAACTTCAAAGCGGCACTAGGAAACACACTGGAACCAGAGTAAAAGTTTCTCCTGCAACCCGTTCACTTGGTGCTACATGAACAAACGTCTCTCCACATGCTCAGATCTGAGAGATATGTGTGTGTGAAAGCCGTCCTTCACATTGCTTGTTGGGAATATAAAGTTTCTATTCAGTTGCCAACTACACTCCATACATATATATGGGGAGACACAAGCTCCAACTCGGTTTTACAGTGAAAACTGCAGGAACATGAAATAGGCACTAGGAAACAGACTGTGAAACTAGAGTAAATTTTCTCCTGCAAACCGTTCCCTTGGTGCTAGATGAACGAACGTCTCTCCACATGCTCAGTTCTGAGAGATATATGTGTGTGAAAGCCGTCCTTCACCTAGCTTGTTGGGAACACAAAGTTTCTTTTCAGTTGCAAAATCCACTCCATACGTATATAAGGGGAGGTAATAGCTCCAACTCGGTTTAACAGTGAAAACTGAAGGAACTTCAAAGCGGCACTAGGAAACACACTGAGAACCAGAGTAAAAGTTTCTCTTACAACCCTTTCCCTTGGTGCTAGATGAACGAAAGTCTCTCCACATGCTCAGTTCTGAGAGATATATGTGTGTGAAAGCCGTACTTCACATAGCATGTTGGGAAAACAAAGTTTCTTTTCAGTTGCCAAATACACTCCATTCATGTATATGGGGAGGTACTAAGTCCAACTCGGTTTTACAGTGAAAACTGCAGGAACATCAAATCGGCACTAGGACACAGACTGAGAAACTGGAGAAAAATTTCTCCTGCCAGCCGTTCCCTTGGTGCTAGATGAACGAACGTCTCTCCACATGCTCAGGTCAGACAGATAAGTGTGTGTGAAAGCCGTCCTTCACCTAGCTTGCTGGGAACACAAAGTTTCTTTTCAGTTGCAAATTCCACTCCATAAATATATATGGGAGGTACTAGCTCCAACTCGGTTTTACAGTGAAAACTGCAGGAACTTCAAACCGGCACTAGGAAACAGACTGAGAACCAGAGTAAAAGTTTCTCCTGCAACCCGTTCACTTGGTGCTAGATGAACGAACGTCTCTCCACATGCTCTGTTCGGAGAGATAATTGTGTGTGACAGCCGTCCTTCAAATAGCTTGTTGGGAACACAAAGTTTCTTTTCAGTTGCCAACTACACTCCATACATATATATGGGGAGACACAAGCTCCAACTCGGTTTTGCACTGAAAACTTCAGGAACATGAAATAGGCACTAGGAAACAGACTGAGAAACTAGGGTAAAATTTCTCCAGCAAACCTTTCCCTTGGTGCTAGATGAACGAACGTCTCTCCACATGCTCAGTTCTGACAGATAAGTGTGTGTGAAAGCCGTCCTTCACCTAGCTTGTTGGGAACACAAAGATTCTTTTCAGTTGCAAACTCCTCTCCATACATATATATGGGGAGGTACTAGCTCCAACTCGGTTTTACAGTGAAAACTTCAGGAACTTCAAAACGGCACTAGGAAACAGACTGAGAACCAGAGTAAAAGTTTCTCCTGCAACCCGTTCCCTTGGTGCTAGATGAACGAACGTCTCTCCACCTGCTCAGTTCTGAGAGATAAGTGTGTGTGAAAGCCGTCATTCAACTAGCTTGTTGGGAACACAAAGTTTCTTTTCATTTGCAAACTCCAATCCATACATATATGTGTGGAGATACTAGGTCCAACTCGGTTTTACAGTGAAAACTGCTGGAACTTCAAACCGGCACTAGGAAACAGAATGAGAAACCAGAGTAAAAGTTTTTCCTGCAACCCGTTCCCTTGGAGCTAGATGAACCAACATCTCTCCACATGCTCAGTTCTGAGAGATATGTGTGTGTGAAAGCCGTCATTCAACTAGCTTGTTGGGAACACAAAGTTTATTTTCAGTTCAAAACTCCACTCCATATTATATATGGGGAGGTACTAACTCCAACTCGGTTTTACAGTGAAAATTGCAGGAACATCAAACAGGAAGTAGGAAACAGACTGAGAAATCACAGTAAAATTTTCTCCAGAAACCCGTTCCCTTGGAGCTAGTTGAACGAATATCTCTCCACATGCTCAGTTCTGAGAGATACGTGTGTGTGAAAGCCGTCCTTCACATAGCTTATTGGGAACACAAAGTTTCTTTTCAGTTGCCAACTACACTCCATACATATATATGGGGAGACACAAGCTCCAACTCGCTTTTACAGTGAAAACTGCAGGAACATGAAATAGGCACTAGGAAACAGACTGTGAAACTAGAGTAAATTTTCTCCTGCAAACCATTCCCTTGGTGCTAGATGTACGAACGTCTCTCCACATGCTCAGTTCTGAGAGATAAGTGTGTGTGAAAGCCGTCTTTCACCTAGCTTGTTGGGAACACAAAGTTTCTTTTCAGTTGCAAAATCCACTCCATACGTATATAAGGGGAGGTAATAGCTCCAACTCGGTTTAACAGTGAAAACTGAAGGAACTTTAAAGCGGCACTAGGAAACACACTGAGAACCAGAGTAAAAGTTTCTCCTGCAACCATTTCCCTTGTTGTTAGATGAACGAAAGTCTCTCCACATGCTCAGTTCTGAGAGATATATGTGTGTGAAAGCCGTACTTCACATAGCATTTTGGGAAAACAAAGTTTCTTTTCAGTTGCCAAATACACTCCATACATATATATGGGGAGGTACTAAGTCCAACTCGGTTTTACAGTGAAAACTGCAGGAACATCAAATGGGCACTAGGACACAGACTGAGAAACTGGAGAAAAATTTCTCCTGCCAGCCGTTCCCTTGGTGCTAGATGAACGAACGTCCCTCCACATGATCAGGTCTGACAGATTAGTGTATGTGAAAGCCGTCCTTCAGCTAGCTTGCTGGGAACACAAAGTTTCTTTTCAGTTGCAAATTCCACTCCATAAATATATATGGGAGTTACTAGCTCCAACTCGGTTTTTCAGTGAAAACTGCAGGAACTTCAAACCGGCACTAGGAAACAGACTGAGAACCAGAGTAAATGTTTCCCCTGCAAACCGTTCCCTTGGTGCTAGATGAACGAACGTCTCTCCACATGCTCTGTTCGGAGAGATAAGTGTGTGTGACAGCCGTCCTTCAAATAGCTTGTTGGGAACACAAAGTTTCTTTTCAGTTGCCAACAACACTCCATACATATATATGGGGAGACACAAGCTCCAACTCGGTTTTACACTGAAAACTGAAGGAACATGAAATAGGCACTAGGAAACAGACTGAGAAACTAGAGTAAATTTTCTCCTGCAACCCGTTCCCTTGGTGCTAGATGAACGAACGTCTCCCCACATTCTCAGTTCTGAGAGATAAGTGTGTGTGAAAGCCGTCTTTCACCTAGCTTGTTGGGAACACAAAGTTTCTTTTCAGTTGCAAACACCACTCCATACGTATATAAGGGGAGGTAATAGCTCCAACTCGGTTTAACAGTGAAAACTGCAGGAACTTAAAACCGGCACTAGGAAACAGAATGAGAATCCAGAGTAAAAGTTTCTCCTGCAACCCGTTCCCTTGGAGCTAGATGAACCAACATCTCTCCACATGCTCAGTTCTGAGAGATAAGTGTGTGTGAAAGCCGTTCTTCACCTAGCTTGTTGTGAACACAAAGTTTCTTTTCAGTTGAAAACCCCACTCCATACATATATATGGGGAGTACTAGCTCCAACTCGATTTTACAGTGAAAACTGCAGGAACATCAAACAGGAAGTAGGAAACAGACTGAGAAATCACAGTAAAATTTTCTCCAGAAACCCGTTCCCTTGGAGCTAGTTGAACGAACATCTCTTCACATGCTCAGTTCTGAGAGATACGTGTGAGTGAAAGCCGTACTTCACATAGCTTATTGGGAACACAAAGTTTCTTTTCAGTTGCAAACTCCACTCCATACATATATAAGGGGAGGTAATAGTTCCAACTCGGTTTTACAGTGAAAACTGAAGGAACTTCAAACCGGCAGTAGGAAACACACTGGAACCAGAGTAAAAGTTTCTCCTGCAACCCGTTCCCTTGGTGCTAGATGAACGAACGTCTCCCTACATGCTCAGTTCTGAGAGATATGTGTGTGTGAAAGCCGTCCTTCACATAACTTTTTGAGAATATAAAGTTTCTTTTCAGTTGCCAACTACAATCCATACATATATATGGGGAGACACAAGCTCCAACTTGGTTTTACAGTGAAAACTGCAGGAATATGAAATAGGCACTAGGAAACAGACTGTGAAACTAGACTAAAATTTCTCCTGCAAAAAGTTCCCTTGGTGGTAGATGAACGAAAGTCTCTCCACATGCTCAGTTCTGAGAGATAAGTGTGTGTGAAAGCCGTCTTTCACCTAGCTTGTTGGGAACACAAAGTTTCTTTTCAGTTGCAAAATCCACTCCATACGTATATAAGGGGAGGTAATAGTTCCAACTCGGTTTAACAATGAAAACTGAAGGAACTTCAAAGCGGCACTAGGAAACACACTGAGAACCAGAGTAAAAGTTTCTCCTGCAACCCTTTCCCTTGGTGCTAGATGAACGAAAGTCTCTCCACATGCTCAGTTCTGAGAGATATATGTGTGTGAAAGCCGTACTTCACATAGCATGTTGGGAAAACAAAGTTTCTTCTCAGTTGACAAATACACTCCATACATATATATGGGGAGGTACTAAGTCCAACTCGGTTTTACAGTGAAAAATGCAGTAACATCAAATGGGCACTAGGACACAGACTGAGAAACTGGAGAATAATTTCTCCTGCCAGCCTTTCCATTGGTGCTAGATGAACGAACGTCTCTCCACATGATCAGGTCTGAGAGATAAGTGTGTGTGAAAGCCGTCATTCAACTAGCTTGTTGGGAACACAAAGTTTATTTTCAGTTGAAAACTCCACTCCATATTATATATGGGGAGGTACTAGCTCCAACTCGGTTTTACAGTGAAAACTGCAGGAACATCAAACAGGAAGTAGGAAACAGACTGAGAAATCACAGTAAAATTTTCTCCAGAAACCCGTTCCCTTGGAGCTAGTTGAACGAACATCTCTCCACATGCTCAGTTCTGAGAGATACGTGTGTGTGAAAGCCGTCCTTCACATAGCTTATTGGGAACACAAAGTTTCTTTTCAGTTGCAAACTCCACTCCATACATATATATGGGGAGGTAATAAGTCCAACTCGGTTTTACAGTGAAAACTGCAGGAACTTCAAACCGGCAATAGGAAACACACTGGAACCAGAGTAAAAGTTTCTCCTGCAACCCGTTCACTTGGTGCTACATGAACGAACGTCTCTCCACATGCTCAGTTCTGACAGATAAGTGTGTGTGAAAGCCGTCCTTCACCTAGCTTGTTGGGAACACAAAGATTCTTTTCATTTGCAAACTCCTCTCCATACATATATATGGGGAGGTACTAAGTCCAACTCGGTTTTACAGTGAAAACTGCAGGAACATCAAATCGGCACTAGGACACAGACTGAGAAACTGGAGAAAAATTTCTCCTGCCAGCCGTTCCCTTGGTGCTAGATGAACGAACGTCTCTCCACATGATCAGGTCTGACAGATAAGTGTGTGAGAAAGCCGTCCTTCACCTAGCTTGCTGGGAACACAAAGTTTCTTTTCAGTTGCAAATTCCACTCCATAAATATATATGGGAGGAACTATCTCCAACTCGGTTTTACAGTGAAAACTGCAGGAACTTCAAACCGGCACTAGGAAACACACTGAGAACCAGAGTAAATGTTTCCCCTGCAACCCGTTCACTTGGTGCTAGATGAACGAACGTCTCTCCACATGCTCTGTTCGGAGAGATAAGTGTGTTTGACAGCCGTCCTTCAAATAGCTTGTTGGGAAAACAAAGTTTCTTTTCAGATGCCAACAACACTCCATACATATATATGGGGAGACACAAGCTCCAACTCGGTTTTACACTGAAAACTGCAGGAACATGAAATAGGCACTAGGAAACAGACTGAGAACTAGAGTAAATTTTCTCCTGCAACCCGTTCCCTTGGTGCTAGGTGAACGAACGTCTCCCCACATTCTCAGTTCGGAGAGATAAGTGTGTGTGAAAGCCGTCTTTCACCTAGCTTGTTGGGAACACAAAGTTTCTTTTCAGTTGCAAACACCACTCCTTAAGTATATAAGGGGAGGTAATAGCTCCAACTCGGTTTAACAGTGAAAACTGCAGGAAATTCAAAACGGCACTAGGAAACAGACTGAGAACCAGAGTAAAAGTTTTTCCTGCAACCAGTTCCCTTGTTGCTAGATGAACGAACGTCTCTCCACATGCCCAGTTCTGAGAGATATGTGTGTGTGAAACCCGTCCTTCACATAGCATGTTGGGAAAACAAAGTTTTTTTAAGTTGCCAAATACACTCCATACATATATATGGGGAGGTAGTAGCTGCAACTCGGTTTTCCAGTGAAAACTGCAGGAAATTCAAACCGGCACTAGGAAACAGACTGAGAAACTAGAGTAAAATTTCTCCAGCAAACCTTTCCCTTGGTGCTAGATGAACGAACGTCTCTCCACATGGTCAGTTCTGACAGATAAGTGTGTGTGAAAGCCGTCCTTCACCTAGCTTGTTGGGAACACAAAGATTCTTTTCAGTTGCAAACACCTCTCCATACATATATATGGGGAGGTACTAGCTCCAACTCGGTTTTACAGTGAAAACTGCAGGAACTTCAAACCGGCACTAGGAAACACACTGAGAACCAGAGTAAAAGTTTCTCCTGCAACCCGTTCCCTTTTTGCTAGATGAACGAACGTCTCTCCACATGCTCAGTTCTGAGAGATAAGTGTGTGTGAAAGCCGTCATTCAACTAGCTTGTTGGGAACACAAAGTTTATTTTCAGTTGAAAACTCCACTCCATATTATATATGGGGAGGTACTAGCTCCAACTCGGTTTTACAGTGAAAACTGCAGGAACATCAAACAGGAAGTAGGAAACAGACTGAGAAATCACAGTAAAATTTTCTCCAGAAACCCGTTCCCTTGGAGCTAGTTGAACGAACATCTCTCCACATGCTCAGTTCTGAGAGATACGTGTGTGTGAAAGCCGTCCTTCACATAGCTTATTGGGAACACAAAGTTTCTTTTCAGTTGCAAACTCCACTCCATACATATATATGGGGAGGTAATAAGTACAACTCGGTTTTACAGTGAAAACTGCAGGAACTTCAAACCGGCAGTAGGAAACACACTGGAACCAGAGTAAAAGTTTCTCCTGCAACCCGTTCACTTGGTGCTACATGAACGAACGTCTCTCCACATGCTCAGATCTGAGAGATATGTGTGTGTGAAAGCCGTCCTTCACATAGCTTGTTGCTAATATAAAGTTTCTATTCAGTTGCCAACTACACTCCATACATATATATGGGGAGACACAAGCTCCAACTCGGTTTTACAGTGAAAACTGCAGGAACATGAAATAGGCACTAGGAAACAGACTGTGAAACTAGAGTAAATTTTCTCCTGCAAACCGTTGCCTTGGTGCTAGATGAACGAACGTCTCTCCACATGCTCAGTTCTGAGAGATAAGTGTGTGTGAAAGCCGTCTTTCACCTAGCTTGTTGGGAACACAAAGTTTCTTTTCAGTTGCAAAATCCACTCCATACGTATATAAGGGGAGGTAATGGCTCCAACTCGGTTTAACAGTGCAAACTGAAGGAACATCAAAGCGGCACTAGGAAACACTCTGAGAACCAGAGTAAAAGTTTCTCCTGCAACCCTTTCCCTTGGTGCTAGATGAACGAAAGTCTCTCCACATGCTCAGTTCTGAGAGATATATGTGTGTGAAAGCCGTACTTCAAATAGCTTGTTGGGAACACAAACTTTCTTTTCAGTTGCCAACTACACTCCATACATATATATGGGGAGACACAAGCTCCAACTCGGTTTTACACTGAAAACTGCAGGAACATGAAATAGGCACTAGGAAACAGACTGAGAAACTAGAGTAAATTTTCTCCTGCAACCCGTTCCCTTGGTGCTAGATGAACGAACGTCTCCCCACATTCTCAGTTCTGAGAGATAAGTGTGTGTGAAAGCCGTCTTTCACCTATCTTGTTGGGAACACAAAGTTTCTTTTTAGTTGCAAAATCCACTCCATACTTATATAAGGGGAGGTAATAGCTCCAACTCGTTTTAACAGTGAAAACTGCAGGAACTTAAAACCGGCACTAGGAAACAGACTGAGAACCACAGTAAAAGTTTCTCCTGCAACCCGTTCCCTTGGTGCTAGATGAACGAACGTCTCTCCACATGCTCAGTTCTGAGAGATAAGTGTGTGTGAAAGCCGTCATTCAACTAGCTTGTTGGGAACACAAATTTTATTTTCAGTTCAAAACTCCACTCCATATTATATATGGGGAGGTACTAGCTCCAACTCGGTTTTACAGTGAAAACTGCAGGAACATCAAACAGGAAGTAGGAAACAGACTGAGAAATCACAGTAAAATTTTCTCCAGAAACCCGTTCCCTTGGAGCTAGTTGATCGAACATCTCTCCACATGCTCAGTTCTGAGAGATACGTGTGTGTGAAAGCCGTCCTTCACATAGCTTATTGGGAACACAAAGTTTCTTTTCAGTTGCCAACTCCACTCCATACATATATATGGGGAGGTAATAAGTCCAACTCGGTTTTACAGTGAAAACTGCAGGAACTTCAAACCGGCAGTAGGAAACACACTGGAACCAGAGTAAAAGTTTCTCCTGCAACCCGTTCACTTGGTGCTACATGAACGAACGTCTCTCCACATGCTCAGATCTGAGAGATATGTGTGTGTGAAAGCCGTCCTTCACATAGCTTGTTGGGAATATAAAGTTTCTATTCAGTTGCCAACTACACTCCATACATATATATGGGGAGACACAAGCTCCAACTCGGTTTTACACTGAAAACTGCAGGAACATGAAATAGGCACTAGGAAACAGACTGAGAAACTAGAGTAAATTTTCTCCTGCAACCCGTTCCCTTGGTGCTAGATGAACGAACGTCTATCCACATGTCCAGTTCTGAGAGATAAGTGTGTGTGAAAGCCGTCTTTCACCTAGCTTGTTGGGAACACAAAGTTTCTTTTCAGTTGCAAACACCACTCCATACGTATATAAGGGGAGGTAATAGCTCCAACTCGGTTTAACAGTGAAAACTGCAGGAACTTAAAACCGGCACTAGGAAACAGACTGAGAACCACAGTAAAAGTTTCTCCTGCAACCCGTTCCCTTGTTGCTAGATGAACGAACGTCTCTCCACATGCCCAGTTCTGAGAGATATGTGTGTGTGAAACCCGTCCTTCACATAGCATGTTGGGAAAACAAAGTTTCTTTTCAGTTGCCAAATACACACCATACATATATATGGGGAGGTACTAGCTGCAACTCGGTTTTCCAGTGAAAACTGCAGGAAATTCAAACCGGCACTAGGAAACAGACTGAGAAACTAGAGTAAAATTTCTCCAGCACACCTTTCCCTTGGTGCTAGATGAACGAACGTCTCTCCACATGCTCAGTTCTGACAGATAAGTGTGTGTGAAAGCCATCCTTCACCTAGCTTGTTGGGAACACAAAGATTCATTTCATTTGCAAACTCCTCTCCATACATATATATGGGGAGGTACTAGCTCTAACTCGGTTTTACAGTGAAAACTGCAGGAACTACAAAACGGCACTAGGAAACAGACTGAGAACCAGAGTAAAAGTTTCTCCTGCAACCCGTTCCCTTGGTGCTAGATGAACGAACGTCTCTCCACATGCTCAGTTCTGAGAGATAAGTGTGTGTGAAAGCCGTCATTCAACTAGCTTGTTGTTAACACAAAGTTTCTTTTCAGTTGCAAACTCCAATCCATACATATATGTGGGGAGGTACTAGGTCCAACTCGGTTTTACAGTGAATACTGCTAGAACTTCAAACCGGCACTAGGAAACAGAATGAGAAACCAGAGTAAAAGATTCTCCTGCAACCCGTTCCCTTTTTGCTAGATGAACGAACGTCTCTCCACATGCTCAGTTCTGAGAGATAAGTGTGTGTGAAAGCCGTCATTCAACTAGCTTGTTGGGAACACAAAGTTTATTTTCAGTTCAAAACTCCACTCCATATTATATATGGGGAGGTACTAGCTCCAACTCGGTTTTACAGTGAAAACTGCAGGAACATCAAACAGGAAGTAGGAAACAGACTGAGAAATCACAGTAAAATTTTCTCAAGAAACCCGTTCCATTGGAGCTAGTTGAACGAATATCTCTCCACATGCTCAGTTCTGAGAGATACGTGTGTGTGAAAGCCGTCCTTCACATAGCTTATTGGGAACACAAAGTTTCTTTTCAGTTGCCAACTCCACTCCATACATATATATGGGGAGGTAATAAGTCCAACTCGGTTTTACAGTGAAAACTGCAGGAACTTCAAACCGGCAGTAGGAAACACACTGGAACCAGAGTAAAAGTTTCTCCTGCAACCCGTTCACTTGGTGCTACATGAACGAACGTCTCTCCACATGCTCAGATCTGAGAGATAAGTGTGTGTGAAAGCCGTCCTTCACATAGCTTGTAGGGAATATAAAGTTTCTTTTCAGTTGCCAACTACACTCCATACATATATATGGGGAGACACAAGCTCCAACTCGGTTTTACAGTGAAAACTGCAGGAACATGAAATAGGCACTAGGAAACAGACTGAGAAACTAGACTAAAATTTCTCCTGCAAACCGTTCCCTTGGTGGTAGATGAACGAACGTCTCTCCACATGCTCAGTTCTGAGAGATAAGTGTTTGTGAAAGCAGTCCTTCACCTAGATTGTTGGGAACACAAAGTTTCTTTTCAGTTGCAAACTCCACTCCATACGTATATAAGGGGAGGTAATAGCTCCAAATCTGTTTAATAGTGAAAACTGAAGGAACTTCAAAGCGGCACTATGAAACACACTGAGAACCAGAGTAAATGTTTCTCCTGCAACCCGTTCCCTTGGTGCTAGATGAACGAACGTCTCTCCACATGCTCAGTTCTGAGAGATAAGTGTGTGTGAAAGCCGTCATTCAACTAGCTTGTTGGGAACACAAAGTTTATTTTCAGTTCAAAACTCCACTCCATATTATATATGGGGAGGTACTAGCTCCAACTCCGTTTTACAGTGAAAACTGCAGGAACATCAAACAGGAAGTAGGAAACAGACTGAGAAATCACAGTAAAATTTTCTCCAGAAACCCGTTCCCTTGGAGCTAGTTGAACGAACATCTCTCCACATGCGCATTTCTGAGAGATACGTGTGTGTGAAAGCCGTCCTTCACATAGCTTATTGGGAACACAAAGTTTGTTTTCAGTTGCAAACTCCACTCCATACATATATATGGGGAGGTAATCAGTCCAACTCGGTTTTACAGTGAAAACTGCAGGAACTTCAAACCGGCAGTAGGAAACACACTGGAACCAGAGTAAAAGTTTCTCCTGCAACCCGTTCACTTGGTGCTACATGAACGAACGTCTCTCCACATGCTCAGATCTGAGAGATATGTGTGTGTGAAAGCCGTCCTTCACATAGCTTGTTGCTAATATAAAGTTTCTTTTCAGTTGCCAACTACACTCCATACATATATATGGGGAGGTACTAGGTCCAACTCGGTTTTACAGTGAAAACTGCAGGAACTTTAAACCGGCACTAGGAAACAGAATGAGAAACCAGAGTAAAAGTTTTTCCTGCTACCCGTTCCCTTGGAGCTAGATGAACCAACATCTCTCCACATGCTCAGTTCTGAGAGATAAGTGTGTGTGAAAGCCGTTCTTCACCTAGCTTGTTGTGAACACAAAGTTTCTTTTCAGTTGAAAACCCCACTCCATACATATATATGGGGAGGTACTAGCTCCAACTCGGTTTTACAGTGAAAACTGCAGGAACATCAAACAGGAAGTAGGAAACAGACTGAGAAATCAGAGTAAAATTTTCTCCACAAACCCGTTCCCTTGGAGCTAGTTGAACGAACATCTCTCCACATGCTCAGTTCTGAGAGATATGTGTGTGTGAAAGCCGTCCTTCACATAGCTTATTGGGAACACAAAGTTTCTTTTCAGTTGCAAACTCCTCTCCATACATATATAAGGGGAGGTAATAGCTCCAAATCTGTTTAACAGTGAAAACTGCAGGAACATCAAATGGGCACTAGCACACAGACTGAGTAACTGGAGAAAAATTTCTCCTGCAAGGCGTTCCCTTGGTGCTAGATGAACAAACGTCTCTCCACATGCTCAGTGCTGACAGATAAGTGTGTGTGAAAGCCGTCCTTCACCTAGCTTGTTGGGAATACAAAGTTTCTTTTAAGTTGCAAACTCCACTCCATACATATATATGGGGAGGTACTAGCTCCAACTGGATTATAGAGTGAAAACTGCAGGAAATTCAAACCGGCACTAGGAAACAGACTGAGACAAATGATTAATAGTTTCTCCTGCAACCCGTTCCCTTGGTGTTAGATGAACGAACGTCTCTCCACATGCTCAGTTCTGAGAGATAAGTGTGTGTGAAAGCCGTCCTTCAACTAGCTTGTTGGGAGCACCAAATTTCTTTTCCGTTGTAAGCTACATTCCATACATATATATAGGGAGGTACTATTTCCAAATCAATTTTACAGAGAAAACTGCAGGAACTTCAAACCGGCACTAGGAAACAGACTGAGAAACCATAGTAAGAGTTTCCCCTGCAACCCGTTTCCTTTGTGCTACATGAACGAACGTCTCTCCACTTGCTCAGTTCTGAGAGATAAGTGTGTGTGAAAGCCGTTCTTCACATAACTTGTTGGGAACACAAAGTTTCTTTTCAGTTGCAAACTACAGTCCAATCATATATATGGGGATTTACTAGCTCCAACTCTGTTTTACAGAGAAAACTGCAGGAACTTCAAAGCGACACCTGGAAATAGACTGAGAAAACAGTGTAAGAGTTTCTCCTTCAATCCGTTCCCTTTGTGATAGATGAACGAACGTCTCTCCACATGCTCAGTTCTGAGAGGTAAGTGTGTGTGAAAGCCGTCCTTCACCTATCTTGTTGAGAACATTAACTTTCTTTTCAGTTGCAAAATACACTACATATTTATATATGGGTATGTATTAGCTCCAACTCGATTTTAAAGTGAAAATTGCAAGAACTTCAAACCGGCCCTAGGAAACAGACTGAGAAACCAGAGACAAAGTTTTTACTGCAACCCGTTCTTTTTGTGGTAGAAGAACGAACGTCTCTACATATGATCATTTCTGAGAGTATTAGTGTGTGAAAGTCCCCCTTCAGTTAAATTGTTGGGAAAACAAAGTTTCTTTTCAGTTACAAACTACACTCCATACTTATATATGCGGATGGATTAGATCCAGCTCACTTTTACAGTGAAAACTACAGGAACTTCAAACCGACACTTGGAAACAGACTGATATACCAGGGTAAAATTTTTCCTGAAACCCGTTCCATTTGTGATAGTTGAACGAACGCCTCTCCACATGCTCAATTCTGAAAGATTTGTGTGTGTGAAATCCGTACTTCACCTAGCTTATTGGAAAAACAAAGTTTCTTTCAAGTTGCAAACTACACTCCATACCAATATATGTGGAGTTACCAGCTTCAACTCTGTTTTATACTGAAACTGCAGGAACTTCAACCAGGCACTAGGAAACAGACTGAGATACAAGAGTAAGCGTTTCTCCTACAACCCGATCCCATTATGCTAGATGAACGAACGTCTCTCCACATGCTCAGTTATGAGAAATAATTTTGTGTGAAAGTCGTCCTTCACCTAGCATGTTGGGAACAAAAAGTTTCTTTTCAGTTACCAGCTACACTCCATATTATATATGGGGAGGTAGTATCTCCAAATCTGTTTTACAGTGTAAACTGCTGGATCTTCAACCTGGCTCTAGGAAACAGACTGAGAAAACAGAGTAAGAGTTTCATCTGCAACCCTTTCCTTTTGTGCTACATGAACGAACGTCTCTTCACATGCTCAGTTCTGAGAGATAATTGTGTGTGAAAGCCATCCTTCACAATGCTTGTTGGAAACTCAAAGCTTCTTTTCATTTGCAAATTACACTCCATACCTATAAATGGGGAGGTAATATCTCCAAATCTGTTTTACAATGCAAACTGCAAGAACTAAATATCAGCACAAGGAAACAGACTGACAAACCAGAGTATAAGTTTCTGCTGCAACACGTTCCCTTTGTGATAGATGAACGAATGCCTCCCCACATGCACAGTTCTGAGAAATATGTGTGTGTGAAAGCCGTCCTTCACCTAGCTTTTTGGGAACACACAGTTTCTTTCAAGTGGCAAACTACACTCCATACATATATATGGGTAGGTAGTAAATCCAACTCGGTTTTAAAGTGAAAACTGCAGGAACTTCAAACCGGCAATAGGAAACAGTCTGAGAAACCAGAGTAAAGTTTCTCCTGCAACCCGTTCCTTTTGTGCTAGATGAACGAACGTCTCTTCACATGCTCAGTTCTGAGATATAAGTGTGTGTGAAAGCCGTCCTTCACCTAGCTTGTTGGGAACAACAAGTTTTTTGCAGTTGCAAAATACACTCCTTACATATATATGGGGATGTATTAGCTCCAACTCGATTTTAAAGTGAAAATTGTAAGAAATTCAAAGCGGCACTTGGAAAAAGACTGAGAAACCAGAGCAAAAGTTTCTTCTGCAACCCGTTCCCTTTGTGCTAGGATCATGAACGTCTCCCCATATGATCTGTTCTGAGAGTAATTGTGTGTGAAAGTAGTCCTTCACATTACTTGTTCGGAAAACAAAGATTCTTTTCAGTTGCAAATTACACTCCATACCTATATATTGGGAGGTACAAGCTCCAACAATATTTTACAGTGAAAACTGCAGAAACTACCATTCGACACTAGGAAACAGACTGAGAAACCAGAGTAAAATTTCTCCTGCATTCATTTCCTTTTGTGCTAGATGAACGAACGTCTCTCCACATGCTCAGTTCTGAGATATATGTGTGTGTGAAAGCCGTCCTTCAACTAGCTTGTTGGGAACACAAACTTTCTTTTCAGTTGCAAACTCCATTACATACAAATATATGGGGAGGTACTAGCTCCAAATCGGTTTTACAGTGAAATCTGCAGGAACTTCAAACCAGCACTAGAAAACAGACTGAGAAAGCAGAGTAAACGTTTCTCCTGCAACCCGTTCCATTTTTGATAGATGAACGAACGTCTCTCCACATGCTCAGTTCTGAGAGATAAGTATGTGTGAAAGCCGTCCTTCACCTAACTTGTTGGGAACACAAAGTTTCTTTTCATTTGCAAACTCCACTCCTTACATATATATGGGGAGGTACTAGCTCCAACTCGGTTTTACAGTGAAAACTGCAGGAACTTCAAAGCGACACTTGGAAACAGACTGAGGAAACAATGTGAGAGTTTCCCGTGCAAACCGTTTCATTTGTGCTACATGAACGAACGTCTCTCCACATGCTCAGTTCTGAGGGATAAGTGTGTGTGAAAGCCTTCCTTCACCTTGATTGTTGAGAACATTAAGTTTCTTTTCATTTGCAAAATACACTCCATATTTATATATGGGTATGTATTAGCCCAACTCGATTTTAAAGTGAAAATTGCAAGAACTTCAATCCGGCCCTAGGAAACAGACAGAGAAACCAGAGATAAAGTTTCTACTGCAAGCCGTTCTTTTTGTGGTAGAAGAACGAACGTCTCTACATATGATCATTTCTGAGAGTATTAGTGTGTGAAAGTCGTCCTTCAGCTAACTTGTTGGAAAAACAAAGTTTCTTTTCAGTTACAAACTACACTCCATACTTATATATGCGGATGGATTAGATCCAGCTCTCTTTTACAGTGAAAACTACAGGAACTTCAAACCGGCACTTGGAAACAGACTGAGAAACCAGAGTAAAGTTTCTCCTGCAACCCGTTCCCTTTGTGCTAGATGAACGAACGTCTCTCCACATGCTCAGTTCTGAGATATAAGTGTGTGTGAAAGGCGTCCTTCAACTAGATTGTTGAGAACATTAAGTTTCTTTTCATTTGCAAAATACACTCCATATTTATATATGGGTATGTATTAGCCCAACTCGATTTTAAAGTGAAAATTGCAAGAACTTCAAACCGGCCCTAGGAAACAGACTGAGAAACCAGAGACAAAGTTTTTACTGCAACCCGTTCTTTTTGTGGTAGAAGAACGAACGTCTCTACATATGATCATTTCTGAGAGTATTAGTGTGTGAAAGTCGCCCTTCAGCTAAATTGTTGGGAAAACAAAGTTTCTTTTCAGTTACAAACTACACTCCATACTTATATATGCGGATGGATTAGATCCAGCTCACTTTTACAGTGAAAACTACAGGAACTTCAAACCGGCACTTGGAAACAGACTGAGAAACCAGAGTAAAATTTATCCTGCAACCCGTTCCCTTTGTGCTAGATGAACGAACGTCTCTCCACATGCTCAGTTCTGAGATATAAGTGTGTGTGAAAGGCGTCCTTCACCTAGATTTTTGGGAACACTAAGTTTCTTTTCAGTTGCAAACTCCTCTACATAAATATATATGGGGAGGTACTAGCTCCAAATCAGTTTTACAGTGAAAACTGCAGGAACTTCAAAGCGACACTTGGAAACAGACTGAGGAAACAATGTAAGATTTTCCCCTGCAACCCGTTTCATTTGTGCTACATGAACGAACGTCTCTCCCTATGGTCAGTTTAGAGAGATAACTGTGTTTGAAAGCCGTCCTTCACCTAGCTTGTTGGGAGCATAAAATTTCATTTCCGTTGTAAGCTACACTCCAAACATATATATAGGGAGGTACTATCTCCAACTCGATTTTACAGAGAAAACTGCAGGAACTTCAAACCGGCACAAGGAAACTGAGTGAGAAACCATAGTAAGAGTTTCTCCTACAACCCGTTTCCTTTGTGCTACATGAACGAACGTCTCTCCACATGCTCAGTTCTGAGAGATAAGTGTGTGTGAAAGCCGTACTTCACCTAGCTTGTTGGGAACACAAAGTTTCTTTTCAGTTGCAAACTTCACTCCAAACATATATATGGGGATTTACCAGCTCCAACTATGTTTTACAGAGAAAACTGCAGGAACTTCAAAGCGACACGTGGAAATAGACTGAGAAAACAGTGTAAGAGTTTCTCCTTTAATCCATTCCCTTTGTGATAGATGAACGAACGTCTCTCCACATGCTCAGTTCTGAGAGATAAATGTGTGTGAAAGCCGTCCTTCACCTAGTTTGTTGGGAACATAAATTTTCTTTTCAGTTGCAAAATACACTCCATATTTATATATGGGTATGTATTAGATCCAAATCGATTTTACAATGATAACTCTAGGAAATTCAAACCGGCATTAGGAAACAGACTGAGAATCCAGAGTAAGAGTTTCCCAGCAACCCGTTCCCTTTGTGCTAGATGAATGAACGTCTCTCCACATGCTCAGATCTGAGAGATAAGTGTGTGTGAAAGCTGTCCTTCACCTAGCTTGTTGGGAACACAAAATTCCTTTTCAGTTGCAAACTCCAATCCATACATATATATGGGGAGGTACTAGCTCAAACTCGGTTGTACAGTGAAAACTGCTGGAACATCAACCTGGTACTAGGAAAATTACTGTGAAACAAGAGTAAGAGTTTCACCTGCAAACTGTTCCCGTTGTGCTAGATAAACGAAACTCTCTACACGTGATAAATTCTGAAATATAAGCATGTGTGAAATCCGACCTTCACCTAGCTTGTTGGGAACACAAAGTTTCTTTTCTGTATCAAACAACACTCCATACCTATATATGGGGAGGTACTATCTCCAACACTATTTTACAGTGAAAACTGCAGGAACTACAAATCGGCACTAGGAAACAGACTGAGAAACCAGAGTAAAAGTTTCTCCTGCAAACCGTTCCCTTTGTACTTGATGAACGAATGTCTCTCCACATGCTCAGTTCTGAGACATAAGTGTGTGTGAAAGCCGTCCTTCACCTAGCTTTTTGTTAACAGAAAGGTTGTTTCCAGTTGCAAACTACACTCCATACATATATATGGGTAGGTACTAACTCCAACTCGGTTTCAAAATGATAACTGCAGGAACATCAAACCGGCAATAGGATACAGACTGAGAAACCACAGTAAAAGTTTATCCTGCAACCAGTTCCATTTTTGCTAGATGAA
The DNA here is from genome assembly GCF_048773025.1 of Camelus bactrianus. Taxonomy (NCBI): domain Eukaryota; kingdom Metazoa; phylum Chordata; class Mammalia; order Artiodactyla; family Camelidae; genus Camelus; species Camelus bactrianus. The sequence continues at coordinate 7,822,335 of NC_133566.1, forward strand.
CGATCGTCTCTCCTCATGCTCAGTTCTGAGACATAAGTGTGTGTGAAAGCCGTCCTTCACCTAGCATTTTGTTAACCAAAAGTTTCTTTCCAGGTGCAAACTGCACTCCATACATATATATGGGGATGTACTAGCTCCAACTCGATTTTAAAGTGAAAATTGCAAGAATTTCAAAATGGCACTAGGAAACAGACTGAGAAACCAGTGACAAAGTTTCTCCTGCAACCGGTTCCCTTTGTGCTAGAAGAACGAACGTCTCTCTATATGATCAGTACTGAGTGTAATAGTTTGTGAAAGTCGTCCTTCACCTAACATTTTGGGAAAACAAAAATTCTTTTCAGTTGCAAACTACACTCCATACTTATATATGGGGATGTATGAGATCCAACACTCTTTTTCAGTGAAAACTGCAGGAACTTCAAACCGGCACTAGGAAACAGACTGAGAAACCAGAGCAAAAGTTTCTCCTGCAACACGTTCCCTTTGTGATAGATGAACGAACGCCTCCCCACATGCACAGTTCTGAGAGATATGTGTGTGTGAAAGCCGTCCTTCACCTAGCTTTTTGGGAACACACAGTTTCTTTCAAGTGGGAAACTACAATCCATACATATATATGGGTAGGTACTAACTCCAACTCGGTTTTAAAGTGAAAAATGCAGGAACTTCAAACCGGCAATAGGAAACAGTCTGAGAAACCAGAGTAAAATTTTCTCCTGCAACCCGTTCCTTTGTGCTAGATGAACGAACGCCTCTCCACATGCTCATTTCTGAGAGATATGTGTGTGTGAAAGCTGTACTTCACCTAGGTTTTTGGAAACACAAAGTTTCCTTCAAGTTGCAAACTACAATCCATACCAATATATGTGGAATTACCAGCTTCAACTCTGTTTTATACTGAAACTGCAGGAACTTCAACCAGTCACTAGGAAACAAACTGACATACAAGAGTAAGAGTTTCTCCTACAACCCGTTCCCTTTATGCTAGATGAACGAACCTCTCTTAACATGCTCAGTTCTGAGAGATAAATTTGTGTGAAAGCCGTCCTTCACCTAGCATGTTGGGAACAAAAAATTTCTTTCCGTTACATGCTACAATCCATACTTATATATGGGGAGGTAGTATTTCCAACTGTGTTTTACAGGGTAAATTGCTGGAACTTCAACGTGGCTGTAGGAAACAGACTGAGAAACCAGATTAAGAGTTTCATCTGCAACCCTTTCACTTTGTGGTAGATGAACGAACGTCTCTTAACATGCTCAGGTCTGAGAGATAATTCTGTGTGAAAGCCGTACTTCACCTTGCTTGTTGGGAACTCAAAGTTACTTTTTATTTGCAAATTACACTCCATACCTATAAATGGTGAGGTAATAGCTCCAAATCTGTTTTACAATGCAAACTGCAGGAACTACATATCGGCAAAAGGAAACAGACTGAGAAAGTAGAGTATAAGTTTCTCCTGCAACACGTTCCCTTTGTGATAGATGAACGAACTTCTCTCCACATGCTCAGTTCTGAGAGGTAAGTGTGTGTGAAAGCCGTATTTCACCTAGCTTGTTGGGAACACAAAATTTCATTTCAGTTGCAAACTACACTCCATACCTATATATTGGGCGGTACTAGCTCTAACAATATTTTACACTGAAACTGCAGGAACTACAAATCGACACTAGGAAACAAACTGAGAAAACAGAGTAAAAGTTTTTCCTGCAAACTTTTCCCTTTGTACTAGATGAACGAACGTCTCTCCACGTGCTCAGTTCTGAGAGATAAGTGTTTGTGAAAGCCTTCCTTCAACTAGCTTGTTGGGAACAAAGAGTTTCTTTTCACTTGCAAACTACACTCCATACATATATACGGGGAGGTACTAGCTCCAACTCGGTTTTACAGTGAAAACTGCTGGAACTTCAACCTGGCACTAGGAAAAATACTGAGAAACAGAGTAAGAGTTTCACCTGCAAACCGTTCCCTTTGTGCTAGATGAACGAACGTCTCACCAGATGCTCAGATCTGAGAGATAAGTGTGTGTCAAAGCCGTCCTTCAACTAGCTTGTTGGGAAAACAATGTATCTTTTCAGTTGCAAACTACACTCCATACATATATAAGGGGAGGTACTAGCTCCAACTCGGTTTTACAGTGAAAACTGCTGGAACTTCAAAACGGCACTAGGAAAAATACTGAGAAACCAAAGTAAGAGTTTCACCTGCAAACCTTTCCCTTTTTGCTAGATGAACGAACGCCTCTCCACATGCTCATTTCTGAGAGATATGTGTGTGTGAAAGCCGTACTTCAAATAGCTTTTTGGAAACACAAAGTTTCTTTCCAGTTGCAAACTACACTCCATACCAATATATGTGGAGTTACCAGCTTCAACTCTGTTTTATACTGAAACTGCAGGAACTTCAACCAGGCATTAGGAAACGGACTGAGATACAAGAGTAAGAGTTTCCCCTACAACCCGTTCCCTTTATGCTAGATGAACGAATGTCTCTCCACATGCTCAGTTATGAGAGATAAATGTGTGTGAAAGCCGTCCTTCACCTAGCATGTTGGGGACAAAAAGTTTCTTTTCAGTTACAAGCTACACTCCATACTTATATATGGGGAGGTTGTATCTCCAACTCTGTTTTACAGGGTAAATTGTTGGAACTTCAACCTCGCTCTAGGAAACAGACTGAGAAACCAGAGTAAGAGTTTCATGTGCAACCCTTTCCCTTTGTGCTAGATGAACGAACGTCTCTTAACATACTCAGTTCTGAGAGATAATTGTGTGTGAAACCGTCCTTCACCTTGCTTGTTGGGAACTCAAAGTTTCTTTTCATTTGCAAATTACACTCCATACGTATAAATGGGGAGGTAATAGCTCCAAATCTGTTTTACAATGCAAACTGCAGGAACTACATATAGGCACAAGGAAGCAGACTGAGAAATCAGAGTATAAGTTTCCCCTGCAACATGTTCCCTTTGTGATAGATGAACGAACGACTCTCCACATGCTCAGTTCTGAGAGATTAGTGTGTGTGAAAGCCGTACTTTACCTAGCTTATTGGCAACACAAAGTTTCATTCAAGTTGCAAACTACACTCCATAAATATATATGGGTAGGTACTAACTCCAACCCTGTTTTAAAGTGAAAACTGCAGGAACTTCAAACTGGCAATAGGAAACAGGCTGAGAAACAAGAGTAAAATTTTCCCTGCAACCCGTTCCCTTAGTGGTAGATGAACGAACGTCTCTTCACATGCTCATTTCTGAAAGATAAGGGTGTGTGAAAGCCGTCCTTCACATAGCTTGTTGGGAAAATAAAGTTTCTTTTCAGTTGCAAACTACACTCCATATATATATTTGGGGATGTATTAGCTCCAACTCGGTTTTACATTGAAAACTGCAGATTCTTCAAACTGGCACTAGTAAACAGACTGAGAATACAGTGTAAGAGTTTCTCCTGCAATCCTTTCCCTTTGTGCTGGATGAACGAACGTCTCTCCACTTGCTCAGTTCTGAGAGATAAGTGTGTGTGAAAGCCGTCCTTCACCTAGGTTTTTGGGAACATATAGTTTCTTTTCAGTGCAAACTACACTCCATATATATATTTGGGGATGTATTAGCTCCAACTCGGTTTTACATTGAAAACTGCAGATTCTTCAAACTGGCACTAGGAAACAGACTGAGAATACAGTGTAAGAGTTTCTCCTGCAATCCGTTCCCTTTGTGCTGGATGAACGAACGTCTCTCAATATGATATGTTCTGAGAGAAATAGTGTGTGAAAGTCATCCTTCACCTAACGTGTTGGGAAAACAAATTTTCTTTTAAGTTTCAAACTACATTCCATACTTATATATGGGGATGTATTAGATCCAGCTCTCATTACAGTGAAAACTGCAGGAACTTCAAACCGGCACTAGGAAACAGACTGAGAAACCAGAGTAAAAGTTTCTCCTGCAACCCGTTCGCTTTGTGATAGATGAACGAACGCTTTTCCAAATGCTCAGTTCTGAGAGATATGTGTGTGTTAAAGCCATACTTTACCTAGCTTTTTGGCAACACATAGTTTCTTTCAAGTTGCAAACTACAATCCATACATATATATGGGTAAGTTCTAACTCCAAAAGTTTTAAAGTAAAATATGCAGGAACTTCAAACCGGCAATAGGAAACAGGCTGAGAAACCAGAGTAAAAGTTTCTCCTGCAACCCGTTCCATTTGTGCTAGATGAACGAAAGCTTCTCCAAATGCTCAGTTCTGAGAGATATGTGTGTGTGAAAGCCGTATTTTACCTAGCTTTTTGGCAACACTAAGTTTCTTTCAAGTTGCAAACTACAATCCATACATATATATGGGTAGGTACTAACTCCAACTCTGTTTTAAAGTGAAATCTGCAGGAACTTCAAACCGGCAATAGGAAACAGGCTGAGAAACAATAGTAAAAATTTCCCCTGCAACCCGTTCCCTTAGTGGTTGATGAACGAACGTCTCTTCTCATGCTCAGTTCTGAGAGATAAGGGTGTGTGAAAGCCGTCCTTCACATAGCTTGTTGGGAAAATAAAGTTTCTTCTCAGTTGCAATCTACACTCCATATATATATTTGAGGATGTATTAGCTCCAACTCGGTTTTACATTGAAAACTGCAGATTCTTCAAACTGGCACTAGGAAACAGACTGAGAATACAGTGTAAGAGTTTCTCCTGCAATCCGTTCCCTTTGTGCTGGATGAACGAACGACTCTCAATATGATATGTTCTGAGAGAAATAGTGTGTGAAAATCATCCTTCACCTAACGTGTTGGGAAAACAAATTTTCTTTAAAGTTGCAAACTACATTCCATACTTATATATGGGGATGTATAAGATCCAGCTCTCTTTTACAGTGAAAACTGCAGGAACTTCAAACCGGCACTAGGAAACAGACTGAGAAACCAGAGTAAATGTTTCACCTGCAACCCGTTCACTTTGTGATAGATGAACGAACGCCTCTCCAAATGCTCAGTTCTGAGAGATATGTGTGTGTCAAAGCCGTACTTTACCTAGCTTTTTGGCAACACATAGTTTCTTTCAAGTTGCAAACTACAATCCATACATATATATGGGTAGGTTCTAACTCAAATTCTGTTTTAAAGTGAAATCTGCAGGAACTTCAAACCGGCATTAGGAAACAGGCTGAGAAACAAGAGTAAAAATTTCCCCTGCAACCCGTTCCCTTAGTGGTAGATGAACGAACGTCTCTTCACATGCTCAGTTCTGAGAGATAAGGGTGTGTGAAAGCCGTCCTTCACATAGCTTGTTGGGAAAATAAAGTTTCTTTTCAGTTGCAAACTACACTTCATATATATATTTGGGGATGTATTAGCTACAACTCGGTTTTACATTGAAAACTGCAGATTCTTCAAACTGGCACTAGGAAACAGACTGAGAATACAGTGTAAGAGTTTCTCCTGCAAACCGTTCCCTTTGTGCTGGATGAACGAACGTCTCTCCACATGCTCAGTTCTGAGAGTTAAGTGTGTGTGAAAGCCGTCCTTCACCTAGGTTGTTGGGAAGATATAGATTCTTTTCAGTTGCAAACTACACTCCATATATATATATGGGGATGTATTAGCTCCAACTCGGTTTTACATTGAAAACGGCAGATTCTTCAAACTGGCACTAGGAAACAGACTGAGAATATAGTGTAAGAGTTTCTTTTGCAATCCGTTCCCTTTGTGCTGGATGAACGAACGTCTCTCAATATGATATGTTCTGAGAGAAATAGTGTGTGAAAGTCATCCTTCACCTAACGTGTTGGGAAAACAAATTTTCTTTTAAGTTGCAAACTACATTCCATACTTATATATGGGGATGTATTAGATCCAGCTCTCTTTTACAGTGAAAACTGCAGGAACTTCAAACCGGCACTAGGAAACAGACTGAGAAACCAGAGTAAAAGTTTCTCCTGCAACCCGTTCCCTTTGTGCTAGATGAACGAACGCCTCTCCAAATGCTCAGTTCTGAGAGATATGTGTGTGTGAAAGCCGTACTTTACCTAGCATTTTGGCAACACAAAGTTTCTTTCAAGTTGCAAACTACAATCCATACATATATATGGGTAGGTTCTAACTCAAACTCTGTTTTAAAGTGAAATCTGCAGGAACTTCAAACCGGCAATAGGAAACAGGCTGAGAAACAATAGTAAAAATTTCCCCTGCAACCCGTTCCCTTAGTGGTAGATGAACGAAAGTCTCTTCTCATGCTCAGTTCTGAGAGATAAGGGTGTGTGAAAGCCGTCCTTCACATAGCTTGTTGGGAAAATAAAGTTTCTTTTCAGTTGCAATCTACACTCCATATATATATTTGGGGATGTATTTGCTCCAACTCTGTTTTACATTGAAAACTGCAGATTCTTAAACTGGCACTAGGAAACAGACTGAGAATATAGTGTTAGAGTTTCTCCTGCAATCCGTTCCCTTTGTGCAGGATGAATGAACGTCTCTCCACATGCTCAGTTCTGAGAGATAAGTGTGTGTGAAAGCCGTCCTTCACCTAGGTTGTTGGGAAAATATAGTTTCTTTTCAGTTGCAATCTACACTTCATAAATATATATGGGGAGGTAGAAGCTCCAACTCGCTTTTACAGTGAAAACTATTGGAATTTCAAACAGGCACTAGGAAAATTACTGTTAAACATGTGTAAGAGTTTAACCTGCAAACCGTTTCCTTTGTGCTAGATGAACGAAAGTTTGTCCACATGCTCAATTCTGAGAGATAATTATGTGTGAAAGCCGTCCTTCACCTAGCTTGATGGGAACACAAAATTTCTTTTCACTTGCAAACTACACTCCATATATTTATATTGGTAGGTAATAACTCCAACTCGGTTTTAAAGTGAAAACTGCAGGAACTTCAAACCGACACTAGGAAACAGACTGAGAAAGTAGAGTAATAATACCACCTGCAACCCATTCCATTTGTGCTAGATGAACGAACGTCTCTCCATATGCTCAGTTCTGAGAGTAAGAGTGTGTGAAAGCCATCCTTCACCTAGCTTGTTGGTAAAACAAGTTTTCTTTTCAGTTGCAAACTACACTCCATATATATATTTGGGGATGTATTACCTCCAACACGGTTTTACATTGAAAACTGCAGGAACTTCATACCGGCACTAGGAAACAGACTGAGAATATAGTGTAAGAGTTTCCCCTGCAATTCGTTCCCTTTGTGCTAGATGAATGAACATCTCTCCACATGCTCAGTTCTGATAGATAAAGGTGTGTGAAAGCCGTCCTTCACCTAGCTTGTTGGGAACACAAAGTTTCTTTTCAGTTGCAAACTACACTCCATACATATATATGGGGAGGTACTAGCTCCAACTCGGTTTTACAGTGAAAACTGCAGGAACTTCAAACCGGCACTAGGATACAGAGTGAAAAACCACAGTAAAAGTTTCTCCTGAATCCCGTTCCCTTTGTGCTAAAAGAACGAACTTCTTTCCATATGATCAGTTCTGAGTGTAAGAGTGTGGGAAAGCCGTCCTTCAACTAGCTTAGTTGTAAAACAAAGTTTCTTTTAAGTTGCAACTTACACCCCATATATATATATGGGGATGAATTAGCTCCAACTCGGTTTTACAGTGAAAACTGCAGGAACTTCAAACCGGCACTAGGAAACAGATTGAGAAACCAGAGTAATAGTTTCACCTGCAAACCTTTCCCTTTTTGCTAGATGAACGAACGTCTCTCCAGATGCTCAGTTCTGAGAGATAATTGTGTGTGAAAGCCGTCCTTCAATTAGTTGTTTGGAACACAAAGTTTTTTCAATTGCAAACTAATCTCAATTCATATATATGGGGAGGTACTAGCTCCAACACTGTTTTACAGTGAAATCTGCAGTAATTACAAATCGGCACTAGGATACAGACAGAGAAACCAGAGTAAAAATTTCTCCTGCAACCTGTACCCTTTGTGCTAGATGAACGAACGTCTCTCCACGTTCTCAGTTCTGAGAGAGAAGTGTTTGTGAAAGCCGTCCTTCACCTAGCTTGTTGGGAACATAAAATTTCTTTTCAGTTGCAAACTGCACTCCATAGATATATATGGGGATGTAGTAAATCCAACTCGGGTTTACAGTGAAAAATGCAGGAAATTCATTCTGGTACTAGGAAACACACTGAGAATCCAGAGTAAGATATTCTCCTGCAAACCTTTCCTTTTGTGCTAAATGAACGAATGACTCCACATGCTCCGTTCGGAGAGATACGTGTGTTAAAGCCATCCTTCATCTAGCTTGTTGGGAACACAAAGTTTCTTTTCAGATGCAAACTACAATCCATACATATATATGGGGAGGAACTAGCTCCAATTCGGTTTTACAGTGAAAACTGCTGGAAGTTCAACGTGACACTAGGAAAAAGACTGAGAAACCAGAGTAAGTGTTTCACCTGCAAACCGTTCCCTTTGTGATAGAAGAACGAACGTCTCTCCACATGCTCAGTTCTGAGAGATAAGTGTTTGTGAAAGCCGTCCTTCACCTAGCTTATTGGGAACACAAAATTTCTTTTCAGTTGCAAACTACACTCCATACATATATATGGGGATGTATTAGCTCCAAATAGGTTTTACAGTGAAAACTGCAGAAAATTCAAACCGGCACTAGGAAACAGACTGAGAAACCAGAGACAAAGTTTCTCCTGAAACCCGTTCCCTTTGTGCTAGAAGAACGAACGTCTCTCCATATGATCTGTTCTGAGTGTAAGTGTGTGGGAAAGCCGTCCTTCACCTAGCTTGTTGGTAAAACCTAGTTTCTTTTCACTTGCAAACTACAATCAATAATTATATATATGGGGATGTATTAAATCCAAATCGCTTTTACAGTGAATACTGCAGGAATTTTAAACCGGCACTAGGAAACACACTGAGAAAACTAGTAAAAGTTTCTGCTGCAACCCGTTCTCTTTGTGCTAGATAAACGAAAGTCTCTCCAGATGCTCAGTTCTGAAATATAAGTGTGTGTGAAAGCCGTCCTTCAACTAGCTTGTTGGGAACATATAGATACTTTTTAGTAGCAAACTACACTCCATACATATAAAAGGGAATGTATTAGATCCAACTCGGTTTTACAGTGAAAACTGCTGGAACTTCAACCTAGCACTAGGAAAAATACTGAGAAACCAGAGGAAGAGTTTCACCTGCAAACCGTTCCTTTTGTGCTAGATGAACGAACGTCTTTCCACATGCTCAGTTCTCAGAGATATGTGTGTGTTGAAAGCCGAACTTCACCTAGCTTGTTGGGAACACAAAGTTTCTTTTCAGTTCCAAACTACACTCCATACATATATACCGGAATGTACTAGCTCCCAATCGGTTTTACAGTGAAAACTGCTGAAACTTCAACCTGGCACTAGGAAAAATACTGAGAAAGCAGAGAAAGAGTTTCACCTGCAAATTGATCCCTTTGTGCTAGATGAACGAACGTCTCTCCACATGCTCAGTTCTGAGAGATAAGTGTGTGTGAAAGCCGTCCTTCACCTAGCTTGTTGGGAACAAAAAGTTTCTTTCAGTTGCAAACTACACTCCATACCTATATATGGGGAGGTACTAGCTACAACTGTGTTTTACAGTGAAATCTGCAGGAACTACAAATCGGCACTAGGAATCAGACTGAAAAACCAGAGTGAAATTTCTCCTACAACCTGTTCCCTTTGTGCTAGATGAACGAACGTCTCTCCACATTCTCAGTTCTGAGAGTGAAGTGTGTCTTTAAGTCGTACTTCACTTAGATTGTTGGGAACACAAAATTTCTTTTCAGATGCAAACTACACTCCAAACCTATATATATGGAGGTAATACCTCGAACTCGGTTGTACAGTGAAAACTGCAGGATCTTCAAACCGGCCCTTGGAAACAGACTGTGAAACCAGAGTAAGCGTTTCCCTTGCAAGCAGTTCCCTTTGTGCTAGATCAACGAACGTCTCTCTACGTAATCAGTTCTGAGAGATAAGTGTTTGTGAATGCCGGACTTCACCTAGCTTGTTGGGAACGCAAAGTTACTTTTCAGTTGCAAAATACACTAGATACATATATATGGGGAGGTACTAGCTCCTACTCGGTTTTTGCAGTGAATAGTTCAGGAATTTCAACTTGGCACTAGGAAAAATTCTGAGAAACCAGTGAAAAATTTTCCCATGCAATCCGTTCCTTTTTTGCTAGATGAACGAATGTCTCACCACGTGCTCAGTTCTGATAGGTATGTGTGTGTGAAAGGCGTACTTCACCTAGCTTGTTGGGAACACATAGTTTCTTTTCAGTTGCAAACTACCCACTATACCTATAGATGGGTAGGTACAAGCTCTAACTCGTTTTTACACTGAAAATTGCAGGAACTTCATACCGGAACAAGGAAACAGACTGAGAAACCAGAGTAAGTTTTTCTCCAGCAACCCTTTCCCTTTGTGCTAGATGAACGAACGCCTCTCCACAAGCTCAATTCTGAGAGTTAAGTGTGTGTTAAAGCCGTCCTTCACCTAGCTTGTTGGGAACACAAAGTTTGTTTTCAGTTGCTAACTCCACTCCATACATATATATGGGGATGAATAAGATCCAACTCGGTTTTACAGAGAAAATTGCAGGAACTTCAGAAAGACACTAAGAAACAGACTGAGAAACCTGAGGAAAAGTTTCTTCTGCAACCCGTTCCTTTGTGCTAGATGAACGAACGTCTCACCACATGCTCAGTTCTGAGAGTAAGAGTGTGTGAAAGCTGTCCTTCACATAGCTTTTTGGGAACACAAAGTTTCCTTTTAGTTTCAAACTACACTCCATACATATATATGGGGAAGTACAAGCTCCAAATCGGTTTTACAGTGAAAACTGCAGGAACTTCAAACCGGCACTAGGAAACAGACTGAGAAACCAGAGTAAAAGTTTCACCTGCAACCCGTTCCCTTTGTGCTAGATGAACGAACGTCTCTACACATGCTCAGTTCTGAGAGATAATTGTGTGTGAAAGCCGTCCTTCACCTAGCTTGTTGGGAACACAAAGTTTCTTTTCAGTTGCAAACTACACTCCATACATATATATGGGTATGTATTAACTCCAACTCGATTTTACACTGAAAACTGCAGGAAAATCAAACCGGCACTAGGAAACAGACAGAGAAACCAATGAAAGATTTTCTCCTGCATCACGATCCTTTTGTCCTAGATGAACGAACGTCTCTCTTCATGCTCAGTTCTGAGAGATAAGTGTGTGTGAAAGCCGTCCTTCCCCTAGCTTGTTGGGAACACAAAGTTTCTTTTCATTTGCAAACAACAATCCATAAATATATATGGGGAGGTAGTAGCTCCAACTCTATTTTACAGTGAAAAATGCAGGAATTTCAAACCGTCACTAGGAAAGAGACTGAGAAACTGGAATAAATACTTCTCCTGCAACTCGTTCCCTTTGTGCAAGTTGAATGAAAGTCTCTCCAGTTGCTCAGTTCTGAAGATAATTGTGTGTTGAAGCCGAAATTCACCTAGCTTGTTTTGAACACATAGTTTCTTTTCATTTGAAAATTACACTCCATACATATATAAGGGGAGTTAATAGCTCCAACCCGGTTTTAAAGGTAAAACTGCAGGAAATTCAAACCTGCACAATTAAACAGACAGAGAACCAAATTAAAAGTTTCCCCTGCATCCTGTTCCCTTTAAGCTAGATGAGGGAACGTCTCTCCACATGCTCAGTTCTCTGAGATAAGTGTGTGTGAAAGCCTTCCTTCACCTTGCTTGTTGGGAACACAAAGTTTCTTTTCAGTTCCAAAGTACACTCCATACATATATATGGGGATGTAGTAGCTCCAACTCTGTTTTACAGGGAAAACTGCAGGAACTTCAAACCGGCACTAGGAAACAGACAGAGAGTAGAATAAAAATTTCTCCTGCAAATCTTTCACTTTTTGCTAGATGAACGAACGTCTCTCCACATGCTCAATTCTGAGAGATAATTGTGTGTGAAAGCCGACATTCACCTAGCTTGTTGGTAACACAAATTTTCTTTTCAGTTGAAAACTACACTCCATACATATATATGGGGTGGTAATAGCTCCAACTCGATTTTAAAGTGAAAACTACAGGAACTTCAAACCGGCACTAGGAAACAGAGAAACCTGAGTAAAAGTTTCTCTTGCAACACATTCTCTTTGTGCCTCATGACCAAAATTCTCTGAACATGCTCAGTTCTGAGAGATAATTGTGTGTGAAAACCTTGCCTCACATAGTTTCTTGGGAACACAAAGATTCTTTTCAGTTTCAAACTGCACTCCATGCATGAATATGGGTTGGTAAGAACTCCAAGCTTGTTTTACATTGTATACAGTATGATCTTCAAACTGGCACTTAGAAACAGACTGGGAAAACAGAGTTATAATTTCTCCTGCAACCCGTTCGCTTTGTGCTAGATGAACGAACGTCTCTCCATATGCTCAGTTCTGAGAGATAATTTAGTGTGAAAGTTGTCCTTCACCTTGCATGTTGGGAACACAAAGTTTCTTTTAATTTGCAAACTACACACCATACATATAAATGGGTAGGTAGTAGTTCCAACTCGTTTTTACAGTGAAAACTGCAGGAACTTCAATCATGCACTAGGAAACAGACTGAGAAACCAGAGTAAAACTTTCTCCTGCAACCAGTTCCCTTTGTGCTAGATGATCGAACGTCTCTCCACATGCTCAGTTCTGAGGGATAAGTGTCTGTTAAAGGCGTCCTTCACCTACGTTGTTTGGAACAATAAGTTTCTTTTCAGTTGGAAACTACACTCCATACATATGTATGGGGAGGTACTAGCTCCAACTCTGTTTTACTGTGAAAACTGCAGGAACTTCATTCCTGCACTAGTTAATAGACTGAGAATCCGGAATAATATTTCTCCTGCATCCCCTTCTCTTTGTGCTAGATGAACGAATGTCTCTCCTCATGGTCATTTCTGAGAGATAAATGTGTGTGAAAGACCTACATCACCTAGCTCCTTTGGAACTTTATGTTTCTTTTTATTTCCTGAAATCCCTACATTCATTTATATCGGGAGGTACTATCTGCCATTTTGATTTACAATGATATCTGCATGAACTTCAGACTGAAAGTAGGAAATATACTGAGAAAACAGAATAATTGTTTCAACTGCAAACATTACCTTAATGCTATATGATCGAACATATCTCCTCAAGCTCATTTCTTATTAATAATTGTCCATGAAAGCCGCCTTTCACCTATCTTCGTGGGAACACAAATTTCTTTCCTGTTGGAAACAACACTACATATATATATTTTTGGGATGTACTAGCTCCTACTCAGTTTTGCTCTGAAAGCCTCATGAACTTCAAACCGGCAGTAGGAAACAGACTAATAAGCCATTATAAGTCTTTCTACTGAACCCACTCCCTTTTGCTAGGTGAACAAATGTCTCTCTATATGTTGAATTGTGAGTGTTAAGTGTGTGGGGAGTCTTCAATCTTCTAGGTTTTTGGGAACACATTTTTTCTCCTATTGGAAACTGCCCTACATACATATATATGGGGATTACTAGCTCCAACTCAGCTTTACAGAAAAACTTCATGAAATTTACCCTTATCTAGTATAAGATACTGAGAAACCAGAGTAATTTTTTCTACTACAGTCCATTCCATTTATACTGGATTATAGAACTTCTCTTCTCATTCTCACTTCTGACAGATAAATATTTGTGCATGGAATCAGAAACCTTACTTGTTGGTAAAACAGTTTCTTTTCAGTGGGTAAATACACTACATGCATATATATGGGGAGGTATTTGCTCCAACTCGCTTTTACAGTGAAAACTGCGTGAACTTCAATGCGGCACTCTGAATCATACTGTGAGTCCAGGGTAAGTGTTTCTATTTCAACCCTTTTCCTTTTTATAGATGAACGAACTTCTCTCCACTTGCACAATTCTGAGTGTTAAGTGTGTGTGAAAGTCTTCAGTCAAATTTCTTGTTGGGAACACACAGTTTCTTATGAGTGGGTAAATTCACTACATTTGTATAAATGTGGAGATACTAGTTACAACTCGTAATTACAATGAAAACTGCATGAACTTCAACAGCACAAGGAAGCATAGTGAGAATCCAGTGTAGGTGTTTCTCCTGCAAACCATTCCCTTTATGCTAGACAAAATGAATGTCTCTCCACATTCTCAATATTCAGAACTGAATGAGTGTTGAAGCCATCCTTCACCTACCTTGTTGAAAACCCAGAGTTTCAGTCCAATGGAAATTATGTTTCTTTCATATATATAGGAACTTTCTAGCATGGACTCGGTTTTATACTGCAAACTGCTTTTATTTGAAACCGGCTTTGAAAAACATGCTGACAACTCAGAGTATCTGTTTCTGTTTATCACTTAAGCTTCAATGCTGGATGAAAAAACTCCTCTCCACAGGCTTACTTCTGACATCTGAATTTGTTTTGGAGACGACCTTCACCTAACTTCTTTGAAAACCAGAGGTTCTGTTATAGGGGAACTAAGCTACTTACGTATCTAAGGGCAGGCGCTCACTCCAACGTGGTTTTCCACACTAAATCGCTTTTACATTGAAAACGGCTTTAGGAAACATGGTGAAATTTTAGAGAATGTGTGTCTGTAATACCTCTGCATTTTATTCTGCATGAAGGAACTCCTCTCAACATGCTCAATTTTCATAACTCTATGATTTTGGAAGCTGTAATTCACCTAGCTTGTTGGAAACCCAGAGTTTCAGTCCAAGGTAAACTAAGCTGCTTCCATATATATCGGGATGTAATAGTACGAACTCAATTTTAAACTGCAAATCGCCTTTACTTGAAATCGGCTTTGAGAAACATGCTGAGAAATGAGTAATTATTTCTGTATGTCACTTAACCTTCAATGCTGGATGAAAGAACGCCTCTCCACAAGCTCAATTCTGACTTCTGAGTTTGCGTTGGAGCCGTCCTTCAGCTATCTTGTTGGAAATCCAGAGTTTCTGATATAGGGGAACTACGCTACTTACATATATAAGGGGAGACACTCGCTCCAACGTGGTTTTCCACAGCAAACTGGTTTTACATTGAAAAAGGCGTTAGGAAACATGCTTAGAAATCAGAGAATTTGTGTCTAGAATACCTCTGCCTTTTATGCTGCATGAAGGAACGCCTCTCAACATGCTCAATTATCAGATCTGTACGAGCGTGAAAGCCGTTCTTCACCTAGCTTTTTGGAAACCCAGTGTTTCAGTCCAAGGTAAACTACGCTGCTTTCCAATATATGGGGATATACTAGCAAGAACTCGATTTTTCACTGCAATCGGCTTTTACTTGAAACCGGCTTTGAGAAACATGCTGAGAAATCAGAGTACTTGTTTCTGTATGTAACTTAACCTTCAAGGCTGGATGAAAGAAACCTCTCCACAAGCTCACTTTTGACATCTGAATTTCTCTTGGAGCTGTCCTTCACCTAACTTGTTGGAACCCCAGAGTTTCTTGTATAGGGGAACTACACTACTTACATATGTAAGGGGAGGCTCTCGCTCCAACTTCGTTTTCCAGATCAAACTGCTTTTACATTGAAACCGGCGTAAGAAACATGCTCAGAAATCAGAGAATGTGTGTCTAGAAGTCACTTTGCCTTTTATGCTGGATGAAGGAACGCCTCTCCACATGCTCAATTTTCATGAATATAGGAGTGAGGAAGCCACCTTTCACCTAGCTTGTTGGAAACCCAGATTTTCAGTCCAAGGTAAACTTCGCTGCTTTCATATATATGGGGACGTACTAGCACGAACTCAGTTTTTCACTGAAAACCGCTTTTACTTGAAACCGGGTTTAAGAAACATACTGAGAAATCAGAGAACATGTTTGTACATTTCACTGTGCCTTTTATGTTTACTGTGAAAAGCTGGTTTGAAAGAAAAATCACTTTGCTTTGGTAAACTGCTTTGAATCGACTTCCTCAGCTTTGATATGTAAATTGGGTAGTTCCCGTTTTCCAGAAGCTCTGGTTTTCCAACATGTTAGGAGAAGGACGTCTCCAACACAAATTCAAATGTCAGAAGTGATCTTGTGGAAAGGCGTTCTTTCATCCAGCATTGAAGGTTAAGTGACATACAGAAATACTTACTCTGAATTCTCAGCATGTTTCCTAATGCCAGTTTCTAAGGAAGAGCGGTTTGCTGTGGAAAACCGCTTTGGAGCGAGAGCCTCTGCTTAGATATGTAAACAGCGTAGTTCCCCTAGACCAGAAACCCTTGTTCTCGAAGAAGTTATGTGAAGAATGGCTCCAACTCACATTTAGATGTCAGAAGTGAGCATGTTGCGAGGCGTTCCTTCTTCCACCATTGAAGGTTAAGTGACATACTGAAACACTCATTCTGATTTCTTAGCATGTTTCTGAAATCCGTTTCAAGTAAAAACGTCTTGCAGTGGAAATGAGAGTTGATGCTAGTTCATTCGCATATATATGAAAGCAGCCTTGTTTCCCTAGTCCAGAAACTGTTGGTTCCCAACGAGCTAGGTGAAGGACGGCTTCCATACATATACAGATTTGAAAATAGAGCATGTGTAGAGGCCTTATTTCACCCAGCATAAAAGGCAGAGTGACATGTAGAAACATATTCTCTGATTTCTCAGCATGTTTACTAACGCCGATTTAAAAGTAAAAGCTGTTTGTGTGGAAAACTGCATTGGAGCGAGTGCCTCCCCTTAGATATGTAAGCAGCGTAGTACCCCTAGACCAGAAACTCTTGTTTTCCAACATTTTAAGTGAAGGACGTCTCCAGCACTCATCCAGCTGTCATAAGTGAGCATGTGGAGAGGCGTTCTTTCATCCTGCATTGAAGGTTAAGTGACATACTGAAACACTATCTCTGATTTCTCAGCATGTTTCTCAAAGCCGGTTTCAAGTAAAGCGGTTTGCAGTGGAAATGCGAGTTGGTGCTAGGACGTCCCCAAATATAAGAAAGCAGCATAGTTCCCCTAGTCCTGAAACTATGGTTCCCAACAAATAGCTGAAAGATGGCTTCCATACATATACAGATTTGAAAATAGAGCATTTGGAGTGGCGTTCTTTCATCCATCATAAAAGGCAGAGTGACATGTAGAAACACATTCTCTGATTTCTCAGCATGTTTACTAACGCTGGTTTCAAAGTAGAAGTGGTTTGCTTAGGAAAACCGCGTTGGAGCGACTGCCTCCGGTTAGATATGTAAGTAGCGTAGTTCCCCTAGACCAGAAACTCTGGGTTTCCAACAAGTAAGGTGAAGGACAGCTCCAACACACATTCAAATGTCAGAAGTTATCATGTGGAGAGGCGTTCTTTGGTCCAGCATTGACGGTTAAGTGACATACAGAAACACTTACTCTGATTTCTCAGTGTGTTTTTCAGAGCCGGTTGCAAGTAAACAAGGTTTGCAGTGAAAAACCATTTCGGTACTAGTGCATCCCCATAGATATGTATGTAGCGTAGTTTCCCTACCCCAGAAACTGTGGGTTCCCAATTAGCTACTTGAAGGACAGCTTCCAAACTCATAAATTATCTAAAATTTGAGCATGTGGTGTGGAGTTCTTTCATACAGCATAAAAGGTGGAGTGACATATAGAAACACGAACTCTGATTTCTCAGCATGATTCTGAAAGCCGGTTTCAAGTAAAAGCTCTTTGGAATGGAAAAGCCAACTGGAGCTTGTGCCTCACCTTATACATGTAAGTACCATAATTCCCCGAGGCCAGAAACTGGGTTCTCAAAAACCTAGGTGAAAGTTGGCTTCCACTCACATCTGTTTCCAAAATGGAACAAGTGTAGAAGAATTCCTTTATCTCACCTAAACAGCAAGGCTAAATCTCAAGCACTTACCATGATTTCTCTGCATGTTTACTTGAGTAGATTTAAAGCTAAAAGCATTTTTCGCTCAGAAACCTAGTTAGAGCTTATTCCTGCTGTTATATATGTCGGTCAGGCAGTGCCCAAACACCACAATTCTGTGTTTCCAGCAGTGTTGGTGAAGGATGGCTTCCACACACATTCGGTTTACTCTCCTCCTCACTCATCTGCTTAGACATCAATGCAGGTTGTGTATTGTGGAAGCCAAGGAAATTTTTTTTCATTTAGGATCAGCCTCGGAGAAAACTGAGACCTGCTTCTGCTTCTTTTCCCTGCTAGATTTCCTCTTGGTGCATTACCAATCCTCAAGAGTGAGTTCCTTTAACCAAGTATTTATTTCAAAAAAATGAGCAGGTTTCCATAGGGCCATTACTTCTTTTATATTCTTGCTTTTTAATACCTCTCTTCCATCTCTTTATCTCCAGGTGTCTTATTTCTATGTCCTTTGGTTTGGGCTGATGGCTAATCAGCATTAGTGTAGAAATTGTTGCTTGATATTACTGATCTACATTCTTTCCATGGATATTTGATTTATCATTGGATTTTAGGGAAGATAGTTTCTTTAAAAAAATTCTGGTAAGTAACTTGTGGGGGACTCTGATTCTGTTGGTCTAGAATTATAATGCTTAATTTCTGAATAAGTGATACTTTCACAGAGCTCAAAATTCCAAAGGTTTGAGTGCCACCACTGTCCCGAAGACTTTCAAACTTTTCTTTGGGGGCACTCAGAACTGAGTGTGTGTGTGTGTGTGTGTGTGTGTGTGTGTGTGTGTGTGTGTGTGTGTCCTTCTGGACTTAGTTTAGCCTGAAATGAGCAAAGGCAAGTACCCCCCATTTTACACAATCAACAGACGACTTTCACAATCTGATAACTTTTAAAAATATATGAACTGTAATGTAGAATTTTACAAGAGGCAGTGACCTTCAGGACTGTCAACAATGGAGGCAGAACAGTTGGAGGGACAGCAGGTGCTCGTGCTCAGTGGCTGAAGTCACACAACATCCACGGCCACCTCTGGTTAATCTTATAGAGTTGGTGCTGTCTGCAGGCTTTCAGGGCTGTGCCCACCTCCCCACCAAACATATATATTAGGAAAAGTGGTGAGCCTCAGTATGAGAAACAATAAAGAATTAGTAGGGAAAATTGAGTTTATTGTTTTTAAAAGAAAAATTAGCATCCAGGTAGTTTAATTTCAGCTCCTAATAGACTGATGTGTTGACATTCACAAGGATGCGTAAACACCTGCAAGGTCATGGGGCAGGACCGGAGACTCTGAAGCAGCAATCACCACACACAACTTCCACTGGTGTCCTTGACAGCCTTATAGAATTACTTGATTAAGAAAAGGCCATAGATGTTAAATATCATCATTTTGAGGAAACCAGTTCTTTTGAAATCTTATATACTAATGTAACTGAATTGGATAAAGAAATGCTAAATGTGTAATAAAGTATCCAAAGAGGTAATGATTACTGAAAACACCACAAATTGAAGAGGACCACAGCATAATGTGCATATATATTTTAATGATCTGGAAGAATCAGCTCAGCAGTGTATTCGAGACATCTAGTGATGATGTCAAAAGTGGGTGTCCTTGGATAGTTTTTGTGAATGCTAGAGTGAAGTCAGGGTCAGGTACACAAACTTAGTTTAAAAACAAAAGGTGAAACAGATTTCTTTTCAAAAATCTATTGTGCCTTGTTAGAAATCATCATATCCAGGGTCAAGGGAAGGAAAAAAAACCTAGTGACCACGTGACTGTTTCAGGAGCTGGTAGTAAAATGACAGTTGACAATTGTGTAAATTAGATATGATCTTGATGTCCAACTGACCCAAAGATTTTTAGTCCATGTGCCAAAAATATATCAAGGAATAAATAGTGATCTATGTTTTATCAGCTCTGTTATCCCCCCTTCAAGCCTGCATTCTGATTGGGAAACTAAGAACTTCTACTGCAGGGAGGGGGATTTTCAAAAATGGAGTTTCCCCCAACCGAGAAAATAAAGAAAATGTAGCCATACTCTGTAGAGACACAGGGAGATCTTTTGAGCCAGATGATACTTGCTTTACTGTCAACTAGTGGAGGTGCAGCTTTTTGATGACTTGGGTACCACGTTGCTGCCTTTCTCAAGGTATTGCCCACGGCTCTTGAGAAGCGATGAAGTGGGGTCAAGGAATTAGCCTCCGAATGCCCTTTGCCATGGATGTTGTCTCTATTCTCCACTTTTAAGCTTTAGCTTAGACAAGTTGCCGTGTCTTGCCAAGTGAGCTACAGACAGTAAGTACATCTTGAAGCACACGGCTCTTTCCTCCTCACTGCAGCAAAGAACCTCTGCATTGGAGCATCCTGAGATGTCATCGATGGTCATTTTTTATGTTAGGAATCAGTAAGGATGCTATGTCCACATGGATGAGGAGGGTAAGATTTCAGTCTCTAAAGTGGCAATGATGGGTTGACCTTTTCACTTAAAGAGTCTCACATCAACAAATGCGTGTCTGTTCTGGACCAAGAAGAAACAAGTGTTTGAAAAAGAATAGCTTGAAAGGTTAGTGGGACATGTCAGGCTTCATGTCCTCAAGTTCGGGTATCCAACATGTTTTTCCTATCCTGAGTGATGCTGACAATTTGCCGTGCTCTGTGCCTCATGTATACCAAAGGCTTTCCTAAATAAAATATCTAGAAATTGTAATATTCTTGATATGTGTTAAACCGGGGGAGGTGAAGGATTTAAAATTAGTCCCTAATGTGCATTGATTTTTTTAAAGACATCAATTTTATAGATACTTTTGAAGAATTAAAGTGACAGAAAATTACAAAGCACCTTTTCCTTCTGGTAAGAAAGGGTTCTGTATTCCTTAATTGATGAATCTAACATAGAATCAGTACTAATATTGTTTGTATTGTACTTAGTGTTTACAGAGTGATTCACAGATATTCTCCTATTTCATCTGTGCAATGACCTCTGGAAGATAAGATTTCCTAGTTATGCTTTTTAATGTCTATTTTTAACTCTGTCTAAAAGCAGATTGATTGAGCCCCATTTGCTCAATTTAGAAGGCTGGACTGATTAATTGTGTCAGAACATTCCAGGAGGCAGAGGAAAGGAAGAGACACGGGTTCTACACGATGGAAGCTGCTCCTGAAATGATTTGACCAGCAGTCTTATCCATTTTCCCCAAGGCTGGAAACAAAACATAACCCAAGACAAGGAAAACAGGGAGCCCATGTGACTCCAGCCTTGGCACATAGAGTCACGGCTGTCCTTTTGTGCCTCGGAGAGGATGATGCTTTGGGTCTCTGTTCTACAAACTCTGTTTTGCTTTATCTCCACAGTGTCTTGTTTTACTGGCATATGCTGAAACTTGATTTACATTTCATAGCATTAAAACAAAAATCAAGATTTCTTTATCATTTATTAACTATTTGGTAAATAGTTTTTGGTGAATATTTAACTTTATTAGGTCTTACCATGGCAATGCACAACACCTAGTTCCCCAGATAACAGCAGTGGCTTAAACATGCTAAAATTGTATTTCCCTCTTACATAAAGAAGTCAAGCAATCGGTAGCCCAGGGCTGGTTTACAAGATGGCCCCTGGGTCAGAGAACAAGATTCCTGTTATCTTCAGCCCATCAACCTGATGGCCCAAAGTGGCTGCCTGAGGGTCAACCATCAGGTCCACATTCAGGCAGCAGAGAGGAGGGAAGAAAGGTGCTTCAGTTCCCTTTTGGGATGGTTCTGTAAAGTCCCAGGTAGCTTTCCTGCTTTTATCTTGCTTTAGACAGAGGGCTGAGAGACAGCTTGCTATAAGGTAAGCTCAACTCAGGACCAGCCTTCTCCCTCGAGGGGAGGGGAGGGAGTGGGCGGGGAGGAACCGATCATCCTGCACATGGTGTAAGACACCACGATGAGCCGCCGGGGGCCTCTGCAGTCCGCCCATTGCTTTAGGCTGCACTGAGCGGTTGGTAACGGTTGAGATTTTCACGTAGAGGTGTGTGTATGCTTGAACAATTGCTCGGTTCATTTAAACTAGTGGCTACCAGAGCATGTTGGAGAACACATTTGTTCTCACCTTCTAGCCAGTGACCCTCCCGCCAGGTTTCTGTCCTGCTGTTCATTTCCACGTTATTTTCCAAGACTTCCAGAGGAAATGTAAGCAGCCTGATGCTCAAATGCTTTTCTGTGTGATTCCCCCCTTGTTCTTTGAAGGAACAACAAATTTCCTAGAGAAGAGTGGACAAAATTCCAACCCTCCATTTCTTTAAAGCTCTGAGATTTGGTGTTAGAAAATAGAAGAAATTTCCGGAAACACCGTTAAGAAACATTATTTCTTTCAAATGTGATTTGGAACAGCAAAGGACAATATATTTTATAGAACAACTTTTAAGACAACTGAATTGGCAGTAAGTTCACATAATGAAACTTCCAACAAGTCTTTATATTTCTCCTGGAAATTCATTGGCTCTTCGTGTAAATTATTAATAATTAATATCAGCTTTCTATTCTTTCTCTTCCTGTAGTTGTAGAGTTAACGTGAAAATAGCTTATTGTGTCACTGAGAAAGCCTCCTTGTCAGCCTTCTAGTTAAACAGCTTGTGTGCGTTTCAGTGGCAGGTGTGCTAAATAGTAGTTTTCAGGCACTTGGGGGATGCCCATCACACCAGCACTGTGGGAGCCTATTTCTCACCCATGACCAGGTGAGACCCTCCTTTCCTCCACTGCCTCGCCCAGCCCCCCGCATTCTGGTTCTTTCTCACCACCCATTTTCATCAGGTTCAGCCCTGCACAAGCAGAGCAATTCTTGGTTTCTCAAAGACCAGGATCTTAGTTCTAGGCTTTCTGTTAAAGGACAGTGTATAAAAGCAGGCAAATTTATGTGTCTTTTGAGGCCTCGGGATCTCTGCAATTAAAATATGAACTTGAGTTACAATACTATTCTTTTCCACTTCTGAATTTCTATAACTCCACACAATAGCTTTTTTATTAATTAGCTAAAAAATTTTTCCAGAATATATTTTCCTAAGATTCACAAATATCTGTTACTTTATATTTAAAGATGCTATATTTAAGAAATGGAATAATTATTTACTTTTAAATAGTAATTTAAGTCAAGAAATGTTTGATACTGAATGTTTACTGTGAGTTCAAGTATGTAAGCTTAATTTTTGTGGTACTGTCGATAAACCACACAATGTGAGAGTTGTGGGTTAAGTTTTATCTGGGGCAAAATGAGGACCAGAGCCCAGGTGTCAGCATCTCTGAGAACTCGGAGTAACTGCTCTGAAGTTGAGGGGGAGTTCAGCATTATATGAGATTTCATTGAAGGGGGACGTGCAGTCAAGTATACGTTAAGTCAGAGGCTGCTGCTTGTCGAGGAACAGGTGTCTCTGTTAATGATTTTAGTGCTTGTCTAGATAGGAGGAGATGCAAGAATTTGGGCTCATAAAATTTCCTGAAAATGTCTAACTATCTGAAAGATTTTCTGCCCATTTTCCCAGAGCAGAGAGTGCCCCATTCCTGATCTCCACCCTGAACTACTTTCAGAGGGTGTTCAAGGTCAGCAGCTGCAGCAGCTCATGACTTAATCAAATCAGAGGCAGATGGCAAGTGCCAATTTTTAGTTGACAATATGTATATATTGTAGGAAAAAATGTTACTTTCCAACCCTACCCCTCTTTTACTTTTAGTTAGAGCTCAACCGATAACTGTTAGATGCCTTAAGTCAGATGAGGGGTGAAGGAGTCATCTCGTAAGCCGGCCAGTGCTCTATGTCAGCCTCCTTGATCACATTCAATTTTCTTTCTGTTCAAACAGCATGTATCTGATTTTATGAAGTCTGGAGCCTGTCCTGAGCACATGGGGTCTGGAGGTGGCCCTGTCCCTGGGGTCTTTGTTTATTCTGTGAATTATGGTGTGAATCTTTATGTGCCCAAGCTTCATCATAATTTCAAACTTTAAGGATTTAAATATGGGAGATGGATGCCAAGTTCTGGGAAAAGATTTTCAGGATAACAGCCAGGATTGGTAAAAAGTAGGGAGAATGGATACAGCCTTTAAAAAAGAAAAGTTATTTTACAATTTCTGGCAGATAAATTAAAGTCCTGGTTGGGATTCTATCAGGAATGTTTAATTGGGAGACCTACCTCCCATTTTCATGAAATAAAATAATTTTATTATTTGTTTAGTGCCTACTGTCTAACAAATAAGTATCCCCTTTTCATATAGTTTTATCGTTTAATCTCTACAAAGATTCCCTGGAGAACACATGTGTCACAGGTGAGGGAACCAAGATCATCCAGGGTAAGTGGCTGGAAAGCAGATGGGTTGGAGGGCTTACCCTCCTTCAGGCTGAGACAGAGACACCAAGGTTTATTGACAAGCATGTAGCTGAAGTGGTTTATTTAATACTTTGCTTCCTTGATGAATTGGATCTCTTGAAATTCTTTATGTCTGGCTTATCTTCCCCTCTCTCCTCTGCCTCAGGACTTCTCCTCGTAAGTAGTATGAATTCAGCCTGAGCTGATTCAGGAAAATCAGAAAATAAAAAATTAGCCCACACAAATGACTGCTTAGTCCTTGTAATTCAGTACTTCCTAAAACTCTCAGAAAAGCAAGGAAGGTGTGTTACCTCGGGGACTGAGTGCATTTGAAGAGTGAGAAATGTTAAGTGTGATCTGGTAAAGGCGCAGGCTCTATAGACAAAGATCCGGGTTTGGATCCTGGCTCCATCAAGTACTGGAAACATGACCACCTAGAGCCTCAGTTTCTTCATGTGTTAAATGGGCTGATGGGGCTCACCTCCAAGTGGTCAGGTCAAAATGAGATGGTACGAGTGACTCTCAGGAAGAATGCTTGGCAAAGTGCTAGTTGCTCTTGCTGCTTTATAATGTCCTCTTAGGTAATTCCGTTGTCCATTGGCTTGAGAATACCTCCTCATTTGATTTAAGAAAAATAGCATGCCTTAAGAATTTTAAAAATAAGGAATGAAGATTTACTGATTAATGCTGGGTGTATTTTTATAGGTCATTTATTTTAAAAAAAAGTAGGAGTTCTCTAAAGAGAATTTATTCAGTGTGCCTAGAATATGATTCAGTTAAAAATGATTTTCCTTTAAATACTTTTCAGAAATTTTCTGTGATATTTTTCTTAAAAAGTACTTGAAGATTTCTGAGGAGGTTTTACATTTAGAAAAGTTTATTCTTGTAACAATTGACACATTAAATAAATGATTCATATCCCTGGACAGCATTAAGCCCTGGCTTTTTTTTTTAATATATATAATTTTGGTGGTTAGTTCTATGACATTTGATTGGGTAGAATTATCTCCCATTTCCATTTTACAGGCA
Source organism: Camelus bactrianus (assembly GCF_048773025.1). NCBI lineage: Eukaryota > Metazoa > Chordata > Mammalia > Artiodactyla > Camelidae > Camelus > Camelus bactrianus. The sequence continues at coordinate 7,847,545 of NC_133566.1, forward strand.
GAGAAGATGAGTCATACGATACTCAGTATACAAAAGAAGCAGAGGCTGATTAATTTGGGCAGAAGAGTAAAAGGGTGTGGAGGAAAAAATCCTTGACTCGCAAACTGGACGCATTCTGTTGTGCTATGCAGCTGAAACGGATTTGATTTTGCTTCTGGGTTGTCCTAGGTTTCGGCGCATGTGCCTGGAAATGTCTCTCGGGCAAAGATGCTTATTTAAGAAGGTTGTCATTGTAAATGTTCTTAAGAGGATTAAACAAATTCCACAGCAAATAAATGAACATGTTTGGAAGGTTTTCCACCCTCATGTAATTTCCAGAAAACAGACATGTTTCACTTGCTAAACCAAGCACACAAGTACAATAATGAGCCTGGCTCACATGACTGGACAGCACGGAGGGAGCCTCATCTATTGGTTTGGGTTACGCTGCAGTAACTGCACCTGAAATTTTAATTAAAATTTATTTACAGCGAGTGCTGCTTCCGTGTTTTTCTCCCCAAAGTAAGGAAGCGCCCTCCTTGCCTGGCCATTAGTCTGCAGAGCCCCGTGGCTCACACACTCCCCTGCTCATCAGGAGGCTGATGGAGCCAGTTTGCTTAGACACACTTAGCTACACTCGCAGCAGGGATCATCAGTCTCTTCTGTGTGTTGATCTCCACGTGCAGGGGAGAAAATCGACTTTTGCTGCCGACAAACGCTAATTGACTACCAGTTGTTTCAGAGGGACTATGATGTTGAAAACTGGTGTCCCATTCATTTTTATATGTTGGATGCTGACAAATTTCACGGCAACACCTGCACAGTAAGTACACCCACCAGGGAGGGTGTCGGAGTTTGAATCTGTGTGTTTTAGTATTCAGATCCTGGCACTGGTCAGCTTTCAGTGTTCTCGCTGGGTTTGGGAGACTGTTTCTGGAGCGATTTCTTTGGCTTCCAATAAATTTGCAAAGCCGTCTCCTTCAGTCGATTTCTGATGAGTTCAGTTGGGAGGGGCATGTGAAATTGGGGCGGGCAGAGGGGTGCAATGAAAACTAGCCACCATCTGGTTACCTTTCATTTTTTGTGGGCCAAAAATTCTTGTCTTCTTTTCTTTTCTCCTCCATCCATCCCTTCAGGTCAGGGAGTCGTCTTCAAGAATTTCTTCCTAAAATGTAAAGTAATGATGAAGGCAGTGTGTTTCTGTGGTTGATTTCATTTGATTTGCTTTCATTGTTAAACATTTTCTGGTGAGGTTCTTATGAGCTCTTAAAAGCTGGAAGAGCAGCAATACCAAGGAGAGAAGGTCAGAGAAATGAGTCAGCGGCCCCTGTGAGGTCTGGGGGGTGAGGGCAGGAGGTGGGACAGAGGCAGCACCGTGGCCTCCCCTGCAGCCCTGAGAGCAACGTGCGCATGTAATGCCAGCATCTCTTGTCACCATGTGTTCTAACAGGACTCCCACTAAAGGAATGCGAGGAGATTTGGGGAGGCCTTACCTTTTACCCTCTTGCCAAACATCTTTAATGCTGACTGTATTTATTCAAGATGACACAGAGATCACCTGCAGAGCGTGAGGGAGCGGTGCTTGCTTCCTGTCTTGCCCGCCCCAGGCTCACTAATCAGACACCTGATTCTTGCAGGCACTGCAGTGCCCGTGGGGGGAGCTCTGCTCCTGGGGGGTCTCTGCTCCTGTGGGGGGAGCTCTGCTCCTCGGGGAGCTGGGCACGTGAGTGCGCACATTGGAGCCGGTCGCACCAGCACTGATCCCACTCCAAATGGTGAGATGAGCCCTTTGTGTAAGTAGTAGAGGTGGGATCCAGAGTCTTCCTGTGTCTAAGGAGTTCTGCAGTAAAGCCAACTTGGAGGAAAGAAAGAAAATGCCTACTGTCCCATGACTGTGTTCTAAGGGTTTAAAGCTCACTGCGGAGCACACGTGAGATCTCATCCAGTAAATACTCTGTGGTCTTGACTCTGACTTGTCATGAATTTGGCATTCTCATAATGTTATTTCTCTTAAAATATCTAAGCAATCATTTTTGTGTGATGGTTATGTGTGCGTAAGGTTCGTGAAGAAACTGTTGTGGATGGAAGTGTGGGCATCAGTGGTACCAGAAGGGCTGGTGGCCCTGGGGGCTGCCCGAGCTGCATACCATTTGTTACCAGCAGCCTTTCAGGTCACATCTTATTCCAGAGCTCATCGGGGCTCCCATCTCTCACTACGTGTCTTGAGAGAATATTTGTTCAGAGGGGAGGGGAAGGGGTGCTTCCAAGTTTGGGTTCTGGGGTTCCCTGTCTAAAGGTGGCACTGGCACAAATCATTTATTCATGGAGTAATGAAGCCCCCCAGTCTCGTGGCTAATTGGGACTCCCTGTCCTTCTTCATGTTAGGAGCTGGAGGGCTTGGGTTAGGCCCCCAAACCTGTTTTTGGTGAGCTTTCAGCCCTATCACACCTCCTGTGTTGTCCCGTTTCAGTCACATGACTTTGATTTTTGCAGGTAGGTGTGAATCCTGGATAGTGCCTGAGACTTCCAGGTTTCCCCTACAGTAGGGACACTGAAGAAAGTTCACCCCATAAGGTGTGTTCGGGGGCCTCGAGGACAAGTAGGGACCCACAGACAGATGTCTGGATGGGTGGCGATCAGGCCCGAGTCTTGGAAGAACAGAGATTCCATTACTGTTTTAACAGTGAAATTGAAGGAGTAATTCTGGAAGGTCTGATGCAACTGAGATTAAAATTATTATATTTTATTGTTAGCAGGAGTGGTTTTTAACCCTTAGACCCAGTCCCCCCTATTTATAATAAATATTTTGTAACCTTTCTTTTCTGGTGCCCGGAAGTGAACGTCATAGAAAATGTAACCTAACTATAAATATGATAAACAAATAGACAGGTAGATGAAAAGATGTGGTGCCTAAATTTTTATGGGGTATTTTATAGTTATGCTAATTAGTGACCTCTCAGGACAAAAGGCACATACAAAGGGAGTCACTTCTAATAAACTGTTTTTCCAAGCTTTATCTAACTGGGAAACAAGTGGCTTCAGAATGTTAGAGCCCCTCCCAGGCCCCCGGGGAAAACTCATTGTCAGAGTTAAACTTGCTGATGGTGTCCTGTGCCAAGTGCAAGCAGATGCGGTTCGGAAGCTGCCCGGGGGCTGACTCCGGGGATTCCTTCTCCGTAGCAGCTGTGAGGGAGCCTTGCCTTTCCTGACCACAACCACAGAGGCGATTTTGAATCTCTGAAAACTGCCATACCAGTGTATATCACAACCCCGACAAGATATGTTGAATAAAGTAGAAATCTTTAAGTGCCTCCTTTAGGATAGAAATAGGATATAAAATAAATCATTATTTAAAAAATTCTAGTGCCCGAATAAGTGCTACATTACACTGGCTGCATTATAAGGTTAGACAACTTCATTACCGCTTTACATACGACATCTTGTAGTTAGATTTTATTTATATTTTTTTCCCTAAAGAAAAAACAATCATTTGATGAGTTCTTGTGTCAGAGGTGACGAGCAGAGAGCAAGTGCAAAACCGGGAATCGTGGTGCTGGTTAGTCTAAGACCATCTCCTTCACTGCGCAGATCATCTTTACTCATTTTACTGCACTTTTTGGAATCACATTCTCACTTGGAAAAACCCCTGTGTCAGTTGGATTTGCTAGTAAAACAATTATTTTTCTTACCTAGAACATCAGTGATGTTTTCAAGATAATAAAAAAAATTTGCCCATGGTATTTAAACAGTTGCTTGTTCCCGTAACTCATGGCTCATGGTCTCGTATTTGTCACAATTGGAGAACTGTGTTTTCTTTGTGCAAATTCTCATTGCTTTGGTGACGCAGGGACACTTGTCTTTACTGGATGGAGTATGATAGTAGTTTTTTGCATTCTCTCCCTAAATCTGGAGTCCTGTGTTATGTTTTCTGTTAACTTAAAAAATAGGAATATTGTTATTTACCTAAATATCTAACCTCACACCAGTGGTGCATATCAAATTCGTCCAAATAGGAATTCCAATATTAAATGAAACAGTAATTTCACAACCCACTTTTCCAAAAATTTGGATTGATGGTTCAATTATACCAGGGACATTAGCTGTTTTAATTGAATCAATCATTGCTTTTTCAATAAAATTTTCCATTCCATCTGCTCTTTTGGTTTATTGTTCTTCAGTGTTTCATTTGCTTTCTTTCCCAAAAATATATGATTTTAGCTTTTGTCATTGAAAACCCTTACTGGTTTTGCTACCTCATGCTGGAGAGGAAGGCTTGTGACTGTTTTATAGTCACTGGTTTCATGGTTGTATGATTGCTTAATGCCATGTTGCAGGGGTGTGGAGACCTATTGAATTGTGTACATAAAAGGTTTAGTCTACACTGAGTGCAGGGTTAGTGTTCGCAGCCCATGTCATCAGTATCATAATTAATCCATTACAATCATCCTCTATTAATCAGTGTTTTCCTTCTAACGTCTCCAGGAGAGGAAATGTAGTAATCTAAATGCAAATCTTTGCCAAACTTTCAGTCAATTCAAAACCTTTAAAGCTTTCCTGTCAATAGGACTGTGTTCCTTCTATCCCTAATTCTGCTCCTCCTGACCCAGGACACTTTCTCCACAGCTGATGATCCATGAGACACCAGATTCTTGATCCCATGGCTCTGTGTGTTCTGAGACATCTAGGGACTTCAGCAGTGTTTTAGGGGCTTTGGGTCCCACCTCTTCATAGCATTGCTGAGATGAGATCTGTTGGTTCACCCTCATTCTGGAGTGTACGGTGCATTTTCTCTAGAACCAACACACGCTACCGTGGCAGCACTGCTTTGATCACGTGCCGGGGCAGCGTGTGCTTGTCAGTTCTTGGGTTTAAATTTTCTGTTCTAATTTCTATAATGGGGTATATTGACAGAAACACTCCATGTAAACAGAAGCTCTGTGGGGTTTTCAGCAACTTCTAAGAACATAAATATTCCTGAAGCAGCTAATCTTCCTCCCAACAAGTGAGGAGCAAGCCGGCAAGTCCTGGCGGCCTGTGGCGGCCAAGATGTGCAGCCCAGGCTGCTCACCGAGGAGCAAGGAGAAAATCTTAAAAACCTACTTCCATGCTGTCTTTCACAGAATCTCAGAAATGAACGTTTTAATATCTAAAGAGGGGTGATTTTTTAAAATAAATTTTTTATTTTTTTCCTTTTTCAGTTTTATCAGGTAGAATTATTACAGTTCAACTTCACATACACATATTGCATGTAAATACATTTATAGAGTATACTGCATTTATTAGTTTACATATATGTACTAATTATTGTTTCTAAGAACAGATTAGAGCTTTAGATTTTTAAAATTAGTTACCAGAGGAATAAGGACATCTACAAAAGAATAAACAGAATATGGTAATCCAATCACAAAGGACAGTCAGATGTGCTTACATATATTCAAGAAATCAAAACAATATTTAGTTCATTTGTGGTCTTATTATTATTGCTATTAATTTTAGATTCCCCATAAATGAAGTCATATGGCATTTTTCTTTCTCTTTCCACCCCACTTCACTTAGAATGACAGTCTTCATGTCCATCCATGTTGCTGCAAATGGCATCTTTTATGGCTGAGTAGTATTCCATTGTATATATGTATCACCTCGTCTTTATCCAGTCATGTGCTGATGGACATTTGTGTTGTTTCCATGTTCCTTGTTCTATGTCCCTTCTGGCAACAATTACGGATTTTAAATATTTTCCACCTTAAAATCCTTCCTGAAGGAGATGTGGTAACTGGAATCAAAAACAGTTACAGCACAGGGTTGTTTGTGATGGGCCCTGGGGGCTTGGTAGAAAGGTTGGCAGAAAGGATTTCAGATTCTGATCAAATGAGTCCTCCTCTTGTAGCCCTGCTGACCGCCTCTCTCAAGGCCTGCCCTACAAGTCTGACCAGTCCCTTCTGTGAATCCTACTGTATTGTGCAAAAATTTTGTCCAATTGGTGTCACCCAGTAGGGACCTTAAGTGAGGCACCCAAGCTCCTGTGTTGGTTTCTTCCATCAGCCCTTAACTTCCTTGGGAGCCAGGACTGTCTCATTGCCCCAAGGATCCCTAATGCCTAGTGAGATGCCTGATAAAGCTGGTACTTAACGAGCACATGGGTCAAATGGAAAAACCTGATCAAAAAAAGGCCCTCATTTTTCAGACATGCCTACTTGAGCACATAGGATAAAATGACATGTCTTCTTGGATTTGCTGTCAAATACTTCAACAAAGGACAAATAAAAGAACAAAGGTCTGAATAAAGGAAATATGGAAAAGTTTGTGAATTCCTTAATCTGGGTGATGGGCTGATTGTACTATACTTACTGATGTATACTTAAGTTAGTTTATAATTTTACTGTCATTAGCTGAATAGCAAGTATTAATACGTATTAATTGAAATCCTTAGAACTGAACAAACTTACCCCACACAAAATCCTTTATATCCTAGTAGTTTGTCTTTGAGAAATCTTTTCCCACAAAGACAGGAAAAAAGGGAAAGGCAGATACGTGCAGTATTTCCATGTTGTCAAAAGACCAAAGGCCGATACAAAAGAAGAGATTGTATAAAAGATAAAGAGGCTGAAATCAATGTCCGGAAAACCTAGCTAACAATCCTAAATGGCCCAACTTAACTAACCTCAGCACTGCTGCATCAAGAATGGGGCAAATAGCACCTAGTGGATTTTTTATTAATAAATAAATAATAATCCAGTTCCTACCACAGGCAATTATGATAAGACTGAGTATAATTTCTAACACCAACTAGTGTATAAATCATAATTTCTACTTGATTCAAACTGCTTCTTCTATAAAATTTGAATCTTTTTATTCTTAAGACAGTTTTGTGGCCTATGACCTAGTGATAAAATTTTCAACTGGCTTGTATTAAAAAAGTTCACCATAGTGAGGGTTTATTACATCAAGTATTCCTTTTTGGGAAACCCATGTGCCTTGTCACTCTCTTTCATAAGATTTCCTGTGGAAAATTCAATCCTTCATTCAGGAAAAGGCTGAGCAATATATCTCATGGAAAACCTTCATAAACTGCAACACAAGAAAATGAAAATGACAGTGAGCAGCTCGTGAAGCCGGCAGACACACAGCGCACGGCTGTGTTCCCGCCTCGACTTCCTGTAACCAGCAGGGAAAATGTGCATTTCAAGAAATAGACATAAACACTTTTCAGGACCTGAGCACACAATTTCCCTTTCAGGGTTTAGCGGGCTTCCATTTAATTCTATGAGAAATGTTTAAAACAACAGAACAACAGCTGAGATAGGGTTTAAAGTAACTTTTATGTCTTAGTGAAAATAAAGCCAACTGATAGTTATCATTTTTACTTTATTTGATCTCACTCTCTTACTTTACCTCCCCAACCTCCTCCACAAAATGATGGTGAACATCCCCTCCTGGGTCAGAAGGCTAAGTAGAAAGTACCAATCAAACGGAGGTGTGCTTTGTTGTTTTATTTTTCAAAACAAACAAGTTTCATTCATGTGATTTAATAATTAACATCAGAAAAAAAGTCTACTCAATAAATGGTAGCCAACACATGTCATCATAGCTGCTCATCAGGTTTGGCCCCACGTTACACACTTTTACATGGACATGTGCCATGTGCTGTCATGGGAAATGGTGAGTGGGGACAGGGCCTCTGCTTTCACAGGGCACACAGCCTGGTGGGGGAGGTGGTGTTCAATCATTGCCCTTTTTTTTTTAATGTACTTACAAATTATGGGAAATGCTATTTAAAAAGAACAAAATAAGTCAATGAAAGTGAAAAATACAAGGACAGTATTTAGGCTGAGGGAAGACAGGGAACCTCTTTGAAGTGCTGACATTCCACTGAGACCCAAAGGACAACTCCAGTGCTGCAGGTGAAGGGCAGGGACACATTGATAAAGGGCTGATATCCAGAATATACCAAAATCTCTTTAAACTCAACAAGAAGGATGAACAACCTGATTAAAAAATGAGCAAAATGCCTGAACACAGACCTCATCAAAGAAGAAATCTAGATGCCAAAGAAGTCTATGGAAAGATGGTCCACAGCATCTGTCATCAAGGGGATGCAGACTGAAACAGCGAGGTGCCACTGCACACCTGTCAGAACTGCCAAAACGCAGAACACTGACAGCACCGAATGCTGGTGAGGATGTGGAGCATCAGGAATACTCATGCATTGTTGGTGGGAATGTAAAATGGCCCAGATACTTTGGAAGACGGTCTGGCAATTTTTTACAAAACTAAAGGTACTCCTAACATATGATCCGGCAACTGTGCTCCTTGGTGTTTACTCGACGAAATGGAAACTTATGTCCACACACAAAACTGCATACAGATGTTAATAGCAGCTTTATTCACAATCACCAGAACTAAGAAGCAACTAAGATGTTCTTCAGTAGGTGAATGGATAAACTGTGGTCCAGCCAGAAAATGGACTATTATTTGGTGCTAAAATGAAATGAGTTATCAAGGCATGGAAAGACATGGAGGAACCTTAAATGCATATTACTAAGTGAAAGAAGCCAATCTGGGAAAGTTCTGCAACTGTCTGATTCCAACTGTATGGTGTTCTGGGAAAGGGAAAACCACAGAGACTAAAGGATCAGTGGCTGTCAGAGGCTAGAGGGGAAGGAGCAATGAATGAGGTGCAGCACAGAGCATTTTAAGGTCACTAAGACAGACTAATCTGTATGATGCTGTGACGGTGGATACATGTCATTGCACATCTGTCCAAACCCACAGAGTGCACACCACCAAGTGTAAATCCTAGTGTCAAGTCTGGGCTCTGGGTGATGATGACGTGTCAGTGCAGGTTCACCCACTGTCGCAAATGCACGCTCTGGTGCAGGCGTCAATAGTGAGGAGGCTGTGGGGAAAAACTGCAGTTCATACACTGAATCCAGCCCCAGCCACCGCTGTTAATAAAACTCTGTGGGTGTGTGGAATGTCCGGCTGCTCTGGCGTCTGAACAGCAGAGCTGAGCAGCTGCACCAGAGATCAGGAGGTTTGCAGACCCTGAAATACTTACTCCCAAGCCCTTGAAAGAAAAAGTCTGCTGAGCCCTGTTCTAAACGAATCAGAATTCACCCTGATGAGACAGGACAGCAGGGCCCAAACCAGGCATGGTTAATGGGACTGAAGCAATGTTTTAGTTCCAACACCTTTGCTGAAGTCCTGCGAAAACAGCGACAGACTGTAGCCAGGAAGCGTCTGCAGAAGGAGTCGGTAGAAGGCCTTCCCACCAGGCTCTGGGATGCAGGGGGCCGTGCGCTGCACGGGGGCCACCCGCTTGAAGAAGGCGGACTTGCGGTGGAAGCCGATCAAATCATAGAGCACGGAGATGATGCTGCACTGCTGAATTCTCTCCTAGGAGTGCTGAAGCACAGGGAGAAAAGCAACAAGCATGTGAATGAAACATGTAATTGAAAAAAGACCCGTAAAAAACTTTCCCTTAAAACAGAGACCCAATGACACAGGAAGGAAGAGGAAGGCTGACTTCATGCACTGATGGGACCGGATGCAGAAATGCAGGGAAGCAGCGCTGTGCAGACGCTCCAGACCCCCTCTGGGCCCCACCTTTCAGAGTTCCGCCTCTCCTTTTATTAGAAAGGTCCGTATTCCCTGAAACAGAGGAATCTGCTACCTAAACATGGGACACAGAGAAGGGAAAGAGGAAAAGGAAGGGAAAGTAAAGGAACAACAGTTCATCTAGACCCTAGGGTTTGGGCGGGACTTTCACCAAACACACAACCTCTCAAAGCACAGAGCACACAGTGAGAGGCTGACAGAGTGTCTGCGACTTCTGCTCCTTAAACACCAGCTACCTGCCAGCACACGCTGTGCCCATTGCTGAATCATTACAATCATTTCAGAAACTATTACTACCCCGGCTCACAGGCAAGGAAATCTGAAACTTGGGGAGGAATTATTATCATCCTGGACAAATTCCCACAGCCCAGAAGTGTCAGAGCCTCCGGCAGACCCTGGACTAAAATGCTCCTCATCAAAACGGGCCCTGAGCCTCAGGCTGAGGCCACGTTAGTTCTGCACGGGCCCAGAGCACGAGTCTGTGGGACAGGGAGTGGTCCCACTCGAAGTGCCAGGCCAAGGCCCTCAGGAACCTATGTAATGGAACCAAATCCCCAAACTCATTTCCAACGCACTGCCCTGTCCAGGAGGACTGCTCGGCACATCTGGCTAATCACCTGTGCACAGGCTGTGCAAGGGGCCCAGACAGTGATGTGACGTCCCAGTGGAAGTGGCTCGGAGACCGCTTCATCACAGGACAGACTCTCCCGGCTTCCAACGTTAACTCTCCATTCCATTTCCAACTGGAAAGTAAGTTTAGACTTGTTTTCCTCTCCAGAAACAAAGAGAGTGGTAACATAAGCGGGAAACTCAAGACTGAGGAAGAGTCTCCTGGCCATTTGGAAGGATAGGCTGGGGAGGGAACAGAGACAGGGATCAGAAAGACCCGTGTTCCAGTCCAAAGTCTGCACATCACTCGCTTTGACAATTTCCTTATTAATACAGGTGATAAAATCTAATTATGATTGTTGGGAAAACTAAATGAAATAACGTATGCCACTAGCATAGGTGTAAAACCCTCCATGAGTGTTCCAGAAATGGACGTGACCATGGTTAGATACTGTCTGCCAAGTCTTGTGTGCTAAGCTCACATCAGCCAGCCAGAGATGTGCCAGAGAATGCCTCAACAACCAGCAGCCTTCTCCAACTTGGAAACTCACAGTGTCCAAAGAACCGGCAGTGGTGGATGCTTTGGGAAACTCTGGAGGTAGCACTACAGTGATGACTTAAAAAGCTGGGGAGAATTTAGGGGACCATACAGTTCAAATACAGAAAACTCATTCCAAGTCTACAAATATTCATCTCGAGCCATGATGATTCAGAGAGGAAATACATATTCAAACATACATCATTTTCCCACATAAGTGCATCAAAACAATTTGGAAAGAATGTAACTTTCTTCTCTAGATCACACAGTGGGGATTACAAGGTTTGTACTGAAAGCCCTACGTGTAAATCATCTGCAAACGTAACTGGGTCCATTATCAGTCATTATCATTCGAAGGGAAGGATGAAAAGAACAAAGCCAAGCTAATACGCTCCGGTATTTTGTTGGGTTACGATGTCACAGAGGAGACGGACAGGTCATCAAGGAACCACTCTGCCGTGATCACGGAGCCGGGGAGCGGGATGGCCGGCAAGATGTATGGCGCAGCCTTAGCTGTGCCCGCGCTTCTAGGCAGGTACCCAGTCACTTCGACAAGGTGTCAAAAGTGTATGCCCACGTCTTCATCACCTGTCATGCATTAAAGAGAAATGGAAACCTATAAATGGCCAAAAACCTCGGTGGGTACACCGTCCAAAGAGCAAAGTCACAGTTTGACAACTGGCCATCCTGGTTCCCTGGGATTCATTCTTGGAGAACCTTAAAAACCACTCCTTTGTCCTCAAGAAGTGCTGCCTACTTGTCCTATCTTTGGCTCAGGGATACAGCACGTTCACGTGGACTTGAATGTCTGCACAGATTTGACTGTCTTTCTCCAGGTTCACTTGTCCATTCTGAAGAGGGCTGAGTTAAGTCCAAATTCCATAAAATCAATTCCCTCCAGTGACAACTCAACGAGTCTGCAATTACAAACCAACTGAACAGGACTGTCCTCAGCTAAAAATGTCACCCACCCTTCACTGTTTTCTTAATCTCCTCTCCTGGCTAATTGCAACAGACTAACACCACCCTCCACCAAGTTCCCCGACTATGTCAAATAGAAAGTAAGGTCCATAAAAGAGGAGACAACTCCATAGTCACCTCTGAATTCCTAGCATATATTAATGTCAATAAATAGAACTATGATTATGGCTTCTTTCCTTTAAAACCTTTCTGGTTATTTAAATGAGACCATGGAAGGGAGGTGTTTGGGTCCAGTATCTTGATCCAGAAGACTCTGGAGGCCTTTTTCGGAATGGCTGCCCACTGATTCATTCAAAACACAACTTCTCTTTCCGGGAGGAGCTGTGATTTTCTGCCAGGAGTTTGTTGTCACTCTCATGCCAGAACAGATTTAAACTAAATACTTACATTGGATATGTTATTTTTCCCCGCTTCCAAAAAATTGACTTTCCTGACTTCCTTGCCTTGAGGAATGCTTTTTTACTTTTCTTTCTAATTCCCCCTTTTATAAAGCAGGATTCTCAGGATGTGCTTGGCCTTACATAAGAACAGCCATCCAACTCCCAGTGTGAGAGGCCTGGGGCTCACCTCCAGCCCTCCTGTCAAGGCAACTGAAACTCAGTTCACGAGCCAACTGGCCCCCCAGGGCTTCTAAGGCTCACGTATCTCCCAGAATCCCTGCTTTCTGGTTTGACTTGGCTTCTGAAGATTTCCCCTCACTTTCTTGACAATTAGCTGTGCAGCTTGAAAGATGAGGAAGGAAGGTCTTATTTCTTAATCAGCATTTTAAGGAACTTATGTAATGAAGGTTTTCAAGAGTTTCTAAAACCCTCCATTGCCGAGACAGAAAACACACTAGATATTTTCTAAATCTAGCCATCATGTGCATTTTTTCTTTGCTTTTGTTTTCTTAACTGCTAACAGACATTTTTTAATTAAAAAATAAAATAAGGCCCCAAATAGGATAGAACATTGAAGAGGAAACAAAATTAAAGGGCAAAGACAGAAAAATGATAAGTACTCTACAAAGTTAATAGAAAACATACACTATGGATCAGATCAGCAGTTCTCAGTAACAGCTAATTGAAACCTGACCATGAGGTAAAATGTCTCTCCTGTCAGGAGACGGCCAACAGAAAACAGAATTAAATCAACAAACTAAAATTCTAAGTCTGGCTAGGTAGAAAAGTCTACCAGCTAAATGTGTATTCTTCTGGAAAAGAGGGAGACTCACAAGATCTTTTCTGTGGAGCCTGAGCCCAGGTGAGGACGGTGAAGTGAGCTCTGTAAGTGCCCAATTAGCAAAGTGAGTGATGAATAAAGAGACGTGAGCTTTGATGACAGAGATGATACCACTATTCATTTGTCCTGTAAGTATGTCTTCACGTTCAATGATCAATACCTCGGCATCCTCAGGGATTGAGATTATAGGAAAATGCACAGCCCGGGCCTAGACCTTCTCTGTGATTGTGGCACTGCACTTAGATGTTTCAAGGGCACCTCCAACTCCACCTGCAAATAGCTGACTTCACGGTGCTCCTCCCATAGCCGTCGTGCCCAGGGCCCCTTGTCGGGGGGCAAGGTCTCTCTGCCTCTCCCAGCTCAGTCCCATCACTCACAGATGTGACTGGACCCCTCCTTCAGGGCCCAATTTCCTCAGTCAAAGAGTCCCACCACCCACACCTCACCTACCAGGTTCTCACTGGCACTCCCTCAGCACTGACTCTGTACTGGGGACCACACTGCACATTGTGCACACGTTATCTCACTGGATCTCCACAGAAGTCCTGGGAAGTCGGTATATCACTGCTTCAATTAATAAGATAAATTGTTTCACTTCCTTGAGTGTGTCATCCAAAGTGACACAGGTACTGAGCCACAAACCTGGGACTGAAAATCACTTGAAAATTGAACACTGCTACACCTCACAGCCACCCTACTCTGACTTATCACATCACCTCCTGTGGAGCCTTCTAAATGTTTCTAAGCATTCTACAAGACAAAAGTGATCTACGAGAGCACCCCACTCCCCTACTTAAAATCTGTCAATGACGGTCCACTGCCCTTAGGAGAAAGCCCCACCGGGCCTGAGAACAGCCCAATGGCCCGGCATCCGCGTTCCCTGCGCGGCCTCGCCGCCTCACCCTCCACGCAGCCCTACACGTGCCATGTCCAGGACAGGGATGCTGACTCCGTACAACCCGGGGCTCGTCTCACTCAAACAATGATCACCCTCTTCAGTGCTGACTCTCAGTAAAATGTTTTCTCTGGATGAATCAATATCTTTTTCCTTACAACTTCCCATCATTTATAATGAGCTCCCCCCAAAAGAGAGAAGACCTAATTCTCAGTCTCCTTATCTGTAAAGTGAGAATAACAAGGAATTATGTGAGGTTTTAAAAGAAATAATATTCATGTGAGGCTGAGGGACAATTCCCAACATACAGTAAGCACTCAATATGTGCTTATTTAATATTAATAAAATAGATTCCATTCCAGCAACCTTCAATCAATGCTTTATGGCTTTGTCCAAAAGACTACCGACAAACTATTGGACGAAACCCTTTAAGCAGATCAGCCCAAGCGTACTGGGATAGGTAAGCCTTGACTCCAGTTACAGCTGCAGCCAACCAGCACTACGGGGCGGGGGCAGTTTGCTCAAACTCTTACATGTTGTTTGAGCATTTAGTTGTCGTTATTGAATAAAGACAGGTATTATATAGTCAAAGCTCCTGAAACATAAATCTTCAAAGATTGATGCAAATTAGGTTTCAAGTACAACACTCTCACTAGAAATTATTTGAAAATTATAGTCTTAGCTCCTCCACACATCAAAAGGGCATGTTCTTAATGTATCTGACTATATACACTGAAAGGATTGTTTAAAAGACATTAAGATGAATCCACACTGAATAAGCTCTCAGTATAATCTGCACAAAGCCCCACCCAAGGGTCTCACTTCTCACTTCCACATAGGTGTTCAGGTAGCTTAACCTGGGTCTTGGTTTCTTATGACACGGGGGTGGGAAGAATTGTGGATAGATTTATGTAGCAAATATAAATCTAGGGTATTTGCTGTGTAGGAATCCTAGAAATAAATAAATTGATATCTAGTCCCACCCTTAGGAAGCTCAGCCTTTCCAATTAGAACAGCATTAAAAATAAAATGAGAGATACATTTAACAAAATTTTACAAGAGTTACACATTGAACATTTTGAAGTATCACCAAAAAAAATTAAAAGATCTACATATATGGAAGGCATCCCATGTTCATGGAATGGTAGACAATATTGTTAAAAATGTTAAGACTCCCCAAAGTGATCTACAAATTTAATGGAATCCCTATCAAAATTCCAGCTGACTTCTTTGCAAAAATTGAAAAACTGATGCCAAAATTCATATGGAAGTGCAAGGGACCCAGGTCAGCAAAAACAATCTTGAAAAAGAAGAGCAAAGTTGGAGGACTCACTCAAAGGTTACTACAAATCTATAGTACTCAAGTCATTATGGTACTGGCATAAGTTTGGATGCATAAATCTATGAAACACAATAAAAAATCCAGGGGGGAAACTTACATTTACAGTCATTTTTCCAGAAATGTGCCAACAACACTCCATTGAAAGAATAGTCTATTCAACAAATGGTGCAGAGACACCTGGGTATCTGCAGGGAAAAGAATGAATCTGGAATCTGGACCCCCGTATTTTATATAACAAATAAAATATTAATTCAAAATGGATCACAGACAGAAACGTAATAACTAAATGTATAAACTTTCTAAAAGAAGACATAGTTTAAATCTTTGTGGTCTTAGGATAGGCTATGGCTTCCTAGATACAATACCAAGAGCACATATGAAAAAAAAAAAGATAAAATGGACTTCATCAAAATTAAAACCATTTGTTACAAAGGACATCATCAAGAAAGTGAAATGAAAGGGGAAGGGGGTAGCTCAAGTGATAGAGTGCGTGCTTAGCAAGAAAAATAAAATGAATAAATCTAATTACCTCCCCTAGAAAGAAATTGTTTTAATGTTTAAAAAAAGTAAAGTGAAACGACAATCTGCAGATTAGGAGAAAAATTTTGCAAAGCATATATCTAATAAGAGACTAGTATCCAGGATATAAAACAAATGCTTACAACTGAACAATACAAAGAAAATAGACCCAATTTTTAAATATGCCAAGTATTTAAATAGATACACAATTGGCCAATAAGCATATGAAAAGATGCTCAGCATCACTAGCAAAATCAACATCAAAATGAGATCTGATTTTACACTCACTAGGATGGTTATAATCAAAACATGGACAATAACAAGTGTCGGTCAGGAGGCAGAGAAATGGGAACCATCAATACGCAGCCGTTGGAAAGGGGTAATGGTGCAGCTTCTTTGGAGAAGTCTGGTGTTTCCTCAAAAGGTTAGAGTTATATGGCTCAGCAAATTCACTCCTACATGTAGAGTCATCCCTTAGTATCCTTGGGGGGTTGGTTTCAGGAACCCCCCATCCTGGATTCCATAATCCAAGGATGTTCGAGTCCCTTTACAATCAGCTATCTGGATCCATGAAGTGGAAACTACAGCTATGGCGGGCGAACTGTACAGCCAACAGAATGAAAACATATTCTCACAAAAACATGCACATCAATATTCATGGCAGTATCATTCAGAGTAGCCAAAGTTTACAAACAATATCCATCCATCAATGAACGGATAAACAAAATTACCAAGAATAGTCCCACAAACTTTTGTTCATTGAATCTTTGACAAAGGGGGTGAGAACATACAATGGAGTAAAGACAGCCTCTTCAGCAAGTGGTGTAGGGAAAACTGGACAGCTGCATGTAAATCAATGAAGTTAGACTACTCCCTCACAGCATACACAAAAATAAATTAAAAATGGCTTAAAGCCTTAAACATGTAGACAAGACACTATAAACCTCTTAGAAGAAAACATAGGCAAAATATCTGACATACATCTCAACAATGTTTCCCTAGAGCAGTCTACTCAAGCAATAGAAATACAAGCAAAATAATACAAGTGGGATCTAATTAAACTTACAAGCTTTTGCACAGAAAAGGAAACAAAAAGCAAAACAAAAAGACAATCTATGGAATGGGAGAAAATAGTGGCAATAAATGAAACTGGCAAGGGCTTAATTCCCAGAATATGTAAACAGCTTTTACACTTAATAAGAAAGAAAAACAAACAATTCAATTCAAAAATGGGCAGAAGTCCTAAAGAAACTTTTCTCCAATGAAGACATACAAATGGCCAATAGGCACATGAAAAAAATGCTCAATATCATTATCAGAGAAATGCAAATCAAAACTGCAATCAAGTATCACCTCTCACCAGTCAGAATAGCCATCATTCAGAAGTTCACAGACAGTAAATGCTGGAGAGGCTGCGGAGAATTGGGAATCCTCCTACACTGTGGTGGGAATGCAGTTTGGTGGAGCCATTGTGGAAAACTGTGTAGAGGTTCCTCAAAAGACAAAAAATTGACCTTCCAATGACCCAGCAATCCCACTCCTGGACATATATCCAGAAGGAACCCTAATTCAAAAAGACACTTTCATCCCAATATTCACAGCAGCACTATTTACAATAGCAAGACATGGAAACAACCTAAATGTCCACTGAAAGATGACTGGATGAAGAGACTCTAGTATATTTCTCCAATAGACTACTATTCAGCCATAAAATAATAATAAAGTAATGCCATTTGCAGCAACATGAATGGACCTGGAGAATGTCATTCTAAGAAAAGTAAGACAGAAAGAGAAAGAAAAATATCATATGAGATCGCTCACATGTGGAATCTAAAAAAAAAAAAAAAATCAAAAAACAAAGACACAAAAAGATAAAATTATCTACAGAACAGAAACAGACACAGAGACATAGAAACCAAACTATGGTTACCAGAGGGGAGAGGGTGTGGGAAGGAATAATTTGGGATTTCAAGATTTGCAGATACTGACTATGTATAGAATAAACCGCAAGTTTATACTGTATAGCACAGGAGAATATATTTAATATCTTATAGTAACTTATGTTTAAAAAGAATATGAAAATGAATACAGGTATGTTCCTATTTAACTGAATTGTTGTGCTGTACCCAAGAAACTGACACAACATTATAAACTGACTAGACTTCAATGAAAATATTTTTAAATAGACCAAAAATGAAAAAAAAGAAAAAGGATATTAAGAAACCAAAAGAATAAAGTACTGACTCAGGCTACAATATGGATGAACCTTGAAACTTTATGCTAAAATAAGCCAGACACAAAAGGACAAAGAGTGCCCTTTAAGGTGAACTGTATCTAAGCATTCACTGTACTACTTCTGTAAATTTTCCGGAGGTTTGAAGTCTATCAATATCAAAATAAAATGTATTATTCATTAAAATCATAAAACGCTCCCTCACAGGAGGGCTTAAATTATTAAATGCAGAAATGCATGTAAAGCTCCTGGAAAAACAATTTGCACGTCCACACACAGACACTGCTGTCACTGCTGCTCAGAGTGTGGTGCCAGCGCTGATGAGGGCTGCCTCCACTCGCTGCCCTGCAGACAGGAGTGAGGGCCTGGGCTCTGACAGGCAGGGTGAGCGTGACCCTGAGTCAGACACAGCCATGCCCCAGACTCTGCGTTACCCAACTTTCTTATACAAACTGCAACATGTAATGTAAACACGCTACAGGGATGTATCTTACAACACAGGGAATACAGCCAATGTTTACAGTAACTATAAATGGAGCATCTATTGTACACCTGAAACATATCATATTTTAAATCAGCTATATCTTTGTAAAAAATTAAAAAATAATTTAAAAATATTATCACTTTAATATTCAATTCGGTTTTTAAGTAACAACTAAACAGCTAAGAATGTATAAAAGCATATAAGTGTGCTGTTTGTTTACATATTTATTTACTTTCAGCCTCCTGCTAAAAGAGAAATTAAACAATTTTTTTAAACACACCTTAACAACCATAACAACAAAAAGGCAAAACTGAGAGTGAAGAGAAATTGGAGATTCAATACTTAAATGAAATCAGGGGGAGGTAAAGTCATAAAAATGGATTCCCTGGAGTCAGGGCAAGTGTTAAAGGCCGACTAGAAATTCAGCTGTAAGATTCTTGGCAGCTAAAGCAAAAAGAAAAGATCATGGGAGGATGGTAGAGCGTGTGCTTAGCGTGCACGGGGTCCCGGGTTCAAGCCCCAGGGCTTCCACTAACAGATAAATATACCTAATTACCTACCCCCCAAAAGAGTCCCAAAGAAAAGAAAAAGAGAAATTTGTTTCCAAAAAAACCTGATATTAAATTTGGATTAAATACTTAAAAAAAAAAAAAAAGAAATATAGAAAAGATGAGTGACACTGTGAAGGAAAAGCCCAGCTGGGCTAAAGAGCTAAGTCACAAATATAAGTGTGATAAGTGTCGGTTTACTGATCTAAGTATTGCTGGGCTAACTCGTAAATCTGAAGTTTAGTGTCAGTTTACTGGGCTAATAAGCTAACTCGTAAATCCAAGGTCAACAATTGTCAGTAAAGTGATCTGTTCCAAATTCATAAGCTTCAGTGTACGGATTCCTTGCTTTTTGTTGTTTGAGCCTTATTGGCTAATAGCCCCTTACTTGTAATTAACCCTATAGAACCTCATGTGCAGTTCTTGGAGGTGCTCAGAGATTCGGAACAGAAGCCCCTCTGAGCCCGCCGGCGTAATAAATCTCAGTGCTTGTTTCTTGGCTGGCCTTTTCTTTCCGTAACAACACAAGCGATAATGCCCTTGAGATAAATCTGTGATGGCTGCTGGCAGGTCCCCATGTCTCACTTGGCAAAATCTGAAACATCTTTCTCACCACTCAGAGTCATCATAAGCCCACCCCACACCTCCCGCTGTTAAATGCAGGAGCACAGGCAGGGCCCGGCCTTTGCTCTCTCTGTGTCATCACAGTGAGACAGGATGGAAGGGGGCAGAGCACAGCCATTCAAGGAAGGCCACAGCAATTAACATCAAAATGGTGAAGGATTCAACCCCCAGTAGGCCTTGAGGCTCAGGATGATGAGATTTAACTTCTAGCAGAGCTTGAGCTTCATTATACACCCATTGTAATACTAACATGGTGAATAACATGCCCCAGGCACCATGGAAGTCCCAAGGCTAGCCACAAAAGTTCAAAGGGTGGGAAATGGCCAACTCCCTGGGAATCTCAGCCCCTTGCCCTTAGGCTGGTCCTTCTACATATTAGCAAATGAAACCACCAAGCCCACGAAAAGGAGCAACACTGCACCACCTTGCGGTCACCCCTCTCTCTCCCTCTTCGGAGAAAGCCCACACTCTGTGGAGTGTGTACCTACTTTTAATCTGAGCAACAAACCCTCGCACCTCGTGGCCTTTCTCTTGCCTTTCAATGTATCTCTCTGAGTAAATCTACCTTTACTCAACAGTGGCTTGCACTTGAATACTTTACTTCAAGAAGCCAAGGAACAAAATCTGGTGGGGCACATCCCAGGGGCTCAACCAAAGCCTGGGACACAGCCCTTCTCATGCCTCACTTTTTTTTCTTGTATCAACAGGACTGGGTTGTGAAGGGAGCTCTGAGGCCCCAGCTAAGGGACAGAAGCCGCCCCCAGGGCTCGAATTGGCGGGCAGCCTCTTCCCCAGCAGGGGCCTTGGGGTCTGCCCGGTTCTCTGTGTTTCTCTGTTGTGCTGACTCCCCAGCCACAGAGCGTTCTCCCTAGGTCTGTCCCCACAAAACCCTTCTCTCCAAAATACAAGCACATCATGTCACAATCCTCTTGTTCAACCAGGAAATGTTCAACCCACTTTTTCCCTCCACAGTAAAGTACTTAACTGTCCTCCCTCCCATCCCAACACTTCTTTCTTTGTGAGAACTCTGCACTCCCCACACACCATTCTGAACGCAGGTGCCTTGCTGGCTGGGACCGAGATGTTTCAGTCTCACAGAGCCTGCATCCTTTCACTTTCCCCTTGTTACCTTAAAACAGCCTATCCTGAGTCACCCACAAATCTGATTCTGAACTTCATAAAGTGCTGAGTTTGCAGTCACTGTGTGCATACCTCCCAGGTTTTGACTAAGTTTCCTTCACGAGATCTTCATTAAGGAGCTGCATCAAGAAGTTGAAAGAGGATATTCTTACATCAGAGCGGAGGAGCCTGCAAAAAATTTAAATGGCTTTGAAGAGAGAGTTAACCAGGGACAGAGAGGTCGCAGGTCCTAGTCAACAGTGTCATGAGGCAAAATGTTCTTCAAAGGCTCAGAGTGGCTTCTGAACACCGAGTCGGCAGGGAGGAGGTGACACGCAGTGAGTGGGGTGAGTGACACAGGGTAGGCTCACCCAGCTGGGGAAGAATTGGATTTTGTTCTAGTTTTCCAAACAATTTCTTACTACCTTTTTCTCCTATTGTCACATACCATTTCCTATGAATTAAGAATATCAATGTCAGTCATTTGGGCCACTTGGGAGAAGCAACACGATGCCATTCACAGGGCTGGGACATGACAGCCACACCAGTCTAGGTTGAAAGACCAGTGGGGGTATTTCCATGGTGATCACGGGCATGCAGCAAACTCCCCAGCTTCAATGACCTCATCTCAAAGGTGGGGCAATAAAACTACCAAGAAAAGTGCGTGATGATTATGGAAGACATCTGTTTACTAGGTAAGTGCCCATGACACTGCAGCTTAATGGGGAATGAGTATGATTAACAAGGCCCTGTCTACCTGGCCACACGCTCCCTGCCTTCCTGCCTTGGTGAAGCAGCAGAGTTTGTTTAGCTGAGATGAACGCCCCCAGAGCAGCCACGACGGGAAAGCTCTCAGCTCTGCATTGCGAGGCGTGTTCCATTCCTTCTCAGTGCTGATCACAGTTTGCTGTCATCTGTTTTTATGTTTATCCCTTTTGTAACTTCCTCTCCTCTGGAGTTTTTGCTCAAGCAGCACAGGGCCAGGTGTGTCTTGCGGCCTGCCCGATATTCTGGGCTGGGAAACAGCTGACCCCACATCTGGCTCTGATGCTGAACGGAGAGGGCAGAAGGCCCTGGGGCCCATGCTGAACCGAGGCCCCTGCATCCAAAATTATGGTCTGAATTTGGGCAAATTACACAGTCTTCTTTACCCTGAGATTCCTCATCTGTCCATGAAAATAACTGCCCATGGCACACAGAGTTACCAAGATTAAAGGAAATTACCAAATTCACAACCTATTCAAGGGGCTACCAGTGCATCCTCAACAGACACATGCTGCCTTTACAGCTCTGACACACGCGAAGCGGGGCGGCCGCACACAGTGAACACTGCTAAGTGCCAGTGTGTTAAGTGCTTCATGTGTGCTACAATACTCTTTAGAACTTACAACAATCCCAGGTAGAAACGAATATTATCATGCCCATTTCACAGATTCACCAACAGGTTAGGAGAGGTTACATTCTAATCCAAGGCCCCATGGTGAGGAATTGGCGATTTAAACCTGAATCTGGGCCCAGGCCTGGGTTCCATCTCTCTCCCATCCACCTGACCACTTGCCTATGAAATCCACCTGTCCAATACACAAGTTTGCAGCCGGCCAGCTCTTAAATGCAATGTGTGCCACCATTTGTCAATGTTGGTTAATTACCATAAACTGTTCTCAGAAACCGCTACAGAAAAGAAAGGTGGACTTAAGGAATTCTGCATTGCGTTCTCCTGTAATGTGCAGAAACCCTTCCCTACACCACCAAATCCAAATGTATGCTTCCTCCACGTTTATGTTTGCACACGGCTTATTAAATTAGAAGGTACCTGCAGTAATTCCATCTCGGTTGCTTTCCAAGGTTGCAGATTATCCATAATCAGTCCGTGAATGAAATACTACAATGTGAATGAAAATACTGCAACCATGTCAGTAAACAAAGAATACTGAAACAAAGATATTAGCGGCTGCCGCCAACCCCCAGCGAGGACAGGCCTCAGCCCAGCAGCTTCAGCAACTCACAATGGTGCCCTCTGAGCAGACTCAGAATAAGAAAGGACAGGATACTGGCCCTAGGTAACTAGGTGCTTGTTTAAAGAATGAATTCAGGGAGTCCAAAATGTTTGCTTCCTCCCATACATAGAAAAGCACTAAATTCTTGAACTTGAGATACCTGGCTTTCTTTAGATAACAAGCGATCTTTTACTGTTCCAACAACCTGGTCTTTGTTGTAAAGCTCCTATATATCCTAGCTCCTCCTCAACCTCTTGGGAGCAGTCCCTCAGAGAGATCTGAGAGGCTGTCATCACGGCTTGAGTCGTCCCGCCAAATAAAACGTAACTCTTAACCTTTAGGCTGCACATGTATTTCAGTCAACAGTTTTGGACACCATGAAGGGATCCAGAGCAGACTTTCTCCACCTGAACTCTCCGAGTATCTGGAGCCTTGGTACCATAAGTGGCCTTTTGTGCCCATCTAAATCCTCGGGGAGTCCAGATGAATTTGGGTGAGTCTCTCTTGGTTCTCGGAACTCACATATTGGTTGATGATCCTGAGTTTTATTTGGCGGTGTTTCCAGGTAACTGGCCCTCCAGTTGAAAGATACTGGGGTGAATTACCCACCCAGTGGAGACATACTGGGTGGGGCCTGGTTGAAAGATAACGGGAAATACCCACCTTGAGGAGACGTCCGAAGTGGGGCTGGTGGAAACATACCAGGAAAATACTCACCCAGTGGAGATGTCCCGAGTGTGTCCAAGTTGAAAGACACTGGGTTCAGGGCTGAGTGGTTAGGTAAGAGGTTGGTCTAATGTTTTCCTCAATTTGGTTACCGCCATTGAATTTTTCAGGATAAAAGTAAAACTCTTATGAGTAACCTTTCAACTCCAAAAATGGGACCCTCCTCCTGGCTGGTAACAGCTTTCTCTGGTGACAGAGAATCTTGCAGGAGTGGTAGAGGCAAAGACTTCAAGCCATAGAGTTGTCCCTGAGGGAAATCTTACTAGCAAATTTATTCTGAGAACCCAACCTTACAATGGGGAATAGAACTTTCAAATAAAATAAAAAACAGAAATGAAAAGAAAAAATGACAGATTGCCAGCCTCCAACTATTACCCCAGCCAGGTTTATGTACGTACAAAACTTACAGCATTAATTGGGAATTAGAAAAAAAAAAAAAACTCACTCTGAAACTAACTAACCAGGCCTGATAAAAACAGTTTTTGGAATTCTGAACTTATAAAAACAAAATCCCCGTTAGGGGGATCTTGGATTTCTCTTCCTGTGTCCTTGAAATGTAAACGTTTTATCTTTCTCTGGGTGTTTTAAGTGTGTGTATGTATGTATATATATGTTTACTTTTTTTTTAAAGGAAACCTTGGACTCTGCCATACAAAAGGTTCAAGTATTGTGTACATATGGTGGCCACGCAAATAAATTGGGATTCTAAGCAATTCTTTGATTGTACCAATTGTCAGATATTTTGCCATCTTAAACTTTGTTTCATCAACCTGGACCACAAAGGCCTTTAGCTTTTGGAGAGTAAACCTTTGAATTTTATTTAGGCAACACCCCCACTCTCACGTGGAAGAGCCTCTTCATCTTACTGGTTTAAAATCACTATATATATATATATTATATATATATATATATATATAAATTGATGGCCATATGATGGATCCTTTAATTTGGAAAAACTTTTAAATTGGTGAAAGTTGAAAGAGATCTCATTATAAACAGCTGTTTTATTGGTATCTTTTAAAATCAATTTTAAAGGTAGAAAAATATATCTAATGGTTAACCTAAGAACTTAGTGAAAAAAATAAAACTGGTTTGAAAAGCTACATTTGTGTTTTTCCTTTCCAATAAATGGTTCTAGAGATGCTAATAAAAACTTAGAATAACTAATGTTAATTAGGTTGAATAACTGGAAAAAGGATTGTTAAAATGTCGAAAAAAAAAGATAAAGGGCTTATCCCAAGTGGATAAATATTTTTATATGGTTATTTTGAATGAGATAAATAAAATGGACATTTTTGGATTTAGGTACAAGGTTTGATACTACACTACATAAAGTAAAAAAAAGGGCCAAAGAGATCACCTACTGCTCCCCAACATTAAAGTTCAAACAAGTCCGTTTTATTGGCCACAGTTTAAAATATATGTATATATAGACTGAAATACTTGATCAATGATTGGGACAACAGACCAATTAATCAAATTAAAAATTGAGAAGGGTCTAAGCTCTTCGGCTGAAACTTGGGCATCCTAGAGACTTTTCTATAAAATTAGATACAATGCACAAAAAAAAAAAAAATGCTTCTGGCACTCCTTCTAGAAATAAGAATTATTGATTAAAACATAAATATAAAAATTAAAGGTATAAGATTTAATAAAATTGAGATAAAAGTTTGTAAAATTGGTATATTTAAATGGTCTTTATATAAAACTTTTGCTTAATTATGTTGTGGGATAGATATGTTTCAATGGAAAAACGCTTCCCCTTCTTGGTGTTATAAGGCTGGGCACAAATCTGTCCCTCAGAAAATATTAATTGAACAAAGTAAAAGAAACCAATAGAGTTACATGAGCCGTCCAGTATAATGTAAAACTAAAAACTAATATTCAGTTGCTAATAAAAAAATATAATAAGAGGTTTACCCTGGGCTTAACTTATAACTCAAGGAAAAGAGACCTTACTAAATGCCTTATGCAAGCTTTGGAAAACATGATAAAGTAAACCTTAAGGTTTTAAAACATGGAATTCTTTGTTTACAGCTCTTCTCACTGATAAAAAAATGCCAATTAAGGAGAGAAAATTGGGTCTGGGTGACAGAGCAGTTCTCTGGGGAATTGGAAGATTGTGTCTTTGTCTTGCAGATCAGAAATGTAAATACAGCAAACAGTGACCTAGGACTGAGCCTAATTAGCTCAACGAAATAAAACTTAAGGCCAAGAAATTTTTGGCATTTTATAACTCAGAACTCTGACGTGTCCTTCAGACTTTGTCAAGAAATCTTAAATGTCTGTTTCATAAATAGCAAGCCTTAGTGATTTGAGCAAGCAAATTCACTTTACTCCAACTATTATTATACCTATCTTATAAGTAAGTTTTAAAGTGAAGCTATGAGATCTCTAGCTTTTTTCTGTTTATAATACTGTGTACACATTATAGATGTGAGATATTTCTACAGCTAAAAAAAAATCAAAGTCAAAGAGATCTGCTTAATTGACGTAAAAAATAAGAGCTTGAAAATTAAGTATTTTTAAAATAAAAACTGAACAAATTGACTTTCAGCGTCACTTGAACTGGAAAATATTCAATATTAAGATAATATTTGATATTGTTTAGTTTAAGAACGTTCTAATTAATATAGACATCTTTAAAGTCATCAATATTAAGTATAATGCTTTTACTGTACCTAGGTTTAATGAAAGTCAAATAAGATCCTGTTATAACTGTTGCAGATTTGTCAAGAAAAAAAAAACAGTAATGTGGTGTGGTAAAATTTTAAGTAAATTAAATGCAAATGAGATGAGAGCTTTGGGTAAATTTTTAAAATATATTTTTAAAATGTATGCTTAAGATAATGTCTAAATGTTTGGTATCTTTAAATTCTAGAGTTGTGCTAAATTAAGTCAAATGATAGGATTTTATTAAATAACTATGCCATTTTCAGATAAAATAAGATTGAAATATGAATTACTTAACATGTAACTTCCTCTTACAGAGAAAATAAAGGTGTTTAGAAATACTAATAAATGGATGATGCCACCCTGAAATAGTCTCTATTATTAAGGGAATGATCTCAGTATCCTAGGAAAGTAAGATAAATGTGTAAAGGAAGATATAAGAATGGAATTATATTTTGTTAATGAAAAATAGTGAATTTCTCCTGAAGCTGGTTACTTCTGAATGGAAGAGAAAATAAGGGACACACTAATATGAGTATAGAAAGCTATGGAAGGCTTGTGGAAGAGGAACCCTGAGGAAAGAGTTTCATACGTGGTCGGAATTGGCTAAGTTTAGAATCAACTTGGGCAAAGTAAATGAATCTTAGAAGTAAGCAGGTACAAGACTAGATTTGGTTTTCTCGCTGTTAAGAGGAAAAAATTTACTTAAAATGTTAATCCACCTTCAGTAACAGATTGTAAAACTTCTTATACCACTTAACTAATCTGTTCTGCCATTACCTTTGACGCATTTTCTTGTTAATGAATTAGTACTAGGTTACAGTGATCTATATGTTTATCTGACCAAGTGTTCTGAAATCTTTTATCAAGCTCCCCAAATATCAATTTCTAATTAAAGTTCTTTTAATCTCCAGTTAAGTTTGGGATGCTACAGAGGGCCCCTGAAACATCCCAAAGAGAGATTTTAATCTAGTTAATTTCATTTGGCATGTTAAATAACACGGTATTGTCAAATGAATAATAAACCTTCTAAGGTTATATTGTATGAGAAAATATTATTAATATAGATATTCTAGAAATTATATGGACTCCCTAAAATTCTGGTATATCTGAAATGTTACCAGTGATAATTCTGGGTATAGTGACCAGGTTTCTTTATCGAATATAGTGTAATGGTGTTTAACTATGCTTTTAAATCTTTTGTCATTTATAGACAGTTAATGGTTGTCTTCTGATGGTTTTGCAAAATGCTTGCTCTTCAAGGAGATTTACTGATTTCTAATAAATTTCAAACTATAGCAGTGAACTAAACTGGGTAAGAAATTTTAAATTTCCAATGAAAACTGTGATTAAAAGAATTAGTTACATGGGACTGAGTAAACTGGTGAATATGGTTATAATTTTTGATTTTGTTTAAAATACTACTGGCTTTTAACCTGTTTCCCAGACATAAAGAATCTCTTCTCTTTAAGCTAGTTATGATTCACAGCAATTTAATAAATTATACCTATGTAATCAGACTTGGAACAGTTATCTTTTCTCTCTATCTGATCCCTCAATAGACTAAAAACTCTTAGGTCCCCAGTGGCTCTATCAGACAAATTAGGAAGATCATCTCCTAACAGATATAGGAATCTCAAGGTATTTTAAGGATTTTAAAGACAAAAGAATTTACGTAAATCTGTAAGGCAGAAATCCATGACAAGCCCTTGACGGGGCTTTCCTGGCCTTAGCAAACCTTATTAACATTCTACCCTGAGACTCCTAATTAAAAGTTCCAACACAGCCAATTTAAAAGAGCCTTTATGATCAAATAATCAGACTTAACTTGTAAACAAATTAATCTTGACATGGCTTTATTTGAGAAAAATGAGGGTAACTTTAGAGAGAAAAAAGATTATATTTTAGTGGATATTAAATTCTAGTTTTGTTAATTGACGTCCGTATTTACTAAGACACTTCCCACATCATTCCTTGCTGTTATGTCACATTGCTGTACAGTTTAACTGAATTATTAATAGGATACTCTAGCTTTGTTTCTGAAGCTCACTAATCTATCCTTGGGTAAAGTTCCAATGCCCCATGACCTGCAGCCAGGGGATTATACAAACTGGAACAGGCGTGACTTAAAGAACTGTCTCCAACCTGAATGGAAGGACCCTTTATCAGGTACTCTTAAATAGACCATACACACCAAAGCTGAAGGAAACAGACTTTCAGATTCATTTCCTATCAGAAATAGCCCCTGCAATGCACTGGCCTATAGAGCACTGCTCACCTTAAAACAATGCTCAAATGGAGAAAAAGCTACCAGGCCAGGATGAGAAGAAGACGATATCTGAGGTAGACAGCTGACCCGAGACACCGGACCAGGCCTGCATAACAAGTACTGTGATAATTTCTCATACCTTTGATTATGAACTACTCCAATTGTTAAGTTTATGGTAAATTACCTATGTCTAGTACGTCTGTGTTACCTTGGTGGGTTTCCCTACTCCAAGGCTCTAACTAGATAGCCCTCAGAAATGTTATTCTAAAAAGAAATTATAGTTCTGTTTAGGCCACTGTTGATCTTACAAGGTGGGAGACCTCACCTGGCCAATTAATACCTGCTCTGAACCTGACCATATATATGAACTTTCGCATAAGATCACTCAAGCTCAATCAGAAACACAAGCAAAATTTTAACCCCAAAATACAACTTCCCGACTATTAAATTCTTAATCGTGACTTTATTAACGTTACTAGCTGTATTACTTATATCCTGTCTATTTTATAAAATTGTCTGTTACATTTCCCAAAGTGTAACTAGGACTACAAAATTGATAATGGCTAAACATCTTGAAGAAATAGATAAAATTTATAACCCTGAATAAAGTAATTGTAATAGTGTGATTCTAGTTATGGGAATGAGCAATGAAGGGTAAACACTTCCTGGATCATAACAAACTAGTAAGACAGGTGATCCAGAGAACTTTTAGTATCAACAGGGCCTGATAAAAAACTAACACCTTGAATGGCAGATCAGAAGATTCTTCACCTGAACTAGGATTGAGCCATCCTAGCACCGTGGGACAAAATTGGTCATGAAATATCTCTCAAAATATTGGCAGAATTTAGGACCAAGGGGGAGCACTGTGAATGAAAATACTGCAACCATGTCAGTAAACAAAGAATGCTGAAACCAAGTCATCAGCGGCTGCTGCCACCCCCCAGCGAGTGAATGCCTGCAGCCCAGCCTCTCATCCACTCACAGTGGTGCCCTCTGAGGGGACTCAGAATAAGAAAGGACAGGATACTGGCCCTAGATAGCTAGGTACTTGCCAAAGGGATGAATTCAATGACACAAATGTTTGCTTCCTCCCATACATAGAAAAGCACTAAATACTTGATCTTGAGATATCTGGTTTTCTTTAGATAACAAGCAATATTTTATTGTTCCAACTACCTGGTCTTTCTTGTAAAACTTCTATATATCCTAGCTCCTCCCCTACCTCTTGGGAGCAGTCCCTCAGAGTGATCTGAGAGGTTGCCATCCCGGCTCGAGTCCTCCAGCCAAATAAAACATAACTCTTAACATTTAGGCTGAACGTTTATTTCAATGAAGTCCCAGAATAGACACAACTCATCAATTCTGTAATGGAACACACTGGATCAGGAAACAAAATCGTGTTTTAGTCTGGAAAAACTATGGTTTCCTCTTTCTTCCTGTCATGATACAATCCCACCAGAACTCATTAATTTGCTGTCTGCTCACCTGGCAACCAAACTCAGAAAAGAGTCAACTCAGCAGAGTGCTCTACTCGGGAGAACACCCCGCAGCAGCACTGCAGGCTACCTGCCCTCCCGCACGTTCTGCAGACACTTGGTGTCCTCTGTGACGACCAGGACAACAGAACTGTTCCCAAAAGCTGCGAAGTCCCACACGTTAAATAAATCATTTTATTTTACACGATATTTTACGTATATACCCATCTCTGAAAACAGCTTTGCTAGAAGCCCAAATCTTCAGCATCAATCTGCAAAGGCAAATCCGGTCCGCAAGGGAAAACAAAAATTAAGACGAAGCTAAGGGGTCCAAAGTACTCTCCATGACCTAAGGCCTCCAAAGTCCCCTGCAGGACCTTCAACCAAACTGCCTGCAGGTCTGCAGCTGCAGGCAGCAACATGTCTGCTTTTAAAGCAACCCCTTCCTGCCCTCGGACACTACAATGTCCCTCTACGCCCTCCCATCTCAAGGTAAGAGCAGCCGCTGCAGAACCTCACAGGACAGCACTGACAGGAGTGGACAAAGAGGATCAGAGCTAAACTAAGCCTTCTGATGACACGAGCTTGTCACTCTGTCACTTTACAGATGAAGATATATATAGAGAGATGTGGGGTGATTTTGCTCAAAGTCACACAGCTAATAACTGGCAAAGTCTATAACTCTGCTTCTCCCTCTGGCGTGACGCCCCAACTGGAACACCCACAGGGTTCTTTCGTGCCTGCCTGACCAGTCCTTTACTGTCACTCATAAAACACCACAGGTTCTGACCCTAGCCTAACTTTTCAGCATCTTTTCCCTGCAGTCTCGCAGGAACAAGGCAGTTCGGGCCATTGCATGACTTCTGGCTCCCAGAAGCCTCCGTACCCAGGCTGGTCTTGCCTGTGCATCCAGCACCCTGCTCAGAGGCTCTTTCTCCCCTGCAGGAACACGTTCCCACTCTCCACATGACACCCCCTCAGGGAAGCCCTCTTCTCACCCTCAGCTCAGCAGGCGTCCCAGGCCACATCCTGAGCTGCCCCATTAGGACTGCAGGTGCCCAGGTTTGCTAGTCAGACCAGCAGCCTCAGAGCCAGGGTTTATGCCCAGGTCACCCTGCAAACCTACTGCCCGCCTCACAGCCCCCAGCCAGCAGCTCACCTGGAAGTCACAGCAAGTGCCCCACCCAATTCCAAAGTCTCTTCATTTGCCAGCACCGCTGATGACTGTTCTCCAACCTTTGGTCAGTTATGCACAAAACAGCAGCTTCCACTGTGAAGCAGGGGGTTTTCTCTTCTGCTCCCCATCCTTACTGGAAACGTCTAGGGAAATGAAAAGGCCTTTTCTCAACACTTTTCTGATGACACCCTCCCACCCACAATACTCACATGCTCAACAGCTTTGGGTCAACCTGATTTTGTTTCCCTTATGCTAAGGGGATCAAAACACTGCGGGATTCTTTCCCTTTTGAGGGTATTTTTACTCAGTTTATCGGCTTTAATCTGTTTTTGTCTCTCTCTTCAATATCCCTAGAAGTTGCCACTTCTTATTGCCTTCAGCAGCCTCCCTCCCAACATCTAGTCTAGGAAATCAGCTGTGATGAGGGTCCCGGGGGCAATCACAGAAGATGGAACTAAGGCACAGAGAGGTGACATAATTTGCCCGAGAAGATCAGCTTCAAGCTCCAACACTGTGTGTCACGTCCCTCTGTTTAACTCTTATGCTAAGCAAGCGAAATTTTTGTAGATTATGGTTATAAACAGATGAGGTATGAAAATACATACAGGGACACACATCAACTCTAAGATTTTCATTAACTCCACTATTTTGTTTCTATTTATTTTATTTCTATTAAAAAAAATTAAGAACCTTTGCAGTCAATATAGCAAAATGTTACTGGGCTTTAAATACAGAATATAGAGGTTTTAAGTGTGTCATTACTCATCCTTATTTGTATGTTCACAAGACAAACTGATTTGAAAATCTCTCTCCCCTCCCCCTACTCACTACTGGCTCTCACCTGAGCTCCCAAACCACACATCTAACAGCCTTTCACTTTACCCACAGCTGAACTCATCAGTTTTCCCCCAGAACTCCCTCTACAGATTTCCCTCCTCAGAGCACAGCAGGACCATCATTTACCTCATTAATCCACCCAGGAACCTGTTCCTTACTCCATCCTACCTTCACAGACAGCATTCATCCTTTCGTTTTTACCATCTAAACATGCCCTCAATCTGTTCACTTTTACCCACTGACCGTCCCACCACTCAAGTGGAAGCCACCAACACTGCCCACCTGGACTCACGAGTCTCCCAAGTGGCCCCAAAGCCACTCTCCCCTACTTGAGACAAATGGGATTGTGTCACTCCCACGCTTTTAGGACTGTTTTCAAACCCACTGTTCTTAGAAGAAACTCCAAGTTCTTCACCTGATGAAGGTCTTTGCCATCAAATTGTCAGCTCAGGGAGAGGAGGACACGCCCTCTCCCCTAGGACCCACCCTCTGGCAGAGCATCAGCTTGGGAGGACCTGCTGAGCTACAGCAGCCTGTATTCTAAACCTGGTCTTGAGTTCTTAGCAAACTGCTTCAACTATCCATACAAATCCAAGGTAGATTAGAAAGATTTTAGATGTTGAGCTAGACTATTGATTTGGGGATTTTGCACTAGCAACCTGCAAGTACATGTTCTAATGATTCTGTCTTCTTAAAACCACACCCAGATTTAAGTAGTATTTGTGGGATGTCTTCAGAGTAAAAGGGACTGTACTTTTACAGACTTTATGTTTTATACCATGAACAACCCGGACAGGGTCACAAATGGAACCGCCTCACAAGTGACAGAAGACAGGTGACAGGCATATAGCAACAGGTCACAAAGATGGTAAGAGCAAAGTTTTTTCTCCAACTCCCCAAAAAATTTTTGAAAGAACCGAAAACTCTGAATTTTGAAAGTAAAATACTATCATATAAAGAAATAAAATAATCCTCTTCATCAGGGTTTCAAGATCTGACTCCAGAATTTTTAGCATGCCATATTGAATCCTAGCACAGAAAAATCAGATGGACTAGTGGCGAGTAAGTTCCAGGGAAACAGCAGTAATTCCTCCACTTGTAAAAGGACATAAACTCACCTGTCGAAGATGAATGTAAACCGCATTCTGGAGAAATTCAGAAGCTCCCAGGCTCTGCTTCTGGATGGCAAGGACATGGACAGCTTTGAAGCATGCTTCTAACTCAGTCACCAGCATTCTTACACTGCAGGTGGAAACGGAGGCCCTCAGTCAAGAGCAGAGATGTTCCTGTCGTGTCTCGCAGGCCGTGCCTCGGGGACTCAGTGCCCCGCAGCGTGGCCCACCCAAGCAGGAGGTGCACTGTGCTTGAGAAAGCCCATCCCCGATGGGGGCAAGAGTGGCTGGTGGGTTTGAGTGAACATATAGATGCCCATAGAAATATGCCTGCATTCATTCAAGTGATACAAGCAACAGTAGCAGGCTATTGAACAAAATTTCAACTGTCAGTGGAAATTTACCATTCCTTTCCGCTTGTCCCCTGCACTCTGAGACAGGCTTAGGCTCTCTCACACCGGCAGCTCTGATGCAATAGTTGTGAAGTCGTTTTACTTTGCTGCAAGTGTCCTCGCTCCCCGTGTGGCTGTGACTGTCGTCTCTTAACACAGTCAGATGTCTTCCTGGATCTCTCCTTGTGTTCCTTGCTCCTGCTCCTCAGATCCTAAGATAAAGGGCAAGTGAAGACACATGACCAGAAAAGGCACCGTGGACTTGAACGAAGTCCTCAGTGATCCCCTAGGTGAGTGCTGCCCACCCCTTACCTTCGATTCTCAAGGTTCTGCCCAGGGTGACATCCAGACAGGAGAGCATCCTGGGCCAATTAAAAGCTGTGTGACTTGGGCCCTGGGACAGGAGCAGGAGCTGGTTCCAGAGCCGTGCCCCTCCCCACCTCTGCTCCCGTCTCTCCCAAGGACCCACTGCCAAGCACCCAGGTTCCCTGATATTCTGTCCTTCTCTTCTAATCTAATCCAAGCCCTTTTCCTCTTCCATTATTCCCTAATTATCACCAGCTGAAGTGGTTTTTCAGTCACAGTATCTGAAAAAATTTCCGGCAGCTGAAAAAGAGGTCTCCAGAGGTCAATGCCCATATGCTGGTTCCTGAAGAGAGCCCCTGGTTATGGGGTCCCTCACCAACACCCACGGGGCATCAGACATGTTGCAGAGTCGACCACCCCCAACAAAAGTTTGCTGTGACCCCAATGCCTGCACAGCATCCCTGCTCTCATAAATGTATTTGGCCCACTTATCCGTTACTAAGAAGCAAAAGTAAAAAAATTGCTCATGTTTCTTACTAAAATTATTTATGAGGTGGAAAAAGAAATTGTAATAGAAAAGAATAAATTTGACTGCATGTTAGATCTGTTCCTTTGTCTTTAAACCTTTGCTGTTTTCTAGGCTCAGACTTGGTAGCTCTGTACCTTTTGTAAAAGAAAGTTGCCTTTAGCCTGAAATATCCAGGAGAGCCTATTCTCCGGGCTCTGATCTTTCACAATGTTAACTCTTCTGCACTTATGTAGAGATGGCAAGTTGCAAAATAGAGAATAATCTTTGTTTTTTTTTTTTTGGAGGTTTTAGAGGGGCACCATGATTTGACCCACGTGGACAGCTGCAAGAACAAAGAATTCCAAGGAGAAACAATTCGTACCACAAGAAGTTTGCAACAACCAACCACATCCCTGCCCCTTTTTAGTATAAAAGCGGACTGATTTCTGAATTGGGGGAGACGGTTCTCTAGCATGTCATTCTGCCATCTTCTGGGTCTACCAGCTTTTCAAATAAAGTCACTATTCCTTGCTCCAACACCTCAATCTCCAGATTTATTGGCCTGTCATGCAGCAAGCAGTACGAGTTTCGACTTGGTAGCAAGATGACTGCATTTGAGGTAGTAAGTCTCCACTCTTTCCTCGTTTCCAATATGTAACATGCACATCATTTATGATCTAGTGCAAATAATTCATCAAAGACAACCACAAAAAGAAACTACACTCACCTAGCTATCAACACTGAAGTCACAACCTATCAATTTTATATGCTTTTTAACAACACAACTAAAAAACCTAACATAGGGAATTGATTCCACAGAAATAAAATTATTTCTACTCCTTCAAAACCTTTTTTTCTTTTCTATTTTATTTTGTTTTGAATATTGAAATAAAATAAAAGACAAATCATTTTATTTCACATATTTTGTTATAGCTACATAATTTAAATACTACAAAGAGATTTAAATTGCAATAAATAATTGTTCATATATTGTACAAAGATATATACACAATCAATGTGGATAAGGAAAGGAATGGACATTTACTAAAACTCCACTGCACATCCAGTCTTTTACAAGCATATCCTGGAATATAAGCTCTATGATCCAGGGGTCCCCCACCTGCATTCTCACTGCTGAGTCCCTTAGTAATCTTCTACCAAGGCACCAGCATAGAACCATGCGATCGGTATTTTAGGTACAAATGAGGGAATTATCTCATTCAATTCTAAAACAAAAACCCTAAAGTAAATACTGAACTTATTTACAGATAAAGAAAATTGGACACAAACAAGTACAGTTTCTTCCCCAAGTTCACAAAGCTAATAACTGGTAAAGGCAAGATTTGAACTCATCTGTCTGATTTTAAAAACTAAGGTGGAAATCCCTTTTGACTGGGGAGGGTCCAGCAGCACAGCCTATCACCCTATCTTTGTTCAGATCTAGCCTTAGACAGCCTGAGACAGCACCCCATTCCTATGGAACTTGAGGGCAAATGATAAGAATAAGGATTTTATATCCAGTAGTTTCTTAGGTATCATTTATATAAACTGTCAGCAGGACAGCAGAAAAACTCTGGGAAATATGAGTGGGTCCAGGGCTTTTTGCTGATTAGAAACTCAGTCTATCAGGACAGAGTGACCTTCCCATGAGAGGCCACACGGACCTAAACTAAAGGCAGCTGAGCAATGAAAACTAGCAAGACCCTGGAACTCAAGCAAGAAGGATCCCTGCCATCTCCCGCCCTGTTGCCTCTTCATCCACGTGGACACGAAGACAGAAGACCTAGGTTCTTGTCCAAGTTACACTATCATGAATTCTCACCCATAAAATGTTACGACTCTATGCTGTCCTAAGTCCTTTCCAACTCAAGTATGTTGACACCAATATCTCAGCAGAATGTCTATGTCCACACATCCTCTCTTCTATAAGGAGAATAGTTCTATGGCCACAAAGCAGAAATCCAATTAAAAACACCATGCACTAAGCAAGGTGAAAATCTGCGTAAGAGACTTTGCTCTCAAGCTCAGTGAATGAAAACTCAGAAAAATTGGTCCTTCTCCCTCAGCAAGTGGGAGGTAGGCTGATTGTTTGTGTGGGTGGGTGTGCGTGTGTGTGTGTAAATCAAATACAATGACGTCTGGGATCTGTACAGATTTTTTTTAAGTTACTGTCATTTCATGAGGATGAGACACCCTTTAAAGTAATTTGAATCTAGTGTTCTGAGAGAGTCTCAGGGTCTTTTGGTGGAGGAGGGGAAAGGAAAGGAGGAAAGAAGTAAATGAAGCAAAGGAGTAAGAATACTGCAAGGGAAAGGCAAGACATTAATTTTGTTCCTACTTGCATCACAAACAAATTACAGACTGGCTTTGCCCTGATGTCCTGTCGAGCACTGAGTTGCAGATGAAGAAGTGACAGCCCAATTCTCACTGAGCTTGTGACTGTACGTGGCATCTTATAGAAACAAATCATTTATGCTGATCAAACACTCTAGCAGCAGGCCGTAATTCTCCTATTTTGAGAGACAAGAAAATAGGAGTTCAAAGAGGGTAGATAACTTGACAAAAGTCAGAGGACCAGTAAACAAGAGAGGATGAATTCAAACTCAGATCTGAATGCAGAGTCTGATCTTCCCACTCCCAGGGCTGGAAAATCCTTAACACACAGACTCCCCAGCTCCCCTGCAGTGTTCCTGGCACCAAGCATTTCCCATGGTGATGGACTCCAGTTCTCACAGACACAGCGCTCTGTACAGCCAATGACCTTGATCAGACCTTGATCATCTACCTGCCACGCCCACCAGGCTTCACCATAAAGGTAGGAAAGCTGGCTTTCAAGTGCATACAAAGCCACCCCTGGTCTAACCTGGGCTCTTCTGGGGCTTCTCCAGCCTAAATGCAGCCATGAAAGTGCTCACAGTTTGTACATGAGCCACACTACCTCTCTCCATCTGTCTCCACACCTATACTTCTTAGCTATGACCATTTTGATAATATTGGAAACAAATTTTTAAAAACACAAAAGAAAGGATCCTGGAACAATTACTTAATACTTACAATTTTAAATGATTTGTTACAAAGTGAGTATTTACAAACCGAATCTGCCTTCCTAGGTGTCAGTTTAAACAGTTAAAAAATATAATAGCAAAAAATTCTCACTTACAAAATTAACAAAAACATCAAAAATAATCTGGAATAAACTCAAAATTAATGCCCATGTTGTACATGGAGAAAACTACAGGACTGTACTGAGGGGTAAATAAGAGGTGTGAATGTAGAGACATCAACATATTGCATGGAGGAAAGCAGTTTTGTAAATATGGAAGTTCTCCTAAAAATAATTCAAAACTTAATAAAAATCCCATGAATACACTTATCTGATTTTTTTTTAACTTGAACAATATATTTTAGAATTCTTCAGGAATAATAAAGTCATAATAATAGCCAAGAAAGTTTGGGATGGAAGAAAAGAACAAAAAGAAAAATCGCACTGTCAGATAATAATTAATTTTTACAATATATAAGATATAGCAATGGAGTAAGGAAGTAAGATTGACAGAAATAAAGCATGAGCTCAAAAAGAGACTCTAGTGTACATAAGTATATTGTACAGGTGGGATTTCAAATCAAAGAGGAAATTATGAATTCAATAATTGTCCTGGGACATCAGAGAATCACCTGGAAAGAACAAATTCTATTCCTGTCATAATGACCACAAAAAAAAATTACAGAGAGTGATGTAAATATTAAAATACTAATAACAGCAAATACAACTCTTTGCTCACATTAATTCAACTTCTCCTCACTATAACAAGTACTATTATCATCTCCATCTTAGACATTAAATAAACCTACATAAGAAATTTATACCATTATAAGAAAGTATTTCTAAGAATAATAACAAAGATAAAACCCAAAAGGAAGACATTTACTATCTTAAGAATATTTTGAGCCACAACAAAAATAAACCTACTGAACAAAATGAAACGAAAGAAATGACAAGGAAAAACTCTGTGATAGATGTTGATGAAGACAAGGGATTAATGTTCATAACATACAAAGAGCTGTCACAAAGCAAAAAGAAGCTTCCTCACTTAAATTTGTGCAAAGGACAAAATGGATCATTCACTTTTCAAAAGTCAGATGGCTAATCAGTGAAAAATGCTCAATACCTCACTGGTCATCAAATGCAAACTAAAACTATGAAAAAGCACTTTTGCTCATCTTATTGGTAAATACTTTTAAAAGATATTGTAGCTAGTGTCCATCTGTGGGAGAAAAAACTGTGAGCGAACTTTTTGGAGGATGACATGTCAATGGATATGTAAACTCTGAAAAACGTGTGTACACACTGATTCAACCCCACTTCTAGGAATCGTTTCATTTAGAAAAAAAATCAGTTCAAATAGATGTACTGTTTACACTGGTGGGAAGAAAAGCTGAAGTGAAATCATATCCAGCGATAGAGAATTGGTTACATAAGTAATTCTACATTTTTCATTCCACACTGGAGAAGGAATTTCTAGTCACTTGAAAGTAGCCTGTGATGAACGTAAATGTCCCATCCAGGGACTAAATTTCCAGAAGACTTAACTAAAGGCATGCTCATACAAGATCACAGGAATGTCTGTTAAAGAAAGATGCCAGTCAAACATCCTTTCTGACAGTGGAAAATGGAGAAAACTTAAGTGTCCACCATCAAGAGAATGATGCGGTAAATCACGGTGAGCTGTGGGCACTGAGGGAGACGGCGTTTCCCCATGGCCCAGGGCCTTGTCCACAGCACTCTCCCACCAAAGGTGTCCTTGCACAAGAGACCACACCTGCACATCAGGAGACCCCTCCACTTTATCTGAAAGGACCGGGTGAGTCTGAAGTGGGAGGACGTCTATGATATACCCCTGAATGAATAAAGCGAGCTGCAGAAAACATATAGTATGGCCTTATTTTTCATAAAAGCATATATACACACATATACATAGATTTCTCATATGTATGTATGTATGTATGCATGGGTATATATATATATCATAGGCATAAAGGTCATGAAATATATACACCACATTGGCAACAGCTTTTACACTCAGGAAATAAGGGGAAGGGAGGTAGGGCTCTTTCGGTACCACCACAGTTCTCTTTTCAGTATTTCAGTAAAGTATACTTGGAATTTAAAAGTTTATTTAAGCCTGAAGTAAAATGGACGATGCCTCCACAAGACATAATGCTATACTGGTCATTAAAATCATGCCAGGGGAGATAGAATATTGTAGAAAAACATGTAATAAGCTGAATGGAAAATGGAGGTCTCCACACAGTAAACAGGCACAGAGTGCTCACTGGTTTTTATGACAGAGGTGATACACACTGATGAAAAGAACAGAAAGTAGATGTTAAAGTGTTAATTATTATTTCTGAGTAGTGGGACCTAGATAGCCTTTTTTGTCCCTTTTTTCAGACTTATTATATTGAATATACATTATTTTTCATCTGAAAAAAAGCATTTTTAGATGTGTAGTACCACACATTGGAGAATAATACACGAGTACTTACAGAAACAAATAACTAGGAGACACCGCAGCACCGCCACACAATGTAGAATGGGCGATCCTGATTAACACCGCGCAGTTACATAAAGACCCACAAAGTGAGAGCACCTGCTGTAACAGGGCGCGCCCCCTTCTATTTGTCACTTGTGTCTTCAGGGCTGAGGCTGTTCTGAGCATGGCCAGTGTCAGTTTTGGTGTCTGGATGGATGCCACTGGATGTGAGGGCACCTGCAAGCCGAGAGGAAGAACAGAAATCATCCTCTGCCTTTTCTGTCTTGTTTCTTTGTTACTTTAAAAGAGAGGCATAAATAAGATAAACTGTGTATCTTCCCTACTGAAATTTCAGTAATGAAACCGTTTTCAAAGTGTTCACAAATTATATTCTGCCTATAACCGTCTTTTCATCAAAGCTTCATATTTATTAAATGTTAAATAACTCAGTTAATTAACTCCCTGTTGAAACCTTCTACTATAGAACATGAAATGCACTATGTGAAAGGACCAATCCTGCAGTGACTAGCTTGGCTGTCTTGACGGCAGTGCAGTCAGCCCCCAACATCCCGTGGCTCTGAGCTCCTGATGCTGCTAAGAGAGCATGCTGCCGCCTCAGATGGAGAGAAAGTGTGAAACATTTCCTGAAATCTACAGCACTGACAAAACATAACTGACAAATCCCAGGCTCCTTTGAAGCTGTCATTTTCGGTTTCTGGCCAACCCACGTCAATGAGCAGAACCACCCCATTCCCGAGCAATGGCACTCACTTGGTAAGGAGTTCTGGAGAAATTTCCAGGTATAGAATGTAACCAACTATACGTAGAACTCTGACAAAAGAAACAATGCAATACCCTGATTTTGGAAGACACTCAAAATATTCTCCTAAGCCTTTGTAGCTGGAAAGTTTGGGCTTCTCCTGAGCCACTTATTTATTTCACAGCCAGTGAGCATCTCCCACAAACCCTGTTACCCTGTGTCTGCTGGGAGCATCAGGTACACTCTTGCTGTCGATCTTATAAGTCACAGGGCAGAGGCGTGTGTCTCACGGCTGCAACCCTCACACAGGCTCGCCTCCTAGCCTCACAGTTTGAACTTGGCCCCATTTTCTAACCTGTTTATTTGGTATCTGTTCTTCTGTAAGCTGCCTGAAATGCTTTTTGGAACAAGTCAGAAGAATGAGTGGGTAGATAAATGGACAAATGGACAGGTGAGAGATGGGCAGACCGAAAGAGAGACTCCAAGAAAAGGGGAACAAATAAAATTTCCTGTGCAAAACCTTCTTCTAGTCAGGGAAGAAAACCACCATGGAGAAGAGTGAAGAGGCAGGTAGCTTAGGACTGTTTCCTGGATTCCATGAAAAGTCACACCAAGAGATGAGAGGGTAGAACTATAAATAATAAAAGAGAAAAAGCACACATGCTTGAAAAATATATCTACAATATGTACTTTCTAAAGAATAGATTCAAATCAGCAGGGCCCAATACCACAATCCTTGGGTATTTACAGAAATGAGAATCCCATCTCCAAACCACAAGGCATCCCTTTGGAGCACTGAGAGTCTACACGGGGTGGTCATAAAGCCATCACCGCAAAATCTATGCTATCCTGCACTTACGAGGAACGAGCAGTTGTGCACGCGTGACAGTTACACCCCACAGCACCTCTACGGGGGAGGGAAGCCTAGCGAGCCCCATCTCTGCAGGACAGAAAACCAGTCCTGGAGAGCCTAAGCCGACCTACCAGTTCTCCATCTCACAGGACTGGTCACTCCAGAGCAGGACTCGAACTCGGACACACGTCTGTAAGCACGATATTATCATGCTTTGTGTGATTTTTGTGTGTATAATACATTTGTTTCTGGCATGAAAGGATATTTAATAAATAATTGATTGTCTTGTCTATCTCATTAGCTCACAATCAA
Source organism: Camelus bactrianus (assembly GCF_048773025.1). NCBI lineage: Eukaryota > Metazoa > Chordata > Mammalia > Artiodactyla > Camelidae > Camelus > Camelus bactrianus. Next base: position 7,889,189 of record NC_133566.1, read on the forward strand.
TCTTTATACTGTTGAATTGTACTCTTTTCCTCTGGAGAACGGAACGGAAAGTTTGGGGGTCAGAATGAGGTGGAGCTCCATTCTTTATCTGGTATCTCATCTCATCCAAGTCCCCAACCAGGGAGAAGGAGCCAATGTTCTCTTCATCTTTTAAAGAGAGGGCTCCACTGATGATGACTTACTCAACCCAAAAACCAAGGCTGGGGGAAGGGCACATGTAGCAACCAGAGCAGTATCAGATGTAGGAAAGTGAAAAGAGCTCACGGGAAGGCTCAGGGGGTCAGCCTGATTTAATTTCAATCAATAAAATATACCACACTGTAAAAATACTAGCATGCAATGGATTTGCTCTTTCTTGACATCTAGCAAGTTTCCACAGCCCACATGTAACATTATCATGAACCAGTGAAAGGAAGAGTCTAAAGACAGGGAAAATCAATGCCACAGTCAGGCTGAAACCCAGGCTGGAGTTTAGGAAGAGAAAGGGCATAGTTAAGAATACGGGAAAGGCTGGAGGAAAAAATCATCACAAGGACTCTCAAGCATCATTCTACAATCATATAATCATTCATTCAAGAGAGAGTTATTGAGATCCTATTTTGTGCAAGATTGTACACAAGACAAAGCAAGAGCGCAGCGACCATGTTGGCAGCAAGGGGCGGGGCTAAAATACACTTCTGATCCCGGTACCTTGCACACTTGTCCTCAGTATAAAGGCAAAGAAAAAAAGTAAAATAATATTCTGTAAACTCAAAGCATTGCTGAAAAAAAATTAAAGAATACCTAAATACCTGGACAGACACGCCACGTACATTCCTGGATCAGAAGACAGTGCTCTTGGAATGGCAGTGCTCCCCAGAGTGATCCGTATATTCTACGTGGTCTCAATCACAATCCCAGCGGGCTCCTCTGCAAAAACTGATTAGCTGCTGTTATAATTCATATGGGAATTCGAGTGTCTCAGTAAACAAAACGATCTTGAAAAAGAAGAACAACATGAGAGGACTTGTAATTATCAATTTGAAACTTTACAACTGTATCTCTAGGTGAGATTAGAGGCCATTTTTAAGCTATTACTCTGTTTATCATTATTTTCTAAATTCTCTAGAATGAATATAATTGTTATAATAAGGAAAATAAAAAGTAAGGTATCTTTTAAAACATGCACACTGATTCATTCATTGGTAAAAAGTATTTTAACTATAAAGAGATAAACAAATATCTAGTGAAAAAGGACTATTTAAAAACAAGAATGCATTTACATTTTTAAGAAATTGAAAACTGAAAAGCACAAACACATCAAGTTTCTAGGGAGACAAATACAACATATTAACACTTATTTTCAAAAATTCTAATTGAACAATGAAAATTCAAGAAAGGGAAAATCGCGATTGACAGCCAAATTTAAACACATGGAGAGCAAAGGCCTAGAAATCACAGTTCCTTTAACTCTGCTACTACCTCAGTAAGGGAGGAAATTCCTCACTGAGGGGACAGTGGAATCCCATGCATAAGACAGGATACACAGTACAAACTGCACTAGAATCGGGGGTGATTTTCTTAGAAGAATTCTAAAGTTAGAACATTGCTGAAAAACTATAAATACACTGACAGACAGATTAAAACACACAGTCATATATATTATATAGAAACATATGAAGTCTGCTCCCATGTTACATAGAAATAAAAACATATTTGTTCATTTATGGGCACTGATTACTTTTTCCCAGGTAGAATATTTCAACTAAAACAAATAATCAATAATACACCCCTCTTGTCAAATCTAGTTGATGTTACTCTGCTATGTAATCATAATATGCCTAAGATAGATCTAAAATAAGTGAAAAAGATCTTTGTATGGTTCCTTGAACTCTTCTCAACATTCCAAACTTTATTTTAAAATAGATCTGAGCAGTATTTCTATATTATCTTTTCCCTCGTGAAATGACCAATACAGTCTGTTGTCAAAATTCTGTCCTTACAATGATTCACGAGCACCGTATCCTCACAAAACTGCTGGACAGCAAGTCACTATCCAGACACTGTGACCAAACAAATGAAACACAAGGAAGACAGTGACCCTATTCTGGAGGGCTTACCGTCTGTGTCAACACCGGGGTTTTTATTTGATTGGTTTGATTGGGTAGCAAAATAAAATCAATCAATTATTTTCTTCTCTGAGCATTCTGTAAGTCATGACTCTTTTCAGTGTCATGAGCAGGAAAGACTTAAGCATGACTTGATTAGGTCAAATAGCAACAATCATCACCAGAGAGTGAGTAATAAAGAAGTTAACTGATAGCAATGCTTCTGCCTACATGAGACCTAAAATAAACCTACACTGATATCCGAAAGGAAAATGAGGAGATGAGGTTCCCAATGAGAAAACAAACAAACAAGAAACCAAAAAAGGAAAGACATTTTCATTAATGATTCCAGGAATGAGTGGAGTATGTTGGTGAAGAGCACAGATGCTGGGGAAAAACATGAGGCTCTGAACTCCCACAGCACTGGGTAGATTTGACACTCATAAGTCAGTGAAATTTTCTGCATCTCAGCCTCCTATTCATAGACTGGGAACAACAAAAGCACCCGTCTCCTAGGACGGTCCTAAAAATTAAGATATTTTATATGTAAATTTTAAATAAAATACCTCAGATTTTAAATATTGCCCCAAAAGCACAAGGAAAAAGAAAACAGAAATAAATTTGAGTTCATCAAATTTAAAACTTTGCTTCAAAGGACACCATCCAGAATGTGAAAAAACAACACTCAGGAGAAAATATTTTCAAATAATTTATCTGATTAGGAATTTGTATCTCCAAAGAAAAAAGAGCTACAATTCAACAAAAAAGACAACTAAATTAAAAAATGAATAAAGGATCTGAAACGGTATTTTTCAAGGAAAATATACAAATGGCCAATAAGCACAATGAAACGATGTTCAAAATCATTAGCTGTAAGGGAAATCATGTCAAAACCACTAGGAGAACCCGCTTCACACTCACTAAAATAGGTTATATTTAAAAAAAGAATAACAAGAACTAATGAGGACACACAGGAATCAGAGATAGCAGCCCTTGCTGGTGAGATGTAACGCTGCATGGCCACTTTGGAAAACAGCCTGGCAGGACCTCAGAGAGTTGAACAGTTGGTTTCTGAATGACCCAGCAATTCTGCTCTGTGTGCACACACGTAAGAGAACTGAAAACAAATGTCCACATAAAAACTCCTACAGGAATGTTCACGGTGCCATTATTCATCACAGCCAAAAAGAAGAAACAACCAAAATGCCTATCACCTGATGAATGGGTAAACAGAGGGCCCCAGCCATACAGTGGAATATTATTGCAATAGCAAAGCATGGAGTACTGACCCAGGCAACAATGTGGACAAACATTGAAAACGTTACTCAGTGTGAAAGAAGTCAGTCACAATAGACGGTTCCATTCACATGAATTGACTCGATTTACATGAAATATCCAGCACAGGCAAATCCACAGAGAGAGAAGAGTGGCTCCCTGGGGCTGGGGAAGGATGGGGAAGATGGGGATGAGTACTTATGCATACGGGGTTTCCTGTTAGGAGGATGAAAATATTCTAAGATTGACTGGGATGCACAATTCTTGGCATAGAGTAAAAACCGGTGTAAATATTAATGGGTGAATTGTATTAAAACTGTTAAGAACAAAAGCACCTCGGGCCAGTACATTCCCATAGTAGATGCAAATTACTAACTTTTATTACAGGAAGAAGAAGCTGCCCTCAGCATGAAAGCAGGAGATCAGCAAATGTGAGTTAACTGAAATTGGACAAGAGCAGTTCACTTGAAACAGTTGCTGAGTGTATACGAAATATTCAGAATGAAGAAAATCAGTTTGACATCAAGATGAAGCATTCTGCTTCAAATGCAGATCAAGGATTCGGCAAGCCCACCTGCTAGAAATAACCAGAGAAGAAACCTGGTTCTTAAAACAAGCACCACATCCAACAAGGAAGTGGTGGTGAGGAAAGCAGTCAGCCAAAAAACTGGAACAGTTTGCTACAAATAATTTCTCCACTGAAATTTCAAAACTAAAATGAAAGTAATGCAATGCTGTGCTACCCTCACGTGAATGGGCTTCCTCCGTTGCTCGACAGTTCTGTAACCCCGAATGAGAGACTCAGGAGAATCAGCATGGCTCCTGGGAGTCCCCAGGTGACTGCCCACCAGCACGCTGACCACCATCACCTCTGCCAGGGTTGAATTGCAGAGAAGAGACCAACTTCTGAAAGGCACAGGAAATGTTGGCAAGGGAAAAAATGGCTGCAGTCAGTCCTGGGACAGAGGCCCTGACAGCAGAGGCCAGAAGTCTGCAGGTGAACTGGAGTGGCCCTGGGGAAGGAAGGGACCACAAGGGAGCAGATCTCAATTCTCTTCTCTCTCTCCCTTGGGTAGGAGAGATAAAGCCTGCATCATTCTCACCTGGAACTGTGGGTTATGGCTGGCAGAAGTCATACCGACATGGAATGATTATTCAAGACTCTGTGGGAAAAGACCAGAAAAAGAGAAGGAGTAGGGAGCCAACTCCACGAGCCTCTCAAATGCTCCTATATTTACTGTGTATAACGAAAGGAAAAAGTCATTAACAGTTGTGTGATAGTAAGTAGGAACTTGAGGAAAGACGGGAGGAGACAGAGATTGTAGAATCCACAATGAGTACAAAGGCTTAGTGTATCTTTAGGGAAGTCATGGGGTGAGGGGAATAAGATACATTCTTTAGATATGTGAATTACAAAGCAGACCACGAGACCAGCCAGGTCCTTGTTTTGGGGATAATAGACTATCTAAAAGCACACAAGCCCAGCTTTTATAGCTGAGGGCCTGGGTCCTTGCTTTGAAATGAGCAGAGTGCTATCTAAAGCATCAACTATGCAAGCAAAGCATTGTCTGCTTTTTAAGGCAAGGAGACAGGAGTGAGGATGCACAGGCTCCCGCTTGCAAAGCAGTTACTAAGCACACATTTTTCTTCTGAACATTGACAGGCGGCTGGGGTCTGTTACAATTTGTTAACCTAATCTTGGGCTCCCACATGTAACCATTATGGAACCATTATGGAGGACACCCTAGGATAACAAATCCTAGCTCTGGGTCTTTTCCTGCCAGCTTCAGACACTCTAGCAGGATCTAGACACATCCCTGAATAACGATCCCACAGAACCACCCAGACTCTTAACTCCTGGCGCTTGAAACTTAATTTTAGCTCTACACAACTTAACAAATAAAAGTTTCAGAAATAGAAGATTTTACATTCTTTTATATCTCATCATATGAACTAATTTTTCTGATTGCTCTAAGCTGCTTCTAATTGGCAAAGCACCTAATTCTGCAGGTGAATTCAGTACTTTCCATTGGGCATAACTTGCCAGTTTGGGCTCGCTGAATTCTATTGGTCAAATACTGATACACTTAATTGATTCCATTGTTCATCAGTTTCAGGCGGGAGGAGAGGGAGTGTCACTCTGTTCCTCAGCCCACCCTCAACTCTTTTCTCATCAGCAACTCAGGCCTCCTGAAAATAAAACAAAGAATTTGTTTCCCTTCTACGCTTTCCACAAACCCAACAGGAAACATCAGCCTGGAGAAAGAATTCAACAAAAATGTTAAAACAAAAATCTATAAAACCTGAAGCAACTCCATCTCCGAATCATGATACAGAATGACATGAAAGAAAGTGTGTCAAGCACAAAACATGCGTGAGCCTGACCACCTGATTTCTATTCTTCAAAGGAAGGAAGGTTTTCATATTTTTTATTATCACTCTTTCTCATTGCTTCTGATTAAGCCAAAAATTAGTTTATGAAATAATTAAGCACTGCAATAACAGATTTTCGCTGTATCAATTATAGAAGGCATTCAGAGGGGATAGGAAAGCCCACCTTTGTAAAAAATGTAAAATTTCTTCCCCTGTTAAGAACACGTATACAAAATGCAACAGAGAATTCAAATTCTTGTGGAGAGGAGCAAAAGCCACAGAATCAAAGCAAAGTCATTACTATGAGTCAATTCTAAATTCACTAGACAAGCATGCTCAAAGCATTCAAAGAATTTTAAAGGCACACTGCCAACCATTCAATTAATGATCTGCAGGCTAGAGGAAGAATTTCCCTCTTTAACAGACAACAGAAATCAAAAGGGTGCCCCTCCAAAGACGAAAGATCAATCAAGTTTTTAACAGTTCTGATAAATCAGCATGTTCTAAAGAACAAAATTCAGAAATTTTAAACATTCATTCAAACCACAATGAAACAAGCACTTAAAAAAAAAAAGAAAAAAACCCCAAAGAAACTAAGCACATTGATCATACACTTGGATTAATGAGAACGTCTTTTACCCTTCTAAGAAAGAACAGGCTATAGCCTTTTACTTGAAAATTAACACTACTTTAAAGATAACTCCTAAAACGGATTTCATCATTCATGTTGCCTTGAAAACTCTGAGGCACTTGTATCTGATCAGAAAAGCAAATCTGAGTCATAGTAGGTTACAATTCAGCGCCAGTTTGCTTTAGAAGAAAAAAGAAAAGCTACTGTTCCTCAAATCCTGCACAAAGTGTGAAGTGCCTCCCGGCCTCTTTCCCCTCCTGTTTTCAAACCTGATGCTCCCCAACCCTTCTGAAACAAGTGTGAGAACCTCGTATTCCCACCAATATGTCAAATGACTAAAGAATATCAATTTACTTGTGTAAATATATGCCTACATCTTGAACTGGAGGAGGAAGGTATCAGAGGGCTACATGGAAATTATTTCTACCTTCCTGAAATCACACACAAACACGTTCACACAGACACAAACACATACACACTGAATTACTGAGCACTTCACAAGCTTAGGAATTCCAACTTCTAGAAGATAACTTTGCAGTTAGTTTAAAATACAAAACTGTCAAGTTTTGAAAGACTTGATCATCTGCTAAATCATCCAAATATCAACGAGACCCAATTTGCCTTTTCTGTAGAATGTAATTTCCCATGATGTCAAAGCAGACCCTAAGAAGTACTGGATCCAAGACTCGTGTTTATCACTAGCTATGATCGTTTTTAAACAAGTAAACAGATTCAGATTGGTATGTCCCAACATTTATTCTTATTGAAATAGCATATGTATTCAATTGTCTATACAGAAAATAGGTCCCATGATGGTGTTTAAGAGCTGTTTTGTGTATTGCAATATTTATTTTTAAGTGCAGACAAAGAGGGTGGGTATTATTCAGTTGTAGAGCACCTGCTTAGCATGCACAATGTGCTGGCTTCAATCCCCAGTAATTCCCCCCCCAAAAAAAGTGCTTATTTAAAAATAAGAAAAAAGTTATAAAAAATGCAGACTAAAAACCACTGCAATGTAGAAGCCAGAACTATAATAAAAAACTTGTGTTTGTATCAAATACTGACTATATGTCAAACACAGGGACAACCACAAATCACCCCTGACAACCATCACGTGTGGTTCTCAGCAACCCTTCTAAGTAGACATGGATGAGAAACCCAGCACTGTGGATGAGGAGACGGAGCTCGGAGGAGCTGGGGACGCTGACCGTCCTGCTCCCCGTGACACAACGTCAGCCCAGGACAAGTGCTGACAGAGCTGCAGTGAGGGGACATGCAGCTGCGTGGAAACTTCGGGAGCTGGGAGTCCCAGAAAACACGAAAAATTGTTCAGTGGAAAACCAGCTCAAATATATTACGCTGTGCCACATTCTTTAAACAGGGAACATGACTGAGACCTTTTTGATGCCTCCGTGTCCTTTATGCCATCATCTGTTATTTGCCCTCTCAGCGTGACCAGTGTTGATCTGGACCCCTTATGAAGTGCACTCAGATGGCAGAGCTTTTAAAGATGTTTTATGAAGTTTGTAAGACTCTGTCTATGCCTTACACAGGCGGTCATCCATCACTTCTCACCGGTGTGGACGTACCACCTGAAATCACTCCTTTCTGCTTTTTAAAATCCCTTCATCTAATCCAGACTTTTCAACAGCAAAGAATCAGCTCAACCACAGAGAGTGAACAGCTTTTCACCAAATGGACTCGAACAGCCCATCGGACTACCTGGAAGCCCTTTTCTTCTATTAAACCCACTTCCGGGTACTTCATCATTTTCTGATTGGTGGACTTGGCTGCTGACTGGCCTACTCAGAGAGCTCCCAGCCTCACATCCGGGGGTGGGAGAGGACCCTGCTCTTGGGGGAAATCATTGAGGAAGGTGGACATCCTCCAGTCAGGACTGCACGTGTAGAAGTGCCACAACGTGCTCAGAAATTATAACGTCAGCACCCCTGGGCTCCTATGGACTGGTTTCACATTAACCAAACTCACGAGACACTGATGCAAGAAAACCAGAAACTTAACTTATTAATGTAACAGAATATGTGAAACTATGAACCAGACTGAAATATCAGAGTTCAACCATGAGTACAGTTTCTCCTCCACGGACTAATCACGGGCAGGCAGTAAAATGGCAAACATGGACAGAAGTAGAGCAGGAAGGGTTTCTAGATTAACTCAATGGACTAAATTTCTGTTATACCAACAGATCTACTGCCTGGAAAACAATTAACGCTAATCACGTTGACCTCTTCGTGGACAGTGGCTGAGACACGACTGTGAGCACCTGTGTAACTCTCCTTTCCCTGTCCTTATTGGGCAAACTGATGCACAGAGGTACAGAGATCCAGGGATGCAGATACCTCTAAACACCCAAAGCCCATCCCTGGGAGCCTCAAAACCAGACAGCCAGGGTTTAAATACCAGCTCTGCCACTTACTAGCCCTGTGACCTTGGCCAACTTACCCTCTGTGTGCCTCAGTTTCCACACTGTAAAACTGGGATAAAAATCAAACATTCCTTACTCGATTGTTGAGAAGATTGAAGGATTCATTTCTGTAAAACTCTCAGAAAAGAATGTAGCACATTATTGGTGCTCAACAAATGTCAACTTAATATTAAAGTGATTTACAAGTCTCCTTTCTAATAATCTTCTGTGTTTCCTGGCTAGACTAAGTCCCAAAGAAAATCCTTATTTCTCCTTTTATAAACTCTTGGGGAGCACCCTTCTGTTCCATACCACCACCTGTTTAAACTGAGGGAGGGGATGCCTCCTCCCCACTTCTCTTGGCCACGGAGAGTGCTTCTCCACACCACAGACCCATGGCCCACAGCTAGCCTTTATCACACTAACAGAGTGAGGTGTGAGTCCGGAGAGACAAGCAGGGTATGTGAAACCGTTCCTTTCCTTCCAGTGCTGGCCACACTTGGGAAGCACCCGGGATGCTCAGCTCCATGGCAGGACAGCCCTGTGCATGATGGGGCAGGTCCTCTCAAGGGAAGGCTCGCTGTGGCCCAGAGTTACCTGGGACAGCATGAGTCTCTACTTCTGGGACACAGTATAATGACACGCATTTTCCCACAGCCCTGAAGTTCATGGAGAACGTGGCTTCATCAGTAAAAAGAAGACATATATCGCCTGCTTACTCTTTTCTGTCATCTCTCAGTTGGCTGCTGGAGACAACATGTGTATAAGTATTGGATCCCACTAAGCCCCAACATATTTGAAGTAACAAAAAATTCTGTGGCTTAACGTTGGTTCAGGGCAACTGTGTAACAGTTCTGACTTTGCTGATGCTAAATTATGGGTATAGGAACTATGGAACCTCCTCAAATATCTTTCATCATAAAACCAGCTTTCCTTATTTTCCTGTTTCTTAGTAATTGCCAAAGACTATCAAATGATGGCTTCTCACAAAACAGTAGCTAAAGTTTATGAGCCCTTTTGACATACCCACTGTGGTAAACACTTTACATAATTTCTAATACTCACAATTCTACAAAGCAGATATGAGCATCCCCATCTCACAGACGAGGGAAATCTCAGAACGAAATGACTTAGGCTCACGTGGCTCAGTGACAGCGCGTGCACACAAACCCAAGTCAAAAAACTACACCCCTTCCTATATGTACCAAATCTCCTACCACCAATTAACACACAGTGGCGGGGTCAATACTCAGGGAACCCAGTACACTTTTCAGCTTTAAGGTGCTCCAGAGGCCGCTTCTAGCTGTTTTATAAATTCCTGGCTCACTGGTTTCTAGCACTGGAAGAAAAGTCCGATTTTGCCATTGTTTGCACAGCAAGTCTGAAATGTTCACAGCGAGATGACAGAATAAAACTAAGATATAAGCAGAATAATTTTTCCAGGTAGACAGACATAATGGAGACTGTGCTATTCTGAAGCATTAAGCAAAGAAATCAAAATAAAATAACGTTATTTAAGCTTTCTTTAACCAACAGGAAAATTAAGACGGTAAGAAGGTGCAACAGCGCCACCTATGACTAAAAAGTCCTTCCAGGTTGCCGGGAAACATGCAACACAAAATTGCCTGTAGGATCAGAAACGAGAATCAGATAACTAAAAGCTTCTGTAGCACATACTGCACTTTGTTTCAGGGTAAGGGCGGGGTATTCAGTATTTAATCTGATATTGCTAATACTCCTGAATATAAACAAAAGTCATAGGCTTATGGAAACTCATCTTAGAGGAGGAAAGAAACCAGTCCAGCCTCTTCAGTTTACAGGATGGGAGACTGAGACCTGGGATCTGTCCTCCTGGCAATCGGCAGCAAAGCTCTCCTAGGCCTCATGTCTTGCACTGTAGCAAAAACCAACAGATCTTTACTAGGCCTTTATTCATAAAAGTAACGTCTGTATTTTTCCAACAGTAGGTAATCTAGGTATCTTGCAAAATACTTCTCAAAGAGCCAGGAAATCATAAAAGTTTGTTGAAATACAAAAACATTTATTTACATATTAAAACAGCATGAGATTTATTCTATTAAAAAAGTTACATGTCAAATCAATGTTTTGATATTTTAAACCTGTTAAAAGTGCAGGAAAAAAAATCAAAATTTTCTTTAATCACAAAAGAGAGAAGATTATTCCCTGAAAATGATAAATGTGGATTTTTCTAAACTTAATGGATCTGGTCAGAATCCACGAATTTAAATGTCTGAGTGGATGTTACACGGCAACATGAATTCTGAGTTGTAACAATACACATTCTGTGTAAATAATCTTCAAGGTCGTCTGCTTAAGGCAATTTAACTAGTCCCTGTCTCAATAGAATGATACAGATTTCATTAAAACTTCATAGTGCACTAAAAAAAATAAATAAATCCTTGTTACTTTAAGCCATATTCATATATATCATATATATACATATTGAATATACATCAGAAATAAGCTCCCCCTTTAGTATTCAGAGTTGATCCTTCTAAAATACCTGTCATTGTGACAGCACATTTTTATTAAGCACCTCTTGGGTGCTTTGTATACAAGGCGTCTAACTCTTACAGTTACACAAAGAAAACGATATTACTCAAATTTCACAAATGAGGAAATGTACTTAAGCCATAAAAACAACTTACCTATTCATCATCAGGAAAGAAAAGAGTAATGATTTTACTTACAATATTATTCACTGACAATCTTTTCTTCCATACTAAGACTACATAAAACCAATTCAGTCTTTCTAAGTATTTCTGTCAATAAGGGCCACTAGAGAAAAGCAAGTAACATCACTAGCAATGGTTGGACTTTCAAAGCCCACTTCTCTTTTGCACTATAATTATTTTTATTGTTTTGTTTTTAGTGCTCACAGAGCACTAAAATTAAAAAAAAAATTAACTTTTTAAGTCATTACCTGAGAATAAAACTTTTGTAAAAATGCACATTTTAATTTATGCCACTCTGTCTCACATTCTCACTGGTGTCTCTCCTTTGAAGTCCTCATCAGGCTGAGATCACTAAAATTGGACATTTATGGAGTCACAGGAGTTCGGGAAACCACTCAATGGGAGGCTGATTAGAGGAGCAATTAAAAATGCATCCTGTGCAGCCAGGGTTCCAGCACTGAGCTAGCCACTGCCAGCTGTGTATAATTTGGGACAAGCTGCTCCATCTCTCAATACCTCAGCTGCAAAAAAGGAGACACTGATACCTACCCTCAAACACCTGCTATGAAGTAAAACATGAGGAAAGCATTTTAGCGTTAGGCAGGTGTCCACTCAGAGCGAGTTTGGTCATTATGATGATGAGGATGGCTGTTAATAAATTAAGCTAGACCAGAAAGTAGAAATCACCATAAAGGAGAAACATTTAAATCAATGAGCATTTTCTTTTGGATGGATTGCAGAATATTCTATTGATTTTTTTAATAAACCAAGATTTGTCCATTAATAATAGATTTACAGGTTCATGGATAAGTCTCCAGAAAAAGAATTAGAGGCCTCTAACCTCTGAATACTAAGAAAGTAAAGTTTAAAAAGAATTATGGGCGAGATTATACCTCATTTGGGAGAATATGTGCTTAGCATGTATGCGGCCCTCAGTTCAGTCCCCAGTAACTCCATTTAAAAACTTTTTTTTTAAGAAATGGAGAATTAAAGCAAAAAGATGGAGGAATACAGAATTTTTTTAGAGACTCAACTCAGACTTCTGATGGGGAATAAAACATCCATTTCTCAGAGGAAATCTTGAAAACTATGTAAACTGGATCTGAGATGTCTAGTCTTTTAACATTATTCAAGAATTCATATTACCAAGTCTTAAAACTACCTGATAAACCACAGTGGTGATAGTGATCATAACAGCTGCCAACACGGATCGAGCTCCAGCTAGGAATGTTCTGTTCTGACATCTCTGCCCCTGAGGCCTCACCAGGCTGAGAGCACTAACTTCGGACATTCATGAACATCTCGTGTAAGTCCTCAATTTGTGCTTCTCACTCCCCCCTCACCAGGCCCTCTGAGGGAAGCACTGTTATCATCTTCCCCACCCGCAGTTAAGGCCACTAAGGCACAGAGACTAAACCCGATCCAGGTCACACTGGCATTAAAGGACGTGTGTATTTCTGCTGTTTTACTTTTTACAAAGGAATCTGAGATATCAATTCAAGGGAGACTGTTAAATAATAAAGTCTGTCTGGTCTCCACTTCAAAGAGCAGATACTATAAATTCCTGATGTAGGATGAGGCTGCCGCCACAAACTGACTCAGCTTGAAATTAATATCCAAGATGAAGCAGCGAATACACGTAAATATTCACGATTGTCAACTCCGCTCATGGGTCTGGGCCCTTCACTGCCTGAACGGGGGTGAAAACTCCACCCGTTTCAGGGAGGGAAGCGCGGCTCTTCCAGGTCGCACCCAGGCTTCACGGGCTGTTTCCCCTCACAGACTGTAGTCAACGATTAAAAAGCTCTCAAGATTTTTACATCATGCAAAACTGAAAGACATTTCTGCAGATGGAGCACTTTCTCAGGCTTAAACCTTTTTTGCCTACACTCAGCAAGGGGGAGAAAAGAAACATGACTCTGCAAAGTCTCTGAGCCTCACCACTCACAGGAGTAGAACTGCCTCAGCACAAGATGACTGTTCACATTGCAGGGTGAGAACAAAATAAAGCCACCCCAACCACAGGCACTCCCAGAGACAGCGCTCAGCAGTCTTCTGCACACTCACGGTTGTGCAGCCCTCACCACCATCTATTTCCAGAACACTCCATCATCCCAGAAGAAACCCCCTGTCACTATCAGTCATTCCCTAATCCCCCTCCACCCAGCCCCTTGCAACCATCACCTGCTCTCTGCCTCTGCATTTGCCTATTCTGCGCATTTCAGATCACTGAAGTCAACAATATGTGGCCGTTTATGTCTGGTTCCTTTCACTTAACGTGCTATTATCAAGGCTTTTCCATGGTGAAGTGGTATCAGCATCTCTCTCTCTTTTTTTTTTTTTTTTTGAAAACGTTAAAGTTTATTAGAAGGTGGTAAGTACTCTTATAAAGAGTAGAGTGGAGCATAAGGGGTGGGGATTCAAAGGGAAAAGGGTGGGTTGAGCAGTCAGGATGGACTTCCCAGAACAGGTGGCCTTTTTCATCTTCCCCTTTATTTTTTTTTCCTTTTTATTCACCCTTACGTATGAATAATGTTCCACTACATGGAGATACTACATTCAGTTCATCCATTCAGCAGCTATGTATGGACGACATCCAGAAGAATGAGTGTAAGAGGTGACTAGCAGGGATGGCATTTAAGCAAAGGGCAAGATGTGCTTTTAAAAAAAAAAAGCCAACAAACAGAGGCACAAGGAAATTCAGTCCGTTTCTGAGCAAAGTGCATGCTTGCTTCGGCAGGACTACCGTGCAGGGCTGGGGAGGATATTGGCAGGAATCACGGGGAGGGGGTCACCTAAGAAGACTCCCCACCGAAATCAGCTCAGCCAATTCTCCTCCCTCATGTTTCTAGGTTTCTCTTATTTCATGTAATAGCACTTTAACTACACATCTGATCATGTGCATCAGACCACCTTACCTCGAAGCCACAGAAAATCATTCACTGACCGGGGCAGCTCCAGGACAAAACTGTGATGGACCAGGGAGTCCTGCAGCATCCCAGCCTGCAGGCACAAACCCCACATGTGCCTTGGTGATGTCCAGAAAATAAAATGCATGGAAATATCTCACTGCTGGTGCACAACATCTGCCCCCAAATTGCCCCAAAATCATGCTGGCAAAGCACTACTTAACCCTCTCACTACAAAAAAAAAAAAAAAAAAAAGCTAAGAATGCAAATTTAGGCTCTGCCATTGAAAACCAGCAACCATCAATGCCAGTATCTGAGCTGGAATGCTCCTGACTTCAAAAACCACTGCACACTTATTTTTCAAATGGGAAAGCATATATGTATTCCACGTAGATGATATTACAGTAGGATTTTTATTTTCGAAATTTCCAGTTCAACATTAGCACATGAAAGATTATGTTTCAGCTTTAAAAAAAAAAACTCAATTATCTTCCACTTTCTTAATTTTGAACCTATTATTATTTTATAAATGGAGCTATGCTTCATATTATAAACCAAGTGTTTGGCTTCTGCAAACAAAACCTTTATGACCTCACTATTTCAGAGCAAACTTTAATGATGTTTTGAGAGGTGGGGCCTGGGGCGCTCACTAACAGCCCTTTAAACACTGACAAGGATGTGCTATTAAGCAAGGAAAGGCTCTAGGTCCACATTAACTAGGAAACCAAAGAAACTACACCAAAGTCTTACTTTATCATTTTTAAATATTCCTATTTTTTGAATATTAAAATTTTTAAAAGATATGATTTTTTTGAGAAAGACAACAGCTGTATTAAATTTCCTCTCACCAAGAAAGCAATCTTTATCAAGAGTAAAAACCCCTATGGAAATTCAAAAGACAGGACGTTTCTAGCTAAGTGAACATGCAGATCTGAACACAAACATAAATCCTATCAGATCTCACTCGAACCAGCTCAACAAAGTCCTGGGCTACCCTGAAACTTAGATCTTCTCTTCCAAATGTTGGCTGAGCTAAGATCATCACACAAGGCAGGGAAGAAGAGAAGAGGAAAGTCCACCTGGTGGCCTCCATCTGTTTTCTTCAAGCCAAAAGGCGCAGCAAGGGCGGCCCAGCTAACAAGCCCTCCTCATAAGAAAATCCGGCATCCACACTGCCCCTGCCGTCCCCAAGCAGCCCCGACGCCCCTCTCCCACTTGTGGCCTCCCAGCCTGTGAATGGTCTTCTAATGTCACTCCCCAGTTGGTGGCACCCTCCCCCTCTTCCCCGCTACACACACACACACACACACACACACAAGCGGAGCCAAGGCAGCCTTCCCAAAGCATAAATTTGATTACATCACCCCACTTCAAACCCTTCAGAGGCTCCCTGGTAGAGTTCTAGCCCCAATCCCGACCCTGCTCGCCCATCCTCACCTCAGTACCCAGGTCCCCAGTGAACTCAGGGGCCCCCTGACCTGCTCCTACTTCTCACTTGCCTCCAGGCTCATTTTGACTGTTTCTCAAGGAAGCCTTCCCTCCCTCCAACCTCCGCAATTTGTTCCTCTGTTCCTAGAACATTCTAGGCTAAGTCAACTTCTGACACTGCTAAGCTCCCAAGGAACATTTTGCTTACTAATGTGGGTCCAAACTCTCTCCCCTAGACACTCAGAAGTGTGCGTGTTATGAATAAATGAATGATGGGGTGGGTCTCAAAGGGACAGCCAGACCTGCTCTCACCCGTCCCGACCTTTCTTACTGTAGTATATCAGAAGCAAAACCTGAAGTACCTTTCCTGAGGGTCACTTCCTGCTGACACCATTCACTGCCTCCTGTGTCAGTTCTAGTAAAACCCAAGCTCTTCGAAAGCCCTCCACCCCAGGCCCTCTCCAGTGTCCTCCCCAGCAGGGGCACCCACAACCCTGGACCACACATGGCACTCTCCCCGAGTCCCCACCGCACAAGCCTCCAGGCCTCTACCCGGGCTGCTCTGCCACATGAGCCACAGTCTTCACGCTTTCTACTGGCTGACCCTTACTCTGTCTTCACAACTGAATGTAGAGCCCATTTCTTCCAGGAAGTCCTCTCTGATAATATCCTTTAGGTCTTGGCAGGGCTCCCTCTGTAGCAGCACTGCATGGTGACCAACTGGGTGTTTGCTTGCTCCTTTGGGACCACGACCTATTGGGGGCCACGTGGGAAGGAGTGAGAGATTACAAGAGGGGTGGGAGAAGCAAAAAGCAAAAATCACAGCTGAAGTCCCAAATTCAAGGATTCTTTCTCAGAAAAAGAATAAAATATTTCACACTTGTGCAATTTGGCTACTATTTTTGTGGCTTGCAAAAGCAAGGGCTTGGTGTTCTAGTCCAAAACCCAGGTTACATGCAAAGAAATGTATATATTCATACCCAAAGGAAGCCAGAGCTGCTCAACAACAGTTTGCAGTCAGAATTGAAAGGAATTTTGATAAAGGCAATCTCTCTCTCTCTCTCTTCTTTCTCTTCTGGCATCATATAATTTTAGAAGTATTTGCGTGACTAAGAGATGGCTACAGCCCGTGATTCTGCACTGGAGAGTTTGGGCTGAGGAAGCCCAGATTACATTCACTGTGTAAATGCAATCACACCAACAAACTGACAAGCGCCCTTGTGGAGGAGCTGATGTTCCAAAGCAGGCAAACTTATGCAGTAAGAAAACTCTAAATAAAAAGTAAGAAATTCAATGTTCTGTACTCAATTTCATTAGCTATATGGGCCATTACCTGATAGTATATCTTGTCTAATGAAACCCAAAAATAAATTGTGAACGTTGATTTTCTTCATCTGACTGTTTTATGCTAAATTTCGATATCAAAGCCACAATCCATACGGACAGCTCAGGCCTATGCTGCAGCACAGCTACATCCCGTAGAAGAAAGTCTATCAAGGGAGAACTGGAGAGTTTCCCTTCAGAAGCTGCTAAGTCTGGTTTTGCACCTGTACATCATTTGCAACCACGTCATCGTCAAAGGAGTAAGACCTTACCTCTGTGGGGTGAAAAACACTGCGGTGCTTCTGAACCATCAAAGAACACTGAGCTTTGTGAAACTGTCCTGAGGCACTTAAATTGTACTTTTTCTGAAAGGCCCCATAACTGACCCACTTCACCATTTCACGTACAACAGGGAGGTAACGGAATTAGTAGAGAAAACACGCCCTTGAAGTCTGATAAGACCCTGCTTGAATCCTGTTACAGCATTTACTACCCTCTAAACGGACCAATAACTTAACCCCTCTGAGAAGGCTTGCCAATCTGCAAAAGGGGGCTGCCACCGCCCACCTGGGAGGCATGGATGTGAATGCAACATGCAAGTAGGGCGGCCGACTGGTACCTGACACGGGGCCTGGCTAGTTGCCATCCGCTGCCCTTGTCCCCCTTTAAACTTCTGCTGTTTCCCCGGTACCAAACGCCCGGAATAGACTGCCCGAATATTCTGTGTATCCCTGGATACATGCCTTAACCTTAGGAGGCCAGAAAAACAACTGCCTCCTCCCCAGTCACTATCAATATTCTTAAGAGTCTGGATTTTTTTAACCTCTATTTTGCAGGGAGACTATTCCAGAATTTTTCAAGCACCATTCTCCAGGTTGGCTCCTCTCCCAGCGCCCATCCCTTCTCACCTCAGATCCTCTGTCTGCCTTCTGTTCATTGGAAAGCGAGTCAGGAAGAGCGGGGACTCCCTAGGCCTCCTTCCCTCCCTGATATGTTAGTGTGACTACCTTCAACCCACGCCCCACTCCAACTCCAGCTTCTGAGGAGTCTACCCTCCCGGACCCTGCAGACTCTGCAACTTCCCAAGACACACATGTGGCCATGACCCTTCCTTCAGATTTCTTCCTGGCTGGCCCTGCCCAACCCCCGGCCCCTTGAGGATAAATGACATTGCCCTGAAAATCCCAAATGCTGCTGACTGACACACCAAAGCTGCATGGTCTGGGCTTTCCTCCAAACCAGGCACAGCCCTGCCCCCCTCAGCCTGAGCCTGCAGCTCTCAAGATGATCTAATTCACATGCGCGGCTGTGAATACCAGCTAAGAATGACGACTCCCAACGTGTATCTCTAGTCCGGCTCCTTCAACTCAGCCCCAGGCTCATAGACCCGAGTGCCTCTATGAAGTCCTAACTTGGATGAAAAATGGCATCTTAAAAATGCCTCATGTCCACCATTTACTCTGGAATTCAATTTCTGGCAGGTACATCCCATGCTCTCCATTTTGGCAACAGACCCAGCACTCACCTAGGTGTTTGAGGTCACATTCAAATTCCCCTGTCCCCTCCCTCCAGCCCTGGCCTGGAATATTAGTCCTGTCATTTCCGTCGCT
This sequence comes from Camelus bactrianus, assembly GCF_048773025.1. Taxonomy (NCBI): domain Eukaryota; kingdom Metazoa; phylum Chordata; class Mammalia; order Artiodactyla; family Camelidae; genus Camelus; species Camelus bactrianus. The sequence continues at coordinate 7,907,946 of NC_133566.1, forward strand.
AAGCCCATCTCAAGTCTGGTTCTGCAGGGACCACGGCCGGATCCCCACAAGCTCACAGCAAGGTGCACTGAGTCACAGTCCTCCGAAGGGTGCTCCCTGGAGGGGGAGGCATCTCCTCCTGCCGGTCACCTCAGAAGGCACTGGATTCTCACAAAGGAGGCCCTGGAGAAGGGACTCAAGGTTCTCCAGTGATCTGAGATTTGAAGGTCCCGAGGTCTGGCGGAGCTCCTTTTAGCAGACACACTTGCCACTGAGCAGATGAGGATGGAGGAGCCCAAGCAAGGCTGTCCTCACTCCGACCCCTGGGCCCTCGGGAGCCATGGGAAAGGCCTGTGTCCAGGGCACAGCCCACCAATCACAGATCCCAGCCTGCATTTGCCAACCCTGACAGCCTAGACTCCTTCTACTTGCGAGACTTACTTCTGTTCTGTTCCCCCCCGAGAATGTGATGGACTCTTTCAGAATGTCTGGCCTGTCTCAAACGAGACCAAGTCAGTGAAAGATGAAGTGTCCACATTTGGACTAGAGCATGAAAGGAGAAACAAGGCCTCATGATCAGCATGATGGTGGTGGCCAAACTCTTCCCCTGGGTGAGATGAACAAGGGTGGGGGTGAGAATCCAAGGTCTTAGATTGGCCAAAGCATCTTCCTTCATGGCTGACTGGGGGTTGGAGACTCACTACCGCAAACTACTACACGGCCGTCAGTGGGGGACGTCAGCTGCAACAAACACGGAGTCAGCTCTTTAATGCCAACATGGGTTAAAAGTAAAGGCCAGTGCAGGGAGGCCTGCATGGCTGCTGAGGCAAACCACAGACCTGACTCTGAATGCCCACTGGCTGGAGCAGAGAGGAAGCTACGGTCCCTTTAACAGTCCCTGTGTCCACCAGATCCATGTGAGCCAGCTACTTAGGAGAAGGACATGTTGTCCTGATACTCAGAAAAACCAGCCTCGTAAAGGGAACAAAAGAGTGGCATGGATTTTAGACCCACTTCTGCCCCTTTATGAAGGCAAAATAAAGTAAATGGCACGGGGAAGTTGAATGCAAAAAAAAAAAAAAAAATAACCAAACGGTGACTGATTCCTCCAACAGTGTCCCCTGTAGCTGCTCACCCCCGAGCCTGCCACTTCCTCACCAGTGACCGCCGGTCAGGAAGCGCCGTCACGCACGTCACACAGAGACAGCCAGGAACCGCGTGCTGAGCACGTTTGTGTAAAAGCAGGAATCGAGCAAGATGCTGCAGACTTTGACTTGACAAGATTAAATACTCCATGAAAATAATCCCTCAACAGACGCCTAAATCAATTCGCATCTCACTTCTTCAAAACAATCAAACTAATTGAATAAGGGTGCATTTGTCACCAAATATAAGGAGGACCAAACAGGTTCCTCAAAGCAAAGATTTTAACAGGTATCAAACACCAGTGGGTGATGTGCTAACAAAGCAAATATTCCAAAAAATTAGAAAATAACAAGATGATTAGGATAATGCATGGATCAAGGCAGCTGAAAAGTTTCTGCTTTTTAAAGCGATGGAGACAGCACGGAGGGTGATCTAGCTATTTCCAATGCAGGATATGCACAGCCACCTTTTCTGACACAACTGCGTGGTACAAGAGAAAAAGGAATAAAGAAAAAGGAACAGAGGAACAAGCGAAAATTAGAAACACACAAGAACAAAAATGACTTTGATGGCATGTACAAGAATTTACGTGAGTGTGTGAGGCCAGGGACGCGGGGACGGTGAGACCCACCCTCACCTCCTGCTCCAGGGAAGGCAGGGGCCTGAGGGGAGTGACGCTGCTTGGGGACCCCAACGTGGTCAGCGCCCCTAAACAAAACTCCACATACATGCATCTAGGCAGCTTTTAAGCCACAAAATGTGGTCGCATTACAGGCTGGACAGTTTTACTCACTCCCAACGAGAGTAGCAGGAGAGAATTAGTCTCTGCTCCTGCACCAAAGCATTGTTTTAAAAATTAATGACTGTGGAATAGTAAAAGCAACAATGGAGTAAAACTGACTGGAGGAGAACGTGCTTGACCCGAGCTCACTGGCCGCGTTATCTCACTGACGTTCAGATGCTGGCTGAGACCTTACGGTACCAAAACAGACAGATCCACCAGGAGGGAGTTTAATGCGCTGCTGTATTTTGATGCCGAGAGCCATGCCTGGTACACGAGGTTCTGGGTAAACAATGGTGACTGTGTCAACACTATGGGCTAAGCACACATCCAGCTACACCGCCAAATCCCAAGGGCAGACTTCAAAAGGCAAAAACAAGCTGGCATTCTCTGGTGGGTCTGCAGACTCAGAACCAAGCAGTTGCTCAGCAAAAATGTCACCAGTGCCTCCTATGACAAAAGAGGAGGCACTGGCCATAGGGCTTGGGCAGGGCTCCAGGCTTCCACTGCTCACCCACCAGTCTGTCCAGGGGGAGAACATGGTCCCTGCTTATGTTGCACTGATGAACCTACCTTGACTAACGCCTGGGGTCTCAGCAGGAGGTGACATTTGAGGTGAACGGAGCCAGCCTCGGTGTAGCCCGGTGCTGGCAGCTGTGCCCACAGCAGTGCCCAAGAACCTAAACCTGCCACCTCATCCCCAAGGAGCAGAAGGGGGTGCGGGCGTGTAGATCACAGGGCCCTGCGAGGACAAATACAGATCATGGCCACTACATGTCTCACCCCTTACTAAAGTCATAGAGGTATGTCCGGGAGGAACAGAAAATTCATCCAGAGCCCCCCAGGCACCACATACAGGTGGGACTCGGGCCCCCTGTGCCTCTCACTCACAGGGCTGGTCTGGACTTTCCTTTTATCAATTCTCTGGCATCTTCTCCTCCAACTTACCAACAACCAGAAAGTAGGATTTGATCTTAGGTAAGTTCAAGAATCACAGAGCACTGCCTCCACAGCGGGCCCGGCAGCACATGCCAGGTCCTCAGACCGTCACCTGTGGTACCGCCATGAGCGCCCTCCAGACTCAAGGCCCGAGGCCGTAGGCCATGGGGGCACAGCTTCCCTCAATCTCCCCAGCAAAGGGGGACCACCTCTGGGCAAAGGCATCTCACCTCTTCTGCCCGAGGGAAAGCATGATAGATACACTGGGAAACAGAGCAGAAGGTGGGGGGGTAGTAAGCCCAGGAGAGCTCGTCTGCACTTCCAAGGCAAAAGTGGGGCCGTTGACTTAATCACAGGGACAAAGTGAGGATGGATCTTTCCCTGCTTTGTCTCATACTCCGTGATACGCCTTTCCCTGCATAAGGAGTTCATCCGGAATTCCCTGGAGGTGTTTCTGATGTCCTAACTTGGCATGCTGGCTGTCGGGGAGGAAGAGAGGGCCTGAAACCAGCAGGTGCTGGGCCTGGGAGGCAGGAGACACCGGCTCCAGACCCAGCTCAACCAGCGACTCTTTCTGCCTCTCGGGATTCAGCATCTCATCTATAAGCAAAGGGATGAGACTGTCCCAGGACAGGCTGCCTAACAAAATTGAAACGAGAGCCATGTAAAGAAAGTTTCCCAGTTGCCACATTTAAAACGGTAAACAAAGAAACAATCAAACAAACAAAAAACAGATACTAGAAACTGATTTTAAGAACAGATCTTACTTAATCTGCTGTATGTAAAATACTATCATTTTGACATGTAATCAATATATGAAAGTAACAAGATAGTTTACATACTTTTTACTAGACAAGTCTCAGCGTCTGATGTGCATTTGACCTACAGCACATCTCAGCTCAGACCAGCCTCTTCCCCAGCGTTCACAGCATCAGTGGCTGTGGCTACTGTATTGGACAGCAACTTCAGGGGTCCCACCAGGGGTCCTGGCTGAAAAGCGGGAGGAGGTCTCCACACTGACCCTAAAAGGATCTCTCTGAAACAAAGGCAGATTCACTTTTAAATGTCTGTAAACCGTCGGGCTGCACCTCCCTCCGCCCTTGGCTACAAGACAGCCCTCTTCCTTGCTGATCCCTTCCTGGATGTAGGGAAGGAACCCGGCACACAGCCAGGGTGGCCGGGCCTCCAGGTATACTTACCTGCTGTCTGTGTCCAGTCCCATGAAGTCCTCCTTCTCAAACAAGGTGCAGAGGAGGGGGATCCTTTCCCCAGACTTGTCGGGGTCCCATCCAGCCACTTGGACTTGAGCAAGATTAAGATTGACTCAGTGAATTCCTCGATCCTCTTCTCCACCACCCTGTAGTCCTCATAGTTTGAAGGCCACGTTGGTGCGCGGCTGCTCGGCTACCTCCCCATGCAGCACAAAGACAAAGAGCTGAGAGTCATTAAGCGTGGTGCCATACAGCTCCTCTGCACATGGAGCTTCTCGAAGGCCTTGGCCGAGAGGCAGTCGGTAATGGTGACAAGGCCCACGACCGTGCGGTGGGTCTGGAAGTCACTCCACCCATTCTCGAACGCATAGTGGTGCCTGTAGTGGATACAGAGTGCCCACTGGGAGCCGCACGGGATGATCTGGCTCACCAAGGATATTCGTTTATAGATGCAAAAGAAATTGTCCTCTGAAATGATCCCCACGGGTTGGACGACCACAGGGAGAGTCTCGTATTCCTCAGCACACTGCACATAGTCAGGGATGCTCATGTTGCAGGCCCTGCTGAGAGGGGAGAGGAGATCGAGGTAAATATTGTGCTGTGGGCTGCGGGCGCCTCTGGGTTGCGGTGACCTGGTGTGTACCAGCCAGAAGGCAAGGGAAGCACAAGCAAAGCCGGGGGTACAGTTTGTCCTCAGAGTCTGTACATGGCTACCGTAGCTCGGATCACATTACCCAGCTTTTGGTCTAGGCTTCCTGCCCCTGCACAGAAGGGTCATTTCTTGTTTTCTGTTTCCAAGCACCTAGCAAGACCCTGATGCAAAGTCAGTGCTCAACACTGCTGAATAAAGAAATGAACAAAGGAACTGCTTTCCCCACCCCCCTTCAGCAGATTATAAAGAAAAGAACCGCAGTAGGATCAAAAGATCTGGATTTCAACACCAATTTATTTGAACTCCTAAACTGCAGAATAATGGATAAGAAAACTTGCCTTGGGGAAGAGGGTACAGTTCAGTGGTAGAGCACATACATAGCATGTACGAGGTCCTGGGTTCAATCCCCAGTACCTCATTTTAAAAAATGAAACAAATGAATAAACCTAATTACCCTCCTCAAAAAATATTTTTTAATTCAAAATTCAAAAAACACCTTGCAATTGACACAACATTGTAAACTTGACTATACTTCAATTAAAAAAAAATCCTTGCCTTACAAGAATATATCTGGATTACGGAAGTTTGCAAATGTAAAATGCCTAGGGTACCACCTGCATAAAGAAGGGGGACTGTACAAATTTACTATCCCTCCTTTATGAGCTATATTTCCTTTGGGGGGTGTTATAAACTCTCAGAGCTAATTTTCTTAGATTAAAAAAACAAAACAATACTTGATTCTCAGTACTGCTGAAGAATCAGATAAGCCTGTGAAAGCATCTGACCCACAGAGGTTACTCAACAAATGTCTGTTGAATGAATGAATAAACAAGAAAAGTGAATGCTGCTCCCTGCCACAGACCATCATAATGGTACTTCCTAGAAATCCCAAGCTCACGTTACACCCGACTACACACTAAACATGTGGGTGACCTGGGCAGGCCTGTGTGCTTCTCTAAGCCCCAGTTTAATCATAGATAGAAATGAAGGCAATAACAAAAACTCAAAGGGTTAGTGAGTCAGTAATGTATTGTACCCCAACTTTGCAAGATGGAACCATTAAGGAAAATTGGGCAAAGGGTCCAAAGGCCCTCCGCATATTATCTCCTACAAGTACAGGGGAACCTACATTACATCTCAAAATAAAAAGTCTAATATTTTAAAGAGGCTATTGAGGTTAAATGAGCTCATTATCTCAAATAAGGAACACACAGTACAAGTACGACAATGCCTAGCCCATGAGATACACTCAGTTAACATTCCCACTGAACCCACTAATCCCTCCAACTTCAGAGCATGAGGATGGGTCCTCGTGGCCAAAGGCCACTGCATCTGAAGCTAACAAAGCTAATGGTCCCCACTTCCAAGAGCCCCTGTCACCACCCTTGTTCTAATTTTCTATTTGTAATATTTTTTTTATTTAATAGAAACCCCCAATTGCATAGCCTTCAGGTCACCAAAACCTGACCACAGAGATCATGATGGCAGCATTCCTTGGTGAAACAATAAAATGAAAAGCCATTTCCACAAGACCTCTGTGTAAATCTACTAGGGAACTTCATCCTAGACTGAGAGGAAGAGGACTGGGGAGGAGGGGGCAATCTGGCGCACAGACAAATATGGGCCACCTGTCCCACGATGGACTTTAGACTCAACCCTCGCCCTCCAGGTAATTCAAAATACACACCAACAGAGTGCTATGGACAAGATTTTTTAAAGAAATCCCTGACTCCCTAGCAGGTCTTGTTTCTACCGAGACAGAGATGGCTTATGTGTATAATGTTTCACAAAAGCCTTAAAATATTATCACCCCAACTTGACACATTAAGAAACTGAGGTAGAGAAGTTTATCATATTGTACAAGATTAGAGAGAGGCGACGTCAGACACCGTATTTAAACCCAAGCCCCTGTTCCAGTGCTCACACTAGAAAGTGTGACATGCTGCCCCTTTCCTGCCCTCTCCCTGCAATAAATTTCTGAAGAGTCTTTTCTGTGCCACCTGGAATCACAATAACTTCAATTTTCCACAAAGAGCTATGTCACTCCCTGGAGGACATATCAAAATCTAAAGGGTTGGGATGGGAGGAGAGATTTGCATTTTCTGTTTCTCAAAGGAAACATGGCTTTAAAAGAAACTGAAAAGCACTTATCTAGTCTAAGCCCTCATTGTGCAGAGAAAGAAACCGAAGTTCAGAAGAGATGAGGAAAGGGCCTTATTAACAAATATTGCTTCAGCGCAGCATCAAGCCAGCCCTGGGCACTGCTGGGAGAGAATCTGGGAGACCCAGGAGAATGAGTGTTAGGAAAAGGAAAGAGAAGAAGCATACAAGGTCCTGTCTCTACACCACCATAACAAGAGTTTCCACCAAATTACCCAGTATGGGTGCAGCTAATATTAAGGTGGGCTAAACAGGTTATAGAAACCTGGAAGTCTCAACCATAGTGCAAATTCCAACATTTACTCTGCTTTTTTCCCAGTTCAAGCATCAACTCAGTGGGCACTCTGTTCCAGGGACTACACGAGGCCTGGAGTTCTCCCAAGTACAAATCTCTATTATCACGTGTGCAAGCCACATAAAGGCCCACCAGAAGAAAAGTGCCCACAGATAAGATGGAATTACTGAAGCTGAAAGCAGTCAACCAGCGTATGTTACTAGGAAAAATGATGCTGCTAGAAATGGACTCATGGACATAGAAAGCAAACTGTGGTTAGCAGGCAGGAAAGGGGGGATTAACAGATACACATTAATAAATATAAAATAAATGACAAGGACCTACTATATAGCACAGGGAACTATATTCAATTTCTTGTAATGAGTTGTGCTAAAAACAATCTAAAACATATGTATATACATATGCATATGTTTATAACTGAATCTCTGCTGTACACCTGAAACTAACATTGTAAATTGACTACACTTCAATAAAAATAATTTAAAAAAATAAGTATAAATAAAATCAACGCCATTAAGATAAAATAAAAGAACATTCTTATCCCCTTAGCTGTAGGTGCTGGAGAATTCTGGTTAGAAGCACCAAGTCTACTGGATCACTCCAGCACTAACTGTCACTCTTTCTGACCATCAGAGAGTCACTTGGCTTCACTGAGGTTACTTTTCTCTTCTGTGAAAGGCTACAGTGGCAACTAATGATGTATAGAATCTCATCATTCACAAGCCCAAAAATTAGTGAGGACTTCCCATGGGCCAGGCTCTGGAGAGATGAAAAGATAGGGTCACAGATATATTCATGGGTAGAAGAAGTTTATGCCATAAAGACATTTATTCTTCCTGTTTTGATAGACAGATTCAATGCAATTCTGATTAGAATTCCTACCAGACTTTTCATGGAATGTAACAAGTTAATTTATGGTCAGGAACAGCCAAGAAACTTCTTTAGAACCACCACTGTGGAGGGGTGGATAGGTCATTCATTTCCACTGGTCTTTCTGAAGTGATGAAAATGTTCTGGAATATTAATGGTTGCACCACTGTGAATATGCTAAAAGCTGCTGAATTGTACCATTTAAATGGATGGACTTCATGGTGTGTGAACAATACCACAATAAAGCTGTTATATGAAAAAATATTCCTTGACAATTATTTTTCCCTCTATACAACTAGTCTACCCCACAATTTAAGAAAAACAAAAAACCAAAACAAACTAAACTGTGCCAGGAGCTTTGTAGGACTGCAATGTCCCTGGGTCTCCAACGCCTCTGGTGGTGCTGTTCCTGTTAACACACACTAGCTGGGCTGGACTAGTTAGGGACTGTAACTATGTTTTTAAAATCGACGGTCACACGTTTCACCCTGGGAGAGGGAAGTAAGGAGCATGTCACAGCCTCATGCCTTCAGCTCATTTTTAACTGAACCAAGCCCTGCTTTCAACACTGTAATCCCTGGCACTATAAAAATACGTGACATCAACAAGCACCGCCATCATAACATCTGAAATTTTTCAAGGTACTTACCTGGGACAGAAACACTGAGGTGGGAGACGGAAACTCCCTCAGCACTGGCGCTCACTTTTCCAGACTCCACCAGGAGAAACTGGGCTTTACAGCTGGAGGCTCTAAGCCAGGGGAGCAGCGCGCATGCCGCTGAGCTGGTCCTCAGGGAGCGGGAAAGGGAGAGGAGGGCAGCCCCGGGGTCGCAGGGCAGGGAAAGCGGGGGGGGGACGCGGGCTGCAGCCCCGCTCGGAGGCCAGCCCCAGCCCCAGCCGCCCACCCCTGATCAGGTCCGCAGAACCCGCCCACCCGGGACACAGCCCTCCCAGGGGCAGGGACGAGCCGGCGGCCAAGGAGAGGAAGCCCGGGAGGAGAGGACTCACGGGCGGGAGAGGGGAAGGGGTCGCCAGCCGTGGACTGAGGGGAGCCCGGCTGGAGTGAGAGGTGGCAGGTGCACACCTGGCCCTGGACAGCTGTGGCCGGGGCGCCGGGGTAGGTGGCGTGGGCAGAGGGATCTGACCCGAGCAATTCAGCTGAACACACGCTGACACACACCCTCGCGGGCTTTGACACGCGGACCGCCCTCCCACAGCCACCTGACCCCTTTACTGGGAGCCCCCCACCTTGCATTTCCACAGCCAGAGGCCCCGGCCTCGGGCAGGAGCCAAAGGCCTACCGAGCGACAGAGCTGAGAAGCCTTTGGGGCCGATTCCCAGCTCGGAGCTGGAGCTTCCAACCTGCGGTCCAGCTGGCACCGACTGCGCATGCGCAGGAGGGCCAGAGATCCTCTCTTGGTTCTGTGATAGAGGCTGGGGCATCGAGGGAGGGAGAAGATGGGGGAGGAGGAGAGGAGGGGAAAAGTGGAGGGAGACAGATGGACAGGAGGAGCAGAGAGTAGGTAGGTATCTGGAGAGGGGAGGGGAGTAGCGGAGATGTAGAGAAAAAGCTTTACTTCTGGGGCACCCCGAAGGAGGCGGCAGTCCTGCCTCTGTACCATTTTGTAACCCTTCAAGGCCCGCAGCTCAAGTTTTACCTCCCTGGTCCAGCCCTCCAGCCGATGCCTCTGCAGAACCCCTATGGGGATCACACCTGTTGTCCCCACGTGGAGCTGGGTTTCCTGTTGCTCTGGGAACAAAGCACCCGCACGTGTTGTCTCTCAGAACTACCTTGGGAAGTGTACATAGTCCCCTTTAACAGGCTGGGAAACAGGCATGCACGATCTCTGCCTTAGCTCCACTGTCCCAGGTGTTGGCCTTGCGGGGAGCAGGAGGTACAAGATCAGAGCCCCAGACAGAGCAGACTGCCTGAGTGTTGGTGCATAGTCCCATCCCTCCTGGGTAAAACACACCTAACCCAATTGGAACCATCAAGGGCTCACAGTAGGTTCCTGGGTGTGGGAGAGCTGTCTTCAGTTCCAGTGCCCAGCTTGCTAGGTAGATAGGAGTGTTACCGAGTCCAAATTCATTCCCCTCAGTGAAGGACAGGCCAATAAGTTGGAAGACCCGCTGCTGAGGCATGGAAAAGCAAGTTTCTGTAGAGCTAGATGGCAAACTAATGTCCTGGAAAACCATCTCCCCAAGTCAGAATTCAGGCTTGTTTCCTATGTGCTTGGTTGTTGCAAACTTCTTGGTGTAGGAATTCCTTGTTGTTAGAATCCTTTGTTCTTGCAGCTATCTGCCTGGGTCAAATCTCTGTAAACCTCCAACAAAACAAAATTTATTTTCTATTCTGTAACTTGTTATTTTATGAATGGAAAAGTGTTAAATATCCTTAAAGGTCAGAGCCTTCAGAATAGGCTCTTCTGTATATTTCAGGCTCTAGGCAACATTGTTTTACAAGCAAGATGAAGCCTAGGAGACAGAGCAAAGGGTTAAAGTCAAAGGAACAGATCTAATATGGAGTCAGATTTGTTCTTTTCTATTACCGACGCAGAAGCCACTTGAGGATTTAAATCCCTTTAAGTTAAAAATAACTAAAACTTTAAAGGAATTTACATACATAGGTGGGAATGTGCATAGCCTATCTGGAAAAGCATCCAAAGGATAGTAAACAGTGGCATCTCCAGGGAGGGCTGGAAGAACAGAGGATGAGGGAAAACTTCTTTCACTTGTGTATTTTTGTGCTGTTTGAATTGTTTTTAAACATATGCATGTATTTCTTTTTCAGTTTAAAAAAAGTGTAATGGAGCAAAGGAGTAACAAGCTCAGCAAATACAGCAGCCATGGAATCACTGAGCCATCACTTGATTTCAGCCAGGAAGCATTTATTGACTCTCTCCTATGTGCCCAGTGCTGTTTTAAAACTTCTTTTATTATTATTAATTATTATTATTATTATTATTATTATTATTATTATTTATTATTATTATTATTCTATAAAATAGTAACATGCTATCCCTCACCCCTGCCCATGGCTGGTGGAAAACCAACTGAGTTTTTATTGAGTTGTTTTCCAAGGAGTAGAGATGAGTTATAAACTGAACACATCTTCAGGGCAAAACAGGTGGAGTGGTTTTACAGCATGCCAGACAGCTATGAAGTGTTTTCAACAGAGGCACCCAGACGCTGAGAGAGAAATCCTCCAGGACCCTACAAAAAGCTGCCCAAACTTCCTTCTCCATGGCACTACTGAAATAGGAAAGAACAAATCTGACTCCATATTAGATCTGTTCCTTTGACTTTAACAAAGCCAAGTTAGTACGCTCCGGTATTTTCATGGGTTATGATGTCACAGAGGAGATGGACAGGTTAACAAGGGACGACTCTGCAGTGATCACGGAGCCGGGGAGCGAGATGGGCGGCAAGATGTATGACGCAGCCGCAGCTGTGACAGTGCTTCTAGGCAGGAACCCAAAGTCACCTCGACAAGGTGTCAAACACGTGTGTCCACGTCCTCATCACCTGACATGTATTAACGAGAAATGGAAACCCATAAAATGCCAATAACCTTGGTGGATACACCGTCCAAATTGCAAAGTCACAGTTTGACAACTGGCCATCTCGGTTCCCTGGGATTCATTCTTGGAGAACCTTAAAAACCACTCCTCTGCCCTCAAGAAGTGCTTTCTACTTGTCCTATCTTTGGCTCAGGGATACAGCACATTCAAGTGAACTTCAATGTCTGCACAGATTTGACTGTCTTTCTCCAGGTTCACTTGTCCATTCTAAAGAGGCCTGAGCTAAGTCCATCCTCTGTAAGATCTATTCCCTCCAGTGACTACTCATTGAGCCTGCAATTAAAAGCCAACTGAACAAGACTGTCTGTCCTCAGCTAAAAAGTTCACCCACCCTTCACTGCTTTCTTAATCTCCTTTCCTGGCTAATTGCAACAGACTAACACCTCCCTCTACCAAGCTCCCCGACTATGTCAGTTTGTCTTCCCAAAGAGAAAGTAAGGTCCATAAAATAGGAGACAACTCCATAGTTGTTGCCGACGAAATGAATCACAGAGCTGCTGTGGTGCAAAATGTCTCCCAAGATTCGGGTTCCTTTATTTTTTATACCATCTACACAAAGGAGTAACTCTTGCCAAGCACAGAGGGTAAACATTTTTTAGGTTGACGCATGTGCACTACATCTAAGGCTTCCTTATCTTAATTACACTCAGACTCTCCTGTTCCTAGGCCTGTTCCTTTTGAGGAACTAATAAACATTCTTTTCTGCAAGCAATGTTTCCCCTGGGAATGGGCAGAGTCCTTTGGCAGGAATTTCTGTTTGCAGACAAGTCCGGACACTTCTGTGAAATGTCCCGCGTGCAGGCACATCCACAGCTTCTATGCTAAGTTTCCTTCACATAGTTACCTCTGAATTCCTAGCATAAAGTAATGTCAATAAATAGAAATATGATTGTGGCTTCTTTCCTTTAAAACATTTCTGGTTATTTAAATGACCCTTGGAAGAGAGGTGTTTGCGGTCCAGTATCTTGATCCACAATACTCTGGAGGCCTTTTTCGGAATGGCTGTTCACTGATCCATTCAAAACACAACTTCTCATTCCAGGAATAGCTGTGCTTTTCTGCCAGGAGTTTGTGGTCACTCTCATGCCAGAACAGCTTTAAACTATATCCTTACTTTGAATTTGTTATTTTTCCCCTCTTCCAAAAATATTGACATTCCTTACTTTCTTGCCTTGAGGATTTTTTTTTCCTAGTTCAACCTTTAGTAAACCAGGCTTCTCGGGATGGGCTTGGCCTTACATATGATCAGCCATCCAACTCCCAGTGTGAGAGGATTCGGGTTCACCTCCTGCCCTCCTGTCAGGGGCAACTAAAACTCAGTTCAGGAGCCAACAGGCACCCCAGGGCTTCTAAGGCTCACTTATCTCCCAGAATCCCTGCTTTCTGGTTTGTCTTGGCTTCTGAGGATTTCCCCTCACTTTCTTGATAATTAGCTGTGTAGCTTGAAAGATGAGGAAGGAAGGTTTTATTTCTTAATCAGCATTTCAAGGAAGTTGTGTAATGAATGTTTTCACGAGATTCTAGAACACTCCATTGCCGAGACAGAAAACACACTAGATATTTTCTAAATTTAGGTATCATGTGCATTTTTCTTTATTTTTGTTTTCTTAACTGCTAACAGACATTTTTTAATTAAAAAAAAATAACACCCCAAATAGGATAGAACATTGAAGGGGCATACAAAATTAAAGGACAAAGACAGAAAAATGATAAATACTGTACAAAATTAATATAATACATACACTATGGATCAGATCAGCAATTCTCAGTAACAGCTAATTGAAACATGATCATGAGGTAAAACATCTCTCCTGTCAGGAGATGGCCAACAGAAAATAGAATTAATACAACAAACTAAAATTCTAAGTCTGGAGAGGTACAGAAGGCTACCAGCTAAATGTGTCTTCTTCTGGAAAAGAGGGAGGCTCACCAGCTCTTTACTGTGGAGCCTGAGCCCAGGGGAGGTCGGTGAAGTGAGCTCTGTAAGTACCCAATTAACAAAGTGAGTGATGAATAAAGAGACGTGAGCTTTGATGACAGAGATGATACTACTATTCACTTGTCCTGTAAAGTATGTCTTCACGTTCAGTGATCAAACCTCGGCATCCTCAGGGATTGAGATTATAGGAAAATGCACAGCCCGGGCCTAGACCTCCTCTTTGAGCTCATGACATTGCACTTAGATGTCTCAAGGGCACCTCAAACTCCATCTGCAAAGAGCTGACTTCACGGTTCTCCTCCAATAGCCGTCCTACCCAGGGCCCCTGGTCGGGGGACAAGGTCTCCCTCCCTACCCCAGCTCAGGCCCATCACTCACAGATGTGACTGGACCCCTCGTTCAGGGCCCAGATTTCCTCAGTCATGGAGTCCCACCACCCACACCTGTCCTACCAAGTACCCAATGGCACTCACTCAGCACTGACTTTATGCTGGGGACCACGCTGCACACTGCACACACGTAATCTCACTGGATCTCCACAGCAGTCTTTGGAAGTCGGTACATCACTGCTTTAATTGATTAGATAAATTGTTTCACTTCCTTGAGTGTGTCATCCAAAGTGACACGGCTACTGAGCCACAAAACTGGGACTGAAAACCACTTGAAAACTGAACACTGCTACACCTCGCAGCCACCCTACTCTGACTCATCACATCACCTCCTGCCGAGACTTCTAAATGTTTCTAAGCATTCTACAAGACAAAAGTGATCTACGAGAGCACCCCACTCCCCTAATTAAAATCTGTCAATGACGGTCCACTGCCCTTAGGAGAAAGCCCCACCGGGCCTGAGCACAGTCCAATGGCCTGGCATCCGCGTTCCCTGTGCGGCCTCGCCGCCTCACCCACCACGCAGCCCTACACGTGCCATGTCCAGGACAGGGATGCTGACTCCGTACAACCCGGGGCTCATCTCAATCGAACAATGATCACCCTCTTCAGTGGTCACCCTCTTCATTGCTGACTCTCAGAAAAATATTTTCTCAGGATGAATCAATATCTTTTTCCTTACAACTTCCCGTCATTGATAATGAGCTCCCCCCAAAAGAGAGAAGACCTAATTCTCAGTCTCCTTATCTGTAAAGTGTGAATAACAAGGAAATATGTGAGGTTTTAAGAGAAATAATATTCATGTGAGGCTGAGGGACAATCCCCAACACACAGTAAGCACTCAATATGTGCTTACTTAATATTAATAAGAATATATTGCATTCCAGCAACCTTAAATCAATGTTTTATGGCTTTGTCCAACAGACTGACAAACTGTTGGACTAACCCCTTTGAGCAGATCAGCACAAGTGTACTGGGAGAGATAAGTGCTGACTCCAGTTACAGCTGCAGCCAACCAGCACTACGGGGTGGGGGCAGTTTGCTCAAACTCTTACATGTTGCTTGAGCATTTAGTTGTCATTATTGAATGAAGACAGTTGTTCTTTAGTCAAAGCTCCTGAAAGATAAATCTTCAAAGACTGATGCAAATTAAGTTTAAAGAACAACACTCTCACTCGAAATTATTTGAAAATTATAGTCTTAGCTCCTCTGCACATCAAAAGGCCATGTTCTTAATGTATCAGACTAAATACACCAAAAGGGTTGTTTAAAAGATATTAAGATGAAGCCATCCTGCATAAGCTCTCAGTATCAACTGCACAAAGCCTCAACGAAGGGTCTCACTTCTCACTTCCAGATAGGTGTTCAGGTAGCTTAACGTGAGTCTTGGTTTCTTATAACATGGGGGTCAGAAGAGTTGTGGATACATTTATGTAGCAAATATAAACCTAGATTATTTGCTGTGTGGGAATCCTAGAAATAAACAAATTGATATATAGTCCCACCCTTAAGAAGCTCAGCCTTTCCATTTACAACAGCATTAAAAATAAAATGAGAGATACATTTAACAAAAATTTACAAGATTTGTACATTGAACATTTTCAAGTATCATCGAAATAAAATTTACAAGATCTACATATATGGAAGACATCTCATGTTCATGGAATGGTAGACAATATTGTTAAAAATGTTAAGACTCCCCAAAGTGATCTACAAACTCTGTGGAATCCCTATCAAAATTCCAGCTGACTTCTTTGCAAAAATTGAAAAACTGATCCCAAAATTCATATGGAAGTGCAAGGGGCCCAGGACAGCCAAAACAATCTTGAAAAAGTAGAGCAAAGATGGAGGACTCACTTTAAAGGGTACTAAAAAGCTATAGTATTCAAGTCAGTATGGTACTGGCATAAGTTTGGATAAACAAATCTATGAGACACTATAAAAACCCAGGGGGAAAATACTTACATTTACATTCACTTTTCCACAAGGGTGCCAACAACACTTCATTGAAAGTATAGTCTATTCAACAAATGGTGCAGGGACACCTGGGTATCTGCAGGGAAAAGAATGAATCTGGAATCTGGACCCCCATATTTTATATAACAAATAAAGTTAATTCAAAATGGATCACAGACAGAAATGTAAAAACTAAACGTATAAACTTTTTAAAACAAGACACAGTATAAATCTTTGTGGTCCTAGGATAGGCTTTGGTTTTCTAGATACAATACCAAGAGCACAAGTGATAGAAGAAAAAAGCAGATAAACTGGACTTCATATAAATTAAACATTTTTCTTACAAAGGACATCATCATGAAAGTGAAATGACAGTGGTAGGGGGTATCTCAAGTGATAGAGTGCGTGCTTAGCAAGAAAAATAAAATAAATCAATACATCCATTTACCTCCCCTATAAAGAATTTTTTTTAATGTTTAAAAATCTAAAGTGAAAAGACAATCTGCAGAATAGGAGAAAAATTTTGCAAAGCATGTATCTAATAAGAGAGTTGTATCCAGGATATATAACAAATGCTTACAACTGAACAATACAAGAAAATAGACCCAATTTTTCAATTTGCCAAGGATTTAAATAGATATACAAATGGCCAATAAGCATATGAAAAGATGCTCATCATCACTAGCCAAATCAAAATGAAAATGAGATCGGTTTTTACACCCACTAGGATGGTTATAATCAAAACATGGACAATAATAAGTGTCGTTCAGGAGGCAAAGAAACCTCATATGCAGCCAGTGGAAAGGGACAATGGTGTAGCTTCTTTGGAGAATTATGGTGTTTCCTCAAAAGGTTAGCGTTATATGGTTCAGCAATTCCACTCCTACATATAGATTCATCCCTCAGTATCCTCGGGGGGTTGGTTCAGGAACCCCACACCCTGGATAACATAATCCAAGGAAGTTCGAGTCCCTTTACAATCAGCCATCTGGATCCATGAAGTGGAAACTAAAGATATGGCGGGCCAACTGTACAGCCAACAGAATGAAAACATATTCTCACAAAATCTTGCACATCAATATTCATGGCAGTATCATTCAGAGTAGCCAAAGTTACAAACAATATCCATCCATCAATGAACGGATAAACAAAATTACCAAGAATAGGCCCACAAACTTTTGGTCATTGAATCTTTGACAAAGGATGTGAGAACATAAAATGGAGTAAAGACAGCCTCTTCAGCAAATGGTGTAGGGAAAAGTGGACAGCTGCATGTAAATCAATGAAGTTAGACTACTCCCTCACTGCATACACAAAAATAAATTCAAAATGGCTTAAAGACTTAAACATGTCGACAAGATAGTATAAAACCCTTAGAAGAAAACATAGGCAAAACATCTGACATACATCTCAACAATGTTCTCCTAGAGCAGTCTACTCAAGCAATAGAAATACAAGCAAAAATATAGAAGTGGGAAATAATTAAACTTACAAGCTTTTGCACAGCAAAGGAAACAGTAAGCAAAACAAAAAGACAACCTATGAAATGGGAGAATATATTTGCAATAAATGAGATGGACAAGGGCTTAATTCCCAGAATATGTAAACAGATTTACACTTAATAAGAAAGAAAAACAAACAATTCAATCCAAAAATGGGCAGAAGACCTAAAGAAGCATTTCTCCAATGAAGACATACAATTGGCCAATAGGCACATGAAAAAGTGCTCAATATCATTATCAGAGAAATGCAAATCAATACTGCAATCAAGTATCACCTCTCACCAGTCAGAATAGCCATCATTCAGAAGTTCACAAACAATAAATGCTGGAGAGGCTGTGGAGAATAGGGAACCCTCCTACACTGTGATGGGAATGCAGTTTGGTGGAGCCATTGTGGAAAACAGTATAGAGGTTCCTCAAAAGACAAAAAATTGACCTCCCATATGACCCAGCAATCCCACTCCTAGGCACATATCCAGAAGGAACCCTAATTCAAAAAGACACCAACACCCAAATGTTCACAGCAGCACTATTTACAATAGCAAGACATGGAAACAACCTTAATGTCCACTGACAGATGAATGGATAAAGAGGTTTTAGTATAATTGTAAAATAGACTACTATTCAGCCATAAAAATATAATAAAATAATGCCATTTGCAGCAACATGAATGGACCTGGAGAATGTCATTCTAAGTGAAGTAAGCCAGAAAGAGAAAGAAAAATATCATATGAGATCACTCACATGTGGAATCTAAAAAAAACCAAAAACCAAAAAACAAAAAAGAAAGAAACAAAAAGATAAAGTTATCTACAGAACCGAAACAGACACAGAGACATAGAAACCAAAGTATGGTTACCAGAGGGGAGAGGGTGTGGGAAGGAATAATTTGGGATTTCAAGATTTGCAGATACTGACTATGTATAGAATAAACAGCAAGTTTATACTGTATAGCACAGGAAAATATATTTAATATCTTATAGTAACATGTTTAAATAGAATATGAAAATGAATTCACGTATGTTCCTATATAACTGAATTGATGTGCTGTACCCAAGAAACTGACACAACATTATAAACTTACTAGACTTCAATGAAAATATTTTTAAATAGACCAATAAGGAAAAAAAAAGAAAAAGGATATTATGAAACCAAAAGAATAAAGTACTGACTCAGGCTACAATATGGATGAACCTTGAAACTATGCTAAAATAAGCCAGACGCAAAAGGACAAATAGTGCCCTTTTAGATGAACTGTATCTAAGCATTTACTGTACTACTCCTGTAAATTTTCCGGAGGTTTGAAGTCTATCAATATCAAAATAAAATGTATTATTCATTAAAAACATAAAAGGATTCCTTAAAGGAGGGCTTTAATTATTAAATGCAGAAGTGCAAATAAAGCTCCTGGAACAACACTTTGCATGTCCACAGACAGTCACTGCTTTCACTGCCACTCAGAGGGTGGTGCCAGCGCTGATGAGGGCTGCCTCCACTCCCTCCCCTGCAGAGAGTTGTGAGAGCCTGGGCTCTGACAGGCAGGCTGACGGTGACCCTGAGTCAGACACAGCCATGCCCCAGACTCTGCGATAACCAACTTTCTTATACAAACTGCTCCATGTAACATAAACACGCTACAGGGATGTAACTTACAACACAGGGAATATAGCCAATGTTTTACAATAACTATAAATGGAGCATAACATTAAAAATTGTGCATCTATTGTACACCAGAAACTTATATCATATGGTAAATCAGCTATAACTTTATAAAAAAATTAAAAAATAATTTAAAAATGTAATCTCTTTAGTAGGCAATTTGGTTTTTAAGTAAATACTAAACAGCTTAGAATGTATAAAAGCATTAAAATGTGATGTTTGTTTACATATTTATTTACTTTCAGCCTCCTGCTAAAAGAGAAATTAAACAATTTTTTTAAACACAGCTTAAAAACCATAACAACAAATAGACAAAGTGAGAGTGAAGAGAAAATGGAGATTCAATAATTAAATGAAACCAGGGGGAGGTAAATTCATAAAAATGGATACAATTAAGCCAGGGTAAGCGTTAAAGGCCTACTAGAAATTCAGCTGTAAGATTCTTGGCAGCTGATGTGAAGGAAAAGCTCAGCTGGGCTAACGAGCTAAGTCATAAATCTAAGTGTGATAAGTGTCGGTTTAGTGATCTAAGTTCTGCCGGGCTAACTCATAAATCTGAAGTTTAGTGTTAGTTTACTGGGCTAACAAGCTAACTCGTAAATCCAATCTCAATAAGTGTCAGTAACGTGATCTGTTCCAAATTGATAAGCTCCAGTGTACTGATTCCTTGCTTTTTGTTGTTTGAGCCTTATTAGCTAATAGACCCATACTTGTAATTAAACCTATAAAACCTCATGTGCACATCTTGGAGGTGCTCAGAGCTTCGGAGGAGAAGCCCCTCTGAGCCCGCCGGTGAAATAAATCTGAGTACTCCAACCCTCCGAGTGGTGCTTGTTTCTTGGCTGGCCTGTGGTTTCTGTAACATTAAAGCAAAAAGAAAAAGATGATGGGGCGGGCGGGAGAGCTCAGTGGTAAAGCGTGTTCTTAGCATGCACGGGGTCCCGGGTTCAAGCCCCAGGGCATCCACTAACAGATAAATATACCTAATTACCTACCCCCCCAAAAGAGACCCAAAGAAAAGAAAAAGAGAAATTTCTTTCCTAAAAAAACCTGATATTAAATTTAGATTAAATACTTTAAAGAAAAATAGAAAAAGATTAGTGACACAAGCGATAATGCCCGAGAGATAAATCCGCGGTGGCTGCTGGAAGGTCCCCATATCCCACGTGCAAAAATCTGAAACAACATTCTCACCACTCAGAGTCATCCTCAGCCCACCCCACCGCTCCCCCTGTTAAATGAAGGAGCACAGGCAGGGCCCGGCCTTTGCTCTCTCTGTGTCATCACAGTGAGACAGGATGGAAGGGGGCAGAGCACAGCCATTCAAGGAAGGCCACAGCAATTAACATCAAAATGGTGAAGGATTCAACCCCCAATAGGCCTTGAGGCTCAGGATGAATAGATTTAACTTCTAGCAGATCTTGAGCTTCATTATACACCCATTGTAATAGTAACATGGTGAATAACATGCCCCCAGGCACAATGGCAGTCCCAAGGCTAGCCACAAAATGTCAAAGGGTGGGAAATGGCCAACTCCCCGGGAATCCCAGCCCCTTGCCCTTAGGCTGGTCCTTCTACTTATTAGCATATGAAACCACCAAGCCCAAGAAAACAAGCAACACAGCGCCACCTCGCGGTCACCCCTCTCTCTCCCTCTTCGGAGAAAGCCCACACTCTGTGGAGTGTGTACCTACTTTTAATCTGAGCACCCAACCCCCACACTTCGTGGCAATTCTCTTGCCTTTCAATGTATCTCTCTGAGTAAATCTACTTTTACTCAACAGTTGTTTGCTCTTGAATCGTTTCCTACATGAAGCCAAAGACCAACATCTGGAGGGACAAATCCCAGGGGCTCAACTAATGCGTGGGACACAGCCCTTCTCATGCCCCACATCTGTTTTCTTGTATCAACAGGACTGGGTTGTGAAGGGAGTTCTTAGGCCCCAGCTAAGGGACAGAAGCAGCCCTGGCATCGGCCTGGTTCTCTGTGGTTCTCTGTTGTGCTGATTCCACAGCCAGACAGCGTTCTCCAAGGCCTGTCCCCACAAAACCCTTCTCTCCAAAATACAAGCACATCATGTCACAATCCTCTTGTTCAACCAGGAAATGTTCAGCCCACTTTTTCCTTCCCCAGTAAAAACCTAACTCTTCTCCCTCCCATCCCACCACTTCTTTCTTTGTGAGAACCCTGCTCTCCACACAGACCATCCTGAACGCAGGTGCCTTGCTGGCTGGGACCGAGATGTTTCAGTCTCACACAGCCTGCGTCCTTTCACTTTCCCCTTTCTACCTTAAAAAGCCTTTCCTGAGTCTCCCACCCCTCTGATTCTGAACTTCACAAAGTGCTGAGGTTACAGTCACTATGTTCATACCTCCCAGGTTTTAGCTAGTTTTCCTTCACAATATCTTCACTAAGGAGCTGCATCAAGAAGTTTAAAGAGGCTATTCTTACATTTGAACTGAGGAGCCTGCATAAAATTTAAATGGCTTTGAAGAGAGAGTTAACCAGGGACAGAGTTGTCGCAGGTCCTAGTCAACAGTGTCATGAGGCAAAATGTTCTTCAAAGGCTCAGAGTGGCTTCTGAACACGGAGTCGGCAGGGAGGAGATGCCAGGCAGTGAGTGGAGTGAGTGACACTGGGTACACTTCCCTAGCTGGGGAAGAATTGGATTTTGTTCTAGTTTTCCAAACAATTTCTTACTACCTTTTTCTCTTATTGTCACATACCATTTCCTACGAATTAAGAAAATCAATGTCAGTCATTTGGGCCGCTTGGGAGAAGCTACACGATGCCATTCACAGGGCTGGGACATGACAGCCACACCAGTCTAGGTTAAAAGACCAGTGGGGGTAATTTCCGAGGTATACAAGGGCATGCAGCAAACTCCCCAGCTTCAATGACCTCATCTCAAAGATGGGGCCAATACAACTACCAAGCAATGCGCGTGATGATTATGGCCAACATCTGTCTACAAGGTAAGTGCCCGTGACAGCTGCTGCTTAATGGTGAATGAGTACGATCAGCGAGGCTCAGTCTACCTGGCCACACGCGCCCTGCCTTCCTGCCTTGGTGCAGCAGCAGAGCTTGTTTAGCTGAGATGAATGCCCCCAGAGCAGCCCCGAAGGGAAAGCTCTCAGCTCTGCACAGCGAGGTGTGTTCCTTTCCTTCTCAAAGCTGATCACAGTTTGCTGTCATCTGTTTTTATGTTTATCCCTTTAGTACCTGCCTCCCCTCCTGGGTTTTGCTCAAGAAGCACAGGGCCAGGTATGTCTTGCTGCCTGCTGGATATTCTGGGCTGGGAGACAGGCGAGCCCACACCTGCTGAACGGAGAGGCCAGAAGGCCCAGGGGCCCATGCTGAACCGAGGACCCTGCACCCAAAATTATGGTCTGAGTTTGGGCAAATTACACAGTCTTATTTACCCTGTGAGTCCTCATCTGTCCAAGAAAATAACTGCCCATGGCACATACAGTTACAAGGATTAAAGGAAATCACCAAATTCACAACATATTCAAGGGGCCACCAGTGCGTCCTCAACAGACACATGCTGCCTTTACGGCTCTGACACACGCTAAGTGGGGCAGACGGATGCGGTGAACACTGCTAAGTGCCAGTGTGTTAAGTGCTTCATGTGTGTTATAATATTGTTTACAACTTGCAACAAACTCAGGAAGAAATGAATATTATCATGCCCATTTCACAGATTCACCAACAGGTTAAGGGAAGTTACACTCTAGTCCAAGGCCCTTTGGTGAGGAAATGGCTATTTAAGCCTGAATCTGAGCCCAGGCCTAGGCTACGTCTCTCTCCAACCCACCTGACCACTTGCCTATGAAAGCCACCTGTCCAAAACACAAGTTTGCACAGGCCAGCTCTTAAATGCAATGTGTGCCACTGTTTCTCAGTGTTGGTTAATTACCATAAACTGCTCTCCGAAACCGCTACAGAAAAGACAGGTAGACCCATATCCCTGCCCACAAAGAAGAGGAGTTCTGTCTTGCCTTCTCCTGTAGTGTGCAGAACACCTTCCCTACACCACCAAATCCTTTTATATGCTTCATCCGTGTTTATGTTTGCACACGGCATATTAAACTAGAAGGTAACTGCAGTAATTCCATCTCGGTTGCTTTCCAAGGTTGCAGATTATCCATAATCAGTCCGTGAACGAAAATACTACAATGTGAATGAAAATACTGCAACCATGTCAGTAAACAAAGAATGCTGAAACCAAGTCAACAGCGGCTGCCGCCACCCCCCAGCAAGGACAGGCCTGCAGCCAGCCTCTGCAGCCACTCACAATGGTGCCCTCTGAGGGGACTCAGAATAAGAAAGGACAGGATACTGGCCCTAGATAGCTAGGTTCTTGTCAAATGAATGAATTCAGCGAGCCCAAATGTTTGCTTCCTCCCATAAATATAAAAGCACTAAATTCTTTAACTTGAGATATCTGGTTTTCTTTAGATAACAAGCAATCTTTTATTGTTCCAACTACCTGGTCTTTGTTGTAAAGCTCCTATATATCTTAGCTCCTCCCCTACGTCTTTGGAACAGTCCCTCAGAGCAATCTGAGAGGCTGTCATCCCGCTGGAGTCCTCTCACCGAATAAAACTTAACTCAACTTTTATGCTGAACATTTATTTCAGTCGACACAACTTACAACAAACCCAGGAAGAAGTGAATATTATCATGCCCATTTTAGTGATTCACCAACAGGCTAAGTGAGGTTACATTCTATTCCAAATTCCAATGGTGTGGAAATGCCAATTTAAACCTGAAGCTGGGGTGCCCATGCCTGTGCTCCTTCTCTCTCCCATCTACCTCATCACCTCTCTGTGAAATCCACCTGTCCAATACACAAGTTTGCAGCTGGCCAGCTCTTAAATGCAATGTGTGCCACCATTTGTCAATGCTGGTTAATTACCATAAACTGCTCTCAGAAGCCGTTACAGAAAAAACAGGTGGACCCAATTCCCTGCGCACAAAGAAGAGGAATTCTGCCTTGCCTTCACCTGTAATGTGCAGAAACCCTTCCCTACACCACTAAATTCAAACGTATGCTTCATCCGTGTTTATGTTTGCATAGGACTCATTAAAGAACAAGGTGTCTGCAATAATTCCATCTCGGTTCCTTTCCAAATATACAAACTAGCACAAATCAGATCCAGAACAGACACAACTCATCAAATCCGCAATGAAACACACTGGATTAAGAACAAAATGCTTGTCCTAGTCCAGAAAACTACGGGTCCCTCTTTCTTCCTGTCATTATACAATCCCACCAGAACTCATTAATTTGCTGTCTGCTCATCTGGCAACCAAACTCAGAGAAGAGTCAACTCAGCAGAACGCCCTACTGGGGAGAACACCCCGCAGCAGCACTGCGAGCTTCTTGCCCTCCCGCACGCTCTGCTGACCCTTAGTGTCCTCCGTGACCAGGCCAAAAGAGCTGTTCCCAACAGCTGCAAAGTCCCACACATTAAATAAAAGCATTTTATTTTAGACGATATGTTACATATATACCCATCTCTGAAAGCAGCTTTTCCAGAAGCTCAAATCTTCAACATTAATCTGCAAAGGCAATCCGGGTCCCCAAGGGAAAGCAACTCTTAAGACGATGCTAAGGCCTCCAAAGTCCTCTCCAGAACCATCAATCAAACTGCCTGCAGGTCTGCAGCTGCAGGCGGCTACATGTCTGTTTTTAAAGTACCCACCTCCTGCCCTCGTGTGCTACAATGTCCCTCTACGCCCTCCCATCTCAGGGTAAGAGCAGCCGCTGCAGAACCTTGCAGGGCAGCACTGACAGTACTGGACACAGGATCAGAGCTAAACTAAGCCTTCTGATGACACGAGCTTGTCACTCTGTCACTTTACAGATGAAGATATATAGAGAGAGGTGGGGTGATCTTGCTCAAAGTCACACAGCTAATAAGTGGCATAGTCTATAACTCTGCTCCTCCCTTCAGCGTGACGCCCCATCTGGGATGCTCACAGGGTTCTCTCGTGCCTGCCTGACCAGTCCTTTCCGGTCACTGATAACCCACCACAGGGTCTGTCCGCAGGCTGCCTTTTCAACATCTTTTCCCTCCAGTTTCTCAGGAAAAAGGCTGCTCCGGCCACTGTATGACTTCCGGCTCACCGAAACTTCCGTGCTCAGGCCAGTCATGCCTGTGTATCCGGCACCCTGCTCAGAGGCTCTTCCGTCCCTGCAGGTGGATTTTTCCACTCTCTGCAGGACACCCCCTCAAGGGAGCCCTCCTCTCGCCCTCAGCATGGCAGGTGTCCCAGGCCACATCCCGAGCTGCCCCATTAAGAATGTTTGTGCCCAGTTCTGCTAGTCAGACCAGCAGCTTCAGAGCCCAGGTTTATGCCTGGGTCACCAGGCAGAACTACTGCCCATCTCCCATCCCCTACCAAGCAGGTCACCAGGAAGTCACAGTAGGTGCCCCACCCAATCCAGAAGGCTGTTCACTTGCCAGCACTGCTGATGACTGGTTTCCAACCTTTGGTCAGTTTCACACAAAATAGCAGCTTTCACTTTGAAGCAGGGGGTTTTCCCTTCTGCTGTCCATCCTTACCGGAAACATCAAGGGATCCAAATCGCCTTTTCCCAAATCTATTCTGATGACACATTTCCACCCACAATACTCACATACTCAAGAAGTTTGGGTCCACGTGGTTTTGTTTCCCTTACGCTAAGTGGCTCAAAAGACTTTGGGATTCTTTCTCTTTGGAGGGTATTTGTTTGTACTCAGTTTATCGGCTTTAATCTGTTTTTGTCTCTCTCATCAGGGTCCAAGGCAGTTGCCACTTCTCTCTCCCTACAGCAGCCTCCCTCCCAACTTCTAATCTAGGAAATCAGCTGTGATGAGGGGCCCGGGGGAAGTCACAGAAGATGGATCTAAGGCACAGAGAGGCAACATAATTTGCCCGAGAAGATCAGCTTCAACCCCCAACAGTGTGTCACATCCCTCTGTTTAACTCTTATGCTAAACTACTTAACTTTTAATAGATTATGGTTATAAACAGATGAGGTATCAAAATACATACAAGGACAAACATCAACTCTAAGATTTTCATTAACTCCACTATTTTGCTTCTATTTATTTTTATTTGTATTAAAAGAATTAAGAACCTCTGCAGTCAATATAGCAAAATGTTAATGGGTTTTAAATCCAGAATATAGAGGCATAAGTGTATTACTCACACTTTTTTGTATATTCACAAGATAAAATGATTTGAAGGTCTCTCTCCCCTGCCCCCTACACACTACTGGCTCTCACCTGAACTCCCAGACCACACATCTAACAGCCTTTCATTTTACCATCTAACATGACTTCAATCTGTTCGCTTTTTCCCACTGACCGTCCCACTTCTCAGGTGGAAGCCACAAATACTTCCCACATGGAATCATGAGTCTCCCAGTGGCCCCCCAGCCACTTTCCCTACTTGACACAAATGGGGTTCTGTCACTCCCATGCTTTTAAGACTCTTTTCAAACCCACTGTTCTTAGAAGAAACTCCAAGTTCTTCACCTGGTTAAGGTCTTTGCCATGAAACTATCAGCTCAGGGAGGGGAGGAACCGCCCTCTCCCCTCAGCCCCACCCTCTGGCAGAGCATCACCTCCGGAGGACCTGCTGAGCTACAGAAGCCTGTATTCTAACCCTGGCCTTGAGTTCTTAGCAAACTGCTTCACTTATCCATACAAATCCAAGGTAGATTAGAAAGATGTTAGATATTTAACTAGACTTTTGATTTGGGGATTTTGCACTAACAACCTGCAAGTATATGTTCTAATACTTCTGTCTTCTTAAAACCACACCCAGATTTCAGTGGTATCTGTGGAATGCTTTCAGAATAAAAGGAACTGTACTTTCACAGACTTTATGTTTTATAATATGAACAACCTGGACAGGGTCACGAATAGAACCGCCTAAAAAGTGACAGAAGACGGGTTAGAGGCATAAAGCAACAGGTCGCAAGGACAGTAAGAGCAACGTTGTTTCTCCAAATCCACCCTAAAAAGTGAAAGAACAGAAAATTCTGAATTTTGAAAGTAAAAGACTATCATATAAAAAATAAAATAATCCTCTTCATCAGGGTTTCAAGATCTGACTGCAGAATTTTTAGCAGGCTATACTGAATCCTAGCACAGAAAAATCAGATGGACTAGTGGTAAGTTCCAGGAAAATGGCAGTAAAACCTCCACTTGTAAGTGGACACACAACCACTTGTCGAAGGTGATTGTAAACCACATTCTGGAGAAATTCAGAAGATTCAGGTTCCGCTTCCAGATGGTGATGACAAGGAAGAACGGCTTGGATGCACGCTTCTAACCGAGTCACTGGCATTCTAACACTGCAGGGGGAAAAGGAGGCCCTCAGTCAAGAACAGAGGTGTTCCTGTCGTGTCTCGCAGGCCGTGCCTTGGGGACTCAGTGTCCTTTAGCAGTCAGGCCCCAGGCGAGGACCCGCAGCATGGCCCCCCAAACAGGAGGGGCACTGTGCTTGAGAAAACCCACCCCTGATGGGGACAAGAGGGGCTGGTGGGGATGAGTGAACCTATAAATGCCCACAGAAACACACCTGCTTTCCTTCAAGTGATACAACCAAAAGTAGCAGGTTATTTTGCAAAATTTCAATTGTCAGTGGAAATTTTACCATTCCTTTCTGCTTGTCCCCTGCACTCTGAGACAGGCTTAGGCTCTCTCACACCTGCAGGTCTGATGCAATAGTTGTGAACTCATTTTACTTTGCTGCGATAGTCCTCGCTTCCCGTGTCACTCTGTCTGTCCTCTCTTAACACAGTCGGATGTCTCTCCCTGAGTTCCTTGTTCCTGCTCCTCAGATCCTGAGATAAAGGGCAAGTGAAGACACATGACCAGAAAAGGCACTGTGGACTTTAACAAAGTCCTCAGTGACCCCCTATATGAGTGCTGCCTACCCGTCAACTTCAGTTCTCAAAATTCTGCCCAGGGTGACATTCAGCCAGGAGAGTGGCCCAGGCCAATTAAAAGCTGTGTGGCTTGGGTGTGGGGACAGGTGCAGGAGCTGTTTCTGGAGCCAAGCCTCTCCCCACCTCTGCTCCCCTCTCTCCCTAGGCCCAGCTGCCAAGCCCCCAGTCTCCCTGATCTTCTGCATTTCTCTTCTACTCTACTCCAAACACTTTTCCTCTTCCTTTTTTCCCAAATTATCCCCAGCTGGAGTGATTTTTCAATCACAGTATCTGAAAAAATTTCCTGCAGCCGAAAAAGAGGTCTCCAGATGTCAATGCCCATACGCTGTTTCCTGAATAGAGCCCCAGGCTGGGGGGACCCTCACCAACACTCCTGAGGGCATTAGACATGTTGCGGGGTCAACCACCTTCAACAAGAGTTTGGTGAGACCCCAAGGCCCGCACAGCATCCCTGCTCACAAAAATGTAGTCAGCCCACTTATCGGTTATTAAGAAACAAAAATACAAAATTGCTTATGTTTCTTACTAAAATTATTTATGAGATGGAAAAAGAAATTGTAATAGGAAAGAAGAAATCTGACTCTGTGTTAGATCTGTTCCTTTGGCTTTAATCATTTGCCCTGTTTTCTAGGCTCAGACTAGTTAGCCCTACACCTTTTGTGAAAGAAAGTTGCCTTTAGCCTGAAATATACAGGAGAGCCTATTCTCCGGGCTCTGATCTTTAAGGATGTTAGCTCTTCTGCACTTATGTAGAGAGTTTCAAGTTGCAAAATAAAAAATAATCTTATTTTTGTTGAAGCTTTTACAGAGGCACCATGATTTGACCCACATGGACAGCTGCAAGGACAAAGGACACCAAGGACAAACAATTCGTACAGCAAGAAGTTTGCAACAACCAACCACACCCCCTCCCCTTTGCAGTATAAAAGGAGCCTGAATTCTGACTTGGGGAATAGGGTTCTCCAGGAAATCAGTCTGACATCTTCCGGGTCTGCCAGCTTTTCAGATAAAGTCACTATTCCTTGCCCCAACACCTCATCTCCCAGTTTATTGGCCTGTCATGCGGCAAGCAGAATGAGTTTGGACTCGGTAACAAAATACATTGGAGTTAGTAAGTCTCCACTTCTTCCTCATTTCCAATATGTAGCATGCACATCATTTATGATCTAGTGAAAATAATTCATCAAAGACAACAATAACAAGAAACTCACCTAGCTATCAACACTGAAGTCACAACCTATCAATTTTACATGCCGTTTAACAACAAAACCAAAAAACTTAATATAGAGGCTTGATTCCATGGAAATAAAATTATTTCTAGTCCTACAAAACTTTCTTTCTTTTCTATTTTCTTTTGTTTTCATTATTGAAAGGAAAATAAAAATCAAATCATTTTATTTCACGTATTTTTGTTATAGCTACATATTTTAAATACTGCAAAGATATTTAAATTGCAAAAAAAAGTTCATATATTAGTATAAATATATATATACAATCAATGGGGATTAGGAAAAGAATAGACATTTAC
Source organism: Camelus bactrianus (assembly GCF_048773025.1). Taxonomy (NCBI): domain Eukaryota; kingdom Metazoa; phylum Chordata; class Mammalia; order Artiodactyla; family Camelidae; genus Camelus; species Camelus bactrianus. Next base: position 7,937,487 of record NC_133566.1, read on the forward strand.
TAAAATCCCACTGCACATCCAGTCATTTACAAGCATATACTGGAATATAAGCTCTATGATCCAGGGGTCCCCCACCCCCATTCTCATTGCCAACTCCCTTAGTAATCAACTACCAAGGCACCAGCATAGAACCACACAATCAATATTTTAGGTATAAATGAGAGAATTAGCTCATTCAACTCTAAAACAAAAACCCTAAAATAAATACTGAATTTATTTACAGATAAAGAAAATTGGACACAAAAAAGTAAACTTTCTTCCTCAACATCGCAAAGCTATTAACTGGTAAAGGCAAGATTTGAACTCGTCTGCCTGATTCTAAAAACTAAGGTGGAAATCCCATTCCACTTGTGATGGTCCAGCAACACAACTTATCACCCTATCTTTGTTCAGATCAAGCCTTAGACAGCCTGAGACAGCACCCCTTTCCTATGGAATTCGAGGGCAAATGATAAAAATAAGGGTTTTATATCCAGTAGTTTTCTTAGGTCTCATTTACATAAAGTGTCAGCAGGTCAGCAGAAAAACTCTGGGCAATGTGAGTGGTTCCAGAGCTTTTTGCTGATAAGAAACTCAATCTATCAGGATAGAGTGACCTTCCCATGAGAGGCCACATGGACATAAACTAAAGGCAGCTGAGCAATGAAAACTAGCAAGACCCTGGAACTCAAGCAAGAAGGATCCCTGCCATCCCACACCCATTTGCCTCTTCATCCATGTGGACACAGTGGCAGGAGACCCAGGTTCTTGTCCAAGTTACACCATCATGGATTCTCACCCATAAAAAGTTACGACTCTATGCTATCTTAAGTCCTTTCCAACTCAAATATGATGACACCAATATCTAAGCAGAATCTCTATGTCTCCACTTCCTCTCTTCTAGTAGGAGAATAATTCTATGGCCACAGAGAAATCCAATAAAAAACCATGCATGAAGCCAGGAGAAAGTCTGCTTAAGAGACTTTGCTCTCACGCTCAATGAATGAAAAATCAGAAAAAGTGGTCCTTCTCCCTCAGGAATTGAGAGGTAGCCAGATGTGTGTGTGTGTGTGTGTGTGTAAATCAAATATAGTCAAGTCTGGGATGTGAACAGATTTTTTTATGTCACTGTCATTTCTAGGGGATGAGCCAACTTTTAAAGTAATTTGAATCTAGTGTTCTGAGAGAGTCTCAGGGTCTTTTGGTGGAGGAAGTGAAAGGAAAGGAGGAAAGAGGTAAATGAAGCAAAGGAGTAAGTATACTGCTAGGGAAAGGCAAAACATTAATTTTGTTCCTACTGGCATAACATACAAATTAGGAACTGTCTTTCTCCCTATGTCTTGTCGAGAACTGAGTCTCAGAAGAAGCGACAGCCTATTTCTCACTGAGCTTGTGACTATACGTGGCATCTTATAGACACAGATAATTTACCCTGAACAAACACTAGCAGCAGGCTGTAATTCTCCTGTTTTGAGAGACAAGAAAACAGGAGTTCAAAGAGGGTATATAACTTGCTAAAAGTCAAAGGACCAGTAAACAAGAGAGGATGAATTCAAACTCAGATCTGAATGCAGAGTCTGATTTTCCCACTCCCAGGACTGGAAAATCCTTAACACACAGGCTCCCCAGCTCCCCTGCATTGTTCCTGGCACCAAGCATTTCCCATGGCAGAGGTCTCCAGTTCTCACAAACACAGCACTCTGTGCAGCCAATGACCTTCATCGGATCTTGATCACCTACCTGCCACGCCCACCAGGCTTCACCATAAAGGTAGGAAAGCTGGCTTTCAAGTGCATACAAAGCCACCCCTGGTCTAACCTGGGCTCTTCTGTGGCTTATCCAGTCTAAAGGCAGCCATGAAACTGCTCACAGTTTGTACATGAGCCACACTACCTCTCTCCATCTGTTTCCCCACCTATACTACTTAGCTATGACCATTTTGATAGTATTGGAAACAAATTTTTAAAAACAGAATAGAAAGGATTCTGGAACAAGTACTTAATAATTACAATTTTAAATGACAAGTTACAAAGTGAGTATTTACAAACCGAATCTGCCTTCCTAGGTGTCAGTTTTAAGCAGTCAGAAAATACAATAGCAAACAATTCTCACTTACAAAATTAACAAAAACATCAAGAATAATCTGGAATAAACTCAAAAATTATGCCCAAGTTCTAAATGAAGAAAACTACAGGACTGTACTGAAGGGTAAAAGAAGAGGTGTAAATGTAGAGACATCAACATATTGCATGGAGGAAAGCAGTTTTGTAAAGATGTAAGTTCTCCTAAAGATAATTGAAGACTTACTAAAAAATCCCATGAAAACTCTTATCTGATTTTTTTTAACTTGAACAAAATATTTTTGGATTCTTCAGGAATAATAAAGTGATAATACTGGCCAAGAAAATTTGGGATGCAAGAAAAGAAGAAAAAACAATCTCATTGTAAAATATTAAATAAATTTTTACAATATGTAAGATATGGTGCTGGAATAAGAGAGGAAAATTGATAGAAAGGAACCATGAGCTCAAAAAGAGACTCTAGTGTACATAAGTATTTTGTATAAGTGGGATTTCAAATCAAAAGAAAAATATGAATTCAATAATTGTCCTGGGAAGATCAGACAATCACCTGGAAAGAATAAATTATATTCCTGCCATAATGACCACAAGAAAAATTACAGATAGTGATGTATATATTAAAAAGTAATAATAACAGTAAATACAACAATTTGCTCATATTAACTCAACTTACCCTCACTATAAAAGTACTATTATCATCTCCATCTTAGAGATTAAAAAACCTACAGAAGAGATTTATTCCATTATAAGAACGTATTTCTAAGAATAATGCTGAAGATAAAACCCATAAGGAAGACATTTACTATCTTAAGAATATTTTGGGCCACAATGAAGATAAAAAACCTACTGAACAAAATGAAAGGCAAGAAATGACAAGAAAAACCTCTGTGACACATGTTGATGAAGACAAGAAGTTAATGTTCATAACATACAAAGAGCTGTCACAAAGCAACAAGAAGCTCCCTCACTTAACTGTGTGCAAAGAAAAAAAGGGACCATTCATTTTTAAAAAGCCAAATGGCTAATGAGTGAAAAATGCTCAGTACCTCACTGGTCATCAAATGCAAACTAAAACATTGAAAAAGAGCTTTTGCTCATCATATTGGCAAATATTTGTAAAAGGTATTCTAGCTAGTGTCCATCTGTAGGAGAAAAAACTGAGCAAACTTTTTGGAGGATGACATGTCAATGAATATGTAAACTCTAAAAAACGTGCATACACACTGACTCAACTCAACTTCTAGGAATCGTTTCGTTTAGAAAAAAAGAAATCAGCTCAAAAAAATGTACTCATCAGGGCATTTACACAGCACTATTTACAATGGTGGGAAGAAAAGCTGAAGTGAAATCATATTCAGTGAGAGAATTGGTTACATAAGTAATTCTACATTTTTCATTCCACACTGGAGAAGGAATTTCTAGAGTCACTTAAAAGGAACCTGTGATGAATGTAAATGTCTCATCCAGGGACTAAATTTCCAGAAGACTTAACTAAAGGAATACTCATACAAGATCACAGGAATGTTTGTACAAGAAGGAAGCCAGTCAAACATCCTTTCTGACAGTGGAAAGTGGAGAAAACTTAAGTGTCCACCATCAAGACAATGATGCGGTAAATCACGGCAAGCTGTGGGCTCTGAGGGGGCCAGCGTTTCGGCGTGGTCCAGGGCCTTGTCCACAGCACTCTCCCACCAAAGTTGTCCTTGCACAAGAGACCACACCTGCAAATCAGGAGACCCCTCCACTCTATCTGAAAGGGCCAGGTGAGTCTGGAGTGGGAGGACGTCTATGATATACCCCTGAGTGAATAAAGCGAGCTGCAGAAAACATATAGTATGGCCTTATTTTTCAATAAAGCATATATACACACACATATAAATAGATTTCTCATATACGTGTATGTATGTACGTATGTATGTGTATATATATATATATGTCATAGGCATAAAAGTCATGAAATATATACAGCACATTGTCAACAGCTTTTACACTCAGGAAATAAGGGGAAGGGAGGTAGGGGCCTTTCGTTACCACCACAGCTCTCTTTTCAGTATTTCAGTTAAGTATACTTGCAATTTAAAGGTTTATTTAAGTCCGAAGTAAAATGGACGGTGCCTCCACAAGATAGAATGCTATACTGGTCATTAAAAATCATGCCAGTGGAGATAGAGTATTGTAGAAAAACATGTAATAAGCTGAATGGAAAATGGAGGTCTCCACACAGTAAACAGGCACAGAGTGCTCACTGGTTTTTATGACAGAGGTGATACACACTGATGAAAAGAACAGAAAATAGATGTTAAAATGTTAATTATTATCTCTGAGTAGTGGGACCAGGATGGCTTCTTTTGCCCCTTTTTTCAGACTTATTATATTAAATATACATTATTTTTCATCTGAAAAAAGCATTTTTAGATGTCTAGTACCACGCATTGGAGAAAATACACGAGTACTTATAGAAACAAGTAACTAGGTTACACGGCAGCAGCATCACAAAATGTAGAACGGGCGATCCTTAATAACAAAGCGCAGTTACATAAGGACCCACAAATTGAGAGCACCTGATGGAACAGGGCGTGGCCCCCTTCTATTTGTCACTTGTGTCTTCAAGGCTGAGGCAGTTCTGAGCACGGCCAGTGTCAGTGCTGGTGTCTGGATTACTGTCGCTGGAGGTGAGGGCGCCTGCAAACAGACAGGAAGAACAGAAAGCATCTTTTGCCTTTTCTGTCTTGTTTCCTTTTTAATGTAAAGAGAGGCACAAATAAGATAAACTGTGTATCTTCCCTACTGAAATTTCAGTAATGAAACCGTTTTTAAATCCTTCACAACTTATAATGTGCCAATAACAGTTTTATCAACTAAAGCATCATATTTATAAAATGTTAATTAACTCAGTTACTTTACTTCCTGTTGAAACCTTCTATTAAAGAACATGAAATGCACTACGTGAAAGCACCACGCCTGCAGTGACCAGTTCAGCTGTCTTGACGGCAATGCAGTCACCCCCACCATCCCGTGGCCCTGAGCTCCTGATGCTGGTAAGAGAGCACACTGGCGCCTCAGATGGAGAGAAACAGTGAAAGCATTTTGTGAAGTCAACAGCACTGACAAAACATGACTGACAAATCCCAGGCCCCTTTGAGGATGTCATTTTCTGTTTCTGGCCAATACCTGTCAATGAGCAGAACCACCCCATTCCCGAGCCATGGGACTCACGTGGGAAGGAGTTTTGGAGAAATTTCCAGGTATAGAATGTAACCAACTATATGTAGAACTCTGACAAAATAAAAGATGAAATACTCTGATTTTGGAAGACACTCAAAATAATCTCCTAAGCCTTAGTAGCTGGAAAGGCTGGGCTTCTCCTGAGCCACTTATTTATTTCACAGCCAGTGAGCATCTCCCACAAACCCTGTTTCCCTGTGTCTGCTGGGAGCCTCAGGCACACACTTGCTGTTGATCTTATAAGTCACAGGGCAGAGGAGTGTGTCTCACCCTGCAACCCTCACACAGTCTCGCCTCCTAGCCTCACGGTCTTAACTTGGCTCCATTTTCTCACCTGTTTATTTGATATCTGTTCTTCTGTAAGCTGCCTGAAATGATTGTTGGAACAAGTCAGAAGAATGAGTTGGTAGATAAATGGACAGATGGACAGGTGAGAGATGGGCAGACAGACAGAGAGACTCCAAGAAAAGGGAAACAAAGTAAATTTCCTATGCAAAACTCTCTTCCAGTCAGGGAGGAAATCCACCACGGAGAAGTGTGAAGGGGCAGGTGGCTTAGGATTGTTTCCTACTTTCCATGAAAAATCACACAAGAGATGAGAGAGTAGAACTATAAATATTAAAAGAAAAAATCGTGCATGCTTGAAAAAAAATCTACAATATGTACTTTCTAAAGAATAGATTCAAATCAGCAAGGCCCAATAACACAATCCTTCGGTATTTACAGAAATGAGAATCCCACCTCCAAACCACAATGCATCCCTTTGGAGCACTGAGAGTCTACACGGGGCGGTCATAAAGCTGTCACTGCAAAAGCTATGCTATCCTGCACTTACGAGGAATGAGCAGCTGTGCTCGGGCTGCCCACACACATCATTTACACCCCACGGCACCTCTACGGGGGGGACGCCTAGCGAGCCCCATCTCTGCAGGACAGAAAACAAGTCCGGGAGAGGCTAAGCTGACCTACCAGTTCTCCATCTCACAGGACTGGTCACTCCAGAGCAGGACTCGAACTCGGACTCACAATGGTAACCACAGTACTACCACGCTTTATGTGCTTTGTGTGTGTATAATACATTTGTTTCTGTCATGAAAGGATATTTAATAAATGATCGATTGTCTTGTCTGTCTCATTAGCTCAAAATCAATCTTTATACTGTTGAATTGTACTCTTTTCCCCTGGAGAGAGGAACGGAAGAAGCGGGGGTCAGAATGAGGTGGGGCTCCATTTTTATCTGGTATCTCATCTCATCCAAGTCCCCAATCAGGGAGAAGGAGCAAATGTTCTCTTCATCTTTTAAAGAGAGGGCTCCACTGATGGTGACTTATTCAACTCCAAAACCAAGGCTGGGGGAAGGTCACATGCAGCAACCAGAGCAGTATCACCTGTGAGAAGGCGAAAAGAGCTCACGGGAAGGCTCAGGGGGTCAGCTTGATTTAATTTCAATCGATAAAAGATTACCACACTCTAAAAATACTAGCATGCAATGGATTTGATCTTTCTTGATATCTAACAAGTTTCCACAGCCCATATGTAACATTATCGTGAACCAGTGAAAGGGAGAGTCTACAACAAGAAAAACCAATGCCACAGGCATTCAGAAACAAAGGCTGGAGTTTAAGAAGGGGAAGGGCATAGTTAAGAAGTGGGGAAAGGCTGGGAATAAAATCATCACAAGGACTCTCAAGCATCATCCAACAATCATATAATCATTCATTCAAGAGAGAGTTACTGAGGTCCTATTTGTGCTAGATTGTACAGAGGGTGAAGCAAGAGAGCAGAGACCATGGTGGCAGCAAGGGGCTGGGGTCAAATACACTTCTGATCCCGGTGCCTTACACGCTTGTCCTCAGTATAAAGGCAAAAAAAAAGTAAAATAATACTCTGTAAACTCAAAGCATTGTTGAAAAAATTAAAGTAGACCTAAATACCTGGACAGACGCACCACGCATATTCCTGGGTCAGAAGACAATGCTCTTGGGATGGCAGTTCTCCCCAGAGTGATCCGTGCATTCAACGTGGTCTCGATCACAATCCCAGCGGGCTCCTCTGCAGAAACTGACTAGCTGCTGCTACAAATCATATGGGAATTCGAGGGTCTCAGTAACCAAAGTGATCTTGAAAAAGTAGAACAACGTGAGAGGACTTGTAATTCTCAATTTCAAAACTTACAACTGTATCTCCAGGTGAGATTACAGGCCTTTTTTAACTTATTTACTGTGTTTATCCTTATTTTCTAAATTCTCTACAATGAATATAACTGTTACAATAAGAAAATAAAAAGTAATGTATCTTTTAAAACATGCACACCGATTCATTCATTGGGGAAAAGAATTAACTATAAAGAGGTAAATAAATACCTAGTGAAAAAGGACTACTTAAAAACAAGAGTGCATTTACATTTTTCATAAATTGAAAACTGGAAAGCACAAACACATCAAGTATCTAGGGAGATTGTTGCAACATATTAATAGTTATTTTCAAAAATTCTAATTGAACAATGAAAACCCAAGAAAGGGAAAATCGTGATTGACACACAACTTCCAACACATGGAGAGCAAAGGCCTAGAAATCCCAGTCTCTGTAGCTCTGCTACTAAATCAGTAGGAGAGGAAATTCCTCACTGAGGGGACAGTGGGATTTCATACATAAGACAGGATACACAGTACAAACTGCACTAGATACGGGAGTGATTTTCTTAGAAGAATTCTAAAGGTAGAACATTGCTGAAAAACTATAAAAACACTGAAAGACAGTTTAAAACACACACCCATATATATTATATATAAATGTATGAAGTCTGCTCCCATGTTGCATATAAATACAAAGTTATATTTGTTCATTTATAGGCACTGATTACTTTATCCCAGGTAGAATATTTCAACTAAAACAAATAATCAATAATACACCACTCTTGTCAAATCTAGTTGATAAGTGAGTCTCCTATGTAACCATAATGTGTCAAAGATAGATCTATAATTAATGAAAAATATCTTTGTATGGTTCCTTGAACTCTTCTCAAATTTCCAAGCTTAATTTTAAAATAGATCTGAGCAGTATTTTATGTTATCCTTTCCCTTGTCAAATGAACAAAACAGTCTGTTGTCAATAATTAGGAAAACAACACAGTCTGTCCTTACAATAATTCACGAGCACCGTATCCTAACAATACTGCTGGACAGCAAGGCACTAACCAGACACTGTGACCAAACAAATGAAACACAAGGAAGACAATTGACCCTATTCTGGAGGGCTTATAATCTATGGCAACTCTGGGGTTTTTATTTGATTGGTTAGCAAAATAAAATCAATCAAGTACTTTCTTCTTTGAGCATTCTCTAAGTCATGACTCTACTATTAGTGTCATGAGCAGGAAAGACTTAAGCATGACTTGATTAGGTCAATTAGCAACAGCCATCACTGCAGAGTGAGTAATAAAAATGTTACCTGTTAGCAATGCTTCTGCCTACATGAGACCTAAAATAAACCTACACTGAGCTCTGCAAGGAAAATGAGAAGATGAGGTCCCCAATGAGAAAAAAACTAACAAGAAATCAAAGAAGGAAATACTTTCATTAACGATTCCAGGAAGGAGTAGAGCATGGTGGTGACGAGCACAGATGCTGGGGACAAACAAGAGGGTCTGAAATCCCACAGCACCACTGGGTAGCTGTGACACTGATATTCAGGGAAACTTTCTGCATCTCAGTCTCCTCATCCATAGACTCGGGACAGCAACAGCACCCATCCCTAGAATGGTCCTAAGAATTCAGTTATTTTATATATAAAAGTTTAAATAAAATACCTCATATCTTAAATATGACCCCAAAGCACAAGGAACAAAGAAAACAGAGATAAACTGGAGTTCATCAAAATTTAAAACTTTGCTTCAAAGAACACCATCCAGAAAGTGAAAAAACAACACAAAGGAGAAAATTTTGTGAAATCATTTATCTGATAAGGAATTTGTAATTCCAAGATAAAAAAAAGCTCCAACAACTCAAGAATAAAAAGGAAACTCAATTAAAAAATGAATAAAGGATCTGAAAAGATATTTTTAAAGAAAAATGTAAAAATGGCCAATAAGCACAAAGAAAAGATGTTCAATATCATTAGCTGTAAAGGAAACCAAGTCAAAACCACTAGTAGAAACTGCTTCACACTCACTACAATAGGTTATAATCAAAAAAAAAAGATTATGACACAGAGGAAGCTGAGCTCACAGCAGTTGCTGGTGAGGATGTAACATAGAGTGGCCACTTTGGAAAACAGCCTGGCAGGTCCTCAGAGAGTTGAACATTTGGTTTCTGAATGACCCAGCAATTCTGCTTCCTGGGGACACACGTAAGAGGACTGAAAGCAAATGTCCCCATAAAAACTCCTACAGGAATGTTTATGACACGATTATTCATCACAGGCAAAATGCAGAAACAACCCAAATGTCTATCTCGTGATGAATGGGTAAACAGAGGGACCCAGCCATACAGTGGAATATTATTCAGCAATAGCAAAGCAAGGAGTACTGAGACAGGCCACAACGTGGACAAACGTGGACAAATATTGAAAACATTACTCAGTGTGTAAGAAGTCAGTCACAATAGACGGTTCCACTTACATGAAGTGACTCGATTTACATGAAATTTCCAGCACAAGCAAATCCACAGAGAGAGAAGAGTGGCTGCCTGGGGATGGGGGAGGATGGGGAAGATGGGAATGACTGCTTATGGGTACGGGGCTTCCTATTGGGGGGATGAAAATGTTCTAAGTTTGGGTTGCACAATTCTCGGCATAGAGTAAAAACCTCAGTACATTTTAATTGGTGAGTTGTATTAAAACTGTTAAGAACAAAAGCACCTTGGGCCAGTACCTTCCAATAGTAAATGCAAATAGCTAAATTTTATTACAGGAAGAAGAAACTGCCCCCAGCATGAAAGCAGCAGATCAGCAAATGTGAGTTAACCGAAATTGGACAAGAGCAGTTCACTTGAAACAGTTGCTGACTGTACACGAAATATTCAGAAATGACAAGGGAAATCAGTTTGACATCATGAAGAAGAATTCTGCTTCAAACGCAGATCAAGGATTCGGCAAGCCCAGCTGCTACAAATGACCAGAGAAGAAACCTGGTTCTTAAAACGAGCACCAGAGCCAACAAGGAGACAGTGGTGAGGAAAGCAGGCCGCTGAAAATCTGGAAGAGTTTGCTACAAATAATTTCTCCACTGAAATTTCAAAAATAAAATGAAAGTGATGCAATGCTGTGCTGGCCTCACGTAAATGGGCTTCCTCCGTTGCTCAACAGTTCTGTAACCCCGAATGAGAGACTCAGGAGAATCAGCATGGCTCCTGACTGTCCCCAGGTGACTGCCCACCAGCACGCTGGCCACCATCACATCTGCCAGGGTTGAATTGCAGAGAAGAGACCAACTTCTGAAAGGCACATGAAATGTTGACAAGGGAAGAACGGGCTGCAGTCAGTCCTGGGACAGAGGCCCTGTGAGCAGAGGCCAGAAGGCTGCAGGTGAACTGGAGTGGCCCTGGGGCAGGAAGGGACCACGGGGGAGCAAATCTCAATTCTCTCCTCTCTCTCCCTCGGGTAGGAGAGATAAAGCCTGCATCCTTCTCACTTGGAACTGTGGGTACTGGCTGGCAGAAGTCTTACCGACACGGAATGAATTACTCAAGACATTGTGGAAAAAGTTAACAGAGCGAGAGGGAGTAGGGAGCCAACTCCATGAGCCTCTCAAGTGCTCTCATATTTATTGAGTATAATCAAAGGAAAAAGTCATTAAGAGTTGTGTGATAGTAAGCAGGAACTTGGGGAAAGGCAGAATGAGATAGAGATTGTAGAATCCAAACTGAGTACAAAGGCTTAGTTTATCTTTAAGGAAGTCATGGGGTGAAGGGAACAAGATACATTCTTTAAATATGTTCATTAGAAAGCAGACCACCAGACTAGCCAGGTCCTTGTTTTGGGGATAATTGAATATCTAACAGCACACAAGTGCAGCGTTTATAGCTGAGGGCCTGGGTCCTTGCTTTGCAACAAGCAGCATGCTATCTAAAACCTCAACTATGCAAGCAAAGAATTGTCTCTTCTTTTTAAGGCAAGGAGACAGGAATGAGGATGAACAGGTGCCTGCTTGCAAAGCAGTTATTAAGCACAGCTTTTTCTTCTTAAAGTTGACAGGCGGCTGGGGTGTGTTATAATTTGTTAACCCAATCATGGGCTTCCACATGTAACCATTATGGAGAACACACTGGGATGACAAATCCTGGGTCTGGGTCTTTTCCTGCCAGCTTCGGCCACTCTAGCAGGGTCTAGGCACATCCCTGAATTACGATCCCACAGAACCACTCATACTCTTAACTCCTGGTGCTTGAAACTTAATTTTATCTCTACACAACTTGACATAGAAAAGTTTCAGAAATAAAAGATATTATATTCTTTTTATATCTCATCATAGGACTTATTTTTCTGATTCCTCTAAGCTGCTTCTACTTGGTAAAGCACCTAATTCTGCAGGTGAATTCAGTACTTTCCATTGGGCATAACTAGCCAGTTTGGGCTTGCTGAAATCTATTGGTCAAATACCGATACACCTAATTGATTTCATTGTTCATCGATTTCAGCCGGGAGGAGAGGTAGTGTCTGTTCCTCAGCCCACCCTCAACTCTTTTCTCATCAGCAACTCAGGCTTCCTGAAAACAAAACAAAGCATTTGTTTCCCTTCTTCTACACTTTCCACAAACCCCTACAGGAAACATTAGCCTGGAGAAAGAATTCAACAAAAATTTTCAAACAAAAATCTACAAACCTGAAGCAGCTCCATCTCCGAATCATGATACACAGTGACATGAGAGTGTGTCAGGCACAAAGCATGCATGAGCCTGACCACCTGATTTCTATTCTTCAAAGGCAGGGAGGTTTTCATATTTTTTATTATCACTCTTTGTCATTGTTTCTGATTAAGACAAAAAATAGTTTATGAAATAATTAAGCACTGCAATAACAGATTTTTTGCTGTATTAATTACAGAAGGCATTCAGAGGGGATAGGAAAATTCACCTCTGTAAAAAAAGCAAAATTTCTTCCCCTGTGAAGAACACGTATACAAAATGCAACAGAGAATTCAAATTCTTGTGGAGAGGAGGAAAAGCCAAAGAATCAATGCAAAGTCATTACTATGAGTCAATTCAAAATTCACTGGACAAACATGCTCAATGCATTCAAAGAGTTTTAAAGGCACACCGCAAAACATTCACTTAATGATCTGCAGGCTAGAGAAAGAAATTCCCTCATTAACAGACAACAGAAATCAATAGGGAGCCCCACCAAACAAGGACCAAAGACCAATCAGATTTTTAACAGTTCTGATAAATCAGCATGTTCTAAAGATCAAAATTCAGAAATTTTAAACATTCATTCAAACCACAATGAAACAAGCACTTAAAAAAAAAAAAACCCAAAGAAACTAAGCACATAGATTATGTACATAGATCAATGAGAACTTCTTGTACCTCTGGAAGAAGGAACAGGCTGTAGCCTTTTACTTGAAAAATAAAACTACTTTTAAAGATAACTGCTAAAACACATTTCATCATTCATGTTGCCTTGAAAAATCTGAGGCACTTGTATCTGATCACAAAAGCAATTCTGAGTAATAGTATGTTACAATTCAGTGCCAGTTTGCTTTAGAAGAAAAAAGAAAATTTACTGTTTCTCATCCTGCACAAAGGGTAAAGAACCTCTCTGCCTCTATCTCCTCCTATTTTCTAAGCTCATGCTCCCCAACACTTCTGAAACAAGTATGAGAACCTCGTATTCCCACCAATATGCCAAATAAAAATAGAATATCAGTTTATTTGTGTAAATATAGGCCTACACCTTAAACTGGAGGAGAAAAGTATCAGAAGGCTATATGGAACTTATTTCTACCTTCCTGAAATCACACACACACATTCTCTCAGACACTGACACAGACACATACACACTGAATTACTGGGCACTTCACAAGCTTAGGACTTCCAACTTCTTGAAGATAACTTTGCAGTGAGTTTAAAATACAAAACTGTCAGGTTTTGATAGACTTGATCATCTGCTAAATCATCCAATTATCAATGAGACCCAATTTGCCTTCTCTATAGAATGAAATTTCCCATGATGGCAAAGCAGACCCTAAGAAGTACTGGATCCAAGACTCGTGTTTATCACTAGCTATGATCGTTTTTAAGCCCATTAACAGATTCAGAAATGTATGCCCCAACATTTATTCTTATTGAAATAGAATACGTGTTCAATTGTCTATACAGAGACTAGGTCCCATGATGGTGTTTAAGAGCTATTTTGTGTATTGCAATGCTTATTTTTAAGTGCAGACAAGGAGGGTGGGTATTACTCAGTTGTAGAGCACCTGCTTAGCATGCACAATGTGCTGGCTTCAATCCCCAGTACATACATAAAAATAAATAAAAATAAGTGCTTATTTATATATAAGAATAAAGTTATAAAAAATGCAGATTAAAAACCACTGCAATCTAGGAGCCACAAGTATAATAAAAACAAAAAACAAAAACAAGTGTTTCTATCAAATACTGACAATATGCCGAACACAGGGACAACCACAAATCACCCCTGACTACCATCACGTGTGATTCGCAGCAACCCTACTAAGTAGACACGGATGAGCAACCCGGCACTGCGGATGAGGAGATGGAGCTCGGAGGAGCCGGGGAAACTGACAGTCCTGCTCCCCGTGACACCACTTCAGCCCAGGGCAAGCATTGACAGAGCTGCACTGAGGGGACACTGAGCTGCATGGAAACTTGGGGGACTGAGGAGTCCCAGAAAATACTCAAAACTGTTCAGTGAATAACCAGCTGAAATATATTACACTGTGCCACATCCTTTAAACAGGGAACATGACTGAGACCATTCTGATGCCTCCATGTCCTTTCTGCCATCATCAATTCTTTGCTCAGCACGACCAGTGATGAACTAGACCCCAAATGAAGTGCACTCAGATGGCAGAGCTTTTAAAGCTGTTTTATGAAGCTTGTAAGACGCTGTTAATGCCTCACACAGGCGGTCACCCATCACTTCTCACCAGTGTGGATGGACCACCTGAAATCACTCCTTTCTGCTTTTTATAATCCTTTCATCTAATCCAGTCTTTTCAACAGCAAAGAGGTATCTTAACCACAAACAGTGGACAGCTTTTCAACAAACGGCCTCGAAGAGTCCATTGGATGACCTGGAAGCCCTTTTCATCTATTAAACCCACTTCCAGGTACTTCATCATTTTCTGATTTGTAGAGTTTGCCTCTGACTGGCCTACTCAGAGAGCTCCCAGCCTCACGTGCAGGGCTGGGAGAGGATGCTGCTGTCGGGAGAAATCAGTGAGGAAGGGGGACATTCTCCAGCCAGGTCTGCATGGGTAGAAGTGCCACAACGTGCTCAGAAATTATACCATCAGCATCCCTGGGCTCCAATGGACTGGTCTCACATTAACCAAACTGATGCAAGAAAACCAAACGTTTAACTTATTAATGTAGCTGGAGACATGAAACTATGAGCCAGACTGAAATATCAGAGTTCAACCATCAGTACATTTTCTCCTCAACAGCTCAATCACGGGCAGTTGGTCATATGGCAAGCATGGACAGAAGCAATGCAGGGAGGGCTTCTAGGTTAACTCAATGTTATACAAACAGACATGCTGCCTGGAAAACAACGTTAATCACGGTGCACTCTCCTGGACAGTGGCTGAGACACAACTGTGAGCACCTGTGTAACTCTACTTCCCCTGTCTTTTCTGGGGTAACTGATGTACAGAGTTACAGAGACCCAGGCATGCAGATACTTCTAAACGCTCACAGCCCATCTCTGGGAGCCTGGAAACCAGACAGCCAGGGTTTAAATGCCAGCTCTGCCACTTACTAGCTCTGTGACCTTGGCCAAATTACTTACCCTCTGTGTGACTCAATTTCCACACTGTAAAACTGGGATAACAATCAAACCTTTTTTACTCGCTTGTTTTGAAGATTGAAGGATTCATTTCTATAAAATGCTCAGAAAAGAATGTAGCATATTTTTGGTGCTCAACAAATGTTAACTTAATATTAAAGTGATTTACAAGTCTTCCTTCTAATCATCGTCAGCGTTTCCCGGCTCGACTAAGTCCCAAAGGAAATCCTTATTTCTCCTTTTATAAACTGTTGGGGAGCACCCTTCTGTTCCATACCACCACCTGTTTAAACTGAGGGAGGGGATGCCTCCTCTCCACTCCACTGG
The DNA here is from genome assembly GCF_048773025.1 of Camelus bactrianus. Classification (NCBI taxonomy): domain Eukaryota; kingdom Metazoa; phylum Chordata; class Mammalia; order Artiodactyla; family Camelidae; genus Camelus; species Camelus bactrianus. Next base: position 7,953,068 of record NC_133566.1, read on the forward strand.
GCCATGGAGAGTGCTTCTCCCATCATACCCCTGATCTCTGGCCCACAGCTAGGCTTTGTCACACTAAAAGAGTGAGCTGTGAATCCGGGAGACAAGCAGGGCATGTGAAAACCTTCTTTTCTCTCCTTTGTTGGCCACCCTCAGGAAGCACCCGGGATGCTCAGCTCCAAGGCAGGACAGCCCTGTGCATGATGGGGCAGATCCTTTCAAGGGAAGGCTCGCTGTGGCCCAGAGCTACCTGGGACAGGGTTAGTCTCTAGTTCTGGGACACAGTACCATGACACCCATTTTCCCACAGCCCTGAAGTTCATGGAGAACATGGCTTCCTCAGTAATATAGGAGATGTTAATCACCTGCCTGCTTTTCTGTGTCATCTCTCAGTTGGCTGCTGGAGAAAACATGTGTATAAGTATTGGGTTCCCTTAAGCCCCAATGTATACTAATTAACAAAAAATTCTGTGGCTTAACGTTGGTTCAGGGTGACCGTGTATTGGTCCTGACTGCTGATGCTAAATTATGAGTATAGGAACTATGGAACCTCTTCAAATATCTTTCATCATAAAACCAGCTTTCTTATTTTCCTATTTCTTAGAAATTGCCAAAGACTATAAAATGATGGCTTCATACAAAACAGGAGCTAAAGTTTATGAGCCCTCTTGAGATACCCAGTGTGCTAAACTCTTTACATAATTTCTAATTCTCACAATTCTACAAAGCAGATATGAGCATCCCCATCACACGGACGAGGGAAAAACAGAACGAACGGACTCGGATTCACGTGGCTCAATGGCAGCGCATGCGTGCAAAGCTACACCCCTTCCTATATATACCAAATCACCTCCCAATTAACACACAGTGGCGGGGTCAATACTCAGGGAACTCAGTACACTTTTCAGCTTTAAGGTGCCCCAGAGGCTGCTTCTAGCTGTTTAATAAAATCCTGGCTCACTGGTTTCTAACAGTGGAAAAAAAGTCCGATTTTGCCATTGTTTGCACAGCAAGTCTGAAATGTTCACAGTGAGATGACAGAATAAAAGTAAGATCTAAGTAGAATAATTTTTCCAGGTAGACAGACACAATGGACATTGTGCTATCCTGAAGCATTAAGCAAAGAAATCAAAATAAAATAACGTTGTTTAAGCCTTCTTTTACAAACAGGAAATTTAAGACTGTAAGAAGGTGCAACAGCGCCACCTATGGCTAAAAAGCCTTTCCAGGTTGCCGGGAAAGATGCAACACAAAAATTGCCTGTAGGATCAGAAACGAAAATCAAACTCAAAATGGATTAAAGACTTCAACATAAGAGAAGATACAATAAGCAATAGAAATAAAAGCAAGAATAAACAAATGAGACCTAATTAATTTTACAGGCTTTGAACAGCAAAGGATACCTAAGTAAAACAAAATGACAACCTACAGAATGGGAAAAAAGTTTTGCAAAAGATGAAATTGACAAAGGCTTGATCTCCAGAATATACAAGCAGCTTATATGACTTAGTAAGGAAAAAAAACAACCCAATCCAAAAATGGGCACAAGACCTAAACAAGCAATTCTCCAATGAAGGCATATGAATGATCAATAAGCATAGGAAAAAAATGCTCAGTATAAGTAATTATCAGAGAAATGCAAATCAAAACTACAATGAGGTATCACCTCATACCTGTCATAATGGGCATCATTCAAAAGTCCACAAATGGCAAATGCTGGAGAGGCTGTGGAGAAAAGGGTACCTCCCACACTGGGGTGGGAATGCAGTTTCATGCAGCCACTGTGGAAAACAGTATTGAGATTCCTGAAAAGACTAGGAATAGACTTCCTATGACCCAGGAATCCTGGTCCTGGGCATATATCCAGAGGGAATCATACTTCAAAATGACACCTGTACCCCAATGTTCATAGCAGCACTATTTACAATAACCAAGACATGGAAACAGTCTAAATATCCATTGACAGATGACTGGATAAAGAAGAGGTGGTATACAATGGAATACTATTCAGCCATAAAAATGACAACATAATGCCATTTGCAGCAACATGGATGTCCCTGGAGTATGTCATTCTAAGTGAAGTAAGCCAGAAAAAGAAAGAAAAATATCATATGATATCACTCATATGTGGAATCTAAAAAAGAAAAGAAAGGGACAAATGAACATAAATACAAAACAGAAACAGTCATAGACATAGAATAAAAACTTGTGGTTGCCAGGGAGGAAGAGGGTGGGAAGGGACCGACGGGGAGTTTGAAATTTGTAGATACTGACAGGTATATATAGAATAGATAAACAAGATTATACTGTATAGCATATGAAAATATATACAAGATCTTGTGGTAGCTCACAGTGAAGAACTATGTGACAACGAATTTATGCATGCTCATGTATAACTGAAAAATTGTGCTCTACACTGGAAATTGATACAACATTGTAAACTGACTATAACTCAATAAAATAAAATTTAAAAAAAAGAAATAAAGAATAATCAGATAACTGAAAGCTTATCTAGCACTTACTGAATTGTGCTTCGGGGAAGAGAGTGGTATTCAGCATTTAATCTGAAATTCATAATACTCCTGAATATAAACAAAAGACATAGGCATATGGAAACTCATCTTAAAAGAGGAAAGAATCCAGTCCAGCCTCTTCATTTTACAGGAGGGGAGACTGAGACCTGGGATCTGTCCTCCTGACAATCAGCAGCAAAGTTCTCCTAGTCCTCATGTCTTGCACTATGTCAAATGCCAACAGATCTGTACTAGGCCTATATTCATAAAAGTCACTTCTGCATTTTTCCAAAATTAGGTAATCTAAGTGTCTTGCAAAATAGTCTTCCCAAAGTGTCAGGAAATCATATCATTTTATTGAAATGCAAAAAGATTAATTTATGTATTAAAACAGCTTGAGCTTTATTCTCTCCATTTAAAAAGTGACATGTCAAGTCAATGTTTTGATATTTTAAAATGTATTAAGAGTACAGAAAAAAATCAAAATTTTTTTCAATCACAACAGAGATAAGCTTTTTTCCTGAAAATATTTAATGTTGATTTTTCTAAATTAATGGTTCTGGTCATATTACTACAAATTTAAAAGTTCTAGTGGATGGTTACACCACAATATGAATTCTGAGTTGTAAAAATACACATTCAGTGTAAATAATCTTCAAGGTCGTCTGTTTAAGGCAATGTAACTAGTCCCTATCTTACAAGAATGACATTGATTTCATCAAAACTTCATACTGCACTAAAAAACAACTGAATCTTTATTACTGTAAATCATATTCATATATATCATATATATACATATCAAATATGTATCAGAAATAAGCCACCCTCTTTAATATTCAGAGCTGATTCTCCTAAACTGTCATTGTGACAGCACATTTTTTTATTGAGCACCGCTTGGGTGCTTTGTATACAAGGCTTCGAACTCTCACAGTCAAGACAAGTTAAACAGCATTACTCAAATTTTACAATTGAGGAAATGTACTTAAGGCATGAAAAACAACTTACATATTCATCATCAGGAAAGAAAAGAGTCAAGATTTTACTTTCAATATTCACTGACAATTTTTTCTTCCATACTAAAACTACATAAAACCAATTCAGACTTTGTAAATTTTTCTCTCAATAAGCACCACTAGAGAAAAACAATCAATGAGTCATTAGCAGTGGTTGGACTTTCAGAGCTCACTTTTCTTTTGCATTATAATCATTTTTAATATTTTGTTTTTAGTGCTTGCAGAACTCTAGAATAAATAACACTAACTTTTTAAGTCATTAGCCGAGAATAAAACATTTGTGAAAATGTATAATTTTAATTTATGCCACTCTGTCTCACATTCTCACTGATGTCTCTCCTTTGAAGGAATCAGGCTGAGATCACTAAAATTGGTCATTTATGGACTCACAGGGATTTGGGAAACCACTCAGCAGGAGGCTGATTAGAGGAGCAATTGAGAAGGCATCCTGTGCAGCCTGGGTTCCAGCCCTGAGCCTGCCACCGCCAGCTGCATGTGACTTGGGACAAGCTACCCCATATCTCAATCCCTCAGCTGCAAAAAAGGAGACACTGATACCTACCCTCAAACACCTGCTATGAAGTAAAACATGAGGAAAGCATTTTAGTCTTTGGTCAGTGCCCATTCAGGGCGAATTTGGTCATTATGATGATGAGGATGGCTGTTAACAAATTAAGCTAGATCAAAAAGTAGAAATCACCATAAAGGAGAAACATTTTAAGTCAATGAGCTTTTCTTTTTGGATGGATTGCAGAATGTTCGATTGATTTTTTTTTAATAAGCCAAGTATTGCCCATTATTTATAGACTTCCAGGTTCATGAACAAGTCTCAAGAAAAAGAATTAGAGGCCTCTAAACTCTGAATACTAAGAAAGTAAAGTTAAAAAAAATAGGGGAGAGATTATACCTCAATTGGGAGAGCACGTGTTTAACATGCATGAGTTCCTCAGTTAAGTCCCCAGTAACTCCATTTAAAAACGTTTTTTGAAGAAATGGAGAATTAAAGCACAAAGATGAAGGACTACAGAATTCTTTTGCAGACTCAACTCAGATTTAAGTTGGGGAAAAAAAGACACCTTTTTCTCAGAGGAAATCTTGAAAACTATGTAAACCGGATCTGAGATGTCTAGTCTTTTAACATTATTCATGAATTCATATTACCAAGTCTTAAAACTACCTGATAACCCACAGTGGTGATACGGATCATAATCACAGCTGCCAACATGGATCGAGCTCTGGCTGGGACTGCTCTGTTCTGACATCTCTGCCCCTGAGGCCTCACCAGGCTGAGATCATTAAATCCAGTCATTCATGAGAATCTTGTGTAAGTCCTCCATTTGTGCTTCTCACTCCCCCCTCACCAGCCCCTCTGAGGGAAGCACTGTTATCATCTTCCCCACCCGCAGATAAGGCCACTGATGCATAGAGACTAAACCTGCTTCAGGTCACATCGGCATTAAAGGATGTCTGTATTTCTGCTGTTTTGCTTTTGACAAAATAATCTGAGATACAATTCAAAAGAGACTTAAATAATCAAGTCTGTCTGGTCTTCACCTCAAAGAGCAGATACTATAAATTCCTGATGTAGGATGAGGCTGCCACCACAAACTGACTCAGCTTGAAATTAATATCCAAGATGAAGCAGCGGATACACGTAAATATTCACGATTGTCAACTCCGCTCACGGCTCAGGGCCCTTCACTGCCTGAACGGGGGTGAAATCCCCACCCGTGTCAGGGAGGGAAGTGCGGCTCTTCCCGGTCTCACCCAGGCTTAACGGGCTGTTTCCCCCCACAGACTGTCTTCAATGATTAAAAAGCTCTCAAGTCTTTTACACCATGCAAAACTGAAAGACATTTCTGCAGATGGATCACTTTCTCAGGCTTAAACCTTTTTGCCTACACTTAGCAAGGGGGAAAAAGAAACATGACTCTGCAAAGTCTCTGAGTCTCACCACTCACAGGAGTAGAACTGCCTCAGCACAAGATGACTGTTCACATTGCAGGGTGAGAACAAAATAAAGCTGCCCCAACAACAGGCACTCCCAGAGACAGCGCTAAGCAGTCTTCTGCACACTCATGGTTGTGCAGTCCTCACCACCATCTATTTCCAGAACACTCCATCGTCCCAGAAGAAACCCCCTGTCCACTAGTAGTCATTCCCCACCCCCCCTCCGCCCAGCCCTTTGCAACCATCACCTGCTCTCTGCCTCTGCATGTGCCTATTCTGGGCATTTCAGATCACTGAAATCAACAATATGTGGCCGTTTGTGTCTGGTTCTTTTCACTTAACATGCTGTTATCAAGGCTTGTCCATGTTGAAGTGGTATCTGCATCTTCTTTTGGTTTTTTTTGAAAATATTAAAGTTTATCAGAAGGTGGTAAGTACTATCAAAAAGAGTACAGTGGAGCATAAGGGGTGGGGATTCAAAGGGAAAAGGGCGGGTTGAGTAGTCAGGGTGGAGTTCCAAGAGCAGGTGGCTGTTTTCATCTTCCCCTTTTTTTCTTTTTCATTTTTTTCATTCTTATATCTGAATAATATTCCACTACATGGAGATACCACATTCTGTTCATTAATTTAGCAGCTATATATGGATGAGGCCCGGAACAATATGTGTCAGTGGTGACTAACAGGGATGGCATTTAAGCAAAGGGCAAGATGTGCTGTTAAAAAAGGCCAACAAACAGAGGCACAAGGAAATTCAGCGCGTTTCTTAGAAAGTGCATGCTTGCTTCAGAAGGACTGCTGTGCAGGGCTGTGAGGGAGTGTGACAGGATACATAGTGAGGGAGTCACCTGAGAAGTTTCCCCACTGCAGGCAGCTCAGACAGTTCTCCTCCCTCATCCTGTATTTTACAGCCATTTTTCTAGGTTTCCTCTTATTTCAAGTAACAGCACTTTAACTATACATCTGATCATCTGCATCAGATCACCTTACCTCCAAGCCACAGAAAGTTATTCACTGTCTCTGACAGCTCCAGGACAAATGGTGATGGACCAGGGAGTCCTAAAGCATCCCGGCCAGGTGATGTCCAGAAAGTAAAATGCACAGAAATGTCTCACTGCTGGTGCACGACGTCTGCCCCAAAATTGCCCTGAAAGCATGCTGGCAAAGCACTACTCAACCCTCTCACTACAAAAAAAAAAAAAAGCAAAGAAGGCAAATTTAGACTCTGCCATTGAAAACCAGCAACCATCACTGCCAGTATCTGAGCTGGAATGGTCCTGACTTCAAAAAATGCTGCGTAGTTATTTTTCAAACATGAAAGGCATATATGTATTTCACATACATAATATTACTGTAGGAGTTTTCTTTCCAAAATTTCCAGTCGCAACATTAGCACAAAAATGTTAATGTTTCAGCTTTTAAAAAAAAAATCAAGTATGTTCCAATTTCTTAATTTTGAGCCTTTTGTTATTTTATAAAGAGAGCTATGCTGCATATTATAAACCAACTTTTTGGATTCTGCAAAAAAGATCTTTATGACCTCACTATTTCAGAGCAAGCTTTAGTGATGCTTTGAGAGGTGGGGCCTGGGGCGCTCACTAACGGCTCTTTAAATACTGACATGGATGTGCTATAAAGTAATGCAAAGGCTCTAACTCCACATTAACTCAGAAACCAAAGAAATTACACCAAAGCCTTTCTTTACCAATTTTAAATATTCCTATTATTTGAATATAGCATTTCTTTAAAGATAAGATTTTGTTTTTGAGAAAAACAATAGTTGTATTCAATTTCCTCTCACCAAGAAAGCAATTTTTATCAAGAATAAAAACCCCTATGGAAATCCAAAAGACGGGACATTTCTAGCTAAGTGAACGTGCAGATCTCAACACACACATAAATCCTATCAGATCTCACTCGAACGAGCTCAACAAACTCCTGGGCTACCCTGGAACTTAGCTCTTCTGTTCCAAATGTTGGCTGAGCAAAGATCATCACAGAAGGCAGGGAAGGAGAGAAGAGAAAAGTCCACCTGGCGGCCTCCATCTGTTTTCTTCCAGCCACAAGGCGCTGCTAGGGCGTCCCTGCTAACAAGCCTTCCCCATAAGAAGATACTGCATCTGCACTGCCCCTGCCGTCCCCAGGCAACCCCGATACCCCTCTCCCACTGTTCATCTCCCAGCCTGTGAAATGTATTCTAATGACCATCTCACTTGGTTGCACCCTCCCCTTGTTCCCAACTGCACACACACACAGACACAGCCAGAGCAGCCTTCCCAAAACACAAATTTGATTACATCACTCCCCTGCTTCAAGCCCTTCAGGGGTTCCCTAGTAGAGTTCTAGCCCCCCCTGCCCCTAATTGCCCAGCATCACTGCAGTACTCAGGTCCCCAGGGACCTCAGGGGCCCCCTGACCACCTGCTTCTTCCCACTCGCCTCCAGGCTCATTTTCATTATATGTAAAGGAAGCCTTCCCTGCCTCCAACCCCCGCACTTTTAGTTAGGTGTACCTGCTGTGTTCCTAGAACATTCTATGCTGGGTCAACTTCTGAAACAGCTAAGCTCGCAAGAGGCAAGTACGATTTGCTTACTACAGTGGGTCCATCCCTCTCCCCTACACACTCAGAAGGGCACATGTTATGAATAAATTAATGAAGGGGTGGGTCTCAAAGGGACAGACAGAGCTGCTATCTCCCATCCCGAACCCTTCATTCTGTAGAACATCAGAAGCAAAAGCAGGATTACCAGTCCTGAGGGTCACTTCCTGCTGACACACTTCACTGTCTCCTGTGTCAGTTCTAGTAAAACCCAAGCTCTTCCAAAGCCCTCCACCCCAGGCCCTCCCCAGTGTCCTCCCCAGCAGGGCACCCTCCACCCTGGACCACACAGGGCACTCTCCCTGGGTCCCCACACACAAGCCTCCAGGCCTCTGCCCGGCTGCTTCTGCCACCTGGGCCACCTCTTGATTCCTTCTCCTGGCTGACACTTACTCTGTGCTCACAAATGAATGTAGAGCCCATATCTTCCAGGAAGTCCTCTCTAATAATGTCCTTTAGGTCTTGGCTGGTCTCCCTCTTCAGCAGCACTGCATGGTGATAAACTGGGTGTTTGCCTGCTCCTTTGAGGCCACGACCTCTTGGAGACCACGTGGGAAGGAGTGAGAGATTACAAGAGGGGTGGGAGAAGCAAAAAGCAAAAATCACAGCCCAAATCTCAAATTCAAGGATTCTTTCTCAGAAAAAAGAATAAAATATTTCACACGTGTGCAATTTGGCTACTATTTTTGTGGCCTGTGGACAGCAAGAGCTTGATGTTCTAGCCCAAAACCCAGGTTACATGCAAAGAAATGTATATATTCATATCCAAAGGAAACCAGAGCTGCTCAACAACAGTTTGCAGTTAGAATTGAAAGGAATTTTGATAAAGGCAATCTCTCTTTCTCTTCTTTCTTTTCTGGCATCATATAATTTTAGAAGTATTTGCGTGACTAAGAGATGGCTACAGCCCGTGATTCTGCACTGGAGTGTTTGGGGCTGAGGAAGCCCAGATTACATTCACTGTGTAAATGCAATCACACCAACAGAGACAGGTGCCCTGGTGGTGGAGCTGATGTTCCAAAGCAGGCAAACTTATGCTGTAAGAGAACTCTAAATAGAAAGTAACAAATACAATGTTCTGTACTCAATTTCATTCACTATATGGGCCATTAACTGATAGTATAACTTATCTAATCAAACCCAAAAATAAATTGTCAACGTCAATTTTCTTCATCTGACCATTTTATGCTAACTGGATATCAAACCCTCAGTCCATATGGAAAGCTCAGGCCTACGCTGCAGCACAGTTACATCCCTTGGAAGAAAGGGAGAAGTGGAGAGTTTCCCTTCAGAAGAAGCTAAGTCTGGTTTTGCACCTGTACATCATTTGCAACCACGTCATCGTCAAGGAGTAAGACCTTACATCTGTGGGGCGTAAAGCACTGCGGTGCTTCCAAACCGTCAAAGAACACTGAGCTTTGTGAAACAGTCCTGAGGCACTTATATCGCACTTTTTCTGAAAGGCTCCAAAACTGACCCACTTCACCATTCTACGTACAACAGGGAGGTAAAGGAATTAGTAGAGAAAACATACCCTTGAAGTCTGACAGGGCCCTGCTTGAATCCTGCTACAGCATTTACTAGCCGCTAAACGGGCCAATTCCTTAACCCCTCTGAGAAGGCTTGTCAATCTGCAAAAGGGGGCTGCCACCGCCCACCTGGGAGGCATGGGGGTGAATGCAACACGCAAGTAGGGCTGCCAACTGGTACCTGACACGGGGCCTGGCTAGTTTCCCTCCGCTGCCCTTCTCCCCCTTTAAACTTGCACTGTTCCCCCTGGTAAGGATCAAGCCCCCAGAATAGACTGCCCGAATCTTCTGTATATCCCCAGATATATGCCTTACCCTTAGGAGGCCAGAAAAAGAACTGTCTCCTCCCCAGTCACTATCACTGTTCTTAAGAGTCTGAATTTTTTTAACTCTATTTGCAGGGAGACTATTCCAGAACTGTCCAATCACCATTCTCCAGGTTGGCTCCTCTCCCAGTGCCCATACCTTCTCACCTCAGATCTCACCTCACTGTCTGATTGCCTTCTGTTCTTGGGAAAGCAAGTCCGGTAGGGTGGGGACTCCCTAGGCCTCCCTCCCTCCCTCACAAGTGAGTGTGACTACCTTCTTCCCACTCCCCACTCCCCACTCCAACTCTAGCTTCTGATGAGTCACCCCTCCCGGACCATGCAGCCTCTATATCATCCCAAGATGCACACACGTGGCCACAACTCTCCCTTCAGATTTCTTCCTGGCTGGCCCTGCCCACCCCCCAGCCCCTTAAGGATAAATGGCATTGCTCTGAAAATCGCAAACGCCACTGACTGACATACCAAAGTTCCATGGTCTGGGCTTTCCTCCAACCGAGGCACAGCACCGTCCCCCCTCAGCCTTAGCCTGCACCTCTCAAGATGATCTAATCCACGTGCACGGCTGTGAACACCAGCTAAGAATGACAACTCCCAACGTGTATCTCTAGTCCGGCTCCTTCACCTCAGACCCAGGCTCATAGACCCGAGTGCCTCTTTGAAGTCCTAACTTCAATGAAAAATGGCATCTTAAAAATGCCTCATGTCCACCATTTACTCTGGAATTCGATTCCTGGCAGGTACCTCGCAGGCTCCCCATTTTAGTAACAGACCCAGCACTCACCTATGTTTTTGAAGTCACATTCAATTTCCCCTGTTCCCCCCCTCCAGCCCTGGCCTGGAATATTAGTCCTGTCATTTCCGTCGCTAAGCCCATCTCAAGTGTGGTTCTGCAGAGACCGTGGCCGGAACCCCACAAGCTCACAGCAAGGTGCACTGAGTCACAGTCCTCCGAAGGGTGCTCCCTGGAGGGGGAGGCATCTCCTCCCGCCGGTCACCTCAGAAAGCACTAGATTCTCACACAGGAGGCCCAGGAGAAGGGACTCAAGGTTCTCCCGTGGTCTGAACTTTGAAGGACCCTAGGTCTGGGGGAGCTCCTAATAAGCAGACACACTTGCCAGTGAGCAGATGAGGATGGAGGAACCCAGGCAAGGCTGTTCTCACTTCGACCCCTGGGCCCTCGGGAGCCACAGGAAAGGCCTGTGTCCAGGGCACATCCCACCCATCACAGATCCCAGCCTGCATTTGCCAACCCGGACAGACTAGACTCCTTCTACTTGTGACTCTCACTCCTGTTCTGTTCCCCCCGAGATTGTGATGGACTCTTTCAGAAAGTCTGGCCTGTCTCAAGCGAAACCAAGTCAGTGAAGGATAAAGTGTCTACATTTGGACCAGAGCATGAAATGAGAAACAAGGCCTCATGGCCAACATGACGGTGGTGGCCCAGCCCTTCCCCCGGGTGAGATGAACAAGGGTGGGGGTGAGAATCCAAGGTCCTAGGTCGGTCAAAGCATCTCCCTTCACGGCTGACTGGGGTGTTGGAGTCTCACTACCACAAACTAACGACACGGCCATCAGTGGTGGACGTCAGCTGAAACAGAGTCAGCTCTTTACTGCCAACATGGGTTAAAAGTAAAGGCCGGTGCAGGGAGGCCTGCACAGCTGCTTAAGCAAACCACAGACCCGGCTCTGAATGCCCACTGGCTGAAGCAGAGAGGAAGCTACAGTCCCCGTTATCGGTCCCTGTGTCCACCAGCTCCAAGTGAGCCAGCTACTTAGCAGAAGGCCACATTTTCCTGATTCTCAGAGAAACCAGTGTCATAAAGGGAACAAAAGAGTGACATGGATTTTAGACCCACTTCTTCTCCTTTATGAAGGCAAAGTAAAATAAATGGGATGGGGAAGGCAAAAGCAAAAGAAATCTGCTTCCTCCAACAGCGCCCCTTGTGCGCTGCTCACCCCAGTAGCTGGCCACGTCCTCCCCAGTGACCGCCGGCCAGGAAGCCCAGTCAGATTCATTACACAGCGACGGCCAGGAACCGCGTGCGAGTAAAAGCCAGAATCAAGCAAGGTACTGCAGACTTTGACTTTCCAAGTGAAAATACCCATGAAAAACTTCCCTCAGAAGCCACCTAAATCAATTCGCATCTCACTTCCTCAAAACACACAAACAAGCAAAATTAATAATGGCTCATTTGTCACCAATATAAGGAGGACCAAACTGGCTCCTCCAAGCAAGGATTTTAACAGGTATCAAACACCAGTGCATGATGTGTTAACAAAGCAAAAATTCCAAAATTTTAGAAAATAATAGGATGACTAGGATAATAAATGGATCAAGGCAGCTGTTAAGTTTTTGCTTTTTAAAGTGATGGAGGCAGCATGAAGTGAAATGTAGGTATTTCCGATGCAGGGTGTGCACAACCCACCTTTTCAGACCCAACAGCACACTCACAGGGTGGTACGAGAGTAAAAGGAAAAGAGGAACAAGCAAAAGTTAGAAATACACAACAACCAAAATAATTTTGACAGCATGAATATAAGAATTTACGCGAGTGTGATGAGGCTAGAGACGGGGGAGAGTGAGACCCACCCTCACCTCCTGCTGCGGGGAAGCCAGGGGCCTGAGAGGAGTGTCACTGCCATGGGGACCCCAACGTCGTCAGCGCCCCAAACCAAAACTCCACCTACATGCACCTTGACAGCTTTTGATCTACAATACTTGGTCGCATTTCAGGCTTGACAGTTTTGCTCACTCCCACCAAGAGTAGCAGGAGAGAATTAGGCTCTGCTCCTGCAACAAAGCATTGTTTTAAGAGTTGGATGACTATGGAATAAAAGCAACAATGGAGTAAAAGTGATGGGAGGAGAATGTGTTTGACTGGAGCTCACTGGCTGCGTTATCTCACTGACGTTCAGATGCTGGCCGAGTGCTTCTGGTACCAGAACAGACAGATCCAACAGGAGGGAGGTTTAATGTGCTGCTGTATTTTGATGCCCAGAGCTGTGCCTGGTAGATGAGGTTCTGGGTAAACAATGGTGACAGTGTCAATCACTATGCACTAAGCACACTGTCCTGAAACTAGCTCCTCCACCAAATCCCAAGGACAGACTTCCAAAGGCAAAAGCAAGCTGGCAATTTCTGGTGGGTCTGCAGACTCAAAGCCAAGCAGTTGCTGAGCAAAAATGTCACCAGTGCCTCCTATGACAAAAGAGGAGGCACTGGCCAGGGGGCTGGAGCAGGGCTCCAGGCTTCCACCACTCACCCACCAGTCTGTCCAGGGGGAGAAGGTGGTCCCTGCTGACGCTGCAGCACTGTGTGCACGCACAGCCCCACCTTTGTGCATCACCGATGTACCTCTCTCGCCTAACGCCTGGGGGCTCAGCAGGAGGTGACAGGTGAGGTAGACAGAGCCAGCCTTGTTTTTGCCTGGTGCTGGCAGCTGTGCCCTCAGCAGTGCCCAGGACCCTAAACGTGACACCTCATCCCCAAGGAGCAGAAGGGAGTTAGGTGTGTAGATCACAAAGCCCTGCGAGAACAAGTACACATCATGGCCACAACATGTCTCGCCATTTCCTTAAGCCATAGAGGCATGTCCGGGGAGGAACTGAAAATTCATCCAGAGCCCGCCAGGCACCACACGCAGGTGGGACTCTGGTCCCCTGTGCCTTTCACTCGCAGGGCTGGCCGGGACATTCTTTTTGTCAGTTCTCTGGTGTCTTCTCCTCTAACTTACCAAAACCCAGAAAGTATGGTCTGAACTTAGGTAAGTCCAAGAATTACAGAGCCTCGACTCTACAGCGGGCCCGGTAGGATGTGAAAGGACCACCAACTGTCACCTATGAGACCGCTTTGTGTACTCTCCAGCACGGGGAGAGCAGACTCAGGGCCCGAGGCCCAAGGCCGGAGGACACATCTTCCCTCGCTCTCCGCAGCAAAGGGGGACCACCTCTCAGCAAAGGCATCTCGCCCTCTTCTGCCCGAGGGACGGCACGATGGACACACAGGGAAGCAGAGCAGAGGGTGGCGGAGGGGGCAGATGGCCCAGAAGAGCTCGTCTGCGATTCCGGGGCAAAGTGGGGCCACTGACCTAATCACAGGGACAAAGTAAGAATAAACTTTTCCATACTCTGTCCCATACTCCGTGACACGCCTTCCCCTGTGTAAGGGGCTCCTTTGGAAATCCCTGGCAGTGTTTCTGATGTCCTACCTGGCATGCTGGCTGTCGGGCAGGAAGAACAGCCTGGGAGGCAGGAGACATGGGCTCCAGCCCCAGCTCAGCTAGTGCCTCGATCTGCTGCATCTAGGGATTCAGCCCCTAACCTGTACATCAAATGGATGAGACTGTCCCAGGACAACGGGAATGCAATGAGAGTCACACAAAGAAAGTTTTCCAGTTGCCACATTTAAAAAAGTAGAAAAACAAACACTTTAAAGTGATTCTAAGAACAGATCTAATTTAATGTAATATGCATTATAGTATCATTTTGACATGTAGTAAATATAGAAATTATCAAGATAGTTTACATTCTTTTTTCTAGACAAGTCTCAGTGTCTGATGTCCATTAGACCTTCTGCACATCTCAGCTTAGACCAGCCTCCTCCTCAGCACTCCCAGCCTCTTTGGCTTTGGCTACCCTATTGGACAGCAACTCCAGGGGTCCCACCAGGGGTCTTGGTTGGAAAGGGGGAGTAAGTATCCAAACTAACCCTAAATGGATCTCTCTGAACTAAAGATGAATTCATTTTTAAAACTATGAAAACCGTCAGGCTGCATCTCCCTCCCCCCTTGGCTGCAAGACAGCTCCCCTTCTTGCTGATCCCTTTCTGGATGTAGGAAAGCAACCCAGGCACACAGCCAGGGCGGCCAGGACTCCACGTAGGCTTACCTGCTGTGTCCAGTCCCACCAAGTCCTTATTCTCAAATGGGATGCAGAGGAGGGGGATGTTGTCCCCAAAATTGTTGGTGGCCCTGTCCAGGTGCTCGGACTCCTGGAACGATGAAGAGCGACTCGGTGAAGTCCTTAATCCTCTTCTCCACCGTCCCACAGTCCTTGTAGCTGGGGTACAAGGCCACATCAGTGCGCAGCTGCTCGGCGAGCTCGCCCTTCAGCACAAAGATGAAGAGCCATGAATCGTCCTGCGTGTTGCCACACATCTCTTCACAGGGAACTCCTCGATCTGCAGCCAGTCTTTGGCCAAGTGGTCAGTGATGGTGACGAGGCCCAAGACCCTTTGGTGGGTCTTGAAGTCTACCCACTCGTTCTTGTGTGGGTAGTGGTACCTGTAGCAGATACAGAATGACTGCTGGAAGCCGCACAGCCTGACCTGGCTCACTGAGGATATCTGTTTATAGATGCACAAGAGATTCTCCTCCAAGATAATCCCCACATGCTGGACCACCATGATGAGAGTCTGGTGGTCCTCAGCACACTGCACGTAGTCAGCAATGCTCATGTTGCAGGCTCTGCCAAGAGGGGAGAGGAGACTGAGGTACATGCTATGCTGTGGGTTGCAGGCCCCTCTGGGATGCAGTGACCTGTGTGTACCAACCAGAAGGCAAGGGAAGCCCAAGCAAACCTGGGGGTACAGTCTGTCCTCAGAGTCTGCACATGGCTACCATAGCTAGGATCACATTATCCTGCTCTTTCTTCCAGCCCCTGCAGAAAAGGGTCATTTCTTGTTTTCTGTTTCCAACATCTAGCCAGGCCCTGATGCTCAAAAATGCTGAATAAATGAATGAACAAAGGAACTGCTTCCACACCCCTCAGCAGAATATAATGAAAAGAACCACAGTGGGATCGAAAGATCTGGATTTCAACTCCAATTTACTTGAACTCCTATGCTGCAAAATAATGGATAAGAAAACTCGCCCTAGGGAGGAGGGTACAGTTCAGGGGTAGAGCACATAGTTAGCATGCACGAAGTCCTGGGTTCAATCTCAAGTATCTCCAATAAAAAAATGAAACAAAAAATAAACTTAATTACCCCATAAAAATTAATTAAAAATTAAAAAGAAAAAACATTGCAATTAACACAACATTCTAAACTTGACTATACTTCAATTAAAAACAAAACAAAACAAAACAAAAAACAAACCTTGCCTTACAAGAATATATCTAGATCAAGGCAGATTGCAAATGCAAAACGCCTAGGTTACCACCTGCATAAAAAGGGGGGATGTACAAATTTACTAATCCCTCCTTTATGAGCTGTGTTTCCTTTGGGAGGTTTTATGACATCTGATAGTTAATTTTCACAGATGAAAAAAGAAAACGTTAGCTGATTCTCAGTAGTGTTGAAGAATTAGATAACCGTATGAAAGCATCTGACCCACAGAGTGTACTCAATAAATGTTTGTTGAATGAATGAATAAACAAGCAAGTGAATGCTGCTCCCTGCCACAATCATAATGGTATTGTCTGTAAATCCCAAGCCCTTGTCCCTTCCGACTCTACTCTAACCATGTGGGTGACCTGGGCAGGCCTGCATGCTTCTCTAAACCCCACTTTAATCACGAATAGAAATGGGAGTAATAACACAAACCTCAAAGGGTTAGTGAGTCAATAATGAATTGTACCCCAACCTTGCAAGATGGAAACATTAAGGAAAATTGGGCAAAGAGTACATAGGCTGTCTCCGTATCAGCTCTTACAACTGCATGGGAATCTTCATTACATCTCAAGATAAAAAGTCTAATTTTTTAAAGAGGCTATTGAGATTAAATGAGCTCACTGTCTTAAATAAGGAACACACAGTACAAATAGGACAATGTGCAGCCTATGATATACACTCAGTAAACATTCCCAATGAACCTACTGGTCCCTCCAATTCCAGAGCACAAGGATGGGTCCTCATGGCCAGAGGCCACTGCACCTGAAGCTAACAGAAATAATTGTCCCCACTTCCAAGAGCCCCTGCCACCACCCTAGGTCTAATGTTGTATTTGTAACTTTGTTTTCTTTTTCTTAAATACGAACCCCCTATTGCATAGCCTTCAGGTCACCAAAACCTGACCATGGAAATCATGACAGCAGCCCTCCCAGTGAAACAATAAAATTAAAAACCATATCCACAAGAACTTTGTGTAATTTTAATGGCAGGAACTTCACCCTGGACTGAGAGGAAGAGGACTGGGGAGGAGGGGGCAATCTGGGGCAGACAGACCCAGGGGCCACCTGTCCCATGATGGACTTTAGACTCAACCCTCACCCTCCAGGAACTTCAAAATACACATCGACATCATGCTATGGACAAGGTTTTTTTTTTTTTTAAAGAAATCCCTGACTCCCTAACAGGTCATGTTTCTACTGAGAAACTAATGACTTCCGTGTATATTGTTTCATGAAAACCCTAAAATAATAACATTCCAACTTGACACATGAAGAAACGGAGGAAAAGAGGTTTATCACATTGTGCAAGATTAGAGAGAAGCCACGTCAGAGGCTGTATTTAAACCAAAGCCCCTGCTCCAGCGCTTATACCAAAAAGTTTGACACACTGTCCCTCTCCTGCCCCCTCCCTGAAATAAATCTCTGAAGTCTTTTCTGCACCACTTGGAAAGAACCAAAATCACATCAACTTTCCACAAATAGCTGTGTCACCCCTTGGAGGACTTATCAAAATCTGAAGAGTTAGGGTGGGGGAGGGATTTGAGTTCTTGGTTTCTCAAAAGGAGACATGGATTTAAAAGAAACCAAAAAGCACTTATCTACTCCAAGCTCTCACTGTGTAGAGAAGGAACTGGAGTCTCAGAAGAGATGAGGAAAGGGACTTATTAACAAATATTGCCTCAGTGCAGCACCAAGCCAGCCTTGAGCGCTGCTGGGGGAGGATCTGGGAGGCCCAGGAGAGTGAGTGTTAGAAAAAAGGAAGCCCTGTCTCTACACTGCCATAACATGAAGTTCTATCAAATGATCCACTACAGGTGCAGCCAACATTAAGGTGGGCTAAGCATAGGTTACAGAAACCCAGAAGTCTAAATTGTACTGGAAATTCCAAACTTCACTATGTTTTTTCCCAGTTGAAGCATAAGCTCAGCGGGAGCTCCGTGCCAGGCACTACAAGAGGCCTGGAGTTCTTCCAAATACAGAGCTCTATGAACACGTGTGCAAACCACATGCAGGTCCACCAGAAGAAAAACACCTACAGATAAGGTGGAATTAATGAAAGTGAAGGCAGTCAACCAGCATATATTACTAGCAAAAAGGATGCTGCTAGAAATACTCATGGGCATAGCAAACTGTGGTCAGCAGGTGGGAAAGAGGGGAAGGACAGATTAGGAGTTTAGGATTAACAGATACACATAACCATATATAAAATAAATAAATGACAAGGACCTACTGTATAACACAGGGAACTATATTCAATTTCTTGTAATGAGTTGTACTAAAAACACTCTGAAAATTATATGTGTACATATGCATAAATATAACTGAATCACTGCTGTACTCCTGAAACAAACATTATAAATTGGCTGCACTTCAATAAAAAATAAGAATTTAAGAAACAAATAAATAAATAAAAATAAAAGCAACACCATTAAAAAAAATAAAAGAACTCTGTAATCTCCTTAGCTGTAGGAGGGAGAGAACAATGGTTGCAAGCACCAAGTCCACTGGATCACTCCAGCACTGGCTGTCACTCTTTCTGACCATCAGGGAGGCACTTGGCTTCACTGAGGTTAGTTTTCTCTTCTGTGAAAGGCTACAGTCACAACTAATGATGTATATAATCTCATCATTCACAGACCCAACAATTAGTAAGGACTTCCCATGAGCCACGCTCTACAGAGATAAAAAGATAGGGTCCCAGATATACTCATGGATAGAAAAAGTTTATGTCATAAAGACATTAATTCTCCCCATTCTAATATACAGATTCAATGCAATTCTGATTAGAATTCCCCCCAGATTTTTCATGGAATGTAACAAGTTAATATATGCTCAGGAACAGCCAAGAAACTTCTTTAGAACTGGGGAGGGCTGGATGGGTCATTCATTTCCACAGCTCTTTTGGAAGCAATGAAAACATTCTGGAATAATGATGGTTGCACCACTGTGAATATGCTAAAAGCCGTGAAATTGTACCATTTAAATGGGTGGACTTCATGGTGTGTGAACAAAATTGCAATGAAACTGTTATATGAAAAAAACGTTACCTGACAACTATTTTTCCCTCTATACTAGTAGTATGCCCCACATTTTAAGAAAAACAAAAAAACAAAACAACAAAAATTTTCCAAGAGATCTTTAAGACTGCAATATTCTTGGGTCTCCAATGCCTCTGGTGGTGTTGCTCCTGTTAATATACACTAGATGAGCTGGGCTAGTTAGGGACTGTGACTATCTTTTCAAAATTGACAGTCATATGTTTCACCCTAGGAGGGGAGAGGATGGAGGATGTCTCATCCCTCATGCCCTCAGCTCATTTTTAACTGAACCAAGCCCTGCTTTCAACACTGTAATACCTCTCGCTATAAAAACACATGATATTGGAGTTTAGAAGCAAGATGGAGGAGTGGAAGAATGCTCGTAGCTCACTCTCTCCAACAAATACACCAAAACTCACATCTACGGACCCACTCAGCCAACCAGAGCACCTGCTTAATGCAGACAGAACATCACCTTCTTTGAAAGACAAAGAAGTGAAATAATCTGTTTTATTCCTGCATAGGCTTTAGGTAGATAAGTAAATACACTCCTTATGGACCAAAATAGATAACTGATACTCCTTAAGTCACAGTGCCAGAGAGGTGTGAGCAATATGAAGAAGCAGAGGAACCATTCCCAATTAAAAGAGCAAGAGAAATCCCCTGAAAGCACAATCAAGGAAATAGACATTGATGGCCTACTAGATCAAGATTTCAAAGAAAGAAGTGATCAAAGTACTGAAGGAACTAAAAGAGATAGTGTTTAGAGATACAAAATATGTCAAAAATGTAATAGAAACTATAAAGAGAACCAAGTATACTTGGTAAACTCATTGGCTGAAATGAGAAGTGATCTAAAAGCTGTACATAGCAGGCTAGATAATGCAGAGGAATGAATAAGTGACCTAGAAGACAGGACAACAGAAACCACCCAATCAGAACAGCTGAGAGAAAAATAAATAAAAATCAATGGAAACAATAAAGGGACATATGGGATAATACAAAGCACGCTAATCTATGCATAATAGAGTTTCCAGAAGGGGAAGAAAGAACAAACGGGATTGAAAAGGTATTTGAAGAGATCATGACTGAAAACTTCCCAAACCTAAAGAAGGAATCAGATATCTAAGTACAGGAGGCTCAGAGGGTCCCAAACAGGAAGAACCCAAACAGACTCACACCAAGACACATCCTAATCAATATGGCCAGAGTCAAGGATAAAGAAATGATCCTAAAGGCAGCAAGAGAAAAAACAAATGTGAGTTATAAGGGAACCTCCATAAAGCTCTCAGTTGATTTCTCTACACAAACACTACAGGCCAGGAGGGAGTGGCAAGATATATTCAAATTCCTGAATGAAAAAATATGCAGCCTAGGATACTCTATCCAGCAAGGCTATCCTTTAGAATAGAAGGAGAGATAAAGAACTTCACAGATGAGCAAAAACTAAGAGTTTAACAACGCTAAACCCATGCTAAAAGAAATATTGACAGGTCGACTCTAAATAGAAAAGAAGCAGGATGCTACAAAAATGAGAAACTCAGAACTGGAAAAGAGATGACTGCCATGAATTACAAATAGAATAAATACAAAATTGTAAAAGAAGACATCTAAATCATTAAGAGTGGGAGAGGGAAGAAAGAAAACACAGTATTTTGTTTTTCTTTCTTCTTTAAAAAAATATGTGTTCTCGGTAGGATGGGTTTGAGCTAATATTACTATCTGTTTAGTACAAACATTTACAGTAATAGGTTAATAGACTTACAAAAAAGGGTAACCACAAGCCAAAAGCTTACAAGTGAGTCAAACAAACTAAATGAAATCCAAGATAATACACAGGAAACTTACCAAATCACAAAAGGAAGAAGAAAGTAACAAAGAGAAAATGCTAAATCAAATGCAAAAATAAGTTAAAAATGGTAATAAATACTCACCTATCATTAATTACTGTAAATGTTAATGGACTAAATGCTCCAGTCAAACGACGTAGAGTGGCAGACTGGATAATAAAGCAAGAATCTTCAATATGCTGCATATAAGAGACACACTTTTGGGAGAAGGACACATATAGATTGAGAGTGAAAGGATGGAAAGGGTATTCCATGCAAATGGAAAAGCCAAAAAAAGCAGGTGTTGCAGTACTGATTTCAGACAAAATAGACTTTAAAACAAAGGCCATAAAGAAAGATAAAAAGGACATATTATAATGATTAAAGGAGTAATACAAGATGAGGACATTACAATCATTAATATACACGCACCCAACGTAGGAGTACCTAAGTACGTAAAACAACTACTAACAGAGATAAAGGAGGAAATTGATGAGAATACAATCATTGTTGGAATATTTTAACACCACATTAAATCACTAGACAGATCTTCCAGACAGAAAATAAAGAAGGCAACAGAGAAATTAAATGATACAATAGAAAAATTAGATTTGTTGGGTATTTTCAGAGTATTGCACTCCCCAAAAATAGGATATACATTCTTTTCAAGTTAACATGGAACATTTTCTAGGACTCATCATGTACTTGGGCACAAAAGAAGCCTCAACGACTTTAAGAAATTATCTCAAGCATCTTTACTGACCACAATGCCATTGAAACTATAAATCAACTACAGAGAAACAAAGAAGAAAAAGAGGAAAGCATGGAAATTAAACAACATGCTATTAAAAAACCAATGGATCACTGAGGAAATCAAAGTTGAAATTAAAAAATACCTTGAGACAAATGAAAATGAAAACACAACCACACAAAACTTATGGGACGCAGCAATGTCAATGCTAAGAGGGAAATTTACAGCAATACAGGCCTTCCTTAAAAAAGAAGAACAATCTCAAATAAACAATATAACCCACCTGCTAAAAGGACTAGAAAAAGAAGACCAAAAACACCCAAAACTCAGAAGAAGGAAGGAAATAATAAAACTCAGGGAGAAAATAAATAAAATAGAGATTAAAAAATAGAAAAAATTCAATCAAACCAAAGGCTGGTTTTTTGAAAGAGTAAATAAAATTGAGAAATCTCTGGCCAAACTTAAAAGAAGAAAAAAGAGAGAGCACAAATAAGCAAAATAAGAAAGGAAAATGGAGAAATTACAACCAATAAACATGGAAATACAGAGTATCATACGAGAATATTATGAAAAACTGTATGGAACCAAAATGGATAACCTACAGGAGATGGACAAGTTTCTGGAAACATACAGTCCACCAAGATTGAATCAAAAGAGACTAACCACTTGAAGAAACTGATCACTAGAAATGAAATTGAATTAACAATAAAAAAACCTCCCTACAAATAAATGTCCAGGACCAGACAGCTTCAAAATGGAATTCTAACAAACATACAAAGAGGAACTAATACCAGTCCTCCTCAAACTCTTTCAGAAGACTGAACAAGAGGGAGTATTCCCAAACTCATTCTATAAAGCCACCATCACCCTGATACCAAAACCAGGCAATGCCACCACCAAAAATAAAATAGAATTACAGGCCATTATCACTGATTAACATAGATGCAAAAATCCATACCAAAATACTAGCAAATAGAATCCAACAGCACATTAAAAAGAGTACACATCATGATCAAGTGGGGTTCATCCCAGGGGCACAAGGATGGTTCAGCATACTCAAATCAATCAATGTAATACTCACATCAACAAAAGGAAGGAACAAAAATGATCTTCTCAATAGATTCAGAAAAAGCTTTTGATAAAATTCAACACCTATTTATGATAAAAACTCTCACCATTGTGGGTATAGAGGGAACATATCTCAACATAGTAAAAGCTACAGCCACCATAGTACTCAACGGTGAATAGCCCAAAATCTTCCCACTAAAATCTGGGACAAGACAAGGCTGGCCACTATCACCACTCCTATTCAATATAGTCTTGGAAGTCCTATCTACAGCAATCAGGCAAGAGAGAGAAATAAAAGGGACCCAGATTGGAAAAGAAGAGATAAAAGTGTCAGTATATGCATATGACATGATACCACATATAGAAAACCCTAAAAGGTCCACACAAAAACTACTCGAAATAATCGAAGAATTCAGCAAGGTAGCAGGTTACAAGATTAACATTCAAAAATCAGTTGCATTTCTTTACACTAATGGTGAATCAACAGAAAAAGAAAGTAAAGAAACAATTCCCTTTAAAATGGCAACCAAATTAATAAACTATCAGAAGTAAATCTAACTAAGGAGGTGAAAGACTTATACATGGAAAACTATACAAACACTGATTAAGGAAATTAAAGAAGACTTAAAAAAATGGAAAAAATATCCCATGCTCGTGGAGTAGAAGAATCAATATTGTTAAAATGGCCACCCTGCTCAAAGCAATCTACAGATTTAATGCAATCCCTATTAAATTATCCAGGACATATTTCACAGAACTACAACAAATCATAATAAAATTTATATGGAAGCACAAAAGACCTAGAATTGACAAAGCATTACTGAAGGAAAAGAAAGAAGCTGGAGAAATAACCCTCCCAGATTTCAGACAATACTTTACAGTTACAGTAATCAAAATAGCATGATATTGGTACAAAAACAGACATATGAACCAATGGAACAGAGTAGAAAGCCCAGAAATGAACCCACAAACTTTTCATTAACTAATCTTTGACAAAGGAGGCAAGAACATATAATGAAACAAAGACAGGCTCTTCAGCAAATGGTGTTGGGAAAACTGGACAGCAGCATGTAAATCACTGAAGCTAGAACACTCCCTTACACCATACACAAAAATAAACTCAAAATGGATCAAAGACTTAAACATAAGACAAGATACCGTAAACCTCCTAGAAGAAAACCTAGGCAAAGCATTATCTCTCATACATCTCAAAATGTTCTCCTTGGGCAGTCTACCCAAGCAATAGAAATAAAACAAGAATAAAAAAATGGGACCTAAGTAAACTTACAAGCTCTTGCACAGCAAGGGAAACCATAAGCAAAACAAAACTACAACCTACAGAATGGGAGAAAAGTTTTGCAAAAATGAAACTGACAAAGGCTTGATCTCCAGAATATATAAGCAGCTCATACGACTTAATATGAAAAAAAACAAACAATCCCATCCAAAAATGGGCAGAAGACCTAAACAAGTAATTCTCCAAAGAAGAAATACAAATGATCAATAGACACATGAAAAAATGCTCAATATCACTAATTATCAGAGATTTGCAAATCAAAACTGCAGTGAGGTATCACCTCACACCAGTCAGTATGGCTATTATTCAAAAGTCCACAAATGACAAATGCTGGAAAGGCTGTGGAGAAAAAGGAACCCTCTTACACTGCTGGTGGGAATACAGTTTGGTGCAGCCACTGTGGAAAACAGTATGGAGATTTCTCAAAAGACTAGGAACTGACTTAACATATGACCCAGGAATCCCATTCTTGGGTATATATCCAGAAGGAACCTGACATCAAAAAGACACCTGCACCCCAATGTTAACAGCAGCACTCTTTACAATAGCCAAGACATGGAAACAGCATAAATGTCCATAGAAAGATGACCGGACAAAGAAGATGTGATATACCTATTCCTTGGTGTACTATTCAGACATGAAAATGACAATATAATGCCATTTACAGCAACATGAATGTCCCTGGATAATGTCATTCTAAATGAAGTAAGCCAGAAAGAGAAAGAAAAATACCATATGTTGCTCATATGTGGAATCTTAAAAAAACAAAAAACAAATAAACTTAAATGTAAAACAGAAATAGACTCACAGCCATAGATTACAAACTTGTGATTGCCAGGGAAGAGGAGGGTGGGAAGGGACAGACTGGGAGTTCAAATTTTGTACATACTGACAGGTATATATAGAATAGATAAACAAGTTTATACTGCATAACACATGGAAATATATACGAGTTCTTGTGGTAGCTCATGGTGGAAAAGGATGTGACAATGAATAAGCGTATGATTGAAAAATTGTGCTCTATGCTTGAAATTGACACAACATTGTAAACTGAGTATAACTCAATAAAAAAATAAAACAAAAAGAATTTAAAAAAAAAAAAGAAACAGTTTTCCTGGGGTCCCCTACTCCTCCCAATGCCAGAACCCTAGGCTGGGGAACCTGATGCTGGGCTTATAATTCCCACTCCTGTTGGAGGTTCGTTGTGACTTATTCTTCACCTTGTGAGTTGCCCACAGTGAGGGATATGGGGTCCACCTATATCATGAGAATGCCCCTCCTACCATCCTGCTGTGGTTCCATCTCTGTGTTTCCACTGAAGATCTTCTTTTGCTAGGATCCAGTCTTTTTTTGTTGTTGTTGTTGATGCTTGTTTAGCAGTCAGTTGTGGTTTCACTGTAGTCATGAGGAGAGGTAAATAGTGGAAGCCTATCAGCTGGCTTTCAGCAGAGCCACTGCAGGCCAGAAGGAACAGCCATGATATATTTAAAGTACTCAAAGGAAAAAACCTGGAATCTAGGCCACCTACTTAGCAAAGCTATTAATCAGAATTGAAAGAGAATTAAAAATCATCTCAGATGAGCAAAAACTAAGAGTTCATCATTCCTAAACTGACATTACAAGAAGTATTAAAAAGTTTTCATTATGTGAAAAAGAACAAGAAGAAGTTATGTGAAGGGGGAAATCCCACTTTAAAGGCAAAAATGGAGCAATGGCTGTGAATCAAACACTTAAACAAGCTACTACAAAGACTAAAAGACAAAATTTGTAAAAACTATACTTACAATAAACACTTATATGATGCATATGAAGATGGAAAAAATACAATCAAAAAAGGAGTGGAGAGGGAGTAAAAGAGCAGATCTTTTTTGAACTTATATAACCTTAAATGACAATCACTTTAAAACAATCAGATATTGTAACAAAGCAACTTATATGAACCTCATGGTGTCCATAAATCAAAAACCTACATTAGATATGCAAAAACAAGTGAGAAGCACAAATTTAACAATAAAGAAAATCAACTACCCATAAGGGAAGAGTATGAAAGAAGGACAGAGAAGAACTACAAAAACATGTAGCAAGGTGGCAGGATACATCATTAGCATGAACAAATCAGTTGCATTTTTTACACTAACAATGAAATAGTAAGAAAAGAAAGTAAAGAAACAATCCCCTTTAAAATCACAACCAATAAATGATAAAATACTTACGAATAAATCTGACCAAGCAGGTGAAAGACTTATAAATGGAGAACTACAAAATACTGATTAAAGAAATTAAAGATGACTTAAAGAAATGGAAAGAAATACTATGCTCTTGGATTGGAAGAATCAATATTGTTAAAATGGCCATACTGTTCAAGGCAATCGACGGATTTAATGGAATCCCTATCGAGTTACCCAGGACATTTTTCACAGAACTAGAACAAATAATCCTAAAATTCCTATGGACTCATAAAGACCCAAAATTGCCAAATCAATATTGGAGAAAAAGAATAAAGCTGGAGGAATGAACTTCCACAACTTCAGATGAATCTACAGAGATACAATAATCAAAACAGTGTGGTACTGGCATGAAACCAGACATATAGATCAATGGAACAGAACACGGAGCCCAGAAATAAACACAGACCTACAGTAAATTAGTCTTCAGCACAGGAGGCAGGCACACACACTGCAGTAAAGACAGTCTCTTCTGCAAATGGTGCAGGGAAAACTGGACAGCTGCATGCAAATCAATGATGTTAGGACACTCCCCCACACCACACACAAAAACAAATCCAAAATGGCTTAAAGACTTAAATATAAGACAAGACAGTACAAGCCTCTTAGAAGAAAACATAAGCAAACCATTCTCTCACATACTTCTCAGCAATGTTCTCCTAGGGAAGTCTACTCAAGCAATGCAAATAAAAGCAAAAAATAAACAAACGGGACCCAATTGAACTTACAGGCTTTTGCACAGCAAATGATTCCTTAAGCAAACAAAATGGCAACCTATGGGATGGGAGAAAATATCTGCCCATGATGCGACTGACAAAGGCCTAATTTCCTGAGTATATACACAGCTCACACAAGTTCATAACACAAAACAAGCAACCCAATCCAAAAATGGGCAGAAGATATAAACAAGCATTTCTCCAATGAAGACATAAGGCCAATGGGCACATGAAAAAATGCTCAATACTTCTCATTATCAGAGAAATGCAAATCAACACTACAATGAAGTATAACCTCACACCAGTCAGAATGGCCATCATGAATGAGAAATGCTGGAGAGGTTGTGGAGGAAAAGAAAGCCTCCTACACTATCACTGGGAAATGCAGTTTGGTATAGCCATTATGGAAAACAGTATGGAAATGCCTCAAAAAACTAAAAATAGACTTACACTATGAATCAGCAATCCCACTTCTGGGTATATATCCAGAGGGAACTCCAATTCGAAAAGGGACCTGTACCCTAATATTCACAACACCACTATATACAACATTCAAGACATAGAAGCATCCTATAATGTAGCAACAGATGACAGGATAAAGAAATTGTGGTATATTTATGCATTGGAATACTACTCTGCCATTAAATAAAGGATGAAATAATGCTGTTTGCAGCAAGATGGATAGACCCAGAGAATATCACTCTAAGTGAAGCAAACCAAAAGGGGAAAGAAAAATACCACATGATATCACTCCACATGATATCATGTGGAATCTTAAAGAAAAAGAAGAAAGAAACAAGGTCACTATGAATTCATCTACAATACAGAAACAGACTCGTACACATAGTTAACAATCTCATGGTTACCAGGGAAAGGGGGTGGGAAGGGATAAATTTAGGAGTTTGAGACTTACAAATGTTAGCCACTATATATGAAAATAGATTTTAAAAAAATGTTTCTTCTCTATAGCACAGAAACTTACATTCAATATCTAGCAATAACCTATACTGGAAAAGCCGCTACTGCCACCACCTGAGGAAGCAAGAGAAGAAAGGAGAGTGAGTTACCCTGGGCTAGAGCCCGGTCCTCCACAAGTCCTTGCCCGCTGTTGATGCTGCCCTACACAGCACTGCACCCTCATACCAGGAGCGGGCTGGCATGAATATGTGTCTCCGAACCCGGAGCAGCAGAGGCCACCCCGAGAACAGGCCCTGGAGGAGATGGGAGCAAGTCCACGTGCTCCCCCTGAGGACAGGCACCCCTCCTCTCAGCCGCCGCCCACTGACTGCACCGCACCAGCATCCAGGGAGCAGGCCAAGGTCTGAGGGCCGGTTGGAGATGTTCCGGGGCCACACCCGCTTTCCCAAACCCGGGAATAAGAGTCAGGGCAGACGCAGGGTTCAGGGACTACTAAGGAGAGGGGACAGCACCACGAACCAGGCGGCGGCCTCAGACCCTCCTCAGGGTCCTAATGGGCCCCGTGGCCCGGGACTCAACTAAGCACCCCTACCCATGCGCCTCCCCAGCTGCGCAGCTCAGACCGCATTCGCCGGCTCCGTGCCCCATCCAGCGCCCCTTCACCTCCCAGGCGGCGGCAGCGGAGGAGACTGTAAGCGTTGGCCCAGACTCCAGGCCGCGCTCCTTTTCAGGGAGCTGCTCCAGGAACACCCTGCTCCCACCTGGCTGCCACACGCTCTGCGCGGGTTCCGCTGTCCGCGCGTCTGTGCGTTTGCGCATGCGTGCCCTCCCCCACCCCGTCCCGCCGGCATCGGGGACTTTCAGCTGGGGCTCCTGCTGTACCGGAAGGGGCACCTGGGGCCAGGAGGACCTGGGTGGGGCCCTGCGGTTGGGTGGTGGGCTGGGACACCACCCTTCTGCAGGCCCACTCTCCTGCGGGCCTACCCTCCTGCCCGCCACACCACTGCCTGCCATTCCCCAGATCTCCATCCCCAGTGCCCCCATACCGCCACCAATGGGGTCCTGGCGCTCAAAACCACGACCGCCCTGGGCTGGGCCACAGCCCCAGCCCCACTTCCCTTGCTAGCCTCTCCCTTCCCGATACTATCCTCCTATCCTGGACAGGCCCAGTCTCCCACCAGACCCCGAAGATGGGGCTCCTTCTCCTCACACTGAGGTCCCTGCCACATACTCCATCCTGCTAGGTCCTAAGTTATGGCCCCTACACCCCAACTTCACCCCTCATGCCTCACCACAGGACCTCCAACATCCCGAAGTGGTCCCCCTCACCCCTCAATTGGGTCAGTTCCTTCTGAGCAGACCGTCACCTCTCAGCCTGTATCCCCTTCACCGCGGGTTCCCCCCTCACTCCTAGTGCATCCCTACCTGGAGATGACTCTCTCACCACTCACCCCGTGGTTGGGGTTTGGTAGTCCGGACTCCAGTCCCCATGGTGACTGCCACCAGCGAGGGTTCTGGCCTAGTGTGCACCTGCATAGCTAGTGTCTGAGGCTACAGGGCAAGGTGGGCCGAGCTGGAGGCAGATACAATTCCCACCCTGGTGTCCTGAACCCTGCGTGCTGTGCCTCATCTGAGTCTGAGTGTCAGGGTGATCTCTGGCTGCCCGCAACTCGCCTGTGGACCTGGGGTGGTTGATGGTCCTGATGGTGATCCAGACCCCTAGGGCAGAAGCACTGGGAATGCGGACCTGCAGGGATTGGGGAGTTTGGAGGTTGCAGCTAAGCCCAGAGATGGAGAGCAGGCAGTTGGCTGTGTGCACAGGGCTGTGTGCATGACGTGGGCTCAGCCCATGTGGATGCAGGGACCTTGTTCATTCACACTGGGCCAAAGGGAAGAGGGAAGGGAGCTTTTAAAGTGTTCATGTTAGGAAGCCAAGGCTGGAGAACAAAGCAGGCAGCTTCGATGGCCAGGCCACTATAGAACCCGCCATGTTGCTGGTCCCTTGCATCAGGGGAGACTGACCGTTGACTGGACTATGAGATGTCTCTTGCCATGGTATGGTTTACAGGCAATTGAAGGGACTTTCACTGCAATTTTAATCACCAATAATTGTTACTTTCTCTGCAGGAGATCAAGTCCACATTCATGGTGAACCTGGAAGGACTCCTGCCTGAACCCCAGCCTGGCGCAGAGGAGGACCCACCTGAAAACATCCTCTTACCTCTCAACAAAAGGCACTGTAATAGAAAAGAACAGATCTGAATCCATATTAGGTCTGTTCCTTTTCCTTTAAACCTGTCTTCTGTTATCTAGGCTTATTCTTGCCTGCTCTGCACCTTTTGTAAAACAATGTTGCCTTTAGCCTGAAATATGCATGAGAGCCTAGTCTCAAGGCTCTGACCTTTAAGGATATTAACACTTTTGCCCTCCTATAAAGATAACAAGTTGCAGGATAGAACATAACCTTTGCTTTCTTCGAGGTTTTACAGGGATACCATGATCCGACCCACGTGGACCGCTGCAAAGGATTCCAAGAACAAAGAAATCCTACGCCAAGAAGTTTGCAGCAACGAACCACAGCCCCTCCCCTTTTCAATAGAAAAGGAACCTGAAGTCTGACATGGGGAAGATGGTTCTCCAGGACGTAGTCTACCATTTTCTTGGTCTATAGCTGTCCACGTGGGTCAGGTCATGCCGTCCCTGCAAAACATCTAACAAAACAAGTTATTTTCTATTTGGCAACTTATTGTCTTTATATCAGTGCAAAAGTGTTAATATGCTTAAAGGTCAGAGCCTTGAGAACAATCTCTTTCATTTACCAGAAAGGCTAAATGCAACATTGTTTTACAAAAGGTGCAGAGCCAGCAAGACTGAGCCTAGAAGACAGGGTACAGGGTTAAAGACAAAAGAACAGATCTAATATGGAGTCAGGTTTGTTCTTTTCTATTAGAGTAACATCTAGTTATATGTTTTAAGTTTACAAGAATAAAGTTTAGCCTTTTCCCATTTAAAATTCTGCAGTTAAGGAGCATTAAGTGCACTCATAATGCTGTGAGACCAACACCACTGTTTGGTTTCAGGCTATTTCCTTCCTCAAATTAAAAACTTGTATTCAAAGCACAGCCCACATCCTCCCTCCCCTAGCCCATGAAAAACCCCAACCCCCTTTCTCTTTCTGTGTCTTAACCTATCCTAGAGGTTCCCTGTTAATAAAATCATATAAAAGGTGACTTTTTGTGTGTGCCCACATAACTTAAGAGGGGACTGGTGATTTTTTGTGTGTGTGTTTACATGAATTAGCATGTTTGTATTTTGAAAGGAAAAATTCAGATGAATTAAAGATGATATGTACAAAATAAAGCCCTTTTGATAACTCTGTGCATTATCTGGGGGTAGGCACTTCTGTTCTAATTATGAAACCAGAGCCAAAAGGGAGATGCTTCGCCCTTCCTGTGGTGAAACAAATCAAACAAAACCAAAAAACAAACAAAGGCCAAGAAAGACAGCTGGAAAGCCAAACCACAACTTGGAAAAAGCTTTCCTCATGACCCAAGGTCAGAGAAAGATTTCATATCCCTGTGGGCCAAAAACCTCATGAAACCCAGGGTTCTAAAAAGAAAGAGAACTCACACAGGCAGTTCCAATGAGAGGGAGTGCAGGTGGCCAGTGTGCTCGAGATGCTCAACCTCTCAGGTGAGGACACAGGCAGACGGACACACTGTGGAGGCAGCACTGGTCACCATCGCACTGGCATGTCTTTAGCCTTGTGACAACATGAGGAGGCAGAGTCCCCAGCAGGCCCCCTGGAGGGAAGAGCGAACAGACGCTCCTCTTTGGGGGAACAGTGTGCAGGACGCATCAAAGGGCCACAGGTGCATCCCTTCCCCAGCGGTACTGATCCTTAGAGCTGATCCCACCAAAGTGTTTGCACAACTTTCAAAGATTTTTTTTTTTCAGTAACATGAATACCACATAATATGTCATCAAGGCATTTTCAGAAGTGATCTGCCCTGGGTCCTAAAAAACACACATGAATACACACATATACACGTAAACATATGCACACATACATACAGGAAAAAGACAGACAGGATGAAACACAGAGAGGCAGAGGGAGACAGAGAAACAGAGACAAAACAGACAGAGAATCACTGAGAGACAGAGAAAGAATGAACACTGGAGCTGGGAATGTGTGGAATTCATACACGTTTTCACAAGTCAGTCTACATGTCAGAACCTGGTCCCAATGTCCATCCACCCTGCAGGGGAGGGTGTGGGGATCACACAAGGACGTGTGAACAGAAGGCAAACAAGCAGGGAGACACTGTGGGGCAGCTGACCCTAGAGGCCCAGATGAGACACTGAGCCTGAATCTGAACATGAAAGAATGACTTAGGAGGTTGTATGCCAGAGTGGACAATTTCAGAATTGTATTTAATTTCAACATGGGGACAGGGAGCTGGGAAGCAGGCAGCAAGAAGGGTGACTTTCCCCATTCCTCAGGGCAGACCCCAGCCTGTGTAGTGTGTGCTCTGTGCTCTGCCAGCCCTGTGTGGTGTCCTTCATTTGCTAGGCCTGTGCACAAGCTCCCTGTGATCCCAGCCCATGGGAGTGACATATGCAGTGGACATTTATGTGTCTACAGTCTTATGGCTTACCTAGGAATCAGGGGCCTGAATGATGCCCTCTGCACTGATGGGGGACTGGGGAGACACTGAAAGGCACGTGGCTTGTCCAGGGTGACAGCACTGGTGACAGAGGAGCCGGATCTGAACCCAGCTGTGTCCTGAGAGGTGTGTCCAGAGCTGGTGTCCTGGCTGCATCCAGGTCTCCCCAGGGCTAAGGGCTGAGCTGAGTTGGTGTCACTGTGTGTGGACATGGCATGGGGTGGGAAGTGAGCCATCCAAAGCACAGAAATGCCCTTGGGGAGCTTTGTGTCAGGAGGAAGCTTGGGGAAGGGGACCCCAGGAAGTGACCTCACAATAGAGCTCAACAGAACTTGGAACCTAGTTCCAAGTTCCAAGACACCGACTTTGTAGAGGAGCCCCCTACTCAGCTCACTTGGTTGGTCAACTCAGCGCAACTCAGAGATGTTCTGCTGCATCTCAACACCCGAGGCGCGGCCTGTGGAATGTTTGCAACAAGGGACTGTATCATCGATGCTGACACTGGGTGAATCTTCACCCCAGGCGCCTCTGGCCTTTTGGCCAGAGGGACCCAAAGGTAAAACAGGGAGCCCCAGGGCAGGCTTACCGAGGCTGTGCGACCACTCAGATCCCACCTGGGTAGCCCCACAGCCCTTTCCTGGCTGGTGCAGATGGGGCCGTCATGTTGGGGTGGGAGGGTCCTGCCTCAAGCAAGAGCAGGCTGAGGAAGAGTCAGAGGCCTGTGAGGCCGGTCACATCCACAACTCGGGTCCAAGATGGCTGGCTGGGATGTGGAGAGCCAGGGCAGGGCCCTGATGCCCGAGGTGGAGCCCATGCCCTCTGGGTGTGTCTCTTCCCTCCCAGGTGACTGAGCTGAACAAGGTCCCAGTCTGATGTGGCAGCAGAGGGTCGAGTGGGCAGAAGCAGGGGTGGTCCTGGCCGGGCAGGGCTCTGAGACCTCTGGGCCAGGGTGGCTGCTGGTCACTGTCATTGCAGAGCCAGACACCAAAGGAGCTGGTGGACAAGGACACCCATTCCACATCCCCGAGTGAAGGGCTGGCGCGCCACACTTCTGAGGGCCAGCACAGGCTCCGGGTGGATCTGGACATGGAGGTGTCCCCACTACCACGGCCCATAGGTGAACAGGGCAGGCCTCCTGCCCAGACATCACCCAGGCCTCTCACCAGGGTCCTGCCCGGGGCTGACGGGCAGCTCAGCACACCCGGCTCTGACCTGGAGCACCATGCCCTCCTCCCTATGGGTCAGGTGGAGGACCAGGAGCCCACAGAGGCCTAGCCTGAAAGTGAGAAGGGCAGAGCAGGGTGCATGTGTGTAGGTGAGGGAGGGCCGAGGGCTGGGCCACACATGGAGTCATCCCCAGAGGCTGCTGTTGGGACCAGAGCAAACACTGGCCTCAGACCACCTGTCTGGAAGAATTCAGTCACAGAACACATCCTGTGGGCACTTCCTGGGTGAGACGTGTCTGAAAAGCTCTAGGAAGATTTCTGTTCTTGAAAAGGCACATGGAAAGGGAGGCACGTGGGTAAATTGTTTTTCTGTCACAGCTTCAGCATTTCCACAAGACTCAAAGCTCTCTCCAAGTCTAACAGTTGCAGATCCAGAGCAGGCGGGGTAGGGGAAGATGCCAGAGACCAAACAAAGGATGATCTTGGCCCACCTGGAGACCCCAAGCTCCAGCTTGCAGCTCCTACTGCTCCTCCAGAACCTAAACCTGGAATGCTGGGCAACGGAGAACCAGTTCAGACATCACAACCCCCTAGGTCTGAGCCCCCTCTGCCCCCAGCCACACCTTCTTCTCCAAATTCCCACGGTCAATCCCCTCCCCCACCCAAAGTTGACTTCCCTTCCCCTGGAGTTGTTTTCGTTTGTTTTTTCTTTAGTTTCCTTTGTTTCTTTCACATCTTCTATGATATCCTTTATTTTTATGTTTTTAGTTTCTTGCAATAAAATATAGACTTTTCCCTTTTGAATTGTGCAATTCAGGAGGATTAGGTGCATTCACAATGCTGTGCGACCATCACTACTATCTAGTTTCTCACTATTTCTTTCCTCAAAGTAAAACCCTGGATCAAAAGCACACACTCCGCTTCCTTCCTCCCCAGTCCCTGACAACCCCAAGTCCTCTTCCTCTCTGCCTGTTTTTACCTCTCCTGGATATTCCCTATGAATGAAATCATATGAAAGGTGGCTTTTTCTGCCAGCCCACATGGTTTAAGTGGAGGATAGTGAATTTTTTTTTGTTTCCAATTGAAATAGCACTTTTCACTTTGCCTCTCCCCAGGAGCTTCCTAAGAACATACCCGAAACAGGTTCGCACACATATTTTTGTCTGAGGATCTGCTTCCTGGGGAGCTCAGCCTGAGACAATCCCTACAGATCTTATCACAGCACTCACGTATTAACGCTGGCTTTTTGCTTTCTTCTATATATGTGATCTCATCGATGAATTCACAAGTGATTTCAGGGAAGGAACTACACTTATTGCATCATCAGTTTTCCTCATCGTCTCCTGAGCAGCACAGAATTTTATGTAGGATGGGGAGTGTTAGTCAACTTTTCAGTGCCAAAGTTTTTCATTATGTTGCAAGTTTTCATTTCTACCACCTGGAGTTTAGGAAACTCACCAGTTTACTGAAATGCATGTAAAATATGTAAATACTATTCATATAAGGTATGTCATTATTGGAGCCCAAGCTCCTGGTTTTGGATGTACATTATTTTTGTACATATCCACCAAAGGGGAGGTCAGCTGGGAGAAGACAGCCTATACTTTCAGAAGTCAATGACTGAACATAACATGCAGGCTTATCCTTTTGAAGTGAAAGATTGAAGGGTATCTGGCTGTTATTTATAGCAGTTCACAATGTCACTGAGTCAGAGGGACCTCGGGACCATCTGGTGTCTGACCTTCTTCTATCCAGTTGGTAATTTGCAAAGAGGTCAATATAGTCTCAACATTTCGAGTAAGAACGTGAAAACACCTTGGTAAACCAGATGAAGAAATAACCAAGTGGAAAAGGGTCTCCCATCAGATTCTATGCCCATTTTCCTAGATCCTCTGTGTGTTAAGATCTTTGTGCTTTGGAGATGGATGACCTGGGCCCCACCTCCATCATCGGTAATTAGTATTAGAAAAGTCACTCCTCTTCCAACTTCAGCTTCCTTGTCTGTCAAATAGGGAAACAGTAAAGGCACCAACTTCATAAAGGGCTTGTGAGGGTTAAAGTAAATGAAGTAATTACTGAGTACTGTGCCCAGTATTGTCTTGGGCACCTCCAACCCCCACTGTCATCATTAACACAGCAGGGACTCTCAGTATGTGCATAAGAAGTGGGGTGTGAGCTCCTGGATTGGTTTCCATCTCCCCTGAGGCCTGCCTTGGGGGCAGCATCTGCTTCCCCAGGTTCAAGGGATGCAATTCTCCTGGTTAGATTGCTCCCAGGAGGCTTGTGTGGTGAGGTCAGGGGCCTGGGGGTATGGTAGTGACAGAGGCAGGAATATGGGACCTTCCCAGTATACTCTGCTCTGGTCATCTTGCTCCCATCTCCCACTCAGACAAGCCTGGATTCTATGAACACAATTCTTCAACTTCTTGCTTATGAAAATGCTAAGGAGGAATGCAAAAAGGCTATCGGTCCATTTAAAGGGAAGGCTCCATTGACTGAATATATGAAATTGTGCCAGAGAGTGGGAACAGAAAGTTTTAAGGCCAATATGATGTTGCAAGCCATGGCAGGATTGAAATTAGGAAAAACTTTTCAAGGCAAATGTTTTAATTGTGGAAAAATTGGTCATACAAAAAAGGAATGAAGAAATACAAAACAAAAGGCTGCACCAGAAAATCTTATGAGAAATAAAAAGGAAAAATCTCCTGGAGTCTGTCCAAGATGTGAAAAAGGAAATCACTGGGCAAATCAATGTAGGTCTGTGTTGCATAAAGATTGGACAATGCTTCAGGAAAGCTTCAAAAAGGGCTTGCTCCCAGCCCTGTGACAAAAGGGAGCGTTCCCTGTACATGCCAGCGCGAACAAAGTTTACAGCACAATGTCATGGAATTATCCCCAGCAATCGCAGGGAGTGCCTCCATCGATATCCCCTGTTTAAATTCACTTATTCTTATGCCAGGAGAGGAGCCATCATTAATAGAAACAGAAATGTATGGACCTCTTCCTCCTGGGACAGTGGGCCTGTTATTAGGAAGATTGACTTTAACTTCTCAAGGTGTCCGGGTTCATACTGGGGTGACAGATAGTGACTATACAGGAGAAATTAAGGTTATGATGTCATCTACAAAGCCATGAGAAGCAGAAAAAGGAAATAAAACCGCTCAGCTGCCGCTGCTGCCACACTACCCTGCAGGAGTCAGCAACAATGTGCGAGGAAACGAAGGGTTTGGAAGGACAGGAAAGGTGGGGGTGTTTTTAACCAAAAAGATTCTGGATTCTCATCCTGTCTGTAATGAGAAAATAGAATAAAAATCTTTCAGAGGCTTTTTGATTCTGGAGCGGACATTTCTATCATTAATTCTACTCACTGCTGAGCCGATGGCCAACACAGCCAGCAAATATTGATGTTGTGGGTCTAGGGAGAACCCAGGGATTAAAATGTAGCAGTCTGATCCTTGATTGTCGAGGCCCTGATGGTCAGACAGCTAAGATACAACTTTATATTGCTGACTTGCTGATAAATCTATGGGGGAAAGACTTATTAAAACAATGGAAATCTAAAATTTACATTCCTCTCCCAATCTAGTCAAATAAGCCAAGCAATGATGGCACATCAAGGCTACCTGCCTGCTATAGGTTTGGGGAAAAGCAATCAAGGAATGTTAAGCCCAATAGAGCCTAAAATAAATAAAAACAAAAGATATCCCATGTTCCTGGATTGGAAGAATCAATATTGTTAAAATGGTCACACTGCCCAAGGCAATCTACAGATTTAATGTAACCCGTATCAAATTACCCGAGACATATTTCACAGAAGTACAGCAAATCATAATAAAATTTATATGGAACCACAAAAGACCTAGAATTGACAAAGCATCACTGAAGAAAAAGAAAGAAGATGGAGGAAGAACCCTCCCAGGCTTCAGACAATACTATAGAGCTACAGTAATCAAAACAGCATAGTATTGGTACAAAAACAGACATATGGACCAATGGAACAGAATAGAGAGCCCAGAAATGAACCCACACACTTTTTATTAACTAATCTTCGACAACGGAGGCAAGAACATACAATGGAACAAAGACAGCCTCTTCAGCAAATGGTGTTGGGAATACTGGACAACAGCATGTAAAGCAATGAAGCTAGAACACTCCCTTACACCATACACAAAAATAACCTCAAAATGGATCAAAGACTTAAACATAAGACAAATACAATAAACCTCCTAGAAGAAAACCTAGGCAATGCATTGTCTGACATACATCTCAAAAATGTTCTCCTAGGGCAGTCTACCCAAGCAATAGAAATAAAAGCAAGAATAAACAAATGGGACCTAATTAAACGTACAAGCTTCTGCACAGCAAAGGAAAGCATAAGCAAAACAAAATGAAAACCTACGGAATGGGAGAAATTTTTGCAATGATGAAACCGACAAAGGCTTGATCTCCAGAATATATAAGCAGGTCATATGGATTAATTTAAAAAAAAAAAAAAACCAAAAATCGGCAGAAGACATAAACAACCAATTCTCCAAGGAAGAAATACAAATGATCAATAGACACATGAAAAAAGCTCAATTTCACTAATTATCAGAGAAATGCAAATCAAAACTACAATGAGGTATCACCTCACACCAGCCAGAATGGCCATCATTGAAAAGTCCACAAATGACAAATGTTGGAGAGGCTGTGGAGAAAAGGGAATCCTCCTACACTGCTGGTGGGAATACAGATTTGTGTGGCCAGTGTGGAAAACAGTATTGAGATTCCTCAAAAGACTAAGAATCGACTTACCATATGACCCAGGAATCCCACTCCTGGGCATATATCTGGAAGGAACCCTACTTCAAAAAGACACTTGCCCCCAATGTTCATAGCAGCACTATTTACAATAGCCCAGACAGGGAAACAGTCTAAATGCCCATCAACATATGAGTGGATAAAGAAGATGTGATATATTTATACAATGGAATACTATTCAGGCATAAATATGACAACATAATGCCATTTGCAGCAATATGGATATTCCTGGAGAATGTAATTCTAAGCAAAGTAATCCAGAAAAAGACAGAAAAATACCATATGAGATCACTCATATGTGGAATCTAAAAAGAAAAGAAAAGGACAAATGAATGTAAATACAAAACAGAAACAGACTCATAAACAATGATTGCAAACTTCTGGTTGCCAGGGAGGAGGGGCGTGGGAAGGGATAGACGGGGAGTTTGAAATTTGTAGATACTGACAGGTATATATAGGATAGATAAAAAAGAACAAGCTGCATTGCACAGGGAAATATATACAAGATATTGTAGTAGCTCACAGTGAAAGACAATGTTACAATGAATATATGCATGTTCATGTATAACTGAAAAATTGTGCTCTACACTGGAAATTGACACAACATTGTAAATGACTATAACTCAGTAAAATAAAATTTTAAAAAAAGAAAGAAGAATCAGATAACTAAATGCTTATCTAGCACACACTGAATTCTGCTTCGGGGAAGGGAGTGGTATTCAGCATTTAATCTGAAATTGGTAATACTCCTGAATATAAACAAAAGACATAGGCTCATGGAAACTCAGCTTAGTAGTGGAAAAAATCCAGTTAAGCCTCTTAATTTTACAGGAAAGGAGACTAAGACCCGGCATCTGTCCTTCTGGCAATCAGCAGCAAAGTTCTCCTAGTCCTCATGTCTTGCACTATATCAAAAACCAACAGATCTGTACTAGTCCTATATTCATTAAAGTCACTTCTGTATTTTTCCAACATAGGTAATCTAAGTGTCTTGCAAAATACTTCACAAAGAGTCAGGAAATCACACCAGTTTGCTGAAATACAAAAATATTTAATTACATATTAAGACAGCTTGAACTTTATTCTCTCTATTTAAAAAGTGACATGTCAAATCAATGTTTTGATATTTAAAAACCTATTAAGAATACAGAAAAAAAATCAAGATTTTCTTCAATCACAAAAGAGATAAGGTTATTCCCTGAAAATATTTAATGTTGATTTTTTCTAAATTAATGGTTCTGGTCAGATTCCTTCAAATTTAAAAGTTCTAGTGGATGGTTACATGGCAATACGAATTCTGAGTTTTAAAAATGCACATTCATGTAAATAATCTTCAAGGTTGTCTGCTTAAGACACTTTAACTAGTCCCTATCTTACTAGAATGACATTAATTTCATGAAAACTTCATACTGCACTAATCAAGTCTGTCTGGTCTTCCTCATAAATTCCTGATGTAGGATGAGGCTGCCGCCACAAACTGCCTCAGCTTGAAATTAACACCCAAGGTGAAGCAGTGGATACACATACGTATTCATGATGTCACCTCCGTTCACTGTTCTGGGCCCTTTACTGCCTGAAGGGGGGTGAAGTCACCACCCGTGGCAGTGAGGGAAGTGCGGCTCTTCCAGGTCTCACCTGGGCTTCACTGACTGTTTCCCCCACAGACTGTCTTCAATGATTAAAAAGCTCTCAAGTTTTTTTACACCATGCAAAGCTAAATAAGGACATTTCTGCAGACAGAGCACTTTCTCTAGCTTAAACATTTTTCACGTACACTCAGCAAGGGGGAAAAAGAAACATGACTGCAAAAATCTATGAGCCTCACTGCTCACATGAGTAGAACGGCCTCAGCATATGAGGACCCTTCACATTGCAGAGTGACAACACAACAAAGCCACCCACAGCAACAGGCACTCCCAGAGAGAGGGAGCAGAGGACCGGGGGCTTAGAAAGCTGGAACATCCTCCCACAGACAGCAGAGACGACGGCAAGGGATAAACACAGTGGGGGGAACACTGACGGGAGGGAACTCAGGTCAGAATCAAGCCCAGGAAAGGGGGAACAGAGACATCTAGACCTGATCTCCTCTGTCACATCTCAGGCTGCCTCTTCCCTCTCCAGTAGCTGAGACCCCACTGAGACCAATAGAACGGCCTGAGGAAGAATGATGAACTATCTTCAAGAACCATCAGATTCATTGGGTACAAAGAGTGCACCCATGTTCAGGCCACACGGCTTCTGTTCTCTGCACCACTTGGTGGTGGGGGGGGATGGAATAAATCAGGGAGAAGGAAATTTAAGGCATTTCCTCATCTAATACACATCTACTACCAGAGGCTTTCTCCTTGGAGGGAATAATCCATAAAAAAAATAAATAAAAACTCATGGAGCAAAAATCACCTGGCAGCTCTGTGTCCCACCTGGATCTCCACATTCTGTTATTACCTTTGCAACATGTGCGATATGACAGCTATGTTCTGAAACTTTTAAGGCAATTTCATTCATTAGGGGCCCAAAGGGTCAAAGTCATTCAGTGATCATTTGCAGTTCATCTCCTGAAAAAAATTCTTTGCTGTCTGCAGCTGCTAATGAACATAACCAAGTCTAACTTCATTTAGTAAGAGAAATTCGTCAACCAGGAAAAAAAGCAGCAGCTCCCAGGCCCTGAATCAGCTGTTAAAACTGACATCTGGGATTAACATCAGCAAATACACAGGATGAAAAGAACCCAGAAGTTCAAGGTCGATCTACCATGAAATGTTATGTATCTGTTCCAGAAACCAACCAATGACTGTAATCCATTATTATCATTCAATTAGACTCAATAAGATCAATGCATATTCAGTAAAATCAGAAGAAAATGTCTCATGTGTAGGATTCTTGACGCAACGGATTTTATACTTTATTTAAACATTAGTCAAGCTTAACTCAGAGGAGAAAATAACAAATTACTCCTGCTTTCTGAAGGACTGCCAATGAGCCCAGAACAGAGGCACGGGCAGAGTTTACCTGGGCGGTGTCTGTTAGCTGCCTCGGCAGGAAGTGAGCTGCCCTGGAACCTCTGAGCCCCAGCTTGGCAACCAGTCTCAGCAGGACAGTGACAGATGACAGAGGCCGAACACAGCCCCTCAGGCTCAGCTGGGCGTTAAAATGAAAGTACATTGAACAAAATTATGGCCCATCCTCATCTCAGACTGCAGTGACTAAGAATGATTTGGACAGTCTGATTATGTGGAAATGCCAATTTTTCCCCCAAAGATCAAACCCACAGATCTCTGGTTCTGTTACAAACAGGAACACGCCACCTTTTCTGCTCTGCACGCCCGTGTCAAGGCTGGCAACACGGAAGAATCTCACGATGCTCAGGGTTCCACTGAGGGACTGAGCCCACACGTGAAACAGGCCATCCAGTCCCTCATTTAAGCAAGAATCTAATGTGCGCTCTGTGGCAGGCTCTGGGCCAGATGCTGCCACTGCAGAGAGATGGATTGAGCAGGAAGGACCCCCGAAATGAAAGTGTTTTAAAATAATACCACCTGAAGCAGGACCAGAATACCTTTCCACCTCCTTCACCCTAAATTCATCTGTCCCACCTGGAATAAATATCTAACTGGCCTGCCTCCTTCTCAAAGTCAGCCACAGTTAGTAGCTACAACCGTTTTCTCTCCTCTCACTGGCAGTTCCACCCTGAGAACCTTACGCAGCCACACGCCTGACAAGCTGGGCTACAGTCTTAATCTGTATTCTTTAGCTCTGCAGGCCTCCAACTTTTTGGTCTTAGATCTCCCTGACACTCTGGAAAACCACTGAGGATCTCAAAGAGTGCTTCTGTGTGTGTGTGCAGGTTACACTTACAGATACTTACCATATTCAAAAGTAAAACTAGGGGAGAGGGATATGGCTCAGGGATAGAGCACATGCTTAGCATGCAAGAGGTCCTGGGTTCAATCCCCAGTACCTCCATTAAAAAAAATGAAGAAAAATAGAGAAGGATTTAAAACTTTATGTATTCATTCCTATCAAAATAATAAACACATTAAATGTTAAATTTTTATGAAGGATAACTATTTTCCAAAACAAATTCCAGAAGAGTGGCCTCGTTTTACGGTTCTACAAATTTCCTTACCGTCTGGCTCAACACAAGTGAGCCGGGTCCCCACAAGCTCTTCTGCCCTCCGTCTGCTGTGGTGTCACACGTCTTGGAGCCCCCGGGAAGCTCCACTGTACCTTTCCAATGGACTGAAGGTGAGAGGCCAACAACCCAGGACCCCGTTCTCTGCAGGAAGCTGACAGCCCGTCACCATGATGTAGGTCAGGGTCCCGGGTGGGTTCTCATCCTGGAGAAGTGCCCAATCTCACAGCTACCCTCCAGCCATCAGTCATGAGGATTTACAGTCTTCTCCTTCAATACAACGTACTCAAGCTACCATCATTTCCTTTTCTCATTCAGCTTAATTATTTTTACATGTTTTCTCTTTTCTTTTGCATTGATTTCTTCTTTCTCACTTTTATTTCTCTCTACTCTTTAAGAAGCCATATTAGGAAATGTAAGTCCATTCAAGAATCTCTTCTACTTAGTGTGTACTACAGCTGGTTGTTAAAATTCTATCAGAGAATTTTGTTACTTCACTCTGACCGGTACTTATCCTAAGTGGCTGGCAGGCCCTCTGAGCTGACAGCTTCTTCCAGGAAAGAGCCCCGTTTTAGTCCTTACTCCCAGGGCATTTATTAACAAGCATTTAGGGAACATCTACAACATGCTAGATGATGGAGACACATGGACCTTGCCTCCCGCTCCCACCTCCAGGAGACAGTCCCTGCAGGAGAAAACCATGTCGCAAGCATCTCAAGCACAGAGGGAGACTGACAGACCTCACTGCGGGGCAGGCCCAGGAGAGGCTGTCCTTTGAGTTTTTTTTTTTTCCAGTGTTTTATAATTGAGATATAATTCACATATAATAAAACTCACCCACTTAAAGGGGTACGATTCAGCAGCTTTCTGTATATTCACGGTTGTGCAGCCCTTACCATCATCTGTTTCCAGAACACTCCACCCCAAAAGAAATCCCCTGTCCATTAGCAGTCACTCCCCATACCCCTGTCCAACCAGCC
This sequence comes from Camelus bactrianus, assembly GCF_048773025.1. Classification (NCBI taxonomy): domain Eukaryota; kingdom Metazoa; phylum Chordata; class Mammalia; order Artiodactyla; family Camelidae; genus Camelus; species Camelus bactrianus. Next base: position 7,996,684 of record NC_133566.1, read on the forward strand.
CCTCACTAGCATCATCTGCCCTCTGCCTCTGCATGTGCCTATTCTGCACATTTCAGATCACTGAAATCAACAATATGTGGCCTTTTGTGTCTGGCTCCTTTTACTTAACATGCTGTTATTAACGGTTGTCCATTTCAAAGTGGTATTAGCATCTTATTTTTTTTAAAAGCTATAGTTCATTAGGTGGTAAGCACTATCAAATAGAGAGGAGTATAAGGGGTGGGGTTTCAAAGGGAAAAGGGCGGGTTGAGCCATCAGGGTGGACTTCCCAGAGCAGGTGGCCTTTTTCATCTCCCCCCCTTTTTTTCTTTTTTATTCATTCTTATGTCTGAATAATATTCCACTACATGGAGATATTGTATTCTGTTCATCCACTCAGCCGCTACATATGGATAAGGTTTGGAAGAATGAGTGTAAGAGGTTCCTAACAAGAATTCCATTCGAAGCAAAGGGCAAGATGTGCTTTAAAAAAGCCAACACACAGAGGCACAAGGAAATTCAGCGCGTTTCTGAGCAAAGGGCATGCTTGCTTCGGCAAGACTACCGTGCAGGGCTGGGGCGGATATTGGCAGGAATCACGGTGAGGGAGTCACCTGAGAAGACTCCCCACTGCAAGCAGCTCAGACAATTCTCCTCCCTCATCCTGTATTTTTAGAGCTGTATTTCAAGGTTTTCTCTTATTTCAAGTAACAGCACTTTAACTACACATCTGATCACCTCCATCAGACCACCTTACCTCCAAGCCACAGAAAGTCATTCACTGACCGGAGCAGCTCCAGAACAAATGGTGATGGACCAGGGAGCCCTGAAGCATCCCGGCCTGCAGGCACAAACCCCCTCGTGTTTCCGCATGCGCCCTGGTGATGTCCAGAAAGTAAAATGCACAGAAATGTCTCACTGCTGGCGGACGACGTCTGCCTCAAAATTGCCCCGAAAGCATGCTGGCAAAGCACTACTCAACCCTCTCACTACAAAAAAAAACCAAAAAAACCCAAAAAGCAAACAAGGCAAATTTAGACTCTACAATTGAAAACCAGCAACCATCACTGCCAGTATCTGAGCTGGAATGGCCCTGACTTTGAAAAACACTGCGTAGTTATTTTTCAAATGTCATAGACATATAAATATCTCATGTAGATGACATTACAGAAGGATTTTTTCTTTTCAAAATTTCCAATCACAACATTAGCACAAGAATGTTTATGTTTCAGCTTTAATATCTATCTTCTACTTTCTTAACTTTTAACCTATTATTTTATAAAAAGAGCTATGCTGCATATTATAAACCAACTGTTTCGATTCTGCAAACAAGATCTTTACAAATTCACACTTTCAGAGCAAGCTTTAATGATGCTTTGAGACCTGGGGCCTGGGGAGCTCACTAACAGCTCTTTAAATACTGACAAGGATGTGCTATTAAGTAATGCAAAGGCTCTAATTCCGTGTCAACTCCGAAACCAAAGAAACTACACTGAAGCCTTACTTTATCATTTCAGAATATTCCTATTCTTTTGAATATTAAATTTCTTTAAAGATAAGATATTTTTGAGAAAAACAGCAGCTATATTCAATTTCCTTTCACCAAGAAAGCAATCTTTATCAAGAATAAATACCTTTATGGAAATGCAAAATACGGTGAATTTCTAGCTAAATGAACGTGCAGATCTCAACACAAACTTAAATCCTATCAGATCTCACTTGAACGAGCTCAACAAAGTCCTGGGCTACCCTGGAATTTAGCTCTTCTCTTCCAAATATTGGCTGAGCTAAGACCATCACACAAGGCAAGGAAGGACAGATGAGGAAAGTCAGGCTGGCTGCCACCATCTGCTTTCTTCCCGCCACAAGGCACCGCGAGGGCAGCCCCACTAACAAGCCCTCCCCATAAGGATATACTACATCCACCCTGTCCCTGTTGTCCCCACGCAGCCCTGACGCCCCTCTCCCACTGGTCACCTCCCAGCCTGTGAGTGGTCTTCTAATGACCCTCCCACTCAGTGGCACCCACCCCCTTCTCCCCTCTACACATTCACACACACACACACACACACACACACACACACACACACACACGAAAGAGAGCAAGAGCCAGAGTGAGAGAGCGAGAGAGTGAGAGAGAGCAGGGGCAGCTCTCCCAAAGCACAAATTTGATTACATCACTCCTCCACTGAAACACTTCGGAGGTTCGCTGGTACAGTTCTAGCCCCACCCCCGCCCCTGCCTCTCATCAGCCAGCCTCACCGCAGTACCCAGGTCCCCAGTGACCTCAGGGGGCCCCTGACCTGATGCCTAGCTACTTCCCACCTGCCTCCGGGCTCATTCTGATTCTGTTTCTCAAGGAAACCTCCCCTGCCTCCAATCCCCGCACTTTGGTTTAGGTTTCCCTGCTGTGTTCCTAGAACATTCCAAGCTAAATCAACTTCTGACACTGCTAAGCTCGCAAGAAGCAAGTACATTTTGCTTACTACTGTCGGTTCACCCCTCTCCTCTAGACACTTAGAAGTGAGCATGTTATAAATAAATGAATGAAGGGGTGGGTCTCAAACGGACAGACAGTCTTGCTCTCACCCGTCCCGACACCTTTCTGTAGAACATCAGAAGCAAAACCAGGAGTACCTCTCCTGAGGGTCACTTCCTTCTGACAAACTTCACCGCCCCGTCAATTCTAGTAAAAAGCAAGCTCCCCCAAAGCCCTCCACCCCAGGCCTTCTCCAGTGTCCTCCCCAGCAGGGGCAACCTCCACCCTGGACTGCACAGGGCACTCTCCCCGAGTCCCCACCCACAAGCCTCCAGGCGTCTGCCCGGGCTGCTCCTGCCACCTGAGCCACCGTCTTGACCCCTTCTCCTGGCTGATTCTTACTCTGTCCTCACAACTGAATGTAGAGTCCATTTCCTCTAGGAAGTCCTCTCTGATAATGTCCTTTAGCTCTTGGCTGGGGTCCCTCTACAGCAGCATTGCATAATGACCAACTGGGTGTTTGTCCACCTGCTCCTTGGAGAACACGAACTCTTGAAGACCACGTGGGAAGAAGGAGTGAGGGATGATAAGAGGGGTGGGAGAATCAAAAAGCAAAAATCACAGCCCAAGTCCCAAATTCAAGGAGACTTTCTCAGAAAAAAGAATAAAATATTTCATACGTGTGCAATTTGGCTACTATTTTTGTGGCTTGTGGAAAGCCAGAGCTTGGTGTTCTAGTCCAAAAACCAAGTTACATGCAAAGAAATGTATGCACTCATGTCCAAAGGAAACCAGAGCTGCTCAACAAAAGTTTACAGTTAGAATCCAAAGGAACTTTGATAAAGGTAATTTCCCTCTGTCTCCTTTTTTTTTTTTTTTTTTTTGGCATCATTTAGTTTTAGAAGTATTTGCATGACTAAGTGATGACTATAGCCCTTGATTCTGCACTGGAGTATCTGAGACCAAGGAAGCCCAGATTACATGCACTGTATAAATGCAATCACACCAACACACTGACAGGAGCCCTGGTGGTGGAGCTGATGTTCCAAAGCAGGCAACATTATGCTGTAAGAGAACTCTAAATAGAAAGTAAGAAATGCAATGTTCTCTACTCAATTTCATATGCTATTTGGGCCATTAACTGATAGTGCATCTTGTCTAATGAAACCCAAAAATAAATTGTCAACGTTGATTTTCTCCATCTGATCATTTTATGCTAACATTGGATACCAAATCCTCACTCCATAGAGAAAACTCAGGCCTATGCTGCAGCACAGTTACATCCCGTGGAAGAAAGCCGATCAAGGGAGAACTGGAGAGTTTCTCTTCAGAAGCTGCTAAGTCTGGTTTTGCACCTGTACGTCATTTGCAACCACGTCATCGTCAAAGGAGTAAGATCTTACCTCTGTGGGGCGTAAAGTACTGCGTTGCTTCCGAACCATCGAAGATCACTGAGCTTTGTGAAACAGTTCTGAGACACTTAAATCACACTTTTTCTGAAAGGCTCCAAAACTGACCCACTTCACCATTCCACGTACAACAGGGAGGTACCGGAATTAGTAGAGAAAACATGCCCTTGAAGTTTGACAAGGCCCTGCTTCAATCCTGCTACAGCATTTACTGGCCGCTAAATGGACCAATACCTTAACCCCTCTGAGAAGGCTTCCCAATCTGCAAAAGGGGGCTGCCACCGCCCACCTGGGAGGCATGGGTGTGAATGCAACACACAAGTAGGGTGGCCGACTGGTACCTGACACGGGGCCTGGCTAGTTTCCTTATGTTGCCCTTCTCCCCATTTAAACTTGCACTTTACCCCGGTAAGGGTCAAGTCCCCGGGACAGAATGCCCGATTCTTTTGTGTATCCCCGGATACATGCCTTACCCTTAGGAGACCAGAAAAAGGACTGCCTCCTCCCTAATCACTATCCGTGTTCTTAAGAGTTTCTTTTTTTTTTTTTTTTAAGTCTACTTGGCAAGGAGAATATTCGAGAACTGTCCAGCCACCATTCTCCAGGTTAGGTCCCCTCCCAACCCCCATCCTCTCTCACCTCAGATCCTCTGTATGATTGCGTTCTGTACGTGGAAAGCAGAAAGCAAGTCCGCTGGGGTGGGGGCTCCCCAAGCCTCCCTCCCTCCCTCACAGATGAGTGTGACTACCTTCTCCCCACTCCCCACTGCAATTCCAGCTTCTGAGGAGGTGTCCCGCCCAGATCTTGCGGCTTCCGCATCTTCCTGAGATGCACATGTGGTCACGACCCTCCCTTCTGATTTCTTCCTGGGCGGCACCCCCCCTCCCCAGCCCTTTGAGGATAAATGGCATTGCTCTGAAAATCCCAAGTGCTGTTGACTGACACACCAAAGCAGCATGGTCAGGGCTTTCCTCCAGCCCAGGCACAGCCCTGCCCTCCCTCAGCCTCAGACTGTACATCTCGAGATGAGCTCATCCACATGCAAGGCTGTGAACACCAGCTAAGAATGACGACTCCCAACGAGTAAATCTAGTATGGCTCCTTCACCTGAGCCCCAGTCTCATAGACCGGAGTGCCTGTTTGAATTCATAACTCGGATGACAAATGGCATCTTAAATTGCCTCATGTCCACCATTTACTATGGAATTCAACCCCTTGCAGGTAACTACCGGGTTCCCATTTTAGTAACAGCCCCAGCACCCACATAGGTGTTTGAGGTCACATTCAATTTCCACTGTTCCCTCACCCCAGCCCTGCCCTGGAATCGGTCCTGTCATTTCCGTCGCTAAGCCCATCTCAAGTCTGGTTCTGCAAAGACCACGACCGGAACCCCACAGGCTCACAGCAAGGTGCACTGAGTCACAGTCCTCTGAAGGGAGCTCCCTGGAGGGGGAGGCATCTCCTGGCACAGGTCACCTCAGAAGGCACTGGATTCTCACAAAGGAGGCCCAGGAGATGGGACTCAAGGTTCTCTCATGGTCTGAACTTCGAAGGGCATGAGGTCTGGGGGAGCTTCTTGTTAGCATACACACTTGCCAGTGAGCAGATGAGGATGTAGGAACCCAGGCAAGTCTGTTCTCACTCCGACCCCTGGGCTCTAAGGAGCCACGGAAAAGACCTGTGTCCAGGGCACAGCCCAGCCATCACAGATCCCAGCCTGCATTTCCCAACCCGGACAGCCTAGACTCCTTCTACTTGTGACACTTAACTTCTGTTCTGTTCCCTCCCAGACTGTGATGGACTCTTTCAGAATGTCTGGCCTGTCTGAAGTGAGACCAAGTCAGTGAAGGATGAAGTGTCCACATTTGGACCAGAGCATGAAAGGAGAAACTAGGTCTCATGACCAGCATGAAGTTGGTGGCCAAACCCTTCTCCCGGGTGAGATGAACCAGCTTGGGGGGTGAAAATGCAAGGTCCTAGGTCGGTCAAAGCATCTACCTTCACGGTTGACTTGGGTGTTGGAGTCTCACTACCACAAACTAATGACACGGCCATCAGTGGTGGAAGTCAGCTGCAATAGACAGAGTCAGCTATTTACTGCCAACATGGGTTAAAAGTAAAGGCCGGTGCAGGGAGGCATGCACGGCTGCTGAGGCAAACCACAGACCTGGCTCTGAATGCCCACTGGCTGAAGCAGAGAGGAAGCTACGGTCCCCTTTAGCGGTCCCTGTGTCCACCAGATCCAGGTGAGCCAGCTACTTAGGAGAAGGCCATGTTGTCCTGATACTCAGAAAAGCCAGCCTTGTAAAGGGAGTAAAAGAGTGACATGGATTTTAGACCCGCTTCTGCCCTTTTATGAGGACAAAGTAAAGTAAATGGCATGGGGAAGGCAAAAGCAAAAGCAAACTCAGTGACTGCTTCCTCCAACAGCGTCCCCTGCAGCTGCTCACCCCCGAGCCGGCCACTTCCTCACCAGTGACCGCCAGCGTGGAAGCGCCATCACGCACGTCACACAGTGACAGCCAGGAACCACGTGCCAAGCACGTTTGTGTAAAAGCCAGAATCAAGCAAGGTGCTGCAGACTTTGACTTCCCAAGTGAAAATACCCATGAAAAACATCCCTCAGAAGCCGCCTAATTCAATTCGCATTTCACCTCCTCAAAACAAACAAAATTAATAAGGGCTCATTTGTCACCAAATGTAAGGAGGACCAAACATGTTTCTCAAAGCAAGGATTCTACCAGGTATCAAACACCAGCAGGTGACATGCTAACAAAAAACTTTCCAAAAAAATAGAAAATAAAAACATAACTGAGATAATACATGAATCAAAGCAACCATTAAGTTTTTGCTTTTTAGGGGGGTGGAGGGTGGGAAGGGATAGACTGGGATTTCAAAATTGTAGAATAGATAAACAAGATTACACTGTATAGCACAGAGAAATATATACAAAATGTTATGATAACTCACAGAGAAAAAAATGTGACAATGAGTGTGTATATGTCCATGAATGACTGAAAAATTTTGCTGAACACTGGAATTTGACACAACATTGTAAAATGATTATAAATCAATAAAAAATGTTATTAAACGTAAGTTTTTGGTTCTTAAAGCGATGGAGGCAGCACGGAGGGCAATCTCGCTATTTCCAACGCAGGGTGTGCACAGCCCACATTTTCAGACCCAACAACACGCTCACAGGGAGGTCCGAGAGAAAATGGAAAAAGGAGAAAGAAAAAGAGGAACAAGCAAAAATTAGAAACCCACAGTGCTCCTAGCCTCAGGGGCTGTGGCTACTCTATTGGACAGCGACTCCAGGGGTCCCACCAGGGGTCCTGGCTGAAAAGGGAGAGTAAGTGTCCACACTAACCCTAAAAGGATCTCTCTGAAACAAAGGCGGATTCACTTTTAAACGTCTGAAAACTGGCGGGCTGCACCTCCTTCCCCCCTTGGCTACAAGACAGCCCTCCTCCTTGACAATCCCTTTCTGGTTGTAGGGAAGCAACGTGGCACACAGCCAGGGCAGCTGGGCCTCCAGGTAGGCTTATCTGCTGTCTGTGTCCAGTCGCACCAAGTCCTTCTTCTCAAATGGGATGCAGGGGAGGGGGATCTTGTCCCTAGAATTATCGGGGGCCCCATGCAGGCTCTTGGACATGAGCACGATGAAGAGTGACTCGATGATGTCCTCGACCCTCTTCTCCACTACTCTGCAGTCCTTGTAGGTTGAAGGCCACATCAGTGGGCGGTTGCTTGACCACCTCCCCATGCAGACCCAAAGGCAAAGAGCTGAGGGTCGTAGAGCGTGGAGCCATACAGCTCCTCTGCATGTGGAGCTTCTAGAAGGTCTTGACGAAGAGGCAGTCGGTAATGGTGACAAGGCCCATGACCTTGTAGTGGGTCTGGAAGTCGCTCCACCCATTCTTGGGCCCGTAGTGGTGACTGTAGTGGATACAGAGTGTGCACTGGGAGCCTCACGGGCTGATCTGGCACACCGAGGAGATTCATTTATATATGCAAAAGAAATTCTCCTCTGAGACGATCCCCAACAGGTTGGACCACCACGGGGAGATTCTGGTTGTCCTCAGCACACTGCACATAGTTGGGATGCTCATGTTGCAGGCTCTGCTGTGAGGGGAGAGGAGACTGAGGTACACACTCTGCTGTGGGCTGCAGACCCTTCTGGGATGCAGTGACCTGGTGTGTAGCAGCCGTAAGGCAGGGAAGCCCAAGCAAAGCCAGGGGTACAGTTTGTCCTCAGCGTCAGCACATAGTTACCATAGCTCGGATCACATTACCCATCTTTTGGTCTAGGCTTCCAGCCCCTGCAGTAAAGGGTCATTTCTTGTTTTCAGTTTCCAACACCTAGCCTGGCCCTAATGCAAAGTCAGTGCTCAAAAATGCTGAATACAAGAATGAACAAAGGAACTGCTTTCCTCACCCCTTGAGCAGAATATAAAGAAAAGAACCACAGTGGGATCAAAAGATCTGGATTTCAACTCCAATTTACTTGAACTCCTAAGCTGCAGAAAAATGGATAAGAAAACTTTCCTTGGGGAGGAGGGTACAGTTCAGTGGCAGAGCCCATGCTTAGCATGTATGAGGTCCTGGGTTCAATCTCCAGTACCTCCATTAAAAAAAGTGAAACAAATAGATAAACCTAATTACCCCACATCAAATATTAACTTTTTTATTTCAAAATTCAAAAAAAGACCTTGCAATTGACACAATATTGTAAATGACTATACTTCAATTAAAAAATAAATCCTTGCCTTACAACAATATATCTGGATTATGGAAGTTTGCAAATGTAAAATGCCTAGGGTACAATCTGCATAAAAATTGGAGGACTGTACACATGTACTATCCCTCCTTTATGAGCTGCATTTCCTTTGCGGGGGGTTATAACCTCTCAGAGCTAAATTCCTCAGATTAAAAAAAAAAAAAACATTACCTGATTCTCAGTACTGCTGAAGAATCAGATAACCCTATGATAGCATCTGACCCACAGAGATTACTCAATAAATGTTTGTTGAATGAATGAATAAACACGCAAGTGAATGCTGCCCCTGTCACAGACGATCACAATGGTACTGCCTGGAAATCCTTAGCCCACGTTCCACCCGACTCCACACTAACCATGTGGGTGACCTGGGCAGGCCTGTGTGCTTCTCTAAACTCCAGTTTATTCACGAATAGAAATGGGAGTAATAACACAAACCTCAAAGGTTTAGTGAGTCAATAATGAATTGTACCCCAACCTCGCAAGATGGAAACATTAAGGAAAATTGGGCAAAGAGTACATAGGCTGTCTCTGTATCAGCTCTTACAACTGCATGGGAATCTTCATTACATGTCAAGATAAAAAGTCTAATTTTTTAAAGAGGCTATTGAGATTAAATGAGCTCACTGTCTTAAATAAGGAACACACAGTACAAATAGGACAATGCACAGCCTATGATATACACTCAGTAAACATTCCCACTGAACCTACTGGTCCCTCCAACTCCAGAGCACAAGGATGGGTCCTCATGGCCAGAGGCCACTGCACCTGAAGCTCACAAAGCTAATGGTCCCCACTTCTAAGAGCCCCTGCCTCCACCCCTAGGTCTAATTTTGTATTTGTAACTTTGTTTTCTTATACTTAAATAGGAATACCCAATTGCATAGCCTTCAGGTCACCAAAACCTGACCACAGAAATCATGACAGCAGCCCTCCCAGTGAAACCATAAAATTAAAAGCCATATCCACAAGAAGTCTGTGTAATTTTAATGGCAGGAACTGCATACTGGACTGAGGAAGAGGACTGGGGAGGAGGAGGAAACTGGGGTCCCCAGACCCAGGGGCCACCTGTCCCATGATGAAATTTAGTCTCAACCCACACACTCCAGGAAATTCAAATTACACATAGACAGATTGCTATGGACTAGATTTTTTTTTTTTTTTGAAGAAACCCCTGATTTTCTAGCAGGTCAGATTTCTACTGAGACACAAATGGCTTATGTGTATATTGTTTCACGAAAACCTAAAATAATACCACTCCAAATTGACACATGAAGAAACAGAGGAAAAGAGAGGTTTATCACATTGTGCAAGATTAGAGAGAAGCCACGTCAGAGGCTGTATTTAAATCCAAGCCCCTGCTGCAGTTCTCACACTAGAAAGTGTGAAATACTGCCCCCCACCTGCCCCCTCCCTGCAGTAAATCTCTTAAGTCTTTTCTGTGCTGCCTGGAAAGAACCAAAGTCACAATATCTTTCCACAAAATGCTGTGTCACCCCTTGGAGGACGTATGAAAATCTGAAGAATTAGGGTTGGAGCAGAGTTTTGAGTTCTCTGTTTCTCAAAAGGAGACATGGGTTTAAAAGAAACCAAAAAGCAATTATCTAGTCTAAGCCCTCATTGTGCAGAGAAGGAAACGGAGGCTCAGAAGAGATGAGGAAAGGGCCTTATTTACAAATCTTTCCTCAGCGCAGCACCAAGCCAGCCCTGGGCACTGCTGGGGAAGGATGTGGGAGGCCCAGGAGAATGAGTGTTAGAAAAAGGAAAGAGAAGAAACATACAAGCCCTCTCTCTACACCGTCGTACCATGCAGTTCCACCAAATTATCCAATATGGGAGCCACCATTAAGGTGGGCTAAATAGGTTATAGAAACCTGGAAGTCTCAACCACAGTGGAAATTCCAAATTTTATATGGTTTTTCCCAGTTCAAGCATGAGCTCAGTGGGAGCTCCGTGCCAGGCACTACACAAGGCCTGGAGTTCTCCCAAATACAGATCTCTATGAACACGTGTACAAATCACATGCAGGCCCACCAGAAGAAAAACGCCCACAGATAAGATGGAATTACTGAAAATGAAGGCAGCTAACCAGCATATATTACTAGCAAAAAGGATGCTGCTAGAAATACTCATGGACATAGCCAACTGTGGTCAGCAGGTGGGAAAGGGGGAGGGACAGTTTAGGAGTTTAGTATGATCAGATACACATTACTATATATAAAATAAATAAATGACAAGGACCTACTGTATAGCACAGGGAACTATATTCAATTTCTTGTAATGAGTTGTACAGAAAACAATCTGAAAAATATACATGTACATATGCATATATATAACTGAATCTCTGCTGTACACCTGAAACTAATATTGTAAACTGATTACACTTTACTAAAAAATAAGAATTTTAAAAATAAATAAATAAATAAAAGAACACTGTAATCCCCTTAGCTGTAGGTGGTGGAGAACACTGATTGCAAGCATCAAGTCCACTCGATCACTCCAGCAATGGCTGTCACTCTTTCTGACCATTAGGGAGTCAATTGGCTTCACTGAGTTTATTTTCTCTTTCGTGAAAAGCTACAGTTGCAACCAACGTTATATATAATCTCATTATTCACAGACCCAACAAATTAGTGAAGACTTTCCATAGGCTAGCCTCTGGACAGACGAAAACATAGGGTCCCAGATACATTTATGGGTAGAAAAAGTTTATGCCATAAAGACATTAATTCTTCCTGTTCTGATATGTAGATTCAATGTAATTCTGATTAGAATTCCTACCAGATTTTTTATGGAATGTAACAAGTTAATTTAGGGTCAGGAACAGCCAAGAAACTTCTTTAGAACCACCACTGGGGAGCGTGGATGGATCATTCATTTCCACTGTTCTTTCTGAAGTGATGAAAATGTTCTGGAATAATAATGGTTGCACCACTGTGAATATACTAAAAGCCGCTGAATTGTACCATTTAAATGGGTGGACTTCACAGTGTGTGAACAATATCGCAATAAAGCTGTTCTACGAAAAAATATTTCTGGACCACTATTTTTCCCTCTATATTACTAGTCTGCCCCACAATTTAAGAAAAACAAAAAAACAAAACCAAACAAAAATTTGCCAGATCTTTAGGACTGCAATGTTCCTGGGTCTCCAAAATGCCTCTGATGGTTCTGCTTTTGTTAACACACACTAGTAGGGCTGGACTAGTTAAGGACTATATCTTTTTAAAATCGATGGTCACATGTTTCACTCTGGGAGAGGGGAGGATGGAGAATGTCACAGCCTCATGCCCTCATCCCTTTATTTTGAGAAGAGAAAGTTTTTTACTGCAGGGCCAAACAAGAACAGTGGCTCATGCTCAAAAACCCTGAACTCTGATGGTTTTTGAGGTGAATTTTTTTCTTTTCTTTTTTTTTTTTTAGGGTAAAGCTTTTAATAGGCAAAATGAGGCTTGAGGGCTTCCAGGTGTGTGACTTTCTTCTGACTAGTTGGTGGTAGGTAATAGGGCCGTGTTCCAGGAATCTCGTGCTCAGCCTGAAGTTACCATCCTCCACCTGGGTGGGGGCCTTAGCTCCTGCAGAACAACTCAAACATATTAAGTATAGCCCTGCCCCTACTCCTCAGCTCACTTTTAAATGAACCAAGCCCTGCTTTCAACACTGTGATCACGCTCACCATAAAAACACGTGACATCAACAAGCACCCCCCATCCTAACACCAGAAAAAGTATTAAGGCTATTTACCTGGGGCAGAAACACTGAGGGAGGAGAAAGAAGCATGCTCAGTGTTGGAGCTCTCTTTTCCCAAGTCTCTGCCAGGAGAAGCTGGGTTTTACAGCCAGAGGATCTCAGCCCCAGGGAACAGCGTCCATGCCACTGAGCTGGACCTCAGGGACAGGGAAAGGGAGAGGAGTGCAGTCTAGGGGAGGCGGGGCAGGGAAAGCGGCAGGGACGCGGGCTGCAGCCCCGCTCGGAGGCCAGTCCCAGCCACTGCCCCGCCCATGCCCGGTTCCGCAGACCCCGCCGGCCCCGGACAAAGACCGCCCAGGGGCGGGGCGGGGTCTGCGGCCGAGGAGAGGAAGCCCGGGAGGAGGGGACTCGGGGGCAGGAGAGTGGAAGGGGGCGCCGGCCGCCGACTCAGGGGAGCCCGGCTAGGGCGAGAGGTGGCAGGTGCGAGCCGCGGTATGGAAGGGGGTGGCCATGTCCCTGGCAGGTGCGTTCCCGGCCCTGGACAGGTGTGGCCTGGGCGCCAGGGCAGGTGGCGCAGGCAGAGGGGGCTGGCACGAGCCCCTCAGCTGGACACGTGCTGACTCGAGCCCTCGCAGGCTGTGACATGGAGACCCCATTTCCCAGAGCCCCCAAACTTCCACTTACACAGCTGGAGGCCCCGACCCGGGGCAGGAGCCAAAGGCCTACCAGGCGACAGAGCCGAGCAGCCACAGGGGCTGATCCCTGGCTCGGAGCTGGAGCTTCAGTCCCGCGGTCCAGCTGGCATCCAACCGTGGGCATGCGCGGGAGGGCCAGCGATCTGCTCTGGGCTCTGGGTTCTGCGAGATACACTGGGGAATCGAGGGAGGGAGAAGATGGGAGGGGGAGAAGATGGGAGGAGTAGGAGAGGAAGCGAAAATTGGAGGGAGAGAGATGGACTGAGGAGGAGAAAGGAGAAGCGAGAGATCTAGAGGGAGAAGGGGGAGGGGAGTAGCCAAGATGAAGAGAAAAACTTTACCTTCAAGGGCACCCCCAATGAGGCGCCAGTCCTGCCTCCATGCTCTTCTCTAGCCCCCCAAGGCCAGAAGCTCAAATTTCACATCCCTGGTCAAGCCCTCCAGCCAAGGCCCTGCAGAACCCCTACAGGGATCACACCTGTTGCCCCCAAGAGGAGCTGGTCTTCCTGTTGCTCCCGGAACCAAACACCCACAGGCATTGTCGCTTAGAACTACCTTGGGAAGAGTATAAATTCCCCTTTTACAGGCTGGGAAACTGAGGCAGGCATGATCTTTGCCTTAGCTGCACTGTCCCAGGTTTTGGGCTGGCAGGGAGTGGGAGGTACAAGTTCAGAGACCCAGACAGAGCAGACTGCCCGAGTGTCGGTGCATAGTCCCCATCTCTCCTAGGTAAACCACTTTCCACTCTAGTGGAACAATGAAGGGCTCACAGTAGGTCCCTGGGTGTGGGAGAGCTGTCCTCAGTTCCAGTGCCCAGCTTGCTATGTAGATAGGAGTGTTCTCGAGTCCAAACTCATTCTCCTCAATGCAGGACAGGCCAATAAATCAGGAGACAAGGTGTTGGGGCATGGAATAGCAAGTTTCTGTAGACCTAGATGGCAAACTAATGTCCTGGAAAACCATCTCCCCAAGTCAGAATTCAGGCTCCTTTCCTACTTGCTTGGTTGTTGCAAACATCTTGGTGTAGGAATTTTTTGTTGTTAGAATTCTTTGTTCTTGCAGCTATCCACCTGGGTCAGATCCCTGTAAACTTCCAACAAAACAAATGTTACTTTCTATTCTGTAACTTGTTATCTTTATATGAATGGAAAAATGTTAATGTCCTTAAAGGTCAGAGCCTTCCGAATAGGCTCTCCTGTCTATTTCAGGCTCTAGGCAACATTGTTTTACAGAAGGTGCAGAACCAGCAAGATTAAGCCTAGGAAACAGAGCACAGGGTTAAAGTCAAAGGAACAGATCTAATACAGAGTCTGATGTGTTCTTTGCTATTATCGAGGCAGAAGCCACTTGAGGATTTAAATCATTTTAGGTTAAAAATAAGTAAAACTTTAAAGGAATTTCCATACATAGGTTGAAATATGCATAAAATATTTGGAAAAGCTCACAAAAGATTGTAAACAGTGGCATCTCCAGGGAGGGCTGAGAGAACAAAGGATGAGGGAAACCTTTCCCTTGTGTATTTTTGTGCTGTTTGAATTTTTTTTACCATATGCATGGGTTTCTTTTTCAGTTAAAAAAAAAGTGTAATGGAGGGAAGGAGAAATTAGCTCAGCAAGTACAGGAGCCACGGAAAACTGAGCCATCACTTTTGCTTTAAGCCAGGAAGCATTTATTGACTCTCTCCTATGTGCCCAGTGCTGTTTTATGACTTCATTTATTGTGTATATTTTTTATAAAATAATAACATGCTATCACTGACCCCTGCCCAGGGGAGCTGGTGGAAAACCAATTGAGATTTAATTGAGTTGTTTTCCAAGCAGTATAAATGAGTTATAAACAGAACACATCTTCAGGGCAAACCAGGTGGAATGGGTTTCCAGCAGGCCAGACAGCTAGGAAGGGTTTTCAACAGAGATGCCCAGAGGCAGAGAGAGAAAGCCTCCATGGCCCCACAAAAAGCTGCCCAAAGTGGTTTCTCCATGGCACTATTGAAATAGGAAAGAACAAATCTGACTCCATATTACATCTTTTTCTTTGACTTTAACCCTGTGCTCTGGTCCCGAGGCTTAGTCTTGTTGGTTCTGCACCTTTTATAAAACAATGTTGCCTAGAGCCTGAAATACACAGGAGAACCTATTCTCAAGGCTTTGACCTTTAAGGATATTAACACTTTTCCATTCTTATAAAGATAACATGTTGCAGAACAGAAAATAACATTTGTTTTGTTGGAGGTTTACAGGGATCTGACCCAGGTGGACAGCTGCAACAACAAAGGATTCTAACAACAAAGGATTCCTACACCAAGATGTTTGCAACAACCAAGAACACCCCCTTCCCATTTTTAATATAAAAGGAGCCTGATTTGTGACTAGGGGATGATGGTTCTCCAGGACAATTACTCTGCCATCTCTTCAGTCAGCTGGCTTTCCAATTAAAGACGCTATTTCTTGCCACAGAATGTGGTCTTCCAATTTATTGGCCTGTCCTGCAGTGAGCAGAATGAGTTTGGACTCAGTAACACAACCAAACATTGAAAGTATTCATTTGGTATATTAAATGACTTGCTTCTGCTGGTCTTTCTTCCTGACTTTTTCTTTTCTTGACCACTCCTGCTATGTTTATGAAAAATCTGTCAGTCTGCTCTTGTGGACACATTTACATCTCTAGCCACTACCCTTCCAGATAAGAACTGATGTCACCAAAATTTCTAAGAGATATTACATGGTCAGAAAAGAGCAGAAGTGTGTACCGGCTGATATTCAGGAGCAGGCTGGGACACCTGACAAGATGTCATAAGCATGGATAAACAGCTGGGCACCAAAGGAGAAGCTTCTAAGCCTCCATGAAGGACTTGCTGGATAAGAAGGAAAAGTCCCAGATTGTAGATCTGATTCCACCATGAGCTTCCTGGGTGAGGCTCGGCAAGTCATTTAAGTTCTCTAGGCCCGTGCTGTCCAACATGTGAGCCACCAGCCACATGCAGAAATATGAAGTTATTCTGTAGCCAGGCAGAATTATAAATAAACATTTTACAGCAAAGGCTCAGCACGTATGATGTTTAGAAACATTAGTGGTTTTCTTGCCCTAACAGGTTATTTTTTTATGTCTAGCTTTCTGTGGTTTGTAATGCCCGTGACTAATGATTCCCTTATAGTGAGGTATTTTGAAGTTATAAGTTACTGGACATAGTACCGTCATATCACAGTTGAAAAAAAAAGATCCACATAAGCCAGGCCATTTGATTTAGTAGTTATGAGCAGGGTCTCCGGTGCCAACCTGCCTGAGTATAAATTCTCACTCTGCCTCTGGGGGGTTCTGTGTGAATCTTGGAGAAATTTTTATTATTATTATTGTTGTTGTTGTTGTTGTTGTTATTTTACTCATTTGTGCCTCTTTTTCCTAACCTTTAAATGGTGAGGAATATGTAGACTCTAACTCCTACTGTGCTGGCAGGATTAAGTGATTTAACGTCTGTGCTGCCCACTTCCCTGGGTTTCAGCATTCTCCAGGCAATCAGTTTCACACCCGGAGGCATTCTCCACTGTCTAAGTCAGTCTGGGATGCTGTAAAAAATTACCATGGGTCAGGTGGCTTAAACAACCAGCATATTCCTCAAGTTTTGGAGGCTGAGACATTCAAGATCAAGGTATCTGGGAGAGGATTGCCTTCATGGCTTGAAGATGGCTGTCTTCCCACTATCTTCATGAGGTGGAGAGCAGAGAGAAGCAAGCCCTCTGGGGCCCCTTATAAGTGCCCTAATCCCATTCATGAGGGCTCTATTCTCTTGACTTCATTTTATCCTACTAATCATCTCCCAAAGGCCCCGCCTCCCAATACCATCACCCTGGGAGATGGGGTTTCGACATATGGATTTTGAGGGGATGCAAACATTCAGTCCACACATCGCCTAACTCTCCCCAACATGCAGTCATCAAACCTGTAGCTAATTTCAAAGTAATGTTTATATCTCTCTGCCCATTTCCATTCCTACATCCACTAACACTGAAGCCCTGTTACATTTTATTCCTTATTTTTCTGGTAGAGATTTAACTGATTCCTCTACTCCAATGCTCTCCTCACTCCAAACAGTCTGCTCAACAGCCCTGCCAGGTAGGTCTTCCTTAAAACACCTTCCCACTTCACCTGGTTGTTTTTTAGGTGTAAATGTCAGAATCCTCTCCACACCCCATCCTAGACCTTTAATCCCTTACAATACCGCTCACTATGTTATTATTCTATTACCACTGTAACAAATTTCCATAAGCTTAATAGCTTAAACCAGCACAGATTTATCAGCTTATGGCTGTGGAGGTCAGAGATCCAACACAGTTCTCATTGGGTTAAATTCAAGGTACCAGCAGGGTGCCTTCCTTCTAGAGGGTCTAGAAGAAAATGTTTCCTTGTTTGTTTTTTTCCAGTTTCCAGTGGTCACCCACCTTCCTTAGCTTGTGCCCCACGACTTCCTTCATCTTCATGGCCAGCAGCCTTCCTGAACATCGCTCCATGGCTGCACCTCCCTCTGATCCTAAACTCAGATGGGAAATGTCCTATGCTTGTAAAGACCCCTGTGATTACACTGGGCCCACCTGGAAAATCCAGGCTACTCTCCCTATCACCTCATCTCAGGATCCCCTTGTCCCATCCCACTCAGGCATTATGTATGTGGCTGTGACACTCACCGTGGGTAACATTTCTTCTCGTGAGCAATTAAAGGTTCAAGACATTTGTGAACGGCTATTTGATTTTCTTCCTTAGTCTTTCCACATTCAGTACGTCTGGTGAGATTATACAAATCCTGTTTATTTGTAACCTGGCACTAATCTTTAACAACGTATTATGGGTTTAAAAGGCTAATAGCCAATTTAGAAGGAAAATCCTCTAAGATTTTTTAAGATTTTTGTCCTAAAATGCCTGTCATCCCTTTACTGTCTACAGTAACATGTCACAGGTGACTTCCCTGTGGGGGTGGGGGACACATTGTTCTGCCACCACAGTCCCTTCATTCACACCAATGTGCTGGTCTCTAACAGAGGATCTATGCTCCCAGATTTGCTCACTTCCTTCTCCCTTCCATTGACCATCCTGTTCCCACCACTTCCTTCATTCACCACATCAGGATTTCATGACCACATTCTTCTCTAAATGGAATGGATATTGTGCATCTAACGTCTAATAATTCTTCTCAGTGTATACACACACACTCACCTACGTGTCTCCCCATCCATCTCTTTATTTTCCTAGAATCTTCCAGAGGAATCCGTTCCATCATGATGATGATGATGATGATACTGACAGTGATGATAGGGGCCTCTCAAGGACTCTGACAAAGAGAGAATCAATGAAGAGAGGGAATCATTGCAAAATTGCCCCAGAAACAGGTTAAAGGTAAATAAATGTTATAGTGTTTAATGAAATTGACTAAAATTTAACTATTTTTAAAACTTTATATCACTGTATTTTAAATTTTAAGGGGAATTTTCATTCACCAGTAACCAAGATTTGAATTTAGGACCAAAATCTAAGAGGACTTCTATCTTCTAACAAATTGTCCACTAGCCTTTTAAGCACGCGATTCTTAAAAAAAAAAAAAAAAAAAAAAAAAAAAAAAGGTTAGTGCTGGGCTGCAAATAAGTAGGATTCATATAATTTCACCAGACACACTGAATGTAGAAAGACTAAGGAAGAAAAACAAAAAGCCATTCATAATGTCTTCAAACTTACGTTGCACACAGGAGAACACGTTAGCCAAGGTGAGTGTCACATCAACATGACGCCTGAGTGGGACAGGGAAGCTGATCTTCCTCATCAGACATTTATGCTGATTTGTTAGATGCCAACACAGTTTCCTCATTGGATTTGCTTCTAATAATTATGGAACAGTTTAGGCTCTACCAAAAGCAGACTAAACATTTTCCCCTGCCGCCAAATCTCTGGACTGAACGTCCCCACAAGAGGGACATGATTATATTTCACAGGAAACTCTTCCTGAGAAACAATAGGCTTTTTGAGGGCAGAACTACTGGTCCCCCAGGGAGGGCTGGAGGAGGGATCGAGGGGACACTAGAAATACAGGAGGAGTCAGTTCAGATAGTGCTGCTCAAGTAGCCAAAGACATCCTACCAAAAGTTTGGTGAGTGAAGGAGCCTATGAACACTGAGCAGTTTGTTAAGACACAGCAGTACATAACTAGCATCACAAGTCAATTGTAGCAAGTTTTGATATTTGGAAAATAATTAGCCCATTGCTCTTTGAAAATGCAGCAGTAGCAATAGAAGTAATAAACACTGAGCTGTTTTGGAGATAACAAATAATAAACAATTCTAAATCTGAAGGATTCCTTGACAATATGCAATTGATGAGCTAGATGTGTGCTGCAGATGCCTCTGACTGCAGGGCTCACTCCTGCAAAGCACAGAACTAGTTTTCTCAGCAGATAGAGGGAACCAAGTCAAGATTTCTAATCTTGAGAGGTTTACTATATGGCAGGAAAGATCAGACAAATACAGCTAAATATGAATAAATGCAATCAAATATTATGAAGTGTGTATGGAGCACAGAAGAAGAAAAATTCCTTTCACCTGGGATCCAGAGAAACTTCTTCAGAAAATGTAGCTTTGAAGATGGCCAAAGACATGGGTGGAAATTTGACAGAACAGGACGTAAGGAATTTTAAAAGTAATTCTAAAATTCATATAAAAATGCAAAACATCACAAATATCCAAAACAACTT
The DNA here is from genome assembly GCF_048773025.1 of Camelus bactrianus. NCBI lineage: Eukaryota > Metazoa > Chordata > Mammalia > Artiodactyla > Camelidae > Camelus > Camelus bactrianus. The sequence continues at coordinate 8,016,446 of NC_133566.1, forward strand.
TGGACAAGAAAAATTTTGAAGACTTACACTATCTGATTTTCAGACTTTTAAAAATAAAGCTACAGTAATCAGAAAGTACGGTATTGTTGTAAAACAGGAAAATAGAATAATGGAACAGAATAGAATGTTCTGAAATAAATCAACACTTAGATGGACAATTGAATCTCAGTAAGGATGCAGTGGAGAAAGGATCTTTTCAGCAAGTCGTGCTGGAACAATTAGATATCCATATGCAAAAAGAGAAAAATGAACTTTGACCCATACCTCACAAAATACAGAAAAATTAATTCAAAATGGATCATAGATCTTAATAGGAAATCCAAAACTATAAAACAGCTAGGAGGAAAAGCATAGGCTTAAGCAATATGACCTTGGGTTTGGCAAACATTTCTTTGCTATGACACCAAAAGTATAATCTATTTTAAAAAGTAATTGATAGAGTGAACTTTATCAAAATGAAGACTCTTCAAAGCTCTTCAAAACACTGCTAAGCAAATGAAAAGAGAAGCCATAGAGAGAAACTATTTGCGCCAGCTTACCAGCCCCCTGACCGCACCGCGCCCGCCCCCCAGCAGCAAGCTCACCTGGAGACGGGCGTCCGGCTTCTCGGGCAGCAGAGGCCGCCCCCAGGCCCGGCCTCCAGGGAGACGGGAGCTAATCCACCAGCTCGCCAGGGGCAGTGCTGCTCCCCTCCGCTGCCGCTGCCGCTGCGGCTGCCCCTGACCGAACCGCCCCACCTCCCAGGAGCAAGCTCACCTGGAGTCCGACTTCCGGGGAATCTCCTGCGGCCAAGGCCTCCTCCAGGCCAGGCTGCGGGGAAGAGAAGGAAACAACCGGCTTGCCTGGGCAGCCCCCTCCCGCCGCCGCCACCCCAAACGCACCACATCTGCCTCCAGGGGTCAGGCTGACTGTGAGCATGTGCACCTGCCTTCTGATTCTGGCCACAAGCCTAAGCACCTCCCTGCACCCCTACACCCCTGCAACCCCAGCATCCCCTGCACTGCATGCACTCTTGAACCTCTGCAATCCCTGCACTCCTGCACCCCTGCACTCCCTGTGCCCCTGAACTGCCTGCACCCGCCACAGCCCGTGCACCCCTGGCACAATTTTCACCTTGCACCACATACACCCCTGCACCCCTGCATGTCCCACACACCACCTCTTGGGCCTGTGGCAGAGCCTCTGCTGTTGCACCAGCGTGCAGGGACTCATATCCTTGCCAGCACATGATGCATCAGTGGACCTCTGGGGTTGCCTGCCAGAAAGTATTTGTTCTCTGCCACTAGGCTGGGCCACTAGGGTGATCTCTGTGACGTCAACCAGGACGGGCTCCCAGATACTGTTTTCCAGGAAAAGAGGAGTTGAAACCGCTCTTGAGTGCAGAGCTGTGCTCACAAGGCCGTCCACGATTCATGTTTTACACAGGACTTCACGGAAGTGAAATGGACCCTGCCAAGTAAGACCTGCTGTGCACCCAACTCAGTCCTGGGCTCTGAGGCTGACAGACTGGCTCCTACCCTCAGGGCCCAGTTTGGACAACTGAATGGTCCCTTGGAGGCATCCCATCAGTTCTCAGGAAGAAGTCTGGATGCTTCCACCCCATGGCCCTCCTTCCCACTGTGCTGGCCTCAGGAAGTTTCCTTATTTGGGGAAGAAGGCAGCCCAGCCCCTACCCCACCCCTCACCATGCTCTCACCAGGCTGCTTCTCTCTCTGCCCCTCAGAGTCTGGAAAGCCATCCCTCTTCAGTTATGTCCCTTCTGAGATGGACTTGCTTCCATTAAATACTAGGCGAGCATGCAACGTGGGATGCCCTGGGTAAGAGAACCAAAATAAATAGTTTCTTCTGTGAGATTTTCTATTTATCTGCTGGGACTGGGTTGTGTATAATTTGCTACAGCTATTGGTGTGAGAGGCTAAAACAGCCTGTGTGTCCTTGTTTTCATTACCCCGCTGTCTTTGGGTTTTCCCTAAGCACTCCTGAGACATTTACTTCTTTCAGTTTTATTCCTGTTATTATACAGGGGCCCTACTGACATGGAGGTAAGGTGATGGGGTGGTGGGACAGAGGGGAGCATCTGTAGTCCTGTGATTAGTTCTCATTGAGGCTGTGCCCTGAGCTGTGACTTCCACAAGTGTGTCTCTTTCCCCCCAACCCCAATTTGGGCGACACAGAAGGTATTTCCCTTCCCCCAGGTTGGTTAGGCTCTGGTAAAATAATTTCTCATTAAAAAAACAAAGAAACAAAAAACAACTTCCCCCAATGAAACAGAATGTTCTGGGTATATTTCAATAGAGTTATTTTCTCCTTTCCAGGCAGGAAGCATGAGGGGTTTTTCTCTGACCTTCATTCTGAGAACACGGCATGGTCCTGGAGGTGAAATGCATGAAAAACAGCATGAGGCCCCTCTGACTGTCCCCCTGGAGTTGTCACACTCAGACTTCCCCATGCTGAGCCTCCCGCTGGCCTCAGGAACCTGTTAAATCTGCCTGCCCCCGGGGTTCTTACAAAAGTGGGTTCTGCCCTGGGAGCTGTGACTCTCCAAGCCTGCCCGGCTAACTCTCTGTGTTGGGAGCAGATTTTCCCCTCAGTTTTCTGGGATCTAAGAAGAGCAGTGGGTTTGCAGCTCCCTCAGCCCTGGTGTTGTTTTCAGGACAGAAGGAGAAACTTCTGAGCTCCACACGAGCTGGACCAGCTCCCCTCCTCTGCCTCCGTGCAATCAGTGGCTGTGCTTCTGGCCGAGTTTCTGAAGATGTGGATTTAAACACACACATCCCAGCCCCTACAGGAGCACACAGTCCCATAATTCCCCCCAGTTTCCACTGGTAACTACGGAGCCGATGGGGACACGTGTTTTGGGACCACAGAGGCCTGACTGCATGACTTGCTTCGTGGCCTATTAACGTGGTTGCTCTGGGCCTTGTCTGAAGTGGCTTGGTTACTGCACCTGGTATGTGGAAAACACAAAATAAGTACTAGAACCTTCACTTATTCTCCCTCCAGGGCCTTCAAACATAGAAAGTAATAAGTGAACTCAGACGGCCTAGTCACCACAATGAGGTCCGTGCAGCCTGGCTCTCCTGAGTGATGGGCACTGACTTACACCTTAACTCGGAACAGTAGGAGAACCGCCTTCCTCTAACTGGGCCTCTCCCCACACCGGGCACGCCCTCAGCTGAGATGGGGTCAACTCCCCCATTGAGGTGTGTGCTGGTGGCTTCAGTGTGACCTGGCCCTGCCGGGATGTGAACCTGCAGTGAGTGAGGTGGAGGGTCAGGTGGAGGGGGGTCCCTGCTGGGGTGGCAGGGGGCCCAGCAGCACCCCGCCTGGCCTGGTGCCTGGGGTTCCCTAACACCTCCTACAGCTACTGGGTTGGCTCCAGTCCTGGCCACTCCACACACCCTCCCAGTATCTTCTCATTAATTCCATTTTTTGCTTTTATCAGCGAGAAGTGGCTTCTGTTGCTTGTTCAGTGGAACAGTGCATCGGGAAACCAGACTATTTCTAACATCAGCAAAATACCAACCTCGGTCAGCTCGCCGGGCAGACCATGCAGCACAAAGGGCTGTGTGAACGGCTTACGTGAAGGGTCTCCATCATCTGTCTTCAGAGATACAGAAGCTGGTGGTTCAGGTAAATCCTCAGGGAGGGATTGAGGAATACAAAGCTGGTTGATTTCAAAGGCTAACTGGTCAGACCAGACCCCCGAGTTGTGGTCAGAAGCCTAGCACATCACGCAGACTCAGCACCGTAAGTGCCAGGTGGGGCCGGTGGTGTTCCCTTTGCAGGCTCTCGTTGGGGATTCACTGTAGCCCCTTACATACAGCAGAGATTCCAGCCCCCTTAGCCCCCACCCTGAGTGTTCCATGACACAAATCACATGAGTGTTTAATTTTCATCTTTGTTTAGGAGGATGAAGGTGGGGCAAGAGGAGACATAAATTCATACTGATTGACACAAGGTCACAGCCAGTACCTCCTCCTCGGAGAGCTATGTGCTCCCACAGTGGTGGCTGGGGGGCTGGGCAGAGACCCGCTGCTGGTCCCAGAGGGACTCGCTCCTCTGGCCACAACTGATGGGTTGGACAACAGACCCAGAGGGAGAGAGAGCATCTTTCCTGGGAATTTGGAACTTACACACAGAAATCAAGTTCATTCATCTAGCGATTGGCGAGGGGAAGGGCGGTGGTTGGAAATCAAATGAAACCAGAGCATGAGAGAAAGTTAGAAGTGAAAGAGAGAGAGACAGAGAGACTGAGCTTGTGAGAGCAAATAGTCAGAAAGAAGGAAAACAATCATGGGACAGAGGAATTCCAGCTCCTGACTGTCTAGTCTTTCCCAGCCTATCAACCACCCCGCGGGATGGTTAATATCATTCCAGTTTTGCAGATTAGGAAACAGGCTGAAAGAGGTGGGGGCTGGGTTTGGGTGCACTTTTAATTTAAGTGCCGCTGGATCCCTCACTTCCCATTGCCTGAAGGCACCTTAATCCTCACTGGGACCCCTGTGGTCCCCTGACAGCCCAGCTCCCTGATCAAAGAGCCCTTGTGGGAGTGGGAACCCCTCTGAGTGTGAAGAGTTCCCTGCACTGAGATGCCATGCATCAGCAGGCTCCCACTCACCCCAGGGTAAAATCTCCCCAGCTGTGCAGTCTCCCGACCCACTTCCCTCCCTGCCAGGCACCCCCGTCCTTACCACCGAGTGTACTGCAGGAATTCAGGCATAGAGACGTCCAAAGCAACAAGAGCCCACTGGCTATACAAACAGCAGACTCTCAGCCCCACCTGGGTTCAGAGGGGACAGTAGGCGTCCTCAAATTTCATGTGTCTAAGACAATCTTCTTCTTCAGCTGGAGGTTATAGAGGAAAATAAAATGTCCAAAACATAGTTCGGTGAGGAATTCCTCCAAGGACCTGACTCCAGAGTCTACAACCACGTGTACCTACCCCCCCGTACTTGGGGTGAAGGTGGATTATTGATCAGCACAACGCCCAGTGGCCCAGCTCCTTGGCTTGGCTGCCCACAGGGGACTGGGGGAATGGGTAATGCCAGGGCACTCAGGAAGAGCACAGAGGACCTGACCTCTCCCCTCGGCACTTGTAAACCCTTCCCCAAATCTCAAGGCATCGGACAGAAAGCAGCCACCACAATAAGGATATGCTCCCATCTCTTCACTCAATCCTGTCGATTCACTTACGTGCTGAGCATCCACTGGGTCCCAGGACATGACACACAGGATGGCCGATGAGACAGGCTTGGTACTTCCCCCTGTACCCTGTTCAATCTGATGGAAGAATGGTCACTCGTAAAGAGTTTCTCAAAATTACACAGAGACTAAAGACAAACTGCAGAGTGAACCAAATTTAAAAATATATATGAAGATCCCCCAGTCTCCCCGCCTAAGCATAAAGCAAAAAGATCTTGCCTTTGATCACCAAGGAAGTTGTCACACCCTCTTAGGTGGAAAGGAAAGTTATTGTTTGAGCAGGACACAGAAGTGCTCCATCGGATTGGACCAGGGCATCTACATTCATTCAGCAAATGTGTATAAGCTCCTACTACATATGGGAATCTCCTAACTAGACCCGTTCCCAAGGCTCTCGGGCTTTATCAGTCAACAAAATAGACATGACTCCCCATCACTGGGGGCTCAGAGTTTTAGCAGAGGAAACAGGCAGCATGTTGGGGGTAGCAAGAGCTTGGAAAAACTTAAAAAAATGAGTGATATGAGCAAATTCGGGTGATGGCGGTGGGGTGGGAGGCAAGCAGGAGTGAATAAGGCAATCCTGGCAGATCTCACGGAGTAAAGAACTTGAAGCAGAATAGATCCAGAGGAAGAAGGAAGAGCCGGAGCCAGAGGCCCCCAGAGTGAGGGGGAGAGTGTGGGCAGAGAGGCAGAGCATTCTGGGTCCTGAGGCCTTTGTGACGGCTTTGGCTCCTAATGGAATGGTGACCCGTTTAGTGAATTTTGAGGGGAGGGGTGATGTAGTCCAACTTATGCTTTTGTGTTTGTGTTTTTTTGTGGGAGGTAATTTATTTATTTTAATGAAGGTACTGGGGATTGAACCCAGGATCTCATGCATGCTAAGCATGTGCCCTACCACTGAGCTACACCCACCCCCTCAATATATGCTTTTACAGGCTCCCTATGACTCTGTGTGGATGAGAGATTATATGAAAGTAAAGATGGAAACAGGAGGCTATTGGTGTCCAGGAAAGGCTGAAGGTGGCTCTTAGGAGGGTGGGGAGCAGGGAGCTGGTGGTTAATGAAGACAGAGTATCCAGAATTTTCTAACAAGCTGGATTTTCTGTCTGTGTGTGTAAGAGAAAGAGAGAGAAAGGACATGGTTCCAACATCTGGACCTGGACAATGGGAGGGATGTCCTCTCCATCTACAGGGTATGGGACAAGGTGGGGCTGAGCAGGTGGAAAGGGGCTGGTATCAGCTCAGTTCTTCAATGTCATGGTTAAGGGGTGTATTACATATTGCCACAGAAATGCCTAATAGGTAGAGTAGTCTGTTTTCTTTTTCTTTTTAACATTTAAAAAATATAAATTAAATGTATTAACTGCATCATGTGAATGATTTGGGAATTTTGTTTCATGCCAAGTTATATGTTATAATAGCCAAATGGAAAATATATCAGAAAAGGGGAGAAATGAGGGCTTTCACATAAACTGACTGTCTATAACGTAGGTAAAATTTCAATAAAACCAGTCTTCAGTGCAAAAACCTCTTTTCGGTGTTACATAAAAATAAATGAAAAAGGACTGTGTTGATGTATTATTATTTCATGTTACATAACAGCCCCAAACAAACACACTGTTTAACTATGAGGCTTGTAGAAATACTATTCACTTTATTCAAATAAATACAGAAATGCAGAAAGGTTCTAAGGTAGAATAAGCATCTTAGTGGAAATAATACAGATTTGAGTATTTTACATGATATATATGTAGTGATTCAAAATTTGTCAAAGTAATTACATAGTAGAACATATGTATGAATGTGAAAGCAAGATGAATGAAAGAAAAAGAATGTGAGTCTCAGGGATAAAGGTCCAGATGGAAAGGGCAAATCAGGGATTTTTGGAGAAATCGAGAAATTGATGGCATGCCAATTTCCAAGGCTGGGTTGTTTCCACCAAAGGAATAGCAGAGAGAGAGAGGATAGGCCCAGGAACCAACCCTGGGGCACACACACAGTATATGTTTGGAAAAAAGAGGAGACATTGGCAAAGGACCACCCAGTAGACCAAAAGCAGAAAGCAGACAGAGCGATGGATGGAGGTTAATTGAAGCAGGAACACGGGGGAGAAGGGATGTAAGAGCTGGGTCAAATGGTGCCGAGGGTCTACGCATGATGAGGACTGAAAATTGACCATTATATTTAGCAACGTGGGGTCACTGATGGCCTTGACAGGGCAGTTTCCGTAGAGCGACGGATCAGGGGAAAAGCCAGACTGGGTGTAAAGGGGAAGGCTCAAGAGAACATGCAGACAGTGAGTTTAAACATCTCCTTAAAGATTTGCTGCAAAGACACAGGGTGGCAGTTGGTGGGGGTGAATTAGGTTCAAGGAGTGCTGTTTGTTCCTTTTAAGAGGATGGACGTTTATATACTGATAGGAGCCAACTAGCAGGAGAACAAAATAGATGAGGTTGTGAGAGAGAGGAAGGTTTTGGGAGTGATAACCCAGAGAAGATGGGAGGGAAGGGGCCCCGGGGACTTTTGGAGTATCTGGCTTTAGATGTCACTTGTAATAAGAGGTGGGGCACAGAGAGTGAGGTCACAGACATCAGAAGGCGAGCGGATGTGCTGGGAGTTGCTTGTAAAATTTCTTTTCTGTTGGCTTGTTTGCTTGTTCAAAGTAGAAAAGTAACCTTACCAGCTGAGGGACGAGGAGGAAGAAAGAGTTACTGGAGCCATGAGCAGAAGATAAGAAAGAGCCTTCCAGGGAGAATGGGACAGTGAAAAGAGCAGGGGGAGACGGGGGAGTGCGCTCCCAGAAAGTTAAATTTTATCTTTGAGGTCCCCAAGTGTGTGATGTGTGATTACACTTCCTGCTCTCTATGAAATAAAAATTAAGTATGATTCAGAGGAAATGTTATTTCATTCTAAGAGGCTGCCTGTTTCTCAGGAATGGTCATCTTAAACTGCAAACATTACAAAAAATTTTGAAAAGATGAACCTGTGTACCTAAAATCCCCTATTTTCTATTAATCTGGTTACTATTTAGTTCCCCTATGAATAACACATAACCAATACTGCCGTGATGCAGGTACATCGATGCTTAAAAGGAAATGAGATCTGTATCCTTTTCCTAAATTCCATGGCTTCCTTAATATGCAATTCCCCTTGGAATTTAGGAATGTCTGGTATAAGAAGTGAGAAACAGTTTGAGAAAATCCCGGCTCAGAATTACACAGCACAACCGCATCTCAGAAGTATATACAGCTGTAAAGAATTTTAGAAGCAAAATTCCGTAACTACTCTTAAAGACTTTTGCAAACCTGGGCCTGCCCAGATGTTTCCAAGCTGGAAAGGAACTCCAATCACTTGCCTGGTACCGGGACCAGAGGCTGGCCAGCCTTTTCTGTAAAAGCGAGAGAGGAAATATTTTCAGTTTTGCAGATCATTTTGTTGTAACCATGCAGGTCTGCAATAAGAAAGCTAAGAGCACTGGGAGACAGGAAACAAATTGGCATGCCCACACCCTCCCTTCCACTCAGGGCAGCTTCTCTGTGGTGGGGAGATTTGCCACCATCACTTGCTTCTTTGTTTCCATTGGTTTCTTTGTTTCCACCCTACTGCTCAAGCTCAGAACTTCAGGTGGGCCTGGTCCTTCAGCATCCATGCAGAGAGAAGGCTGAGCAGTTGTGGGAACCCCACCTGATGGAGAAGAGAGATTGCTGGGAGGGACACTGCGGTGGCCACCATGACACGAGACAATCACACCTTCCAGGGTGAAAGGGAATGAAGACAAGGGAGGGACACAGCAGTGGGACCCCTAGGTCACCTGCCAGGCTTGCTCTCCCTCCACGGCCACCCTGGGGGCCTGGGGGGTGTTGGGCTTCAGCTAAGGTGATTAGGCTGGAGGGACTCAAGATAAAGGACCCTCCACCTCCTCACTAGATTCCAAACGCAGACCCTCTAAGTCCACCCTCTGAGTTTCTGGAATTCAGCTGGAAGAATATATGAGCAGGCCAGACCCAGACCCAAGCCAAATACGACAGGGGTCACGTGGGGTTGTAACCCCGTGCTCAGTGGTTGGCGACTCCTTGCAAACCTGCAGAAATCCCTGTTCTGCCTCATTCCTGGGAGAAACCCCAGATCTCCTCCTGCTCTGTCTGTTCTTCTCTTGAGGCTATTCTCCTGGAGGGATGCAGAGTCCTTGAACCTGGCCCTCCAAACGTACATAAGCAGCCTGTTCAATAAAACAAATTATGCACTTTTTCACATTTCCCAGTATTTTGATTCCAGAAAGGCTGTGGGACTCATTCTCATAGTCTCCTGTGCCCCCACCACTTGGTGGCCCTCTGCTCATGGAAAAACGATTTCCCCCAACTGCACCCTGCCTCCCAGCTGGTCAGAGGGGAGTGTCCCAGAAAGACACAGATGTTTGTGAGGATCCTGTTCCCCAGCAGAAAGACTACTCCTGGAGTGACGGACAGGGTTCTGGCCTCCTGAGCCGCTCAGCTCTAATTCAAAGCCTTAACTGGGGACCCCGCACATTGCTGAATGACTTTCTGAGTCACCTGGACTGGAGGGGCCTGATTTTTCTTTCCAGGAATGGAGGTAGCACAGCCTCCATTTTCAGGGCTGACATTGACGATGGATCTAGTTCCCACACTGCACCGCAGGAAGGAGGGGCCCTTCCATCCCACAGCTTGGAAACCCAGCCCAGAGGAGTTCTGAAGCAGTGCATCGCTGCCAGGTCCAGCATCCCTGCAGAGTGGCCTCTGTCCCTAAATGAGCCTCCTCTCTGGGCCTTTCCTGCCCCGACACGACCACACCCTAGTCTGAGCCAGAGCTCGGGGCTCTGTGTGTCCAGGGCACACGGGTAGGACCTGAGCCACGTGTTCCCTGGGCCTCAAGACGGAGAGGTCTGCCTCTGCATCAGGGGAAGTTGACTCCACATGGCTGGCAGGACACTCTCAATATGGACCTCCAGGAGCTCTGGGAGCAGTTTCCCTACAGGTGTTAGAAGTCATCATCAGGAGGGCAGGCCCCTCTTTGTGCAGGCCATCCAGAAGTGCTGGGCCCACATGCTGACCACAGAAATCTACATGCCCCCAGGATACCCCAGGCAGCCTCACAACTTCGTCACTTGGTGACCTGGGTACCACGGGCTCCTTGGCCATCCCATGAGGGTGGTCCTTGCAGGCATGGTCTCCAGGTGCTCCCGTTAAGAAATCCCCCTGGGTTTCTGTGGTCACAGAGCCCACACCAGAAGATTGTAGTCCTGCAGTGACCCCCACAACAGTCAGCTACCCTGTGCATGTCCAGGAACCTTGATGAAATGGGGGTGGGATTCCATACTAAGTTCAGGATCCTGGTTACTCACTCTGCACCCCAAAAAGCATCCATGAGAAATGTGTGTATTGGGATGTCTGTGACCCTAGAAGAGCTGTTCCTCAGGGCTCCTGGGACCCTCCAGCCCCTCTCAAGATTCTCAGAGCCTGGGTCAAAATTTCTGTCTCCCTCTTTGGTGTATGGCCGCCTGTGTCTTGTGGTCATGGGTCACTTTATTGCACGACTTGACATGTTCTTAGTGCTCGTCCTCCACCCTTGCACTGGACTCCCAAAATTTTCCCACTGACCCTTGGCTCCCTGTGTGGGTCAGGCGGCCTTAAGTCTGCACCCTTCACTCTCCTCCTCTTCCCCCACCCCTGGGGCCACCCCTAGGTGGACTGGGAGGTGTTTGTAAAGAGTCTTAAACAAGGACATGACTGGACAAAGCAGGACCCCACCCCCGGAAAGCACACCTGCTCCCTTCTCTGAAGAGGACCCCACAGCCCCACATTGCCTCCAGGGGTCTACTCAGGACACAGTCCCCCTGTTCTGGGCAAGGCGTCTCCCTGGAATCCCTGCTTCCAGAAAGAGTCTCTCTGTCCTTTTTCAGAGTTTAGAGTTGTTCCCATGTCCCTGACCACCAAGGTGCCCAGCACAGACCCTTCAGTGACCTGAAGAGACAAGGAAGGTATGTGGCCACAGGTCTCACAGGACACATCTGATGGGACCACAGGCCAAAGGGCCGTCCTTCTGCCTTCTCAGGTGTGGCTCCCGTTGTACCTTTTTGCAGGGGTCCCAAGTGGGGAGTGGGGCCAAAAGCAGTTCATGGGGCTCTCTGAGCAGGGAAGACTTGGGGCAGGCGGCTTTGCCTGGTTTCCCTGCTGGGCCACTCTGAAAACCCCCGCTCCTCTGGCTGTGGCTGCAGGCCCCCCAAACCTCAGGGCGGGGCCCTTTCCCTCAGCATCCACTGCTTCCCTAGCCACGCTGGCGCTGGCGAGGGGAAAGAGCTTTCTTGCCCTCTTGTGGCCAAGTTGCCACAGGTGGCTGTTGCGGGGAGCTGGAGAGAGAGGTAGCACTTGCTCAGATGTGAGTGGTTAGGCAACTTGACACCCTGTCAGCTAGCCTTAAACATTGGAAAGAGGGCTTTCCCGGGAAAGCTGGAAGTTACTTTCAGTAATTTGTCTAAAGATTTGTTTGTTTTTTTTTCCCTTAAAGACTGATAAAAACTCTCCCAGATCATTCCTGGCTTGGAGACAGACCTGCAGTGGAGACCGCAGGTCTTCTGAGAAGCCAGTTTTGGAATAAAGGCAGTATGCGCTGAAATACCCAGTTCGAGCAAGTGCTTCATCATAGACATTTATTTCACATAGTTCTTCTCACCACAAAACTGTGTTCCCAACATGCTACGTGAATGACGGCTTCAACACACATTCATTTCTGAGATGTGAACAAGTGGAGAGCCGCTCTTTCATCCAGCATAATGGGCATGGTCACACCTAGGAACGCTTACCAAGATTTCTCAGCAAGAGCCAATTTCAAAATAAAGGCAGTTTGCGCAGTAAAAGCCTGTTGGAGTGAGGGCTTCCCCATAAACATGTAAGTTATATAGTTCCCCTCACCATGAAACGCTGTTCCCAACACGCTACATGCATGAAGGGTTCAACACACATTCAGTCCTAAGATGTTAGCATGTGGAGAGCCGCTCTTTCATTCAGCATAAACGGCCTGGTTACACCCAGGAAGATTTTCCCAGGTTTCTCAGCTGGTTACTTCACCCAGATTCAAAGTAAAGGCAGTTTTTGCTGGGAAAGCCTGTTGGAGCGTGTTCAGAGCTGTTTCGGGCTCTGTCACAGCTGGAAGGTGCAAGCCCCAACCTCCAAAAAGAGGGACCAGGACCCCACCGGCCAGGTGGTGTTGCCTTTGCTGGGGAACAGTGATCTTTGGGTTAGATATTTTGCGGCTCTCTCTAAAAACTGCTTTGACTTAAGGTTGCATCCTAGTCACCAGTTCCAGAGCAACAGAAAAAGCATACCCTACATCCCTTTGCATTCAAATCTTCCCAAAAGAGCAAATATTTGCTTATGAAAATACCAGCTGCTCTTCTAAGGCCCCCTAAATACCCAGCAGTGTGGGCGGTGCACTCTTGCTCAGGGACAGGAGGAGAGGGACCAGCGGTCCTCTGGCAGGCTTGGCTCGGTGTGGCAGCTGCGCTGTGGGTGCTTGGTGGGGAGGGCCATGCAGGGAATCCTGTTTGAGGGGCCTCTGTGCACGCCTGCCTTATGGTCTGAGGTTTCATACAAAGTCTCCAGGTGTAATAACTGGTCACATACAGCCACCACCCTCAGGCTAGAACCACCAGGAGCTCAGTACCTATAACAGGGACAGTGCCCGGTGTGGGGAGAGGTCATGGGACACTCCGGGGGCAGGGCCGGTGGTGCTGGGGAAGGCAGGGGATGCAGTGAAGGGTGGAGGGAGCAGGGTCCCTTGCTTGGGGGTGAGAGTTCTTGGGGAGACCACAGAGCATGGCACACACCATCCCCACCCCATACCCCAAATTCCTAGCCCCGCCAACACAGGGGCTGCTCTGCACCCTCTCACCATGGCTCTCCTGTAAGACCGCACCCCACCCGGCCTCTGGCACCCCTGCCCTACCTCCCCTCTTGGGACAGATCCCTTCTCCTTGGAAACTTCCCAGCAGCGTGAACTCAAGGCCGGCAGCGGGCCTGGTGGATCTTCACTTCAGGTGCCCTACCTGGCCAGCCGTGCGTGCCTGGGCTCAGTCCTCTATCTTGCCCACCGGCAGCCTGGGTCCACGTCCGGTGCAAGCGGAGGCCGCGGAGCCCAGGCTGAGCCCCGCACATGGACAGGTGAGGGTGCCCTGCCCCGCCCCGCTGCCCCGCTGCCCGCTGCCCCGCTGCCCCGCCGCTGCGCCGCCCTGCCCACAGGTGGCAGCAACGCCCCAGCCTCCGGCCGGGGTCACCTGCAGGTGAGGACGTCCGTGTGGCCCCGCCTACCGCGGCCCCACCCAGCTGCCCCATAAGCCTCCCCCCACCCGCGTCCTGGCATCGCCCTGGCTCCCATTGGCTCCGCAAGTTCTGCCCTCGCACGTCTAGCCTCGGGAGGACGCAGACGCAAGCGCTAGGCGAGGGCCCCGCGGCGTTGCCAGGGCTACATGCGACGCGCTCCGCCGGCCTGAGCTTCTGGGGTGGGCAGCGGGCTCCGGAAGTGTGCAGCTGCCAGGGACCATGGCGGTGCTTGCTGCTGGGGATGGCGGCTTGCTCGGCCGGGCGACTGGTTCTGGCCTGGTTCGTCGGCGGCCGACATCCTGTTTGGGGCGGAGTCCCACAGACGGTAAACATACGGCCACGCCTTTGGCGGGGCAGGTGGACACCGACCGGGGTGCAATACGGGTTGGTGTGGCTGCCGGGGAGGGGCTGTGGTACCGGGGAGCGGGTTGGGACGGGGGGACAGGGCTGGGGCACAGACTCGGGCTTTCCTCCCCCTCGGGCGCTGGGGCTGGGACTGCGAGTCCGGGTAGCCCTGGGTGGCCGAGGCCTCCCAGAACCCCCGGGAAGGGCAGGCGGAGGATCCGTCTTTTATGAAGCGGGGCCTTACCCGGGATTTGAAGAGCCCCAGAATCAGATGTTGGAACGGTGGGGTTTATCAGCCTTGTTTATCTGCAGGGAAATTCAGTTCCATCCAGTTGTTGGATCCTTCGATAAACCTCAGGAATAAGACAAGGGTCAGTGCCGATTAGCAGTTATCTAGGGCTTGATTCAAAATAGACTGTGCGGGCTGTAGGGATGGTAGATGGGCCCTCCCTCTCAAGGTTGGCAGTCTTCTGGGATTAGAGGCCCCAGTTGAGGATTACATCCTCATCTGCACTAATGGAGGTTGTGGGAAACATTAACACATAGAAAGGAGGGGTGTTGCTGCGGTAACTCATTAAAGAAGCCAGGACCCTTGCCTGGCTCTTGTGTAGGAGAGTCTCGCCTAGGGTAGGGCAGCAGTTATCAAAGTGTGTCCAAGGCCCCTGAAATGCAAGACTATTTTCGTAGAAACGCCGGTATGTCACCTTCCTTTTGCACATTCTTGCACTCTCGAGTTTCCTGTGGGCTTTTCCAGGGAAAAACTGGTCTGTGATATCACAAAACAGGGAATGTAGAAGCAGAAAGAATTCAGCTCTCACCAGTCCAAAAGAGATTTGCAGAAATTAAAATCACTGCTATTCTTCTCATTAATGATATTTGTTTAGAAAAATATACTTATTTTTTGCTTAAGAGTATTAATGGTAACAGGTAGTAGGTTGTTATTACTTTTAAATGAACTCATAAGCATTTTTTAAAGTTCTTATTTAACTTCTAACACAGGAACTATTGATAGATTTAACCCACATAAACAACAGCCTTTTGGAGTCCTCAGTAATTAAGAGTGTACAGGGGTCTGTAGGCCAAAAAGCTTGAGAGCTCCTGGAGAACGGGTGCTCAGGTACTAGTCAGGTGCTTAGCGTTGTTAGACAGATGTCAAGATGTCTTCTGCATGTGCTCCCGGACTCGAAGTAATTGGCCACATGGAGACGGGTGGGCAGTGCCTCCACTATACAAACCAGAAGCTGCTGAACGTGTCTTGAGTCTAGGCCATGTGCTGTGCAGGGATTCCCGTTGTATCTGTTCTATCTTAGCCAGGATTCCTGTGCAGAGGCCTGGCCCTGAAGACCCGATCTCCTTTGCTCCCTGCCAGTTACCTTCTGTGTGACGTCAACCCTCTAGAGGGCTTCAGCCTCTGTAGGAGCGTCTGTATCCACATCGCCTTCCTCCTGTAGACCCTGCTGAAAATGGAGGAGTCGGTGCTGGTGATACCCCCTTGGGGCCGCCTCTACCATTGGCAGAGCCTGGACATCCACCAGGTCCGGATTCCCTGGTCTGACTTTTTGATCTCTCAAGTCTCAACAGAAACATCCCTGACACTGAGTACGAACAGTTCATTGCAGGTAAGATGATGATCATTTAACTGGGGCCAGACGGTTGTTGTTCTGGTTCCGATGTGAACATTGGGCCGTCTTGCTTCAGGCTTGTCAGTCTGCTTAGGGGCCCTGCTCATGTTTCCCACACTGCAGGTGAATTTGATCTTTCCAGTTTTTCTCAGGAAATAGATCTGAAGTGTATGAGCTCTGTGTTCCCTCCCCTCTTAAAACCCTGGCCTCCTGGTGAGATGGAGCGGTGACAAGGAGGCCACTGCCACAGAGGCCTTGTCCCAGCAGGACTCTCTCCCTGGGCAGTAAGGGCCATTCTTAGCTGAAGGAAAACACAATGTGTGTGTCGCATGGGCCACGTGCTGGAGAAGGTATGTAACCTCTCATTCAGTATAATTTGGTCCTGCTCAAGCTTCCCATTTTACTTTTTGTAAGAGGTAAGACTTGAAGATTTTCTTTGAATAAAGGTATTTAGAGCTTATCTTTTTTTTTAATTGAAATGTGGTTGATTTACCATGTTTTGTTAGTTTCAGATATACAGCTGTTTTGTTAGCTTCAGGTATACAGCATAGTGATTCAGTTGTACATATACATAGTCTAATCTTTTTCAGGTTCTTTTCCATAATGGGTTGCAAGATACTGAACAATTTCCCCTGTGTTCTACAGTGAATCCTTGTTGTTTGTCTGTTTTAAATATAGTAGTTTGTAATTGTTAATCCCAAACTCCTAAGCTTGTTTTCTAAGGCTGTGAGCCTGTTTTTGTTTTGTAAGTAAGTTCATTTGTATCATTTTTAAAAATTCCACATATAAGTGATATCATATGATACTTGTCTTTCTCTGTCTGTGTTATTTCACTTTAGTGTGATAATCTCCAGGTCCATCCATGTTGCTGTAAATGGCATAAATTCCTTCTTTGTTATGACTGAGTAATATTCTTTTATATCTAAATACTACATCTTTATCCAGTCATCTGTCAGTGGGCCTTTAGGTTGCTTCTATGTCTTGGCCATTTTAAACAATGTTGCTGTGAACATTGGGGTGCAGGTATCTATTGGAATGAAGGTTTCCTCTGGATATATGCCCAGGAGTGGGATTGCTGGATCAAATGATAAGTCTTTTTTTAGGCTTTTGAGGTATCTCCATACTGTTTTCCACAGTGGCTGCACCAAATTACATTCCCACCAAAAATGTAGGAGTGTTCCCGTTTCTCCACAGCCTCTCCAGCATTTATGGTTTATGGATTTTTGAATGGTGGCCATTCTGACCTGCGTGAGATGATAAGTTATTGTAGTTTTGATTTGCATTTCTCTGATAATGAGCGATATTGAGCCTTTTTTCATATGCCTATTGGCCATTTGTATATCTTCATAGGAGAATTGCTTGTTTAGTTGTTCTGCCCATTTTTGGATTAGGTTGTTTATTTTTTTTCTTATTAAGTTGTATGAACTATTTATATAGTCTAGAAGTTAAGCCATGTTCAGTCTCATCTTTTGCAAATATTTTCTCCCATTCCATAGGTTGTCTTTTTTTTTGCTTATGGTTTCTATTGCTGTGAAAAAGTTGATAGGTTTAATTAGGTCCCATTTGTTTATTTTGGCTTTTATTTCTGTTTCTTGGGTGGATTGCCCTAGGAAAACGTTGCTGAGATGTATGTCAAATAATGTTTTGCCTATGTTTTCTTCTGAGAGGTTTATAGCGTCTTGTCTAAAGTTTAAGTCTTTAAGCCATTTTGAGTTTGTTTCTTTTTGTTTTTTTTTTTTTTTTGCGACTCTATTGTATGCTTTCGATTTGTGGTTACCTTATTTTTCAAGTATATCAACCCATTACTATATCTATTTCCTATAGACTGGTAATCACGTAGGCTCCAACACATCCTAAGAATAATGAGAAAAAAAAAAGAAAGAAAAAAATCTATCTTTTCTTGCTACCGTCTCCCATTCCCACCTTTTTGTATTTTGATGTAATTTTTTTCTTTTTTACATATTCATGTTTTTTCTCTTGTAACTCGTTATTGCATTTTCAACTATGGATTTCCCAATTCTATAGCATCCTGCTTCCTTTCTGTTTAGAGTAGAACCTTTTAATGTCTCTGTTTGGTTCAATTATGCTGAATTATCTCCCCACCCCCTCCCCACTGTGCCTCTGTATCCTCAGTCCAGGGAAGCCAAACCATCCTAGCCTTCATCGGTTCTGGGAAAGCAATCTTCACAGTGGGAAAAAAACATTGAAAAATAATATTCTGTGTGTTGCTTTCTACCCTTGCCCAGAGAGTGAGAATCACCTCTGTAGGCAGAGGAAGAAAGTTGGAGGTGCGGGGCACAATGTCTTTTCTCCTTTTGCTACTGAAAAAATGATTGCCTTTGAAATTAGTGATGATGCCCTTTAAATTGGTGAGATCGAGATTCCACAGCTTCAGAGCCTGTGAATAACCAGCCGGGAGAAAGCTCTCCAGGGCCCCTGCAGTGGGAAAGGCAGCCCCTCTGAGCACCTGTTGTTCTGTATTCTTCCTGCCTCCACACGGGTTCGCTAGGCACCGTGCAGGACGATGCAGTTCCCCGAGGTGGAGGACGGCGAGACCCCTGCTGGGTGGCGAGTCACAGGATCCCACACTTGAAGGACAAATTGAAGAGTAGTGGGGAGGGCGTAGGAACAGAGGATGGTTGAGACCCAGGAAGGTATCCTGGAGTCCAGCAGACGAGGCTGGCGGGGCAGATGGGGCCCTGGGGCTTGGGCAGTCCTTGAGGGATCTGAAGCAAAGATATGAACCAAGAGACTGGATTCGTGTGGGGGTACAGCGCCCCCTGGAGGCCTTGGGGCAGTGCAGTGAGCCCAGGGGGAGCGGGCACTTCCCCAAAGTTGGGTTGACAGGTCACAACCAACTCAATGGGGACCGAGAGGTACAGAGATATTGTTAACATTTTGTCCCTCTTCCTGGAAAAGAAACTGCTTCCTGTTGAATAGCCTGTGTCGTTAGTGAGAATTAAAGACATGAAGCAACATTTCCTCAAAAGTCATCCATTCTGTAGTTGTTAGTAAGGGTCAAATGTAAACTTGAATAGACTAAATCAAACATTCATCATCGGATTTTAAAATCCTTTAAAATAAAAATTCTTGCTGTCTTTGTTCTTCATTTCAGGGTTCACTTGGTGATAATAATAGTAACTAAAGCAACAGCAAACCCTTACAGAACTCTGTCCTGCTGTTCCAGGAACTCTGTGTTCATGACAAACCAATGAGGTGGCACTTTACAGGAAGGACAGTCATTAATCACACAGCTAGTAAATAGCAGAGCTGGGACTTGAACCCAAGCTGTCTGGCCCCAGAGCCCCTTCTCAGGCCCTTCACTGCAGCTCATCACTTGGCATGCCCGACACAGGCCAGCATTAAGGAGCAGCATGACCTTGGCCAAGGGTGCTTCACCGCTTGGTCTCTGTTTCCTCATCTGTAGAATGGGGGTGTGGGTAGTGAACTATGTGAGCTCAGTGGTCACTTCCTCCAGCTCTGCTATTCTACTGCTTTTACTTAGTTTAGTAAGTATCCGAGCCTCAGCGTGGCCCACGCATGGGCTGGCGCTTAGCTAGGCCCTGGGTTACAGAGAAAAGAAAGATCAGCCTGCTTCTCCAAGAAGCCTGTGTCCCTCCACAGGAAAGAGCTGCGAGGCCCAGGCTCCCTCTCTGGCAGTCGGGGGCTGGGCAGGAAAGTCTGATAAGAGAAGATGGGGGCAGAGCCCCTCCGGAAACAGTGGTGGCCACACAGCTCTCAGGAGCGGGAGCGTCTGTCCAGGCTGCTGAGAGGGGAGTCCTCATGAGGCCTGTAGTCCCCCCAATCTAAGCCCTCAGGACAAAGATCCAGCCATCCCTGCACTGTCACCATAGAGCCAGTCCATCCTCATCACTGTGCCTCTGTGCTCCTTTGTCCTGGGGCCTCTCTTCCCCCTACACCCAGAAGACTCTTCTCCCTCTCTTCTCTGAGTGTCCCCTCACTTCACCCGTGGTCCATGCTTCCTGGGCCACCATCTCTGGAGTTGACACTTTGCCCCCTCACACCCCCCCGTTTGATCAGGAGGCTGGGTTGGCCTCCTTGTGCTCACCTTCCCCCTTCAGATGATTGCTCCTACCATCGTAGGAGCACATGGAAAACCCAGATCCTTTCCTAGCAGTGCCTGCCACCCTTGCCTCCCTGCTCATCTCTCTCAGCCAGGAGCACCTGGACCACCAGCTCTGTATTGCCTTGCCTCCTACCAACAAGACGCCAAAGTTCATTCTCTCTCCTCCACCCAGTATGGTCATTTTAGGGTCTTCTTCTCCATCAGCCTGAGCCAGCCACCCCCCATTCACCCTACCCCCGGGCTCATACCCGGGCGTGTCTCCACCCCAGGTCCAGCCTCTCTCCTTTAAGTGCCCACCTCTAGCCGTCCAGCTGCTTCTCCACCAGCCTCCCTGGTCCTCCTTCACCCTCACTGGGGCATCAATTGCTGACTCGTCTGCTTTCCTTCCTGTCCACATTCCTCTTACTTCCACTTCCCCACCTTCCGGCTCTGCATCCACAGTCAGCACTCTCTTTATGACAGACAAAACCCCCTTGAGCCTTGACCTTTTCAGTTCTTCACCAGGCCGACTTCCATCTCGGTTCACCCAGCTCTACTTGTTCTGAGCCTGCAGGCAGCAGGCTCTCCCAGCACAGATTTCCAAGACAATAAACCAATGCCCACCATGTTGCCACTGCCAGGCAATCCTCCAGGATTTCTCTAGTGAGCACATTTCCCCACTTACCACTCAGTGGTGTCAACGTTCTCTGCTCTCTGCACACCTCTAAGCTTCCCTCTGTCTCTTCCCTGACTCCCAGCAGATGGCCTTGCCTCCTGCTTCAGAGAGAATGGCATGTCACTGGAAAGGAACTCGCTCACCTGCAGCAAATCTGCTCACCTCACCTTTTCTCTTTCCCTCTCCCACCTGGACGCTAGCTGTAGTTGTTCTTAATTCAGTGAGTTTAGTTGACATATATATACACAGTTAAAAGCATAGCACACTATCGGCTACCTTCAAGGGCTTACTTTTTCAATTTAACATGGAGTGTGTGATTCATCCACTTCGTTGCATGTACCTGCTGTTCACTTGTTTTAACTGATCTTAAATGTTGTGTGTGTGAAAGTAACACAAGGCAAGTGTAAGCCAGGATTCAGGATGCTGGTTACTTCCTGTGAGAAGAGGCCAAGAGCAGGATAGGACACAGTATGTCACTGTCAATAGTCCTGTTCTGATGCTGGGTGAAAGGTTCACAACTGTTTCTTAAAATATAAATTTTAATACATAAATACCTCTGACAGGCACCTAAGGTGAGAATGTGTCATGAACCAAGACGTACAATGGGTAATATTACATCATTATTGTTATGTAATCTTGTTATAAAATATATTAATCATAATCCTAAATTGTTATGTGTTATATATTATATAGATGCATGAATTATATATTATGTATATAAATACCTACATATGTATTATATACTATCTAATAATAAATAAACAGAGCATAATATGCTAGTATATCTATTATTATGTATTATTTAATAAATAATAACATACTATATCCTGTTATTTGACATGGCACCTAGTCTTTAATCAAATAAGTATATGTCACTATATGTAATGGTAATTAATAAAATTAAATGAGAAAGCCCAGATCTTTTTTTTTAACATTTTTTATTGATTTATAATCATTTTACAATGTTGTGTCAAATTCCAATGTTCAGCACAATTTTTCAGTTATTCATGGACATATACACACTCATTGTCACATTTTTTTCTCTGTGAGTTATCATAACATTTTGTGTATATTTCCCTGTGCTATACAGTGTAGTCTATTCTACAATTTTGAAATCCCAGTCTATCCCTTCCCACCCTCCACCCCCTTGGTAACCACAAGTCTGTATTCTCTGTCTGTGAGTCTATTTCTGTCCTTTATTTACACTTTGTTTTTGTTTGTTTGTTTGTTTTTGTTTTTGTTTTTTAGATTCCACATATGAGCGATCTCATATGGTATTTTTCTTTCTCTTTCTGGCTTACTTCACTTAGAATGACATTCTCCAGGAGCATCCATGTTGCTGCAAATGGCATTATGTTGTCAGTTTTTAGAAAGCCCGCATCTTTTAACGCCGACACTGCTCCAGCTGTCACTGTCTTTTCTCTTCCCTTTCATGGTCGAGGTCCTCACAGTGCTATCCGTTCCCCCTTTCATCTCCTTATCCTGAACCTTCCTCCTCCTCCCATCCCATGCTGCCTTCTGCCCCGTGGTCCCTCTAGTCACCAGCAGCCTCTGGGGCACTGATTTGCGGGCCGGTGTCAGGCCCCAGCTCACCTGCCTGTCCACCGCCTCTGTCACCGCTGGAGGGGCCATGGCGGGGGGCAGAGTGCACCTCTTGTCCTGGAAGCCAACCCAGCACAGAATCAGTGACAAGCAGGAGGTGTGGCCGGGACCTGCAGGACTGAGGGGAGAGCCAGGCTGTCTGCATCCAGACTGGGGGCACTTGGAGTGTGAAGAAGCCCCGTCCTCACTGCCCCTGAAGTGAGGAAAACACCCTCAGGTGAGTTAAAGTGCTTATGACCTAGGTCTGTTGGCTGGAAAGGACAAACGGGCCCCTAAGGGGAGGGTAGTTGATGTTCCAGGCCCCACCAAAGCCCTAAGGGCTGGCGGGGAACCAGGCTGGACGCTCCACTGGACCCAGTGCCCCCACGGGGGTGGGGCCTTCGGGAACAAGCAGAAAGCACTCGGTCTCTGGGGGGAACGGGGCCATGTGGGAGCATCCCTGCAGCGAATCAAGTGACGTCAGTGCTTGTGGGATCCATTTTTATGGCCACACCGAGCCTCAGCAGAAGCCACAGCAGGAGTGGATTCTTGTCTCTCCAGCTGCCATCGTGTCTCAGTGCCAGGCTTTAGACACGATCCCCTGGGGCGCTAGGACAGTTACAGACAGGTGGCTCGGGGATGCCTCAAGAGGGCGGTACTGGCCTTCCTGCCGACATGATTACACAAATATCAAACAATCCATCGATGGGAAGAAAATAAGTACCATGGTCACATCTGGACCCCAAGCTTAGACGTGGTATATGGGTGACATTTATCGACAATCCGGCGAAGTTCTGGCCAGAGCTAGAGGCCAGGGCAGCAAGAGGAGAGTGGCACTAAGGAGCATCGTGGTGCAGAGGCTAGACTGGGGGTCTGCAGGCTCCTCCCAGGAGGAGACTCAGTGTTTGGGAGGCGGCTAACGTGCTTGCTTCGTGTCACCAGCAGGTGATGCCACCTGCGGAAAATCAGCTATAATCCTGAGCCGGGTCAGCCCTGGGTGTTGTGATAAAGGCTCCTACAAGAGGGAGCACAAGACTGATAGTGAAACAACCAACAGGCTGATGAGTTTCTGGCCTGTGTTTTTCGTGCTTTCATAGCCAAGAATGAGGAGAGATTTGAATGTCTCGCCATGAAGATTTTAACAAATTAAGAGAGTTCCATTTCTCACTGCATTTCAGTGTCACCTAGAGGAATTCAGGAGGTGTTTAGACCCAGTGGAGACTAACGGCCTCTTGGTTCCTCATGAACCTGGCAAACCCACCAGCCCTCTATGGCCAGACCTTGGCAAGTGCCTTCCCTTGTTCTAACAAAACCCTCTCCACCCACGCCTGTGGTATACTTTTATTTTTTTTAATTAATGGGAATGAAGATAGCTTACAGTCTCCTCAGGCCTTTCCTTAGGGCTTCTGACTTTAGATCACAGCAAGGGGGCCCGCTGCCCTGGTTCCTGGGCTACAGAGGGTCCCTCTGGCCCTGACACTTATTCTGGCCACGCCCTCCATGGGGTGGAGTCTGCAGGGCCAAGGGGACATGGTCATTGGCTCCATCGCATGCTCTAGAAACTTAGGAACCCAAATCCCCTGCCTCAGCAGCCCCTGACCCATTTCTAGTGCCTGCACCAGCTCTCTCCGGAGTTCAGATTCCCAGAACTCACAGAGAGGCCAAAGGGCAGCTGTTTGCATAGAGGGTATGAGCAGAGCCTGGACGTGAGGTCTGAGTGTCCCCCTGTGCACATCCAAGGCCCCTTGTGGCAAGGGATGGACACAACATTGGGAAGAAAAGGGTCAGGCTAGTGGTCAGAGACTGGGAATCAGCTCTCCCCACATGCTCTCTTTCTTTGCTGGACTCCCCTGTGTCTGGGAATTCTAAATTTGAACCTGGCCTTCCCCCTTATAATGAATGTATATTTGTAAAGGCAGGAGTTTAGAACCTACTGCACTTAACATGTTTACATGTATAGGATGTGAGCTCCCAGGTATGCTCTGGCCCTGCACTTCCAAAGGTCCAGAGCAGTTATGTTGGCTCTACTGAGACTGTAAGTGGTAAAGACCCTCTCCAGAGAGGAAGGGCTCCTGCTTCACTCTCCAAAATCAGGAACTTCTGAGTGGATAAAACAATGGACACTGTGACCCTCAATTGTAAATTGATTTAGAATAACGCCAAAGTGTGTAAGATGTGTGTGTGAGCACGCAAGCACCTTTGGTCGTGTGTGGTACATGACTGTGTGTGTGTGCGTGCGCACGCGCAACTGGGGTGTTTGTGGTTCTGTATGTTGTGTGTGTGTGCGTGCCTGAGGACGTGTGTGGTTGTATGTTATGGGTGTGTGTGTGGTACATGACTCTGTGTGTGTGCTCGTGGGGATGTATGTGGAGCAGAGCCAGTGTGTCTGCACTTGTGTTTGTGTGTACGTGCATGCATTAGTTTTAATAGTAGAAGCTCTCATTTAGAATTATGAAGTAGTAAAAATTGTATGATGTTCTTTGTTGTATAATTCAAATTTAAAATACTCTTCAATAACCAGAAATTTAGTCCCCCTCAGATTCTGATTTTTTTCCATATTGATTATGTCTTCATTTTACTGATGAGAAAACTGTAGCTTAGAGATGTTAACTGACTCAACCAAGGGCATGGAGCTCACGAGCCCAGGACCAGGACGCAGTCCAAGCCACGCTGCTCCAGAGGCCTGGAGCCCTGCTCAAGATCATGCGTGACCGCTTGGCGGGGGTACAGATTCTGATGGGCTGTGGGCAGCGTGCAGGCTGCCCAAGTCAGGGACTTGGGAAGCCGGGCAGAGAGTACCAGACAGCAGACAAGAGTGAAGGGCTGCTCAGAAATCAGTTGGGTTCCTAGATTATGGATGAGGAAGCAGGGTCACTGCTCATCCTTGATCCCTTTGCTGGTGGCCAAAAGGGACCAAGGCCCATGAGAGAACTTCTGGGAGCTGCCTGCCAAAACCTGGAAAAGGACTGCTCAGGAGTGGCTCTGTAGTAGGAGCAGAGGGAGGCAATGTCGCCTCCAGGTGGACATCCTTGGTGATGGCAGTAGGAGGCCTAGCAGCCTTGGTATAGAGGTGGCAGGACAAGGTCCCAGTGGATGATCATTTTCACGTGTCTTAAAAATCATTGCTTCATATATTTTATCCATTTTGTGGTTTATTTTTGGGTGGTAAATATGCTCTGTTTTCCTCCATATTACCTGCATAGATTAATTTTTTATTGTTAATTTTCTCTTCAGTGATTTGGAAGCTATATTGCCTCTTAATGAAAATTCTCTCTAAATTTTTATAAATCATCTCTAAGTTCATAACTTTATATGAAATTGGACCAGTATTCTTATGAGTCTCAAAAATGATATAATCTATTAGATCCTGTTCCTCAATAATGATAAATTTAGCATATTTTACCTCTCTGCTGTTCCAAATTGTGTGTGTGTGTGTGTGTGCTCCAGTTGCTACTTTTTAGACAGTTGCTTTAAGTTTGTTATATTAACAAAGAAAATATAGGTATAAACATCTTGGATTTCATTGCTCACTACCATTATTTATTCCCATGTCTTTCCCACTTTTGAGTTATTTACTTATCGGGATTTCCCAATCAACTGGACACATGATTGACTAATTTTTTTCGAGCGGTGGAATTGGAACACTTACATAACTATATGCAGATTTATGTTCTCCTCATCAACAACACTCAGCGTGTTGTTGATAGCCTAAGCCTTGTTTTAAATTAAGGCATTGTTTTTCATCACCAAAAAAAAAAATATTCTTAATTTAAGGTGCTGTCTTTTTATGACTGGCTAGTCCTGTATGGTGAATGGATATTAGTAGAGATTTCCTTAACCTTCCTCCTTCTTTTTGCCATAACTCGAATTCATTGAGAAGCACGTTTTTATCATTTCTCAGATGGGCTTCCACTTTGACTTCCGCTTTAAACCATCACACCACTCATTTTCTCCATGCTTATTCCTGAAAAACTGAGCTCTCTATTGGTTTAAATGTGGTTCCCTTCAAAGATGTGTGGCTCCCTGTCCAAAGGTCCAAAGGAAGGGAAAAGGAAAGATTCCTGTTTCTGGTGGTTACATTTTGTCAGGTTAGAGATCTAGTTATCCGTGTGGCTGTGGTGGAATCTGCAATAACTTGGCTCAGAGTTTCCATTTTATGGCTTAGTAGGGGAGCCGCATTAGCTGGGGTCACGGCGCTGTGGCCTTTGTCAGGATCCCGGGGCTGAGGCAGCCCCTCTCCCCCCTTGTTATTTTGATTTTGCAAACTGGGTCCCAGCTATGCGAACCCTGCACCTGGCGGCCAGGATCGCCCCCCATGCGACGCGTCCCCAGTTCCTCGGCGTCCCTCACTGCTATCAGCTAGCTCCAGTAAGAGTACGAGATGCCTTCCACTGCGGTCCTTCCTCCTTCCTCTCCAGGCAGGCCCCCCTTTCCCACTAGTTGGCCCTAAGCTTTCTCTCTTGTGCTACATACGCTGACGGAATTCCTCAGTGTTTCCAGCAGGTAGATGGTGCTCTTCTATGTTTGGACCCCTTCAGTGCTTGCAGTGGAAATTTAGGAGGTGGGAAGGAGGAGCTTGGGGGTTCTGCATATTTAGGGGCTCCCTATCCAGCAGATTCAACTAACTGTGGATTGAAAATACTCAGGAAAAACAGAAACTTTCAAAAAGCAACACTTGAATTTGCCACACACCGGCAACTGCTTACATAGCATTCATGTTTTACTAGATACCATGAGTAATCTGGAGATACTTTACACAGGAGGATGCAGCAAAAGAGAAAGTGACAACAAATATATGTGTATATTCATGTAAAACTGAAAACTTGTGCTGTATGCTGGAATTTGATACAACTTTGTAAAATGACTATAACTCAATAAAAAGTGTTTGTATATATAAAAAAAATGTAGATGGGAAGATGTACATGAGTTCCATGCAAGCCCTATGCCATTTTATACAAGAGGAGTCAGCATCCATGGATGTTGACGTCAGGGGGGAGTCCTGGAACAAGTGCCCCATGGTTACCAAGGGATGACTGGAAGTCCAGGCTCCTTATCCCAGCCTGTCAGGTCCCCACCTGGTCTGAATCCTACCTGTACCACACTAACCTTGTTACTCTCCTCCAGCCCTTGCAGACTGTCGTCTGATTCTTGAACAGGCCACACTCACTGCACTTCATTTCTGGCCCCTAGAAATACCCGTTTCTTTCTGAGCATGGCTCTGCTTTCCCAAAATGGGCTGCATTGCCACTAGAGAAGACAGTGTGGAGGTTCCTTTAAAAACTGAAAATGGACTTAACTCATGATCCAGCCTTCCCACTCCTGGGCAAATATCAGAAGAAAACTCTAATTCAAAAAGTCACATGCACCTCAATGCTCAGAGCAGCACTATTTATAATAGCCAGGATATGGCAACAACCCAAATGTCCATCGACAGCTGACTGGATAAAGAAGTAGTAGTATATTTATACAATGGAATACTACTCAGCCATGAAAAAACAAAATAATGTTATTTGCAGCAGCATGGATGGATGTAGAGATAATCATTCTAAGTGAAGGACAGAAAAAGAGAAAAATGTCATATGATATCACTTATATGTGGAATCTAAAAAAGACACAAATGAACTTAACTACAAAAGAGAAACAGACCCACAGACATAGAGAAACAAACTTACGGTTACCAGGGAGAGAAGGGGATGGGAAGGGATAAATATGGGAATTCGAAAAGTGCCCCTCTTGGGGAGTGATGGAAAAGTTAGCTATCTAGATCGTGGTGATGGTTTTCTGGGTGTAGACATTTATCAAATTCATCAAATAGTACATGTGAAATATGTGTATTTTACTTTACAGGAATCATACCACAATAAAGGTGCCTGTAAAAAAAACAGGAAAAGATTGGCGGCATTGTGTCCAACGTTTTTATGTGTCTTCAGTGAGTGGGTCTTCAAGTTTCTGGTCTGCCATATTTTCTGAACCAGAAGTGCCCTCCTTCCCTTTTCTTTGGTAAACTGTCAGTGGGTGGCATATATTCCTGTGGCTTCAACTGCTCTCTGTCCACTGATTAACTGTCAAATTTTTTCCAGCATGGACATCTCAGTTCAGTCCCAGAAATATAATTGACAAGTAGACATTCCCACTTGATTAGCCCATAAAAATCTCAAGCTCTGTATGTTTGGATTTACACTCGTTCAGAACTAGTTTTACTTCTTCAAACAATGGCATCACTATTCCATCTATATTCCGTGCCATACATCTGGGAGTTTTCCTTTACTTTCCACACCCTCACCAACGTCAGTACTACAATTCTATTTCTTAATATCCCCCAACTAAGTACCTGCTCCTCGCTCCCCACTGCATTAATTCACACCCATTGCTATTCTCCCCAGTGCTGTTCTTTAGAATGAACAATCCACTTTGCTCACTTTTAATGACTAATCTGTGTCACTCTCTTCCTTAAAACCCCAAAGAATTCCCCGCTGTGTATGTGAGGAAGTCCACGCTCCCTGATTTAACGTCACACCTTCTCATAACCTAGTTGCTGCTTTTTTCAGCCTCAGCTTCCGTTAGTTCCCCACAGCCTCTAGCCTCACTGACCTTCCTTCCCTAAGTGCAAAGTGCTCTTAGACACGACCAGGCGTCTGCACAAGACACGCAAGCTGCTGAGAATCCCGTCCCCACCACGGAATCTCCTGGTCTAGAGATTTGCTGGAATCCTTCAGATGTCAGTGCAGAAAGCATTTCCTCTCTGACACCTTCCCTACCTTCTAGAACCCTGCCCCTGTCAGTACAAAAGCCCCTCTGAACATACAGTATACATGATGCCAAGTGACTCTTACCACATTGTTTTGAAAACCTATTTAAATTTGTCTCTTCCACGACACACTGTTATCTCCTTGAGGGATGGGTGGCTGTATGATATTTGTCTAGACAGCTAATGTCTGGCACAGACCTTGGGCCATTGGAAACAGTCTGCTGAATCATCAAGGAGAATTGTCGTATTTGAGACATAAGAAACACTACATGATTTCTGAACTTATAACATCCAGCAAGGGTCCAAATAATTTCACATAGAACTACAGAGGAAAAATATGTGTCTTCTTTTCCTCTTTGTGAGCCCGAGATCATAGGCATCCTGGAACATAGGTGTCACTCTAAGCTGTCTGTCCCCTAGGCTGTCACGTCCAGCTTCAACATATTTTTTAGAAGTTCTAGGGATACGTGTACATCACCCCATATTACAGCAAACGGTGCTTTAACCTGACCAAGTTTAATGTCCATATAAACATCAGAAATCTTCCAAACTGAAGCCTGAAGAAAAGTTTCCCGTCTCTCCTTCCAGTCTGTCTTCCATCTGCATCACACATCCGCACTACTCATCTGCGTCAGGCCACATTCTTCCTAGAATCATTGTCGGTGGGACACTTGGACGAGAACAAATTACAGCAGTCATGAAAATGGCCCCATGACCGTAGGCTCTGCAGAACAAGGATGTTTTGACCTGAGGCCTCAGCCGTGGCCTGCAGGGTCTGTTCACGTGTTCTGCCTGGCTTCCCTGCAGACTTTCGGCAGAAAATCAAGCCTGCACTTAAAGTCATAGAATGCCCAAGAAATCCAGAAAAATAGAGTGAGATTCCTCTCCTTGGGAATATTTTTGAAACTCACCCACTAATAGGAAGAAGAGATGTAAGAGGTTCTTTTCAGAGCGGATGATGTCCAACTGCAGGTGTGTCAGTTTTGTCATTGTTGCCTGCTAGTTGGCTTTCTGCTGCTTCTAACACGCCGCTGTTTAGAGAAGTGGCCTGAGTCGGCCCTCAGAGCAGAAAGGTGAGCTAGGCCTGGTGACAGCCAAGCGGTTTGCTGTGTAGTAAACCGCTGAGAAGGAAGAGATGGCCCAGGGCTTCCTCTGACTCTCTCCCTCAGTTATAAACTCTATGAAGGGAAAATGGAACAAAAAATCTTAATTCAATATGGTATTGTCAAAGTATAAAAATACTTGTCTTTGGAGGGGGTGGTATAATTCAAGGGGTAGAGTATGTGCTGGGTTCAATTCGCAGTACCTCAATGTAAAAAAAAAATAAGAAAAAGTCTTTAAAATAAAAGAAAAATAACAAATAAGAAAAGAGATCTCAAACAACCCAAGTTTAAAAAGAAAAAATGTCTTTTAAAAATAGTAGTCAGCTCGGTATTTTGATAGTTTAGGAGTTTGGGATTAACACATACACACTACTGTGTATAAAATAAATAACCAACTCCCAGGTCCTTAATAACCTAGTTCAACCTGAATCCTTTTCTTTTTTCCCCTAAGCAACCCGTGGAAGCATCTGAAATTCTCATCTTATAAAAGAATTCACTTAAAGGCGGTTTGAAATTTACTGGTTAAAACAGTTATTTGTGGTTCCATGAATATAGGTCCAGTTAGAAAGACAGACAATAAACCAGTAAGCAAATAAATATATGACGTACTGCCAGGTACTAATAATTGCCACAAAGAAACATAAAGCATATTAGGAGAGAAAATGATTGAATAGGAAATATGTGCATGCTATTTTAAATAATGTGGTCAGATAAGTCCTCTCTGAGGGTAAAATAATTTGAACAAAGTCCTGAATGAAGCAGAAGAGTAAGCCACGTAGGTAACAGAGAAGAAAAGCCTCCCAGGCCGGGAGAAGTGTAAGTACGAGACTTGGAGTTACAAACACAGCTGTCCTGGTGGGGACCATCTGGGCGGTGAAGATGGGCTGGAGCAGAACGGTGAGAACTGAGGCTGCAGAGACGGGTGAGGGACCGGATCACACAGGGCCTTGGTAAGGACTCTGGATATCCTTCTGAATACAATGGAAAATCTCGAGAGTATTTTGCAAAGGGGAACATCTTGATCTGATTCATACTTTAATAAGACCGCTGTGGGTAACATGTGGGGAATAAGCAATGGAAGCAGGGCAAGGTAAGCTGATGGGAAGCCAGTGGGAAGAGTGCTGCTGACCTGGATAGAGACACCGAGTTTGGGCTGGGATGATAGCGGGAGACGGGCTGAAATGGGGACACGATTTGACAGTAACAGTCACAGGCCTTAATGCTCGAGTTGGACACAGACACAGAGTGGTTCATGGTGATGAGTATGTGATATTTGGGGCTGAGCCACAGTTATTGCGCAGAGACCTGACAGGAGAATAAAGTGGGGACGCTGACGTGGGTAAGAAGGGTTGGTGGGTGTTGAATTCCCCCTAGAGCCTTGTCTCTATTTCTCTGTAGATGAAGTCAGCAGAGCAGTGATGGGTGTCCCTAGTTCTGCAGTGAATTGCGTGTTCTTCTCATCGACAAATTCGTGAGGCCAACCTGCCCATACAATTGCAACATCTTGAATCTGCTTCTTTCTATCCAGGAGGAGATTTCCAACTAAGATGCCAATCAAAAATTCCCGTGTCCAGAGTTAGAGCTGTGTGACTGTGGGATGATCTGAGAGATGCCTCCACAGAGGCTCGGTGTGCTCTCCCTCCCTCAGAGCACACAGTTCCCTTCAGTCCGGTGGAGAAGATTTCACAAATAGAACCTCTCAGGCCCTGGGGACCAACTTCCTGCTTTGCCGAGCTCTGAAAATGAGCACAAGTTCCGTGCAAAGGGCCTTCTCCAGGGCGCCATCTGGCAGATTACATGAGGACAGTGTACAGAAGAGTGGGAGGGTTGATGGTATAAATGGATTTTAATTTTTGCTCTGAATCTGATTCTGTCCTTCCGTTTTGTTAAGGAAGAGTTCTTAGGCCAGACATGATTCTCCTTTTTTTTTTCTATTTGATCATCCAAGAGGTTTAGATAGGGTATTTGTTTTAGGGTAAGAATCTTTAAAAAAAAAAATCTATGCAAATAGCGTCTTGTTAGGCATTTAGACAAGTAAATTCTCCCAGCAGTATTGAACCCCCTTGTTCCTCCAGGGAGTCTCCAATGGTATACATGTTCCAAATCTGGCCCAAAACCAATGAGGCTTTTTTTCTTTTAAGCACTTCACCATGGACAAAAGATGTCACTAAAGAAGGTGAGAAAAGAGCAGGTCCCCATCATCCAGAGTCCCTCCCAAAGAGCACACAGAAATAAAGAGGAGATGAATGAGAGAAACTGTTTATTTATACACACGCAGGAGCCAACCAGAAAAGTAACTACCATGTTAAATGGTGAAAGTTAAAGGCTTTTTTTTATCAACCTAACTTAATAGGGCAAAGGGGGAGGAGAGAATTGGCTTCCATGACAGGTTTTCTTCTACATCTATTGAATCTCAGGTGTCTTTAGCTTAAAGTGCTTTTGTATTAACCATGGGTTTTATCTGACTTTCCATTCCTCGAACTTTGTTTTCTTTTTCAAGATTCACTCATGTATTCTGAGCCCCTGGATTTTCCACGTGAATTTTAGATTGATTGTCAATTCCTGCAAAAAACCACCTGGGAATTGGGTAGGCATTTTTGAATCCTTAGATCTATTTGTGGACTATTGTCATCTTAGTAGAATGAAGCCTTCTGCTCCATGAATATGGGATTATTCTCTGTGAATGTAGGTCTTAATTTCTCTCAACAGAATCTCTAATCTATTGTAGTCTTCAGTGTCCAAGTCTGGTACTTCTTCCTCACCTCTTTTGGATGCTGATTCAGAAGAGACACGACCTCCTGGAGAACCTTTGCTGTCACGGAGCTGACATGGAACTGAGTCCCAAGAAGGCTTTAAATTCTTTTAAAAATAGGATTAATGTACTTTAATTACTCCATAGATGAGTAATGAATGGGTCACATTAACATAGGATTTTAATCCTTTTATAATTAGTAGAGTAATACAGACACATTACAAAAAATTGAAATATTGCCTAAAAGAGAAGAGATTCGTAATTCCCACCCACAGAGGTGTCTGTCATGAATGATTTCATCCTTATGTCTCAGTCTCTGTGTCTCTCAGTATGTCTCTCTCCATCTCTGTCTCTCACACACTCACAATCAGATCAATTTCCATCTATATTGATTTCACACATATGTGGTAATGTAGATGGGACCCTGGATGCAGACAATGGGTCTGCATACTTCCACCCTGAGGCCTCCCTTGACATTGGGTTGAGACCAGACACCCACTTTTCCAACTGCACAGCATTCATTCATCCACATGAACCAGAACGAGTGGACCCCATCCCCTCACCATCACCATTAGTGTTGCTTTAATTCCGACTGTTTCAACCAGTGCTGTGATGAACACCCTTGAAAAGGCATCTTTGAATAAGTGTGTAAGGCTTTTAGTGGGATGAACTGTAAGGATCAGAACTTCTGGGGAAGAGATGCATCTGTGGCCCTTTGATGCGTCCTGCACCCTGTTCTCCTGAAGAGGAGCGTCCCTTCACTCTTCCTTCCAGGAGATCTGCTGGAGCCTCTGCCTGCTTACATTGTCACCAGGGCTGGTTGTCACCTGACTAAAGACCCGCCAGTGTGATGGTGACCGGTGCTCTCTCTGCATTGTTTCCGTCTGCCAGTGTTCTCACCTGAGAGGTCAATCATCTCTAACACACACTGGCCACCTGCATTGCCTCTCATTGGAACTGCCCATGCCTGTTTCTTTTTCTGTTTAGAACACTGCGTTTCAAAAGGATTTTGGACTACAGGGATGGGAAACCTTTCTCCAACCTTGGGTTATGAGGAATGCATTTTCCAGGTTCTGGTTTAACTTTCAAGCAGTTTTTCTGGGCTTTTGCTAATTTTTTTGATTTGTTTGGTTTTGTTTTTGCCAGAGGAAGAGCTAAGCATCTCCCGTGTGTCTTCTGGCTGTGGTGTCACAGGGGGAACAGCAGTGTCTACCCTGAGATTATGCACAGAGTTACTAAAAGGGTTTCATTTTGTACATCACATCTTTAATCCCCCTGAATAGCCCCTTAAAATGATAAAAATGCTATTTCAAGTGAAAACAAAAAAATTCCCCAGCCCCAGCTTAAAACATGTGGGCAGGGACAAAAAAAAAACTTTTTTAAAGTTTCATTGACAGGGAACACCCAGGAGAGGTAAAGACACGCAGAGAGATAGAGGACTTGGGGTTGTCAGGAGCTGGGTGAGGAGGGAGGGGAGTACACGCTCTGGATCCAAGGTTTCAATTTAAGGAAAGAAATAGTGTGAAACTAGATGGTAGTGATGGTCGCACAACATTGTGAATGCCCCTAATGCTCCTGAGTTGCACAATTTAAAAGGGGAAAAGTCTATATTTTATTAATGAAACTCTAAAAAGAAAAATAAGGATGCCATAAATGACGTGAAACAAACAAAGGAAATTAAAGAAAATCAAACAAAAACATCTCCAGCGGAAGGGAACTCAAGTTTGGGAGGGGGAGGGGTCTGACGGTGGGATTTTGGAGAACATTTTGGAGAAGAAGGTGTGGGTGGGTGCAGAGGGGGCTCTGCCCCAGGGGGTGGCGATGCCTGAACTGGTTCTCAGTTGTCCAGCAGTCCAGGTGTAGATGCAGGTTCAGGAGGAGCTGCAGGAGCGGCAGGAGGGAGCTCGGGGCCTCCTGCTGGATCCAGATCGTCCTTTTATTGGTCTCTGACATCTTCCCCTGCCCCTGCCTCCTCTGTAACTATTGGATGTGGAGAGAGTTTTAAGTCTTGTGGAAGAGCTCATGCTGTGGGAGAGGAAAAATTTACCCACCTGCCTCCCTTTCCATGTGCCTCTTCAAGGACAGAAACCTTCCCAGAGCTTTCCCGACAGCTCCCACTGAGAAAGTGCCCACAGGATGTGTTCTGTGACTGAATTTTTCCAGATAGGTGGTCTGAGGCCATTCTTTGCTCTAGTCCCAACAGTAGCCTCTGGGGAAACCTCCCTGTGTGGCCCAGCCCTCGCCACTCCCTCACCTGCACACATGCACCAGCCCCGCCTTTCTGACCTTCGGGCTCTGCTTCAGGGGCCCCTGGCCCTCCACCTGACTTGCAGCGAGGTGGGCAAGGTGCTCCAGGTCAGAGCCGGGTGTGCTGAGCTACCCGTCAGCCCCGGGCAGGTCCCTGGGGAGAGCTCTGGGTGATGTCTAGGTCAGAGGACTGCCCCACTGATTTGTGTGCCATGGTGGTGGGGACACCTCATTATCCAGACCCACCTGGAGCCTGCACTGTCCCTCAGAAGAGTGGCACAGCAGCTCTTCACTTGGGGAGGGGCGTTGGTGTTCTTATTCATCAGCTTCTGTTAAATATGTGGTATCTGGCTCTGCAAAGACAGTGACCAGCAGCTGACCCGGCCTGGAAGTCTCAGAGCCCTGCCCGGCCAGGAACACTCCTGATTCTGTCCACTCGACCCTCTGCTGACAGATCAGACTGGGATCTTGTTCAGCTCAGACTCCCAGGAGGAAAAGACATACCCAGAGAGCATGGGCCGCATCTCGGGCAGCAGGACACTTCCCTGGCTCTCCTCATCCCATCCAGCCAGCTTTGACTTGGGCTGTGGGTGTGACCGGCCCCCCAAGCCTCCGATCTGCTCTTGCTTGTGTCAGAAACCCATCCCCATCGTGACTGCTCTACTTCCACCAGCCAGGAAGGGGCCGTGGGGCTACCTGGGTGGGATCTGAGTGGTGGCCTGGCTTGGGCGGGCCTGCCCTGGGCCTCCCTGTGTTACCTTTGGGTCTCTCGGGCCAAAAGACCAGAGGCGCCTTGGGTGAGACCTGACCCAGCACCGGCAGCGTTGGTACAGCTCCTAGCTGCGGCCTTTCTGGGGTCTGCGGCCTCGGGATATTGGGATGCAGCAGAACATGCCTCTGTCTCCAACCAAGTGAGCTGAGTAGGGAATTCTCTATAGAGTGGGTGCCTTGTGACTTCGGTTCCAAATTCTGTTGGGCTCTATTGCCAGGGAAGTGAGTTCACTTCCTGGGGTCCACTTATCCAAGCTTCCTCCTGGCACAAAGCTCCCCAAGGGTCTTTCTGGGCTGCCGATGGCTCACTTCCCACCCCATGCCATGTCCACACACAGTGACACCAACTCAGCCCCCCCCATAGCCCTGGGGAGGCCTGGATGCAGCCAGTGCCGCAGCTCTGAAGACACAGCTGGGTTCAGACCTGGCTCCCCCCACTCAGCAGTGAGGTCACCCTGGACAAGCCACGTGCCTCTCAGGGTCTCCCCAATCCCCCATCGGCACATTGGGTATCATTCTGGCCCCTGCTTCCTAGAGAAGCCATCCTGTCTCTAGACCTAGAAACAACTACTGCATCTGACACCCCCACGGGCTGGCATCACAGGGAGCTCGTGCACAGACTCAGCAAAGGAAGGACCCCACAGAGGGCTGGCGGAGCGCAGACCACATGCCACACAGGCCTGGGTTTGCCCTGGGGTCTGGAGAAAGTCACTTTCCTTGCTGCTTGCTTCCCAGCTCCCAGTCATAAGACTGAAATTAAATAAAACTGTGACATCGTCCGCTCTGGTATGCAACCTCCTAGGTCATTCTGTCATGTTGACATACAGGCCCAGTGTCCCATCTCGGCCTCTGTGGTGGGCTGCCCCACAATGCCTTCCTATTTTTTCCCTTCTATTCCCACGCTATTGTGTGATCCCAACACCCTCCACTGGAGGGTGGATGGACTTTGAGACCAGGTTCTGACATGCAGACTGACTTGTGAAAATGTGCGTGAGTTTCACTCATTACCAGCTCCAGTGTTCCTTCTCTCTGTCTCTGTTTCTCAGTGCCTCTCTCTCTGTCTTGTCTCTCTCTCTGTTTCTGTGTCTCCCCCTGCTTCTCTGTGTTTCAGTCTGTCTGTCTCTTTTCCTGTATGTATGTGTGTATATATTTATGTGCATATGTGTGTATATATGTGTGTGTATTGTTCGGGCCCAGGGCAGGTCACTTCTGAAAATCCCTTGATGGCATATTGATTATTTTGAATTCATGTTACTAAAGAAAAATTATCTTTGAAAATTGTGCAAGAACTTTGGTGGTATCTTCTCTAAGGATCAGCACTGCTAGGGAAGGGATGCACCTGTGGCACTTTGATATATCCTGCACCTTGTTCTGCCGGAGAGGAGCGTCCATTTGCTCTTCCCTCCAGGGGACCTCCTGGGGCCTCTCTGCTCACGCTGTGACCAGGGCTAGTTGTCACCGGGCTGAAGACCTGCCAGTGTGATGGTGGCCAATGCTGTCTCTGCAGTCTGTCCATCTGCCTGTGTCCTCACCTGAGAGGTTGAGCATCTCTAGCACACACCGGCCACCTGCACTGCCTCTCGTTGGAACTGCCTGTGTGTGTTTTGTTTCTTTTCAGAACACTGGGCTTCAAGAGGTTTTTGGAACATGGGGATGTGTAGCTTTTCTCCAACCTTGGGTCATGAGGAAAGCTTTTTCCAGGCTGTGGTTTGTATTTCCAGCTGTCTTACTTAGCTTTGTTTTCTGCTTTTGTTTGGTTTTATTTTGTCACAAGAAGAGCTAAGCATCTCCCTTCTGGCTCTGGTTTCACATTTAGAACAGCAGTGCCTCCCCCGAGATTATGCACAGAGTTACTAAAAGGGCTTCATTTGG
Organism: Camelus bactrianus; assembly: GCF_048773025.1. Lineage (NCBI taxonomy): Eukaryota > Metazoa > Chordata > Mammalia > Artiodactyla > Camelidae > Camelus > Camelus bactrianus. Next base: position 8,053,767 of record NC_133566.1, read on the forward strand.
TATGTCTCATCTTTAATCCATCTGGATTTTCCTCTCAAAATACAAAAATGCTAATTCACGTAAAAACAAACAAACAAACAAAAAATTCACCCGTCCATACTTAAGATATGTGGGCAAACAAACAAACAACAGCCACCTTTTATATGATTTCATTGATAGGGAACCTCCAGAATAGGTAAAGACAGAGAGAGACAAAGGGGATAAGGGCTTGTCATGGTCTGGGGGCGGTAGGATGTGGGGTTCTCTTTGTATACAAGCTTTTACTTTGAGGAAGCAAATAGTCTGAAGCAAGTGGTGTTGGTGTCACAGCATTGTGAATGCACTTAATGCTCCTTAAAACTGCACAATTAAAAATGGGAAAAAGCCAAACTTTATTCTTATAAACTTAAAACAAAAATAGAATATAATATAATAGAAAAAAAAATTCTGACTCCATAGAAGATCTGTCCTTTTGGCTTTAACCCCGTGCCCTATTTTCTAGTCTTAGTCTTACTAGCTCGGTATCTTTGGTAAAACAATGTTGCCTTTAACCTGAAATATACAGGAGAGCCTATTTTCAAGGCTCTGATCTTTAAGGATATTACCACTTTTGCACTTATATAAAGACAACAAGTTGCAGAATAGAAAATAACTTTTGTTTTGTTAGAGGTTTTACAGAGGCTCTATGATCTGGTCTACGTAGACAGCTGCAGACCGAGATAATGGCAGACTAATATCTTGGCGAACCATCTTCCCCAAGTCAGACTTCAGGCTCCTTTTCTACTAAAAAGGGGAGGGGCTGTGGTTGGTTGTTGCAAACTTCTTGGTGTAGGATTTCGTTGTTCTGGGAATCCTAGCAGCTGTCCATGTGGGTCAGATCATGGTGTTCCTGTAAAACCTGCAACAAAACAACATTTTTCTAATCTGCAACTTGTTATCTTTATAGAAGTGCAAAAGTGTTAATATCCTTAAAGGTCAGAGTTTTGAGAATAGGCTTTCCTGTTTATTTCAGCCTAAAGGCAACATTGTTTTACAAAAGGTGCAGAGCTAGCAAGACTAAGCCTAGAAAACAGGGAAGAGGGTTAAAGGAAAAGGCACAGATCCAATATGGAGTCAGATTTGTTCTTCTCTATTACAGTGACTTTTGGTGAGAAATAAGAGGATGATTCCTGGGTGGGTCCTCCACTGTCGCAGGCTGGAGTTCAGGTAGGATCCCTGCCAGATTCACCATGACATTGGACCTGATCTCCCGCAGAGAAAGTGACAATTATTGGATTAAAATTACCTGTCAAAATCCCTTCAATTGTCTGTAAACTGTACGACAGCAGGGGATGTCTCATTGGCCAGTCAACTACCAGTCTCCCCTGATGCAAGGAACAAGCATCGCGGCAGGCTCCATGGTGGCCTGGCCAGTGCACCTGCCTACTTTGCTCTCCAGCCTTGGCTTCCGAAATTTGACGCTTTAAAAGCTCCCGTCCCTCTTCCCTTTGGCCTGGTGTGAATGAACAAGGTCCCTGCACCCAACTGGGCTGAGCCTAGGCCACGAACACAGCCCCATGCACACAGCCCACCATCTGCTGTCTACCCCTGGGCTCAAGTGCACCCTCTGAACTCCCCCACCCCAAAGGTCCGCGTGCCCAGTGCCTCCGCCCTAGGGGTCCAGATCACCATCAGTACCATCAACCACCCAAGGCCCACAGGACAGTGGCTGGCAGCCTGGGATCACCCTAACCTATCGGGTCAGTTGAGGCACAGGGTGCGGCGATCAGGGTGCCAGGGCGGGAATTGGAACCGCCTTCAGCCCAGCCTGCCTCGTCCTGTAGCCTCAGACATTAACTATGAAGGTGCACACTAGGCTGGATCCCCCACTGGTGGCAGTAGTCATCATTACTGGAGCCAGAATTTCCCCACCCCAACCACAGGGTGAGGGGTGAGGGAGTGAGCTCAGGGTAGGGGTGCACTCAGAGTGAAGGGGATCCCATGGTGAGGGGGTACAGGATGAGGGGTGTGGGGCCTGCTCAGAGTGGAACTGACCTGGCTGAGAGGTGAGGGGGAAAATTTCAGGATGTTGGGGTCCTGTGGTGAGGCATGAGAGGTAAGCTTCTGGGTGTAGGGGCCATACGTTAGGACCTAGCAGGATAGTGTCAGGGCAGGGACCTCGGTGTGAGGAGAAGGAGCCCTGTCTTCAAGGTCTGGTGGGAGACTGGGCCTGGCCAGGGGTGGGAGGGTAGTAACAGGGAGGGGAAGTTGAACAGGGGAAGTGGGGCTGGCAGGGTGTGGCCTGGCCCAGGGCAGTCGTGGTTCTAGTTCAGTGCCAGGACCCAGTCAGTGGCGGGGTGAAGGCTCTAGGGAACGAGACCCGGAGGGACGAGCAGGAGGGGCCCCACCTGGCTCCTCCCGGCCCCAGTGGCCTGGGCCGGTAAAGCAGGAGACCCACCCGAGCAGTTTGCGCTGCGGGCGGGAGGAGGAGGGGCGCGCAAGCGCAGACGGACAGACACGCGGACGCCAGAACCCTCCCAGAATTCGCGGAAGCTGGCGGGAGCCGGTTGCTCCTGGACCAGCTCTTGGAAGAAGAACACGGACTGGGGTCTGGGCCACCGCTTGCCCGCCGCTCAAGTGCCGCTGCCAGGCAGTCAAGGAGGCGCTGGTGGGGGCGCGCTGCTCGGGGAGCCGGCGGGTGACGCCTGGGCTGTGCGGCTGGGGAGGCGCACAGGAAGGGGTGCGGAGGTGAGTTCCCGGCCGCGCGTCCCGTTAGGACCGTGAGGCGGGTCCCAGCCGCAGCTGTGGTTCGTGGTAACACCGCTATTAGTAGTTCCTGAACCCCGTGTTTTTACTGCCACTTATACCCGGGTTTAGGAGAGTAAGTACAGCCCCGGGAGGCGGGAGGGCGCCGGACGGCTCCGGAGCATCTCCGACTGGCCCTCAGACCATGGCCTGCTCCTGGGAGGCGGGTGCGGTGCGGGTGCGGTGCGGGCGCGGGGCCTCGGATGGAATGGGGGCTGCCCCATGAGAGCCCCTGGATTTGCTCCCATCTTCCCCGCGGCCTGACCTTGGGCGCGGCCTCTAAAGCCACAGGCTTGTGGTACTAAGGTTACAGGTCAGGCTGCTCCTGGGAGGTGGGCGCGGTGCGATCAGTGTGCTGGGCTGGCTGCAGCAGCAGCGGGAAATGGTCACAAACCCCGCGCTCTCACAGGGCAGCCCCAATCCCGCCATCGCAGCCGCCGCCATTCCCTGACAGCACAGCACCCGCCTTCCAGGAGCGGGCTGACCTGTAACCTGAGTTCCACGAACCTGGGGCAGCAGAGGCCAAGCTCAGGCTATGCGCTGGGGAGTTTGAAGCAAATCCACAGGCTCCCATGTGCAGACCCCATAACCCGCCACTGCCTACGACCACACCACGCCTTACTCCCGGGAGCAGGCTGACCTGGGAACCGTGCCTGGAGCAGCAGAGGCCGAGCCCTGGACAGGCCGTGGGGGAGATGGGGGCAAATCAACCAGCTTGCCAGGTCACTGCCCATCTCCCTGCCACTGCCCCAGGTTCGTGGATCACTTGATTTCAAGTCAGTGGGTTCCTGAGAGGGAGGCTCGGTGCACTCAGGAGGCGGGCGCCTCGGGGAGGGGTGCTGCCCCAGGGGGAGCAGGTGGACTTGCTCCCATCTCCCCCACTGCCAGACCTGGGGACGGCATCTGCTGCCTCATGTCGCAGGACACATGTCATGTCAGCTTGTCCCTGGGAGGAGGGCTCAGTGTACTTGGTGCAGCCTCAGGGACTGACAAGGATTTTAGAAGTGGGCTCTAGCCCAGCATAACTAACTCCTTTCTTCTCTTGCTTCCTCAGTTGGTGGCTGTATCGTCTTTTTCATTATAGGTTATTGCTGGATAATGAACATAGGGTTCTGTGCTATACAGAAGAAACTTTATTTAAAATCTATTTTTATATATAGTGGCTAAAATTTGTAAATCTCAAACTCCCAAATTTAGCCCTTCCCATCCCCTTTCCCTGGTAACCTTAAGATTGTTTACTAAGTCTGCAAGTCTGTTTCCGTTTTGTAGATGAGTTCAGTGTCTTTTTCTCTCTTTTTTTAGATTGCACATATAAGTCGGTATCATTTGGTATTTTTCTGTTTCTGGCTGCTTTCACTTAGAATGACGATCTCTAGCTCCATCCATGTTGCTGCAAATGGTTTTATTTTGTCCTTTTCATGGTAGAGTAGTATTCCCGTGTATAAATATACCACAACATCTTTATCCAGGCATCTGTTGCTACATTTAGCTTGCCTCCATGTCTCGGCTATTGTATACAGTGGTGCTATGAATACTGGGGTGCAGGTATCTTTTAACATTGGAGTTCCTTCCAGTTGTATAACCAGAAGTGGGATTACTGGGTCATAGGATAAGTCTACTTTTAGTTTTTTGAGGGATTTCCATGTTTTCTATAATGACTACACCAAACTGGTTTCCCACCAGCAGTATAAGAGGGTTCCCTTCCCTCTACAGCCTCTCTAGAATTTATCATTCATAAACTTCTGAGCGATGGCCATTCTGACTGGTGTGAGCTGATACCTCATTGTAGTTTTGATTTGCATTTCTCTGTTTATTAGTCATAATGAGCATTTTTTCATGTGTCTATTGGCCACTTGTGTCTTCATTGGAGAAATGCTGGTTTAGGTCTTCTGCCTATTTTTGGATTGAGTTGTTTGTTTTTTTGTTATTAAGTTGTATGAGTTGTTTATATATTCTGAAAATTAAGCCTTTGTTAGTCTTATCATTTGCAAATATTTTCTCCCATTCGTAGGTTGTTGTTTTACTTATGGTTGCCTTTGTTTTGAAGAAAATTATGAGTTTAAATGCGTCCCATTTGTTTATATTTTTCTCTTATTTCCATTGCCTGGGTAGATTGCACTAGGAGAACATTGCTAAGATTTATGTCAGATAATGTTTTGCCTATGTTTTATTTTAGGAGATTTATCATGAATTTTCCATCTGCATCTTAAGCCTGTACTCTAGATCTGTGCTTCAATTTTGAATTCTGAGCTTCTTAGAGAACACCTACTCTTAGCTCATATGTCAGATTCAACATGTCTAAAGCTGATTTCATAATCTTTTTTCTTGCAGGGTCTCCACTTATTCAGTGGGATAATCATTCTTCCGGTCTTGAATACCCAAAGGCTTGGAATGGTCTTTGATTTATCTTTCTCTCATCACCCTCCATATTTTGTCAGCTTCTGGAACTGTATGTTTTTGATTTCAAGTGTCTATTCTGATTGCTGATGCTCTGATGAAGAGCTTTCATCCCTGATACAGGAATTTTTCCTTCTGTTGAATTCTTGGATATTCTCTCCCAACCCTTTCAGTCAACCTACAATTTTGACCCTCCAACATCTAGAGTGAAGTCAAAGACTTACCACAACCAGATCTCAGCCAGGTAGTCAATCATTATGTGACTTAGCCTCCTAGGGTAACCTGTGCCTTATTAAAAACCAGGAATCACCAGGCTTTTCCTATCCAGTCCTCAGTTCAAATAGCTTAGAATTGCCCTGAGAACTAGTTGGAGCCCCATCCCCTTCATAGAGTCTTCCCTATTTACTCCAAATACTTCTAGCTCCTCTTTGTATTCCTGCACTGTTTATGATCTGTAGCCTTTAATCTAGGCTTTGAGTACTGACTTGGTACCATTCCCGGGTGGTTTCCAGTGTGTCTCCTCACTTAGCTGGTAACTGGAGAAGACTCCCGTGTTCAGCCTCTTTTATACCCCTCACCCTGCTTAGCATCGGGCAATAGCAGGCATCCAGGCAGTGCTTACCTACTTTATTTATTTGCAGGGTTGGTGGTGTGGAGTATAGCTAATAACTATTAATTCAGTGTTGCAATTAATAAGGAAAGCCAAGAAAATCCATAAAACTTTATCTCCATGTTCAGTTTAGCGCTATACCTCAACAGTTTACTTAACTCTGTGTTTACATTCACATAGTGTCAGTGCTTGTACCATTCCCTGAGGCAAGCAGTTGGAACGTCATTATGCTTGACTTTCACGTTACATTTCATACTGGATATATTTTATGGAATGACAAAACCTTCTTTTATAAGTAAACAGCCCGAAGCCCAGAGAGACTAAAAGCCTAACCCAGGGTCCCCTGGTTAGTGTTTGGCACAGGCCAGGACCACGGTTCACATCTTCCAGCTGCTCCTCTTCCAGTGCCTTTTCATTCCAGTGCTGGGAAATGTAGCCCCATCGGCCAAACGGCCAAGTCACATTGCTGCCCCTTTACCTGCCAGTGATGGCAGTGCTACAAAAAGTGGGAAAGGAAAGGTCAGAAATAGGAGTGATAAAAGACATGGAAGTGTGGGAAATGGATCCTCAGCCTCCTCCTCCCTAGTTGAGCGCCTCACAAGTATCCCACTCTGACAGTGCTGTTCATTGTTTACAACATAGTCTTTAAAATCAGACTGATATTTTATAGGACATGCCTTTATCCTGGTCCCTTTCCTGCTAGTAGTCACCGTCATGGGCAGAAAGTGCCTGACTGTGCTCTGTTTGTCACGTAGGTGGGAGGTAAAGCGGGAGAGGGAGCGGGTTGAACAGAAGCCGAGCTTTTTACAGCTCTGTTGTTCTAGGACCAGAGCAGTTCCACCCTTGCTTTCATCACCTCTCCACCTCCGAGTCCCAGACACCCACTCCTGCCTGCTTCCCCACATGCCACGTCCTGGGGGAGGACAGGGTGGTTGGCAATGCCCTCTCTGCCCTCCACTCTGGGAGGTGAAGGAGTCTGCTTTAACTTTTGAGCTGTCTTGGTAGTTGGGCTTTTCCAGCTTTTCTACACTTTTCCTATCCAGCTCTGAGAAATTGGAGATGTAACTTAACAATACATGGACTATACTAATATATTCAGTGGCATTAATATGATGTTGTCTGTAAGGTGTTCTGTGACTGGATAGGAGGTTTTTTGTCTCACAGGATGCTTCACATCCAATTCTAAAGGCCAACAGGATGCAGGTGTAATTCAAATGCTTACGTGTCTGTAAGGCAGAAATGAACATTATTTGGTAATATGACCATATGTTCATAGATGACAGTTAGTCCGCCGGATCTGTATCTAATAAAAGTTTAAATTCCAAATGCTTGAAGAAAATTTGTGGAACATGTCTTTTGGCCTGTAACTAGTTGCAAAAACTGAAATCACAACTCTACCACAAGCCACAGTGTTTTCCATTAGAGAAAGCCCTCTACTTTTACAACCTCTATGTAATGTGGTGATTTTTTGGGTGAGCTGAGAGATACCAGAGTATTTTGTTGGGAAACTAGAGTGGCATGACAAGTATTCTGGGACTGGTTACAGTTGAATCTCTACTTCCTACATCCTGGACTGATTACAGAGGCAATGTTAGTGTGGTAACCAGCTTCTGAATGCAAGTGTAGCTAGGGAGACAACAGAGAAAATAGAAGGGATATAAAGTAATGGAGGGATTTCAAAGCAGTACACATGGAGACTTTGACACAATCGGCTGCTGACGTGAACTTGGCAGGAATTTGTGAGAAGTGGTGGGTGTCATTGCAAGCAGGAGAGTCCTTCAGCTTTTGGGGTGAAAAGGAAAAGGGGAGAGCAGATATGGTGGCCACCTGGGGGCTACTTGTGTCCTGAATGTGAAAATGTCTAGTCCCCTGTTCAATTTTGCAGCCACAACTTCACATGACTCAGGGAATTATTTCCACCAGAAAACCATAAAAACATAAAGAACCTCTGTTTCCCAAAGTGTTTGTTCTCGATCTGAGATGATTGTCCTGTGGTGGGAGGTAAGTTGGCGATGGGGCCTATTACATCACCCCCCTTTCACTAAAAGTCTACCTCGCTGGTTTTCACCCTACTCCTAGAGGTGCTGTCATTCTGTTACACCTAGACCTGTAAGACTGGCTTGCCTGAATCCTCACGTGAAGAGGGACGGTTGTGTGCAGTTTTAAAAAATTGCTTGGGTAATGGGGTCCTATGTTACCCCCATTGGAAATCACTGTTCCAGAGCAAATAGTATGCTATAGAAACTATATTGTTTGTAAGATGTCTTCAGAAGTTTTGCAGTAGGTTTAAATATTTGCTTGGTGATGGCATCTTGATTGTTTGAAGGAGGCAACCCTCACTAGGGGCTATGTTTGCTTCCTGTCTGAGAGTTCCTTTACTGGCAGTAGGGTGTTTGTAGACAGTTAGACAGTTACCTGGTCTGAGAAGCCGACCTTGCCTGCAGCTGGGAATTGGCAGAAGAGTCAGTTATGGGAGGAAGGCTTTAGGATTATCTGGTAGCAGAATTCTGGGATCCAAACCCTGAGAAACCTTAGCTTTTTAGAGTATGTTCTGTAACAATAGGCTTTTGGATAATTTTAACACTTGTTATGGGATGTAGATTTGGGGAAAGACATAAAAGTGAAACAACCTTAAAAAAGAATCTCCAAATATTTTAAAGAAGACAGTTCTCAGAATGAGAGCTTTTCTGGAAAAGACTATCTCTTCACAGGGGAAGCAGGGAGCATGTGTAATGGCTCTTACGGTAACTTAAAAGGTAAACCTCACCCTCCCACTTAGCTATGTCCTGGTGTACGTACATCTTCCACATCTGTAGTTTTAGACATGACATGTCATTTTCTGGTACTGCATTCTGCTTCTGAGTGAGAGACTGACACAAAGTCACATAGCGATTGAAAAATTGCGCAAAGGACTTATTGTTAAAAATGTAGCCCTGTGGCAGGGTGCTGCATTTGCAAGTGACTTTCAGTACAGAGAACACTTAAAAGAATACAGTGTTATTTCTTTTTTTATACCTTCAAGCCTTTGAATAGAAGGTTTTCTTTGCAGAGTTTCTGGAGTACATCAGAACAAGCAGGAACTAAAAATAGCTTTAAGAAAGCACCAGTATAGACGTTGCTTATAGTATGGTATCTGTCTTAAAGTTAATTCTTTAAAGCAGGAAGTTGTAACTCTCAATTTCTTAAGAAAATATAAATATTCTTGACCCTTAATGACATTCTTTGTGGGGTGAAGCTGCTTTTGCTTCCATTCTGAGCATTGAAAGGCCTTCTATGATACTTCTACCAGTCCTTAATATTTTATTTTCCCTCTGTTGGGAACTTGTTATTAAACTTGAAGCAGATATAAATATCATTATCTTGCTACATATGTAGATATTCAGTGTTACATAGTCAGAAAGTTTGTGTACGTCACGCGTATCTACATAATTCCCCCCTTTCCAACTGTGTTCCTGATGAAAGGATGATGGGAAATGGCATTATGGGGATATGTCTTACAGTATACAGTGTTTCCCCTGTTCCCTCTACCAGATCTGGATGTTCTTTCATCTTTCAGCTTCTAGACTTACTAGCTCTTTTTCTTAAGCCAGGTGTAACTCATCCCCTTGCACACACACACATGTGTACACACACACACACACACACACACACACACACATTCTGCCATAGGGAGTAGCGTGCACCATCCCATTCTCCCACTCCCGCTCTGGACCCACCCACTGGAGGCATTGTCTTGAAAGAATTCTTTGTAAGTTCCTTTTTAAAACTCGAGTGGTCAGAAAAAAGGACTGATATCCACACCTAGTAGGCAGGCCCTCAAGGATAACTTCTATGGTTAATGCCAGGTTATCTTATGTTTGAGTACCTGGGTTTCATGTCTTCCTCTGCCACCTGTGTGACCCATGATTCCCACATTTCTGTCTCCCGCTAGACTTTTTCTCTCCAACTCTGGGCTCTTACAATCTTCTGCTGATTTGTCATCTTCACTTGGAACTCTGATATCTTAAAACCAACATGTGTAAAAACTGAGCTCTTGGTCCTCCTACCCCCAAACTGGTTCTTTCTGCAGCCTCCCCCATTCAGTTAGTGGGTACTTAATCCTTCCTGCTGATTGGGTCAAAAATCTTGGAGTTATTCTGACTTTCACTGACATACCCCATGAATTCTGTCAATAGATCTGGTTTAACACTGCCTTTAAAACATATCCAGAACCCAGCCGCTTCTCACCATGGCTCCTGCCTCCACTGCTGCTTCCCTGCCCTGAGCCACTGTCCTCTCCTTCTGCACAGCCCTTCTCAATGTCTTCCCTCTTTTAATATCTGACCCATTTCGACTATTCTCACCCGGCACTCAAGTGAGCCTTGAAAACCTAAGTTAGATCCTGTCGTCCTTCTGCAGTGCCTCCCATATCACTCCGGGTGAAAGCCACAGTCCTTACAACGTCCTCCAAGGCCATACAGTATCTGCACTGACCCTTCTCCGCAGCTCCAGACGTGCCCACATTCTGGAACATGCGAGGTGCGTGCTGAACTTGGTGATGGTTATTCCGTCCACCTGGGACTTCTCACCTCCTAGTCCTAGTCCTAAACTCAGTCCTCAGTGTGGCCTGCTCTGGTATTTAATACAACATCATCCTCATCCCATACCCTCAACCCTATTTAACTTGCCATTCTTTCTTTTTTCCATGGTTCCTCTTTCCTAACATGCCACCTCCTCTGGTGCTGTGTTGTGTGAATTGTCATCTCCACCCCCCACCCCAGCTAGACTCCAACCAAGCTTCGTGAGGACAGGACTTTTGTTTTGTTTATTGATCTATTCCAAGTGCCTAGACTAGTCCTGGGTACATAGTAGGCAGTCAAAAATAATTTGCTGAATAAATTAAAAGACTATTTTAAAACTGAATCATCCTTTCAGGAACGGGTGAGGAAAGGAAGCTGCATGAAGGAAAATGGTGCAGTAAATAATATTTGCCTCTTGTTCTTTGTGTGATATATATGTGTTTTAGTCTTAATTTGGTATCCCAGGTTCTTAATTTAATAGCTGTATTAAGGTGTAATTTACAGGCCATAAAATTCACACATTATAATTGTACAAGTCAGCCATTTTAGCTATTTCTAGAGTTGTGCAACTGTGTCCTCAAAAAGTCCCCTTGTGTCTGTCCATATTCAGTTCACCCTCCCCTCAGTGGCACCCTGATACTATTTGTTTTTGTTTTTTTGGCAATCACATCTCAAAAGACTAATTTACACAGCAGTACTAATATAGCTTTGCACTTTTAGAAATGACACACTTAAATATGAAATCAGCTGTCATTGCTGAATGTAGGCAGCAGTATCAGACATCGGTCAGAAGAATGGACTTGAGTGTCAGACTGGCTGCAGTCTTACCCAGCTCCACCATTTACCAAGTTACACAAATTATTTTCTGCCTCAAGCTCTTTATCTGTTATATGGGGGTAATAATAGCATCTTACAGAGTTGTTGTGAGGATTAAGCAAACAGGGAAACAAAGTTTAGTATAGTGGCCAGCTTATGTTATTACCTAAGAAATAGCCTTGCAGGTAGAGAGCAAAATTCAAATCAGTTTCTAAAATATGTGTAAAATATGATCCAGTTCCTGCCTGGTTTGTAAACATGTATGCCTACTGCAGAATGTAAAAGCAGACTAATTTCCAAAAGAAAAGATCATTTCTCAGCATTTCTTTCAAAGGTAGATGCAAAATCATTTTTACTAAATTTTCTATGCCCATCTCTGACAGAGCTTTGACACCAGGGAGGTAATTATCTGCTTTTTTGTTAAAATCATGCTGACCATCAGAAAGTGTTCTGAATTATATTTTAGCCTTTATGTTGGGAAATACTGTGAGACTTCTTCTAAATTAATGGGGGGAGGAGCATTCATTGTAGCTCTTGTAGCTTGATAAACCTGCACTAAATTATCTTTTTTAAAATTTAGTTAAAGTAATTAATTAATTTTTTGCAGGGGGGTGGTAATTAGGTTTTTATTTATTTATTTTATTTCTAGAAGAAGTACTGGGGATTGAACCCAGGCCCTTATGCATGCTAAGAATATGATCTTTCACTTGAGCTATACCCTCCCCCCTAAATTATCTTTAATAATGCCTTTTCCTCTGATTGGTTATTTTCTTTTATGTACAGATGCACAAAGCAGGGTCATCAGAAGCCTCTCAATTCCAAAGATGATAATAGTGAAAAACATTGCACAATGACAGTGAACCCTTGGCATATGAAGAAAGATTGTAAAGTCCTGATTGAATTAAGATGGTATTGTTACATTAACATACATGTAACCGTGGCTTTCTTACCTTTATTTTTCACTTTATAATGAAGATACTCCCCACCCGTCAAGGTTGCTTTGTTTGATATAGGGAATACCTAAGTCCTTTTCTGCAAGTTTTTTAAATAAGTAAGAGCAGGTAATTTATCAGAAGTGTGAATGGTGTAATCTGCTCTGTCTAGTATGGTAGCCACCAGCCACATGTAGCTATTGTGAATTAAGATGTTCTATAAGTGGAAAATACATAATAGATTTTCAAGACTTCTTACAACAAAAATAATGTAAAATATTTATTAATAAGTTTAAAAGTGTTAATCACACTTTTGAAATGATAATATATTGGATATTTTGGGATAAATATAATTATTACTGGAATTCACTTGTTCCTTTTTATATTCTAAATGGGATTACTGGAAAATTGTGACTGGCACTATGTTTCTATTGAGAGTGGTGGCTTGTAACATTGCAAATAATATGAAAAGAAAACTTTGGTTAAAAATTTTGTAATTGAGTAGTTGATTTACATCATATTAGTTTCAGGTGTAAAATACTGAGGCTCAATATTTTTATAGATTATATTCCATTTAAAATCACCATAAAATAATGGCTATATTCCCCTGTGCTGTATGATACAGCCCTGTAACCTATCCATTTTATACATAGTACTTTTTACCTCTCAATCCCCTACCCCCTTCCTGCCTCCCCTCTCCTCCTTCTCCACATTGGTAACCACCAGTCTGTTCTGTGTACCTGTGAGTCTAATTCTGTTTTATTATAGTCATTAGTTTTTTTATTTTTTAGATATACATATGTTAATACATAGAATAATTGTTTTTCTTTTTCTGACTTATTTCACTTAGCATAATACCCTGTAGGTACATCCATGTTATTGCAAATGGCATTATTTTATTTTTTATGGCTGAGTAGTATTCCATTTTGTGTGTGTGTTCATGTGTATAAATGTATGTGTATATATGTATATATATACATATAAATATATATATAAAATATACCACACCTTCTTTATCCAGTCATCTGTCAGTGAACATTTGGGTTGTTTCAGTGTCTTGGCTATTGTAAATAGTGCTGCTGTGAACATTGGGGTGCATGTGTTTTTTTAATTATATTTTTTTCCAGACATATACCCATGATTGGGATTGCTGGATCACATGGAAGTCTATTTTTAGTTTTTTAAGGAACCTCTATACTGTCTTCCATAGTGGCTGCACCAATTTACATTCCCACCAACCGAGTAGGAGGGTTCCTTTTTCTATTAAAAGTTCAAAAATTCTCTACATTTATATACTTTCCTTACAGTTTAGGACACAATTTGGCAAAAGCCAGATAGAATTTAATAGCAGTAAATACAGTACTTTTTTTTAAATGGCCACGCATTATAGATAGATATGTTATTGATGAGTTGGTTCCCTATTTTTGTAGATGCAGAAGTTTTTATAGCTTCACAGACATTTCAGACTTGCAGAGAGAAAAATTTCTTTACATTTTGCTGAATTTGTCTGGGTGGCTTTATCGAATTTGGTCCAGGCCTGCAGAGGTAAATACACATCCAAACCTGAACCATTTGAATGTCTGCAAGATTTTACGAGTCTAGAATGTCAGATCTGGACTATAACTCTGGTGAATGACATCAGTGAGTGGACTCAAGAAAACTCCATTTGAGTGCAAAACTTTTCATAAGCCAAAAAAGGCTTTGAAATTGTGGCAAAGCCAGAGACTTTTGTGCACCACAAACCCATGGGGACAACCACAGGCCTTCTGGATTGCCAAGGGAATTCCATGTCAGATGTCAAGCACTCATAGGAATCCAAAAAGTCCCTGCCAGCCAGAGCACCTTCATTGCTACTGTGCTGTTTTGAGCAAATGTCTCTTCATAAGGTTCAAATTGGTTTGTTGTTATTTTTTTTGCATAAAAAAATGAAACAATTTCTTGTTCCCTTGGTGAAAGTAAAAGCCTAACATTTTCGGATTTCTTTTGACAGAAAGCATGATCCTATGAATATAACCTCATCTGTGATGGTCTGCAGCTGGGAGCAACCTGATCAGTGTCAGTCCCTTTGCAGCCATTGGCTGGGAGCCTGCGTGTTACCTGGAATGATATTTGAAATATGTCACCCTAGCCATGCCTTTGCTGTGGGCTGGGAGGCGAGTTAGTCAGAATCTGCATTATGGAATGTATGTTTCAGATCCAAAGCTAGGAGATCTTTTTTAATAGCCAGAGAATGTATTCATAAATATATCTATTAATGTAATAATGCAAGAAAATTTTTAATGATTATTTTATTATAAACATTTACCCCCAAAATTGAAAATGTAAGAAGAGTGGAATTAAAACTTATCTGTACATTAATTATACATAAAGAATCTTAAAATCCTTCTAAACATTTTTTTTGTTCAAATGTAGATATTTTTCCCTTCCAAAAAGGAAAATTATTATTTCACATTTTTTGCTTTTTCCTTTTATTATATATTCCATATCAATAAACATAATTCTTTTAAATCCCTTTTAATGGCTGTTTAACACTATATTGAACAGATATGTAAATAGTCCTAGGTTTCAGAAATTGAAAAATTTGTCACTACAATACCATTGCAAAGAATATTTTGGTGTTACTATTTTTAGTTACTAATTTGGACTAAAAATTAACAAGTTTGCTTTTCTTCACCAAAAATATTGGTTATTTTATGAATGGACTGTAAGGATTTTAAATAACTTTTCAGTAATTTCAACAAAGAAATTCTCTTTAAGGCAAAAATGTATGATGGTTTGCAAATCTATTTTTATTACATCTTCACTTTTACCAGTGTCATATGTGTGTGTGTTTGCACAAGTGCTTTAACTAACAGCAATGTAAGAAAAATCTGTGTACTAAAAATGTGAAAATACTTAGTTTCCTGGTTTGTGTTTTCATTCTCCCAATATAGGTTTTGGATGACAAGCTTGTATTTGCAAAAATACACACCCTGTGGGAGGTGCTCTGTACATAGGCTGAGATACTGCACATAAAATTGCCTCTGAAGCCCAGTGATCTGAAAACCCGGTCCTCAGCCTTTGATAATTTCAGCTGTTTTATGAAAGTCCTCCAAGTGGATGAAAGTATCATCAAGTCGGAGCAAGAGTTTTTCATTGCCCTATTTGAGAAGAGCTGCGTGAATGACTTTTATATTCAGGATAGAGATACATTCTTCAATCCAGCCACCAGAAGCCGCATTGTAAGTCTAAACCGAGTTTAGCTGCTGTCTTGGGGGTGATTTAGAACCTGCTGTTGAATTATCAGTGATTTGGTTTGGTTTTTAAAAGCTGCCCATAAAAAGGAAAAAAGAGAAAGAAAAGAAATATGCCTACAGATTCCTGTTAGGATAGTAAACAGTGGCTGGTTAGTTACCCTGTATAAGCCACACACTCTCTTAAAATCTTTTTAGGTTTACTTCATCCTTTCTCAGATCAAGTATCAAGTAAGGGACAGTGTTAAAAGAAATTCGGGATTAACAGGCTTGTGTGCTCTGGGATCTGCAAGGCAGCTTTCCCTCCCCATGGTGTAAGTCAAATGGCAGAAACAAAATAAAGCACCTTATGTATCCTCCGGTGTTAACAGGAAAAGGCTAATTTTCTTGACCTTGTTTCTTCCTGGGTAAAATGAAAATAATATGTAGGAGGTGACAATCTCATTTAGGGCAGGAACCATGTTGTCTTGTTCACTGCTGAATCCCAGGCACCGGGAAGGCTGGGTTTAACGAGTCAGTGAATGAATGAACTGTATTTCCCCCAGAGTTACCATGTGGGGCAGTGTGGATTAGCGGCTAAGAGCATAGATTCGAGAGAGGAGGGTACAGCTCAAGTGATGGGGGGCATGCATAGCCCGCATAAGATCCTGGGTTCAGCCCCAACACCTCCTTTAAAATAGACAAATAACCCTAATTACTTTCCCACACCCCACCAGAATTACCTTATTATCTTCCCGCCAACAACAACAACAAAAAAAAGAGAAGTGGCCAAGAGCGCAGAATCAGGATGGAACACCTTTGCTGGTTTCTCGCTGTCGACCTTGTAAAAGACATTTAGCCTCTGTGTTTATCATGTTCCTCATCAATAAAATGGGGATAATAATAGTACCCACCTCGTAGAGTTTCTATGGGGATTAATGAATCTGTGTTAATGTTAGAACAGCCCTCGCTAATAGTAAGTACTACGCATCTGTCAGCTATTTTCAAAATTACTGACAGATGTTATTATCAACAAAAGAAGTATTAGTTCTTTGTAAAGGAAATGCATGTTAGACCATTTCATTTATCATTTTCTGTAATTCAGGCTTTTCCCTCTGAAATACCATTTTCGGTCTGTGCACTAGAAAGCCACAGGGTTTTCGAAATTTCATCTGTCTGGGTTCTTGTCATGATGGCAATACTGCAGAATGTTGACATTTATTAGGGACTCCGTCTGAGATGACAGCAACCCCGCAAATTCAGGAGCGCTTCTCTAACTGATAACATCTCACATGAAATGAAGTTTTTAAAATGTAACAGCCTCAGACGCTTAATGATGCCATAATTGCAAGGATGTTATATCTAAGCTCTTTAAATAAATCCTGTAATTGAAATAAAGGAAATACTATATTATGGTGCTCTATGACTTTGTTATCTTTGCTAACCATTTATCTGACTCTCTAAGACCAAAGAAAGCAAAGACTGAGATTGATCATTACTACTATGTAGTACACGTATTTGTGGATGAAGACAATACTGAAATGCACTGTTTAAGATATTAAAATGGACACTAAACAGCTGCTTGATGCACATGCATGAACAGAACAGGGAGCTGGGTGCAGGGAGCAGACACTGAGCTTCCTGGATCAGAGACCCAGCATAGCAGTCCAGCCCAGCAGTCCACATGTTTTATATTTATGTCCCAGCAAAATTAGAAGTGAGAGTCTGAAATGAACTTTGGGGACCCTTGCAAACAGCTGTCATGATTACTAATGTGGGACACCAGGATTCTGCAGTGTTTAGTTGGCATCTGTGCACAACCAGTTCTTTTCCACTAAAGCCTCTTGTAATTGCTGGTCCCAGATCCAGGCTGAGGAATCATCTTATGTGGTGTTTGGGAGGGAGGTAAGTGGAGTCAGGACCCATGTTAAGGCTGGGTGGGTAATAATCTGGTTCTAGTACAGTAGAAAGGAAAGTGGGTCAGGTGGGAAGGAGAATGACAGGATTTAAATTTTGTTTCTTGAGTAAGCTAAATACATATCATCATGTCAAGTTTCTTTGTTTATATTCCATGTGCTGTCACCGAATAACTACTGAATTGTGGGGACAAAAAAGCATGGGTTTTAGAATTGACCCTGCCCCTAAACAGCCAGAGTCCAGGTTCCTCTGGCGGTCCAAGGTGGGGCCTGGACCGTCAGGTGTCCCTCCACTGCAGCAGTTTGGGCACTTGGGTGGGCTAGTTTTTTTGCTGTGGAAGACTGGCCCGGTTGTAGGATATTAAGCATCTGCAAGGCTCTCACCAGATACCCACGGTGTTCCCAGGACTGTAACATCCAAGCGTTCCTTTCCACCCACGTTTGCAAATGACCCTCAAGGGGTTAGTATTAATCCTGGGTGAGAATTATGAAAAATTATATGGTACCTCCATCCCTTCTGGCAAGTGAGGGCCCCTTATTTACAAATGACCACGAAGTGTTAGCACCGCATTTTATCAACAGAACATGTGAACACGTGGTGACAGTGATGCTAACCTGTTTGCTTCTGCTTCCCAGTGCAACTTCAGCCTCCGTCAGAGGACCTCCGCTGCGCCAGCATACAGGGCCTTCTGTACAGGGGATGGGCTCCTCCTCGAAGCATAGACAAGAAACAGCCCTTAGATCTCATCAGGTGAGCTTTTGTGGAGAGCACTCCAGTGGGAAAGACTCAGGGTTGCCCTAATGGCATCTGAGGATGACAGTCCTCCAAGAGTGTTACCAACCAGGAAGCTCACAGGAGCTCTGAGATTTGTTGCCCCAAGTTTTTACTGGAGGCTTTATTACAAAGACATGATTTATTGGGTCACTACCGACATGGTTAACCCAAACCCTAACTGTAAGTCAAAACTTTCCTTAGCCATAACCGTTGAGCCCCTTCCTCTCCAGGTGGTCACTCACTTGTCACAAAGCTCAAAGCCCCACTCCTCTAATCACATGGTTGGTGTATCTGGCTGGCCAGTCCCCATCCTGAGTCAACTCATAAACACAAGCCATCCAAGGGTCCAACATGAACAGCAAAGACATTCCTATCTTGGGAAATTTCAAGGCTTTAGTGGTTGCCGTCCAGGAACTGGGACCAGAGTCCTACCGAATTCTTCATTAAACAGGAGTAAAAGTTAGATTTCACTTAAATTATAAAATAATAGAGAAATTCTCACTGCTTTGCTGTATTTGCTGTTCGACACCGTTTCACTACACCATGTGACTGTAATGTCGTGCTCAGCATGTGTCTTCTCAGAGCACCAGCACCGGCTGCTTCCCGGGAGCTTATGCTCTTTGGGCAAGGCTGCTGGGGGGAGGGAGGCCAAGGACAACCGAGCAAACAAAAATCATCAGGCGAATAAGGAAACAATTTCAGATTGAAATGAAGGAAATAACACAGTTTTGAGATGGGAGACTTGGGGGGAAGTGAGTCAAGAAAGCTATCTTTGAGTAGGTTACATGTGAGCTGAGATGGCGATAAGGAGGCTGGACTTTGAGGATCTGGGAAAAGTCACCACAGGAATAGAGGCAGCTTTTCCATTGGCCCTGAGGCACAAATGTGCTCAGCAGGTTTGAGGAGATACTGGGGACAGCGCTGGTGAGAGTGATGAGACGCGAAGTTTAGAAGGGCGTCAGGAGCACGGAAAGGAGTGTAGACTCTAAGTGCAGTGAGAAGCAGTCATGATAGTTTAAGCACTAAAGTAATTTTCTCTCACTCACGTTTTGCAAAGATACTGTGGAGAATGAATTGCAGGGACCCAGGAAGCAGGGAGGCCGGGTAGGAGGCCCTTGGACTGGGCCAGATGAGAGATGGTGGGAGCCAGGGAGGAATGCATTTGGGGAGTGGGGCTGACAGGATGCAGTTATGGGCTGGCTTTTGATGGTGAGACGAGGAGGGTCAAGGTAGCCCCAGGTCTGCCTGGAGCCAGGTGCCTGTTGTTTCTAATCTCAGCACCCCATGCAGGTGCCCACCTACTTGGGCAAACCTCTTAACCTTCCAAGTGAGGGTTTTAAAACACTGAAGTCTTTTTGTTTGTTTCATATTTTATGGAAAGATTCAACATGTACAGAAGTAGAATAGCACAGCCAGCCTGCCTGTATCAGTCACCCAGCTCCAGAATTATAAACTCAGAGTCACTGTTGTTGCATCTTTCATCGCCACCTCCTCCCCTCCCCCACTACGGGATCATTTTGAAGGCAATCCTACATAGCTTAACCTTTCATTAGTGAAATGACAAGGTCTCTTTCAAATACAATTGGAATATTCCTTTTTTTCTTTAGGGTTACAAAATAATTTCCTGATTGTCACAAAAATACACTTTTAAGTAGTTTGGGGGTTGAAATCAGGATCCAGACTAGGTTCAGACATTGCAGCTCGCATATCTCTCAAGTGGGTTCTAATCTATAATTTTCCTTTTTCTCATTTTCCTTGAAATTGCTGAGGGGTTTCTCTATTTACTGTGTGGCTGATTTCATTCTCCCCTGTGGTGTTAGACTTGTTTCTCCATCCTATGTATTTGCTTTAGCTAAGTGATTTGATCCTACCCTAAAAGCTTGATCTGACTGAGGTTCAACTCTGTGCAAGAATACTTGTTATGTGAAGTTTTTTACTCCTGTCACAAGGTACATTATGTCCAGTTGACTCTCTTTTTTGTGATGACAGCAGCCAATAATGATTGTCACCCGGGATCATTATTTCATAAGGGATTTTATTTGATGTGGTCATACTCTAATTTTCTCCCTCAATTATCAGCAGGATCACAGTCATGAAGAGGCACTTTCTCATTAACCCGGGTTATCCTGTAGAACACTGTTCTAAAAGAGGATGTTTGTACATATGTAAATATTTAAAGTTGATAAATTTTTCTTTTCTTTTTAAATCATTTTTTTTCTAATGGAATTACTGAAGATTGAATCTAGGACCTTATGCATGCTGAGCACACACTCTGCCACTGAGTATACCCCATCACCCTTGAGTTTCATATTTATATGATATTTTCCTTCTGTTATTTTTGTTTTATGTTATACAGTATTTGATGGCAGGGCAATGGGTTTGATGGGTCTTTAATCATTCTTTATGGGTTTTTGGGGTTTGTGTGTGTGTTTGTGTTTCTAAAGAAAACAATTTTCCCAGTATTTTAAGTATGTTCTACTAAGGAAAATATGTTGATCTGTTCCCTACTCCTGGTCCATGTGTTCCCTTTGTTTCCTCCCACTAGTGGGCCTTTGAAATCTGTGACAAGACTAGCATGACGTTAATCCAGGTTGAAGGAGATCTGAAGAGATTTATTCAAGAAGATGAAATTTGTAAACAATGCATTGGAAAGTATTGAGAAAGTTATTCATTAGGAGAAGGTCTGGGGTTGAATTGTTAAGTGCACAGAAATCTAAGCTATGAGCCTCCAAGACAATTATTAACTCCAGGAAAAACAAAGTAGGGAAGAAAAAAGTAAGCCTAGCAGACAACTTGCTACAGCTGTGAACAGTCTGTACCGAGTCCTAATAATGTAAAGCAAGGATACCGAGCTGATCAAAATTATAATGTAATTGTATCAAAAGGTTGGAAGAATGAAGGTTTCGGTGTGTAGATGAGATGGGGTTTGAAAGAGAGCTTAATCCTCATTTTCCAAAATAGAAAGTTAGATAGGTGATACATAAGGTTGAAAAAGTCAGTAGACTGTGTTTCAAGGATATTAGTCAGAGAACGGGAGTAATTATTCCAAGAGTCAGCAGTAGGAGCTGAACGTGGTTGCTTCTGACCAGGAAGTGGGGCGGTTGTTGGGAACTGCTCCTTTTTACAATCGGTGTTCGAGAACTGTTTGACTCTTTAATGAATGTATGGTATAACTTTGATAAAAAGAAATCAAAGCTGAATTTTGAAACATTGATGTTAAGAATTGGGGTGTTTTTGACAGAGAGAAATAACAATCAGACAAAACTACATTTGAAGGGATCCTCATTATTCCTAGCCTTTCAGCAAGGACTAGGAGGCAGACATCTGTTAAAGGTTCAAAAATTCTTTCTGACCTACTTGCTGACATGTAACATTTGGAAGTAATGAACTCCCCGTTGCTGTAAATATCCAGGCAGAGGCTGCTTGACCAGCTCTCTAACTGTAGCAGGGTGTGTTTACCGTTGGCCAGTTGGAGCAGGCAACTTCTAACATTCTTTCAGTTTTGAATGTGGCATTTTCAGGATGGATAGTTGATAAGAATGTATTACAAAAAGCTTAACAACAAAGAGTCCAAGACATCTCATACCCATTGCAAGGGTTTTCTCTGCCAGACACCATCCTGAGCCTGCCATCCGTGAGCCAGGCCACAAAGTCCAGTCACATGAGAATGAACACACTTTGTCCCTCCTATCTGACATGGCATCGTTCTCAACCCTTTTCCCCATGGAATGGTCCATGCCCAGGTCTCTGATACGGAGCTGGTCTAACAGCAGCCCTGTGAGAGCTGGTCCAGCCCAAGGGGGTTCCTGCGTGAAGTTTCCCAGGACTGCAGGCTGTTCTCAGAGCTGAGTCCCCCCTAGGCTAAGCCCACGGAGCTCATGTCAGCTCGAGACTGAGCCGGAAGCCTCAGAGAGAACTGAGAGCTGAGGAAAGCCACAGGTTTTACCCAGCACTGCCAAGTCAGCAGTGCGCCAGCTGAGGGAAGTATCAAAAGCAGCAAGACACAACTGAGCTGCCGCCTCATTGTTCCGCCTCATCCCTAAACCCTCTGTGTCTGCCTGTCTGTGTCTGTCTCCCTTTCAGGACCAGCCTGGCCCCGCTTCATGCCCTGCCTCCTTTCTTCTCATCTTGCCTCCCTGGCCTGTTCCATCTACTCAAGATTAACTGAGAAACATTGAAGAGTTTTTAAAACCTAAGAACAACAGACGTGCTAGATACAAAGAATAAAGGGCAGTGCCTTCCTCAGTCACATCCCTCCTGCCCTCTCCCATTCCCACAATGAGTTTTATAAATATTTTGTCAGAGAGACATTGCACTCCCAGTTGTTATCATTATCAGCCATTTCCTTATTATCTGTGGTTTACGATGCATTTGCTCCAGGGACGTTCCCGAGATAAGGCAGGAGCAGATGACTGAGCCAGTTGTTGATGTCCACTTGTGTCAAGCCTGTTAAGAATGATCTTTGGGGGGATTTGTTGAATGTGCCAGACTGTCCAGTGAGTGGTGATGATCCCCTGCATCTGCTCCGGAGTCGGCCTCGTCCCCTCCTTTGCTCTGTTCTCATTTATCTCTCTTCAGCAGGTGAACCAGTGATCTGTACTTCTATGATACGTAAAATACTTCTTATTTCACGGTAGAATTTGGGGGCTGCTATGAAAACGCATATATTTTAAGTGTGAATTGAGTCAGAGTTTTAAACTTAAAGCCCCCTTGATTTAGAATCAGAAATTAATATGATGGAGGGAGGGTATAGCTCAGTGTTAGATTGCATGCCTAGCATGCATGAGGTCCTGGGTTCAATCTTCAATGCCTCCATTTAAAAAACAAATAAATAAACTTAATTATGCCCCCCAAAAGAACAAAGAAAAAGAAATTAACATGAGGATGAAGCTACAGATTGATTATGTTTGTCTTCTGAAACTACCTTCTGTCTTTCTGCAGGAAATTCTGCACAGAGAAGGTCAGAATCTACTTTGATTGTCTGGGCTATTACACTCAGATGCTCCTCCTGGCAGCAGTCATGGGGGTGACTTGCTTTCTGTATGGATATTTTAATCAAAATAACTACCTGGAGGTAACTTCTCTTTACTCCTTGTTACCGTGCTTACTTAACTTAGAATGACATTTTCCAGGAGCATCCATGTTGCTGCAAATGGCCCTATATTGTCAGTTTTTATGGCCAAGTAGTATTCCATTGTATAAATATACCACTTTTTTAGCCAGTCATCCGTTGATGGACATTTAGGCTGTCTCCATGTCTTGGCTATTTTACATAGTGCTGCTACGAACATTGGGGTGCAGGTGTCATCCTGAAGTAGGGTTCCTTCAGGATATGTGCCCAGGAGTGGGATTCCTGGGTCACATGGCAAGTCTATTCCTAGTCTTTTGAGGAAACTCAATACTGTTTTCCACAGTGGCTTCACCAAGCTGCATTCCCACCAGAAGTTTAGGAGGTTCCCCTTTCTCCACAGCTTCTCTAGCATTTGTCATTTGTGGATATTTGAATGATGGCCATTCTGACTGGTTTGAGGTGATACCTCATTGTAGTTTTGATTTGCATTTCTCTGACAATTAGTGATATTGAGCATTTTTTCATGTGCCCATTGATCTTTTGTATGTCTTCCTTGGAAAATTGCTTGTTTACATCTTCTGCCCATTTTTGGATTGGGTTATTTGGTTGTTTCTTATTAAGTGATATGAGCTGCTTATATATTCTGGAGACCAAGCCTTTGTCAGTTTCATTTGCAAAAATGTTCTCCCATTCTGTAGGTTGTCTTTTTGTTTTACTTATGGTGTCCTTTGCTGTGCAGAAGCTTGTAAGTTTCATTAGGTCCCATTTGTTTATTCTTGCTTTTATTTCTATTGCTTGGGTTGACTGCCCTAGGGGAACTTTTCTGAGATGTATGTCAGATATTTTGCCTGTATTTTCTTCTAGGAGGTTTATTGTATCTTGTCTTATGTTTATCTTGCTGAAGAGAGTGTCTTTATTCCATTGTATATTCTTGCCTCCTTTGTCAAAGACTAATTGACCAAAAGTTTGTAGGTTCATTTCTGGGCTCTCTATTATGTTCAATTGTTCTATATGTTTGTTTTTGTGCCAATACCATGCTGTCTTGATGACTGTAACTCTACAGAATTGTCTGAAGTTTGGGAGAGTTGTTCCTCCAGCCTCTTTCTTTTTTCTTCAGAAATGCCCTGGAAATTCTATGTCTTTGATCATTCCATATAAGTTTTATTGTGATGTGTTCTAGTTCTATGAAATTTGTCCGGGGTAATTTGATAGGGATTGCATTAAATCTGTAGATTGCCTTGGGCACTGTGACCATTTTAACAATATTGATTCTTGCAATCCAAGAGCATGGGATACCTTTCCATTTTTTAAAGTCTTCTTTAATTTCCTTCACCAATGGTTTATAGTATTCTGTGTATAATTCTTTCACCAATGTGGTTAGATTTATTTCTAGATATTTTATTACTTTGGGTGCTATTTTAAAGGGGATTGTTTCTTTACTTTCTTTTTCTGTTGATTCATCATTAGTGTAAAGAAATGCAACTGATTTTTGAACATTAATCTTGTAACCTGCTACCTTACTAAATTCTTCGATCAGCTCTAGTAGTTTTTGTGTGGACTTTTAAGGGTTTTCTATATATACTATCGTGTCATCTGCATATAGTGACACTTTTACCTCTTCTTTTCCAATTTAGACC
This sequence comes from Camelus bactrianus, assembly GCF_048773025.1. Taxonomy (NCBI): domain Eukaryota; kingdom Metazoa; phylum Chordata; class Mammalia; order Artiodactyla; family Camelidae; genus Camelus; species Camelus bactrianus. The sequence goes on from NC_133566.1 coordinate 8,078,455, forward strand.
CCTTTTACTTCTCTTACTTGCCTGATTGCTGTGGCCAGGACTTCCAAGTCTATGTTGAATAGGAGTGGTGATAGTGGGCATCGTTGTCTTGTCCCAGATTTTAGTTGGAAGCTTTTGAGTTTTTCACCATTGAGTGCTATGCTGGCTGTAGGTTTGTCATATATAGCTTTTATGATGTTGAGATATGTTCCCTCAATACCCACTTGGGTGAGAATTTTTATCATAAATGGTTGTTGAATTTTATCAAAAGCTTTTCTGCATCTATTGAGATGATCATGTGGTTTTTGTCCTTTCTCTTGTTGATGTGAAGTATGACATTGATTTATTTGCATATGTTGAACCACCCTTGTGTCCCTGAGATGAACCCCATTTGAGTATGATGTATAACCTTTTTTATGTGTTGTTGGATTCTATTTGCTAGTATTTTGGTAAGGACTTTTTGCATCTGTGTTCATCAGTGATATTGGTCTGTAATTCTCTTTTTTGGTGGTGTCTTTGCCTGGCTTTAGTATCAGGGTGATGGTGGCTTCATAGAATGAGTTTGGGAATATTCCTTCTTTTCAATCTTCTGGAAGAGTTTGAGAATGACTGGTATGAGTTCTTCTTTGTATGTGTTGTAGAATTCCCGGTGAAGCTGTCCAGTCCTGGACTTTTATTTGTAAGGAGGTTTTTTATTGTTAATTAAATTTCATTCCTAGTGATCAGTTTATTGAAGTGGTCAGTGTCTTCTTGATTCAGTCTTGGTGGACTCTATGTTTCCAGAAACTTGTCCATCCCCTCTAGGTTATCCATTTTGTTTCCATGTACTTTTTCATGATATTCTCATATGATATTCTGGATTTCTATGTTATTTGTTGTAATTTCTCCATTTTCCTTGCTTATTTTGAAAATTTGGGCTCTCTCTTTTCTCTTCTTTGTGAGTTTGGCCAGAGGTTTGTCGATTTTATTTATTCTTTCAAAAAACTAGCTTTTGGTTTGATTGATTATTTTCTTCATTTTTTTATCTCTATGTTATTTATTTCCTCCATGATCTTTATTATTTCCTTCCTTCTGCTGACTTTTGGGTGTTTTTGCTATTCTGTTTCTAGTTCTTTTAGCTGGTGGGTTAGATTTTTTATTTGATATTGTTCTTCTTTTTTTGAGGAAGGCCTGTATCGCCCTAAACTTTCCTCTTAGCACTGTTTTTGCTGCATCCCATAAGTTTTGTGTGGTTGTGTTTTCATTTTCATTAGTCTCAAGGTATTCTTTAATTTCAACTTTGATTTCATCATTGACTCATTGGTTTTTTATTAGCATGGTGTTTAATCTCTATGCTATCCTTTTTTTCTTCTTTCTCTGTTGTTGATTTCTAGTTTCAAGGGCATTGTTTTCAGTAAAGATGCTTGAGATAATTTCTATATTCTTAAAATTTTTGAGGCTTCTTTTGTGACCAAGTACAAGATCAATCCTAGAAAATGTTCCATGAGGACTTGAAAAGAATGTATATCCTATTTTGGGGGGTTGTAATGCTCTGAAATTATCCACTAAATCTAATTTTTCTATTGTATCATTTAATTTCTCTGTTGCCTTCTTTATTTTCTGTCTGGAAGATCTGTCTAGTGATGTTAATGTGGTGTTAAAATTTCTGACAATGATTGTATTCCCATCAGTTTCCCCCTTTATCTCTGTTAGTAGTTGTTTTATGTACTTAGGTGCTCATGTTGGGTGCATATATATTAATGATTGTAATATCATCATCTTGTATTGCTCCTTTAATCATTATAAAATATCTTTATTTATCTTTCTTTATGGCCCTTGTTTTAAAGTCTATTTTGTCTGAAATAAGTACTGTTACACCTGCTTTTTTGGTGTTTCCATTTGCATGGAATATCCTTTTCCGTCCATTCACTCTCAATCTATATGTGTCCTTCTCCCTAAAGTGTGTCTCTTGTATGCAGTGTATTGAAGGTTCTTGCTTTATTATCTAGTCTGCCACTCTGTCTTTTGACTGGAGCATTTAGTCCATTAACATTTACAATAATTAATGATAGATGAGTGTTTATTGCTATTTTGAACTTATTTTTGCAGTTGATTTGTTATTTCTTCTTGGTTCCTTTCTTCTTCCTTTTGTGTATGGTAACTTTCCTTTGTATTACCTTGGATTGTATTTAGTTTTTGTGACTCACTTGTAAGTTTTTGGCTTGTGGTTACACTTTTTTGTAAGTCTGTTAACCAATTACTGTAACTGTGTGTACTAAACAGATAGTAATATAATCTCAAACCCATCCTACCGAGAACAAAAAATTTAATAAAAAAGAAGAAAGAAAAAAATACTCTATATTTTCTTGCTTCCCTCTCCCACTCAATAATTTACATGTCTTCTTTTACAATTTCATGTTTATTCTATTTGTAATTCATGGCAGTTATCACCTTTCCAGTTATGAGTTCTCATTTCTGTAGCATCCTGCATCTTTTCTATTTAGAGTAGACCTTTCAGTATTTCTTTTAGCATGGGTTTAGTTTGCTAAAGTCTTTTAGTTTTTGCTTCTCTGTGAAATTCTTTATCTCTGCTTCTTTTCTAAAGGATGGCCTTGCTGGAGAAAGTATCCTAGGCTGCATCTTTTTTTCATTCAGGACTTTGAATATATCTTGCCACTCCCTTCTGGCCTGTAGTGTTTGTGTAGAGAAATCAGCTGAGAGCCTTCTCTTGTAACTCACTCTGTTTTTCTCTTGCTGCCTTTAGGATCATTTCTTTATCCTTCAGTCTGGCCATCTTGATTATGATATGTCTTGGTGTGGGTCTCTTTGGGCTCTTCCTGTTTGGGAACCTCTGAGCCTCCTGTACTTGGGTGTATGATTCCTTCTTTAGGTTTGGGAAGTTTTCAGTCATAATTTCTTTAAATACCTTTTCCATCCCCTTTGTTATTTCTTCCCTTTCTGGAACCCCTATAATGCATAGATTGGCATGCTTTATATTATCCCATAGTTTCCTTATATTGTTTTCTTTGTTTTTTATTTGTTTTTCTCTCAGCTGTTCTGATTGGGTGCCTTCTGTTGTCCTGCCTTCTAGGTCACTTATTCGTTCCTCTGCATTATCTAGCCTGCTTTGTACAGCCTTTAGGTCAGATCTCATTTCAGCCAATGAATTTAACAATTCTACTTGGCTCTTCTTTATAGCTTCTATTTTGTTTTTGACATATTTTATGTCTCTAAACACTATCTCTTTTAGTTCCTTCAGTAATTTGATCAATTCTTTTTTGAAATCTTGATCTATTAGGCCATCAATGTGTATTTCATTGGTCATTCTTTCAGGGGATTTCTCTTGCTCTTTTAATTTGGAGTAATTCCTCTGCTTCTTCATACTGCTCATATCTCTCTGGCACTGTGGCCTAAGGAATATCAGTTATCTATTGTAGTCCTTAAAGGAGTTAATTTATTTATCTATCTAAAGCCTATGCAGGAATAAAACATAAAAAAGAGAGAGAGAGAATTTTAAAAGTATGGTGGAAAAGAAAGTTTGAAAACAGTGTATAATCAATAATAGAAGAGCAATTTGAAGCAGAATAGGAATTAAGTTGAGATGTCTTTTAAAAACCTTAATAAAAAGAAGAAAAAAGATCAAAACACAATATTTGAAACCTGTGAATAATCAATAACAGATCAAAACCAAGAGAATTAAAAATCAAATGAGAAGTGTAAATATATAGAACTGTTTAAAAAGTAAAGATTAAAAAGGTAATAGAAAATAAAACATATAAAAAGATTTAAAAAACAAAGATGTGTTCTCCTAGAGACTGTGTGCTCTTAATGGTTTTATTGAGAGGTCTTTGTGTCTTCGCCCTGTTTCATGAACTCAACTTGCTCTGCTGGCCCCCTCGCCTGTGCTGTTCACAGTGTCTTTTGGCAAGAAGATCACGCCCCTCCAACATTGGGTCAGGTGCTGCTCTCCCTTGCAGTGGGTGGGTGGGTCACTCCCCCTCGAGATGCTGCAGTCAGTGCTGGGCCAGTTGCTCCATAGGTGGACTCAGCTTCAAGAATAACAGCTTTATGGAGATATAATTCACATACCATAAAATGCAGCCTTTGAAAGTGTGCATTAGGGTTTTAATTACATTTCAGGGTTCTGTAGCCATCACCCCCAAAAGGAACCAGTAACCTTTAATAAGTTACTCCCTAACCTTCCTTTCCCTTAGCCCCCAGAAGCCATCACTCTACTTTCTGCCTCTACGGATTTGCCTGTTCTGGGCATTTCATATAAGTAGAACCATACAGTATGCTGCCTTTTTTGATTGTCATCTTTCATTTACTGTGACATTGTCAAGGCTCATCCATGGTGTAGCATATATCAGTACCCAAATTCCTTTTTGTGTTCAAATAATATGCCATTGTTATAATACACCACATTGCTTATCCATCCATCAGTTGATGATGAATAATTCTGCTGTAAATGCTCATGGACAAGTTTTTGTGTGAACACATATTTTAAGTTCTTTTGAGGATATATCAAAAAATTGAATTGCTGGGATGTATTCTACTTTTAACATTTTGGGGAATTGCTAAAGTAGTTTTTAAAGTGACTGCACCATTTTATATTTCCAGTAGTAATGTATGAGGAGTCTAGTTTCTCCACATTCTCATCAACAGTTTGTATTACTGGGTTTATAGATACATATTTATATATCATATATCATATATATTTGTCATCCTAGTTGGTATGAAGTGGCATGTCATTGTGCTTTTGATTTCTGTTTCCCTAATGCCTACTGATGTTGAACATCTTTTTATGTGTTTATTTCCCATTTGTATGTCTTCTTTGGAGAAACATCTATTCAAATTCTTTGACCATTTTAATTGTATTTGTCTTTGTATTGTCACGTTTTAAGTCTTCATTGTCTATTCTGGGTAAAAGTCCCTTATCAGGGAAAATATTGGAAATATTTTCACCCATCCTGTGGATTGTCTTCTTACTTTCTTGATGAAGTCCTTAGAAGCACAGAAGTGTTTAATTTTACTGAAGTCCAGTTTACTTGATTTTTTTTTCTTTTGTTGTTTGTGCTTTTGGTGTCATGTCGTAGAAGTATTTGTAATCCAAAGTCCTGAAGATTTTCTCATTGTTCATTTTCTAAAAGATTTATAGTTTCAGGTCTGTGATTTATCTTGAGTTAATTTTCATAAATGTTGTTAAGATAAAAGTTCAGTTTTCTTTCTTTCCAGGTGTATGTTCAGGTGCCCCAGCAATATTTTTCTAAAGATTATTTTTTCCCCATTGGATTGTCATAGAACCTCTGTCAAAAATTAACTGGCTATGTGTAAGAGTTTGTTTATGGACTCTCAGTTCTTTTCTCTCAGTCTATTTGTCTGTCCTTTATGCAAGTACCACACTTTATGGATTAGTTTTGTTAGTTTTGAATTTGGAAACTTCAAAACTTTGTTCTTTTTCAAGACTGTTTTGACTATTCTGGGTATCTTGCATTTCCATATTAGTTTTAGGATCAGCTTGTTCATTTCTGCCAAAAAGCCAGAATTGCATTGAATCTCTATGTCATTTTGAGGACATTTGCCATCCTAACAATAATAAGGCTTCTGATCCATGAACACAGAAGAGCTTTCCATTTATTTTAGGCCAATTTTAACTTCTATCATTAGTATTTAAGTTTTCAATACACAAGTTTCAGACATTTTTCTCAGTATTCCACATATTTTTCTTAATATTCCTAAGTATTTTATTCTTTTTGATGCTATTGTAAATGAAAATGTTTCCTTCATTTTATTTTTAGATTATTCACTGCTAATGTATAGATATATAATTACTTTATTATATATTGATTTGTATCTTACAATTTTGGTCAGACTGGGTTATTAATTCTAATAGTTTTTTTTCTCTCTCTCTCTCTCACTTTTTTCTTTGTGGATTCCTTGTGATTTCAATATACAATATCATGTCATCTGGAATTGAAATTGTTTTATTTCTTTCTTTCTAATCTAGAGGCTTTATTTTCTTTGTCTGGTTGCTTTGACTAGACCCTCTAGTACAGTGTTGATTTTGGGAGGAAATCATTCAGTCTTTCACCATTCTGTATGATCTTTGCTCCAGGTTTTTCATAGATGTTCTCTGTCAAGTTGTGGAAGTTGTCTTCTATTCCTAGTTTTTAATCCATTATTCTATTAATATGGCATATTACATGAATTGACTTTTGTATGTTGAACTGCCTTTGCATACCTGGATACATCCCACTTAATTGTGGTCTATTTTTTATGTTACTGGATTGGATTTGCTTGTACTCTGTTGAGGATTTTTGCATTTATATTCATAAGAGATAGTCTTTAGTTTTCTTGTGATGCCTTTGTCTGGTTTTGGTATCAGTGTGATACTAGTCTCATTGAATGAATTGGGAAGTGTGCCCACCTCTTTATTTTTAGATGAGTTTGTGAAACATTGTTTTTTGTTTGTTTGTTTTTGTTTTTGTTTTTTCTTTAAGTAGTTGATGGAATTCACCAGTAAAGACATACGGGCCTAGCATTTCCTTGTGGGAATATTTTGGGGTACTATTTCAGTCACTAATTATTGTAGGATTATTTAGTTTTCTATTTCTACTTGAGTTAGCTTTAGTCATTTATGTCCTTCTAGGGATTTATCCATTTCATGTAGATTATCTCATTTATTGGCTATATAATTATTCACAGTATTCCCTTATATTCCTTGTTATTTTTGTAAGGGCAGTAGTGACATCCTTCCTTTCATTTCTCATTTTAGTAATTTGAATCTTCTCTCTTTTTTTCTTGAGTACTAGCTAAAACTTTGTCAATTATGTTGATCTTTTCAAAGAACCAACTTTTCTTTTTGTTGATTATTCTCTGTTGTTCATCTATTCTCTATTCCAGTTATTTCTGCCTTTAGTATTTTGATTAGAATGTTTAATTCATTTACACTAATGTAACTTCTTATCAGTTTGAAGTTACATCTGCTATCTGCTTTCTATATGTCTTTTATTTTCCCCTTTCCTCTATTACTACACATTTTTGTACAAAGTAGGCATTTTCAAGTGTGCCATTTTAATTTCTTCTTTATTTTATCTTTTTTTCTCCTCCTCCTCCTCTTCCTCCTCCTCCTTCTTCTCCATTGCCCTGGAGATTATAATTAACATCTTGTTTTAAAGCAATCTAGTTCACATGAATGCCAACTTAATTTCAATAGTACACAAAATTTGCTTTGGCACCAATCTTTTCCCTCCCCTTCCTCATGCTGTCACTGTCATACAAATTACACATTTATGCATTTATAAGCGCATCTACACAGTTTCATAATTATTGTTTTATGCAGTTGTCTTTTACATCAAATAGAAGAAAACACTTACATGTAATGCTCTATTTATACTGTTTTATTTTTTTACTCATGTAGTTACCTCTACTAGTGCTCTTTATTTTTCAGGTGAGTGTCTTTTCATTTACACCTACTGGACTATCCTTAATATTTCTTGTAGGGCAGGCCTGCTAGCAATGGATTCTTTCAGATTTTGTTTTTGTAGGAGTGCCTTAATTTCTCCTTTAATTTTTTTGGAGAATCATTTTGCTAGCTATAAAATACTTGCTGACAGTCTTTTCCTTTTATCACTTTGACGATACCATCCCACTGCCTTCTGGTTTCCATTGTTTTTGATGAGAAATCAACTGTCTTTCACAGGAGCCTTTGTATATGTTGAGCCACTGTTCTCTTTCTGCTGTCAAGATTCTTTGTTCTTGTCTTTTGACACACTGAGTCTGATGTGCCTATTCTAGATGTCTCTACGTTTATACCACGGGGAGTTTGTTGAGCTGCTGGGATGTACAAATTAATGTTTTCATCAAATTTGGGAAGTTTTGAGCCATTATTTCTTTATATATTTTTTCTACCCCTTTTTTTCTCTCCTTCCTTCTGGCACTCCCATTTTGCAAGTATTAGTATTGTTGATGGTGTCCCACCTACCTCTGACACAGTGTTCATTTTTTTCCATTCCTTTTTCTTTCTGTCCCACAGACTGGATAATCTCAGTATTTTTAAGTTAACTGACTTTTTCTTCAACAAGTTCATAAGTATAGAGAAACCTCTTACTGAATTTTTCATTTCAGTTATTATATTTGTATCTCTAGAATTTCTAGTTGGTTTTTAATATAAATTTTATCTATTGATATTCTCTGTACTATGAGATGTTCACATAATTTAATCCTTTAGGCATGGTTTCTGTTAGCTCTTTGAACATATGTGTAATTGCTTATTTATGTCTTTGTCTAGTAAGTCCAGTGTCTGGACTTCCTGAGGGAGTTTCTATTGACTACTTTTTCCCCTCTGTTATGGCCAAACTTTTCTGTTTCTTTGTACATCTTGTAATTTTCTGTTGAAAACTGGACACTTAAAATATTACAATGTGGCAGATCTGAAAGCCAGATTTTCCTCATCTCCAGGGTTTATCATTGCTTCCATTGTCATTGCTGCTGCAGCTATTTATTTAGTTACTTTCCTGAACAAATTCTGTAAACTCTGTTTTCTTTATCATGCATGGTGATGAGATCAGTATGTGTGCAGAAAGCCTAGTTGTCATCACTGTAATAATGATTGGACAGTGATTTCTTTCAATGCCTGGAGCCAGTCGTTTGGGCTGTTGCCAGGTGGCTGTGTGTCTGCGTGCTGAGGGATGCCCTCAGCACTGGCAAGCAGTCTGCAGCTCTTCCGTAGCCTTCAGTTCTTGCTTATGCAGAACCTCAAGTTCAGCCAGAGTTGAAGGTTTAAGATTTTCAGAGATCTTTCCTTGCCATGTACCACACGTGTATGGCCTTCTACAATTCTCAGAATTTTTTGGAGCTTTTTAACCCTACCTCCACCCCCAGAACGTCTCATTACTCAATTTTGTCTTCTAAGTTTCCTAGTCAGCATCTAGTTAGCCTCTACTGGTACCACTGCCTCAGGCAGTTGTAATGTTAAATACTCACTGCTGATTGTTTTCCACAAACATTCTGGGGACAGGCTGTTTGCACAGAATGGGTTTGAGATACGTCAAATAGTGACAGCTCTCTGGGGACGGATTTTTTGGGTAACTTCAAATCACTTCTGCCCCTACTTTGATTGTGAGACTGTTGCTTTTAAAGGCCACAATTTAGGTGAGGATACGGGGATGGGGGTAGATCAAGTTACAATGCCACAAACCTCACTATCTTTATGGAGATTTAGCTGTTTTTTTTTTTTCCTCAAATAAACCCTCCCTGGATTGCTGGAAGCCTTGTTTAATTTCTAGATTTCTGCAGAGGTTAATTTTGACAAATTTTGCCATTGTCATTGCTTCATAGAGTAGTAAGTTTTCCAAGATTTTTACTCAGATATTCTTGAAGTGTATCCCATTTGCATTTTTTTAACTGAGTTACTTGCAAGACTAACTAATTCTACAGCTCCAGCCCCATTCACATAAAAGTCCATTTGCCTGTCTTCTCCTACAGTGAGCAGTGTGCAACTTGTTGTCAGTTTGTTGTTTTTCTTATAAAGTGTAGGAGTTTTTAAAAATATGCTCATGAACCGCCCTTGGTCATTTTTACAGGTTACAAAACTTCCACTAGTCTGTGGCTATTTTTTCCCCTCACTTTTCGTTGCTTTAATGAAGTTCTCACTTTTAAGGATTTTCAGTATAGCAGTATGTGGATGCTGATCACACAGCTGAGACTTTTAACTACTGTCTAAACCTCAGTCTTTGCTCTGATTCACTGTCTAGAACATATGAACACATCTACGAAACCCGTAAACCAATGGATGCTGACAGCCCTAATTAAAAAAAATGCTTTTTAAGTAAACCAGAAAATATTAACTTTGACACTGGAAAAGACAAATCTCAAATTTCCTAGCTGATCTTGCCTCCTGTGATCGTTAGCTACATCATGATTATAGAGCCAACAGGCATATTGAGCTACTGATTTTATTTCATCAGATTTTAGAATGCAGAACACATTTCAGGCCCACTTATAGCACCATATGTGTATCTTTAAGGATATGTACATATGATGATGTCTTTATTTTAAGTACCTTATTTTATTTTAAGTACCTACTGCTGTGAACCTCATTAAGGAAACCTTGGAATTGCAGAACTGAAATTTTTAATACCACCATCATCCCGTAGCATATTCTTTTGCACTTAGATGTTGTGTGGCAGAGTATTTTTCTGTTCCCTAGAAATGATCAATGTTGAAGGGGAAAAAAGAACCCTCCTCTAATATAGCCCAAATCACACACTTATCTGAAAAATGGCCACCATTTTAGTCCACACCAATCCATCTACTCACGCTGACTCAGAGTTCTCAACACAGACAATCCACCACTGAAGTCAGGGTCCTCAGCACACGTTCTATCCCCTCCCCATTCCTTGTTGTTTCTGACCTACTTTTGTCCACTCTTCCTGCCAGTCTCTTCGCTGCCTGACTGCAGTTTTTAATTTTTACCTTTGTGTTCCAGGCTGTGCCTAGTGATTTCCAGAGAAATGCCAGACACCTGGCTCATCAGGAAGGGCAGGGAGGATTTCAGGAAGCTGTTACCCTAACTCACTTGCAGATCAGTGAGTGGCTGTTGTGAGCATTCCTTCTAGATCTTTGCCATGCCGGCTGCATCCACTTCAGTAAAATAACGTAGCTCCTCCAAACACCTCTGCCTCCATTCATTGGGTTTCTGCTTTCAGTGACACTCAGATGCTGCTGATGGGCATTATACATATATATATATGTATATATTAATTGAAGTATAGTCAGTTACAATGTGTCAATTTCTGATGTACAGCACAATGTTCCAGTCATTCATATACACATATATATGTATGAATTCCTTTTCATATTCTTTTTCATTAAAGGTTATTACAAGATATTAAATATAGTTCCCTGTGCTATACAGAAGAAATTTATTTTTTTAGCTATTTTTATATATAGTAGTTAATATTTGCAAATCTCAATCTCTGATGGGCATTTTTAAAGCTACATCTGGAACGCTTGCTGCAGAAGAGTCTGAGAAATATATTTTCAACCTCATAGCCTTTTGGTTAGGAAGTTGGAATAAAGGCTGAGCTGTCTCACCTAACTTGTCTGCCTTTATGAGTAAAGATGTCTGGAGTTTCAAGGCCCAATGAAATGTCCCAGCCCTTCAGTAGCAAACCCTTAAGGCAACCAAAATGCTCCCATATACCAGAGCATGACTTGTCCTTAGACACTGCTGGCCATAACCACCAACGCTGTCTAAGGCATCGTCTTCATCTGGTGCACACTTTCTTTAGATATCTAATATCCTGATTAACAGGACAAGCTGGTTTGGATTCCCAAGGTCACAGGCAGTCTTCTGCCTGACTTTGGTGTATATATGTTCATTGAAGAGTCCTCTCTCAGATCAGCTAGAGCTGCCTGGTGTGTGGTTTGCCAGAGAAAGTGGGTGCAGTGCTCCCGACCAGAGTCCTACCAGTTGTTTTATTGCAGGAAGAGAGAGAGCAAAAGAGACAGAACAGGAAGTTCTTGTCCAGCCTCAATCACAGTCACCCCCGCCCAGGGCTCTTTCTCTGGGACACACAGCAGTGCAGGTGAGCAGCGACGTGGCCCCGGTGTACTCCAAAACATGGTTTGGTTGTACTGGGCTATCTGTGTCTTTCATGGACCCTGCAAAGTTCTCGGCTTTGTAAAATGGGGAAGAAGGAACTCCCACCCATGCCTGTAGCTCCCAGGGTTTGTACCCTTACGGGTTTTGAGGATTTGCTGGTAATTCATTCTTTTTCACCAGGTCGTTTCTCGGTTACACGGCAGTCCTGTGACTTCCTTATCAGAACTGCTCCTTAAGTTCGGGAAATAGTGAAAGATGCCATTTTACCCTGTAAGTTCATGTTCAGGGAGGAGTAGGAAGACACCACAGATCAGAATTGCTGTTTTGCTTTTTGTTGTTGTTGTTTTCATAAGCCGTTTCCTGTTGTTGAATAGACACTGAGCAAATGAATGACTGTCACACTCCCATTTGAAGGATGAGGAAAATGACACTCATGGAGAGGAGGCAAATTTCCTGAGGTCCCAAAGACAAAAAGGGATGAGCACAGAATAAGATCCCTGCAAATTTCTTGGCTGTCATCAGCCTTTAGGTCAGTGACAGAGTGCCGTGTGTAGTAGTAAAGTTGTAGCGTGCTTTTAGAAGGGTGCAGATGTTCTTGTTTTTGTTGATACAATGACACTGTTTTTTCTGGGACTCTGAAAAAGAGAAATGGGTTAGAAAATGTTGGTTTCACATCCTTGGTCCTTCCTCCCCCTCACAAATATGGACCCTTCCATCTGTAGAAGGAATAACACAGCCCCAGCCTTCCCGTCTCATGAGATCAGTACTCATTCATTTCATCCCTGCCCACCTGTAGGCGATAAAGCACAGCATGATTTTCATGTCCTGCTTCACTGATTCTTGTGAAATTAGGTGTTTGAAGATAGAAAAGCATGAAAGGAGGCTGCTTTTTTTATATATAAAGTGCAGTAATTTCCTTAGCAGAGAAGGAAATTGAGGATTTTCTTCATTGAAAATCAATAGAGATTTCAAGACCATCTGTATTTCTGATGCGTAGATGAAAATGACAAAATCTAGAGGGATTACAGAAACACAAGGAAGTTACCAAAAGTGTCTTCAAAGAGCTTTTCTAAGACTGGGCTTGTAACGAGACTGTTAGTTGACAGAGACCCTCTTCTCACCCATAGTCCCTCTCCTTAGGTTGCAAAGGGCCAGCGTTTCCCCTGTGTGCAGTCCTGGTGCTTCAAGTGAGTTGTGGGGCAGGGCGGTGCACATGGGGCTGCCTTCAGTTTGTCCATCCTAAGTAACCCCTGGCAGTCAGAGGGCGAGTGTGTTGCAACGGCATGAACCATGCGCCATGCTCTCCGGGGTGTGTGCTCATCTCAGCTCATCCCGGCTCAGGTGATGGCAGAGCAGAGTGTGGTGGCAAGAGGTCAGCCATGAGTAGCAGGGAGCAGCTGGAGTCAGCTGGGACCCAAGAGGCTAGGAGTTCCAGGTGGAATTCCCAGGACTTCCCACAGCTCATTCATTCATCTAAGACTTCTCCAGCACCTGTGATGTGGTGGTGCTTCTGTTGTGAACAGAACCAAATTCCTGTCCTCATGAAAGTGACGTTCTAGTGGACATGAGAAATGATACACGCAGAGGCAGATCCAGGTCAGGACACATGAGTGCTGTCTATTTTGGAGTGCACAAGGTGAGATACTTTGGGAAGGAATGTATGATAAAGGAATGTGTGGGGGAGAGGATGGCCATATCCCAGGTCTTATTTGGGTCCCTGGGATGCACCTCGCCAAGTGTGGGTCCTTGATTTACACAGGAACAAATTCAAGAGAGAGCCACACTTCAGTAAAGGTAGATTTATTCAGAGAGGTATATACTCCATAGACAGAGTTGGCTGTATCAGAAGGCAAGAGAAAGGCCATGAGGCTCCAGTTTAATTTGAAAGTAGATACACACTCCACAGACAGAGTGTAGGCTGTCTCCCTCAGCAGAGAGAGCAGCCACGAGGTGTGGGGTTGTTAGTTTTTATGCACTCAGTATCTTCATATGATCATAAGTGGGAGGAATATTCCAACCACTTTGGGGAAGGTGTTGGGATTCCCAGAAATTGGGACATCACTCACCCTTTGACCTTTTATGGTCAGTCTTGAACCTGTCCTGGCACCTGTGGGAGAGCCATTTAGCATCCTGACGTACTTTGGTGAGTGTGTATTGAAGCTCAAGGTCTACTGGGAGTTGACTTTTCCACCGTCTTGGTGCTAATGGCTGTGCCATTCTTTTAATGGCTGTGCCTGGCCCCCTTCCCTCCTGTCTCATGTAGGAGCTCTGGACTGATTGCACAGTTGCAGAGCATGAGACAGAGTGGAAAGAACTTCATAAGTGGAAGGCAGTGTTGGCAGTAGAATTCTCAAGTCAATTATAAAGTAAGGGTCTTCTGTTTGCTGGTGGTACCTGGTGTCGCATTAGGGAGCTGTGAGCCTTGGGGACATCAGTGAGTGGGTGGCTCACTGTGTATACTGTGTTGCTTCTTAGGCGGCCCAAGGACATTTGGCTTATAGGTGACCCATTCACTCATGCAGGAATTCTCTGCATGTGAGGCTAACGTGGGTCACATGGGGAGAAGTACCGGCCAGTCACAGCTTGGTCCACAGTCACCTAGTGCCCTCAAGGCTTTCATCCCATGGATGCATCACCTCCCCCTGGATGGGGACAAGGGCACAATTGGTGGGACAGCTTCTCAGTGGTGGAGGCATTGCTCTCCAGACCCAACACTCAGCAGCATGAACCCCTGGTGTTGGCCACAGTCTTGGCTAGATGAGGCTGTTGGGTAGCTGAGCTCATGAGATGTGGGTTCCATGCTTCCATTCTCACCAAGAGCTCTACTTTTGAAGGTTCTGGTCAGATAGCCACAAATACTCCCAAGCCCATTAAAAAAGAACTGTCTCTTTCACTCGGGGAAGGGCACACAGAAGGAGAACGGGTCATCCCGAGATCAGGAGAGGCCAAGTCAGTACTGCCATCAGGGGTCTGACAGACGAGCCAGCCCAGTTCCTCTTACTAGTTGTTTACTTGGAGGATCTGGGGTATTTGGGTGACCTGCAACTGTCAGGAAATAGTACACGAGGGCTTTGTAGATTTTCTGGTCCGGTGTTAACTCACCCCATTGTAGCTGTTGTGCAAGGAAACAAAACTTGGTGGACAACACGACATGGCCTCTGCTCCCTGGTGGAGCCAGGAGGTTACAATGTTAAGTACAAATGCGGGGGAATCATTTCTATGTTGAGAGGCCAGATGGCCTTACATATCTCTCATGCTGGATGTCTAAGTTGCAGAGGGAAACTGGATTCCATCCAGCTCTCCAGCCAAGGAGGAGACCAGAAGTGGCCTCCCCCACCAACTGTGAGCTCTTTGCCTCCACTGACAGCAGCATCTATAGCGAAAAGCTGGGCTGCCACCTGCGTTTCCGTGTAAACATCCGAGTAGCCACAGCAATGGCCTCGTGAGGGTTGGTGTGCCCAAGGAAGCGGTGTGTGGGACGGAGGGAGGAGTGCCGGGGTCAGACACCGGGAGGGCAGGCAGGCAGTGATGACATCTGTGCAGCGCAGGAGCCATGGAACTGAGCCAAAGGGAGGCGGGTTTTGGAGCAGGGAGCCTGGGCAGTGCCGTGTTGTTCATAAGAAGATCCTGGGCTCTGGATCCAAGAAGTCATTGGCTTGATTCCTGACCCCAACCCTCATCTTGGGCAAATGTTTGAATCTTTCTGTGCCTCTGTTCCCTGGTGTCCCAAATGGGGACAATAGTAGCAATTACCTCTGAGAGTCAGGAGGGCCTTTATAGATGTCATTTCATTATGCTCACAGCAGCCCACGAACACGGTTCTAGGTCCCCCATTTTACACGTGGCAGACGGGTAACCTTTTAATCAGTAATCAGGCAAATAAGAATGGTCAGAACCAGCATTTGAATTTGATCCCTGTGTCCAGATTATTTCTATTCTCACTCAGTATTACTGGAAAACTAGTAAATTCAGAACAAACACTGCTGGGAAGTGGGTGCTTGAAATATGTTTGTCTTCATCGCCATTAGGGAGTGTTGTGTTCATGTTCCTCACAGCCCGTCCGAGGCTCCCTGCATCTCCGGCTGCCCCTGGTGGGGTCTGCAGGGCTCTGGGCAGCTTCTCCTTGATCTCTACCCCAAGGCTCTCTGCTCTCTACAGGTTGATTCTCAACACTGACTGCTCAGTAGAGCTAATGTCTAAAAACAAAAAAAAAAGGTGGGGAAGGTACGGTTCAGTGGTAGAGCACGTGGTTAGCATGCAAGAGGTCCTGGGCTCAATTCCCAGTACCTCCATTAAAATAAATAAGTCTAACTAACGCCCCCCCAAAAAACCAGAAGAAGTAATTAAAAAACAATAAAGAGTAAAAAGTCCCCACTCCAGGCTGGGGCACACTATTTTTTCAAAGCTCCCAGATGCTTCCCATGTGCAGGAGGGTGAGGTCTACCCCTCTACACCTCTTCTCGTGATCTTGTCCACTCACACCCATTAGCCTCTTGAAACAGGAAAACTACTTGGCTCAGCCTAGAACTTTCTCCTGATTTCTAGACTTTTATTTGCCTACTGGACATCTGTCCTGAAGCCCACAAGCACCCAGCCAGAACTGAATCAGTTGTCTCTTCTCATGACTTGCCCCTCTTCCTGCCCTTCTTATTTCAGGGAATGGCACTATAATTTAGGACACTGCCAAAGCCAGAAAGCTGACCGGCATCTTTGACCTCTTCCTGCCCTTCCATCATACCTGTGGAAAATCCTTCCACCAGCTGAAATGTTTTCTTCTCTCTCCTCCTGGTGGGGCCTCAGCAGGCTTTCACAAGAAACTGCCAATAGGTCTCCCTGCCTCTATCTTGTCTCTTTCTAGATCACTTGGAATGTCTTCTCTACCTTGGAGGCACACAGAGTCCTATGTGATCTCTCCACCTGGTTACCTCACCTGCCTCCCACACCCTGTGCTCACTCCTAGACTATTTGCAGTTCCTGGAAATGACCTGGCTCTCTTTGGCCTCCCTCCTTTGCATGTGTAGCTCCCCAGGGAGAAATGGCCTTAACATTATACCTTCACCTGATCACTTCTAGGGCGTCTGAGAGCTCACCACAGTGGTTCCCTCCTCTGGGAGAGCCTTGGCTACAGTTCCGGCTCTCTGCCCCGAGCACCATCTGCTGACTGTTATCCAGGCCCTCTTAACACGCCTCCTCAGCCATCATTTCATGATGAGTCCTGTGCACCTAGGAGCTCCCGGAAGCAGGGACTGTGTCTTTTTTCTCTTTATTCTCAGAGCATGGTAGAGACTCAGGTATAATGGTGGAGGGAACAGTGGTTATTCTGGAATTTCTCTAGAGTTGGGGCCTTGGGGTAACAGTCTGGTTGGAAGAAGGGCTTAGGGGATTTACCCTGAAGCCACATTTTCAATTAACATTTCATGTTGTTTTTGTCTACAACTTGAAGTTACGAGTCTTAAAACAGAATGACGATTTCTAAAAAGTACTTTACCGAAGATTGAGGAAAATGGCAGTTTTCCATATTTAAGAATATTATTTTAATTTTGTGTGACTGGGGTGGTGGAAAATAGAAATGCAGGGGCTACTAAAGCATTCTCATCCCCTTCCCCACCCTCAGGTCCTTCTGACAGAAGAGACAGAGGGATGTGAGGAGAAGGCTTGGAGGGTGGACTGTGCTCTGATTTTAAATTATGACAGTTACTTGTGCTTTTTTTTTTAACTTTCTTTTTAATGGAGGTATTGGGGCTTGAACCCAGGACCTTGTACATGCAAAGCACGAGCTCTACCACTGAGCTATACCCACCCTTCCCCCCGATATTTGTGTTTTTAGTGGGCATAATGTGCTGGTAGCAGGTACTTTAGCATCAGACACAGTCACCTGCATCTGACCATCACGTTAATACCTTTCCCCTGAGCTAGAGAGCTAGTCTGTTTTCAAAAGTTCAATAAATTATCTACATTTTCTTTTTTCTTAAAAAAAGGCATTAACTCATTTTTCTCATTAGTATCGCCTATAAATAAAATGTGATTTTATTAACCATTTACCAAAGTGTTAAGGGTAATAAATATTAAGTACAGATTTCTGAAGCATCAGTCATCACTGAAGATCCACATTCTGCTGTTCTCTCTCTCTGTTAGTCACCTTACTTCTGGAACTCTGGAAGCAGCGCCAGGCAGAACTTGAGTACAAATGGGACACGGTTGAGCGGGAAGAACAAGTCCGGCCAGAAAAGGAGGCGCGGTGTCCCCACGTGGAGGTAGATGAGATTACCCAGGAAAAGCGGGCGCTGTTTAGATGCACTTTAGTCTGTTTACTTCTGGACTTGTCAGCCTTGGCTGCATGTTGGAATCACCAGGGGACCTTAAAAAATGTTGGTGCCTGGATTCCATCACTGCTAACTCTGATGGTACTTAGTGGCCTGGGGTGCATTCTGGCATAGGGAAGTTTTTAAAGTTCCTCTGGTTATTCTAATGTACAGCCAAGTTGAAGGAGCACTGCCTGGAATGGTGGACACAGAAGAGAAGTGAGGTCCTTCCTTCATAATAACAGTAAAAAGGGGGAAAAGAAAAAGACTGGTATAAGTGTATAAGAAAAGAGGCATTGATTTGTATCCTTTCATAACGCCAATAAATAAATGCAAAATATAAATTAGCCGCAATGACATAGATGTAGAAGGAAAGACACATTGGTTTTTATAGTTGACTCCCATTTTTTCACATGTGCCTTAATTATTGCGGCCTCCTTTTCATAGTAGACTAGGTGCCCCTTTGTCTTGAACTAAGTCCAGGTCACTGCTCTCCCTTCCGTTTGGGATGTGCACAAAGCAACGTGGCTCTCACCCTAAAGTCAGAGAAAGGGCAGAAGAAGCAGGGAAACCTTTGTTGAGGTGCCATCACTGTTTGAGCAATGTTTGAGCTAGGCATTGTATATAATTGGAAATGAAAATTTATTGCTGCCACTCATGCTGCAAAATTAAAAAAATAAAACTATATATCTTTGTATCAACATTCCAGAGCTATGTAAAGATGATTTTTTGAGACATCTGTATTATTGCTTCTTTCCATCAGCTGAGATAATTTAGAGCTGATGGTACTTGCAGTCAGCAGCAGCAGGACAGTAGGTTGTGAGCATGAATAACCCTTGGAAAGAAAAAGCTTTTACTAGGAACATCTGAAAATGTCTCCAACTATAGATTTAATAAATTGAATCACAGATCTACAGAATGTTGGCACTGAAAATGTCTGGAGGGAGCAGGTCAAATTCCTCTTTATATAAATGGAAAAAAATGAAGTTCAGCTACCAATAAAAAGGGACATTTGTCTTTTACAATGAAATAAGCTTCTAATAATCCCCATTATGAATAGTTCCCATTGTTTACAACTGAAGATGGGGGTCAAAGAATATGTTGGTGAAAGACTGTACATCCAGAGATGAAAGCTGAAACTTAGACAAAATTAGATGTGCATAATGTTTTTGAGTCCTGAAATACAAAAACGTATCATATTGGTAGCATACAAAAAATACTGAAGAAAATATTTTTGGACATTTAAACTGCCAATTGTAAATTAAAAATTCCCAACTAATAAGTTTAAATTTTCATTGGAACATGCTTGTTGAAAAATTGAAGATGAAGACTCATTTCACTTTATCGTTCTTCGTTATTTAAAAAATTGTTTAATTTTTCTTTTAGTTACTTATTTGAATTGTTTACTTTAATTGCGAATGCATGCTCCATTGTTTAGAGAGGCCAGCGTTGTGGTAGTGAGACCTTGGGAATGAAGTTGCCTAAATAGATATTTGAACACAACAGCTTGCTTCCTGAGTGATCTTGGACAACTTAACTTCTCTGTGCCATAGTTTCCTATAAAATAAGAATAAGAGAGTTGCTTCCTCATGACTGCGGTAAGGACAGGTCGAATTAATGTACAGAATCTACTAGGAAAACTTCCTGGCACAGAGGAAGGGCCATGTACTTAGTTACAGCTATTATTATGCTATATCTGCTTTTATAATCCAGGTAAATCTTGAGTCTTACTGATTTCATCTCTAAAAAAGAAATCTAAATATAAACTCTAAAATAGAAACTCTAAAACTTCATAGTTGTAGCTAATTAACATATAAAGCTCAACCAAGAAACACATAGTGGAGACCAGTTATCTGCAGACACCTGTGAAACTTCCTGTCCTGCATGGAGTCTAAGCTGTCACTACCGTCACTTCTGAAATCAAAGGCAAGCTAAGGAATAGAGCTTTAAAGCTTGGCCTCATCAGGTACCCAGACCCCTAAGTTCAGACCATGGCAGGGAAACAGTTTACTGTTCACATGTGCATTTTGAAAATATAGTATTAAAATGAACACTGTACGTATTTTGTTGTGTGTTTTACATCGATAACAGAAAAGAAAAGAAAAAAAAAAGGAAAAAAAAAAAACCCAAGCAGTTAGAAATAAGGAGGCTATGTCTGAAAATTATTTTTTTTTTAAATTATGTTTACGGTTTAGTGACCAGTTAGGAGAAAAATCATTTCATTGGTGTAATCCCTTGATTGACTAAACTTGTTTTTTTAAGTAGGAAGAAGAGCGTGTTCCATTTACCACCTGGGGAAAGTGTATACATATAACTCTTTGTGCAAGTGCTTTTTTCTGGGTAAGAACCTGCCACAGACTTTTTAAAATCTAATGTGAAATGCTGAGAAAACTGAAAATCAAGCTGGGAAATATGTAGTCTCATAGAGAAAACTTTTTCCAGAGAACATCTGAGCCAATGCAGGGCGTCAATCTGGAGGTTCCACAGTCTCTTCTGCTCACAGTGCTTCCCCCAATTCTTTTCACCTCATTTGTTAAAGTCACATCAGTGGTTTAGGATTCTCCAGGGTCTGATTAAGAGACCAGATGGAGCCATTAAAAATTCTAAAATTTTCCAAGAATAACAACCAAGGTAAAATGTCTAAGAATAGCCTAATAAAAGGATAGTAGGAACTATCAAAAAAAAGAAAAAAACTACTGAAAGATATAAAAGATGCTTTAATCACATGATTCTAGATTAAAAGATCATATCTCCAAAATATCAGAAGTTATAAAATTGATTTGGGGTTTATTGTGAATAAAATCATATTAGTAGTATAATAATTATGAAGATAATGAGAGTTTTACTAGCTCAAGAATAACCAGATTAGAAAGTAGGACAGGAAGTCCAGATATGGGCTGTGATATCAATAATAATTTAATATAAGAGATGGAAGACATTACAAATCAGGGAGATAAAGGATATTCAGTAAATGGAATATTTGTTAACTAATTGGAGGGAAAAGAAAAGATTGAAATCATACAGTGAACCATATATTGTGTTACATTCCAGAAACATTTAAAAAAGTAACACAATTAGAAAAAAACTACAAAGAAATATGGATGAATATACAACCTCTAGATGAACAGTAAGTTTCAGAGGAAAATATATAAAGATTTCCATGCATCAGAAGCATCCTAATTTTAAACAAAACAACAGAGAATGTTATTTGTTTACAAATCTGACAAGGGGCTAATTCCTTCAATATATAGAGAGTTCAGATCACTTCAAGGTAACATCAAAAAATCTCAGGAGCGTAGGAGTCAGAGAAGATGAACACACATTCACAAAGGAAAAAATAGGTGTCACACTCCAATGGTAATTCATTCAGTGCACATCAGAATGAAATAGTTTTCCACCTCTCAAGTGACACAGCTCTGTTTATGAGGATGAAGGGCCAGTGATCACCAATCCCATGCCTAGGTTACTGGATATTTTTTGTGAAGTATGGTTGATTTACAATGCTGTGTTAATTTCTGGTGTACTCCTCAAGCCTTCTTAGAAAGAAGTCTGGCAGTTCATATCAAGAGTCAAAATATTCATATGCTTTAATCCAATAATTCAGTTTTGAAAAACTTTTAATCAGGAAGTATTTCAAAATGGCAGGGAAATGTAGGTATGGATGCAAGTCACAGACATACTTTTGTATGTATATATATATAAAATCTCAGCCAAAATATTCTTCCAAACCTTCCCATAGTAGAATATTATGCAGCCATGAAAAAGTGTGTCCATGAAAATATTTTATGACATGTCAAAGTGTTATGCTTATGATAGGCTTGAGAATAAAATTAATATATAAAATGATTTGTAATATACAAACAATGCACTGTTCTGATGGAATTATGTCTATAGGTAGAAGCATTTTTCTTATTTTATTTTTTATTCATTCTCAGAGTTGGAGTCTTTTGATTGTAGGTGACAAAATCAATCTCCAATGTGTTTAAACAACAACCAAAAAATGGGGATGCATGGGATTTATTGGTTCCTGTAAATGAAATCCTCAGGTCTGAGGTCTGGCTTCAGTCAAGGAGAGATACTGTAGCCCAGATGATGTCAAGGGCTGGTTTTGTCCTGTCTTCATTCTGTGTCCAAGGATGTCTCAGCATTCTGCTTCTAGGCACTCAGCATCTCAGATCACACATCCATCCAAAGAGAGGTCTCTTTTGGCAGCTTCCTCTCTTGATAGAGGAAGCTTATCACTCACATGGGCACCAGCACGTATCTTCTCACATAATAGTGGCTCTTACTGGGTTATTTGCCAATTCTCAAATCATGTGTGAAGCCATTAGAATGAGGGGTATTATTTGTCTTAAACCAACTGAGATCTACCTCTGGTGCTTCAGAAAGAGTGGGTCAATCGAGCTTAAATCACAGGACTAAAAACAGAAGGGAGGTTATTTACCCTAAAGCAAATTCTGGGTCCTCTTCTAAGACTGGTGACAGATCCAGGACAGCAGTTCTGTCCACTACTGAGTACTTTCAAGTTTCTTTAATGAGCAAATATTAAAGTTATGATCAGAAAACATGATAAATAGGAAGAAACTTGAGGAAGGAGAATGGAAAGCTTTCCTGTTTCTTAAGAAATATTGAACGCAATAAGTGCTTGGAAGAAAAATGGAAATGTGTCAAGTTTGTAAAAGTTCTGAAATGAATTAGAATTGATTTCACAGACCATGAAGGAGACAGTGCTATACAGTTAGTGTGTTTTTGGGCTCTTTGAGTATTTCAGTTCTTTCACTTAATAGTTGCTTCATTTGGGGCAAATTGCATCATCTCCACGTGGCTCTACTTCCTAATCTGTAAAAGAGACATAATATTACCTTCCCCACAGGGTTATTGTGAGGATTTAGAAAAATAGATGTGTGCTGAAGCAATAGTAAGCATTTAAAGAATCTTAACTATTATGTTTTCTTAATACATAATTAAAAATTATTATGCAGACTTATTTAAAATGCATAATATTTAAATGGCCTATATGTCCTGTACAAGAAAGGAAGGCTTAATATACCTTCTAGAATACATTTTTCTCAGCCTTAACTAATTTTCACATTTAATCACACACACACCAAAAGTTATTCCTTTCACAAGCATGAAGCCTTAAGTGTGAAGAAAAGGATGATGAAAGAGAATAGAGGAGGAAATAAAATGCTTTCTCTACAAACTGATGGCTTAACAACTAAGAAAAACAACTTTTTAAGAACTTGGTCACCATATTCATAGCTAAAACTTAGGTAGAGTTTTTCACATGCCTGTGGTTAATGTCCCAAATGTTTTCACAATTAGTAAATCATTGACTCATCACAATAGTCCTATAAATTGCTATTATTATCCCCCCATTATATGGGTGAGGAGATTGAAGCCCCTAGAGGTTAAGACATTTACACAAGGCCCCACAGCTAGCATCGGAGCTGGGATCCAGATGCAGGAGTGTGGCTCCAGGAGGGGCTTGTAAACACTCCCTCTGCTCTCCCCTGCAGGTGCAAGCCAGCCTCCCGCTGTTACTGTAAATAACATGATGTGGTCCACTTAGTCTTGAAATTCACATTCTTTGTAGCTTTCTCTCTGGGGCAGCCATCAGGAGCAGCCAGGGACACTGAGTACATGCTTCTGGATGATGACCAAGAAGGTAGATGGAAGGAAAACAGTTTGAAAATGGGACCTTTAATGTGCACTCTTCAGTGGGCAGAAAAATACCTGCCTAGTGAGGAGCTGAAACCCTTTCAGCCACGTGCAAATTATGCTTCAGACACTCCCGTTGCCCTTGGGTCCACACAGTCAGAACTACAATGGATCAGGGACATGAATCTTGTGCAAATGCAGAGAGTATGAATACCTGCCATTTTAAGATCTCAAGGAGTACGAAAATCATGTGAAGCTTCCATCAGCAGAGACCTCTGTCACTTCCAGTATTTCCCTCATGGCACGTCCACAGCTTCACTGGTCCTATTCAGAATGAAGACGACAGCTAGCACCTGCTGACCCCTGAATCAGTGATAGGTTCTCCCTTGAAAGGAAGCGTATCCCTTTCATGGGTTACAACTAGATCATAACCTAAGTAATTCTATAGATGTAGAAGGGGTATTTTCGTTGGTTCTGCTATCACAGACTTCTCTCCAAAAGAACATGCCACCAGTTACTCCATTTTCAGCCATTTAAAGATATACTTAGCAGGCTTCCTTCTTTAGTGCAGTTTTAGGTTTACAGAAAACTTCACAGAAATTGGAGTTCCCATATATTCCCTATGCCCTGCACACAGCTGCTCCTGCTGTCAGCATGTTACATTAGTGGATGCACTCATTCTTTTTGACGTCCTTCATTCCTCCTCCCCGAAAGTTTAACATGCCTGATATTCACGTCTCTTGTGGCATTTATGTGCGATTTACATCACTTCTCACGTTTATGTGAGGTTTACAGGCCATGCATGTTGTCTGTTTAAGCGTGGGTTGGGGGCAAGTTTTCTGTTTAAAAATACGATCATTAGTGAATCTCATGCTGCTGGGTTTTTGGGTTGTCAGGTCCTGTTGACCATTGCTTCAGTTATTGGGATCATTGTCTGTGGACTTTCAGTGTTCATTGTATTTTCTGCAAAACTTTCCAAGAACCTGAATGGAAGAGACCCAATCCAGAAGTACCTGACTGTGCAGGTGGGCCACGCCCATCACTGCTTCCCTCATCAGCGTTATCATCATCGTGACCCTGAACGCCATATATGAGAAAGTGGCAATCATGATGACTGACTCTGGTAAGCTCCTCCTGCAGCTGAGGTCATTTCTACACCAGTTTTAGAACCAGGTCAAAACAGAGACTGTATCTTTTAGGCACTTCAATTCCAGTACATTACAGTCTTTAGAAAACTTCAAGTGTAAACGTATTTTCTCTAGCCTATGTGAGAAGTGAATTAGCTCCAGCTTTGCATTTCTAAAAGGGAAAAAGGAAGCATTAGAATGTCCAAGCTCTGTGTAAACAGGTCAGTGCTTAATAATAATTTCAATTACATTAGATCATGAACTTTATTGTTGAAAGTAAATAGTCTCTGTATTGCAAATAAGTGGAAGAGGGTCGTGGTTCCAGTGGCAGATTTGCTTGTGCGTTACAGAGAGGACAAGTAATCACAGTGTTATGTGTCTTCCCCCCATGCTGTTCCTGTTAGTGTAGCTCCATTCTCATCAGATGTGGCTTCTATAATAAATGTTTCTTCTCTCTGGTTTGTATCCCAGCCAGCGGCTTAGCGGCCCAAGTTAAGTGCTTCCGACCCGCTGCATGTGGCTGGGTCGTTCTCCCAGTGGTCTGCTCAGTGGTCATCTTCTGAAAACACTAAGACCAATTCAAATTCTGAACTAGGAGGATGAGCCGTTTTATGTTCCCCAAATGCTTCTAGCAAGTTGCCCCGTATTTTGTTTGTTTTCTTCAATAGTCCTACCTTACTGCCGTTCAGGGAGACAAGAGAATATCATTTAGCAGGATGTTTAAAAGTAGCTTTCTGTCAACTTACACCTGACAGAGGACAGTTCTTGCCCATTGGATACTGTTGTGCTTATAAATTTTAAGGAACGGCTGACTCTTTTTTTTTTTTTTTTTTTTTGCCTTGTGGGATATTGCGTTCATAGTGGGAGAAATTCTTACAACAGTGTGTACACTTGGAATTAACACAGTAGCTATGTTAAGGAATTCAAAACAGCTTAAATGAAAACAGTGTGAATTGTGTGTATATATACATATTTACCGTGTTAACTCATGTGTCCGTGGCTTTGATGAGCTTCTCAAAGCCGTTCACAGTTTTACAGAATTAACTTTTCTTTATTCTAGCTGCAGAGCTCCCAAGGACCAGAGTGACTATGAGAACAATCTAGCCATGAAGTTGTTCTTGTTCCAGTTTGTCAACTACTACTCCTTGTGTTTCTACATCACATTCTTTAAGGGCAGATTTGTGACTTATCCTGGAGATCTGGTGTATTGGCTGTGAAAATACAGAAATGAAGAGGTGTGAATACAGATTTGTGTTCTGACAGTCTAACCGTTTCATGTTTTCTCTTAGTTGCCCAATGAAGAGTGTCTTTACTCTCTGTTCCTTAGACTTTTTTAGGCATATAATAATGACTTTATTTCATTTTAGAGCTACCTAAAATTTAAATGAGATTTTCTTTCTAATATCCCAGTGTGACCAAGGTGGCTGTCTCCTTGAACTGAAGACACAGCTGACAATAATCATGGGAGGACAGTCAATCTGGAATAACATGCAAGAGGTGTTACTTCCGTGAGTACTAAGTCATGTGATCTTGGGGTGAGAACGGCCCACCCATCCAGGTCATTTTCCTGCATGCCCATCTCTAAAACTGGGGAGACTCTCTGCTTATTAAAGCTCTCTGGATAAGATGATCCAGCCAACATTGTAAACGTACCTGCTGTTTAATAATTATGCTTAGATACCTTCCTTTTTATGTTTAACTTAAATCCTCAAGTGCTATAGTTTCTGCTTATGAGCCCATCATTAGGGACTGACTGATCAGAGCCCTTTGAGAGATGGCCCTTTTTAGGGCCGTGAACTAAGTTTTCCCACAACTTCCCACAAATTTCTCCTCCTTTTACACATGCATTTAAAAATCCATAACAGGAATTTGTTGAGTGCCTAGTATGTGCTAGTCACTGTATTAAATGTTGTACATATATGTGTGTGTGCGTGCGCATGTGTGTGTACAATTTAATCACCCAAACAATCCTTATTCTTAGCTTCCTTTTGCAAATGAAGATCCTGTGGCTTAAAGAGGGTAAATGATTTGCCCAAGCTCTCATTGCCAATAAGAGACCACTGTGGGACTCACATGTAAGACCCTATCTCTCTGAATCCATGTTCTTCTAAGAACAGAGACTCTCTTGTGGTCCTAAGGCACAGGATTACATAATGTTTTAAGAGACACTTGTCTAAAAGAATAACTATAGAGGTTTTGACTTACTGTTCTCTACCTAAAAATGAGAAAAGCAGATGTTAGCAAAGGTCACACTGTCCTTTTGATTTTCAAATAAGCCCAATCCCATATCAAAGTGGACATTCCAGGGTTATCTGTAATTTCTGAACATTTCAAGGAGCTTACAGTATTCACTTTATGTTGCTGTTGTAACAAGTATCCCCAAACGTCACGGTAGTACGAAGAAAAAAGAAAAAGTATCCAGTAAACAACACAAATTTAACCTTGTATCATTCTTGAACGCAGAAGCCTGCTGAAGTCAAATTATTGGCAGGGCTGTTTCTGAAGGCCTCAGGGGAACCTGTATCTTTGACTTTTCTGGCTCCCAGAGGCCACCTGCATTTCTTGGCCTGTGACCTCTTTTCTCTCTCTCAAGGTCAGCATGGTTTTGTGTTTCTGACTCTGATCCTGTGGTCACATCTCCTCTCCTCTCTCCCCTCTTCTGTCTCCCTCTTCCTCCTTTAACGACCCTGGTGATTACAATGGGCCCATCTCTATAATCCAGCTCGTCTCTCTTAGAGTCGGCTGGTTAGCAACCTTAACCGCATCTGCAACCATAGGGCCCCTTTGCCAGGGAACCTGACCTCTTCATATTTTCTGGGGATTAGGACATAGACATCTTGGGAGGGGAATCATTTTTCTGCCTACCACACTAAACTTTTTAAAATAATTTCTGGGTTTGAGTTTCTGTTCTCATGAAACTGTTGATCTCTCTTCTGTCTTGCCTTCCATACAAGCATTCTGCTCCTGGCCAACCTAACTGCAGAGCTCACCCCTCTCTGCGGTGTCCCCCAAAACCACTTACACAAGCAGGCCTTACTGTTGTTTGGAGCATGGAAGAGAAACTCAAACAACTTGAATTTTGAAATAAAAAAACCTCCGTAATTTTAAAATCTTCCATGCCACTATAAAAATTTATATTTTTAACTCCATTTCTTAATTTTTAAACTATTTTAAACTTTGTTACTTTTTAAACTTTACTTTTTTTCTTATCATCCTACATTGTAGGCTCCAGAAACCTGCTATTCTGCCCACCGCATCCAAGTTCCCTTTCATTGTTTCTCCTCCCTTCCCTAATCTTCCTTCTCTCTCCCTTATTACCAAGTTTCTGTCTATTCTTTTTATAGGGCAATTAAATTATTTTTTCTTCCTTTCTTTCTGTTTTTGCCGAGTGAACACCTTTGGGTGTCAGTGTGTCCTTCCACATTTCTTCACAAGGGCTTCATCTTTCAGCTTCAGTATGGATTACTGGGGTCTGTCTCTAAACAAAGGCATTTCCCTTGTCCCCCAGCTCACCACGCCCCTCAAAAAAATAAGATTCTGATCTTTGCTGTGAAATGAATCTTTTTTTTCCCTACTGTGCAGTAGACAACTCTTACCCTGAGCTCACAGTCAGATTTTTTCCAGAGGAGTAAAAGTAGCTCATGTGCAAATAATACTATTTTTCTCTGTGAAAAGAAATAGATCAGATAGAGGAAATACTTAACTCAGATTACTCAAAAGCATTTCCTGAAGGAAATAGGTTAATTATTTAACAAGTAAATTTTGTTGAATCTGGTTATCAGTGAGCTATTTTTACCAATCAAGGAGAAGGATATATTTCCTAAATTGGTACTGAGCAATTCATGTGAAATGAAACTTACTCACATGAACTAGTTTAAAGTAAAGGATGCATTATAGTATCTGTGGTCTGTTTATACCTTTGCTTAAGTAAGCACATTGTTGTAGGTTCCAGTGAGCTGAACTTTGCCTCCATGTATTTCTACTCTGGGCTGAAATATTTAGGGAATATGTTTTGAATTATGTTTCCCTTGTTTGAAAACCAGGAATGCTGAATGGTAGCCAAGTTCGAGGGTGGCTTGCGTTTTCCTCACTGCCTCTTCACTTTGTATAATGTGCCTGTTTCCTTCTTAATTTTTCATATAAAATCCTAACATACCAGAGATCTATCAATTACTCTTGCTGCACCAATACTATACCCATCCTCAAAAATACATAGGAAGGGAAAAGAAAACTTATAAAGGTAGCGAATATTTTCATGCTATGTAGATATGTCTAAAGGAACATAATGAAATGAATTTCACCATAACTCACCTGCCTCCACACCCCAAGTTCCATGTGGATTTCTTGAGTAGGATTCTCGGAGCAAATGAAGAAGGACAGGGATGCCGTGTTCCAGGCTCCCTCTGGGGTCTCCCCAGCACTTGGATCGGCAGCTGGTATAAAGTAGGTCTCAGTCCGAGCCAGCTGAGTGGGTGAGTGACTCACAGGCATCAAATGCGTGACATCAGTGAATTAACAGCATTCTTTGTAGGACTCAGAGAATAAGCTGAGAGCCGTGTGGCCTTCCGTGCCTCACATACTATTTTGATATTGGGGTCATTTCTAGGAATGTTATTCTGTACTTGACAAAAGGCTAGTACAATTCCAGGGTTAAGCAACTTGCCCTAGGGAAATTTTATGATAAAACATTAAGAAAAATAGTTAAATGCCCAAAATGACATAGCATTGTCCTTTGGTGTTTAGATAATGTATGGCTGTAATTTTCTTACTTTATATGTTTTCTACATTTTCCACCGTGTGTATGCACTACTATATAGTAAGAAAAAGCAAATGTTTAAAAGAGAAAATCTCTTTCTCCAGATATGATTTGGTTAGAGGATGTGTCAGATACATATAATAAGAGAATCTTAAATACATGTGTCCATAATTCACTCTTTAATTTCAGGAACAGGACTCAGGAATGAAATAGATTAAGAGAATCAAAGATACTTGTATTCAAGATAAGCAAGTGGGAGTGTCGTCAACAGAAACGGTGATAATCTATAATGCAGGGATTAAATGTGATAATGAAGGTACAAAGACAACATGAAGTAGAAAATGCCACTTGGCAAGCAGTGAGTAAAGGGAAATTTACCATGATTATGCCAATATGTGTGGTCAATTCCCAAGCAAATGATTGTGTAACCCCTGCTAGAGGGAGAAAGCTTCCAGCCTTGGCTGGAGACGGGGGTGTATCCAGTGTCTGTACTTTTTAAAATGTCTACAGGTGCTTCTCATGTGCAAATTGATATCCCTGCACAAGAACCATATCCCAACAGAAAACCCAAAAGACCGAGGACAATGATGCATAGACGACTGCCCAAGCTTTTCTGCCACAGAAGAGTCGTTCCAGTCAGGAAGACTGAGCAAGAGGCTCAGAGCCTTAGCTAAGGACAAGCCAGCCGGGACATCTAATACGACCTAATGCCATCGACGGGAGAGGGCAGTTCAGCACAAGAAGGGAGCGCCCTTTGAGTTAACAGGGAAGTTTCATCCTGTATCCAAACTGTGTTGGATTTGGGTTCCGGAGGGTAAAAGCCCTGCTTCCCTGGGGCATGGACTGGATTCCACAGGAGGCTGAGACACGAAGTATGAGGCAGAGAAAAATTCCCCCAGGAGACTCCCGAGTCTGGGTGCCAGGGAGGGTGATGGACGAGCGCGGTCCCAGCGCCACCCTCACTGCAGGGCTCTGAGGGGCTGTGGAGCTGTGCGCTCCCAGCCGGACCTCAGACCTGACTGCAGCACGCTGGGCTGCGGCCTGGGGAGTGGCTTGAGCAGCAGGCTGTCCCCGTCATTCTCGTAGGTGCTGCAGTGACCCCCACCCCTGTGGCCACGGCATTCCCAAGCCAAGGGTCTAAGTGACTTCAACCCTATTTCCAGGTGACCACAGCCGGTTAGCCTGTGCTGCTCAAAAGGAAGATCCCACATGGGGTTTTGATGTGGTAGGGGGGTTGCTAATACCTGGCCTGCTTTGAATTGTTTCATCCTGACAGCAGCCCAGGCAGTGAAAGTTTCATCTCCCAATTTTATTTCAACTTTTTTTGTTGAAAGTATAGTTGGTTTACAATATTGTGTTAATTCTTGGTGTACAGCATAGTGATTCAGTTATACATACATATATATATATTCCTTGTCATATTCTTTTTCACTATAGGCTATTAAAAATTACTGAATGTAGTTCCCTGTGCTATACAGTAGGACGTTGTTGTTTGATGCAAAAATTACTAAACAAAGTATTTTCAGACTAAACATAGCCATGTATATGACAAAGTTGAGTTTATCTCAGGATTTAAATGTGGTTTTGATCTCCAGGGTCTCTTTATCAACTTATCATAAGTAAAGAGCCTGTGGACCACTTTTCAGACAAATGTTTTAAAATCATAAGATTTAGAGAATAAAGAAGGAAGATAATTATACTGAAAAGCAGATATCAAAATACAGAAATGGGCATTTGTGATACAGTAATATCTGAATTATTGGAAGAAAGTGTTGAATAAGAGGATCCAGTGGTGGGTCTACTGACCGCAACATTCTGCCACAGCAGTGAGTGTAAATCATCTTCTGAGATCCTCAACAATTGCATTTTGAATGTAAATAAACTTAAATAACAAATAAGCCATGAAGTGTGGATTCAGATTCAGGGGTATCTCGAGTCCTTATCGCCACCCCTTCCCAGAGCTCCCTGCTCTTCCCCTAAAGTTATTGAAAGAAATGGGGAAAGATTGTGAAGCGAAGGGCATGTTCCATTGCAAAGAAATCTCGTAGCAAACCTGGGAGCATGGCCAGGGAAAGGTTAATGCTGAGATCAGAGGCAGTGGGAAACCAGCAGGGGCAGCTCTTTACAAGTCACATCATATACTCTGTGTGTGTCCATGTGTGTCTGCATACAGACTTGTGGGCAAGTATGATGTATACACCAGCCTTTCCTGTGAAGCCGCCTCACTGTCCAAATTTGAAATCCATCCAAACGTGCAGTGAAGTCAGCCGAACCTCAGCCAGACGCTAAGTTGTCTGTTGTTGCTCTGTCTCTTCTGCTGAACTCCACGAGTAAACAAAGCGCCAGCTGTTGCTTTCAGGGACAACAGCTCTGTAGGCTACAGGTCCATGCATTGTTTCACTGCCAACTCCGATTTCATTTCAGGACAAATTGCCATTTGAAAAAGGGGGAAGCATTCAGTTGGCCCACAAGCCTCTGAGTGAGGAAAAAATACAACCTTAGAGACAGCTCTGTGGGACAACATCCAGGAGGGGGCAGAGCACTGGGCTGCGAGTCGAGGCTGTGTTTCTTTCAAGCTCTGCACTTTGAGGCGGCATGTCACTTCTTTGGCCCTTGATTTGTTCAGCTTAAATTAGGGTCTTGGACCTGTTCGATCCAACGTTAGAGTATCACTTTTCTGCTCAGTGACCCTCCATGGCTCTGCAATTCCTTCAGAGGGAAAAATGCCCACATCCTCACTGCAGTCTCTTAGGCTCCACCCCCAAAACCACCACTTATTTCCTATTCACTCTGGCCCACACCAGCCTCCATGCTGTCTGTCCAGCGTGAGGGAACTCCAGGCCTGAGATCACCGTTCCCTCTGCCCCTCCTCTGCCCGGCCCTTCCCTCCGTCTTTGCCTAATTCAAAGGTCACTGCCCCATCCCCACTCCTCCCTACCACACATTCCTCGTCCTCCTTTATTTTACCCACAGCACTTATCACCAGCTCACATACCCTGTATTTCTTTCTTTTACTTATTTTCTCTGACGATTTTGAGACTGGAAAGGCCACGGTGGATAATAGCAGAGAACTGGGGGAAAAAAGACAAGTGAGGGAAGGTATCTTCTAAAAGCTAAAATGCCCACCTGAAAAGGAGGTAGGAGATAAAGTAGTAGTCGTTACAATTTTGGTAAACCCAAGGTACATAGTCAGGACTAGTTTTCACAATATTTGGGGGTAGGGAGGCAGCAATAAAAGGAAATTTATCCTGAAAACAAGAAATTAAATTCTTGGGAAGATGATGTTTTCACCTTGAAATGTCAGTAATACTTTAATGACCTTGGTCTGATAATATCCTGCCTTATAATTTGATCTGTTTGGCAGCTGGGTCATGAAACTAATGGTGCCACAGTTTCGGGAGCAGAACAGAGCACCCCACGATGGGAACGGGACAACCATCTGTATCCCATGGGCAAATTGGGTTTATTTTATGAATACCTTGAAATGAGCAAGTCATCAGTGGAGATTTCTGTGCTGTCGGTTATACTAGAGTATGTTTTGGGTCTCAGAAGCATCAGTTACCGACCCAAACAATGACCTAGCATACCGAAACGGAGCCTGCTTTTCTCCATTAAATGCAATTATGCAATCAGGCTTTCAAATAGGGTGCCTGTGTGTATCTTTGTCAATATTTATGTTGTACAAAGCTGAAGATTTACTGCCAAGGAATGAAATGGAATACTCATTCAGGTACGTCTCCACCATTGATTCTCAGATCCTTCTGGTCATGTCGTCTAAGGATGAGCTCAGAACCGTTACTAGATGTGACTCAGCTCGGGCTGCAGCCCATGTGGCACAGCTGTTGGCTGATCTCCTTCTAAACAGAGTCATGTGAGCCCGCCAGCCTGTGCAGAAAGCCCGCAAGAGCATCCTGCCTCACAGCAGCAAGGGTCACAAGGTCACCCCTTCCACATCTCACACCTGCCTTTGACATTGTTCCTATCTCTTCTGGCCGATGGTTTCTGCCTGGTTCCTTGAG
Organism: Camelus bactrianus; assembly: GCF_048773025.1. Taxonomy (NCBI): domain Eukaryota; kingdom Metazoa; phylum Chordata; class Mammalia; order Artiodactyla; family Camelidae; genus Camelus; species Camelus bactrianus. The sequence continues at coordinate 8,111,886 of NC_133566.1, forward strand.
TGACCTCATGGTACATCACTGGCTTGAATTCAGGATGAATTTGCTGATCTGGAGTATCGGTTGAGAAAAGATCCCCTCCTTCTCCAATGTCTTTGTCCATTTCTGTACATTTGCTTGGGCTCTGTTTCTCTTTGGTTGAACTTGGTTTTGAGCTCTCATTTGCCTTTAAATGGTTGCATCTCAAAATAGATTTCCATAGGAAATGTCATCTTTTCTATTATGCATGGCGCACTTTTATCTACTAGAAGGCTGATGATGTGCACGTTTTGTATCTGAGCCTTTCAGCTCACCACTGCCTTGAATTAGTTTTTTGGTCTTTTTTAAGCTTAGGAGACAGGAAAGGAGTTTGGTCAATAGGCTTTGCATTTATGCATGCAAGTTCATGTCTGCAAACGCACCCCTTTGTGCTTCCTGTTTATAAGGCTACAGATAGAGGGAGGTATTTTTTTTCCTAAATTAAATTCTATATATAAAATAATTGCTTTTAAAAATATACATTATACATGGAAACGCGTCTGGTTCCTTCGGTGAGTGAAAGGTCATCTTGTGGCATCTTCAGTCAGCTATGCTTTGTGGCCTGGTGTCTGATTTGAGTTTCATCTTTGCTTTTGTTGTGTTTCGTGACCAGGTTCCTTTAAGGGTGCAGCTGCAGTCCCTGGTGTAGAAGTTATGTTCGTTTATTCTGCTTATTTTCAAAAGGACTATAAGCCAATGACCTGTTATTCCAAAATGAGTCATAATTGTAAATATGTCTTATTGAGGCTATTATCAGCATTAATAATAACAACAACATTCTGGGGGCAGCATATCATTTGGTATTTTATCACACACGAAAAAAGCCTTGGAAAAAAGTTATTGTTCTAGTTAAGTCAAATAAAGGTCATTGAAAGGAAAAGTTGTACGCTTTTGGGAGAAATTGATAGGACATTTAGAACTTTATAGTCTCATTTAAATACCAATTAAATAATTCAGCCTCCCCCTACCCTACAAAACAGATGGAGTAACAGCTATTCCAGAGATTTTTCAGATTTATTCGTTTTCCTATTCTCTAAATAATCCCTAATGAATTAGAAAATTCAATCCATTTCTGAGAGTAGGCAGTCTGTTATTCTGTATTCAACGCTGGAGTTAAACTTATTTTGTGTTCTTTTTGTTCATGGGAGATAGAATTTCCAAGTGCTTTATGAATTATTTTTGTTCCTCTAAAATAAAATGCCTTTAGTGGTGATCTCCTGACCTCAGTTTCCTCCTCCCAGTTTTCCCCATGATCATTAATGACACCCCACCTGCAATTTAGTTATGCATCTTAGCTGCTGAAGGGGAACAGCTTCTGACAGATGACCCTGGAGCCCTCCACCTGTGCTTCATTAGGCCTCGCACCCAGCAACCAACCCTAGTCTCCTTCGCCTGAAGTATCTTTCTCTGCTTTTCTGCCTGGAAGGACTCTTGCCAAGCCTTGGCAGGGACCCCTCCACGTTTTAGAAATTTGCTGCTCTCCTCCCTAGGCATGAATTGCACTTGATTCTTGTCTTGATGGTGCGTGATCGTGTCCGTGTCCATCGTGCTCCCCGGCTGGACTGATCCTGTCGAAGGCAGTAGTCAGGCTTTTCACCTTCCCTTCCATGTCTGGAGCACCACAGCCTGGACCCTGGTTCTCATACATGTTTAAGTGACTTGAGCTTGGAGTTTCAGCACACTCACATACAACTATTAGATGAGTTGGCGGTAACATTGCCCCCAAGCCCCCACAAGGTTCTATAGGGCATATGTTTTTTTCTGAGTGAAATTTCTCTTTTATTTGTTTTAGAGAATTCCCCACTTTCCTTTGGGATTATTAGAGTAATCCTGAGTTGTTAACCACAATAGCTCTTCCCCCACCAGTGAATGATCCTGCTGTCTGAGAACTCAGACAGGGGACATAAGAGAAATAATCTATCAGCCTTAAAATCTGGAAGCCATAAGATACCGTTTTGTACTTAGAGCACTCAAAGCACAAACACCAGTCTCTCAAGAATTTGACGCTGCCTTCCCAGAGGGCGGGTGCCGTAAGTGAAATGCAGTGAGTGAGGCAGTGAGATCTCTTCTTCTCTGGTGCTGCCTTTTCCACCCTTGTTGTGTTAACTTGATCTTCCCTTCATATATTGTGTTCTCCATTTAATTTACTGCAGTTAATATCAGTTGTTCTTCAACATCTCCTTGCACCCGCCCCCTCCATTCCCACTCTCTCCAGTGCTCTCCCACCCACGCAGCTCCTGTGCTCTCCAGGACCAGGCCTGTCTGCCCCACGCCCTCACCTCTGTTCTGTCTGCTCACCACCTGCACTGACATTTCCTTAACTCTGCAGAATGAACTTTCAAAATGGCAGCTGAGTAACTGGGGGGGGAGGGATTGTAGACCTCTCATCTCTTTACTGATTCATTCGTTTATCCATCCAACAAACACTGAGCACCTGCTATGCCAAACACTGTATCAACTGCTGGGGAGACCAAGACAGGTAAGACTTGGTGTCCGCACTCCCCAGGCCAGGCGAGGCTTGGCGAGTCGTTGATGGATTGCTCAGCAGGTGAGCACACATTGGACTTCCTAGAGCTGGAAATATTTGAACTGAATCTTGAAAGGTGAAAAGAAGTTAGCTCTCTAATGTGTGGTAGAGGGAGTGTACACTTCATGCAGAGAGGTAGAGACATGTAAGAGTACACGGCATGAAGCGGCTTGGCCAGACTGAAGAACAAGTAGGGCTAGAACAAAGGATCCATAGGTGGGAATATCAGGTGCACAAGGCCTCTGTCACGATGGGCCTTGTGTGATTAGACTTGAATCTACCCTTAGAGAAACAGGGATATATTGGAATATTTTTAAGCAAGAGAATTGCATAATGTTTATGTTGAAGAAGATCTGGTTATTCTGGCAGGAGAATGGAAGATACTATTTTTGGGGGGAGGCCCATATTTTGGGGGGAAAGGATATTTCGGGGACCACCGCAGGTAGCCCAGGCAACAAGTGACATACGCCTGTTGAGAGGCCCTGGGCAGAGAGAGAGAGAGACATGGGCGGCAGAAGTGGCGACTGCTGTAGAGGGGACTGCAGGGCCGGGGCGGCGGGCTACAGAGCTGCTGAGGTGACTTTCCAGGGACCCATCCGGAGAGCGGATCTGCAGGGGGAGTGTAAGGGGAGGAGCTGGTTTCGAGGAGATGGTTCTGTGTGTGGCATTTTGAGTGCAAAATGTCTATGGGACATCTAAGGAGTCATGTCCATTGTTAAGCTAGATTCACCAGTCAGGAGCTCAGAGGAGCTGTGGGTGAGGCCGTGGGGGCGATTCAGTCCTGCCAAGCGGAGGATTGAAGACGAGGCCTGGGGAAAAGGGCCATGTACATAGAAAATGGGAGAAGAGAAATCCACCAAGAGAAAGAACAGCAGAGCAGTTGGCAGAAAACTAGTTGAGGCAACACAGAGAAGGCTGTAACCTGGCTTAAGAGGGATTTGAACACTGACTAAAAGCAGCATAGTGAGAAAGGGGGGTGTGTGGGGCAATAAAGCAAGAGCTAAAGCCCACCTTTAATTGCCAAGACTGGGGAAAAGGAGGAGGAGGACTAAGGTAGCCTTTAAAAAACAGATCTGTATGTATCTGTGTGTGTGCATATGTGCACACAGATTTTCTGCCTGGGCTTTTTAAATTTATTTAAGTAAAACAAAAATTAAGGGGGGGAAACGTTCCACTGAGAGGAAAATATTTGTCCACGGCAAAAGCTACTGGTAATCAAATAAACAGGAGCTGAAAATGCCCATTGGTTTGAAACACGCAGCCACCGGCAGTGCAACTCCTGTCTCAGTGCCGCGGTGAGGGCCATGGGGGATGCAGGGCTCTCAGCCCTCTAGGAGTCGTCTGCGCAGGTACTTCTCCAAGAAACTGGACTTTAAAGGGAAGAAGAAAGTGTAGAAAGTATCAGAGAGCAACACAGGGCTGTGAGAGAGGCTTGGGCGAGGGTTAGTTTTGTTTAACTGTGGGCGTTTCTGGCCTTGATGAGTTGCTAGGCCTTTGCTGTTGTTGGTCTTTGTTCCAAAAGCTTTTTAGAAAGTTCTTCTTGCTTGAATATCTGAACAGATTAAATCATGTTGGGTTATTTCTGGTGATTTATTTTTTAATTAAAAAATTATCTGGAATTTATTTTAATGTCAAAAGTGGGGACACTGTGCCAGGTCTTCCAATGATTTAGCTAATTACTCCAGTACTTGAATCCACTGATTTGAAGTGTCAGTTTTTTAATACTACTAAAATCTTATAAATATCCACGTGTATTCTTGAAATGTATTCTATTTCATTCATACTCTCAGTGCACTATTTCTATACTGTTTCCATGACCATAGATTAATACCTCCTAGAGTTGGTCCTATTTTATCCATTTACAGAATGTCCCTAATACTACAAATTCAAACATCCCTCCTTATTATTTTATTTGTATATTTGTGTATATTTCTGGAAGAACTTTAGGATCACCTTTCAGATTTTTTTCTTAAATCCATTTGGGATTATTAACTAAATTTGCATTCAGATTCTAAATTTATTTTGGAGAAAAAATGTTCTATGTCCCCCAAACGTGAGTCTGCCCACTGAAGAGTATGGTGCATTCTACTGTTCATTCAATCATCATTTTTTTTCTTTTTTTAAGTCATTTATCAGAATCATTTTAACATTTTCATTCATTTATTTCTGTGCCATTGTTGTCATTATAAATGGCACCTTTTCTGGGTTTTGAACTGGGTTGATTGTTAATAAAGTCTTAATTTCTGGCTTCTCTTGAATAAGAAGGAGATCTGACAGTGTGAGGCCCTATTTCCAATATGGTGACGGTGAGCAATGCGTCTCATTATGATGTCCACTTGCCAATTTGCCAGTGGCTGCACCCACTCCCCACATTTCTGCTACTTACCTGCCCCCCGTAGGCAGATGAGTTCATGTAGGGTTAGGTGGGTTATGGACACAGATACTGATGTCACTGCTGCCACACTGCTGACCCTGTGGCTTCACTAACTCTGGTTCTTTCTCTCTGACCTCCCTGAAGATGACAGCTCCTTTTGGGCTGTGGACCTGCTGCATCTTTCCAGCACTGTCGGCTTTTCTGCAACACACCCCTGCCTCTCAGGTCAGAAGCAAATGTCAGCTCCTCCTACCCGTCCACCCCATCCACGGTCTTGCCGTTCCTGGCGAGAGTGGTCCCTACCCCTTGACTGAGCAGTAACCCTAAAGGGCTATAAACTTGCCTCTAATCCACTGTCTTAGTTACATTCCTGTGCTAGTTTACTTTAAAGGTCTGCCAGTTAGGAGGGGAGGGTCTAAAATTCTTTTAGATCTCTGGCCTTATCATTTCTAACCGCTCCCCGACCCCATGGAACAGCTTACCACAGATCTCTGCTGCCCCGTCTGTAGCAATGCCCTGTAAATTACAGACAAAGAGAAAAGAACTTCTAAGCCACCACCATAACTTTGATTTCCTGTGACCACACAGACCATAGAAATATCAAGATAAAAATTCCTGAAGAAGGATATTTTGCTTAGCAAGACACTTTAATTGCATACCTTTCTGTGACTTGTAATAACTTCATAGACTCTCTGAATGGGCTGCACTCACCTTCCCAGACTCAAGGGAGCTTCCTCACTTGCCTATCTTCAGTGTATTTCCTCCAACATTCTCTATGCATAGCTTTCCCAAAGGTACATTTCTTATTTCTATTTAAATTGTTAGATACATCCACAATATTCTTTTTTTAATCCTCAATTACAAACCATCTTCCAAGATTGTATTATTTCAACATCGAGAGTGAATAATATGCTTCAAGATTCCAAAGTTTATTACCACCAAATAACTATGGTTGGTTGAAGATTTTTAAGTATGTTATTCCTACTAAGGGTATATATGTGAAAGAAACAGGTTGTAATTAGTCTTCTTCCCAGGGATTTTATATTTGCCTTTTGTTTGGATTCTTTCACTGTTGAACATTATTATTACCATGAATGTCTTTTCTCTTTGGGATTTAGTTCACCATTTGCCCCTCTCTCTTACAGGAGTAAAGGAAATGATGTTGTCCTTCCATCCATCCACCACTCCATGTTGTGTGTCCATTCCTTCAACAGGTATTCAGTTTGGGTTCACCACCTTATTTGTGGCCTCTTTCCAGTGGCCCCTCTGTTGGCTCTGGAGAACAATATGTTGGAAATCAGAGTGGGTACGTGGAAACTTGACTATCCAGTACAGACGCATGGTGACAGAAAAAGCCCAGGACATCGCAGCGTGGCAGCCAACCACGCAAGGAACAGCAATTCTGGCTGTGGTGGACCCATGTGAATAAAAAGGCTCCATGGGGTGAAGACTTAGAAAAGTCCAAAACTGCATTGGCGTTGCTTCCTATGGAATCCAGTTTTGGGTATTGTTTAATATGAGAGGGAGATGCTAACGCTATCATTGTTATAAACAACATAGTTGTTGTAACTGTAATTGTTATTATTTTAAATATATATTCTTTGTAATTATTATTTGTGACTTACAAGACCCTTACAGAGGCAGTTGTTAAGAAGCGTGGCCATTATACTGTTACTGAAGTGTTAATTCAGTAGAAGTATGGTAATAGCATTAATAAGTACTCACTCTTTTGATCCTCACATGACTCTAAAGGTTACCCAGCAGTGCTTGTATGATGGAGATAGAAATCTATCCATTTAAGAGTTTGTAGAACCTAAAATAAGAGCAGTCATTCCACCGTATTTGACCATATATTCCAGACTATCAGTTTAAAGTAGGAATTACCTTATGAGGCCATATAAACCCTTTGTGCATCCCCAATCATTCATTAGCTTCCTGGTCCCCTGGGGCAGATGTTCTTCCAGAAGGTGTTCCCATCTCTCCTCCACACCCCACTCTTGGCCTTTGCTACCCACTGTTGGTCATTAGCTAAGCATCCTCATGTCCTGCATGTGTCTGAGCTGTGAGGGAACAGAACTCAGCTGCTTACAAACTGTATTGACTATGACCAGTCTGAACAGTCTCTCTCCTTCCCTGCCCACACCCCCACAGGGCAACAGGGGGCTCACAACCACAGCGATTCCCATGCCAGCCCATCAGTGAACCTTCTTCCCTAGAAATATTCTTACAACCAGGGCTGTTTCCTCCCTTACTTCACTGCCAGTTTCACTCCCAGGTTACAGTCCCCAACAAAAGGCTATCCCAGTTTGAATTTCTTAATCAAGTCACATTGACCTGAGTATCTGGCATTTTCCTATGAGCACTCATAGAAACAGAACAGGGCCTGGCAGTGGCTGTGGGCCAGGTTCCTGGGTGAGGGCACTTGCTGGGCCCTTCAGGTTCTGTAGCCTGGCCCGAGCTCAGCTCCCAGCACGGCGTCTTCCCATCTGCATGATTTCGAGCCAGGCTTCAACAGTTCAGAGCTTCATTCTTTAATCTGCAAACAGAATAATTCCCTGCTGCATATTTTAAGACTGTTATGTACCACAAAGGGTGCTTAGGGAATTCAGTGAGTCAATGCATGGAAGTCACACAGCCTGGTCCTCAGGGAATGTTAGTTTTCTTCATTATGCAGCATCGATAAAATTGGCTGCACAGACTTGGCCAGGTATCAAAGCTACAGGCACAAGAATTTGACAATGAGTCACTGTCTGGATCATAGTCACAATTTTACACAGTAAAACAAGCTACCTGGGACCACCCAGCTGTCAGCCCACCCGACTCCCCACCCCAAGAACCCGCAATTTATCTGATTTGCTTGCTACCCCTACTTTTTGGAGAAAGTTGGCAAATCACACACAGTCAATGACTGCTAGGTTATGACCATTACCATTCACTCAAATTGCCCTATTTTCAGTATCCACTCTGCTGCAAAACATAGACTAATGTTCAGAAATATGACAGCAAGGCCTTTCCCGTTCCACAGTCAGAGAACTATGAATCTGTCATGTTTAATATGCCATGTGACAATAAGCAATGCAGGAAAACAGGCTCCTGTGCTTTAAGAAAGTTTTTAACAATGACGTTTGAAACTAAAAGTGTTTTTGTTTGACCTTCAGTTAACCAGAAAATTCAATTGACTCCTATTCCCCATTACTCAGGTGTCTTGGTTTGATTGTATTAGGCACTTTTTCCTCATCTCCCCAGCATGGCTTTGCTCCATCAGCACAGATGGAGTGTCTCCAAGGCTGCTCCAGGTGCATAGGCGTGTGTATGCATACATGTGCACCCACTGATTGCTGCCACTGATTCATCTCCAGGAGTTGTTCTGTCTTATAACTCAAGCATTGCTTTATTATATCCTAGAAAACTGCCTTTAGATCATTGATTGAACTATAGACCAACCTCTTGCCCAAATTAGGAAGTGACATCTTCCAAGACACAGGTCCTGTGTGCTTGTATATATGTATAAGTAAGAATTAAATATGCATGTCACCCCCTCACATATTCAATTTGAGCCTTCCCAATTGAATGTGCACAGTAAAGGCTAACTTCCCATAACAGGAGAACTTTTAGGAAGTAAGAAGAAGGAATTAGCCACCAGGGAGAAGACAGGATATCAAGCAGGAGTTTGGTATAAAGTCATTTATTCTAAAGCTGCTCTGGCTCAATAAATAAGTGGAATTGACACTGTTGTATCATGCCAGAGCATCTGCTATTGAAGGCCGATTTTAATTTACTTTGATATAAGTGGAAAATTGTGTCAGAACAGCATGGGAAATGAAGAACACTGCATCTATCTGTACTCCTGAAGTGTGTTTCAGAGCTGCTCAATTTTGAGGAATATTATCTTGTCTGGAGACAATAGAATTATTTTCATTGTTGGAATTTTTGTAGCTTCCAGAAGCACATGTGCAGGTGATTCTGTAAAAGTCTAGAGTTGACTTAAATAGCAGGAAATTTTAGCCTATTGAAATCAGGAGAAGTGAAATATTTTTGCCTACCACCACCACCACCACCAGGCAAGCACGTGTACATCCAGAGAGATTTCACATCAGAGGGAATGACAAAGCTGGTTCTGTTACCGAGGGCAAACTTGTTCTGCTCACGGTACAACAGTGATAAATAAATAAATCAGGAGACAAGGTTTTGGGGCAAGGAATAGTAACTTTATTCAGAAAACTGGCAGACCAAGAAGATGGCGGACTAATGTCCTGGAGAATCATCTTTCCCAAGTCAGAATTAAGGCTCCTTTTAAACTAAAAAGGGGAGGGGTGTGGTTGGTTGTGCAAACTTCTTGCTGCAGGCATTCTTTGTTCTTGCAGCCATTCTTGGGTTAGGCTATGGTGTCTCTCTAAGCCTCCAACAAAACAAAAGTTATTCTCTATTTTGCAACTTGCCATCTCTGCGTAAGTGCAGAAGTGCTAACATCCTTAAAGGTCAGAGCCCCGAGAATAGGCTTTCCTGTAGGTTTTAGGCTAAAGGCAACGTTGTTTTACAAAAGGTGCAGAGCCAGCAAGATTAAGCCTGGAAAACAGGGCACAGTGCTTCAGACTGAAGGAACAGATCCAATATGGCGTCAGATTTGTTCTCTATTACAGTTTGAGTTAGGGGAAATTTTGCAGCAGAAAATCCCCTCAGTTGTTTTTCTTGCTTTGCCTGAGATATTGTTTGTTGGCTTGTGGTCTCATGGTATCTAAACCGTATGATCAGATGAATACTATTAAAATCATATGGTGCAGAAAACATAACTGCTTCAAAAAATGACTGAAACATTTAGATTTGTTTATTCCCATAGAATTTGGATTGAATCTATTCTCGACTTTTTTCTTCCTTCAAACCAGTTTTTTACTGGAGGATTTAAAGCCCAAATTAAAGAATTTTGGAGAAGACTCATGTAATTTATAAGAGCTTTACATTCGAATTTAAGACTGACCCATATTTATACTTTTAATCAAGGAACACAATAAACTTGTTTAGTCAATCATTTATGGCGTTTTTAACTTTATCCATGTAATCTTTTGGAAGTTGAGAGACTTAGACAATTGATATAACAAAACAGGTATCAATGCTTGACTCTGTGAATGAAAGAATCCCAGTATAGTTTCCTGAAAGTATATTTTATTAAAAATAATAAAGAATTCTTGCTCTCTAATAAAGCAACAGACAGAAGCACATACTGAGTGTTTAAAATAAATAAGACTCTGGAAAAAATTATCTAAACAACTCAAGATAGTATAGAGAAAAAAGTATGAACTTGAAGGAAAATACATATTGTGCAATTAATATCCTATTTTTAAGAAGCAAATGATAAGAAAACCAATTTTTAAATGATTTATCAAAAAAGGAGTTATATAAAGTCAACTTATTTTCACAAGTGTTACATAAAAAGGGCTATCTAAATCTATATTATTAAAGAATAAAATATACCAAATATATCTCCAAGGTTAATTGATTTTCATGATATTTATACTTTTTGAAAATGTAACTTACATATACTTATCCAAGCAGGTCTTGACATAACCACAGTACCCTAGTATACAGTTATACCTATACCACATAAAAAATGAGAAGGCAAGGATAAGGCCCTTGCTTACGAACTGCCACTGGACTTCTGGATATTCCCTTAGGTTAAAGACCAAAAGCAAAGTAACTATTCTACTTTGAAGAAGTCGCTCAAAATTTTAAGACATTCACTATCTATATCCAGTTACAGGAAAGACAAGTTTTCTGAAGCTTAAAAAAAAGAAATCAACTGCTGAAAATGAAATTATGTAATGTCTCATGACCATAAATATAAAGGCTCTAAAGTAATGCTCCGTTTACTTTTTTTTTTACAAGCACAGGTCATGATCATCACTTTCACATTCCATTTATGCTAGATGAACGAACTCTCTCAACATGCCCAATTCTGAGAGTTAAGTGTGTGTGAAAGCCGTCAGTCAACTTCCTTATTGGGAAAACACAGTTTAGTTTAAGTGGGAAACAACACTACATACATATATATGAGGAGGAAAAAGTTCAAACTGGGAATAACAGTGAAAACTGAGGGAACTGAAAATCGGCAGAGCAAACATACTGAGAATCCAAAGTGTTTTAACTACAACCCATTTACCTTAAGCTAGATGAACGAACGTCTTTCAACATGTTCAATTCTGAGATATAAGTGTGGGTGAAAAAAGTCAATCAGATAGCATGTTGGGAAAAAAGTTTCTTTTCAGTGGGAAACTACACTACATACATATATATGAGGAGGTTCTAGCTCCAAATCTGTTTTAAAGTAAAAACTGCATGAACTTCCAACTGGCACTAGGAAACATACTGAAACCAGAGTAAGTGATTCTACTGCAAAACACTTCATTTGTGCTAGGTGAAAGAATGCCTCTCACATGAAATGGTCTGAGATATAACTGTGTGTGGAAGCCGACATTCACTTAGCTTGTTGGGAAACCAATTTTCTTTTCAGTTGGATTCTACACAACATAAATATATATTTATTGGTACAACTTTGAACTCAGTATTACAGTGAAAAATGCATGAAATAAAAACTGGCACTTGGAAACAAAATGAGAAACCAGAGTAAGTGTTTCTAAAGCAAAAAATTCCCTTTGAGCTACATGAAAGAACGTCTCTCCACATGCTCATTTTTAAGAGACAACTGTGTGTGAAAGCTGTACTTCACCTAGCTTGTTGGGAACACAAAGTTTCTTTTCAATTGCAAAGAACACTACATAAATACATATGGGTAGGTACTAGCTCCAACTCGGTTTCTCAGTGAAATCGGCAGGAATTTGAAACCGGCACAAGGAAACAGACTGAGATACCAAAATAAGTGTTTCTCCTGCAACCCTTACCCTTTGTGCTAGATGAACAAACGTCTCTCAACATGCCCATTTCTGAGAGATATTGTGAGGGGAAGCCACCCAACACATTGCTGATTGGGAACACAAAGTTTATTTTAGTTGGAAACTACACTGCATAAATATATATGGGTTGGTACAAGCTCCAACTCGGTTTTACAGTGAAAACTGCAGGAACTTCAAACCGACACTAGGAAACAGACTGATAAACCAGAGTATGTGTTCTCCTGCAACAAGTTCTTTTTGTGCTAGATGAACGAACGTCTCTCCACATGCATATTTCTGAGAGGTAATTGTGTGTAAATGCCTTCCTAATCTAGCATGTTGGGAACACAAAGATTCTTTTAAGTTGGAAAATACACTCCATACATATATCTGGGGAGATACTAGCTCCAACTCCGTTTTAAAGTTAATAGTGAAAGAAATTCAAACCAGCACTCGGAAACAGAGTGAGAAACCGAGTAAATATTTCTCCTGCCACCCGTTCCATTTGTGCTAGATGAACGAACTTCTCTTCACATGCTCAGTTGTGAGAGACAAGTGTGTGTGAAAGCCGTCCTTCCCATAGATTGTTGGGAACACAAAGTTTTTTTTAGTTGGAAAATACAATATACACATATATAAGGGGAAGTACAAGTTCAAAGTCGGTTTTACACTGAAAAGTGCAGGAATTTCAAACTGGCACTAGGAAACAGATTTAGTAACCATACTAAGTGTTTCTCCTATAACAGGTGCTACATGAACGAATGTCTCTACACATGCTTAGTTCTGAGATATAAGTATGTGTGAAAGGCGTACTTCACCTAGGTTGTGGGGAAGACAAACTTTCTTTTCAGATGGAAAGTACAATACATACATATAAATGGGGTGGTATTACCTCCAACTCGGTTTTAGAATGAAAACTGCGTGAACTTGAAATAGGCACTAGGAAATATTCTGAGAAGACCGAGTGTTTCTCCTGCATCCTGTTCCCTTTGTGCTAGATGAACTAAGGTCACCCACATGCTCAGTTCTGAGAGGTAAGTCTGGGTGAAAGCTGTCCTTCACCTAGATTGTTGGTATCACAACGTTTCTTTTCAATTGGAAAATACACTCCATATATATATCTGGGGAGGTACTATCTCCAACTCGGATTTACATTAAAAACTAAAGGAACTTCAAACCGGCACTAGGAAACACATTGAGAAACAAGAGTTCGAGTTTCTACTACAAACCTTTCCCTTTGTTCTGGATGAAAGAAAATCTCTTCACAGGCTCATTTCTGAGATTTAAGTGTGTGTGAAAGCCTTCCTTCACCTAGATTGTTGGGAACTCAAAGTTTCTTTACAGTTGGAAAATACATTACATACAAATACATTAGGAGGTACTATCTACAACTCGGCTTTACAGTGAAAATTGCAGAAATTTCAAACCGGCAATATGAAAGAGACTGAGATACCAGAGTAAGTGTTTCTCCAGCAACTCGTTCCCTTTGTGATAGATGAACGAACGTCTCTCCACATGCTATTTTCGGAGAGATAGCTGTGTTTGAAAGCCGCCCTTCACATAACTTGTTGGAAACACAAGGTTTGTTTTCATTTCGGATCTACACTACATACATATATATGCGTAGGTACGAGTTCCAAATTGGTTTTACACTGAAAACGCCAGGAAATTCAAATCGGCTCTAGGAAACAGACTGAGAAACCAGAGTAAGTGTTTCTACTGCATGCAGTTCCCGTTGTGCTAGATGAACGGACGTCTCTCCAACTCTCAGTTCTGAGAGATAAGTGTGTGTGAAATCCGTCCTTCAGTTAGCTTGTTGGGAACGCAGTTTCTTTTCAGTTGCAAACTACATTACATGCATATATATGGGGAGGTAGAAGTGACAACACGGTTTTTCAGGAAAATTGCAGGCACTTCAAACAGGCACTAAGAAACAGGCTGAGAAAAAAAGTAAGTGTTTATCCTGCAACCCTTACCCTTTGTGCTAGATGAACGAACGTCTCTCCACATACTCAGTTCTGAGAGATAAGTATGTGAGGAACCCTCCCTTCACCTACCTTGTTGGGAACACAAAGTTTCTTTTCAGTTGTAAACTACACTGCATACATATATATGGTGAGGTACTAGTTCCAACTCGGCTTTACAATGAAAACTGCATGAACTTCAAACAGGCCGTAGGAAAAATTCTGAGAAACAGAGTATGTGTTATCCTGCAACCCTTACCCTTTGCACTAGATGAACGAACGTCTCTCAACATGCTCAGTTCTGAGAGATAATTGTGTGTGGAAGCCGTCCTTCAACTAGATTTCTGGGAACACAAAGTTTCTTTTCCTTTTGTAAATACACCACATACATATATATGGGGAGGTACTAGTTCCAAATCAGTTTTACAGTGAAAAGGGCAGGAATTTGAAACCGGCACTAGGAAACAGAATGAGAAACCAGAGTAAAAGTTTCTCCTGCAAACCTTTCCATTTGTGCTAGATGAACGAAAGTCTCTCCATATGCTCAGTTCTGAGAGAAAAGTGTGTGTTAAAGCCATACTTCAAATAGCTTGTTGGGAACACACAGTTTCTTTTGTGTGGGAAACTATGCTAAATAAATATATTTTGGGAAGTACAAGCTCCAACTCGGTTTTTCAGTGAGAACTGCATGAATCTTCAAGCGTCACTAGGAAAACATACTGAGAAACCAGAGCAAGTGTTTCTTCTGAAACCCATTCTCTTCATGCTTGATGAACGAAAGTCTCTCCACTTGCACAATTCTGAGAGTTTAGTGTGTGTGAATGTCTTCAATCAGCTAGCTTGTTGGGAACACACAGTTTCTCATGAGGGGCTAAATTCTCCACATTTGTATAAATGTGGAGGTTCTAGTTCCAAATCGGATTTACAATGAAAACTTCATGAACTTCAAACCAGCACTAGGAAGCATACTGAGAATCCAGTGTGGGTGTTTCTACTGCAAACCATTCCCTTTATGCTAGACAAACGAATGTCTCTCCACATTCTCAATATTCAGAAATGAATGAGTGTTGAAGCCATCCTTAAAATACCTTGTTGGAAACCAAGATTTTCAGTCCAATGGAAACTACGTTTCTTTCATTTATATGGGGACTTACTAGCACGGACTCGGTTTTACACAGCAAACCGTTTTTATTTGAAATCGGCTTTGAGAAACATGCTGACAACTCAGAGAATGTGTTTCTGTATATCACTTAACCTTCAATGCTGGATGAAAAAACGCCTCTCCACAGGCTTACTTCTGACATCTGAATTTGTTTTGGAGACATCCTTCACCTAACTTGTTGGAAAACCAGAGTTTCTGGTATAGGGAATCTACGCTACTTACATATCTAATAGGAGGCACTCGCTCCAACGTGCTTTTCCACACTAAATTGTTTTTACATTGAAAACGGCGTTGGGAAACATGCTGAAATTTTAGAGAATGTGTGTCTATAATACCTCTGCATTTTATGCTGCATGAAGGAACGCCTCTCAACATGCTCAACTTTCAGAAATGTATGAGTATTGAAGCTGTACTTCACCTAGCTTGTTGGAAACCCAGAATTTCAGTCCAAGGTAAACTAAGCTGCTTTCATATATATGGGGACGTACTGGCACCAACAAGGTTTTTTACTGTAAACCACTTTAATTTCAAACCGGCTTTGAGAAACATGCTGAGAAATCAGAGAACGTGTTTGTACATCTCACTCTGCCTTTTATGTTAACTGTGAAACTCTGGTTTGAAAGAAAAATTACTTTGCTTTGGTAAACTGCTTTGAACCGAGTTCCTCCGCTTTGATATGTAAATTGGGTAGTTCCCGTATTCCAGAAACTCTGGTTTTCCAACATGTTAGGAGAAGGACGTCTCCAACACAAATTCAAATATCAGAAGTGATCTTGTGGAGAGGCGTTCTTTCATCCAGCATTGAAGGTTAAGTGACATAGAGAAATACTTACTCTGAATTCTCAGCATGTTTCCTAATGCCAGTTTCTAAGGAAGAGCGGTTTGCTGTGGAAAACCACTTTGGAGCGAGAGCCTCTGCTTAGATATGTAAGCAGCGTAGTTCCCCTAGACCAGAAACCCTTGTTCTCGAAGAAGTTATGTGAAGAATGGCTCCAACTCACATTTAGATGTCAGAAGTGAGCATGTTGCGAGGCGTTCCTTCTTCCACCATTGAAGGTTAAGTGACATACTGAAACACTCACTCTGATTTCTTAGCATGTTTCTGAAATCCGTTTCAAGTAAAAACGTTTTGCAGTGGAAATGCGAGTTGGTGCTAGTTCGTTCGCATATATATGAAAGCAGCGTTGTTTCCCTAGTCCAGAAACTGTTGGTTCCCAACGAGCTAGGTGAAGGACGGCTTCCATACATATACAGATTTGAAAATAGAGCATGTGGAGAGGACTTATTTCACCCAGCATAAAAGGCAGAGTGACATGTAGAAACACATTCTCTGATTTCTCAGCATGTTTACTAATGCCGATTTCAAAGTAAAAGTAGTTAACTGTGGAAAACCGCGTTGAAGCGAGTGCTTCCCCTTAGACATCTTAGTAGCCTAGTTAACCTAGACCAGAAAAACTGGGTTTACTGCAAGTAAGGGGAAAGACAGTTCCAACACACATTCAGCTGTCACACGTGAGCATGTGGAGATGCGTTCTTTCATCCAGCATTGAAGGTTAAGTGACATACAGAAACATTTACTCTGATTTCTCAGAATGTTTCGAAAAGCCGGTTTCAAGTAAAAGCGGTTTGCATAGGAAACCCGAGTTGGTGCTAGTACGTTGCCATATATATGAAAGCAGCATAGTTTCCCTAGTCCAGAAATTCTGGGTTCCCAACAAGCTTGGTGAAGGACGGCCTCCAAACTTATACAGATGTGAAAATAGAGCATGTGCAGTGGCTTTCTTTCACCCATCATAAAAGGCAGAGTGACATGGAGAAACACATTCTCTGATTTCTCAGCGTGTTTACTAACACCGATTTCAAAGTAAAAGCTGTTTGTGTGGAAAACTGCATTGGATCGAGTGCCTCCCCTTAGATATGTAAGCAGCATAGTACCCCTAGACCAGAAACTCTGGTTTTCCAACATTTTAAGTGAAGGACGTCTCCAACACTTATCCAGCTGTCATAAGTGAGCATGTGGAGAGGCGTTCTTTCATCCAGCATTGAAGGTTAAGTAACATACTGAAACACTTTCTCTGATTTCTCAGCACGTTTCTCAAAGCCGGTTTCAAGTAAAGCGGTTTGCAGTGGAAATGCGAGTTGGTGCTAGGACGTCCCCAAATATAAGAAAGCAGCGTAATTCCCCTAGTCCTGAAACTATGGTTCCCAACAAGTTAGGTGAAAGACGGCTTCCATACATATACAGATTTGAAAATAGAGCATGTGCAGTGGCTTTCTTTCACCCATCATAAAAGGCAGAGTGACATGTAGAAACACATTCTCTGATTTCTCAGCGTGTTTGCTAACGCCGGTTTCAAAGTAAAAGCGGTTTGCTTAGTAAAACCGTGTTGGAGCGACGGCCTTCGGTTAGATATGTAAGTAGCGTAGTCCCCTAGACCAGAAACTCTGGGTTTCCAACAAGTAAGGTGAAGGACACCTCCAACACACATTCAAATGTCAGAAGTTATCATGTAGAGAGGCGTTCTTTCGTCCAGCATTGATGGTTAAGTGACATACAGAAACACTTACTCTGATTTCTCAGTGTGTTTTTCAGAGCCGGTTGCAAGTAAGCGCGGTTTGCAGTGAAAAACCGTTTCAGTACTAGTGCATCCCCATAGATATGTATGTAGCGTAGTTTCCTTATCCCAGAAACTGTGGGTTCCCAATTAGCTAGTTGAAGAACGGCTTCCAAACTCATACATATCTAACAATTGAGCCTGTGGTGTGGAGTACTTTCATACAGCATAAAAGGTGGAGTGACATATAGAAACACTAACTCTGGTTTCTCAGCATGATTCTGAAAGCCGGTTTCAAGTAAAAGCTCTTTGGAATGGAAAAGCCTCCTGGAGCTTGTGCCTCCCCTTATATAAGTAAGTACCGTAATTCCCCGAGGCCAGAAACTCTGGGTTCTCAAAAACCTAGGTGAAGGTTGGCTTCCACTCACATATGTTTCCAAAATGGAACAAGTGTAGAAGAATTCCTTTATCTCACCTAAACAGCAAGGCTAAATCTCAAGCACTTACCATGATTTCTCTGCATGTGTACTTGAGTAGATTTAAAGCTAAAAGCATTTTTCACTCAGAAACCTAGTTAGAGTTTTTTCATGCTGTTATTTATATCGGTCGGACAGTGCCCCAACACCACAATTCTGTGTTTCCAGCAGTGTTGGTGAAGGATGGCTTCCACACACATTCGGTTTTCTCTCCTCTTCACCCTTCTGCTTAGACATCAATGCAGGTTGTGTATTGTGGAAGCCAAGGAAGTTTTTTTCATTTAGGATCAGCCTCGGAGAAAACTGAGGCCTGCTTCTGCTACTTTTCCCTGCTCGATTTCCTCTTTGTGCATTTCCAATCCTCAAGAGTGAGTTCCTTTAACCAAGTAATTATTTCAAAAAAAAATGAGCAGGTTTCCATAGGGCCACTACTTCTTTTATATTCTTGCTTTTTAATACCTCTCTTCCATATCTTTATCTCCAGGTGCCTTATTTCTATGTCCTTTGGTTTGGGCTGATGGCTAATCAGCATTAGTGTAGAAATTGTTGCTTGATATGACTGATCTATATTCTTTCCATGGATATTTGATTTATCATTGGATTTTAGGGAAGATAGTTTCTTTAAATAAATTCTGGTAAGTAACTTGTGGGGGACTCTGATTCTCTTGGGCTAGAATTATAATGCTTAGTTTCTGAATAAGTGATACTTTCATAGAGCTCAAAATTCCACAGGTTTGAGTGCCACCACTGTCCTGAAGCCTTTTATACTTTTCTTTGTGTGCACCCAGACCTGAGTGTGTGTGTGTGTGTGTGTATGTCCTTCTGGACTTAGTTTAGCCTGAAATGAGCAAAGGCAAGTACCCCCCATTTTACACAAACAACAGACGACTTTCACAATTTGATACCTTTTAAAAATATATGAACTGTAATGTTGCAGAATTTGACAAGAGGCAGTGAACTTCAGGGCTGTCAGCAATGGAGGCAGAACAGTTGGAGGGACAGCAGGTGCTCGTGCTCAGTGGCTGAAGTCACACAACATCCACAACCACCTCTGGTTAATCTTATAGGGTTGGTGCTGTATGCAGGCTTTCAGGGCTGTGCCCACCTCCCCACCAAACATATATCTTAGGAAAAGTGGTGAGCCTCAGTATGAGAAACAATAAAGAATTATTAGGGTAAAATGAGTTTATTGTTTTTAAAAAGAAAAATTAGCATCCAGGTAGTTTAATTTCAGCTCCTAATAGACTGATGTGTTGACATTCACAAGGATGCGTAAACACCTGCAAGATCATGGGGCAGGACCGGAGACTCTGAAGCAGCAATCACCACACACATCTTTCACTGCTGCCCTTGACAGTCTTATAGAATTACTTGATTAAGAAAAGGCCATAGATGTTAAATATCATCATTTTGCGAAACCAGTTCTTTTGAAATCTTATATACTAATGTAACTGAATTGGATAAAGAAATGCTAAATGTGTAATAAAGTATCCAAAGAGGTAATGATTACTGAAAACACCACAAATTGAAGAAGACCACAGCATAATGTGCATATATATTTTAATGATCTGGAAGAATCAGCTCAGCAGTGTATTCGAGACATCTAGAGATGATGTCAAAAGGGGGTGTCCTTGGATAGCTTTTTGTGAATGTTAGAGTGAAGTCAGGGTCAGGTACACAAATTTAGTTTAAAAGCAAAAGGTGAAACAGATTTCTTTTCAAAAATCTATTGTGTCTGTTTAGAAATCATCAAATCCATGGGTCAAGGGAAGGGAAAAATAAACCTAGTGACAACGTGACTGTTTCAGGAGCTGGTAGTAAAATGACAGTTGACAATTGTGTAAATTAGATATGATCTTGATGTCCAACTGACCCAAAGATTTTTAGTCCATGTGCCAAAAATATATCAAGGAATAAATAGTGATCTATGTTTTATCAGCTCTGTTATCCCCCCTTCAAGCCTGCATTCTGATTGGGAAACTAAGAACTTCTACTGCAGGGAGGGGGATTTTCAAAAATGGAGTGTCCCCCAACCGAGAAAATAAAGAAAATGTAGCCGTACACTTTAGAGACACAGGAAGATCTGTTGAGCCAGATGACACTTGCTTTACTGTCAACTAGTAGGAGGTGCAGCTTTTTGATGACTTGGGTACCACGTTGCTGCCTTTCTCAAGGTATTGCCCACGGCTCTTGAGAAGCGATGAAGTGGGGCCAAGGAATTAGCCTCCGAATCCTTTGCCATGGATGTTGTCTCTATTCTCCACTTTTAAGCTTTAGCTTAGACAAGTTGCCGTGTCTTGCCAAGTGAGCTACAGACAGTAAGCATGTCTTGAAGCACACGGCTCTTTCCTCCTCACTGAAGCAGAGAACCTCTGCGTTGGAGCATCCTGAGATGTCATCGATGGTCATTTTTCATGTTAGGAATCAGTAAGGATGCTATGTCCACATGGATGAGGAGGGTAAGATTTCAGTCTCTAAAGTGGCAATGATGGGTTGACCTTTTCACTTAAAGAGTCTCACATCAACAAATTCGTGTCTGTTCTGGACCAAGAAGAAACAAGTGTTTGAAAAAGAATAGCTTGAAACGTCAGTGGGAAATGTCAGGCATCTTCTTCATGTTTTCAAGTTCGGGTATCAAAAATGGTTTTCCTATCTTGAGTGATACTGACAATTTGCCGTGCTCTGTGCCTCATGTATACCAAAGGCTTTCCTAAATAAAATATTTAGAAACGGTAACATTCTTGATATGTGTTAAACCGGGGGAGAAGGATGAATTAAAATTAGTCCCTAATGTGCATTGATTTTTTTAAAGACATCAATTTTATAGAAACTTTTGAAGAATTAAAGTGACAGAAAATTACAAAGCACCTTTTCCTTCTGGTAAGAAAGGGTTCTGTATTCCTTTATTGAAGAATGTAACATAGAATCAGTACTAATATTGTTTGTATTGTACTTAGAGTTTACAGAGTGATTCACAGATATTCTCCTATTTCATCTGTGCAATGACCTCTGGAAGATAAGATTTCCTAGTTATGCTTTTTAATGTCTATTTTTAACTCTGTCTAAACGCAGATTGATTGAGCACCATTTGCTCAGTTTAGAAGGCTGGACTGATTAATTGTGTCAGAACATTCCAGGAGGCAGAGGAAAGGAAGAGACAGGGGTTCTACACGATGGAAGCTGCTCCTGAAATGATTTGACCAGCAGTCTTATCCATTTTCCCCAAGGCTGGAAACAAAACACAACCAAAGACATGGAAACCAGGGAGGCCATGTGACTCCAGAATGGCACGTAGAGTCACGGCTGTCCTTCTGTGTCTTGGAGAGGAGGATGCTTTGGGTCTCTGTTCTACAAACTCTGTTTTGCTTTATCTCCACAGTGTCTTGTTTTACTGGCATATGCTGAAACTTGATTTACATTTCATAGCATTAAAACAAAAATCAAGATCTCTTTATCATTTATTTACTCTTTGGTAAATAGTTTTTGGTGAATATTTAACTTTATTATTAGGTCTTACCATGGCAATGTACAACACCTAGTTCCCCAGATAACAGCAGTGGCTTAAACATGCTAAAATTGTATTTCCCTCTTACATAAAGAAGTCAAGCAATCAGTAGCCCAGGGCTGGTTTGCATGATGGCCCCTGGGTCAGAGAACAAGATGCCTGTTATCTTCAGCCCATCAACCTGATGGCCCAAAGTGGCTGCCTGAGGGTCAACCATCAGGTCCACATTCCAGGCAGCAGAGAGGAGGGAAGAAAGGTGCTTCAGTTCACTTTTGGGATGGTTCTGTAAAGTCCCATGTAGCTTTCCTGCTTTTATCTTGTTTTAGACAGAGGGCTGAGAGACAGCTTGCTATGAGGTAAGCTCAACTCAGGACCAGACATCTCCCTCGAGGGGAGGGGAGGGAGTGGGCGGGGAGGAACCCATCATCCTGCACATGGTGTAAGACACCACGATGAGCCGCCGGGGGCCTCTGCAGTCCGCCCATTGCTTCGGGCTGCACTGATCGTTTTGTAACGTTTGAGATTTTCATGTAGAGGTGCGTGTATGCTGGAACTATTGCTGTGTTCATTTAAACTAGTTGCTACCAGAGCACGTTTGAGAACACATTTGTTCTCAACTTCTAGCCAGTGACCCTCCTGCCTGGTTTCTGTCCTGCTCTTCATTTCCACATTATTTTCCAAGACTTCTGGAGGAAATGTAAGCAGCCTGATGCTCAAATGCTTTTCTGTGTGATTACCCCCTTGTTCTTTGAAGGAACAACAAATTGCCTAGAGAAGAGTGGACGAAATTCTTATCCTCCACTTCTTTAAAGCTCTGAGATTTGCTGTTAGGAAATAGAAGAAAATTCCAGAAACACACTTAACAAACATTATTTCTTTCAAATGTGATTTGGAACAGCAAAGGACAATATATTTTATAGAACAATTTTTAAGACAACTGATTTGGCAGTAAGTTCACATAATGAAACTTCCAACAAGTCTTTATATTTCTCCTGGAATTTCCTTGGTTCTTGGTGTAAATTATTAATAATTAATATCAGCTTTCTATTCTTTCTCTTCCTGTAGTTGTAGAGTTAACGTGAAAATAGCTTGTTGTGTCACTGAGAAAGCCTCCTGGTCAGCCTTCTAGTTAAACAGCTTGTGTGCGTTTCAGTGGCAGGTGTGCTAAATAGTAGTTTCCAGGCACTTGAGGGATGCCCATCACACCAGCACTACGGGAGCCTATTTCTCACCCACGACAAGGTGAGACCCTCTTTTCCTCTGCTGCCTCGCCCAGCCCCCCGCATTCTGGTTCTTTCTCACGAACCATTTTCATAAAGTTCAGCCCTGCACCAGCAGAGCAAGTCTTGGTTTCTCAAAGACCAGGGTCTTAATTCTAGGCTTTCTGTTAAAGGGCAGTGTATAAAATCAGGCAAATTTATGACTTTTGAGGCCTCAGGATCTCTGCAATTAAAACAAGAACTTGAGTTAAATACTATTCTTTTCCACTTCTGAATTTCTATAACTCCACACAATAGCTTTTTTATTAATTAGCTAAAAATTTTTCCAGAATATGTTTTCCTAAGGTTCACAAATATCTGTTAATTTATATTTAAAGATGCTATATTTAAGAAATGGAATAATTATTTACTTTTAAAAAGTAATTTAAGTCAAGAAATGTTTGATGCTGAATGTTTACTATGAGTTCAAGTATGTAAGCTTAATTTTTGTGGTACTGTTGATAAATCACACAACGTGAGAGTTGTGGGTTAAGTTTTATCTGGGGCAAAATGAGGACCAGAGCCCAGGTGACAGCATCTCAGAGAGCTCGGAGGAACTGCTCTGAAGATGAGGGGAGCTCAGAATTATATGAGATTTCATTGCAGGGGAACGTGCAGTCAAGTATACGTTAAGTCAGAGGCTGCTGCTAGTCGAGGAGCAGGTGTTTCTGTTAATGACTTCAGTGCCTTTCTACATAGGAGGAGATGCAAGAATTTGGGCTCTTAAAATTTCCTGGAAATGTCTAAGTATCTGAAGGCTTCTCTTTCCATTTTCCCAGAGCACAGAGCACCCAATTCCAGATCTCCACCCAGAACTTCTTTCAGAGAGTGTTGAAGGTCAGCAGCTGCAGTGGCTCATGACTTAATCAAATCAGAGGCAGATGACAAGTGCCAATTTTTAGTTGACAATATGTATATATTGTAGGAAAAAATTTACTTTCCAACCCTACCCCTGTTTTACTTTTAGTTAGAGCTCAACTTATAACTGTTAGATGACTTAAGTCAGACGAGGGGGTGACGGGGTCGTCTCTTGAGCCGGCCAGTGCTCTATGTCAGCCTACTTGATCACATTCAATTTTCTTTCTGTTCAAACAGCATGCATCTGATTTTATGAAGTTTGGAGCCTGTCATGAGCACATGGGTTCTGGAGGTGGCCCTGTTCCTGTGGTCTTTGTTTATTCTGTGAATTATGGTGTGAATCTTTATGTGCCCAAGCTTCATCATAATTTCAAACTTTAAGGATTTAAATATGGGAGATGGATGCCAAGTTCTGGGAATAGATTTTCAGGATAACAGCCAGGATTGGTAAAAAGTAGGGAGAATGGATACAGCCTTTAAAAAAGATATGCTATTTTACAATATCTGCAGATAAATTAAAGTTCTTGTTGGGATTCTATCAGGAATGTTTAATTGGGAGACCTACCTCCCATTTTCATGAAATAAAATAATTTTATTATTTGTTTAGTGCCTACTGTCTAGCAAATAAGTATCCCCTTTGCATATAGTTTTATCGTTTAATCTCTACAAAGATTCCCTGGAGAACACACGTGTCACAGGTGAAGGAACCAAGACCATCCAGGTTAAGTGGCTGGAAGGCAGATGGGCTGGAGGGCTTACCCTCCTTCAGACTGAGACAGAGACACCAAGGTTTATTGACAAGCATGTAGCTGAAGTGGTTTATTTAATACTTTGCTTCCTTGATGAATTGGATCTCTTGAAATTCTTTATGTCTGGCTTATCTTCCCCTCTCTCCTCTGCCTCAGGACTTCTCCTCGTAAGTAGTATGAATTCAGCCTGAACTGATTCAGGAAAATCAGAAAATAAAAAATTAGCCCACACAAATGTCTGATTAGTCCTTGTAATTCAGTACTTCCTAAAACTCTTAGAAACGCAAGGAAGGTGTGTTACCTCGGGGACTTAGTGCATTTGAAGAGTGAGGAATGTAAGTGTGATCTGGTAAAGGCACAGGCTCTATAGACAAAGATCCGGGTTTGGATCCTAGCTCCACCGAGTACTGGAAACATGACCACCCAGAGCCTCAGATTCTTCATGTGTTAAATGGGCTGATAGAGCTCACCTCCAAGCGGTCAGGTCAAAATGAGATGGAACGAGTGACTCTCAGGCAGAATGCTTGGCAAAGTGCTAGTTGCTCTTGCTGCTTTATAATGTCCTCTTAGGTAATTCCGTTGTCCATTGGCTTGAGAATACCTCCTCATTTGATTTAAGAAAAATAGCATGCCTTAAAAATTTTAAAAATAAGGAATGAAGACTTACCGATTAATGCTGGGTGTATTTTTATAGGTCGTTTATTAAAAAAAGTAGGAGTTCTCTAAAGAGAATTTATTCAGTGTGCCCAGAATATGATTCAGTTAAAAATGAATTTCCTTTAAATACTTTTCAGAAATTTTCTGTGATATTTTTCTTGAATAGTAGTTGAAGATTTCTGAGGAGGTTTTACATTTAGAAAATTTTATTCTTGTAACAATTGACACATTAAATAAATGATTCATAACCCTGGACAGCATAAGGACCTGGCTTTTATTTTTATTTAATATATATAATTTTGGTGGTTAGTTCTATGACATTTTATTGGGTAGAATTATCTCCCATTTCCATTTTACAGGCACAGAAGATCAGTCATACGATACTCAGTATACAAGAGCAGCAGAGACTGATTAATTTGGGCCGAAGAGTAAAAGGGTGTGGAGAAAAAAATCCTTGATTCTCAAACTGGACACATTCTGCGGTGCTGTGCAGGTGAAACGGATTTGATTTTGCTTCTGGGTTGTCCTAGGTTTCGGCGCATGTGCCTGGGAAGGTCTCTCGGGCAAAGATGTTAACTTAAGAAGGTTGTCATTGTAAATGCTCTTAAGAGCATTAATCAAACTCCACAGCAAATAAATGAACATGTTTGGAAGGTTTTCCACCCTCATGTAATTTCCAGAAAACAGACATGATTCACTTGCTAAACCAAACACACAGGTATAATAATGAGCCTGGCTCACATGACTGGACAGCATGGAGGGAGCCTCATCTATTGGCGTGGGTTACGCTGCAGGAAGCGCACCTGAAGTTTTAATTAGAATTTATTTCCTGCGAGTGCTGCCTCCGTGTTTTTCTCCCTAAAGTAAGGAAGCGCCCTCCTTGCCTGGCCATTAGTCTGCAGAGCCCCGCAGCTGACACCCTCCCCTGCTCATCAGAAGGCTGATGGAGCCAGTTTGCTTAGACACGCTTAGCTACACTCTCAGCGGGGGTCATCAGTCTCTTCTGTGTGTTCACCTCCATGTGCAGGGGAGAAAATCGACTTTCGCTGCTGAGAAATGCTAATTGACTACCAGTTGTTTCAGAGGGACTGTGAAGTTGAAAACTGGTGTCACTTTCATTTTTATATGTTGGATGCTGACAAATTGCACGGCGACACCCCCACTGTAAGTACACCCACCAGGGAGGGTATCAGAGTTTGAATCTGTGTGTTTTAGTATTCAGATCCTGGCACTGGTCAGCTTTCAG
This sequence comes from Camelus bactrianus, assembly GCF_048773025.1. Classification (NCBI taxonomy): domain Eukaryota; kingdom Metazoa; phylum Chordata; class Mammalia; order Artiodactyla; family Camelidae; genus Camelus; species Camelus bactrianus. Next base: position 8,138,117 of record NC_133566.1, read on the forward strand.
TGTTCTCGCTGAGTTTGCGAGACTGTTTCTTGAGCGATTTCTTTGGCTTCCAATAAATTTGCAAAGCTGTCTCCTTCAGTGGAGTTCTGATGAGTTGAGTTGGGAGGGACATGTGAAATTGAGGCGGGCAGAGAGGTGCAATGAAAACTGGCCACCATCTGGTTACCTCTCATTTTTTATGGGCCAAAAATGCTTGTCTTCTTTTCTTTTCTCCTCCATCCATCCCTTCATGTCAGGGAGTCGTCTTCAAGAATTTCTTCCTAAAATGTAAAGTAATGATGAAGGCAGTGTGTTTCTGTGGTTGATTTCATTTGATTTGGGTTCATTGTTAAAGGTTTTCTGGTGAGGTACCTATGAGCTCTTAAAAGCTGGAAGAGCAGCAATACCAAGGAGAGAAAGTCAGAGAAACGAGTCAGCGGCCCCTGTGAGGTCTGGGGGACGAAGGCAGGAGGTGGGGCGGAGGCAGCACCGTGGCCTCCCCTGCAGCCCTGAGGGCAACTTGCGCATGTAAAGCCAGCGTCTCTTGTCACCATGTGTTCTAACAGGACTCCCACTAAACGAATGCGAGGAGATTTGGGGAGGCCTTACCATTTACCCTCTTGTCAAACATCTTTAATGCTGACTGTATTTATTCAAGATGACACAGAGATTACTTGCAGAGCGTGAGGGAGCGGTGCTTGCTTCCTGTCTTGCCCGCCCCAGGCTCACTAATCAGACTCCTGATTCTCGCAGGCACTGCAGTGCCCGTGGGGGGAGCTCTGCTCCTGTGGGGGGAGCTCTGCTCCTGGGGGAGCTGGGCACGGGAGTGCGCACATTGGAGCCGGTCGCACCAGCACTGATCCCTCACCACGTGATGAGCCCTTTGTGTAAGTAGTAGAGGTGGGATACAGAGTCTTCCTGTGTCTACGGAGTTCTCCAGTAAAGCCAACTAGGAGGAAAGAAAGACAATGTCTACTGTTCCATGACTGTGTCCTAAGGGTTTAAAGCTCACTGCGGAGCACACGTGAGATCTCATTCAGTAAATACTCTGGGGTCTTTACTCTGACTTGTCATGAATTTGGCATTCTCATAATGTTATTTCTCTTAAAATATGTCGAAGCAATCATTTTTGTGTGATGGTTATTGTGCATAAGTTTTCTGAAGAAACTGTTGTGGATGGAAGTGTGGGCATCAGTGGTACCAGAAGGGCTGGTGGCCCTGGGGGCTGCCTGAGCTCCACACCATTTGTTACCAGCAGTGTTTCAGATTGCATCTTCTTCCAGAGCTCGCTGGGGCTCCCAACTCTCACTACGTGTCTTGAGAGAATATTTGTTCAGAGGGGAGGGGACAGGGTGCTTCCAAGTATGGGTTCTGGGGTTCCCTGTCTAAAGGTGGCACTGGCACAAATCCTTTATTCATGGAGTAATGAAGCCCCCCAGTCTTGTGGCTAATTGGACCTCCCTGTCCTTCTTCATGTTAGGAGCTGGAGGGCTTGGGTTAGGCCCCCAAACCTGTTTTTGGTGAGCTTTCAGCCCTATCACACCTCCTGTGTTGTCCCGTTTCAGTCACATGACTTTGATTTTTGCAGGTAGGTGTGAATCCTGGATAGTGCCTGGGACTTCCAGGTTTCCCCTACAGTAGGGACACTGAAGAAATTTCACCCCATAAGGTGTGTTCGGGGGCCTCGAGGACAAGTAGGGACCCACAGACAGATGTCTGGATGGTTGGCGATCAGGCCCGAGTCTTGGAAGAACAGAGATTCCATTACTGTTTTAACAGTGAATTTGAGGGAGTAATTCTGGAAGGTCTGATGCAACTGAGATTAAAATTATTATATGGGTTTTATTGTTAGCAGTAGTGGTTTTTAACCCTTAGACCTAGTCCCCCCTGTTTATAATAAATATTTTGTAAACTTTCTTTTCTGGTGCCCAGAAGTGAACGTCATAGAAAATGTAACCTAACTATAAATATGATAAACAAATACACAGGTAGATGGAAAGATGTGGTACCTAAATTCTTATATTATGGGGTATTTTATATTCTATGCTAATTAGTGACTTCTCAGGACAAAAGGCACATACAAAGGGAGTCACTTCTAATAAACTATTTTTCCAAGCCTTACCTAACTGGGAAACAAGTGGCTTCAGAATGTTTGAGCACCTCCCAGGTCCCCGGGGAAATCTCCTTGTCAGAGTTACACTTGCTGATGGTGTCCTGTGGTAAGTGCAAGCAGATGCGGTTCAGAAGCTGCCCGGAGGCTGACTCCGGGGATTCCTTCTCCGTCACAGCTGTGAGGGAGCCTTGTCTTTCCTGACCACAACCACAGAGGCGATTTTGAATCTCTGAAAACGGCCATACCAGTGTATATCACAACCCTCACAAGATACGTTGAATAAACTACAAAACTTTAAGTGTCTCCTTTAGGATAGAAATAGGGTATAAAAGAAATAAATTAAAAAATTCTAGTGCCCGAATAAGTGCTACATTACACTGGCTGCATCATAAGGTTAGACAACTTCATTACCGCTTTGCATACCACATCTTGTAGTTAGAGATAATTAATCTTTTTTTTCCCTAAAGAAAAAACAATCATTTGATGAGTTCTTGTGTCAGAGGTGACGAGAAGTGAGCAAGTGTAAACCCGGGAATCGGGATGCTGGTTAGGCAAAGACCATCTCCGTCACTGCGCAGATCATCTTTACTCATTTTACTGCACTTTTTAGAATCGCCTTCTCACTTGGAAAAACCCCTGTGTCAGTTGGATTTTTTAGTAAAACAATTCTTTTTCTTACCTAGAACATCTGTGATGTTTTCAAGATGATAAAAAAATTTGCCCATGGCATTTAAACAGTTGCTTGTTCCCGTAATTCATGGCTCACGGTCTCGTATTTGTCACAATTGGAGAACTGTGTTTTCTTTTTGCAAATTCTCATTGCTTTGGTGACGCAGGGACACGTGTCCTTACTGGCTGGAGTATGACAGTAGTTGTTTGCATTCTCTCCTTAAATCTGGAGTCCTGTGTTATATTTCCTGTTAACTTAAAAAATAGGAATATTGTTATTTACCTAAATATCTAACCTCACACCAGTGGTGCATATCAAATTCGTCCAAATAGGAATTCCAATATTAAATGAGACAGTAATTTCACAACCCACTTTTCCAAAAATTTGGATTGATGGTTCAATTATACCAGGGACATTAGCTGTTTTAATTGAATGAATCATTGTTTTTTCAATAAAAATTTCCATTCCATCTGCTCTTTTGGTTTATTGTTCTTCAGTGTTTCATTTGCTTTCTTTCCCTAAAATATATGATTTTGGCTTTTGTCATTGAAAATCCTTGCTGGTTTTGCTACCTCATGCTGGAGAGGAAGGCTTGTGACTGTTTTATAGTCACTGGTTTCATGGCTGTCTGAGTGATTAATGCCACGTTGCAGGGGTGTGGAGACCTAATGAAGTGTGTACATAAAAGGTTTAGTCTACACTGAGTGCAGGGTTAGTGTTCGCAGCCCATGTCATCAGTATCATAATTAATCCATTACAATCATCCTCTATTAATCAGTGTTATCCTTCTAACGTCTCCAGGAGAGGAAATGTAGTAATCTAAATGCAAATCTTTGCCAAACTTTCAGTCAATTCAAAACCTTTAAAGCTTTGCTGTCAATAGGACTGTGTGCCTGCTATCCCTACTTCTGCTCCTCCTGACCCAGGACGCGGTCTCCACGGCTGATGATCCGTGAGACACTGGATTCTTGATCCCATGGCTCTGTGTGTTCTGAGATATCTGGGGACTTCAGCAGTGTTTTAGGGGCTTTGGGTCCCACCTCTTCATAGCATTGCTGAGATGAGATCTGTTGGTTCACCCTCATTCTTGAGTGTACGGTGCATTTTCTCTAGAACCAACACACGCCACCTTGGCAGCACTGCTTTGATCATGTGCCGGGGCAGCGTGTGCTTGTCAGTTCTTGGATTTAAATTTTCTGTTCTAATTTCTATAATGGGGTATATTGACAGAAACACTCCATGTAAACAGAAGCTCTGTGGGGTTTTCAGCAACTTCTAAGATCATAAATAATCCTGAAGCAGCTAACCTTCCTCCCAACAAGTGAGGAGCAAGCCGGCAAGTCCTGGGTGCCTGTGGCGGCCAAGCTGTGCAGCCCAGGCTGCTCACCGAGGAGCAAGGAGAAAATCTTAAAAACCTACTTCCATGCTGTCTTTCACAGAATCGTAGAAATGAACGTTTTAATATCTAAAGAGGGGTGATTTTTTTAAATAAATTTTTTATTTTTTTCCTTTTTCAATTTTATTAGGTAGAATTATTACAGTTCAACTTCACATACACATATTGCATGTAAATACATGTATAGAGCATACTGCATTTTTTAGTTTACATATATGTACTAATTATTCTTTCTAAGAACAGATTAGAGCTTTAGATTTTTAAAATTACAGTTACCAGAGGAATAAGGACATCAAAAAAGAATAATAAACAGAATATGGTAATCCAATCACAAAGGACAGTCAGATGTGCTTACATATATTCAAGAAATCAAAATAATATTTAGTTCATTTGTGGTCTTATTATTATTGTTATTAATATTAGATTCCCCATAAATGAAGCCATATGGCATTTTTCTTCCTCTTTCCACCCTACCTCACTTAGAATGACAGTCTTCAGGTCCATCCATGTTGCTTCAAATGGCATCTTTTATGGCTGAGGAGTATTCCATTGTATATATGTATCACAACGTCTTTATCCAGTCGTGTGCTGATGGACATTTGTGTTGTTTCCATGTTCCTTGTTCTATGTCCCTTCTGGCAACAATTACGGATTTTAAATATTTTCCACCTTAAAAACCTTCCTGAAGGAGATGTGGTAACTGGAATCAAAAACAGTTACAGCACAGGGTTGTGTGTGATGGGCCCTGGGGGCTTGGTAGAAAGGTTGGCAGAAAGGATTTCAGATTCTGATCAAATGAGTCCTCCTCTTGTAGCCCTGTTGACTGCCTCTCTCACGGCCTGCCCTACAAGTCTGACCAGTCCCTTCTGTGAATCCTACTGTATTGTGCAAAAATTTTGTCCAATTGGTGTCATCCAGTAGGGACCTTAAGTGAGGGACCCAAGCTCCTGTGTTGGTTTCTTCCATCAGCCCTTAACTTCCTTGGGAGCCAGGACTGTCTCATTGCCCCAAGGATCCCTAATGCCTAGTGAGATGCCTGATACAGCTGGTACTTAACGAGCACATGGGTCAAATGGAAAAACCTGATCAAGGAAAGGCCCTCATTTCTCAGACATACCTACTTGAGTACATAGTGTAAAATGACATGTCTTCTTGGATTTGCTGTCAAATACTTCAACAAAGGACAAATAAAAAAAAAAGGTCTGAATAAAGGAAATATGGAAAAGTTTGTGAATTCCTTAATCTGGGTGATGGGCTGATTGTACTATACTTACTGATGTATACTTAAGTTAGTTTATAATTTTGCTGTCATTAGCTGAATAGCAAATACTAATACGTATTAATTGAAATCCTTAGAACTGACCAAACCTACCCCACACAAAATCCTTAATATCCTAGTAGTTTGTGTTACAGAAATCTTTTCCCATAAAGACAGGAAAAAAGGTAAAGGCAGACCCGTGCAGTATTTCCACGTTGTCAAAAGACCAAAGGCCGACACAAAAGAAGAGATTCTAAAAAAGATAAAGAGGCTGAAATCAATGTCCGGAAAACCTAGCCAACACTCCTCAATGGCCCATCTTCATTCACCTCAGCACTGCCGCATCAAGAATGGGGCAAATAGCACCTAGTGGAATTTTTTTTTAATAAACACATAATGATCCATTTCCTACCACAGGCAATTATGATAAGATTGAGTATAAGTTCTAACAACAAATATTGTATAAATCATAATTTCTACTTGATTCAAACTGCTTCTTCTATAAAATTTGAATCTTTTTATCCTTAAGACAGATTTGTGGCATACGACCTAGTGATAAAATTTTCAACTGGCTTGTATTAAAAACGTTCACCATAGTGAGAGTTTATTACATCAATTATTGCTTTTTGGGAAACCCATGTGACTTGTCACTCTCTTTCATAAGATTTCCTGTGGAAAATTCAATCCTTCATTCAGGAAAAGGCTGAGAAATATATCTCATGGAAAACCTTCATAAACTGCAACACAAGAAAATGAAAATGACAGTGAGCAGCCCGTGAAGCTGGCAGACACACACAGCGCATGGCTGTGTTCCCGCCACAACTTTCTGTAACCAGCAGGGAAAATGTGCATTTCAAGAAATAGACATTAACAATTTTCAGGACCTGAGCACACAATTTCCCTTTCAGGGTTTAGTGGGCTTCCATTTAATTCTATGAGAAATGTTTAAAACAACAGAACAACAGCTGAGATAGGGTTTAAAGTACCTTTTATGTCTTAGTAAAAATAAAGCCAACTGATAGTTATCATTTTTACTTTATTTGATCTCACTCTCTTACTTTACCTCCCCAACCTCCTCCACAAAATGATGGTGAACATCCCCTCCTGGGTCAGAAGGCTAAGTAGAAAGTACCAATCACATGGAGGTGTGCTTTGTTGATTTCTTTTTCAAAACAAACAAGTTTCATTCATGTGATTTAATAATTAAGATCAGAAACAAAGTCTACTCAATAAATGGTAGCCAACACATGTCGTCATAGCTGCTCATCAGGTTTGGCCCCACATTATGCACTTTTACATGGACATGTGCCATGTGCTGTCATGGGAAACGATGAGTGGTGACAGGGCCTCTGCTCTCACAGGACACACAGCCTGGTGGGGGAGGCGGTGTTCAATCATTGCCCTTTTTTTAATGTACTTACAAATTATGGGAAATGCTATTTAAAAAGAGCAAAATGAGTCAATGAAAGTGAAAAATACAAGGACAGTATTTAGGCTGAGGGAAGACTGGGAACCTCTTTGAAGAGCTGACACTCCACTGAGACCCAAAGGACAACTCTGGTGCTGCAGGTGAAGGGCAGGGACACACTGATAAAGGGCTGATATCCAGAATATACCAAAATTTCTTTAAGCTCAACAAGAAGGATGAATAACCTGATTAAAAAATGAGCAAAATGCCTGAACACACACCTCATCAAAGAAGAGATCTAGATGCCAAAGAAGTCTATGGAAACATGCTCCACAGCATCTATCATCAAGGGGCTGCAGACTGAAACAGCGAGGTACCACTGCACACCTGTCAGAACTGCCAAAACGCAGAACACTGACAGCACCGAATGCTGGTGAGGATGTGGAGCGTCAGGAATTCTCATGCATTGCTGGTGGGAATGTAAAATGGCCCAGATACTTTGGAAGACGGTCTGGCATTTTTTTACAAAACTAGACGTACTTCTAACATGTGATCCGGCAACTGTGCTCCTTGGTGTTTACTCGACGAAATGGAAACTTATGTCCACACACAAAACTGCATACAGATGTTAATAGCAGCTTTATTCATAATCACCAGAACTCAGAAGCAACTAAGCTGTTCTTCAGTAGGTGAATGGATAAACTGTGGTCCAGCCAGAAAATGGACTATTATTTGGTGCTAAAATGAAATGAGTTATCAAGGCATGGAAAGACATGGAGGAACCTTAAATGCATATTACTAAGTGAAAGAAGCCAATCTGGGAAAGTTCTGCAACTGTCTGATTCCAACTGTATGGTGTTCTGGGAAAGGGAAAACCACAGAGACTAAAAGATCAGTGGTTGTAAGAGTCTAGAGGGGAAGGAGCAGTTAATGAGGTGCAGCACGGAGCATTTTTAGGGTCACTAGCACAGACTACTCTGTATGATGCTGTGATGGTGGATACGTGTCATTGTACATCTGTCCAAACCCACAGAGTGCACACCACCAAGTGTAAATCCTAGTGTCAAGTATGGGCTCTGGGTGAAGATGACGTGTCAGTGTAGGTTCACCCATTGTCGCAAATGCACACTCTGGTGCAGGAGTCAATAGTGAGCAGGCTGTGGGGACCAGCTGCTGTTCATACACCGAATCCAGCCCCAGCCACCACTGTTAATAAAGCTCTGAGGGTGTGTGGACTGTCCGGCTGCTTTGGCGTCTGAACAGCAGAGCTGAGCAGCTGCACCAGAGATCAGGAGGTTTGCAGACCCTGAAATATTTACTCCCAAGCCCTTGACAGAAAAAGTCTGCTGAGCCCTGTTCTAAACGAATCAGAATTCACCCTGATGAGACAGGACAGCAGGGCCCAAACCAGGCATGGTTAATGGGACTGATGCGATGTTTTAGTTCCAACACCTTTGCTGAAGTCCTGCGGAAACAGCGACAGACTGCAGCCAGGAAGCGTCTGCAGAAGGAGTCGGGAGCAGGCCTTCCCGCCAGGCTCCGGGATGCCAGGGGCCGCGCGCTGCACGGGGGCCACCCGCTTGAAGAAGACGGACTTGCAGTGGAAGCCGATCAACTCATAGAGCTCGGAGAGGATGCTGCACTGCTGAATTCTCTCCTAGGAATGCTGAAGCACAGGGAGAAAAGCAACAAGCATCTGAACGAAACATGTAAGTGAAAAAAGACCCGTAAAAAAGTTTTCCCTTAAAACAGAGACCCGATGACACAGGAAGGAAGAGGACGGCTGACTTCGTGCACTGATGGGACCAGATGCAGAAACGTAGGGAAGCAGCGCTGTGCAGACGCTCCAGACCCCCTCTGGGCCCGACCTCTCCGCGTTCCACCTGTCCTTTTACTAAAAAGTCCCGTATTCCCTGAAACAGAGGAATCTGCTAACTAAACATGGGGCACAGAGAAGGGAAAGAGGAAAAGGAAGGGATAGTAAAGGAACAACAGTTTATCTAGACCCTAGGGTTTGGGCAGGACTTTCACCAAACACACAACCCCTCAAAGCACAGAGCACACAGTGAGAGGCTGACAGAGTGACTGCGACTTCTGCTCCTTAAGCACCAGCTACCTGCCAGCACACGCTGCGCCCGTTACTGAATCATTACAATCAATTCAGAAACTATTACTGCCCCGGCTCACAGGCAAGGTAATCTGAAACTCGGGGAGGAATTATTATTATCCTGGACAAAGCCCCACAGTCCAGAAGTGTCAGAGCCTCCGGCAGACCCTGGACTAAAATACTTCTCATCACCACGGGCCCTGAGCCTCAGGCTGTGGCCAAGTCAGGTCTGCACGGGCCCAGAGCACGAGTCTGTGGGACAGGGAGTGGTCCCACTCGAAGTGCCAGGCCAAGGCCCTCAGGAACCTATGTAATGAAACCAAATCCCCAAACTCATTTCCAACGCACTGCCCTGTCCAGGAGGACTGCTCGGCACATCTGGCTTATCACCTGTGCACAGGCTGTGCAAGGGGCCCAGACAGTGATGTGACGTCCCAGTGGAAGTGGCTCGGAGACCGCTTCATCACAGGAAAGACTCTCCCGGCTTCCAACGTTAACTCTCCATTCCATTTCCAACTGGAAAGTAAGTTTAGACTTGTTTTCCTCTCCAGAAACAAAGAGAGTGTTAACATCAGCGGGAAACTCAAGACTGAGGAAGAGTCTCCTGGCCATTTGGAAGGAAAGGCTGAGGAGGGAACAGAGACAGGGATCAGAAAGACCCGTGTTCCTGTCCAAAGTCTGCACGTCACTCACTTTGACAGTTTCCTTTTTAATACAGGTGATAAAATCGAATTATGATTGTTGGGAAAACTAAATGAAATAACGTATGCCACTAGCATAGGTGTAAATTCCTCCATGAGTGTTCCAGAAATGGAAGTGACTGTGGTTATTTACTGTCTTCCAAGTCTTGGGTGCTAAGCCCACATCAGCCAACCACAGATGTGTCAGAGAATGCCTCAACAGCCAGCAGCCTTCTCCATCTTGGAAACTCACAGTGTCCGAAGAACAGGCAGTGGTGGAACCTTTGGGGCACTCTGGAGGTAGCACTCAAGTGATGACTTTAAAAAGCTGGGGAGAATTTAGGGGACCATACAGTTCAAATACAGAAAACTCATTCCATGTCTACAAATATTCATCTCGAGCCATGATGATTCAGAGAGGAAATACATATTCAAATGTACATCATTTTTCCACATAAGTGCATCAAAACAATTTGGAAAGAATGTAACTTTCTTCTCCAGATCACACAGCGGGGATTACAAGGTTTGTACTGAGAGCCCTACTTGTAAATCATCTTCAAACGTAACTGGGTCCACTATCAGTCATCATCATTCGAAGGGAAGGATGGAAAAGAACAAAGACAAGCTAATAAGCCCCAGTCTTTTGTTTGGTTACGATGTCACAGAGGAGACGGACAGGTCAACAAGGAACCACCCTGCCGTGATCACGGAGCCGGGGAGCGGGATGGGCGGCAAGATGTGTGACGCAGCCGCAGCTGTGCCCGCGCTTCAAGGCAGGTACCCAAAGTCGCCTCGACAAGGTGTCAAACACTTGTGCCCACGTCCTCATCACCTGACATGTATTAACGAGAAATGGAAACCTATAAACGGCCAATATCCTCGGTGGGCACACCGTCCAAATAGCAAAGTCACAGTTTGACAACTGGCCATCCCGGCTCCCTGGGATTCATTCTTGGAGAACCTTAAAAACCACTCCTCTGTCCTCAAGAACTGCTGCCTACTTGTCCGATCTTTGGCTCAGGGATACAGCACGTTCACGTGGAATTCAATGTCTGCACAGATTTGACTGTCTTTCTCCAGGTTCACTTGTCCGTTCTGAAGAGGCCTGAGTTAAGTCCAAATTCCATAAGATCAATTCCCTCCAGTGACAACTCAACGAGCCTGCAGTTACAAACCAACTGAACAGGACTGTCCTCAGCTAAAAATGTCACCCACCCTTCACTGCTTTCTTAATCTCCTCTCCTGGCTAATTGCAACAGACTAACACCACCCTCCACCAAGTTCCCCAAATATGTCAAATAGAAATTAAGGTACATAAAAGAGGAGACAACTCCATAGTCACCTCTGAATTCCTAGCACAGAGTAATGTCAATAAACAGAACTATGATTATGGCTTCTTTCCTTTAAAACCTTTCTGGTTATTTAAATGAGACCATGGAAGGGAGGTGTTTGGGTCCAATATCTTGATCCAGAAGACTCTGGAAGCCTTTTTTGGAATGGCTGTCCACTGATTCATTCAAAACACAACTTCTCTTTCCGGGAGGAGCTGTGATTTTCTGCCAGGAATTTGTTGTCACTCTCATGCCAGAACAGATTTAAACTAAATCCTTACTTTGGATATGATATTTTTCCCCGCTTCCAAAAAAATTGACTTTCCTTATTGCCTTGCCTTGAGGAATGCTTTTTTCCTTTTCTTTCTAATTCACCCTTTTATAAAGCAGGATTCTCAGGATGTGCTTGGCCTTACATAAGAACAGCCATCCAACTCCCAGTGTGAGAGGCCTGGGGCTCAACTCCAGCCCTCCTGTCAAGGCAACTGAAACTCAGTTCACGAGCCAACTGGCCCCCCAGGGCTTCTAAGGCTCGCGTATCTCCCAGAATCCCTGCTTTCTGGTTTGTCTTGGCTTCTAAGGATTTCCCCTCACTTTCTTGACAATTTGCTGTGCAGCTTGAAAGATGAGGAAGGAAGGTCTTATTTCTTAATCAGCATTTTAAGGAACTTATGTAATGAAGGTTTTCATGAGTTTCTAGAACCCTCCATTGCCGAGACAGAAAACACACTAGATATTTTCTAAATTTAGCTATCATGTTCATTTTTCCTTTGCTTTTGTTTTCTTAACTGCTAACAGACATTTTTTAATTAAAAAATAAAATAAGGCCCCAAATAGGATAGAATATTGAAGGGGCAAACAAAATTAAAGGGCAAAGACAGAAAAATGATAAGTACTCTACAAAGTTAATAGAATACATACACTATGGATCAGATCAGCAATTCTCAGTAACAGCTAATTGAAACCTGACCATGATGTAAAACGCCTCTCCTGTCAGGAGATGGACAACAGAAGATAGAATTAAATGAACAAACTAAAATTCTAAGTCTGGTGAGGTACAGAAGGCTACCAGCAAAATGTGTCGTCTTCTGGAAAAGAGGGAGACTCACCAGCTCCTTTCTGTGGAGCCTGAGCCCAGGTGAGGACGGTGAAGTGAGCTCTGTAAGTACCCAATTAGCAAAGTGAGTGATGAATAAAGAGACGTGAGCTTTGATGACAGAGATGATACCACTATTCACTTGTCCTGTAAAGTATGTCTTCACGTTCAGTGATCAATACCTCAGTGTCCTCATGGATTGAGATTATAGAAAAATGCACAACCCGGGCCCAGACCTCCACTGTGATTGTGGCACTGCACTTAGATGTCTCCAGGGCACCTCAAACTCCATCTGCAAAGAGCTGACTTCACGGTTCTCCTCCAATAGCAGTCCTACCCAGGGCCCCTGGTCGGGGGACAAGGTCTCCCTCCCTACCCCAGCTCAGGCCCATCACTCACAGATGTGACTGGACCCCTCGTTCAGGGCCCAATTTCCTCAGTCAACGAGTTTCACCACCCACACCTGTCCTACCAGGTACTCACTGGCACTCCTTCAGCACTGACTCTGTGCTGGGGACCACGCTGCACACTGTGCACACGTTATCTCACTGGATCTCCACAGCAGTACTGGGAAGTCGGTACATCACTGCTTCAATTCATTAGATAAATTGTTTCACTTCCTTGAGTGCGTCATCCAAGTGACACGGCTACTGAGCCACAAAACTGGGACTGAAAATCACTTGAAAATTGAACACTGCTACACCTCACAGCCACCCTACTCTGACTCATCGCATCACCTCCTGTGGAGCCTTCTAAATGTTTCTAAGCATTCTACAAGACAAAAGTGATCTACGAGAGCACCCCACTCCCCTACTTAAAATCTGTCAATGACGGTCCACTGCCCTTAGGAGAAAGCCCCACCGGGCCTGAGCACAGCCCAACGGCCCGGCATCCGCGTTCCCTGCGCGGCCGCGCCGCCTCACCCACCACGCAGCCCTACACGTGCCGTGTCCTGGACAGGGATGCTGACTCCGTACAACCCAGGGCTCGCCTCACTCAAACAATGATCACCCTCTTCAGTGGTCACCCTCTTCAATGCTGACTCTCAGAAAAATATTTTCTCAGGATGAATCAATCTTTTTCCTTACAAATTCCCATCATTGCTAATGAGCTCCCCCCAAAAGAGAGAAGACCTAATCCTCAGTCTCCTTATCTGTAAAGTGAGAATAACAAGGAAATATGAGAGGTTTTATGTGAAATAATATTCATGTGAGACTGAGGGACAATTCCCAACATACAGTAAGCACTCAATATGTGCTTACTTAATATTAATAAGAAGATATTGCATTCCAGCAACCTTAAATCAATGCTTTATGGCTTTGTCCAAAAGACTACCAATAAACTGTTGGACGAACCGCTTTCAGCAGATCAGCCCAAGCGTACAGGGATAGGTAAGCCTTGACTCCAGTTACAACTGCAGCCAACCAGCACTACGGGGCGGGGGCAGTTTGCTCAAACTCTTACATGTTGTTTGAGCATTTAGTTGTAGTTTTTGAATAAAGACAGGTATTATATAGTCAAAGCTCCTGAAACATAAATCTTCAAAGATTGATACAAATTAGATTTCAAGTACAACACTCTCACTAGAAATTATTTGAAAATTATAGTCTTAGTTCCTCCGCACATCAAAAGGGCATGTTATTAATATATCTGACTATATACACTGAAAGGATTGTTTAAAAGAAATTAAGATGAAGCCATACTGAATAAGCTCTCAGTATAATCTGCACAAAGCCCCACCCAAGGGTCTCACTTCTCACTTCCACATAGGTGTTCAGGTAGCTTAACCTGGGTCTTGGTTTCTTATGACACGGGGGTGGGAAAAATTGTGGATAGATTTATGAAGCAAATATAAATCTAGGGTATTTGCTGTGTAGGAATCCTAGAAATAAATAAATTGATATCTAGTCCCACCCTTAGGAAGCTCAGCCTTTCCAATTACAACAGCATTAAAAGTAAAATGAGAGATATATTTAACAAAATTTTACAAGATTTGTACATTGAACATTTTGAAGTATCACCAAAAACAGTTTAAAAGATCTACATATATGGAAGGCATCCCTTGTTCATGGAATGATAGACAATATTGTTAAAAATGTTAAGACTCCCCAAAGTGATCTACAAATTTAATGGAATCCCTATCAAAATTCCAGCTGACTTCTTTGCAAAAATTGAAAAACTGATGCCAAAATTCATATGGAAGTGCAAGGGGCCCAGGTCAGCCAAAACAATCTTGAAAAAGCAGAGCAAAGTTGGAGGGCTCACTCAAAGGTTACTACAAATCTATAGTACTAAAGTCATTATGGTACTGGCATAAGTTTGGATGCATAAATCTATGAGACACAATAAAAAATCCAGGGGGGAAACTTACATTTACAGTCATTTTTCCAGAAATATGCCAACAACACTCCATTGAAAGAATAGTCTATTCAACAAATGGTGCAGAGACACCTGGGTATCTGAAGGCAAAAGAATGAATCTGGAATCTGGACCCCCGTATTTTATATAACAAATAAAATATTAATTCAAAATGGATCACAGACGGAAACGTAAAATCTAAATGTATAAACTTTCTAAAAGAAGACATAGTACAAATCTTTGTGGTCCTAGGATAGGCTATGGCTTCCTAGATACAATACCAAGAGCACAAGTGGAAAAAAAAAGATAAAATGGACTTCATCATAATTAAAACCATTTGTTACAAAGGGCATCATCAAGAAAGTGAAATGAAAGGGGAAGGGGGTAGCTCAATTGATAGAGTGCGTGCTTAGCAAGAAAAATAAAATGAAGAAATCTAATTACCTCCCCTATAAAGAAATTATTTTAAAGTTTAAAAAAAATAAAGTGAAACGACAATCTGCAGAATAGGAGAAAAATTTTGCAAAGCATATATCTAATAAGAGACTAGTATCCAGGATATAAAACAAATGCTTACAACTGACCAATACAAAGAAAATTGACCCAATTTTTAAATATTCCAAGGATTTAAATAGATACACAATTGGCCAATACGCATATGAAAAGATGCTCAGCATCACTAGCGAACTCAAAATCAAAATGATATCTTATTTTAAACCCACTAGGATGGTTATAATCAAAACATGGACAATAACAAGTGTCGGTCAGGAGGCAGAGAAATGGGAACCCTCAATACGCAGCCGTTGGAAAGGGGCAATGGTGCAGCTTCTTTGGAAAAGCCTGGTGTTTCCTCAAAAGGTTATAGTTATATGGATCAGCAATTCCACTCCTAAATATAGAGTCCTCCCTCAGTATCCTCGGGGGTGTTCGTTTCAGTAACCCCCCACCCTGGATTCCATAATCCAAGGATGTTCGAGTCCCTTTACAACCAGCCATCTGGATCCATGAAGTGGAAACTACAGCTATGGCGGGCCAACTGTACAGCCAACAGAATGAAAACATATTCTCACAAAAACTTGCACATCAATATTCATGGCAGTATCATTCAGAGTAGCCAAAGTTACAAACAATGTCCATCCATCAATGAATGGGTAAAAAAATTATCAAGAATAGTCCCACAAACTTTTGGTCATTGAAGCTTTGACAAAGGAGGTGAGAACATACAATGGAGTAAAGACAGCCTCTTCAGCAAATGGTGTAGGGAAAACTGGACAGCTGCATGTAAATCAATGAAGTCAGGCTACTCCCTCACAGCACACAAAAAAATGAATTCAAAATGGCTTAAAGACTGAAACATGTAGACAAGAAACTACAAACCTCTTAGAAGAAAACATAGGCAAAACATCTGACATACATCTCAGCAATGTTTTCCTAGAGCAGTCTACTCAAGCAATAGAAATACAAGCAAAAATACACAAGTGGGATCTAATTAAACTTACAAGCTTTTGCACAGAAAAGGAAACAAAAAGCAAAACAAAAAGACAATCTATGGAATGGGAGAAAATAGTGGCAATAAATGAAACTGGCAAGGGCTTAATTCCCAGAATATGTAAACAGCTTTTACACTTAATAAGAAAGAAAAACAAACAATTCAATCCAAAAATGGGCAGAAGTCCTAAAGAAACATTTCTCCAATGAAGACATACAAATGGCCAATAGGCACATGAAAAAATGCTCAATATCATTATCAGAGAAATGCAAATCAAAACTGCAATCAAGTATCACCTCTCACCATTCAGAATAGCCATCATTCAGAAGTTCACAGACAGTAAATGCTGGAGAGGCTGCGGAGAATTGGGAACCCTCCTACACTGTGGTGGGAATGCAGTTTGGTGGAGCCATTGTGGAAAACTGTATAGAGGTTCCTCAAAAGACAAAAAATTGACCCCCCATATGACCCAGCAATCCCACTCCTGGGCATATATCCAGAAGGATCCGTTATTCAAAAAGACACCTATACCCCAATGTTCACAGCAGCACTATTTACAATAGCAAGACATGGAAACAACCTAAATGTCCACTGACAAATGACTGGATAAAGAGGTTGTAGTATATTTCTCCAATAGACTACTATTCAGCCATAAAATAATAATAAAATAATGCCATTTGCAGCAACATGAATGGACCTGGAGAATGTCATTCTAAGTGAAGTAAGCCAGAAAGAGAAAGAAAAATACCATATGAGGTCGCTCACATGTGGAATCTAAAAAAAACCAAAAAACAAAAAAGAAAGAAACTGAAAAATAAAGTTATCTACAGAACCGAAACAGACACAGAGACATAGAAACCAAACTATGGTTACCAGAGGGGAGAGGGTGTGGGAAGGAATAAATTGGGAGTTCAAGATTTGCAGATACTGAGTATGTAAAGAATAAACAGCAAGTTTATACTGTATAGCACAGGAGAATATATTTAATATCTTATAGTAACTTATGTTTAAAAAGATTATGAAAATGAATACAGGTATGTTCCTATTTAACTGAAGTGTTGTGATGTAATCAAGAAACTGACACAACATTATAAACTGACTAGACTTCAATGAAAATATTTTTAAGTAGACCAAAAACGAAAAAAAAGAAAAAGGATATTATCAAACAAAAAGAATAAAGTACTGATTCAGGCTACAATATGGATGAACCTTGAAACTTTATGCTAAAATAAGCCAGACACAAAAGGCAAGTAGTGCCCTTTTAGGTGAACTGTATCTAAGCGTTTACTGTACTACTCCTGTAAATTTTCAGGAGGTTTGAAGTCTATCAAAATCAAAATAAAATGTATTATTCATTAAAAACATAAAATGATTCCTCACAGGAGGGCTTTAATTATGAAATGCAGATATGCATGTAAAGCTCCTGGAACAACACTTTGCACGTCCACACACAGTCACTGCTGTCACTGCCGCTCAGAGGGTGGTGCCAGCGCAGATGAGGGCTGCCTCCACTCGCTCCCCTGCAGACAGTAGTGAAGGCCTGGGCTCTGAGAGGCAGGGTGAGCGTGAACCTGGGTCAGACACAGCCACGTCCCAGACTCTGCGTTACCCAACTTTCTTATACAAACTGCAACTTGTAATGCAAACACACTAGAGGGATGTATCTTACAAAACAGGGAATACAGCCAAAGTTTTACAGTAACTGTAAATGGAGCATGTATTGTACACCTGAAACATATCATATTTTAAATCAGCTATATCTTTGTAAAAAATTAAAAAATAATTTCAAAATGTTATCAATTTAATATTCAATTCGGTTTTTAAATAACTACTAAACAGCTTAGAATATATAAAAGCATTTAAGTGTGCTGTTTGTTTACATATTTATTTACTTTCAGCCTCCTGCTAAAAGAGAAATTAAACCATTTTTTTAAACACAGCTTAACAATCATAACAACAAAAAGGCAAAACTGAGAGTGAAGAGAAAATGGAGATCCAATATTTAAATGAAACCATGGGGAGGTAAAGTCATAAAAATGGATTCCATGAAGTCAGGGCAAGTGTTAAATGTCGACTAGAAATTCAGATGTAAGATTCTTGGCAGCTAAAGCAAAAAGAAAAAGATCATTGGGTGGGTGGTATAGCGTGTGCTTAGAGTGCACGGGGTCCTGGGTTCAAGCCCCAGGGCCTCCACTCACAGATAAATACACCTAATTACCTACTCCCCCAAAAGAGCCCCAAAGAAAAGAAAATAGAAATTTCCTTCCAAAAAAACCTTGATATTAAATTTGGATTATAGACTTAAAAAAAAAAGAAAAGAAAAATAGAAAAGATGAGTGACACTGTGAAGGAAAAGCCCAGCTGGGCTAACGAGCTAAGTCATAAATCTAAGAGTGATAAGTGTCGGTTTAGTGATCTAAGTTCTGCCGGGCTAACTCTTAAATCTGACGTTTAGTGTCAGTTTACTGGGATAATAAGCTAACTCGTAAATCCAAGGTCAACAATTGTCAGTAACGTGATCTGTTCCAAATTGATAAGCTCCAGTGTACTGATTCCTTGCTATTTGTTGTTTGAGCCTTATTGGCTAATACCCCATACTTGTAATTAACCCTATAAAACCACATGTGCAGGT
Organism: Camelus bactrianus; assembly: GCF_048773025.1. Taxonomy (NCBI): domain Eukaryota; kingdom Metazoa; phylum Chordata; class Mammalia; order Artiodactyla; family Camelidae; genus Camelus; species Camelus bactrianus. Next base: position 8,156,634 of record NC_133566.1, read on the forward strand.
GTTGGAGGTGCTCAGAGCTTCGGAACAGAAGCCCCTCTGAGTCCGCCGGCGTAATAAAGCAGAGTGCTTGTTTCTTGGCTGGCCTGTTGTTTCCGTAACAACACAAGCGATAATGCCCATGAGATAAATCTGCGATGGCTGCTGGCAGGTCCCCAGGTCTCACGTGGGAAAAGCTGAAACATCCTTCTCACCACTCAGAGTCATCCTCAGCCCACACCACCCCTCCCGCTGTTAAATGCAGAAGCACAGGCAGGGCCCGGCCTTTGCTCTCTCTGTGTCATCACAGTGAGACAGGATGGAAGGGGGCAGAGCACAGCCATTCAAGGAAGGCCACAGCAATTAACATCAAAATGGTGAAGGATTCAACCCCCAGTAGGCCTTGAGGCTCAGGATGATGAGATTTAACTTCTAGCAGAGCTTGAGCTTCATTATACACCCATTGTAATAGTAACATGGTGAATAACACGCCCCCAGGCACAATGGCAGTCCCAAGGCTAGCCACAAAAGGTCACAGGGTGGGAAATGGCCAACTCCCAGGGAATCCCAGCCCCTTGCCCTTAGGCTGGTCCTTCTACTTAATAGCATAAGAAACCACCAAGCCCATGAAAACCAGCAACACAGCACCACCTCGCGGTCACCACTCTCTCTCCCTCTTCGGAGAAGGCCCACACTCTGTCTGTGGAGTGTGTACCTACTTTTAATCTAAGCATCAAACCCCCACACCTTGTGGCCTTTCTCTTGCCTTTCAATGTAACTCTCTGAATAAATCTACCTTTATCAACACTGGCTTGTTCTTGAATACTTTACTGCACAAAGCCAAGGAACAAAATCTGGTGGGGCACATCCCAGGGGATCAACCAAAGCCTGGGACACAGCCATTCTCATGCCTCATGTATTTTTTTCTTGTATCAACAGGACTGGGTTGTGAAGGGAGCTCTGAGGCCCCAGCTAAGGGACAGAAGCAGCCCCCAGGTCTCGAATTGGCGGGCAGCCTCTTCCCCAGCAGGGGCCTTGGGGTCTGCCCGGTTCTCAGTGTTTCTCTGTTGTGCTGACTCCCCAGACAGACAGCGTTCCCCCTAGGCCAGTCCCCACAAAACCCTTCTCTCCAAAATACAAGCACATCCTCTTGTTCAACCAGGAAATATTCAGCCCACTTTTTCCCTCCCCAGTAAAATACCTAACTGTCCTCCCTCCCATCCCACCACTTCTTTCTTTGTGAGAACTCTGCACGCCCCACACACCATCCTGAACGCAAGTGCCTTGCTGGCTGGGACCGAGATGTTTCAGTCGCACACAGCCATCATCCTTTCACTTTCCCCTTGTTACCTTAAAAAAGCCTTTCCTGAGTCACCCATCCATCTGATTCTGAACTTCATAAAGTGCTGAGTTTGCAGTCTCTGTGTGCATACCTCCCAGGTTTTGACCAGGTTTCCTTCACAAGATCTTCATTAAGGAGCTGCATCTAGAAGTTTAAAGGGGCTATTCTTACATCTGAGCGGAGGAGCCTGCAAAAAATTTAAGTGGCTTTGAAGAGTTTACCAGGGACAGAGAGGTCGCAGGTCCTAGTCAACAGTGTCATGAGGCAAAATGTTCTTCAAAGGCTCAGAGTGGCTTCTGAACGTGGAGACGGCAGGGAAGAGGTGACAGGCAGTGAGTGGGGTGAGTGACACAGGGTAGGCTCCCCCGGCTGGGGAAGAATTGGATTTTTTTCTAGTTTTCCAAACAATTCCTTACTACCTTTTTCTCTTATTGTCACATACCATTTCCTACGAATTAAGAATATCAATGTCAGTCATTTGCACCATTTGGGAGAAGCAATACGATGCCATTCACAGGGCTGGAATATGACAGCCAAACCAGTTTAGGTTGAAAGACCAGTGGGGGTATTTCCAAGGTAAACACAGGCATGCAGCAAACTCCCCAGCTTCAATGACCTCATCTCAAAGGTGGGCCAATAAAACTACCAAGAATAGTGCGTGATGATTATGGCTAACATCTGTTTACTAGGTAAGTGCCCGTGACAGCTGCAGCTGAATGGGGAATGAGTATGATTAACAAGGCCCTGTCTACCTGGCCACACGCGCCCTGCCTTCCTGCCTTGGTGCAGCAGCAGAGCTTGTTTAGCTGAGATGAATGCCCCCAGAGCAGCCCCGATGGGAAAGCTCCCAGCTCTGCATTGTGAGGCGTGTTCCTTTCCTTCTCAGAGCTGATCACAGTTTGCTGTCCTCTGTTTTTATGTTTATCCTTTTTGTAACCGCCTCTCCTCCAGAGTTTTTGCTCAAGTGGCGCAGGGCCAGGTGTGTCTTGCGGCCTGCCAGATATTCTGGGCTGGGAAACAGCCGACCACACATCTGGCTCTGGTGCTGAACGGAGAGGGCAGAAGGCCCTGGGGCCCATGCTGAACCGAGGCCCCTGCACCCAAAATTATGGTCTGACTTTGGGCAAATTACACAGTCTTCTTTACCCTGAGATTCCTCATCTGTCCATGAAAATAACTGCCCATGACACACAGAGTTACAAGGATTAAATGAAATCACCAAATTCACAACCTATTCATGGGGCCACCAGTGCACCCTCAAGAGACACATGCTGACTTTACGGCTCTGACACACGCCAAGCGGGACGTCCGCACACAGTGAACACTGCTAAGTGCCAGTGTGTTAGGTGCTTCATGTGGGATATAATACTCTTTAGAACTTACAACAATCCCAGGAAGAAACGAATATTATCATGCCCATTTCACAGATTCACCAACAGGTTAGGAGAAGTTACATTCTAGTCCAAGGCCCTATGGTGAGGAAATGGCGATTTAAACCAGAATCTGGGCCCAGGCCTTGGCTCCATCTCTCTCCCATCCACCTGACCACTTGCCTATGAAATCCACCTGTCCAATACCTAAGTTTTCAGCCGGCCAGTTCTTAAATGCAATGTGTGCCACCGTTTGTCAATGTTGGTTAATTACCATAAACTGTTCTCAGAAACCACTACAGTAAAGAAAGTTGGACTTAAGGAATTCTGCATTGCGTTCTCCTGTAATGTGCAGAAACCCTTCCCTACACCACCAAATCCAAATGTATGCTTCCTCCATGTTTATGTTTGCACACGGCTTATTAAAGAAGGTACCTGCAGTAATTCCATCTTAGTTGCTTTCCAAGGTTGCAGATTATCCATAATCAGTCCTTGAACGAAAATACTGCAATGTGAATGAAAATACTTCAACCATGTCAGTAAACAAAGAATGCTGAAACCAAGTCATTAGCGGCTGCCGTCACCCCCCAGCAAAGACAGGCCCCTGCAGCAACTCACAATGGTGCCCTCTGAGCAGACTCAGAATAAGAAAGGACAAGATACTGGTCCTAGATAGCTAGGTGCTTGTCTAAAGAATGAATTCAGTGAGTCCAAAATATTTGCTTCCTCCCATACATAGAAAAGCACTAAATTCTTGAACTTGAGATACCTGGCTTTCTTTAGATAACAAGAAATCTTTTATTTTCCAACAACCTGGTCTCTGTTGTAAAGCTCCTATATATCCTAGCTCCTCCTCAACCTTTTGGGAGCAGTCCCTCAGAGAGATCTGAGAGGCTGTCATCCTGGCTCAAGTCCTCCCACCAAATAAAACATAACTCTTAGCTTTTAGGCCGCACATGTATTTAAGTCAACAGTTTTGGACACCATAAAGGGACCCAGAGCAGACTTTCTCCACCTGAACTCTCCGAGTAACAGGGGCCTTTGTACCAGCAGTGGCCCTTTGTGCCCATCCGCCTCCTCGGGGAGTCCATATGAATTTCGGTGAGTCTCTCCTGGTTCTCGGATCTCACATATTGGTTGATATTCCTGAGTTTTATTTGGCGGTGTTTCCAGGTATCTGGCCCTCCAGTTGAAGGAGACTGGGGGGAATTACCCACCCAGTGGAGACATACTGGGTGGGGCCTGGTTGAAAGATAAAGGGAAATACCCACCTTGAGGAGACGTCTGATGTGGGCTGGTGGAAACATATCAGGAAAATACTCACCCAGTGGAGACATCCCGTGTGTCCAAGTTGAAAAACACTGGGTTCAGGGCTCAGTGGTTAGGTAAGTGGCTGGTCTAATGTTTTCCTCAATTTGGTTACATCCATTGAATTTTTCAGGATAAAAGTAAAACTCTTATGAGGAATCTTTCAACTCCAAAAATGGGACCCTCCTCCTGGCTGGTAACAGTTTCTCGGGTGACAGAGAATCTTGCAGGAATGGTAGAGGCAAAGACTTCATGCCATAGAGCTGTCCCTGTGAGAAATCTTACTAGCAAATTTATTCTGAGAACCCGACCTTACAATGGGGAATAGAACTTTCAAAAAAAATAAAAATCAGAAAAGAAAAGAAAAAGAAATGACAGATTGCCAGCCTCCAACTATTACCCCAGCCAGGTTTATGTACGTACAAAACTTACAGCAATAATTGGAAATTAGAAAAAAAAAAATCTCACTCTGAAAGAAACTAACCAGGCCTGATAAAAACATTTTTTGGAATTCTGAACTTATAAAAACAAAATCCCCGTTAGGGGGAACTTGGATTTCTCTTCCTGTGTCCTTGAAATATAAACGTTTTATCTTTCTCTGGGTTTTTAAGTGTGTGTATGTATGTATATATATGTTTACTTTCTTTTTAAAGGAAACATTGGACTCTGTCATACAAAAGATACAAGTATCGTGTACATATGGTGGCCACGCAAATAAATTGGATTCTAAGCAATTCTTTGTACCAATTTTCAGATATTTTACCATCTTAAACTTTGTTGCATCAGTCTGGACCACAAAGGCCTTTAGCTTTTGGAGAGTAAACCTTTGAATTTTATTTAGGCAACACCTCCACTCTCATGTGGAAAAGCCTTTTCATCTTATTGGTTTAAAATCACTATATATATATATATATATATATATATATATATATATATATATATATAATAGATGGCCATATGATGGATCCTTTAATTAGGAAAAACTTTTAAATTTGTGAAAGTTGAAAGAGATCTCATTATAAATAGCTGTTTTATTGGTACCTATTAAAATCAAGTTTAAAGGTAGAAAAATATATCTAATGGTTAAACTAAGAACTTAGTTAAAAAGAAAATAACTGGTTTGAAAAGTTTCATTTGTGTTTTTCCTTTCCGATAAATGGTTCTAGAGTTGCTAATAAAAACTTAGAATAATTATTGTTAATTAGGTTGAATAACTGGAAAATAGGATTGTAAAAATGTCAAAAAAGAAAAGATAAAGGCTTATCCCAAATGGATAAATATTTTTAAAAGGTTATTTTGAATGAGATAAATAAAATGGACATTTTTGGATTTAGATACAAGGTTTTGATACTACACTACTTAAAGTTAAAAAAAAAAAAGGGCCAAAGAGATCACCTACTGTCCCCCAACATTAAAGTTCAAAGAAGTCCGTTTTATTTACCACAGTTTAAAATATATGTATATATAGACTGAAATACTTGATCAATGATTGGGACAACAGACCAATTAATCAAATTAAAAACTGAGAAGGGTCTAAGCTCTTTGGCTGAAACTTGGGCATCTAGAGACTTTTCTATAAAATTAGATACAATGCACAAAAAAAAAAAAAGGCTTCTGGCACTCCTTCTAGAAATAAGAATTATTGATTAAACCTAATAAATATAAAAATTAAAGGTATAAGACAATAAAATTGAGATAAATTTTGTAAAATTGGTATATTTAAATGGTCTTTATATAAAACTTTTGCTTAATTATGTTGTGGGATAGATATGTTTCAATGGAAAAATGATTCCCCTTCTTGGTGTTATAAGGCTGGGCACAAATCTGTCCCTCAGAAAATATTAATTGAACAAAGTAAAGGAAACCAATAGAGTTACATGAGTTGTCCAATATAACGTAAAACTAAAAACGAATATTCAGTGGCTAATAAAAAAATATAGTAAGAGGTTTACCCTGGGTTTAACTTATAGCTCAAGGAAAAGAGATCTTACTAAATGCCTTATGCAAGCTTTGGAAGACATGATAAAGTAAATCTTAAAGTTTTAAAACACGGAATTCTTTGTCTACAGCTCTTCTCACTGATAAAAAAATGCCAATTAAGGAGAGAAAATTGGGTCTGGGTGACAGAGCAGTTCTCTGGGGAACTTGAAGCGTTTGTCTTTGTCTTGCAGACCAGAAATGTAAATACAGCAAACAGTGACCTAGGACTGAGCCTAATTAGCTCAAAGAAATAAAACTTAGGGCCAAGAAATTTTTGGCATTTTAGAACTCAGAACTCTGACGGGTCCTTCAGACTTTGTCAAGAAATCTTAAATGTCTGTTTCATAAATAGTAAGCCTTAGTGATTTGAGCAAGCAAATTCAGCTTACTCCAACTATTATTATACCTATCTTATAAGTAAGTTTTAAAGTGAAGCTATGAGATCTCTAGCTTTTGTCTTTTTATAAGACTGCGTACACATTATAAATGTGAGATACTTCTACAGCTAAAAAAAAAAAATCAAAGTCAAAGTGCTCTGCTTAATTGACGTAAAAAATAAGAGCTTACAAATTAAGTATTTTTAAAATAAAAACTTACCAAATTGAATTTCAGCTTCACTTGAACTGGAAAATATTCAATATTAAGATAATATTTGATATTGTTTAGTTTAAGAATAATAATAAGAATTAATAATAATTAATAAGAATGTTCTAATTAATATAGACATCTTTAAAGTCATCAATATTAAGTATAATACCTTTACTGAACCTAGGTTTAATGAAAGTCAAATACGATCCTGTTATATCTGTTGCAGATTGGTCAAGAAAAAAAAAAACAGTAATGTGGTGTGGTAAAATTTTAAGTAAATTAAATGCAAATGAGATGAGAGCTTTGGGTAAATTTTTAAAATATATTTTTAAAATGTTTGCTTAAGATAATCTCTAAATGTTTGGTATCTTTAAATTCTAGAATTGTACTAAATTAAGTCAAATGATAGGATTTTATTAAATAGCTATGCCATTTTCAGATAAAATAAGATTGAAATATGAATTACTTAACATGTAACTTCCTCTTACAGAGAAATTAAAGGTGTTTAGAAATATTAATAAATGGTTGGTGCCACCCTGAAATAGTCTCTATTATTAAGGGAATGATCTCAGTATCCTAGGAAAATAAGGTAAATGTGTAAAGAAGATATAAGAATGGAATTATATTTTGTTAATGAAAAATAGTGAATATCTCCTGAAGCTGGTTACTTCTGAATGGAAGAGAAAATAAGGGACACACTAATATGAGTATAGAAAGCTGTGGAAGGCTTGTGGAAGAGGAACCCTGAAGAAAGAGTTTCATACGTGGTCGGAATTGGCTAAGTTTAGAATCAACTTGGGCAAAGTAAATGAATCTTAGAAGTAAGCAGGTACAAGACTAGATTTGGTTTTCTCTCTGTTAAGAGGAAAATATTTTCTTAAAATGTTAATCCACCTTCAGTAACAGATTGTAAAGCTTCTTATGCCACTTACCTGATCTGTTCTGCCTTTACCTTTGACGTATTTTCTTGTTAATGAATAAGTATTACGTTACAGTGATCTATATGTTTATCTGACCAAGTGTTCTGAAATCTTTTAACAAGCTCCCCAAATATCAATTTCTAATTAAAGTTCTTTTAATCTCCAGTTAAGTTTGGGATGCTACAGAGGGCCCCTGAAACATCCCAAAGAGAGATTTTAAGTGAGTAAGTTTCATTTGGCATGTTAAATAACATGGTATTGTCAAATGAATAATAAATCTTCTAAGGTTATATTGTATGAGAAAATATTATTAATATAGATATTGTAGAAATTATATGGACTCCCTAAAATTCTGGTATATCTGAAATGTTACCAGTGATAATTCTGGGTATAATGACCAGGTTTCTTTATCGATTATAGTGTAACAGTTTAACCATGCTTTTAAATCTTTTGTCATTTATAGACAGTTAATGGTTGTCTTCTAATGGTTTTGCAAAATGCTTTCTCTTCAAGGAGATTTACTGATTTCTAATAAATTTCAAACTATAGCAGTGAACTAAACTGGGTAAGAAATTTTAAAGTTCCAATGAAAACTGTGATTAAAAGAATTAGTTACATGGGACTGAGTAAACTGGTGAATATGGTTATAATTTTTGATTTTGTTTAAAATGCTACTGGCTTTTAACCTGTTTCCCAGACATAAAGAATCTCTTCCCTTTAAGCTAGTTATGATTCACAGAAATTTGATAAATTATACCTATGTAATCAGACTTGGAACAGTTATCTTTTCTCTCTATCTGATCCCTCAATCGACTAAAAACTCTTAGGTCCCCAATGGCTTTATCAGACAAATTAGGAAGATCATCTCCTAACAGATATAGGAATCTCAAGGTATTTTAAGGATTTTAAAGACAAAAGAATTTACCTAAATCTATAAGGCAGAAATCCATGACAAGCCCTTAACGGGGCTTTCCTGGCCTTAGCAAACCTTATTAACATTCTACCCTGAGACTCCTAATTAAAAGTTCCAACACAGCCAATTTAAAAAAGCCTATATGATCAAATAATCAGACTTAACTTGTAAACAAATTAATCTTGACATGGCTTTATTTGAGAAAAATGAGGGTAACTTTAGAGAGAAAAAAGATTATAATTTAGTGGATATTAAATTCTAGTTTTGTTAATTGAGGTCCGTATTTACTAAGACACTTCCCAGATCATTCCTTGCTGTTATGTCACATGGCTGTACAGTCTAATTGAATTATGAAAAGGATACCCTAGGTTTGTTTCTGAAGCTCAGTAATCTATCCTTGGGTAAATTTCCAATGCCCCATGACCTGCAGCCAGGGGATTATACATACTGGAACAGGCATGACTTAAACAACTGTCTCCAACCTGAATGGAAGGACCCTTTATCAGGTACTCTTAACTAGACCATACACACCAAAGCTGAAGGAAATGGACTTTCGGGTTCATTTCCTATCAAAAATAGCCCCTGCAGTGCACTGGCCTATAGAGCACTGCTCACCTTAAAACAATGCCCAAATGGAGAAAAAGCTACCAGGCCAGGATGAGAAGAAGACGACATCTGAGGTAGAGAGCTGACCCAAGACACCGGACCAGGGCTGCATAACAATTACTGTGATAATTTCTCCTACCTTTAATTATGAACTACTCCAATTGTTAAGTTTATGGTAAATTACCTATGTCTAGTACTTCTGTGTTACCTTGGCGGGTTTCCCTACTCCAAGGGTCTAACTAGATAGCCCTCAGAAACGTCATTCTAAAAATAAATTATAGTTCTGTTTAGGCCACTGTTAATCTTACAAGGTGGGAGACATCACCTCGCCAATTAATACCTGCTCTGACCCTGACCATAAATATGAACTTTCTCATAAGATCACTCAAACTCAATCAGAAACACAAGCAAAATTTTAACCCAAAAATACAACTTCTTGACTATTAAATTCTTACTCGTGACTTTATTAACGTTACTAGCTTTATTACTGATATACTGCCTATTTTATAAAATTGTTGTCTGTTACATTTCCCAATGTGTAACTAGGCCTACAAGATTGATGATGGCTAAACATCTTGAAGAAATAGATAAAATTTATAACCCTGAATAAAGTAATTGTAATAGTGTGATTCTAGGTATGGGAATGAGCAATGAAGGGTAAACACTTCCTGGATCATGATAGACTAGTAAGACAGGTGATCCAGAGAAATTTTAGTATCAACAGGGCCTGTTAAAAAAACTAACACCTTGAATGGCAACTCAGAAGATTCTTCACCTGAACTAGGATTGAGCCATCCTAGCACCGTGGGACAAAATTGGTCATGAAATGTCTCTCAAATTATTGGTCGAATTTAGGACCAAAGGGGAGCACTGTGAATGAAAGTACTACAATGTGAATGAAAATACTGCAACCATGTCAGTAAACAAAGAATGCTGAAACCAAGTCATCAGCGGCTGCTGCCACCCCCCAGCGAGTGCATGCCTGCAGCCCAGCCTCTCAGCCACTCACAGTGGTGCCCTCTGAGCGGACTCAGGGTAAGAAAGGACAGGAAACTGGCCTTAGATATCTAGGTACTTGCCAAAGGAATGAATTCAATGACCCAAATGTTTGTTTCCTCCCATACATAGAAAAGCACTAAATACTTGAACTTGAGTTATCTGGTTTTCTTTAGATAACAAGCAATATTTTATTGTTCCAACTACCTGGTCTTTCTTGTAAAACTTCTATATATCCTAGCTCCTCCCCTACCTCTTGGGAGCAGTCCCTCAGAGTGATCTGAGAGGCTGTCATACCGGCTCGAGCCCTCCAGCCAAATAAAACATAACTTTTAACATTTAGGCTGAACATTTATTTCAATGAAGTCCCAGAATAGACACAACTCATAAATTCTGTAGTGGAACACACTGGATCAGGAACCATAAGCGTGTTTTAGTCCGGAAAAACTACGGTTTACTCTTTCTTCCTGTCATTATACAATCCCACCAGAACTCATTAATTTGCTGTCTGCTCATCTGGCAACCAAACTCAGAGAAGAGTCAACTCAGCAGAGTGCTCTACTGGGGAGAACACCCCGCAGCAGCACTGCGGGCTTCTTGCCCTCCCGCACGCTCTGCTGACCCTTGGTGTCCTCCGTGGAGACCAGGCCAACAGAGCTGTTCCCAACAGCTGCGAAGTCCCACACGTTAAATAAATCATTTTATTTTATACGATATTTTATGTATATACCCATCTCTGAAAACAGCTTTGCCAGAAGCCCAAATCTTCAGCATCAATCTGCAAAGGCAAATCCAGTCCGCAAGGGAAAACAAGACTTAAGACGAAGCTAAGGCATCCAAAGTACTCTCCACGACCTAAGGCCTCCAAAGTCCCCTCCAGGACCGTCAACCAAACTGCATGCAGGTCTGCAGCTGCAGGCGGCAACATGTCTGCATTTAAAGCAACCCCTTCCTGCCCTCGGGCGCTACAATGTCCCTCTACGCCCTCCCATCTCAGGGTAAGAGCAGCCGCTGCAGAACCTTGCAGGGAAGCAGTGACAGTACTGGACAAAGAGGATCAGAGCTAAACTAAGTCTTCTGATGACACGAGCTTGTCACTCTGTCACTTTAAAGATGAAGATATATATAGAGAGGTGGGGTGATCTTGCTCAAAGTCACACAGCTAATAAGTGGCAAAGTCTATAACTCTGCTCCTCCCTCCGGCGTGACGCCCCAGCTTGGACGCCCACAGGGTTCTCTCGTGACTGCCTGACCAGTCCTTTCCTGTCACCCATAACACACCAAAGGGTCTGACCCTAGCCTGCTTTTTCAGCATCTTTTCCCTGCAGTCTCGCAGGAACAAGGCTGCTCGGGCCACTGTATGACTTCCAGCTCCCAGAAGCCTCCATGTTCAGGCTGGTCTTGCCTGTGCATCCAGCACCCTGCTCAGAGGCTCTTCCTCCCCTGCAGGAGGACGTTTCCACTCTCAGCAGGGACACCCCCCCAGGGAAGCCCTCTTCTCTCCCTCAGCGTGGCAGGTGTCCCAGGCCACATCCCGAGCTGCCCCATTAGGACTGCGGTTGCCCAGGTTTGCTAGTCAGACCAGCAGCCTCAGAGCCAGGGATTATGCCCGGGTCACCCTGCAAACCTACTGCCCGCCTCACAGCCCCCAGCCAGCAGCTCACCTGGAAGTCACAGCAAGTGCCCCACTGAATCCCAAAGTCTTCATTTGCCAGCACAGCTGACAGCTGGTTTCCAACCTTTGGTCAGTTTCACACAAAACAGCAGCTTCAACTGTGAAGCAGGGGGTTTTCTCTTCTGCTCCCATCCTTACTGGAAACGTCAAGGGAAATGAAAAGGACTTTTCTCAACACTTTTCTGATGACACCCTCCCACCCACAATACTCACATGCTCAAGAGCTTTGGGTCCACGTGATTTTGTTTCCTTTATGCTAAGTGGCTCAAAACACTGCGGGATTTTTTCTTTTTTGAGGGTATTTGTACTCAGTTTCTCGGCTTTAATCTGTTTTTGTCTCCTTCAGTATCCCTAGAAGTTGTCAATTCTTACTCCCTTCAGCAGCCTCCCTCCCAGCATCCAGTCTAGGAAATCAGCTGTGACGAGGGACCTGGGGGCAGTCACAGAAGATGCAACTAAGGCACAGAGAGGCGACATAATTTACCTGAGAAGATCAGCTTCAAACCCCAACACTGTGTGTCACGTCCCTCTGTTTAACTCTTATGCTGAGCAAGCTAACTTTTTGTAGATTATGGTTATAAACAGATGAGGTATCAAAACACATACAAGGACACACATCAACTCTAAGATGTTCATTAACTCCACTATTTTGTTTCTATTTATTTTATTTCTATTAAAAAAAAATTAAGAACCTCTGCAGTCAATATACCAAAATGTTACTGGGCTTTAAATACAGAATATAGAGGTGTTAATTGTGTCATTACTCATCCTTATTTGTATGTTCACAAGACAAAATGATTTGAAAGTCCCTCTCCCCTCCCCCTACTCACTACTGCCTTCACCAGAGCTCCCAAACCACACATCTAACAGCCTTTCACTTTACCCATAGCTGAACTCATCAGTTTTTCCCCAGAACTCCCTCTGCAGCTTTCCCTCCTCAGAGCACAGCAGGACCATCATTTACCTGATTAATCCACCCAGAAACCTGTTCCTTACTCCATCCTACCTTCACAGACGGCATTCATCCTTTCCTTTTTACCATCTAAACATGCCCTCAATCTGTTCGCCTTTACCCACTGACCGTCCCACCGCTCAAGTGGAAGCCACCAACACTGTCCACCTGGACTCACGAGTCTCCAAAGTGGCCCCACAGATGCATTCCCATACTTGAGACAAATGGGATTGTGTCACTCCCGCGTTTTTTGGACTCCTTTCAAACCCACTCTTCTTAGAAGAAACTCCAAGTTCTTCACCTGATGAAGGTCTTTGCCATCAAACTGTCAGCTCAGGGAGGGGAGGACACGCCCTCTCCCCTAGGACCCGCCCTCTGGCAGAGCATCAGCTTGGGAGGACCTGCTGAGCTACACCAGCCTGTATTCTAACCCTGGTCTTGAGTTCTTAGCAAACTGCTTCACTTATCCATACAAATCCAAGGTAGATTAGAAAGATTTTAGATGTTGAGCTAGACTATTGATTTGGGGATTTTGCACTAGCAACCTGCAAGTACATGTTCTAATGATTCTGTCTTCTTAAAACCACACCCAGATTTAAGTAGTACTTGTGGAATGTCTTCGGAGTAAAAGGGACTGTACTTTTACAGACTTTATGTTTTATAACATGAACAACCCGGACAGGGTCAAAAATGGAACCGCCTCACAAGTGACAGAAGACAGATGAGAGACATATAGCAACAGGTCACAAAGATGGTAAGAGCAAAGTTGTTTCTCCAACCCCTCAACAAATTTTTGAAAGAACCGAAAACTTTGAATTTTGAAAGTAAAATACTATCATATAAAGAAATAAAATAATCCTCTTCATCAGGGTTTCAAGATCTGACTCCAGAATTTTTAGCATGCAATATTCAATCCTAGCACAGAAAAATCAGATGGACTAGTGGTAAGTAAGTTCCAGGAAAACTGCAGTAATTCCTCCACTTATAAACGGACATAAACTCACCTGCTGAAGGTAAATGTTGACCGCATTCTGGAGAAATTCCGAAGCTTCCAGGCTCTGCTTCTCTATGGTGAGGACATGGACAGCTTCAAAGCATGCTTCTAACTGAGTCACCAGCATTCTTACACTGCAGGGGGAAACGGAGGCCCCCAGTCAAGAGCAGAGATGTTCCTGTCGTGTCTCGCAGACCGTGCCTCGGGGACCCAGTGCCCTGTAGCAGCCCGGCACCAGGTGAGGAACCGCAGCGTGGCCCACCCAAGCAGGAGGGGCACTGTGCTTGAGAAATCCCATCCCCGATGGGAGTAAGAGGGGCCGGTGGGGATGAGTGAACCTATAAATGCCCACAGAAATATGCCTGCATTCATTCAAGTGATACAAGCAACAGTAGCATGCTATTGAACAAAATTTCAACTGTCAGTGGAAATTTACCATTCCTTTCTGCTTGTCCCCTGCACTCTGAGACAGGCTTAGGCTCTCTCACACCGGCAGCTCTGATGCAATAGTTGTGAAGTCGTTTTACTTTGCTGCAAGTGTCCTCACTTCCTGTGTCGCTGTGATTGTCGTCTCTTAACACAGTCAGATGTCTTCCTGGATCTCTCCCTGCGTTCCTTGCTCCTGCTCCTCAGATCCAGACATAAAGGGCAAGTGAAGACACATGACCAGAAAAGGCACCGTGGACTTGAATGAAGTCCTCAGTGATCCCCTAGGTGAGTGCTGCCCACCACTTACCTTCGATTCTCAAGGTTCTGCCCAGGGTGACATCCAGACAGGAAAGCGTCCTGGCCAATAAAAAGCTGTGTGGCCTGGGTGCGGGGACAGGTGCAGGAGCTGGTTCCACAGCCGTGCCCCTCCCCACCTCTGATCCCCTCTCTCCCGAGGCCCCACTACCAAGCCCCCAGGCTCCCTGATCTTCTGTCCTTCTCTTCTACTCTAATCCAAGCCCTTTTCCTCTTCCTTTATTCCCTAATTATCCCCAGTTGAAGTGGTTTTTCAGTCACAGTATCTGAAAAAATTTCCGGCAGCTGAAAAAGAGGTCTCCAGAGGTCAATGCCCATACACTGGTTCCTGAAGACAGCCCCTGATTAGGGGGGCCCTCACCAACACTCACGGGGCATCAGACATGTTGCAGGGTCGGCCACCCCCAACAAGAGTTTGCTGTGACCCCAGTGCCCACAGAGCATCCCTGCTCTCATAAATGTATTTGGCCCACTTATCCGTTACTAAGAAGCAAAAGTAAAAAAATTGCTCATGTTTCTTACTAAAATTATTTATGAGGTAGAAAAAGAAATTGCAATAGAAAAGAATAAATTTGACTGCATGTTAGATCTGTTCCTTTGGCTTTAAACTTGTGCCGTTTTCTAGGCTCAGACTTGCTAGCTCTGTACCTTTTGTAAAAGTAAGTTGCCTTTAGCCTGAAATATCCAGGAAAGCCAATTCTCCGGGCTCTGAACTTTCAGGATGTTAACTCTTCTACACTTATGTAGAGATGGCAAGTTGCAAAATAGAGAATAACCTTTGTTTTTTTTTGGAGGTTTTACAGGGGCACCATGATTTGACACACATGGACAGCTGCAAGAACAAAGGATTCCAAGAACAAACAATTCGTACAGCAAGAAGTTTGCAACAACCAACCATACCCCCGCCCCTTTTTAGTCTAAAAGAAGACTGAATTCTGACTTGGGGAAGAGGGTTCTGCAGGATATCAGTATACCATCTTCTGAGTCTGACAGCTTTTCAAATAAAGTCACTATTCTTTGCTCCAACACCTCATCTCCCAATTTATTGGCCTGTCATGCAGCAAGCAGAACGAGTTTGGACTTTGTAACAAAATGACTGCATTGGTGGTAGTATGTCTCCACTCTTTCCTCAATTCCAATATGTCACAACCTATCAATTTTATATGCTGTTTAACAACACAACCAAAAAACCCATCATAGGGAATTGATTGTATGGAAATAAAGTTATTTCTATTCCTTCAATACTTGTTTTTCTTTTCTATTTTATTTTGTTTTGCTTATTGAAAAGAAATTAAAAGTGAAATCATTTTATTTCACCTATTTTTTAGCTACATATTTTAAATACTACAGAAAGATTTAAATTGCATTAAAAATTGTACATATATTAGTATAAAGATATATACACAATCAAGGCGGATTAAGAAAGGAATGGATATTTACTAAAAATCCACTGCACATCCAGTCTTTTACAACCATATCCTGGAATATAAGCTCTAGAATCCAGGATTCCCCCACTCCCTTTCTCACTGCTGAGTGCCTTAGTAATCAACAACCAAGGCACCATCATAGAAAAACGCAATCAGTATTTTAGGTATAAATGAGGGAATTAGCTCATTCAATTCTAAAACAAAAACCTTAAAATAAATACTGAACGTATTTACAGACAAAAAAATTGTACACAAAAAGTAGTTCCTTCCCCAAGGTCACAAAGCTAATAACTGGTAAAGGCAAGATTTGAACTCATCTGCCTGATTCTAAAAACTAAGGTGGAAATCACATTTGATTGTGGAGGGTCCAACAGCACAGCCTATAACCTTATCTTTGTTCAGATCTAGCCATAGACAGCCTGAGACAGCACCCTATTCCTATGGAACTCTAGGGCTAACGATAACACAAAGGATTTTATATCCAATAGTTTCTTAGGTCTCATTTATTTAAAGTGTCAGCAGGTCAGCAGAAAAAACTCTGGGAAATATGAGTGGGTTCAGAGGTTTTTGCTGATTAGAAACTCTATTTATCAGGACAGAGTGACCTTCCCATGAGAGGCCACATGGACCTAAACTAAAGGCAGGTGAGCAATGAAAACTAACAAGACCCTGGAACTCAAGCAAGAAGGATCCCTGCCATCCCCCACCAATTTGCCTCTTCACCCGCGTGGACATGATGGCAGAAGATCCAGGTTCTTGTCCAAGTTACACCATCATGGATTCTCACCCATAAAAAGTTACAACTCTATGCTGTCTAAAGGCCTTCCCAACACAAATATGATGACACCAACGTCTCAGCAGAATGTCTATGTCTCCACTTCCTCTCTTCTATTAGGAGAATAATTCTATGGCCACAAAGCAGAAATCCAACTAAAAACACCATGCACGAAGCCAGGTGAAGTCTGCGTTACACACTTTGGTCTCATGGTCAGTGAATGAAAACTCAGAATAAGTGGTTCTTCTCCCTCAGTAAGTGGGAGGTAGCCTGATTGTGTGTGTGTGTGTGTGTGTGCACGCACGCATGTGTGTAAATCAAATACAATGAATTCTGGGATGTGTACAGATTTTTTTTAAGTTACTATCATTTCATGAGGATGAGACAACCTTTAAACTAATTTGAATCCAGTGTCCTGAGACAGTCTCAGGCTGTTTTGGTGGAGGAGGGGAAAGGGGAAAGGAAAAGAGGAAAGAAGTAAACAAAGCAAAGAAGTAAGAATACTCCTAGTGAAAGGCAAGACATTAATTTTGTTCCTACTTGCATCACACACAAATTAGGGACTGGCTTTCCCCTGATGTCTTGTCGAGCACTGAGTTGCAGAAGAAGAGGCGACAGCCCATTTCTCACTGAACTTGTGACAGTATTTGGCATCTTATAGACAAAAAACATTTACCATGATCAAACACTCTAGCAGCAGGCCGTAATTCTCCTGTTTTGAGAGACAAGAAAACAGGAGTTCAAAGAGGATGTATAACTTGACAAAAGTCAGAGGACCAGTAAACAAGAGAGGATGAATTCAAACTCAGATCTGAATGCAGAGTCTGATCTTCCCACTCCCAGGGCTGGAAAATCCTTAACACACAGGCTCCCCAGCTCCCCTGCATTGTTCCTGGCACCAAGCATTTCCCATGGCAATGGTCTCCAGTTCTCACAGACACAGCGCTCTGTGCAGCCAATGACCTCCATCGGACCTTGTTCATCTACCTGCCACGCCCACCAGGCTTCACCATACAGGCAGGAATGCTGGCTTTCAAGTGCATACAAATCCATCCCTGGTCTAACCTGGGCTCTTCGGAGGCCTCTCCAGCCTAAAGGCAGCCATGAAAGTGCTCAGAGTTTGTACATGAGCCACACTACCTCTCTCCATCTGTCTCCCCACCTATACTACTTAGCTATGACCATTTTGAGAATCTTGGAAACAAATTTTGAAAAACAGAAAAGAAAGGATTCTGGAACAAGTATTTAATACTTACAATTTTAAATGACAAGTTACAAAGTGAGTATTGACAATCCGAATCTGCCTTCCTAGGTGTCAGTTTAAACAGTTAAAAAATATAATCGCAAAAAATTCTCACTTACAAAATTAACTGAAACATAAACAATAATCCAGAATAAACTCAAAAATAATGCCCATTTTCTACATGGAGAAACTACAGGACTGTACTGAGGGGTAAAGTAAGAGATGTGCATGTAGAGACATCAACATATTGCATGGAGGAAAGCAGTTTTGTAAAGATGAAAGTTCTGCTAAAGATAATTCAAAACTTACTAAAAAATCCTATGAAAACCCTTATCTGTTTTTTTTTTAACTTGAACAAAGTATTTTAGAAATCTTCAGGAATAATAAAGTCATAATACTAGCCAAGAAAATTTGGGATGGAAGGAAAGAATCAAAAAAAAATCTCACTTTCAGATATTAAATAAATTTTTACATTATGTAAGTTATGGTGCTGGAATAAGAAAGTAAGATTGACAGAAAAAAACCATGAGCTCAAAAAGAGACTCTAGTGTACATAAGTATTTTGTACACGTGGGAATTCAAATCAAAGAAGCAAAGTATGAATTCAATAATTATCCTGGGACAATCAGAGAATCACCTGGATAGAACAAATTCTATTCCTGTCATAATGAACACCAGAAAATTTACAGATAGTGATGTAAATATTAAAACGTACTAATAACAGCAAATACAACTCTTTGCTCATATTAATTCAACTTCCCCTCATTATAACAAGAACTATTATCATCTCCATCTTAGAGATTACAAAACCTACAGAAGAGATTTGTACCATTATAAGAAAGTATTTCTAAGAATAATACCAAAAATAAAACCGAAAAAGAAGACATTTACTATCTTAAGTATATTTTGGGCCACAACCAAAGTAAACCTACTGAACAAAATGAAAGGCAAGAAATGACAAGTAAAAGCTGTGTGATGCATGTTGATGAAGACAAGGGGTTAATGTTCATAACATACAAAGAGCTGTCACAAAGCAACAAGAAGCTCCCTCACTTAAATGTGTGCAAAGGACAAAAGGGATCATTCACTTTTTAAAAGTCAGATGGCTAATATGTGAAAAATGCTGAATACCTCACTGGTCATCAAATGCATGCTAAAACAATGAAAAAGCACTTTTGCTCATCATATTGGCAAATATTTTTAAAAGATATTCTAGCTAGTGTCCATCTGTGAGAGAACAAACTGTAAGCGACGTGTTTGGAGGACGACATGTCAATGGATATGTAAACTCTGAAAAACGTGTGTACACACAGACTCAACTCCACTTCTAGGAATCGTTTCATTTAGAAAAAAAAATCAGTTCAAAAAGATGTACTCATCAGGATATTTTCACAGCACTGTTTACAATGGTGGGAAGAAAAGCTGAAGTGAAATCATATCCAGCGATAGAGAAATGGTTACATAAGTAATTCTACATCTTTTCATTCCCCACTGGAGAAGAAATTTCTAGATTCACTTGAAAAGAGCCAGTGATGAATGTAAATGTCACATCCAGGGACCAAATTTCCAGAAGACTTAACTAAAGGAATACTCATACGAGTTCACAGGAAAATTTGCAGAAGAAGGATGCCAGTCAAACATCTTTTCTGACAGTGGAAATTGGAGAAAACTGAAGTGTCCACCATCAAGACAATGATGCGGTAAATAACGGCTAGCTGTGGGCTCTGATGGGGCCGGCGTTTCGGCATGGTCCAGGGCCTTGTCCACAGCACTCTCCCACCATAGGTGTCCTTGCACAAGAGGCCACACCTGCACATCAGGGGACCCCTCCACTCTATCTGAAAGGACCTGGTGAGTCTGGAGTGGGAGGACGTCTATGATATACCCTTGAGTGAATAAAGCGAGCTGCAGAAAACATATAATATGGCCTTATTTTTCAATAAAACATATATACACACACATATACATAGATTTCTAATATACATGTATGTATGTACGTATGTATGTGTATATATATATATATATATGTCATAGGCATAAAAGTCATGAAATATATACACCACATTGTCAACAGCTTTTACCCTCAGTAAATAAGGGGAAGGGATATAGGGGCCTATCGGTACCACCACAGCTCTCTTTTCAGTATTTCAGTAAAGTATACTTGGAATTTAAAAGTTTATTTAAGTCCGAAGCAAAATGGACGATGCCTCCACAAGACAGAATGCTATACTGGTCATCAAAAATCATACCAGGGGAGTTAGAATATTGTAGTAAAACGTATAAAAATCCGAATGGAAAATGGAGGTCTCCACAAAGTAAACAGGCACAGAGTGCTCGCTGGTTTTTATGAGATAGTTGATACACACTGATGAAAAGGACAGAAAATAGATGTTAAATTGTTAATTATTATCTCTGAGTAGTGGGACCAGGATAGCCTCTTTTGTCCCTTTTTTCAGACTTATTATATTAAATACACATTATTTTTCATCTGAAAAAAGCATTTTTAAGATGTGTAGTACCACACATTGAAGAAAATACACGATTACATACAGAAACAAGTAACTAGGAGGCACCGCAGCAGCGTCACACAATGTAGAACGGGCGATCCTGATTAACACCATGCAGTTACATAAGGACCCACAAAGTGAGAGCACCTGCTGTAACAGGACACGGCCCCCTTCTATTTGTCAGTTGTGTCTTCAAGGCTGAGGCAGTTCTGAGCACGGACAGTGTCAGTGCTGGTGTCTGGATGGATGCCACTGGATGTGAGGGCACCTGCAAGCCGAGAGGAAGAACAGAAATCATCCTCTGCTTTTTCTGTCCTGTTTCTTTGTTACTTTAAAAGATAGGCATAAATAAGATAAACTGTGAATCTTCCCTACTGAAATTTCAGTAATGAAACCTTTCTTAAAATCTTCACAGCTTATATTCTGCCTATAACTGTCTTTTCAACAAAGCATCATATTTATTAAATGTTAATTAACTCAGTTAATTAACTCCCTGTTGAAACCTTCTATTAAAGAATATAAAAAGCACTACATAAAAGCACCACGCCTGTAGTGACTACCTTAGATGTCTTGACGGCAGTGCAGTCAGCCCGCACCATCCCGTGGCACTGAGCTCCTGATGCTGCTAAGAGAGCACGCTGCCACCTCAGATGGAAAGAAACGGTGAAAGCATTCTCGGAAAACTACAGCACTGACAAAACATAACTGACAAATCCCAGGCTCCTTGGAGGCTATCATTTTCTGTTTCTGTCCAGACACAGTCAATGAGCAGAACCACCCCATTCCTGAGCCATGGGACTCAGGTGGGAAGGAGTTTTGGAGAAATTTCCAGGTATAGAATGTAACCAACTATATGTAGAACTCTGACAAAATAAAAGATGAAATACTCTGATTTTGGAAGACACTCAAAATAATCTCCTAAGCCTTAGTAGCTGGAAAGGCTGGGCTTCTCCTGAGCCACTTATTTATTTCACAGCCAGTGAGCATCTCCCACAAACCCTGTTTCCCTGTGTCTGCTGGGAGCCTCAGGCACACTCTTGCTGTCTATCTTATAAGTCACAGGGCAGAGGCATGTGTCTCACACCTGCAAACCTCACACAGGCTCACCTCCTAGCCTCACTGTCTGAACTTGGCCCCATTTTCTCACCTGTTTATTTGGTATCTGTTCTTCTGTAAGCTGCCTGAAGTGCTCCTTGGAACAAGTCAGAAGAATGAGTGGGTAGAGAAATGGACAGATGGACAGGTGAGAGTTGGGCAGACAGACAGAGAGACTCCAAGAAAAGGAGAACAAAGAAAATTTCCTCTGCAGAACCCTCTTCTAGTCAGGGAAGAAAACCACCACAGAGAAGAGTGAAGAGGCAGGTGGCTTAGGGCTGTTTCCTGGATTCCATGAAAAGTCACACCAAGAGATGAGAGGGTAGAACTATAAATAATGAAAGAAAAAAAGCACACATGCTTGAAAAATATATCTACAATATGTACTTTCTAAAGAATAGATTCAAATCAGAAGAGCCCAATAACACAATCATTGGGTATTTACAGAAGTGAGAATCCCACCTCCAATCCACAAGGCATTCCTTTGGAGCACTGAGGGTCTACACGGTGAGGCCATAAAGCCGTCTCCGCAAATCCATTCTATCCTGCACTTACGAGGAATGAGCAGCTGTGCTCAGGCTGCCACATGCGTCATTTACACCCCACAGCACCTCTACGGGGGAGGGACGCCTAGCGAGCCCCATCTCTGCAGGACAGAAAACAAGTCTGGGAGAGGCTAAGCCGACCTACCAGTTCTCCATCTTACAGGACTGGTCACTCCAGAACAGGACTCGAACTCGGACCCACGTTTGTAATCACGGTACTACCGTGCTTTGTGTGCTTTTTGTGTGTATAATACATTTGTTTCTGGCATGAAAGGATATTTAACAAATGATCGGTTGTCTTGTCTATCTCATTAGCTCATAATCAATCTTTATACTGTTGAATTGTACTCTTCCCCTGGAGAAAGTAACGGAAAGAGCAGGGGTCAGAATGAGGTGGGGCTCCATCCTTTATCTGGTACCTCATCTCATCCAAGTCCCCAACGAGGGAGAAGGAGCAAATGTTCTCTTCATCTTTTAAAGAGAGGGCTCCACTGATGGTGACTTACTCAACTCCAAAACCAAGGCTGGGGGAAGGGCACAGGCAGCAACCAGAGCAGTATCACCTGTAGGAAGGAGAAAAGTGCTCATGGGAGAGCTAAGTGGTGTGCCTCATTTAATTTCAATCGATAAAAGAATACCACAGTCTAAAAATACTAGCATGCAATGGATTTGCTTTTCCTTGACATCTAGCAAGTTTCCACAGCCCCCATATAACATCATCATGTACCAGTGAAAGGAAGAGTCTACAGACAGGGAAAATCTGTACCACAGGCAGGCTGAAAACCAGGCTGGAGGAAAGGAAGAGAAAGGGCATAGTTAAGAAGAGGGGAAAGGCTGGGAAAAAGACATCATCACAAGGACTCTCAAGCATCATCCAACAATCATATAATCATTCATTCAAGAGAGAGTTACTGAGGTCTTATTTTGTGCAAGATCTTACACAGGGCAAAGCAAGAGTACAGTGTCCATGGTGGCAGCAATTGGCGGGGATCAAATACACTCTGATCCCGGTACCTGGCACACTTGTCCTCAGTATAAAGGAAAAGAAAAAAAAGTAAAATAATACTATGTAAACTCAACGCATTGTTGAAAAAAAATTAAAGAAAACCTAAATACCTGGACAGACACACCACGCACATTCATGGATCAGAAGACAGCGCTCTTGGGATGGCAGTGCTCCCCAGAGCGATCCGTGCATTCAACGTGGTCTCGATCACAATCCCAGCGGGCTCCTCTGCAGAAACTGACTAGCTGCTGCTACAATTCATATGGGAATTCGAGGGTCTCAGTAACCAAAACGTACTTGAAAAAGAAGAACAACGTGAGAGGACTTGTAATTCTCAATTTCAAACCTTACAACTGTATCTCCACGTGAGTTTAGACGCCATTTTTAAGTTATTATTGTGTTTATCCTTATTTTCCAAATTCTGTACAATGAAAATAACTGTTACAATAAGAAAACTAAAAAGTAATGTATCTTTTAAAACATGCACACTGATTCATTCATTGGGAAAAAAATATTTTAACTTTAAAGAGTTAAACAAATATCTAGTGAAAAAGGACTACTTAAAAACAAGAGTGCATTTACATTTTTCATAAATTGAAAACTGAAAAGCACAAACACATCAAGTTTCTAGGGAGACCGATGCAACATATTAATAGTTATTTCCAAAATTCTAATTTAATGATGAAAACTCAAGAAAGAGAAAATCGTGATTGACAGCCAACTGCAAACACATGGAGAGCAAAGGCCTAGAAAACACAGTTCCTTTAAATCTGCTGCTAACTCAATAGGAGAGGAAATTCCTCACTGAGGGGACAGTGGAATCCCATGCATAAGACAGTATACACAGTACAAACTGCACTAGAATCGGGGGTGATTTTCTTAGAAGAATTCTAAAGTTACAACATTGCTGAAAAACTATAAATACACTGACAGACAGATTAAAAGACACAGTCATACATATTATATAGAAACTTATGAAGTCTGCTCCCATGTTGCATAGATATACAAACATATTTTTTCATTTATGGGCACTGATTACTTTAGCCCAGGTAGAGTATTTCAACTAAAACAAATAATCAATAATGCACTCCTCCAGTCAAATCTAGTTGATAATTTACTCTGCTATGTAACCATAATGTGTCTAAGATAGATCTAAAATTAGTGAAAAAGAGCTTTGTATGGCTTCTTGAACTCTTCTCAAAATTCCAATCTTAATTTTAAAATAGATCTGAGCAGTATTTCTATATGATCTTTTCCCTCGTGAAATAAACAACACAGTCTCTTGTCAAAATTCTGTCCTTACAATGATTCACGAGCACCGTATCCTAACAAAACTGCTGGACAGCAAGGCACTATCCAGACACTGTGACCAAACAAGTGAAACACAAGGAAGACAGTGACCCTATTCTGGAGGGCTTACCATCTGTGTCAATACCGGGGTTTTTATTTGATTGGTTTGATTGGGTAGCAAAATAAAATCAATCAGTTTTCTTCTTTGAGCATTCTGTAAGTCATGACTCTGTATTTAGTGTCATGAGCAGGAAAGACTTAAGCATGACTTGATTAGGTCAACTAGCAACAATCATCACAGGGGAGTGAGTAATAAAGAAGTAAACTGATAGCAATGCTTCTGCCTACATGAGACCTAAAATAAACCTACACTGATCTCTGCAACAAAATGAGGAGATGAGGTCCCCAGTGAGAAAACAAACTAACAAGAAATCATAAAAGGAAAGACTTCTTTATTAAAGATTCCAGGCAGGAGTGGAGCATGGTGGTGAAGATCACAGATGCTGGGGACAAACATGAGGCTCTGAACTCCCATAGCACTGGGTAGCTTTGACACTGATATGTCAGTGAAATTTTCTGCATCTCAGTCTCCTATCCATAGACTGGGGACAACAACAGCACCTGTCTCCTAGAACGGTCCTAACAATTAAGTTACTTTATATGTAAATTTTAAATAAAATACCTCAGATTTTAAATATTACCCCAAAAGCACAAGGAACAAAGAAAATAGTGAAAAATTGGAATTCATCAAAATGTAAAACTTTGCTTCAAAGGACACCATCCAGATAGTGAAAAAACAACAGACAGGAGAAAAGTTATTCAAATCAATTATCTGATTAGGAATTTGTATCTTCAAATAAAAAAAAAAATCTCCTACAACTCAACAATAAAATGTTAACTCAATTAAAAGTGAATAAAGGATCTGAAAAGGTATTTTTCAAGGAAAATATACAAATGGCCAATAAGCACAATCAAACGATGTTCAATATCACTAGCTCTAAAGGAAATCAAATCAAAACCACTAAGAGAAACTGCTTCACACTCACTACAATAGGTTATAATAAAAAAAAGAGTAACAAGCACTAATGAGGACACAGAGGAAGCGGAGCACGCAGCAGTTGCTGGTGAGGATGTAACGCTGCGTGGCCACTTTGGAAAACAGCCTGGCAGGTCCTCAGAGAGTTGAACATTTGGTTTATGAATGATGCAGCATTTCTGCTCTCTGGTCACACACGTAAGAGAACTGAAAACAAATGTCCACATAAAAACTCCTACAGGAATATTCACGGCGCCATTACTGATCACAGCCAAAAAGCAGAAACAACACAAGTGTCTATCACCTGATGAATGGGTAAACAGAGGGGCCCAGCCATACAGTAGAATATAATTCAGCAATAGCAAAGCATAGAGTACTGACAGGCCACAACGTGGACAAAGATTGAAAACGTTACTCAGTGTGAAAGAAGTCAGTCACAATAGATGGTTCCATTTACATGAAACGACTAATTTTACATGAAATGTCCAGCACAGGCAAATCCACAGAGAGAGAAGAGTGGCTGACTGGGGCTGGGGGAGGATGGGGAAGATGGGAATGACTGCTTGTGCATACGGGGCTTCCTCTTGGGGGATGAAAATGTTCTAAGACTGACTGCGATGCACAATTCTGGGCATAGAGTAAAAACCGCTGTACATTTTAATGGGTGAATTGTATTAAAACTGTTAAGGACAAAAGCACCTAGGGCCAGTACCTTCAAATAGTAAATTCAAATTGCTAACTTTTATTACAGGAAGAAGAAACTGCCCTCAGCATGAAAGCAGCAGATCAGCAAATATGGGTTAATTGAAATTGGACAAGAGCATTTCACTTGAAACAGTTGCTGAGTGTACACGAAATATTCAGAAATAGGAAAATCAGCTTGACATCACGAAGAAGCATTCTGCTTCAAATGCAGATCAAATATTTAGCAAGCCCAGCTGCTAGAAATGACCAGAGAAGAAACCTGGTTCTTAAAACAAGCACCAGAGCCAACAAGGAAATGGTGGTGAGGAAAGCAGGTGGCCGAAAATCTGGAACAGTTAGCTACAAATAATTTCTCCACTGAAAATTCAAAAATAAAATGAAAGTGATGCAATGCTGTGATGGCCTGATGTGAATGGGCTTCCTCCGGTGCTCGACAGTTCTGTAACCCCGAATGAGAGACTCAGGAGAATCAGCATGGCTCCTGGCAGTCCCCAAGTGACTGCCCACCAGCACGCCGACAACCATCACATCTGCCAGGGTTGAATTGCAGAGAAGAGACCAACTTCCAAAAGGCACAGGAAATGTTGACAAGGGAAGAAAAGGCTGCGGTAAGTCCTGGGACAGAGGCCCTATGAGCAGAGGCCAGAAGGCTGCAGGTGAACTGGGGTGGCCCTGGGGCAGGAAGGGACCACGGAGGAGCAGATCTCAATTCTCTACTCTCTCTCCCTCGGGTAGGAGAGATAAAGCCTGCATCCTTCTCACCTGGAACTGTGGGTTCTGGCTGGAATAAGTCTTACCTACAGGGAATGATTACACAATACTCTGTGGAAAAAGTCAAGAAAGCGAGAGGGAGTAGGGAGCCAACACCACAAGCCTCTCCAATGCTCCCATATTTATTGTGTATAATCAAAGGAAAAAGTCATTAACAGTTGTGTGATAGTAAGCAGGAACTTGGGGAAAGAAGGGATGAGACAGTGATTGCAGAATCCACCATGAGTACAAAGACTTAGTGTATCTTTAGGGAAGTCATGGGGTGAGGGGAACAAGATACATTCTTTAGATATGTGAATTACAAAGCAGACCACGAGACCAGCTAGGTCCTTGTTTTGGGGATAATAGACTATCTAACTGCACACAAGCCCAGCGTTTATAGCTAAGGGCCTGGGTCATTGCTTTGCAATGAGCAGAGTGCAATCTAAAACCTCAACTATGCAAGCAAAGCATTGTCTCTGCTTTTTAAGGCAAGGAGACAGGAGTGAGGATACACAGGCCCCTGCTTGCAAAGCAGTTATTAAGCATATTTTTTTCTTCTTAAAGTTGACAGGCAGCTGGGGTCTGTTAAAATTTGTTAACCCAATCATGGGCTCCCACATGAAACCATTATTGAGGACACCCTAGGGTGACAAATCCTGGCTTTGGGCATTTTCCTGCCAGCTTCAGCCACTCTAGCAGGGTCTAGGCACATCCCTGAATAACGATCCCACAGTACCACCCACACTCTTAACTCCTGGTGCTTGAAACTTAATTTTAGCTCTACACAACTTAATGTAGAAAAGTTTCAGAAATAAAAGATATTATATTCATTTTATATCTCATAATAGGACTGATTTTTCTGATTGCTCTAAGCTGCTGCTTCTTGGTAAAGCACCTAATTCTGCAGGTGAATTTCGTACTTTCCTTTGGGCATAACTAGCCAGTTTGGTCTCGCTAACATCTATTGGTCAAATACCGATACACTTAGTTGATTTCATTGTTCATCAATTTCAGCTGGGAGTAGAGGGAGTGTCACTTTGATCCTCAGCCCACCCTCAACTCTTTATCATCAGCAATTCAGGCCTCCAGAAAACAAAAAAAAAAGCATTTGTTTCCCTTCTGCACTTTCAACAAACCCAACAGGATACATCAGCCTGGAGAAAGAATTCAACACATATGTTAAAACAAAAATCTATAAACCTGAAGAAACTCCATCTCCGAATCATGTTACACAATGACATGAAAGTAAGTGTGTCAGGCACAAAGCATGGGTGAGCCTGACCACCTGATTTCTATTCTTCAAAGGAAGGAAGGTTTTCCCATTTTTAATTATCACTCTGTCATTGTTTCTGATTAAGCCAAAAAAAATAGTTTATGAAATAATTAAGCACTGCAATAACAGATTATTGTTGTATCAATTACAGAAGACATTCAGAGGGGTTAGGAAAACCCACCTCTGTAAAAAAATGCAATATTTCTTCCCCTGTGAAGAACACGTATACAAAATGCAAAGGAGAATTCAAACTCTTGTGGAGAGGAGCAAAACCCACAGAAACAAAGCAAAGTCATTAGTATGAGTCAATTCAAAATTCACTGGACAATCATGTTCAATGCATTCAATGAAATTTAAAGGCACACTGCAAACCATTCACTTAATGATCTGCAGGCTAGAGGAAGAATTTCTCTCTTTAACAGACAACAGTAATAAATAGGGTGAAACACCAAACAAGGACCAAAGAACAATCAGGTTTTTAACAGTTCTGATAAATCAGCATGTTCTAAAGATCAAAATCCAAAAGTTTTAAACATTCATTCACACCACAATGAAACAAGCACTTAAAAAAAACAAAAAACCCAAAGAAACTAAGCACATAGATCATGTACCTGGATCAATGAGAACTTCATGAACCGCTGGAAGAAAGAACAAGCTATAGCCTTTTCCTTGAAAAATAAAACTACTTTTAAAGATAAATGCTAAAACACATTTCATCATTCATGTTGCCTTGAAAAATCTGAGGCACTTGTATCTCATTAGAAAAGCAATTCTGAATAATAGTATGTTACAATTCAGTGCCAGTTTGCTTTAGGAGAAAAGAGAAAAGAAAAGCTACTGTTCCTCAAATCCTGCACAAAGTGTAAAGAACCTCCCTGCCTCTTTCTCCTCCCGTTTTCTAAGCTCATGCTCCCCAACCCTTCTGAAACAAGTATGAGAACGACTTATTCCCACCAATATGCCAAATGACAAAAGAATATCAATTTATTTGTATAAATATATGCCTACAGCTTAAACTAGAGGAGAAATATATCAGAAGTCTATATGGAACGTCTTTCTACCTTCCTGAAATCACACACACAATCGTTCACAGAGACACAGACATATTCCCCCTGGATTACTGGGCACTTCACAAGCTTAGGACTTCCAACTTCTAGAAGATAACTTTGCAGTTAGTTTAAAATACAAAACTGTCAGCTTTTGAAAGCCTTGTTCATCTGCTAAACCATCCAAATATCAAAGAGACCCAATTAGCCTTCTCTGTAGTACGTAATTTCCCATGATGGCAAAACAGACCCTAAGAAGCACTGGATCCAAGTCTCGTGTTTATCACTAGCTATGATCGTTTTTAAACACATTAGCAGATTCAGAAAGGTATGTCCCAACAGCATTTATTCTTATTGAAATACTATACGTGTTCAATTGCCTATATAGAGACTAGGTCCCATGATGGTGTTTAAGAGCTATTTGGTGTATTGCAATATGTAGTTTTAAGTGCAGACAAGGAGGGTGGGTATTACTCAGTTGTAGAGCACCTGCTTAATATGCACAATGTCCTGGCTTCAGTCCCCAGTACCTCCAAAAAAATAAATAAAAATAAGTGCATATTTAAAAATAAGAGTAAAGTTATAATAAAATGCAGACTAAAAACCACTGCCATCTAGGAGCCACAATTACAATAAAAAACAAGAGTTTCTATCAAATATTGACTATATGCCAATCACAGAGACAACCACAAATCACACCTGACAAACATCACGTGTGATTCTCAGCAACCCTACTAAGTAGACACGGAAGAGAAACCCGGCACTGCGGATGAGGAGACGAAGCTCGGAGTAGCCGGGGACGCTGACTGTCCTGCTCCCCGTGACAAAACGTCAGCCCAGGGCAAGCGCTGACAGAGCTGTACTGAGGGGACACCCAGCTGCTTGGAATCTTGGGGAACTGGGGAGTCCTAGAAAACTCAAAAAATTGTTCAGTGAAAAACCAGCTCAAATATATTACACAGTGCCACATCCTTTAAACAGGGAACACGACTGAGACCTTTTTGATGCCTCCGTGTCCTTCCTGCGATCATCAATTTCTTGCCCTCTCAGCGCGACCAGTGAAGATTTGGACCCCTTATGAAGTGCACTCAGATGGCAGAGCTTTTAAAGATGTTTTATGAAGTTTGTAAGACTCTGTCTATGCCTCACACAGGCGGTCATCCATCACTTCTCACCAGTGTGGATGTACCACCTGAAACCACTCCTTTCTGCTTTTTAAAATCCCTTCATCTAATCCAGACTTTTCAACAGCAAAGAATCAGCTCAACCACAGACAGTGGACAGCTCTTCACCAAATGGACTCGAACAGCCCATCGGACTACCTGGAAGCCCTTTTCTTCTATTAAAACCACTTCCAGGTACTTCATCATTTTCTGATTGGTGGACTTTGCCGCTGACTGGCCTACTCAGAGAGCTCCCAGCCTCACATGCGGGGGTGGGCGAGGACCCTGCTGTTGGGGGAAATCAGTGAGGAAGGCGGACATCCTCTGGCCAGGTCTGCACGGGTAGAAGTGCCACAACTTGCTCAGACATTATACCGTCAGCACCCCTGGGCTCCCATGGACTGGTTTCACATTAACCAAACTCATGACACACTGATGCAAGAAAACCAGAAATTTAACTTATTAATGTAACAGAAGACATGAAACTATGAACCAGACTGCAATATCAGAGTTCAACCATCAGTACATCTCCTCAATGGCCCAATCACGGGCAGGCAGTCACATAGCAAGCGTGGATAGAAGCAGAGCAGGAAGGGTTTCTAGATAAATTCAATGGACTAAATTTCTGTTATACCAACAGATCTACTGCCTGGAAAACAACGCTAATCATGGTGCACTCTTCATGGACAGTGGCCGAGACATGACTGTGAGCACCTGTGTGACTCTCCTTTCTCTGTCCTTTCTGGGCTAACTGATGCACAGACGTTTAGAAATCCAAGGATGCAGATACATATAAACACCCAAAGCCCATTCTAGAAGCCTCAAAACCAGACAACCAGGGTTAAAATACTACCTCTGCCACTAACTAATTTTGTGACCTTGGCCAACTTATCCTCTGTGTGCCTCAAATTCCACACTGTAAAACTGGGATAACAATCAAACCTTTCTTACTCGCTTGTTGAGAAGATTGAAGGATTCATTTCTGTAAAATGCTCAGAAATGAATGTAGCACATTTTTGGTGCTCAACAAATGTCAACTTAATATTACAGTGGTTTACAAGTCTCCTTTCTAATCATCTTCTGTGTTTCCTGGCTAGACTAAGTCCCAAAGGAAATCCTTATTTCTCCTTTTATAAACTCTTGGGGTCCACCCTTCTGTTCCATCCCACCACCTGTTTAAACTGAAGGAGAGGATGCCTCCTCCCCACTCCTCTGGGCCATGGAGAGTGCTTCTCCCTTCACACCCCTGACCGCTGGCCCACAGCTAGCCCTCATCACACTAACAGAGTGAGGTGTGATTCCGGGGAGACAAGCAGGGCATGTGAAACCCTTCCTTTCCCTCCAGTGTTGGCCACCCTTGGGAAGCACCTGGGATGCTCAGCTCCATGGCAGAACAGCCCTGTGCATTATTGGGCTGATCCTCTCAAGGGAAGGCTCGCTGTGGCCCAGAGATACCTGGGACAGGATGAGTCTCTACTTCTGGGACACAGTATCATGACACTCATTTACCCACAGCCCTGAAGTTCATGGAGAATGTACTTCATCAGTAACAAAGAAGACATTTATCGCCTGCCTACTCTTTTGTGTCATCTCTCAGTTGGCTGCTGGAGACAACATGTGTATAAGTATTGGATCCCCTTATGCCCCAACATATATGATGTAACAAAAAATTCTGTGGCTTAACGTTGGTTCAGGGCGACTGTGTAACAGTTCTGACTCTGCTGATGCTAAACTATGGGTATAGAAATTATAGAACCTCCTCAAATATCTTTCATCATAAAACCAGCTTTTCTTATTTACCTGTTTCTTAGTAATTGCCAAAGACCATCAAATGATGGCTTCACATAAAACAGCAGCTAAAGTTTAAGAGCCCTCTTGACATACCCACTGTGGTAAACACTTTACATAATTTCTAATTATCACAATTCTACAAAGCAGATACGAGCATCCCCATCTCACAGACGAGGGAAAAACTCAGAACGAACTGACTCAGGCTCAAGTGGTTCAGTGGCAGCATGTGCACGCAAACCCAAGTCAAAAAACTACACCCCTTCGTATATGTACCTAATCATCTCCCACCGATTAACACACAGCGGTGGGTCAATACTCAGGGAACTCAACACACTTTTTAGCTTTAAGTTGCTCCAGAGGCCGCTTCTAGCTCTTTTATAAAATCCCGGCTCACTGGTTTCTAACACTGGAAGAAAACTCCGATTTTGCCATTGTTTGCACAGCAAGTCTGAAATGTTCACAGCGAGATGACAGAATAAAACTAAGATATAAGCAGAATAATATTTCCAGGTAGACAGGCACAATGGACATTGTGCTATTCTGAAGCATTAAGCAAAGTAATCAAAATAAAATAACGTTGTTTAAGCCTTCTTTTACAAACAGGAAAATTAAGAGTGTAAGAAGGTGCAACAGCGCCACCTATGGCTAAAAAGACCTTCCAGGTTGCCTGGAAAGATGCAACACAAAAATTGCCTGTAGGATCAGAAATGAGAATCAGATAACTAAAAGCTTATGTAGCACATACTGCACTTTGCTTCGGGGGAAGGGTATTTAATTCAGTATTTAATCTGATATTGCTAATACTCCTGAATATAAACAAAAGACATAGGCTCATGGAAACTCATCTTAGAAGAGGAAAGAATCAAGTCCAGCCACTTCATTTTACAGGAGGGGAGACTGAGACTTTGGATCTGTCCTCCTGGCAATCCGCAGCAAAGCTCTCCTAGGCCTCATGTCTTGCACTGTAGCAAAAACCAACAGATCCGTACTAGGCCTATATTCATAAAAGTCACGTCTGTACTTTTCCAACAGTAGGTAATCTAAGTATCTTGCAAAATACTTCTCAAAGAGCCAGGAAATCATACAAGTTTGTTGAAATACAAAAGCATTTATTTACATATTAAAACAGCATGAGTTTTATTCTGTCTATTAAAAAAGTGACATGTGATATCAAAATTTTGATATTTTAAAACCTGTTAAGAGTGCAGAAAAAAAATCAAAATTTTATTTAATCACAAAACAGAGAAGCTTATTCCCTGAAAATGATCAATGTGGATTTTTCTAAACTTAATGGTTCTGGTCAGAATACCAGGAATTTAAATGTCTGAGTGGATGGTTACAGGACAACAGGAATTCTGAGTTGTAACAATACACATTCTGTGTAAATAATTTTCAAGGTCCTCTGCTTAAGGCAATTTAACTAGTCCCTGTCTCACTAGAATGATACAGATTTCATTAAAACTTCATACTGCCCTAGAAGTAAAGAAAACTGAATCCTTGTTACTTTAATCCATATTCATAAATATCATATATATACATAATGAATATGCATCAGAAATAAGCTACCCTTTTTAGTATTCAGAGTTGATACTTCTAAAGTATCAGTCATTGTGACAGTACATTTTTATTAAGCACCTCTACGGTGCTTTGTATACAAAGCGTCTAACTCTCACAGTCAGACAAGGTAAACGATATTACTCAAATTTCACAAATGACGAAATGTCCTTAAGCCATGAAAACAACTAACATATTCATCATCAGGAAAGGAAAGAGTAAGGATTTTACTTACAATACTCACTGACAATCTTTCCTTCCATACTAAGACTACGTAAAACAAATTCAGTCTTTGTAAATTTTTCAGTCAATAAGCGCCCCTAGAGAAAAACAAGCAACATCATTAGCAACGGTTGAACGTTCAAAGCCCACTTCTCTTTTGCACTATAATTACTTTTAATGATTTGTTTTTAGTGCTTACAGAGCACTAAAACAAAAAAATATTAATTTTAAGTCATTACCTGAGAATAAATCATTTGTGAAAATGTACAATTTTAATTTATGCCACTCTGTCTCACATTCTTACTGGTGTCTCACCTTTGAAGGCCTCATCAGGCTAAGATTGCTAAAATCGGTCATTTATGGACTCACAGGAGTTCGGGAAACCACTCAACGGGATGCTGATTAGAGGAGCAATTGAGAATGCATCCTGTGCAGCCTGGATTCCAGCACCGAGCTAGCCACCACCAGCTGCGTGTGATTTGGGACAAGCTGGCCCATCTCTCAATCCCTCAGCTGCAAAAAAGGAGACACTGATACCTACGCTCAAACACCTGCTATGAAGTAAAACATGAGGAAAGCATTTTGACTTTAGGTATGTGTCCACTCAGCGAGTTGGTCATTATGATGATGAGGATGGCTGTTAATAAATTAAGCTAGACCAAAAAGTAGAAGTCACCATAAAGGAGAAACACTTTAAGTCAAACAGCATTTCCTTTTGGAGTGGATTGCAGAATATTCTATTGATTTTTTTAATAAACCAAATTTTGTCCATTAATTATAGATTTACAAGTTCATGGACAAGTCTCCAGAAAAAGTATTAGAGGCCTCTAACTTCTGATTACTAAGAAAGTAAAGTTTAAAAAAAATCAGGGGGGATATTTTACCTCATTTGGGAGAGTATGTTCTTAGCATGCATGAGGCCCTCAGTTCAGTCCCCAATAACTCCATTTAAAAACTTTTTTTAAGAAATGGAGAATTAAAGCAAAAATTTGGAGGAATACAGAATTCTTTTAGAGACTCAACTCAGATTTAAGATGGGGAAAAAAACTTCCATTTCTCAGAGGAAATCTTGAGAACTATGTAAACTGGATCTAAGATGTCTAGTCTTTTAACATTATTCATGAATTCATATTACCAAGTCTTAAAACTACCTGATAACCCACAGTGGTGATACTGATTGTAACAGCTGCCAACGCGGATCGAGCTCCAGCTAGGACTGCTGTGTACTGACATCTCTGGCCCTGAGGCCTCACCAGGCTGAGAGCACTAAATTCGGTCATTCATGAGCATCTCGTTTAAGTCCTCCATTTGTGCTTCTCACTCCCCCCTCACCATCTGAGGGAAGCACTGTTATCATCTTCTCCACCCGCAGATAAGGCCACTGAGGCACAGAGACTAAACCCGTTCCAGGTCACATTGTTATTAAAGGATGTCTGTATTTCTGCTGTTTTTCTTTTGACAAAGGAATCTGAGATATCAATTCAAGAGAGACTGTTAAATAATCAAGTCTGTCTGGCCTTCACAAAGAGCAGATACTATAAATTCCTGATATAGGATGAGGCTGCTGCCACAAACTGACTCAGCTTGAAATTAACATCCAAAATGAAGCAGCGGATACACGTAAGTATTCATGACTGTCAACTCCGCTCACGGGTCTGGGCCCTTCACTGCCTGAACGAGGGTGAAATCCCCACCCGTGTCATGGAGGTATGCACGGCTCTTCCAGGTCTCACCTAGGCTTCATGGGCTGTTTCCCCCCACAGACTGTCCTCAACGATTAAAAAGCTCTCAAGATTTTTACATCATGCAAAACTGAAAGACATTTCTGCAGATGGAGCACTTTCTCAGGCTTAAACCTTTTTTGCCTAAACTCACCAAGGGGGAAAAAGAAACATGACTCTACAAAGTCTCTGACCCTCACCACTCACAGGAGTAGAACGGCCTCAGCACAAGATGACTCTTCATATTGCAGGATGAGAACAAAATAAAGCCGCCCCAACATCAGGCACTCCCAGAGACAGCGCTCAGCAGTCTTCTGCACACTCACGGTTGTGCAGCCCTAACCACCATCTATTTCCTGAACACTTCATCACCCCAGAAGAAACCCTCTGTCACTAACAGTCACTCCTTAACAGCCCTCCACCCAGCCCCTTGCAACCATCACCTGCTCTCTGCCTCTGCATGTGCCTATTCTGGGCATTTGAGATCAATGAAATCAACAATATGTGGCCGTTTGTATCTGGTTCCTTTCACTTAACGTGCTGTTATCAAGGCTCGTCCATGTTGAAGTGGCATAAGCATCTCTCTCACTCTTTTTTTTTTTAAACGTTAAAGTTTTTTAGAAGGTGGTAAGTACTATCAAAAAGAGTACAGTGGAATATAAGGGATTGGGTTTGAAAGGGAAAAGGGCGGGTTGAGCAGTCAGGGTGGACTTCCCAAAGCAGGAGGCCTTTTTCATCTTCCCTTTAATTTTTTTTCTTTTTTATTCACTCTTACGTCTGAATAATGTTCCACTACATGGAGATACTACATTCTGTTCATCAATTCAGCAGCTATGTATGGACGAGGTCCAGAAGAATGAGTTTAAGAGGTGACTAGCAGGGATGGCATTTAAACAAAGGGCAAGATGTGCTTTAAAAGAAAAGCCAACCAACAGAGGCACAAGGAAATTCACTGCGTTTCTGAACAAAGTGCTTGCTTGCTTCGGCAGGACTACCATGCAGGGCTGGGGCGGATATTGGAAGGGATCACGGTGAGGGAGTCACCTGAGAAGACTCCCCACTGCAAGCAGCTCAGACAATTCTCCTCCCTCATCCTGTATTTTTAGAGCCATGTTTCTATGTTTCTCTTATTTCAAGTAATAGCACTTTAACTACACATCTGATCATCTGCATCAGACCACCTTACCTCCAAGCCACAGAAAATCATTCACTGACCGGAGCAGCTTCAGGACATAATGGTGATGGATCAGGGAGTCCTGCAGCATCCCAGCCTGCAGGCACAAACCCCACATGTGCCCTGTTGATGTCCAGAAATTAAAATGCTTGGAAATATCTTACTGCTGGTGCATGACATCTACCCCCAAATTACCCCCAAAATCATGCTGGCAAAGCACTATTCAACCCTCTCACTACAAAAAAAAAAAAAAAAAAAAAAGCTAAGAAAGCAAATTTAGGCTCTTCCATTGAAAACCAGCAACCGTCACTGCCAGTATCTCCGCTGGAATGCTCCTGACTTCAAAAACCACTGGGCAGTTACTTTTCAAACGTGTAACGCATATATGTATTCCACGTAGATGACATTACAGAAGGATTTTTCTTTTCAAAAGTTCCAGTTGCAACATTAGCACAAGAAAGTTTATGTTTCAGCTCTAAAAAAATTCAATTATCTTCCACTTTCTTAATGTTGATCCTATTATTATTTTATAAAGGGAGCTATGCTGCATATTATAAACCAACTGTTTGGCTTCTGCAAACAAGACCTTTATGACCTCACTATTTCAGAGCAAACTTTAATGATACTTTGAGAGGTGGGGCCTGGGGCGCTCACTAACAGCTCTTTAAATACAGACAAGGATGTGCTATTAAGTAATGCAAAGGCTCTAACTCCACATTAACTCAGAAACCAAAGAAACTACACCAAAACGTTACTTTATCATTTTTAAATATTCCAATTCTTTTGAATATTAAATTTCTTAAAAGATATAATTTCTTTTTGAGAAAAACAACAGCTGTATTAAATTTCCTTTCACAAAGAAAGCAATCTTTATCAAGAATAAAAACCCCTATAAAAATCCAAAAGACGGGACGTTTCTAGCTAAGTGAACATGCAGATCTGAAAACAAACATATGTCCTATCAGATCTCACTCGAATGAGCGCAACAAAGTACTGGGATACCCTAGAACTTACCTCTTCTGTTCCAAATGTTGGCTGAGCTAAGATCATCAGCCAAGGCAGGGAAGGAGAGAAGAGGAAAGTCCACCTGGCAGCCTCCATCTGTTTTCTTCCAGCCACAAGGTGCCGCAAGGGCGGCCCCACTAACAAGCCCTCCCCATAAGGAAATCCGTCATCCACATGCCCCTGCCGTCCCCAGGCAGCCCCGACGCCCCACTCCCACTGGTCACCTCCCAGCCTGTGAATGGTCTTCTAATGACCCCGCCAGTTTGTGGCAACCTCCCCCTCTTCCCCGCTACACACACACACACACACACACACAGAGCCAAGGCAGCCTTCCCAAAGCACAAATTTGATCACATCAACCCCCACTTCAAACCCTTCAGAGGCTCCCTGGTAGAGTTCTAGCCCCACCCCTGACCTTGACCCTGACCGTGCTCGCCCAGCCTCACCTCCGTACCCAGGTCCCCAGTGACCTCAGGGGCCCCCTGACTTGCTCTTACTTCCCACTTGCCTCCAGGCTCATTTTGACTGTTTCTCAAGGAAGCCTTCCCTCCCTCCAACCTCTGCAATTTGTACCTCTGTTCCTAGAACTTTCTAGGTTAAGTCAACTTCTGACACTGCTAAGCTCCCAAGAAGCAATTACATTTTACTTACTAATGTGGGTCCACCCTCTCTCTACTAGAAACTCAGAAGTGTGCATGTTATGAATAAATGAATGACGGGGTGGGTCTCAAAAGGAGAGACATACCTGCTCTCGCCCGTCCCGGCCCTTCTTTCTGAAGAATATCAGAAGCAAAACCAGAAGTACCTTTCCTGAGGGTCACTTCCTGCTGACACCCTTCACTGCCTCCTGTGTCAGTTCTAGTAAAACCCAAGCTCCTCCTAAACCCTCCTCCCAGGACCTCTCCAGTGTCCTCCCCAGCAGGGACACCATCCACCCTGGACCACAGAGGGCAGTCTCCATGAGTCCCCACCCCACAAGCCTCCAGGCCTCTGCCCGGGCTCACCTGCCACCTGAGCCACCTTCTTGACTCCTTCTCCTGGCTGACTCTTACTCTGTCCTCAGAACTGAATGTAGAGCCCATTTCTTCCAGGAAGTCCTCTCTGATAATGTCCTTTAGGTCTTGGCTGGGCTCACTCTACAGCAGCACTGCCTGGCGACCAAGTGGTGTTTGTCCACCCGCTCCTCTGAGACCATGACATCTTGGAGGCCACATGGGAAAAAGGAGTGAGATGACAAGAGGGGTGGGAAGAGCAAAAAGCAAAATCACAGCCCAAGTCCCAAATTCAAGGATTCTGTCTCAGAAAAAAAAGAATAAAATGTTTCATACATGTGTCATTTGGCTAAGATTTTTGTGGCTCATGGAAAGCAAGAGCTTGGTGTTCTAGTCCAAAAACCAAGTTACATACAAAAAAATGTATATATTCATATATAAAGCAAGCCAGAACTGCTCGACAACAGTTTGCAGTTAAATTCCAAAGGAAATTTGATAAAGGCAATCTCTCTCTCTCTCCTTTTTTTTTTTTTTTTTTTGGAATCATATAGTTTCAGAAGTGTTTGTATAACTAAGTGATTGCTACAG
This sequence comes from Camelus bactrianus, assembly GCF_048773025.1. Classification (NCBI taxonomy): domain Eukaryota; kingdom Metazoa; phylum Chordata; class Mammalia; order Artiodactyla; family Camelidae; genus Camelus; species Camelus bactrianus. The sequence goes on from NC_133566.1 coordinate 8,195,909, forward strand.
CCCATGATTCTGCACTGGAGTGTTTGGGGCTGAGGAGGCCCAGATTACATGCACTGTGAAAATGCAATCACACCAACACACTGACAGGCGCCCTAGTGGCTGAGCTGAATTTTCAAAGCAGACAGCCTTACAATGGAACACAGTTCTATGTAGAAAGTAAGAAATGCAATGTTCTGTACTCAATTTCATACGTTATATGGGCCACTAACCAATAGTGCATCTTGTCTAATGAAACCCAAAAATAAATTGCCAACGTCGATTTTCTCCATCTGATCATTTTATGTTAACATTGGTTATCAAACCCTCAATCCATACAGAAACCTCAGGCTTACGCTGCAGCAGAGTTACATCCCGCGGAAGAAAGCTGATCAAGGAAGAACTGGAGAGTTCCCCTTCAGAAGCTGCTAAGTCTGGTTTTGCACCTGTACGTCATTTGCAACCACGTCATGGTCAAAGGAGTAAGACCTAACCTCTGTGGGGCATAAAGTACTGCGTTGCTTCCGAACCATCAAAGAACACTGAGCTTTGTGAAACAGTCCTGAGGCACTTAAATCGCACTTTTTCTGAAAGGCTCCAAAACTGACCTACTTGACCATTCCAGGTACAACAGGGAGGTACCGGAATTAGTAGAGAAAACATGCCCTTGAAGTCTGACAAGGCCCTGCTTGAATCCTGCTACAGCATTTACTAGTCACTAAATGGACCAATAACTTAACCCCTCTGAGAAGGCTTGCCAATCCACAAAAGGGGGCTGCCACCGCCCCCATGGGAGGGATAGATGTGAATGGAACACGCAATTAGGGCTGCCGACTGGTACCTGACACGGGGCCTGGCTAGTTTCCCTCCGCTGCCCTTCTCCCCCTTTAAACTTGCACTGTTCCCCCTGGTAAGGATCAAGCCCCCAGAATAGACTGCCCTTATCTTCTGTGTATCCCCGGATACATGCCTTACCCTTAGGAGGCCAGAAAAAGAACTGTCTCCTCCCCAGTCACTATCACTGTTCTTAAGAGTCTGACTTTTTTTTAACTCTATTTGCAGGGAGACTATTCCAGAACTGTCCAAGCACCATTCTCCAGGTTGGCTCCCCTCCCAGCACCCATCCCTTTTCATCTCAGATCCTCTGTCTGATTGCCTTCTGTTCATGGGAAAGAGAGTCCGGTAGGGTGGGGACTCCCTAGGCCTCCCTCCCTCCCTGACAGGTAAGTGTCACTACCTTCTCCCCACTCCCCACTCCAACTCCAGCTTCTAAGGAGTCTCCCCTCCAGGACCCTGCAGCCTCTGCATCGTCCCAAGTCACACACGTGGCCATGACCCTCCCTTTAGATTTCATCCTGGCTGGCCCTGCCCACCACCTGGCCCTTTAAGGATAAATGGCATTGCTCTGAAAATCCCAAATGCTGCTGACTGACACACCAAAGCTGCATTGTCTGGGCTTTCCTCCAACCGAGGCAAAGCCCTACCCTCCCTCAGCTTCAGTCTGCACCTCTTGAGAAGAGCTAACCCACATGTAAGGCTGTGAACACCAGCTAAGGACGAATCCCAACGTGTATCTCTAGTCCGGCACCTTCACCTGAGCCCCAGGCTCATAGACCCGAGTGCCTCTTTGAAGTCCTAACTTCGATGACAAATGACATCTTAAAAATGCCTCATTTCCACCATTTACTCTGGAATTCGATTCCTGGCAGGTACCTCCCAGACTCCCCATTTTAGTAACAGCCCCAGCACCCACCTAGGTGTTTGAGGTCACATTCAATTTCCACTGTTCCCTCCCACCAGTCCTGCCCTGGAATCAGTCTTGTCATTTCTGTCGCTAAGCCCATCTCAAGTCTGGTTCTGCAAAGACCGCGACCGGAACCCCACAAGCTCACAGCAAGGTGCAGTGAATTACAGTCCTCCGAAGGGTGCTCCCTGGAGGAGGAGGCATCTCCTGCCGATGGTCACCTCACAAGGCACTGGATTCTCACACAGGAGGACCAGGAGAAGGGACTCAAGGTTCTCCCGTGGTCTGAGCTTTGAAGGACCCGAGGTCTGGGGGAGCTCCTAATTAGCAGACACACTTGCCAGTGAGCAGATGAGGATGGAGGAACCCAGGCAAGGCTGTTCTCACTCTGACCCCTGGTCTCTCAGGAGCCACAGGAAAGGCCTGTGTCCAGGGCACAGCCCACCCATCACAGATCCCAGCCTACATTTGCCAACCCGGACAGCCTAGACTCCTTCTACTTATGACACTTCTTTTCTGTTCCCCCCGAGAATGTGATAGACTCTTTCAGAAAGTCTGGCCTGTCTCAAGTGAGACCAAGTCAGTGAAGGATGAAGTGTCCACATTTGGACTAGAGCATGAAAGGAGAAAAAAGGCCTCATGGCCAGCATGATGGTGGTGGCTCAACCCTTCCCCCGGGGGAAATGAACCATGGTAGGGGTGAGAATGCAAGGTCCTAGTTCAGCCAAAGTATCTTCCTTCACAGCTGACTGTGGTGTTGGGGTCTCACTATCGAAAACTAACGACATGGCTGTCAGTCGTGGACGTAGCTGCAACAGACACAGAGTTAGCTATTTACTGCAAACGTGGGTTAAAAGTAAAGGCCGGTACAGGGAGGCCTGAACGGCTGCTGAGGCAAACCACAGACCCGGCTCTGAATGCCAACTGGATGAAGCAGAGTAGAACATATGGTCCCCTTTAGCGGTTCGTTTGTCCACCAGATCCAGGTGAGCCAGCCTCTTTGGAGAAGGCCATGTAGTCCTGATACTCAGAAAAACCAGCCTCGTACAGGGAAAAAAAGAGTGGCATGGATTATAGACCTGGTACTGTCCCTTTATGAAGGCAAACTAAAGTAAATGGCAGGGGGAAGTTGAATGCAAAAAAAAAAAAAAGTGACTGCTTCCTCCAAGAGTGTCCCCTGCAGCTGCTCACCCCCGAGCCGGCCACTTCCTCCTCACCAGTGACCGCCGGCCAGTAAGCGTCATCACGCACGTCACACAGCGATAGCCAGGAACCGCGTGCTGAGCACTTTTGTGTAAAAGCAGGAATCGAGCAAGATGCTGCAGACTTTGACTTTCCAAGTTTAAATACTCCATGAAAAGAATCCCTCAGCAGCAGCCTAAATCAATTCGCATCTCACTTCTTCAAAACAAATTTAATAAGGGCGCATTTGTCACCAAATATGAGGAGGACCAAACAGGTTCCTCAAAGCAAGGATTTTAACAGGTATCAAACACTAGTGGGTGATGTGCTAACAAAGCAAATATTCCAAAAAATTAGAAAATAAAAAGTTGACTAGGATAATACATGGATCAAGGCAGCTGTTAAGTTTTTGCTTTTTAAAGCGATGGAGACAGCACAGAGGGCGATCTAGCTATTTCCAATGCAGGGTGTGAACAGCCCACCTTTTCAGACGCAACAACATGCTCACAGGGCGGTACAAGAGAAAAAGGAAAAAAGAAAAAGGAAAAGAAGAACAAGCGAAAATTAGAAAGAAACAAGAACAAAAGTGAGTTTGACAGCCTGTACAAAATTTTACGTGAGTGTGATGAGGACAGGGACGTGGGGAAGGTGAGACCCACCCTCACCTCCTGCTCCAGGGAAGGCAGGGGACTGTGGGGATCGGCGCTGCCCGGGGACACCAACGTGGTCAGAGCCCCAAACCAAAATTCCACCTACATGCGTCTAGATAGCTTTTGAGCTACAAAATGTGGTTGCATTTCAGGCTGGAAAGTTTTACTCACTCCCACCAAGAGCAGCAGGAGAGAATTAGGCTCTGCTCCTGCACCAAAGCATTGTTTTATAAATTAATGACTGAGGAACAGTAAAAGGAACAATGGAGTAAAAGTGACTGGAGAAGAACGTGCTTGACCCGAGCTCACTGGCCGAGTTATCTCACTGACGTTCAGATGCTGGCTGAGCCCTTATGGTACCAAAACAGACAGATCCACCAGGAGGGAGGTTTAATGCGCTGCTGTATTTTGATGCCGAGAACCGTGACTGATACACGAGGTTCTGGGTAAACAATGATGACAGTGTCAAACACTATGGGCTAAGCACACATCCAGCTACTCTGCCAAATCCCAAGGACAGACTTCAAAAGGCAAAAACAGGCTGGCATTCTCTGGTGGGTCTACAGACTCAGAGTCAAGCAGTTGCTGAGCAAACATGTCACCAGTGCCTCCTATGACAAAAGAGGAGGCACTGGACAGGGGGCTGGGGCAGGGCTCCAGGCTTCCACTGCTCACCTACTGGTCTGTGCAGGGGGAGAAGACAGTCCCTGCTTATGTTGCACCGATGCACCTACCCGGACTAACGCCTGGGGGCTCAGCAGGAGGTGACAGGTGAGGTGAACGGAGCCAGTCTGGGAGTGGCCCGGTGCTGGCAGCTGTGCCTTCGGCAGTGCCCAGGCTCCTAAAGTTGCCACCTCATCTCCAAGTAGCAGAAGGGGAGTGTGGACATGTAGATCACAGGGCCTTGTGAGGACAAGTACAGATCATGGCCACGACATGCCTTGCCCCTTCCTTAAGCCATAGAGGAATGTCCGGGAAGGAACTGAAAATTCATCCAGAGTTTGCCAGGCACCACAGGCAAGTGGGACTCGGGTCCCCTGTGCCTCTCACTCACAGGGCTGGTCTGGACTTTCTTTTTATCAATTCTCTGCAATCTTCTCCTCCAACTGACCAACAACCAGAAAGTAGGATCTGATCTTAGGTAAGTTCAAGAATCACAGAGCACCGCCTCCACAGCGGGCCCAGCAGCACGTGCCAGGTCCTCCGACAGTCACCTGTGGGACCGCCATGAGCGCTCTCCAGACTCAAGGCCCGAGGCCATAGGCCGGGGGGGACACAGCTTCCCTCACTCTCCCCAGCAAAGGATGACCACCTCTCGGCAAAGGCATCTCAACCTCTCCTGCCCGAGGGACAGCACGATGGACACACGGGGAAACAGAGCAGAAGATGGGGGTTAGGCAGACCAGAAGAGCTCGTCTGCACTTTCGAGGCAATGTGAGGACTTTGACGTAATCACAGGGACAAAGTGAAGATGAACCTTTCCCTGCTCTGTCCCATACTCTGTGACACGCCTTTTCCTGTGTAAATAGTTCATTCGGAAGTCCCTGGCGGTGTTTCTGATGTCCTAACCTGGCATGGTGAATGTCGGGCATGAATAGAGGGCCTGAGCCGTGCAGGTGCTGGGCCTAGGAGTCAGGAGACACCTGCTCCACCCTCAGCTCAACCAGAGCCTCGTTCTGCATCTCGGGATTCAGCATCTTATCTATAAGCAAAGAGATGAGACTGTCCCAGGAAAGGCTGCCCGACATTAATGAAATGAGATCCATGTAAAAAAGTTTCACATTTGCCACATTTAAAAAGTAAACAAAGAAATAAACAAACAAACAAAAAACAAATACTAGAAACTGATTTTAAGAACAGACCTTACTTATTCTACTGTATGTAAAATACTATCATTTTGACTTGTAATCAACATAGAAAGTAACAAGGTAGATTACATTCCTTTTACTATATGTCTCAGCGTCTGATGTGCATTTGACCTACAGCACATGTCAGCTCAGACCAGCCTCCTCCCCAGTGTTCCTAGCATCATTGGCTGTGGCTACTCTATTGGACAGCAACTCCAGGGGTCCCACCAGGGGTCCTGGCTGAAAAGCGGGAGAAAGTGTCCACAATAACCATAAAAGGAGCTCTCTGAAACAAAGGCGGATTCACTTTTAAATGTCTGTAAACCGGCGGGCTGCACCTCCCTCCACCCTTGGCTACAAGACAGACCCTCTTCCTTGCTGATCCCTTCCTGGATGTAGGGAAGCAGTCTGGCACACAGCGAGGGCGGCCGGGCTTCCAGGTAGACTTACCTGCTGTCTGTGTCCAGTCCCATGAAGTCCTCTTTCTCAAACAAGGTGCAGAGGAGTGGGATCTTGTCCCCAGACTTGTCGGGGTCCCATCCAGCCACTTGTACTTGAGCATGATGAAGAGTGACTCAGTGAAGTCCTCGATCCTCTTCTCCACCAGCCTGCAGTCCTCGTAGATTGAAAGCCATGTCGGTGCGTGTCTGCTCGGCTACCTCCCCATGCAGCACAAAGACAAATTGCTGAGAGTCATAAAGCGTGGTGCCATACAGCTCCTCTGCACGTGGAGCTTCTCGAAGGCCTTAGCCGAGAGGCAGTCGGCAATGGTGACAAGGCCCACTACATTGCTGTTGGTCTGGAAGTCGCTCCACCCATTCTCAGGTGCATAGTGGTGCCTGTAGTGGATACAGAGTGCCCACTGGGAGCCGCACAGGCTGATTTGGCTCACCAAGGAGATTCGCTTATAGATGCAAAAGAAATTCTCCTCTGAGATGATCCCAAAGGCTTGGATCACCACGGGGAGAATCTGGTCATTCTCAGCGCACTGCATGTAGAGAGGGATGCTCATGTTGCAGCCCCTGCTGAGAGGGGAGAGGAGATCGAGATACATACTCTGCTGTGGGCTGTGGGCCCCTCTGGGTTGTGGTGACCTGGTGTGTACCAGCCAGAAGGTAAGGGAAGCCCAAGCAAAGCCGGGGGTACAGTTTATCCTCAGTGTCTGCACATGGCTACCGTAGGTCGGATCACATTACCCAGCTTTTGGTCCAGGCTTCCTGCCCATGCAGACCAGGGTCATTTCTTGTTTTCTGTTCCAAGCACCTAGCCAGGCCCTGATGCAAAGTCAGTGCTCAAAACTGCTGAATAAAGAAATGAACAAAGGAACTGCTTTCCACACCCCTTTAAGCAGAATATAAAGAAAAGAACAACAGTGGGATCAAAACATCTGGATTTCAACTCCAATTTATTTGAACTCCTAAGCTGCAGAATAATGGATAAGATAACTTGCTTTGGGGAGGAGGGTACAGTTCAGTGGTAGAGCACGTGCTTAGCAAGTACGAGGTCCTGTGTTTAATACCCAGTACCTCATTTTAAAAAGTGAAACTAATAAACAAACCTAATTACCCTCCTCAAAAAAAATTTTTTAACTCAAAATTCAAAAAAAAGCCTTGCAATTGACACAACATTGTAAACTTGACTATACTTCCATTAAAAAAAAATCCTTGCCTAACAAGAATATATCTGGATTATGGAAGTTTGCAAATGTAAAATGCCTAGGTTACAACCTGCATAAAAAGTGGGGACTGTACAAATTTACTATCCCTCCTTTATGAGCTATATTTCCTTTGGGGTGGGTTATAACCTCTCAGAGCTAATTTTCTCAGATTAAAAAACAGAAAATATTACCTGATTCTCAGTACTGCTGAAGAATCTGATAACCTTATTAAAGCATCTGACACACAGAGGTTACTCAATAAATATTTGTTGAATGAATGAATAAACACGCAAGTGAATGCTGCCCATGCTACAGACCATCACAATGGTACTGCCTGGAAATCCCAAGCCCATGTTCCACCCGACTCTACATTAACCATGTGGGTGAACTGTGCAGGTCTGTGTGCTTCTCTAAGCCCCAGATTAATCATGAATAGAAATGAGGGCAAAAACACAAACCTCAAAGGGTTAATGAGTCAGTAATGAATTGTCCCCGAATTTTGCAAGATTGAACCATTAAGGAAAATTGGGCAAAGGGTCCATAGGCCCTCTCCATATTATCTCTTATGACTACATGGGAATCTACATTACATCACAAAATTAAAAGTCTAATTTTTTAAAGAGGCTATTGAGTTTAAATGAGCTCACTGTCTCAAATAAGGAACACACAGCACAAATAGGACAATCCCTAGACCATGAGATACACTCAGTTAAATTACCCACTGAACCCACTGGTCCCTCCAACTTCAGAACACGAGGATGGGTCCTCGTGGCCAGATTCCACTGCACCTGAAGCTAACAAAGCTAATGGTCCCCACTTCCAAGAGCCCCTGTCACCACTCTAGGTCTAAGTTTGTGTTTGTAATTTTTTTTCTTTTTATTAAATAGAAACCCCCAATTGAATAGCCTTCAGGTCACCAAAACCTGACCACAGAAATCAAGATGGCAACCCTTCTTGGTGAAACAATAAAATGAAAAGCCATTTCCACAAGAACTCTGTGTAAATCTACTAGGGAACTTCATCCTGGACTGAGGGGAAGAGGACTGGGGAGGAGGGGGCAATCTGGGGCACAGACAACCATGGGCCACCTGTCCCACGATGGACTTTAGTTTCAACACTCACCCTCTAGGAACTTCAAAATACACACAGAGTGCTATGGACAAGATTTTTTTTTTTTTAAGAAATCACTGACTCCCTAGCAGGTCTTGTTTCTACCGAGACACAAATGGATTATGTGTATAATGTTTCACAAAAACCCTAAAATACTATCACCCCAACTTGACACATGAAGAAACTGAGGGAGAGAGGTTTATCACGTTGTGCAAGATTAGAGAGAGGCCACATCAGACAACGTATTTAAACCCAATCCCCTGCTCCATTGCTCACACTAGAAAGTGTGATACACTGCCCCTTTCCTGCCCTTTCCCTGCAGTAAATCTCTGAAGACTTTTCTGTGCCACCTGGAATCACAATCACATCAGTTTTCCACAAAGAGCTATGTCACTCCTTGGAGGACGTATCAAAATCTAAAGGGTTGGAATGGGAGGAGAGATTTGCATTTTCTGTTTCTCAAAGGAAACATGGCTTTAAAAGAAACTGAAAAGGACTTATCTAGGCTATGGTCTCATTGTACAGAGAAGGAAATGGAGGCTCAGAAGAGATTAGGAAAGGTTCTTATTAACAAATATTGCCTGAGTGCAGCACCAAGCCAGCCCTGGGCACTGCTGTGGGAGGATCTGGGAGGCCCAGTAGAATGAGTGTTAGAAAAAGGAAAGAGAAGAAGCATACAAGGCGCTGTCTCTACATCACCATAACATGGAATTCCAGCAAATTATCCAGGATGGGTGCAGCCAACATTAAGATTGGCTAGAGAGGTTATAGAAACCTGGAAGTCTCAAGCATAGTGGAAATTCCAACATTTACTATGTTTTTTTCCCAGTTCAAGCATCAGCTCAGTGGGTACTCTGTACCAGGGACTACACGAGGCCTGGAGTTCTCCCAAATACAGATCTCTATTACCACGTGTGCAAACCACATAAAGGCCACCAGAAGAAAAGCGCCCACAGATAAGATGGAATTACTGAAACTGAAAGCAGCCAAGCAGCATATATTAACTAGGAAAAATGGTGCTGCTAGAAATGGACTCATGGGCATAGAAACAAACTGTGGTTAGCAGGCAGGAAAAGGGGGATTAACAGATACACATTAATTAATATAAAATAAATGACAAGGACCTGCTATATAGCACAGGGAACTATATTCAAGTTCTTGTAATGATTTGTACTAAAAACAATCTAAAAGGTATATATATATGCATATGTTAATAACTGAATCTCTGCTGTCACCTGAATCTAACATTGTAAGTTAACTACACTTCAATAAAAAATAATTAGAAAAATAAAAGTAAGTCATTAAAAAAAAATAAAAGAACACTGTAATACCTGTAGCTGTAGGTGGTGGAGAATTCTGGCTGCAAGCAGCAAGTCCACTGGATCACTCCAGCACTGACTATCAACCTTTCTGAACATCAGAGTCACTTGGCTTCACTGAGGTTACTTTTCTCTTCTGTGAAAGGCTACAATTGCAACTAACAATGTATAGAATTTCATCATTCACAAGCCCAACAATTAGTGAGGACTTCCCATGGGCCAGGCTCTGGACAGATGAAAAGATAGGGTCTCAGATATATTCAAGGGTAGAAGAAGTTTTTGCCATAAAGACATTAATTCTTCCTGTTTTGATAGACAGATTCAATGCAATTCTGATTAGAATGCCTACCAGACTTTTCATGGAATGTAACAAGTTAATTTATGGTCAGGAAAAGCCAAGAAACTTCTTTAGAACCACCACTGGGGAAGAGTGGATAGGTCATTGATTTCCACTGTTCTTTCTGAAGTGATGAAAACGTTCTGGAATAATAATGCTTGCACCACTGTGAATATGCTAAAAGCTGCTGAATTGTACCATTTAAATGGATGGACTTCACGGTGTGTGAACAATATCATAATAAAGCTGTTATATGAAAAAAATATTTCTTGACAATTATTTTCACCTCTATACAACTAGTCTGCCACACAATTTAAGAAAAACAAAAAACCAAAACAAACCAAACTGTGCCAGGAGCTATTTAGGACTGCAATGTCCCTAGGTCTCCAACCCCTCTGGTGGTGCTGTTCCTGTTAACACACACTAGCTGGGCTGGGCTACTTAGGGACTGTAACTATCTTTCTAAAATCGACGTTCACACATTTCACCCTGGGAGAGGGAAGCCTGGAGGATGTCACAGCCTCATGCCTTCAGATCATTTTTAACTGAACCAAGCCCTGCTTTCAACACTGTAATCCCTCTCAATATATATAAACAAGTGACATCATCAAGCACCGCCATCATAACACCTGAAAGTGTTCAAGGAATTTACCTGCGGCAGAAACACTGAGGGAGGAGATAGAAGTGCCCTCAGCACTGACGCTCCATTTTGCCGACTTCACCAGGAGAAGCTGGTATTTACAGCCTGAGGCTCTCAGCCCGGGGAGCAGCGCCCACGCCACTGAGCTGGTCCTGAGGGAGCGGGAAAAGGAGAGGAGGGCAGCCCCGGGGTCACGGGGCAGGGAAATCGGGGTGGGGGACGCGGGCTACAGCCCCGCACGGAGGCCAGCCCCAGCCCCAGACCCAGCCGCCCGCCGAGGAGAGGAAGCCCGGGAGGAGAGGACTCGCGGGCGGGAGAGGGGAAGGGGACGCCAGCCGCGGACTGAGGGGAGCCCGGCTGGGGCGAGAGGCGTCAGGTGCACACCTGGCCCTGGACAGCTGTGGCCGGGGCGCCGGGGCAGGTGGCGCGGGCAGAGGGGCCTGGCCCGAGCAATTCAGCTGAACACACGCTGACTCGCACCCTCGCGGGCTGTGACACGCGGACCGCCCTCCCGCAGCCGCCTTGAACTTTCCCGTGAGCCCCCTACCTTGCACTTCCTCAGCCGGAGGCCCCAGGCCCAGGCAGGAGCCAAAGGCCTACCGGGCAACAGAGCTGAGAATCCTTTGGGGCCGATCCCCGGCTCGGAGCTGGAGCTTCCAAACCTCGGTCCAGCTGGCACCAACTGCGCATGCGCAGGAGGGCCAGCGATCCTCTGGGTTCTGCGAGAGAAGGTGGGGAAGCAAGGGAGGGAGAAGATGGGAGGAGGAGAGGAGAAGGGGAAAAGTGGAGGGAGACAGATGGACAGGAGGTGCAGAGAGAAGGGAGGGATCTAGAGAGGGGAGGGGAGTAGCAGAGATGGAGAGAAAAAGCTTTACCTCTGGGGGCACACCGACACAGGCGGCAGTCCTGCCTCTGTACCCTTCTCTAACACTTCAAGGCCCGCAGCTCAAATTTTCCCTCCCTTGTCCACCCCTCCAGCCGAGGCCTCTGCAGAATCCCTACGGGTATCACATCCGTTGCCCCCAAGCGGAGCTGGGTTTCCTGTTGCTCTCGGAACCAAGCACCCGCGGGTGTTGCCGCTCAGAACTACCTTGGGAAGAGTATATATTCCCCTTTTACACGCTGAGAAACAGGCAGGCACGATCTCTGCCTTAGCTCCAGTGTCCCAGGTGTTGGGCTGCCCGGGAGCGGGAGGTACAAGATCAGAGCCCCAGACAGAGCAGACTGCCTGAGTGTTGGTGCATAGACCCCATCCCTCCTGGGTAAACCACACACCACCCTAGTGGAACAATCAAGGGCTCACAGTAGGTCCCTGGGTGTGGGAGAGCTGTCCTCAGTTCCAGTGCCCAGCTTGCTAGGTAGATAGGAGTGTTACTGAGTCCAAATTCATTCTCCTCAGTGCAGGACAGGACAATAATTTGGGAGACCAGGTGTTGGGGCATGGAATAGCCAGTTTCTCTAGACCTTGATAGCAAAATAATGTCCTGGAAAACCATCTCCCCAAGTCAGAATTCAGGCTCCTTTCCTACATGCTTGGTTGTAGCAAACTTCTTGGTGTAGGAATTCTTTGTTGTTAGAATCCTTTGTTCTTGCAGCTATCTGCCTGGGTAAAATCTCTGTAAACCCCCAGCAAAACAAACGTTATTTTCTATTCTGCAAATTGTTATCTTTATATGAATGGAAAGTGTTAAGTATCCTTAAAGGTCAGAGCCTTGAAAATAGGCTCTCCTGTATATTTCAGGCTCTAGGCAACATTGTTTCACAAGCAAGATGAAGCCTAGGAGACATAGCACAGTGTTAAAGTCAAAGGAGAAGATCTAGTATGGAGTCAGATTTGTTCTTTTCTATTACCCGGGCAGAAGGCACTTGAGGATTTAAACCCCTTTAAGTTAAAAATAAATAAAAGTTTAAAGGAATTTACATACATAGGTGGGAACGTGCATAGCATACCTGGAAAAGCACACAAAGGATAGTAAACAGTGGCATCTCCAGGGAGGGCTGGAAGAACAGGGGATGAGGGAAAACTTTTTTCACTTGTGTATTTTTGTGCTCTGTTTGAATTTTTTTAACCATATGCATGGATTTCTTTTTCAGTTAAAAAACAATTGTAATGGAGCAAAGGAGTAATTAGCACAGCAAATACAGCAGCCATGGAATCACTGAGCCATCAGTTTTAATTTAAGCCAGGAAACATTTATTGACTCTCTCCTATGTGCCCAGTGCTCTTTTAAGAGTTCTTTTATTATTTTTATTATTATTATTATTTTTATTTTTATTTTATAAAATAATAACATGCTATCCCTCACCCCTGCCCAGGGTTGGCGGAAAACCGAGTTTTTCTTGAGTTGTTTTCCAAGGAGTAGAGATGATTTATAAACAGAACACATCTTCCAGGCAAAACAGTCAGAGTGGTTTTCCAGCAGGCCAGACAGCTATGAAGGGTTTACAGTAGAGGCGCCCAGAGGCTGAGAGAGAAAGCCTCCAGGACCCTACAACAAGCTGCCCAAAGTGCCTTCTCCATGGCACTACAGAAATAGGAAAGAAAAACTATGACTCCATATTAGATCTGTTCTTTTGACTTTAACCCTGTGCCCTGTTTCCTAGGTTTAGTCTTGTTGGTTCTGCACCTTTTGTAAAACAATGTTGCCTAGAGCCTGAAATATACAGGAGAACCTATTCTCAAGGCTCTGACTTTAAAGGATATTAACACTTTTCCATTCATATAAAGATAACAAGTTACAGAATAGAAAATAACTTGTGTTTGTTGGAGGTTTACACGGATCTTACCCAGGTGAAGAGCGGCAAGAACAAAAGATTCTAACAGCAATGAATTCATAAACCAAGTTTGCAACAACCAAGCATTCCTGCTTCCCCTTTTTAATATAAAAAGAGCCTGAATTCTGACTTTGGGAGATGGTTTTCCAGGACATTAGACTTCCACCTTCTCAGCTGGCTTTCCAAATTAAAGTCGCTATTTCTTGCCCCAAAACCTGGCCTCCCGATTTATTGGCCTGTAATGCACGAGCAGAACAAGTCTGGACTTGGAAACACAAACATACATTGAAAGTACCCATTTGGTATATTAAATGACTTGCTTCCACTCTTCTTCCTGACATTTTCTTCTCTTGAAAACTCCTGCTATGTTTATGAAAACCCTGTCATGTGGACACATTTGCATCTCTAGCCACTACCCTTCCAGGTAAGAACTGATGCCAAGAAGTCAATGGAAGTTGCCAGAAAAGAGCAGAATTTGTTACTGGCTGATGTTCAGGAGCAGGCTGGGACACCTGACAAGATGTCATAAGTACAGATAGACAACTGGGCACCAAAGGAGAAGCTTCTAAGCCTCCATGAGGGACTTGTTGGATAGGAAGGAAAAGTCCCAACCTATAGTTCTGATCCCACCACGAGCTTCCTGGGTGAGGCTGGACAATTCACTTAAATTCTCTAGGCCCGTGCTGTCCAACATGGGAGCCACCAGCCACATTCAGGATTATGAAGTTACTCTGTAGCCAGACAGAATTATAAATACACATTTTATTGCAAAGGTTCAGCAAGTATAATATTTAAAAACATTATTTGTTATCTTGCCCTAACGAGTTATTTTTGTATGTCTAGCTTTCTGTGGTTTGCAATGCCTGCGACTAATGTTTCCCTTACAGTGAGTTATTTTGAAATTATAAGTTGCTGGACACATTACCCTCATATCACACTTGAAAAAAATTGATCCACATAATCAAGGTGATCTGACTTAGTAGTTATGAGCAGGGGCTCTGTGGTCAGCCTGCCTGAGTATAAATTCTCACTCTGCCTCCAGGGGATTCTGTGTGAATCTTGGAAAAATTGTTATTGTTGTTGTTGTTCTTATTTGTGTCTCTTTTTCCTTCCCTTTTAAATAGCGAGGAATATGTAGACTATATCTCGTACAGTGTTGCCAGGATTAAATGAGTAAACGTCTGTGCTGCCCACTTCCCTGGGTTTCAGCATTCTCCAGGCAATCAGTGTCAAACTCAGAGGCATTCTTCACTGTCTTCGTCAGTCTGGGATGCTGTAACATATTACCATGGGTCGGGTGGCTTAAACAACCAGCATGTTCCTTAAGTTGTGGAGGCTGAGGTAAATGTATCTGGGAGAGGATAGCCTTCATAGCTCGAAGATGGCTGTCTTCCCACTATCTTCATGGGCCATAGAGCAGAGAGAAGCAAGCAACCTGGGGCCTTTTATAACGGCACTAATCCCATTCATGAGGGCTCCACTCTCATGACCTCATTTTATCCTAGTAATCACCTCCCAAAGGCCCCGCCTCCCAATACCATCACCCTGGGAGATGGGGTTTTGACATATGGATTTTGAGGGGATGCATTCAGTCCACACATCGGCTAACTCTCCCTAACATGCAATCATCAAACCTGTAGCTAATTTCAAAGTAATGTTTATATCTCTCTGCCCATTTCCATTCCTGCATCCACTAACATTGAAGCACTGTTATATTTTATTCCTTATTTTTCTGGTAGAGATTTAATTGATTCCTCTACTCCAATGCTCTCCTCACACCAAACAGTCCTATTAACAGCCCTGCCAGGTAGGTCTTCTTTAAAACACCTTCCCACTGCACCTGGTTGTTTTTTAGGTGTAAATGTCAGAATCCTCTCCACACCCGAGCCTAGAACTTTAATCCCTTACACTACCGCTCACTATGTTATTTTTCTATTACCACTGTAACAAAATTCCATAAGCTTAACAGCTTAAACCAGCACAGATTTATCACCTTATGGCTGTGGAGGTCAGAGATCCAACACAGTTCTCACTGAGCTAAATTCAAGTTACCAGCAGGGTTCCTTCCTTCTAGAGGATCTAGAAGAGAATGTTTCCTTGTTTTTGTTTTTTTTCCAGTTTCCAGAGGTCATCCACCTCCCTTAGCTTGTGCCCCATGACTTCCTCCATTTTCATGGCCAGCAGCCTTTCTGAACATTGCTCCATGGCTACATCTCCCTCTGATTTTAAACTCAGCTGGGCTATGTCCTCCATTTTAAGGACCCCTGTGATTACATTGGGCCCACCTGGACTATCCAGGCAACTCACCCTATTGTCTCATCTCAGGATCCCCTTCTCCCCTCCCATTAAGGCATTATGTGCGTGGCTGTGACACTCACCTTGTGTGACATTTCCTCCCATGAGAAAATTAAGGTTCAAGGCACTTATGAATGACTTTTTGTTTTTCTTCCTTAGTCTTTCTACCTTCAGTATGTGTGGTGAGATTATATGAATCCTTTTTATTTGTGGCCCTCCACTAATCTTTAATAATGTATCATGGGTTTAAAAGGCTAATAGACAATTTAGAAGACAGAAATCCTCTAAGATTTTTCTCCTAATATGTCTGTCATCCCTTTTGCCATGTACAGTAACATGTCACAGTTGGCTAACCTGTGGTGGGGGAGGAACATGATTCTGCCACCACACTCCCCTCAATCACACCAATTTGATGATCGGCTAACCAAGGATCTATGCTCCCCGCTTCGCTCACTTCCTCCTCCTTTCCACTGACTATCCTGTTCCCACTGCTTCCTTCATTCACCACATCAGGATTTCATGACCATATTCTTCTCTAAGTAAAATGGATATCTTGCATCTACTGTCTGATAACTGTTCTTATTGTATATGCACACACTGACCTACACATAACCCCACCCATCTCTTTAATTTCCTAGAATCTTCCAGAGGAATCAGTTCCATGATAATGATGATAAAGATACTGACAGTGATGACAGGGGCCTCTCAAGGTTTCTGATAAAGAGGGAATCAATAAAGGGAGGGAATCATTGCAAAATTGCCCCAGAACAGGCTTAAACATAAATAACTGTTAAAGTGTTTAATGAAATTGACTAATATTTAACTATTTTTAAAACTTTGTAACACTGAATTTAAAATTTTAATGGGAATTTTCATTCACCCCTAACCAAGATTCAACTCTAGGACCAAAATCTAACGATTTCTATCTTCTAACAAATTGTCCACTAGACTTTTAAACACGTGATCCTTTAAAAAGGGTAAGTGCTGGGCTGAAAATAAGCAGGATTCATATAATCTCACCAGACACAGTGAATGTGGAAAGACCAAGGAAGAAAAAAAGCCATTCATAACATCTTGAACCTTATGTTGCTCACAGGAGAAAACTTTAGCCAAGATGAGTGTCACATCAACATGACACCTGAGTGGGAAGGGGAAGACGATCTTCCTCATCAGACATTTATGCTGTTTTGTTAGATGCCAACAGAGTTTCCTCATTGGATTTGCTTCAAACAAGTATGGAAGAGTTTAGGCTCTACCAAGAGCAGCCTAAACATTTTCCCCTGCTGTCAGATCACTGGACTGAATGTCCCCAGAAGAATGATATGATTATGTTTCATAGGGAAGTCTTCCTGAGAAGCAACAGGCTTTTCGAGGGCAGAACTGCAGGTCCCCCCATGGGGGGCTTGAGGAGGGCAAGAGGGGACACTGGAAATACAGGAGGAGTGAGTTCAGATACTGCTGCTCAGGTCGCCAAAGTCAGCAGTGCTATGTCTAAGGATATGTCATTCTCCCAAAAGTTCCATGAGTGAAGGAGCCTGTGAACACTAAGCAGGTTGTTAAGAAACAGCAGCACATAATTTGCGTCACAACTCAATTACGGTATGTTTTGATATTTGGAAAATAATTAGCCCATTGTTATTTGAAACTGCAGCAGTAGTAATAGAAATAAAAAAGACTGAGCCGTCTTGGAGACAATAATTAATAAACAATTCTAAATCTGCAGGATTCCTTGACAATATGCAAGCAATGAGCTAGATGTGTGCTGCAGATACCTCTTACAGCAGGGCTCACCCCTGCAAAGCACAGAACTAGTTTTCTCAGCAGACATAGGGAACCAAGTCAAGATTCCTAATCTTGAGAGGTTTACTATATGGCAAGGAATATCAGACAAGTACATACAGCCAAATATGAATAAATGTAATCAAATATTATGAAATGTGAATGGAGCACAGACGAAAGAGAAATTCCTTTCACCTGGGATCTAGAGAGACTTCTTCAGAAAATGTGGCTTTGGAGATGGCCAAATTCACGGGTGGAATTTTGGCAGAACAGGATGTAAGGAATTTAAAAACTGATTCTAAAATTCATATAAAAATGCAAAGGATCCCAAATATCCAAAACAACTTTGAACAAGAAAAACAAAGTTGGAAGACTTACACTATCTGATTTTCAGACTTTTTTTTAATAAAGCTACAGTAATCAGAAAGTATGGTGTTGGTGTAAAACAGGAAAATAGAATAATGGAACAGAATACAAAGTTCAGAACTAAGCCAACAGTTATATAGAAAATTGATTCTCAAAAAGGATACAGTGGAGGAAAGGATCTTTTCAACAAGTAGTGCTGGAATTGTTAGATAGTGATATGCAAAAAGAAACAAAAAAGAACTTTGATCCACACCTCACAAAATATACAAAAATTAACTCAAAGTGGATCATAGATCTTAATAGGAAATCTAAAACTATAAAACAGCTAAGAGAAAAAGCATAGGCTTAAGCTTTATGACCTTGGGTTTGGCAAATATTTCTTTGCTATGACACGAAAAGTATAATCTATTTTAAAAAGTAACTGATAGAGTGAAGTTTACAAAAATGAAGACTCTTCAAAGCTCTTCTAAACACTGTGAAGCAAATGAAAAGACAAGCCACAGACAGAAGCTATTTGCAGATCATATATCTGGTAAAGGTCTCTCTTTGTGTCTGATCCAGAATATAATGGTTTCAAAACTCAATAATAATGCAAAACCTGAATGAATGAATGAGGCCAGAAAACACACGTCAGTAAAGATATCCAGATGGATAATAAGCATATGAAAAGATGCTGATTAAAGATGCCATTAGTCATTAGAGAAATGCTTTTAAAAACCACAGTGAGATACTGGTACACATACATAATAGAATGTATACGATTAGAAAGACCGACGTTACAAAGTGCTGGCAAGGAAGTAGAGCAACCAGAACTGATACACACCACCAGGAATTTACAATAGCACAACCATTTTGGAAAACTTTTTAACAGTTTCTTTAAAATAGGTAAACACCTATCTACCATATAACCCAGATATTCCTCATCTGATGCTTTAGAAAATAGAAGCATATGTCCATACAAAGACTTGTAACCAAATATTCACTGCAATATTATTTATAATAGCTCAAGTTGTAAATAACCCATGCACCCATCAAGAAGTAAATGGAGAAACAAAGGATGGTCTATCCAAACAATGCTCACAATAAACTATTCAGGAAAAACTCAGCACTAAGCAATACTCTGCTATAAGAAAAATAAGCTATTAATACAGCAATACAGATGACTCTCAGAATAATTACACTGAATGAAAGAAGCCAGACAACATAGAGTAGATACTGCATGAATCCATTCATACAACGATCTTGAAAATGCAAACCAGTATGTTGTGATAGAAAGCAGATCAATGGTTTCCAGGGGAATAGACGGGGAGGGAGGGAGGGACAACAAAATGCAGGAGAAGAGTTTTGTGGGTGATGGGTATGTTCACTGTCTTGAATGTGGTCATGTTTTCTTGGGGATATACTTATGTCAAAACGTATTAAGTTGTACACTTTAAATGTGTGAAAAATATTTTGCCAAGTATACCTCAAAGATGTTTTAAGAAAAAAGGCACTTCTGTCCTGACACAACTCAGGGCCTGATTGGAGTGAGATGATCAGTCCCTCACACTGTCTGCCTAACAGGAAGGTGGAAAACCTCTCATGGAAGATAAGATATGGATTTTTCATTTGCAATGTCTGCCATGTAATAATTTCTAGACATGTAACATGTCAAGTCTATATGATGGATAAAATGAGGATAAGAATCATTAGACAATGGATTCAAACCCCCAGGTGATGTAGGCATCAGAGTTACCAATAAAGGCTATGAAATACTTTTAATATATTCAAGAAAATAAGGAAATGATGGGAGAATATATAACAGGGTCAAGACTTTCACCAGAGAAATATACTGGAATGTATTTTTAAGAAAAATCAAACAGATACTCTAGAACTGAAGCTTTCAGCTCTGGAAACATGTAAACAGAGCTAATCAGGATCCCTTTTAAGTAAAACTTTCAGTAATGCCGGATAAAATACAACAACAAAAGTAACACAGAGCTAACTATGGAGAGAGAAGTTCCCAGGTGACAATAAAAAGAGGACACTTAACGCCAAAATGGTAATCTTGTGAGCTGATGCCACCGCACCCTGGAGGGAAGGGGTTTTCATCTGCACATAAATAGGGATACAATGTCCATTTAGGAAATAGGGTCCATACCAGATGTAGAAGAGTCTTCCTTTATAGAAACCTCTGCATAAGACGTATTGGAAGACTTGCCTCTTCACTGAAAGGGAGACTCACAGTTCTCCACATGTGCACATAGGAAAGGGGTGAAATAACCGGTTCTCTAGGGAAAAACAAAGTCTCCCTTAAAAAAGTCTAATCTCCACGCCCCTGCTTTATATGAATGTGGAATCCAAATTGATACTCCACTTAAGATTCCGGAATTCCCAAACCAAAAAATATAATAATTCAAGGTTCATCATATCACCTGGAGCCTTAGGATAAGCAACACAAAATTGTTCTCTAGGGAAACTTTAAAAACCAGGATGTAAGGGACAATCATAGGAAAAAAATTGTACTCACTTTAGAGAAGATCCCACAACTCTGCACACACACAGACACACAACTAAAAACAGAAAGAAATCAGTGCCACAGGGAAGAAAGAGCTAACCGTAAAACACAGGATGATTAATATTCCAGAGCCTAAAATTATGAAACAATCTAAGAGAGAGCATAAAATAAGTATGACTGAATCATTAAAAGGTAAAATTAATCTTATATAACATAATGAACAATCAGGATATCATGAAAAAGAAAACAGATCAATTTTTTAAAGAACTAAACAGAAATTATGGAAACAAAATACAGATATCATTTGGTATATAAAATTCAATGTATGGGTTAAGTAACATTTTAATCTTCAATATCTAGTGTGTTCATTAAAATTCAACAGTAATCTCTAAAGTAATTGTTTAAAAAGAGAATAAAAATAAAGAAGTCAAAATGAAGAATGCAAAATAGGCCGGTCACTATTCTAAGTTCTTCATCTATTTTATCACTTAATGCTCACAGTCTTTGAGGTGGATAGTACCACTTTTTTACATGAAGCAGGTGAGTCTCAAAGGGATTACTTATCCTGGTTACATGGTTAGCGAGGGAGGGAACCAAGCCCGGATAGGCTGTCTCTAGATACCATGCTCTTAACCATGACCGCAAGGTATATAACAGGCAGGAGAAAAGCAGAGAAAAGCAAATAGAATTCACAAAACAAGATGCCAGAAATAAAACATGATCACTAATCACAATGTATTTAGATGAAATAAATAATGAGTTAAAAGATTTACCGATTTCATTTGTTAACCTGAGACAAAGCAAAATTAAAACTTAAAACTGGTTGAAAGCTTAGAAGAATAACAGAAAGAAGTCAAAAGTTAGAGCCAGAAAAAGAGACACCTGAGAAATACTAATCAATGGAAAGGGAATCACTCAAGCCTCCCTCAGGTTCATAGGTACCTGAAACCCACCTTGGCCTGACACTTACCAGCTCTGTGCCTGAGCGAAACACTCAGTCCCCCGGAATCTTCGTTCACTCACCTGTGAATGTAAGGAAAGTTCCCTCCTTCCATCCAGAAAATTTGTATTGACTGCTGTGCCACGGGTCCTGATCAAGCCACCTGAGGTCCATCAGTGAACAAATAAGGATCCTTGTACCTGTAGGACTGAGGAGGAGCAGAACATAGACTAAAGTCGTGACAGTCATGTGAAATATATGGTATTCTAGAAGGTGATAGAAATAATATGATCAGGGAGAGGGGGTTTCTTGGGCAGAGACAAGGGGAAGGCAGTTTCCAGTTTAAAATGAGATGGCCAGAGCTGGGCTCACTGAGGACCTTGAGAAGGGGGTGCTAGATGCTGAGCTCCCTCTAACACAGCACCACACCCTGGGTGATGCGAACCACAGAGGCTCACTGTCTCACAGCCCTGGGGGCGGGGAGTCTGCAGGCAGGGTGTCAGCAGGGCAGGCTCCTCCTGAGGGCTGGGAGGGAGAGGCTTGTCCAGGCCTCCCTCCTTGGCTTGGAGACGACCGTCTTCTCTCCACATCTCACCACGTCATCTCCCATGTACACGTGTTTCTGTGGGCACATTGCCCCTTTTTATCAGGACACAAGTCATACTGGATTAGGGCCCACCCTAATGACCTCTTCTTAACCAATGACATCTGCAACAGCCCTATTACCAAATGGGGTCATGTTCTGTAGTCCTGGGGGTTAGGACTTCGACATATGAGTTGGACAGAGACCGGCCAGCGTAACAGGCCTGTGGGTGCATGTCTGATGTCCCCAAGGGCCAGCAGGGAGGCCAGTGTGGCTGGAGCGGAGTGAGCCAGGGAGAAAACCGGAGATGAGCTCAGCTTGGGGAGGGGGAGGAAAGCTGTAAAGTCACCATAAGGACTCTCACTTCTTCACTGAGTGAAATGAGAAGCCATTGCAGGATTTTGAGCAGAGAAGATCACACCCAGGGTCTCAATCATGACTGACTTAGGTGATGAGGATGAAAATATTCAGGCTTTTGAGCTGATAATATTTAGACTACATGTTGGACTTTGAGTTGATGGTGTAGTAAATGAGACTCTGGAGGGTGTTGGGATGAGGTGGATGCATTTTGCATGTGGGATGGACAAGAACCAGTGGGGCCAAAGAGAAGAACTTGGTAGAATAATGGCCCCCAATATGTCCACGGTCTGATCCCTAGAACCTGGGAATATGTCACTGTGCATGGCAAAAGGGACTCTGCAGGTGTGACTGTCAAGGACCTTGGGATGGCAGATCTTGTGGGAAAGCAAACGTCATCATGGAGGTCCTTAGAGGAGAGAGGCAGATTGGTCAGAGACAGAGATGTGAAGTGGCAGCCGAAGTCACAGTGACACAGGGCCCTGGGCCAAGGAGTGTGAGCACCTCTGCAAGCTGGGAAAGGTAGGAAGATGAATCCCTCCCAAGAGCCTCGGTGTGGAACGTAGACTTGGCCACACGTTGGTTTTAGCCCACTGACAATGACTTTGCACTTCTGCACCCTAGAACAGTGAGACAATGGATGTGTGTTACTTTAAGCCACTGAGTCTGTGGCCCTTTGTTACAACAGCAATAGGAAAGGCACTCAGGAACCAACATGAACATGAACCACAGGCTGCCTGCTGTACTGGCAGGAAGTCCTTTGTCTCTGATCCTGGGGGAGTGTCCTGTCTTCTGGCAGCATCCACACACTACATCATGCTAACCTGGCAGCTTGCAGGGGGTCAAATCTTAACCCTGCACAGTTCTTGATCATGTCATCATGGGTATTTTTCCATCTTTTAAATACACTTCAGTCTTCTAATTGAGAGACTGTGTACATAGTTTTCAATCTTAATAATAAATAACTGTGGTTTTATTTGGTTATTTAAATTATGAATAATAATATTCACACTAGTAAAAGTTATTAAAATCAACATTTTTCAATGAAAATATCAAATTTCTTTTTGCATGAACATGTATTAACTACAAGAAATGTTCCATGCTTTGTTCTACAATTTAGTGTTAGAGTCTTAGAGAATAATATTTTCCTCAAAAGTTATTATGGCGAGAGGATTTCTTTTGGTGGTACAGTTCCTACATAAAATCTGGTGCATGGCTCAGGCCACTGGGAACCTAGAGATGATAGAAATAAGGAGGCATTATAAACACAGAACAATTTTTAAAGGAATTAAAAAACTGGATGTGTGAAAACAAAGAATCAGAGAATATTCTGGTGAAATAAAAGTATTTTTCAGCTTAAGCAAGACACTGGGTGAATAAATCTAAAATGAAAAAACCACCCAGAGATTAGCAGCGAGTCATGCATGCAGTGTGACTGATCAAAACCAAGTTGTTTCCAAACCAGTGTGCAGGCTTGATGCCTTCATCAATCAAGTCTGTGTGGCACCAGGCCACCTCGAATACATGTTGATGAGGTATTTATAAGCCCTTCACCATCCCAGCTCAAAGCCCACACACGAGCCACACGACCATCACCTACACATCTGCAAAACACACATCGTGGTTAATAGCACTTTTCTTGCTCAGTAGCCGGTGGCAGGGCACTGTGAGCAGACAGAGATACAGGGACACAGAGACACAGAGGAACCTCCCCTTACTCAGCTGAAAACCTTCCGTGCATTCCTGGGGACAGGATTGTCATAAAATGCACCATGCATTGATCCTCCTCCTAGGAAAGAAACAACAGGGTTGTCCTCAGGTTTGAGCAAGGGTGGCCGGGAGATCTCAGTAGAGCTGTTTCAGCACAACCA
The DNA here is from genome assembly GCF_048773025.1 of Camelus bactrianus. Taxonomy (NCBI): domain Eukaryota; kingdom Metazoa; phylum Chordata; class Mammalia; order Artiodactyla; family Camelidae; genus Camelus; species Camelus bactrianus. The sequence continues at coordinate 8,219,834 of NC_133566.1, forward strand.
ATAGAAATGATGGCCACCGTGATCAAGAGAGACGTCCCCTGCCATCTCGGTAGGCACTTGGGCTCCTGACAAAAGCTGGGCTCAGTAAAGGCTTGAGTAGAAGGCACAGACCTGAGGGATGCCCCAGCGAGAGACAGGAGGTAGGGCCTGGTTTATACTGCTCTGGGTGTATCCCAGCCTCATCCGAATATGAAATCAGAAATTTGCAAAACAGTAGAGCTGGGATGGATCACCTACTCCAGACTCCTCTCCTTACAGTTAAAAGGGTGGCAGCCCTGAGAGGCAAAGCAAAGTGCTAAAGGCAGAGCCTGGAAGTGGCAGCGCCAGATGAAACGCACCGTGCCAACCCCCGTTCAAGTCCGCTGACACTGAGGACGGGGCCAAGGTTTCCAACTAGGAGAATGAGACAGTGTAAATACTTTGTTCCCCCCAAAACCCCAAATGTTTTTTGAAGGCACAAAAACTCACTTTAACTAGCTCTCTTCTGAGGGGGCGCTCTTCTGTCTCCGTCTTTCTGTCTGTCTCCATTTCTCTCTCTCAGACACAAACACATACAATTTCGTGAAAGGGGAATTCCTGCCATACAAAGACAGACTTCACATCTTCAGAAAGACACTTGACAAAGCACGTTTTCTCAATTCAAGCCTTTGTGTGAGGTCTGGGCAACTGGCTTATCTTCTAGAACAATTGGTGGTTCCAAAATCAGGAAATCATCTTCCCCAAAGGAAGAGTTCTGGTCCGTGTTGATGAAATTGGGGATGTCACATTTCATAAGCCTGTTCGGCTCCTCCTCTGGCCACCTGCTGCATCTGATGGCTTCCTGGAGCCGAACATCCCTGTCAAGGGCTATGGTTGGGATACCAGCTTTGGCCTTGTCCAAGCGGTCCACTTCATTGACGTAGCAGTAAAAGAGGGACCTAGATTCGTCATTGCCCTGCCAGAGTACACCTTGGGCACCAGCGGTCTTCCAAAGTCTGACACAAAGCTGTTCAGTCTGAATCTCTTCTCGGGAGACTCTGCATTGCCATAAAGAAAACCAAAATAAAAGATCGCTCACACTCTAGCTCGGTGACCTGAAGAATCATAGTTTTTGCCTTCTACTGAGTGCAAGTCCCTGCACAGAGAATGCTGACAAGCACTGGAAATGAGAGACATCACTTCTGAACACATAAAATTAAACCCAAGGCAAAAGTCACAAGTGAGGGCCCTTGGACCAACCTAAACAGACATCATTCCCTGAGAATCCTCAATATTGCTGTATCGCACAACACTGTTTCTCAATGGGGCACTCAGATCATCTTCATCAGAATTAGTTAAAGTGCTTCTTAAAATGCAGAATTCTGGGGTACACTCAGCGTCTCCAGAGTTAGGGACCGGTAGTCTGTATTTTCAGAGCCACCAAGGTCACTAAACATGCTCAGGTTTAACACCGCCGTCTACATCGGGTCACCTGAGCATCGACAATGCTGTCTCACGGGGTGGGGGGATTACCATGTGTGTCAGGGTGCTGTCCTACCCACGAGACTCCCCTGATTTTCAGAACTGACTGTGCTGCCCCATTGGGCAAGAAATACCACCATTTCACAATGCATACACAGGGCGCCCGACTGACAGATACAATCAGTGATGGGAGAGGGGACAAAGCTCAGGTTCCTGATCCCTTGTTTCACTTACTATGGGACAAATGATCAATTCAAGGGTAATAAATCAGTGAATGAGTGAATAACATGACTCTCGTTAGTCCCACGAGTGCCTGGAAGAGGGAGCCTGGGCACACTGAGAACCATAACAGCCCATCTACTTAATTGCCATCCTCCCCAGATTTATGTAAAGGTTACTTCCACCCAGACTCCTCCAAGAATCATGCCTGAACACACTCTCAAATCCAGAACAGAACCTGACAACAATTAGGCTCTGGAGTCTGTGTTTAGCGAGTGTGGAATCTCAGCGATTCCAGCTCTTACACCTTGCCTTCCCATCCCACACCTCACGATATGGCCCTTATGACCAGCTCTCCTGGGGCTGGGGCCACAGAACCCATTTACAGGGCTGGAAGAATCTGATCATGTAAACCATCCCCCAGGTTATCATCAAGAGTCACCTGCATTTCAGGGATCAGTAATCCCAGAAGCTTTGCAGTTCAGGCAGCTGAGGGATGTTTATATCAGTTCTGTCTTCTACTGTGACTGCCTGGGTGACATCAGACAAGGAATTCTCAAAAGCCTGATCTTTTCCTTTCAGGAATAATCTACTTAACAAATCTCGTTGACCACTCAACAAATGTGATGTGAAGATCAATGATTTACACAGGAGTACAACATTCACTAGGTAGTGGATTTAGAATCAGAGAAAAATCATTTGAGAAAGATTGACAGAATGTAGCTTTAATGCAAATTTAAGTATTCTTACCTTTCAGTAAATCATCTTCCCCTACTTATCACTTCACCCAAATTTAAAATATGTTTGAGAACAGGGATGAGTGTGCCAGCAATCTGTGACCCAATAACCTAAAATGTCACCTAGGGAAAAGAGGGGAGTAACACATTTTTAAAAACATGGTGAGGATGGCGGGGACATCCCCCAACTCCAGACTAAGAAGCTCTGAGTAATAGCTTTCCTGCCTGCCTGGGGCATCAGCTGATATGAAAACCCACCCAGAAACCTCACAGTCCAGCAGCTCTTCCGTAACACAGGCTACACTTTCTCAGGATTAAGAATTGGGTCCAGTAACCACTTCGCTGAAGAATAAAGACAAAGGAGAACAAGAGAGTTTTGCCTCTCCCCAGGGAAGAGCCCAGACCTTGGGCTGCATGCACTGCGCCCACCTCCCAGGAGAAGGATAAACTGGAGAAGGGCATCCTGCGAAACTGGGGCAGCAAAGGTTGAGATGGGAACAAATTGACCAGCTGGCCAGGGACAGCCCCCTCTGTCACTGCCTTGGCGGCTGCCTCCGCCCCCTCAGCACACCCTGCTCACTTCCGGTGGTTAAGCTGTCAGGGAAGCTGCTTTGCGACCTGGGGCAACAGAGGCTGCCCCCAGGCCAAGCTGAAGGGGAGATGGGAGCTAAACCACTAGCTCCCAAGCGGCAGGCTCCACACCCCTGCCAACACCCCGCCACCCCCGCAACCTACTACTCCCCCGGGGCAACATGACCCGGAGAAGGGTGACTTGGGAACGAGGGGCAGCAGAAGCCGCCCCCACGTCAGGCCTCCAGAGAGATGGGAGCTTATCCTCCAGCTCACCAGGGGCAGCCCCCTCTGCTCTCCACCCCCTGATCTCACCGCGCCCACCTCCCAGGAGCAAACTGACCGGGTGTGGGGTGTCAGGCGAATCTTGGGAGGGAGAGGGCATCCCCAGGCCAGGTCAGGGGAGAGGAGAAGAAGTGGCCCCATTAGGCGGGGCAGCCGGCCGTCGCAGCTGCCTCTGCCCCTCGACCGCATCACGCCCGCCTCCCAGGAGCAAGCTGACCTGGAGACGGGCATCCGGCTTCTTGGGCAGCAGAGGACACCCCCAGGATTGGCCGCAGGGAAGAGGAGAGAAAATTGACAGACTCCGCGCTGCAGGTCTTCTACCCCCGCCGTCGCCACCCTCGCACCTTAAAGGCACTGCCCGGAGGGCCCCTCCACCAGCAGGCTCAATGGGACAGGTGTGTCTGGTGATCTGGGGCTGGAGAGGCCACTCCCACACCAGGCCTTCGGGGAGACAGGAGCCAATCCACCAGCTCCCCAAGGCAGCCCCCTACCCCAGCAGCAGCCACCATTCTTGCCCCCTGACCTCACAGTGGCCTCCTCTAGGGAGCAGGCTGACCTGGAGATGGACGTCCGGCGAACTAGGGACAACACGGTCCGCCCTCAGGGGACACCATGGGGGGAAATGGGAGCAAATGGACCAGCTCCATAGGAAAACCTGCCGCTGATGCCACCACCCCCAATGAACCACTCCCACCTCCCGGGGTCAGGCCGACTAGGATACACGTGTCTCACAACCCAGGGCAACAGAGACCGCCCCCAGGACAAGGCGCTGGGAAGATGGGAGGAAATGGGCCCGCTTCCCCGCTGCAGGCTCCTGAACCCAACCACCCCTGTGCCCTGACTACCCTGCCTCCCGCCCCCAGCAGGCAATGTGGGACAGGGGTGTCCCAGGACCTGGCGCAGCAGAGGCCGCCTGCAGGCCACACGGCACAGACATGGGAGCTAATTCACAAGCTCCCCCTGGGCAGCCTCCCTATCACCGCAGCCACCATCTTCCCAGCCCCCTGACTGCACAGCACCCATCTCCCAGGAGCAAGCTCACCTGGAGTCGGACATCAGGCAAATCTCCGGCGGCAGAGGTCGCCCCCAGGCCAGGCCGCAGGGGAGAGAAGAAATGGAGCAACTCCCTGGAAAGGCCCCCCTCCCCCTGGCGCCGCCGCCGCCGCCTCCCAGGACCAAGCTCAAATGGAGACCTGCGTCCCGCCTCTAGGGCAGCAGAAGCCGCCCCTGGCTCCGCCGCGGGGGAGAGCGGAGTGAAATGACCGGCTTCCGCGCAGCAGCCCCCCTACCCTCATGGGCCCCGCACCTTAATGGCACCGCCCCGACTCCGCACTCAGCAAGCTGAGTGGGACAGGTGTGTCCGGCGACCTGAGGCAGCAGAGGCCACTCCCAGGCCCGGCAGCCGGGACAAGGCAGCTATTCCACCAGTTCGCCAGGGGCAGCCTCGCTCCGCCCCCCCTGCCTCTGCCGCCGCCCCTTGACCTAACCGCCCCACCTCCCAGGAGCAAGCTTACCTGGAGTCCAAAATCTGGCGAATCTCCAGCGGCCAAGGCCCCCCCAGGCCAGGCTGCAGGGAAGAGAAGAAATCGACCGGCTTGCCCAGGCTGCCTCCCACACGCCGCCGGCGCCTCCGCCGCCGCCCCAGACCATTGCACCAGCCTCCCAGGGTCAGGCTGACTACAAGGATGTGCACTTGCCTTCTGATCCTGGCCACGTGCCTGAGCACCTCCCTGCACCCCTACACTCCTTGCACCTCTGCACCCGTGCCACTCTCTGCACTTCTGCACTCCCTGCACTTCTGCACCCCTGCACCCCCTCATCCCCTGAAATGCCTGCGCCCTCCACAGCCCCTGCAACCCTGCCACCACTTACACCTTTGCACTGCTTACACTCCTGCACCCCTGCATGTCCCACACACCACCTCTTGGGCCTGTGGCAGAGTCTCTGCTGTTAGACCAATGCACAGGAACTCACATCTTTGCCAGTATATGATGCATCAGTGGACGTCTGGGGTTGGCTGCAGGAAGGTACGTGTTCCCGGTCACTAGCCTGGGCCACTAGGGTGATCTCTGTGAGGTCACCCAGGACAGTCTCAGAGATGCTGTTCTCTGGGAAGAGAGGAGTTGAAACCGGTCTTGAGGGCAGAGCTGTGCTCACCAGGTCGTCCACGCTTCATGTTTTACACAGGGTTTCGGAGAAGTGAAATGGATCCGGCCAAGTAAGACCGGCCTGCTGTGCACCCACCTCAGTCCTGGGCTCTGAGGCAGACCGACTGGCTCCCACCATCAGGACACAGTTTGGGCACCTGAATGGTCCCTTGGAGGCATCCTATCACTTCTCAGGAAGAAGTCTGGCTGCTTCCACCCTATGGCCCTCCCTCCCACTGTGCTGGCCTCAGGAAGGTTCCTTATTTGGGGAAGAAGGTAGCCCACCCCCTACCCCAAACCTCACCTTTCTCTAACCCAGGCTGGTGCTTTCTCTGCCCTTCAGAGTCTGGAAAGCCATTTCTCTTCAGGTATGTCCCTTCTGAGATGGACTTGCTTCCACTCAATTCTAGGTGAGGATGCACCATGGAATGCACTGGGTAAGAGAACCAAAATAAATAGTTTCTTCTGTGAGGTTTTCTGTTTATCTACTGGGGCTGGGCTGTGTGTAGTTTGCTACAGATATTGGTGTGAGGGGCTAAAGCCACCTGTGTGTCCTTGTTTTCATCTCCCTGCTGCCTTTGGGTTTTCCCTAGACACTCCTGAGACATTTACTTCTTTTAGTTTTATTCCTGTCATTGCACAGGGGCCCTACTGACATGGAGGTAAGGGGTTGGGGGAGCTGGACAGAGCTGGGCATCTGTAGTCTTGTGATTAGTTTTCATTGAGCCTGTGCCCTGAGCTGTGACCTCCACAATTGTGTCTCTTTCCCCTCACCCCAATTTGGGTGACACAGAAGGTATTTCCCTTCCCCCAGGTTGGTTAGGCTTTGGTAAAATAATTTCTCATTAAAAAAACAAACAAACAAAAAACAACTTCCCCCAGTGAAACAGAATGTTCTGGGTGTATTTCAATAGAGTTATTTTCTGCTTTCCAGGCAGGAAGCATTAGGAGTCTTTCTCTGACTTTCAGTCTGAGAACAGGGTACGGTCCTGGAGGTAAAATGCATGAAAAAGAGCAGGGGGCCCCTCTGACTGGCCCCCTGGAGTTGTCACACTCAGACTTCCCCATGCTGAGCCTCCCGCTGGCCTCAGGGACCTGTTAAATCTGCCTTTCCCCGGGGTTCTTACAAAAGCGGGTTCTGCCCTGGGAGCTGTGACTCTCCAAGCCTGCCCGGCCGCCTCTCTGGGTTGGGGCCAGCTTTCCCCCTCAGTTATCTTGTGGATCTAAGAAGAGCAGTGGGTTTGAAGCTCCCTCAGCCCTGGTGTTGTTTTCAGGACAGAAGGAGCAACTTCTGAGCTCCTCACAAGCTGGACCAGAGGCTGGAAGCCTCCCCTCCTCTGCCTCCGTGCAATCAGTGGCTGTTTTTCTGGCCGAGTTTCTGAAGATGTGGATTTAAACACACACATCCCAGCCCCTACAGGACCACACAGTCCCAATAAATCCCCCCAGTTTTGACTGGGAACTACGGAGCCAATGGGGACACGAGTTTTGGGACCACAGAGGCCTGACTGCATGACATGCTCCGTGGCCTATTAACGTGGTTGCTCTGGGCCTTGCCTGAAGTGGCTTGCTTACCACACCTGGTATGTGGGAAACACAAAATAAGTATTAGAACCTGCACTTTTGCTCCCTCCAGGGCCTTCAAACATAGAAAGTAATAAGTGAACTCAGAAGGCCTAGTCACCACAATGAGGTCCGACCAGCCCGGCTCTCCTGAGTGATGGGCACTGACTTGCACCTTAACTCGGAACAGTAGGGGAACCGCCTTCCTCTAACTGGGCCTCACCCCAAACCAGGCACACCCTCAGCTGAGACGGGGAAAGCTCACCCACTGAGGTGTGTGCTGGTGGCTTCAGTGTGACCTGGCCCTGCCGGGATGTGAACCTGCAGTGAGTGCGGTGGAGGGTCGGGTGGAGGGGGGGTCCATTCTGCGGTGGCAGGGTGCCCGGTAGCACCCCGCCTGGCCTGGTGCCTGGGGTTCCCTAACACCTCCTACAGCTCCTGGGTTGGCTCCGGTCCTGGCCACTCCACACACTCTCCCAGTATCTTTTCATTAAGTCCCTTTTTTGCTTTTATCAGCGAGAAGTGGCTTCTGTTGCTTGTTCAGTGGAACAGTGCATCGGGAAACCAGACTATTTCTAACATCAGTAAAATACCAACCTCGGTCAGCTCGCCGGGCAGACCGCGCAGCACAAAGGCCTGCAAAGGGCTGTGCGAACGGCTTACGTGAAGGGTCCTCATCACCTGACTTCAGAGATACAGAAGCTGGTGGTTCAGGTAAAACCTCAGGGAGGGATTGAGGAATCCAAAGCTGGTTGGTTTCAAAGGCTAACTGGTCAGACCAGACCCCTGAGCTGTGGTCAGAAGCCTAGCTCAACATCACGCAGACTCAGCACACTAAGTGCCGGGTGGGGCCTGTGGTGTTCCTTTTGCAGGCTCTTGTTGGGGATTCACTGAAGCCACTTATATGCAGCAGAGATTCCAGCCCCCTTAGCCCCCACCCTGAGTGATCCATGACACAAATCCCGGGAGTGTTTAATTTTCATCTTTGTTTAGGAGGATGAAGGTGGGGCAAGAGGAGGCATAAATTCATACTGACTGACTCAAGGTCACAGCCAGCACCTCCTCCTCGGAGAGCTATGTGCTCCCACAGTTGTGGCTGGGGGGCTGGGCAGAGACCCTCCTCTGGTCCCAGAGGGACTCGCTCCTCTGGCCACAACTGATGGGTTGGACAACAGATCCAGGGGGAGACAGAGCATCGTTCCTGGGAATTTGGAACTGACACACAGAAATCAAGTTCACTCATCTGGGGATTGGCGAGGGGGAGGGGTGGTGGTTGGAAATCAAATGAAACCAGAGCATGAGAGAAAGTTAGAAGTGAAAGAGAGAGAGACAGAGAGACTGAGCTTGTGAGAGCAAATAGTCAGAAAGAAGGAAAACAATCATGGGACAGAGGAATTCCAGCTCCTGACTGTCTAGTCTGTCCCAGCCCATCAACCACCCCACGGGATGGTTAATATCATTCCAGTTTTGCAGATTAGGAAACAGGCTGAAAAAGGTGGGGGCTGGGTTTGGGTGCACAGTTAATTTAAATGCCGCTGGGCCCCTCATTTCCCATTGCCTGAAGGCACCTTAATCCTCAATGGGACCCCTGCGGTCCCCTGACCGCCAAACACCCAAATCAAAGGGCCCCTGCAGGAGTGGGAACCCCTCTGAGTGTGGAGAGTTCCCTGCACCGAGATGCCATGCATCAGCAGGCTCCCGCTCACCCCAGGTTAACATCGCCCCAGCTGTGCAGTCTCCCGACCCACTTCCCTCCCTGCCAGGCACCCCTGTCCTTACCACCAAGTGTACTGCAGGAATTCAGGCACAGGGATGCCCAAAGCAACACGAACCCACCAGCTGTACAAACAGCAGACTCCCAGCCCCACCTGGGTTCCAAGGGGAGAGTAGGCGTCCTCACTGTTCATGTGTCGAAGACAATCTTCTTCTTCAGCTGGAGGTTATAGAGAAAAATAAAATATCCAAAACATAGTTCGGTGAGGAATTCCTCCAAGGACCTGACTCCAGAGTCTACAACCAGGTGTACCTATCCCCCAGACTTGGGGTGAAGGTGGATTATTGATCAGCACAACCCCCGGTGGCCCAGCTCCTCGGCTTGGCTGCCCAGAGGGGGCTGGGGGAATGGGTAAGGCCAGGGCACTCAGGAAGAGCACAGAGGACCTGACATCTCCCCTCCGCACTCGTAAAACCTTCCCCAAATCTCAAGACATCGGACAGAGAGCCACCACAACAATAAGGAGATGCTCCCATCACTTCACTCACTCCTTTCAGTTCACTTACGAGCTGAGCATCCACTGGGTCCCAGGACATGACACATAGGATGACCGTTGGGACAGGCTTGGTCCTTCCACCTGGACCCTGTTCAATCTGATGGAAGAATGATCACTTATAAAAAGTTTCTCAAAATTATACAGAGACCAAAGACAAACTGCAGAGTGAACCAAATTTAAAAATATATATGAAGATCCCCCAGTCTCCCCGCCTAAGGTTAACAGCATAAAGCAAGAAATTCTTGCCTTTGATCACCAAGGAAGTTGTCACTCCCTCTCAGGTGGAAAGGAGAGTTATTCTTTGAGCAGGACACAGAAGTGCTCCATCAGATTGGGCCAGGGCATCTACATTCATTCAGCAAATGTGTATAAGCTCCTACTACGTACGGGAATCTCCTAACTAGACCCATTCCCAAGGCTCTCGGGCTTTATCAGTCAACAAAATAGACACGACTCCCCATCACTGGGGGCTCAGAGTTTTAGCAGAGGATACAGGCAGCATGTTGGGGGTAGCAAGAGCTTGGAAAAATTTAAAAAAAATGAGTGATATGAGCAAACTCGGGTGATGGCGGTGGGGTGGGAGGCAGGCAGGAGGGAATAAGTCAATCCTGGCAGATCTCACGGATTAAAGAACTTGAAGCAGAATAGATCCAGAGGAAGAAGGAAGAGCTGGAGCCAGAGGCCCCCAGAGTGAGGGGGAGAGTGTGGGCTGAGAGGCAGAGCACGCCGGGTCCTGAGGACTTTGTGACGGCTTTGGCTCCTAATGAAATGGTGAAACGTTTAGTGAGTTTTGAGGGGAGGGGTGATGTAGTCCAACTTATGCTTTTGTGTTAGTGTTTTTCTGGGGGAGGTAATTTATTTATTTTCATGAAGGTGCTGGGGATTGAACCCAGGATCTCATGTATGCTAAGCATGCGCCCTACCACTGAGCTGCACCCACCCCCTCAATGTATGCTTTTACAGACTCCCTATGACTCTGTGTGGATGAGAGATTGTAGGAAAGCAAAGATGGAAACAGGAGGCTATTGGTGTCCAGAAAGGGCTGAAGGTGGCTCTTATTAGGGCGGGGAGCAGGGAGCAGATGGTTAATGAAGACAGGGTATCCAGAATTTTCTAACAAGCTGGATTTTCTGTCTGTATGTGTAAGAGAAAGAGAGAGAAAGGACATGGTTCCAACATCTGGACCTGGACAATGGGAGGGATGTCCTCTCCATCCACAGAGTATGGGACAAGGTGGGGCTGAGTAGGTGGAAAGGAGCTGGTTTCAGCTCAGTTCTTCAATGTCATGGTTAAGGGGTGTATTACATATTGCCACAGAAATGCCTAATAGGTAGAGGAGTCTGTTTTCTTTTTCTTTTTAACATTTAAAAAATATAATTTAAATGTATTAATTGTATTATGTGAATGATTTGGGAATTTTGTTTCATGCCAAGGTATATGTTACATATAGCCAAATGGAAAATATATCAGAAAAGGGGAGAAATGAGGGCTTTCACATAAACTGACTGTCCATAATGTAGGTAAAATTTCAATAAAACCAGTTTTCAGTGCAAAAACCTCATCTCGGTGTTACATAAAAATAAATGAAAAAGGACTATGTTGATGTATCATTATTTCATGTTACATAACAGCCCGAAACAAACACACTGTTTCACTTTGAGGCTTGTAGAAATACTATCTGCTTTATTCACATAAATACAGAAATGCAGAAAGGTTCTCAGGTAAAATAAGCATCTTAGTGGAAATAATACAGATTTGAGCATTTTACATGATATATATGTACTGATTCAAAATTTGGAAAAGTAATTTCATAGTAGAACATATGTATGAATGTGAAACCAAGATGAATGAAAGAAAAAGAATGTGAGTCTCAGGGATAAAGGTCCAGATGGAAAGGGCAAATCAGGGATTTTTGGAGAAATCGAGATATTGATGACATGCCAATTTCCAAGGCTGGGTTGCTTCCACCAAAGGAATAGCAGAGAGAGAGAGGAGAGGCCTAGGAACCAGCTCTGGGACACACCCACAGTATATGTTTGGAAAAAAGAGGAGACATTGCCGAAGGACCAGCCAGTAGACCAAAAGCAGACAGAGCGATGGGCTAGAGGTTGAGTGAAGCAGGAACACGGAGGAGGAGGGATGGAAGAGCTGGGTCAAATGCTGCCGAGTGGCCACGCATGATGAGGACTGAAAAGTGACCACTATATTTAGCAACGTGGGGTCACTGATGGCCTTGACAGGGCAGTTTCCATAGAGCGAGGGATCAGGGGAAAAGCCAGAGTGGGTGTAAAAGGGGATGGTTCAGGAGAAGATGCAGACAGTGAGTTTAAACAACTCCTTAAATATTTTCTGCAAAGACACAGAGTGGCAATTGGTGGGGGTGAATTAGGGTCAAGGAGTGCTGTTTGTTTCTTTTAAGAGGATGGAAGTTTATATACTGATGGGAGGCAACTAGCAGGAGAACAAAATAGATGAGGTAGTGAAAGAGAGGATGGTTTTGGGAGTGACAACCCAGAGAAGATGGGAGGGAAGTGGCCCCGGGGACTTTTGGAGGAATTGGCATTCGATGTCACTTGTAATAAGAGGTGGGGCACAGAGAGTGAGGTCACAGACATCAGAAGGCGAGCGGATGTGCTGGGATTTTCTTGTGAAACTTCTCTTCTGTTGGCTTGTAGGCTTGTTCAAAGTAGAAAAGTAACCTTACTAGCTGAGGGACGAGGAGGAAGAAAGAGTTACTGGAGCCATGAGCAGAAGATAAGAAAGAGCCTTCCAGGGAGAATGGGACAGTGAAAAGTGCAGGGGGAGACGGGGGAGTGCACTCCCAGAAAGTTAAATTTTATCTTTGAGGTCCCCAAGTGTGTGATGTGTGATTACCCTTCCTGCTTTCTATGAAATAAAAATTAAGTATGATTCAGAGGAAATGCTATTTCATTCTAAGAGGCTGCCTGTTTCTCAGGAATGGTCATCTTAAACTGCAAACATTACAAAAAATGTTGAAAAGATGAACCTGTGTACCTAAAATCCCCTATTTTCTATTAATCTGGTTACTATTTAGTTCCCCTATGAATAACACATAACCAATACTGCCGTGATGCAGGTACATCGATGCTTAAAAGGAAATGAGATCTGTAACCTTTTCCTAAATTCCATGGCTTCCTTAATATGCAATTCCCCTTGGAATTTAGGAATGTCTGGTATAAGAAGTGAGAAACAGTTTGAGAAAATCCCGGCTCAGAATTACACAGCACAACCGCATCTCAGAAGTATATACAGCTGTAAAGAATTTTAGAAGCAAAACTCTGTAACTACTCTTAAAGACTTTTGCAAACCTGGGCCTGCCCAGATGTTTCCAAACTGGAAAGGAACTCCAATCACTTGCCTGGTACAGGGACCAAAGGCTGGCCAGCCTTTTCTGTAAAAGCGAGAGAGGAAATATTTTCAGTTTTGCAGATCATTTTGTTGTAACCATGCAGGTCTGCAATAAGAAAGCTAAGAGCACTGGGAGACAGGAAACAAATTGGCATGCCCATACCCTCCCTTCCACTCAGGGCAGCTTCTCTGTGGTGGGGAGCTTTGCCACCATCACTTGCTTCTTTGTTTCCATTGGTTTCTTTGTTTCCACCTTACTGCTCAAGCTCAGAACTTCATGTTGGCCTGGTCCTTCTGCATCCATGCAGAGAGAAGGCTGAGCGGGGGTGGGAACCCCACCTGATGGAGAAGAGAGATTGCTGGGAGGGACACTGAGGTGGCCACCATAACACGACACAATCACACCTTCCATGGTGAAAGGGAACGAAGACAAGGGAGGGACACAGCAGTGGGACCCCTAGGTCACCTGCCAGGCTTGCTCTCCCTCCACGGCCACCCTGGGGGCCTGGGGATGTTGGGCTTCAGCTACGGATATTAGGCTGAAGGGACTCAATATAAAGGACCCTCCACCTCCTCACTAGGTTCCAAACGCAGCACCTGTAAGTCCACCCTCTGAGTTTCTGGAACTCAGCTGGAAGAATACACGATCAGGCCAGACCCAGAGCCCAAGCCAAACACGACAGGGGTCACGTGGGGTTGTAACCCCGTGCTCAGTGTTCGGGGACTCCTTGCAAATCTGCAGACATCCCTGTTCCGCCTCATTCCTGGGAGAAAGCCCAGATCTCCTCCTGCTCTGTCTGTTCTTCTCTTGAGGCTATTGTCCTGGAGGGATGCAGAGTCCTAGAACCTGGCCCTCCAAACGTACATAAGCAGATTGTTCAATAAAACAAATTATGCACTTTTTCACATTTGCTAGTTTTTTTATTCCAGAAAGGCTGCAGGACTCATTCTCACAGTCTCCTGTGCCCCCACCACTTGGTGGCCCTCTGCTCATGGAAACACGATTTCCCACAACTGCACCCTGCCTCCCAGATGGTCAGAGGGGAGTGTCCCACAAAGACACAGGTGTTTGTGAGGATCCTGTCCCCCAGCAGAAAGACTACTCCTGGAGCAACGGACAGGGATCTGGCCTCCTGAGCCACTCAGCTCTAATTCAAAGCATAAAGTGGGGACCCCGAAAATTGCTGAATGACTTTCTGAGTCACCTGGGCTGGAGGGGCCTGATTTTTCTTTCCAGGAATGGAGGTAGCGCAACTTCCATTTTCAGGGCTGACATTGACGATGGATCTAGTTCTCCACACTGCACCGCAGGAAGGAGAGACCCTTCCATCCCACAGCTAGGAAACCCAGCCCTCGGGAGTTCTGAAGCAGTGCATTGCTGCCAGATCCAGCATCCCTGCAGAGTGGCCTCTGCTCCTGAATGAGCCCCTTCCCTGGGCCTTTTCTGCCCCGAGACGACCACACCCCAGGTTGTGCCAGAGCTCTGGGGCTCTGCGTGTCCAGGGTACACAGGTGGGACCTGAGCCAGGTGTCCCCTGGGCCTCAAGGTGGAGAGATCTGCCTCTGCATCAGGGGAAGGTGACCCCACATGGCTGGCAGGACACTCTCAATATGGACCTCCAGGAGCCCAGGGAGCAGTTTCCCTGCAGGTGTTAGGAGCCATCATCAGGAGGGCAGGCCCCTCTTTGTGCAGGCCATCCCGCAGTGCTGGGCCCACGTGCTGACCACAGAAATCTACATGCCCCCAGGATACCCCAGGCAGCCTCACAACTTCGTCACTTGGTGACCTGGGTACCACGGGCTCCTTGGCCATCCCATGAGGGTGGTCCTTGCAGGCATGGTCTCCAGGTGCTCCCGTTAAGAAATCCCCCTGGGTGTCTGTGGTCACAGAGCCCACACCAGAAAATTGTAGTCCTGCAGTGACCCCCACAGCAGTCAGCTCCCCTGTGCATGTCCAGGGACAAATGACAGCAATTTATTGCCAGGAACCATAATAAACAAGGGGGTGGGATTCCATACTAAGTTCAGGATCCTTGTAACTCACTCTGCACCCCAAAAAGCATCCATGAGAAATGTGTGTATTGGGATGTCTGTGACCCTAGAAGAGCTGTTCCTCAGGGCTCCTGGGACCCTCCAGCCCCTCTCAAGATTCTCAGAGCCTGGGTCTTAATTTCTATCTCCCTCCTTTGGTGTACGGTCACCTGTTTCTCGTGGTTACGGGTCACTTTTTTGCATGACTTGGCATGATTTTAGTGCTCGTACTCCACCCCTGCACTGGACTCCCAAAATTTTCCCACTGACCCTTGGCTCCCTGTGTGGGTCAGGGGGCCCTAAGTCTGCACCCTTCACTCTCCTCCTCTACCCCCACCACTGGGGCCACACCTAGGTGGACTGGGAGGTGTTTGTAAATGAGTCTTACACAAGGACATGACTGGACAAAGCAGGACCCCACCCCCGGAAAGCACACCTGCTCCCTTCTCTGAAGAGGACCCCACAGCCCCACATTGTCTCCCAGGGGTCTACTCTGGACACAGTCCCCCTGTTCTGGGCAAGGCATCTCCCTGGAATCCTTGCTTCCAGGCAATCTCTCTGTCCTTCTTCAGAGTTTAGAGTTGTTCCCATGTCTCTGAGCACCTAGGTGCCCAGCACAGGCCCTTCAGTGACCTGGAGAAACAAGGAAGATATGTGGCCACAGGTCTCACAGGACACACCTGCAGGGACCCCAGGCCAAAGGGCCAACCTTCTGCCTTCTCAGGTGTGGATCCCTTGGTAACTTTTTGCAGGGGGCCCAAATGGGGAGTGGGGCCCAAAGCAGTTCATGGGGCTCTCTGGGCAGGGAAGACTTGGGCCAGGCGCCTTGCCTTGTTTCCCTGCTGGGCCACTCTGAAAACCCCGGCTCTTCTGGCTGTGGCTGGAGGCCCCCCAAACCTCAGGGCGGGGCCCTTTCTCTCAGCCTCCACTGCCTCCAAAGCCACGCTGGTGCTGGTGAGGGGAAAGAGCATTCTTGCTCTCTTGTGGCCAAGTTGCCACAGGTGGATCAGGTGGATGCTGCAGGGAGCTGGAGAGAGAGGTAGCACTTGCTCAGATGTGAGTGGTTAGGCAACTTGACACCCTGTCAATTAGCCTTAAACATTGGAAAGAGGACTTTCCCAGGAAAGCTGGAAGTTACTTTCAGTAATTTGTCTAAAGATTTCTTTTTTTTTTCCCCTTAAAGACTCATAAAACCTCTCCCTGGTCATTCCTGGTATGGACCATTATCCAGGGATCAATCAAGAACTGCAGAAGGAGAGGGGTGGGGCTGAGGGAGAGGGGAGGGGAGATCAGAGTCCACAGAGAGGAGATGCCCCTCCCAGGAGCCACACACTGGGCAGTGGCTGCTGGCATCCAGCTCTCCTGTTCTCAGGCCCATTTCATCTGGGGGGTGTTTCCAAAAGAAACAATGGTGGAAGGGCCATGGAGGACACCTAGACCTCCCAGAATAGACAGGGGGAGCAGAGTCACCATGCTGGCTCTGGGCTTGGAGACAGACCTGTAGTGGAGACCACAGGCCTTCTGAGAAGCCAGTTTTGGAATAAAGGCAGTATGCGCTGGAATACCCAGTTCGAGCGAGTGCATCATCATAGACATGTAATTTACATAGTTCTTCTCACCACGAAACTCTGTGTTCCCAACAAGCTACGTGAATGACGGCTTCAACACACATTCATTTCTGAGATGTGAACAAGTGGAGAGTGGCTCTTTCATTCAGCATAAATGGCCTGGTTACACCCAGGGAGATTTACCCAGATTTCTCAGCTGGTTCCTTCACCCAGATTCAAAATAAAGGCAGTTTGTGCTGGAAAAGCCTGTTGGAGCATGTTCAGAGCTGTTTCGGGCTCTGTCACAGCTGGAAGGTGCAAACCCCAACTTCCAGAAAGAGGGACCTGGCCCCCACCTGCCAGGTGGTGTTGCCTTTGTTGGGGAACAGTGATCTTTGGGTTAGATATTTTGCGGCTCTCTCTAAAAACTGCTTTGACTTAAGTTTGCATCCTAGTCACCAGTTCCAGGGCAACAGAAAAAGCATACTCTACACCCCTTTTGAGTGCCTTTGCACTCAAATCTTCCCAAAAGAGCAATTATTTGCCCATGAAAATACCAGCTGCTCTTCTAAGGCCCCCTAAATACCCAGCAGTTTGGGCGGTGCACTCTTGATCAGGGAAAGGAGGAGAGGGACCAGCGGCCCTCAGGCAGGCTTTACCCGGTGTGGCAGCTGCGCTGTGGGTGTGTGGTGGGGAGGGCCATGCAGGGAATCCTGTTTGAGGGGCCTCTGTGCACGCCTGCATTATGGTCTGAGGTTTCATAAAAAGGCTCCAGGCAACCTAACAGGTCAGATAATGCCCCCACCCTCGGGCTGGAACCACCAGGAGCTCAGTACCTGTAACGGGGACAGGGACAGTGCCCGGTGTGGGGAGAGGTCATGGGACACTCCGGGGCAGGGGCAGTGGTGCTTTGGAAGGCAGGGGATGCAGTGAA
The DNA here is from genome assembly GCF_048773025.1 of Camelus bactrianus. Classification (NCBI taxonomy): domain Eukaryota; kingdom Metazoa; phylum Chordata; class Mammalia; order Artiodactyla; family Camelidae; genus Camelus; species Camelus bactrianus. Next base: position 8,236,946 of record NC_133566.1, read on the forward strand.
GGGTGGAGGGAGCAGGGTCCCTTGCTTGGGGATGAGAGTTCTTGGGGAGACCACAGAGCATGGCACACACCATCCCCACCCCATATCCCAAATTCCTAGCCCCGCCAACAAGGGGCTGGTCTACACCCTCTCACCGTGGCTTTCCTGTAAGACCGCACCCAACCCGGCATCTGGCACCCCTGCCCTACATCCCCTCTTGGGACAGATCCCGTATTCTTGGAAACTGCCCAGCAGCGCGATTTCAAGTCTGACAGCGGGCCTGGCGGATCTGCACTTCAGGTGCCCTACCTGGCCAGCAATGCGTGCCTGGGCTCAGTCCTCTATCTTGCCCACCGGCAGCCTGGGTCCACGTCCGGTGCAAGTGGAGGCCGCGGAGCCCAGGCTGAGCCCCGCATATGGACAGCTGAGGGTGCCCCCGCCCCACTGCCCCACTGCCCCGCCGCCACGCCCACCAGCCCACAGGTGGCAGCACAGCCCCAGCCTCTGGCCGGCGCCACCTGCAGGTGAGGACTTCCGCGAGGCCCCGCCCGCCCCGGCAACGCCCAGCTGCCCCATAAGTCTCCCCCCACCCGCGTCCTGGCCTCGCCCTGGCTCCCATTGGCTCCGCATTTTCTGCCCTCGCACGTCTAGCCTCGGGAGGACGCAGACGCAAGGGCTAGGGGAGGGCCTCTCGGCGTTGCCATGGCTACAGGCACCGCGCTCCGCCGGCCTGCGCTTCTGGGGCGGGCAGCAGGCTCCGGAAGTGTGCAGCTGCCAGGGACCATGGAGGTGCTTGCTGCTGGGGATGGCGGCTTGCTCGGCTGGGCGACTAGTTCTGGCCTGGTCAATCGGCGGCCGACATCCTGTCTGGGGCGGCGTCCCACAGACGGTAAACTTACGGCCGCGCCGTCGGCGGGGCCAGTGGACATGGACCAGGGTGGATCCGGTTTAGTGTGGCATGGGGAGAGGTTGTGGTAGCGGGAGTGGGTTGGGGCGGGGGGAACAGGGCTGGGGCACAGACTCGGGCTTTCCTCCCCCTCGGGCGCTGGGGCTGTGACTGCGAGTCCAGGTAGCCTTGGGTGGCCGCGGCCTCCCAGAACCCCCGGGAAGGGTAGGCGGAGGACCCGTCTTTTATGAAGTGGGGACTTACATGGGTTTTGAAAAACCCCAGAATCAGATGTTGGAATGGGGTGGTTTATCAGCCTTGTTTATCTGCAGGGAAATTTCAGTTCCATCCCGATGTTGGCTCCTTCGATAAACTTAGGAATAAGACAAGGGTCAGTGCCGATTAGCAGTTATCTAGGGCTTGACTCAAAATAGACTGTGCGGGGTGTAGGGATGGTAGATGGTCCCTCCCTCTCAATGTTGGCAGTCTTCTGGGATTAGAGGCCCCAGTTGAGGATTACCTCAACTGCAGTAATGGAGGTCGTGGGAAACATTAACACAGAGAAGGGAGGGGTGTGGCTGCGGTAACTCATTAAAGAAGCCAGGACACTTGCCTGGCTTTTGTGTAGGACGGTCTCGCCTAGGGTAGGGCAGCAGTTATCAAAGTGTGTCCGAGGCCCCTGAGATGCAAGACTATTTTCGTAGAAACGCCGGTATGTCACCTGCCTTTTGCACACTCTTGCACTCCCGAGTTTCCTGTGGGGTTTTCCAGGGAAAACTTGGTCTGTGATACCACAAAACAGGGAATATAAAGGCAGATAGAATTCAGCTCTCACCAGTCCAAAAGAGATTTGCAGAAATTAAAATCACTGCTATTCTTCTCATTAATGATTTTTGTTTAGAAAAATATACTTATTTTTTGCTTAAGAGTATTAATGGTAACATGTAGTAGGTTAACATTTTTAAGTGAACCCAAAAGCATTTTTTAAAGTTCTAATTTAACTTCTAACACAGGAACTATTGATAGATTTAACCCACATAAACAGCAGCCTTTTGGAGTCCTCAATAATTAAGAGTGTACAGGGGTCTGTAGACCAAGAAGCTTGAGAGCCCCTGGAGAACAGGTGCTCAGGTACTAGGCAAGTGCTTAGCATTATTAGACAGATGCCAAGATGTCTTCTGCATGTGCTCGTGGACTCGAAGTAATTGGCCAGATGGAGATGGGTGGACAGTGCCTCCACTATACAAACCAGTAGCTGCTGAAACTGCCTTGAGTCTAGGCCATGTGTTGTGCAGGGATTCCCATTGTATCTGTTCTATCTAAGCCTGGATTCCTGTGCAGAGGCCTGGCCCTGAAGACCCGCTCTCCTTTGCTCCCTGCAAGGTACCTTCTGTGTGACGTCAACCCTCCAGAGGGCTTCAGCCTCCTTAGGGGCGTCTGTATCCACATCGCCTTCTTCCTGAAGACCCTGCTGAAAATGGAGGAGTCGGTGCTGGTGATACCCCCTTGGGGCCGCCTCTACCATTGGCAGAGCCTGGACATCCACCAGGTCCTGATTCCCTGGTCTGAATTTTTGATCTCTCAAGTCTCAACAGAAACATCCCTGACTCTGAGTATGAACACTTCATTGCAGGTGAGATGGTGATCGTTTAACTGGGGCCAGACGGTTGTTGTTCTGGTTCCGATGTGAACATCGGGCTGCCTTGCTTCGGGCTTGTCGGTCTGCTTAGGGGCCCTGCTCATGTTTCCCGCACTTCAGGTGAATTTGGTCTTTCCATAGTTTTTCTCAGGAAATAGATCTGAAGTGTATGAGCTCTGTGTTCCCTCCCCTCTGAAAACCCTGGCCTCCTGGTGAGATGGAGCGGTGACAAGGAGGCCACTGCCACAGAGGCCTTGTCCCAGCAGGACTCTCTCCCTGGGCAGTAAGGGCCATTCTTAGCTGAAGGAAAACACGATGTGTGTGTAGAATGGGCCACGTGCTGGAGAAGGTATGTAACCTCTCATTCAGTATAATTTGGTCCTACTCAAGTTCCCATTTTACTTTCTGTAAGAGGTAAGGGTTGAACATTTTTTTGAATAAAGCTATTTAGAGCTTATCTTTTTTTTTAATTGAAATGTGGTTGATTTACAATGTTTTGTTAGTTTCAGGTATACAGAATAGAGATTCATTTGCACATATACATAGTCTATTCTTTTTCAGGTTCTTTTCCATTATAGGTTGCAAAATACAGAATATTTTCCCCTGTGTTCTACAGTGAATCCTTGTTGTTTCTCTGTTTTACATATAGTAGTTTGTAATTGATAATCCGAAACTCCTAAGTCTGTTTTCTAAGTCTGTGAGTGTGTTTTTGTTTTGTAAATAAGTTCATTTGTACCATTTTTAAAAATTCCACATATAAGTGATATCATATAATACTTGTCTTCCTCTGTCTGAGTTATTTCACTTTAGTGTGATAATCTCCAGGTCCATCCATGTTGATGTAAATGGCATTATTTCCTTCTTTATTATGACTGAGTAATATTCTTTTATATCTAAATACTACATCTTTATCCAGTCATCTGTCAGTGGGCCTTTAGGTTGCTTCTATGTCTTGGCCATTGTAAACAATGCTGCTGTGATCATTGGGGTGCAGGTATATTTTGGAATGAAGGTTCCCTCTGGATATATGCCCAGTAGTAGGATTGCTGGATCAAATGATAAGTCTTTTTTTAGTCTTTTGAGGAATCTCCATACTGTTTTCCACAGTGGCTGCACCAAACTAATTTCCCACCAAAAATGTAGGAGAGTTACCTGTGGAGAGGTTCTCCACAGCCTCTCCAGCATTTATGGTTTGTGGATTTTTGAATGGTGGCAATTCTGACTAGTGTGAGATGATAAAATTATAGTTTTGATTTGCATTTCTATGATAATTAGCGATATTGAGCCTTTTTTTCTATGCCTATTGGCAATTTGTATATCTTCATTGGAGAATTGCTTGTTTAGTTGTTCTGCCCATTTTTGGACTGGGATGTTTATTTTTTTATTAAGTTGTATGAACTATTTATATAGTCTAGATGTTAAGCCATGTTCAGTATCATCTTTTGCAAATATTTTCTCCCATTCCATAGGTTGTCTTTTTGTTTTGTTTACGGTTTCTATTGCTGTGAAAAAGCTGATAGGTGTAATTAGGTCCCATTTGTTTATTTTGGCTTTTATTTCTCTTGCTTGGGTGGATTGCCCTAGGAAAACTTGCTGAGATGTATGTCAAATGATGTTTTGCCTATGTTTTCTTCTGAGAGGTTTATAGCGTCTTGTCTAATGTTTAAGTCTTTAAGCCATTTTGAGTTTGTTTCTTTTTGGGTTTTGTTTTTTGCTACTCTATTGTATGCTTTCGATTTGGGGTTACCTTATTTTTCAAGTATATCAACCCATTACTATATCTATTTCCTATAGACTGGTAATCACGTAGGCTCCAACACATCCTAAGAATAATGAGAAAAAGAAAAGAAAGAGAAAAAAATCTATCTTTTCTTGCTACTATCTCCCATTCCCACCTTTTTGTATTTCGATGTACTTTTTTTTTTTTACATCTTCATGTTTATTCTCTTGTAATTCGTTATTGCATTTCCAACTATGGTTTTCCCATTTCTATAGCATCCTGCTTCCTTTCTGTTTAGAGTAGAACCTTTTAATATCTCTGTTTTGTTCAATAATGCTGAATTATCTCCCCACCCCCCTCCCCCCTGCGCCTCTGATTCCTCAGTCCAGGGAAGCCAAACCATCCTAGCCTTCATCGGTTCTGGGAAAGCAATCTTCAGAGTGGGAAATAAACATTGAAAAGTAATATTCTGTGTGTTGCTTTCTACCCTTGCCCAGAGAGTGATAATCACCTCTGAAGGCAGAGGAAGAAAGTTGGAGGTGTGGAGCACAAAGTATTTTCTGCTTTTGCTACTGAAAAGAAGATTGCTTTTGTAATTAGTGATGATACCGTTTAAATTGGTGAGATCGAGATTCCACACCTTCAGAGCCTGTGAATAACCAGCTGGGAGAAATCTCTCCAGGGCCCCTGCAGTGGGAATGGCAGCCCCTCTGAGCACCTGTTGTTCTGTATTCTTCCTGCCTCCACGCGGGTTGGCTAGGCACTTTGCAGGACGATGCAGTTACCCGAGGTGGAGGATGGGGAGACCCCTGCTGGGTGGCGAGCCACAGGAGCCCACACTTGAAGGACAAAGTGAAGAGTAGTGGGGCGGGCGTAGGAGCAGAGGATGGTTGAGACACAGGATGGTGTCCTGGAGTCCAGCAGGTGAGGCTGGTGGGGCAGATGGGGCCCTGGGGCATGGGCAGTCCTTGAGGGATCTGAAGCAAAGATATGAACCAAGAGACTGGGTTCGTGTGGGGGTACAGCGCCCCCTGTAGGTCGCGGGGCAGTGCAGCGAGCCCAGGAGGAGCGGGCACTTCCCCAAAGTTGGGTTGACAGGTCACAACCAACTCACTGGGAACCAAGGGGTACGGAGATATTGCTAACTTTTGTCCCTCTTCCTTGAAAAAAACTGCTTCCTGTTGAGTAGCCTGTGTCGTTAGTGAGAATTAAAGACATGAAGCAACATTGCCTCAAAGGTCACCCATTGTGTAGCTGTTAATAAGGGTCAAATGCAAACTTGAATAGATGAAATCAAACATTCATCATCGGATTTTAAAATCCTTTAAAATAAAAATTCTTGCTGTCTTTGTTCTTCATTTCAGGGTTCACTTGGTGGTAATAATAGTAACCAAAGCAACATCAAACCCTTACAGAACTCTGCCCTGCTGTTCCAGTAACTCTGTGTTCATGACAACCCAATGAGGTGGCACTTTACAGGAAAGACAGTTATTAATCACACAGCTAGTAAATGGCAGAGCTGGGACTTGAACCCAAGCTCTCTGGCCCCATAGCCCCCTCTGAGGCCCTTCACTGCAGCTCATTTGGCATGCCCGACACAGGCCAGCATTAAGGAGCGGCATGACCTTGGCCAAGGCTGCTTCACCTCTTGGTCTGTGTTTCCTCATCTGTAGAATGGGGGTGTGGGCAGTGAACTCTGTGAGCTCAGTGGTCACTTCCTCCAGCTCTGCTATTCTACTGCTTTGAGTTAATTTAGTAAGTATCTGAGCCTCTGCACGGCCCACTCATAGGCCGGCGCTTTGCTAGACCCTGGGTTATGGAGAAAAGTAAGATCAGCCTGCTTCTCCAAGAAGCCTGTGTCCCTCCACGGCAAACAGCTGCGAGGCCCAGGCTCCCTCGCTGGCGGTCGGGGGCTGGGAAGGAAAGTCTGATAGAAGATGGAGGTAGAGCCACTCCGGGAACAGTGGTGGCCACACAGCTCTCAGGAGCGGGAGCGTCTGTCCAGGCTGCTGAGAGGGGAGTCCTCATGAGGCCAGTAGCCCACCCAAACTAAGCCCTCAGGACAAAGATCCAGCCATCCCTGCAGTGTCACCATAGAGCCAGTCCATCCTCATCATTGTACCTCTGTGCTCCTTTGTCCTGGGGCCTCTCTTCCCCCTACACCCAGAAGACTCTTCTCCCTCTCTTCTCTGAGTGTCCCCTCACTTCACCCGTGGTCCATGCTTCCTGGGCAACCATCTCTTTCCCCTCTCACACCCCCCCCGTTTGATCAGGAGGCTGGGTTGACTTCCTTGGGCTCACTTTCCACCTTCAGATGATTGCTCCTTCTCTCGTGGGAGCACCTGGAAAACCCATATCCTTTCCTAGCAGTGCCTGCCACCCTGGCCTCCCTGATCATCTGCCTCAGTCAGGAGCACCTGGACCACCAGCTCTGTATTGCCTCGCCTCCTACCATCAAGACCTTAAAGTTCATTCTCCCTCCACCACCCAGTATGGTCATTTTAGGGTCTTCTTCTCCGTCAGCCTGAGCCAGCCACCCCCCATTCACCCTACCCCCGGGCTCATACCCGGGCGTGTCTCCACCCCAGGTCCAGACCCTCTCCTTTAAGTGCCCACCTCTAGCCGTCCAGCTGCTTCTCCACCAACCTCCCTGATCCCCCTTCACCCACTTGGGGCATCATGCACTGACTCCTCTTCGTTTCTGCCTGTCCATGTTCCTCTTACTTCCACTTCCCCACCTTCTGGCTCTGCATCCACAGTCAGCAATCTCTTTATGACAAACAAAACCCCCTTGAGCCTTGACCTTTCCAGTTCCTCACCAGGCCGACTTCCATCTCGGTTCAGCCAGCTCTACTTGTTCTGAGCCTGCAGGCAGCAGGCTCTCCCTGCACAGGTTTCTAAGACTGCAAATCAATGCCCACCGTGTTGCTGCTGCCAGGAAATCTTCCAGGGTTTCTCTAGTGAGCACATTTCCCCACTTACCACTCAGTGGTGTCAACATTCTCTGCTCTCTGCACACCTCTAACCTTCCCTCTGTCTCTTCCCTGACTCCCAGCAGATGGCCTTGCCTCCTGCTTCAGAGAGAATGACATGTTACTGGAAAGGAACTCACTCACCTGCATCAAATCTGCTCACCTCACCTTTTATCTGTCCCTCTCCCACCTGGACTTTAGCTGTAGTTCTTAATTCAGTGAGGTTAGTTGACATATATACACAGTTAAAAGCATAGCACACTATCGGCTACCTTCTAGGGCTTACTTTTTCAATTTAACATAGAGTGTATGATTCATCCATTTTGCTGCTTGTAACTGCAGTTCACTTGTTTTAACTGATCTTAAATGTGTGTGTGAAAGTAACACAAGAGAAGGCTAAGCTAGGATTCAGGATGCTGGTTACTTCCTGTGAGAAGAGGACAAGAGCAGGATAGGGAAAGAGGACACAGTATGTCACTGTCAATAGTCCTGTTCTGATGTTGGGTGAAAGGTTCAAAACTATTTCTTATAGTATTAATTTTAATGCATAAATACCTCTGACAGGCACCTAAGGTGAGAATGTGTCATGAACCAAGACGTACAATGGGTAATATTACATCATTATTGTTATGTAATCTTGTTATAAAATATATTAATTATAATCCTACATTGTTAGGTGTTATATATTATATAGATGCATGAATTATATATTATGTATAAAAATACCTACATATGTATTATATACTATCTGATAATAAACAGAACATAATATGCTAGTATATCTACTATTATGTATTATTTAATAAATAATAACATACTATATCCTGTTATATGACATGGCACATAATCTTCAATCAAATAAAAATATGTCACTATATGTAATGATAATTAATAAAATTAAATGAAAAAGCCCGCAGCTTTTAATGCTGACACCACTACAGCTGTCACTGTATTTTCTCTTCCATTTCATGGCCGAGGTCCTCACAGTGCTGCCCGTTCCCCCTTTCATCTCCTTATCCTGAACCTTCCTCCTCCTCCCATCCCATGCTGCCTTCTGCCCCGTGGCCCCTCTAGTCACCAGCGGCCTCTGGGGAACTGATCTGCGGGCACGGTCTCAGGCCCCAGCTCACCTGCCTGTCCGCCGCCTCTGCCACTGCTGGTGGGGGCGGGGTGGGGGTCAGAGTGCACCCCTTGTCCTGGAAGAGAACACAGCACAGACTGTGACCAGCAGCAGGTGTGGCCGGGAACTGCAGGACTTGGGGGAGAGCCAGACTGTCTGCATCCAGACCTGGGGCACTTGGAGTGTGCAGAAGCCCCATCCTCACTGCCCCTGAAGTGAAGAAAACACCCTCAGGTGAGTTAAAGTGCTTATGACCTAGGTCTGTTGGCTGGAAAGGACAAACGGGCCCCTAAGGGGAGGGTAGTTGATGTTCCAGGCCCCACCAAAGCCCTAAGGGCTGGCGGGGAACCAGGCTGGATGCTCCACTGGACCCAGTGACCCCTCGGGGGTGGGGCTTTCGGGAACAAGCAGAAAGCCCTCTGTCTCTGGGGGGGAACGGGGCAGTGTGGGAGCATCCCTGCAGCGAGTCAAGTGAAGTCAGGGATGTGGGATCCACTTGTATGGCCACATCGAGCCTCAGCAGAAGCCACAGCAGGAGTGGATTCCTGTCTCTCCAGCTGTCATCCTCGTGTCTGAGTGCCAGGCTTCAGACCCGATCCCCTGGGGCGCTAGGACAGTTATAGACAGAGGCGGCTCGGGGAGGCCTCAAGAGGGCGGTACTGGCCTTCCTGCTGACACGATTACACAAAGATCAAACAATCCATCGATGGGAAGAAAATAAGAAACATAGTCACATCTGGACCCCAAGCTTAGACGTGGTGTATGTGTGACATTTATCGACAATCCAGCGAGGTTCTGGCCAGAGCTAGAGGGAAGGGCAGCAAGACGGGAGTGGCACTAAGGAGCATCGTGGTGCAGAGGCTGGACTGGGGGTCTGCAGGCTCCTCCCAGGAGGAGACTCAGTGTTTTGGAGGTGGCTAACATGGTTCCTTCATGTCACCAGCAAGTGATGCCACCTGCGGAAAATCAGCTATAATCCTGAGCCGGATCAGCCCTGGTGATGTGATAAGGGCTCCTACAAGAGGGGGCGCCAGACTGATAGTGAACCAACCAACAGGCTGATGAGTTTCTGGCCTGTGTTTTCGTGCTTTTATATCAACAATGAGGAGAGAGTTGAATGGCTCACCATGAAGATTTTAACAACTTAAGAGGGTTCCTTGTCTCACCCGAAGGAATTCAGGAGGTGTTTAGTCCCTGTGGAGACTAACGGCCTCTTGGTTCCTCATGAACCTGGCAAACCCACCAGCCCTCTATGGCCAGACATTGGCAAGTGCCTTCTCTTGTTCTAACAAAATCCTTCCCACCCACGCCTGTGGTAAGCTTTTAATTTTTTTTTAAATAATGGGAATGAAGATACCTTACAGCCTCCTCAGACTTCTCCTTAGGGTTTCTGCCCTTAGACCCCAGCAAGGGGGCCTGCTTCCCTGAGTCCTGCACTACACAGGGTCCCTCTGGCCCTGACACTTCCTCTGGCCACACCCTCCATGGGGTGGAGTCAGCAGGGCAAGGGGACACGGTTATTGGCTCCATCCCATGCTCTAGAAACCCAGGACTCCAAATGCCTTACCTCAACAGCCCCTGACCCATTTCTAGTGCCTGCACCGGCTCTCCCTGGAGTTCAGATTCCCAGGACTCACAGAGAAGCCAACGGGCAGCTGTTGTCATGGAGGGTATGGGCAGAGCCCGGATGTGAGGTCTGAGTGTCCCCCTGTGCACATCCAAGGCCACTTGTGGCAAGGGATGGACCCAGCATTGGGAAGAAAATGGTCAGGCTAGTGATCAAAGACTGGGAATCAGCTATCCCCACACGCTCACTTTCTTTGCGGGACTCCCCTGAGTCTGGGAATTCTAAATTTGAACCTGGACTTCCCCCTTATAATGAATGTATATTTGTAAAGGCAGGAGTTTAGAACCTACTGCACTTAACATGTTTACATGTATAGGATGTGAGCTCCCAGGTATGCTCTGGCTCTGCACTTCCAAAGGTCCAGAGCAGTTATGTTGGCTCTACTGAGACTGTAAGTGGTAAACACTATCTCCAGAGTGGAAGGGCTCCTACTTCACTCTCCAAAGTCAAGAACTTCTGAGTGGATAAAAAATGGACACTGTGACCCTCAATTGTAAATTGATTTAGAAAAACGCCAAAGTGTGTATGACGTGTGTGTGCACACATGCGCACCTGGGGACATGTGTGGTACATGACTGTGACTCTGTGTGAGCGCACGCGCAACTGGGGATGTATGTGGTTCTGTTTGTTATGTGTGTGTGTGCGCCTGAGGACATGTGTGGTTGTGTGTATGGTATGTGTGTGTGTGGTACATGACTCCATGTGTGTGTGCACATGAGGATGTATGTGGAGCAGAGCCAGTGTGTCTGCACGTGTGTTTGTGTGTACGTGCATGCATTAGTTTTAATAGTAGAAGCTCTCATTTAGAATTATGAAGTAGTAAAAATTTTATGATGTCCTTTGCTGTATAATTCAAATTTAAAATAATTTTCAATCACCAGGAATTTAGTCCCCCTCAGATTCTGATTTTTTTCCATATTGATTATGTCTTCATTTTACTGATGAGAAAACTGTAGCTTAGAGATGTTAACTGATTCAACCAAGGGCATGAAGCTCACGAGCCCAGGACCAGGTTGCAGTCCAAGCCACGCTGCTCCAGAGGCCTGGAGCCCTGCTCACGATCACGCATGGCCTCTTGGCGGGGGAACAGACTCTGATGGGCTGTGGCCAGCGTGCAGGCTGCCCAAGCCGGGGACTCGGGAAGCCGGGCGGAGAGTACCAGACAGCAGACAAGGGTGAAGGGCTGCTAAGAAGTCAGATAGTTTCCTAGGCCTTGGATGAGGAAGGAGGCTCACTGCTCATCCTTGATCCCTTTGCTGGTGGCTAAAATGTACAAAGGCCCAAGAGAGCACTTCTGGGAGCTGCCTGCTGAAACCTGGAAAAGGACTGCTCAGGACTGGCTCTGCAGTAGGAGCAGAGGGAGGCAATGTCGCCTCCAGGTGGACATCCTTGGTGATGGCAGTGGGAGGCCTAGCAGTCTTGGTATGGTGGTGGCAGGACAAGGTCCTAGTGGATGATCATTTTCACGTGTCTTAAAAATCATTGCTTCATATATTTTATCCATTTTGTGGTTTACTTTAGGATGGTAAATACGGTCTCTGTTACTCCATATTACATGGATTGATTAATTTTTTTATTGTTAATTTTCTCTTCAGTTATTTGGAAGCTATATTGCCTCTTAATGAAAATTCTCTCTAAATTTTTATAAATGATCTCTAAGTTCATAACTTTATATGTAATTGAACCAGTATTCCTATAAGAGTCTCAAAAGTGAAATAATCTATTAGATCCTGTTCCTTAATAATGATAAATTTAGCGTATTTTACCTCTCTGCTGTTCCAAATTGTGTGTGTGTGTGTGCTCCAGTTACTACTTTTTAGACAGTTGCTTTAAGTTTGTTATATTAACAAAGAAAATATAGGTATAAACACCTTGGATTTCATTGCTCACTACCACTATTTAATCCCATGTCTTTCCCACTTTTCAGTTATTTACTTATCGGGATTTCCCAATCAACTTGACACATGATTGAGTAATTTTTTTGAGTGGTGGACTTGGAACACTTACATATCTATATGCAGATTTATGTTCTCCTGATCAAAAACCCTCAGCGTGTTGTTGATGGCCCAAGCCTTGTTTTAAAATAAGGCATTGTATTTCATTAGCAAAAAAAAAAAAAAAATTCTTAATTTAAGGTGCTGTCTTTTTATGGCTGTCTAGTCTTGTATGGTGAATGGATATTAATAGAGATTTCCTTAACCTTCCTCCTTCTTTTTGCCATATCTCGAATTCATTGAGAAGCATGTTTTTACCATTTCTCAGATGGGCTTCCGCTTTGGCTTCCACTTTAAACCATCACCCCACTCTTTTTCCCCATGCTTATTCCTGAAAAAGTGAGCTCTCTAACGGATTAAAGGTGGTTCCCGTCAGAGATGTGTGGCTCCCTGTCCAAAGGTCCAAAGGAAGAGAAAAGGAAAGATACCTATTTTTGGTGGTTACATTTTGTCAGGTTAGAGATCTAGTTATCCGTGTGGCTGTGGTGGAATCTGCAATATCTTGGCTCAGAGTTTCCTTTTTCTGGCTTACTAGGGGAGCCGCATTACCTGGGGTCACGGCGCTGTGGCCGTTGTCAGGATCCCGGGGCTGAGGCAGCCCCTCTCCCCCCTTGTTATTTTGATCTTGCAAACTGGGTCCCAGCTATGTGAACCCTGCACATGGCAGACAGGATCGCCATCCACGCTACATGTCCCCAGTTCCTCGTCGTCCCTCACTGCTATCAGCTAGCTCCAGTAAGGGTACGAGCTGGCTTCCACTGCGGTCCTTCATCTTTCCTCTCCAGGCAGGCCCTCCTTTCCCACTAGTGGCCCTAAGCCTTCTCTCCTACGCTACATACGCTGAAGGAATTCCTCAGGATTTCCAGCAGGTAGATGGCGCTGTTCTATGTTTGGAACACTTCAGTGCTTGCAGTGGAAAGTTAGGAGGTGGGAAGGAGGAGCTTGGGGGTTCTCCGTATCTAGGGGCTCCCTATCCAGCAGATTCAACTAACTGTGGATTGAAAATATTCGGGAAAAAAACAGAAAGTTTCAAAAAGCAACACTTGAATTTGCCATCCATAGCATTCATGTTGTATTAGATACCATGTGTAATCTAGAGATAATTTAAAGTACACAGGAGGACACAGCGAAAGAGAAAGTGACAACAAATATATGTGTATATTCATGTATAACTGAAAACTTGTGCTGTATGCTGGAATTTGATACACCATTGTAAAATGACTATAACTCAATAAAAAAAAGTTTGAATATATATAAAAAAAAAGTACATGGGAGGATGTACATGATTTCCATGCAAGTCCTATGTCATTTTATACAAGAGGTGTCAGCATCCATGGATGTTGACGTCGGGGGGAGTCCTGGAACCAGTGCCCCATGGTTACCAAGGGATGACTGGAAGTCCAGGCTCCTTATCACAGCCTGTCAGGTCCCCACGTGGTCTGAATCCTACCTGTACCACACTTCCCTTGTCACTCTCCTCCAGCCCTGGCAGACTGCCCTCAGATTCTTGAACAGGCCAAACTCACTGCACTTCATGTCTGGCCCCTAGAAATACCTGTTTCTTTCTGAGCATGGCTCTGCTTTCACAAAATGGGCTGCACTGTCACTAGAGAAGACAGTGTGGAGGTTCCTTTAAAAACTGAAAATTGACTTAACTCATGATCCAGCCTTCCCACTCCCAAGCATATGTCAGAAGAAAACTCTCATTCAAAAAGTCACATGCACTTCTATGCTCACAGCAGCACTATTTATAATAGCCGGTACATGGCAACAACCCAAATGTTCATCGACAGCTGACTGGATAAAGAAGTAGTAGTATATTTATACAATAGAATACTATACAGCCATGAAAAACCCAAATAATTTCATTTGCAGCAACATGGATGGACGTAGAGATAGTCATTCTAAGTGAAGTAAGCCAGAAAAAGAGAAAAATGCCATATGATATCACTTAAATATGGAATCTAAAAATGACACAAGTGAACTTAGCTACAAAAGAGAAACAGACCCACAGAGTTAGAGAAACATACTTTCGGTTACCAGAGAGAGAAGGGGATGGGAAGGTATAAATATGGGAATTCGAAAAGTGCCCCTCTTGGGGAGTGATGGAAATGTTATCTATCTTGATTGTGGTGATGGTTTTCTGGGTGTAGACATTTATCAAATTCATCAAATACTACATGTGAAATATGTGTATTTTACTGTACAGGAATCATACCACAATAAAGGTGCCTGTAAAAGAACAAGAAAAGATTGGCGGCATTATGTCCTATGTTTTTATGTGTCTTCAGTGAGTGGGTCTTCAAGTTTCTGATCTGCTATATTTTCTGAACCAGAAGTGCCCTCCTTCCCTTTTCTTTGGTAAACTGTCAGTGGGTGGCATTTATTCCCGTGGCTTTGACTGCTCTCAGTCCACTGATTAACTGTCAAATCTTTCCCAGCATGGACATCTCAGTTCAGTCCCAGAAATATACTTATAATTGACAAGTAGACATTCCCACTTGATTAGCCCATAAAATCTCAAGCTCTGTATGTTTGGATTTACACTCGCTCACAACTAGATTTACTTCTTCAAACAATGGCATCACTATCCCATCTGATTTCCGAGCCGTACATCTTGGAGTTTTCCTTTACTTTTCTACTCTTTCACCCCCGTCAGTACTACAATTCTATTCCTTAATGTCCCCCAACTAAGTCCCCGCCCCTCACTCCCCACTGCATTAATTCACACCCCTTGCTAGTCTCCCCAGTGCTGTTCTTTAGAGTGAACAATCCACTTTGCTCACTTTTAATGACTAATCTGTGTCACTCTCCTCCTTAAAACCCCAAAGAATTCCCCGCTGTGTATGTGAGGAAGTCCACGCTCCCTGATTTAATGTCACATCTTCTCATCACCTAGTTGCTGCTTTTTTCAGCCTCAGCTTCCGTTACTTCCCCACAGCCTCTAGCCTCACTGACCTTCCTTCCCTAAGTACAAAGTGCTCTTAAACACGACCAGGCATCTGCACGAGACACGCAAGCTGGCGAGAATCCCGTCCCCACCACACAATCTCCTGGTCTAGAGATTTGCTGGAATCCTTCAAACGTCAGGGCAGAAAGCGTTTCCTCTCTGACACCTTCCCTACCTTCTAGAACCCTGCCCCTGTCAGTACAAGAGCCCCTCTGAACATACAGTACACATGATGCCAAGTGACACTTACCACATTGTTTTGAAAACCTATTTAAATTTGTCTCTTCCACGACACACTGTGATCTCCTTGAAGGATGGGTGGCTGTGTGGTACTTGTCTAGACAGCTAATGTCTGGCACAGACCCCGGGCCATTGGAAACAGTCTGCTGACTCATCAAGAAGAACTGTCATCTTTGCGATGTAAGAAAGACTACATGATCTCTGATCTTACACCATTCGGCAAGGGTCAAAATAATTTCACATAGAACTGCACAGGCAAAATATGTGTATTCTTTTCCTCTTTGTGAGCACGAGATCATAGGCATCCTGGAACGTAGGTGTCACTCTAAGCTGTCTGTCCCCTAGGCTGTCATGTCCAGCTTCAACATATTTTTTAGAAGTTGTAGGGATACGTGTACATCACCCCGTCTTAGTGCAAACGGCGCTTCAGCCTGACCCAGTTTAATGTCTATATGAAAATCAGAAATCTTCCAAACTGAAGCCTGAGGAAACATTTCCCATCTCTCCTTCCAGTCTGTCTTCCATCTGCATCACACATCCCCACTACTCATCTGTGTCAGGCCACGTTTTACCTAGAAACATTGTCTGTGGGACACTTGGATGAGGACTAATTACAGCAGTCATGAAAATGGTCCCATGAAAGTAGGCTCTGCACAACAAGGATGTTTTGACCGGAGGCCTCAACTGTGGCCTGCAGGGTCTGGTCACGTGTTCTGCCTGGCTTCCCTGCAGACATTCTGCAGAAAATCAAGCCTGCAGTTAAACTCATAGAAGTTCCAAGAAATCCAGAATAATGAAGTGAGATTCAGCTCCTTGGGAATATTTTTGAAAAACATCTACTAATAGGAAGAAGAGATTTTAGAGGTTTGTTTCAGAGCAGATGATGTCCAAATGCTGATGGGTCAGTTTTGTCATTGTTGGTCGCTAGTTGGCTTTCTGCGGCTTCTAACACGCCTCTGTATAGAGAAGTGGCCTGAGTCGGCCCTCAGAGCAGAAAGGTGAGCTGGGCCTGGAGACAGCCAAGCTCTTCTGCTGTGTAGTGACCCGCTGAGAAGGAAGGGATGGCCCAGGGCTTCCTCTGACTCTCTCCCTCAGTTATAAACTCTATGAAGGGAAAGTGGAAAAAAAATCTTAATTCAATATGGTATTGTCAAAATATAAAAAAAAATTGTCTTTGGAGGGGATGGCATAGTTCAAGGGCTAGAGTACGTGCTGGGTTCAATTTGCAGTACCTCAATGTAAAAAAATAACAAGAAAAATTCTTTTAAAAAAAAAGAAAAAGAACAAAGAAGAAAATAGATCTGAAACAACCCAAGTTTAAAAAGAAAAAAAAGTCTTTTAAAAATAGTAATCAGCTCAGTCTTTTGCTAGATTAGGAGTTTGGGATTAACAGATACACACTACTATGTATAAAATAAATAACCAACTCTCAGGTCCTTAATAACCTAGTTCAACCTGAATCCTTGCTCTTTTTTCCCCTAAGCAACCAGTGGAAACCTCTGAAATTCTCATCTTATAAAATAATTCACTTAAAGGCGGTTTGAAAGTTACTGCTTAAAACATTTATTTCAGATTCCGTGAATATAGGTCTAGTAAGAAAGACAGACAATAAACCAGTAAGCAAATAAATATATGACGTACTGCCAGGTACTAATAATTGCCGCAAAGAAACATAAAGCATATTAGGAGAGAAAATGATTGAATAGGACATATGTGCGTGCTATTTTAAATAATGTGGTCAGATAAGTCCTCTCTGAGGGTAAAATAATTTGAACAAAGTCCTGAATGAAGCAAAAGAATAAGCCACATAGGTAACAGACAAGAAAAGCCTCCCAGGCCGGGAGAAGTGTAAGTACGAGACTTGGAGTTACAAACACAGCTGTCCTGGCGGGGACCATCTGGGCGGTGAAGATGGGCTGGAGCAGAACGGTGAGAACTGAGGCTGCAGAGACGGGTGAGGGACCGGATCACACAGGGCCTTGGTAGGGACTCTGGATATCCTTCTGGATACAATGGAAAATCTCGAGAGTATTTTGCAAAGGGGAACATCTTGATCTGATTCATACTTTAATAAGACCGCTGTGGGTAATATATGGGGAATAAGCAATGGAAGCAGGGCAAGGTAAGCTGATGGGAAGCCAGTGGGAAGAGTGATGCTGACCTGGAGAGAGACACTGAGGTTGGGCTGGGATGATAGCGGGAGACGGGCTGAAAGGGAACACAATTTGACAGTAACGGTCACAGGCCTTAATGCTCGAGTTGGACACAGACACAGAGTGTTTCAGGGTGATGGGTATGTGATATTTGGAGCTGAGTCGCAGTTTTTATGCAGAGACCTGACAGGAGAATAAATTGGGCCCGTTGACGGCGGTAAGAAGGGTTGGTGGGTGTTGACTTCCCCGTAGAGTCGCGTCTCTGTTTCTCTGTAGATGAAGTCAGCAGAGCAGGGATGGGTGTTCCTACTTCTGCAGAGAATTCCGTGTCCTCCTCATTGACAAATTCGAGAGGCCGACCTGCCCATCCAATTGCAACATGTTGAATCTGCTTCTTTCTATCCAGGAGGAGATTTCCAACTAAGATGCCAATCAAAAATTCCCGTGTCCAGAGTTAGAGCTGTGTGCCTTTGGGATGATCTCAGAGATGCCTCCACAGAGGCTCGGTGTGCTCTCTCTCCCTCAAAGCACACAGTTCCCTTCAGTCCGCTGGGCCTCAGCAGAGAAGATTTCACAAATAGCCCCTCTCAGACCCTGGGGACCAACCTCCCGCTTGGCCGAGCTCTGAAAATGAGTACGAGTTCTAGGCCAAGGGCCTTGTCCAGGGCGCCATGTGGCAGATTACATGAGGACAGTGTACAAAAGGGTGGGAGGGTTGATGGTATAAATGGATTTTAATTTTTGCTCTGCGTCTGATTTTATCCTTCCTTTTTGCTAAGGAAGTGTTCTTAGGCCAGACATGATTCTCCTTTTTTCTTTCTATTTGATCATCCAAGAGGTTTAGATAGGGTATTTGTTTTAGGGTAAGAATCTTTAAAAAAAAAAAAAAAAAAAAACCTTGCAAATTAGTCTTGTTAGACATTTGGACGAGTAAATACTCCCAGCAGTATTGAATCCCCTTGTTCCTCCAGAGAGTCTCCAAAGGTATACATGTTCCAAATCTGGCCAAAACCAAAGAGCTTTTCTTTTTTTTAATCACTTCACCATGGACAAAAGATATAACTAAAGAAGGTGAGAAAAGAGCAGGTCCCCATCATCCAAAGTCCCACCCAAAAAGCCCACAGAAGTAAAGAGGAGATGAGCGAGAGAAACGGTTTATTTATACACACGCAGGAGATAACCAGAAAAGTAAGTACCATGTTAAATGGTGAAAGTTGAAGGCTTTTTTTATCAACATCACTTAATAGGGCAAAGGGAGAGGAGAGAATTGGCGTCCATGACAGGTTTTCTTCTACATCTATTGAATCTCAGGTATCTTCAGCTTAAAGTGCTTTTGTATTAACTGTGGGTTCCATCTGACTTTCCATTCCTCGAACTTTGTTCTTCTTTTTCAAGATTCAGTCATGTATTCTGAGCCCCTGGATTTTCCACGTGAATTTTAGATTGATTGTGAAGTCCTGCAAAACACCACCTGGGATTTGGGTAGGCATTTTTGAATACTTAGATCTATTCGGTGACTATAGTCATCTTACTAGAATGAAGCCTTCTGCTCAATGAATATGGGATTATTCTCTGTGAATATAGGTCTTAATTTCTCTCAACAGAATCTCTCATCTATTGTAGTCTTCAGTGTCCAAGTCTGGGACTTCTTCCTCACCTCCATTGGATGCTGATTCAGAAGAGACACGACCTCCTGGAGAACCTCTGTTGCCACGGAGCTGACATGGAACTGAGTCCTGAGAAGGCTTTAAATTCTTTTAAAAATATGATTAATGTACTTTAATTACTCCATAGATGAGTAATGAATGGGTCACATTAACATAGGATTTTAATCCTTCTAGAATTAGAAGAGTAATATAGACACATTACAAAAAATTGAAATATTGCCTAAAAGAGATTTGTAATTCTCACTCACAGAGGTGACTGTCATGAATGATTTGGTGCTTATGTCTCAGTCTCTGGGTCTCTCAGTATGTCTCTCTCCATCTCTGTCTCTCACACACTCACAATCAGATCAATTTCCATCTATACTGATTTCACACATATGTGGTAGTGCAGATGGGACCCTAGATGCAGACAGTGGGTCTGCATACTTCCACCCTGAGGCCTCCCTTGACATTGGGTTGAGACCAGGCACCCACTTTCCCAACTGCACAGCATTCATTCATCCACATGAACCAGAACGAGTGGAACCCATCCCCTCTCCATCAACATTAGTTTTGCTTTAATTCCGACTGTTTCAACCAGTGCTGAGATGAACACCCTTGAAAAGACATCTTTGAATAAGTGTGTAAGGATTTTAATGGGATGAACTCTAAGGATCAGAACTTCTGGGGAAGAGATGCATCTGTGGCCCTTTGATGCGTCCTGCACCCTGTTCTCCTGAAAAGAAGCGTCCCTTCACTCTTCCCTCCAGGGTATCTGCGGGAGCCTCTGCCTGCTTACATTGTCACCAGGGCTGGTTGCCACCTGACTAAAGACCCGCCAGTGTGATGGTGACCGGTGCTGTCTCTGCAGTGTTTCCTTCTGCCTGTGTTCTCACCAGAGAGGTCAAGCATCTCTAACACACACTGGCCACCAGCATTGCCTCTCATTGGAACTGCCTATGTCTGTTCAGTTTCTGTTTAGAACACTGGGTTTTGAAAGGATTTTGGACTACAGGGATGGGAAATCTTCCTCCAAACTTGGGTTATGAGGAAAGCTTTTTCCACATTGTGGTTTGTCTTTCAAGCAGTTTTTCAAGGCTTTTGCTAATTTTTTTGATTTGTTTTTTGTTTGTTTGTTTGTTTGTTTTTGTTTGTTTGTTTTTTGCCACAGGAAGAGCTAAGTATCTCCCTTCTGTCTTCTGGCTGTGGTGTCACAGGGGGAACAGCAGTGTCTACCCTGAGATTATGCAAACAGTTACTAAAAGGGCTTCATTTTGTACATCACATCTTTAATCCCCCTGGATAGCCCCTTAAAATAATAAAAATGATGTTTCAACTGAAAACAACAAAAAATCACCAGCCCCAGCTTAAAACATGTGGGCAGGGACAAAAAAACACCTTTTTTAAAGTTTCATTGACAGGGAACACCCAGGAGAGGTAAAGACACACAGAGAGATAGAGGACTTGGGGTTGTCAGGGGCTGGGTGAGGAGGGAGGGGAGTGCGCTCTGGATCCATGGTTTCAATTTGAGGAAAGAAATAGTGTGAAACTAGATGGTAGTGATGGTCGCACAACATTGTGAATGCCCCTAATGCTCCTGAGTTGCACAATTTAAAAGGAGAAAAGTCTATATTTTATTAATGAAACTCTAAAAAGCAAAATAAATGATGCCATAAATGACGTGAAACAAACAAAGGAAACTAAAGAAAACCAAACAAAAACATCTCCAGCGGAAGGGAAGTCAAGTTTGGGAGGGGGAGGGGGAGGGACTGATGATGGGATTTTGGAGAACATTTTGGAGAAGAAGGTGTGGGTGTGTGCAGAGTGGGCTCTGCCCCAGGAGGTGGTGATGCCTGAACTGGTTCTCCGTTGCCCAGCAGTCCAGGTGCAGATGCAGGTTCAGGAGAAGCAGCAGGAGCTGCAGGAGGGAGCTCGGGGCCTCCTGCTGGATCCAGATCGTCCTTTTTTTGGTCTCTGACATCTTCCCCTGCCCCTGCCTGCTCTGTAAATTTTGGATGTGGAGAGAGTTTTAAGTCTTGTGGAAGAGCTCATGTTGTGAGAGAGGAAAATTTTACGCAACTGCCTCCCTTTCCATGTGCCTCTTCAAGGACAGAGACCCTCCCAGAGCTTTCCAGACAGCTCCCACCCAGAAAGTGCCCACAGGATGTGTTTGGTGACTGAATTTTTCCAGACAGGTGGTCTGAGGCCATTCTTTGCTCTGGTCCCAACAGTAGCCTCTGGGGACACCTCCCTGTGTGGCCCAGCCCTCGCCCCTCCCTCACCTACACACATACACCAGCCCCGCCTTTCTGACATTCGGGCTTTGCTTTGGGGGCTACTGGCCCTCCACCTGGCTTGCAGCGAGGTGGGCACGGTGCTCCAGGTCAGAGCTGGGTGTGCTGAGCAACCCGTTAGCCCCGGGCAGGTCCCTGGGGGGAGCCCTGGGTGATGTCTGGGTCGGAGGCCTGCCCCACTGATTTCTGGGCCATGGTGGTGGGGACCCCTCCATATCCAGACCCACCTGGAGCCTCCGCTGGCCCTCAGAAGAGTGGCACAGCAGCTCTTCACTTGGGGAGGGGGCGTTGGTGTTCTTATTCATCAGCTTCTGTTCAGTATGTGGTATCTGGCTCTGCAAAGACAGTGACCAGCAGCTGACCCGGCCTGGAATTCTCAGAGCCCTGCCCGGCCAGGAACACTCCTGATTCTGTCCACTCGACCCTCTTCTGTCAGATGAGAATGGGACCATGTTCAGCTCAGACTCCCGGGAGGGAAAAGACATACCCAGAGAGCATGGGCTCCACCTCGGACAGCAGAACCCTTCCCCAGCTCTCCACATCCCAGCCAGCCACCTTTGACCTGGGCTGTGGATGTGACCGGCCCCCCAGGCCTCTGACCTGCTTTTGCTTGAGGAAGAAACTAATCCCCAACATGACTACTCCGTCTTCACCAGCCAGGACGGGGCCGTGTGGCTACCTTGGTGGGATATGAGTGGTGGCCCGGCCTGAGCGGTTCTGCCCTGGGCCTCCCTGTGTTACCTTTGGGTCTCTCGGGCCAAAAGGCCAGAGGCGCCTTGGGTGAGAACTGACCCAGCGCCAGCAGCGTTGGTACAGCCCCTGGCTGCAGGCTTTCCAGGGTCTGCGGCCTCGGGATATTGTGATGCAGCAGAACACGCCTCTGTCTCCAATCAGGTGAGCTGAGTAGGGACTTCTCTACAGAGTGGGTGCCTAGTGACTTCGGTTCCAAGTTCTTTTGGGCTCTATTGCCAGGGAAGTGAAGTCACTTCCTGGGGTCCACTTATCCAAACTTCCTCCTGACACAAAGCTCCCCAAGGACCTTTCTGGGCTGCCGATCTCTCATTTCTCACTCCATGCCATGTCCACACACAGTGACATCAACTCAGCCTCCCCATAGCCCTGGGGAGGCCTGGATGCAGCCAGTGCCGCAGCTCTGAAGACACAGCTGGGTTCAGACCTGGCTCCCCCCACTCAGCAGTTTTATCACCATGGAAAAGCCACGTGCCTCTCAGGGTCTCCCCAATTCCCCATTGGCACAGTGGGTATCATTCTGGCCCCTTATTCCTAGAGAAGCCAT
The DNA here is from genome assembly GCF_048773025.1 of Camelus bactrianus. Taxonomy (NCBI): domain Eukaryota; kingdom Metazoa; phylum Chordata; class Mammalia; order Artiodactyla; family Camelidae; genus Camelus; species Camelus bactrianus. Next base: position 8,259,463 of record NC_133566.1, read on the forward strand.
CCTATCTCTAGACCTAGAAACACCTACTGCATCTGTCACCCCCACGGGCTGGCATCACAGGGAGCTCATGCACAGACTCAGCAAAGGAAGGACCCCACAGAGGGCTGGTGGAGCGCAAAGCACATGCCACACAGGCCGGGGTCTGCCCTGGGGTCTGGAGAAAGTCACTTTCCTTGCTGCTTGCTTCCCAGCTCCCAGTCATGAGACTGAAATTAAATACAACTCTGACATCGTCCGCTCTGGCATGCAACCTCCTAGATCATTCTGTCATGTTGACATACAGGCTCAGGGTCCCATCTCGGCCTCTGTGGTGGGCTGCCCCACAATGTCTTCCTATTTTTTGCCTTCTGTTCCCACGCCCTTGTGTGATTCGCATACCCTACCCTGGAGGGTGGATGGAATTTGGGACCAGGTTCTGACATGTACACTGACTTGTGAAAATGTGCATGAGTTTCACTCATTACCAGCTCCAGTGTTCCTCCTCTCTGTCTCTGTCTCTCAGTGCCTCTCTCTCTGTCTTGTCTCTCTCTCTGTTTCTCTGTCTCCCCCTGCTTTTCTGTGTTTCAGTCTGTATGTCTCTTTTCCTGTATGTATGTGTGTATATATTTATGTGTTTATGTGTATATTTATGTTTGTGTATTGTTCGGGCCCAGGGCAGGTCTCTTCTCAAAATCCCTTGATGGCATATTGATTATTTTGAATTCATGTTACTGAAGAAAAATTATCTTTGAAAATTGTGCAAGAACGTTGGTGGGATCTTCTCTAAGGATCAGCACTGCTAGGGAAGGGATGCACCTGTGGCACTTTGATGTATCCTGTACCTTGTTCTGCCCGAGAGGAGCGTCCATTTTCTCTTCCCTCCAGGGGACCTCCTGGGGCCTCTGCCTGCTCACGTTGTCACCAGGGCTGGTTGTCACTGGGCTAAAGACCTGCCAGTGTGATGGTGGCCAATGCTGTCTCTGCAGTCTGTCCATCTGCCTGTGTCCTCACCTGAGAGGTCGAGCATCTCTAGCCCACACTGGCCACCTGCACTGCCTCTCGTTGGAACTGCCTGTGTGTGTTTTGTTCCTTTTCAGAACACTGGGCTTCAAGAGGTTTTTGGACCAAAGGGATGTGAAGCTTTTCTCCGACCTTGGGTCATGAGGAAACCTTTTTCCAGGCTGTGGTTTGTCTTTCCAGCTGTCTTTCTTGGATTTTGTTTTCTGCTTTTGTTTGGTTTTATTTTGCCACAAGAAGAGCTAAGCATCTCACTTTTGGCTCTGGTTTCACACTTAGAACAGCAGTGCCTACCCCGAGATTATGCCAGAGTTACTAAAAGGGCTTCATTTGGTACGTCTCATCTTTAATCCATCTGGATTTTCCTCTCAAAATACAAAAATGCTAATTCACGTAAAAACAAACAAACAAACAAAAAATTCACCAGTCCCTACTTAAGATATGTCGGCAGACAAAAAAAAAAAAAAAGCCACCTTTTATATGATTTCATTGATAGGGAACCTCCAGGATAGGTAAAGACATAGAGAGAGAAAGGGGATTAGGGCTTGTCATGGGCTTGGGGAGGTAGGCTGTGGGGAGCACTTTGGATACAAGCTTTTACTTTGAGGAAGGAAATAGTCTGAAGCAAGTGGTGTTGGTGTCACAGCATTGTGAATGCACTTAATGCTCTTTAAAATTGCACAATTTAAAATGGGAAAAGGCTAAACTTTATTCTTATAAACTTTAAACAAAAATAGAATATACTATAGTAAAAAGAAAAAAATCTGACTCCATAGAAGATCTGTTCTTTTGGCTTTAACCCTGTACCCTCTTTTCTAGGTTTAGTCTTGCTAGCTCTGCACCTTTTGTAAAACAATGTTGCTTTTAGCCTGAAATATACAGGAGGGCCTATTTTCAAGGCTCTGATCTTTAAGGATATTAAAACTTTTGCACTTATATAAAGACAACAAGTTGCAGAATGGAAAAAGTACTTTTGTTCTGTTAGAGGTTTTACAGAGGCACTATGACCTGGTCTACACAGACAGCTGCAGACCAAGATAATGGCAGACTACTATCTTGGAAAACCATCTTCCCCAAGTCAGACTTCAGGCTCCTTTTCTACTAAAAAGAGGAGGAGCTGCGGTTGGTTGTTGCAAACTTCTTGGTGGAGGATTTCTTTGTTCTTGGAATCCTTTGCAGCTGAACACGTGGGCCAGAACATGGTGTTCTTGTAAAACCTGCAACAAAACAAATTTCTATTCTGCAACTTGTTATCTTTGTAGGAGTGCAAAAGTGTTAATATCCTTAAAGGTCAGAGTTTTAAGAATAGGCTCTCCTGTTTATTTCAGGCTAAAGGCAACATTGTTTTACAAAAGGTACAGAGCTAGCAAGACTAAGCCTAGAAAACAGGGAAGAGGGTTAAAGGAAAAGGAACAGAACCAATATGGAGTCAGATTTGTTCTTCTCTATTACAGTGCATTTTGGTGAGAGCTAAGAGGATGATTCCTGGGTGGGTCCTCCATTGTCCCAGGCTGGGGTTCAGGCAGGATCCCTGCCAGATTCACCATGACTTTGGACCTGATCTCCCGCAGAGAAATTGACAGTTATTGAATTAAAATTACCTGTCAAAATCCCCTCAATTGCCTGTAAACTATAACAAAGCAGGGGATGTTTCATTGGTCAGTCAACTGCCAGTCTCCCCTGATGCAAGGGACCAGCGTCGTGGCGGGATCCATGGTGGCCTGGCCAGTGCACCTTCCTACTTTGCTCTCCAGCCTTGGCTTCCTCACTTTGAAGCTTTAAAAGCTCCCGTCCCTCTTCCCTCTGGCCTGGAGTGAATGAATAATATCCCTGCACCCACCTGGGCTGAGGCCAGGCCACGCACACAGCCCCATGCACACAGCCCACCATCTGCTGTCTACCCCTGGGCTCAAGTGCACCCTCTGAACTCCCTCACCCCAAAGGTCCGCGTGCCCAGTGCCTCCGCCCTAGGGGTCCAGATCACCATCAGGACCATCAACCACCCAAGGCCCACAGGCCAGTGGCTGGCAGCCTGGGATCACCCTGACCCATCTGGTCAGTTGAGGCACAGGGTGCGGGGATCAGGGTGACAGGGCAGGAATTGGAACCGCCTTCAGCCCAGCCTGCCTCGCCCTGTATCCTCAGACATTAACTATGAAGGTGCACACTAGGCTGGATCCCCCACTGGTGGCAGTAGTCATCATTACTGGAGCCCGGATTTCCCCACCCCAACCACAGGGTGAGGGGTGAGGGAGTGAGCACAGGGTAGGGGTGCACTCAGAGTGAAGGGGATCCCATGGTGAGGGGGTACAGGATGAGGGGTGTGGGGCCAGCTGAGAGTGGAACTAACCTGGCTGAGAGGTGAAGGGGACAGTTTCAGGATTTTGGGGTTCCTGTGGTGAGGCATGAGGGGTAAGCTTGTGGGTGTAGGGGCCACAGGTTAGGACCTAGCAGGACGGAGTGTCAGGGCAGGGACCTCGGTGTGAGGAGAAGGAGCCCTGCCTTCAAGGTCTGGTGGGAGACTGGGCCTGACCAGGGGCGGGAGGTTAGTAACAGGGAGGAGAAGGTGAGCTGGGGAAGTGGGGCTGGCGGGGTGTGGCCTGGCCCAGGACAGTCGTGGTTCTACTTCAGTGCCAGGACCCAGTCGGTGGTGGGGTGAAGGCTCTGGGGATGGAGACCCGGCCCGACGAGCAGGAGGGGTCCCACCTGGCCCCTCCCGGCCCCAGTGGCCAGGGCCGGTAAAGCAGGAGACCCACCCGAGCAGTTTGCGCTGCAGGAGGGAGGAGGAGGGGGGTGCACACGCAGACGGACATCCGCGCTGGCGCTGGAACCCGCCCAGAACGCGTGGAAGCTGGCGGGAGCCGGTTGCTCCTGGACAAGCTCCTGGAAGAGGAACACGGCCTGGGGTCTGGGCCGCCGCTTGCCCGCGGCTCGGCTGCCGCTGCCGGGCAGTTAAGGGGGCGCTGGTGGGGGCGCGCTGCTCGGGGAGCCGGCGGGTGACGCCTGGGCTGTGCAGTTGGGGAGGCGCACAGGGAGGGGTGCGGAGGTGAGGTCCCGGCCGCGCGTCCCGTTAGGACCCTGAGGCGGGTCCCAGCCGCCGCTGTGGTTCGTGGTAACCCCACTATTAGTAGTTCCTGAACCCCGCGTTTTTGCCGCCGCTTATACCCGGGTTTAGGAGAGCAGGTACAGCCCCGGGAGGTGGGAGGGCGCCTGACGGCACCGGAGCATCTCCGACTGGCCCTCAGACTATGGCCTGCCCCCGGGAGGCGAGTGCGGTGCGGGCGTGGGGCCTCGGATGGAATGGGGGCTGCCCCATGAGAGCCCCTGGATTTGCTCCCATCTTCCCCGCGGCCTGACCTTGGGTGCGGCCTCTAAAGCCACAGGTTCGTGGGACTCAGGTTACAGGTCAGGCTGCTCCTGGGATGTGGGCATGGTGCGATCAGTGTGCTGGGATGGCTGCAGCAGCAGCGGGAAATGGTTGCAACCCCCGCGCTCTCACAAGGCAGCCCCAATCCCGCCATCGCAGCCGCCACCATTCCCTGACAGCACAGCACCCGCATTCCAGGAGCAGGCGGACCTGTAACCTGAGTTCCGTGAAACTGGGGCAGCAGAGGCCAAGCTCAGGCCATGTGCTGGGGTTTGAAGCAAATCCACGGGCTCCCATGGGCAGACCCCATAACCCGCCACTGCCTACGACCACACCACGCCTTACTCCCGGGAGCAGGCCGACCTGGGGACCGTGCCTGGAGCAGCAGAGGCCGAGCCCTGGACAGGCCGTGGGGGAGATGGGGGCAAATCGCCCAGCTTGCCAGGTCACTGCCCATCTCCCTGCCGCTGCCCCAGGTTCGTGGATCACTTGTTTTCAAGTCAGTGGGTTCCTGAGGGGCAGGCGTGGTGCAGTCAGGAGGCTGGGGCTGCGGGGAGGGGTGCTGCCCCAGAGGGACCAGGTGGACTTGTTCCCATCTCCCCCAGGGCCAGACACGGGGATGGCATCTGCTGCCCCAGGTTTGGAGGACACATGTCATGTCAGCCTGTCCCTGGAAGGCGGGCTTAGTGTACTCGGGGCAGCCTCAGTAGCTGACAAGGATTTTAGAAGTGGGTTCTAGCACAGCATAACTAACTCTCCTTTCTTCTCTTGCTTCCTCAGTTGGTGACTGTACCGGCTTTTTCATTATAGGTTATTGCTGGATAATGAACATAGACTTCTGTTCTATACAGAAGAAACTTTATTTAAAATCTATTTTTATATATAGTGGCTAACATTTGTAAATCTCAACCTCCCAAATTTAGCCCTTCCCATCCCCTTTCCCTGGTAACCTTAAGATTGTTAACTAAGTCTGCAAGTCTGTTTCCGTTTTGTAGATGAGTTCACAGTGTCTTTTTCTCTCTTTTTTTAGATTACACATATGAGTCGGTATCATTTGGTATTTTTCTGTTTCTGGCTGCTTTCACTTAGAATGACGATCTCTGGCTCCATCCATGTTGCTGCAAATGGTTTTATTTTGTCCTTTTCATGGTAGAGTAGTATTCCAGTGTATAAATATACCACAACATCTTTATCCAGGCATCTGTTGCTACATTTAGCTTGCCTCCATGTCTCGGCTATTGTATACAGTGGTGCTATGAATACTGGGGTGCAGGTATCTTTTCACATTGGAGTTCCTTCCAGTTATATACCCAGAAGTGGGATTGCTGGGTCATAGGATAAGTCTACTTTTAGTTTTTTGAGGGATTTCCATGATTTCCATAATGACTACACCAAACTGGATTCCCACCAGCAGTATAAGAGGGTTCCCTTCCCTCTACAGCCTCTCTAGCATTTATCATTCATAAACTTCTGAGCGATGGCCATTCTGACTGGTGTGAGCTGATACATCATTGAAGTTTTGATTTGCATTTCTCTGTTTATTAGTGATACTGAGCATTTTTTCATGTGTCTATTGGCCATTTGTGTCTTCATTGGAGAAATGCTTGTTTAGATCTTCTGCCTATTTTTGGATTAAGTTGTTTGTTTTTTTGTTACTAAGTTGTATCAGCTGTTTATATATTCTGAAAATTAAGCCTTTGTTAGTCGTATCATTTGGAAGTATTTTCTCCAATTCGTAGGTTGTTGTTTTGTTTTACTTATGGTTGCCTTTGCTGTGAAGAAACTTATGAGTTTAATTGCATCCCATTTGTTTGTTTTTTTCTCTTATTTCCATTGCCTGGGTAGATTGCCCTAGGAGAATGTTCCTAAGATTTATGTCAGATAATGTTTTGCCTATGTTTTCTTTTAGGAGATTTATCATGACTTGTCCATCTGCATCTTAAGCCTGTACTCTAGATCTGTGCTTCAGTTTTGAATTTTGGGCTTCTTAGAGAACACCTACTCTTAGCTCATATGTCAGATTCAACATGACTAAAGCTGATTTCATAACCTACTTTCTTGCAGGGTCTCCACTTATTCAGTGGGATAATCATTCTTCCGATCTTGAATACCCAAAGGCTTGGAATGGTCTTTGATTCATATTTCTCTCACCACCCTCCACATGTTGTCAGCTTCTGGAACTGTATGTTTTTGATTTCAAGTTTCTATTCTGATTGCTGATGCTCTGATGAAGAGCTTTCATCCCTGATACATGAATCTTTCCTTCTGTTGAATTCTTGGATATTCTCTCACCCCTTTTCAGTAAACCTACAGTTTTGACCCTCCAACATCTACAGTCAAGTCAAAGACTTACCACAACCAGAACTCAGCCAGTTAGTCTCGACCCTCCATCATCTTGGTCTTCCCTTATGTGTTCCAATCATTATGTGACCTAGCCTCCTAGGGTAACCTGTGCCTTATTAAAAACCAGGAGTCACCAGCCTTTTCCTATCCAGTCCTCAGTTAAAACAGCTTAGAATTGCCCTGAGAACTAGTTGGAGCCCCATCCCCTTCAGAGAGTCTTCCCTATTTACTCCAAATACTTTTAGCTCCTCTTTGTATTCCTGCACTGTTCATGATCAGTAGCCTGTAATCGGCTTTGAGTACCTACTTGGTACCATTCCCGGGTGGTTTCCAATGTGTCTCCTCACTTAGCTCGTAACTGGAGAATACTCCCGTGTTCAGCCTCCTTTATACCCTTCACCCTGCTTAGCATTGGGCAATAGCAGGCATCCAGGCAGTGCTTACCTACTTTATATGTTCCCAGTGGTGGTGGTGTGGAGTATAGCTAATATCTATTAATTCAGTGTTGCAATTAAAAAAGAAAGCCAAGAAAATCCATAAAACTTTATCTCCATGTTCAGTTTAGCGCTTTACCTCAACGGTTTTCTTAACTCTCTCTTTACATTCACATAGTGTTCAGTGCTGGTACAGTTCCCTGAGGCAAGCAGGTGAGATGTTATTATGCTTGACTTTCATGTTACATTTCATATTGGATACATTTGTGCAATGACAAAACCTTCTTTTATAAGTAAACAGCCGGAAGCCCAGAGAGACTAAGAGCCAAACCCAGGGTCGCCTGGTTAGTGTTGGGCACAGGCCAGGACCACGGTTCTCATCTTCCAGCTGCTCCTCTTCCAGTGCCTTTTCATTACAGTGCTGGGAAATGTAGCCCCATCAGCCAAGCGGCCAAGTCCCATTGCTTCCCCTTTACCTGCCAGTGATGGCAGTGCTACAAAAAGTGGCAAAGGAAAGGTCAGAAATAGGAGTGATAAAAGACGTGGAAGTGTGGGATATGGATCCTCAACATCCTCCTCAATATTTGAGCGCCTTACAAGTGTCCGAATCTGACAGTGCTGTTCATTGTTTTTAACATAGTCTTTAAAATCAGACTGATTTTTTTATAGGACATGCTTTTATCCTGGTCCCTTTCCTGCCAGTAGTCACTGTCATGGGCAGAAAGTGCCTGACTGTGCTCTGTTTGTCATGTAGGTGGGAGGGAAATTGGGAGAGGGAGCGGGTTGAACTGAAGCCTAGTTTTACAGCTCTGTTGTTCTAGGACCAGAGCAGTTCCACTCTTGCTTTCATCACCTCTCCACCTCAGAGTCCCAGACACCCACTCCTGCTTGCTTCCCCACATGCCACGTCCTGGGGGAGGACAGGATGGTTGGCAATGTCCTCTCCACCCTCCACCTTGGGAGGTGAAGGAGTCTGCTTTAACTTTTGAGATGTTTTGGTAATTGGGCTTTTCCAGCTTTTCTAGACATCTCCTATCCAGCTCTGAGAAATTGGAGATGAAAATTAACCATACATGGACTATACTAATGTATTCAGTGGCATTAATGTGATGTTTTCTGTAAGGTGTTCTGTGACTGGATAGGAGGTTGTTTCTCACAGGATGCTTCACATCCAATTCTAAAGGCCTACGGGATGCAGGTGTAATTCAACTACTTACGTGTCTGTAAGGCAGACATGAACATTATTTGGTAATATGACCATATGTTCATAGATGACAGTTAGTCCGTCGGCTCTGTATCTAATGAAAGTTTAAATTCCAAACGCTTGAAGAAACTTAGTGGAATATGATTTTTGCCTGTAAGTAGTTGCAAAATCTGAAATCACAACTCTACCACAGGCCACAGTGTTTTCCAATAGAGAAAGCCCTCTAATTTTACAACCTCTAAGTAATGCGGTGGTTCTTTGAGTGAGATGAGGGATGCCAGAGTATTTTGTTGGGAAACTAGAGTGGCGTGACAAGTATTCTGGGACTGGTTACAGTTGAATCCCTACTTCCTATATCCTGGATTGATTACAGAGGCAATGTTAGTGCGGTAACCAGCTTCTGAATGCAAGTGTAGCTAGGGAGACAACAGAGAAAATAGAAGGGATATAAAGTAATGGAGGGACTTCAGACCAGTACACATGGTGACTTTTATACAACAGGCTGCTGACGTGAACTTGGCAGGAATTTGTGAGAAGTGGTGAGTGTCATTGCAAGCAGGAGAGTCCTGCAGATTTTGGGGTGAACAGGCAAAGGGGAGAGCAGATATGGTGGCCACCCGGGGGCTATTTGTGTCCTGAATGTGAAAATGTCTGGTCCCCTGTTCAATTTTGCAGCCACAACTTCACATGACTCAGGGCATTATTTCCACCAGAAAACCACAAAAACATAATGAACCTCTGTTTCCCAAAGTGTTTGTTCTCGATCTGAGATGATTGTCCTGTGGTGGGAGGTAAGTGGGCGATGGAGCCTGTTACATCACCCCCTTTCACTAAAAGTCTACGTCGCTGCTTTTCACCCCGCTCCTAGAGGTGCTGTCATTCTCTTAGACCTAGACCTGTGAGACTGGATTGCCTGAATCCTCACATGAAGAGGGACGGTTATGTGCAGTTTTAAAAAATTGCTTGGGTCATGTGGTCCTTTGTTCCCTCCATTGGAAATCACTATTCCAGAGCAAATATTATGCATCTATAGAAACTATATTGTTTGTAAGATGTCTTCAGAAGTTTTGCAGTAGGTTTAAATATTTGCTTGGTGATGACATCTTGACTGTTTGAAGGAGGCAAGCCTCACTAGGGGCTTTGTTTGCTTCCTGTCTGAGAGTTCCTTTACTGGCAGTAGAGTGTTCTTAGGCAGAGTTAGAAAGTTACCTGGTCTGAGAAGCCAAATTTGCCAGCAGCTGGGAATTGGCAGAAGAGTCAGTTATGGAAGGAAGGCTTTAGGATTATCTGGTAGCAGATTTCTGGGATCCAAACCCTGGGAAACCTCAGCTTTTCAGAGTATGTTCTGTAACAAAAGGCTATTGGATAATTTTAACACTTGTTATGGTATTAGAGTTGGGGAAAGACTTAAAAGTGAAAGAACCTTAAAAGAGAATCTCCAAATATTTTAAAGAAGACAGTTCTCAGAATGAGAGCTTTTCTGGAAAAGACTAGCCCTTTGCTTCACAGGGGAAGCAGGGAGAAGGTGTAACTGCACTTACGGTAACTTAAAAGGTAAATCTTACCCTCCCACTTAGCTGTTTCCTGGTGTACGTTCATCTTCCACATCTGTAGTTTTAGACATGACGTGTCATTTTCTGGTACTCCATTCTGCTTCTGAGTGAGAGACTGACACAAAGTCACATAGTGATTGAAAAATTGCACAAAGGAATTTATTGTTAAAAATGTAGACCTGTGGCAGGGTGCTGCATTTGCAAGTGACTTTCAGTACAGAGAATACTTAAAAGAATGCAGTGTTATTTCTTTTTTTATTCCTTTAAGCCTTTGAATAGAAGGTTTTCTTTGCAGAGTTTCTGGAGTACATCAGAACAAGCAGGAACTAAAAATAGCTTTAAGAAAGCACCAGTATAGACGTTGCTTATAGTATGGCATCTGTATTAAAGTTAATTCTTTAAAGCAGGAAGTTGTAACTCTCAATTTCTTAAGGAAATATAAACATTCTTGACCCTTAATGACATTATTTGTGCTGTGAAGCTGCTTTTGCTTCCATTCTGAGCATTGAATGGCCTTCTATGATACATCTACCAGTCCTCAATATTTTATTTTCCCTCTGTTGTGAACTTGTTATTAAACTTGAAGCAGATATAAATATCATTAACTTTCTACATATGAAGATATTCAGTGTTACATAGTCAGAAAGTTTGTGTACATCACACGTGTCTACATAATTCCCCCCTTTCCAACTGTTTTCCTTATGAAAGGATGGTGGGAAATGGCATTATGGGGATATGTCTGACAGTACACAGTGTTTCCCCTGTTCCCTCTACCAGATCTGGATGTTCTTTCATCTTTCAGTTTCTAGACTTACCAGCTCTTTTTCTTAAGCCAGGTGTAACTCATCCCCCTGCGCACACACACATGCGTACACACACACACACACACACACACACACACACACACACACACACACACACACATTCTGCCGTAGGGAGTAGCGTGCACCATCCCATTCTCCCACTCCAGCTCTGATCCCACCCACTGGAGGCAGTGTCTTGCACGAATTCATTCGTAAGTTCCATTTTAAACCTCGAGTGGTCGGGAAATAGGACTCATATCCACACCTAGTAGGCAGGCTCTCAAGGATAACTTCTATGGTTAATGCCAGGTTATCTTAATGTTTGAGTACCTGGGTTTCATGTCTTCCTGCTCCACCTGTGTGACCCATGATTCCCACATTTCTGTCTCCCGCTAGACTTTTTCTCTCCAACTCTGGACTCTTACAATCTTCCGCTGATTTGACATCTTCACTTGGAACTCTGATATCTTAAAACCAACATGTGTGAAAACTGAGCTCTTGGTCCTCCTACCCCCCAAACTGGTTCTTCCTGCAGCCTCCCCCATTCAGTTAGTGGAAACTTAATCCTTCCAGATGCTTGGGTCAAAAATCTTGGAGTTATTCTGACTTTCACTGACATACCACAAGAATTCTGTCTATAGATCTGGTTTAACACTGCCTTTAAAACATATCCAGAACCCAGCCGCTTCTCACCATGGCTCCTGCATCCACTGCTGTTTCCCTGTCCTGAGCCACTGTCCTCTCCTCCTGCACAGCCCTTCTCAATGTCTTCCCTCTTTTAATCTCTGACCCATTTCGACTATTCTCACCCGGCACTCAAGTGAGCCTTGAAAACCTAAGTTAGATCCTGTCGTCCTTCTGCAGTGCCTCCCCATTTCACTCCGGGTAAAAGCCACAGTCCTTACAACGTCCTCCAAGGCCGTACAGGATCTGTACTGACCCTTCTCCACAGCTCCAGCCGTGCCCCCACTCTGGAACATGCGAGGTGCACGCTGGCATTGGTGATGGTTATTCCGTCCACCTGGGACTTCTCACCTCCTAGTCCTAGTCCTAACCTCAGTCCTCAGTGTGGCCTGCTCTGGTATTATTACAACATCACCCTTATCCCATACCCTCAACCCTATTTAACTTGCCCTTTTTTCTTTTTTCCATGGTTCCTCTTTCCTAACATGCCACCTCCTCTGCTGCTCTGTTGTGTGAATTGTCATCTCCACCCCCCACCCCAGCTAGACTCCAACCAAGCTCCTTGAGGACAGGACTTTTGTTTTGTTTATTGATCTATTCCAAGTGCCTAGACTAGTCCTGGGTATATAGTAGGCAGTCAAAAATTATTTGCTGAATAAATTAAAAGACTATTTTAAAACTGAATCATCCTTTCAGGAATGAGTGAGGAAAGGAAGCTGCATGAAGGAAAATGGAGCAGTAAATAATGATATTTGCCTGTTGTTCTTTGTGTGATATATATGTGTTTTAGTCTTAATTTGGTATCCCAGTTTCTTAATTTAATAGCTATATTAAGATGTAATTTACAGGCCATAAAATTCACACATTATAATTGTTCAAGTCAGCCATTTTAGCTATTTCTAGAGTTGTGCAACTGTGTCCTCAAAAAGTCCCCTTGTGTCTGTCCATATACAGTTCGCCCTCCCCTCAGTGGTACCCTGATATTATATCTTTTTGTTTTTTTGGCTATCACATCTCAAAAGAATAATTTACACAGGAGTACTAATATAGCTTTGCACTTTTAGAAATGACACACTTAAATATGAAATCAGCGTTCATTGCTGAATGTAGGTAGCAGTATCAGACATTGGTGAGAAGAATGGACTTGAGTGTCAGACTGGCTGCAGTCTTACCCAGCTCCACCATTTATCAAGTTACCCAAATTATTTTCTGCCCCAAGCTCTTTATCTGTTATATGGGGGTAATAATAGCATCTTACAGATTTGTTGTGAGGATTAAGCAAACAGGGAAACAAAGTTTAGTATAGTGGCCAGCTTATGTTATTACCTAAGAAATGGCCTTGCAGGTAGAGAGCAAAATTCAAATCAGTTTCTAAAGCATGTGTAAAATATGATCCAGTTCCTGCCTGGTTTGTAAACACGTATGCCTACTGCAGAATGTAAAAGCAGGCTAATATCCAACAGAAAAGATCATTTCTCAGCATTTCTTTCAAAGGTAATTGCAAAATCATTTTTACTAAATTTTCTGTGCCCATCTCTGACAGAGCTTTGACACCAGGGGGGGTAATTATCTACTTTTCTGTTAAAATCATGCTGACCATCAGAAAGTGTTCTGAATTATATTTTAGCATAATGTTGGGAAATACTGTGAGACTTCTTCAAAATTAATGGGGGGAAGGGCATTCATTGTAGATCTTGTAGCCTGATAAGCCTGCACTAAATTATCATTTTTTAAGTTTTAATTAAAGTAATTAATTAATTTTTTGCAGGGGGGTGGTAATTAGATTTTTTTAATTCATTTTATTTTTAGAAGAAGTACTGGGGATTGAACCCAGGCCCTTGTGCATGCTAAGAATATGATCTTTCACTTGAGCTATACCCTCCCCCCTAAATTATCTTTAATAAGGTCTTTTTCTCTGTTTTGTTATTTTCTTTTATGTACAGATGCACAAAGCAGGGTCATCAGAATCCTCTCAATTCCAAAGATGATAATAGTGAAACACATTGCACAGTGACAGTGAATCCTTGGCATATGAAGAAAGATTGTAAAGTCCTGAATGAATTAAGAAGTTATTGTTAAATTAACATACATGTAACCATGGCTCTCTTACCTTTATTTTTCACCTTATAATGAAGATACTCCCCACCTGTCAAGGTTGCTTTGTTTGATATAGGGAATATCTAAAGCCTTTTCTGCAAGTGTTTTAAATAACTAAGAGCAGGTAATTTATCAGAAGTGTGAATGGTGTAATCTGCTCTGTCTAGTATGGTAGCCACCAGCCACATGTGGCTATTGTGAATTGAGATATTTTATAAGTGGAAAATACATAATAGATTTTCAAGACTTCGTACAACAAAAATAATGTAAAATATTTATTAATAAGTTTTAAAAGTGTTAATCACACTTTTGAAATGATAGTATACTGGCTATTTTGAGATAAATATAATTACTACTGGAATTAATTTCAGTTGTTCCTTTTTATTTTCTAAATGGGATTATTGGAAATTGTGACTTCCACTATGTTTCTATTGACAGTGCTGGCTTGTAAATTATTGCAAATAATATGAAAAGAAAACTTTGATTAAAAATTTTGTAATTGAGTAGTTGATTTACATCCTAGTAGTTTCAGGTGTACAACACAGAGGATCAACATTTTTATAGATTATATTCCATTTAAAGTCACCATAAAATAATGGCTATATTTCCCTGTGCTGTATGATGCAGCCCTGTAACCTATCCATTTTATACATATTATTTTTACCTCTCAATCCCCTACCCCCTTCCTGCCTCCCCTCTCCTCCTTCTCCCCATTGGTAACCACCAGTCTGTTCTGTGTACCTGTGAGTATATTTCTGTTTTATTATTGTCATTAATTTGTTTTATTTTTTAGATATACATATAAGTTAATACATAGAATAATTATTTTTCTTTCTCTGAGTTATTTCACTTAGCATAATACCCTGTAGGTCCATCCATGTTATTGCAAATGGCATTATTTTATCTTTTATGGGTGAGCGGTATTCCATTGTGTGTGTGTGTGTGTGTGTGTGTGTGTGTGTGTATGTATATATACATATTTATATAATATACCACACCTTCATTATCCAGTCATCTGTCAGTGAACATTTGGGTTGTTTCAGTGTCTTGGCTATTGTAAATAGTGCTGCTGTGAACATTGGGGTGCATGTGTCTTTCTGAATTATATTTTTCTCTAGACATATACCCATGAATGGGACTGCTGTATCACACGGAAATCTATTTTTAGTTTTTTAAGGAACCTCTATACTGTCCTCCATAGTGGCTGCACCAATTTACATTCCCACCAACTGAGTAGGAGGGTTCCTTTTTCTCTTAAAAGGTCAAAAATTCTCTACATTTATATACTTTCCTTACAGTTTAGGACACAATTTGGCAAAAGCCAGATAGAATTTAATAGCAGTTAATACAGTTTTTTTTTTAATGGCCATGCATTATGGATAGATATGGTCTCGATTTTTGTAGATGCAGAAGTTTTTATAGCTTCACAGACACTTCAGACTTGCAGAGAGAAAAATTTCTTTACATTTTGCTGAATTTGTCTGGGTGGCTTTATCGAATTTGGTCCAGGCCTGCAGAGGTAAATACATATCCAAAGCTGAACCATTTGAATGTCTGCAAGATTTTAAGAGTCTAGAATGTCAGATCTGGACTATAACTCTGGTGAATGACATCAGTGAGTGGACTCAAGAAAACCCCATTTGAGTCCAAAACTTTTCATAAGCCAAAAAAGGCTTTGAAATTGTGGCAAAGCCAGAGACTTTTGTGCACCATATATGGCCACAAACACATGGGGACAACCGCAGGCCTTCTGGAGTGCCAAGTGAATTCCATGTGAGGAGTCCAGCACTCACAGGAATCCAACAAATCTCTGCCTGCCAGAGCACCTTCATTGCTACTGTGCTGTTTTGAGCAAATGTCTTTTCATAAGGTTCAAATTGGTTTGTTGTTATTTTTTTTGCATAAAAAAATGAAACAATTTCTTGTTCCCTTGGTGAAAGTAAAAGCCTCACATTTTCTGGTTTCTTTTGACAGAGAAAACATGAGCCTATGAATCTAACCTCATCTATGATGGTCTGCTGCTGGGAGTAGCCAGATCAGTGTCAGTCCCTTTGCAGCCATTGGCTGGGAGCCTGCATGTTACCTGGAATGATATTTGAAACATGTCACCCTAGCCGTGCCTTTGCTGTGGGCTGGGAGGCGAGTCAGTCAGAATCTGCATTATGGAATGTATGTTTCTGATCCAAAGCTAGGAGGTCTTTTCTAATAGCCAGAGAATGTACTCATAAATATATCTATTAATTATGCAAGAACCTTTTTAAAGATTTTTTATCATAAAAATTTACCCACCAAAATTGAAAATGAAAGAACAGTGTAATTAAAAATCATCTGTACCTTAATTATACATAAAGAATCTTAAAATCCTTCTAAAATTTTTGTTCAAATGTAGATATTTTTCCCTTCCAAAAAGGAAAATTATTATTTCATTTTTTTGGTTTTTCATTTTATTATATATTTCATATCAATAAAAATAATTATTTTAAATCCCTTTTAATGTCCATTTAACACTATATTGAACAGATATGTAATTAGTCCTAGGTTTCAGAAATTTAAAAAATTGTCATTACAATACCACTGCAAAGAATATTTTGGTGTTTCTATTTTTAGTTACTAATTTGGACTAAAAATTAAGAAGTTTGCTTTTCTTCATCTACAACATTGGTTATTTTATCAATGAACTGTAAGGATTTTAAATAACTTTTCAGTAATTTCAACAAAGAAATTATCTTTAAGGCAAAAATGTATGATGGTTTGCAAATCTACTTTTATTATATCTTCACTTTTACCAGTGTCATATGTGTGTGTATTTGCACAAGTGCTTTAACTACCAGCAACGTAAGAAAAATCTGTGTACTAAAAATGTGAAAATAGTTAGTTTCCTTGTTTGTCTTTTCATTCTCCCAATATAGGTTTTGGATGACAAGCTTGTATTTGCAAAAGTACACACCCTGTGGGAGGTGCTCTGTACATACGCTGAGATACTGTACATAAAATTGCCTCTGAAGCCCAATGATCTGAAAACCCGGTCCTCAGCCTTTGATAATTTCAGCTGTTTTATGAAAGTCCCCCAAGTGGATAAAAATATCATCAAGCCGGAGCAAGAGCTTTTCATTGCCCTATTTGAGAAGAGCTGCGTGAATGACTTTTATATTCAGGATAGAGATACATTCTTCAATCCAGCCACCAGAAGCTGCATTCTAAGTCTAAACCGAGTTTAGCTGCTGTCTTGGGGGTGATTTAGTACCTGCTGTTGAATTATCAGTGATTTGGTTTGGTTGCTTTGGTTTGGTTTTTAAAAGCTGCCTATAAAAAGGAAAAAAGAGAAAGAAAAGAAATATGCCTACAGATTCCTGTTAGGATAGTAAAGAGTGGCTGGTTGGTTACCCTGTATAAACCACACACTCTCTTAGAATCTTTTTAGGTTTACTTCATCCTTTTTCAGATCAAGTATCAAGTAAGGGATAGTGTTAAAAAAAATTTCGGGATTAACAGGCTTGTGAGCTCTGGGATCTGCAAGGCAGCTTTCCTTCCCCATTGTGTAAGTCAAATGGCAGAAATTAAATAAAGCACCTCATATATCCTCTGGTGTTAACAGGAAAAGGCTAATCTTCTTGACCTTGTTTCTTCCTGGGTAAAATGAAGACAATATGTCAGGAGGCGAGACACTCACTTAGGGCAAGAACCATGTTGTTTTGTTCACTGCTGAATCCTAGGCACCAGGAAGGCTGAGTTTAACGAGTGAATGAATGAACTGTAGTTCCCCCAGAGTTACCATGTGGGGCAGTGTGGATTAGCAGCTAAGAGCATAGACTCGAGAAGGGAGGGTACAGCTCAAGTGATGTGGTGCATGCTTAACACACATAAGGTCCTGGGTTCAGCCCCCAACACCTCCTCTAAAATAAACCAAAAACCCTAATTACCTCCCCACCCCCCACCAGAATTACCTTATTATCTCCCCGCCACCAAAAAAAAAAAAAAAAAAAGAGAGAGAAGTGGCTATGAGCGAAGACTCAGGCTGGAACACCTGTGCAGATTTCTCGCTGTCGACCTTGTAAAAGTCATTTAGCCTCTGTGTTTATCAAGTTCCTCATCAATAAAATGGGGATAATAATAGTACCCACCTCGTAGAGTTGCTATGGGGATTAATGAATCTGTGTCGATGTTAGAACAGCCCTGGCTAATAGTAAGTACTATGCATCTGTCAGCTCTTTACATAATTATTGACAGATGTTATTGTCAACCAAAGAAGTATTAGTTCTTTGTAAGGGAAATGCATGTTAGACCATTTCATTTATCATTTTCTGTAATTCAGGCTTTTCCCTCTGAAATACCATTTTCTGTCTGTGCACTAGGAAGCCACAGGGCTTTCCAAATTTCATCTGTCTGGGTTCTTGTCATGATGGCAATACTGCAGAATGTTGACAATTTTTAGGGACTCCTCTGAGATGACAGCAACCCCTCAAATTCAGGAGCACTTCTCTAACTGATAACATCTCGCATGAAATGAAGTTTTTAAAATGTAACAGCTTCAGACGCTTAATGATGCCATAAATGCAAGGATGTTATATCTAAGCTCTTTAAATAAATCCTGTGATTGAAATAAAGGAAATACTATATTACAGCACTCTATGACTTTGTTATCTTTGCTATCAATTTATCTGACTCTCTAAGACCAAAGAAAGCAAAGACTGAGATTGATCGTTACTACTGTGTGGTACACGTATTTGTGGATGAAGACAATACTGAAATGCACTGTTTAAGATATTAAAATGGACACTAAACAGCTGCTTTAAGCACATGCATAAACAGAACAGGGAGCTGGGTGCAGGGAGCAGACACTGAGCTTCCTGGATCAGAGACCCAGCATAGCAGTCCAGACAAGCAGTCCACCTGTTTTATATTTATGTCCCTGCAAAATTAGCAGTGAGAGTCTGAAATGAACTTTGGGGACACTGGCAAACAGCTGTCATGATTACTAATGTGGGACACCAGGATTCTACAGTGTTTAGTTGGCATCTTTGCACAACCAGTTCTTTTCCACTAAAGCCTCTAGTAATTGCTGGTCCCACATCCAGGCTGAGGAATCATCTCATGTGTTGTTTGGGAGGGAGGCAAGTGGAGTCAGGACCCATGTTAAGGCTGGGTGGGTAATAATCTGGTTCTAGTACAGGAAAAAGGAAAGTAGGTCAGGTGGGAAGGAGAATTACTGGATTTAAATTTTGTTTCTTGAGTAAGCTAAATACATATCATCATGTCAAGTTTCTTTGTTTATATTCCATGTGCTGTCACCGAATAACTACTGAATTGTGGGGACAAAAAAAGCCTGGGTTTTAGAATTGAACCTGCCCCTAACCAGCCAGAGTCCAGGTATCTCTGGGGGTCCAAGGAGGGGGCTGCACCGTCAGGTGTCCCTCCACTGCAGCAGTTTGGGCACTTGGGTGGTCTAGATTTTTTGCTGTGGAAGACTGGCCCACTTGTAGTACATTAAGCATCTTCAAGGCTCTCAACAGGTATCCACGGTGGTCCCAGGACTGTAACATCCAAGCGTTCCTTTCCACCCACGTTTGCAAATGACCCTCAAGGGGTTAGTATTAACCCTGGGTGAGAATTATGAAAAATTATATGGTACCTCCATCCCTCCTGGCAAGTGAGGGCCCCTTATTTACAAATGACCACGAAGTGTTAGCACCGCATTTTAACAACAGAACATGTGAAAACGTGGCGACAGTGATGCTCACCTGTTTGCTTCTGCTTCCCAGTGCAACTTCAGCCTCCATCAGAGGACCTCAGCTGCCCCAGCGAACAGGGCCTTCTGTACAGGGAATGGGCTCCTCCTGAAGCATAGACAAGAAGCAGCCCTTAGATCTCATCAGGTGAGCTGCTGTGGAGAGCCATCCAGTGGGAAGGGCTAAGGGTTGCCCTCATGGCATCTGAGTGTGACAGTCCTCCAAGAGTGTTACCAACCAGGAAGCTCACAGGAACTCTTAGCTTTGTTGCCCCAAGTCTTTACTGGAGGCTTTATTACAAAGACATGATTTACTGGGTCACTACCGACATGGCTAAACCAAACCCTAACTGTAACTCAAACCTTTACTTAGCCCTAACCATTGAGCCCATTCCTCTCCTGGTGGTCACTCATTTGTCACAAAGCTCAAAGCCCCACTCTTCTAATCACATGGTTGGTGTCTCTGGCTGGCCAGTCCCCATCCTGAGTCATCTCATGAACACAAGCCATCCAAGGGTCCACCATGAATAGAAAAGACACTCCTATCTTGGGAAATTTCAAGGCTTTAGGGGTTGCCATCCAGGAACTGGGACCAAAGACCTACCAAATTCTTCATCAAACAGGAGTAAATGTTAGATTTCACTTAAATTATAAAATAAGAGACGGAGGACGGAGAAGATGGAGGAGTAGAGGGACGCTAGTGGCTCACCCTCTCCCACAGATACAAGACCCACATCTACGGACCCACTCAGCCAACCAGAGAACCTGCGGAACTCAGACAGAACATTGCCCTCTTCAAAAGATAAAGACACCAAAAATCTGGCAGGAGAAAAGGAAAAAAGAAAGAGCAAAAGGCAAAGCAGCGCGGGACGGGTCCCGCGGGGAGGGAGCGGCAAAGGAGGACTGGCCCTCGCTCGCTGGGTCTTCCCTCTCCAACTGAGAGGCCAGCGGGACGGAGGGGGATCCGCCAAGGCTCGGATCTGTACAGAGCATCCCTAGACTGACAGAACTAAGTTAAACGGGCAAAGAGCGTCCCCCCAACACCCAGCCTGAGACGGGCCGGCAACGGCGGGCAGGGCCAGGCTGCACAAGCCAGGCGGAGGACGGAAGTGGCTGCACGGAGGCAGCCCCGGGGGAACGCAAGGTGCTGCCTGCCGTGGCAGTGGGTGCACAGGGCAGAACAACCTGGGCCCTCCATAAAACAGCACGGTTGATGTGCTCTCGGGGGAATGGTGGATACCCCCATCTCGGAAAACCTGTGGAAACTTTTCGGGGGAAGAGAGGTGGGGCTCAGTCACAGCAGCCATATCGCTATATCCTCCGGTGCTAAGCACCCAGACGGGGGCGGGAGCGAAACCTGCATCTGCACGGAAGGCCTTAGCAGCCTCAAAGGCCAGACTGAGACTGGCCTGCAGCCCAGGGCAGATAGGATCCTTCCATCCTGGTCCCTCAGAGAACTTGCTCCACAAAGACAAACAAGGAGCTGGGTTTTGGCTCGGAGCAGGGACAAGGCTGTCCCTCGGTCTTCCCCGAGCCCACCTGCAGAGCGCCGACCAGGGCGGAGAGTGCAGCCACACAGAGCAGCGGAGCTTCCGGTGGCGCAGGTAGAGGGAGAGCGGCCCCCCCGCCTCTTGGGCAGGAACAGAGCCCCTGACCGAGGTGCTGGGGCACGACCCGCCCTCCTACACGGCCAGTCTGCAACATCTGACTGCGGCATCCAGAGGGGCAGCGACCCGCCTGCCCACAGCAGAGAGCTGCACCTGACCCAGTGTTAGGAGGAGGCGCGATCGGCTTGCCGACAGGTGCTGGGAGCAGCACAGAAGAGGGCGCCAACGGAGGGCCTCTGAAAACAGCAAGCTGAGCTTCCAAAACAGGACGAAGACAGAAAGTCTTCACATTAAAAGCACACAGACTCCAGGAGAACACCGACAACCCCCCTTTTTTTTCTTTTTTTAAATCTGTTCTTACCTGTTCTATTTTCTATTACTCTCTTAATTTTTACTTCTTAATTCATTTCTATTTCTCTTGGGTTTTGATGTCCTGTTATTGATTAGACAGAGGTTTCAAATACATCTATTCATCTCCCCCCACTTTTTAAAAGGTTTTAAAAGGACATCTCAACCCGATTAATACTCTGCTTCAAATCGCTCTTCTATTATTCATTATACACTGTTTTCAAACCCTCTTTCTCCCTTCTTTTAAAATTCTTTCTCTCTCTCTTTTATTTTTTTTCCTAAGTTCTATTCCTAAATAGGCATTAGATAGATAAAACCCTTAAGGACCATAATAGACAACTGATATTCCATAAACCACAGTGCCAGAGAGATATGAGAAAGATGAAGCAGAGAAAATTTTTCCAATTAAAAGAATGAGAAATCCCCTGAAAGAAAGATCAATGAAATATATATCAATAGCCTACTAGATCAAAATTTCAAAAAAGGAGTGATCAAATTGCTGAAGGAATTAAAAGAGATAGTGTTTAGAGATATAAAATACATCAAAAATGAAATTGAAGCTATAAAGAAGAGCCAAGTAGAATGGGTAAACTCATTGACAGAGATGAGGAATGATCTAATAGCTGTGCAAAGCCGACTAGATAATGCAGAGGAATGAATTAGTGATCTAGAAGACAGGGTGATAGAAAGCACCCATTCAGAAGAACTACAAGATAAGCAAATAAAAGATAATGAAAATAGCATAAGGGACCTATGGGATAATATAAAGCATCCCAATCTTCACATAATAGGGGTCCCAGAAGGGGAAGAAAGATCAAAGGGGATTGAAAAGGTTTTTGAAGAAATCATGACTGAAAACTTCCCAAACTTAAAGAAGGAATCAGATATCCAAGTACAGGAAGCTCAGAGGGTCCCAAACAGGAAGAACCCAAATAGACCCACACCAAGACATATCATAATCAATATGGCCAGAGTCAATGATAAAGAAATGATTCTAAAGGCAGAAAGAGAAAAGCAAAGAGTAAGTTACAAGGGAACCCCCATAAGGCTCTCAGCTGATTTCTCTACACAAACACTACAGGCCAGAAGGGAGTGGCAAGATATATTCAAAGCCCTGAATGAAAAAAAGATGCAGCCTAGGATGCTTTATCCAGCAAGGCTATCCTTTAGGATAGAAGGAGAAATAAAGAGTTTCACAGACAAAAGAAAGATTGCAGAAGTTTAGCAAAACTAAACCCATGCTAAAAGAAATATTGAAAGAGCTATTCTAAATAGAAAAGCAGCAGGATGCTACAGAAATGAGAAACTCACAACTGGAAAGGTGATAACTCATGAATTACAAATAAAGTAAACACGAAATTATAAGACATACAAATCACTGAGAGTGGGAGAGGGAGGCAGGAAAATATAGAATATTTTTTTCTTTCTTTTTTAAATTTTTTTAACAGTAGGATGGGTTTGAGATCATGTTACTATCAGTTTAATAAAAACAGTTATAGTAATGGGTTAATACATTTACAAAAAAGGGTAACCACAAGCCAAAAATTTACAAGGGAGTCACAAAAATTAAATAAAATCCATGATAATACAAAGGAAAATTACCAAACCACAAAAGGAAGAAAGGAACAAAGAGGATATACCAATTCAACTGCAAAGATAAGTTCAACATGGCAATAAACACACATCTATCATTAATTACTGTAAATGTTAATGGACTAAATGCTCCAGTCAAAAGACATAGAGTGGCAGACTGAATAATAAAGCAAGAACCTTCAATATGCTGCATGCAAGAGACCCACTTTAGGGAGAAGGACACATATAGATTGAGAGTGAAAGGATGGAAAAGATATTCCATGCAAATGGAAAAGCCGAAAAAGCAGATGTTGCAGTACGGATTTCAGACAAAATAGACTTTAAAACAAAGGCCATAAAGAAAGATAAAGGACATTTTATAATGATTAAAGGAGTGATACAAGATGATGATATTACACTCGTTAATATATATGCACCCAATATAGGAGCCCCTAAATACATACAACAATTACTAACAGAGATAAAGGGGGATATTGATGGGAATACAATCATAGTTGGAGATTTTAACACCACATTAACATCACTAGACAGATCTTCCAGACAGAAAATAAACAAGGCAAAAGAGAAATTAAATACTACTATAGAAAAACTAGATTTGGTGGATATTTTCAGAGCATTACACGCCCCAAAAATAGGATATACATTCTTTTCAAGTGCACATGGAACATTTTCCAGGATTGATCATGTATTTGGGCACAAAAGAAGCCTCAACAATTTTAAGAAGATAGAAATTATCTTAAGCATCTTTTCTGACCACAATGCCATGAAACTGGAAATCAACAACAGAGAAACAAAGGCGAAAAAAAGGAAAGCATGGAGAT
Organism: Camelus bactrianus; assembly: GCF_048773025.1. Lineage (NCBI taxonomy): Eukaryota > Metazoa > Chordata > Mammalia > Artiodactyla > Camelidae > Camelus > Camelus bactrianus. The sequence goes on from NC_133566.1 coordinate 8,283,038, forward strand.
TAAACAATATGTTATTGAAAAAACAATGGGTTAATGAGGAAATCAAAGCTGAAATTGAAAAATACCTTGAGACAAATGATAATGAAAGCACAACCACTCAAAACCTATGGGACACAGCAAAGGCAGTGCTAAGAGGGAAGTTTATATAGATACAGGCCTTCCTCAAAAAAGAAGAACAATCTCAAATAAACAATTTAACCCACCACCTGAATGAATGAGAAAAAGAAGAACAAAAAGCCCAAAAAGCAGCAGAAGGAAGGAAATAATAAAGATCACAGGAGAATTAAATACAATAGAGATTAACAATACCATAGAAAAAATCAACCAAACCAAAAGCTGGTTTTTTGAAAAGTAAATAAAATCAACAAACCTCTGGCCAAACTCACAAAGAAGAAAAAAGAGAGAGCACAAATTAGCAAAATAAGAAAGGAAAATGGAGAAATTACAACAAACAAAATAGAAATACAGAATATCATATGAGAATATTATGAAAAACTATATGGAACCAAACTGGATAACCTAGAGGAGATGGACAAGTTTCTGGAGACATACTGTCGACCGAAACTGAACCAAGAAGAATCTGAACACTTGAACAATCTGATCACTAGAAAGGAAATAGAAATAGCAATTAAAAACCTCCCTACAAATAAAAGTCTAGGACCGGACGGCTTCACTGGGGAATTCTACCAAACATACAAAGAAGAACTCATACCAGTCCTTCTCAAACTCTTCCAGACGATTGAAAAGGAGGGAATACACCCAAACTCATTCTATGAAGCCACCATCACCCTGATACCAAAACCAGACAAAGACACTACAAAAAAAGAGAATTATAGGCCAATATCACTGATGAACATAGACGCCAAAATCCTCACCAAAATTTTAGCAAATAGAATCCAACAACACGTAAAAAAGATTATACATCATGACCAACTGGTGTTCATCCCAGGGACACAAGGCTGGTTCAACATACGCAAATCAATCAGTGTAATACATCACATCAACAAGAGAAAGGACAAAAACCACATGATCATCTCAATCGATGCAGAAAAAGCATTTGATAAAATTCAACACCCATTTATGATAAACTCTCGCCAAAGTGGGTATAGAGGGAACATATCTCAACATAATAAAAGCTATATATGACAAACCTACAGCCAGCATAGCATTCAATGGTGAAAAACTCAAAAGCTTCCCACTAAAATCTGGGACAAGACAAGGATGCCCACTATCACCACTCCTATTCAACATAGTCCTGGAAGTCCTAGACACAGCAGTCAGGCAAGAGAAAGAAATAAAAGGGATCCAAATTGGAAAAGAAGAGGTAAAAGTATCATTACATGCTGATGACATGTTACTATATATAGAAAATCCTAAAAGGTCCACACAAAAGCTACTAGAGCTGATTGAAGAATTCAGCAAGATAGCAGGCTACAAAATTAACGTTCAAAAATCAGTTGCATTTCTTTACACTAATGATAAATCAACAGAAAAAGAAAGTAAAGAAACAATCCCCTTTAAAATAGCATCCAAAGTAATAAAATATCTGGGAATAAATCTAACCAGGAGGTGAAAGAATTATACACATAAAACTATAAACCATTGATGAAGGAAATTAAAGAAGACTTTAAAAAATGGAAAGATATTCCATGCTCTTGGATTGGAAGAATCAATATTGTTAAAATGGTCACACTGCCCAAGGCAATCTACAGATTTAATGCAATCCCTATCAAATTACTGAGGACATATTTCACAGAACTAGAACAAAGCATAATAAAATTTATATGGAACCATCAAAGACCTAGAATTGCCAAAGCATTACTGAAGAGAAAGAAAGAGGCTGGAGGAATAACTCTCCCAGACTTCAGACAATACTATAGAGCTACAGTCATCAAGACAGCATGGTATTGGTACCAAAACAGACATATAGACCAATGGAACAGAACAGAGAGCCCAGAAATGAACCCACAAACTTTTGGTCAACTCATCTTTGACAAAGGAGGCAAGAATATACATTGGAATAAAGACAGTCTCTTCAGCAAATGGTGTTGGGAAAACTGGACAGCAGCATGAAAAACAATGAAGCTAGAACACTCCCTTACACCATATACAAAAATCAACTCAAAATGGGTTAAAGACTTAAACATAAGACAAGATACAATAAACCTCCTAAAGGAAAACATAGGCAAAATATTATCTGACATACACTTCAAAATTTTCCTCCTAGAAGAAATAAAAGCAAGAATAAACAAATGGGACCTAATGAAACTTACAAGCTTCTGCACAGCAAAGGAAACCAGAAGTAAAACAAGAAGGAAACCTACGGAATGGGAGAAAATTTTTGCAAGTGAAACCGACAAAGGCTTGATCTCCAGAATATATAAGCAGCTCATATGACTCAATAAGAAAAAAATAAACAACCCAATCCAAAAATGGGCAGAAGACCTAAACAAGCAATTCTCCAAGGAATACATACAAATGATCAAATAGCACATGAAAAAATGCTCAATATCATTAATTATCAGAGAAATGCAAATCAAAACTACAATGAGGTATCACCTCACACCAGTCAGAATGGCCGTCATTCAAAAATCCACAAATGACAAATGCTGGAGAGGCTGTGGAGAAAGGGGAACCCTCCTACACTGCTGGTGGGAATGCAGTTGGTGCAGCCACTATGGAAAACTGTGGAGATTTCTCAAAAGACTAGGAATAGACTTACCATATGACCCAGGAATCCCAATCCTGGGCTTGTATCCAGAAGGAACCCTACTTCAGGATGACACCTGCACCCCAATTTTTATAGCAGCACTATTTAAAATAGCCAAAACATGGAAACAGCCTAAATGTCCATCAACAGGTGACTGGATAAAGAAGAGGTGGTATATTTATACAATGGAATACTATTCAGCCATAAAAACCGACAACATAATGCCATTTGCAGCAACATGGATGCTCCTGGAGAATGTCATTCTAAGTGAAGTAAGCCAGAAAGAGAAAGAAAAATACTATATGAGATCTCTCATATGTGGAATCTAAAAAACAAAAACAAAAACAAACAAACAAACAAAAACAAAGTGTAAATACAGGACAGAAATAGTCTCACAGACAGAGAATACAGACTTGTGGTTACCAGGGGAGGTGGAAGGTGGGAAGGGATAGACTGGGATTTCAAAATTGTAGAATAGATAAACAAGATTACACTGTATAGCACAGGGAAATATACACAAAATTTTGTGATAACTCACAGAGAAAAAAATGTGACAATGAGTGTGTATATGTCGATGAATGACTGAAAAATTGTGCTGAACACTGGAATTTGACACAACATTGTAAAATGATTATAAATCAATAAAAAAAAAAGATGCTCAGCTTTGCTAATCATTAGAGAAATGCAAATCCAACCAACAATGTATTGAAAAATCCAAAGTAATCAAAAGCAGAGCTTAGGACAGTGAACCCTCTGTGCCCATCTGCTGCAAGGATCACGAGCTCCTGCCACTCTTGTTGGACAGATACTCAACATCTCTGCTACTATGCGATTCTGGGTTTTTTTGGGGGGGGGTTAATGAGGCTTATTTATTTTAATGGAGATAATGGGGATTGAAGCCAGGACCTTGTGTAGACGAGGCACACGCTCTACCACTGAGCTGTAGCCTCTCCCCCTACCCAAGCTTTTCTGACGCACATCCAAGACATCATTTCAGCCCTAAATACTTCAGTGATTCAATACTCAGTTAACTATATTAAATTACACATTACCCCAATGAACAGGCACTAAACTCAAAACAAAATGCCGTGAGCCCTCCGGCCACACAGATGTGCATCCCCAAACAAGTCAGAGGACACTGGCTCACCTCTCATGTGGACTCTTGGCAAGCTGTTCTGGAAAGGGGCTGCGCACATCAGGTCACAGACTTCTGAAGACCAGAACAAAGAGAGAAGGTCACATTAGGTAGTTTATCTCACAGCAAAGATGGACAAAGAAATCAGTGCTGCAAACAAGGCACATCTTTGTCACTTAGTGTAAAATAAATGGAGCCTTGGGGCTGGTGGAAATGTTCTCTGCTGTCCACCAAGGTAGCTGCCGGCCACCTGTGGTGATCAAGTCCTTGGAATGTGGCTGAGGAACTGAATTTTCAGTTTACTTACTTTTGACTAATTTCAATGTGGACACGTGCAAACCCAGCCTTGAACGTGGCCTTTGCTTTCCAGCACTGATGGCCTGACAGCCGTCCCTGCACAGGTAGAAAGAAGGCACTTCCTGTGCAAACAGGGCAGGAGGCAGGAGGAAGAGATGGCACCAGTGTCCCCAGAGCCCCAGACAAAGTTCTGAGCAGTGGCCCTGAACGTGCTGCTGGGTCTCCAGCTGCTTTAGAGAGGTGATGACACCCTACAACACGCAAGGCCCATCCACTCTCCAGGAGAACCCAATGTGGAGAAAAATTTACTTCCAGCATCACAGGGTGACAGAACTCCCAAAGCCCCACCGTGCATCCACAGATGGTCAAGCACAGGGCGCCCTTCCCGAGTCTGGGGCCCACAAACAGGGGAAGGCTCCCCCGACTGGTGCCTTCACCTCAGGGCAGAAGATGAGCATGAGTTCCTGCACCTCCTACTCTCCACCTAACCTGAAACCATAATAAAGCAGGTTATTAAACAGAAATCAGAGAGTCAAAGCATATGACTGCCAAGAGTTTCCCTTGAGGAGCTCCCCCAAGGTGACAGCAAAGCTAAGACCAAGAGGAGGGAGAGAAGGCTTTCTGTCCCCAACAGGTGAGGGTCCTGTTGTCACCTAACAGACACCTAATGCAGCAGTCAGCAGCCATCCCCGGCTTCACCAGAACCTCCCAGAAGGAGGCTGGCCCCTCAAGCTCCTGGTCACCTGTGCCTGAATCCTGTGCGCAGAATACATGTGATAGGCGCACTCGGAGCCAGCACACACACGAGCTGTTCCCGGGCCTCCCGCACTAGGAGTGTGTGTGTGTTGGGGGGACATGCTCAGGAAGGAGAGCACCGGATGTTGAGGCACAGCTTGCAAACAGGAACGAGGGTGGTGTCTGTGGGAGCCTATGCATCTACAGAAAGGTAGAGGAATATCACCACTCATGTGCTGTGGTCTCCAGGACATATTTACTGTCCACTGCAAAGTGGAGACGGGTGATCGGCCCACCTGCGCCAGCAGGGCAGGAGGGCATTTGGAAGGTGACTGAGTGCAAGTGGGCCGGCCAGTGGGTGGCATCGCGGGGACAGTGCCACACAGACAGGGGTCTCTACTGGTGGTAAAGCACCTGCCTACCAGCAGTGCCCCTCCAAACGGGCCATCCAGCCATCTATGATGCTTCCTGCTGCCACAGCCAATGAGCTCAAATTTTTGCCCCCAAACCAAACCACAGAAAGATGGTGAGCGGCTATGAAAGTCAACATTAGAAACAAGCAGGCAGCAACGTGGGTGGACTTGGAGAGTGTCATTTTAAGTGAAATAAGCCAGAAAGAGAAAGAAAAACACCATGTATCATTCATATGTGGAATCTAAAAAAGACACTAATGAACTCATCTACAAAACAGAAACAGACTCACAGTGTTAGTAAACAATCTTCTATTACTGGTGGTGGGAAAATAGGGGCTGAGAAGGGATAAATTCAGAAGTTTGAGATTTGCAAATATTAACTATATATAAAAATAGATAAAACAAATTTCTGTACAGCGCAGGTAATTATACTCAATATCTTCTAATAACCTTTAATAAAAGAGAATATAAAAATAAATATATGTATGTAACGCATGACTGGGACACTATGATGTACACAAGACATTGACACACTGTAACTAACTATACATGAATTAAAAAACAAAACAAAACAAAACAGTGGAAAACTATTGTAAAACAAAAAGTTTAACAAGTATACACACATACAAATTAAAAAGAATAAATGACATCACCAAAAATTTCAGGTTGGGTTTAGATGGAAGAATTTGAAAAACAGAATGAAACAAACCTTCTCCAGAAAGCAGAGATTCAGAGCAAGATCAACATTTTTGGTTACTGAACAACTTCCCGGTGCCAGCCAGGGCCACCACCACCCTGGGGCCTCACCACAGGCACGGTGTCCCCGGCAGCTGGGGGATGGCAAACCCATTTGTCTAATTTGTGGCAGTTTGAAGGCCACATCCACCCTTAACATCTCCATCTATATTAGTGGGAGCCCACACGGATGCCAAACGTATTTTGCCACCACTTTCCTTGGAGACACGAACATAACCACCAAGGAGAAGTCAGTGTCTGGAGTCTGGATGTGATGGGATGTAGCGCGAGGAGCCAGGCACCTTCCACCTTCCAAAGTCCACCCGGTGGACCGACTGGAAGACATTACCCCTATTTCTAAAAGGACCAAAGCAACAGTGCAGAATTCCAGGCTGGAGCTGAGGAGGCTGCACTCGGCTTAGCTGCAGGCCATCTTTTTATCTATGTTTCGGAAGCAACCATCCACTCATAAGTCAAAGCTTTAAGATCAACTGACAGCTATTCATAACATCTTTTCTAGATGCCCAGTGCTACGTTCCTCACTCAGGAGAGTCATTACACAGTGTAGACTTGAGACCGAGGCCCAGGTGTCACAAGGAAGGAGACACCAAGGATGTTTGTCAGTGGGGCAGCGGGGCCCAGCCCTCATCCACCTCCTGAGAGCTGGAAGGTCCGTCCACTGTGGGGGCCTGTCTCCCAGGGCTGGGGGGCCTTAGAGAGTCCCAGACACCTCGGAAAAGCTGTGCTTGTGTCCAGGGATAGACAATGAGAATTTAAGGGTCTGGGCAGTTAAGGATCTCATCGGTCCCAGATTTTTCTTTTCCAAAGTTTTGTTTTTTTAAGTATTTTTCATTACTATTTTTATTTATTTATTTATTGTGGGGAGATAATTAGGTTTATTTATTTTACTGGAGGTGCTGGGGACTGAACCCAGGACCTCGTGTGTGCTAAGCACCCACTCTACCACTGTGCTGTACCCTCCCCCCTCTTTTCTGAAGTGTCTAACACAGGATCTCACTCCTTCCAGAAGCCAACAAATTTCCAGGTGCTGCCCTGACAAATCCTTTCAGCTGATGAGAGATGAGTTCTGCCCCTGCAGCTTCAAACTCCTGAGGTTCCATAATTATATTTTTCTCCTGTGGAGCAGAATATAATTATTTTATTGTATTACATTATTGTGCTATATTACATTACATTATACTGTAATGAGATGTACTAAGATTATTTTATCATCAAGGTTACCTATTTGTGGGTTAATCACCAGTGAACTCAACCCATCTTCAGTTATTTCAGACAGAACATGAAAAGTCAGCAAGGAAACATTTGCTCAAGAAAATCAATCATCTGAAAACTAGAATTTTTAAAAAATTAAAGTGTAGTGATTTACAAGTTGCATTAGTTTCATGTGTATAGCAGAGTGACTCAATTATACATGTATATCTCTCTTCTTTTTCAGATTCTTTTCCATTATCGTTTATTACAAGAGACTGAATACAGTCCCCTATGCTGTACGGTAGGCCCTTGTTGGTTATGTATTTTAGATGTAGCTGTGTGCATCTGTTAGTCCCAAACTCCTAATTTAGGCGTTTGGTTCCATAATAATTTTTTGTTCATACAAGGCATACTTGACATTTTCTATTTTGTAAAGGAAAAGCTTTTGACAGTTAATCTTATTTCCTAAAAGGGCAGCAGGACCAGAAGAGACAGCAGCCTCTAAGGGGTCCCTGCCACCAACCCGATCAATCCCAAAGGGCGGCCCCCGCCCTGCCCTGGGGCCAGTGACCAAGGAGCACCTTCAGGCCTGGACACACATGGGCAAGGCTGTGCTTTATGTGTGTGTTCAGGAAAAGCCACACGTGAGGGGAACTTTCCTGTATTAAACAATTCAATTTCATAATAAGTGATTACTATTTAAAGGAATATTCCCTAACTTATTTGGTTGTAAAACATTCACATGTATTTAGGGTGAAGATTCAGCTCTCCCTCAGCTGTTTCTGGGGCAAGGCTGCCCTGGACACCAGCTCCTCAAGGAGCCACATGCCACCTCCCCTCCACTGGTGCTGCAGGTCAGGGTGGCCATGCGAGTCACAGGGGGCAGGACAATGAGGACTTGGGGGTCCCCTCTCTCTGGAAAGGGTCTCCTTGGAGCAGAGCAGCAGAAGGAAAGCTGGAAGATGTGGATCCTGACCAGAGGTTGTACCCAGAACACTTTGATTTTTGCAGACACAGGTGTGAGGTGGCCAGTCCCGTGGCACAGCCAGCCCCTACAGGCCTGGCAGTCTGTCATGTCCAGCACAGCATACAGGGCACCGTGGTCTCTGTCATTGCAAAGCGCAACCCTGCCCCTGCCAAGCTGCCAGGGTCCTGGAGACAAGAGACTGCTTTAAGAAGCAGCAGAGCAGGAAGAGAGGGGACAGCTCAGGTTGTAGAGCATGTGCTCAGCGTGCACAGGGTCCTGGGTTCAATCCCCAGCACCGCCTCTAAAAATACATAAATAAACCTAATCTCCCCCCGCCAAATAAGCACCAAAGCAGCAACAGAGCAAAGACCTCCCTTTATGGGTCTACAAAGGCAACGCAATTCCCACTGAAATCGCAGTATGCTTTTTAATCCATTTGACAAGCTGATTCTAATCCTTCCAAAGCAAAACCAGGATCCACGAAGAGGCAGAAGGTGCTTGAAGACATAAGGTCAGGAACACGTCCTGTCAGGCGTCAAGACTGAAGTTGGAGCTACAATGTTTAAGACTGTGAGTTGGAAGCCAGGGACAGATGCACAGACCGGTGGGACATGGAAGAAAGCCAGGAGACAGAGCAGCATGTCCACTGGGAGCTGCAGGGGGACAGAATGACCCTGGGGACCAGCAAGTAGAGGCATCACCCTTCAGCCACTCGAGGAAGGACGACTGGTCACCCCCCCCAGGGAGGGACAAAGAAACTTCCTCCAAGTCTCATATCGGACACCAAAACCAACCCCAGAAGGATTAGAACTGAAACTTAGAAAGCAAAACCTGCAACGTGTAGACGGAAATATGCAGGAATATCTCCATGGCTCCTAGGTAGCAAAGCACTTCTTTTAAGAGACACAAAATGTGTTAACCATGAAAAAAAAAGTGACTATATTCAAAGAGTATCAGTTTATCAAATACCACCACTACCGGAGTGAAAACTCAAGCCACAGACAGGGAGAGGTGTGTGCATCAAATGCAACACAGAAGATACACAAATTATAGTACAATGGACACATGACACGAAGGGAGCATGTAACAGCAGGGAAGATGCCCCACTCCTCAGTCCTGAGGGAGACGTAGAGCGACGCCCATGAGAGCCCGTGTCACACTCACTAGGCCCTCAGTTCAGAGCTGTCAGTGGACATGACCTACAGGGGACAGAGGGACAGGCTAAATGACACCAGAGGCAACCAGTGGAGAAAGCGGGTGTCCCACATGTGATTTCTTAGTAATGAGGGGCTCCTAGTGTCTGCTTTATCAGGCTCTCCACACAGCAGGAATGGGGCACATGCAGCTATTTAAATGTAAAATAATTAAAATTCAATAAAATTTAAAAATCAGTTCTTCCGTCACATGGAGCCGCACTTCGAGGGCTCAACAGCCTCAGCTCCGAACTCTCCATCACAGACAGCGCTCCCGGGCAACGGTGCTCCACACCTTACGTGTGTGTCACATACGTTCATTTAGATGCAGCAAATACTGTATAATAAAACATTCTGACGATGCTCACAGAGTAAGCCATTCTTTAATGATGAGCTCCATTTCATATCGGTTTTCCTTTTGTAATGATTTTTCAAAATTTCCAATTTTATTTAATAAAATGGGTTTTGAATAGAACAAATAGAAAAAATGCAGTAGTATTTTTTAGAAATATATATAGACAGAAATATAACATCAAATGTAGAGAAAAAATAGCATAGGAAGCAAAAAAAAAAAAAATGATGCCATGATTTGTTAAAGCTTAAAAATCATATTTCCAAATAGGAAAAAAAAAAGTTTACTTTTAATTTGAAAGTTTTTCTGTTCTTCAATTGTAGGAAACTAATTCAAATTAAATTCTAAATAGTCGTGAAGAAAACCCTTGCTCCCCTTCCCTTATTAATGATCCCAATAAATCAAGCCTCTAAATCCTTTCCTCTCCCACCACCCCGGGGCGAGCCCGCAGGACCCAGGCAGGGCTGGGCACCCACCAGGCTCTGCTGGCCGGGCAGGCAGAAGAGGACGGCGTCGCCCACCTCCCGCAGGTTCTGGAAGCATGCTGTCTTCAGCTGTGTGTACTCAACGACGTCCTTCAACTGGAGCTGGAAGATCTCCAGGATGCCTGTGGTGGGGGGGTGAGTCTGAGGTTGGGGGAGGCTGGAGGGGCAGGAGATGCCCCAGGGTGCCGCCTGGGGTCCCAGGCGGGAGCATTCTCTGACACGGCCACCGTGCCCACATGGGCATGGCCACCTGTCTCCTGAGCCCAGCACCACCTGGGCCCTGGACCTCAGCTCCAGAGCCTCTGTCCCTGTCAGCCCCGTGCAGAGCTCGTGTTACTGTGCTTTTCAGACACTGTGTGTTTTGCACATTGAAGTTTGTGGTGACCCCGCATTGAGCAAGTCTACAGGCGCCATTTCCCCAACAGCATCTGCTCACTTCCCGCCTCTGTGTCACATCGTGGTCATTCTTAGAATAGTTTAAATTTAAAAACCTTTTTAGGTTTTTTTTCCCCTTATATTATTTTTGTTTTTGCTTTGGGGGCTTGGATTTACTTATTTATCTACTTATTTGTTTATCTACTTATCTATTTATTTGTAATGACAGTGCTGGGGATTGAACCCAGGACCTCGTGCATGCTAAGCACACACTTTATCATTTGAGCTGTACCTTCCTCCCTTAATTTTTTCACCCTTTTCTCTTTTTTTAATTAAAAATTATTTATTTATTTACTTAGCCAAGGAGAGAGTAATTATTTACTTAGTTTGTTTTTAGATGGAGGTACTGGGGATTGAACCCAGGACTTCGTGCATGCTAAGCACACTCTACCACTGAGCTACACCCTGCCCCCACTTTAAACTTCATTATTATATTTGTTAGGGTGATCTGTGATCAGTGGTCTTGGATGTTATTATGCCAAAAGGTCACAACTTGCTAAAGGCTCAGATGTTGGTTGGCATGTTTCAGCAAATCAATGAAGTGTTTTTTAATTACGGTGTGTACGTTCTTTAAGACATAATGCTATTATGCACTTAACAGACTACAGTCTAGTGTAAACATAACTTTGCTTGCCCTGGGAAACCAAACAAGTCATGGGGCTCGTTTCTTTGCGGTGGTCTGGAGCCAAACCTGCCATGTCTTCCAGGATTGCCTGTATCTTCCGAGGAGGCATCATGTCCAGCAGAGGTAGGAAAGGTAATTGATAAAACTCACTTCACAGGCACAGAGGGCAGTGTACTTAATCCGATAAAGGACTAAGCCAAAGCCCTGCAGCTAAACTCCTACTGGGTGGTGACACCCGCACAGCTTCCTGCAGGGCTCCTGCGCAAGACGGCGCATCTCCGCTGCTGTCCTGGAGGCCCTGGATGTTGTGATATGGCAGGAAAAGACACAAAGCATGAAGCCTGGACAGAAAGTCACTGTCCCCTGACTCAGTCCTACAGTCAGTGCTGACCCAGTCAGAACTCCCCGAGCTGACTCTGGAATGGGTAGTCACACAGAAGATGTGGAAAAGCCAAAACAACCCCGAGAGGGACAAAGTCAGAGACTTAAGAGGTTTCAAACCCCTCACCCCAACAGGTCGGCCCAGGGTGCTGGCCCACAAGGACCCATGGCCCTGCCCGCCCAAGAGGCCATCACTTCCTCTCGTGGTCCACCGCCCACCCCATCCACCCCCCAGGCCTCAGTATCACCCAGCGCGAGCTCAGACCCTCCCGGGGGGATGTTCCTCCACACGCGTAGCCCCCAACAGGCACTAAAGAGCAGGGTCCCCCCCAGCAACACAGTGTCATCTACACGAGGCGCACAAGGGCCACGGGCCTGGCCACACAGTGGGGTGAGGACATGTAGGGGGTGGCCCTGAAGTCCACAGCTCTGCCCCAGACCAGCTCTGGATTTGGCCTAAATGGCTTCACCTCCGACATTAAAAATGCCCCCCACTGGCCAGGATCTGAGCCCGTTTTATGACCCCAGTGTTACCATCTGTTTCTGACAACGGACTCAGGCTCCTGAGCCAGGCTCACAGACGGCCCTTTCACTCCCCAGAGGTCAAATGGTTCACCTCGCCGTCTCCTGAGACACAAGCAACAGCCTTGGGGGCTCAGCCTCACCAGCGGGCTGCCCGTCAGAGCAGTGTCCCATGGGTGGTCCACATGTGGGCTTAGCAAAGCAGTCATCCAGCTGTCTTGGACGAGACAAAAGGCAGTTTTGTATGAGACAAGGGTTCCTGTAGTCCCGTTTTATCAAGGACGATGCTTTCTGAGTTCACAAAGGCTGTTTGTGTGGGGAGCCCCAAACCAGTGCTGTTCAGGCCGTGCAGGGCTGCACCCCACAGGGCACCCCTGACCCAGGGCCCAATAGCCAGCCAGCCAATGTGACAGACGGGCTGCACCCTGCGTGGAGCTTCCCCCAGGCCTGGGCCGGTCAAGACTGGCGGGCAGCTGGACCTGGCAGTCGAGCTCCCCACCCCTCACTGGTCATTGATGTTCAAAGAATTGGTGTTGCAGGAAAGCTGGAGGTGTTCAGGGTTCAGAGCCCTGTCACCCCCGCCCCACAACTCCCACACACCCTCCTGCAGCCTGCTCCTGGCTGAAAGGCTGCAGACACTCAGGCTCTGGTTGGCCCCCACCTCCTCCCAGCGGGGAAAGCAGATGGGAACCTTGTCAGTGACTGCCCACTTGGTCTCCCTCCCTGCAGCCGGGACGACACTGCCCCCGACCCCGTGCCTCCAAGGAGGTGCCGTGCTCACTGGGGGAGCCATACTTGTGTGAGGCAGCCAGCAGACCTCAGGCATCACCTCCATCAGTGTGCCCTCATACTGCAGGATGTTGCATCGCAGCTGAGGGAGAAGGGCCGTGTCAGCCACCAGCCCCCACTGCCCCACGGGCTGAGGTGTGACAGGGACTTGGGAAAAGGAGTCTGTTCATAAAATGCCCTGTGATGACCTAGGACTGAGAATCACTGGCTGGAAAGGAAAGCCCCCCCTACCCCCACCCCAGGAAGTGGGTGCAGAATCCCCCCCCAGAAAGGCCTCACACCCGAGGGGCACACACCAGGCTCCTGGCCACCTGCAGCAGCTCTTCCCTGATCGCCGTGATGCCCTGGTAGCCCGCAGCCGGCAGATGGCCTGGAAGTGAGGGGGCCCACGAAGCTGCAGCCGCCGTTGTAAATACCCGAGCAGGCCAGGTTCCAAGGCTGGGGACAGACCGCGTCAGTGCTTGGCAGAGTCTCGGGGATTTCAACGCAGCTCCTACGCACTCGTGAAGAGGATGAACTGCTTGCCAAAGTGCATGAGTACGCAGGGCCCTTGGGTGGAGGGATCTGGAGAACCTGTTAGACTCCCCTTACTGGTATCTATGATTTCAACCTGAAGACGTGAAAACAAACTTGCTAAGACAGAAGGAACACAAAACCACTTGGTTTTCAACATTTATTAAACTGCTGTTCCTACAAAAGCATTTTGAGGTCCTGCAAGGAGAAATGAAATTATCTTACAGCCTCTTTGCTGCCCCCATGGAACTGCTCCTAGTCTCCTGTGGGAGACATGCAGGACAGACTCTGATGGGGTAGGGGAGCTGCATTCCCAGGGATGCAGGGTGGGCTGGGAGGAAAGGTAATCAGGGTGGCTTCCTGTAAGAGGGGACCTCCAAGCTTGTCTAAGGACAAGGGTACACACTCAGCATGGAGACTCCTAATGCAAGCATTCAGTGCTATGCATTTCCCTCACACACTTCTTTAGCTGCATCCTGCACACTTTGATATATTTGCATTTCATTTAGTCCAATGTCTTTTTAAAAAATTTCCCTTGAGTCTTCCTCTTACCCAAGGTTCATTTAGAAATGTGTTCATCTGCAAGTGTTTGGAGATTTTCTTGTCATCTTTTTGTTACTGATTTCTAGTTTGAGTTCACTGTGGTCAGATAACACACTGTAATATTTCAATTCTTTTAATTGTTTTGAGGTCTGTTTTAGGATATGGTTTACCTTGGAGAATGCTCATGGGCACTTAAAAAGAACCTGTGCTGCTGTTGTGGGGTGAAGTGTTCTGTACATACCAATAGTGTCCTGTTGGTTGAAGGTGTTCGGCTGACTTTCTGTGCACTCACTCTTTCAATTACTAAGTGAGAGGAAGTCTGACTTCTCCAATTACAATTGTGCAGTTGTTCATTTCTCCTTCCACTTACATCAGTTTTTGCTTCAAGTGTTTTGAAACTCTGTTGTTTGGTGCATCAACATTTAGGATTGCTGTATTTTCTTGCCTGACCTTTTTATCATTATGTAATATCCCCCATCCTTGGTAATAGTCTTTGCTCTAAAATCTACTTTATCTTACATTTATACAGTTACTCCTGCTTCCTTCCTTCCTTCCATCCTTTCTTTCTTTTTTTAGTAGTGGGGAGGTAATTAGATTTATTTATTTGTTTGCTTCTGTATTTAATGGAGGTAATAGGGATTGAACCCAGGCCCTCATGCATGCTAAGCACACACTATACCACTAAGCTGCACCCTCTCCCCTACTCCTGCTTTCTTTTCAAATCAGAAGGGTTGGTTTAAACATATAAAACTTTTGCAAAGAAGCATGATTTAAAAAAATATGAAAGGAACCCTCCTACACTGTTGGTGGGAATGTAGTTTGGTGCTGCCACTATGGAAAATGGTATGGAGAGTCCTTAAAAAACTGAAAATGAAGTTACTACATGATCCAGCAATCCCATTCCTGGACATATATCTGGAGAAAACTCTAACTTGAAAAGATGCATGCACCCCAGTGTTCATAGCAACATTATTTACAATAGACAAGACATGGAAGCAACTTAAATGTCCATTGATAGATGACTAGATAAAGAAGATGAGAAAAATTTATAAAATGGAATACTAGTCAGCCATAAAAAGAATAAAATAATGCCATTTGCAGCAACATGAATGGACCTAGAGATCATCATTCAAAGTGAAGTCAGAGAAAGACAAATATCAAATGATATCACTTATATGTGGAATCTAAAAAAAAGATACAAATGAACTTATATACAAAACAGAAATAGACTCATAGATGGAAAACAAAGCATGGTTACCCAAGGGGAAGTGGAGAGAGGGCTAAACTGGGAGTTGGGGATTAGCAGATACTAACTACTGTATGTAAAATAGATAAAAAGGCCCTACTGTATGATACAGGGAACTATATTCAATACCTTAGAATAACCTTTAGTAGAAAATAAGCTGAAAAAGAGCAGATAAATATGCATATATGACTGAGTCATTATGCTTCCACCTAAAAATAGCACATTGCAAAATAATTATACATCGACTACAAAAATATAGATTTGCTCATTACTAAATTCTAAGACCTTGATTAACACATATTGCACCTTAAGAAATTAACCAAGGTTGTAACTGTCAAAGCAACACCAGCGCATGAAGTGAACATGCGCATCTGAGAGGTGGGCAGCGGCCCGCAGCACTGAGCACGTTTGCACAGCAGCGGCATGTTGCTGAGTGGCTGGACTTTGTCCTCACCCTTTCAAGAGTATTGAGTGTTTGTGGGCAGATGGCCAAATTGCTTGCAAGTCAGCTGGATCCTTTCGTGACCTGTCAGGGTGTGCGGCAGTCACTCCCCTAAGGCTGGTACTGAGACAGGCCCTTCTGGCAACTCTCTCGAGTGCCTGGGTGCTCAGTGAGGTTTCCCCCTTCTTGTGGGCAAGGCCCAGCGAGCTCTGGGAACTAGTCCATCTACAGCAGCCCCTCCTCTCCTAGTCACGGAGTTTAATATTCAAGCAAAGACTAAAAAGGGCCCCTAGTTTTGTCTCAGGAGCTGTTTCTCTGTGTACCTCTCTCCTCTCCCATACTCTGCCTTGAAAATTCCAGCTGTTTTGGCTTCCTCAACTTCCAATCTGTCTCATCCACTGAGCAAGATGTCAGAAGTGCTCCCAGGCAGAAAGCCAGGGAAGTCAGAGTTCACACCCCTCGTTTCTTTTCCCTCAGGGGAACATCCAGTGAAAACAGTTGCTTCATAAATTGTGTCCACAGTCCCACTTGTTTAAGGCTAAAGAGTAAATGCAAACTGTTACTCCAGTATCCTAAACAACGTTTATTTTTAAAATTGGGGGGGCGGTAATTAGGTTTGTTTGTTTGTTTGTTTATTTATTTATTTATTTAATGGAGGTCCTGGGATGAACCCAGGACCTTGGGCATGCTAAGCACACACTCTACCACAGAGCTATACCCTCTCCCCAAACAACTGTTATACACCATATTTTGACCGTATGTATTTCTCAATCTAAAGACCAAAATAATGGAAACAAATACTGAATTCCAGTTAGTAGTTTGTGTTTTGCAGTGGGTAAGGTCAGTATTTCTGAAGCTACTTTCTGCACAGCCTAGAACGAGCAAATGAGAGAATACACTAAGAATGATGAAACAAGAATCCTCAGTGCAGAAGGAAGTTACAGAAATGGAACTGAAGCCTGCAGTGCTGAATGGAAACTGATGGCCACAGTGTGAATACATGGCTTTAATAGACAGACAGCGGGATGGAAGGAGGCCCACGTAAACATTAGGGGTTTAGCTGTGTTCCCCCAAAACAGAACTTGTAGCCCTAATCACCAGTCTCTCAGAATGCGCTCATTCAGACACAGGGTTGTTGCAGATGTAATTAGTCAAGATGAAGCCATTCTGGAGCAGAGTGCACCCTTAATCCAATATAACAGGGCTGATGTCCTCACAGGAAGAGGACAGAGACACAGAAGGAAATCACGTACTGACAGAGACAGAGACAGAGACAGAGACGGACTGGAGGGATTTGGTTGCAGGCCGGGGACCACTGGCCACACCACAAGTGGGAAGTCCAGACAAGTCCTTCCCCAGAGTCCCAGAGGGACCAGAGGCAAGGACACACCTAACACCCAGGCTTGGCTTAGTTTTAAAATATTCTCCATTAAAAGGAGTCCTGGTGAATCACAGATTTCAAGGATAAGGTAGGAGAATTCCAAGATGAACCTGGAAGCCCCTGTGGTGAAGAAGGCAGGGCAGGGTTGCAGAGCTCTGGGGACAGCCCAGAAGACATGGAGATGAGGCTGGAGGGGATCCCACTGGCCAAAACATGGCCGACTCAAGCCACAGAATCAAGTCCTGCCAGTAACAGATCATAAACCTGCGTTAGGATCCCTGAGACCTCATTCAAAATAAATAAACAAATAAATAAGCACTAACAAGCACACACAGCAGAATGCCAACTACTACCTGTAGATGGAATAAAAAAGCTCCCACATCACCACTGTTCAACTGCCGTAGTGAGAACGGCTTTAGGTCAGAATCATCAACAGATTCTAAAATCAGTGGGTCAAGTTTTAACAAGGAGCAGGTTATTTAAAGTCTCAAATTATCTCCTTATAAATTACTTAACAAATTCAAACAGAAAAATGGTACCATGCCAGCAGAGAAACTTGGCAGCCACCACCCTGAGCACAGCCAGTGGTGGGACAGCCTCGTGGTGCACCACACCCTACTCAGGGCACACCCGCCTTCGGTGCTGTTCCAGCCAGAGGACCGACTCTGAGCCCAACTGCTGGCTTACTGCCAAGGCTACAGTATTGTCACAGTGAGATGCTGTGCAGGTTAAACTGAAGTCACAGACCACCTAAGCGCCCTCCCAGAGTCACCAGGCACAACTCATGCATCAGAAATAAGCAGCAAAACAAGCGGACACGCCAGACAACAAAGGCAGTCCTGGGCTCCTGCAAGCTCCCGGGAAACCCTGAGGTGGGAATTAAAACACCGGGTGCACACTGCGGTTCTCACCCTGGACACACAAAATGCCTTTTCCCGGTAATGAAGCATTAAGGGTTCCACCAGAAGACCTAAAAATACAGAATGGCTCTTGCTGGCACTGATGGAAGGGAGAGGCCCCCAGAGCTGCTCTGGTGTGTGCCTGCCTGAACTGCACCCCAGTTTTCTGGGCCCGAGGAGGCCGAAGTCACATCACACTGGTCCCAGGCAGCACACGTGCCAAGGTTGCAGCTCTGACACACATGACACTGGGTTCCCGAGCAATCATATGGCCTCCAGGCACCTGGGCTTTGGGCGGGCTCTGCAGACCCACCCGTGGGCTCCCAGGGAAGCACCAGGTGAAGGCAGCTTTCTGCTCACCAACATGATGTAGACCTCGTGCTGGGCAGGCTCAGGGAACTGAGGGTAGAGGTCCTGACCTGAGTTCTGGCCACCTCAGCTCTGATATCGGGGGTCCTGCCACCAGCAGGACAGGTGGCCCTGGACAGCGGGGCTGTTCCCTAGCATCAGCCACAGTTGGGGTGAGGGCACAACTCAGAGGGCGGAGCCTCAGAATCTCTTTCCCTGACTCCAGACTCCTCACCCAGCTTCCATCCAGATGCCAGAAGCATCCTTCAGAAAACACAGTGATTCAGCAGAAGGGTTTACAGCGTGTGCTGAATGTTCCTCCTCACGTCACTTTCACCTGCCCCACCACCACCCAGCCGCCCCGCAGTCCTTCCACGGCTCCTGGTGTTTCTGAGGCCTCGGCCCATCTTAAATATTGTCACCAAGATGACCGGGAGAGATGGGCGATGTGTGCGCTCAGTGCAGTGGCCAAAAAGTAGGCCCAGGGGACATTTCAACTGTTCCTTTTGCAAGATCTCTGGTAATCCCTTAAAAGGGAGACAAATGCTTGGCAATCAAAACTGCAATCCAAAGTTAACACCCCAAAAATCACAGCTCCTGTGTCACCTGATTCTGCTCCCCATCCCCTGCCCCCACTGTAACATACTTTCTGGACTTACCAACACTGGGGTTCTGTTGCATTTCACCTTTGGAGTTGCCAGTTCTAAGCACTGGACAAAAATCATTTCAGGGACATAATAGAAATTCAATGCAAAGGTTCCAAATGGACTAACCAAAGCAAAGAACATCTTGCAAACATTGGCCATGACTTCAACAGATTTTCAGAAGCATAACAAGCATGTATATACCCTTGCTAACATGGCGTGCTCTCCTTTGAGATCACATGGGGAAAAATGTGTATTTAACAGTATGCCTATTAACAACTATTTCCGCAAAATAAAAAAGTACATTGTCTTTGACCATAACAAAAACTCTAGAAGACATTTTTACAATGGAAATCATTAGGAATTTAATTATTTCCATGCATATATATATTCTAGCTTTTTTACAATTATGGGGAATTACTTGCATAATAAAAATATTTTTTCAGTTAATACTAACTCTATAACAACTTTAAAAACACCTGTTTCAATAAAGTGGGCACTCAGAAGGGAGCTGACAGGGCTGAGTGGTCTCTCAAGTTTGCTTCCAGTGGCTTACACCCAGCCAGGCATGGGGACACCTGATCCAAGGAGGCTCCTCCACCTGTGGCTCCTGTGGCCATGGCCACATGTCCCCTCTGCTGCCCGGGGCTGGGCCAATGGCTCTGATGCACAGATCCACACACCAGGAACAGGCCTGCCTCCCCACAAGGAAAGCAACGCTGGGTCCCAGACAGATGAGGGCAACAACAGGCATGATCAGGCTGCAGGAGGGCCTCCCTTCTGCCCTCAGGGTCAAAGCTCAGCCCCTCTGGATCAAGACACAAAAATCTAGGCCTAGATATCAGCCGTGATTAAGCCAGCACGTGGTGGGATGTTCACATGAAGTAATGAAGCAAAGTAAAAGTCAAAGACACTTATTTTTAAGCAGTGGTGATGACACTCACACAGACGCTCACATACACCCACACACTGTCTCTTACACACCCACCATCACTCATATTCCCCCACTGCTCTCACTAGTACTCACACAGTCTTACATACATGCACACTCCTGCATGTGCTGACACAGAACAGGGTGCAGAGAGGATGAGCCTCAGGCAGGAGGATGCCCAGAATGCAGGGGCCACCCCAGGGCCACCCCAGGACGTGGGCCGCTTCACAAGGCGGGACTGCACTACCCTGCAGCCAGCAGCCATGCCACCCACCCAGTGGGTCGCTTTGTGCTGCTCAATAAAGTGAAATGATAGGTGGGTGGGAGGCTGGCTGACCAGATGATCCTCATGTTCCCCAAAACCTCAGAGTAGAACCAAAGAAAAGAGAGGCACCCAGCACGTTCCAACGTCTGCAGACTTCAAAGTGTGCTGGCAGTGCCGACCCGGCAGCTGCCGTCCACGTGCAGCACGGGGTTCACCCCGAGCCTCAGGGGTTGCTCCAGATGGGAGCCTCGGCCCTGCCGCCTGGTCCACACGAGCCACGACCGCGCCACACTCCCACAGGCTGGCCCACGGCTGCCCCTGCACACACGGGGGACCAGGAGGGCCTGAGCACCTTGGATGCAGGAAATGATGGGGCACAGGGGGGCAGGGTGGAGGCCCTGAGACCACCCTGCTAGATGCCCGCTGGCGGGGCGCCCAGCACCACCCTGTGGCGGCGCGCTCACGGGCTGGCGGGGCCGCTGCGGCGGCCGGCGGGCGGGAAGCCGGGGCCGGGTTACCGGAGGGTGCGGGGGAGGCCCTCCCGCAGGCGCCGCACGGTGGGGCCGGCCTCCCGGAGCACGGAGTCGAAGCTGTCCATTCAGGCATCTGCTCAGCATCGTGTGGGTCACGCGATTGATTTCCAGGAGGCCATCCAGCTCCTACAGAACCAGAGACGGGGTGTGAGGACAGAACCGGGCCTGGCACAGCGGCCTCCATCCCCTACACAGGCAGTGATGGTGGGAGCAGGGTGGGCAGGGCAGGGTGTGGGTGGCGAGGGGCTGCGCCGTGGGGCCCGAGGTCTAGGCCAGAAGCACACGGGGGCCTGGCTGGGGACACGCACTTGCTGCCCTCACCCCAGTTCAGCCCGTCCTCTCCACTGCTCCTGCAATGCCCTCCTTTTCATGATTGCCCCCTCAGGGCCACTGTCCTTTCTCCAGTGTGGTCACCTCCCCATTGTCCACTGCTGGCCTCCAACACCCTCACAGGGCAGAGAGCACTGGGATGTGTCCACAGCCACCCGCTGGCAGGCTGAATGTCAGGTGTTGGCCTGAGTCGGCATCCCTATATTCCAAAGCACAGCCTCACCACAGAGAGGCCCGCACATTCAGAGCCAGCCTCCCAGGCTGTTACACTGACTGTCCACAAACCTGCCCAGATCTGCACTAGCCACCACGCAGCCACCCGTCACATACAGCAACGGGGATATGGCTGGTCCAAACTGAGGTGCACAGTGCGTGAGACACACAAGATTTCAGAAACCAAATGTGAAAACAAAGAATGTAAGCCACCGACGACAGTGTTCTTTTATAATGATTGTGTGTTGAACTGTTCATTTGGGGGCATAGTGGGTTAAATAAAATACATTATTAAAATTAATGTCCCCTATTTCTTTTTCCTTTTCTAATGTGATTTTAAAACAATCTCCACAGCCATATTCTACTTGTACTTGGCGGCATGGGTCTCGGTCAAATCCTCAACCAGTGGTTTTCATCTGAATCATGTAGGACCAAGGCCAGGGAAGATACTGTGGCCCACACCAAGCCAGTCTGCAGGAAGGGCCCCTGGGGGCCTCCGATCCCGGACAGCCACAGGATCCTGAGGAAGTGCTGGAGGGCTCAATCACCCCTGCCCCACAGAGATGCCCTCTGCTCTGAGGGTGCCCCAAGGGGACACCCGCACCCCAGAAGCTGCTTCTCAGGAACAAACAGTCTTCCTGGAGTCCTTGCCTGCATACTTTACTCTTGGAAGATTGAAATGGCACAGACTCCTTAATTTGCACTTCCTTCCCTGCTGGCGATCAGATTTTCTGTCCTTGATCACACTACTCAGACACCCAGGGGACTTTCCTTCTTTAAAGTCCAACACTTTCACTACAATAGTTCTTGGTATTGGCCACCTTGGGTCAGTTCTCCCAGGCAAGTGATGTGAAAAGTGCACTCCATTTTTCATTTCATCAAAGTTAATTCTTGAGATAACATTTTTAATCTTTGTTCCATCTTGTTCCTTTGATTTTCATCCTCAGGGATGTCTATGTGTGTTGGATCTTCACTGACCATCTTCTACGTGATTTTCTCTCAATCCTTTTTGTCTCTCCTTTTCTTTCTTTCTATCTTTTTTTCTTTCTATCTTTTTTCTTTCTTTCTTTTTTCTTTCTTTCTTTCTTTCTTTCTTTCTTTCTTTTTTCTTTCTTTCTTTCTTTCTTTCTTTCTTTCTTTCTTTCTTTCTTTCTTTCTTTCTTGAGGTATAGTCAATTTACAATGTTGTGTCAATTTCTGGTGCACAGCACAATTCCTCAGTCATATATGAACATACACATATACTCATTTTCATATTCTCTTTCACCATGAGCTACTAACAGATATTGAATATATTTCCTTGTGCCATACAGTATAAACTTGTTTATCTGTTTTATATACACCAGTCAGAATCTGCAAATCTCAAACTCCCAGTTTCTCCCTTCCCACCTCCCTCTCCACTGGCAACCACAAGTCTGTATTCTATGTCTGTGAGTCTGTTTCTATTTTATATATAAGTTCATTTGTGTTTTTTTTTTTATGGATCCACATATGGGTGATATCATATGGTATTTTTCTTTCCCTTTCTGGCTAACTTGACTAGAATGACATTCTCCAGGTCCATCCATGTTGCTGCAAATTATTTTATCATTTTTAATGGATGAGTAGTATTTCATTGTATAAATATTTCACAACTTCTATATCCAGTCATCTGTTGATGGACATTTAGGCTGTTTCCATGTCTTGGTGAATGTAAATAATGCTGTTATGAACACTGGGGTGCAGGTGTCTTTTTGAAGTAGGGTTACCTCTGGATGTATGCCCAGGAGTGGAATTACTGAGTCATATGGTAAGTCTATTTTTAGTCTTTTGAGGAATCTCCATACTCTTTTCCACAATGGCTGCACCAAACTACAGTCCCACCAGCAGCGTAGGGGGGTTCCCTTTTCTCCACAGCCTCTCCAGCATTTATTGTTGGTGGACTTTTGAATGATGGTCATTCTGGCTGGTGTGAGGTGATACCTCATTGTAGTTTTGATTTGCATTTCCCTGATAATTAGTGATGTTGAGCATTTTTTCATGTGCCTATTGGTCATTTGTATGTGTTCATAGAAGAATTGCTTGTTTTGGTCTTCTGCCCATTTTTGGCTGTATATAATCATGATCCCATGGCTCCAGAAAAGCAGGTAAAACACAAAATAATCAGCCCCTCAAGCTGTGACTTGAGGGAAAAAAAATACACTGGTCTCAGGGACAAGGAAAAAAAGAAGTCACCCACATTATATCACAGAAAAAACAACAACAGGACAGAGAAGAGCAACATAACCATGAACATGACATTGTCCAAACATATGAGAGCAACAAAACAAAACAAACAAACAAAAAGACAAGACAACCCAATTGAGGAGGAAACAATCCCGGACAAAGTGCTAATTTTCTTCAGTACAGAAGCTCTGTGGTTCTGCAGCAGGAAAAGGACCTGAATTTTTGGATATGTATTTTGAAGAATTTAGCAGTAAAGTGCCATGCATAATTTTCATTGAAGTGATTCATGACAGGACAGAAATGAAAAAGGACACAAATTAATATCACTTTCCACTTCTGGCTATAATGGAGGAAAAGGGACTCACTTTAACCTACCACCATAAATAATTAGAAAACTAGAAAAACTATATGGGAGGAAAAAGAAATGAGGTTAAGAGCTACAACTGGCCCGATGTACTACCTAAGAGCAGTTTCTGGGTCCATGTGAGGGTGAAAGAACCCAGACAGAGGCTGCTGCTCTCACCAAATTGAGGAGCCAGATACCTGAGTCCAGAGAGGGCAGGCATTTAGGATTTGTGGGTCAGGGTATGAACGAAGAGGAAGCCACACAGAAAGGAAGCCCAGAGAGACTCAGAGGGATCCCCTTACATGTCTGGCTGAGCACAAATCTGATCATGTGAGCGAATCAACTATCCCAGGTCAGAAAATAAACCACAAAGAAAGTAAGCAGAGGATTCTTCAAATCTTATACAGAGGTCAGAAGTGTTCATACTCCCACCAGCCAGAGAAGACAGACCTGTAATACATGGAGCACTGGGTAAAGTCTTCAGAAAACCATCACCTTATTCATGGGGTAAAATTAGCCATGAACTAAAGCTTGTTCTGGACTTACCCTAACAAACTCTAAAGGCCATCTTCCAAAGGATTTGACTCATTCCAAGTAGTTTAATTTCTCACCCCTCCAAAAAATATGACAGTGTTTAAAGAAGAGACAAAATCAAACACAGAAAAACAGTAAAATCAATAATGATCTGCAACCAATCAGAAATTACTATGCATGTGACGAATCAGGAAAATATTTTTTCTCCAATTTCTAGAGGGAAAAAAAGCAGACATTAGAAACAAATTATAGAGATGATGGACTCCGTATACAAACAAGTTAAAAGTTATTATAAACATGTTATAAGAACATTATAAAAACATACAGGTAAACAAACATGATGGGGGAAAAGTGAAAGATAAAATTCCGTCTATAGATCCAAGAAACTCAACAAATCCTAAGCAGGATAAATATAAAAGAAGACCACTCAGAGGCAAGTCATGGGCAAACGGCTGAAATCTAGGGGCGAAAAACCTTAAAATCAGCTGTGGGCGGGTTAGGACCAAAGGAGCTAGAGAAAAAGACATTACACACAGAGGAACAAAGGTGTCAAAGACAGCATGACTCGACATAAGTCACAAGGTAGTTTAGCAACATGTTTAAAGTACAAGGAAAAAATCTCAACCTAAGAATCTATACCCAGTGAAAATATCTTTCACAAATGAAGATGAAAGAAAAAAAAGTAAAACGAACCGTTTCAGACATCAAAGCTGACAATTCATCACCAGTAGCCCTGCTTGAGGAAATGTTAAAAGTTTTTCAGGCAGAAGGAATAATCCAGCTGGAAATCTGTGTTGACACAAAGAATAGTGCCAGAAATAATGAATATATGAGAAAATTTAAAAATTTCTTTTCTCATTTTTAAAATCTCTTTCAGAGTTAAGTGACTGTACTTAAAAAGACACTACGTAATGTGGCATTTATGATGCACATACAATTAAAATGTATGACGACACAGTGTGATGGAGGGGAGGAGAAACAGAAGCATACCACACATCAAGGGGCATTTTACCTGAAGGTATACACTGGTAACTTACAAATGTACGCTGTACATCCAGGCACAGCTTCTAAAAATATATAGTAAATAGGTATATTAAATAAACCAAGAGAAGAGATAAAATGTGATTATTTTTAAAGCAAATTAATCTCAAAGGATGTAGGAAATGAGATGTAACAAAAGACTATGAACAGAGGAACTAACAGAAAAATAGTAGGATGGTAGTTTTAAACTCAATCATGTAAATAATTACATTTAAAGTAAATGATCTGAACATATTAATTAAATGACAGAAAGTAATTTTCTTATTTTTCAAAAAAGAAAATGTAAACATGTGCTGTCTAAAAGGCACTTTAAACACACACAAAAAGATGAGTCAAAGGAAAAGGGTTGGGGAAGTTACACCATACAAACACTAACCCAAAACTTGCCCAGAGGGGCTGCAGTGTTATCAAAGTGAATTCAAAACAACCAACTCCACCCCCCAAATCTGAGGGATAAAGACAGACATTTGATAACGCATCCAAAGGCTGTAACAGTCCTAAGTGTGTATCAAATAACAGAGCTTCAAAGTACATGAAGAAAAAGCTGACAGAAATTCAAGTAGACAAATCTGTAATTATAGTTGGAAATCACAACAGTCCTCACTGAACAAGAGAACAAAAAACAAGGATTGAACACTAGTGGTGTCCTGTCAAGTGTCCCCCCATCTTGTGTCACTGGTCACACCCTCTGCCCCATTCGTGATCCAGGCCGTGGTGCTCAGCCCAGCTTCGCTCAGCAACTGCTCTGTGTAACAAAAAGATGTCTGCACTACCCACCTTGAGGCACCTGGGAGAGGAAGGTAAATTTCAGATCTGCTCAGCCTCCCAGGGCTGCGGGAAGGGGGCCCAGATGCCTACCACTCCTTGTCATTCACCATGTTGTTGAATGCTCAGCGTCAGTGGCCAGTTATTAGTGTTCTCCCAGGCTCCTGTCTCACACCTAGTACTTAGTAGATGTTCACATGCTTTCCCTAGGGCCGCCTTAACAAGTTACAACCAACTAGGGGGCTTAAAACAGCACAAATTCATTTCTTTCATAGTCCTGAACCCAGAATCCAGCAGCGTGGGGTCATCGGAGTCACATCACTTCCGGAGGCTCGGGGAGAATCACTCCGTGATGTGGAGGGTAACCCTCATCCACCTGTCTTCCTGGCCTCTCTTCCCCATGTGTCTGTGCATCAGTCTCTGTTCTCTTATAAAGACACCAGTGGTTGAATTAAGGGCCCACCCTAGCCCAGTATGGCCTCATTTTAACTTACATCCTAATTATATCTGCAAAGACTGTCTTTTTAAATACGATGTGACTCTTGGGAGGACACTGTTCAACCCAGGACAGTGACGGATAAACATGAGAACCGCTGGGTTCCCTGATGTCACCTCCACACATCCTGCTGCTGATTTGAAGACTCGGGTCAAGCTCACCCATGAATGTCCACACGCCTGTTCACCCAACTTCCCCAAAGCATGAAATTAGACAGTAAGACATATTCTTCTGGATTAAGACACTGAGAGCTGACGAAATGCAAACATTCTTAATTCTTTAGTTTGACTGAAAGGTGAGACATTTTCATTGAGATAGTAACTGAGGCAAGCCTCAGTTGAAAGGAAATGTTCACTAAGAAGGAAGCACTGGGAGAGGGTGGGAGGAGCTTCGACTCCAGGGAAAAGGAGAGGAAGGGAAATATAGTGAAGCCCAAAGAAAAACATCACCAGTTTTAGAGTTTTGCTTAAGGTGGACCCATTGAGAGGAGTTCATAAAGTTACACAGAGAGAAGACGGTTCAGAGGTCCAGCAGCCACACTTAGGTTCTCGGAGGGCCCGGAAGACCTGCCACTCCCCACGCCGGCACACTTTCCCGGTGAGCCAGAGCATCTGTTCACTCAGCGGGCGCTGTTCAACACTCCCGTGGGCGCCGCCCCCCACTTGTCATGCGGAAGCTGCGGGGCCCTGACGGGATGATGACGGCAGTGGGGCTTGGAGGTGCCGACACCATGCTGGACACAGGACTCAGTAATTCCCTCATTTACTCTAACCCTCACAACCCCTTTATGACGTTGATTCCTTTACTGTTTCCCTGTTTGACAGATAAGGAAGCTGAGGTTGGAAGAGGAGTGACTTTTCAAATACTAATTACTGGTGATGGAGGTGGGGCCCAGGTCATCCATCTCCAAAGCATAAAGACCTTAACACACAGAGGATCCAAGAAAATGGACATAGACTCTGATGGGCGACGCTTTTCCACTTGGTTTTTTCTTCATCTTGTTTACCAAGGTGTTTTCACTTTCTTACTTGAAATGTTAAGACTACCTTGACCTCCTTGCAAATTACCAGCTGGATAGAAGGTCAGATGCCAGATGGTCCCAAGGTCCCTCTGACCCTATGACATTGTGAACTGCTATAAATAACAGCCAGATACCCTTCAAGCTTCCGCTTCAAGAGGATAAGCCTGCACGTTATGTTCAGTCACTGACTCCCAACAGCATAGGCTGCCATCTCCCAGCTGACCCCCCCTTTGGTGGATATGTAGAAAAATGATGTAAGCCAAACCAGAGCTTGGGCTCCAATGACATACCTTATATGGATGGTATTTACGTACTTTACATGCTTTTTAGTAAACTCATGAGTGTCCCGTTTCCTAAACTCCAGGTAGTAGAAATGAAAACTTGCAACATAATGGAAAACTTTGGAACTGAAAGTTGACTCACACTCCCCCTCCTACATAAAACTCTGCTCTGCTCTGCAGACGGTGAGGAAAACTGATGATGCAATAAGTGTAGTTCCGTCCCTAAAATCACTTGTGACTTCATCGATGAGATAATATACAGAGAAGAAATCAAAAAGCCAGCATTAATACGTTAGTGCTTTGATAAGCTCTGTGGGGATTGTCTCAGGCTGAGCTCCCCCAGAAGCAGATCCTAAGACAAAGACTTGTGTGCAAGCCTGTTTAGGGTATGTTGTTAGGAAGTTCCTGGGGGAAGGAAAAGTAAAAAGTGGAAAATGCTATTTCAAGTGAAATGAAAAGAATTCACCAGCCCCTGCTTAAACCATGTGGGCAGGCACAAAACGCCACCTTTCCTACGGTTTCACTCATAGGGAACACCCAGGAGAGGTAAAGACCCCTAGAGAGGAAGAGGACTCAGGGTTGTCAGGGGCTGGGGGAGGAAGGAAGGGGAGTGATCGCTTTGGGTCCAGGGTTTTATTTTGAGGAAAGAAATAGCATAAAACTAGATGGTAGTGATGGTCACACAGCATGTGAATGCAATTAATGCTCCTGAATTGCACAATTAAAAAGGGAAAAAAATCTATATTTTATTAAAGGAAATGGAAAATGGAAAAATAAAGGATGCCATAAATGATGTGAAACAAACAAACTAAACTAAAGAAGAACAAAACAAAAACAACTTCAGGGGTAGGAAAGTCAATTTCGGGTGGGGGAGGGGATTCATGGTGGGATTTTGGAGAAGAAGGTGTAGGTGGGGGCAGAGGGGGCTCAGCCCTAGGGGATGATGATGCCTGAACTGGTTCTCCACTGCCCAGCGGTCCAGGTGCAGGTGCAGGAGCTGCAGGATCTTCAGGAGCAGCAACATCAGCAGGAGCTGCAGGATCTTCAGAAGCAGCAGGATCTTGAAGTTCAGCAGGAGCAGCAGGAGGGAGCTCGCGGTCTCCTGCTGGATACTGGTGGTCCTGCTTTTGGTCTCTGGCATCTTCCCCTGCCCCCGCCTGCTCTGGACCTGTAACTGTTGGACGTGGAGAGAGCTTTAAGTCTAGTGGAAGTGCTCATGCTGTGAGAGAGGAAAAATGTACCCACGTGCCTCTTTCCATGTGACTTTTCAAGGACAGAAATCTTCCCAGAGCTTTGCAGACACCTCCCACCCAGCAAGTGCCCACAGGATGTTTTCTGTGACTGAATTCTTCCAGACAGGTGGTCTGAGGACAGTCTTTGCTCTGGTCTCAACAGCAGCCTTTGGGGACACCTCCCTATGTGGCCCAGCCCTCGGACCTCCCTCACCTACACACATGCACCAGCCCCGCCCTTCTAACCTTTGGGCTCTGCTTTGGGGGGCTCCTGGTCCTCTACCTGACTCCCCGGGAGGTGGGCACGGTGCTCCAGGTCAGAGCCGGGGGTGCTGAGCTGCCCCTCAGCCCCAGGCAATGTCCTGGGGAGAGACCTGGGTGGTGTCTGGGCAGGAGGCCGTGGTGGTGTGGAGCCCTCTCTATCGAGACTCATCCAGAGCCTGCGCTGGCCCTCCAAAGTGTGGCACACCAGCCCCTCACTCGGGGAGGTGGCATGGGTGTCCTGGTTCCCTGGATCCTGCGGTGTCTGGCTCTGCAAAGACAGTGACTGGCAGCCGGCCCGGCCCGGAGGTCTCAGAGCCCTGCCCGGCCAGGGCCACTCCTGCTTCTGCCCTACTCGACCCTCTACTGCTAGATCAGACTGGGTCCTTAGTCAACTGATTCACCCGGGAGGCAAGAGACACACCCAGAGGGCATGGGCGCCACCTCAGGCAGCAGGGCCCTACCCTGGCTCTCCACAATCCTGCCTGCCAGCTTGGACCCGGGTTGTGGATGTGACCAGCCCCCCAGGGCTCTGACCCTTCCTCAGCCTGCTCTTGCTTGAGGCAGGACCCCCCCAACATGACTGCCCCACCTCCACCAGTCAGGAAGGGGCTGTGGGGCTACCCGGGTGGGATCTGAGTGGTGGCCTGGCCTGGGCTGGCCTGCTCTGGGCCTCCCTGTGTTACCTTTCGTCCCTCTGGCCAAAAGGCCAGAGGCGCCTGAGGTGAGACCTGAACCACTGTCTGCACTGTTGACAAAGGCCGTCACTGCAGGCTCTCCGAGGGCCGCTACCTCAGGATCTCGGGGTGCAGCAGAACATGTCTTGAGTTGAGCTGAATTGACCAACCAAGTGAGCTAAGGGGGCTTCTCTACAGAGCGGGTGCCTGGTGACCTAGGTTCCAAGTTCTGTTGGGTTCTATTGCCAGGGAAGTGAGGTGACTTCCTGGGGTCCCCTTCCCCAAGCTTCCTCCTTACACAGAGCTCCCCAAGGGCCTATCTGAGCCGCTGATGGCTCACTTCCCACCCCATGCCATGTCTACACACAGTGACACCAACTCGGCCCTCCTTATAGTGCTGGGGAGGCCTGGATGCAGCCAGGCCCGCAGCTCTCAGGACCGAGCTGGGTTCAGACCTGGCTCCCCCACTAGCAGTGCTGTCACCCTGGACAAGCCACCTGCCTCTCAGGGTCTCTCCAGTTCCCCCATCAGCCCAGTGGGCATCATTCTGGCCCCTGCTTCCTGGGGGAGCCATCTTGTCTCTAGACCCATAAACACCTACCGCACCTGTCAGCCCTGTGGCCTGGCTTCACAGGGAGCTCATGCACAGACTAAGCAAAGGAAAGGCCCCACAGAGGGCTGGTGGAGCACAGGGCACACCCCACACAGGCCGGGGTCTGCCCTGTGCTCTGGGGAAAGTCACCCTCCTTGCCGCCTGCTTCGCAGCTCCCTGTTGGTGGGTTGAAATTAAACACAACTCTGACATCATCCGTTCCAGCATGCAACATCCTAGGTCATTCTGTCGTGTCAGATTCAGGCCCAGTGTCCCATCTCGGCCTCTGGGGTGGGCTGCCCCACAGTGGCTCCCTGCTTTTTTACCTTCTGGTCACACATCCTTGTGTGATTCCAACACACTCCTCTGCAGGGTGGTGGACACTGGGACCAGGTTCTGACATGTAGACTGACTTGTGAAAATGTGTGTGACTTCCACTCATTCCCATCTCCAGTGTTCATTCTCTCTCTTTCAGTGCCTCTCTGTCTGTCTTCTGTCTCTCTTTGTCTCTCTGTGTTTCAGTCTGCCTGTCTCTTTCCTCTATGAATGTGTGTATATATTTATGTGTATATGTGTGTATTTATGTGTGTGTATTTTTAGAACCCAGGGCAGGTCACTGCTGAAAATGCCTTGATGACATACTGATTGTTTTAAATTCATGTTACTGAAGAAAAAAGATCTTTGAAAGTTGTGCAAGCACTTTGATGGGGTCAGCTCTAAGGATCAGCACTGCTGGGGAAGGGATGCACCTGTGGCCATTTGATGACTCCTGTACCCTGTTCCCCCAGAGAGGAGTGTCTGTTCACTCTTCCCTCTAGGGGATCTGCTGGGGCCTCTGCCTCCTCACGTTGTCATCAGGGCTGGTTGTCACCAGGCTAAAGCCCTGCCAGTGTGATGGTGACCAGCATTGCCTCGCAGGGGGTCCGTGTGCATGTGTCCTCACCTGAGAGTCGAGCATCTCTAACACACACTGGCCACCTGCACTGCCTCTCATTGGAACTGCTTGTGTGTGTTCTGTTTCTTTTCAGAACACTGGGTTTTGAGAGGTTTTTAGACCTCATGTGTGTGAAACCTTTCTCTGACCTCGGGTCATGAACAATGTTTTTTCCAGATTGTAATTTGTCTTTCCAGCTGTCTTTCTTGGTCTTTGTTTGTTTTTTGGTTTTATTTTGCCACAGGAAGAGCTAAGCATCTCCCTCTGGCTCTGGTTTCACACTTAGAACAGCAGTGCCTACCCCAAAATTATGCACATAGTTACTAAAAAGGCTTCATTTAGTATGTCTCATCTATAATCGATCTGGATTTTCCTCTGAAAATACAAAAATGCTAATTCATTTAAAAACAAAAAAATTCACCCGTCCCAGCTTAAGATATGTGGGCAGAAAAAAAAAGCCACCTTTTACTATTTCATTGATAGGGAAACTCCAGAATAGGTAAAGACGGAGAAAGGGGATGAGGGCTTGTCACGGGCTGGGGGAGGGAGGATGTGGGGTGAGCTTTGGATACAAGCTTTTACTTTGAGGAAGGAAATAGTCTGAAACCAGACAGAGGTGCTGATCTCACAGCATTGTGAGTGCACTTAATGCTCCAAAACTGCACAACTTAAAATGGGAAAAGGCTAAACTTAATTCTTATAGACCTAAACCATAAAAATAGATGATACATAATAGAAAAGAACAAATCTGACTCCATATTAGATCTCTTCCTGTGGCTTTAACCCTGTGCCCTGTTTTCTAGGCTTAGTCTCGTCTGTCTGGTAAACAGGAGAGCCTGTTCTCAAGGCTCTGATCTTTAAGCAGATTAACACTTTTGCACTGATACAAAGACAGCAAGTTGCCGAATAGAAAGTAGCTTGTTTTGTTAGAGGTTTTACAGGGGCACCATGACTTGACCCATGTGGACAGCTGTAGACCAAGAACATGGCCTACTAATGTCCTGGAGAACCATCTTCCCCAAGTCAGACTTTAGTCTCCTTTTCTACTAAAAAGGGGAGGGGCTGTGGTTGGTTGTTGCAAACTTCTTAGTGCAGGAATTCTTTGTTT
Organism: Camelus bactrianus; assembly: GCF_048773025.1. Classification (NCBI taxonomy): domain Eukaryota; kingdom Metazoa; phylum Chordata; class Mammalia; order Artiodactyla; family Camelidae; genus Camelus; species Camelus bactrianus. The sequence continues at coordinate 8,315,805 of NC_133566.1, forward strand.
TTGGAATCCTTTGCAGCTGTCCATGTGGGTCAGGTTATGGTGCCCCTGTAAATCCTCCAACAAAACAAAGGTTATTCCCTATTCTGCAACTTGTTATCTTTATAGGAGTGCAAAAGTGTTCATATCCTTAAAGGTCAGAGCCCTCAGAATAGGCTGTCCTGTATATTTCAGGCTAAAGGCAACATTGTTTTACAAAAGCTGCAGAGCTAGTGAGACTAAGCCTAGAAAACAGGGCACAGGGTAGAAGGAAAAGGAACAGATTTAGTAGTCAGATTTGTTTTTTTCTACTATAGTGCCTTTTGGTGAGAGGTAAGAGGTTGTTTCCAGGTGGGTCCTCCTCTGCCCAGGCTGGGGTTCAGGCAGGAGCCCTGCCAGGTTCACCATGACTGTGGACCTGATCTCCCACAGAGAAAGTAACAATTACCAGTGATTAAAATTACCTATCAAAGTCCCTTCAATTGCCTGTAAACTATATGGCAGGGCGGAGGCGGACAAGGAACTTCTCATTGGCCCATCAACAGTCTCCCCAATGCAAGGGACCAGTGTCATGACTGGTTCCAAGGTGGCCTGGCTAGTGCAGCTACCTGCTTGGCTCTCCAGCCTTGGGCTCCTAACAAGGACACTTTCAAATCTCCTGTCCCTTTTCCCTCTGCCACGGCGTGAATGAACGTGGTCCCTGCAACCACCTGGGCTGAGCTCAGGCCACACACATAGCCCGATTCACACAGCCCACTGCCTACTGTCCATCTCCAGGCTCAGCTGCACCCTTACCCTCTCACAGGTTCCTGTGCCTCCACTCTCAGGGTCCGGATCACCATCCGGGCCACCCAAGGCCCACAGGCCAGTGGCAGGCAGCCCAGGACCACCCTGACCCCCAGGCTCAGATGAGGCATGGTGTGGGGGTTAGAGTGCCTGAGCTGGAATTGGAACTGCCCCCAGCCTGGCCTGCTGTGCCCTGTAGCCTCAGACTGTGCTGTGCACACTAGGCCAGATCCCCGCTGGTGGCAGTCACCATGGTGACCAGAGCCCAGACTTCCTCGCCCCACTCACGGGGTAAGGGGTGAGGGTGTCAGCTCCAGGTAGGGGTGCACTCTGAGTGAGGGGGATCCCGCAGTTAGGACAGGCTGAGGGGTGAAGGGGACCATATCAGAATGTTGGGGGTCCTGCAGTGAGGCATGAGGAGTATGCTTGGGGTTTGAGGGCCAAAGGTTAGTACTAGCAGGGTGGAGTGTGGGGGTAGGGACCTCCTTGTGACAAGAAGCCCCGTCGTGGGGGTGCAGTCTGAGACTGGGCCTGGCCGGAGGTTGGGGGGCAAGCAAGGGGAGTGGGGCTGGGGTGTGTGGCCTGGCCCAGGGCCGGTGGTGGTCCTGGTTGAGCCAGGACCTGGTCGGTGACGGAGTGGGGTCATTGGGGATGGAGACCCAGCAGGGCGGGCAGAGGGGTGGGCCCGCTCTACTGACCTAGCCCGCCCCAGCCGGCTGGGCCCCACTCACAGAGAACCAGACAGTGGGAGCCCCACCCCGAGCGTCCGCGCTGCAGGCCTGAGGAGGAGGGGTGCAGATGCGCAGATGCCTGACCCCGCCCGGCCTGTGTCGAAGCTGGACGGGAGCCGGGTGCTATTGGACCAGCTCCTGAGGAGGAACGAGGCTTGGGGTCTGGGCCGCTGCTTGCCGTCGCCTCCGCTGCCATCGCTGGGCAGGTAAGGGGGTGCTGGTGGGGGCGTGTAGGTCAGGGAGCCGGCCGGTGAGGCCTGGGCTGCCCAGCTGGGGAGGAGCAGGGGGAGGGGTGCATGGGTGAGGCCCAGCCACGCTGACCGTTAGGACCCTGAGGCTGGTGTGGGCCGCCACCATAGTTCGTGGTGCCTTCGCCCAGTTAGTAGTCCCTGAACCCCGTTTCTTTGCTGCCGCTTGTACCCGGGTTTGGGTAAGCGGGTGCAGCCCCGGGAGGTGGGAGGGCACTAGAAGGCCCTGGAGCACTACCCTCCGGCCCTCAGATCATGGCTTGCTCGCGGGAGACAGGTGCGGGGCTGTCAGGGGCCAGGGGTGGCAGTACCCTGGCAGCAGCAGGGAGAGGGGTCTGCTCCTGGGAACTGTCAAGTTGCTCCCATCTACCCCACGGCCTGTCCTGGGGGCGGCCTCTAAAGCCCCAGGTTTGCAGGACTCAGGTTACAGGTCAGTCTGCTTTTGGGAGGAGGGCACCGTGCGGTGAGTGTGCGAGGGCGGTGGTAGCGACAGCGGAAAGTGGCAGCAAATCCCCGTGCTTGCACAGGGCAGCCCCAGTCCCACCATCGCCACCTCCATCCCCTGAAAGCACAGCTGCTGCTTTCCAGGAGCAGGCTGACCTGTAAACTGAGTCCCGCGATCCTGGGTTATCAGAGGCCGAGACCAGGACAGGCCGCAGGGGAGTTTGAAACAAATCCATAGACTTGCATGGGCAGACCCCTAAACCCCTGGTTGTTTCTGCTGCCTGTGACCACACCGAGCCCGCCTCCCGGGAGCAGGCTGACCTGGGGACATGCCTGGGACAGTAGAGTCTGCCTCCAGGCCATGCTGCGGGGAAGATGGGGACAAATCGACCAGTTTGCCAAGGGCAGTGCCCCTCTCCCTGCCACAGCCCCAAGTTCATGGGACACTTTTCCAGGTCAGTTGGCTCCGGAAGGCAGGTGCGGTTGCGGTTAGAGGGCGGCGGGGGGAGGGGTGCTGACCCTCCTCCAGGTGGCAAGTGGACTTGCTCCATCTCCCAGGGGCCTGTCCTGGGGGCGGCCTCTGCTGCCCCAGGTTCACAGGAAGCATGTGTTCATGTCAGCCTGCTCCTGGGAGGAGGGTGCAGTGTGGTCAGGAGGCAGTGTCAGCATCAGGAAAGGACTTTAGGAGGACCGGGCTCTAGCCTAGGGTAACTCACTCTCCTTCTTTCTTCTCTTGCTTCCTCAGTTGGTGGCTGTAGTGGCTTTTCCAGTATAGGTTACTACCAGATTTTGAACATAGGTTTCTGTGGTTTACAGAAGAAACTTAAAAAAAACTGTTGTACATTTAGTGGCTAATATTTGTAAATCTCAAACTCCCAGATTTATCCCTTCCCACCCCATTACCCTGGTAACCATAAGATTGTTAACCAAGTCTGTGAACCTGTTTCTGTTCTGTAGATGAGTTCATAGTGTTGTCCTTTTTTTGATTGCACATCTGAGTCATATCATTTGGTATTTTTCTCTTTCTGGCTCACTTCACTAAGAATGATGATCTCTAGGTCCATCCATATTGCTGCAAATAGCACTCTTTTAACCTTTTTAATGGCAGAGTAGTATTCCATTGTATAAATACACTAGTTCATCTTCATCCAGTCACCTGTTTCTTCATTTAGGTTGCTTCCACGTTTTGGCTATTATATATATAGTGGTGCTATGAATACTGGGGTGCAGGTACCTTTTTGCATTGGAGTTTCCTCTGAATATATACCCAGAAGTGGGATTGCTGGATCATAGTGTAAGTCTATTTTTAGTTTTTTGAGGAAATTCCATACTGTTTTCCATAATGGCTACACCAAACTACATTCCCGCCAGCAGTGTAAGAGTTCCCTTTTCTCCACACCCTCTTCAGCATTTATCATGCATGAACTTTGAAGTGACGGCCATTCTGACTGGTGTTTTGTAGTTTTGATTTCCATTTCTCTGGTAATTAGTGATACTGAGCATTTTTCCATGTGCCTATTGGCCATTTGTAGTCTTCATTGCAGAATTGCTTCTTTAGGTCTTCTGCCCATTGTTGGATTGGGTTGCTTGTTTTTTGTTATTAAATTTTATGAACTGTTTATATATTCTGGGAATTAAGTGTTTATCAGTTGAATCATTTACAGATACTGTCTCCCATTCTGTAGGTTGTCGTTTTGTTTTGCTTATGGTTTCCTTTGCTGTGCAGTTTACTTTGCTATAAGTTTAATTAGCCTTTAATTTTAACAGCTCATACATCTTAATAACAAAAAACAAACAGCCCAATTCAAACTGGGCAAAGACATAAACAAGCGATTCTCCAGTGAAGACATACAAATGGCCAATAGGCACAAGAAAAAATGCTCAGTGTTGCTAATTATCAAGGAAATACAAGTTAAAACTAGATAAGTTATCATCTCACACCAATTAGAATGGCCATCATGCAAAAGTCATTGCATATGTCATTCAAAAATCATAGCACACATCATTAATTATGGGGGCTTTTTCTGCTAGTCACACTCGAGTTTAAATTCCAACCCAGCTACTGGCTGTAAAAAACCAGGGAATTGTGTCCAGTGAATACATATCTGTATTTGTCATTTTCCCTCATCAGGGTGGTTTCTCTTTCATATATGAAATGATAAGCATAAAATTTACATTGATTTTTATGCATACATTCACATATAATAGCCACAAAATACAAGGCCACTTAAAAAAAATACTCCTTTTTTCTTACCGTAGAATGTGTTCAAACCTTTAGCAGCAGATTCAGCAGTTATAGGGTTAACAGTACAGCTGCCACCCCTCCCTGTCCTGGAGCCTCACAGGGACATTGCGAGGCTGAAGAAAAGATTTTTTCCTCCAGTTTATCTAAAGCTTTTCTTCAGTCCTGGGATTGTTTTAATATATAATTTATTCATTTTTTAATGGAGGTACTGGGGATTGAACCCAGGACCTCATGCGCACCCTGCACCACTGAGCAACACTCTCCCCGGCCAGGCCTGGAATTGAATAACCTTTACTTCTCCCTCTTGGAGGAGAGAGGGACACAAACTTTAACATTTTTGACCCACCCGGGTCCATCTTTGGGAATGTTGGGGTGCTTTTTCCTCCCACCTGGGGGGAGAAGGGAGACCACGGGGTCACCAGGGGTGCACTTTCCTTCACTGAGGCCAGCAGGCCGACTCCTGGGGTTGCATTTACTGATTTCAAATACATTGGTGCATTCTACTTCTCTCACCTGACAGCTTAGCTTCCGTTTTATACTGTGGATGATTGCGTGGCCACCAGGGACCAGATTCATCGTGTCCCACCCTTCATTCTTCCTTTTACTGAACAAGGCTTTTGCAATACTTGACTGAGTCAGGGCTGTTCTAGAGAATCCCAGCTCTGCCCTCCCTGTTCCTGAGCGCACTCCCAGGTTCAGTGATTCACTAACAAGCCTCACAGGACTCTAGATATGGTCATCCTCAGGGCTGAGATTTAGTATAGTGAAAGAGAAGAAAGGAAAATCAGCAAAGGGAGAAGGCATGTGGGCAACGTCTGGGGGAAACCAGACGGACGTCCTCTCCCAGGGGAGACACACAGGATGCCCTTCGTCCCCCCAGCAAGGCGCTGTGAGCACACATGTGAAGTGTCGTCTTCGCGGGCACAGTGGGGAGACTCGGTGCCCTGGGCTTTCAGTGAGGCGGGTCGTGTAGGCACGTCTGCCTGGCGCTCAGGTAAGTTCCAGCCCCTGGAAGGAAGCAGGTTTCAGCAGACACCATGTGGGCTATGCAGACAGTTGAGGCCCAGGGACGCATTCTTGGCAGTTAGGGGATGGTGGGAGCCCTCGCAAAATCCAGGTTATCAGAGGCCACTGGAGGGCAGCCTTGCAAGCAGGTCTTCCCAAGGACAGCAGTCTCGGGCCTGCTCTGTTAGCTTGTCTGTTCCCAGTACCGTAATTAAAGCTGGCTCATGTCTCACTGTTACACAGTGAGGTGGTTATCTTTTTTCTATTGTAATAAAAATACGTGATGCATGTTTTTCTTTTTTTTAAATATTCTATTTGTTCGTTTTTTTTTAAATTTATATATCTACATCGACCTATTGTTTTTTGCAGGGGGTAATTAGGTTTCTTTATTTTAATGGAGGTCCCAGGGCTTGTTGAACCCGTTGCCGCCTGTGTGCTGAGTGTGCCCTCTGCCGCTGAGCTGACCTCCACCTCAGTGCGTGTCTTTCTAACTTTAGAGCATTTTGTTTTTTAAGGAGCAGGTCGTAATCCCTAGAAAGAGAGTAAATGTCTTTTCTGAGTAGCTTTTTTTTATCTTTTACAACTTCTGATACACATTTAGATATTTTGTCCTCCCCTTGCGTTTTCCAAAATTTAATTCTCATCAGCAAATTTTTCATAGTATTTATTGTACTGATTAAAAACATACACTATGGAGTCTTTAAAGTTACTATCTTCATTAATACTTAATAATTATTTTAAAAATATATTAAGATTAGGAAACTGTGACTCCTGATTGGCTCAGCTGCTGTTTTTGGTGCTCCGATAGGCCCCAGCTGTGATAATGTTGAAGAAGCCGTGAACACGTCTGCCCGAGGATCTCCCGCTACAGTTCTGGGAGAGACTCGGAAGGAAACAGCCCCGGTGCAGCTCCCGGTTTCTGGCCTGGAGCTGACTGCCGTGATGAAGATCGGAACCAGGGTCATGAGAGGCGTGGACTGGAAATGGGGCGATCAGGTGCTTAGAGATTTGACCCAAACACATGAGCTGCATGTTAGTCATATTCTGCACATCCTGGCTGGATGGAACCTGGAGTCAGTCCCTACCTTCTCTCAGGATGTGTGTGACTGACTCGTGACAAAGTACCAACTCCGAGGCAGGTGACTAGAGGCTCCAAACAAGGAGGGAGCAGCAGCGGCCTGTCGTGGGGCCCCGATCAGGTCTGTGAGGATTGGGGACTGTTTTCAGAGAACTCCTGGCATGGGCTCAACTAGGGGTGCAGCCCAAAACGAGACAGTGAGCAGGAGAGAGCGCACCTTATCCGAATAATTGGGTCGAGAAAGCTCTGGCGTGGCCTCTACGAGCTGATGGCCACATGCCTGTCAGCGCCCTGGCTGGGCGGCAGCAGGCGCTGGCTTGGGGGTGCCCACCTTTTGTCTTCTACCCCGAGCTCCTTCCTCCCACGTCTCTACAGGATCACCCCGGGTGGAGGTCAGGGGCCGGGCCCTGCACCACTGCCCTGGCCGCTCGCGCAGGACTGCGTTCACCTTCCTATGATGTGGAGCTGCCTTCTCACATCCTGGTGTTCTCAGCCTCACTCTTAAGCACACGACTCCTGAGAATCGTCTCAGAATCGGTGTCCAGAACAGGCAGCAGCATCCTAAAAACAGCTCTTACTCATAGAAATGGGAGGTGGAGGTTCACTCTAGGGTCAGAGAAAACCTGAAGAATGAGGGGGAATGAGGCGGTGCTGGTGCTTCTTTGAGGTTCTGACCTCGTGAAGCCCCGAGAGGGATCCAGGGGCCAAGGAGCTGGGTGGCAGGACCAGGCTGGAAAGTTTCACATCTGCATTGGCTTAGAGAGGATGCCGACTGAGGTGACACCTTCCCAGCTACCTCTTCGGTAAAGGAGCATGGGCAAGTTAGCCCCGGTGTCAGCTGTGCAGTGATGGTGTGAGCTGCGTGGTGACGGCGTGAGCTGTACGTGTTGTAGCGGGTCTGGAGCCCTCTATGGACACGCAGCCTGTGCCAATGCTGCAGCCACCCTTACAGGCCATATTCATGTGACAGGCCGGCCTGGACCCTCTTAACCAGTCTCTGTTTTGGCTTCCCCAGGACAGACCTTCTCCTGGCCTTGGCTGTGTCATCGGTGAACTTGGAGAGGACGGGTGGATCATGGTCCAGAGGGACACGGGCAACACCAACTCATACAGGATGGGAAAGGAGGGGAAGTATTACCTGTAGTTGGCGGAGCTGCTGGCCTCCACGCAGCCATCCACAGAGGACTCGGACACAGAAGATGACTCCGGTGGGTGCCGGAGGGCCTGGCAAGCTGTGGGCACGTGCTGGCCAGCCATCCTTTCATCTGGGAGTGAGAGCATCTCTGTAGACCAGGCTTCCCCGGAAGGTCAGTTTTAAACCGGTCCCCGGTGATTCTGTTGGATTTGATTCCTGTTTTCCTTGGAGACAGTGTGGTGGGAGGGAGAGGGCAGGGCTGTCTGTGTCCTCGCAGCTGGCGGGCTTTCTGGGGGCCCTGAGCCGGTTTCTGAGGTAGTGAGCCAGTGCCTGGAGGAGTGGGTGTTACCCTGCCCCACCAGAGCACAGCTTTTTCCTTCTGTCACCTTACCCACTGAGGTCCTGCTGTCAGGCATGTATTGCCGAGTAGTAAGTCAGTACTTTACTACCTGAGGGAAAGTGGAGGTGGGAGTTTAGCGTGACCACAAGGTGAAGGAGGTGCAGGGTGTGGGAGGAGGGCTTCAGGACTTTTTCAGACCTTGGGATGTTGAGATCTTGGTGAGACCGTCCAGGAGGCCAGCGATTTTTCTTGGGGCTCCAGTGTCAGCTGTATTCACAGCATGGGCAGGCTTCAGAAATCACTTTTATGGTTAGGAGGGGAAACCCGAGAGGCTGAGCTCATCAGAGAAAATGGTGTGGAAGGTGTCAGAGGCAGTGCTGCGTGCCTGCCCCGTGTGCGTGCCACTCCGCACATCAGATGTACACGGATGACGTCTGCCCTTGGCAGGTTAGGAGTAGTGTGTGTGACGCCGCGTGGACCTGCCTGGGTCAGTGCGGGTTATGTTATCATTGCATCTGACAATGTCCTGGTCAAGTGCGCCTCCTTCCAGCTCTCTGCCAGGGGGCTTCACTCAGGAAGTCGGCCTGAGCAGGGCTGGCCAAGTGACAGGAAGGTGGCCTGGACATGTGTGCCCCTAGCTCCACGTCCATGGAGGCAGCCACCTCATCTTCATCCTGCCCACAGCCAGCTCATTAACAACCAGCTTTTGACATTTGATGAGCTGTTTTTCTGAGAAGTGAGTTTTTATAATTGTTTTAGTTCTTCTGAGCTGTATGCTGAGATTGCTTTAAAAAGTATTTAAAAGGCTTTGTTCTTTTGAAGGAGGTAGAGATGGAGCTGAATAGGGTGTTTATTTAGTGGGCCTTGAATTTCATCTTCAAATATAAAGAGCTGCTTCCCTTTCCAAAGTAAGAAAAGAAGAATGTGAAGTCAAATCCCTTAAGTTACATGTGGAGACACTTTCCCATTTATTTGGGAGTGTAGTTTCTAATTTTGATTTTTTTTCAGAAGCTTTAACAAATTGAAGGGAACATTCACCCCACTGCAATGATGCTCACCAGCACTGTTAATTTACTGCAAACTCTGTCTGCTGGAGCCCATGCTGAAGTCATGCAGAGTGAAGCCACCAAGACTCTGCATGGACTGCTGTGCACATTGGCAGAGAGGGCAAGGATGGACAAGACATGCATGCAGGGAGTGCTGTGGGCCACAGAGTCAGAACCGGGCTGTGAGGCTGTCGTGTGTGAGTGGGTGCGTGTGTCCGTGTCCTCCCAGGCTTCCTCGGCTTGTGGCAACAGCATTCCAGTGTCTGCCTCATCTTAGCTTGGACGCCTCCCCTGTCCTTTGCCTCTTCTAAGGGCTTTCATTGGATTTAGGGTTCATCCTAATGCAGTATAATGTCATCTCAGTCCTTACCTTCGTTATACATGTGAAGGGTTCATTTTCAAATAAGGTCACAGCTGAGGTTCTGGGTGAAGATGACTCTGGGGGGATACAGTTCAACCCACCAAAGTGTTTGAGTATGTGGATGTGAGGGTGTTAAGTGTGGAGAGGTGGAAGTGAGTGCAGCGAGTGTGTGTGTGTGTGTGTGTGTGCAGGCTTGAGTGCATATGTAAGTTTGTACATGTGAGTTTGTCTATGAGGGTGTGAATGTGAAGGAAACAAGTGAATGTGTGTGAGTAACTGGGTGTGTGAATGACTGAGCAGGCATATGTGTGACTGTGCTGGGGTGTGAGTGTCCATGCATGTGTCTGGGTGAGAGTGACTGAGTGTGAGAGTGAGCGTGGGTCTGAAGGGTGGTGTCCCTGGAAGCCGGGAGAGCAGGAGGGCTGGGCCGTGGGAGCTGGGGAAGAGCAGCTGGTCCAGGGGTCTGAGCAGGTCACGGGGATGCGGCCCCAGCCCAGGGTCACTGCCAGCCAGGAGGGAGCAGAAGCCCCAGGTGCCCTAATGGGGCCCCGGGAGGAGCAGACAGGGTCAACGTCAGGTCAGAGTCAAGTTGGATAAACCTCATGGAAACCTCTTCCTCTCATTCTGCTTTGAAGACTTCTTAGCCTTGGCCTGGGAATTTAGGACACAGATTAAATATGAATGAGCTCATGGAAGATGTTTAAAACGTGAGATTTCAAACCAGTAGTATGTTCCCTCACAGAGAACTGCTGTTGGAGTTGTGAGTTGTCTCCCTACTGCACACGGAGGGTGAGTGGGTGAAGTTCCTTAAGGAGTTTGAGTTGCTACACGTGCTTTACAGATTTTTAACGTGTAAAGTGTACCTTGGGAGGGTAGAGCTCAGTGGTAGAATGGGTGCCTAGCATGCACAAAGTCCAGGCTTTAATCCCCAGTACCTCCATATTTTTATTTTATATATCAACGTAATTACTTCCCCTCACACAAAAAAACAAAAAGACAAAAGAAAGTCCTTTGAGCTGATTCAAAAGTCTCCTGTTCCTCTCCCACTGAGTCAGTGAAATTGTAACATAGCCGTGAAGTAGTTTCTCCTTGAAAATAACGTGATGGAGGTCAATTAAAAGCAAAGGTTGTGCTGAGTGCTTCTTTGTAGAAGGTGGGCGCCCAGCAGCACCGCCTGGCTCTGGCAGGCCCCCCAGCAGGCGGGGGTGCCAGGAAGCTGGCCGAGGGGGTGGGGGCCGCGTGCCTTTCACCTCTGCTGGGGTTTCCCTGTAGGATGTTGATTTCCCTTTGAAATTCCCTTTTTAAAGTCTCTGTTTATTTTTGGGTTTTTTTAATTTTTTTTTCAGAGGGTATGTAATTAGGTTTGTTTATTTATTTTGTTTTTCGATGGAAGTACTGGGGATTGAACCCAGGACCTTGTGTGTGCCAAGCATGTGCTCTCGCACTTTAGCTCTACCTTCCCCCCTTAAACACTGCATTTTATTCAAAGATATATTTTTAAATATTTTGTTCCTGGAAAAAAAGGATGAAGAAACTAATCTAGAAATGAATTCAGCTTAATTGTAAGAAGCAGGCAGCGCCCTGGACTCCGCTCCCCAAGCTTGCTCTCTGTCTGCTCTAGGCCCTGTGGGAGGGCTAGTTTCCTGACTCTGAGGACCCAGAGGTGGGGGGCCTCATGGCGGTCCTGGCTGTGGGAGGAGGCATCGACAGCCAGTTGCACCTGGAAGGACAAGTCACGCACAAGGAGTTTGGAGAAGGCACTGTGACTCCCATCACCCCGAAGGGCAGGATCACCATGCAGCTCTGTGACATGTGCGCCTGTCATGTGTGCCCCCTGAACCAACTGAAGCCAGTAGTGAACCTGTGTTCAGTTCCTGGGTGAAGTGGGAAGAACTTGATTCTGGCCGTTTATGTCTGCCTTCTAGGACGCCATCCAAATTCAGAAAGCATGTCCGCCTTTCTTTTTCATCTCGCACCCCAGTGGTGAATGGGACCTATCTCACAGGATTACATAGATTAGTAGCTCATTTGTCTTATTTTAGCCTCAAAAAGACATGAAAGGGCATTAGCTACTTAGAAGGTACGGTGGAAGTATGTTAGTTTTCATTATTTTTAAACTGTGAATTAATGACATTTATTTCTTATCAAACAGCACAACTTTCAAAAAAAACCCTGAAAATGATTCCCTTAAATGAGCTTTCTTCATGTACAAAATCCATAATAATCATGTTGAGTGACATGGTTTGTGTGGCAGCTGGTGTCATGTTAAACCTGTGAATTAGGGATACATAGAGAAAGTGATTTATATTACTTTGATGTAACCCAACTAAGATCTGACCATATCTTTCAATAAAATACTGTTTTTGATAATTACAGGAACATGTGCATGTTGTAGAAAATACCTAAAAATTTAGTAACCACCACCCTGATGTAATTATTGCTGACACGTTGGTAAAGAAAAAATTAATTTAGTTTCTATTTACTGTGCATGTAAGTCTTTGTCTTGCCTCCAGTGTCATCCTTTAACATTATTTTCAGATGTAAAAAGACTTACATCTACATGTGGTGTTTCAGATTTAGGACTCACGGCTCTGACAGCTTCCAGAACGTCCATGTGTTCTGCTCACTGGACACACATTGAAGGCTCCTGCGCTCCCTCTTCAGCTCCCCGCCCGGCGTTCAGCGGCACCGACTTGCGCTTCACGGAGCCCGGGCTCTCCGTCTGGGCTCAGTTGGTGAACCTCGCTGGCAGCAGATTGGAAAAGCACAAAATAAAGAAATCACCTAAGCGGGGTTTTGCAGGTCAGTACACGCACTTCTTGATGAAAGAGCTGCATCTTAACTAGTATTATTTGAACAACATCTTGTTTTGTCAGAGCAGGTCTGTCACTGCCGAAGTCTTTGGGTTCAGATGGACTGACCACTGGTTGAGTGACAGCGGGCGTGGTGATGAGTGTGTGTGACACCAAGAATGATGCCATGGTGGGGGTGGCACCCAGAGAACCCCCAGGCCTCCCCACCTCCCGGTGCCAGCGTTTATTCTGCACACGCTTTTTGAAGAGAAGTCTGTGTTCTCTCCCTGCACATTGACCCTCCAGCTGAGGCCCCCCAGCCTAGTTGCCCTTCTTGAGTGTTGCTCCGGGTCTCATCACAGCCAGACCCGGCAGGGCCTGTGTGCCTGGACCTGCCTCACTTTGTGTCTGTGGACCGTGGTGGCCTGTCCGAGACCAAGGCCAGCCCTGCTCCAGCTCCGCCTTTGGTCTGGGGTGCTGTTCTCCAGTTCCCTAACGTTGCCTCTCATGTGTCCTTTCAGAATTCTTCTCCCTGACTATTCTTTGCACATTAGACATCCCTGTGGTTGCGTCTGTCACTTGTGGCTCATTCTGCCCACTCTTGAGAGTTTTCTCACCCATTTCTCCCCAATTCTGTAATTCCTGCCACAGCATTTATGATGGCTCTCCAGTTCTCATCTCTGGCTGGAGGGCCAGGTGCATGTAAACCACAGCATGTCCACAGTTCAGCTAACCTTGTCCCTTAGCCAGCGTTTCCTGTCACGGTGAATAACCCTGTCTGCTGGATATTCGAGCTCGGTGCCCCGGAGGCACCTCTGGCTCCTCCCGTGCCCATGTCCCCACGTCCCCAGTCCCCATGTCCCCATGCTGCCTGCTGTGGCCTCCGGCGTCTCCTGCTCTGGATGCTGCTGCTGCGACTGGCCTGGCTCTCCTTGTTGCCTGCCTGCGTCTTTGTGGCGGCTTCCCTGGTCTGTTCCTCCGTTGGCCCACGGACATCACTGCAGTCATTTGATTAGATAAGATCCTGTTGCCAGTAGATGTAACCGGCGTGCAGGTTCTTGAACCATCCAAGAAAGAATTCAGATGAGACACGGTGGTTAAGAAAGTGAAGTGAGGATTTACTAAGGCATGGACAGCACACTCTCAAGGGGAGAGCAGGTGGGCTCAGGTGAGCGGCTGTGCTGAGTTTCTTTGGCAAGTTGGTTACATAGAGTACAAATGATCGGGCAGAATATTCATTAGGAAGTGAAGGGTTTGGGGTCGTATTTCCTGGTTTCATCCCAACTCTACCTTTCTGAAGGGAAGAAGGATTTTTGTCCATATTTATTCCAGATTGGAAGTGTCATGACATTGGTGCTTGATGGGGACTTGTAATCTGGAAGGCCAATTTTTTGGAAATGAGGGCACAATGAGAAAAGTTATATTGGGACACTGGAGATTCCTGCCTTTTCCCACCTTTCTTTGTCAGCCTCCAGGCCACTTGTCACTCCAAAATGTGAGAATGCTTTTCAGCCCAGAGGTTCCTGCCTTTCTTTTCTGCCCAGGGACCCCTGGTGCTTACATGATGTAGGGTTTTCTGCATTTGGCCCGTACCCCTTGTTTCTGCCCAGTTCCTGCCATTTGGCCTGGGTTCCCCTTTCTCTGCTCATATCTAGCTATCTGCCTGCTCTAACAATTCTACAGAGTGCCTTGATCTTTACATTAGAGAACTGTATGTCATGAATATCTGACAAAATTGTGTTGCAGGAGTCATGGCAAGAAAAGGTGAAAGTATGTTATTTATGACATAGGTGTCTGGGTGATTTCAGCGACTTTGGAAACAATTGATTATACTAGAAATAGCTAACACGGCCCTAACCGTGTTAAACCATCGCATCCTCACTCTGACCTAAGGCAGCACGTGGCAGCGGAGACCTCAGGGCGGAGGAGGATGCTCACCCACAGCCTGGGGAAGGGCAAGCCCTTCATCACTGCCAGGCTTTGCAAGCTCAGATGAGTCCCTCGGGGCAGCGCCCTCCCCAAGGCCGACCTCTGCTGAGGGGAGAGCCTGCGCCCTCCCTGCTGAGGCCTTTTCTCCCCCAGGACAATGACACCTGGGCCTGCTGAGGGGCCAGAGCTGACGCTGTGAGTCCTGAAGGCGGGCTGCGCTCTGCTTTCCCACCGGGACCAGCTCAGGCGGATCCTGTCTCAGCCAGCTGTTCAGGACGCGGCAGCTGCTCACGCAGGTGACTTTCTAGGAGCCCTTACAGACCTGTAAGAAAGGCAAAACTCCAGTAGAAAACAGCCAAGAGACACGTACGGGTGGCCCATAGAAGGGGAACTAGAGATGGATTCTATGTGCACAAGGAAGATGTGCCACCAGGCCAGGAACTGATGAAACACAGACCGCAAGTGAGAAAGACAAAGCCCGAGGGGAGGGAGGGAAACAGTGCTCTGCTGCCTCGATGGTCAAAGTGCGGCCCCAGGACCAGCAGCGACGGTGGCACATAGGAGCTTGTTAGAGGTGTGGGCCCTCAGGCCGCAGCCCAGACCTAAGAAGTCAGGATCTGCATTTTTAACAAGGCTCCCGGTGCACATGAAGTGAGTCTCCTCTGACACTCTGCTGGGGGTTTAAGTTGGTACAGCCGTCCACTGGGCATCTGAGGACATGCTAGACTTTAAAATGCATGTGCACACGTATCTATATCTGTATGTCCATTGATTAGGAAGTCATCTTGTGGGAATCGATCACATGGAAAGACATGAAGAAATGTGTTTATAGATGCTCATTGTGGCTTTTTTTTTTGTTGGTCTTGAGTTTATGCTGAAAACTGGAGAAACCTCAGTGCCCATTATTAGGCGGTGTGCCAGAATGGCAGCACACCGTGGTGCTGTTCACGGTGGTGGTGCATTTGTGTGCCCCTTACCATGGAAACGTGAACATGAGAAAAAAAAAAGTACACTGCTGCGTACTTATCTGTTTGTAGATTTGCCAAAGAGAGTGACAGGAGAATTTCAGTTGACTTCATTTTCTTTGTACTTTTCTGTATGGCTTTAGTTTTCTAGAATGAGCTCATATCATTTTAAATAGAAAAAAACCCAAAGCTGTGAAAAAATTTTGGACTATCTACTGTTGAAAGACATTGTGCTAAATATTATGGGCAACCAGACAGTCCTCGTTTATGGTTTTTTTACTCTTTGGAGTCGGGGTGGGGAGAGAAAATGAAGGCAGGTAGCTCTGTCCAAGGTACACGCTCGTGTGCTGTGAGATGTCTGAGCACAGTTCACACGTGTCCCGGGGACGCTGGTGGTGGAGGGCTGGGGAGGGCAGACTTGAAGGGTGAGGCAGGCCCTGGTTGTAGGGTGATGAGGAGTCCCTGTCCTGGGAGAGGAGATGGCAGGAGCACAGGCGTAATCAGTGAGTATTGGGTACTGAGCTTGGCAAGGAGTGCAGGGTTTATCAGTGATCATGGGGCTAAAGCTGGAGGGGTCAGTTAAGTGGTGCCCAGGGAATTGGACTGGCTGTTCTGTGGTCACCCTAGTGAGTAGCTACAGCAGTGCTGAATCGGGGTTACCATCCCATGCTCGGGGCAGAGCGAGAGCTCCAGATGGATCTGTCCAGCACAGGGCTTGACAGCCCACCACAGCTTTATAGAAACACAGCCATGCCTTCCTGTTTACATGTCATCTCTGGCCACTTTCAGCCTTCAGCGGCTGAGTTTGAGTGGCTGTGACAGACCCTGTGGTCAGTAAGCCTGAACTGTTTACTCCCTGGCTCTTCAAAAAAATTTACAACCCCTGGACTAAAGGATTAAGTTGAAATTGTATCAGTGGGCTGAGGGCAATTGAGAAGTGCCAAACACCTCACCCAGAGCTGCTCAGATGAAGACAGTAGACATCACCCTGACCACATGACACATTTGGAATTGGTGTCAGTTTATGGTGTGAACGAAGGGAAAGAGAGCAAGCCCTGGGGCCACAGCACACTTGGGAGTGTTCAGAGCTGGGATTTCTGAAGCAGTGAGTGCTCACCAAGGCAGAGAAGGGACCCGAACTGGACCAAGGGCAGAAGTCTGGGAGGTCGCTTTGGTTGGGTCTAAAGAGACAGACAGAAGAATTAAAGAAGGACAGAGGCCAGAAAGCAGGGAGTGGAAAAGCCTTGAAAATTTTGGTTGGCTAATGCTTGATGAGGTAGAAATCATGTATCTGGTTTAACATGCTCAGTGCACTGTGTTTTTAAAAAAAAAACAGATTTCTTCTGTATAGCACAGGGAGCTATATTCAATATCCTATGATAACCTTTAATGAAAAAGAATATGAGAACGAATATATGTATGTATGTATACACATGACTGGGACATTGTGCTGTACACCAGAAATGGACACGTTGTAACTGACTGTAGTTCATTAAAAAATAGTTAAAAAGAAAATAGTAAAGAGATGTTTGTGGTTAAAAATGCAGTGTCATTCTTATTTTGTTTTTAAATTCAGATGATGGAGCAGCTGCGTCCCCTGACCTTGGGGACATGTCTCCTGAAGGCCTGCAGCCCCCAATGATCCTCTTACAGCAGTCACTGGCCTCGGCCACCCAGCTGTCTCTGGTGAGGCCATATTTGACAAACAGGAGCTTGAGGTACAGTCAGTAGTAGCCTTGGCAGTTTTTATCCAGCACACGAGATTGTCAACTTTTTTTTTTTTTTTTTTGGTAGATGTGTAGGTAGATTTCCTTAAGGATATAGTCTGAATTTTAAATATGACAAAATAATTCTTATGACTAGGTAGGTTTTAAGCATGATTGTCATAGAATGTTATAATACTGGTTAAAGAATGAATGAGTTAAATTTTAATCTTATTTTGAATTTCTGTGAATTATTTGGAAAGGTCAGCTGGATTCAGCATGGGTTCATTGCTCAAGTGTTCTTGGAGGAATCTTTTCCCAGGAAACAGTGTCATTGAAAGAGCCCCGTGAAGCCTAGGAAGATGGCTCTTGCTGGATTGTTTCACTTACGCCAGAGACTTTCCTAAGCCTGCTCTGTTGAAGCCAGGCACTCAGGTTCCAAGCACGTGCTGCACCGCATACTCGGGGGTGGACTGTGGGCATCTTCTCACTGAAGAGAGGACATCAGACCAGGTCTAGTCATAATGGGAACTTCCATGGCCCACCACATGGAGAACTAGATTTTTTTTTATTTTTAAATCCTTCTTGCTGTGCAGTACATCAGAAATTCTGGACAAAACATCAAAGACAAAAATTAAACCTTGAGGGCTCAATTTGGCAGGCAGAAAACACCTTAGTAGAGATCCGCAGAGACCAAGACCCTGCGTGGAGCCAGGATCCAGAGTGAGGAAGTGGCGGGTGCAGAGGGAGAAGGCGGGAAATTCTGGGCACGGGGGCAGCTGGGGAGGAGGGTGCAGGGCCTTCTGTGACCCCCACCAAGTGCCAGCTGCTCGTTAGGTCTGAACACCTGAGGTGAGAGGCCGGTTAAAGTCACCCAAGCCCCTGCTGGGTGTTTTTTCCTGTCCTGCTCTCTTGTTCTTTTCTGAGACTGCTGCTGTCATCTGGGGATTGCTAGTGAGTTTCTGTTTTGAGTGTCTTGGTTAATCAGCTTGGTTCGCTGTAAAGAGCTGTTTTAAAGGTCAGGTGTGCGGCTTCATCGGGTCTTATCTGCTGTAACCCTTCCAAGGAATCCTTTATACTTTCAGATCTCATGTTTCCGTTTGGTTCCTGTGTTACAGTTTTACAGGTCTCCTGACGGTCCTCATCTCTTCACCCTTTGTGTCACTTAAAACACATATCATCCTTGATACCTGTACATCTTTAAACATACGTCTGATTGCTATATTAAATTTCTTATTTGCTAATTCTGACACTTGGGCCACTCATTGGTCTGCTACTGATCGGTTTGTTCTGCTGGTCACAGTCAGTTACTGGTTCTACTTCTACACACGTCTAAACAACGTTGCTGTGTGCTGGGTGGCTTGGGTATTACGCTGTGTGGACTCTGGGCTCTGTCACGTCCTCTGGAGAACACGGAGCTTTATTTTTGCAGACAGTTCAGTGCCTGGCAGTTTTCCTCAGTCCTTCGAGGCTTGATTCTAGACTTTTTGGTGATAGTTTATTTTTGTTTTGCCCTCAGTCCTGGTTCCTGGTCTCTAATTCTACAGGATTTATAATGTCTTCTTAGGTTTCAGTGGAAACCTCTACATCATGACCTCTGCGCTCAAACGTGGTTGGACTGGGACCTCGTGCCGTCTCCCTAGCCCTGGGCCTGCCCGCAGTTCCTTTGTGCTGGGCTCAGCTTTGTGGTCAGCCAAGGAGTCGCGGGTAGTCTGCCCGTGCACTTCGTGGGCCTTCTGCAACCTGCTTGCTCCGGCAGGCCCCTGACTGCAGTCCAGGAGCGCCGCCCCTGTCACGACTTGCCCAGGACCTCCCTGTTGTCAGGGTCACACCTGTCCCTGTTTTCTCCAGGGCCTGCCTTCAAATGTTTTTTAAAAATACTCTGTCCAGAATTCACAAATGTTATCAGCAGAGGCTTAGTCTAGTCTTCTTCTTACTGCCAGAACTGGAACTCCTAGCTTGAACTGGTTCTGAATTACAAGCTTTTAGGATGGAGCCTGTCACTTCTGAGTTATTCAGACTTCACAGCAAAACCCTAGGATTCTGACCCTTCCTAAGCACTGGAAGGCTCAATGATGTCTTCTGTTTCTCACTAATTCCTTCCTCACGTGGTCAGTTTAAAACAAACAGCGAGCCTAAGCACTATGAGAAGTAGAATGGATGAGCAGGGAGTTTCAGGTGGTTCAGGGAGGGGTGAGGCGCCCAGAGGCAGGCAGTCCCCAGCTGCAGGCCCTGGTGATGCGTGCACTCATCAAATCATTGCAATTTGCTTCCCAACATTCTTTAGTCCCCTTATTTTTTATACCATGTTTAATCCCCAGAGAGGTTGTGTTACTCCTCAGTAGGTGGGGGTTGATTTGGTGGCACATGTGGTGGCTCTGTGCTGTCTGTGACCTGTCCTACAGATGGAAGAGAGCAGGAGACTGTGGGCACAGCTTGGTCATGGGAAAGGGAGGGGTCCCCTTCTCCTGCCTCCTCGAGCCCCTCACTCTGCGTTCACTCCCTCAGCTTGTTGCCACTCAGAGCTCAGATTTCAGGGCTGTGAAATTTCCTTAACGGACATCGATATTTGGCTAAATTACTAGGTAGGTTCTTTGTCTGCCAAAGAAGCTTTTTAACCATCACAGTTTTCCTCTACCCATTCATCTAAAAATACCCAGTAGGACTGAGTATAGAAATACACTTCTGCACTGCAGTTGGGAGTGGTCGTCGGTAATTTCCATTTTCCTAGGCTCCCTGCTCCCCCCCAACTGATGGCCCTCGGCTCCGCTCCCATTTGCCCAGGCCGCCGCGCTGGCTGTGTGTCAGCGTTTGGCTGTGGAGTCCATGCATCTGGCGAGCCCCGTGTGTGAAGCCTGCAGCTCTATGACGCCTGTCCCCGTGCTGCACGTCCACCCCATCAGAGTGAAGAAGGACCAGCTGTCGCCAGGTCCTGCTCTGCCTGTTGTGATCCAGCTCATGGAAACAGGGTTCCCTAGAAGGAACATCAAGTTTGTACTCAACTCACCCACGGGCACCCCTGGGAATGCTGCTGGCTTGCCAGGTACTGCGTTTTCCACGGGGGTGTTCCAGCTTAAAGTGCCCATCTATATGTTCGTAGGCCTCCCGGGAAATGCGGCCATCAGAGGCCCATGCGCAGCTGGGCGTGTGGTCCTCACCATGGGGTGCCGTGTGTGCCTGCTCCTGGGCATGTAGGCCATGGTTGGGTCTCTGTTGGACAATGCTGACATGCAGGTCATGTTGCCATTAATCTTGTAAAAATGAAGGATTTTACAGTGAAAACACAGCATAATATTTCACACTTTCTTTTTTAATGTTAGAGATTTCACATACTTCTTTAAGTAGGTTTATCTGGTTCACCATTTTTAGAAATGTGTTTCTCTTTTGTAGTCTACCGGTGCTGTCATAACCGAGACCCAGACTTAACGAAAAACGGGCTGATTTCCTGAGTAATGATGATTATGCTGTGTATATGAGAAAGAATAATCAGGTGAGTAATTGTCTCAGGCTGGAGCCTGGCTGAGGTTTTCATTCAACAAATGTGTAAGCATCTCAGAAAATCAGAGACCTGGCAGAGGAGGGCATAGCAGCCAGCAGGGAGGCCTCTGTGTCTGGAGAGAGGACAGAGGAGCAGCAGAGTGGGGGGCCAGCACCACAGAACAAAAGGGGGCTTGTCCATAGTGACGTGGCACAGGGTCCTGTGCTTCTTGGTCATCCCCCTTTTGGATACTTTCACAGCCTGTTTTTGCTTTTGAGGGAAGACCAACGGAGTTAGGTTTATTTATTTATTTTATTTAATGGAGACACTGGGATTGAACCCAGGACCTTGTGCATGCTAAACACACACTCTGCCACTGAGTTATACACTCCTCCATCTTTTGTAAAAAATATCATTCTCATTGCCATCTAATTTCAAAAATTTAGTTATGTTTTTTCAACCTTAAATCCTTCATTTTCCTCCTTTAATTCTTTTGTTCTAGTCAGTACACTTCAGAGAATGTCCCAGAAGTCATCTCATTCTACCTGTTGATATGTCAATATGTATCCCATATAGATAAGGCTTTTATTTTTAATATAATGACCTTACAGTTTCCTAACATTGCCTGACAAAGTGAACAGTGATTCCTCACTGTCATCTCATAGCTAATGCTTGCTCAGATTTTCCCTGTTTTCTCAAAAACGGCTTTATATAGTAATTCCTTTGAATTTTGATACTAACAAGATCATATACCATACATTTGGGTGATAGGTCCATGAAGTGTTTTTTAACCTAGAATAGTTCCTCCCTCCTTTTTTCCTTTTCATGCCATTCATTTGTGCTAAAACTACATTGACCCACAGCCTTCCTCCCTCTCCTCTGTGTCTCCTGTACATTCAGAGCGAGGGCTGCAAAGTGGTTGGGCTCAGGCTGCCCTGAGCAGGAATGTATTGTAGGTGCCAGCACACAGCATTGCTGGTTTTCACCATCTATTCTCTGTTAATGTTGTTCATATCGCCTTCTAGATCCGTCACAAACTTTGTCATCCCCCCCAAATTTATTAGCTGGAGTTGTGTCCTTTAAAAAAAAACTTTCTTATGAATTCTGGTCCTATAATATAGTTCATATAGGAAAGGCAAAATAGTGGCTGTTTTTTGTTTGCTTGCTTGCTTGCGTGCGTTACCAATTTTCAGAATGATGAATTGGTGCCTGGTACTTGTAAAGGTGACCAAGAACCTTTGTTTTGTCTATTATCATTATGATGAATTTATTGGCTATTATGGATTTGATGTGTTTTAGCCATTTTTCCTCTTGATCATGTGGGAACCCACTGATCTTTCTTTTGTTTTAATTTAAGTATAGTCTCTACAATGCTGTGTCAGTTTCTGGTGTGCAGCGTATTGTTTCAGTCACCCATGTACATTCTTTTCCTTTGCAGGTTACTACAAGATACTGAATGTAGTTCCCTGAGCTGTACAGTAGGACCTTGTTGTTCATCTATTTTAGTATCTGTGCTAGTAGTATTAGTATTAGTAGTTAGTACTTAGACTCCCAACTTACCCTCCCCACCCCCTTGCCCCTCTGGTAACCGTTTGAGCTGTTTGTATGTTCTTGAAATTCAGCCCTTATCATTTGCATCATTTGCAAATATTTTCTCCCATCCCGTAGGCTGTCTTTTTATTTTTGTTAGTTTCCTTTGTTGTACAAAATCTTGTAAGTTTGATTAGGTTCCATTTGTTTATTTTTGCTTTTATTTCTATTGCTTTCGGAGACAGATCTAGGAAAACATTGCTACAATTTATGTCAGAGAATGTTTTACCTGTGTTCTCTTCTGGATTTTTATGGTGTCCTCTTTTATATTTAAGTCTTTAAGCCATTTTGAATTTATTTTTGTGTATGGTGTGAGGAAGTGTCCTAAATAACATCATTGATTTCCATGCTGCTGTCCAGTTTTCCTAACACCACTTGCTGAAGAGACTGTCTTTTCTCCATTGTATATTCTTGCCTCCTTTGTTGAAGATTAATGGACCCCATAGGTCTGTGGGCTCTCTAATTCTATTCCATTGACCCCTGTGTGTGTTTTTATGCCAGTACCACACTGTTTTGGTTACTGTAGCTCTGTAGTATTGTCTGAAGTCTGGGAGGATTATTCCTTCAGCTTCATTCTTTTTGTTCCATGTTGCTTTGGCCATTGGGTCATTTGGGAGTCCATATAAAATTTAGGATTATTTGTTCTAGTTCTGTGGAAAATGTCCTGGGTAATTTGATAGGGGCACCAATAAATCTGTAGGTTGCTTTGGATACTATGGCCATATTAACAATATTAATTTTTCCAATCCAAGAGCATAGGATATCTTTCCATTTCTTTAAATCATCTTTGATTGCCTTAATCAGTGTGTTGTAGTTTTCCACATATAAATGTTTCACCTCCTTGGTTAGGTTTATTCCCAAGTTGTTTTGTCTTTGTTTTTCATGTGATTTTAAAAGAGACTTTTAAATTTTACTTTCATTTTTGGATATTTCATTGTTAGTATAAAGAAATGCAGCTGACTTCTGTATGTTAATCTTGTATCCTGCTACCTTGCCAAATTCATTTATCAGCTTTAGTAGTTTTTGTGTGGAGCCATTAGTTTTTGACTGCTCCCTTGCTTTATGGCACACATGGACCTAGGCTCATGTTACGTATTTCCTCCCCCAGAGATCAAGACAGGCAGCTTTCTAAAGAGCCCTGGTTCTATGTATTGAGAAATGATTTTGAGATCATACTGGGTGCTAGAGGAACTTTCCTTAGAAATAGAATATTGCTACTTAAAATTGATCACTCATCTATACACTGGACTAGACTTTTTACATTTAATTTTAATTTTAGGTAGGAATGATGGCTAGATGCTGTTGAACAGATGAAGAAGTTTGTGAAGGGGATGTGGGCAAAATTATCAAATTGATAGAGGTGGATTACATGACCTCAGTGTGCAGTGTGGTTGGCAGCAGAAAGAAGCACTTCCTGGGTTAGGTACATTCACGTGGAACTTGTAGGTAAGAACATTCTTCATCTGCTTCTGAGTGAGATCTTTACAGTTCCCAGAAATGAATGTTAACTGTAGTTCATTTTTTATTGGAATCTCTAGGCTGTCCTCCACCAAGTTCTCCTCACATAAAGGCAAGATTGGTGGTAAAGTTGGTGTGAAAGCCTCAGTCTTGACACTGAAATACAAGTGGGGGTCCGTGACTCAGCAGAATGCGGGGCTTGGGAAAGGCCATGGTACCTAGGCAGGGAAGCACTGGGGGTTGGCTTCTCATCAACTGGTGTAAACTTGGGCAGGAAAAACAAGAATTAAGCAAAACCTTATGATATAAAAATAGTGTCCTTCTGCTTGTCAGTGCCCTCACGACCAGGAGCAGCCCTGCTGTTGAAAAGTCAGGTGTATTAACTCCCTGCAACATGGGAGAATGCACACCATGGAGAATGTGGTGTCTCCATAAGTGTGTGAATGTGACAAATTCTAATGGGTTTGCACTGAGTATTTGGGGGAGATTTCAAGGAATTAGGGTAATTCTAAGAATGGATGTGTTAATAAATATTCCCTGGAGGGCAGAAATATTGAGTCAGGATGAGGTCATACCTGGCAGGGAAGCAGTCGGTCATACTCGCCAGGAGGGGCTGTGGTTGGGATTCGATTGGATGTGACTGGACATGTTAGAGTGGTTTTGTTTTCATCTCGATCTGTCACAGTCTCAGTCTGACCTTGTCTCATATTGGGGTTCTTGTTCTGTCAGTCCTTCTGCCAAATGGCCAGCTCCCTCAGTGTTTTTCTCTCTTTTTATTAATGCTGTATAAAAATTTAGGTCTGAGTTTAAGAAATGGGAATGTAGAAATGATGGGTGTTAAGACCTGGAAACACAGAATTCTCCTCAGTTTATATTTAATGTGATAGTGTTGAGATTTCAAATCACATGGCATACTAAGTCCATTTTAACAGTTGCAAGAAAAATTATTAAATACATGCGTGGTTTTGTTTTGCCTTGTGGAGAGCCGTCTTTCTGCCAGATAGCTTAGATTAGAAATGACTGCAGTGGTGGTGATTCCCCAGTGGGCAGGGATGTTAGAGTTTCTTAAATTACTTAATAACAAATGGCTTGTTTAACATTTTATTTTGGTTTAACATTTTGCTTCACTCAAGAGATTCTTAAAAGCTTTACAAATTAAAACAAAGATAAATTTCAAAAATAACAACTTGGTTTAGAAGTTAATGTTTTCAGTAGCTTTCACCAAAGGGCAAGAGATATCTTAACATTATTAATGTAATTTTTATTCCCTAAGATACTGAATGGAGTTTTTGGTTGGTGTAATTAAAAACAAGCAAATAAACCTTCAATAAGTGGAAGATTTCAGATACAAAAGTCGAGATTATAGTACAATGAGCCTCCATGTGCCCATTACCTGACTTCAGCGGTTGTCAGCTCCTGGCCAAACTGTTCATCCATGGTCCCCTGCTTCCATTATTTTGAAGCTAATCCCTGATTGCCATCATGTGTTAGTTGATCCAGAAGTATCTTAGTGTGTTTCTCCTAGAGAGAAGTTCTCTTTGAACAACACAGAAAACTGTAATATAATATCATGTGGTTAGGTATAGCTTTAATTTTAATTTTCAGTTTTTATTTGTGAAAGAGATGTTCCAGACAATTTCTGTTGTGTCCTAGCTGTCAGTGCCAATGGGAAAGACGTTATTGTCAACTTCCCTCAGTCTCACTGAACTGGGCTCTCATCAGACATGGAGTTGGTACCCAGTGTCCATCCTGGCATCATGTGAGTTTTTATTTTTACATTGCTAGATTTGTTTGGGAGGAATGGCTTTCTCTGGAATCAAGTTTAACAAATGACCTCATCTTTTTCTTATCGACCAATGGCTATTTAAAAAAATAGGTGTGATGGCTGTGAGATGTTTCCTATCATTGGATCTCAATTCAAATTCTGTGATGACTTTGATTTTTGTGAAATGTGTTTCAAAACCAGGAAACACAACACCAGGCATATATTTGGCAGAACAAATGAACCAGGTATGGTAGAATTATTACGTTTTCTTTCTACAGAATTTATTAGTGAGATAATTATTGTGCAAACAAAGTTACTTAATTTTGATCTTTAAAGCTCATACTTAAATGGTGAGCACTGTACTATGTGCACAGTGATACAGGAAACATGTTCCTACCCACCTGGTGAATTACTATTTTTTAACAAGCAATGAGGGGTGTTAGAATAATGGGGTGTTCACTTGTATTTCCATAAAGAAACAGTAAAAGGATCTCAGGAAACTAGTAAGTGTTTTGTTGGATGGGATGTGGAATTGGGGAGATGGAGAGGGAGTCTTTTTATTTGTGTGTCTTTTATTATTTATTTTATCACTATGGCAGAATATAGACAACATAAAATCTGCCAGTTCAGTCACTTTTAAGTGTATAATTAAGGGAATTTGCACACTAACACCACTATTTCTAAACTCTTTTCACCACTCCAAATTAGGAAGGGATCCATTAAGGAATAACTCCCCTTTCTTCCCTCTGCCAACCCCTGGCAATCTCTAATCTGCTTTCCACCTCTGAATTTAACAACCCTAGGTACCTCTTATAAGTGAAACCACTCAAAATTTGATTTTCTGTGTGTCTGACTTATTTCACTTTGCATTGTGTTTCCAGGGTTCATCCATGTCATAGCATGTGTCAGAACTTCATTTTTTTTTTTGTGGCTGAGTAACATTTCATTGTATGTATATACCACGTTCTGTTTATCCAGTCATATATTATAGAAATTTTGGTTGTTTGTATCTTTCAGCTCTTGTGAATAACATTGCTGTCAACATTGGTGTATGAATCTGTTTCAGTCCCCGTCTTCAAAACTAGGAGTGTAATTGCAGGGTCATTAGGTAGTTCTTTAACTTTGGAGAGGACTGCTAACATGTTTTTTTATAGTGGCTGCACCATTTAACATTTCTTTCAGCAATATATGAGGGTTCCAGTTTCTCCACATCCTCACCAACATTTGTTTCTTTTCTCTTCTCTTTTCTTTTCTTTCTTTCCTCCCTCTCCAATATAAAATCTGAATGGTCATATTAAAGACATATTACCTTTAATTGAAAAATCTACCCATGAAGAAAACTCCAGGTCCAGATGATTTCACCAGTGAATCTACTACAGAAGGATAATTATGACCAAATTGAATTCCAGGAATGCACAGTGTATGGCTTACTATTCATAAACCAATCAGTGTAGTTCACCACATTAGCCGAGTAAATCAGAAAACTCATGTCATTTCAATGGACGCAGAAAAAGCATTTAATAAAATTCAGCATCTGTTTGAGGAAAAAGTGTTAGCAAACTAGGACTAGAAGGGAATTTCTTTAACCTGATAGTCATTCTCAGTTAAATACCTACAGTAACCACGATACTGAAGAGATACTGAAAGCTTTCTTTCTGAGGTTGGGAATAAGACAGTAGCACCTGCATCTCCTCTGCTAATCACCACTGTATTGGAGTTCCCAGCAAGGAGAGTAAGGCAAAGGGAAGAGGGGGAAAAAACTATTCAAGTCCCCAGTTTTGCTAGTAGTCACTTATTAAACAGTGCAGATAAATCCATCATTGCAGAACATTCTGCTGGACAGTACTGTTTGAGATAATGCAGATTCAATCAAAACCCCGGCATGAGTTTGTTTATTTTGGTGAATTTGATGAGCTGATTCTAAAACATAGATGGACACACAAAAGGCTAAGGGTAGGCAAAACATTCTTGAAGAAGAACAAAATTCTCTACTAGATATTTAAACTTCTGAATCTGTTATAATTTAGACAGTGTCTGGTTCTTAGGCAAAGACATAAGAAATCTAGGTAAGTCTGTATCCAGCAGATCAAAGAATCCAAAAACAGATCCAGGCATGTGTGGGTATATGATTTATGATGAAGATGACATTACAGGACATTGGGGAAAATTTGGTTCCTACTTAATTGGATGTCTGTTCTGGAAAAAGTGAAACTTGATTGCTATCACAAACACAGAAATCAGATCTAAGAGCATTGCCTGTCTCCAGGTGTGAATGGTAAAACTGAACTTTTGGAAGATAACATAGAATTTCTTCATGACTTTGATATAAGGAAAGATTTCTTAAAACAGCAAAAGAACTAACTTTAAATCAAAAGTTGGTAAAATTAAGAGATCACAATCATAAAAAAATAAGAGAGTGAAGGTGCAAAGCATCTGTAATCAATAAGGGCTTACATACAAAATATGTTAAAAATAGGCTTTTAAAAAATGTAGAAATTTGTACAAAAAAGACTCTCTTCATATAAAAATGGAAAAAACGGAAAAACAATCTGGGCATTTCACACAAGTGGCCAGTAAATAAATGAAAAGGTGCTCACAGTCATCAGGAAAACACATTAAAATCACGGTGGAGTACCAATACACTTTCGTGGCTGAAATTAGAGATACTGATGACTCCTGGTGTTGGTGAAGGAGTGGAGTGGAGCACACGGAATGTTCATAAACTGCTAGGGAAAAGTTAGATAAAAAACAACAACAACAAAAATAGTACAGTATCTCTGTATATGCAGAAAGACGTATAACAAAAATCTTCCCAGTGGCAGTATTCATAATAGCTCTGAACTGGAAATAATGCAATGTCAGTCAAAAGAAGAATGGATAAATAAATCATCACCCCTTCATAAAGTGGGGTACTATAAAATAATGATAATGAACAAACTGTAGTTTGTTTAAGAAAATTCACTTACATAATGTTAAAACTAATCTGATTATGGAGGTCAGGATGCTAGTGACTTTTAGGGGAGAGAGAATTCAGCATTGACTTGAGGGGTTGTGGGCCGGTGGTGGGGTGGTTCTGGGAAGACGGCAGTTTTTATTATTCCTGCCTGACAAGTTCAGTTGATGATAATTGTTTAAGCTGTATTCTAATTTCTGTATTTTTATATATATAACAAACAAGTTTAAACATAGAATTTAATAATGGCACTGATAATAGAAATCAAAATTAATTTTTTTTAAAAAAAGTGGTTATTATGTGCTGGGTTCTATTCTGCGTGTCTACTTGTGGTATCTCATTTAAACATTGTGACAGACCTAAGGGACTGAGGTTAGTGTAATAACACCTCTGCTGGAGGCAGGGAAACTAGGGCCCAGAGTGGCTGTCTTTACGACGCAGTGCCTTAGTCTTTTTACTGTTTATTTCTGAGTTGTTTGTATATCAAGGACCTCAGTTCTTTTCATATATATTTTTATTTATTTATATTCCTTCCCAGTTTTCTTTTGTTTTTAACATGCAGATTTAAACATACACCCCCCCACCCCTGTGCCAATTATTTGACATTTAGATTTCCAGTTGTTTGCTATTGCAAACAGTACCAGGTTATATATTGTTTCCTAACTGTCTTTGTGCACAGCATCTACTATTTCATTCAGATATAATCCACCCCCCTCTTAAACTGAACAGAGTTGCTCCACATAATTGAGTTAACTGAATGTATTTTAAATTCTG
Organism: Camelus bactrianus; assembly: GCF_048773025.1. NCBI lineage: Eukaryota > Metazoa > Chordata > Mammalia > Artiodactyla > Camelidae > Camelus > Camelus bactrianus. The sequence continues at coordinate 8,344,607 of NC_133566.1, forward strand.
ATTAATGAATTGTTTAGACAAGTTACCCCATTTGCCATGAAGATGTGGTCCTTTTACATGTTCAGCAGATGTATATCAGTCATACACTCTGGGTCAGTTAAGGGCCTTGTGCTGTGAAGAAGGGGACGGAGGCCGAGGTCTAAAAGCAGAGCTAACGCAGGTGATGTGCACGTGTAAGCGGGGGTGAAGACTTGAGATTTGCACTTTAGAAAGGCCACTGTATCCATCTCACTGAAGAAATACAGAATTGCAGATGGGCAAGGTAAAGACAGAGTGAGCTGTTAGGGATCTGTTGCAGTTGTCTGCGTGCGGCATGGGGTGACGGAGGCCGGAAGGAGAGGTGGCATCCGAGTGTTCTGCAGGAGGTGGGGTCAGCAAGGTGGGGCTGTTACTTGCGTGAGGTGGTCTGTGGACGAAAAGAGCTCTACTGTGACTCCCAGAGCCTTGGTTCTGATTGACTCATGGGAGACAGTGGTATTCGCTGTGGGAGAATATAGAAGTGGAACTTCTATTTTGGGGGGAGTTGAGCTTTGTTGTCTTTAGTTTGCAGAATCCGTGCGACACTCAGGTAGAGGTTGTACGCTCCACAAGAAGGGCGCTCGTCTCTTCGTCGTGACTGAACTGTCAGTGCGGTGACTGCAGCAGATGTTAAGCTGGCTGTCAACGCCAGAGCTGTTCTCGGTACTTTACACGTAGTAAAGTACTCAACCTTCACCACAGCTGTTTGAGGTACATATTATTATCATTACCAGGACATTAGGGGTGCAAGGCCACCCAGCTGGTGGAGTGTGGAGCTGAAATTCCAAACTGCAGCAGCCTGGCTAACAGTCTGTGCTCTTCACTTTTCCACCAGTGCTGGTGTGTGTTTTGAAACAAGTCGGCTTGAGAAAGAGTACCATGGTGCTGACCAGTGTGGTGAGAGTTCGCTGGTTTACTTAAAAAAAACAAACAGGTATTCTGGGCCAGTGTTGGTTGACCAGGGTTTTATGTTTTGCCTTCTGGCTTTAGTTTGCTATTGAAAGTTTTGTTGACTGTAAGAAGAAAAGTCTTTCTCTTTTCTTAAGGAAAAAGTAACTTTTGTTTGTTAGCTAGCAAGTACTTTTATGGACCAAAATGTTACTTTTCCATGTCTTCCATGAAAAATCATGACCATGGTCTCAGCCTACCTGCGAAATAGTTATTGATTGTTCATTTTGTGGCAGGCTTGCCTGATCTAGGTTCTCTTGGGACTGTGTAAGAAGCATCCAGAGGAATACAGCAGCCTGTGAATTTGTTTCCATGTATTGTGTGCTCAGCCTTTACCTGTATCAGTGGTGAGCACCATTAGGATGAATTTCTCACCTGCTTCGGAGGATGCTGGGGGGACTGATTGCCGTACACCTGGCAGGTGCAAAGCGGAGCCTCAGCAGTGCTCCTCTGAACTGATTTCTAAAGAGCTGCCCCACTGGACAGGCCTGGTGAGGGCATTCAGAGATTACTTTTGCAATTTACGGTTCTCAACTGATGAAAACCTCATATGTGAAAATGAGTATTAAAGGTTGTTTCCATTGCTTTACAAAAAGATGTGTTTTAAGATTTTCTCTTAAAACAGATTTATAGATACTCATTTTAAGCACTACTGGATTCTATACCATTTAACGTACAACAGTTGTGTTGAGTATCATATCCTTGTTGGTAGTATTTAAGGTTTTTAATATAATTGAACATCCTAAAGTTCTTAATTTAAAGAACTATCAAATAGGTCAGAAGGTACAAACATTAGGATATGTTTGCACCCTTTAAGTCTCACTTACTATCTTCTTGTAGGAGGAGAGACTTCAGCATGCAAACCTTCATCTGTTCGGCTTGCACCATCATTTTCATTCCATGCTGCTGGCCTTCAGATGGCTGCACAGATGCCCCATTCACATCAGTACAGTGACCATCGCCAACCAGACATAAGTGACCAACAGGTTTCTGCCTTATCTTATCCTGATCAGGTTCAGCAACTTCTAACTAACCAGGTAAGTTTACGATGTATCAGAAATGATTTGTTGGGATGGTCATTTATTCCTTAAAATGGCGTAATACAAAACAGGCAAATACCTTAATGGTTTTCAGTTTTACATGTCACATGGGACTTCAGATGAACAAAATACAATGTTAAGAAGTTTGCATTAAAATTTTTGTTGTTTTTTCTCTTTCCCCTGTGTTTTTCACTTTAATTAAAAAACACATATAAACAAGCACATTCTCCCATTTTGCAATAAGGGGGGGAAGTTATTTCTAAAGGATATTAGTTAAAGAAACTGAAAGCTTATTTTTAGGGAAAGAAGGTTAAGTAGAAAAATATAAGTTACAGGAAAACAAGTCAGATTCCACTATTGCAAACTTATGGAGCTGATTTTATGCTGTTATACTACTTTATACACATACCTACAAATAAACGTGAAACTCCTTAAAATTAACATAAATTAGTTACTCTGCTCATTCTAATATTCAGACTAGAGGTTAAGTAATTTTTCTTAAGAATAGTATACAGTGAATAAATGCTGAACCCTCTTGACATACATACATATGTGCATATGCGTATGTATTTTTAATATCTTCCTGAATTAACTGCATCTACTATGTTGATTTTTGGTTTGGGAAGAATTTTTTTTTACTAGCTATAGTTGTGGTAAAGTTTCTTTCCCCCTGAGGCTGAGTGTGTGATGAGCACTGAAAGTGGCTGTTTTTCCATGTACTTAGGAATTTGGTTTGCCACTGTTTATTTAGGTCTTTTAATATGATCAAAAACTTGGAAAATTTCAGAGTGTTTCTTTTACTGGATTATTTGAGGGAAATTAGTTTTTCCTAACTTAATATGTGGTTTTAATAAGCTATTGGCTACAGTTAAGTAAAGTCATTATTTCAGGACACCCTTGTATGTATTAAAATAAAATATTGTCAATAGTTGACCTGATTCTACATTTACAAAATGTATTACAGTGTGTGAGTAACATTCACAATAAAATAGTAAGATAAATTATGACAGGACTTAAGAATTCTTTTATGCAGTAAATTGAGGAATTGTATGTTTGAGAATTAGAGTAGTTGGTCAAAACTGGAAAGTGTGTGTGTACCAGAAGAAAATTCTCTGGACTTCCACAAAGTAGTAATAGCATAATGATCCAACTGCACTGTACTTGTAAGAAGCAAGTATGTTTGGATTCATTTTCCTGCTTGTTCAGAAGCAGCCTATCAGGCAGGCTGCCTGTTTTTAATCTGTTTTACAGCTGAAGGGACTTAGCTCCCATTTGTGATCTCTCTAAGTATATAGGTAGTAACTCTGGGGTCCAGCTCAGGCTTCTTTCTTTTTAGATACAGTGCTCTCTCCGCTCTAACACCTGGCATGTGCAAAGGACTAGGAAAAACCCAGTCCTTTAAAGTTATTTTTATGGTAGTATTATTGTAGTAGATCATCTAGTTAGCTAGCAAAGTACCTATTTTTAGATACAACTAACATCTTATTTGTGGATTATTTTCAAATAAGAGATAAGTTAATTTAGTATCCATTTTAAGCTGTAAAATATTTTTAGATTCATATTGTGTAAAAAAAAAAAGTCTTTAAGTAATAATATTCAGCCAGATATTTTTGCCAAACTCCAGAAGTTTCTGAACTGAAGGCAGTCAGATTAAAAGCTTTCTTCTAACTGAAGTGTAAAACACTGAAACTGTGCCCTGATGTGGCCTGGTCTACCAGACATGGGTTCCAGATCTTGACTCATGATCTAGTTGTGTGACCTGAGTCAGGCCGCATGGACTCTTCTCTCTGTTCCTTGAATGTAAGGTTGCACTGGACTTGACATCCCCCTCACCCAATTGCCTTCTAGCTCTAAAGTTTGGTAATTTCATTATTTGATTTCCACTGTTTCTTGTCAATCATCCTATCAGTGTCTTTTCAATAAGGTTTATTGTACAAGTAAATTGAAATGAGCTTACTTGAACATTTCATTTCTGGTAATTAATCTTTCTAATATGAGTGTGTTTCATATAAATTGAAACACAGTTTTGTTCAAAAGATAAATGTAGTAAAAGTGTAGAAAAGTGTGGTTACTGTTTGGAATGCTGAGCCTGTTTGGGCTATTACTGTTTTCACGGCACTTTTCATGGTTCTTAAACTGTGTGTTCTGCATGTGTGTTGTGTATGCTGTTCAGCTTTATTAATAGGTCTCAAGATAGCAAGAATGGCAGGATGTAGTGTTTCTTACTCTTTACTATATATAAAAATATGAGGTAAATGTAAATAAAATGGATGGAATAGGTATTATTAAACTAGGAAACTACTTTTTAATGAAGTCCTGGCACTTACACTATGGAATCTTTTCAGGAAAAAAGATTGTTTTAGCTCTTGTAACTGATCTAAGCAGGAGGTGAGAACTACTGCCTTTTTTTTTTTTTTTTTTTTTGGTCTTTGTGATCTGTGTCTTCACACGGAAAGGTCAGGAGAATTAGAGCCTTGGGGGTGTGGCTGTTTTGGGCTACCAGAGCCAGATAGCTGAGGCAGCTGGATGATTATCTCAGCAGCAATCTCTTTTGCAGGGAGGACATTGAGCAGCGGTGTGGAGGGGAGCTCACTATCTGCAGCAGCTTGGTGAGCTCCTGGGTCCTCTGAACCACTGGGTTTTTTCACCCAGCTGGGGAAGGGAAGAAGGGAGCTTGTTACATTACATTCTCCTGACTTTGTGACTGTGGAAGTTTGAAGTGGACAAAGCATCAGATGCTTAGGGCTGGTTTGAGTTTGAGTATAAATTTGTAACAGTGTATTTGGAAAAATTATTTTCTAATTCTGGATTTGTGATTATGGCATTACAATAGTGAAAAACAGAAAATTTGATTACCTAACATGAAATCACAGTGAAAGTTAATGAAAAAAGTATTGTTTAGTTTGTAGGAATTAATTTGTTCTTCCCATGTGTTTTGAGCATCTACTCTGTACAAGGGATTATTGGAAGCACTGAAGTACAGTCTGATCCAAAGGCCAATTTTTTGTGGATGGAATGCATCTGGTTTATATATACATATGTTCCTGAAATATGTATTTTGAGTTCTGTTGCCAAAAGTATGTAAGAAAAGTAAGATATTTAGAATTAGCTAATCGACTCGGCCTTGTACGTGGCTTGGCCAGTTGTGAAAAGGTTAGCAGTGTCACGACATGCCAAGTGCACAGTGCACGCTTACACACTGTGTGCATAAAAATGTGGTAGTCAGAATTACTTTCATAGACAACTTCAGGTCTGTGCAGTACATTAAAAAATCTCTTTTTGATTGTGTGATTTTGGTGTTTTAAGTGAGCATAGTTACTCCTGGAAAGCCGTAGCCATTGGTTCATTATCCAGTGTTTGAAATACCTGTGGAGTTGTAAGTGGGCAAGTTGAAAACTTAAACATATTTATAGTTTTGAACATAACTGATTTTAATAAATGCATATGTTATTATATTGGTATATATTATGCATGGCTCAATTATTTTGCCCAAGAAATAGCCTAAAAATGATTCCCCAAGAAGCTAGAATAGACTCCTAAAATTAACAGGGAGCCCCTGGCCCAGTGCTGTGATTCAGAGCATGGGGTTGGGCGTGAGACTGCCTTAGTTCTCTTCTCATCTGTATTATTTTACTGGCTCTAGGACCTTGGTCAAGTAACATTACCTCAGGAACACAGGTTTCTCATTTGTAAAATGGTGATAGGAGCATTACTTATTTTCATGAGATTGTTGAGAAGATTACATGAAAGATGTAAAAATTTGCATGCCCAAAATACGGTGTATAGCAAACACTTGCTGCTACAGTTATTATTTTATTGTTAACAACTTAAGTAACTCATTCATTTCTAATGGTAGTTATACCTTCTGTCAACTCTTACTACACTGGTTCAGATTTTGTGAAACCTCACAGTGAGGCTGCACTCCAGTAGTCCAAGAAGGGTCTTGCTGAGAACATTACCTGCTTGAAAACAATTCCAGTGCTTAAAAAATAAGAAAGGAAATAGATTACAAGAACCCTGTTTCATTACCTTAAATGCTTACAGCTTCATTTGCATGAAAATAATTGACATGCTTATACTGATACCGTCTATTCCTTGAGTCTCCAAGGACTGATATGAGAGCCAAATATTCTGTGAACCTAGTTGTTCCTGTTTATATTTAAAAAATAAAACAATATGTATTTTAAAAATTAATTCAGATTATCTTATTGTCTTACTATATTTTCAGACAAATAGTTATAATCACTGTTTGTCCCCTTAAACCTTATTTGGAACTTTGAGAAGGAGACATCATGGGGAAAGATAATCATTAACTGAATACAGTAATTCAGTGAATTTGCTATCTGGGTAACAACTTTTAGAATTTGAGTACAGATGCAGAGGAAACTAATGTTAAGATCGGTTTGCTCACTGCTTTGGTCCCTCCATCGTCTCATGCTGCAGGGATGGTGATTCTTTTCTGTTCCATCTGTTGCTACTTCTACCCTCCTCTCTTCTTTTTTGTTAGTGTGAGTTAACTTGGTTAATTTTCCCAAGACTCCAGACATTTCTGTGAGGCCTTAGTGTGATGTGTTTGCTTTCTCTCTGCCCCTCGAATTGACCAGAGTGTCCTTTGAAAGCGGCTGCATCAGGGGCTCCTGGCTCAGTAGATTTTGTTGGTATAAATGTCTGTAAGAGAGCTAGACAGGAATCCAAGGGTGGCTAGTGGTAGGGACTGTAGGTACCCAGATGTAATTAATTGGTTTTGAGGATCAGGATCCCTTGGTTGCAAGAAGCCCCACTGGGAACCCCTTTACTGAGGCTTGCCACGTGGCAGAGTCAGGTGGGAAGAACAATCCAGCATCACTGGCATGCTAGTTGCAGCCCCCCTGGGAGTGCTTGTGTATGGAGGACATTCGTGTTCCTGCTCCAGCCCCCGTCTAGCAGGAAGCTCACAGTTGTACTCTGACTGCTTACTGGTTGATGAAAGACGTGGTTTAGCGTTGCGCTGAGAGTACGGCTGAAATGAGTTTTTTAAAAGAAAGTTTCATTAGCTTTAAGGTGTCCTCTGGAACTTATTTGTGGTCAGCTCTTAGTGTAATCAGAAGTAGAGATACTGGTATTATGGATTCATTTGTTTATTCAACAGATATTTATTAAAGAATCTACTGTGTGCCAGGCACTGTTGTAGGCAAAAGTAATACAATATTGAACAAAAACCCTGTGCCACATGGAGGTTTCTTTGTAGTGGAAGGAAGACAAACCAAAACAAGTAAATGAGCAAATATATACTAGTATGTCAGGTGGTGATAACTCAGCAGGGTGGGGGGCAAGGGAACATGGAGGGCAAGCCCAGATGTGTCAGGTGGAGGGCGTGCTTTACTCAGTTATGCTAAAGGAGTGAGTGCAGATTTCAGCCTTGCTTACATTATAGGCAGATGCTTGTTGGAGGGCAGGCTCTGGGGGTGTTGGGAGCTGCACTTCTGCAGCACCAAACTCCATCTCTGCCCTGTGACCAGCTTGCTTCATGGTGCCAGCTGGGCCCTAAAATCTTGTCTTAGGAGGCTGGAAGATGAGTTAGTCTTTGCCTGCTGTGACCCCAGGTCAGGCTTAGGAATAATTCAGAAGTTTTTCCTTGGCTAATTGTATGGTGGAGAAGCCCTCTTGGGCAGCGTATCATGCATGTCTCCTGAACCAGGGGTATGCCTATAATGCGGTTGTTTAATTTGGGGAACAGAACTGAAGCCTTGGGCAGCTGGGCATATTATCTTCTCATTTCATTTATTTTTCCAGTGGTTGTCTTCATTGGATTCCAGTTAAAAGAGATAATTGAAACTTCTAATGTAGATGTCTTTTTTAAAAATAATACATATACACAGGTTACAAAAGAGGGAATTCATGCCAGTACAGTATATTTAAAGTGCTAGTCTTTTCTGTCTATTTAAGGTTATGCCTGATATTGTCATGTTACAGAGGTGGATGCCCCAAACCTTCCATAATCCAGCTACTGTTCCCCTGAGAAAAATTTTTCTGTTGACTTGATCAAAACATAAAAGCATATTAATGAGGTAAGACTATTGATTTGTTGTAACACCATCTATCTTGGAATAGAGTAGGGGAAAGAAGTTATTTTGTGATGTATTTAAACATACTAAAGTTTTTTACTCCCAATGATTTTTCATATTGATGACTACTATGAAGACTGGTAAGTTAATGATTTATAGATAGTATAATTACATAAAAGAAAAAAGGCATATTAACAAGGACTACAGAAAATTAAGATATTATGGATAATTTTCCTTCTTTTTCAAAATGCTTAATATAGGCTGAGTTATCACTTCTATAATAACTCCTCTTCAAAACAAGAAAGGGGAAGGGAGGGAATAATGACACTGGAAAAGTCTGAATATGTTAGAATTTTGCTTGAATTTTCATTTATCTGTTTATCCTATTGCCGTGGATGTCAGGAAGCTCTGAGATATATTCAGTACCCAGTTACAGTCATCTGGCCTAGTTTATCTATATTATTTTCTTTTTAAATTGATATGTGTTCTTTTATCTGTATCTTTTCATTGTAAGATATCTGAAAGACTTTTTGGTGGAATTAAGTATGATAAAAAAATGCACTTTAAATTACTCATCTTCCAACTTGACTCTGCCTCCAAAAATTATTTTTCTGGTGTTGTCTTAGGCCTCTGGCATGATTGTTACTTGCTTCTAACCACAATTCTAGCTCTGTAATTAATTATTAAATGAGCTTTTCTGGAGAAGAGTGCCTGTGCTTTCTTTCCTTTTCCAGGGGGCCCTACATCCTTTCACACTGAAGGCTTATCTTCTACCAGTGTTAGAGCCACTTATCTAAAAAGATGTTCTTATGTGTGTATAAATTTTATAATAGTTTGATGCCATTTAATGCCAGTATTTATGTTACTGTGGCATTATGGTAAGATAAAATTGGAATGAACTCAATGAGGAACACTTCTAAATTGGATTTTGTACATAATTAATGTGTTATAAAAAATGTGCAAACCAGCTTTTGGTTATCTGAAAATATATGATAAAATAGTGAACACTTTATTAATGTCAGTTTGTTAATATCTGATAAGTTGTTAAACTGTTAACAGTAACTCTGTTGAAGCTTGTTTTTAACTGTTTTGCCACCTTGTAAACTAGAATTTTTGTGATGATGCTCCTTGCAGTGTAATTTATAACTTCCTCAGTTAGTTACCAATCACTTGGTCTATTGCCTAGTCCACCTATTATTTTTTACTAGTCTTAGAAACTATAAGAAAAACAGATATAAGGAAAATAACTCATTTTGTGAACCACAAGGTTCACGTCCTTTAGCGAGTGCGGGATAGGTAGGGAGCATGTCTGTTTCTCATTAATGTGTTGTTATAGGCTTAAAAACTGGGCATGTCTCAGAGGCCCCTTTTATATTAGTAAAACATCAGTTCATATACATTTAAACTTTCATTTTTAAACTCTTTTGCCTTAGGATCAAATATAAAATTGGGATTGACTAGAAGGGGGCATGAAGGAACTTGAATATAAGGAGGATGAAAATGTTATTTATTTTGTTTGGCATTTGTTGATTGCATCAACATGAGCAATTTTCCAAAATCCCTAATATGATACACTCTTGAGATCTATGCCATTTCACTGTATATAAATTATATCTTGGTTTAAAAAAATAAATGTAGATCTGGTCCTGTTACTCTTCTTGAATGGGAGGTGTTGCTCCAGTCACTTAACATCTATTTATAAAATGTATAAACTGTATAATTCTAAAGGGAATTTTACTGCAGAAAATTTCCCTGGTTATATATTAGTGTTGTTCTGTAATTCAAATAGCAACTATAGAAAATTCTTTATTTCATTTGTGTGTGTATGTGTTAAAGAATAGAAATTCATCTGTTTCCTACTGATAGCAGATTTGTCTTATATATGCTCTTGATATATGGTGTGCACGCCCCCCCCAGTGATTTTAGTGACACACATAACAATAACTATGATTATATTGTAAAAAATGGAGAAAAGTGTATGGATCGTTATGAAATTGACTCCTTGATAGGCAAAGGTTCCTTTGGACAGGTAATTTAACGGAAAATGCTGAATTTTATAGTTAGAACGTATTAGTGAATCATGTTGTTACATCTTTTTCTCAATAGTACACTTTTAATGTTTGTAAATAGATCTCAGCAACAGACATGTAAGTATTTGGATTGTCATTGTTCTGTGAAGGTACTAATACTGCATCAGCCCTAAAAACTCCAGTAGCAGTTTTTTTGTGGGGCTTTTTTTTTGTTTGTTTGTTTTTTGGCTTTTTTGAACTTATTGAACTTAACCAGGTAGTTACTTTACTAAGTGGTTTATTTTAATCACTGATAGGTAGTATTGCCTCTTTCACACGGGCTTTGGAGTGTGTGGGTGGTTCTTCATTATGTATGTTAGAGATAATTGCGCTCCTGTCAGATATTCCTCTTCAAAGAAAAAAACACTTACCATCTTCAGCCAGCACAGCAGGTGCCTTCTCACTTTTTCAGAGGCTTGGATGCCAGGGGCTGTGCCTTGACTTTGTCTCTTGGCTCCTCTTCTAACTCTGCCAGGCCCTCTGAGTGGGCAGTCTCCAGGATGTCCTTCTCAGGCCCCACAGTGCCAGCATGGCTAAGGCTGTGACTGGTGGAGTTCTGATGGGCAGGACCAATCGGGCAGCACGGCTGCTTAGGAAAGTGAGGAAGGAACTCCAGGGGACCTGGTTTTTTCACTTCTTTCCTGGTCTCTTCTCTCTACCCATGAATCTCCTCTCCTCACTTGCCCATCCTGCCCAATACAGAGGAAAAAACCCTAACTGCATCAGTGTCTTTCATCAGCTGAGCCCAGACTTAGCTGTCAGTCCTTCCTCCTTGCACTTCATGAAGCTTTTCTCGGGCTGTGGCTTCCCAAGCTGTTCCCACTCCTAAATCCCCCATCTCATTGGGTTGCCGCAGAGCTGTTTTATTTGAGGTATGGTTTCCTGTTCATCCCATTCTCCATTGCCTTGCAACTTTTCTGCAGTGAAGCAGTTATTAATTTGTAATCCAAATACTTTTGACTTTTTGACAATTTGGGGGGTTGTTTTTGTTTTTTTCTTAAACTGTGGAACCTACATGTTCTTACTTATCTGTCTCTGCCTTGTGAGAAACAAAATATGCCTCTATCACCCTGTGAGGAAAGGTTTTCCTGTATGAATCTGATTGTGTTTAGGACAGAAAGAATACTGTAAGCCACTAGCAGCCACAGGCTGAGACCAGGACACGTCTAAGCGATGAAACCTGAAGGAGATATGAACAAGGTTGTTAGCAGAGCTCTGCAGCTCTGGGGTGGCTCTGCCAGGCCCTGGTGTCACATGTACAGTATGCCTGCCCCTTTCCATGATGTCAAGGAATTTTTGTAATTATACATAATTCAGGGCCCTTTCCCTTGATTCTAACCTCTTTCTTCTGAGTCAGGGGTTTCTCAGTGTTAAGGGAGCCCTTCTGTATCAAAATATTACTTCTTGTCAGAAGCAACTTCTACTTCTCTGTCAGAGCCTCTTAAAGAACGGTGTTTCTGAGGCCTACCACTTACATAAGTAAGGCTGTGAGTGCGCTAGGTGGAGTGATTTCTGTCTCCACCCTCAAAATCACACCGACGCTCTGGCAGTTGCCCCCAGCAGGGCGGCGTCTGCCTTCTGTGATGCCCACTGTGAAGTCAGGGCCACGCGGCTTGCTCTTTAAACTTAGATTTCCCTGGCACTTACTCTTCAAGCTCGCAGTGATCTCCCCCTCCCCTTTACCTTTTCTCATACCCTGATTTCTAAGAGCACGCTAGCATCGTATACTTGTGAAAGTACAGGCCTGTTTGACATCAGGATTCGTTTCCCCAGATGAGACTGATTGATGCCTTTCTCCTAGGCTGAAGTGTGTTCAGGGTCAGGGCCTGTCACTGGCCAAATAAATTCTTCCTTATTGACTTTGTCAGGCTCTCTCTAAATTCTCTGCCAGGTCCTTGTCAAATAAGCAGCTCCTTCATTTCTTAGGCCAGTGGTTATCAGTCCTGATTGCACATTGAAAATTTCCAGGGAGCTTTGAGGCTGGGGGCTGGGGAGGGAGGACTGATGCCTAAGCTCCAGACTAATGAACTCAGAATATCTGACTGAATTCTGGACATTGGCATTCTTGAAAACTGCCTATTGAATGTATAATTCAAGATCAACAATCATTGTTTTACCACTGAGCCAGTTAAGTATTTGCAAACTCAGTAAATGGTTGGGGCCCTGTTAGTGGCCTTTGTCCTGGAGATCATTAGGATCTGGGCACTAAACTGCCACTCTTGATGTAGTCAGTATGGTCAGTGAAAGAGAATATCAAAACCACTTGGTCATGGTCAGATGCTTACATGGGTCACCTCTGATTTAAAAGGCAGTAGGCAGTAGTTTATTTTAGAATTGGGTGAAACCAGAGATACTGCTTTTTTATATTTCAAGTTTGATTTCAGCTAAACCATTTATGATCTGCCATTGACAATAACCTTGACTGATGTCGATCTTGGACCATGCATCCATTCTCTTCCTCTAATCCAGTGATACTCAACCAAAACATTGGAATCACTTGGAGTTCTACATGCATCTCCAGACATTCTGAATATCCTAGAAAATGTGTCTAAAGCTATTATCTATTCAGACTGTATATAATGTTACAAAAGTAAGAATATTTAATCCGGTATAGTGGTTATTTCTAATTTGTATAGATACAGTTTTCTTTTATCTTTGTATTTGTTTCCTAGTTTTTAATGTAAATTTCTTTGTCAACAGTGTGAAACTTGTTTAAATGAGTAAAATTTAAAATGAGAGGTGTGCAGTCATTTGTTCATGAACACTTCAGTTTCCTTAGCATTAATTCTCATTTTAAGACTCAAAATCCTCAAATTATGGTATTTTAACTTATTTCCTGCTTATTTAAAAAAATTTTTTAGTCTGAAGTAATTCTTATATGCCTATGAAAATCTAATTTGAATTTAGAAAGTTATCTACATTTTTCAGATGATTTACAACCTTTTAAATATCTCACATGTATACTTAGAATTTAAACCAGGTTTTTCTCACATTAAAAGAATAGTCAGAAGTATTGTTTTATAATGTTATTTAGTAAGAAAGGTGGAAAACCAAAGCACTTGTTAACATTCATAATTTATTTTTGAAAGAGGAAAATAGTTATTCTAATTTTGTTAAGAAACTTACCTACTTTGTGGATGTTTAGAAATACTATAAGGATGCAAAAGAAATCCAATTGAAAAGATTGACTTAAAGTGACAATAAACTAATAAATGGATGCTGTTGAATGGAAATGAATAGAATCTCATATTTAGGAAGGTCAGAAAAATGGGAATTAGATAAATGTATAATTAAGGTGAATTGTAAATTGTTGTTAATGAAATAGATATTATTTATCTTTTTTCGCTTTTAGGTTGTAAAGGCATATGATCGTGTGGAGCAAGAATGGGCTGCCATTAAAATAATAAAGAACAAGAAGGCTTTTCCGAATCAAGCCCAGATAGAAGTGTGACTTCTTGAGCTCATGAAGAAACATGACACTGAAATGAAGTACTACATACGGAAACAGACAGACAGACAAAGCAATGAGCCCTGACCCAGACCAAAAATTTGAGTCAATGGTTATTTTTATATGATAATATGTTGATTTTATCTTAAAGTGATTGAATAAAAATCAGTTATTTCTGTTGGAGGGCATACAGATCTATATATATTACTTGATCTGGCGGTGGTATTTTAAATCTTTAGGAATGGCATTCCAGGTGGTACATAGTCTAAAAACAAATAAGAATAGTCTCTCTCTCTCTTTTTTTTTTTGCAACTTATGAGTGCCATTTGTTTGCTTTAATGATACATTAAACTCCAGAGATTTCTTTGTTTAACTTTAATTGTTTCTAATACAGCTCAGAAATTAGAAATGAGGTACTATGTATTAATGATTATAGAACCATTTTTGGAATGTCTACCTCAAGAAATAACAGCCACCATGTCTTGAACTTCTACCATATTGCTTGTGCTTTTCCTCCACTGTCTGCAATAGACATAGCAGTCCTGTCAGGAAGGTGGCAGAATCCTTACACTGCAGATGGTCTCAAGGCGTAACATACCCAAGGTCCCAGGGCTCTGTAAACAAAACAAAAAGGGACAGAAGAGTTATGAAAATAGTGACTTCTAGGGCCAATTGATACATGGGTAAGCTATCTTCTAGTTATACATTCTTTAATAATATTTTTAATCAAATCTAAGACGCCAGTGAACTCCAGACATCATTGTTTTATTTGATGACACTGAAAATAAATGCCACCAAGAAGAAACAAATTGCTGCCAAGTATAAAAATAAGATGCTATAAATTTTAAGATAGGATCATTTAATTATATAATTTTAAAAATAAGCATATATTAGCAACTCATGTTCAGAAATGCTGGCTGGTTTACCTGGTAACCATGAGGTTAAGTTTTTATTAACAAACTCCTTTTTAATAAATTAGGAGAGGGCATTGTGGCCTCCAAAATGATAGAAACAAACACTGATGTTCAAAGATATATGGTCCAGTGACTCAGATTAGATTTCATATATGAAACACCTTCATTCCTATTGTTGCAATAAAATGAGCTTATCCTATTTATTTTAATTCCTTAGTGTCTTTATAGATCGTCTGATACAGTCCATAGTAATGACATTTGCATTTGAACAATTTTCTCATCTAATTCACTGAATGTTTGGTCTTCACTGTTAGTTACAACTTAGTATAAGCTGGGCACATATCCATTCAATGGGTTAGAAGGCCAGGAAGGACACTGTGAGGATGCTTGACTTATAAAGGAGGCATCTGAACATACCTAACCTCTTCTTCCTCTTCACTCTAATGTTTCATTTTGAGTTTTTGCTTAAGTGGTAGACAAAATACTGATAGTATTACTATAGCATTTTAATTCTGCTTTTTTGAAAGAAAACATGAACTATTAGCTACTTGGTTATGTTACAATAATGGCTGTCATTTTTGTTTTTAATAAATTGACTTTAATGATCAACACTCCAAGGCATCCCCCTTTGCTGCTGTGCCGCCTCCGCCTCTGCCACCAACCTCTTCCACTGACTTCACCACACCTGCTCCCAGGAGCAGGCTGACTTCAAAGGCTTGAGTCCAGCAAACTTGGGGGAGCGGAGGTCGCCCCCAGGCAAGGCAGCTAGGGACATGAGAGAAAATACTCTGGCTAGCGAGGGACACCCTTTTCCCGCATTGCCGCCATTGAAACACTTCCCTAGACCGCACTCAGCCTCAAGTGCGTCTGTCTCTCTGACTGCCTGCCTGACTGACTATATATTGGAGGATGGGACAGGCTAGTCTATGTGTGTGTCTGTCTGTTTATCAAACGGAAGAGGAGACGACTAGTATGTCTCTATATTTGCCTGCCTACCTATGTATCTATCTATGTATCTATCTATATATCTATGTATCTATGTATCTATGTATCTTTATCTATCTATCTATCTATCTATCATCTATCAATCTATCATCTATCTATCTATCTAGGGGAGGCATAGCAGTAGGCTAGTGTGTCTTTATTTCTGTCTGTTGGAGGAGGAGGTTAATGTGTCTATATAACTATCTACATATTTGAAGAAGAGGAGGAGGCTAGTGTGTGGGTGTGTGTGTGTCTGTGTGCTGGTCTGTCTATGTATCTGTAACTAAAGGTGGAGGAGGGTACTGTGTCTGTCTATAAGTCTATGTATGCATCTAATGGAGGAGAAGTATGCTTGTATGATTGTCTGTGTATCTATCAGATATCTATGAATGAACCTATATCTAATCGAGAAGAAGAAACCTAGAGTGTCTATCTCTCTGACTGAGAGGAGAAGTCTACTGTGTCTGTCTCTCTGTGTGTCTGTTAGTATGTCTCTGTTTTTATCTAATGGAGATAAAAAAGTATTCCCATGTGTCTGGCTATCGGTCTGTCTCTCTAACAAGAGAATATAGAGGCTAGTGTGTGTATCCATAAATCTCACTTTCTATCTATCTTATGGAGGAGGAGAAATAGACTATTAACTATTTCTGTCTATTATCTAATGGAGGGGGAGATTTGTGTGTCTCTCTACCTACTTAATTGAGGAGTAGGAGGAGGCTAGTGTGTGTGTGTGTGTCTGTCAATGTATGTATCTGTCTAGCTATATAATGGATGAGGAGGAGGAGGTTAGTATATATGGCTGTTTCTAAATGGAGGAAGAGGCTAGTGTGTCTGTCTATTTATTTGTCTCTCTGTCTAATGGAGGAAGCCTCCCAGTATTCCACCCACCTGGAGGGATGCCAATTGCCACCCTGAAGCAGCAATGGGCACCCCCATTGCACGCTGAGGGGGACACTGGATGGAAGCCAGAGGCTTGCCTGTGTAGCCCGTGCCTCCCGCTTCCGCCATCTCTGTAGCTGACCCCGACCACCCCTCCTAGGCCCCCTCCCCCCTACGCCCACTGACCACAATGCAGCCGCTTCCCGGGAGACGGAAAACACAGAGATGTGCACCTCGTGTACCTAGAGTAGAAGAGACCGACAACAGGACCGGCCAAGGAGGAATGGGAGCAAATACACGGGCTTGGTTGGGCAGCCCCGTCTCCACAATGCAGCATCTGATCGCACCACGCCTGCCTCCTGGGCACAGGCTGACATGGAAACATGCATACTGTGAACTTGGGGCAGGAGAGAACGCCCGCAGTCAGGCCCTTGAGGAGATGGGAGCAAACTGATCGGCTCACCAGAGGCAGTCCACTCCCCACAACGTCCCTGTCTCCTGAGCTCACCTCGACAGCCTCCCAGGACCTGGCTGACAAGGAGAATTAATTCCTGCACACCTGGGTTAGCAGAGGCCGCCCCGAGGCCAGGAGAGGGGGAGATGGGAGGAAAATGACCAACTCACCAAGGCATCCCCCTTAGCTGCTGTGCCGCCTCCGCATCTGCCGCTGACCTCTTCCACTAACCTTACCACGCCTGCTCCCAGGAGCAGGTTGACTTCAAAGACTTGAGTCCGTCGAACTTGGGGGAGAGGAGGCCGCCTCCAGGGATGGCAGCTAGGTACATGGGACAAAATCCTCTTGAGCTCCATGGGCACCCTAATCTCCTTTCGCCGCCACCGAATCTCGTCCCCAGACCGCACCCCGACTCTTGTGAGTCTGACTCTATGATTGCCTGCCTGACTATCTATTGGAGGATGCGAGAAGCTAGACTATGTGTGTGTCTGTCTGTTTATCCAACGGAGGAGGAGGTGACTAGTATGTCTATTTGCCTGCCTATATATGTACCTATATACATATCTATCTATGTATCTATGTATCTATCAATCTACCTACCTAGGGGAGGCATAGCAGTAGGTTAGTGTGTCCTTTGTCTGTCTGTTGGAGGAGGAGGTTAGTGTGTCTATAGAACTATCTACCTATTTGAGGATGTGGAGGAAGCTAGTGAGTGTGTGTGTGTGCATGCTGATCTGTCTATGTATGTATCTGTATCTTAAGGGGGAGGAGGCTACTGTATGTTTCTATCAATCTATGTATGCATCTAATGGAGGAGTAGGCTAGTATGTCTGTCTCTCTGTCTATCTATGAGATATCTATGTATGTACTTCTATCTAATTGACAAGAAGGAGGAAGCTAGAGTATCTATCACTCTGTCACAGGAGGAGAAGACTAGTGTGTCTGTCTCTGTGTGTCTAAGAGTAGTCTCTATCTATATCTAATGGAGAAGAAGGAGGATTCCCATGTGTCTGGCTATCTGTCTTTCTAACAGGAGTAGGTAGAGGCTAGTGGGTGTATCCATCAATCTCACTTTCTATCTTTCTAATGGAGGAGGAGCATAAGTCTATTAAGTTTGTCTATCTATTATGTAATGGAGGAGAAAATTAGTGTGTCTCTATACATCGTTAATTGAGGAGTAGGAGGAGGCTAGTGTGTGTGTGTGTGTGTGTGTTTGTGTGTGTGTGTGTGTTAGGCTTCACATATATTGAAATGCCATGGCAATGTGATAGCACTCTGCTGAACATCTGTAAACAGGCAGGAATTTCATTTGCAGAACTGTGCTTCTCTCTGGCCCCTGGATGTGCTTTTCTCTGTTTTCTGGAAATTGAAGGGCTCTGGCTTTCACTGCCCTCCTTTGACAGAGATGCCACCAGATATTTTGCATCTTGAAGGCTAACACAAAATCAATTGGTGCGATTATGCAATTTAGCTGCATTTGTGGTCTTAATTTATCTACTGGCATCTGTAAATGACTTTATTATAAAAAATTCAAAGGTTCTGCTAAAAGCCAAATTAAGCTTGGTAGCAACACAAAAACATCATCAACCAGGGAAATGTCTAAAAGCACCAGCAAACAAGGAAACATCAAGTGATGTCTGGAAAGACATAAAATGTGATGTCAATTCATTAAGTGCTGACTATTGTTATTTTAGTTGAGATCTGAGTAAAAGTGTATTGCTGGTGGGTTTGCCAAGTATGTCTACTGGGAGCCAATTTACCTTTTTCCTCTCAGATACTTCACAGGCAAGGTAACTAGGGCCTGCAGTTATTAGAAAGTTTTGGAAGCCAAAGTTCAATGCCTGCTCAATGAAGGAGAGGAAATAAATGAAGAAAAGCCATGCCTCTCTATTACAGCTCCAAAATAACTATATACATATATACTTGGTACACTTTGGATGTCAATAAAAATTATAAATTAAAAATTATTTAATCAAATGGCAATGGTCCTACAAAATTCATACAGAAAACAACTAACATATTAAAAGTGTTAATATTTGGGCCCCTGATGCCAATAACAAAGTTAGATACTAAATGAAGAAAAAGGTAGAAAAGAAGTTTTTCAAAGGTAAGGTTTATAAAATTATTTTTTTATCTGAATCTCATCAATTCTGTCAGATTAGTCACAGACAAAACTTGTCTCATGAAAATTCTGGTAAAATGTTGATATGACATGAAATTTAAAGGTTATTTGTGCTGACATCCTCATTTAAAAAATAAGAAAAAAAGATCCAAAAAGTTTAGTGATTGTGCCACTTGTGGTTGAGATTAAAATCAATCAATCTATTAGCCAATGTCCTTTTCTCAGCTGTCTTTCTTTCAATTATATTTAGCAACATAAAAGGCCTGCCCCCATTTTGGTAATTTTTAGCTAAAGGGATTTATTCACTGAACAGTGGTCTTTATTTAAAGGCCAGTGACAGATTTAAAGTGTTAGAATTATACCTAACATAAAAGTTCAAGGAAGTTCACAAATGCAAGACAGTGAGCAAATAAGAATGGATTCTAGGGGGTGCTTTCAAATAGAACATGGGTCATTCTTCAAATAGCTTGAAGGGTCAATGAATTGAAGATTTACTAGATAAGGAATGTTGGTCTTTGGTCTCTGAATGAAAACACCACAGTAGCCTAAGTTTCAGATCTTACAATTAGGTGTTCGTCATGCTTTCTATGCATGTGAAGAGAGAGCTCTCTAAAGGTTATGAGACAAGTTGACAATATTCTTTATAGATGAAATCTAGCAATTTATGTTGATTTTCTTTCCAGACATATCAATAACCCACTGATGTGTATATGGAGGGAAGATGCTTAAAAGTTAGGCACTAATTATCATTTAGCATCTAGGTGTCCCCAAGTCATTTATATAGCAGAACTTATCATCTGGAGAAACAAAGTACATTTAGTGTTACCAGCAGAAGAAATTGCCTACAATGATATAGTTGAGTTTTCAGTGAATGGTAAAAGGATAAACTGAACTATGGCAACAATCACTGTAATCACAAAGAATGCAGCCTTTGCCCTGTAGCACTGTATGCTATGCATTGTATGTAATAGGTATAGAACAGGATTGAAATGAAATATCCAGAACATTGTCAAAATGGAATTCACAGTGTCATCAGTCTCTTCCTCCTCCTATAATGTGGTTAATGATTTGTAACTGTGTCACAGCTTGCTTCAGTCAAACTAGATATACTGTAAAAGATTAAAATCTGTTGGCTCATAAATTGAGAGGCATTCACATATGCACATATTCATATACTACGTGATATCTCACTGAGCCTTATGTGATTGACAGGGAGGAATAATTTTCCTCTACCCTTCTAGATTCCTCTGGATAGTCTAGGAATAAAATTTGACATGAAATGGATTAACAGGAGAAAATCAAGTGAAAATTTAAAAACATGTATACATTGGAGAGACCCAGGAAGTCACCAAAATGACTGAAAACTTTACCTTAAATGCCATTTTCAGCTAAAGACAAAAGTGGATTTGGGGTTTAATGGCTTGGGACTTAAAAGGGGAAGAAGGCAATTCATGGAGATAGAAAAGCAAATGTTTGGTAATGAAACGTTTGCTGGGCCAAGCAGAGACACTGGGACACAGAAAGGAATGACAGACTTTAACAGACTCTTCCCTATCTACCACACTACTTTATACCAAAGTTATCTATGACGTAAGCTCCCTTCCTGGAACATATCCTCTAACTATATTCTTTTAGGCAATTAAGGGGAAAGTCAAAGGTTCTTCCTGAATTTTGGGGGCCTTAAAAATAGTGAGCTTAAATTAATCCTTATGTCAAAGAGACACATTTTGGGGACCCCAAAGTTAGCTCCCCTACATGATTTATTTGACAAGTTTATATACCTAGAGTGAAACTGACTTTAGAAGAAGGGAAAAATCATTACTTCAGCCTGGTGTTTTCAAGAACCACTGAATGGAAGAGATGCCCCTGACCAAGAAGTTGAAGTAAGATTCAATGAGAAAATCAAAGCGTCCTAGGTGATAAATTGTTTGTAGCACAACCACCCAAAGGCAGCTGACATAAAATGGTGACCTGACACCCGTGTGCTCAACCATGATTAATTCCGATGCTGTGTTTGACAAGGATACCTAATGACGTTTTACCTATGCTCAATCACTTTTTAATGTTTTAATATCGGTTCAGGTATTCTATGGGCTTTTGTAAAAACTGTTTTGAGGATAATTTAAAAATTTTATAGGTATCAAATTTTTTCCCATCTTAACAATGAGAAGATTATTATATATTTAGATGTGTTACCCTTTTTCCCCCTATTTTTATATGCTTTTGCTTGCACTGGATATATATGTGCAATTTGCATGATACTAGAATCAAAATTCTAAATACATAAAATTTTTCTTGTTTTTCTTAGACTCCCTGATGAGTATTTTTTTTAATCCTGAACATTTGAGTGGTAGTTCTTCCTAGATAAATTAGTCATTTCTCAAATTGATGAACAGATATAATAATTTAAGTGAAATTTGTTTGGTTAAATAATTGGAATTTAACTATATTTACATATATTTTAGCACTGTTAAATATATGTAGAAACACTCAAAGATGGGATAATTTTTTTTCAAGTGATTATA
The DNA here is from genome assembly GCF_048773025.1 of Camelus bactrianus. Lineage (NCBI taxonomy): Eukaryota > Metazoa > Chordata > Mammalia > Artiodactyla > Camelidae > Camelus > Camelus bactrianus. The sequence continues at coordinate 8,366,052 of NC_133566.1, forward strand.
GTGAACTGGTTGTGAATAAGTGGAGTCCATATACTAAAAGTTTTAACTGAAGAAAGCACAGAACACACACCAAAATAGAACATCAGCTGAGGGGGACCAGATGGCACTTCAAGAGATGAAGGACAATAAATAAGGGCCATATAAAGGAGGAATTTGACTCAAGGATTGGAAGAGGTTAGCTTTTGTTACATCATAGAGAATTAACATAGCTTTATTTTTATTTTAGGAAGATTTATAAGCACCATGGAGGCTAGATTCAATGAGAAGGAATTAGAATTAATTCTAATTAATTAATTGTTTAATTAGAGCAGAACAATAAATTAATAGATGATTTCATTAGTGCAGGTGATAGGCAGTATGTTCCTAAAGCAGATTGGGGCAAGGAGAGCAAATATGTGGCAGCGGACCATCCATGCTGCTGTGATGGAAGCCGGTATAGAAGGATGGCAAAAAGTGTGACAGGCAACACTATTCTGACGTTATTTGTTAACCAGGAGGAGAGCAAGTATGAACTGAGCAGAGAAATTAGGTGAAGAAATGACACAGTAAGTAGAAGAGATAAATTTTAAAAGGGCCAACCAGATTCAAAACATGAAAAGAGTGTTACCATTTTCTTTGAAATTTTAAAGTGTAGTTTTAATTCTAAATCATTCAATTTCCTCTTGCCTTTATTTAACTCATAAAATAGCACAACACTGACACTTTGGTGTTATTCAAAGCACCATGCATCCTGGGGGCCTGCATGGTCTTTTGACTCATTAAAAGCAAGCACCCAACTTTATAGTTCTGTTAATCTTTTACTTTTAAAAATATCTTCTTCATGGATAAGTCCCTACCTTTGTAGAAGATATTTCCAGATTTTATTACTCTTCGTCTTGTATCTAGAATTAGACCAAAATTCAGGAAGACTACGAATGTGGGATGGAAAACAAATTACATTGTTATTTTTAATAGGTTCTAACTGCAATTTGGCATTTCTTTTATGATATGGGCAACAAACTACAGTAATAATAGAAATCTAATGAACTTGCTTGCTATAAAGATAAATGCCACGTACATTCATATCATATTGTAGTTGTAACTCTCTCAAACTAACATTTACTCCCATTTCTACTTTCAAATTGTCCACACGATCAGTCATCTTTCTGTAGAGGCTCATGTGACATAGTTGTCCAACAACAAGCAACTCTGTGCCTCATCATTATTCAGTCACCAAACTTTAAATTGTCACATTTTCTTACTGCTTTCTAGTGTTCCCTAACTCAATTGTTATTTGATCAGTATGTGAAAAGAGGCAAGTCAAAGATTACTCTATAATATATTGTTCTAATCCAAGCTGACCAATAGACTTCACACTTTGAAAATGCTGTAAATACATTTTCTTTTTAGCTTGTAAGAGCGTATATTACCATATCACATTTATGTTTTGACAACTGCATTTCAATATAATTTATTTTATTTGCAGTCAGGTATATATCATTTTTATGTAGTTAAAATGATTATCTGATGATAGTTTCACAGACTTCATGTAGCTGCAACTCATATTACATGTGGTTGGAATAAGCAAATCCTTACGTATTGTGATACAAATGACATTTTTTGCTAAAAAGATACTAGACTGCAGGGTCCTCTGTAGATTAAAATAGCCCAAAGGTCCAGAAGGAAAGCAACATTTCGGCAGTTACCATTAGGACCTTAGCAAAGTTCATGTGTGATTGAATGGAAAGAAAGTTAGACTGTAAGTCTTGATTTGGTCATAACTTTGTCTTGGGCAACTCAAACTTTCTAGGCCCCTTTTCTACTATAAAATGTTGGATTTTTATTTGACAATTCTATCTTTGCTATAAATGAGATTGTATATGTGTTTTCCAGTTTAACATTGAGCTAAGAGGAAATGGGAGGTTTAGACAGAGATAGGTAAGGGTGGATTCAAATTGCAAGAATGACTTTTGAGAGCCAGGCCCACCGGAGACAGTGAATGATTCAATGGGGATCTGGATCTCCAGGAAGAAGTCATAAGAGAAATGTTTGAAAATCAGTTGGAGAGAACTGGGGCAATTCCGTCTTTCTTGGCATTACTTTCTATTATAATAGAAATATATTTCTCTGCCTATCTGAGGCTTATAGATTTGTGCTAATTTTTAAGGGAAAGAAGCTATTTTCTTTGGATTACTGAACTTTAGCCAATATATTTGAGGAACAATTAATTGACCTGTACCTTTCAAGGCACTGGCTTTGACCGTGTTTAACTGAACTTCTTGAATTACGCTTGCTATTAGACTGTATAATTTACACATTATGTGTGTGCTTGGGAATACTATTTCTGAGCTATTAATAGTGTTTTATTTGATTCAGAAATCAAAGCAGTCTTTCTTATGGAATTTTATAACTGGCATTCTTTGTTCTACCACAAAGAGGTTCTCTTAAGTTATAAAAATATTAATTATAAATATTTCTAGGTCTAGGAATGTTCAGTCATAGCTGTCATGTGGGTCAATTTTAGGTTCAATTCTCCACTCTAACTTCTTTTTGAGATTTGACTTTTGGTTTGTCATATATTTTTTTGAGCGTGCTATCTGGTATAAAATAATGTGTGACTGCTTAAACTGTATATGTGTAAATACCAGTTTCACATTATGGACCTCTAATATAACCATGAAATGGTACAGTACCTCTTACCAAACACCTCTTGGAAAGGACATAAATCAAGCTCTCAAGATAGTGCTAGTGCTCATGAACAGTTTATAAGAGTCAAGCAAAGCTACTGGAAGATGAGAGAGCAGACATAAGCCATCCCTACCAAGCTACCCAACCCCGAGATCATTCAGGCTGCAAATTGTCAGACGTCTGGGTAAGGTCACCATAGACTATCCAGACACGGAGAAGACAGCCCAGACAAGAACTACTCAGCCAACCTAGATTATTATGAAAATCATGAATGCTTACTCTTTTAGGCCTAGGGGTAGTTTCTGAGTAGTTTATTATACAACACAAGCTAAGTGATAGAAGGGTACTGGGATCTGGGAGTACTTTTCGGATGTTCTTTTTTTGTTTTGGTGGTATTGAAATATTTCATTTAGTTTTGTTTTGCTCTATTTTTAAATAGGCTTAACTGCTAATGAGTAGAAATCAATCTAGAAGACAGGTTTAGGTTCTAGGAAAAATAAGTGATATTTTTAGCTAACACTAAATAAAAACTAAATACATAGCATTTAAATAAGAAAAATTGGATGTGGAAGGATCTCTTGTAATTGAAAGAAAAGAGAAAAGGGTTGTTCTCTTGGGGTTTGGTGTTGGGAAGCCGAGGTGAGAATTATATGTTAGCTTTCCATTTCCCTGTGAGGCAGGATGGAGGGCCATCCACTGAGCCTGAGTGAGGAGATGGTTGACTGTTTTAAATACTGCTGTGAAGATGAGAAAGCTGGCAGAGGAATGTACTAGAAATGAAAGTATCTTTTGAAAATGTGAAACAACTCTATAGCTGAGAGTTTGTTTCAATTTTGTGATTTTTGTTGCACAAAAATGCAGGGTATTTGTCATATATAAAATATACACTAAGCCTATTCTCTCCATATGTAAGTCTCTGAAAACACAATGTATACCTTTGAGGTCTGAGCAAGAGTTACTCTCACACTGCCCTGGTTGAAAGATCTCTAGATACTCTGTTGTTTTAATGCCTATGTAACCCTTAAATTCCAAGACCCAAAGGGAATTATTTTTTTCATTTTTATCAATGATCACTAATCCACATCTAGGTAGTGCAATTAAAAAAAATAAAAATTTTGTCAAAGTTTTAAATTTTTGGAGATTTCTCCCCAAAGCTCATATGCAGAATTTTTGTGGGAATTAATTTTGGTCCTAATTGACCTCTGGTTTTGAGTTAACTCAAGAAAGAAGGGCAATCATGGATAATAATTAATAATATAATAATAATAATAATAATACAAAGTATGGCTTAAGAAGCTAGATATCACTACTTATAAACACACACATATACAAAGACACACATGCCACATACATTCTCACACACATATTCATTAAATTCTCACAATGCAGCAACATATTTTTTACACATAAACACACTGAGGAACAGGGAGGTTAAGTAACGTGTTCTAGGTTACACGACAGCAAGTGGCACAGCCAGGAGGCAAACCCAGGGAGTCTGGCTCCAGAGTCTGTGCTGTGAACTACTAGGCTGTTTTGCCTCTGGAAGGCTCTGGACCATTTTAATCATACTAGATTAAAATATGCACAATAGACATTCAGAGATTGCCAGCGCTATTTGACAAATGTTAGGTTATCAAAATTCAGACAAATGGTATCTTTCTGCTAGACAGAAATTATTTTGAACCAAACACAGATGAGTTGTGCATGGATCCAATTTTTAGTGACATCAGCAGTCAGAAATGTATAGATAGACTGAAATAAGAGGAATTACTTCAGTATTTATTTGGTTTTTCAAATTCTGTTTAAACATCATAGGGGTGTAGAACTCATTATTCACCTGCACATAATTAAGAAATGATTATATAAATAGAAAAATGTGTATAATGTAGGAGAAATGCCTGAACAGCACTGTGCTGCATAGGGAGATAGACCTAAAATAAAAGGTAATAATAGTTTTAACAACCTTTATGCTCCTGAAATCAGCAATTAAATATATTCAAATCTGCAACGACAGAGTTCATACAATGTAATATGTACCTAAACATGGACATTTCTAATGATGTTGAAAGCCTAGGAAAAGGGATCACAAAACCCTGGTGTGGTTGTAATACTTAGGCAGTGGTTCCTGAAAGGGGAAAAAAACAGCAAACTAATAAAACTGTTTATCTGATGACATTCAGAATTTCTGACTGTCATTCAGACAAAGCTTGTTGATAATCTAACAGTCAGAAACAGCTTATGGGCCTCAAAATACTGTCACCTGGATTAAAGTAAATATTTTAAACTATTGTAATGATGTCTTAATATGTAGAATGGGGTAAGAAGAATCTCTTCAATTTCTGTAAGTAAAATTAAATAAGAGTTGGGAAAAAAATGTAAAGGGTAAGTTAAGTTTCTGCTTTGGACAGGTATGTATGAATAGCCCCCAGATAGTTAAATCTTCCTGTATTTATTTAAATGAAGCACAAAGTTTAAGTTCAAGTTAAGAGTAGTTGGTCTAAAAATGTTTTTAAAGTGGCATGTACTTTAAATACATAAGAATACGTAAGGTACTTGGCATCTAACATTTGTTGAAGTGTGTTTGAATCTACCTCATAAAATATAAAATAAATATAGAACCTGCTTTCTAGTGTGAAAATTTTGGAATAAAAATTATATTTATATTTATACTTTGGCTGAATTTAATGGTACCTGAAGCAGCTAATTTCAGTGCCTCTGGAAAGGGCAAAACTGGAAGGAGTCCGTTATACTAAAATTCCCGATCAACTTTCATTCTTTGTTATTGTTTTATTTCATTATAGCTGATGAAAGGGACCAACTCCAGAAGCCTGGTGGGGCAGTGATGAAGAGCAGTGTAGTGTCTATGAAAGCCTTCTGCTTCTTCTGTTTTTGTTCTAGAGAGAATTCCATGGACTCTAATGCTTTCATCACCCACCTCTGTGCAATTATCACCTTTGCTAATGAAAACACAGGCTCCATAGCATTTAATCTCTCCATCCACAAAGAAGTCATTGTCCTTGACATCCCAACATTAGGGGCAGTAAGAAAAGGTGAACAGGAGAAAGTACATGGCATTTTCATGGTATTATAACCCATGTTTCCTAACAGAAAAACTACAAAGTAAGAGCACTTACATGTTCTTGCTAGTGCCTTAACTCCACTTGGCTCATTTTTATCCAAAACGTTGAGAAAAAGGTGAGGCAAGGTTTTATTGTTACTTTGAAATTTGGCTGTAACTACTCTCCATTTATTATGCATGATTCTGCTAATGACCAGTCTCTCTACTAGCAAATAAGTAATTGCTTCTTCCTTTAACTATTTTTTTGCTCCATTATTAAATGTAAAATACCTATGGAAGACTCTACATAAGGGATATAAAATGTATCCAAAATAATTCATCATAAACTAAACCCCAACTTTCCACCCCCAGCTGAGCTCTCTCCACTACTTGTCTATGTTCTGCTCAGTTCTGACAATTTGCCATCACTGGAATATGTATTGCACTTTTTAGCCTCAGTATGTTTACAGTTGTCATTCCATCTGCTAAAATACACATTCGCCAAAAACCTAGCCTATTTAAGCCCCAGCAGTAATGTGACTTTCATGAAATCATCTCCAATCATCACAATGAAAATATTTCTTCTAACTCCAATAGCATCATGTATAATTTTGAATCGTGTATCCCATGGTGTACTGAATTAGAACTGATTATTTACATAGCATATACTCTACTATTTGGTAAGGGCTTTGAAGGCAGAGCTTTGTACCTTCATACCTTGTCTTAGCCAAAGCCATCTTAAGCCAGCTTCTGCCCAATTTACCAGCTGTCCACATGTGCAGGGTTAGCCTAACCAAGATCAGCAGAGCCCAGCAGGTCAGCTAAACCACCCAACTGATTTGACATGAGAGATGAGAAGAAAACCAAATGATTGCTAATTTACGACAGAACACTTTGTGATGGCTTACTTTATGCTAATAGATAACTGCTATTGATTGCCTTTAAAAGCTCTGTTCATTCTAGTAAGTCAAATTGGTTTTGTTTCATCTGTTTTGAAAGTTACCATAGTATATCCTCATGACTATTTCCCTTGACGTCTTGTTTTTGGTGTCCAAGGTATTTCTATTAGAGACAGAGACTACTCAGAGCAAAGCATTAGGTTTCTCTGATAATCACCTGTCTCACTGTGGTCTTCAGGAAAGAATCTTCCAGGGATGCTAAAGATCTTTCATATGCTAAAAATTTTATTAGCAATTTTCAGGTACTTCAGCTTCTCTGAGGACAAGTTAATCAAGTGATTCACATAACTACAACATCTTTGAGTGCCTACTCTGATCAGAAGCTCATCTAAATGCTGAGGTTTAACATGAGAATAAGACACTATCCCTGCTCTGGAGTTTTAGGATGAATGTGGTACATACTACTGATATATCACAGTGCTTGACATGTGCTCTGATGTCATACAGTCTCAGATTAAATCCAAGGTCAAAGAGTAGGTACTCTGCTTCTTTCTGTTACATAAAACAAAATTTGAATTAAGTGTATGAATCTGAGAAATAAGGATAACAATAGATGCCACTGAGGACTACTTTGAAACTCACATTGAAGTAATGCATGTAAAGTACTCAGCATAATACTTGGCACATAGCAAGTGTTCAATAGAGGTTGGCTATTACTCTAAGTAATTAAATAAATTTCAACATGATAGATGGCATATTAGAGGTGTGCAGAACGTATTGAGAACACAGGATGAATTGTTCTCCCTAGAAGGCCTACGTAAAGCTGCAGAGAAGGGGTGACATTTGATCTGGGACTTAGAGAATGAAGAGAAAGTTAGGCAGAAAAAGCAGGAAAGACAATCCCAGATAAAATACTGGAATGAGCATAAGCTGAAAACATCCTTGTGTGTGAGGAATAGTATTCCAGTCTTGTTAGAACACAAGATGTTTGCATTGATTAAGGGGTAGAGACCGGTTTTACTACTTTGAAATTGGGAGGGTATAAAAAATATACAATTCTAATTACTATCTAATGAACACCTACTATGGATCAAGCACTGTGTTAAGCTCTTACGCTGCAAAATTTCAATGCCATTGTGGCATTGCAGGAACATTATATCCCACTTATTTGATGATAGATTGAAAAACAGATTTAGTTACTTGCCAAAGGCGACTGTATGGTCAGTTTGAAGTCATGTAAGCATTTTCAACCACAGGGTGACATAATGGGTTTTACAATTTAAAGTCCAAATAAAGAGGGATTGGATTGGAGTAGGAAGAGGCTGAGAGAGATATATAAGGAAAATTCAAATAAGGAATTAAGTTCTGGACTGGAGCACTGGCAGTGGGGAGGATTACGGGTGACAGCCTGAGACACTTCCTATGACCTAATGAAGCCAGCCTGTTATTCTGTTGAAAAATAAAACTGATTGAAGATCCTCCAAGTCAGCCCTTATCCTGTGTATTAACAAACAGGATCTGGGGAAGTGCTTTTTCAGGTGTGTTAGGAAGGTCTCAATACTCCATTTTAGTATTATTGACCTCCTCTAGAACACCTTGCAAGAAATGACACCATGTCCTTCTAAGTCCCTGGGAGACTACAGAGGCAGAGCTATGATTCAGGCATGAATCTGTGGCAAAAATGCTTGAAGTAACGAAACAATTAAGCCCCAAAACTGTCTGGGTTCAAATTACAGCTCTTCTACATGCTAACTTTGTTCTATACCTGTGTTTCTTTCTATGGAGAATGGAGATATTACCTTTCTCATGAAGAAACATAAAATGATGTGACTGTAAAGTGCCTAGAACAGAGCAGGACAAGTGGTAAATACCTAGTAAATGTAAACCATTTTTACTATTATTTCTACTTCTAGAATACATAAAATAATACTTTGTTACTTTTTAAAATAAAGACATATAAAGCCAAGAAAAGTTTACTGTAACATGTATTCTTCCAATAAATATTTCTTACCTGATAAAAATACAGAAATAAAATTTCCCTTAAACTTTTGTTTAATAGATAATTTTCAGTTGGATAAGAGCATTAAGAAAAAATTCCCCTCGTCCTTCCATCACATTTTTGTGTTTTTCCTTCTGTAAGTTAGAAACATGATCTTTTAATCCTAACCTGGCACAGCCCGTTGTTGGTTAGTCAAGAGGGGATATGAATTATTGAGACAAGTTATGATTTTCATTTTTTAGATGACATGCATATTATTAGATTTTAAGATGACTGCAAGATTATGCTCCATTTTTTATACTCAATTTGAATAGTTCTGTGGATTTCAGAAAAAAAGAGAATTGAATTATCATTCTGCTAAGAGGATGGCTTAGATCTTCCTACAGCCAGATAGAATTGGCATCATGAAATCAGTCCCTGACTATGTTAGCATGTCCTACCAAAACCAGCATGAAATAGGGTAAAATAGAAAAACTCCTATGTGACACTTTCTTTATAGAGATTTATATTAACTTGCAGAAATTTCATTCATCATCTTTTGACATCTCATCAAAAGTAAATTTGATAGCTAAGTCTGCTCATTGAAATTTTATAAAAAAAAATTCAAACAATGTAATACTTCTTAATGTTAAAATGTATGCATTGCATTCTGTATATGATTTATGAACAAAATATCACATATGAGTGATATGGCACCATCATTATTATGACTATGTCAAAAATATAATTTATATTTAACAGAATCAGCCAATTCTCTGCCTTTATGAGTATAAGGCACTCAAACAATTCCACAAAAAAATACATTATCTTGGTTTAATCTATCAAACTTACTTCTACTCTTACTTTTTTCTCAAACAACATAGAAGAAGCTGATTTCCACGAAAGCAAACAATGATAATAATATGGCATTACATGATACATTCACTTTAAAGAAAAGGTTAATGCCAAAAGCCCAGTCATCTTTTTATTTTATTTTATTATTATTTTCTTACTGAACTATAATTTACACTGTTGTGTTATTTTCTGGTGTACAGCATAATAATTCAATTGTACATATATATTCTGTTTTATATTATTTTCCATTATAGATTAGTATAAGATATTGAATATAGTTCCCTGTGCTTTACAGTAGGACCTTATTTTTCTATTTTATACATAGTAGTTTGTATCTGCTAATCCCAAACTCCTAATTTATCCCTCCCCCTACCTTTCCCCTACAGTAACCATAAGTTTGTCTTCTATGTCTGTGAGTCTGTTTCCATTTTGTAAGTAAGTTCATTTGTATCATTTTTTTAGGTTCCACATATAAGTGATATCATATAATATTTGTCTTTCTCTGTCTAACTTACTTCACTTAGTATGATAATCTCTAGGTCTACCCATGTTGCTGAAATGTCATTATTTCATTCTTTCCCTTTTATATGTTTCAGTAGTATTTTATATATATTTACACACACAAACACAACATTTTTATACAATCAACTGTTGATGGACATTTAGGTTGCTTCTATATCTTGGCTATTGTAAATAGTGCTGCTACGAACACTGGGGTGCACGTATCTTTTTAAATTAGAGTTTCCTCCAGATATATGCCCAGCAGTGGGCTCTCTGGATCATATATGGTAACTCTATTCTCAGTTTTTTAAGAAATTGCCATATAGTTTTCCACAGTAGCTACACCAAATTACATTCCCACCAGCAGTGTAGGAGGGCTTTCTTTTCTCCACAGCCTCTCCAGCATTTATCATTTGTGGACTTTTTAATGATGGCCATTCTGACCTGTGTGAGGTGATACCTCATCGTAGTTTTGGTTTACATTTCTCTGATAATTAGTGATGTTCAGCATCTTTTCATGTGCCTTTTGGCCATCTGTATGTTTCCAGTCATCTTAAATTTCACCAAATATTGGGAAAAGTGAATATATAAATTTGGGTCCATTATGTTCACTGAGTCCCTGAAACCTGTATGTGGAAGAGTAGGGTAGATGTTTGTTGATTTACAATAAATAACGCACAGAGGAAGGAAGGTGCTTAAATTTACTCACAGGAACTTACTTCCAGTTGAATAGCATATAAGCAAACATATATACTATTGCTGCCTATTGAGATTTTTCTGTTTGTAGACTACCTTCAAATAGATTATTGACATCAAGAGCAAGAATATTTTGGTTCTGGTAGTTCAGTGTGCTCTTTTTTCTTTCCCTTTGTATATGAAGAAGAAAATGTGGTTAGCATTGCTGGTCAGTAGATAATAGACCAAAAATAGTGAGACAAACTCTTTTAAGCCTATCTGCCCTGTCATCTCCAGTATACAACATCAAACTGTGAGTCAGAGGAACAGGAGGCAAGTTATAAAGCACTGAAGCCCAAGTCACACCATATGTGACGCTATGCTATAGTGAGAAAATCAACTGTTGAATTTATTTAACAAACTCCAGAAACCCATGGTTCGAAGAATTCTTAGTAGTTATGTACATATAGAGGTGTGTATATTAATATTCTATACTTACATTAAATTCATACTTTAATTAAATAGTACTTATATTGAATAATGTTCTTTAATATAAATTGAAAGAAAGCACAATCACTAGAATTAGAGATATGTTCTGTTCAGTTATTGCTAACAAAGAATAACATTTAGGTGATAATTTGGATGCTTGATACATAAAAAATGTGTTTATTGAAATATATTTTTAAAAGGTCGATCCTTCTTTTTAATTTTACTGTATTTTGTGGATTGCTTATTTCATTACTAATCTCATTCTGCATTCATAGACTAAACCAAGGTTATAATGAAAAAACAGGTGATAATAAAGTACATGAGAACTGTCTATGTGGCCAGCACCTATTTAACTCTCACATTAGCTCTACAAAATAAGTGCTGTAATATTCATATTCAGATCAGGAAATGGAGATTAAGAATAGTATCAAAAGTTGCACAGCAAAAATTCAAGCTCATGTGGTCTGACTCCAAAGTACATGATCTTAAACACAACACTTTGCTGCTTTAAAATTGCACATAAATTCCACCACTTTTCTCACTTGTAGCGTTCAACAATGAAGGGACACATAGAAAAGAAAATGAAATAGGAAAGCTTTCATATAAACAGATTTGAAAGCAACATGGAGAGGAAATTCAACTGATGCAATTAATAGTAACTTTCCAGGATTTTTGCAATATCCACAAGATAATTTCCTGAACATCAGTAGCAACCATTAATCTAAATGTTTGCATATTTTGCCACCTTCCATATTCTTTGCACATGGGGCCTTCACTCTTTCTGACATCTTAAAGAGTTTACACATCTGTGATCCACAATCAGCATGAAGGATAAAAGTAAGTCTGGTGAAATTAATTTCCTAGATACTTTATAAAAAATCAACGAGTTCTCAAACTAGTGGAAGAAATAGGATTTTTTCTGAGAAAAGTTGTGATCCTGTACACACACACACACACACACACACACATATACATACATACAAAAAACTGCTGTCATGTAAGCAGTTGATTAGTCTGATTATTTGTTGGGCATTTATTGGAGAGAAGAAGATAATGAATTAGAAAAGGCATCTTCATTATTCATTCATTTATTCTTCAATTTATGATATATTTAAAAGCCTCCTTACTATTCAGAGTGAGGCAAGGCACTGTTCTCAGCATTTAGGATATAAAAGTGAATCATAGAGACATAGTCCCCATTTCCATGGTATTAATAATCTATCTCACAGGAAACCTCAAAATAGTAGTCAAGAGATGATAAAGGCCTGATCTAGAAAGATAGATTAAAAGGAAGTTCAGATGTGAAAAAGGTTAAGGAGGAAAACGCAAAGCCTTAAGAACTAAGGATAAAAAATAAAGAGGGGAATAAAATTAGTCAAAAGAGAAATCTGAAAGAAAATATTTTAAAATCTTCTTTATTGAAACATTTCATGACAAATTAGATCTGAATGACTATATCACCAAAATGATCAATTACATCTAAAAGTAACAATTGGAATTGTGAGACTCTAAAATCACTCTAATTAAATCAGGTCAAAAACAGTTACTCTTGTAATCAGTCTTGTATTAAGCATGCATTTTTCTCTTGAGAAAGTCAAAGTACTCTTATCCTCCACACATCCATGAGGGGTAGAAATGAAGAGATTGTTCAGAGTTAGACAATATAAGGGATCTTATTCTTGAATGCCTTCCTTCTGCTCTTCCTTTAAGTTCCCAATAAAATACGTGCATGGAGTACATCTTAAACAAATCCTTAAGTTTAGAAGAATTTAGGGCTATACTCTACTACAATTTTATGATAAATTAGGCTACATGATGTGGAAAGGTATTATCTAAGAGAGAGGTATACTCAGTAACTTGAAAAATTACAACATTCCAAATGACATTCCAAAAAAATATGCACACCTTTTACTTCAGGCCAAATTGCTAACCTCTGTTATAGTTGAGGAAGCTCAGTTCAGGAAAAATGGTCCCACTAGGATGAAGAAGATAGTATAAAAACACGACAGTTGACACTGGGTCAAGTGTGCGGCTTGATTTACGCTGTCTGACATAGGCTTATGGCTTATGATCAGGAAGTCTGTAGGAGAAAACAGCACTAATTTTACTGACAAGAAAGCAAAGGGGAAAAATCAGAAGTAGGGTGAAAAGGCTCTAAGATGAGTAATAATAGTGCAGGGAAATAGCACTTACTCTGCTAGTCTGTAAACATAAGATCTAAATATAATGTTGCACTTTTGAATTTTAGTAAATACAATGGTTAAATTAGAAGAAATGAGAACATTAAAAATTTCATATAAGAATAAAGACTGGAATACTTCATCTCAAAGATCCTGAGACAAATAAGCATCTGAAAAGGATTTATTAAAGAAACCAGAAAAAGGACTGAAAGCTAATAGGACTGAGAAGTAATAATGCCTAGAGATTAACAGCACAGACTCTGAAGCATGACTACTTGGTCTGGAATCTGACCACACTACTTACCAGCTGTGACTCTGAGTAAATTAAGGGTAATTTAAAAAACTCAATTTACCGTGAAGTAATTAATGTTTGACTTGTAGAAATGAAGACTGTAATATCTATCCTAGTTTTCTTTATTGCCATAGCCTGTGAATATTTATAAAGTTTAACTATTTTTATCTTCTGCCTAAATATTCACTGATTAAGATACACTGTGATGCTTCATTTTGTGATATGAAGAATAGTGAGTTGATAGTAAGTCAGAACTAGAAGCAGTGACTTATAATACATTGTGGATGGGTCAATGTGTCTTGGGCAAAATGTACAATATTTGCATTAAATCAGTTATAAACAGTTTTAATTATGCAGAGAAGCATGTACATGGGCGTTGGGCAGCCGAAGTGGTAAACTACATTGGGAATTTTTGCTAGTGATGTTGACGAGTAACTAGAGCCTTTTTCCTGCTACCTTCGGACTTTGGCATCCAGCTCACCAGTATGTGACTAAAGCTAAGCCAGTCAAATTGTATCACTTAGAATAGTGAGCCTGCAGTGAATATCTGACTCTGACTCTGGTGTTAATAACCTAAAATAGCAGTGAAAGTTTAGGATTCATTCCACCAATCATAGTTTGAGTACACTGAAGACAGTGACACTGTAATCAAAGGCCCAACAGTGTTGTCTTAAGTATCCACTGAGAGTAGTAACCCAGCTATGGCGGTCAGTTTTGTGCTGCACCATAAACAGAGCTGCTCTGGAGGTCTTTGGGAGACGTCACTGTGTTCTCAGCTTTTCTCTTTCCCCTTCCACTTTCTAGGTGTTTGTTTTAAAAGGTTTTCCATACATAGATTCTGTGAGCTTCATCTTATACTTTCGATAATCCATCTTTTAATTATATTAATTGGAATTTATTTTTGCAATTTATAGCTAAGAACTATGACACATGAATAGATTAAGAATAATATATGTGGGTTGATTGCAGGTTGCAAATAAATCTGAAAAGTTTTAAAATAACAAAATCACCTATGTGGGAACAAAAATGACCAGCCCAAGATTTTCTGACAAATAAGATAACTAACTTATAAGTAAACCCAAAAAATCACTTGTGGAAATATTTTATGATCATTTTCTTTTTCTAAATTAAGAATTTGGTGTTTTAGAGCAGTTTAAGGTTCACAGCAAAACTGAGGGTAAGGTACAGAGATTTCCCACACATACCTGCCCTCAAACATGCATAGCCACCCTCATTATCAGTATCCCCCAGCAGAGTGGTACATTTGCTACAATTTATGAACACTGACACAGCATAATCACCTAAAGTCCATAAGTCCATAATTTATATTAGAATTCATCCCTGGTGATGTACATTTTGTGTATTTGGACAAATGTATAATGACACGTATCCAACAATATACTATACAGAATAGTTTCACTGCCCTAAAAATCCCCAACAACAGCAGAATAGCATCTTCTTCTCAAGTGCACATGGGACATTCTCCAGGATAGATCATACGGTAGGTCACAAAACTATTCTCAAAAGATTTAAATACTCAAAAGATTTAGATGACACATATATCATTTTCTTTGATTACAACAGGGTGAAGTTAGACATCAATAACAGAAGGAAAATTTTTTTAAAAAATTAGTAACATGTAGAAATTAAACAACACACTCTTAAAATCCAAAGAATAAATTGTAAGGGAAATTAGAAAATAAAGAAGAATGAAAACAAAAATGAAGCATGCCAAAATACAAAGATGCAGTGAAAGCAGTACTCAGAGGGCTATTTACAGCTATAAATGTCAACATTAAAAAGGAAAAAGAAAAAAACTCTCCAATCAATAAACTAAATTTACACTCAAGAAAAAAAGAGAAAATTTCAGCAGACCTATAACAAGAGATTAAATCAGGAATCAAAATCCTCCCTACAAAGAAAAGTCCTGGACCAGGTGGCTCTACCCGTGAATTCTACTAAACATTTAACTAATTATTAACACCAATCATTCTCACCCTTTCCAAAAAATTTTAGAGGTGGCAATACTTCCTAGATCATTTTTTGTTGCCAGCATTACTCTGAAACCAAAACCATATAAAGACATCATGAGAAGATAAAACTACAGACCAATATTTCTTATGAATATGATGCAAAATCTTCAACAAAATATTAGCAAATAAAATCCAAAAACATATTAATAGAATTATTAGCCATGATTAAATGAGATTTATACCAGTACATGCAAGAGTGGTTCAGCATAAGTAAACCGATGAAGGTAATACATCACATTAACAGAAGTGGAGCAAAAAAAACTATATAGTTATCTAAATTGACTCAGAAAAGGCTTCTGACAAAATGTAACACTCTTCCCTGATAAATACTCTCAGAATACTGAAAGTAAAGGTAAAATTTCTCAATATGATAAAGGGTATTTATGAAAAACTCAAAACTAACATCATACACAATGGTGAAAGACTGAAAACTTTCCCACTATGATCATGAACACAGATGTCCATTATTACTGCATTCAACATTGTACTGGAAGTTTTAGTCAGAACTATTAAACAAGAAAAATAAATATAAGGCTTCCAAATTAGGAAGAGGAAAAATCATCTCTACTCATAGATGACACAATTTTATATATAGAAACCCCCCCAAAAAAATTCATAAGAAAGCTAATAAACAAATTCAACAAGGTTGCAGGGAAAAGATCAACACACAAAAATCACTTGTGTTTATATACACCAGTAATAAATAACCCAAAATGGAGATTAAAGAAGAAATTCTATTTACAGTAGCACCTGAAAAATTAAATAATTAGAATTAAATATAACCAAGGAGGTGAAAGACTTGTATGCTGCAAACTAGAAAAGAGATGAAAGACGTTAAAGAAGACCTAACAAATGGAAAGACATCATGGTCATGGAGTGAAAGAGTTAATACCCAAAGCAATCTACAGATTTAACACAACCTCTATCAAAATTCTTACATTCATTGTTTTGGCAAAAAAAAAAAAAAAAAGGAAAAGCCAGTCCCCAAACACATACAGATTTGCAAGGGTCTTGATTAGCTAAAAACAATCTTGAAAAAAAAAGAATGTTGAAGAACTCACTTCATAATATCAAAACTTACCATAAAGCTACACTGGTTTAAAAGATACTGTACTAGCATAAGGACAGACATATAAACCAAAAGAATAGAATAGAGAGCCCAGAAATAAATCTTCACATAATGAATGGTCAATTTATATTTGACAAGAGTGCCAAGACTATTCATTGGGGGAAGAACAAGTCTTTTCAACAAATGGTTCTGGGAAAAATGGACAAAGTATAAATCTGGACTTTACCTACAACCATAAGAAAACATTAATTAAAAAGAGATCTAAAATGTAAACTCAAGAGCTAAAACAATAAAACTCCAAGGAAAAATAATGGAGAAAATCTCCATGATACTGAGTCTGTCATTGACCTATGAATATGACATCAAAGCAAAAGTAACAAAAGAAAAAAATAGACTAAGCTTTATTAAAATCAAGAACATTTATGCATCAAAAAGCAAAAAGATAATATAATGAATGAGAGAAAATATTTCAAATTAAGTGTGAGATTAATATCCAGATTATATAAAGGATCCTTTTAAAAATACAATAAACAGCCCAAATAAAAACTGGTTTGAAACAAGATTTTCAACAAAAATAAACAAGTGACCAATTGCTTGTGAAAAAAATGCTCAACATCAGTAGTTATTAGAGACCTGCAAATCAAAACCACAATAAGATACTATTTCACACCTGCTAAGATGGCTAAATAATAAAATAAGTAAGTAAATAAAAAGCTCCAGTATAACAGTTGTTGGTGAGGATGTGGAGAAACTGGATCACTCACGCATTACTGTGGACAACGGAAACTGGTAGTCACGTGGAAAACATTTCAGCAGTTTCTCAAAAGATTAAAAACAGAAGTACCATATGACCCAGCAATTCTACTCCAAGGCATATATCTTAAAGAATTTATAGCAGGGACTCAGATATTTGTATACCAATGTTCATAGAGGCACTGTTCACAAAAGGTGGAAACAACCTGCTGTCCATCTTCAGATGAACAGATAAACAAAATGTGGTCTATGCTTCATTGGAATATTATTCAATTATTAAAAATAATGAAGTTTTATTTTATTTTATTTATTTTTAATTTTAGAAGGGAAGCCCCTTTTTATTAAACTTGTACATCTTACTTTCTTCCTTTCAGAATCCTAATAAAAAACTTATGTTTCTGCTTACTTAAAAAAACCAAAAAACAAATGAAGGAAACTATTAAAACATCACTTTTGTGATGGGAAAGGAGAAAACAAGATTCAACATAAGTATAGAAAACTGTATCAGGAGCAAAGAAATAATTCGAAGAGGAGCTTACTTCAGTCTAGGGCCAGAACACCTGCACACACAGCCCTAACCTAAGAGGATTTCCAAAGCAAACCAACCCCAGGAGACCAGGGAGCAAGCCCTAAGAAGTTTGTTACTTCTGAAGTAACAAACAGAAAACGAATGATCGCACAAATACAAATCACTTTATTTGAAAAAAGTACACACGCATTCAACACATGTCTCCCCTCCCTTCCCAGGCTCTCTTTAATCAACAGCTGGTGGAGGAGGGCAAACCCTTAGCGACAGGGCGTTCACAAAATGTATGTGTTCTTTGCCAGTTGCCATTTGTAGTCCCCGGAACTCCAGACTGTGCGGAGGGTGCACTCCTGGTGCCAGTGTGCCACCCTGATCAGGCAGACTATGGAGGCTCCCAAGAGGATCAGGACCATCACGGACAGCCTTGCCAGGACCACCATCACTTTAGTGCCATGGGGCAGGGCAGGATACAACTCCTTGCCGAAGCAGCGCTGCATGCACTCCTCCTTGGAGGGGTAGCTGTTTTTATTGCACTGGCACCCTCCATAGTTGAAGTTGTCAAGAGTTCCTCTCGGCATTAAAGTACCAGCGTGGGAAGGCTGCGCGGCAAGGCCCAGTGAACGCCTTGGCAGTGCAGTATTCTTCATAGTTGAAAATATCACTGGAGAGGTCACCAGCATCCTGATTTCTAAGAACACTTGGGACAGAGGAATCTGCTCCATTCCTGCTGGTGGCCGGACCATCAATGATGTTTTCTGTGACACCAGCACATTTTGCAAGACACTCCTCCTTGGTCATATAATTATCATCATTCCCTTCACAGCCTCCATACACAAACTGCTGGCAGTATCTGTCAGTGACATTGTAGGACCACCTAGGGATGGCGGCCCAGCAACTGCCCACTATTTTCAAACTTGGCAAAATTCGTGGATGACACATTCTCCATTGGCAGCCTCAGCCCCAGAGAGGAGCAGCGCTGCCAGCAGAGCGAGGAGAACCCAGCACCGCTTCCGCCTACACAGCTGCGCCAAGACAGGCTCCACCTGGCCGCGCGCCACCAGCTGTTGGGGTCTCGAGATCAGGTGCTGGAAGGGCCTTTCCACGCACATGCACTGGAGCGCCTCGCATTCAGTTGCGGGTGCTCGCAGATGGTCCCAGGGTGTGGTGCTGGCTCTCGCCATGCAGGAGATGTCCGGGAAGCCCTTTTCTCGGAACTTAGGTGTGTGGACACCCTGGCTCCTTTGCCCACGATGCTTCAGTCCGCTCCTCGCTCACCCCTGACTCTCCCCCAGTTCAGAACCCCGCTGCACCCACAAACGCTTGGCGGGAGCTAGAGGCAATGGCGGCCGCTTAAAAGCAGCTACCCAAGGTGGTCCAAGAATGAAATTTTAATGTATGCTACAACACGGACCTCGTAATCATTGTGCTTCGAGAAGTAAGCCAGATATAGAAGGACAAATATTGTATGATTCTACTTACATGAGGAACCTAGAATAGGCAAATGCATAGAGACAGATATAGTAGTAGTATTTTACCTGGGCTCAGGGGGAATAGGTGTTACTGTTTTCATGAGTATAAACTGTTTTGGAGGATGATGAAAAAGTTTTGGATATAAATAGTGGTGATGGTTGCACAATATTGCGAATGTATATATAATGCTACTTAGGTATATACACTTTTGGTTAAAATGATAAACATTGTGTATATTTTGCCACAAGAAGACAACAAAACAACACATTTATTATCTCTCAGTCTCTTCAGTCTTTCATAAGATTGCAATCAATGTGCTGTCCAGCACTGAAGTCTTATCTAAAGGTTCTACTGGGAAATAATCTGCTTTCATACTCATGTGTGATTGTTGGCTGGTTCAGTTGCTTGAGGGTTACTGGATTGAGAAGCTTAGTTCCTGACTTGCTAGTGGCTCATGCTCAGTTCCTTGCCACATGGGTTTTTCAGAATGGCAGACTGCTTCATCAAAGCCAGAAAGAAAGGGAGAGTATGTTGGAAAAACAGAAATCACAATCTTTTATAACCTAATCACATGAGTGACATCAGTGACATCTCATCATCTCTGTCATATTTTACTGGTTAAAATTAAGTGACTAGAGTCAGAGGGAGAGGATTATACAAAGATAACATCTCAGGAGGCAGGGTTCTTTGGGGGCCATCTTAGAAGTTGCCTTGCTGCAAAGAGATTATATAAAATGATACCATAGTATGTGCATGAAAATTATTATCACACTATTGTATCATCATATAATACCAAACCAAATGTTTCTGAATATTTAGCAACATGTACCCAAGGATTCAGATGACAGACTTGAATATTCACCTTTAGTCTATATTTTTCTTGTGCCACAAAACCCAGCCACAAAGATAAACACTTTGATACGTCCAACATTTCTTTTTGAAATGAGAGCATTTTGCATGCCATCTTAGATAAATAACATTTTTTGAAAGATGTTCAAACTATCTGGCCTTCTGCGATTTTGCTTGTTTATTATTGAACATCAATACTTTCTTCCAACAACTTGACATGCCATTATTGTGACTGTAAATCTGTGCTACATCTTTGTAGAATTGTAACTGATGCCCAATGACATCTAGCTGGTACCTTAAATTGTTTATCAATAAAATTAATTATGTCTTTGAATAATATACAAACATATAAGAGTGTGTATAAATGTTTGTATATGTAATTTGTGCATATTGACCCCAAATAGACCTATTATTTCTAAGAAAAAGTGGTAAATCCTAAAACTCTGCCTCAGTTCTTAATAAAATAAAACATTTTTCATCCTACCTGGTCTCTAAGCTCTGATTAAATTGACTAATTTACTCATATTTCCATAAGATTTAAAACAGACATGCCTTAACTGCCTATCAAGTGCCTGCACAGGCTCTAGTTAATTCCTGGCATGAAAAAGCCTGCTTCATTTCCTTTACTAACTGTGAACTTTGGGGCAATTTATTTAGTAGCCCTTGGTTTTGGTTTTCTCAGGTGAAAATTTGATTAATAACATTTTCTGCTAGATAGGGATATCATGAGGATTAAATCAGTTAATACTTATAGAAGTCCTTAGAACAGTGTCTGTTATATCTCTATATAAATACATTTAGAGATAGATAGATACGGAGGGGTAGAGGAATGAGTGCTTACAGCAAAAATAAAATGTTGCAACAAATGTATTTTTATTGTTTCTATCTCAGCTCCTCGTCCTAGGAGCTCTAGTTTTCAGCTTGGTGTGGGTTGGGGGTGAGGATTAAGAAGGTCACAGCAAGGTTGATGAAACCCTCAAGCTTCCAAAATAAATATAACCGTAGTTTCTGCTTTAAAATAATCAACAACAACAACAACAAAACATTCTTTTAGGTTAAACAGTGTCTTCCAGATAATTACTCAGTTGATTCAATATTTAAACTTCCTTTCAGGGTTATTTCTCTCTTCCTAATCACTCTTCAATTAGTTTCTTCCCAAATATAGCTTTTTAAAAATCTTTAATGACAGCACTGATCATTACAGTTCTCTTAGGGAAAAATAATGTTTTTCTATTACTACTCTGTTAAGGTAGAGAATTTTCAGCAGCACCTGCTAAGTCTTTTCCTAAGTTATTTTCCTCATGAGCTGGCTCAGGGGTCTACAATAAGAATTCCACCATTACTGAGTTTGTCTATTCCAACTATGCATTCAGAAATAAAGTGGTAATTGGTATGAAATACTAATGGTATTTGATAACCAAGTCAATTTATAGCCTGTGTTTAATAATCTTGAAAAGTTTGGGATTTCCCTTTTCTCTGTAACATTCTAACAATTGTCTTACGTTTCATTATGGGAAGTTTGGAAAAAAGACTCACAGTATATTAGTTGTGGGAGGATCTCAGGTCCTAGTCCTGTTTCCTCCAAGTCTAGGGAGTGTGATTACAGTGTCGTCCTTAGAAGCACAAACCCTGGGACCAGACTGCCTTGCTTAACACTTGCTCTGTAACTCACAAGCTAGGTGAGTGTAGGCAGTTAACGTTCTAGGGAAACTGTTTCTCCTCAGTAAAATGAGGTATGTGAACACGTACTTCACAGGTTTGCTGTGAGAATTAGCCAAGTTAAATAATTGACAGCTGACCTCTGAACCTCTGAACAACATGGGTTTGAACTGCACTGGTCCACTTATAAATGGATTTATTTTCATTTAGTCCTATAGAGTACTGCACGATCCTCAGACTGAATTGAGGGTGCAGAACTGCAGATAGGGAGGACTGACTATGGGACTTGAGCATCCACAGGTTTTGGTATCCATGGCAGGTCCTGGAACCAAACCCCCAAAGATACAGTGGGGCACAGTATACCTCTTAAAGCAGGAATATTAAAGCAATCCAACTACTGAGGGGCACAGGATTCTTCTGAGGGCTGGCTTTGATTTAAGAATTCAAGAATCTCCAGTGACTTTGGCAAACATTGTACTATTCTACAGTCTAGAACTTTTCCATCATGTAACTTCCCCTTTATCCTTCACTTGAGGTCAGACTTCCTTCAGGGTCTGATGACTATCCAAGCTCCTCCTGGATCTCTCTCCATTTGTTCTTATAAGCATTGAACATAATAAAATCCTTGCACATTTATTGTCTTGATATTTGCCTCTCAGAGAGTGTGTAGCAAAGGACTTGTTATCATTTGCGTTAACCAGGAAGCAGACTCTGAGATGAAGATTAGCATACAATAAGCTAATGATCATTCTTGAAATATTTATCTGTGAGAATAATAAAGGGATCATCATCTGGGGAAAGGAAGAATTTGAGCTTCATGTAGTATTAACAAAGGTATCAGCAGAGCCTATAAGGAGATTCCAGACAGAAATGACTTTTAGTATGTCCCAGTTTAGCACTGTGTCTCAATTTCACCTTTGCCTCTGTCAGTCATTGGATGCAGACAACCCCCGGGAGTGGAGTGTGGCTTTCCAATTCAACTGAAGGGAATATCAATGTATTGTATAATTATATTTTAATGAGTTTCTAATCTAGAGACAAGGTTTTGCAGTTTCATATAACTTAATTAAGTAGACTCTACTTTTGGGGCTTGACCTATTCAAATACTAAAATGTATATACTGAATATTTCAATACATATTTTTGAAACTATCTTATAAATATATATTTTTATAGAATTTTAAATCAGTTAATGGCTTCTGATATTACACATTAAGAACCTTCACTAATTGCCTATATTAAAAGTAAAATTTTATATGGTGCCATAAAACCACATAATAAAGTATTATTAGTCTCCTATACAAAGTATTTAAAAAAATCCTAGGTTGGGGTACTCTGAAACTTAATGGTTTCTTCTGTAGTACTTTTGTAGAAAGACCAAATAGGTGCTAGATATACTCTTAGCCTTGAGAATATATTATGGTATTCTATAACTCTAAGAATTCAAGAATTCTTAGGGGTTCCAAGCAGAGCTAAACTACTAGGATCATTTACCCACTATTATGTTACTGACTATAACCTATGTAACCTGTCTGACCAGAAATCTTCACTATATTTAAATCAAGCAGGATTTTTCCATAAGTGAGCATTTTCTTGGAGCTTGCAATACTTATCCTAGGTTTCTGTGCTGTTAATTAGCCTGTGAACTCCACAAGACTCTGCTCCAACTAATTTGCAAATGACCTCAGTATTACCATTTCCATAATATCTTTTATATAAACAAAGACAGTTTTAAAAATATATACCATGAAGGTATAATGTGATAATGGATATTCTAAAAGAATGTTCTAATATTCTGACATTAAAAAGGTTGAACAGATGCTTCAGAGACTTTTGACTTTGATTTGTTAGTTATTCATCATTGGTCACCACTCTCCTACGTTTGATAGAGCATGAGAAGTGCTCCCCAAATATCAAAGTAATCATTTTTGTGATTCCTATAAATACAAGCTCTGGGGAAAAGACAACTGAACAATAAAGACAGGGTAAAGGCAGGGAAGTATTTTATTATAGGCCACTTCAAAGATCAGTTCATACTGCCCATAATAACAAGTTTACATGATCCTGCCTAAGTCTGCTATTAGCAATTGCACAGTTACATTATGCATGACATTTGACTATTCATAGAAAAGAAAATGTACTGTATTCCATTAGTGGTTTCCTATGAGTGTAAGTCTACAAATTACTGGTGATGTTTAGGCTGATGTGTTACTCTTTTGCATATTTATAATGCTCCTGTCACACTCATTATTAATATGAATGCAATGTGAGGTATTAAAGATCAATATGATTTCTATCAGTTTCAGATTCTGTTTGTGCTAAAACTCTTATGCAAATATGATAGTGTATTTACATTCTGCACTTATGCATGATCATGAAGGAATCTTGTGCTTTACCTTATATCACAGCTGGTATACTAAAAGTGTAAAAAGACACCTGAAATAAGTTAAAGTAAATGCTATTATTTCTGAAATCGGGAAATGATGAGAATCTCCAGTGGCTGGCTAGTCTTTTGATTCAGAACAACTTATAAGTTGTTGACAGTGTCTAGGAAGACCAGCACATCATTTTTCCCCAAAAATGCAGATTTGTTTTTAATGGCAAATATTTCCAAAAGAGGTATTTTATAGAATGCAGGTTTAAGCAGAGTTTCCTGGACTCTAAGAAGTGTATCTTTCCCTTTATTGTGTGTGTGAGTATAGAGATTTTTGTGCCACATGCTCCTATATGATTGGTCCCTTAAGAAAGTTTAAAATTCTGCGATGGATAAGAACAAAATATATCTTACATTGTCAGTGTGCCTGTCACAAATTAGATTTGGGATATTTTAGTTCCCTGATCTCAAGAATTTATACACTTTCACGATGAAAATAAATTACTGAAGATTTTGCTTCCAGCTTTGACAGTATAGACATAATCAGACCACAAATACTAGTAATATTTTTTTTAAGGAAAAAAAAAAACCAAAGTGGAAAACAAACACAAATCTGTGTTCAAAGGCACTGGAGGGTAGTCAGTACTCAGGCCAAGATTTAAGAAGAAGAAAACACATTGAGGTGACCTATATTTTTGCAGGCATTGTTTTTTTCCCCTTGGTAACTTTGGCTGTCAGAAAGCAGGAACCTTCAGTTTGTAGCAATCTCACTGACTTACCAAGGCAGCCACGACTTGAAGAACTACTACCTCAAATAAAAGTCAACTACAGTTGATTTCAGGATGCAAATGTGTTTAAATGTTTAAAAATCTATCATGCACCTCACTACTTAGGAGACCAAATGAGAAAATTTGTATTTAATGCATAAATATATTTGATAAAATTCAGCACTCAATCATGGTTCAAGGAAAAAATAAAATAAGCCACACCAAAAATCAGGGTAGCCAAGAATAGTAGGGGTGATCCTTCATTTAATAAATGAGTATTTATACGAAGTACCGCATTAAAAGAGAGAATAGTGGAATCTCACTGCAGAAAATTAGAGAAGTCTATTTATTAAATTATTTATATTTTATGTTATTTTGGCAACATAAAAAAATACAAGTATGACAAAGAGAGAAATAAAACTGTCTTAACACAAGGCATTACTGTTTATATAAAAAAATCCCGAGTATACATGTAAACTATTAGAACAATTAAATAAATTTAGCACAATCTCTGGATACAATGTCAATATACAAAATTAAATTGCATTTCTATACATCAGCAACAAGCTATTAGAAGATCTAATAAAAGAATTCATTTGTAATAGTACCAAAAATATCAAACTAAAATATATTTCTGAGAAGCATTAAAAAATCTAAATAAATTGAAAATTTATCCTTTTTATAAATGGAAAGATTCATTATAAAAATGTTCATTCTTTTAAAATTCATCTATGGATCCAAAGCAATTTAAAATAAAATATGTACAGTTTTTTTTTTTCCTGAGAAAACTGACAAAATAAATCTAAGACATACGGAAATGCAAATGGCAAGAACAGTGAAGACACCCTTGCGAGGAATAACAAAGTTAAAGGATTTGCACTACCTGTTGTAGAGACTTATTTCCAGTTTATAATAATTAAAAGCATTGTTGAAATAAGAATTAAAGAGCAGACTGATAGATCAAAGAGTCAGACCTACTTGTACAGATACAAATCTGCGTATATAGTCACTTCATTCACAACAATAATCGCCACTATTTATTGTGGGTTCATCACCACTCGTGGGTTCTGGCCAGCAGAAGTCCCACTGAAACGGAATGAGTTACTCAAGACTCTATGGAAAAAGTCAAGAGAGCGAGAGAGAGTCGGAAGCCAACTCCCCGAACATCTCAATTGCTCCATTTACTGTCTACAATCAAAGGAGAAACCATTGACCATTGTGAGATGGAATGCAGGAATTTATGAAATCACTGACCATTGTGTGATGGAATGCAGGAATTTAGGGAAAGACAGGGTGGGATTTAGATTGTAGAGTCTAGCAAAGGTCAGAAGGCCCTCTAGGTTTTAGCAAGTATTATTTGTGTTGACATCAGGCAAGCCTTACAGCTTATCAGGGCAAAATGTCTGAGAAGTAGCTGCTTTAACATTATTCTTGGACTCAGGCGGCTGTGCCTGTCTTAGGTTGCCCCCCTCTGGGGGTCTTACCCGTCATTGGCTAACCAGCCTTTTCACCCCTGAGTTTGCAGCTTATCATCTTGGACTCAGGCGGCTGTGCCTGTCTTAGGTTGCCCCCCTCTGGGGGTCTTACCCGTCACTGGCTAACCAGCCTTTTCACCTCTGAGTTTGCAGCTTATCATCTTGGACTCAGGCGGCTGTGCATGTCTTAGGTTGCCCCCCTCTGGGGGTCTTACCCGTCACTGGCTAACCAGACTTTTCACCTCTGAGTTTGCAGCTTATCATCTTGGACTCAGGCGGCTGTGCCTGTCTTAGGTTGCCCCCCTCTGGGGGTCTTAACAGTCACTGGCTAACCAGCCTTTTCACCCCTGAGTTTGCAGCTTATCATCTTGGACTCAGGCAGCTGTGCCTGTCTTAGGTTGCCTCCCTCTGGGGGTCTTAACAGTCACTGGCTAACCAGCCTTTCACCTCCGAGTCTGCAGCTTTTTATAACATCATTCCAGCCCAAGACTCATTTCTTTGGGGGCCTACAGTGTACCTTAGGGAAGTCATGGGGAGAGGGGAATAATATACATTCTTATAAATATGTTAAAGTGGACCACCAGTCCAGAAGCAGCTGTGGTCTGTTAGAATTTGTTAACCCAATCATGGGCTCCCACAGTTTATGCTGGATCAACTGAATATTCAGATAAATGAAAATGGGCCTGGACTCTTATCCTATGCCACACTCATAAAAAAAAAAAATCCAGTTGAGTTGTAGTCCTAAATGGAAAAAAAAAAAAGTAATTTTTCCAAAAGAATTATAGAAGAATATCTTCTGCTTACTTTGGGAGAACAACATTTTTTTAAGGTAAAAATAAAAGAGCAAAAAATTAATAATGAAGGAAAGTATTAATTAAATAGACCTTATTTAAATTCAGAATTTGTATTTGTAAAATATGTTACAATTAAGAGACTGAAAGTACAAACCAGAGAATAATTAGAACATATATCTCAGACCGAAGATTCATATACATTAGCATATAAAGATTGCCACAGATCAATGAGAAAGCACAGACTGTGCAATAAGAAAATGGGAGAATAACTAGAAAATGCTTTTCAACAGAAGATATTAAAACTGCAACACACCTACTAAAAGATATTCAACATTATTAGTCACAACCACAACAATTTACCTATATATCCCACCTCAACTAAAAAAAAAAAGTGTTGGTGAGGATATAGTGTGATTGGAATTACATTTATCATTGGCAGGTTTGTAAACTGGTGCAACCATTTTAAAAATAGTAAGTTCAATGTATGCATATCCTATTATATACCAATTTCACTCCTACATAACTTTACATCAAAAGACACGCATAAAATTGTGAAACCAGCATTATTTGTAATAGCACCAAACTGGAAATACCACAAATTCCATCAACAATAGAATGGACAAATAAATTGTGACCTTTGTTCATATGTAACATTGTTTAGTAACCTAAAGTAATAAATCCCCACTATGTGCAACAGCATGGATGACCCTCACAGATCACTGCTACATGCAACAACATAGATTAATTTCAAATTATAATCAGTGAAAGAAGTCAGAATCAATAAGTACTATATGACTTCATCGATGGAAATTCCAAAACCAAGAAAAACTCATCATTGCTGACAGAATTCAGAATAATAGTTCTTTGGGGGCATAATGCCAAGGAAGGGGCACAGGATATATTTCTGGATTTCATGGTGATTTTCTATATTTTGATGTGAGAGGTTCTCAACACAGTTGTGTTAACACTGAAAATTAAAGAAGCTATACACATTTTATGCATATGTTTTCCATCCTGTACATTGTGTATTTCAATAAATATTTTAAATCAAGTATTTGTATAACATTGTTTTGAGGAAATTGTCACTATTCAAATAATAGCCATATTTCTATTAGGAAATATAAAACCATACAATATGTGTTCTTGTATGCTGCACTATCCCACCATGACATTTACTTCTGAGAAAGAAACTGGAGGAAGAAATGGGACATGTATCCATTTATTGATTTCTTCACCCAAATATTAACCCATATTTATGAGAGAAAGATAACATAAATCACACTAAATATTTTGAAAAATAAAGACATTTTATCACAATAATATATATTTCAAGAAAGGGAATGAAAGAATGAACTCTCTCTCATTTCTGCTATCAAATCTGTACTCTTGCCTCAAAGTTATTTCAAATGCTAAAATTAAATGTAGTTTCACTCAGCTCTCCAGTCAAAATCAATGGGCCCTTCTGTTATTCCAGAGTGCTTTGCTTGATTTCCATATTATTATTATAATACACATATAATTCTGTTTTGCATAATACTTATTTGTTTAATGCCTTCTCCTTCATTAGGTTTATGTGTGACAATAACAAGTACAAAGATGAATTCATGAAGTTTCTGTCCCCTCATTTTTTTTACTTTAAAGGAAAAGTACATACCTTTAATTGTATATTGCAATGAAAATCTATAATAAGGACTGCCATTAAGATGGAAGAAAGATACATTTGAACAAATTGCATCACAGGGAAAATCCTGTGACCAAGGGAGTGTTTGAGCCAGATATAAGTATATAGTAAGTCATTCCTTTGTTATTTTATTTAGTCAATTATTCAAGATTTATTGAATGTTTCTACATGCCTGGCACTGAGACAGCTGCTGGAAATACACTAAAGAGTAAGATGCAGGCTCTAACCTAGAGAAGTTCAGAGTTTAATGACAGAAATCCATGCCTTGATATATAGTCACAGCAGAGTGGAATGCATGTATAAGCTATGGTTCAAGCACTCTGACAGCACAGAGGAAGAAGAGATAGTGGCTGAGTGGTCAGTAGATATAAAAACAACATCAACCATATATATTTTTCACTTTTCACACATAAAGCACTTCTCTAAATTTTCCACACACGACTCCTTTCATTTGTGTGTACACTAAATCTCTTCAGCGGGCATTATTACTGAACTTAATGGATGAGGAAACCAGGAAACCAGGAGTCAAACTAGCTTGTCAAGGATACACAATTAGTAATTCACAGATCCAGGCTTAGAAACTAAAATCATCCAATTTCAAAGCTCTGAAAATACGATCTTAACCATTCATCATGTACTCTCTATGAACATACCCTCAAGTGACACTTTTCCACATGCAGGCATTAAGGTGAAGACCGAAAAAATTTCACAAAACTCTATTGCACTGAATACAGATGGGACTCAGAATTTTCTTCAACACAGGCCTACTGGCACTTCTGATTTCTCAGAGGTACACTATTAATTTCTGCCTTGAGAAGTCTGTAGAGAAAGAGAAACTCTGAGCATGTAGGTAGGTGAAACAGTAGGTGATTATTAACCTTGAACTCTTCATCTGGTCAGTTGCTTATCTCCACTTGATTTTGTTCTTTTTCTGGAGTTTTGTCCTTTTGTTTGGAAGGTATTTTGTCTCCTCATTTTGCTTAACTCTCTGTTTCTGGATATATTAGCTATGTCTCCTGGCCCTGAGTGTGTGGCCGTACATACGAGGTGATCTGTGGGACCCAGGGGCACAGTCCTCCCTGGTTAAAGAGCCAGGTGCTCACAGGTTATCTCCTGGTTGGGCCGCATGCACCCTCCTGTTGTGATTAGGCTGTAACCGCTGGGGGTGTGCTGGCTGCCCGCCAGGCCTGCTAGCTGGGGAGGTGACTCCTTTGGGGACACTGTAAGGAAGGGCAGGATCTGGCCTGGCTGGCTGAGAGGTCCAGCTGTGTCTGCTGCAGACACACTGATGTGTCAGGCTGGCCCCCCGCACAACTATCTGTGAGACCCAGCTGCATCTTTTGTTTGTGTGGTGTGGAGCTGGCCACCTGCAGTGGGGCAAGAGAATACAGAGGTCATCACAGCATATGCTGATGTTGTTTCAGAATTTTTGTTTCTTCTTTTGAATTTCATTATTAATCTTTACAGTGAGTAACAAGAAATTTAGACATGTGATCATATATTCAATTTCCACTTTCACAAAGCAGCTCTGATTTTAGCATCTGGTATTAATATGGAGTGTTACTAAATTCAGTATGCAGTTAATGTGCATTTTAAATCTTAATTTGTTCCATGTCTTATGCATTTATTAGTAGATAATTTTAAGGCAGTACTGTTTTTGTGGTGAAAATATTATTGAGACTTAAAACTTGATGTCTAAATGAGAATCAAAGCATATTCAATGGTGCTGCACCTCCTGAAATCTAAATGTGAGACAGTGCCAACCAAAAATGACAGGGACTCATGCTGCTGGAAAAGCCTTTCAACTTTGATAAAATGTCTGCTCCAAAGTATCCAATACTCTTCCACATTGAATACAAGCAATTGTCATTTTGATTTTTTTTATGCATGAATTACAGAAAACATAACTGAACAAAAAATATTTTATCTCTAAAGAGAATCAAAAAGAATGAGCCTCAGTTCGCGTATATAATATACAGTGCTGAAAAGTCTGTAAAAAAAATCTGTAGGAATTCCCGAAGCCTAATTTTACCTCATATTTTTCATGCACTTCTCAATAGAACTATTTAATCAAGAATAATGAAAATTAATGATTATCAGACAGCACTTCATTTCCAAAGAGCTGTAGGGAAGTTAACACCCTGTTATACAGACTTAGCTCTAACAGGCTTCTGGGTCACTGGTGAGCTGGTTCAAATGTGGATCTACTGTGCTGATTAGTCATGAGTCATGTGTCTGCAATTACAAGGGCTGTGCTTGGGTACTCTTCAAAGACAGCACTGTAGAAACCAGCTGTCTATTAAAAGCTTTTATTCAAAATACATGAGTCAACTCAACATTGGAGAAATATCTCATTTTAAGAAAAAAAGACCAATATAGATATGTGAGGGGGCACCTCAATTATCTAAGGAAGTTATCTAAGTCTGATTATCTAAGTAAGTTCTACAGTGGAACATTTTACTACAACAATTTTGCTTAGATGTCAGGTACTTTCTCTGTTTCAAGTACAGCCTTGCCAAACTAAATAATAATAATAATAGTATTTTTTCTAATTTCTTTCTCTCTGCTTTTTTTGTTTTTGAAATTCTTTTTTTTAAATCAAAGTTATTTAGCTTTATCTTTTTTGGGAGGCCTAACTAGGTTTGTTTGTTTGTTTATTCATTTATTTTAATGGCAGTACTGTGGATTGAAATCAGGACCTCATGCATGACATGCACTCTACCACTGAGCTCCCCCCATACTCTGCTTATTTTTATGTAGGTCTTCTGTTTTGGACAATATTTTCTTCTGACACTGGATGACATCATCCACTGCTACCTTCTCAATTTTCACATGTGTACTCCTTACTTGAAATCTACTCTCTTAACAAATTTCTAGGATGCAGTATATATAGTATTATTAAGTATATTCATCATGTACATTCAATCTCTAGATTTATTCATTCTTTATAACTGCAACTTTATATCCACTGAACAACATCTTCCTAGCTTCCCCACCCCACCACCATTCAAATATGTGCTCCTATGTATGTGACATTTTCAAATTCTGTGTATAAGTCAGACCACATAGTTTTGTTTTGTTTGATTTCTATATATGGCTTATTTCATTTAGCATAATGTCCTCCAGGTCATCCATGTTGTCATGAATGGTAGGGTCATTTTATTTTTTGAAACTAAATAATATTCTGTTATACATATATACCACAAAATTTCTTTATCCATTTATGTGTCAATGTACACTTAGGTTAAAATGACCTTTCAAGGATGCCAAAGCATTATAAAGATGTTGTAATGAATTATTATTAAAATGCTTAAGACAAATGAACAAAAACAAAGTTTTAGCAATGAAATAGAAGATAAGAAAAATTAAATTGAATTTTATAAATAAAAAATAGAATAACTTTTAAAAAAATTGATGGACTGGCTCAACAGCAGAATGAGGTATACAGAGGAAAGAATCAGTGAACGTGAAGAAAACAGAAATTACCCAATCTAAACAAAAGTAAGATAACAGACTGAAAACAAACAAAGAAAGCAGAGTCTCAGGAACATGTGGGACTTTAACTACCTATCTGACATCTGTGTCATCAGAATCCTGGAAAAACAGAAGAAAAGGGTGGGGCTGAAAATGTATTTGAATACTGAACTGAAAACTTCCAGAATTCAGCAACGGACATAAGCTTACAGATTCAAGAAACTGAACAAATGCCAAACAGAATAAACTCAAAGAAACCACACCAAGACACATGA
Source organism: Camelus bactrianus (assembly GCF_048773025.1). Lineage (NCBI taxonomy): Eukaryota > Metazoa > Chordata > Mammalia > Artiodactyla > Camelidae > Camelus > Camelus bactrianus. Next base: position 8,398,844 of record NC_133566.1, read on the forward strand.
TTTGTCAAAATTCTGAAAACTAAAGACCAAGAAAAAAATTTTAGAAGTACTTAGAGTGAGTGAGACAGTACTTACATATGGGGGAAAATAACTTGAATGACACCAAACTTCCCACCAGAAACCACTGCAATCAGGAGTAGCCAGCACACAGTTTTTTAAGTGCCTGAAAGAGAACTATTAATCTAGAATTCTATATGCAGGAAAACATTCCAGAATGAAGAAGAAATCATGTAATTCTCAGAGAAGGAATGCTAAGAGAATGTGTTGCCACCAGACTTAAACTTTCTCTTAACTAATTATCTCTCAACAAGAGAATCACTTTGTTTCTACATCTCCTTTCAGAGGACCGAATACAGAGTACCTTCTTTTTAATTTCTAAAAAAAAAAAAAAACTTCTGGCAATGTAAAATATGTTAAAATTCAAAAAGCCATCTTCTCAAGAAGATTTTCTCATTCTTTTTGTTGACAGAAATGGATCTACATTCAATGTTGCTTTTAATTATTTTTCCTCTCTGGCTTACACTTACATAGTTTGGAAAAAGGTGGTACTTGTTCACCCACTTTTTATTTATAAGATTAAAGATTTCACTGTAATATCAACACAGTATTAAGTACAAAATAAATATAGTTGAAGTGGAGAAAAAGATTCTGAACTCTAGGAGATAGAAGAAAAATCAAAGAGAGACAGAGAAAGAGAAAGAGAAAGAGAAAGAGAAAGAGAGAGATATCCAGAGAAAAATTTGAGACAATTTAAATGCTTTGCAGTTTTCCTAGCCAAAAAAGAACAAAGACACTGCAGTATATTGGTAGAAAAATTAACAAAGCACATTTGTTCTGTAGTGTATGAATTTTCATTAATTAGTTAAAATAACAATAACTGAGATTAGTAATGTACATCCTGAAATTTTTTCACTTAAATATTTTTACCATCAAAACAAATGCTATCTTGTGCTCCAGGTACCAAGCTTGAGTCCCTGTGACTCTTTTGCACACAGTGTTTCAATTTAATGAGTTAATTTTGGAAAAGCATAGTAAGAGATATATTGTGATAATCTCTTTATATTTTAAATAATTGGAGAGTATATCATATGGTTAGGCAGATTTAATTTTCTTTCATAAATATTACATAATCTTTATAACTTGTGCTTCAAAGAAAATAATCAGTTTCCATTCTCATTTGATTTACAACAGTTTAAAATGCTTACATCAATTTAAAGAATATCTTAAAAGTCTTTTAATTTTAAGAAATGGAATAGATGGAAATCTGATCATGTCTGATTTTATTAAAGTGATGTGGAATTGAATCTTGTAGAACCACTTCAGTTTATGGCAAAAAAAATCTAACCACAATGGAAAGGTTCAGGTACACTCTCAGTCTCTTTAATACACGTTCTCTCCTGTTAAATGCCTAGCATTCCCAAAGGTATATGGTAAAGCACTTTCTTCACTATTTTCAGAAAGCAAACATTTTAGATTTCTAATCTTAGCACAATGACTTCATCTTCAAACTAAATTCTGTATAACACAGGCATGTGAAAATATACCTACAATGTGATTCTACCAAGATATTAGGTTTCATTTTTGGGGAGTAAGTTTGAAAATTGTGTTACATATAAAAGCCAATAAAATAAGTAAACTTTATAAAAGAAACCATTTGAAAGAAGGGATTCTTTTATATAAATTAAATGATTTTTAAATGTATATTAGCCTTTATTCTTTATTCCATAGATGCTTAAGTGAATGAATGTCACAAATGCAAATTCAGATTTTTAAAGAAGTTTTTAAACTAACCTGTTTTTCCAGAAACCTGGTTTGGACTAGGTTTGATAAAGTCTAAGGGAAATACTGGGCTCACTATATTACAGAATTAAACTTTAATTCTAAGTTATGTAGATCTTTGAGGACAGAAACAACTTATATTGAAACTATGATTTGGCTGGTAAGTTTCTATTTAAATGTCTTCAGATGATTCAACGCTTTCTTTCAAACAACTAAGAAACAAAAAACATTATGTGTACTTAAATATATCAAAGTGAATCATATTTTAATCAAGTGTTTTAAATCACTGTAAATCTGAACTCTAAAAAATTTTAATGACACTATAAAAAAGTCTGTTTCATTTTTATTTATCAGTTATATTTAATCTTAGTTTTCTCAATACACACTTCAATGATATTCTGTGTCAACAAAGAGTTTCAAGTGAATGATCCACTCTATGTTATTCAGAAAAAATAGCAAGAGTTTGGAGAATTTTACAATTTAAGATAATTAAAGCAATCAAAATACAAACCTTCGTAGAGAAAGGTTATTGTGGGAAGCCTTCAGAGAAGGATGTTTGTCAAAGTTTAAAAAGTCTAATTTTTTAACAGAATGCAGAGAAAAAATCTCCTGGGAGAAAATCTCCCTTTTGAAATTCTCAGTTATTATGTATATTCAGGAGGTTTCAGAATGAGAGAAGTAAGCTAGGAAGGACATGGGGGCAGCCAGTGTCTACCAAGCCTTGAAGAACCAGAGCTATGTGTCAGAGATCCTAACATTTGTTACAGAAAAGTCTGGAAGAAATCATGCTCCAGGTCAATGAAAGACAATCCACAACTTCAGCTGCTATTGTTAGTAGAAATTCTGTTCTTAGTAGAAACTCAGAAGAGTTAGAATTTGATAATAAGGAAATATATTCAGATATCACTCACTCATACATGAATTAACAGTGTTAAGTGCTTTTCTGCTTAATTTAATACATTAATATTTTTCTAGGCAATTAAGTGTATGCAGGAGATGGGATATTGGGAAAAGTACAAATTATAAGGCATACCAAACATTGTATTTTATGTTCTATTCTTGGTCTAAGCTGTTTGCTACAAAAGATACCAATGGTAGACCATAAATCAGATAAGGATTAACTGTGCTGTGTTCATTTTTTAGCTATATTGCCTTGGGCATGCTATTAAACACCTCTGAACCTCAGTTACCCACACAGAATAAAAATTATTATAATGGTTTCCCTACAAGTTTATTTTAAGAATTAAAAATAATACTTGAGAAAACTAGCAGGAATTAGGCACATTACATATAGCTGATGATGAATTACTGATCATGTTTTTTATTTTTATTATTATTTTTGTTTATTAAAGTATAGTTGATATATAATACTATACAAGTTACAGGTGTACAATAGAGTGATTCACAATTTTTAAAGATGATACTCTATTTATAATCTCATCATGATCTTTTTCCCTCTGAATAGGTCCAACCTTTGTCATTCTATTCCAGAAAAGCTAATGAGATCTCTGCATATTTCTTCCTTGGTTTCACACCATTTTTTCTCATAGTATAAACTCAAGGTGTTGAGTAATTTTTCTACAATTTGCCTGCCTTTTATTCTACTTAGGTTTCTAGTTTTGAAATTTAAGTGAGTCTTACTCAAAGTTCTGTTTTTCACACTTGGCCCTGATACTCTGGATAAACTTCAATCTAAAATTTTGCTTCACAGGGATCTCCTCTGGGTCTTTAGGTAATACCTTTCAAAAAAAATCACTTAATGTATTTTATCACAATTTTATAGTGCTGTCCTGTGCTGCCTCATGCCAAGACTTTACCTAAACTTGGTTTGTAATTTATTTCCTATTCCAGTAAAGATTTCTTTTATTTGGAAATGCTTTATGAAAAAACTCATGTCTAATCTTTGGCAAATTCTGGTTTTGTAGTAAATTTATTGCAGGTTCAATAAAATCTGAATACGTGTAATAATCCTAATATTTATATTTTATAAATAATATAGCAGACATTCATCTGTAAGTCAGATTTTTTTTTTTAATATATCACAGAGGGTGAATTTTGGAATCAAAGAGAAATAACCTGGGATTCTTAAATATCTCTGGTCAACAATTCTGACCCTTCTCTGTGCTTTCAATGGAATGAACTCTGTTTAATGGCTACACCTGACAGTAGCAATCCATTACAAGTGCTTTAAAAGCAGACATAAGTAAAACAACTTAACCACATCCATTGTTAATAATTGATGCTTATACATCATTGGGAACTATTGATTATAGGCTTAAAAGGAAGTTCTTTTTGTATTGACTTTGGAACTTCTGCCTTGCTATATAGGACTACAGCCACATGAACTTAATGGAAGTGTGTCACAATTCTAAAAAAAAAAAAAAGTAGTCAAAGAAACAAGATGCAATTGAGTCTTCTGTGGACTAGAAACAGGCTGTCCTTGAAAAGATGTTACAAAATGATTCCCTTGACACTAAAAAAAACCCCAAAAAACAGCTGACTGTTGTTACTAAGGGTACAATTAAATTGAGAACAGTTTTATTCTAGAAGTTTTAAATATGTGCATTCTATGTTTTAGATAAATATGAATTGAAACTGAATTTTATCAACTGTTTACAATACCAGTCATGCTGTCTGAAATATTTTCATTTCAATTATTTTCCTCATGACTTCAAACACTTTAATTCTGTGAAGTAACAGCGGCTTGCTGATATACTAATGAAACAGTGGGACCACTATGAGATGGTCTCCATGCTTACTGTGGTTACTTGCTGTGAGAAATTATACAAATAATAGGAGAGGAAAGAGTCAAAAGGGAGAACACAGTAGGACAAATAATATTTCTGTGATATAAGAAATCCTAAATTGAGTCCTAATTTGAACAATTATAGTTACATTCCAATGTTGGAGATATTGATAACTAGCTTGCAACACCAACTTCGCACAATGTTTGTTGTTTCCTACATGCAAAATAAGTGAAGTAAAAATTTGTCTTAATTCTCTAATAGGATGTCATGAATAGTAAATGACAACATATATATAGAAGCAAACTGAAAAGTGTGAAAATTAAAAAAAAAAAAACAGTGAAAGGTGGGGGCTTATTATTTCCTTAGACTTAAGATAGAGAAGATATGATGGACAATGACAAATACAAGGATGTTGGTTAAAAGCAATTTAAAAAGTGGTTTTAATATGTGAATACAGTCATCAATAGTTCTGAATGTCAACCTGTCAAGAAAAAGTCTCTGGAGGAAGATGAACTAGAATATTTACACCAAGCTATTTCACTGTCAGTAACTTATCCTGTTTGGAACATAAGCAGACTAATAAAGTATGTGTTTTGTTTGCTTGGGAATTGTGCCCTTTCATTATATGCACAAAATCAATTTGTAATAGTTTATTGAGTGACATTAGAAATTTCAGCCAAGTTCAAAATCATCAAAACTGTTATTTCTAAGAGCAAGTAGATTCAAAATCTATTGTCTCTCTTTGCCAAAGTATCAAAATGTTCCTTCCTGGTGCATCACTTACTACACTTTGGGAGCATTATTTATACATGTATCATATATAATCCACTTTTGGAACCCGGACTAATTTTAAATGCATCATCCCCCTATTTTTTTTTATATCTGTTGAGTACTCTTTCCAGGCAAGGCAAATAACACCTGAAAATAATTTTTTAATCTCTCAGAATTGGAAATATGCCACACAGAATACATTTACAGACACGATTGCTAGATAAAAGCATTTGGTCATTCTGCTTATAGTAAGAAAATTAAACTTATGGGCTAAAAACTTGTGATATGCCATTTGTAGTACATGCAACATATACTGTAACCTCTGACATACTGTAAAAAAGAATTATTAAAAATGAGCAACTCAGGGCAGAAAACAGGAAAAAAGTCAGGTGAGAATTTCCTTTGGTTCAACTTTTCATTAAAATCAAATGTTTGTTACAATTAAATTTTAAGACAAAATCCCACAGATTATATGCCTCATATTGTGAAAAGATATTGAGAACAGACCATAAAAAACTGCCAACATCTTAAAAAATAACTGTGAAAAAAGGTTTCAGTTTGAATTAAAGGCTAAGAGTGGCACTTAATAGTTTTTAAAAAAGCAACCATAAAGAACTACCAACATCTTAAAAAATAACTATGAAAAAAGGTTTCAGTTTGAATTAAAGGCTAAGAGTGTCACTTAATAGTTTTTAAAAAAGCAACTCCCTTTTCTTTATATTCCTCTAATCAAAATTGTACAAATATTTCACAACATGATGTAAATAAGTAGAAAACAACAGATTTTATTCTTTCTTTGGCAAGGAAAAGTATTTGGTAAAAATAATTTACCCCATTTTTAAAAGATTATGACTGTGAAATATCATTTATAAGTTAAATAATAGAGCTAGGAGTTTGATATCATGGTTTTACTAAAAGGAAAAGTCATTGGGTATTGTAAAAAAATTATGATAGCATTAAGCCATCATTCCTTAAACCATGAATCATTTGTCCCAGAAGCATGCAATGTGATTTAGTACTAATTTTTTGCATAATAGGGAATTTATCAACATATCTACCACAATTATTGCCATTTTATTTTTACCATATTTCAAATATTTCCTATGGTTTACATACTAAATATGTTAGCTCATTTAATCTTATATCAAGTTGACAAGAGTTTATATCACTTTACATTGGAGGAAATGCGAACTTATAGAGATGAAGTAACTTTGTTACTGTTATAGAGATTGAAAGTTGGAGAACAGATGTAAATCCAGATGCACTGACTAAATTGTCTTGAGGCACTATATTGTATGTTTCCTTCTTTTTTGGAAAATGGATCTTGCCATCAGGACCAATCATTTCTAGAATGATAGCTCTAAAAATAAGGGAGAAATTAAGCATGATCGTAGTAAGTACTTCTTTAACACGAGGCTGAGGAGTATGCTTCAGTAAACATTAAAAGATAAAAGAATTTTAATAAGGACAATATGTGTAACTGCATACGTGACATCAAAATTTCCACCCCAAAAGCCAACTCAAGCTAAACCTGTCCAAAATAACTATCTTGACTTACTCACCATCTACACCAATATTTTTCCTCACCTATGTTTTCTCTTAACAAATGAGTACATTATTCACATAGGTCCTCAAGAGACAAGGAATGCTGAAAACAGTTATCTTTTTCTAAGAAGTTGCACCCCAAAAGATAACATTATGAAACAAAGAACATAAATCTTTGGTAGACAGCAAGCTGTCTCTGGATTTTCTTACTCCTCTGGCCAACAAATATCAATGTGCAGATACTTGCTGCACCCAGAGCACCCTCACACTCTTCTCCAAACAAGCCATAGTTCCATTTAGTTATTTTATTTGGTTCAAAGATCAAGAAATTTAAATTATGAGAACTACTCCCCTTCACATTTAAATGCAGCTGCATATAATCTGGTATTCTATAAATGGGAAGTCAGTTTATCTGTCTACATTTTTTCCCACTACAGACACTCATAAACTAGTGCCCATTGGTGGCACAGGGGAACCATAACTGAAGTAAACACCATCAGGAAACATAAGAAAAAAACACAGTATCACTGGTCCATGACAATGATAGACTCCTGTTGGAGGATCCTGCTTTAAAGTTCCCTGTGAATCCCTTGATTCTGCTTTCCAGGAGGAATTTTTCTCTCTATTGTCCTTCATGTTTCAGACTTAACAGTAAGAGGTTTTCCTTGTCCATTTTCCTCCATATTTAAGGTGGGTGTCAGGAATGAAATCTCTTGGGGAGACTTAGGTTCTTTAAGTTTGGGGACTCAAGGGTTAAGACTCAAATATTCAACAAATGTCAGTGACAATGTGGGAGAAAAGGGAACCCTCCTACACTGTTGATGGGGATGTAAACTGAAACTAGTTCAAAAAGATACATGCACACACCCCAAAGTTCATAGCAGCATTATTTACACCCACCAAGGTATGGAAACAACCTAACCATCCATCAACAGATAAATGGATAAAGAAGCTGTGGTATATGTACAATGGAATACTACTTGGGCATAAAAAAGAATGGAATTCTGCCATTTGCAACAACATGGATGGACTGGGGGGGGCATTATGCCAAGTGAAATAAGTCAGACAGAAAAATACAAATACTGTATGATAATCACTTATGTGCAGAATCTAAAAAAATACAACTAGTGAATAAGACAAAAAAGAAGCAGACTCACAGATATAGAGAATAAACTAATGGTTACCAGTGGGGAGACGGGAAGGGAGAGAGGCAATATAGGTGTAGGAGATTTTTTTTAAAAGGTTTATGATGGGATTATATGAAATCAGGTATGTGAAACTTTTGAAAATTATAAAGCATTGCAGAATTTAAAGAATCTTTCACTCAATAAAAAATAAAAGAGTCAAATACTCAAAGCTTTTTAAATCAGTAACTTATTTGACAACATAATTTTCTCAAAAATTCAGTGGGACTGAGATCCATTTATTTATAGTTAGTTTTTTGAGCCAATAACCACACAAAAATCTTTTCCAGAGAAAACTTCTAAAACTGATTTATGTCTCTGTATTTAACTTCCTTGGTTATTGCTCTCAAATTAATATGCATCTTGAGGCTGCCTGAAAGAATGAGTTTGAATTGGAAGGCCCTATTCTTAATCTACTCTTGGAGGTATAAATCTGAATGGTCCTATGCCATCCAAATCCTTTTTCAATCACATATTTTACTTTTGAGGACTAGAAATAGTTGACTTTCCAAATATTGGAGGCCCCAAGATTTTGGATCCTTTTTATTAGCTTCATTATTTGCTATCAGACTTGCTCATGTCTTGCCTGAGCTCATTTCTTTAATACCTTGCTGAACTCAGCCAGTTAAGAGCAAATGCACACTCAACATTTCTTTAATGTTTAAAAAAAATGATATTTATATACTATAAAATATAACTACACATCACCAAGGAATCGACCAAAGCTTAGTTAGGTGAAGCAAAAGTAAACATTTCTTCTGCATTGGTCCAGTATGAACCCACTCCACCCCCAATTTTCTGTGAACTGTCTTTTTTTTCAAATTTATTATGTTTTTTATTGAAGTATAGCCAGTTACAATGTGTCAATTTCTGGTATAGGGCATAATGTCTCACTCATTGGTGTATATATACATATACTTGTTTTCATATTCTTTTTCATTAAGGGTTACAAGATATTGAATATAGTTCCCTGTGCTATACAGAAGAAATTTGTTTTTCATCTGTTTTTATACACAGTAGTTAATATCTGCAAATCTCAAAGACATAGTAAACAATCTTATGGTTACCTGGAGTAGGAAGGGATAAATTTGAGGGTCTGAGATCTGTAAATGCTTCAACTATCTGTCTCAAATGTTTTCCCATAGAGCCTTAGTCTCAGAAGGTAACCTGGTCAACTTTGCATCTCTTGCACTTTTACCAAGGAGGAGGTTCTGTCTCCAAATTTCCAGGTCTATTACCAATTTCCTCTCTGCCTAGTGAACAACCTCTAACAGAGGCTGCTCTTTTTTTTTTTAGAATTTTTAATTTTTGTTGTTACAACAGCATCTGATTTGGTTACCAATATATGTATTATTTAAAATAAAATTAGCAGCTGTAACAATAAAGAGAAAATAAAAATTTTAGTAAACTACTCTATTTCAGAGATCTTAGTCTGATTTGTCATCGATGTATCCCAAGTACCCTAGCTTATTTACAATATTGACTTACTTATCCAGATTCAAATTATAAAAATTATTGAGTATGTTGGCTTACATAAATGAATAAACAGGAAATTAGGCCAAGAATATCATGCCAATAGTAGAAATGAAAATCCATGGATGTTGGTACCTGTATATATAATTATTTAGTTCAGTTAATGATTTTGTTATTTAAAAACACTTCAGTGAAGCATTTTGTGAATTAGTAAGGGAAACAAAAGTGTATTAACAGTGACTATTCAAAAGGAAGAAAAATGACCAAAAAAGAGGAAAACTAAAATAAATTCTAAAACTGTCAATAAAACAACAGGGTAAATCTATGTCCTGGGTGACATTACTTCTGTAACATCTCTTCAGTAACAAAGAGTGTTTCTGAATTCATAAAATACTCAGTTGGTAAACCACTCATTTTGATAACTGCATTGATTGGCTTTCTTTGCCTGTGATTACAACAGTTTCCCCAAACTTAAAATATAAAGCTGTTTTATATATAGGACATTTCTCATGTACATCTGCTCAGTATATCTTTATCAACATTAATTTAACAAAAGAGAGTATAACCTACTTTGTTTTTAGTGTACTCTACATTTTCCTCAGGAAACCCCAAAACATCAAAGAAACACACAACACAAAATATAACTAATATGATGAGAAATATTAATTTTGGAAGCAAATGTAAATATGTTATATTTTAGAGATGAAGACTTAAAAATGTTAACCACTTTCTTACCTATACAACAAAATGATTAAATAAATGATAGTGCATCCCTTGAAGCGACAGTATTCAGGTATTTAAAATAACATAGTTTACAATATTTAACCACATGAAGATGACTGAAACAGAATATTAAAGTGAAAAATGTAAGCTAAAATATGTATGTATATATATTTGTATTACATATAGTATATGTATTATATATAAGGTACAGTATATACACTATGGATACTATATATTGTATTATATTACAATAAGTGATATATGCAATACATATGACATACACACTTTCATGATAAAAGTGCAGAAAGAAGGTATTTTGTGTATGTGTGTACACATGTGTTGTGTATGTGATGTCTGATGACAATGGGATGATTGCTTATTTTGTTTTTCATCTTTTTTAACTGCTGCATTTTATAAGTTATTAAAATTAGACCACTCAAAAATATACACACATAATTCAATTCAATATAATTATTTTTAACTGTTTGTCAGGCGTTTTCTTGATGCTCAGACTAGAACTGAAGATGAATAGGAGGAGGAAAAATGGAAAGGAATGGAAAGGAAATGCCATATACTCAGCACTTAACAAATAATAGATACCCTAGGAATTTAAATTTCAACAAATAAATGTAAGAAATTTGTATGGGAATGTGGGACCATAAGTGTTATGACAAGCAATGTGTTAAGCACATTATCCATTTTATCTAAATCTGTCTTTGCCATCACCATATGAAATTAATTTTATTATTCCAGTTTTAACAGATGAGGAAATGATAGATTAACATACTTGTCAAAGTTGGCTAGCTAGTTAAGAGGGTGACTATGACTTTGATTCTAATTCTCTTCATCTCCAAAAACTGTGTACTGTTCTTGTGGATCTCAAAGACACAGTTCGCAAGAAAGACAAATAATGCTTTGTTACTAATACTATAAACAGGCAAAGTTCTATGAAAGTACAGATTAAAGGGAGGTAAATTCTGGAGTAAATGGATCCATGATTGCTGTCAGAGTGGGGTGGGGAGGAAGGCAGAGAAATGCTGTCTGATCTGTGTCTTCAAAGGTAGGATGAGCAAATTTTAGCAAGCATGGTGAGGGACATAAGACCTCCAGCCAGCACAAAAGCATCAGCAGAGATCCAGGAATTCAGGACTGGGGGTAGGGAGTTATCCACAGGTTGTGTTAAGGGTGAAAACTCTGGCTCCAAACAAAGCTCCACCCCTCCACCCAACATACAACTTCTACCATCTTTCTTTCTAGCTGATACTCCATATTTCACCTTTTTATATAGCATCAATGTATCTTCACCTTTCATTATAAAGTGTTAACCATATTTGACTAAGCTCTACTGTGAAATTCTCAAAAATTGGAAATGTGTGTGTTGATCTGTATTCAGCCAAATGAGATATGGCTAAGGATGGAAAAATATTTAGGATAAGTAAAAACAGTTACATTTTTTTACCTCAATCCAAACAGGAAAAAAAAAGTTTAATTAGTTATCTCTCTAGCTTTAAAAATAATTTTTTTAAAAGGAGAGCAAGTACCTATTATTGAATACATTCTTTTAAATTATATTTAAAAATCTTCCTATCATAAGCAATTATTCAGATAGTTTAATTTATCCACTGACTTTCGTTTAATGAAATTTCACTTTTTACTCCAATGCTTCTTAACCCAATGCTTATCAAATTTTCTCTATAGTTTTATTTAATATAATTTGAAAATTTTAAATACACTAATAAATTTAATAATAAATACCCATAGGTTAAAAAAAATAACATTGAGAATTACTGAAAGATTTCTGAAAACCTGACCAAAATTTTATGATTTTATGAGAATGGCTCTTTTTATAAATAGACAAAGAATATGTATGTGATGTGTGTGTGTGTGTGTGTGTGTGTGTACGTGTGTATTCCCATCCAATTTAGGGGCCTGTACTTCCTCTCAGTTACGCCTTAAGACTTGCCTCAGAAACCTTTCAATGTGGGTTACTCTACTCAAAGTAGCCCTCGTACTGTCAAAATGATGTTCCATCTGTCATGGGAAGAAGCTTTTGTTTTAATGTATTTAAGTATTTGTATGTATGTATGGATTCTCTTTGGATTATTTTATGTCATCTAATACAATGATATTATGCAGTGAATAAAATACACTGGAATAAACTAAAACCTACATATTCATGCTTAAGTTTTTTTTTCTCATGAAATTTTTTCATTAAAGAATGCTTATTTTCTTAGCTATGTTATATTCAGAGTTTTACCATTTACATAACTTTTTCATTTTATGAAAATTGCTATATATAGTAAAACTAAAAGTTCTACCGTATAAACGGTGTGAGCTCTTACATAAACATGTATAGTTAAAACTAAATTGGTTTAATATCGTGGAAATAGATGAGTGGTGTCTTTGTTTTTGCTTTTGCTTTTTGAGTGAGATGAAGAACTTCTGCAGCATTCTCCTCAATCAAGAAAGTATACTGGACATACAAATTAATATTTTGAACTTTAGAGAATTTTAACTGCTAAGATAATTATTGTAACTTTTGATGGATTAAACTTTAGTACTGACTCAGGTTTTAAAAGACTTGACCCTAAAATCAAATTTATTTTCAATTCCTGTTTAATGACTATATTTAGAATTTATTGCTTAATTGCATCACACATCAATGCATTTTGCATTTTGATTAGGTAGTAGTTTTATGTGATTCTCTGAATCATTTGATTAGACATCCATGGAACAACTAAACCACACCCATTAACTCCACAAAAGACAAAACTCTCATTTCCTATATTTTGTTTGTAAAACTAACTTGTCTTCACAGAGACTTTCTTTATATTTCTTTGTATGCTTAGCATTGTACCATCCAGAAAAATTTTTGGCGAGTTTCATCACCTTGAATTGTATTTCTGATCTCTATTTATCAGTTCTTTACTCATCAATTCCAATCCTTAATGTGTATAGCAACTCATTTAACAGCTTGAATGTTGTAATAAGATCTACTGAGTTAAGGATATTGCTAGTCTCACTTTAAAATTTTGAGATGTAGACAGATATGAATTATTAGATATCATGTATTATATGACTGCATATAAATGATTATTATATATTTAAGTATAATAAACATGTAGTATATATAATTATAAGCAATCATATGCATATGATTATCTATCTGCATAAGATCTATCTGTCTAAAACTACATCTGTGCATTATATCTTCCCTGTCTAAAATCTCACAAAATGTCATCCAGTGGTTCTATCATTTTGATTATTTGGACCCTGTTATGGACATTTCTGACAAAATGTAATACAGACTCAGCAGAATTCAGTTGTCCGTACAGAAGAATGTTATACACACAGTTTATATGAAAATGAGTGTATCCAAGATACCTGCTCACTATTTAGTGAGAAAACATAAATTTAAATGGAGAGAGGTAAACCTCATAACTTTCATCCCTTTACTATGAAAGATTATCCAGGAAAAGAGTAGGATGATAGAAGTGATGCAACAATTTCCACTCTCAGTTTTTTGAAAGTCTCTCTCAAACACACTTACAACGTATTAAATTTAGATTTTTAGATCTTAAAAAAATACCATGTGTAGATTACATTTTCTTGTGGACCTGTGACAGAATCAGGTTAAACAAGTCATATTTCATATTGAATACAAAACAGGGACTCTCATTTTCCAGCCTGTCTTGAGCTAATAATAGTTGTGAAACACATTATAAGACTACAACATGAGGAAACAGACCTTGATTTTGAATTTCCTTTGTGCTCTAGCAATGGGGCATAATGTTCAGTTATGCTGTTATGAGATATCACTTGCACAGCTTATCTTAAAAAAAATCCTCTAGTAATATTATTAAGTTACACCACATGTATTCTATACTCAAATTGAAATTCATTCAATAGAATTTAGAAAATTTCAGGCTATTTCAGATTTTTATTTTCCATTGATTTGTTTTTCTTATAGCTTTTTTTCCCTCCCAAACAGAGTTTAAATAAAAAAAAACTGGGAGGAAATTTTTTAAATAAAATAACACTTTCAACGGATTATCTATCATTAACATTGTACTCTAGATCCTTGTGAGGTTAGATGATTTCCATCAGAAATTATATTTTTCATATTCAGTTATATTTCACTGTTGACTTTGTGTGATACCTTAGTGGTAGTGGAGGAATATAATTAGAGAACACAGCAATAGAAAATCACTAATGGGATAATACTCTTTGCAACTGTCAGCAGTTTTTCACTTTTCACGTGAGGATGGGTTTGCTAATTGGATTAAGTCTGTGTCTAACTGTAACCTCAGCAAGCATCAGTTAAAGAAAGAATTGCCATGTCATACCTGGGTTGTGCACTAGGTGGTGAAGTGCATAGTTAATAATCATTTAAAGCACAGCCTATGTGCCTAATTATGCCTATTTGTTTGATTAAAAATCTGCTTATCAAGGCTAATTGTTCAACAAAATCTTCAGGGATATCTGGAGTAACCACTTATAGTATCTGAACTAGAGGTGGATTAAAGGAGTCATCAAATGTTTTAGCTTTTAGGCAACAAAACTGCAGCTGATTTTACAGGCTTTTTTAAAAAAAGGAGTGCAAATACTGAGTTTTAGTGTAAGAGGACAGAATAGAATTACAGTGTCATTCAGAATAGTTTTAGTGATGAAATCCATATGGGATGCAAAAAAAAAAAAATACAGAGGAGTACCTGCTGAGTGTGGAATCTATTTGTGAGCTAATTTTGTGTCTATGAATAATTTAATGATACTATAGTAGAGAATATATGCCAATATCAATGAACTCTATTTTAAAAACTTTTGGACAACATCTCCGGGGTCCTTCCATCTACATGGGGCCAAATGACTTAGGTTTTAGCCAGTGAAAAGTTAAGAGAGGCTGGCCCTTAAAATATTCCTTGATGTCCTACAAAAGATCTCTCTTTTGTCATTGGCTAGGGACATGCATAGCTTCAAGTGGAGTGTACTCAAGTCTTACATCATGACCAAACCATCAGATGGGTAAAACTAAGTTCCAAATGATTGCATGCAGCAGAGATGCTTTCCCACCTCCACAGTCAGCCCACATACGGTATGTGTGCAGTGACAGACAGACCTTTCTTACATGTCAAATTAGTACACTAACACCTGGGAAATAAGAATTCTGAAAAATACATTTGGTAGTTAATATAGTTTGAAGTTTCCTCTGCAACTTGAGAGGTACTGAAACTGGTAGTTTCTTTTCTTCCCCAGTTAGTGGAGAACTGTGAGACTTCTGTTGAAAATATAAATTCCTGTTTTAATCTACACTGTTCCAGCCTCCATTGTGGTCAGCTGTAAAAGAGTTAACATCCTAGGTAAATGTGAAATAACTCAGCTGGATAATTCAGTGCCCTGGACACAGTTGATTGACTTAGAACAATCACTAGTGATATGAACATTGTAGCCCCCACTTTATTTGACCTTCAGGATGGTTTACTTGCTGGTGTTCATGCTCAGGCTCAACACTCTTGAGCAGCAGCAGCAGCATGTACAAACTCAAGAAATGAGTGTTTACCTCTCCTTCACATTTTTTATTTCATCCTTTGTGGGCTTTCATTCTCGAACATCTAGAAGCTCAAGTTTATTCCTACTATGAGCTTTTAGAGATATTAGAAGACAGACATGTTACCATGCACTTAGTCAATTCAGTTTGGCCACCCTGTGGTCGCCACCCAGCTGAAGCTCCAAGTAATACGCCACTGGGTAGCATGGTTTCATTAATAAAAGTGTGAGCAGCATGCTACAATTAAATATCTATTAAATATATGATGTTTTAACTCACGATTCTTATTTTATCTAAACTTACAGTAAGAAATAAGCAAATATAGCAATTTATAGCCATTAAATTCACAAACTTTATGAACCAATATCAGTTATACTGCTTGGAGTTTTGCATTTAGAAAAGGATTATTATACAAACTGAATTAATTCAGAGCATTCAGAAAGAAATATTAGGGCATTTGTCAAAGTTCTATTATAATGAATATGATTTTAAAGAAGTACTCTTTGTAATCTTTCTATTTCTATACCTGTCCAGGTACAATGAGTTACTATTACACAAATTTTTATAAAGAATATTTTCCATGGTTACCTTCTTCTATTCTGAGGAAATATGTAAAATTCTACATAGGAAGCCATTGTTTTATAGAGAAAGACACTTAACTAGAAGTGACAAGAATCCATTCTACCACTAATCACTTTCACACTCTCGGACCATTTCCTTACTCTCCCAGTGGTTTGGTGCATCTGTATTGAATAAACTGCAAGATTGCCGATCCTTTATGAAACACAGGAAATGAGAAGAGATTTTAACATTCATACAGTTCCTCTGAAATTTACTTTTGTTTTCACTTCAAATACCAATTATCTTTTTAACCATCACTCCCTGTCCTACTTCAAATACCTCAAACTCCCACATAATTTTGATTTAGCTTAAATCTCCAAACTTCTATGAAGCCAGTACCTGAAGAGACTCTCTGAAGGAAGAAAGGAGAGAAGTGAAAGCAGCACCAGCATGGTGTCCATGTCTTTTACATATTATTTCACCGCAGAAGAGACTCAAGTATATATTTTTAATCTTTAAATCTTGCATTACCAGAGAACAACTGAAACATTGATTTTTTGTTTCAGCCATTCAATCCTCATGAGCCTCAAGATTTTCCTGGATCTGAGTTAAGTGCTACTGGAATGGAAAATTGTAAAATACCTAACTCGTGTATAAAAGCATGTCTGACCTTTATATAAATGTGTTCAAACAAGTTAAATGAGGACATCATGACAAAATGATACGAGAATAATCAAAGATTATCAAAAACTAGGCAGCATTTTAACAAAATTTAGATTAGTGGAACTGTAAGTGTACCTTTACATTGACAATAAAAGGAAATACAGAGAAAAATGAACCACACAGAATGTACAAATTAGATGTTTAAGCTTTAAAAAAACTTGTTCTTCAGGGAGGATAGCTCAAGTGGTAGAGCACATGCTTAACATGCATGAGGTCCTGGGTTCAATCCCCAGTACCTCCTCTAAGAATAAAGTAAGTAAACCTAATTACCCCCGCACCCCCCCAAAAGTAGTAAAAATCTTGTTCTTCTAGTAAAATCCTCTAATAATTAGGATTTCCGTATTTTGTTTTCTCAAGCTACATCAAATAACCTAGTAGAAGAGAGACTTCATAAGATGATTTCACAGAACCTCTCTAACGTAATATTTTGCAACCTATATGTTTTGGGATAAGTTTCTTCCACAGAGGAAATAAATGTCTCCTCTTTATAACCAAATTTCCTTTGGTATTACATGATTTTTACCAAAGTGATTAAGATTAATCTGAAAGATACACAGATAAGGGAGTTATGCCTCACAGTGACTTGGTAGAATTATCACAGCAAATAACTCCTGCAATCCAATGATTTTTAAACAATATTTAGAATAATGCAGAAGATAAATAGATGTTTGTGTTTGTCCATTTAGAGAATAATCATATATCTCTCTTTATATTCAATAAGTACAATCTCTGGTGGTATGACGTGCTTTGACAAACTTTTTCAGAAACCTAAGTGCTAGGTACCAATGTGTTTTCCTTCCAATCCTTTGTTCTTTTCTTCCAAATCCTGCAAGTAGCTTGGAAACCTAAGCACATTGTAGAGCTTTATCTTAATAGTTTTAATGATGAAGTGAGCATTTACTCACCCATTTAATTGCTTATTTCTCACTGATATTTGCTTAAAATTATTCAATTGACATACTCCTTGAGAGAGCAACTCTCCCCTGATATGGCATTACCTGAAAAATCCTCAAAAATAGATCTCTATAGCAGAAGCACAGCAAAGCTTGCCCTGGCTTCCTCCTCTAATGATCTCTCTCCTGAAACTGCTCATGTAAACACTTGCACAAACATTAGTGGATAGGGAAATTATCTCTGAGAGCAAATGTGGCAGATTATATTTTTCCAGGTATTATTTCTCAATGACTTCGTTTGAACTTGAATACATGGGCTATAAAGAGTGGAAGGTTATTTTTTTTTCTGCTTTACTCTAATATATGCTTAATAAATTTACTTCTTCTATGTGATTATTACTATATGATATGTGTTTATATCATATTTTTATTGCATATCTATTTTTGGCACAAGTTTATAAAGATTGGTTAATTTTTAGTTATCTGTATCAAGGAAATTGAACAATGAAGTGAATAAACCTCAGTGGGAAACAGTCAAGATCTATGTGAGTCACAGGAATGAATTATATCTATACAATAGCAGGGGCAACGGGTTTGCCTTTTTAATTGTGTGTGTGTTTGTGTGTGTGTGTGTGTGTGTGTGTTTATAACTCAGGCTTATCTGAGTATTCATCTTTATTCTCTAGTTGGCTAGCATAAGCCATCTCAAGGCATGCCAAGTGGCTAAAGAATGGGCAGCCAAGCCTCTTATCAAACAGTATCCTCCATTTCTTCTCCATCTGTTTCTCTCTGCTTATTAGTTTTATTCTTAATATAGTTTCTCTTCTCCAGATGGTGAGAAATACGGTCACTGACACTTCCTGAGTCAAGCCATTTACAACTTCACTAGAAGATTCCAAAAACACAGAACTTCTATACCTGCAGAAGATGACACATACTAAGAGGTCAAACTAATAGATCCTCAATAACTGGGGGAACTATAGTACAATGTCAGTTATAATTGTATTTTGTGTTATGTATTCTTAATCATCACTAGATTTCTGCTAATATAACAAAAAGACCCATTTTTTATAATTATATATATATAATATATAAAAGGGTATAAGAACAATTTTTACATATATACATAATTTATGTATATATATAAATATATATATTTATGTATATATAATATAACTTATGTATATATATACACATATACATAAATATATATATATATACACACATATACATAAATATATATATATGTAAAAAAGAGTTCCTTTTTTTTTAACTGGCACAAGTATAGTGGCAACTGAGAACTTTCTGTTGTTATTTTCTCTGGCAATCATACCAGCAGTAGTAGAATTTCACTTTGGTATTCAGTTTCTATGACCTGAGATGTATTTTTGGTAATTCAACTTCTCATTAATATGCAGTATCCTTGTCAATGAAAGAAAACAAAATATAATTTCTAAATATATCCTAATTCATTGAAATGTATTTAAGTTCTTTTATCATAAGACAATTCAATTGCTTCTTCATTAGCTAAAGCATTTAGCAGGTACTTATCTACATGTAGCACTACAGAGGGCCAACTTTATGTAAAGGTTTGATAGTTCACTTAAAAGAAAAATTTTATTGTTTATTTTCCCCAAATCCTTTCCATTTATTGCTTATAGCTTTGAAACCCTTTAACTTTGAATCAAACACTATTTTTCATTGTTAGAGAGGCTGTTTAAAATTAAAATGCCTAAAGATATGACACATAAATATAAGATTATTCAGACTAATGTTTTAATAAGACAGAGGGAAGAGCATAAATGTGTGAAGG
The DNA here is from genome assembly GCF_048773025.1 of Camelus bactrianus. NCBI lineage: Eukaryota > Metazoa > Chordata > Mammalia > Artiodactyla > Camelidae > Camelus > Camelus bactrianus. The sequence goes on from NC_133566.1 coordinate 8,418,601, forward strand.
CCCAGGATAAGCCACCCCGAAATGTGCCTCAAAGGCATACTGATAATTTTGAATTCAGGTTACTTAAGAAATGGCCAATGCAAAAGGGAATCTGACCTTCTTTTCTCTCCCATGAAAGAAGGATATAAATCTCTCGTGTGAAAGGTGCACTCCCTATGTTTGGAGGTACAAGGACACCCTTACTGCCAGAGGGGGAATTCACACTGAGAAGCCTATATAAACTAACCTTGTTACTTCTTTAATTTACTACCCAGAGCCCAGATTCTGTTTAAATTCATTTATTGAGCACCCAAAACCTAAGTTTCTTTGTCCCATCAATTCCTCACAAATGTAATGTTTCTTTGTCTAAAAAATACAAAAGCTGCCTCTTTAGGTCTCATTTTTTTGAGATCTCCAATATGCACAAATTAAAATTTGTTTATTTTTCTACCACTTATCCAATTTCTGTCAATTTTATTAGTTCAGCCACAAAAAATTAAGAGGAGTACAGGGGGAAATTCCCCCCCACACACACACACACAAATAGCAGTGGTAGATTTGATAGATACCAAATTTTCTTAGTATAGAGAATCTGGAAAAATGACAAACTTCAATAACTTGATACATCTCCTTTATTCATTTTCTGACTCCTGAATTTATCTTAATTTTCTTTATGAGCAGAGATAGTTGCCAACAAAATAATCATTTTTTTAAACTATAAATTGGAACATATAATTCCCTTCTGAAAAGCCATCTGTGCTTTTTGGTTATACGTAAAAACAAACTCAGACTTCTTAATCTGTTCAACTAAGTCTTGAGAAGTTTGACTCATTCATAATTTCATATGCTGCCCCCACCATACCTGCTACACACTGGACTCAGTGGTCCACTGCCCATTTAGGGAGAATGAGAAATCCTTTAGGGACCTTCTCCCATGTTATTTTCTCTATTTGGTGTACTCTAGAGAAGTGGATTTGTCCAAGGATAGACTGATCACTAGTTAGCAAATGGTGTCATAGATCAGCAAATAGGTATGTTCTTTGAATGTAAATCAAACACTTCACAAAATTCAGCTAATGTTTGTTTGTTTTGTATTTGTTTCATTTTCTCCTTAGCAAAGCTTTCTTAATGAAGTGCTTTGCTTTGCTTTTTCCAGATGCGTAGCTTGAGTAACAGTGAATTTTGCCCCCTCTTCTATTTCACCCTCTTCTAACACTCAGGTTTACTATCACACAGATACCAGTTTTTGTGTATCATTAGATTCCTTCTCCTCTTCCAAGTCTTAGCTTAAGGGTAACCTCATCTGGTAGAATCTGCTGCCCACCAATTTAAAATAATTGCAGAACTACCTCTGTGTTTTCTATCAAGACATCTTATTTAATTTTTAAATAACAATAATCACAACTTGCAATTTTATATTTTATTAGTCACTCACTTGTTTGTTTGTTTTTTTGTTAGCCTCTCCTAGAACTGGGAGTTTAATAAAGACTCATGCTATTTTTACGTACTATGCCCAGTGTCTGGAAGGTAGTATTCAATATCTAAATTAAAATACATACGTATATATTTGACTACATATTTAGATGGTTACTGAGAAGACACAAGTCTCTCTCCTGTGTTCTTTTGCTCCAGTTCATTAAACTGTGGCTCAGCGGCTTAGCAAATACCTTTGGTTGTATGGAGTACAACCAAATAAATCATTGATTCTACAAATTTATGATTTGTCTCAAGTCACAGCTTCAGGATACATCTTCCCTAACCTTCTAATTTGGGAGATATAGCCCTCATGTGTCTGTTACTGCAGTTTGTGTATAACTGTATCCTAGAAAATGTCACTCCACACTGAATTGATCTGTTTATGTGCTGTATCATCCATTGGGCAATACACTGCTTAAGGATACAGATTTTTGTAACTGTCTTTGTACTGCCACTTTTGTTTTTCACCTTATGTGTTATCATATAACATGAAGTCTGACTAAAATTAACTTCTAGGAAGACATTTCTTATTCATTCATTGTTCTTCTCCCATTACAATGTGAGCTCTCTGGAAGCAGGGGATGACTTGTATTTGTCTCTTTATTACCAGCTACCATCCCAGTATTAGAGCACACACAAACCTTCTATACATTCTGGAATGAAAAGCACATAATATTAAGTAATGGACGGCGTGTTTAAAATGACCCAATCATCCCTTTCATTCAGAGATGGGGAAATGCTCTAAATGGTAGTATAATTTTCCAAGAGCATAAAGCCAACTAGTGAGAGAAATGTGATTAGACTGATTCTCCTGTAGCCAGTTCATGGCTTTCTGGTATCATCCAGTGTATTTTTGGATGTATGTTTTAGTTTCAGCTCGTCTATCCCTTAGGCAGCCACAACCTGAACAAAAGAGAGGAGCTGTTGAGTTTCTGAAATGATTATGAGAGCCCAAAGACTGCATATGAATTAAGGACAAAAGCCTTCCTAGGATCCTCACATCAGTATATTCCTTCCCTTTGGCCATGAATACACTCAGCAGCTTAGACAGGTATCATAAGGGAAAAAAAATTTCTACATCCTAAACCATTCTCTACCCTGAGAATGTTGATATTTTCTATTATGTTTGAATATCTTTCTTAAAAAAAAAGAAAGAAAACTTATCTCACTTGGACAGGCTGACATCCAGCCAAAAGTAATTTTCAGCATTCCCTTGGTTTTAGCCAGGGAAAGGGTGATTATAGAAAGACAGTCCCACCATGCCTTTAGGGTTCATGAATCAACATCCTTATTTTTCTCATCCACACTATGGACACTGACACTTTGGTGAACTAAACTTAAGAAAGAACAGCCCATTCCCACCAAGGTGCGCTAGACTAGAGCACGCATGTGCAATGGAGAGCAAGGCAATTCTGTCTAGAGTTGTTCTCTTGGTTACCTTGTCACCCTGGTGACGTGGAAAGGCATACTGGATCTGACTGCAAAAGGATAATGGAGTGATACTGAGATGCGGTCAAGAACATAAAGCAAGAAATATATGTTTCCCTTTCTGGTCACAGAAATAGTATCAATTCTTTCAACTTACTGAAAGGAAAAAAGGCACCAAAAACCAAAACTATTGTTTTTAACTTTGTTGTTTCTATATCTAGGCTTTCCTCCAGCTGGACCTGATTGTAGATTCCTAAACATGCTAGCAGGTGTCATCATGGCTTTGCTCAAACTGCTGCATAGGTCAGGAATGCACCTGGACACTGACCCCCTCTCTGGCCCACACTCTGGTTATAAATCATGATTGAAAACTAAGTATGATAAGAAATGACACACTTCCAGTGGATTAGGATGAGCAGTGCCTAACCAAAGCAGAGTTAGCATAAGAAAAATCAGGAGAGAGGAATGACACAGAAATCAGGCAAGTCAAACAGATCAATCAAGTTAAATAAAACTAAAATATTTTGTAAAATTAAAACTGAAAAGTATTTATAAGCAGTGCTGTAGAAATGGAAATCAGATCAATTTGGCTCAGACAAAGAATGGGAGGTGAGTAAACTTATAAAATCCAACTCTTGTAATTATTTTAGTTCATATTCAATTTCTTCAAAAAGTTATTTTAAAAAATAAATAAATTTCTTGTTTTAAAAAATACAGTTAGGAGGTTCAGTACTTAAATATTTTCTCTTCAGTGGTGCATGTTAATTCAAAGTAAGAAGATGACTATATTGTGAATGACTTCAATTTACAACAATGGTCCTAAGGCAATGTTCCAAGAGATCACTTCATCAAAGTGATTTTGTTAAGAAATGGCATCTTTCATAGAAACAACAATTGGAACAATTAATTGGTTTCAATTTTAATTAAATGACGATCTCTTTAGCTCTGATTCAATTACAACAGCTAGATAAATCTAGACAGCAACATTTAGCTAATTTAATTAGATATGGCATTGCTTTTCTGTATTCCACTATGAATAACTAGTTGGGGGCCAGTGTTTCTCCTACACAAAGTTCTCTGTACTTTCATTGGACAGACATAGGTAAACAATAGGCAAATTAAAACTACCTGAATGACATTTACATTTTTTTCAATTTTTATTTTTGGAAAGATTTTATGATGAATGGCAAATAATTGTCTTTTTCTCTGTTTACAATAAAATCCTCGACAAAAGAATTGTTTAATTTTATCAAGACATAAATTTAAAAATGATTTTGAGATAGTAAGGACTGATTTCACTATAGAAAACCTAATCCTACCTACCTTCACTACTTTTTAATTATTTTATAAAAACTGCCTTTTAATCTTTTAGTTCAATACTTAGTCCAGAGTTGCAGTATTAAAGGAAAAAAAACACGCTGAATAACAAATGAAAGTCAATTTTATTCCAATGGTATTACAACAGGGGAGAGATACTGAACTTTATTCCACCAAAACAAAGAGTCTTTGTTTTGGTGGAATAAAAAAAGTAAAGAGTAAACTTTCTCCTATTCTCACAACAGGAGGTAGTTTTACAACCTGGAACAAGAAGCCTACTGAAGTCAGGACCCTCTCCTTCCACAGAGAATGGGAGATAGAGGTGCAATCTTTCCTCCATGTTTATATTACAAGAGATGCTTCGTAGGTCCTTGAGAAAGACATTACCTGACTCATAAAGTTGACAAGAGGCTTTTAAGGGGATTTAGACATATTTCAGAGGGGCAGAGAAATAGTTTGCAACTGCAAATCTCCTAAATTAAACACTGAAAGAAAAAGATAATAAGGGGCTCGAGTCAAGAAGAAACCAAATCTAAAGCTTAATCAATCTGATGGAAATGTTAAGGCCTTCTTAGTTATAGTCAAAGAGCATTTAGGAATGAGGTCTCTACAATCCTTTCTGCCTTTTTCTCATGACCCTTAACAAGGTGGTTGCTGCAGCTCCTGCCATTACATCTGCATTTTAGATGGAAAGAAAAGGAAGGGCAAAGGGCAAAAACAAGGAGGGTATGAGGTGAGTCTGGCTCTTTTTTAAAGGATTTTTTTAAAGTCAACCAAACAAATTAAACGTACAATGCAGTGGCCATTACTGAGTCTTACAGCCGTATCTATCTATGAGAAAAGCTAGAGAAGTAGTATGCATTTTTTTTTTTTTTTTGAGTCTGGGCATACTGCCACTCGAGTACAACTGGTTTATATAATGTTGTAATAGTAAAATTTATTTAATTTATTAAGAAAAGTAATAAAGTTTGATATTAATATTTTATTTTAACTATATGATGTTTTCCCAAATAATAATTATAAATTATTATGATATTTTCCCAAATAGTAATTGTAAATTATTATGATATTTTCTTCTCAATTCAGTCTTTCCATATGTTATTAAAGTTTGAGTTTAGGACTACCTTGGGAGCTTGTTACTGTATGTTCTTTGCACCTTTGTTCTGTTGCTTTTCCGCTGCCTTTATACCCCTGGCCTTTCATATTCAAAGGACTTTAAACATCATGAAATATCTCCTGATGCCATTGTTAAGTTTACTTTTAAGTTACATTTGTTTTTAGGTGCCATGCTTTATTCCCTTTCTTCTATCCTTAGGCATTCACAGTGATGTTCAAGGATTTTTGTAGACAGACATGAGGATTGAGTCTATGTTTCAAGGAAACTATCTCTTTCTATGCTGGGGTACATTTAATGAGTTTCTCCAGATTAGTCACTAAATCAGCTTACCCACTGCAAATTTAGACACTCAGAGTTTGCCAACATCATTCTAGACCAGGAGAACTGGCAAAACTGTCTAGCAGGTCTTAACATAGTTATAACAGTTCATTTTTAATAGACATAAATAAAGTTGAAATATGAAATGCATAGGTAAATAACACTTTAAAAGACTGTTGGGGAATATGAAATGAGATCTTAAATAATGGAAAAGAAAACATATTCTTTTGTCAAATAAGGATATTCAATACAAAGTTTTTAATATGAGAGTATCCATTCTCTGTAAACTGATACATGAATTTAAGATGATCCTGGCACTAGGCCCAGGACCTGGCTTCACCAGCCCCAGGATCTCCTGGACTCTGCTCCACCCACCAGTAAGCCAGGTCCCCCAGAGTTCCACAGCCAGCCATCCTGGCCCCACCAATCAGCAGCTGGCAGCCTCAGCACAAGGCAGGGCCAGGCAAGCAACTGGACCAGGGGCTAGCCACAACTACCAAACTGCCTGCCACAACAAAGGGACCCACACAGCCCACATGGGGCATCCCTGTTGAATAGCTCTGGTGACCAGAGAGGAGTATACAGCTGGAACTTGTAGGACTTCTCCTACAAAAAGCCACTTCTCCAAGCTCAGGAAACATGACCAACCTACAAGATACACATAAATAAAAACAGCAAGTTAGGCAAAATAAGGAAATAGAGGAACATGTTCCAAGTGAAGGAAAAAGATGAAACCCCAGAAGAAAAAGTGAAGTGGAAACAGGTAATCAACCTGAGAAAGACTTCAAAGTAATGATAATGAATATGATAGAAGAACTCAGGAGAAGAATGCATAAACAAAGAACGATGTTACAAGTTTTTAACAAAGAGTTAAAAAATATAAAGATTAACCAAACAGAGTGGAAGAATATAATAACTGAAATAAAAAATACAATAGAAGGAATCAATATTAGACTAAATGATACAGAGGAATCTATCAGAGAGCTGGAAGACCGAGTAGTGGAAATCACTGAAGCTGGGGGGAAAAAAAAAGAAGAAAAAGAAATGAGGACATTTTTAAGAGACCTCTGAGATTACATTTAGCATACTGACATTTGCATTAGCAGTCTCAGAGAAGAGGGAGAAGAAGGGGCAGAGAATATATCTGAAGACGTAATAGCTGAAAACTTCCCTAACTTGGGAAAGAAAACAAGACATCCAAGTCTAGGAAGCAGAGTCCTAACAAGATCAACCCAAAGAGGACCACACCAAGACACACTGCAATTAAAATGGCAAAAAACTAAAAATAAAGAATATTAAAAGCAGCAAGGGAAAAGCAGTAAGTTACACACAAGGGAACTCCCAAAATGCTATCAGATGACTTCTCAACAGAAGCTCTGAAGGCCAGAAAGGAGTGGCACAATATGTTCAGTGTGATGAAAGGGAGAAAGCTAAAGCCAAGAATACTCTAGCTAGAAAGGCTTTCTTACAGATTTGGTCAAGAGACCAAAAGTTTTGCAGACAAGCAAAATCTCTAAGAGTAAGCACCACCAAACCAAATGTTAGAGATTTCTCTAAGTGAAAAAGAAAAGGCCACAAGTAGAAACATGAAAATTATGAAAGGAAAAAGCTCATTGAAAAGGACAATTATGCAATAATAGTAGTAAGTCAATCAACCATATACAAAGCTGGTAAAAAAGTTAAAAGACAAAAGTAGCCGTATCATATCTAAATCCACAATAAGTAGTTAAGGGATACACAAAACAAACAGATAAATTATGAGGTCAAAATTAGTAATCATGGGGCAGAGGAATAATCCTTTATATATACTCATCAAGGAAACAAGAGAGAAGGCTCAAATCAATAAAATTAGAAATGAAAAAGGAGAAGTTACAACCAATGCCACAGAAAACCAAAGCATCCAAGAGACTACAACAAACAACTATATGCCAATAAAATGAACAACTTAGGAGAAATGGGCAAGTTCCCAGAAATGTACAATTTCCCAGGATTGAACAAGGATCAAACAGAAAATATAACAGATTGACTACCAACAGTGAAATTGAACCAGTAAAAAACAAAAACAAAACAAAACAAATAAAAAACCTCACAATAAACAAAAGTCCAGGAGCAGAGGGTTTCAAGGTAATTTCTACCAAACATTTAAAGAGGAGTTAACACCTACCTTTCTCAAACTACTTTAAAAAATGGAGAAGGGGACACTTCCAAACTCATTCTCTGAGGTCAGTGTTACCATCATAAAATAAATGATAAAAATCAGGCCAATAATTTTTTTGGTTATATTTTATACAGGAATTATGTAATGTCAGAAGAATACTTTCTGTAATTATAAATTCCTCTGTTCTCATGAGACTTTATATGCAATCTTTATTTGAAGTACCAGCTCTGCTGTAACTATTAGAGTTGCCTAGAATGACAGGTTAAACACCATGACTATTAAGGTACTTATGCTAGTTTGACCCCATTGAAAATGAACATTATTTCTGGAAATAATCTTTCTCGTCATAAAAATTAAATTATTTCATCAGATCCAAAGCCACTTGTAGTTATTAATATGCAAGTATAATTTCATGAGACTTGAAGTGTAGAATTAATTACCATTTTAATATTTGATCTTGCCTTTATATATTAAATGTTATTGAAGCCTTTCCTCTAGGTATAATACATATTAGGAATTTTGAATATGATGCCACTTAGGTGGAAATATGACAAATGTCATTGTCAAAATGGAAGGTCCAGAGCAATGTTGAATTAGTACAGTATTTATAGAAGTATCAATATGAATGGTACCAGAGTAATTTATTTTCCAACCAACTGGGGGCATAGGCTTAGATTTCATGCTCTCACCATTCTCCTCAGCATAATTAGAGGGCAATAAACACTCTCCAAAAGATGCACATGATTGAGGAACAGAAACAGATTTCAGAAATGCCTGGCTTAACTGATGTCCTGAGGAACTAAAAAGGCTGGAGGTCTCACTACATTATGCTATTCCTTCATATTGGGAAGGAGAGCATGAGAAGCTCTCTGCAGCTGCAAAAACATCCACTATCTCATTTCCCTTTTATAACCATAAGTCATATTTTCCCAGTTCTATGGTCAGAATTTGTGAATAATTATCTGTTCTTAAAAGAAGTGGGGATTCTTTGAAGAAGTAAGGAGATTTTGCAGACTGCATGTTGAATTGACTCTCAAATTAAAAAGCAGTGATGGATCTTCTGCAGTTAAATTTCAGCCACCATGGACAGCAAATTTGCAAATTAACTGATTATTAGTTTGCTTTTTATATGTGTTGATATTCAAATTAACATCATCAAGACTGATACGTGGGGTCAGAGTGAGAACAGATGAGGAATCAGGCATGGCACTGGTACTCAAATTTAAGTGTATAAAATCATTCAAGAAATCACTCAAAAAAAAAAAAATTCACACTTAGTAAGTGCGGACCTAGGCAGAACACAACTGTTTTAATGGATGACAAAGAGGATCAGGTTCAAATACTCCTTACAAATTTATATCCAAATCTTTGCCTTACTCTCCTCAAATTAACTTCAGAATTTCTGTGGTTTTTCAGTTAACTAGGTAAGAAAAAAATAGGTATTTCAGTTATGTTGCTTCAGGGTTTAACTGAAGCATGAGTTTGATAATAATACTGTGCTTGTGTAGAAAACACAGATCATACAGTGAAAGGGAATTTTAAAATGACATCAAATACACATGCTGAAATTCCATTACAAAGTGAGATAATGGAAAGAAATGATAAGTGTGCTCTTGTTCTTTATTCTCAAAATTGCACAAATGATAGAAATAAATATTCAATTATTGACCAAATTAAATGATGCCTAGTTATAATGGGTTGAATTATGTCCTCCCAGAATTCATGTCCACCTGAAACCTCAGATTTTGACTTCTTTGTCTGGAAACCGAGTCTTTGTAGAAGTAACTACAATGAGCTCAGATCATGCTGGGCTGTAAATCCAATGACAGTTGTCCTTAAAAAGAGGACAGGACACTCAAAGATGCACAAAGGAAAGAAGGCCATGTGATAATGGAGCCAGAGATTAGAGTGACTCAGTACAAAAGAAAGGAATGCTAAAGACTGCTGGCAATGACCAGAAGCTACGAGAGAGTCACAGAACAGATTCTTCTGAAAGTCCAGAATAAACCAGCTTTGCTGATACCTTGTTTTCACACTTTCAGCCTACGGCACTATCAGGTAATAAATACCTGCTGATTTATGTCACCAATTTTGTAGTAATTTGTTATGGCAGCCTTAGGAAATTAATGCATCAATTAGTTAAAGGATAACACAGTGCATAATTTGCAAAAGAGAAAATGGGTCAAGGAAGCTGGGCCCAATTTTTCTATGCATGATTCTTTGATAAGAGAAATTTGTGCTAATATGTAGTATACACAGAACTCCCAATATTATCTTGAGACATTAGGCTGCCTCTCTTCTTCTTCTTCTTCAAGAAAAAAAAAATGTTGGCAAAGCAGAATAAATTACACCAAAGATAACATGGAAAATATCTGATGACACAGGGTTCCTACACTATATACACGAAAGTAAATACCAATTGATCTAGAGAGCTATAGAAATGAAAAATATATAAAAAATTGAATGAAATACATGATATATTTTATGATATTAGAGAAGAGAAGAAACAAAACAATGTAAGAAGAGGTTTTTTTTGCTATCTTTGACTAATCAAAGTTTGAAAAATTTATAAAAAAAATGTACACTGTGAGCTGATATAAAACCCGAACTGCAACCTGTCACCAACAATCTGCAATTCACATAGCCCATCAATTATGGATAAAAGAGTACAAATTCTATTTCAGAGCATCATTCATTTACCAGATTTCTTTTTGTTTAAGTAGTACACCCACAGGTGTCCCATACAGTTGATTTGGTCCCAGATCACCTAGATTATTCTGTCTTAAAAATTGCAGTAATCTAATGATATTTAATGATCAGTATGATATAGTGCTATAACTTATCCTCACTTTTGTTTCTAAATATTTTAAAATATAAATATCGTAGAATCAGTTTTTTGTTGCTAACAAACATTCCCAAAAAATTTGGAATTCATGCTTTAAATTTTATTTTTTGCATTTTGCAACCACTTGAATATGTGTTTTGTGCTAGTCTCAGTATGCTGATAGCTGGTATTGTGGCTGGACTGGCCCATCTGGTTCTTACTATGATTGCAAGATGCCCTCAGAAATGACCATCAGAAACTTTGAAAGGGACAAAATTTATGACTTAGAAACCTTGGAAACTACATGACATACTTGGGGCCACATGTCAAGATCACAGGTAAAGAATGAGAGATGGAGAGCATGCAGGCCAGGGGGTCTGCTTTTACTGGGCTCCTGGGTTGGCATCTTGGGGTTTGGCAAGCTCTTTATTTATTGGTGAATTTAAAACATAAGAGCAGGAATTTAAAGTGCAGAAAGAGATAAACAAACAAACAAACAAAAATAAGAGTCCTAAATGGCAGTTATCTAAGAAACCTGGGGTAGGGGAGTGTCTACCTCTTTATCTAGTGATATGGCTAGCAACTTGTTTACTCAAGATAGCTGTCTTTGAAGTGGATGCCTTGGCAATCAAAGCTTAAGTCAACACTTCTATTACAAAAAAGAAAAACTCTCAGGGCTTACACTAAAATATGTCATAAAAACTGAATCATCTTCTTAAACAATCTTACACACAAACATACACCTATACACAAGCACACACATTTACACACATGATTTCTATACCATTTTAAACCACTTAAGGTCTTCCTAAAATTCATCCTTAAATACTCTAATGATTCTCTGATCTCAAGAATTGCTGCAGAGTGGAGAGTATAGCTCGGTGGTAATGCACAAGCCTAGTATACATGAGGTCCTGTGTTCAAACCCCAGTACACACCTCCATTTAAAAAACTAAAGAAAAAAAGAAAAATAATAATTTTTGCAAATAATTTTCTATAAAATGCATTCAATTCTGTTGTCTATGAATCACACAAATAAAACAAAAAGAAAAAATTATTATGAATATTAAAATAGTATGGATTCTTCAAGATCATTTTTTTGTTTTTAATACAATGATCTATAGGAAGTCTCCACAGAAAAGTTTTATAATTTTTTCAAAATACCCTTTTTCATATACTTATTAGTATCTGTATCCTATAAACTCCTCCAAATACGGTCCTTTCATTTCCCTTCCAAAATAATTTGTCAATCATCCAATTGACTGACATGATTTTACAAAAATGTTGTTTTTTTGAAAAATCTATCCCTATCACATCAATGATAATGTTTTGGTATTTTACTCTCTTTTGTAATTTTTTATTTCAAATATTTTGCTTATTAAAAGTAAAAACACACACAATGGATGAAAATCATTGCACATGGTCTTATTTCTTTCTGGAATTATTATTCCCTGTTTAGATCTGTACTTGATAAATAGTAAGTTTCAAAAAATACATGTTAAATAGAGTTTAACCATGGAATTCTAATTATTTCCTTTCCTATGTTAGCAATATTTTTCAAATTTCTAAGCTTAATTTTTTCATCTATATGAAATGAAAAATTAAATACCTACCTTCAAGGATTGATTTATACATTAAGAAAATTTATATAACAGCATTTAACAAATTTATTAGCTTATAGGAAGAACTTAATGTGACTTCCTCTTCTTTTCTGTTAAAATTTTTTGATCTATGAATACGACGTATGCTGTGAATTATTTACCTATGATTGGTTTTTAAAAGCCCTGATTAAAAAAAAATGAATTTGTCAAATGATAAATGCAGTGATGATTTATTCTTCTATGTTGGGACTAAACTGAATTTATAAGACATAGATTTGCAGATACTAACTACTATATGTAAAACAGATAAACAACAAGTTTATGCTGTATAGCACAGGGAACTAGATTCAATATCTTGTAGTAACCTATTATGAAAAAGAATAGGAAACTGAATATATGTATGTATATGTATGACTGAACTATTATGCTGTACACCAGAAACTGACACGTTGTAAGCTGACTATACTTAAATTGAAAATAATCAATTCAGGCACAATTTTAACATTTTATTAAATATCAACTTTACCTCAAACGTAATGCTTATTTATAAGGGGGATTTGGTAAAGACAGAAAATATCAAAAGTTAAAAATTACCTTTAAGCCCCTGCTTCAGTCCTCCCTTGCCTCAAAGATAAAGTCTTTTTTTCCCCAACCCAATTTCATTTCTAAGAAGTAAGCATATCAATGGTTTAGAGGAGGTTCTTCTCAGGCTTTTCAATATAATCTCACTTGTATGATGTATGTAAGAGTAAACCTTCATTGAAGATGCATTCTACCAATGTACTGGATACCTTTCTTTTCTCCCCATACCCACTTCCACCCTTCTCGGCCCTGATCTGTGTCCTGGATAGCTTTCTTGCTCTCTGTCTTCCAATTCAATTCCCCTGCTAAAGGCATTAACAGAAGTTAAGAAGATGAAGAGAAAATAACATTACAGCATTTGTTACCCAGATCCCTTACACCAAGTTTCTGTGCACAGGTTTTACCTTTCAGTGTAAACACCAGCTCTGTGCGCAGGCTGCCCTACACATCCAGCTATGTCTCTGGGTTCAGAGTCTGCTTCTTCCCTTTATAATTTCAAGCTTAGTGATGTCAATAGCTTTCTGTTTCACTAGCCTTGAGATACTGTATCTTCCTTTCCCTAAGTCCTTTGTGAATAGCTTTTGTTATGTTTTATTATTGTTAAACTCTCCTCAGTTATAAGTCTGAGTGGCCCATCTTTTTGTTGCCTGGGTCTGGACTGGTATATTTATATGTATATGCATTTCTGTACTCATGAGTATCTTCCCACTAGAATGTAGTATACTAGGTAAGTAAACAGTTTACGTAATTTTTTTCATAGGCTTTTGTTTTCTCAATAGAGAAAATCACCATGTAAACAATGGGCCTTTATTACTTGCTTTTAAAATATCAAATTAACATCTTCTTTGTTCTGGGATGACAAATGGAATCCATCTATATGTTTATATAAATAATATATTCATATTTATATATAAATTTATATAATGGCAGTACTATATACAAGAAAAGAGTATGTGAGAAACAACTAAAAACTCTCTAAAAATTCCACTAATTCAAGGTCATCAAACAAGGACATAGACATTTTCACAGCAAAAACCATCAAAACCATCACTCTGACATGATCAATTACAAACACAATCTTTTCTGTAAGCTGTATAGCTCTTTGAGAGAGCTTGAAAGTAATCCTGAAGATTTGGGATGGATGGTTTGTTTTGTTTTTGCTTTTTTCTTTTGTGCAGATCTTTTTGTCCATCAGACATATTTCTATACATATGTTAGTTAAAATCAATGCATCCTTATAAAGCCCTCCTGCCAAAACACACAAAATTCCATGAATGACATTATTGGGGCCTATTAGGGATCTATAAATATACTGATGTTCATTTCCTGCACCTTCCATACTTAGTTCTTGCCTGTTTCTCATTCACTGTCATTCTCTTTCTTGTGATCCTGCACGAGGCAAACCTTTTGAAGGGTTGTGTTTCTTTAGATACAAATTCTGGGATGCACATATTCCACTGGCACTCTAGAAGTACCTGGGTATTTTCATTTCCTTGGATTTGCAATTCTGAACAAGCTGACAGGCTGCTGTCACCAAGCTCTTAAAGTCATCAATGATATGTAGTAGTATCTCCTCTCTCTCTCTAGATATCCATTAGAATTCACTTTTTTCCCAATTCCTACACTTCCTTTGGTAAAAATGTATAGGCTTTCACCATGAAGATGTCCCACTGTCTTAGGAATGCTTGATGTATTTGTTGTGTCACTACCACAACTGTGTGTTTGGTCATGCGGTCTTGTGGGAAAGTGTCAGCTGGTTCTGACTTTATGGGTGAGAAGTTGGAGAGCTGATTAGAACTGAGGAGGCAAGTTGGTTTACAATTGGTTAAGCTTTGAACTTGAGCTCATAAAGCATATCAAGGTTGTCTTTCTGTTTTTGAAGATCTGGGGTCCAAGGTCAATCATTTCCTTATGATACGTAGAGACCACTTCAGGAAACGATCATCTCAGTGGGAGGTCCAACTGTACATCATTCATTATGTCTCACATTGCTCTTACTTCTATGCATTAATAGCCCAGTAAGATGTAAAATAATATTTTAAAATATGATAAAATAATTATTTAAGAAATATGTCTATGTGTACTTTAATTTTATTTTTCTTTTTCAGTCTTAGGTAAAGCAGTTGGTATGTGGCTTGTTCAGTAGGCTGAACAACATTAGCAAACACATTATTTGATTTTGCTTCTGTAAACTGGTAAACAATCTCAGTATCTCTGTGTGGAGGAAAATGAACAAAAGCATCAGGATAACTGAAGACAAGTACAAGAAAGGTCACTGACAAGCATCCACATGCCTTCTCTTAGTTCAGATTAGAATATATAGTGAAGAGAGACCAATCATTGGATCAGAATGATAGCCTCACTAGATCTTTCTGCTTTAAAAACTGTAATGATAGATGATTATCAAAATATCTCAAGGCAGTGCATCGTATTTAAGGAGTTTGGGAACTTGAAATAATGAGTTATATTCAAAATGCTCCACTGTCAGAACTAAGAACATAAATAACAAAGAACATTATGAGAGAGAAGGGAAAGCACAGACAAGAAGGTTCTAGACAGATAATGGATAATCTGAGGGCTGGCAATAACACAGAACAATATAAAGTCAAATATTTTCATATTTTAATGGGAGTGGAGTGGCTGAAGAAAAGCTGAGTATTTTCTAAATTACTCTTGGAGCCCTTCCTACTCAGTGGATTTGTAAGTATCATTAACTAGGGAAGCCACTGATAATGACTTGTTAGAAACATATAAAATAAGGAGCTATCTTCATTAAAAAAAATAATAACATGGTGAAGTCAGTACTTTTTACAACTCAGAATTCTGGTAAATTAGCCTAGTGGAGGAGATTCAGAATACTGGGGAAGGCTGAGTTTAGCATTAACAGGAAAAGACACTGGTGTTGGACTATGTACATGAATTAAAATCCTATCTTCCTCATTCCTGATTGTAAATTCTTATTTTTCACATAGAGAAAATAAAGTCTATAGTACCTAATTCACAGTGTATTTGTGAAGGAGGCAAAAGACAACACATTAAAAGAGCTTCACATAATGTATAGTGCAGAGATATTAAGTTATTTATAGCTGACTACTATTATAGAATTGTGACAGAATGCAGAACAAGTAAAAATAATAGAGTAATAGATTAAATTTACTATCAAGTTCTTCAAATTCCTTTCATTCTACTATCAACCAAAATCTGGTTTCCAATTTGTTCAGAGGTGACTAAAATCACTAATTATCTTCCAATTACTAAATCTTATGACCCCTTCTCAGACCATATATTTTTGACCTCAAGGAGGAATTTGACAATACTTAAATTTTCCTCCATTGTGAATTCTCGTTTGTCATGGATAATACAATGAAGTTCTCTCTTAGTTCTATTACTGTTTGAATATTGCTTCTCAAATTCTATCATCAATCTTTTCAACATTGGTGATTCCATAGATTCTATCATTATTTTTCTACTTTTCACCCTACTAATTTACTCAGTGTGGTTCCATATTAAATTATAAAGTTTCAAGCACACGCACCACCATCACATATAACTACATACACAACAAATATCTCTATTTCTATTGAGCTCCACAACTCATGTTTCCAATAAGCTACTCAGTATCTTCACCTAGATGAGCCAGAAAAGCAAGGAAACTGATATTTCCAAAGATTTAAATCATCTCCACAAACAGGTGCCAGCAACTTAAGGACAAACTTGAATCCTCAAGTACAAATAATTAAATTCAAGTAGACAATCAGAATTGTCCTATGTTAAGCCAGTAAACTTCAGATTGAATACAGACAAGATGGTTCATATACACTTCCCTCTTTAAATTTATGGCATACACAGTATGATTTTAAAATATACTATACATTTGCATGTTATATAATAAATACATGTATATTATTTATATGCATATATGTATATAAAGGTATGTATGTGTATGTGTGCAGATATATGTAAAATGACATTCCAAATATCCCAGTTATTATACTTTCTTCATGTTATCAATCATATATGTATAGGATATATAATATGTATCATATTATATATTTTTTGGAATTTAACACAATCATTAACAATATGCTAATGTTAATCCAAAAATTAGCCTGTAAAACAACTACAGAAAGCAGTAGCATATTCATTGATAATGTAGTGTGCTCCTAAAGCATATGTAAATGATTACTATAATGATACAGTTAAAAAAATTAATAATTCACACAGAATAAGGCCACTACCTTCATATCCCTGAATCAAATGTGTTTACAATAATCACTATTCCTCATGTAAATCAGACATATGCAAATCTTGTTCCAAATGTATTTGATGGATTATATCCTAAATTTTAACATTTCAGTGATATACAAATATATATTCCTGTATCAAATTTAGCCCAATTTTGTCATTATAAACTAAAAGTTGGTTATAAAATGTCAAGGAAAAAGAAAAAATTACATTATCTAAAAACAAAGAAAACATTAAAAAATTAAATTTAGAATGAGCAAAGTAGTAAAAATCATGAATAAAATAGATTATAAAAACGAATTTAAAACATCAAGAAGAAAAGTATGAGGTAACTAATTTCATGTAGTAAATCTAATTGTATTTAATGTCTAAATTCAGATGAATTTACATTGTACAATGAATTTACACTGTAATGAATTCAGTTCATATTTAACTTCTGAGAAACTCTTATAAATTTACACATTACAGTAAAGAGATTAGAAAAAGTACTCATCAATTCATGAGCCCATGGCTACTAAACCTATTTACCATGGAAGTAAATTTCTTGGCTTTTACTAGCATTGGATTGTCATAAGAGATCAAAAATGAAAGCAGGTATGTAACCCATGCTGAGTCATAAAAAGCAAGGAGTAGAACACTTGTATTAATATTTTAACTTTTTCCTTAACATGAATCCCTGCATTTGTCATTTATAAATCTTCTCTCTAAATGTTCTCAGTATTGGAAGGAACATGAAAGCCTTACATTCAAATTATGAATAAGTTTCTAATATAAATATCATATTATATTTCTCAAGAAAAGCAATCAAATGAATTCTTACTCAAAGCTTTGTTTGGCTTCAATCATGAATCATTTTACAAACTTTTTCCATACTTAATTGGAACAGATGCATATTAGATTCTATCCTTCTCTCATATCCAAGAGATAACCAGTTATATTCAGTCTTAAAAGGGGAAGAAGGAAAATTTGTTGCAGTTACAAATTATATTTCAATCAAATTGTGGTCAACCGATTAAATGAAACTTCAGCAAATAGGTATATTGGCCACCTGCCATGTAATAATCACTTCTAGGTTCTTTAGGGATTAAATATAAAAGTGAGATATAATTTGTTGAATCTGTTTTATGTGTGTAGCATGGAGGAATATTTTGTGAGCATTTTCTGGCATTCTTTTATTTGTACTTGTGTGAGCCATGAAACAGTCTAAGTTGTGGTCATATCCGAAATAGAAACTGACAGTGGTGCATAGTTAGTATTATCTGTATGTCTATGCATTTAAAAATACTCATAACTGTGCTATTAATATATTCTGGTCATTCTCTGGATAGCAGCTAGCTAGACAGAACAGATAAATAGACATCACAGATTGACTGTTTTTTCTGTTGTGAATTAATTGAAGGTAAATATTTATATCCACAAAAATGGGTTATATTAATTTAATTTTATGTATAACCTGTGTGTGGATTGTGATTTAAGTTGTTAGGTCCTTTAATTCTTTAAATCTGGCACTGTCTTTTTTTTTCTTTCATACTTTTCCATTGCTAAGCAAATTAATAAATATATAATTTTGGAAGTATATAGTTGCCAATTGAAAAAAGGGAATGAATAAATAAACAGCCATTAATTTTGTGTAGCCAATTATCAAAAGCTAGCCAAATTTCACATAATTAAAACTTTTTTAAAAATAGGAATATCAAGTGTGTTTTATGATCCTCTTACCAGGGACTATGACTTATTCTTTAAGTAATATGGTAGTAATGTCATCAAATTCCTTCTATGGATCACTGCATTGGGGCAAAACACTGAAGTTTCATATCTATTTACCAGTGTCCCCTTAAAAATAATTTAATTCTTCAGTATTGAGAGTTGAGTGTTCACTAAGTGTACAATTATCCCTGAAGGTCCCATAGTTTTCCTTACCCCTCTCTATGCCTGGAAAATCAAATGACACACTTATCATTCCAGAGAATTCAAGGGTTTTAGAAGCTCTGTGTCAAAAACTGGGGACAAAAAAATCAAATGTGTATTTCTTATAGTATCACAGTGTAGTTTGTTGTTCTTTCTTATGCTCCAGTATTCACATTTCTAAAATCACTCTGAAACTTAGACATAAAGAGAGGATTCTTTAAATTTTTGACAGGGAAGACATCCTGTTATATCTTGGCTCCACTGGCAGAGATAAGGAAGAATGGTTCAAAAATGAACCTTCAGAATTCAGGAAAGCAGATGCTCTGAAATTCATGTAGTGATTTTGCAGTCAATTATGATTCTTATTTGAGTACCTCTGCAGGGTGTTCCAAGAAGGATAGTTAGAAGATAGCTGATTTTACTTATTATTTTTTTTTTAGAGTTTTTATATGATGCTCTTGACCAGTCCTGTGTAGCTAGGCTAGAGCTCTACAAATTTGAACACACATAGAATGTTTGCTTTGTAGCTACAAACATTTCTTTAAACATGTTTCTCTCTTATTACTCATTAGGGTCAGTTTGGTCATATTTTATTTATTGTTCTCCTATTTAATTTCACTGATACCCTTAAATATAAACTGAGGCCTTGTGATAGTGTCTGTATTTTTTCTATACTTTAAAAGTACTTCTCTCAAGTTAAAAATTTATAATTTAGATGAAATGACTGTATCTCTTGAAATCTCAACTCTCCAAAAAAGATAAAAGAAGATGTGCAAAATCTGAATATTCCTTTATCTTCCAAAGGAAGGTTTTTATTGAATATTTATTTTTAAATAGGAAATTCCAAGCTTAAAGTTGTCACTGTTTAATTATTTCAAACATTTAAAGAAAGGGCAATACCAAAATCAGAAAATAACTCATACTCAAAACACATAATAAATTTCAAGAAACGTATTAAAAAAGAAACATAAAAATGAGTACAAGAATTTAAAAAGGTGCTTTATAAATGTGGATTTCAAATAAGCCAATAACTATGAAAAATATTCAACATTTTTCATCTGAAAAATGCACAATATTATATTATCATTACATATGTCCCCTACCCCCATGATGAAAATTTAAAAGATTGATAATAATATACGTCATCTAGTATGTGGAACAATTGAAGCTTTTGTATACTGTGAGTATAAACTGACTAAACACTTGAAAAACCTTTTGGCATTTTCTACCAAAACAGAACATTCTCACGCTGTTGACTCAGCAGTTCTAATTCTAAGTCTGTAACGAAGAAAACTGTATATAAATGTGTACCAAAAGACACTTAACAAAAATGTTGATTCCAGCACTGTTCATAAGTGTCCCAAACTAGAAACAACCCAACGTCTATTAACTGTAAAATGGATATATAAATTATGGTTTATTTAGTCAATGCAACCTGGTACCATAATGAGAATGAACAAACTACAGCTACACAATCAACGTAAATGGATCTCATAAACATAGATTAAGGAAAAGCTAGACTCAAGAATATTTAATGTATATTCTCATTACATACAATTTTAAATTAGGCAAAAATAATGTATGTACCATCTTAGTGTTGTTAACCTTTTAGAAATGTAGTGACTAGAACAGAGTTTAAATTAGTCTCTAGAGTGCAAGTAATTTTTTTTATTTGAATGCTGTGCTATATAAGGTGTGTTAACTTGGTGAAAAATTATTGAGTTGTGCACTTATGATTTGTGCACTTGTATGTGTATATTTCATAGTTCCATCAAGAATTTAAGTAAAACACACACACACGACTATATTCACTATTCCTTACTTAATTCTTCTACTACTCTACGTTCCCTCCCCTATCTGTTCTCTCCCATTCAATGTTCTTGTTTCTCCTTAGATTTCAGATGAATAATTCTGAAAGGTAATACCAAGATCACCAAGATACTCATTTTGCAGAGGAAAACTATTTTATATGCAAGTAACAGAATATTACATCTAGTAGAAAAAGTGTCTTTTAGTTGATCCCATTAATTCACTGGGACCATTCACCGGTATGACTTCTATCTAGCCAATATACGTAACGTGTGTTCAGTTACAAGCCAACATAATTTTCACTCCATTTTTAAATCACAAGAGGATTCAAAATATCTCATAACTTCTGATAATTTTTTTTGGTTTTGATTTGATCCATTGAGACTCTTTTAAGCAGATAAATCTAATGACATTTGCATTCTAGTCAGCTCATATCTAGAATCTATAGAAATGGAGTTCAAGGATAATGTTAATAAACCAAATAAATAGGAGAAATAATTCTGTTTTTGTCTTTCACTTTTCCATTTCAGATAGTTGCCATTTTGGTTGATAAATGGCAATATTAATTGATTATATGAAAATTTTCACTGGTTAAAAAAAGGTTAATTTAAAATTATCGAAGATATAACAGAATAAAGCATAAGATGAGTTCATTAATTATATACTACTGCCTAATAAAAGTTAACCCCAAAACTTAGCAGCTTAGAACAACAGCATTTATCATTCAATCATGTGAGTCAGAAATCTAGACCAGGCTTAGCTGGGTCCTCTGGTTCAGGGTATCTCACAGGGTTGCAACCAAGGTTTGCACCAGGGGCATGGAGTTTTTCCCAGATTAGATTGAAGGAAGATTTGCTTCCCCATTTGACTGCCATACCTCACAATATGGCAATCTGCTTCATCAGACTGAATGAGTAACAAAAGCAAGAGAGAGAGAATGTGAATAAGATGGATGTCATGGTCTTTTACAACCCAATCTTGGAAGTGATATCCTATCACTTTTTCTCTAGTATATTTGCCAGAAACAAGAATTAGGTTAAACACACAGTCAAGGCTAGGAAATTGTACTATAGTTTGAACACCAGGAGGTGGCAGTAACTGGGAGCTATTAAGAAGTTGCCTACTGCAGTAGGAAATTACAAAACAAACAAAGAAACAAAACCTAAATAATTTACAGAGAAAAATCCATATGGACATAATCACAAATTAACTAGAAAAAGGATTTCCTAAAACAATTAAAAACCTTGAGAGAGAGAACATGAAAAGTTTCCACTTCCTGGTAAGTGTAATATGCTGCCTACTAGGATTTGTAGTTTTACTGATAGAAAATTACTTAAAATTTCTTTCATTATCTATTGGCAATCTTGACATTTCCTAGTTTCTTTATAGTGAAATTCTTTGTTTTTCATTTTTGAACATAAACTTACTCAGCTAATAAAGACTTTATAAGGTATAAGATTAATTTTATACTATTTACAAGATAATGCTTTATAAATATAAAAGTACTCTGTGCAGACTGAAGTATAATCAGCCTCTCTTTACAATTTGTTCAACTTAATCACATATGAGAATTTCCAGAGAAAAGTGAAAAGGCTGCATTAGAAGTGAAGGAAAATCTGATTAAGAATTAATTTACAGAAAATCAACATGGATATGCTTAGAATATTACAATACAATCTGAAATTCCTATAGAGGTCATAAGTTTCTTCCAAAAAAGAGTCAGAAATTAGTATTTTTGGTGCATTTTATTAGAGCATATTGCTATGATCTTTGGCTATTATTTCCTAAAGTGCCACTCGCAAATTGCAACCACCTAGAATGTTAATCTTGGGATGATTTTAATAACTGACCTCATATTTCACTGGTGGTAACCCAATAGCCAGCAATGCCTGACCAAGGTCTGTTTTTATCCCATGGCTCATATTTACACAAAACTGACAGTTATGGTGAGACTGAAATGTATTCTCTCCTCAGTATTAAACATAGAGATTAGCCCAACATATACTTATATGGTACACCAGAGTTTAAAATCACTGTAGAGAAGATCCCAAACTGAATCATAGATATCCTCAAGTTCTCCATCTTTCACAATGCAATCCATTCCTCTAACATGAAAGCTCAAGGTCTTATCCAGCAACACTGCAGCAGTTCCATTCTTCTACTGGGCTTTCCATCCAAAGGATTTTTTTTCCCTTCCTTCCTCTCTCTCTCTCTCTTTCTCTCTTTTTGATTTACTTTGTTTACTTTTTTTAAGAATTCTAAGGGAGAGCTCATATGGTCTAAAAATCCATTCTGGATGTCCTTCTATAACTCAGCCAATCATTGTTAAGGTGACCCTTAGGTCAATTTTTATTTTCATAAATAACTTTTTTAAACTATTTGGAAACAGCATGTCTGAAAGCTCTTACTCTTCCTTGCTTGACTTCTTGCCAATCTCTCTCCAGACTGCTTAAAATGTTGAAAGAATTCAACCCTCCACTTTCCCTTCCCTTGTCCCAGGTCAACCCCAAAGACTATTTTCATCACCCCCAAATCAGGTATTCAGCCTCTTCCAGGATTCAATTAGAAGAGAAAAACAGGTTTTCCCTTCTTTCAGAGATACCTCTAGTTTGAGTGATACCCTCAGGGCTGCAATCCCATCTTTATATGGAACATTTAGTTCCTCTTTGTCTCATTACCTCACTATTTCTGATTAGGATTTTGGTATTAACTTCACACAACCAATTGGCCCATCTAAATGTTTTCCTATACAAATGATTCAGAAATCTCCTTGATTCTTGAAATGCATTTTGTCCCTCTTTCTTTTTATTTATTTATTTATTTATTTATTTATTTATTTATTTATTTATTTATTTATTTATTTGATTCAAGTACGGTCAGTCACAATGTATCAATTTCTGAATGTACAGCACAATGCCCCAGTCATGCATATACATACATATATTTGTTTTCACATTATTTATCCCTCTTTTAGTCATCAAGTATTCAAATGTCCTTTGAAAATACCTCACTATACATATGAAAACTATGTGTAAATTTTAACGAGTTTTTTAGTAGGATTTTTTTCAGTTCAGTATCTTGCCTCATAACTCTTTAAAAAATACATACATTAACATATATGAATACTGTACAACCTACAAATCTACTTAATTATGCACCTATCTTAGCATCTCATTCCTGGAAGACATGATATTTCATTATCAAAGGCCAATCTCTCTACCTATGCCCTCACTTTTTCAAGTGCATTCCTTTCCTTTTCTTCTCCCTGTTATGCATCATCAAACTTCCTCCTCTATTGGGTCATCCTCATCAGATTATAAACATGAAAGCACAGAGTGGTTAAATGTGTAGCTCTAAGGTCAACTGGCCTGTATTTGAATCATAGCTTCCCCACTTACCACTTCTGAAACCTCAGCTTTCACCTTTGAAACACTGAGCTAATTATAGTTTAATATTTCCACTCATATTTGATAAAGTTATGCAGATTAAGTGACATGATACAAGCAAAATACTTAGCACAATGCCTGGTACTAGGATTTGTTACTGTTACTACCACTATCCTCAAATACCTCAAACTTAAGTAAAAATGTCCCAAATTAAAAGAAAAAATTCCTTTATTAAATATCAGTGTATATTTTTCATCACATTTCTCATTTCCCTTCAAATCCAAAGTCATAGAAATATAGGTAGATAAATTTTATCCATTTTAACTCATTAATTCTCTAATTTTCATTCTTTTGTATTCAATATTCCCCAAAACTTCTGTTATGTAATTTAGACCTAGATCCCTTTTCTTTCTACCCTGTGGCTTTAACTGGTAACATCATCTTTTACCTTTTCCCCACAGCTATCGATCATATATCTTCATGCTAAAAAGACTCAAATTTAAGTCTCCTGCCTCTTTATTGCAACCTAGCATATCTCACATGCATCTTATGTGCTTCAGACTTGATTCAGACATTGTATACAACCTAATTTTGCCTCGGTTTTCTTTATTTCAGGAAATGGCACCAATATGTACTGCATTTTTCAAGTCAGGAAACACAGCAAATTTGATCCAACAGAACTCCATTTTCTTCCCCTTCTGTTTTGCTAGTTTTTATATATTATATCCACACATGTCAGAAAACGAACAATCCTAGGTTGTCATGATTGCTTTAAAAAAGTTAAGTTTTTAAAGATATTAAATGCTGCCCTATACTTGATAACTACTTTTTCTTTTGTTTCTTTTTAGGCTAACTTTATATTAATAGCTGATAAAATAAATTTTCCCAAAGTCAATTTTAATTACATTTCTGATGTAATAACTCCCTAAATTTTTATTCAATAATCAAATAGTCATATCTTCTTCATATTTTCATTTTTTAATGTTTTTCTCTAAAAAGGCAGAAAGTGGTTTGAGGTACCTTAATAGAGAGTAACTTAATAGTATTTTCCTATCATGTGTAATTTTGGCATTTTTGAACATTGGGTTAAATTAACAGAACAATGTTATAAAAAAATTAACAACTTGGAGTTAGGGAAAATAAAAATATGAAACAGTTCTAATGGCATTTTATCCTACTTTTTTTCTATCTGCTTGACCCATTAGCAAAAAAAAAAAAAAAAAATCAAATAATCTACAAATCCAGATTCTAATTACATTAAATAAGCAAAAACATCTTAGCAGTGCTGTGTTTGGCCTGTTGAGTGGAGACTTCACATGTTGTGTCAGGTTAGATATGTGGAAATCTTTTAATATGTGAGGAATTGACATATTGGCATTTATCACCACTGTGTGAAAAACAGTATCAGAGACAAGCTTCTTTTTTCTGAAAGAGAGTGTGTTATTAAATGTTGGGAACAGCTGGTTTGACAGATTGTCCTTGTTTGTTCCCAGCTTAGATTTTGCTGAACACTTGAGCATATATTGGATATGCTATTTAGGCTAGACATGACATTTCCAGTACCTCTTTAAAGGTCAGAATGACAGATGTCTGGGTATAATATTCTCTACGGGAAATATTTAAACAGTGATCAATGCTTATGTATTTTTCAAATACTGCTCTTTATTTTAAGTGGTTTTTAAGAATTTGGTTTTTCAGAGACCTGGATTTCAGTCTTGATTTTTCTATCTCCTGGATATAATGCATAATACTCTGATAAAATGAGGTAATACAAGTGTCCACTTCATAAGATTATTCTGAGGACTAAATATATGAAAATACTTTGCAATTTTAAAGTGCTATATGAACACTAGCTTCTTCATTATAGGTATCATGTATGATTATTTTCTATGTGAATAAACACACATACTAATTTCTAAATAAATAAGTGGATGAATGGATGGAAGGATGGATGAATGTTAGAATCCACATCTAACAGATAACTGGCTTCTTCATACGTTGGCTGTGCTGTCATCCAAAATTAACCATGACACAGTAATCAATTCAGCATCTTTCCACGGTATGGAAATACTATAATACTATTAATATTCTAAGCACTATTGTATATACCACATTTCCCAGACATTTAATGAAGGAGACAGGAGAAGGCTTAACACATCTCAGAGCATACAACTTTATAAATGCCTCTACTCCCAAGTCTAACTGCTGACTAGGAGTGGTGGTTGAGTTTGGGTGTTATTAGTGCCTTTGATCAGTCTTCATTTTCCAGTCTCATTTTTCCTTCTAGTTCCTAGATTCCTCTTGCTTCTGCCCAAATTTTCCATACCCTTACCATACAGCATATTAGGTTTACTCCAGTTCTTCCCTTGCCCCTCAAAATCTTATGTATCACAATTTATAAAGCATGGCTCTTGCAGTCATCATTTACCAGGGTTCACTTTCCTAAGAAGCAGCAGATGATTTTAAACAAGTGTGCTTCCCATTAAACAGGCTAGTTCCTAAATAAAGATACTGTTATGTGGGGGAAATGTCATTATGTTTAATCTGCTCTTGCTAATTATTTTAATGAACTCTACAGATAGTCTGATACAACTTCACATGAATACTTTTTCATTAAATAGAAATATTAGGATTATTTAAATAGAAATTGTCTTTATCTTAAAAGTGTTTTTGAGTCGTTCTAACATTATTACATAGAGTTTAAATTATCATTCACAAAAGAAGAATGGGGGTTTTCATTAATGTA
Organism: Camelus bactrianus; assembly: GCF_048773025.1. NCBI lineage: Eukaryota > Metazoa > Chordata > Mammalia > Artiodactyla > Camelidae > Camelus > Camelus bactrianus. The sequence continues at coordinate 8,445,495 of NC_133566.1, forward strand.
AATGGAAATTTTTCTTCTTAAAATTTTCTGTGACTCTCCATATAGTGGCAGAATTGTGTCCAACTCCAATCAATTTAGGTAAATTGCCATATTCATTTAAAAATTAATCTTATATTGTCCTATAAAGTTGTCTCTTATTCCTGTCACTTTTCAAGGGTTTGTGAAAAGAATTCTTACCTTTCTCTTAATCAATGTAAATTAGCTATAGTATTTCATACTTTAAATTTTACAAATAACATAGAAGAAATTTATGAACTTGGGTATCCCATGGACAGTCAAAGGAGAAAAGTCACATTTAAACATTATTTCACTTCTGTCTCTAAGGCATACTCCCAATATACCTTATTATTATTAATTTCATATAATATACATATTTTTGCAGTAGAACTTATTTGTTAAAACTTTAAAAATATTTTGGTAAGTGATCTCTTTTTATTTCATTTTTAGGAAGTTTTTACAAGTTTATATTTATGTTCCTAAAACTCTGTGTGTGTGAGCTTCAGTTGAGTATGTCACCTGGATAAATAATAATAAATATTTATATTCTAAGATTGGAAATACCCAAAAGGAGCATTCTTATTTAGTAAAGAAATATGTTTTTAAAACACATCCTTAGAATTCAAACAATATGTAAATCTAACAAATGTTTGCTCATACAAAACTAGGATGGTTCTAAAATTTTATGGAAAATACTATTCCAGTGTTCATGTCCATCATGATAGAATATTGTGAAATTCATATGAATAGATCCTAGGGAATCTCTAGGTACAGGTGGCATACATTGTATTATTGTCCTCAATGATCCACTCTCTCCTGTAGGAGTATCATACCTCCCTATTCTTGCCAATTCTCCCTGCAGGTGCAGAGATTTAGTCTGAATTACTGGAGAGGATTTTGTTCCCCATGTTTCGTATCTGAGTATCATCCTATTTCCAAGGCAGAGACCTCACTTGTGTAATTAGGATGATTTTCAGATCTCTGAACTTAATGTTCATTAAATATAACTTCCCTTTTCTTTCTTCCTACTTTTATTCCTCTCTCCCTTCCTTCCTTTTATTCTTTCTCTCTCTCCCTTTCTCTTTTTCTTTCTTTTAAATATAATTCAATTTCTAGCTCACCTGTTTTCCAGGCCACAAAGAAAATTTTACTTTGTTTTCTGAATTGACATTATTCAGTATTAATGTGTTGAGAGCACAAGGGGTGGTGATGGGAAATCTGATTATGAAGCTCTCTATCAACACAGGCTTCACTGAGATGTGCTTGATCTTTCTGTCACTAAGACACCTTTAAGACTGATAATCTCTTGGCATATTTGTTCCCTGATGGTTCTTGAGGGTGGAGAAATAGAGGTGCACGCTTCAGTAAGACTTATGCTTGGGACATAGGGATCTTTGTGAGACTAGAAACATCTGCTGGATTCACCTGTGCTCTCTAAACAGAACAACAAAGACTGCATGACACATCTCTTTGTAACATAGTTTCCTGAATATTTTAAGCCCACTGTTGAGATCTACTGCTTAGGAAAAAAAAAGATTCCTTTTAAAATATTACTGCTCACTGACAATGCACCTGGTCACCCAAGAGCTCTGGTGGAGATGTACAGTAGATTAATATTGTATTCAAGCCTACTAACACAACATTCATTCTGCAGCCCATGGATCAAGAAGTTAATCACCATTCTAGATGTCATGAAGACATTCATGATTCATGGGAAGAGGTAAAAATACTCTAACATAGAATTAATTTTTAAAATTGGTTTTCATTTAACATTCTGAACACTCATACAGCTCATTATTAGGGTAGAACCAATCTCATTTAATACTAGAAACATATTTGGAAAGGTGCCACCCATTCGTTTGTTTTCTTTTGAGGTTAAAACTATGGAAGTCTAGTAAATGTAGAAAATGTTCCAATGCTGACTGAGATCAAATGTCAAATCATGAATGTTCTTGTGACAAACACATTAAGAGTGTCCTATGTGGAGTGGGCAGCTGCAAAAAGCAGTGGAGCGACCAGCGCCAGGAGAGGGTGGGCAGCCACCTCCCTTCCTGGCAGGAACGCATGCAGCACCTGGCCACGGTGCTGGGAGAGGGTGCAATCCACCCACCTGCCCCACCAAACCCCGAGCACAGCATCTGACTGCAGCATTGGGAGGGGGAGTGACCTGCCTGCCCACTGGGAAAGAGCTCAGCTCCTGACCCAGTGTTAGGAGGGGATATGATCTGCAAGCCAACAGCCACTGGGAGCAGCACAGACAAGGGTGCCAACAGAGGGCCTCTGGAAACAGCAAGCTGAGTTAGCAAAACAGGGCGAAGACACAAAGACCTCTAGATAAAATCATTAAGAATACACTGTCTCCAGGAGAACTAGATAACTGATACTTCTTAAGCCACAGTGCCAGAGAGATATGAGCAATTTGAAGAAGCAGAAGAGCCACTCCCAATTAAAAGATCAAGAAAAATCCCCAGAAAGCACAATCAAGGAAATAGACATTGATGGCCTACTAGATCAAGATTTTGAAAAAGGAACAAAAAGAAATAGTGTTTAGAGATATAAAATATGTCAAAAATGAAATAGAAGCTATAAAGAAGAACCAAGTAGAATTAGTAAACTCATTTGCTGAGTTGAGAGTTGACCTAAAGGGTGTACAAAGCAGGCTAGATAACACAGAGAAACAAATAAGTGACCTAGAAGACAGGACAACAGAAAGCACCCAATCAGAACAGCTGAGAGAAAAACAAATAAAAAACAATGAAAACAATATTAGGGACCTATGGGGTAATATAAAGCATGCCAATCTACATATAATAGGGGTTCCAGAAGGGGAAGAAACAACAAAGGGAATTGAAAAGGTCGTTGAAGAAATCATGACTGAAAACTTCCCAAACCTAAAGAAGGAATCAGATATCCAAGTACAGGAGGCTCAGAGGGTCCCAAACAGAAAGAACCCAAACAGACCCACACCAAGACATACCATAATGAAGATGGATATAGTCAAGGATAAAGAAATGATCCTACTTTATAATGATTAAAGGAGTGATACAAGATGAGGATATTACACTCATTAACATATATGCACCTAATATAGGAGCACCTAAGTACATACAAGAATTACTAACAGAGATAAAGGGGGCTAATGATGGGAATACAATCATAGTTGGAGATTTTAACACTGCATTAACATCACTAGACAGATCTTCCAGACAGAAAATAAACAAGGCAATAGAGAAATTAAATACTACAATAGAAAAACTAGATTTGGTGGGTATTTTCAGAGCATTACACCCCCCAAAAATAGGATATACATTCTTTTCAAGTGCACATGGAACATTTTCCAGGATCGATCAAGTACGTGGGCACAAAAGAAACCTCAACAATTTTAAGAAGATAGAAATTATCTCAAGCATCTTTACTGACCACAATGCCATGAAACTGGAAATCAACAACAGAGAAACAAAGGAGAAAAAAAGGAAAGCATGGAGATTAAACAATATGTTATTGAAAAAACAATGGATCAATGAGGAAATAAAAGCTGAAATTAAAAAATACACTGAGACAAATGATAATGAAAGCACAACCACTCAAAACCTATGGGACACAGCAAAGGCAGTGCTAAGAGGGAAGTTTATAGCAATACAGGCCTTCCTCAAAAAAGAAGATCAATCTCACATAAACAATTTAACCCACCACCTAAATGAATTAGAAAAAGAAGAACAAAAAGCCCCAAAAAGCAGAAGAAGGAAGGAAATAATAAAGATCAGAGAGGAATTAAATACAATAGAGATTAACAAGACCATAGAAAAAAATCAACCAAACCAAAAGCTGGTTTTTTGAAAAAGTAAATAAAGTCGACAAACCTCTGGCCAAACTCACAAAGAAGAAAAAAGAGAGAGCACAAATTAGCAAAATAAGAAAGGAAAATGGAGAAATTACAACAAACAAAATAGAAATACAGAATATCATACGAGAATATTATGAAAAACTATATGGAACCAAACTGGATAACCCAGGGGAGATGGACAAGTTTCTGGAGACATACTGTCCACCAAAACTGAATCAAGAAGAATCTGAACACTTGAACAATCCGATCACTAGAAAGGAAATAGAAATAGCAATTAAAAACCTCCCTACAAATAAAAGTCCAGGACCGGACGGCTTCACCGGGGAATTCTACCAAACATACAAAGAAGAACTCATACCAGTCCTTCTCAAACTCTTCCAGACGATTGAAAAGGAGGGAATACTCCCAAACTCATTCTATGAAGCCACCATCACCCTGATACCAAAACCAGGCAAAGACACTACAAAAAAAGAGAATTATAGGCCAATAACACTGATGAACATAAACGCCAAAATCCTCACCAAAATTTTAGCAAATAGAATCCAACAACACATAAAAAAGATTATACATCATGACCAAGAGGGGTTCATCCCAGGGACACAAGGCTGGTTCAACATACGCAAATCAATCAGTGTAATACATCACATCAACAAGAGAAAGGACAAAAACCACATGATCATCTCAATCGATGCAGAAAAAGCATTTGATAAAATTCAACACCCATTTATGATAAAAACTCTCGCCAAAGTGGGTATAGAGGGAACATGTCTCAACATAATAAAAGCTATATATGACAAACCTACAGCCAGCACAGCACTCAATGGTGAAAAACTCAAAAGCTTCCCACTAAAATCTGGGACAAGACAAGGATGCCCACTATCACCACTCCTATTCAACATAGTCCTGGAAGTCCTAGACACAGCAGTCAGGCAAGAGAAAGAAATAAAAGGGATCCAAATTGGAAAAGAAGAAGTAAAAGTGTCATTATATGCCAATGACATGTTACTATATATAGAAAACCCTAAAAGGTACACAAAAGCTACTAGAGCTGATTGAAGAATTCAGCAAGGCAGCAGGCTACAAAATTAACGTTCAAAAATCAGTTGCATTTCTTTACACTAACGATAAATCAATAGAAGAAGAAAGTAAAGAAACAATCCCCTTTAAAATAGCACCCAAAGTAATAAAATATCTGGGAATAAATCTAACCAGGAGGTGAAAGAATTATACACAGAAAACTATAAACCATTGATGAAGGAAATTAAAGAAGACTTTAAAAAATGGAAAGATATTCCATGCTCTTCGATTGGAAGAATCAATATTGTTAAAATGGTCACACTGCCCAAGGCAATCTATAGATTTAATGCAATCCCTATCCAATTACACAGGACATATTTCACAGAACTAGAAAAAATCACAGTAAAATTCATATGGAACCATCAAAGACCTAGAATTGCCAAAGCATTACTGAAGAGAAAGAAAGAGGCTGGAGGAATAACTCTCCCAGTCTTCAGACAATACTATAGAGCTACAGTCATCAAGACAGCATGGTATTGGTACCAAAACAGACATATAGACCAATGGAAAAGAATAGAGAGCCCAGAAATGAACCCACAAACTTTTGGTCAACTCATCTTTGACAAAGGAGGCAAGAATATACATTGGAATAAAGACAGTCTCTTCAGCAAATGGTGTTGGGAAAACTGGACAGCAGCATGTAAAACAATGAAGCTAGAACACTCCCTTACACCATATACAAAAATCAACTCAAAATGGGTTCAAGACTTAAACATAAGACAAGATACAATAAACCTCCTAGAGGAAAACATAGGCAAAACTTTATCTGACATACATTTCAAAAATTTTCTCCTAGAAGAAATAAAAGCAAGAATAAACAAATGGGACCTAATGAAACTTACAAGCTTCTGCACAGCATTGGAAACCAGAAATAAAACAAGAAGAAAACCTACGGAATGGGAGAAAATTTTTGCAAGTGAAACCAACAAAGGCTTGATCTCCAGAATACATAAGCGGCTCATATGACGCAATAAGAAAAAAATAAACAACCCAATCCAAAAATGGGCAGAAGACCTAAACAAGCAATTCTCCAAGGAAGACATACAAATGATCAAATAGCACATGAAAAAATGCTCAATATCACTAATTATCAGAGAAATGCAAATCAAAACTACAATGAGGTATCACCTCACACCAGTCAGAATGGCCGTCATTCAAAAATCCACAAATGACAAATGCTGGAGAGGCTGTGGAGAAAGGGGAACCCTCCTACACTGCTGGTGGGAATGCAGTTTGGTGCAGCCACTATGGAAAACAGTGTGGAGATTCCTCAAAAGACTAGGAATAGACTTACCATATGACCCAGGAATCCCACTCCTGGGCTTGTATCCAGAAGGAAATCTACTTCAGAATGACACCTGCACCACAATGTTCATAGCAGCACTATTTACAATAGCCAAAACATGGAAACAGCCTAAATGTCCATCAACAGGTGACTGGATAAAGAAGAGGTGGTATATTTATACAATGGAATACTGCTCAGCTATAAAAACCGACAACATAATGCCATTTGCAGCAACATGGATGCTCCTGGAGAATGTCATTCTAAGTGAAGTAAGCCAGAAAGAGAAAGAAAAATACCATATGAGATCGCTCATATGTGGAATCTAAAAAACAAAAACAAAAACAAACAAACAAAAACAAAGTATAAATAAAGGACAGAAATAGACTCACAGACAGAGAATACAGACTTGCGGTTACCAGGGGGGTGGAGGGTGGGAAGGGATAGACTGGGATTTCAAAATTGTAGAATAGACTACACTGTATAGCACAGGGAAATATACACAAAATGTTATGATAACTCACAGAGAAAAAAATGTGACAATGAGTATGTATATGTCCATGAATAACTGAAAAATTGTGCTGAACACTGGAATTTGACACAACATTGTAAAATGATTATAAATCAATAAAAAATTTAAAAAAAACTACCCCATAAAAGGTGAATTATATAGTCATAGGAAAGAATAATTTTAACAAAGCTTCAGTGAGGTTACATTTGATGTAGTGTTTATCATTTTAGTATAGATTCTTCATCCTATTGTTCAGTCTTAGAAAGTCAGAGTTACTGAAATATAGCTGTGTGACCTTAGAAATGCCATGTAATCCCTCTGATCCTTTTCTACCTTAATCTGGAAAAGGAGCATTTATTAACACTTTATATACAATGCTGTTAGAAAAAAGTAAGTGAGAGGATTATGTAATGTGAAATATTAATTACAGGGTAACTAAAATTATTGCCATTTTAACTGTAAGCAAGAGCTAAGATTATAAGGGAAGAAAATGACTTTTCTCACAGCTCATGCATGAACATGTTCCTTTCAATGAACTGATGATAATATTTTGCAAGGGTTTCATACTTATATCCTTATAGAGAATAGACATTAACATAAAATGTGTGAAGTGGAAGGATATAAGATTATGGAGAACTATGAGGCTCAGTTACTTAATAGGAATGTTCTAAAAGAAGCATTTACTTTTCATTTTTATTAGAACATGACACGACTACAGAGATGTCTGGCTTAAAGACAGCTAGTTTTAGATGTAGTTTACAGAATTACTCTCCAACTGCATTTCTTTAATAAATATTTTGCTTCAAAACTGTTGTTGTCTACAAATCAGCAAAATCAGACTGTGGAAACTTCAGTTTCCTAGTAACATTGATACTTGTCTTTTCAATTCTGCTCTTTTCTACTTTTCTTTTATTCTAAACATTTGCTTTACTACAATAAAGATCCACAAAGTGTTCCCTATTTACTTCTTCTATTTGGTACCCACTGATTAACTGTATTTTGGGATAGAAGGATGGGGGTCAAGACCAATAAAAAACGTAAGAGAACAACACAGAAAAGAACCTAGAACTTTGCATGGGCACATACAAAGGAATTACTTCTGTAAGCTGAAGAGCTTAGAATGAATTTAGTGAATGAACCAATGGAGTCAACAGACTGTAAACGGTTTGAAATATCTGCAGTTAGAATATAATGACATGTAGAAGGAATTTCAACAGCCATTACCCTTTCAATCTCTGATAGAATAATGAACCGACAGCTTCATAAGCATTTCATCTCTACTGTAAATTATTACATAGCTATTGTATATCCTAAAATAATCATCCTGAGTTTCATTTATTCTTATCTGAATAAATGTTTTCATTCTAGTAATGTTCAAATTAGTAAAGACCTAGCTTTGTGCTCTTAGCTGGATTGTGAAATGCTTGAGAAAAATGCTGTTTTTTTAATGGTGGATTGCATGTGTTTTAAAATTATTATAACATTAAGAAAATCCTTTCATAAGTATGAACTATATAAGGTTATGATTTTTATTAGAGAAATTATAACTGCATACATAAAATTTTGAAATGGTCTGTTTAATTAAAATCAATATTATCACCAATTACAGTCAGTGATCAAAGCAGATAAAAATAAACCAGATGTGGTTTGTCACCAAATGAGATAATTGCAAGTCTATGCTTTAATATTTTAAACTAATCATTTACATAAATATTTTAATGATTTTTCTTGATCAACTACAGTATATTTCATATTTTGTGAGCATTCCCTTTAATTCTAAATGTGATTTAAAAAAGACTGCCTTAAAGATTAAAAATATGTTAACTTAAATTGATACCAAATAATATCTTAATGAATCCAGGCACTTGTGTCTTTGAAATTAATGTTTTTAAAAGCATTCAATATCCTTTGTCATGCCATCATTTGGTAAAAATGTCAATGCACATTTTAAAAAGCATTCTGTAATCTGGTTTGATCTTTAAATATACTTAAGAAATGTTATTATATTAAACTGGGAGAAGTATTTAATATCCCAGAAAGTAAGTAAAAAATAAATAAATAAATTCAGGTCACAAGCTTACCTAAATTTTTTATTCTACTTAAAAACACTTAAAAGTGTTCTTTTATAATCATTTTTTCAAAGATTCCCAAATTATGTAAACAACAACAGAAACAAGTACAAATCTGCAAACATACTGCTTTCCTTGCAAACTGAAATAGAGTTACACATTTTGAAATTTTACTTTTTGCAGCACACAGCTGAGAAAGATTAATATTGCTCCTGTTGGTGGCATAGAAGCATAGAACTCTTAGTGCCACTCTACCAACTCATTACAGACAAGGAAGGCACAGATACAGTGAGTATTAGAGATCTGATGATAATCTTTAGGATTCTCAATCGAAGAACCTGGAGATATATAAGACAAATGCAACACTGACACACTCAAACAAATTTGGTATAGAATTGTATGAATATACTCTTCATCTCCTCTTTTTCTGCTATGCTCCTTTTTCTTATCTATTGCTCATCCTAAGTTTTTCACTCTTGGAATCTCCTCTGTGCCTTCTTAAACTTGAAATATTTTAGTCGACTGTGTTGACATTTAAATCCAAGCCCCTGTGTTTGTTTAGCCATTCTGGATTGACTCCCATCAGCCAGTCAGTTCCAGGTTGATGAACCTATCACTTATGTTTGCCACACCTGTGACCTACTTGGAGCATATCTTTTCTGCTTCTGGACAAGCTTCTAGGTAATGATCCCCTATCTACATAATCAATCTGGCTTATAGCCTGAGACTCTGATCAGCGTAATTACAAATTTTTGGAATAACTAAGAATAATTTAGTTACATCAGCTATATATAAAGAAGTGATTAAATGATGGTTCTAGTCAGTGAACTGTGAGAAATTCATAAAGTCATGTAATCACAACCATGACTAGGATACAGAAGTTTCCTAACTGAAAAACAAAACAAAACAAAACAAAACTCCGATTTTACTCAAATGCTCTCCACGTCTCAACCCATGGCTACTACTAATTGTTTTTACTTTTCTAGAAGGTCACGCACATGAAATCATACAGTATGACAGTAATCTCGAATTTTAATTCTTTCAGGACACAATATATTTGAGACTCCTCTGCATTGCTGCAAGTTCTTTTTATTGCTGAGTAGTGTGCCATTGTATGAATGTACACCCCGTAGGACATCTGTTTCTAGATTTCAACAACTATAAATTATTCTGCTACAAACAGTCACATGCAGGTTATTTTGTCAACAGCAGTATTTATTTCTCTGAATATATAACTAAGAATGGAACTGCTGGGTCATATGGTAAGAGTATGTTTAATTTATAAGAAATATTGTTTTACATTCCCTCCAGCAGTGCAAAATTTACATCTGCTCAGGTCCTCAGCACTTACTATTGTCATTTTAAAAATATGTATTCACTTTAATAGATGTGCAGTGGTTTCTCACTGGGGTTTTATTTTAGTTTTCCAATGCCTAATGATGTTGAGCATCTTTTATTGTGCATATTTGCCATTGGTATATCTTCAGTGATAAACTATCATTCAAATATTCAAATTCATTCAAATACTTTAACATTGTCTTTCAACAGATATGGAGAAAAATAGTTTCTTCTATCTTTAGTTTGCATCTTTACTCTCTTAACAGTTATTTTTCTCAGAGCAATTTTTAAAAATTTGATGAAGCCTAATTATCAAGATTTTCTTTTATGAACCATGCTTTTGATGATTTAACAAAGAACAGTTGAGTTAATCTGTGGCCCTGAAATTTTTCTTTTCAGTTTTTGTCTAAAAATATTAGTTTTACTCTTACATTTAGATTTACTACTCATTTTGAATTAATTTTTGTATAAAGTATAAAATGAGATTTACCAGACTATCCTACCCCAACATATGCCTCCTTGACATTGGGATTATTTTGAGCCAAAGGCCACTGAGAACCAAGAGACACAGGAAAAGCTCTAAAATCTGAGCACAAGTTCTCCTTTTTTAAGGAAATTTACATTTATAAAGTAAATTTCCATTTCTTTAGAAATGTCTACCAGGAAGAGGAAGACTCTTAACAATTCTTATTAATGGAGAAAACATTGACTTAAAGCTGCAAAGCAAACCTTACTAAACAACCCATGTTTACTATTTTTTTCCATAACTTGCTTTCCCTGCCCAGAAACCCCAAATTCCTTTTCCTTTGTTTTAGCCTAAGATGATATATAAACCCAAGTTCTTACCAATTTGAGTTACTCATCTCTGAGTACTCCCATTTGTAAGTGCTATGCACATGTTATTAAACTTGTTTGTTTTTCTCTCATTAACCTGTTTTTCTGGCCAGTCTCCTTTACAGGGCCACTACTGGATAACCTAAGATAGGTAGATGAAAAGATTTTTCCTCCTTTGCAAAGGCAAGATCAACTTTTGCTTTTTGCTTATTGATATTCAGTTGTTATAGTCTTTGTTTATTGCAAAGATATTCTTTTTCCATTGAAGTACCTTTGTCAAAATCAATTGACTATGTTTATGTGCATCTATTTCTGTATTCTATTTTACACATCTGTATGTCTATCCTTTCACAAAGATTATAGTAGTTTAATTACTGTAGCTTAATATAGTTTACTTAAAACCAGATAGAGACTTGCAGCTTTGTTCTTTTTCAAAATCATTTTGCCTAATCCAGTAACTTTGCATTCCATAAGCAAGATAGACCCAACATAGAGATATCCCAAAAACTCCTGCTGGAACTTGACTGAGATTTCTTAAATTTATAGGACAATTTGAGGGAACTAAAATCTTAATTATACTGAGTCTTCAAATCCATGAATATGGTTTATCTCTCCACTTATTTATATATTCTTTTTCTTTTATCAGTTCTGTGTAGTTTTCAACATACAAATCCTTCACATACTACATTAGACTTTGGACCCAAAATTGCTAATTCTGGGAGCAGTTTAAAGGTAATTTTTATTTCAGCTTTTAATTGGTCATTGTTAGTTAATAGAAGAAAAATAATCAATTTTGTATATTGATCTTGTATATTGTTATCTTGGTCAATTTTCTTTTTATTCCTAGAATCTTTTAGGTACAGCCCTTGGCATTTTCTATGTAAATAACCATTTCTTTTGTGATTATAAACAATTTTTTTTCAAATCCGTATGCACTTTATTTATTTTTCTTGCTTACTGCATTGTCTATGACTTCCAGTGAAATCTTAGATGGGGAGAATGAAACATATCCATGACTTGTTTCTAATCACAAAGAAATCATCTAAACTTTCTCTAAATATGAGGTCAACAGTGAGTTTGTCGATACTGTCAGGTTAAGGATGTTTCCTTCTCTCCTTAAAATGCTGAGAAATTTTATCATTAATGCATACTGAGTTATTTCAAATGCTTTTAAACATACAGTAGTATGATCACTTGGTTTTGCTTATTTATTCTGTTAAATATGATAGATTACACTGATTTTTTTTAAACTGATTTAGGTAGAATTTAATATCATAACATTTATCACCCATTTAAGTATACAATTCAATGATTTTAGAAAATTTATATGGGTGTGCAATTCACAACAATCTAATTTTAAATTATTACCATCACCCCAGAGAGTTGCCTTCATGTTCATTCAAAATTACTCCCTTCTTAAACTTTTGTACACTGTTGATGGGAATGTAAATCGGTGCAGCCACTGTGGAAAACAGTATGGAAGTTACTCTAAAAAAGCAAAAATGGAACTACAATATGATCCAACAATTCCACTCGTGGCTATGTATCTGAAGAAAATGAAAACATTAATCCAAAAAGATGTATGCACCTTAATGTTCATAGCAGCATTACTTACAATAGCTAAGATATGGAAGCAACCTACATGTCTATCAGCAGATGAATGGATAAAGAAGTAGTGGTATATGTGTAGTATACACACACACACACACACACACACAGTTACATATATATATGCCATGGACTACTACTCAGCCACAAAAAAGGATGAAGTTTTCCATTTGCAACAACAATAGATGGATGTGGAGGGTATTATGCTTAAATAAGTCAGAAAAAAAATACTGTATATTATCACTTACATACAGAATCTAAAAATAAAACAAACCATGAACATAGTGTAAGAGAAACAGAGTCTCAGATATAGAGAATGAATAAGTTGTCACCAGTGGGAAGAGGGACAAGACAGGAGTAGAGGATTAAGTGATATGAACTATGTATAAGATAAATAAGCTACAAGGATATAATGTACAGCAAAGGGAATATAGCCAATAGTTTATAATAACTATAAAGGGAATACAACCTTCAAAAATTGTGAATCACTGTTTTGTATACCTGAAACTTATATTGTAAATTAACTATACCTCAATTAAAAATTATTTTCATCTTCTACTACCAGATTTAGACAACCTCCCCTAGACATAAGTAATCTACATATTTAACATTTCTGTTGTTCTTTATAACATGGCATGATATTACTTCATTTCAACCTAAGGTATTTTTAGTATTTCTTGTAAGGTGGGTCTGTTAGCAACAAATTTTCACAATTTTTGTTTATCTGGTCTTTATTTCACTTTCATATGGGAAGTATTCTTTTAACAGCCTTATCGATATATTATTGATACACAAGGACCTGCATATATTTAAAGTATACAATTTGATGATTTTGAAACATACATGAAACCATCACCCCAATCAACGTAACAAACATATCCACCATATCCAGAAATTAGGAAGACCTTTTTATTTGTTTCTATAATGTGAGTACATTCTTCCACAGCCTTTTGCCTGCCATTATTTCTAATATAAAACAGCCTTCAATAGTACTGATTTCCTGTGTATGAACCATTTTTCTCTTGCTGCATTTAAAATTTTCACTTTTGGCTTTCAACAGTTTGACCATAAATTTCTAGGTGTGGATTCTTTGTATTTATCCTGTTTAGAATTTATCAAGCTTCTTGGATATGCAGACTAATGCTTTTCATAAAATTTGGGAAATTTTAATCATTTTTATCACATTATTTTTCTACTCCTTTTTTCCCAGTCCTCTCAGATGCCTGTCACACATATTTTGGTACATCTGGTATTTTCTAAAAGTTCTCTGAAGCTCTATTTATTCTTCAGTCTTTAAAAGATGTTTTTTTCCTTCACACTGGATCATTTATTGCTAGTTAAAATTGTAATGTATCAGACCACGTAGAGTTGGTCCAGGTATAAAAAAATAAGTCAACAGGATAAAATAGAGTGGAAAAATAAATTGGCACTGGATATATGACCGAAGTCACACTCCTGTTTAATGGAGAAAGGATGGACTAGTCAATAAACGGTTTCTCAAAAATTACTTAACTGGACAAAAGGGAATGTAAACTAAATTCCACATTAAAATCAGCATTAGATGGATTAAAATATTTAATACGTAAGTTAAAAGTTGAAAAGCTTTAGAAGCATTCATATAAGAATAACTTTATGACCTCACTGGAGAGATGGCTTCTTAAATAAGACATCATGGGAAAATAATATATTTGATATCTTTATATAAAAATCATCTTTGTATCAAAAAGTGTGATAGAAAGAACATGTTACAGACAGAAAACATGTTTGAGTGCATGTAACCAACAATTAATATCCAAAACATAAGAAGGTATTTTATATAATTCAATAAAAAACAATAAAAGTAAAATAAAAATCAATACACTAATTATATAACATTATTTTCAATTACACTAGTAATCAGCAAAACCTCAAAATTATGCATTATCATTCTATTATTGTGATCAAAAATAAACACACCTATATAAACACACATACAAACAACAAACATCACACACACAAAAAAAAACAAAAAACATTTAACAGTATAACATGCAGTCATGGATATAGAATATTAGAATCCATAATCCACTAATATTGAAATGTAAATTGTCAAAACTACTTTGAAGAACTATTTGGCAATATTTAACAAAGCTGAATATACTCATACCCTCAAATTTCCACTACCAAAGGTTTAAGATATTATAGATTATACATGAGCATAAGACATTACAATAATGTTATAGTGGGATTAAAACACAGTGGAAAGAGGAAAACTGGAAATATTGAATGCAAACAAGTCTCTTGAATAGCAAATAGAGGTGTGTTCAAAATATATTTTTTAGATTGGACTGAAATAACCTCATGCATATGTGCTGAGTGGAATGATGCACTGACATGTATGGGATTCAAACGCTGGTGGTTAGGTAGACATGAGGGTGAATGTCAATGGAAAGTTTATGGAAATAAAGTGTTTTACAGCTTATTGTGTATCTTTATGGAAATAAAGGTAATCTCTCCTCTTGGATTCTAATTTCCATCTCTGCAATCCTTCAGACTAAGTAAAAGACCTATTTCCTCAAGCAATGTCTCTATAATAAATGATCATGACAATAACATTCACATAGAGTATCTGACCCTTTATTATTTGACAAGACCTGTCCTTGCTAAGGCGTGGAGAATCAGACTGAGAGAGGCTAAGAGATTCACCGAAGATAAAGTAGCTAGGAACACAAATGTAAAATGTAAACCAATGCTGACTGACACCAGAATTCAACTTAGCCAACTTCAATAACTTAACCCTGTCAGACTGCCCATCTGACTATATACATAACAGTTCTTTAATTTGCAACTACTGCTTAAGTGTTTTCCATATTTTCTTATACACATGCTTTTTATACTGTGGATTTTTCGACCATAACAAAACTCTGAGATAGCAAGCTTCGAGATACACTTTTCCAGTTACCTGGCAATAAGCTGCTTGACAATAAGGCAATAAGTCTGAGCTGAGATAGTCTTCACTATTTTACATTTCTTGATCCATCCTTGTCTAGACTTATTCTGCTTCTTTTATCTTTCTAGTTATATGAGCCAAAAGTATTTTTTTCTTTAAAATAATTTGAATTCACCAAAAGAGACCAGAATAATCCAATTCCCAACCTTCAGTCAGATTCAGTCTTTCCCTTCCTTATGTTCTCATTATAGTTTCTTCACATATAGCATTTAGTAAACTATCATTAAACTTTTCTGTATACATTTCTTATTTTCTCAAGATGGAAGGTAAAGACTATATCTTCTTTAACTCTGGAGTACTGCTTTCCCTGATACTATGCTTCTGAAATAGTTATTGTAGGAAAAATTATACTATACTAAAATTGATTAAAAAGAATAAAGACCTGTGGCAGAAATGTGGTCCTTCAGTCAAAAGAAACTGAATTCTTCTATAATTGATAACATTGTATTTTAATTTTCCCACTGGCATAATAGGGATTAAATGGCCCTAAGGCATTAAAAGTATTAAAATGGTTAATGTAGAGTTTCACATTTTTAGTATATGTAGATTAATTGTACTGAAGATTGTGTATATGTAGCTTCATTTCTTCATGAAGTTTTCTGTCTAAATATGAGAAAAAGACTTCTATATTTCACATTAGTAATCGATATGAGCAACATATTATTTGCTAGAAACAATTACCATACATAGAAATAATTTACCAGTTTTTTACCTACCGAAATATATTGTAACTATTTCCATGTTGTCCATAATTTTAATTATCAGGAATACTTACTTCATTTCCTAATAAAAGTCACATTTATTGTAGAAATATTTATGGTTATGCCAAAATTTAGTATGATTTTTTTGTCACAAATAAAACTAATTTTATCTTTTTAACTTTAAACAGTTTTTATTACAGAAAGGTTGTCACATAATTAACTATTTCTCTGCATTGTACACAATTATTTTTATTCCCCACAGTAAGACTGCTTCCTAACTTCCTATCTGATGTTGACAGGTACTAAAATTCTAGTTTTAACAGAATAGTAATAAAAATTCCTCAGTGATTTAGGTTGAAGGCAGTTCACTGGGACATGGCTCTTGCACTGTTACTGGGAATGTACAAATGTCTTTTTACTCTTTTGTCTTTCACATACAAAAACAAGATAAATTATCTGTAGGCATGGGCAGTGGCAGCAGTAAACCATTATATGTTTTCCACTGAAACTAGTAACTGATGGTTATAGTTATTTCCTTATACAATAAGCCACCTTTTCTTCCTTCATTTCCTTCAACTGACTTCTCTGAAGTTATTGGTGAGGAACGCTGCCTTGAGCTTCCTTCACAACTCAGTAACAATGGTTAAGCACTATTTCAGAAATATAACATGCTACCTCCCATACCAACTCCCATTTCATCATTCTACCCATTAGAGGGTCCTTCTCTTTAGAACTTCCTGTGACTACATCTTCCGCTATAATTAACCAGGAGGCCTCTCCAGCATCATCCAATAAAGTACTTCTTACAACCTTCATTGGATCTTTGATTCCTTTATCATCAAATTCACATAATCTACAAGTGTACTGCTGTAACCAACTCCTGAGGAGCTTTGCCTAATTTTCTCAGCTATCACTGATCCTTCAATATCTGAATTCTTAGTAATGGTCATTGCAGGAATTATGAGTGTTCTTTTAATAATTTCCATATCAATTTTTGATCTGCCTTAGCTTGAGTTACTGAGTCCAAGGCTGGAATGCACTGAAGCAGAGCACAAACACCTTCCAGAACAATGCGTTCCTCAACAGCAGCTCATGTAACACTGAGAGCACCTGTAACTCTTTATTCACTTCAACACCATCTGTCTCAACCAACTTTCAGCAAAATTACTCCACCTGAGTTCTGTCAGATGATCATTTCACTTTATCTTTTCACATTTACTGGTTGTAATATATAATAGCTCAATGATCTCTTAAATATGTTTTGCAGTTTGAAATTTGTCACCTTTTTCTTTCAAGAGCATGGCATCATCTTTGGTCACAATGACCTCCCCAACTTCTCCTAAGTCTAGAGGCTTAACAACTTCAAGATTTAGAGTCAATCCTTCTTTTTCAAACACGGCAATATCAGAATAATAGCTAAGATTTTAATATGCTTCTTTCTATTTAATATGCTTCTTGGTCACCAAAACCAAGAGCTTTAACTGCTATAACTTGAAGACCAACTTTTAGCCTACTCAAAACAAGTGTATCTAGACATTCTCCATCAACATCTTTAGCAATTATGATCAAGGGCTTACAGTGAGCATAGGCAAGTTAAGAGCAGCTATAATAAACTGAAAAGAAGAAATTTTCTTTCATTCAACAAAGCATAGGCATCTTGTAATTCACATTTCTGGCATTTTGATGTATCAATACAGTATAGAGAAATATAACCTCAATAAAATTCATTCCCTCAGTAATTTCTAATTCATCATTAAATGTTTTTCCATTCTTTACTGTGATGACACTCTTTCTTCTAACCTTTTTTATTGCATCAGATATGATGTAGCATTTGTCTCCATTTGCAAAACTCCCAACAATGTGAGCAATTTCTTCAAGGGTTGCCACAGGTTTAGACTACCTCCCAAGTTCACCAATTACAACATCACCAGATACCATCACACATCTCCTGATTTTCACTAGATTAGCATCTTGGTTAATCTTCTAAAAGCCTTCTTTGGCAATAAAACTTGCCAGCACAGCAGCAGTAGCATATCATTCCCATCCTCTTCATTTATGCTGTTGGCAACATCTTAAACAAGTTTAGTGCTAATATTTTTGTATTTATCTTTTAAATCAGTGGATTTTGCAATGGTCACATCATCTCTTGTTATTTTGGGACTTCCCAAGCTCTGTTCAACAATCACTGCATTTCCCTTTGGCCCACAGTAACAGCTACAGCATCAGCTAAAAGGTGTACAGCGTGAAGCATTAAGAATAGAAATCTGCAACCAAGTTTACATATTTGGCATAAGCCTAAGTGTGATGAGAAGCCAGTGCCTTGGACATTGGTTTTATCTGGGGAAGGACTGTCAGTAATTGAAACATTTCTGCCAGGCAGCAGCAGGGCATCTGTGGTGAGTGAGGAAAAACTAAATTCCTTTCCCTTGTTATTCATTTAATCCTGAGGTAAACAAATTTAAATTTGAACACACTTGAATGGAATGCCTAAAGGGGTAAAATTCATCTCACATTTATGTTATAGAAACTATCATGCTCTTAGAACAGATACATTTGAACACAATTTTCTATTGAGTAAAACAGAATCAAAATTTGTAGTTGCAAATTAAGAACTCCTGAAGCCTACAAATAAAATGTGAAAGTTATATTTTGGGTATTATATCTGACTTATCAAGCAGTCAATTTTTATCTACTCTAAGTTCTCTGAGAACTGAGTTGAAATTGACTTAATTTAAAAATAGAGCAAAGAGCCTTCTGCACATTCAAAACTTAAGACATAAACTCACTCAAATAAAATTTGTTAAATTCACTAATCAAAGAGTTCCTCAGGCCTTAACGCAGACTAATGCTTTTGAGTGACTGAGCAATATCCTTGTTCAACAGCCTTAAGAGAGCCTTTGCATTTTTTATCAAACAATATATTGCAATTAACAATTAATTTTGCTTCAATAAACTTTATTTCCCATGGAAGAAAAACATGTGATATGTTTTCAAACAAATGCTGTTAAGAAGTGTATTAATTTAAAAAGGCTTTGGAATGAGGGCATGGCCAAAATGGCAAAGTAGGGAGACCCAGAGCTCATTTCCTTCTATGGGCACATCAATATGACAACTATTTGCAGAGTGACTGTTGATGAGAAGGACTTGAAAACTAGCAGAAAACATTTTCCACAACTAAATTTATAAATAAAGAACCACAATGAGACAAGAAGGAAGGGCAGAGAAGTGCTATAGTCAAGATTCACATCCCTGGGTAGGAGACCCACAAATGGGAGGATAATCACAACTGCAGAGGTTCTCCCCAAGAAGCATGGGGTCCAAGGCTCCCTGCTGCAGGAACCTGAACCGGGAAGATGATCCAGCAGAACATCTGGCTTTAAAGGCCACTGGGGCTTGTGTAAAGGCTTCTACAGAAGGCTGTAGAAAACAGAAACTTCAGACTTAAAGGGCTCAGGAAAAGTCTCACATGCTCCAAGACCCAGCACAGAAGAAGTAATTTAAAAGGACACTGGGTCAGACCCACCTGCTGATGTTGGAGAGCCTCCCAGAGAAGTAGGATGCAAAAGAGAACCCCTGGGACACAGATGCTGGTAGAAGCCATTTTGGGGAGCTTGTTCTACCAAGAGGACACTCATGCTGCCAAGTGCCACTATGGAGTTAGCAGTAGGGGCTTACCAACAAACCAGCCAGTCAGCTCCAGTCCTAGGACATTTTAGGTAAAGCAGCCATTCATGTGTGGGCCTAGTCCCTACCCACAAGCAGGCTGGCATCAGGACCCCAGAACCCAATAAGCAGTGCTCCATGATGCAGCCCCATCTACCTGCAGGCTGCAGACAACTTGATGAAAGGACAGTTCCCGCTACCAGCATACTCACAGCAGTCAACTCTGTAACAGAAGGGCTCATGCAGCCCACATATGGAGCATCGCTTCAGCATAAAGCTCCTGTGACCAGACGGGAGCATGCTGGGGCCCACAGGATGTCTCCTGCATAAGGCTACTTCTCCAAGATCGAGAAACATAACTGACCTACCTAATCTGTAGAAATAAAAACAGGTATCAGGCAAATGAGGTGACTGAAGAACATTTTCACAAGGAACACAGTAAGACTCCTGAACAAGAGCTAAGTGAAGGTAGAGATAAGAAGTCTACCCGATAAGGAATTGAAGTTATTGATTATAAAGTTGCTCAGTGAGCTCAGGAGAAAAATGGATGAACACACTGAGTTTAACAAAGAGGTAGAAAATATAAAAAAGAACCAAACAGAGCTGAAAACTACAAAAACTGAAATAAAAAAAATGCACTGTAACAAATCAATAGCAGACTACATGATAAAGAAGAGTAGATCAGCAAACTAGAAGACAGAGTAGTGGAAGTCACCTAAGGAGACTGAATTCATATCAAGTATCTTTTCAGATCACAAGAGTATGAGACCAGAAATCAACTACAAGAAAAAAAAAAAAAAACCTGCAAAAAGCACAAACATGTGGAGGCTAAACAATATGCTACAATATGCTACTAAACAACCAATGGGTCACTGAAGAAATCAAAGAGGAAATGAAAAAAAAAAAAATGCTTGGAGACAAATGAAAATAAAAACACAATGATCCACAGTCTGTGGGATGCAACAAAAGCAGTTCCGAGAGGGAAGTGTATAGACATATGAGCTTGCCTCCGGAAACAAGAAAAATTTTCAACAACCTAACTATACACCTGAAGGAACTAGAAAATGAAGAATAATCAAAACCTAAAGTTAGTAGAAGGAAAGAAATAATAAAAATCAGAACAGAAGTAAGTGAAATAGAGACTAAACAGGCAGTAGTAAAGATCAATGAAAGTAAGAGATGGTTCTTTGAAAAATGAACAAAATTGATAAACATTTGGCAGACTTATCATGATGAAAAGAGAGAGGGCCCAAAGAAATAAAATCAGAAATAAAATACAAAGGATTAGATGAGATTACTACAATTATGTGTCAATAAAATGAACAACCTGGCAGAAATGAGTAAGTCCCTAGAAACATAAAATCTCCCACATCTGAAATCAGAAAGAAATATGAACAGACCATTTACAAATAATGAAATTGAATCAGTAATAACAAACAAAAAAACAAACAGAAAAAAACTCCCAACAAACAAAAGCCCAGGACTGAAAGGATCAGATACCTTTATAGTAAATTCTACCAAAAACACAAAGGAGAGTTAATACATAGCCTTCTAAAACCATTTCAAAAAAACTGAAGAGGAAGAAACACTTGCAAACTCATTTTACAAGGCCAGCATCACCCTAATCCCAAAACCAAACACACCACACACAGAAAAGAAAATTACAGACCAATATCACTGATTAATATAGATGCAAAATCCTCAAAAAAAATTAAGGAAGTCAAATTCAACAGTACAATAAAAGGATCATACACCATGACCAAGTAGGATTCATCCCAGGGACCCAAGGATGGCTCACTATTTGCAAATCAGTCAATGTGATACATCCCATAGACAAACTGAGGAATAAATACATTATGATCATCTCAATAGACACAGAAAAACTTTTGACAAAATTCAACATCCATTAACGATAAAAACTCAGCAAAGTGGCTATAGAGGGACTACATCTCAATACAGTAAAGGCCAAATACGGCAAGCCCACAGCTAACACCATACTCAATGATGAAAAGCTGAAAGCTTTTCCTCTAAGATCAGTAACAGGACGAGGATGCTTACTATTACTACTTTTATTCAACACAGTATTAGACATATTAGTCACAGCAATCAGACTGGGGAAAAAAAAAGGAGACAAGGCTTCCAAAATGAAAATGAAGAAGTAAAACTGTTACCATTTGCCAATGACATGATACTATACATAAAAAAATCTAAAGATGCTGCCAAAAAGCTATTAGAACTAAAACATAAATTCAGTAAAGTTGTAGGATAAAAAATTAATATATAAAAATCTGTTGCATTTCTTTGTACTAGTAACAAATGATCAGAAAACAAAATTAAGAAAACAGTCTCTTTTGCAATTGCAGCAAAAACAATAAATCTAAGAAGATAATGCACCTGTATTCAGAAAACTATAAAACATTCATGAAAGAAATTAAAGATAACATAAATAAATGGAAAGATGTACCCTGTTCATAGATTGGAACAATTAATGTTGTTAAAATGACCATACTACCCAAGGTAGTACACAAAGTCAACGAAATTCCTATCAAAATACAATGGCATTTTTCACAGAATTAGAACAAATAATTAAAAAATTTGTATGGAAACACAAAATACCTTGAATAACCAAAAAATTCTTGAGAAAGAGAAACAAAGCTGGAGGTATTATGTTCCTTGATTCAAACCATACTATGAAGCCACAATAATCAAAGTAGCATGGAACATGAGAATTAATATATGTATGCATATGCATGAATGTGACATTGTGCTGTATACCAGAAACTGACATACTGTAACTGACTGTAATTCAATTTAAACAAACAAACAAAAAAACACTATGGTGTTGGCATACAAACAGACACATATCAAGGGAACAGAACGGAGAGCCCATAAATAAATCCACAAGCATACGGTCAATTAATCTACAACACAGGAGACAAGGATATACCCTAGGGAAAAGAGATGACTTTAATAAATGGAGTTGGGAAAACTGGATAGTTACATACAAAAGAATCAAACTGGACTAGTTTCTCATATACATACAAAAATATACTTAAAATGGATTGAAGAGTTAAATGCAAGACCTGAGACCATAAAAAAATGTTCTAGAAGAATCATAGGTAGTAAGCTCTTTGACAGGGGTCTTAGCAACATTTTTTTAAATCTGTTTCCTCAGGCAAGAGAAACAAAAGCAAAAATCAAAAATGAGAATACATCAAACTAAAAATCTTCTGCATACAGAAAATACTATCAACAAAATGAAAAGGCTGCTGGCTGAATGGGACAAGATATCTGCAAATAATGCATCACATCTGATAAGGAGTAAATATCCAAAATACCCAAAGAACTCATACAATATCAAAAAAAAAAAAAATACCCAAAAAATTAAAAAAGGGACAGAGGACATTTTTCCAAAGAAGACATACAGGTGACCAACAGGAAGGTGAAAAAGAGGCTCAACATCACAACCAGCAGGGAAATGCAAACTTAAACAACAATGAGCTACCACCTCTGACATGTCAGAATGGCTATTAGCAAAAAGAGAACAAGAAGCCTGGGCATGGTTGTAGAGAAAAGGGAATGTAAACACGTGCAGTCACTATGGAAAACAGATGCCTTAAGAAATTAAAAATACAACTATCATATGATCCAACCATTCCATTTGAGTATTTGAAGAAAACAAAAACATTAATTAGAAAAGATACATACATCCCTATTTTGTTGCAGCATTATTTACAAAAGCAAGATGTGAAAGCAATCCAACTACCCATCAACAGATAAATGGATAAAGAAGATGTGGTATATATCTACAATGAAATATAAGACATAAAAAGGAATGAAATCTTGACAACTGTGACAACATGGAAGGACCTAGAGGGTATTATACTAAGTGAAATAATTCAGACAGAGAAAGACAAATTCCATATGATTTCATTTATATGCGGAATCTGAAAAATAAAACAGAGGAACATATGTAACAGAAACACTCATAGATATTCACAGAGCTGGTGTTTGCCAGAGGTGAGGGTGGATGAGAGGATGAGCAAAATGGTGAGGGGGATTAAGAGGTACAAACTTCCAGTTACAAAAAAATGAGTCACAGGGATGCAGGGTACAGCATGGGGAATATGGTCAATAATACTGTAATATATTTGTACAGTGACAAATGGTAACTGGCGTTATCATAGTGATCATTTAGTAATGTGTAGAAATATCAAATCACTATGTGGTGCACCTGGAACTAACACAGTATTGCAGATCAATTATAGTTCAATTAAAAAATTAAAATAGTTTTATCTGCCCTATGCTATAGTAAAATCTATTTTCCTAATTAAGCATTGTGTAAATGTTTTGTGTTTTTCCAATAACTATCTAATGACATTAAAGTTTGTTTCCTAGAGCCCAAAGTGTCAAAATTTTACATGTGTATTTAAGTGTGTGTTTATGTATGTAAAGTATATGTACATATATATTTAATTACATCAAAGTACTTTTTCCATAATTTTAATTTTTGTTTTTTATTCCCAATCAAATTTAAGCATAATAGGAGGGCAGAAATTTTTGTTTTCCTTTTCTTGTTGTTCATTGCTGCCTCCCCAGTGCTTAGGTCCAACCATTGCACATAAAATTTCAGTCAGAATATTTTTATAATGTGTAGATAAAATTTTACCCACTAAAATCATCCTGTATCTGCCAACGTAGATAAGTAAATAAAAGAAATCTTGCCCCTCTACAATATGAAATTGATTTTTGCTGTAGGATGTCAAAAGTTAGTTAAAGTCTATGTACAGCCCTTCATTTAATGAGCCAGGAGAACCCTCAGCTTTTGCAGCAAACTAGTCAGCAATAGGAGAAATTCATCCAGATATTGAAATAAGCCCCCTGGAGCTGGTGGATATCTGGGATGTGGAGCATGAAATGGGTCCATAAGTGAGGAGGCCGGGAAGATGAACTCCATCCAAGTGACAATGTAGGAGAAAGAAGTTATAGGCAAGTTGAAAGCCCTGGGCTTCCCAGAGAACCTGGTGATCCAGAACTACTTAGCTTGTGGAAAAACAAAAAGCAAAAAATAAAACAAAACCAACCAACCAGAGACACTGGCTGCAACTTCCTCCTGAATCAGAACTTTGACGAGGAATGATACTGGGAGGGAGGGCAGGCCACACACAGCCCCCATCCTAAGCTCACTCCACAAATTGGAAAACAATCAGAAGCCTTAAAATAAAACTCCCCAACTTCCTACCCTCCTAAAGTGGCCTCATTCCCACCTTGGCTTGAGAGAACCCATGCCAGACAGCTGTCTCCTATCCCCTGTCCCAGCCCAGCCTCCTGGTAGGATTGGGCCTCTGTCCCATTTTCCTACATGCAGATGGAGAGATGGGTGCTTGCTTCCCCCTCCCTCAAAGAATCCCTGAGACTTCCCCACTCCTCTTCTAAGGCGAGGGGAACCTAGAGCCCCAAACTCTCATCTTGCATTGGAGTGACCCAATCTTTCCATCTGGGGTGAGTACTCGGAGGTCCAAGGCCCCCTCCATTGTCTGGCATTGACTTTCAGCCCGCATCCCTTTGCTGGGGAGTGAAATGTCTGGTTTGTTTTGCCCGGGGAAGGGGTAAGATCAGAGCCGCTCTGAAAGTCAAGGCCACCACCTACCCCGGAATACAGCAGTGTCTCTAATAAAGGTTTCTAACTGAATAAAGTTTTAAAAGCCAAAAAATAAAAATAAAAGGCGAAGGAGCCAGCTCCCACAGAGCAGGGTGTCTATACGTGAGCTAGGCCAGAAAGCGAGACTATTACCCTGAAGCCGCTCTTGAGAGAAAAGACTTAAGGAACAGGCAGCGATGGTCTCCTACCTCACAACTGCTAGGACGGACGTTCAGCCCCGGACATTCGGCCCCGAGGATGTTTCCCAGAGCACCTCCGGGTTGCCGCAGCCATGCACCTCTGCTGACTAGGGACGGCGGCATCTGGAAGCCTCTGGAAGCCTCTGTTCCTGCCTCGGGCACTTCCGGCTCCCAAAAGGCTCGAGATTTGCAACCTGCACATGCGCAGTCCACTTCTTCGCCAGCCTCTGGCGCAGCCTCTCGCTCTGCGGCCTGTGTGCCGCAGCCCTTCCCTCGCACCTGACTGGGCGTCCGGGCCAGGAGCTGCTGCGCTGTGAGTCTGAATGTGGAATTGTAGAGGGGATAAGGGGAAACAGTCGTCTTGGAGGATTAGTGTTTGCAAGATAGGAGGAGATTCTGGCACCGGGTGTCGGGTGGGGGTGGGGGCACGTAGGTGTTTTCTCGCCCCAGGATTTCCTCTGATCTCTCTCGATAACCAGTGAATTTCTTTTGGGAGGAGTGGTCGGGGTGCAGCGACTTGGGCCTGATTCTGCCATTCTCTGAGCCGCCTCTGAAGCTCAGCACGCCCCAACCGATCCTTTTCCTGCCCCTCCATCAGGACAATAGGTGGCCTATCTAAACCACAGGTATTTGAATTACATGTCTTTTGATATACTAAAAATACTGTTATCGTTTTACCTCCTATGATTTTTTTTAACATCTATTTAATGAGTCATTTCCTGTGCCCTGGGTGAAAATTCAAGCAAGTATATAACTTTGATGTCATAAGAATGTGTCATTCAGGTATCTTATTGTGGCAAGCAGCTTAATTTTCTGATGGATCCTTTTGGATCCAATACTGAATCGCACGGGCTACTCATAGTCAATGATTACACACAGCAGGTGTACTAAAAAAAGGGTAATTTATGCAAGATATAGGGCTCCTCTAATGGGCAACTTTTACTCAAAGATTCTCAGTCAACCTGGAGAAAAGTTTCTTAAGAGAGGTCTGTGGTCTGAGATGCTTTCCTCTCTCTCCTTCAGGGAGACAGGCATACGGCTTGCTTCCAAGTCTGAAGGATCTCCTCTGGCCCCAAGCTCTTTTTCTTCATAGGAGTTTGCCTATATATATATAAAAATAATAGTTTAATTTTTTAAATAAGAATAAATAATAATTTATATAACAATACATAATAATTATATATATAAATAAATACACATATATTTAAAATCTTGGTGTCTGCTTTTTTAAGTGCCCAGACTAACAGTGGCTTTTCTAAAAATTAAAAACATAATCTCAGTTAAGAAGTTGGAATTTTGAGTACAAATTATTAATCTAAACTCTGAATTTGTTTTAATGGCAGGTCTCTCAACTAGCTCAAGCTTGCTGTCAATAGAAGCCTTTGTCGGAATGAGGGCTAATGGGTTGATTTTTGTCTCTTTGTATTGTGCTTCTCCTCTTCCTCCCTCCTTCTCCCAGTCTCTAATCTCATTAGCCAGTTTCTCTCCAGGAGACTTGGGAAAGAAGTAGAAGAGAATAGGAAAGGATTTCCCACTGGAAGCTAGCTTCTCACTCTGAGACAGAGGCATAAAGCTAACTTTGGGAAGAAGTCTTTCTTGGGCCATTTAAAGAGTCCCTTTTAGGCCCTTTTGTTCTATAATTTCTATGATCTAGGTAGATAAAATTTACCACAGTCTTTAGGAATTCTGGGTCACCCCAGTTCTTTTCTGCTAGAATTCCTCCATTATCTGATAGATTATACATCGTGATTATATGATTTATAAGAAATATGTATTTGGTCTTTATCTCTATTTGTGGCACAGAGCTCCTTAAAACCATAAGAATTTCCTAATAAGAGTAATAAAAGTGTCTTGATATTCATAACAAATCCCTTTCAACAACTCCTGAGTTTATGTTAATGGGGTGACTTTTGGAAAGCACCTAAGGATGCTAAGGGGCATCCTAAGGAAGGGGGCTGGTTGCTAGGGGAGCCAACCATATAATTAGGGGTTGGAACTTTCAGTCCACCCCCTGCGCTCTGAGGAGGAGAGACGGGCTTCAGATTTAACCAGTCACTAAGAGTCAATGATTTAATCAAGTATGCCTATGTAATAAAGTCCCCATAAGAACCCAAAATGTTAGGGTTCAGAGAGCTTCTGGATTGGTGACCATGTGGGGATGCTGGGAAAATGGTGCTCCCAGAGATCATGGAAGCTCTGTGCTCTTTCCCACATACCTTATCCTATGCATGTCTTGCATCTGGCTGTTCCTGAGTTATACCTTTTTTTTTTTTAATTATTTTTATTGAAGTATAGTCAGTTTAGAATATTGTGTCAGTTTTTGGTGTACAGCACAATACTTCTGTCACATAGGAACATATATTCATTTTCATATTCTTAACCAAAGTTACTACAAAATATTGAATATAGTACCCTGTGCTATACAGTATAAACTTGTTGTTTATCAATTTTATGTATATTAGTTAGTATCTGCAAATCAAACTCCCAGTTTATCCCTCCCCACCCCTTTCCCCCTGGTGACTGTAGTTTGTTTTCTGTGTCTATGAGTCTGTTTCTGTTTTGTAGATAAATTTGTTTTTTTATTTTTTTAATCCCAACAGCAGTTTCCCAATTTGCTGAAGAGACTGTCTTTACTCCATTGTATATTCTTGCCTCCTTTGTCAAAGACTAATTGACCAAAAGTTTGTGGGTTTATTTCTGGGCTCTCTGTTCTGTTCTGTTGATCCATATGTCTGTTTTTGTACCAATACAATGGTGGCTTGATTACTGTAGCTCAAGTATTGTCTGAAGTCTGGGAGGGTTATTCCTCCAGCTTCATTCTTTTTCTTCAGTAATGCTTTGGCAGTTCTGGGTCTTTTGTGATTCCATATAAATTTGGGATTATTTGTTCTAGTTCTGTGAAAAATGTCCTGGGTGATTTTATAGGGATTGATTGCTATAGGTTGCTTTCAGTATTATGGCCATTTTAGCAATATTAATTCTTCTAATCCAAGAACATGGAATATCTTTCCATTTCCTTAGTCAGTGTCTTATAGTTCTCTGCATATAGGTCTTTCACTTCCTTGGTCAGATTTATTCCTAAGTATTTTATCCTTTTGGATGCAATTCTTAAAAGGGATTGTTTCTTTATATTCCTTTTCTGATATTTCATTGTTAGTGTAAAGAAATATCACTGATTTTTGTATGTTAATCTTGTATACTGCTACCTTGCTGAATTATCTCTAGTAGTTTTTGTGTGAATTCTTTAGAGTTTTCTATATATAATAGTATATCATCTGCATATAGACAGTTTTACCTCTTCTCTTCCAATTTGGATCCCTTTTATTTCTTCTCTTTGTCTAATAGCTATGTCTAGGACTTCCAATACTGTATTGAATAGAAATGGTGAGAGTGGACATCCTTGTTTTGTTCCAGATTTTAGGGGGGAAGCTTTCAGCTTTTCACCATTGAGTACTATGCTGGCTGTAGATTTGTCATAAATAGCTTTTATTATGTCACGATATATTCCCTCTATACCCACTTCAGTAAAAGTTTTTATCATAAATGGGTGTTCAATTTTATCAAATGCTTTTTCTGCATCTATTGAGATAATCATGTGATTTTTTTTTGTCCTTTCTCTTGTTATATCCTTTTATAATAAACTGGTAATCCAGTAAGTAAAATGTTTCTCTGAGTTCTGTGAGTTGTTTTGCAAATGAATCCAACCTGAAGAAGGGGTGATGGGAAACTCCAACCTATACACACACAGTTTCTTTCTCTCCTGTGTGGCTGAATCTGGTTTATAGGAAATCCTGACATAAGCCTCATGTTTATGAATACTGGAAATGCAAGCCTGCCTCATGCAGCTGTTTCTGTCAGGCTGCCACAGTGCACTTAACCTTGTGCTAGCCTGAGACAGGGCCAAGTTCTCTTTGTCTTCCCCTACAGAGGGCTCCCAGGACATCATTTCACCACCCTTCTGGGGATGGGCAGACTTCACCTCTCAGCAGTGCTCACAGACTGCGAGAGCTCATATCCAAGAGTTCTCATCAATAAGTCTCTCCCCCAAATCTGCTTATTTTCTAGCTACATCACACTTAAGGGTCTAACAGCTGTGAAAATAATTCTTAAATAATTACTTTGAAAATTTCCAAGAGATGATTTTCCCCCTTCACCTTCAAATGTAACATTTATTATATTTGTAGTTCTTCATATACATTCACAATAAACACATAATTATATTAACTGTAAATGATTAAAGGGCAGCTGGGGATAGAGAATAAGCAGCAGATTAGAGAGCTGGTGTTAGGAGTTTCTTAGTTCTCTCATGTTCACAGAAAATTGCTGAAATTACTTAGGAGTATTTTGCTAGGTAACTAGGCTTTAGAAATAAAATCCAGGGTGACAGGTAAATACCTAAGCCAAAAAGAGTTTTTTAAGTGTAATTGGATTATTATATTCCCTTTGTAATGAATGTTTTACCCATGGTAGTTAATCATAATTAAAATTACATGTGATAATTTGGAAGCTTTATAAGCAGAGTACTTTGGGGTTGTGTCCCCATAGGGATTGGGTATTAATCAAGAGAAAAGACAAAGTGAGGGGAAAATAAGACTTAAGTTGGTTTAAAGGAAAGGGTAGTTAAATAAGATGGTGAGAATGATTGCAGATTGTTAATCATAACATCAAATTCCCATGTCTCAAGGAATAATACTTTTGTTTTTGAATAAAACTGATAATTTCAAGATTTTTAATTCTCTTTCCATGTGATGCTATCATGTAAGACTTGTAAATCTTATGATATATGGGTATATATTACCATGAGGAATTCTGAAATATAACACTTTTATCACTTCTCTAAGCAGTTGTTTTATATTAGAGAAAAATTAAGATGTGCAATGTTTTCCAAGTTACATTTGTATGTAAAAGTTGTACTATGCACATGTGTGGAAACCTTCAAGTTATTGCCTAAAAATTGTATGTAATTTTAAAGGTCTATTGTCTAGCAGCACTATATGCAGAATGCATAGATGTGTGGTTAGTAAACTCAATGCAAGATTGTTCTTTAAAACATTTTCAATTTTTTGTTATTGAACTTGAGACTAGACAAGTATCTTTCCAGTTTGCAGATCCATCATGCTACTGAACCTGATCTTTTCATCTTCTGAAGTTAAATTCAGATTTTGATAGTTCTTATATTCAGCTGGAGCAGATTATTGGCTTGACTTAGTAATGTTAACTCTTAATCTACAAGAATTTTCTTTCTAAAATATGCATCTTTTACATTAATTAATTGTACTAAAAGGAACTTTTGTCTAATCAGTAAAAGGAATTGTCTAATACATCACTAATTATAACAAAGTGGGATAAATACTATGATAAGGATAGGCCCCAACTCTCGGTGAAGCACTTGGGAGGGGGGCTGCAACTCCCTTATTGTTAGATGTGAACGACATCTATGAGAAAGAGTACATGATAGTAGGTGCTTACCAACTGGAGGACAATTTCCCCTCACATACATTACCTGTAAATAACAATCAAATTTTGTTGCATAGGTACATATGTTGATTTATGAGCTTACTTAGGGATTTATGCCCTTAAGTAAATACATAAAAAGTTATTTGAGCCATCATGTACCTTCAGTAGAATGAAAATGGTGTGATATGGTTTTCAAAGCCCCATTAATAGAAAGAAAGTAAAATTGAATTATTGATTAAATATAAATATGTTTATCTTGAATGCTAGCAAGTAATATATAAAAAACTAAAAAAGAAGGATAGTAAAGGAAATATAACTTTAAAACACACACACATTAAGAGGCACTATTAAATAGTGTGTAAGTATTTAGGCTCTGGAGACATAGTCTGTGGTTTTCAGTCCTGTCCCTGTAACTTACTAGCTTTGTGGCTTTAGAAAATTATTTTATATTTTGGTCTTTCTGGTCATTTTTCTGTGAAATGGAGAAGATATTAGGCTAAATCACATGAAGTTGTCATACTTGGCTATTTTATTTTACAGCTTTATTGAGGTATAATTGATTTACAATAAACTACACAATTTAAACTGTGCAGCTTGATGAATTTTCATAAATACATATATACCTAAGAAACCATTGCCAAAATCAATATGTAAGCATAGTAGTCACTCCAAAGAGTTTTCTTGTGTCCCTTTTAAATCCAGGTCTCCCTACCTTTTATCTTCAGGAAAACACTGAATTGCTCTCTGTCTCTGTGGATAGTTTCTTTTTTCCAGATTTTTGTTTTTTTAAGTGAATGGAATCATTGCAATATATATCTTTTTGGTCTGACTTCTTTCATTCAGCATAATTATTCTGACTCATCCTTGTGTTTGGAGATATCAAAGGTAATTGCTGGCTAGTGTTTTATTGTATGGATATTCCACAGTTTGTTTACTCATTCAACTGTTAGTGGACATTTTGTTGTTTTCTGTTTTAGGCCATTGTATGTATTTAGATATTTTATATGATATATATGTTGGCTATAAATATTTGCATACAGGAAATGATAGAGAAAAAGAATAAGACAAATAAATGACCAATACATTTAGGAAAGAAAAAGATACAAGTCCTCAATATCAGAAATGACAGGTGAGATTAATGCAGATCCTACATACACAATGAGAATAAAAAGAGAATATTATTAACAGCCATCTAGGAAATCTGATTAATTAAATAAACTGGAAAAATACCTTGAAAGACAAAAATTACCAAAGTTCTCTCAAGAAAAAAATAGATATACTGAATAGTCCTATATCTATTAAAGAAATTGGTTTCATGGGGGGAGAAAAAACTTTCCATAGAAAGAATTCTACCCCTGGATTACTTCATGGATGATTATACCAAATGTTTAAGAAATAATTAATACCAATTCTACACAAATACTTCTAGAAAATTGAAAAGGAAAGAATACTACAAAATGTATTTTATAAGACCAGTGTTATGCTGATAACTGATTTAGATGAAGATGTCTACAAAACAAAACCAGAAACCAGAAAACTATGAAAGAACAAAATCTGTGGATCTAGCTACAAAAGTACTTCACACAAAGTTAACGTATCAAATCCAATAATATATTAAAAGATTAATGTATCATGACCAATTGAGGATTATTCTGGTAACACAAAAATCAATCAGTGTAATTCACTATATTCACAAACTAAAGAAGAAAAGCCATATGATTGCCTTGAGAGGAACTTAAAAAAAGAATTTGGCAAAATTCAGTCTTCTTTCATGATAAAATCTCTCAAACTGATAAAGGATAACTGTGTAAAACCCACAGTTAACAGCATACTTAATAGTTAATGAATGAATGTCTTCTTCCTGACATAGAGAATAATGAGGCATGCTGTCCACTCTAACCATTTCTATTTAACATTGTGCTGAAGATCTTAGACAATGTGATATGTTAAAAAAAAAATACAGATTGGAAAGGAAAAGTTAAAAAATTATTTGCAGGCAACCTGATTTTCTAAATATTAAAGAATCTACAGAGAAGTTGACATTTTTAGACTCCCCAAAGAGGAATTCTCTTGTTTTATCCTAACAGTAATATAATCTATTTCAAAGATTCTAATGACATATTTGAATACATTAATATACATGTAACACTTATCATAGTGTCTGTTCCAGGGGAAGTAACCTGAAACTCTTAGCTCATGCTTTTTGCCTTGCATGTTATCAGCAAAACTTGGAAACAATACAACACAATTAAAAATTGAGAAAGAGAATTAATGAGCAGAAAAATAAATATGAGAGATGGAATATTATGACAGCTTATGTCACAATATTATGTTAGTTTAAAGAAAATTAACTCTGAGTGATGAGTAAAAACTGGCTCTTGAGTTTCCTCCCAAAGGATGCTAAAAAGTAAATACCCATTGTAATCACATGTTTATCAATATGCATACCATTTTGAAACAGTTTTTAAAACAGATAAAGATACTAAGGAGATGCATAAACATTTTTGTTAGTCTGGCCAAATAGAATAGTTCTGGACTCCATTAAAGACATAAAACAACCTAGTGACCACAACCCAAGTAATCTTTTATAATAAATAGAGCAACAAGTTTTTAAGTATATTATATAGGACTCATTTTCTTTTCATTTTACAAAGATAATCTTTGTACATTAAGTAATAATGTGTACTGAGCAACAATGAATAGTAATGTCAGTAATTATAATCCAGGTAGAGCTACACACAAGGCTCTACATAATTTACATTTATTATTTACAACCTTTTTGTAAGGTATTGTCTCTAGAAAATGAAGAAACTGATGCACAGAGAGGTTGAGTGATTTGGCTATGGTTACACATCTTTTTAAATAGCAGAGAGAGCATTCAAAGGTCAGGCTGTCTACTTCCAAAGGCCACTGTTGAACTTAACTGTACTATACTGCCTCATCTTTTCTTCTTTGTTATAATTTAGTATTGCAATAGTTTTGTTTTGTTTTTTAGTAATTGTTGATGTGATTTTATGTCTCTAACACTTTCAGGTAGACTCATTTACTTGTCTTGGTCATTCAAAATGAATAAGCTTGCTCCTCTGAATTTCCTATCTTAAATCCATGTAGGTGAAATTGATTAACCTGATAATATGGAGTCAAGACAGTGTAATGTTAAGCACACAGTATCTTGAGCTAGAATCTTTAATGTGTGTTTTTATTCAACTACATACTAACTCAGTAACACTACATGAGGCACACAACCTCTCAAAACTTTATATTTTTCCTTTGTATAGTTGAAATAACAATAATAGCAATA
Organism: Camelus bactrianus; assembly: GCF_048773025.1. Classification (NCBI taxonomy): domain Eukaryota; kingdom Metazoa; phylum Chordata; class Mammalia; order Artiodactyla; family Camelidae; genus Camelus; species Camelus bactrianus. Next base: position 8,480,007 of record NC_133566.1, read on the forward strand.
TAAGATTTACATGCATCAAGAAATAATTAAGATAATTAGGCAAGTGTTAGTTGAGTTGGGCAGTGGGAGAGGGTAGCTGCTTAACTTTGCCAAGGTTAAATAAATAGGAAAAAAACACAAAAATAATTTCTGTTCTCTTCCTTGTATTTTTCCCCTAGAATTAAGTAGATATTTTTGCATCTTTATTTAGAGTGAGAGATAAATTATTTTAAGATATTAATATTCAGTTTTTTAGTTAGCTTTTCTACCAAATGATTGTGAAAATGTATGCAATAAGGTGTTTTTACATGATTATCCACTTTATCAATACATTGTATTTCATGTACATTGGGAATAAAAGTCGTAGCCCTTCCTCATGAGTAGCACTTAAAATGCTGTATTCTATTTTACCTGTTACAGGGCAGTCACCTCAATTAGAACAATTGTTCTTAACAAGTAAATAGTATGAGCTATGACATATAAAATTGTACATGTAAAGAATTTAAAATTGTCTGGTATATGCTAAATGTTACGCAATTTGATTTGTAGTAGTAGGATACAAATAAGGAGTGATAGCAGTTAGTGGTAGTTATCTTTCTAGACTACAGGGGATGTTAAAGATAATAACAATGTGATTTGCTCTTGGATATACAGCATCTAATAGCTCTTTAAAAAGGCTTATTGAATAAATTGATAACTTATAATTAGTGAGTGGACAAGAAATATCTAAACACATTAAAATGGTGGACTACATTCATCTAGATCTTCTTCTGTAGAGTAATTAAATTTCAAGAAAAGTAGAAATATGCTTTAGTTTTTACTGAATCTTCAAGAATTTGATCATTTTGGTTTCAAACAACTTGTAGCAGTATATCCATGTCCATATATTCCAAGAGAAGTTAGGGAAAATGCAAAAAACTCAATATTGTCTTATGAAATGGTTCAGAAATGAGAATAACTATGGAAGTTTCAAAAGTTACAGGAGAGATTCTGATTTATTCTATGATATTGGGACTTGGAAAAGGTACAAAAATGGCACTGTTTAAATAAAATTTATATCTATTTTGCTTATGAACTTCATTTTAAAATGACCTTTAATATTTTTCTATGAAACCAGTGTTGTATGACTATTATTAACCTACAGTTACCATTGATGTGTGACTAATTCAGAATATATAGTGGTTTGATTTATATTATCTTGGAATCTGTCGACTGAAATAAAAGGCACAGCATGTAAGTTGAGAGTTATGTTTTATTTGGTGGAGTTCCTGTGGACTCAAGCCCAGGACACAGCCTCTCAGATCGCTCTAAGAGACTTCCACCTAGGCAAGGGGGAAACCAGGATATATAGGAGTTTTTTTGCAACAAAGACCAGTTAGTTGAAAGATCAAAAGGTTACCGTTAATTAAAGAAAACCAGATTATTTCAAGTCAAGGAACTTAGCTGTTTTCTATGTATGGGAAGGTGTAAATGTGTGGCCTCACTGAAATCATTACTTTGATATGCAGCTAGCCATCTAGGGCCAGTATCCTGTTTTTCCATATCCAGAGTTCCCCTCGGGTATGCTGTTGAGTGTGGTTGCAGAGACCAGGCTGCCGGCTTGTCAGCATCCTGAGTTCCCTCTGCTCACAGTCTGGGGTGGCAGTAGTGGCTGATAACTTGAAAGCCGCAGAATTATTCATTTACCGATATGGCTGGCAATATTTTTCATTCACAAATCTGTATAGTAAAAAATATGCTATACATTTTTCCTTTGATGTTTTGGATATATTATTTAAAGGAAAAATGTATTTTATTAATATACTTTTCAAATGCTGTGGGTAGTAAAACATTTATTAATAAAGTATAAAGAACACACTGAAATAGTTCTTCTGAGATACAGTTGAGGTTTACTCTAAGAAAGTACTTTAGGGGAAAGGGAGAAGGGTAAATTAGGAGTTTGGGGTTAGCGTATATAAACTACTATATATAGAATAGATAAACAAGGTTCTACTATATGTAGCACAGGGAACTACATTCAATACCTTATAACCTATAATGAAAAAGAATCTATGTATATAACTGAATCATTATGCCATACACCAGAAACTAACATTGTGAATCAACTATACTTAGAAAAAAGAAAAGTACGTCATCTGCTATTGTTTGTGTAATACCAATGACACAATAATCAAATATTAGGTGAAATTTAACCTAAGACCTCTCAGTGGTTTCTTTTGTAAAACTCCTGCCCAAATAATCTTGTCAAATTCTTGTATAGTCCATAAAATCTGGAAGGCCACCATCGATGACTAAAAGTTCATAGAGGTAGTAATTTGTTATATTGCTGAGATAATCATAATGGTTACCTAATGTTCTTCTTTGTAGAAAACCCTTTTAAGGGTCAAACATGGTCAGCTAATGGACTTTGTACAAGGGCAAATCAATGAATAACTGTTTCTTAATATTTACAGATGGATTGAAAAAAATGGTACTTAGTGGAAATCACAAATTCTATAACAGCAATCTCGTTACTAGTTTTTTTGTCTTTAATAGGAACATTGAAAGAGGACAAAATAGACACAGTGGAGAGCCTAACACATTTATGTGGTAAGTTTGTAAATCACAGGAAGTATTTATTTTTTTGCTGGAAACTAATTCAGTTAAAAAGATAGTATCAAAAATCATACAGTTTTAGAAAGTTAATCAATATTTTATAGAGTAACTCAAGATAAAGCATTTAGGAAGGCAGAATCAAGAATATAGACATATATCCTTAAAATAGTGTGTCCTTCTCTGACCTAAATATGATCCTTTTAAATATAATGTAGAAAAAAGGTAAACAACAGCAAGAAAATGATTGTCCACTACTTGCTAGCAGTTGTGTCAGATATTTAGATATGCATCATTTTTCTTAATCTTCATGAATTTCATTCATTAGATACTGTTTGAATTAGAAACCAGTTGAATGTTTGATGAAATAAAAGAAGCTGAGGCTTAGAAAAAGAGGACAAATAGCACTTGAGATCAGGGAGGTAGGTGATTGAAAATACTTTGACGTATACCATAAGTGTCAGAGGAAGCCTCTGAAGTATTTTAAAGAGTGATATGATTACTCTGGCTGTTGTGCTGAGAATAGACTGAAGCATTGAAGCCTAATTCATTAATCCAGGTTAGAAATGATGGTGGCTTGTACAAGGTAAATAACAGTGGACATTGTAAGAAGGGAGTAGATGTTTTATTTTTCCGAAACAGAGGCAAAACAATGTACTCAAACAGCACATGTAAGCTGTAAGAGACACTGGTGTTGATCATGTTGCTAAGGTTTTCACTTGGAGATGGAGTTTTCATTAACTGAGAAGGAAAAGATTGTGCGAAAAGCAGGTTTAAGGATAGAGAAGAACAGTAGTTCAGTTCAAGTCATGTTGGGTTTATGTTAAGAAGGAAATTGGATAAGTTTAGAAATATATAGTAGGTAATTTGATCTCAGAACTCAGAGGAGAAATCTGACTAGAGGTATAAATTTGAAATGTGCAAAAATACATAAACATAGCATGTAGATAAAGCCATGTGACTGATTGAGCTCATCAAGTAAATGGTTATAAACGTAAAAGAAAAGTCAAGAGGCAGAGCCCTGGGAAATTGGAATGCTAAGGAAATAAAGAGAAACTATTAAAGAAGCCTGTGTAGAAGACATTGAAGTAGGAGGATAATCAGGAAAGAAATGGAATGGTCTAATAGCCATGTGAAGAAAATGTTTCACAGAGAAGGTAGTGATAAACTATTCATAGTTATTTAAATGGAATGCTAAATTTTCCAAAAATGTTACAGTATAACCATGTTCTCAGGTAGTTAAAGATTTCTTTGGATAGTCAAAGGCAATATACAGGCTTTGAGTAATGGTAGACTACATAATTTGGGCCAACCATCCGCTTGAAAAAGTATGTATGTAGCACATATGTTTAAAGGCACTAGGTACCTAATACAATAGTGGAGAAATACAGGCCAGGAATGGACATGGTAGAAGTCCAATGCTGTGAGACTAGCAGTTGATGCCCCTTTGCCCTGTGTTTTTACTTAAAAATTTTTAATTTTGATTTTAATTTTTTAGTGAAGTATAGTTGATTTACAATGTTTCATGTCTACAGCAAAGTGATTCAAATTTATATATATATGTCTGTGAGTATTTTTTAAAATTTTAGCCTTGTTTTTTAAATCTTTTTTTTTTTTTTGAGGTGCATGTGTAGGTTAGGAAGCTGAGCTAAAGTTTTAACATCATTGTTGGCTAAGGCAGCAGAAATTTGTGTCCAGAACACAACGGAAGGGAACCCTTGGTTAACCCATTTGATCAAATAATCTTAATTATTGAAATCGGACAAAGTGCAGATCTGCTGTTCTTCAAACACAGGGCAGATGGAAAGGTAAGTTTCTCAAAGATTAATATGATATATTGTACCTCAAATTATTCTTGAAATTTTCATGGATATTTAGTGCTCAATAAAAAATAACCAGCCAGAGGCAAATTAAAAACATGACCAAAAGCAAAGAAAATTATAGAGAAGGAAAATACATTCACAGAAGCTCTAGATAATGGAGTCATCATACTTATGTATAAAATAACTATATTTTATATTTTAGAAATATAAAAAATTAAATATGTGACAGAAAACTATTCGAGAAACAGCCTAAATGTCCATCAACAGATAACTGGATAAAGAAGATATGGTGTATATATACATAGGAATGTTACTCAGCCATAAAAAAAGAATGAAATAATGTCATTTGCAACAACATGCATGGACCTAAAGATTATCATATTAAGTGAAGAAAGTAAGACAAAGAAAGACAGATTTCATATATCACTTACATGTGGAATCTAAAACAAAATGTTATAAATGAACTTACAACTCACAGACATAGAAAACAAACTGATTACCAAAGAGGAAATGAGGGAGGGATAAATTAGAAGTTTGTGATTAACACATATAAAATAGATATATAACAAGGACTTACTGTATAGCACAGGGACCTATATTCAATACCTTGCAATAACCTATAGTGGAAAAGAATCTGAGAAAGAATATATATATATTCATATATATATATGAACATACATAACTGAATCACTTTGCTGTACACTTGAAACTAACACAACATTGTAAATCAACTATATATTCATGAAAAAAAAGGAACTAGGAATTTCCACAGCTAAAATGCATAGTAACCAAAATTAAAAATGCAGTGGATGGATTTAATACCCAAAAGCAAAGAAATAATGATTAATAGGAAGAGAGAGAAAGAGAAGGGAGGGAGAGAGTAATTGCAAGATAAAGTCTATAACTAAAAAATATAGATGAAAAGCATAATATACCAAAAGTACAAAGAAGTAGAGAAGAGAAGAATTAGAAAGTAATGACAAAGAAATACAATGACAAGAATAAAATAATCCTGAAGATTTTTTTTTTTTTAATTCTAGTTAAGTTGATAAATCTCTGGCAAGTTTCCTCAGGAAAACAGGATAAAGAACAATTAACTAAAAGCAGAAATAAACCTACCATCTACAAGAATTAGCAAAAAAGAACAAAAAAAGCACAAAGTCAGAAGGAAGTAATAAAGATGAGAGAGGAAATAAATAAAATAGAGTCAAAGAAAATAGAAAAGATTAATGAAACCAAGAGCTGTTTTTTTGAAAAGAGAAACAAAATTGATAAGCCTTAACCAGATTCATTAAGAAAAAGAGGATCCAAATAAGGAAAATAAGAAATGAAAGAGGAGGAATAACAAATTATACCTCAGAGATACAAGAAAAAAAAATCATGAGAGAATACTACAAACAGTTACATGGCAACAAATTGGACAACCTAGAAGAAATTAATAAATTTCTAGAAATATGCAATTTTTCAAGACTGAGTCAGGAATAGACTTCTGAACAGACTGATCACTAGTAGTGAAACTGAATTTTTCATCAAAAATCTCCCAGCAAGCAAAAGTGCAGGACTGAGCCGCTTCACAGGTGATTTCTACCAAACATATAAAGAATTAATACCTGTCCTTCTTAAACTCTTCTAAGCAATTGAAGAGGAGGAAACACTCCAAATTCATTCTATGAGGCCAACATTACCCTGATACCAAAACCAGAAAAAACATTACAAAAAATAGTCTTTTTTATTTAAAGTCAGTTGATTGTAAATGTTAACCACATTGAAAAAATACAAGATTAGTGCTTGATTAAATTTCTAGGGCAATAGTTTAATCAAATTGACACTTAAAGTAACCATCACAGTAGAGGAATTCATAAAGTATATCATTCCAATTACATAGTATCATTCCCATTTATGTATAAGAAAACTGAGAATAATAGATTTTTATATAAAATCCCTAATTTCACTAAACTTATTTGTGGCTGAGCTAAGATTTTCATTTAGGTCTAGGAGTCTCTCAAATTCAAAGCCTTAACCAGTGTATTATAAAACTAAGACCACAAAAAATATTTTTAAAACTATATTTGAAACACATCAGTATTTCTTTTAGTTTTATATTTGTCTCCCTTTTCCATGTGTGAGAGAGATTGAATAACAAATAGTTGGACATAGTCAGAATTCCACTATGAAGAACTAACTCTTCTGGTCATAAGCAGGTAAAGGAAATAATTATAGTGCTATTAACATTTTTCCTTTAAAGTATGAAATACAAATATTTGATCTAAATTTTCTTTGATTATTTCTTAATATTTAGTGCCAATTGCATTTTAAGCTGCTAAATGTCAAGTCACTTGAGACATGAGATGACAAAAAGGTGTTTTACTTTATTTGTAAAAAGGGTTGAAGAGCACATTTTTCATATTCTTTTTCACAAAGTAAACAACTTCTGATTTATTTCAGCTTTTCATATAAAATACTGCATTATCATATTGTGAGTAGTAAGGTCACTCATGACATGCTTCTGCAAAGTGTTTTATTCTTAGCATTAAAGAAGAAACTAGTAAAAGGTCGTGCTTGTTGACTTCATTCGTATTCAAGTTGTCTAAGTCATAAACATTCCACCTTAAAAGCTTTCATATTCCCTGAACTGTTCAGTTACATTATTTCCCTATCAATCTGTCACATTTGTATTATGTCAATTATGCATTTTTCCCTCAATTCATCTTTGGCAATCCTTTTCAAACATGAATTAAAAATAAAAAATAAAAATAATTTCAAAATTCATTTCACCCCTTTTAAAATTTTTAAATGGCAAGGTGGATTACTTAAGCTTTGTATTATTTGATAGAATAATTAAATTTTAACAGTATTATGAAAGTTTATTTGAGCAATGATCTGTAGGTGAAGTAAATACTTAATGTTACATAAAAAGCCAATAATGTTTTCAGTCTTTAAAAATACATTATTAAACAAATGTTATTTTTGTATATTATTTATCATAATATAAATATTACGTGAATTAGGTTGAGAATTAGGAAAAAAATGCAAAAGGAATAAGTCAGATTTCATCCAGGAGCATGATTTCCTCATGATCTATCTTCAATATTAGAAAAAAGAAATGTTAAAAGTAAAAGAATAAGAAGACTTCAAAAATGATAAAGCTAATTTAGTAATACCAACATCCTATAAGTAGAATTTCAGACAAAAAACATTACTGAAGTTAAAGAGGGACATTTCATAATATAGCACCAAGTTAAACTTCCTTATGTAATAACACCAAATGTATATGCATTAACATGGTTTAAAATATATAAAGTAAAACTGACAGAAATAAAAGGACAAAAATATAAATTCATAGTCATATTTGGAAACTTAAAGTAAATTTCTCTTAGTAAGTGATAGGCCATGTAGACTAAAAAAAAAAACAAAAACAAATTGAACAACATGAAAAACAAACTTGAACAAAATGACAGATAAAGCACATCAACACCTCCGCAATGAAAAGTATTTTCAAATGCACTTGAGACACTTACCAAAATGAGTCATGTACTGGTCAATAAAAGCAAGGCTTAACAAATTTCAAAAGCTAGAATAAAATATAAAAAAAAAAAATGCTCTTTGACAACAATGAGACTAAGCTAGAATTAAATAATAGAAAATCCATTAAGCAAGCAAGCAATATGCTTCTAAATAACCCATAGGTTAAAGGAGAAATAAAACAAAATTTGAAAGTATTCCAAAATGAAGAAAATGGAAATATGAAAAATAACTGTTGTGGGGGAGCTAAAGCAGTGCTTTAATTTATACTCTAAAAATACATGTTTCTAACATACATACATACAAGTAGAAGAAAGGAAATAATTGAGAGAAAACCAGAAATCAAAATTAAAAAATATACAGAGAGATCAGCAAACCAAAATGTAAATCCTTTGAAAATTAAATAAAATTGTTAGTCCTTTAGTAAGTCTTATGAATAAAAGAAAGGAATATAAATTGCCAATACTTAGAATTTAAAAAGTAATTACCACCATATATTTTTGTTATTAGAATAATAAAATATATTACGTATAACTAACAATAAACTCAAAAATTTTCATGAATGGGCATATTTCTTAAAAATATATAACTTGACAAATGCAAGAAAGTAGTAAACAATGTGTGGTCCTCTAGTTATTAAAGACACTAAAAAATGTAAATAAATAGGACATGGTATTCAGTGATAAATTATTTGAAATACTTAAGTAATAATATCATCAAAACAAACTTACAAAGAATGACTTTCTTACTCATTTTGTGATACCAATAAACCATCCCGAAGCCAACAAACAAGACAATAGCATTTGAAAAAATAGTTAAATAAAGGCCAGCCATCCAGTAATATGAGAGAAACAGGTCGCAGACCAAATAAATTTGCTCTAACTCTTCCCACAGAAAAACACACTAGATTTTCCATGTTAGTGAATTGATTTTTATATTGGTTCTAGGGAAATCAATTTATATCCCCTGCATTATGGATAGAGACTTTTTGTTTCTTCCCAATATTTTTATTTAGATAAATAATTACATCTACTACATAATCTTGTTTTGCAGCACCTTTTTACTCACTTGAACCTAAATCAAGATTACTTCATAGATTCTTTATATTTTGCTTCATTCCCATTGTCAAAATTGTAGAAATAGCTAATTCCAGATATCATTATTTAAAGTACAGATTTCACTGATGAAAAAAAAATTCTTTGCTTGATCAAACTTTCAGACTCTTGAACTTTCTAGGCTCATCTGTGCCGTTCCTTGTAAAATCCAGTTTTAGTAGAAATTTTTCTCTCAATTTAGCAAGAACCCTCTACAGTATCTGATCATCCTTGATATCTGATCTGGCTACTAAAACTAGTTGCATTGAACGTAGGAGTGATGATATCTCTTTGAGATTTTGATTTCAATTATTTTCTATAAACACTCAAAAGTGGAATTGCTAGACCATATCATAGTTCTATTTTTAATTTTTTTAAGAACATCCATACTATTTTCCATAGCAGTTGTACCATTTTGAATTCCAACCACTAGAGTACAAGAGTTCTAATTTCTCTACAACCTTTGTAACACTTGTCTTTTGTTTTTTGATAATAGCTGTCCTAAGAGGTGTGAGGTAATACCTCACTGTGGTTTTGATTTGCATTTGCTAATGATTAGAGATGTTGAGAGTCTTTTCACATATCTGTTGGCCATTTATCTGTATTCTTTAGAAAAATGTCTTTTCAAGTCTTTAACCCATATTTGAATTGGGCTATTAATTTTTTATATTTTTGTTGTTGTTATTGTTACTGAGTTATAGCAATTCCTTATATATTTTGGAAATTAACCCCTTATCAGATACATGGTTTGCAAATATTTTTTTTTCCAATTTCTATATACTGTTGATTATTTCCTTTACTGTGCAGAAGATTTTTAGTTTAATTTAGTCCCCCTTGTTTATTTGTTGTTGTTGCCTTTGCTTTTGAAGTTATATCCATGAAGTCATTGCCAAGACCTATCTCAAGAAGATTTTTCTCTACGTTTTCTTATAGAAGTTTTATGACTTTAGTTCTTACATTTATGTTTTTAATCCTTTCTGAGTTTGCTTTTGTGTATAAGGGTCTAATTTCACTTTTTTGCATTTAGAAATCTAATTTTCCCAGCACTATTTGTTAAAGAGACTATCCTTTTGTGTGTGTGTGTGTGTTTGTGTGTTTGTAGTCTTGGTACTCCTGTTGAAGATTGGATGACCATACATATATGGATTTAAGTCCAGGCTCTCTATTCTGTTCCATTGGTCTATTTATCTTGATGTCAAAATAACTGAAATATTTACTGTGAAATATAAATATATCTGTGACTTATTTTTGTGTGCATCAGCAAATTAAGAGCAGGAACATGATGTGTGTGTGGGGTGGGGTGAGAGAGAGATGTGTTACCACTGAAATCTGACAATTTCATTTCCATGTTTAGCATAACGTCCCCTTATACCTTTCTGTATAATGTTAGGACAGTTCATTTTCATTGAGTCTCTCCCATGAATTATCAGAAGTTTTGACTAATATCAGGCAAGTTGCCAGAAATCCATACAGATTCATAATGCACAGTGGTTACCTGATACTTGAGTAACTGTGCCAAACCCTAAACTGGGAATGAGAGGCTCTCTTTTGATTAAAATAAATTTGGAAAATAGAAACCTCTAATGGATGATCATTTAACTCAGGAGATACCAGAGGGATTGGACAAGAAGCTTTAGCAATCCAGCCACCACCATCTCTTAGGTCAAAGATTTCAGTAAGTACTTTGTTGGTAAATGTTCACCATTTCCCAAGAGCCAATAAAATTTTCTTTACTCATTTTATTTACATTTATATTTTATTTATCCAAATGCGGTTAGCACTTACTGTGCTAGATGCTCTGTTTTAAAAGCTTTACAAATATTAAATTATTTAGTTTGTTTATTCATTATAACGTTATGAAATAGTTACAATTATTATCCCTATTTTACAGAAAAGAAATCTGAAGCACAGAAAAGTTAACCACATGGCTGGAGATCACAGAGCTGGTAAGTGACAAAACAAGGATTCAACCTAAGTGCTTTAAAACTGGATTCCATATTATGGACAGTTTTACCTTCCAAAATCCTAACTCTCTTCAAACTTCCAGTAGCTTCTCAATACTTACCATAAAACTTCACCTTCTCTAGCACGGTCCTCTAAGTCTTTCGTATATATGCTTTAACTACTACTTATGTCTCATCTCTAATTATTTCACTCCTTATTTCTATGTCATAATGATGCCTCATCTTTTATATATATGCAATTTTTATTGATTACAATATTTTAAATCAATTATTTGCTTGAATCATACTAAGTATTACTTTGATATTGAACTTGAAGTGTTTAAACTTCCTTTTTAGTTTTATGTACATCTGACTCTCACATGTCCAACTTATTTCTGACATATTATTAATGTTTATCCTGACACCCTCTCATTTTCGTATGCCATGAAACTGAATTGTTTGTATCACTCTGACTTATAATCCTGATTTTAGCCTGTGCTTGTGTCCTGTTGATGCTCAGTTTCTCTTTTCAGAGCATAATATTCTCATCAAGCCTCTAGTTTTCCTGTTAGCTTTGTCCCAGAATAACACAGTTAGTTATTTTCTTAGAAGTGCAGAAATTAAATGAGAAACTGTAATAAAACTGTACCATCATTGGACTATAGGAATTAAAATGGTGTCATGGAGTAAATATTTGTTTATCCCGTTGCTAATCATTATTTATAATCACTCAGCAATAATGAAATAATCCCAGAAATGTCATTTATTCCTATTAGGGATTGTTGTTTTCTCATGATCACTTTTTAATTGTTTGTTTTGAAAGCAATATTGTACAAATTTCAACTTTTGCTAAGCAACACTCAAAGTAATTATTAAAACTCTACTATGTTTCATTAGAAGGAAAGTGTGCATTTTCAATATAAATTTTCAAATATGAATTAGAAATAGCCTGAAAATTATTTATAAATGAATATTGATTAATAATGTATGATAAATATTTTTCTACTGATAATATTATGCTAACAGAAGATGCTGTTTTGCAGGTATTATTTTTATGATTTGCATTTTAATGAAACCTTTTTTCTTACATGTATAGACCTTTTTCAGAAAGCCATTTGTTTTATTGTTTCATATGTTTTATTCGTACATTAATTGCAGGGAACCAAGCATATTTAATGTCTATTATTTTACTTATCAAGATATAGTACTCTAAATTTGGACTTTTCTATTTTATTTTGATGACATGGGTAGCAGAGGAGCTTTTAATCATGTACAGTGTGATCTTGAAGAGGTCAATAAGAAAGACTCTTTTAAAGCTGTTTTTGCACATTGGAGTTGTAAACTTGAGTGAAAATCAGTACTAAGAGGTGAACTAGCATACGATATTTAATAAATTTTAACCAGCATACATAGCATACTCCTTTTGCCAGTGATTTTTCATACATGTATACATAATGCAGACTTCATAAGTATTATATATTAACTCACACAAATTCAAACCTTGACAACTGTATGTATGTCAAATATTTAATTTTGGATTTTTCTTTCTAAGAGAAGACTAAGAAAACTAGAGTAAATTGGAGAAATGAAACAACCATACTGCTTTAGACTGAATTGTTTGTGTCTCCACAAAATTCTTATGTTGGAATCCTAACCATCAGGGTATTAGAAAGTGGGATATTTAGTAGGGTATTAGGTATCAAGGGTAGAGTCCTTATAAATGAGTTTTGTGCTTTTGCAAAAGAGGCCCCAGAGAGATCCTTCATCCCTTCCACCAGGTGAGAACACGGTGAAAAGATAGTCATCTGTGAACTAGGAGCTGGGCTCTCATCAGACGATGAATATGTCAGTACCTTAATCTTGGACTTCCCAGCCTTCAGGACTATCAGAAATAAGTACTTAATGTTTATAAGCCACCTAGCCTGTGGTATTTTGTTATTGCAGCATGAATGGACTAAGACATACAAATAATTCAAGCTTCTTTCAAATGCTTTAAAAAAAATCTAAGTATTCCAATCTAAAATTTCCTTAAAAGTAACTCTGTGGGAAAAAATGATAAGGCATAACAATTCTAATGTAACAATTTTTTTTACTTCATTAGATGTAAAAATGACATGTAAGAAAGTAAATTTATGTATTTAGACAGGCATTGCAGCCTAATAGTTATGAACTACATTTACCATAAATTCCATTCAGATTTTAAAATGTGATCCATTTGATAGGTTTCACTTGGCAGAGTCTTGAAAGTATTATATATATATATTCAACATTTAAAAGATAAATGCTTAATCTTTCAGATTTGGAATGATTGACATAAAATATTGCTGTCTCAAGTTTCAAAAACAGAATTCAACACATTTTGATTATATTAAAAATCAACCTAACAATATACTCAAACAGTGGTGTAATGTTTGGGAAGAAAAAGCAAAACTAAGCAACCAAAATATTAACAACAAAGACTAGTGCAACAGGATTTTAGTTTTAAATTTGTCTTTGTTAGCTTGGAATAATATGTGATAGACATCACTATTTTCTAAAGAGAAGTGCCAGACCCATTCATGAAAAATGTACAAAAACTAAATCAAAAATATCCTGATAATGGCTTCCTGATTACCCATTTCCAGCCTAAGTATGAGGAAAAAATAGAAAAGAACAAGTCCAGGGTCTGTGATGTGCTGGCTTAGTGGATTATCACTACCTGTCCCTTTTCTTCTCTCCAGAGATCTTTCTGCCCCACTTTAAACAAAGTTGGTTGGGAGAAGGAAGTACCTTCATAAAGAGAAAACTAGTGTCTTTCCTCCTGGTTGTATATTTACTGAGTGAGCAATAGAAAATTATATAACCACGTCTGTGTACCAGAAAGAGAACTAGTGAGAGATTTTTTTTTTTGAGAAGTCACCATCTGTTTTCTGAAATAGGATGTCATGTATTACAACAAACTAAAAATAAACTGGAGAATTTTGAGAGTAATAGACTTGAGAATTTTGAGTGGCCAGCTGGAACTTCCTGAGATAGCTGGAATAAAGAAAGAAAAGCATTAGAGAAGTCTGTTCCACATGTAATTTTCATGTCAGGAAATCCAGAATTTCCAGTGGGAAATGTGTATTTAGAAAAGGAGCTGGATGTTCGCTATCTTGATGGGGACCCAACCAAGGTGGCCTGGTTGGGACAGAGTAACTGCAGCAGTAAGGGGTTACAGTGTGTCACTGTGTGGGGACAGGCAAGAGTGAGGAGGTTCAAAGAGGTTCACCAGGAAGTGCATCACAGAATTTGAAAGCTGAGCAGTTCAGAGGGTCCTGTGTGGCCAATGAATGACCCACATATCAGCTCCCCACAAGTGACCGAAGAGGAGGGCATCTGATGCCAGGCAGCATATGACTATGGAAAAATAGAAAAAAAAGCATTTAGTAAAAAGCCAATAGTCACAATACATATAGTTATACATATACATATATACACAATGTGTATCTTCCCTGAATTCAGCCCACTCAAAAAAATTACACCAGACTTTAATCTGAAGCACTCAGAGAGAGATTTTCAGGTGGGAATAAATATATCTCTAGTAGTAGTTTATAAGATGCACTCAGTGCTTCCTCATATACCTCCATTGACTTGGGACATTTTTCATGGTTTGGAAAATAATCTGGGGTAGTTATACTTAAATGAATAATACTAGGAAAATAACTGGATTTAAATTAAATTCTCTCACCAGTTGCATACATCATACATTTTTCGCCTCTATACACTAATGTAATAGAAATCTAGATCTGTGAAAGTGTAAAAGAATCAAATTACTTTGGCTCTTGTAACATGTTTTAATTTTATTTCCTGTAAAATTGACTTCATTATGCATATAATCATGAAAAAGAGTACCAACCCATTCAGTATATTCTGGGCCGTTCATATGGATGCATAATTAATGGATTCAAAATGTTTTTAAGTTGGGGAGATTTTATTGAGTATGTCATAAAATCCTTCCAAATTAAAAATCTGACTATTTGGCAGAAAATGTCCAAACATTCTTGCACAAACAAAATAATATACATGCATATAGTTTTAAATGTACTCGTATGTATAAATACTGAATGATCTGTATTAAATCTCTTGGCACCCATTTGTCAAAATCCCACTGAATAATCATCCCCTGCTGTGTGTATGATATGTGTGTGGCTTTTTATTTACAAGCATAATGACATGCACAGGAAGAAGCTAAAGTACTTCAGCAGGCTATTTAGTTTGCTATCTGTGAAACTCATTTTAGTTAAAATTGTACTATTATTATAATCATGGATATGTAAGAATTCTTTTTCCCATAAAGGAAAGTGGGAATAGAAACTGAATTTCTTCTGCTGAATCTTGTCATTTCACAGTGTGATTTCTTACTAGGTTTGCAGCATCCATCGTTTCTTCTTTCCTTAACATAGGGTGAGTGCACTACAGTAATACTGTGTTTAAAGCCAGACTCATGATATGGTGGCTGTGGCTGAAATACCCATTTAATCCAACAGATTTGAATACAGTTTATAAATCAGTGTAGTGAACGAATAAACTGTTGTAGTGTGAGATTACTTGTCACAGTAGTTTATATTAAGGGAAACATCACTTTAAACTAACTCTTCACCATCTGTTGTGTACTCTAATTTAAAAAGATCATAATTTACAATTGCAAAAGTAGGTAAGAAACAAATTATTAAAATGCATATTATGTGCTATATTCACCTGAACATACATCTGTTCTGTTTATCTCTGTAATATTAGATACTAATTGGGAGACAAGCTCCTCTCCTCACATAGGAGGATAGATTTGGGGAGGGATGAAAGTAGGAATTATTACTTTTAGCACTGTTTAAAGCTTTTATTGAGATATAGTTGGTGTACAACATAAATTACCAGTATACAACATAATTTTTAAAGGTTATACTCCATTTATAGTTATTATAAAATATTAGCTACATTCCTTGTGTTGTATAATATATCCTTATAACTTATTTATTTTATATATAATAGTATGTACCTCTTAATCCTCTACCCTTACCTTGCTCCTCCCCACCCCTTCTAACTGGTGGCCACTAGTTATCTGTATCTGTGGATCTATTTCCTTTTTATCATATTCACTAGTCTGTTTTATTTTTTATATTTCATACATAAATTATACAGTATTTGTCTTTTTCTGTCTGACTTATTTCATTTGGCATAACACCCTCCAAGTCATATTGCATTCTTTTTTAAGGCTGAGTAGTATTCCATTGTGTGTGCATGCATACGTATGTGTGGTATACATATATATACCATACACACACACACACACACACACATTCTTTATCCATTCATCTGTTGATGGAAGCTTATGTTGCTTCCATATCTTAGCAGTTGTCAATAATCCTGTTACGGACATTGGATTATATGTATCTTTTCAAATTATTGTTTTGGGGGGTGGGATATATACCCAGGATTGGAATTGATGGGTCATAAGTAGTAATTGTTTTTAAGATGATTTCCTTTTACAGAGTTTTACCACAAATTAAATTGGGGCCCAGTTAATAATAATTAATAATTATATATGATAATTATTATTACATTTAACAAAAATTCTCTATCATGAAGAGGTTGCCAAAATTACTTAAGTGAGACCATTATTTTAATTACATTGTATTTAGGTTGATCCAAATGAAATTTTGAACATTGAACCATTTTTTCCTACATAAAAACCAATTTCTTATGGTTTAATCTGTTAACTAGGAGGAAATTGAGTCAGTCTGAAATTTAGCAAATGACAGAAGCCTTTTACATTAGACAATAAAACAAGTAGGGGTTATTGCATAATCTAGTCATGATAGTTAAGTATTCATTTAGTTTTTAGGTATTGAATAACTCCCAGATAACTTGATTTTGTAAAGATATATAGAGTTCCACTGTACTTTTATAATAATATATAATCTTCTACTTTCAGTCCTACTTTCTCCCTTTTATATAGACAGGATCATGGGGAATTGTATTACATTTTCAGATTATATTGCTAGTCAGTCATTACTTTCTCTCTCTTTCACACACACACACACAGACACATACACACACATACACACACATGTAAATATGTGGTTGCAGTAGGAAAGATCAGAACTCTGACCTTGACTTGGCTGAAACAAACGTTAGGAAGATTTTTAAGCAATAGAGTGAGAAGGAGAACAACACAGGTCATTTGTGTTTGCTAATTTGCTTTACCCAAAGGAAAAGTCAAATTTCTTTTTGTGACAAGGAGTAATTTTACATCTTGGAGCAAAGCATTATTGAAGTTAGTTTTCTCACCTCACACAGAGACTGGTAGATGGAATCCTCTCTCCCTTGAAGATTACATTTCAAGGGGATACTCTCAGGTCCTTAAGAAAGACATTCCTAGATTGTTGTTCATAAAAAGGTTTACATATCTAAGGGATAGCGGAAGGATTTGCAATGATTTGTTTTCTAAAGTAAGTGCTGTAGGAAATAGAAAGTCAGGGGTCTAGAGTCAGAAAGAAGCTTTTCAAAAGTTTAGTCAAGCTGAGGGGAACCTTAAGTACATATTAGTCACTAGTTTAAAAAAAAAACTGCTAATTGTATACTAGACCTATATTTCAAACATGAATTTTGCAGAAAATATTGATCTACCTCTTCCATCTCCACATTTTTTAATGAATGGGGGGGCAAAAAACAACAAAACAAAACAAAACAACTTATTAAAACACATTTGAAGCATTTCCAGTTTCCACTCCAACATGCAAAGAACTTGAAAACCACCACTTTCCCCCTCACAACAGGAAAAAAAAAAGCTAAAGAAACTGAAAATAAACATTTCTTAGATTCTTCAGAGAATTGAGGTCACAGTATAAACTACCACCCTGAAAACTGGAAAGAAATGTGAATACAGAAACTATAGATCAGTTTACCTGAAGCTGAAGTCTCTGGGGCTGGAATACTTACAGAATAACTTAAGTAAACTCCTGTAAGCTGAGTGTGGATCAGTTTGAGGGTTGAAAACTCCTCAGGACCCAGTCTAAGCATCACCCCTCATAGACAGTTTTGTGGGTTTTACCTCTAGGAGCCCCACCAGATTCTTATGGTGAAGATCAAAGAAGAACCACCATGTACTTGGCCAAGGGGAAGGGAAAAGTCACCATTTTGACATATATTTAGAGACAGTGTGTTTTGAAAAAACCTCCAAACCTCCACAATAAATGCCTATCACCTAAAGACTTCACTAAAGTCTTATCTAACTCAGGGGAGAGAAAATTAACCAACTCCAGCCACCTCTAGTGTTCTTTCTCAATTAAGGGACCAAAACTGTTGTGAAGCCTTGTGAAGCCATGATACAGGACCACAGGTCTGCTACAAGACTGAGATTTAATCATAGGATTATAGAAAGTGCTCCCTTCCCATACACCACAAACTTTGCTACCACATTAACAGGCCACTTAAGGTACTTAAACAAGTGAGAAGAAAATGTATTTTTACACAGTCATCTGCACATAAATGTTTATCACAGTCTTATTCATGATTATTCGAAACTGGAAACAACCAAGATGTCTTTCAATAGGTGAAAGGATAAACTATGTACATCCATAGTGGAATATTATTCAGTAATAAAAAAAGAATGAGCTATCAAGTCACGATAAGACCTGGAAGAGCATTAAATGCATACTCTGGAGTGAAAGAAGTCAGTCTGAGAAGACTACAATAATGAATGTGTTTAACTGTATAGCATTATGGAAAAGGCAAAACTATAGAAACAGTAAAAAGATGAGTGGTTGCCAGGTGTTTTCTGGAAGGAAGGAATTGTAGGAGAGGAAAAATACTTTTCCCTTTATCCTTCTAGGTTCTTGGCTGAGACAGTCTCTGTAGTAAAAGAGTAATAGGCGAAAACAAACAGAAATTCAGTAACATGTATATACCTCCTGCATACGTGGGATTTACCCACAAAAACTGAAGAACTCTCCCAAATGTCCCAAGTCACCACACTGAATACCATCTCAAGTGAAAGACAAACGAAGATGTTAGGGGTGAGGGGAAGCCAGTTATAAGAGGTTACTAGGAAAATCACAATAAACAAAGGTAAGGGTATTTTGCAAATTTAAGTAGTTGGCTTCTCTACTGATAAGAGTTTCTAGAGATTTATAGTCACCCTTCTTTTCCTGGTACAGAAAATGAGAAAGTCTTATAAATGGAGATTTCCTTACAATGTAAATATCTCTTACAAAAGGGAAATTCTACTCAGTTTTCAGAGCTCCTATGTCTGCTGTTTCTTAAAAATAACCAGTTCAAAATATTCAGTATGCCAAAAGTGCCGTTTTTTGGAGTGGTATAATTTGCTCCCCTTTGGAAAGGATGAGCAGGTGAAGCACAGGGAATTTTTAAGATGTGAAACTATTCTGTGTGAAACTGTAACTGTAGATACATGGCAGTTTGCCAAAACTCATAGAACTATAAACACAATGAGTGAAACTTTAATGTAAATTATGTATAATATTTAATAATGTATTTTAATGTAATTAAATGTAAATTATGGATTATACTTAATAATAATGTATCAATATTGATTCTTTATTTCTAACAACTATATAACACTAATGCAAGATGTTAATAGGGGAAACTGTGGATGTGGGAGTTGGATATGTGGAATTTTGTATTCCATCTGTTCAATTATGTAAGTCTAGAAATGTACTAAAATATAAAATTTATTAATTATAAAATATAGAAATACAAGAGGATTTGCTAAATAATTTATTTGAATGAAACCCCTTCTGTCTTATGAGAGAGTTGTAATTTACCTTGAGAATTCATGACATTTGCTTTTGAAAATACTTTGATAATTGTTTTTGACTATAAAATATAAGGCTTGTAGGGCACAGCTTTCAAGGGAGCAGTATAACAAAGAGATGGCTAAAATGTTCTGTATATGAAAAGAACAGAATTTGGAATATAACAGAATATAAAATGGGTGATTCTGAGAGATAAACACCCAAGTGAATCTCTAAAATGACAGTTGAGGATGAAGAGGGCCTGAGGGGAAGGATTGGGGCGAGAGACTTACAATGTCCCAGTAGATAAAAGAATCATAAAAGCAGAGATAGTTAAATTATTTGCTACCTGATGCTGTAAAGAAACATATTCCATTCCCTCAATTTTTCAGCCAAATCCAAGAACAAAAATACAGCCAACACCCGAGTTATACCAGAAATTATTTATCTTTATTAGTCTGTAGTTTATTTTATTCTATTATGACAAATCAGTGCTAATCCATTTAAGACACCAACACTGAAGAGAATCTGTTTTGCTCTGTGATTGCTTTATGGATATTGAAATATCTGTTATGACAAAGTTTTCAGTATTGTAAGTTTAATGTTTTGTAAGTAACAGCTTTTTTTCTTACATATGGTGACTTACATTTGTAAAAGCTACACACAGCTAAGTTTTGATACAATATGCAAGTTATTCTAGTCCACCATACTAACAATATTTCTGTTTTTTATTTTGGAGAAAAATCTAAATCTACTTTTATTAAATGACAAGTGCAAAACTCTGAGAATGTAATGAAATATTCTTGTTATTCCAGAGTTAACTGACTTGAAGATAAATATAGGTGGTTTGTTTTTCAAGCAAACTAGTGTTTTGCTTCACATGCCAGGTTCAAGAGTTACACATGGTTAAATGAAACCAGTGAGCACCATGTGGGAAATTAACATTAATAACTTTATTTATTCACTCAAAACCTCAAGGTCATTTTTCTCCCCCCAAAACTGAATTTTTTCATTCTCATCTGTCATTTACACTCTATTTTCTTCTTATTTCAGACCCCCCAATCTTTAAAAAAAATGGAACCAAATAAGAAATGAAACTGCAGGCTTTTGGATTTTAAAAATAACAGCAGTTTCATTTATTTTTGTGTAGAGTGTACATTTCAGAGTAAAACATCCTAAAATATTTTCAGGTTCTGTAATTAGGTGACAGCTGGCTTGTGAAGTATCCAATGCCAATTAGCAGAAAAACTTTCATAAGAGAACAATTGTAATAAATCTTATAATTTTCAAAAGGAAAAAGTGAGGAACTTTTCTGCTCACATCAACTACAAGTTGATATTTTTAGGATACAAAGAAACTTCTTTCTCTGATTATGCTTGAATTTTTTAATGCCCATCATGTATGTA
Organism: Camelus bactrianus; assembly: GCF_048773025.1. Lineage (NCBI taxonomy): Eukaryota > Metazoa > Chordata > Mammalia > Artiodactyla > Camelidae > Camelus > Camelus bactrianus. The sequence goes on from NC_133566.1 coordinate 8,501,137, forward strand.
TATACACGTGTCTGTATTAAAAACTCAAGCTTAATCTGGGAAAGAAGCTTCCTTATATCCTCTCTGTGTGTGCATTCATGTGTATGTGTTTATAAACCCCTTTTAGTTTAGAAATATATGCTCTGTGGCTAAGAGGTTCATTACCATGATGCGGTCTCTGTAGTATGTCTTGTAGATATGTAAAATGTAAATTATTTGTTCACTCTTTTCTCAAGATAATTAAAATTGTGAGGGTACATAAGTGACCATGGGGAAGAGAAACAAAGGTTAGTGTGTCTCTATCATAGGAATAGGGAGAGCAGTGATAGAAAATGTGACTGGGGAGATTGTCAGAACTTTCCAGGTTGTCTAAAGGTTAGGGATTTTTTGTTTTCTGAATATAACAGAAAAGCCTACTAAAAGATTATTGAAATTTCTAATGCTTGGACTTTGAAGGAGTTGTGAATTTTCTATGTATTGATACTTTGACAGGAAACTGGGCATGAGGCCACAGTGTTCAGAAGGGATGACTCAGAGAATATTTTCTGGGGTCCTAGGAGTAATTACTGATGCCCAAGGAGTGGTATAAGAAGTAACGGTACTCCACAACTGAATTAGGCACAGGTTTTTATTTTTAACTCATCAGTAGAATTGTTAGAGATATCTATATATCAATCATTTCAATTTTAAAGTAATTACTCTATGTCTCAGAGTTCTAATTGGCTATGAAGCGGTCTCTTTGCACCCTTCCCTTTGTCTGTTTTTAGTTTATGTAATTTCCTCATTTTCCCCCTGAATAGTAGAAATTTACAACTGAGGGACTTTATACTAAAATTAGGGTAGAAAAACAGAGCTTGTAAAACAGAAGGAATATTGACTCAGATGTCATAGAACTTATAACAGTGGGTCCATAACAAGTGTTTCAACATTGGTAAATTAGATAACTTGATTTGAGGGGAAGAAATAAGCAATTGCAGGTTGATTGGCAGGTATTAGTCTCTAAAGAATACCATCTACCATGCAAATTCTTATAGATCATATTTAAGGTTTAGGTATAGGAATATTCTTATAGAATGTTCAAGCTGTAGATAGTTTATATTTATTACTTTACATTTCTTAAGGTCAAGAGAGTACATTTTCTTTTAAGTTTTGAATATTGGGTTTAACTTTTTAAAACCAGTGGGTTTAAAAACACAGATAATATATGATATGCTTCGTTATCTTAAAATCGATTAAGTGCTGATTGACCAAAGGAGTGGGTCAGAGGCAGGAAAGGATCTAGTAATGATGTGGTAGGCAGCCTCTGAAATGGCCCCTGATGATTTCCACTTCCTGATATTTACCGTTTTGTGTGAATCTCCTCTTCTGGACTGTGGACTAGACCTGATTATTGATACAACAAATACAACACAACAAAAATATGTCACATTAGAGATTGGGTTATAAAATCTGTGTCTTTTTTCTTACCCTCTCTCACGATCTTTCTTGCTTTGAAGGGAAGCTGTGCTATGGGCTGCTCTCCTGGGAGGCCCATGAGGCAAGGAACAGATGACTTGCCAAGAGTCAGCAAGAACCTGAGGCCTTCAAAAATACTCTTAGAAGTGGATCTTCCCCCAAGTCAAATCTTGACATGACCACAGCCCTTAATTGCAGCCCAGAGACAGAGGACTCAGTTCAGCTACTACTGAATTTCCAACCCACAGACACGTTAAGGTATTTTGCTGCTTTAAGTTGCTACATTTTGTTTATACAGCAATATATAACTGTTACAATAGGGAAAAGCCCATTTGATTTCAAAATATATTTTGAATGATTATCTAAAAATAAGTATAATTAAAGAATGATATCACCTGCACTAGTTTTTTAAAAAGGGTAGCTATATCTGTATTAAGAGACATGGTTGTTTCCTTGGCTTCCTCTTTGTATCATTCAGAACAGAATTGTAGAGATACAGGTATAGATGTGTGTTTTTTCACTCGATTATGCCACTTGCACTGCAGGTTAGTGCAGAGTGGGTATTGGACACATGTTCATCATAGGAAGAAACCCAGATTATTAATGAAGCACCCATCAGTCTCAAACGTTGCTGATCAGCATGCCAGAAAGAAAATACCATTCTTGAGAGTCTTCTACTAGGAATTAAATATTTTGGCCCAGAAGTGGCATGTATCTGATAACAACATACTGATCATAAGTAGCACTGGTAACTGTACTCAGCCAGAAAGGAGACAGGATTTATAATCTTACCATACACCAGGGATGGATTACAACTGGAAGTACTTAGCACCAGTGTAATTGGCTACTACATTGTTAAAAGCTTCTTGATACTCTCCCATTGTAAGATTGATTGATTGATTGATTTTAAAGATATATCAGAAGAAATCTTCTAGGCCTAACTTGGAGTATTATAAAAATTCATTGAAATTAATTGAAAAGCTATGCATGGCACATTGAGTTGAAATATTTTTCACAGAATTTCTGGTGGTATTTCATACCAGAGTTGAGTAATTGATCTTTAAGGAATATAGCCTACTATACCTTCCAGCACATACCTCCTTTTTCTGTTGTTGTTGTTGGTTGGTTGGTTTTTGTTTGTTTGTTTGTTTGTTTGTTTGTTTGTTGTTCTCTTCTTTCTCTTAAGTAACTCCCAAGGTTGTTTGTGTTGGGCTTTGGACATGGGGAACACAGTGGGCATCTGCAAGCTTAGCCATCTTTCTTCTTTTTTTTCTCTTTATTCCATTTTATCTGTGCAGGTTTCCCCAGTACTCACTTCTTGTTTGTTTGTTTTTGTTGTATTTATTGATGATTCTCTGGAAATTACCATACTGTATTAATCTGGATATGTAACAAGGCACCTATCTATTTTGTTCTTAATTAATTCAACAATGTGTAGTGCCTTTCTATTTTAGCAGCATTTTTCTAGTGACAGAATATAACAATAAAAAACTTTCAAAATTTCCTGCCATCACAGTACACATCTTTATGAAGGAGATAGACAGTAAACTAACGAAAAGTAAAATATACAGTATGTTAGCTGGTTAAGAGTCCTGTGAAGAAAAAAAATAAACAATGAAGAGTGGAGCCAGTTTTAAAGGCTTTGCTAATATGCTGATATTTTATCAGAAAAGTACATAAGATGAGGCAATGAATGAGTCATGGATATAAGAAGAAAGAGCATTCAAGGATGAGAGGACAGCAAATGCAAAGACCCTGTGGTAACAGCATCCTTATTATATTGATATTGTAAAGAAGTTTGGATAGGGAAGAGTATGCCAGGAAGAGAATGGTAGTAATTAACCTATGACAGATAGTGTCCTGCTTATGTAGGGCATTTTATCTCACTGTATTTATCTTTATTTTACCATTACACAAAAACTCCTTAGAGGATATTGGGCAGTTTGATAGATATATTTTAAAAATATCAATGTGACTGTGAAGCAACAAGTATATATCAGACAGCACAGGGTAATATAGCCATTATTTTGTAATAACTTTAAAGGAAATATAATTTATAAACATATTGAATAACTATGCTGTGTGCCTGCAACTGACACATATTGTAAATCAACTATATTTCAATTGAAATAAATATCAATATGATGTTAATATTGAGAATAGGTAGTGGGGATATGATGGTAGCTTGAATACATGGATGGAAGCAATGAAAGTAGCATGATGTTATGTTACAGATTTATTTCAAAAGCAGATTTATTTTGAAAGGTTGGCTGTAGAGTGTGAGAAATAGGAAGAGTCAAGAGACTTCAACATTGTTTGTTTTCCCCACAGCAAAGAACTTAAACTGCAGAGGAAGAGACTGGAAGAGTAAGTTTGGATAAAAAGAGTGAGAATTTAGATTTTTGTATGTTAGGTAGAAGAGGCCAATTAAATATACAAGTGGAGAACTGAAAGCATAGATATATTTATATAAAACAAAGTGAAGAGTTACAGCTGGAGACCTTCTTTGGGGAAGTTGTCTGTGTGTAAATTATTTTTAAAGCCTTTAAGACTGTATATCATTACTGAAGAGTGAATTGGGTGAAGTCAAGGAGACAAGAGGTCTAAAACTTAAAACCCCAGGGAATTCCAGCATTTGAAGATGAAGAGATATGAAGGAACTAGCAAAATGCACTGAGAGGCATGATTAATCAAATACAAATAAAATCAGAGTGAAATCTCCCCTAGACAGATTTTTAAAAAATCAGGTAGTCAATTGTGTTAATTGCTGCTGACCAGGTAAGATGAAGACTGAGAATAGACAACTACATTTTACAATGTTGAGACCATTGGTAACTTAGACAAGGATGGTTAAGGTGAAGTTGTGAATTAAGAATCTGTTTCAAATGGCTGATGCAGGAGTGGGAAGAGAGGAGTTGGAAGGGGAGCAGAAAAAGTGATGTAGTAGCTAAATGAATATTGGATCCAGAGAAAAGAATTGAGGTGAAAAAAATTACACATATTTAGAGGGGCTGGAGAGATTCGTCAGTAAATGGAAAAAGCTAGTGTTTATTGCAAAAGTGAACATACTCTGTGGAGCAGTAACAGGAGAGAAGGGAGAAAATATTGTTGAAGTTGCAATGGAGAACAAGGGCGGTACTGTGAACATAGAGTTCCAAGGTTCACAGCTGAAAGTGGAAAAATGTGTGAAATTTGAACACAGATAAGAAGGTATGAAACATTCCTGTGAATTTGTAGGCTTGGAAAATATAGAATGGTGACTGGGCAGCACTTAGAACAAGTTAAAGTGTTTATCAGTTTTCAATGAGGGTAGTTGGCATGTTGTGGCATACATTTTTGTTTAGTGTAGGGTTTTGGTTTTATTACCTCAGTTCAGGTACTTATCCAAAGCAATAAACGTACAGGTGAAGAATAGGAAGAGGGTGGAGATTAAGTGGTTTTGAGGTTTTGCCAGGTAGTTGTGATGGAAGTAGACAGTGACATAGGAGGTGAGGATACAGTGAGGGGAATAATGTAACAATGGACTGTGGGATTCTCACTTGGATGGGAGGGAATTGAGGATATGGATCAGTTAAGCAATATTGAAAGGTTGATACAGTAAATGTACTCTTAGTCCCAGAGGGTCAAATGATTTTGGAGATAGGATACTATCAGGAGTAAGCGGTGAAGTTAAGTAGTGCTGGTTGAAGAGTGGGATGCTTGCAATGAAGATCTAATTATGGGTATAGACATCTCTACTGTAGTCATCTAGTAAATGGTTGAAGCAGAATAGAGGGCAAGATCTATGGAGCAGGCAAGGTCAAGGTATTGAAATGGCATTTCCAAATGTGACAGCCAAAACAAAGAGGAGCTATATAATTTCTGTCTCTATTTTTTTAACATTTTTTATTGGTTTATAATTATTTTACAATGTTGGGTCAAAATTCCAGTGTAGAGCACAATTTTTCATTTATACATGTACATATATATATTCATTGTCACATTTTTTTCTCTGTGAGCTACCATAAGATCTTGTGTGTATTTCCCTGTGCTATACAGTATAATCTTGTTTATCTATACAATTTTGAAATCCCGTCTATCCCTTCCCACCCTCTGCCCCCTTGGCAACCACAAGTTTGTATTCTATGTCTATGAGTCTGTTTCTATTTTGTATTTATGCTTTGTTTTTTTTTTTTTTTTTTTTTTTTTTTTTTAGTTTCCAAATATGAGCGATCTCATATGGTATTTTTCTTTCTCTTTCTGGCTTACTTCACTTAGGATGACATTCTCCAGGGGCATCCATGTTGCTGCAAATGGTGTTATGTTGTCAGTTTTTATGGCTGAGTAGTATTCCATTGTATAAATATACCACCTCTTCTTTATCCAGTCATCCATTGATGGACATTTAGGCTGTTTCCATGTCTTGGCTATTGTAAATGTGCTGCTATGAATATTGGGGTGCAGGTGTCATCCTGAAGTAGGGTTCCTTCTGGATATGTGCCCAGGAGCGGGATTCCTGGGCCATATGGTAAGTCTATGCCTAGTCTTTTGAGGAATCTCTATACTGTTTTCCACAGTGTCTGCATCAAACTGCATTCCCACCAGCAGTGTAGGAGGGTTCCCCTTTCTCCACAACCTCTCCAGCATTTGTCATTTGTGGATATTTGAATGATGGCCATTCTGACTGGTGTGAGGTGATACCTCATTGTAGTTTTGATTTGCATTTCTCTGATAATTAGTGATACTGAGCATTTTTTCATGTGCTTTTTGATCATTTGTATGTCTTCCTTGGAGAATTGCTTGATTAGGTCTTCTGCCCATTTTTGGATTGGGTTGCTTATTTTTTTTCTTATTGAGTCATATGAGCTGCTTATGTATTCTGGAGATCAAGCCTTTGTTGGTTTCACTTGCAAAAATTTTCTCCCATTCCGTAGGTTGTCTTTTTGTTTTACTTATGGTTTCCAATGCTGTGCAGAAGCTTGTAAGTTTCATTAGGTCCCATTTGTTTATTCTTGCTTTTATTTCTATGCAACATACACAAAATAAACTCAAAATGGATCAAAGACTTAAACATAAGACAAGATACAATAAACGTCCTAGAAGAAAATATAGGCAAAACATTATCTAACATACATCTCAAAAATGTTCTCCTAGAACAGTCTACTCTGTCCCTAATTTTAAGATTTTGCTTAAAGGTACTGTATGGCATAATGACTGAGCAGGTTTTAAACTCAATGAATGGTGTGGGTTTGAGAGACTTGGATGAGCCACTTAATCCCTCTATATCTAATTTTTCTCATGTATAAAATTGAATTAAACATAATACTAAACTCTAGAGGATGAGGGTGTGAAGTGAAAAAGCTAATACTTTTGCTTAGCTATTCTGAAGCTTTCAGTAAATGTTAATTATTATTTGTAGTATTGTTATGATTTCCCTGAATGAGTTTGGTTCATATAGCAGACATTCTGAAAGGAAAAGATTTCTACACAATGTAGTAAAGCCTATTGGTACTACTTTAAGTTGTGAAATTCAAAGCCTTTCTAATGACCTTCAATATGCATGGAAATGTAAAAACTTCAGAAAGATTTCAATATTGTTCTCTTTGGCAAAATTTGAACAAATTAATACTCTATAGATTTGTTGCTTTCTCCCATATGCCATAGGCACTCTTGGAACAAACTAAACAGGAAAAATGGGGAAAGTGGTTTAGGAGTAAAGAAGTTTAACTATAAAATAAGAGAAAAAAAAAGAGTCTGCAATGGGGATGGGACAGAAAATAAACTTAGTGTCCAGTTTGTAAGGATTCCTTCCATGATTTAGTGGTAAGAAATGACTAGCTGGAAGCACAGCAAGGTGAGTTCTGCATATTTTCTATTCTACTTTGCATAATAATATATAAAAATTCTACAATTGCTAAGTGTGTTATGCATTCTCTAGCATGACCTTAATTTTTCAAAACATAAATTGTCTTCAGAAAGATCAAAGTCTCTTCAGTTACGCTGAATAATTAGCACTAGCTTTAAAGTGTTTTTGCATCCTAAATTGCGTATTATCTGATAAGGGCTTCCAATTTCAGAAATCCATTGAAGCAGTCTCATTTGGTTAAATAAGTATTTATATTTTTATACAGTAAATTTGAATATATGTTACCTTGATATATAAATTATCAACATGTAAGAAATTTCTTTCTATAATATTTGCCTAGGAATCCTGAACTTAAGCTCAAGATTGACACCAAAGCCACAAGAGTTTTATTATTGCACTTTTTATTAATTGGAAAGTCTCAGTTGCTCCTAAAAATATATTTCATCTTCCCAAAGGGAGAAAAATGTAATAATGAGAGTTTCTCTCATAGAGAATCCCATGCCTCTAGCATATTTTATAATAAATCTTGAGACCATGAAAAGGAAGGATCTGATGAATTTTAATTATGATGAGCAGCAAAAAGATATGTATGATTCCTAAGGCAAAGAGTGTTCTAATCAAACTAAAATAATCATATTAAGTCTAATACCTAGGAAACCAGAAAGCATTCAACACAGTTTGAGGAGTACCAAGGTAACTTTTGACAGTACATCCACAAATGGTTTAATAAAAGATACAAGTAAATCAAGTTATAAAACTCTTCTAATGGAAAAGCGTAATCTGAATTAAGATACTTAAATTTATTGGCAAAAGTGAATATTGAAAATGCCCATTTCTTTGAGCAGCAAAAGAAAGTGAAATGCATGAACATCTCAACAAGTGTTGTATCTTTTAACACCCAGGGTAGCTGGAGTTATAAATCAATATGTGTATTAGTCATTTGAAAACATTTTTAGTTCCTGTGAACAGATAGATATGCTGATACTATTGTTCTCATTCCTGGAAGACTAAAACTAGTCTCTTTACCTATGTAGTATTTTTACTTACTAAGAATAAAATCCTAAGTGTAACTCAACACAGGCTTGGCTAGAATGAACAGATGAAAGATATTTTCATCACAATATCATCAATATCATATAATCAGTAATCAAAGAATCACCTACTCTTCTCCCATATTACAATTTTTTCCTTCTTGTTTCAGTTTTATTGAGGTATAATTGGCATACAGTTCTGTGTAAGTTTCAGGTATACAGCATAATGATTTGATTATGTATAGCATGAAATGATTACCATAGTAGGTTTAGTGAACATCCAACATCTCATATAGACACAAAATTAAATATAAAAAATAAATTCCTTCTGATGAGAATTCTTAAGATTTACTCTTCTAAAAACTTCATGTATAACATACAGCACTGTTAATTATATTTATCAACTTATACATGATATCCGTAGAACTTCCTTATCTTAGAGCTGGATGTTTGTATCTTTCTACTGTCTTCATCCATTGCCCTTCTCTCCACCCTTGCCTCTGGGAAGCACAAATCTGATCTCTTTTTCTATGACTTTGTCTTTGAAATGTAAATGACTTACAACACTATGTTAGTTCCCAATGCACAACATAGTTTTTGCTGTGTGTACGTATGTCAGAATGATCATCACAATAAGTCTAATTAACATTTGTCACTATAGACAGATGTTGCATAATTAATGACTGTATTCCCCACACTGTACATTTCATACACATGATTCATTTAATTTGTAACTGGAAGTTTGTACTTCTTATTCTCACTTACCTATTTCTTTTCTCCCCACAACCCCCTCCCCTCTGGCAACCATCTGTTTGTTTTCTGCTTCTGTTTTCCTATATTTGTTCATTTGTTTTGTTTTTTAGATTCTGCATATAAGTAGAATATAATCATACGGTATTTGTCTTTCTCTGACTTACTTGACTAAAGATAATACACTCTAGGTTCGTCCATGTTATGGCAATGGCTTCTTGTACTTGGATATCTGTTTCCTTCCCCAGGTTAGGGAAGTTTACAGCTATTATCTCTTCAAATAGTTCTCTGTTCTGTCTTTCTCTCTACTCCTTTTGGGACCCATATAATATGGATGTTACTATGTTTGATGTTGTCCAAGAGGTCTCAAGCTATCCTCATTTTTTAAAATACTTTTCTTTTCTTTTTTCTGTTCAGCTTGGGTAATTTCCACTCTGTGTTCCAAATCACTGATCTGTTCCTCTGAATCTTTTATTTCAGTTACTGTATTCTTCAGCTCTGCTTGGTTCTTCTTTATGTTTTCTGTTGTTGTTGACATTCTCACTGGGCTCATCCATTCATCCCTTGAGTTTGCTGAGCCTCTTGGTGATCATTGCCTTGAACTCTTTATGAGGTGTATTGCCTATCTCCACTTCATCTAGTTGTTTTTCTGAGATTTGTCTTTTTAATTTTTATTATTTAGAACATACTCCCTTATTTCTTCATTTTGCCCAATCTTCTGTGATTATTTCTGTGTGTTAAGTAGGCTGGTCACATTTCCCAGTATCAGAGAAGTGACCTTATGTAGGAGATGTCCAGTGGGGCCCAGTAGCACACTCCCCTCTGGTCATCATAGCCGTATTTCTAGGAGTGCCACCTGTATAGGCTGAATGTACTTTTCTGTTGGGACCAGGCTGACTACTTTGGGCTGGTAGGTGGGGCTGGGTCCAGGTCCCATTGGCTGTAAGGCTATGCCTTATGTGGTGGCTGTGGGAGGATGTGAGTTGAGGGTTTTCCTACTCTGCTGTCTTGGCCACCTTCCTGTAAAAGCCAACTTTTGTTTTGTTTTGTTTTTTTGCTATATAAATAATCACTCTGAAAAATTTTGAAACAGAAATAACTCACAGAAGTAAACCAAGTAATATGATTAGAAATCAGACAAAAAATACTGAATTTTCCATTTTTTCTTTTCATATGAACAGCACTTAAGGCAGAAAATAAATAGCCTTCAGTAACAATCAACACTGGCTAAAAGTCAGTAAGATGAAGAGCCAAACAATGGTAGTGAAAGTGTAAATTGTTTAAATTTTCTTTTCAACCATTTTAAAAATTTTTTAACTTTTTTCCCATTGATGAGGTAATAATAACTTTACATATTCCACTTCTCAAAATCTAGTTTGAGGAAATAATCATAGATGAGTATTTTGAAAATGTCATGATCCATTCTTTTTTGTTGGGAAAATAGAGGCACTTTAAATATCCATATTTTTATGTAACAACACTGTCAAATAATTTATTATACATCCGTTTAATGATGTACTTTTTCTATCATTGAAAACCATTTATTATCAGTCTCTTTTACCTTTTCCCTAGCTAGCTGCATGTCTAATTTTTTCAGTTTCTTCTTGTCTCCATTAAATGTCATGTTAATAGAAAGACATTTCTTGACCACTGTTGGTATTAAAAAAAGTAACCCTTTCCAGTTATCTTCCCCCAGTGACCTTATCCCACTTTATTCCCTTTATAAAGTGAATGGAACTTAACATTACATATCAAGTTATTTTACTTTCTCTTGTTTATTTCCTATCTTCTCTAATAAAATGTGCCCTGCTTGAAAGTATACTCTTGGTTTTATTCAAAACTGTCACTCCGTGCCAGTAATTATGACTAATACCTGGTAGTTCAATAAATATGTATTTTGTGTGTGTATGGATGTAATAGAGTTCCTTATTAATGGACATCCTTCAGCTTACTTTGTGCTTAAAAAAAATCTGGTGAGCCTCTAAATATGTTTTAAAATATGAGAAATACTCAATTTGGAAGGTAATTTTAAGTGGTGAATAATCAAGAGAAATGACACAATTACATGTCATTCTTAGCACCTGTGTTCATATTTTCAAAGAAGCAAACAAAAAATTGCAATTTACAATTTAATATTCATTTCCCTAATTGATTATATACATAATTTAGTTTTAAATTATAGCTACAAATTTACTTTAAAATCCCAAATGTGTTTTTATCAACTAAAATTGAGGAAAATATGCTAAATGGCCTTATTGCATTCTAGTCTATGAACATGGCATCATATACTATATCTAGGGAATACTGAAAAACATAATATGACATTCCTTTTTTAACTCCTGGGAAAAGTATGAATGATCCAGTCTTTTTAATAGTCATGTTTCTCATTTACATTCAGGAAGTTGACTTTCTGGGTAATTCATTCATCTTATTTAAGTTTGGCTAATGTGAGTGATTCTTTCTGGATCTAGCCATCTTCAAGTATACTGAAAGAATCTTATCCTTTTTCAGATAAGGTACAACTGAGAAACTATTCTCAACAAGGGATAACTTCCAGTAACTAAATTTATATTTACATATACATAGTGATAAAAATTATAAAGGATTCTGAGCAGTACATAACAATACTAACTTATAGCCCATATATTTCAAGTAATATGCAGCTCAAATATTTGTGTAAGAATTACATTTTAAATTAAGAATTTGTGTTTTTTAAGCATTGCTTCAATGGTGCTTTTGCATTGAACTTGAGAAGGAAGTTATGGCTAATCAGTATATATACTGCTTTTTTCTCTGTGTGTATGCATATTTGTTTCTTTTAAATATATTTACTTAATATATATAATTATATTAGAAAAATATTTGGAAAAAATGTTCCCCTAAACTATAGCTTTTCCCCCTATCAGCCCAAGAAATAGATGGATTTAATCACCCTTGAATACATAATTGTATCCCCTAAACAGAGCCACCTGAAACTAAGGTATATAACTGAGAATGAGTTGGCTAAGGCTGTGGGTATACTGTTCCTCTTTTTAATTCCTCTGAGGTCAGCAGATGTCATACTTACCCTTTTTATGAAATGTGATTTCTCAGAACAGTCCTGCAAATGATATGGGGTTAGTATTGTATAGTATAACTGATTTGCTTATAAATTTTCCTGTTGTATCCAAGGTGTATACCAACTATGTGAGTTGTACAAACCTTGCTGTGGTCAGTATGGCAGAATTATTTCATTATGCAGTTAATAATGATAGAGTAAATCTGTAGGCCTCATAAAAACTATAAATATTTTGATAGATGTCATTCTCTTTTGTTCTTCAGATTAATGAGGTTTTTATTCATCTCTGTAAAAAGATCTATATACAAAAATGCCTTTAAAAAAAAAAACAGAAAAGTAAGTCATCAGTAATTACCTTAACTGCTTAAAGAAGACAGGCAGAATCAGGTTAGTTCTTTCATCAGTCTAAAAGATCTATTGCTAGGCTTAGAGTAAATTGTACTGTAAGCAGTAAGGGAACATCAGATTTATGTGGATAATTTATTGCTTGATCTCTCATACATTTTGTCATTTCTGTGAATATTTATAAATCCCTATTTATTTAACACAGATAAACTCTAAGGGGAAAACAGCATGTGTTTCAAATGGTACAGCGAATGTTTGTGGAGTCTGTGAGTCTGGATCCCTGGGTAATTACGTAGAGTTCTTGCACTGGATGTGAACTTTGAGTGAGATTGTCATGTAAGCCATTGAGATGAGTGTGAATTTGTTAGTACAGTATATCCTAGCTTCTTCTGAAAAATATGAACATTTCAAGGACAAATTGTATGACATCTACTCTTAAATGTGTATGAAAAGAGAGGTTACTGGTACAAGCAATCTTTCTCATGAGACAGTGAAGATTTTGTAATTGATCAAAAGTTTCTGTGATACATTGTAGTGTCTGAACAAGTTTGTGTAGCCTCCTTTTGTGAAGGACTTTCTGTTTTGGTTTCTGGGTCTAAAATACATCCTCATCTTTGGAAATCTACTTATTGAAACTTTTAATAATGCCATCTGTCTTCCTTTTCCATTGAAAAATGAAATCTATATTCAATTATACAAGATATTTTTCATTGTTTAACTGTGTCACTACCTATTTCCTATTACTTATGCACTTGAAAATGAATATAGATCTTATCTTAGGTCTATGGTGATCTCATGCTCAAATGAATTTCAGAAAGCTGGTGGTTATCCTTTTCCCTTCATTGATAAACTGATACTTTAAAAAAAATCACATCATATTAAAGAGTAATTCACTTTAACTTTTTGTTAACTCAAAGTTTTCATCCTCTCTTTTTTTTTCATCCTCTCTTTTTGTTAACTCAAAGTTTTCATCCTCTCTATCTTATGTCCTGGTGCTATTTCTAAAATGTTTAGAATTGAGGATTTCTCTCTCTCTACTATTTCTGTAGAATAAACAACATTATACTGCAGGAATCTAAGATCTTATATCTCTTAAAATAATTCTATCTGAGCCATAATGCCATTTTTATGGACATATGCATTTAATGAATATATAATTATGTCATTTATCTCTCTCCACATGCATATATATATTTATTTGTTATAAAATTACATATATTTGTTTATAGATAGAGGTATATATATATATATATATATATATATATATAGTATCTCTATTTCTGTTTTTATTCTCTGCTCTAACATTAAACACAGCACTGAATTCAAAACAAATAATTCATTGAAGTTGGTACATTACATTTTTATTTTTAAACTATGCTATAAAGGTATTTTAACTGAAGGCCACTGTTACCTCTCCATAAATCTCAACATTCTCCTGAAGTGAGATTCAGTTGTCTCTTTTGCCACTTGGCCTAATGGAGTATTTATTTAAGATGGCATGTGAAGTATGTCAGAGTTTTCCTTATGCTCCTTGAATCTGCCTATGCCTATTCATAATTACAAAGGCATTAGTGATCTTCTTCTAAAAATATAAGCCATATTGTGTCTCTCCTTTGCTCAAAGCATTCCAAGAGCTTCACATCATCCTTGGAATCAAATCTGAAATCCTTGTAATGGTTTTAGTAGGTAGATCTTACACTGTTCAATCCCTGCAAGCTTTTCTAATTTCTGACCATGTTTCCCTGGTCTGTTCCAGATGAGCTACGTGAGAGAACTTAGTCTGTGTCAAACACACCAAACTGATTCACACTTTACAGCCTTGCCATTGCTGTTTCTTTTACATGAAGTTCTGTCCAATTTCCATATCTCCTAACTGGCTCATTTCTTCACATTATTCATATCTTTATTCATGTAAGAAATATACATGTTGTCTCAGAGGTCTTCTTTACCACATGTCTTAGTCTGCCCAGGCTGCTATAACAAGATGCCACAAGGCTGGATGGCTTAAACAATGGAAATTTAGTTTCTCACAGTTGTACCATCTGAGAAGTCCAAGTTAAAGGTGTTGGCAAATTCAGTTTCTGGTGAGGAATTTCTTCATGACTTGTAGATTATTGCCTTCATGCTGTGTCCTCACACAACATTTCCTCAGTGCCTGAACATAGAGAGAACAAATTCTCTGGCAAGTCTCTCCTTATAAGGAAACTAATCCTTTTGAATCAAGGCCCCGCCCTTATGACTTCATTTAACCTTGATTACTTCATTTGAGGCCAAATACAACTACACTAGAGGTTAGGATTTCAGCATATGGATTTGAGGAAACACAAATATTCAGTCCATAACATCACTGAAGTAGTATACTTTGTCATCTGCTGTTCCATTCCCTAATTCTGCTGTGATTCTTCTGAATTCAAAACTATTTAAAATGGTACTACACATTTGTTTTCTTGTTTATGAAATCTCAATGAAGCCAGGTATTTTGTCATTTTTAAAAATTTGTATTCCTAGGATCTAATACTTGACAAGCATTTATTAGAATAATTAAATATTTTAAAGACAATTTAATTCATTACTGAATAATGATGGAAAGAGTCAATAGCATTTGGAAAACAAAGTTAGACACCAGAATATGATGAGCACTTAAGCCTTGTGACTTGTTAAGTCTTATGTTGACTTCCCAAATGAAATGGAGGATTGGGGATGTAGTCATATAATTAATATTTAACAGAAATTTTCTAAAACAATAGTTCATTTTTAAAGCATCATGGAAATTTTACCCATTCTTTACATACACATGAAATCACATGATGAGCCATGGAAGCTCACCTCACTCCTATTATAATTTGTGTTTCTCAAATTTCTATTAAGAAACTCTTCTAACTTTTTAAGCTGTGTTTCTACATAGTTCTCTTTCAAGGTGTCAACAATATATCCCCTTTGATGACTATAGGATGCAAAGCACATTCTTATATAATTATAGAAGGTATTTAAAATGCAAATACCCTTAGGAGAGAGGTAACAGTGAAATTACATAAGAGAGAAACAGTTTGTAAAGCAACTTTTTTAGAGTTTTACAGGCCAAAATAGTAGAATTTTCAAAGAATGCATTTTTTGAAAGTAATGAAAAACAAGTGTTTAATTTTTTCATTGTACCATTTGCATTAATCAAAGAATACATTTTTATTTAGACATTTTTTATTTTTTGTTTTGTCTTAGCACTGGTGTTCTCATTACTATGTATTGCCTATATGTTTAAAAAATAAAGATGTCTTCTCTTCACTTTCCCCCTCACATAGTATAAAACAAATTAATTAGTGCAAAATATTCATATTTGAACATATATTTTTCTTCCATGACTCTACAGTGCACTCACTAGGGGGAAAGATTGGTTGGGAAAAGTCTTTAGGATGGAATAATTACTTCTGATATGATAATGGATCCCTTGAATCTTGTGACAGTTTCATCACTTGGTCCATTGATTTCAGGGAACGTTTCTAGTACTTAAACAAAGCTACATTTTCAGCGGATGTTGGAAAGGATGTCAAGGAAAGCCACTCCTCTAAGCATCACGTCTAACCTTCAATATCTCATTATTGACCAGATGCTGGCTCATTCATTCAAATTACTTAATTGAACAATTCAATTCTAGGCATAAAGTAGACAAATTAATTTAGTGATTGTCAATAAGCTGACATTCCCTGTGAAAGTTTAGAAATTTTCCATATATTTTGCAGTAGTATTCAGTTGACCCATTTTAAAAACCCATTATTTGAATAAGCCTTACCTTAGTTAGCTTTAAATTCTGCTTCCAAACACTATTTGTATTTTATGTTAGTTTACATTTTCTTTTCCTTATTCATGAAGAATTTTACTCTTGTGTTAGTATCTTGACTTGGTTCATCTTACAAACTTTATTTTAGCTTTATTGCTTACTAGTGTGGATTCAACTTCACCATATAAATCAACATTTTTAGAAAAGTATTCAGTTTAATCTTGATATAAAAATTTTAGATGGCAGATAGGACATTGCAATCTAATCCATGCTGAAAACAGTGCAGGGTTTATGTTCTCAGTGCTGCTGTCACCACCATTTCCAAAGTTCCTTCAGTTTTTCTTCACAGATTCTTGGTTTTATTCACAAAGAATTAAGAACTTATAAAAATATTTTCCTTATTGAAAAGAAAATAACTCTTTAGGAAAGTGCTTAAAGTTAAAGGAAAATAATCATAGTTTCCTTAGATATCAGTTTTAATTTGTCTTTTATCTCAAGATCATAAGTGATATGAAGAATTTTGCCTATATATTCAATAATTTCCTAAGAATATCACATATAAACAAAATAATCTCTGTAAAGTGTACACATACATATTTAGGAGAGTTCTTTGAGCTTTTTGTAGGACAATTAATGATAAATTAAGTTTGAAGTTATAAAATAAAAAAATTTATATGTTTAATATATTAGTAAAAGTGAAGTCTAACAAAGAGCTAAAGTCAAGAATGGCATAGTTTTAAGTTTGGCTAAGTGAATTATAAGTTGTTTATACTTCTTTTTATATGGAAGAGTATATACTACATAATTAATTTTATATAAATTTCTAGTCAGTTGCAAAGAAGTCTGTGGTCACAGAAAGCAGGTGAGTGGTTGCTTGCAGAATTTGAGTGGGTAGATGAAGAAAGGTGGAGGGAGAGATGAGCACAGGGGCATGAGGAGATTTGGGAAGGTGAGCTACATATTCGTGATCTTGATTTTGCTAATGGTTTTGCAGTTGTACACACATGTCAAATCATATCAAATTGTACACTTTAAATTGCTGCAGATTATTATGTATAGATTATATCTCAGTGATGCTGGAAATATACTGACAACTGAAAGGATAAGTAAATACTGAGGAGCTTTAACACTGCTCGATAGTTAATAGAACAGATGATACATTAGTCAAGGTATAAAAGATTTGAAAACTATTAAATAATCAGAATGACCTAATGGAAATACAAAGAATGTTGCACTTGAGGGGAAAAAAAGGACAGAATACATTCTCAACCACACATATACAATTTACCAAAAATAACTATACACTGGGAGATGGTATCAATGGTGAATACTTCTACATATTTAAGGCAAATTTCATATTGATTTGAAATAATTAGTCCAGAGAATAGAAAGTGAACACTTTCCAACCACTTATATGAAGCAACTATAACTTTAATTAAAAATCTGACAATGATTTTACCACAAAG
Source organism: Camelus bactrianus (assembly GCF_048773025.1). Classification (NCBI taxonomy): domain Eukaryota; kingdom Metazoa; phylum Chordata; class Mammalia; order Artiodactyla; family Camelidae; genus Camelus; species Camelus bactrianus. The sequence continues at coordinate 8,518,838 of NC_133566.1, forward strand.
GATTATTAAAGTCCATTTTTTCATGAACATAGATGCAAAAATTCAAATCAAAATATTATCAAAACAAATTAGAGCTATAAAGCAATAGGGCTTTGACCGAGATTTACTTTTGAAGTAAACTCCTAAATTTATCTGTTCCCACTTCCTTTCCCCTGGTAACCATGAAATTTGTTTGCTGTGTCTTCGAGTCTTTCTGTTTTGTAGATGAGTTCATTAGTATGGTCTTTTTTCTTTCTTTCTCTTTTTAGATTCCACACATGAGTGATATCTTATGGCATTTTTCTTTCTCTTTCTGACTTCAGTTAGAATGACAATCTCCAGGTCCATCCACATTGCCATAAATGGCATTATCTTATTCTTTTTATGGCTGAGTAACATTTAATTGTATAAATATACCACAACTTGCTTTATCCAGTCCTCGGTCGTTGGACATTTAGGTTGCTTCCATGTCTTGGCTATTGTAAATAGTGCTGCTAGATCCTATATCTTAGTAGTGCCAGGTACACAAATACATGGTTCCAATTATTTCAAAGAGGTGTTAAGTATGTGTCTCATCACAAAAATTTGGATATATTATAATATTATACTTGAAAATTATGTGGCTTAAAAAAAATATATCCTGTAGTTAGCCTTTTTTCTCTTTTGTTGAAAGATTTATTTTTTTGTGGAAAAATACATAGTAGTAAGGACAAAGTTTCATGACATTCCAAAACACAATTTAAAGCCAATTTGCAGTTATCAATCGCTTTTGATTACAAACATCACTGATTTGCCAGACTTTCATTAAATATTTAAGAACATATAAATTCCATCTTATTTTTAAAAAATTGTTAATTATCTTTGGATTGTCTGCAAATCAACTGGAATGCTATTAACTAATTCACAGAACATTGCTTTTGAATGTCTTCACTTAAATGATACAGCATTTATTTCATTGTAATAATAGATAGTGAAGTTCTTTGGATTCTTTATATGATAGTAATTTGAACTGATAAGCTTGAAAACTATTAATGAAAAAGGGTCAAGTACCTGGTAAAGATGCCAGAAATTCTGACATTTTACTTAGTATTTAACCAACACTACTGAGAATGAAAATTAATAAGCAGTTAAATAAAATGAATTAATTTTGATACTTTTACAAAGGTATCAATACTTTTAACACTTTCAAAAGTAACCATCCATCATTCATGAAAGAAAGGCAATTAATAATTTCCACATAACAGTATCCTCTTTGTTAATATGGTTTCCCAATATTTGAGTGTATATAGCTTGCCAACTTTGAGTGGCAATTTAGTTATTGGCATAATTCTAGTAAGATGTTTTGCAAATAGCTCAGTTCTTGTCCATCTAATTACACAAATTTGGGAGATGAATATATCAATATGTGTACCTGAAATTAAGAGGAGAAAACAAACCACAAATGCTAAGTAATGTCAATAGTTGAAATTGTCTTGAATGGTTGTATCTCAAATTTGACATATTCTCAAGAAAAAAAAATAATGAGGGCTATCAGGACTGAATTGAATAGTTTTTAAAATTACACTACAGAAACATTTATAATATAGAATGAGATATCTATATAGTAATGTAAACTATAAAGTTTGTATTTAATATAGTAATACAAACCATAATATTTGCAACATGCGTAGAACTACAAACCAGTGAAATTCAAATTAAAAAATTAGTAGATTTAAAATAATTTAAAATTGTACAAATATTTAAGCATCATATAGGTTTAGTAATAAAATATAAATTTTATATTTTACATTTCACTTATAGAAGTGCTTCTTTTGTTCTTAGGACATAGATCATAATTAAGAAAATTATTACTTTAATTTTAAAAAATAATTTTAAATTGAAGTACATTTGAGTTTGACACATTTTTACTAACTTGCAATATGATTTCTCAATTCTTCCTTTATATGTATTTATTAAAATACTGCAAATTCTTATTCAGACACTGCACAGTAAAATGGTGTCAATTGACAATTGAAAACACAAACTTTTGGTCAATAAAATAAAGTTGATTATTCAGTGTTAGGGTGATTATCCAGATGATCCAGATGTGCTCATGTTAATTTTTAGATTAACATTAAAATTTAAAAATTAACAATAAATTTAAAGGTTCAAGGATTTTATGGAGGTAAGAAACTACATATATAAGAAACACTGCTCCAGGCAATTCAGATCAATACATTGTACTTGTGTCTAAAATTTCCAGATCATTATGGATACAGATGATGTTCGGTGCTAATTTTTACATTTCTCTCTTTGAGTCTACACTTTGCAAATTTTAATATAGATTTCTTATTTCTCCAAATTTTCCTGGTGGAAAATTAATTAACTTACCAAGTATTTATTGATTGCCTGATATAACCCTGGGTACCATGTAATACTGAAGCATTAGGTAATTTAATCATTTAAGCTAAACTCTCAGCCTTAGAAATCTTTTTGTAGTTTTGACATGTAGAAGCCTGCCTCTGACTTATCATTGGTTTTTTTGAAGAGATAATTGTTTCATGTTCTCAGACTCCAGGGTTCCAATTTCCCTTTCAGGACAAAGACTTTTGAAAGTTAAAAGTCAGTTTTGTTTGTTTTCCATGGTAGCATCCCTTTCATTACATAATAAGCATTTAGTAGTCTAATACCATAATATATGCAAAGAAGAAGACGAGTACATGTGGAAGAAGAGATTCTCTCAGGTAGTGGGAAATAACAGAATATGCATTTTTGCTTATGCATCTAAAATATTGTACACACGTGCATGAACAATACACAGAATGCTCACTGTAAATATGTATTAATTTAGTCTGTTAAAATAATTAAACCACTTCCAAGTACTAGATGTCCAGTTGCAGGAAGATTATAACATAGAACTTACATTTATACACAATATATAAATTCTGAGTATATGAAATGTCTGTTACAGATTTCCATCCCACATTCTATTTGGAGATGTAACCTAGCCCATTAAATGAAGGAGAGTATTTCTTTTCTCCTTATATATGAGCTGACTTTTTGACATATTTTAGCAGACAGTATCTTGTGGAAGTGATACTGTGTAACTTTCAAGGCTAGATTGTAAGAGAGCCACAAGTTCTGCCTTTACATTTTGGAACACTCTTGGGAACCTGTGTATCTTCCTCTGAGGATGCCCAGGCAGCCACCCAGGGAGGCTGGACCTGTTAGAGAGCTGAAGCCTCTGACAGGCTAGGTTGGGCTCTCAGTCAGCAGCTAGCACTGAGCACCAGCTGGGTGAGTGTCCATGTTCAGATTCCAGACAGCCAGTAGCTGGAACCAGGAGAAATTCAAGAACTGCCTGGTCAACTCACAGAATCAGAAGAAGAAATAAATGGTTATTATTTGGGCTGCTAAGTTTTGGGGTGATTTGTTATACAGAAGAAATAGATAACTAAACAAGTCATGAATTTATAGCTCTGGCTTAAAAAAAATGCAGTGAAATCTTTTCATGGAAAGTATTTGGAGGATCATCTTATACATTTATCTTCCACTGCTGTTATCTACCTCTTTACCAGTAATCCTAAAATATGTGTTATTTAAACCAGGGGTTAGGAAACCGTAGCCTAGGGAGTTGTTATGGGTTGAATTGTGTTCTCCAAAAAGATTTGTTGGAGTCCTAACTCATGGTCCTTGTGATCTTATTTGGAAATAGGTGGGCCCTACTCCTTATAAAAAGAGGAAAAGAGACACAGAGACAGACACAGGGAGAACACCATATGACAGTAGAGACAGATTAGAGAGATACCTCCAAAAGCAAAAAGGTATTAAAAGGATTGTCAGCAACTACTAGAAGCTAGGAGAGAGGCCTTGAACCAGTTATCTTCAGGACACCCAGAAGGAATCCACCCTACTGACACCTTGATTTCAGACCTCTAGTCTCCAGAGCTGTGAGAACATAAGCCGTTGTTTTATCCGCCAACGTGTGCTAATTTGTTATGGTAGCTCTAGGATACTTATATGAGGTCAATTCCAGCCCACCACCTGTTTTTGTAAATAACATTTTATTGCACTGCAGCAAAGTTTTTCATTTATGTACTGTCTATGGCTGCTGTCATGCCACAGTGGCAGAGTTCAGTAGTTGCTGCAGAAACCAAATGGCCTGCAAAGCTTAAAATATTTACCATGTGGCCCTTCAGAGAAAAAGTTCACTGACATCTGATTTAAAATACATAGAGGTGTTGCTCTATATGGTCAGAAGTGGGCAAGCTTATAAGTGAATGTTTCTGACTACATATGTATGTACATGATCATATACATACACACAAGCACACATACACTCACAAACATAATGTATAGTATGTAAACATATACACAGGAGTATATATATTCACATGCATGTGCATATATGTAAGTGTACATCCATGTATATGTAAAATGTCAAATTCTTTCCATTGGAGATTTCTGAGGGAAAAAAACAATACATTTGCAGTGTCTTCCTCTGCAGCAAATACTACAATAATAATGCTCTATTGTAACGGGGATACTTACCAATCAAATAAGTCACCTATTATAGTATTTGTTTAGTTCCTTGTACAGATTTTGTGATACATAAATAGGATTTTTTAATATTACTTTGTCCTGGGAACATTAAAATTTTAGCCTTTTTTTATGATGATAGTTTTAAGTATAGTGTTTTGATTGCTAAATAAAAAGTGTCAGTTGTTTTATGGTATCTCTTTATACAAAATCAAAGAACTGAAACCTCATAGTTGCTTTTAAATCACATATGAAATCAGTAATATTTGAATTAAACTTGAAATTGTGAATTTCAGCTGGCTCTGATTTAGTAGCTCTAGAAAATTGGAGAAAATATTTTGACATAAAATCTGAAGCTCCAGTCAGAATTTCCTGAATATACGTAATCATAAAATAAAAGAAATATGCTGTATTATCCTAAAGATAACCTTCGTAAGATTGGAATGGTCTCCACATTAATGAAATATGGAAACCTCAATCAAAAAATATAAATCTTAAGGAAACCCAAATCAACCCTACATAAGTTTTATATCTTCTGAATATACATTCTCTTTGTACACCATCAAACTTTAAAGTGATTTTTTTGAACTAATGCCTTCTTCCTAGTATAATTACTGCTAACATATGTCTCTGGAAGAGTCAGTCTTTATGGAAATAGTTCTTTGACAGTATATTTTACTTTATATCCTTTGGTGATAGTTTCCTTCTTTTAATCAAAAAGTAGAAAACAGCATTGTCTCCTGTATTTGGGATGGGTTAAAATATGTTATGTCTGTGTGTATGTGTGAGCAGTATTAAGGGAGAGAGCACAGAAAGAGAAAAAAGAAAATTCTCTATGGGAGGATTTGGCTCTTATCTTTTAAAATGATTATAGTTTCAAAAATTCTGGCTTATCTACTAGATGATGTTTAGTGAATATCTTTTTTGTATGTATTTTTTTTTATTATAGTCAGTTTACAGTGTGTTAATTTCTGGTGTACAGCATAATGCTTCCATCATACATGAACATACATATATTTATTTTCATACTATTTTTCACCATAAGTTACTACAAAATATTGAATATAGTTCCCTGTGCTACATAGTATAAACTTGTTGTTTATCTACTATGTATATATATTAGTTAGTATCTGCAAAACTCGAACTCCCAATAGCCCTTCCCACCCCCCTCCCCTGCTGGTAACCATAAGTTTGTTTTCTATGTCTGTGAGTTTGTTTCTGTTTTGTAAATAAGTTTGTCTTTTTTTTTTTTTAAGATTCCCCATATAAGTGATATCATCTGGTATTTTTCTTTCTCTTTCTGGCTTACTTCGCTTAGAATGACATTGTCCAGGTCCATCCACGCTGCTGCAAGTGGCATCATTTTATTTTATCTTTTTTTAATGACTAAGTCTTATTCCATTGTGTAAGTATACCAACAGCTTCTTTATCCAGTCATCTGTCACTGAACATTTAGGTTGTTTCCATGTCTTGGCTATTGTAAATAGTGCTGCTATGAACACTGGGATGCATGTATCTTTTTGAAGTAAGGTTCCCTCTAGATATATGCTCAGGAGTGGGATTGTTGGATCATGTGGTAAGTCTATTTTTAGTCTTTAGAGGAATCTCCATACTGTTTTCCACAGTGGCTGCCCCTAACTACATTCCCACCAACAGTGTAGGAGGGTTCCCTTTTCTCCACAGCCTCTCCAGCATTTATCATTTGTAGACTTTTAAATGATGGCTATTCTGACTGGTGTGAGATGATATTTCATTGTAGTTTTGATTTGCATTTCTCTGATAAACAATATTGAGCATTTTTTCACATACTTATTGGTCATTTGTATGTCTTCATTGGAGAATTGCTAGTTCAGGTCTTCTGCCCATTTTTGGATTGGGTTGTTTAATGAATATCTGGTAGCACTTTTGATTTACATATGTGGTCTATTTATGAGCAATATTTAAAATAAATGTCAGTGAACTTACACCATATTCTATCAAAAAGTTACAATTCCTCTATGAAGCAGGAATAAGATATTCAGTGGACTTTCACTGTTCACCAAGCAATGACAACTGGAAATGCAAGTTAAAGGTTGAACGAAATTAAGAAAGCTTCATTATAAAGGAATCTTAAGAAAGGAGAGCATTTTAACAGGAATGAGCCAGTTCTATTGCCTCTAATGATCACTCTAGCCCTCCCTCCTCTTTTGTACTAACATCAATCTAGGAGAGGGAAAAGAGGTTCCTTTGAATTATGAAGGAAGGGACATTGTGGTTTTGTTTCCATTTTCCCCACGGTGGAGGGGGGGTGGGTTGACTGTGCTGTCCTTTCAGTAAAGATGATGATGTTCAAGAAATTAACTCCTAGAGATTGCTGTGCCTAAAGGAAGGGGAGACTGCCTTTCTTTGAACAGGTATCTGCTTATGCAGTGCATTTAAGGTTATGTGGAAAATGTGGTATAACCTATAAACAGTCTCAGTCTAAATAAAACAATGATACCATAACTAAATTATCTTCAGTGAATCAATGTAAAAAAGTTACCAAAATGTAAATACATGTTTAAGTATTGAACATTTAATTTTATAGACCATAATTATTAAATGCAAAACACGTTCAGATTTAAGAAATATAATCAACAAACTAATAATACTTGTATGACTGTAAGCAATGGGCTATCCTTCAACCAGTGTCTTTAGTCTACCAATAGTAGGATTTTTCCTTTTAGGAAGAACAGATCACTAAAATCATGGTGACTCTCAAATGTTTGAATGTTTGGAGCAATGTACTTTCAAATGTTCCAAGACTCTACTATCCCAGACTGGTATTTCCAAACTCGATGATTTGGGCTCATGAGCCTCATTCCCAGCATTAACTGCAATCTTACCACTCTCCTCCAATAAGATTACAGTCCTACTAGCTGAATGTGTTTTTAATATATTTTAGTTTTTACTTAATGATTCATGTTCTCTCTAAAGTATTCAGCATTACTGATTTTCCCACTGTTTCTAAAAGCACATCTGTTCTGAACAAATAAAAGTATTTTGGATAAAAAGATAAATATTTCCACACAAAATAAGTAAATTTTACTATACATTTGGAAGCAAAAAGGCAGTTGAACTAATATTCAATATTTAATTTTATCTGAGAATTCTCTGTTCCTTAAAACACTTTGGAAAATACTTTTAAGACAAATAAAAGTCATGCACTTGTAAACAGATGCTATGTAGTGTCTCTTTGTACCTTAGTATTTAAAATGTCTTTTTACATCCCTGCAGAAAAACAGTGCCCTCTCGATTGCTTTCCGTTCCCTGAGCCTAGCATTTTCATGGTTACTGCTGGCTCTGAGCTCCTGCTTTGCTGAATTAATTTAATTTAGGAATCATATTACATTTCACTTGTGTTTTCCTGCTTATACCTTAGTGAAATTCAAGGCCTTTTAATTTCATTTCTTCCCCAACAGACAACTTACATAGTATTAGTTTGCAATAAAGATTACAGAAAAAAATTGGAAATTGAAGTTAAGTATTCTAATTCCAATCAATTCTTCATCCTTTAGAGCTCTGAAACTTGAGTTGGCATCCTTCGTGCTTCACATCTTCCGTTTCACTTAAGAAGCCATTGAGAAACTTACATATATAGCTGTCTCCTACTTGATAAAAACTTTTAAATTTATTTTTATATTTAGTTAATGGCTCATATTTTCTCCAAAATGTTCAGCATTACTAAAAGTTAGATAGCTATAGAGAACTAATGGGTCTAATAATACTCTCTTTCCATGTCCTAAAGAAACATCATGATAGGTAGGTGTCTTGTTTTATTCTTTCATAAAACAAGCAAGCATACAAAAAAAAACCCCAACTTTCTCAAAAAGGGATAAGATATAAAAGACCTCTTTCCCGGTTTTTAGTGTTGCCTAGAATGTATTCAGTTGAAATGTCTTCTTTGCTATTGTAGTTATTAACTCATGCACAGCAGTGGGAAAATTTCTATAATCATAATACACAGTCCAAGTTTCTCTCTAAGGCAAAGAGCATCTATTATAATACAGTGGTTTAAGAAGCTATAGGAAAATGACAGGAGGAAGCCAAGGGATTAAGAAAACTCAAGAGATGAACTTTGGGAAGAAATCAGATTTATCTATCTATGAGTATAAAGCACAGAAAGCTAAATTTATTTCTGGACTGAATTACATCACCTACCCTGAAATAAAAGCATTATGATTGAATGATTTAGGCACATCTCTAGATGAATCCAATATTCCCAATACTATTATCATTCTCATGTATATTCATCTTAATCATCTGAAATTTTCAAAACATGATAGATATATGGAATGTTGGTCCTGTAAGGAAACTAGGAGGGTATACCCAATCCTCTTATTATAAAAATTAATAAAGTATAGATGATGAAATATTTTCATCAAAACTATGCAGAGAAGTGCCCAAGTAGAATCCTGATCGCCTGCCACTGACTCCTGAGATTATTCTAAGGTTTTTTTGTTGTTTTTGCAGCTGAGGTTTAAACTATTATACTGTTCTCTTATTTATAATGGAAAATGTGTAATTTTTAACCTATATATATCTCTGTTTAGCACAAGTTATAAAATATGTATTTTTAGAAAGGTGTATGTCTTAGTTCTATACTATAACAAAAATACCATAAACTGAGTGGCTTCAACAACAAATAACCATTCTTCACAGTTCTGGAGGCTAGGAAGTCTAAGATCAAGGTGCTGGCAGATTCTGTGTCAGGATTTCAACAATGGTTTTAGGCTTTTGTAAAAGAGTAAAATAAAGCTTCAGATTGCTGAGCATGATATTTATAGTTATGGCATTAGGTATTTACTATTTTGATGTTTACACAATATTTTTTATATTCTTTTCTCATTAGACCTTCCTTACCAGCCCTGTATGCACTATAAAGAACGTTTGTCACATGGCAGTTTAGACAAAGGTGTTTACCTTTCCTTGTATACTGAAACTTTGCTGATGTGAGAACAACACAAAGAAAATGTATAAACCTATAAAAATAAAGAAATTAAATAGATATTTTCAGTAAGTAGTGGAAATAAAAGGATTTAGCATTGCTGAAAGATCTAAACTCCAGGGGCCTGCATGGACTCAGGGAACGGTTACTTAGGACAAGAAAGATAGTTCAAGCCACATATTCCCAGAAAGCCTCTGGGATTGGGGCCAGCAGGTGTGATGATGAAGGCAAGATGAGTCAGTTGGCTAAAGACAGGGGAAACAGATGAGGGCATGCATAAATGTAGTGAGATCCTCAGGTCCCTCCCCTTGTTTGCATACCTGCATAAGAACCTCCCTGCCCACAAATATTGATATATTTTCTATACATAAATTGGAATAGAGAGACTAAAGTCCTAGGGAATTAAGACAGGAAAAGCCGGAGAAACAGGAGAGTTAAGTTGCCTCTATCGTTTAATCCATTACATTATCCAAAGTTTCTTAAGAAGAGAAATTACATATGTTTTAAGAAATTCTATGTTTATAAATGACCTCATCTAATATGCATTACTTTTTGGAGGAGTAAAGTTGGGTATAGATTTTTAGATAAAATTTTTTTCAGAATTTTAAAGAGGTTTTCACATTGTCTTCTAGTATGCAGTGTTATTAGTAAGAAATTCTTTCCAATTTGAATTCCTAATCTTTGGCAAGTAACCTATTTTCTCTGTCTCTTTCTTTGATTTTGGTTTTAGTTTCTGTGACTTTTGTGTTAGATAACTTTCTCATGTTTGGAAATCTTTGTTGTCCTGTCATTCAATGTTTGAAAGCAGCGTGCATGGGGAAAGACAGTCACCTGCTGTGCTGACTGACTGATGGCCGGGAGAGGAGTCAGCCATTTTGTTAGAGAACCCCAAACACTGGAATCTATAGTTTTAATTTTCTGTTTCATCTCAGGCTATTCAGTTTCTCCAAAGAAGCATCCTCAAATCTCCTTCCAGGAGGATACACACTTAGCTAGACTTCAGTATTCTTGAAGCCTAACAATGCAAGAGGTTTGGAGGAATGAGTACTTTTACTTATTCCCTTTTATGGCTGAATAATATTCCACTGTATATGTGTGTATGCATATATATGTGTATGTATGTATACATGTGTGTGTGTATATATATATTATATATACATATAATATATATATTTGCTATATATTTTTTGGATATATACCCAGGAGTGGAATTGCTGGATTATATGGTAATTCTATTTTTGCTGAGGACCCTTTTTTACTATTTTCCTCAGTGGTTGCACCAATTTACATTTCCACCAACAGTGTACGAGGGTTTCTCTTTCTCTACATCCTTGCCAACATTTGTTATTTGTGTTCTTTTTGATGATAGCCATTCAGACAGGTGTGAGGTAGTATCTCATTGTGGTTCTGATCTGCATTTCCCTGATCATTAGCAGTGTTGAGCATCTTTTCACATGCCTGTTGGCCATCTGCATGTCCCCTTTGGAAAAACATCTATTCAGTTCTTCTGCCCTTTTTTAATCAGGTTTATTTTTTTGATGTTGAGTTCTATGAGCATATTGATGGTTTTCTTCGCTGAGGAGAAGCTTTTTAGTTTGATGTAGTCCCGCTTTTTTACTTCTGCTTTTGTTGTCTTTGCTTTTGGTGTCAAATCCAAAAAATAATTTCCAAGATGGATGTTCAGGAGCTTACCCCCTCTGTTTTCATCTAGAAGTTTTATAGTTTCAGGTCTTACATGCAAATCTTTAACACATTTTAGCATTAATTTTCCTGTATGACATAAGGTGACATCTAGCTTCATTCTTTTGCATATAATTATCCAGTGTTCCCAGCACTATTTATTGATGAGACTATCCTTTATTGTGTATTCTTGAGTTCTTTATTGATAATTAATTGACTGTATATGCATGGGTTTATTTCTGGAATGTCTATCCTGTCCCATCCTGTGTGTCTGTTTTATTACCATAGCTTTATAATGTATTTTGAAATCAGGACATGTGATGCCTTCAGCTTTGTTCTTCTTTCTCAAGATTGCTTTGGCTTTTTGGGGTCTTTTGTGGTTCCATGAAAATTTTAGGATTTTTTTTTCTATTTCTGTGAAAAATGCACTAGAGTTTTTTAATTGTTCAGCTGTGCTAGTAAGAACCCAGGCTGTATCAATCTTTATATTCCAGTTACTGAAAATGTTGTCTTGTCACGTATGTCATGGTCAAAAGATGGCTAATGCAGCTTCAGATACTAAATCTACGTTGAACACAGGAAGCAGGAGTGAAAAGGGAGCCAACAGTAACAACAGCCACATTGTCTTCCTTAGTCAGGAAAGCAAAAGCTTTATCAAAACCCCATACTAGTGTTCCACTACTTGGGCTGCCCACCGTCATATGGCCATTCATTGCTGTAAGGGAGACTATGAATGTATTAAGATGAGGCTGCCCGAAGCAAAGTATTCTTTTTTCAGGGAAAACTGAGGAAATGAATAATGAGTAGACAATTAAAACACTGATCATCTGCCCTTATTACATTTATAGATTTCAGAGACAACTCAAATAGAATCAGTGTTTTCAAATATTTTATAGGTGGGAATAAGTAATGAAATAAATTTAATGTGACATGCAGTATGAAAGGAGAAAATAAAACATTTGTTTCATACATACTTGTCTAAGACAGTTTACATACATATTTCTCTTTCAAGTAACCAATTGAGATTCAAACCCAGATTTATTGAATTGTAATTCTCATGTGCTTTCCAGTACATAACACATAGGGATTTTTTGTTTGTTCATTTTAGTGGAGTGAAGTCTAAGCTCACACAATTATGGTTCTAAAAATGTACAAGCACATGTAGAATTTTGTGTTAAAAATCATTGGGAAAAAGTTTAGGGGGCTTAGTTTACTATAAGCTCACTGTAAGTCAAAAGCAATAAGATTACCAGAAATTTCATGTGCACTCTGAGAGTAGCTCAGTAGAATAACTTCCAGTTCAGAAAGATTCATCATATGGTAATTAGCTAACTTGCATGCAAGCCTCAGTGGGTATGATTTTCATAAGCCAGACATTCTGATGTGCAGAAACCAGAACTGTCTGTTTTGACTTATGCTGGACTTCATGTTTATCTCAGTTCTATTTCAACCTGCTGCCAAAAATTTAATTTAATCATTTCCAGGAAAACAAAATCAAATTTAAGGATTCTTTTCAATCATTTTAGATTTGAAACTTCCCAGCCCACTCTCCCTTCTCCCTAGGGTTATGTCTGAGTGCCTGGCTTATATATTTTTATGACATTGCGGGAGGTGTTGTGAAATGGTTAGACTTAGATCAGTACTGTTCTGTTCTCTGAGAGTATAGACTACTTGTTTGATTTTCAGGATTTCCTTCCCCTGGTGTCTCATGAAAGAACAAATATCCTACTGGCTTCTGAACTTAAGATTTATTAAATTGTGTGCAATTCTGTCCCTACTCATTTTTGTGAGCCAACTCTATTGCCTTCAGACCGTGGCTTCTTCCTTTCAGCAACTTTTAACTAACTTCTCTGCCCTACATGGAGAAATAGGGAAGATTACACTCCAATAAATCTTTAAATCTCAAGAGAAATTCTGACTCATCCTAAGGAGGAATTGTTTGCTCCTGACCATTTATTTCCCTCTATGAAGCTGTTGATTGCAGTGTCAGAAGGCCTAGAACACATCACCCTTCTGTTCAACTTATAATGAAGAATTGTGGCTATAGGGACTCTTCTGTGAAAGCTGTGAAAGTTTCTATCTTGCTGATTCTTCTAACTGCCTCCAATCCAAAAAGAGAAAGAAAAAAAATTCTTAATCAGCAATGAGAATGAAGATATTTACCTTTAGGTGTAGGGGATGTGTTCTTGGTCTTATTAAATGTCAGTCTCTAATGTTGATTAGTATATTGACCTTTTTGGCATGTGAAAACCAGCCTTTAGAGTTTTGAGGAAGGAGAAATAAGCAAGATCATTTGGGAGGAAAAATGTGGGTCAGGAGAAACACGGGTAGTAATAAAGCTATCAAAAACCTAAAATATGGTTTTAGTGACTAACCAGTCCTGAATCAAAGAAAACTTTCTCTACTTTTTTGTCCTTGTAACAAATTAATAGGTAGTTTTCCCACTCTTTAAAATATTTTTATTTTCAAACAAAAACAATAGATAATAAATTGGTGCTTTTTAACACTGATTTCTAGAATGCTGAAACTGAATTTTGTGCATCCCTTTTAATTAATTTAGTGAATCCCCACCCCTGTTTCTAAAAATGTGCATTGAAGACTGCATCATGTTTGTCTAAGGACATGAGGTTTGAAAATCTCTGTCCCCAGACTGTATCTTCTGTGTTGATATAACACTCAGGTCACTCACTGTCAGGAATATTCTGTGTATTGACCTTCATGAGCATCATACTAGGGCTAGGAAGTTTTATTTCCTCCGGGAAATCTCTTTAAGCTTTTGTAAGTGGTGCATTGTACTATGCAAGAAGCAGATCTCCAAGGAAAAGATAAACTTTGTCTATTTGGGTGTCTAACACAGACTAAGAACAGACATTTTTCTAAAAGAAATGTAATCATAAGATAGATCAACTACAACTATAATGAACACCTGAAACCTATTACTTCTAAGGCATGAAAGTTACTGATCTTTTTTTTACAAGAATGTGAAAAATACAGCTCTCTTTAGATACACTGTCATGTACTTTTTTGATAACTTCTAGGACATTTTAACCCATAAGAAGATAGTATAAATTCTCTATTTTTTCTTACCATTTTAGAATAGTTTTCTCACAATCCATTGGTGATTATTAAAAGATCACTTTAATTCAATTGTGCTAATGTTTACCTCACCTCATTACCAATTTAAGGACACGAGGGCTGTGGGAAGCCCAGACTGTGCTTGTGAGGAGTAGTGTACACTGGCTAGCCCCTGAGGGAGGGCAGGGGGAGGTCTGCTCTAGCAGCTGCCACATTTCCCACCACCACCTCAGCGTGCTCCCCAGAGTGTGCTGAGCAAAAGCTCCAGCCCTGCTCACTCCCTGTCACAGTTTATTCTGGGGAGGCCAAGAATGAGAAGACGACCTTGGGTTGCAGAGGTGACCCAGTCCCAGAGTGGAGTCTGGGTTGGGTATGGCAGCTGTTGTTGGCACTTAAGCAGTACATCAGAAGCAGCCACTCAACTGCCACTCACACCCCACTGTACGCCCAGAGTCTGCATGCACCCCACCCTGCAGTGTGGCTCCATAGCAGGGCAAGGATGGCAGAGGCTGGGGGCAATGATCAGTTGCAAAGGACAGAGGACTTGCAGTGAGACTGTGTCTGAGCAGATCAAGGGAAACAATCGTGGGTGCCTGCACAGGCATGGGAGACAGCTCAGACCTCTGTTTGCTGCCACCATGAGCTGAGAGTCCATACGGATCCCCTCTGCTTCAGCCCTCCCCCTCTCTGGGCAGAGGCCCTGGTGATGCAAGAGGAAAACACATACTCAAAAGGAACAGAGCCAACTTGGGCTGAACCTCAGGGCTTCTGCTCTAGCAACTTGAGACTAGACCCTACCCCTGATAGGGTGATATCAGCCCCCGAGCAGAGGAGAAGTTCTGCCTCACACCTGACTCCAGCTCTACCTCTTCCATCCCCAGCCCCGTCCCCTACCAAGGTGGTAGCTGCCAGCACACCCTGACATGACTTGTGTCCCCACCAAATCTAGCTCTCTGACCAAAGGCATCAGGCACACATAGCCTGTGTAAGAATGCTCCCATGTAAGGATACCTCTTCAAGACCTCACTAGGTAACTGTTTCACCTCAGTTTTTAGAGGCAGAAAAACTTAGGTAAAATGAAAAGGCAGAGGAACTTTCCTTACTTGGAAAAATAAAACTGCTGAAAAAATAAATAATGAAGCAGAAATAAACAATTTACCAGATAAGATTTCAAAGAATTGTTTAAAAAAAAGATAACTGAATTAGGGAGAAGAATAGATGAGCACAGTGAGAATTTTAACAAGAAACTAGAAAATATAAAAAAGATCCAAGACTATATTAAATTTAGGCAATATAGTGGGTGCAGATATAAATGAAAAATTAACACTTTTCTGTATGCACAGTAGTAATATTCCTATTTTGCATGAGATAGTGTTGATTTTTAAAAACCAGTCACTTTTATCTGATTTTTATCTTCTTGCAGCTTAGGGCTTCTAAACGTATATTAAAAAGATCTTTAGATTCTTGACAATTATTTTTATGCATGAATAAAACATAAAGAAATAATTTTGAGTAAGTTATTTCTAAGGGAAAAACAACAACTTCATCACAACTTCTACCTGGCTAGTTGTTAAGACCATCCTGCCTTTAGAGACATCAAAATGTGAAACCAAAACAAAAACATCATACCCACAGTCTTGCCTAAGAAATAGAATAATTCCCAACAATGTTGATGTCCCTTTGTGCACTTCTCTGGTCACATCCAGAATGGGAAATGGAATATTGGAATATTTCCCATTCCCTTGTTTTTTCTCTACAATTCTACCAAATATTTATCCTAAATAACTTATTGTTTATTTTTGTTTGTAGCTGATGTAACTAGATAACTATATTACATGTATTCTTATGTGACTTTTTTAAACTTAGCATTATGTGCTGTTCATCCACACTAATGTTTGTAACTATTATTCATTTTCCATGTTGTATAGTATCCCACTGTATGCATATATTTCAGTTGATAAATTTTCCTCTTGATGGGCATTTGAGCAGTTTTTAGTATTTTTTTTATTACAGATACATCTGCTATAAACATTCTTGTTAGCTGTCTCTTGGAAAGCTTATCAGGGTTCTCCAGGCTGGATACCTAGAAATGGAATTTCTACCTCTAGATTGATGATGTCCAACAGAACTTTCTGCCATAATATAAATATTTTATACATCTGGGATGTCTAATAGGTAGCCACTAGCTGCATATACTATTGAGCCCTTGAAATGTACCTAATTCATACTGGAGACCTGGATTTTTAGTTCTATACAATTTTTTAAATTGAAGTATATTTGAGTTACAATATTATATTAATTTCAGATGTGCAACATAGTGATTCAGTATTTTTATAAATCATACTCCATATAAAACTATTATAAATTCTGGGCTGTATTCCCTGTGATGAACATTACACCCTTATAACTTACTTATTTTATATGTACTTTGTATCTCTTAATCCTCTTCACCTATTTTGACCCCCCCACTCCTCTCCTCTCTGGTAACTGCTAGTTTGTTCTTTGTATCTGTGAGTCTGTTCCTGTTTTGTTATATTTGTTTGTTTGTTTTATTTTTCGATTCCATGTATCCATAAAACATACAGTATTTATCTTTCTCTGTCTGATTTATTTCACTTCAGGTCCATATATAATTTTATTTAATGGAAATTTAAATAGCCACATGTGTCTAGTAGTTATAGTATTGGACCATACAAGCCTACATGATAGACTTTCCTATTTTATTGGTGTCAAACACTGATCTGTTCTTCCTCCTTCCCCTGAATATCCCATGGAAGGTCAGTCATTCTTTCCTTGCTCCCCAGCCCAAAGTCTTGGAGAACTAACACTGTAAAGATGTTGAGGCAAAGAAGAGAACTCATATTGACTTTCTGAGCAAAGGTAGAGGTGTGTGCCACAGCATAGTTTGCATCATTGCATCCACTTTGAGATCACTACAAGGCTGTGCAACACAGGAATTAAAGCAGAAGATAATCATTTTGTTTGGAGAATGTATAGTTTTATTTTCTATCATTTACTCAAATTGCAGTAAAGAAAGCTAATATTGTCCATATAAAGATTCTTTCATGATCTCTAATCTTTATCGGAGCTTTCTGCTCTGGATCCTAGTAAACAAACTTCCCAAATTACTGTCCCTTTGGCTTCAGATATGCAATACCAGTGATCTTTGGTTCTGCACTCTCTGCTCTCTCCATGATGTCCCTCCACATTGCTCTGCCTCTACGGCCTCAGACAATGCCCACCTCTTTTGTGTGGTGGGGCCACTCTCTTTGTAGTGGGACAGGCTTTGAAGCTCTTCAAGAAAAAGCTGATTCTGCTGAATCTCATACTCACGGAACTCAACCTGGTTGTAGATGTGTTTCTACTTGATAACTAAATGCCTTAGATTCCTATACAGGGGAATGTAGCTAGTACGCTGTTTGATAACTGAAAGACCTGTATTCGCTGTGTCCTCATATGCTCTTTCTTTTATTTATTTTTCATAAACTTTGTTAGTTCCATGTTTGGCTCAGGACTGATGAAATGAGAATTTAAGTTTGTTGTGGTGTCAGTTTCTGCTGTCATTCCTGCTCCTGCCCTTTTGTCAGGCTCTCATCGTGCTGCAGTCACACAAGAACTTAAGCTTGGGATGAACACACTGGGAATTCCATGAACAGAGTATGTACGGTAGGCATGCTGGATTCTCCTCTCCCCAGGGTATAACCAGCATGGATTGGACTAAGACAGCTCAAACCCTTTGGGGGCTTTGATGCTTGCTTCATCCTAATCTCCTTTTTCATGAAGCTCTATGGCCACTGAGCTCTTCTTTTTCTCTGTGGCTAACATAGGATGCCAGTTGTGTCTTCAACTGTTGCTCTTAAAAACTGATAAGCTCTCCCCTTTAGGGAAGCCCATTTTTAAGTATGCTTATGTTTCTCAAGATCCTTGGATGTAGAAGTTTGCAAACTTGAAGGGAAGTACCTTGGTTAACTCTAAGGCATTTTAGGCTTACATAGCCCCTTTCCTTGGTGGACTGACCACATCAAACAAGGAATTAGGAAAAGAGAAGACTTGAATAAATTACCCAAGTGCACAAAGCTTATAAATGGCAAATCTGAGATTCAAATCTAGGCCTTATGGTTCCAGAATCTGTGCTTGGTGAGGTTCACTTCTCTTCATACTGATGCTCTTTTATGTCACTTGTCACAGTTGCAATTTTACATTTGTGCCTTGTTCATGGTAAGCACTCAGGATTTGTTAAGTAAACAAACTAGGTAAGTGGAGTAAGATGCAGGTGAATATAGTGGCAGGTAGTATTTAAGGTAGGGAGGCATGGGTATATCAATGTCATGGTTTGTCAAAGATAGATGATATGTAAAGATCCCAATACACAGGCAATAGGTCAGTGTAAGTGAGATTGTGTAAAATATGGTGCCATTTTAGCCATGGACCTGGAATTCAGGATAGAATTTTATTTTCCAGATCAGTAAGACTGAAATTCACAAGTAACCTAAAGTAACTGAAAGTATATGAAGGTATACTTGGACTGAATGAAAAGTATCAAGGTTTCAGTTGTGAAATGAGGTAATGAAGCCAGAACCAGATAAACATAAATTTTTTCTTGTATTCACCTGCTAAGACAATATTTGTTCTGGAAGCCTAAGGATCCAGGGAATTGGAGCTAGACATCAGTAATTTGTTAATGTATCATCTCAACCTTGCATTACTGATGAATTCTTAATCAGATTCAGTGCTTGTGGAGTTGAGAGTTCTGCTGATTTGCAGTTTCTGTTTGTTGAACAACTTCCTAGATTATATCACAAAGATTCATTCTAATATCTCATGTCTTAATAGTTTAGTACAATGCAACTTATTTCATATTTTTAAAATGCATTTTGTGAAAAATGACTGGGATGAATCCTCATTCGTTATTTAATTTATTTGATATTCAGTTCATTCCTTAATCGTTCAATAAGCAGTTATTTTGTTAGCTTTTTAGAATAATATAATGAAAAATGTAGATGCTGTTGCTATCCTTACAAAGATACTAACTGTTAATATACAATATGATAGAAATTTGCTGGATAAAAATAGAGAGGACAGTTTAAACCAAAGTCCATAAAAGAGAAAAACTGTGAAGAGTTTGAGAATCTAAAGGAAGTTCACTATAAATAAATTATAGGTTACAAGGAAGGCAAGGCAGGGAGGCTAATGAGAGATGAGACTGTATGGGTTTAAAAAAAGCTCAAATTACTAATTGTGTACCATCTGTACTGAAGATTATCCAAATTTCAGAGGATATTACTAAAAGTGCTTAAGGAAGTGAATGATATCATTACATTTTATAAAATTGATTCTACACATCTGTGATGGAAATAAATCTAAAAGGATAAACAAAATGTGCTGTATATGTATATGTATATGTATATGTATATATTCACACACACCACACACACACATACATGCAGTGGAAAATTATTTGACCTTAAAAAGGAATGAAATCCTGTCACATGCTACAATATGGATAAACCTTGAGGCCATTATGCTAAGGGAAATAAGATGGCACAAAAAGACAAATGCTGTATGATGCCACTTGTGTGAAGTATCTAAAGTAGTCACAGTCATAGAAACAGAAAGTAGAACCGTGCTTACTAAGGTCTGGGTGAGGGAGAAATGGGGAGTTGTTTAACAGGTAACAGTTTCCAGTTTTGCAAGATGAAACAGTCCTGGAGATCTGCTGCAGAGCAATATGACTGCACTTATTGGCAGTGAACTATGCACTTAAATGGTTAAGGTGGTAAAGTTTGTGTTACATGGTTTAAGACTATCTTCTGAGCATTTTGAGCTTTATAGCAAAATTGAGAGAGATTCCCCAGATACTCCCTGTCCCCATACGTGCATAGTATGATCTCCATTATCAACATCCCCTACCGGAGAGGAGTCATTGTTACAGTTGATGGAGTTACACTGGCACATCATAACCACCCAAAGGCCATAGTTTACAGTTCACTCTTGGTATTGTACATTCTGTGAATTTGGACACTTGTATAATGACATGTACCCATCATTAAAATATCGGATAAAGTATTTTCATTGCCCTAAAAATCCTCTGTGCTCTTGCCTGTTTAACTCTCCCCTCACAAATCCTGGCAACTATTGATCTTTTGACTGCCTTCACAGTTTTGCCTTTTCAAGAATGTCACATAGTTGGAATATACAATATATAGCCTTTTCAGATGGACTTTTTTTTTTCACTTACTAATATGCATTTAAGGTTCCTCCATATCTTGTCATGGCTTGATAGCTCCTCTATGTTTGGTGCTGAGCAGTAAGTATTCCATGATCTGGATGCATCACAGATTACATATCCATTCACCTACTGAACGGTATCTTGGTTGCTTCCAAGTTTGGCAGTTATATAAAATGCTGCTTAAACTTCTGTGTGCAGGGTTTTGTGTGGAATGTTATGTTTTTTTCCTTAACCATAATATAATCTAATATTAAAAGCTGATATAACAATGCTCAGACACAAAAATCCAAAGAAGGAAACATGGTGTTCTAACCTTGAGTAGCAATAGTGCACATGAAGAAAGGTAATTATATTCAATTTTTAACTTTTTAGAAAGTAGAAACAGTTTGACCCATGTTATTTATTACTCTAGGGAAATAAGCTGCATAATTAATTTGGATAAGGAAAGAATAATTTCACTTCTGATATATTGCTTTTGAAGTGTACATCAGACATCCATGGACCATTGGAAATATATGGACTCAGGAAATAAATTTTAGGCATAAAAATACATTGAATTCTGGGGAAGGTCAGTAGAATTCAACAGTTACCAATACTCTTTCTACAACAGCCTTTTTATGACAATAATTCACATTAAAGATGATATCTAAACAGAAGGCAAGAATCTCCTAGAGGGTAATGTATTGAGTATTGGGTGATGGGGAGGGGTATGTAATTTTCAAATGCCCCTTGATGTGTTTGATATAAGCTTTTCCCTGCCAAGTGGAAGTTGCATCTCATTGCCCTATTTTAAATAACTGACTGATAATAATTAAAGATATGGCAGTAAATGAAATTTTTTAGACAGATTTTATTGTATGAGAAAGGGCCATGGAAAATCCTGAGGCACAGTACAATTTAAGAAATGAATAGAAGAAAAAATTCCTTTGTTTTGAATAGAATTACAAAATCCCAACAATCGTATTCCTTAAGTTTTCTCTATAGCTATTTTTGTTTGTTTATTTTTGTTTTACAGCTGTTTGTTTTAAAACTGAGGTTAAGTGGGGTAAAAATTGGGAGGAGAGACAGGGAAAGGCAGGGAGAGGAGGTGTTCTATAAATAATGTTTCTGTTCTGTTCTTGACTGCTTGGCTGTTCGTCCTTCTTCTTACCTTTTAGATCTGTGGAATTAAAGCAGGTATAGAATGACAGTTTCCCAAAGGTGCACTGAGGTGCCCCCAGGGCACCACAGCAGCTACATAGGGGTGCTGTCAAAGAAAAATTGTACCCAATAGACAGGCAAGGAAGATTTTATTCAATACTGTTGCAACAGAGAAGAGAGACTAAACTCAACTCTGCTGAAACCAAAGGCAGGAGAATTTTAAAATATTGGGGTAGGTGAGTGGAGAAATACTGAAGGACATGAAGGGTGAATCTGGTCAAAGTAATTAGGTCATCTGTCTTTTCTACTTTAGCAAACAATGATGTTAGGTTTATATCCTCCAACAGAGACTGGAAGATAGGGGCATTGTGTTTCTTGATGGTTACATTTCAAAGGGATGGCTCACAGATACTTGAGAAAGACATTTCTGGGTTGTAAAAAACTGGCAAGAGGCTGGGTGATTTACAACTCAAAAGGGCAGAGAAAGAACTTACAATGGGAAGTTTTCTGAAGTAAATGATGTAATGAGGTCCTCTGCCCATTTTTTAATCAGGCTGTTTTATTTTGTTTTTTGTTTTGTTTTTGTTTGATATTGAGTTGTATGAACTGTAGTTTGTAAAGACTTGATGAGGGCTGAAGGATTCACTTCCAGGGTCACTCACATGGCTGTTAAGAGACTCCATATAATTGGTCACAACATGACTTCCCCTAGAGCAAGTGAGGAGAGAGACAGAGGGAAGAAATGAATCAGAAGTTACACTGCCTTTTATAACCTAATCTTGGAAGTTCCATACTCTCACTTTTGCCGTATTCTGTTTTTCACACTAAACAGTCTTGGTACAATATGGGAGGAGGCTGTATACCAAGAGCCATGGATCACTGGAGGCCAATTTGAGGCTGGCTACTATAGTAATCTATAGGCAGGAATAGAGAATGCAGTCAAATTCGCAGAGGGTGATTTTGCCAAATGGATAAACTGGAAGCATATTGGAAAATGAATTAAGAATTTTGGCAAGAGATTAGGTAAACTGCTGGGATATGAAATTTGGTCTATAAATGAAAAAGAATGAAAGATCTGTTAGGTAGGAGAGAAGTATAGGAATATTGGAGTTGGATAACTAAAAGGAGTCTGAAGTTATTTCAAATTATTATTTGAATAATATTTGGAGATTATTGGAAAAGGAATTGTTAAGTCAGGATGTGGAAATTGACATGGTATGGAAACAAAGACCGTAAGTTAAGGGTTGGGGTTTTTTTATATTGGAAGTGATAGAGTTCAAGACATAGATGAGGAGAGAATATTTTTAGTCAGGTGATCTAAGTGTCAAAGAAACATTAAACAGCTCTCTACTCATGAGCAAATAAGAGAAACAGGTTGGAAAGCATCAAAGTAGAGGAACTCTAGGTCACAGTTTTAGTGTTCATTGGATGTAGGACTTGAAAAGATGTCATAGAAAGCCATTTCCACATCAACATTTTTTAATTAAGAACAAAAATGATGGCCCAAGGATGTATGGAAAATTGTTTTCCATAGAATCGAGTTTTCAGAGAACATGAGTTACAGGATGGGGTAAAAAGAGGGGCAAAGTTAAGAGGAGAGGAGTGCAGGGTAGAATATGATGACAGTCTAAAGGCTCTCATATTCAAGAATGCGCAAAGATACAAGGCTGTGAGATGAAATGAATTTGACTGGCTAAAAATTTAACAAGAAAATTAATTTCAGCATCTCACCAGTCTACTGGTGTCTGAGGGTGGGCTATGTGGTAGCCTATGTAGGCTACGACTCTGAATTTCAACCTTCTCAGGATTTAGCTGCAACCCTGGGTGGAATCTTCTCAAGAAGTTCAACTTGGTAGTGAATGCCGGAGCCCTCATAGCTCATGATCTAAATGAAAATACTGTATCATGTTTGACGGTTGAAGGGAGTAGCATTTCTGCAGCAATGGTTGAGCCTCTAGTATGTGATGATACTCTTTGAAGTGGATATGAAGCTTAGTGGAATATACTCTGCATGATAGATGGTGGGTGGGGGCACTAATATAAGAAAGACATGATGATTCAGTTATGAGAGGTGAAAGATTAATTGATTCTACCATATGCAAGTTTGAAAAAGTTGCAGAAGTTTTGTAAGTCACTAGCTTTCACTGAGCTTGATTTCTTACTGTCTGCTGCAATATTAAACTTGTTGACAATGGTGGTGGTAATGGAGAAATGAAGAAGAGAAATTGCCTATTTATGTGCATTTTAGAAGGATAATTCAAGCACTGTATCTCAAGTACAGCACCCATTCTATACAATGTTCTTTGTTTTCTGACATGTTTGAAAGACCATAATTTTCTTGAAAGGAGAAGATATGTTTAATTTGTATTTGAACTTTCAGTGCCTAATACAGTACCTAGCTCATAGTACGTGCAGAGGGATATTATTTTTATTGCTCAATTTAAGATACAAAAAATTTAACTGAAACTTGCCTAAAGTTAACAATAGTCAATTTAAAAATTAGAGAGAAAAAATCTATTTACACCATAGACTTTGCTGACTCAATATTTATTCACTGTATTTATATTTTTCTATGTATGGGTTTTGCTGTCAGTTTAGCTTCATTAAGCTTTGAAGATTAAATTCTACCAATGGCAATTGAGAATTGTTCTCACTTAATTAGGAAAGAGCTATTTGAATCCCGATCCCCACCTTGAAAGTCATCTCATAATTTCTTTTAGAGATAGATATAAAACACATCTGAAGATCTTATTCCTATCATTTTGCTATTATCAGTAATTACTTACCTTAGTAAAATCACCGTGTTCAGGTAAACTTGTATGCAGAAGGTTGATAATTCCCTAGGCTTATCTCTCTTCTATTACTTTTCTTCATTTTATGCAAATTTCTAGTGTTGCAAATATAACAGTGATGTGAATTAAATGAAAATAGGTTGCCAATTGTTTGGGGACTTTTATTCTTCAATTCATAATGGTCACAAAAACAAACATACACTTATGAATTTCTCTTTACAAGCTTTTTTCAAAAAATGCATCAGTATTTCTATCCTTTCCACCACCCTCAATCTCTAGCTTGGAATTTCAATAGGAAAATAAAACCTACAAAATGAAAACAAAAATCAATCTTTTATTTAGGAACAAATTAAATTGCAAAATAACAGGATACCAAATTCTGATTTTTTTTTTTTGATCTTTCAGTATTTGATAATGCCTAGTGAACATGTTGATACATATGAAAATAAGAGGCTATGGACCCATAATGCCAGACTTTAAAAATTTGTATTTTAATGTGGAATTGCATTTCCACTATTGTCCTAGTCTTCAGTAATATTTCCAGCTGTTAGAGAATTACAGTGCTACTTATATGAATGACATTTATTTTAGAATATACATTTTTTTGTAGTTAGTAACCATCTTCCCCAGTTGTCATTCTTGACAATAAGAAAAACTATTCTAGATTAGCTTTAAATTGCTTAACTATTATTGTTTTCATGTTTATGTATTTATTTGTTTATAAATATCTCATTTAATTGTCCTACTTTGAAAAGGAAATATCTTCCTCATTTTATCCCTCAGGACCTTAGGTAGCCAAATCAAAACAAGTATGTTTGCAATAAACTAAGAGTTGAGGTCTGCTTTTGCTTTTGTTTTTTGGTTTTTGTTCTTTTTGCCTGAGATTGGGCTAGCTAATGGTTGAAGTCATTTGAGATCTTATAGTATCAAAAATAACAGCAGCTCCTCCTGTTATGTACAATGAGTGCAGCACATGCTGAGTACGTCAATATTTTAAGTATTCTAACTTGTTTTATGTCACAATTCTGTGAGATAAGTAGTATAAACCTCATGAAAAGAAGAGGAAGTACATCCTCAGAAAAGTTAGTTTTCTCAGTGTCATCATGACTAAATAAATGGTAGAGTGGGAATGTTGACTCAGATGCAATGCATATTATATTTATAATCTTTGCTATACAAACAAGTAAAGATTACTATGAAGAGAAACACAAATCCTAAATAAGAAAGAGTCTCAGAATTAGACAAAGCTTTCTTTCCATCAAACTCAAGGAGGTTGTTACCTTCCTTTTAAACAATGAATGGTGCAAGAATGAAAATGTAGCTTCTCTTAAACGTTGAGTTGTAATACATTCATCATTCTTTTGATGTTAGGAAAAATACTCTTATTAGTGCATGTATGACTTTTAACTTTCACAATTTTAATTTTTTTCTTTTTTGGGAGGTAATTAGGTTTATTTTATTTTTACTTACTTATATTTTTAATGGAGGTTCTAGGGATGGTACCTAGGACCTTACGTTTGCTAAGCACTTGCTCCACCACTGAGCTATGCCCTCCTTGCACTGACTTTCACATTTCTAAAAAGCGCTGATTACTACTACAGTTTTGTGAAAGGCATAGTGAAAAAGGATTTATAACTGTTGTACTGGAACATGAGGATGCCAGGATGGGAGAGAGGTCTACTGTGGAAAATGTTATATATGATCACTTACATGTGTACTTGTATGTAAGTACTGAAAGGACACCTACTCCGTCTGATTTCGTAAGTGACTTAAAGAGATCCTTAAGTATTTATATCATCTATTTTGATGGTCCAAAATTTTGGAATTTTTATAAAATGGATTCAAAGTCAAGGCTAGGAAATTAAAGAGTCAATGAAACATAGAATCTGTTTCTTATGGAAGCCAAAGAACAAAGGTGTGAAACTAAAGAATGAAGGTTTACTAAGTCCTTTTCTATCCATTTATTTTCTATTGGTTCACACAGTCTGGATACCATACTTGACAACACAACCCAATGTAAAGGAATAAGATAACATTTGCAAAGAATTGGAATAGGTTGAATATTACCTTGTTTCATGATCTACAGTGCTGCGTAGACTAAAGAATAACCTTCTTTGAAGTAAGGCTAATAAGTCTCTCTCCAAGACATGTATTCTATCACAATTCTCATCTCTGCTTTATGATGATAGAGCAGATAGGTCAACTGATCTCTGCCTTTCAACTGTGGATGAAAGTAACATTGACTTGCACCTCATTCATCTTTTTGCAAGAATGCAAAAAAGAAGCTGCATGAAAACTCAGCAGTGGCTGAGTACAGTAGAAAAATTTCCCCAAATTTGGAATTATATTCAGTACTCTCTGCATGGTAGTAAACTCTTATTTTTTCAGAGTTATTTAGCAAAAGTGAAGTGTCATGTAGGTTGTAATATATTTTTGATATCATCAGAACTTCAGCTGTATTCAACAACTCTTTATTCATCCTAAATTTGAAGTTCATTAGGGATGATAAACACAGTACTTTTATGAAACTTTATGCAATTCCTCAGTGTACATATCAATATTTTTTACAGTTAATTGTTATTTATGCCTAACACTCTTCCTCTATTGGTCAGTAAAATCAAATTATAGTTTCTGAATTATGTTGTAGTATGATATAATGTATAAGAGGACAAATAGCCAAATTTGAATCAAATTGCCAAAATTTGAACCTCAGGACTATATTTACTGAGGGACCTTAATCAATTTACTTAATTACCCTATTCTTAGATTTCCTTAATTTTCACTCAAGTATGATAATAAGGGTACCTACCTCATAGAGTTTTTACTAGAATTAAATTTCTAGACATATGTAAAGCACTTAGAATAAGACTGGGTTTAAAGTAAACACTAGAAGTTTTCTAATAATAATTCCATAATTGTACACATTTTACTCTGTTATATGCATTGCTATGCATTTAACTATACATTATAAACATACACATTCAATTATATGCTATAAACACGTGTATATCTAGCTACACACTACTGATAGTCTGTAATTTTACATATTTAACTATGTGATATGAGAAAGGTTAGATGTAGTATTTCTAAATCTGTCTTTGCCAATGAAAGGAGAATAAGAACTAGAAGCTTACCTAGCATCTTTATGATAGATTTAGGCAGAAAGATAATTCTGGCATAAATTATTAAATTCCATTGTTAAAACACACAGAAGCTATTCAAAATGGATTCAAAATTTGAGAAAACTTTATGAAGTTAAGGCCTTTTGCATTTGTTAGTCACAACTGTGTATTTTTCCTCCAAACATAGGGAAAAACAGCCTTTATGCAGCAGTTGAAAAAAAAGTGAAATAAATTTGAAAGTGAAAGAGATGGTATAGTTACTACGCAGGAGATATTTGGCCCCAAACAAATAGATCTTAGATGAGCTTAGATTTTTAAAGAGGTCACTATGGGTTGAAAATCTAAGTAAGGACTGGAGGATAAAGTGAAGTATATAAAATAAATGAACCATAGGGAAAATAAATTTGAGTAGGGTGGTACAGATTAAGAGAGGATCAAATTAAAAACTTGAATTGTCAAACAGATAAATAACTTAAAATATATTCCACACGATCACAAAATAATCTTAACTGAAGAGTGACAATAAATAATCTCTCCAGCACAAGTAAGGTTTATGGATTTAAATATCTATACTTAGAGCTTCATCTATTTAAATAGATAAATTGAGAAATCAGGAGTATCACTTAGCAAAAGTATGATTAATATAAATATATATGTATATGATTAAGGTCATATGTCATATATTACATATTAGTATGTTTATATTACTGTAAATAATAGTGTCTAGCATCATAATGTGCAAAAGCACCTTTTAGACTAAGCATATGACATAATCTTTTGCTTTGAAGATATTACCTTACAAGCACTGAGTTCCAAGTTTTAAAAATAGGGCAGAAATGGTTTAATTAAGAGAAATAAGATTAAACTGTGTGATATGAACCACAGTGTGAAAAGATTATTAAAATGGGAGATTCAGAAACATCCTGATACATCATACAAGATTAGAAAGTTATTAGGAATTGGTCATGTAGCATTTTCCAAGAGTGAAACATTACAGTTGAAAAATTTTTTAAAAGTTCTTTAGCTCTAAGGGACATTTTCTTTTTTTTCTTTTTTTTTTTTCCAAGACTTAAATTTCAGTTTACATCCCGGGAATGAGTGTAATGATTTTAGAATGTGGTTTATTGTTGTTTGTGTGTGTGTGTTTGTGTAACTAAATTTGGGTAGAACATTAACCAAAAATGGAGTGTCTATTTAGATTATTTGTATTTTTCCCAAAGTTTTTTTGCTAATATATCAGTAATCATGACCAGAATCTGATATTTACTTGAAATCTCAGGTACTCCTCCAAAACATTTATTGAAAGTCAAGAGTTAGGGTATTCATTACTTATCTTTCCATACTTGTTAATATGAATTATTAACTTTAAAAAATGTTAAAATAACATATATCAGAATTTATACATATATATTAATTTATTATATAATTTTTGGTTATTTTAACTTTAAAGTACCTTTTTTTGTTGTAATTTTTAATAGTCTACACTCACTGCCTTCACTGCCTTGGATTTAATCCACAACAAACTGGCTTTTACCTCCTCATTTGTAATTAAAAGAAAGTATATATATGTGTATATACTTAATATAATATATATTAGGAAGAGAGAAAGAGGTGATATATATCCAGAATAGCTCTTGGTACTGAGGAACAATAGTAACAAAAATAGACAAGATAGGTACATTTTCACACAGAAGTAGATAAATAAGCACAGAAAATGCCTAGAGCTAATGAAATGGTGTGGAATAATTAATGTTAATTTTGTTAAGTATTTGAACAGACCTCTCTGAAGTTGTGATATTCTAACTTTTTTCAGAGAAGCTAAAAACACTGCATTATTATGTGAAATATCCTTATTTGTAAAAGTTGGGAGCTAATTGGAAAATTGCCAAATCACCATGCAGGCTATTACTTCATAGGCCAAATTGAGTATTGTTACTTGGGTTTGCCTATTGGTGGGTATTGAGCCAAAAGATACAATCAAGCCAATGATTGGAAGAAAGAAGGATTTATTACTTGGAGCAAGTAAGGAGAACACCGGGGATCTTTCCCAAAGCAGCGTATCCCTGAACAGCAAAATTGGGGGAGATTTCAGCTAAGGGTACATGAATATTAATGAAGGGATTTGGGTGGGATGTGCATATTCATGAAAGGGCTTGAGCAGAGAAGAATTAGCACAGCACTGGGGCAAAGGTTGACAGTCCAGGCTTTGGTTGATTGAAGTCGTGAGGGTCAGAAAAGGTCAACATCATCATTCCTTAGGTTACATCTGTTCTGGTAGTTGAGGCTAGAGGGGGCTTGGAATTCAGCAGAGTAGCTCAAGAAAGTGCTCCAGGCTAATCTTTACCATTAAGATAGAACTGGGTGTATTAGCAGCTGATTTATTATCTTTGCTGTTGTTACTTCTCTTGCCTGTTAACAGTTGTTTGTTCCTGCATTCTTTTGTCTCCTTAAGATCATGAATTACTGTGACCTATTCAAGAGCAAGCATTATGGCCAGGCTTAGATCACAAAATGGCTTAGGGCAAAAATGGCTTCTCTTATGTCAGGAAAGCCATACATTTTCTTTCTCTGAGGACCCCTTACCCTATCTATTTACAGTATGTCTATGAACTTCTCCCCTCTATGGAGACTGGATTGCACCAATTGCTCCAAACTCTCTTTTGAAATGATACATTTATTTGTGTTATTTAGATCTACAATGCTTCCTTCTACCTCTTTTAATCTATAAATTATAATTGTCAAATGATTAATTTAAATATGACCTATTATGATATTGTGATTTATAATAAGAACTCTATGTTTGGTTTTTGTCCCTGTTCCTGGCATACAGCTCCTAAAATCCTAGTAATTTTTTGAGTGATAAGAGCAATAGGAGTATCTTTAGTTACAATATTCGGTCTTTTGTCCTCAGTTCCTGAAATATTGCCAAAGACAAAAAAGAGAAAGGAGTGTCTTTTGCTATTCATAACAAGCCACTTTCACCCACACCTGAGTTTATGTTAATGAGATGAGTTTTGGTAAGCTTCTAGATAATCACAAGATGTGGGCTGGTTACCAGTGGAACCAAGTATATGACTAGAGGGTTGAAACTTTTGGTACTATCCTTGACCCCTGGGGAGGGGCAAAGTGCTGGAGGTTGAATTAATCACCAGTGGCCAATGTTTTAATCAATCGTGCCTCCCTAAAAATCCCTAAAATGCAAGGTTTGAAAAGCATCTTGCTAGTTAAACACATGGAAGAGCTCAGTTGGTGGTGAGCCCAGAAAGGACACAGATGCTTCCCTTGCATATTCCCCATACCTGGCCCCATGGATCTCTTTTATTTAGCCATTAATAAATTGAAGCTCTAGTGAATAACTTGTTCTCTTGAGTTCTGTGAACTGTTCTAGCAAACTACTGAGCCTGGGGAGGGAACTTGTGACTTACACATGATTAGTTAGAAGAAGAAGTAACAACCCGGGCTCGCAACTTGCATCAGAGTTGGGGAGGAACAGTTTGGTGGGAATGAATCTTTAACTTCTGAGATCTGATGCTAGCTCCAAGTACATATTGTTAGAATTGTGTTAAGTTATAGGACACCCAGTTGGTGTCCGTAGAGGACTGTGGAATTGCTTGGTGTGGAAAAAAATATGCATCTGGTGTCAAAAAGTATTCTGTGAGTAATTAGGAGGAAAACAACTATTTTCCTTTCATTTGGTAAGCAGACATGAAGTAATGAGTGTACAGTTGTGAGTAGAGGAAATAGAAACATAGGTTTTTCCTTTCATCTGGATACTTTGTAGATCTCTGCAATTTAATATGCTGAATATCTAGTTCATTCCTGTCAGTTTTTTACAACCCAGTGGCTGCAGATGCTCGCACTATTCTTCTTGACCTTGAATAGTGATTCTACCAATTACTAACTGTGAACTTGGGCAAGTCAGTTTACATTCCTGTGCATCGATTTCCTCATATGCAAAATGAGTATGTTAGTCAGAGGCCAATCAGACAATGGGAATCAATAGTAATTGGAAAAATAAATCTTTACTATAAAGAATTATGAACTATAACAGGGGGATTACCTATAAAGGGTAAAGAGAGCTCTAAAAAATACTCTAGGGCTGAGGAAAGTACCTGAGAAATGAATAAACCTGGAATCTCCCTTCCCCCAGGTTGTGATTCAGATCTCATTAGAGAAGATACGGTTATAGGTAAATAGATTGTGGAAAAGTTCTCTGGGTGGTTCCAGGCCAGAGTTGATCCACATTCTGTGGGCAGAGGCTGGTGGATGGAGAAGTACTGCTAGATCCTGTAAACAGGAAGTAACTCTCTAGTGTGCTGTCAGCTTGAGACAGGGAAATCTGCCCTGGAAGATATCTTAGAGTCTCACTGGGAGTGGTCTCATGGAGGTGCAGCTGAAATTCAGTGTAGGAGAGCATCCCTGAATGTTCACACAAACCACTGGTAGGCATGCAATCAAAGCAAGAAGAAAAGAAAGCAAAATAAAATTTAAAAGAGAACAGGACCTGGAAGAGAAGTTCTGTCTTCCTACGGTGTCCCTCCAGCACTGTCTCTTGTCAGAGCTTAAGATGGTGCCAGCTGCAAAGAAAGTGCCCACTCCCAGAACATACAAGGAAGGTTGAATGTGGAGAGAAAGAGCAATAAGTTGATAAGTGATGCATTAGTTTCCAAGGGATTTCACAACAAATTATCATTAACTGGGTGGCTTGAAATGGCCAGAAGTGTTCTCTCATAGTTCTGGGGCCAGAAGTCTGCAGTCAGTATGTCAGCAGGGCTGTACCTCTGGAATCCCTGGTGGGGAATCCTTCCTTGACTCTGCCAGCTTCTAATGGCTGTCAGCATCCTTGTGACTGCATCACTCCAGTCTCTGCCTCTGTCTTCTCATGGCTTTGTCTGCAGCTAGCCCTCACATGGACACACTTAGGGATAACCTGTGTAATCCAGGATGATTTCATGTCAAAATGTTTAACTTATCTATATCTGAAAAGATCCAGTTACAAATAGAATCATGTTGGTTTGCAGGTTCCTGGGGTTAGAACATTGACCTGTCTGTTTGGGGCCACCATTTAGCCTTCTTATTTGGGGATTATAACAACAGTGTTTAACTTACCACCTTCTTAATAATAATAAATGAATTAATCAGATAAAATACTTGGAACAATGTCTTTAATCAGATAAAATACTTAGAACAATGTCTTCTTCATAACGAGTTCCCAAAAAGTATTTGTTGTTGCTGTTTTCATCATCATTGTCATCATCATCACATCATGATGGTCACTGTTCTAGCCATGTATCATCTCCAGTCACTACTCTTCCATTTGATAGAAAGGATAATTATGGGATAATCAGAAATTGTACCCTGACCCTGTATTTGTCAGATGAGTGACCTTGAACTTAATTTCAAAAAAGGAGATTTTTTTTTAAATTTAACTTTTATGCAGGTAGTCTTATACTAATTGACAATAAACCTCTAGAAGTGACATAACTTATTTACTGTCACTTAATCAGTGGTGATGACATCATTTAGTTTAGTCTTTGTGATATAGTGTTTAATTACTATTACCACTATTGGTACTAACTTCTACTTCTATTATTACTATTATCTTCACTAATGATATTGCCGGCTACCTTTAAAAAACACATATTAGGGACTTCTCTGTCTCCCTCATTTCCCTTATTCTCTCTTTTTAATTAATTAACAATTCTTGGAAGCCTGTTAGAAGGAAACACAATTTCCTGAATTGGCTTTCTCTCCTAATTACCTTTGTAATTGCCATTTCCTATTATTTTGTACCCTTGTAATAAAATACCCTCTTAACTGGTCTCCCTAACTTTTGTGTCACTCTTCCCCAATCTTTATTCCACATAGAAAAAAAAAGTTTGTGAAACATAGATTTGTTGTCACTCTATTGCTTTCAAGTTCTTCCGTGATTTTTAAGGTTCTCCAGTATTTGGAGCCAAACTATTTTTTAGCCTTATCTTCTGACTACATAAACTAGATAAATTATTCACAAAAGTCCTCCTTTCATATTATTTAGAATTTAAATCTAGCTCAAACATCACCTCTTCTGTAAAATATTACTCCAGATCTCAAAAGGTAAAAGAACTCTTATCTTCTCTGCTCAGACCAAGTATGACCTTTGATTTCACTACAGAGAGCATGTGATTAATGAAACCATAGAACTATAACCTAGATCCCCTCTCCTGGAGAGTGTTTGGATGCCCATCTTCACTTTTCTGGAAGTAGGAACATAAAATGTTATACATTGTTGAATGACAGAGACCAAACAAAAATTTTTTTTAAATTAAGGGTTCACATTTTATAAATACTTATAAGGTTTATAATATGTTGCTCCATTGTTTCTTTACCCAGGACTTCTTTTCCCAAATAATGAATATGTAATTATTCTGATTTTCTCTATATTTACCAGAAATAAAGTGAAATTCCATTACTCAAATTTGCTTTACAGTGCATTTTTGTAGTGATTAATGCCCATTTTTTTTCCAACTAGCCTGCTATGAACTTAGTATGTAATGTATTTGCTCAAAAACTTATTGGGCTACTACTATGTGTCATGCAATATAATAATAACTGTATATATTCATATAATATTATATAATTTTATGATTTGCCAGACCTAAAGTGCAAGGATAAGTAGCACTCAATAATCTATATATCATATCTAAGATTTAAATCTCACAAAATTTTTTTCTTTAGCTTCAGCTTTGCTTAGAGCTTGCTTTCCAGCTTAATTATCTAACAGCATTCTTATATGATTCTGATTTGTATTATTTACTTACTTTGAGCTTCCTTCTCTTTCATTCCACCACCTTAGTTTGTGTTTGATTCTTTTTTTCTTAATCAATACATTTCTGATCCAACTAATATGCATTAGTTTCTTGCTCTGTGCCAGGAAGTGCATGGTGCTTTCTCATGCAACATCTTATTTAATCTGCACAACAAATCTATCACAGAACATATTATTTTGTTATTAAGACATGTTAACAGAAAAATTAATGACTTTCAATGTCAGACAGTGATTAAAATTACAGAGATAACATAAGTACAAAGCAATATGATTTGCTCCACTCTATTATGTGCCCCACTGCCCTCTCCCTTAAATTTTCTAGAGATATTTCAGAGTATGGATTCTCCAATATGTCAAGTAGAATATTTTATCTGAGCCAAGAGCAGGGCTCATATGCAGTAATTAGATTTATATTCCTTCTCCAACACACCATTTAACCTTTAGAGTTTGAATGTTACTAACAGATTTGGCTATGTGTTTTTCACATTTGCATAGAAGAATTTACCTAGAGGTATGCAGGAGGAAAACACTAAATAAAGGTGGTATGATCTGGGCCTCCTTTCTTTGAGGATTAATTTTTAATTAACATTGTTATTGAGATAATTATAAATTCACATATAGCTTCACTAAATAATACAGAGAACGTGTGTCCACTTTACCCAGGTTCCTCCAACAGTAACATTTTGCAAAAACTACAACATACTACAGCAACCAGGTTATTGACATTGATACAGCACACTAATCTTTTTAGAGTTCAGTGGTTTAACTTACACACACTTGTGCATGTGTGTGTGTTTGTGTATTTAGTTCTATGCAGTTCCATGTATAGAACAGGTTTTCTGTCCACCATCACAGTTCAGACACTGAACATCTTCATCATCACAAGTATCCCTTGTATGGCCCTTTCATAAAACCACACCTCCCTTCCACCTCCTCTACCCCTGCCATTTCTAACCCTTAGTAACCACTGAACTGTTCTCCATAAACATCTTGGCTTAATAATATTGAGAGAGTTAATGGGCTAATTGCTGTGGTACACTCAAGTAGAGCATCAGTTCAAGGTCCCCATGGTGGCTGATGCTAGAAAAATTTTGGACCGTGTTATCCTGGTGGCAGCTTGCACCACAGAGGACTGGCAGTAAGAATGAATCTAAAGCCTGGTAAATGTTGGAGTCTACACATATATAACAGTGTTGATTTTGAGCACATTAGCCCCTGAGGAAAGCACCATTTTTCCTTGTATCACAGGAAATTCACTCATTCAACACATACTTATTATGCTACTAATAAAAGGAGATGGTTCCACCAGAGATAGGCCAGAGGTAGTCATGGCCTTTGGGAAAATGATTTTAATCAAGTGAATCATTTAGCCTTCAGCAAAGAGTGACCCAGTGCCTCCAACTTCCATGATAGAGGTGCCAGAAGCATCAAGAATGAGGGACTTTGTCAGAACCTTGAATGCTCTGGACAGATCAGGTGTTTGGCGAAGGACACCCTGATAGTGAGGGTAAACACTATGTAAGAACGTACCCTTCAAGTTTCAGGCACCTTGGGACCACTAACTTCTTCAAATACTGTCTTCTTTTAAAGGGGTGTATTATAGAGGACATCTTCTCTTCTCTCTGTGATGGTGGCATGCATTATGTTCCCACATGCACTAGCAGTATTCATTGTCCTCCGTCATTTCATACTTTTTGGCCATGTTGATTATAACAGCACTAGCAAAAGTTGGAACAGAAACAGTGGCAAGAAATGTTATGTCATGAAACTTTCAGGACAGCTGTCACCAAGCTCGGCAGTATTTCAGCTCCAAAGGTGTATCTGTGTTCCTGCTCTGTCAAACACTGAGTGAAACCAGGGCTGGTAACTGGATATCAGCAAACAGACTTTTAGATGTAGGGAAATATCAAGGGAGGAAGTTCTGAGAAAAGTCTTCTTGCTAATTTGGATGGGAGTTCAGAATCTTAACGTAAGTGTGGCCTCATTTATGCCCCATGATGGTGATACTTCAGCATACTAGAAACATATTTCAATAAAGAATTTAGGCTAACAGAGGGCTGTATTAGCATATTTTCATATATAACAATGGCTTTGATCTGCCTGTGTTGACTGATTTTGTTTTGTTCTGTTTTCTGATTAGTTAACTTAGAAGTTATTTCAAATTTAAAATGCATTTGTACTCTATCACTGTGCTGATTCTATAAACCTGTCATTAGTCAATGTTATGTTAAACAAATAATCTTAGATTTAATAACAGAATGGGTATATTTAGGGGTGCACAAAATGAGAAGGCCAGCCTTGTGCCAGGATTTTTTTTTTTTTTTGGTGAAGAACTGTAAGCTCATTGTACTATACAGCAGACATCATATAGTATGAAAGCATGAAAAAATATTCCTAAAGGAGTCAACTAGATTAGAATCTAACCCTCTGAAAAACCTTCAATTCCCCAAAGAATTTTTATTTAGCTTGATTTCAATGATAGAAGAATTATTTAAAAGACAGAAGCTAAAAAACCTTAATCATAAAAAGAGAGAGTAAAATGGTGGTTACCAGGGGCTGGGGGTAGGGTGGATGGGAGAGATGGGGTTTAAGGGTGCTGAGGTACCTAAGCATACTTAGTAGATAATTAAGTCCTGGAGAGCTAATACACAGTACAGTGATTATAAGCAACAACACTGTATTAGAAACATTAAACTTGCAGAGAAGCTAGATTTTACTTATTCCCAGGACTGAAAGAAATGATAATCACGTGACATGATAGAGGTGTTAGCTAACTCTCTGATGGCAATCTTATTGCAATATAAATATATTGAATCAATATGTTGTACACCTTAAGCTTACACAGTGTTGTATGTCAAATACAATTCAGTGCAAAAAGAGAACCTTTATTAAAAATAACAAAAATAAAAGGACATGTAAAAGATGAAAGCTAATGCTAATTACAGTTTTATTTGTTGATATCCAGGTATTTGAACCTGAAATATAGGGTCTAAAAATAGGCATTTTGAACAGTTAAACAAATCAATTAAATGGATATCAAAATAATAAAAAATGACAAGCATTACATAAAATAATGGCCAGATGTATCCATCACTTCGAATTCCCTGTCACTAAACCATACTCCTGTGTAGAGAAAAATCCCAATGCACTGCAGGTGGAATTAGGGTGTAATAGTTAGACTCAAAGGCATGGTGAACTACAGTTACAAAGATATGTCTGTAAGATCTTCTTGATTTGCTCCAAGGGGTGCCAGACTCATGGAAATAACTGACTTGGGATTTTGCTGGAGAGAAATAAAGAGACAGGAAGGAGGAATTGCACCGCCTGACCTCTGAGAACTAATTGTTCTTATGACTTTGCGAGAAACATAGGAAAACATGGCAGACCCTGGCAGGGAGGATGGCTGTCCGACAGCAAAACAGCAAGAAGGGCATTGTTGTGTTTGAGGAGGGCTCCACTGAAGAAAACCCCAACAAAAAATGGATTGAACACCTGCTCTGGGCAGTCACTGAGGTGGTACTGAGTGATGAGATGAGCAACTGCATGTGCGCGTGGCAGATGCTGATGTGAGCCTTCTTAAAGCATTCTTTACAATGAAGTCCCACTGGTAGTAGGAATGTATTATCTTGCTATGGAAAAGGCCTTGGATAGCTTTTCTAATGGTACTATACACTTGCACAGAGTAAGAAGTATTATGTAATAAAATGTATTGTTATAAGAATGTGAACAATAGACAGCTTGCTAATCCCAAAGACACCTCAGTAAAATATCTTCTTTATTACTTCGCATTGCAAATTTTTTTACCAAAAGGAAAATAGAGCAATTGAGGCAAATGACAAGCTTCTTCCTTCTCTGAATGGGCCGCAGGAGGAAATAAGGTAATTATGTATAATTAAACATCATCCTTAATTCATTCCTCCCCCTCTTTCTAATATTATAGACATGGGAAATATAAAATTTACTTGCTGCTGTGGATAGAAAGCAATGGTGCTCTATAAAAAGCCAATACTCTATTCCTTGAAGAATGTTTCCTTTTAAAGTGATATCCTGAATTGCAAGGACACTTCTCTGACTTACCTAGGACAAAGTTAAATCTTAGTCTAAGTGAGGAAAGGACTTTGCATCTGCAAACATTTCTGCATTTCTGAGGGAGAAAAATTAAATACCATAAGAATATGTTCTTATAGAAAATAGAGAGATGAGGTGGGTATATTATTTCTTAGCCCTAAATACAACTCTCATCCTTCTAAGGGTTTTGGTTTTGTAATCTCTGATCAGTGATCTTTGATGCTACAAACCACACCCATATAAGATGGGAACTGAATCAGTAAATGTGTGTGTTCTGCCTGCTCCACTGAGCAGCTGTTCCTCAGTCTCTCATTCTCTTGTTCCCCAGGCTTCCTTATTCCCTGAGACACAACAACATTAACAATGGGCCAGTTAATAACCCTACAATGGCCTCTGTTCAGGTAAAAGGAAGAGTCTCACATCTTTCACTTTAAAACAAAAGCCAGATATAATTAAGCTTAGTGGGGAAGGCATGTTGAAAGCTGAGACAGGCCAAAACTTTCCTCTTGTGCCAGTTAGCCAAGATGTGAATGCAAAGGAAAGTTATTGAAGGAAATTAAAAGTGCTGCTTCAGTGAACACATGAATGGTAAGAAAGCAAAACAGCCTTATGGCTGATAAGAAGAAAGTCAGATACAAGATCAAACCAGCCACAACATCCTCTTAAGCAAAAGCCTTATT
The DNA here is from genome assembly GCF_048773025.1 of Camelus bactrianus. NCBI lineage: Eukaryota > Metazoa > Chordata > Mammalia > Artiodactyla > Camelidae > Camelus > Camelus bactrianus. The sequence goes on from NC_133566.1 coordinate 8,557,895, forward strand.
CAGAGTAAGGCCTTAACTCTTCAATTTTGTGAAGGCTGACAGAGGTGAGGAAGCTGCAGATTAGTTTAAAGCTAGGAGAGTTTGGCTCATGAGGTTTAAGGAAAGAAGCCATCTCCATACATACAAGTGTCAGGTGAAGCAGCCAGTGCTCCAGATCTGGCTCAGGTCATTCACGACGGTGGCCACACTGAACGACAGATTTTCAATGTAGACAAAACAGTAGGTGTGAACGTACATGTTTCCAACACACTTATTACAAACCCTAGATTCCTAGATTATAAAGATTAGTAAATTCCCCCAAGGCAATCATAGATTCAGCTTTAGCTAGCCCTAAAATTTTCTGTTTCTGCTTTATTTTGTTGGAGGGTTGGGACTAGAGATCTGTTTTTACTTTTTTAGAAAATCAGGTTTGGACCTACATGAATTGGTGAGTTAGAACTGGGACTCCCCTATAATGATGTGACTCTTAAAGAGTAATAACCTCTGTAAAAATAAAATATGAAATGTGAATATAAGTACAGGAAGATAGCCCAGAAAAATCCCATGAGAATTAATAAACAAAGCCTCTTTAGTCTTTGGTTGAGTACTGATACACATGTGAGGAAACTACATAAAGCTGGGGAAAGAATATAAACTTACCTCTAAGTAGAAGGTTGAACAATTCCGAGACCTCACAGGAATCTAGGAAAAGACTGTGTTCTAGTGAACCAGAAGGAAAATCATTGTAATAATTTGGGCACGAGAGAGAATTCTCAGAAGAGTATTATGTTACTAGTGGTTTAAATTAGCTCTAAACTAATGACTACTCTGGACTCACTGTAACAAATTTTAAAAAGTAAGTATCAAAGAAATCAGACTTCATGTAACTTAACAGCATGCCAGAACAGAATCCAGTACCCCAAAATGGAAAATTCACAATGGTCTGTGTTTTGGGTTTTGTTTTGTTTTGTTTTGTTTTGTTTGATTAACAGACTTTATTTTTGAGGGCAGTTATATATTTATGGAAAAATTGAATGAAGAGTATGGAGAGTCCCCATGTATCCTCTTAATGCCCCACCCCGCACACAATTTCCCCTACTATTAACATCCTGCATTAGGGTGATACTTTTGTTACAATTAAGGAACAAATATTGATGCAGTATTAACTAAGGTTCATAGTTTACTTTAGGGTTCACTTTTTGTGTTGTACGTTCTGTGAGTTTTGACAAATGTATAATGACATGTATCTACCATTACATCATAAAGCCTAGTTTCACTGCCCTACAAATTTTTCTATGCTCCACATATTCATCCCTCCCTCCCTCCTTCTAAACTTCTGGCAACTTCTGATCTTTTTAGTGTCTCCATAACTTTGCCTTTTCCATGTCACATTCTTAGAGTCATACAGTATGGAGCCTTTTCAGGTTGGCTTCTTTCACTTAACAGTATACACTCCTCCTCCTTGATAGCACATTTCTTTTTTGTTGGATATTATTCCATAGTGTGAATGTACCATGGTTTCTTTATCCATTCACCTGTTGAATGACATCTTGATTACTTCCAAGTTTTGGTAATTATGAATATAACTTCTATAGATATTCATGTACAGGTTATTGTGTGAACTTAAGTTTTCCACTCACTTGTGTAAGTAATAAGCAGCACAATTGCTGGGTTATATGGTAAGAATATGTTTAGTCTGGTAAGAAACCACCAAATGGTCTTCCAGAGTGGCTGTGCTATTTTGCATTCCTGCTAGCAGTAAATGAGAATTCATGTTGCTCCACATCCTGGTCAGCATTTGGTGTTGTCCATGTTTTTGATTTTAGCCATTTAAAAGGTGTTCTTTTGAATATAGTTCCCTGTGCTATACAGTAGGAACTTGCTGTTTATCTATTTTATATATAGTAGTTAGTGTCTGCAAATACCTTGTAATAGCCTATAATGAAAAAGAATATGAAAAGTTATGCATATATATGCATAATCGCTATTCTGTACACCAGAAATTAACACAACATTGTACACTGGCTATAGTTGAATAAAAAAAATTTTTGTTTTGATTTCTACTTTCTTAATGACATGTGATATACAGCATCTTTTCACATACTTATTTGCAATCTATATGTATTTTTTGGAGAAGTATCTGTTCAGATCTTTTGCCCATTTTTAAAAATGTTTGAATCAATGTTTTTAATGAAAACATTCAGTGATTCAGTGGACCACTGCCATCTTCCATTCTCTCTTTCCCTCCAAAGAAGTAATCATAACCTTTATTTTTTTTAATTTAATTTAATTTTTTATTGAAGTACAGTCAATTATAATGTATTGGTTTCTGGTGTACAACACAATGTCCCAGTCACACATATACACACATATATTCATTTTCATATTTTTTTATTAAAGGCCACTATAAGATATTAAACATAGTTCTCTGTGCTATACAGAAGAAACTTTTTTAAAATCTGTTTTTATACATAGTGGCTAACATTTGTTAATCTCAAGCTCTCCACCTTTATCCCTTTCTACCCTCCTTTCCCCGGTAACCATAACATTACTTACTATGTCTGTGAGTCTGTTTCTGTTCTGTAGATGAGTTCATAGTGTCCTTTTTTTTTTTTTTGTAGATTTTATCATATGAGTGATATCATATGATATTTCTCTTTCTGGCTTACTTCACTTAGAATGACAATCTCTAGGTCCGTCCATGTTGCTGCAAATGGCATTATTATTATTTTTTATGTCAGAGTAGTATTCCACTGTATAAATATACCACAACTTCTTTATCCAGTCATCTGTCAATGGACATTTATGTTGCTTCCATGTCTTGGCTATTGTATATAGTGCTGCTGTGAACACTGGGGTACATGTGTCTTTTCACATTAGAGTTCCCTTCAGATATCCTACACAATGGTCTGCTTTTAATAAAAAAAAATGCTAGGCTTACAAAAACAGGAAAGTATAATCCATAATCATGAAAAAAACATGGAGCTAGTAGAAACGGATTTTTAAAGCAGTCATCATAAATATGTGGCATAAAGATAAGTAGATGACTGAAACAAGGAGAAATAGAAGATAATAAAATATAAGGGCATGTGATTCAAAGTACTTGGGACATGAGAGGTTGGAGGGCCACTGCAGAGAGAGTTGCAAGTGATACAATATCATTAAAGCCAAAATTTCAATTAAAATGAGGAAGTGAAGAAAATAGTTCAAAAAGACACTAATGACTTAGATATTGTTACTGATGATTGACTGTGTGAGTTCTAGGGTGCACATTGGAAAGATCATGGGATCTGCTGTGGGTATGAGATGAGGCAGGAAACCAACATGCAGAGGCTTAACAGGATAAGAGTGTTTAATTAGTGATGACATATCAGGCAGACCTGGTTTTCAGGTTGTGAATGAGATAAAAATATACAAGCCGTGTTGGGAATAGTCCTGGTGGTCTATACAGAAAATACGATGGATAATTTTTTATTGTAATCTCAGAAATGGTCAGCCAGGCAGCTTTCCCTGGTTACAAGCTAATACGTAGCTCTAGTGATGGGGATGCAGGATAAGCATGATACATAGGTTTTAGCACTAGGAACATGTGCGCTCCTTTGGCTTCCTTCCCACTGGGAGTTGTATCTGGGAGACAGTGTTATGGGAATAATGTGGAGGTGCACAGACATGCTTTACTTTCTCCTATAGGTATTGCTGCTGATGAAGGTGAGGAATTTTCATAAGAAACACTTTAAATCAATGTGCAGGTTGTTGTGTTTGCCTATATTTGAAAGTACAGTCTTTTAATATGAATAAACTCAAATTTAATTCAGGTAAGAATGATCTGGAATATTTCTGTTTATTCTCATATTAGAATAAATGGTCTGAGCTTGAAGATTTCTGAATTCCAGTCTATCTCTTAGACTTTGTAATATATATCCAGTTTTCTTTTTTTCCCATGTTTGGGCAAAGTATTTTCCTCAAAAACATAATACTGAGACAATCTTCATTTGAACAAGGAGATATTAAGATAGAATGTTGACCACACCAGTGGAATGGTTATTCTCAATCCTAAAGCTAGAATTATATTTGCTCATAAACTGAGATGATTTAAAAGTTTCAAAAAGTTACATACATATGGTATATATGTAGAGATATAATCCATTATCATTCTGGAAAAGACTTGGTGATTTCATCAGGGCAAAGATAATATAACACTGAATTGCTTTTGTTATCAAAAATCACTTGGGCATATTTTTGTGGGTCTATCTCCAGGTTTGCTAATCTGTTTCATTGTTCTGTGTGTCCATCTTTCTGCCAATACCATGCTGTCTTATTAGCTAGATAGTAAGCCTCAGCATTAGTAAGAATGATTCCTCCCACTTTATTCTTCTTTTTCAAAATGATTTTAGCTATTCTAAGCCCTTTGCTTTTCCATATAAATTTTAGAATAAACTTTTCTGTCTCTACAAAAAAAAAAAAAAATCCTAGCTGAAGATTTTTATGGGAGGTGCATTAAACCTATCAATCAGCTTGGGGAGAGTTGATATCTTTAGAGCATTACATTTCCCAATATATGTACAGGATGTGGCTCTCTATTTAATCTTCTTGGATTTCTTTCATAGTATTTTATAGTTTCTAGCATACAAATTCAGTACATGCTTTGGTAGATTTATATCAAGTATTTCATTTTCTTTGAAGTTACTGTAAATGATGCTTTATGTAAGGAATATTTTTGACTTCATGTTTTTCATAGTTTCTATTGTATACAGTGTAAAGAAGACAGAAGGAAAAAGACAGAAAGGGAATGAGAAAAACTGAAAGTAGGAAGATCAGTAATAATCTTTCAATAGTCTAAATGGGAGATTATTATGGAATGTGTTACATTCATAGTAGGAGGAGTAGAGATAAATTGATTTTATTGTCAGCATGAAATGTCATTATGAAATATCTAGATAATTAAAATTATGGTTTGGAATTAGGAGAGACAACAGAAGATATAGCTTTGGATATCATTGGTATTAAGAGTAGTTGAAACTCTATATATATATATGTTTGCTTGTGAAGAATATACAGAGTAAGGAAAAACAAAAACCAAGAAATTGATCATGATAGGAGATGTATTAAGAAAAACAGTCTGTGAAAGAATATCCAGCCAAAGAGATTAATCAGGGGTGGTATTAATCAGCTGTGAGGGAAGAACAAGGGGAGAAGTATGTCAGAAAAGCCAAGGGAAGGATCAAAAGACTAGGAATAGACTTACCGTATGACCCAGGAATCCGCTTCTGGGCATATATCCAGAAGGAGCCCTACTTCAGGATGACACCTGCACCCCAATGTTCATAGCAGCACATTTACAATAGCCAAGACATGAAAACAGCCTAAATGTCCATCAAGAGATGACTGGATAAAGAAGAGGTGGTATATTTATACAATGGAATACTATTCAGCAATAAAAAATGACAACATAATGCCATTTGTAGCAACATGGATGCTCCTGGAGAATGTCCTTCTAAGTGAAGTAAGCCAGAAAGAGAAAGAAAGATACCATATGAGATCGCTCATATGGGGAATCTAAAAAAAAAAACAAAAACAGAAACAAAGCATAAATACAAAACAGAAATAGACTCATAGACATAGAATACAAACTTGTGGTTGCCAAGAGGGCGAAGGGTGGGAAGGGATAGACGGGATTTCAAAATTGTAGAATAGATAAACAAGATTATAATGTATAGCACAGGGGAATATACACAAGATCTTACGGTAGCTCACAGAGAAAACAATGTGACAATGAATATATATATGTTCATGTATAACTGAAAAATTGTGCTCTACATTGGAATTTGACACAACATTGTAAAATGATTATAAATCAATAAAAAATGTTTAAAAAAATAAAAATAGAACTAACATATTACCCAGCAAAAAAAAAAAAAAAAAAAAAAAAGCCAAGGGAAGGAATTTTAAGAAGAAAAGTGGTGAGTGAAGTCAACTTCTTTAAAGAGTCTAATGTAATGTGTCATAGGTCACCACGTTTCCATGATGTAGCCTTGATGTTTGTAGCATTCAGAAGTTAAGACTGCAGGTCTAGCTCTGTCCCCTACTCACTATGTGACCTTGGTCAAACTGCTAATTCTTTATCTTGCCTTTTTCATTTGAAAATAGAAAAATAGCTATGTTTATCTTACCTAATTTTAATCTTCATAAAAATTTTTAACACAAATGTTCAGAATAATGCTAGGCGTATAGTAAACAGCTGAAAAATACATTAGTTATTATTGTGAAATTGTCAAGTGATAACTGGAGAACATAAACAGACCTTTCTCAGAACAGACATAAATAGGAACAAGGCAAAGACAAGGCCCTCCATATCTATAAAAATATCAAGGCTTCTTCCAACCAAAGTGGATCATTACTGCATCTTTACTAAGGGTAACTTTAGTCCCTTTTTAGTTCTTCCACCTCCTAGATAGTAATTGTTAAGATAAATATCCAAATTGACCCTTCCTCTTAACAGATCTAATCCAGGCCTCCAATTCCTTAATTTCTCTTTTCAGACATCCAGGAAAATTTCAAACCCTGTAAGAAGTTACTGCAAACTCCCCTTTTCTGAGAAATCTCCATAGCCTTGGATTAAGTTCTTTCTTACTGCAGCAAGTTAATTAAAACTGAATTTGTTTGACTATAAGTGTGTTTCTAAAGATGCTGGCTAGTGAATAACATCAATATTATAATTATTATCATTATCACCTTTGTTGGTCAACAGTGTATTGCATATACTTTAACATAATACTTTGCATCAAAAAGTGCTCAGAAGTATTTGATGAATAATAAAAAAGCAGTGGTCAATTAGGAAGCACTTGGCTTCAAGTAGGGCAGTTTCAGTAGTGGAAAGGCAAATGGAACTGTAGTGGGCTGAAATGTGGCCAGAGGAGAAAAAGAGGAAATAATAATGAGGATTGGCAGCCCACAGCTGTCCATCCACTAGCCACGCCCACCCACCGCATCTCAGAAATTGGGTTGTGTGAGGTAAGAATACAATAGATAGCTACTTGAGGTATGCCCTGTGCAGACATGTTAGACAATGAACTTTAAATCAGAAGGACCTCAGTATCTCATGTCTTTTGAGGTTACTGACTTTTTAAAAATATTTTTCTTCTATTGGTATGACACTCTTGTGATACTATCACTTTTGCAACCCAATAATTTTGAGTCCTCCTTTCATAATATGTAGGGTCTAATTTTATATTCTCATGGAAATCAGAAAATCAAGTTTGGTTGACATGTATATAAACTGGGTGTAAGCTGAGGTAACTTTCTCTCAGGAAAATGCTTAAGTATCAGTGTGTGATTTTGTAGTTTTGATTCAAGCTCATTTTAAAACACCTTGGATCTTGACAAAGTTCCAAATAAGAATTTGTTCTACATATCTAATAGTTAAACAATTTGAAAAGAACAGATTGAGCAAACTTCAAGGGCTCATCAAAACTCACAATACATGAAATAATTAAATTAAAGTTAATTAATTCAAAATAATCAATCCTAATGGTCTTCTTACATTATGAATGTTTCTTCTGTTTCTCAGTTTCTTCATCTGTAAAATAGTATATACATATTTATTTCATAGTATTATGGTGAGAATTAAAAATAATATATATTAAACATGCTATATCTGGTGTGTGCCTGCCAGTTAGCAGACTCTGTCAGTACATGTTAGCAGCTTTCCATTTCCTGACTAAAAAGTGACCAAAATACGGGATCAAGTCTCAGCTTATTAAGCCATGTTTATGTCACACATTAAATGGGTAAGCTGGTAACTTTCTTTAATGCAATAGAGTCTAGATGATTTCTAAAAGCATTTAGACAGAATGTTATTTAAAAGTCAGTTCCTTCTTCAAACCCAATTTACTGTATTAAAATTTTTTTGCTATAGTTTTCCTGAACACCAGAATTAGATGCTAATTGATGACATTTATGTGGATAACATTGGGAAATATATCTTTGCTGTAGACAGTAGTAAAATTAATTTAGTACATATTTGTAATCTAAACAAAACTTTGCTTAGAACACTAGTAAAAAGTCTAATTTATAAATTTTGTGAAGTGATGGTTTGCATATTTTTTATTATTTTTCTATGACTAGTATAGAATTTTCTATTAGATTCAGGTATATATTTCACATTTTCAATTAAAACTGACATTTTAAAGCCTCTTTTTTGAGTAGAGGCAACATAATAAACTATTTTTATTCTTTAGCTTGAAGGCAGGTTATTCTGTTTGCTTAAATTGTTCACTCTTTAGAGCCATCCAGCATTCTGCCTGTTTCTTCTGCCTAAAATAGCAGTCAATTTTAATTAACTTGGTGCACAGAAGTCTTTGGCATTTGTGGAAACTGGGCACACAGCCACTCCTCAAAACACCACTGATCAATTTGCCTAGAAAGAAGTAAAGAAATGGAAGATATTGGCTTTGAAGAGCTTTTGAATGTTATCCTAAAGTTGAACCACTAGAAATTCAAAATTAAAATGTAAAAACAACTTTAACTCAGCTAAAATATAATACTATGTTTTAAAATTATTGATTTAGTAATTATTTGGAATTTTTTATTGGAAATGAATGATGAGTGGTTAAATGCCTAATTTAATTTGTTATTTATTTTTCATATCTACATAAACAGTATTCCCTAGAGTTTTAATGCAACAGTTCTGGAGGAAAGTTGATGGGTTTTGGCAGCGTTCTTGGACTAACTCTCTGAGGAATCATTATGGTGTTAGAGTTGTATATTGTGTTTCAAAGAATAGCAATATTTACTATGATATTATCTCTGAACTATAAACCTCCTGATATTTAAAATACTCAGCTTCTTCTCTTATAAAGCAGGATGTACATGAGTAATAAGACAGATGTCCTTGAATATATGTAAATTATTTTACTATTCTCTCATAAATAAAAAAATACACAAAGCCTTTCAAATATTTTCATTGAGAACATCTTAGAAAAGATACATTTTCTCAGTCTATCCACCATATCTTCCTTTGTTCAACAACATTTTGTTCTTTCATATCAAAGGGGAAAATTTAATATCTATTGCATTAAGAAGAAATCTTGTGATTCTCAAAAGGGTGTCATACTTAATGCCAACAAAGAACGTAAAAGTTAAAATTTCATCCTAAACAATGTTTTACAAAATAAAAACAACTTTAGTTATATACTTTATTGTATCTAGTTCTTTTAAGTGTGAATAGAATACACTGCAAGGTAAACTAAATGGTGCAGGCTTTTTTTCCCCGTTGTTATACATTTTTGATGATCAGTTTTATTAAGTAAAAAATTTTAAAGATGCATTAATTATATAATGTTGACTGGAAATGAGAAAATAATACATTTTTTTCTACAAGTTAATATGACTTGCTATTTCTCTGAGATTTTCCAAGTTGAAAATTTGTGTTGTCATGCATTTCAGTCTTCCTAAACCAAGTGTCAATTTGTGTCACATGGTCAGAATTGAACTGAATGGACTGACCTGAACTTGGTCTACTTGCTGTTACAACTGGTGTGCATCATGCTGAAAGATGAACTGGCAACATATTATAGGAGAATTTGAATATGACAGAAAAAAAACAAAGGTATCATAGCATCCACAGAAGGAGGTATCATAGCATTATACACACACACACATATTTGAGGTCTCATTGTGGTCACTGCTTAATTACTCAAAGGTAGTTAACAGAGTTTATTGAAAAATCCATATTATTTGCTCAGGACAGGAAAATGTTAGGGTGAGAAAAATTTTCAGGGGTGTGTGATAGTGGAGGAAGATCCTCTGTGCAGACTAAAGTAGATTTTAATCTGTGGATATCATTGACGTATTTTTATGAAATCTTATAAAGTAAACTAATGTAGAAAACAGATAAAAGGAGGGACAGCTCAGGTCAAAGAAGTGAGGAGGCCAGGGTTTTTATCTGCTCTCCCCACCCATCATCCTCTGTATTGACTTTTCAAATACATTTGGAAGTCTAGACTTCCAAAGATTAATTTGAAAAACAATGGCCTAATCTATCATGTAGAATTTATATGCACCAATTTTTAAGACAAATGAATTCTTTTGGATTTAGTAGATGTTCAGATTTAAACAAGTCATTTAACATTTACTGCATTTTTCCTTGTTTGTTTTCAGGTCTGTATTAATCCCTACCGCCTGTCTGTCCCCATCTCAGCACATATACATTTGCAAAATTGCTGTGAGAATTATACAGATAAAATAACTTGAACATGCTCTGACAGGAGGATGAGGAGGGGCCATGGGGATTATAATACTTTCCTGAATAGAGTCCCTAGTGGAGAAATGAAGATATTTTGGTATGAACCTGTGTAGGTGGACAAGTCAGGTCAGCTTAACACAGAGTTTGTCTCTTGGGAGGAGAGTGACTCATCCCCAGTATCATCTCATCTGAGAGCCATTTCTGATCCACCAGGATGTGCTGGTGCCACATCTTTCCCCTAAGGGCTTCTTGGTCATTACCCTAGATATGGTATTATTACTGTTTGAGTGTCTTTCTTCTCCACTAGACTATGTGGTAATTCATGACCATTTACATTTATATAATCACATAGCACAGCCTCTTCAAAGCAGCTGATAGCACAGCTCATAGACCAGTCTATGCCTGTTGAAAGACTCGCTAATTGAAAAAATAAATAAGTGATGTGCTCAGTGTAATTACATCATTAAGAATATCTCTTGCATTGCAAAACATGATCAGTGACTCATTAAGCAAGAAAATGTAGTAACAATATTCCTTTTCTGAAGGCCTTTATCTTCTTGGATTTTCTCTCAACCAAAAGTTGAATCATTTTTAAATTATTTGAAATTAGTTTTTAACTAGCTTTGGGGTTATATTAAGCATATTAAGCTTTGGGGTTATGGAAAACAACTGCTTCCTGTTTCTTTCTACCTCACATCTTTACTGTCAATAAACATTTTCTTTTCTCATATTGTCCCTCAGAGTTTACTTTCTCTTTTGATTAATTTTTATAAATTTCATTTATCATTATTCACTAGCTCATCCATTAGTTCATTAAATATTTATTTAGCAGCTGCTATGTGACAATCACTGAAATAAAGTCTGGGAAAATAGAGATGAAAAAGACATGACCCCTGTCCTTAAAACTTATAATCAATTAGAGAAGACAGAAAAAACCCCACAGATATCACTCCTTGTTTCCCCAGCCTTCAGAACTGAGGGCTAAAACCAGAGTCAAAATAACGGTAGCAAGACACTGTCTGTTTTTTCTCTTGCCAACAATTATAGAAAGGCTAGTTTTTTATGGAAGTATTTTAGGGAATCCCAAAGATGGTTAATGTTTGCTCCCAAGCTCAGTTCTTTATGTTATAATGCTGGTAGGGCATTTTATGCCTTGTTATCCATTTTTTGTGGAGGAGCCAGATGTCCACATGCAGGATATGGCATATGTTGATGTTGAATGTACCTGCGAGGCTGTGCTACAGCTGCTCTGTGCTGTGCCACGGCTGGGAATCTGACAGAAGGGTGTCTGAATCAGCCCCTGCTGCCCTCTGCTCTTACACTTATAGTAAAGAGTATTCAGTAGTGACAAAAGGCATGAGAATTGAAATGCAACTAATCTGAGACCACACCTTGCCCCCTCCTTTTACAAAACATAAGCAAAGCCTTCAATATGTTTCCTTAATCTTTCTAAGCCTCAACTTTATCACCTATATAATAAGACTGTCTACTTTGTGGTTTTAGTATGCAGACAATGTATTTGTGTGGCTGCAAATACTTAATTGTAAACTTCCTAAACTCCAGGATTACTGGGGATTTAAGCTTCCCTTTAGATCAGGTGCATGTACTATGTACTATCTCAGTGAACAAACTGGGTAAACGTGAACAGCTGTTAGCTTGCCTTACCACTGACTTCCTCATACTTGTTCCCTTCAAGTAAGGGTATCAGTCTTCACTTCCACAAGCTTTTTCTTTTTCTATTTTAATCATTTTTTCTTAATTCTGAAAGGCTAAAGCAAAAGTGAGCTGGAATCAGTTACATTCTGGCTACTAGATGATAAGGAGTAATTCTGTTTAGAGGGTAGCATGGGAAAATATAATATGCAATAAAATACATGTTTGTAAGAATCATTTGCATACATGTATTTTCCTGTGGGGGGGATGAGACTTAGCTGGACATATCTTGCCCATCTTAAGGAAGTCAATAATTTATGATGCCTTCCCAACCCCAAATATGACACTACTATATCTCCTCTTTGTAACCCTAATCCTAAACCTTCCCTGTCAAGAACTGTGAAGGTTCTGAGACAAGCTAACAAGTCAGCCTACCACTTTTTCGATGCTGGTGGAAAATACAAGACTCATGTCAAAAATAATGTTGAATTTATTACTCATAAAAATATGAGTAGCCAGAATGTCAGCAACTTTCCCTTAATTCCCTCAGTTCCAGTTCTTACCGTATGACATACAAAGGCCCATATGGCACCTGTACAGTATAACGTGTTACATTATAGGAGAGCAACACTAAGCTTAAGGAACCTAAATATTTTATAATGGGCAGTAAGCTGTCCTGCCCTTTGCTCTTTAGGAAAGGCATTCTCTTTATTACACTGTGAAGTAAGTAGCCTGTCCTTGACTCTGGAGGGAGACTCTATCTTCCAAAGCTGTTTGCTATATACTTCTTAAAGAGATGACAAAGGACACAATGTCTTGCTCACAAGATGTGCAGAAACATAGGAGACCCATGGAGACTGACTCAGTCCTTGAACCCTGTCTGACTTTTTAACTTCTTCAATAATTACAACAATTTTAATAATGCATTTGTACATCAGTGCATAAATAAAAGCAATCTTATCAAGTAGCATGTTTTCTGGGGTCTGTGGGAAACCATAATTCAAAAGTGTTCTATTGAAGTTATAACAGTTTTTATGCACATTGTTAACACTTTGTTTTATGTTCTTTCCCCTCACAGCTCCTTCCTTCTGGAATAAAAAGAAAAAAAATGGAATTGCGTCTTCCCTCTGAAAAGGTACATGTTTATTTGTTTTATTTCTATTTTATCCATGATCCAAAACAAACTATCCTATAACCATGAGGTAGTATTTCCCACGTCTCAAGTCATCTTTTGATAGTTGATTCACATTTGTTTACACATTCTGGTTTCTTTTGCTAGACCTTCTGTATAATAGCCTATTGATTTTATTCCTAATCTATGATGCAACCGCAAACAAACATCTACACGTTAAATATCTGTTTATTTTCTTGTTTTAACCAAGCAGTATTTTTAGGAGATTGCATTATAAAAAACAACTAGACTGAAGAGCACGGCCAGTTGCTGGAGGGAATGGACATAGCGTTCCTGTTACTGAACAGTATGTCCATTATTGTAACTAGAACAGATTGCTTACAGTAGCAGAATTCGCACAGTTGCTCATTGGTCATAATGGATCTGGGGCTGTGGGGAAGGCAGTGATATTGTCCAAGGTTGGTATTTTTTCTTACATGCATGGCATTTCTAAATAAATGAGAAAAGCTGTAGAATAACTACCCTGCCCTTGCTTATTATAAACCATTCACATTTTGGCATTAGAGATATGAATAGGCCCTCAAAGAAAGAATGGATTCTAATTCAACAACAGAAAGAGACCACTGGCCAACGGAGGGAAAAAATGTATGAAACTACATTATTTCTAGGATTGGACTGCTCTACCAGTTAGAAGTGAGGGAGAACATCTGCTACTGATTTGGTTGGAAATTTTTGTTTTTCAAAGTTAGCAGGAGGGAGTAAAGATAAAAAGAAAAAAATACTAATTATTTGGGTTCATCCAAAAAGTAGGTACATTTTCTCCAATACACTGGAGTGACTATAGCTGTTTCCTAATCAGATCCATAGGTGCTTAAATCTGAACATCCCAGTTAATCCAATGACAATTCTTTAATGTATGTTTCATATTAAGTGCAAGGTAGAGCATTGTGCCATGAGCCTAATTTCCTAATTTTGTTTTACATATTACAATATTTGAGAAATTACAAAATAAAAGTAAAGTAGATTTCAAGCCCAAGCTAAACTTTTTTGTAGTGTGTGTGTGTGTGTGTTGGCAGAACGGTGGCTGAACTTAACTTGAAATTCTTAATAGACATGCTCACTTCCTTCATGTTTATGTGACTTAAAATCTTCCTCTTAAAACTATATGCAGCAAGATATCAAAATAAGAATTTAAGATCATTGTTGGGCTATATAGAAAGCCCATCAGGTCTGTTTACATGACAGAGATAAAGTGATCTTTTGGGAAATGTGTTTTGTTTACTTTATGCTCTAGATCTAATGCTGTTCTCATTTAGAGATTGTGGCAGATTCCAACAAAATAAAACCCATAAAAATGGGAAAAAAAATTTCACTAAGATCTCTCAAACCTTGGAAGCACAAAGAAGTATATTTTGATCTATGTATGTTATGAAGCTTTCTGACTGCAGCTGGGGAGTCAGTAGCCTGATCAATTGGCTCTTTGCATCACTGTGACAACATCAGCAAACATTGTGTGAAGGATATCCTCCATTTGCTTCTACAGACCAACACCTTACCCTTCTCTGTTAGCCAAAAACTCTGACCTCTATCACACAGGCTCACTGGCCTCGTACACAAAACTCATAAATTTTCTCTTTGATTTATTTGGATAATAACATTTGATATTGATAGACTACAATGCTAGCTAGAAATTTAGGACCCCTATCATGAGAATCTGGATAAAAATCAAAACAATTTTATTTATAAAAATAATTTAGTAAGTTTTAAGTTAGGAGTAAAAAAGTTGAATATTTGAATAAGTACCTACCAAGTAAAATATAATCTCAGCAGCTCTGTTTGGATGGGATATAGCTTACATTTGAAGAAAATATAGAAAAAGGAGAGCAACTCTGGTTTTGTTTTTTTTTAATCTTGGTCCAAGGAAATAGTTTAACTATTTTATGTCTATTTTAAATAACAGCAAAAAATGCAAATTACAAGCACACATTTTTCTTGTATCCAGAGTTCTATTTCAGAATAGAACTGCAAAAATAATGCTACCCCACTGTGTAAAGGAAATGAGAAATTCAGAGACCATTAAGGGGGATTGTGAATTTATATACTGCATTAGCACCAAAGGATACAACATGGCTATGTCTTAAAAATTCAATGTTTAATGGCACTTGGATTTCCACCACTATCTGTCTGAGATATTAAATCCATGGTGGGGTCATAATGTATCTTATCTTGCCAAAGAGTTTTGAGATGATTTTTTTCCTTGTCAGTTTCTCACTTTGTTTACACAGTTTTATTTATTTAACAATGAAGAAATTGTTTACTTTGAACCCTCTGAACACAGGAAACACAATAGCACTTATGTTCTTGTCTGAGTAAACCATAGTGAAGTCAGATAAAAACTGTCTATATTGTTTGAGGGTGCTAGTTCCAGATGTTTTTGTCCAGCATCTGTTATTACTGAGAATTAAGTAAAGACAGTAGAATTCTGTCTCTCCTTTTTTACTTCATTCCATTTTCATGTTGCCTAGCCTCTGCCCCACCTTCAAAAGAGAAAAGAGTAAATTGGCACATTTAAAATCTATCTATCTGTATATACACATATATACGTTCAAATGTTAATTTTAGGTCTTTTCAAATTTCTTATAAAAACAGTGCTTGTGTTTGTATATGTTTGTGTTTCATGCCTTTAGTATTTAGTCATTCAGATTTCAAAAATTTGTGAAAGATGGTTTTTAATAGATTCTGAAAATAAATGATACCCAATTTATGAAGAGAAGGTCCAGACTCAAATACAGAATATTTTATTCAATAGATTTATTCATCAATTTCTTCTTCTTTATTAATATATTGGTGAAATTTCATTTTCTGCTATGTGTAGTTTTTTAGTGAAATATATTGGTATTTCTATTGTAGGGGAGCAAAATTTGACACTCCCAAAATTTGTTTTTGATATGAGTATTAATTTAGGCTGATTATTTTTAAGAAACAGAGGACTCAAAATTTTTTTGTGTTATCTCTCTCTTAACTGCCTAAACAAATTTAGATAGAGGATCTGTTTCCAGAATAGAGCTATCACCAGAGATATTTGCAAAGAATATTGACTAGGTAGGGTGAGGGAAACAGCAGGGCCTAGAGATCACAGTTCACTTTGTGTGCCATTGTTTCTGCTTGGCTCAGCAAAATTTGTTTACCAGACATTTGATTTTCCATTTCCATGTGAATTATCTTCCCTGTCTTTGAAGTCTCAAACCACTATCCTCATCATTTTCTTTTGAATTTAGCTGAGGAAGGTATTTAAAGTAAGGGTTTCATCCATTTTGTTGGTTAAATTACTCAATTTTCCTGGATCCCTCCAATATATACATGTTATTAAAATTTTGTTGAATTTTACCTTGTTAATCTGTCTCGTGTCAATTTAATTCTTAGACCAGGCAATGAGCTTAGAAGGGTAGAGGAAAATGTCTTTCTCCCTGACAGTATCAGGTATAAAGACAAAAATTACACACTTCTGAAATTTTCACTATTGTTCTGGTTTCACACTGGTGCTCTGTGCCACGTGCATTTTACGCCTCACATGATTAGTAGTAACTCAAGCAGTAATGAATAAACTGAATGGAAATTAAGGAAATAATTTTATTTACAATAAAAACACTTGGAACACATTAGTCATGAAATATGTAGCTCACTCTGAGTATTGCCATCTTTACAATATGAACTCTTTCAATCTACATGCATGAGATATACTTCATGCAGGTCTCCTTACAGTTTCTTTTAGGAATGTTTTGTAGTTTTCAGGGGATAAGTCTGCAAACCCAATTTTATTTTTCTCACAAAATGAAGGCCGATAATTTCATTTCTTTTCCTTGTCCAATTGCTTTGGTTAGGACTTCCAATACTATGTTGAATAAATGTAGTGACTATGGGCATTCTTGTCTTGTTCCTGATCTTAAAGGAAATGCTTTTAGCTTTTCAGCATTGAGTCTGATGTTAGCTGTGGGCTTATCTTATATGGCCTTTATTATGTTGAAATATGTTCCCTCTATATCCACTTTTGGAGAGCTTTTATAATAAAATGGATGTTGAATTTTGTCAAAAATTTTTTCTGCACTTACTGAGATGATTATATGTTTTTATTCTTCAGTTTGTTAATCTAGTATATCACATTTATTGATTTGCTAATATTGAACCATCCTTGCCTCCCTGGAATAAATCCCACTTGACCATGATCCTTTTAATGTATTGTTGAATTTGGTTTTCTGATATTTTCTTGAGAATTTTTGCATCTATGTTCATCAGAGATACTGGCCTATATTTTATTTTTTTGAAGGGAGTATATCTTTGTCTGGTTTTGGTGTTAGAGTGATGCTGGCCTTGTAAAGTGAATTTGAAATCATTTCTTCCTCTGCAATTTTTGGAATAGTTTGAGAAAATAGGTGCTAACTCTTCTCTAAGTGTTTGGCAGAATTCACCTGTGAAGTCCTGGACTTTTTTTTTGTTGAGAGATATTTGTGTTTGTTTGTTTTGTTTTATTACTGATTCAATTTCATTCATTACTTGTAATGGGTCTTTTTATACTTTCTATTTCTTCCTGGTTCAGTCTTAGTAGAGTATACATTTCTAGATATTTGTTCATTTCTTCTAGGCTATCCATTTTATTGGCATATACTTGCTCATAGTAGTCTCTTATGATCCTTTGTATTCCTGTGGTGTTGATTGTAACTTCTCCCTTTTCATTTCTGATTTTACAAAAGCAAAAATAAACAAATGAGACCTAATTAAATTTAAAAGTTTTTGCACAGCAAAGGAAACCACTGACAAAATGAAAAGACAACCTACTAAGTGGGAGAAAATATTTACACATGTTATGATTGATGAGGGGTTCATATCCAAAAAATATAAATAACTCATACAACTCAACATCAAAATAGCAAATAACCTGATTAAAAAATGAGCAGAAGAGCTGAATAGATTTTTCCCAAAGAAGGCATTTAGACAGCCAATAGGCACATGAAAAGATGCTAACCATCACTGGTCATCAGAGAAATGCAAATTACAACCACAATGAGATATTACCTCACAACTGCCAGAATGTCTATCATCACAAAGACCACAAATAAAAAATGTTAATGAGGATGTGGAGAAAAGGGAACCTCAGTATAACTGTTAGTGAGAATATAAATTGGTGCAGCCACTGTGGAAAACAGTATGGAAGTTCCTCCATAAATGAAAAATAGAACTACCAGATGATCCAGCTATTCCACTCCTGGGTATATATCTGAAAAAAATGGAAACATTAATTCAAAAAAGATATATGGACTGTAATGTTTATAGCAGCAGTATTTACAATGGTCAAGATATGGAAGCAACTTAAATTTTCATCAACAAATGAATGGATAATTCATCTGTTAATGTGCACTTAGGATGCTTTCATATCATAGCAATTATAAATAATGTTGCTTTTAATAGGGGTATGTATCTTTTTGAATCAATTCTTATTTTGTGGTTGGCTTTATTCCTTTGATAACTATGTAAGTTTAAAAAGCTAAAGCTCTAAATGTTCTTAGAAACAATGAACAGTACATATATGTAACTTTTAAAAATATGAGCAGTATAATGTGTATATGTATTTACATGCAAGGTATTGTATATGTGCAGTCAAATTGTAACAATTTTACCTAATAAAGCTGAAAAATGAAAAAAAAACAAAAAAAAGAATGGCTAAAGAAGATAAAAAATGAATAGTATACACACATACATACACATATATAATGGAATACTACTTAGCCATAGGAAAGAATAAAATTTTGCCATTTGCAACAACATAGATAGACCTGGCAGATGAAATAAGTCAGGCAGAGAAGAACAAATACTGTATGTTATCATTTATATGTGGAATCTAAAAAAATAAGCTGATGAATATAACAAAAATGAGACAGCCTCACAAATGTAGAGAATGAACTAGTAGTTACCAGTGGGGAGAAGGAAGAGGGTAGGGACAAGACAGCGGTAGGGAAATAGAGATACAAACTACTATGTATAAAACAAATAAGCTACAGGGATATACTGTGTATCACAGGGAATACAGCCAATATTTTATAGTAAGTATAAATGGAGTTTAACCTTTAAAAATGGTGAATCACTATGTTGTATACCTGAAACTTATGTAATATTGTGCATCAGGTATACCTCAGTTTAAAAAAAAGCCAGTTCTTATGGAATTTCTGGGGAACCTGAATAGTCAAAACAATCTTGAAAAAACATAGTTGTAGGACTTACACAACTCAGTTTTAAAACTTACGGGTAGACTACAGTAATTGAAACTGTGGTACTGGTATAAAGATTTCCATATAGTCAATGGGATAGAATTAAGAGCCCAAAAATAAACCCATACTGTCTATGTCTAATTGATTCTTCACTAGGATCCTAAGATGATTCAGTGGAGGTAAGTTAGTCTCTTTAACAAATGGTGCTTGGACAATTGGTTATCCACCAGCAGAAGAAAGCAATTAGACTCTTACCTCACAACATGTAAAAATTTAATTCAGTATGGATCCAAATACTTAAATATAAGAGCTAAAACTTAGAAAAAAACTTAGGAGTAAATCTTTGTGACCTTGGATTTAACAGTGGTTTCTTAGATGTGATACAAAAACCATAAAAAAAAAGAAAAATAGGTAAATTGGAATTGATAAAAATTTAAAATATTTGTGAATCACAGGACACTCAGTAAACTGAAAAGACAGCCCACTGAATGGGAAAATATCTGCAGATTATACATTTTATAAGTGTCCATAGTCTAGAATATATAAAGAACACTTATAGGTCAACAGTAAAAAGACAAACAACCCAACCAATAAATTGACAAAGATCATGAGTAGACATTTCTCCAGAGAAGATTTACAAATAGCCAAGAAGCACACAAAAATATGTTCAACATCATTAGTCATTAGAGAAATGCAAATCAAAACTACAATGAGAGACAACTTAATATTTAATAGGATGGCTATGATGTTTTTTAAAAGGGGGAAAATATTCAGTGTTACTGAGAATTTGGAGAAATTAGAACCCTTATACATTTCTGGTGAGATGTAAAATAATGTAGCCACTTTGGAGAACAGTTTGGCAGTTCCTCAGTAAGTTAAATATAGGCTTTCCATGCATAGCATAACTATAGTTAATAATAATGTATTTATACTTGAAATTTGCTAAGAGAGTATATTTCAGGTGTTCTCACCAAGAGAAAAAAGAAAAAAATAGTGTAACTCTGTGAGGTTATGGATATATTAATTAATTAGCTTGATTGTGGTAATTATTTCACGATGTATACATATATCGGAACGTTAGATTGAATCACCTAAATATATGCAAATTTTACTTGTTGATCATACCTCAATAAAACCGAAAGAAAAAAGAAACAGAAAAGTCTGTCAAAGTAAAAATCAAAGCCATACAAAAGAAAATTATCCCTGAAAAATATCTCCAGTTCTGGACAGTTTTACTGGTCTCTTCATTTCTTTCAAACCTTTGTTTCCTGCTATGTAGATTGTTCCAGGGCAAAGTAATGCAAAAATCTCCAGTATCACTCTGTGAATATTATATGCATACCAAACCCTGATAAACTTAAAGATGAAATATTGCCTGTAAGTATATATGTAAATATTTTCAAGAAGATAATGAAAATCAAGTCCAGCACAAAAGAACCATAATCATTGGTAGGAGTGTAAATTAATTTGGATGATAGAACATAAGCCTTAAACATGTTTTTCCTTATAGTGCAGTTTCTTTACTTTTAGAACTTTAATCAGAGATGGCCTTAATTATCAGATAGAAGTATTTTTATCACATATTTATAATAATTGCAATGAATTAATGATAAATTAGAGAAAATCAAATTATCCCACAGGGTATTTCCCACATTGCCTCCAATGAGTCTGTTTTGATTAGAAGCATTAAATATTTTTAGGTAAGTCATATATGAAAAAATACATAATTTTTATAATTAGGAAACTATTAAAGTATTTTCAGTTTCAGTTACAATAACTTTATACTCAAAGGGAAATAATGGTAAGAGGGAGAAGATGGGAACATCCCCTAATTATAATGCATTAATTATGGACTGACTTTGGTGTTTCTGGGGAAAAAAATACAGTAACATTTCAAAAAGGTAAGGCAGCTGCCTGATTGGAGACAGCTGCCTGATTGGAGACAGCTTTAGCTATTTGGAACAAAAATAAACTGATAGGGTAGCTATTTGTCAAATAAGCCTTGAACTTGAACTCTGCTCTTTGCTCAAACTGTGCTGTACATCTTCCCTCTCACATGTACTAGTCAAAATTGTACCTATTCTACTCACAAAACACTTTGCACTACTTACATAGATTCCTAGATTATAGCTATTTGTGAACATACTTCACCTCACTTTCTGACTCTTAGAAGACAAGAAGCCTTATTCTGTTCATCGCTGTGTCTCTCACAGCAACAGGTAGCACTGTGCCTGGCATTTAGCAAGTGATTGATAAATATGTGACAAATAAGTAAATGTTGACTAAATTGGGTCTCTTGTCAGGGTCTTGTTTTTTGTTTTTTGTTTTTTGTTTTTTTAGTTTTTTATTCCAGTTTTCTGAAGTTTTCAGGGAACTCAATAATTCAGTGAAAGGATTAGAATTTCTGGGATGAAAGCCTGACACAGATATTGCTAAATCACACAGCACACCGTGCATGGAGGCTGTACCTATATTTATTCTGTTTTTCCCTTTATTTGCCTATTTCCTATCAGTTCCATTTCTGCCATGCTGGCTTCAACTCTGTGCTGTGAAGGCTAGAATTCTGCATTCTCCATCTCCTAGACTTCCATTTAGGTTCTGCCAATGGAAGTCACTGGCAAGAAATTGAAATTGTGGAGGGAAAAATTATGTTCCTATTATTTTTTTCTGTTTTAACAATGGTTCTGATGAGAGTGGACCACTGCACATAGCAGCAGGAAGCATCTGAACCCAGCATCCCTAGCATTGAGGGCTGTGCTAGTCCTGCTGGCTGGTTGGTGGCTTCTGGTGGTTCTGGCAGAAGCACTGGTACTTTCATTGGTGGCATGGGGTCTTATTCTGAATATCACCTCTAGGTCAGTGTAGAAACCTGTCTTTGTTTGTTCTGTTATAACAAAATACCATTGACTGGGTGGTTTATAAACAACATAAATTTATTGCTTACCATTCTGGAGGCTGGGAAGTCCATGATCAAGGCACTGGCTGACTTAGTGTCCCGTGAAGGCCAGCTTCCTGCTTCCTAGATGGTGGTCTTTTCCCCAAGTCCTCATGTGGTTGAAGGGGTGAAGGAGCTCTCTCTGGTCTCTTTTATAAGGCTACCAATCCCATTCACAAGGGTTCCACCCTCATGACCTACTCACCTCCCACAGGCCTCTCCTCCAAATACCGCACACTGGGGATTAGGTTTCAACATATGAATTTTGGGGTGACATAGACATTCATTCTATAGCAAAACCTAAGATATGGGATGTCAAAAGAAAGTAGTGCCAAGAAAAATTGATGACCCACACATACTTGGTTAGCACTGTATTATTTTATTTCCATCACCAGGCTGAGTAGGACGTGACCTAGTGGCTCTGAGGATGTGTGACAAGTATTCACTACTTAATTTGAGTCAGCGAGTCTTTCTTTCTCTCTCCAGCTCAGCCACCACTGTCTGACCTTTGACAGCAAGTTAGCTTCCTGTAAGAAAGCTGCAGTTGCCTCACCGCTGACTGGGTCATCCATAACAAAAGTAGATCAGTGTTTTCTAGAGGTATGCAGGGAAGTCAGTGCTCAGAGATGCAGGGCCAGCTGGGCTTTCATGCTGAAATTATTCTTCGGGGGTTGGGAGTACATCAGGCAAGGGTGTTAATAAACATCCTATAGGTGCTTCCGTAGACTTTCTCTTAAACACAAACAGCATGTTTACATTGCTTGTTTTTGAGGGTAAAGACATTTTCTTTTTTCAGGAAACAATCCTCAAAAACATGTTCAAGTATAAGTTTCCATAAATATATTTGTAGCATTTCTTAATAAGAGCATGATTACAATTTGATAAAGCTGGGCGGAAACACCCTGTCAAAGCAAGTTTACTTTTGGTGGAGGTGAGGCGAGTGTTTTACATACTGACCACGTCACATGATGGTTCCCACAGCAGGAGTATAGTTCCACCAGTGTCATGGTGAGTGATCTCTCTCAAGACTGTTTCCTCTCTTTTGTTCAAAAGGCTGAAAGCTGCTTTCTGCAGTTACCCATCTCAGGGCTACCTCTCAGATCACCCATTTATTCTTTTAGTCCTTCTATCATTTTTTAGACCTAAATCTTATTATTAAATTCTCTCTGCTCTCTGACCTTAGCGTGGTTCTTTCCTTCTTTCCCTCCTTTCATTTCTGTAACTGAACTATGACACACAATACTAGTATGAAACATCCCACAGATTTAAAATTCTTCTTAGTGATAACATTTAGGAAATAAGGAGAAGCAAATTAATGTAATAAAATGATTCAAGAGTTTGACTGACAATGGGTTAAATATATTGAACAAATATTTGAGACATTCCCATGAACTAGGCACTGAGATAAGAATACAGCATAAGCTTTATCACACCTCTGTGATGATGGTACTCATAGAATGCATATTTTACATATACTGATACTGAGAAATAAGCATGCTAAGGAAACTCCCCAAGGTCATACAGTTGGAGAGTTACATAACCGAGACTCAATCATGGGTATGCATCTTCATTAATTGATACTCATAAATAGTAATAAGTAATTCACATTGATATTGATAATGCATATTTATTAATTAATAATTATTTATTAAATGCCTGTTATCAGACACTAAGGCTGTATGTATTACAGCCTTGATGGAATTGAAGAAAAAAATCTGAATGCAGTGTAACACCCAGACCCTTACAAACACTCTTACACCACCTTTCACAGCAGGGCAAACCAGAGGCACAGTTAGCTGCTCTTACCTCAGTCCTGTTCTGATAATAATATATTTTTCAGATCTTTATTAGGAATAGGGAAACATATCAAAGTAGTATTCTTTAAAGACAACTGAAGGCATCTCATGAATAGTTGTCAGTTGGTGATAACTGTATTTTCAGAATTTTGTTTCACTATGATATCATTCCCCAGAGGGCATTTTGTAGCCTTCTGGTGGTTCCTGCAATACTTTCAGAGGGTCTGCAATGTCAAAATTATTTATGCAGTAATATGATGACATTATGTTACCTTTTCTCTGTGCCTTTTTTGTTGTTTGATAATTTCATTGATGGTGAAACAACTGTGGTGGAAAAACCTGCTGATAAATTAGCCCAAAACAAGGCAGTGGACCCCAAATGTACTAGTGTTATATATTCCTCTTCAACCTAAACTATGAAAAATTTAAAACTCAGTTTCACTTAAGATTGTCCTTAAAGATACACTAAGAACAATTTTATTAAATCTCAATGTTTGTGTTCCTGTGTTTTTAATATTTTGTAACAAAATGAAAAATATGCATAAATCATTTCTACTGTATAATGAAGTGTGATGCCTAACTAAAGGAAAAGCACTTGTGCAGTTGTAATAGTAGCTGATTTAACTGCTTTTTTTCATGGAAAGTTGTTTTTACTTGAAAAAGGAAAACTAACAGACAACCAACAGTTAACCAGACTTGAGTATTTGACATACATTTTCTCAGCAATGAAGAGTCTGTAACTTCAAGGAAAATAACTGACAGTATCTTTTTCAATGATAAAATGTGGGCCTTCAAGTGAAAATTAGAGTTTTGGAAAACTTGCATTATTCCCCTGGGGGTTTGAAAGCTTCCAGAACCTTAAATACTTGACAAATAAGATTGGTTGTAATATTTAGAATATGGATTTTTTTGCTGTGTAATGAAATGCGTCAAACATTTGGAAGATCTGCATAACTCAGTGAACTGGTATTTCTAAAATAATCAATGTCTGATGTTACCAAAATTATGCATGAATAAAAGATCCATGTAAAGTGCAAGACACATCAGTCAGTTTCATGGAGTTTTAGATTGCTGACTTTTGCTGTGGTATCAGTTATCACGTTTCCACAATTTTCATACCTCTAGTATCTATGTGATGCTGGTTTCTGTATTTACCTCAACCAAGACAACCACGTCCTCCTGCAGATTGAATGTAGAAGCAGATATGAGAAAGAGACTGTCTTATGTTTAGCCAGTCATTACAGATATGTGAAAGTATTTAATACAGTGTCATCCTCCCTAAAGGCTTTTATTTGAAAAATAATTATTTTTATTAAAAATATGTGTGCAAATATATAATGTAGTTATTATTTTACAAGTATTTCCCTCAGTGTTAATACATAACATGATAAATACTAATAGGTATAGCACACATGAACATCTCCATATAGTCCTCGATAATTTTTAAGCAGTTTGAAAGGGTGTTATTTTGCAGCCTCAGGAGTCCCCTGGGTGAAATCTGAAACTGAAACACGGAGGGCAAGGAGAGATCGAAGGAAGAGGCATGCCACCCCAGACTGGTAGATGGCAGGTCTAACAAGCATGGGAACTTCCATACAAGGCTTGTCTTGGGTGCTACAAGTAGATCTCTACACACCAGGCCAGAATCTTAAAGTTTATTTAGAGGCCTAACTGGGGCTCAGCTACGTATTTAGTCCAGACGATCTCAGCATCTCCTTACCCTCTCAAAGCCACGTCCTTGAAACAGCTCCCAGTGTGGCAGTGGTGGGCAGAATGTACATTCCTATGACTGAAGAGTGGGTGAGGAGGTGAGGAGCCTCCAATTGCCCAGGTCCAGCTTTTGGGTCACCTGGCAGTCACATCCTCTGGATGACTTCCTCTGACAAGAAAAGTCATTAGTAGGTGATGGGATTAATTTTTGCCAGGATTAGATGTTTCCCTCAGTTTAATTAGTGTAGTTATTCTTGGGAGAGAACAGCAGTCCTCTTCTATGTGTCTTTGCTAAATAACAGAGCCATAGTCCCTCCTCCCACAGGTAGAAAGGAAATGAGTGTCTGCTGTTTGCGTGTTGAAAATTAACACATTGAATGAGCTCCACATGGCTTCCGGGAATGGGTAACATCTGAATCAGGAATTCTTATTTTCCTGTGGTACTTGGACCTGGCTCTGTTGAGGCTTACCTTCTAACCCCTGGCTATTTCTAGTTTCCTATATTTATTCCTTTCTCCTATTTCTTTTTTTTTTAACATCTTAATTTATTTTATTTCTTTTCAAGTTAAAGATGCATTGAAAAATAAACCAGTGAAGAGAAATGAGAGGGCCAGAGCAGGGGCATCCCAGGCTGGGAGCAGGCAAGCATAGCCTCCAAGCCTAGTACTTGTCCTGCCTCAGCCAGGTCACATTGGAAGAGAACTGTCAGCCACTCTGTCAATGCCAAAGCCTGAGTGATGTCCTGGCAGGAGAGACCAGCCACCTTTGCCACTCTCCCCAACAACCCCCAGCTTGGAGAGCAGTGTTTCCAGCAGGAGCCCAGAGTGGGATGTGGGCTGGCTCTGTGAGGTATTGCGAGTTGATGACCAGGTCTCCTATTTCTTTTTAATTTTATTTGCAGGAATTCTCTCCCTTCTCTCTTTCTTCCATCCCTTCCCTATTCCACCCCTGCCCCGCCCTTTCTTTCTAACATTAATGCAGTATTAGTGGAACCAGTTTAAAAAGGCTTATGTATATGATCAGGCTATTAGGTAATATTGGATCTTTGGAAAATATTTTAATTGTATTATCTCCAAGATTATCTTCATTTTTTAACCACTCTCATTTAATGGTGGAATAGGCAACTCTAGTTGTAATAACTATATTATATAAAAAGTGACAAGAAAATCACATAATCCTTTTGATGCATGTAATAGACTCCCTGACATAGACAATCAAGAGATAAGAATACTCTTTTAAGCCTAATCTATGACAGGACAATTACACAGAGATTAGTTTAAAAATGCATGCATGTAATGTGATTCAATACGACCATTAAAAATCTTTATATTCAAAGAATATCCAAGACGTAATATTTGCATGATATGCAAGTTACAAAATGGTATGAATATTCAGTATGTATATGGACACATAAAAAGGCATTAAAAGTGAAGAAAATACACTAAAATATGCTGATCTAGGGTTTGAATATTTATAAGTGTGATAAATCTGTTGCTTTTGAAATCTGATTGGAGAGTGATAATGAATACTTCTAAAAGACAGCAAGGGACAGAGCAGGGTACTTCACTACCCAGTTGGCTCTGATGCAGTGTTCTAGTCTGAAAGAAAAACTGGGAAGCTACTTTGCCAGTTTTACTACCTAGGCTGTCAGAATTCTCAGCTTATCTTGTGCAAGTTATAATTATTTTTCCAAGAATCCCCATCTTTATTTAATAGGAAATGGTACTTCAGGTCACAGTCTTTAGATCACAAATGCTCATTGCTATATGTGGCCATTGTTTATAAGTCTATGTCATCTGCTTTTTTTTGCCTAGAGATAGAAATTATTTTTCCCTTTAGTATTCAGGAGTTTTGCTATATTAACAATATCTTATCTATTCTGAATTTTTATTTTCAAGTATAGAGTGTACTTTCTCAATATGTACTTTCAACTCTTTAGTATTTCAGAAAAGCCTCTTTTTTACTATGATTTTTAGTATTAACTACAGTACTTACTTTGGATCTCTTCTTCAGGATCTCCTTTTATCTCCATGTTGTCTGTATTTAGTATTTCACTTTCTCTTAAGTTATTTTATCTCTGTATTACTTGATTTTTTTTTTCCTTTCTACCTTCTATTTTTCTCAAGGCATTGGCATTTTGTTGTTACTGTTGTATTTAGGCACTTCTCTGTTGCTATTAAAGTTTACATTTCTGGAATGATTTTTCTTTTATTTTCAGGCATCTCCTGAGTTCTTTCAGTGGCACTTCTTTGTCTCTGTTTTTTCTATATTGATTAGTTGATTTCATTCAAAAAGTTATTTTTCCCACTGTTTTGCCTGGTCCTGGAAAGAGCCTTGGAAGCTCAG
Organism: Camelus bactrianus; assembly: GCF_048773025.1. NCBI lineage: Eukaryota > Metazoa > Chordata > Mammalia > Artiodactyla > Camelidae > Camelus > Camelus bactrianus. Next base: position 8,585,949 of record NC_133566.1, read on the forward strand.
TTTAAGGGATTTTTAAGGGTTAGATTGGTCCAGCCCTGTTATGATCACCCAAAAGCTTCATACTTACCATCTAAAGGGTGAGAGAAGCCTTCTCAGTTGCAGCTGCAGTTCTGTAATCCACCTGTCATGTTTTAAAACTGACAAATTCCTATTGCCTGTTTAGGGTCCTCCTTTTTTTGTCAGGTTCATCAGATCAGATGTTAGCCCACTTCTCCCTGCCTCTTCCTGCACTGTGGCTGATGACATTGCATCTGCGGCTGCATGTGCTTCTCTCTGCCTACTTGCAATTTGGAGTTTATGTGATTCATTGTCATCTAGTTCTATATGAAACATTTCATGAATTTTGTTTTGTTCCATTTAGTTTTTCTGTTTGAGTTTAAAGATTCAGAATGTATAAAGAATGATATAGCCACTATAGTTTTCTCCAAATCTGCTTCATATAGTTTAGATTAAGTTACTTGAGAAATAAAGTTTTAACCCTTGGCCTTTACTTAGAACATTTCTTTTTATGGAGACAACACATGAAAATAATTATTCAGATGCCTTCAATCATGTTCAGTTGATTTTGAGTAATTTCTGTTGTACCAAACGTAGCACAACATTCTTTCTTTCCATGATATGAAGTGAATTTGAAATATTGTGAAAGTGAGCCCCGTGTTTGTCTTTCCTTTCATAAATAACATAAAGAATTTGTGTGGTCCTATTCCAGGATCAAGTATGAAGTATATGTTTTCTATCTAAAATTAGTGGATGCTGCCCAGCTCTATTGAAGTTTCCTCTAGGTGGACAACTTCAGTACACCACAGAATGTTTGCTCATCGGGGAAAAAAAAAGAGAGCAGCATGATTGGCAATGGTTTCACATTTTCTAGTGACCTTAACAGTCATACCCTGATCCCTTCGTTAGTCAGGGAGATGGCTGTCGTGGTGTCTGGGACTCGTACAGCTGGTGTCATCTAACTTCCCTGGAAGCCAGAAAGAGAAATACTCACATTGTTAAAAATATTAGTCCTTATTTCTGATATGCTTTTTAAAGTAAGCACCTGCTTGTGTTCTACTTAATTCAACTTCTTTTTTTTTCTAGGCACTTTAAAGAATCTTAGCAGATTATTAACACTCTTATTCTTCTTGCACTTTTTAAATTGTATTTTTGAAACTATATAAAGGATTTTTTTAGAAAAGTTATCTTCCCTAACATCTTATCTTTTTCCTTAGTGTTTAGAAGTTTCCTAACTCGCTGCTTTCTGCATTTGTTTTTTTCCTCCTCTTCAGTCAACTCCTTCCTCAGCATCAGAGCTAATCTTTTCTCATAACCTTGTTAATGTGTAAAATAGCACTAGGAATTATGAGAATGATGCATTACATTTTGTGTATAGCTGTACCCACATAATACAGTTAATAATTTGCTATTTACAAACATGTTATATCTATTTAGTTATTTTTAGAATTTTTGAAACTAGAAAAAGTCTCTCTCAACTTATAAACCATGTTTTGTGTTTTGCTGTTTTACTGTCTATATGGAACTTTTAAAAATACAAATTTAGTATTTTATTTTAAAATTACTCAAAGTCCTTATTTAATGTCCCTTGGACATTCATGAGCATGGTAAATATGTCTGTCTCATCACTTACTTTTGTGCTTTATAGATGACCTAATAGTGGATAAGTAAGTATATGATTCAAAAGTAACTAAAAAAAAGTTTAGAGTTTCTGTAATTTCAAACATACATATAATATTTTAGCATTCTAATGCATTTTTCTGTAACAGATAAAAACATGTTTTGGTAAAGTACTTTTTCAGTGTCTAAAAAAGGAGTTATCTATATTTATAAATGCTCAATTGGATAAGCTAATCATTATAGCCAACTTTCACTGCTGTCCTTTAAGAAATCAAGCTTCCCAGATTGAGGCCCGAATGACGCCCTTCTCCTGTTAACTTTTGCCTTAGTCACATGACTGGTTTGGGCCAAATTTTCTCACATTTACTAACTGCATAAACTAGGAGAAATTACTTAGATTTACCAAAGTTCAGTTACTCAACTTTTAAAAATACAAGTAGTATCTACCCAGAAATTTGCCAATGTGATTACATCTGATAACTCCTTATACAGTTTAATACTTTTGCCCTAAGTGACTGAGTTAATGGCAGTTACAAAGCAGACACTGGGAGGAATTGAGTCCAAAGCATTAAAATAATGAAATGACTTTGTTTAGCTAGAAAATAATTAACTCAATATATCAATGTTAATAGATTTAATCATTTAATTTGAATATACTAAATAGTGTGAATATTACTTTTATCCACTTGTGCATGTGTATTGGTTGCAGCTACATTGGTTCTCATGCATATGTGTTTCCTGACTGTACACAGTGTCTCAGATAAGTAATTCCATTCTTTTGTAACTCTGCAGAGAATTATATTTGATAACATCAGTATGAAATAGGGCTGAAATACTGACCCTGTCTCATTGACCTTTTAAAAAGATTTCTGAGTTTCTGATTGAAGGCATGGTGTCCTTGTAAAGATGGCAGGGTGCCTGAAGATATCTACCAGGGTGAACTGTAAGAAAGACAATGTGTTCATCAAGGAAGCCTGGCTAAGTTTTGGTGGGAGCTGACTGTCAGGAGTCTGGTATCATTTTACACTGACACTGGATATTTGATTGGGCTTTCAGTAAAACTGCTGTGCTGTCTTGAACCTACTACTAAAAATAAAACAAGCATTCTTGGAGGGTGGTATTGGAGGGGCACAACCTTTTTCAAGGCACTTAGTACTTCTACCTATAATGTAGCTATTTGTAGGTATGTATCTATATCATCTTTAACAGTTTAAACTACTATAGCAGGATACCATAGAGTAGGTGGATTATAATCAACAGAAATTTATTTCTCAGAGTTCTGAAGGCTAAAGTTCAAGATTAGAGTGCCAGCAGGGCCAGGTTCTTACAAGAGTCCACTGCTGGGTTGTAGATGGTCATTTTCTTATTGTATCCTCACGTGACAGAAAGCAAGCTAGCAAGCTCTCTGGGATTACATTTTAAAGACCACTAATCCTATTCTGGAGGTCTGTACCCTCTGGACCTAATCACCTCTCAAAGGCCCTACCTCCTAATACTATCACACTGGAGGTTGGAATTTAAGCATATGAATTTCAGGGAGATACAATAGTCCATTAACTGTTTTTTTTTTTCATATTCAAGATAAGTAGCAATTTGAAGTCAAATGATATTCATTTTGTAATCTTCTAGTAATTGCAAATATAGATATTCAGTAAATATTATACAATATTATGAAAGTAAAAATGTAAAGAACTAGATAAGGAAAGGTGTGAATGAGGGAGGGATAAAGGGAAAAAAGAAAGAATATTATATATATATATATTCTATACATATCAAAATATTCCTAGAACTACAAAGAGGTACATAAAATATCTTGTCTAATTCATTAAATGTTTGAGATGCTGCCTATAGCCAAGCAATTAGGAACAAACACTTAAATTTAAATTTATGCATCTTTTATGAAAAGTTTGCATCTATTAAAAAGTATCAGTTTTCATATCCATTGATCCTGTAATGCCACTTCTAAAATTTACCCTAAGAAGATTGTATAATATACATTCAAAGATGCAAGTCCAGTAATGTTTACTGTAACATTTTTATGTAGTGGGGGGAAAAGCTACATGCTCAGCAATAAGGAATCAATTTAATATGAAAGGACAAGAAGTACACAGTTGGACTATATGTGGCCATAAAATTATGTCTTTGAAGAATATTTAATAATATGGTAAAAAAAAAAAAAGATTTATGACATAGTAATTGAGGGAAGTAAAGATCAATGAGGTCAAGTAGTTTTAAGGCCACACAATGCATAAATGAAGAACTGAAAATAAAATAAGATTAATTGTACATGTACATATGAAACCCGAAATCAGTTGCAGTTAATTGTTACCTGCTTGTTTTCAAGTTCATGAATCTAAAGTTCAAAATGTCCTATGGGATGGAAATATATATATATAGAGAGAGAGATGTTTCTCAAATTACCACATTATACACTTTAAACATATGCAATTATATTTGTCAGTAATTCAGTAATAGTTAAAAAATACAAAAGAGTAAAAAATTTAGGAGAAATAAAACCAATATTCTGTGTGCCAAAGTTAAATAATGTATGAATAAGGACATTTTAGCATATAAGCTATTCAAATATATATTTTAACTATTGCAAAATTTGAATAATGAAGTTGCTAATGACCTTCAGTAAAAGATCCTATGGAGAAAAAGTTAGGAATATAAAATACGAACAAAAACAGCTGTTCATATCATTAGAGAGAAACCGAAGTGATTGAACAAAATCTTCCACATTTTTTACATAATAAGTTACTAGTTTTAGTGAAAAGTAATGAGGAAAAACAGGAGAGTAATTTCCTCTTGAATTATAGCCATTCTTTGAAAAAATAAAGGCCATTACACTGGATATTTGAAAAATAAAAACAAAAACCTATGGCTATGTCAACAAACAACACAAAGTTAAAAAGAAGTACCAGACATCAAACAATTTATTTCATTTTAATGTCATTTCTCTCCCTTGATGTCTCTACACAGTAGATACCTTGTGATTTAGAGCTTCCTGCCAAGACAACTTGAGGGTCATTCTGGAATCAAGCCTTGACCTTGTTACACAGATGAGTTTTTAAATTAGAACTTGCTCACAGAAGTGCAAAGGCAGCGTATTGTTGAAGCTGTGCCTGAGTGTGACTGAGTCAGTACACGCTAAGACTGTAATTGCTTGTTTGTGCTTCTTCTTATCCTGATGCCCTTACCTGCATCTACTTGGACTTTCTTTAGGGTAAACCTGCACTGTGCTGTAAGAGTGTCAGTATTCGTGATTATTTTTTCATCCTTCCAACAAAATCATTTACCTCTTTCCAGCTAGTACAGCTTTAGACCTAAGTAATCTCTGTTTTCTTTTGTTTTCTTCTTTGAAAGTCAAGTTAATATAGGAATCTTTAGGAATACTCTGAAGACTCAGTGTCCCTGACATGATAACCTGACTTAAAAAAAGGAAAACAAAACACTAATTCAAATCGTTTTGACTAGTCATCCCCCAGATATCATGACGGAAGACATAATATCCTAGTAGTCTTTATTTAGTGCCATTCCACATTGTTGTTTGTGCTGGTTCCTTGTTCAGGGCCTGTCAGCAGTAAATAAATTACTCCCCAGCTAGTAAATCACAAAACTCTCTTGAGCTTCTCAGAGAAACAAAGCAAAATGATGAATCTCTTGCCCTAAGAGGTTTATTCATAAATATCCATTTTGTTTGAGGCACTTTGGGTCTACTTGATGGAAGACCAGTTTTCTTCCATAAAACACTGGAAGAGTGTTTATCTGGAAAGAAACACAAATGAAAGAGTGTTCATTCTCTGGTCTCCATCAAATTTCAGGATTTCCATATGATGGCATTAATAGTATGGAAAAAACTTTGACTTGTCTTTAGCTATTTGAAGTGAGGACAGATATTTAAAAGTCAGAATGGAAGAAATAAACCCCCTCCTCCAACAAAAATTGAGTGATCGGTGATTTTTCTTTCTTTTTCAGCTCTTCCCACCTTTAAGAAACATTCCTAGATTTTCTGGGCAAGGAATAGCTCTCATTTGTTCATATTTGAAGTGAAAAATAGAGAAAGTACTGGTAGTCAGGGCTATAGATCTTAAGTGACTCACGTAATAGTTTTAGTAAGTGCCTTTTTCTTTAGAGATTCAAGCCCAGACCGGGAGCAGCTAAGAGCATTTCCTCACTGACAATGTCTGGACTCGCAAGGGAAATATATTCTGTCACTGTGAACTTATTCCTAAGTGGGATAAAATTTTCTGACTAGCATTTAGCTGCTTAAAATTCAGTTGACTAGATACAATATTTTATGATTGCAAAGCATAAATCATGTCAGTGAGGCAGCCCTAGGTATTACTATATTAACTAAGTTTTAAGAAAGAGAGACTTGCAGAAAAATTACAGAAAGTATTTTTATACTTTGTTCTAAGTCTGTACTATCTACAGGTATACTTAGAAACAGCCAGCTGTGTGATATAAAGAAGATACAAATTGTGTATTATGTAGCATAGTGACAATCTAGAGCTGTCTTTTAGCTCTACTTTTATCCTCAGCCCTTTGGCCCAAGAATCTTAACCAATTAAAATCAATGCATTATTTATAAGTGATTTAAAAAAAAAACTCAAATAATTAATATTTTATTTCAACTTAGGTTAAAGTTGAAATTTAATTTCCCTCAGTCAAAAAGTTACTGAGAAAGGAAACGAAGAGCTACATGTGTCTTTTATTGTGCATGCTGAAAATTTCTCAAGAATGAGGAACACATGTGAATTAAGGACAATGAGAACCCAGCTTTGGACTCTTACAAATATAGAGTTCTGTTGATTTTAGTTTCCATTTTCTGTGGTCAGAATGTACTTTGTTCTGTGGAACAGTATTGATGAGGTTGTAGTTTTGTTCTATCCATACAAAACATTTTATATTTGCAGACTCCTTGGTTATTTGTTTGTTTGATTTCATCTCATAAGGTGAGTGACAAAAGCTATTATTTTCATAAAGAAAAGGCCACTGTCAGCTTTAACTCAAGGTCAGTGTGCTTTATTCATGGTCACTGGGGTTTATGTTTTCATTATAGTATCTGCCTTAGAACATAACTGAGGAAGGCATTTCAGAATTGAAATCCCAAAATTAAGTTAAGCACTTGTAATTCATGTTGTATCAAATCATACCTTTGGGGTATAGGAAATGCCATTCCGGGTCTGACAAAGACCCACTGATATACACCAAGATATTTTATTGAGCACTTGAGGAAGTCATAACATTAGCCAATGTGTGGTCTTGCCTGCAGGTGGTTCACCCACTGGCTATATATTCGAATCACCTGCATAGCTTATGAAACCTACTAACGCCCAGCTACTGACAAGGATTCTGATTTGCCTTGCATGCCCTCTGGGTTGATCCAGAGTATCAAACTTTAGTGTGCACATGAATCATTGGAGGATATACTTAAAATGGAAAATCTCAGTTTGTATGTCTGGTGTGGCCCCTGCTATTCTGCATTTCTAACAAGCTATGAAATAATGTTAGTTTAAAAATAAAAGTTATAAAGGTAAATACATATAAATAAATGTCCCAGACTCCCATTCCAAATAAATATAAGCAAAACTATGTCAAATGTAATTAGGTTCTAACCAGTGAAATAATAATTCTTAAAAATACAGAAAGCTCCTTATTAGCCTGTGATCAATATCAGAATAAAGGGCCCAAAAAGGGAATCCAAAGTGACTTAAAAAAAAAAAGGTTAAAAAAAAGGTGGAAAAGGAAGCTAAACAAGTAGAATTTTTTTTTAAGTATTGAGAATTAACTTTAGAAAAAAGTCAACAAGTATAAATTGATCTTTAGTAAAAATAAAGTCAAGATTATAACTAGAAATGTATATTTAACACAAACAAACTAAGAATAGATTTTTTGTGGTAGCATTTTTTGGGCAGAATTTATGATAGTATCATGATAGGATACTTGTATAGTTGATTTTTATAGCTTGATATCAGTTTAATTAAAGTGCAGAATTTTCACAATTTTATCAATGAATTCCCTCAAATTTTTGATAGTCAAACCATCTTCTTTTGAAAAGTTATTCTTATTTATATTCATTTTTGCTACTCTTTCCATAATCAGATCTTCATTTGCCAAAATCTCTATGTGGTATAATATGTTCCCTCAAACCATTTCAGCAAATTTCAAGTTATACAAAACCTTTTTCAGGTATTTGTAATTTTATTCTGTTGCTGTTTTGTTGATATTTTTTTTCCTTCCTGTTTCTGTAGTTTCTCCAAACCAGGTAGAAAATGACATAGGTATAAATTATTTGGAAAGTGCGGTTATATTTTCAGTTTGAGTAAGGGGAGAAATGATTGAGAAGTGATTAGTTTCATAAATATTCCAGTTTTTCACAAATATTTTAGTGTTATGGCAACTCTGATTTCATCAGCACACTGGTACTTGCATATCACCACTTATGTAATGAAGGCTTTCTGCTGTAGAGTTCCCCATTCACATTAATCCAACTGCACTGTGAATCTGCTTATGGCATTAAGCCAAGTGGAAGGAACCCGTGCATTGAATTTGCCAAGTAACAGAAGCTTGAGAGTCAAAAAAAAAAAAAAAAAGAGGATATTGGCTCAGTCCAAAGACCTTTGCTTCCATTTCATCTGTTTACCCTGCATTTGCTCTCTTTACACAATCAGGCCTATTAATTTTAAACACTCTTCGTCCTTGCTTTCCATTTTTTGTTGATGTCTTTGCAACTGAGTAAACTTTGACCTCTATTCTGTGGATTATTCACTCTGTTCTGACAGTGCATGGATGCCCCTAAAGGCTGCTGCTGTCTAATAGTGAGAGAAATGTTATACTCATTTCCTTATGTCATCAGCTCTTCTCCCAGAGACCTCCACAACTGCACTTCTGCATAACTGACCATTGCCATATTTTATTTACTTCCTTAAATGGTAGAGATCATTGATCCTGCAGTTCATCCATCCCTCAGCTAGAAATACCTGGAGTTTCCCATCTAACCCTCAATACTGTGCATTCCACTTCAAGATTTTATTCATGTTCATAGTTTGAGAACATTTACTGATGCTCTCTAAACAACCTAAATTTCTGGTTGAGTAATCTGAAAGAGGATGAATTTTAAAAACACAGCATCATTGTTTTTATTTATTTATGTTTTTATTTTCTAACCAATATATGTGTAGTTATGTCACTGAGCCAATAGTTTTCACTTTTATCACCTTTAAATGTTGTGAAGACTCACAGTCTTCTGCACTGAAGCACTTCATTTAATTTTGTAAACACAGCCAGCTGTTTATAAATGCATTTCTGGAAGAAAATGTACTTAGCTATACATCTCAATTTCTCTTCATTGTTCTGGCTTTTTGGAAAGTGAGGTTAGTATATGTTTGCATAACCCTGTGTTTAAATTATAGAAGAGATTTAATAAGGTAAGTGGTAGTTATATTGAGAAAATATTCCAGATATTTCAAGTTTCATAATGAGTTTGGTTTTTACTACTTTAAACAGATTTTTTCTTAATTACCCTGAATATTTATTTCCCTGTGTCCTAATGTCTACAAAATATCAACATATTATACATTTGAGAAGTAATACATCCATTCTAGAATTTTAGAACAGTATAATCTTCATCTTAGAATGCAATGATAAAAATGAAATGTTCTGAAGAAAGCAGACAAGCAATTACCTAATAGCCATGTCTAGCCCTACAAATCAATTTTATAATGTACCAAGAATACTCTACAAGTATCATTTTAATAAACCTTTACTAAAAAAAAAGAGTTATATGCATTCACATGAGGAGAATAAAATAATTATGCAGTGTTAAAATATGGGTTACCTTTTGAGTCATTTGCCTGTTACACAGCACTTTGATTTTTTTGTCATTTAATTAGGGATAATGCCATCCCTTTAAGAATACAACTTTTTTTCCAAGTGCTCATACAAGGATCAATTTTTCTAATTTTATAAAATTTTAAAATTATATTATTTATGAAAAGCTTTCTTATTTGTCCAAATTTGATATTTTTAGATTTCTATAATCTTTTCTTTTGGTATTAGTTGAAATGACTGCAAAGATCTAAGCTCATGATTTGGGTTTATTCCATTTATTAGCTGTTTGTCATTTACTTAAAGAAAAGTCCACATATCTAAAGTTTGCAAGTTTTTATAATGCTATGTTTAATTACATCCATAGTTGTCTTCTGAATATCTCTTAGCCCTCACTGAATAAATAACTCAATGAATTTTTATCCCTCTATATTTTGTTTACTTGTTTCATCACATAAGGAGATTAAATTTTGAATCCTAAACAGCTCCTGAGTTCTCAGAAACCTGTCAACAAGCAGAGACATCTGAATGCAATAAATTGCTTGTTGACTCAATCTCAGGAGTGACTCTTCATCTGATGGACCTGTTTGTGAGGCCTGCATTTGTTGTTAAGCTATCAATTATATATGTGGTTCTCCATCTTTAAAATTGCAGGAGATGGATTTAGTGCCTAGGAGCCATGATTGGATTCAGAAGTTGGAAGGCAGAGAGCCAGAGTACTGTTCTTATGGAATTGAAAGCTATCTGCTGAGTCAGCCACAGTCCATGCACTTTCTCTGCTTGGTTTCATCTAATGCCGTTTGGTTTGGGCACAAAGGGATTCCCTTCAGGTGAACTAAGGGAGTGATGAAGTCTCTTTATTCTTTTCAGCCTATCTAAGAGTTAGGAAATAAACCAAGATGGAAGGAGTGGTATTTCATTTCAAGCTTTTAATAACTAAAATCTTACTGTTTTGAGTTTCTGTGGCTATAGTTGTATTTGAACTACGTATGATCAAGTCAAAGAATCTAGACAGATTTGGGCAGCTGGTTTCCTTTATCACTATTGTCTTATCCATTAATATAGAGCTAAGATTAAAGTTATTGACAAGAGGGATATTAGTACTTCAAAATAGCTCAGTATTATTGTAAGAAATATTGATGTCAGTATTTAAAAGGCTGAGTCTTAACTCCATTAACAAAATGAGTCTTTGCTCTGAGAAAAATAATTGGTTAACTTTATGTAATCAGTGAGTGAAACACAATTAGAAAACTTGGGAAGAAAATAATTCTTATAAAGGCCAAGTTTCTATCAAGTTTTTAGACTAAGTCTCAGATTATTAGATGACAATATCATGGGCCACTTTTTTCTGGCATTGATATAAAAATCAAATATTACTGTTTCAGAGTTAGAGAAAAATGAGAACTATAAAAAATATTTTATAACCCATGCATATTTTTTGAAGTTTTAAAAATAGTGCTTTCCTCAAATTCTGTACTTTTGAATACGATCTATCTTTTTAATGCAGGTTTTCTAGATAAAAGAATATTTTCCCCTAACTTTAAGTTTTTAGAAAAAAAACACTTGATTAATATTAGTTTTAGATATTACTTAAACATACAACTTGATGAATTTGTTGTGGGGTTTTTTTGGCTAAAATTGTGTTATAATACTGATTTGTCTGAAATCTGGGTAAACAAAACTGAAACTCATTTCTAATGTCATCTGGATATTTTATTTCAAAATACTAAAATATTTTAATACCAACTTTCATCCTATGTTGAAAGAGCTTAAGCAAGCTTAACTGCTGAAGCAGTTTTCCATTAGAAAAGTCACTAAACTTGATTTGATGCAGAAAACTTGATGATTGTTTTAGACAACCATTTTTAAGATTGCTGTAGAAAGATACAGTTTTAACTAAGGGTTAGAAACTGTCAAGGGTAAGTTTAGGGTTAGTTTTAGTTGTAGAATTGAGTGGGTTAATTTATTGAGCACTGAGTGTTAGAAAAGATCTTTCTGCCTTATTCATATCATTTTAGATCTTTGGGCCTCATTTTCTTTCTTTGAAAAATATGGAGTATGATACAGTTATTTATTTATCTCCAGTTTAAATAATGTGTATTTCAAGAGCCCAAGCTCTTATCAGCATTACAAAATCTAAGTTCACACATAGTATTAACAATTAAAAAAAAAATCTGAATCTATATCCTGATTTTACTGCTAATCACTATTTGAACCAAACTAAGGTCTCTGCCTCTCTGGGTCTCCTCTCCTTCACCTTTAAAATGAGGATGATAAGTGATCTTTAATGAATAATTCTGAGTTTATACTCGATAACGTATTTGGATAAATTTTGCACCATTTTAAGTATTAGTCCATTTTGGTCCTATTTGGTCTTCTTGTGATTTTTATCATATGGATAAATGTCATCATTTTATGAACATAAATAATCTTTGCCAATGTTAGAAAGTAGATTGTTCATCACTACTGATTCCATGGGCATTAATAGTATAATACAGAAATACTATGAACAACTCTTTGCCCACAAATTTGGTAACTTAGATGATATGAACTAATGTCTTGATAGACACAATCTACAAAAGCATACAAAGAGGAAAAAGATAACCTGAATGGCCATTTGCCAATGAAAGAATTATAATTAGTAATTAATAAACTTCCAAAAACAAAAGCACCAATACTGGAAAAGAAACCCAATAAGACATTGTAGGATACTTATCAGAGGCAGAAAAAAAAATGAGTATCTAAGATTTGAGGGAATAAAAGAGAAAAGTGAACATTTTTCCCTAAATGGGAGTATAGACTTCCCTGACTTTACAACAAAACTGATTATTAAATATTTATTAACTTATAAGTATCAACCACAAGGAAGAGTTTTAGAGTATATATTAAGACCTTAAAAAAAAATCATCATTTTTGTTAGTTTCCCGTCATGTATCTCCAGATTTTCTTACCAAAAACAAGTATATTGATTAATTTAGATAAAGTGTACCCTTTATTTAAAAGGAACGAGTAGTAAGTATGGAATTCTGAAACATAATAGGAGGGCCCCATACAAAAATTTAATTGCACTCCCTGAATTGTTTTCAAATCCCATGAAGCCTATGAGGTGTTTCTGTTTACCACAATATTAAGCATTGGTTGTACCATGTGGTGGCACTTTATCAGGTGTTTAATCATAAAGCTTTTATTGAAAGAAATTGTCTTCATGGGTGCATAATTTAGAAAGACTGACCGACAAGTTATAATACAAATAAATTGTTTAAAAAAAAGTTTTCTAATTCATTTGTTCCTTGCTTTGATTAGATCTGTCTATCTTTAAATACAGAAGCATCCAAAACACCTTTGCTACTTCCCGGAGTGCCTTTATCATAGGGAAGCAGAGTGGGCAGATTCACGAGTGGTGTTCACAGAACTGTGGTAGGAGGTGTGAGGGTTAGAAGCGGGAGCATTACTTTTGTCACTGGCAATTAGCAGGCATTGTGAATTGAGGCTACCCAGTTAGTGCTCTTTTGTTCTCAGCAAATTACAGCTCAGAAGGAATGCTGGCACTTTGGTTTGCTAATCTGTGTGGCTTTGTGTGCTCTGATCTTTCAACCACAATCAAATAATCATTTCCTCTTGTTTGTCTTCATTCATTTCCTGCCCCCCCCCCTTGGATTTAACTATCAAATGTCCTTTGCTTTTGACCAGAGACTCTTCAACAAAAGCCCTGTAGTTCCTGACATCATTATTCTTTTGTAAAAAGCAGTGGTTGGGCATATACTAATGTAAATAGTTTCTTTTTCTTGGCCAAAGGCAAGTGTTCTATGTATTGTACTGGTATTCTTATACATTGTGTATCAGACTTCATTCCAATACAGTATCATAAAAGGATTTAGGAGAACAGGAGTTGTGAACAGAAAATTGCATCGTGAATAATGTTGTCTTGACATCTTATCAAATCTGAAATCTTCACTTGGTTTTTAAGGGTTTTAATTTGTTTATTTTCTTCAAAACAAGCTATGAAGTATAAAGGTATCTATCCTCTACTGTCTGTCTGTCTGTCTGTCAGTCATCTAGCCATCTGTCATCTGTCTATATGTTTCATCAGTCATTTTTAAATTACCATTTTTGTTAAGGCTTTTTGTTGGTAGCAAGTTTTTTTTTTCCCCCTGCTAATACCTACTCCCTACCAAGTCACAGTGCCTCCCAAGACAACAATTTATAAAGCAAAAAGGGGTACATTTTAAAAGTGATACGTGGGAGGTATTAGAACAAATGCTGTTATACATGAACAGAATTTTTGCACATAACTCCCTCACAGTTCTTTAAAAATGTACCCTTTCACATAAAAATATCTGCTTGGAGCTAAAAAAAAAGCAGAAAAAAACCTTTTTTTCCTTTTTAGGTGCAATCTTGTCAATGCAACTTAATTTGATATTTCAGGTTGCTCCCCCCAGAAAAATATGCAGGAGTCCCAAGATTGTGTGTATGTGTTAAGAGGTTCAGAATGTGCCACCCCAAAGTAAGCCACTTTGGCATATTGACAGTTCGGAGCTGAGGACACTTGAGAAACAACAGATGCAGGAAGGACTCCCTGACCTCCTCCTTTCTACTTAAAAGTAGGTTATAGAATTTCCTATGAGAAAGTTGTTCTTCCTGTACTAGAAAGAAAAGAACATTTCCTCTATGGGAGGTTGGAGGCCAGTGGTGAAATGGATGTGTACACACAAACCTAAAATAACCTTTATCTTCCATTAATTTTCCCCATAGATTTCTTAGTCATTTTCCCAGAATTCATCTCCACTAGAAATGTAACCCCCTTTTCCTTTGTATCATCACATCTCCACAATTTTATCATTCTTTGTTAAAAAGCTATATAAGCTCTTGGCCCTAACTTCTTCTTTGAGTCTTCATTTTTCCTGTGAAAGCTCTTGTGTACATGTAAAAACATTAAATAAACTTTACATGTTCTTCTCCTGTTAATATGTCATTTGTCATTCCAATCCATAGGACCCAGAACCTAAGGAGGTGGAGAAAATGTATTTTTCATCCCTACAATTACGGTGGCAAGGATGGAATATCATTGGCTGGGACTCCCCACTCTCTTAGGACACCTAAAATAGTCAGCAAAAGGTAAGTGACTCTTGTGCTGTTTGTTTTATGCTGCAAAGTTATCGAGCTGGTATCTTCTTTTCTGGGCACAAAAGCCAGACCCCAGCCACCAGGCGTGACGGTGAGTGAAAGGACACAGGGCCCCACTCTTGCAATGCTCTCTGCTGGTAGAACAGAGAAGACGCCCTTCCGAGGAGCTCTTTGTTTTAATTGCTCTTTTCCATCCCAGAGATAGACATTGTTTTCCTTATGGGTCATATCAGCCTGTTGTTTGAGCTGGTATCACAGATAGGTGAGTATACTGTTCTCGCTGGATAGGAGCCTGTTTGGACAAACTTTGCTGTGGCTTGCCAGTAAAAATACTAGGTGAGGTTCTCCTTTTACCTTGTTTCATATTCTGAGAGCCTGGCTTGTAACCTCCTCCCCTCTGCCAACCAGAAAGGAAGCTGTTGGGCCTGCATCAGGTAGCTAGCCACCAGACGAGGAACCTAAGACACAGAGTGTGCTCGCAGCATTTTCCGTCTGACTCTGCCAGCTCTGGAGGAGTCTGTCTTAGTATGAGTTCTCAGCCCTTAAAGGGCCTTTGTCGTCTCTACCCTCATTGCCTTGTCAGTGCTGGAAAAGTTGCGTCTCCATACTGGCTGTCTGGTATCAGATTAGCAGATCTGTGATTGGAAGCATCTTACTTTGGTGGGATGCTGGAGACACAAGTTCTCACAAACACTGTCATTACCATTTGTGATAAAAAGGTTGTGGCTTTCGTTTTGAATCTGAGGTATAGTTGGTTTATAATATTGTATTATTTTCAGATGTGTACAACTTAATGATTCAAAATTTTTATAGATTTTCTCCACTTACAGTTATTATAAAATATTGGCTGTATTCCCTGTGCTGCACAATATATCCTTGCAGCTTATGTATTTTATACATAATCATTTGTACCTCTTAACCCCTTACCTCTTCTTGCCCCTCCCCACTTCCCTCTCCCTACTGGTAACCATTAGTTTGTTCTCTGTCTGTGAGTCTCTATTTTGTTATATATATTTGTTTTATTTTTAAATTACACATATAAATAATAACATACAGTGTTTTTCATTTTCTATCTGACTTATTTTTCTGAGCATAATACCCTCCAGGTCCATCCATGTGGTTGCAAATGGCAGAATTCCTTTCTTTTTTATGCCTGAGTAGTGTTCCATTGTGTATATATATCACATCTTTTTTTATCAATGTATCTGTTGTACACTTGGGTTGCTTCCATAGCTTGATCATTTTAATTAATGCTGCTATGAACATTGAGGTGTATGTATCTTTTTGAATTAGTGTTTTTGTTTTCTTTGTATATATACCCAGGAGTAGAATTGCTGAATCATATGGTAGTTTGTTTTTAGTTTTTGAGGACCCTCCATACTGTTTTCCACAGTGTACCAATTTACATTCCCACCAAGTACTGAGGGTCCTATTCTCTGCATTCTTGCTGATATTTGTTATTTGTGTTCTTTTTTAATAATAGCCATTTTGACATGTGTAAAGTAGTATCTCACTGGGGCATTGATTTGTATTTCTCTGATGATTAGCAATGTTGAGCAAATTTTCACATGCCTTTTGGCCACTTGTATGTCTTTGGGAAAACATTTATTTAGGTTTTCTGCCCATTTTTAAATCAATTTTTCTAATATTGAATTATAGAGCTGTTTATATATTTTGGATATTAACTCTTTATTGATCATACCATTCGCATATATTTTCTCCCATTTAGTAAGTTGTCTTTTCATTTTGTGAATGGTTTCCTCTGCTTTGTAAAAGGTTTCAAATTTAGTTAGGCCTTATTTGTTTATTTCTGCTTTTGTTTCCTTTGCTTTAAGAGACAGATCCAAAAAAAATATTGCTACAGTTTTTGTCAGAGTGTTCTGCCTATGTTTTCTTCTAGGATTTTTATGGTTTCTGGTTTTACATTTAGGTTTTTAATCAATTTTGAGTTTACTTTTGTATATGGTGTGAAGAAGTGTTCTAATTTCATTCTTTCCCATGCAGCTGTCCAGTTTTCCCAGCACTGTTTATTGAAGAGACAGTCTTTTCTCCATTGTATATTCTTGCCTTCTTTGTTATAAATCAATTGGCCATAAGTGTGTGGGTTTATTTCTGAGCTCTGTATTCTGTTCCACTGATCTAGGTGTCTGGTTTTGTGCCACTACCATACTGTTTGGATTACTGTAGCTGTCTAGTATAGGCTGAAGTCAGAGAGAGGTCTTTGCTTTCTTGATCTTTCTTTATGAGTGACTTTTTGGATCATGTGGGCTGCACCACCTCCAGGAATCTCTTGCATCCATGAGGAAAATTTATTCTAAGTATGGAAAGTTACCTTTAAGTCTTTCTATGGAAAGGCTTACTGGATTGGGTCACTATTGAAAGGGGTACACCTTTAAAAATTCTATTTGTTAGTGACCAGGTGATCCTTTGATTTGAAAAAATTTTTATATTTGGAAAAAAAATTTTTTTAAAGAGCTCTCATCCTAAATGCATGTCCTATTGGTACCTATGGAATGATCAAATTGAAAGAAGGATAAAAAAGATCGTTTGGGTAGCCTTATGGACACTTTAAACAAGATTAAAGAATGGAAATGAGGTTCAAAACAAAAGTTAAACTCCACACCACAGTAAATTCCCCTTCTCCATGCTCCTTCACTCTTATTTATCCCGAACTCCCTGTCTGACGCTTCAGAAGATCTTTTAGATCTCTGGACCCCTGTCTCAAATCCCTCTTCCCCAAATTCAACCCTTAACAAATTCCTTTAATCCTTGAAACTCTTTCAGCTTCCCCAGAGAATCCCTTAAATACCCAGCTTACCACTTTCTTCTCTTACCCTGCAAAAATTACAGAAAATACTCCAGCCTGATGTCCAGGACTGGGTATTCAGGTTACTTATGTAAAAACTGATAGCAAAGAAATAACTTTGGCAGAGGCCTCAGCACCATGCAACAGGATCTATTTTGCTATTCTGTTTTATATATAGTAGTGTGTATATATACTAATCCAAACTCCTTATTTTTCCCCCATTCCCCTTAGATAACCATAAGTTTGTTTTCTTTGTATGTGATTTTGTTTCTGTTTTATAAATAACTTCATTTGTATGAGTTTTTTAGATTCCACATATAAGTGGTACCTTATGGTATTTGTCTTTGTCTGACTTACACCACTTAATATGATCATCTCTGTGTCCACTCATATTGTTGCAAGTGGGATTATTTCATTTTTATGGCTGAATAATATTTCATTGTATCTATCTATATCACATCTTTTTTATTCATTCATCAGTTGACAGGCATCTAGATTGCTTCCGTGTCTTGGCTATGGTAAATAGTGCTGCTATGAACATTGGGATACATGTATCTTTTTGTGTTAGAGTTTTTATCTTTTCCAGATATATCCCTAAGAGTAGGATTGCTGGATCATAGGGTAACTATTTTTAGTTTTTTAAGGAACTTCTATATTGTTTTACATGGTGACTGCATCAATTTACATTCTCACCAATAGTGTAGCAGGGTTCCCTTTTCTTTACATCCTCTCTGTCATTTATTATTTGTAGACTCTTTGACGATGGCCATTCTTACTGGTGTGAGATGATACCTCATTGTAGTTTTGATTTTCATTTCTCTAATAATTAGTGATGTTGAGCATCTTTTCATGTGTCTGTTGGCCATCTATGTGTTTTTTTGGAGAAATGTCTGTTTAGAACTTCTGCCAATTTGGGGGATTTCTTTGGTTTGTTTGTTTGTTTTGATATTGAACTGTATGAGCTGTTTGTATATTTTTGAAATTAATCCTTTGTCAGTTGCATAACTTGAAAATATTTTCTCTGATTCCACAGGTTTTCTTTCATTTTGTTTGTGGTTAACTTTATTGTGCAAAAGCTTGTAAGTTTTATTAGGTCATAGAAATCTTTTAATTTCCACCTTAATAACAGGTCTTCTCTCTGATATGAAAAGACAAATCCAAAATGGTGTGGTTGGCTATGCAGAACAATCTCTCAGTGTTATTACTGAAGTTGCTATTTCATTTTTTGAAAATAGCTTGCAGGAAAGCAGGAGAAAATAGGAACTGACATCAACAATCCTGCCTTGCAAATTGAGTGTTTAAAAAACATAAATATGACTTTAAGGGTAATTTAATACTCACCAATTTTTCTTGCCAACCACAGAGCCTCCCCATCCATCTCCAGCTATCTGCAAATACTGTAAAAGCTGGTACATTGGAATGCACATAAAACAAAAAAAAGGCTTACATAAAATTTCCCTAGATTCCATGTGCCTCAGAGACACTTTTCACTTCTATAGGGTAATTTCTGATCAATTGATGGGGTCAGTCAATTCTCAGTTGCACCCCAGAACCTACCATTAAACTTAAAATGGAGTATCAGAAACTGTTCTCTTAGTTGATACTCATTCAGCTTTCTCTACCACTGGCTTAGAGGATTATCTCTGTCACCTCTGATTCTGTTCAAGCTGTCAGAGTCTCTGGGCAACCTATTTTACTGTCAGATCTCAGGTTACCCCCCCAAATCTTTAGGCCCTCTAACCACCCATCAGACCTTTCTAGTTTCTCATTCCTCATCAGCAAGCTTTTTAGGTAGAGACTTATGTAAATTTAATGCTACCAAACTATGTAATGAGAAAGGTGGGTTTTTTTCCCCGTGTGCTCAGGCCAAATCTCAAACTTCCTACTTCCCCTAGTAGAGACCTATCTCTATTTAAAATCCTCTGAAGAGAATGCAGCCTTAAAAGATGTCCTAATTAGTCTCTGATCCTCACATGCAATTGAGGTTGGATTGCTACTCAGTGTAGAGCCCATGCATATTGTCTGGAAAAGGAATAAACCTGTCCCAGCAGTTTTAATTAGGGTGGCAGCTGTGGCAACAACATCCTCTTGAGAGAGACCAATATCTTCTCTCTAGAAGCAAAAAAGGAATTGAATCTACAGTAGAGCCAAGTTCTTTACTTTCTCACCCTGCGGTACCTCAGACTTGTCAGTAATGAAAGAAGGGAAACTTGATTCAGATGAAAATCAAGTTATTGCTTTGTACAAGATGCAGGAGCCATCAGTGCTTTTGTAATTCCTCATCTTATTGGAGTCCCTAATCCAACTACTATTCTTAACTCAGGTCCTGCTGACGTAGCTAGAGTGTTAGAAACTGACTCCGGCATAGCTTTCTAATCCCATTGCCCCTGATTTACAGTTTCCCTTTGTGTTTATGGTTAGAGGAAGACAACTAACATGGACTTGCATACCTCAGAGACATTGGGAGTCTTCCTCAGTATTCTTCCAGGTCCTTAAAGCCAGCTTAGACTCTGTAGGCTTTACCCAAGGCTCCACTCTTAGTCAGGATGTTGATGGTCTTTTACTTTGTAACCGAAGCAAGGTGTTCTTACAGGTTTCCACATTCTCCTAAAGGCACTAGCTAAACAAAGCCACAGATCTTCCCAAAATAGACTTCAGTGGGTAAAGCCAGCCGTTACCTACTTAGAACATGGGATATCTCAGGGCACTCAGAACTCATCCCAAAATGTCTTGAGTTAATTTTGTCTATCCCTCTCCTGCAAAAAAACAAAAACAAAAACAAAAATAAAACAAACCTACAACTATGAAAATGTTTAAGGGCAGCTTCTGTTGTTCCCAATAGACTTCTAACAGATAGGGTTCACATTAAATCTGCAGACTGCTCTGGGCAGGACGACCATTTTAACAATATTAATTCTTCCAGTGCAAGAACCTGGGATAGCTTTCCATCCTTTAAGTCCTCTTTAATGACCATTGTCAGTGTTTTGTAGTTCTCCGCATGTTAGTCTTTCACATTCTTGGTCAGATTTATTCCTAAGTATTTTATTTTTTGGATGCAATTTTAAAAGTGTTTATTTCGTGTGAAGCCAGGCCCCTGACGTCTGTGTGTGGATGTTGTTGTGCTGCTGCCTTGTTGGGTAGTAGCTCTAGTAGTTTGTGTGTGGAGCCTTCAGGGTTTTCTATATATAGCATCGTGTCACCCACATATAATGACACTTTGACCTTTACTTTTCCAGCTTGGATCCCTTTTATTTCTTTTTCTCATTTAATTGCTATGGCTAGGAACTCTAAAACGATATTGAATGGAAGGTGAGAGTGGGCATCATTCTTTTGTTCCAGATTTTAGCGGAAAGGGTTTCCATTCTCTTGGTAGGGTATTATGGTGACTGTAGGTTTGTCATAATAGCTTTTATTATGTTGAGACATGTTCCCTCTATACTGACTTTAGTAAGACCATGGGTGCAATGCGGCCAGGGGGCTGGGAAGATGGCAGAGGCCATAGCCCTGGTGGCGTGGGGAGGGGGGCTGCCGAGTAGGAGGCAGTCATTTGCCCCCATCTCCTCCGCAGCCTGGCAGGGTGTGGTCTCTGCTGCCCAAGGCTCATCTTTAGTTCAGACTGCACCCTAGAGTCCTGTGTGGTCCAGTCAGGGAGAAGCGGGGACAATGGCAGGTGTGGCAGCTGTGGAGGTAGAATAAGGGGGGCTGCCTTGTGAGAGCTGGGGGATTTGTTCCCACCTTCCCCACGGCCTGGCCTGGGGGCGGCCTCTAATGCCCCAGGTTCGTGGGACTCATGTCTCCTGGTTAGCTTGCTCCCAGGATTGCACAGTGTGGTCAGGGGTTTTGGGGGCCAGTGACGGGGCGGGTATTGGGGGCCTGCCCTGGATGCTCTGTTCTGGTCATCTTGCTCCCATCTCCCCCATGGCCTGACGTAATGGTGGCCTCTGCTGCCCCAGGTTCACGGGATGCCGGGTACAGGTCAGCCTGCTGCTAGGAGGCAGGCGTGGAGCAGTCACTGTGGGGGATGGCAGCAGTGACAGCAGGAAGTGGGAGCAAATCCCCGGGCTCACACAGGGTGATCTTTGTCCCCGCCACCTCTACCACCACTGCCACTGCCTGACCTCAGGGCCCCAGCCTCCCAGGAGTAGACTGACTTGTAACATGAGTCCCATGAAACTGGGCCGGCAGAGGCCACCCCTGGACTGGACGCAGGGAAGATTGAAGCAGATCTACAGGTTTGTACAGGACAGCCCCCCTACCAGCTACCACTGCCCACTGACCACACCCCACCTGCCTCCCAGGAGCAGGCTGAAATGAAGAGGTTCCTCCAGCAAAGCTGGGGCAGCAGAGGCTGCCCCCAGGCCATGTCGCAGGGGAAATGGGGGCAAATATACCAGTTCATGAAGGGCAGCACCCGTCTTCCTGCCACTGCCCCAGAGTCCCAGGTCACTTGTTTCCAGGTGAGGTGGCTCCCGGGAGGCAGGTGCAGTGCTATCAGGGGGCAGTGGTGGCCAGGGGATGGGGGTTGCCCCGGGGGAGCAGGTGGACTTGCTCCCACCTCCCGTGTGGCCTGTCCTGGGGGCGGTCTCTGTCACACCAGGTTCACTGGGTGCATGTATTCATGTCAGCCTGGTGCTGGAAGGAGGGCGCAGTGTGCTCAGGGGGCAGTGGCAGTGGTGGGGCGGGGCAAGGTCTTGTGAAGGACTGGGCTCCAGCCCAGGATAACTGACTCTCCTCTTTTTTCTCTTGCTTCTTCTGGTAATGGCTGAAGTGGTTTTTCCATTATAGGTTAGTATGAGACATTGAGCAGAGATCTCTGTGTTATACAGAGGAAACTTTAAAAAAAAAACCTGTCTTTATATATAGTGACTTACATTTGTAAAGCTCAAACGACCAAATTTCTCTTTTCCCACCCACTTTCCCTGGTAACCATAAGATTGTTTACTGTGTCTGCAAATCTCTTTCTGTTTTGTGGGTGAGTTCGTAGTGTCCTTTCTTTAAGTTTCCACATATGAGTGATATATGGTATTTTTCTTTCTTTTTGTGGCTTACTTTACTTAAAATGTGTTCTGATGTATGCGGAAGGGACAGTGATATTTTTTGGTGACTAGTTAGACTCAATTGTGTGAGTAAGACATCTTATCAACTCTGTGAAACTCAGTGCTGTTTCATCACATTGTGACCAACCTCAGGTTTATGTCAGACCCTGCTGCGAGGAGCGCCCTGCCAGGTGGGCCGTGTTGCCCCCTCTGGATTGGAGGACACTGACTCGGTCACTCTGGTCTCACAGCTTGGTTGAGGACGTGAGAGGGGACTCTGCTGGGGTGGCTCCTGGGACATGGATCTGACCCCACCTGAGCTGCCACCCTGTAGTCCCTCAGTGCCCTACTAATCACCGATTCTCAGCTCTGACTCTTGGAAGCGGCCACTTCCCTCCACATCTGCCAGCACCCTCCGGTCTCCCAGTTCCCATCTGAAAGCTGCTCTGCCTTGCTCTGTCCAGCCAGCCCCGCTCGTCCAACCTAAAGCAGCCGGAGCAAGTCAGCCCCCCGTCCTGTAGGGCTTCTGTGGCTCTGAGCGCATGGCCAGCTGTCTTCGCCCCCTCTCCCCATGCCCCCACCCAGCAGCAGAGAGTAGAGATCCTGCCTCTGGTCCCTCCCCCATGATCAATCATCTGAGGCTTGCCCCATGCAGGACCCTGGGGTGGAGGGGCACTGCTGCTGTGGCTGGAGATCAGAGCCAGAATGTCAGGTGGAAACCTAAGTTTTGCAACCAACTGGCTGCCTCAGGCCAGAAGCAGTCTTTGGAGAAACACCGGGAGCAGAACCCCCACCTGGTTTCTTTCCATCCGAAGGCACCCCACTCGGTGCTGGCACCAGGAGGTCGGGCAGGGTGTCATGGTGCTGGCTCTGTAGTTCACAACCATGGAGGCACCTGCCTAGTGGACACCAGCCCGCTGAAGGGTGTGAGGACTCCGTGCGATGTGGTTCCCGGGGCCACCATCACTCGTGGACATGTTTTGCATTCCAACACGTTATTTACTGACAATTCACATGCATGGGAAGCTCTCCTCCCATGTTCCCCCACCCCCTTTCCCCCAACTCACCCCCCACCTGAGTGCACCCCCTGCTGCTGAGGGAAGAATTAAGACACCTCACTGAGCAAACCCTCCAAGGTCCTTTTGATTGCAAGGACCTCAGCCTCCTGCTTGCACCACTCTTCTTGCTGCTGCAAGGCCTCCACTTCCCAATCCAACTCATAATACCTCACCTGCAGCCTCTGGAGTTCAGCCAAGGACTCCTCTATGCTCAGGGCCGGTGGATCCCCTGGGATGTGCCCACGCCCCTCCCTCCCTGCCACGACCCTGGGCTCCTGTTCTGCTGGCACCTTTCTCCTCTCCAAGATGAGTCTGAATAGGAAGATGACCCCACAGGTGTTACAGAACCAGGACATTAAGTGGAATGTGGTCCCAGGCCAGGGGCCCGCCAGCACCTCAGCCCAGTGACCCATAAGGAGGAGGACCATGCTCTCAAGGGTCCTGGGCACCAAAATTGTGATGTTGGAGTGCCTGCCCTTACCAAAGCCCGCCGTCGCCTCCTTGGAGCACCACTGACGTGACTACTCTGGCCGCAGCAGAGGTATATGGAGCCTGGCCTGGGCTGGTGGCCTGGGATGTTTCCAGTCCGTGTCAGGTTCAGGACAGCCTTTGGGTCCAGGTCCCTGTTTCTGCTCTGTCTCTCGGCCTCCCGTCTGGCTGGCTGGCTGTAGGGCAGGCTGGACTGATGGTACCCATTCTTCCCTTCGTGGAGGAGGTTGGGGCTGAGAGGGAGGGAGTGAGGTCTGAGGGAGTGATGTCCAAGGGAGCTAGGGCCAAGGTAGGGGACGGCTCACATGAGGATCGGCAGGATGTCTTCCTCATCCACGGTGTAGCAGCCTCTTCCTGCCAGCTGACCCAGGACCAGCAGAGGTGCTGATGACCAGAGGCAAAACATGACTTGCGGTGCATCCACATGAGGCTTGGGGCCGGATACCCACAGCTCAGTTGGAGGAGGTCCTGGGGAGTGCGGCACAGGAGTCAGCAGCTGCCCTCTGTCAAATGTCTCTGTGTGGTCGCTTGGCTGGCTGGTTGGCAGCTGTGTTGGGACAGCAGAGGCCTGGGAGGGACAGTCCCAGGATGGGCAGGGGTCCGCTGTGCTCCTGTTGTCGGAGCCCGATCCCCCACCGCCGGGCTGGAACCAGAAGGAGAGGAGCCAGGCCAGCCCATGCAGGTACAGGGGGCCCCGGGTATGGGTACACGGGCTTGCTGGCCCACAGAGGGGCCTGAAGGTGGACCCTAGGATTACAGTAGAGTGCTTGGTGTGGGTGAGGGTCCCGGGGCAAGAGGAATGGGCATGGAGTGTGTCAGAGGTGGGTATGGAGAAGGCGGTTGAGGACATGGCCACAAGTAGCAGGAGAACCAGAAAGGCCATCTCTGCTATGGCTCACCTTGGCAGCGGCGCTGGCTTTTATAACCACCCGTGGTCCATCATAATGCCTCCCTGTGACCCCTGCGGCCTCTCCGGCCAATCACCAGGAGGCTGTCACCATGTCCCTCTGTAATGGAAAAGAACAAATCGGACTCCATGTTGGCTCTGCTCCTGTGGCTTTCACCACTGTGCCTTGTTTTCCAGGCTTAGTCTTGCTAGCTCTGCACCTTTTGTAAAACAGTGTTGCCTTTAGCCTGCAATGCACAGGAGAGCTTGTTCTGGGATGTTAGCACTTGTACACTGATGCAGAGATGGCAGGTTGCAAAACAGAAAATAGCCTTTGTTTGTTGGAGGTTTACAGGGACACCAAGGCCTGACTCACATGGACAGCTGCAGGAACAAAGGCTTCCTGTGGCAAGAAGTTTGCAACAACCATCCACACCGCCTCGCGTTTTCCTGTATAAAAGGAGACTGTTCTGACTGGAGTAGGATGGTTCTCCAAGACATTAGTCTGCCATCCTGTCAGTCAGCCAGCTTTCCGAATAAAGTCACTATCCTTGCCCAGCACCTCATCTCCCATTTTATTGGCCTGTTGTGCGGTGAGCAGAATGAGTTTGGACTCAGTAACAAGTGGGATTTCCCATCACCTAAGATGGGCACCACGGGAGGGGCAGGCTTTAGGGGCCGGAAAGCAAGGGCGAGCTTTACCTTGGGTGAGCGAGTTTTGAGGTGCTATGACACATCCAAACAGAGCTGTCAAATGCACAGTTGGGAGATACAGGTCTGAAGTTCAAGAAAGAACTTAAAAGGACAGAGATGGTAACTTGGAGGCTCCTGAATGTCCCTTCTACCACAGAGGCACTGAGCATATGGCTATTCATGGAGCAGTTGCCTCTGAGAGAAACCCACAGCCTGGCTGAGTGATTCCTACACATAGGGAAACAAAACACCCACATCAGAAGGGGTAGGAAAGGCACATCCCCACCATAAACCCCACCCCCAGCACAGTGCTCTGCAATTGATGGGGCCCCCAACTCCCAGCTTCTCCCTTTGGAGTGAGGGGTCTAAACTGAACAACTCACACCCCCCCCACCTTAACTAAGGCTTCCATCCAAGGGACAAGCTCCCACGTCACTGCGCTCTGAAAGTCAGCAGGGCCTGTGTCCACCAGTCCCACAGGAGTGTGGCAAATGGAACCAGTGGGAGCACCAGCACCTTCTGGGCTCCTCCCAGAGGCCCCAGCTCAGAGCTTGCAGGTAGAAATGTGATCTTCCTGCTTCCAGTTGCCTGGAAGGGGTTTGGCTGCAGATTTTGCAAAGGGCCGCCTGGGGCCCTGCATCTAATTAGCACACACCCAGGTGCCAGCTGTGACCCTCCCCAGAGCCCCGCCTTCTCCCTCTGGCTCACTCCAACAGTAAAACCAACCATCTCCCTGGAAGGAGTTTGCCCACACATCTAGTGCCCCAGCTTTTATAGCTGCCATTCGAGAGATGGGCCCCCAATAACCCAGGTTTGGTAGCCTGTAGGACTTCCACTCCTGAGTCCCACAGGACTAAAAGAAAGGTGTGCTTTTTAAATGGACACAGGAATACCCCCCTCAGCTATACCCCACAGCTCAGCATGGGGTGAGCAAGTAAAACACTCATCTCCAAGTTTCTCTATAGAAAGGGCCGTATTACACACTTTCTCAGTCCTGTCTGAGGGTCCAGCTTCCAATCAACCCACATTTAGGTGCTGCCTGAGAGTTTCCCCTTTGGAAAACTGATGGGTCTAGGGAGCCACTAAAAGAAAGATAGCAGTTTGGACAATCGCAGAGGTTAATGAAGATACAACCAGGAGCTCAGGGCTGGCTGACTGCCAGGGTTCAACTCCTCCAGGAGACCATTCCACCCAGACTGGGAGAGGTGGTGGTTTTATCTAATGTGCAGAAACCAACAGAGAGGGTCAAGGAAAATGAAGAAATGGGAATAGATTCCAAATAAAAGAACAAGCTAAATTTCCAGAAACTCACCAGTATGATCAACCTGAGAGAGAGAGAGTTCAAAATGACAGTCATGAAGCTGCTCACTGATTCAAGAGAGCAATGCATGAACAAAGTGAAAACTTTAACAAGAGATAGAAAATATTGAAAGGTAGGAAACAGCAGTCATAGAACTGAAAAATAGAATAAAAATAATTGAATGAAAAATTCAGTCGAGAGGTTCAATAATAGACTAGATTGAGCAAAAGGAATGATCAACAAACTTGAAAACAGGGCAGTAGAACTTATTCAAGCAGAGAGCAAGAAGGAAAAAGAGTGAAGAGTGAAGATACTTAGGGGCCTTTCAGGAACCACCAAGCAGGTGAACATGTACGTTATAGAGGTTCCAGAGGAGAGGAGAGAGGAAAAGAGGCAGAACGCCTATTGGAAGAAATAATGGCTGAAAACATCCCTAAATTGGGGCGAGAAACAGACGTCCTGACCCAGGAAGCGCAGAACTCCAAATAAGCTGCATCTAAAGAATCCCACAGTGAGACACATTGTAATTCAACAGAAGTTAAAGACAAGGAGACAGTCTTAAAAGCAGCAAGAGCAAAGCAACTTATTATGACACAGGAATGCTCATAAGACTGCCAGTGGATTTTTGAGCAGAAATTTTGCAGGCCAGAAGACAGCTCTCAGGATGAGATAGATTCAAAGTGCTGAAAGAAAAATCCTCTACCTGGCAAAGCTGTCCTTCAGAATTAAAGGAGAGAGAAAGAGTTTTACAGACAAACAATAGCTGAAGAAGAAAGAGGAAATGAAATGATGCAAATTGGTAACAGGAAAACAGAGGAAAGCATAAAGCTCACCGGTAAAATTAAAAATAGAGTTCCATTCAGAATACGCTCCTATTGTAATGCTGGTGGTGGTGAAATCACTTATAAATCTAGTATGAAGGTTAAATAACAAAGCATTGAAGTAACTATAATTATAATAATTTGTTGATGGATACACAGGTAAAAATAGATAAATTGTGACATTAAAGACCTAAAATGGCAGGGGTGGGGAGTAAGAATGCAGAGCTTTAATGTGTGCAAATTTGTTATCAGCTTAAAGCAGACTGTTACGTTTTCTGTAATTCTCATGGTAAACACAAAGCAAAAATACACAGTAGACATATACAAAATGAGAAAGGAATTTAAGAATAGCACTGCATAAAATTACCAAGTCACAGAGACAGAGAGGAAGAGAGGAAGATAGGAACAGAGGAATTACAAAACAGCCAAGAAATGGTGAACTAAATGGCAGTAGTAAGTCCTTACCTATTATTACTTCAAGTGTAAATGGACTAAATTTTCTACTCAAAAGACACAGAGTAGCTAAATGGATTAAAAAAAAAAATAAGACCTAACTATATGCTGCTTACAAAAGACTCACCAGCTTTCAAGACATATGCAGACTGAGAGTGAAGGGATGGAAAAAGTTATTCCATGCAAATGAAAACCAAAAGAAAGCAGAGGTAGCTGTACTTACATCAGAAAAAATAGACTTTAATCAAAATACTATAATAAGAGACAGAGAAGGTCATTTCATTATATAACAATAAAGGGTCAATTCAACAAGAGGCTATAACATTTGCAAATATCTATATGTCCAACATAGGAGCAGCTAAATATGTAAAGCAAATACTAATAGGCCTAAAAGAAGAAATAGCAATACAAAAATTATGGGGAGGGGGGGACTTTGATACCCAACTTTCATCAATGGATAGATCACCCAGACAGAAAATAAGGAAACACTGGCCTTAAAGAACACATCAGAACATTTCATCCAATAGCAGCAGAATATGCATTCTTCGCAAGTGAACATGGAACATTCTCCAGGATAGAGTCTATGTTAGGCACAAAATAGGTCTTAAGGAATTTAAGAAGACTGAAATCATATCAAGTATCTTTTTCTGGCCACAATGGTATAAAACTAGAAATCAATTATAAGAAGGAAACTGGAAAGTTCACAAATATGTGGAGATTAAACACCATGCTCATGTTTGACCAGCCCACAGCTAACATCATACTCTACAGTGACAATCTGAAAGCTTTCCCTCCAGGATCAGGAACAATCAGGACATCCATTCTCACCAGATCTATTCAGCATTGTACTGGAAGCCATGGCCAGAGAAATTAGGCAAGAAAAAGATATAAATGGCATTCAAACTGGAAAGGAGGAAGTAAGATTTTCTGTTTACAGATGGCATGTTATTATATATAGAAAACTCTAAGTGTCCATCAACAGATGAATGGATAAAGAAAATATGAGATATATATATATATATATATATATATATATACACACACACACACACACACATATATATAAACAAAGGAAGAAAATCTTGAAATTTCCAACAACATGGATGAAACTTGAGGGGATTATGTTAAATGAAAAAATCAGACAAGGACAACTAAATACTGCATGATCTCAAATGGAATTCAGAACAGTCAAACTCATAGAAAGAGACCAGATTGGTGTCGACCAGGGGTTGGGAAGTGGGCAAAATTAAGACATGTTGATCAAGGGTACAAACTTCTAGTTTGTAAGAGGAGTATGTTCTGGGGATCTAATGTACAATGTGGAGACTACAGTTATAATGTTGCATTCTATAATTGAAATTTTCTAAGAGAGTATAACTTAAGGGTTCTCATCACATAAAAAAATACGTGAGATTTTGGATGTGTTCATTAACTCAGTAAGAATCCTTTAACAACATCCATGTCTTTCAAATCACAGGCCCTTTAAAAATTTTACAATTTTATTTATCAAATTTGTGTTAATAAAACAAAAAAAAATAAGGATTTAGCTGTACTATCATGGAGGTGAGTTTTAACCTGCAGACCAATCACAGACCTCTGGTTACTTTACAAAACACGAATAAGAAAAACAAAATCAAAACATTAAATTAGCATTTAAAAACATTTATTTAGGGACAACAGAACCATGTCAACGTAAGTTTATTCTACTGCTACAAATGAACATAACCTCACAAAGAAAGAAAACTAATAGATTTCAGCTTTTTTTAATGAATAGTGGTTGAATTTCTTTGTAATAGCATTTTTCATATATGTACATGAAACAAATATATGCAATTTTTGAAGGTATAGAAATAATTTTAAGAATAAATATTCTAGTTATTACTTAATACCCAGTTAGAATTCATGCCCCCATCTTTAAGCTTTTAAGTCATCAGGCACAAAGCCAAATCAAGTGTTTATGGGTGTTTGAAAATGAACACAAAAATAATGTGACCATATGAATTGGAATACATTAACTCTTAAATAGTATATGTAATAAAATTAGTGGAAAGTATTTAAAGTCATGTAAGGTAAATGTTTATGTATAGAAAAACAAGATCTTTTACATACAGGATAAAGATTTATGGAATAAACAGAAGAGATTTTGAACTTGTATTAAACATTGTTAAACTGGATAGTAAATCCTGTGAGTGTAGAAATAATTTTCTTATAATTCTCAGAGAAGGAAGTCATATGACCTTTAATTCATGGTAATAGAGTTGGCTGGAAAAATGCCAGTTTGACCTCTGAGCTTTCCTTCCCACCGATCAAAATGTGAGTCTGTTTTTGATAAAACTGTGATTCTGTCTCCAGCTTGAAAATTCAAGTCCCCCGGCTGTTGTCCTTCAGAAGAATACAGTGCTGTCACTTCTGTAGGCTGGTTTCAATTGCCTAAAATAAGAAAAAGTATTTATTCACATTTTTATGAGGAAACTGGAAGCATGTGTCAGCAGGATATCCATTAACAACTCGGGGCTTGGTGTGTGGATGCCTTGGAAACACGTGGGCTGTGTGAGTTCACCACACTGAAGAGCACACGTTTGGTAATAACATTCCCTAAATCCACACGCGTCAAACTGCATTTGATTATGTACTTAAACATGTGTTTAGCAAACATTTGTGGTTATGAGATTAAATTTTGAATAATCTATAACATTTCTCAGTTTTTCCTGTTTTAATAGAATAGTCAGGATAGTTTCCATGAACTATAGTTATCTGATGAAAGTCGAGCCTTGTGCTCCTGATTGGATCATTACAGCCTTAACGTGAACACCGAGCTGTGCAGTCACTGGCTTTGAGGACTCCGGCCCTAGTGCCCGTGCCATTGCAGCTGCAGACACTTACCTCCCCCAGGCTTTTATGGCTGTTCTCCTGCTGTGCTTACTGGATCCCTTCTCTCAAAACAGACGAAATTCAAGTTTCGCATCAAGAAGCACGTCTACATGTGTTTAACAGGAACTTCTACACTGCGTCTAGAATTGTGGATGTTGTAATGGGAAGAAATACCTGAGAATTGAGTGGGTAATGAGTAAAAGACATCAAATACCATAAGCTGTGTAGCATCACAAGAATTCTACAGAAACACACTTTCTGTGTCCTCAGCTACATGGAATCCAGCATTTCCAAGTTCTGTACAATTTTGTGCATACATTAGGCCGTTGGGTGCTTGCATCTAAGAGCAAACATACAGAAAATATAAATAACCAAATTCTAAAGCCAGTTACTTATTTGAGCCTATAATACTACAATAATAAAAATAAACTGAACTTGGCCTGTCAGTAAGAAATAAAAATAGTCATCACTTTAATTAAACTACCTTGACTGAAGCACTGAATTTGTATCTCACACAAGATGGTGCTATAGCTCTTTCTATAAAGCACGTGTCTTGTAGTTGAGTTCTCCCAGAGAAATAACCTTGATAATAACTAATCCCACTAGCAATATTACCAGAATAGTCCTTCCATAAAATGAAGTTCTTTATATTTTTATATTTTATACTGTATTTATTCTTAATCTGTTAATTTTAAGACATAAAGCTAAAAGTATGTCACTAAAAGAATAAAACTTGACAGAGCCTGGATCAAATCAAAACCAGTTGAATGACTACCAATATACTGATAAACAGTCATTGCTGAGCACCAGGGAAAGTAGCTGTCACACTACGTTGAGACCAGTCCTCATGCCACGCCACATTGTCACCAGATCAGAAGAATGCAAGTTGATGTTGAAGAAAAATCATTCTGAACATTATTTTCTTATCAATAATTATACTCATGACCTCCCTATGGTGCTCAATCTCAAGTAACCGAACTTAACTAGTGAAAGCCCTCAAGTCACTCCTCCTCCCTCTTGTCCCCCAGACACGATGGACAATGGGAAGCAGCAAGTGAAAGGTGCTTGTGAGCATCGGGGAATATTCTGAAAGCCACAGCCGTCTTAGCTGCTGCACACATACCCTGTTTGGAGCACTAACTGCAAAATTAAAGATGCGTAGGAATGCTGCTGGCAGGGTAACAGGTGTCCCTCCCTGTGTGCACGGTCAGTCTCTCCTGTCCACTGAGCCGGGCACTGTGGTGGGTGCTGGACATGCCCACGTGTCCCCACTGCACAGAATACGAACCGAGACTTGCCAACGTTAAGTGGCCTGTCCCAGGGGTGGGAGCTGGCTCTGGGAGGTCTGTCTCCAGCGCTCTTAACCACTATAGAGATTACACCCCAGGGTCCTCAGCAACCACACATCTTAAATTGCATTCAACAGACACAGCCGAGATTCAGCAGAGCATTTTGCTTCAGTGGAGCAAAATTTCAAGGGGAATTAGTCTATTCTCCTGCATCCCTGTGCTATCAAGACCGTGCGAATAGTAACAGCTGATGCTGATGCTCCTTGGTAATCACTGACACCTGGAGTGGTGCCTAGTGGCTGTAGGGATATATTTTATGCTGAATAATTAGAGAAGAAAAGATATTAGGAACTGAAGAAGAGAAAAGGCAGAGGGGATCACAGACTTGATTGACTCCCTGCCCTCTAATTTGCTCTGTCATCTCCAGATGAGACAAGGGTAAAGCAGTAGATGGATGGGTGTGAGGAGTGGGCAGTGCTGCTGGGATGCAGGAGGCCCTTCTTTCCATCCAGGCTGGAGCCAAGCCGAGGCTGACGCGGGGGCTCATGCTGGCAGAGCTGGGGAGGGACGTGGCTAAGACAGGCAGACATGGGTGTGCCAGACGCCTCACCCAGCTGACTCATCAGGTAAAACCCCCATCTCCCAGGGGACGAGTCTAAAGTCAAGAGTTTAGTCTGTTGGGAAAGTTCATCCACCTGGAAACAAAGCAGGGAGCCTGGCCTGAGTGAAGGCAGGTGCTCCCAGAAGGGGACAGCTCATGAGCCACTAGGTGCCAGGCCTGCTGCTAGCTTTGTCTTCAGTGAGCTGGGATGCTGTAAAGCTCCTCTTTACTGTGAATATTAGGGATAACTTCCATAGGAGATGTTTAACGTCCACAAAATGATTCATTAAGAACTGATGAGCCAAGGAGACATGTTCTTCCAGGAAGGGAGGCCACCCTGGAGGCCACGGGAGCCCAGCCCACAGGGTCACTGAGCAGCCCTCACGCACAGGTGCCTGCCCTCCTGAATGATGCGTGTTACTTCAAGTTTTGCATTCTTGCACTTAAAAAACCAAATCTGGGGATCTTTAAAGCAATTGATCATTTTTGTCATAATATTCAAGTTTAATTCAAATAGAGGTTATTTTTCTCTCCCAAATCAGGGCCACACTTAACAGGAGGCAGATCATAATCAGCCTCAGTGACTGGCAGCTACTTTAAGGCTTGCAACTAAGAAGGCTGGGTCCATGGGACTCCACTGCCTTTTTACTTCTTGGTGAAGCCTACATAGTGTAACCCACATGCAGCCAACACATCTGGCCCCAGACTCAGAAGAAGGATCTCAGCCTTTCGAAGTTGCCCTTCAAGAAGCAACCAGAAGTAAGAGAACACAGCTTTGGGGCTCTTTCACATTTACTGCAGTGATGAGCTGGGTAGGCAACTTGATCCCGGCACCAAGGTTCCACCCAGGCCACATGGGGCCACATCCTCTGTAGGACCATGAGTGTCATGTTTAGCGAGCCAGACAGGACACCTGGGGAGGCCACCAGATGTGGGGTTCTCAAAAGGCAAAGTCTGGGCCATTTGTGGTTGTCACAGCTGGGGAGGGGGCACTACTGGCCCTAGGTGGACTTAGTCCACAGGTGCTGCTCAGCCCCACACAGCCAGGACAGCTCCCAACACGGAGCTGCCATGTTCCCACAGACAGTCACAGGGCAGGTGAGAGGCCGGGGTGGATGCTGATGGAGGAGGCACAGGCCCAGGTACCAAGTGCAGAGACCAGGGCTGCCAGCGCTTGCTGTGTCCCTCTGGGAGACCCGAGGACATGGTTCGAGCTTCCAAAAGTGCAAAGCAAATGTGTGCACATCTGGAGAATGGTGGTCACACAACCTGTCTGCGGGCTCGGGGCAGGCTGGGGAGCTGGCCTGTGGGGGGCCGGGCATCCTGCACTGGGCGGTTTTCCCCTTGGGCCTCAGGCCTGTGGCTTGTGACTTCTCTCCACAAGGATGATGGAACAGGGTGTAAGGACATCCCTGGTAAGAGTTTTAACTGCTTTCACAGCTGCTTTTTTTTTTTTTTAACACGGTAATGGAAAGTAAGATTTATCTTTTAAATAGACTTTAAATCTTCCCTTTAATTTTCTTCAAAATCCTTTGTATTTTGAGAAAGGACTAAAATATAAATTAATATTAATATTAACTTGGTACCTACTGTTTGTACAACTTGTCCTAATCCTTCAAGTATAGAAATAAAACCCAACCAACCGACCAACCATGGGAGGAAACATTATCCTCAGTGAGTGGAAGTACAGGGTGTGAGTGTGAGCCTCTGTCTCCAGAGCCCACTTAGGGTTTTGTTTCTTATTACTAAACATTTTCCCTGTTTGCCTTTAAAGAAATATTTCTAATATGTTTGAGACACCTGGACTGCAGGTGCAGACTTCAGACAAGTCTGAAGAAAGGAACTCCAGTTCCCAGGCCTTTGCAGGGGGTTCACAGCCTCTGCACACTGTGGCCAATGTCCCTGGGCCCTTGGGGCAGCGGCCACCTCCTAGCAAGTTCAGCCTGTCAACTCCTCAAGTTCAGCATCTAACTGCATAGCATGTTTTAAATGAAGTGCTTCTCAAAACAAGGTGGCTAGTCTATAAATCAAGCAAGGGGTGCTGAACAGTTGCCCAGATATTTCCACAACCTGCCAGATTAAGTAGGAATTTTGTGATTAGAAGATGGTTATGAATCATTTTCAAAACAGAGATATTCTTATTTACCGACTCTTTCATGACAGCTGGGAAGTTCAGGACAGAGCTTATTTTCATTTCTGTTACCTGCAAAAATGAAACAGATAAGTATAAGGGGGAACATTTAGAAAATTTATTAGTATAGTATACAAAACACCCCAGAATGCCAAATCTTGTCTTGCTGAGCAAATATTTTAAGTTACTGTAACTGATAGAAATATCATTCATCACCTTTAAATCAAGAGGAGTACCTGAATAAACACAGGAAATAGATAGGCAGATAGTGAATGTCTGGTCTGCTGTCTGTGTGACCAGATGCATATAAATGGCAGCTCAGGGCCTTGCAGTTACATGTTTATGAAAAACATGCACATCTTTTTCCAGAAGTGATTATAAAATACCCAAATAAAAAACCCTGCAATCCCCAAGCCAGTGATTTTCAAACATCCTTTCTTGCTTAACACCTAAAATAATTTTTAAACAGCAAGTATTCACTAGTATATTTTTAATTGGTATCTAAAATTGTTGAATATAAGCTTAAGTGTATAATGTTTATCATATTTCACTATCAATTACTTAATCATATTTCTCCTTTTAGGAATAAAAGGATCTTAAAGTGATAGTGATTTGAACTCACCATCATTCACTAAAGAAAATCAGTGAGATTTTTTTTTAATAGAGATTACATACTGTTCATTTTTAACCTTCAAATCATATATTCATTCCATTTGTCCCCAAAGTTTTTATTCATGTATTAATATTATATTTTATGTAAGTTTACAACAAAAAT
The DNA here is from genome assembly GCF_048773025.1 of Camelus bactrianus. Taxonomy (NCBI): domain Eukaryota; kingdom Metazoa; phylum Chordata; class Mammalia; order Artiodactyla; family Camelidae; genus Camelus; species Camelus bactrianus. Next base: position 8,621,732 of record NC_133566.1, read on the forward strand.
GTGTACATAAATTTATTTTTAAATTTTAAGTAACACAATCCTCTATTAAATAATTTCTTAGATTGAGTTTCATTTTGGTACACATTGATCAAAATGTGAAATATATGATGAATTTGTTAATTTACTCAATGTGAAAGTAAAATTTTATTTGAAATACATCCTAATATAGGGGCAAGACTTTTAAGAATTCACACACAGGATGACTATTTCTTGTTTCTGGAATGACGCAGTTCAACATCAAATTGTATTTCAGTGTTCCTTTTTAAAGATATAGGTGCTAAGAGAGCTGATTTTTATAAAAACTAGAGAGGGCAAGAAAGAGATATTTTACAACAATGTAACAGAATTCTTCTATATCCCCTCCAAGATAGAGGTAAAAAAAATCACAAAGAGACCTATCATCAAAAAATAATAATAATAATAAAGTACTATTTATAAAGTAATAAACTATTACTACTATAACTTTATTTTGGTGATAGCTATGTGATTTTAAAAACAATATATAATGATAATATTAATTACTACTCTTATTGTAAATTCAGAAAACAATGTCATTAGGTCCCCCTTCAGTTTTGCTGAAAGCAAAAAAAATGCAAATCACCTAATCTACAGAAGTGTTTACTGCTCATCAGTCTGACTACACCAATATCAACATCCATAATTCACATTGGATCATTATCCTTACATTGTGGGGACAGTGCAGTGCAGACGATGAAGATTTGGTGGTGCTTTTAATCGAGTGTGAAAAAGCTCGCATGAGAGGCTAGCAGAGGACAGCCTCATGTCACGGGTCTGCTTTGAGGAGTAACACACGTGGGAAATGGAGATCTGGAAATCCTGTCTCCCATATTACCTGTGCCCACGTGCCCTGCGCAGTCTCTGTGTACCCCAAGGTGTGCTCCAACGTGAAGGCCACTGGCCTAAGAAGTTTATGTCTATAAAAATACAGAATTAAGCGTTGAGGGGGCAGTCATGGGGGTGGGGTGGCGGGGGAGGCAAGCAGTGGGATTGGGGCTGATGGGTGTGGCTTGGCCCGGACCGGTGGTGGTTCTAGTTGGGTGCCCGGACCGGTTGGTGGTGGAGTGGGGCTGTTTTGGGGATGGGGACCCGGCCTGGGCTGGCGGTGGGTCGGAGGGGTGGGTCTGCCCCTCCACCGGGCACGCCCGGCTCCTCCAGGCCTCGGTTGCCAAGTCTGGTACAGCAGGAGCCCTGGCCCAGGGGTCCCGCTACGGGAGGGAGGAGGAGGGGCGTGCACGCGCATGGACGCGCACGCTGGGACGACGGAACCGGCGCAGAGCGTGTGGAAGCTGGTGGGAGCCGGGTGTTCCTGGACCGGCTTCCCAAGGAGGAACACGGCCTGGGGTCCGGGCCGCCGCTTGTGTTCGCCGCCGCTGCAAGCCGCCAGGCAGGTAAGGGGGCGCTGGTGGGGGCGCGCAGGTCAGGGAGCCGGAGGGTGAGGCCTGGGCTGCGCAGTTGGGGAGGCGCACAGGGAGGGGTGTGTGGGTGAGGCCCGGGCCATGTGGCCCATTCGGACCCTGAGGGGTGTCGGGGGTCCGGAGGCCTGGTTCGTGGTGCCCCCCCTCACATCAGTAGTGACTGAACCCCGCATCTTGGCCGCCTCTCTTATGCGGGTTTGGGAAAGCAGGTGCAGCCCCGGGAGGTGGGAGGGCACCGGATGGGCCACGGAGCACCTCCTACTGGCCCTCAGGCCGTGGCCTTTCTGTGTAGGTGAGCCTGCCTGGCGACCGCAGGCCGCCCGACCCTCCTGGGCACAGGCGGTCTTGGGCGGAATAATGGGCGAGGCCTGGGCCTTTGGGAGCTTGTTGGCCTGCCCCATGAAATCAAAAGTTTTTGGCAAGTCTATTTTTAGAGTTTTGAGGAATCTCCATACTGTTTTCCACTGTGGCTGCACCAAACTGTATTCCCACCAGCAGTGTAGGAGGTTCCCTTTTCTCCATGGCCTCTATTTGTTATTTGAGGACTTTTGAGTGATGGCCATTCTGACGGGTGTGAGGTGATAACTCATTGTAGTTTTGATTTGCATTTCTGTGATAATTAGTGATATTGAGCATTTTTTCATGTGCCTGGTGACTATTTGAATGTCTTCATTGGAGAAATGCTTGTTTAGGTCTTTGCCCATTTTTGGATTGGGTGGTTTGTTTTTTCGTTGTTCAGTTGTGTGAGCTGTTTCTACATTCTGGCAATTAAGCCTTTGTCTGTCGAAACATTTGCAAGTATTTTCTCCCATTTTGTAGGTTGTCATTTTGTTTTTCTTATGGTTTCCTTTGCTGTACAAAAGATTGTTAAGTTCATTTAGGTCCCGTTTGTTTATTCTTGCTTTTATTTCTATTGCTTGGGTAGACTGCCTTAGGAGAACATTGCTGAGGTGTATGTTAGATCATGTTTTGCCTATGTTTTCTTCTAAAAGGTGTGTAGTGTCTTGTCTTTAAGCCATTTTGAATTTGTTTTTGTGTATGGGGTAAGGGAGTATTCTAACTTCATTGATGTACATGCAGCTGTCCAGTTTTTCCTACACCTGTATGTTCTTTACTCCATTGTATGTTCTTGCCTCCTTTGTCGAAGATGAGTTGACCAAAGTTCTGTGGGTTTATTTCTGGGCTCTCTATTCTGTTTCATTGGTCCATACGTCTGTTTCTGTACCAACAGCATGGATGGCTGTAGCTCTGTAGCATTGTCTGAAGTCTGGGAGAGTTATTCCTCCAGCTTCGATCTTTTTCTTCAGGAATGCTTTGGTAATTCTAGGTCTTTTGTGATTCCTTATAAACTTTTAGATGATTTGTTTCAGTTTTGTGAAAAACGTCCTGGGTGATATGATAGGGTTCACATTAAATCTGTAGATTGCTCTGGGCAGGATGACCATTTTAACAATATTAATTCTTTCAGTGCAAGAACCTGGGATAGCTTTCCATTTCTTTAAGTTCTCTTTAATTTCCTTAGTGTTTTGTAGTTCTCCGTATATAAGTCTTTCACTTGCTGGGTCAGATTTATTTCTAAGTTGTTGTTTTTTGGGGTTTTTTTGGATGCAATTTTAAAGTGTTTATTACTTTAAGGTAAAGAAATGCCCCTGACGTCTGTGTGTTGCTGTTGTGTCCTGCTGCCTTGCTGCTTTCTTTTCTTAGCTCTAGTAGTTTTTGTGTGGAGCTTTTAGAGTTTCCTCAATGTAGCATCATGCCATCTGCATATAATGACAATTTTACCTCTTTTCCAATTTGGATCCCTTTTATTTCTTTTTGTTGTCTAATTGCTATGGCTAGGACTTTCAATACTCTATTGAAAAGAAATGGTGAGCGTGGGCATCCTTGTCAAATTTTAGTGAAGAGAGGCTTTCAGCTTTTCACTTAAGAGTGTTATGCTGGTTGTAGATTTGTCATAAATAGCTTTTATTATGTTGAGATATGTTCCCTGTATACGCACTTCAATAAAACCATGGCTGGGGGCTGGAACTAAGGCAACAGAGGTAAGGGCGGCGTCGGGAGGAGGGGGGCTGCTCCTTGCGAACTAGTCATTTGCTCCCATCTCCCCCGTGGCCTGGCCTAGGGCGGCCTCTGCTGCCCCAGGTTCCCCAGATGCACCACTTTAGGTCAGCCTGCTCCCTGGAGGCCTGTGCGATTTGGTCAGGGAGCTGGGATGACCACAGCTGTGGCAGCTGTGGTGGCAGGAGGGGGGGCTGCCCATTGGAAGCTAGTCATTTGTCTATGTGTGTGTCTGTCTGTATGTCTAATGGAGGAGGAGGCGACTAGTATGCTTCTCTGTTTGCTTGCCTATGTATCTATCTATCTACCTATCTAGTGGAGGCATAGCAGTAGGCTAGTGTGTCTTTTTATTTGTGTGTCTGTTGGAGGAGTAGGTTAGTGTGTCTTTCTACCTATCTAAATATTTGAGGAACAGGAGGATGGTGTGTGTGTGTGTGTGTGTGTGTGTGCTGGTCTCTCTATCAATGTATCTGTAACTAAAGGGGGAGGAGTCTACTGTGTCTATCAGTCAATGTGTGCATCTAATGGAAGAGGAGTAAGCTAGTATGTCTCTCTGTCTATCTATCAGATATCCATATATGTACCTATATCTAATCGAGACGAAGGAGACTAGAGTGTCTATCTCTATGTGTGTAAGAGGAGGAGAAGACTAGTGTGTATGTCTGTGTGTCTGTGAGTCTCTACTATTTTCTAATGGAGAAGAAGAAGATTTTAAATGTGTCTCGCTATCAGTCTGTCTCTCTACAGGAGAAGGTAGAGGCTAGTGTGTATATCGTCAATCTCACGGACTATCTATCTAATGGAGGAGGAGAAAGAGTCTATTAAGTTTGTCTATTATCTAATCGAGGAGGAGATTGATGTGTCTCTCTAGCTACTTAATTAAGGAGTAGGAGGAGGCTAGAGTGTGTGTATGTGTGTGTGTGTGTGTGTGTGTGTGTGTGTGTGTGTGTGTGTCTGTGCACCTGTCTGTCTATGTATGTATCTGTCTACCTATATAATGGATGAGGAGGAGGAGGTTAGGATATATGGCTGTTTCTAAATGGAGGAAGATGCTAGTGAATCTATTTATTTGTCTCTCTGTCTGTCTAATGGAGGAAGCCTCCCAGTATTCCACCAACCTGGAGGGATGCCAATTACCGCCCTGAAGCAGCAGAGTGCGCCCCCATTGCAGGCTGAGGGGGACACTGGATGGAAAAACCTCAGGCTTGACTGGGCAGCCCGTGCCTCCCGCTTCAGCCCTCTCTGTCGCCGCCACCGACCCGCCACCGCCCCGCCCCCTGACCACAACGCACCCACCTCCCGGGAGCCGGAAAAGACAGAGATGAGCACCTCGTGTACCTAGGGTAGCAGAGAACAACCTTAGGACCGGCCAATGGGGAGACCTGAGCAAATACACGGACTCCATGGGGCAGCGCCGCCTACTCAATGCAGCCCCTGATTGAAACGCGCCCACCTCCGGGGCGCAGGCTGACATGGAAACATGCATACTGTGAACCTGGGGCAGGAGAGGCCATCCCCCAGGCCAGGCCCTTGTGGAGATGGGAGCAAACTGATCAGCTCACCCGAGGCAGTCCGCTCCCCGTGATGTCTCTGTCCCCTGAGTTCACCTCGACAGCCTCCCAGGACCTGGCTGACAAGTAGAACTTAATCCCGAACACCTGGGGTAGCAGACGCCGCCTTGAGGCTAGGAGAGGGGGAGATGGGAGGAAAATGACCAACACACTGAGGCATCCCCCTTAGGTGCTGTGCCGCTTCCACATCTGCCGCTGACCTCTTCCCCTGTCCTTAACATGCCTGGTTTCTGGAGCAGGCTAACTCCAAATGTTTGAGTCCGTTGAATTTGGGGACCCGAGGCCGCCCCCAGGCAATGCAGCAAGGGACATGGGAGAGAATCCTATGGCTCTCAAGTGGCATTCCTGTCCCCAGTCGACGCCGCTGAACACAGTCCCCAGACTGCACTCCACCTCCAGTGTGTCTGCTGCCTGACTGCCTGACTGCCTATCTACTGGAGGATTGGAGAGGTAAGTGTATGTGTGTGTCTGTCTCTAATGAAGGAGGAGGCGACTAGTATGTTTCTATGTTTCCTGCCTATCTATCTATCTATCTATCTATCTATCTATCTATCTATCTGTCTACCTATCTAGAGGAGGCATAGCAGTAGGCTAGTGTATCTTTTTATTTGTGTGTCTGTTGGAGGAGTCGGTTACTGTGTCTATCTACCTATCTACCTATTTGAGGAATAGAGGAGTTTAGTGTGTGTGTGTGTGTGTGTGTGCGCGCGCGCGTGCGTGCTGGTCTCTCTATCAATGTATCTGTAACTAAAGGGAGAGGAGGCTGCTGTGTCTGTCTATCAGTCTATGTGTGCATCTAATGGAGGAGAAATAAGCTAGTATGTCCCTCTGTCTGTCTATCAGATATCTATATATGTACCTATATCTAATGGAGAAGAAGGAGGAGACTAGTTTATCTATCCCTTTGTCTGTCAGAGGAGGAGAAGACTAGTGTGTCTGTCTCTCTCTGTGTCTGAGAGTTCTCTATCTATATCTAATGGAGAAGAAGTAGGATTCCCATGTGTCTGGCTATCTCTCTGTCTCTCTAACAGGAGAACGTTGAGGCTAGTGTGTGTATCCATCAATCTGACTTTCTATCAATCTACTGGAGCAGGAGAAGAGTCTATTAACTTTATCTATTATCTAATGGTGGAGGAGATTACTGCATCTCTCTGGCTACTTAATTGAGTAGGAGGAGGCTAGTGTGTGTGTGTGTGTATGCGCGTGTTGGTCTGTCCATCAATGTATGTGTAATTGAGGGGGAGGAGTCTACTGTGTCTGTCTATGAGTCTATGTGTGAATCTAATGGAGGAGGAGTAAGCTAGTATCTGTCTGTCTTTCTATCAGATATCTATATATGTACCTATATCTAATCGTGAAGAAAGAGGCTAGTGTGTCTATTTCTCTGTCTGTCAGAGGAGGAGAAGACTAGTGTGTATGTCTTTCTGTGTGTCTGTGAGTATGTCTCTATTATTTTCTCATGGAGAAGAAGAAGATTTCCAATGTGTCTATCAGTCTGTGTCTCCTCAGGAGAAGGTAGAGGCTAGTGTGTGTATCAGTCAATCTCACTGACTATCTATCTAATGGAGGGGGAGAAAGAGTCTATTAACTTTATGTATCTATTATGTAATCGAGGAGGAGATTAGTGTGTCTCTCTAGCTACTTAATGAAGGAGTAGGAGGAGGCTAGTGTGTGTGTGTGTCTGTCTGCCTATGTATGTATCTGTCTACCTATATAATGGATGAGGAGGGGAAGTTTAGGATATATGGCTGTTTCTAAATGGAGGAAGAGGCTAGTGAATTTATCAAATTTATCTGTCTGTCTGTCTGTCTAATGGAGGAAGCCTCCCAGTATTTGACCCACCTGGAGGGATGCCAATTGCCACCCTGAAGCAGCAGAGGGCCCTCCCATTGCAGGCTGAAGGGGACACTGGATGGAAATCCTCAGGCTTGCCTGGGCAGCCTGTGCCTCCTGTTTCCGCCCTCTCTGTAGACGCCTTTGCCCCGCCCCCGCCGCGCCCCTTGACCACCCTGCACCCGCCTTCCAGGAGCCGGAAAAGACAGAGATGAGCATCTCGTGTACCTAGGGTAGCAGAGATCAGCCCTAGGACCGGCCAAGGGGGAGCTCTGAGCAAATACACGAGGTCGGTTTGTCAGCCCCGCCTCCTCAATGCAGCCGCTGATCTCACCGCGCCATCCTCTGAGGCGCAGGCTGACATGGAAACATGCATACTGTGAAACTGGGGCAGGAGAGACCGACCCCAGGCCAGGCCCTTGAGGAGATGGGAGCAAACTGATCGACTCAGTCCGCTGTCCGCTCCCCGCGACGTCCCTGTCCCCTCCCCGCGACGTCCCTGTCCCCTGAGCTCACCTCCACAGCCTCCCAGGACCTGACTGACAAGGAGAATTCAATCCCACACACTGGGGCTGCAGAGGCCGCCCCGAGGCCAGGGGAGGGGGAGATGGGAGGAAAATGACCAACTCGCCGAGGCAGCCCCCTGACGTGCTGTGCCGCCTCCATATCTGCTACTGACCTCCTCCCCTGTCCTTACCACGCCTGCTCTCAGGCGCAGGATGACATCAAAAGTTTGAGTCCGTTGAATTTGTGGGAGATAAGGCCGCCCTCAGGCAAGGCAGCTAAGGACATGGGAGAGAATCCTATGGCTCGCCAGTGGCACTCCTGTCCCCGGTCGCTGCCACTGAACACAGTCCCCAGACCGCAGCCCGCCTCCAGTGTGTCTGTCTGACTGCATGCCTGACTGCCTATCTACTGGAGGATGGGGGAGGATAGTCTATGTGTGTGTCTGTCTGTATATCTAATGGAGGAGGAGGCGACAAGTGTGCTTCTCTGCCAGCCTATCTATCCATCTATCCATCTATCTATCTATCTATCTATCTATCTATCTATCTATCTATCTATCTATCTATATCTATCTATCATCTATCTATCTATCTATCTATCTATCTATCTATCTATCTATCTACCTACCTATCTAGAGGAGGCATAGCACTAGGCTAGTGTGTCTTTTTATTTCAGTGTCTGTTGGAGGAGTAGGTTAGTGTGTCTATCTACCTATCTACCTATTTGAGGAAGAGGAGGAGGATAGTGTGTGTGTGTGTGCGTGTGCGTGTGCGTGTGCTGGTCTATCAATGTATCTGTAACTAAAGGGGAGGAGGCTACTGTGTCAGTCTATGTAGGGTTCTATTGGAGGAGGAGTAGGCTAGTATGTCTTTCTGTCTGTCTATCTATCAGATATCTATGTATGTACTTATATGTAATGGAGGAGAAGGAGGAGGCTAGAGTATCTATCTCTCTGTCTATCAAAGGAGGAGAAAACTAGTGTGTCTGTCTCTCAGTGTGTCTGAGCGTTGTCTCTATCTATATCTAATGGAGAACAAGGAGGATACCCATATGTCTGGCTATCTGTCTCTCTAACAGGAGAACGTTGAGGCTAGTGTGTGTATCCATCAATCTCACTTTCTATCTATCTAATGGTGGAGGAGAAAGAGTGTATTAAATTTGTGTATCTATTATCTTATGAAGGAGGAGATTAGTGTGTCTCTCTACCTACTTAATTGAGTAGTAGGAGGAGGCTAGTTTGTGTGTGTGTGTATGTGTGTGTGTGTGTCTGTCTGTCTGTCTATGTATGTATCTGTCTACCTATACAATGGATTAGGAGGATGACGTTAGGATGTATGGCTCTTTCAAAATGGAGGAAGACTCTAGTGTGTCTGTCTATTTATATGTCTCTCTGTCTGTCTAATGGAGGAAGCCTCCCAGTATTCGACCCAGTTGGAGGGATGCCAATTGCCACCCTGAAGCAGCAGAGGGCGCCCCCATTGCCGACTGAGGGGGACACTGGATTGAAATTCACAGGCTTGCCTGGGCACCACGTGCCCCCCGCTTCTGCCCTCTCTGTAGCCGCCAACGCCCTGTCCCTTCCCCCCAACCTGACCACCCCGCACCCGCCTCCCGGGAGCCGGTGGCTATGGAAATGTGCACCTCTTGTACCTGGTAGCAGAGACCAACCCCAGGGCCGGCCATGGGGGCGATCTGAGCAAATACATGGGCTCGGTGGGGCAGCCCCGCCTCCTCAATGCAGCCCCTGACCGCACCGCGCCCGCCTCCGGGTCGCAGGCTGACCTGGAAACATGCATACTGTGAACCTTGGGCAGGAGAGGCTGCCCCCAGGCCAGGCCCTTGTGGAGATGGAAGCAAACTGATCGGCTCAACTGAGGAAGACCACTCCCCGTGACGTCCCTGTCCCCTGAGCTCACCTCGCCAGCATCCCAGGACCTCGCTGTCACGGAGACTTAAATTTCACAAACCTGAGGTGGCAGAGGCCGCCCCGAGGCCAGGAGAGGGGGACATGAGAGGAAAATGACCGACTCGCCGAGGCATCACCCTTAAGTGCTGTGCCGCCTCCGCCTCCGCCTCTGCCACCGACCTCTTCCCCTGTCTTTACCACGCCCGCTCCCAGGAGCAGGCTGATTTCAAAGGCTTGAGTCTGGCGAATTTGGAGGAGTCGAGACTGCCCCCAGGTAAGGCAGCTAGGGACATGAGAGAAAATCCTCTGGCTCTCCATGGGCACCCCTTTCCCCGTTCGTCTTCGCAGACTGCATTCCCTTACCGTGCCCTGCCTCTAGTGTGTCTGTCTGACTGCCTGCCTGACTGCCTATCTATTGGAGGAGGGGAGAGGCTAGTTTGTGTTTGTCTGTTTATGTAACATAGGAGGAGGCGACTCGAATGTGTCTCTCTTTGCCTATCTATCTATCTATCTATCTACCTACCTACCTAACTACCTACCTATCTATCTATCTCTCTATGTTTTGGAAGCCTATAAGCAGGCTAGTGTATCTTTTTATCTGTCCATCTGTTCGTTGCATGACAAGTTTAGTGTGTCTATCTACCTACCTAACTAATTGAGGAGGAGAAGGCTAGTGTGTGTGTGTCTGTGTGTGTTTGCATGCGGGTCTGTCTGTCTATGTATCTGTAACTAAATAGGGAGGAGGCCAATGTGTGTATCTATCTCTATGTATGCATCTAATGGAGGTGGAGTAGGCTAGTATGTCTGTCTGTCTGTCTGTCTATCTGATATGTATGTATGTACCTATATCTAATCAATAAGAATGAGGAGGCTAGAGTGTCTATCTTTCTGTGAGAGGAGGAGACTAGTGTGTCTGTCTGTCTGTGTGTCTGTGAGTTTGTCTCTATCTATATCTAATGGAGAAGAAGGAGGAGGCCCGTGTGTCCGTGTATGTGTCTCTCTCTCTAACAGGAGAAGGTAGAGGCTAGTGTGTGTATCCATCTATCTCACTATCTATCTAATGGAAGAGGTGAAAGTGTCTATTAAATCTGTCTACCTAGTATCTAATGAAGGAGGAGATTAGTGTGTCTCTCTACCTACCTAACTGAGGAGTAGGAGGAGGCTTGTGTATGTGTGTGTGTGTGTGTGTCTGTCTGTCTGTCTATGTATGTATCTGTCTACCTATCTAATGGAGGAGGAGGAGGTTAGGATATATGTTTGTTTCTAAATGGAGGAAGAGGCTAGTGTGTCTGTCTATTTGTTTGCCTGTCTAATGGAGGAAGCCTCTCAGGACTCGACCCACCTGGAGGGATGCCAATTGCCACCCTGAAGCAGCAGAGGGAGCCCCTAGAGCAGGCTGAAGGGGACACTGGGAGGAAATCCACAGGCTTGCCTGGGCAGCCCATGCCTCCCGCTGCCCCCCTCTCTGCATCCGCCCCCGCCCCCTCCTCCTGACCGCACTGCACCTGCCTGCAGGGAGCTGACTGACCTGGAGATGTGCCTCCGGTGATCTTGGGCCTATTGAGGCTGCACCCAGGCCAGGCATTCATGGAGACTGGAGCAAAATGACCAACTTGCTGGGGCAGGTTCCTTGCTCCCTGTGCCGCTGGCTGTTGTTGTTATTATATATTATTAAGAATTTCTATGTGTCAAGAATCCAGGCGTTGCTTAGTTGAGTCCTGCTTCAGGGTCTGTCATGAGGTTGTAACTAAGGCGTCATCCAGGGCTGGGGTCTTCTGTGAGCACTAAACTTGGGACGTGTACATCTCCAAGCTTACATCATTGTTGACAGGGTTTAGTTCCTCTAGGCCTGTTGGACTGAGGGCCAAAAACGGCTTCTCGCTTTGTCAACGTGTGTAAGTCAAGAATGCATTAGAAAGTCTAATTGTAAGATGGAAACCACAGTTCTACGATATATAATCATAAAAGTGATAACCTCTCACTTTTGCCATAGTCTATGGATTAGGTCCCACCCACACTCATAAAGTCAAGGCGTTAGACAAATTCATGAATGTCAAAAGGCAAGATTAATTGGTGGTTATTTTTAAACTTGTTACTACAACTTCCCTTCCCACCTGTGTGTCTCCCACATCTGGGTTAGGAACTACCTTTGTATGGGTTAAACTCACCCAGTTATTGGGTATATCAATCACATTATAATTATACATATTTATTCCCTGCTAGCATATAAAATCCATGAGGACAGAAATAGTCTTATCTCTGTCATTTCTTTATGTTACTTCACATAAAGTAAACTTCTATTGACTGTTTACTTGTTCCTTTGAATAGGAATCATTTATTTCTATTTTCAGTGCTTAGTACATTAGCTGTTACATGGTAGACATTCAACCCAGGTTTGTCAAAAGACTGCTTAGATGAAAAATGTTATTATTGAGATAATTCAGAAGAATTTTATTCAGAAAAAAAGAACTTCACTGTAAATTTAACATTCAGAGTCACTCCTTAAAATACCAGTAACCAGGGTTACAAATATCCACACTTAAAGATAATAGCACAGACAGCATTAGACTGCAGGGGCAGAAAGGGATTTCCCAAAAACAAGAGCTATTCTGTGAATCCCATGTCTCCTGCTTCTCTGATACAGCTGCACATATTCTGGATTATGGCAAGGGAAGTTGTACACCTCAAACCATGGGCTTAACTTCTCAGTATACACCAAGGCCACGCAGCCATGCCCTATGAAGGAAAAACAAACGCCATTGCTGGCATTCTGCTCTCCATTCCCTCCCATTTACCAGGCAGGTTGCATGGCTGCAGCTTGGGCACCGCCACTTCTGGAGTGGTTATGTTCCCTTGTCCCTGAAAACTGAAGACGGTACTTACCTATAGAAATAATAGTATACATTTGACTGGCTTCCTGGGCCAGCCTACAGTATAGATCTAACTCAATAAATGGCCATATTACCTTTTTTGCATTCAAAGTTCTAGAATCAACATTTGGCAAATTTATCTGAACTACCATGTTCTGTCTACATTATAGGTTAAATAGACTAGGTTGGAGCCTGAGCAATAATTGTTAATCTCCGTCTGAAATATGGTTCTCTCTGATATTCATTAATTAATTCATTAATTTAATGAACTTTTATGAGGACATTCCCATGCACAGCTAGAGCATCATCACTGTGCGGTTGTTAGAGCCCCAGGTAGATGGCAGCGCCAGAATGAGACGCACTTATACAAACTGATAATTATGATTTAATGCAGTTTGTGTGAGAGAAGAGGTGAGCATGCAGTGTTCTGGGGCACCAAAGAGGGACTCTGCCTAATGGAGACTTGACTCTATCTTCAAGAATTAGGAAGCATTTATCCTAAATAGAAGGGTGTGTGCGGCATTTTAAGTCAGAGGAACGCCACATGCAAAAGCCACAAAGTTCTGAAAGGCATGGTGTTATTTAAAAATGACCAGAAGAAATCCAGTGGTGATAAATAATGAGAAATGATGGGAGATGCAGAAAACGGTTGTCAGAGCCTTGACTGAAAAGGTTCTATTATCAAGAGTGAAAATATTTCAAGAAGGGCTTCAGTGAAGTTTATGCAGAAGAGTGACTGGGTATGATTTTTTTGTAGGAACTCTGAGAGCAGAAATATCCATTAGAAAGCTCCTGAAAATGTCCAAATGTGAAACAATGATAGTCTTATTTTGGCAATGGCGGCAGCAGAGTTGAAAAGGAGGTTGTTCATGCAAGAGACAATCCTGAAGTAGACATATCAGAATCTGATGGCCAACTAGGGAGGCAGTGGCAGAGGACAGGAAGGATAACTGTTGGAAGAAATGGGGAAAAAGAGTAGCGGATACTGCAGAGATTTGTGTTTGAGGAGCTTAGGAAATGTGCTCGTGAAATATGAGAGAATGAGCTGAATTGGAGTGATAGATAATGAATAGGTGATGCTTGGAGTGGAATTACAGTTTTAAAACTTAGGAGCCTACATGATTTTCTGAAAATCTCTTCCAAGTTTCAGTATCTCCTTTTACTTTTTTCATATCTTGGGGCCCAAAGGAGTGACTGATTTTCATTTTATTCTCAAATGTGCCTTCTAGACAATAGACACCAATCTCAGTTCAGTGTTCCTTTGGAATCTAAGCGAGGCAGAATTAGCATCCCTGCCTTGGGCCCCCACTCTACTCCATGCAGACAGTTTTATTTTTGTTTTAATGAAAAGTTGTCAAGACCTGTATCTTATATGATGTATGATTTTGGCACCCAGAATAAATGGGTAAATGAATGAATAAGTTGGGTTCTGGTTCAAGATGGTGGTATAGGAAAACCTTGAACTAACCTCCTCCCAGAGACGTACACAATTACACCTACATAAAGAATAATTCATCCTGAGGAATACTTGAGGGCTGATTGAAAAGCTTCTGCCCAAGGAAAGATAGAGGGGCCACACAGAGATGGGTAGGCGAGAAAGAGCCATGGTATCAGTGGGAACCCCACCCTCAGGCTGCAACTTGTAGTGGGAAGGGATATCACTGAGGGGCCAGCATGCAGACTCATCCACCATGAGAAATAGTGGAAAAAACAGTCATTTAAAGGGCACCTAGACTATGTGTGAAGGAAATCCATTTGCTAGCCCTAGAATATCTGCCAAACAGGCAGGGAGCTGCTAGAAGTCTCTTTGGGCTTGGAGGTGCTCAGGAGTACTATGCTTTGCATTCTTCCAAAACCTTGATTGTGCCAGGGGGAACATGGTTCAGGCAATCTAGCCAGCTTACCAAGGTTACCGCAGAGTGCCCCAGGGCCCTGGCACACACCAGGTACAGCCATTCTCCCAAGGAAGCCCTGGTACAACATGCCCTTGGCTCCCCTGCCCATACCCATTCCAGCACCATCTGTCTCACCAAGGCTGCCCCATCACAGCACACCCCAGGACCCCACATCCATATCTTTTCTAACTTGAGCCATTCCACCAAGGCAGCCCTGTTGCAGTATTCCTGGGACCTCTGTACAGGTTTGCACACACTCCATCTCCAGCCAGCCAAAGCTGCCCAGAACATGCAGTCTACACAAGGAATGTGCCTACATATACAATGCCATGCTTTCAAAACCAGGTGAAGTAACTATTTTGCCTAATTCATAGAAACAAACACAAAGTCAAACAAAATGAGGAGACAGAGTAATATGTTCTGGGAAAAGAACAAGCTAAAACCTCACAAAAGCCCTGATGAAATGGAGATAAGCAATTTACCTGATAAAGAGTTTAAAATAATGTTCATAAAAATGCTCACCAAACTTGGAAGAATGAAGGAGAAAAGATCTTCAACAGAGTTAGAAAATATAAGAATCAATCAGACCTGAAAAATATACTAACTGAAATTAAAAACTTACTATAGAGAATCAACAGCAGGAGAGATGACATGGAAGAACAGATCAGAGAGCTGGAAGATGGGAGACAATTTTAAAAAGATAAGAATAGTTTAAGGGACTTCTGGGCCAACAGTAAGTATACTAACATTTTCATTATAGGAGTCCCAGAAAAAGAAGAGAGAGAAATGGATAGAAAACTTATTTGAAGAATAATTCCTGAAAATTTTCCTAACCTGGGGAAGGAGACAGATATTCAGGTCAGAAGTTCAGAGTCTCAAATAAAATGAATTAAAAGGGATCAACACCAAGGCATATAATAAAAATGGCAAAAGTTAAAGAGAGAATTTTAAAGGCAGCAAGAGAAAAGCAGAGAGTCACATATAGGGGGCCCCCATTAAGTTAGCATCTAATTTTTTAGCAGAAATTTTGCAGGACAGAAGGGAGTGACATGGTGTGCTTAAAGTGCTGAAAGGAAAACACAGTCAAGAATACTCTACCAGGTAAGACTGTCATTCAGAACTGAAGGAGAGAGAGAGCACTTCCCAGACAAGCAAAAAGTAGAGGAGTTCATCACCACTAAAGCAGCCTTATAAGAAAAGTTAAAGGATCTTAAGTGGAAAAGAAAAGGCCATAACTAGAAATAAGAAAATAAATGAAAAGAAAAAACTCACTGGTAAAGGCAAATATATAGCAAAGGCAGTGATCACCACGTTCAGCATGAAGACTAAAAGACAAAAGCAATAAAATCACTGATACCTACAAGAAGTACCTAAGGGATGCACAAAATAAAAGATGTAAAATATAACATCAAGAACATAAGATCTGGGGAAGGAGGTAAAAATGTAGTACTTTTAGAAGGCATTTGATCTAAGCAACTATCAGCTTATTAAATTAAGTGCTATATGAATAGGTTGATATTCATGGACCTCATGGTAACCACAAACTAAAATTTACAATAGATACATAACAAATAACACTAAAGGGATTTGTCAAACCATACGGGAAGAGATCAAGAAAAAAGAGTGGACCCAAATAAAATCAGAAGTGAAAGAGAAGTTACAACTGAGCACAGAAATGCAAACAATCATAGGAAACTTCTGTGAACAATTATACACCAATTTTTCCAAAGAAGACATACTGATGGCCAGTAGGCACATGAAAAGATGCTCAATATCACTTCAACAGGGAAATGCAAATCAAAATCATAATGAGATGCTACCTTACATCTGTCAGACTGGCTTGTATCAAAAAAAAAAAAACAAGAAATAACAGGTATTGATGTGGACATGGTGAAAAGGGAACCCTTGTGCACGGTTGGTGGGAAGATAAATTGATATAGCCCCTATGGAAAATCATATGGAGGTTCCTCAAAACATTAAAAGTAAGACTACCATACATTCAGCAATTTCACTCCTGGGTTTTTATCCAAAAGGAACAGAAACACTAACTTGAAAAGATACATCCACTTCATTGTTCATTGCAGCATTATTTACAACAGCCAAGATATGGAAGCAGCCCAAGTGCTCGTTGATAGATGAGTAAAGAAGATGTGGTGTATAAATCTACAATAGACTATTACTCAGCTCTAAAAAGAATGAAGTCTTGCCTTGGCAACAGCATGGATGAACGTAGAGGATATTATGCTAAGCGAAATAAGCCAGACAAAGACAAATACTTTATGATTTCACTCATATGTGAAATCTAAATAACAAATGAACAAATATGACAAAACAGAAACAGATTCGTAGACTCAGAGAAAAAACTGGTGACTGCTAGAGGGTGGGGCATGTGGTGGATGAAATCGATGAAAAGGATTAAGAGGTACAAATTTTCAGTTATAAAATAAGTTTTTTATAAGGATATAATGCACAACACAGAGAGTATAGCCAGTAATATTGTAGTAATTTTGTATGGTGACCAATGATAACTACACTTACTGATGTCATCATTGCATAATGTGTAAAAATAGCCAGTCACTGTGTTGTGCCTTGATACTTATATATATTGTAAGTCAATTATACTTCAGTTAACAAAAGAGAAGAAATAAACTGCAGTGTTTGCCATCATTCCTAGTCTTTTAATTCAGTATCAGTAAGGAATAAACTGGAGAAGTAGAAACAGTTGCAATATAGATGTATTTTTTGTTTTTCTATTACAAATCAGAGGCTTGCTTACAGGAAGTTAGCTTGTGGGGCTGGATAAGCAGCTCCTGCCTGGCCGTCTCTGCGCCTGGTGCTGGCCTGACGTTCAGAGGGCGGGCAGTTGGGAAGCAACAGTCACCAAGCAGACTAGAATCACATGAGACTGCGCTGGCACCTCATAAGGATGGATGGAAATCCATGTTCATTCTTGCGGCCTCTGACTTGCTGATGTGGGTGATCTGCAGAAGCTGAGGCCCTTCATCACAGAGCCAGACACACACGCCTGACCCAGGCCCTGCTTCGTATCAGGGAGGTCCGTTCCCAGACTGGCTTTGAAAGCTTTTTTAAATACAACTTGGACATCGTGTTCTATGGTTTTTGTTACTTTTACACAAGCTAGAGAAGCAGCCCCATGTCCTTCAATCACACTTGGTTCTTTCCTAATCTTGGGTGAGCCTCAGAAAGTTTAGCTCTGTCTGTGACAGCGACATCACTGCATCAGCTGTGCTCCTGAGCATTTATGCCACCCAAACTGCACTGGGTCTTCACTACTCGTTTCCTACTTGTTTATTACTTCACACTGATGACTTGCAACTCTGTCTTTTCTGAGCCTTTTTCATACTTCTCAAGCTCTCAAATTTAGCCTCAATCTTCTAACATGGGCTATAACCTTATCTCTTCTATCTCAGAGAATATAAGAAATAAAATCATGTGAAATTCCTGAATTTCTTTTCCTTCTCTGTGGCCTCAGAGAAAAAGTATCTGAATCCTCTCCTAGGCAAGTTACTTTCCTAAAACTGGTGATAGGACTTCACTACCTCAACAATCTCTTCTTCCTTTTGAATCTTTTCTCTCTTCCCCTCCACTAAACTTATATACATGTTCATATCATCCATTTCCTTAAAAATGTATTTTGAGTCCCACCCCTATTCCTTTTTTAAACCAGCTTCTACCACAACCACTCTATGAAAAGTCCTAAGAACAAATAACCTCCTAACTGGTAAATGTAACAGCCTCTTTCCTGTTGTCATTCTCCCTGGCCTTTCTGCAACCTGTGGCCAAATTTCCATCTTAATGCTGTCATCTTCGATCTCTCCCCAGTCTCCTTTGTCATCTCCTCCTTCTTTCCTGGCTCCTAAATGTAGGATTTTCTCAAGATGATCAATATTCTTTCCTTGGCCTACTTACCCTAAGTTGTTCCTATTGTGATCCCTTAAGAATTCAAAGGGTTCCTTTATGTGAATAATTGTCCAACAAAGATATAATTCAAGCCACATATGTGACTTTAATTTTCCTAGTAGCCACCACAGAAAAAGTAAAAGAAACATTAATTTATCATACTTTCATTGAATATACCCATGATACATTTTAACATGTAATCAATTAAAAATTACTAATGAAATATTTTGCATCCTTTATTTGTAACATGTCTGTCAATATCCATTGTGTATTTTACACTTAGAGTACATCTCAGTTGGTACTAGTCTTATTTCAAGCACTTGCTAGTCTCATGAAGCTATTAGCCACTGTCTTGGGTGTTCCAACTATGGAATCTACAAACCTGTCCTGTATTCTGAGTTCCACAGCTGGAATCCAACTGCTACTAAGATCTAACATTCATCCTCTTGTATAATCTGTCACTCATAGTGGTAGCAATTATCTGTAAAAGTATGAGACAAAGATTTTACCCCATTACTCACATATCTTTATGGATTTCTACTTGCCAAATGAAAGGCAGCATGATGAGCATAAATCTTGGAGTCACAGATAATTAGACAGATAATTGAATCCAGGCTTCATGGCTAATTTGTATGCAATTTGGGACAAGTTACTTAACCTTCGTGAGAGTCTGTTTTCTCATCTAAAATTGGGAACACAGTCTTTCCTTCTGGGTTTGTTATAGGAAGACGTTGCTATTATTTCTCGCACAGTGCATGACCCATAGTAATGTCACAATAAATGGTAACTGGGCCATTAACATGACATTCAAGTTTCTCCATGACCTGTTTCTAATATATCTTCCCAACTTTGTGTCCCACTCTGACTTGTACTCTCATTCATCTATGCCTTCATACTTTCATTCTTCAAAAAACAAGTACTGTGAGCTGGGCCCCATCACTAAAACTTTACTTAAAGAGTTTACTTCTTTATTTACTTATTTGCTCATTTGTTTCTTCGAGACGAATTGATTAAACATTGACTTTGTGCTGACTTCTTTTTAGATGCTTGAGATAAATTACTGAATAAAACAGACAAAACATTTGCTCTTGAGAAATGGACATTTTAGTTGGGAAGACAGAAAACAAAGAGTAAACATAATTAATTAGAGAATGATAAAGAATAGGAGAAGCCTATTGTGCTGTGAGGAAAAAACAAAAACAGAACAGAGTCAGTGAGATTGAGGAGGGGAGGAGTCTCTTACCCACTGTTAGCATCCTGGATACAACAGTTTCTCTTATGCATTCACAATAGTACGTAACTAGTGCTTTGAACATAATAAGGACTAAACAGAGAACTAATGAAATCAGTGGGAACGCATGGGGAAATGAGATCTAATTTCTAACTAAACAGTTTAGACATGTACTTTATGAACACTTTCTGTGTTAAATTGGAGCCCTTTTGATATTCTCTAGCAGAGTTCTTGGAGCTGGCATTTTAATGGGTACCTTTGTTTCCCCACAATTTTAGTCCTTCTGATGGGGTGCAAGGAAATAATTATAGGGGTGGGGTATGGATCCTGTGCTAATTGGAACTGAGCGCTTATGTAACTATGGATAGTTATAGTTCTATACAAACAACATGGTGGGGCTGGTAGTTAGCCCCCGAATTTTGGAGCAAAGTCAAGCAGTCTTAAATATGTGAATGTATCTTAGACTCTCCAAGAAGACTACTGCATATAATACACAGCATTTCTTAAAATTAATTAACCATAGAACTCCTGGTGTATAGAGAAATTAGAGTTTAGGTAAATGTACATTTGGAAATGATATTCTAAAAAACAAATGGTAATGTAGTCAGAAGTATTTAGATTATAAAGAGGAAGGTCATATAATTTATCATTTAAGACAGACATTTTTGAGAATGAAATGGCACTGTTAATAACTATGCCAGGAAAGCAGGAGTCAAACAAGTTTACCCCAGTAAATTAGAACATGTGGTCGCTGTAGTTACAGTTTACTGCACATTCGTATCTTTCCCCCAAATACACTTTCTAGTTTCTCCCGCTCCCTTGGGAGGTGGGTCCAGGGAAGCCATGTGTGAAAGGAGGCAGAATAGCTGCGCTCCTTTTGGAGGGAGGTCTTTTGAAATCCTCAGCAATGCAATGCACCATAAAAAAGAAAATTAAAAATGAAAACTTCGAGGAAATACGTGTTTAGCCTTTTCAAGCAAAATAAGGAATTAGGTCTCCCTGAAGATGCTAATTTACTGAGACTTTTCAGCTTAAGGAATTACTTTGCTTACCTTTCCAGAGATATTATAAAAAAGATCATCTTAGATATATTGATAAATTTGTGGCTGTGTTTGATATGGGGATCACTATCAATACCTATGGAGTAAGGTTTAAAAAAACTTTTTAATGGGCTTGGAACTTTATAATAAAAAGTAAACAATAAGAATATAATGTTCATTAAACAACAAAATAAATTTTGCATTTTAGTAAATACATGAGTGCTCACTTGTATATTTACATTTTGTGCATCTCACTGTAAAAACCTACACTAAACTAAGGAATATATCAAACTACAGTCTTCTGCAACAAGTTCTATTTTTGTTCTTCATGTAAATAGTCAACCAATAACTTGCCATTCTCAAAGTGGAATTCAGTATTCCTTATATTAATTATAGCCTTCCTTCAGCAAACAGTTTTTAAACACAGCATCTAAATTCAGGATCATTGGGCACTAAAAAAAAGAAATGCTATTCAGAAATGCTCCATAAGCTAAATGGGGTAATATTTTTATAGACTTTTGGATAAATGTTGTATGACTCTCAGAAGAGAGAAGTTCTAATTTTATTAAAGAACATTTTGTCCTCAAATCTCCTTTCCAAATTCAATAAATAGAGAAAGCCCCCCAGTGCAAAAGCATGAAGTGCCTACGTATCCACCAGAAAATAATTATGTTAAGGAGACAGTAATATTTGTAACATTTAAAGAAATTCATTATTAAAGAGAAAACTTCTCTGAGTTGGGGTGAAGGACAATCACATTGTAGTTTTTCTGAAACAGCATGAACATCATGATTTGCATTTTCTGTTTCCTTTGACCTGATAGTCTGATTGTCTCTAAATGAAATAACTGGCCTTGATGTGTATAGACAGAGGACATGGTTACCCTGGCAACAGGTACCATGGACCACATGTGACCCTTCT
This sequence comes from Camelus bactrianus, assembly GCF_048773025.1. Taxonomy (NCBI): domain Eukaryota; kingdom Metazoa; phylum Chordata; class Mammalia; order Artiodactyla; family Camelidae; genus Camelus; species Camelus bactrianus. The sequence continues at coordinate 8,642,921 of NC_133566.1, forward strand.
CCAAAGAAAATCTATGCCTCTTTTTTAAAACATAAAACAAAACAAAACAAAGTCTACTGTCTCCTACTTAAAACAGAACAAAATAAAATCCCAGTTTATTAACACTAACAGAAGAACATTCCCAACTAATTTCAGCTTCTTTATTTAGCAAACTGTTTTCCTGTGGACTTTGAAATGGATCAACATCACTTCTTTGTGTTAATCTCATCACCATGAGTAATCCAATTGGTTGGGTAAATTTAAAGTACTGAAAACTTTTTCTGGCATTCACAGTCTGAAGGTCCAGCAGAGGGAGCCCACACATTACTGCTGTTTTTTAAATGTCAGTCTAAAATGATGATACAATTTTAAAAGTTCCAGTAATAGAACTTTTGATATTTTGGGACTCTAGAGATAACTACATGGCAAAGTGTAAATCCTCTAATGTCATTTTGTTATTGTTGATGTTTAAATCTAATGAAGTGCCAGTATTTTTTAACATGTTTATGTAAGTAAAGAGTTTTTAGATCTATTTATGCAACCAATTCAAGGCTACATAATGGGATAGATCTAACCTTTATTTCAGATTTCCCAAAAGTTTTTAGTCATATCCACATATCCATAAACACGCATCTCCTAAAATGTTGGCTGCAGACAACCAGGGCACACCCATGAAAAATGTCATGGAATAATATTTTAACTGAGAATAAAAAACATGAGGAATCCCTAGCTGGTTCCATAAAAAGAACACAAGTAGTTTTCACGGCATTGTTTTCATGTCACGAAAGATGTCTTTGAAAATGACATGCCTTCCATGGGAAGCTGTGGGGCCCCAGGGCCATCCTTGCTCCTAGAAGATACACAGACATGCTAGGTGATGCTCATCATCAGCCAACAGTCACTTGTCCAATCTTTTCCTTCAAAAATATTACTTGATTTCCTTCTCTCTTCTGGTTACTGTTTCAAGTTTGGAGAGCAGAAGCATAATAAAAATAGCTACCATATATTGTGTTGTTATGATGATGTAGACACTGTGATGCATTCTCTCTTCCTAAGGGTTACAATAGCTAATTTACTGATGAAAAACTATGTATCTCAGAGAACTTAAATAAATTGCCTACAGTCCCAAAGGTAGTAATTGACAGTTTGCATTTGAATGCAAGTCTCTAAGACCCTGCAGTGCCCACTGGTAACCACTGTGGAATACTGCCTTACTAGACTCAGGAGATTCACAGCCCATCAATTTCACTCTTGTTTCTACTGAAACAAGAATTTCTTGTCCTTAGTGCAAAGACTTCTAGAAAGGAAAATGAAAATTAGAAAATACTTGAGTGTTTATCATGAGCCAGTCACCACATTAGATGCCTTATATGTCTTATTTAATCTTTACAGCAGCCCTAGGAGGCACATATTATCCACATTTTACAGGTGAAGAAATGGAGGCCCAGATTATACAATATACCCAAGATATAACATGAACTCAGGATTTGAATCTAGATCTTTCTGATTTTAAAATCTTCATGGTCATCCTGCTTCTAATTATGCAATTATTTCTTTCAACAGTTTCTCAAAAATAAAAACTGCCTCAAGTAGTAATTTGGAGTTAGCTCAGTAAGAAGAATTTTTAAGGAAATTTTCTAACCTTCAACTCAAATATTCATTCACAATTAAGTTTGTTTCTTTCTTTCTTTCTTTCTTTCTTTCTTTCTTTCTTTCTTTCTTTCTTTCTTTCTTTCTCTTTCTTTCTTTCTTTCTTTCTTTATTCTTTCTTTGTAAATTTATATTAATTTTTACATAGAAACCATGTTTCTCATCATATAATCTAAACAGAACCTGTTAACTGAAACAATCATAGGGTTTAAAAACTGCAGTCAGTGGGCCTTAGTACTCATTAAGTCTGATTCTCTTAGTTTATTAGTGAGAAAACTGAGGCCCAGAGGAATTGACTTGGTTGATTTCCTATCATTACTAAGTGACAGCACAGAACTACCATTCTAACCCAGGAAAGCAACATTCCCCTTACCCTGCTTCGAAAAGGATTTAAGATGACTTGTATTAGAAACAGATCTAATCCTCGAGTAGTGACCTGGGTCATAACCTGACATTGAGTTTGGAAAAGTTAAAGTCAGTTTTATGAGGCCAGTGCTGGATTGTACTCATGGCATGAAAATAAAAACTAAGGCAAGTTTTATTCAAAGGTAAAAAACATAAAATGGACTCACTACTCAAAATTTAATTAGTTTCAAAATTCTTTTAAGATCAAACTAATGAGCCAAAGATAAAATTTATAGAGTTTTTAATTTGGGTAAAACAGCAAGTTGGACCATATAATGAGTATTGCAGTATCAAGTTCAGAAGATGTGATTATGTCATTGATTTACTATGCCACAACACTAATTTTAGCTACACATGTATATTGTACATTTTAATTCAGCATTGCATACAATTTTTGTGGCTCCCTTCTGTTATTTGCAGGTGGACAGTTTCCACAGGTAAGTTTCAAAACACACACATGTGTACAAGCACACACATGAACACACACAGTTTTTAAAGCAATCCATGACACCTGCCATGTGTTTAGAGTCACAGCAGAAAATTTGGGTGTGTGAGGACAGGACAGCAGCTAAATCCTGTTGAGATCCTGACCCCTAATATCTTGAACAGTTCTGAAAAAGTCCATTCTGTTGGGGTGACAACATCTGATTGGGAAGACAAGTTAGTTTTTAGAGGCCTTGCTTTCATAAAAGTCCCCTAACCCTATCAGTTTATACAGATGTCCATAATATGATCTCAGCAGTGATAAGACTCATGTATAAGAAAGTCTGGCTGAGCCTTAACTACATTATTGGTTGAGTATGTACCCCCTAAACTTTCAGTACTGGCCTGCAGCAGAGAAAAATTAGTCAACCACAAAGTAATTGTATGCTAGGAGTGACTCAAAGGGAACTGCAGATGTGGCCTAAAGTTTTAGAGGAGCTCATAAGCCATTGGCAGAAATAGGGCCAATGGAAAAATACCCAAGTTCACAAAAATTTAAAAAACAAAGTAAAACTTAAAAATAATATTTTAACCATATTATCATCCTACTTTTAGTCATTTTTTATTTGCTACCCATAGCTTAGTATCTGGTAATTGTAGGCATTCCATAATTGTTGATTGAATGGGTAAAACCTGGCAGCCAAGATTTATTGAGCACTTTCTGTGTGCTACACAGTAAGAACTTCTAACTGCATTATCACACTTAAACCCATGATAATTCTATGAGGTCTGGTTGTGGAAACACGACTTCTGTTACATATCCAAGGTCACCCAGTGAGTGTGGGAGGCAGGATTTGAAGCAAGGTCTGGCGCTCCAGGGGGGTTCTTTTGATCACTAGGATACAAATCCTTAAAACAGGTTAAACTTGGAGTGTTTCTATCAGGAGCTAAACTGTTGGTGAACTCTTGTCCTGTTCACACAAACTTTGTTATTTTTTTTAATGGTAATGATTATAGCATGGTCATATTGTTGCTGCAAGTTTTACTGGCTTATGTAAGGTATTTTATTTGGTTTTCTATAAATGCCTCTTTAAGAAACACAGGGACACTGGACTTAAATGTAACTTCAGGTCACTCGTCCAAAAATTGCTGTGAAAATGTCGCTTCCCATGGGTAAAAGATAAATTCAGGATATAGGAATTGATGCACAACATTTTAATTCTTGCTACAAAGACCAGGCTTCTGCGCATAAATGGGCTTTACATCATGTCATGTTATAGCAGTCTACAACTGTGTCACCTGGGTGTCACCTTACTGACATTCAAATTCCAGGAGAGCTAGAAAAATTTCTTTTCCCATTAAACAGTACTTTAAACAAAACTTAAACCCAAAGTGGGATTTGGAGCTCACCTCTGAGCTCACGGAAATGTGAAGACGGTCTAAGACCAGGTCAAAGTGGTCAAATCGCTTGGAATTCGGTCTGATATTTTTTCCTTGTTAATTAAAAAAGGAATTATTTTCTCTTGCCAGTGAGTAGCCTTTGGATTGGGAATATTGTATAACCCAAGAAACCATCTTAATAAATTAGTCAGGAAATATGTTGTTCAAGCAATCTTGTTTTTTGGCCTTTGGGGAGAATATACGGATAAGTGATCCAGGGGGGAGGGTGGGGCAGGAAATCTGCAAGATGAATGTTGGAGAACTGCGTTCTTTGTGCATTCAGGATCCACCATAATTCATTGTACTGGTCAGATGCTTATAAAACAACTTCTAGTATGTTGGATCCATAAAAGACACTTATCACTTTTAGAATAGTTTACTGCCTAAGAAAATCATTTGTTACATAATTGAATAGATTAATATTTCTTCCTATATGTCCTTCCATGATGCCATAAAACAAATTAGCTCTATTTTTTAATTTTGAATTCCTTTTTCTCACGGGATGCAAGTTGAGACAAAATATGTCTAACTGGCCATTCCTCTGCAGATGACCTCTTTCATTTGGTATAAATATGGATAAGTGTCTTGCTTAGCCCAAGTCATTCCTTTGAAAATAGCTTGAGTTAAACGTGATTTTCAAGTGACAGTCTTGAGATGGAATCTAGAAACAACTAGATTAAGCTACCTCTTTAATCACAGAATCTCTTGTTTGAAAGGTACCTCAAAAGGCCATACAGTATAACCACATTAACTACAGTTTACCATTAACTACAATCAGTCAATATTCATGGAATACTTGCCAGCACCTATGCTCCAAATTTGTTTAATTAAAAAACAAAGAATTTAATTTGATTCCCTGTGCCTTTATTGTCACTTCAGGACCCTCTAAACAGTTCCTGCTCAATGCTATTTAAGATACAGCACGATAGTGGTCAGGCAAGGAACATGTCTGTGGAAATTTTGATGACAGAGTGGTATTGTGTGACCACTGACAGGCTGTGTTGCCCATTAACTGCGCAAAGGGGCTTGTCAGGAGAAGGTTGTCTGGGTTCAAACATGGCTGTGATGCTTGCTAGCTCTGCGATCTCTGGTGCTGTACAAGTCTCTAAGTCTCTCAGTTTCCTACTGTATCGAAAGGGATAGCAATGCACTGGTCTCACAAGTTTGTGTAAAGGTCAAAAGCAAAAGCACACATGCACAACTTAGCATGGCTCCTTGCCCACAGTGCATGCTCAGTTCACGCAGCTGTTACATAGAACACGATTATGTGATTATCATACTGTGGCCCTTGTGACAGCATAGTGTCTGCCACATAATGGGTGCTCAGCCCACATTTATCAAGTGAGTGAATGAACAAATGAGGGAGACAGCTCCTCTACTGTGAGAAAAGTTGATCAGAATGTGTGCAGTCAGCTCAGACATTTGCTATAAAACACCTCCGGGCACAACCTGTATTCCCAAGTAAGTTGATAAAGTTGTCAAACTCGGTCAGTAATCTCTACTCTTTTCTGGAATTCTAGATCTTGACTACAAGGTAGTTGAAGTTTAGGGGCAAACGCAGCATGCGGTAACTTTACCTGGAAGAAAAGCTGCCATTTTTATGTACAGCTAAACATAGGAGTCTTGGCTCAGACTGGCTTCATGGTCCAAAGAGATCTGGTAGGTTCGAAGCAAATAAAATGAACAACAGCTTTTGTTTAAATAAGGCCATGCAGAGACGTGGATTCAGCGACCTTACATTGATTGTAGGTGGTATTTACATTTCAAGATACAAAGTGGTGTTGGCTAATTTCCACAGTAGAAAGTTGCCCTAGTGAATATTTTCAGTAATTTCTTTTTCTTCCTTGTTCTTAATAAAGAAAAAATATTTGAATATCTGATATGAGTGATTGAAGCATGCAAATGCAAATAAGAAAGACAATTTTATTGCAAATCACTAATAACAATAAAAAAGACATTAATTAAAAAGAAGACATAAATTTTTGAAAAAGAAGTTTTTCACATATATTTTTGAAATATTGAGGGATTATGGTATTTTACATTCTTAAATTAACAAATTCTTAAAAGCTTTATTATATTATCATCTATCACTTTTATCGTGGGTTGGTTTATTTCAGCACAACAGCTATTTTTTGAGCACTTACTCTGTACTAATGATTTGGTCCCTGAGGGGATTGTACAACTTGGGGAATAAAGCTAGTTTTAGTTAGAAGACAGTAAGTGCTGTGATGAGTAGGAGGACATTATAAGAGAAACCAAACATAGGTCAGAGAGGTTAGAAAATGTTTCCTAAAGGAGATGAAACTTGAGTCGTGTTTTGAAAGATGAGTAGGACTTAGAAGGTGGAACGGGGCATTTCAGGTAAAGGGAGCCAAAGACACGTGGGAAGCAACATGCTGCTCATGAGGAACTGCAAGTCACAGGACCCTCAGGAGGCGCGCTGTCGGGGGGAGAGGGCAGAAGATATGAGGGCAGCGGGCTGGGTCAGTCCATTTACTTTACTTCATTAGTGTGATCAAATCACAGTGTGCCAGCATTTTCAAACTGTGTTCCACTGCTTGTTAGTAGCTGTTACTTTGGGGAAAGCAAGAGATCATGAGTCAAATGCTTACGGGCCATGTTTTGTTATACAATATTGTGTGTTTCTTTACTTCAAGTATTTTCAGGACCTTTATTATGTCGATGGCCTTTGTGATTTTGCAAGAGAAGGACACAGCATGCAGCGTTTTCTAAACTTACCTGGACACAGCTCATCTTGTAGCTTTGTGTTGCATCTTGCAGGATTTGAAGCATTTTCTGAACTTATTTCAGCAGGTCCTCTTGCAGGACTTGCATTTCATGGAAAACCCTTTTGGCAAAAGTGCATTCTAGTAGAAAGGTAGAGGAAGAATGTGAAAGGGGAAAATTAGATGGAGGCAGATTAATTATGATCTCATTGTCATAGTCCTGGAGTGGCCTAGAGAGGGACAGGGCAGAACCAACCTTCATTAGTAGACAACAAAGACGAAGAGCAGGTGATTGATTGAAAGCATTTTGGAATCTATGTGAAACACGGATCTGGTGATTGCCTTCTCCCATTAAATTAGGAGGTTAAAGTCAGCAGGACTAGGCAATTGATGGCCTATGAAGGGTGAAGAGAGGATGAGTGAATCAATACTGACTCAGGTTCCTGATCTGGGAAAGTGGGTACAAGTGGTATTTTCAGTGAGACCTGAAATACTAGAGGAACAACTTGGATCTAAGAGTGCTGGGAAGTAGGCATTTAGACATATAAATGTTAATGTGTCCAGGGAACAAGTTGAATATTTAAGTGGATGTGGGAGACAGGAGCACACAGCAGTAGTTCGGTCCGTGTGAGTGGATGAGATTACTCATCCAGGGAGGAATATGGGTCATTTTACCAAAAAGCAATTTGCAAAAAGCTGTCCTTCTCAGGGAATTACTTTCAGAGAATTATCCATTTAGGAAATTGCCTTTTGGCTAATTGTACACTGGCAAACCATCTGTAGGCAAACTGACCTAGAGCCACCAGGAAAGCTGTAGGGCACGAGAGGATTCAGGACAAAGATGAACCTTTGAATTAAGACATGGCAGATTCAAAGAAAAAAACTCAGAAAAAAGAAATAAAGGACTATGGAATGAAAGGATATATTTTCACTAGTATAATTTGTTCTGCCAAACAAGTATTTATTTATATGAAAATGTCTGCCTCAACAGAAGAATTAATACCAAACTCTTTAAGCTGCAAGATAGGTGGGAAGCTGTGTTTGTTCTGAAATGTGCTTGAATAAATGGTCCAAGGTCAGGATTAACTGAACTTCTTTATCTCTAACAACAGTACCCTGTTACCGGTGTTATCCATGCCTACTGTGTATTTTTAACATAGCTCAGACTAAGCCTAGATCTTCTTGCCTATAATAGTGATGACTGTACACTGCTAGACACATTACATGCACATAATAGCAGCCAACATGCTTCAAGATAGAAATAATATGACTTTTATTTTTGATATCTCTTGCTTAAGTAAGAAATGATGATGATTCTTGGATTCTAATTTTGTACTCTTTAGTGAAATCATGGGTTTCTTCAGCAATGATCCGTCATCTTCAGAATTAACTGTGCCTTGTATAGCTGCTGCTGCTGCGCTAAGATCTGCGCCTAAGATCTCAGATTATCACCAAGGAGTAAGTGTGTGGCCTTGTGTGGGGGGACTGTGTGGCCATTAGAATGAGCAGAAGACAGGCTTTCTAGGCCCAAGTTTTGTTTATTTATCTTTATTTTTATTTTAGAAAGAACACTTAACATGATATCTATCTTTGTAACAAATTTTTTAAGTGTGCAATACAGGATTGTTGATTACAGGGACAATATTGTAGAGCAAATCTCTAGAACTTAGTCATCTCACATAGTTGAGACTTTATGCCTGTTGCTTAGAAACTCCCCACTTCCCTTCCCCTCTATCCTTTGTCAATCACCATTCTAGTCTCATTCTATGAGTTAGGCTATTTTAGATACCATGGATAAGTGAAGTCATGCAGTATTTGTTTTGCCACGACTGGCTTATTTTATTTAGCAAAATGTCCTCATGGTTTGGCCATGTTGTCACATACCACCACACACTGGATTGCTTTTTAGCAAAAAGAAAGGAAAGGAGTATATATCGAGTTCTATTGCAAGTGGCTGTAAAGCAGGGAAGATAAGCTAGATCAGAGGCCTAGCAGGAAAGCAGAGGACAAGCTGGGTGTCGACAGTAGCTGCTCATTCTCTGAACTCCCTGAAGTTTGTGTTTCAATTATTCAGATAGGCAATGACGATCCATTCCTTAAATGAAAGCCTTGGGTTGCAAACTTCTAAAAAGAGAAAACAAATACTGGGAAACCATGTTTGAATGATATCAACATCCACGAATTAAAGAAATGTTCTAATACTTTATCCACCTAAATCCAGGCAGCCAGACATTGGTGTCCTGCACGTTCTTTAGAGATGAAGTATTTCCTCCACATTGTGCTGGGCCAGTCCAGCCTGGCATCTAAGGGCATGCTGTGCCCATCCTTTTAGCCATACAGATTCTATCTGTCCTTTATGATTTAGCTGAAGGTTCCTTTTGTCCATGAAGATTCTCCTGACTTCTCTTGTTAATATCTCATTTCTCTATATCATTAGTTCATTCCAAATATATTTATTGAGTGTCCATTATGTGTCAGACTCAATTCTTGGTCAAGGGTTATAGCAGTGAACAAAACCAAGCCCCCTTTCTCAAAGAACTTACATTCTAGAAGGAGAAATTGAGTAAGAAAATAAATAATCTCTTTGTCTCTAGATAGATAGACAGAGAGAGATAGAAATGGATAGATGGCTGGAAGGACAGATGGATAGATGGAGATAAAGTTGATAAAGGCTATAAGAAAAAAATAGGAAATAAATAAATAATAATACTAGCAGATAAAGAAAATGCGAGTGAGTGATCAGCATGTGTGGCGAAGGAGGGCTGACAAGCAGGACTTATTATTATTAGCGTTTGCTGCCATATTGTGAACTGCTTGAAGAGAAGTGCTCTGTTCTGTTTCTCTTATGCTCTCATCAGTGCCCGAGCACAGGGCTGGATATAGGCAACAGGCTTAACAGATGTTTGTTTATTGACACAGTTTTTCACTTTTCATCCGGATGTTTTGGCATGACAGAGGTGCAGCTTTAGTTTCCATTGAAATATCAAATTGGTCTAAATAGGCTGGGCTAGAGGTTTGGTTTCATGTTTGTATGCAGAGCAATATGCTCTAAATAAATCCAAGGGGATTCAGTGACAATTTTTGGCAGCAGTTTCTCCTCTGTGCTTCTGTTTTTCCTTTCTTGGTTTTCCCTGATGTCCTTCCATTACTGAGAGATTTCCGAGTGCAATTAGTGTGGCTCCACCCAGTGGCCTTTCGCCTTTGCCCTGAACAGATGATAAAGCTGAAGCAAAGGAAAGGAGGATCACAACAGAGGCCACTGAAGGGCACTCTCTGGGCCTGGGAGGAGTGGGAGCTTGTAGGGGTGATGTTCTCGTCCATTTATACCTCACCCCCTTCAGATCTCACTGAACCTGCTGAAGAAGGGCACAGGCTAACAACAAGAAAGACTTTTGCCTCAGGAGTTACCAGGGGCAGTGCCAGGAAGGAGAAAAGCAGAGAGAGAATGGAGTAGGGAGGGGGAAAAAGGATCTCAGGATAGGGGGTCAAAAACAAACCAGGCCAGAAAAATGCTTTTCCTAGCTTTTGTATGAGACATGGCATCCCCAGAGAGAATTTCTTAAACTCAGTGAACTTCCAAATGGCATTAGAAAGGTTTCCACCTGGAGTCTCGGGAGAATTTATAGTATCCTTGGAAAGGGTTTTTAAACATCTCTAGCCAGCAAAGAAACTAAAACAACAATCTCCTTTGCCCTGTGCTGTTTGTATTTCCCCTCCTGTTTATTAATGCAGTATAACTTTGTCAACACAAATGAGAACTGCACGAACTGGGCCTCCGTGAACACAGGCCTTCTGCCCGCACTAATTTCACCTCACCATGAACCCTGGGAGGGAGACACGGTTACTTCTCTGTCACAGAGGAAGAAACCCAAGTCTGAAGAGATTAAGAGCCTTCCCCCAAGCACACAGCAGCTGTGTCAGAACGGAGATTCAAAACCAGGTCTCTGGGGTCACAGTCAGAGTCCATGAATTCTTTATGTCTTTTAACAGGAATCAAATTGTTCAGGTGAGAAATTACAAGTATAGTGCTGATGGCTGAAAATAGAGTTACCGTTCTCCCCATCACACACACACACAAACACACACACAGCCTGGATGTAGAGGGATGTAAATAGAATAACAGGTCATGTTACCGTCCGTCCTTGCCTGGCTCCATATGGATCTTCTGCCTAATTTCTTTTTCCTGCTTGGATTCCTCTCAGGCCGTGGGCACGCAGGCTGGCTTTTATAACCGTGATGATTTATAGTCATGTTTTACTTGGTTTGCCATGTAGGAACTTATCCTGAAGATCTCCAACACCCTGAAGGTGTCAAACAACCCTACCATGGGATTGGAAGGTAATTTTTATGAAAATCAGGCGACAGTGAAGAAAAGGAAGTGAGAGAAGATTCTAATAAATAGACTTCAGCGGTAAAGATTAAAAGTGAAAAATAAAATTTGCTTTAGGTGCTCGGCTACTGAAATCCTGATTTGGAGCCTGCTCTTCAACATACAAATTATAAAAGTACAGTGAAAATATTATGAGAGTGTGTCAGCTGACTTCTAGTTGAAAGCCACTGTGACCTGGGGAAGTCCTTGAGTTATAGTTTCCTCGTCTGCAAAATAAAGGGATTTATTTTAGATCATTTTGTGTCAAATTTTACGTTCTTTTAAAATTTCCCTTGTTTAAAGTTATGTTTTTTGAGCCTCTAAAATGACTCAAATAATATTCTAAATATTCTTTTTAAATATTTTATTTTAAAAATTACTATCTGAAGATTGGACTAAGTGTACAAGGGGACCTAACCTGTATTTTGTGTTCATAATTCACCTAGAATCACATGGATAGAATTATCCTCACTGCCATGGCTATTTGTAGAAAATGGATCCATTTGGGGGTCATGAGCATGAAGTCTGGAGGTTCAGGGCAGTGACACTTGCTCTCTTGCTGAGGAGATTTCAGAAACATCGTGCAGCCTAGAAAAGCGGCCCTCAGGACCTGTCACCTAGTGAAACTGACAGAGCAGCCTGTGAGGAGGCCGCCAGCCAGGGACACAGGCACACAGCAAGTGAGGGGCGCCAACAGCCTGCTGCTTTTGGTGAGCAAATGCAACAGCCTCAGCCAGCAGCCACCAGAACAGCTGTCATGCTGAGGTCACAGCACAAGGTTACAGGACACAGCATCCGGGAAGAATTATAAGGACAGGTAACACTTCAGCAATAGCTAAAGATCAGAGAGAAAAGAGATCTTTTCAGCTGAGTGGAAGACAGAGACATAAGGAAATATTTATAGCAAATGATTTCCAGTGTAATCTAGAAATGTTCTGTGGCAGTCATTGAAACTTTGTAGTGAAACCACAGTAATTCTTTGGTCTCAGTTCTTAGTGGGGACTTTGGGTATACATGAAAAACAGAGACTTTGACCAAACTGAGCTCCAGACAAGCAAAAAGTAATTCAGCAGATGGCTGTGCATTTCTGAATTCTCAAGTATTACTGAGCCTCGTACCCTTGGATCACACGTCATATCCCATTGGTATTAGAGATGGTGGCTTTTCCTTTCCTTGCTGTGTGGCCATCTGGTGCAGTGTGTATCTGTGCTTTTCCTCTTTTTAATACAGGATTCATCAAAGTAATGTGTATATTTCTTTAAATTCTGCTATTTAGAAATGTGTTTATCTTATGGGTTTTATGATCTTTCCTTTTAGAAATTGACTTGAATAATTTTGATGTTAAAACCTTTATTAGTTTGATTTTTAAAACATTTTATGAACATTCTTTCTCACTTCTGACTGACCCCGTAACTGCAAGATATGTAATAGTACCTGTGTGGAATTTGAGGGACATTGTCACTTTGCTTATAGTGGGTCTTAGGGTGTCATATGACAATCATCCTTAAAATGAATGAAAACATATTCTTAGAGGGAATTTTGGTTAATTTGAGGCTGTTGTCTTTTGGGAAATCTGATACTCATCAACCAAGGCTGGGGATTACTGTTCTGAAATTGTAATTTTGCATAGCAATGATCTTAAATGTCTACAGTGTTTGTAGCTGCCCCAGAATCATTCTTTTTAAATGAAGAATTGGCCAGAATTGAGAGCTGTGTCTGTAGAGGAAAGTTCCACAGGCTGGTGATACTTGCAGGAGGAAAACAGGGAGGCCTGGTTCCATCGACTGTGAAATTAGACAGAACACAAGTGAAAGGACAGGGAGGGAGCGAGGCTGGGAGTATGATGACCTGGGACACTAAGCCCGCTCACTGCTAACCAAAGATAAGGTGGGGGGATGATAGACATTTCTTCCTTATGTGAAGTGCAGTTCCTTTGCGGGAACAGATGCAGGAGATCTGAAGGGAAAAATCCCACTCTTCAGGCTATGGCAAGAGATAATCACTGGTGTGCCTGGGCACTACGAGTCCCAGGCCCTCCCCAGTAGGAGGAGTCCCCACTCTACACGGTGGAGACCAATGGAAGCAGGAGAAGCCTCAGCATGTGGGAGGCCAATCTGAGGAGCTGTTCCCATGGCTCATTCCTGACCCCTGCACCAGTTACCTTCCTCACAGGTGGGTGCCTGGAAGTAGCAAATTTGGCTGGGGAGGGGACAGCAGAGATAGCAAAAGTTGTAGACAGAAATAAGAATATGGTGCTACAGCGAGTAGCAGGGGATTCCCTGAGTGGCAGCAGGACAGGAGGCCAGGGGTATCTCCATAAGCACCTAGCCACCAAGAGAAGCGAGGCAATTGAGGGGCACCCCAGAGGGAAGAATTTGGAGGGGCTGTTATTCCAGGGACTCCACTCTGTTGTCCCTGTTTTGTTCTGTAACTGCATCTAGGCCTCGAGAAAAGCTTTTACGAGTGAAACAGAATTTTGGAAGAATGAATGACGAGTGAGAAGAATGAGTAAAGAATTTACACTGAATATTAGAGGGCTCTGTGTCCATTGACTTGTTAGATTATGCCTTGTTTTGTATGTTTGCTAGCAACTCATTTTAAGAAAACTGAAAATAAAAAATAATGTGTCTTCCTTTCATGCCATTCCATGGTTCAAAAGCATTTTCACATGTTTTACATCATTTATAAATAGAAAAAAATTATGAGATAAACAAGGTTTGTTTTTCCAAATTTTTGGATTAAGAAACCAAGCTCAGGATGATGGTTAAGTTACTGTTCAAGTTTACATAATCTGTAAGTGAATCAAGGTTTGATTCCAGTTCTTCTTTGTTTTTATTTTATTATGTTTCTTTTTGGTTTGGACAGTTTACACATTCACATGATTAAAAAATCCAACCGTAACAGCATTAAGAAATCCCCCTCCAACCCCTGTCCATGTCGACTATAGTCATACCCCCTTTTATAAATAAAAGATATCATACTATGTACCCTTTTTTAAGACTTTTTTTTGACGCAGTTAGTAATTTATCCTGGAGCTCTTCCCAGGGCCACGCACAAAGTGCCCCCTCCTTGCTTTGAGTCGCTGTATGCTGCTCACTTGGGTGGAGGGTTCACAGGTATAAGTTTGAGTTTTATAACATTTGGGTTTTTTTCTATTACAAACAAGGTTTTAGTGAATAGTTGCACATACATCATTTCATTTTATACATATGCTTCTGTAGGATAATTCCTCAAAGCAAAGTCTTGGGTCAGAGGATAAATGCATTTATAATTAAATAAAAATTGCCAAATTTCTCTTCATAGGAGTTACACTATTTTACACTTTCACTTGTAATATGTAAGACCGTCAGTTTCTTCATAAAATTGCCTGCAAATTGGTATTGTCTAACTTTGAATTTATGCCATTATGATTGTTTAGGCTAATTGCTTGGTGTAACCTTAATTTGCCTTTTTGGGGAAATTTCTCCTTTTGATTTTAATTTTTTATTGAAATATACGTGATTTACAATATTACATTAATTTCAGGTGCACAACATAGTGATTCTAAATTTTTATAGTTTGTGCTCCATTTAAAGTTATCATAAAGTGTTGGCTATACTATCTGTGCTGTACAATATGCCCTTGTAGCTGATTTATTTTATACATAGTAGTTGTACCTCTTAGTTCCCTATCTCTGAATTTCCCCTCCCCCTTCTCTCTACCCACTGGTAACCACCAGTTTGTTCTCTTTATCTATGAGTCAGTTTCTGTTTTGTTATATTCATGTTTGTTTTATTTTTTTAGATTCCACATATAAGTGATAACATACAATATTTGTCTTTCTCTGTTTGATTTATTTCACTAAGTATAATACTCTTCAGGTCCATCCATGTTGTTGCAAATGGCAAAATTTCATTCTTTTTTATGGCTGAGTAGCATTCCATTTTATATATATAAATTACATCCTTCTTTATCCATTCATCTATTGTTGGACACTTACATTGCTGCCATATCTTGGCTATTGTAAATAATGCTGCTATAAACATTGGGGTGCATGTATCTTCTCCAATTAGTGTTTTTGTTTTCTTTACTTATATACCCAGGAGTAGAATTTTCTGGATCAAATGGCAGTTCTATTTTTAGTTTTTTGAGGAACCTCCATACTGTTTTCCACAGTGGCTGCACCAATTTACATTCCCACCAACAGTATACAAGAGTTCCCTTCTCTCAACATCCTCACCAACATCTGTTATTTGTGGTCTTTTTTGATGATAACCATTCTGACAGTTGTGAGGTGATCTCTCATTATGGTTTTGATTTACTTTTCTCTGATTAGCAATGTTGAGCATCATTTCATGTGTCTGTCTGCTATCTGTGTGTTTTCTTTGGAAATATGTTCAGATCTTCTGTCCAATTTTTAATTATCTGTTTTTTTAAATATTCATTTGTATGAGCTGTTTATATATTTTGGATACTAACCCCTTGTTGGTCATATCATTTGCAAATATTTTCTCCCATTTAATAGGTTGACTTATCATTTTGTTGATGGTTTCCTTTACTGTGCAAAAATTTTAAAGTTTACTTAGGTCCCATTTGTTTATTTTTGATTTGTTTCCTTTTCCTGGGGAGACATATCCAAAAAAGTATTGCTACGATTTATATCAAAGAGTGTTCTGCCTATGTTTTCTTTTAGTAGTTTTATGGTGAATGGCCTTTAATCCATTTTGAGTTTCATTGTGTACGTGCTGTCAGAGAATGTTTTAATTTCAGTCTTTTACAGGTAGCTGTCCAGTTTTCCCAGCACCACTTACTGAAGAGACTATCTTTTCCCCATTGCATATTCTTGCCTCCTTTGTAATAGATTAGTTGACCATAAATGTGTGGGTTAATATGTAAGCTCTCTATTTTCTTCCATTGATCTATGTGTCTGTTTTTGTGCAGATACCATACTGTTTTGATTACTGTAGCTTTGTAGTATAGTATGTAGTCAGAGAGTATGATACCTCCTGCTCTGTTCTTCTTTCTTAAGATTGTTTTGACATTTGTCTTTTACACTATGAATTGAGATTAATTTTTTCCTCTATCATTTGTCTTTTGATTTTGCTACTTGTTTCTTTCTTTTCTTTTTCAATAATTTTTTTTATTGAGTTATAATCAGTTTACAATGTTGTGTCATTTTCCAGTATAGAGCACAATTTTTCAGTTATACATTAGCATACATATATTCATTGTTGCATTCTTTTTCACTGTGAGCTACCACAAGATCTTGTATATATTTCCCTGTGCTATACAGTATAATCTTGTTTATCTATTCTATATATACTTGTCAGTATCTACAAATTTCGAGTTCCAGTCTGTCTCCTTGTTTCTTTTTAATTTGGTATTTAGACTTATATTTTTTGGTAGACAAAATGATTTTTTTTTTTTACAATTTAAAAATGATTCTAGATTTTAAATTAGAAGGGCTTTCTCTAACCTAAGGATATGTTTTCTTCTATTGGCATAACAAGGTATAAAAATAAGATTAAAGCCAATATCTAAAATTTCAATGTCTCCAGGTTAGCATGTTTCATACCAGCACTGGTGGAAGGCTAAATTTGTGCCCTCATTTTCCCATGACACTAGCAGAAACTGTAGTGCAAGACCTTTTCAAATACTTTTATGGGTTTTTCCTTTTTGAAACTTATGTAGATATGTGCAGCATATCTTCTTGAGAAGGTTATCATCATTTGCTAATGCCAATTCCTCACTTGCCAATCTTTCTTAAATCAACTCTGTTTCAAATCAGCAGCCTACATTCCCACTATTCTTCTGAAATTGCTCTTTTCAAGGGCATCTATCACCTTCATGTTGCTTAAACCACTGGTCAATTCTTAGTCCTCATATTAGTTGATCTGAAAGCTACATTTGTCATTGATCATCCTCCTCCTTGAAACACACTTCATTGGTTTCCAGGACACACACTTGCCTGCTTCTTTCCGACTTCATTGGCTACTTCTCTTCAGGCTGCTTTGCCGACTCCTCCTCATATTCCTAATCTCTTGACACTAGGGCCCCTTGGAGTCCAATCTTTTCTCTTCCCTAGCTACCCTCACTCCCTTGGTGGTTACTTCTGTTCTCAAAGCTTCTGCTTCTCACGTCTCTCACCTCCTGAACCTCCCAGATGATACCCAGATTTACATTTCCATTATGGTCATTCCACTAAATCTAGGGTCATCTATTCAGATGCTTACTAAATGTCTCTCCAGTAAGTTCCTCAAATTTAACATATCTGAAACTAAGCTCCTATTCTTTCTCTTTTCTAAGTCTGTTCATAGTTTTCTCCATCTCATTTAACAAACTTAACTTCTCACTTGCTCAGACCTCTCTCACACCCAACATTCAAGGCCCAAAGAAATACTTCTGAACTCAGCTTCAGAATATTTGCCTGACTACTCATCCCCATAGCCTTTGCCCTCATCAAAGCCACCATCACCTGGGTCACTGAAAGAGCCTACTCAGTGGGCTCAAGGCTTTTATCCTTGCCCTCATACAAAGTAGCTATCCCTTTAAGACGTAAGACATCACATTCCTCTGATTAAAAATTCACAATGGCTTCCCACCTCAGAGTTAAAACCAATGTTATTACACAGGCCGCCAAGGCCATTCATAATCTTCTACCTCCACCCTTTCACTCTGACCTCATCTTCTAATACTGCACTTCTCCAGACTCAAAGACCTCCCCACTGCTCCTTGTTTAATAAGCAAGATACTCCCTCACTGTATTAATTTTCTACTGCAGCTGTAAAATATTATCACATAATTAGTGATTTAAAGCAACACAAATTTATTATCTTACAGTTTTGTAGGTCGCAAGTCTGACACAGGTCTCACTGGGCTAAAATTAATATGTTGGGATGTCTGTATTCTCTTCTGGAGGCTGTAGAGGCAAATCCATTTCCTTTCCTTTTCCAGCTTCTAGAGGTCACCCACATTCATTGGCTTTTGGTGCTTTTTCTCCAACTTCAAAACAAAAATGATAGCATCTCTCTGATCCATCTTCCATAGTCGCATATCCCTGTGACCATAGCTGGGAAAGGTGCTTTGATTTTAAGAACCCAGTGTGGTTAGATTGGGCCCACTTGGATAATCTCTTCATCTCAAGGTTGGTAACCTTGTTAATATCTGCAAATTCCCTTTTGCTATGTAAGTTAAACACACTTAAGGTTCCAGGAATTAGGATGTGGATATCTTTGGGAGGAGGGCCATTATTTTGCTTAGCACTCTCATCTCTTTTAATATTTGCTCATAGATCACTTTTCCTATTTAGGTCCACCACTACCACAGTATTCCCTCTCTTACATTCCTATTTTTTTGTTCTAATAATAGTAATCACCATATAATATACAGTGTGGTATATATTAATAATTGTTTTTTTCTGTCCCCCATCATCAGAGTGTAAGCTGTGTGGTGTCGCCAAAGTTTATGTTTGTTTCATGCTCTACCTGCAATGCCTTGAGCAGTGCCTCAGGATAGCCTCAATAGATACTTGCTGAATGAATGGATGAAAGAAGGAGTGGGGATTAAAACCCAAGGATCTTACCTTGTTTCTAAGGTAGACTTTCCAAATCAAGGGATGAAATACATTTTGAGCCAGTA
This sequence comes from Camelus bactrianus, assembly GCF_048773025.1. Lineage (NCBI taxonomy): Eukaryota > Metazoa > Chordata > Mammalia > Artiodactyla > Camelidae > Camelus > Camelus bactrianus. Next base: position 8,661,530 of record NC_133566.1, read on the forward strand.
TCCCCATGGATTGATTGTAGAATTTATAAATTTACTTTTACTGATGGACTTATAATAAGTAATGGAATTTACTGGACTTTCACATGTGTACAGTGACATAGTGGATCCTTAGCCCTTATAATAGGGCCTTATTCATAACACAGGATATGATCTAATTTGATCTCAGTTGATCTCACTTGATCTATAGTTTATTGATTTCATAAATATCAAGTTGAAGATGATTCCTTCTATTCCTAGTTTTCTGAGAGTTTGTACCATGAATGGGTGTCACACTTGGTCAGATACTTTTTAAGCATCAGTTGATGTGATCAGATGAGTTCTCTTCTTTAGCCTGTTGATATGGTGGATTATACTGATTGATTTTTAAATATTGAGCCAGACTTGTATCCTTGAAATAAACTCCACATGTTCTTTATATGTTCCTGGGTTTTATTTTCTAATATTTTGTTAAGAATTTTTGCTTGTATATTCATGAGGAATATTTGTCTGAAGTTATAATTTTTGTACTATCTTTGTCTTACTTCAGTTTCAGGGTAATAGTGATTTCATGGAATGAGTTGAGAAGGGTGCCTCCTCCTCTGTTTTCTAGAAGAGATTATGGAGAAGTTCTAGCTGGGGAAAGAAGGCAGGAAAGGGAAATAAAAGACATAAATTACAAAGGAAGAAATATGCTGTCCCTATTTGCAAGTAACATGATAGTCTATGTACAAAATTCAAGGAAATCTACAAAAAACTTCAAGAACTAAAAAGTGAGTTCAGGAATTTAGAATATAAAATAAACATTCAAAAATCAATTATGTTTCTGAATGTTAACAATGAAAATGTAGAAACCAAAGTTATATAAAAATACCATTTATATCCATTCAAAGTTAGTTGTAAATTTAATAAAACATGCAGGACTTGTATGCTGAAAACTACAAAACACTGATGAAATAAATCAAATGAAGAAACAAACCATGTCCATTGATTGAAAGACTCAACATAGTAGAGCATTGCAAAGATGTCAATTCTCCCCAAATTAACATACAGATCCTATAAATATCTCAGGGAGATTTTTTATAGATGTAGACAAAATTATATTGAAAAGCGAAGGAACTAGAATAGCTTAAACAATTTTCAAAAAGAAGAATAAAGTGGGAGAACTCACTCTACCTGAGTTCAAGAATGATGATGTACCACAGAAACCAAGACTGCGGTGGTACTGGTGAAAGGAGAGGCCCAGAGATCACTTGGATAGAATAAAGAACTTAGAAATAAACCCAGAAAAATACAGTCAACTGATTTTTTTCTAAAGGTGCAAAAGCAATTTGATGAAAAATGAATAAATTTTTTAATAAACAGTGCTGGAGCAATTGGATGTCCACAAGCAAAAAAAAAAAAAAAAAGTTTCAACCTAAGCCTCACATGTTATACAAATATTAACTTAAACTGATTAATACGTTTAAATGTGCAATGTAAAACTATAAACATTTTGAAGATGACATAGGAGAAAATTTTCAGTACCTAAAGTGAAAATTTATTAAGGACAACACAAAAAGCATTATTCACACAAAAAATGATAAATTAAACTTAATCAAAATTATAGACTTTTGCTCTAGGAAACCTTATTAAGAAAGTTGAAAAGACAAAAGAAGACTTACAGACTGAGAGAAAATATTTGCAAGTGATATATCTGACAGCAGACTCACATCTAAAATATATAACGAACTTTCAAAAATCAATATAAAAATAGCAAATAATCTAATTAGATTATGAGCATAGAGAAGAAGAGAAATTTCACTGACAGGAGTACATTATGGCAAATTAGTACATGAAAAAATGTTTAATGTCACTAGCCATTAACAAAATACAAACTTAGATAACAATGATATATTAAGCCACACCTCTTAGAACAGCTGAAATAAGAAATAGTGACAATACCAAATCAGCATTTGGGAAGGACGTGGGGCAAGTGGATCTCTCATATATTGCTGGTTTGGCAGTTTCTTAAAAGAACTAAATATACACTTATTATAAAATCCAGCAATAGTATTTCTGTGCATTTATTGCACATTTATTGGAAATTTATGTCTACACAAAAACCTGTACACAGTTATTTGTAGAGGCTTTATTTGTAATAGCCCCAAACTAGAAGCAACCAAACTGTCCCTTGGGAGGTGACAGTTAAACAAATTGTGGTACATCCATACCATGGAATATTACTCAGTAGTGATAAGGAATGCCTGCACAACTTGGATGGATTTCAAGGACGTTACAATGAATGAAAAAAGCCAATCTCAAGAGATCACATGCAACATAATTCCCTTTATATAACATTCTTTTTTACAACATTTTTATTGATTTATAATCATTTTACAATGTTGTGTCATATTTATATAACATTCTTGAAATGACAGAGTTATAGAAATAGGGAAACAGACTAGTGGCTGCCAAGGGTTAGGGATGGTGTTGAGCAGAGAATGTGAGCACGACTGTGAGGAAATAGCATAAGGGAGATATTTGTGCTGGTGGAATATTTCTGTTTCTTGATTGCAGTCATGCTTATACAAATCTATACACTTAATAAAATGGAAAAAGCCCAGTAAAGGCTTGCTTTCAGCTAAGTCTAGGTCTGGGGTAATGGTGTAAATCGAATCACAGAGTTTGTCCCACCTGGAGGAAAGAAATATGAGCATGACTTGAAGATATTGTGGGTTTGATTCCAGACTACAATAAAGTGAATATCACAATAAAAATGACACAGAACTATCCATGCATATAGTAGCAATGTCCAATTCCTGATTATAATATTATACTATAATTATGTAAGATGCAGCCAGTGGGGAAACAGAATGAAGAGTACATGGGTCCTCTTGATTACTACCTTTGCAGTTTCCTGTTTAATCTATATTTTAAAATAAAAGTAAAAAAAAAATACATGTTTTATTCCAGTGCATCATGGTTATCTACAGAAAATACAGATGCCAAATATGCTTTTTAGAGATATAGTGCCACTTATTTTGAAAAACTATTTTTTATTGAGGAGAAATCACATAACATTAAAAAATAACTATTTTAAAGCATACAGCTCAGGGGCTTTTAAGTACACAAAGCTGTGCAATCATCATCACTATCTAGGTCCAAATCATTTCATCAGCCTGAAAGGAGACCCTGTACTCATTAAGCACTCACTACCGCTATCTACTCCCCTCTACCTGCAGCCCCTGGAAAGCCAGTCATCTACTTGCTGTCTCTACTACAGATTTACCTGCTCTGGATATTTCATATAAATGAAATCATACAATATAGGACCTTTGTCACATGCTTCTTTCACTTGGCATAATGTTTTCAAGGTTCATCCATGTTGTGGAATATATCAGTACTTCATTCCTTTTGTGACTGAATAATATTCTATTATAAGCTTGCACCATGGTTCGTCTATCCTTTCATCTGTTGATGGACAATTGGGTTGTTTCCACCTTTTGGCTATTGTGAATAGTCTTGCTATAGACATATGGTGGCAATTTAATACAAGAAAGTAGTCCATGCTTTCCTTGCAGAAGGTGTAGAATCCATGTAGGTTATATACTGTGGGTTACAACCAGTAACTCTAAGCTTTTGTCATTTATTTGGGAAAGATGACCTGTCACTGCAGTTTTCTTAGTCATTCATTCATCCCAGGTGAATCAAATATTGGAACACTTAGAGATAACACAGGCACTGACTGCTTATTTTGGGAGGAACAAATAAGAACACTTTATGAGATCAGAGACAAAATGTCATCATAAAAGCAATTATAAATTATTAGATGAGAGTCAACATTGTTCTCATAAGTGATCAAGACATAAATATTTTATTCTTTAAAGGCTTCAAAAACATAAAATAGGAGACAAAGTTCTTCAGCAATAAAACAATGTGAACCATGGAGATGCTTAACCTCTTGGGTTCAGTTTATTTAATATGTGGTCATCTTTGTGTCCTTAAATGCTTTAGAAATTAAATATATAACACTTTAGTCACTAAAGTCATTGTTTTCTAATCCTAGAACTAAATAACTCTCCAGAAATGTTTTTAGGCATAGCCAAGTAAGTTTACTCTTTCTTTGTACAGAACCAGTCCAGCTCTTTTCACAGCCTTTCTTCCTGGTTAGCTCTTTCAATTTGAAGCCATTGCTTTCCCAGCCATGCTGCGTGTCAGAACCGCCTAGTACATTTCCTAAAATACCTTTGTCTATGCTGCCACCCAGATCAACTGAATCAGAGTCTTTAGGAACAAGCCCAAGCATCTTATTTAAGTAAAATTCTCAAGTGACCCTAAGATGCTACCAGGGTGAGGGAGTAATGATTCAAGCCAGTGGTTCTCAAACTTGGATGAGCATCAGAATTCCCTACAAGACTTGTTAAAAAGAAGCTGGGTCCCACACTTTGGATTCTGATTCAGTGGTTCTGGGTGGGACCTGACGTTTTATGAGACGAACAAGATCCCCAATGATGCTGATGCTGCTAGCCCAGGATCCAACTTTGAGGACAATGAATTAATGTCCTTTTCTCTCAGTGACGATGAGTACTGGCCAAAGTCCTCCATATAAATACCTTTAAAATTATTCTTTTTACCTATTTTGAAGAATTTCCTTTAGCATGTTAATTAAGATGATGGGCCTTACAGTCAGAAGGCCTGATTAAAAATGCCCCTTCTTCTATGTAACTTTGGTCAAATTTCTTATTTTTTTCTTTTTCTTTTTTCTTTTTGTTAATGGAGGTACTGGGGATTCAACCCAGTACCTTACAGTTCCTTATTTTTTAAAGCTCTGCTTTCTCCATCTGTGAAATGGGTATGATATGCTTGTTTTAAGTGTTAAATTTGATAATATATGTCAAGTGATTGACATACAGTAAATAGAATCTTTAACTTTTCTTGATAGCTTTCATTTCCAACTATCACAACTTTCCTTTATTCTAATTGGCTGTCAAGTTCTTTTCTTCTTTCTTATTGGTTAACAAATAAGGAGGTGTGTGTTAAAAATCAAGAAGATAATTAATTTGGGAGTTCAGCTGAGGCTCTCAAAGAACTGACTGAGGGTATTTACTGTTGCATGTAGTGGGTAAAAGCTTCATCTCTGGAGTCAGAAAACCCAGGGTTTGAGTTCTGTCTGAAACTTCTCTAAGTTTGTTTTCCTCTGTAAAGTGATGGTAATAAGAGTTCCTACACATTGAATTATTGTGATTGTAACAGAACAGATAATGCAATGCAGTGATTAGACAGTCCTGGGCATGTCTTAGGTACTCAATAAATGTTAACTATTATTAATCTGAGGGGTAATTGATTCCTAACTGCTCCTTTAAATATTAACTCTCGTTTTCCTCTTTGAGCTGATGTGTTTTTATAGTTCTTTGAGGTATGTCAGGAAGGAATGTAAATTCCCCACGGGGAATGCAACTCTGGAGAAGAAATTTGTTTACTGTTTCTGCAACACTCTTCTAAATGCAACACTGAGAAGGAGTGAAGAGTTACTCTTCAGACACTAAATAACTTCACTATTATTTCCATTGCGAGAATCAAGAGATGAGATGTTGAAACTCTTGGTCAATCATTAGTTTCCATTTCAGATCCTCACTTGGGCACTCTGTCAGTGGACAGCATTACAAACAGGGCTGCCGGTCCGCCTCTGTGGCTTCCTGGCTGGGATGAAGGGAAGTCCTTCACATGCTCTCTGGCAGTGTAAGTGCAGACACCTCTATTCAAAAGCTTTTTTGTTTTTTTGTAATTTTAATTTGATTACAGAATGGAAACCATCCCCAAATGCTCTGGATGTGATGCCAACTGATCTTGAGGCACAGCAGCATCTACAATAGTCTTTTCTGCAAATATATTAACAGGGGGTGTTTCTTCATTCAGTTCTCAGGAAAGGATGACTCTGCTGCTGATAGCACTGAGTCATGTTTCCTAAAGTTTGGTACACATCCCATGGGGGACATGAAATATTTGATGGGTGGTGAATGGACAGGCACTTATTTTAATATTCAGTGTTTAATATACATTAGGAAAAAGCACACATGCTTGTTTTCCCAGATACTCTTGTTTAAAGTAAATCTAAGATACATAGAAAGCTTAAAATTTGAGGTAAGGAAATATTAGGTGAACAATAGTATAAGGGGCATGTATGCAGTTTTGATAAATACAGTGAAGGTGAATGTGATACAAATTTGGGAAACGTGTTGCAAAATATGCAGGCTGTTTGGTGCCTCAGGAGCTAAAAATGATCCATCTGTATATATCACAAGTAGGGGAACATTTAGCTGTAGAGAATGAAATGGCTATGACAGTCTTTTCTAATTTTTCATTCATGTATGGTTATCTTCTAAACCAGCTTTCCTTTACTTGTCGCAATTCTCCCCTTTAAAGATTTTACTAATTATAAAAGAAAGATAGAGGAAAGAACCAACACACACATTCAGTGAAAAAGAAAGTGTAAATTTTTGGATTAATGGGTACTTCATTTAAGATGGCCATTAATATGACCAGACTTTCTTGTCAATTTATGAAGTAAGAGCCTGGCTCAAGACATTATATTTTCACATGTTTTATGTAGCACTGGAATTTATTTTGTAATTTAATGGCTAGATTCTTAATCTTATTGGATCCTGAAGGGAAGCAAAATTAGTACTGGAAAAAAAATAAAATAAGTTTTCTTTGCTTATGTGCAAGTCATGCCAAGCTGTATGTTTCATGTAAGATTAATAGTAGAGTGTTTCAGTTCTTTTTTATCAGAAGCAAAAACTGGCTAATTTATCTCCCCAATCCAGGAAACAGAATGGAGTGATATATGCCACAAGACCAGGCATAAAAGAAGCTCTTGAAAATAAGGTCTTCTAAGTTGAATTGGCCAGAAATGAGTCAGAGAACAAGTCATGGTGATGAAGCCATAAATGGCATCCACATTGCTACCATGGTTTCCAAGGAATAATATTCTCATCGTACTACCAAATGTGACTGGTTTATATATCTGCCCTACTATTGTCTCTGTGAAGTAGTATATATATATATATATATATTTTTACTAAATTGTTTTCATCTTGTTTCATTTGTTCAACAAATATTTATTGAGCACCTTTGATGTGTCAGGCACTCACCGTTTCAGGTGCTGGTGATGTAGCAGTGAGGAAAACCACTGAAGTCCCTGCCCTCAAGGAAACCAGAGCTGTTTATGCGAACTATCATTGTGAACATGATTACCTTCCTACATGAAAATGTACTTCTTAAATATTCTTATTTTCAAGAGGTTCAGAAGTGATTTTAAACAATTAGGAAATGATCGGGAATAGAGTTAGGTCATAAAATTCAGTTAAACAAGTTTAGAGGTAGCACACAAGAAAGAGAACACACATTTAAAGACAATAAGAATGAACATTTAGAGCACTTGATATGCTCTGGACACTTTGCTCAGCACTCTGTATTTATTATCTCATTTAATCTTCACATCTCCCTTATATAAGTGGTACTATATTATCACCCTCATTTTATGGATGAGGACACTGAACTTAGAACAATTGAATGTCTTTTCCAATGTAATCCAAGCTTGTTTAATGGCATAAATAAGAAATAAAAACAAAAAGAAAGCAATCTGCCCCCACCTTAACCACCATAGAACAGTTCATCCATCCTGGCAGGGGGAAAGAGAAAAAATTAGATTAACACAGAGTATGAATACAAGAGTAAAAATCAAAAAATGGTAGATTTTAGAAAAATTCAGGGATCCTATTTCCATATTTTTATCTGAGTTTGCAATATTTGTGATTGATCCGCCCCCGCCTCCCCATCTCTGACAACAGGTTGTCACATATTTCTAATCACAAATGCAAAATCACAGAAAGTCCTGTATTTTCAAGCCACTGCTCAATGGAGGGCACTTACCAACTTTGGCTACAAGATTAGCCACCACTCAAGTGCTGCTGGATACAAGAGTCTTCAAATGGGGATTCCAGCCATTCCTTTCAAATACATACCAGTTCTGAGTTTTGGAGAACATGTAAAATATGTATTTTTTCTTGAATTTGGAAAAGTTAGGGCAGAGAAGCCATTGTGTTTTTCTCTCCTCTAGGGAGTAAGACTTAATGTAGGGAAAAAAGCAAAGGAGACAGTAGATGCAAAGTGGTCTATATGTGTATTCCTGTAATAAAATCTCATTACACTGGGTCTCCAGTGGATATCTTCCTCCATCCTGGTGGGAAGGGAGTGCTGGCATCTGCACGTGTGCTGGGTACCTTCTCCAGCTGCTTGTTTACTTTTCTAACTTGGGTACATGTAGAAGTTACCTCCACTGTGGAATTAACAAGTAACCTCACCCTGAAAAGTATTTCTGCAGTGTTTCTTGAATGGTTCTCCAATCACAACAATGCTCGTGAGTGGCTGGGAGTGTTAGGTTCTGTTCCGCTGCCACTTCTGGGATTTGCTTTGAAATCTGTGGACTCTGAGTCTCTTACGTGTCTCTCCAGAAAGTAAGGTTTTGGGACCTAGGCAAGATCAGCACATGAAAACCTCCAAGAGAGAATAATACTTTCCTGTCTTTAGATCTCTTCATCAAGGATAAAGGTGAGTGAGTCAGCCAGACAGCTGAATCACAAATACTTGTCAGTTGCCTCCTGTGTGCCAGGAAGAGGGGACAGAGCGACCAATGGCCGGCACAGCCCCAGCCCGAGGGAGGCTCTCACCTAGTGTGGAAACCAACATGGAATAGGTGACTTTGTGTTCACATCAACAGTCAAAGGAACCCAGAAGGTAGTTATTCCCACACATGGAGTAGGGGCCAATGATTTTTCTCATTCACTCTAAGGAAGCCTCTTGCCCCCAAGCGTATATTTTACTGAAAACAATAAGAGGGATTTTTATCTCACAGGACAGGAAACACCATTTCTCACCAAACCTGCGGACTTGATCTATATTCCCAAGTTCCTCACAGCCACAGAGCCACACGTTTTCTCTCTCTTTTGACTCTTCTCTAAACCTCTCTAGTTCCAGTCCTCCATTTCCAGATCTTTCCTTGAATCCTTTCTCTCCTTTCTTAAATAGAACAAATTAATTCTGTTTCACCTCTTTCTAACTTTCATAGCTGCCTCTAAAAACTGACTTAGCAAGCAGCATACCTGCCAATTATCAGGAATTTCTCTCATTAAAAGGCAAGGGAATATTATGTAATACTTTTGATTTCCTCACCTATGTCTCCACCCACTGCAGGGTTTCCACCTCTTTGCAAAGTCTTCCCAATTGGTTTGAGAGTTCCCAGCTGATATTTCACATGTACTTACAAAGTGCTGTCAGTCACCAGATGACATCCTCCATCTGTTTGCTTTTCTGTTTTAGCCCCCTGTGGTTTTCCCATCTGTGGCGGATACCTTCGATGCCTGCATAGTCACATAGTCCAGTGAAGGGGTCTTGGCTCTGCCTCCAGGATTTTCAGCCAAGCTCCCTCCTTTTAGACAGAGCTGCCAGTACACAGCCTGCTGATATTCGAGTGCCAGAGCAGAGCCATAGAATCTGATGCCCCTAGGATATAGAATATATTCTAAGAATATGTGCATAGAATATGTGCTGAGTGACATTGTGTTCATCGTGCAAGGAGGGAGAATGCTTTCCCACTCTTTGTCATCAGAGAGGTCATATGAACACTAGAGGGTTTTTCCATTGACAGCATTTTTGGACTAACAGCATCCTCTTGCTGTGTAGTCTCATTATATTCTTGCTTCAGAGAATTAGGATTTAACATGCCATTACCTGAAATATGTTGCTGATGATGATAGTCTTTTTAAAGATTATATTTGTATTACACATATTTTACTCCTATTACTATCCACTAGAATGTGGCTTCCATTCTAGGCTGTCATTTTCTCAGGGCCTAGAATAGTATATGATCCATAGCAGATAGATAATAATTATTTGTTGATTGAATAAATGGATGTATTGTCTCTGTGTTGCAATCTACACTTTACTATATGTCATTAACATTTTGGATTATATACCTTACCTCCCTAAGTAGATTTTAAGTTGTCTTTTAAGCAAGGACTACATGGGGGAGGAAAAGTTATTTTCTCTCTACACTTCCAGGTTCATGGCTAAGATCCTTCTGTAATAAAAAACATATTAACAGGAGAAAAACAAATAGAAATTTAATAACTGGTATACCTTCTGTATACATGGGAGATACCCAGGAAAACTGAGTTAACTCCTCAGAATGACCCAACCTGCCACCTTAAATACTGTTTCCAGCTAAAGATAAAAAAAGGCATTTGGTGTGGAGAGCCTGGTTTTCAGGCAAAGCACAGTAAACAAAGGTATGGTTGTTATGAAGATTTAAGTCCATGTCTTTTCATTGATAGAGTTGCTAGAGGTTTAGTCACCCTCCTTTTCATGGTACAGAAAGGTAGACACCCTTATAAATGGAAATTTCCCTTATAAGTGTAAATTTCTCTTATGAAAGTGTAATTTCTACTCGGTTTTCAGAGTTTTTTTCTGTGTCTGCTGTTTCTTAAAAATACTCAGCCTGAAATAATCCTTATGTCAAAAAGGCTTTTTTTAGGGTGACTTATTCTGCTCCCCTTCAACTACATCCTACAATTATTTTTGTCCTAATGTTAAAGATAAAGGGTCTAGATTAGGTGGTTATTAATTACCCAAATTGTACTTAGTCTAGGATCTTAAAAACTTCTACAGTCACTCCATTTGTCCCTTTAATTATTCATTAAGAGTCAGCTTTGTTGACAGTTTCTCCATGAAATGTCCGCATACTCCCATGCTCCACTTAGCATCCCAGGCTAAGTTCTCCTGTGCTATCACTTTCATGTATCATGTTAACACTGCATTTCCATGTTGTATGGCTGTTGTCATTTTCAGTATTTGTGTTGAGGGCTGTTCGCCTACTTAGACTGTGAGTCCTTAGACTGTAACAAATATCTCTTTATCCATCTTTATGTCTCTGATAATGTTTAATAAGTGTCTGAACAGTGTCTCTGTTATGATAATATGAAAATTAAAAAACCTCCAAATAACATTAAATGCTCAAATGTGTGTTGCTAAGTATAAAATAATGCAGGTTAAGGGACCTTGTAACAGCTTTCAGATGCTAAAGTTTGCTTCTAAGTTACTTGAGGGTGAAATTGATCTTCCTGTGGGATGACAAAGAATTTTATACTTCAGATCAGTAGGCAAACATTTACTGCAGACAACAGTGGCATATATTTACATATAATATTTGCACATGTGAACCTCAGTAACTAAGAGTGACTTCTTATCTATGCATTGTTTTGGTGGCTGGTGACTATGCAAAACTAAACCAGAGAAGGTGCTGTTTTAAATAAATATGTGGAGGGACTTCCAGAATGTGTGAAATAAGCAGACAATTGATAAGTATGTTTTTTTTTAATTGTCACTAAATTTAAAGAAAATATTCATATATGATTTATGCATAGAAATAGCAAAAAAAAAAAAAAAAAGGAAATTGCTAGGAAAGGTTACTAGGAATAATTGTCTTTTAAACTCAGTAGTATTTCCTTGCCAACTTTGAGAATAAGACCTGATTTTCAAGTCAAGTAGGAGCCCTTTAGTTAATGCCTCTGTATTAACTTTTTAACGAATAGTTAGGTTTTATTGTTTGCTTGTTATATTTTAGAATCCAAAGATTCAAGAAGTCAGAAAGCCTTTCTGGGCCCCAGAAGCTGGGCATTTGGTGTATAACAACTTTTCAGGTTTCTCTGTGGGAAGGAGCAAGCCTTCCCCGAAACTGTCTCCACTGGGGGATCTCAGGTGTCAGAAGCATGGCAAGTAGGTTCTTATCTTGGCTGATTGCAGACCTTCCTTACTTCTGACTGTGCCATTAGTAGCATTTATGTCATATGTAATTATTGGTTAAATGTAATTTAAAATAAAAAAGAATGTGCCATTATTTTCCTTAAAATCCCCCTGCACTTTTCCATCATGTAAGAATAAAATCCGAATTCTTTACCATGAGGTCCTATATAATCCACCTCCACACTCCCCTCTGGATTCACCATTCACCACCTTTCCCTCATTCCAGACATTCAAAAGACTTTAACCTTCTTGTTATGTCTCCAGCAGAGCAGCTCATCCAGTCTCAGGGACTTCACTGCTTGGCATCAGCCCTGGTTCCCAGGGAGCAGCCCCTCATTACTGGGGCTGACACAGTTCGAAGGCTTCTCTTTTTCACATAACCAGGAAGCCTGGGCCAGCTTATTCAGAGCTGGTGCAACTGTGCCAGGAACCAGACCCCTTCTTTCCTGCGACAAAATCCCTAGTCTGTGACTTCAGTCTTCTTTGTCACAAGATGGCTGCACAACCTCCAGCCCTGTCATGAGGAAGAGGGCGAAGGGTAAAAGGTGCACACCCGTTAACTCAGCAGCTTAATCAGAGAAGTAGTCGCTGTCCTGGAAGCTCCATGTTGGAAATTTTTGCTTTCATCTTACTGGTCAGAACTTTGATCCTGTGCCCCTGCCCCCCACCGAACCCCAGGTGCATGGAGTCCAGGGAGAGGGGTGTTTTTAACTGGCACATTGCCAGTTAAAGGGGTGTTTTAACTGGGCAAAATTTTAGTGGGGAGGAAGGGGAGGTTGGCAGCTAGCAGTGTCTGCCATGTGGTGATTTTCCTTTTTATTCTAAATTAATTTTCTTTGACTGTCGACTCGTGTTTTTATTTTTAGATTAGTATGTTTATTGTCACAAAAGGAATATTTGCTCATTATTTAAATTCAAAAATACAGAAAAGTAAAAAGGAAGCAATAATTTAGCCAGAAACAGCTGGTGTCACAGTGGGTGAGCCTCATTCTATGCCTCTCATGTGTGTGTCCTGCAGATGGAAGGAAGCGGGGATGAGAGCTGGAAGGGAGGAGACAGGCAGGCACGTGGACAAATAAAAATGGAAGAAGCATTTTATAAGAACAGATCACACTTTATCAGTTCTTTTCATTAAAACATTAGGTTTCATTTTACTTAAATCTGTAAGAAGAAAAAGAAAATCCTGAGAAATGTTACATCCCAAAAGGTCCCTTCACGAACATAGATTATGAAAACGTGTGAAAGACTGCCAAAGCTGTATTGTTATTTTTAACTGCTTTTTCCAGTTTTATACACGATCAATTTTCCCTTCTATTAAATATGTAGTAAAACTCTCACATCCCCTACTTGCATGACTCCTACCCATTTTTGTTGGATTTATTTCTTAATAAGTATATTATTTATAACTTTACTTTATATACTATATATAATGTATGTGTCATATATCATTATATATATTTACACATGGTTATATTATTTATAATTAATATATTTATTATATTCTCTCCAGCAGCTGTAATTCCCTTAAGCGTTTGAAAGTGGATCTTGGTTCTGGTTATTACAGAGCCAGAACGCTTCTCACCAGTCCATTAGCCATTGCTCCTCCATTCTGGAATTATTTTGATTGCCTTATAATTTGACTGAATTTTTTTAATCCATTGTTTTTTTAAGAAGGGCTCAGAAGTCCCAAATTCTGCAGTGTTTTCATGTTTGAATTTCATATCTAAGCAACTTTTCTTTTCTGTATAAAAGGAAAAGATACTGTCCATGTATTATTACTGAAAAATAACAACTTATCGAGAAATCAAAATGAAGAACTCAGGAAGGGAGAATTCTGGTGTAAAAGCACTGTCTGACTGCAGCTGGAGCAGGAACCCCCGCCACACTCCCGCCGCCCCGTCCCGGGGAGAATCACAGTGCTGGCGGGTCTGACCCCTTCACTGGCCACGTTACTGGTCCTCCAGTGACTTGGAGGGATTAATGGCCTGATTTTACAATAACTCAAACAAATCCTTTATGAATGCTTTAAGAGGTTTCTACAGAAAACCTTCTACATCAAACTGTCCAATTAAATGTGATTACTACTCTATAAGGAAAAAACCTGGAAGAGATTTGAAGGAAATCTTGGGATGAGGTACTTTTGGGGACTTGTTTCTTCTTTTGACTTTTCTGTAGTTTCCAAATTTTTAAGAACCACTTATTTCACTTTTAATGAAAGAAGTAAACTTTGCATTTAAAAAGTTAACACTCTAAAGAAATTATATTAAAAATATAAAATTTTAATTCTTCACTTACCTCAAAGGCAGTCAGGGAAACATTCCCTAGGAGTCAGTTCAGGAACTGCAGGGTTTGAGTACAGGCCTCCGAATCTCTTCTAGGGAGTTCCCTGAAACTTTATTTTTGTATTATTAACTGAATAATTATTGGTCTTAGAAATATTTCTGCTGTTTGGGGATTTATGAGGTAACTTAAAAGCCAAAAATTTGACCAAAATATACATGAATAACATTTTTTTCTAATGTGATGTATGATATCACAGTATTAGAGCAGGATTATCATTTATTTCTTTAATCAAACTTAAACTAGTTGTTACTTTCCATGCAATTTATATTATTCCAGCGATATTATACCTTGATATACTTTATATAGAAAAATGTTCTTTAAAGCCCACTTAATCTGAACTAAAATGCTTCATAGAGTTATCAGCTGCTCTTTGATTCCTCTTTTAGATATTTTTAGTTATTTCTGTGAACATTTGAAAGAGTAATTTATTTAAAAGTGACAAAACCTGAAATTATCCCGATCCACATTCTCTTCGCATGTATTTAGCTCCATGTGTCATTGGACATGAGCCTTGGGTCAGTCGACCTCCACGTCAGATGGATTAGAGGCCGATTCCGGGCAGGGGTCCCGCGTGCAGGGCCCTGCGTGCAGGGGGACGGCTGTGTGAGGGCGCTTGTTATGCACCTGCCTGCTGTGAGATCCTCACTTGTCTCAGCGCTCCCGTTGCATTAGTGCTTCTTGTTACATAATTGCCAAATGCACATTCAGCATAGTTTGTATTTGTGGTGCTTTTATCCATTGTTTATGACATTTAGGAATATCTGGAGTGGGAGTCACCAAGCCCGCAGCTCCAGCTTCCCACGGGGAAAGCTGCATGTCTCCCCGAGAAGTCTGAGGGCCCCTCAGAAACTGATGCCTGTGTTAGGTTTCTGAATCTAGATGTTGAATTTCACAGTAATATTCATAATGGTTGTATGGTCTATAATTATATGTTAAAATTAAATTATAAATAATGAAATTTCTTCTGCACTGAGTGATACTGCACTCACTCACTCTTACTGAACATTTAGGGATTTTCTTGTGTAATAGAACATTGTTAACCATGTCATTTTCATTTGTGTTTTTTTTTCCCCTAACCACTGTGTTCAAATCTAATATATAACTCTCCACACCAAAGTAATGCTTTTCCTTAAAAGGATTCTTCAGGATACAGTGGTGGGGAAAAGGAAGCAAAACTGACTATGTTTGAAAGAGTTCAGGAAGCAGAGGAAAAATGCAGAGGGGCACAGGCCCTCGGGGAGTGGATTACAGTCACATTCTCAGAAAAAGAGCGAGAGCTTTGGAAGATAAGATGGAGGAACTACAGAGACAGCAGGAGAAGGAACTATTCCAACTAAGTCAAGACAATTATATCCTTCGAGCCAAGGTACTAGACACATTGTCCTACTCTTCCTTTTATTTATGGGAAAAGAGCTAGTACTCCCTGCTAAATGCATTGTCACCCTCTGTCCCTGTGGCTCTTTGACTTGGTGCATTTGCTGCCAGTGACTTGGTTCCCGAGAGTGCCTCCCAACAGAAGAGCCTAAATCAAAGCCCTGGGGAAAAATCAGAATTTAAACTGGCTCATATTGATCCTTCTCTTGTTGGCAGTCCTTTTTGAAAATAAATCCCTTAGTTCACGGTGGTGACCTTCAAGGAAGACAGAGTTTCAGAAAGATTGCTGTAGAAGGGCTAAGTTCAGAGAATGACACTGTGTAGCATTTCTGAGTTAATTCCATCCTCAGAACCATCAGCACAAAACATCCTGTAATGAATTAACTGTCGCTGGTGTTAAACTAATTCCAGTGTGATTACAAGACAGTTCTAGGTCTGTACACCTTGTGTTTTCTTTTATATTTCCTCACTTTATCATTTCCTTTCCCAAATAAAATAATTTCTGCATTTTCTTAGTGAAGTAGCTTTGAAGAGTCAAACAAGAAACAAAGGTAGGTTGCCTTTTGAGGAAACATCGGCTTCTGCCACTGAGGAAAAATTAAAGCAAATCAAAAAAACAAATAGGAACAAGAGACACTTGTTCAGGGATGTCAACAGGTAGAGTTCTTCAGCACATAATGAGTTTGCTATGAGATCCTTTGGTTTTCAGAATAAGGCGTTTAAAAATATTTGTGTCCATGTAACAGGTAATGGGAATTCTGGCAATATGAGGAAGTAATCATTTGACTGGTCTGCCCATTTGTCATGGGCAGAATTAAAGTGGTTAAGAGCATGGGCTCTGGATTCAGAGTCTGGTTTTAGGCTTGGCTTCACTACCTGCTGTGCAGCCTTAGGCAAGTCACATCCCCCCTCTGAGCCAGTTTTCCCATCTGTGAAATGGGAATGAGACTGACAGTACCTGTCTCATAAGAGTGGTTGTGAAATTAAGATAAGACAGAGCCTCATCTCCTGGCTCCCTACAGCAAAGGCAGGCTGATTCTTGATTGTGCCTGCCGGCGCCCCCCTTCCCTAGTCAGAGTTGAAAGACTGCGGATTAAGGGGGTTTTCACTGGTGTAGTGAACCAGGGGCCCAGAGGGGCCAACGGCCCCGTAGGAAACCAGGCTTCTGAGAGTGCAGGGCCTACGCCCAGGCTGTCCCCTGAGGGACACGGGGCCATTGTCACAGCTGCTGCCAAACCCACTGGTCAGGGCTTGGATGGGCCGGCGGGGCCTTCCATGGGCTCGGAGAACAGAGGCCTGGTGGGCTTTCTTTGGCTACCTGTTTTCTCTTGCTTTACACTTGAAAGCCACTTGTGTGACATTAAAGCCACATTAGGAAATATATATATTTAAATCATAAAAAAGACAGCGCAGGCCAACCTGAATGCCCTCCACACACATTAACCAGTTAATGCTTGTTGCCTATGACTAATGTTATAGCCATGTTTCCTTAGAAACTGTCCCATTTTTCTTTCATTTTCTGTAATGATTTTCAGTAGATAATATTGGCTACTTTTGATATTATATTCAGAAATATGAATTGGGCATTAATTGCCAATGCCCTAAGATTGAAAAAAAATTTGACTTAAAATTGGTAGAAAATGTATGTGTCCTGTAGAAGTCAGACATTTGTTCTGTGTGATGCATCTTGACCTGACAGGCAGGCAGGACAGGTTTGGTGATCTGCAGCACGAGCTTCACCTTCATTTCCTCCCCACCCTCTCTTCTGTCTCATTACCTTTTTCTCCTTTGACAGTAGTAGCCTAATCCTTGAGCATGCCAATAAGAAGCAGTTTTACTCCAGGGACATCCAGAGAAAGTGCTACCACATCAGAGGTGACAGCATTTACTGCAAATGAGATAGTACTGATTTTGCAGGACACACAGCCCTAGAGTTACTGAGAATTGTCCAGACCCTCTGCCTGCCGTTCTGAGCTTACACGGAGCATGGCGTTTTAAGGAACAGACCCATGAGTATGCCAGCCACCCCTCACACACACACAGAACACAAAACTTGTGTATCTACATATGCACGTATTTTTCTGGGTTTCAAGAATTCTGCAGAATTAAGCACAGACTATCTGCCAGGCATTAGGCCAGGTGTGGTGAAACAGTTCAGAGTTTCATTAGATTCACAAAGATCCTTGGTTTTCATCAGACTCTTAATTTTAAAGAGGTTAATAAACCAGAGCATCTAAGCACAGATTGCCACAAATCTCACTGTCTGAGCCCCTTTCAGCTCAAGCCAGGTGCTGAGCTGGGTCTAGGCTTTGCTTTGCCTCATCCTGATCTTCTGGAAACACCTAGTCTCTACCTCCTTGCTTACAGAGAGTTCCAGAAACCAGCCCGTCTACCCACTGTGGCTCCATCCAGTTTCCTCACTGCAGAAAGATGGGCCAAAAACAGAAAAAAAGAAGGTACAAATGTCACCAAGTCCAAACTCATTCTGCTCACTGCACAAAGGCCAGTAAATTAGAAGACAGGGCCTTGGGGCAATGAACAGTTACTTTATTTAGAAAACCATTCAGAAAGCCGGCAGACCAAGAAGATAGCAGATTAAGGTCCTGGAGAACCATCTTCCCCAAGTCAGAATTCAGGCTTCTTTCCTACTTGCTTGGTTTTTGCAAACTTCTTAACATAAGAATTCTTTGTTCTTGGAATCCTGTGTTCTTGCAGCTGTCCACGTAGGTCAGGTCATGGTGCCCCTGTAAACCTCTAACAAAAGAAATGTTATTTTGTATTCTGCAATTTGTTATCTTTATGTGAATGGAAATGTGTTAATGTCCTTAAAGGTCAGAGCCTTGGGAACAGGCTCTCCTCTATATTTCAGGCTATTTCTTTTATTGACATGGTGTAATACATTGATTTATTTGTATATACTGAACCATCCCTGTGACCTTGGGATGAATCTGACTTGATAGTAGTATAGGATCTTTTTTATGTGGTGTTGGATTTCATTTGCTAATATTTTTATTAAGGATTTTTGCATTTATATTCATAAAAGATATTGGTCTATAATTTTTTTGGTGATATCGTTGTCTGGTTTTGGTATCAGGGTAATGGCTTCACAGAATGACTGTGGGAGTGTTCCCTCCTCTTCAATTTTTGGAAGAGTTTGAAAAGGATTGGTGAAAGTTCTTCTTTGTTTGGTAGAATTCCCCAGTGAAGCTATCCAGTCCTGGACTTCTGTTTGCAGGGAACATTTTTAAAATTACAGACTCTATTTCACTTCTAGTAATCGTAATCAGTCTGTTCAAATTACCTATCTTGTCTTGATTCACTTTTGGTGGACTATATGTTTGTAAAAACTTGTCAACTTCTAGGTTATCCAATTTGTTGGCATATAATTATTCATAATATTCTTTTGTGATTTTTTTATATTTCTGTGGTATAGGTTGTAATTTCTTCTTTTCATTTCTTATTTTGTTTATTTGGGTCCTCTATCTTTTCTTGTTGGTGAGCCTAGCCAGAGGTTTGTCAATTTTGTTTACTCTGTCAAAAAAAACTAGCTCTTGGTTTTGTTGATTTTTTTCTATCATTTTCTAAATCTCTATTTTTATTTATTTCCTCCCTGACCTCTGTTATTTCCTTCCTTCTGCTGACTTTAGGTTTTGTTTATTCTTCTTTTTCTAATTCTTTTAGGTAGTAGGTTAGGTTGTTTATATTACCTGATAGGTCTCTTATATTGCTTTCATTCTTTTTTAAATTTGTTTTTCTATCTGCTGTTTTGATTGGGTGATTTCCATTATTCTATTTTCCAGAGCAAGTTGAGAAGCAGGCTGCTGTGGCTCAGTCCTGCCCCTCCCTTCACATGTACCAACACTGGAGCCTTCGATGGCACACCCAGGATTCCCTACACACACTCCCAGCCTCAGCCCAGGCCACACCCCAGCCCCCCAAGGTTGCCCCTGTGCAGCCAGCCCCAGCCCCCTCCCTGGGTCTGTCCTCTGCAGCTCAAGTTCCAGCACTCAGTCCTGGCACACACCAGCAGGCTCCCATCTGGGCTGAGGACTACAGGGACCATCTGTGCTGGTCTCTCCCTACTCCGTCCAACACAGAGCAGGTGCTGCACTCTCCTCTGAGCCTCTGAAGCTCTTCTGTCCCAGCTGACCTTCTCTCTGCAGAGGGGGCTTTCCAGGGTGAGGCCACTTTTCCCCTTCAACCACTACCTTTCTGGGCACAGGTCTGATCCTGATTCCTTTTCTTTTTTCTTCCTACACAGTTATGTGAAGACTTTTCCTGTAGCTCCACTTGTATATAATCTTCTACCAGAATTCAGTACATATTTTTTGAGTTCCATGTTCTTCTATTCCACCCTCTTGAAGCCCCTCCCATATGCTTATTTTCTTTCTACTTGTTGCACCAACTACTTAGAGAAGAACGTTGAAATCTCCAGCTATAATTGTGAAATTTTAAATTTATTCCTTCAGTTCTGTCTTCCCTTTGTGTATTTTGAAGCCCTGTTATTAAGTGAATATACATTTAGGATTGTTACATCTTCTGAAAGAAGTAATACAGCCAGCCCTACATTTTTATGATTAGTGTTTTCATGGTATATGTTTTTCTATCCTTTACTTTTAACTCAGGTTTGCTGTGTAGTGTGTTTCTCCAATAAAAAGCAAGTAGTTAGGTCTTCCCCACCCCCACACTGGAAATGTCTTTCAGTAATATAATGGCTTTTAGATTTTGTTAGGACTAGATTATAGAACATTCAAATTCAAGAAATTTTGCAATACTGAAGTGAGATTTCTTTTTTGCCATTTGGATACTGGTGAAGGTATGTAGAAAAAGTTACTTTGAAAATAAATATAAAGTTTCCACTGATGTCTGTTTCTGCATTGGTTGATACTTTCTTCCACTGTAAGAATCTGATTTCTTCTTGCCTTCTGTTGTCAAAAAGAAAACTTAAGAAAATGAAGCTCTACTTGCTTTCTTCCAGCGTCAGTAGTTTTGAACGCAGTGTTCCCTCGTATATTACAGACTAGTGTCTCTAAGGAACATGCCAAGAAATGCAGACACACGGAAACTATGGAACAGCTGGTGTTGTCCTATTGCCATACCCCAGACAACATCTGCTGAACTATTTTCTAAATGCAACTTAATTGTAAAACACAAATAAATGAGTAAAGATGAATCAATGACAAATTCACTTGAAAGTCACTTTTTTCAAGGAAATTACCAGGTTACCATTCTACATAGGTGTGTAGAATGATATCTATATTTAATTATATATGTATTATATATATTCATATAAAACAGATCAGCAAAACATGGCATGTGATAAATACGGCTGAGTTAAGAATGGTTGTTACCGGGCGGGCCCCCGCGGGTGGCTGCCAGCGCTTCCCACAGCTGGCTGGCTGTCTGGCCCCGGGAGCCAGACATGCCGGGTGCAGCCCACCCCGGGATGGAGCCGGGCGCCTAGCCGCCCACAGGAGGAGAGCACGGAGCGGGGCATGAGGCGCGGGGGTGGGCCCGGCCCAGCCCGCCAGGACGGGCCACGGGCACTGGCCCCGGGGCGCCCGGGCTCAGGTGCCCGCCGAGCTAGGACAGAGTGCGCCAGCGAGTGGAGCCAAGGCGCCGGGACGTGCACCGCGCGGGAGGGGGCCGGTGCGGGCTCTGGGCGCCGGCGCAGCGCCTTTTCCCTTCGATGAGTGGCAGGGCGGCGAGCTGGGGGCGCCAGCTGCGCCGCAAACTTGGGGCTGGGCTCAGGCGCCTCTCGGGCAAGGACAATGGAGGCAGACGCGGGACACCAGGGAGAATCTGGCCAGCACAGCGACCCCGAGAAGGGGGCGGTCGGGGGACCGAGACTCTCGGGGTCTGGGACTTGGGTTTGGACCGGGGCGGGCAGAGAGGAGGTGAAGAAGAGAGACCCAGGTGACAGGCACACGACCCTCCAGCTCCTCCCGGTGACACGGCACCGCGGGGGAGGGGGCGGTGCTGGACGCGGGAGTCTCGGCTGCCGGCCCCGCAACCGTTGCTGCTGGAAGCCGGGGGGTGGGGGGTGGGTGTGGAGGGAACGGGGCTGTGAGCTGGGGCCATGGCCGGATTTGCCAGACAGAAGCGAGCTGGAGAGGGCACAGAGCAGAGAGGACGAAGAGGGCTGTCGGCGGCTCCAGAAGCCTGGTCCCCTGCTTCCAGAGGTTTGCTGAGCACCTACTGCGCGCATCTGCCTTCACACCCCTGCCCTTTCACCCGCCGTGATTCCCCCCAGGTCCTCCCCTTCCAGCTCTTCCTTTTCTCCGCTGCTCCGCATACCGCTCCCTCCTCTGACCTCAGGTAATAAGCCTGGGCTTCACCTTTTGTGGGATCTTCCCAAGTGCTGACCTCGCTCCCAGGCGGACCCAGGCTCCGAGGATAGGAAAGGACCGGTGGGCAAAGAGGACCAGGGAGAGCCGTGAGCCCCTGTGCTCTGGGCCCTGGTTGCCGCACCAGTGGGTTGGCTCTGGTCTGCCGGGTCTTCCATCAGGATCCCTGACGGCGGGGAAGGGAAACCCCGAGCCTCCTGCTGCGGAAGGCTGTTGGTGCCTAGGCCTAAGCGGGCAGGGCCAGGGCCATGAGAAGGCAAAGGCACCCAGCAACCAAAAAATTCCAAAAGGTGCGCACCACGATCCATCCAAAGATCCTGCTGGGTGAGCGAAGGGGAATCCCCACTGGGCCCTGAGTTCACCCCACTGGGCCCTGAGCTCACCCCACTAGCCCTAGCCCTGCTCACCCGATAGGACTTCTGGCTCGGGTCCCAGCCCTCCGATGGGGGCACTGCCCTGGCTTGGTCCTGATCCAGGCCATGGAGAAACTGAGGAACTTGGAGGGGACTCAGCAGATTCTAGTTTGGAACCCATGTAGTTTCTGGCTGTGCCAATACTAGAAACTCCAATAGCATTGTTCATGGAATTGGGTCAGCAGGGGTCCAGACCCCTGGGTTTGCCCCAGGGCAGGCCCGGGGTGGTACCCGCCCACAGCTCTGCCTGTCAGGTGAGCTCCGCAACCCCCACCCTCGGGGCTTGGGGTGGCGACCAGCTTGGGACAGTGGGGAAGGGGGCCTGGCAGCGAGGACACGCCCCCCCCGCAGAGGGTACCTGTGAGGCGAGGGGCGCGGAGTGCGTGGTGCCCAGCTTGGCCGCCAGGAGGCGTGGCGCGGGTCCCGTTACTCGGAGTCGCCGCTGCTGCCTCTGCCGCAACGCCAGTGTCCCTGAGCCGCGGGTGATGGTGGCTCTCGCCGCACAAACCCCTTCCTCCCGTGGGGGTAGCCTGATGCCACTTTCCCTATGAATTATTTATCGCTGGCCTAAAAATACCCCGAACTTCACAGGCCAAGAGTAAGAGGTTCCCTGGGGGTTCGGCGGAATCAGCGGGGAGGGGGGAGTTAGTCTTGGAGGAGGGAGACCTCCGTGCCCGCGTCAGTGGGGTCATGATGGAGAAATGGTTGTCTCCCCTGACACCTGGGTTTGGGTTTTAGCTCAGCCAAAGGGAGGGAGGAAAACCCGACGGTAAAGCAGAGTCCGCTCACTCGGAGGGAAGTGGATCCAGAGGAGCCACCGAGCCTCGGTCCCTCGGCTCCCCCAGAGACAGCGTGGCTGGTGGGTGGGGCCAACTCCTGGGACCAAGGCTTCTGGCCTGGGAGAGGGGGCAGCCATCAGATGTCTGGAGTGTGAGTGTGTGTGCATGTCCGTGTGTGGGAGCCTGCCTGAGATTGGGCGAGCACATGGAGATGCTCAGGCGGTTCAAGGTGATGCTGAGGGTCCTGGAAGACTGACCATTGCCATCCTCTCCCTGGACCCTTTTTGGGCCCGGGTGTTCATAAAATATTAGCAGCTCACTTGTGAAAGGGGTGGACCCCAAGTGGGTGGGCAGAGGTCTGTAAGACAATAGTCCAGTGTGGGTCGGGGGCATCTTGGGCTGGCAAATAACCTGCCACGGAGCAAAATAAGGGAAACCCTGGCAGAGGAGCTCCCCAACCCAGGAGAAGTGGGGGTGTGGGGTGGGGGGAAGGGCAACCGGCCTAGAGCCAGACCCAGACCCTCTGTCTTCTCACGCGTGTTTCCAGAGCCTGGATGAACTAAGGCAGGTGCTCTGTGGGAGAGGGATTGAGGTTGGGCTCTGAAAATTCGGGGATCTGTTGTGCAGACAAGAGAGAGGTGGTGGGAAGAGGACATTCTAGCCTGAGGGAACAGCAGAGCAAAAGCCAAGAGACGAGGGTAGTAGGGTCACCCCTAAGTGACAAGAGTGTGTGGTCCACGGAGGGGAGGACAGTTGGTTGGGGTCAGAGTGTGTGGGGCTTTGTCCATGAGACCCAGTGTCTGGGCTTAATTTGTGGGCACCAGGGAGCAGCTGTGCTGTTTGAGGGTTGCAGTGGCCAGAGGAGTGTTTCAGGCCAGTGGGTCCCCCTCTCCTGCCTTTGTGGGAGGTTGGATGCCATGTGGTGCTAACATTCTGGAGTCTACATCTCTTTGAGTCTGCCCATTGCTATTTTAAGTTCAAAGACTTGCCTGATTGGGACCCCTCCCTCCAGAGGCATCCTGAGATCCGTTTC
Source organism: Camelus bactrianus (assembly GCF_048773025.1). Taxonomy (NCBI): domain Eukaryota; kingdom Metazoa; phylum Chordata; class Mammalia; order Artiodactyla; family Camelidae; genus Camelus; species Camelus bactrianus. Next base: position 8,685,636 of record NC_133566.1, read on the forward strand.
TGTGAGAGGCAAGACCTCCCTCAGCTTCCTCTCCTCAACTCCAGTCCTGGAGGACACATTCCCATCAGAGAGTCTCGGGGGACAGCGCCCCGTTGGAGCTGAGGGAGGACCTGGGACCTTCATCTACAGCCACGTTTTCCAAAAGAAACCACATGAGAACTCACGAAGGCACAGTAGAAAAAGTAAAAAGAAAGGTGAAATGAATTCTAAGGCTATATTGTGTTTAACTCTATGTATCTAAAATGTTCTTTTGTCATGTAATCCATATAAAAATATTGAGATATTTTCCTTTTTGAACACTAAGTCTTCAATAGCCAGTGTGTATTTGACACGACACACCGCAATTCCGACGAGACACATTTAAGTGCCCGATAGTCACACGTGACTGGAGGCTGCTGTTCTGGGCAGCAGAGATCTGGAGCTCAGAGCTGGGAGGCAGAGGTGGGGGAAGCTTTGGGCTTCCCAGAGGGTGGGGAACCTACAGGTATGGGCAGAGAGGAGCACAGAGAGGCCTTGCAAAGTGTGGAACAAGCACGGCAGTGCCCTTTTCAGGTGTAATTTGAAACCTCTGGTTGGAGCTAGCTGTGGGCACAGCACGCTCAGGCTCGCACACAAGACGCACACGCGCCTCCAGGCTGACATTGGAAGTCAGTGTACGAGGAAATCACACACAGGGGGAGTTGCAAGGGCAGAAAAGTGAGCACAGTATTCCCTCACCCGCCAAAACTCCAGTCTCCTCCTCCTGAATTCAACCAGGCCCGGCCTGGTCGCACTTCCACTCTCCCCTGTTCGGAAGTTTTTTGGGGATGTCATGGAGATGGAGAGGGGGTAAAGCTGTGGCTGATGGCCGGCTGGGAGGGAGAACTGCATGCATGGGCACCACTCACCAGTGTGGCTGTTGGTCCCAGTCCAAAGCCATGATGCTCATTTAGCAGGGATACACATCAGGCCCTTGGCTTATGGTAAAAATCCCCTCCCATCAGTGATGGCCTAGGGAGGCAGCTCATATGTGAGATACCTCAGGGTTTCAGGTGACTCTGAGCTCCGAACAAATCAACTGGGTCACACACCTGCTGTGGAAGAGCGGCTACTAACTGAGGCAATGGGGGGAGGGTAGGGATGTCCAGTGCCCAGGAGGAGGGGGCTCTGAGACAGGCAGGGTTATGCAGAGGAGGTTCCTTGGAGATGTTAGGTCCAGTTAAGGATGGAGAATGGTGTGTGTGTGTGTGTGTGTGTGTGTGTGTGTGACAGAGCTGCCTGCCTTCCCCTGGCTGTGGGGCTGTCACCTGTAGGATAAGGATGCTGATAAGAGCGGGCACCCCTCACACCATTGTGAAGTAGGTCCTGTGATTGTTGCAGGCAAGAAAACATGGCTCAGAGAGGCTAGGCAACTTCCCCAAGATCACACAATTAGTAAGTGGCAGAACTGGGACTTGAACTCAAGCCTCTCCACACAAATCCATGCACTTGGCACCAGATTAGCATTTGCTGTGTACCTTCCTGGGGCAGAACCCAGATGGATGAGTTTCCAAGCATGGTGTTCACCCATAAAACGGAAGTAATGAGCACCTAGCCTGGCATCTTCTTCCCAGCCCCCGCCCTCTGGGCTGCGCTTGGATGCTCAGCTAACCTCTGTCTCTTTTTCTTTGTCTGTCTGTGTCTGTCTGTCTCCCTCTCTCTCTGCCTCTCTTTGAGGAAGGAGGCTCCCCCCCTTCTCTTTCATCCTCTGGATGCGTGCCCCTGTGACGCTGGCCTTCGCCTCCTCTCTGTCTCTCTTTTCTCTTCGTGCCTCTGCCTCCCTCCCCATGCCTACCCTGGTCTCTCTGCAGGACCCTCTGGTGGACATGGTGGGGGGCTCTGGGGCCAGCCGTGCTGCTCACCTCACTCCTTGATGCATGCGCAGGGCTGGGCCCCGGGCAGGGCGAGCAGGCTGTGACGGTGGCCGTGGTGTTCGGCAGCTCAGGGCCATTGCAGGCCCAGGCCCATACCCGCCTCATCCCCCAGAGCTTCCTGGACCTGCTCCTAGAGATCCAACCACTCACCGTGGGGGTCAACACCACCAACCCCAGCAGTCTTCTCACCCAGATCTGCGGGCTGCTGGGTGCTGCCCGCGTCTAAGGCATCGTCTCTGAGGGCAACGTCGGCACTGAGGCTGTGGCCCAGATCCTGGACTTCATCTCCTCCCAGCCCCTCGTGCCTATCCTCAGCATCAGTGGGGGCTCTGCCGTGGTCCTCACCCCTAAGGTGCCTGTTCAGAATCATGTCCCCTCATCCCTGGAGCCTGGAGCCAGGCTGGGGCTGGGGGAGTGGGGCTGAGTCTGGGCCAGGGAGACACTCAGGTCCTGGGAAGCTGGGATTGGGTGGGATCAGCAAGGAGGTGGGGGCTCAGGGAGACACGGGTGAGGGAGGAGAAGGCTGTGGGGATGATGTTCCCATGCTCTAGAGGAGAAACTTCCTGGGCTGCTTTGAAATTCGTGTCTGGATGAGGGCTGGGCAGGTGGCAAACCCACCTTTGGTTCTGGGGGCAACCCTGGCCCACCTTCTCCCTGTTTCTCTGGCCTTCCTTGGTCAGGCTTCAGATCCAGGGCAAAGGGCCAGGCTGGGACCTGAATTAGATGACTGGCAGGGGAGGGCATTCCGGGACAGGCACTGCCTGAGGCCTGGGGGCGGCAGGCCCTCGCCCAACTGGCCGTCCTGTGGGGAGAAAGTTCCAAACACATTCCTGCCCTCACAGCTGGGATAAGCCTCCTGAAGGAAGAACACAGGATGCCGTGCCACAAGGGAGTCTAACGGGGCCCCCTGTGGTTTGGTGGTTGATAAAAGTGCCTTAAGAAATATGTCTAAGCTGAGACCTGGGGGGTGAGGGAGGGTTGATAAGGTGTGTTGATAAGGTGGGGGGGGCTCCAGGTAGAGGGGGCAGGTGGCAGGTGGTGCGAATGCCCAGCGGTGGGAAGGAGCTTGGGGTTTCTGAGGGACAGAGAGAAGCCTGCAGAAGGTGGTGGGGTCCCAACCACACAGGAAAATATTTGGATTTTACCCTAAGTAACTGCGGAGCTGAGGAAGCTTTTGAGGGGAGAGACTGATCTGATTTGCATTTCTTTTATGATTATTTTTTATTGTAGGGAATTTTGAGCAGACACAAAAGTAGACAATTATAATAATCCCATGTGCCCCTGGCTAAGCACGCCTCACCCTTACCCCCACCCACTTCCCCTCGTCTGTATTATTTTGAAGCAAAGCCCAGACATATTTATATCATCCATAAATACTTCAGTACACATATCTATATGATAGGGCTTTAAAAATAAAACCACCATACATCATCACATTTAAAAAATAATAAAAATTCCTTATCCTCATTTACAAAAAGGATGTTTTTTATATTTTTGAAAGGGTGTTCAAAATAAAGAAATCAAAGAATATACCTGAAAAGCCACTGATAGGGATCAAAGAATACATTCATAAGTTAAAATTACATATTTTAATATAACAAAAATTGTGTCAATTATCTGCTCATAGTTTAAATGTTGAATTTCTGGCATTTCTTTTGGCTTTGTATCAAGCATGTAATCTCCTGTAAAGAGAAATTGTAAAATTGCCTTTTAGAAATGTTTTCTTTCTAATTACGAAGGTAATATATTTTAATGATAAATTATAGCAACATGCGACATACAAAAGTGACTCCTCAATCCCATTCAGAGAAAATCAATGTTAACTGTTAGTCACAGTCTCACATAAATTTTTCCAGTGTACATCCTACAATGCTTTGGAATTTTTTCTTACCCTTTACAATATATTTGAGCATCTTGCCATGTCACTACAATAAAACTCTAAAAGGTTTAACCAAGTTTCATCAACAAGTATAAACATTACCTCCACATTTTTCCAAGAACAAGCGTTACCACTCTTCTAAATGTCTGCCATTCTTAGACATAAACAAACTTCTCCTTACATTAAAAATACTGATATCTTAGCGATTACCTGTGGAGAGAGGGAAGGGGGAGGGGCAACACAGGGGTACAGAACTGAAAGATACAAACAATGATATACTGTATAGCACTTGGAATTATAACCATTATCTTGTAATAATTTTTAACAGAGGATAATCTATAAAAATACTGAATCACTATACTGTATATCTAAAACTAATATAATATTGTAAAGCAACTATACTTCAAAAAGTTTAATAGTTTTTATACATGTACTTTTATTGGTATCACCTTTTAATTAATTAATTAATTAATTTTATTTAAGTATAGTCAGTTTACACTGTGTCAATTTCTGGTTTATAGCATAATGTGCCAGTCATACATATACATACATATATTAATTTTCATATTTTTTATTATAGATTACTACAAGATATTGAATATAGTTCCCTGTGCTGTACAGAAGAAACCTGTTCATCTATTTTATATATAGTAGTTAATATTTCCAAAGCACAAACTCCCAATTTATCACTTCCCACCTCCTATCCCCCAGTAACCATAAGTTTGTCATCTATGTCTGTAAGTCTGTTTCTGTTTTGTAAATAAGTTCATTTGTGTCTTTTTTCTTTTTTTAGATTCCACATATGAGTGATATCATATGGTATTTTTCTTTCTTTTTCTGGCTTACTTCACTTAGAATAACGACCTCCAAGTCCACTGATATTGCAAATTGCATTATTTTATTATTTTTTATGGCTGAGTAGTATTCCATTGTACAAATACATCACAGCTTCTTTTTCTAGTCATCTGTTGATGGACATTTAAGTTGTTTCCATGTCTTAGCTATTGTATATAGTGCTGCTATGAACATTGGAGTGCACATATCTTTTAAAATCAGAGTTCCCTCTGGATATATGCTGAGTGGGATTGCTGGATCATAGGGTAAGTCTATGTTTAGTTTTTTGAGGAATCTCCATACTGTTTTCCATAATGGCAGCAGCAAACTACATTCCCACCAACAGTGTAGGAGGGTTCCCTTTTCTCCACATTCTCTCTAGCATTTATCATTTGTGGATCACATTTTTAATACATATATGACTTTTAGTGTATGTGGCACCTTTTAAACATATGTAGCACTATTTTAATATATGCAGTACCTTTTTAATCTATGTTTTGCCTTTTTAACTATGTATTAACTATATACACTTTTTTCTTTGAATCACTTGCCTATACAAGTTTTACTCTTTTCTTATTGAATTATAAAAGTTATTTTTCTATTAGACGAATTAGAACATTTCCTGTTATATGTGTGGTAAATATTTATTTTCCCCATTTTTTGCCTATTTTCACCATTCAGAAATAATTAGTTTTAATACAGTCAGTTCTCCTATAATGGCTTCTGGGTTGGATGTCATGTTTAGAAAGATATTCACCTTTTCAGAGTCTACAAACATTTCCAAATGCATTCTTCATGTAATTTTATGTTTGCTTTTTTTAATGTTTAAATCTTTAACTTACCTGGAATTTATTTTGATATAAACAGTAACATATGGAACCAACTTCTCATCCAGCCTCCCAAGTCACTAACATGTTGATGAAACTGTTAATATAATCTTTATTTTCTAATTTAATATAAACTTCTAAAGACTGCATCAAGTATTCTCTTAATCTTTCCAACTCTGATAATGAAAGAATTCCTATGAGCATCAATATATTATTATTTATGCTTTTAATTAGAACTTTAAGAGCAAAATCTAGTAGTAATTTTATTCCACCATAGGCACAGGAACTCTAAAAGCACTAAATTAATTGATTCACAGAAATATATAGCCCTAACAGCATTAAATTAACTGATTCATAGAATTATATAGCCCTAAAAGCATTAAACTAATTGATTCATAGAAATATATATGATATACATACACACACACACACACACACACACACACACACACACACACACTTAACAAATATGTTTGTGTCCTTATCATACATGGCACATTATATATTTATATGTTGAGGTTTTAATACATTTAACTGAAAATTATGTTTTGAGTAAGTTTTATACATTATTTATTCAAATGATTGAGAGCATATTTGCTATACTTGTATCCTGTATTTCATTAAAGTTCTGTATTGATCCTGATAACAGACTGTAGTATATGCTTTCCTAACACTTTAGAAGGGTCAAGATACAGAACACTATATTATTCAATATTAAAATGACTCTAGAAAGGCTATCATTGATTAAAAACTTAAGTGCTAAGAATAGAATAATTTTGGAAAAAAATCCAGTTAAGAACTCCTCTTTTTCTGATGTCAGAAAACCTCTATGGACAAGAGAATAGCCTAGTTGATAGAGGCAGCCTCTTCAATGGACCTCAATCATCCCCATCTCCTGACAGTCATACCTTTTTATAACCCCCTTCCCTTGAGTGTGGATTGGACTCCCTTCTAGTGAATAAAATGACAGAATTAATGAGATACCACTTCCAAAATAAGAATACAAACTATTGTGGCTTTGGGCATGGTGCTCCCTCATTTGCTCCCTCTGAGGAATGCCAGCTGCCATATTTTGAGCTGTCCTGGAAAGACCTGCATGGAAAGGAGCTGAAGGAGGCCTCTGGGCACAGTGAGGAAATGAGGACCTCAATCCAACAACCTGTGAGGAGCTGAATCCTGCCAATAACCACAAAAGCTTGAAAGCAGATCCTCCTGAGTTGGGCTGGAGATGAGACTGCATCCTAGCTGACACACTGAATGCAACTTCATGAGAGAGAGAGAGACCTTAAGCCAGAATCACTCACCTGCACCCAGCTTCCTGACCTACATGAGATAACAAATGTTCATTATTTTAAGCAACCAAATTTTCAGCTGATATGTTATGCAGCAATAGATATCTATATTTTTAGGAAATCTTATAATAGAGAGTTAGATTTTTTACAAGACTGAGTTTGAGTTTCTAAGGGAGCAGCTTTCAGCTTCAGATATCTAAGTAAATCATCGCTTACGGATGCTGCTTTATCTCGCTTATCTAACCTTTCTATCACAATTGGTCAACAACACTATTTCAATCAAAAATATTGAGAATCTATTCTGTGTTTAGTAACAGGTTAAAGCAAATAACTTGTTTGGAAATGCCTGTTCCCTTAAAGAAGCTAATAATCCAGTTGGGCAAAGAACATACAGGAAACAGAGATTAAGATAATGATAAAGTATAATAAAGTGTAAAATGTAATAAATGCCTTAAGCACCGAATGAGTTTGAAAAGAGATGTTGATAAATCCTGTAGCACTTAGAAATATCCTTTGGAGAGGATCATATCTAAACCAGATTCAGAAAAATGGACAGAACTTGCCAAGGTAGTGAGAGAAGCAGCATTCTCTGAGGGAGAACAAGTGATGGAAAAAACACACATAAGAAACATCGTGCCATATGGACAGATTATAAGAAGGTTTATACATAAGATTATGTTGCAGAGTGGTGGGAAATATGGCTGGATGGGCAAACTTGATCAGATTATAGAAAATCATAAATAATACATTAATAAGTTTGGCTATTTGTGAAAAATCATAAGGGATCTTTATGCTTTTAATAAAGCAGAAAAGTGAAGGATGAAATTGGTGCTTAGGAAGGTAACAATGGTACATAAGCTAATTTGGAGAGGAGAGGAAACAAAAGAGTCTGCAGTAAACCCTGCTGTGAAGCACCAGCACACAGAGAGAGGAAAGGATTTCAGAGAAAGGATCCATCAGACTTTGCTACTAATGGGATATTCTAGACAAAGAGAAATCAAGGAACAAAAACCTGCAGCTAGCTACATTAAGCCAAAAATGGAAGAGAAGGCTTGGCAGAAGCCCCAGGTGAGCATTTGGAAAAAAGGAGAGACAGTCAACTCTGAACAAAATTAAAATGTTTCCACACTGACCTCCTTTTATTGTATTTGTTTTCAAAAGATGAACATAAGTTATCTTTTGAAAAGTCAGACAGCACCACCATCTCAATAACTATTTTCCTGACTGTGACACACAGTGCTAGTCTCACCATCACACAGACTGGCCTGCGTGGTTAAAGTCACGCTGCACGTTCTAGTTTGTGCTATGCTTTTTTACTTTGTCTTCCTACCCATTTTCTGCTTTCCACCTTCACCTCCTCCTCACCTTATTACTGAGATCCCCCAGCGCTTCCTAGGTACCCCAGCTTGCCGTGTTCCTCTCCCCATGCTAGAGCCTCCAACAAGCTGTGCCCAGCTCTGGCCCTGCTCTAACACTCTAGGAACAGAAATTTCCAAATTAAAATTCACTCCTCCTCTAACCTTTGCCAGCCAAAATCCCCATTCCCTGTGGTTCCTCAGCTAGGTGCTAGGGAAGCAATTAATTTTACAGTCTTTTGCAATCTTTCTTCTATTGTTTGCTTATTAATGCAAAAGTACCTCTGGTTTCTCCAGAGAACTGGAGTAAGCTCAAGAGGAGAAAATCCACAGAGCTTAGAAAATTAAACCATTTGTTCTGGCAGGATTGGCCTTGAATAAAGTTCACTTTTGGTGAGGCCGAGTTTTCAGAATCTCTTTCCTCACATCATGCTGGCTCGCTCCTCCCCCCTCCCATTAGGATCATACTACTCTCACGACGTCCCTGGCAGCTGAGCCCCCTCATTAAGGATGTTCAGGCCTCTTTAGGTACCCCGGATCTGGATAGCCTTCATTGATTTTTCTTTTTCTCTAGTAAAAAAAATTCTCTATTATGTGTCCTATTTCCTCAGGACTTTGCTAGCTAGATAAATTTAATATACCAAGTTACTTTCTTTTCAAGAAAAATACCATGTTAACGTTTTCATTGTAAAGTACGTTTATGTAGTCACACTGACTGTATTGCTGACACCTTCAAATAAGCTGTCCACAGTACATAAGTCTGTGCTTGCTGGATAAGAAAAAAGGGAGAGGAGAAGAAAAAGAAAAGTATAGGAATTTAAAATATACTAAAAACACTTTTGAGGGGTGGAGAGGGAAAGGGGATATATTTTTGAGATTTTTAAAAATCTGACAAGAAGGTGTCCAGATAGAGACAGCTCGTTATCTCACCTTTCTGAGCTCACCTCATCTGTAAATGATGAGGCATTACAACTGACAATGCTTTTATTTCCACTCCAGTCCTACCCCTTTCTACCATTAGTTCCTCCACTCAGACACCCTCTGCCTCTGCTCATGGGTCTCTGCCACTACGTGTTCTTTAGTTATGGGAACTAACAGCAAATGAGCTCATTTTCTCACCGGGCAGTGTAGACAAAGACAAGTAGAGTGATGGCATTAACTAGCAGGGTGGAGGGCAGGTAGGTGGCATCAGCCTCTGACAGCACAGAGAGCAGAGCTAGAAAGCAGTTAGCAGCTGTGGCGTGGCGGCATGATTTAGGTTAGCGCTGTCCAGTAGGAATATAATGCAAACCACAAATGCGAGTCTATGTGTAACTTTAAATTTTTAGTAGCCACATTAAAAAAAGTAAAAAGAAACAGGTGAAATTAATAAATAACATTTTATTTAGCCTAGTATATTATAAATATTTAATTTCAACACATAATCATTTTAAATAATTATTGATATTTTATATTCTTTTTTGTGTGGGCTAAATCTTTGAAATCCAGGGTGTATTTTACACTTCGAGAACATCTCAGTTCACCCTGGCAATATTTCAAGCACTCAATATCCACCCGTGGCTAGTGACTGCTATACTGGACAGTGCATGTTTAGGTGACTATGGTCACGATATGAGAACAAAAAAAGTAGGGCAGACAGTGGTTGGATAATGGAAGAGATGAATAGGAAACTGGGCTCAAAAATACACATTTTCTATATAGAGTAGGCATTCAAAAATCGGTTAATATTTGACTACATGTGAACTACTGTTTCCTGTTTGGTCTCAACCAGACCACCCTAAACATTGCACTTAACATGTTATTTACTCCACGTAAGAAACTAAGATAAATTAAGCGGCCTACCATAGTAAACCCAAACTGTCCTGCTTAGCTCCCAAGACTCTTGAGTTTAGCTGCAGCCTACTAATACAGTCTCCATCCCTAAAACAGTGTGACACACAGCTACCAACCACAGGCAAATTGTACTCCTTCACCATTCTTCCAAATACGTCTTACATGTTTTCACCTCTAGCTTGAGTTTAAAATAGTTTCCACCTACCAAAACATTCTTTCTGCTTCTTTGTAAGGGTTTAGAGTCTAACTGTATCACACAACTGACAGCAAGGCTCATGTTCCCCATTAAGCCTCCTCCTGCTCTTCGCCGACTCCTCATACTCATCTACAGACAAGCTTCTCAAAGCCACCCTCACTTGAGCCTTCATTTACTCGCCTCTTAGATGCTCTTCACTCACCGCTGCATTTCTGGCCCGTCAGTGTGCTGACGCTGCTTCTGTGATGGTCACAGTAACCTCCATGTTGCCAAATCATGTGGAAAGTACTCTCCAGTATTCAGGACCCTTTCTTGTCCCTTCTCACACGCTCCTTCTCCTGGCTTCACTATGTCACCCTCTCCTGGCTTTTCTCCTGTCTTAGTGGTTACTCCTCCCCTCACTTCTCTATCCTGTGACCCATGCAGTTCAGTGGAGGCAAACTTGCCCCCAAAGGAGCAAAAAATGCTTCTTGGAAGGTGGGGGGAAATTATCTCGGATATTATAATGGTTTGTGGCCTTCAAAGGGTCACAGTACATGAAGAGACAAACAGTGTATCTGTGGTGTTAAAATTTCCTGGAGTGCATGATTAGGACACAAATGTCTACAAAGGCTCCTTGGGGAACAATGAAAAAAAAGGTGAGAAACACTGCTTTACCCAAATCTTGGCATGCTGGGAAGCTTCAGGGGACAATCCTGGACCCACTTCTGTTCTCTCTCTATACTTCCTCTCTTCATGATCTCACCAATTTCCAAAGATTTAAATACTATTTTTATATGAATGACTCCTAAATTCTTATCTTGAATTTCAGTGTCCCCTGGAACTCATGGTCTCTCAACAACAAAATTTTCCAAGTATTTTGTTTTCTTAATTTGTCCTTTACCTTCTTGCCTAAATTAAATTTGTCCTTTGATGATACTCCCACCCTCTCTAGTGAAAGCTCTTTTCTCTCATACATTCTTACCAGTGAGCCTGGAGGTAGATCAGGTATCTATTGCTCCTCATTGTCATTCCTTCTCCCTCTTCTCCCTGAAATGCCGAGTTGCAATACCCGTGCCATCATCTAATACTACCCATTATCCACCCGCCTGACTATAGTCCTCCACCAACTTCTGACTGGTCTTGAGACGTTCTCACTGAATCTCCTCATTTCCAGCTCTCTTTCTGACACAAACCTTGCCATAAATTTCAGTAATTTCAATATTCATAGAGATAACTCATCTGATACCCTGGCCTTTGTTAATTGACATCTTCTCCAACAAAAATCTTCTATTTCACCTTATCTCAGATCTTATGGTCACATGGGTTTGTTATTATCAGGTTCCAAAAATTCTTCAGCTCTATCAGAGCCTACCATCCATTAACCCAATCACATCTTCCTTCCACATATTTATAGCCTTATTGTCTCTTAATGCAACTTAAATTCTATGGCTCATGTTTATAATCACTCTCTACACATATCTTCAATTTTGTAGACTCTTCAACGTGCTCACTTGGCAAAAACCCAGCTCTGGTTAAATCCCGCTATTCAGACCTGCACTTGTGCAGCGGAATGTGACTGGAGAAGCCCTGCTGGCTGGTCTCACCAACCTCACAGGTGATGCTGAGGAATCGTCCTGCACCTCCCTCCTCACTCGTCTGTGTTACACCTTCCTTCCCATCCTCAACAGCTCCTCCTTCATCCTCACTCTCAGCTGATGGTCTGGTTTCCCATTTCACTGAGAGAAAAAAAAACAGTCAAAAGACCTTCCAAAAAGCTACCACAACCACCATCTACCCACTTACCTGCAACTATTTTTAATACATCTTATCTTCCTTCCTGTTGCTAAGGATGAACTAGCTGTACTACCTAAGACTAATTCTTCTATTCGTCTCAAGTACTCTTGTCAATTCCTTACCTTTCTCTTTTTAAAAACAGCTTTATTGAAATACAATTCACATACCATATAATTAACCCATTTAAAGTATCAATGTTTTTAAAGTATATTAACAGGATTGTGAAATTAACATGATCTAATTTTAAAAATTTGTCTCCCCAACTAAAAGAAATTCTATACCTATTAGCAGTCAGTCTCTACTTCCCTCCTACCTCCCCCAGTTCTAAGCAACCACTGACCTACTCTCTGTCTGTATACATTTGCCCGTTCTGGACACTTCGTATAAATGGAATCACATAATATGTGGTCTTCTGTGACTTGGCTTCTTTGACTTATCATACCTTTAAAGCGTTTCCATACCTTAGCATGTATCAGTACATCCCTTTTTAAGGCTGAATAATGACTCAGTGTATGGCTACACCATGTTTGCTTACCCATTCATAAATTCATGGATAGCTGGGCTGTTTCTATGTTTTGGCTATTATGAATAATGTTGCTATGAATATTTCAGTACAGGTTTTTGTATGGACATGTATTTTTACTTCTCTTGGGTGAAACTGTAGGTTCCTATGGTAATTCTGTATTTACCTTTTTTTAACATTTTTTATTGATTTATAATCATTTTACAATGTTGTGTCAAATTCAAGTGTTCAGCACAATTTATCAGTTATTCATGGACATATACACACTCATTGTCACATTTTTTTCTCTGTGAGTTATCATAATATTTTGTGTATATTTCCCTGTGCTATACAGTGTAGCCTATTCTACAATTATGAAATCCCAGTCTATCCCTTCCCATCCTCCACCCCCCTGGTAACCACAAGTCTGTATTCTCTGTGAGTCTATTTCTGTCCTTTATTTATGCTTTTGTTTTTGTTTGTTTGCTTTTGTTTTTGTTTTTTAGATTCCACATATGAGCAATCTCATATGGTATTTTTCTTTCTCTTTCTGGCTTACTTCGCTTAGAATGACATTCTCCAGGAGCATCCATGGTGCTGCAAATGGCATTATGTTGTCAGTTTTTAAGGCTGAGTAGTATTCCATTGTATAAATATACCACATCTTCTTTATCCAGTCACCTGTTGATGGACATTTAGGCTGTTTCCATGTTTTGGCTTGTATTTACCTTTTTAAGGAACTGATAAATCATTTCCCACAGTGGCTGCACTGTGTTACATTACTGCTGGCTATGTCTGAGGGCTTCTGATTTTCTCTTGTGCCCATTCTAGTCAGGTACTCATCCCACGTACTTGTCAAGGTTACTGATTACTTCCCTACAGCTCGACCAATGGTCATTTTTTCAGTCTTCATCCTGCAAAACCTATTAGCAGCGTCTGATTCAGCTAATCTCTCACTTTTCTTTGAAACTCTTCATTTAGATTCTGGGCAATCAGTCTCCTGTTTGTCCTCGACAGAGCTGAACACCCCTATACTTCCTCTTCTTCAGCTTCTAATCACTGGCATGTCCCAGATTCAGTCCACTCATCTCCTCCCTCCTCTATCTACATTTATTCTATTCGTGATCTCACTCAGTCTAACTACCACTACAAAACTGGTGAGCACAGAAACAGAACATGTCCATCAACACAGGAAGTCTTATTGTACATTGATGATTTACACTTCTTTTCTGAACTCTACACCCCGCTGCATCCCTGGTATCTTCACTTGGATGTCAGTAAACATCTCAAAACCAAGCTCCTCAGGTTCCTCCCTAAACATGTTCCTTCCATTTTTTTCCTGTTTCAATTGATATTAACTCCAACTTTCTGGTTGTTCAAACCAAAAACTACAGGGTAACTAACCCTTGACTTCACTCACACTGCACATTCAACTGATCAGCAAATTCCGTCAGCCCTGTATCCAGAATCTGAGCACAGTTTATAATCACCACTTCTACCACCCTGTTTGAAGAACCACCACCTTTTGCCAGTGTAACAGCTTCCTGACTGATCTCCCTGCTTCTGTCTTTACCCCCTACCAACTTCTATTTTCAACATAACAGCCAGAGAATTCTAGTGAAACTCAAAGTCAGATCATGTCAATCCTCTGTCCAAAATCCTTGAATGGCTTCCCAGATCACTCACAGCAAAAGTCAAAGTTGCTACAATAGCCTAGCGCCCTATATGATATTACACTATTACCTCACTAATTTCATCTCCTAATACCTTCCCTTGGCATAGTCCTTGGCAGTCATACTGGCTGTTCCTCAAAAGCACCAAGCATATGTCAGCCTTCTCCATGAAATGTAATTCAGAAATCACAAAGTTTAAGAATCACCAAGAGGGGAGCAAGGGGCAGGTGTCATGGGAGGGAAGGAGTGAACCGGAGAACATCATCCTGAGAGGAGTGAAGGCGGCAAGAGGGCAGACTGCTTCTCCCACTTCAACAAGGACCAAGATTTTCAGGGTAATCACTTTGATCAGTATGAAGAAAGACATTTGGAAATTGAACAAGCATCACTTGACAAGCCTATAGAACTGGAGAGTATTGGACATCACTTACTCCAGACACATGGGTGGAAGCTGGGCCAGGCATTGGGGAAAATCTCTTCAGGGGAAAACTGATCCCATTCTGATTGTTGTCAAGTATGATGTCATGGGCATGGGTTTGCATGGAAATGGAGCTTGCTTATGCTGAAGATGCTGCGGTACAGCACCGTGTCCTAGAAGTGGAAAAAGAAGACACAGAAGAACTGAGACATAAGTACAGGGATTATGTTGACAAAGAAAAGGCTATTGCCAAAGCATTGGAAGATCTCAGAGCCAGCTTTTACTGTGAACTCCGTGATAAGCAATATCAGAAACACCAGGAATTTGACAACCATATCAACTCCTATGGTCATGCACACAAGCAGAGATGGAAGGATCTTAAGCAGAGAGAGTTTGCTTGAAATGTATCTTCAAAATCCCGCAAGGATGAGGGGAAACAGGAGAAAGCCCTACGGTGGCTCCATGAGCTGGCAGAGCAAAGAAAACAAGCTGAATGTGCACCTGGAAGTGGCCCGCTACTTGCGGCCTGGGATCTGAATTCTCCACAGATAAAGGAGGCCCTTTCACTGCAATACAAATCACTAATACCACTGGACTGGCACAGGCTCACTGGCTAGCCTCTCAAGGCATCAGCTTTGGCATTAAGAATAATCTGGGGACCCCACTGCAAAAACTGGGGCTGTCATTTTCCTTTGCCAAGAAGGGTCCTGTCAAACTTGAATCAATAGCATCAGTTTTCAGTGACCAGGCAGAGGAAGGGGCCTCTGAAGATGGAACAAAAGCTGCTGAGAAGGCTTCTGACTAAGGACTTCAGAAGGTGGGAGACTCTGATGGTGGCAGTAATCTTGATGGTAAAAAAGAGGATGAACACGCTCAGGATGGAGGGTCCCTTGTCTCAACATTATCTAAGTTAAAAAGAATGAAGTAAGAAGAAGGAGCTGGGGCTGCAGAGCCAGAATACTACCACTACATCCCCCCAGCACAGTGCGAAGTAAAACCTAATCTTCCTTTCCTACTCTTCATGACAGCCAGTGAACAAAGGGAAGGTGATAATAGTACACACCCAAAGAATCCCCCAGAGAGCAAAACAAGTAGTTCTCCCAAGCCTAAGGGCTGCGTCAAGCTGGCAGCAAGCCAAGGATTAGAAAAGACCGACGGAAACCAGTGTGGCTGAGCCCACAGAGCGTAGGAGCAAAGCTGAGACAAAGACGACCTCAGGAGGGGATGAAAGTGAACAAAGCTTAGAAAGTCAGTCAGAAGGATTCAGAGAGTCTAACCCTTCTAAAGAACCCCCTCAGGCCCCTCCACCAGGGAAAGAAAGCCGGGAGGAGCCTAAACATCCTACTGGTCCCTTCTTTCCAGTTTTGAGCAAAGATGAAAGCACTGCCCTCCACTGACCATCAGAACTATTAATTTTCACGAAGGCAGAACCCTCCATTTCATACAGTTGTAACTCTTTGTACTTTGACTTTAAGCTTTCAAAGAACAACGATGCCAGAGCTAAAGGGACAGAAAAGCCAAAGGACATAGGAGGCTCCTCAAAGGACCGTCTCCAAGGCTGTGATCCTGGTGAGCCAAATAAAAGCAAGGAAGAGGGGGATAATGTAGAGCATTCTTCAGGAGGTGGATTGGATGCCCCTGCTTCAGGGTCTGCCTGTAGCAGCCTGAATAAGCAAGAATCCAGAGGCAGCCATGGGTCAGAGACAGAAGACACATGGAGAAGCCTTCTTAGCAAGAAAGAATGATCTGGTAAGTCCCACAGACACAAAACGAAAAAGCAACACAAAAAATCCAGCAAACACAAATGGAAACACAAAGCTGACCCAGAAGAGAAAAGCTCTAAGGCAGAGTCTGGGGAGCAGCCTAAGAAGCGCAAGAAATGAAAACAAAAGAAAAATAAGTCATCAGCCCCAGAAGCTCCTGAGCCGGGGCCTAAACCAGAACCGCTGGGAGTGGTAGCCCTGCACCACCACGAAGACGCGGCGAGCTCAGGACGGTTCCCAGCGGAGACCCCTTCTAGCTGAAGAAGGAAATAGCGGCAAGAAGGATGAAGGTGGGGCCGGTGGCACCTCCCAAGATCACGGTGAGAGGAAACACAAAGATGAACCTCCAGCTTCATCCTGCCAGCGAGGAGCTAGCACCAAACGGAGCAGCCGCTCCAGCCATCGGAGTCGACCCAGCAGAGATGAGGATAGTGATCGTGCTTCATCACGCCGGCTGCACCTGAAGTCCCCACCCCAGTACAGTGAGGAGGAGGGAGGAGGGGGGAGCAGGGGGTGGAGGAGCCGGGCAGCGAGCACTCCCGCAGCCGCTCACGGCCTGGCCGGCGCCGCTCCTCACGCCGCTCCTCCCTGGCCTTCTTACTCAAGTAGCTCAGACGCGTCTTCAGACCAGAGCTGCCAGAGTAGGCCGCGCAGTTCCTCTGGTGACAGCTACAGTGGCTATAGTGACCGATCACAAAGGCACTCCAATAGCTCCCATGACTCGGATGACTCAGACTAAGCCAATTCCAAGCACCGGACCAAAGCGCACAAATACTCATCTTCTGGTGATGACCACAGCCCCAGCTGCGGCCAGTCCCGGCGCCTGTCTCAGAGTCGCACGAGGGGGCGATCGAGGTCCCACAGCCGGCGGCGGAGCCGGAGCTGCAGCAGGGGCCGCGGCCGCACACCTGGAGCCCCTCCCAGAGGTCAGGCTCCAGGAAGGGATCATGGGGTCACGAGAGCCCCGAGGACAGGCGGTCTGGTTGTCGAGACTTCATTCGCTTTAAAATCTACCGCTCCCGGTCGCCCCACTGTTTTCGATCGGGTTGGGGAGAAGGCCCCGGGGAGAAGAAGAAGATGGCAGAGGGTTAGGCCCACCTTCCCAGAACAGCAACATCGGTGCAGGAAGAGGGTCAGAAGGTGACTGCAGCCCTGAAGACAAGAACAGTCACTGCCAAACTACTGGAGAAGATTCAGTCGAGGAAAGTGGAGAGGAAACCCAGTGTGAGTGAGGAGATGCTGGCCACCCCTAGTAAAGCTGGCTGAAGCTCAAGGACCCTCCACAAGGTCAGTTTGGGCCCAAGCTCCCACCTTCTCTTAGCAGTAAGCCTGTTCTTCCACCAATAGGAAAGCTCCCAGCTTCCTGAAAGCCTAGCCCCAAGAAATGTGAAGAGTCTGGCTGAGAAAGGGGGAAGAGCAAGAACAGTCAGACACAGGAGAAGGGCCTCCAGGGAGCAGAGATGCCCCATCTGGACATCAGCTCCCCTCAGAGGAAACAGCCAGCCCCTTATCAGACCTGCCCCCAGAAGAGCCAGAGTCTGAAGAAGCCACTGCTAATCACCCTGTGGCTCCACTAGGCTCCCCAGTGCACTCTGACTGCTATCCTGGGGACCCAACCATCACCCATAACTGCTCCCTGATGCCAGTGCTGGGGACACCCTCGAGTCCTCGGAGAGTGGCAGCCAACCAGGCCCTGTGGAACCCGGCTTGCTGCCTACAGCGTCAGACCTGGAGCACTTCCCCAGTTATGCACCTCCGGGGTCGGGGGGAAGCCTAGGACTGACTCAGCTGATGGACCGAGGTGCTTCCCTAGCCCCTCAGGGGCTGGAGAAGCACAGCAAGCTCCAGCAGGCCACACAGCACACACCCAGAGCAGCTGCTGGCCCAGCGAGCAAATGCCTGCCCAGCCTCTGCTGCCCCGGCCCAGCCGCTCCAGCCTGGCAGCCCGTCCACACTCAGCAGCCAGCCACAGCCTCTGCCACCTCCGGCACAGCCACTCAGCCTGTGTCCTACAGCATCAAGCCGCAGCAGCTGCCGCCGCCATCGGCATCCACCCCTACCCTCACCCCAGCCCTTGCCCCAGTACATCATACTCCCCAGCCTCACCTGATCCTCATTTCCTTGTCCCACCTTACTCACGCAATCATCCCTGGCCACCCTGCCACCTTTCTCACTAGCCATCCCATCCACATCATTCCCGCCTCAGCGGTCCATCCTGGGCCTTTCACCTTCCACCCCGTCCCACATGCTGCCCTCTACCTGGCCCTGCTTGCCTCGTGGCCTGCCGCAGCAGCTGCCACCACCCCCACCTTCACCCACTGCTTCGCCCCATCTTCTCAGGTCAGGACCTGCAACATCACCCCAGCCAGGGCACATGAGCTGAGGGATAGAAGTCCAGGTAGGGCCAGGGAAGGTGGCCCATAACTCTTCCTTTGGGAGTGTTGAGCCATTAATACCAGCAAGTAAAAGCTGGGATGGGCTGTCTGACAGCCAAAGAATTGAATTATGACTTGCAGGGGTGGTTTTAGATTTGAGGTTTGCTTTGGGTTTACTCTAAAGGGTTCGCTCTAAAATCTACTGCTATCCCCAAAAGGGATTTTGTTCCCTTTCCCCTTTCTGTTTGCCCCTCCCTCGCCTGTGTTCCTAAGCTACAGTGCACCAGGAAGTGCTACCCGCCCCTCTGCAGCAACACCGCCCAACAGTCAAGTTGAAATATTCCCCTACTCCATCTACTTTTTATACTCTGCACTTCTAGCTATAAATTTTAAAACATTTTTCTCCTTTCTGGCTGGTGGGTTGTCTATCTTGTCCTGTCTTCTCAGTGTCTTTGACCTTGGTGACCTTATTTATCCAGAGTGAGGTGGAAAGGGGGTCTGACCTGGAATTAGATGCCACTCAGGCTGTCATTCGATCCACTTCCCACACAAAGAGTCACACATTTGGCACTGTTGTCCTCGTGTCCGTCACCCCAGAAGAGACACCTGCATATCCCAGAAAAGAAGATCGTGTCATGAATAGAAGCTCTGCAGGACAGAGTCACCCACGTGCTTCCCCAGAGAGGAGCTCGTGTGTCCAGCGGTTGTATTTTCTTCTGTCACGTTGTTGCCTTCTTAATTTACAGGATTTTTTAATGTAAACAATCGCACTGAACTCTATAAACATAAATGCTGCTTTTTGTAATTCATATAAAAAGATTCCATATTTGTAGTATACTGCAATCATATTTTTTACATCCAGCTCTTTAAGTGATCCTTGTTCTGGTGGCTTTATGTAAATATGTTTGCCCTAGTTAAATTAAGAAACTTTAAAGGTTATAAACTGAAAACAAAAAAATAAATTATTTGTTTTCTGCTAGATGCAAAAAAGAAAGAAGAAAGAAAGAAAAGAAAGAAAGAAAGAAAGAAAGAAAGAAAGAAAGAAAGAAAGAAAGAAAGAAAGAAAGAAAGAAAGAAAAGAAAACAAAAGAAAAGAAAAGAAAAGAAAGAAAAGAAAAAAGAAAAAAGGAAGGAAGGTAGGAAAGTAGGAAGGAAGGAAGGTAGGAAGGAAAAAGAATCACCACCAAGCTAGACTAAAAAGGTTATAAACAGAAATTCTATTTCCAGATATCTAGGTATTCAAAATAGTCAACAGTTAACTATGAGTTTCCCTGGCTGGTGAATGGGATTAAATGATATTACTTACATAAAGAAAAAGGTCTTTGAAAAGATGCAATATTAATTACTTCACTAGACCTACGTCTCACAAAAAATCAGTTAGCTAGTTGTCTGGAATGGCACAGACAAACTAATCAACTAAAGAGATTTTTTTTAATAAAAATTTAATTACTAAAAAAGCTGTAAAAATGGATTAAGATTT
Organism: Camelus bactrianus; assembly: GCF_048773025.1. NCBI lineage: Eukaryota > Metazoa > Chordata > Mammalia > Artiodactyla > Camelidae > Camelus > Camelus bactrianus. The sequence goes on from NC_133566.1 coordinate 8,705,731, forward strand.
CCTATTTGGTAACAGTATTAACATAAAAATTTTTATTTGCTAAATCATAAAATATTTCAGTGTGATATATAACTACCTGCTCTGTAAACAAGTTCTACTCAATGCAGCTGGTCTGCAAACTGTACATTACTGGTCTGTTTTGAAATAAGAAGCTTTTGTAAGAATGCAATTTAATATACTGTTTCCTTCATCAAGAAAATTTTGCTCTGAAAAAATTTCAGATGGACTAAACAGTGTGCTTACTAATTTAAATGCTCTACATTCTAATACAAGCCTCTGTCTCACTGCAGACTAGTAACTAGCATTTTATAGACAGGCAGAGATCAGTGAATTATATTCAGGGTAGCACTGTTCTAAAGTGCTTCCTGGGTTTTAATTCAAGACTACTGAATATTTTTAAACACTTTCTGCATGAAGTGTTAGAGTTTCTGTGCCATTTTCCATTCTGCAATTTATTGGAATTAATACATATCTTGTTACTTTCCAGATGTCACCAGTCTCCATATTTACATTACAAAATTTTAATGCTGGTCAGAAAGAAGGCTTGAACATCCAAGACAGTAATATACTGATAAATTTTTTAAAGTAAGAGATTAAAAATTGTAATTTAAAAATAGCTCATATAATAGCACTTCAAAAGGTGAAATTTGATAATATATTTGTAAGTTTTGAAAACTTTGTTTTATATTAAAAGATCTAAAAATCATTCACTTTTCAACACTAACCTAAATATTCCATCAGTTGCTCAGCAGTTATGATTTCCATTGTCGGTGGAAATTTCACATGAAAAACAAAATATTTTTTATGTAAAATCAAATGTTTTGGTGATTAAAGTGTTTCTTTAGTCAGAAACACAAGTTTGTACATGTGCTATGTGTATCTACTATATGTATACAACATTCACATTTTTAAGATCTTTATAACCAGTCTTTAACACAACAAAGTCAATCCTATCACCGTAAAACTTAGGGTGATAAAAGGTGAAAGGTGCGCCTTTCACCACCCACCCTGGTCATCATTAGGTGCCTGCAACAGCATCCTGCATGGTAGAAAATGCAATTAAAGGGCAGGAAGAGACACCAACAATTTGACAGGTCACTCATGGGAGCAGTTCTACTGAACACAGCCTTGAACACAGCTCAGTATTTCATCATTTCAGTCTACCATGGCCATTTATATTGTTGAATAGCTAAAATGAATACAGTACAAAGGATTAGTCATAAACTGAAGGATTCATACTATATGAGTCCAAATGTAAAATTTAAAAAGAGGCAAAATTAAACTATACTGTTTAGAGCTGTACACATATAAAGAAAAGGAAAGGGCTACTATAAAAATCATAACTGTAGTTAGCCCTAGGATTTAGGGAAGGAGTTATGGTTGGACTGGGGCATACAAGAAGTCTCTGAGACGGTGGCTATGCTCCATATCCTGACTTGCCTGCTAGTTCCACTGTTTGCTTCATGATAACTTGTTAAACTGGACATCTCTGTCTCATGCACATTTCTGTATGTGCTGTATGTCACAATAGAAAGGTTAAAAGTAAATACATATATTATAGTCATATTTAAGTTTCAAAAGTTAGTTCAGCTACAACACATTAGTTTAAATGAATTTTTCAAATTAATTGTCAAATGAGTTATCTAGGTATTACAGCCAATGACTGTAAATATTTTAGCTGACTTACTGAAACACATACTCCTTGCTATATTCATAGAATAGAAGAAAATAGATACTGTAGGGTCGAAACTCAAAGTAATTAACATATAAATGACTGGAGAATAGCAGTATAATTAAAAACTCTTCAGGAATGATTTTCTGTTCAACCAAGGACATATTTTAAATGATCAATTTCTCTAACAAGTCCCCCATGCATCAAAGAAGGTGCTCTGGGCATTGATGCTATGGTTCATAAGGAAACAGTATGTCACAATTTTTTGTTTGTTTTAATCAATGAATAAAGTAAGTCCTAAAAAAGATCCCTGTAAAACAGAATACTATGAGACCCTCTGAGAGCATATGTGCCAGTCAGGACTTGTGAGTTAATCATCCAGTAGATTATCATTCAGTGAAAACCAAGCAATGCCATGGAAGTTTTAATCTTGATTCCCAATTATTTTTATATTCTGGGACTTTTTAAAAATAGTAATACTTTTTTTTTGAGTAGTTTTAGGTTTACAGAAAAATTGAACAGAAAGTACAGAGTTCCCATATATAGTGTATTTTAAAACTGAAACTCATTGGCAAATTATAGTCTCTTGCTTGTTTTTCTAAATAAACTTTTATTGAGTGTCACTCTCATTTGTTTATGTACTGTCTTTGGCTGCTTTTGCACTATAATAGCACAGCTGGGTCTTTGCAACAGAGAGCATATGGCCCACAATACCTAAAATATTTACTGTCTGATTCTTTACAGGAGAAGTCTGTTGATCCCTGAATTAGGTGATTTTAACTGCTATTTAATAATATTTTATCAAGGTGTTTGAGTACAACTTTGAAGGTCAAATATTTAAACAATTAATTTATATACACTGAATATTTATGTTCTGAACAACTGTCAAACCAATTGGAAAGTCCCATTTACACCTAACAGTGTTTTGTAAATAAAATGAGACCTATACGTTCTTTTACTCTAGGCAGATTCACTGCAGAAGTATATTCACCAGAAAATCCCCCAAACAAACAGCTTATTCTTTTCTGGTCAATGCAGTAGTCCTACTATAAAGTTGTCAAAATAAGGAACCAAGGCACTAACAAGTATATGTATTCGGGAAATACATTCTCAATTCTAGATTTCTGCAAAGAGACGATTTCAGGGCTTACTCTTGAAATTTCCAAATAACAACTGCCTACCATGTCTTGCTTCAAACATCTGAAATAGGAAATGACATCTATACAGATTTTTAGAAGTGGAACAACAAAAATGCAAATATTTTAACTGACTTATTCACAAGCAAACTCAGTTATATATTCATTTCTTGAATCTTAGCCAATAAAATATTTTGGTTGTTCATTAAAACTAGGGACAGAAGACTATAATAGTGAAGAAATGCCTGTTTCCCACTAACACTGAATCTTTGCAACAGAGACCAAATGACCCAAGGACAAAAATAAAAACAACAAAACCTTCTGTTTAAAGTATAAATAATTTGACACAACATTGTAAAATGACTGTAACTCAATAAAAAAAAGTTAAAAATAAAATATTAATAATATCCTAAACAGGAATGTAAAACATTCCAAAAGTGATATGCCAAGATTTTGATACCTGTGATTTTGATATTCTGAGCAGGGAGAGAAATGCAGAAGACTCAGTAGTAATTAGGAAATAAAAGCAGCTTATACAACTGATGGTAAGTATAAAAATGACCAGCCAAAGAACATTGTTAATGTTTAATCAGAATGTCAATTAATAAGTACTCAAGAAATACAAAGTTTAAATTTTAACACCTCCTTAAAGCTGGGAAGATATACTTGAGGAGATTTAAAAAAATTTAGTATTTACAGAGCAGAAACAAAATAAAGACTAGAAAAATGGAAAAAAAATCAATGAAACTAAGAGCTGGTTCTTTGAGAAGATAAACAAAACTGATAAACCTTTAGCCAGAATTATCAAAAAAAGAAAGAGAGAGAGAGAGAGAAAGAGGGAGCCCAAATCAATAAAGTCAGAAATGAAAAGGAAATTACAACACCACAGAAATACAAAGGATCACAAGAAACTCCTGCCGACAACTATATACCAATAACATGGACAACCTAGAAGAAATGAAAACATTTCTAGAAATGTGCAATCTCCCAAAACTGAACCAGGAGAAAAATATGGACAGATCAATTATAACTAATGAAACTGAATTAGTAAAAAAAAAAAAAAAAAAAACCTGAAAAACAAAAACAAAAACAAAAACAAAAAACTCCTAACAAACAAAAGTCCAGGACCAAAAGGCTTTCACAAGTGAATTCTACCAAACATTTGGAGAGGTTAACACCTATCCTTTTCAAACCATTTCAGAACCTGCACAGGAAGGAACACTTCTGAACACATTCTAAGAAGCCAGCATCACCCTGACACAAAACCCAATGAAAATATCAGAAAAAAAAAAAACAGGTCAATATCACTGATGAAGACAGATGCAAAAATCCTCAACCAAATATTAAATACAGTAAAAAGATCAAACACCATGATCACGTGGGGTTTATCCAGGGATGCAAGGATGGTTGAGTATCTGCAAATCAGTCAATGTGATACACCATATTAACAACCTGATGAATAAAACACATAGTCATCTCAATAGATGCAGAAAAAGGTTTTGACAAAATTTAACATCCTTTTTATGATAAAAACTCTCAACAAAGTGGGTACAGAGGGAACACACCTCAACATAATGAAGACCATTTATGACAAGCCCACAGCTAGCATCATACTCAATCATGAAAAGCTAATAGCATTTCCTCTTAGATCAGGAACAAGACAAGGATGCCCAATCTCACTACTTTTATTTAACATACTATTTAAGTCCTAGCCACAGCAACCAGACAAGGAAAAGAATAAAAGGAATCCAAATTGGAAAGAAAGAAGTAAAACTGTCACTGTTGACAGATGACATAATATATACATAGAAAATCCTAAAAATACATTCAGAAAACTACCAGAACTCATCAATGAATTCAGAAAAGTTGCAGGATACAAAATCAACATATAGAAATCTGTTGTATTTCTATACACTAACAACAAACTATTAGAAAGAGAAATTAAGAAAACAATCTCCTTTAGAGTTGCAGCAAAAAGAATACCCAGGAATAAATCTAAGGCGGTAAAAGACCTGTACACAGAAAAGTGTAAGATGCTTATGAAAGAACCTGAAGACAATAGAAATAGTTGGAAAGATGTAACACACTCACGGACTGGAAGAATTAGTATTGTTATATTCCCACACCACTCAAGGTAATCTACAGATCCAGTGCAATCTCTATCAAAATACCAATAGCATTTTTCACAGAAATAGAACAAAAATTACAAAATTTGCTTGGAAACAGAAAAGATCTTTGTAGCCAAAAGTTTTGAGAAAGAAGAAAAAGCTGGAGGTATCATGCTCCCTGATTTCAAATCACACTACAAAGCTACAGCATAGTGCTGGCCCCAAACAGACACACAGATCAAAGGGACAGAGCAGAAAGCCCAGAAGTGAACCCACATTTACATGGGCAATTAGTCTACAACAAAGGAGGCAAGAATATACACTGGGCAATGGACGGCCTCTTCAATAAATGGTGCTGGGAAAACAGGACAGCTACATGCAAAAATAAATAAATAAATAAATAAACTGGACTATTTTCTCATGCCATGCAGAAGAATAAATTTAAAATGATTTAAAGACTTAAATGTAAGACTTGAAATCATAAAACTTCTAGAAGAAAACATAGGCAGTATCTCTTTGACATTAGTCTAATTAATATTTTTCTAGATTATGTTTCCCCTGGCAAGGGAAACAAAAGCAAAAATAAACAATTGAGATTATATCAAACTGAAAAGCTTTTGCACAGCAAAGGAAACTATCAACAAAATTAAAAGCACACCTACTAAATGGGAGGAGATATTTGCAAATGCTATATCCAATTAAAGATTAATATCCAAAACATACAAAGAACTCACACAATTTAACATCAAAACAAACAAACAAACAAAAACCCAATTAAAAATGGGCAGAGGATATGAATAGATATTTTTCCCAAGGAAACATACAGATGGCCAATATCACATGAAAAGACTTCCAATATCACTAATCATCAGGGAAATGCAAATCAAAACCACAATGAGCTATTTATCTCACAACTGTCAGAATGGCTGTTGTCAAAGAGACAACAAATAACAAGTGTTGGCAAGCATGTGGAGGAAAGGGAACCCTCGAGCAGTGGTGAGAATGTATATTGGTGCAGTCACTAAGAAAAACATGGAGGTTCTTCAAAAATTAAAAAAAGAACTATCATAGGATCCAGTAATTCTATTCCTGGGTATTTATCTGAAGAAAACAGAAATACTAATTCAAAAAGATACATGCACCCCAACATTCATGGCAGCATTATTTATAATAGCCAAGATATGGGAGCAACCTAAATGGCCATCAATAGATGAATGGATAAAGAAGATGTGGCACATATGTGCAATGAAATACTACTCAGCTATAAAAAAGAATGAAATCTTGCCATTTGAGACAACATGGACGGACCTGAAAGGTATTAGGTTAGGTGAAATACATCAGAGAGAAAAAGACAAATACTATTTGATTTTACTTTCATGTGGAATCTAACAAACAAATGAATGAACATAACAAGACAGTAACAGAGTCATAGATACAAAGAACAAACAGAAGGTTACCAAAAGGGAGGGGGATAAAGGGAGGAGAGAAATAAGTGAGGGAGATTAAGAGGTACAAACTTGCAGTTGCAAAATAAATGAGTCATGGGTATGAAATGTACAGTGTGGTGAATGTAGTCAGTAATTAGCTGATACCTGTTTGGTGACAGATGGAAACCAGACTTACCATGGTGATCATTTTGAAATATATAGAAATATTGAATCACTATGTTTTGCAACAGAAACTCACAAAGTGTTGTAGGTCAATTATACTTCAAAAACAAACTCATAGGAAAAAAGATCAGATTTATGGTTACCAGAGGTGGAGAGTGAGAAGAGGGGAAATTGGATAAAGGCATTCAAAAGGTATAAATGTCCAGTTATAGGTACTAGGGATGTAATGTACAACATGATAAGTATAATTAACACTGCTGTATGTTATATAATAAAAGTTGTTAAGAGAGTAAATCCTAAGAGTTCTCACAAGGAAAAAAAATTTTCTATTTCTTTAATTTTGTATCTATATGAGATAATACATGTTCACTAAACTTGCTGTGGTGATCACTTCATGATATATTGAAGTCAAATCATTATGCTGTACATATTAACCTTATATAGTGTAAATTATAACTCAATAAAACTGGAAGAAAAAAATGAGTATTTGCCAGTCTGTTCTCTTTAGGAAAGTCAGAACAAAAATTAAATATATTGAACTTCTACTAAATGCCATTCAATTTGCAAATTACCTTAATCCACAACAATGTTACAAAGAAGTTACCTTCATTTAAAGGATGAAGACAATAAAATATTAATTTGTCCAAAGTAGTAGAGCTATGATGTGCCTTGGAGGCTGACTCCAAAGCCAATCACCCCTTCTATTATACCACCATTTACAGACTTTTAAAAACAGCAACACTTAAGCTTTGCACAGTGGCAGTATCATAGCCGGTGAGGTTTATCCAAGGCATGATTATTGCTAATTGAAAAACAGCAACACTTTCTTTCAATGCAATCTTACATAAAACATAATCTGAAATATATTTTAAATGAAGAACTGACAGAACTCTGTGACCAATGAAAAGTGGAGTATCATGGAGAAAGAATAATTGAAGTTGACTCTAACGCTCAGAACACTCTAAAACTTAAGATCCATACAATTAATAAAAAATAAGAAGTTGGGTAAGGGAAGATAAGTTTATGGAAGAAAGTGATGTCAGCTTCATAAATGTGAAGTTTAGGGTCACACTCAAACAAAGTTGAGTTGGAACTCAGGAGACATTTTAAATTTGTCCATGAATTATCTCATTTCTGTGCTGTAGTCTATTTTTGCATTATTTATGGTAAAATGGACCACTATATAATATAATTTCTTCTCAGTTGAAGTTTCACTAATTTTGAATATGCTAGCAAAAATAAAATAAAATGCACATGGTTGAGAGCACGATCCAAAGCCCCCTTTCTTCCTCCCAGAGCTTGCTGGTCTCTCCTACCCAAGGCTGGGTCAGGGCTGGTCCACTGAGAGCTGCACAGTTTGAAGGCACTGGAGCAGCAGGCTTCAGGAGCTGAGACTTCCTGCATCCACCACCCTTGTGTGGGCTGAAGTTTATCCTGGGAGCCTGGAACTCTTTGCAGAGGGGGGCCAGTTTGTGTGCCAATCATTTGTGTTTTAGATTGTGCAGATGGATGACCAGAAGTATGTTGAGGTGAAGAATGGGGCAAACATTCAGCTATGACTTAGCTTATGAGCTGTTTGCCTTCATCAGAAAGATTATAAAATAAATCATTCCTACCATCTACCCATGAAAAAATGATGATACAGAAGGACTGCTTCCTCAAAATTGTTTGTTTTCTCCCTTGAGATGAGCTTGACTGGTGATACCATCATGTGACACATGTCCTGTCCTGTCTTTTTTCTTTTCTTTTCTTTCTTTCTTTTTTCTTGTTATAATCAGTTTACAATGTTGTGTCAATTTCCAGGGTAGAGCACAATTTTTCAGTTATACGTGAACATACATATATTCATTGCTTTTGTTGTTGTTGTTGTTGTTGTTCTATTTATTTATTTAGTGAGTTAGTTAGTGAGTTAGTTAGTTAGTTAGTTAGTTAGTTAGTTAGTTAGTTAGATACATGTCCTCAACTCTTCTTCAGATGAAAATAAACATACTTTACAGGTCTTTTTCCTCTTTTAATTGAAACCATTCTTCCACCACCATCCTTTGAGTCCCAGTCAAGCCAGATCCACGTCTTCACAAGCACCCCAGCCTCACTCTGCTCTTGGCAGTGGAATTCCAGACGGACGTCTCCCAGTCTCCCCAAAACACTCCGTCTGTGGCCTGAGGGCTACGTCTCCTCTTGTTCAAAGAATGTCAGAAACATTTCAAGATTCAGTTAAAATTCTACTGTTTTAAAAATCCTCCAGGGGCCAGTTATTCTGTTTTGAACTTGTGTACTTAATTTCTTTCCTACTGGCCCCTTGGTTTGTTTGAATTTTGCCTCCGACCTGTTTCCTAGGGGCTGTGGAAGTTATTGATCATTCTGGTCATGCCAAGCTGCTTTCTCTCATCTCGCTAATGTGTCAATTTTCTGGCTCAAAAAATGAAACCAACATAAAATACTGTTTTCTTCTCTTCTATTAATTAATTTATTTCTCTTCAAATGATATCACATCCAAAGCTTCTACATTATGGTTAATATCTTCCACATGAAATAGATGATAGAGAAAAAAAGTGGAAAATAAAAAGGTAGTATGGTTTTAAAAAATTAAGTTTTAGAGACAAAGAGGAAAAGACAGGTAGAAAGAAGATGGAATAGCCTTAATACTTCCCTACAAAATGGCCTTAATAACAAATAGATCAAAGTAAGGCTAATAATAGCTACCCCAAAACAGAGGGGAAACAAAACCTAAAACTCAGTATTATTTTCGTATATAATCATTGTTATCATCAAGCCACAGTAGGGTGGGAAATAAAATCCAGAATTCCTTTAAGCAATTAGTAATATTTCCAATTAATACATATATAAAAATAATGGAAGTAGAAAATCTTTTTTGGCATATACCACTGTAATAACTTCTGCAGGAAAAAAACCATCAATGGATGCCAAAATTTGTGGCCAAAACTTCTGTATAATGGGAAGAAGGATATTTGCACATGTTTGTGTCTCCCCCCAAAATACTTTATAATTATAAATAGAAAAGCTAATTTTATAGTGAAAAAACCTACTGGATATAATTTTAGTCAAGTTTTCATTTAACACCACCAATAATGAGACATATTAATGTCATATACGCCTCAATATAAGGCACTGAGGAGGGCACAGAGCCATTTCTCTGGTGTTTTTGCAAAAAAAAAAAAAAAGACAATTTAAACATAAAACTGAGGAAAAGAGAGACAAACCCAAATGAGGGAAAATAGACAAAATGGCCTTTCTTCTTCCAAAGTGTCAAGTTCGTGAAGGACAGGAAGGCTGGGAACCGCCACAGATTGGAGGACACGGAGGACAGCTGATGACTAAACCCAGTGTGTGTCCTGGACCAGAGAAGGGACACTGGTGGAATGAAGGGTGAAACTTGAATAAAGCCTGTAGGTTAGTTAGTGACGTCTTGTTACTGTTAACTTCCCAGGGCTTGATGACTGCACCATGACTTTATAAGACATTCGTCTTTGGAGGAGCTGGGTAAAGGCTATATGGACAATATTTGTAATATTTTACCCTTTTTGAAAGTCTAAAATTATTTCAAAGTAAAATTAAGGAGTGGAATAATGGAGAGTACAGGTGACCTCTAATTAAGAATGGAAGTTTAAAGATAAATTCAGGATCTCCAAATAAAACTTTCAGAAGTGGTCTCTTTCTTATTTTATTACTTACAAAGTAATAAAAGACTTGTCCAGTCAGCAAAGAATGAACTCTTTTGGTGTGTATTTAGCTAAAGAAGATTATGTGGTTTATGGGGTGTCTCTGGAGCTGTAATGGTCTTGGATGACACTTGGTCAGCCTTCTATGTTTATTCTGAGGTTATTTTATTTTCTGCATCTAACACCAAATTAGAAGTCTAAAATTTCATTTTCATCCCAGAAGGAATGACACACTGATGTGCGACAACTCACCTGTCCTTTTAATCTCTTCCTAAACTAGAAATACACACAACATATACCCCAAACGTCCAGTTGCTTGGTATCCAAACTATATTATGAAAGGTGTGACCCTAGATTTTTTTTCACTCAGACTAACTCAAGAGGAAGATAACAGCCTATTTGTATTCAAAAGGACACTAAATATTTTTAAACTTTGGTAATTACTTCCAGAACCTAAAATTTAAATTGTGAAAAATCCTACAATTAGATACAACCAATAGCTTAGCTTTTTATAAGTCATCTGTATCTAGGAAAACTCTCCAGGGTATTTCTTAAACCTGAGGTTTAAAATTTTATTTATTTACTTTTACAGTTTGAGCACTGTGATTCAGATTTCATAAGAGTGAGCACAAGGACCCTGCTGAGACTCCCACCTGCAGGGCGGGTTTAGGATGGCCACGGTTGTCTGGCCATCCCTCCAGCAGGACGGGGCGTCTGTATGCCATTTCTCCTCTCTTGCATTTGAAGGCTTGTCATGTCAGTTTCAAAGTCTGATTGCTAAGAGCCCGACAGTTTCCCCTTTTGCAAGGATCGCCCGCTCTGGGCGTCTAAGCCACCAGGTAGGAGAGCAGCTACCTGCCGGGGAGACTGTGTGGAGAAGCCCTGAGAATGCATGGGGAGGGACAGCACGCCCACTCAGCCAACCTTCGTATTGTGCCCACCAGAGTCTCGGGCACGTGGAAAAAGCCTTCTCAGACTAGGGACTGGCTGCTGCGAGCTGAATGCCACTGCGTGACCCCAGTCAAACCTAGGAGCAGAAGCATCACTCAGCTGAGTCCTAACTAAAGTCCTGACCCATAGATCCTGAACACAGAGAGGATTATTGCTTTGAGATGGTTTAACACTCAGCCATAGGTAACCAGAACATATGATGTAAGGAATGCTCTTTGCTGGGCGTGTTTAAGACTGCTCTTTCTGAACTAGTCTCACCTCACCTTTAGAATCTGAATCTCAAATACAAGTCTCAGTACACCCAGTTTAAGACAGAGAAAGACAAACACTATATGACAAATACTACATGATATCACTTACATGTGGAATCTAAAAAATAATACAAATGAAACTATATACAAAACAGAAAGAGACTCACATAGAAAACAGATTTATGGTTACCAAAAAGGGGGATGCAAATTAGGCATATGGGGTTAACAGACACAAACCACCGAACATAAAATGGATAAGCAATGAGAAATTACTGTGCAGCATGGGGAATTATACCCAATATCTTGTAATAACCCAGAATGAAATATAATCTGTAAGGAAAAAGCCCAGCAAACGGAATCACTATGCTGTATGCCTGAAACTAACACAAAATTGTAAATCAACTCTACTTCAGTTTTAAAAAAAGAAATCATAATTTTCAGACTCCTTTGAAGGTCTCTGTATGTGGTCAAGTGACAAAAATTCCCCCAGAGATAGAAATGGAAACACCGTTTGCACACTCGGGAAAATGTCCTTAAACCATCTCTTCTCCCTTCTCCGGGAGGAGTGTGGATGGGATTATTGGTGTCGCAGCCTCGTCAGGAGTTCTGAAGAGGAGGACTTCACCCTCAAGGTGTGAGAACTTAGTGCTGCAAGGATCACGAAACTTGGCGAGTTCAAGAAGCTAGTGCAAGACGGGAAGCTCGGTGCCCCAGAGAGCTCAATGTGTCTTCAGATGAGCGGCTGCGCCAACCGCGAATGGATGTCTGCGGAGAAGGCACAGGCGATATCCCCGAGCTGAGAGCATCACCCGATCCCGAATCCTCCTTTCTTTCCTCTGTTTTTTTTTTTATTTCCCCCTTCCCCCCTGTATCCCCCTCCCCACTTCTTTCCTCCCCTTCCCCCCTCTCGTCCACGAGGACTGGCTGTTGACCCTGCTCAGGCCTGGGTGCGGATGCGGGTGGGACCGCAGCCCCGCAGCGGCCCAGCGGTGCCCTCTGGCGAGACGGCTGCCTTGCGCTCTGTGAAAGGGTGGCCCCAGGCTCCACAGCCCAGCCACACGGTTCTCCCCCTCACTGATGGAGATGAAGGAGAAAGATAGTGTCCTTTTCCTGTGGTTGTTAGCTGAGACCACCGCCCAGGGACACAAGAGGAGCTCCGCAAGCGAGGGTAGACTCCGATGGAAAGCCAGCTCCCAGCTGTCGGGGGCAGCGGGCAGCGCGCACCTGTGACAAGGAGAAGCCGAGGGACAGCTGGCCCAGGCTGCAGGTTGAGGTGACTGTTGAGAAAAGCATTCAGGTGCTGGATGGGGTGTCCGTGCCCACCCTGCCTTTGTGAGTGGACTGTGCTCTTCCTCAGCCTTCCTGGCCCCAAGGGTGTTGTTCAAAGCCGGAACCGCCTGAGGTGGGGGTGAGTGGGTTGTGCTACCTGTCAGCTTAACCGGAAGAGACAAAAGTTGAGGGTTCCCCCTCACCCTGCCCTTTTCAGGGAGTCGAACAGAAACTTTAGAGAGGACAATCTCTGTCCTCAAGAGATTCGGGGAAGCACCACTAAAGAGGTGGGGATGAGGCCCCCCCTTCCTGATAACAAAGCTTCCTACTCCGCTACGTCCTTCTCGGGCAGCAAAGGAGAGGGGTCCTAAGCTTTTAGGTCACCCAGCGATCAGCTCCATACAGTTCTTGTCACCAAATTCCGTTCGGGACTGTGGAAGGACAGTCTCATTTTCTCCCAGCAATGGAAAAGCAGGCCTTGCTGCCGCTGCCGCCTCCAGTTTGAGACCCTTGACTTCCTGGCAGCTGCGACCCATCATTGGTCATTTCTCTCTGCACCAGCCAACCCCTGGTACCAGGTGTTTTGAGTGCTTGGGAAGTTAGGAGTGTTCAGGGACACACAGCAGTGACTAGCACGTGGGCTCTGTAAGTGAGCTTTTTGGGTTCTGTTCTTAGTTCTTCACAGGTGTGTTAACTTAGCAGGTGGCTTAACCTCTGTGTCTATTTCTTTATCCCTGCTTGTTGGGGGTGGATAAATGATAGTCTCTGACTCTCAGGTTTGTTCTGAGGATTAAATGAGCCAATCTATGAAAGATTTAGCAGTTCCTGGCACGTAGTAAACAATGGTCACTCAAACATTAGTAACCTTAGGAGCTTGGTTATTGAGACAAGAGTCGTTACAGCAAAAAGTCATGGTGTAACACTTCTATGTATAATTCCATTTTAGATTACTTTCAATGCTTAGTTTTAGAGACATTAAGGTATGGCTGTACTTTAAAAAGTTAGGTTTATTTCTGAAAGTTTTTAATGTCTTTTTATGAAGTCAGTGGATGGGGGAGCATTTCAAAGCAATGAAACTACCTGGGTAATAAACAGGACAAAAATATTAGTGTTTCTCTTATGCTAGGCACCTTCTACTTCACTCTTAAGATCGGCATTATGGTGAAGAAGAATTTGCACTGCCTGGCTATAAAATAAATTGTAAGGAATGGTCATCTAAGAGGTTTGTAGTTAGTTCTGCTTTTGCAGTGTCTGATTTTAATTTTTTCTCATTCTAGGCTTTTGGTTACTCCCCTTCCACCCTATCCCTTAATTTTATTTTTTGAAAGAGTCTGCATTTCAAGCTGCTAGGGCAGAGAGTGTGATTACAGAAGGAAAGACTCCTCATCCAGGTACCTTGCTCTCTAGCTGTCACTAGGAAAGCCATTCAGAGTCAGGATCTAACATGAGGAGCCCGTGCTCACTCTGCAGCCAAATCATAAAGCTTAAATCAAAAGTAGCTATGTTTAGGCAGACCCTAAGTCTGAATGCCTAAACTTACAAAGCCAGCATTCTTTAGAGGTCCTAAAACTTGCATTACCTTTCCATTTAATTATGCTTTTTAAAAGCTATTCTATGAGGAATAAACCTATTAAAATGAGAGATTATGTTTTCATTAGGTCTTTGTTAAGCCTTCAGTAAAAAAATAATGGGATGCAGAGTAATCAGTAAAATATATACAGTACTTTTAATGAGTCTTATTCTGTATACTGTAAATATTTACATACTTTTAAGTCCAGAGAAGTAGTAACTAACTTTCAGTTTATAGTTTATTTTTCAATGTTAACACACAGTATTTGGGATACAGCAGAATTCTGTGTCTTGCAAAACCTTGAACTGTGTTTGTGTGTTTTTGACATAGCTCATCAAACAGTCTCTAGCCCTGAAAGCAGCTTTCAGATGTATAATGGTGTCAACAACGAGTGTGTCTAATGACAGCAGGCAGCAGAAAGCTAAAAGAGATTCCGGGATACTGTATCCATGAAAGGAGTTGGTAAATTTTAGCCCCATCCTAGTTTTGTAAATAGAGATGCATTGGGACACCCCTGTGCCCATTCTTTACCGTATTGCCTGTGGCTGCTGCCACAGCTACAAAACTGAGTGGTTGCAATACAGACCGTGTGGCCCCATAGAGTCAAAAATATTTACCGTGTGATCCTTTAGGGAAAAGTTTGCCAGCCCCTGCCATGGGACCTCGAAGTCCCTTCCTTAAAAATACACTTATGATCTCTTCATTATTTCTTAGTCCAATGGTTCCCAAACTGTCTTTTGCAGAATATTAATATTGTCTAAGTTAATAAGTGTTGTGGGAAAAAGATCCATGCTAACAGTAATTTTTCCTTTGTATTTTAAAATAAAATTTAAGACTACCAAACTCATTGCTATGGCTTTTATTTTTATGTGGTAACCTACCTTTAAGAAAAGGTGTCCCATGCCTGAGAGCACCAGGATGTCGAGTGAGAGATCACCTGATACATGAGCGTGCGATGCTCCACCTGCGCCTTGATGCCCAGGCAGCACTTAACACAGTCACTGATGAGATGCTTGGCATCATCTCTTTGATGATGGCTCATCTTCTGTGTCCTGACTTATAATTTCAACACATTTGTGATACTCAATGTTTATTCTAAATTAACCATGTTTTGTACCACAAACACATTGCCTGTGGATCTGTTGCTGAAACAAGAAAGAATTAAACAAGAAGTAGAATCTTTTTTGTTATCAAATTGTGTCTGAATCAAGTGATCAAAAGGTCAGAATATTACAAAGTAAAGATGAGCACTTGCAGCCTTCCGTTTCTAGAAATTCAGGAAGTGAGTTTTCCAGGGTCAAGTTTATGTCCAATTCCAACAAAATAACAACATTTAGTAAGAAACCACTAAGAAGAAAATATGAGGAAAGTTATTTGTTTTTTGGATTTACTTCCTTTGGAAATAGATTTGCACCTCATGCTCAGTGTGTGTTATGTAAGAAAATTTTATTGAAAAGCTCTTTGGCCCCTAGTAAGTTTTGAAGACATTTGGAAACTAAACATGCTGCATATAAAGACAAAGACATTATCTTTTTCAAGCAACATCTTGATTCACATGAAAACAATAAACCCCCAGCACCTAAAATTGTCAACACAGTTCATGGAAGCGCTAGAGAAGCATCATGCAGTGTAAGTTACAATGCAGCCCTGAGTGGAGGCTCATACATCAGAGAATTGCTCACCAAGCCTTGTGCAAAAGACGTTGTGATGTGGATGTGTGACGAACAGTATTGTAAAAACAAATAGATGCCGTGCAGTTGTCAGTATGGCTGCTGGTCGAATTAAGGCTCTAGCTGCTGCCACTGAAGAAGGGCCTGTTTGTAGACGGGAAACTTGTGGCAGGTTCTCACTGCAGCTTCCAGATCCAGCCGACGTCTCAGGACTCGCTGTGCTGCTCGTGTTTGCTTGTTGCAGGTTTAACAAGTCCACTGAGGACAAGCTGCTCTTACGTGAATCTTTGCAAAGAATGCCGTTGGTGAGGACATTTTCAACTGCGTCCACAGCTTTATGCAAAACTGTGAAATTGAATGGGGAAAATGTGCTGGTGTTTGTAGTGATGCTTCTAGGGGGGTGGACCGGAAAATTGCTGGGACTGTCACCTGGATAAAATATGTGGCTCCCGAAAGCACCAGGAGTCACTGCCTATTACATAGACATGCACTTGCAGTTAAAATAATGCCTACATCTTTGGAAAACATGCTCGATCAGGCAGTCCAAATCATCAATTATATTGAAGCTTGGCTACATCAGCCCAGACTACTAAAAATTTTATGTGAAGAATTGGGTGCCCAGCACACAGCACTTCTAAATACAGAGGTGAGGCGGCTTTCCCGACGTAAAGATCTTGTAAGACTTTTTGAGCTTCGTTGTGAACGATTGGTTTTCATGGATTCTGCTTTTTGAAGATCTGATTGTTTAACAAATTCATCATGGCTGCTAAGACTTGTATATCTTGCAGATATTTTTACTAAATTAAATGAGGTTAATCTGTCAATGCAAGGGGAAAATGTGACAGTTTTTACAGTATTTGATAAAATGTCATCAAAAGAAAACTTTGTTTTCCTACACTCAGTGACTTGACTGAAATTAATCCTATGGTTGATGGAGATACTTTCAGGGCCGCTGTGCAGCTCCGCAGGGGTTTGCATCCTACTCTGTTAATATTTTCCTGTAACAAAAGGTAATAATGCTTGGGTTAGAAATTTATTTACAGTAACCTAACCAAACCTCATTAGTGTCATGGGACTATGAGAGCCTGATTGATTTAACATCTGATTCCCAGGTGAAGCAAAATTTCACTGAACTTTCATGAAATGATTTTTGGAGCAGCCTGAGTCAGGAGTAGACAAGCGTTGCAAGGCGTGCAGGTTGTGTACTGCTTCGTTTACTACCATGCACCTGTGTGAAGCAGGATTTTCCTATTATGCTGGAAAAAAACAACTAGATGTGGATCTGACTTAGCAACACCACACCTAACATTAAGCAGATATGTGACAAAAAGACACAGAAGCACTGTTCTCATTAAAATCGGAGGGTTCTGCGTGCCTCTTGATAACCAAATATAAGATGCAAATTTAAAATGATTTACTTCAAAAAAAGGAAGCTAGTGCATTTATTTTTCATGAGTGAAAGCATGTGATGTGGTATATTACTTTGCAGGTTTTGGTATCTGAGGCTGACTCACCAACGCAGTGGGTAATTCAGTAAAGCAGGAACATGGGGAGGCAATCATTTATTTCAAAGAACATTAAGGTAGGAACATCACATGACTGGGCTTCAAGATGCTCACATTCACTTGTCACACCAGGGAATCCTTCATGTGTCCACTTCCATCATTAGCCAAGATCCAGGGGGTTCATGATGCACCCCAGTGTGTGTGTGTGTCACCTCTCAGCCATTTAACTTGCCTAATTGTCATGTTTTCTATTCAAAAAATAAATAAATTTCAGTACATAAAAATGAAGAGGAGCATAACAAATGATAATATATCCAACCTGACCAAAGAAACAAAAAGTACAAATGGAACAAACACACTGTGTGTACCTCTTCCCAACTGCCAGCTTGTGTCACCTGGTGGCCCCACATGGAGCATCCCCTACAAGGCACTCTACTGGGAGGGTGTGTGTGTGTGTACGCACGTGTGTCAGTGTGGGGTGGCACGTAGACCAGAGAGGTCCAGCAGTCATTCAGAAAGCACACAGCTGACCCAGGCAGGGGCCAAGCTTTAGACCTTCCTGGCTGAGCCTGTGCCCAGGGAGGTCTGCAACTCACACTGGCTAGGGGAGGCTGGGTCACACATGTAACTCCATCCCCAGCCCAGCTGGAAGCCAGAAAGAGGCCCAGGTCAGCCTGTGGCCCATTTTTAACCCTGCCCCACCCTGGCCTGTCCAAATGCCACAGGGCCACGTCACACATCTGGCTGACAAGCGTTCCTTGGGCTAGAGCAGCTATCCCCTCTTTTCCACATTCGCCCCTTGCCTGGTGCCCCTCTGTAGCTGCCCTCCCGCTCCTCCAGCCTCTCAGCACCATCTCGCCTCCTCCTCCCCATAGTGTCTCAGCGTTTTCTTGCCTTTGGTGAGATGGGGCCATTTCTCTCAAGGGTCGTTTTAAATGTTCAGGTTTTTAAATTTTTATTTTATTGACGTATAGTCAGTTTACAATGTTGTGTCAATTTCTGGTGTACAGCACAATGCTTCAGTCATACATGGACATACGAATATTCATTTCATGTCCTTTCTCACCATGAGCTACTACAAGATACTGACTATGGTTCCCTGTGCTGTGTAGTATAAACTTGTTGCTCTATTTTATATTTACCAGTCACTAACTGCAAATCTCAAACTCCCAGTTTATCCCTTCCCACCCTGTTCCCCTCTGGTAACCATAAGTTTGTTTTCTATGTCTGTTTAATTTTAGATTCCACATGAGTGTTGTCATATTGTGTTTTTCTTTCTTTCTGGCTTACTTCACTTAGAATGACGTTTTCCAGGGCCATCCATGTTGCTGCAAATGGCATGATATTATTTTTTTGGCTGAGTAGTATTCCATTGTATACATGACACGGCTTCTGTATCCAGTCATCTGTTGGTGGACATTTAAGCTGTCTCCATGTCTTGGCTATTGTAAATAGTGCTATGAACATTGGGGTGCAGGTGTCTTTCTGTATTAAGGCTCCCTTTGGACATATGCCCAGGAGTGGGATTATTGTATCATATAGTAAGTGTATTTTTAGTTTTTTGAGGAATCTCCATACCATTTTCCATAACTGCTGGACCAAACTGCATTCCCACCAGCAGTGCACAAGGGTTCAGTTTTCCACACCCTCTCCAGCATTTCCCGTTTGAATATTCATGTTTTAATTATTTTATTGCAGCAGCGACATGTAGGATAATGAAAAAGTGGCATCCTGGCGGCTGGGGGATGAGCCTGTGTGTGTGTCCCCATGCATGTGTGTGTGTTCCTGTATGTGTGTGCATGTCCCTGTGTGTGCATGTGTGCCCTCCATGTGCCTGCATGGGGGTGGGGAGTGGGGCTGGAGCCTGCGTGTGTGACTGAGTGACATCTCAGGCACGTGGGCCTGGAGGGGTGTGTGAGGCTGTGATGCTGGGCTGAGAGGCTGTGACCTGACCAAGGCCACACAGCCCGTCTTGGGTCTCAGGGCCCCACCCTTGCTTCCAGGCCTGCCACCAATCAGCTGGGGCGTTCCCTGCCGTGACACAGGGCTTGAAGTCCTGACCCTAAGGGCCCCACAACTTCCCTCAGGAGGAGGGGTCGCTGGGGCAGGAGGAGGCTGGGCTTGGCATGGGGAGGGGGAGCAGGGAATCCAAGGGGGCGAACATGGCCCTGGAGTTTGGGTGTGACCAGCAGCAGTGAGGTGAGGGGAGTAAGAAGGGCCTCCTCACCAGGACTGAGTTTGTCATCCCGGCCAGGGGAGCTGCTCTTCTGCACAAGGACCAATTTAGAAAAATGTGGAAAACCAAGTTTCAGGCTCCATGGTAAATAAGTCCCATTCCAGACACAAATAGCAGGATGTGACCCCATAAAAAGTGGTGAGCGCACATGAGCCATCGCCCCGCCCAGAAAGGAATTCCCCCGAGACCCAGAGCTCACCCCACACCCAACCAGGGCCCTGGTAGGCCTGGAGTGATGGCCCTGCTGGGGTCCCACTTCCCAGGAAAATGGGGAGAAGGTCCGCTGGTCATACAGTCGAGGCCCAAGGAGGGGAAGAGACCTGCCCAGGTCGCCCAGGTCACCCAGCACAGGAGGGCAGTCGGGTGGGACCCAGGCCTTCGGGCTTGTCACAGCCCCCCTTCTTAGGACAGGGGCACAGGCCTGCCTGGGAAAGAAGCATCGGGAAAGTGAATAACCCTGCAGACAGGGCCAAGTTGGCTGGCTGGCCGAGCCTCAGTTTCCCTTCTGTGGAACGGGGGACGGGACGGTGCCTGATCACAGGGTCTCTGTGAAGCTAGAGATGGTGCTGCTGTGGTGCTGGGGAGAGCCCTCCTGGTCCTCCTTACCTGGGAAGTGGCCGGAGGGCCCTGGGCGCGGCTGTCAGCCCCGTCCTGAGGGCCGATGGTTCCTGTCTAGCTGGGCGGGCTGCTGGTCCCTGCGGCCCTGACGGTGGCAGCTGCACGGCTTGGTGAAGGATGGGCCAACTCCCCTTCCCAGTCACCCTGGCCCATTGTCCCCCACCATGCACCCTGGGCTGGCTCCCTCTTTCCTTCCTGCCTCCTCTTGTCTCTGCTTCCCCCTACCCGGTGTCCCTCTCTTGTCACCTCCTGTACCTCTCTAGGACTTGACCCCCACCTTTCTCTCACTCACACACTGTCTCTCCCTGCGTGTCTTTCTCTATCTCTCCCCCAGGCCCTCAGGCCCTGAGCTCAGGTCTAGCCCTGTCCAGGGCCACAGGGCCACATCTCTCCCAGCCCTCCCACCCTCACAGTGATGTTCCAGCCCCAGCTCTGCTCACAGTGGAGGCCGGTTACAGAGCTGCTCCTGCTGGCATTTACTGCTGCATCGCTGTTCCCCCCACTTCCCAGGCAGCGCAGCAGTCTCACCTTGACCTGTTTGTGGCCCAGCCTGGACCCCAGAGCTGCTGCAGGGCTGGCTGCCTCCCCCACCTGGAAGGAGGGAGGGCCCCGTGGGCTCCAGGGACAGCTGGCGCAGAGTAGAGTGGACTCTTTTTATACCCAACACCTTCTCCCTGGCAGTGGTGGCGTCCCACCCACTGACCCTGCCCCGCCCACCTCAGAGTCAGGAGGCTGTGGGAGGATGAAGGGTGCTCACGGGGCTCACTGAGAGCACTGCCGCCCTCAGCCCGCCTCAGGGCCTGCCTGGAGCCGGGGCTGCCGGGCAGCTGACATGGGGCAGAGGCATGGGCCTGGTCAGTGCAGGGCCTCTCGCTGGATGCCCATGGCCTCCTCCTGCACCTCATCTGTTCCTCACCATGAGACACGGCCACTTCATTCTGGTCATCTAGCTCACGACCGGACACCCCTGTGACTGACAGGCCCCACATGCCCACTGAGTGTTTACAGACTGAAGCAGCACAGCCATCTCTAGATCTAGATACAGGCTGTACCCACCACCCAGGAGGAGCCCCGGGGCCCCTGCGGTCACTGCTGCCCTGAAGGGGTAATCTTGCGTCTGCCCTGTCATCTTAGTTCCTGCTGGTTTGTGAGTTGTGTGCCCGTAAATCACTGCATGCCCTCAAGAGGGTGTGACCACTGGTCCTCCAGGAAGCAGACACTGACACAGAGAGAACTGTGACAATTTCATTAGGGGTGACAATAGGAGAGAACAGCGGAGGGGGCAGGTTGGAGCAGGGAAACATTCGGCCATAATGCACCTCTGACATCTTCTCTAAACACATCATTGCCACAGCTGAGGGGCCCCTTCAGTTGGCAGACTGTGCTGTAAGGCAAAAAGAGTTATTTATTTTAATAGGATCTTATTTTTTCCCAATTTTGTCTTCTCTAATGTATGTAAGGCCTCTGACGGACACTGTAGTCTGTGTGTGCATCTCCGTGTCTATACAGAATGAAAATAATTGTTTTCACATCTCAGACACAGATGTCAAAATGTGCACATTCTCATTATTATATTTCCTTCTTTAACTAGTAAGACCTAATATTTAATAGAAGAAAGGGACCTTTCGCCTTATCTTTAAAGCAGAGAGTGGTAAGCTCTGGGCCTGAGCTCTTATATCTTCAGTTTAATTTAATGTACTTCCTGAGGTCTCTTTTGATGATACTGTGTGCAGACACTTTCTTTTAAACTATGAGAATGCTGAGTGAGAAATATGTCCCAGTCATTTTGCAAAACAATATGTGTGCTTGACCCAACCCTCCTCACAATGACGTCAGGGAACAGCGTTACCCCCCGGCTCACAGACAACAACGCTGAGACCCTGTGGGGGCCCCACTGAGTCTTGGTGTTAGGGGATGAACTGCAAGAACTCAAAGAATCAGAAATTGGATCTTGTGACATAAATGTGGAGATGCCAAGCTGACAGTGGGCGTGGTGATGAGGGAGCAGGGGTGTGGGGACAGGGGTCCTACAGGGGGTCTCCTGATCACCCCTGACTTCCCCCAAAGAACCTGCCTCATGCTGAAGGGCAAGGCACCTGCTCAGCTGATCTAAATCCTGCCTGCACTTTTCAAATCAAAAGAAAACTTCAGCCACACAAATACCCTGAAAAAAACAAGCTAAACTTCAGTTTCTCTGATATCCACAGATTTCATCCAGACCCAGAACTTTCAGAAACCCAAGAGAACAATTATCTTTATATGAGGTTGTGAACTGAGGGCTTTCTGGAGGCAGTGGGTTCTGAAGGGGATACGTGCATGGCTGCACTGAGTCCCCTGCACACACACGTGGCTCTGAGTGGACCTCACACTGCATTCACACGGCCCACCTGAACTGCCCACCCTGCCGGGAGTGACCTTCCAGCTCCATCTGAGTGAACCCAACAAACGCCCACTGGGCAGCCCCTCAATTTCTTTCTTCCCCTCCACACCCTCCTATTCACTCCTGTGTGGCTCACGTGTCCTTCTTCTGCACTCTGAGGCCCTGCACGGGCACATCTGCTATGGTGACAAGCTGTCTGCTGTGAATGTCTCTCTCCCTCACTCGCTCCCTCACCCCTCGAGGCAACCCCGTGAGCCCCTGAAGTTAGGGGTGTGCTTCACCCCTCACAGAGCACATCACATGGTCCATGCAAGAGGCACATCGGCCAAACTGGGACTTCAAATTCACTTGATATTCTGTCAAAAGTCTCTTCTGTTCTATACAAGAGACGCCTGCTTCCCAGGTCAGGACGGGGAAATGACACAGTCCAACAGATGTGTGTGCTGGGAAGCTAGACAGACGTCACAATGTCCCAAGTCAGATTTCCTCAGGCATCGCAAGGCCCTGGAGTGCCATCTCCCCTTCTGCAAAGACTCGACAAGGGAGCAGAAGCACATGCTCTCATCTTAACGAGTGCTGTAACTGGTGGTGGGGGGGTGGCGGTGGCTGAGACCGCATAGGCCACAAGGGAGGTGGGGTTGGCGGTGACGAATAGCCTCTGAGAAGTGACACTGGGTGTCCCATCGGGCGAGGCACACCAAGTGGTCCTGGACAAGTACAGGGACCTCTGGAATCCACAGTGACTTGCAGAAGAGAGAGCTGTGTTGGATGACAGACAAAAGGAACAACACCTACAGAACCTGAAACCCAATGCAGCAGCTGTCAGCACCGGGCACCCTCCCCTCCACCGGGTGCCCAGACAGCAGCACAGGGCCACACACTCGACCTTGGGGATAAAACACTATTGCCACACGACACCGCCAGTGTCTGTAAGTGGAGGAAGGCGAGAGTCCTGCCTGAGACGATGTACAGAGGTTCCAGCAAATTGATAAACTAGGGCCTCCCAAACAGGAAGCCTCTCTGTGCAGGACAACCCACCCTGACACCTTCCCCAGCTCCACAGAAGCATGGTCTGCATGAACCAGAAACACAGAGAAAGAAAGGAACCGAAGGCCTGGTTTCCCACACATAGAATGAGAGCCGCACCTGGGTACTTGCTGTGTCTGCAGGACCCTGCCAGACCCTCTCTACTCCCTGCTAACAAAGGGCCCTCCTCCGCCAGCAGGAGCTGCCCCTGGGCGCAATGAGCTCTGAGGAGCTGGGCACCCCGCAGTCCTGTGGGGGAGCTGGCAATGTGCTTCTGAGGGGACAAGGCTGTCCTCAGAAGGGAGTCGGGCTCCGCTACAATCATCCTTATTCTCAGGGATGTCTGGATTTTAAGTTCGCTAGGAAAATCACACTACATTTGTTCTATGGGAAAGGGAAGGGGGAAGTTTCAATCCTGCAAATAACACGAATGGGATTTTAGCGCATGTGGAAAATCCCATGGTGTGTGATGAGACAGAGAAGCAGCTCTGACAGCTTCCAGGGCAGAATCGACCCAGCGCGGGATGAAGAACATGATGCCAGGACTTTGGTGCGAATTGGTCCTGCAGGGAAGGAGGCATTTTCACTGCGGGCTCTTTCCATTCCATCCTCTATTCCCTACTACAAATGCACCATCTCTGAGAGTCAGACTTTTCTGCCCAAAAGTACAACTGATGGCAGAGGGGAAGGCACCTTTACCTCCCCAGAAAAGACAGTGACGGGCTGTGATATTTACCACACACAGGAAGACTCAAAAGTTGCACAAACCACACGGTGTAAGGATGGAGGGGTGGCTTTGCTCAGTTATCAGTTACGAGTAATTGAATGGGCATTCTACAAAGCAGAATCCCCCAGCCTGAGCAAGGAAACCATTCAAAGAATGACAACAGGAACCAGTCTCAGTGACCCAGGAGCAATCCCAAGTGAAGGAGGTAAAAAGGAGTCAGCCGAGCCAGGAGAAGTCAGTATGGAGCAAGGGCTAACCATTCTTATGCTATTTTAAGAAACAAACAGTCAAAGCTGAGGTTCTCAGCCCTCATGTACTCCATTGCTGATGGCTTCTGCAAGCAACACTCAGGTGACTGGCTGAGAGGAAAAGCCAATGGACCCTGGGCAAGAGTTTCAATATGAAAACAAAATGAGATGCCAGACACGAAACAGAACATAAAGTCTACAGACAGGGCAGAAGAGGCTGCTGCTAAAAAAAAAAAAAAAAAAAAAAAAAAAAAAAAAAAAAGAATACATATCCCAGAAAGACTTCCACCGAAAATGACATCCCAATTTAACTGGGCCTCCGTGGTCGCCTAAGGCAGGCAGGAGCTACCGGGGAACACTGGAGACGCAGAGGTTCTGCATCAGAAAAAAACTAAAGAAAGGATGCAGGATTAGGCATTTCTGAGTAGAAATTATCAAAAGAAACAACACTATGAGCACTGAATACCCGTATGACACTCGGTCTCATACCACACAGACTAGGAGACAGGTCTCAGGACCCTTGACTGAACAGACAACAGGCCCCGGGTTCGGGTGTTTCTTCCATAACCGATCATCATCGGCTGTGGAAGGTCAGGGCTCCACTCGCTGCAGACAGTGACAGGGGCGGGCTTCTCCTCCAGGGAGCCCGGAACGTGGTCTCTGTTGAAGGCCCGTGTGCAGAACCGACACGTCTGCCCTCCGTCAGAGGACCCTCTTTCCCTCCACAAGAGACACCTCCCTCCCCAGGGCAGGACGGGGAAGACGCGGCCCATCAAGTGCGTCTGCTAAGGGACCAGAGGGACACGGCCGTGAGCCCGGTCAGGGCGGCCCGTGCACGGGGAAGCACTGGAGAGCGATCTGCCCTTCTTCTGCAGTGACTCAAGGAAGAAACAGAGGACTATGCTTTCCTCTTACCGAGCGGAGCAGCTGGCGGTGGGGGGCGAGGCTGCACAGGGCTCAAGGGGGGCCCAGGTGCAGGTGGCCCGCTGGACGACGACGGGCCGCTCTCGGGGCAGGCCACGCGGGCTGGTCCTCGGAAAGGTTGGGGCCCTCCGGCCCACGGGGTGGCCTGCGGGACAGAAGGGAGAGCTGGGTTGGATGACAGACAAAAGCGCCAGCACCGACAAAAGCCGAAACCCAACGCAGCAGCTGTCGGCACCGGGCACCCTCCCCTCCACCGGGTGCCCAGAGAGCAGCACGGCGCCACACGCTCCGCCCAGCCCTCTGGGGCCTGCCTGCAGCCTGGGCCGCACAGGAGGACACGGGGATAGGACCCTGACGCCGCACGTCGCCGCCGCTGTCTCCAAGTGGAGGAAGCCAAGGGTCCTCCTGCCCGAGAGGCTGCACACAGAGCTTCCAGCACACGGGCAAACTAGCGCCTTCCCAAGAGCCAGCCGCTCTGCTCTGGGCGGGCGGGACGGCCCTCCCCGCCACCTTCCCCAGCTCCACGCAAGCTTGCCCGGCGCGGACCAGGAACACGGAGACGGGACGGGCGTGAAGAGCTCATTCTCCACCGGGGTCGCCGCTCTGCCTGCAGGGCTCTGCCTGCAGGGCCCTGCCAGGCCCTCTCTGCCCCCTCCTCACAAAGGGCCACTCCTCCGCCCCGCAGGGGCTGCCCCTGGGCGCAAAGAGCCCTGGGGAGCTGGGCATCCCGGAGTCCTGCGGCGGAGCTGCCCAAGGGCTCCTGAGGGGACAAGGCTGTCCTCAGAAGGGAGTCAGGCTCCGCTACAATCCTCCCTACCTTCAGGGACGTCTGGATTTTACGTTCGCTACAGAACGCACCCTACCCGCGTCCAAGGGAGACTGACGTGGGGAGTCTCAATCCCACACCTGACACCAAAGGGACTGTCCTAGCTCGTGCGCAAGGCCCCACGGTGTGCGATGAGGCCGAAGAGCAGCTCTGACAGCTTCCAGGGCAGGCCCGACCCGGCGCAGGGTGGGGAACACAACGTAGGCACTCTGGTGCGCATCGGAATTCCCCCGCAGGGGAGGAGGCATTTTCACGGCGGGCTCTTTCCCTTCCAGCCTCTACTCCCTGCTACAAATGCACCACCTCGGAGAGTCAGGCTTTTCTGCCCAGAGTACAACTGGAGGCAGCGGCCAAGACACACTTACCTCCCGAGAACAGACAGTGACGGGCTGTGATTTCAGTTACCAGGATCTGAATGGACATTCTAAACAGGAGTATCACCTGGCCTGAGCCGGGAAACCAGTCAGAAGAGTGACGACACAGAAATCCGTCTCAGTGACCCAGGAGCAATCCCAGGTGCAGGAGGACAGGAAGGAGTCAGCCGAGCCGGGAGAAGTCAGTGTGGAGCGCGGGCTCACCCTCCTCACGCTGCTTCGAGAAACCCGCAGTCAAAGTCTGCGGGCCCCGGCTTCTAAGCACTCCCTCATGGCTCCTGCAGGCACCAGCCAAGGCGACGGGCTCCCGGGAGAAACAGCCCACTAACCCTGGGCAAGAGTTGGAGTCTGAAAGGCAGCGACACGCCACGCCACGCCAGACCCGTCACAGAACACACAGTCTGGAGACGAGGCCAGGAACGGCTGCCGGGAAAACAGGAAGATCACCTTTCCCAGAACGACGTCCAACAGAGCACGACCACCTCACTTACCTGGGCCTCCGGGGTCGCCGCAGGCGGCAGGGAGCTGCCGGGCCGCACCGGAGCCGCGCCAGGTCCCGCGTCGGCTAAAAACCACAGAAAAGGATGGAGGATTAGGCTTTCCTGCGAAGACACTGCTGAAGCAAAACGAAACCTTTGTGCCTTCCTTCCTTACCCGTATCACACTCGTTTATTGGAGGACCTGGATACTGACCCCAGGAACTCCTGCACGCTAAGCATACATTCTGTCTACTGCTGAGCTATATGTACCCTTCTCCCCAGAGCACACTTGTTTCTAGGCACAGAGAAAAACAAATGCCATCCACGTTCACTAACATACCCAGTGTATAAGCTCTGTTGGCTCCACCAACAGAGGTCCGTGTGTTATGATCTCTTAGCTCCCCTGGAGCAAATTCCACCGTCCCAGTAACGTATTCTGGTTTTCCTTTGTTTTTCTTTCTTTTGTTTTTCTTTTTGCATTCTGGGTTCTTAATTTCGGGCTCAGTCGCCCCTTCCTAGGAACACAAAACAACGTAAAACAAGAACCGAACTTCAGAAACCATCAAGTTCATACACTTGGTCATTCAGTCAGTCAGTCAGCCAGGAAGACAACAGTTATTTACTGTATCTATCAGATCATAAGCCCTATCCTGGGAGAAGCTGGCAGTACAAGTAAAAGGCAGATTCCTCTCTCTGTTCTGCCAGAGGCACAGGATCCATGAAAACAAATCAGCACAGAAAAGTCTCAACAGCTCTACAACTGAGGTGAACGGGTACAGTAACGCCACAAAGGACAGGAGAGTCTGCTGCACGTGGACAGCTCAGGGAATGCTGGGAACACCGCACTGTTTCGTAAAAGAGAGATCCAGTGCAGACGGGGGATGTGGAGGGGCTTTGGGGAAGGGCAGCCTGAGTGAAAGGAGCAGGTGGGAAAGAGCGCAAGGCATTAAGGAAACTAGAACACTGTTACTGGCGGTGGAATGGGAAGACAAAACATGCTGCCTTCAAAATGAAACATCACTTAATTAATTTCAAGTGAGGACGGCTAAAACAAGAACCAACTCCAAGATACACCTAACTTTCCCAGGGATGAATTTCTTTTCCATATCCTCTAATAAACTGTAACAGAAAGACCCTGAAAAAAAGAATTCACATACAGACACTGGTTTCACTAGGTGAGTCTGGAAAATTAACACAAGTGCATTATCCAGTCCTACGGCATTAAGCACAGAATCACATCCTAAATTGTAAGTTAAAAGTATAAGTCCAAAGTTCTCATCAGCAGGTGCAAACGTGAAAATGCACACTCACACCAACCCCCGGCTTATGTCTCAGAATCCCCTGGTACTTACATAGTCACACAAGGACATTAACAACAAGAGACAGTACCTCATCCCAGGAAGATCCTCTTCCTTTCTCTTCTGCAACGTGGTGCACTGTCATACCATCTGTAAAATGTAGTTACATGTACGTTAATGAGAATAATCACGAATGTAAATTAGAACCACCATGTGCGTCTATCTCCGTTTGTGGATTTGTGAAAATAAAAGTGGCAGAAAATTATTTCAAGGAGTTAGAGCATTTAAAAAAATAAGTGCTTAAGTCACGGTTGGGATATATTTCAAACCAAGTAGTAAGAGGAAAACACGTAAAAAGAATGGATATCGAAGTTGTGTTTGCGCACTATGTATTTCTAACATTTGAAGTTTGCTCTTGTTTTTGTTTTTCCTTTTCTTCTTCTTTTAAGTGGAGGTACTGGGAATGAGCACACGGAATTCTGCATGCTAAGCAAGCGTTCTATTTACCACTAACCTATATCCTTCCCCAAGTCAACTAGCTTCTCGGCAGAGATAAAATAAAATACAAAAAACGTTCACCGTTCACTACCTTACAAAACATGTTAGTTTGCTCAAGCACAAAAGATCTTTGTGGCTTTCTTCCCCGTATCACACTAAGCCTCACATCAGACAGAATGGGAGACAGGTCTCAGGACCCTGAGGGAGAGACCGCAGGCCCCGGGTTCGGGTGTTTCTTCCATAACCGATCATCATCGGCTGTGGAAGGTCAGGGCTCCACTCGCTGCAGACAGTGACAGGGGCGGGCTTCTCCTCCAGGGAGCCCGGAACGTGGTCTCTGTTGAAGGCCCGTGTGCAGAACCGACACGTCTGCCCTCCGTCAGAGGACCCTCTTTCCCTCCACAAGAGACACCTCCCTCCCCAGGGCAGGACGGGGAAGACGCGGCCCATCAAGTGCGTCTGCTAAGGGACCAGAGGGACACGGCCGTGAGCCCGGTCAGGGCGGCCCGTGCACGGGGAAGCACTGGAGAGCGATCTGCCCTTCTTCTGCAGTGACTCAAGGAAGAAACAGAGGACTATGCTTTCCTCTTACCGAGCGGAGCAGCTGGCGGTGGGGGGCGAGGCTGCACAGGGCTCAAGGGGGGCCCAGGTGCAGGTGGCCCGCTGGACGACGACGGGCCGCTCTCGGGGCAGGCCACGCGGGCTGGTCCTCGGAAAGGTTGGGGCCCTCCGGCCCACGGGGTGGCCTGCGGGACAGAAGGGAGAGCTGGGTTGGATGACAGACAAAAGCGCCAGCACCGACAAAAGCCGAAACCCAACGCAGCAGCTGTCGGCACCGGGCACCCTCCCCTCCACCGGGTGCCCAGAGAGCAGCACGGCGCCACACGCTCCGCCCAGCCCTCTGGGGCCTGCCTGCAGCCTGGGCCGCACAGGAGGACACGGGGATAGGACCCTGACGCCGCACGTCGCCGCCGCTGTCTCCAAGTGGAGGAAGCCAAGGGTCCTCCTGCCCGAGAGGCTGCACACAGAGCTTCCAGCACACGGGCAAACTAGCGCCTTCCCAAGAGCCAGCCGCTCTGCTCTGGGCGGGCGGGACGGCCCTCCCCGCCACCTTCCCCAGCTCCACGCAAGCTTGCCCGGCGCGGACCAGGAACACGGAGACGGGACGGGCGTGAAGAGCTCATTCTCCACCGGGGTCGCCGCTCTGCCTGCAGGGCTCTGCCTGCAGGGCCCTGCCAGGCCCTCTCTGCCCCCTCCTCACAAAGGGCCACTCCTCCGCCCCGCAGGGGCTGCCCCTGGGCGCAAAGAGCCCTGGGGAGCTGGGCATCCCGGAGTCCTGCGGCGGAGCTGCCCAAGGGCTCCTGAGGGGACAAGGCTGTCCTCAGAAGGGAGTCAGGCTCCGCTACAATCCTCCCTACCTTCAGGGACGTCTGGATTTTACGTTCGCTACAGAACGCACCCTACCCGCGTCCAAGGGAGACTGACGTGGGGAGTCTCAATCCCACACCTGACACCAAAGGGACTGTCCTAGCTCGTGCGCAAGGCCCCACGGTGTGCGATGAGGCCGAAGAGCAGCTCTGACAGCTTCCAGGGCAGGCCCGACCCGGCGCAGGGTGGGGAACACAACGTAGGCACTCTGGTGCGCATCGGAATTCCCCCGCAGGGGAGGAGGCATTTTCACGGCGGGCTCTTTCCCTTCCAGCCTCTACTCCCTGCTACAAATGCACCACCTCGGAGAGTCAGGCTTTTCTGCCCAGAGTACAACTGGAGGCAGCGGCCAAGACACACTTACCTCCCGAGAACAGACAGTGACGGGCTGTGATTTCAGTTACCAGGATCTGAATGGACATTCTAAACAGGAGTATCACCTGGCCTGAGCCGGGAAACCAGTCAGAAGAGTGACGACACAGAAATCCGTCTCAGTGACCCAGGAGCAATCCCAGGTGCAGGAGGACAGGAAGGAGTCAGCCGAGCCGGGAGAAGTCAGTGTGGAGCGCGGGCTCACCCTCCTCACGCTGCTTCGAGAAACCCGCAGTCAAAGTCTGCGGGCCCCGGCTTCTAAGCACTCCCTCATGGCTCCTGCAGGCACCAGCCAAGGCGACGGGCTCCCGGGAGAAACAGCCCACTAACCCTGGGCAAGAGTTGGAGTCTGAAAGGCAGCGACACGCCACGCCACGCCAGACCCGTCACAGAACACACAGTCTGGAGACGAGGCCAGGAACGGCTGCCGGGAAAACAGGAAGATCACCTTTCCCAGAACGACGTCCAACAGAGCACGACCACCTCACTTACCTGGGCCTCCGGGGTCGCCGCAGGCGGCAGGGAGCTGCCGGGCCGCACCGGAGCCGCGCCAGGTCCCGCGTCGGCTAAAAACCACAGAAAAGGATGGAGGATTAGGCTTTCCTGCGAAGACACTGCTGAAGCAAAACGAAACCTTTGTGCCTTCCTTCCTTACCCGTATCACACTCGTTTATTGGAGGACCTGGATACTGACCCCAGGAACTCCTGCACGCTAAGCATACATTCTGTCTACTGCTGAGCTATATGTACCCTTCTCCCCAGAGCACACTTGTTTCTAGGCACAGAGAAAAACAAATGCCATCCACGTTCACTAACATACCCAGTGTATAAGCTCTGTTGGCTCCACCAACAGAGGTCCGTGTGTTATGATCTCTTAGCTCCCCTGGAGCAAATTCCACCGTCCCAGTAACGTATTCTGGTTTTCCTTTGTTTTTCTTTCTTTTGTTTTTCTTTTTGCATTCTGGGTTCTTAATTTCGGGCTCAGTCGCCCCTTCCTAGGAACACAAAACAACGTAAAACAAGAACCGAACTTCAGAAACCATCAAGTTCATACACTTGGTCATTCAGTCAGTCAGTCAGCCAGGAAGACAACAGTTATTTACTGTATCTATCAGATCATAAGCCCTATCCTGGGAGAAGCTGGCAGTACAAGTAAAAGGCAGATTCCTCTCTCTGTTCTGCCAGAGGCACAGGATCCATGAAAACAAATCAGCACAGAAAAGTCTCAACAGCTCTACAACTGAGGTGAACGGGTACAGTAACGCCACAAAGGACAGGAGAGTCTGCTGCACGTGGACAGCTCAGGGAATGCTGGGAACACCGCACTGTTTCGTAAAAGAGAGATCCAGTGCAGACGGGGGATGTGGAGGGGCTTTGGGGAAGGGCAGCCTGAGTGAAAGGAGCAGGTGGGAAAGAGCGCAAGGCATTAAGGAAACTAGAACACTGTTACTGGCGGTGGAATGGGAAGACAAAACATGCTGCCTTCAAAATGAAACATCACTTAATTAATTTCAAGTGAGGACGGCTAAAACAAGAACCAACTCCAAGATACACCTAACTTTCCCAGGGATGAATTTCTTTTCCATATCCTCTAATAAACTGTAACGGAAAGACCCTGAAAAAAAGAATTCACATACAGACACTGGTTTCACTAGGTGAGTCTGGAAAATTAACACAAGTGCATTATCCAGTCCTACGGCATTAAGCACAGAATCACATCCTAAATTGTAAGTTAAAAGTATAAGTCCAAAGTTCTCATCAGCAGGTGCAAACGTGAAAATGCACACTCACACCAACCCCCGGCTTATGTCTCAGAATCCCCTGGTACTTACATAGTCACACAAGGACATTAACAACAAGAGACAGTACCTCATCCCAGGAAGATCCTCTTCCTTTCTCTTCTGCAACGTGGTGCACTGTCATACCATCTGTAAAATGTAGTTACATGTACGTTAATGAGAATAATCACGAATGTAAATTAGAACCACCATGTGCGTCTATCTCCGTTTGTGGATTTGTGAAAATAAAAGTGGCAGAAAATTATTTCAAGGAGTTAGAGCATTTAAAAAAATAAGTGCTTAAGTCACGGTTGGGATATATTTCAAACCAAGTAGTAAGAGGAAAACACGTAAAAAGAATGGATATCGAAGTTGTGTTTGCGCACTATGTATTTCTAACATTTGAAGTTTGCTCTTGTTTTTGTTTTTCCTTTTCTTCTTCTTTTAAGTGGAGGTACTGGGAATGAGCACACGGAATTCTGCATGCTAAGCAAGCGTTCTATTTACCACTAACCTATATCCTTCCCCAAGTCAACTAGCTTCTCGGCAGAGATAAAATAAAATACAAAAAACGTTCACCGTTCACTACCTTACAAAACATGTTAGTTTGCTCAAGCACAAAAGATCTTTGTGGCTTTCTTCCCCGTATCACACTAAGCCTCACATCAGACAGAATGGGAGACAGGTCTCAGGACCCTGAGGGAGAGACCGCAGGCCCCGGGTTCGGGTGTTTCTTCCATAACCGATCATCATCGGCTGTGGAAGGTCAGGGCTCCACTCGCTGCAGACAGTGACAGGGGCGGGCTTCTCCTCCAGGGAGCCCGGAACGTGGTCTCTGTTGAAGGCCCGTGTGCAGAACCGACACGTCTGCCCTCCGTCAGAGGACCCTCTTTCCCTCCACAAGAGACACCTCCCTCCCCAGGGCAGGACGGGGAAGACGCGGCCCATCAAGTGCGTCTGCTAAGGGACCAGAGGGACACGGCCGTGAGCCCGGTCAGGGCGGCCCGTGCACGGGGAAGCACTGGAGAGCGATCTGCCCTTCTTCTGCAGTGACTCAAGGAAGAAACAGAGGACTATGCTTTCCTCTTACCGAGCGGAGCAGCTGGCGGTGGGGGGCGAGGCTGCACAGGGCTCAAGGGGGGCCCAGGTGCAGGTGGCCCGCTGGACGACGACGGGCCGCTCTCGGGGCAGGCCACGCGGGCTGGTCCTCGGAAAGGTTGGGGCCCTCCGGCCCACGGGGTGGCCTGCGGGACAGAAGGGAGAGCTGGGTTGGATGACAGACAAAAGCGCCAGCACCGACAAAAGCCGAAACCCAACGCAGCAGCTGTCGGCACCGGGCAC
Organism: Camelus bactrianus; assembly: GCF_048773025.1. Taxonomy (NCBI): domain Eukaryota; kingdom Metazoa; phylum Chordata; class Mammalia; order Artiodactyla; family Camelidae; genus Camelus; species Camelus bactrianus. The sequence goes on from NC_133566.1 coordinate 8,739,706, forward strand.
CCTCCCCTCCACCGGGTGCCCAGAGAGCAGCACGGCGCCACACGCTCCGCCCAGCCCTCTGGGGCCTGCCTGCAGCCTGGGCCGCACAGGAGGACACGGGGATAGGACCCTGACGCCGCACGTCGCCGCCGCTGTCTCCAAGTGGAGGAAGCCAAGGGTCCTCCTGCCCGAGAGGCTGCACACAGAGCTTCCAGCACACGGGCAAACTAGCGCCTTCCCAAGAGCCAGCCGCTCTGCTCTGGGCGGGCGGGACGGCCCTCCCCGCCACCTTCCCCAGCTCCACGCAAGCTTGCCCGGCGCGGACCAGGAACACGGAGACGGGACGGGCGTGAAGAGCTCATTCTCCACCGGGGTCGCCGCTCTGCCTGCAGGGCTCTGCCTGCAGGGCCCTGCCAGGCCCTCTCTGCCCCCTCCTCACAAAGGGCCACTCCTCCGCCCCGCAGGGGCTGCCCCTGGGCGCAAAGAGCCCTGGGGAGCTGGGCATCCCGGAGTCCTGCGGCGGAGCTGCCCAAGGGCTCCTGAGGGGACAAGGCTGTCCTCAGAAGGGAGTCAGGCTCCGCTACAATCCTCCCTACCTTCAGGGACGTCTGGATTTTACGTTCGCTACAGAACGCACCCTACCCGCGTCCAAGGGAGACTGACGTGGGGAGTCTCAATCCCACACCTGACACCAAAGGGACTGTCCTAGCTCGTGCGCAAGGCCCCACGGTGTGCGATGAGGCCGAAGAGCAGCTCTGACAGCTTCCAGGGCAGGCCCGACCCGGCGCAGGGTGGGGAACACAACGTAGGCACTCTGGTGCGCATCGGAATTCCCCCGCAGGGGAGGAGGCATTTTCACGGCGGGCTCTTTCCCTTCCAGCCTCTACTCCCTGCTACAAATGCACCACCTCGGAGAGTCAGGCTTTTCTGCCCAGAGTACAACTGGAGGCAGCGGCCAAGACACACTTACCTCCCGAGAACAGACAGTGACGGGCTGTGATTTCAGTTACCAGGATCTGAATGGACATTCTAAACAGGAGTATCACCTGGCCTGAGCCGGGAAACCAGTCAGAAGAGTGACGACACAGAAATCCGTCTCAGTGACCCAGGAGCAATCCCAGGTGCAGGAGGACAGGAAGGAGTCAGCCGAGCCGGGAGAAGTCAGTGTGGAGCGCGGGCTCACCCTCCTCACGCTGCTTCGAGAAACCCGCAGTCAAAGTCTGCGGGCCCCGGCTTCTAAGCACTCCCTCATGGCTCCTGCAGGCACCAGCCAAGGCGACGGGCTCCCGGGAGAAACAGCCCACTAACCCTGGGCAAGAGTTGGAGTCTGAAAGGCAGCGACACGCCACGCCACGCCAGACCCGTCACAGAACACACAGTCTGGAGACGAGGCCAGGAACGGCTGCCGGGAAAACAGGAAGATCACCTTTCCCAGAACGACGTCCAACAGAGCACGACCACCTCACTTACCTGGGCCTCCGGGGTCGCCGCAGGCGGCAGGGAGCTGCCGGGCCGCACCGGAGCCGCGCCAGGTCCCGCGTCGGCTAAAAACCACAGAAAAGGATGGAGGATTAGGCTTTCCTGCGAAGACACTGCTGAAGCAAAACGAAACCTTTGTGCCTTCCTTCCTTACCCGTATCACACTCGTTTATTGGAGGACCTGGATACTGACCCCAGGAACTCCTGCACGCTAAGCATACATTCTGTCTACTGCTGAGCTATATGTACCCTTCTCCCCAGAGCACACTTGTTTCTAGGCACAGAGAAAAACAAATGCCATCCACGTTCACTAACATACCCAGTGTATAAGCTCTGTTGGCTCCACCAACAGAGATCCGTGTGTTATGATCTCTTAGCTCCCCTGGAGCAAATTCCACCGTCCCAGTAACGTATTCTGGTTTTCCTTTGTTTTTCTTTCTTTTGTTTTTCTTTTTGCATTCTGGGTTCTTAATTTCGGGCTCAGTCGCCCCTTCCTAGGAACACAAAACAACGTAAAACAAGAACCGAACTTCAGAAACCATCAAGTTCATACACTTGGTCATTCAGTCAGTCAGTCAGCCAGGAAGACAACAGTTATTTACTGTATCTATCAGATCATAAGCCCTATCCTGGGAGAAGCTGGCAGTACAAGTAAAAGGCAGATTCCTCTCTCTGTTCTGCCAGAGGCACAGGATCCATGAAAACAAATCAGCACAGAAAAGTCTCAACAGCTCTACAACTGAGGTGAACGGGTACAGTAACGCCACAAAGGACAGGAGAGTCTGCTGCACGTGGACAGCTCAGGGAATGCTGGGAACACCGCACTGTTTCGTAAAAGAGAGATCCAGTGCAGACGGGGGATGTGGAGGGGCTTTGGGGAAGGGCAGCCTGAGTGAAAGGAGCAGGTGGGAAAGAGCGCAAGGCATTAAGGAAACTAGAACACTGTTACTGGCGGTGGAATGGGAAGACAAAACATGCTGCCTTCAAAATGAAACATCACTTAATTAATTTCAAGTGAGGACGGCTAAAACAAGAACCAACTCCAAGATACACCTAACTTTCCCAGGGATGAATTTCTTTTCCATATCCTCTAATAAACTGTAACGGAAAGACCCTGAAAAAAAGAATTCACATACAGACACTGGTTTCACTAGGTGAGTCTGGAAAATTAACACAAGTGCATTATCCAGTCCTACGGCATTAAGCACAGAATCACATCCTAAATTGTAAGTTAAAAGTATAAGTCCAAAGTTCTCATCAGCAGGTGCAAACGTGAAAATGCACACTCACACCAACCCCCGGCTTATGTCTCAGAATCCCCTGGTACTTACATAGTCACACAAGGACATTAACAACAAGAGACAGTACCTCATCCCAGGAAGATCCTCTTCCTTTCTCTTCTGCAACGTGGTGCACTGTCATACCATCTGTAAAATGTAGTTACATGTACGTTAATGAGAATAATCACGAATGTAAATTAGAACCACCATGTGCGTCTATCTCCGTTTGTGGATTTGTGAAAATAAAAGTGGCAGAAAATTATTTCAAGGAGTTAGAGCATTTAAAAAAATAAGTGCTTAAGTCACGGTTGGGATATATTTCAAACCAAGTAGTAAGAGGAAAACACGTAAAAAGAATGGATATCGAAGTTGTGTTTGCGCACTATGTATTTCTAACATTTGAAGTTTGCTCTTGTTTTTGTTTTTCCTTTTCTTCTTCTTTTAAGTGGAGGTACTGGGAATGAGCACACGGAATTCTGCATGCTAAGCAAGCGTTCTATTTACCACTAACCTATATCCTTCCCCAAGTCAACTAGCTTCTCGGCAGAGATAAAATAAAATACAAAAAACGTTCACCGTTCACTACCTTACAAAACATGTTAGTTTGCTCAAGCACAAAAGATCTTTGTGGCTTTCTTCCCCGTATCACACTAAGCCTCACATCAGACAGAATGGGAGACAGGTCTCAGGACCCTGAGGGAGAGACCGCAGGCCCCGGGTTCGGGTGTTTCTTCCATAACCGATCATCATCGGCTGTGGAAGGTCAGGGCTCCACTCGCTGCAGACAGTGACAGGGGCGGGCTTCTCCTCCAGGGAGCCCGGAACGTGGTCTCTGTTGAAGGCCCGTGTGCAGAACCGACACGTCTGCCCTCCGTCAGAGGACCCTCTTTCCCTCCACAAGAGACACCTCCCTCCCCAGGGCAGGACGGGGAAGACGCGGCCCATCAAGTGCGTCTGCTAAGGGACCAGAGGGACACGGCCGTGAGCCCGGTCAGGGCGGCCCGTGCACGGGGAAGCACTGGAGAGCGATCTGCCCTTCTTCTGCAGTGACTCAAGGAAGAAACAGAGGACTATGCTTTCCTCTTACCGAGCGGAGCAGCTGGCGGTGGGGGGCGAGGCTGCACAGGGCTCAAGGGGGGCCCAGGTGCAGGTGGCCCGCTGGACGACGACGGGCCGCTCTCGGGGCAGGCCACGCGGGCTGGTCCTCGGAAAGGTTGGGGCCCTCCGGCCCACGGGGTGGCCTGCGGGACAGAAGGGAGAGCTGGGTTGGATGACAGACAAAAGCGCCAGCACCGACAAAAGCCGAAACCCAACGCAGCAGCTGTCGGCACCGGGCACCCTCCCCTCCACCGGGTGCCCAGAGAGCAGCACGGCGCCACACGCTCCGCCCAGCCCTCTGGGGCCTGCCTGCAGCCTGGGCCGCACAGGAGGACACGGGGATAGGACCCTGACGCCGCACGTCGCCGCCGCTGTCTCCAAGTGGAGGAAGCCAAGGGTCCTCCTGCCCGAGAGGCTGCACACAGAGCTTCCAGCACACGGGCAAACTAGCGCCTTCCCAAGAGCCAGCCGCTCTGCTCTGGGCGGGCGGGACGGCCCTCCCCGCCACCTTCCCCAGCTCCACGCAAGCTTGCCCGGCGCGGACCAGGAACACGGAGACGGGACGGGCGTGAAGAGCTCATTCTCCACCGGGGTCGCCGCTCTGCCTGCAGGGCTCTGCCTGCAGGGCCCTGCCAGGCCCTCTCTGCCCCCTCCTCACAAAGGGCCACTCCTCCGCCCCGCAGGGGCTGCCCCTGGGCGCAAAGAGCCCTGGGGAGCTGGGCATCCCGGAGTCCTGCGGCGGAGCTGCCCAAGGGCTCCTGAGGGGACAAGGCTGTCCTCAGAAGGGAGTCAGGCTCCGCTACAATCCTCCCTACCTTCAGGGACGTCTGGATTTTACGTTCGCTACAGAACGCACCCTACCCGCGTCCAAGGGAGACTGACGTGGGGAGTCTCAATCCCACACCTGACACCAAAGGGACTGTCCTAGCTCGTGCGCAAGGCCCCACGGTGTGCGATGAGGCCGAAGAGCAGCTCTGACAGCTTCCAGGGCAGGCCCGACCCGGCGCAGGGTGGGGAACACAACGTAGGCACTCTGGTGCGCATCGGAATTCCCCCGCAGGGGAGGAGGCATTTTCACGGCGGGCTCTTTCCCTTCCAGCCTCTACTCCCTGCTACAAATGCACCACCTCGGAGAGTCAGGCTTTTCTGCCCAGAGTACAACTGGAGGCAGCGGCCAAGACACACTTACCTCCCGAGAACAGACAGTGACGGGCTGTGATTTCAGTTACCAGGATCTGAATGGACATTCTAAACAGGAGTATCACCTGGCCTGAGCCGGGAAACCAGTCAGAAGAGTGACGACACAGAAATCCGTCTCAGTGACCCAGGAGCAATCCCAGGTGCAGGAGGACAGGAAGGAGTCAGCCGAGCCGGGAGAAGTCAGTGTGGAGCGCGGGCTCACCCTCCTCACGCTGCTTCGAGAAACCCGCAGTCAAAGTCTGCGGGCCCCGGCTTCTAAGCACTCCCTCATGGCTCCTGCAGGCACCAGCCAAGGCGACGGGCTCCCGGGAGAAACAGCCCACTAACCCTGGGCAAGAGTTGGAGTCTGAAAGGCAGCGACACGCCACGCCACGCCAGACCCGTCACAGAACACACAGTCTGGAGACGAGGCCAGGAACGGCTGCCGGGAAAACAGGAAGATCACCTTTCCCAGAACGACGTCCAACAGAGCACGACCACCTCACTTACCTGGGCCTCCGGGGTCGCCGCAGGCGGCAGGGAGCTGCCGGGCCGCACCGGAGCCGCGCCAGGTCCCGCGTCGGCTAAAAACCACAGAAAAGGATGGAGGATTAGGCTTTCCTGCGAAGACACTGCTGAAGCAAAACGAAACCTTTGTGCCTTCCTTCCTTACCCGTATCACACTCGTTTATTGGAGGACCTGGATACTGACCCCAGGAACTCCTGCACGCTAAGCATACATTCTGTCTACTGCTGAGCTATATGTACCCTTCTCCCCAGAGCACACTTGTTTCTAGGCACAGAGAAAAACAAATGCCATCCACGTTCACTAACATACCCAGTGTATAAGCTCTGTTGGCTCCACCAACAGAGGTCCGTGTGTTATGATCTCTTAGCTCCCCTGGAGCAAATTCCACCGTCCCAGTAACGTATTCTGGTTTTCCTTTGTTTTTCTTTCTTTTGTTTTTCTTTTTGCATTCTGGGTTCTTAATTTCGGGCTCAGTCGCCCCTTCCTAGGAACACAAAACAACGTAAAACAAGAACCGAACTTCAGAAACCATCAAGTTCATACACTTGGTCATTCAGTCAGTCAGTCAGCCAGGAAGACAACAGTTATTTACTGTATCTATCAGATCATAAGCCCTATCCTGGGAGAAGCTGGCAGTACAAGTAAAAGGCAGATTCCTCTCTCTGTTCTGCCAGAGGCACAGGATCCATGAAAACAAATCAGCACAGAAAAGTCTCAACAGCTCTACAACTGAGGTGAACGGGTACAGTAACGCCACAAAGGACAGGAGAGTCTGCTGCACGTGGACAGCTCAGGGAATGCTGGGAACACCGCACTGTTTCGTAAAAGAGAGATCCAGTGCAGACGGGGGATGTGGAGGGGCTTTGGGGAAGGGCAGCCTGAGTGAAAGGAGCAGGTGGGAAAGAGCGCAAGGCATTAAGGAAACTAGAACACTGTTACTGGCGGTGGAATGGGAAGACAAAACATGCTGCCTTCAAAATGAAACATCACTTAATTAATTTCAAGTGAGGACGGCTAAAACAAGAACCAACTCCAAGATACACCTAACTTTCCCAGGGATGAATTTCTTTTCCATATCCTCTAATAAACTGTAACGGAAAGACCCTGAAAAAAAGAATTCACATACAGACACTGGTTTCACTAGGTGAGTCTGGAAAATTAACACAAGTGCATTATCCAGTCCTACGGCATTAAGCACAGAATCACATCCTAAATTGTAAGTTAAAAGTATAAGTCCAAAGTTCTCATCAGCAGGTGCAAACGTGAAAATGCACACTCACACCAACCCCCGGCTTATGTCTCAGAATCCCCTGGTACTTACATAGTCACACAAGGACATTAACAACAAGAGGCAGTACCTCATCCCAGGAAGATCCTCTTCCTTTCTCTTCTGCAACGTGGTGCACTGTCATACCATCTGTAAAATGTAGTTACATGTACGTTAATGAGAATAATCACGAATGTAAATTAGAACCACCATGTGCGTCTATCTCCGTTTGTGGATTTGTGAAAATAAAAGTGGCAGAAAATTATTTCAAGGAGTTAGAGCATTTAAAAAAATAAGTGCTTAAGTCACGGTTGGGATATATTTCAAACCAAGTAGTAAGAGGAAAACACGTAAAAAGAATGGATATCGAAGTTGTGTTTGCGCACTATGTATTTCTAACATTTGAAGTTTGCTCTTGTTTTTGTTTTTCCTTTTCTTCTTCTTTTAAGTGGAGGTACTGGGAATGAGCACACGGAATTCTGCATGCTAAGCAAGCGTTCTATTTACCACTAACCTATATCCTTCCCCAAGTCAACTAGCTTCTCGGCAGAGATAAAATAAAATACAAAAAACGTTCACCGTTCACTACCTTACAAAACATGTTAGTTTGCTCAAGCACAAAAGATCTTTGTGGCTTTCTTCCCCGTATCACACTAAGCCTCACATCAGACAGAATGGGAGACAGGTCTCAGGACCCTGAGGGAGAGACCGCAGGCCCCGGGTTCGGGTGTTTCTTCCATAACCGATCATCATCGGCTGTGGAAGGTCAGGGCTCCACTCGCTGCAGACAGTGACAGGGGCGGGCTTCTCCTCCAGGGAGCCCGGAACGTGGTCTCTGTTGAAGGCCCGTGTGCAGAACCGACACGTCTGCCCTCCGTCAGAGGACCCTCTTTCCCTCCACAAGAGACACCTCCCTCCCCAGGGCAGGACGGGGAAGACGCGGCCCATCAAGTGCGTCTGCTAAGGGACCAGAGGGACACGGCCGTGAGCCCGGTCAGGGCGGCCCGTGCACGGGGAAGCACTGGAGAGCGATCTGCCCTTCTTCTGCAGTGACTCAAGGAAGAAACAGAGGACTATGCTTTCCTCTTACCGAGCGGAGCAGCTGGCGGTGGGGGGCGAGGCTGCACAGGGCTCAAGGGGGGCCCAGGTGCAGGTGGCCCGCTGGACGACGACGGGCCGCTCTCGGGGCAGGCCACGCGGGCTGGTCCTCGGAAAGGTTGGGGCCCTCCGGCCCACGGGGTGGCCTGCGGGACAGAAGGGAGAGCTGGGTTGGATGACAGACAAAAGCGCCAGCACCGACAAACCTGTAACCCAGCGCAGCAGTCGTCGTCACCTATCACCCTCCCCTGCACTGGGTGCCCATTTGACAGCTACGTGCCATGCCCTTCATCAACCCTGGGGCCTGCCTGCAGCCTGGGCTGCACAGGAGGCCTTCGGGATAAAACTCTGTTGCCACCCGTCACTGTAATGACAGGGCATACTTATCCCGTAATAACCAATCCATCGGCAAGGCCAAGAAAAATTTGTTCAAAAGGGAAATGGTAGTTCTAGAGATTATTTCAATACAAAATGACCACTGGAACCCAGCTGAAATAAATTACTTACCTGGGTTTCCTCTGCCTCCTTAGCCGGAAATGTGGTGCCATTCCTAACAGGGGCGCCACCCAGCCCTGAATCTGTAAAGGGAGAGCAGAGCTGAAGGCGGATTATATCTGACCGAGGCCTTGCGGGGGAAGCACGAGCCGAGCCCTCCCTGCCCTCCTCCAGGAGCTCTCACTCCCGACCGCGCCCCGGGCTCTTCACAGAAGCCGCAGGTCTCCCTCCCGCCTCAGGTGACCCCGAGGACGAGGGGAGACTGGACCCCTGTCCCATGACGAGGACACCACAGTGCCTTTATTCAGGTGTTTTCGTAGCTAATCACCCTGGATGGGGGCTCAGTGCTCAGATCCCTGGCAACCAACACTGACACTCGGGACTCACAGCACACTTCAGGGCAAATCAGTCTGTATACAGATTATACATTAAAGTAAGAAGGGTCTTTCGTAGGAAGAGTATCAACAAGCCCTGACTGTGAGCTCCACCTCTTCCTCCTCAGCCTGTTGGTAAACTGTTATAAGCCTTCTCTCTGACAGCGCATGTCTTGTATAAGTGACCAGATGTCACATAAACATTTATGAAAGAAGTGGCCTCAATGACTCATGTTGTAATAAGCGGCAAAAGAATGGTGAGTTACATGGAGTAGCTGCTGGGAGACTTTAGAGTTACACGTTAACTCTGGGAGAGGGAGGCTACGTAGTCATGTCACTTACTAACTGGCTACTCTAAGTCACTGTGCAAGCTTTTTTATAAGAACGAAGGGACCTGAAAATTAGTGAAGAAATGCCTGCTGCCTTAAAGCAGATCTTGAATAGAATATTTATCCACCAAGGCAAATGAAGAAAAATGTTTTTCTCGTTATGACATACTGCCTTCATTCTAAAACGTCATCCATGCTATTTTCCTGAAATGAGAAGAAAATTCAGCCTTCAAAACCGTGTCCAGGCGGGAAGAGGGGGCTGACTCTCACATCTTCTAGCGCACAGAAACCAGCCATGCCAGCCACGCCAGCCAACCAAGAGCCTGGGGGGCGGCCCGCAGTCCCTGGAGGGGCTCGAGCTCCACTGCTCACAGGGGACAGAGCCCTGCTGGCTGGTGGCATGTAAAGAAAACAGCATCTTGTCACCCAGCTGTGAACCTGTTCCCCACAGTAAGTGTGTGGTGTGGTGTCCAGGAAACCCGACAACTACCCATGGGGACAAGCAGCCCACTGGGCGGCTCCTGCTGCAGAAATGGAGCTGCCGCACTTCACATTGTGCTCCTTACCTCTCAGGGGAGGGTGCAGCCTGTACGGTCCTCCTGGGGTGGGCTCCTGCCTCATGTATTCCTCTGCCTGCCTCCGTCTGCAGATTGCATCCAATCTTAAAGATAAAGAATGACTTCAATACAAATTACACCACGAATTCCTCTACTAGGCACAAAACAACCAGTCCTTAAAAATCTCAAAACACCCGTAAAAATGTGTCAAAATTCTGTACCTCTGTTTCAGGTGGGCAACTTCCCTTCTCAGCTCAGAGGAGTTTTCCCTTCTCAGGTCAGAATTTACCCTTCTCAGGTCAGAGTTTTCACTTCTCAATTCAGAGATTTCCCTCTCCAGCTCCTGAGACCTGAGCTGTGGGAGAAAAACATCCACGTTCAGTTGTGGCCGACTGTGCACAAAGGGAAGGAAGGAAACAAATTCTTACCGAGCTGTCTTGGGCCTTCTTCTCGGCAAGAGTGACCTGAAAAAGTCAACACATCAAGAAACACCCCATGGCAAGGGGTTCTCAGGGCCAAAATAACTGTCTGCATTAGGTGCTGAGGACTCGGTGTGTCAGGAGGAAGGCAGGTTACCTGGTGTCTCCAAGTGACCTCTGCTTCCCTCATTTGCCCGTGACATTCTTCAAGTCTTATCCTATGAGTTACAAATTGTTGCATCAGAGAAGACACAATGCTGGGTATGCTGTTAAATAACCTGCCCCAGTCCACGTTATCTGCACTGCACACTCACACACATCATCTCACCGCTCAAGACACACTGCACACGGCTGCAGAAGCACGGCAGGTGCAAAGCTGTCGCTGCAGCCACTCCTTCCGTCACTGTTACTGAACGCCTGCCCGGTTCTGCGCTGACACAATTCCCCCTCCCGTTCTCAGCATTTCCCTCACGTGTCCTGTGCTGAGCATCTTTCATCACAGAGCTTGATTCTTCCTTTCCTTACATCCTGACCCTACTTCTTACCCCTGGGTCTCCCCAGCAGCACGGGAATGTGTGTTGGTCCGACTGACGCTACACTAAACTGCTATCCTCAGGGAGACAACGGTTTATAGCACCTTCAGAAACATCTCTGTGAACCGTCTCTCCTCTCAGTCTGGCCAGCACTGGGGACCAGGAAATTCTTAGTAACTTAATACTTTTTAAAGTTAAACGTTTAACTTAACATGTGTAAAACTTAACACTTTTCCTCCTGTGTGAAGCCATGTATACAAATGTCTTTTGTTTGGGTCGGTTTATGATATTGTGTCTAAACATTTTAGAAAAGTTTTCAAAAAATCCAACAGGTGTTTTCAAAGCCGCATGTGCGGAGGAGCTGAACTCACTTGTACCATCTTGTCTCCTCTTCAGCCAATTCTGCCTCCTCCTTTGCTGCCAACAGCTGCTGCTTTCCCACTAGCTCACTTCCGTTCATGTCCACCTTCCTGAGAGGGGAAAGAAACTGTGAAATTCTGCCAGTTTCCCTCCCAGAAACTGGAAGGGAAGAATTCCATGTTCCTTTCGCCCTTCCCTATAAATGCTCAGGCTGATAAACACACAGGAAAGAATTAAAGTACCCCCCACTAATAAATATGAAAAAACTACACTCAGGCCTCTGGCTAGTGTTTGGTATCTGGGCTTCCCTTCAGCGTCCCCATCCCTACTCATTTGTGCATAAAGTAAACACACAGGAAAAGCCCACGTGAGGTGTGCTCTGCGCCCCCTCCCCCCCACCAGGCTCAGGATCCTGTGCCTGGGACAGCGCGAGCTCACTGTGTTTCAACGTGGGAATCAGGGTCTGACCAAGTCACCACAACCAAACACATTAGGGTAAAGCAAGCGTTCATGACTTGTTTGATTTCTCCCACAGAGAGCCCAGATTTCAGTCAAAACCTGGAGCAAAACCTGATCCTTTAGGAAATATAAGGAAATGTTTGTTTTTGAAAGCGGGTTAATGGGTGTGATGTCCATGACCTCTCCCTGAGAATGACAGGAAACTCTGGACAAATTATGAAATCCATGATCAAATGTACCAAATTGCTAACAATCCAGAAAGGGACATGAGGCCAAGATGGAGAAGAAGAAAGCCCAGGACTGGGCCCACCTTCCCCGGGGGTCACCCGGTAACTGCAGAGGAAACCACTGAGATGCAGAGCAGCCCGGCAGCCGGTGCCCCCTACGCACGGGCACCGCAGTCAGGCAGCTGGAGCTCATGGTCCGTCAGCGAAGGTGATCCCTAGAAAGACCCGCAGGACTTAGCTGGGATCCGTGAGAGCTACATGCCAGAAACAAAGGTGGACAGGAGACACACGGGCCTCACGAGGGCTGGCTGCACTGACTGATCTCAGCTGCTAACCGGGTTAACAGGATGTAGCGCTGCTGGCGCCCTGACCATCTGCCAGCTGTAATGCCCACCTTCTCTGCAGCAAGTTAACCTCACACGAGGCCTCAAGTTTTCTCTATTTTCTACCCAATGTCTAGAGTTTATTAAAAATGATAGACACATGGCAGGTCATGACACTTTGATGTGGTTGAAACCTAAGGACAATAGAAATGGACCTAGAGGGATCCAGATAATGAAGTGACTAAATCTGGTCCAAGAACCCGCTAAAATCTCAAACTAAATACAAACAAGACTCTGGTAACCAGTTAGAATGAACAGAAGCAGCAGATTACAGAAATCAAGGTTGAAAAATAAATGCACATCTGTACTGATCGAATATGGTAACGAAAATATGGTAGCAAGTATTCTGAAACATATTACAATATCCACATAACTCCACACATTCATTCACACATTGTCATAATTAACACGGGAATGTCTTACCCTTCAGTGTCCATAGTTCCCTGTCCACTGATTTCATCAAGGACGCATACTTTCTTCACCTGCCTTTGGAAACCGTCTTCCTCACGTTCTTTCAGAGATCCCGATGCAGCATGGTGGTCTTGCATTTTCTTTTTACCCTCTATAAACATAAAACAATTGGCTTTGTGTGTGCACGTGTGCACTCAAGAGCTTGGCTGTGCTGGGGAGTGGAGAAAGGAGAGAATTCTGAAGGCAGGAACCCCCTTTTTACCTTCCCAGTGCAAATTCATTGCTATTACAGGCATGTTTCATTTTATTGCCCTCCCTGGTAATGCATATTTTTAAACAATTGAAGATTTGTAACAACCCTGAGTACAGCAATTCCATTGGTGACATTTTTTTCTGGCAGCATTTGCTCATTTCTTATCTCTGTGTCACATTTTGGTAGTTTCTGAAATATTTCGTTCTTTATCATTTTAATTAAAACAGGCATGACATTCCTTTAAGGCAAAGCCTAATCCAGCGGAAGTCCCTAATTCTCAGCAATTCTATAAACCCTGAGAGAGGTGAAGAGGCTTCAGAAGAAAAGTGTGAAGCCAGCAGGGGTTGGCCAATGAAGTTTAAGGCAAGATTCCATCTCCACTGCATACCTGTGCAAGGTAAGGTGGGAAGAGCTGACCCAGAGGCTGCTGCAAGTGCTCCAGGAGATGAAGCTAAGACAGCTAATGAAGGTGGCTGCACTAAACAACAGGTTTTCAATGCAGAGAAGTGCAAGGGGAGGCCACCCAGCACCATCACAGCTGGAGAGAAGTCAGCGCCTGGCATCAAGGCTTCAATGGACAGGCTGACTTTCCCGTTAGCGGCTAACGAAGCCAATATTCATTTAACATTATGAAAATCCTATGTCCCATGAGAATCAAGTGACATCTACTCTGTGTTCTATAAATAGAACAAAGCCTGAATGACAGCACATCTATTTACAACATGAATATTTTAGCCCATTGTTGAGACCTACTGCTCAGAAAACAAAACAAAACAAAACACACAAAAAAAATTTCTTTCAAAATATTACTGCTCATGGACAATGCACAAGTCATCCAGGAGCTCTGATGGAGATGCATGAGATGAATGCTGTTTCCATGCTTAACACGACATCTATTCTGCAGCCCATGGATCAGGAGTAATTATGACTTTCAAGTCTTATTATTTAAGAAATACATTTTGGAAGGCTTTAGCTGCCATAGACAGTGACACCAATGATGGGTCTGGGCAAATGAATGGAAAATTTTCTGGAAAGGATTCACCATTTTACATGCCATTAAGAACATTCGTTATTCATGGGAAGAAGTCAAAATATCAACATGAACTGGGGTTTGGAAGGAATTGATTCCAATCCTGATGTGTGACTTTGAGGGGCTCAAGAGTTCAGTGCAGGATGGAGCTGCAGATGTGCTGAAAATAGCAGAACTAGAGTTACAAGTGGAGCCTGAAGATATGACTGATTGGCTGCAACCTCATGATAAAATGTGCATGAATGAGGAGCTGCTTCTTATGGACAAGCAAAGAAATTGGTTTCTTGAGATGGAATCTACTGGTGAAGATGCTGTGAAGAAGGTTGAAATAACAAAGGACTTAGAAGAGCATATGAACTTAGCTGATAAATTACCGCAGGGATTGAGAGGACTGACTCCAATTTGGAAAGAAGTTCTACTGTGTGTAAAATGTGTCAAATTGCCTGCGACAGAGGACTTGTTCCTGAAAGGAAGAGAGAATCCTGTCACAAACTTCACTGTGGTCTTATGTTAAGAAATTGCAAAAGCCACACCGATCTTCAGCAACTGCCACAATGACCAGTCAGCAGCCACCAACATTAATTCAAAACCATCCACCAAAATGACTGTAACTCAATAAAAAAAAAAGTTAAAAAAAAAAAAGACCATCCACCAACAAAAAGATTACACCTCACTAAAGGCTCCAATGATGGCTAGCAGTTTTTAGTAATAAAGAGTATTTTCATTAAGTTATGAACATTGGTGTTTTTAGACACAGTGGTATTGCTCACTTAATAGACTACAGTATAGTGTAAACTTAACTGTTATTTGCACTGGAAAACAACAAAAAAAAACCCCAATAAATTATTTGACTCTCTTAATTATATTTATTTTATTCTAGGGGTCTAGAAATGAAGCCACAACATCTCCCAGGAAGCCTGTATGTAAGGTTTTCTTCCCAACAAGCAACATACCTTCCAGGCTGCAGTCTCCAGTTGTCATAGCTCGCTGCATCGAACCCTCAGATCTGGTCTTCGAAACACCTGGCTGTAAGATAGATATGAGAAGACATTCAAGAAGTACTGATCTACAGCAATGTGAACATACTTAACACGAGAGGAATCGTACGCTTGGAATCAGCTAAGACGGGCCATCTGCTTTCCGTGCTTTACAGCACAATAAAACTCTGACACACTGATGCTCGGTTCTCTGAGCTAAGCATCTCTGGGGGTGAGTAACATTCCTTACTCTCTTCTTGCTGCTGAGCTGAACGTCCTCCTGCACATGCATTTCTTCAGACTTCACTGTGGCTTCACAGACGTGAGATTTATTAAGGGCAATTTCAACCTAAAACATTCTCATTGATGACTAAATTCCCAAGAAAAATAATTTGAATAGATATCAACATTTAATCTTCTAAAACATGAGATTGTTGTTCCTTGTGAAAGCTAATGTGTACAGTGGAAATCCTGCTGCAACTGGAGGCATTTACCTCAAATTCCTGAAGTGTTCATTGAAACAGTACCTTTCAAGTTCTCTGGAGATGTTCCTTTTTCCAGTATCTTCACACAGGACACAAATAAAGTATGTACTAAGATTTCAATGAAAACTCAGGGTGATATGCTTAAAAAGTGTAACTTTTTTTCCCCAAAAACAAAGTATTTTGTTAACTGCAAAACAAACAATGGAAAATAAATATATTAGCCCTGGTGCATGTCCAAAGACTTTGGTGAGCATTCTCTCCAGAAGATATTAAGGCAGTGAAATGATTCTCAACATACACATTTTACAAAGAAAGGAAAGCAAGTGTTATACGTTCCCTTACACATGCTTGAAAGCATCTGGGACTTTCCCTGAATTTTGATTTGGGGCTGAAGACAGTGCTCCATTTTAGAGTTTACAGCAGACAGTGCCTCTTCCTTCAAGTTCTAGCACTGGGCGTCCTAGCAGCTCGTTCTGACCCCCTGAGTCTTGCATTTCCTTCTTCAGCTGGTCCTCTTCCACTGCCAGCCTGCCAATCTCTTCCAGAAAGTCTTGGATTGTTCTGATGGGCAGTTGCTTCTCTTCAACCCTTTTGGAATCCTGTCCCTTCTCAGCCAGTATCCACAACTACCCCTAAGTTTCCTGTGATGGCAGCTGATCCAGGTTGAGCCCAGGACAAATGTCAAGCCCATAAAGAAATGCAGAAAAAAGAGACCTCCAGGCGCAGATATTTCCTCGCCTCCACAGGATTCCTCCTCACTGGACAATGGAGGGCACGACTGGATGACAGGGGGAAGCAAGGGTGGGAAACTGCTCATGTCAAAGAGCTCACAAATGAGTGTCCCTGGTAAAATATAAACAAAGTTTACCCAAATTCACATGGAAAGTTCTCTGTTTAACATCAACAGGGCAAGGAGCTGTGCACCTAGTCTAGTAACTTCCTTCACCTCTCAGGTATTTCCTGGCATCTTCTGTGTATCTTGGAGGGCAGTGTGAGTGGTGAGAAAACTCTCTAAGTTGTGAAAATAAGACATATTTCCTAGTCTCTGAAATAGGAAAATTCACGAAGGTTTTAGTCCATAAAATTCTGGGTCATTGTTCACAGAGAGGTCCCGCTCCTGGGCTCTCACACTCTGCTGTGGCCAAAAGCAGGAGAAGCGGGAGCGTGCAGCTCGCCCAGGGCACAAAAAGCCTCAGAAGCCCGGCTATGGTCAATGTGGCAGCTCTTACCAAGTGTGGACTCTTGGCGTTCTGCTCCCTCACTGCCTGCAGCTTAGCTCGAGCAATCTGAACATCATTCAAATGTTCATTCACCCTCTCAATGGTTTTCAAGTTCTCCTTCAAGGAAACATTGTATTCGTAACAATTACTCATTACTTTCATTTCTGTTTTCAGAATGTGATCTAACAAGAGAAGAGGTTCGTACCTTAAAATTCAGTGTTTTCTCAGAGGGCATCTTCTTTTGCCTGATGGTCTCCTCTAAGCATTTCATTGCATTGTTGGTCTATGCAAAAATGTAATGAAGGAAACAGAATTACAAATACTAATTACACTGCTAGCTGAACCTATCTTGTGTGTGACCCCTTCCACTAATACAGAAAGTGGTGCTTTACAACTACGACACTTGCTTTTTTTTTTTACTGAAATATAATCAGTTACAATGTGTCAATTTTCTGGTGTACAGCATGTTTCAGTCACACATATATATATACACCTATGTTTGTCTTCACATTCTTTTTCATTATAGATTACAAGACATCAAGTAGAGTTCCCTGTGCTCTACAGAAGAAATTTGTTTTTTGGGTTTTTTTTTTTTTTTTGGTTTTACTTTTTTTATCTAGGACACTTGCTTTGAGCCTAGACCTCTTATGGAACATATGGAACAGGACAGTAGGATGAAGGAAAAGAGAGCCAAATAACTGAACTACCAGAGGGGGGAGGAACTGAAGGTGAAATCACAAAAAAAAAAAAAAAAAAAGCAAAAGGACCAGGATACCTTCTGCACACAAGCAGATATATTTTCTGCAAGTTCTCTCTTTTCGTTCTCCAAATTCTTGATCTGCTCAGTCATCTGCTTTAAAGTAACTAAAAGGAGATAAAGCAATTTCTCATATTGGCAAGAAAACCCAGTAGAATAGAATTATCATGATTTATTAGCAGTAGAGACATATCTGGCTGGCACTATGAGTATAATTAACTTTTTAGCTTTACTACTGTGCCTAAAGGAAGCAAATCTTAGTGGCATTCTAAATGTGAGATCATTGAGGTTCCTAGCTTAATTTTTTTCAAAGATGCAGAAACACAATAAAAAGTCTTCCCCTAAATTCCCTCCCAGCTATAAGCACCATTCTTAGAAAATTCATTCAAATACTTCTGACATCACCAGAGATGAAAAAGAAAAACCAAGCATCCTGTCCCCTTAACATTCTCCCCTCCAAATACTAAGGTAAGTAAACATGCCCCTGCTTTAAAAAAAAAATAGAACCCTTATCCCATGCAGGTTCACCCCACAGCCAGGCCCTATCTGCAGCACCACAGAAGGCAAGTTCAAAAAGTCGCCTTGACTGGGCCTGCACAGGCCTCCAGTGTCTTCCTGCTGCCTGGCAGATCGTCTTTCATGAAAACCATGCTGGGGGCCCTGAAGGACAAGGTCACTGGAATTAAAAGCTTTGGTACCATGTGGGCTTCCCCACCTAGTCACTAGAGGACCTGGATAACACACAGGCCCTAAATGACAAGCTTTTCCGTCGCCAGGATGAGAATGTTACCATCACTGCTTCAGGAAAGCAGTACATGTGAAACAGCCAGTCACAGGCGACTCCACGTGTGAAGCTCTAGAACGCAGCCCTCAGAACCAGACTCCTCTCTCGGGCATCTAAGTCCCTCATCTGACCACACAGCGCACACGTGTCTTCTCTCTGCCCAGTGGGGACGCTCTGATGCTGAGATCCCTCTTCTCAGCACCAGCCCTTCTGCATCAACTGTCACCAACAGCAGCCCTTGAGGGCCTACTGAGCACCAGGCAGCCACCCTGCCCACCACGCACAGCCCCACTCAGTCAGCAGAGTCTGTGAAGCCTGCACAGAAAGCATCATCCTCAGGCTGAATCACCTCCATTAAGTCCCCACTGCCATGAATGGCTCCCTTCACGTCGAAGTCACAGCCCATGGTTTCCCCTCTGCTGTGACACACACCGCCTGGCTACATCTGCATCCCTCCCTCAGCCTGGAGGGTCCTGACAGGCTCAAGTAGTGTTTCAGCATCTTTACTTTTCACCAAGAGCCAGCTCATGTTAGGGACTCACTCCGAACATTAGACTTCTCTTCACCTGCTTCCTAAAGGTTGCTATGCAAAATTAAACTCATCCTAGTCTCCCTACTCCTGTGACCCTCCTGGCCTCTTAGCTCAATAGATGCCAACTTCCTCTACGATGTCATTTAGACACCATCGCAGGAGTAAAATTTTCAAGAGTTGAGAAGTCAGTTAGACATCAGAAGTCATTGTGTTTACTCTTAGTTGAATTAAAATCCATATTGAATCCTTGTATTGAGAAAATATTACAAAGGAAACTAAACCCTAATATCTTACCTTGAGATGCAGGAGGCTTTACCTAGGAGAGGAAGAAACAATAAATCTGAAGTCAAAACATATAATTAGTAAATCTATAATTTCTAATAAACTATCAAAACAGTAATCATTGAAATCACAATTATCATTTTGGTTCAGTGTAACAGTATGATTAAAAATCAGGAAAAATCAGAATTTCCTACTTAAGGCATGGTCTTTCACTCACCATTTCTGATAGCACAATGGTAAATAACTTATTTTAGAACAAAAGATCTGTTTACATTCTATTAAATAATCACCACTCTATTCAATTTTCATAATGCATATTCATATTTAACAACACTGAACTATATTATTTTCATAATATGTTGTTGTAATGCATCATTTATCTAATTTTTTTTTTTTTGTCAAACCAATCATCCACACTTAAGTCCAGAACCTGGATTGTTGTATAATCTTCAAAAGAGAGAGAGAGACAGAGAGGAGAAAACTAAAAGAAAAATAAAGGCAAAATCTTTATACTAAGGTTAAGATGCACCCCTTTCATTCACTGAAAGGTTTTCTGAAATCTTTTACAGAGTTGACTGTTGAATTGATAAGCAATTGTAACATATGAGGTCGTAAGATTTGTCAAGACCACTAAAAACAAATGGACATCAGATGAGACATCAGATGAGAATGAAAGTGAGCAATGGCAGTAGTAAAAGCACATGCAGCAGCAGGACGGACAGCGACCATTTTCAAGAAGCGAACGTGCTTCTTGACTCAGACACAAGTCATCATCTGAGGAGTAATAACTCAGTAAAACCCAGGCAGGACTCCACTGTAATACCATGTAGACACATTTCCCTGACCCTTAACACATATTTTCTTCATTCAAAACTTTAAGTGATGATCAGAGACTGAGGCCAGCCCCTAACCTTGCCAAGATATTGGAGCATCATCACAGTGTCGAAGCTTCAGTGGCAATAATGTGGCAATAGAAGAATGCATACATGGAGGGCAAACAGAAAACCACAGATGTTCCCTTAACTTCACACTTGCTCAGGAACACTGAGCTTCCCTGTCCCCTGTCACCCAACACACAGGCAGGGGCAGGTGGAGAGATAGATGGGCTCACCAAATACTTAACCTTCCTGTTTTGTTATTGAAGAGAAGATTTTATGAATTGCCATTGTCTCATTGAGAATATACTGTTGTCTTGCTCAATGAGTTCTTACTATAAAGATTTTGCAACAAATTTCCATTTCAAAACTAATTTCTGTTCAAGTTAGTAATCTAAAAGGAAACAAAGAAAAGACTCCTGGATTCTGGCCCAGGCAGGCAAATAAAATGTCCAGTGACTATAAAAATTCCTGTTAGGTGTGATTAAAAGGACACTGTCAGGTACTTTAGTAATACTCACAGAACGGATGGTCCTCCAGACAAACAAGAGGAAACTGGAAACATCCCAGGCGACAACAAGAAGAAGAAGCTTCCACAGAAGTTCATAAACATCAGACCCAGGATGGATAAGGAGAATCAGAGTGTGGAGGATCTGAAAAGATATTGGAGATAATGAAGAACCTCAAAGACATTAGCAGTTTATCTGTCACAGGGAATCATCTTTAGAAACCCTCAACCACATCCTCAAATAGCTCCACCGAGAGGCGAGAAGGGACACTTGAGTTCAAAGGAGCTCTTGGGAGTGTGGACATGTTTACTGCCTTCATTTGGTAATAGTTTCACTGCTGCACACATACGTCAAATACCTGATAAACAAAATGTTAGAGATTTGACTTTGCTGACAGGCACATTGCAAATATTTTTAAAATAGTTAACAGAACTTAACTTATGAATGTAGAAGCCAACTTGAAATTGAAAATAAACAAACACAAACCTACATGGCATGGGACACCTCCATCTTCTATTGGATGTTCATGAAGTACCTGGACAAACCCCTATGTAGTGTCCCCAAAAATACACCCAACATGTATGGGGAAAGAGCAATGAAGGTATGTGTTAAAATACAGAGAGATGTACAGAGATGTATTTCTACATTTATAGACTGGACATGAGTGAGAAAGAAGACCAGCTCTTAGAATAATGTCAAAATTACTATTCCAGCAAAAATTAATGATATATTTTAGCCCAACTATCTAAAAACCATGGAGGTTTTCTTCAATATTCACTTTGGTTCTGAACCAGAGCACATAATGTCAGACTTCTGAAATAAAAAAGGATTTGTATAATAAGAGTTTTAATCATATTGTACAAGATTACTCAAAGAATGAAGTTATATAAAAAGAGAACTCAAAATAATCAGTACAAATAATTTACATGCATATTTCACAGTACTGTACCTACATCCATTAACAGCCACCAAGAAAATTAATTTGTATTTCTGGAATGTACAGTCACCAAAACAAAATTCAAACACATAGTTTTGTAAAAACTAGATTTATAAGTATTATAGGAGGGAATAAATGCGCAATGTAATTTGTACTTATCTAGATACCAAGTTTCAGTCTTGTGCAAATAAAGTCTCTCTAGAAAGCAGCCTCTGAATCAGTAACACTGTCATTGTCAGCTCTCACAGTTGGGGTCAGTAAAATGTGTGCTGGTGGAAAACGTGCACCGTCTTTGCATAGCTGCCGTCTGAGAGAGCAGTGGGTCTCAGCACAAAGGAGAGACACGCAGATCAAACACACAAAAACAAACACCATCTAGTTGCTAACTGGTAAAACCCCCTCCACCGTGGGCATGCTTGTTACACACGGCACTGTCTGAGCGCTGACTTCAGCAGCTGCCTCCTACCTAGAGTCTATCCACCAGGGCCGATGGACTCAGGTTCTGTCAGCGGCCATGAGCAATGGTGGAGAAGGACAAGTTAGTTTATCCAAATGCTCAAAGATGTGGTAGGGAAAGAGGGCTGACTAACCTGTGAGAACTCAGCCTCATTCCCTTTGAGGGAAAAAATCCAAACAAAGATGACCTATAAATGCCCTACTTAGTAGGCTCAAAAGAAACAGAACAGACTCTTCTTTGGGTGGAGTGTTCATGTGGCGTTGATTCTGCTTCAGTGCAAAGATTGTTCCTGACACTCGGTTTTTCCAGGTCTGTAAGAATCTGGTGGAAGCCTATCACAACAAACCCACTTAAATCCATGAGGTGTTCTCAGTCTTTCTTTTTTAGGGTGTGGAGGTGATTTTTCCTGACACAGTAAAAATTTTACAACATGTATCTGAATTTTCTTTATATTTGGACAATTCTAAGGACATGAAGGACACTTTCTGCTTTGGGAAAATCAACATTCTTCACAAGGACACGTCACTAAAAAAAAAAAAAAGACAACTCGTCCACTTCCTGGTCACATCCCTCCTGAGTATTTCCTCATTATAAACATCACAGCAGGTTGCAGCCACTGATTTTCACATCAGCTCAGTTCTCAGGGCTCCTCCATCAACCTAGATGGACACAGAGTCCCTGGGGGCAGCCTCCAAGATGAAAAGGAAAGTGATAACTAAGAATTTGCTAGAAGCCCAATAAAAATAAAAGCAAAAATAAACAAATGGGACCTAATTAAACTTAGAAGCTTTTGCATAGCAATGGAAACCATAAGCAAAACAAAAAGACAACCTACAGAATGGGAGAAAATCTTTGCAAAAGATGAAACTGATGAGGGCTTAATTGCCAGAATATATAAACAGCTCATACAACTAAATAAGAAAAAAAACCTCAATCCAAAAATGGGCAGAAGACCTAAACAAGCAACTGTCCGGTGAAGACATACAAATGGCTAACAGGCATATGAAAAAATGCTCATTATCACTAATTGTCAGAGAAATGCAAATCAAAACTACAATGAGGTACAAAACTACAAATCAAAACTACCTCACACCAGTCAGAATGGCCACCATTCAAAAGTCCACAAATGACAAATGTTGGAGAGGCTGTGTAGAAAAGGGAACTCTCCCACACTGCTGGTGGGAATGCAGGTTGGTGCAGCCACTGTGCAAAACAGTTTGGAGATTCCTCAAAAGACTAGGAATAGACTTACCATATGACCTAATAATCCCACTCCTGGGCATATGTCCAGAAGGAACCCCACTTCAAAAAGACACCTGCACCCCAATGTTCATAGCAGCACTATTTACAATAGCCAAGACATGGAAACAGCCTAAATGTCCATCAACAGATGACTGGATATAGAAGAGGTGGTATATTTATACAATGCAATACTATTCGGCCATAAAAAAACAATATAATGCCATTTGCAGCAACATGGATGTCCCTAGAGAATGTCATTCTAAGTGAAGTAAGCCAAAAAGAGAAAGAAAAATACCATGAGATTGCTCATATGTGGAATCCAAACAAAAAAAAAAAGAGCATAAATACAAAACAGAAACAGACTCACAGACATAGAATACAAACTTGTGGTTGCCAAGGGGCTGGGGGGTGGGAAGGGACAGACTGGGAGTTTGAAATTTGTAGATACCAACAGGCATATGCAGAATAGATAAACAAGATTATACTGTATAGCACAGGGAAATATATACAAGATCTGGTGGTAGTTCACAGAGAAAAAAAATTGTGATAATGAATATATGTATGTTCATATATAACTGAAAAACTGTGCTCTACACTAGAATTTGACACAATATTGTAAAATGACTATAACTCAATAAAAAATGTAAAAAAAAAAGCAGCTGTGTTATATTTCATACAATGGACTACTACTCAGCCATAAAAATGGTAAAATGATGCCATTTGCAGTAACAGGGAATGGATGGACCTGGAGAATGTCATTCTAAGTGAAGTAGTCAGAAAGCAAAAGAAAAATACCATATGATATCACTTATATGTGGAATCAAAAAAAAAAAGACAAACTTATTTACAAAACGGAAACAGACTTACAGCATAGAAAACAAACTTATGGATACCAGAGGAGAAGGGAGTGGGAAGAGAAAAATTGGAAGTTTGAGATGCATGGATACTAATCTATATAAAGTAGACAACAACTAGTTTACACTGTACAGCACAGGGAACTCTATTTAATATCTTGTAGTAATTTATGGTAAAAAAATATGGAAATGAATATATGTATTTTCCCATATGACTGAAGCATTCTGTTGTACACGAGAAATGGACAACATGGTAAACTGACTATACTTCAGTAAAAATATTTTAAAATTTATAGGGCTATTGAGTATTTTTGTTACATTAAAATTTCTGAAAAGAATACACTTCAAAGAAAACAAAGTTGCTGTAAGTTAACAAACCAGAAAGCACAGAGCACAGATGACATTTCCCTGTTTAACAGACCAGCACCAATCTAGTGCTGAGACCCCACTGCTCCCAGGACTGCCAGACGTCACCACCAGGAAGGGCGCACGCACAGGAGAGCGCACCGCACGGGGACGGCACCAGAACACGCACAACTTGAAGCAGGATCCTGACAAGCTTTCCAGGAGCCAGTCTCACTATGACTTCTAGTAAATAGGAGTTTCTCGCTTTTTAAAAAACTGCTTTACTGAGATATAATTCCCCCATTCCCCCATTTGAGGCATACAACTCAATGGCTTTTAGGATGTTCACACTTCCTTCTTTGATGCAATAAAGTAACTATTTCAGGTTTCATCCTGTCAACCTGCTGTTTGGTCCAAGAGGTCCTGACAGGACTCAGATCTTGAGGACGCCGGTGGCCAGGGCCGCTCTAGGCTGGTCAAGAAACCTGTCCTGAGAGCCTCGGGCTTCACCAACGATGCGTTCCCATCAAGGACCCCATGAGAAAGCAGCTAGTTAACCGCAGTGTGAAAGAGCCCAGGAAAAAGGAGGACACCTGATGCCCGATGTTTACTCACATTTGAATTTTCATATCCAGTACACCCCAGCATGTGGGACCAGAACATCCTCATCACCTCCATGTCCTGGTCCTCTCAGGGCCTTGAGGTCCCCAGGCAGGAGGAGGGGAGGGGAGGGGAGGGGAGGGTTGGGAAGGGGAGGGGAGGGGGTGGGGGATGGGGTGGGGAGGGAGTGTGACAGGTAGAGGGGTTGGGCACTTGAGAGGAGAAGAAGGGGGGTCACAGAAAGGATGAGGGCCAATCAAGCTCTTGAGGGGAGGAAGGAGGGTTCAGTCAGGTCAGGAGGTCAGCAGGTCAGGAAAACAAACAGCAGGCAAGCCAACTCTCAGGAGCAGCTGGAGGGGACGAGACGCCTCCCTCCAAGCCTTCTCCTGTCTGAACTCTGCCTTAGCAACGCCAGTGCTTTATGACCTCTCTTGACCAATCACCTGCCTTTGCCCCTGGCACCTCACAGTGGACATTTTGTGTGACCTCACTTTTACAATGCGCCCCGCCTAACTGATCCCCCACCACCAACTGCCAGCCAACCCTGGGTCCTCTCTGAAAACTTTTCTGACCATATGCTTTCTGGTCCTGCACAACCGATGTCCCCTGCCCTCTACTTCCGGGCTGCTCCCTCCTCCTTTTCCAAATTCCCAGGATTTCCCTTGGGCAGTGGCTGAAAAACATATTAGGTAGACAATGACAGAACCAAGAGGAATCAAATATACAGGCAGGGTGGGAGGTCCTCACTCCTCTTCGCTCAGCACTGCACACAAAGTGCAGAGAGAACGTCCACAAGACGGAGAAGATCTTAACAGCACACCATCTTAATCACATCGCCACACCCATGTGGCCGTCCTCATCTGTAGTACACCTGTAGGTGACACATTAATTTTAAGTACATATGTTACATGCATAAAAATAAGCCCTATGATTTTTGCCAAAAATATATAAAACTATAAAAAATAATTATATATTGTCACACGCCCTACACTGCATTTGGGTGATTCACATACACCCAGGTTCAAGGAGGCAAAAACTACCCTTGTGGGACAGAAGCAAAGTTGTGCTTTGGGGCAGTACTGGCTGTGAGGGGGCCTGAGAAAACCTTTTGGGGTGGTGGGAAGACTTGGTGTCTAGATATGGGGGGTGGTTGTGTTCACTCAATCAAGAAATACTGAGCATATGGGGCCTGCCAGTCTCAAGAGTCGGAGAGACCCTCGTGTCTGTCCCCGTGAAGTGGCCAACTGCTGACAGTGAGGAAGGGATGAGGTGCCTGCAGTGGCCACCAGAGTCCAGTGAGAGGGCCCCGCACTCATCCAGGCTTTGGGCCCCAGCCCTGCCAGCTGCCCCCAGGAGCCCCAATTCCAGGCAAACTCTGAGGGGGGCCGAGGGCAGCAGCTCGCTCCTAAGTCTCAGGAGCTCCCACAGTCTGCCCAGTGCTCTAAGTGAGAAAAGGGCAGGGGGCAGTCAGTGGTTTGGGATGCTCTGCCATTGACAAAGAGGAGTTGGGTGAAAATACCTGGCTCCTTACACGTCCCTCAATCCAATCCCCCAGGAGCCCCTTAAGCCCACAGGGCCCTCCCTCCTTCCAGCTGGGGCAAGTGGCCAGCTCTGCAGCAGCTCTGGGGCCCAGGCTGGGCCAACTGGTCAAGGGCCACCAACAGGTCAAGGTATGACTGTGCTGCCCAGGAAGAGGGGGGACAGCAGTGAAGCAGTAAGTACCAGCAGGAGCAGCCTCTGTAACCGGGCTCCACCACTGTGAGCAGGGCCGGGGCCAAAATGTGGCAGTGAGGGTGGGAGGGCTGGGAGAGGTGCGGCCCTATGGCCCTGGACAGGGCTGGACCAGAGCCCAGGGCCTGAGGGCCTGGGGGAGAGACAGAGAGAGACGGGCAGGGAGAGAGACAGTGCATGACAGAGAGAGGTGGGATTCAAGTCCTAGAGAGTGACAGACAGTGACAGGGGGGAACAGGGTAGGGAGAGCAGATAAAAGACAAGGCAAGAAGGAAAGAGGGAGCCAGCCCACAGTGCATGGTGGGGGACAAAGGGCCAGGGTGGCCTGACTCTGGGAAGGGGCCCAGAGTGGAGGGGGCAGAAAAGGCAGGAATCCTGGCATCACAGTCTCTCCCACGCTAAGGCTCTCACCTCCCTGGAGCTGAGCTCCCCAGGGGTCACTGTACTTGCAAAGACTGGTACGTCCCATTTTCCTTGGGACTGCTGGTACCAGCCTCTGTGTCTGTCCCTGTCGGGGCTGACATCCAGGAGAATGGGCTGACCCTTGGGAGGAAACTCCAGAGCCTGCCCTGTGGGGAGTTGACCCCGACTCCTCACAGACCCAGTGGGGCTGCGTTTCCAACCGCACTGCTGGGCCTTCCTGGTCCCACAGCCAGGCTTCAGGTGCTATGCTGGCTCCAGGATCCCCTGGCCTAGAGGGACTGAGTCCCATCCAGGGTGAGCAGGCTTCAGGGACCCTGGGTCTTCTCCTACTGTCAACCAGAATTCCTTCCAACTCTCAGGAGTCAGGACCCCCTATAAATCAATTAACATCAGGTCAAAGGTATTGAGGTCTCAAACTAAGCAATAAAATGTGCCATCTGACCAAATTCAAAGTGCAGTGTTCCAACTACACAATATTCTCAATAATCCATTTTATGGATGAGAAGACAGAAGGGATGTGAATCACCTAAGGGTCTCGGGGCTGGAAAGCACTGTAACTTTACCCTGAACCAAGGTCTACCTTGGAAAGGGATCCACCTGGAGCCCATCCTGTGACCTGCTCCCTGAGGTTCTGAGGAAGACTGTTGGCTTTTCCTTGGGAAATTCCTCTTGCAATGACATTAAGTCATGCATCAGTCAGGACAAACGGTGAGGATGTGTTCACGAGGGATCCTGACTCTTAACAGCAAGTCAACTTTGTCTCAGGAAATGGGTCTTCTATCATTAATTCAGGCACCAAGGTAAATAAGAGTAAAAACATAAAATCCATTATACATGTGAGTATTTAATTTAAAATATAAATAACAATGAACTATATAAATGGATGCACTGCATTGGTCCATGACAAACAGGACATTACGTACATTCATTACAAAGAAGTGCTGTCATGGGTGGGGATGTGGTGACAAGAGCAGGGTCATTTTTAGCAGGGAAGGGGGTCCTACAGCTCTCAGTACAGGGTGGGTAAGTTCACAGTGCTTCTCCTCATGACCAAAATCTCAACACACACACACATCACACACATGCACACACACACACGCACAAAGGCAAATAAATGCACATAGATCCTAAAATGACCATCTTACCTTCTGATCAGAAAAAAAGACAAAGATATGTGCTCACACCACCTAACAACACACTGAGCACACACACAGTCCCATAATAACTTCTTAATACTTCAGTTCTAT
This sequence comes from Camelus bactrianus, assembly GCF_048773025.1. Lineage (NCBI taxonomy): Eukaryota > Metazoa > Chordata > Mammalia > Artiodactyla > Camelidae > Camelus > Camelus bactrianus. The sequence goes on from NC_133566.1 coordinate 8,767,702, forward strand.
GAGCCTCTGAAGTTCCCCTCACTTGTGCTCACCATCATCTAACAGAAAGAAATCATAAACAATACTTCAAGTCTGATTCATTACAGTTCTTCTAGGAACTTATATTATTGCAAGTGTCAGAAGAATATACAATTCACAATTTCAGATGGAATTTTTGGCTCAGTAGTTTTCATGGTTAAATGCTTCCACTGACTACACAAAATTATTGGCTCTACTTTTCTTGTTCTGTGCTTTCTATGCCAACTAAAATTTCCCTATACATCTATTTTGGATTTCAGTCAGTGGCCTGATAGTGCATTTTGTAGGTAAGGTAAAGTGTGATTTTGTTCCTATAGATCGCTATCTATCGATGAGCATTTTATTCTTTTAGTATTAAGTAGAACAACTGACTTCCAATCTACAGCTTTTCCTGTAACTGGAGAAACAATAAAGCTTATACTGACGTCACTCACCAATACACTACCAGACTCATAGCTTGTCCTGACCTCACTCTGACCTCCTCTAGTAAGTGTCCAGAAAAATCAAGCCCACACACGTGTGGATGTGACTCTGTAGGGACAGCACGCCCACCTTCTCCATTTACTTAACTCTCAGTTGTCACTACTTTCCTATTATTTGACCTAAAAGTTGCCCTCCTCCTACCCTTACCCTGAGCATCTCAAGAGTAACCTAAAAACTAAACTCTTCACATGGCACAAACTGTAATCGCATTACTAGTAGCCATAAGGTTAGCCTATGAATGAATTTAAAAGGATTAGAATGAACATATGATAATTACTTTAAACAAAAACATTTTGACTCATAAAACTATAATTAACTTCATAATTATCAAATGGCACTAGTCTACATTACTATCCCTTTTGCATTTACAGTACCCTATATGGCCACTAATATATAAATTACACTTAACATCCCCATTACTATGCTCAGATAGCACAATATCATCATTTTTCATTACAGCCGCTGTCACCACACTCAGCACCCATTCTACGTGAGCTGGCTAAACACCTGCCATCAGTGCTCCCCGCCTGTGCGGCTGCACCGGGACCGTCACTAACAGCTGTGGGATCCAGCGCCTGCGGTACTGATTATGTACAAAATCTTAACCTTCTTCAAGGCTAAAACTCATTATTCCAAACATTATAGTAATACAATTAACATGATTATCAAAAATTATATCCTCTGAATTAACACTAAACCTTATGGCCTATTAACCAGACTTATCAGCTTATTGTTCCTGAATCAACTGACACAGCCTCTACTTTTCACTAGCCTCCTCTCTGTTAGTGCCTCCACTTGCATCAACAACGTCTCTTCTTCCACCAGCACACACAGCAAGCCGATTTCATCCATCCCAGCAATCATTAACCCCCGAAACTGTATCATCACAAGTACCCTTACTACAAACATCCTTAGACTTTCACACTTCACAACTGACCACATTCTAGAGTTTTAATCAAAACAACATGAGTCAAAACCCTAATTATTTACTACCCACTGAGAAAATCAGACAAGATGATTAAATTCAGGACTCTGTTTCTTACTGTATGTACTCCTTGGATCACTTCCACTTGTCACTGCACTAATTTTTACCCAGAATCTTGTAGGTTCCTTAACACTTTATAATAATTCAACACTAAACTCAGGCAGCATCCATTTCCTAATCTGGTGTTTCCCTATGACTGACACGTGTAAGAACATTTACAGTAAGCAGACCCCTTTAGGACCTGCTCCTTTGGTTCCCAAGGGCATAACTGGAGTTTGCATTCCTGGACCCAGAGCACCTGCGGTCATGCTGCTCACACTAGGCAGCTGGGGCACATCACACATTATAATATTCAATCCCTTGGAAAACCAGATGGTATATCCTGTCCTTATACTATCTTTATGAGGAATGATCATAACAAGCCCCATCTGTCTGTGCCGGACAGACGTACAGCCGCTCCCTGCAGGGCTCCCCACCAGCCACACACAGCAAGAGCTGTGGGCATCTGTGCTCAGACAGCATGGTGTCACAGCGGTGCTCCAGCCCTGACAACCACCCATGCCTTACGTCATGATCTGAACCACGTGTCAGGAACCCAGGCACAGGGTTCAGCACCGGGACGAGGAGCCCCCTCATCTGGGGTGAAAAGCAGCGAGCTTGCTGGGGCGCTGTAAGAGCCCCTGCTCTTGAAGAGCCTGTGCAGAGACCCGCTGACTCCCCGTCACGGCAGGGACACAGCAGGCTGAACACTGCCTGGGGCTCCGGTCGGCTGGCAGGGGTGGCTCAGGGGGACCCCCGGACTCCCCCAGGCTCCTGCTCCCGCCCTCCGTGTTCTGGTGCTGCTCCCCACGCAGGCGGAGGCCTCCACTGCCACTGAGCGTGCACACCGTGGGAGAAAGTGGCGCTGGCGTGGGTGTGGCCCTGCCTCTGAAAAGGCGGCCGGCAGTCACGGCCAGCTAGTGTCCCCGCACACCCTCTGCAGGGAACAGCAACAGCACCAGGGCAGGGCCTGCCATCCCCAGAACTCAGTTTCCTGTGCACGCCTTACGGGGTAGGGCCAGCTCAGTGGTGCGGCCCCAATCTCTCTGGCCCCGACCCACCCTCTAGCCAAGGTGTGCACACTGGGGAAAAGGTAAAACCAGTACAGAAGGGCTGCTGCAAGCCCTCAGGCCTCAGCCACATCCCAAACCAGAGACTGCCACCACACCCAGGAGAACCCCACTCCCACAGAGATCCTGCTCCAGCCCCACAGGACTCCGTGCCACCCCTGATAGGGCTGGAACAGTCACTGAGCAGAGGAGAAGCCTCTGCTTCAACCTGGAACTGGCTCCAGTCCCTCTGACTCCAGCCCTGCCGCCCCCACTGCAGTGGCTGCCAGCACGTCCCGGGGGAAGAGGGCAGCCCAGGATCACTTCAGGTCCAGCTCTTCCCAACAAACCCGCTGGGCACAGAAGACTGCACAGGAATGCTCTCTCACAAGGACACCTTTCATTCTGGGGCAGGCAACTGTTTCACCTAATTTCGCAGAAATACAGAAAGTTAAAATGAGAAGACACAAGAACACATTTTAAATGAAAGAATAACAAAATAACCATAATGAAAAGAAATAAATACTTTACCTGACAAAGAGGTCAAAGCAATAGCAACAAGAATGATAACTGAACTGGGGAAAAGAAGAGATGGACACCGGGAGAACTGTCGAAAGAACTAGAAAATATAAAAAAGAACCAGTCAGAGCAGAACTGCAGGTAGTACAGAAGATTAGGCAATGCAGATGATCCATTAGCAATCCGGAAGACAGAATGAAAAACACCCAATCAAAAAAGCAAGAAGAAAAGGCCTGCTACATGAGTTTAAAGCACTTCTGAGACAGCAGCAAGCATAGTAACACTCACATTACAGGGGTCTCTGCAGGGAAAGAGAAAAAGGCTGAGAAAACATTGGATAAAATTAAGGCTGAAAACTTCCCTAATCTGAAGAAGGAAACGAGTATCAAGGCACAGGAATCAGAGAGTCTCAAACAGGATCAGCTGAGACAGACTCACATCAAGACATATCATCATTCAAAAAGCAAAATTTAAAGACAATGATAGAATTCTAAAGGCAGCAAGAAAAAAGGAAAGTGTCACAGAAAAGGAAATCCCTCATGAGTCTATCAGCTGTCTTTACTGCACATATTTTTTAAATTTACATGTATGCACTGTTCATTGTCTCTAAGAATGTTTAGAGTTTTAGCTTTTTAAACTTATGTAGTTATTAAAGGAATAAAACCAAACACAATAAAAATTCAAAAAGATACTCGCATCCCACTATTAACAGCAACACTATTTACAATTGCCAAGACATGAAATCATCCCAAGTACACATCAACAGATGAGTGGATAAAGGAGATTCACCATATGTAGGTAAAGGAATACAATTCACCCATAAGAGAGAAGTGTATTTTTCCTTTTTTGGCCTTCATTCATTTTTAACTTCAAAACCCAGAATTTTAGAACTGGCATAAACATTTCCATTGCATCAAAACCAACAAAATACCTAGAAATAAACTTAACCAAGGAGGTTACGTATATTCTGAAAACTGTAAAACACTGATGAAGGAAATTGAGGATGATACAAAGAAATGGAAATATATCTTATGCTCTTGGGTTGGAAGCAACAACAATATCAAAATGGCCATCTACCCAAAGGAATCTACAGATCCAATGCAACCCCTGTCAACACTCATGGCATTTTTCACAGAACTAGAACAAACAATTCCAAAATTTATATGGAACAATAAAAGACCCCTAACAGCCAAAGCAATTTTTTATACTTCTTCCCCTCCCCCGCTCTCTTCTTTTTTGTTGCCTTTTTTTGCAGTTTGATGACTAGAGAAGTTCCTTGAACATTTGCTGTAAAGCTGGTTTGGAAGTGCTGAATTCTTTTAGCTTTTGTCTATTTGTGAAGATTTTGATTTCTGCATCAAGTCTGAACATGAGCCTTTCTGGATAGAGTATTCTTCACTGTACATTTTTTTCTTTTATCACTTTAAGTATGTCTTCCTTCTCCCTTCTGGTCTGTAGATTTTCTGCTGAGGAATCAGCTGATAACCTTATGTGAGTTCCCTTGTGTGTTGTTTTGTTGCTTTTCTCATGCTGATTTTAACATTTTCTCCTTATTTTAAATTTTTGTCACTTTGATGACTATGTGCCTTGGTGTGTTCCTCTCTGTGTTGATCCAGGACTTGGGTGACTGTTTCCTTTCCCAAGCTGGGAAAGTTTTTGGTTATTATCTCATAAAAATCTTTCTCAGGTACTTTCTCTCTCTCTTCTCTTTCAGGGAACCCTATAATGCAAATATTAGTGTGCTCCATGTTGTCCCAGAGTTCTCTTAAACTGTCTTCATTCCTTTTCTTTTTTTTTTTTTTTTTTCCTGCAAGGCAGTAGTGATTTCCACTAATCTGTCTTCTAGCTCACTGATCAGTTCTGCTTCATTTAGTCTATTCTTGATTCCTTCTAGTGTGTTAGATCATTAAAATCATTTCAGTGACTTTATTCTTCAACTGTTTGGGTATTCTTTATATTTTCCAACTTTTTGCTAAAAATTTTGCTCTGTGCATCTGTACTTCTCTACAGTTCTCTAAACAACTTCACCATCATCACTTTAAAACTTTCTCAGATAACTTGCCTATCTCCTCATCACATTTCTTCTTCGGGGATTTTATCTTGTGCCTTGGACTGGGAGTTATTGTATGCTGCCTCATTCTGTATTTCTATATGTATTTTTAGGTAGGTTAGTTACATTTCTTGACCTTGAAGAAGCAGAGCTCTGTGGCATATGTCCTATGTGTCCCAGCAGTATGCTCCTCTCTTGTCACCCAAGGGCCAAGGTCCAGCCAGTCCCAGTGCAGAATCTGGCTTGTGTGTGGACTCCTACCACAGGTTTTGGGATTGTTGTTTTCTTCTTTCTGGTATCTGCTCCTTGTTGGATGAGGCTGGACTAGACGCTTATAGTCAGGATCCCTGGCTGGAGGAGCCAGTGCCTGCCCACTGCTGGGTGAAGCTTGGTCCTGGACCTCTGAGCAGGTGGCGCGGCTCCAGAGGCCTGGAGCCCTGCTCACGACCGCGCGTGGCCTCTTGGCCGGGTGAACAGATTCTGATGGGCCGGGGCCAGCGTGCAGGCTGCCCATGCTGCGGACTCTGGATGTCGGGTGGAGAGAACCAGACAGCAGACGAGGGTAAAGGGCTGCTCAGAAATCAGTTGGGTTCCTAGATCTTCGATGAGGAAGGAGGCTCACTGCTCATCCCCGATCCCTTTGCTGGTGGCTAAAAGTAAAAGGGACCAAGGCCCACGAGAGCGCTTCTGGGAGCTGCCTGCCAAAACCTGGAACGGGACCGCTCATGAATGACTCTGCAGCAGGAGCAGAGGTAGGAAACGTCTCCACCTGGTGGACATCCATGCTAGTGGCAGTAGGAAGCCTAGCAGCCTTGGTATAGGGGTGGAAGGACGAGGTCCTAGTGGATGATGTTTTTCACGTGTCTTAAAAATCATTGCTTCATATATTTTATCCATTTTGGGGTTTATTGTAGGGTGGTAAAAATGGTCTCCGTTACTTCATCTTAGCTGGATTGATTCATTGTTTTATTGTTAATTTTCCCTTCAATGATTTGGAAGCTCTATTGTCTTTGAATGAAAATTCTCTCTAAATGTTTACAAATCAACACTAAGTTCACAAGTTTACATGTAATTGGGCCAGTATTCCTATAACAGTCCCAAGAATGAAATAATCGATTAGATCTTGTTCCTCAGTAATGAGAAATTTAGCATATTTTACCTCTTTGCTGTTCCAAATTTTGTGTGTGTGTGTGTGTGTGTGTGTCAGCGCTCGCGCGCGATACAGTTACTACTTTTTAGACAGTTGCTCTAAGATTTTTACATTAACAATGAAAATATAGGTATAAACTTCTTGGATTTAATTGCTCACTACCACTATTTAATCCCATGTCTTTCCCATTTTTGAGTTATTTACTTCTTTCTCAATCAAAGGGACAAATGATTGTCTAATTTATTTTCAAGCGGTGGGCTTGGAACCCTTACCTGTCTATATGCAGCTTTATTTTCTCCCCATCAACAACCCTCAGCCTCAACACTCACCTCTCCGTATCTAGGGCCCCAAGCCTTGTTTGAAAATATGACATTGTTTCCATCACCAAAAAAAGAAAAAAAAATTCTATATTTAAAGTGCTGCCTTTTTACGACTGGCTAGTCTTGTCTGGTAAATGGATATTAATAAAGAATTCCTTAACCTTCCTCCTGCTTTTTGCCATAACTCGGCTTCAATGAGAAGCTTTTATTTTTACCGTTTCTCAGACGGGCTTCCGCTTTGAACCACTAAACCATCACCGCACTCTTTGTCTCCATGCTTATTCCTGAAAAAGTGAGCTCTCTACCGGAGTAAAGATGCTTCCCGTCAGAGATGTGTGGCTTCCTGTACCAAGGTCCAAAAGAAGAGAAAAGGAATGATGCCTGGTTCCGATGGTTCCATTTTATCAGCTTAGAGATCTGGTTATCCGTGTGGCTGCCGTGGAATCTGCAATATCTTGCCTCAGAGTTTCCTTTTTCTGGCATAGTAGGGGAGCCGCATTAGCTGAGGTCACGGTGCTCTGGCCCGTGTCAGGATCCCGGTGCTGAGGCAGCCCCTTCCCCCCACCCCCACTCCTTGTCATTTTGATCGTGCAAACTGGGTGCCAGCTGTGTGAACCGTGCAGCTGGCGGCCAGGATTGCACCCCCATGCGACTTGTGCCCAGTCCCTCGGCGTCCCTCACTGCTACCAGCTAGCTCCAGGAAGGGTGCGAGCTGGCTTCCACTGCCGTCCTTCCCCCTTCCTGGGCAGGCAGGCCCTCCTTTTGCGCTAGTCGGACCGAAACCTTCTCTCGTACGCTGCATACGCTGAAGAAATTCCTCAGCTTTTCCAGGCGCTAGAGGGCGCTCTTCTCCTCTGTTTGGTGTCCTGCAGCGCTTACAGTGAAAATTTAGGAGGTGGGAAGGGCTTGAGGCTTCTCCGTAACTAGGGGCTCCCGATACAGCAGATTCAACCAACTGTGGGTTGAAAATATTCGGGAAAAAACAGAAAGTTTCAAAAAGCAGCACTTGAATTTGCCACACACCGGCAACTGCTTACGTAGCATTCACGTTGCCTTACATACCACGCGTCCTCTAGAGATGATTTAAAGTACACAGGAGGACACAGCGAAAGAGAATGTGACAATGAATGTATGCGTATGTTTATGTATAACTGAAAGATTGTGCTCTATGCTGGAATTCGACACAACATTGTAAAATGACTATAACTCGAAAAAAAACGTTTGTATGTAAAAAATAAAGTACATGGGAGGATGCATATAATTCCATGTCAGTCCTGTGTCATTTTATAAAAGAGGCGTCAGCATCCATGGATGTTGGCATCTGTGGGGAGTCCTGGAGCCAGAGCCCCATGGTTACCAAGGGAGGACATGAAGCCCAGGCTCCTAATCCCAGCCTGTCATGTCCCCACGTGGTCTGAATCCTGCCTGTACCACACTCCCCTGGTCACTCTCCTCCAGTCCTTAAAGACTGCCCTCTTCTTCTGGAACAGGCCAAGCTCACTGTACTTCATATCTGACCTCTAGAAATATCCGTTACATTCTGAGCATGGCTCTGCTTCAGTAAGATGGGCTGCATTGCCACTAGAGAAGACAGGATGGAGGTTCCTTCAAAAACTACAAATGGACTTACCTTATGATCCAGCCTTCCCATGCCTGGGGACATGTCAGGAGAAAAGTCTAATTCAAACAGTCACATGCACATCAATGCTCACAGCAGCCCTATTTATAATCACCAGGACATGGAACCAACCCAAATGTCCATCGACTGGTGACTGGATAAAGAAGTAGTGGTCTATTTATGCCATGGAATACTACTCAGCCATGAAAAAGGATAAACCGTTGCCATTTGCGGCAACATGGATGGACACAGAGATAGTCATTCTGAGTGAAGTAAGTAAGCCAGAAGAGAGAAAAATGCCATATGATACCACTTGCATGTGGAATCTAAAAAATAGACAGAAATGAACTTAACAACAAAAGAGGAACACACCCACAGACATAGAGAAACAAACTTATGGTTACCAGGGAGAGAAGCGGGTGGGAAGGGGTAAATATGGGAACTGGAAAATTGCCCCTCTTGGGGAGTGATGGAAATGGAAGCTACCTTGATTGTGGTGATGGATTTCTGGGTGTAGACGTGTATGAAAATTCATCAATTATTACATGTGAGATGTGTCTAGTTTACGGAACAGAAATCGTACCACAATCAAGGTGTTTTAAAAAAAAGAGATGGGCTGCATTGTGTCCTATGTTTCTATGTGTCTTCAGGGAGGCCTTAATAGGGAGGTGCTGGCCTTCCCGCCAACACGATGACATGAAGCCCGAACAATCCATCATTGGGAAGAAGAGCCATGGTCCCATCTGGACCCCAAGCTTAGACATGGTGCATGGGTGACATTTATCGACAATCCAGCGAGGTTGCGGCCAGAGCTAGAGCCCGGGGCAGCAAATCGGGAGTGGCACTAAGGAGCATCGTGACGCAGAGGCTGGACTGGGGGCCCGCAGGCTCCTCCCAGGAGGAGCCTCAGGGTTTTGGAGGCGGCTAATATGCCTGCTTCATGTCACCATCAAGTGATGCCACCTGCGGAAAATCAGCTGGAATCCTGAGCCGGGTCAGCCCTGGGTGATGCACTAAAGGCTCCTACCAGAGGCGGCGCCAGACAGACAGTGACCCAAGCAACAGGCTGCTGAGTTTCCGGCCTGTGTTTATCGTGCTTTCTGTGTCTCACTGAATTTCAGTGTCACCCGGAGGAATTTGGGCGGTGTTTAGAGGCTGATGGCCTCTCGGTTCCTCATCAGCCTGGCAAGCACCCCAGCCCTCTCTGGCCAGACCCTGGCGAGCGCCTTCCCTTGTTCTAAAAAAACCCTTCCCACCCTCGCCTGCAGTGAGCTTTTGCTATTTTAATTGATGGGAATGAGGATACCTTACAGCCTCCTCAGGCCCTTCCTTAGGGCTTCTGCCCTTAGACCCCGCCATGACCACCCCCCACCCTGGGTCCTGCACTACAGAGGGTCCCTCTGGTCCTGACACTCCCTCTGGCCAAGCCCTCCATGGGGTGGAGTCAGCAGGGCCAAGGGGACACGCCCATTGGCTCCACCCCTTGCTCTGGAAACCCAGTACCCCAAATGCCCTGCCCCAGCAGCCCTTGACCCACTTCTGGTGTCTGTACCGGCTCTCCCCGGAGTTCAGGTTCCCAGGGCTCACAGAGAGGCCAATGGGTGGCTGTTGGCATGCAGGTTATGGACAGAGCCCGGATGGGAAGTCTGAGTGTCCCCCTGTGCACATCCAAGGCCCCTTGGGGCATGGGATGGAGCCAGCATTGGGAAGAAAAGGGTCAGGCTAGTGACCAGAAACTGGGAATCGGCTCTCTCCACACTGGCACTTTCTTTGCGGGACTCCCCTGAGTCTGGGAATCCTAAAGTTGAGCCTGGCCTTCCCCCTTAGAATGAATGTGTATTTGTAAAGGCAGGAGTTTAGAACCTACCGCACTTAAAATGTTTACATATGTAGGGTGGGAACTCCCAGGTATGCTCTGGCCCTGCACTTCCAAAGGTACAGAGCAGTTATGTTGGCTCTGCTGAGACTGCAAGAGGCAAAGACCATCTCTAGAGAGGAGGGGCTCCTGCTTCATGCTCCGAAGTCAGGAGCTTCTGAGCGGATGAAACAATGGACACTGAGACCCTCGACTGTAAGGACAAGTCATGCTCGGGTAAATGGTAGCATTTTGGTTCCTTTAAGTTTGCTACTGAAGGGCTGGGACATTTCATTGTGCCTTGAAACTCCAGACCTCTTTACTCACATAGGCAGGCAAGTTAGTTGAGCCAGCTCAGCCTTTATTCCAAGTTCCTAACCAGAAGGCTATGAGGTTGAAAGTATATTTCTCAGACTCTTCTGCAGCAAGGGTTCCAGAATTGGCTTTAAAAATGCCCATCAGATATTGAGATTTGCAAATATTAACTACTATATATAAAAATAGCTTAAAAAACTAAATTTCTTCTGTATAGAACAGGGAACTATTTTTAATATCTTGTAATAACCTTTAATGAAAAATAATATGAAAAGGAATTCATACATATATACGTGTATATGAATGACTGGAACATTGTGCTGTACATCAGAAATTGACACATTGTAGCTGAGTATACTTGAATTTAAAAATATATATATATATATATATATATATATATATATATATATATATATATATATATATAATGCCCATCAGCAGCATCTGAGTGTCACTGAAAGCAGAAACCCAGGTGAATGGAGGCAGAACTGGGTGGAGGAGCTACGTTAATTTGCTGGGGTGAATGCAGCCGGCATAGTAGAGATGTAGAAGTAATGCTCAAAACTGCACCTCACTGATCTGCAAGTGAGTTAGGGTAACAGCTTCCTGAAATCCTCCCTGCCCCTTCTGATGAACCAGCTGTCTGGCTTTTCTCTGGAAATCACTAGGCGCAGCCTGGAACTCAAAGGTAAAAATTAAAAACTGCAGTCAGGCAGCGAAGAGAGTGGCAGGACGCGTTGGACAAAAGTAGGTCAGAATCAACAAGGAATGGGGAGGGGATAGAACGTGTGCTGAGGACCCTGACTTCAGTGGTGGATTGTCTGTGTTGAGGACTCTGAGTCAGTATGAGTAGATGGATTGGTGTGGACTAAAATCATGGCCATTGTTCAGATAAGTGTGTGATTTGGAATATATTTATTAGAGGAGGGTTTTTCTTTCCCCTTCAACATTGATCATTTCTAGGGAGCAGAAAAATACTCTGCCACACAACATCTAAGTGCAAAAGAGATGCTACGGGATGATGGTGGTATGAAAAATTTCAGTTCTGCAGTTCCAAGATTTCCGTAATGAGGTTCACAGCAGTAGGTACTTAAAATAAAATAAGGTACTTAAAATAAAGACATCATCATATGTACATATCCTTAAAGATACACATATGGTGCTATAAGTGGTCCTGAAATGTGTTCTGCATTCTAAAATCCAATGAAATAAAATCAGTAGCTCAATATGCCTGTCGGCTCTATAAACATGATGTAGCTAATGAGCACAGAATGCAAGATCAGCTAGGAAATTTGAGATTTGTCTTTTCCAGTGTCAAAGTTAATATTTTTTGCTTTACTAAAAAGCTTTTTTTTAATTAAGGCTGTCAGCATCCATTGGTATACGGGGTTCAGTAGATGTGTTCAGATGTTCTAGACAGTGAATCAGAGCAAAGACTGAGGTTTAGACAGTAGTTAAATGCCTCACCCATGTGATCAGCATCCACATATTGCTAAACTGAAAATCCTTAAAAGTGAGAACTTCATCAAAGCAACGAAAAGAGAGGGAAAATAAGAGCCACAGACTAGTGGAAGTTTTGTAACGTGTAAATATGACAAAGGGCTATTCATGAGCATATTTTTAAAAACCCCTACACTTTAATAAGAAAAACAACAAACTGACAACAGGTTGCACACTGCTCCCTGCAGGAGAAGCCATGCAGATGGACTCTTATGTGAATGGGGCTGGAGCTGTAGAATTAGTTAGTCTTGCAAGTAACTCAGTTAAAAACAAACGCAAATGGGATACACTTCTAGAATATCTGAGTAAAAATCTTGGAAATCTTACTCCTCTATGAAGCAATGACAATGGCAAAATCTGTCAAAATTAACCTCTGCAGAACTCTGGAAATTAAACAAAGGTTTCCAGCAATCCGGGGAGTGTTTATTTAAAGAAAAAAAAAAGATAAATCTCCATAAAGATAGTGAGTTTTGTGGCATTGTAACTTGATCTACCCCCATCTCCGTATCCTCACCTTAAATGGTGGCCTTTAAAAGCAACAGTCTCACAATCAAGGTAGGGGCAGAAGTGATTTGAAGTTACCCAAAAAATCCATCCCCAGAGAGCTGTCACTATTTGACCTATCTGAAACTCATGCTGTGCAAACAGCCTGTCCCCGGAGTGTGTGTGGAAAACAATCAGCAGTGAGTATTTAACATTACAACTGCCTGAGGCAGTGGTACCAGTCGAAGCTAACTAGATGCTGACTAGGAAACTTAGAAAGCAAAATTGAGTAATGAGATGTTCTGGGGGTGGAGGTAGCGTTAAAAACTCCAAAAAATTCTGAGAATTGTAGAAGGCCGTACACATGTGTGGCACATGGCAAGGAAAGATCTGAGAAAATCTTAAGCCTTCAACTCTGGCTGAACTTGAGGTTCTGCATAAGCAAGTACTAAAGGCTACAGAAGAGCTGCAGACTGCCTGCCGGTGCTGAGGGCATCCCTCAGCACGCAGACACACAGCCACCTGGCAACAGCTCAAACGATTGGCTCCAGGCTTTGAAAGAAATCACTGTCCAATCATTATTACAGTGATGACAACTAGGCTTTCTGCACACACACTGATCTCATGGCCATGCATGATAAAGAATACAGACTTTACAGAATTTGTTCAGAAAAGTAACTAAATAAATAGCTGCAGCAGCAATGACAATGGAAGCAATGATAAACCCTGGAGATGAGGAAAGTCTGGCTTTCAGATCTGCCACGTTGTAATATTTTGAATGTCCAGATTTCAACAGAAAAATTACAAGATGTACAAAGAAACAGAAAAGTCTGGCCATAACACAGGGGAAAAAGTAGTCAATAGAAACTCCCTGAGGAAGCCCAGACACTGGACTTACTAGACAAAGACATAAATAAGGAATTACACATATGTTCAAAGAGCTAACAGAAACCATGCCTAAAGAATTAAATTACCTGAAGATCTCATTGTACAGAGAATATCAATAGATAAAATTTATACTAAAAACCAACTAGAAATTCTAGAGATACAAATATAATAACTGAAATGAAAAATTCAGTAAGAGGTTTCTCTGTAGATATGAACTTGTTGAAGAAAAAGTCAGTTAACTTAAAACTACTGAGATTATCCAGTCTGTGGAACAGAAAGAAAAAGGAATAAAAAAAAATGAACACTGTGTCAGAGATAGGTGGGACACCATCAATAATACCAATACACACATAATGGGAGCGCCAGAAGGAAGGAGACAAAAAAAGGGGTAGAAAGAATATATAAAGAAATAATGGCTGAAAACTTCCAAAATTTGATGAAAACATTAATTTGTACATCCCAGCAGCTCAACAAACTACACATGGTATAAAAGAAGAGACATCTAAAATAGGCACATCAGACTTAATGTGTCAAAAGACAAGAACAAAGAATCTTGACAGCAGAAAGAGAAAAGTGGCTCAACATATACAAAAGCTCCTCAGTAAGACAGTTGATTTCTCATCAAAAACCATGGAGACCAGAAGGCAGTGGGATGGTATCGTCAAAGTGATAAAAGGAAAAGACTGTCACCAAGTATTTTATAGCCAGCAAAATGATTCTCCAAAAAAATTAAAGGAGAAATTAAGACACAACTACAAAAACAAAATCTGAAAGAATCCATTGCTAGCAGGCCTGCCCTACAAGAAATATTAAGGATAGTCCAGCAGGTGTAAATGAAAGGACACTCACCTGAAAAATAAAGAACACTATTAGAGGTAACTACATGAGTAAAAATGTAGTATAAATAGAGTATTACATGTAAGTGCTTTCTTCTATTTGATGTAAAAGACAACTGCATAAAACAATACTTATGAAACTGTGTAGATGCACTTATAAATGCATAAAGGTGTAATTTGTATGACAGTGACAGCATGAGGAGGGGGAGGGAAAAGATTGATACCAAAGCAAAGTTTTTGTGTACTATTGAAATTAATTTGGCATTCATGTGAACTAGATTGCTTTAAAACAAGATGTTAATTATAATCTCCAGGGCAATGGAGGAGAAGGAGGAGGAGGAAGAGGAGGAGGAGAAGAAAAAGATAAAATAAACAACAAATTAAAATGGCACACTTGAAAATGCCTACTTTGTACAAAAAAGTGTAGTAATAGACGAATGGGGAAAAAAAAGACATATAGAAATCAGATAGCAGATGTAACTTCAACCTGATAAGAAATTACATTAATGTAAATGAATTAAACATTGTAATCAAAATACTAAAGGCAGAAATAAACGGAATAGACAATAGATGAACAACAGAGAATAATAAACAAAAAGAAAAGTTGGTTCTTTGAAAAGATCAACAAAATTGACAAATTTTTAGATAGTACTGAAGAAAAAAAGAGAGAAGATTCAAATTACTAAAATGAGAAATGAAAGGAAGGATGTCACTACTGCCCTTACAAAAATAACAAGGAATATAAGGGAATACCATGAATAATTATATAGCTAATAAATGAGATAATGTAGATGAAATGGATAAATTTCTAGAAGGACATAAATGACTGAAGCTAATTCAAGGAGAAATAGAAAACTCAAATAATCCTACAGTAAGTAGTGACTGAAATAGTAATCCAAAACATTCCCACAAGGAAATGCTAGGCCCGTATGGCTTTGCTGGTGAATTCCATCAACTACTTAAAGAGGAAACAAAAACAAAAACAAACAAACAAAAAAACAATGCTTCACAAACTCATCTAAAAATAAAGAGGTGGGCACACTTCCCAATTCATTCAATGAGACTAGTATCACACTGATACCAAAACCAGACAAAGGCATCAGAAGAAAACTAAACACTATCTCTTATGAATATAAATGCAAAAGTCCCCAACAAAATACAACAAATCCAATCCAGTAACATATAAAATAGACCACAATTAAGTGGGATATATCCAGGTATGCAAAGGCAGTTCAACATACAAAAGTCAATTCATGTAATACACCATATTAATAGAATAATGAATTAAAAACTAGGAATAGAAGAGAACTTCCTCAACTTGACAGACAACATCTATGAAAAACCTGGAGCAAAGATCATACAGAATGGTGAAAGACTGAATGATTTCCTCCCAAAATCAACGTTGTACTAGAGGTTCTAGCCAAAGCAACCAGACAAAGAAAATAAAGCCTCTAGATTAGAAAGAAAGAAATAAAACTATTTCGATTCCAGATGACATGATATTATATATTGAAATCACAAGGAATCCACAAAGAAAAAAAAAGAGAGAGAAAAGAAAAAAAAAACTTATTAGAATTAATAACCAAGTCTGACCAAAGTTGTAAGACACAAATCAATATATAAAAAAGTAATTATATTTCTATACAACAGCAGTGATTAATCTAAAAATAAAATGAAGGAAACATTTTCATTTACAATAGCATCAAAAAGAATAAAATACTTAGGAATATTAAGAAAAATATGTGGAATACTGAGAAAAATGTCTGAAACTTGTATATTGAAAAATGAAATACTACTGATAGAAGTTATAAATGACCTAAAATAAATGGAAAGCTCTTCTGTGTTCATGGATCAGAAGCCTTATTATTGTTAGGATGGTAATTGTCCTCAAAATGACCTACAGATTCAATGCAACTCTGGCTTTTTGGCAGAAATGAACAAGCTGATCCTAAAACTAATATGGAAATGCAAGATACCCAGAATAGTCAAAACAATCTTGAAAAAGAACAAAGTTTTGAAGTTTCCAAATTCAAAACTCACTAACAAAACTGTAATCCATGCAGTGTGGTACTTGCATAAAGGACAGACAAATAGATTGAGAGAAAAGAACTGAGAGTCCATTAACAAACTCTTACACGTAGCCAGTTAATTTTTGACAAAGGTTCCATAACAATCCAATGGGGAAAAAATAATCTTTACCAAAATGATGCTGGGACACCTGAACATACACCTGGAAAGAAAGAAACTGAATTTTTATCTTAACATCATTTATGAAAATTAACTCAAAATAATTCACAGACCTGAAACTATAAAACTTTTAGAAAATGAACGAGAAAATCTTCAGGACTTTGGATTACAAATACTTCTAAGATATGACACCAAAAGTACAAACAACAAAAGAAAAAAAAGAAGTAAACTGGACTTCAGTAAAATTAAACACGTCTGTGCTTCAAAGGACTTCATCAAGAAAGTAAGAAGACAATCCACAGGATGGGTGAAAATATTTCCAATATTTTCCCTGATAAGGGACTTTTATCGAGAATAGACAAAAAAGAGTTAAAACGTGACAATACAAAGACAAATACAATTAAAATGGGCAAAGAATTTGAATAGATGTTTCTCCAAAGAAGACATATGAATGGGAAATAAGCAGATAAAAAGATGTTCAACATCAGTAGACATTAGGGAAACAGAAATCAAAAGCACAATGACATGCCACTTCATACCAACTAGGATGACAAATATATATGATATATGATATATAAATATGTATCTATAAACCCAGTAATAAAAAGTGTTGATGAGGATGTGGAGAAACTGGACTCCTCATACATTACTACTGGAAATATAAAATGGTGCAGTCATTTTAAAAGGTACTTTAGCAATTCCTGAAAATATTAAAAGTAGAATACATCCCAGCAATTCCATTTTTTGATATATCCTCAAAAGAACTGAAAATATGTGTTCGCACAAAAACTTGTCCATGAGCATTTACAGCAGAATTATTCATCATCAAATGATAAGCAATGTGGAATATTTATAACAATGGCATATTATTTGAACACAAAAAGGAATTTGGGTACTGATATATGCTACACCATGGATGAGCCTTGACAACGCTGCACTAAATGAAAGATGACAATCAAAAAAGGCAGAATACTGTATGGTTCTACTTATATGATATGCCCAGAACAGGCAAATCCGTAGAGGCAGAAAGTAGAGTGGTGATTGCTGGGGGCTAAGGGAAAGGAAGGTTAGGGAGTGACTTACTAAAGGGTACTGGTTCCTTTTGGAAGTGATGGCTACAGAACCCTGAAATGTACTTAAAACCCTAATGCACACTTTCAAAGTCTGCATTTTTATGGTATGTGAATTATATCTCCACAAAGATGTTATTCTTGAAGCTGAGCCCACCTATGGAGCAACTGGCACAGCACTGACTGCGGCATCCAGAGGGGGAGTGACCCACCCACCCACTGCGAAGGAGAGAAGCACCTGACCCAGTGTTGGAGGGGCGCGATCTTCTTGCCGACGGACACTGTGAGCAGCACAGACGAGGGGGCCAACAGAGCAAGCTGAGTCCGTGAAACAGGCCAAAGACACAAAGACCTCTCTGTAAAACCATTAAGAGCGCACAGTCTCTAGGAGAACACATCTCTTTTTTTTTTAATCTTTTTATATCTGTTTTGTTTTCTATTACATTTTATATCTTTACTTTTTAAACAGTTCTATACGTTTACAGTTCTCATTTCATTTTTAATTCTCTTGGTTTTGATCTGTTATTGATTATTCACAGGTTTCAAATATTGTGTTTTGATTTTTTTCTTCTTTTTATTAAGGTTTTTAAAAGACATCTCAGCTCGATTCCTAATCTGCTTCAACTTGCTCTTCTATTATAGATTATACACTGTTTTCAAACCTTCTTTTCCTCCATTCTTTTAAAATTCTTTCTCTCTCTCTTGTTTTTAAACTTTATTCCCACATAGGCTTTAGATAGATAAATAAATAAACTCCTTTAAGGACCACAATAGATAACTGATACTCCTTAAGTCACAGTGCCAGAGAGGTATGAGCAGTATGAAGAAGCAGAGGCAGTACTCCCAATTAAAAGAGCAAGAGAAATCCCCTGAAAGAATGACCAATGAAATAGACATTGATGGCCTACTAGATCAAGATTTCAAAAAAGAAGTGATCAAATTACTGAAGGAACTAAAAGAGATAGTGTTTAGAGACATAAAATATGTCAAAAACAAAATAGAAGCTATAAAGAAGAGCCAAGTAGAATTGGTAAATTCATTGGCTGAATTGAGATCTGACCTAAAGGCTGTACAAAGCAGGCTAGATAATGCAGAGGAACGAATAAGTGACCTAGAATACAGGACAACAGAAAGCACCCAATCAGAACAGCTGAGAAAAACAAATAAAAAAACAATGAAAACAATATAAGGAACCTATGGGATAATATAAACATGCCAATCAATGCATAATAGGGGTTCCAGAAGGAGAAGAAAGAACAAAGGGGATGGAAAAGGTATTTAAAGAAATCATGACTGAAAACGTCCCAAACCTAAAGAAGGAATCAGACAACCAAGTACAGGAGGCTCAGAGGTTCCCAAACAGGAAGAGCCCAAAGAGACCCACACCAATACATATCATAATCAAGATGGCCAGACTGAAGGATAAAGAAATGATCCTAAAGACAGCAAGAGAAAAACAAAGAGTGAGTTACAAGAGAAGGCTCTCAGCTGATTTCTCTACAGAAACACTACAGGCCAGAAGGGAGTGGCAAGATATATTCAAAGTCCTCAATGGAAAAAAAAGATGCAGCCTAGGATACGTTCTGCAGCAAGGCTATCCTTTAGGATAGAAGGAGAGATAAAAAATTTCACAGAGAAGCAAAATCTAAAAGACTTTAGCAACATTAAACCCATCTTAAAAGAAATATTGAAAGGTCAACTGTAAATAGAAAAGAAGCAGGTTGCTAGAGAAATGAGAACTCATAACTGGAAAGGTGATAACTACCATGAATTACAAATAGAATAAACATGAAATTGTAAAAGAAGACATCTAAATCATTGAGTGGGAGAGGGAAGCAAGAAAATATAGAGTATTTTTTCTTTCTTCTTCTTTTTTTTAAATGTTTTGTTCTCGGTAGGATGGGTTTAAGATTACATTACTATCTGTTTAGTACACACAGTTACAGTAATTGGTTAACAGACTTACAAAAAAGTGTAACCACAAGTCAAAAACTTACAAGTGAGTCACAAAAACTAAATACAATCCAAGATAATATGAAGGAAAATTACCATAACACAAAAGGAAGAAGAAAGGAACAAAGAAGAAATACCAAATCAACTGCAAAAATAAGTTCAAACTAGCAATAAACACTCATCTATCATTAATTACTGTAAATGTTAATGGACTACATGCTCCAGTCAAAAGACAGAGTGGCAGACTGGATAACAAAGCAAGAACCTTCAATACACTGCATACAAAAGACACACTTTAGGGAGAAGGACACATATAGATTGAGAGTGAATGGACGGAAAAGGATATTCCATGCAAATGGAAATACCAAAAAAGCAGGTGTAGCAGTACTGATTTCAGACAAAATAAACTTTAAAACAAGGGCCATAAAGAAAGATAAATAAAGACATTTTATAATGATTAAAGGAGCAATACAAGATGTGGATATTACAATCATTAATATATATGCACCCAACATGAGCACATAAGTACATAAAACAACTACTAACAGAGATAAAGGAGGAAATTGATGGGAATACAATCATTGTCAGAAATTTTAACACCACATTAACATCACTAGACAGATCTTCCACACAGAAAATAAATAAGGCAACAGAGAAATTAAATGATATAATAGAAAAATTAGATTTAGTGGATATTTTCAGAGCATTACAACCCCCCAAAATAGGATATACATTCTTTTCAAGTGCACATGGAACATTTTCTAGGATTGATCATGTACTTGGTCACAAAAGAAGCCTCAACAATTTTAAGAGGATAGAAATTATCTCAAGCATCTTTACTGACCACAATGCCATTGAAACTAGAAATCAACTACAGAGAAACAAAGGAGGAAAAAAAAAGGAAAGCATAGAGATTAAACAACATGCTATTAAAAAACCAATGGGTCAATGATGAAGTCAAAGTTGAAATTAAAGTATACTTTGAGACAAATGAAAATGAAAACACAACCACACAAAACTTATGGAACGCAGCAAAAGCAGTGCTAAGAGGAAAGTTTAGGGCGATACAGGCCTTCCTCAAAAAAGAAGAACAATATCAAATAAACAATCTAACCCACCAGCTAAAAGAACTAGAAACAGAAGAGCAAAAACATCCAAAAGTCAGCAGAAAGAAGGAAATAATAAAGATCAGGGAGGAAATAAATAAAATAGAGATTAAAAAAATAAGGAAAATAATCAATGAAACCAAAAGCTAGATTTTTGAAAGAATAAATAAAATCGACAAACCTCTGGCAAAACTCACAAAGAAGAAAAAGAGAGAGCACAAATAAGCAAAATAAGAAAGGAAAATGGAGAAATTACAACAAATAACATAGAAATACAGAATATCATATGAGAATATCATGAAAAACTACATGGAAAAAAATGGATAACCTAGAGGAGATGGACAAGTTTCTGGAAACATATAGTCCACCAAGACCGAATCAAGAAGACACTGACCACTTGAACAAACAGATCACTAGGAATGAAATCGAATTAACAATAAAAAAAACCTCCCTACAGATAAAAGTCCAGGACCGGACAGCTTCACCAGGGAATTCTACCTCACATAGAAAGAAGAACTCATACCAGTCCTTCTCAAACTCTTCAAGAAGATTGAAAAGAAGGAATATTCCCAAACTCATTCTATGAAGCCACCATCAACCTGATACCCAAACCAGGCAAAGACACCACCAGAAAAGAGAATTATAGACCAATATCACTGATGAACACAGATGTAAAAAGTCCTTACCAAAATACTAGCAAATAGAATCGTACAGCACATAAAAAAGATTATACATCATGCTCAAATGGGGTTCATCTCAGGGACACAAGGGTGGTTAAACATACGCAAATCAATGTCATACTTCACATCAACAAGAGAAAGGGCAAAAACCACATGATCATCTCAATAGATGCAGAAAAGCTTTTGATAAAATTCAACAACCATTTATGATAAAAATTCTCACCCAACTGGGTATTGAGGGAACATATCTCAGCATCATAAAAGCTATATATGACAAACCTACAGCCAGCATAGCACTCAACAGTGAAAAACTCAAAAGTTTCCCACTAAAATCTGGGACAAGACAAGGATGCCCACTATCACCACTCCTATTCAACATATTCTTGGAAGTCCTGGCCACAGCAATCAGGCAAGTAAGAGAAGTAAAATGGGTCTAAATTGGAAAACAAGAGGTAAAAGTGTCACTATATGCAGATGACACGATACTATATATAGAAAACCCTAAAAGGTCCACACAAAAACTACTAAAGCTGATTGAAGAATTTACCAAGGTAGCAGGTTACAAGATTAATGTTCAAAAATCAGTTGCATTTCTTTACACTAATGATGAATCAACAGAAAAAGAAAGTAAAGAAACAATCCCCTTTAAAATAGCACCCAAATTCATAAAATATCTAGGAATAAATCTAACCACAGAGGTGAGAGAATTATACACAGAAAACTATAAGCCATTGGTGAAGGAAATTAAACAAGAATGTAAAAAATGGAAAGGAATCCCATGCTCTTGGATTGCAAGAATCAATATTGTTAAAATGGTCACACTGCCCAAGGCCATCTACAGATTTAATGCAATTCCTATCCAATTACCCAGGACATATTTCACAGAACTAGAACAAATCACAATAAAATTTATATGGAACCATCAAAGACATAGAATTTCCAGGGCATTACTGAAGAAAAAAAGAAAGAGTCTGGAGGAATAACTCTCCCAGACTTCAGACAATACTAAAGAGCTACAGTCATCAAGACAGCATGGTATTGGTACGAAAACAGACTATAGACCAATGGAACAGAATAGAGAGCACAGAAATGAACCCACAAACTTTTGGTCAACTAATCTTCAACAAAGGAGGCAAGAATATACAATGGAATAAAGACAGTCTCTTCAGCAAGATAAACATAAGGCAAGATACAATAAATCTCCTAGAAGAAAATACTGGCAAAATATCTGACATATATCTCAGAAATGTTCCCCTAGGGCAGTCTACACAAGCAATAGAAATAAAAGCAAGAATAAACAAATGGGACCTAATGAAACTTACAAGCTTCTGCACAGCAAAGGACACCATAAGTAAAACAAAAAGACAACCTACAGAATGGGAGAACATTTTTGCAAATGAAACTGACAAAGGCTTGATCTGCAGAATATATAAGCAGCTCATATGACTTAATAAGAAACAACCAAATAACCCAATCCAAAAATGGGCAGAAGACTTAAACAAGCAATTCTCCAAGGAAGACATACAAATGATCAATGGGCACATGAAAAAATGCTCAATATCACTAATTGTTAGAGAAATGCAAATCAAAACTACAATGAGGTATCACCTCAAACCAGTCAGAATGGCCATCATTCAAAAATCCACAAATGACAAATGCTAGATTGGCTGTGGAGAAAGGGGCATCTCCTACACTTCTGGTGGGAATGCAGTTTGGTGCAGCCACTGTGGAAAACAGTATTGAGTTTCCCCAAAAGACTAGGAATAAAATTGCCATATGACCCAGGAATCCCACTCCTGGGCATATATCCTGAAGGAACCCTACTTCAGGATGACACCTGCATCCCAATGTTCATAGCAGCACTATTTACAATAGCCAAGACATGGAGACAGCCTAAATGTCCATCAACGGATCACTAGTTAAAGAAGTGGTATATTTATACAATGGAATACTACTCAGCCATAAATAGTGGCAATATAGGGCCATTTGCAGCAACATGGATGCTCCTGGAGAATGTCATTCTAAGTTAAGTAAGCACGGTAACAAGGAATAAAGAGAAGTTACCTCCAGGTACAGTTATTTTGATTAAAATATCCATACAGAAAGCAAGTCACCCCCACGACTGCTGCCAGGAGGAGCATCTGAGTGTAATAGCCCAGCCAAGGAAAGTAGATTCAGACTTTCTCTCCGTAGAATTTCCTGCAGAAAGACAGAAGGAAGTTTCAGAAGACAAACATAATCAATCTGTAGCTTCATCCTCATGTTAATTTCTTTTTTCTTTGTTTTTTTGGGGGGCATAATAAGGTTTATTTATTTGTTTTTTAAATGGAGGCATTGGGGATTGAACCCAGGACCTCATGCATGCTAGGCATGCACTCTACCACTGAGCCATACCCTCTTTCCTTCATATTAATTTCTGATTCTAAATCAAGGGGGCTTTAAGTTTAAACCTCTGACTCAATTCACACTTAAAACATATGCGTTTTCATAGCAGCCCCCAAATTCTACCGTGAAATAAGAAGTATTTTACGTATCATAGAAGTACAGATCACTGGTTCACCTGCTGAAGAGAGATAAATGAGAACAGAGCAAAGGAGGGGACGAGGCCGACTCCGGAACAGATGCAGGGGATCATCACCACCCACTGGACAGTGTGGCACATTCAGCAAATCCCCCCAAAGATCATTCTTAACAGGCTTGACACAAGTGGACATCAACAACTGGCTCAGTCATCTTCTCCTGCCTTAACTCGGGAACGTCCCTGGAGCAAATGCGTCGTAAACCACAGATAATAAGGAAATGGCTGATAATGATAACAACTGGGAGTGCAATGTCTCTCTGACAAAATATTTACAAAACTCATTGTGGCAATGGGAGAGGGCAGGAGAGATGTGACTGAGGAAGGCACTGCACTGTATTCTTTGTATCTAGCACGTCTGTTGTTCTTAGGTTTTAAAAACTCTTCAATGTTTCTCAGTTAATCTGGAGTAGATGGAACAGGCCAGGGAGGCAAGATTAGAAGAAAGGAGGCAGGGCACGAAGCGGTGCCAGGCTGGTCCTGAAAGGGAGACAGACACAGACAGGCAGACACAGAGGGCTTAGGAATGAGGCGGAACAATGAGACGGCGGCTCAGGTGTGTTTGCTGTCGCTGATACTTCCCTCAGCTGGCTCACTGCTGACTCGGCAGTGCTGGGTAAAACCTGTGGATTTCCTCAGCTCTGAGTTCTCTCTGAGGCTTCTGGCTCAGTCTGGAGCTGGGCTGAGCTCTGTGGGCTTAGCCTAGAGGGGACTCAGCTCTGAGAACAGCCTGGAGTCCTGGGAAAATTCACGCAGGAACCCCCTTGGGCTGGACCAGCGCTCACAGGGCTGCTGTGAGACCAGCTCCATCGTCAGAGACCTGGGCGTGGACCATTCCATGGGGAAAAGGGCTGAGCCCGATGCCAAATCAGATAAGAGGGTCAAAGTGTGTTCATTCTCATGTGACTGGGCTTTGCGGCCTGGCTCACGGATGGCAGGCTCAGGATGGTGTCTGGCAGAGAAAACCCTGGCAATGGGTTTGAGATGTCTTGGACTCTTTCTTGTTAAGTTTTTTGTAATATATTCTAATCAACTATCCGTCCTGAAAATGCCACATTCAAAACTGAAAGAATGTTAGAAGTTGCCTGCTTCAACTGCCCAATGGTAAACACACCCTGCTACAGTTAGAGAGCTGGTCAGGCAGCCTCTGCCTGCATATTTACAGTGACGGGGAGTTCATTACTTCCAAAGGTTACATGTCGGCAAGAAGGTCAGAAAGAATTTTTGAACCTTAAACAGATGTCTACCCCCTAGTCCTTGCTGAAATGCTAGGAATAATGAGGATCCCTTCAAATGTAGTTTTGTCTGATTGTTATCTCTCTCTGTGAAAAACACCCCAATTCTTAACATCAATTTTTTCAAAATTCAGCTTTGATTTCTTTTTATCAAAGTTATACCATACATTCATTAAAGAGTCAAACAGTTCTCGAACACCGATTGTAAAAAGAAGCACTTTCCAACAACAGCCCCATTTCCTGGCCAGAAGCAACCACGTTCAGCTCCTACTGCTGACTCTTGAAATAATTACTCCCTTTCTCTGACTAATGTCCTTGTAACACAGCCTACTGACTTTTTCAGCTTTATGTATCACCTATTTAACCTTCTATTTTGGAAAATGAGGATTAAGCTCTCTTTCAAACCCCATCTCATCTACACACGCAAACCTTCATTCTTCCAAGCTTTTGATACAATTACATTATAATTTTGATCAGCTCAGTATCCTTGCTTTACATTATTATGACTCTGTACAGACTGTTCACAGCTGTAGCAAGTTGTCTGCTAGGCTTACTTTTTTCTTCCCTACTTTGTTTTTCCTGGAGTTAATAATTGTCTTGGTGGCTCATAGCTTAGATTTCTGTGCACTTAGCAATTCAACCCCAGAACTTCTCCTAATGAATAAATTTCTCAATACTTTCCAATACATTGTCTACAAATGTCATCTCCTTGAATAAATCTCTTCAGATCTCCTTCAACCTGGATTAACGACATGCTAGTCTTGTCACAGAGCTCAAGGGGCCACTAGTGGGAAGCAACAAAGGGAACACATGGACCAGGAGCAGGGAACAGATCAACATATTTTCCTTAGCAAAACATACTCAAAATAATGGGAAAATTGTTTTCTTTAGAAACACAAACACACACACAAACCCCAAAACCCATAAAGAATGATTAAAGAGCCTTCAAACCCATAGCCCTGCCATCAAATACTGTATAATATAAAATAAAAATAACAAAAGGAAAATATCATATAAATATGAATCTCAAGGGTGATGGGGTACACTCAGTGGCACAGTGTGTGCTCAGCATGCATAAGGACATAGATTCAATCTTCAGTACCCTCATTAGAAAAAAAATTAAAAAGAAAAGAAAAATGTATCAACTTTAAATATTTACATATATACAAACATCCTCTTTTAAAACTGTGTTCTACAGGATAACCCGGGTTAATGAGAAAGTGCCTCTTCATGACTGTGATCCTGCTGATAATTGAGGGAGAAAATTAGAGTATGACCACATCAAATAAAATCCCTTATGAAATAATGATCCCGGGTGACAATCATTATTGGCTGCTGTCATCACAAAAAAGAGAGTCAACTGGACAAAATGTACCTTGTGACAGGAGTACAAAACTTCACATAACAAGTATTCTTGCACAGAGTTGAACCTCAGTCAGATCAAGCTTTTAGGGGAGGATCAAATCACTTAGCTAAAGCCAATACATAGGATGGAGAAACAAGCCTAACACCACAGGGGAGAATGAAATCAGCCACACAGTAAATAGAGAAACCCCTCAGCAATTTCAAGGAAAATGAGAAACAGGAAAATTATAGATTAGAACCCACTTGAGAGATATGCTAGCTGCAATGTGTGAACCTAGTCTGGATCCTGATTTCAACCCCCAAACTACTTAAAAGTGTATTTTTGTGACAATCAGGGAATTATTTTGTAACCCTTAAAAAAACGGAATATTCCAATTGTATTTGAAAGAGACCTTGTCATTTCACTATTGAAAGGTTAAGCTATGTAGGATTGCCTTCAAAATGATCCCGTAGTGGGGGAGGGGAGGAGGTGGCGATGAAAGATGCAACAACAGTGACTCTGAGTTGATAATTCTGGAGCTGGGTGACTGATACAGGCAGGCTGGCTGTGCTGTTCTCTCTACTTCTGTACATGTTGAATCTTTCCATAAAATATGAAACAAACAAAAAGACGTCAGTGTTTTAAAACCCTCACTTTCAAGGTTAAGAGGTTTGCCCAAGTAGGTGGGCACCTGCATGGGGCACTGAGATTAGAAGCAACAGGCACCTGGCTCCAGGCCGACCTGGGGCTACCTTGACCCTCCTCTTCTCCTCACCATCCACAGCCAGCCCATAACTGCATCCTGTCAGCCCCACTCCCCAAACGCATTCCTCCCTGGCTCCCACCATCTCTCATCTGGCCCAGTCCAAGGGCCTCGGACCCGGCCTCCCTGCTTCCTGGGTCCCTGCAATTCATTCTCCACAGTATCTTTGCAAAATGTGAGTGAGAGAAAATTACTTTAGTGCTTAAACTATCATGGCTGCTTCTCACTGCAGAGTCTACACTCCTTTCCGTGCTCCTGACGCCCTTCTAAACCTCGCGTCTCGTCACTCTCACCAGCGCTGGCTCCAGTATCTCCTCAAACCTGCTGAGCACATTTGTGCCTCGGGGCCAATGGACAAGCTGCCTCTATTCCTGGGGTGACTTATCCCAGATCCTCAAAGTCCAGCCTCCTTATCGCCATCTCAGCTCACATGTAACCTACTCAAAGATAGCTTTCTTGACTCATTTCCCCCCAAGTCTCCCATCTCAACACTGTGTTATTTCCTTCATTTCAATCTGACATTGTTTCCTTATTCACCCGATTATTTTTATTTGCTCGGTTGTCCTTGGCCTCCCTCCCCCCAGCAGTCTTGCCCAAACACCATAAGCTCCCGGGAAGCAGCCGGCAGTGGTGCTCTGAGAAGACACATGCTGAGCGCGACATTACACTCACCTGGTGTAGTGAAACGGTGTCAAACAGCAGATACAGCAAAGCAGTGAGAATTTCTCTCTTATTTTATTTATTTATTTATTTTTTAGTTGTACAGCATCAAAGTTTTCTTTTTTTAACATTTTTAATGATTTATAATCATTTTACAATGTTGTGTCAAATTCCAGTGTTCAGCACAATTTTTCAGTCATTCATGGACATATACACACCCATTGTCACATTTTTTTTCTCTGTGACTTATCATAACATTTTGTGTATATTTCCCTGTGCTATAGAGTGTAATCTTGTTTATCTATTCTACAATTTTGAAATCCCAGTCTATCCCTTCCCACCCTCCACCCCTCTGGTAACCACAAGTCTGTATTCTCTGTCTGTGAGTCTATTTATGTCCAGTATTTATGCTTTGTTTTTGTTTGTTTCTTTTTGTTTTTGTTTTTTAGACTCCACATATGAACAATATCATATGGTACTTTTCTTTCTCTTTCTGGCTTACTTCACTTAGAATGACATTCTCCAGGAGCATCCATGCTGCTGCAAATGGCATTATGTTGTTGGTTTTTATGGCTGAGTAGTACTCCATTGTATAAATATACCACATCTTCTTTATCCAGTGCCCTGTTGATGGACATTTAGGCTGTTTCCATGTCTGGCTATTGTAAATAGTGCTGCTATGAACATTGGGGTGCAGGTGTCATCCTGAAATAGATTTCCTTCTGGATACAAGCCCAGGAGTGGGATTCCTGGGTCATATGGTAAGTCTATTCCTAGTCTTTTGAGGAATCTCCACACTGTTTTCCATAGTGGCTGCACCAAACTGCATTCCCACCAGCAGTGTAGGAGGGTTCTCCTTTCCCCACAGCCTCTCCAGCATTTGTCACTTCTGGATTTTTGAATGACGGCCATTCTGACTAGTGTGAGGTGATACCTCATTGTAGTTTTGATTGGCATTTCTCTGATAATTAGTGATATTGAGCATTTTTTCATGTGCCTTTTGATCATTTGGATGTCTTCCTTGCAGAATTGCTTGTTTAAGTCTTCTGCCCATTTTTGGATTGGGTTGTTTATTTTTTTCTTATTGAGTCGTATGAGCTGCTTATATATTCTGGAGATCAAGCCTTTGTCGGTTTCACTTTCAAAAATTTTCTCCCATTCCGTTTTACTTCTGGTTTCCTTTGCTGTGCAGAAGCTTGTAAGTTTCATTAGGTCCCATTTGTTTATTCTTGCTTTTATTTCTTCTAGGAGAAAATTTTTGAAATGTATGTCAGATAATGCTTTGCCTATGTTTTCCTCTAGGAGGTTTATTGTACCTTGTCTTATGTTTAAGTCTTTAATCCATTTTGAGTTGATTTTTGTATATGGTGTAAGGGAGTGTTCTAGCTTCATTGTTTTACATGCTGCTGTCCAGTTTTCCCAACACAATTTGCTGAAGAGACTGTCTTTATTCCATTGTATATTCTTGCCTCCTTTGTCGAAGATGAGTTGACCAAAAATTTGTGGGTTCATTTCTGGGCTCTCTATTCTGTTCCATTGGTCTATAGTCTGTTTTCGTACCAATACCATGCTGTCTTGATGACTGTAGCTCTTTAGTATTGTCTGAAGTCTGGGAGAGTTATTCCTCCAGCCTCTTTCTTTCTCTTCAGTAAAGTTTTGGCAATTCTAGGTCTTTGATGGTTCCATATAAATTTTATTATGATTTGTTCTAGTTCTGTGAAATATGTCCTGGGTAATTGGATAGGGATTGCATTAAATCTGTAGATTGCCTTGGGCAGTGTGACCATTTTAACAATATTGATTCTTCCAATCCAAGAGCATGGAATATCTTTCCATGTTTTAAAGTCTTTTTTAATTTCCTTCATCAGTGGTATATAGTTTTCTGTGTATAATCTTTCACCTCCTTGGTTAGACTTCTTCCCAGATATTTTATTACTTTGGGTGCTATTTTAAAGGGGATTGTTTCTTTACTTTCTTTTTCTGTTGATTTATCATTAGTGTAAAGAAATGCAACTGATTTTTGAACGTTAATTTTGTAACCTACTACCTTGCTGAATTCTTCAATCAGCTCTAGTAGCTTTTGTGTGGACCTTTTAGGGTTTTCTATATATAGAAACATGTCATCAGCATATAATGATACTTTAATCTCTTCTTTTCCAATTTGGATCCCTTTTATTTCTTTCTCTTGCCTGACTGCTGTGGCTAGGACTTCCAGGACTATGTTGAATAGGAGTGGTGATAGTGGGCATCCTTGTCTTGTCCCAGATTTTAGTGGGAAGCTTTTGAGTTTTTCACCATTGAGTACTATGCTGGCTGTATGTTTGTCATATATAGCTTTTATGATGCTGAGATATGTTCCCTCTATACCCACTTTGGCGAGAGTTTTTATCATAAATGGGTGTTGAATTTTATCAAATGCTTTTTCTGCATCGATTGAGATCATGTGGTTTTTGTCCTTTCTCTTGTTGATGTGATGTATTAAATTGATTGATTTGCATATGTTTAACCAGCCTTGTGTCCCTGGGATGAACCCCACTTGGTCATGATGTATAATCTTTTTTATGTGTTGTTGGATTCTATTTGCTAAAATTTTGGTGAGGATTTTGGCATCTATGTTCATCAGTGATATTGGCCTATAATTCTCTTTTTTTGTAGTGTCTTTGCCTGGTTTTGTTATCAGGGTGATGGTGGCTTCATAGAATGAGTTTGGGAGTATTCCCTCCTTTTCAATCGTCTGGAAAAGTTTGAGAAGTACTGGTATGAGTTCTTTGTATGTTTGGTAGAATTCCCCGGTGAAGCCGTTCGGTCCTGGACTTTTATTTGTAGGGAAGTTTTTAATTGCTATTTCTATTTCTTTTCTAGTGATCGGAATGTTCAAGTGTTCAGTTTCTTCTTGATTCAGTTTTGGTGGACAGTATGTTTCCAGAAACTTGTCCATCTCCTCTAGGTTATCCAGTTTGGTTCCATATAGTTTTTCATAATAATCTCGTATGATATTCTGCATTTCTATTTTGTTTGTTGTAATTTCTCCATTTTCCTTTCTTATTTTGCTAATTTGTGCTCTCTCTTTTTTCTTCTTTGTGAGTTTGGCCAGAGGTTTGTCGATTTTATTTACTTTTTCAGAAAACCAGCTTTTGGTTTGGTTGATTTTTTTCTATGGTCTTGTTAATCTCTATTGTATTTAATTCCTCTCTGATCTTTATTATTTCCTTCCTTCTGCTGCTTTTTGGGGCTTTTTGTTCTTCTTTTTCTAATTCATTCAGGTGGTCGGTTAACTTGTTTATTTGAGATTGTTCTTCTTTTTTGAGGAAGGCCTGTATCACTACAAACTTCCCTCTTAGCACTGCCTTTGCTGTGTCCCATAGGTTTTGAGTGGTTGTGCTTTCATTACCATTTGTCTCAAGGTATTTTTTAATTATAGCTTTGATTTCCTCATTGATCCATTGTTTTTTTAATAACATATTGTTTAATCTCCATGTTTTCCTTTTTTTCTCCTTTGTTTCTCTGTTGTTGATTTCCAGTTTCATGGCATTGTGGTCAGTAAAGGTGCTTGAGATAATTTCTATCTTCTTAAAATTGTTGAGGTTTCTTTTGTGCCCAAGTACATGATGAATCCTGGAAAATGTTCCATGTGCACTTGAAAAGAATGTATATCCTATTTTTGGGGGGTGTAATGCTCTGAAAATATCCACCAAATCTAGTTTTTCTATTGTAGTATTTAATTTCTCTATTGCCTTGTTTATTTTCTGTCTGGAAGATCTGTCTAGTGATGTTAATGCAGTGTTAAAATCTCCAACTATGATTGTATTCTCATCATTAGCCCCCTTTATCTCTGTTAGTAATTCTTGTATGTACTTAGGTGCTCCTATATTGGGTGCATATACATTAACAAGTGTAATATCCTCATCTTGTAACATTCCTTTAATCGTTATAAAATGTCCTTCTTTATCTTTCTTTATGGCCTTTGTTTTAAAGTCTATTTTGTCTGAAATCAGTACTGCAACACCTGCTTTTTTGGCTTTTCCATTTGCATGGAATATCTTTTCCATCCTTTCACTCTCAATCTATATGTGTCCTTCTCCCTAAAGTGGGTCTCTTGTATGCAGCATATTGAAGGTTCTTGCTTTATTATCCAGTCTGCCACTCTATGTCTTTTGACTGGAACATTTAGTCCATTAACATTTACAGTAATTAATGATAGATGTGTGTTTATTGTCATTTTGAACTTATCTTTGCAGTTGAATTGGTATATCCTCTTTGTTCCTTTCTTCTTCCTTTT
The DNA here is from genome assembly GCF_048773025.1 of Camelus bactrianus. Lineage (NCBI taxonomy): Eukaryota > Metazoa > Chordata > Mammalia > Artiodactyla > Camelidae > Camelus > Camelus bactrianus. The sequence goes on from NC_133566.1 coordinate 8,799,666, forward strand.
GTGGTTTGGTAATTTTCCTTTGTATTATCATGGATTTTATTTAATTTTTGTGACTCCCTTGTAAATTTTTGGCTTGTGGTTACCCTTTTTTGTAAATCTATTAACCCATTACTATAACTGTTTTTATTAAACTGATATTAACATGATCTCAAACCCATCCTACTGTTAAAAATTTTTTTAAAAGAAAGAAAAAAATATTCTATATTTCCCTGCCTCCCTCTCCCACTCTCAGTGATTTGTATGTCTTCTTTTATAATTTCGTGTTTACTTTATTTGTAATTCATGAGTTATCACCTTTCTAGTTGTGAGTTTCTCATTTCTGTAGCATCCTGCTGCTTTTCTATTTAGAAAAGCCCTTTCAATACTTCTTTTAGCATGGGTTTAGTGTTGCTAAATTCCTGCAGCTTTTTTTTTGTCTGTGAAACTATTTCTCCTTCTATCCTCAAGGATAGCCTTGCTGGATAAAGGATCCTAGGCTGCATCTTTTTTTCATTCAGGGCTTTGAATATATCTTGCCACTCCCTTCTGGCCTGTAGTGTTTGTGTAGAGAAATCAGCTGAGAGCCTTATGGGGGTTCCCTTGTAAATTACTCTTTGCTTTTCTCTTGCTGCTTTTAGAATCATTTCTTTATCCTTGACTCTGGCCATATTGATTATGATATGTCTTGATGTGGGTCTATTTGGGTTCTTCCTGTTTGGGACCCTCTGAGCTTCCTGTACTTGGATATCTGATTCCTTCTTTAAGTTTGGGAAGTTTTCAGTCATGATTTCTTCAAAAACCTTTTCAATCCCCTTTGATCTTTCTTCCCCTTCTGGGACCCTTATTATGCGAAGATTGGGATGCTTTACATTATCCCATAGGTCCCTTATGCTATTTTCATTATTTTTTATTTGCTTATCTTGTAGTTTTTCTGAATGGGTGCTTTCTATTACCCTGTCTTCTAGATCACTAATTCGTTCCTCTGCATTATCTAGTCGGCTTTGCACAGCTATTAGATCATTCCTCATCTCTGTCAATGAGTTTACCCATTCTACTTGGCTCTTCTTTATAGCTTCAATTTCATTTTTGACATATTTTATATCTCTAAACACTATCTCTTTTAATTCCTTCAGCAATTTGATCACTCCTTTTTTGAAATCTTGATCTAGTAGGCTATCGATATCTATTTCATTGATCTTTCTTTCAGGGGATTTCTCTTGTTCTTTTAATTGGGAAAGGTTTTTCTGCTTCTTCATCTTGCTCATACCTCTCTGGCACTGTGGTTTATGGAGTATCAGTTGTCTATTTTGGTCCTTAAGGGTTTTATCTATCTAATGCCTACTTAGGAATAGAACTTAGGAAAAAGAGAAAAAAATAAGAGAGAAAGAATTTTAAAAGAAAGGAGAAAGAGGGTTTGAAAACAGTGTATAATGAATAATAGAAGAGCGATTTGAAGCAGAGTATTAATCGGGTTGAGACGTCCTTTTAAAACCCTTAAAAAAGGGGGGGGATGAATAGATGTATTTGAAACCTGTGTCTAATCAATAACAGGATATCAAAACCCAAGAGAAATAGAAATGAATTAAGAAGTAAAAATTAAGAGAGTAATAGAAAATAGAACAGGTAAAAACAGATTTAAAAAAAAAAAAGAGGGGGGTTGTCGGTGTTCTCCTGGAGTCTGTGTGCTTTTAATGTGAAGTCTTTTTGTCTTCATCCTGTTTTGGAAGCTCAGCTTGCTGTTTTCAGAGGCCCTCCGTTGGCGCCCTCTTCTGTGCTGCTCCCAGCACCTGTCTGCAAGCAGATCGCACCTCCTCCTAACACTGGGTCAGGTGCAGCTCTCTGCTGTGGGCAGGCGGGTCGCTGCCCCTCCGGATGCCACAGTCAGATGTTGCAGACTGGCCGGGTAGGAGGGAGGGTCGTGCCCCCTCCCAGCACCTCGGTCAGGGGCTGTGTTCCTGCCCGAAAGGCGGGAGGGGCGCTCTCCCTCTACCTGCACCGCCGCCGGTAGCTCCGCTGCTCTGTGCGGCTGCGGGCTCCGCCCTGGTCGGCGCTCCGCAGGTGGGCTCGGGGAAGACCGAGGGACAGCCTTGTCCCTGCTCCGAGCCAAAACCCAGCTCCTTGTTTGTTTTTGCGGAGCAAGTTCTCTGAGGGACCAGGATGGAAGGATCCTATCTGCCCCGGGCTGCAGGCCAGTCTCAGTCTGGCCTTTGAGGCTGCTAAGCCCTTCCGTGCGGATGCAGGTTTCGCCCCCGCCCCCGCCTGGGTTCTCAGCACGGAGGATATAGCGATATGGCGGCTGTGCCTGAGCCCCGCCTCTCTTCCCCTGAAAACTTTCCGCGGGTTTTCAGAGATGGGGGTGTGCACCCTTCCCCCGAGAGCACATCAACCTTTCTGTTTTATGGCCGGCCCAGGTTATTCTGCCCTGTGCACCCACAGCCACGGCGCGCAGCCCCTTGTAGTCCCCCAGGGCTGCCTCCGTGCAGCCGCCCCCGTCCTCCGCCCGGCTTGGGCAGCCTGGCCCTGCCCGCCGCTGCCGGCCCGCGTCTCAGGCTGGGTGTCGGGGGGACGCTCTGTGCCCGTTTAACATAGTTCTGTCAGACAAGGGCTGCTCTGTACAGATCCGAGCCTCGGAGGCTCCCCCTCCGTCCCGCTGGCCTCTCAGTTGGAGAGGGGAGACCCGGCGAGCGAGCGCCAGTCCTCCTTTGCCGCTCCCTCCCCTCGGGACCCGTCCCATGCTGCTTTGCCTTTTGTTCTTTCTTTTTTCCTTTTCTCCTAACAGATTTTTGGCGTCTTTATCTTTTGAAAAGGGCGATGTTCTGTTGGAGTTCCGCAGGTGCTCTGGTTGGCTGAGTGGGTCTGTAGATGTGGCTCTTGGTGTATTTGTGGGAGAGGGTGAGCTACGAGCGTCCTTCTACTCCGCCATCTTCTCCGTCGGGAGCATCTTTTCATGTGCAGTTTAAAAAATAGTGACAATAACAAATACTGGTGATGTAATAGAAAAGAACAAATCTGACTCCACATTAGATCTGTTCCTTTTCCTTTAACCCTGTGCCCTGTTCTCTAGGCTTAGTCTTGCTGGCTCTGCACCTTTTGGGAAACAATGTTACCTGTAGCCTGAAATAGGAGAGCCTGTTCTCGGGGCTCTGACCTTTAAGGCTGTCAGCACTTCTGCACTCCTATAACAACAAGCTGCAGACTAGAAAGTAACATTTGTTTTGTTGGACGTTTTGGAGGAGCACCATGACCTGGCGCACGTGGACAGCTGCGGGAACAAAGAATTCCTACAGCGAGAAGTTTACAACAACTAACACGCACCCCACCCTTTTTTTTTTTTTTTTTTATAAAATGGGCCTGTATTCTGACTGGGGGATGATGGTTCTCCAAGGCATTAGTCTGCCATCCTCTCAGTCGGCTGGCTTTCCAAATAAAGTTGCCATTCTTTGCCCCAACACCTCATCTTTTGATTTATTGGCCTGTCCTGCAGTGAGCAGAGTTTGGACTCGGTAACAGTTTCACACATACAGCAAAGTGATTCAGTTATACATATAAATATGTATATATTTCTTCTCTTTAGGTTTTTCTCCATTATATGTCATTATAAGAAATTGAATATCATTCTTTGTGCTCTACAGTAGGACCTTATTGTTTATATATTTTATATAAAGTCATGTGTGTCTGTTAATCCCAAACTCCTAATTTACCCGTCCCCCACCCTGTGCCTTTGGTAACCATGTTTTGTTTTCTGTGTGCAGGAAGCATTTTTAGAAGCAGATTTCAGTGAGTTATAGGTGATATACATTTAAAATTCTGGTAGATATTGCCAAATGGCTCTTCAGAAAAGACCATACAACTTTATACACCCACTAACAGCATTTGGTGAGAGTGCCTTGCCAACACTGTACATTATCAACCATTTTTCATTTTTGACAATCTGAGAGGTCAAATTCTCACTGTTGCTTTAATTTGCCTTCCTTTTGTTAGGATTGAGGCTAGGTATCTCTCTGCCTCCCCCTCCCAGAACACATACACATCCTTGTTCACTGGAAAATATACATACAGAAAAAACAAATTTCTACTGTAGAGCACAGGGAACTATATTCAATATCTGGTAGTAACTTATAATGAAAAAATATGAAAAGGAATATACGTATGTACATGTATGACTGAAACATTAGGCTGTGCACCAGAAATTGACACATTATAACTGATTATACTTCAATTAAAATTTTTTTAATTAAAAAAAGAAAATACACATACAGAAATGTGCACAAAGCTTTATTTTACGTGTGTGTATGTGTGTGCATACACACACATTAATGAATAGATACCAAGAAAACACTTGTGCAACCATCACTCAGGTCAAGAAACAGAACACGGAATGTGACCAGCTCCCCAAATCACACCCTGCCACCAAGCTCCTCTCTGATCATAAGCCCCTCCCTCTCGCAGAGGTAACCACTATCTTGTGGTCACACCCAAATAATACAGTCTATTTTGGCCTATATTTGAATTCTCTATGGATGGAATCATATTACACACGTCCTTTTGCCCCATGTTGTGTTTGTGAGATTCATGCCCTGTTGCATGGTGATAGGGTGTCATTTCACACGATTAAAAATCATTTCAAATTCTCTCTGTACTGGGGGCTGGGGATCTTCTCTCTCCCTTCAGTGTCTCATTGGTGTTGTAAAATCTCCCCACATTTCTAGGGAGAAAGATTAAGAAGGTGGGAAGTGGGCTGGGAATTGGGAAGAAGCTGAGGCTCAGAGAAGCCACACAGACAGCAGGTGCCAGCCCAGATTCACATCCACGACTGTCTGACACAGGAGTCCAGCTCACTGCCCCATCCCAAGGAGATGAAGCAGCTTCACACAGACCAAGGGCGTCCAGGGTGATCCGGGCTCCATACAGGGCACACCCCAGACAGTGAGGACTGTAGGGATGCAGAAGAGAGTGAGTTCAGGGAAGACTTCCTGGAGGGGGCAGCAGTTGACCTTTGCTCTGACCCTTCTTCCTCCCCAAGGCCCCTGTGCCCCTAGCCCAGTATGGGGGGCTCCAGATGCTCTCACCTCTGGGCAGTGTCTTCTTGGAAATGACTTGTCTGGCCCCAGATGGGTCCTGAGACAGGTTAGAAGGTGGAGGCGATGGGCCTGTGCTAGACTTCTGGGAACCCTGTGGTGACTTACCCTCTGCCCTCCCCTTGCAGACACAGCCCTGGACTGCGACCTGAGCTGTGAAGTCAGGCAGGATAGGGGATTTGTGGACAAGGTAGGGGGTTTTCTGGCTGGGCCCAGAATGGGGGATGGAGTTTGGAGCTGCTCTAGGCTGGGTTAAGAGGGTTGAGGGCCCTCAGGTGTCCCCCTGCCTCCCGGCTGATGCCGAGGTCGGGGGGCCAAAGAGGAACCAGGCATGGCTGGGGGCCATTCACTGGGAGAAAAATCATCACCAAGAATTTTCAGGCACACAGGTGCCCAAACCTTCCTTTGAAGGGAAAACTCCTTCTGGATTTTCAGTCTAGACAGGGTCAGCAAACATTTTCTGCAAGAACAAACTAGTAAATATTTGAGGCTTTGAGAGCCATGGTGACTCTGCTGAATTACTTGGTTCTGCCACTGTGGGATGACAGAGCCGCAGGCAACATGGAAACAAAGGGATGTGACAGTGTTCCAATAAAACTCCACTTAGAAAAAGAGGCAGTGGCTGAGCCAAATGTGGCCCTTGGGCAGTAGTATGTCAAGCCCCTGATGTAGGTGAAAAGGGAAACCTACCAAGGATGAAACTACGAGCTTTGGGCTGGACTGTGCTGGCACTTAATGCCCTGGGAGCTCAGAGAAGGGTCAGGATGGGTTTTGTGAGCAAGGACTCACTTGAAGTCCACTTAAGCTGGGCTCCAGAGCGATGCCAGAAGGACGACATTCCAGGTGCGGGGACAGCAAGGAACAAGACCTGGAAGGAGGAATGGATCTTACAGTCAGGAAGTTGCCTAGGGAAAGAGGATGTTGGCTGGAGACGTAACACGGACATCCATGAAAGACAGCTGTGTAGTTAGACTTGACTGTGTGGGCACTAGGGAGCCATTTCCATTTCTTGAGCAGGAGTGGACCTATCCTCAGAGGGTGGGGTGAAGATGAACAGATGGGGTTCAGAGGCTGGCCAGGGGGACACTGAGGAGGGGTGCTGGTTGGTCTGGGACCTCACCACCAGCTCTGCTCTGCCGTTGGCAGCAGAAGTGGGTCTGGGGGCTTGGTGGGTTTGGAGCCATCCTGCTGATGATCTGTGACAGGGACAATCTGCACTGTGATGACCAGGATAACAGAAGCACGTGCACTGCCTGCAAGGAGAGGGGGCAACGGGGAAGCTTGTGGTCCTGGACTTTCAGCATCACTGCTCAGCTACCCTACAGGGATTCTGACCCACATGAGTGGCTCTGAAGGCAGACCTCAGGGCCAGAGTTTCAGCTCCTGATACACTGTGATGTTCCTTCAAACCTACCTCAGACTGGCAGCTGGTCCTCCCCAACATCCCCAGTGCCACCAGGCACACACACCAGGGCAGAGCTCTGGACATGAGCTGACTCCCCTTTCTCCCCCTCTAGGGGAGTGGAGAATGCTGACATGACTTAAGTGCCTACTGTGAGCTGGGCCCTTTCCCAGAACTCTGACTATGCAAGCCGGAGGGCAGCATCTCCTCACTTCAGAGGTGAGGCTGCTGAGGCCACTGGAGGCACTCCGCCAGTCTGCAGCAGATCCAAGCTTTCCAATTCCAGCACCAAATCCGGCCTCCTCCCTGAGTGCTCTAAGTTCCTTGGCCCTAAGGATCTCAGGGGCTGAGGAGGGTGGTCCGGGGGGGTCCTCAGTTCCTCTCCCCCACTTTTGGCCAAGATCCAAGCAATTGCCTGCGGCAAACATCATTGCTGGGGCTTGGCACATGGGGTCTAATAACCACAGGATTTAGGGGCTCCCAGGACTGAGGGGGGTGTGGCCCCTACAAGCTCCTGAACCTTCTGGCTGAGATGAGCACATCAGAGCCAGAGAGCTGAGGGACCCACAGCAGGAGGGAATGTCCGTGTGGAGAGCTGGGGAACACAGGGGCTTTGCTGTCTCTGCCCGGAATTTCTTTCTCATCACCCGCATCTTCAGCCTCACCTCTGGCAGGTACTGGGTGCCTGCTGTGGGCCAGGCACCATGACAGGCATGTCACGTGGTCCTTTCATCCTCATAGCCTGAAATTAACACTTTGGAAACGTTATCATCCCCACTCTATAGCTAAGGAAACTGAAGCCCGGTGAGAACAGCAACTGAATTCCAGGGATGTCCTCGCCTGGTGGGTTCTGAATCCCAGCGCAGGCTGACTCCTGAGCTCTGCACTGACCCTCCACTAACAGGAACTGGGAGTCCTTGGGCAGTTCCTGAGGGATCAGTCTTCTATGTGGATTATTTCAGAGCTGCACGCCCATCCTCTGAGGTAGGGACCTGTGTGATCCCCACTTTGCAGGTGAGGAAACTGAGGGAGCTCAGAAAGTTGAAGGGCCTTGGCCAAGGTCACAGAATCCACATTTCCTGGGCTCAAGTTGAGACTTATCTGAATCCCAGCTTGAAGAGAGAATCCCTAAAGCCTGCCCCATCCAAACCCCTCATCTTATGGCTGGTGAAATGGAGACCCAAAGGGGAGTGGAGGCTCACCCAGACCCCACAGTGGTCGTCGGCAGCAATGGGACGCAGGTCTCCATGGAGTCCCTCACATATAGTTTCCATTTTACAGATGGGGCAATTGAGGCGTGGAAAAATAAATGGCACAGAAAAGGCTAAAGGAAGTCAGGGTGGTAAACCCAACTTTAGCGCAATGAGATTCCTGAGGTCTCTTCCCCTACCTGCCAGATCCCCCAAGACCTGTTCGGGGGCAGGGCTCCTGGCTTCAGCCAGCTTGACCCTGGGCCCGCCTCTACAAGTTCAGATTTTCTGCCACTCCAGCCCTGAGCCCCCGCCCCTGGCCTGTGCGGTGCTCTGCCTCACCTGTGTTGGTAAGCTGGGGGTCTCGGCCAAGGGCGGTGTGAATTTGGTGCTGTATGCCTTCAACTTATAATACAGTGCTGCAGGTCAATTAACTCTCAGTAAAACTGGAAGAAATAAATTGCGACTTGGGAGACAGATTTGGGTAAAACTGAGTGTTTCAAGGACAGGAATCAGGGGCTTATAAAGACAAAAAGCCAAGAGGCTGTCAAAAGTCGCCTGATGAGGATTGTGACTGACACTGACGTGAGCCAGTCAGGAGACACGTGTCCTTAAGGAATCACAGGTTATTTCAGGATAGTGGCTCAGTAAGTAGCTGAAGTTTCTGGCAGGTGTTCCGGATGACTTCATTAGGGCAGTAAGTGCTCACAGGGCCGGATTCTCTGTGGGCTGAGATGTGCATAAGTCACACCTCCTTAGTGAGCTCTCTCGAGCAATGCAGACTCCATTTTTATTTTTCTTTCACAAAGGCAGTCTTCTGCTGCCAGGAGCAGTGACCCCAGCTCAGCCTGGAGGACATTCAGGTGAGCTTCAGCTCACTGGCTAGTGCTGTAGGAATAGCGGAGCTTGCCTTCGATCTCTTCCCTGCAGGCGCGGCAGCGCCCATGCCAGCTGTGAATGAGCACAGCTACCTGTGCTCAGGCTTGTGCTGGGGTGGGGGCGGGGAGCATCCCTCCACCCTTCTAGGCTCACCTGGCTGGTCTAAGAATTAACCTGGCATAAGGTAGACTAACAGGAGAAAAAAACTGAATAACACGTATACTTCCTGTGTATACCCATGGGAGACAGCCAGAGTAAACTGAGTGAACTCACCAAGAAGGCTGCAGCCCTCACCTTCAACATCATCTTCAGCTAAAGACTAAAGAGGAAGCTGCAGGCAGCGGTCAGTTACAGAGGTCAGCTACATGGAATGCCCGGAGGCATGAGAAGTTGTTAGACAAGGGTTGGAAAGATGTCACGTTGATTTAGACGTGGGAGTCATCAGACTCGCTGCGTGGGAATGGAGGAAGGGAAGACACACCAGAGTGGGTGGGGACGGACTGCTGGTGGGGAAGCAAGCAGATCTCTCAGGAAGTTTGTCATCAGAATTAAGACTGGTTCACGTGAGAGGCAAGAAACAGAGGGAGGTGTTTACAGAGAGGGGAATTTGAAATCATCACTGAGGGGGAAGAAGGTGCAAATTAACTAAATAAAAGTAGCAGGATAGCTGGGCAGTGTGACTTTTTTCAGCAGCACTTAGATGCCTGGGGGGACGTAAGGGGGAAAGAATGAGAATCAGTCTGTTGTGTAGTTGGGAGTTTTGCCAAGTAAGTACACTGAAAGGATGGGAAAGGGAATAAAGGATCTAAGTAGGAGTTATTAAAATTTTAGCTCCGGGAAATTGTTGAGAAGGAGAGTATTTTCTTTACTGTCTTACATTCAGTGATTGGGAACCTGCAAATTAAATTGACTAAAGCAGATTACTGTGAGAAAAAAATTACGTATGAATACATGCAAGAGTTCACAAAGCAATGGGATTTGAAGGGGTGGCTAGAATTGGGGGCTTACATACAATTTAATACGTGACAGGAAAAGGAGAAAGGCATTTTCTGAAAAACAAATGACTTCTTGGTGAGAGGGGAGAGAAAGGGCAATTATGGTAGAACAAGTGACATTTAGGAAAGATAGATAACGCCTTAGGAGAATGTATGGGAGAGATGGCAGGTTTGTGACAATGTCCGTGTGAGTCTGGTGCTCCGAACTTGTCTCTAATTTTAAGACTGTTTCCAAAAAGTAAGTAAATAAATAGAGAAAATGAAAAGCCTGAGTCAGATTTCATTTCTCCATGAGGAAACATCTGTGAATCAGTGTTTCAGGTAACATACAGAAAATCTGACGGCACTGTAACGATTGTGATCCATTAGAACACTGAAACAGCCACAGCAGATCCAAACGCTGTCCGTCTAAATCTTTAGGTTGACAGACAGTGATTATCACTGGAAAATTCAAAAAAGCTACCAATCAACACGGCTCAATAACAAGGACAAATCTGGTTGGTGGTTGGGTGCTGCTTAAACAGCTGGCATCCGGGCTCAGTTTGAGTATATAATACTCCAAAGTGCTGAGTTTTATTCCCAAAATCTGCTTAAAAGTCAATGAGATGCAGAGAAACGTGGTTTAAAATACTACATCAGTTTTAATCATGCATATATAATACAAGAATATTTCCCTTTAATAAACATTGTCAGTATCTTACTTAGCGGGAAATAATTAAAATGTTAGGCAAATAGCCCAGAGCAGGTAAATGTTTACTATTTCAGAGCAGGTAAATGTTTACTATTTATCTTGTAGATCAGATACTTTTCTTCAGAATTTCCACATATTCTTCACGTGCTTTCGAAACCAGATCTGGACTTGGACTTGACTCGTCCATCGAGCCTACGAGAGAGTCTGTAGGACTTAGATTCAAGTTCAATAGTAGCTGGAAAGAAAAAGAAAGAATTAGATTTACTTAAAATACTTCATAGGTAACTAAATGTCAGTTTATTTTTTAAGAAAAGCTGAGACTCTTCTAAGTTTTAAGAAGAACGAAAAATACCTACATATGATTACAACACAAAATACAAGATTACTACTCTAGACTTTGCCCAGGGCTGCACGTTGAATTAACTGCTCCTGTGGCTAAGGATCAGAGCGCCTGGTTTTCTCACTCTTCATTCATTTACTCAGCAACCATGTGCTAAGGCACTGTGAGAAGCACTGGAACCACAAGATGAAGATGACAGAGTCCACCCTGAAAGATCTTGTACCATAAACTGGAGAAACAGATGAACAGGCAGTTTCGGTACAGAGACATAAATGCCATGACAAGTATAAAAGAGGGCAGAGTTGGAACACTCAGAAGGGACGTCCAGCTTTGTGTCAATATTGTCCCCTTTGGTGGCCGTGATGTGTAAGCAGATACCTGAAGGAGGAGGAGAAAGTGTGGGAGGGAGAGGCAGGAAGGGCGCCCGCGGAGCTGGGCGCAGTCTGACCAGCCGCTGGAGCACAGGGGCAGAGCAGGGGAGGAAAGAGATATGGCTGAAGACTTTGGCAAGAGCCAAATCGATGTGGGTGTTTTTCTTCCAAGCTAAGGAATTTGGAATTTTTCCTGAGGGCAAAATGTTAACCAGTGACAAAGTGAATGACAGGAAATTAATTGTCATCCACCAGGGGACAGGTACATGAACTGTGATTGCTTGAGTCTGGGTTTTTTGCCTCAGTCACTACCAAACTCGAGAAGCTGATGACCTCCATGCTTTGTGAGAACAGGTCTGTGTGCACAGGTGACAGGCCCATGGGGACAGCAGGAGAGGAAGGGCACAGCCAGAAACAGAGAACACAGACTTCTTGAGATTTTTTTAAAGCTGTGGATCATGATGAATAAATGAGGAATAAGTACATTTATCATTATGAATGAGATTATGCTTTCACGCTTTTCATTAGCTATGATGTAAGGAAAAACTTAACATAGTATCTGTTATTCAAACAACAGAAAGAGGTGCCATTTACTGTTTACAGTGTATTTCAGAAATCAATGTCTAAATTTAATTCAGAAATGTTGGCAACATACCTTCTTTTAATTCTCTATCTATATTATTCTCCAACTTCTTCCGCATCTGAAATAAGTCAAATATTATTTTTAATGTTTAAGTTAAATAAGAAACACTATCATAGGAATGACAGCTAGCTTATGAAATGTGGCCTTTAAATAATACTTTCAGAGACTTGACCTAACTTGGGGATTTCTTAAATAGAAAAAATAATCACAGGAATAAAATAAAATAAATTCCTACTCACTTTGATTTTAGATAATAGAGAACATATACGTAAGGCTATTTAGATTCCCCTGATGGAAAGCACAGTAAACACTGCCCTGTCGGATACACATAATCTCAGAGGGTGATGCCTGATCTTATTAGCACAAAGAGTTTAAACAATTCATGTTCTACACTGAATGCATTACTTTGCATTTCTCAGAAAAACTGCCCTTTATAAAAGTTTAGTTTTTTTAACGTTAATGGGTTTTTCCTTAAAATGAGCTTTTCCATTCCAGCACTTTTAGAAAACTAAAATTTTAAGGTCTGTTCTTGCTAATGGTTTTAGCACAGAATCGTAGATACATAAAATGAAAAAAAGGGCTCTGTTATGATGTCAAGTGAAAATTCTACTGGCAAACAAGTTCAGCAAATGTATTTTGCTCTCTGTATATGACTAAGATATTTCTATCAAAATCTGCTTGAAGAAAAGGAGGCTAGCGCCAGTTTTCAAAGTTGGTTCCTGATTCACAACTTCCTTGAGTTAGAAATAAGGAAAACAATACGTAATTCTTTAACTGTAACTTTGTTTCTGTTCTAGAAATTGGAGCCAACTATTTGAAACGACTTAATTAGTTATGTATTTAATTATGAAACGTGTGGGGACATTTCAAACTACGTGTCCCCACCTACAGTGTTCTTTTAAAAATCTTTCTTATAAAAGTCACCCGGCTCACTAAACAGGGTCTAAACTAGTACACCAGACATAATAAACAATGTGGTGACAACAGTGACACGAGAGCCGAGGCCTTTGTAAATGTTAGGTGCAAAGACAAAATTTGGGGCTACCATTTGCCAGTATTTTCAGAGACTGTTTTCCCTAACACTCTGACAAAAGCATTCTAGAGAGGCCTTCTGCCATCAACAACGTGACATCAGTGCCAGGCGGGTCCTGTGAAGTGAAAAACGCCTAACAGATGAAGGGAGAAGCCTTTACTGAAATAATTTCATATAACCGTTAATAAACACTATGCAAAATGTAGATCACATTTTTACATGAGTTGAATGTAAGATTACTACCTTTTCCTCTGCAAAGCTATTTTCCTAAATAGGTACTTCTGGGACCTTTATGTTTATTTCTAGGTGAGGACCCCCATGTCCCGATGGTGGAAGTGGTCTGAAGTCCAACATTAATAAGGACAAGGCACCTACAGTTTTACTTAAACTTTTAGATTTAACAAAAACACAGAAAGATGAGAAAATTATACACAGGAAGACAATGTATCAGCAAGTTTTAATTCTAATGATTTTTACTTAGGAGGACTCTCTCATAACTGGCAGTTTGCAGACCATGTCCCACAGAAATGGTAGGTCCCACTGGGGACACTGCAGGATTGAGGTCAAAACTGAGGTCACAGGCTGGAAGATAATGCTGCCCTCTCTTTCCGAGATCAACTTGATAAAAAGACACTTGCCTCACACATATACACACAAGTTCACTCCTAAAGTGAATATATTTTCAGATTATTGATACTTTTTAAGTTAAAACTTGGTGTCATTCTTATTTTAAATGTTATAAAAATTAGTACAATTCCAGAAATGTAATAGAATCAAGTCATTTAACCACTCTGATTCATCATCCTGTTGTAAATAGGTTAATGTATGAAGGAAATGACACTTGTCAGTTTATAACTATTAAATACATGTATTTTGCTACAGAGAAAAGAAATGAAAATTTGTTGATCAAGGAGCTGAAAAATTAAGTACAGAGAAAAAAGTGAATGAAAGAAAATAACTGGAAGAAGTTGAGTGATTGTCTTTCAAAAGATAACATGCTTCCTCATTTGTCCATTCAGACAAAATGAAATGAGGGCAGGAGGGAGTCCACAGGGCAGAGAGCTGATACCAGAAACAAGGTTACTGAACTCTGCCTCTGCCTCATGAGACATGAGCTTAACTACGGTGATAGTTTGATTCGAATTAAAATTCAGAGTGGATGTGCCCTGCCTTGGAAGCCTACTTTTAAAAGAAACGTGACCAGATTCTGCTGAGACACAGTGCTGTGTCATGTAAAAAGTTAAAGTCTTAGAATGTTAACCATTTTAGCTCTGGTGCACTGATATAGTCCCATTTAGAAAAAGGGCTGCTAAACTGAATGGACATTTGAGAAATTTAAAAGTTACTTAAATAAATCATTAGAAAATGTTTGAAAGTGTCAGTAATACACCAGAAGTCCAAAATCAATGTGTAAAATTTAGTCTTCCTATTTAAAACAGATTTGAAGGACATTTATTAACTATTGTGGCCATGCTTCATGTTAGGCACACCAACACTTAAAAACTCGAACATAAAAAAACCTCTAAAACAGAGAAATTTTGTGTGTTATAATATTGTCTGGAATCCATTTTTAAGTTTTCAATTCTCAGAAAAAAATTCTATGTGCAAGAAAATCTAACAGTGATGTATCTGCTCAGGCTAATTTTAACCTTTTGTATTTTATAGTAATATAGATAAGACAACTGAGTAAAACTGTAAAATTGCTTCTGACATGTAGGACAAAACATCCCAGAAATAAACTAGAATGTGAAATCTGAGGGTAAAAAATTAGCAAAACAGATACGGGGTCCATCTGTTACCACTACAACGATGTCACGTGACAAGGCTGTACGTCAAGCAGCAGTAAGAGAGGCAATAAATCCAAGTGTTATGAACTGGAAAAAACTTGCTTCGACAACCAGCACGACTGAAATCAGACTTAGAGCAATACTTCTGTGAAGTTAGAAGAAAATGCTGAGTAAGCTGGAACTTCACAGTAGGAACAGTCCAAAATGTTAAAATCTTGCACATAAAGGAGAATGTTAAATTCAATCCCAATGCCATTTTTAACATTTTGCTTTCTAGAACCATAGCTGAAAAGCTGTGCGTCTGTTGTTTTGTTAAGCCCCATGCAAAAACCCATCCCTTCATCATTTTAAACAGTATGTTCACACCTCTCATGGCATTACTTTATGTTTTCCCAGCAGAAATAATTACATCCCTAGCAATTCCACAAGGCATCTTCTTTCTCTAAGTCTGACTAAGAAATCTGTAAGCAGTAACTGTACAGTAACTCCTATGAGGCTCCCGGCAGTGCTGAGGGAGACGTGTCTCTGCACCTGGACAGAATGGGGCTTGTTAACCTCCCTGCTAAACCTAGCATGATTCGGCCCCACGGCCCCACAGAAGAACTACGTGTACCTTGGAACTACAACACTGAGGTTAAAATAAATCATTTTCCAGTGTATCTAGAAGTACTAAAAAATAGACACCTCTTTCCTCCAAAAACATCAAAGGAAACAACTGTCCTCAGGAGTCTTCTCCTGAATTGCTTTTGCACTCACACTCTTCCACCATCATCCTGTAAAGTGACCCACTGTCGATTTTTTGGTGACAACTAATGAAAACATTTCGAGTTTGCATCATGCTTAGCCACTGACAGAAGTGTTAGCCATGCATTTTTTTTTTAACACCATGCAGTCTGGTTTCATGACTCTGAAGCACTTAGACTCAATTTACCCACAACACTGTCTATGAAACCTGAGCTTTTTTCTTCGATTTATTATGACATGAAGCCAAGTGAGAAGAAACAGGTTGACACCTCACTTAAAAAGGGCCCGTGCTACCTTTCCCTGCATCAAGAAGATCATGAAAACACCATCAAACCATAAACCAACGCGCACCGATTTAAATGGGTATTTTAACAACAATGATACACAATGAAAACTGGTTGTAATTTAAAGACTCCCTATCATTGCCACCTCGTTATTCCTAGTGAGGGCAAGACAGAGACGTAAGTGAACTTCATTTTAAAAATTTAAGTATTTCCTTTACTTGACTACATACTTAGAAATGTTCTACAATTTCTCAGTAAAACATTTTATAGCAATTAAAATAATGCTATAAGTAAAATAGCAATTAAGGATGTACTCTTACAGAAGAAAATGATAAAAATTTTAAACTTAAAAACAGACTTTAATGTTTTTAGTGTTACAAGTTTATTGAATTCATAAAAAGAATATATCTTGGATTCCTTTAAATAAAAAACATCTGCATGTGGTTAAGTAGCTCAATTTCAATCATTTACTTATGCTTAGGGGTAGAAAAACTGGGGTGCAGCAAAACTTGAAAATGACTATGAACCAATGCCAAACCGAAATCAATCAGAAGCTAAGCCAAACATTGGAAAGTGGATCTCTAGTTATTTGGCAATAATACTTAATTTCTAAACTAGAGTTTAAAATGGAGCTTTTTAAGAAATTTAAAATTTGTCAGTTTAGTTGCATTTATTGAATAAAGTTAATGACAGGTATCTCTTGAAAATTACAAGTCCAGGGACTTTAAAAAAAATTATAAAATTTGTCTCCTTTATTAACACAATTAATTATGGCTTTTACTTAGTGTGCAGAAGTCAAATAAACAACTCAGAATTTCATCAAATTAAAAACAAGAATTGTATCAGAAATCTGAAAACCAAGGAAAAAAAGATAATATAACTAACCCTGAACAGATCGCTTATGCTAGTCGAAGGGTCTGAAAAATTCCTGAAGTTCCTTCTTCGAGTAAGACTCCTTTCGGTCTCTACGCTAGTACTAGAACTTTCATCAGAAGGCGGTCCGTCAACAGGCCGTGCGGGAACAGAGCCGAGGAGAGAACTCTTGTGCTGCTTCTCCAGCTGAAGCTCAGTGCTCACTGCTGCCAGCCTCTCATTAGCCCTGCGAGGATTGCAAAGCACAGATTTCATTCATTTCATTTTCTTCCTAAGTGATGTGTATTTTTAAAGTTGCTATAATAGTAAACAGATTGTCCCATTAAACTGTGTTTTGACACCAAAAAATACGACAGCGCAGACCTACTGTAAACAATTACAGTTTAAAACTGTCCTAAAGAAGGACGTATATGCCTGGGGGGCCCTTAACTAACGAGTACTTCAAAGTGGGGAGAGTCAGAGATGGAGACGCCCCCCCAGAGGATCCCCGCTGCCTTCTGCACTGGCTGCATCTAGACATGTTCACCCTCAGGAAACCAATTTAGAAATAAAAACTAAACCATCCCTCAAAGCCATTTTCAAGCATTTGCTTTCACCCCCCTTATACACACATTTCACTCACTACCTGGGAGACATTAAGCATGCGGCACTGAGGAACAGTTTAGAGACACCACCTCTCGGGGGCACCAGGCGGCAGAGTCGATGGTGGGAAAGAACTACGACAGCACCAGGGGCAGTTTCAAGTGTCCCCCAATGTCCCAAAGCTCATTTTGTTACTTCGCTTTTACCAGAGGCCTACATCAGCACCTGTTTTCCATAACCAAAAAATACTCAAGTGGATTTTCACTTTTATGAAAAAAAAGCAAAAAGCCAGAATAGCACTGGGTGTTTGTTTCAGCCCGAGCCATCAGAGGGGCAATGAGCACCCCAAGCAGCGAGAGAGGCCCCACTGAGCTCCTTCCCCAGAACCACACTCAGTATCCCGGCATCACGCCACCACGGCTTTGGACTGTGTCTGTGAGCGCCTGTGCTTTATGCATGTTTATTTTATGCATCCACCAGCAAGATGTGTCCTAAGGTAACTGCCTCTTTGCTTTACACCGACAACTTTCATAGAAACACTCTACTTTTGGATAGCAGGGAGACCTGTAGCTTATACTGTTATTCAGGCACCGGAGGATGGACCTACTCTTTCTGTCTTCCACACACCCTCTCGGGCAGGCCACCATATTCTTTTTAGCCACTTTGTGAACCACTATACTGCCCTTCACCCCGATGTTAATTTCCCTGTTTCCCAAGCATGCCTTGACGTAGCGGAGACAAACTTAGAAGGATACAGTACTTCATCTCGATGCCCACGAGTGGTGACACCAAATATCACAATCAAGAAAGTAAATTTACCAAACACCAGAATGGGGCCCCTTGGGTTTAAGTTGTACTCTTCCAAAACACAAGTTAATTTTAAACTCATTAACACTTCTATTTATGGGAATTCCAGCTAGAAATTTTGTGATAATATGGCCGTCTAAATTACAAAGTTTGCAAAACCCCTAGCTTAAAGACTAGATCAGGATAAATATATGCAAATATAAAAAATAAAGTCATGTAAAAGCAACAAAAGGCAGCGAGATGCAAACTGCCCTGGACTGACATTTTAAAGGGGAGTTCATTTACTAACACCATTTCCCAAAATGACACTATCTAGTCAGCTCTCACTTGCTACTCACTTCATGAACTTGGCTCAATAAAAATTATGCCTTAGAGGCAAGTTAATGAGCTAAATTGTTTTCTATAATTCTACATTTTAACTTACAAGTTTAGTTGGCTTGCCAATGACATTCCATTTTCTAGCTCTTCCAGGTACAGCTGCCTGTATTTTTCCAATTCTTTTTCATTACAATCAAACTGAAAAGTTTTACTTTTCAGTTCAGTTTCCAGACCTTTAACTCTGTGTTCCATTTGACTTACTGAAACACGTTTATACTCTCTTAACAAGTCTTCTTGAGATGCTGCTTGGGCCTACAGCAAATTAAAAGGATACAATTTTAAAAATACTTATAACCTAAGTAATTACAGTACACTTTTTCCCTTTAGTTTTGAGTCAGTGATTCAGAGAGCAACTTTAAATGTGAAAAAAAGCTGAACTTTAAAATACTTATCAATGTCAAGTGAATTAAATCTGAATTACGAAATTAAAGTTGAATCACTCTTACATTAATACTCATGTAATGTGATAGTTCAAAGAATAATAGGATCAATTTAAAATTTTAACAGTTGAACAATACAACCTAACAGTAATCCCAGAGTGTGGTACAGTATTTAAGTCACAATATATTCTTTTCCTCCTAGTCATCTTCATTTACACCAATTGGTCTTAAAAGTGATTCTCTAGTGAGAGATGTTCTGAAAGATCAATTTAGTGATAGTAATGATGGAAACTGAATTATTTAAAGGGAGTAACAAATGCGGCCTTCCTTCCAGAAATCTACAAAACAAACCGCTATATGGGAAGTAGAGGAAACACATAAAATCTACACATCTGAACTGTAATTCTCAGCGAAGTGAATTACAGCTTGTTACAGATCAATGCTTCACCTGTAAGAACTGGCTGATTTCTTCCAATCTTTCTGCAATATCCTGTCTTGCTTGCTTTTCAGTCTCCTGTTTGTACCGCATGACTTGACTGAGTTCTTTCAGTTTTTCTACTACATCCCGTCTTGCTCGCTCCTCAGTCTCCCATTTGTACTGCTCCACTGGACTGTGTTCCACTGCGTTCATTTCTAGGTGACGCCTGAGGTGCACTACTTCTTCTTCCAACTGCTTTTTCTCCTCCTCCAGTGTGTCAGATTTCTTTTGAAATTCTTTCATAAATAACTCCTTTAGAAAACGTTGAGTTTCTGCACTCAGATGGAGAAGTACTGAAGATGTAGATTCCACTTTTGCTGGAAGATCAGCTTTCTGCATGAAGAACATAAAACTGTTTGGTAATGAGGTTAGCAGACTAAGAACAGCCTAACTCTAAACCAGCATCAAAGGTTGAAATAAATTCAGTTACAATAAAATGGTATCTGCCTTGTGGAATGGAGAAACTCAAATTACTCAGAAAGACAAGAAAAAAGCTCAAACCACCAAGAGTCACAAAACAATACTGTTTACTGTCATCATCTTTGTTATACATTTGTACTTGAATTTACACTCTTATTTTTCTGTAATCAGTTCATGTCTTTCCTACATAAAATGACTACAAGGCACCTCTTAGTAGAAAGTCTCTTACCCATTCCTCCCCCAAGTCTTAACTCTCCATGACTTTTAAAGTTTTAGGGAGATCACATTGAGTTACTTAGGGCTGAATTAATAAATGCCTCCCAAAACAAGACTTTGAAAAAAAGACTGCAATTAATACATCTTACAAATATGGGTTCTAATGCCATAAGCCTTTCTCTGAACCACAAATATTGTATGCTTATTTGAATTGCATTCCAAGGAGCAATGAGTGATTCGCAGAGTTAAGGAGAAACCCATCTCCTAGTGTAGTGGTTTTAAGGTGATCCATACATTTTTCTAAAGAAAAAAGCCTTAATTCTTGTAATCCTTTGTGGCTCTCCACAAAACAAGAGAACATACTCAACAAAGACAAACAGAAATACTTGCTGGATTTTCAGTGACATTGACTTGGAAGAACTACTTTCCTTCGGATAGAAGGATTATTTGGTAAGACAAGGCAGGCAGAGATGGTGGTTGTAAAACAACTACAAATTCCTTGACACTTCCCCTGTGAAATTCCCTCCCCTGAAGTATGTACTGGCCTCAGTCAACTGGTTTCTAGGGGACAGAATGTGGGGGCACTGCTGTGTGATTTCTAAGGCTAAATGGCTTCTGACTTTCACTCTGTAGGGATGCTCACCCTTAGAACCCAGCCACCACGTTGTGAAGCCCAGGCCACCTACTGAGTCCCTGTACACGCAGCTGTCCCAGCTGATGACCCCAGGGAATGTCCTTAACCAAAGCCAGCTCCAACTTCCAGATATGAGCATGAACAAGCCTTTAGATTATTCTAGTGCCCGCTTGATGCCAAGTGGAGAAGAAATGAGCTGGCTCCACTGAGCCTTCTCTAAACACAGATTTGTGAACCAAGCAGATGCTGTTTTGAGTCACCAGGTTTTGAGGCAGTTTATTATATAAGTTATTAGCAATAAATAACTGGCACAGACACTGATACTAAAAATGGGGCACAGCCATTAAAAAAGAACCCAAAATGTGGGGATGCCTTTGCACCTGGAGGTAGGTGAAACCTGAACAGATGTACAGAAGAGTAAGAGTGAAAACCCAAAGTGTCCCCGAGACTGTGAGTGGAAGCCTGAGGGCCCTTGAAGGGCTGAGAGCGACGGCTTCTAGGCCAGGGAAGAAAATGACACTGAAACTGGAGGAAACGGGACTCTTGCTACCGAACAGCTGAAAGTAAAATTGATGAGAGAGAGAAGCTAAAACAAACAAAAAGATTATTAAATAGAAAGGAACCAGGACTCACAGGGTTCAAATATCTGTATCCCATTTAAAGCATCCCCACATGCCCAACTGTCACATAATGGGTAAGCAGAGAAATGGCTTCCGGGCTAAGATCAAATCTAGGGTGCTGCCAGGAAAACAGTCTAAAGACAAAGCCAAGATTCTGTTAAGACCTTGGAAAGATTTAAGGTGCCGCCTCAAATTCCTTT
The DNA here is from genome assembly GCF_048773025.1 of Camelus bactrianus. Lineage (NCBI taxonomy): Eukaryota > Metazoa > Chordata > Mammalia > Artiodactyla > Camelidae > Camelus > Camelus bactrianus. Next base: position 8,820,670 of record NC_133566.1, read on the forward strand.
AAAGATCTTAAAAGCATACGAATTTCAAAGGCATGGTCCCACAACAGCTTCACAGGAAGCCCAAGGTGAAGAGTTTATCTCAAGAAGACGTGAGAGTAGCTTTTCCAATGGCATGAACCCAATAAAATTCACAGGAAACTCAAAGTTTTAAAGAGAACTGTGGTAGCAAAAACACTGCTTGCTAGCTTGGACTGAAAGAGACAAAGATAGTGCAAAACGGGAAGAAGCCTTTGGGTTTTTCTTAGAAGGTCTACAAGTAGGAAGCTGGCTTGAGAGAACTACTCAGCTGCAAACAGAGGTCACTGCTCATGAAAGGGACAGAACAAAGAGCTCAGAGAGGGCAGCAAAGGAGAACCCCTCCCAGGGTTAGGACTAAGTCCTAATCAAAGAGCCAGCAGCACCAGGCTGCATTTCAGAACTGCTACTGACCAGTGTGCCTCCCATCTTCCATCTGTGAGCGAGGGAGTCCTTAGCAGTTTAGCAGAATGTTGGGTGTGTGGTGGCGAATAACCCGTGTCTCCTTATCCTCAAGCCTCAGCACTGAGAGGAGTGTACCCAAGGGGCTGCACTCCAGAAACCACGCCCAGGAAACTCAGCCCCACCTGGACCTGATGAAGATGGGAAAGTAAGACCCTGGACTGAAGCCTGAGCCTACCACCACTGCGACTGAGACCTGCTCAGGGACTGAGTGGGGATAAGTGGATTTCTCATATGGAAGCAGTAAGAAAACATTGTGGCTAGTGAGTAGATTATGCTGGTTTTTGAATGTCTCCATAAACTTTCAAAGTTAATTCCATAAAAATGGTAGAATATGGGCCAACCATAAGTGCCCTGCAGGGCAGGTTTGAAAAGGCAGTTCAGCTTCTGCCTCTTAACCCTGGAACCCAGTCTCAGGTGGGCAAGCTCAGGCCACAGAGACAGCTTAGGTATTCCAGGGGAGGTGGTCCACCTGCCCGCCCCACCAAAGCCACAGCCCACTGCCAGCATCAACCATCAGACATCAATGGATGAATCTTCAAGTGATTCCAGACACCCGCCTTCGAGCTGCCCCACCTGAAGCTGAGAGGAATAGAGGCCAGCTGTCTTCACCACACTTTTCCTAAGTGTAGGTTGTGAACAAAATAAATGCTTATTTAAGCCACTGAAATTTGGGGAGTTTGTTAAGCAAAAACAGATAAACAGAAAAGTGGATGAATAAAACAGTAAGTAATGTAACTTGAATATAGTAGAAATTGGCCTCCTATAAAGTGGAAAGTAACAAACGTTGAGATTCACTTATTAATGGCAAAGTGCTTATGAGAAGAAGCAGATAAAGACCTCAGAACTAGTGAGAAGGAAGGTACTTCGGAGTTCAATCCAATTACAGTTCCTTACAAATTGGCATCTATTTCACAATTTCCCCTCAACTTTGAGGGTAAGGAAGACTGGTAAGCAAGGAGACATAGGATTTGAAGTCTAGTAACTGAAAAACAACTAGAAACAGTCAGTTTACTAAAATCAGCCTTTTTACCTCATTTCAATTAACTGAACTTCTAAGAGACAGGCAGCTTTGAGAATTTATTAATCTAGCACTCACTCTTCATTTTCCTTTCCTCAGAGAGAAAATAAAATATTATGGAACCATAAATGTAGTGTCCTTTGGCAGTATTTAAATTAAATACAATTTTTCCTTTACCTGACTTCAAAGCTGGTTGGTAAGGGAAGGTAGGACTGTCTCAGCTTCATGTTGTAGCACAATGCTTCTCTGTATCACACAGAGTGGCTTTGAGCTTTTGAAATTCAAATTACTAATCTGTTATCTGTTTCTGATAAACTGATTGAATATTATCTAATTTTTAACAGCTGTACTCTTGAAAAACTTTCCTTGGATGGGATGAAATACTTATTTCATTAATTATGCATTCAGCTATAGAATACAGCTAGGCACCTCTCTTTTTAAGTAAAAGGAGGTAGACACAGGGAGCTGAGAGTGCAGGATCTACACCAAGAACAAGATCGGCACCAGTGTTACACACAAGAACCAAGCCAAAAGAGGACTTGACCGAGAACCGCAAGATGATGGATTAGAGAGGCTTCCAAAGAGGAAGGTTGAATTAATCTTTTCCAGGCTTAATCTTTTGCCTCTAGATAGTGAAATCTATGGATGACTCTATGAATTATAATAAGTGCAACATAATGAAGTATACTGCAGACTGAGTCAGCAGATGCCATGACCATGATTTGATGGAAAGTGGAGGGAAGTGGGAGGCACTGGGTGATAAACTAAAGGTCTGAATGGGGGGGAAGGAATGGACTTTATCTTTGCAAGCCTACTTTCTGTCATGTCACAGAGTCAGCAAAGCATAAGCTGGCCACAGGCCCCTTCAGGAAGCAGCAGGTCTCCACAGAAGTGGAGTTACACACATTCCATGACACTGACTTTTTATTACTATGTAAAACAACTGGTAATATGCAAGAAGACTCGGAAAGAGTTGTCATAACATCTGACTTGGTACTGGCATAGGACAGACAGATCAACGCATCACCACTGAGAATCTAAAAGAAACCCTCACATTTATGATCAACTGATTTTCAATACGAGTGTCAAAATAACTGAATGAAACAATAATAGTCTTTTTAACAAATGGTACTGGGACAACTGGATATCCACAAGCCAAAGAACAAAATTCGACCTCTACCTCATACAATACATATAAAACTAACTCAAAATGAAAGAACTGAAACTACAAAATTCTCAGAAGAAAACACAGGTGTGTGTCTTCATGACTGGATCTGGCACTTGTTTCTTAGGTAGGACAGTAAAAGACAGAAATAGATTAACTGAACTTCATCAATATTAAAAACTTCTAGTCTTCAAAAGACACCATCAAGAAGGTAAGAAGGCAATCTCCTGAATAGGAGGAAATACTCGAAGATCCTACATCTGATCAAAGACTTGCACCCAGGATACAAAAAGAACTCTTACAATTCGATCATAAAAAGACAATCCAATTTTAAAATGGGCAAAAACCTGAACAGACACGTCTTCAAAGAAGATACACAAATGGATAAGCACATGGAAAGATCCCCAACATTCTCAGTCATCAGAAAAATGCAAATCAAAACACAATGAGATGCCAGTTCACACCCACCAGGAGAGCTAATCACCAGTGTTGACAGGGATGCATAGAAACTGGGAGAATTACACACTTTGGATAAAAATGTTAAATCATGTAGCCACTCTGGAAAACAGTATGGCAGTTCCTCAAAAGGTTAAACACAGTTACCGTATGACCCATATGACAGCATTTCCATTCTTAAGTCTATTCCCCAAAGAAATGAAAACATGTTTACATCAAAACTTCGACAGAAATGTTTGCAGCAGCATTATTAACAATAGGCAAAAAGCAGAGGCAACCCAAAGGTCCATCAACTGATAAATAGATAAACGGTTTAGCCCCACAACCGAGTAATGTTCGACAATAAACAGAAATGGAAATACTGACGAGCACTGTAACATGGATGAACCTTGAAGACGTTTCGTCAAGTGAAAAAAGCTAATAATGAAGGACCACACAGCATGTGATTCCATCCATGGGAAACACCCAGAACAGGCACATCTGTAGAGACAGAAATCAGACTGGTGGTTGTCGGGGGCTGAGAGGGACGGGGGCTGGGGGTGATGTCCAAGGGATGCAGGCTTTCTTTTTGGGGTGATGGGAATGTTCTAAAATTGACTGTGGTGACAGCTGCACATCTCTGGATATACTAGGAGATAATAACTATGCATACTAAATGGGTGACTTATATGATACGTGAATTTTTTTTTTTTTTTTTTGGTGGCGGGAAGTAATTAGGTTTTACTTACTTATTTTTAGAGGAGGTACAGGGGATCGAACCCAGGACCTTGTGTATGCTAAGCATGAACTCTACCACTTGAGTTATGCAATTCCCCCATGTGAATTTTATCTCAACAAAGTTAAGAAAAAATCCAAAGGCAGGATCTAGACAATTTTCCTAATTCTCTATTTTGGGTGTACAGACGTCATCTGAACTTCTCCATGTTTTGACAACATACGTAAAATGAAGAGAAAATGAAGGCAATGCCTAACTTCAACTGGTTTGTATAATGACCTTTCTGCACAAGTTACTCTGAAATCCATGAAATCAATACACACAGATTCTATATCCATTCACAAAAGCGAAGAGACATGACAATTTTCTGGACCATGCCATGAAACATTATCCTCTGATTTTATTTGCTTGCCTCATTGTGGTGAGAGATCACTAAAAAATACTGTTTAGTAGGAAAAAAAAGTTAACTTCTGTGAGGAAAGATGTATAATTCTCAACTTATCTAAGGGTAAATATAACAGAAAAATAAATAAAGAAATGGCAGAATGAAAGTCAAAGTTTAAGAAACAAGTGCATTATAAAGATAATAAAAGTGTAATTATAATGAAGATACAAAAGAAAGCTGTCCCTGAGAAGCTAGTGTCCTGCAACGCTCTGTGCTGCACACTCACGGCCGACGTGCTAGGTTTCGCACGTACTGGGTTCGCAGCTTGATGTGACCTCCTCTCTGACTCCTGCTTCTCATTTTCTGAGTTAGTGTGATGATGTGCTGTCACCTCCAGGGAAGCTTCCAACATGGACACTTTCTTTCGGGTGTCAGTCAGCTCTTGCTGAAGCTGTCTCATACAGGCCTAAAGAGATAACTCTGTTACTGATTTTTAAGTCACCTTATCATTAAGTTACATAATATATAACTGCAACATATGGACTTTGAGAACTATCCCCACAGACATCAATTCACCTTCTTTTCCTCACAGGCACACATTCCTGTTTACTGAATTTCATTAAAGATACAGAAGGCATGACCCTCCTGCCTTACTGACAGTAAGTTAACTTAGACAATGGATGCAGCCCCACCAGCCATTCCCTGCCCCTCCCAGGAAGTGGCCAAGCTTTACCCCCACTGAAGTCTCAAACAGAAATGGGCGTGTGGGTGGGATGAGTGGAGGTAAGTTCCACACTGTGGAACACTCTCCCTCTTTCTCATTAGAGGCTTAAGTTCAGAGATCTTCACATATTCAATCTGGTGTTTAAATCCTTCCAACAGACTCCTATCTCACAATAAAAAATGAGGTTATTCCAATGGCTTTGGGGACCTGTGACAACCTGGCCTCCCCTGCCTCCTGGACTGCAGCTCCTACAGCTCCCCCAACACCTCCCACTCACTCCCTTCCTGCCACTCAGGACTCTGCCTGCTCCTCCTCAGTCTGAAAATGGGACCCCAGTGCCAAACTCATACATCACAGAGCGCTCCAGTTCCTCTGTACTGGACAAACTTAGTTCCAAGTGACAGTAACTGAGCCTTGAAATGAGAATTGTGAGCACATTATTTGAAAAAATATTCAAAGTAAATTATAAATAGAACAGGGGAGACTAAGTCAAACACAGTTTTGCTAAAATTTACGAATTGTCCCAAATTATGACTTAATGAAAAGTAGATGCCTTTAAGGAGTGGCGAGGTCATAACAATACATGACTTGAGATGGAAATATTTCTAAATTTAATTCCAATTGACATGGATAAAAGTAAGATTATACCAACTAAAAATAAAAAGCTACTAACGAAAAGTACAAGATACAGCATTTACACATCAGTTCATCTGGGAAATCTGGATTGGACTGTCAAGGTAATCCACACAATTGAATCTTTTTTTTTTTTCTTTTACTTTTTTTGTTCACACAACTGAATCTTAATTTCAAAATACTCATTTTAGGTCTGAGCATTTCATTTATCTGCTTCGTCATGATACTGAAATGTGATGACAGAAAGATTAAAATGACTTGGGCACTGTAAGAGTAGATTACTAAGACCTTCCTGTATCTATCAACAACTTATAGCTTAACCTCTTAAAATTTCAGGTGACATGGCATCTTTACTCAAAGTGAAGCACCTCTCAGGTCCAATTTTTGTTTGCTGGATACAAGATATGCTTTTAGGCTGCTTTACAGTGTATATATTTATACCCCGCACATTTTTTATATTCAACTAGTTTCACCGTTTAGCTTCCATCAGATACTACTTTGAATTTTCTTTGAGGAAGTCTGAAAATCAGTTTCCTTTCTGGGTACTTACTTCCATTTCTGCTCTGTCTGTTACATACTGATACAGTCTGTCCTTTAAACATCTGGATTCATCGATTAACTCCTTGTTTCCTTCCTCCAGCATCAGAACTCGTCTGCTCATGGCTTCAAGTTTTCCCAGGTGATCCAGAAACGGCGCTGGGATATTAAGTATTGTCTTTTTACTTTTGGCCTCACTTTGAGCAGCTTCCAGTTGCTGTCGAAGCAACACGTTTTCGCTTTCTAGTTCACATACTCTCTCCTCCAAGAATGCCTGCTTTCCAATGTATCTGTTGACTTCCCCTTGTTTGCTCTGAGACAAGGATTCAGTTTCCTTGTTTGAACGCTGGGCTTGGCCTCGGTCTCTATGCACACATTCAAATACCAACGTCGTTGGTCTAAGAGCATCTCTCCTGGGATGGAGCTCAATTTCTTGGCCACGGAATTGACGTTCAGCTTCAGGAAGTTGCTGAGGAAGCACCTCGCTGTTATCTTCTGGGTCAGACAGCTCAAAATCCTTTGTGTCCTGTAAGTGAAACCCCTTATCTCTTACTCTTTGAACTGTACTCAATAAACTGACATATCATAATTTCCTTTGAAGTGAAAGACTAATCTCTAAGTTTATACAACAAAAAGTTTGCAATATCTGGGTATCCAACTGGAAGAACTTAAGGTGGATACAAATCTCAAACTTTAAACAAGCAGAAATCCCCAAAAGTTCAAAAATTTAATTAAAGACAGTGAGTCCATGAAAGTAAAAAAGAAACCACAAAAGGATGTTTAAGAAGCTCAGAACTGGGAAGGCCTTTCTTTCTCTGAAATACAACAAACCCAAAAGGCTTAAAATAAACAATGAATAAATCTGACTACACTTAAAAACTATATCTGACATCTAACCTTTGCAGCTACCCCCAGAGTAAGAGCCTTAGCTCTGTATATATTTGGACAGGTTAAATTTCCTAAAAAAATTTTTCCTGAGGATACTCCATAAATATTCTCCCTTTCTAACATTTTTAGAGCGAGTTATAAGAATTACATCTACGGATAAGTGATAAATCTAAGCACTGTACTAAGCACGTCTACAAACATCAGTTAACTCAGCTGTGACAATTCTGGAATAAAGGGTTAAAAACACAAGCAAGCTGCAGGGTTTCCCCCAGGTCTTCTGACTCTCTGACTCTTACACCAAACCAACACTACTTCTCTAGGACAAATATATAAACACAAGAGAAGCCTTCTACTTCCCTAATGGTGAATACACTAAAGGTAAAGAAGCTCAAATTTACAGAGCTCTTCTTAGAAAATCAGGAGACTATTTGCTTCTGCAATAATTTTTATTTCTTCTTCATGGTGTTTATAACAGTAATGGATCTGAAGTAGCAGGGAAATACAGTGAACTGTTTTATTAAAAATAAAATACTGATCAATAAATTATCACTAAGTATAGATTATGGTATGTCACTATATTCAAAAGTTCCTTGTACTGAAATCGCATACCACATGGAGTAGAGCATTACTTTTTATCACACGTAGGAGAACGACACCCAGACTATGGTTTCTGAACTGGCTATACTTTTTCCTCCTTACCATCAGTGGAAATGATAAAGTAACCTCTCCATTCATCTATCAAAGGAGTGAGATCACTGCCAGAAACTAGAATGCCTGCTGTTAGTAGCAAGTTTTGAGATCATGGAAAGTTCATCAATTCCTATAGGAAATATGAAAAGCCTCTCCTTCGATGAGGCCACTGTGAATGTCACTATGTCACTGTTGCAGGCAAATGGATTTGAATTCAAAATATTTCTGTATCCAATGAACCAGAAATGAAACCCCCAGAAAATATATTTATATAGGCTTTTAAAACCCTCTATACTTTCTATACCTATAGTATTGGTTTTTAAACTATGTAAGTATACAAATTCATACACACACGTGTTTGAAGATGACTAAAGAAAATACCTCAGCATTCATTTTCTTGTTAGTCTTTTCTGCCTCCTTTTGTTGGGAAAGATGATGGGCCAGGATTTCATCTTGTATTACTCTGGCATTCTGCTCTCGAGAAAGTTGTCTCTGAGCATCATTTTGCTCTTCTAAAACCTGGAGGCATATTTCATTAGGTTTGGGGTTTTATACCATGAAAAAGTCAAAAAAAGCTTAGGAGGGGAATCTTAAACAAAAAATTTTTTAAACTGTTAAAAAGAAGTAGCCTTTCTAAGCACAGGGATCTTTACTGCACATAAATAACTCAAATTCTAATATATACGACAGCTAAATTTATCACAGAGCAAAAACACAAGGGATGCAGTATCATGAAAGAAAAAATTTTTAAACACTTTTTAAATTGAGTTATACTCATTTTACAATGTGTCAAATTCCAGTGGAGAGCACAATTTTTCAGTTGTACATGAACATATATATATTCATTGTGACTTTTTTTTTGTTGTGAGCTACCACAAGATCTTGTATATATTTCCCTGTGCTATACAGTATAATCTTGTTTATCTATTCTGCATATGCCTGTCGGTATCTACAAATTTTGAAATCCCAGTGAAAGAAAATTTCTTTATAAGGCATTTAACCAATTCCATCACAGTCTCAAGGCAATTCAGCCTGGATTTTAACTTCAAAAAGCCAGAATTAACACATGGATTTGAATTAGACTTGTTACTCTGTTGAATGGACCAAAACCGTCAATCCTTATGTTAATGATTAAGCTCAATTTAACTTCCATTCCTTCATTCAGAAAAGACACAGAGCATCTATTAGATGCCAAGAACATCAAGAAATTAGTAAGTTAAGCTCTAAATGTCATAGTTCATGTTTAGGATGAGATAACTTATTTGTTTTAAATGAAAATACAGATAAATTCAAAAGAATATTATAAATAATATTGATGAAACAGTGTTAGAGATACGCAATTTTCACCTAAGACTAATTTACCTGGTTTGGTTTATTCCTTATGCTCTTCCGTTTGCATTCTAGTGCCCGGGCAGTGCTTTCAAGTTCTTGGTTCGTGGAAACTTGCTCATTGCATTCTTTCTCTTTTCTTTTTAAGTCATCCTTACTGTTTCCATATAATATATAAGCATTCTTCTTCATTTCTTGTTCTAATGTTAATCTGCAGTGAAATATGCTTACCTTAAAATTTATTTTGTTAGAAAATAAAAAGTTCATTTTATGATCTGGTTCTTCACATGCTGATTTATTACCCCAATGGAATTTCTATGTTCTCAATTTTTTTTTTCATTTTTAAGTCTCACATTTTAAATTCCTCACTTCAATCTCTTCATAAAGATAGACTATATATATGTATATATATATATATTTGAAAAGTAGCAATGAAAAGACATAATGCTACTGAGTTTCAGTCAAGAGTAACTCTGGTCAATAGTGTAGGAAAGAAAATTTGCAATTATTCAGTAAGGTTTGAATTGAAAATTACCCTTTCCCCCACATAGTCATAAATTACTCCTTCATTAGGACAGAGAATTTAGTTATTAATTAAAAGAGAAGTTGCTATTTAGAAACAGGTTTATAATTTCATGAGAAATAAAATTTCAACTTCATGAGATATTACAGGACTCCTACATGATCTCCAGGGGAAGGTAACATCCGCAGATGTCTTTTCCAGAACACTGACCCACTAATTAGCATAATCCAAGGTGAGGCTGGGGAGTCTATTCCCTGATGCCCTACACTTTATGTTTCTTCTTTTGCAGCACTTTGAACTTACCTTGTTGAATATTATTTATTTTAGTAAGTCATTTTTAAATCCCTTTTGGTACAAGGCAGGATCCCTATTAAGTAATTAAGAAATAAAGAGTAACCCGTGCTTTCAGCATACACCTTTGAACTAATCTTATCTCTGTATGAGAGAGATGCTGAATAAACTAACCAGTAATCACTTTCCACTTTACTTTTTAGTCCATCCATTCATATGTTAAGAGTCAAACTGCATAAATTTTTTTAAAGTTTCTGCCTTGAGAAAAATGGTAATTTCATAATTCTGCAAGTGGGAATGTAAAGTAATATAAACTTTCTGGAGGACAATTGAGAGATAAGGACCAAAGATTTTTTTAAAGAAATATAGAATGAGTGTGTGTGTATATATATATAGCTGTTATTTCCAAGAGTCTCATATTCCACAATATTAATGAAATTTTCTCCCCTGTAAAATCCCAAAAGGTAAGTTAGCAATCTTAAGACTTTTCCTACATACCTACAGTATTAAAGTAAATATAGAGTTCAAATATTTCTTTAAAACCAAGAAATTCAGTACCTCATGCTGCAGAGCTGTCGTTCCCACTCCACATTTTGAAGTTTTAACTGTGATTTTGCTTCTCTTGTTTTCAACAGCTCTGCTTGTAGCCAGTTCACCTTATTTTCCATTTCTTTAATTTTTTCTGTAAGTAGTGCACAGTCAGATTCTTTCAGTTCTATTGATCTGAATGAATGAACTGGATCCTCAATTTTCAATAACCTATCAGAATCTGCATTAGGAAGAAAACAAACATAGAAACAAAATATATGAATAATTTTTGTGTATAAAGGACTGTGCATTTTCACATTCATTCATCCATATATTGAACAAATGGATATTGAGCATCTATAACATGGAAGACATTCTTCTAAGATCTGCAGATATTAAAAGAATGACAAAATAATATTATGAACATTATGCAAATAAATTTGACAATTCAGATGAAGTGGGTAAAATTCCTTGAAAGAGAGAAATTACAAAAGCTCAATTAAGAAAGAACAAATAAGCTAAAAAGCCCTATATCTTAAAAACCAAAACAAAAGTCCTATTTAAAGACCTTAAGACAAAGAAAATTCCAGTCCCAATGGTTACACTGGTGAATTCTACCATATATTTTACGAAAATTTAATACCAATTCCACACAAAGTCTCCTCGAAAAACGAAGAGGAAGAACTATGTCCTCATTCTATAAAACTAACATTACCCTGAATCCAAAACCAGACAAAGGTATTACAAGAAAGAAAACTAATGTCATGAAAATGGAGGTAAAAATTCTAAACAAAACGTTAGCAAATTAAATCCAACAATACAGGAAAATTCATCACGACCAAGTGGGGTGTATCCCAAGAACGCAGGGCTGTTTTAACACGTAAAAATCAATGTTATTCATCATATTAACAAACTAAAAAAGAAACCATATGATCATGTCAGTGGATAAAAAGAGGCACTTGCCAAACCTCAGCATCTATTCCTGATAAAAACTTCCAGCAAACTAGGAACCAAGGGAACGTCTTCACTATGACAAAGATCCGTGCTAACCCTACAGCTGACACCATACGCAATGGTGAAAAACGGAACGCTTTTCCCAGAAGGTGAGGAACCGGACAGGAATGGCTTCTCTTACTCCTTCTATTCAGCAATGTACTGGAGCCAGTGCAATCAGGCAAAATAAAGAACCAAAAGGCATCTAGATGGGAAATGAAGAGGTAAAAGTGTCTGCTAATCAGCAGGGAATACGATTACATGATGCGAGTCAGCTAACTCCAACCTGTGGGCTGGGTTGCTTGCTTTGGTAAATAAAGTTTTACTGAAATACAGCCATGTCCATTAACTTGTGTATTGTCTATGGCTACACTTGTTGCAACATTGACAGAGCTGATTAGCTGTGACAGAGAATGTATTTATTGGCTGCATGTCTTAAATGTGAACTATCTTTAGTAAGACAGTAGTTTAAGAAAAATCTTGACCACCTTTGGTTATGTAGAAAATCTGAGAGAATCCATAAAAAGGCTACTAGAACTAATAAATGTGTTCAGCCAGGTTGGAGGGCACAGAGTCAGTATACAGAAATCAGCTATATTTCTATCATCAGAAACTAAAATTTAAAATATAGTATTTTGAAACAAACAAATAAGTAAAAATACACTATTTACAGCTGCACTGAAAAATAAGAAATACAGGTAAACATAAAAGATGGAAAGACCCAGACACTAAAAACTATTAAAATATTACTGAGAAAATCAAGGAAAACCTATGTAAATGGAGAAATGAACTTTGTTCAGGGTTAAAAATTCCATTTTGTTAAGAAGTCAATTCTCCCCAAATTAATCTACAGATTCAACATGATCTACATCTCATTTCCAGGACACTAGCAGACTTTTTTTTTTTCACATTGACAAGATGATTCTAAAATTCATGTGGAAAGAAGGATAATAAAAGGAAACAAGATGAAGCCAGAGGACTGTGGCCTTTAACCATGGAGCTACGAGAAGCAGGAGCTGGATTTTAGGCAAGGAGGTTAACAAAGACCTGAATTTTAAAAACTATCTAGTAATCATGCTGGCGGCGTAGACCAAGGTTCCAGGAGGTGGAACGGCGGAGAAGAAAATCCTGAGGTGATTTCAGCGTTCTAGGAGGGAAGCAGTGATACCCTGACCTTGGGTGAAGGCGTAGGAGCAGCAGAGTCAACAGAAAGCACAGGGAGTGGGAACGGTCACAGCCCCCGGCTGGCAGCGCACAACACGTCTGCTTCTGCTTTGACACAAAGCAGGTTTCTGAGACGCAGCGGACTGTAACGGAGCTGTGCTCCCTGGGGCAGTACTAGGTGTGCAAAGGTTACCACGAGATACTTAAAAAGGCTGTGTAGTCATATGGGGGTCCTACCTTTACTCTCCGGGCCAAGTTGTTCGATTAGCCTCAGGGTACTCTTACAATTAGGGGAAAGCGACTTGTGATCCTCAGAAGCTGTTTCTGGTGCCAGAGTTAAGTCATCGAGGTCATCCACAGAATTCACCTGCTCTGTGACCTACAAATAAATAATGCTATTTCACAGTGTCTCCAACATAGTTGTAAAATACGCTCAGTGTACAGAGGTGATAAATATCCATCTTTTTATGAGAGCAAAAACACAGACAATTCTCCAAACAACTGATTTTCGTCAGAAGGCTAACTTTATCAATAATGTTTCTAAATTATTTTTAAGTAAATGTCTCTACAACAAAGGAGGATTTTCTGTTTTTCCACTCTATCTTTTATAAATTTTTTTTACTACAGGAAAATATTTTTGATTAATATTTTACTATACCTTGTCCTTTTTAGTAGACATTTTCTTTGAAGACCTGAAAAAAGAAAAAAGCAATTCCTTTAAGCCAAATACTAAATATTCAAAATACAAGAAGTATGTAAATCTATTTTTTTATACAAAACCTTTGCATTGATAATTTTCAATAAAAGGGATTAAACAAAAAATGGAAACAGTAACATTAAAGGACAAAGAAATCATATCAATTATATTATTAACAAAGTATTAAATTTAAATCAAGCAGACAAGGAAAGGAAAAGGAAGAACATAAAATTACTTGTATTATTTGATAGGAAAAAATATAACAGGATTTTCTTGTTGTTGTCTTTTTCAATAAAAACTGGCTTTCATGGCAATAAAACCTATTTGGAAAGTATTACTTAAGTCCTTATATGAAAGAAACCGTTTTCTAATAACCATGACATCAGCTTTTTTGAGGACTTAGTGTGCAACTGCTGTGCATTATTATCACCACTTTACGTGTCTTAAAGACATTTTAATCCTCACAACAATCCTGGGAGGTAGGTAATACATCAGGTACTTTACCCAGAAAGAAAATGAGGCACAGAAAGGCTAAGTCATTTGTCGAAGCCCCTATGTCTGCCCAGAATTCCAACCCAGGCAATCTGGCTTCAATACTTGCATTTCACAGTATGCTAAGAAAGTGATATTTACTTTTAAGCATTTTTAACTAATGTAGTAAATGAATCTCTATTATTATTCTATGTCTAGGTATAATTATAAGTAATAATTTCTAGGGCATATGTCCAGAAGGAACCCTACTTCAAAATGACACCTGCACCCCAATGTTCATAGCAGCACTATTTACAATAGCCAAGACATGGAAACAGCCTAAATGTCCATCAACAGATGACTCGATAAAGAAGAGGTGGTAGGTGTATTTATACAATGGAATACTATTCAGCCATAAAAACCAACAACATAACGCCATTTGCAGCAACATGGATGCTCCTGGAGAATGTCATTCTAAGTGAAGTAAGCCAGAAAGAGAAAGAAAAAAACCATATGAGATCACTCATATGTGGAATCTAAAAACAAAAGCAAAACAAAACAAATACAAAACAGAAACAGACTTATAGACATAGAATACAAACTTGTGGTTGCCAAGGGGGAGGAGGGTGGGAAGGGACAGACTGGGATTTCAAAATGTAGAATAGATAAACAAGATTATACTCTACAGAACAGGGAAATATACACAAGACCTTGAGGTAGCTCACAGTGAAAAACATATGTGACAATGAATCTATGTATGTTCATGTATAACTGAAAAATTGTGCTCTACACTGGAATATGACACAACATTGCAAAACGACTATGATTCAATAAAAAAATGTTAAAATAATAATAATAATTTTTGAATCTTAACACCTATTTTTTAAAAATAAGAAGACTTTAGACCTAGGCAATACTGGAAATCTACTTTTAATAAAGATTTGCTTTTGCTAAAGACATTAATCAGCGGGCATTCATTATCCATTCAGCTGTTTGTTCATGCATTTGACAGGTCCTTATGGAGCATGATGGCTTTTTTAATTTAGAACTTAGTAATCCAAAAGTAATCATCTGTGATAGATTAACAGTTTATTATTCTATCGTATATAAACAAAATCTTCCCCTTCTTCCTAGAATCTAAACAAATATTAAGTTAATATAATCTGGTATTTTGTAATAGCATACAAAACCATAGCCACTCATGATGATACTGTCAAGGACACTATAAAATCTAGAATCATCAATGAATGATTAAACCCTATTCAGTATGGCCTAAGTGTTTGTATAGTCATTATGAGTATACAATTTTTAAAAAATCTATGGACAATGGTGTAACTTTAAAGTCATTATCTGCATATTCAATTGTGTAAGAATATTACGCTTCAGAACTAATGAATAAGCCTTACAACAATACCATACATGAATACTTTACTACAGTATTTTAAAGATAACAGTACAATCAATACACTTTCTAATATCAGAAATTCAAACAAAGTTAAATTGAAAAACACGTCTTCTATGGAATCGCATCCAACAGCACAGAGACATCCCCTACAAACTATCATCTCATCATTAAAAAAAGAAAGGGAACCCCCACGAGCCCCACGTTCCCCTTCAGTTATCACCCAGTCCTCTCCTGCCTTCCCAGGGAATGTCCTCTGAGGGGCTGTTCACACTGATTCACTGCAGCCCGGCTTCCCTGGGGACGTATTACAGAAACTACTTCCGGTCAAAGGCACTTGTCCTCATCTTAGCCTTTCGGCAGAGTTCCTCCGACACAGGTGAGAATCCTCTTGCTTTGGCCTGTGCACTATATGCTGCTGTTCTATTTCCAGAGAAGGTAATCACTGCTAATACGTCTTCAGCTAGAAATAAAGAATTTGTAGGTTTTACCTGCCACAACCTTGATCTCCTTCACTTAAACTGCTGTTGTCATTCCTGTGTAGGAGACCACCAGCCAGCGAGGCAGTCTTCGCAAATACACGTGAAGTCACAGATGCTTTTAATGTCCGTTTTCCACTTTCACTCTTTACTCCCTTCATGTGCAAGCCAGGACAGCTACTTTAAAACAATCCATAAAAAAGCCTATTTTTAAAATATAATTCTACTGATAAATTTAAAAAAAACCAATTTTTGTAAAATTCCAACTCTTACCCATCTTCAATCATTTATTAATTCACAAAATGGTTAACAAGTGCCAACCATATGCAAGGAAACACAAATTCTTGCTTCAAAGACAGATTTACAATTGATACAATGTGATACGCAACAGCTGACATATGAAAGTAAAGTGAGCATGAGGAAGGCTTTACAGAAGAGGGGAAATAAACAGGAATCATGAGCAAAAGAGACAGGAGGAAATTATTCTACTTAAGAGATTAAGAGATTAGAATGTGAGCACAAAGATTAGGCACATGGCATTTAGGTGTGTCCTAGGAACCTGGAAGGAAGAGTACAAAATATATGGAAGCAAGTAGAGAGATGAGTCTGGGAAGAAATTCTGAACAACATCTAGGAAAAGAATAATTACCTACTGCTGAATACTGATATAGGCTTACCTATCAGAATCTCCTTTCTGCAGAGCAGGAAACCGCTGGTCATCAGTTTTTCCCCTCTTCCTCTGCTGAGTTAATCCTTCATGATAGCTGCCATCACATATGGTTTCTGATCCTTTCAGTTCACCACTTTTGCTCCTGTTCTCTTCTACTTCAACCTTCAGTGAAAGTTTGATACAAAGGGTAATTATTACTTTATTCATTATAAAGACTTTGTTATCATTCACTTTATCATTTGACTCAGAGTTTGCCCTGATTTCAATTGATTAAGATATTTTTGTGCTTATTTTAATTTTTATCATTTCAAGTCATTGGAATGTTTGTAAATTCTGCTTCTTTCTGTTTGAGAAAAAGAAACAGAATTTCCAAAATTTCAAAAAGGACTTTCTGAATGTTGTGCTCTTACATCCACTCTTCCCCATGTGAATGGCAGAGACAGAGAAATAGAAAGACAAAGGCATAAAATTTGTCCTCTTCTGTCTTTACCACCAAGATTTTGTATTAAACAGCCAGATTTAGAAGATGTCGAACATTGGTGCTTCAGTAACAGAAAGGAAACATTCTTCTTTCTGTGCTAAAGCTATCCTTTCCCCACTACTTTTTATAATTCTTGTTTCATTTGGATCCCGGGGTATCAAAATGTGGTGTTTAATAAAACATATAAACCCATGTTTATCGAAAGGAGCAGAGTGAAACTGATGAATTGCCAGTTAGTGTGGAATTCTGCAGAAGGAATAATGCTTCCTAATTTCACATTCAATAACCATGGCCATTTTATAACTAGACGGCATAGGAGTAATGAGAGATCTACCTTAGCCCCACTGTTTACTGAAAACGGGAACACAACCAAGAAAGGTTAAGTGATTTGTCCAAGTTCCCTAAAGCAGTATTCCCCAGCATTTTACGGTGTCAAAAGAGATGATACAATTCTGTAACACTAAATCTAATAAGCTACCAAATAAATTCATCAAATTGATCAGATAAGTGTGACTTCGGCAAAGTTGGGGGCAGGGCTCATCTCCTTTTTCTATTAAAGGGGAACACCTTCAGATTTCCATCTTTAACACTCTTTGCACCTCACACAAAAGAACACACACATTTTAAAAATCTATTACTAGAACTAAAAAAAATCATTCAGTGCATCTCAAGACTCAAGTTTCTCAAAACTCAAGTTTTCTCCTTTGGAGATAAATAGTGAATTTTTTTTGCTGAGGGTTCATACTACCTATATGATAGAATCATACATGTCAAAACTTCCTACATTTTATTAAATAATATAATGTAAGTATCTGCCTCAACAGAAACACCCGGAAGTGGTGACTCAAGAGTATGTGGGAGCACATGTATTCTTAAGAATATCTCAAAGTGGCCATGATGGAATTCTAAGTGTCCAGTGATCAGTAAAACAGAGAAGCCTGCACTCACTAACGCACAACACACGGATCAGTTTAGTGAGAGCACGTGCTTATATCCCTTCTCTCAGTCACTGCTTCCTTCCCATTCTATGGATGTGCAACTTACATTCAAGCCAATAGATTAAAACAAAAAAACAAAACCCTTGAGCTTATTATATTTCTTAAGCTATTTCACTTGCGTTTATTCCGGCTCAGAAGGTCATGTGGCACAAAGCTAAATTACTTTCCCACTTCATACGAAAGACTGGCACAGAGACTTAGGTTGATTAAGGAACAAAACCCAGGAAAATACTTCCCTGAGTTCCTGTTATTTAGATGGCAGAAATAGTCTGTTTCTACACGATTACATATTTAGATGACCCCGTTTTATACATAGGCTATTTTCCTAAGTGGAAAATCAGATCAAGTATGGATCAGAATGGAAGAGATTATTGATATAGAGAAAAAAAACAAGAGCAGTAGCAAAGGAATCTCTACCTCTTTTTGAAGCTGAATTTTCTTTTTCCAAAGCCAGGAATTCTACTTGTAACATGCCTACCTCATTGTTAAACCTTTCCATATCTTGGTGTAACTCTTTTAGATATACTTTGGATGTTCTGTTACCATTTGATGGAGAACTCACATTTCCTAATTCAGGGTCCATGATTTTAGAATTACTAGCACCGCAGTTATCTGCAAGCAATGGCTTCTGGAGCTGGTCTTGTATTGGTTTGGTTTTCTTACAAGTATTTGAAACAGCAGACATATTGTGACTTTCTATTTGAATCATGTGTTTCATCTCACTGGAGAGGTCAAGCCACAAACCAAAAAGGCTTTTTGGGTCACTTACCTGAGGTGCATGTCCAATGTCTGATTTCCAGTGAGTATTTTGGCTCCTTTTTGGTTTTCTTTTTGTGGCAAATTCTTGGTCTTCATTCACTGTAAATGGAACTCGGTTCCTTACTTCATTTTCTCTGTCATTACGAAAACTCTCCTCAGTTTTGTTAAAAACGTGTTCAATGTCTGGCTTATCATTTTCATCCAACTTATTTTCATTTAAATAAAGTTTTGAAGATGACTGGCAACCATACTTTCTTGACTCAGACTTGGAATAACATGCAAATACATTTTCAAGACTGGGCTCTTTGTGTTCAGAGACTGCCTGGAATCCTATAGAGACAGAGGCTCCAGGTGCATCCTTTTCCTCAAAATCAAATGTATTATCTGTCACGTTGGAAGGTAGTTCCTTTAAGTCACCATGTAGTTCAGAGTTGTCAGGTAGCGGCACTACCTTACGATGAAAAGTAATTTTGCCTTTTTCATGGATTTTACTCATTTTCTGGTTTGACTTCTTTGTGATAAATTCTGAATTATGTTTCCAGTCGAATTTGCCTTGTTTGACCCACATGTCCTCATGCTTCTCCACACAAGAATGTTTTGAAGATACAGGTACGTCCTTTCTGTCATTTTCCTTATTCACTTCTGGTTCTCTAGGCGTTTTTTGCAGATGCACAAGTGAAAGATTAATCTGGTTGATTTGATCTTCAGATTTCTTTTCTTTCACAGTACGTGCTTGTGAAACATATTTATCCTTAAGTAGTCAAGTACAGATAAAGAAAAATTAGAAAATAATTAAAATTTAACAAACTTCGTAATCTATGTTGGGCTACTCACAAACTAAGAAGTGAAACATAACTTGCCTTAGCCTTGAAATAGGAGAAAAACAGGAACTCAGAAACCTAACTTTGTCACTGTTTGTTTGAACTAAACAATTCACACGTGTTAAATCTACCAAGAATTAAGAGATTAGATTTTTAACATTACAAAGATTTCCTCACTAAAAAATATTTCACCTCTCGTACTTTAAATAGTGAGCCCCTCCAGTGCATGTAAAGATTTTTTTTTAAGGACTAATAACTGGAGAATAAGCAAACTGTAAATTATTAGGTGCCAAAATCAATTAGCATCAATCAGAAAGAGGAACAAATTCCTGAATTTTAATGCAAACGATATACTATGATAGTGATCTATCTCAATATGTATTCTCTGCATCCACTGAGTTATATTATACTCTAACATTCACTAGTGAGAGTGAATGAAAGCATTTTTAATAATATTTACTGGTTTCCTACCCTGAAATGAAATAAATTAGAAAGTTTTTGTTTCTTCCCTAACAATAAAGGTCCAACCCTGGAAGGTTTGATTCTCTTACTAGGCAGTTGGGTTGACTCTATGACCCCTATTCTCTCCCTGATTGTAGATTCTGAAATCGATTACATAGAGATCACAAGACAGAAGAAATCTTTCATCTTGGCATCAATGACTTGCAATTTGAAACTGCAAATTTTGGACCACTGGGAATGACTGTTCCTTACATGAAACTAACTCGGTGGCCATCACTGTTATATTAGTTACAATTTCAATTGCTTATATTACATGATTTAATGTTTGATATCACCTTCTTTATCATGTGTGGAAGTTATAAAAATGGAAGAAGTAAACAATATTCAGGAAGGTTTTTTGCCTCAATTCCAAGGATAAAGTTTAACTATAAATTGCTATAGATCCTAACAATACTTTTAAGTTTTGTAATTAGATAAAATGCTATTCAAAACTAAATATTAATTATTTATTGACTCTAAAAGTCTAGTCTGAAAGGCAATTTCTTTTGAATTTGAATAACTGTGTTATTAAAGCACAGAAAACAATACAAACCAGAAGCTTAAACTTACATTTTCACATACCTGTGAGAGGTTGTTTTCACTCCCATCAAGTCTTTCTTGCTCTTCCTCAGCTGCCCTTTGGAAGTCTGGGTCTGCTGAAAAATGAATATGCTTAGTTAAACTTCACTACTTAGAACGGCTAGATAAAAGGCATCATCTTTATAAAAACATAAACGTTTCATCAATTGACAGTTTAAATTAAGCTTAATCTTTAGCTGGATATTTACTTCTTTAAGAACTACTTCTAACTATCTAAAACTTCAACAAACTATTTGGGAAATACTAGATGTTACCAGATAAAGGCATACAAACATCTCAAAGTTTCACTCACAAATTGATTCACCAGACATGAACAAAACAAAGAGAAATAAAACAAAATTTAAAAATACAGTAGAAATATACAAAGTCACGATAGACTCTATTCTCCCCTCCTAACAGTACCTTTTGAACAACATACCAAGCTTCAAGAGCAATGTTATTCGTGGTTTCCAAAATTACTGTTACTTTTTATGCTTTTATCTTTCCTTAACCTGAAATGTTTCCCTCTATTGTTCTGACAAGTTCCTTTTCCTCTTTGAAGACTCAGCTGCTCTGTGAAGTCCTCCTTGATTGCAGCTGTCTTTCCACAGAGACACAGGGATCTCTTTCCTTGGAGCTACCTTGGTACCTCACAGATTTTTCTAGTGTGTCTTCACCAGCTGAACTGTAAACTATTTCTTTACATGTCTATCCTCTTTGCTCCCATGCTGTAGAGGACAAACTCTTAAAAGTATCTGTGTATAAACAGTATTTATTAGAAAAACTTTGAGTTTAGAGCTTGTAGTCACTACTATAGGAGATAACTGAGAATCTTTTGTAAATACAACATTAATTCTGCAGGTAAGGAAAGAAAAGATAAAACTATAGGAGCAGAAAAAATATTGTATGACATTACTACAGCTCTGATTATATCACTGATTAAGGCACTAAATTCATTGGTATATAAAGTAGAACACATATTAGATATGGTTAATCAACAGACTGGGTATCCTAGAAGAATTAGAATTGATATCCCATATATTATTTTTAAGTGATAAAGCACTCCTTAAAAACCAATATCCTTTTCGACCCATCAATCCATTAAAAATAATAAAAACAAGCTGATATACTGTGTGGACACAGTTAAGAAGGAAGTCCTGTGTAGCAAAATCCCAATGACTGCCACTACTGCTGGGAAAGCCACTTCTAAAATACAAAAAGGCACAGAATATACTAGAAATACTTTGATATTTAGTTGCAGAGGTGCTTTTTCAGTTACACTGACTATAGCTATAACAAATATTTATAAATTCAGAGCTAGATAAAAATAAAGCTAAGAAACCATACTTTGAGAAGGGAATCTTTGGATGTCCACCTAGGTTTCCCAACTACTCACAAAGCTCTAGACATCATCCTCCTACCCACTCTCAGGAGTGTGCTAAATACTACTCAGAACGAACTTACTTTCACCTAATTCTCTTTGCTATTTAATATGTTGCTTTGGTAAGAGGATGAATGTAAATGTCATGCCAAAAGGTATTGTCTGGTTGTAGGTTGCATAAAAGGAGTAAACACAAAGGAGATCCTGCCACAAAATGATTTCTGCAAAGTCGGAGTGTGGTGAAGCCACGCACAGGTAGACTATGGCTAGTTCTCTATGCTGCTTTATTACCTTCTTTGCTGCTTCTCTTCTCTGGCAGCTGTGACTCACACAGGCCACGGAGCGCTGCATTTTCTGACAGAGACACGGCTCCAATATTCACCCGGTCTTTATCTACCAGGGCCGTCTGCCTCAGTTCTGTGGGTGCTGACTGGTTTGTGGTCACTGATTGTGATACCAACGGACATTTGTCAACTTTCAAATGCTCGGCTCTTTGACCAGCCTTATTATTGAGGCTCAGACTAGTAGAATCCCAGTCTGAAGAACCTGAAAACAAAGTTTCCACTTATTAGAATGTGAATAACAATACAAACTTTTACAAATTCTCTTCCCAGAGCAGCAGCCCCACGCCCTCCTCTCCCCCAAACACACTGCTCCTTCCCAGCTGGTTGTACTTTACATGTCATTGCTGTTCATATAGGGAACCACTGTCTCTTTTTTCTAAGTTTAATTTTCTAGTATTACTAATTTGGATTCACTCATCACTCTCTATAAAACAGTCAATATTCCATAAGAGCTTTAAGAATAATTATGATTCTTCAACATATGAATTTTTTCATTAACAAAATGTATGTCTAACCAGCCATTTACTGGATGTTTAAATATGCATGACAGTATTGAGTCCTAGAGACGTGGGCTTTAAGAAAACTTTTACTGAATGGTACTACTTAAATTACAATGAGACAGTCTTTCCTCAATGTACCAATATCTTCAGAATTCTTACCTTAAGCCGTGGATAAACATCATAAATTTATATAAGAAAGGATAGCCTTGAGTGACTAATTTTTTCCATATAAAAATAGGGTAAATCTAGGTACAAACTAGGTCCAAAGAGTACAGAGTGCCACGAGACAGAAAATATGTAACAAAAATGTTTTCCTTTTTTAAAAAGAATTAAGTTGTCAGATTCAAACTTTTTAAGACAAGTTAAAGAAAAAAAGGCAAGAAATGTATAAGTGAACTTTAAAGCCCACTTCATCACAAGGGCCCCTTTATTATTTCACACCCATGAACCCTGTTTAAAACAGCAGTTCTCAAGTGTCATCTGAGAAGCCCTGAAGCCCCATGTTCCCTCCATCTAGGGAGTCCAGGAGGTCAAAACTATTTTCACAATAATACTGAATGCTATTTTCATTCTCATTTTTTGTTAAGTGTGCAGTGGAGGTTTCCAGACACATGACATGTGATAACATCATAGCTCTAATGGCTAATGGAATGTTTGTGTGTGCTTGTTTTTTAAATCTTTCAGTTCTATTTTCTAATATACTAAACATCAATAGATACAACCCACTTAAAAGTTCTTCAGAATTCTCAATAATTTTTAATAGTATAAAAAATATCCTAAATCCAAAAACTTTTAGGATTATTGTTTTAAAAGATCGTATCTACCAAACATTAAGGTAGGACTAATTACTTCCATCATTTTTAATAATCAAAGACACCACACACACACACACAGAGAGAGAGAGAGAGAGAGGGAGAGAGAGGGAAAGGGAGAGAGAGAGAGAGAGCATGCTAATCAAAACATCCAGTTGGCTTAAGACCTTTGGGCTAGGGAAATAACTCTGTGGTAGAGCAATGCTTAGCATGCACAAGGTTCTGGGTTCAATCCCTAGGACCTTCATTAATAAATAAATACAGAAATAAATAAATATCATCAATGTGATAGCACTAGATGAAATAAAGTGAAATATGACTGACATGTTAGCAAGTGAAGCTTTACCCTACATAAAAGTCAGAATTCAATTAAGCATTTTAAAACTCTGGAAAAATCTTAGAACCTAATAATCAATCTCTCAGAATCCCTGAGAAGTATAGGGACTCCAAGCTGAACACTTTAGTGTCTCCCAACCTCAACAGAAACATCCAAGTCAAAGCTGACATTTTAAAAGTCTATTTCTTATGCTTATATATATTTTTCAAACATGGATACCAATAATATCTGCCTTATTTATGTCATCTTTCAATTAAATTTGAAGAAATAAAAGGAATTAGGAATAAGAAGACTGTACTTCTCTTCAGACTTAAATTTGTATTGCAAAATTTACCTGATTTGAATGTTTGTAAATTCTTCATTTCTCCTGCTTTATTAGGAACAGAATCTTTCACTCCAACTGCAGGCTGAATGGTTTTTGAAACAAACCGACTAATAATGTACATTTGATACAATCTGTAGTAATAATTCGGGGGGGGGTCTAGCTCAGTGGTAGAGTGCCTGCTTAGCAGTGCATGAGGTCCTAAGCTAAATTCCCAGTACCCTCATTAAAAAAAAAAAATCAAGATAAAAGTATAAAAGTTTTTACCTTCAAGTGAGGATATTTTTCAGTAGAATCTAAAAGCCAAAAGGGACACATAATCAATTATATGTAAATATGAAAGCCAACTATCCATTCATACAGTTAGCACTGAGCGCAATCCTCGTGCTTGCTTTGGAAATGGACACGTTAGGTTTCGGTGTTTTGTTTTTCAGGGGCATTTAGGACAGCAACAAGACAGAAACATCAGTCCATTATAGACACTCAATAAAGAGCAGGAATACAGGCTTAACAGAACATGCAGTTAAGATCTCAAAAGTACGATTATGTTTCAAGTGACTTATTTATAAAACAGAAACGTGCACATGTACCAGTGTGAACTTGCTGCCTGAGGAGGAGAAACGCGATCTCCAATCAGAGGAACAAGTCACGGCTCCAAGAAGACAAATGTGAAAGCTGACGGTAAAATGCAGCAGCACATCTTTAATGCGACTGACACCATTAGACTACAAGTACTTATCATACTCTTCAATTTGTCCTGCGATTTAGGAAGTCCACAGCTGTGACGGCAGTCCATTTGCATGTGCAATTCACTTCTCATCAGAGGAAGTGTTGTGAATTGATCAGTTTGGATACACACTTGTAGAATACTAGCTCATAAAAATATTTTTCCCATACCCACATGGGCTGTTGGTATGCCTACATTTCTTGGATCCTTTAGCCATCCAAGTTTCTTGATCCACTCATGCAAGAAAGAATGTATACTGAGTTTTCAATATTGAAATCTGGTGATCAAAAAAAATTTTAATTGCCACAGAATTATTAGATACTAAAAGTCTTTTATATTTCAAAACCTGTGCCGTATTCACTGAAAATAACAACGTTAGCATTTATGGAATGAACCCTATTAATTTCTTTTGTTTCCAAAATTAGTTTGGTTTGGTAAATCAGGCTAATGTTTACAAGGATTTTTGTGAAACAACTATCTTATCAAAAAATTAGGTATCCTTAAACAAACAAAAGAAAAAAGCAGTCAATGCTTCATATTCAAGTTAATCTCATTTGAATAACAAATACCAATACAACATATATCTTCGAAGCCTGATAGGAGGAGTGGCTGTGGTTTACCCCAATTCTAGGCCCCCTCCTGATTCCAGTATTCTCTGGAGTGGCAATGATCTAATCTGGCTTCAGTGCAAATACACTGACGCCATCGAAAAGGAGTTCTCTCAAGTTTCCTCCTCAATTCCAAAATCACCTACCTGCTGCCTTTTTTTCCTCCTTCCTTCCTTTCACTTTCCTCTTCAAAGGTACCTCTACATCTGTGGTCTTAATTCTTCCCCTTTTCTATTCTTTTGATGGACGATCCCCACCACTTCTTTTTCCTCTCTGCTTAGCAGCACTATCTTACATCTCTAATTTCTACTTCAACTCTTTGCCTCCCTCTGGCTATGAACGTGCTCAGAAAGAAAAACAAAATCATGCTTTTCCTTGTTGCTGTTGTCTTTAACTCCCCAGTGGTTCTTCTTCCAGACTCCCCTAAACACAAGTCTACCCTCTGAGTGTGATCTGAAGACCAGAAACAAGGGCATCACCTAAGAGCTTGTTAGAAACGCAGACCCACTGCTCAGAATGTGCACTTTTCACTGGGTCCCCAGGTGACTAAAATTTGAGAAACTCCAGTCTATACCGAGTCTGCTTCTACAGCACTCGGACTTAACTCATCCCTCTGAAATCCAGCCGCATGCGTCTCACTCTAACACTTCCCCAAAAGCTGCATCAGGAGTTGCAGACTTTTCAGGGGACTCTTTACCAGGCTCCAGCTCCCCTGACCTCCCCGGAAGGCACCCTGCTCTCTTCCTCTTTCCCACTCTTCTGTTGGCCTATGAGACACCATCCTATAAGGCAGCAACACGCTGCATGACACAAAGGTCCAGACATTGACAGCTGACCACACACGCCTGTGCTCACCCACGGCAGGCACACCCAGCTCTGCGTGATCAGGTACCGCCGTCCTCGCGGCCTTCCTAATGGTCGGGGGGACGAGGGAGTGAGACATCCTGCTGTGCTTCCCGGACAAGCTTTGGTGCTGGAAGCAGCTCACTTCATACCCGTCTCATTTCAAACACTCTTCTCTTCCTTCTTCTAAAGAACTATTCTACATTACCAACTCCTGCCAGGGACCCCCCCCTTTTTCCTTCATTTAGTCCCCTCCTCTCTACCTCCCTCATTCTTCACTCCCTCCTTCCCTCCTCCTGGTTTCCTGACTGTCCTCAGGTCACAGAGCATCTTGAAAGAAAGCTAACAACTGAGCTCCTTAAACAGCATTCTAGTTTAATCTGTTGCTGACACCTGGTAAGATATACAATTTACTTCCTTTTCTCCTCTTTTTTCTCACTATATGTTCAACAGGTGATTTTCTTTGGCTGAGAGAATAGATCCAAATCCATGTTTTAAATCAACGTTCTGTAAAATGACTTTTTTTAAATAAAATACAGTACTTACTTTCTATTTGTCCATTTAATGTATTTTTTTCTCCTCGACCTGCAGCTCCAGATAAATTATCAACACAGTTCAGAAGTTGAATCTCGGAGATACTCTGTTAAAATTAATATTAATAATGAATTACATAAAGATTTCCTGATCCCTTTCTAAGAAAATACCTGCGTTTCCTACCTTATTATTCTTTTTTTAATTTCCTACTTCAAAAGCAATTAGACTCGAAAACAAAATAAGCATATCCTGGAAACCCAAACATTTAAATAGAAAATTTCATATACACTCTTCAGATCAAGTCTATCTTTTATCTTCAGTTGGCTTTTGACTCTGTAAACTGAGCATGGAAATCTAGAGCAAATATTTTCACAGACAAAATACTGACTTACATGCAGATTTCAACAAAGAATTAACTTCAAAACACCTAATTCCATTTTGCATTCCTCGACAAAAGAAGAGGACGTTTGAAAAAAATATGTATTTTTATATGTGTAACTGAATTGCTTTGCAGTACACTTGAAGCTAACATTATAAACTGACTACACTTCAATAAAAAATACAATTAAAATATACATATTTAAATATTCTTTAATAAATGTGCTATAAATTTAAAATGTTTCTTAGTACACATATTGTGTTTAGTATTAAAATAACACACATGGCATGAAAAGAAGCCTTCGAGTCTGTCATGTTGAGTATTAACAGAACACTGTGGAAACTGCTACATTTCAGTAAACAAAGGCTTAGCAGAATCTATTATTTGATAAAACTTTTATTGATAGGGAAAATAGTTGAATAAAGTACCAAAGTAGAAAGAAAAACATTTGTTTAAATTAACAGCAGAAAAATTTTAAATGTAGCTATGCAGCTCTTCAAAAAAGTACCATAAGCTTTACTTTAACAAGGGAAGAATAAGAACACTGTTTAGCGACCACCCGCATGTGCCAGGCCCTTATGATGCACATTCTCTCTTCTCTACACACAGCAATAACAGTGATTCTAAGGACGGTTACCCACTCGCTGCTTCCTGGCCACTCCAAGATGCTGGAGCACCGTGATGAGCAGACGGGACCCGCTGTTCTGTCTGGAACATCCCTCCCCTGGACCTTTGTGTGACTGGCTCCTTCCTGTCCATCATCTGGCAGCTTTGGTCACACTCAGCTCTTTTCTGACTACCTAAATTCCACCCTTACTCCACCCCCGTCCTAACTACAAACTCCCCCACTGTTGTCTAACCTAACGCTCTCCACGTTCCTTATGTGAAGGACTTACTGTCCCTGATAAAGGGTTCCTGTTTATTCTTCTGTTCCTGCCACTACAGCCTAACCCCTCAACTGCTACATTCAGTGTCTAACTGCCTGGTGCATAGCTGGTGTTCAGGAACAGGAATTTATTTAAGGTCAAAACGTCTAAATTCCCCAGAGGGCTTCAAGTACCAAAGCACTATATACCTATCGGAGATGTCCGATAATAGTCTACCGACACTCAACATAGCCCAAATGAGAAATCCCCGCGCCCACTCTAACTTTCCCATTTTATTGTCCTTCAGATTTTAAAAAAGTGTCCTCAGCATTTCACTAGGTCCCTAGTGGCCACTGTGCTCATTCTCTTACATTTCTATAGCACCCTTTACAGTTGACAACGTGTTTTCACATTTGTTACCAGTTTTGTTCATGACACATAACCTGAGAGGTAGGTATCAGTACCATGTTTTTGAACAAGGTCACTGACATTCAAATAAGTCAGACAAGTTTTTCCAAGATCCCACAGTGGGTCAGAACCAGGATGCTACGTCTGCTGACTTCAAATACAGTGCTGTGCCACTAGGCAGGAGCTGCCGAGATCCAAGAGTTCAGGCTCTTCTTACCTCTTTCCATGGCTGTCACCTTGGAATAGGTCATCACTACCCTGCACTTAGCTTCCTTCAAGTCCGGTCGCCATAGAGGTACTCAGTGCACGCTATTTTCCCTACCCAAAATGGGCTGTCCTCAGTAAAACATCACTAAACCAAACTGCTGGTATTTTAACCCCACATATTTATTACTATTCCCCATGCTTTTGCTTCTCCTGAAATGTTCATTGCAGATCTACTTGACAATCCAAATATAATAGTACTTTCAAGTCACAGGCACTGTCTTTTCAAGGACAAAGTGGTTAAACAAACAAACAAAAACACCGTTGTTTTTTTTTTAGTACAACCTGTTTCTCTCTCAATCTCACTAGGAGTCTTACACATTCATTTATAACAAAGAAACAAACATCTGGTCACAGGCTGACCAAGAATTATTTTTAGTTTTTAGAAAAGGTAACTTCAGAACCCAAACCGATCCCCTGTGACTTCTAAGCCTTGGCTTTTGCACTACATACACCAGTTTCATTACGTGAGTCTGGAAAATTAACAGAAGTGCACTCTGCAGTGGTATGACATGTAGCACGGAATGACTTTACTAAGTGTGGGTTAAAATGAGGAAAAAATTTTGCTGGGAAAATTTAGAAGTGAGAAAGTGAAGTCAAAACATCCCTCCATTTATGTTTTAATATCACACAATGCTTATATCTGAAAATAATAATAGAAGGCAGCACCTCAGAATCCAAGGGTGATTCGACATCTTCCTTTTCTTCTAATCCTAAAGCTGAAGTTGTGCCTACAAAATGCAGTCACGAATACATTAATGAGAACACATACCACTGGGAAGTTTAAATATATATATATAAGTCTATCTTGATTCATGAATATGTCAATAAATTAAAGTGGCAGAAAAGAATTTCAGAAGGTTGAAGCATTTTCTGGAAGAAAACTTGGTCGTAGTTGGGGTATTTATGAAAGAAGATGGCAAAAGAAAAACACTTAAGAAATGGATATCATATTTGGATCTATACACACTTTAGATTTTTTACACTAGCTTTTTTGTTCTTTTAATGGTGGCACTGGGAATTGAACCCAGGACCTCGTGCATGCTAGGCATGCGCTCTCCCATTGAGCTATACCCTCCCCCCTCCAACCATATTAGTTTTAAACAGAGAAGAAAATCCATAGATGCTCACTGACTTACCACCTCTGTCACTTTTGTGTACTCCATCAACAGAAATCAATTTGCTATGATCTGCTTGCTCCTTTACAACACTGTTGATAGTCCGAGTGCCATTCTCTTTTCCCCCAGTTTTCGGCTTTGTTGTTTCTTCCTATAAAAACAAAACAAAATGTAACAAAAACCCAACTTCAGAAAACATCATATTCCTACACTTGGTCATTCAGTCAGGAAGACAACATATATTTACTGTATGCATCAGATCATAGGCATTACCCTGGGAGAAGCTGGCAATCTACATAAAAGACAGATTCTGCTCTATATTCTAGGGGAGGTAGAGACACATGAAAATGAATCAACACAGACAAGTATCATTCAACAGCTCTACACCTGCAGTGAACAGACACAGTAAGGGCACAAAGGAGAGAAGAGACTTGCTGCGTGTCAATAGCTCCGGGAACGCTGGGAAGACCAGACTGTGTCTTAAACGACAGACCCAGTGCAAAGAGCAGACGTGAAGGGGGTTCTAAAAAGGGCAGCCTGAGCCAAAGGTCGAGGTGTGAAACAGCATGAGAAGTCACATGGAAAACTAGAACTCAGTTACTGGGGACGGAATGGAGAGACAAACTTTGCTGGATTAAATATAAGACACCACTTCATCAATTTAAATGTGAGGATTTCTAAAAAAAGAAATAACTTCAAAACTAACTTCCATTGGGAACTATATTCAATATCTCACAAACAACTACAATGGAAAAGAAAGAAAAAGAATTAGATATATACATAGGTATGTATAACCCGATCACTTTACTGCACACCTGTAACTCATACAATACTGTACAACAACTACATTTGAATTAAAAAACAAACTTCTATAACCAAAAAGAAAAAAGGTGAGGATCAAATTTTCTTTCTGCTGTTTATAAAATCAGCTATATGTCCTTCAGAAGAGTCTGAGCACTTTTTTCCATGAGCTGACTTTTCCTTCTCTTAATTTGAATTTGAGATAATTTCTATCATAATTTGTACTATAGAGTTCCTGCTCTCACTTAACCCCACTATTTCTGCTGGTTTTTTTGTATAATAATCTCTCTCATTTTGACACTCATTTATCTTGTCCTTATTAGATGAATCTTTCCCCTTTGTACCCCTGCCCATCTTCATATTCATCCAGCCGTTCTTTCCTCCAGCCGTTCTTTCCAGTTGCTTTCTTATTCTTTCTTTTCTTAATGGCATATTTGAGAACTGTTTATTGCCACCAACCTTTACAAATCTCAGTCCTGCACGTGTACCTCTCTTGTTATCACACTGTTTTCTACTGTGATCTTGAGAACTTCCATTCCTGTGTAGGATCCTTTTCATCTCCATGAGAATCAGGGGGACGGTAAGTGAAAAAGCACAGGAAGGAAAAGTTAAAAACAAAACGACTTACCTCTGTAACACCAAGGACTGCTGAAGACGTGAGAGGTGCCGGTGCTGGGAAGGCAGGATGAGAAAAGCCTGAAACTTCACTTGATGGTTGGGAAAAGGTTCTAACCGCATCTTCATTTTCATTATTAGAATTATTGTCCTCAAAGAAGGTGCTAGTTCCTGGTTTCAAAACACCATCTTCTGCCTCTGCTGTAGTGAAAACAAGGTATGGCAGATGGAATTATCTGTAATTTCTCATCAGTGAAAACACAAAAAGACAGTCTTCAAATAACTTACTGTTTATCATGGGTTCTTCCCAGGCCTGAATTAGCTTTGCGAATCTTGGATGCCGGACTTTCTAGAGAAGAAAATAACAGCTTTAAGAACAACAAATATGAAATTAAATAAAATAATTATAACATTCCCCATTCCTAGATGATCTAACACAAAGAGCACTGGCTTTGGAGTCATTCAGATATGGATTCAAGTCCTGGGTCTGTCATTTACCACCCTTCATCTTCTCATGGGTTGAGGATTATGACAGATGACCTCAGGGGTCCCAAAATGTTACATTCTTTACCCCTCATTGATTATTATACAAACACTATGGTATCCACTACAAGACTTTCTTGACCAAAATGATCTAGAACAAAAACTTATCCCTGATAGTTTAGAGTCCTATTGAAAAAACTAACATTAAGAAATTTAAAGTGATTGTTATATTTTGAAATGTGCTTGCATGATTTATACATGTGTGTATGATCTCTCATGGGGGAAATATGAGAGTTTACTTTTTAGCAGTATCTTATTTGGATGAGTTAGAACAGCAAACAGTATAAGCTACTTCTATTCCATTCGCCAAAAAGCTAAAGACAAATGATTGTTCAAATTCAGCTACTTCTAAGAAAGAGGAATAAAAACAAAAGAAATTCTAAGGGGCAATGACTCATGAGTGAAAGCCACACACATAGTAAACAGAAAGCTTTCACTAAATACGTTCACACAGGCAGAGTGAGATGGACTGAAAGAACAGACACTGAAGAAGTGTTTTCTGCACAAAAATATTACGTTTGGGGCAAATCATTAAAACAAAAAAGTGGGGAGGAGGAAGAAAAGAAAAAGTGACACATGACTAGTCAAGTACAAACTTCAGGCAAGAAAAAAAGGAAAATGTAAGTATAACAACGCATGTGGAGAAATACATATATTTCAGCATTTATGTATAGTGGATCAGGGATGTATCAGTATTGTTACGGATATATATACTATGAGTGAAAGCCTCTGTTTTACCTTTTTATTATATATATAAAAACATAAATTATATATGCAAGTATATATATTATTCTTCAAGTTTTATAAAAATATCAAAATACAACATATATGAAACATATATATAAAACAAAGGCCTTTGTTCATACTGTATCCCCAATAATGCTGACCTGTATTACTCTACAACTGTTTGTTTGTAAATACTACTATAAGTGAGAGTTAAATTTTGTCACTCTCAGTCACTCAATTGAACATGGTCATCTCTCACTACCTGAACGCTGCAAATTACTACTAGAGAGAGAGAAAAATAGATTTTAGAAAGTTCCTAACATATCAAATTTCCACCTAGACAAAGAACTGGTAATCAGGATTCTAAGGATAATATATAGCTTGAAAAGATATATTTAATGGAACATGAGAGGGGGCTAAAAGAAGGTTAAAAAGTTTTCATCTCAAATTCTAAGCTCACAGTTGGTGGATACTGAAAAACAGACTGTAACCTCTTCCTACTTATCATATACTTCTTATCTACTTCCTTGGCATTTATGACATACTTCCTCTCATAACAACTGAACTTTTACAGCCTAAATAAAGGGAATAGAAATTTAAGTCATATTTTTAGAATTTGAATAGATTTCATTATGACATAGTACGCATATTATATTACCTGTACCATCAAACAGATTTCATTATGATAGAGTGTGCATGTTACAGTACGTGCAGCATGATGCAGAATTCCATGTCTCTTCATGCATTCACATTCAAAAAATACTAAAATGCTTCTTACATTTAAGACTTTATTCTAGGTGCTCCAGGAAATGCACAATTACGTTCCCTAATCTCTAGCGGTGTACACTGATGCAGGGGCTATAAGATGAATATGTAAATAACTATACTACAAAATGTCTGAAACTTGAAATTTTAGAATGGGACACGAGGACTGGACATACTTTTTAAAACTGTAATACAGAAGAATTCTGAAATAGGTTTCATCATATGGTTGTTATTAAGAGTCTACTTTTAAAGCTGGCTGTTATTTTAGGAAAAACATGTATTCTTCAGTTAGATGCAGAGTTTTGAATATACTTGTAATGGGATAATTTAGAAAACACAGAGGAATCTCTTTATAATACGGATTTTGAGAAACAGAATTTTAATTTCTAAATTTCAAGAATTTCAACTATTATTTTAGTCTTAATGCAGAACCAGAGATAGAAATAAAGTAAAAAAAAAACAAAAACAAAAAACAAAAAAAAACCCTCTTTCCTCACAACTCTCTGATACCAAAATAAAAAGTGTCCAAGGGGGAAAAAAAAAAGATACATGCTACGTAAGTTTTGGAACTGAAAGGCCCCAGGAAGAGGCCATGATTATCACAGTAAGTAGCTGTGTGCACTGAAGATGTCCCTGAGGCACGAGTATTATACAAGTGCTGTCAGTGTGGTTTGAAAGTCAAAGAATCCTTAGCCTTGGCCAAGCTTCACACCTCCTCTGTTGTGGGAAACCTTTCCACAATACAATTTTCCTGTCACGATCTATTTTCTAGTCCATTTTGCTTCAGTCTCATCTTCAGTATTTATCAAAGTAAAAAAAAAAAAAAGAAAAAAAAAACCTGCCATATTTTCATAAAATGGTTTACTCTGACCAACTTTCTCACACAAACATAAAACAATGATAAGCAGAACACTGCTAAATTTTAAGAGAAAATACTACACAGAACTAAATTCAGAGCAGAAAAATTAATTTCACAAGAAAACACTTTACCTTGGGAGCAAGATCTAAGTTACCATCTGATGGAGGCCGTGAATCATCAATATCATGTTTGGGTGAAATACTTTGGAGAAAAATACACATCAAAAATGAGTGAGTTCATTTCTTTAAACAAACAAGTCACACAAGTCTATGCTGAGGGATGAGAAAGCAGATTTGGGAGCCAGGCTGCCTGATGGTTAAGTCACAGGTCAACTACTTGTTAACCATGGAATCATGGGTCAACTAGTCAACCTCCTTAAACTACAGTTGCCTAATTAACTACAAGTAAGCTATAACAGCACAGCTACTCTGCAAAGCTGTTGTGGGGACTGTATGAGGTAACAAATGCTAAGTACATAATACGGTGTCTAACCCACAGTAGGACACTCAAGAAGCCTTGTTTCTTTTCTCTGTGTTCCCTTAGTCAACATGTAATTTTTAAAAATCCATAAAATCCTACCTGCTTACACAGATGTCTTCAAACCTCGGTGCAACCTTAATCACTGAAATCTCTATTAAAGAAGAAAGTAAAATAGTTTATACGGGCAATAGAAAAACACAGAATATTAAAAGTATAAGACCAATGTTTTTGTTAAAAAGCATTCCATTGGGACCACACCTGGAGACTACACACTTGAGTGAATACCGGTATACTGGTAGGTAATTAATGCATAAAAACCACTTCCCCTCCTTTATATTTATCAAAAAAAAGAGGGTGTTTATCCAAATTTGATATTTTAAAGTGAACTGCTGTTTTCAAGGACCAAAATCCCAACCAAACTTTATGAGATTCACAAAAGAATGATAATCATTAGTAGAATCAGTATCATAAACTGACAGTGTCAAGCTTACATAGCGTGGTGTTTCTGGACGACACCCATGGGACAAACCCACCCCACCATTTGGCTTTGTCAGCCTCGTGTTATCTGGGCACGGTCATCCCTATTCGCTCACATACGGTCTAGGGCTGCTTTCACACTGCAATGGCAGACATGAGTGGATGTGACAGACATCACATGGCCTAAAATATTGACTCTCTGGCCCTTTACAGAAAAAGCTTGTGCATCCCTGCTTTATGTCATAACAGGACCCTAAGACTCAAATCGAATCTTCTTACTCTTCTGCTCAACATTCTTCACCGAATCCATGCAGCTGCCATTGCTGGTTCCCAACTCGACAACCACTTCTTCTTCGTTGTCCTTGCTGGACAATTGCAACTTTTCTTGGATATTTTCTGCCCCAGGATGAGAAGAAGGTAAACTCTCCTTAGCTGCAGAAAGAGAAATGATTGTTTTACGGTCATCACAGTAACTGCATTTCCTTTCCCAGTGGCTGCTTTAGGAATGAGCATGTGATGTAGCCCAGCCAATAAGATGCTAGGGGAAGTCTACGGAAGCGTCTGTTTCCTTCCTAGTTACAGAAAACATGCAGAGAGAAGCAGCCCTCCTCGCCTGCGGATATTGTCATGTGAGAAGATGATGCTTGGAGCTGCTGCTAATCAGCAGACCAGGAAAGGCGACATCAAACACCAGCAGCCTCACAGCTGAAGGAGGGACAGCATCTGGGATCCTGATGACATCACTGAACCTTCTAAACAATCCTGACTCCTGTTGCTGTAGCCACTGTTACTTAGGGCTCCTATTATTATTTGCAGCTAAAAGCATTCTGACAAATTTCCCAAGGTCTACAGCAGACCTCCTCCTTTCTATACTACTAGAAAGGCTTTCAGAAGCATGCCTGAGCTAGGTAGTCACCTCGTTCCCAATCATTCCTACAGCATCCTTTCTGCACCAACAAAATGAAACTCATAGATCCTGCAAAGTTCACTGGCACATCTTAGCCTTTGCACCGCTGTCCTTTCTGCCAAATGTAATCTTCAAAGATGTTCCACCCACCAAACACGGCCCTTCTGCCTCCTTCCCTGGCAAACTTCTACTCGCTCTGCATGGCTTAGCTGACATCCTACACACTTTTAAAAAACTTCTTTCCTCACCATGGACTTGAAGTATTTGGCACATGTTAAATACCAATAAAAAATACATAAAGACAGTTACAAAGTCCTCGTGGGCTCTGGGACACAGTAAGCACAGAATAAAGTAAAGCCAATCATAAAAATGGTGATGACAGTAACAAGCTCCCGGAGGCCAGGAACTTTGCTTTTGACCTGTTTGCATTCTGTAACGTCAGAGTGGTGCTTACTACCTAAAACACACTTGATAGTCATCTGTTAAGTGGATGAATTAACAGATAAGAATGTTTTCTTTGAAAGTCCTGTTAAAAAAAAACAGACATTAACCAGGGGCAACTCTGTTGTGTTATGAGCACCTTGAAGACCAAAACTCTGTCTTTTCCATCTTTGTATTTCCTACAACAGAAGTTCTTTGCTTGATCAAGGTCTACCAAGTTAAAGGTGCCCTCATACAGTTCAGACTGAACAGCACGCGAGGGGTCACACCTAGGCAACAGTCGTCATTTTTTATGTGAAGCACTTCTGTGCTTTTATTACAATTTGTTGAGTCCTGAGTTGTGCTATTTGAATACTTATTATGACAATCCTTCAACTAATGGCAATAGAAAACCTTGTTCTAACAAAATATAGTTTCATGACAAGTATCCCCAAAAAAGAAGAAAACATCTGACTCTCATGAAGGCAGCATATCTCATTGTTTGCACTTCTGAGGAATGAAATTGGTGAGAGAACCCTTGTTCGTGTAATGATGTGAAAAGTAACCAGTGCTTCTCAACAAGGCACTGCTTTCCTGACTTCTGCCCTATCACTAGGTACCTTTAAAAAACAATCTCTTATTAGTATGCTGCACACTGGCCCAGCTGTGCAGTTCTAATTGTTGGCCATTTGTTTACAGCACCAGGAAGGTATTGCCAAGCTCCCAGTTTTAAAGACAATCACTTTTTAGTGAGACTAATCACTATGCAATAACTAGCATTTATTTACCCAATGTAATCCATTTGCTGTAAAAATTAAAGATCCAGTTCTGTAACAAGGCCAACTTGTTATAATGTTACAGGAAATGTACAACAAAGTAAAAAAAACCTGTTTTTCATATCTACACAAAGATGTAATATGGGATTTAAGGGGCCATGATTAAACAAATGAAATTCTTTTAAGACAATATTGTCTCAGATTTTAAATTACCTACAATTAACTTCTTAAATACTTCTGAATACTAGACCATTAAGAAAAAATTAATTAAAAAAATAAAAACATACATGAAATTTACACACTGGCTTTCATCACTGCCCTTTCATTATCAAAATTTCCTCAATCTTACTTCCGTATCTATGGTGGGCCCAACAACAGTAACTTATTACCAGAACTCTGTCCTAGGTCGCTATTTTGAGGGGAAGTATTCGGTATCTTTCCGGCTCTGTAGTCGACAATCAGTTGGTAAAGGCTATGTATAAAGTGATAAATAAATATTAGTACTTGAATGCTAATATGAAAAACAATTACCAAATATATTAAGTTCTTAGATTATTTCAGACAATATCAGAGGTAATATCAAAACTTCAATTGTCCCATATATTTCAAATTTGTACAATCTACACTTTTAAATTTAGGATGTATACTTAAAAAGGAAAAAAAGTAAGGTGAAGTAGTCATGAACTGAGGGCAGTACAGCTCAGTAAAAGTTAACTAGAGCGACCCTGACATACGGAAAGTATCTCGAACTCAGAAGTCCCAGCTCTATAAGCAACAGCTATTTGTTCCTGGACAAGGTGCTTCTCTTCAGCTCAAAGTCTCCCTTTATAAAACTGGGATCTTACTGTCAGGCAGTTAGTTATTAATACTCGTAAGAGTATTAGGAAGATTTAATGAGATAATGTATCCCCCAGATGCTCAGAGAAACAGTGGAAGAATGGAATAATTTGTTCTTGAACTTTAATGCTGGAACTATTTGAGAATCCCAAATAAAACCCAATGTGTGTTTTTTTCATAGGTGTAACATCTAAATGTGGCAGTTTTCAGAAAATGTTACAAATTACGGTGACTAGCTGTTCTTCGTGGTTTATAATTCAGGGCACCTCAGCTACTATATAACTTGTAGTTAAACTTATTTATAAATATATGACCTCATACAAGCATATGTATGAGAACTAAACAAGCTGTCACTCTTAAGTTTACGTGTCCATCGCCACGAAGACCGCGGAAACTGGATCAGCACAGGCATCCCGGGAGCAGAGGTCAATCATGACCCGACTGCAGGACCAGTTTCTTTTTCCTTTTCTTCTTTTAAAAATTTTATTAAAGGTCTTTAGAGAGCAACATCCAGACCCCAGACCCAGCTGCCGAAGAGATCCTGTTAAAACCAGTTTTAGTACCAATGCTGCAGCAACAGAATCAAGGGAAACAAGAGAATGATTAGAATGCCCTCGCCCTGCCCCAATGCCTTGTGGGAGAGGACTGTCACTGTGATCTTAGGCAATCCCTTAGGTTCTTGGAAAATTCAACAGCAAGATTACAGAAGAAAGTCCCCAAAGGAAAATACAGGATTTTCTGCTCTACTAAACATTTTAACACCCAAACAACTAGTTAGAAAAATCAGATATGTGACATTATTTGTACCCCATGCATTGGGGTTACACTGGAATGAAATGGAGAACAGCAGGACCCTAAGGATAAACACCTTACAAACCCTGAGATAAAGAACCCTGTGCCCACTGCTCCATCTCACTAGTCTGGCCTTTTGCTGGTTTCCAGCTGATGATGTGGAGGGTCTCACTGCCATCCCCAAAGTGCCTGCTCCCAACTAGGAACTCTCACCTGTCACGTAACAAGTAACAGTTAGGTCATTTTCAACCTCAGTTTAGACAGAACTGGCACTTTAATGTAAACACTTACTGTTCAAAACCATTACAATAAGCATATTCTTCAGCAGTCCGTCCGTGTGAATCTAGCGAATCGGCATTAACACGTTTCTCAAGAAGCAGCTTGACTATGTCCGGTGAGTCATGATACACAGCAAGTATGAGTGCTGATCTAAAATAAAAGAGACAACTTCACCCTTAGGAACTTAGTTAGCTTAACTTAAACAGTTAATTTGATCTATTTTACCAAGTTAATATCCTGCCCACCCCTGGAGAACTGACCATTTACATGCTTGAGTGCTCATCTTTGCAAACTACCTCCAAGGCTAAAACAGAGGGACAAAAAAGAAGCCTCCTGTCCTACTTGGGTAGCACATAGTAGAAGTTGCTAATTTAAAGTCCTCTGATGGAGAAGGATGCTGAGGTCACTTATCTGAAGTAGGTAAAGATTTAAATAAAGGATTCCCCATTTCTTCCCTCGTCTGAAATACAATACTTTAAAATCAGCTAGAGGTCAGGTAAGGAGAAGCTGTTTGCAGGCTGAAAACAGTAATATGAATAAAAAAGGCAATAAAAATAGTCACGGCTGCAGTTAATCACGCTGAGAAGCATGTGCCCGGCACTAACCTGAACAGTCTACGCATGGTCTTTCTTAGGCACAACCCCCCTTGAAGGATGTACTACGACCCTCCTTTACGTGACAGGAAACATACTGGTTGGTGATAAGTCATGTCCCCCAGGTAACACACCTGGCCAGCAGGAGAGCTGGGAATTCAAACTCGTCTGACTCTAAAGCCCAGCTCTTTCCTCTTTATCATCCACCTAAGACTTGTCTTCTTTAAAGGGAATGTTTATTCAATAATTAAAGCTATTTTTCTTCCTTCTACCGTTATCAATTAAAAATAAAAACATCAAACTGTACTTGAAATGAAAAAGGATAAAAACTGACAAGCCCACAGTATCTGGTCATAGTTACTCTCTTAGAGATACTCACTCAGTGATAACCTAATAACATCAGTATCCTTCAAAGAAAGTAATTTAAAGCAGAGTCATCCAAAAAGCAAAACAAACTCCTCTTTGTTTAATATGCATCTTTTAAGAAAAAAATATATACCAAGAAGAGGTTAAAACAAATTATAAAAGAATGAAGAAATTCAACAGTCTCATAAGGTAAATAAAAACTAGAGTCCATACTAATAAAACTAAAATGAAACCCCTGAACTATTTTAAGACTGTATGACCAAAAAAATCAGGTTGCAAATTACATCAGTCACTATCATAAAGGAAGATGAATCCTGCTGCATACTGTTCTTTGTGACACCAGGCAGAATAATTGCTTTTCTACCTAACTGATGATGTGTTGATTCTAACTTAATCCTTTTCTTATTAAGTTAATCTTTCTGATTGGCTGTTACTATTCTAGAACAACATTAAGATTAAACAAAAAGAGAGAGAGAGAGAGAACAAACTATTGTACCTTTGCAGCTTGTCAACTGCATGTACATTTGCCCCGTTCTCCATCAAAAATTTGACCATTTCTTCTTTGTTCTTCCTGACGGCGAGTAAAAATGGTGTCATGTTATACTGTAAAACAGTAAAAACAGTTGACAATGTACAAAATTACATATAAATTTCAAAACTGAACTTAAAAACTTAAATCTTTGAACTTAAACATACACTATAAAGTAAATAAAAAGTAGCCCCTTCTTCCTCGCCGCTCTGTGCTCCTTCTCTTTAAAAGGTTCCTCCTTGACCTCATCCAAAGTTTCCCTGTGAAGTCACTCTCTGAAACCCACTTCAGACATTTGCTGGTTCCAAGAACCTTCGCTTCTATTGCAGCGTGTGTCAGGCATTCTCTAGTTACCTTACTGCTCAACTACTACTCCCGACACTAAACACTGCTCCAGAGAGAGAACCATTTAGCTGCCAAATCAACTACATTTCTAAGGAGCCACGCTGAGGAGAAAGATACCATACTGTCTGCAACATGCATAACCTATCCAATTACAACTACGACTGATCTCATAAAGCTTGCAGACATTCCAATGGGAATATGACTACCTGCATGTAAAGAAAAAGTTTTTCTTAAACCAACTTATAAATTCTAATTTGAAAAATTCCATCCCACTCTTAGGGATTATTATAAAATATGAAGTAGACTATAAATTAACATAGACTATCTTTAAAATCTTGAAATATTTATCAAAATATACAACAGGAATTGTAAATTCAAATGCTTACAGAGGCAACATAGGTGGCCCGAGTAAGTGAAGGTCACAAGTGAGGACAGCAAACTGGAGAACACACCCCCCACCGAGAAGGGGCCACCTCTGCAGACCACAAAGGCCTGGGCTCAAGGGGAACCAGATTTGATTCTTTAGGAGAAGTTCTGAAGTGTAGATTTCTGCACAAGTCTCCTAAATTTTAAATGTTGACTCAATGTGTGGAGACAAACTGAACATATCCAGGGCCATGTTTAGTCTATAGCCCACTTGTGTTTTTATGTTTGCTGTGTTTCCAAACAGTTGGGTATAGATCAACTATTTGTATGTAAAACCTTGCCTTTCTTTAGAATCATACGTCTTACACACAAAAACACTGGGCCCCAACATGTAATAAAGATTGTGATTAAGACTCATAATACCCACTTCAAGAATGTTTCCAATGCCTACTAAAACTACAATCTATCTGTATCGAATTCTCCCTGATTGTTAATCAAATGGATAATTAGGATTAAGGATTAAGAGGTATAAACAATCAGGCATAAAATAAGGTACAAGGATGTACTGCACAACATGGGGAATAGAGCCAATAGTTTATAATAACCGTAAGTGGAGCATAACCCTTAAAAATTTGTGAAACACTCAACTGTATACCTGTAACATATAATATAGTACATCAACTATACCTCAATTAAAAAAATATATTGTAAGATAAATACACTTTAAAAAGGCTCATGATAACTGCTTCAAGAATTTTTCCAATGCCTACTAAAACTACAATCTACCTGTATCTAATTCTCCCCAATTGTTAATCAAATGGATAATTAGTTCATGAGATGGCCGAAACTAAATTATTAGAACAATTCCAATTTGTTACTAATGTCATGGGCCTTGATGTTTAAAACTGCCATCTTGCATGGTATACTTATATATAATGCAATATAACTTAGCCATAAAAAAGAATGAAATAATGCCATTTGCAGCAACATGGAAGGACCTAGAGATTAACATACTGAGTGAGGTAAGTCAGAAAGTGAAAGAGAAATCCCATAGGATATCACTTAACGTGTGGATTCTAAAAATGCGATACAAATGAACTTATTTACAAAACAGAAATAGACTCACAGACATAGAAAACAAACTGATGGTTACCGAAGGGGAAAGGGGGTGGAAGAGGAATAAATTAGCAGTTTTGGACTAGCAGATACAAATTACTACATATAAAATACATGAACAACAAAGTCCTACTGTATATACTACAGGGAACTATACTCAATATCCTGTAATAAACCATAATGGAAAAGAATATGTGTGTGTGTGTGTGTGTGTGTGTGTGTATCTAAGAATGTATATATAACTGAATAATATATATAACTGAGTAACTATATATATAACTGAATGAGAATATACATAACTGAGTAAGAATATATATATAACTGAACAACATATATATAACTAAGAATGTATATATAACTGAATAAGGATATATATAACTGAATAAGAATAAATATAACTGAATCACTTTGCTGTACACCAGAAACTATCACAACACTGTAAATCAATTAGACTTTAATTTTAAAAAAAAACTGTCATCTTGATTATGCTAGAGCTCAGTGAATCTAACAGATATATTGCAAAAGTCCGTTACACAGCTTTAACCAAAAGAAAGCTCATGATTTCCTATTATAGCGATCAGAAAAACCCTGTTGACCTAATGACCTGGATGGGAACAAAAGGTGCAGTATCTTTAAAGGGTCCGACTCTACTTATTGAATCCCTCACCACAAGCAAGTTTCTAAGACTGTCTGAGAGCCACTGAATGATCAGTGGTTAGAAAGGAAAAGGAGCTATTCTTCCAGGCAATAGATACTGCCAGTAATATTGCCAATAAACTCCTCAGTCACAGAGGAAGAGACGGGTAAAAGTCAGGCTAACATGGCTGGAAAGCAGAGCACTGAAAGCAGTAGCATCTATCAAACCCCCGCTCTTCCAGAGATGTCTTATTTTTGAGATCTGTGAATTTACATGCATTACACGAATCCATTCAATAGTCCTTAACCAAGGCTTGTATCAGAATCTCAGGGAAGTATTTCTAAATACCTGCGTCTAGACCTGAGTACATTTATTCAATCAAAATCTTCAGGGGAGAGCCAGGAGAAAAAGCAGGAGGACCAGCTGCGCCATCACTTGATCCCCACCTACAGCCACAGCCCCGCAGGGGAGCTGCACCAGGCTGAGCGTGGAAGACCCCAAGGTGAAGGTGTACGTGGAGGGCCATGTGGCCACCAGCACAAGTGAATGCCCCTGCTGGCTGTCAAACAGGAC
Organism: Camelus bactrianus; assembly: GCF_048773025.1. Classification (NCBI taxonomy): domain Eukaryota; kingdom Metazoa; phylum Chordata; class Mammalia; order Artiodactyla; family Camelidae; genus Camelus; species Camelus bactrianus. The sequence continues at coordinate 8,864,292 of NC_133566.1, forward strand.
CTGACCTCACTTGCCCAGATTCGAGAACCTGGGATCCTGGGGTGCTCAGGGCCTGTGGCTTGCTGCCTCCCCTGCCCAGGTGCAGTCACCCAGCTCCCCCTGCTGGGTACTGGGTTCCTTCCTCCTCCCACCCATCCCCAGGCAGGCACCCAGCCCCTGCCATCACTTCACTCCCCGCAAGCCTTCATCTTCTGTAGGCTCTGAGCCTACCACCCACTCCCAGGCACTTCCTAATGGGAAGCTGTTCCTTCTGGGGTACAAGTGTGGCTGGGAGACAGAGCTCTGCCCTTTCTGTGGGCACTACCTCTAGCCTCTGGCCTTGGCTTTGGAGTTGTTTCCATGATAACAGGGCCTGATGTATTGTATTCAGTAAACATATTACTATAAATAAAACACCTATAGCTAGAAAAGACCCTGTATTTCAAATATCTTGTAAATAAAGTCAGTTGAGCTGTACCTTGTTTATCGCCTCGATATTTGCATCATAGCGGAGCAGCTCTGCTGCAACTGATGTATTTCCAGCCAAGACGGCGTAATGCAGAGCAGTGTTTTGAAAGTCGTCCACAAGATTTGGGTCAGCACCCTGTTCCAGCAGGATACTGACACACGCTTCTTTCCGGCATTGTACAGCCTGTTGGTATCGCAGCAAGAAACAGACTGTAAGTGCCAGGCATTCCAAGTTAACATTCCTCAAGTCCCAGCAGTTCATTATATTTAAAACAGGTAAATTCATTTTTATTCTAAGTAATTAAATCAAATCCATCTCACGTGGACACGGTTGGCTGCTACACACCTTGATGAGAGCTGTCTTGCCTTCCTTGTCACGAGCATTCAGATCACAACGCCACCCTATAAGGAGAGTCACCACTGGTGACTGGCCACTCGTGCAGGCTAAGTGTAGGGCAGTCCTGCGAACGTAAGAGGACTGTTTAGGAAATTAGAGCATACTAGTTCAAAGATACAGTTACTCACGTAATTGTAAACATTCAACAGCATGCTATTCCTACCCCTTTAAAACTAACATTTAGTCTTCTTAGTTCTTTCTATGGGGAAAGAACAGTATTTATTAGCTCTTATTACTCACCACATTAATGGAAGAACTACCTGTTTGAATAGAAAGGGCATGCCGTTGAGATTCAGCTCAGCTTGGGTCTGACTTCTACTTTAACACTGTCACTTATTAGCTCTCAATTAGCCTGTCTGTGCCTCAATTTCCTCATCAACAAAATGGGCATGAAGTAGTAGTTATCTTACAGGACCCCACTGTGATGCTTAAATGAAAAGCTATGCAAAATGTCTGGCAGTTCCTTGCACAAAATAACAGCTCAATAATTGTTAGGTAATATTATAATTGTTACCATTACTATTTTACAAAGACAACATTTCAATTCAGTAAAATGATAGTATATCTACTTTGCTGCTGCAAGGATGCGAGAGAACACTGTACTTCAATGATTCTAACATGCTCATTGTCTCACACTTCAACATCTCTGACATGGGAAGGCAATTTAAAATTCATGTCTTACAACCTTATTTGGCAGCTCCTCCCAGGCCCGCCCCGCCCTGCCCCGCCGCTGTTACCTGTTGTTCCTGTCTCTGCTGTGTACGAAATTCTTCTTACGTAACAGCAACACCTCCACTGTGTCCAGATCGCCAAGATATGCGGCTTTGTGGAACTTCTTTAGTTCGTGCTTACGGATGGGATACCTAGGCACGGGGTGCTCATGATCCCTGCGCTCTCTCTGACGGGCGCTGAAGCCCACCCAGCTCACAAACTTAGCGAGTCTCTTCTTCATTTGGCTTATCGCCTTCCGACACCGCTCACTTCCCTCCTGGCCTCTTGCCGCCTCCCGATCTCAGCGCTGGCACTACAGAAGAGCCACAGAGGTCTCGCTTCCACACCTTGGCTGCAAAGCTCAGCGGCTCGGAATGTTTCGTCCGGAACAGTCGTAGCCTAGCAACAGCACTGACCCTCAACTGTCCCTCAACTGTCCCTCCAGAGCCAGTGTCCCTGTGAGTGCGCACAGAGGCCCAGAGGCCCGGTGCGCACGTGGGAGCCTAATGCATTTCAAATCTCTCCAATTGCTTGTGGGCCATTTTGGATTCCTTTCAAATGTTGGTGCTAGGTGGCTGAGTGTTTTGGGACATTTCCAGAAGTGAGGCTTGCCCCTGAGAAAGTCATGTTTGTATGCAACTGTGGTTAGAGTGGGGTGGAACCAAAGGATGCTGAAGGCCTAGTCCCCCAGAGAGCTCCCCACCAAAAATCTCTATCTCCTTATCCCTCAGTTTATTCCTTTCCCCATCCCTCTGGGCCCCAGCCAGTCTCCAGGGAACTTAGCAGATGCAAACAGCAGAAAGCTGTTTTCATGGTTTCAGAGATTGTGGCAATATGTATCATTAAGTACAAACTTGAGAAACCAACACACGCTCTCGATGAAATGAAAACGTGTTTCCACACGCCTGCTGACCCTGCTCTGTGGCTCAGCCTTATGTTTACACGCTTTCTTCACTTTATTTTATTTTTTGCTTTTATTTCCACCAATTAAATCTTGAATCAATCCAAGGCTTATTTGGGAGCTTGGTATAACATTTGAGAACTTTTTAACCACATAACTATGGAAACACCACATCAGTTACTCAGCAAGGCCATGCTGCTGGCTGACCACTGGCAGGAGGAGTGGAAGGCAGGGCAGGCCTCTTCTTCCTGCCTAACTCCATCCTTCCTCCCTCAGCTGGCTAATTATGGTTTCTGGCCCTGCCAGGATCAAAACTGCAGGGGGCGGTAGAGTTCCTAAGTGGCTGACACTCCTGGGAGCTGGTCTTGAGGGGACTGGACCTGGCAAGTGTTTTGAAGCTGACTCTCTCAGGGGCATTTCTGTGCCCATACCTGCCCTCACCTGCAACTCCCCTGACCTAAGTGAATGTGGTGTTACTAATTTACCCTTTTAACCTATCTTTTCTATTAGCATACACTGTTATTTCCCTCATCTTAAAAAAAAAAGATGCGTTCACCCTCCAGCTGTGGCCCCATCTCTCTGCTCTCCGGCACACACGCCTCCTGCCCCTGCAAAGGAGCTGTTCCCATTCGCTTCCTCTGATTCCTCTCATTTTCCATCCAAGCAAGCATGTCCACTGACTGCAACTGCTCATGACAGGGTCACCCACCACCCACCAGGTGCTGACTCCACGGGGAACTCTGTCCTCTCCTTGCACGGCCCGGCAGCCACACTTCCCACCGCTGCTCTCCCCGACTTCCTCAAGCCCTTTCCTCACGGGGCTTCCCAGGCCTCAGGCTGCTCTGGTTTCCTCCCACGGCCCTGGCCAGTCTTCTCAGTCCCAGCCCCTGAATGCTGGCACACAGCACCCCTGAGGCTGTCTTCTGGCCTCTACTACTTTCTGCTGCTGCCCCCATCAGCCTTAGGGCTTTATGTATTCTCTAGAAGTTGACAACTTCCAAACTGCTATTTCCAATCTAGACCTCCCTCCTGTATTCCAGACTCAAATACCCATTGCCTCTCAACGTCATCTCTTGGAAGTCTAATAGGACTTCTCCTGTACCTGCCCTCACCTGGGCCAGCCCTCTCCTGGGCCTGCCCGCACCTGGGCCTGCCCTCACCTGGGTCTGCCCTAGGGTTTGCCCACCCCTGGGCCTGCTCTCTTCTGGTCCTTCCATCTCCTGGTCCTGCCCACTATCTCCTTGGCCTGCCCTCACATGGCCTGCCCTCTCTCCTGGGCCTGCCCTCTCCTGGGCCTGCCTCTCCTCGTCTAGCCCTCTCTCTCCTGGGGAAGTAAGCCAGAAAGAGGAAGAAAAATACCATATAAAATCGCTCATATGTGGAGTCTTAAAAAAAAAAAAAAATATATATATATATATATGTATATACACATATAAATACAAAACAGTAACAGACTCATAGACATAGAATACAAACTTCTGGTTGCCAAGGGGTGGGGTGTGGGAAGGGACAGACTAGTAGTTCAAAATTTGCAGATACTGACAGGCATATGCAGAATAGATAAACAAGAATATACTATATAGCACAGGGAAATATATACAAGATCTTATGGTAGCTCAGAACAAAAAAGAATGTGACAATGAATATGTATGTTCATGTGTAGTGAAAAATTGTGCTCTAGACTGGAAATTGACACATTGTAAACTGACTATAACTCAATAAAAAAATGTTAAAAAAAAAACAGTGCTCCACTCAGACCTACAGTTACATGCTGATCTTTCAGGGAAAAAGACTAGGTTGGAACCTAAATGTGCAGACTGGGAGAGAAAAGGGATTTCAACTACTCTGACCACTTCCTGTTGAATTAAACAGAGAAGCCAAGCCCTCACATTTCAAAGGGTGACAGGAAGTCAGGGGCCCGGTACGCCCTCTCCCACCTAGGCCTGGGTGGGAACAGTGGGCGGCCCCGGCCAGGGCCACAGGCAACAGTAGCCTCGGCTGTGCCCATCTGGACAGACAGACTGGCATGGCCCCACGGGCTCTGGGCCTGCCTAAACGCCCCATGGTGGCCATGGGGGTCATTACCATTCTGGGCCTCTGTGGCCTCTCTGAACTCACCCCTCCCCAATCCCATCTTTCAGGGAAGGATCTACAAACCCAGCCAGAGGGGATGCAGGACAGTGGGGCAGAGAAGAAAGTTCATTCCAGGCATCTCCCAGCCTCCCTGCAGCCCCACTCTCTGAACCTGAGCCCATGTCAGTGCAGAGACCCCTCCCACCTCTGCCTCCTCACATCAAGAGTGACCTATTCTTTGGAGGATGAGGGTGGGGTCAGACCTCAGTCTCTGGCTGTGACTTTGACATCCAACTGCCTCCTCTCTGCCCCACCCACCCTGCTGCCTGTCACATGGCCCCTCAGGTGCCCCTTCAGTCTCCCACCTGCACTCCTGCCAGGAAGCTCCCTTCCTCCCTTAACCCCTCCAGACTCTCCTGGAGCTAAAGCCTGGACCCACCTCTGCCTCCTGCCTTGGCCAGGCCGGCACTGTTACCCTCCCCCCATTTCAAGGTGAAGAAACTGAGGCTCAGACAGGGTCACAGTGAGGAGGCGGGAGTACCCACCCCTGAACTCACAATCTCGTGACCCTGGGGTGACCTGCCCTGCTCAAGGAGAGGGTGCTGGCCATGTGCCAACCGCTCACACCGGGGGGGGCGCTCCTGGCCCGGGTGAGCGGGGATGCAGCAGAGCTGTCCTGGCCTCAGGAAGCCAGCACCGCCCACCCTGGACTCACCCCCACGTGAGCCCTGGGAAGTTCCTTCTACCTCTAACTTCACTTTTTCCATCCTTCCTAAAGCCCCTGGCTGGCCATCGCCCCACGCAGAGCTAGGCCAGTGGGTGGAGAAGGGAGACTGAAGTCTGCACCCCAGTGCCCACCCGGACTCCTGGTGCCAGGACCTCTGCTCTGCTGTCCGTGCACATGCCGGCCTCCTGCCCACAGGGACTCGTTGCTTCTTGTTGCCTGGGCCCAGCAGTGACCCAAGGTCGGTCACTGTTCTGCAGTCCCCTCCTGGTGTCCTTCCTGACAGGCCTTCTAGGCACAGCAGGAGCTGGGCATGGGTGGCCTCCTGGTTAAGAAGGCACCATGAACATCTCCTTTCTTTTCTAATAGAAAGGCAGTGACTTCAAGAAAATGATACTTCCGGGTAATCTAGGAAATAAAAGATAAACCTTCACAAATCCTGTTCCTGCAGTCTCAAGATCCTGGTAAGATGGAAAAAAAAGCTTGATAATAAACAATGAATTCAAACCCTAGTAGTACGCTACTTTACAGTATCATGTGCAAGCATCTGACTTTCCAGTCTTGGAGTGGCCCATTTGGGACACTAAATGAACCAAGGTCACCATTTTTTTCCACTTTTTTATAGGTTGTTATGCACCTGAATTATGTGTATCCACGACACAGAAGGTAACATGAACATGTAAACAATAATAGTATACACCAGAAACTGACAAGCGTAACTATACACAAAATATTTAGAACAAAATGACAATGACACCACTACACATTAGCTTGTGGAACCTCAATAAAAATTCATAAGCTGAGAGTATCTAGTGAGTAAACAAGAAATACCAACTAAACTACGATAAAACAAAAGTAGTACAGAAAAGAATGTCGTAGAAAGAAACGAGAGACAGAAGTTTTAAAAAATCCTCAATTCGTCTCTGAAAAGATTAATAAAGTAGAATAGTACTTTCCTACTAAGAAAAAAGAGAAGCACACATAACATATTAACAGGTTAACACTTTAAGTCAGCCAGTTTATAAATCTCCGCCATCTTTGTCGCCTTCCTGTCTGCCCCTCACCTGCATGTTCAAACTGTTCATGCTGTTACTTCTACCACCGTGTTCTCATACGCCCACTCCTTTCACCCCGGGGGCCCTTCCACACCTCGACGGCACTCCAGCAGCCACCCCTTCGTTACACTGTCCAAATCTTGCCTTCCTCATTCCCTTTTATACCAATACTAGAGCTCTCTTCAACACAAAGCCAAACACATCAGTCTCACTCACAAAAGCCATCAAAGATGCCTATTTTTTTAAAAGCACAAAGTCAGCCAACCTCTGACCCTAAGTAAACACAGGAAACAGTCCGCTACACCTTCTCACCTCCCACTTCTGTATCACTGGGTCATCTCCTGCTCCGAGGGGACCAGCCAGGCGCTTTCACGATCATATTCCCCTCAGCCTACAGGACACTTCCCTTGCTTCTGCCTCTCAAATTCCTATTCATAATTCCAGTCTTAGTTTCAACGCCACATCTTCCATGAAAGTACCTCTGATCCATCAGTTACAATAATTCCCTAATTCCCAACAATCCTTTGTCACTCTCACTGTACCTCTTTTGTAAAACACAATTCTACCTGCATTGGAACTTTTAATTTACATTATCTGTCTCCTTCAAGAGACTACAGTTCTTTGGGTGATGACTGTGTTTTAGCCATCTGTGCGTAACCTTTAGGAACTAGGACAGTGTCCTGTAATAAGCAAATACTCCAGAACTCTTAAGTGTACAGTCAGAATTGGATCTGACAGTAAATGGTAATTATGAGACTACTACTGAGAAATTTATCTTCACTGGAATTCAACAAACTGACTTCTCCAGACACATCACCCACAAATCACTACAGTGACCTTGGGGAAGCATTCTTCCTACGTTTTCCTCAATCTTTCATGTAATGTCTGCAGAAATTACTTTCATAACAATAAATTGAAAAATAAAAATGCAATAAATGCAACAAACCTAACAGTCAAATTGGCTGAACACATTCTGACACTACAAAAATAGTAGTAAAGGTTTAGCTGAACTAAATATGAAAAAGCCAATCAAGCATTTACAGAAGTTCCAAAAACAGATAATCTACACAGAATTAGGGTAAAGGTATTTAAAGGAATGTGTGGGCTAAGGAGTCCAAGAAATGTGTCAGTGTGTTAAAAGGGTAAAACAATCTAAAAATCACCTACCAAGTGATTCTCTGAACCTCAGAAGGGCTATTGGAAAACATCAAGTCATAGGAAAACAATCAAATTCAAAAGTGGGCAAAGGATTTTAATGGACCCTTCTCCAAAGACATACAAATGGCCAGTAAGGCCAAGAAAAGATGCTCAGCATCACTAATCATTAGGGAAATGCCTATCAAAACTACACTGAGATGCTACCGCACGCCCACAAGGCTGGGCACTATCAAGAAAACAGACTATGACAAGTGTCAGTGAAGACGTAGAGCCTTGCAACCCTTTGTGCACTGCTGGCGAGAATGTCAAATGATACACCACTATGGAAAATGATACGGCAGTTCCTTAAAAAATTAAAAATACAATTACCACTTAATCCAGCAATCCCACTTCTCGGTGTATACCCAGAATTGAAAGCAGGGACTCAAAACATATTTGCACACTCATGTTTCTAACAGTATTATTCATAATAGTCAAAAGGTGGAAGCAACCCACAGATGGATGAATGAATGGATAAACAAAATGTGGTATATACATAAAACGGATTATTATTTAACCTTAAAAATGAATGAAATTCATTTACAAAAATGAACTTATTTACAAAACAGAAAAAGACACACAGACAGAAAACACATTTATGGTTGCCAAGGGGGAAAAGGGGTGGGAAGGGATAAGCTGGGAGTCTGAGACTTGCAGATACTAACTACTCGATAAATAGAATAAATACCAAGATTCTTCTGTAGAGCACAGGGAGCTATATTCAGTATCTTGTAGTCATGTATAATGAAAAAGTATGAAAAATAATCTATCTATGTATATGTATGACTGAAACATTACGCTATATACCAGAAATTGACACAATATTGTAAACTGGCTATCTTTCCATTTAAAAGAACAAAAAGGATGAAATTCTGACATGTGCCACAACATGGACCAATCTTGAAGACATAATACTAAATGTAGTAAGCTAGACAAAAAGGGACAAATGTGGCTTGATTCCACTTATACAAGATACACAGAATAATCAAATTCAGAAAGGAGAATGCTTAACGGGGCTGCGTCGGGAGGAGGGATGGGGAGTAACTGTCTAACGGGCACAGAGTTTCAGTTTGGGAAGCTGACATGGTTCTGGAGATGGATGGTGGTGGATCGCACAACAATGTGAATGTACTTATCGCCACTGAACTGAATACTTAAAAATGGCTACAACAGTGAATTTTATGTTATGTATATTGTACCACAATTTTGTAAGTTCAGTAATTTTTTACTATCAAGGAATGTCATGGAAACTACGTATCTGTGACAAAGACTTAAAATTCTAAACTGTCAAACTTTGCTGCATTGTGCTAAAATTATATAAATCCAACACAGAAAAACTGGCTACTACTTACTGACTAGAAGCCCACTTTGCTGTTGTTCAGCACATTATAGTAATTTTTAGGGTGTTAGTAGGTACCTCATTTATAATAACCAAAACACAAGTACAAAAACATAGCCAAAAAATTCATCAGGATCAGTGAAGAGCACCTAAGTTCCTGTACAATGACCTCTCCTGACAATTAGCAGCACAAAATCACAACGGTTTCTCTCACTTCCTACTAGAAGCCCTTGAAAACTAAGACAAAATTGGGATCACTATTAAAGTGGACAAACTAATTATGCAGGTCAATGTAATTACTATTTAACAGATACAGTTATCATTCAACATTTTTTAAAACGTGGGGTCCACGGAAAAACAAATCGTCAATTATACTCAAGAACTGACGTTCATCTTGATGTGCTCTCTCTGGAAGCTTGCTTTGCAGTCTCTAGGAGGTGAAAGGAACACTTTATATCTCCCATCCATCAATATCTGAATTAACATATTTTAAAGATAAAACCCAAGAAACAACAAAGTTATTAAGAGTGATCTCTGTCATTTAGATGAGACTTGCTCTGTATACAGAAAGCATCACTAGTTGCACTGGAACAGATTCAAAATACCAAATATCACCAATTGTGCCCCACTTTCGCTTCCGTTGTGCCACCACAGTCAATCATGATGTTCTTTAGGCAAAGCAATCAAGTTTACGATTAATCCAAACTTACAGTAAGGGAGTAAAATTCATACTGGGTTATGAGAAAGAGGGATGGGTGGGAATAAAAAGGACATGACAGGTCTATCGCGACAGCATAGTGCACAGCCTCGGGTGTGGCCTCTCCTCAACACGCAGCTGCAGGATCCCCTACTCTACTGAATTCTGGATTCTTACACCCCCTTAACTGATGTTCCAAAGGCTTCTTAATACAAGCTGAAGCTGATCTTCATCTACCTCTTCTATCCAAATCTGCTCCTTTCCCTGAGGTTCCTCACAGGCTCATGTTAAGCTGAAGTTCAGAGTCATCATTAATCCCCTCTCCTTCACCCCGTACCACATTCAAATGATCAGTAAGTTCTCAAATCCACCTCCTCTCACTCCACGACCACTGCCACGCCCAGCTCACGTCCTCACTGAGTCACACCTGTACTACTGCAGTACCCCACAAGTGCTCTCTGCTTCCGGTGTTCCCTCCTCCTTCTCCACCCTCCTCTCATAGATCCTCCTTGGGTCCACAGAGCAGTCTTTATGAAACATAGTATCACATCAGCTCCTTCTTTAGAAACCTTCAGTTGATCCTGTGTGAAATCATAACTAGTCCCAATTCTTTAAGGCACGTCTTACAAAATCTTTCCAAATCTGGACCTAACGTCTGTCTCTAGCCTCACCTGCCTATACATGGACAGTTGTGCCCCCGTAGGGCTGCCGGTTCCTCTCCTACAGGCTCGCATTCCTTCACATCCCTGTGCCTTTGCAAATGGCCATCTCACTCCCTGAGAAGACCTCCCGCTTCCCCACTCCCTATCCATGCCACGAGTACTTTTACTTACCCTTTAAAATTAGGTTCACGATATCATCAACAAAGAAATTGCAAGGGAAAAAAGAGATGTCGGGGTAATGCAGAGACTAAAAGAGGGTAAGAGCCTACACAAATGCTCTGTGGACTAGTGTTCCTGGCCTGTTTCACAATCATACTGCTAGAAAAAAACAAGAAGCCAATAGGAAGCATTTTTTTAAATTAAAAATAGGACACCCCTAATCTATTCCTAGCTAGGTGACAGTGTTTAAAAGCTGATACGTAACATTTCACACCCACGACGATGGCTACCGTCAAGAAAACAGGAAACAACACGTGTTGGTGAGGATGTGGAGAAGCTGAAACCCTGGTGCACTGCCGGTGAGAATGTAAAGTGATGCAGCCATTATGCAAAATGGTACGGTGGTCCCTGAGACAATTAAAAATACAATTACCATTTAACCCAGCAATATCATTTCTCAGTATATATCCCGAAAAATTGAAAGTAAAGACTCAAAAAGTATTTGCACTCATGTCCGTAACAGCGTTATTCACACGAGTCAAAAGGTGGGAGCAACCCAAGTGTCCATGGATGGATGAACGTAAAAACTAAATGTGGTGTATACATAAAATGGAGTGTTACTTAGCTTTAAAAAAATGAATGAAATTCTGTTATGTGCCACAACACGGATAAATCTTGAATATCTTATGATTTAAGTGCAATAAGCTAGAATCAAAGAGGACAAATACTGGGGAGGGTATAGCCCAGTGGTAGAGCGCACGCCTAGCGTACACAAGGTCCTGGGTTCAATCCCCAGGAACTTCTCTAAAAATAAACAAACATACCTAATTACCTATCACCACCAAAAAAAAACAAAAAAACCAAACACTGTTCAATTCCTCTTTATGAAGTATCTAGAGTAATCAAATGCATAGTCTAAAGTAGAATGGTGGTTGCCAGGGGCAGGGAAGAATGGGAGTAATTACCTAATGAGTTTGGGAAGTTCAAAAAGATCTGGAGATGGAAGGTGGTGATGGCTGCAGAACAATGTGAATGTACTTAATGGTAATAAATTTTATTTTACAACAATTGAATAGAAAAAATTTTTGAAAAACTGATAGGACAAACTGTTGGCGAGAATGAGGAACAACCACAACTCTCATACATCACTGGTGGAACGTGAAATGCCACAATCACTTTGGGAAAATGCCTGCTAATTGCTTACAAAACTGAACCGATGCCTACCCTGCGATATCCCAGCCCCACTCCTTGGCAGTGACTGCAGGGGAAGGAGAGCATTTCCGTACAAGCGTGGTCACAGCAACTGTGCTCGGAATAATCAGAAGCTGGAACTAACCCGGGTGTCAGTCACCAGGAGAACGGCGAAGCGGTGCTGTCTTCCTACAGTTAAACAGCGGGCAGCAGTAACAGGCACAAAGACTGACACGTGCAGTGACAGAGATAAGCCTCAAAACAATTACGCTGAGTGAAAGGAGAATTCTACTAGAGTAGCTACTGAATGATTCCACTGATATGAATGAATAAAACAGGCAAAACTCATCCACAATGGAAAAAAAATCGGAAGTGTGGTTATCTCTGGGGGATGGAAGTGGGGACTGACTGTGAAAGAAAGGACTTCCTGGGTTGAAGGTGATGTTCTCTATTTTGTTGGGGACTAGGGTTACACAGATGTATGCATTTGTTAAAACTCAATAAATGCCACAATTAACACTTGTGCATTGCATATGGTTATTTTACCTCAAAAAAATGCCACAAAGAAAGCAACTCTAGTTAATGACACATGTGATAGAAATACTTACAGATAAAATGTACCCTGTCTGCAACTTACTTTGAGACATAAGAAATTAAGATGGAATGATGAAAACTTAGTTTTATACATCAAATAAAAAAAGATGGGACTGATAAAATGGATAGGGGGCTAGACAGAAACATGACAAAGCACACAGACTAAAATCTTACCTCTAGCATTAAAAAAGGCACCATGAATGTCTCCTTTCTTTTCAAATAGTTAGGCAGTGACTTCTTGAAGCTGATACTTCTGAGTAATCTAGGAAAAAGGAAATGACAAACCTTCACAGATCTTTTTCATGGAGTCAGAAGATTCTATTAAGAATGAAAAAAAAACCCTGGATAATAAAAAATGAATTCAAACCCTAGAAGTATGTTACTTTACAGTATAACATGCAAATATTTGACTTTCTAGTCTTGGAGTGGCCCATTTGGGACTCTAACTGAACCAAGGTCATTCATTTTTTTCTACTTTTTATTTTAAAAGTTGTTTGTGAACCTGAATTATGCATATCCATGACACAAAAGGTAACATGAATATATAAATAGTAATATACACCAGAAATTGACCAGTGTAACTACACACAAAATACTTAGAACAAAATGACAATGAAACCACTACACATTCGCTTGTGGGATCTCAATAAAAATTCATAAACTAAGTTTCTAGGGAGTAAATGAGAAACAGCAATTAAGCTACGATAAAACAAAGACAAGTAGTACAGAAGAGAATGTCACAGAATCAACAGAGAAACAACAGAGGTTTTTAAAAATCCCCAGTTAGTCTTTGGAAAGACTAATATAGTAGAATGATACTTTCTTACTAAGGAAAAAGAGAAGCACAAATAACACATTAACAGGTTAACAGATCAAAGAAGGAAAATATCTGATCATCTCAATAAATAGAGAAAAAAATCATTTGATAAAATGCAGCACAGCACCCGTTCCTGACAAAAATAAAAACAATATAAAACACTCTAATCCAAACTGGGAATGGAACTTTTGTAATTTAATAAAAAAAAAAAAAAAAGCTGTTAAAATCCTACAATAAAAGCCGTATTTAATATAAAATGGTAGACACATTCACTTTTAAATCAGGAACGACAGTGCACACTGTCATTGCCTCTTTTCAGTAAAACCCCAGAGCTCCTAGACCTCTGACAGGAGACTGAAAAAAGCATAAGATTGGAAAGGAAAAAAACTACCATGGTTCTCACAAAATATTACGGTCATAATAAAAATCTAGACACTATTTGAATGAAAAAATACTTCAGCCTCGTTGCTAGATATAAAACAACATGCTAAACTTAGTAACATGCACCAAAAGTAATCAGTAAAAAATGTCATTTCAAAAAATTTTCTTTAGAATGTTAACAAGAAGTTTAAGTATCTGGGAACAAATTTAAGAAAATACACAGGAGACAAGATGTTATATAAAGTGACAAAGCCTCACCAAAGAGCACAAAGGGCATTTTTAAAAGGCAACCATGGTGCTGGATGTGAAAACAGTACCATAAAATGTCAATTCTCCTGGAATGAATCTATAAATTCAATGCATTTCTTCATCAAAATCCTAGAAAATGTATTATTTATAAAGGTATGTGACAATGTGATTCCTAAACTGATATGAAATAGTAAGAGGCCAAGAACAGCCAAAGGGTTTCAAAGAAAAAGAATGACGAGGGAAGAATTTTCTTTCAACTAGTAAATCTTATTCTAAAGCTGTTTTCATTAAAATCTGTGGTATTAGTATAAGGAAAGAAAAATGACCAAAAAAGAACAGAATCTGCAGAAACATCTTCGTGTATTTGGGAATTTGGTGTATGGCATTAAAAATAAGGGAAGAAAGGACAAAATGACAAGTGGATCATCAGTCATCCACATGGAAAAAATATATAAATCCCTCTCTTGGTCTGTTTACAAAAATAAATTCCAGATAAAATGTAAAAAACCAAACTATAAAACTCATATAAGAGGATATCCTTTATGCCATTAAAGTAGGAATGGAAATAAAAGTCACACACACAAAAACTTAACTTTAAAGGAAAATACTGATAATTAAAATGGAAATCACTGAAAACGAATTTAAAAAATATGCCATAACAGCATGGAAGGAGGCACCTCCAACATAAAAGAGCACTTAGCATCAGAAACCCAGAAATAACAAGAACTTTGAGAAATCAGTGCAAAGGGCAAATCCTTACTAGGAAAACGGGCCAGTGATGTGAACAGATAGTTCAGGGACAAGAAAACCCAGTGTCATTGAACACATGGAAAGCGACGAAGTGTCATGAGTGATCAATGAGAACCATCAGAACTGGCAGAAATTAAAGTCTAAAACAACAAGGCTATGTGTCATGCTCCATCAAATAAAAAAAGACATAAGACGTCTAAATATTAGGAACATGCAAGGATGTGAAAAAACAGCAAACTAAAAACACGGATGAGGAGGATGGAAACAACTAAGAAATCAACTTGGCAAAAACCAGTGGAATTAAGCTACTCTACTGTCTAAAGAATCCCACTTCCGGGGATATTAAGGCACATTACTTAGAGAAACCTCACCTGAGTACCTAGGAGATATGCACAAAGATGTCCCATGGAGCAGTTTGTAACGGCCAAGGACTGCAGACAATCGGAACGTCCACGAATAGGGAAATACATGAACTGTGGCGGGTCAGTCAGTAGACTGCTTTTATTTATTTACTTTTTTTATTGAAGTATAGTCAGTGTACAATGTTGTGGTCAGTCAATAGACTACTGTATAAAGGTTAAAATGAATGAACTAGATCTATACATATAAAGATAGATAAAAATTAATAAAAAACAATTTGCATTTGGATACATACAGTATGTCATTATACAAATTTTTAAAATATATAAAACTGTATCTTGTGTTCCTTAGGTAAATGCACATATAGGGAAAATTAAAAACATGGATGGGAAGGAGAAACTGCCCAACTTCACGTGGGTGATAAGCTCAGGGGGACATAACAGGTAATGGGTGCTTTATTTCTAAAACAAACAACAAAACAACAAAGATAGAAGCCAGTACAGCAGAGTGTTCACATTTATAAAATTGGGTTGGTGGGTATACATGTACCTGATGTTCTGTACATTTCTATACATTTGAAATAATTCATAATTAAAATTTTTTAAATATGTCGGCAGTTCAGGAGGTGGATGTGGAAAACGCAGGTTACCGTTTCAGGAGTACTAACAGCAGAGGAAAGGAGACCTGATGGAGGCTTAAAAACAAATTTTAAACAGGGAATGTGCTACCTCTTCTCCTAGACTAGAGTTCATGTGTATATGCGTATACACACAGGTACGCGCGCGAGTGTGCACACATTCATTTTCATTTGGAAACAGGAGAATACGAGGAAAAGAGGATCCAGGCAACACCTGCGCTAAGGCTCCTGGCTGCCATTCAGCCTGTAGGTCCCGGCACAGCAGGACCATGTGACATCAGTGCCTGCAAGTTAGACTGTGTTTTGTTCTTAGTATTTTTATGGTATTCCTTTTTCTACATTTATCAAGTTGGCTATAATGGCTGTGAACCTTGACTAATAACAATGATGGACACGTGCTGTTTCTGATTTTACTGGAATAAACAAAGAAGAACTTTATCACAGCAATGGAGCCCATGCACCATGGAGTCAGACTGTCTGGGTTTAATCTCAGGTGCTAGCACTTACCAGGTATAAACTTAAGCAGGTAATTTAATATGAGTCTCCCTTTGCTCATTTATACAATGGTGAATGATTAAGGGAAGTTGACTCTTGTCTCCTCTACACCATTGGTCTCACCTGAATGCTTTCTTCCAGGCGGCAGCACTCCAGGCCTGGCAGCATCTCTATAACCCGGTTGGGGCTGAACGGACACAACAGCTCAGTGAACTGCTCTGCGACACACGGAGACGTTTGCAGCAATTCTTGATTTACAACGACATCTTCTCTAAAACAAAAAGCATTATGTAATCACATCTATAATTAAAGCTACAGGTAAAAAGTACGTTACCAAGACTGCTTTTTGGCCAGGTAAAACTGCAAATTACATCAGAGACCTTCTAAAGCAGGGTATTTCTCATTTAAGTGGAAAAACAATCTTCAGTAACAATATTCAGCGGTGGCGCCTCTAAGTCATACTCACACTACAGGGCTAACTTTCTATAAATTGAATCTAATGGTATAGGTCCCTTGCGTAAAACACTTAGTAATTCTCCAGCACACAGAAGATTCAGTATATTATTTCTTAGCTTTACATATTAAATTGTTCACTGTAAGCCCCCAAACCCTATTTTCCACTCTCTATACTTCTAACTTCTCCCCCCGACATATTTATAGCTTCATCTTCTGCTATCGCCCCCACGTCATCCTCTGAAAATGCATGACGCTTTGTGCCTTTAAGTCTCTGCACACCCAGGACTTTTTATCTAGAACTCCTGCCCAATTCTCTGCCTAGACAACTGATACCAATTATTTAAGCCCAGTTCGTGCGTATCTAGGAACTCCTGTCTGACTCTCTCACACAGTCGATCCCTCTCTCGTTCCTGCAGCACTTTTTTACTATGTCTGGTGTAGAGCTTTTAACACTGTACTGTGCTTATACAAGTGCTTCTCAGCTCCTATGAAAAAATTAAAGAAAACAATGTACACTTATCTGTGCCCCCCAGAGACTACCATACTGTGGGAGGTGGGGGGTGGGGGGCACAGTAGTGGGAAAATGAAGCGTGTCAGTGAATGAACTCCGCATCTCTGTCTCTTATGCCAGCTGCCTCCCACTCACTGCTGTGGTTTCCATTCTGTGTACGTGTCTCCTACTACTATTACTGCCACGTGGGGACCCTGGGTTGTGCTACGTGTCCCTGTCACCGTCCTGTTCCCTATCTCTACCACTCAGTGGCCATAAAGGTAGTGAGCAAAGCACTCTCCCAGCAATGCCGTGGTGGTGACGAGTGGAATACTAGCTGCATGATACATACAGTACTTCAACTGAGCATCTCAGTATTCAACATTAATACAGCTATATTCCAATTAAGATTTTCCAAGAAAAATTCTAGTCATCATTAACACAATGTGAGGATGACAGAAGTCTGAATAAATTACATGAAACCCAAAGAGAATACCGTTGCAGCTACTACAGCAGAAGATATGGGGGGGGGGGCCTCTGTGGTTATGATGTCTAGGGTGAGTGCAAAATTTACCTGAAGTTTTTTAAGGACTGTTTCAATCTGTTTAGAAAAGTGAGTAGCAACCAGCTCTGCAGCTTTACCAGGCTTCAGGGACACAAGTTCCTGGAATGAAAGGCAAAGATGAAATGATCTTTAACATTAAATTTAAATAGAATTTCCACAGATGTGAAGCATGATCACCTCCTTCAAAATTTTCATGGGCTTCTACACTGCCTTTCAGGAGACCTCAACACAGGGCCTCAATTTTAATTAAAGGCATATTTAGCAAAATTTTAAAAGTACCATGTGAAAAACCTGATTTTGATATAAAAGGTATAATTCAGAATTCTTAGAAAATGAAAGCACTAAACATTCAGGACTTAGGTGACGACACCTACAGGATGAAAAGGAAAAAACACCTCCCCAAACTCCCCTCAGGGAATTTCATCCTTGATCTTAGAGCCCTAACTTTAAACAAATGAAAAAAAGGAATATAGCTGCAATTTCTCTGGCTAAGAATTCTGAAATTTTACTTCTGATGCCTGGTGGATTTTGAAATCAGAAGTGTCTTAAGAAAGGAACTTAAGGTCGTAACTCTAAGAGGTTGACCGCTCTTGGTAAGGCCAATTTCTGTTGAATCTAAGACCTCCAATCTGCCCTCTCTTTGAACCTTCCTCAGTACCACTGGCTCTTCTTTTCTTCTTGAAACTCTTTTCGTGCTTGGTTTCTGTGACCCTGTTACACCTTTTCAATTGCATATTCTATTGCTAAAATGCAAAGATTGGCTACAGATCAACATATTATATTACCAAATAAAAATAAGTTATTATGACTGCAAAACTTATGATATAT
This sequence comes from Camelus bactrianus, assembly GCF_048773025.1. Taxonomy (NCBI): domain Eukaryota; kingdom Metazoa; phylum Chordata; class Mammalia; order Artiodactyla; family Camelidae; genus Camelus; species Camelus bactrianus. Next base: position 8,882,467 of record NC_133566.1, read on the forward strand.
CTAGTAATTTTATGATAGTATTTGTAGATGAATAATAATTAGCTGATAAAAATAACTAGTTTATACCACTTTATACATCTCAAAACAGAGAAGGTAGTATCACAAATAAACAAAATGTTACTACTGATCTTCAGACATTAAGAAGAAACTATTATGAATTAATGTTGAGAATCTGAATGGGTAAATTCCTGGAAAAGTATAATTTACTAAGCTGATGTAAAAAATGGAAAAGCTGTGCTGATTTTTAACCACTAAAGAAGTTGAACAAATAGTCAAAAATCTTCCCATATGGAACACTCTAGGCCCAAATAGCTTCACTCTAAGTCCTAGCAATCATTTAAGGAAGAACTATTCCCAACATTAAATCTCATAAAGAACAGAAAAGAGGGAAACTTCCTCAGCTCACTGTATAAGGCTAACAAAATTCTGATACCTAAACCCAACAGAAGATAAGAAAGAAAAGGAAAATCACAGATCAATCTTATCGTGAACACTGATACAAACAAACATCCTAAATAAAAACAAAACACAAAATGTATAAAAAGGATAATATACTAGGATCAAGTTACGGTTATCCAGAGTTCAAGGGTGCTTTAACATCAATAAAATTTATAACGACAACATAACGCCATTTGCAGCAAAATGGATGCTCCTGGAAAATGTCATTCTAAGTGAAGTAAGCCAGAAAGAGAAAGAAAAATACCATATGAGATCGCTCATATGTGGAATCTAAAACACAAAAACAAACAAAAACAAAGCGTAAATACAGGACAGAAATAGACTCATAGACAGAGAATACAGACTTGTGGTTGCCAGGGGGGTGGAGGGTGGGAAGGGATAGACTGGGATTTCAAAATTGTAGAAAAGATAAACAAGATTACACTGTATAGCACAGGGAAATATACACAAAATGTTATGATAATTCAGAGAAAAAAATGAGACAATGAGTGTGTATATGTCCATGAATGACTGAAAAATTGTGAACACTGGAATTTGACACATTGTAAAATGATTATGAATCAATAAAAAATGTTTAAAAAAATTTATAACGAAAATATAAGGGAGAAAAGGTAATGAAATTTATTCTTGAGAAAAACTGTTAGCATACTAGAAATAAAAGCCTTCCATAAAAATTTTATAGTAAATATTGCACACGTTAGAAATAAAAAATTTTTGATTATTAACAATAGCACTACTGTGCTAAAAAAATATACAGTTGTGACAGTAAACCTAACAATCTAGAGATGAAAAATCTCTACAGAGAAAACTTAAAAACTTTATAGAAAGACAACTGAATAAAGGGTTATGCCAAATGGTCACTAAATAGAAGACTCATGATGTAAAGATGTCAATTTAAACTGACATTGAATGACGGATTCAGTGCAACCCCTATTAGAATCAGAAGGTTAAAAAAGTTTTGCGGTGCAATTTGACAAGTTGATTCTAAAGTGTATTTGGAAGTATCAAAGGTCAAGAATAGTCAATACTCTCTTAAAGATATCAATAAAGTAACAATATTTAGGACAGTGTGGTACTGATGTAGAGACGAAGATCAATCAAACAGAAAAGGGCCCAGAAAAACAGACCAAGCATATAGACCCTTGCTACACTCATGGTAAGGCCACACTGCTGAGCATGGGGAAAGGCAACCTTTCAAAATAACTGCTGCTGGGGGAGCTAGGCATCCATATTTTTTTAAAATTAGATGACTCTCCACCTCAAACCATATACAAAAACTGCTTTCAGATGGATGTAAGATTTAAAGATGGAAAAAAAAAAAACTTCTAGATAATAATAAAGGAGTACTTTTCCTTTGATATGGAAAGAAAAAATTATTTTGACTACTTGAGGAAAAAAAAGTTTTTATTAAAAAGAACCATAGAAAAAAGCCAGAGAGAATATTTACAACAGGTATCACTGACAAAAAGACTTAACATCCAGCTACATAAAGAACTCCTACAGATCAGTTAAGACAAGAGACATTCCACCAGAAAAATGAGCAGAAGACTTGAACAAGCACAGAAAGGAAATTTAAATGGCCAACAAACATAACAAGGCTACCAATCTCATGAATAATTAAGAATACATAAACTTAAAAGATAATGAAATATTACACATACACTAGATTGACAAAATTTTAAAATCCAGCAAGAATACACAGCTAATGGCACGGGGAGGAGGGTTGCCCTGGGGAAGCCTTTGGATTTGCCCCAGTCTCCCCTGTCTCCCCAACACCTGGCTTGTGGGCACCTTTTGCTGTCCCTGGTGGCAGGACACATATTTCCCAGTTTACTTACTGGAGGTTGGTGAGATGGGGTCAGCTGGTACTGGTCAGGTGACCCCCGCCCCCCCGTGGCAGCAGAGGCCACCCCCAAGCCAGGCCGCAAGGGAGACTGGAGCAAACAGGCCAGCTTCTCCAAAGCAGGCCCCCTCCCCCAGCTGCCCCCTGCTCCCTGACTACACCACACCCACCTCCTGGGAGCTGGCTGACCTGGGGACCTGCCTAGAGTGAACCTGGGGTAGCAGAGGCCGCTCCCAGGCCAGGCCAGGCCAGGCCACAGGGAGATGGGAGCAAATGACTGGCTTGGAAGGGGCAGCCCCCCTCCTCCCGTCGCTGCTGCCTCCGCTGCTACCATCCTCCCAGCCCCCTGACTGCACTGAGCCCATGGTATTACCAAAGTGGGTCCAGAGGGAATATATCTCAACATAGTAAAAGCTATTTGTAACACTCCTATAGCCAGCATAATACTCTACGGTGAAAAGCTGAAAGCCTTTCCACTAAAATCTGGAACAAGACAAGGATGCTCACTCTCACCAGCTCTATTCAATACAGTATCAAAAATCCTAGAATAGCAATTAGACAACAAAAAGAAAGAAAAGGGATCCAAGTTGGAAGACAAGAGGTAAAATTGTCATTCTATGCGGATGACATGGTACTATACACAGAAAACCCTAAAGGCTCCGCACGAAAATTGTAAGAGCTACTGAAAGAATTCAGCAAGGTAGCAGGACACAGCATCAACATAGAGAAATGAGTGGCATTTCTCTACACGAAAGTAATAATCCCTTTTAAAACCACCCAAAAACATAAAATACGTAGGAATAAATCTGACCAAGGAAGTGAAAGACATCTGCAAAGGCCTACAAAACACTGACTAAGGAAATTAGAAAGGACTTAAAGAAATGGAAATATATCCCATGTTCTTGCATTGGAAGAATTAATATTGCTAAAATGGCCATACTACCCAAAGCAATCTACAGATTTAATCAGATTAATATCAAATTACCCAGGACATTTTTCACAGAATTAGAACAAATCATCCTAAAATTTATATGGAATAATAAAAGATTCAGAATTACCAAAGCATTATGGAAGAAAAAGAATGAAGCTGGAGGAATAACCCTCCCAGACTGCAAACAATACTACAGAGCTACAATCAAAACAGCATGGTATTCATACAAAAACAGACATACGGATCAATGGAACCGAATGGAGAGCCCAAAAGTAAACCCACAAACTTCTGGTCAATTAATCTTTGACAAAGGAGGCAAGAATATACAATGGAGTAAAGACAGTCTCTTCAACAAACGGTGTAGGGAAAACTGGACAGCTGCATGCAAATCAATGAAGTTAGACTACTCCCTCACACCATACACAAATATAAATTCAAAAATGGCTAAAAGACTTAAACATATAGACAAGATACTATAAACCTCTTAGAAAAAAACATAGGCAAAACATTACCTCATGTATATCTCAGCAACATTCTCCTATGGCAGTCTACAAAAGTAATAGAAAACAAACAAAAAAAGCAAAAATAAGCAAATAGGACCTAACTAAACTTATAAGCTTTTGCATACCAAAGGAAACTATAAGCAAAACAAAATGACAGTCTATGGAATGGGAGAAAATAATTATAAATAATTCAACTGGCAAAGCCTAAATTTCCAGAATATATAAACAGCTCATAAAACTTAATAACAAAACACAAACAGCCCAATCCAAAAATGGGCAGAAGACCTAAACAAGCAATTCTCCAAGGAAGAACTACAAATGATCAATAGACACATGAAAAAATGCTTAATATCACTAATTATCATAGAAATGCAAATCAAGACTACAAAACCCCAGTCCGAACAGCCATCATGCAAAAGTTCATGAATGATAAATGCTGGAGAGGGTGTGGAGAAAAGGGAACCCTCTTATACTGCTGCTGGGAATGCAGTTTGGTGTAACCATTATGGAAAACAGTATGGAAATTCCTCAAAACACTAAAAATAGACTTACCCTGTGATCCAACAATCCCACTTCTGGGTATATATCTGGACAGAACTCCAGTGCGAAAAGATACCTACACCCCAGTATTCATAACCCCACTATAATATAACAGCCAAGACATGGAAGCAACCTGAATGAAGCAACAGATGACTGCATAAAGAAATCGTGGTATATTTATACAATAGACTACTACTCTGCCATAAAAAAGGATAAAATGATGCCATTTGCAGCAACATGAATGGACCCAGAGATCATTATTCTAAATGAAGTGAGCCAGAAAGAGAAAGAAAACTATCATGATATCACTTATATGTGCAACTTAAAAAAAAAAAAAAAAAAACACTATGAGCTCATCTACAAAACATGAACAGACTTGCAGACTTAGTAAACAATCTAATGGTTACCAGGGAAATGGGGTGGGAAGAGAGATTTAAAAATGTTTGCCACTATGTGTAAAAGGAGATTTTTTTTTTTTAATTTCTTCTGTATAGCACAGAAACCTATGTTCAATACCTGGTAATACCTAAAATGGAAAAGTCGCTACAGCCACCAACTGAGGAAGAAAGAGAAGAAAGAAGATGTAGTTATCCTGGGCTAGAGCCCAGTCCTGGGAAAAACTCATGCACCCCAATGTTCACAGCAGCACTATTTACGATAGCCAAGATACGGAAACAACCCAACTGTCTGTCAACAGATGACTGGATAAGGAACATGTACATATACACAACGGAACACTACTCAAACACAAAAGAAGAAAAAAACAATGCCACTTGCAGCAATATGGATGGATCTGAAGACTGTCATTCTAAGTGAAATGGGCCAGAAAGAGGAAAAAAAAAAAAAAAAGCCATATGACATCACTCATATGAGGAATCTAAAAAATAGTAACAGTAATAATAAGGCCACAAATGGACTTAATTATCATTTTGACTTCTTGAATATGTGTAAGCACATCGGACTGTCCATGATTAGATCACCACATTCTGTTGATTCTTACTTTGTAGTTGGCTTTATTCCTTTAATAACTATGTAAGTTTGAAAATCTAACCTCTTCCTAACAATGATAAATAGTACATGTACGTAAACTAAAAAATAGTGCAGTATAGCGTATGTACGTATCTACATGCAATATAATGTGTATGTGTGGTTGAACTGTAGCAATTCTACCTAATAAAACTGGAAAAGGGGGTGGGGGGAAACAGACATACATAACAATGGAACAGAATAGAGCGCCCAGAATTAAACCCACAAACTTCTGGTCAATCAATCTTCGACGAAGAACACGCAGTGAGTAAAGACAGTCTCTTCAGCAAAAGATGTAGCAAAAATTGGACAGCTGCATGTAAATCAATGAAGTCAGGCTACTCCCTCAGACCATACACAGAAATAAATTCAAAGTAGCTTAAAGACTTAAACATGCAGACAAGACACTATAAACCTCTTAGAAGAAAACCAACGGCAAAACATTACCTGGCATAAGCTCTCAGCCATGTTCTCCTAGGGCAGTCTACCCAAGCAACAGAAATAAAAGCAAAAATAAAGAAGCAAACAGGACCTAACTGAACTTACAAGCTTTGCACAGCAAAGGAAACCATAAGCAAAGCAAAATGACAACCTACAGGATGGAAGAAAATATCTGTAAATGATTCGACTGACAAAAGGCTTAATTTCCAGAATATATTAAAAGCTCATAAAACTTAGTAACAAAAAACAAACAACTCAATCCAAAAATGGGCAGAAAACCTGAACAAGCATTTCTCCAATGAAGACCACAAATGGCCAACGGGCACACAAAAAAATGCTCGAGTATCGCTAATTATCAGAGAAATGCAGATCAAAACTACAAAACCCCAGTCAGAATGGCCCTCACTCAAAAGTTCATGAATGATAAATGCTGGAGAAGGTGTGGAGAAAACGGAACCCTCTTACACTGCTGGTGGGAATGTAGTCTGGTGTAGCCATTATGGAAAACAGGATAGAAATCCCTCAAAAAACTAAAAATATCCAGCAATCCCACTTCTGGGTATGTATTCAGAGGGAACTCCAATGCAGAAAGATAACCTACGTCCCAGTATATACAGCACCACTATACAGATTAGCTAAGACGTGGAAGCAACTGAAATGAAGCAATAGGTGACTATAAGTTCTGATATTATTTATACAACGGAATACTACTCTGCCGTAAAAAGGATAAAACAATGCCATTTGCAGCAGTATGGATGAACCTAGAGACTGTCATTCTAAGAGAAGTGAGCCAGAAAGAGAAAAATGCCATATGGTATCACTAATACGCGCCATCTTAAACAAAAAAGAAGACACTGTGAACTCCTCTGCAAAAGAGAATAAGATTCAGACTTGGTAAACAATCTTACGGTTACAAGGGAAAGGGGGTGGGAAGGGATAAATTTGGGAGATTGAGATTTACAGATGTTAGCTACTGTATAAAAACGGATTTTTTTTTAAAGTTTCTTCTGTATAGCACACAAGCCTATGTTCAATACCTGGTGATAACCTAAAATGGAGAAGTCGCTACAGCCACCAACTGAGGAAGCAAGAGAAAAAAGGTGAGTCAGTTATACTGGACTAGAGCCCAGTCCTGGGAAAGTCCTTGCCAGCCACTGAGGCTGTCCACTGACCGCACTGCGCCCTCCTCCCAGGAGCAGGCTGACACGAAGACAGGCTTCCTATGTGAATTTCGGGCAGCAAAGGCCGCCCCAGGACAGGCCCCTGGGGAAATGGGAGCAAGTCCCTCCCCCTCCCATCTGAGTGCAGCAACCCCTCCCCGCCGCCTCCCCCTAACAGCACCACGCCTGCCTCCCTGGAACCCACTGACTTGGAAACAAGTGTCCAGCGAACCTGGGGTAGCAGCGAGAGGGGCGCTGCCCCCGGCGAGCTGATCAATTTGCCCTTATCTCCCCCCGCGACACGGCCTGAGGACTGCCTCTGCTGCCCAAGGCACTTCCCGAGGTCAGCCTGCCCCTGGGAGGCGGGCGCGGTGTGGTCAGAGGCAGCGGCGGCAGCGGCAGGTTTAGGGGTCCGCATCTGCGAGCCTGTGGATTGCTTCAAACTGCCCACCGGCGTGTCCTAGCCTTGACCTCTGCTGCCCCAGGTTGGCAGGACTCAAGTTTCAGGTCAGCCTGCTCCTGGAAGGCAGGACCTGTGCTTGTGCTGCAGGGGGCAGCGGCGGTGGCGGGATTGGGGCTGCCACATGCTAGCGCGGGGATTTGCTCCCATTTCCCGCCGTCGCTGCCGCCACCCCCCGACAGCACCTCCTGGTCTCCCAGGGGCAGAAATGACCTGCAACAGAGGCCCTGCAAATCTGGACAGCAAAAGCTGCCCCCAGGACAGGACTCATGAGAGACGGGAGCAAATTCACAGGCTCCCAAGGGTAGACCCTTCTCGCCGTCGCCACCGCCCCCGCACCCTGACAGCACCACACCCGCCTCCTGGGAACAGGCCATGGTCTGAGGACCAGTCGTACGTGCTCCTTTGCCATCCAGTGCCCTCCCACCTCCCGGGGTGGCGGCATCCGCTATCCCCTGGGTACAAGCGGCAACGAAGAGGGGCCCGAAGTACTAATGAGCGGGAAGGAAAAGTGGGCACCACGAACCACGCGGCGGCCCCCGACCCACCTCAGGGTCCAAACGGGTCGCGAGGCCCCGGCCTCACCTACGCACCGCTGCCCGCGAGCGCAGCCCAGGCTTCACCTGCCGGCTCCCGACCTGGGCGCCCCCACCAAGCGCCCCCTCACCGGCTCGGCGGCGGCAGCGGAGGCGGCAGCAAGCGGCGGCCCAGATCCCAGGCCACGTTCCTCCTCCAGGACCTGGTCCGGGAGCACTCGGCTCCCGCCCGGCTTTCACACGCTCCGGGCGGGTCTGGTCCGCGCATCTGTGTGTCCACGCACATGCGCGCCCCTCCTCCTCCCGCCCGCAGCGCAGACGCTCGGGCTGGAACTCCTGTTGCTCGGGAGGTGGGGACTGGTGCCAGGCTGGGGGCTGGGGGCAAGGGCCTGGCAGTGGGGCGGGGGGCCCATCCCTTTACCCGCCCCACCGGGTCTCCATCCTTAACACCCCCATCCCATCACCTACCTGTCCTGGCACCCAACCAAAACCATGACCAGCTCAGGGCCAGGCCACACCCCCTAGCCCCACTCCCCCTGCTCGCCTTCCCTCCCAAACCCTGTGACTGCCCCCCCCACCTACAGCCAAGCCCCCAAGTCTCCCACCGGACCCACGAAATGGGACTTCCTCTCACACCGAGGTACCCGCCCCGACACTCCACCACGCTAGTAACCTATGGCCCCCATGCCACAAGCTCACCCCTCATGCCTCACTGCAGGACCCCCAACATCCCAAGATGGTCCCCATCACCCCTCCGCGGGGTCAGTTCCTCTCTGAGCGGCCCCTCACCCCTCAGCGTGTCCCCCCTCACCGTGGGATCCCCCCTCACTCCCAGTGCATCCCTACCCCAGGTGACCCCTTCACCCATCACCTTGCGTGTGGGGCATGAAGGTCTGGGCTCTGGTCCCCATGGGGACTGCCACCAGCGGGGATCCAGCCTAGTGTGCTGCTGCACAGCTAGTGTTGGAGGCTACAGGGTGTGGCGGGTGAGGCTGGAGGCGGTTCCAATACCTGCCCCTGCACCCTGACCCCTGCTCTGTGCTCTGTGCCTCCTCTGAGCCAGCGGGTCAGGGTGGTCCTAGGCTGCCCACCACTGGCAGGTGGGCCATGGTTTGTTGATGGCCCTGATGATCAAGACCCCTAGGGCGGAGACATTGGGCACGTGGACCTGCAGGGGTGAGGGTGGTGCGGAGGGTACAGCTGAGGCTGGGGACAGATAGCAGGCAGGTGGGCTATGTGCATGGCCTGGGCTCAATCCTGGTGGGTTCAGGGACCCTGTTTATTCACGCCAGGGCAGAGGGAAGAGGGATGGGAGCTTCGAAAGTGTCCAAGCCAAGGCTAGAGAGCAAAGCAGGCAACTGCACTGGCCAGGCCACCTTGGAACCCTCCATAACCCTGGTCTTTGCCTACGGAGAGACTGACCTTCACCCGCCAATGAGACGTTGCCTCCCCCTCCCCCCATATAGTTTACAGGCAATTGAAGGGACTTTGATAGGTAATTATAATAGGAGATCAGGTCCACAGTTATGGTGAACCTGGCAGGGCTCCTGCGTGAACCCCAGCCTGAGGCAGAGGAAGCCCCACTCAGAAATATCCTCTTACCTCTTACCAAGGCACTACGTAGTAGAAAAAATCTGACTCCGTATTAGATCTGTTCCTTTTATTTTAACACTCTGTCCTGTTTTCTAGGCTCAGTCTTGCCAGCTCTGCACCTTGTGTAAAACAATGTTGCCTTTAGCCTGAAATGCACAGGAGAGCCTATTCTCAAGGCTCTGACCTTTAAGGATATTAACACTTTTGCACTCCTATAAAGATAACAAGTTGCAAAATAGAAAATAACCTTTGTTTTGTTGGAGGTTTTACAGGGGCACCGTGACCTGACCCATGTGGACAGCTGCAAAGGATTCCAAGAACATGAAAAGTCCTACACCAAGAAGTTTGCAACAACCAACCACATCCCCTCCCCCTTTTACTAGAAAAGGAGCCTGAAGTCTGACTTGGGGAAGATGGTTCTCCAGGACGTAAGTCTGCCATTAACTTGGTCTGCAGCTGTCCATGTTGGTCAGGCCATGCTGGCCCTGTAAAACCTCTAACAAAATAAATGTTATTTTCTATTCTGCAAATGGTTGTCTTTATGTTAGTGCAAAAGGGTTAATATCCTTCAAGGTCAGAGCCTTGAGAATAGGCTCTCCTGTCTATTTCAGGCTAAAGGCAACATTGTTTTACAAAAGGTGCAGAGCTAGCAAGACTAAGCCTAGAAAACAAGGCAGTGTTTAAGCCAAAAGAGCATATCTAATATGGAGTCAGATTTCTTATTTTCTATTACAGTATACTCTATTTTTATGGTTTAAGTTTACAATTATGAAGTTCAGCCTTTTTCCATTTTAAATTGTGCAATTCAAGAGCATTAAATGCATTTACAATGCTGTGAGACCAACACCACTGTCTGGTTTCAGACTACTTCCTTCCTCAACGTAAAAGCTTGTATCCAAAGCACAACCCATGTCCTCCCTCCCCCAGCCCAAGACAAGGCCTAATCCCCATTCTCTTTCTCTCTCTCTCCACCCATCCTGGAGATTCCCTATCAAAGAATTCATACAAAGGTGGCTTTTTGTGTCTGCCTACATATCTGAAGCAGGGACTGGTGAATTATTTTCTACGTGAATTCGCATTTTTGCATTTTGAGAGGAAAATCCAGATGGATTAAAGATGAGATGCACAAAATGAAGCCCTTTTAGTAACTATACTAACTCTGTGCATAATCTTGGGGTAGGCACTGCTGTTCTAAGTGTGAAGCCACAGCCAGAAGGGAGATGCTTAGCTCTTTCTATGGAAAAACAAAACCAAAAGCAATGTTACAGAGGCCACGGGGAGGTAGGCACCATGCAGAGGGCGGCTACAGGGAGGGGTGCTGCCCTCCCTCAGCAGGTGGACTAGCTCCCATCTGTCCTAGGGCCTGTCCTGGGGGCGGCCTCTGCTGCCCCAGGTTCACAGCATGCATGTCTTCATGTCAGCCTGCTCCTGGGAGGAGGGCGCAGTGCATTGAGGGGGCAACATCAGCAGCAGTCAAGGACTTTCCCAGGACTGGGCTCTAGCCCAGGATAACTACCTCTCCTTTCTTTTCTTCCTTCCTCAATTGGTGGTTGTAGCAGCTTTTCCATTACAGGTTACTACCAGATACTGAACATATGTTTCTGTGCTATACAGAAGAAGCATTTTTTTAATCTTTATATATAGTGGTTAACATTTGTAAATGTTAGCCACTATATATAAAAACTCCCAAATTTATCCCTTCCCACCTCCTTTCCCTGGTGACCATACAACCATACAATTATTTACTAAGTCTGCAAGTCTCTTTCTGTTTTGTAGATGAATTCCTAGTGTCTTTTTTTTTTAAGATTGCACATATCAGTAGTATCATACAGTATTTTTCTTTCTCTTTCTGGCTCACTTCACTTAGAATGACGATCTCTATGTCCATCCATGTTGCTGCAAATGGCATTATTTTATCCCTTTTTATGGCAGAGTAGTATTCCATTGTAGAAATACGCCACATCTTCTTTATCCAGTCATCTGTTGCTTCTATAGGTTGCTTCCATGTCTTGACTGTTGTATATAGTGGTGCTATGAATACTGGGATGCAAGTATCTTTTCACACTGGAGTTTCCTACGGATACATATCCAGAAGTGGGATTGCTGGATCATAGGGTAAGTCTATTTTTAGTTTTCTGATGAATTTCCATACTATTTTCCATAATGGCTAAACCAAACTACATACCCCCAACAGTGTAGGAGAGTTCCCTTTTCTCCACACCCTCTCCAGCATTTATCATTCATGAACTTTTGAGTGATGGCCATTCTGACTGGTGTGAGCTGATACCTCATTGTACTTTTGATTTGCATTTCTCTGATAATTAGTGATATTGAACATTTTTTCATGTGCCTATTGGCCATTTATAGTCTTCATTGGAGAAATGCTTGTTTAGGTTTTCTGCCCATTTTTGGATTGGGTTTTTTTTTGTTATTAAATTTTATGAGCTGTTTATATTTTCTGTAAATTAAGTCTTTGTCAGTCAAATCATTTACAGATATTTTCTCCCATTCCATAGGGTGTCGTTTTACTTTGCTTATTGTTTCCTTTGCTGTGCAAAAGCTCGTAAGTTCAGTTAGGTCCCATTTGTGCATTTATTTGTGCTTTTATTTCTAATGTGTGGGTAGACTGCCCTAGGAAAACATGGCTGAGGTGTATGTCAGGTAATGTTTTGCCTATGTTTTCTTCTAAAAGGTTTATAGTGTCTTGTCTACATGTTTAAGTCTTTAAGCTGGCCATCAGCGTGGCCATTTTACACAAAAGCACAAGAGCAGCGGAAGCACTTTGCACCCTCAGAGCATGGGATGCACCAAGCTCTACTTACGCAACCCTCAGTGTCTCCAGCCTCCACAGGGAACGTGCGTGAACAGATACAGCACCAACTTCGTAGTGAACACTTCTGTTAAAACAAAACAAAACAAAACAAAATGTTAACTTTTCATTCTTGGACTCTATTTATTCAAGCCAATTAAAGAGAGGAACAAATGGGAAGTCTTTGGATAAACAGTAAAAGCTATACTTTTTGGTAGGAGAGAATATAACTGGAAATAAAAATAGCAAAATAATAACAACAGTGATCTGAATACACATTTGATTTAAACACATCCTCTCCTCTTTTATTCCCTCTAATCCCGTTCATTCCCTCTCCCTCCCCCTGGCCTTCTCTCCCTCCCCTCTCCTCTCCCTCCCTGCCTCCCCCCTCCCTCACTCTCTTTCTCTCCCTCTCCCCTCCCTCCAGTTAACACATTCACCTTACCCATCTAATTTCAGTCCACAGAAGCACTCAGCTATGAGTTCAGGTGTAGTTTAATATATTATATTTCAACACATGCATATGGTTATTTGAAGTTCTAAATTCTATTCCAGATATTTAAAACATTTAGAAGAAATGTAAGAACCCATTAATTTTAATGTTTTAATATAACAATCTGCTAAATGGTGAGACAGAAAAATATAAATATCAACAGAACAGTCTCACACACACAAAGAGAAACTTCTCTGGATGTGCATCACACACACCCAAGTTCCAAAGCTCTCATTACAACAGGCTGTTAATATGCCAGACGTGATGCTAAGTAATGTACATACTTAAACCTAAACTGGTCTCTGTACCAATCCCTTAAGGTTGCTTTACGGAAACCAAAGCTTGTGCATGTACCGCTTACTTCCCGAGGACCCACTGCCTCCCTCTCCACTGGGCCTCACACTTCATCCTCTTCACAGGGGCTTTTACAGAACAAAACTTTCTCATTTTAATGAGATCCAGTTTATCAATATTTTCCTTTCATGGACATGTTTTTTATGTCAAGTTTTAAAACTGTGATCTCCATCAGTTTTTCTAAATGTTCTATAGTTTTGTGTTTTACATTTACACAAATGACCCATCTGAATTAGGGTTTGTATAAAGTGTGAGGCTTAGGCTGCGGTTCTTTTGATCTTTTCTTTTTGTTCTTTTTTCCCCCTATGGGCATCCATTTGCTCCATAAGAATGTCTTTTAAGTCTGGGGGAAAAAATCTCTTCTTATCTTCTTTTTCAGTCACTTTGTGCACTTTCCCCCATGATCCAGACCCCTGCAGTCTTGGTCCAATGCCAAATGAGATTAACATGAGAGAGGAATTAAAATCACATAAACTACTAGGGACAGTGGTCAATTTTATCTTCTATATCAGTAAATAGAAGACAACATAAAAAGGACCTGAACCTCTGGGCCATTTGAGAACTCTGATTTTGAAACTGAGTATGAGACTGAACATTCCAGAAAGAAGACTAATTAAAACTAATGAACATTTAATGAGGTTTTAAGTAGCTGAATGTTTCACTCCTCCCACTTAGTTTACTTCATTCAATGCTTCTTACCATGTTTTAATTGGACAAAAATTTTCATCAATTCTATTGACAGGGAATCAAAACATAACATGAGTAAAAACTTCAGAGGAGGCCAGCAAATGGATCACTTTAGTGGACAGATAACGTTAGTGGCCCACTTTCTATTATGCAAATGGCCTGACGAGACACATCCTGAACTTAAGGAACTGTGTCAAGGCAAGAAGGTGCGAGGCTCCAGGCTCTGGGCTCAGGTACCAACCTCCGCTGCTCTTAGCCATGTTCTCCTGAGGGGACAGTGAGGCACTCGTCCATGTGTCCATGAAGCAACCTGAGGACATCACTGCCGATGAGATACCCTGGAAAGATCGAAACCAGTCACATTGGAACAGTCATGGTCAGATGCTGACAGATGGACAGATCACCTGGTTCAGCCTTCTATTTTCATAGTCAAAGATCCAGAAGCCTAGTGAGGCTTAGGTAACTGGGAAAAATCACAGACACAGGTGCTGCCACCTGCCTTCTATCTCTGAGCCCTGGGCTCCCAAGTCTAGAATCCATGACTGTAGCCTCAAAAGACCCTCCACTGAACAGACAAGCCTGGATAGGCTCAATTCTGGACCATCTAAGTGAGAATGATCAGAACAGAGCTATTTCCCTGGAAACCCTGAAGCGCAGGCACTACTGTGCTCCGGGTCTAAGTCCCGCACCCCGGAGGATGAGACATCTCGACATTAGCCTAAATGAGCAATATCCTGAGGCCAGAACATTGGAGAAAATAACCCCTAGAAAGCTCACGTGTAAAATACACACAAATAAACAAATGTAAAAATAAGGAAGGATAGATCTTAACACAAACTTCCCTTTTAAGTAACAATTTACATGAGAGTCTTTAATGTCATGCATCTGCATTACAGGCTACTTTGACACAAAGAGCTCTAATGCATTTGCTCATTATCATCATTCCAGGGATGACTGTCAACTCTGCATCAAGGGAACAGCCTCCTCACTGCCGTGGGGTCTTTACCTTGGGCTGCATCGCTTCCTGAGCTGATGGGGGCCACGCTCCAGAGGGTCTGCTGGAAGGCGGCATCCACGTGTAAGCTGCCATTGCCGTAGGACAAGTGCTGCATCAGAGGCAAAACGAGGCATCACTTCAGGCTCAGGGTGACTCTTCACATGTGAGTGCTCCTGGCAACTCTTACCGAACATCACAGATCTGGAAATGTCCATAGACAACATCTATTTCAATCCCGTCCCTCAAAAACTAAGAGACTGGTCAAAAAAAATTAGAGTTCATATTTGATATTATGTATTTTTCAGCTTCATTCTAAGAGTTACTACTTAAGCCACTAACAGAAAACACACAAATGAATCACCTCACACCATTCAGAATGACCATGATTAAAAAGTTCACAAAGGAGAAATGGTGAAGAGAGTGTGGAGGAAAGGGAACCCCCTTATGCTGTTGGTGGGAATACAGTTTGGTGTAGCCACTATGGAAAACAGTGTGGAGATTACTTAAAAAAATAAAAATAGAGCTACCATACGATCTAGCAATCCCAGTCCTGAGCATATGTCTGGAAAAAACTCTAATCTGAAAAGATACATGTACCCCAATGTTCACAGCAGCACTATTTACGATAGCCAAGACATGGAAACAACCTAAATGTCCACTGACAGATGACTGGATAAGGAAACTGTGGTGTATTTATACAATGGAATCCTACTCAGCAATAAAATAAAAAAAATACCATTTGCAGGAACACAGATGAACCTGGAAATTGTCATACTAAGTGAAGTAAGCCAGACAAAGTAAGCAAAATACTATATGATATCACTTATATGTGGAATCCAGAAAAAGTGATACAAATGAACTTATTTACAAAACAGAAATAGACTCACAGACAAAGAGAATGAACTTAAGGTTCCCCAAGGGGAAAGGTGGGGAGGGATAAATTAGGAGTTCAGGATTTGTAGATACACACTACTATACATAAAATAGATAAACAGCAAGGTCCTACTATACAGCCCAGGGAACTACATTCAATATCTTATAATTCCCTATAATGAAAAAGAATGCATATTTATAATTGAATCACTATGCCATATGACACTGCAAATCAACAATACTTCAAGTAAAAAACAAAACACATAAAAAATGTACTATCATACATTTATTTGTTAAAACAGACTATTTTGTTTTAGAGGCTTAAGTTTTCTACATATCATGGTGTGACACTGTTTTGACAATGAAATAGGTAAAATCTACTGGACTGATGTCTTAATTTTATAGGGTTCTTTGGGAACTTTTATCTACAATTTGATGTAACAGTCATTAGATGGCAATATTGCCCAAGAGGTATCAAAACTGAGGCCAATAAATTTCCTTCAAAATTCAGATATTGCCGATTTCAGATGTTCCTTCATAAAAACAAATGTATTAAAAGAATATCATATTTTGTATCTTTCAGAGCCATAATACATGAGTTCTGAAATGATAAGTAAAGAAAAACAAAACGATGAGTAACACCAAACGCTGTGCTTATTTCACTATTACCTGACCACTGCAAGACTTTCAGACACTCTGAGCACAACCACCTGTTTCCTTGGAGTCATCTCAGTAAATATCACCACCACTCCTACAGTGTTCCTACAACACTTTCCAATGCCGATGGTTGCCTAAACTCTTAAAGACTAACTGCGCCAGAACTTTCCCAGAAATCCGACTTCCTAGTTAGATGAAGGGCAGTCACAGCATGAGAGTCATCCTGGTTCCCGCTACAGGCCTTTCAACTCCAATGGTCTCTTCTGCCTAAATATGCTAACCTCAAGGCACCAGCAAATATGGGAGTTTCATTTTCTTTCTCTTAAAAACAAGACCAAAGAAGTTTCTGACAGTTGACATACATACCATTATCTTATCAATAATTTTTCCAATCAGTAAGATTGAAAGTTTGCCAGTGGATGCATGAGATTTAGCAACAACTGGCTCTTCCACCTCCTCCTCTCAACCAGCTCTCTGCCTCTTCACAACATCCCCTTCACCTCGGCCTGTCAATCCTGTGCAAATCCCGGCTGAGATGCCTTTATTGAATTAATTTCTTTCCAATATGCTAAAACTCTTTAACTACTTACAAATTAATCATATGCCATCTGCTTCCACAAATAAGAAAGCACATTCTCCTTCATGGCCCTCATTACACAACGTGATTGTTGAGTGTCTTTTTCTTGCTGCCTCTTGTAAGTTATCTGACACAGGCTCACAACTGAACTCCCAGCACCAAGCAGGATACTCAATAAACAAGGATGTGGAGGAGTTAACACAACCTTTAAAATCAAAGGAGCATAAGCTTTAAAAATGTATTTTAAGTTATTCCATAAATATTCCTATTTTAATGACCTAACACAAGCGCACACACATACAAACCTGTAAAACCATATGGATTTCACTAAACCATCAGAAGATGACTCAAAATACCAGCGCTTATATTTTTACTACTGAATTCAGGTGAAAGCTCACGCCATGTTATGATAAACAGATCTGTTAATTCATCCTGGTTCCCTGAATATACTATGTGTAAAGCATGTGCTGAATATTAATAGAGCACAATCCCCATCCCAAGGGGGCTTGTTATCAAGAAAGGTAAAATACATCCACAAAATGCTGTGAGTCAGTATTTTGGAAACGCCAGCTGAACTGTAATCAAAGTGCTGTAAGAACTGGGAGAACAGATCACTTCAGCCAGCCTAACTGGAACAGAGTTCCCTGTTTTGGGCCGTGAGGACAGGTGGTAGTTCCCCAGCAGATGTGGGATTCCTGTGGGGTGAGGCATGCGAGAAGCCAGTAGGACCCTTTGGCCTGGGCCTCACAGTTACATACTCAGAGATGCTGTCTCCAAGTAAATCTGTATGTACATTGGGTTTGAGGTTAACAATGTTAATGATGTTAAGGGGCTAAGTGTAAGTATATAAGACATATCAAAACTTTTAGAAACTAGTTTGGAGATTTTCACTTTTAATATACCAGAAACCTCATAACTGGAAGTGGCCTGGGACTCCCTGGCCCTCTAAGAGGGAATGGTCCCCCTAATTAAGGGAATGGTACCCAAAGGGGCAGAGATATGGGAACATCAAGTACAGCAGAGAGCTTCCTCTTTGAGGCTTATAGCATAAACTCAGAAAGAGAGTGAGAGACAGGCCCTCAGACAAGACAGGTGTCAGACCAAGGACTGTATACTTCAGGCAATAAGGAGCTACTGCAGTGAGAACATAACAGGAGGAGGAGGGTTAAAATGCAATTTTCAAATCATATCTAAGCTTAAAGATAAGTAATAAATACGGAACTGTAAAAGTAGGAAAATTTCAGTCTGTTGGAGATAGTAAAAAAAAAAAAAAGTCCTTAAGATCATATTACACCATTTAAAGTTATCTACACCATGTCCACTCTTCTCAAGAAAACATCCTCTGGGCATAACTATTTTGGATGCTTCTACCGAATTTTGCCACTTAAACAACAAAGGAAATCTGAAGAAAAAAATCATCAGCCTGTGGTGCTGAATATTTGGACTGCAGTAACGGTTTCCATTACTGAGACAAAGATGTGCTGTCCTGAAAGCAGAAACAGATGTTGCCAGAGGCTGAAAGCAAAGTTGGCCTTAGGCTGAAATATGCAGCTCTAGAATTTACACACTAACAGGGCAGCAAGGACCCTTCAGGAGCGGCGCAGGGGCTCTGGGTGCTTAACTGCTCCCTCCACCACCTTGATTCTTATTAGTGACACACAAGCAAGTCACCTGCTGAAAGCCACAAGCGGGCAAAAACTATCTAGTCAACGATAACTCAATTCCACCAGCAGAACAAAGAGGAGGAAATAGAAAAGGAAAAAAATAAAAAATAAAAAGTCAAAATTTACGACGAACTCCGAGCTGAGAGCAAAACCTATGTAGATCCAGGCAACCAAAATCAGAACTCTAAGGGAACACTAGTTTAAATGTTGCCCATTTTGCCCACGAGAAGTGTCTCCGAGGCCCTCATACCCGTACTGACCAGTCCTTCAGAGTCGCACACATGACACAAAACGAGCTCGCAGTGCTCTTACCAAACCGTCCTCCGTCCTCCGAACAGAAAGCTGGCCCCGCTCACCCCGAGCGCGCCGGCGGCACCTCCTCCGAGGCTAACGCAGGCCCGGGGGGCCAGCGGAACGAAGCCGGCCAGGCCCGGGTCAGGAAGGCCGCGCCCTCTGGGACCCGAAGACTGGAGAGAAGGTCCCAAGACAGGGGTTGGGGGGGACCTGAAGATGCGGGAGGACCAAAGACTGGGGAGGGGACCCGAAGACGGGGGAGGAGGACCGAAGACTGGGGAGGGGACCCGAAGACGGGGGAGGGAACCCGAAGACGGGGGAGGAGGATGGAAGCCGGAGCCACAGCAGCCCGACGGCGCTTCCGCTCACCACATCTGTAGAGACCAGAACACCGCTCCTCGCCTCTGCCCCCGGTACCGCCCTCGCCTCCGGCACCGCCCTTACCTTTAACATGAGGGAAATGCGTATCCACATATCCACGACTGCGGCAACACCTCCAGCGCCGGCGACAGTCCTGTCAGAATCCGCACGCTCCCCAGGTCGGGACGAGCCTTCTCGGTCTTTCCACATCTGAGGCGAGCACCGCGCCGGCGGCCAGAAGGCGGCAGAGTCCCCCCCCCCCCATGAGAACGCGTGTCCGCTGTCAGGTGACCGCAAGGACTCGTCTGATTGGTTAAGGGAAGGGCCGCCTTTCTTCTGAAGGAGCAGAGGACTCAAATGTGTCAGAAGTAGCGCTGTTACTTGTGTTAAAACCTGTAAAGAAAAATGGTTTCTTTTCTGGCCTTTTAAAGGAAGCCAACTACAAAGTTAATACTTGAGGGCTTCCAAGGTATTATGAATACTCTCTCACAGTGAAATTCTCAATAGGAGTTCCAGAATACTTTTACACTAAGAAACTTAAAAATTGGAAAGTGAAAAGAAATATATATAAAACCGAATCACTGTGCTGTACAGCAGAAACTAACACAGCATTGTAATCTGACTATACTTTAATTAAAATTATTTTAATTTTAAATTTAAAGTCATTACATATTAAAAAAAAAAAAGAAACTTCAAAACTGAACTTATTGTTGATATTTCAGGTGGAGGCTACACGTCTTCAAACTTAACTGAATGAAACCAGTACTTTATGCTCCCAATTGATGGGATTCTACTAAAAACGCTTTTAAATTGTTTGAAATACCTAGTCTTACTGGGTTTTAGAAGTCTTGAAACCTAATACCCACCTTTACCTTACTTTTCTGTAGGTAGACTGTTATAGAAATGGCAGGTGGTGATTTTAACTTTCACAGAAGTCATCACCTGGTGTTAAAACACACCATGTTTAATGCCTTACCTGTTCCTGCAGTTTGTTGGGGTAACGCACAAAGATTACCGCCAGCCCTCCCTCTAATTATTTAAATCTATGGATCAGCTTCATAGCTTTACCTTCTCTTATGTTTCCCTCCTTTTCTTTGCACGTCAGCCTCCTTCCTCCTCTCAGGTATTTCTGGGATGGAGTTTTCTATTAGTTTCATTTTTCTTTCTTCTCCCACATAAGGAATAGGACTATAATATCTTGACTTTTACCGTTTGTGTTTCTTCACAACTGTTTTGCTCCTTTTACATTCCTTACTTTTCCCAAATATGTTCATCTGTTAAATAATTTCCAAAAGTGTGATTTTGTGTTCATCATGCACTTTTCAACTTTTGCAGTAACAAAATAGAGTTACCATTAAAATTCAACTGTACATGGTATTTACATTTTAGTACCCAATGGCTTTGTGCATTATTAAACTCACAGAATAGTCTTCTAGTTTATTCAGAGAATAAAGATTCTAAGAAAGATTTTTATATTCTTAGAAAACAAACAAACAAAAAAAACTGTCTCCCTTGCTGAGCCATTCTTTTCTGACCTACCTTTAAATGTTGTAAGTGCTTGACCTAAGCCTCTCTCTCTTCTATAACCACAAATTCCTCCAGGGAGTTCTCACCCAAGCCTTTGGTTTTTAATGCCATAATATAACCCAGTGATTCTCAAATCTCCATCATCAGACTTGACCTCTCCTTAGTGCTTGAGACTAAGCTGCTTATTTGACATCTCCACTTGACATCATAAACCCAGCACAATCAAAAGAGCACACTTAATATTAATGTTTTCCTTTCTCTATGCCTTTCAACCATCTTCCTCATCTCAACAATACACTCAAATCCAAAAATCTTTGATTCCTTTTTCCCTTACCTCTCATATCCAATGCAATAACGATTCTGAACCCGATTCCTTCTACTGCCTTGACTACCACCCAGTTCAAGCTCTGTCATTTCTCATCTTCTCCAACCCTCTCTCCCAGTACAAAAACTAGAAACATAAACTGTGTAACACACTTGCTTACAACTGCCCAATAGCTCTCTATTGAACTTAAAATAAGACCCAAATCTTTTATACTGGCCTGCAAAGCCCTTAATGATTTGGCCCTTGTCGATCTCTCTGTCCTCATCTCATGTCACTTGCCCACTTCACCTGCTAGATTCCAACCAGACTCTTTCTTATCTGGGAACAATCCATTCTCATTCTCAGTTTAGAGTCATTGCACCATCTCTTCTATCTACAATGTTCCTTCCTCCATACATCCAATGGCTGCTTCCTTCTGTCTATTCAATAGTCAGAGAGGCCTTCTATGACCAAACCAATCTAATTGAGTCATCCTGCCATGCATGTACCACCACCTTATCCTCCACAGTATGATCACTAACTGTTAACTAAATTCTTTTCTGTCATTCTCCACCAGATGAACTCTGTCTCAACCACTGCTCTATCACCACAATTTGGGACATTGCTTAGCACATAGTAGGCACTCAATAAAGCTTTTATTAAATGAATGAATTTAAAGAAGTGACTTTAAATGTAACAAAACTATGAATTTCATGGCATTGATTTTTTTTCCTTTTCACGGAAAGTTATCACATTTACTAAAAGATCTCAAGTAAACATTTATCTTAGACAACTTTCATGGAAATCTGAGGCAGTAAAGAATATTAAAATGTTACATTACAATGCATAAACTATTCCAGAAGTTATAGTACCATCAAACCCTACATATTAATTATATATTATAGATTATTGCACTGTCAATAATTAAAATGCAGATAACCCATACCTCAATGTCTCTTTACCTTATCTAAAACATAACTTATGTTTCTCTGATTTAAGGAATTTAATCTAAACTTTATGTGAATTTTGCTGGCAATGTGAAATGTATCACCAAGGTCTGCTCCTATGGTTTGGTCTCCAAATTTTCTGGACCCCACCCCTCTCGCTCTAAGACAGATCACATTTTTCATCACATTATACTTATACGAAGTAGTACTTATAGGAAGTAATCCTCCCTCCGTTCTTCTGGCTTTCCCCCTCCATTTTTGTTTCAAACATTGTAAATATAATTTCTAAAAGAAAATTTTACTTAAGTCATTTCTTTGTCCAAAAAAAAAAAAAAACCTATACTCTAATACTATTTCACTAACTCTTCTCACAAAGACTTTGTGCCCCAGGTTAATCAACTCTTCTTGAAATCTTCAACTTATAATTCAGAAGTTGCCAACCTGTGAGCCTGGGATTATAGATTATAAGAAAGAATAAGTGAAACCACCATATATTCCAGAAGCACTGTCTGATACTGAATGATTTACACACTGAAAATGTCTGTCTATCCATATATATGTCTGTGTATGCATAAGCAATTGCATATATTTTGTTTAAGTTTATTTGACTCATCAAATAAAACATTTTATTTAAATATATAATAGTGTTTCTGAATTCATAATAGTATTTTTAGTCATGTTTCATTTTCTCAGTAGACACCAAATAAATATACAGCTACTATGATGTTAAAGTCCTAAAAGTTTTTTGAAATTTAGAGGCGGCTCAATATTTTAAGTTGTATTACATTCTATTTCATCAATTGACCTCACAATACAAATACTATGCTGCCAATCCAGGTACCTCCCACACCAAAGCAATATCAATATATACTGTGTTAATAAAGTAAGATTTCCTGACCATCAACCCATACTTTAAACATTAATGGGTCATCAGTTTCATCCACCTAAGGTCAGTAATATTTATATTTTAATTCAACTCACTTTTTATTCATCAAATATTAAGCAAGTAAGAAAAAAGTATTCAAGTTATTCCTAAAAGCCTGTTACTTAACTCTGATAGATCTGGAAGTTGCTAACAGTACACTCATTAGCACTGGTGGAAAATTACTTGAGAGCATCTCTAAACCAAAAATGAACAACAAAAAAATTTAAACATGAATTGCAACAAATGTTTAGAACACAGGGCTCACCATTTCTTATGTTTAGATATGTAAGGAGAGTCATTATTTCACACTGTACTAGTAAATTTACTCCCTTATTGATTTTAGTCTATTTAATTTATTGCTTATTAATACTACCTATTTCACTTTATTCATCAAAAGTAAAAATGGGGGACATTCAATGCAAGCAGTCAACTCCTTGAGTAAATAATAATGAAAAGTAATGTATTCGATGGATATAAGATGTCAATATTTTAAAAACCGTATGTCAAAAGTTGATTCCATTCAAAAATCATTCCAAATGTGTTCAATTACCCTTAGAAAACTGACCTAAACCCTAAAAATACGTCTCACATAGTAGGTAAGCTCTGTATTTATGAGAAGTGAGTCTGTTACTAAATGTGTTTGTACAAAGAGCACACCCGAAGACAACTCAAACACACGGAGCTTGTAAGAGCGGGGCGACCTATCCAGTAAACATGCTTTCTGTATAGCCATGCTCTGCTGATCCCTGTGTCCTCCCTGTAGATAACTGCACTTATTCCTCAGGGCTTGACGTAGGCACCACTGAACCCAAAACCCTGAGACTGAGTAAGGTGACCTTCCTGAGGGTTCCATTAGCATCTTGTACCCAGATACCATTTATGACATGTAAATGAAGATAGATTTTCTGTCTCCACTCCAGGCATGAAAGTTCAACAACAGTAGGGAGTGTGTGTTATTCACCATTTAATCCCTAGAGCCTAAAATTTACTAGGTGCTCAATTAATACTTGTTAATGAATAATTAACAACCATTCAAAAATTCACAGAACACATGAAATTTGAAAGAGAGAGAATCCTTTCTAACTGAAAACCAGTAAATATCCAAACTGACTCAAACTCTGTCCCTTCTGAAAATATAAAATCCACAACACTGTTTATAGGTTATGTTGACTTGTAATTAACTTTAAGAGAAAGAAACTCTCCTAGAAATCTATCCAAACTCATTTTTAGAATCTATTCACATGTAATTTTCTTCAGTGATGGAAAACAACTGAACGGCATCCTAATTAATAATAATAAACAGTAAAAACCACTGGTTACATTTACTGTACACTTACAGAGGATGCTGTTCAAAGAACTTTTTATTTATTTCCTATAGTCATTATAATGATAGCGTAAGGTAAGTACAATTACCTCACACATTCTGCAGCTGAAGATACTGAGAAACAGGTATTATGCCAATAATGGACCCTGGCCACATGCCCTGTAAGCCCCAATGGGTATAAATGCCATTCTGGTGTTTCTGACACTGTTAAACTGATTCTCTTTGACAAACAAGTAATCAGTATTGGGCAGGCGGCATGCACACAAATTAAACCACTGGGATTTGAGGGAGGGGGGCTCATTTTTTTTTTCTTACAAAAGCATGACTTAGCTTATCCTGACTCACCCAGGAAAGCAAGTCAGCTTCATTTCAGGTGCACTTGACTGGCAGCAGCTCCTTGGAACAAGGTACTGAAAAAATACCGAGAGACAATGGAAAAATCAGAGAGGAAAGCTACGCACGGAATGTCAGCATCTCCATGAGAATGAGAGATGGGATAAATCCTGACACTCAATGTAGGGCGTATGTTTTATGCAAATCGAGGCCTATGAACTGAAAGACTGGTGGCAAACTTCAGTCACCAAGTCCAAACCGCCCCCAGTGAGCCCTCAGAGTTGCAGTGTAGTTCTCTAGTGCTACTAACCTTAGCTCCTCTCTGTTCCCATCTTCCTGAATGCCAAGGTGACTGTCTTATCCCCACACTAAACCCTGAATGACAGTAATTCCCAGTAAAGCAATTTCTGCTGCAGGCTTTTAAGGCATGACCTTGAAAATGTAAATCTAACAAGACAAAAAATTATTATTCATAACATCAGAATTTCCCAGATTAATTACTTGAGTGTTTACTGATTAGTTTTTTAAATGTTCTGGCTACAAATAAAGTATCATTTTCCATTAACTCTTTTCTAATGGAGAATTTCAGAAGTACAAAATAATATGAAAGTATTATAATAAACACCCATGTTTCAAGACTCAACTAAAAAACAAATTATTACATACATAAGTGAATTCAACCAGGTGGGTGCCCAGCCCTGATTTTATTCTGTTTGCTTCCCCAAAACAGTAGTAACCATTCTGCTGAATTTACAATTTCTCATTCAAGGGCACTTTTTCACAACAATATTACACGTCTATATTCTAATACTAATTACAGAATTGCTTTTCATATTGTAAAATGATATAAATGGTATCATAATACATATGTTTGTAATTTTTAACTTTTGCCCAAAACTATGTTCTTGGAATTTATTCTTGTTGATATGTATGTTTATATTTTCACTGTGTGCATTATAACCTTGTTTGAATATAGTACAATTTGATTATTAATTTCCCTACTGACAAAATTTTGAGATCCTTTTTTGTTTGTATGTGTTTTAAATAGAGTTTACTTTTTAGAACGGTTTTAGGTTCAAAGCAAAATGGAGTGGAAAGTACAGAGAGTTCCCATATACCCCCTACCACACACACATACACACACACTCACACCCACACAGAGCCTTCCACACCAGAGTGGTACATTTGTTACAATCAGTGAACCTACACTGAAACATTATTATTACCACCCAAAGCCCATAGCTTACGTTAGAGTTCACTCTTGGTGCTGTCCATTCTACGGGTTTCACCAAATGTACAATGATGCGTATCCACCATTATAGTATTACACAGAATAGTTTCACTGCCCTAAAAATCTCTGTGCTCCACCTCTTCATCCCACCTTCCCTGTAACACCTGGTAACCACTGATCTTTTTACTGTCTCCATAGTTTTGCCTTTTCCAGAATGTCAGAGTTGGAATTCTATAGTAGGTAGCCTTTTCATATTGCCTTTATTCTTAACATAAAGTAGTAAATTAACTATCACTGAAAATGCATGGGACCAATTCCACCTTCAATCTGTATAGGATTAAGCATTATTACAGTCACAAATATGAATACTTACTCTGGAACATTAAAGACATTAAATTAATTTCTTGAAGCAGGAAGACAATGCCTGTGCATTCATTGGAAGATACAGTAGGGAATTTTTTTAAAGCCAAATTAATTAGCGCACTATCAAAACTGACACATCAATATTAATTAGGTCATCATTCCAAAGGAGGAAAATCAGTCAAAAGTCAACCAACATTTATTAATCATCTACTTCCCTCGAAAGTGTTATTATGCACTTGAGATACAAGACAGATGAGATGCCGCCTCTGCCTGCAGGTGCTTTCCTGCTTATTATTTCATAATAGTTTCAGAAAGTAAATTTAAAGGGTCATGCGATTTAGCAACAAGAGATGCAGTAGAAAAAGCAATTCATTATGCTTGAATGGGGGGAAGGGAGGAGGGGGAGGCAAATAAATGCAGGAGGGCCTCGCAAAGGAAGAGATATTTGACAGCTGCCTAGAGGGTGAGCAGGCTTCCCTCAGGAGCAAAAACTATACAAGGGCGTTTCAGGAAGGGAGAGAACAGTGCACACCCAAAAGCAGGCTATCTCTCAGTAAACTCAATCAGGCTGGACTGACTGTACCCCCAGGGAAGTTTATGCATGTCCAAATACACAAACCAGCATGGGAGGACAAAGATTCACTCCCTGATCAAATTCTCACCAGGCTCCTCCAAATCCTCTTCTCCACGAGGCCTCAACCTTGGCCTAAAAAAACCCACAGACTCTCAACAAAAATGATTTTGCCCATCCCTGACCCCTACCCAATTCACATTAAAAGACTTAAACACTAACATGTTTTCTAATAGCTGAAGGCCACATCCTTAGAATGACTCTAACCAATCCCCAACCAGAAAGGGCCTGTATGAGAAAGCTGAAGGCTGCCAAGAGAATTTCATTTGCCTTAGCATTTACTAAAAAGGCCTGACAACTGTGACTCCTTCCTCTGTCCCTTTCAGATAGACTAGTATCTCCTACAACTCAAGAGTGTCTTTCCTAAGTACCTGAAAGCCATGCCTTTGAAATGTGATCACCAGGAAGGATGGAGCCCCTGTCTCCAACTCCCTTCAATACTTGCCAGCCAGCAGACCCAGCTGGCCTCATCAGCATTTACACTGAGGACCCCTTTGTAAGGTTCCACTTCTTGGATGCTGACAATTGTTTCTGAGTTCAGTTTATGCTGGGCTCTCTTCCCCACTGCAATAGTATAGTACTGATTAAAATCTGTCCTGACCATTTTAACTGGTGTCTGGCTTTGCTTACCTTTGATAGTAACAGAACAGGAAATAATGCAATCCATAGTCCTAAAGCCTTCAGTAGCGCTCTTTGCCTTTCAAATACAGTCCTGCTGATTGC
This sequence comes from Camelus bactrianus, assembly GCF_048773025.1. Taxonomy (NCBI): domain Eukaryota; kingdom Metazoa; phylum Chordata; class Mammalia; order Artiodactyla; family Camelidae; genus Camelus; species Camelus bactrianus. Next base: position 8,910,032 of record NC_133566.1, read on the forward strand.
TTGGCATTTGAAGCCCTGTCTGAGCTCAGCAGAACAATTGGGAATTCCCAGAGGCTGCTTCTTCTCTGTCCTTTGTCCTCATCCTCCTTATGACATGAGTCCTTCCACATCACACTCTATTCACCTATTTTTATACTGAACTCATTTATTCTCCCCTTCATTCATATGTCAAACACATTCATTAACTGATTAACTACCATCTGTCAAGACTTCCCAAAGTCCATGCCTCTACTTTCATAAATCACTAATAGCTCCAGCCAGAGTATCTTCTTTCCCAACTGAGGATAGGGTAAGTACATTTAACCTACAGGCAGATTTTTTTTCTCCTATTATATCTTTGACTATTGCTCCTATAGTATGCATTCTAGCAATTTCATCAGGAACATATTTTCCATATATTATGGATAGACCACATGATAGTCCACAGGCCAAATCTGGCCCACTGCCTGTTTCTGTACAGCATGAACCAAGAGTGTCTTTTACATATTTTAATGGTTGAAAAAATCATAAGAAGAATATTTTATAAACATAAAAATCAAGAAATTCAAATTTCAGTGTCCATAAATAACACTTTTTTTGGAACACAGCCATGTTCATTCGTTTACATACTAGCTATAGCTGTTTTCATGCTACAATGTTTCAAGAGTAACTAGCTCTAACAAAAAAATGTATTACCCACAAAGCTGAAAGTATTTGCTATTTGGCTCTTTACAGACAAAGCATGACAACCCCTGTATTAGATAACTATTTGCTGCAGTGTGTTCATTCCAGTGATGGTTAAATAAGAAAAGTATCATATGATATCACTCATATGTGTAATCTGAAAAAAAAAAGAAAGAAAGAAAGGAAAAAGAAGACACTATTGAACTCATCTATAAAACAGAACTAGACTCGCACACAGGTAAACAAATCTTATGGTTACCGGGGGAAAGGGGGCAGAAAGGATAATTTGAGAGTTTGAGATTTGTAAATGTTAACCACTATATATAAAAAGAGATAAAAAAGATTTCCAGTCAAGATGGTAGAGTGGTAGGACCACGAGCTCGCCTCTCCTCGCGACTACAACGAATCCACGATGGAATGCTAAACAACCATCAAAAAAAAAGACTGGAACCTAGCAAAAAAGATCTTCTGCAACTGGAAACATAAAGAGAGAACCACAGCAGGAAGGTAGGAGGGGTGTGCTCACCATATAATCAGTCTCCATGCACCCTGGGTGGGGTGACCCACAAGCTGAAGATTTGTGAAGTCCCAGAGGCCCTCCCACAGGAGTGAGAGCTCTAAGCCCCACGTCAAGCTCCCCAGTCTAGGTCTTGTATTGGGAAGACGAGGAGACCCCAGGACATCTGGTTTCAAAGGCCAGTGGAGCTTGGCTCCAGAAGCCCCACGAGACTCAGGAAAATGGAAACTCCATTCACTTAGGAAGTGTACACGAAAACTCACGTGCGCCAGGTCCAAGGGCAGTGGCAGTGATTTCGTAAGAACCTGGGCCAGGCCTGCCTGCTGGATTTGGAGGGTCTCCTGGGGATGTGGGGAATGGCTGTGGCTCACCCAGAGGACATAAAAGCTGGTGATGGACATTATGGGAGTGTTCATCTACATGAGCTTTCCTGGAGGCTGACATCTTGATCGGATCCTTAGCACCAAGACCTGGCCCCACCCAACAGCCTGGAGGGAAGCCTCAGGCCAAGCAACATATAGGGTGGGAACACAGGCCCACCCATCAGCAGACTTCCTGAGCTGCAAAGGCCTCTAGACATAGTCCTACCCACCAGAGGCCCAGGACCAGGCTTCACTCAGCAGTGGGCAGGCACCAGCTCCTCCTGCCAGGAAACCTGCATAAGCCTCTAGTCCAGCATCACCCACCAGGGGCAGATACTAAAAATAAGAAAACAACAATCCCAAAGCCTATGGAAGGAGCCCACAAACACACAGAAAAATAGATGATGGGGTGGCAGAGGAACATCTCCCAGGCCAAGGCACAAGATAAAATCCCAGTAGAAATAAGTGATGAGGAGATAGGCAATTTATCTGAGAAACAGTTTAAAGTAATGATGGCCAAGATGTTCAGAGAACTCAAGAGGAGTACAGATGCACAGAGCAAAGTTTTTAGTAGAGTTGGAAAACATAAAGAATACCCAAACAGAGTTGAAGAATAAAATCACTGAAATGAACAATATACTAGAAGGAACCAAGAATAGACTAAATGAAGCAGAAGAACGGATCAGTGAATTGGAAGACAGATTAGTGGAAATCGCTACTTCAGAACAGAAAAAAGAAAAAAGAATGAAAAGAAATGAAGATAGTTTAAGAGAACCCTGGGACAACATGAAGTGCTCTAATATTTGCATTATAGGGGTCCTAGGAAGAGAACAGAGAGAAAGGACCTGAGAAAATTTTTGGAGAGATAATCACTGAAAACTTTCCCAACTTGGGAAAGGAAACAGTCACCCAAGTCCAGGAAGCACAGAGAGGACCACATAGGGTCAACACAAAGAGGAACACACCAAGGCACATAGTCATCAAATTGACAACAATTAAGGATAAGAAGAAAATATTAAAATCAGCAAGAGAAAAGCAACAAATAACATACAAGGGAATTCCCATAAGTTTATCAGCTGATTTTTCAGCAGAAACTCTACAGAACAGAAAGAAGTGGCATAATATATTTAATGTGATGAAAGGGGTAAACTTACAACCAAGAACACTCTATCCAGCAAGGCTCTGGTTCAGACTTGATGGAGAAGTCAAAAGGTTCACAGATAAACAAAAGCTACAAGAATTCAGCACCACAAAACCAGCTTTACAACAGATGTTACAACTTCTCTCGTCATCAAACCATAAGAAAAGAGAACAAAAAGAAGAAAGAGGGGAAAAAAAAAAAAGACCTACAAAAAATTGCCTTGGTTGTTCGGGGTCTTTTGTGGCTCTTTATAAATTCTGGAATTATTTGTTCTAGTTCTGTGAGGAATGTTGTGAGTATTTTGATGGGGGTTGCATTGGATCTATGAATTGCTTTCGGTACTGTGGCCATTTTGATAGTGTTGATTCTTCCAATCCAGGAGCACAAGAAATCTTTTCATTTCTTTGTGTCATTTTGGTGTTTGGAGTATAGGGAACCTCCTTCCTTAAGTTTATTTTTAGGTATTTTGATGTTTTTGATGTAATGGAAATGTTCATGCTGGTTATAAAATTCTCGCTTTTGAAGTGAAAAAAAAAAAAAGGTGAATGAAGGGCTGCAAATGACAAAATATCCTTCTTTTCTATGGGTGACTTGTATTCCATTACATACATACATACATATATATACAAATTTCTTACATTACATTCATCATATAGATATAGATATATATACATGCTGCATCTTCATTATCAATTCAACTACTCATGTGCACTTACAATGCTTCCATATCTTGGCAATCATAAATAATGTTGCTGCTAATAGCAAGGTGTGTGTATCTTTTTTAATTAATTCTTATTTTGTGGTTGGCTTTATTCCTTTGATAACTATAGAAATTTAAAAAGCTAAAGCTCTAAACATCCTTAGAAATAATGAACAGCACATATATGTAAATTTAAAACATATATGTGCAGTAAAAAAAAAAAAAGAAATGAGTTATCAAGCCATGAAAGACATGGAAGAAACTTAAAAACCCTATTACTAAATGAAAAAAGTGAGTCTGAAAAGGCTACAAACTGTACGAGACCAACCAAATGACATTCTAAAAAAGGCACAGCTACAGAAACAATAAAAATATCATAGTTTCCAGGAGTTTAGTGAGAGGGAGGGAGGGAGGAATGAACAGATGGAGCACAAGGGATTTTTAGGGTGATTAAACTCTTCTATGTGATACTATAGTGGCTACATGTCATTATGCATTTGTCAAATGTACAACATCAAGAGTGAACCTTAATGTAAACTACGGACTTTGGTTGATAATAGTGTGTCCATGTTGGTTCATCGCTTGTACCAAATATGCCACACTGATGAGGGATGTTGAGGGTAGGGGAGTATATATATGTGGGTGGAGAGGGTTATGTGTGAACTCTGTATTTTCTGCTCAACTCTGCTGTGAAAATGAAACTCCTCTAAATAAATTGTCAATTAATTTAGGAAAAGATATTAAAAAAAACCCAAATTGCTTCTGGATACCACATGGAACTATATTCAATGTTCTGTAATAACATTTAATGAAGAAGAATATAAAAATGAATATATGTACATACACGCATGACTGGGACATTAAGCTGTAGACCACAGACTGACACACTGTAACTGACTATCTTCAATAAAAATAAATCACATTCTCACATCTACAAAGGAAAGTGGTGTTCAGTTTTCAATTTTTTACAGGTATTCACTTAATTCAGCTCTGACCCACCTCAGGGTCCTAACGGGTCGCGAGGCCCGGGCCTCACCTACGCACCGCTACCCACGAGCGCAGCCGAGGCTTCAACCGCCGGCTCCCGACCTGCGCGCCCCCACCAAGCGCCGCCTCACCGGCTCAGCGGCGGCAGCGGAGGCGGCAGCAAGCAGCGGCGGCAGCAAGCAGCGGCGGCAGCAAGCGGCGGCCCAGACCCCAGGCCGCGTTCCTCCTCCAGGAGCTGGTCCGCGAGCACTAGGCTCCCGCCCAGCTTTCACACGCTCCGGGCGGGTCCGGTCGGCGCGTCTGTGCGTCCACGCGCATGCGCGCCCCTCCTCCTCCGCCCGCAGCGCGGACGCTCGGGCTGCAACTCCTGTTCTTCGGGAGGTGGGGACTGGTGCCGGGCTGGGGGCTGGGGGCAAGGGCCTGGCAGTGGGGCGGAGGGCCCATCCCTTTATTCGCCCCACCGGGTCTCCATCCTTAACACCCCCATCCCATCACCTACCGGTCCTGAAACAACCAAAACCTCGAACAGCTCAGGGCCAGGCCACACACCCTAGCCCCACTCCCCCTGCTCGCCTTCCCTCCCAAACCCTCTGAATGCCCCCCCCACCTACAGCCAAGCCCCCACGTCTCCCACAGGACCCCCGAAATGGGACTTCCTCTCACACCGAGGTACCCGCCCCGACACTCCACCACGCTAGTAACCTATGGCCCCCACGCCACAAGCTCACCCCTCATGCCTCACTGCAGGACCCCCAACATCGCAAGATGGTCCCCCTCACCCCTCAGCCTGTGCCCACTCACCGCGGGATCCTCCCTCACCCGGAGTGCAACCTTACCCCCAGCTGACCCCCTCACCCCTCAACCAGCGGGGGGCAGGATGGTCTGGGCTCCCATCACCATGGCAACAGCCAGCCAGCCAGGAATCCCGGGCAGAGTGCTGGCACACAGCCCTGTGTCCCAGGCTCCTGGGCCCGGGCGGGGGTTGGACGCAGTTCCAATTCTCGCACGGGCGCCCTGCCCCACCCCTACTCCCCCCAATTCTCCCCCCACCACCCAGTGCCTCGTCTGAGCTGATGGGGCAGGGTGCTACCAGGGTGCACACCACTCGCCAGGGGGCCTTGGGTGGTTGATGGTGCTGCCGGCAGGGAGGGGCAGCCCCGCCCAGAATGGACAGCAGGCAGCAGCAGAGGCAGAGGCAGAGGCGGGGAGGGGGGCTGCCCTGGGAGAGCCAGTCAACTTCCTCCCAACTCCCCCGCTGCCTGGCTCGGGGGGCAGCCTCTGCTGCCCTGGCTTCCTGGAAAGAATCTCTCCCTGTCAGCCTGCTCCTGGGAGGTAGGCAGGGTGTGGTCCGGGCGAGAGAGGGGGGGCTCAGCAGCAGCAGCAGCAGCAGCAGCAATGGCAGGACTGGGGCTGCCTATGCTAGAGCAGGGATTTGCTCCCATTTCCCGCTGCCGCCGCCCCCGCACCCTGACAGCACCTCCTCATCTCCCAGGGGCAGAAATGACCTGCAACATAGGCCCTGCAAATCTGGAGAGCAAAAGCTGCCCCCAGGACAGGACGCAGGAGAGATGGGAGCAAATTCACAGGCTCCCAAGGGTAGACCCCTCTCCCCGCTGCCGCCGCCGCCGCCGCCGCCCCCGCACCCTGACAGCACCGCACCCGCCTCCTGGGAAAAGACCATGGCCTGAGGGCCAGTCGGACGTGCTCCTTGGCTGCCCGGTGCCCTCCCACCTCCTGGGGCGGCGGCATCCGCTACCCCCCCACCGGGTATAAGCGGCAACGAACAGGCGCCCGTACTACTAATGACCAGGAAGGAGAAGTGGGCACCAGGAACCACGCGGTGGCCCCCGACCCACCTCAGGGTCCTAACGGGTCGCGAGGCCCGGGCCTCACCTACGCACCGCTATCCGCGAGCGCAGCCCAGGCTTCACCCGCCGGCTCCCGACCTGCGCGCCCCCACGAAGCGCCCCCTCACCGGCTGGGCGGCTTCAGCGGCGGCGGCAGCAAGCGGCGGCCGAGACCCCAGGCCGCGTTCCTCCTCCAGGAGCTGGTCCGCGAGCACTAGGCTCCCGCCCAGCTTTCACACGCTCCGGGCGGGTCCGGTCGGCGCGTCTGTGCGTCCACGCGCATGCGCGCCCCTCCTCCTCCCGCCCGCAGCGCGGACGCTCGGGCTGCAACTCCTGTTCTTCGGGAGGTGGGGACTGGTGCCGGGCTGGGGGCTGGGGGCTGGGGGCAAGGGCCTGGCAGTGGGGCGGAGGGCCCATCCCTTTACCCGCCCCACCGGGTCTCCATCCTTAACACCCCCATCACCTACCGGTCCTGACAAAACCAAAACCACGACCAGCTCAGGGCCAGACCACACCCCCTAGCCCCACTCCCCCTGCTCGCCTTCCCTCCCAAACCCTGTGAATGCCCCCCCCCACGTCTCCCACAGGACCCCCGAAATGGGACTTCCTCTCACACCGAGGTACCCGCCCCGACACTCCACCACGCTAGTAACCTATGGCCCCCACGCCACAAGCTCACCCCTCATGCCTCACTGCAGGACCCCCAACATCCCAAGATGGTCCCCCTCACTCGTCAGCCGGGTCACTTCCACTCCCAGCGATTCCTCACCCCTCAGCCTGTGCCCACTCACCGCGGGATCCTCCCACACCCGGAGTGCAACCTTACCCCCAGCTGACCCCCTCACCCCTCAACCAGCGAGGGGGCAGGATGGTCTGGGCTCCCATCACCATGGCGACAGCCAGCCAGCCAGGGATCCCGGGCAGAGTGCTGGCACACAGCCCTGTGTCCCAGGCTCCTGGGCCCGGGCGGGGGTTGGACGCAGTTCCAATTCTCGCCCGGGCGCCCAGCCCCCACCCCTACTCCACCCCACTTCTCCCCCCTACTTCTCCCCCCACCACACAGTGCCTCGTCTGAGCTGATGGGGCAGGGTGCTACCAGGGTGCACACCACTCGCCAGTGGGCCTTGGGTGGTTCACGGTGCTGCCGGCAGGGAGGGGGCAGCCCCGCCCAGAATGGACAGCAGGCAGCAGCAGAGGCAGAGGCAGAGGCGGGGAGGGGGGCTGCCCTGGGAGAGCCAGACAACTTCCTCCCAACTCCCCCGCTGCCTGGCCCGGGGGGCAGCCTCTGATGCCCTGGCTTCCTGGAAAGAATCTCTCCCTGTCAGCCTGCTCCTGGGAGGTAGGCAGGGTGTGGTCCGGGCGAGAGAGGGGGGGCTCAGCAGCAGCAGCAGCAGCAGCAATGGCAGGACTGGGGCTGCCTATGCTAGAGCAGGGATTTGCTCCCATTTCCCGCTGCCGCCGCCCCCGCACCCTGACAGCACCTCCTCATCTCCCAGGGGCAGAAATGACCTGCAACATAGGCCCTGCAAATCTGGAGAGCAAAAGCTGCCCCCAGGACAGGACGCAGGAGAGATGGGAGCAAATTCACAGGCTCCCAAGGGTAGACCCCTCTCCCCGCTGCCGCCGCCGCCGCCGCCCCCGCACCCTGACAGCACCGCACCCGCCTCCTGGGGACAGGCCATGGCCTGAGGGCCAGTCGGACGTGCTCCCTGGCCGTCCGGTGCCCTCCCACCTCCTGGGGCGGCGGCATCCGCTACCCCCCAACCGGGTATAAGCGGCAACGAACAGGCGCCCGTATTACTAATGAGCGGGAAGGAGAAGTGGGCACCAGGAACCACGCGGTGGCCCCCGACCCACCTCAGGGTCCTAACGGGTCGCGAGGCCCGGGCCTCACCTACGCACCGCTACCCGCGAGCGCAGCCCAGGCTTCACCCGCCGGCTCCCGACCTGCGCGCCCCCACCAAGCGCCCCCTTACCGGCTCGGCGGCGGCAGCGGCGGCGGCAGCAAGCGGCGGCCCAAACCCCACGTCGCGTTACTCCTCCGGGAGCTGGTGCGGGGGCAGTTGGCTCCCGCCCGGCTTCTTCAAGCTTCGGGCAGTTCCGCGTCTGCGCAGGCGCATCGGCGCGTGCGTGCGCGCCCCTCCTCCTCCCGCCGTAATTGCGGACCCTCGTGCTCCTGCTGCTCGGGTTGTGGCGAGTGGGGCCGAGCGGTCGGATCGGGGCCTGGCGGGGGGCGTGCCGTTGGGTCATTAGCCCTGGGACAGAGAGAAGAGGAATGGAAGAGTTAAAAATAAATCTCTTATTTCAGGATTTCTTGAAAAGTTATCTTGGTGTTAGTGCACAGCGAATAAAAACCAAATAATTGTTCGAAACTTTCTATCTACAAGTTGGCCACTTTACAGACAGTAAGTTCAAATCATCAAGATCAGGGAAACTCAAGCGATGCATTTAACTCAGCCTACTGATAAATGAAGAGGTACAGAGTGTGAGGTTTCAACCATCTAGTCAGAGTTCCAGAACGAGAAGGGGAGAGAGAGAATGGAGGCCATTGTTTCAGGTTATAATATTTCAAATATTAGTGGCGATAACAGTTAAGAATTGTACAGAATTCTATTTAGAGACTATCATCTGGGTGTTTGGGGTGCTTGTCTTTCTCGGTTGCCATTGCTTGTAGGACACTTCAATGAACAAAGTTGGAGATATGCATTTTTTAGAGAACCTTGAAATTCAACATTGTAAAATTTATTTGACCACTTAGATTTTATAATTGTACCTCTTTTCCACTTGAAAACTTAATTCCTAAGACATTAAAAGGAACACAGTAACTAATTCATTTTATTTCAATTTACTGATATCTACGTACCCACACATGAATACTTATACTTCAACATAGCCATACTCATAATACTTAAATAATGAGTTTAATATGTGAAACTTAAGATTTATCTAAAGGTTTGTTTTTTAACTGCAGGCTATACATTACTAGCAACAGAGCCAAAATATTGTAGGTTTACTGCACAAATATGATTCCTCGTAGTGGGATTATGCCACCAAGTTTATACATAGATAGGTTTCATTTCATTATTTTCAATTTTAATAATTGTTATATTAGGTTATTTTATTTATTTCACTTTGAATTATGTAAAATATATACATGATTCCAAGTTCAAAAGTATAAAGCAGAATTTTTACTTGCATCTACATGCTTTTTTTAAATTTTTTTGTATATTAAAGATGAAATATAACATTTTATGTTCATGCCATTGTATCTTTGGACAGATTATTAGAAATAGGATTCCTGAATTTATAAGATGACCGTGTGTATACTTTCATTAGTTATTACAAAATCCCCTCCATAGTGTTGTACCATTTTTCATTCCCATCAGCAATGCTTGAGAATGCATCATTATTTAGAGGCTGGCCAACAGAATATGTTGTCAGACATTTCATTTGTTCATAATTTGGTAGCTGAATGATGTTCTTGCAGTATATTATTTTGAAATCCTTTATTATAAGGATTTATATATAATAAAGGATTTCAAAATAGGTTTAAGCTTTTTTCATATATTTAAGGGTCACATTTATTTATTTTTATGTGAAAATACTACATAAATATCATTAATGTTTCTATTAATTTGTTGGCCATTTTCTTCTCAATTTTTGGAAGTTTAAACAGAATTGTAAAGGAATTAACTTTAGGCTGAAGTAATGTTATTCTAGCTAAGGAGTCTGAAATAGAACAAAGAAAAGGAAATTAAAGAAAGACATCCATGAACAAAGCAAGTAAACACTATATTCAAGTCACACTTCATAGTAATAAAATGCCTTGTGATTAAATAAAACATAATTTTAAAATATGAAAACAGCAAAAAGATTGGAGTGGTAAATGCATTGACATTGATCGAAGGTCTTTGTTAGCTAAAAGGAAAGCAAAAGATTGAGTTGAATTTATATGTTGAAATGTTAACAATGCTTAATATAAATTATAGGTTAACCATTAAACAAACAGAGTGTATAATTTTGAATTTAGTGGAAGGGAATATAAAAGTGGGTTCAATCCCCAGTACCTCCATTAACAAAACAAACAAAAATCTTTTTTAAAAGTCCATAAAAAATAGATATATTTGAACAAGTAAAACTTGATAATATTTACTGCCCAAATGCCCTCACTGATGGAATTCTAAAGGTTATACTTCACAAAAATAAACTGACCTTAGCTGAAGATTTGAGGGAAGCAAGGAATCGAGGATAAAAACAAACATCTGTTTATAAAACAGGAATGACAGTGTCAACATTCTTGACATTAAAAATTCAAGATAAAACTAAAATATGCAATCGGTTGTGAAGTAACAAAATGATCATTAAAACTATATTGAAATACATTCATATCAATTAATTTTATATTTAAATTAAAATATAAATTAAATCTTAAGATAGAAAATATAATAATGTACTAATAAGTGGTTGGCAAAATTGTATCTGTCAAATATAAAGAAAAATAATATTGAAAATGCAAAAGTAATATCAAGACAAAGGAGATATTTACCAAAATAAAGGGAAACGTGCGTGACGATGAAAGGCACACCTTTATAAGAAATAAACTTGTATGAACAAACAATATAGCAGATAAATAATGCAGAAGCAATGAACATGAAAGAACAGATAAAAAATGAAATTATAAAGAAATATCAACGCATTAAATTTGTACTCATACATATCCATAACAAAATATAATTATGGATATAGACTGATTAATATAACCAACATATTGAATTATTTATGTGTTTACTCAAAATCTATAGCTGTTTCAAGAAGTATTTTTCCCCAGTTCAATCTTCTGCTTCAAATCTCTACTATACAACTCAGATATATAAATTAATCACAAAGTTGCAAAAAATGAGTATCTTGGGCAAAGATTTGAATTGTGTTTTTAAGATACCATGTTGTCCCTCCAGCAGATAAAATGTGTATTTTAGTTGTTTTCTTTGCTTTGAATCTTATATTTAAGTACCTATCTCATTCCTTTTTATTTTTTACATTAATTGGATAGCTGTCAAATTCTTAACTAGATTTTTAATAAGGTATGTTAAAAATTTGAGCATTTTCAAAGGCAATTTACCTTTTTTGACCTGTTTTATATTATTAATTTAATTCTTCTGTGATTCTCTTCTAAACCCCATCTACATATACCTGTAGCAATATGCTTATTACATGTTTCCTTTTTCACTAATCTTCATGGTATCATGAATCAATGTAAAATACACTCTGATGCTCATAATTAAAAGCATTCACTTTATATTAAATTGATCATTCCCTGTGCCCCTCAAAAGAACACACTTTTAATAAAATATTTATTATATTTGTTGCTTTGTTAAGAGTAAATATTAAAAGAATATGGTTGGGGTGAAGGGTTAGTGTTTAGGATATAAAGAGTTTAATGGTGAAAATACAAGCAAAAGAAGTAAAACTTCATCCGGCTCATTAGATATATACATAATATTCTTGGCCCATTTATGTATATGTTTATGGGCCAGGAGTTTGCAGACTATCATGGTAACTATGAGGAAAGAAGAAAAGAAAGAAAGAAAGAAAGAAAGAAAGAAAGAAAGAAAGAAAGAAAGAAAGAAAGAAAGAAAGAAAGAAAGAAAGAAAGAAAGAAAGAAAGAAAGAAAGAAAGAAAGAAAGAAAGAAAGAAAGAAAGAAAGAAAGAAAGAAAGAAGGAAGGAAGGAAGGAAGGAAGGAAGGAAGAAAGGAAAGAAAGGAAAGAAAGAAAGAAAGAAAGAAAGAAAGAAAAAGCATAAAGGTGTACCTACTGATGACTGGGCTTCCTTGGAAAGGGAACAGAGAACTGGAGACATCAACAGTCTCCAAAAACACATGAGAAAATGTTTACTCTTGTTTTGTACATGTTGTTTCCTTCTGTACCTGTACTGTATGTAAAATTAAGGAAGAAAGGAAGCAGAAATAAAAGGGAAAAAAAGGAAGGAGAAAAGAAAGGAACCTGGCCACTTATTCTTTAAATATATAGCTAGTATTATCTCCTGTGAGCCAGAGATCTTTCAGAACCCCTCTTAGGACTCAAAGACACATAAATGGCAGTTCTCTTCCAAATGCTCCTAATCCTGTATCTCTGTAGCTTTATAACAGTAAAGATGGTCTCAAGCAGATACAAATCAACTCCAAAATCTAAATGTATACAAGGTATACCTGTAACAAATTATATATTTGCATATATATTATACATATATAACATATATAAGCATATGTGTAGATATATACTCAGACATAATGTATATGTAGATATTTTTTAGAGAGATATATCCCCTAAAGTTTCTTCAGAACACTGTATTCCTTTAGTATGATTATCTTGGAAAAGACCTCCAGGCTCTAATAAAATAACCAGGGCATTCCCAGGACAACTCCAGTACAAACTTCAATCTAAAGGGTAAGAGATCCTAAGCCACACTTTTCCTAGGATTTCTGGTACTAGGGTGAGAACAAACTGATAAGTCAGCCACCAAAGCTTTTTTAGAATTGCCTTGAATGTAACCCAAAGAGCCCATAGATCTATTCACTCCATTGTCTAACTGTAACTTACTTTGTGTCTGTTATGTGCCAGGTTCTCGGTGAACAGCTGATCTACCTAACTGAATAGTACAACAAACTTGCCTTCTGTCAACGTATGCACTACAGTCAAATGGACTCAAAGTCTATCTTTCCTGAGACTCAGGTGTCATAGCAAGGAAAAAACAAGAGCAAAAATCCATCTACTCCCACTTTTCAGCACTCCTGGCACTATATACAAAAGAACTCAATATTAAGAGACCTTGTTTCATATAATCCATTATTGTCAATATCTTCTTCTAATGAAAGATGGAAAGTTGATACCAGAAACATTTCTATAACTTTATACATTTGCGATTTTTAAGCTTTATTGATTGTATCCTATTTTCAAGATTGTAAAATGACCTGAACCTTTCAAAAGATTCAAAATAAAAAAGCAACTATAGATACCTCATTTATTTTTCATTTAAAAGTATCTTTTCTTCTTCAACTTAAGATTTCCTTTCTTTATGCTTTATTAGCTAAACACACACACAAACACACAAATACAAATATTTTGAAGCAATATCTGTGTGTATGTTTTGTAATAATGAGAGCAATTTAATTACCCACAGTAATTGAATGAAAATGTTTAATTCTTAAAAAATTGTATTAACTCAAAAAGCAAGTCTTTTTCTTTTACATTAAGTCTTTTTGACCCAGGGAATGTCATTTAATCATTATTACTCAAGCATATTAGTAATTTATTCTTTTACTTTTAAAATCATATTAATAAAATAGTTATTTATTAACTCATGAAAGTGTTTTAAGTACCATGAAGTTTCAAATAATATAGTTTTCCTGGAAAGAATATACATTTTAAAGATAAAATCCCTGTCCAAAGAGGTATTTTGATATTTGATACACAATCAATAGCACATAAAGTTACTTGGATGTTTACGCATTTTTAAAATGATATTTTAAGTGGAAACATTGCAGAAACTTGCAGAAGCACTTTCCTTGTTTCTCATTTTAAGAATTTTGAAATTTTTCTATCTAGAGGTAGATGCTTAATTACTGATTATTATTCAATCAATATGTTCTTTATACAACCACACACAAAACTTCACTTTTCCAATTTTCTATCATATGAACCCAGGTATGAATTTCTTTAGCTGGAAATAATTTTATAAAGCATCAGAAAATTGTTTAAGATCATTTAATGTTACATTAAGATTGGACCACATATCTAAATAAGATGCTGGTGGAAATTAATTCGATCTAAGTTTTACATGCTATTAATTAAGTAAATAAAGCACCATGGTAGAGTCTTTTATACATTGTGTATTGTTGTCTATTGTGCTGCACAAAATTTAAGTTGTGGATTCAGTCCACTTTCTTCTATTATTTAAAAATTCAAGAATGTCATAAAAATACATATGCCATTCTTTCTAATTAAAAACTATGCATATTTCATTAAGACGTTCTTATGACTTGCCTGGATTGCATGTTATGACACTCTTAACTGAGAAGGAAAGGCCAAGCAGATGACACAGCACACTTAAACATTATCCTCTGTGGATCTGCCCACATTAATCGTGCTCTTTATGAACCAAGAAGACATTCTATAATATTAGTTATTGTGGCAGTTTGAGAATACTATAGAAAAGTGAATTATTAGGCTTGCCTATCTTTGGAGAAAAATTATTTTATTCCAATAGGAAGCATAAACACAAAATGATACTGACTTTCCTGTCTGCAGTAACCCCACCCCCACCATCTTAGCAGGCCCTCTCTTTTGGAGGAAGGATTAAATTATCTTATTAGTGCATATATTATTATCTTTTTACACATTCAATTCACCAACCAGTGAAAAGTTGTTCATTGAGACTGACTACACTTAAAAAGCACAAATAGAAATATATTATAGTTAATCAGTCTATCTACCCACCTGTCTATTTTTTCTCCCTAGCTCATCTTTCCTTCTCTCCCCCCACCCCCTTTCTCTCTCACACACACACACACACAAACCACATTGCCTGTGGGCAGTTTCATGTCCTTCCCTGGGCCCCTGGAATCATGGGTTGTTCCAGTTCCCTAGTCTTGCTCTGTAACATTACCCATTCTTCTATCTGTGAAATCTATTCTCTCTGCACTTACCTCTTTTACTTAAGGGCATTAAAACTCCCTCTTTGTAGGTATACAGATCTTGTCTATTTCTCTGCTGAAACAAAAAAAGAAAAAAAAAAGAAATCTAAAAGATTAAAGTCATATAATACCTAGAGCAAAAAAAGTATCTTAAAACAGGAGAAAGTGAATAAAACATTGATGAATATAATATTTGGGAAACTCGAAAGCTGAGAGGTTGGAGAACTGTACAGCTAACAATGTTAAGATAGATTTCATGTCAATAGGGTAAAGATTAAATGATTTTATGAATAATAGTTAATCTGGAAATGGTTAATAGGATTATGTAAGCAAAATCAGAAAGGACTGTAAGCCTAACTCATTAGAATAATAGGACAAATTATCCTGGAATTTGTTAGATCAAAGAATAGAGACATGGCTGATGATTAAAATATTACAGCAGAGGATTTCATTATGAATATGGTATTAGACTTGCAGCAAAAATACTCCTAGAATAAAATCTTAATGGCTTCCAAAATAATATTTTTTTCTCCTAACTTTCCACGTTTGCCCCTTTAGACCTCTTCTCACAGGCAGATTGTGTTTGCATGGAGTTTATGATTTGCTAATCATTCTTTTTTTTTTTTAATCAAGTTCTTGTCAGTCTTTAGAGAAAATGATTTAATTTGGTCATTTTCATGTTCAGATGTACCTGAAAAGGACTGGCTTACATTCAACTCATTTAAATAGAAGTTGTGAAAACTCTGTGGAATAGGAGAACTGTTTTCCAAGCAAAATAATTTAGAACATACTTGTGATAACTGGCAGCTTATTTTTTCCATCTAAATTTATAGACCTAAATCCGAGTATTAGGCAGACTTTCACTTATTTCACATCCAGCTATGCTTCAAGGACTTGGAATCAATTCTGCATAGTGTGGATCTGAAGGAAAACGTGATCCCTGAGATGCAAGACACAGCAATGACAGTCAATTTAGATTTATAAAGTGAGCAGAACAAGAAACATCACAAAATACTATCATGTAAAATTGGTAATTTTTGCTAATTTTTCAAACACAAAAGTGTTACATACATTGATTTAAAGTGAAGACATACAAACAAATTAAAATATACCAGAAAGTTTTGATGTATGAGCTGGTGACTATCAGACTAATATTAATAATTTGCATATGTACAATTAAGAATTGACTGGTTGGTAAATTTTATAAAATACTGGAAAAATCACAGGATTTAGAGTCTGTATTTAGAGACCTGGATTTCAAATTCACTGTCATCACTTACTACCTATGCAACTTCAAGCATTTTGCATCAATTATCTCAACTATCAAAAACCACACCAAAAGTATACCTACCTCATGAAATAGTTGAATGGGTTAACTAACCTACAATGCATGGCAGCACATTATAATTCCTAAAGCTTGGTGTAGTTGTGTCTGGGCTTAAGTGTGCTTTTCATGCTTCCTCTACGTTTACCACAATGACATGTCCCCATGTGCATAGGTTTATGTCTCTCTTACTATACAGAACTACAGAGAAAATTAATGTACTGTTTATTTATTATGTATATGTATATATATCTATACTTGTATCTTTAAATTCACCTTATTTTAGCTGTTATAAATAAACATATATGCACACATGTACACACACAGACATGTATACACACACATGCATTCACACACACATATATAGTCATAATAAACTGAAGAGGTCAATTGTTATCCCTAACACAACCAATAATAAAATACACACACAAAAAAAAAAAAACAGAAATGGAAATTTTAAAAGAACAAAAATGGCACATTGCAAAATAAAATTAAACACAAAAAGGGAGTAATAGAAAATTTGAGAATCAAAAAAGGTACAATATTTGGAAAACAATTAGAAAAATGACAAAAGTAAATACTTTCATTTGTGTAATTACTTTAAATACAAATGGACTAACTGCTCTAATAAAAAAACTTAGACAACATGGACACCCAAGACGGAGGTTATTCATGAACACGAGAAATGAACATCAGCCAAAGATACGTAAGATGGACAATGGGAGTTCAAGCCTTTCCTGGAGGAGGGTTGGCAGTTTTATATTATATCTGAGATAATTTCCCTGCACTAGGTGGAGACACAAAGTGTATTGCTGTCTTTAATCGGGAAGCTTAACGTGGTCCACGGTGGCCGACAAGCAGTGGGTTGTGCTGTTCTTGTTCTACGTCAGGTTAGCTAAGCCATAAGCAGCTTTCTTAGCGTTCCCTTCCCTTTGTGTGTCTCTAGGTTAGGGTTGTTCAGAAGAGAAGTTTACACCTGTTGGAGAGCAAACTGAAGGAGCAGTCCTTTGGCTGGGGGGCTGTGCTACAGCCGTGAACGTTGTCACTGACCTGCACCCTCACGCCCTCAGTGTGGAGAAGCTGCTCCTCCGGCGCCTGCCGGCCTCCGCAGGGGGTCCAGCCCTGGGCCAGGCAGGTGTGCAGCTCCATCCTGCTGCCACCGGTTTCTTCCACAGGGAGAGACACAGGCTCCAGGTCTTCTTGAAGGTGTTCAGATTTTATTGAATGGGTTAGATTTCTCCTGCTTAAAAGGTTTTTTTATTGTGGTAAAAGAATAGGATTTGCCCCTAAGGAAGTGTACCATGTTAAACCTCTCTCCAGGTTTTGGGGACAGTAAATACATTCATACAGTGCAATCACGACCACCTGTGTCTCCATAACTCTCCCCGTCTTTACGTGTGAAACCCTATGCCCGTAAACAACAACCCCCCGTTCTCCCCCGGCTGCAGCCACTTCTGTGTTTTCTCTTTCTGGGAATGCGGCCACTCCTAATCGCTCACACAAGTGGAATCGCACACGATTCACCGTCTTGCCCCTGGCTCACGGTACGCATTCCGATGTCCCCCAGGTGCCCCCGTGCTGTCACACATGTCACAATGTTCTTCTTTCTTCAGGGGCAGTACTGTTCCATTGTACGCTCAGCCCACATCGTGCTCATCTGTCCATCCGCGAAAGGACACTCGAGTTCCTGCCTCGTGGTAGGTATTGTCAACGGAGCTGCTGTGAAGTGGGTGTTCAAGTGTCTCTTTAAGACCTGTTGTATGTTCGCTCGGGGTTATTCTACGCAGTGAGATTGCTGCAAGTGTGGTAGTTGTTTCTGAAATTTCTCTGAGGGGCTTCCAAAGTGTTTTGCACAATGGTAATGCCATTTTATGTCCTCACCAACAGAGCACAAGTGTTTCTTTTCCCTACATCCACGGACACCACACACGGAGAGCAATCCAGGTATTCAAGGCTCAGACTGACAGACGTTCCCCTTGGAGGGCGGGAGGAGGGGGGACCTGGTGGGGGCCCAGGAGCGCAGTGGGGTGGCAGCCCACGAGGTGTGTGTGTGTGTGTTTGTGTGTGTGTGTGTGTGTGTGTGTGTGTAAGATGTGGATGGGGGTGCGGGCAGGAGAGGTGAGACACGGACAGGAGTGTGTCGGAGGTCTTGCCCGGGGCAGGGCCCCGAGGGGTCAGGAGCAGCAGGAGGCTGACCTCAGGCTCACACCGGTGCTGACACAGGGGCTCAAGGGAAGGCGTCGGCCACTTCGCTTCCAGGGGCCCAGGAGGGGTTGTGCATGGGGGACGTGCTGTGGCCTGGTGTTGCCCCAGGGTCAGGACGGGGCCCTCAGGCCTGGTGGGGGCAGCTGTTCTGGGACTGGTGTTCCTCAAGGACCCGTGGGGCCAGCCCGGTATCGACCATCCTGGTGTCCCCATGGGAATGTCTGGCTGGAGGCAGATCTGTGGTCCAGGGGATGGAGGTGAGGGGCAGGGCCTGGGGCCGGGCAGGCTGCAGGGACCATTAGGCAGGTTCAGCTTGTTGGTTAGGTGTTCCATGTGAGGGAGATTGCGAGTGGGGGAGACCCCCAGGATGGTTTCCGGAGCCCCGATAGAGCCCTGGAGGCAGAGGGTGCCCAGTGTCCTCACGCCTGGAAGGGTCCCTGAGGGCCAGCGATGCCCCTGGACCCAGCTGCCTGCCCCATGGCCTCACCCTCTTTTGTGTAGAGCCCACTGGAGAGAGCTGTCCCTTTCCTACATAAAATTCTCTGTCTTCCTCTGTCTCTGTGTCTGTGTGGCTGGCTGGCTGTCCCCCACAGGAAGCTGGAATGACCCTTTCCAATGGCCCTAGGGTGCTGTGGCTTTACTGACAGACACTCAGTGCTGGTCCCAGCTCCCCTCCAGGAGCCTGTACTGCTGGCCTCCCCTGGGGCCGTGGAGCCACAGACTCGGCACATTGATTTCGCCCCCTCTGCTCTGACACACTGAAAAGCTCACACAGACACTTGGACAATGTCCAGCCGCCCAGGGCCGCGTCCCGTGGGTGACTGAGCTCCCCTGAAGTGCTGGCCTCGATCGCCCAGCAGAGCCAGCCCCAACCAGGCGCTGGCCTCCGTTTCCTGGAGCGTTTCCTGTGAAGGGCAGACAGCTGTGGCTCCTGTGTCTGCCCTCTGGGGAGTGCTGTGTCTCCTACAACCCGGGACCTGAGACTGTTCCTTTGAGATGGAACCACCAGGAGGGACTGGAGCTCAGGGTCTGGCCTCCCGGGAGGACCGAGTCCTGACTCCGTCCCTGCACCCTTGGCATCCGGTGGGCACAGCGGCCTTCACGCTCCTCGACCTGGAACGTGCTGCTCCAGGATGGGAGACAATAATTTCTGTGATTCCAACCCGACTGTGGTGCGTGTTACAGCAGCCGTGCTGACCAGGCGTCCGACACCTGGGACTTGCTGCTGACTCTGCGCCCCCAGGGAACCCCAGGGATGGGTGTGGTCGGGGGAGAGCTGGGGCCTGGGGCTGGGAGGGTGTGGAGGGCGGCCAGGCTGTGGAGTCACCAGGGGAGGGGCTGCAACATAGAGCGATTCCCAGAGAGCTATGGAATGGTAAAGGATGCTTTATTGTCTCCACAACCCAAAACATGACAAGCCAGAGTCTCCCAACAAAAAACCCAAACCAAAGATAAACAGCGCAGAAAGTTCATGGGCTCCAGACATTTAGAAAGGATGCACAGCTTCCCAAGCCAGGCCTGGCGTGACCTCTGGCTGTAGCACGCCCCCCCTCCCCTGCCACCACCCGGCACTGGGGCCTGCCCCTCCCCATCCAGGGACAAGACAGGAGAGGCCCAGGGGTCTCGGGCCGGGACGCCAGGCTGTCGGGCTCCCTCCTCCCGGGGCTCGCCTCTCACCCCACCGCCCAGTGCAGGGGAGCTCCTGCTGAAGGTGTCTCAGGCCGCTGGCCACAGGACAGGCTGGCTGTGGCCACTGCCCTGTTTTGCCAGTGTCCCTATTTCTGTGTCCAGCGAGGCTGTGTCCTGCCCTTGGGGGACCCAGTCACCAGGCCCGTCTCTGGGAAGCTGGAGTGGGGAGACCTCACCCCCTTCCTGGCAGGCCTGGCTCCTGTAGGGGCCATGGGCCCTGGCCCTTCTCAGAGCTGAGTACTTGGCTGACCGTTGGTGGCACATCCAAAAGCCTCCCTGCTGTGAGACGTTGGCCAGGGCTGCATATGTTCCCACCAAGGATCTGACACAGGCGCCTCCCCTTGGGGACCCTGCTTGATGACCAACCTGATGGTGTCCACAGAGCAATCCCTGCCCACTGCCCCGGGATGCCAGCCTCCTGCTCATCCAAGGGAACCCCAGGGTGCCCCGGGCACTCCCGGTGAGGACAGGCAGACCCCTCGGCTCAGGTTGGTGGTAGCACCTGCTGTCCACTTGGTCCCCTGAAGGTGGGCAGGGTGCAGGGTGTGGTCGGTGGTGGCCGTGAGGTCGGAGGATGGAGATGCGGGTGAGCACGGCCGAGAGATCAGAGCTGGCAGGGCAGCGGGCGGAGTAGTGGCTGAGCAGCTCGGAGTGATGAACGGGGTACCTCTGGGGCCTGGGGTGGCCGTGGACACCCCCAGAGGGCACGGTAGGCCCCCTGCCCGATCACGTTTCTGTGGTCTGGGACGATCGTCCGCTTCAGCTCCACCACCGAGGAGAAGATCCACTTCACCTGCAGGGACGGCAGGTGTGGGCACAGCCGGGGCCCTCGTGCCAGCTGCCCGCAAGGACCTGGCCTCCCAGCCCGGGGACTGCCGGCCGCGAGTGTACTCGGGTGGGATGGCGCGAGGACTCCATGGGCACAGCCAGGGACAGGGAGGTCCCGACAGGGACAGAGAGAGACAGTGAGAGAACAGAATGAAATGGAGAGACAGAGGACAGTGGACAGAAAGGACAAGAGGGGAGAGTGAGGAGACAGTGACGGGACTGTGAGGTGACAGGAAGGGGACAGGGAGGGACATGGAGGGACAGGGAGTGGACAGGGAAGGGGGACTGTGCGGGCACTGTGTGGCGACAGCAGGGACAGCTGGCCTGGCCCGCCCACCTTAAAAAGGGTCACTGTGGCGCTGTAGCACATGCTGAGCAGGAAGAGGGTGATGAAGATGGAGATGGTGGTCCACAGCCCATCCAGCTCCCCGCTCTGGGCCTTGGCACAGCTCTCTTCCTCCAGGAGTGGCTCTGGACGGGGAGGGGGTGGTCAGCTCTGTGGCTGCCCGTCACGTGCCAGGGCAGGGTCAGTGGCACCTGGGGGTGGGTCTGTCTGTGACAGGGTGGGTGGGGCACTAGGATCCCCTTAGGGGGCTGGATCAATGGTTCCCTGAGGTCAATCCCTGGGCACCGACCTCGTGTCCCCCATTCCTCCAGCTTGGGCCTCAGTCTTGGCCGGACTCCTTGGGCCCAGATCTCGGCCTGGCCAGTGCGTGTCCCTCATCGTCTCCTCTGCGGTGCCTTTCATGGGGTCCTCCGGGGAGAGGGTGCCCTGACCCCTGCCTTCCCTCCCACCGGAGGCCAGGCCTAGACGGCAGGGGTCTGCAGAGCAGGTCTGTGGTGGGTCCTACTGCAGGGAAGGGCGGAGGCAACCTTGGGGTGTCCCTGTGTGCCTGAGGGGGTGGGGTGGGTGTGCTAGGGACCAGTGGTGTGTTGGGTCTCTGTCTGTTGAGGAGGGGGTGCAGGTGTCCTGGGGAGAGGAGGGGTGGGGGTCTGAGCTGGCCAGTGTGGTCAGAGTGTGGTCAGTGCTGCTGGGGCTTTGAGGAGTTGGGACCAAGCTGGTGTCCACAGAGGGTTCATGAGACCCGGCTCCAGGCTCTGGTCTGGCCCCGGGTCGATACCCCGTTGAGGACCCAGTGAGCAAGGCTGGCTTGTGTGCACTTGTGTGGTTGTGCCCTTGTGTGCAGTTGCACAGGCACATGTGTGTGCGAGAGTCTGCAGGTGGACGAGGGGTGTGCAGGCTGGTGTGCTCCATGAGAGGGCTTGTTTCCTGTGGGCCTGGGTGAGTGTCCCCTCGAGGTTACAGATCTGGCCCCGAGCACCTCGCCTGCGGGAAGGTGAGGCCTGATCTCCGTGTGTCCTGGGAGCAGGAGGCCTGTGCCCCCATCGCCGGCCAGGTGTGGCTCCCATGTTGACAGGGTGTCAGCACGTGGACCCTCGAGGCCCCGGGGATGGGAACTGCGGGGACAAGGACCTGCCACTGTCCCACAGTTGGGCTTGGACAGAGGTGGGAAGAACCGTGCACCTCATTTCTGTGAGGGTCCCTGGGAGGCTCTACCAGTCCCCTCTACATGCTCCAGCCTGAGTAGGTGCTGGCCGGACCCTGTACCCTGGGGAGCGGCTGCCTCTGGCAGAGCCCCCTCTCTGACCTCGGGCTGCTGCCTGCCTCCGTTGGCACCAAGTTTGTCCTCAGAGCCTGGCCTGCCCCCGCCTCCCGCAGGCCCGGCGGGCGCCGGAGCTCTGCACAGAAAGAACCATGACAGTGTTGCAGGGCCCCAGGGAGGTACTGGGTGTTTTATTTCATGCTGGCCCCGGAGGTATGTACACAGGGGTGGGGCTCAGGCGTCCACGTGGGACCCTGAGAGCCTCGGGGAGGGGGGTTCGCTTGGGTGCCGGGGTGAGGCTCATTTACCCGGAGACTGGGAGATGGATTTCTGGGTGGAGTGATCTGTGTAGAGCCTCGTGCATCACCACACAGGTGAAGACTTCTCCCCGCTGCCACGTGTTCTTTCCCACCGAGAGCTTGCTGTAGAGGAAGTAGGTCCCGGCGTGGTCCGGCTGGGGCAGCGTGGTGGCGTAGGCGCCCTCTGCCTCCGGCCGCCCATTCCTCTGCCACTCAGCGTTGATGTCAGGTGGGTAGAAGCCTTTGATCAGGCAGGTTACGCCCACGGTGTCCTTGGCCAGGACTTCCTGGTGTGGGGCCAGGGTGTACACCTGCGGCTCCCGGGCCTGCCCTGTGGGGACAGGTGTGTCTGCGAGCATGACGGTCACTCCGAGCAGCCCCAGAGGACCCTCCCGCGCCCGTTGTCCATCCCACCTTTGGCCTTGGAGATGGTCCTCTCGATGGGAGCCGGGAGAGCTTTGTTGTTGACCTTGCACTTGAACTCCTTCCCCGTCAGCCAGTCCTGGTGCTGGATGGGCAGGACGCTGACCACGCGGTACATGCTGTTGAACTGTTCCTCCTTTGGCTTTGTCTCAGCCATGTGTACCTCTGTGTCATCCACGGACAAGCTGAACTCAATCTCAGGGTCTTCCTTACCCACGTCCACCACAAGGCACGTGACCTCAGGTGTTCGGGTGCTGGAGAGGACGTCCTTGGGTTTCGGGGGGAAGATGAAGACCGTGGGCCCTCCAAGGAGCTCAGGGGCTGGAGGGGGAAACAAGATGTGGGTCAGCACTTGGACGGGCCTCCTGTAGGGCACACGTTTCCCTCATCAGGCGGGGCCTGGTGTCTGGTCACTTCCTTGCGATGGAGGGTGTAGCCTGGCTCCCTTACCTGGGCATTTGGGACACTGGGAGCTGTGGTCTTCGCTGTGGAGCGCTGCAGAGAGAACAGATGGGGGGTTACTGTGGGCGGGAGATGGCCCTGGGTGGAGTTTAGGTCAGGGACAGGTTGTGGAAGGTGCAGATCGGCACCAGTTCTGTGGGTTAGAGTTGTCCAGCCTGTGACCACCTTGAACCTGGTGGAAATACCCAGAGGACCCCTCATATAGCCTGGGAGGCCTTCAGGTGAGGAGACCGCATCTCCTCTGATACCCTGGGCAGAGGTCGCCATCCTGGCATGTGGTTCGAGCCGGGAGGAGGGCTGACCTCGGTCCTGTCTGGGAGTGGACGCCCTCCCTGAGGCCTGTCCTCTTGCCCACATGCTTGTCCGCCTTGGTGCTGCTGGCCGGGTGGGCTACGTTGCAGATGAAGGTCTTGCCGGCCGAGCTGCTGGCGGGCATTGTCGCCAAGCTGCTGAGGGAGTAGAGCCCCGAGGACATGAGAATGGACAGGAAGGTGTGGATGCCGCTGGACAGGGCGCCCGAGTTCCAGGTCACCGTCACCGGCTCAGGGATGTAGCCCCAGACCAGGCAGCCGAAGGGCACCGTGGAGCCAGGCGCGTCCCCACATCCAGCAGTCAGAGGATAGACCGATGGGGCCTTGCTGGAGGCTGCAAGAAAGCAGGCCATGTGACCACCGGGGCTTCACCCCTGGGAGGGTCCGGGCAGGGTGTCACGTGCCCAGGTCTGGGCACCCCTGAGCCCAGCACCCACGTGCTTCCAGAATGTCTGCAAACCAGCTGGCCGGCAGGGCCCTCAGCACCTGGGGCCTCGTGCCTCTGCAGCTGTGGGTCAGAGCTGGGTGATCACCTGGGTGACAGCCCCCCAGGTCCCTAACCTCCTGCAAGTGCCTGGCCTGACTGAGCCCTGTGTCTGAGTCCTGACCAGTGCTGCCTGCTCCCGGCCAGCGTCCGCTGGTCCCCTGAGCTCACCGTCCTGCTGCCCCAGCCCGGCCCTGCCCTGGGTGAGCGGGTCTGTCCTTGGCGTGGTGGGCCTCCACCACCCAGAAGCCTGCTCGTGGCCCCTTGCCTGGCCTGCTGTTTGCCCTCCGGGCCCGTGTCTTCTGGGTCAGCTCTGCAACCAGAGCACCTGGGCCCTGGGCTCTGGGCCCTGGCCCCCCCGGACTCTGTCCCTGCAGGCCTCCTCCTTGGCACCTCCCCTTTCATCCCTGTGGCCTCAGCCCGGCTGCGAGTCTGTGCCTTGGGGAGCTCCGGTCCCTCTTCTGGACCTCCAGCTGCAGCCCCTCGGCTCACTTCCCCCTCCCACCTGGGCCTCTGACCCCACCCCAGCTCGTGGCTCTCAGGTCCCTGCTTTCCTTCTGCCCTTGTCCTTCCTCAGTCCAGCTCATCCCTCAGCACAGTTTGGAGCCCCACACTGCCCCCACCTTCCTCTCCTGTTCGGTGCCAGCAGCCCGGGCCCATCGCTGGCCGGGCCTGTCTCCTCTCAACCTGACCCATCTGCTCTGCTCCGGCTGGCAGCCCAGCTCAGGCCCTGAACGAGCCCCGCGCTTTCCTTCCCTCTGCGGGGTCCAGGGTCTGTTTCACCCCACCAGGCTATGGCACATCCACCCCTCCTTTCCCAGCCCGCCACGGGCCCTTGAGCCCAAGGACTGGGGCCCATCGGGTCACCTCAGGGGTGACCCCTCTCCTTCATTCCCACAGAACTCCCTCTCTCCACCCCAGGACGCCATCCGGCCAGCCCCTCAGGGGCTCAAGGGTCCTGCTGTCCCAGGAGCCCTCAGCTGGGCCTGCTCAGCTACTCAGACCTTAGCTCAAACTCTCTGCCATGTCCCTGGGCTCCTACGGCAGCCCCCTGCTCACCTCCACAAGGTCTACGTGCTTTCTCTGAGCCCCTGCGGCAGCCCCCTGCCCTCCTGGTGCAGCCCCCTGCTCACCTACACCGTCTCTGACCCTTGTCCCTGGAGCCACAGGCCTTGAACAGCCCCAGCCCCTCTGGCCGGCCCCAGAGCCCTCAGCCTAGTTCAGATCCAGTCCGGGAATTTCTTTCCCAGGACTGGCTTTGCTCTTTGGATTTCCTGGGTCAGCTGCTTGCCCTCCCAGCCCCTTGTCCACCTGCATAAACTCTGCCTGCTTCCTGAAATCCTGTGTTAGCCCTGTGCCCCGCAGCCGCCACCCACCTGCACAAGCCCTACCTGCTTCCTGGAGATGCTGGAGCGGCCGCCCTGCCCTCCCAGCCCCTGCTCACCCGCACATGCTCTACTTGCTTTCTCCATGTTCCTGAGAAGCCCCCTGCCTTCCTGGTCTTCAGTCGCCTGCTCACCTGTGGCCTCCCTGAGCTTTGTCCCTGGGGTGCTGGCCCTTAGCAGCCCGTGCCTTCTGACCTGCCGCAGGTCACCCCCCTCGTTCCGCTCTGCTCCTGGGCCCTTCTCCCTGGAGCTGCTAGGTGTCCCTCCCTTTCTGGGCAGCTGTCCCCTGGCAGAGTCTCTGTCCCACCCTGGTCCCCTCCCAGCAGAGCTCCTGGCCCTTGGGTACCTTAAGCCTCTTCTTTGCTCCCTGAGCCCCCAGAAGTCTCCCCTGTTCCTTAGTTCCCTCCAGGTGCTGGTCTGCGTCTCTGCGCCCACCTGCTCCCAGCCCTCAGCTCCTAGTCCTGACCTTCTGCGCCCTGGCTCCCATCACCCATCCTGTAGCCAGTGGAGCTGGTGTGCAGCCCCTGTACTGCCAGCTCCGAGCTCTCGGGAACCCAGGCCAGCCCTGTGTCTCTGGCACAACTAGCCCAGTGCAGCCCGGGGCAGGCTTCTGCCCACTGATCGGGACACGCTCCCTGAAGGCCTGGCAGCCCAGCTCAGCTCAGTTGGCCTCTGATGAACCAGCTCTGTTGGAGAGGGCGAGCCCCTGCCAGGGCTCCCTCATCCTTGTGCTGGGTGGGCAGCACGACCCCTGGGCAGCTTGCCTTCCCCCGTGCTGGCTCAGGTGCTCCTGGACCCTCTGTGGGGTCCTGTCCCTGAGGTGGGGTCTCCCCTACATTTCCCCCCTGCACTATGTCTGTCCCTGTCCCTCCTAGACTCTCTGTGGTGTCCCTGAGGAGGGGTCTCCCCTTCATTGCCACCCTGCACTCTGTCTGTCCCTGTCCTCCAGGACCATCTGTGGGGTCCCGACCCTGAGGTGGTTCTCGACATCATTGCCCCCTGCACTCTGTCTGTCCCTGTCCTCCTGGAACCTCTGTGGGGTCCCGTCCCAGAGGTGGGGTCTCCCCTTCATTGCCCACCTGCACACTGTCTGTCCCTGTCCCTCCTGGACCCTCTGTGGGGACCCATCCCTGGGGTTGACGGTCTGCATTTCACTGGCCCCCTGCACTCTGTCTGTTCCTGTTCCTCCTGGACACTCTGTGGTGTCTCCCCTTCATTGCCCACCTGCACTCTGTCTGTCACTGTACTCATGGACCCTCTGTGCAGTCCCTGAATTGGGGACTCCCCTTCATTGCCCCCCTGCACTAGATCTGTCCCTGACCCTCCTGGACACTCTGTGGGGTCCCATCCCTGAGGTGGGGTCTCACTTTCATTGCCCCACTGCACTCTGTCTCTCCCTGTCCTCCTGGAGCATCTGTGGGGTCCCTGAAGTGGGGTCTCCCGTTCATTGTCCCCCTGCACTCTGTCTGTCCCTGTCCTCCTGCCCCCTCTGTGGGTTCCCGACCATGAGGTGGGGTTATATTCCTGCCAATATAGGAAATATTTGTATAAAAAACAAAGGAGACTTTAAATTTTAGGAAGGGATATTGAGCTTAATTAAAGGCTAGCAAGCATATTATAGTTATTAATGGCCTTTTATTTGAGTAAAATGAACACAATTTAATACTTAGCATAATCTTGTCATAATACTTTTGTTCCTTTTATTATTGTAGTTCCATTTTGGATACTGTGTACCTGGGGACTTTTTTCAAAACGTCCTTGAAGGAATGAAAGAATTATTGATTCCTTGGGATGTGGGGTGACTGTTTTACCTTTAGTATCCCTGCCCTTATCTAAGATATAGCAAAGTTCCAGGTTTTTCATACCATTCTCCTGCCGTGAACTCCAGTACCCTAATTATTACCCCAAAACATGGTCTGATCTGTCCTCTGGTCACCAGTCAATCTGTCTCTGTCTCTGTCTCTCTCTCTAATGTTTCCCTTCTTTCAGTACATTTTTCACCTTCCCAATTTGTGCCCAAGGTAGAAAAATAACCTCTTTATAGAGCCAATTAAGCAACTATTAATACAAACCTCAAAAATTAGTCCAACAATAAATGAATAGAAGATCAATGATTGGATGTGAATATAATAGAAAATAGAATACATGAATGAAATGGGGCACATGTAGTCTTGAAAACATGGGACATTGTCCAGTACCCCAAATCATTTGACATTTATATGAGACTTTGTTTTCTTGAACACTTTGAGTACAAAGAACTTTGTGAAAAAACAGACACATAGACCGATGGAACAGAATCAAGTGCCCAGAAATAGACCCACACATATACAGTCAACTAATATTTGACGGGGGAGTCAAGAACAATCAATGGGGAAAAGATAATCTCTTCAAAAAATGGTGTTGGGAAAACTGAAACTCCACATGCAAAAGGATAAAATTGGACCTGTGTCTTACGCCACTCAAAAAAATTAACACAAAATGGATTAAATAATTAAATGCAAGACCTGAAACTATAATAAACTCCTAGAAGAAAACATAGGGGAAAGCTCCTCAATACTGGTCTTGGCAATAATTTTTTGGATATAACAACAAAAGCAAGCATTATTCAGTGGAACTTCATCAAACTAAAAACGTGCACAGCAAAAGAAATGATCAACAGAGTGAAAGGCAACCTATGGAAGGGAGAAAATATTTGCAGATCATATATCTTATAAGGGTTAATACCTAAAATATATAAGGAACTCATACAATTCAATAGAAAAAAATAATAATCTGATTGAAAAATGGCTAGAGGACCTGCCTAGAAAGTTTTCCAAAGAAAACATGCAGATGGCCAACAGGTACTTGAAAAAGTGCTCATCATCACTAATCATCAGGGAAATGCAAATCAAAACCACAATGAGTTATCATCTCACATCTGTTAAAATAGCTATCACCAAAAAGAGACTATAAGTGCTGGTGAGGGTGTGGAGGGAAGGGAACCCTCATGGACTGCTGATAGGGATGTAAATTAGTGCAGCCACTGTGGAAAACAGTATGGAGTTTCCTTAAAAAACTTAAAAATAGAACTACTATATGATTCAGCAATCCCACTTCTGGGTGTTTATCTGAAGGAAGGGAAATCTCTATCTAAAAGATATCTAGAAGAAATATCTATACTCCCATGTCCATTGCAGCATTGTTTATAGTCGCCAAAACATGGAAACAGCCTAAGTATCTGTCAACAGATGAAGGGATAAAGAGAATGTGTGTGTGTGTGTAAATATATATATATATATTATATACACATAGAGAGAGAGAGAGAGAGAAAGAGAGGGGGAGAGGAAGTGCCATAACAAAGTAGGAAGTCCTGCTTATGCCATTTGGGCAACAATATGGAAGAACTGGAGGGTGTTATGCTAAGTGAAATAAGCCAGAAAAAGAAAGACAAATACTGTATGGTATCACTTTTATGTGTAATCCTAAAAAGAGAGTCAATTCCATAGAAACAGAATATAATGGTGATTGCCAGGGGCTGGGAGGATGGGGAGATGGGTTGATGTAGGTCAAAGGGTACAAATTTTCCATTATAAGAAGGGTAAGTTCTGAGGATCTAATGTACAGTAATGTCTAGCTAATAATATGGTACTGTATGCTTGAAAGTTGCTGAGAGTAGTCTGAAGCATTCTCATCACAGACACACAAAGAGAACTATATGAGCTGTTGGATGTGTTAACTATCTTGATCTTAGTAATCATTCCACAATATATATGTATATATCATTTCCAACAACATGGATGGACCTAGAGAATATCAAACTAAGTGAAGTAAGTGAGACAGAGAAACACAAATACTCTGTGACATCACTTATATGTGGAATTAAAAAAAAAACTAGTAAATGTTAGACACTATATATAAAAGTAGATTTTTTAAGAAGTTTCTTTTGTACAGCACAAGGAACTATGTTCAATATCTTGTAATAACCTTTAATGGAAAAAAATATGAAAACGAATGTATGTATGTATATGCATGACAGGGACATTGTGCTGCACACCAGAAATTGATGCATTCATTGTAACTGACTTGTACTTCAATTAAAAATTAATTAAATTAAAAAGAAAAAAATTCCACCAAAGGAAAACTGCCACCAAAGGAAAAAAAAACTAGTGAATATAACAAAAAAGAAACAGACTCACAGATATAGACAACAAAGTAGTGATTGCTGATGGGGAGAGGGAAGGGTTGAGTGGCAAATTAGGGGTTTGGAATTAAGAGATACAAACTACTATGTATAAAATAGAGAAGCTGCAAGGATATATTGTACAACACAGGGAATTACAGCCATTATCTTGTAATAACTTTTAATGGAGTGTAATCTGTAAACATACTGAATCCCTATGTTGCACACCTGAAAATAATACAATATTGTAGATCAGTTATACTTAAATTTAAGAAAATGAATGAAAGGGCTAGCACACTAGGGAAAGTTGAAAATAAAGGAAAAGAGGAGATAGTCAGTGTTGTAAAGTTTCTGATAAAGTGGAAAGAAGGCTAATTCGTCCATAGTGTCACTGGGCAACAAGTGGGATTCTAGGATGCTGGTGCAGGAGTCACACACAGCCCCTGGCACTTGGATGGCCTCTTCCCTGGATTCTGTGGGAATGCAGTTTCCTTTACATGGATCTTGTCACAGCCATTGGGCTTAAGGAGCCGGAGGGCGCCGTGTTGGCTCTCTACTCTCCGTGGCGATGACACACTTCAGAACAGAACTGGCTTGGATTCCCAAGCCCATGTTCTTCCCCACGTTATGCTGTTTCTGTTGAACAGCAGTGTTATTTTTAAAATTATCTTCATTATTTTTTAATTGCTGATTAACAATTTTCTCTGTACTTTGTACGTTCTGTCTGACAGTGTGATTTGGAGCTGGTTTCTGCATTATGAAATCAGTCCCGAGGCCTGATTCCTTCTGGCCCACGTGTCTGAAGCAGCCCTCCTTTCCCTCTGTGCTACCCATGTCCCTCTCATCACTCAGCTCTATTGTCTTTTAACACTTAGTACAATTTGAAATTAACTTGTTAAGTTTTTTACTTGTTTATGATCTGACTCCCCCACTACACTTTGTGCCCCATGAAGGTGTGAAATTTCTCTGTTCCATTCCTACACCTATATACAAAGTTCCCAGAACAGTGTCTGGCACACAGAAACCTTGAATAACGCCACACCGGGAGTCTGTAAGAATTTAATACTTGTCCTTTCCCAAGGAATAGAATGTGCTATAAGTAACTCTATAAAAGGAGTTTTTGTAATAGGGTGGTGTGTGTTTCTTTATCCTTTTGAAATATATTTCTTGAATTAACACTATGGGCTACATACTGGGCTAGGCGTTTAGAGTACAAGAAAGATGTGACAAATGTCTTTGCCTTCAAGGACTCATAGACCTGTAAGGAAGGAGGCAAGTAAACTCAAATGGAAATAGGGGATACCATATCCAAAGTCCATATAATCATCCGTGGCTTCATTAGAGCCACCCAGAGAGATTTTAAAAATACTGATGTCCTAAAGAAGCTAGACACAAAGGCCATATACTATAAGGTGTCGTTTATGTAAAATATGCAGATAGGCAAATGCATAAAGACTGGAAGAAGATTAGTGGTTGCCAGAGGCTGAGGGGTTATGGGTGAAGGATGAGAGGATGAGAGGAAATGGGGAGTGACTTTTAATGGGTATGTGGTTTCTTTTTTGGGGTGACAAAAGCATTCTAGAATTTAATAGTGATGGTGGTTGCACAATCTTGTAAATATACTAAAAGCCATTCAATTGCACAGTTTAAATTGGTGCATTTTATGGTATGTGAACTATATCTCAATAAAAGTTTTTAGAATGCTGATGCCTGCCT
Source organism: Camelus bactrianus (assembly GCF_048773025.1). Taxonomy (NCBI): domain Eukaryota; kingdom Metazoa; phylum Chordata; class Mammalia; order Artiodactyla; family Camelidae; genus Camelus; species Camelus bactrianus. Next base: position 8,941,829 of record NC_133566.1, read on the forward strand.
TCCACCCCTAAAGCTTCTGATTTAGTTGGCCTGGTGTGTATCATAGACATAGAGGTTTTAGAGGCTTCTCTGGGGACCAAGGTTGAGGACCACTGGCTTAACTACAGTGGTGGCTCAGAGGAAGCACAGATCAGTCTTGTTTGTATGGTTTAGTAAAAGCTTCCAGTGCTCCAGCCAGGGCTTGAATGATAAGCAGATCATTTGAACTTCTATAGATGTGACTAAAACTTCATTTTGCATAGAAATGTCCTGTTGTTGCTAATTTACCAAGATTTCGCCAGTATCTAGACATCAATCTACTTCAGCAGTATTATCAATAAGTCTTCTTCATGGTCAACCAAATGAGATTTCTTACCTTCTAATATACTATATACAGTATATGGGATTATATTCTTCCATATTTAAATAGTCTGTTGTACCCTGTTTAATACACACCTGGACCTTAATGAAGTACAGTTTTTGCAATTTACAGGGGAGTGCATAAAACCAGTGAAAATATAAGATTTCTAATAGCTCTGGAGCATAGATAACTCAGTGTTTGATCAGATAGATCACTTACCTCTGGGTTTTTTTCTACCCCAAACCTGGTGAGAGAGTGGGTATATAGAAACAGCACAATTTAGCCAAAGAAAGATCTGACATGTTAGCCCCCACTTTTACCATTCTAAAAGTGACCTTAAAATTCTTAAATACAGCAAGTCAAAAGCCATTTGGTTATGATTATTTTTGCAATAGAAAATGACGGTTTGGTCAAGGAGAGAGTTAGGAAAGCTGATGTGAGCTTGAGGCGGCACTTCCACTCCAGGTTCCACAGCCCGAGACTTAGATGACAAGACAGAATTACCAAATCACCAAGGAAATCCTTCCCCTCACAGGTGACTGCCAACGTTCCCTGCTTCTCTGCCTCCTGTTCCTTCAGCATTGAGAGTATGCTCGTAGGCACCAAGAGCTTTCTCATTCACTGGTGATGACTATAGAAACTTCACAGGAGTAAAGCCAAGGAGTCAGGGAAGATGAGAAGAAAGAATAAAAGAAAGGTGGGAGAGAAGGCAGCAGGGACAGCAGAGCTAGAGGTGCAGAGTAGAGATGGCACTTCACAGACTCAACAGACAGTAGATCAGCACTTCCAGATCCTTAAGCTCATCAGCATGACTTGTGTCTTTACTAAAAACACAGATTTCTGGTGCCACCACCATAATCCAGTTCAGCAAGCCTATGCTAGGCCTGGAATCTGAATTTCCACACGATCCCACCCAGATGCAGATGGTCCCCAGCTGCCACTTTGAACATCCCTGCAATAGAGATGACCATGAGGGAACAATAGTACTAGTGACAAAATGGTGTTTTGTAAACATATTTTCATGACTTTTTTGGTTGTTCCTCATACGATCTTAGGAGGTAGATTGGACAGATGTTTGCCTTCCCCCTTTTACAGATGAGTACACTGAAGTTCTAAGAAGTTAAATGATCTGCTCCAAGTTGTATTATAGTCAGTGAAGTAGGTGATTGATAGAGTCAGGACTGAAACCCAACTCTTTCTAATCTTAGATGGGCATGTCTTCTATTAAACCAAGAGACACAGCCCAGAATAGCACACTAGAAGAGTGCAGTGATATGGAATCACCGGGTGTGAGGGCAGGCAGGCGTACACAGCTCAGTGCTCTCTCTGGGCACTGAACACACTGGACATGATGCTAAGGCCTGACTCATCAGGAAAATAGTCTTTGGTTCAGGGTAGTATATCACGGTAGAAGATAATAGAATATACTGTGGAAAGATTTTTTTTTTAAGTTTTAACATTTTAAAATTTAAGACACTTCAAGCCCTTTCTTTCTTTCTTTCTCTTTCTTTCTTTCTTTCTTTCTCTTTCTTTCTTTCTTTCTTTCTTTCTTTCTTTCTTTCTTTCTTTCTTTCTTTCTTTCTTCCTTCCTTCCTTCCTTCCTTCCTTCCTTCCTTCCTTCCTTCCTTCCTTTCTTTCTTCTTTCTTTCTTTCTTTCTTTCTTTCTTTCTTTCTTTCTTTCTTTCTTTCTTTCTTTCTTTCTTTCTTTCTTTCTTTCGATTCCTCACTTACGTAGAATAACCTCATGAATATTTATTCATGGATTCCATAAACACACCACATAATTGAGATATTACTAGTACAACATCTCCACAACCCTGCATTTGTGAGTTTCTGGAAACATCCTCAGTTTTGTATATGTTATTTTATCCTTATGATTATTACCCATTATTATTATAAAATGTATCTGCATATTAAACATTTCTATGCTTTGGTATTTTCCACGTGTAAATTCAGTAAGCAGCCTGTGGGTAGCAGTCACAGCCCCTCACTGAGGTGGTGCTGCCCGGCACTCACTGCTTTCTTACTCCGAGCAGTAGGTGATTTCTAGACTGTGGGTCCGCCATTCCAGTGCCCGTCATTTCTTCATCCTCCAGATTGGAATTCTTTGTTCTTGGTCCTAATCCCTTCCCTCTGTTTGAATAGGACCACATAAACTCTCTTTATGGCCATTAACTTGTTTCTTAATTTTTCTCTCACAGGCTCTTGGCTGAAAGGCTCTTCCATGTGGGGCACAGTCTGAGCCTGTGTCGCTAGATGGACCAGTGGGTGGGAGCTAGTCCCCAACTCCTTTCTTCTGCCTTCTTAGCATTGAAGCGCCAAAACAGGGAGCTGTCAGGTAGTCCTGTGTGCATAATGCTGAGCTCTCCCTTCTCTGTTGGCCAGCTGCCTTCTGGCTGGAAATCCAGGTGCCATGCCAGTGGTCCCCTCTGGCAGGCCTGCACATTCTGAAGGGAGACATGCAATGAACAGGAAACTGGTGTCAGAACGTTCCTCATCAGTCTTACGATTTCTTCATGACAAACTCCCAAATCCTCGAGCCATCCCTTCCTTTTCTGATGCTTTTATTCCCATGCACCAATTTCTTTTAGCATCATATTTCCCTACAAACAATTGTGAAGGATTCTTTTTTTTTAATTGAAGTAAAGTCAACTTACAATGTTGTCTTCATTTCTGGTGTACAGCATAGTGATTCAGTTATATATATTTTTTCATATTCTTTTTCAGTGTAGGTTATTACAAGATATTGAATATAGTTCCCTGAACTATACAGTGGGACCTTGCTGTTTATCTATTCTGTATATAGTGGTTTCTGTCTGCTAATCCCAACCTCCCAATTTATCCCTCCTCCCACCTTCCCTGCCCCACTGTGACCATAAGATTGTCTCATTGTGAAGGATTCTGACGAGCCCTCCTTTCACCTGTGCATTCATGCTGCTACTTTTCCATTTGAGCCCCGTGTTCATAGCTTACTCTTTGTCCCACTAATTTTGGCTCCTGCTTCTTAGGCCTACTCTTGCTGATATTTTGAATCCGTGCTGCCTTTCTTCTGCTGCTCTTGCAGAAGTGATGTAACACATGAGCTCGCTCAGCTGCGACTGGCGTGGTGGGCCACAGGAGGCACTGACGTGGACCAAAATAGAAAACTCCTAGTACAAGTGCAGAAAAGCGGAGATTACCCCATGAGATTCAGCAAAGCAAGAATTTCAAGTTTTTTAAAAAGCAGACATTGGGCCCAGATATACACTGTGTAGGGTGTAAGTTGTCCCTGGGTGCTGAGTACTGTCTCAGTCAGCTCAAGCTGCCATAACACAATACCACAGACTGGGTATTTTCTCATCATTCTGGATGCTAGAAGTCTGGGCTCAGGGTGCCAGCATGGCTGGATTCTAGTGAGGACTCTCTGGCTTGCAGATGGGCACCTCGCGTTGTATGCACACACGGCCTTCCCTCTGAGTGCACGGAGAGGGGTGGGGCAGGCTCGCTGGTGTCTGACTTTAATCCCACCATGGGAGCTCCAGCCTCATGACCTCATCTAACCCGCATCACCTCCCCCAGGTACCATCTCTAAACACCACCACATTCAGGGGGTAGGGCTTCAACATGTGAATGTGACAGGGACACAAACATTGAGTCCATAACACTAAGGGTGGAAAAGACACCAAACGAGAAATTCCCAACACCTGTGCCCTGGGTGGACATCTGTGTGTGAGCTTCCCACGCTGCAGAACTTGACACATGCCTCTGAGACATGCAGGGGTGGCCTGAGCCGCCAAGTCCACCCATGCATCCTCTGAGATCAAATCAAAGAGCGACCTTGGACCAGGACCAGGCTTCATGGTGGGGTCTCGTGCAACTGTTATTAAGTGTTCTTTTTTATTTTTATCTCCACTGATCTGTAGACCATATTAGCAGGCCCACAGGGACCGCACAAAGGAAGGGGTGCTGTGGGGGGTTCTGCCTCACTCCCTGCTTCACTTTCATTTCTCTTCCCACCCCCTTTATTCTAACTTTTCTGCCCTTTGATCTTGGACATGTAATTGCATTGATATTGAATAAATCATTTATGTATTCATTAACTAAATCATTTAGTCTCTCATGAGATATTTTAAGTGCCTACTGTGTGCCAGGTGCGGTTCTGAGCACTGAGTATAGAGCAGTGAACGACAGAGGTACAGACCCTGCCCTGGTGAAGCTGGCGTTAACAGACTGTGAGACAGTGCAGAGCGCAGTGCAGGACATGACACAAGCGGGGATGGGTGGTAAGGAGTGCTGGGGGGCCACATTAAACAGGAAGGTCAGGGAAAGCATCACTGAGAAGTGGCCACATGGGCTCCCAGGGGTCCTGTTGGATACCCCAACACACCACAGCTTGGAGAGAAACTCAAGATTTGTTGAGGATTGGATGAATTTTCCCTCATTCACCCATAATAAATATCCTTTCTAACTTCCCTCAATGGGCATTTTCTGCCATATCGCAAGTCCAAGTCTACCAGTTATCTCTGGATAAGTCCTCTCGATAGCCTTGCCTGTCTTGGGTATGAGTTTGCTGCTAATTTAACGTAGTTCACATTCAAGGATTCCAGGGGCATCCAGTTTCTAACATCCCTCGTCTCTCTTTTAAAGGCCGTTGTTGTACCCAATAGTATTACCGATATACTGTCATATAATAAGTGCCTACCGTATGCCCAGTTACTTTACAGATGCTGTGTCATTTAATTACCCAACAGTCAACCAGCCAATTAACCTCTGTGGTAAATATTATTATTCACCCCACTTCACAGATGAGCCTTCTGAGGCCTGGGCAGGATGAACACCTTGCCTAAGTTTATAAAGCCAGACTTGAAAGCTGTGCCTGCGTCCAAGCCTTTGGTCTTTTCAGCACACCAGGCTGCAGCTCTCCTGAGATAGGTCGGTTCCCCATAATAGAGTTTCTTAGATTTTATCCTTGAGATGGTCTCTTGAAGGCACGTATCTTGAGTCAACTTTGTCTTCTCAGAGCAGGTCCTGTGCTCCCTAGCATCTTAGACAGCAGAGAAGCTTTGCATTCCTTGATCTTGTCTATTAGCAGAATTTAAATTTTGCTCTGTTCTAACAGGCATGTACATATCCTCTCTATATCCATGTCAAGCGTTCTGTCTTTTGATGCATTAATTTCAGTTGTTACCAAAGTATAATCAGAAAAGTCAGTACATTTCCCTTTTGACTACACAGCACCTATTCTAAAGCACTTACTTCCTAGCAATTCTGCTATCTTACTTCTTTTCTGTAACTATTTTTTCCCAAAGGATATTTGTAAGTAGTCTTCATTTCAGGATTCTTCTTTGCCAGTTCTAAATATTTGGCATGTTTTGGCTGCTTTCAACACTGTCATCCTTTTTTCATTGATGCAGTTGATATTGCCTGCCACCATCACCCTCCAAGCAAATAACCTTTGATATAGTTTCTCTTTCCTCTGTATTTTAGGGGTCGTATGGTCATACCCATTCCCAATGGTGCTCTTTTCCACTCTCACATCTATGTGTGTGTGTATCAGGGACCCAAACAAAACATCTTTCATTCTTCTTAAATCAAAATGCCCTGTCACTTCCTCCATCACCCTCTGCCATTAAATCAGTAGACTGCAGTGCTTTAAGTCATTATTAGGTTTTAATCATCTACTTAGAAGTGTTTAAGTCCTCATGGAGACAATGGCCTTTAGAGTCAGGAATCTCTAAATTTCCAAAATTTCTTTTCTATATCAAAAGGCCAAACTGTTACACTCACACTGATGGCTAGCGTGAAAAACTGATAATCCAAGTGCTGACAAGGATGCAGGGCTACAAACTGCATTGCTGGTGGGAATGTAAAATGGTCCCACTACTTTGAAAAGCAGTGTCACAGTTCCTCAAAAAGTTAAACATAGAGTTTTCTATGACCCAGCAATTCAACTGCTTGATATATATCCAAGAGAAAGGAAAACCTATGTTCAAAAAAAAAGTCTGGATATGAATGTTCATGGAAGCATTATTTATAACAGCCAAAATATGGAAACAATCTACGTGTCTATCGGCTGATGAATGGATTAGCAGTATGTGGTCTGTCCATACAGTGGAATATTATTCAGCCATAAAAGAGCATGGTACAGGCTATAGCATGGTTGATCCTTGAAAGCATTGTGTTAAGTGAAAGAAGCTAGTCACTAAGGGCCACATATTGTATGATTCCATTTACAGAAATGCCCAGAGTAGGCAAATCCATAAACACAGAAGGTAGAATCATGGTCAGCAGGGATTGTTGGAGGAGGGGAATTGGGACTGCTAATGGATTTGGGGCTACTTTTGGGGTGATGAAATTGTTCTAGAGTAAGGTAGTGGTCGTGGTTGTATAACTTTGTGAATACACTAAAAACCACTGAATTGTACACTTTAAAAGGGTGAATTTTATAGTAAGTGAATTATATGTCAATAAAGCTGTGAAGGAAGGGAGGGAGGAAAGGAAGGAAAGGGCAAGCCTGGTTAACTAGGACTCTAGAGTTTTACTATATAAGTCATCAATTGGGAAAACCCAAAATATGATCTATGATGCAAGCAAAGGGTCTACTATTTAGGAACAAAAGTGGAGCATACTGAGAGGTGGCAGAGAGAGAAATGAAAGAGAGAAATATGAGGAAGAAGCCAGATAGCAGTTTGCCACCTCTCCCACCCACTCCTTATTAATGAGAGTGGAACCTGCTGAGGAGTGGAGGTTTGACAAAAGTATTCCAACCAGGTTTAAGGAGGAATTGACAATACACTGGATTTAAGCCATCTTTGCTCCCTGGGACTCTGGGAGACCACCTTTCAGAGAGTTCCTCATTATGGGGCAATCATAATGGAGGAGAAATGCAAGAACACTTACCTGGGATCCTGATGTTTCCACATGCTCCCAGTGGAGGACACAGAAGGTAGCTGAGTGTTGAGAGCCAACAGACCTGCCATGCGGCCACAGTGGTAAAGGATAAGGTGGCCCCATGGCAGAGGCTGAAGGTGGATAGCTTCATCCAGGGGCTGGATGGAGGATGTGCTGAGACTCAGAGGACCTGAAGGACAGTGACAGGCTGAGGCAGAGCCAAGTCAGCAAGGTGGAATGCCACACTGGGCCCGGACTGGGCTGAGAGAAAGGACTCTATATTTCACAAGCTCTGGACCTCATCAGTGGATGCCAGGAAGGTTAGGGAAGCTCAGTGATGGAGTGAGGGTATCTGGGGCATTAGTGTAGAGGCCAGTGAGGAGGCACACAGGGACCCCCATATCAACCTCTGTTGCCATCTTGGGGAGATGGAAATAGGGGTGGGCTGAGAAACCCTGGAACACTGAGCATTTACCCAGAGGTACTAAGTTAACCCAGAAGAGACTCTTTCTGATGGACAGAGAACTGAGTTTCCATTAATTAGGAGCTTTTAAGGTACCCTTCACCACCACCATCCATGAGAACAGGGACCTCAGATGGAGATGAGAACACTTACGAGTTTCTTGCCCTGGGCACCACTGAGACTTTTGGTTGGATAACCCTTTGTTGCAGGGGTTCTCCTGGGCACTGTAAGATATTTAGCAGCATCCATGCCCTCTACTCACTAGACGCCGGTTGCACCCTCCCCACCCTAGTCATGACAGTCTGTCCCTGGGGGGCAAAATTGCTCCCAGTCAAGAACTACTTCATTATAGCAATGAAGAATGTTATGCATTGTCTACACATCTGGAGATGGAGGGTTAGTTTTGCACCTTTCTCTCTACACACATGTCCAGCTCAGGCCTCAGATACCCCACATGGTGTGAGCTGGGCAGACTTCCTCTCCTGGATGACTTCCTCCCCCTGATGCCCACGGTGTGGATCCTGGAAGCCATGTCCTTTCATGCATAATGCATGTCCTTCTTTGTATTCAGCCTTGTTTCTTACACTAAAATTACATCCTGTTTCTTTGCTCTCAGAGCCCCACAGGCTCTGTCTTGAGCTTCCTGTGTTCTTAGATTATTTGTATTACCTGTTCTGTGATGCGCTTTCTCCCCGATGGTGTTACTTTAATTAGTGCTTCCAGGTTTCTTTTGACCTAGCCTCATCTTTCTTCCCTCTTCTACTGCCTCCCCTTACCTGCTACTGTTCCTTCTGCCCTTTTTAGTTTTGCCTCTTCCTTCACAAACTGGGCCCACGTCTATTGGCTCATCTCTTTCATCTCATTCTTCACTGGTTTCTTGGCGGCCCCAATGTGCCCCACCTTCCACCCTGCCGCTGCCTCTATGGAGGCTGACAAACCCTCTCTCCCGAAGGAAGCAAGATGGAGCCTCCCATTCCCGGACCTGTCCAGGCCCTCCCTGTGCCCACATCCCGAGGTAGACAGCCCGGTGCAGGGAAGAGGCCAGTGCTGGGTGTCAGTCACACAGGGACGTGGCTCCTGGCCTCTGCGCTGTGCTCATCTGTGTAAAGTGGGAGTTAGAAGAGCTCCCGATCCACAGGGGCTCTGGGGGACTGGCCATGTTTCAGGTACAATGTTTAGGACATTCTAGCCTGTACACTCTGGCATCTAGTGGATGCGCAGTTAATGTTTGTCAAATAGCTGAAAAGTTGCATCACTGACATCCAGTCCGAGGCCTGGGGCACAGGAAGTGCCAAGGCAAAAATGCCCTTGAACTGAACTGAACAGAACTCTCCTTCCCACATTAGATTCGACAGCCCAGACCTCAAACCCGAACCTGACTGTCTTCCTACATCACAGCCTTTTCTGCTCCAGGTTGAAACCCTTCCAGCATCTATGATTTGACTTCTCAAGAAAACAAAGACCTTAACTGAACCGACCCCCACAGAATCCCTCTTAAACAGTTCCTGCTGCCTTTTCTCCTACTGCACGCCTCAAAATAAATCCAATTGTTTCTGCTGATCTGAAGTTTCTATCAAACTCCTATACTTTCTGGGAATTTAATTACGACAAATATGTCTCTAGGGTTCGTGCCAATTGGATTACTAATCAGGGTCCGCAGCACAGGATCGCGGCGGTGCTTTTGAAGCAGATCTGCGAACCAAATCTTCCCTGGGAGGTCTGGCCCCACTCGCCGCCTCCCCCACCGTGGAAAGGCTTTCAGATCCCCTCTCCTTCTGTGGCCTCCTCTCTGCCGGCAGCTCTCGCGAGGGCGAACAAGAACCTTATCTGCTTTCTCCTTACTTCCCTCTTCCTCCTCCTCATCCTTGACTTTCTTCTCCCTCCACCCTGCTGCTGTGCCTCAAGATTGTTTTCTTTTCCCTCGGATTTTTAAAGTCCATTTAATCTCATTGGATAAATTGAGCAGGTGGTATTAGCGTCACTGGCTGAGGAGGAAACGGAACCACAGAGTGGTTCAGTGACCTGGCGCGTCACTGCCAGAGCTGAAGTTACAAGTGAAGCCCCACCTCTCAGCCTGTGGCTTTTCCACCATGTCAAACCCATACTGATTTTAAAGGGAGTATCAAGGATGGCAGAAGTGGACGTTACCTAGTCTCTACAAAATCTACAAAATGCTATGTTTTTATGCTTAAAGGTTAATATCAATAATAAGTAAGGAATCTGCATGAGTTCCCGTTAGTATTTGTATAGAGTGGTACTCAACATCATTAGTCCTTTTCATCCACATTTGTCGTTTGTTCTTTCAAAAATCATCTACATACGAAACAGAAAACAGTAATTACAAATTCATAGCATTTGAAACTTATAGAACCCTTTTAGAAGCCAACATGTCATTTGAATCTTCAGAACAATCTTGAAAGGGTCCCTTATTAACCCCATTGTACAGATCATGAAACTGAGGCTCAGAAAGCTTCAAGGATTTAATGCAAGATACAGCTAGGAAATGGCAGTGCAGTGACTCAGACACTTTCCTCTTGACTCCAGAGCTCATATTCTTTCAATTTCAGCATTCCACTTCACACGTGAAGGGGCTGCATTTCTAAAACCCATTTAGCTTAGTTTATGAATATTTATTGTCAAGAGTAGAAATGCATCAAATTTACAGACAAACAAGGTAAAGGCAAATCAGTAATATTATGTTTAGCTATTGATGTGAGATGGAGCTGCTTGCACAATTAGAATTCATTACAGGCAATAGATCTTTTTCATGACTAGGCTTTGCTGGATCTCATTATCTTGTAAATAGCACCAAAATAAAAGACTTGGGGTTTAATAGGGTAATGAAACAAGTTGATTTAGTCCCCAGTTGAGCACGGTGGGCCAAGGCCTGCCTAATGGCTCACTCACAGTGCCCTAGAGGGCTGTGGTAGGGCCTAGGGGAACCGACTGGGCTCTGCAGAACTTGTGTGAGTCACCTGCATTTTTGGCACTGGGGGCTTGATCAGGGTTTCTGTAATGAACTAAGAAGCCAGGACAATTTGAAACTGGATTATACAGCTGTTTGGAAACGCAAAGATTGTTTGTATGAATTACTGGAATAAAATTATATCCCAAGTTAAAATACCAAAATGCCTAAATCCACTTAGTACAAGGAGATGTGCTTCCCTCTAAGCCAGAGATTCTTCATCTTGGGTCTGTGGATGAACTTCAGGTGGCATGTGAGTGTGCTGAAGATCAGGGGCCAGACTGAGGGGATGTGTGTTTAAGTGTGTGTTTCTTGAGAGAGACTTTGGAACTTCTGTGGGTTTCGCAAAGGCAGAGAGGATGGCTAGCCACTGATAGAGAGGCCTGCGGACCCCTAGGGAGTAAGCCCTCCTGAAAAGAGGGGCGAGCAGAGGGAGGTCCAGGCAGAACTGAGGAAATCAGCCAACTATATGTCAGATGTTTTAATAAAATTATTCTCAAGGAAGCGTCACATGAATCACAGATGGTGTGACTGGATTTCATGATGAGGGGTGATTACTGGTGACTTTTGACCTGGGGCCTATGGGTGCACCATGTGGGGTTCATAAACTCCCTGAAGTCAGGGGCAACCTTTGCATGTATGTGCATATGAACATATTTCTAAGGAGACGAGCTCAGCTCTCATCAGAGTCAGAGAGAGCCCTTGATCCCCAAAGGTTAAGAACCACTGAGGTGAAAGAATTGTTCACAAAGCTTTGAGCTTCCGGCAGTGACAGTGATTTGGGTTCCTTCCTGTGTCCCAGGCCCACCTTTATATACTCTTTTTTTCCATCTCTCTTTTGACTTGACGAAGCAGTGTGCTAAGTGCAGAATAATGCAGTCCAATCTGAATACACAAGAGCTGAGAAGGGAGGGTTTAAGGAGGGGGAGGATTCTGAGGGGATTAATCCAAGAAGATTTCCCAGAAGAGGCCTCTCTTGAAGGGAGGTCGAGTGGGTCTGCTCAGCACTTGAGTCCTGAACTGGCAGGCAGGAGGAAGAAGCCTTAGGCCGGGAGGTATGGACAGAAGGGCTTGGGCTGACCACGTAATTTGAGTATTGAGTTCACATATAAGACAAGGGATTTCCCCTTTGATCGTGAAGACGCTCTAAATGAAGAAGGCCACTACCAGACGGAGCACTTCACTGGCTATTTATCATTGTTAGGCGGGCAGGAGGAATTGACTGACCTGTTGGGCTAATCAGAATTCTGAGCAATGGCTTCATTACATGACAATTCAGTGCACAAGACTGATACAGCTCCTGTCCTCATTAACAATATAAATATGTCTTTAAAATAACATTTTGGAATGGAACACAGAATCATAATAAGTTTCTTCCCTCTCTGAACTGCTTTGAATTGATTCTCACCTAGTTGTGTGGATGGCACTTAGGCTATGGAACTCCCAAAAACAGCTACAAGGCATGAGTTACGGTGTATCATTCACACCTTGCCAGGGTTCCTAGCTCTCATAAAAGAAGCTGTTCTTGACATCAGTGGCAAATCTCCAGGAAAAGACTGGAATTGTGACAGGACTGCCTCAGAATAATCTGAAATCCAAGTGGTGCTCTTAAGCTTCCCAGTTCATTCCCAGCAAGAGCCGGAGGCTGCTGCTGGTATGCCCCCATTTATGTAATAGGTGTGCTTCTGAAAACCAGTGAGTAAATTACACACATGGAGTAAATGACAAACATATACATACATAATGAAGCTTTGAGTTAACATAATGTGGTCACTATTGCAAATCAAGTTTTTGTAAAGTGAAGTGTCTTTGTGTAATGTGAATATCACCACTGATTTTATAAGCCTGGGTTTTTGTGTATTGAGTTTACTTAAATTGAAACCTATTGGTATGTGAGCCTACAGAACTAGTCATTGCTGTCTTCATGGTTCAAGCTGATTGGGTCAATATTTTCATAAGGTCTCTAATTCTCTTGAGTTGGGAGCAGGTAGTCCTGTTACATGAACCTATCCAAATTGAACATACAAAAAAAAAATTAAATAAACCCACACACTTACGATCAATTAATCTACAACAAAGGAGGCAAGAACATACAATGGAGAAAAGACAATCTCTTCAGCAAGTGGTGCTGGGAAAACCGGACAGCCACCTGTAAATCAATGAAGTTAGAACATTCCCTCACACCATACACAAAAATAAACTCAAAATGCCTTTATAGGACACTATAAATCTCCTAGAAGAGAACATAGGCAAAACATTCTCTGACATGAGTCATAGCAATGTTCTCCTAGGTCAGTCTCCCAAAGCAATAAGGAAATAAAAGCAAAAATAAACAAATGGGGTCTAATTAAACTTATAAGCTTTTGCACAGCAAAGGAAACTATAAACAAAACAAAAAGACAACCTATGGAATGGGAGAAAATATTTGCAAATGAAGCAACTGACAAGGGCTTTATTTCCAGAATATACAAACAGCTCATACAACTCAATAACAAGAAAATAAACAACCCAGTCAAAAAATGAACAGAACGTTTGAATAGACATCTCTCTAGTGAAGACATACAGATGGCCAATAGGCACATGAAAAGATGCTCAACATCACTATCAGAGAAATGCAAATCAAAACTACAATGAGGTATAACCTCACACTGGTCAGAATGGACATCATTAAAAAGTCCACAAACAATAAATGCTCAAGAATGTGTGCAGAAAAGGGAACCCTCCTACACTATTGGTGGGAATATAATAAGCTGGTGTAGCTGTCATGGAGAACAGTATGGAGTTTCCTTTAAAAACTAAAAATAGAGTTACCGTATGATCCAGCAATCCCATTCAGAAAATATCTGGAGAAAACTTTAAATTTGAAAAGACACCTGCACCCCAGTATTCATAGCAGCACTATTTTACAATAGCCAAGGCATGGAAGCAACCTAAATGTCTTATCGACAGAGGACTGGATAAAGAAGTTGTAGTATATGTATACAATAGAATACTACTCAGGCATAAAAAAGAATGAAATAATGCCATTTGCAGCAATATGGATGGACCTAGAGATGATCATACTAAGTGAAGTTAGCCAGACAGAGAAAGACAATGTCATATGATATCACTTTCATGTGGAATCTAAAAAAAAAAGAACTTATTTACAAAACAAAACAGACTCACAGACATAAAAAACAAACTTATGCTTACCAGGAGGGTAAGGGGATGGGGGAAGGATAAATTGGGAGTTTGGGATTTGCAGATACACACTACTATATATAAAATAGGTAAACAACAAGGTCCTACTGTATAGCATGAGGGACGATATTCAATACCTTGTAATGGCCTATAATGAAAAAGAATATGAAAAGGAATGTATATATATGTATAACTGAATCATTATGCTGTGCACCAGAAGCTAACACAGCATTGTAAATCGACTATACTTCAATTTAAAAAAAATTAGTATTATAATCAAATAAGACTTGCAACAAATTTAAAATAAGAAATGATTTGTGTGGTAATTGTGTCAAAATATTAAGCAGTTTCTGTAAATGACTATAATTAGTGTGACTCCCGCAGTCCAGTGAAACGTTTGTAGGGACAGAGGTTGTTCAGGAGAGTGTTGAACAAAACTGCCTGGTGGCCTCTTCTAGGGCCACTGTATCCATGACTCAAGCCTTTCCAGCTGGTCATTCCAATGGCCCAGCTTTCAAGGAGATTTATGGTGTCAGACCTCACCCTGTGAGAGCAAATCAGATAAGCCGCACTGGCCGTAACCTCATTCCTCATCAGTTCTTCCCCTACTCCTGGATCTTTCCTATCGCATGGGAACATGCTATAATCTCTCTCATCATTAAAACCCTCCCTTGACCTTACAGCCTCCTCCAGCTACTGCCCCCATGGCTCTGCTTCCCTTTACAGCAAAACTCACCCAGAGAGTTGTCTATACTTGGTAAAGAACCCACTTCTGCTCCTCCCATTCTCCTCCAAACCCACTGCAGACAGGCTTTCCTCCCCCAAAACTACTCTTGTCAGGACTACTAGTGGCTCCCTTGGTGTCAGATCCAGTGGTCCTTGCTCAGTCTTCATCAAGGAACAGAGTTTGGCACCCTTGGCCACTGTTTCCTTCTTCAAGCATGTTCTTCACTTGGCTTTCAGGACACCACACTCTTTGGGTTTTACTCTTACCTCACCAACCACTAACTTCTCAGTCGTTGTTGCTGCTTCCCCCTCCTCTTCCTAACCCCTAAACCCTGCAGTGCCCTGAGGATTAGTCCGTGGCCTTCTCTTTTCTAGCTATGTCCACCTCCCAGGTGACCCTATCTGGTCTGATGGCTTACGTAGTTTGAATATACTGATGTGGTGATGCCAAAGTTACTCTAATGAATGTGTAACAGCAAACTGTGATCAGTGGGGGAAGAAAAGGTGCACGGTGCTATGAGATCACATACCAGGGGTTCCTGTTCCCGTCTAGAACAGGGAACGGGGGGGGGGGGGGGCAGCGCAGACTTTGAGTTGCAAGCCATTATTCAGCCAGGGATCTGTTTTTGCAAATGAAGTTTTACTGGAAGTCAGCCACCCCCATTTGTTTTGTCATCTAAGATTGCTTTTGCACTACAGTGGCAGAGTTGAATTGTTGCAAGAGAGACTACACAGCTTGCAAACCTGACAGTATTTACTATGTCCCTTTATAAGAAAATCTGTTGACCCCTGGGCCAGAAGATCAGAGAACAGATGATATTTGAGTTGAGGTCAGAAAGGCTAATGTGAGTTATCCAGATGAAGAAAGGGGGAGAGTGTTCCAAGCCATCGGAACAGCACGTGTCTGAGCCTTGTGGGGGAAAGGAGCATGGGGGATCAGGGACCTGATGGAAAGCTAGTGTACCTGCAGAACGAGAGCAAGCATGAGGCTGCTCAGAGATGGAGGTGGTTGTGTCCTTCACAAACACTGCCTAAAGCAGTGCTTCCACAACTTGATTGTGTCTAAGAGCCACATGTTAACATGCAGATTCTGGTTCATCAGATCTGGAGTGGGTCTGTGATTTGCATTTCGAACAAGGTTCCAAGTGATGCCTAAGTAGCAAGTGCCATATGCCACCTGGAAAGTCAAAGGGCATGATCTCATTAAAGCTGAGTGGTTGGATGAGGAGCTTGATGGGGAGGAAGGAATCAAGAATGATTCCAGGTTTCTAACTTGAACAGCCCATTGGTGTCACTTACTGGGAAGGGCAGCCTAGGGACCAAGCAAGTTTGAATGTGGAGAGGATGAGTTAAATTTCAGATGAGTTGAATGTGTGGTGTCTATGAGACATTTACATGTAGACCAGCAGGTAGTTGAATATTCTGGAAGGGAGGGATTCGGATTAAGGAATGGTTTTTCAAAAGTAGATGAGTGCATGTGGAATGTCTTCATAGGCTTAGGGGAAGGTATAAGAGATGGGGCAAGATATTATGGTCATGAGTCCAAAGGAATTGCTATCTGTGGGGAGGACAAGGTGGGGGTGTGGCAAACAAGAATAAGTATTTATGTAGATGTGGTGGGTGGAGCTTGAGGACGCTCTCACTGCTGGCCTCAATCTTCTTTGTGGAAAAGAAAGCAAGACCTATGAAGGGATTGGGTGGAGAAGAGAAGACAGGGAGGAACGAATTTCTGGCATGTGAATGCGTGCCAGTGTATATGCAAAATATCAAAAATTTGCATCTTCTGATAAAATTTTATTTTATTGTCTTTTAAGGAACGTGGTTAAGTGTCATTTTAGAAAAAGCACAGAACATAGAAAGAGTCAAGAAAACTGCTATTGTCCTACTATTTGACCCTTGACAGATCCTTTCCCCTCTCTGGGCCTCAGTTCTCTCATTTGTAAAATGAGAGGGGTCGGGATTGATCGCTAAAGCGTCATCTGATTTTCTGGTTCTGACTCAATACAATCAAAGATTTTTAAATGTAGCATATAAAGAAATACTTAATAGAAATATTTACATTTTATCTTGAATCTTAATGAGGAATACCTATTCTGCCTAGAATTGGATGAGAGTCAAATAAACATTTTCATTTCAAGTCACCCTGAAGGGATTCAGTGCATTTAAAGGATAAGAAATAAGTAGGGAGTTAAGTCTTGCAGAATTTCTGACTAAGGCTACACGACACTATAGGAACAACACTTACAATCTTCAAAGCGTATGGTAATTGTGAATGCATCTTCACAAAATGCCCTGGGAGGTTGTTAACTTCCTTTTAAGATGGTGTAGAAACTGAGAGAAGGAATTTGTGACTTGCCTAAGGCTTTGGAAGGACTCCTGCAATCCTGTTCATTAAATCTAGGGCCTGAAGAACAGTCTTGTTTGGCTGATTTTCTTTACTTGAAGTCAGAGCTCTGGAGAAAGCCTCTGGGGCACCTGGGCCCCATCACCTCCACCTTCACCTTCATGTAATGACATAAAGTCTAGCCTATCAACAGGGGTTCCTTCTTTCAGGGGATATTTGAGAAGCTCCTGGAGAGCTGAGACCATGTACAGTTCATCTTGACATTTCCTACAGTAGTTGAATAGGAATTTATTTCTTTTTAAGCATTATTTTTTAGAATGAGAAAATTAGATTTTGCCCAGCAAAGGTCTAGCTACAACCCGAAAGTAATGCAAAAGTAAAACTCAGGTTCAGAGTTTTGCTTACTGAGAATGTGGTTCTTCCACCGAGTTCTGCCAGGAAATTCGTTTTTGCCCAATCTGCTCTCTGGGATAAGAAAGTGGATCTCAGCCTTTCACTCAGTTGCTGTGTGCCAGTGCAACTTAAGTCCATCTTTTCTGTTTTCCCATCTAGAAGTCCAAAATGATAGTGCCCCATCCTATCTACCTCAAAGGCTTTTTAATTTTTTTAATTGAAGTATAGTCAGTTACAGTGTGTCAATTTCTGGTTTACAGCACAATGTCCCAGGCATGCATATATATACATATATTCTTTTTCATATTCTTTTTCATTAAAGGTTATTACAAGATACTCAAAGGCTTTTGTGAAGATACCTCTTAAGTACTTAGAGCTCTTAGGAAAAAGGTGTTATATATATGCAAAGTATTGTCACATATACACACTAGATGCTTTATATCCAATATAAATTTTAAAGCCAAAATAAGAAAGTTTGTCGAGTACTTGTTAAGAAATATAAATGGCTGTACTGATACGTATCTGTTTCACAGGGAAGTTAAAAGAAGTAATTGATACTTGTAAAGTTCCTTGAAGTCTTTGAATTAAAGAGTCTAGAATTTACAAGCTATGATTACCTTCTGTATTATAAATGTTATAATTAATACACACACATATTTTCCAATTCAGATGCAGAGCTAGGACTTGTTTAAAATGAATAAACCCTTTGAAATGACTATTTTGGGGAGTAGCCTCTCTAGCCTCTCAAGTTCTCACTCATTTGGGTGGGCACCAATTGATGCGGACTCCAGTCTCCCCTGAGTACTTTTACCACCTGTATTTTGTAATTTTAGTAATCTGCCTTGCCTTCGTGGCAGGAAGAATTGAAATAACCCTGTGTTATGATTTACTCAAGCTTGACAGGAATCAGGAGCCAAATAAAAGGGAAGACAGCTATTTCTCTGTCTAATAAGGTGACCTCAGATTGCTGGATGTTCCCTGTGACATTTGCTTGAAAATTTTTCTTCCAGCTTCATTAAACTGTCTTTGGGAGGTAGCAACTAAATATTCCCCGTGGTCTAGATGTTCACGTTCCCCAATGATTGGCCCTGCAGCTGGAAGGAGAGTTGGGATACACAAGTGGGTGGGCTGGGATCAGGGCAGACAGTGGGGGCAGTCCCAGGCAGGGCAAGGGAGTCACCAGTGTTCTTTAAATAGCAAAGACCTTTGGGCATTTTAAGAAATATACTATACTTACAGTCATTTGCTGAGACAGTACATACAGTTAGTTCAGATTACAAATGACTGTCCCATTGAGGTGCATACTGTTCAGAAGGACAGAGAACAAAGTGCCCCTGCCCAGGCTCGCCTGGTCAGAGTGTACTAGGGGAAACCAAAAGGAGATTGCTGTCTTTATAGTTCTAAAACCCTTGAATGCTGTTCATTGTAAAATTCTTTCAAGTTCGCTATAGACTTGAAATTTTTCTAGTACAATGCTGGAGGGAAAAAAATAAAGAAGTGCCTCTTTACTTCACGACCACTTCTCTCTACCTCAAACATCACCAGATACACAGGATAAGAACCCCCCAGATCTATTTAATTGCATTGTAAGTTATATATTCTAGAATGTTCTCTAAAGTGAATATTAGGCATTTCTCTCTCATCATCCAAAGAAGTGACAACAAGGTGATTAGAGCCATGCATGGCAACAGGTTCTTAAACATACTGAAATCATACAGGAAATAGGAATGATAATGACAAATCTTCACACACACATTACTAAACACCTAGGGAGCCAAAAGTGACCTGAGATTTTCCTTTTTTGGAGATGGGTGAGAGGGGAAGGGGAAGAGAAAAACAGCTGCTAGTAAATTAAAAAAGGCGATGGTTGTCATCATATGGGGTACCCAGTAGGTTCTTTAAAATGGAACTGACTATTTAAGAAGTAAATTAACCAAACCTCATGGTTGAATTATTTTTGCATGAAGATTGTATTTACCCCAATCGGGGACACATGCTTTGAAACTTGGACTGCCTGGAAAATTCAAGATGGGTGATATACCAGCACTCTGATTCCAGTCTCCCTTTGTACTTCATAGAGCTGGAAGAAAACATTTGAGATAAAGCTCTAGGAAGAATTGTCATGAATCTCATTTTATGTTAAGGGACAATTGGCGTTTTGAATTGGAGTCCTGGGGCTGAAAGCACATGTGCATAATGTAAATATCTTAATTATCATTCATTATGCATCTTCAGGAGGTACATTATTATACATAATTGTGCATCTGCCTCTAAAGAGGTAGGCTCCTACCTACAGTGACCACATTTCCCAAATCCCAAACTGAGAAGCGTAATTGGAAACGTGGTCTGACAAGGAGATTGGATTTTTTAAAATCTGGGCCGTCCTGGAAACGCTCACACGTCCCTTGGCAGGCGCTGTGCCCAATGTGTGTGCACTTTTTAACCGAGGATGAGGAGACTAAGCTGGGCTCAAGTCTGTAAGACCATAAAGCGAGGCGGGGGCGGGGGACTGCTCTGCAGAGGGAAAAGGTCAGAAGGAGGTCATGGCTGGGTGACCTCAGAGCCGTTTGGTTGTGTATCTTTTGCAGCTGGGGAGAGTAAAGGAGTTCCATAATGGAGGTTTTAGGAACAAGAGAACAAGGTCTCCATTTGGCAGGAGAAGAAGGGGAGAAGAGGAAAAGAAACTAATATTTCCAAGGGCAGGCGGTACCTCACTTAGACTGGGGGGCTGGGGCCCCAGGCTCACTGTGTGCAGGCCGAATTGTGTCCCCCCAAATTTATATGGTGAAGTCCTAATGCCCAGCACCTCAGAATGTGACTGGATTTGGAGACAGGGTCTTTAATTAAGTTAAAGTGACATCATTAGGGTGGGCCCTAATCCAATCTGCTTGGTGTCTTTATAAGAAGAGGAGATTAGGACCACATACAGAGGGAAGACCACTTGAAGACATGGGGGATGGCAACCATTTACAACCAAGACAATAGACCTCTGAATAAACCAACCTTTGCAACACCTTGATCCCAGACTTCCAGCCTCCAGAACTGGGAGACAATACGTTTCTGTTGTTTCAGCCACCCAGTCTGTGAGGCTTTGTTACGGAGCCCTAGTGAACTCATGCACAAGCGTCGTGTTGATGCAATGCCCGGGGGTCCGGCGGGAGGGGAACCAGCTGGGCCTGGGAGAGACCAGGCTGTTTGGGACGGCTCGGTCCTGGTGTTATACTCACCTGCTCCTTGCAGCAAGCTTCCAGGAGAAACTTTTAATTAGACAGTGTGACCCTCTCTGAGGCCTTGCAGGCTATGGGTTTCCTACCCCAGGCTGCAGCCCCTCCGGAGTGATTTTGAGCCTCATGTGCTTCCAGGATGAAGCAGGACTTTTATGAAACCAGCTTGCCAAGACTCTGAGGGGCTTGTCTGGGGATTCCCGATGATAGAGCTGATGGGGATCATGAAATGGTATCATCTTCAACTGACGCCCCAACAGCTGTGTGAGTTTGATGTCCGCTTGCGGTTAGCTCACTTCCACCTGTTCCCAGCATGCCTGCTTTTTCCCTGAAGAAATGGGCTTGACATTAACCAAGACACCATCCCGCCATTTGTCTCTTCCCTAGGCAAACTATGAGGTCTGGACTCGTCAGCCTGAGAACACAGAGGCAGAGAGGGGCCACGATCAGGCTGCGCAGACAAGGAGGAAGGAAACGAGATGCTGCCTGCCGCACTCTGCCCCTCCTGTGCGTGTCCCCTGCACGAGGGCCACTGTAGCCGTTGACTGTGCTCCGTCTCACTCCCTCCCACATCCAGCTTATGAGGTAGGTACTATCATTTTCTACATTTTGTAGGTGAGGAAACAGAGGCTCAGAGAGTGAAAGGGCCAGGGGCAGAAGCCAGGTCTGCATGACTCAAAGCTTATGCCCCTAATTACCCTACTTACTACCTCCCCCCTTAAAGGCTATAAATACATCATCCTGGACTTAGTCATTGAATCTGGGGATGCTAAAATGAAAGGACAGCTTCCTTCCGAACCCTCCTGGTACACATCCTGAAACCCAAAGGAGGCACTTCAGGGCAAATTGAAGGCAGTCGTCTCTGTGTAGTGGGGAACAAAAATACTACTTGTTTTTTTAACCTCAAGTTGTAGAGCCTGAAAAGATTGGCTTGAGAAGGGTCTAGATCAGTTCCCTAGACACCTAGAGGGTAGAAATGCAGGGATTGCTGTTCTCAAAGCAAAACAAACAAAAATGCTCCCAACCTGACACAGAATTTATATATAATCCCCCTAAGACTGTGCAGGCAGCCAAAGCCACAAATGCTTTGACCTTGGGGCAAGATTTTTGTCAAGTCCATCAATTCTGGCTTTCGACTAGTAATTTAGCCTCATCTTCACAACCATCATAGCTAACCCATCCTGAGCTCCTACTGCACGTCAGCCACTGTTTGATCTCATTGAATCTTCACAGCAACCCTGAGATACAGACTATCACCATCCCCATTTTACAGATGAGGAACTTGAGGCCATTTCACACTGACAAGAAACTGATTATGAGTTACCTGCTCCTTTTATAATTCATTTTTTAAAAGGGGAAAGTTTGAGGGTTGGGGAGATACAGCTCACTCACAGCGTGTGTGCTTAGCATGCACAGGGTCCTAGGTTCAATCCCCAATACTTCCATCAAAAAAATAATAAAAATAAAAAAGGAAGAGTTTCATTAATTATTACTTCATAAGTACAGTTAGTAAAGAAAGTTATTCAAATAATTAATTGCAGTTAATATGGGGGAATATTTTAAAATATGTAGTTCCCAGTGGGGAAAACCTAAAAAAAAGAGGATAAGAAGATGGGGCCGTTTATTGGCTTAGGTCATGTCGTGAGTGATAGCCTTACCCTGGGCTGGTAGAGAGGTCCAGGAAGTGCAGAATAAACTCCAACCTTTGGGGACCACCTCAAGGAGAGCGGTGACTACATGCACTCACAGCTCATCACGTAGAGTCTCTGAGCTGGCTATGTCAGTGGAATGACCTATTTCTTACGTAAAAGCTCAGAACATAAGAAATAAGTCATCCTGCACCACTAAGATAACTCAAAAATCCAGAAACATGCACAAAAGGGACACACCTGTACAGCAGTTTGTGGCTTGGGCCCCATTCCTGCCACAAAATGCACCACCCTCGCCTCCTGTTCTACTTACTGTCACAGGCTACACTTTGCTCGAGAGCTCAGATCCACTGGGGGTAGATATCCCAAGCGTAGCAACAGTGTCCAAGCAGAAGCAGCAGCCAAATGTCCTTAACTAGCAGAGGAAAGGCCTGAATAACGATAATCAAGCTCAGAAGCCAAATCAGAAGTGGGTTCAGTTGTAGCAGGCATGGCTGGGGGGAGTGGGGGCCGCAAGAGGTAGGAATAGCGAGGCAGGCTGGCAGGCCCAGGCTTTTAGGCTTTTGCACCAGATCTATGAAAATTTCGTACATCTTGGCAGTGCCGTGGAATATACCTCAGCTACCCAGGAGAAAGCACTGGAAAGGGGGCCTGATTTTCCTCAGAAATAATAATAATTACCATTGAGTGACAGTTTACCATATGCCAGATACTATTCTAAGCATTCATTATCTCATTTTATTTTATTAAGGGATAAGAAACAACCCTACATGGCAGGCACAATTATTAAGCCCCATTTTACATAGGGAGAAACTGAGGCTCAGGAAGGTTAAGTAACTTCTAAGGTGACACAACTTCAAAGTAGCAGAATTAGAATTCTAATCTTGGTGTGTGTGAATTCTGAATCCAACTCTTTACCCACTAGGCCAGAGTGTCGCAAACTTTTCTGTAAAGGGCCAGATAGTAAATATTTTCAGCCTTGCAGACCACATGGCCTCTGTCACAGTATGAAAGCAGCCATAGACAATACGTAAATGAATAGGCATATCTGTGTTCCACTAGAACTTTATTTTAAAAAGATGGTGATGGGCTAGCTTTGGCTGTAGTTTACCGACCCCTGAACTAAGCTATGACACTTCCCTGATTGTCTGCAGCAACAATTGTTCTGGTCTTAGAATTAAGTACCCTAGAATTAGAGACGGTGATCTAATGCAAGGAAGGAGAACTGACCTGAAGAATTTGGGCTCGAGCCTCAGTAGTGCCACTCACTTTCTGTGGGATTTTGGTCAAGTTATGTAATGCCTTTGGGCTTCAGTTTCCCTATTTGCAAATTAAGATGAGAATCACTGTTTTATCTACCTCTCTGGAATATACGTTTTCAGGAAGATGGGAAAACACAGGTGGCCTGTTTGTTGAAAAATGGAATTACCATGCAAATCGTAGGTGCTTACTTTTCCTTATAGAATGACTGCCTGGAGCCCCAAGCCATAATTTCCCCATAGATCACATCCTAGGCCTGGCCCCTGGTGCCTTTGGAAGGAGCCGCAGGTGAGTCACTTGCATATCTATATGAGAGTTGATTCCTATGGCAACAAACAGAATCAGAAGCAGCTCTCACGCTGTGCAAAAGAACAATGTGAGGATAGCAAACCAAAAAGTGAAAATCAGACAAGATATGGAATTGCAAGGAGACGGTTAAGCTCAGGTTGAGTGGCTAGTGCTGATACCAGTGACAGGGATTGTTTCCATCGAGTGAGAGCGAGCTCTTGCTTTGTTGAAGCATGTGTTTGTGACGCCGTTAAACATTCAGATAATATACTCCTTCCTGACAAGGAGCTTTCCTCAATGCCAATCGCCGAAGGAAAAAAAACAAAGCACTTCCTTTTGCTTTCTCTCACATCTGGGCATGGGGAAGAAGCTCTCCAACTCACCCCGGAAAGCTCAGCCCCTAGAAGGAGGTTGCAGAGACGGGCCTAGAGGGCCAGGGCACTAGAGCTGTAATGGCCCGTGGAGATGATTTTGTCCAGCGCTTCACGTTTCTAGTATGGAAACTGAGGCCTGAGAAATGGCTGGCTGAAGGCCCTCAGATGTAAATAGCAGGACCTGCATTAGAACCCAGGTCTCCTGACTCTCCTGCTTGATGACGTGTCCCTTATTTGGAGTCTGAAATGTCTACTTCAGTACACTCCCGTGCATTGCAGCCATTTTTATTGACACACTCTTATATTGACAAGGCAACCTAGGCAAGAGTTTCCTTACATACTATTTACTTTTGCAAACCTTTACTTCACAGCATGATTGGGCCTCTTTCCCTCAAAAGAAATAAAGGAAAAGGTCGTTTGCGCCTCTGTATTCCCATGGAATTCTTTGAACAATTGGGATGAAAGTAGTATCTTGTTCTTTTCTCTTTGTTCTAGTTGTTATTACTGAAGTTGACATTGAAAATAGTTAAAACTTCTCTTCAATGTTTTAAGAGAATAAGCAGTATTGATTGTGAGATAAGGTTTCTAAAGCTTTCCTTTACTAATAATTGTTAGACACAGTCACTGTGTAGTACCTTTTAACTAATACTTGGTAAATTAGGCCATTGACGTTGCCAAACCATAAAGTATTTTCTTCCAGCTTTGTTAGTCTGTGACGAGCTTAACAAGACCTCTTAGTGCCTGGACATGGCAGGCAGTGAGAGTTCACTTTTCCCCTAATTAGCTCCGTGCCTATTTGCAGGGAGCTTTATTTTTTTCTAATATTTCTGGGTATAGTATTTCCTTAATATTGCCAAGGTCTTCATTTGTATCTTATGCCCTGTACACTTGAGGAAATGTGGGGTCAAGAAGAGGTTAAATATAGTGGTTAAAAACATGGGATTTAAAGTCAGAGTGGAGTTCAAGTCCCAGCTCCTCTATTTTCCTAGTTGTGTGACCGTGTGGGAGTCACCCAAACTCCATCCTCAGTTTTCTCATCAATAAGGTGGGGAAAATAATGGTAGCTGCCTCTGAGGATTGACTTGCAGGTGAAATGAGCTGATGCAGGCAGTCCTTGGCAGAGGCGTGCTCCGTAAGTGTGAGCCACTGTTTCCTTGGGGAGCCTGGGAAGCTTATCTCACTTCTCTTCTATGATACAGGAAGAAACAGAAAATACGTATTTTGAAGCCGTGAATAATGTTAAATAAAAATACAGAAATGCCCATTGTTAGTGCTGACACACACACCCTCTGTGTTAAGCCTACTTAAAGTCAATTTCTCCATCAAAAATTCTGTGCTGAGAAACAATTTTTTTCTCTCTCGGCCAAACGCCTTCCCGTTTTCAGTGTAACTGGTGTGTTTTTATTATTGCTACCTTATTTCCCAATGAGACATTTTTCCTCCAGAGCATATGATGTAATTTATAGCTACTGGTACAGACATTTTTTTCCCATATTTTGTCAGTTAAGCATATCACAGGATTTAATATGTACAGTCTTATATGGTTCACTGAAGTACCTGGAGGAGAAGAGAAATAATGACAAGGAGAACAAAATAAGAGGTTCTACTTTCAGCACCAAAGAACTGAGGGTAGAATCCTGTCCTGTTGATTTCATGAGTGAATATTAAATATTATGAGGCTTGTAATGAACATACTGATAACTTTGGTAAGCATTTCAAAGAACAAATTAATATTGAAATATTTAATATCTAGAACTCAAACTTTTGCACTGAAGCTTGCCAATTCTCTCGTATAGTTGGGAAGCAGATGGCATATCGTGCTTGTGCGAGGTAAAGTTGCTTATTGCCAAAGCCTGGGTGGTACGCAGGCAAACTCATTTGTGTTGATGATGCTGGTGTGGTAACGTGGGCAGGTCACAGCATTTCTCGGTTTCGATATAAGTGGGTATGTCTGAATTGTGTTCCGCTAAATTCACACGTTGAAGTCCTAATCCGCAGTATCTCAGAACGTGGCTGTATTTGGAGACAGGGTCCCTAAGAGGTGATTGAGTTAAAAGGAGGTCATTAGGATGAGCCCTAATCCAATATGACTAGTATTTCCCTATAAGAAGAGATTAGGATGCAGACACACATAGAGGGAAGACCATATGAAGACACGGGGAGAAAGCAGCCATCTGCAAGCCAAGGAGAGACACCTCAAAAGAAATCAGCCCATTTGACACTTTGATCTGGGACTTCCAGCCTACAGAGCTGTGAGGAAATAATACATTTGTGTTGTTTAAGCCGGCTTGTCTGTGGTATTTTGTTATGAGGGGCCCCTGGACACTAATACATATGCCCAGTCATTGCCTTGATCACCTCAGCTGAGGCGGAGAAGCATAGTAGGTCTGCATTTGTGCGTCCTTCTGCCTCAGTGACTCGAGAGAGGAGCAAAGCCACCACAGCAGCCACCCAGCCCTGGCTGAATGGCCACCCCACGGGTAACGGGAGCTGGGTTTTTCAGAGGTCAGGCATGGGGCACCAGAGAACGGTCAGGAGGTCAGAAACCTAGGTGATCAGGGCACAGGCAAAGGAGCCAGGAAGGAGTCAGGAGTCAGGGCAGACAGAAGGGCCACAGTCTAGGGTTGTGGGAGGACACTAATAAAAGACTCTCCCCCACATTAACTTTGGACCCCATAGGATTATACTCTGATGGAAAGTAGGAGCCAAAGGTACCCTTCTCCAGGGTTAACAAGAGCAGTGGAAATAAAAAAAGAAAGACTCGTCACTGAGAATTGTGGCCATGGGCCTGTCCTTATGTAGAACTGTAGCCTGGATTTGCATTGCCTGGGTTGTCAAAGAAACACCAAGCTGTGAATGTGACTAAAGGTGGTCTTGGACTGGTCATGCCGCCAAGCACTTGGCAGAAGTGCACACAAATCCTTCTGCAAGAAACTACTTTCATCTTCAACTTAAAAATTTCCCTCAGGTAATTCTTTTATGACAATGAGATGCACACTCCTATCTTAGTTTAAAGAAAAATAGAGAAATACTTGAACAACACATTAAACAAATTGGACCTAACAGACTAGGTATAAACTAACATCTACAGCTATAGACTGTCTATCCTTTTCATGCATATATGGAATGTTTAAAAAGTTTGACAACACTTTAGGCCAAAAGCAAGTCCAAATCTATTTCAAAGTATTGCAGTCAGCTCACTCACTGCTGTGAGTAGAAATCAATAGGAAAAATAAAACCAACACAGCCCCATGTGTATGGCTTTTACATTTTTTCATCACTTAACTTTAATTTAAAATGTAGACATTAACATATGCACAATTTTTACATTCTTTTGGAATTTCTTCATTTTCCATGGAGTTACAATATGGATACAGTAATGTTTAAAGTGCAGTAATCTTTGGTGTATGGCTTTCATTTAAAAAATTTTTTTTTATTTTTAGAATTAACACACAGTAAAATGGACTCTTTTGCTGCATAGTTTTATTAAGTTTATACCATTTATAAATTCAAATAAATACCACCACTGTAATCAAAATACAGAATCCTTCTATCACCCTACCTCTACCTCCTGGCAACCACTGATTGCTTTTCCATTATTAGTTTTAGGTTTGTCTTTTCAAGAATGTCTTTAAAATGTCATAAAAGTGGGGGAGGGTATAGCTCAGTGGTAGAGCCTGTGCCTAGATGCATGAGGTCCTGGCTTCCTTCCCCAGTACCTCCACTGACAAAAAAAAAAAAAAAAAAAATGTTGTAAAAGTACATACATGCAAGGCATAACCTTTGGAGATTGTTGTTTTTTTTTTTTTTCCATTCAGCATGAATCCCTTCAGATCCATCTAAACTGTTGTGTGTATCAATAGTTCTTTCCTCTGTATTGCTGAGTAGTATTCCATGGGATATACCACAGTTTTAAAAAATTGTTAACTCATTGAAAGACACCTGGGTTTTGTTTCCAGTTTGGGCTGTTATTAGTAGAGTGACTATAAATATTCATATAGAAGTTTTTATTTGGATATACATTTTCATTTCTCTGGGCTAAATACCCATGAATAATACAATTAGTTGTTTAATTACGGTTGTCTGTCTTCTGTATGTTAAATTTCACGAGAAACTGTCAAGCTGATTTCTAGAGTGGCTGTAACATTTTAAATTCCCACCAGCAATATCTGAGTGATTCAACTGTTCTGCACCCTAGCCAGCACTTAGTCTTTTCATCATGCTTTTAAAAAACATTTTATCTTGAAATAATTTTAAACTAATAAAAGTGGCAAAAATAATACAGAAATTTTTCATTTATCCTTCACCCAGCTTCTCCTAATGTTAACATCTCACAAACCATGATACATGTATCAAAATTAAGAAATTAATAGAAGTATGATACCCTTGACTACTGACTTTTTAAAAAATTTCACCGTTTTCCCCACTGATGTTCTTTTTCTATTCCGGGATCAAACCCTGGATACCACATTGCATTGAGCTGGTCCTGTCTTTTTATTGTCCCTATAATCTGGACACTCCCTCAGTCTTTCCTCATTTTGTGTGACCTTGACAGTTTTGAAGAGTACTAATCAAGTATTTTGTGGAACGTCTCCCAGTGTGGGTTTGCCTTATGTTTTCTCATGGTCAGACTGGAGTTATAGATTTCTCATCACATCGTATTAGGGGGGACATGATATCAACATGACTTATTTCTCATCATATTAAACTTGATCACTTATTGCAGGGTGGTCTCTGCCAGATTTCTCCTTTATAAAATTACTAATTTTTCCCTTTCCATACTCCATTCCTTAGAAGCCAGTCATTCAACCCAGCTCACAAGCAAGAGGAGAGGGATTAAGCTCTACCTCCTGGATGAAGGAGTATCAAAAAATCTGTGGACATATGTTAAAGCCACTATAGTAATTAATCAATATTTAGGGGGAGATACTTTGAGAAAGCTATGTAACTATTCTGTTTCTCCTTAAAGTATTGCCCCCTAATGTTGGCATTCACCAGTGAACCTTACCTGTAGCAATCATTGCTGTGGAGTTCTAATGCGGATTCTCTAGTTCCCTAATTCCTTCTACATTTATTACTGATAATTCTCCTATAAGAAAGATCTCGCCCTTCTTCCACATGTATTTGTTATTCGATCATTTATTTAGATCAGTATGAACCCATGGATACTTAGTTAACTCTTTGGGTTAGACTCCAATGCTATAATTATATAGTTATTTACCTTGCTGCTCAAATTATTCTAGCTTTGGCAATTGAGAACTTTTTCAAGTTGGCTTCTGTGTCCTTCTGACGTGTCCTCATCCCTTTTCTTGCATTTTCCCTGCCCCATTTTCCCTGTCCCAGCCCTAGAACTGTCATTTCCTCAGGAAGCCCTGGCTCTTTTGATTGGAGAGTGATACTTATAAACTATAACGTGGGTGCAGGGTGTGCTCATTCCTACTGGAGTGTCCCTGCTCCTAGGACCCCTCAGCAGACAGAGCTAGGATAGGAGACATATATTAATATTCATATATGTGTAAGTGTGTATTAATCCATATATGTACTTATTTCTATATCTATCTATATGTGTATATGTGCATTTGTATATATGTACACGTATACATACATATATGTATGAGTTCATACTGGTGTCTCTGATTCCAGTCCAGCACCATAGGTTTTATTCTTCTAACTTCCCACCTTGGTTATTTGTAAGTTCTTTCTCTGACTGTGAGAAACCTGGCTCTCATCATCTATCCACCATCCATTTACTTATTTGTTCAAGCCTAGTGTAGTTTCAGAATGGCCAACCTGTATCCTTGTGAGAAACAAATTTACTGACTGGGGCACATAGTTTATATATAGTTTTGTTTGCTTTTCGCCTTACAGCATCAATTCAAAATATTGTTTTCCGAAGTTACTTAGGTTGGCTACCTTTTCCCCCATTCCTTTCAGCAAGGTTACCTTATACATTTGTAATACAGGTAGATTCATTTGTGATGGTCTGCATTCCATCCTAGTTTCTCCTGAAATCCTTTTTGATATTTTGAATTTGCATAAAGTAAAGGTCACTCTTTGTGCTGTAGAGTTCTGTGGATTTTGAAAAATGTAGTCGTGTATCCAGCACCATCGTACCAGAGAGAACAGTCCCAGCGCCCTGCCAGTTCCCTTGTGCAGCTGTTTGTACTCAGTCACTCCTCCCACCCTGACCCCCAACAGTCTCTGATGTGTTTTCCACATCTACATTTTTGCCTTTCCAGACTATCATATAAAAGGAATTATACAGCATGTGGTATTTTCTATCTGGCTTTTTTCACTTTGCAAAATACATTTATGATTAATCCATGTTGTTATGTGGATTAATGGCTCATTTGTTTTTATCACTGAATAATGTTGCATTGGGTGGATAGACCACAGTTTGTTTATACATTCATCTACTGAATGATACCTTTTATTTTTGCTTCCAGCTTTTGGCAATTATGAATAAAGTTACTTTAAACATCCACATACAGGTTTTTGTGTATACGTAGGTGTTCAGTTCACTTGAGTATCTAAGAGTGACATTGTTGGTTATATGGCAAGTATATGTTTAAATGCATAAGAAACTGCCAAACTGTCTTCCAAAGTGTCTGTAACATTTTATATTCCCAACAGCAATGATTTAGAATTGTTACTCCACATCCTTTCCACATGAATTGTTGTCTTTTTAAAAATTTTAGCTAAATAGGTGTGTAGTAATTCTCACCAAGGTTTTAATTTGTATCTGCCTAATGGCTGATGAATATCTTTTTATGTGTTTATTTGCTTATATCATCTTTGATGAAGTTTCAGCTTACGCCTGTTGCCCATTTTTCAGTTGGGTAGTTGTTTTCTTACTATAGAGTTTTGAGCATTCTTTACATATTCTGTATTCAAGTCATTTGTTGGATATGTGGTTTACAGATATTTTCTCTCAATCTGTCATTTGTCTTTTCACTTTTTTTGACAGTTGTCTTTGACAAAGCAAAAGTTTTTAATTTTGACAAAGTCCAATTTATCATTTTTTAACCATGGTTGAGAATTCACCTCCTAGCCCCATGTCATCAAGATTTTCTCCTAAGTTATCTA
Organism: Camelus bactrianus; assembly: GCF_048773025.1. Lineage (NCBI taxonomy): Eukaryota > Metazoa > Chordata > Mammalia > Artiodactyla > Camelidae > Camelus > Camelus bactrianus. Next base: position 8,972,991 of record NC_133566.1, read on the forward strand.
CTAAAAGTTTTATGTTCTTATGTTATACATCTAAATTTTTATTGGTTTTCAGCTAATCTTATATAAGATATGAGGTTTAGATTGAGTGGTTTTTTTGGGTTTTTTTTTTTGCCTGTGGTTGTCCAATTGTTCCAGCACCATTTGTTGAAAAGACTATTCTTCTCCCATTGAATGCTTGTATTCCTTTGATAAAAGTCAGTTGGTCATACTTGTGTGGGTGTATTTCTGGGTTCTCAGCTCTACTCCATTGGTCTATGTGTTTATTCCTCTGCCAGTAACACACTGTCTTGAGTATTAGCTATCTATATGGTAAGTCTTAAAATTAGGTAGAATGATTCCTCCACTTTATTCTTCTTTTTCAAAATTGCTTTGGCTATTTTAGTTCCTTAACCTTTCCATATATATTTTAAAGTCCCCTCGTCTATATCTACGAAATGATCCTGCTGGGATTTTGCTAGGAATTGTGTTAAACCTGTATATGAATCTTTACTATGTAGAGTGTTCTCATTCAGGAACATAGTGGGTCTCTCCATTCATTTAGGTTTTTTGAGTTCTTTCTGTGGTATTTTTTAGTTTTCAGAATATAGATTCTGTGTATTTTTAATCTGATTTATACCTAATTATAAAAATAGAGCAGGATGTTGGAGGTGGGTGTTAAAATTTCAGGTAGGGTAGTCAAGGTGATGTTTGAGAAAAGACTTGAAAGACATGACAGAAGAGTGAAGGTCAGTGAAGATCTAGGAGAGAAGATCAGTCCCAGTAGTGCAGAAGCTTTGGCAGTGCAGAAGCTCTAAGGCGGGAGCGTTCTAGGCTTGGGGATTCCAAGGAAGCTGGGTGAGCGGGATAGGGCGAGTGAAAGAGGGAGTGGTAGGGCAGGCCGCCACAGAAACAATGGAGGGGCAGGGCTATACAGAACCTTCTAGATCAGGCCTTCCAAGAGACTTCTGCTTTGATCTCAAGTGAAACGGTGAGCCCCCAGAGGAATCTGTGCAGAGGAGGGCCATGAGCTGACTTTGACATAGAGAAGCCCTCTGGCAGCTGTGTTGAGAATGGACTGTAAGTGATCAAGGATGGAAGAAGCAAAATTAGTTTAGGGGACTCTTGCAGTAAACCAGAAGTGGCTGGACTCCGAAGAGGTTGTGCATTCAACAAATAAGCATTGACTAATGGGGGAGGCTGTAAGAAGTTATCAGTATTGCCACCAAAACTCAGGCAATGACCTGGTAAGTGACAACAGTGAAACCAAATTTGGAAAGGAAAAGTACATTACAACAGCATGAATAAACCATCCAATTGCAAGTGTTAAAACCTAATTAGTATTCAGTTTATCACACCTAAGGTGCAGACAGCAGCGTGTGGGAAGCCTAGGGTGCTGTCGGCCCCAGACTCTTTGCTTGGGTTAAGAGCAGAGTCGCTATTGTCTGCAGTGGGTCTCCACAGAAATATACCTGGCATGTCTGCTTAGCTTTGCAAAATCATAAGGGCTCAGTATGAGAAATTAGGCAGTTGATTGGGCTGCAATAGTGCTGCACCATTGGTTTACTCCTTAAGAAAACCACAACTGGAATTAAACAGAGGCAATCCTGTTAATTTGAGAAGAGAAGCAGAATTGTACTTAGCTTTGTGTCTGCTACTCAGCTGATGATATGTGGTCCCCAATCACACCTCTAGTTTTTGATGTGTGCATTCATAAATGCTTGTCATGGGGCCTGATATAATTAAATGGATTTTCAAATGTTTTCCGAGGTACATTGCCCCTCCATCCTCAGAGTGCTATGACCATTATACCGTAGATCCTCATTAGGCAAAAGCTTACAAATCTTCAGTGACTTCATAAGGATGGATTATAAAATTAAAGCAGGGTTTTTAATGTTGAAACTTATGAGCTGTAATTTTATTAGGGCATATTTTTCTTCCTCCTACTGCACATATCTGCAAATAGCATATACTCTTTGTATAATCCCAGTACTAGTTATAGACTATTTACTTGTTTTAAAAAGTAATTTAGACTGGAATGAATAACTGTACCTTAATGTATATAAAATATGTTGCAGTTATTCCTTTGATTAGTTCATCTTTTTTTTTGGCATGAAATTATCCATAGGTGACTTAAAACCTAATGGAAGCCTCCTGAAATACTGAAATTATAAATACAGATTCTCATGCTTGTTATAGAGTCATTGGATAATACCATCTTAGAGGTAGAAAGACACTTAACTCTTATCTAGACACATATTTTCCAAAGGAACACATTCTTTCCCCAGCTTCCCTAAGGATTGGGCATCAAGCCTCTGTTCATACATCTTCATCAATGGGGAGCTCACTACATTTTGGAACAACCCAGTCTTCTATCAAATCTGTCCCACCAGCCTTTCTACTTACTGGTCCCACTGGAATAAATCAGATAGGGTGCCCAACCATCTGGAAGCCAACCTGGCTCAGAGTCACACAGGATGCTCTTTGAGTGTGGACAGGAAACCAAATAATGCAAATACACTAAAGTCTTTGGGTGCCCCTACACAGCCTGCCTCTCCAAGTATAAATCAGCCAGGTGTATTTGCTTGAATGTTCTGAATCCTTGCCTTCCATTCTGTCTCCCCATACTGTAGTTGACAAATTGCTAGCTGTTTTATTTGATAGTAGTGAAATTAGACAAGTAAATATCCTATTTGATTAATAAGGCGATATAACTGGCCCACAGGTAGTTAGGGTAAAGTTACCTTAGACTTCTCGGGGGCTGAACTGGATCAATTAATCAACCATTTGATGGTCAGTGACTGACCATCAGGAATAAATGCTACTTTGCATAGTTTGGGTTCATTTAATAATAGCTGATATTTATTTATTGCTTATTATGTGCAAGATGATGTGTTAAGCATTAAGTTATTTAATTCTCATAACAAGTTTGTTATGGGAGTTTCATGATTCACATTTTACAGATGAAAAACTGAATGTTCAGAGAGGTCAAGTGACTTGCCCTGGGTCACACAGCCAGTAAATACCAGACACAAGATTAAAATATGAATCTGTCTCACTGCAAAAGTTCAATCTGTTGGCCTTTACATAATCTGTAGTGGTGTATGGGGTGCAATACTAGGCTTGCAACATCAGGCTTAAGGCTTTCATCATGCAAGTCCGTGGAGAGGGTGGAGGTGGAGAGTTCTGCTGGGTAAGTAGCCGAGACGGAGTTAGTTCATTATTAACTATTCTGCTTTCACTCACTCTCAATGTCATTACCCAGGACCTGCTAGGGCATCATTTCCATTCCCACTTCCCCATTACTGGATCTCATCCTTAACAAAACAACATTCTCTCTGGATTCCAAAATATGCATCATATGATAGGATAAGCAAACTCACCCCGATGTGTGAACAAGAGATGGCTAGGGCACACCTGACTCAGAATCTTCCTTCCCCTTCCTGGTCACATGTTCTTACTTAATGGAAGACCTGGATTCAGGCCTCCGTGTTAGGTATCTAACCTTGAACAATGACTGAAATGGTGGGGGGATTAGGTCAGGGTGACTGCCCAGCAAGCAGGTGGAGGAGATACATTGGATTAGATATGACCTTGGGAGCCTTCACTGACTGGAGCTCTTCGTAGAGCTAATTCTATAGGTGCTTGATCAAAGGCATCAGTTAAGAACTTGGATGTCACATCCACTTTGCATGAGAAGATAACTTCATGTGCAGAGTTTGGGCAGTATTTTCATCTGTGGTAAAGTCACTGATCAAGCCACTTAACCAGTTCAGTCAGGTCCTTTGGAATCCCTGCCACAAGAAGTGAATAATAATGAATAAAATGCTAATTTCTTGCTTACAGTGTAAAAGATAAGGGGTGTGTGTGTGTACTTAAATACATTTCAGATAAGAAGATAACCAGATTACTATCACAGAATTCTAGGGTGTGTTGGCTGTAAAGTGATATACTAAATATTGCTCTAAAGTAAATATATACTAAATATTACAATTTTCAGTTGTAATGTGTGAAATAGATTAAGTATGTACTTTTATCAACAGCAGTACAAAATGCAAAGCTTTTGGAAGAACAATAAGAAATATTTGGTGTTAGTGAAGAGAGAACCCTTTAAAGGAAATCATAGGTATAGGGGACTCTATCTCACCAAAGATCTGTTTCAGAAGGTTAAAGTTTGCTTTTTGCAGTTGATTCCATATGGAGAACTGTCTTCTGGGAATTGTTCTCATGTTGTTCCAAAGTGAGCAAAGGGGGAAATGTAGAAAGTAGTATTCTAAAGAAGCAGAGCGATATAGAAATGATAAATCAAGCGGAGTAGATGGAATTAGTTTAGCAGACAACACACTTTAGCTTGACTGTCCAGTCTGCACAGTGGATATCTCTAGATACTTTATTATGACTACACACTATAACATAATTAAAGGTTCACTCTAGTGTTTTTCAAAAACGATACAGTTACCCATTTGGGGTTTCCATCCAGAATGGATTAGTATTAGAGCTCCATTCTTAAAATAAACAGAAGAGCCAAAATAATTTTTGTTCAAAGGACACTAACTTTGTTCCAATGCTATAGTGTCTGTATTAATTTCCTTGGGTTGCCATAACACATCCCTGCAAACTTGCTGGCTTAAAACAATATACATGTATTGTCTCACAGTACTAGAGGCTAGAGGTCTGAAATCCAGGTGTTGGCAGGGCCGTGCTCCTCTGAAGCCTTTAGGGGAAGAGGTTTCCTTCCTCTTGCCAGCAATCCCTGGTGTGCCTTGGCTTGGAAGTGCCTCACTCTGACCTCTACCTCTGTCATCATATGGCCTTTTCCTCTATGTGTCTGTGTTCCTGTGTCTGCATTTCCACTCCTCTTATAAGAATACCAGTCATTGGATTTAGGGCCCACAGTAATCTAGCATGACCTCGTCTTAACTTGATTACATCTACGAAGACCTGATTTCCAAAAAAGTTCATAATTATAGGTACTGTGGATTAGGACTTCAACGTACCTTTTGGGGAGACACAATTCAGTCTACTACAGTGTCCTATAAAAGCACTGTATTTTTGAAAACCTCTTTTTTAACGAGATGCCAACCAACTGCACTTCAAGGATGGTATATCAGCAGGACAGGCTTCAGAAACTTGAATGAGAAATTAACAAAGGGCATAACCAAGAACTGAAATACTCTCTCCTAACTGAAAAATCATCTTCCTTCCCACCACCTCTGCTGCCAGATTTACCCCTTAAGGTTAGTGGACAGAGCAGGTAACATCTTCCAAGTGACCACACATCCCATCCCTGAGCTTCACCTTATCCCAATTTCTCACACCATCCCTGGTTAATAGCACTGGCTCTAGAGTCTTATTATTTAGGTTCAAATTCCAGCCACCCACCCCCAACATGTGCTAACTGGCTCTGTATCTCAGTACCAACTACGGCAAACTGGAGGGGCTGGCACAATTTCCTTAGTCAAGTTTCTTATAACTTGTTTAGTGAATTCCATCATTTGGTGACAAGCTCACTGCCACAACCCTGCTATCTTTGGGACACTATTTTTTAATGTTTTCATCGGAAGAAAAATATACTTCTTGATGCATTACATTCCTTTATTCATATGTGACTGGATGTCTAGCTCTGCATTTTAAACCTATTGTTCAGCATGGGGTCGGGCCCATTGACCTTTACAGCCTTGTGGAAATCAGCATAAGAATGTTTTCTGGGAGTTCTTGTTTCTAAATATTATTTTTGAAAGTGCTGGATGTTTCAACTGATCTTTGGCTTAAACTCTGGCAGTCTTATCTTTTATGTCCTCCTTTGCTCTTGTGGATGCGTTAGGGTAATTACTCTGAGAAGATTGTCATAACACAGCAAAGGGTTTAGAATAACTCTGTTTATCTCCCTTAGAGTGAGAGGGGAAAGGTCTTGGGGGAGAATTAACAATGTCCTATAGCTGCTTGCAGGGGAGATCAAACAAATTGATAGCGATCTTGTTTTTACTGCAAGATAGAACCAAATTTATAAAGATGAACGCAAGCTGCAAAGGCTCAGACCAGATGTAGCGGGTGTTCTGTGTGGATCTGGGACGTTCATTAGCACAGGATGGGAATTCAGAGACGAGATGGGTGGCCAGCAGGCTTATTGGGAAAATGCATTTATGGGTGAGAATTTATAGGCAGTAGCAGAGTATATTTGCTTTTGTCTCCGTTGTGAAATTATTCTGACCAGTTTTGAAAGTCACTGGCTTCCATCTGCATCTCAAGAGGATTCTTCAGGCCACTTTGAAAGGAGCTTTATCTCGTTCTTCTCCCAGGTCACTGAAGATAAAATGGGACAAATCATCACTCCATGGCACCAGCGTGTGTATCAGAAAAGAAGAAGTTTCCCTTTAATAAAACAAGAAAGCACCAATATTTTCTCAGAAGAAATCGCAATTTTCATTTTTAATGCATTCTGATAAAGTCGCAGAAAATTCAGGGCTTTCTTTGCTTCCCCTCCGGTCAGTCGGGGTCCTTGACTATTATTTCCAGGGCTTTGGTGGAGCTCTTCTCCACCTCCAGGCCTCTCAAAGAACCCGGCCTCTACCCAGGGAACCCTAGTTTACTTATAAAGCACACCATGCAATGAAGGCTTGACGTCTAGGACAGAAGTGGCATGAATGTCCCCACAATTCACTGTAGATATTGTAGGAAGAAAAGGGTTCTCATTTCAAACCAAGCCTTGCACCTGGTGGTGGGGAGAAGCAACAACTTCCAGAGACCCAGGTAGGGAGGCAGGTGGCCAGGCTTCCTCCCCCAGCTCTCACCGACGCCCAGTGTGACCACGAGCAGGCAAGCGTCAGTTTCCCAGTCTCTAATATAAATAGGTTTGGTAAATGAAATAGAAGGTGCTTTCTTGCTGTAAAGTTGACGTGCGGCTGGTGCCCCGATGTGGCTTCTTGGATCCGCTTCCGTGGCCCTGTCCCACACTTCTGCAGTACACATTTCTAAGTTACTCCCCTCCTCTGTTCCTTACCTTTCTCAGCATTTTGCTGTTTCTCTTTGTTTTCCCAACCCCTTTTCTTCCCTTACCCTTCACCCTAAATTTGGGGTAGGGACGTTCCCTTCAGGCTCTGTTTAATGTTCAGGTGGCATTTTGCTCTAACGAGGCTATTGAGCTCTGTTCTTTAGGCAAAGCAGACTTTATTTCAAATAAAAGGTTCTGATATGTTCAGGACGCTCTGGTATCAGCGGAATGTGAAGAGACAGCCTAAAGATGCTACAGTAGCATTTCAACGTGGGAGTCAGGGAGCCCTTCACAAGGCTGCTGGCATTGTGTCTGCCGTCAGCAGTCTCCCTAAGCTCACTGTCACCCCAACTCCAGGGATTTTCCCAGGGCAAGAGAGACAGGCTAATTGTATGGGATTCTTCTCTGAAACCAAGAGTGTAAGGTTGCTCCGTCTAGAAGCTCCAGGGGCCTCTGCACCTCAGGAGCTCCTTGGACAGACATGATGGCCTGGCCATCTCCACAAGCCTCCCAGCCTTGGTGGGGCCACTACCAAGGACAGCTTGCTAATCTCTCTCTCTTTCTGCCTCACTGAGCAAATGGAATTCTGATTTCTTTCATCATTTGCATAGCAGATTTTTGTTGACTTTTAGGGTTTCAACAATCAAAGCCACTCTCTCCCCTCTGCTCTGGGACATTGGGAAATGAGTAACAGCTAACATGTATTTGCCAAGTGCTCAGTCCTTCCTCACGTCACAACTCCATGCAGCAGACGCTTGGAAGATCAACCCTGTTTTGCAGCTGAGGAAGCCAGGGCATGGAGAAGTTCTGCAATTTGGCACAGCATATGCCGCTGAGCAGTGAGCTGGACTGGGTGTCAAGCCCAGGGAGCGTGGGCCAAAGCCTGGACATGGAGCCAGATGCCAGGGTCACTTTCGCTTTCCCATAGCTCCAAAACTGGCCATGGTGGAACTGGAATAAGAACACATGTCTTTGGGGCCAGTGCCCATGACCTCAGCCACCATGTCCTGCTGGGGCGTGGCGGAGAGAGGAAGGGGCTCACCAGGCCCTGCCATCTTTCTTGTGATTCTGTTGCTAGAGGAATCGAAGTGTGTAGACTGCTAGACTCTGGAACATCACTCTGTAAAGGAGAAACCCCAAACTAAACGCATACCAAGAGAACGGCCAAATGAAAATAGCAGGGAAATTGTGATACCTAAAACCAGGGCTTGAGGCCAAAACTAATACAGGGGGAAAAAACTCAGTAAAATAGACTTTTAGCATTCATACAATAAACTATCAAATAAACTTGGCAATTGTCATAGTATTTGGTTTCATTGAGAACACAGCCTGTTAGCAACAGGCAATAACTTAATCTATTAATTAAGTACAAAATTCAGTTCTCATAAAAACAGAATAATTAGCCCTTTCTTACCTTCGTGTATCTGCATCAGCAGATACGGGCATTTTTCAAGAAGGGAAATAAGGGGGTTCTTCCATCTGCTTTGCTCACCACGGCTTCGCCACCGCAGCTTGGCAAGCTCAGCACTCAGGAGACTGAGTTTTCCTTCTGGATGCTTTTCTTGCAATGAGGATATGCTCATCTCTGGTGACAGTAGATGACTCAGTTAAATTCACATTGCTTGATCAACCAAAGGTTCATATATTATAAGCAAGAGTCTTGCTGTGAATTTCTACTCCTTTGAACCCAACCAACCCCTGCCCCTCGAAAAGGTTCACATCAACACTTTAAGAAGCAAATCAAGCAATCATTAATTGGTAAAGTAGATAGTTACATAGAACAAGACTGAAGGGACAAACATTTGAGGCTGGGGACAATCTGTGAAGGAAGGATGGCCCCGTGGTTACACACCGAGGACGTCAGAAAGACCTGGCTTCACAGTCAGACTCTTCCGCTTATTTATCTGCGGGGCCAGAGCTGGGCCACTTACTTGACATCTTGAAGCCTACTTCCCCTGCCTGTAGTTAATTATATGTCTGTCTTGTAGTACCATTGTTGTGAAGATTAAACAAGATAGTATGAAAGAGGGCCTTGCTTGGCTCAGAGCCTAGAAGCACAGTGGTGGCCCTGTGTTCCCGTCACTGAACAACTTGTAGTTTTCCACAAAATCCAGGCTCTCTCTTGCCCCTCTCAAGGTCTCATAGTCCCCTTGACTCTGGCCATCGCTTTCTCCTGGCTCACACCTCCGTGTTCTATGGGCGCGCATGCAGAAGCCACCATCCTTAAGACGTCTTCCTTATTGTTAACTGGGCGAAGAGTGATAGCAGTTATATATTTTACAAAGTCCTTATAGTTAAAGAAGTGTAATAAGGTTTAGGAATATAGGTGAATTGGCATAATACCTCAGATTAGCTTTGAAATACTCCAGGAAAAAATAAGGGGAAGGGAATGAGTGAAACAAGGTTGAAAGATGTTGAGAACAGTTGAAGCTAGGGTACGGGCACACGGGTTTCACATACATGTCTCTTTACTTTGGGGCATATTTGAAATTTTCCATAGAAAAGAAACAAATCTTCCTTGAACTCCCTCCCCAAGCTGATGAGACGTCCGTCCTGGATACTCCTTAACAACACTATTGTATCATCCCTTAATGCTCTCCTAATGATCTGTTTCCCGGACAGTCTCCGCTAATAGACCATGAACTCCTTCAAGGCAGAGACCTGCATATTGTTCATTTATGTATCACCATACGTGCCACAAAACATAAAAATGTAAAAGGATCACTTGGGAACAAATTATGTGTTGAGTCGAGTATACATTCTGTTTGGAATGCCTCTTTCATGTTTTGAAGTGTCCTCCTCCAAGGAGCTTGCTTTCGGGGCCTTAGTAGATCCTGAAAACAATCTCAGGGGCTGATAATCCTCTCCTCTTTCAGCCACTGGCTCTTAGAATTAATTAAAGAGAGAAGCCGTCATAACACATCCTTAAGAATCGAAGACTCTCCATCACTAGATGTCTTTAAGAAGAAGAAGGTGAGTTTTTGACTCTGCTCAAGGAATGAAATACCCACCTTCTCCCAACAGCTTTAAGCTGCACCTTTGATTTAACAGATGTGTACATAACACTTCCTTACGGCTCCCCAGCAATGGCTGAGGCCTCCAAAACCATCATTTTCTAGGTTTTGAATATCCATTTTAGGCACATTTATGACAGTGTTAGTGGTGCTGCCTCTGGGTCTCCTAAACATCCACATGCCTGATAATTTTAGATTATGTATAAAAGTACAGAGATGTATTTAGAATACACTGTGTGTTTCTGAAGATTGAAATCCCAATGTTAGAATACATTCCATTTAATTGTCAAAACGCTGTAACACTATTCTGCCCATCTTGAGGTTTTCATTATCAAATAATTAGAAACAAGTTAGCCAATCATTCAATAAATATCTTTAACCTCTTGCCATGTGTGCCAGGCTCTGTTCTAGGCACCAGGAATACATCAGAGGACCAACCACACAAACACCCCTGCCCTCATGGAGCACACATTTTAGAGAGTTCCACTAGCCCCATTTTAGAGATGCAGATACCTAGCATCGGAGGTTCTCATTGGAGGAACTCAGTGAGAGTTGTTCATTCCTGCGCTAAACTCCTCCCTTCTCACCTGCTAGTCAGGGACCTTGCCATCTTCATTCTCCTCTCTCCCTCCTGCGTCCTCAATCTTCTTTTCACTCCTGGGTCTTTTCATCAGCATCCACACGTCGCAGTTGCTCCCGATTCGGGAAGAGCTCTTGACCCCACATTCCCCTCTAGTTACCACTGCTTCTTTGCCCATCTGTACAGAAACCAGTAAAAAAAAACTCCTGAGCGAAGTTGCAGGTACTCACTGTCTCCATTTTCTCTCTTTCTGAATGGCCACTTCTCATTCTCTCTGGAACCCAATTAGAGCAGCACTGCTCTTCCAGGGGAATGGCTTTCTCAGCGTCACCTATGATCTTTATGTGTTAAACCCGATGATCAACTCCAAGCCCTTATTTAGACTGACCTGTCAGGAGCACTTGACTCACTTGATCATTTCCTTCTCTTGGAAACACATCGAGGACACCACACTCTCCTGAGCTTTCTCTTCCCTCACTAGCCATTTCTTCTCAGTCTCCTTTGCTGGTTCACCCTCTTTCCCCATCCTTTATCTTTACTCCATCTACACTCACCCCCATGCTGCTGTCATCAAATCGCATGGCTTTAAATACCAACTCTGTGCCAATCACTCCCCAATGTCTATCTCTAGCCTAGGTTCCTCCCCTGATCTCTAGGCGCCTACTTCCACCTCCCTGCTTAACATCCCTCCTTTGGTGTCTAGCAGACATCTTCAGCTTCACAGTACCCAGACTGACCTCCTGATCCTTCACTCCCCAGATCTGCCTCTTCTGGAGTGGTCTCCATCTCTATAAATGGAAATTCTATCCTCCCATTTTCCCAAAGAACCTCATGTCCTGCTTCAATCCTCTCTTTCTTACCCCACATCCCATCCTCCAGCAAATCCTTTTAATGAAAATTCAAAATAGGTCTAGAGCCCGACCATTCTCCTGACCTCTACTGCTCCCATGTTGGTCCAAGCCAGCATCATCTCTTACTCAAATTATTGTTAATATCATAGCCTCATAAATGACCTCCCTGCCTCTACTCTTGCCCTCCACAGTCTCTTCCCTTCATGGCAGCCAGAGTAACAATGTTAGAATATAAGTCAGATCCCGTCATTTGCCTCCTCAGAGCCTACCCATGGCTCCCTGTCTCCTTTAGAGTAAAAGTCAAGTTCCTACCATCACCTCTGAGAGCCACTACACTTCTTGTTCCTTCTGCCTGGACCACTTTTCCCGCATTTATCCACATGGCTTGCTCATTCCCCTCCTTCTGGTCGTGGTTTAAATGGCACCTTCTCAGGAAGACCTCCTTGACTATCCTATTTAAAACTACAACCTTCCTATCCCCCACACTTCCTACCCCCTTCCCTGTTTTATTTTTATCCATAGCATTTGCCATCATTTAACATACTGCATATTTTACTTTCTTATCTATTGTCTACTCCCCCTGCCACCCCCCCCCCACTGACAATGTAAATAAAACACCAGGAGAGTCAGGGATTTTTATCTGTTTTATTCATTGCTGAATCCCCAGTGCACAGAACAATGCCAGACACATGGTAGGCACTCAGTAACTAGTTACTGATTGCCTGAATGAATGAATGAACACTTATTCTCAGCCAGGCACAGGAGGTACAGCAATCAACAAGGCGTGGTCCTTGCCCCAAGAAGCTCACATTGTAAAGAGGAGAAATAGAAAAGTGAACAGAATTCCTATTCAACATGTTAATTGCAGTACTACGGATGCATGCCAAGGAGGCTATGGGAATACACGGTAGGCATTCGATAAATGCTTGCTTAATGTTGAATGAATGATTTCCAGTTAGTTTTATTAATAACAACAGAAATACTTCTCTTGAAGCACTGACACCATCCTAATGACTCTTGTCCTTTTCAGCCCCTCGGGAAGGGCTGGAAGCTAAAGAGACCCTGTTGCCGTAACACTGTCCATCTCTACCCTGCAAAACCTAAAGCATTGATTTGTGTCACTTGTTAAAATCACAAAGGAGAAATAGAGTTAAACTGAAAGCAAAAGACAAAAATGGGCCGGGATAAGCAGTTCCCAAGAGCATTGCAATGAGACGTATTAGTCTGCATTAAGATGTAAATTGCATAGTCCTTTGAGTCAATATTTGCTGATTGTATATTTCTTTTAGCCAAAGGTGAGTCAGTGTGAGGAGGAGAAAAGAGAGAAAATAACAAAAGCATGAATTGCTGGAACGGAACTTTCCCCCCCGCTGCTAAAACTTTGCACTGAAGCTGTGTCTGACAACAAAGCAATAGATTGAAAAATGAAAAATGGAGTCAACCAATTGTTCTGTCTACATGACACATATTCTTTGACTTCTTTCCCAACTGAATTGATATTGTGTATATGTGGTTTGAAGGGTAGAAAATGGGCCAGTGGAGGGGAGAGTATTATAGGAGGCATTTGGTTCCAGGTCCTTCTCTCTTTCCCATTGTCTGGCTTTTCCTGGGTGGTGGGAGATTGGGAGTCAATGTAAAGTGTTCTGCCGCTACCCGGAGCATGGCTTGCATATTGGGGTCCCAAGTACTCCTGTTGCACTTTTCTTCACATCCTGGGAACAGTACACCTTGATCTGTACTAGAAGCAGACAAAGATGTCGTAGGGGCCATTGGTAGTTGGCACTGTGGAACAGAGGTGCTCACCTAACCAGAGTGCAGAGACTGAAAGAAGAGGACCGAGGCTGGGTGGTTGGGAACACCTACACTGAAGGGGCTCGTAAGAGAGAGATGGAGGCGAGCAATGTCACATGCCTCTGAAAGGTCAAATAAGATGAGGACTAGCTAAAAGGTAGAAGCAGCCTAAATGCCCATCAACTGACGAATAGATAAGGAAAAGGCGGTGTATCTGTACAATGAAACACTGTTTAGTCAGCAAAAGGAATGAAGCACTGATTCACACGACAACTGGATGACCCTCAAAAACGCTACGCTAAGTGAGGGAAACCAGCTGCAAAAGACCACATATTGTATTACCCTGTTTATATGAAATGTCTGGAACAGGCAAATCCGTACAGATAGAAAGCAGGTTAGCGGTTGCCAGGGGCTGAGGAGAAAAGGGGAATGAGGAGCGGCTGCTGGGACAGAGCCTCCTTTCAGGGTGATGGAACATGTGAATGTACTACATGTCACTGAACCATGCACTTTAAAATGGTTAATTTTATCTTCATATGAATTTCACCTCAATAAAAAAATATAAGATGAGGACTGAGATGTGGTCATTGGATTAGGAAGTCATTAAGACTTCTGTGAGAGTAGCATCGGTGATATTGTGGGAGCAGAAGCCAGACTCTGGGCAGTTGAGGCATGAGTGTTGAGAATGGGGCTGCAAGGAGCATAGACAAATCTTTCAAGAAGGAAGAAGATAGCAGTAGAATTGGAGGGGTGATGGCGGGCATTGTTTCTTGACTGTAAGATGGGGGAGACCTAAACCTTTGTATCAAATGAGGAGAAGGAGCCAGTGGAGAGAGAGGGTTTGAGGATACAGAGAGACACTGGCTGTCTGATGGAGCATGGTCTCTATGGAGGAGATAGGGATGTGAGCCAGAGCAAAAGTAAACTGATGAGCCTTGAATAGAAGGTCGGAATGTGCCTCCCATCATGTGGGAGGCAGGAAGAAGAGATGCCAAGGCAGATGGGGATGTGGAGAGGAAGTTGATGATGTTCCCATCTACTGGCATTGTCTATGAGATGGGAAGCAAGGTCAATACAAAGAAGACTGATTAAAGCTGGCTACTTGACATAGCGCCATGTGGTTACCAGAAGCTAACTGACTTCCTTTCCTATAATCCTTAATGAGGGAACAAAGACTGGTCTCCCAATTCTTTCATTTTGGTTTATTTCAGTTGTCTTTATTGGGCTTGCATTTTTTGATTGTATCACTCCTTACCAACCCCCACACATGAATTTAAATTTTGAATTCCATTTGTCTAATGAGTAACTATACTTGAAATGATAAAAATAACAAGTTCTGTGAGTACTCCAGTTGTAATGATCTTAAAGTACAGTGTCTGAGGCATCTGAAATTCAGTACCTTAGAGAGTTAATTAAGTCAGGTTAATTGGAAAAGATCTAATCTCCAGATAGGGAACATGGTTGATTATCTTATTTATGCTTAAATAGAGTAGCAGAGGTCATTACAAGACTTTTTAGAAGATTATTGATTGATACATAATTTCTTAGTTAATTTTGTTTGACAATATATCTTGCTGCTTGAATCTACCACTTCCTCGCTTTGGAATCTCCTCAGCACAGTTGATCTATTGAAATCATGACAATTTAGCACATGGCTTATTTGTCTAATCTAGTTTTAACATATACAGACACCTAGCATTTGGCATTTAACTGTGACTCTACAAACCAGCAGTATCACACATGTGTGGCATGCTGCCAAGGGCAGAACTGGGAAGATGGAAGTTTCTCGGGACAGTGGAGGTACCAATGGGTGGTTGGAACAGGACTTTTAGTCAACTTTAATGTCCACAGCTTTGCCCCATTCCCAAGCCATGTCAAGTAAACACACACTCCAGGTACAAACAGTGTGCTTGCCTGGCAAATGCAATTTCAAGACAAGTCTCCTAACCTGGCTTCCCAACCAGTTTGTAACCTTGAAGCCCCTGCTCTAGAGAAATGCTGGAGTCACTTTTGGCTGCTCTGCTTAAGGCAGCCGTTTCTAACAATGGAGCTGGAAAAGATTGCTTTGTCACTGGAAGTTACTGGAAGCAGGAGAGCATCTTTCTTGGGAGGCTCTAGAAGCAGTTTATTGTTTGGATAGGAGTTTAGACTAATGTGAACTTCTGGGTGCATTTAATTTTAAATACTTTATTTCAAAGATCTACAATAAAGTTGGACCAAAGAGGTCTTGAAATCATTCAGGTTTAATTATCTATGTGTGTTCATGTGTGTGTATTTCACTGAGATCTCAGTAGTATAATACAACTATTAAGACCCTTGATCATCTAGATCACTCTATTTCCTCCAAAATATTACTTATCATAAAATTTATTTTCTATCTTTGCTTATAACAGTAACTATTTTAAAAAATATATTCCTAAAATAAGTTCTGAAAGCAAATTCACTTTCTTTTCTGGAATATTCCATGTATTAAGACTAATGATTTCAAAGCATTTATCTGGGACGATCTTTTGGAGTAAAGGAGCTTATGTGGATTCTAACTCATTTTGGAGTGCTCACTTCTGCATTTGCAAGTTACCGTCACCAAATGTCTGCTGTTCTGCCCATTTTAGAAGCATAAAAGATGAAGTCCAAAGGATCAAATTGAAAAGAATGGAGAAAATTGACAATAATACATAAAGCAGCTGTGTTTAAAAAAGAAACCTTCAAATATTCCCCACCTCATCCCTGGCACAGCTGTAGAGGAAACTGCTGTAAATGAGCATGTTTTACATTTGGACAGTATAGTGAATTTTCCCTTAACACTTAAGCAATTAACCAAGCGTTGGTGTTTTGCATAAAATTTTGTCCTTGTTATAATAATTTCTTACATGTTTATATCGCTTTAGAGTTTGAAACGTGCTTTGATGTCTATCATCTCACTTTAGTAAGTTACCCAGCAGTTTCTCTGTGCCAGGCATTTGAAGCACTCTATAGTCTATCTCATTCAGCCCTTCTAACATTCCCACGCAGTAGGGCTTGTGATCTCAGTTTATAAATGAGCAGACTGAGGCGTGGCTGGGGTAAGAGCCTTGTGCCTGCCGATGCAGTGGGAGGTACAGCCTGACTTCTAAGTCCGATCCAAGTGCCCCGGAGGCCGTGGGCTTTCCCTCCATGCTCTGTGGCCTCTGAAGCTTGCCTTACTTTTTCTGCCTGTTTTACCTCTACTTCTTACTAACCTGTGGTCCCTTTTTGTATGAAAGCTTTATTGCTAGTCACCACGGAGAAGTAGTCCTATGACAAAGAAGTGCTAAACAATGACAAACTTAATTGCAACATTAATTGCAGTAGTTGTTAATCTCTACTGAGCGAAACTGACTATGTGGCACTGAGTGGGGGCTTTTGATATCTTATTTCATTGAATCTGCACACCATACCTGTGTTGCATTTGAACCTTACTCAGTCCTAGAAGGCTGGCAGAGCTAGTGTCATTCTTCACCTTACAGATAAGACCACAAGTTCCTTGAGGTTAAAGGACATGTCTAAGGGCACACTGCTTAGTAGGACGGATACTAGAATCTAGGTCACCTATCTTCCTGTCAGATACCCTTCCTCTCTGTATACATCTCACAAATGCCAGGGTGTGGCTGCTGTGCACCCCAGATGATATGCTCTACGTTTATTTTGCAGTTTTATTTCTACAGCCGGTGCCAGCGCTGCAGCAAAATTAACAACTGCGTTCCTCTTTAGTGCTCCTCTATTCAAATTGCTTTATGCCCCAAGGACAAGCAAGTGATGGCCTCTCTGTGCGTTTGTGTCTCTTTTTCATTTCATCTTATTCCTGACAACAAATTGAACTTCTGATGGGGATAGATAAGATTCTGACTCACTGAGCTGCAGGCAAGAGTGACTCAGTAGATTGAATGTGTTCTCTGGGAAGTCTAGAGAAGTGATCTTAAGGAAGAGTATGTATTAAGAAAACAATTTCTCTCTCCAGGAGGAGTGGCTAACTCAGTGCCCCAAAGCATATAATCCATTTTGTCCAAAGTTCTGTTAGACACCTAGGTACTTTGCTTCCCTTGTCTAGGCAGAAGCAAGAGCACAAGGGACGAGAGAACTGGGCTCTAGACCCAGATATACCACTTACTAGCTGTGCGGTCACTTCTTTAAGCCTAAGTCTCTTCATTGGGAAAAGGAGAATATTGTACTAAATCGTCTCTAAATGCCTTCCTGCTTCAAAAATCATGATAGCTGAGGTTCATGGAAGACTTTTTAAAGCACTTCCATCACATTAGCTCATTATTGCAAGCCTGAAAGGTGAGTATTTGTTTTTCTCCATTTTACAGATGAGGAAAGGCCCAGGGCTCAAGACTGGAAGTGACGGATCCAAGGTCACACAGCTAGAAGTGGTGAAGTTAGGGATGCAGCTCATATCTCTTTGATCTTGAACCCCCATCTTCTTTTCACTATCACACATCTGCATTTGCTTACTCTGTGTTTATATAATTGTGCTAAACATTTGTCTGGATATCATGGATTGATGTATCTGCCCCAACAGTTGATTCAGTTGTTTGTATAGATTTTTCTTATTCTAAATGGCTAACCATGGAGCAGGGAGGGTATACCTCAGTGATAGAGCACATGCTTAGCATGCACAAGGTCCTGGATTCAATCCCCAGTACCTCCATTAAATAAATAAATAAACAAATAAATAAATAAACCTAATCACCTCCCCCCTCAAAAACCAAAACAAAATAATACTATAAATGGCCAACCATTACCTTAATTTGGTGACTTCCAAGGTAGAGCAGAATATGCTGTAATTTTGTGGGAGAATAACCTTGTTAGGTAGGGGCAGCAGAGCAACTAAATGACCTCCTGAATAGAAGCTGATCTTTACAAACATTTCTCTGTATATTCAGGGCTTCAGCTTACTTAGAAGCCAGCACATCCCCAGAAGAATTCCTCCCCCTGCAAGGCCAGCCAGGGGCTGCTTCTCAACCTGTTGTGACCTCTGCCTTCCACACAAGAGCCTGGGATAGAGACTCTGGCTGGTATATAACCTATTATTCATACCCTGTGACAGAGCCCAGGGGATGCAGAGCTGGCTAGAGGAACACCTAGATGGATTTTGGCCTGGTTTCTGTGAAGGAATTCCATCTTCTCAAAAGCAGAAAACAGACAAGTCACCTCTTTTTATTACTTGGTGGGGACTGACAAGATCTATGATGTCAAATATCTTGTTGCATCTGACTCAATAGACAGGCACTGATCTCAGAGAAGGCAATTTGTGTGCTTAAGTGTGGGGAAGAAGAATAAATAAAGAGATGGTTCCTATTCATAAGGAACTTGGATCCACGTGGAGAAGACAAACAAATCGCAATCACAACTCTACATGGTGGGGGAGGGGATAGCTCAGTGGTAGAGCCCGAGCTTAGCATGCACCAGGTCCTGGGTTCAATTCACAATACCTCCATTAAAAAAAAATAAGTAAATCTAGTTTCTCCCCCCCACAAAAAAAAAAAAACATCTCTACACAGGATGGTGTAAGTAATACAAGAAATATGAACAATGAATGGGCTGTGGAAGTCTAGAGTGTAGAATAAAGTCAGTCTGACTTGGCAAGGGGTGAGGATTGGAACTGATGACCAAGGGATCAAAGAAGGCTTCATGGAGGAAGTGGCTCTGGAACTGTGACTTAATGAAGGGTATGATCAGAAGAGATGGAGAATGTAAGAAACAGCATCCTAAGCTTAAAAAAAGAAACAGCATGTGGAAAGTCACATGAATGTGGAGAAAGCCATGAATGTGCATATTCTGAGCTCTAGATGATCTTGAATTCCGTGCTTTGTTCTGTAGGCACTAGGGAGGCATTGCAGGTTTTTGAGCAGGAGATGGATGTGATCTGTGTAGAGTTTAAGAAAGAAAACCCAGGTAGTAGTGTGGAAAAATGGATTCGTGGGCTGGGGAGATACAGAAAAAATGGAATGTAATTATAAAGTTATGGGATGGTGATGAAATTTTGAGAGCCTGAATGGCAGTCATGATGGAAATAAAGACATGAATGCAATTTTTTTTTTCACTGCAGAGGGATATTTTAATCATTTGGATGTGGGGGTGATAGAGACACATCTAGGATGACTTTCAGGTCTGAGGCCTTGGGAACTGGGTCAGTGGCTTAATTTCACCAATAATAATGATAATGATGATTTTTTAAAAACCTCCATGGTACTTACCGTGAGCCAGCCAGTCCCTGTTCTCAGTGCTCTACGTAGATGGGCTCGTTTAGTCCTCACGGCAACCTTTATGAGGTAGAGCCCGGCTACCATCCTCACTTTAAAACGTAAAGTGAGGCAAAGAAAGGCATGATTATCTGCCCAGAGTCACACAGAGGGTTTCGTGGTAAAGTTGAGACTGGAATCCAGGTACTTTGGCTCTTGAAACCCATGCTTCGTGGCCACTATTGTAAGGAGCCAGTGGCGCGTAGGACTGCCTGTAATCTACAGCCTTGAAAATACTTACGATATTGTCAAAATTACTGCTGATCTAAGCACAAAATAATACCTCGTAATTATTTTAATTTCTATATTTTTATTGTGAGTAACATAGAACACGGTTTATACATTTATTGGCCATTTAAAGTGTGTACTTCTTGGATGTATTATTTGCTCACTTCCTTACTGGGATTTCTTTCAAGATTGTAGAACTATTTACATATGAGGAATATTAAGTCTTAATATATATATATATATATATATACACACACACATAAAAGTATGTATATATATTAGATTGAATCATATGAAATTGCCAATATTTGATCGTGTTTGACCCACAAAAATGGCAATTTCTTACAGTTCCGCCTAATCATTCCATTAGTCATAATAACTGATATTTATTTAGTCCTTAATATGTACAAGGCACTGTGCTTTATTTACATGTATTAGCTCATTTAATTCTGACAACTACTTTACGAGGTAAATACTCTCATCTCCATTTCACAGACAAGAAAATTGAGGGACAGGGAGGTTAAATAACTTGCTGTAGTTCATGAAGCAGGTTGTCAGGCACGTGCAGGGGCCTTATCTGGACTGAAACTTGGTCTTTTTGACTCAAAAGCCTATTATCTTAACCACTGCCTTATATTGCCTTGCATTCTTATTCTTCCAGATGACTTTTAGAAACAGGTTCCTCAAAAAAATTCCTGGTGAAATTTTAGTTGGGATGACATTCAATGCATGGATTAGCACATGGGGAATTCATATCTTTACACTGTAGAGTCTTCCTATCTGAAAGCAAGCTACTGTTCTCCATTAATTCAAATATATTTTTACCTCCTTTGTAGAGCTTTATAGATTTATTCATGGGATTATTTAAAATGATAATTCCAAGGATTTACTTAAGGTTGTCCTTTGTGTTTTTTAACTTTATGCTGCTAGTATGATAGGATTTTTTCTTCCATTATATGATCTAAATGGTTATTATTTGTATATGGAAAAGCTTTGGTACATTACTTTTATAGTTATCCATTTTACTGAATTTTCTCTAAGAGTTTTTGAATCTGTTCCCTCATATCCATCACAAGATCACCATCCTCTCTCACCTGGATGACTAAATAATAATCTAACTGTCCTCCTTGCCTCCTAGCTTGCCCACCTAAAATCCACCCTGTTGCCATGGTGAGCTTTCAGAAGTACAAATCTCATGTCCCTGGGTTTAAACCTTTAGGTGGATCCATCCCCGCTGCCTTCAGGAGACATTTGTGCCCCCTCACAAGGTATTCAAGTCTCCTTGAGACTTGCTACTCATTCACGTAGACCCAACATTCCAGCCAGACCCAGCACTCACATTTCTCATAACGCAGGGTGAACACCCATGCCTTAGCGTGTCCCGCGCCCTGCAGGTGCTACCCCTCCTCCCTCCGCTCAGCTCTTCTCCGAACTTTACTGGCTACGCCAGGTGGGTTCTCCGTGTCTTTGTCCCTGTCTTCACCTGGCACCGTTTATACACTCCAGTATGGCAATTACCATGGAGGCTTGTCGTTGATTCTCCACACGGATTAATGGTTAAGATGGACGTCAGAACCAGACAGACCTAGGTTCACACCTGGTGCAACTGCTTGCTATTTATGTGACCTTGGGAAGGACACACGACCCCGTGTGGATACGAATGAACACTCCACAGAGCAGTTGTGAGCATTACTCAGGACAGCGTGTGCAAAGTGCGTAGCCCCACGCCAGGCACGCAGGAGATATTCCGCACCTTTTCAAAGTGACAGTGCGGACGATGAGAAAAGGGTGGACTAACCAGATGGTGTGGGCTTCAGCGACAGGGGAGCTGCGAAGCAGGGTTCAGGGAAGCTCCACTCGGGAGCCGGGAGAGGGATAACTTATCTTTCTGCCCGGATGGATGAGGGCTGTGGGAAAATGAGCAGCCTCCACTAGGGGGTTGCTAGACAATGACATTTTTAGAGGTTGGAGTTTAAGTTAAGGCAAGAAAAGCTACAGAGGGAATGTTTACGGCTTCTACTGGGAGTTGCTTTTGATGCTGATGTTGTACCTGGGAACTGTCATTCCTCCTATGCCAGCACCAAGTTGGCCCAAGAGACTGAAGTAAAAATGGAATCGATGGTGGTGAGTCGCAGGAGGGAGGCCAGATGGCCAGCCACCGCACATGCCAGTCAAGGCTGGAGTGACAAAAGTCTTATTTCACTAGCTTCTCAGAGTTCTTTGAACCATGCAGAGGCCTGAAACTGCCTAAGGACTCCTTCTGAGTCAAGTATAGGAAATGGACCCCAAAGCCTTGCCTAACGGTACAATTTCCCTCCAGCCCTCTATCTGATAACCTAGTTTCCAACCCCAGTAACTGAACCCCTCTAATTACTTTGAACCACTTCTCCGGGAAGAATCTGTTTGGCTTTGGTCATTTGGCAGCTGGCATGAGGAGAGGGTGGGGAAAGGGCTCCTCTCTCTTCTGTTACGGTCTGTGGCCCTCCCCGATGTACCCTTTGCCTCCATGTATCTTCTTGGGAGGGCCTTTCTGCGGGTATGGCTGGTATCTTAATTTTTGTGGAATATATACCCTGAAGCTGTGATGTCTAGAACCAGGGCAGGCCTGGATTGGGGTGTTGACCATTTTCTGGCTAATGGTTTCCCTTTTATTTGTGTAGCTTGAATCTCTGCTCTGGTAAGGGAAGACAAGAGGGGGAGAGAAAGAAAGAGGGAGAGGGAGAGAGAGAGAAAGAGAAAGAGAAGGGGAGGGAGGGAGAGGCGAAAAGAAACAATTTACGTTTTTTTTTAAGAGATCAGCCAGTGAAAATATAGATGATGGAGACAGATCTAGGTATAGGCCCAGCTTCACCACTTTTTAGGTCTGTGATGTGGGCCTGGTTATTTAATCTTTCTGAGCTTCAGTTCCTTCATCTTCATTAATTGGATGCTTATTTTATTCAAACAGATATTTTCTCTTTGTTATCCCCGTTACTTATCTATTTATTTTTCTTAGTGGAGTTACTGGGGATTGAACCCAGGACCTTATGCACGCCAAACACACGCTCTGCCACTGAGCTCTATTCTCCACCCCCCGTTATCCCAGTTATTAATTCAATGTTGAACCGCCTTGAGGGATGGAAACGAAAGCTGTACAGTGGTTTGACTTGTTGTATCTCATCATCAGCTGTCAGGATGATCTACTACATATAGAGAATACCTAGAATTCTTTATCATCAAAATACGAATCATCACAGGGAGCAGGTAGTGCCTGCAGGTCCTGAAGCAGTCGCTATCTATTTTTAGTCCCTACATTAAAGGTTTTTCTTTCCCTCTCTTTTGTATGCATATATGTGATGAGTGGGGTTGTTGAAGGAACTGAGCTTGAGGATGGAAATGGGCTAAATCTCTTCCCTCTTTGTCATTTAAGAAAATGATTCAACTTTCCATTTTGGGAGTATCTAAGGGTCACCTTTAGCCAATTATGGCTCATTTTCTGTTTTTGTGTTATATTCTCAGACTTGAAAACCTATACAAAAGGGATCTCTTCTGTATGTTTTCTTCATGGTGGAAGTGACTAAAACTCACTAAACATAGAAGATCTTTGTGAGAGTGTCACTTAAAATTGGAAAAAGAAGTCTTTTATAGAAAAACTCTTATAGGTAATAGTAATTCACTCCCTTCTAATAATGCCAGGAGGGTGAAACAATTATTTCAGATATTTAAAAAAATAGATGGGCTTAATTTTTTACATCCTGAATTGTTAACAAAAGAACAAAACTAGATATATTGCAGGAGGCAGACATGCACATGCACCTGGGACCAATTAAATATTTTTCCTTCATCTTAATCAGAACACTGGGGCTTTTCTCTTTCATAGTGGACCTACATTCCCCAAATTTGAGATTTTTAGATGCTATTTTTAACCAACCATTTTCACTGGGTTTATTTGAATCAGATTTAAATTTATTTGAGTCAAGTAAGAGACTCGATCTAATGGTAGTAGTAATGCCTCACATTTGGATTGATTTCACAAATTTCAGATGGCTCTAGTGCGTTATTTTATTGATCCTCACGGCAGATAACAGATAACAGTCTTGTAAGATAAGCCGGCCAGGCAGTATTATCTTCCCATTTTACAGGTGAGGAAACTGAAATTTACACAGTTCGGGATCACACATTAGCAACAGAGTCAGACTCAAACCCAGGTCGTCTGACTGCCTAACCCACTGCTCTTCCAAGTTCACTACCACCTACTACTTGATCATTCTTTGTTTCCTTTCTACTCCTTTGAAATGGCCTGAAGAACTGTACTAGTTTCTCATAGCTGCTGTAACGAAGTGTCACACACTTGATGGTTTACAACAAAAAAATTTTTTTCTCTCTTAGTTCTGGAAGTTAGAAATCCAAAATCAAGGGTGCAGCAGGGCTGTGCTCCCTCTAAAGGCTCTAGCGGTGAATACTTCCTTTCTTTGTCCTAGCTTTGGTGATTCCTGGCAATCCTTGGCCTCCCTTGGCTTCTAACTTCATCATTCCAGTCTCTGCCTCCATTGTCACATGACCTTCTCACTGTGTGTTTCTGTGTCTGTGTCCAGCTCTCTCTCTTCTCATAAGGCCACCAATGATACTCAGTGAGGGCCCACTCTACTCCAGTGTGACTTCCTCTGTATTAATTACATCTGCAACAATGCTATTTCCAAATAGGATCACTTTCTGAGATACTAGGGGTTAGGACTTCAACTCAATCTTTTGGGGAGACAATTTTTTTACATTATTTAAAAAATTTTGTTTTATGGAGTTATAGTCAGTTTACAATGTTGTGTCAATTTCCAGCGTAGAGCACAATTTTCCAGTTATATATGAACATACATATATTCATTGTCACATTGTTTTTCACCGTGAGCTACCACAAGATCTTGTATATATTTCCCTGTGCTATACAGTATAATCTTGTTTTTCTATTCTACATATGCCTGTCAGTATCTACAAATTTTGAACTTCCAGTCTATCCCTTCCCATCCCCCTCCCCCCTGGCAACTACAAGTTTGTATTCTATGTCTATGAGTCTGTTTCTGTTTTGTATTTTATGTTCATTTTTTTTTAGATTCCACATATGAGCAATCTCATATGGTATTTTTCTTTCTCTTTCTGGCTTATTTCACTTAGAATGACATCCTCCGGAATGTCATCCATGTTGCTGCAAATGGCGTTATGTTGTCGTTTTTTATGGCCAAATAGTATTCCATTGTATAAATATACCACCTCTTCTTTATCCAATCATCTGTCAATGGATATTTAGGCCGTTTCCATGTCTTGGCTATTGTAAATAGTGCTGCTATGAACATTGGGGTGCAGGTGTCATTTTGAAGTAGGGTTCCTTCTGGATACATGCCCAGGAGTGGGATTCCTGGGTCATACAGTAAGTCTATTCCTAGTCTTTTGAGGAATCTTGGGGAGACACAATTTAACCCATAACCGATCCCTCCTCTTTGAGGGATACCGAAACCTTTTAGTTCTCAAGGGGAAAGGAGGTTACTAAGGTTGGATATTGTTGGGAAATGTCTTCAGGTATTTATTTGTGTGTTTTCATAATGTGGATCTGGAGATCCCAAGAGCTGGATGGAGTTGGAGCCATGTTTGGATGTGATTCTCAGGAGCAGTTGCTTTTGGAGGGTGCTTGGAGAGATTCTGTAATTAGAGAGGAGTCATCAGGAGGTACTTCCTTCCAATTTCAGCAGGCGTGTAAGTTTAGCTTTGAGGGATGACCTGGGTCAATGCTTTGTAGTGCAAATCTCCATTACATTAGTGGCAACAGGCCTCTAAGTAAGTAGTGGGATTCCATGTAATGAACATTTATTGAGTAGTTACTCTGTGCAAGGCCCTTTGCTGTGGTGGACACAGAAAGGAGACAACCATGGCCCTTACCATCAGGGAATCTAGTCTAGTTGTTCAGTTAAAAAAATACTGGCAACTCCCTGCGTGTCAGGAACTGTAAAGGCACCAGTGATGTAAGGGAGAAGGAGGGGAAGCAAGGGGAAGGGAAAACTTCCCAGGAGGTGCTCAATTTCTAGTGGCTGGAAGAAGGCAAGTAGGAAGCCATATATCATTCAGTAAGTTCAGGGTGTGCGAGGACAGGAGAGGTGCACCTAACACAAACTGGGGCCTCAGGCAGGGCCATCACATCGATGTCTGAGGGACATCAGTCCAGAACTCGCATTGTGAGAGTTTCTACTCAGTACAGGTGGCAGGAGGAGATACCCATGGTGAGTTCATACTAGTCTGCAAATCAGACATCAGTTCCCCTTTCTCTAGGTGTGTGTGGCCTAGTGAATGGCAGATAGGAAGTCTGAATCTGATTCTGCCGGCAGGAAGGGGGCACAGCACTGATGATACTGTGGAGAGTAGTAACTTCAGAAAAATTGCCCTGGCAGCGATACAAAGGAGAATGGAGGGGGTGAGTGTGGAGGCAGGGGAGCCAGTTAGAGGCTTTTTCAAGGGGCTGGGGAGAGGGGAGTGCCATCATTTCCAGCCAGGCTAGTCGCTTGGTCTTCCCACACCTGGTCTGGCCCTGCTACAACCCATTTCCCACCCAGCAGCTAAATGTACAGTTAAAAGCATCAGTCAAATCCCACAACTCCCTGCTTACTGCCTGTCAGTGGCTTCGTCTTGTCCCTTCACATGGCTAACCTTGGAGTTCAAGGATTCGAAATGGCCCGGCCTCCCTCTTCAAATTCTTCCCATTTCACTCTTCCCTTTCACTTTCTCCTCTCCAGCCAAATGGCCTTCTTTTCAGTACTTGAAACACACAAAGCTCTTACCTGCTTTAAAACCTTAGCACTGGCCATTCCCTCTACTTGGAAAGCTTTCCCCCCAGATCTTATTATTCCTAATCTTCCAGATTTCAGATAAAATGTCATCTCCTTTCGGAGAGGTCTTCACTTGACCGCCTTCCCTAAAGCAGCCTCCGTACTGCCCTGTCTCCTCGTCCTTCATGCTGGACATTGTGGGTTTCCTGCCCGGCGTGAGCCCCCCCTTCCTTCTCAACGGGACACCGCTTTTGTTCATGTGTTCACCTCTGCCGCCTTCAGCCCCGAGTCTTAATTAAGGGAATGGGGCTGCTTGCTCTGCAGCTCATTGTCTTCCATGTGCCAGCGACTGGCCGAGGAGCAGGCATGAGAACCAACTCTGGACAATTCATCCCTTCACTCAACAGATACGTTCTGCACACTATTCTATGTCCTGGGGATACGGCAATGTACAAAACAAAGAAAAATACCTGCCTTCGTCAAGCCTACGTTTTAGTAGGGGGAACAGGCTGTTAGCGCCAAGACCTGGCCCCACACAACAAGCTGTAGGATCCAGTGCTGGGGCACCTCAAGCCAAACACCTAAGTGAGTGGGGACACATCCCCACCCATCAGCAGACAGGCTGCCTAAAGACTTCCTGAGCCCACAGCCACCTCGAGACACACCCATAGACATAGCCCTGCCCACCAGAGGGTCAGGATCCAGCCCTGCCCACCAGTGGGCAGGCACTGGCCCCTCCCACCAGGAAGCCTGCACAAGCCTCTAGAACAGCCTCACCCACTAGAGACCAGACACCAGAGGGAAGAAAACTATAATTCTGCAGCATGCAGAACAAGTCTGCAAACGCAGGCCAGACCCTACTTCAGGAACAACTGGCCCCTGGCCCTTGGGTGACAAGAGGGGAGTGCACTGCCGGGACACGTAGGACGTCTCCTACAGAGGGTCACCTCTCCAAGGTTGAGAAACATAACTAACCTACCACATACATAAAAATACAAGTAGAAATTTAGACAAAATGAGACGGCAGAGAAATATGTTCCAGACAAAGGAACAAGATAAAATCCCCAAAGAACTAAGTGATATGGAGATAGGCAATCTACCAAAGAAAAAGTTCAGAGTAATGATCATAAAGATGATCAAAGCACTTGGGAGGAAAATGGATGCATAGAGCAAGAAGTTAGAAGTTTTTAACAAAGAGTTAGAAGATATAATGAACAACCAAACAGAGTTGAAGAATACAATAACTGAAATGAGAAATACACTAGAAGGAATCAAGAGTAGAATAAATGAGGCACAAGAACACACGAATAAGCTGGAAGACAGAGTAGTGGAAATCACTTCTGCAAAACAGAAAAAAAAAAGAATGGAAAGAACTGAGGACAGTTTAAGAGACCTCTGGGATGACGTCAAGCACACAGATATTTGTACTATGGGGGTCCTAGAAGGTGAAGGGCGAAAGGGCCTGAGAAAATATTTGAAGAGCTAATAGCGGAAAACTTCCCTAACCTGGATAAGGCTTGAGTAGGAGTAGAGCCAGATTGTGTGGGAATTGCTGCTTTCATAGTCTGAGGGGGGCACTCTTTGCAAAAATACTGCAAAAATGAAAATACAAAATTGTTCATAAAACTGTATATTTCGAATTAGAAAATAAGTCACAAGTTAATGACTTTTATAAATCAGACCTCACGAATTCAGCAGAACAACTGCCTGGCAGACAACTGTGTTTTATTCCCCTGGATTTGGACTGAATATTTTTGATCACCTCTTTTAATGACAATGATTATGGAATATTTTCTGTACAAAGATAAACTAGTCCCTTCCTCAAATGTGATTAACATTTTATTTTTTATCATCAGTAATTTAGAAACAATAGTTTCAGCATCACAGCTTGATGTTAGTAACATCAAATCAATTTTTAGAATTGTCTAATCTGGGGGAAACTTCTATCAAGTCTCTTCCATGAAAGAAAAGTTTTCAGGATTTTTTTTGAGCAGAGATTACTCTGAATTGATCAGATTTATGAACCAATTTGTGGAATATCCTAGTAGTGGCAAATTGAGTTTTATATTTTCCTTGTCAATGTCATCATTTCATGGCAAATCAGAAAGAAATTTTAATTTCAATGTTTTCCAATATGTTTATGTGATTCACTCCTCTTTGTGAAGTGGAATATCAAGCAATCCAAGGCTGTTCTTTGGATGTTTGTAGTTAATGATCATGCTGATGTGTGAGAACTTCCATTTCAATAGTTTGAATGGAAACCCAAAATTTTACATGTTTAATGGTTGGAAGAGTTTTCCATAGACTAGCTTGTGGCTCTGAATGTTTGAAACTTTGTTTCTTTTTGAATATCCACATTGTTCTGGGGCTGAGGCTGGGCATGGCAGGACATATAATACTATGAAATGATTTCTGTTCAGCACTTTCATTTCATGATACAAGGTAAATCACCAACATGAGCAGTGGGAGTATTCCCAGAAGCCATTCCTACTCTGGAATGGCTAGGGACAAATTAAGTATGTGCTGAGGTAACTGAGAACATGTAAAAATATATTACTAGATCCATATTAAATGTATCCACAACTCAACTGTCCCTTAGCTGGATCCCTAACATTCCCATGGCCATTCCAGTGCCACCTGACATCAGGGGAAGTGTGACAGAAGAGATGCCAAAATAGAAGGAGACAGAGGCCTTAACTGAAAGTGGTTAAAATATCTTATCTTTGCAAATTTTACAATAACTTATGACCATGTGAACACATTGCTAGGCCCTTCCCAGAGCTTTGGAGGGAGTTGGCACCTATGAAAGACCTTCGTTGTCTTTAGCAGCATAATAACAGGGGAAGGGTGTCTCTCGTGCTCTTCCAGACGTGTTCCCATCTTTTGGTGATACTTAGAACTGGGGCGGCATCTTGCACCCAGTCAGAGGATGAAGCAAATCTTAAGATGATGGATCCTTGATGGTATTGTTGAGCCATTAATGAACCACCCCTGGATCCTGTCTTACCTCTGGACTTGCTGTTCCATGAGATGATAAATTACTTTATTCTTTAAATCATTTTGAGTTGGCGTTTCTACCAGATATAGCTGAAAACATCCTGATTCACTCTGTTTATTTTCCTCTAAGCATTTATTATTCCCTAAAATTATCTTTTGAGTTTACTTGGGGTTTTTTGGGTTTGTTTTGGTATATCTAAATGTAAGTTACACAAGACTTTATCATGAGTGATGTGGTATCTACAAAACTCCAAACAGTGCTCAGCTCATGGTGGATGCTCAATGAATATTCGTGGAATTGGATGAATGGATGGAGTGCGGCATTAACAGTGAGTGAGGCTGGCAATGAATCTTCATTTTCAGTACATTCTACACTCCCAGCTCTGGACCCTCGCAGAAAGGAGCCCATGTTACTGAAGGTGTTCTCCTGGTATTTTGAGATTGCTATGCTGAGGCACTGTCATTGTAGATATTTCTCTGCTCCACTCCAACCAACCCATTGGTTTCATCCTGTCAACAAGGCAAGTCTGGGGACTGGATATGCAAACCTCAAAGTTGCACTGCTTTGTCTTATATGAGTACTAAATTATGGGCTGTCTAACAGTTAAAGAAGCTAGATTTCTTGGTGGCAAAAAGAAACAAATTTTCTTTGGAAAGTAACTTTTGGCTCTTAAGTGTGCTTTGTTCCTCACATCCCATCTGCCCACCACATTCTGACATTTCTCCAAAGAGAACATCATCTGTGTTTGCCCTCCTCTTTATTCCCCGAGGTAGCTCCTTTCCAGAGTTATCTAGTATCCCCAGCACTTTCAGAAATATCCTCCAACAGCCCACTCTCCATCTTTGGCCAGCTTCATCCTTAATTTCCTACATCAATGATTGCTTTCTAAAAAAGCCTTTTAGTGGCTCCCTGGACTTGGGGGTTAAGGCCACATTTGTTTCTGCTCAGCTTTAATAAAAGGTTATTTGATTACCTGGAGACAACGACTGGGGTCTGTAGTAGTAGTGCTAGTGATGGCAGCCATTCTATTAGAGGATTAACAAGACATAGGACCATTCTGCAAATTAGAGAGTACCACCTAGATCTGGACCCATCTGTCTCTTTCTTCCTTCCTCCCTCCATCTCTACATCCCATGTCCGTTTGTCTGTCTTTCTTTTTCTTTCTTTCTTTCTTTCTTTCTTTCTTTCTCTCTCTGTCCCTTCCTTCCTTCCTTCCTTCCTTCCTTCCTTCCTTCCTTCCTTCCTTCCTTCCTTCCTTTCTTCCTTCCTTCTTTCCTCCTTTCCTTCCTTCCTTTCTCATTCACAATGTGTCAGACACTATGGTCAGAGTTGGGAATACAGAAAAGAATGACACAGTCCTTGCCCTCAAGGTGCTCACTGTCTATTCGAGGAGGCAGACACATAAACTGTTGTTTACAGTGCAGTGTGATGAGAGTATGCATTCAGTTTTATGAAAGCCCTTAGAAGGGGCATCAAGTGCACTCCTAGTGACTCAAAGTGTTCAGAGAAGGTGACTCCTGTGGTCCTCTATCAAGGATGAGTACAAGTTAGCACAGTTTTGGTAGAGAATTGATGGAAGATATTCCAGGAAGAGAAAACAGCATGCACAAAGCAAGAAAGTACATGGCACGTTCAAGGAACTAACAAAATCATTGTGGCCAATTAAAGAGCTGGGGGAATAGGGTTGCTAGAGTGGTATTAGATGAAATCAAAGAGGTAAGAAAGAACCATAGCATTTATGACTCTAAGACAAATGAACAGACATTGATGGGTTTTCAGCAAGGAAGTGACATGGTCAGACTGGCATTTCAGAAATGTCACTATGGCTTCAGTGTAGAAAATGGATTGGAGAAGATTCTCACAATAAGGAGACTAGTTAGGAAGTTGGCACAGCAGCTTGGATCTTAGCAGTGGATGTGGGAAACACTGAACATATTTGGAATATATTTTGGAGGCATGGTTTATAGATATTGGTACTGATTGGTTGTTGATGGGTTGAAGGAGAGGGAGAAGTCAAAATAAGGATGAGCATAGGCAAAGATTTCTTAACAGAACACAAAAAGAACCTATAAAATGAGACATTATATATTGACTTCATTAATATTAAGAATTTCTATTCATTCAAAGATGCCATTCAGAAAGTGAAAAGGCAAGCAGTAGACTAGGAGAAGATATTCACTTACATATGTCTGTTGGATAGCTCATGTCTAGGATATAAAAAGAAATTTTACACATCAAGAAGGAAAAGGCAGCCCAATTTAAAGTTTAGTTAAAGATTTGAAGAGTCATTTTACAAGAGGACTTCCAAATGGCTAATAAGCCATGAAAAGGTGATCAACATTATTAATCATTAGGGAAATGCACATTAAAACCATAGTGAGATACCACTACACACCTACCGGAATGACTAAAATTTAAAAGTCTGACAATATTACAGTGTTAGCAAGGATGTGGAACAATTAGCTGTCTCATATACTGCTGGTAGGAGTGTAAATTGGTACTAGCATTTTGGAAAATTGTTTGACAGCATCTGCTAAAGTTCAATAACCTATCTTGTGACTCAAAAGTTCCACTTCTGGGTATATACCTGAGATAAATGAATGGCTACGCTTACCAAAAATATGTTTAGAAATGTTAATGTCATTGTTATTCACAAAAGCCTCAACTGTTCACAGACAACCCAAAGGTCCATCAACAGTGGAATGGATAGTTCAATTTGGGTATAGTCATACAATGTAACACAACTGAGTAATAAAAAGAACAAACTATTGATACAAGCAATGATGAGGATGATTCTCACAGATGTAATGTTTGTGAAAGACAGAAGAGTACCTGCAGTAGGAACCCATTCATGTAAGCAGGCAGAACTAGTCAAAGGTGATAGAAGTCAGAGTAGTGGTTATCTTTGGATGCTAGTACTTATGGGAAGGGGCACTGGGGAGCCTTCTAGGTACTAAAAACATTCCGTATCTTGATACAGTTGGTGGTTACATGGGTGTGTACATATGTAAACATTCATCGAACTTTACACTTAACAGTGTTTTCACTTTACTGTATGTATATAATACCTCAGAAATAATGAAATAGGAGTAAAAGATGACTTTCAGACTTCTAATCAGAACAACTGAATGGACGGTCCTGCCATTGGCTGAAGTGAGGAATATAAGTATAGTAACTGGGGCCAGCATAGGGTTTGCAGAGAGAGGATGAGCTCACATTTGGACATTCTGAGTTGTATGTGCCTGAACACCCCGAGATAGATCAGACTAAAACTTAGGAAAGAGCTCTAGACTGGATTCTTCAAATTAGTGGCTATTTTCTATACACAAGTGTATATTGTAGCCATAAAATAGGACAAAAGCACGGAGCCCAGAAGATTCACAATCGTGAATGATCTTTGCTTTTAGAAGCATTTATGCAGAAAATAGGGTGGAATAATGAATAACACTGGTGAAAAATATTGAGGCTAGTTGATGAAGGGTCTTACATCTTAATCTGAAGAATTGGGAATTGATTCAAGGTGTAGTGGGAAACCATTACAGGTTCTTGAGCCTGAGAAGAATCTATTCAAAAGCTCCTTAAGATAGATTATTCCTGTTGCCTTAGATGTAAAAGATGTACAGGAACAGGCCGAGGCTGGAAAGGGAAAGGCCGATGAGGAGGCCAACTGTGGTCATTCAGGCTTGAGGTCAGAAGTGCTTGGCCGGAGCAGGGCCATTGCTAATGAAGAGGGGAGGACACAAGACCAAGAAATGGTGAGGCAATGATCAGCAGCACTGACAGGATGTGAGGGAAAAAGAAAACTAAAGTCTAGCTCCAGCTGAAGTAACGTGAGGCCGCAGCCTTCTTCGGATCAGCACTTGAACCCGTTCCATAGTCGTTGAGCACATTTAATGCACTAACACGTGTAAAGCCCGACACATGCCAAGTGTTCAGTTAGCTTAGCTGCTATTATTCTGTCCACAGCTGCTCACTGCTGGAAGAATTCTTGTAACAAGGCAGGTCGGTTCCGCTTTAAATTCATCATTACCAACCTCAGGTGGGTCCTTAACACCGCTTACGCCTTCACTCGCCGTACGCACTGTTTCACATCTTTTCTCCCTTCCTCGAGGGCCTTGTCCCACTTCACCCTTTCATTCTTGATACGTGACCCAGCCTCTTGCATCGCAGGGAATATAGATACCAGCAGAAAATACTCCCCCAACAGTTCACTGCTCAGTCCAGTGATTGCATCTGACTCATCCTCTCCTCCACACCTGCTGTCACCATGGAGAGGTGTGCTATGCCAAAAAGCTAGTACCCTAGAGAGTACTACTTCCTGCCTACTCTGGACCTTTATGAAATATGGGGGTCAACCCATTACCTTTCTCTTTAACCTCTTTGTCTGTAGAGCAGAGGAAGAAAATGCAAAGTCTCTCACTGCCTGGGTTCACACACTGGTTTTGCTACTTACTAGCTGTGAGATTCTGGGAAAATCTCTTAAACTCTTAGTGCCACCATGTCCTCAACTGTAAACTGTTCTCAGCTAACCACCTCACTGGGTTGCTTGTGAGCCTTCAATAAGACCATGCATGTAAAGTGCTTAGCCAGTGTCCAAGATGTGTGTTATCCATTACTTCTTGAATTTTTCTTCAGAATTTAAATGTTCTCAAGTGTCTCCCATCTAAAAAAATATAAAAGCCCTGGACCCCCACATGCTCCTCCATAATACTGCTTCATTTATTTGTTGCAATATAATAAATGAATGAATAGTATGTGCATGTTGTATTTGCTTCCTCCCCTCCAATTCATTCTTCAAATCCTTCCAATCTTGTCAAGGTCACCAATGACTGGAATGTTGCAGGATCCAACAGACACTCTTCTATCCTCATCTTGTTTAACCTTTCAGCAGAAGTGGCTTTTGAGCATACCCTCATGCTTTACTGCCTCACTGCCTTTGGTTTCAGGGTCCCCCATGATCTTGGTTCTTCTCCTACCATTCTGGCAGATGCTGCACTTTTTTGTTGCCCAGTCTTCCTCTACCCAATCTTAGGTTCTCAAGGCTCTGTCCTAGCCCCTCCCATGACTTCAGTTATCATCTGCATTAGTCAGTATAGGCTGTGTTATGCTATGATCACAAATTAGTCCTGAACTCTCAGGGACTGAACACACAAAAATGGTTTATTTCTTAAAAGCTTATCACACTCCCCTCTCCAACTTTTATCTCCTCCCTGGAGGAGAATATCCAGTGAGTCACCAAGTTTCAAGTTATTTCAAATCCAAAATATTCCTTGAACCCCACCACTTCTCACAGAAGTGGTCATGTCATTCCCCTGCTCAAAACTATTGAAGATCTTCTCATTACTCTAAGGTAAATCCAGACCTTCTCCCATGACCCACAAGGCTGTGAGTGACCAACCCACTGTGGTATTCTCAAGCTTTATCTCATATCTCACGTGATCCTTCCCTGGTGCACTCTGCTCCTGTTGGTCACACGGGCGTTCCTTCAGTTCCTTGAACACACCAGAGACTCTTTCCTCTGGACCTTGTGTGTTGTTCCAAAAGTACTCGTTTTTCCACCTCTGTTTGATTTAATTTCCGTAGGCAGTATAGTGTCCTGGTGACAGGGGTAGACTCTGCAGCTGCAGAGTCTAGAACTACCTAAATTTTCTTTGCCTCAGTTTGTCCATTTACTCAATGAAGAAATCTGTCCCCTGATGTTGGGTCTTAATACCCAACTATGCTGGGCTGGGAGATTAAAAAGAACTTTTGAGTTTTAATGGGGAAGACATAAATAATTACAAAGCAATGTGATAAGTGTTAATAGATACACAGAGGAAGAGTGTGAACACAAAGAAAAAGCAACTAATTCCGTGGTGAAAGGTGGGGAGACAGGGAATGGAGATTGTTGAAGGTTTGCAGAAGCCAGAGGGACTCAGGCAAGGTGGAACAAGAGAGAGAAGGCATTTTTAGAGATAAGGACCAGGCAGATGCCAAAGCACAGAGCAGCCTAGCACAGCATATGGGAACTTGTGGGTATTTCTGCATGTGGATGGGGACAGTTGTGAGATGAGATTGGACAGAATTTTGGACTTTATACAATAGATAATATGGAGCCATGGAAAGTTTCCAAATGATCTAATTTGTAATAAGGAAAACCCTTTAAAATATTTTTCCTAGGTAATCCTTATAAAAAGCAAATCAGGTGAATCGGTTTTCTGTCTAAAATCTATTGGTGACTACTCCGTGCCCACAGAAGATGTCCAGACTCTTTACCGATGACCCATGCAAGGCCCATACTGCTCTGGTTCCTTTACACTTTACAGGCTCATCTCCAACTACCTCTCTACGTGCACTGACCTTGCCATCTTCACTAATTGTGTGTCGCACAACTTTCCTGTTCTCTCATCCCCTCATCTCTATAGAACTCTTTATTCTGCTCAGAGTACCCTACCATCACTTGTCCACGTTGCTCAGTTTAGGTGATACTAGGAGTTATTTGCTTGCTTTTTTTCCCTTCTCCCAAAGCACCCCAGACTAATTAAGAGAATGGGCTTTTGAAATTAGACCGTCATTTAAGCCCTGGGCTCTTCCACTCATGAAGGTGAGATCTTGTGCAAAATTTCAAGCTCTCTGAGACGCAGTTGCTTTATCTGTAAATTGAGAGTAATATGTACCTTACAGTATTGGGGAAGGATTGAATGAAATAATGTTCACAGAGCACCCACCACAGTTCCAGCATTCAGTAAACACTTAGTATGCAGTAGCTGTTACATTACAGAGTTCTGCAAAATTTATTACATTGTTTTTGTGATTTGTTTACCTGACTTCTCCCTTACTAGTTTGAGCTCCTTTAGGGTGGGAATTTTTGTTTTCTTTCTTGGTTTCTTTGTTTTCTTTCTTTCTTTCTCCATTAGTGTATTGTATTTTCAGTACTATATGTTGACTGCTTGGTGGCTGTGTAAAGAGGATGGCTCCATAAAGGGAGAGACCAACAACAGAAAGCAATAGTTATGTATTAGAATCCTTTGGAATCCCCCCAAAAAATGTCCTCAGGTACCTTCATTGAATCAGAATTTCTGGATCTCTGGTTGTCAGTCCAAGGGATGATGAAGACTTGAATTCAGGCAGCGGCTTTGGGGATAGGGAAAGAACAGATTGATTTTCAAGAAATTAAGAGAGAGAATTAATAGGGCTTGTTGACTTGTGAATAGTTTTGGTGGAATGGACCAAGGTAAAGAATAGAAGAGGAGGAAGAACAGGTTTGGGGAGGAAAATGAGCGTGAACTAGAGGTGTGGACATCCCTATGGAGTGTTCACCAGGCAGGTGGAAATATAGGTCCAGCACTCAGGAGACAGGTGGAGTCAAGTATTAGATATGTGTGAATGTTGAAAGGTCAAGTCAAATAAGGACTAAGAAGTCCACTGAATGGAACAGTTTGGGCATGTCTAGTTTGGTTTCAGGAGAGTCATAGGGAAAAATGGTTGGCTGGGAAGTAAGGAAATAGAAACAGGGAGCACACACTATTATTCTTCCAAGATATATGGAGAAGAGAAAACTAAAATATTTAATATATAAATGTAATCTGTCATCCTTGGACAGCATCTAACAAATGCTTTTTATTTTTAAGGATTATAAACTTCATTTAATCAGTTTAAGTTGAAAGGATTTATTGTAAGGTTTCAAAGTGATCTAAGAACAAGAACTGCTGTACAGTTGAGTCTCTGGACAGTAGGACCTAGAATGGTGTCAGGGACAGAGGCGGCACTCTTTGTCTCTACAGTCTCATAGACCACTGGCCTTTTGTCTTTGCATCTCCGTGTCCATCCTCCTCACTGCTGCTTACTCAGTGTGCCCAAGACCTCAAATGGCCATCTGACCACATGATTCTACTTGCTTTTCACCTTAGCTTTGCATAGTCTGCTGGCCCAGGGTCTCGATTCCCAAATCCCAAGAGAAGAATCTGAAATGCCCTCCTCATCTTTCCTTTTTAGATCATGTGTAGGTCTCTGGTTGGCCAATAAAAAGTTGTTTTCTCTGGGTCATATGTCCACTGCTGGTTTGATCAACTGAGATTGGGAGTGGAGTGGGGTCATTTGATACTTAGGATTCCTTCTTTTAGGAATTGTGACACATGAAAGACATCTTTTACAGATCATTCTTCTAGAAATAAGCTTTACGGTGGCTCTGAAATAGTGATAATAGCTCTGATTAGGTTCATTTGATTCTAGCTAATTTTCTTACACTGTAGTGTTTTCTTCATACCTTCTGCATGCTCAGAGTCTATAGTCTTTTGAAAGTTTTGCTGGGTTATAATTTTGATTTGCTCAAGCCCCTCCTGTACTCTTACTTTACCTCATGACTGCACTGTGTTTCTATTTAGTACCAGTTTGTGTGGCTAGTTAGTCACTTCTTTTCATAGTTTGCAATTCAGAGGCCTAAGCATGGAGCTCAGCAGTAGTTCATTCTTCACATTGGGGTTTGTTTTGCTACTGAACCATTTTATTGGTTGCTGGCTAGCTTGTAAATGGCTACTTTTGGGTCCAGGTGATCACATATGGTCAGTTGTCGATAGACATAGGGTCATACAACCTGGCTGTTTTGGATGAGGGGTCTCAACATGGGCTATGGTAGGGTATCTTACTTTAGGATGGATCCATGGCCATTGCATGCACTATGATTGATTGACATATTTCATACAATAACATGAATAACTTAGTTACATAGATATCTGGTTAAGTGCTCCATGGGCCATAGCGGTAGCTGAAATTGAATAAAAACCACATTTTCTTCATCTCAATTTTTAATATCATGCTATGGCTAAGTTTTACGTAAGTAAAAAAGTTTTTCCAAAGTCTCAGTGATACTTTATTTGGACTTTATTAGCTAATTATCTAAATAATACTTGGAAAATGTTTTAAGAATTCCTGTCTTTATATAGTTCTATGCCAAAATAGACTGTAGTGAGGAATGGATTAAGAGGTAAATCATATAAGTTAGATCTCTGATAAGGAAGTATGGATTTATTTTGTTTGGCAAGACATTTTTCTGATATAACTTTATTGTATCTGTTTTCAACTTCTAAATATTTTAAGCAATGATAAATATTTAAAAATAATAAAAGAATATATTTCTGGTTATGAAAATAAATCATGTACATCATGGAAATCTGAAAAGTTCAGAACAGGAAAATTGAGAAGAAACATAGGGCTTGTAGCATAGGGGGTAGTTTAACACTTTGGAATCAAGTAGAATCCCAGCTCTGTGCATTATTATATCTGTAATCTTAGCTAACAGTTTATGTTAATCTTAGCTTAACAACTTTAACCTTAGTTTTCCCCCTTGGCTAAATGGAAACAATCCCTTTGACTTTATTCAAAGAATTGTTTAATTCTTTGATTAAATAATATAATGTATATAAAGATCTTGATGTTGTACCTGTCATAGAGTTTGTATGTTAGCTATTGTTATTGTTAACAGAAAGACATATTTCATTTAGCAGACTACACATAGACATTTCTTTAGTATAAAACTAAGGTTTTTTTTTAATTCTTTTTTTTTTATTGAAGTGTAGTTGATTTACAATGTTAGTTTCAGGTGTATAGCAAAGTGATTCAGTTATACATGTACATACATATATTTTTTTCTAGATTCTTTTCCACTACAGCTCATTATAAGAAATTGAATATAGTTCTCTGTGCTATACTGTAGGTTCTTGTTTATTTTATGTATTGTAATGTATATTTATTAATTCCAAACTCCTCATCTATCCCCGCTCCTTCCCCCACTGGTAACCACAGTTTGTTTTCTAGGTCCGTGAGTCTAAAACTCAGGTTTCTAGTGTGCATGATTTTCAAAGTACAAATGATCTAGGAGAAGATATTCTGAGCTTTACAGTAAGATTCATGCCTTAGGGTTATTCTGGTTTTGTTAAATTTTTGAGTATAAAGGCACCAGAGCAAGTAGAGAAATCACTGAATTTGGAATCAAAAAACTTGAGTTCAAGTTCTGAATTCTGCTATCAATGTCATCTTAGGCAAATCATGAACTTCTTTTGGCTTTACTTTCCTTGTCTGTCCAATGAGGGTACCATCTAGATGATTTCTAAAGTGCTTTTCAGAGTGGAAAATATTAGTTGAAAATTATAAGTACCAGGATTTTGAGTCTGCAGATCATTTGCAACCCCAGAGTAGCATTTTAGGTGTTACTTAACAAATCCTGATCTCTTTTATCCTGTTTCCTAGCATCTTTGCTGAGAAGAAAGCAAGGATTCAGTGGTAAAATTTGATAGCTCATGCAAAGTGACTGTCACAGCACCTGCTACATAGTAGGCTCTAGAAGATAGTAGATCTCTTTTTCTACTGAGTTCCCTCCCCCACCCCCTTTCCCCAATATAAAGCACTTTATGGTTATCTCAAATGCAAGTAAGTTACGTTTGTTGTAGTGGATAGATTTCCCCTCTTCAGGATGGAAACATGTTCTCTTAGTTGCCTGGAATCATGGCTGCCTCACCAAAGTTTATGTCACCTTCCTGGAAGCAGCCTATAATTCATTACTGGTTAATGTAGGGCATACAAAGATTCATCCTCTTGCCTCGATTAGAGACTAATATGAAGGGTCATTCTAGCTTCATGACTCTTAGTCAGACTAACTGAGGCTGCCGTTCCAACTGTGTTATTTGATCAATACTGTTCAGTTTCTCCCTTGGCCCAGTCATGCTCCCCATGTGCCTGCACATGTGTTCTTGAGAGCACTCCCCAATAAAGGTTCTGCTTGCAGATTTTAGTCTCGGAATCTGTTTCCTTGGGAGCCTGAATTACGAGTCATCGGCTATTTGGATTGTCTTTCTCAGGGATTATTGTATCATAAAAGATGGTAATATTCAGGATGGATTTTAATTTTATGAATTTTGTTTGAAATTGATGTTTTACATATCTTTTATAAGAAGAATCCATAGCTAGTAGATTAGAATTTTTGTTAAAGATACTGGAGTATTACATGGTAGGTCTTCAAGCACATTCTGGGATTTTGAACATGGCCCGCAGATAGTCTGTTCAGGAAATTTTATCATTAGCACCTTTCCCAGTTCCTTCAAGTGATTTTTAGACTTGAAGAATGAAAAGTGGCATCTTCTTAGAACTAGACTGTGAATTCTTATTTTGATGTATTTCTGCATCTGTCTATCCATATTTATTGAATCAAAACACCCTATACTCTAAACTTGCTTAAAATATGTAGATCAATTCTAACTGTGTTAGATATTTTATTATATGTTAGATATTTAAAAATTGTTAGATATTAACAACTTTTATTCTTTTACTTAACATCAAGTTCATTGTATGATGTCTATAAACCCAATTTAGTTACTAGTAGCTTGTCTATAATTAGTTTTGTGTAGTCTCAGTGACTTGGCTGCCTTTCTTTTTCTTTTTCTGATTTAACTGCTTTGAGAGGTAAATTACTTCATGTAACTATTAGTAACCAATAACTAAGTTTGAGTTTTGAAAGTATCCATAAAAAAGCTAAGCATATATAGAGACTGGGAATATATTTGACTTTATTTCTGTGTGCATGCTTTTAAGTTAGCCAGGTTAGGGCCCACATGAATCATGGAATATGAATTTTGGAGGCAGAAGGAACCATGATCTTGTTCTGTCCCTGTAATGTGTCATTGAAGAAGCTGAGATTAGAAAGATAAAGTGTCTTGATGGATATCAGAGAGATGGCCAAGAAACATTTGAGATAGCAGAGAGAATATTGAATTAGGACTTGGGAAACCTAAGTTTTAATTGCAACTCTCTCATTAATTAGATAGCATAGTGATGTCAGGTAAGCCAGTTATACCTTCTAGGGCTTCATTTCTTCATCTAGGAAGTGTTACATTTAGAACATGATTTCTGAGATGTTTTCCAGGTTTTGAATTTTGAATCTAGGTCTTTTCTGAGAGAGGTGCACTTAATAATAATACATTTATCTACTATTTATAGTATATCGACCAAATGCCAGGCGCTGACTAAAACAGTTTACACATACTGTTTCATTTAATCCTCACAACAATTCTGTGAGGCTGACATTAACAGTTTCATTTTACAAATGGGAATTTGGGTCTTAGGTTAAATAAATTTATAAAGCTTCTAAGTGGGTAAACTGGAAGTTGATTTCAGGTCTGTGTGACTCCAACCACTATATTCTGAATCACTATTCCTAGATTTAGATGTACTTTTGTTTTTGGAACACTTGACAGGCCCTGCTGAAAATGAGAGCCAATTGCATTTAGATAAGTATATGCTTCTCGCCCCGTTCTCTGGCATAGTGTAGTGTGTCAGTAGGTTAGGCAGGAAAGACTTAGGATGCAGAAGTACATTGTGTGGTGGTGCTTGAGAAATTTTGGAGTGGGCTAGAATCAGGTACAACAGGGGGGGTATAGCCTTTTAGAAGCCACTTAAAAGACAAATTGAATAGGGATGGTACTTAATTCAGCATTAATACTTTAATAACATAGATGGCTATTTGCATACTCACTGAAGTTGTAGATGGCTCTAAGTTAGGTGGAATTGCTCACATTTCAAAAAAATAGGAATTGTTTTCAGTTGAAAGCTGATATAAGTGAGTTAGGGTTGCATGTGGTATATTTTTAGGGAAGCTTACTATTGTATACGATTTTATGATGGATAGGAAAGCATCTGTAGAGTTATAATGGTAGGTCAAGGTCATCTTATGGAAAAGTCTGAGTAAGCCTTCTACATCAGGATTTGATATAGATTGGGATATATTGAGTTTTAAGAAGAAAGTGGAGAAATGAGAAGGAACTCAGGACAAAAAATAATTAGCAAAAATGAATTATGAGACAAGTTTAAAGGTGTTAGAGTTATAATGGAGATTAGAATGAAGAATATTAGTGGCTATTTTCAAGATTGAAGAGAGAGCAAGCAGGAAAGGACAAGAGACAAATTTTATATGAAGTTTGAAGCTGACAGGAGTTAGGGATTAGGAGTACAGAAGCTATAATATGAAAAGTAGAAGGTCCTTCCCCAGTAATCGTTGCTGATGGTTTCTTGTGTATTTTTCCACAATTTTTATGCATATGTCCATTAACATTATACAGTATAATAATACTCTTCATATGAGTTGAGTTCTTTTTTCCACTTAATACAATTTGGAGCTCTTTCAGTATTAGCATTTTCAGAATTGTGTCTTATATTATTTGTTTATTTTTAATAACTACATTATACTTCGTTATATGGA
Organism: Camelus bactrianus; assembly: GCF_048773025.1. NCBI lineage: Eukaryota > Metazoa > Chordata > Mammalia > Artiodactyla > Camelidae > Camelus > Camelus bactrianus. The sequence continues at coordinate 9,015,690 of NC_133566.1, forward strand.
TTATCAAAATTTAATTATTTCCCTATTGAAGGACATTTCATTTGTTTCTAATCTTGCTATTATAAACAACACTGCAGTGAACATGCCTGTACACATAGATAGGTCTCCCTTTAATGAATTTGTCCGCTGCATAATTTCCTAGCAGTGAGCCAGAGAGTATGTACATTTTTTGTATATAGTTACACTCCCACAAATAATGTATGAGAGTGATGGTTTTCCAATACCCTTTCTACCAATGAGTATTGTCAAAGATTAAAAAAAAAAAACTTGGTTTTACTCAAATACCCTGAAAACCATATTGACAGTTGTCATTTAGTCTTCTAATCTCTGGTTTAATTTAAGAAGTTAAAAAAGAAACAATGGAAGTAGAATAATGTAAATCTTGGAGTAGTTATATTAATTATTTTTAATGTTTGAAAACTATTGTGTGTAAATTAAACTCAGGTGGACACTTTTATTGTATCCTTACTAGGAATTGTGATGAATACTCACTCTGTATCAGGCTCCTGCCCTCAGAAAGGTTCCTTTTCTCTTTTGAGGAGAAGGTATGACATTATATCTACTGTATCTAATTGTATCTGTTGCTGCATGATAAACCATCCCCAAACTTTGGCTTTGGTTTAAAATCACTACCATTTTGTTTGCTTTAGATTCTGTAGATCAGCATTTTGGGCTAGGCTAAGCTGAGTGATTCTTCTGCTGGTCTCTCTTGGAGTTACTCATACAGCTGGAGATATCTGTGGTTTTGATTGGGATCATAGTCTACTGCGGCTTCACTCAGACTGCTGATTATATTCATTGAGCCACATATGTCCAAGGGTAGTATGGGCTTATATGGTGGCAGAAGAGTTTCCAGCAAGGAGTGAGCAAATCCCATTGTGCAAGCACTTCTCAGATCTTTGCTTTTATCTCATTTGCTACTCTGTCAATAGCCAAGGCAAGTCTGGCCAGCCCAGAGCCCACGTGGGAGAGGATTACACATAAAAATTACAAGGGCATTAAAACATAGGCACAATTCATTGAGGGTCATTACTATAACAATCTACCAGCACTTTCTTCCTCCTTGTATTATGAGTAAGTGTTACAGGAGAAGTATAAATAAAAGATATAATAGTTTTAAGAACAGAAATATTTCTTATCTAAGGAAAGGTTGTATGATGTTACCAAAGTTGGAAAGACTGATTTCATCGACAGTTGCAAACTGTTGATTTTCTAGATTTTTAACTGACATTTTTCTGTATTAACTGACATTTTTCTGTAAAGAAGTTTTCAGTATCTTTCGGGGCTATTTGGTTGCTGTGAACTTCAGTGTATACTGGATGGGCAGGATAAACGCTTAATTCTTTTCCTTTAATTATGAATTTTCAGAGTAAGAGTTGATACACTACTCTAATAGTGATCAGTGAGGCTTGCTTATTTGTCTTTTGACTTTTTCTTTCTTCGAGAAAAGAGAACTCATGGATTTTTAACATATTTCACGAATTCATGGATTTATATATATTTAGTGGGTTTCAGTCATTTGAAGTCAGTGTGATTTTTTTTGATGTGCAGATTGTCCCAGCTGTGGCTAGTGGAAGTACCTTGAAGGTGACTTGTTATTTTGACTGGACCCTAACAGTGTTTGATAGTCTCTTTGCTTTGTGGCATAACAACATGTCCCAGGTTTATCTTATAAAATTTCTCCTCCAGGCTGGAATAATCCATTTCTCCAAAGAGTCCTGGCTCTTTTAAATGGAGAATGCTGTTTAGATAGCGCTGTCTGGACATTTAGAGTGCTCATTGCTTCTCTGTTTTCATTGCTTTTAAGCTTTTAAGATTAGAACTAGGTTATATATACACATATACATATTGATAGATTTGAAAAGCAAAACAAGAGTTCAAATTTAAGATTATAAAATGCTTTTTCCTTATTTGAGTTTATATTTTTAAATTTTATACTGAATATCTTGGTTCTTAACATTAACACAATTTTCATAAATATATACATAAAATAGCTTTAAAATAACAATGTTAATATTGTTAATAAGATTACTGAATATGAATTTTACTTTTTTTTTTAAAGCAATTCTGTTTATCTTTATACTATTGCTCACTAAGGCTATATAGTCAAAACACTGTTCTTAAAACGCTTGAAATAATTATTTTCTTTGTGTGGCTATACCACTAGCTTGAGATTCAGTTAGGTTTAAAATTTTTTTTAAAATTTAAAAATTGTGGCAACATAAAATTCAGCGTTTTTATTTTAAAGCATACAATTTAGTGGCATTATGTACATTCATATTGTTGTGCAACCATCACAACTATTTCCAGAATTTTTTAAAATCATTACCAAACTGAAATTCTGTATTATTAAACAGTAACTCCTTATTCCCCTTACCCCTGGCCTCTGGCAACCACTATTTTATTTTTTGTCTTTATGAATTTGATTATTCTAGGACCTCATATTAGTGGAGTCACATATATTGGTCGTTTTGTGTCTGGCTTATATCATTTAGCTTAATACTTCCTAGGTATGTCCATGTTGTAGCATGATTAGAATTTCCTTCCTTTGAAAGGCTGAATAATAATCTATCGTATGTATATATCACATTTTGTTTATCCACATATCTATCAGTGGACATTTGGGTTGTTACCACCTTTTTAGCTATTGTCAATAATGCTTCTATGAACAGTGATGTACAGATACCAATTTGTGTTTAGTTAGACTTTAGCTGAGGTTTTCAATAAATGAGGGTTATTAACTCAGCTAGAGAACATGGGAGGAAATGAACTTTTTCCCTAGGATGGTAGAACATTGAGATCAGTGGGTTTGATTTTGGATATGATTCATTTGAGGTGCTTTGGGAAATAAATTAGAAAGTAACTGGAATTGTGGTGTAGAGATAGAGTGCTAAATTAAGTCTTTTTTATAGTCTAGGTGAGAGATGATGACACCTTGAACTGAGTTAACGGCAAAGGAGATGGAGAAGGATAGATTCAAAATTAATGTAGATGATTGTCTATTCTACATTTTGAAATCCCAGTCTATCCCTTCCCACCCCCCACCCCCTTGGCAACCACAAGTTTGTATTCTATGTCTATGAGGCTGTTTCTGTTTTGTATTTATGATTTGTTTGTTTGTTTGTTTTTAGATTCCACATGTAAGCGATCTCATATGGTATTTTTCTCTCTTTCTGGCTTACTTCACTTAGAATGAAATTCTCCAGGAGCATCCATGTTGCTGCAAATGGCGTTATGTTGTCGGTTTTTATGGCTGAATAGTATTCCATTGTATAAATATACCACATCTTCTTTATCCAGTCATCTGTTGATGGACATTTAGGCTCTTTCCATGTCTTGGCTATTGTAAATAGTGCTACTATGAACATTGGGGTGCAGGTGTCATTTTGAAGTAGGGTTCCTTCTGGATATATGCCCAGGAGCAGGATTCTTGGGTCATATGGTAAGTCTATTCCTAGTCTTTTGAGGAATCTCCATACTGTTTTCCACAGTGGCTGTACCAAACTGCATTCCCACCAGCCTCTCCAGCATTTGTCATTTGTGGATTTTTGAATGATGGCCATTCTGACTGGTGTGAGGTGATACCTCATTGTAGTTTTGATTTGCATTTCTCTGATAATTAGTTATATTGAGCATTTTTTCATGTACCTATTGATCATTTGTATTTATTCCTTGGAGAATTGCTTGTTTAGGTCTTCTGCCCATTTTTGGATTGGGTTGTTTGTTTTTTTCTTATTAACTCGTATGAGCTGCTTATATGTTCTGGAGATCAAGCATTTGTCGGTTTCATTTGCAAAAATTTTCTCCCATTCCATAGGTTGTCTTTTTGTTTTACTTATGATTTCCTTTGCTGTGCAGAAGCTTGTAAGTTTAATTAGGTCCCATTTGTTTATTCTTCTATTTCTATTGCTTGGGTAGACTGTTCTAGGAGAACGTTTTTGAGATGTATGTCAGATAATGTAGATGATTGAATTAACTTGGGATTGGATGTGACATTTAAGGAAGAGAATAGTTAAGGGTAATGCTTTGGATTTAGGCAAGATGAGTATGTGACGTTTTTGTAATTTGAGATAGAGAATGCAGACAGGTAAAAGGTTTGTGGAAAAAGATAATGGATTTGGTTTTGAACAAAATGACTTAGGGGTGCTTCCAAGGCACTCTGGTAGAAATATTTAGCAGGACAGGAAAATATGAATTTGAAGTTCAGCAGAGATCTGGATTAGATTTAGCATTTTGTTTTTGTCTGCATTGGGGGTTATTAAAATTAAAGGAGTAAATGAGATCACTGAATAGTGTACAGTAAGCTAAGAGATTGAGCATGAAAACTCCCTGGGAAGCCCTGGAATGCTTTCCATGACATAAAAACAGTATCATTTGCAAATATACTTCTCAGTTCATCTGAATGTGGTAAGGTCTTAGCTCTTAATAGTAGTAAAGAGGTAGTGAGGGCCCTAAGAAATCTTCAATTATTCTTTTTAGTGCAAGGATCAGGTAATGTATTTAAAGCACCCTTCTTAGGGTCTGCATATAAGTAGGTGGCTTTTCACATTTTTTGAATTTGTGAAAATTTTCCTAATTGGTTTCTATGGTGGGCTGAGGGTGAAATAGTGTGACAAAATCAGTGCTGAAAGTTACATTTTATAAGAAATCCTAATAGATGTCTTTTAAGTCCCCAAGGTTTTGAGGTTATATGTCATTTAATTTCTAATACTTGTATCCTTTCCATTTTCAGAAATAATTTTGCTAAGCATAAGGTGTGTTTAGTAGCCTATAACAATTTTTTCAAATATTTTTTAAAAGTAATAATTCATTTTTTAGTCAAGTCACCTTTGTGTGTGTGTGTGTGTGTGTGGCAATTAGTCTATTATTAACTCAGCTTTTGCCTGTTTGTCTTATTTCCAGTCTAGTTTCAGAGTGTTATGGGTTGTTTATTTGCTTAGTAAGCGTTTACTATGTCTCTTTTGTGTACAAAGATTAGTTATCCTTTTAGTTAGTTTTAGTGCTTTGAAGCTAGGTAGAATTTAAAGATGAGGTTCTTTATTTCAGTAGCAATTAGGTTGTGAAACTGAGTTATTTTTCCAGTGAAATTCTTGTTCTCTTCCTGCTTGATCTTCTCTGGAGTAGAGTCATAAATAGTGGTAGGGGTGGGGAGATTATGTTGAGTTTGAAAGCTCTGACTCAGTATATCACCAGATATTAGAAAAACTTCTGTTCTTCTATAAAATAGTTGTTTTTTTTATATGCTACTAGGCGTTTGTTTTGATTCTGGTCTTCTTTGCTATCAGATTTTCAGTCACAATTAGAAGACTTAGCTATTGGTTGCTTTGGATTAGAGCAGTGCAGTTATCATTTTCACAAGCTGATTGTTTAGATCAACTGAAATAGATCAAATATGCATTTCAAAGAAATTTCATGTTGTTAAAACTTGTATGATAGTGATACTTCCTTTCAAGGTATTGCATACAGTAAACAATGATAACTTCCCCCCCTGTGAAGTACTGTTTTTTCTTCAAAAACTTGCATGTGATTCTTTGAAAGCAGTTTTTGCAGATATTAATACTACTTTATGTTGATCTTATAGTTGTTGGTAGTAGGAATGTATTTTTATATTATCAGCAACCTAGGGTAGCCAAATATATAGCAGGCACCTGTTCTTATTTGGTTGAAGTAAATACTTTGAATACCATATACATTTTTTTCCTCATACGATATAAACTTTTTTCCTTATATTTTCAAATTTTGATCTGTTTGGTGGAGGCCGCTAAGGAATAATGATAGGTGTTGGATAAATATAATCATCTAGATCTTTTTGCAAGCCCCAATTTTTTTACATTTAAAAAAGTCTGAAAATTAGAATAATATGACCATGCTAATAAAAAATTTTTGGGAGGAGGTAGGTGGGTGATTAACAAAATCATTAACACAAATCTCATCCTTTCAATAACATAGGGAAAAAATAGTAACAACAACAAAAATAACCCTAGCGTAAAATGCATCAATCTCCTATGACCTTTCGAACTCTGTTTATGTCTTTACATAATTGAAGTCATAATATATGCAAATTTTGTACTTTTTACCTCTTGTACAAATTCAACATCATATCACATGTGTTGTAAATTTTCTCCACAACCTTCACTCTTGGCACTTTTAATTGTCAGGTTTGTTGAGTGTGTTTGTTACAATTTTGTTAACCTATTCTTTGTTTTGAAGATAGTCCACTTAAGATTTTATTATGTAAGCTTGGGTGTGCAGCTTTATAATTTGACATATGTGTTTATTACAAAGTGGTCACCACCCCAGGTCTAGTTGCTGTCAATCACCATACAGTTGACCCTCTTTACCTATTTTCCCAACCTTCTTTACCTCTTGTAACTACTCATCTGTTCTCTGTATCTGAGTTTGTTTGTTTTTTTTAGGTTTCACATATGAGTGAAATCATGTAGTGTTTGTCTTTCTCCATCTGACTTATTTCATTTAGCATAGTCCATCATGCGCCAAGGTCCATCCATGTTATTGCAAATACTGCAGAATTTCATTTTTTATGGCTGACTAGTAGTCTAGTGTGTGTGTGTGTGTGTGTGTGTGTGTGTGTGTGTGTGTGTGTGTGTGTGTGTGTGTGTTTATCGCATCTTCTGTATCCATTCATCCATTGTTGGACACTTAGGTTGTTTTCATATCATGGCCATTGTAAGTAATGCTGTAATGAACATAGGGGTGCATATATCTTTATGAATTAGTGTTTCTGTATTTTTCAGATAAATACCCAGAAATGGAATAGCTGGGTCATATGGTAGTTCCATTCTTAATTTTTTGAGGACTCTCCATACTTTTTTTTTCATAGTGGCTACACCAGTTTATAGTCGAATCACCAGTTTTCAGGGTTCCTTTTTCTCCACACCCTTTCCAACATTTGTTGTTTCTTCTTTTCTGACAGATGTGAGGTGATATCTCATTATGGTTTTGATTTCCATTCGTCTAATAATTAGTGATATTGAACATCTTTTCTTGTGCCTGTTGGCACATGTCTTTGGAAACATGTCTGTTCAGATCCTCTGCTCATTTTTTTAATTGAGTTGTTTTTTGGTTGTTGAGTTGTGAGTTCTTTGTATATTTGGATAATAACCCCTTATCGAGTATATAATTTGTAGATACATTCTTCCATTCAGTAGATTGCCTTTTTGTTTTGATGATAGTTTCCTTTGCTGTACAGAAGATTTTTAGTTTGATACAGTCCCATTTGTGTATTTTTGCTTTTATTTCCCTTACCTTTGGAGTCAGATCCACAGAAACTGATGTCAGTGAAGTTACTGCCCATGTTTTCTTCTAAAAATTTCATGGTTTCAGGTTTTACATTCAAATCTTTAATCCATTTTGAGTTGTTTCATTCTTTTGCACATGGCTGTCCACATATGTGTGGGTTTACATTGCTGGGCTCTCAATTCTGTTTCATTGACCTGTGTGTCTGTTTTTGTGCCAGTGCCACACTGTTTTGATTACTGTAGCTTCATAGTATTGTTTGAAATCAGGGAGCATGACACCTCCATTGTTTTCTTCTTAATATTATTTTGACTATTTGGGGTCTTTCATGGTTCCATACAAATTTTAGAATTATTCTAGTTCTGTGAAATATGCCGTTAGAACTTCAATAGGGATTGCATTGAATCTGTAGATTGCTGTGGGAAGTATGGACAATTTAAGAATATTAATTCTTCCAATCAGTGACTGTGGAATATCTTTCCATTTGTATCTTCCTCAGTTTCATTCATCATTGTCTTTTGGTTTTTCACTGTACAGGTCTTTTACCTCTTTGGTTAAATTTATTCTTAGTTATTTTATTCTTTTTGATGTAATTGTAACTGGGGTTGTTTTGTTAGTTTCTCTTTGTGATATTTGCTATTGGTGTAGAAATGCTACAGATTTCTGTATGTTGAGTTTATATCCTGTGACTTCACTGAATTCATTTATTAGTGCTAACTGTGTGTATGTGTGTGTAGTCTTTCTGGTCTTCTATATATAGTATCATGTCATCTGCAAAAATAGTGATGGTTTTACTTCTGTTTTTCAGATCTGGATGCTTTTTTCTTTCCTTATTTTATTTTAAATTAAATTAAATTAAATTAAATTAAATTAAATTTTATTTTATTTTACTTTGCCTACTTGCTTTGGCTAGGATTTCCAATGGTATGTTAAATAAAAGTGTCTATAGTGGGTATCCTTGTCTTATTTCCTGATCTTAGAGGAAATGCTTTCAGCTTTTCACTGTTGAGTGTGATATTAGCTGTGGATCTGTCCTATATGGCCTTTATTATGTTGAGGTACATTTCCTCTATACCTACTTTGTTGAGAGTTTTTGTCATAGATGGATGTTGAATTTTGTCAAATGCTTTTTCTGTATCTATTGAGATAACCGTATAATTTTTATCCTTCATTTTGTTAATATGTATCATGTTGATTGCTTTGTGGATGTTGAATGATCTTTGCATCTTGGAATAAATCCTACTTGATTATAGTGCATGCTCCTTTTAATGTATTGTTAGATTCAGTTTGCTAATATTTTGTTGAAGATTTTTGCATCTATGTTCATCAAAGAAATTGGCCTGTAATTTTCTTTTTTGATCTGATTTAGGTATCAGGTTAATGCTAGCTTCAGTGGGGGTGTGACCATTGGCGCTAACAGGTTGGATGGAGAATTCCAAAATGGTGCCAGCCAGCACTGGTATTAGCAGGGTAGCCTGAGATCACATAAATGGCTCCTGCCAGTGACTCAGTCCCTGGGGGTGTGCCAACTGGTTCCTGCCCCTCCAGCAGATGCTTCAAGGCTAGTAGGTGAGTCCCCTTTACCCATTGTTTATGCACTTCACAGCTTGGTGTTTTTGCACTGGTTTTCAGGTCAAATGAGTCTTTGTGCAAGTCCTTTAAGAGCAGATTTTCTATTCCCTATAGTTTTCTAGTTTTCCCAGGCATATTCCCCATTGGTTTTCAAACCCAGATGTTTTGGTTCTCATCTCTCGTGCAGGGTGTAGGCGTTGGGGAGCTTAATGTGATGCTTAAATCCCTTGCTTCTCAGGGGAAAGATCTATTCCTTTGTGATCCCTCCCAATTGTGGCTTGCTGTAGTTTTGGTTTTGTGACTGCCTCTCCTATCCATCTCATTGCTGTCCTTTTAACCTTTGCTGTGGAGGTTCTGTTCATTCAGTTTCCAGGTCCCTTTCTGGGAGAACTATTCCATAGGTAAGTGTATATTTGTTGTGTCTGTGGGTGGAGGTTCGTTCAGGATCTTTTTACACCATCATCTTGAACCCTCCAAACTGTCTCTGACAATGGAATATTAAGTATTGGAGATAGATTGGTAATGGTTAGTACGGTGGTAGATGGATGGGTGACTAGATAATGTGTGGTGTGTTGATCTTTTTAGCTCCCCTCAAATTATTGTAGTTTAGTTGGTGTAGTAGAGAGCAATGCAAGAGGAATTAAAATTTTAGCATTTTGGTTCTGCTTCCTTTTTTTTTTTTTTTAACAGTACAATTTTGAGAAATCTTTTAGCTGCTTTGTGATGTCTATTTTCTCTCTTTTCTTATCTATAGAGATAACATTATCCCTGCCTCTCTCAGAGATGTCATTGTGATTAAATAAGATATTCTGTGAAAGTGAGATAAGGATGATAAAGCACTATATACAAAAATAAACTTTATTAGTTTCAAAAAAACTAAAACTGAGAGAATCCAGGTAGAGATCTTGATAAAATATTAGGTACAGTCGGTCTCCAGTAAAGGATAGCTTCTACTACTGTTTGTTATTATTGAGAGGATGTCTACTTTTATGTATAAGGCTAGCCTTGATTACTGTTTAGGTTATTAAATAGTTTATGAATATATTGTTAATATTTAATTTGATTTTCCCCCTTCTGCTTGTGTTTCAGACTCCTGGGAGAGTTGGCTCTCAAGGTTCTGATTTAGATTCATCAGCAGCTCCTGTAAACACTGTGGATGTCACTAATGAAAGCTCTTCAGAGGTATGAAAATAAAATTTTACAATAAAATTCAATATTTAAGGAAAAATAGCAAATATTTCAAGTAACAACTGGTAATTTAAACTTTTGTAGAAAAAGTTCTCAGAAATCTTTCTTACAAATTGAAAAGCACCTTTTGAATCATATTTATGGATAGCTATTTGTGCTTAGTTGAGACTGAGAAAGTGTATATTAAGACCGAAAAATAGTAGTACCAATTTGTCTTTAATGTTAATGTCATCTCAACTTAATGAAGATTTTTAAATCTGTGAAGAATTACAGTTGATTAGTATCTAATTATGTTTGTACTGTCATGAACTACTAAGCTAATGAAAGATTAGATTAGATATAAAGTTTATACATTATTTGTTGTCTTCATTTATGACTTTGTAAGAACTTTTATCTTTGATAACTTATTGAAAATTAATGGATAAAGTAAATAAGTCTAAAAAAAACCCTCATTTTTCCAAAAGTCAGCCTTAGTAGTTGCTTTATTGTTATTATTAGTTTTAACAAACAATATATGATCATCACAGAAAAAGGAGGTAAGATGAGAGAAGAACATAAAAACCACCCATAATACTGCCCCTAAGAGATTGATACACTTGTGTTTCTGCTCTGACAGTTTTTGTCAGTTGTCCCTTTCTGAATCTAACTGTACTATCTACCCAGTCCCCTTTTCTCTACTCTTCCCCACCTCTTGGTTGGTGAGTCTATTTTTGTGTTTGTTTCTGGGTATGTCTCTATCCATTCATCTTTCTGTTTTGTCTCTTTCTGGCCATCTGTCTTCATGTATATGTGTATTAACTGTAATAAGATCTAACAAGACTGTGAAAGTGAGAAGGAAAGTATCAGTTGAACTTTATATTATGAGCAAGTTTAAGGAAATATATTCAAGGAAAACATTCCAAACTGTGTTCATGATGTGATGAGCTCAGAGTGCTCAGTTGTAACCCTGGAAAGGAGTTTAGTAGTAATTGCTGACCTCATTCAGACCAAAAACAACAAAGAATCTCCAAAAGGTAGTGAGCAGTGGCTGGTAATCCTGCTGTGCTTTCTTATCAGGGTCCCTTTTCTGTTGTCTGTGATAGCCGTACTCTCTCTGTTATCCTTAAATCTTCCGTGTGTCTTACCTTATTCTCACCTTCCTTTGGTCACCCTCTACATCATTGACAAAATAGGAACCATTAGATGAATGTGCTCATTTTGTCACTAAAAGCTATACTTGCACCTCTGCTCTTTTTCTTACTTTTGTATGTGAAAGACAGGTCTCTTTTGCTATCAGACGTCAGTCATTTTGCTTTTGCTCTGGATTCCATTCTCTCTCATATTCTCAGCTTATCATCTTTCCCTCCTACGATTTTGATTTTTACCCATGCCACAAATTATTCCCATCAGCGTATAAATACTGCTTTAGAGGTGCCATTAACCTGAGACTCCCTTAAATTAAGTTTGGTGCTTGAAATTCTTCAGATTACTCACTAGCGTAAAATCCAACTACCCACCCAAGGGTTATTGGTGATTATGAATTCTCAGGAGATGTTGTTTTTTCCGTTAGCCCATGCTAAGGTACAGACTCGTTTAAGATGTTGGTCGATGTCTCTCCCCCTCCCTCAGTCTCTTTTTTTCTTAATCTTTCTCTCAGGTTATTTCCCTTTTACTCTGAAGTTGGCTTCCCACTTTGAACAATCTCTAGGTTTTAACATTGTTCCTTTAGCAGCCATCTAAATGAAATTTGAAATATGGCTTCCAGGATTTTAAAGAAATAGAAATAAAGCAATACCTTGCTTTAGTGCTCATTTTTCTCACATTTTATATATTATTATGTATAATAATATATATAACTATCTTAGTATAGGCTATTATAACAAAAGCACTGAGTAGCTTAAACAATAAACATTTATTTCTCACAGTTCTAGAGACTGGGATGTTCAAGATCAAAGATCGGCAGATTCTTTGTCTGATGGAGGCTTGCTTCTTGGTTTATAGATGGCTGTCCTCACATGGTAGAAGGGGTTTGAGAGCTCTCTGGGGTCTCTTTTATAAGGGTACTAATCTTACTCATGATGGCTCTACTCTAATGACTGAATTATCTCCCAAAGATCCCATCTCCTAGTACCATCGCATTGGGGATTAAGATTTCAACAAATGAATTTTGAGGGTAGATAAACATTCAGTCTATAACAAATATATAATACATATAATATATAATGTAATAAGTGATTTTTTATGCCAGTTGTTCTTGTCAGGGTAGTTGTTCAGACTATTTAGTATATCACATTGCAGAAGCAAATGTCTTTATTTACTCTTTAACCCTTTCCAGTCTGGTTTCCATCCTTAGTATTCACTGAAAGCACTCACTAATGACCACCATATTACCAAATCCAATCTTCGTTTTTCTGCTCCTTTGGCTAGGGAGAGCAGCCTTTTCTTGTGGTGCTGTCCACTGGTAAGTGGTAAGGGTCCACTGAAGTTTCCAGGTTGCCGGCTTCTCTAGCACCTAGTTTAGAATATATGATGCAAAAAGAAAATGCAGAGTACTCACCACTGTCTCAGTCCTTGGCTTCTGAGCTCCTTAGCTGGTCTGCGTTTCTCTCTTTATCTGTCAAAATTGTCTTATGTTTGTTTTATATATAATGCCTAGGGATTTTAGCTGTGTTTAGCTGGAAGAATAAAGAAGGGTATCTATTCCATTTTATCTGGAACTGGAAATCTGACCACTTAAAAAACTGAATTATCTTTTTATTAATGAATTGTAAGATGACTTTATCTATTCTGAGTACAAGTCCTTTGTCAGTGTTTTGATTGCCTCCTATTCACCCCGTTGCTAAGGGAAGCCCCTCCCTAGACTTATGGGGATGGCTCAACACATAATTAACCTGACACTAGATAAGTGAGATCAACAGCAGTTTATTATTCACATATACTCACAGCCCAGGTGAGGAGGACACTGTGTGCCAAGTAGGGCCACACAAGGATTGCACTTGGGGAAGAAACGAACACTCAGGGGCTGTGAGAAGCAGTCATTATAGTATCAGGAAGGTGAGGTGTCTGCTTCCTACAGGAGATGTGATTGGCTTGTTTGAATAATTCCAGGGACTGGTAGGAAACTGAAACCTGCTGCTCAGGCTTAAGCAGGCCCTGTGTCTGCTCCCAGTGAAGAGGAGGGTTTTTGGGCTAGAGGACCTTATCTGCTGGAGCAGAGTAAGGAGGGGAGCTTGTAGTTAGATCATTGAAGCTCTTCCAGTTTAACCAGTTGTCAAGGCAGCATATAATATTGGGCCTTAATTTTAGGCCTTATACCACAATCAGAAATATGTGATGTGTATATTTTTTTACAATCTGGCTTGTTTTTCATTTTGTTAATGATGTCTTTCAAAGAGAAGAAGATTTAAATTTTGGTGAAGTGCAGTTTGTCATCCTTTTCTTTTATGGTTAGTGCTTTTTGGGTTCTACAAAATTTTTTGCCTACCCCAAGACTGCAAAACTTTCTCCTGATTAAAAAAATAAAACCCAAGCTACAAGGATACAGTGTACAACACAGGGAATGTAGCCAATATTTTATAGTAACTATAAATGGAGTATAACCTTTAAAAATTGTGAATCATACTGTACACCTGTAACATATAATATTGTACATCAACTATATTTCAGAAAAAAAGACTGAAGGATGAAAAAATCATTTTAGCATTTACATTTAAGTCTGTGGTTTCTTTTAAATTATTATGTATGGTATGAGGTACTGGTTGAGTTTCATTTTTTCCATGTGAATATGGAAATCACATTTCCCCCCATATGCCTGTCAGTACCATTTGTTGAAAATGTTACCTTTCCCCATGGCATTAAATTTTTACTTTTGTGGGAAATCAGTCAACCTTATATATGTGGGTTTTTTTTTTTTTAAATGTTCTTTGATCCAGGCATAATGAACTCCTAATTTTAAGGTGTTCCAAGTTTTTTCTTATCTTTGGACTTTTGAATATGCTGATCTCTATGCCTTACTTGTTCTTGGCTTTTCATTTTTCTTGGTTAACATCTGGTTATCCTTCAAGTCTCATCGCAGATAATTACTTTTTTTCAGTAAACTTTCCTTGGCTCACATGTAGGATGGAGACTTCTTCCATGTTCTTCTATGGAAAAGTATTCCTTATCCTTTTGGTAATGACTATTATTATGAGATTCAGTTCTTGGTCGAATATTTATTATTGCCAGACACTGTTCTGAATGCTGAAGATATGGCAGTGAGTGAAATAGTAAAAAGTTTTTATCTTGGTGAAACCTATATTCTAGTGGGTAGAAACAGGCAAAAAACCCAAATCACACTAAAATTGTACAGAAGGAGGCAGTGTTATTTTGAAAAATAAAAGCAGGGAAGGGGGCACAGAAAGTATTTTGGGTGGGTGCGATTTCAAATAGGATTGTCAGGGAAGATGTTTCTAAGAAAGCGGATAGCTCAGAAAGAACTAAAGGAAGTGAGGAAACGAGTCATGTGAACTTCTGGAACAAGCATGTTGCAGGCATGTGGAACAAGTAGACAGTCTCCGAGGTGGGAGCATGCCTGGCGTGATGAAAAAGCCAGGAAGCTTGTGTGGCTCCAGCACAGTGAGTGTGAGGGGAGGCTGGGATAGTGAGGTAATGAGGCCCACCTCATAGGGCCATTTGGCTTTTGTAACGACTTAGGTGTTTTACTCTTGGTGAGATGGGAAGTCACTTGGGAGTTTTGCGCAGTGAAACGACAAAATTTATTTACGTTTTTGTAGGATACACTCTAGCTGCTCTGTGGAAAATAAAATTGTTAGTGGGGTAAGGGTAGAAGCAGAGAGACTGTTGGAAGTCTATTGCAGTGATCCATGTACACTGTGAGGGTGGTTTGGATCAAGCGATAACAGTAAAGGTCCTGAGATTCTGAATATATTTTGAAGGTAGTTTTAATAGGATTTTCTGATTAGTGGAGTGTAAAATGTGATTATTTTCTTTAGTAAATTTTTCAAGAAACCTGCAAGCTTATTGAGAGTAGGGACTTCATTTTATTTTACCATTGTGTTCTCGGCACGGTAGCATAATGACCTAGTAATCACACTCAGTAAATACTTTTTGAATGAATGATTGAATGATATGCGGATGCTTACAGTGAAGAAATGAGTAAAATGGTAGGCAGCATAAATATATTGTGGTAAAAAATGCAACAGTGCATTCTTTTGAAAAATTATTGTGTAGTTTTAGTACTCGGGACTGTGGTTGCCTGGAAGACAGCACTTTCATCAGTAAAAAGAAAAAAAGTGAATTCATGTTCCTTACTTTCATCCCCTAGCTAGTCCCATTTAAGGGTTGTTAACAAAAGGAACAATGTTATTAATGATAGCTAACATTTATTGAATGTTTTCTTTATATCAGATGCTGTGATAAGCACTTAGCATTTATTATTTCATTTAATTCTCATGCGACTCCCCCATATGAAGTAGGTGTTATTTTTACCTCCTTTAAGATGAAGAAATTGAAGGTCATACGTGCTACTAAGAGTGGTATGAATCCAGGTTTCAAGCCCAGGACTGGCTTTTAACTGCTACCCTGCCTTGCTTCTCACTTTGGAACATTTGTTTGCAGTCTTCTTGCTTGCTATGGTCCTAAGTGATGTTAGAGACTCAAGGAACATCTTAGCCTCCCAGTTCTTAATGTTATCAGTGCCAATGATCTTTATTACCTCTTTTCTAGTTACTCAAGCCCATGGTAGTACCTTCCATCTTCTTATCAGGTAGAATAGTTTCATCTGAAATGTTAAATAAAATCGTATCTCTGCATTCTTTACCTTAACCGCTTGTCCTCGCAAAAACTTTTTCTCTCCTCACTACTTAACTTCTTTGGCCTTACTGAGTATTTCAGGTTTTTAATTTCTATTTTTTCTTCTAGTCTCTCAGCCTTTCTTAGCTTCATTTCCTTTACTCTCTAACTGTACATCCAATGACAGTTAATATTTGTTTAGCACTTATAATGTCTCAGGCACTGTACTAAGCATTTTATATACTATACAGTAACTCTAGAAGAAGAACAGATACTAATATCAGCCCCATTTTATAGATGAGGAAATGATATTTAGCAAAATAAAGTGACTTTTAAAATTCATATAGTCAATATTGGTTGTGACTCAAAACCACATCTATTTTTGACACCAAACCCATAACATTATAAACTTTATAACCTATTGTCCTTCACCACTGTCTTCATTTAATTTACTTTCTCCTTGATCCTCTCAATTCCTCTATCCTCTTATCCTTTTACTGTTCCTGTCTGACAAAACCCCAAACCAAAGATAAGTGTAACATCTCACATTTAAAATATAGATATTGTTAGGTATAGGGATTTTGGGAAATTGTTTTTAAATGATTTTATTTGGCTCATAAAGTTAGAATAAAAGGTTACCTACTAGAAACCTACCTACTGGAACACATGGGTGTGGACAAGAATAGTATCTTAGGCTAGTGGAATATGGTGAAGACTAAAAATTGCTTTCATCATAAGAATTTTTTTTTGTTGAGAATGTTATCTTACATAAAGGTATTTGTTAAAACTGCCAGTCATTTCTTGATCTAAAATAAAAACTAGTTTGCCAATAATGGCTCTCAGATAAGCAAGAACGAAGTATTATAAACAAAAAGAGTAGTTATATTCCAACTGAAGCAGCTGGTTACTATAATACTGAACCAGAGGAAACTTGTAGCATGAGGATGGAAACTAATTTTCAAAGTCCTACTTTGGATAGGTCTTTCACCTTTCGTGCAGTTACTGCTTAAAAATTTCCTTTCTATATACTAAAAAGAGATATACTAATTATTTTCCTGTTATGTCTGTTTTTACTGTCTATATTTTGTTTCATAAATAACTTTATGTATATCCTCCTAAAAGTTGTTATTTCACAGGGTTTCATCTGTCCATTATGTAGGAAAAGATGTATAACTGCTATTGATTTGTCGGAGCATTACCAGAAAGTGCACGCTGAAAATGAGACAAGAGGACAGGAACTTCTTAATGACTCCAGTGTTACTGTGGGTCCTATATATTTTGTTTTAGCAGCTTGGTTATGGGTTGCTCAAAATAGCTTTGTTTTTCCTGGCCTTGGTGTTGCTTAATTTTTTATGCTACAAGGGAATATGGATTGCTTTAATTATGCATGCTTTAAAGAAGCTTCAATAAGGAAAAGAGGCTCTTGGGAAGTTGGCTTGGCTATTCTTTGTGAATCTGTAAACAAATATAAACATTTAAGTTAATATTTTTGCATAAATTTTGCCATGAAATTTGAAATATAAAGTGAGTTTTTTATTCAATAATTATATCTTTATTAGTTAATGTTTTATCAGTGAATATATTACAATGTTTTAGATTAATGCTTTACTCTTAAAGACGACTTTGCATGTGAACTGTCACTGTCTTTATTTGGGAAAATACACTGCATTAGAACCTGGGTCTACCACTGTTTCAACCTTTGTTTTGACTACCCAGACCTGATGGAAAGAATGAGGCATACTTACCATGAACAGTGGGTCACCCAAATGTTTCTCTGTAGTGTGTGGGGCTGATGCATATCTAAGGCTAGGGGTGGGAACCAGTGAGGGGAATTGTTGCCAATTTTTAGGCTGGAAACAGTTTCTCAGATGATCCTGCTATGTCTCTTCCTTTGAAAATGACTACAGTATTCTATAACCAAATAGAGGCATAGATTTTAAAAAATTCTTCTATAAGTTTTATAAAAGAATGAAACTTTTTTTTAACCATGAAAGACAAAAAAATCACACTTACTTTTTCCTATGAGATAATGACATATAAGGAAAACAATCTCACCAAACCTCCACTTATTTAACACATTAATAGAGTACCTCTTATGTTCCAGGTATTTTGGTAGATAAAGGGGATAAAAAAAAGGTAAATAAGATATGATCTCTATGCCAGGAAGTTTCTATGATACATATTTGCAAAAGAGTGCAATGTCTAATTCAACTTAAGGGAAACTGCAGAAAAACTTTGGTGGGGAACACTTAAACCAGACATTCTCTAGGGTGATGGGGGAACGGGTGCCTGTGGGAGGATACCAGTTAAACTAGCTGAAGCAGTGTGAACAAAGATAGAGGCATAAAAGTCTTGGAACTCTGCTTAGCATTTTACCAGTTGTCTTTCTTCCAGAACATATGGGTCAGCTTTTCTTTATGGGCTAGCCAGAATCAAAAGTGACAACCTGTTCTCCCTGTCACTTAATAAGAACTTTCCTTTTGCCTGAAAGGATACTTGGTACAACAGGGTATCATTAGTATCAAGTTAAGATAAGCTCTTAGCTACAGTGGATCTGAGAAAGGGTTGCAGATAACTGAAAGCTAAGAGTAAGGTATTTAATTGCTTTTAACCTGTGTGTAAGTGTGTGTGTAAGTTGGTGAGAAATTTGGAATGATTAAGGGAAATAAATGTAGCTAGCTATTTTGAGTATTTTATTATTTGGTGTTTTATGCTATCTAGCAACTTCAGTCCCCTTGACAATATTTTAGAAAAAATAGAGGAATCTCTTAATATCCAGAATTAGTATCACAAAGTCCCATTCATGGGACATCTCTCAGATATTCATTCTGAGCTTATTTTACTTTTATTTTAAATCAGTGATATAGTTTTAATAGACTCCCCCCCCCCAGTATACCCTTCCGATTCATATGAGGCTAGCATTGCTAGAAATAGCACGTGAATAATTTTTAGAAATGATTGTTGAAAGACAAAACAGGGTTTAGAAAAAACTGAAATGTGGTTACAGGAATTAAAGATGCTTGCCAGAATTAACAGAGTGGAAGATACTCATTCAGTGATTAATATTTATGCTGCTTAGACATTAAGCAAAGGTTTAATATCATCTATTTAAGAAGGTGAGAAAGTGCATATATGTACTTTAGGAAGATTTATTTTTATCAGAAATGTCCCCAAACTGAAGTTTTATTTAAACATCCATGAAAGCTCTAATCACATGGAAAATTTACTTAGGTGGAATATTTCTATAACTAAATATTTATTACTGAATTTCTAAAATTTCTCTTTAGGGATGAATCAGTTCATTCTGGAATATTAATCTGGTAATATTTAGAAGCTTTAAGAGGGTATGACATACCTTAATGTGATCACTAGCTTTTTGGCATACTTAGGTATCTAAAGCCAAAACCTGGAAGTAGAGACAATAGTCAAGAAGCCAAAGTTGTGAAGATTAAATAATGTAACGGGGTGTGGATTCCCTGAGGAACACTGTAATTTGCCTTCTAGTTACTAGAAGAAGCTGAGACGCAAAAGAGAGATGACAAGCTAAATATTATAGGGGTTTATGTGCTGTTGCACCAAAAGCATGTTAACTTGTGTGATACAGCAGTTACTGGGCAGAAGTTTACAAGAATGCCAAATAAAGCATAATATAGAGCGGTTATGAAACATGATGGTAGATAATAGGTGGCTTTAAAAAAAGAGCATAACATCAGCTAGATTAACTCATAGATTGGGAGCATTCATTCATTCAGAAGACATCAAATTCAGCAGAGCATCAAATATCTGTGGATCCTGATGCGTTATTCTGATGTCCAAATGCACAGCCTCAGTACTACTGTCTTTGCTTATTTTAGGAGTTTCTTGGAGATCATTGCATTCATTCACCTATAGTGCCCCTGCCCTTCACTCTTGCTCTATAATCAGAACAGACCTCTGCTTCCTGAATGCAGCACGACTGTATTTCATACCATTTCCTTCATCTTTGTTCATGCTCCTCCATTTGCTTAGAATGCCTTTATTTCTGACAAGTAAACTTCTATTTAGTCTCTTTCCTCCTACTTATTCTTTAGTACCTAATTCTAATGTCTCATATATACATATCTCTACATATATGTATATATACATATATAGACAATATGTATGTGTATCTGTATTTTTTGTAAAGCATTAACTGCTACCACAGGCAAAGTTGGATACCTCTTCTCCTGTGTTCCTATAATCCTTTATATATACTTGTTACACCATTGTCTGGTAATGTTATGCTCAGTGAGCCTTGATTTTGCCATATAATATGCACAAATGATAAGTAAGGGTATATTACTTGTGTAACATCCAACAAAAGAGCACAAATTATTTATTTATTTTTAGTTTTTATGTATCCAGAGTTTTTATTAGTTAGCTCAATCTGTCCCTTGGAAGCTTTGTGATCTGCAAACTATTGAAGCTCTTCTGTCCCTGCCCCCCAAATTCTTCCCTGCTGGGTTTATTCATATTTCACTGAATAAATACACAGTATAGAAATACATGGTATGTTCAAAATACTACACTAGCCATTAGGGAAACATAGATTAAAATCTTTTTTGTGTTGTGTGTCGCAGTGAATGTAGAAACTTGACACACTAATAATAATGCTGGAGGAAAATAGCAATATACATACAAAAAGATAAAAATGTGAGATACCATGGTGTGTTCAGAGAAGCACAGGTACTTCAGTATAGTTGAGCCATGTTGTATAGAGTAAGGAAGGGTGTCCAGACATCAGACTGGTAGGTCACTCGGGTAATACACATGAAGGACCTTGTATGCCATAACCATATAGTCATTCTGGGATTATTTGTAAGTTTTTATTATTTTACAGGACTATATATATATAGACTATATATATATATTTTTTTAAGGTAATTCAAGAAACTTAATTTTTGAAGAGACAAATTACAGAAGTATAAATGGGGTATGGAGGAACCACAAGTTCTTAGAAGAGCAGTACAGGACTATATGTTAATTTAAAATTTTTATGTTAGTCTTCGGTTAGCATTACTGACTAGAATACTTCTCAACCATTGTAGATAACTCTGTGGTAATTATGAGTTATTTACATTACCTTTTTTCTCAATGATCAGAGTACTTCATGTTCTTAGTTTTTTGGTTATCATTCCTTTGAAGTAGATTGGAGCAGGTATTATCTACGAAGAGGATTATCTAGAGAGATGGAGGATATGAAGGCAAATCTTCTCAACTAGACTTCGAGATTAGAATTGACTTTTCAGGATAAAACTCTCTTACCATTAATTTACTCAACCTAAAAGAAGGTTGTAAGGGTTTTCTTTGTATCTTGTAAACTGCATCCAGGATAAGCAGTGACGTACCTTTGCGCAATACCAGAATTTGGACTTAACACCATAAATTAGAGTTTACTTAATGGTACCATTGGTGTGAATAATACATTTGACTGTATTTCATAACATACAAACGGTTATTCTGCAATACTAAAATACTATTTTGAAACCTTTTTCTATCTCTTTCTTAGGGTTTCATATGTCCCCAGTGTATGAAATCTCTTGGATCTGCTGATGAACTTTTCAAACACTATGAGGCAGTTCATGATGCTGGCAATGATTCAGGTCATGGAGGAGAAGCTCTTGCTCTGAAGCGGTGCAGTATAATAGTTTTGAAGTGTAATGTAGTGAATGTGTGTGATACCATTGTTTCATTGTGAATACTTAGTTTTTGAAAATAGTGTTTTTATATTATTTAATTTAAATCTGTCTTCATTTATTGTGGCTTCCTCGTTTATCATTTTTTTTTCTTCCTCCTTTATTGTTATAACTTATTCTATCCTTGACCAATAACTATATCAGCATCTACAACATGGTTCAGAGGTTATGTTTTGAAAGAAGGTTGTGATTTATCAAAAGGTTAAATTATATTTAGCATACTCTGCTTAATAAAACATGATATACTTTATTTAGAAGATTTTATAGTAAGTTATTAAAATAATTAATTTAGCCAAGAGTTAAATTTAATAATTATTTTTAAAAATTTCTTTTGTAATCACCAATATAATAAGAAGCACACATACACATTCTGCTTCTTGGCAATTTTGCCTGACCATTTTAAAATTAAATCAAGCTAAAATATAATTACTTAGAAAGGCATTCAACAATATAACTTTCCTTTTCTTCTGCTATTGGTGAAAACTCTTTATCTTATATTCCCACTAAGAGAGAAATCTTGATTTTATTCTACTTGTAAAAAATTTGTTTCATGTTTTTCTTTAAAAAATGGCTCATAGTTGGTTATGACCACATTATGGTTGATAATAAAGAACTATAAAATATGGTTGTTTTAATTTGTTAAAATATGTGGGAAAACCAGTGCTTTTGGGATGTGTGAATCTTTCCTTTTCATGTGACTATTAATGCTCTTTAAGATTTTTGTGTATGAGTTAATAATTTTGGTACCATTCTTTTGTCATTTGTTAGGAAATAGATATAAAATATATATTTATATTAAATCATGTATAAGTGCCTTTATATTTAGTGTCAATTTAACAGAGCTGCTTTTCATCTACGAATTAGTGCCTAGTACGTGAATTTTCATTCAGTCTACCCTTAACTTTTCATCCAATGTTTAGCTCACTGAAACCTGGTTTCTGCCCTACCATGCTCTGAAACTATTCCCTCAAAGCCCAACAGTTAAAAAAAAAAAAAAAAGGATTATTTTCAGTTTTTATCTTAGTAGACCTTTGTTTTGGTTACGTATTACTGTGTAACAATCCACTCAAAACCTAATGGTTTAAAACGTTAACAGTGTATTACTTCTCATGATTCTTTGATTTGACTGGGTGGTTCTGCTTTAAGTTATGTAGACTTGGGTTTTGAAAAGGCCAGAAGGGCCAAAATGGCCTCACATTCATGACTGGGGGATATAACTGGATACTGGCTGGCAGCTCAGCTGGGGCTATATGTCAGGAGGCTCAGTTCTCCTTTATATGGACCTGTGTATGTGGCTGCTTTGACTTGCCCACAGGATAGCAGTTAGGTCCTAATAAAGAGCATTCCAAGAGGAAAGGAGCAGAAGCTGTCAGTCTTCTTAAGGTTTGGGTTCAGAAGTGTCAGAATGTCACTTCTGCCCTATTCTATTGGTTAAAGTAGCCACAAGACTGCTCAACGCCCGTTACGATTCAAGAGGCCAAGAAGTAAACTGTCTTTCAGTGAAGGGGTGGCTTTTACATATAAGAAGGGAAGAACTTGATGGCAGCCATCTTTGTAGACCATATGTCACAGTCTCTGCAAATTTGGTTTACTGGCTGTCTTTCGTTCTGCTCTTTTGAGACAACATACCATTGTTATCATTCTTTTTTGATCTGTTTAATGTATTCCTCTTCCTCTATATGTGTGATGATATCTACATCTATGACTTCCTCCTAAACTACATTCCCAACCTAGAATTATCTCCCAAGTTGCCTACTAGGTATCTTTTGATGTTCCAAAGGAACATCTCACTGTTGACATTTTGAAAACAGAGTTCATTATATTTCCTTCTAAACACTGATAGGCAAATTACTCTCACAAATTTGTTGAAGTGGCACTTTTTAAAAGATTAATTGGAATAACTAAGTTCACCCAATTAGAAACTGAATTGGATTATCTTCTTTGCAATTTGATTCAATTTAGTATGAGCCATTCAAGTATATTGTTATTAATTCCTTTCTTCATCATTTTAGTTTATACATGGATTTGGAAGATTAATAAAGAGTAGGGAAAACTTAAAACACACCCACAATTGTCCGTATGCATGTAAAGACTAAGTCTTCTCCAGTTGGCTTGTGGTCTCTACAAATAGATATGTTCCTAGGGCCAATTGGGAGAGAGGGAGGGATGGGGACGCACACACACGCACACACACACAACAGAGAAATGAAAATTAGTGAAAGTGTCAGATAAAGATAAATTTTAAGAGTCAACAAAAGACACAGGAATCTATTATCTAATTTTACTTCTGTTTTCAGAGATTAAAGACTTTACCTCAGAGTTTATCTCCATCATGAAGTGCTTTTAGGTAGAAGTGATCACTGTCTTTATGCCTCTGCTTTTATTTCTATCATAGAACTGATGATCATCTATTGCTTTTACTTGTTTACATGTTTACTTCCCCTGTTAAACTGAACAGCTTGAGAGTCTGGAGTAGACAAATTCTGTGGAACAATGAGTTAATTCTTTACTTATGAATGAGTACAAAAAATAGAGGACTCAATTCTCCATCTTTTACATTTTTCTTTGTTGGCAATTTCCTTCCTTTCCTATCATTAACTATGTTTCACAGATGAAGCTGATTCTGTCCCTTTACTCTCTACCCCCACCCCCATCCTAGAGAATAATTCTTCCACCAGTATTGTCCCGTTATCTTTTACCTTTCTCTTATGCTTGTGCTGTAGTGGACTTGGTCTTCCCCATCATTAGAACTGATCCTGTTCTCCTATTCCTTTTGTACTAGAATGAATTCATTTGAGTATTTTCAGTCTACTCATTTCAGTTATTGTGTCTTCTACCATGGCAGCATTGCAGTGGCATGGAGCAAGGAGGGTCCCTTTATCTGCTGTTTACAATCCAACAGGGGAAGATACATGTTTCTTATACCCCGAATAATAATCCCAAATGTGTTTTCTCATGGAATCTCTCCTGCATTAGGACTTCGGGTGGTCTCTCACTATTCTGTATCAGACTGACTCTTAGATGAAGGGAACAAAATGTGAAGTTTTGCCAGGAAATAGCATTTCAGACTCAAAGAACAGAAAGAAGCCAGTAATGCTGGAGCTAGATGAGTGAGGGGGAGAGTGGTAAGGCAGGGACTAGACTGTACAGATTTTATAGTCCTTATTAGTGAGTTTAGATTTTATACTAACTGCAGTAGGAAGCCATGGATACTTCTTGCTGGTAAATTAATGGTATTTTGTTTCTGGCTCAGGCATTTGACAGTTCTATCATTTCCGTGATAAAATGTTCTTCCATTTATAAATAACATACTCTAGGAATACAATTATTCTCCTAAGGGATTTATATGTATATTCCACTATGCATAAAATGTACAGTAGTTCTTTTAAGAATTGAGAAAACTAGAATACTAATATACAGTCACTAGCCATGACTTGTTAAAGAACATTAACTATTAATTCCTGTTTTTCCCAATGTATGTTTAGAGATGACATAACACTACTTAGACAAGAGGTCCAAGACCTACAAGCTTCACTTAAGGTAAGAATAAAAATGATTTTATGTGTTTATTTTCAATGTTTCAGATAAAAAAGTCTTAAAATTTACTAATTAAAAGGCATTTTTTCCCTTTAGGAAGAAAAATGGTACTCAGAAGAATGAAAGAAAGAATTAGAAAAGTTTCAAGGGCTACAGCAGCAAGTAATTGCTTTTAAATACTTGAAGTGTGTTTTTAGTTGTTTATTTTCATTGCTGAAAATTAAGCATAATATTTTTTTGTAAGCAGGTGGCCTGATATGAATAACTTCCTAATTTGTTTCTATGTGTTTAATATCCTGCATGTATACCCGTTTTAACATTAATGAATGCAAATGAATATAACCAAAATATGGGAATCTAAGATACAACTCTTTAAAGGTGTTCCACTAAGCATCATTTACCTATGTGTTGGTTTTTTTTTATATCAGGCTACATTATTCTTATTTTCTGACAATATATCTAAATGTTTAAAAAGTATAAATAAGTTCAGACAACAGTGAAACTCTTCAAAGAATTGGTGACAAATTGGAAATCACTAAAATGTCTGTTAGGAGGGAAAGAACTATTAACTGCGGATAGTTTATATTAGTGGAGATTGTTTGAAAGCATGGGAAAGCTCTTGTATTAATGTTAGATTTTAAAAAACTCAATAAAAATTTTTATGTGTCCTTGTACACACACAGATACATATGCTATACAACTTTACAAAAAAAAAATACATGAGGAAAAGAAAAGTCACTGTGGTAACAGAAGCGGTTATTTTTAGTGATTTCGTTTGATATCCTAGATTCTATATATATAAGTATATATATATATTTCATAATCTTTATAGTTTAATATATTTTCTAAGGAAATGTCTTAATCCAATTACGAGTTTTACACTAAAATTATCTTGACTTTTATACGAAAATTACATAAAGAACCCTAGAATAATTTTACCTAATGCATATATAGTTTTCATTTATAAGAATAAAGTGGATACCCTTTGACAGTAGCTTTAATATTTTTATAAAGGAATTAATAATCCTTTTGCACATTATCTTAGCACATTGTGACTCTTAGTCTTTTTGCCTTTTTTATCTTTTCATCAAAAATCGTCATTCGGACTAGAGAAGAAAAACAAATGGATAAAAAGATATGAGTCTTATTACTATTCAGCTTCTGTAATTGAGGATACATTAAAGAGGTTTTTAGTAATCTAAAATACTTATAGTTTACTTACTCATGTTTTATGTAGATGTTATTAACAATAAGAAATGGGCTATATTGTTTTCTGTACCTGAAAACACAGAGGAAATTGTTTCCTCATTTGAGACAACTGTTTTACATTTAATACATTAAATACATCTTCCACAGTGCAATTGCCTTAATAAGAAATTTACCATTGGGGAAAGTGTATTTTAAATATTGATGATTATTAATAGTCAATATGCTTAAATCAATGTGTAGGAAAATAAAAAGTCAGATACACTGTGAGAAGCCTTATTAAACTCTTCTAGATATATATAATTTTTAGAATATGGAAATAATGACCAGGTGGTATATTTTATTCCTAATGCATGTGGTAAATTAAATCTTATGGAATATATTCTTTATTTCTGCTTCTTTTAAAGACAGTTTATGATCCTGAATTAAAAATTTATGTTTTAAAAGCCATTTTTTAGTAGTGATTGCTTCATGGCCTATTTTAGCTTATGAAAATTTTCAAATATTATAGGACTGAATCTTACTTGCTAACTTGAGTATTTGCTTTAGAATCTATATTTATAATTGTAATAATTTATCTTATTTATCTGTTATTGGATTTATGGGATTTAAGATGCCATCTATTGCAAGACCTAAAAATCTAATAATATGTTAACATACAAAAAGTCTTAGAGGAACTGAGCTGTATTTAGATCTTTATGCCAGTCTGCTTAGTGTTACCTTAGTGATCTTGAAGAATGTAAGCAGGCCAAAATTTAATTTTCGTCAAAATCTTGCTACTTACCTGACAGATTGTGGCTTTCAGAGATTTTTTTTTTCACATTGGCAATTGTAACAGCATTGTCTTTTCCTTTTAATGCATTTGTCTTTTGTTTTCATTGAGGAGTCTAAACCTGATGGATTAGTAGCTGATTCACCAGCAGGTAACTTTACTTGAAGCTATTGTTTTTTCCATTTTTATTTTTCGTCTTTCTCATTCTTTCTTATTTCTTTTTCTCTGATGCCTGCTACGTGAATTTGTTTTGTGGATACTTCATGGCTCTAAAACAGTGAAGATTAACAGTCATATTCTAGGCTGAGCAGCATGTTTGTTGCCTGTGAACTTCATAATTTAATCAGTTAACGAAAATCTTAGTGTCTCCTTAGATCATTATATTCTGAAGTTATAAACAAACTTCTGGAATATTACATTAATATGGTTGTTTAGTGAAAATTTAAATCTATATTAAAGAGATGCACTCTTTTTCTCTTGAAATGAAGGAAAGATGAAACTAGCATCTTTGTAATGGACTTTAACTGGAGAAATGCTCAATGAATTAATCAGAATTATATTTTGAGGTTAGCTGTTGTATTTAATGTCCCTCTGATATCTCTTTTCTTTGTTAGAATGAAATAGTAGAAGTTTACTGCATATTTTAGTTGATTATTTTACATAAGGCCTTGATTGTTCTTAAAACATTTCTAATTACATTTCATATTATAGTACATTTTATCAGAGGAGAGAATGTATTCCTTTTTGGTCAGTTGACAGATTTAGGACAATAACTGAAATATGAAATCAAAATAATCTTTAAACAAACATTTATGTCATTTGGGTGTGATGCTGAATATTCCTTTCATTTGTTTTATATGTTTGTAAATTATGACTTTGACCTTAAATGAAACATATGCTTAATTTTTGAAATGTGAAGATACTCTGCTTGTAATTGGATAGTAGACTCATGTTGATTGTCTTTAATTACTACAATGATTAAAATATAAGTAATAACAATTTAGGAAATGTAATTAATATTGTGTTTCAATAGCTACTGTACTTTTTTGTAGAACTACAGTCTTTGGAACGACAATTAGAAGAAGCTCAAACAGAAAATTTTAATAGTAAGCAAATGAAAGACTTATTTGAACAGAAAGCAGCCCAACTTGCCACTGAAATTGCAGGTAAAATGAATCAGAATTTTTTTTTAGCCAATAAATCAGTCTCATTACCTTTTTACCATTGTATGTTTGAGAAATAAACATCGTATTTTAGTGTGATAAAGCATTTGTTAGACTTAATATGGTGATGATTAATGGAATTTAATGGTAAGAGAGTTGCTATAATGATAATAGAGTGCTCTATAAATTGTTTCATTTGTCCTCTCATCTCTGCCTTTCAAAAGACTCACTTTACAGAAGATGAATTTTCTTTTGGGGTATGCTTAAAGATTAACAAGTAACATTTTGAAGAAGTTAAATAATATAGAGTTAGTATTTGTTTATGCTATCAATTACATGTAATTTTTTCAACTACATGCTTTTGGGTAAAATATTATGTATGATTAAGTATACATTAAAATGCTAATTAGTAATTTAGTGTGTGGAATTTACGTAGACAAAGACATTTGATCATTTTAAATTTATCATTTACTGTAATTAGAAGCACAATTTTATTGTATATATTTATAGTTATCTAAGGAATGTGAATTTGAATTAGAGTGATATATATATATATAGATACAGATATAGCTATGTACTGGAATATAATTTATAAAACTGTTCTTCTCTAAAGTTAATGTCATGAAACTAATATTTATGTAACTATCCTTAGTTAGATATAAAGTCAATATATGATGAAGAAAAGAGTCTTCGAGAAGCTGCTGAACAAAAAGTGACACATCTGACAGACCAATTAAATAAAGAGGCGACTGTAATTCAAGATCTGAAGACTGAACTGGTAATTTAGAAACCATTATTAGACTATAAACCTTATTTGAAATTGAAAATTAAAATATGTACTCTGATGAAACTTTTTAGAAATACAGCTTGAGTAAAATGGAGGAAATAAATTCTCCATAGTTTTACCACCTACATATATGATTTTTAAAGTAAAAATTGAAGTTTACAATACATAATTTATGATGTTAACATTCTTATTGTTTCTGTCTTAATATTATCTGTCTTACTTAGTAGTTTTCATATCTGCATCTCTGATCTTACCGTCCTTTGAACTTTGTTTTATAAATCCACCTACTTTTAGGATACTTTTCTAGCTTCGATTTCAGATTGGACAAGTGTAACATCAAGTCATCATATTTCCTCCATAACTATATTTCTGTCACTGGTACTACCCATTTTCAGCACTCTCCCCAGGCTTAACAACCTGGGATCTGTTCTTGCCTCCTTCCTGTCCTTTATTTAGTACTTAATAGATATATGAATAAATGAATCAACTATATTGAACCTGCAGCAGACTCTAATTATGCTTATATTTGCTCCTCCTTCATTTTATTACCAGTTTCCTAAGATAGAAAATGAAAGAATTTAGCATTTATCAAGTGATTGTTATTACCAGTGAGTGTACTTTGCGAAGGAAGGGAAAGCAATTAAAGCACTGAGGACAACTGTGAATTTGCTAGTTTGCACGTTGAGTGGTAATACTATTAAATATGAGGCAGAGCGGGAAAAGGAGAGGACTGTTGAAGGGAAGACATTAGTGTTTGATGTTCGGAATCTAATAATTGACATTAAAGATTATTTTTATTTTGATTTCTTTGTAGTAAAATTATTTTAAAAATATGTTATTTTAGTTTCACTGTAATTTTTAATTGAAATGGAAATGTGTTGCTTCATAGCTTCAGAGACCTGGTATAGAAGATGTTGCTGTGCTAAAGAAAGAACTGGTCCAAGTTCAAACGCTAATGGATAACATGACCTTGGAACGTGAGAAAGAATCTGAAAAACTCAAAGATGAATGCAAAAAGTTACAAACAGAGTATGCTAACTCAGAGGTAAGGAAGTTCACTGCACTTAAATGAGATTATTGTTAACTTGTTTAGTGTATACTGTTGAGTAAAGCCAGGATTTGAGATTTTTTTCTGAAGACCTATCAAACAGTATTTGCCTTTCTTTCATTTGGTCTGAGTAATATTTGTATATAGTCAGTATGGTTTGATAGTATTTTTTATTTTTGTTTTATGAAGCTAGAAACTTAGAGACGAATGTTTGCATTAAAGAGTATTATTCTATTTAACAAATGGTATATTGTGGAGAAATGATATTTAAAGTTAAATTTGCTCCAGGCTAGTTAATAAGTTTTAATTGAATTTACCTAAATTCAGTTTGGGTAAAGGAAGTGTGATTTAATTTTCTTCAATTGTATTACCAATATTTAGAAAAAAATATTCAAGAAAGGCTTATTTTCTAGTAGACTTGTTTTTTGTTTATCAATTATTGAATTATGTGGTTGAAAGGAGTCTTAAAAATCATCCAGTCTAACACTGCATCCAAGAATCCCCTTTATAGCATCTCTGATAAGTGATCTACAACTCTTGCTGGGTGATACATTTCTTCATAAGTCAACCATTCCATTGAGTTGACATTTGTTTCCCTGTAATTTGCATGCACAGGTTCAGTTTTCAGCAATTACACAGAATAAATTGTTCTTTTTTTCCACATGAAATATTTGAAGACTATTCATATTTACTCTGAGTTTTCTGTCTTCCAAGATAAACATTCTCAGTTTCTTCTATTGCTCACGTGACTTTGGCCTGTAAATCCCTTATGTAATTATGTCAGTGTATGACAAGCTCTGGGATATGTAGTAAATATTTCTCTTAAAAATCCTAGCCTTTGTTCTTTTTTTACTGTATTATAGGAGATATTTTATTATAACTACTACTATGTGCAGTTCTTAAGCTCCCTTATGTGATGTGGATGTTTGTTTTACATGTTTTCAGTTTAAAAAGTTAAGTTGTAGTGATATTTTAATTTGCATCTCTTAGAGTTTTTCAGCTTGTGATCTAAAAGCCACTCTACTCATAATTGGTAACATATTAATAAGCCAATGAAGTATAAATATTATAGATAACGTATGTCACTCTTTAGTTTACTTCCTCCTATATCTTATCAATGGGGGAATGGTAAAAGTTTATGGTATAACACATATAGGCATGTGAGAATTTATGATGCTTAACACTTCAGACTTCATGAACCTCAGGTGTAGATTTCCCAAAAGTGATCTTTGTAGCCCAGTGACATTTAATCTCACAACTTTTCAAACAATTTCAGGGAGTTCATGAATTTATCAAAGCCAGATGAAAGCTCCCAATGTATAATTAAGGAGAGTCTGAATCAAAGAATCTCACGAGGAAAAGCCTGATTCAAACAATGCTAAAGTAGAAATACTTGAACCTAGGTGAATCTAGTCATTTATTTCTGTGGTTCAATAAGAATTACTTTTAATTAAATCTGCCTGATTACTAGTATTTCTCAAATACTAGTAAAAAAAAGTTACACTCTTTTGATTAAAAAATTCCTTTAATGTTATTTGAAATTTCAAAATAAGTGTAATAGGGTGACTAAAATTGAATCACAGTAATGGTAGTTTTAGAATACATCTATTTTAATGTGCAATCCTCTTTGACCTTTTCCAACTGAGAATTATGGAGTTATACATACACATCTTATATAAGTAGAGTTTGACCAAAGAGAAGAAACTTACATATTTTGGGAAAAATATATGTGGGAAAATATATCTAAGTAATATTTTACTTAAGGATTACTCTATATGGGACGGTGTAGTTCAGTGGTAGAGTGCATGCTTAGCATGCCTAAGATCCTGGGTTCAATCCTTAGGCCCTCCATTTAAATAAAAAAATAAACCTAATTACCCCCCCCGCAAAAGAATTACTCTAAGTTTAATATGGAGGATTTTTATAAATTTGTTTTTATTCTTGTAGATTAAAATATGTTTATATATAATGAGAATAGGTCATTAGAGATGAGAAAGTTTTAACTAGACATAAAAGATTTGAGGTGAAAGGGTTTAGTATCTTCCCACATTGTCCACCTGTCAACATGGGTGATGAAACAATGATTTGTTTTAATTTAATTTTTTTTTTTTAAATATAGTCAGTTTACAGTGTGGTGTCAAAGTCTGGCATGATGTTCAGTCGTACACATACATACATATGTTCCTTTTCAAATTTTTCATTATAGGTTACTATAAGATACTGAATATAGTTCCCTGTGTTACACAGTATATATTTGTTTATCTATTTTATATGTAGTAGTTAGTATCTGCAAATCTTGAAATCTCAATTTATACCCCTTGGTAATCATAAGTTTGTTTTCTATGTCTCTGGATCTGTGTCTGTTTGGAAACAATGATTTATTTTTTTCTCTAGAAAAGATATTTCTGAGAAAGAAGAAAAGTGGCTTAGAAATCCATTCTTCACATTTTAATTTCTTTTAAGTTTTCCTAAAATGTATCTTTCCAAGTCTTTTGAAATAAATTTTAAAATACAGGGATTTGTTCTTTCAGAGTAATTGTTGATTTAATATTTCAGCATATTTTTAATAAAACAAGGATACTATTTACTCGCTGTTCAGTTAATAAATATGTAGTGATCAAGACCTCAGATTATGCTGAAATATTTTGAATAGCTTTAGGAAATGGTAGCTTGAGAGTCAGAGCAGTATATTGTTATTAGAAACAAACTCTTTTTGAGCACTTAGGTTTTGGACACTATGCTAGGCACTTTAAATATGTGGTTTCATTTGTTTCTTTTATCCCTGTAAGTTAAGTATTAAGTTTGTTTTAACCATGTAAGTTAAGTACTAAGTTTGTTTTATGTGTAGGGAATTTGGGCTCATTGAAGTTAAATAACTCATTCAAGGCCATGTACCTAATATAAAGAAGGTAGCATTAGATCCCAGGTTGTATACAAAGCCCGTGTTCTTTTTGTATCATGTTATCTCCCATTTTAGGTGATCTGATGATTGCCTTGTAAGTAAATTTGTGCTATTAATCTTTACTTAATACTTATTATTATTACTTTTTAAATTTTGACATATTGTATTGAATATAGCTTAAATACCTTTGAGTTGTGTCTCATACCATTTCCATATGAAAAAAATTACCATCTTAATCTTCCATCTCATTTATTTGTTTATAACTCTTTTAGCTTCTGCTTACTCTTTAAATATATGACATGTATTTTATTAATTTATTAAAATTCCATTCTATTTATTCTCAGTTAAACATGCTAATAAATTATAGCACTGAAGGAACTTAATAGAAAAAATTTTTATTTTTTATATTGCTGCTTTAACTGAACCTAAATATTGACATCAGAAACAAAACACATTAAAAGAATTAAAGAAGTGAAAAATGCAGTGGTTTATTTGATATTTCTAGTTTAGGCTGAAGATATATAATCTGGTGTACATTGTTAAATATGTTCCATTACTGTCATTGAAAATATACCTTATGCATTTGTAGACAGTTCATTTTTTTGGTCCAGATATTTTAAAAGGCATATAGAAAAATAACTCATTTTAAAGCATTTAAAAGGGCTTTATAAATAATTAGCTATTCTTTAGATCAG
This sequence comes from Camelus bactrianus, assembly GCF_048773025.1. Taxonomy (NCBI): domain Eukaryota; kingdom Metazoa; phylum Chordata; class Mammalia; order Artiodactyla; family Camelidae; genus Camelus; species Camelus bactrianus. Next base: position 9,049,300 of record NC_133566.1, read on the forward strand.
AAATTAAGGCTTTAAAGGTTAATAAAAGTATTATTTCCAAAAATCTGCATTTTTGAAAATATCAAAATGGTAATCAGCTTATTTGGTGTGGTCTTTAATGAAATGATTCTTTAAAAATTTTATTTCTATTCCAAATATACTCATTTGAGTCCTAATTTTTAAAGCTAAAAAGTTTAAAAAGATACGAAATAAGTAATATTACACTCATGCATAGTTATGAAAGAGCATTTGAATATCTTTTAAAAGTATGCTAGTGTAAGAGATCAGAGATTAGTAGTGTGTTTGGACTTTTTATCGTGTGTTCAATGTGTACTTTTGTCAGTCTTGTCTTCCACCTTTCATCCATCATTTTTTTTTTTTTCTGCTTTCTAATGGAGATGCTTAAACTTGAGGTAATGTGTTTTTGGAAGGCTTTGAATAATAGTAATACTTCTAATATAGCACCTTCTTTCATCGTATGGCAAATTTTGTGTTTCAAGGCAATATAAGAACTTCAAAGATATACTCATTTTTGTTTTATTAACCAAGCAAACTTTTAACCATCTTTAAAATAATTATTTGCTAAGAGTAGTAGAATTTGAGCACAATAATTATAATCCTAAAGCACTAGCAGGATGTTTGCTTGAAATATCATTCTTTAATTCTTTTGTAATTTATAGTTTTCTAGTAAAATTTGATGTTAAATTCAATAACATGGCTTCAAGGGAATGCAGGCTATTTTATAGGATCTTATATACTGTTTTCATGGGAACAAATATTTGTTAACTTCTAGGATATAGAGTCACTCATCCCTTTAGTGAGTATTTTTTGAATGCCTGAGTGCCAGCAACTATTTTAGGTGTGGGGAGTACAAGAGTGAATTAAACAGAGTGCCTGCTCTCATAAAGCTTATCTTCCTTTAGCCAAATAATATGTAAGTAAACCAAATCATGATAGAAAGTCGGTTCATGCAAAGTGCTATAAAGAAAAATAAAGCAAGATACAGGCAGTAGTGGGGCTGGAAGTAATATGGGACAGTTTTAGAATGATCAAGGAAGATATCCTCAACGAGGTTACATGGGAAAGAATGAAGTAAGCAAATAGTATGGTGAGTAACTGGGAGCAGCATTCTCAGGAAGAGGGAATGCAAGTGTTACAGCCTCCGGGCACAGATGAGCTTCGCCTGTTAACTAGTAAGGAGTGTCAGTGTGGCTTGAATCTTCTTTGTTTGAATTTCACCATAGTGATAACTAAATAGTGAATGTATTTATTTTCTTTGAAAATTTTGTCTTTCTTCAATCTGTATTTTTTCTTAACTAGAAACATAATACATGATCATTGTAAAAAATTAAAATGACTCATATTGTGCAATGGAGAAAGTGAAAGTTTCCTGTAATTCACTCCCGTTTCTCCTCTTCCACACAACTAAAATGTACCTTTAGGTATATACTCTTCCCACATCTTTCTTTTTTCCCTCTTTGAGTAAATTAAATTTAAAAAAATTCTTGCTTTTATATTTTTAAAAATATGAATTATAATTTTAAAAAATACATATTTAGTGTACAAAGGATACATTATAAAATTATGTATAAGAACATATCTAAAAGCTATAAAAATAACAAAATTGGGATATGTTTTCTTTGTTTAGTTTCTTCTGCATGTTGGAATTTATCAGCAAGATAGACATGTTACATCTTACAGACTTTAAAGTGGAATCAGGGTATTTTAATGAAATATACTCAAAATTTGCACTTTAGTACATACTGTTTATTATTTCTGTTTATTATGTGCGAGATACTCTAGTCATTCCTTTGATAGGATATTTACAAGTAGGGATTTAAATATAATTTCTTTTCTTGTGTGATAAGTAGGCATTTGTGTTACATGATTAAAACATAGTAATTTGAAATAGCCAGGTTGTTTTAATGTTTTTATTAATATCCATAGTGTTGCTAATAGAAAATGATTCTGAGATTCAGAGTTGTTAGATACAGCAATTTGAAGTAAACTCTTAATACCTATAACCATGTGAAGGATGCATGACCATTTTAAGACAGAAGGTGTTAGGATATACTTTAAATTGAACACAGTTAAAAAGACATGAATATTTAAACATTCCCTTTTTTGAAATATATGATATATATATATATATATTTTTTTATACATATATTTTCCATAAAAGGTAAGGCCATGAACATATCTCAGACATGCTGCCATTCCCCAAAACATTTTCAGACCTCTTTTAGTTGACTTTAAACCAGTTGGGAAAACACTCAGAAAACTAGTTTCATTAATTTATGGTTATTAAATAAGATAAACCCAAGTGTTTGATCATTCAGTTCACCTACCTTGTTTACTAGTTTGTTTCTAAAACTTATATATTCATCCATTTATAGTGGATTTGGTTTTGTCACTAGTGAGAATCTTTAAAAAGAAAAAAGGTGCCATGCATTCTGGAAGGGTTTCCAAAAGAAATAGCAAAAGATCTTTTGGCATTATTTTTATAATAAATTAGTAGCCTTCTAAGGTTTCCCCCTTGATGATGAAAGTACTCATTTGTAATATATAATATAGTAACTGCTGATGTATTTGTTAAAATTTTTAAAAAAGTTTACCATATTCATATTATAAAGTTTATTTACTAACAATGTAAACAATGAATTAGAAATACAAAGTTCTTTTCAGTTGTAGGAAACCATACTTTAAAAACAGTACTTAGTCTCTGTAGTGGTTAAAACTTTCATGTATAGAAAGTTTGTATTTCCAAGATCTTTGCTTATCTTCCTCTTATATTATTTACTAAATGATCAAATCATTGTTTCAATAATAGACATTAATTTTATTTAAAAATGTTAAAATGTATTAAAGCAAATTCATGTCCAGCTATTATCCATGATCATAGTGTGATCCAGGTTAGTGAAACTACATATAATTTCTGTTTGATAACTTCTATAGACAGGTACTTTCAATTACAGTGAAAAAGATGATTCACCACCTTTAAAGGTGTTTCTGTGTTGGTTGTTTGCATTTAACGTGATTTTGAAGTAAAAAGAAAAGGCTATGCTATAGAAGTTGGGAGAAAATACAGGCATGACTTGCATATCCTTTTTAAATTCAGGATTAAAGTATAGAATTTAAAGCCAGTAAATTCAAGTTTGCAGTTTGATGCTTACTTCAGACACATAAAATAGGATGTCAACTTTTCACTTACTGTATTATTAAATAAAGTTGTTCATTTTGGATAAATTTTAAAAATTAATTTTCAGTCAAAGAAGTTGTGGGGTGGCAGTAGAGGGTGGTAAGATAAAGAACCAAGTTGAAATTTCTAAGGATTATTTCAATTTAACAACAACAATGACAAAAATCTATGGAATCTTAAAACCTCTGGATGCTTTCATTTCCTTTTTCATTTTAGTTTGCTCTAATTTTTTCTTTTCTTTTTTTTCTTTTTAGGCCACAGTAAGCCAGCTGAGAAGTGAACTTGCCAAACGCCCCCAGGAAGTTGCTGTATATGTGCAGGAACTACAGAAACTTAAAAGTTCAGTTAATGAATTAACACAAAAAAATCAGGTGAGAATTTAAAAACTATATATAATGGGGAAGTGATTTTGTATATCTTAAATTTTAATCTTGTGTATGTTATTTATATATTGGCACAGTACAGTGGGAGTTAAGTTTTTTGTTGTTTTTTTTTTTTTAATGTTACGTACATTCACACTGTTACGCAACCTGTCTCCAGAACTCTTTTCATCTTGGAAAACTAAAACTATACTCATTAAACAGTATTAAACAATTCCCCATTCACTGTCTCCCCTGACCCAAACCTTTTTTACTTTCTATATCTATGAATTTACTATTCTAAGTAACTCATATGAGTGGAATCACAGTATTTGTCTTTTTGTGCCTAGTTTAGTTCACATGGGATAATGTCCTCAAGGTTCATCCATGTTGTAGCCTGTGTCAGATTCTCCTACCTTTTTAAGGATAAATAATATTACATTGTACGTGTGTTATCATATTATCTATTCATCTGTTGATGGATACTTGGATTGCTTCCTTCTTTGGGCTATTGTGAATAGCGCTGCTTTGAACATGGGTATACAAATATCTGTTTGAGACCCTGCTTTCAGTTCTTTTGGGTATATACCCAGAAGTGGAATTGCTGGATCAGATGGTAATTGTTTTCAATTTTTTGAGGATTTCACCGTACTGTTTTCTATAGTGGCTGTATCCTTTTAAATTCCTATCAGCAGTGTACAAGGATTCAACAGTTTCTCCATATCCTTGCCAAAATTTGTTATTTTCTGTGTTTGTTTTTGTTTTTGTTTTTTTTATAGTAGCCATCTTAATGAGTGTTAAGGTGATATCTCATCATGGTTGATTTGCATTTCCCTAGTGATTAGGTTGATGAGCATCTTTTCATATGCTTGTTGGCCATATAATTTTAGTTGGGTTGTTTGTGTTTTTGTTGAGTTGTAGGAGTCCTTTATATGCTTTCGATATTAATCCCTTATTGGATACATGATTTTGCAAATATTTTCTCTCATTCTTTAGGTTGCCTTTTCACTCTGTTCATTGTGTCTTTTTGTAAAGGAAAAACACTCCTGTGTGTCTCCTCTACTCTCAGTACTGTACTTCAACTTCACATCTGACATCAGATGTGTGGGTGTTCTGTATATCAACAATTCTGCGACACCAGCTGGGTGTCTGACAGTTTAACTCAATTCTTACACTATTTACCTGGAGCTGGCATCAGATTAAGGGTGCAGTCCCACCAGACTGTGCCTGAACACCCGTACCTTCCCCACACCCCAATTCAGACACCAGTTCAAAGTCCATCTTGTTACTTGTACTTCTGAGCAACTGGCTATAAATGGGAGGTTCCCAGGCCTCTGCCTCTGGTTCAATTAATTTGCTAGAGTGACTCACAGAACTTGGGAAAACATTTTACTTATTACATGACTGGTTTGTTATAAATGACTATAACTCAAGAACAGCCAGATGGAAGAGATGCATAGGGCAAGATACGTGGGAAAGTATATGAAGCTTCCATGCTTTCTCTGGGAGCTCTCCACACGTTCATCAACCTGAAATCTCTCACATTTCTTTCCTTCTTTACATAGGCACAGATGATCAAATCACTGGCCATTGGTGATTAAATCAACCTTTAGCCCCCTCTTCTCTCCCTGGGGAGCAGGTAGGGCTAAAAGTTCAACCCTTCCTTCAAGTTTGGTGCCCCTAGCACCCGCCCCCATCCTTAGAGCTTTCTAAAGAATCACCTCATTATTAAAAACTCATAGGTGGCTGAAGGGGGCTTGTTATGAATAGCAAAGGATATCTTTATTACTCTTATCACATAGGAAATTCCTAGGGTTTTAGGAGCCCAGTTCCAGAAATGGGGACCAGGACCAAATGTATATTTTACAGTATCACACCTTGGATGCACAGAAGTTTTAGATCTAATCCAATTTGTCTGTTTTTACTTTTCTTGCCATGTTTTTGGTGTCATATCCAAGAAATCATTGCCAAATTTTGTCATGAAGCTTTTCACCTGTTTTCTTCTAATAGTTTTGTAGTTTTAGATCTTTGATCCATTTTGGAAAAATTTTTTACAGCATAAGGTAAGGGTTCAGTTTCTTTCTTTTGTATTTGGATATCCAGTGTTCCTAGCACCAGTTGTTGAAAGGACTGTCCTTTTTTCTATTGAATGGTCTTGGCACCCTTGTTGAAAATCATTTGACCATGTGTGAGTATTTATTTCTGGGTTCTCTATTCTTATTCTGTTGGTTTAGATGTCTTTTTAAATGTCAGTACCACATTGTTTTGACTACTGTAGCTTTCAATAAGTTTTGAAATCAGGAAGTGTGAGACCTCCAACTTTGTTCTTATTCTGTATTTTTTTGTAATGTTAATATTTTCCACTTTGTTTCTTTAAAGATGAGCAACAGATAATATTTAGTTTGGAGGCAGGGCAGGCATGGTATTAATACTTTTTCCCCCCATGTCTTTACTTTTTTGTTGGTGGAATAATAGGGAGTTATTAAATCTTTTTACTCAAAGGTATGGTGAATTTGTTGGCTTTGCTTTAAATAACTTGAACCTAGTATTCTGATGAAATATAACAAGGAAAAATCAAGACAGAAAGTAACATGGTAGAAGGGAAAAAGAGATGAGAATAATTGGTTGTAAATAGTAAGCTTCTTGTCACAGCCAGGTGAATGAACTTGGGAGCACATCCTCCAAGTCTTGTCAAGTTTTCAGAGACTATAGTTCTGGCCCATGGCTTACTATAGTCTAAGAGAGACCTTGAGGTGGAACCATCCAGCTAAGCTGTTTCTGAATTCCCTGACCCTCAGAAAATGTGTGAGATAATAGATAAAATTTACAGCTCCTAAGTTTTGGGGTGTTTGTTGCTTGTGCCCTTGCACAGTATTTCTCAAACTTTTTGATCTCAAGACTGCTTTATATTCTCAAAAGTGTCATGAACCCCAAAGAGCTTTTATTTATTTATTTTTTTGGTTGCATCTATGGACAGTTATGTCAGAAATTAAAATAAACTAAAAATATATGTTCATTATTTTATTTAGAAAACAGTAACCATTAAATATTAACATAAATACCATTTCTTATTAAAAATGTCTATTTTCCAATATAAAAAATAGTGGTAGTTTACATTTTTTCAGTCCTCTTTAATGTCTAGCTAATACAGGACAGATGGATTCTTCTATCTGCTTTTACCTTTAATCTGTTGTGATATGGTTGAAGTGTGCATAGAAAACTTAGTTTTACACAGATGTAGTTGGAAAAGGGAGGACTAAATAGCCTTTTCAGATAATTGTAGCTATTTTTATTTGATATTGTACTGAAATTAGATAAGGTATAGTTTCTCAAAAGTTAGTTGCAGTGTAGATTCTGAAACCATATCAATGCAGTTTTTGTACTTTGTAACACTGAAATTCACTCCTCTGTCTTGCCTTTTGAATAGATCTTTCCTATGCATGATTTTTATAACATAATGCATTAGTCATGTGAAAAATACTGGTTCACTGAGTTATGCAGATTTCCCAGATATTGAACAGTTCACTGTACAGTATAAAACAAGTCATATTTGTCAACATCACCATCAATCTCAGTACAGGCTTTAAGCATAAGGAAGTGTCAAGCTCGTGGTGGTAGATACAAGTTTTCCAAAATTCTAAGCTTCATCTTGAAGCTTCAGTTTTATCATTGGCAACCAACGGGATCACTTCTATTCTTTGACATGACAGATTCTCTTCCTACCCAAGTCTGAATAATGATAGTTCGTCCGTGATTCTTTCCAGTTGAAATAGCGTTTCAAGGAAAAAAGCAACTAGCTCAATTGCATAAATGCTTTTCTATGTGACAATTACATTATTCTTTGGTATGCAGCCAAAGTGATCCATATATACTTCCTATTTTTTCACACAGTTTTTCTTTTTTCTTGTTACAAGTACTGCAGCTATGAACTTTCACCATAAATCTCATGCATTTGTGCAGGAATTAAATTGTTATGTACTCTCATGTGAAATTGCTGGGCTACTGGCTACATACATACTCATATTTACTAGGTGATCCCAAACTGTTTTCCAAAGTAATTATACTAGTTTACCATTTTCTATTTCTCCATCAACACTTGGTGCTGACTGATTTTTAAAATTTAATCTTTTTATGGCTGATAAAAACCTCCCTGCCTCCCTGTCCCTCCTTTTTTCTCCTGTCAAACTCTATGTAGAAAACATCTACATACACTTTAGTTTTATCTTTGTCCCTCAATTTGATTTTTAATTTCTTTTGAGATTAGAGTTGACCTTCTGCCTCTTGGAAGTTGGCCAGATGTGTACATGCAGCAGATGTTTATGATCAGTGTAGTTTGTTACGTATTTCTGAAACATCAAACCGTTAATATTTATGAAACAAACATCATATATATATTATATATATATATATTCACACATGCCTACATACGTGCACACACACTGTTAAAGGAAGTACTCTGTCTATTTTATGAGCACTACAGGGAATCAAGATGGTTTAGTGTGGTAAAAATGGAATTTTTTATTAGGGGATAAGAGGATTTTCTACTAATCTTAATAATCTTTACAGAAGTGTAATACTTGACAATTTTTTTTCAAAGTGTTTTCCTGCTTAGGATTTTTTTCACCAGTTAGAGCAGGAGCAAGCAGAGAGGTGCATCTATCTATCGCTCGCTCTCTCTCTTTTTTTTTTTTTTTTTTTGAATTTTTGCCTTCTGCCTCCCTCGCCACTCCTCACCCTTTGTCCTTGATAAATCATAATTGTTGACAGTGGTGATATCCAAGTGTTGTAAATTTGGAAATCTCTATGCTTGGTCTTTTGAAGGCTATTACATGAAATGCCTTGGCAGCTTTTGTGGGTCATAGGCAGCATCAGGGTGGATAGATTACATTTTAAAATATAATGAATGGGAAAAATAGTTGCTTTTATGTTAATGTCAAGTTCTCAGCATTAAGCCAGTGTTTTTTTAATTACTGACTTGGAAAACTTAAAAACGAGAGGAATATTGAGGGAGCCTCCTTCTTAGTTTCTAGTAAGAATCATATTCTGACATTTAAACAATTCTGCAGCTTAGTTTAACTATTTCTGTATGATTCTGAACAAAATCGTATGTTTATTTAAAGCTACTAATGTGATTAACATGGGTCACTGTAAGAGACTGACTGTTTTCTGGGTTACACCTCTTATCCATTTTCCATTCTTCGTTGCTCTCCACTTTCCAGCGGTCCCAGTATTAAGGTGCTCATAGGCCAGAGCGAGAGCCAGATGTGGCAAGTAGTTGTATCGCTGTGTATTACCACTGTGTTGCCAAGTGGTATACTGACATGAACAGAATAGTACAGTGGTCAAAAGCCCGTTTAAATCTCAGCTTTGCCACTAACTGGTTGTGACACACAACCTCTTAAAGTGTGTTTCCTCTTCTGCTAAGAAGTACTGTTATATCCATTTGCCTCTTAGGATTGATGTGAGTATTGAATACATTAATAGATGTTAAAGTGCTTAGACTAGTGTCTGGCTTTTAGAAAGCACCTCAATGAATATTTGTTGTCACTGTTTTTATTTGGAAGTGTTGTGATGCCGAGTTGGATCAAGACCACGGTGGATGTTTTCCTATCTTACTGACTAGTAAATCAGGAAAGGCGTTTGTAGAAGACAACTTTATTTAGCTTAGTCTTTAGGGATGCTAAGGAGCGTATCATGTGGCAGAGGGGTTAATGGCATTTCATTTTAGAGATAGATATATCTATAAAAGGCATGGGAACATGTAAGAGCACAAAATACAAGATGTTGGAGAGCTACAAATAGTTAATTTGTTCTTTCTCACAAAGCTGTTTTGAGGAACAAATGAGATCCCTGAAACTACTGTGTAAGCTCTCAAGCTATAAAAAATACCATTCTTTTTGCATTTCTTCTCATTACCTGGCTAGTAACAAGTGGATAATAGAGCCTAATACAGGGAAATTGTCTCTGTAAGAAAATATGTTGAAAGAACAATTGGTGAGGAAATCAAAAGAGGACTGGACATTCAGAAGGAAAGACTTTTGCCTACTCAAATGATAATTGTTATAAACCAATCTTAACATTCGTTTTATATTTTAAATTTGAATAGTATAAGTTTGGAGGAGCATGAATTGACTCACTGAGTGTCTGAATTGTGTTGTGGAAAGTTTATTGGACTTAGAATCATAATACGTGACTCTGCCACCTGGCCAAGTCATATCAAGCTTTTGACTTTAGCTTCTTCATCCATACAATGGGGATGATAATGTCTATCTCATTTTTTGTTGTAAGGATTGATATAGAGAAGAGAATGTGCAATTATTGATTTCCTTAATGGATTCTACTGCATTAAAAAATCAATCTTCAAAAACCATGTTTTCACTATACTTTTTGCTTCAGATTCTATAGGAAGATGATAATGAGAATGAAAAGTTTGTCATACTAAATTCAGTTAGCCTTTTGCATGTAAAAATTACATCATGTGAGTGTATTAGTTTCTTTTAAAAAGAAAGTAAGTGATTTAGGTTCTTTTAAAATTTAATTAGCTCTCATCTGTGCAGTAAAGCAGGAAGATTTTGATTAATTTTTTAGGCAAGTGAGTTTTAAACAGTCAATGGTTGTTATGTATTTTTTGCTTCTTAAAGAGCGGAGCTGTCTGAGGGATTATATGTAGAACTAGTGGGATTACTTGGTTACTTTAAGCCTATGGGGAAGAAGACTTACTACCTCATTACTAGCCTTAATTTTAGTAGCATTAAAAAAAATTATATCCCACCCAAGTTCTCAGTATTAGTGTGGTTGCATTCATAAAATTTAGTAACTTGGACTTTTCTTCAAAAAGATACAAGATATCTATAATGATCAACGAATAGATTTAGCTTACGAATTCTAAAATAAATGTTATCTTCTTAAAAGTAGAAAATTATGTCAAGAAAGATGTGGAGTTACTAACAAGACACAAATGTTTATATAAAAAAAGAATTTTCCTAATATACAGATTGACTCAAAATTACTATTTTTTTCTCTAGTCTTTTGGCTCTGTCTCTTTTTTTCTGTTTCTGTTGGTTGGTCAAGACACATCTCTGCTAATTTTGCCCAGAATTTATGGTTGTTCTTTTTACTTTGTCTCCCATCTTCTCTTTGTTATATATATACTTATATCATCTTTCTGACATTGCTTTTTCTATAGTATATTCCTACTTGGTAATTTATATTAACGAACTTCTCAGACGGGTGTTCAAGAATCATTACTGCTGCCTGCTTTTCCCACTTTGGTACCTAGACTTATTACTCCCCTCGAGGTAATAAATAGCATTTGTTATTTTCCCTCATGCAACTTGTTTGTTCCTTTGTGACTTTATCTATTTATGTCTTCTTGTATAGAGCAGATAGCATGAGTCATGTCTACCTATTGCTTAACTCCTCTCACCACTTTACCAAGTTAAAAGTTTATTTTCATGTGATTTTTAACTTACTAGTTAGTCCCACTCAACTTTACTCATTTTATTTAAGACTATATACTCAAGAAATTTAACACAGCTTTTCTATTAATCCATTTTTGCCTATGCATTATGTTTCAACTTTGTTAGAAAAGTTTTTTTTTTTGATATGTGTGTTTCATTTAGATTAGTCTGTTTAAAGGTCAGAGGCTTTGCTAGTCCTCCACTACATCTGTAGTATCCCCTTCTAGCACACTGCATATAAAAAGTGAGCATTATAAATGTCCATGATTGACTCATCAGGTGCTCACCGTGGCTTCTTATCCTGGCTATCTTTGTTACAGAATTGAGTTAAAATTCTGATCCATACCTTATGTGTACATATGATGACTTAAAAATGTTCAATATTAATTGTAACAACCCCACTAAGACCAGACTTTGACATTTGATTAGGCTGACTGATCCAGATCTTTGATTGGAGGTGTCAGTTTTTATACTTTATACTTGATAGTACTGAGTAAAATAACAAAACATGAGATAGGTTAGTGAAATTTTTAGATCACTGTTTTTACATACCTAGAAAGAACTCTGAATTACTCCTAAAAATAGTGTTTGTTAAGAAGAGCAAAAACTAGGAATCAGTAGAATCAGGCATACTACAGCAGTGAATGGTATTGTTAAGCTAAAACTCTTACCAACTATGAAATTGTAAAGCCAGAAATCAGAATTGCTGTAGTATATTGTTATGTAAAACAATTTTTGATGATAGAGGAGTAGTTTTAATTTTTAACTCAAATGAGAGAATGTAAATATTTTGCATACCTTAAAGAGTCTAGTTAGTAGATTTTAGTGTTTTCATTTTATGTCAAAATTTTGTTAGTAGTTCTTATTACACTAGTACTAAGAGCTTAGTCAAGTGGACCAATAATAAAATCATAAGTTAGTATGTAATGATTTAATTCTTGGTTGGATATTTTCACTGTTTTTATATTGTAATAATGACTAAAACATTTAGTACGAAATGATACTGCTCTAAAGATTGTTTGAATAATTAGAATAATTGAAAGTATTAGGAAAAGAAATACATTGTTAAATTGATATTTCAGGACTTGACTGAAAAGTTGCAGAAGAAAGAACTGGACTATACTCAGAGGAGAAACACAATGAAGAATGTGTGAGTAAAAAGAATATACAAGCAAGCCTTCCTCAGAAAGACTTAGATTATCAACAGCTTCAGTCAAGGTTATCTGCATCTGAAACGTCTCTGCAGAGAATACAGGCAGAACTAGGTGAAAAGGGAGAAGCTACTCAAAAGCTCAAGGAAGAACTGTCAGAAGTGGAGACCAAGTACCAGCATCTTAAGGCAGAATTTAAATAAACTTTTAATGAACGTTCGTTCATCTAGCACAAAGGGAATGGGTTGCGTCCCGTCCCAAAGGTGGAGACCCCTTTCTTTGCGCTCCTGCACTCTGTCTGTCCCTGTCCCTCCTGGACACTCTGTGGAGTCCCATCCCTTAGGTGGGTGTCTCCATTTGTTTACCCGCTGCAATAAGTCCCTGTCCCTCCTGGACTGTCTGTGGTTTCCCATGCCTGAGGTGTGGTCTCCCCTTCATTGACCCCCTGAAGTCTGTCTGTCCCTGTCCTCTTTGACCCTCTGTGGAGTCCCGTCCCTGAGGTGGGGTCTCCCCTTCATTGCCCCCCTGCATTCTGTCTATCCCTGTCCCTCCTGCATCCTGTGTGGCGTCCCATCCCTGAGGGGGAGTCTCCCTTTCACTGCCCCCCTGCTCTCTGTCTGTCCCTGTCCCTACTGGACCCTCTGTGGGGTCACTGAGGTTGGGTCTCCCCTTCATTGCCCCCCTGCACTCTGTCTGTCCCTAACCTCCTGGACCGTCTGTGGGGTCCTGTCCCTGAGTTGGGGTCTCCTCTTCATTGCCCCCCTGCACACCATCAGTCCCTGTCCCTCCAGGACTGTCTCTGGTTTCCCATCCCTGAGGTGGGGTCTCCCCTTCATTGCACCCCTGAACTCTGTCCCTGTCCCTCCTGGATCCTTTGTGGGGTCCCATCCCTGAGGTGGGGTCTCCCCTTCATTGCCCCCCTGCACTGTCTGTCCCTGTCACTCCTCGACCCTTTGTGGGGTCTCTGAGTTGGGGTCTCCCCTTCATTGTCTCTGTGCACTCCATCTATCCCTGCACCTCCTGTACACTCTGTGGAGTCCTGTCCCTGAGGTGAGGGTCTCCCTTTCATTGCCCCAATGCACTCTGTCTGTCCCTGTCCCTACTGGACCCTCTGTGGAGTCGAATCCTAATTGTGGGTTCTCCCCTTCGTTATCCCATTGCACTCTGTCTGTCCCTGACCTCCTGGACCCTCTGTGGGGTCTCTGAGTTGGAGTCTCCCCTTCATTGCCCCCATTAACTCTGTCTGTCCCTGTCTCCCTTTCATTTCCGCCCTGCACTGTATGTCCCTGTCCGTCCTAGACCCTCTGTGGGGTCCCTGAGGTGGGGTCTCCCCTTCATTTCCCCCTTGCACTCTGTCCCTGTCCCTCATGGACTGTCTGTAGTTTCCCATCCCTGAGGTGGTGTCTCCCCTTCATTTCCCCCCCTGCACTCTATCTGTCCCTGTCCCTCCTGGACCCTCTGTGGGGACCCAGAGTTGGGGTCTCCCCTTCATTGCCCCCCTGCACTCTGTATGTCCCTGTCCCTCCTGGACCCTCTGTGGGGTCCCATCCCTGAGTTTGGGGTCTCCCTTTCATTGCCCCCCTGCACTCTCTGTGTCCCTGTCCTCCTGGAACACTCAGGGGTCCCTTCCATGAGGTGGGGTCTCCCCTTCATTGCCCCCCTGTTTCTGTCTGTCCGTGTCCCTCCTGGACCCTCTGTGGGGACCCATCCCTGAGGTGGGATCTCCCCTTCATTGCACCCCTGCACTCTGTCTGTCCCTGTCCCTCCTGGTCCCTCTGTGGGGTCCCAGAGGTGGGGTCTCCCCTTCTTTGCCCCACTGCACTCTGTCCGTGTCCTCCTCAACCTTCTGTGGGGTTCCCATCCCTGAGATGCGGTCTCCCCTTCATTGCCCCCCTGCACTGTCTGTCCCAGTCCCTCCTGAACACTCTGTGGGGTCAGATCCCTGAGATTGGGGTCTCCCCTTCATTGCCCCCCTGCACTCTGACTGTCCCTGTCCCTTCTGCACCCTCTTGGGGTCCCTGAGGTGGGCTCTCCCCTTCCTTGTCCCCCTGCACTCTGTTTGTCCCTGTCCTCCTAGACACTCTGTGGGGTCCCGTCCCTGAGGTGGGGTCTCCCCTTCATTGCCTGCCTGCACTGTGTGTCCCTGTCCTCCTGAACCCTCTGTGGGGTCCCGTTCCTGAGGTGGGTGTCTCCCTTTCATTGCCCCCTTAAACTCTGTCTGTCCATGTCCTCCTTGACCCTCTGTAGGTTCCCATCCCTGAGGTGGGGTCTCCCCTTCGTTGCCCCCCTGCACTCTGTGTTTCCCTGTCCCTCCTCGACCCTCTGTGGCCTCCTCCGCTTCCTCAAATAGGTAGATAGTTAGATAGACAAAGTAACCCCCTCCTTCAACAGACAGAAAAATAAAAAGAAACACGAGCCTACTCCTATGCCTCATCTAGATACATAGACAGATATATAGATAGAGAGAGTGAGAGATACATAGATAGGCAGGCAAGGAGACTGACATGCTAGGCTCCTCCTCCTCCGTTAGATAAACAGACACACACATAGACTACCCTCTCCCTTCCTCCAATAGATAGGCAGTCAGGCAGGCAGTCAGACAGACAGACACACTGACACACTAGAGGCAGGGTGCGGTCTGGGGACGGGGTCGGCGTCACCGACAGGGGACACGGGTGCCCATGACGAGCCAGAGGATTTTCTCCAATGTCCCTAGCGGCCTGGCCTGGGGGCGATCTCCGCTCCCCCAGGTTCGCCAGACTGAAGCCTTTGAGGTCAGCCTGCTCCTGGGAGCGGGCGTGGTGCTGTCGGGGGAAGAGGTCAGCCGCAGAGGCGGAGGCAGCCCAGCAGCAAAGGGGGATCCCTCGGCGAGTTGCTCTTTTTCTTCCCATCTACCCGTCTCCTGGCCTCAGGGTGGCCTCTGCTACCCCAGATTTAATTCTCCTTGTCAGCCAGGTACTGGGAGGCAGTCGAGGTGAGCTCAGGGGACAGGGACGTCGCAGGGAGCAGACTGCTTCGAGGGAGCCGATCAGTTTGCTCCCATCTCCACAAGGGCCTGGCCTAGGGGCGGCCTTTCCTGCCCCAGGTTCCTGGTATGCATGTTTGCAGGTCAGCCTGTGCCCGGGAGGAGGGCTCGCTGCGCTCATGGGCAGCCCCACCGACCCAGTGTACTTCTTCCCATGGTACTCAGTCACTACTTCTCCCTATGCTTTATTTCTATTTTAAAATAACTTACTGAGATATAAGTGATATTTAACAATGCACATATTTAAAGGGTACAGTTGGACAGCTTTTGACATAGGAATAGACTCGGAAAACCGTCACCACAATCAAGGTAATGAACACACGAATCGTCCCTAGCAGTCTCCTCATGCTCTCTTCCAGCCCACCCCTCCTGTCCCCACCACCTCATCCCCTGGCAATCACTGAGCTGTTTCTTGTTGCTATGCACTGGTTTACGTTTCCTAAAAGTAAACGGAATTACACACCGTATCTCTTTTTGTTTGGTTTCTTTCTCTTGATGTAATGTTTTCTGAAAGCAATTCTTGTTGTAGCCTATAATGTATTCCTTTTAAATTGCTGAATAATATTCTGTCTCAGAGTTTGTGCACTTACCTGTCGATGGACATTTGGATTGCTTCCAATTTGGGGTTATTACAAATAAAGCCACTATGCTTATTTGTGTAAAAGTTTTTCTATGGACATGTGTTTTCTATTGCCTTAGATAAATGCCAAAGAGTGGAATGACTGGGTGACAGAGTTTATATGTTCATACGGGTTCTAAGTTTAATTTTTAAGAAACTACCTAAGTGAGGTTCAAAACAAATGCTGTCATTGTACATCTGCACCAGCAACGTAAGAGGGTTCCAGCTGCTCCACATCCTTAACAGCACCTGATAGGGTCTTTTAAATTTTATCGTCTCTACTAGTGGTGTCTCATTGTAGTTTTAATTTTCATTTTCTAACTGACTGCTGATGTTGAGCTTTTCGTGTGCTCATTTGCCATCCATATGTCTTCTTTAGTGAAGTATCTGTTCACATCTTCTGTCCATTTTTATGGTTGGTTGTTTTCTCAGTAGTTTTTGTGAGCTCTTTATGTATTATGTACACTAGTCTGCTTTCTTTCTAAAACTAAGGACTATTTCAAATCTGGGGGAAATTACAGATAATACTATAAAAATCCTATACACTTGTCACACATATTGAATGCATGATAACATGTTCTTATATTTGCTTTGGGTTTTATTTTTTAAAATAAAATCTCACCGATAAGGGACATTGGAAGCCCTTTTCTTATCCCTCTCTAATTCTCTTCTCTTCCTCCTCAAAAGTAAACATTAATCTGAACTTGGTGTGTATCTATGGCTTTGTTCTTTTACTACACACACGCACACGCACACGCACACACTCATGCAGACACTTACATACATACACCTAGAGTTAACAATGCGTTAATCATCCTTAAGCTTTCTTGCTTTTGGACTTTCTACTGGTGCAATCCTACTGTGTATATTCTATGTGATTCCTTTTGTTTATATCATGTTGTTGAAATTTATCCACTTTGATTCAGGTAGCTATGGATCACTTGATTGCAGATTTCCATAATGATAACCAACATTTATTTTTCTTACTAGTAACGATGGACATTTTGGTTATTTTCACATTTCTTGTGTTATCAACAGCACGGCTAGAACCTTCTGTGTATGCTTTCTGGAGCATGTTTGTCAGCGCTGCCCTAGAAACAGGGTGGATGGGTCAGGGAGCGTGCTCACGCTCCACTTTACCGGACTAGGTAACACCTGACTGCTTGAACAGATTTGCAATTTCACCAGCAGCGATGACAGTTTCTATTGATTCACATTCTCTCCAGTACTTGGTGTGGTCAGGCTTTATGTTTTTGCCGATCCGGGAGGTGTTGAGGTGGTATCTCAAGATCTCTTATTGACAATGTGTCCAACCTAGGTAAATCCTCTCCACTGTCTTCTGGATCCTGTTGCTACTATCAGTTCTTTTGTAGATGATCTGTTTCATTCCTTGAGATCCTATACAATCTTCTCTCTCCTTTTGCTGTTCTGCAGTGCCACTACGATATATCTATACGTGGAGAGGATTTTCTAAAGTTTATACTGAAAGTTCATTCAGCTTCCTGGATCTGAACATTGGTGTCCCTCAGTAATTCTGGAAAATTCTCAGCAACCAACTCTTGAAAAACATTCCTCCTCATCCTCCATTATTTCCTTTCAAACTCCAGTTAGACATATAATTGACCTGCTCACTTGAGAATCTGCATCTCATATATATATTTAATTTATTTAAATATGCTCAATTATAAAGTGCCAATTTCTGGTGTACAGCATAAAGTTTCAGTCATACATATATTCATTTTCCTATTCTTTCATATTATAGGTGATATAAGATACTGAATATGGTTTCCTGTGCTCTACAGAAGAAATTTCCTTTTTTTAGATAGTTACTTGTACACTGTACTTGTTTTTAACTTTCTTTAATTGCGTAATAGTCATTTTATAATGTTGTGTCAGATTCCAGTGTAGAGCACAGTTTTTCAGTTATACATGAACATACATAGATTCATTGTGACATATGTTTTTCACTGCGAGCTACCCCAAGGTCTTGTGTATATTTTCCTGTGCTATTCAGTATAATCTCGTTTATCTATTCTACATTTTGAAATCCCAGTCTGTCCCTTCCCACCCCCTGCCCCCTTGGCAACCACAAGTTTGTATTCTATGTCTATGAGTCTGTTTCTGGTTTGTATTTAGGGTTTTTGGTTTTGTTTTTTTAGATTCCACACACGAGCAATCTCACGTGGTATTTTTCTTTCTCTTTCTGGCTTACTTCACTTACAATGACATTCTCCAGAAACATCCATGTTGCTGCAAACGGTGTTATGTTGTCATTTTTTGTGGCTGAATAGTATTCTACTGTATAAATATACCACCTCTTCTTTATCCAGTCATCTGCTGATGGACATTTAGGCTGTTTCTATGTCTTGGCTGTTGTAAATATTGCTGCTATGAACATTGGGGTGCAGGTGTCATTGTGAAGTAGGGTTCCTTCTGGATATATGCCCAGGAGCAGGATTCCTGGGTCATATGGTAAGTCTATTCCTCGTCTTTTGAGGAATGTCCATACTGTGTTCGACAGTGGCTGCAGCAAACTGCCTTCCCACCAGCAGTGTAGGAGGGTTCCCTTTTCTCCACAGCCTCTCCAGCATTTGTCATTTGTGGACTTTTGGACGACGGCCATTCTGACTGGTGTGAGGTGATACCTCATTGTCGCTTGCATTTGCATTTCTCTGATAAGTAGTGATATTGAGCATTTTTTCACGCCCCTATTGATCATTTGTGTTTCTTCCTTGGCAAATTGTTTGTTTAGGTCTTTAGCCCATTTTGGGATTGTTTTTTCATCTATTTTATATAAGGTAGTTAATATTAGCAATTCTTGAACTCCCAATTTATCCCTTCCCACCCCTTTGCCCCCAGTAGTCATAGGTATGATTCTTATGTCTGTGAGACTGTTTCTGTTATGTAGGTAAGCTCATTAATGTCTTATTTTTCCTTTTTCTTTCTTTCTAATTTTTTTTAGATTCCTCACATGAATGATATCATATAGTATTTTTCTTTCCTTTTCTGGCTTCCTTCACTTAGAATAACAATCTCCAGATCCATCCATGTTGCTGCAAATGGAATTATTTCATTCTTTTTTATGGCTGAGTAGTATTCCACCGTATAAATATACGACACCTTCTTTATCCAGTCACCTGTCGATGGGCATTTAGGTTGTTTCCATGTCTTGGCTACTGTATACAGTGCTGCTGTGAACACTGAGGTGTATGTATCTTTCTGAATTAGAGTTCCCTCTGGATGTATGTCCAGGAGTGGCATTGCTGGATCGTATGGTAAATCGAATTTTAGCTTTTTGAGGAATCTCCATGCTGTTTTCATTAATGGCAGCACTGAGCATCCACATCTCTTGACTACCTTTTGTTTTTCTTTGTTTCTCTGCAGTGTATTCTACATAATTGACCTAGTTCTACCCTCCAGCCCTCTCCCAATTCTCTCTCTACTTGACTGTAATCTAATGTTCATGTGCCCACTGTGCTTTAATTTAACCCAAGATTTTTTACGCCTAGAAATTATTTTGTGCTTTTTAAGGCTATCCAGATATTATTTATAGTGTCTTGTTTCTTGATCATATTTTCAGGCTTCCTTTAAAAATTACTTAATAACACGATTAATTTAAGTTCAGTTTCTGTTCACTTCAAAACCTGTAGGCTCTGGCAATCTCTGTTTTTACAAATATTCCAAGTGACCCTGATGCAACTGTGCCTCAGAACATTACTTGAGAAACATGGGTATAATTTAAGAAAGATAAAAATATCCACTTTATTCACTGGATTTTCTCATCAAATTTTCCCATAATTTAACAGGAAAAACGATATGTTCAGAGAATTTAAGAATAAAGGCAGGCTTTTCACATTAAGCAAAATGTTAGAATCTTCTCCTTAACATGCTGGCAAAATTCGTCTTTGGTAAGTACCCTCAGTGTATCACACATGAACTCCTATGTAGTATCGTAGTAAACTTAGATCAAAAGTTAGAGTTTATGGCTAGTAGGCTAGAAATACTGAGGCTTCCTATGGAAGCACAGAAAGACTCTCAGAATTCCAGTTTCATGTATTCTGGAGTTTTTAGGGCCAAATGATTTCTTGAATCTCTACAAAATTGACTGCCATTTATTCCTCTTAAATTACATAGACCTACAGGCACATAAAAATTCACAGAACATTTAAAGGGTGACTTCCGTTCTTATTTTTTGTGGAATTAAGTCCAAAATGTGAAAGTCAGTAATAATAACATTGAATGACTAGATAGTCTTTACCATGTTCTCCTGACAACAGCTCTGTGGGGTAGGTATAATTATTAATCTTATTTTATAGATGATGGAACTGAGGCACAGAGAGGTTAAGCAACATGTTCAAGGTCACACAGGGCATACTAGAACAGGATTAGAACTGTAGCAATGGGATTCCAGCACCTGTGCTCTGAACCTCTATGTGACAACATACTGTAATATTTTAACCTCTTTGTATGTGACTGAGCTCTGTAAGGTTGTAGATTAGCATGTTTAAGGGGTCCGTGATGGGACAGGATGAAGCGCTACCTTGCATGTATAAAACTGAATTATCATCTTGCATTTTTAATGCAAGAGATTGTTGCTACATAGTGGACTAAACATTAGGCTCAATCACATGAAATTGCCAAGGGTTAATCATTTTCAACCTAAGAAAAGACAGCAACTGAGGTCAAAATGGTTGACTCTTGGCAATTTCATGTGGCGCAATCAAATACAAAATTTACACCCTCCTGGTGCTTTGCAGCTTACAAGAGTATGTATGTAATTCTCACACCCTGTGGTCTCAAGACTTGGGTAATGCATTGTTATGACCCTGGTTTATGAAGGGGGAAGTGGAGGCCGTGTGAAGGGCTCTGTCCCCAAGGGCACTGCACACCTGGGAGGTGACAGCACTCATCTTTAACCTGGTCTCCGGGGACTGGTTCTGCTGCTCCGTCCCTCTTCTGCTGGTGCTGGCCAGTGGCTGCTGATCAGGGGCCAGTATGCAGGGGGTTTGGGCGTTCCCTTTATGTGGACATGCTGAGTCCACCAAATACAACTTAGGAGAAAAGAGAGGAGCAAAAGTAGGAGGGAGGGCGCTGACCACCTAAATAAAGCAGGTGCTACAGTAGGAGCAGCAGCAACTCGTCACATGGTTATCTGTATTTTTTTTAAAGTAATTTATTGAGTTGACATTCACATCCCGTAGAATTAACCACCTAAAAGCGCCCCAAATGCAGACATGCTGCCGTGTGATGTCAGCGGCAGCGCGCCGGCCTCCGGCTCCGGGCTGCGCACCTTGTCCGCCACGCGACCAGCCGGTCGCTGAGCTCGCGCGGCTCCTCCTTCTGCAGCCGCGACAGCCGCGCGGGGCTCCGCGGCGCGGCCGGGCCGCCGGCGGCGGCGGCGGCGGCGGCGGCGGCGGCACGGGGGCGCGGTCGCCACGGCGAGCGGCGCGGCGGGGAAAGCGGGGCGCGGAGGCCACGGGCAGCACCGGGACGCGGAGGGGGCGAAGCGGAACGGAAGGCACGACCGGCGACCCGCGCTCGCGGAGAGGCCGGCGCGGGGAGGAAGCACGAAGCACCTGGGGTGGCGGGAGACGGGTTACAGCACAAAGGACCAAGGGGGCGGACTACGAATCAATCGTAAAACGCCCTTTGTAGGAAAGCACGCACACACTCACACACGCACGCACACACGCTCGGGAAATACGGGGCGAAGGTGGCCCGGAGCGCCGAGCAGAGTCCGCGGCCGCCGCCGCGCAGTCTCCCGCCCGCAGCACTTGGCTTCCTCTCGGGCGGCGCGGGGCCGCGGGCGGGGGGGCGGCGGGGGGCGCGGATCGCGGCGCCGCGCTCCCCAACATCACTTTCGGTCTGTTTTATGCCCCTCTTTTGATTTGCTTAAGACCGAATGATTTTATCACATAGAATCTGTACGCGTCTCCATGGAGAGGAAGTGTTCCCGCAAGTGCGGCAGCGCTATCAAGGGAATGAAAGGGAGCAAGACGAGGAAATCAAGCTGTGTACTGGTGTGTGTGTCTCTAAATTTACTTGAATCGGCGCATCTCTCGATTTGCTCTCCCTTCCCACTCACTGAGCCCGAGCAGGGCCTGTGATTTATGCGTCCTGCCAGCGGGGCTGTCCAGCCCTTCCTTTCCACCCGCAGTGAGTGACCTGAATGAGTGCAGGCTGGCGGGGCTGGACCGCAGCGGCTGAGTTCCAGCATCATCACCTGCGCTCTTGTTTGGGGATTAGACTCGGAGATGTCACAGAGCGTCCTGGAGCCCCCAGATAAAGGCTTCACTCTCGGGGTAGCAGGAGCCTGAGCGCCAGCCTCCCAGAGGATGAAGTGTATGCAGCGTCATACGACTGCCCCCAAGCGTCCTTCTGTGGGAGGGGAGCACAAAGGAAGCGGGATGCTGCTGCCTCCGCGGGGAGAGGGGCTCTGGGGGTGGGGAGACTGCAGAGGCGAGCCTGGGAGACAGATGCGGGGATGCTGTGTGGAGAGAGCTCAGTGGGACCTGTGCCTGCTAGGGGACAGCCTTTCAACAGCCAAGTGCCCCAGTCATGTTTCAGGGCCGCGGCCAGCTGTCAAAGGTCCGTGTTCCCCTGTGGGACAAATAGCTGTCCTGCGCCGGTGCCCTTCTGGCCCGTTGTGCTCTTTTGTGTCAATTTGACAAAGGCCCCCTTTCCCTGGGGACTCACTCCCTTCGTGCCCCTAGCCGTGCACCCAGCGCGAGTTGAGATCCCAGTGCCCTGTGGCTGGGCAGAAACGGAGCACCCTGCGTGGTGGCCCTGCAGGTACCTTGCACACTCATCCTCCACCCAAGTTGGCGAAGGATGAGATCCTCAAAAAGCTGGAGCGTGAGCTGAGTTTGCTGTCCCAGAGCTTGGAGCTCTTGCCTGACCTGCTGGTCTCCATCCTCCTCCTCCCTCCTGGCCAGCTCAGACCAGCTCTGCTCATTTTCCACACTCTTCCTCCAAAGCCCCTTTCCCTAAATTCTCCATTTATTTCAGCTATCATAGATTTAATTCCCAGGATCATTTCTTAATCTGTGATTGCTCTTTCGTATGCCAAATGTTCTTCATTTATGGCTATACTGTCTTCTGTTATTTCTCTAAATAATCAGTGACCGTTTTTCTAAGGTTGTGTTTTGTTTTCTGTCTTGTCTCCATTTTCTTCTGGTTTAATCTTCCTCGCTCCCCCTCCTCCTTTCCCCACCTCTCCTCTCTCTTTCTTTTGGCTCTCTCTTTCGTATTGGTTAGTTTCCTTACAAGCGTGGGAAGCCCTTATCTATTTGTGTTAAAGAGACAGTGAAGAGAAAGCTGACTTCCAGGGGCAGGTTGTTTACCCCATGAGGGCTGCCCTGCGGGAGGCATCACATGACGAGCGAATTCCCTGTGTATCTCTCCGGGGGGCCCTTCCTCTCCCTGAAGTCGAATCCACCAATAGTGAGCCGGGCCGAGCCTGACCGCCAGCACTGCAGGAGCAGAGCGGTGGGCGTGGCCGGCAGTACTGCAGCAGCGGGCAGAGCGGGGTGGGGAGTGCGTCAGTGTCTGAGTGCTGAACAGGGAAAGTGACCTGCTGGTTTGCAAACCTTTTCGTCCAACGACTTTCTTTTATACCTTCCCACATCCCTGGGCCACCCAATTCCTGAAACTTTCTGGTATTTTGAGGAGAATTTGCTCAATTTTGTTGGAACTCTCTGCGTTTTTATGGCTTGTGCCTTCATCTGCCTTGGTAGTCAGTTACTACTTCTCCCTATGCTTTATTTCTATTTTAAAATAACTTATTGAGATATAAGTGATATTTAACAATGCACATATTTAAAGGGTACAGTTGGACAGCTTTTGACATAGGAATAGACTCGGAAAACCGTCACCACAATCAAGGTAATGAACACACGAATCGTCCCTAGCAGTCTCCTCATGCTCTCTTCCAGCCCACCCCTCCTGTCCCCACCACCTCATCCCCT
Organism: Camelus bactrianus; assembly: GCF_048773025.1. Classification (NCBI taxonomy): domain Eukaryota; kingdom Metazoa; phylum Chordata; class Mammalia; order Artiodactyla; family Camelidae; genus Camelus; species Camelus bactrianus. Next base: position 9,073,059 of record NC_133566.1, read on the forward strand.
GGCAATCACTGAGCTGTTTCTTGTTGCTATGCACTGGTTTACGTTTCCTAAAAATAAAAGGAATTACACACCGTATCTCTTTTTGTTTGGTTTCTTTCTCTTGATGTAATGTTTTCTGAAAGCAATTCTTGTTGTAGCCTATAATGTATTCCTTTTAAATTGCTGAATAATATTCTGTCTCAGAGTTTGTGCACTTACCTGTCGATGGACATTTGGATTGCTTCCAATTTGGGGTTATTACAAATAAAGCCACTATGCTTATTTGTGTAAAAGTTTTTCTATGGACATGTGTTTTCTATTGCCTTAGATAAATGCCAAAGAGTGGAATGACTGGGTGACAGAGTTTATATGTTCATATGGGTTCTAAGTTTAATTTTTAAGAAACTACCTAAGTGAGGTTCAAAACAAATGCTGTCATTGTACATCTGCACCAGCAACGTAAGAGGGTTCCAGCTGCTCCACATCCTTAACAGCACCTGATAGGGTCTTTTAAATTTTATCGTCTCTACTAGTGGTGTCTCATTGTAGTTTTAATTTTCATTTTCTAACTGACTGCTGATGTTGAGCTTTTCGTGTGCTCATTTGCCATCCATATGTCTTCTTTAGTGAAGTATCTGTTCACATCTTCTGTCCATTTTTATGGTTGGTTGTTTTCTCAGTAGTTTTTGTGAGCTCTTTATGTATTATGTACACTAGTCTGCTTTCTTTCTAAAACTAAGGACTATTTCAAATCTGGGGGAAATTACAGATAATACTATAAAAATCCTATACACTTGTCACACATATTGAATGCATGATAACATGTTCTTATATTTGCTTTGGGTTTTATTTTTTAAAATAAAATCTCACCGATAAGGGACATTGGAAGCCCTTTTCTTATCCCTCTCTAATTCTCTTCTCTTCCTCCTCAAAAGTAAACATTAATCTGAACTTGGTGTGTATCTATGGCTTTGTTCTTTTACTACACACACGCACACGCACACACTCATGCAGACACTTACATACATACACCTAGAGTTAACAATGCGTTAATCATCCTTAAGCTTTCTTGCTTTTGGACTTTCTACTGGTGCAATCCTACTGTGTATATTCTATGTGATTCCTTTTGTTTATATCATGTTGTTGAAATTTATCCACTTTGATTCAGGTAGCTATGGATCACTTGATTGCAGATTTCCATAATGATAACCAACATTTATTTTTCTTAGTGGTAACGATGGACATTTTGGTTATTTTCACATTTCTTGTGTTATCAACAGCACGGCTAGAACCTTCTGTGTATGCTTTCTGGAGCATGTTTGTCAGCGCTGCCCTAGAAACAGGGTGGATGGGTCAGGGAGCGTGCTCACGCTCCACTTTACCGGACTAGGTAACACCTGACTGCTTGAACAGATTTGCAATTTCACCAGCAGCGATGACAGTTTCTATTGATTCACATTCTCTCCAGTACTTGGTGTGGTCAGGCTTTATGTTTTTGCCGATCCGGGAGGTGTTGAGGTGGTATCTCAAGATCTCTTATTGACAATGTGTCCAACCTAGGTAAATCCTCTCCACTGTCTTCTGGATCCTGTTGCTACTATCAGTTCTTTTGTAGATGATCTGTTTCATTCCTTGAGATCCTATACAATCTTCTCTCTCCTTTTGCTGTTCTGCAGTGCCACTACGATATATCTATACGTGGAGAGGATTTTCTAAAGTTTATACTGAAAGTTCATTCAGCTTCCTGGATCTGAACATTGGTGTCCCTCAGTAATTCTGGAAAATTCTCAGCAACCAACTCTTGAAAAACATTCCTCCTCATCCTCCATTATTTCCTTTCAAACTCCAGTTAGACATATAATTGACCTGCTCACTTGAGAATCTGCATCTCATATATATATTTAATTTATTTAAATATGCTCAATTATAAAGTGTCAATTTCTGGTGTACAGCATAAAGTTTCAGTCATACATATATTCATTTTCCTATTCTTTCACATTATAGGTGATATAAGATATTGAATATGGTTTCCTGTGCTCTACAGAAGAAATTTCCTTTTTTTAGATAGTTACTTGTACACTGTACTTGTTTTTAACTTTCTTTAATTGCGTAATAGTCATTTTATAATGTTGTGTCAGATTCCAGTGTAGAGCACAGTTTTTCAGTTATACATGAACATACATAGATTCATTGTGACATATGTTTTTCACTGCGAGCTACCCCAAGGTCTTGTGTATATTTTCCTGTGCTATTCAGTATAATCTCGTTTATCTATTCTACATTTTGAAATCCCAGTCTGTCCCTTCCCACCCCCTGCCCCCTTGGCAACCACAAGTTTGTATTCTATGTCTATGAGTCTGTTTCTGGTTTGTATTTAGGGTTTTTGGTTTTGTTTTTTTAGATTCCACACACGAGCAATCTCACGTGGTATTTTTCTTTCTCTTTCTGGCTTACTTCACTTACAATGACATTCTCCAGAAACATCCATGTTGCTGCAAACGGTGTTATGTTGTCATTTTTTGTGGCTGAAGAGTATTCTATTGTAAAAATATACCACCTCTTCTTTATCCAGTCATCTGCTGATGGACATTTAGGCTGTTTCTATGTCTTGGCTGTTGTAAATATTGCTGCTATGAACATTGGGGTGCAGGTGTCATTGTGAAGTAGGGTTCCTTCTGGATATATGCCCAGGAGCAGGATTCCTGGGTCATATGGTAAGTCTATTCCTCGTCTTTTGAGGAATGTCCATACTGTGTTCGACAGTGGCTACACCAAACTGCCTTCCCACCAGCAGTGTAGGAGTTTTCCCTTTTCTCCACAGCCTCTCCAGCATTTGTCATTTGTGGACTTTTGGACGACGGCCATTCTGACTGGTGTGAGGTGATACCTCATTGTCGCTTGCATTTGCATTTCTCTGATAAGTAGTGATATTGAGCATTTTTTCACGTGCCTATTGATCATTTGTGTTTCTTCCTTGGCGAATTGTTTGTTTAGGTCTTTAGCCCATTTTGGGATTGTTTTTTCATCTATTTTATATAAGGTAGTTAATATTAGCAATTCTTGAACTCCCAATTTATCCCTTCCCACCCCTTTGCCCCCAGTAGTCATAGGTATGATTCTTATGTCTGTGAGTCTGTTTCTGTTATGTAGGTAAGCTCATTAATGTCTTATTTTTCCTTTTTCTTTCTTTCTAATTTTTTTTAGATTCCTCACATGAATGATATCATATAGTATTTTTCTTTCCTTTTCTGGCTTCCTTCACTTAGAATAACAATCTCCAGATCCATCCATGTTGCTGCAAATGGAATTATTTCATTCTTTTTTATGGCTGAGTAGTATTCCACCGTATAAATATACGACACCTTCTTTATCCAGTCACCTGTCGATGGGCATTTAGGTTGTTTCCATGTCTTGGCTACTGTATACAGTGCTGCTGTGAACACTGAGGTGTATGTATCTTTCTGAATTAGAGTTCCCTCTGGATGTATGTCCAGGAGTGGCATTGCTGGATCGTATGGTAAATCGAATTTTAGCTTTTTGAGGAATCTCCATGCTGTTTTCATTAATGGCAGCACTGAGCATCCACATCTCTTGACTACCTTTTGTTTTTCTTTGTTTCTCTGCAGTGTATTCTACATAATTGACCTAGTTCTACCCTCCAGCCCTCTCCCAATTCTCTCTCTACTTGACTGTAATCTAATGTTCATGTGCCCACTGTGCTTTAATTTAACCCAAGATTTTTTACGCCTAGAAATTATTTTGTGCTTTTTAAGGCTATCCAGATATTATTTATAGTGTCTTGTTTCTTGATCATATTTTCAGGCTTCCTTTAAAAATTACTTAATAACACGATTAATTTAAGTTCAGTTTCCGTTCACTTCAAAACCTGTAGGCTCTGGCAATCTCTGTTTTTACAAATATTCCAAGTGACCCTGATGCAACTGTGCCTCAGAACATTACTTGAGAAACATGGGTATAATTTAAGAAAGATAAAAATATCCACTTTATTCACTGGATTTTCTCATCAAATTTTCCCATAATTTAACAGGAAAAACGATATGTTCAGAGAATTTAAGAATAAAGGCAGGCTTTTCACATTAAGCAAAATGTTAGAATCTTCTCCTTAACATGCTGGCAAAATTCGTCTTTGGTAAGTACCCTCAGTGTATCACACATGAACTCCTATGTAGTATCGTAGTAAACTTAGATCAAAAGTTAGAGTTTATGGCTAGTAGGCTAGAAATACTGAGGCTTCCTATGGAAGCACAGAAAGACTCTCAGAATTCCAGTTTCATGTATTCTGGAGTTTTTAGGGCCAAATGATTTCTTGAATCTCTACAAAATTGACTGCCATTTATTCCTCTTAAATTACATAGACCTACAGGCACATAAAAATTCACAGAACATTTAAAGGGTGACTTCCGTTCTTATTTTTTGTGGAATTAAGTCCAAAATGTGAAAGTCAGTAATAATAACATTGAATGACTAGATAGTCTTTACCATGTTCTCCTGACAACAGCTCTGTGGGGTAGGTATAATTATTAATCTTATTTTATAGATGATGGAACTGAGGCACAGAGAGGTTAAGCAACATGTTCAAGGTCACACAGGGCATACTAGAACAGGATTAGAACTGTAGCAATGGGATTCCAGCACCTGTGCTCTGAACCTCTACGTGACAACATACTGTAATATTTTAACCTCTTTGTATGTGACTGAGCTCTGTAAGGTGTGTAGATTAGCATGTTTAAGGGGTCCGTGATGGGACAGGATGAAGCGCTACCTTGCATGTATAAAACTGAATTATCATCTTGCATTTTTAATGCAAGAGATTGTTGCTACATAGTGGACTAAACATTAGGCTCAATCACATGAAATTGCCAAGGGTTAATCATTTTCAACCTAAGAAAAGACAGCAACTGAGGTCAAAATGGTTGACTCTTGGCAATTTCATGTGGCGCAATCAAATACAAAATTTACACCCTCCTGGTGCTTTGCAGCTTACAAGAGCATGTATGTAATTCTCACACCCTGTGGTCTCAAGACTTGGGTAATGCATTGTTATGACCCTGGTTTATGAAGGGGGAAGTGGAGGCCGTGTGAAGGGCTCTGTCCCCAAGGGCACTGCACACCTGGGAGGTGACAGCACTCATCTTTAACCTGGTCTCCGGGGACTGGTTCTGCTGCTCCGTCCCTCTTCTGCTGGTGCTGGCCAGTGGCTGCTGATCAGGGGCCAGTATGCAGGGGGTTTGGGCGTTCCCTTTATGTGGACATGCTGAGTCCACCAAATACAACTTAGGAGAAAAGAGAGGAGCAAAAGTAGGAGGGAGGGCGCTGACCACCTAAATAAAGCAGGTGCTACAGTAGGAGCAGCAGCAACTCGTCACATGGTTATCTGTATTTTTTTTAAAGTAATTTATTGAGTTGACATTCACATCCCGTAGAATTAACCACCTAAAAGCGCCCCAAATGCAGACATGCTGCCGTGTGATGTCAGCGGCAGCGCGCCGGCCTCCGGTTCCGGGCTGCGCACCTTGTCCGCCACGCGGCCAGCCGGTCGCTGAGCTCGCGCGGCTCCTCCTTCTGCAGCCGCGACAGCCGCGCGGGGCTCCGCGGCGCGGCCGGGCCGCCGGCGGCGGCGGCGGCGGCACGGGGGCGCGGTCGCCACGGCGAGCGGCGCGGCGGGGAAAGCGGGGCGCGGAGGCCACGGGCAGCACCGGGACGCGGAGGGGGCGAAGCGGAACGGAAGGCACGACCGGCGACCCGCGCTCGCGGAGAGGCCGGCGCGGGGAGGAAGCACGAAGCACCTGGGGTGGCGGGAGACGGGTTACAGCACAAAGGACCAAGGGGGCGGACTACGAATCAATCGTAAAACGCCCTTTGTAGGAAAGCACGCACACACTCACACACGCACGCACACACGCTCGGGAAATACGGGGCGAAGGTGGCCCGGAGCGCCGAGCAGAGTCCGCGGCCGCCGCCGCGCAGTCTCCCGCCCGCAGCACTTGGCTTCCTCTCGGGCGGCGCGGGGCCGCGGGCGGGGGGGCGCGGGGGGGCGGAGGGGGGCTGCGCGGGGGGCGCGGATCGCGGCGCCGCGCTCCCCAACATCACTTTCGGTCTGTTTTATGCCCCTCTTTTGATTTGCTTAAGACCGAATGATTTTATCACATAGAATCTGTACGCGTCTCCATGGAGAGGAAGTGTTCCCGCAAGTGCGGCAGCGCTATCAAGGGAATGAAAGGGAGCAAGACGAGGAAATCAAGCTGTGTACTGGTGTGTGTGTCTCTAAATTTACTTGAATCGGCGCATCTCTCGATTTGCTCTCCCTTCCCACTCACTGAGCCCGAGCAGGGCCTGTGATTTATGCGTCCTGCCAGCGGGGCTGTCCAGCCCTTCCTTTCCACCCGCAGTGAGTGACCTGAATGAGTGCAGGCTGGCGGGGCTGGACCGCAGCGGCTGAGTTCCAGCATCATCACCTGCGGTCTTGTTTGGGGATTAGACTCGGAGATGTCACAGAGCGTCCTGGAGCCCCCAGATAAAGGCTTCATTCTCGGGGTAGCAGGAGCCTGAGCGCCAGCCTCCCAGAGGATGAAGTGTATGCAGCGTCATACGACTGCCCCCAAGCGTCCTTCTGTGGGAGGGGAGCACAAAGGAAGCGGGATGCTGCTGCCTCCGCGGGGAGAGGGGCTCTGGGGGTGGGGAGACTGCAGAGGCGAGCCTGGGAGACAGATGCGGGGATGCTGTGTGGAGAGAGCTCAGTGGGACCTGTGCCTGCTAGGGGACAGCCTTTCAACAGCCAAGTGCCCCAGTCATGTTTCAGGGCCGCGGCCAGCTGTCAAAGGTCCGTGTTCCCCTGTGGGACAAATAGCTGTCCTGCGCCGGTGCCCTTCTGGCCCGTTGTGCTCTTTTGTGTCAATTTGACAAAGGCCCCCTTTCCCTGGGGACTCACTCCCTTCGTGCCCCTAGCCGTGCACCCAGCGCGAGTTGAGATCCCAGTGCCCTGTGGCTGGGCAGAAACGGAGCACCCTGCGTGGTGGCCCTGCAGGTACCTTGCACACTCATCCTCCACCCAAGTTGGCGAAGGATGAGATCCTCAAAAAGCTGGAGCGTGAGCTGAGTTTGCTGTCCCAGAGCTTGGAGCTCTTGCCTGACCTGCTGGTCTCCATCCTCCTCCTCCCTCCTGGCCAGCTCAGACCAGCTCTGCTCATTTTCCACACTCTTCCTCCAAAGCCCCTTTCCCTAAATTCTCCATTTATTTCAGCTATCATAGATTTAATTCCCAGGATCATTTCTTAATCTGTGATTGCGCTTTCGTATGCCAAATGTTCTTCATTTATGGCTATACTGTCTTCTGTTATTTCTCTAAATAATCAGTGACCGTTTTTCTAAGGTTGTGTTTTGTTTTCTGTCTTGTCTCCATTTTCTTCTGGTTTAATCTTCCTCGCTCCCCCTCCTCCTTTCCCCACCTCTCCTCTCTCTTTCTTTTGGCTCTCTCTTTCGTATTGGTTAGTTTCCTTACAAGCGTGGGAAGCCCTTATCTATTTGTGTTAAAGAGACAGTGAAGAGAAAGCTGACTTCCAGGGGCAGGTTGTTTACCCCATGAGGGCTGCCCTGCGGGAGGCATCACATGACGAGCGAATTCCCTGTGTATCTCTCCGGGGGGCCCTTCCTCTCCCTGAAGTCGAATCCACCAATAGTGAGCCGGGCCGAGCCTGACCGCCAGCACTGCAGGAGCAGAGCGGTGGGCGTGGCCGGCAGTACTGCAGCAGCGGGCAGAGCGGGGTGGGGAGTGCGTCAGTGTCTGAGTGCTGAACAGGGAAAGTGACCTGCTGGTTTGCAAACCTTTTCGTCCAACGACTTTCTTTTATACCTTCCCACATCCCTGGGCCACCCAATTCCTGAAACTTTCTGGTATTTTGAGGAGAATTTGCTCAATTTTGTTGGAACTCTCTGCGTTTTTATGGCTTGTGCCTTCATCTGCCTTGGTAGTCAGTTACTACTTCTCCCTATGCTTTATTTCTATTTTAAAATAACTTATTGAGATATAAGTGATATTTAACAATGCACATATTTAAAGGGTACAGTTGGACAGCTTTTGACATAGGAATAGACTCAGAAAACCGTCACCACAATCAAGGTAATGAACACACGAATCGTCCCTAGCAGTCTCCTCATGCTCTCTTCCAGCCCACCCCTCCTGTCCCCACCACCTCATCCCCTGGCAATCACTGAGCTGTTTCTTGTTGCTATGCACTGGTTTACGTTTCCTAAAAATAAAAGGAATTACACACCGTATCTCTTTTTGTTTGGTTTCTTTCTCTTGATGTAATGTTTTCTGAAAGCAATTCTTGTTGTAGCCTATAATGTATTCCTTTTAAATTGCTGAATAATATTCTGTCTCAGAGTTTGTGCACTTACCTGTCGATGGACATTTGGATTGCTTCCAATTTGGGGTTATTACAAATAAAGCCACTATGCTTATTTGTGTAAAAGTTTTTCTATGGACATGTGTTTTCTATTGCCTTAGATAAATGCCAAAGAGTGGAATGACTGGGTGACAGAGTTTATATGTTCATACGGGTTCTAAGTTTAATTTTTAAGAAACTACCTAAGTGAGGTTCAAAACAAATGCTGTCATTGTACATCTGCACCAGCAACGTAAGAGGGTTCCAGCTGCTCCACATCCTTAACAGCACCTGATAGGGTCTTTTAAATTTTATCGTCTCTACTAGTGGTGTCTCATTGTAGTTTTAATTTTCATTTTCTAACTGACTGCTGATGTTGAGCTTTTCGTGTGCTCATTTGCCATCCATATGTCTTCTTTAGTGAAGTATCTGTTCACATCTTCTGTCCATTTTTATGGTTGGTTGTTTTCTCAGTAGTTTTTGTGAGCTCTTTATGTATTATGTACACTAGTCTGCTTTCTTTCTAAAACTAAGGACTATTTCAAATCTGGGGGAAATTACAGATAATACTATAAAAATCCTATACACTTGTCACACATATTGAATGCATGATAACATGTTCTTATATTTGCTTTGGGTTTTATTTTTTAAAATAAAATCTCACCGATAAGGGACATTGGAAGCCCTTTTCTTATCCCTCTCTAATTCTCTTCTCTTCCTCCTCAAAAGTAAACATTAATCTGAACTTGGTGTGTATCTATGGCTTTGTTCTTTTACTACACACACGCACACGCACACACTCATGCAGACACTTACATACATACACCTAGAGTTAACAATGCGTTAATCATCCTTAAGCTTTCTTGCTTTTGGACTTTCTACTGGTGCAATCCTACTGTGTATATTCTATGTGATTCCTTTTGTTTATATCATGTTGTTGAAATTTATCCACTTTGATTCAGGTAGCTATGGATCACTTGATTGCAGATTTCCATAATGATAACCAACATTTATTTTTCTTAGTGGTAACGATGGACATTTTGGTTATTTTCACATTTCTTGTGTTATCAACAGCACGGCTAGAACCTTCTGTGTATGCTTTCTGGAGCATGTTTGTCAGCGCTGCCCTAGAAACAGGGTGGATGGGTCAGGGAGCGTGCTCACGCTCCACTTTACCGGACTAGGTAACACCTGACTGCTTGAACAGATTTGCAATTTCACCAGCAGCGATGACAGTTTCTATTGATTCACATTCTCTCCAGTACTTGGTGTGGTCAGGCTTTATGTTTTTGCCGATCCGGGAGGTGTTGAGGTGGTATCTCAAGATCTCTTATTGACAATGTGTCCAACCTAGGTAAATCCTCTCCACTGTCTTCTGGATCCTGTTGCTACTATCAGTTCTTTTGTAGATGATCTGTTTCATTCCTTGAGATCCTATACAATCTTCTCTCTCCTTTTGCTGTTCTGCAGTGCCACTACGATATATCTATACGTGGAGAGGATTTTCTAAAGTTTATACTGAAAGTTCATTCAGCTTCCTGGATCTGAACATTGGTGTCCCTCAGTAATTCTGGAAAATTCTCAGCAACCAACTCTTGAAAAACATTCCTCCTCATCCTCCATTATTTCCTTTCAAACTCCAGTTAGACATATAATTGACCTGCTCACTTGAGAATCTGCATCTCATATATATATTTAATTTATTTAAATATGCTCAATTATAAAGTGTCAATTTCTGGTGTACAGCATAAAGTTTCAGTCATACATATATTCATTTTCCTATTCTTTCACATTATAGGTGATATAAGATATTGAATATGGTTTCCTGTGCTCTACAGAAGAAATTTCCTTTTTTTAGATAGTTACTTGTACACTGTACTTGTTTTTAACTTTCTTTAATTGCGTAATAGTCATTTTATAATGTTGTGTCAGATTCCAGTGTAGAGCACAGTTTTTCAGTTATACATGAACATACATAGATTCATTGTGACATATGTTTTTCACTGCGAGCTACCCCAAGGTCTTGTGTATATTTTCCTGTGCTATTCAGTATAATCTCGTTTATCTATTCTACATTTTGAAATCCCAGTCTGTCCCTTCCCACCCCCTGCCCCCTTGGCAACCACAAGTTTGTATTCTATGTCTATGAGTCTGTTTCTGGTTTGTATTTAGGGTTTTTGGTTTTGTTTTTTTAGATTCCACACACGAGCAATCTCACGTGGTATTTTTCTTTCTCTTTCTGGCTTACTTCACTTACAATGACATTCTCCAGAAACATCCATGTTGCTGCAAACGGTGTTATGTTGTCATTTTTTGTGGCTGAAGAGTATTCTATTGTAAAAATATACCACCTCTTCTTTATCCAGTCATCTGCTGATGGACATTTAGGCTGTTTCTATGTCTTGGCTGTTGTAAATATTGCTGCTATGAACATTGGGGTGCAGGTGTCATTGTGAAGTAGGGTTCCTTCTGGATATATGCCCAGGAGCAGGATTCCTGGGTCATATGGTAAGTCTATTCCTCGTCTTTTGAGGAATGTCCATACTGTGTTCGACAGTGGCTACACCAAACTGCCTTCCCACCAGCAGTGTAGGAGTTTTCCCTTTTCTCCACAGCCTCTCCAGCATTTGTCATTTGTGGACTTTTGGACGACGGCCATTCTGACTGGTGTGAGGTGATACCTCATTGTCGCTTGCATTTGCATTTCTCTGATAAGTAGTGATATTGAGCATTTTTTCACGTGCCTATTGATCATTTGTGTTTCTTCCTTGGCGAATTGTTTGTTTAGGTCTTTAGCCCATTTTGGGATTGTTTTTTCATCTATTTTATATAAGGTAGTTAATATTAGCAATTCTTGAACTCCCAATTTATCCCTTCCCACCCCTTTGCCCCCAGTAGTCATAGGTATGATTCTTATGTCTGTGAGTCTGTTTCTGTTATGTAGGTAAGCTCATTAATGTCTTATTTTTCCTTTTTCTTTCTTTCTAATTTTTTTTAGATTCCTCACATGAATGATATCATATAGTATTTTTCTTTCCTTTTCTGGCTTCCTTCACTTAGAATAACAATCTCCAGATCCATCCATGTTGCTGCAAATGGAATTATTTCATTCTTTTTTATGGCTGAGTAGTATTCCACCGTATAAATATACGACACCTTCTTTATCCAGTCACCTGTCGATGGGCATTTAGGTTGTTTCCATGTCTTGGCTACTGTATACAGTGCTGCTGTGAACACTGAGGTGTATGTATCTTTCTGAATTAGAGTTCCCTCTGGATGTATGTCCAGGAGTGGCATTGCTGGATCGTATGGTAAATCGAATTTTAGCTTTTTGAGGAATCTCCATGCTGTTTTCATTAATGGCAGCACTGAGCATCCACATCTCTTGACTACCTTTTGTTTTTCTTTGTTTCTCTGCAGTGTATTCTACATAATTGACCTAGTTCTACCCTCCAGCCCTCTCCCAATTCTCTCTCTACTTGACTGTAATCTAATGTTCATGTGCCCACTGTGCTTTAATTTAACCCAAGATTTTTTACGCCTAGAAATTATTTTGTGCTTTTTAAGGCTATCCAGATATTATTTATAGTGTCTTGTTTCTTGATCATATTTTCAGGCTTCCTTTAAAAATTACTTAATAACACGATTAATTTAAGTTCAGTTTCCGTTCACTTCAAAACCTGTAGGCTCTGGCAATCTCTGTTTTTACAAATATTCCAAGTGACCCTGATGCAACTGTGCCTCAGAACATTACTTGAGAAACATGGGTATAATTTAAGAAAGATAAAAATATCCACTTTATTCACTGGATTTTCTCATCAAATTTTCCCATAATTTAACAGGAAAAACGATATGTTCAGAGAATTTAAGAATAAAGGCAGGCTTTTCACATTAAGCAAAATGTTAGAATCTTCTCCTTAACATGCTGGCAAAATTCGTCTTTGGTAAGTACCCTCAGTGTATCACACATGAACTCCTATGTAGTATCGTAGTAAACTTAGATCAAAAGTTAGAGTTTATGGCTAGTAGGCTAGAAATACTGAGGCTTCCTATGGAAGCACAGAAAGACTCTCAGAATTCCAGTTTCATGTATTCTGGAGTTTTTAGGGCCAAATGATTTCTTGAATCTCTACAAAATTGACTGCCATTTATTCCTCTTAAATTACATAGACCTACAGGCACATAAAAATTCACAGAACATTTAAAGGGTGACTTCCGTTCTTATTTTTTGTGGAATTAAGTCCAAAATGTGAAAGTCAGTAATAATAACATTGAATGACTAGATAGTCTTTACCATGTTCTCCTGACAACAGCTCTGTGGGGTAGGTATAATTATTAATCTTATTTTATAGATGATGGAACTGAGGCACAGAGAGGTTAAGCAACATGTTCAAGGTCACACAGGGCATACTAGAACAGGATTAGAACTGTAGCAATGGGATTCCAGCACCTGTGCTCTGAACCTCTACGTGACAACATACTGTAATATTTTAACCTCTTTGTATGTGACTGAGCTCTGTAAGGTGTGTAGATTAGCATGTTTAAGGGGTCCGTGATGGGACAGGATGAAGCGCTACCTTGCATGTATAAAACTGAATTATCATCTTGCATTTTTAATGCAAGAGATTGTTGCTACATAGTGGACTAAACATTAGGCTCAATCACATGAAATTGCCAAGGGTTAATCATTTTCAACCTAAGAAAAGACAGCAACTGAGGTCAAAATGGTTGACTCTTGGCAATTTCATGTGGCGCAATCAAATACAAAATTTACACCCTCCTGGTGCTTTGCAGCTTACAAGAGCATGTATGTAATTCTCACACCCTGTGGTCTCAAGACTTGGGTAATGCATTGTTATGACCCTGGTTTATGAAGGGGGAAGTGGAGGCCGTGTGAAGGGCTCTGTCCCCAAGGGCACTGCACACCTGGGAGGTGACAGCACTCATCTTTAACCTGGTCTCCGGGGACTGGTTCTGCTGCTCCGTCCCTCTTCTGCTGGTGCTGGCCAGTGGCTGCTGATCAGGGGCCAGTATGCAGGGGGTTTGGGCGTTCCCTTTATGTGGACATGCTGAGTCCACCAAATACAACTTAGGAGAAAAGAGAGGAGCAAAAGTAGGAGGGAGGGCGCTGACCACCTAAATAAAGCAGGTGCTACAGTAGGAGCAGCAGCAACTCGTCACATGGTTATCTGTATTTTTTTTAAAGTAATTTATTGAGTTGACATTCACATCCCGTAGAATTAACCACCTAAAAGCGCCCCAAATGCAGACATGCTGCCGTGTGATGTCAGCGGCAGCGCGCCGGCCTCCGGTTCCGGGCTGCGCACCTTGTCCGCCACGCGGCCAGCCGGTCGCTGAGCTCGCGCGGCTCCTCCTTCTGCAGCCGCGACAGCCGCGCGGGGCTCCGCGGCGCGGCCGGGCCGCCGGCGGCGGCGGCGGCGGCGGCGGCGGCACGGGGGCGCGGTCGCCACGGCGAGCGGCGCGGCGGGGAAAGCGGGGCGCGGAGGCCACGGGCAGCACCGGGACGCGGAGGGGGCGAAGCGGAACGGAAGGCACGACCGGCGACCCGCGCTCGCGGAGAGGCCGGCGCGGGGAGGAAGCACGAAGCACCTGGGGTGGCGGGAGACGGGTTACAGCACAAAGGACCAAGGGGGCGGACTACGAATCAATCGTAAAACGCCCTTTGTAGGAAAGCACGCACACACTCACACACGCACGCACACACGCTCGGGAAATACGGGGCGAAGGTGGCCCGGAGCGCCGAGCAGAGTCCGCGGCCGCCGCCGCGCAGTCTCCCGCCCGCAGCACTTGGCTTCCTCTCGGGCGGCGCGGGGCCGCGGGCGGGGGGGCGCGGGGGGGCGGAGGGGGGCTGCGCGGGGGGCGCGGATCGCGGCGCCGCGCTCCCCAACATCACTTTCGGTCTGTTTTATGCCCCTCTTTTGATTTGCTTAAGACCGAATGATTTTATCACATAGAATCTGTACGCGTCTCCATGGAGAGGAAGTGTTCCCGCAAGTGCGGCAGCGCTATCAAGGGAATGAAAGGGAGCAAGACGAGGAAATCAAGCTGTGTACTGGTGTGTGTGTCTCTAAATTTACTTGAATCGGCGCATCTCTCGATTTGCTCTCCCTTCCCACTCACTGAGCCCGAGCAGGGCCTGTGATTTATGCGTCCTGCCAGCGGGGCTGTCCAGCCCTTCCTTTCCACCCGCAGTGAGTGACCTGAATGAGTGCAGGCTGGCGGGGCTGGACCGCAGCGGCTGAGTTCCAGCATCATCACCTGCGGTCTTGTTTGGGGATTAGACTCGGAGATGTCACAGAGCGTCCTGGAGCCCCCAGATAAAGGCTTCATTCTCGGGGTAGCAGGAGCCTGAGCGCCAGCCTCCCAGAGGATGAAGTGTATGCAGCGTCATACGACTGCCCCCAAGCGTCCTTCTGTGGGAGGGGAGCACAAAGGAAGCGGGATGCTGCTGCCTCCGCGGGGAGAGGGGCTCTGGGGGTGGGGAGACTGCAGAGGCGAGCCTGGGAGACAGATGCGGGGATGCTGTGTGGAGAGAGCTCAGTGGGACCTGTGCCTGCTAGGGGACAGCCTTTCAACAGCCAAGTGCCCCAGTCATGTTTCAGGGCCGCGGCCAGCTGTCAAAGGTCCGTGTTCCCCTGTGGGACAAATAGCTGTCCTGCGCCGGTGCCCTTCTGGCCCGTTGTGCTCTTTTGTGTCAATTTGACAAAGGCCCCCTTTCCCTGGGGACTCACTCCCTTCGTGCCCCTAGCCGTGCACCCAGCGCGAGTTGAGATCCCAGTGCCCTGTGGCTGGGCAGAAACGGAGCACCCTGCGTGGTGGCCCTGCAGGTACCTTGCACACTCATCCTCCACCCAAGTTGGCGAAGGATGAGATCCTCAAAAAGCTGGAGCGTGAGCTGAGTTTGCTGTCCCAGAGCTTGGAGCTCTTGGCTGACCTGCTGGTCTCCATCCTCCTCCTCCCTCCTGGCCAGCTCAGACCAGCTCTGCTCATTTTCCACACTCTTCCTCCAAAGCCCCTTTCCCTAAATTCTCCATTTATTTCAGCTATCATAGATTTAATTCCCAGGATCATTTCTTAATCTGTGATTGCGCTTTCGTATGCCAAATGTTCTTCATTTATGGCTATACTGTCTTCTGTTATTTCTCTAAATAATCAGTGACCGTTTTTCTAAGGTTGTGTTTTGTTTTCTGTCTTGTCTCCATTTTCTTCTGGTTTAATCTTCCTCGCTCCCCCTCCTCCTTTCCCCACCTCTCCTCTCTCTTTCTTTTGGCTCTCTCTTTCGTATTGGTTAGTTTCCTTACAAGCGTGGGAAGCCCTTATCTATTTGTGTTAAAGAGACAGTGAAGAGAAAGCTGACTTCCAGGGGCAGGTTGTTTACCCCATGAGGGCTGCCCTGCGGGAGGCATCACATGACGAGCGAATTCCCTGTGTATCTCTCCGGGGGGCCCTTCCTCTCCCTGAAGTCGAATCCACCAATAGTGAGCCGGGCCGAGCCTGACCGCCAGCACTGCAGGAGCAGAGCGGTGGGCGTGGCCGGCAGTACTGCAGCAGCGGGCAGAGCGGGGTGGGGAGTGCGTCAGTGTCTGAGTGCTGAACAGGGAAAGTGACCTGCTGGTTTGCAAACCTTTTCGTCCAACGACTTTCTTTTATACCTTCCCACATCCCTGGGCCACCCAATTCCTGAAACTTTCTGGTATTTTGAGGAGAATTTGCTCAATTTTGTTGGAACTCTCTGCGTTTTTATGGCTTGTGCCTTCATCTGCCTTGGTAGTCAGTTACTACTTCTCCCTATGCTTTATTTCTATTTTAAAATAACTTATTGAGATATAAGTGATATTTAACAATGCACATATTTAAAGGGTACAGTTGGACAGCTTTTGACATAGGAATAGACTCAGAAAACCGTCACCACAATCAAGGTAATGAACACACGAATCGTCCCTAGCAGTCTCCTCATGCTCTCTTCCAGCCCACCCCTCCTGTCCCCACCACCTCATCCCCTGGCAATCACTGAGCTGTTTCTTGTTGCTATGCACTGGTTTACGTTTCCTAAAAATAAAAGGAATTACACACCGTATCTCTTTTTGTTTGGTTTCTTTCTCTTGATGTAATGTTTTCTGAAAGCAATTCTTGTTGTAGCCTATAATGTATTCCTTTTAAATTGCTGAATAATATTCTGTCTCAGAGTTTGTGCACTTACCTGTCGATGGACATTTGGATTGCTTCCAATTTGGGGTTATTACAAATAAAGCCACTATGCTTATTTGTGTAAAAGTTCTTCTATGGACATGTGTTTTCTATTGCCTTAGATAAATGCCAAAGAGTGGAATGACTGGGTGACAGAGTTTATATGTTCATACGGGTTCTAAGTTTAATTTTTAAGAAACTACCTAAGTGAGGTTCAAAACAAATGCTGTCATTGTACATCTGCACCAGCAACGTAAGAGGGTTCCAGCTGCTCCACATCCTTAACAGCACGTGATAGGGTCTTTTAAATTTTATCGTCTCTACTAGTGGTGTCTCATTGTAGTTTTAATTTTCATTTTCTAACTGACTGCTGATGTTGAGCTTTTTGTGTGCTCATTTGCCATCCATATGTCTTCTTTAGTGAAGTATCTGTTCACATCTTCTGTCCATTTTTATGGTTGGTTGTTTTCACAGTAGTTTTTGTGAGCTCTTTATGTATTATGTACACTAGTCTGCTTTCTTTCTAAAACTAAGGACTATTTCAAATCTGGGGGAAATTACAGATAATACTATAAAAATCCTATACACTTGTCACACATATTGAATGCATGATAACATGTTCTTATATTTGCTTTGGGTTTTATTTTTTAAAATAAAATCTCACCGATAAGGGACATTGGAAGCCCTTGTCTTATCCCTCTCTAATTCTCTTCTCTTCCTCCTCAAAAGTAAACATTAATCTGAACTTGGTGTGTATCTATGGCTTTGTTCTTTTACTACACGCACACGCACACGCACACGCACACACTCATGCAGACACTCACATACATACACCTAGAGTTAACAATGCGTTAATCATCCTTAAGCTTTCTTGCTTTTGGACTTTCTACTGGTGCAATCCTACTGTATATATTCTATGTGATTCCTGTTGTTTATATCATGTTGTTGAAATTTATCCACTTTGATTCAGGTAGCTATGGATCACTTGATTGCAGATTTCCATAATGATAACCAACATTTATTTTTCTTAGTGGTAACAATGGACATTTTGGTTATTTTCACATTTCTTGTGTTATCAACAGCACGGCTAGAACCTTCTGTGTATGCTTTCTGGAGCATGTTTGTCAGCGCTGCCCTAGAAACAGGGTGGATGGGTCAGGGAGTGTGCTCACGCTCCACTTTACCGGACTAGGTAACACCTGACTGCTTGAACAGATTTGCAATTTCACCAGCAGCGATGACAGTTTCTATTGATTCACATTCTCTCCAGTACTTGGTGTGGTCAGGCTTTATGTTTTTGCCGATCCGGGAGGTGTTGAGGTGGTATCTCAAGATCTCTTATTGACAATGTGTCCAACCTAGGTAAATCCTCTCCACTGTCTTCTGGATCCTGTTGCTACTATCAGTTCTTTTGTAGATGATCTGTTTCATTCCTTGAGATCCTATACAATCTTCTCTCTCCTTTTGCTGTTCTGCAACGCCACTACGATATATCTATACGTGGAGAGGATTTTCTAAAGTTTATACTGAAAGTTCATTCAGCTTCCTGGATCTGAACATTGGTGTCCCTCAGTAATTCTGGAAAATTCTCAGCAACCAACTCTTGAAAAACATTCCTCCTCATCCTCCATTATTTCCTTTCAAACTCCAGTTAGACATAGAATTGACCTGCTCACTTGAGCATCTGCATCATATATATATATATATATATATATATATATATATATATATATATACACACACACACACACACACACACATATATATGTGTATATATATATGTATATATATATATATTTAATTTATTTAAATATGCTCAATTATAAAGTGCCAATTTCTGGTGTACAGCATAAAGTTTCAGTCATACATATATTCATTTTCCTATTCTTTCACATTATAGGTGATATAAGATATTGAATATGGTTTCCTGTGCTCTACAGAAGAAATTTCCTTTTTTTAGATAGTTAATTGTACACTGTACTTGTTTTTAACTTTCTTTAATTGCATAATAGTCATTTTATAATGTTGTGTCAGATTCCAGTGTAGAGCACAGTTTTTCAGTTATACATGAACATACATAGATTCATTGTGACATATGTTTTTCACTGCGAGCTACCACAAGGTCTTGTGTATATTTTCCTGTGCTATTCAGTATAATCTCGTTTATCTATTCTACATTTTGAAATCTCAGTCTGTCCCTTCCCACCCCCTGCCCCCTTGGCAACCACAAGTTTGTATTCTTATGTCTATGAGTCTGTTTCTGGTTTGTATTTATGGTTTTTGGTTTTGTATTTTTAGATTCCACACACGAGCAATCTCACGTGGTATTTTTCTTTCTCTTTCTGGCTTACTTCACTTACAATGACATTCTCCAGAAACATCCATGTTGCTGCAAACGGTGTTATTTTGTCATTTTTTGTGGCTGAATAGTATTCTATTGTATAAATATACCACCTCTTCTTTATCTAGTCATCTGTTGATGGACATTTAGGCTGTTTCTATGTCTTGGCTGTTGTAAATATTGCTGCTATGAACATTGGGGTGCAGGTGTCATTGTGAAGTAGGGTTCCTTCTGGATATATGCCCAGGAGCAGGATTCCTGGGTCATATGGTAAGTCTATTCCTACTCTTTTGAGGAATCTCCATAGTGTTTTCCACAGTGGCCGTACCAAATTGCATTCCCAGAGATAGGTCATTTTTAAATTGGCAGTCTGAAAAATAATGGTGATTATACAGCAAATGCAGCTTCCTTTGAAACACTCTGTAGCATTCTCATGGAAACTTTTTATCTTTACTGTATCATTGTAAAGTAGGAAAGGGATGAGTAATTGGTGGTATCAAATGACCATTTCCTTAGGCTCACTGAACTTGGCTGTTCTCACACATTTCAGCTGTCCTTTTTTAGTTTTATGTTTTTCCGTGGTTCTGGTCACTGTGATGGTCTATGTGAATCCTTTACAAGTTACAATTTTCATCATCTCAAAAGAGTGTCTTTATGTGTCAATGAAGCCATTTAGTAATAAATTTCTCATGAAGAATAATATTGATTTGACAATATAACTTGGGCATAAAATATTATTTGATTTTTTGAGGATTTGGAGTGCTTTTCCTAAATTTACGTTTTCTTTAAATGTTAAAATTAATGGGCCTCATAAGTCAATGTTATTTCTCTGACTTCAAAGAAGCTATTTATTCAGGCAAGAGAACACTTTGGTGGTACTCTGTATAATAGGAAGCACATCACTTCATTTGGTAGAGAGTGGTGACGCTAGATGACACGTCTCAATTAATAGAATGTAGTTTTTTTTATTCAATATGGCAGATTATGGAAAATGAAGAAAATTTTTCATTTGTTTTATATTTCATTCATTATAATTTTAATACCAAAATCTGACTTTAAAGAGAATAAAATAAGAGGGAAAACTATGGTTCAATTCCATTTGTAAATGTAGATGCAAAACCCAAAATACTCTGAAATATTAACAAATCGAAATCAGCAGTGAGTTAAAAAAAAAAATCTTGCTTGACAAAGTGGAATTTACTCCAAAAAAATGTAAAAATGATTCAATATGCTTTGCAAACTCATTACATAAGCACATTAAAGAACCATACAATTATATCAACAGATTTAAAATAACATTAAAGTTTTAGTCATTTGTTTCATAAGCTCTAAGTAAAAAGACTAGGAATAAACTAACGTAACATAATGAAGGGTATTTATCAAAAATCTAGATGTCCAATTGTGAATTATTAAGCAACCAAAATGTGGAACAGGACTTCAGTGCCCTCTATCATCATGATTAAATGACATGATTTTGGAAGGTCTAGCTAATGTAAAAAATAAGAAAGATGAAATAAGTTATACTAATGTTAGAACAGAAGGATTAAATTATCTATATTTTTAGGTGGTAGGGTTGCAGGCTTGGAAAATATCATAGGCCAAATTTTAAAAAAAAATTGAATAAAAAAGAATTTTTCACACAAAATAAATAAAAATCAATAGCTTTAAAAATATCAATCAATAGAAATTAAATGGAAACCCACCCCACTTATAATAAAAATAAAAGCTAGAAAATAAGTAGAAATAAATTTAATAACAAAAATAAAAATAAATGAAAGCTAGAAAATAAATGGAATTGAATTTAATAATGAATTTAATAGAACACAAAGGAAGACCGCTAAACAGTCTTGTGGGAGGATGCAGAATGAGATGAGCTTAGAGATGTACAGCCTTTAGAACTTCCGGGTGAGTCTCTTGGCTATACCCTCTTGCGTCACCTGCCTCCCTACAGGTGGTCAGATGCTGTACGGTGCCCTGGCCTCTTCCCACTCAGGACCACTTCCAGAGGAAGAAGAGAGCCCGTAACTTCTGGATGCTAACCTGATGAGCAAGACAGATCTTACCCCAAAGATGGCATGACTTTCCTCACATCCTTTTGGCCAGAATTGGGCCATGCCTACTTTTGAACCAACCTTTGGAAAAAGATTAGACAAGTTAGCATGAGTCTGGAGTAGAGTGGAGTCAGCTTTCCATGAAGAACATGGCAGAACTTGTTTCTTGAAAAAGTCTGGAATTATGCTGGTAAGCACGAAGTGAAAAGGGACTAACGGTTGGGTGAATAACAGTTACTCAACTGGAAGAACAAAAAAAGACAGACCCCTACCTTGTTCCATGTAAATAAACCCCAGAAGGTTTAAATAGCTAACTGTAAAACACACCTGTAACAATATTAGTGGAAGACTGCAAAGAATATTCATCTAATCTTAGGACCAGGAAGGCCTTCGCAAGCGATTTAAAAAAACCACCCTCAAAGATCATAAAGGCAAATGGTGACAGATTCACTGTAGATGTTAAACATTTCTATATGGCAAAGAATATTAGAAACCATCAAATAAATGGTTGACAGGGTAAAACATTTCCAATATACATGGACAAAATTTAAGATTGCTCCTACACGAAGAACTTCCTCAGAAAGGGAGAAAACAAAGATCTAGTTGGAAAAAATGTCAAAAGGTATGACTAGGCAAGATAAAACACAAAAAGTGGCAAAAGATTAAAATCATCACTCTCACTAGTGTCAGGAAATTTTTAATTAAAGCAAAAAAAATCAAGTTTCTTAGCAAATTTTAACAATTAAAAAAATTGATAGGGTCCAAGATGTAAAAAAGATTAGAGAAGCTGGCACTCTGTAATTTTACTGACGGGCATGTCTATTGCTACACCTTTTAGGGGAAGCAATCTGGCAGTATCTGTTAAATTCTGTGATGTTAAAATCTCATTTTTAACAATACATTTTATAAAAATTAAAAGCAATACACCAAAATATATGTCTAAAGATATTCTTGTACAGTTTTATAATAGCAAACCATAGGAAACCATTTGAATGTCCATCTATGGTGGAATTGCTGATGACACTATGGTACACACATGCTGTGGACAAGCATGTTGCTGCTAAAGGTGAAGGAGGTCTCACATGATGGTGAGAATGAAAGATGAATAAAGTAGAAGAAAGAGAAGCAACTGCAAGAAAGTGCTGACTGCAGCTTAATGGAGGGACAAAGCAGGGTGCTTATTATTTAATGGGATCTTCAGGCCGGCTGAACGCAAAACACTGTCTAGAACAGTCCATCAGAGGAAGGAAGATAGAACTTATTTGCTGGCACTCTTATGTCTTGTCTCCCTTTATCAAAGTTCCCCTTGAAGGTCTGGCACACCCGTACTTCTGAGTATGTCACCCTGGAGAAGCCAGACCCCAAGCATCAGCTGAGTGGATAAATGGTGATGGAGCAGGAGCCTCAGAGCCTGGTCAGGCCATGCCTGTGCACCGGAGATGCTGCAGCTCCCACCATCACAGCTGCCGAAACAGAACTTGGAGGGGCTGTGCCTTACCTCATGGAGGAGTGAGGCAAAGACAGCCTGGCCTTTGGATGTGACATGGTGGCAGCTGTAGCTGAAGCAGTGGTGGCAGCAGCTGGGGATGTCCATGACCAAGGGACCAAGGGACCAAGGTACTTGGAGTCAGGAATGAACGAATGTGTTCAATAAAATGTCTCTCATCAATTTGAGTAAACCACCATCCTGTAGCTGTTCAGACTGCCTCTGCTCCAGTCTGTCTGTTACCTCTGGACAGGAGACTGCATTCTCTGGTCTTCTACCTTCTCTTTTGCGTTTCCATCTGTTGGTGTCTTTGTGTTTTATTCAGAATCTTTTCTTTTAATCTGTATTCCTAGTCACATGGTTTCTCCTTGATTGTGTCTAAACTTCTGCCAAGTCCATTAATTGAGCTTTAATGTTAATAACTTTATTTCTATTTTAGAATGTTCATTGTTTTTCTTTAAAATTTTCCAATATTCGGCTGGAAATTTCTACTTTTGTTCTTAATCTGCTGGAACATATTAAGAGTAGTTATTTTAAAATCTGTGACTCTAACTGGGTTTTAGACTGAGAAATTATTATTAATTTTATTAAATGTAATAATGGTCTGATAATTGGGTTGTTAGAATTATATACTAAAGTCTTTAGAGATGAAATGATTTTATGTTTAGAATTTGTTTGAAAATGCTCCCCAAAATATGTGTGTGTGTTTAATTGTTAAAGATGAATAATTTATACACAGGGGTTCATTATACTATTCTTTCTTTGATGTATGCTTAAAAATTTTCAAAATAAAAAAAAGTTTTTAAAAAGTTTGATTCTGATGACTCCATTTTTGGGGGGAGTTCTTAAGAGATTGTTCTCTTTTCTCTTGCCTTTCTTGGCTTACATTCCTTTACTTTGGTCTCATGGGTATTTGGAATTTGCATTTGCGGATCAAATGCTGTGTATGACAAGTAGTAGGAGTAATCTGAGGTCTAGTCTGCTGTTATCTTCCCCGAGGAAGGATTTGTGCTTTTTCTTGGCTGTCAGCTGGAACATTCACCACAATCCAGTTTTACACATGACTTGAAGCTGGGATTCAGTCCCTCTGAGAGATGAATAACATCTCTGTCACCCTTATTCCTAGGATGTAGCCCTTCGTGGCCCCCACCTGGAGTGTAGGTGGCCTGTGACTCTCTCCTGCCCTTTGGCTGGTACTGGGCTCCAGGTTTTAGCTCCTCCACTGAAAGGCTGCCAGGGGCTCTTGCCCCCTCTTGTTCTCTCTTAACTGCCTTTTTTTTTTTTTTTTGCAATTGGTAAACATCTCTGGGAAGACTGGGTTCACCACCCTTGTCCTTCCTTTAGCTCCCAAATCCTTCCTTGTTAATTCCTCGTTGGCTGGTTTTATCTTCCGTGCCTCCAGGCAAATTCTTTCTTTCTTTTTTAATATTTTCTCACTGTTCTAGCTGCTCTCATAGAAGACTGGGCTAACTTCTCCAGTTCACCGCTGCCATAGGCCATGTGTTTTCTCTCTTCGCTCCTCCTCCTTTGATGGGTCTCGTTCTCATTTTTCTAATCTCTCCTGCTTAAGGTTCTTGAAGGCTGCCCGGAGGGGGCTCCTGGTTCCGTTTATGAATGGAACACTGCTCTAGTCATCCTCAGAGCTGTCGATGCCAACAAAGCTCTTTGTGGCCCAACCATATGAATCCAGAGTGTTTGCGCTTCTTTTGCACAAAGACCATGAATCCCCTGCTAGGCATGGGTAGCTGAATTGACTGCACTTGAAGACAGAGGATGTGGCTGCCTGTGCTGGGGTTCCTTGAGTTGAGGGGCTTGACTGAGAACCCTGAACTCAACCCAGAACACTGAGGGAGTGGACTGCTCTTCACGGGTAACTCTCTCCGGCACAAATCACATTTCTTTCAGGAGCAAGCTTTTTGGATGCCTTGAAGGGATGTTGCATGAATTAAGAGTATTTCAAACTTCCTCGCAGATGTAGAACTTCTTCTGGGATTCAAAGAAAAAGAAAGGGCAGGGAAGAGGGAGGCCAGGGGAAGGGGCTATTTGCCCACTTACTGTCCTCGGAAGCATCAGCAGATCCAGGGCTGAGACATCCAGTGGCTCCCTGAAGGGTGACCACAGCTCCTGCTACCTGGGCCTGGAAGGGTTTATCAGGCAGGAACACCTGGGAAGGAGGGTGGGCTGCAGAGTTTTCCGGTTGTGCTTTTGGCCTGAAGCATGGCTGGTCTTGAACTAAACATGCTTTTTTTTTTTTAACCCTTTATTGAGAGAGAAGCTCATTTACAAAAAAAATAAATTAAAATTAAAATTAAAATTGGAAAAAGTTAGCATAACCCCATCCAGGCACCACACAGGGGTATGTGAAGCCCAGTTAAATAACGGAAGCCCCGTAGCATTCTGTCTTCATCCCTAATCCCCACCACTGCACCCACCTCACCCCCAACATTGATGATGTATGTGCTGTGCTGAGCTTCAATGTGCAGGCACTGCTCACAGTGTTTTACATGAATTAATTAATTTAATCTCAAAACAATCTCTCTCATCTCTATTTTATAGATGGGGAAACTAAGACAAAAATTAGTAACTTCTCCAGCAAGTGATGGAAGTGGGATTCAAACCCAGGCCATTTGGTTCCAGAGTCTGTGCATTTTTGCTAACCTCTCCTGGGCCTGAGCTCAGAGCCACCCTGCGGCTGTGCCCCATCCTCACTGCTGGCAGTCCTGTGCCTTGAGGCAGAGGAATCAGGGCCGTGCCCCAGACTGATGCCTCCTTTAGAAGCAGTTGTCCACTTGGGGTGCCCCTCACCTGTCTCTGCTTCTGAGTTGAGTCTCATGTAATCTGGCTGCCACAGACAAGTCACCTCAAATCTCAGAGACCTAGAGTTTTTCCAGGTTTGCAACCACAATGGTTATGGGGTAGGATTTCTTAAAAAGCTTCAGCTAAGTAGATTTCTGATTCATACAGATTACTTTATTGCTCTGCTCTGGTTCTGGCTGATAACAGGAAATGCCTCTGTAAGGTCTGTTTCCACGGGCTTTATCCTTACTCTCAGTAGAGGCAGAACTCCAAATGGTGCCAACTCAAACAATTCCAAATTTGTGTTTGCTTTGAGCACTGAAACACAACACACAGATTTTCATCACTCGCAGTCATACATAAGTAGGTAAAGAAATCACGCAAGATGTCTGTGTTAAATACATCACAGTTCTTTCACTGAACAAATGAGAAGGGCATGATCCTTTCATGATCAGGTGAGTGGTGAATTTCCTGCAGGTGGTCTGGGTAGAAATGTCAGGAGGCCTTATCAACCCCTACCTCAGAGACAAGATGAGAATGACCACAGTGACCAGTGGCAGGGCCAAGCTGTGACCAAGGTGTCTGGGCCACAGGTCTCCGGGAGATCACATTGGCCGTGGTGTCCATGAAGTACATGGACACCATGGTGAGCAGCCCTTGAGTCAACCCTCTGGAGCCTGGGGTGAGGATGCCTGAGGAAGGGTCTTGAATGAGGAGCTGACTGAGTCCCTTGACCTCAGACCCTGAGAAGCTACTGCAAGAACACACTGTGGCTTTTCCCCTCTCCCTTCCTGCACATGACCAGAAGCCATTAACCAGGGTGGCTGTGCCCAGGAGAAAGGGAGGCCCAGCTTGTCAGGGAGCAACTGATGTGGTCTCCGAGCTGATGAGTCTACTCCAGGACTGGGACGTAATGGAGGGTGGGAAGGTCAGGGGATAAATGGAATTTCAGCCCATGTCCATTTCCCAGGAGATCCAGTGGCTCTGGAAACCCATCCTGTGTTCACTTTCCTAGCTCCTGAATGTACAGTTAGGGTAAAGTTTTCATCATGATAAGTGAAGTATAACCTTTAAAAACTGTGAATCACTATGGTACACACCTGAAACTTACAGAATGTTATGTCTACTGTGCCTCAATAATTTAGAAAAAGAGAGACATACTCAATGATTGGCTGCATCCTCCACCTTGGTTCCCTCACTGAGGGACAGAGGGCCTCTCTGCCAGAAATAATCAAGTGGAGCGACCTGGAACCACCCTCTGGGTAAAACCAAAGTCAGCACAGCACCTCTGGGAGAACCACAGTGCTGCAAGGTGCAGCGGGGGGGGGGTGGGAGGGCTCCACATCCTCTCGTTTATTGACCCATCAGAGGACAGAGACTTCTTGGAGAATAACAGTAAAGTTATTATAAATCAATTCTAACTGGCGTTATTCATCATGATGTGGTCTCTTTACTGGAGAAAAAGCACCATAGCCCTTGGTGCCTGGTACATACCTTCCATTCTGGCTAATGCTTCTCCTTTATTCAAATACATAAAAGCAGCAGAAATAACATGCTTTCATTAGGCAGGAAAGCAACTCTCCCTCACTGTCTCAGGGCCATTTCACTGGAAAACTAAAAACTACCCTTTCAAAACTCCCTTGCAATGAGGATTCTGGGGGTAAGTTAAGTTCTATTGAGATTCATTAGAGCAAGTTTTGGCCTAGTATGGCCCACGGGCCAAATCTGGTGGGCCCTCTGTTTTTGTGGACAGGACCATAGAATATTAATTCATTTACAAATCATCCATGCTGCTTTGGCACTATAATGTCCTGGTTGGGTAGCTGTGAGAGAGACTCTACTGTCCAGAGAGCCAAAAATATTTCCTAATTCTTTCCAGGAAAGGTTAGCAGACCCTTAGTCTAGAGAAGGATTGGCAAGGCAAGGTTGAGGCTGGGTGCCCTTCCTGTGGGTTCTGTCTCTGTTGCTTTCTCCTCCAAGTGTGTCCCCAGTGTCCATCCTCTGATTTCCTGAGCATGAGGAAAGTCCCACCTTGATGTTTTTGGGCACAGCCCCAATGGCTCTGAACTTTGCCTAGTGTGGCTCCAGCAATGAACTCAGAGACAGTAATTCCCCAACTGGGCTGGTCCTTATTGTTCCAAAAGTCATTCCAAGAACCCCAGCCTAAAACCTGTTCCTTCAATAGTTTTTAAAACACTGAATTCTGAGTATATTAAACCTTCTCTTGATCAAGTACCTAGAACTTTTTTGGTTTCCTAAGCTGAACACTGATGGCTACATACTTGCATCAGTTATGGGCAATTAAACCAACACATGGTTCTTCATTTGTATCAGCCAGTTATGATATATAACGTAAGTGTGTGTGTGTGTATAGATTTAGAGACAAAGACATCACAGGTTTTTGATTTAATAAATTAAAAGGCAAAGACTAACCGTATCTCACATTCCAAACAAGTTAGGCGGAACACCCACCCCCGGCAGTAGATTGGAAATTTCAAGAGGCCCAGCTTTGCTAGTCTCCGCAGGGCTGGCCACAGACGGTTTGGTTCTGCCACGGCCTGAGCTCCCCATTTCCCAGGTATGGAAAGGTCCCTGAAGAGACACCTTCCTGCCTTTTTGCTGTGTGCTCCATCTAATCGCCACGGCCTGTTGCACAAGAATGGAGGTGGGTGAATAGGGACAATGCTCTGTTATGCAACTCAGCTTCTTCATTAGCTCCCCTCTGATGAGATGAAGGCTTGGTGCGCTTAATTAGGAGATTTCAGGCCTGAAGGAACGTTGGCTCCACACAGAAAAGAGCTGGTGGTGACAAGCTGGAAGTCAGTCAGGGCCAGATAACATCATGGCTTCCAGCATAGGAAGACCATCAGTTATACCCTTTATGAAGATGATCTCAGTTTGTTTTCACATTACCCTGGTGCATGGCTAGGGTTGGGCTGCACCCCAGAACCAAGGCACAGTCTCCTGGTGCTCTGCAGAATCTCCAGTGCAGCCAAGCTGTGCTCTCCAATTTGAGTCAGAGGACAGATGCCCTGTTCCCCAAGCCCTACCTTGCTCAATCATTTGGTGATGGACAGAGAGACTTCAGAAGCTTGGGGACACATTCATTCAATTATTGTGCAAAAAATATAAAGCTCAAGAGTTTAAGTTTCTTTGTTTTTCTTCCCTTTCTTTCTCTTTCATCCTATATTCCCATTCAATCTCCAACTTTCCTTCACAGCTTTAGGGGAGAAATGAACAAATTCCTCAAAGGTCATCACTAGAGTAAGAAAAAAAAAAAAAGACTAGTTCCTGGAAATAGGAATGGCAGGTTGACCCTAGTTCATCAGCACAGAATCTCTAAACCAAATTCCAGTGCTTCCACTTTGAAAAACATAATAGTAATGTACTCTGTGCTGACTTGGAAATGAAATCTGTATTTAGCATATTCCAGAAAAGAGATTCTGGAAGAGACTCTTGCCCACCTGGGACACATCCGGGCCTCTTACCAGACACGGCTTTCAAGAGAGAGAAAAAAGTGAGAGTAAGACTCCAAACGCCTGTCGTGGTCGGAAGGTAACTGACACACAAGGGCAGCGCGATGGCAGCCACCTTCCCTGTGATTTCCCTGGACGTCACAAGCAGAGCTACAAAGTGAAAGCCTTTCCCCAAGGAACAGGGAGGGGACCCGGGAAGCCCTGAAAGTGGAGGAAGCCGCAGACGGGCAGTATGAGAACCACTGTTCCTAAACAGCCCACCGTCATTTCTCTCGCAGTCTCTGCGAGGGCTTTCTGGCTGTTTGAATTTTTAATTTTCATAAGGTGCTTTCAAACAGAAGGCCAGAGGGCCAGTAGGGCACAATAAACATTAAACATATCGCTTTGTTTGGCGCACTGTGTGTAAAATGTCACATCTTGTACTTGGCTTTTAAGATGTAATTATCCAGCTGGTTTTCCAGAGACGCTGTCTCAATCCAGGTAACGTTATGCAAACTCATGGTTGTGAACAGGAACTGAACTCTTTTGAGGATGAGGTTTTCGTTCAGTTCAGAGACTCTGAAAACACGTTTGTTTGGTTTCCTTGTGCTACTCTGGCATGGATGGTAACTGCCCTGTGTAGAAAATGCAAATTGTTCAGACTGGTTGGTTGGAATGGCTCCAGCCCTGCCTCCTGCTGCTCAGGGAAGGCGAAAAAAACTGGGGTGTAGAGCTTTCTGGATTCACTTATTCACATTTACTGGGTGCCTACTGTGGGCAGGGAAAACTCCAAAGTCTAGTGTTTCCTTGGTTTTTGTTGCAGGAAAAGCGCTGCGGTCACCCTCCACGCTGACCCGCCTCGGCCACGCCACTCCATCGGGCACGATGGGAAGAGCGTGCTGTACACTACGGTTTTCTATGAAACTCCACGCGTGGAGCTTGGATTCCCAAGGGGAGGAAGGATGCCACAGGGGCAGGGGATGAGGGGGTCAGTGTTCCCACCCCCATTTTATGGAGGGAGGGGTCACTGGATGGGAAGCAACTGGCTTAGCTACTCCTGGCCCACCAGTCCATCCAGTAAGGTAACAAGTCACACAAATAATAAGCAACTGAACACCTGAAATATTCCTTCTTTCATTTGTTTTGTTTTGTACACATACACGCCACACACGTGCCCCACTCACACATACCTAACAGACACCAACAGCCATTGCACATGCACACATGCCACATACACAGCAAGAATTACGACTAAATGAACTGCTTTTCTCTATACTCCCTCCAACAGATATGAAGGTAAATGTGATTTTTAAAAAAACACTCTGGAAGTAAATTGGTAAAGGACAGTTCAGTTCTGCACAAAATCCGCTGGTAAGACACTACACGTGATGTCATTTTTTAAGGAAATCCTGAAACTGTTTTCTTTCAAAACATGATCCAAATAAACATGGAATGTTTATCACAGAGTCTGAGAGATTTCAGTTCATTATGATGTTCTAGGAAGATTCAGCTTGACTACTGCTTTAGTTTTGTGCATGCTTTTACAGCATTCCTTTCGTCCCTCCCTCTTCCTCCTCCTCACTCCTCCTCCCCCGTCCCTTTCTTAGTTCACATGTACCTCTCTGGTGGTGGGTTTACCCAAAGCCCTTGTTTGGGGGCTGGGCAGACTGCATCTGGTAAAGATGATCACACCATTGTCTATGCCATCCTACAAGCTCCCCTGACAATGCAGTGCTGACTTCCTCCCCCGGGAGCTGAGGTGGAATACCACCCCTTAAACCCAGGGGGACACTTGTATGTGCCTCGACCAAGAGATGCAGGCAAATTGGCGCTGTAGGACTTTCTTGGCTGGGCCATAAAAGTAGTATGGCTTCTTCTGAGCTTCTCTGGGGTGCTTGTCCTTGGATAGCAGCCACCTTGCCAGGAGGAATCCAAGCCATATGGAGAGGTCACATGTAGGCATTCCAGCCAGGAGCCAGCAGCCAGCACAAACTGCCAGATTTATGAAGGATGGCCTTGAGGTGGTCCTGCCCCACTTCACATCCCCTACAGAGTCCAGACGCCGTGGGGCAGAGACCAACCACCCTGCTGCTCTCTGTCCAATTTGTGACCTACAGGACCAGGAAAGGTAACGAATGACTGTTGCTGTAAACCATGACATTTCTCAGTGTTTCTTAGGCGCCAACAGACAACTAATATAGGGGCCTCTGGACCCCAGCCCAGGGAATGAGCTGCATTGGTGGTAAATCTCTGAGATCATGGAGTGCATGCCCAGCCCTATTCCCAGTTTCCCCTTTTATAAACATCTTTTTATACCCCTTCACTGTCCTATGATGAAATTCACACATAACACATCTTGTGTAGACATGTGCTGTACGTGTATAAGTATGCATCTTCACATGGATATACTTAAGTATCTAGCCACAGTGAAACCCAGCAGAACCCTGTGGGGCCCTCCCGGGTACAAACGTCCTTCCATGTCCCCCATTTCTTGTTTTCAGGAAAAAGTTTAAGCCTCCTAGAGTTTCCTTGGATTCCGAATGGCAGATTCAAACAGTTACTAACTAGAGGAGCGAGGGGATGCAGAAACACAGAAAAGGCAGCCAAGAAACAGTAGTGCAGGGATGGGGCAAGGTCCTACTTCCTCCTCAAGGGGTACGAGATCGCATAACAACCTGATGCAGGTCTCTGAGTTCTTCTGTGGGAACTACAGCCCCACCCAGGTAGAGGACAGGAACCTCATGCTGAGCATAAGCACGTGGACCCTAGACTGGCTGTAACCAGAAGGCTGATGATTGAGATTCCTGGACCACCACCCTATTACCTCCCCACCAACCAATCAGAGGAAGCTCACGCACCCTGCAGACCTCTCCCCAAATTTTGCTTATAAAACTTCCCCTAAAACCATCAGGGAGTTCAAATCTTTAAAGCATGAGCCACCCCATTCTCCTTGCATGGCCCTGCAATAAAACTTCCTCTGCTCCAAGCTCTGATGTGTCAGTTTGTTTGGCCTCACTGTGCATCGGGCACACAAGCTTGGGTTCAACAGTAACAGTATGGAGAAGTAAAAAGAAAATAATTCCTAATAAAATACCACGAGTTTCAATCTAAGGTTGTTTCTTCTACAAAGCAGAATATGTGCTCGTAAAATTCACTATGTGATGGAATTTTGTGTGTAGTAACTGCTTATGGGGAAAGTAAGGGTAGCAATAGAATATTCAACATCTGTGTGACCTTATAATTAACTCATTACACAATAAGTGAGGAACCTTACTGAAATAGTGCTGCAGTGTGAAGCATCTTAAATTCTTCATAAATAAAGGAATACAAAACAGTTTGCCATTTACCTTGACAAGCACGTGAGGTTTGGAGGGTGGGTGTGGCTTTTGGAGAAAGGGGCTTTGGAAGGGCCATGTCATTCACAGGATGAAATGCCACCGTTCTAGGGTGGGTGGCCATGGCTCATCCTCTTTCTGTGTCTTCTCGCTGGCTCAAAGCCAAAATTCTGTTGCACTCAGCATTAGAGTTGTCCCCTTCCATTCACTGCAAGTGATTTCTGGTCACACTTAGCGGAGCTGATTACCATAGTATCATTATTTTGTGTTCCTTATCTCACTTTATCTTATTGTATTTTATTTTTGCTCTCAGTGCCGTTTTCCTCTTGCTGTACAACGTGGATTCCTGTGGGTGTGATTCTCTTGCAATAACACGTATCTCCGTGTCTTACCAAATATTTTATTACTTCAAGCTTCTCCTCAATATTCAAGGCTGTCCTTTATCATTCATACTTGGGTTCGTATAGCCAAAATGCTTTCTCGTGTTTGAGTTTCTGTCATGGATACTTCTATCATGAAATTCTGATGCTCGGGGACCGGCATCACACATACTTGACAGGTGTGGCCCACGGGTGATGGGGCTTGAGGTGTGAGCTCTCAGAAGGCAACGGCTTTGAGCTGGGTAGAGGGCACCCATCACCTACACCTCTTGGTGTATAGCTGCACAGAGCTAACCCACCTCATGGAAAGTGGCTTTTTTTTTTTTTTGGTTTTGTTTTTATCAGGTGGTCTTATTCTCCAATTTATCTGTTGGGTACTGTGATGGGTGGCCATAAATTATTGGCCACCCCCTTAGAGCCCATTTCCCTTCCCCTGGAATCTGGGCTGGGCCTGAGATTTCTCTGAGCCATTGAGTGCTTGGTGTTCTGGGTCTGCCAAGGCTGGGCTATTCCAGGCTTAGGACACTGTGTCTTCAAGTCCACCCACAGCTCTGGGAGATGCCCAGGCACCAGGGTATGTGGAGGGTAACAAGGCCCTCCTGCCCACATAAAGCTAAGCTACCCGCTGACCAGTCACTGCTGCTCCATGCACCACCCGAGGTGCCCCAGCTCGGTCAGGCCTCCAGCATCTACACTCAACAGCACTCTGCAGGCTGGAAAAGCCACACTGCTCATTCCAGTCCACTTGCTGAACTGTGATCAACGATAAACAGTTTTTGTTGTTTGAAAAGGTACTATTTTTTAGGATGGTTTGCTGCATAGAAATGGAAAACTGAAGCATGTGAACAAATTCACTCCTTAACAACATGCATCATGGCCAAAGACACGGGGCGACCTCACTCCAAGACAAGGAGGTGACAGAGATCTTTGTACCCACTTACAGTGAACAAGGCTGGATTTGAGAGAAGAAAGCCAATATTCAGCTGAAAATTTTTGTCTCTATAATTGGCACTTTGAAATAACCACCCCTTTCTCACGGAACCACTCTGGATGCCCCGCCCACAGATGCAAACTCACGATGCAGGTGCTGCTCCTGGGACTCAAACACCACACGTGGTTTTGTCATTAGGAATGCGATTTTCTAAAACAATGAACCATGCCTGGCAAAGTTCCAGACAAAATAGAGAAAAATCTCCTCTTAATTTACACCATAGATACATTCTTGGAAATGTCAGTGTTTTCATCCTGTGTAATAATATCCCTTGTATTTACGTGTAAAGATTTAGATGAAAGGTTCAGATAATTATAAATGGATTTTTCCATCTGTGTGAACATCTGAGTGGGCATTCAAACTTCATGTGAGAGCAGGAGAAGTTAGTTACTTTGTGGGGTGATCAGCATCCCTATTCTCTTCCTACCAAATGCCAGAGGCAGCCCTCAGTTATCATGACAACCAAGCCAACCCAGAGTCTTACTCTGTGAGGGCTGAATTACCGCACTGCACTGATTGGGAAGGAGTGGAATCAGGAAAATTGGAACAGGGACGTATGAACAGAGGCAATTAAACTGGGGGCCTCAAGTCCCTAAAGGCCACCATATCTTCTTGGAAAGTTGTGTAGGAAAGAGTTAAACATAGAAAGGTCTGCTTGCAAGGCTGACCCTCAGTTGACTCCAAGGGAACTTGGACTTTGGAAGGGATCCCCTCGTTCCTTAAATGATGAAAGTCTCTCCATGTTCCTAGCCTGTTTGTGCAAACAATGGGATTTATGTAAGACCTGTTTTCCTTCTGGGACTCTGACGTTTTGTTATGTGCTAGACAGAAGGTGGTTTGATGGGAAGCCCCCAGTAAAAAGCCCTGGGCACTGAGCCTCCGATTCCCTGGGATACAGCATTCCCATATGTCCTCACGGTTCGTCGGTGGAGGAGTTGAGTGCATCCTGTGTGACTTCACGGGGAGGGGGCTCTCAGAGGCCTGTGCGTGGTTTCCTCCAGACTTTCTCCATGTGCCTTTTTCCTTGGTTGGTTTTGATTCCCATCCCTCTGAGGCAGTCACAGCACTGGGCACAGCTGACATGTCTAGTCCTGGGAGGTGAACTGGGCGTGGTCGTGGGGAGCCCTGGCACAATGGTAGAAGGAGCCCTTCTCCCCGCTGAAGAGGTTAGTTCCCCTTTGCCTGAAGACTTGCAGTGGGCCTTCCCCTGGACAGGGCCTGAAGGTACTGCTGATTGTCCTCAGGACCCACCCCCATCGCCACTCTCTGCTTCTGGACCTATAACTGAACTCAAGTCCCAGCAGGCCCTAATGGGTGAGGTGCAAAGTTTACCCACAGAGAGGTGTGGTCTGCTTCTGGAAAACTGGTGACTTCCCTACTTTGTATCTACAGAATCCTTGGGAATACGTGTAGGAGTGGATCTTAAGGGGGTGGTATCAAGGTGGAAGGAATATCAGGCTGGCTGAGCCTGAATGTATTGATACAGCCTCTTTAAGATGAGATTCTGGATTCACTGTCTCAGCTTGATGCGTTAGAAGGGACCCCTCCAGTTTGTCTGGCTGAAATATGGGTGTTAGAGATTCTTCCAGTAAAGACACAGGAGCATCACAGAAAAAGCCTGAGTCACTGTGAACAGATTATTGGTAGAAACCTGGTCTTAAAGGATATTACTGCTGAGGGCAAGGAAGGAAGTGAGGAAGTTGGAGTCTGGAGGAAGGCACACACTTGTTATAACATAGCAGGAAGTTCAGTGACATTGAGCCCTGCAGTTAATGGAAAACAGAACTCACAAGCAATGAACTTGAAGACACAGTTAAGGAGATTTCCAAGCAAAGGGTTGGAGGTGTTGCTTGGTGTCTTATTACTGCTTAGAGTAAAATGTGATAGAAGAGAGGTGAATTGAAGGAAGAAGACTTGACGGTTTGGAAAACTCAGCCTCTGCAGATAACGGATGATCCTAAAAGACAGAAATGGATGCCCAAACCATGGCATGGAGAAAAGGCTGATTATGTGACTACCACTCTGCTGAAATCCTGAAAGTTCTTAAAAGTACAGAAGTTTTTAGCCACATAAATGACTCTTCTAAGAGATTAAGAAGATCTGGTTTGACTGATAAGGTCAAGAGGGCCTGGGGAAACTTAAGAACATTTTTCCTCAGCCCTCTCAGCAGAGGCCAAAGCTAGAGAAGGAATTATTTGGAAAACATTGGTGGATATATCTTAAGTGAAACTCAGTGAAAATATGCTCAAGGCCTACAAGTGTCTCAAAAACTAAGTTATAGCAGCAGAAACACTGCCACCTTGAACTGAATGGAACATAGATGGTATAAATTGGCAGAAAAGTTGGGACTGGGCAAAACACCAGGGGTTGTTTCACTTGTTTATTGTTGTATAACAAGCAACCTCAAGACTTAATGACTTACAAGACATGGAAGCAATCTAAATGTCCATTGATAGGTGACTGGATAAAGAAGATGTAGTATATTTATACAATGGAATACTACTCAGTCATAAAAAAGAATAAAACAGTACCATTAGCAGCAACATGAATATCGTTATTCTAAATGAAGTAAGCTAGAAAGAGAAAGAGGTATCGCTTATATGT
Organism: Camelus bactrianus; assembly: GCF_048773025.1. Classification (NCBI taxonomy): domain Eukaryota; kingdom Metazoa; phylum Chordata; class Mammalia; order Artiodactyla; family Camelidae; genus Camelus; species Camelus bactrianus. The sequence continues at coordinate 9,109,090 of NC_133566.1, forward strand.
GGAATCTAAAAAAAAAAATAGAAGATACCAACAAACTCATCTACAACATAGAAACAGACTCACAGACATGGTAAATGATCTTATGGTTACTGGGGGAAAGAAGGTGGGAAAGGATAAGTTTGGGAGTTTGAGATTTGCCAATGATAACCATAATAGATAAAAATAGATAAAAACCAAATCTCTTCTGTATAGCACAGGGAACTATTTTAAGTATCTTGTAATAACCTTTAATGAAAAAGAATATGAAAACAAATACACATATGTATGTGCATGAGTGGGACACTGTGCTGTACACCAGAAATGGACACACTGTAACTGACTATACTTCAGTTAAAAAAAACTTAATGGCTTAAACTCATGATGGGTCTGAAATTTGGAGTGGTTTTGACTGGGATGGTTCACCTCTACTCCACCTGGCTGGGGCTGGAAGACTCATTTGCAAGATGCTTCTTCCTTCCACATCTAGTGACTTAGTACTGCTCTTTGCCACCTAAGTGTCCCTGCTCCCCCTCCATGTGACAGCTCAACCCTCAGGGCCTCTCGGTGGAGTTTGGACTCCTCAGAGCATGGCGGTCTCAGGATAGCCCTATTTCTTCCATGGTGGGTGGCTTCCAGGGAGCAGGAAGCAGAAGCCGCCAGGCCAGCTAAGGACCTTTCTGCTATATTCTACTGGGCTAAGCAGTCTGAAGGGTGGTCTGACCATTCCTTTGAGGAGAACTTGAGAACTGGAGAATATTTTTGGAGTCACATTTGGAAAATACAGTCTACTGTGGAGTCCCCTGAGAAAAATTCTCTTTTCAGTAGTAGGAGTATACTCAGGTTTTGGGAATTTGGTAATGTGGTTAAAATATGAAATAACTTGAGTAGTAGCTCAGACACATGAGATTTTCCATTCTATAAACACACACAGAATCAGGGTGGTAATAGGGAGTGTGGACATATCCACAAGGGCTTTGTGCAACAAACCCAAAGAGGCATCCTTGACTGCAACAACTAGTGGAATAATCCCCTGCCAGCCACCTGAGTATCCGGTCACCCATCAGGCTGGGGAGTTGCTGGAAATGTTCCAAAAGACCTCTGGTGCTGTGTTTCCACAGGCAGAGGTGGGAAGGAAGCAGATAATGACAACTGATCCCTCACTTTATTTTACCGATGAGCACGTTTATGGATTTATGGTCATGCCATGGCTATTTACATTACCCAGAGCAACTCCCATAAGTGGAGAAGATTCTTTGAAATCCCTGCACCTCTTATCACAGTGACTATCATGTTATATCCCATCCAATGTCTTTCTTTTTTTTGCACATAAGGACTGATGATTTGTAAAGTGTCCTGATAAACCAAAGGGATACTCATTCATTCTGAGAAAGACTATCATGTCTCTTTGTTGTGCCAACATGCACATCAGCTACCAGCAGTTGTGTGATATGGCACCGTACTTGGTTCTACTCAATCCAGATAGTTTACATTTGCTCCCTGCCAGGAAACGTGGGCTAGTATTATTTGCTACCAGAAGCCCCATGAAAGTTTCCATATTAAGTATTACCTTATATATTAATTATTAATAAATCAAATAGAACATATGTTTATACCATAAATCAACTCCAACTTGAACTGATTTTAAAATATACACTAGATCAGCGGTCATCTGATGTCATGATTTGTTACACTTTTTATGACAGGGATTTTTGGGAGCCAAATTTTTGAGCCTCTTGGGTCTATGAAATAGATCATCTTTTATTAGGTTCTGTGATCATAAACAGTCTGATGGCTCATGGAATTAATAAGAGTGGACTGAGTAAAAATAGCCTACATAAACAGGAAGAAGGAAGCTGATAGAAATGTCCTGGACCTCACAGAAAGACCTGTTCCAGTGGCTACAGCTGAATAACAAACACTCCAGACTTAGTGGCTTGAAACACCAACAATACTTTATTTTGATCATGAAGCTGCTTCCTGGGGGAAGCCAAGCCAGGACAGTCATCATTGGAGAATCATGCAGATAACCAATTAAATGTGTCCTGGAGCATTCAGTAAACTCAGCAGTAGGATAAAAGCATCGATAGAGACAGGGCCATGAGGAAGACACTCAGCCAGCAATTACCACATACCTTAGATTTTCGCATTCATATTCAATTTTTCTTGTAAGAGCACCTATGTTTACAAGGCTGTGGCTTCCATTTTGACAGCTCAGAAATTGATCACCGTATTCTATCTGGGTTCTTGAATGGAATGAGTGGAGATCTTGACCTCTGCCCCAAACAGCACAATGATATAGCATCTATGAGGCCAAGGGTCTGCTGCTGGAGATGTTTGGAGAAGTGTGTGTGTGTGCGTGCGTGCGTGCGTGCATGCCTGCCTGCCTGCCTGCCTGCCTGTGTACAATTCTGTCCAGAGAACTCAAGCTTGGAAATGACCCTAATTTGGTGAGGTCAATAAAGTCATGCAATACTAAACCACAGAATAATTGGGTATGTTGGGAGAAAGTCGATTCTGATATCAAGAAGCATGTCATGAAATCGAAAATCCTCAAAGAAACATTAGTGTAAAGAAAAAAAAAATTTTTTTAAGAGCACGAAAACAAATGAGGCAGGAAATGTAGGAGGCTGATAATGGGTTAAGAGGGTGCGTGAAATAAGAAAGCGTGTGTCCAGGGTCAAACCCAAATTACAGGTGATGACTCTGCTGCCCTCCCTAGTCTTTACTTCTGTCTTCCCAGTACGGGTTTATAAAAATGAATCCCTGTTAACAAAGTCAAACAAAAATTAAACTGTTGATTATCATCATCTTCTACCCTAAAGCAATTTAAGATAGATGCCCTCTAAATCATGTTGCAACTGAAGAAGAAACGCAGCCGGGCTTTGGACTTGCAGAGCAAGCCTTGGCAGCCAGGGCAATGAGTGGAGGAGATAATTGTTTTCTACACATTCAGACAGAAATCATGTGTTTGTGAATCCACCGTGAAAAACAGGGAAGGGAAGTCATTTGCTCAATGCGAGTGTGTGAATCACTGCCCAGGACAAGGCCAGACCAGACCAGGGCACCCGTGTAGATCTTTACAGAAAACCACACTGAAGGAAAAGTCAGTGGTTTCACCCATTAAGGAGGGGAGCTAACAGCAGCAGGGACTGGTGTGCACGTGTCAGCTAAGCAGACATGAGTTATGAGCTGTCCCAAGGGCATCTTAGTACAAGAAGATCTTTGATTATTTGTCCAGCATGTATTTAGCTCTCTGGGGGGAAGGCAAAGGAAGGGTCCTCTGCTGGCACCCTCAGTTCCTCCTCCTATGATATCCAGAACAAGTCTGCTCGGCTTGAGACTTGCATGCACCTTCAAGCTCCACATTCTCACTGTTGGTTCCTCTACACACTCACCACCCCCACCCCAGGAGCTGCTGAGAACAGTCCCCTTACAAACAAATGCCCTCTGCCCTTCCTAAGAGGACCTGTGGCAATCCTGTTCTCCCCATCTCTTCATCTTGGATGATGCTTTGGCACCTGATTGGTACCCAAGAAAGTTCTCTGAATGCCCAAGCTAATAGACAATGATATAAGACTTAAACTTACTGGGGAGTGTATAGCTCAGTGGTAGAGTGCATGCTTAACATGCATGAGGTCGTGGGTTCAATCCCTAGTACCTTCATTACAAATAAATATAAAATACCTAATTACCTCCCCCCTAAAAAATTTTAAAAATGAAAATAAATAAACTTAGTAAGGACCTCATGGGTCCAGTTGGGATGTATTTTCTGCTGATAGAAGACAGCAATGAATAAAATAGATTCTAGAATCCTCATGAAAATGAGATGTGTGTAAGAAAGATGATAAATGCTGGAGAGGCTGTGGAGAAAAGGGAACCCTCCTACATAGCTGGTGGGAATGCAGTTTGGTGCAGCCACTGTGGGAAACAGGAGGGAGATTCTTCAAAAGACTAGGAACAGACTTACCATATGACCCAGGAATCCCACTCCTGGGCATATGTCCAAAAGGAACCCTACTTCAAAAAGACACCTGCACCCCAATGTTCATAGCAGCAATATTTACAATAGCCCAGACGTAGAAACAGCCTAAATGTCCATTGGCAGATGACTGGATAAAGAAGATGTGGTATATTTATACAATGGAATACTATTCAGCCATAAAAAACGACAACATAATGCCATTTGCAACAACATGGATGTCCCTGGAGAATGTCATTCTAAGCGAAGTAAGCCAGGAAGAGAAGGAAAAATATCATATGAGATTGTTCATATGTGGAATCTAAAAAAACCAAAATGAAGATAAATACAAAACAGAAACAGACTCATAGACATAGAATACAAACTTGTGGTTGCCAGTGGGGAGGGGAGTGGAAAGGGACAGAATGGGATTTCAAAATTTGTACATACTGACAGGCATATGTAGAATAGATAAACAAGATTATGCTGTATAGCACAGGGAAATATAAACAAGATCTTATGGTAGCTCACGGCAAAAATAAAAAAATGTGACAATGAATATATGTATGTCCATGTATAACTGAAAAATTGTGCTCTACACTGGAATTTGACACAACATTGTAAAATGACTATAACTCAATAAAAAAAAGTTTAAAAAAAATGGATTTGGGGGATAAGCGAATCACTGTATAATTCTAAAGCATTTAAGGCCATGAGACTCAGAGCCATGGTGTGGGAGGAGTTTGATGATGATATTTTGTTTATGCACTTTTATTTTAACTCTACAATACTACAGCAGCAATTAAAGATATAACAAGAGAGAATGGATGATATTTGGTGACCAAGAGGCTCAGTTACCCCGAAATATTTACTTTTTCTGGGTTTCATTGGTACCCGTTGGTACCAGAATTTCCTGCTTTGGCTCTTGAAGGTTTCAGGTACATTACACGAGAGGGTCCACTTGAAATTATCATCTGTCATCAGTGTGGAAGCATGAAAATAATTTCCCCTGAGTAGCGGGTGGAGGGTGGCTCAGGGAAGGGTAGAGAAAGCGAGAGGCTGGGAAGAGGGAGGGAGGTGCCCGCAGCCCCGGGGAACTTGCAGAAAGACTGAGCACTGGGCGTGGGGCACAGGCACTCAGCCTGTTGTGTGGAGAGTGAAGGCGAAGTAATGGGAGGAGGAGAGAGTTGTTAAGTGGAAAGAAAGGTGGGGAGGGATGGGGAGGAGTCCAGCCCAGACACACTGTTAATGTTTTAAAACACCTGGAGTGGTGCATTGGAGAGACCCCTGCATGGAAGGACAGGGTAAGAGGGCTGGGAGAAGAGTTGGTCTAGTTCAGCCAAGGGGTCATCACATACTTGTGTCACCTGCCTGCACATTGGGTGTCAGTAGCACCGTGTGCTGAATGTGAAGTATAAGAAATTGTAAGGATGCATTCTTATTCTTGAAAATTTTGTCCACAGTCAATACTATTTAATATAGTTGCTTTTGTTGCCCAGAGTAGCCAAGGTTCTAGGAATAAATGTATATGTATATGTGTGTGTATGTGAAGATGGTGGGTGGTATGTTGGTGACATACCAGGGTGAACTTGACTTTACAATACCAAGGGGCAACCTTGCCAGCCGAACACCCCTGTGATCGCAACTCCATTTGGACATGGGGCCATGCCAACCAGGGATGTGAGAGTGTCTTTAGTGTGTCCCTCTGGGAGGCCCGTGCCTCCACAGGGGTCCTACCTGTGCCGTGTCATCTTAGGGGTGCAGAGGAAATATGGAGAGGTTTTGGACCCAATCCTTGCTCTGTGGCCGAGAGGCCTGGGGCAGTGGTGGGACACCCCAAGCCTCAGATTTCTCTTCTGTCAAGTGGAGGTAACGGTGTCCCCTCTGCAGGGTCCTGGTGTCCCCTCTGCAGGGTCCTGGTGGGCCACAGGTATGACTTACCAATTATGCCCACCATGTTGGGGGTGCTTCGTGACTGTAAGCCAGGGGAGGCTGATAATTCCTTTGCTTTCTCATCCTTCATTTCTAGTTTTCAAGCAATTAAAGGGGCCAAGATTTTATTTATAAATGTTACAAATAATTTGTAATTATTAGGATTCAAGAGTCACAGGAAAGATGAACCTTCCTAAACTGAGCTTCCCTTTTAAAACGCACACGCACACACATTTTGTCAGACAAGTAGCACGTTCCCAGCGTAAAGATCCAAGCAGTAGAAAAGGAAATAGAGTGAAAGCCCAGCTCTTGAAAACGCAGTCTTCAAGGTCTTCCCCTCTGCACTGATAAACATACTCAGACCATCTTTTCCCATCAGTTTTGAATCATCTAATACATACTATTTATGACTCTCTTTTTTAAAGTATACTTTGGAGATGGTTTTCTATGTTAGTCTGCACCCTCTCCCTTAGGGTTTTAGGGAGCTAAATAATATTCTATCGTATTGAAAAACTATGTTTAATTTAACCTTTTTTCCTCTTGAGAACATTTTAGTTATTTTCAATTTTGTAATATCACAGTGTTAGTGTCTCAGTATTTTTGCAGATACACAACACTAGATACCAGGCGTGGGACTGCAGGTCAGTGGAGATGCCCTTTTGTCATGCTGGATTTATTGATTTATTCTCCAGCAAACAATGTGTGAGAGTGCCTCAAATTTTTGCCAAGAATGTCTATTTTCAATGTGAAACACTTTGTCAATTGGTGGCCTTTTATTTGCAATGTTTTGTTGATGAGTGGGACTGAACATTTGCGACAATGCTTGCTTTCTTTTGTATTTCTCTTCTTCTTTTCTGTGACCTTGTTCATTTCATTTGCTGACTTTTCTGGGAGTTATCTTACTGTTACTGATTTGTAAGAGTTTAAAAAAATATCTAAGGACATTATGCTTTTTCTGTCAATTTACCTTATATTCTTTATTTTTATGTTTTATAATTGTGCAGATGGTTTTACATTTTCTCTGGTTAAATTAATTAATTTTTCCACTTATGACTTCTTGCTTTTATACTTTTCTTAGGAAATTCTCTTCCATGTTATATTTATTTTTTCTTTTGTTTTCAAATTTGTATCTATCCATTTTGAGGGCTGTTAAAATGCCCTTTTATTTAAACACATTTATCTTACATACATCAGTCTCCTTCCGGACTTTCAAATTCTATCCTTCTGATTTGCCTTTTCTGTTTCAAAACCCACTCTTTTAATTATTATAACTGTATAATGCGCTTTCATATCTGGTAGGGCAAGTCCCCCTTCTCAGAGATTTCTGCTTGGCTATGGTTATAATTATTCCTCCCATTAATATTTTAGAATTAGCTTGCCCAATTCTATTTAAAAGCTGGTTATGAGGTAGCCCAAGTATTTATTCACTGCTGAATGAATAACCACACTATGGCTCATTCACACGAGATGTCAGGCAGAAGTAAAAAAAAAGAAAAAAATTGAACTACAGATATACACGACCACTTGGCTGAATCTCAAAATAATTACACTGAGTGAAAGAAATTAGACACAGAAGAGCACATACTGTAAGATTCCATGTATATAACTTCTAGAAGAGGCAAAACTGACCCACAGTGGAAAAACAGAGACAGTGCTTGCATCTCAGTGGGAGTGGGGATCAAATGGCAGGTGTTTGGGAGAACTTTTGGGGATGATGTTACTATTTCATGCTTAATATCAGTTTCTGTTACACATCTGTTTCCATTCCAAACCTTAGGAAATGCTCTCTTAAGATTTGGGCATTTCATTGTGTGGGAAATTTTCTTTTAAAAACTGTAAAATATGATTGACTCTAGCTGATGATATGTCCATGAAATGTTTAGGGTGAAATGTAATGGCATCTGCAACTTTGATATGCATTAAAAAGGACAGATTGATGGGCTGATGGAGGAATGGGTAGATGGACAGTTGGTGATAAAGCAAATATGGTAAAATGTTAAGAGGAGTTGAGGTGGTGCATATATGGATGTTTGCTATAAATTTTTTAGAAGTAAATCTATGCCAATTAATTTTAGTCTCAATTTCATTAATCTCATGAACGAATATCAAACTTTTGTCTTTGATGGTCCCTGTTCACATTCCCAACTTCATCTCAAATCCCTCTTACTTTTGTCTATTATGTTCAACTTATATTGACCTTTGCTTCATTTATACGATCTCTCTATTCAGTTCCTTGAACATGTGAAAAAAATTTCTCACCTCAGGAATTTGCACAGACTGTTCCCTATACTGGAACATTTTTTCCATTACTCTTTCCTTGACTGGCTTCTTATCAAATTCCAAGACTCAGTTTATATGTCATTTTATCTGAGATTCCTTCCTTGGCCGCTCTGTATAAGTCAGTTACCCAACTGTCCTCTAAAGTTGCACCCAGTTTCTCTAGCACTCATCATAATTTACAATTATATATTTGATTTTCTTATTGTCAGTCTCCATCACTAAACTATTAAGTTCTAAAACTGCAGGAAGGAACTATATGTCTGTTTTACTTATCAATATATACTTGGCTAATGGCAGGCATGCAATAAAAGTCTGTAGAATAAACGAAGAGAACCTTGGCTCAGTAAACACACGTCCAAATATTCCTACTGAAGTTATACCTACTGAGTACTTATTTCTATTTGGTAAAGGGAGGGGAGGAAACTGAGTAAGAACAAAGGTTAAAGCTCTTATGAATGCCCCTCTCCTAGTGGATCACATAGGTAGCAATCAATAATTTTGTCATATTGGTGTCCTTGTTCATAAATTCACAGATTTGATAGCTAGATCATAAAAGGAAAAACTTCAGCGTACCAAGCAGACAGGTGGTTATTAGCTTATAAGATATTTGTCCAGGCAAAGAGGTTAGTATTAAGGAAAAATGAGTACAGAAGTGGTTTCTACTGTTAAATGTAGTTACAGTATCTAAGGGAGATGAGCACCCGCCATTCCTCTAAACTAGACAGGTGTGGGGTGCTGCCGAGTACTATGTACGCAGGGGACTTCAAAGCTGGGTACAACGTAGACGTTAAAGCAACAATGTGTCACATAAAAATAGGTAATAAATTAGATATCAATTAATCAATTATATGCAGTTTCCCCATCCAGAATTAAACATGTCAAACGAAAGTCAGCAAACTAGATGAGTAGTAGGGCTAACATACTGCATCTTATTGACTATGTTAAATTCTGCATTGTTTATTATATATCAAAAATCTATCAAATACTATAGAAATTCTAAGTAAAAAACCTAGTAATTCATAAAACTACTATCCCATTTTCATACTAAAGTAAATGCACAAGCACTTCAAATTTACTTGCTATTAATTTCTGTAAATTTTACTAACTTCTAGACTCAAAAGGCAAAAGCTTTCAGGTTATTGCTGTTATACGCATAGCTTTTCTTAATTAAAAAATGACAAGGCATCAATAAACTGGGCTTCAAGTTAGAGAAATGTAATTTAATAGTTCTCTGGGGATTAACACATGGCTTCAAAACAACTTACAACTCTGCTTTTTCTACCATCCGGATGAGCCGACTCTCTTCAAACTGAACTATGCCTCCAGCCTGCAGCAGTTCTAAAAGGACCCTAATATTTAAAATAAACCAGTAAGAATACTTGCAATCTACTTTTATTTACTAGCTCTTTAAGAATCCATTTAGCCACACAAACCGTATCTTTTTTTGGTCTTATAACTTGCTGATTTTTCAGCGTGTCTTTCACGTACAAAAGGGATTGTTAGACCGCCATTATAAAGTGATCATATTGTATTTAAGTCTGGTAAAAAGATACAACAGTTCTATTTTTCCAACATGGAGGGAATGCCAGTGTTTGCAAACAAAGCCTTATTAGAACATCTAATTGACCCTCCCCACTAAGCTAAAAATGTCCATACATATTCTTTCAAGAAGCAAATTTTTGTCTAATGCTTTTACGGCTTATGATTCTTCAAAATCTGTGGCCTACAGGTAGTGTCCATGTTCACATGTTAATTTTTCTACCTAAACATGGGGTTTCTCCTACTACAGCATATGCACAACCGCCAAAGGGCCAAACAACCGCAATGTCCACCAGTGGTTAAATGGATAAACCAGATATGGTATAGAAACATCATGGGGTATTATTCATACTTAAAAGGGAATGAAATTCTGACATACGCTACACATAGATATATCTTAAAACCATTATGCTAAGTGAAATAAATGAGTCACTAAAGCACAAATGCTGTACAATTCCACTTATATGAGGCACACGAAGTAGTCAAATTCACAGAGACAGAAAGTTACGTGATAGTTACCAGGGGGTTGGGAAGTGGGTAACTGGGGAGTTACAGCTTAATGGGTACAGTTTCAGTTTGGGAAGATAATGTTCTGGAGATGGAGGTGGTGATGGCTGAACAACAATGAGAATATATTTCATGAGAACTGTACACTAAAAATGCTTCAAATGACAAATTTTATGATATATATATTTGACCACAATACAAAAATGAACAAAAATATTGGGATTCTTAAAATTAATCTTTATCACTCCAAGTAGCTGCATTTAAAAGGTGACCAGGATTTTGAGATTGAGACATCAATATTTTTAAATCAACCTCAAAATATAATAGAATCACTACATTGTCCTTAGAGTAGCATGAGAAAGCTCTCTCCTGTATTTAAGTTCAAGATCCAGAGTAACACAACCCTTCTCAGAACCCAGGAAAACATTTAACAAACTATTTTTCAAACATAGATAATTTGATTACTTTCAAGTGAAAAAAAATTTAAAGACATAAAAGAAATAAAACCTCCCAACTTTACACTTAGAACCCTAACTTAATCCACTCTGAGTACTGTAAAGCACCGTCGCGGGGAGCAAGGCTGCGGTGAGCCCGCCTGCTGGAAGCCTATCCCCACGCCGCTGCTGAGGCCGTCTTAACCAGCTGCCTGCAGCCCACTGCTGCCTTTTCAGGGACTTTGTACGCCAGCTGTCAAATGCAGGCATTGATAAAGATGGAAATATATAAACTTACACAAATAAATTAAGTTAAAAACAAAGATAAGTAATACCTGAAGCCAGTCCTCCCTCTTTATTGTCCTGCATTTGACTGTGCGCGCTCTCAAGGTCCGTGACTGCGCCGTATCTGTGCTGGAAGCACCGCGTAAGGGGTGGTGCGCATCTCTTCCCCACTCCACGCGCACTGTGATGGCGCAGCGGTAGATCACGATCAGCTGTGGTGGGAGTCCTGATGCCATGGAAACTGGCAAATGCTGTAAATCAGGGCTTGTGACATTTTTAAAGGGTTGTAAAACAAATAAAGAACATGTGACAGAGACCATATTTGGCCCATAAAGCCTAAAATATTTACTCTCTGGCCCTTTACAGAAAAAGTGTCCCTATTCCTGGTTAAGAAATTAACAGGGATAGTAAGACAATCAAACTCAAAAGTGTGCATGTCGGAGTCATTACTTTTAAATAGCACAAAAAAAATTAAGGAATTTTTTTTCCAATATTCAAAAGCTGTGACACGATTCAGCAAAGTCCCATGACTGATGAATGCGGGAACTTGGGACATGCTTTCACCGGTGCACTTTCATCTCATTCACTTACAAAAATGAACGTTATCACCCAACATCCATATCAGAACGAACCAGTTGTCAAACTTTTATTAGCAAACCACTAGAAAATATTCAAATAAACCGCGTGAACAAATTCTGACACATAACAAACAGTACAAGAGAAAGTGCAGGATTAGAAAGCAAAGAACTGGGTTCTCATCTTAGCTGTGACCTTGAGCAATTTACTGCATCGGTTTTCTTTCTACATTTCTAAAATCGGTGTGGGAAAACCCCCAGATAATCCCAAAGAGGATTCCCAACAACAGATTATTACTGTACTATGATTACTTTTAAAGGTCTGGCATCTACATTTAGGCTTGGTTTTAACTTGTTTTATTCAGTTAGTTACATGAAGCTTTTATCATGTTTTACCATGCATAACATGCTTCACTTTTCCTGCCGATAGAAAAAATTGGGGCACAATGAGGGCTCCATCTTACTATTTGCATTTAATGTAATTAAAGAGACAATCAAAATTTTCGCAGCTGTTCTCTTCCCTAAGACAGTCTGCAGCTGTCAGGGAGCCACAGGTGTGCAGAGAAAGGGCTCACTGTTGCTATTCTGTGTTCTTTACCTGAGTCTCATCCTCCCAGCCAGGCACTATTACCACAAAGAATCAGCACAGCTCTCAAAATGCTTAATTTTTGTAGCTTACTTATCTGACAGTTTCAATTTGAAAGAGACTGGCTCTTTCAGTGCTCAGAGTTAGTGGGTAAGCTTTTAAGAAATCCTACTCCCTGAAAAGACCCTCAAGAAGGGGCATAAGTAGAAAGAAGTGGTAATTTTTCACAAAACTACAATAAATCATCCTAAAATGTACATGGAATCACAAAAGACCCAGAATTATCGAAGAATTACTGGAGAAAAAGAACGAAGCTGGAGGAATAACTCCCAGACTTCAGACAATACTACAGAGCTACGATCAAAACAGCACATATATGACATAGTAAGAAAAAACAAACAAACCAATCCAAAAATGGGCAGAAGACTTAAGCAATTCTCCAATGAAGACATACAAGTGGCCAATAGGCACATGAAAAAAATGCCCAATATCACTAATTATCAGAAAAATGCAAATCAAAACTACAATGAGATATCACCTCACGCCAGTCAGAAAGGCCATCATTCAAAAGTTCACAAATGACCAATGCTGGAGAGGCTGTGGAGAAAAGGGAACCCTCCTACACTGCTGGTGGGAATGCAGGTGGGTGCAGCCACTGTGGAAAACAGTATGGACATTCATCAAAAGACTAGGAATAGACTTACCGTATGACCCAGTAATCCCACTCCTGGGCATATATCCAGAAGGAACCCTACTTCAAAATGACACCTGCATCCCAATGTTCATAGCAGCACTATTTACAATAGCCAAGACATGAAAACAGCCTAAATGTCCATCAACAGATGACTGGATAAAGAAGAGGTTGTATATTTATACAATGGAATACTACTCTGCCATAAAACAGGATACAATAATGCCATTTGCAGCAACATGGTTTGACTTAGAGATTGTTATACTAAGTGACGTGAGCCAGAAACAGGAAGAAAAATTTCATATGATATCACTCATTTGTGCAATCTAAAAAAAAGACACTATGAACTCATCTACAAAATAGAAATATACTTGCAGACTTCGTAAACAATCTTATGGTTACCAGGGAAAGGGGGTGAGAAGGGATAAATTTGGGAGTTTGAGATTTACAAATGCTAGCCACTGTATGTAAAAATAGATTTTACATATAGTGGCTTCTGTATAGCATAGAAATCTATGTTCAGTATCTGGTCATAACCTCTAAAGGAAAAGCGGCTACAGCCACCAACTGACGGAAACAAAATCAGAAAGGAGAGCTGTCACCCTAGAGCCCAGTCCTCCTAAAGTCCCTGTCTGCCGCTGACGCTGCCCCATGACCGCACTGCGCCCTCCTCCCAGGAGCAGACTGCCATGAAGACGTGGGTCCTGCGAGGCAGAGGCGGAGGCTGCTCCCAGGATAGGCCTGGGGGAAGACGGGAGCAAATCCACCTGCTTCCCCTGAGGCAGCACCCCTTCCCGCAGCCGCCCCCCCTGAACACGCTGCGCCTGTCTCCCGGGAGCCCACTGACCTGGAAACAAGTGTCCTGCGAACCTGGGGCAGCGGCGAGAAGAGGGGAGCTGCCCCTAGTGAACTGGTCAATTTCTCCCCGTCATCCCCGCGGCAGGGCCTGGGGGCGGCCTCTGCTGCCCCAGGTTCGTGGGACGCAGGTGACAGGTCAGCCTGCTCCCGGGAGGCGTGCGCCATGGGGTCAGAGGCGGCGGCAGCGGCGGGTTTAGGGATCTGCCTATGAGAGCCTGTGGATTTCCTTCTAACTCCCCCCGCAGCCTGCCCTAGGCTCGTCCTGTGCTACCCCAGGTTCTCGGGACTCAGGTGACAGGTCATCCTGCTCCTGGAAGGCGGGCGCTGTGCCGTCAGGGGGCTGCGGAAGCGATGGCGGGATTGGGGCTGCCCTGAGCGGGCGCGGGGATTTGCTCCCCTTTCCCGCTGTCGCTGCCGCGGCCCCCGCACACTGGCCGCACCGCGCCCGCCTCCCAGGAGCAGACTGACCTGTCACCTGCGTCCCACGAACCTGGGGCAGAAGAGGCCGCACCCAGGACAGGACGCAGGGGAGATGGGAGCAAACTCACAGGATCACAGAGGCAGACCCCTCTCCCCGCCGCCGCCTCTGATGCCACGAGCGCAGCAACCTGACGGCACCGCGTCTGCCTCCCAGGGGCAGGCTGACTGCCAGACGTGCACCCCGCCAATATGTGGAAGCAGAGGCCGCCCTAGTCCAGGCCGCGGGTGAATAGGGAACAAATCCAGGGGCTTGAACGGGGCAGCCCCCATCCCACCGTGGCGCCCCTTGCGGCCCCACCTCCCAAGAGCTGGCCATGGCCTGAAGGCCGGTCGGAGCTGCTCCCTGGCCGTCCAGCGCCCTCCCACCTCCCGGAGCTGCACCCGCTTTCTCAAACCCGGGTATACCCGGCAGGGAAGACACGGGGTTCAGGGACTACCAATGTGGGGGAGGGGCACCGCGAACCAGGGCGGCGCCCGGCACCCGCCTCAGGGCCCTAAGGAGCTGCGCGGCCCGGGCCTCACCCGCCGGCTCCCCGACCTGCGCCCCCTTACCTGCCCGGCGACGGCAGCAGAGGCGACGGCAAGCGGCGGCGCAGACCCCAGGCCACGTTCCTCCTCGGGGACCTGGTCCAGGAGCACCTGGCTCCGGCCCAGCTTCCATACGCTCTGGGCGGGTTCCGGCGTCCCCGCCCCTCCTCCTCCCGCCCGCAGCGCGGACGCTCGGGCTGGGGCTCCTGCTGTGCGGGGCGGCGGGGCGGCGGGGCGAGCCCACCCCACGACCGCCCCGCAAGGTCTCCATCCCGCCACTGACTGGTCCTGGCACCCAACCAGCACCACCGCCGGCCCGGGCCAGGCAACACCCCCAGCCCCGCTCCCCCTGCTCGCCTCCCCTTCCCACCCCGTTGCTGTCCCTGTAGCCCCAGCCAGGCCCGGTCTGTGACAGGACCTCCAAAATGGGGCCCCTCCTCACACCGAGGTGCCCGCCCTCACACCGCTCGCCCCTCTTGCCTCACCGAAGGACCCCCACCGCAACATCCCGAAATGGTCCGCCTCAGCCCTCAGCCGGGTCAGTTCCACTCGGAGCAGCCCCTCACCGCTCAGCCTGTCCCCCCTCACTCCAAGTGCACCACTACCCCCAGCTGACCCCCTCACCCATCACCCCGAGGTTCGGGCGGGGAAGTCTGGGCTCCGGTCTCCATGGCGACTGCCACGAGCAGGGGATCTGGCCTAGTGTCTGGCCACACAGCTAGTGTCCAAGGCTACAGGCTGCGGCGGGTCGGGCTGGAGGCGGTTCCAATTCCTGCACTCTGCTCTGTGCCTCGTCTGAGCAAGCGGGTCAGGGTCGTTCAGGGCTGCCCGCCACTGGCCTGTGGGCCATCCGTTGTTGATATCCCTGATGGTGATCGGGCCTCCTAGTGTGGAGGCGCTGGGCTTGCGGACCCTTGGGGGGGGTGCAGCTGAGCTTGGGGTAAGGACAAGCAGGCGGGTGGGCTGTGTGCATGGCCTGGGCTCAGCCCAGTGGTTACAGGGACCCTGTCCATTAGCGCCAGGGCAGAGGAAGAGGGACTGGAGCTTTGAAAGTGTCCACATTAGGAAGCCAAGGCTGGAGAGCAAAGCAGGCAGCTGTGCTGGCCAGGCCACCTTGGAGCCTGCCATGACACTGGTCCTTTGCATACAGGGAGACTGACCATTGTCCAGCCAACGAGACGTTTCATACCCCCCAACCTTGGTATAGTTTACAGGCAATTGAAGGTACTTTAAGAGGTAATTTTAATCACCAGTAATTATTACTTTCTCTGCGGGACAGCAGGTCCACAGTCATGGTGAACCTGGCAGGGCTCCTGCCTGGGCAGAGGAGGACCTGCCCAGAAACATCCTCTTACCTCTCACCAAAAGGCACTGTAGTAGAGAAGAACAAATCTGACTCCATTAGATCTGTTTCTTTTCCTTTAAACCTGTGCCCTGTTTTCTAGGCTTAGTCTTGCCAGCTCTGCACTTTGTGTAAAACAATGTTGCCTTTAGCCTGAAATGTACCAGAGAGCCTATTCTCAGTGCTCTGACCTTTAAGGATATTGACACTTCTGCACTCCTATAAAAATAACAAGTTGCAGAATAGAAAATAACCTTTGCTTTGTTGGAGGTTTTACAGGGGCACCGGGACCTGACCCACCTGGGCCTCATTTTGAGAAACTCTGCCTGAGTTTTTTTTTTTATTTTGTCCTTAGCTACACACTAGAGTGTTCATGATAAAAACGTTTTGCAAAGGGGGAGACAGCGAGTTACTATCTTATCTACAACTTTAAATAAATTTTGAATGAATGACATTTTCAAGTTAGATATCTTCTCAAAAAAAAAATCAATTTTCTGTCCATAATGTTACAAATGATGGGCATTTTTCTGTGATGAGGTTTTAACCATTATACAGAGTTGGCTTTTTGTTTTTAAATCTTTTTTTAACTAATAACATTTTCTGTGTATTTTAATTTACTTCAGTATTTTAAACAGAATTGCATTACAAATATGTTTTTAATTGTATTGTTTTTTGTAGTCTTTATGTGCCATTGCCAATTATTTTTATATTACATAGAAGTTTTCTCAAATTACTCGCCAGGGGACTAAGGCAGTTGACAGTCAGAATGGTTGGAATTGTGTTCTAAGAAAAATTTCTTTCGCATAAGCATGTATGTAGTCAGGGCATTTTGTGTGTATGCAGCCTGAAGTGGGTATCGGGTATTATGCGTGTTTAGTACCTGTATATTTACTTTTTAATTTTTTTATTTTGATTTTTGTCATGTAGACTACTGTCTTGTTATAATGTATAATGTAATCTTGTCTTGGTATAATGTAATCTGTATTTGTGTACCTTTGTTTAACTTTAAAATCTTTGAATGAAATGTTTAATACTCATTAGAAAAAAATTCAAAACCTTTTCACCAAACCCTCAGGGAAAACTGCCACTTCAGGAAGGTGCCCTACGTTACAGCACAGCCCCTGCACACCTGCTCCCGGCCCCCCGCACAGCAGCTGGAGAAGTGTAAATGCGGAGAGCAAACGGTGCCCTTTGGAGTCAGGTCAGCCAGGGCCTGACTCCCAGGGATGCTATTTATTCTGCCTCTAAAGTGGGGGTAATCATGCCCACAGTTTGTGATCGCTGTGGGGAAAGTGTCTGGCATCACACCCAGCACGTAGCAAGAGCTCAGTATCACCATCACCCGTCACTGTCGTATTATTGGTCGGCATTGTTCATTACTCTTCCTCCTTATAAACAATGGAATAAATCACGAGAACGCTAGTTTCTCTATGAAGTTGGGTTTCCTAAAATCCCTTGGAGAGGCTGTGCAATTAAACTCAGTGAATGAAAAGCTTCAGCTTCAGAGATTCTTTTCTGCTCTGACACTTTTCCATGTTGGTGTTGGGAAATTTTTTTCCACTCTTAACTCTGTTTTTTTTTCTATCATCAGCATACTTCTACCCTCCTCTTTTGCCCAAGTTTCCTTCTCTCTCCCCTCCCCCTGCATATTCACGTTTGTCGCAGGGATCTCTAGGAGGCTCACTCAGGGGCTGTGCTTTGGGGTGAACTCAGCGGTGAGAACTGGGGCCCGCGGCAGCCCCAGCGAGGACAGGCCGCACTCAGCAGGAGCAGAGCTCAGGAGCCCCACACCGAGTCCAAGGACGTGACTCTGCCCTTCAGCGGGGGCAGCGGATCCCCATGAGATCAGCTTTGGATTTGGAGCTCACCGCCTCGGTGGGTTCTCGGGAACCAGCACAAAGTTTCAGCTCCTACACTCCCCGAGGAAGGGGTTTCGGAAGCTTCTGTGGGTGCGGTCATCACAGTGAGTCTCTGCTGCTTGACCTGCTCAAACAACCCTGCTTACAGATTTTCTTCCTAATCATTGTTTGGGGGAAGAAAAAGGCACTACTTTAATGTAACTGATTGTCAGACTCCTAGACTTAACTTGATTGCTGGCTATGATCACAAAGGATCAATTTTTTTCTTTTGAAAAGAATGTTTTTCACACATACTGAGTAGAAAATGTAAACACTCATGTGCCTTCATTGACCTGAATTGTTTGTGAGAAATAAAGAATGTAAGAAAAAAGTCAGTGTAGGAATTTTTTTTTATTTTAAAAGTAAAAAGGCGTTTCCAGAAGACATCTCATATTGACTTCATAATTTTAGTGGGGGAGAGTCCTTCAACCCCATACCACTCAGCTTCAATTTTTAGAAACCCCAGTAGGCAGGGCCAGGAACTTATAAACTAGGTCCTACTCGCCTGCAGTGCCCTGGGGGTGGGTCCCTCGGCTCAAATAACGTGTTCCTGCTCTTCTTCTGAGACGTGGAAATAACATAGCTTCAGCTTACATCACAGGTTTGCAGGGGAGGTCAAATCCCACAATGCGGAGACTTCTCGAAGGAGTAGGTGAGGATGTTTGGGGAGGTTATGGGGGGCTTTGCCTCCGGCGTTGCTCTGGTTTTAGTTATGCTATTTATTTGGAAGTTTAAAGCATCATTAAGGGAGCTCATAAATTGTGCCATTTGTCACAGTGGGGCATGGTTTGAGAAACTCTGAGTCGGAGTATGTGCTTTGTATAAATGTTCTTATGCCAAAAGCATTGTAAGCATTCTCTTAAATGAGTAAAACTAATTTTTTTGCAGTAATCAAACAGAAGTTCAAATATAGTTTATTAACTAAAGTAAAGAAACAGTTAAGTAAATGTTTTAAGATTTTGTTTGGACGAAAAAGGCTTTCTGGGTTCCCTGAGTTAAACCAAGAGCTCCTTCAGATTCCTGCTGGTTTAGACTGTCGGTGTAAATGACCCTATTGACCTGTAACCTGGGTGGCTTGGGGTGGTCTGGGGTGAGGGGGTGAGTACACTGTGGGTAAGAGGGCAGAGGGCTCATTCCTGGAGCAGGGAGGGCGCACTTGTGACAGGGAGTTAAGGAGTCATGGGCCTGGGGAGGGAAGAACCTGCAACCCTTGTTCTCCAGAACATTTGCTCATGATTAGCTCTCACCTTTGAGGACCCACATCCCCACCCCCTCAGACCCACGTTCCCATCCTCTCAGACCCAGGTTATCACTTTGGTTATTTTGGTTGAATATATAGTGTTATTTGCCCCAGTCCTGTACCTCTTCAGGAGAGACTCAACTAAAGGAGAACCTGAGAAGACATGAAAGGCTCTCTCCTCCATCGTACTGCCTTTCCACGCCAGACCGTCCCCCTGTCCACACCAGACCCTCTCCATCCACGCCAGACCCTCCCCATCCACACCAGACCCTCCCCCTGGGCTTTGTGTCCAGTTTCTCATCCAAGGACGGTCTGTGGGGCAGCCATTACATTCCAGCACCTGTGTGGGCTTGGGGACCACAGAACTGACCAGAGCAAATGAAGCTTACAATTTGCTGGGAGATACAATCAGTTATAAAGCTAATTTTAAATACAGTGTGACAGATTTATTTGGGCCTCAAGACAAGAGGAAAGACATTGTGTTTCCCTGTTTCACCTGAGCTGTCAGAGCCACGGGGGCTCCCACCTGCTCATTCCCCCCACGCCGCTCCCAGCCCTCACCCCAGCCCTCTCTCCCATGCACTTAGCACAGCTGAGACTAGGGGATAAACAGCTGCTAAGCCCATAAGTATTGTCCAAGATGACTTCAGAAGTCATGTCCATAAGTGACCGTGGGAGACCAGATTCTCTGCCAAATTACCCGTTCCTCAGTCACAGCCTAGACTCTGTCAGACCTGTGTTGTTTATTAATCACTTACTTAATATTTGGCAAGACTCAGTTTTCCTGATGAACTTGGACACAGCCATCGTGAGATCATCTGACATCTTTTCTTCTCCCTCTGCAACAGTTTTGAGATGCTGTCCCCTCCTTAGCTTGTGGGTGATGCCTCGAAGTGTCGCCGAGGTCTCACGCCATCTGCTTCTTTCAGCATCATCAGAGAACGGGGAGGACTGTGTGATCGTGTTCAACTCGGACACACGTTCGGGCGCGACAGGTCCTGCAGCTTCTCTGCAGTGGGAACCTCTGTGTGAATTTCCCAGCCAAGTGACCTTTCCGCTTTTTAGCACTTGTTCTCAATTAAGGAGCCACAATTACTTTTTAAGCGCCCAGTTCCTGGAATTAGCCTATTGATTTGTACATGCAAGAGGCAGCAGCGCTCCAGAGAGACATGTGCTGTACAAGCTGAGGCCGGACGAGCCCGCC
Organism: Camelus bactrianus; assembly: GCF_048773025.1. Lineage (NCBI taxonomy): Eukaryota > Metazoa > Chordata > Mammalia > Artiodactyla > Camelidae > Camelus > Camelus bactrianus. Next base: position 9,129,406 of record NC_133566.1, read on the forward strand.
CGGCACGAGACAGAAGAGACCTGGTGATTTTTTGAACACAAAGTATCTTCCAGCTTGAAGGACTGAATTCACCACGTCCCCTGCAGGGCTGCGGTCAGCACCTCACGAGCCACCTCCCGTCACTAGGGTGTTGGCATCTTAGGGCCTAGAGGTTTACTGTGAGCATACTATACTTTCACTTTAATCCATATCTAGAAATTTTTAAGACCCATAAGAATGAGGCTAGAAGGGTGGAATTTCAGATACCAAGCCAGACAATGCACCTGGTGAGTAATCTGACTTCTGCCATCAGTTCTTGGGCACAAGACAGGTGGCCATTCCCCTCTACAAACAGCAGCTAAAGTCATTTATGGAGCCTCATGGCGCTGAGGGAGTCATGATAGGGTCTGGCAAAATCAGCCCTAATTGCCCTCAAATGTGCAGGTACGTTACTCAGCCAAATGGAGTTAAGGTGATGAGCGAGAGCAGCACGTAACAGAAAGGTGCTCCTGGTGACTGCTGCAAAGGAGAGTCACGTGACAGCTGGGGCGCTGCCCTAGAATCCAGCAGGAAGTGAGAAGGTCTGTGGAGGTTGCAGGTTGTAAACAGTGATGGAAGATGGCACCGTTATGGTCATGACTTGGTTCCACAACCTGATTCTTCTGAAATCTTAGAATCAGGGTCACTCTTAACTAATACCAAAGCACAGGAAGCTTCTCTGGGCTGCTTCTGCTTTCTGGAGACCCACACCCTCATTCCTTGGCCTCTCAGCTATCTTTCAATCAATCTATTAAAATGGAAGTTGATAAATAACGTATTATCCCTCCTTAGAGTTCGTGGATTTGAAATATAAATGTCTGAACACAAAGTATCTTACACTTTGAAGGACTGAATTCACAACAATCTATAATGACATAATTTCAGAATGTGTGTCAGTAGCAGATACATTTGGAGGAGGGCTGGGGACGATTTCTGAGACACACTTCAGTCAGTGCCCTCACCGCGTACAGACTTCACCACGGACATAGCAGAAGCCCTTCAAAAGAGGCCAACTTGCTAGGAAACACAAGACTCTGTGACAAAGAAATGCGGACTGTGGGTACCTGATCCTCCCAAAGTCACCCACAGCCGCTGTGAACACCTAAATTCACACCCCAAGGTATCAGTATCTGGACCTTAAGGAGGGAGAAGGCATAACAGGAGGAAAGGTCCGAAGAATGGAAAGTTTACGATCATCAAAAAAATTTTTCTCTCATTGAGGAAGATTTGCCTTTATATTGTTTGAGATTTTATAAAATATAGTATTCACCTGTTATTTGTATGCTTAAAAGTAAATAATTAATGAAAGAAAGATAACACAGCTGAGGGCTGATCTTCTATTTGCACATAAGCATATAAATCATAAATATGCTTATAAATAATATATACGAAATATGTATGGTTTTCAGTTTCAGCATTTCTTAGATTAGCAATGCATACTCCAGTGAATATGAAAATGCTAGTTTACTATACTTGAATTTTTCTTACTAGTTATTTACAAATCATAATCCATTACACATTTTGAAATTTAATTTCTAATTCTCAATTTGCCTTCATGCTTACTTAAATATCAGGAAGGAATTTCCAAAATTGGTAAAAATCCCCTAAAAAAAATTAAAGGCCCTTCAAATTTTTTCTTTTAACCAGTTTGAATTAGGCTTTCAGGGTTGAGAAATATTTGTTCCTTGGATGACATTACCACTTGTGGTCCCAGTGAAATGGCAGTCAGTCTGGGCCCTGCTTTGACTGAAGCTTTGGCCTGAGAGTGGAAGACCTTAGAGGTGAGAGACATACCCATCAACACAGCTACACGGAATTACACAGCCTAACGCTGCAATAACCGCCGTTTAAAAATGAAACTTTAGATTTACTCCTAGGTATTGTATTACTCTGGGTGCTATTTTAAAGGGGATTGATCCTTTACTTTCTTTATCTATTGATTCATCATTAGTGTAAAGAAATGCAGCTGATTTTTGAACGTTAATTTTGTAACCTGCTACCTTGCTGAATTCTTCCATCAGCTCTAGTAGTTATTGTGTGGACATTTTAGGGTTTTCTATATATAGTAACATGTCACCGGTATATAGTGACACTTTTACCTCTTCTTTTCCAATTTGGATCCCTTTTATTTCTCTCTCTTGCCTGATTGCTGTGGCTACGACTTCCAGGACTATGTTGAATAGGAGTGGTGACAGTGGGCAGCCTTGTCTTGTCCCAGGTTTTAGTGGGAAGCTTTTGAGTTTTTCACCTTAACGTTAAGTGCTATGCTGGCTGTAGGTTTGTCATATATAGCGTTTATTACGTTGAGGTATGTTCCCTCTATACCCACTTTGGTGAGAGTTTTTATCATAAATGGGTGTTGAACTTTATCAAATGCCTTTTCTGCATCTATTGAGATGATCATGTGGCTTTTGTCCTTTCTCTTGTTGATGTGATGTATCACATTGATTGATTTGCATATGTTGAACCACCCTTGTGTCCCTGGGATGAACCCCACTTGATCATGATGTATAATCTTTCTTATGTGCTGTTGGATTCTATTTGCTAATATTTTGGTAAGGATTTTTGCATCTGTGTTCATCAGTGATGTTGGTCTGTAATTCTCTTTTTTGGTGGTGTCTTTGCCTGGTTTTGGTATCAGGGTGATGGTGGCTTCATAGAATGAGTTTGGGGGTATTCCCTCCTTTTCAATCTTCTGGAAGAGTTTGAGAAGGACTGGTATGAGTTCTTCTTTGTATGTTTGGTAGAATTCCCCGGTGAAGCCATCCGGTCCTGGACTTTTGTTTGCAGGGAAGTTTTTTATTCCTAATTCAATTTCATTTCTAGCGATTCATTTGTTCAAGTGGTCACTTTCTTCTTGGTTCAGTCTTGGTGGACTGTATGTTTCCAGAAACTTGTCCATCTCCTTTAGGTTGTCCATTTTGTTTCCATATAGTTGTTCATAATATTCTCATATGATATTCTGTATTTCTATGTTATTGGTTGTAATTTCTCCATTTTCATTTCTTATTTTGCTTATTTGTGCTCTCTCTTTTCTCTTCTTTGTGAGCTTGGCCAGAAGTTTGTCGATTTTACTTACTCTTTCAAAAAACCAGCTCTTGGTTTGATTGTTTTTTTCTGTATTTTTTTAAATCTGTATTTTACTTATTTCCTCCCTGATCTTTATCATTTCCTTCCTTCTGCTGCCTTTTGGGGATTTTTTGCTCTTTTTTTTCTAATTCTTTTAGCTGGTGGATTAGATTGTTTATTTGAGGTTGGTGGGTTTTTGTTTGTTTGTTTTGAGGAAGGCCCGTATTGCTATAAACTTCCCTCTTAGCACTGCCTTTGCTGCATCCCATAAATTTTGTGTGGTTGTGTTTTCATTGTCATTTGTCTCAAGGTATTTTTTAATTTCAACATTGATTTCATCATTGACCCACTGGATTTTTAGTAGCATGTTGCTTAATCGTTATGCTGTCATTAATTCTCCTTTGTTTTTCTGTAGTTGATTCCTGGTTTCATGGCATTGTGGTCAGAAAAGATGCTTGAGATAGTTTCTATCTTCTTAAATTTGTTGAGGCTTCTTTTGTGCCCAAGTACATGATCAATCCTAGAAAATGTTCCATGTGCACTTGAAAAGAATGTTTATCCTATTTTGGGGGGGTGTAAAGTTCTGAAAATATCCACCAAGTCTGATTTTTCTATTGTTTCATATAATTTCTCTGTTACCTTATTTATTTTCTGTCTGGAAGATCTGTCTAGTGATGTTAATGTGGTGCTAAGTCTCCGGCAATGATTGCATTCCCATCAATTTCCCCCTTTATCTTTGTTAGTAATTGTTTTATGTACTTAGGGGCTCCTATATTGGGTGCATATATATTAATGAGTGTAATATCCTCATCTTTTATTAATCCTTTAATCATTATAAAACGTCCTTCTTTATATTTCTTTATGACCTTTGTTTTAAAGTCTAGTTTGTCTGAAATCAGTAATGCTACTCCTGCTTTCTTGTCATTTCCATTTGCATGGAATATCCTTTTCCATCCTCTCTCTCTCTCTAGCTATGTGTGTCCTTCTCCTTAAAGTGGGTCTCTTGTATGCAGCATATTGAAGGTTCTTGCTTTATTATACAGTCTGCCACTCTATGTCTTTTGATTGGAGCATTTAGTCCATTGACATTTACAGTAATTAGTGATAGGTGTGTGTTTATTGCCATTTTGAACTAATTTTTGCAGTTGATTTGGTATTTCCTCTTTGTTCCTTTCTTCTTCCTTTTGTGGTTTGGTAATTTTCCTTTGTATTATCATGGATTTTATTTAGTTTTTGTGACTCCCTTGTAAGGTTTTGGCTTGTGGTTACCGTTTTTTTGTAAGTCTGTTAACCCATTAGTATAACTGTTTGTATTAAACAGATAGTAGTATAAGCTCAAACCCATCCTACTGAGAACAAAATATTTTAAAAAGAAGAAAAAAACTCTATATTTTCTTGCTTCCCTCTCCCACACCTAATGATTTAGATGTCTTCATTTACAATTTCGTGTTTATTCTATTTGTAATTCATGGTAGTTATCAACTTTCCAGTTACAGTTGTCTCATTTCTGTAGCATCCTGCTTCTTCTCTATTTAGAGTAGACCTTCCAATATTTCTTTCAGCTTGGGTTTAGTGTTGCTAAACTCTTCTAGGTTTTGCTTGTCTGTGAAATTCTTTATCTCTCCTTCTATTCTAAAGGATAACTTTGCTGGATAAAGTATCCTAGGCTGCTTTTTTTTTTTTTTTTTTTTTTTTTTTTTTTCATTCAGGACTTTGAGTGTATCTTGCCACTCCCTTCTGGCTTGTAGTGTTTGTGTAGAGAAATCAGCTGAGAGCCTTATGAGGGTTCCCTTGTAACTCACTCTTTTTCTCTTTATGACATAAGATTTTGAATGCTTTTTTCCCTAGAAGGTGTTTCATGTACAGCATATATGTGAGCTGATACTGGTTGTGGTATTTTAATGGGAAAGAATTTCCCTGCTGTTCTAGTTTAGAGGGAGGGAGGACAGTGACCCCTCCTGCTGTGTGGGTCACAGAAATGACTAGACAACAGGAGGTGGCCCACCTGTGTGCCCGATCTGTCTTTTTGAATACTTTCCCTGGAGTACAGCCACGTCTGTTTGTCATTGTCAATGACTGCTTTTGTACTATGCACAGCAGAAATGTGCAGTGGTTGCCTCAGAGGGAGACCATGTAGACAGTGGAACTGGGAATCTTTGTACCTGGCCCTTTTCAGAAAATCCATGCCAGTCCCTGCTGCAGAATATGGGGAGCTTTCAGATAACCCAGAGATGCATGGAGGCAAGGAGGGAGGCTTGGTGGCCTGAGGAGTTGATGTGAGCATCTGCTGGCGGCTACACGCAGGAGTACTTTAGCCTTCACCTTCAGCATTTGACAGGACGTATGAATCACGGAGAGAGAAAGAGAAAGAGAGAGAGAGAGAGAGAAAGGAGACACTGGATCTATGAAATTACCAAATTATGAGTCGACAGGCAAATCATTTCCTCATGAGCCTAAGTCAGCTTTGAATGTGCAGCTTGAGAAAAACTTGGCTCAGAGGTGACTAAAAGGTCCCTAAAGGGATGCGTGAACCAGGCCAGCAAGTGCTGAGCAAGTCCAGTGAACTCCCCACCCTCACTCCCTGGGCGGGGCACCTCCCCAGGGATCTACACTGGGCTGGACCTACTCCCTGAGCCCCCGGCCTGAGGCATGTGGCCGTGGCGGTCGGTGCGGGGTGTCCAGCTCATCTCAGGCATTGCTCCGGACATCTGGGCCGGCTCGGTGGGAAGGCAGTGGAGGAGATGGGTCAGCAGGGCTCCGCCTGAGTCAGGGCCTCTCTGCCTCCTGGCTTGGTGGGGTCCTGGGGTGGCGTGGTTGGGGGGAGAGGAGAAGGAACCTTGGCTGCAGAGGAGGCATGTTGGGGAGCACACATTTCCCAGGAAATCCCCCAAACACCTGTGAGGTGTCCCTAGACAGTAGCTCCCAAATCCAAAAGCAGCTTTGTTTTCATATTTTAGAGCCGAGAAAGGGCTTTTCAGGCCTGTGATTAAACAGTGAGCAGACAGGGAGCTTCATGGGATTGAAGTGTCTAAATATCACCTACTCTTGCCCGATGCCTCCCAGCTCGGCCTCTGTCCCTTTGTGTCTCATGGGCCCAGGCCCTGCTTGTCTCCGCTGCCCTGCCTGGTCATGGACTTCACCCTATGGTAAATATTGGGATGGGTGGCTTTCTTTTTAAGACATTCAGATGGTAAAGTACAGCCTCTGAGCGCAGTTACCTAGTGTGAACGTCTTCCCCAGGCTGCCAGCTCACTGGTCAGAGCCTGGAGCTGTGAGCCTGAATGGTGGGCCCTGCAGGGCTGGGTCCCCACAGCTTGGGACCCTGTTTCTGGAACTGCCTGAGAAAGATCTTTGAGCAACAAAAACTTTATTTGGCAAGATCAGACTCCAGGCTGCGCAGCCACAGGGGTGAGAGCAGGCGGTCGTGGTGACAACCTGAGCCGGGGCACTGAGTGTCCACCCGCTGTGTCCACACCCCTTTCCTCCCTGTCATCTGTTTCTCCGCTGTTTCCAGACTGCTGAATCCTCAACTGTCCACGTCAGGCTGACCACTCACCAGGTGGGCCTTATCCTTGAATCCCAGGGACTGCTCAATTGCTGCCCCAAAGCCCACAATTTAAGTTCAGAACCTTTATCACGAGGGTCTACAAAGCACTGGCTATTCTGTGCCAACTTGCTAATGCACAGAAGGAAGAAAATTCAGGATGTGGAGAGAGCTCTCCCCAAAAGCTTCCTCTGTGAGATGGACACCTGCCACAGCCAGTCACCCCTCCTCATCCCCCCGGGATCCCTCTGAAGAGGTGCACAAACCAGCCTGTCTCTGGGGAGGAAGAGCCCACGCTGGGCCCTGTGCTGGGCATTTGACAAGTCCTGGGCATCTTGCTTGATCCTCCAATCATACCCATTTTACAGATGAAGAAATAGGCACAGAGAGGTTGGGGAACTTGGCCAATGCCACACAGCGGCGAACGGATAGCACAGAAGCCACAAGAGGCGGGACAGACCCAGCAGGGCAAGCATGGCGTCCTGTGCAGACAGGCCGCTGGCTCCTGCCCAAGGGCTGTGAGGTAACAGGAAGGCGCCCAGCCTGCCCAGAGGGGCCAAGCTGGGTGACATGGGTGGGCAAGACCAGGATGACGTTGACAAGACCCTGCTCGTGACCCCTCCCCGACTGTAACCGCCCCCTCTCCAGCTTGTGCTTCCACTAAAGCTACCAGCCGCCCCGAGGAGGCCGGGCCAGGCAGCTGGGGGACAGAACCCACCTGCTGGGCCAGCGGGCCTGCAGTGTGGGCAATGGCGCGATGTGGCCGGCCCCGAGGGCTGTGATGGGCGGGGTGCACCCCAGTCTTCTCGAGCTGAGTCACACGCTGGCCCCAGGAAGCCTGGCCACATGACCTCCAGAATGAGGCGATTTGGACTTGCTGTTGAATGTGAGCCAAGTCACTGCTGCTTCTGGAAGCAGAAGGGAGCTGAGCTTAACTGAGCATCCCCTCCCAAGAATGGGCACCACCTCTGGGGCACATCCCGGGTCAGCGGGGGTGGTGCCCTGATGTCACACGAAGGGCGGGGCATCGCCTGCAGACGCTGCGCGGGGAAACGGCTTGGCCCTGTCTTGTGGGTGCATTTGTGAGACAACTTCTCTGAGGATCTTAGGCTTAGGAAGAGATCGTAACAGGCTCAGATAGACCCAGAAACCCCCCACACGCTCAGATACACACACACGCACCTCAAGACACACTCACCACAATTAAACACTCACAGACACTCAACAGCACTACACGAGCCTTCAGCCTGGTGGACGGCCTGAAGCCCAACAGCCCCAGGCAGACCTGCGACCCCAGGACTTGGGGAAGAAATGGCAGGAACCACCCAGTACAAGGCCCTGCAGGGCCCATGCTGACTGCCCACCTCAGCCCCTGCCTCACGTAGTCCTGCCTTATCCTGGGCCTGCCCTTTCCTGGACTTGCCTTCACATGGTCCTGCCCTCTCCTGAGCCTTCCCTCACCTAGGCCTGCCCTCTCCTGGGCCTGCCCTCTCCTTGTCCAGCCCTCTCCTGGGCCTGCCCGCACCTAGGCCTGCCCTCACGTTGGCCTTCACTATCCCGATCTGCCCTCTCCTTAGCCTGCCCTCAGCTGGGCCTGCCCGTTTCTGGGTCTGCACACACCTGGGCCTGCCCTCTCCTGGTCCTGCCAAAAGCTCCAAAGTGCTGGGTTTTATTCCCTCTGCTTAAAAGTTAATCAGATGCAGACAAATGTGGTTTAGAATACTACATCAATTTTAATCATGCACATATAATATAAAATATTTTCCTTTAATAAACAGTGTCAATATCTTGACGGGAAGTAACAAAAATGTGAGGCAAACAGCCCAGCAGGTAAATGTTTACTTTTCATCTTGTAGATCAGACACTTTTTCTTCATCATCTCCACATGTTCTTCACGTGCTTTCGAAACCAGATCTTGACTTAGACTTGACTTGTCCATTAAGCCTACAAGAGAGTCTGTAGGACTTAGATTCAAGTTCAATAGCAGCTGGAAAGAAAGTGAAAGAATTAGATTCTTAAAATACTTCATAGGTAACTAAATGTCAGTTTATTTTTTAAGAAAAGCTGAGACTTTTCTAAGTTTTAAGAAGAATGAAAAATACCTATATACGATTACAACACAAAACCCAAGATTACTACTCTAGACTTTGCCCAGGGCTGCATGTTGAATTAACTGCTCCTGTGGCTAAGGATCAGAGCGCCTGGTTTTCTCACTCTTCATTCATTTACTCAGCAACCATGTGCTAAGGCACTGTGACAAGCACTGGAACCACAAGATGAAGATGACAGAGTCCACCCTGAAAGATCTTGTACCGTAAACTGGAGAAACAGATGAACAGGCAGTTTCGGTACAGAGACATAAATGCCATGACAGGTATAAAAGAGGGCAGAGTTGGAACACTCAGAAGGGACGTCCAGCTTTGTGTCAATATTGTCCCCTCTTTGGTGGCCGTGATGTGTAAGCAGATACCTGAAGGAGGAGGAAAAAGTGTGGGAGGGAGAGGCAAGGAGCAAACACAAAGCAGAGGCAGGAAGGGCGCCCGCGGAGCTGGGCGCAGTCTGACCAGCCGCTGGAGCACAGGGGCAGAGCAGGGGAGTAAAGAGATATGGCTGAAGACTTTGGCAAGAGCCAAATCGATGTGGGTGTTTTTCTTCCAAGCTAAGGAATTTGGAATTTTTCCTGAGGGCAAAATGTTAACCAGTGACAAAGTGAATGACAGGAAATTAATTGTCATCCACCAGGGGACAGGTACATGAACTGTGATTGCTTGAGTCTGGGTTTTTTGCCTCAGTCACTACCAGAAACTCGAGAAGCTGATGACCTCCATGCTTTCTGAGAACAGGTCTGTGCACAGGTGACAGGCCCACAGGGACAACAGGAGAGGAAGGGCACAGCCAAAAACATAGAACACAGACTTCTTGAGATTTTTTTAAAGCTATGGATCACGAGGAATAAATGAGGAATCAGTGTATTTATCATTATGAATGAAATTAAGCTTTGACAGTTTTCATTAGCTATGTGTAAGGAAAAAATTTAACATAGTATGTTATTCAAACAATAGAAACAGGTGCCATTTACTGTTTACAGTGTAGATCGGAAATCAATGTCTAAATTTAATTCAGAAATGTTGGCAACATACCTTCTTTTAATTCTCTAGCTATATTATTCTCCAACTTCTTCCGCATCTGAAATAAGTCAAATATGATTTTTAATGTTTAAGTTAAACAAGAAACACTATCATAGGAATGACAGCTAGCTTATGAAATGTGGCTTTTAAATAATACTTTGAGACTTGACCTAACTTGGGGGTTGCTTAAATAGAAAAACAATCACAGGAATAAAATAAATTCCTACTTACTTTCATTTTAGATAATAGAGAACATATATCTGTAAGGTTATTTAGATTCCCCTGATGGAAAGCACAGTAAACACTGCCCTGTTGGATACACATAATCTCAGAGGGCGATGCCTGATCTTATTAGCACAAATGTTTAAACAATTCAAGTCATGTTCTACACTGAATGCATTACTTTGCAGCTCTCAGAAAAACTGCCCTTTATAAAAGTTTAGTTTTTTTAACGTTAATGGATTTTTCCTTAAAGTGAGCTTTCCATTCCTGCACTTTTAGAAAACTAAAATTTTAAGGTCTGTTCTATGCTAATGTTTTTAGCACAGAATCGTAGATGCATAAAATGAAAAAAGGGTTCTGTTATAATGTCAAGTGAAAATTCTACTGGCAAACAAGTTAAACAAATGTATTTTGCTCTCTGTACATGACTAAAATACTTATATCAGAAAATCTGCTTGAAGAAAAGAAAAGGAGAGGCTAGTGCCAGTTTTCAAAGTTGGTTTCTGATTCACAACTTCCTAGAGTCAGAAACAAGGAAAACAATACATAATTCTTTAACTGTAAATTTGTTTCCATTCTAGAAATTAGGGCCAACTTTTTGAAACTCGACTTAATTAGTTACGTATTTAGTTATGAAATGTGTGGGGACATTTCAAACTACAAGTGTCCCCATCTAGAGTGTTCTTTTAAAATCTTATAAAAGTCACCCGCTCACTAAACAGGGTCTAAAATAGTACATGAACATAATAAACACTGTGGTGATAACAGCGACACGAGAGCTGAGGCCTTTGTAAATGTTAGGTGCAAAGACAAGATTTTGGACTACCATTTGCCAGTATTTTCAGGGACTGTCTTCCATAACTGTCTGACAAGAGCATTCTGGAGAGGCGTTATGCCATCAACAACGTGACAACAGTGCCAGGCGGGTCCTGTGAAATGAAAAACGCCTAACAGATGAAGGGAGAAGCCTTTACCGAAATAATTTCATATAAACATTAATGTAGATCACACTTTTACATGAGTTGAATGTAAGATTACTACCTTTTCCTCTGCAAAGCTATTTTCCTAAGTAGGTACTTCTGAGACCCTTATGTTTATTTCTAGGTGAGGACCCCCATGTCCAGATGGTGGAAGTGGGCTGAAGTCCAACGTTAATAAGGAGAAGGCACCTGCAGTTTTACTTAAACTTTTCCATTTAACAAAAACACAGAAAGGTGAGAAAATCATACACAGGAAGACAATGTATCAGCCAGTTTCAACTCTAATGGTTTTTAATTAGGAGGATTCTCTCATAACTGGCAGTTTGCAGTCTATGTCCCATAGAAATGGAAGGTCCCACTGGGGACACTGCAGGATTGAGGTCAAAACTGAGGTCACAGGCTGGAAGATAATGCTGCCCTCTCTTTCCGAGATCAATTAGATAACAACACACTGGCTGCACACATATACACAGACGTTCATTTCCAAAGTGAATATATTTTCAGATTATTGATAACTTTAAGTTAAAATTTGGTATCATTCTTATTTTAAATGTTATAAAAATAAGTACAATTCCAGAAATGTAATAAAATCAAGTCATTTAACCACTTTGATTCATTATCCTGTTGTAAATAGGTTAATGTATGAAGGAAATGACACTTGTCAGTTTGTAACTATTAAATACATGTATTTTGCTGCAGAGAAAAGAAATGAGAAAGAATTTGTTGATCAAGGAGCTAAAAAATTAAGTACAGAGAAAAAAGTGAATGAAAGAAAAAGAACTGGAAGAAGTTGAGTGATTGTCTTTCAAAAGATAACACGCTTCCTCATTTGTCCATTCAGACAAAATGAAATGAGGGCAGGAGGGATTCCACAGAGCAGAGAACTGACACCAGAAACAAGGTTACTGAACTCTATCTCCGCCTTATGAGAAGTGAGCTTAACTAATGTGATAGTTTGATTCGAATTAAAATTCAGAGTGGACGTGCCCTGCCTTGGAAGCCTACTTTTAAAAGAAATGTGACCAGATTCTGCTGAGACGCAGTGCTGTGTCATGTAAAAAGTTAAAGTCTTAGGAATATTAATCGTTTTAGCTCTGGTGCACTGGTATAGTCCCATTAAGAAAAAGGGCTGCTAAACTGAATGGACGTTTGAGAAGTTTAAAAATTACTTAAAATAAATCATTAGAAAAGTTTGAAAGTATCAGTAATGCACCAAAAGTCCAAAATCAGTGTAAAATTTAGTCTTCCAATTTAAAATAGATTTGAAGGACATTTATTAACTATTGTGGCCATGCTTCATGTTAGGCACACCAATACTTAAAAACTCTTGAACATAAAAAATCTTTAAAACAGAAATTTTGCCTGTTATAATATTGTCTGGAATCCATTTTTAAGTTTTCAGTTCTCAGAAAACAATTCTATGTGCAAGAAAATCTAACAGTGATGTATCTGCTCAGGCTAATTTTAACTTTTTGTATTTTATAGTAATATAATTAAATAACACAATTGAGTAAAACTGTAAAATTGCTTCTGACATGTAGGACAAAACATCCCAGAAATAAACTAGAATGTGAAATCTGAGGGTAAAAATTAGCAAAACAGATACCGGGTCCATCTGTTACCACTACAACGATATCAAGGGACAAGGCTGTACTTCATGCAGCAGTAAGAGAGGCAATAAACCCAAGTGTTATGAGCTGGAAAAAACTTGCTTCGACAACCAGCACGACTGAAATCACAGACTTAGAGCAACAGTTCTGTCAAGTTAGAAAAAAATGCAGAGTAAGCTGGAACTTCACAGTTAGTAACAGTCCAAAATGTTAAAACCTTGCAAATAAAGGAGAATGTTAAAGTCAATCCCAATGCCATTTTTAACATTTTGCTTTCTAGAACCATAGCTGAAAAGCTCTGCAAGTCTGTTCTTTTGTTAATCCCCATGCAAAAACCCATCCCTTCGTCATTTTAAACAGTATGTTCACACCTCTCATAGCATTACTTTATGTTTTCCCAGCAGAAATAACTACATCCCTAGCAATTCCAGAAGGCATCTTCTTTCTCTAAGTCTGACTAAGAAATCTGTAAACAGTAACTGTACAATAGCTCCTGTGAGGTGCCCGGTAGTGCTGAGGAAGCCGTGTCTCTGCACCCAGACAGAGCGGGGCTTGTTAACCTCCCTGCCAAACCTAGCATGATTCGGCCCCACGGCCCCACAGAAGAACTACATGTACCTTGGAACTACAACACTGAGTTTAAAATAAATCATTTTCCAGTGTACCTAGAAGTACTGAAAAATAGACACCTCTTTCCTCCAAAAACATCAAATGAAAAAACTGTCCTCAGGAGTCTTCTCCTGCATTGCTTTTGCACTCACACTCTTCCACCATCATCCTGTAAAGTGACCCACTGTCGACTTTTTGGTGACAACTAATGAAAACATTTCGAGTTTGCATCATGCTTAGCCGCTGACAGAAGTGTTAGCCATGCATTTTTTTTTAACACCACGCAGTCTGGTTTCATGACTCTGAAGCACTTAGACTCAATTTACCCACAACACTGTCTACGAAACCTGAGCTTTTTTCTTCTTTGATTTATTACGACATGAGCCAAGTGAGAAGAAACAGGTTGAGACCTCACTTAACAAGGGCCCGTGCTACCCTTCTCTGCATCAGGAAGATCATGAAAACACCATCAAACCATAAACCAACGCGCACCGATTTAAATGGCTATTTTAACAACGATACACAATGAAAACTACTTGTAATTTAAAGACTCCCTATCATTGCCACCTCGGTATTCCTAACAGGTGAGGGAAAGACAGAGACATAAGTGAACTTCATTTTAAAAATTTAAATATTTGCTTTACTTGACTACGTATTTAGAAATATTCTACAATTGCTCAGTAAGACATTTTATAACAATTAAAATAACTGCTATAAGTAAAATAGCAATTAAGGATGTACTCTTACAGAAGAAAATGATAAAAGTTTTAAACTTAAAAACAGAACTTAATGTTTTTAGTGTTACAAATTTATTGAATTCATAAAAAGAATTCATCTTGGATTACTTTAAATAAAAAACATCTGTATGTGGTTAAGTATCTCAATGCCAATTATTTACTTATGCTTAGGGGTAGAAAAACTGGGGTGTAACAAAACTTGAAAATGACTATGAACTAATGCCAAACCGAAATCAATCAGAAACTAAGCCAAACATTGGAAAGTGTATCTCTAGTTATTAGGCAATAATACTTAACTTCTAAAATAGAATTTAAAGTGGAGCTTTTTAAGAAATCTAAAATTTGTCAGGTTAGTTGCATTTATTGAATAAAGTTAATGACAGGTGTCTCCTGAAAATTACAAGTCCAGGGACTTTAAAAATAAAATTTCTGTCTCCTTTCTTTATTAGCACAATTAATTATGGCTTTTACTTAGTGTGCAGAAGTCAAATAAACAACTCAGAATTTCATCAAATTAAAAACAAGAATTGTATCAGAAATCTGAAACCCAAGGGAAAAAAGATAATATAACTAACCCTGAACAGATCGCTCATGCTAGTTGAAGGATCTGAAAAATTCCTGAAGTTCCTTCTTCGAGTAAGACTCCTTTTGGGCTCCAGGCTAGTACTAGAACTTTCATCAGAAGGCGGTCCGTCAACAGGCCATGCAGGAACAGAGCCGAGGAGGGAGCTCTGGTGCTGCTGCTCCAGCTGAAGCTCAGTGCTCACTGCTGCCAGCCTCTCATTAGCCCTGCGAGGATCGCAAAGCACAGATTTCATTCGTTTCATTTTCTTCCTAAGTGATATGTATTTCTAAAGTTGCTATAATAGTAAACAGATTCTCCCATTAAACTGTTTTGACACCAAAAATACATCAGCGCAGACCTACTGTAAACAATTACAGTTTAAAACTGTCCTAAAGAAGGACGTATATGCCTGGGGGGCCCTTAACTAACAAGTACTTCAAAGTGGGGAGAGTCAGAGATGGAGACGCCCCCCCAGAGGATCCCCGCTGCCTTCTGCACTGGCTGCATCTAGACATGTTCACCCTCAGGAAACCAGTTTAGAAATAAAAACTACACAATCCCTTAAAGCCATTTTCAAGCATTTGCTTTCACTCCCTCTTATATACACATTTCACTCACTACCTGGGAGACATTAAGCATGCGGCACTGAGGAACAGTTTAGAGCCACCACCTCTGGGGGGCACCAGGCGGCAGAGTCGATGGTGGGAAAGTACTACGACAGTGCCAGGGGCAATTTCAAGTGTCCCCCAATGTCCCAAAGCTCACTTTGTTACTTTGCTTTTACCAGGGGTCTACATCAGCACCTGTTTTCCATAACCAAAAAAAACCTCAAGTGGATTTTCACTTTTATAAAAAAAAAAAGCAAAAAGCCAGAATAGCACTGGGTGCTTGTTTTAGCCCGAGCCATCAGAGGGGCAACGAGCACCCCGACCAGCGAGAGGCCCCACCGAGCTCCTTCCCCAGAACCACACTCAGTATCCCGGCATCACGCCGCCACCGCTTTGGACTGTGTCTGTGAGCGCCTGTGCTTTATGCATATTTATTTCATGCATCCACCAGCAAGATGTGTCCTAAGGTAACTGCCCCTTTGCTTTACACCGACAGCTTTCATAGGAACACTCTACTTTTGGATAGCAGGGAGACATGTAGCTTGTAACACTGTTACTCAGTCACCGGAGTTGGGACCTGCCCTTTCTGTCAACCACACACCCCCTCGGGCAGGCCACCATATTCTTTTTAGCCACTTTGTGAACCACTATACTACCCTTCACCCCGATGTTAATTTCCCTGTTTCCCAAGCATGCCTTGACGTAGCGGAGACAAACTTAGAAGGATACAGCACTTCATCTCAGTGCCCACGAGCGGTGACACCAAATATCACAATCAAGAAAGTAAATTCACCAAACACCAGAATGGGGCCCCTTGGGCTTAAGTTGTACTCTTCCAAAATACAGTTAATTCTAAACTCATTAACATTTCTATTTATGGGAATTTCAGCTAGAAATTTTGTGATAATATGGCTGTCTAAATTACAAAGTTTGCAAAACCCCTAGCTTAAAGACTAGATCAGGTTAAATATATGCAAATATAAAACATAAAGTCATGTAAAAGCAACAAAAGGCAGCGAGATGCAAACTGCCCTGGACTGACATCTTAAAGGGGAGTTCATTTACTAACATTTTCCAAAATCACACTATCTATCTAGTCAGCTCTCACTTGCTACTCACCTCAGGAACCTGGCTCAACAAGAATGATGCCTTAGAGGCAAATTAGTGACCTAAGTTATTTCCTATAATTCTACGTTTTGACTTACAAGTTTAGTTGACTTTCCAATGACATTCTATTTTCTAGCTCTGCCAGGTACAGCTGCCTGTATTTTTCCAATTCTTTTTCATTAGCACTTTTCAGTTCAGGCTCCAGACCTTTAACTTTGTGTTCCACTTGACCTACTGAAGCACGTTTATACTCTCTTAAGATTTCTTGAGAAACTGCTTGTGCCTACAGAGAATTAAAAGGACACAATTTTAAAAATAATTATAACCTGAGTAATTACACTATATTTCTTCCCTTTAGTTTTGAGTCAATGATTCAGAGAGCAATTTTAAGTGTGAAAAAAGCGCTGAACATTAAAATACCTATCATCAATGTCAAGTGAATTAAATCTGAATTATGAAATTAAAGTTGAATCACTCATATTACTACTCATGTAATGTGATAGTTCAAAGAATAATAGGATCAATCTAAACTTTTAAAAATTGAACAATACAACCTAAGAGTAATCCAAGAGTGTGGTACAGTATTTGAATCACAATATATTCTTTTCCTCCTAGTCATCTTGATTTACACCAATTGGTCTTAAAAGTGATTCTCTAGTGAGAGATGTTCTGAAAGATAAATTTAGTGATAGTAATGATGGAAACTGAATTTAAAGGGAGTAACAAATGCGGCCCTCCTTCCAGAAATCTACAAAACAAACTGATATCTGGGAAGTAGAGGAAACACATAAAATGTACACATCAGAACTGTAATTCTCAGCGAAGTGACTTAGAGCATGTTACAGATCAATGCTTCACCTGTAAGAACTGGCTGATTTCTTCCAATTTTTCTGCAATATCCTGTCTTGCTTGCTTTTCAGTCTCCTGTTTGTACCGCATGACTTGACTGAGTTCTTTCAGTTTTTCTACTACATCCCGTCTTGCTCGCTCCTCAGTCTCCCGTTTGTACTGCTCCACTGGACTGCGTTCCACTGTGTTCACTTTTAGGTGATGCCTGAGGTGCACTACTTCTTCTTCCAACTTCTTTTTCTCCTCCTCTAGCGTGTCAGATTTCTTTTGCAATTCTTTCGTAGATAGTAACTCCTTTAGAAAAAGTTGAGTTTCTGCACTCAGATGGAGAAGTACTGAAGATGTAGATTTCACTTCTGCTGGAAGATCAGCATTCTGCATGAAGATAAAATTGTTTGGTAATGAGGTTAGCAGACTGAGAACAGCCTAACTCTAACCCAGCATCAAAGGTTGAAATAAATTCAGTTACAATAAAATGGTATCTGCCTTGTGGAATGGAGAAACTCAAATTACTCAGAAAATCAAGAAAAAAGTTCAAACCACCAAGAGTCACAAAACAATACTGTTTACTGTCATCATCTTTGTTATACATTTGTACTTGATTTCACACTCTTCTCTGTAATTGGTTCATGTCTTTCCTACATAAAATGACACAAGGCACCTCTTAGTAGAAAATCTCTTACCCCTTCCTCCCCCAAGTCTTAACTCTCCATGATTTTTAAAGTTTTAGGGAGATCATATTGAGTTACTTAGGGCTGAATTAATAAATGCCTCCCAAAACAAGCCTTTGAAAAAACGACTGCAATTAATACATCTTACAAATATGGGTTCTCATGCCATAAGCCTTTCTCTGAACCACAAATATTTTATGCTTGTTTGAATTGCATTCCAAGCAGCAATGAATGATTTGCAGAGTTAAGGAGAAATCCATCTCCTAGTGTAGTGGTTTAGTAAGGTGATCCATACATTTTTCTAAAACAAACAAACAAAACAGCCTTAATTCTTGTAATCCTTTGTGGCTCTCCACAAAACAAGAGAACATACACAAAAATAAACAAAAAAAATTTGCTGGAATTTCAGTGACACTGACTTGGGAAGAACTACTTTCCTTCAGATAGAAGGATTATTTGGTAAGACAAGGCAGGCGGAGTTGGTGGTTGTAAAACATCTCTGACACTTCCCCTGTGAAATTCCCTCCCCTGAACTATGTACTGGCCTCAGTCAACTGGTTTCTAGGGGACAGAATGTGGGGGCACTGCTGTGTGATTTCTAAGACTACATAGCTTCTGACTTTCACTCTGTAGGGACGCTCACCCTTAGAACCCAGTCACCACGTTGTGAAGCCCAGGCCACCTACTGAGTCCCTGTACACGCAGCTGTCCCAGCTGATGACCCCAGGGAATGTCCTTAACCAAAGCCAGCTCCAACTTCCAGATATGAGCATGAACAAGCCTTTAGATTATTCTAGTGCCCGCTTGATGCCAAGTGGAGAAGAAATGAGCTGGCTCCACTGAGCCTTGTCTAAACACAGATTTGTGAACCAAGCAGATGCTGTTTTGAGTCACCAGGTTTTGAGGCAGTTTATTATATAAGTTATTAGCAATAAATAACTGGCACAGACACTGATATTAAAAATGGGGCACAGCCATTAAAAAAGAACCCAAAATGTGGGGATGCCTTTGAACCTGGAGGTAGGTGAAACCTGAACAGATGTAGAGAAGAGTAAGAGTGAAAATCCAAAGTGTCCCCGAGACTGTTAGTGGAAGCCTGAGGGCTCTTGAAGGGCTGAGAGTGACGGCTTCTAGGCCAGGGAAGAAAATGACACTGAAACCGGAGGAAACGGGACTCGCTACCAAACAGCTGAAAGTAAAATTAATGAGAGATAAGCTAAAACAAACAAAAAGATTATTAAATATAAAGGAACCAGGATTCACTGGGTTCAAATATCTGTATCCCATTTAAAGCATCTCCACATGCCCAACTGTCACATAATGGGTAAGCAGAGAAATGGCTTCCGGGCTAAGATCAAATCTAGGCTGCTGCCAGGAAAACAATCTAAAGATGAAGCCAAGACTTTGTTAAGACCTTGGAAAGATTTAAGGTGCCGCCTCAAATTCCTTTAAAGATCTTAAAAGCATAAGAATTTCAAAGGCATGGTCCCACAACAGCTTCACAGGAAGCCCAAGGTGAAGTTTATCTCAAAAAGACATGAGAGTAGCTTTTCCAATGGCATGAACCCCAATAAAATTCACAGGAAACTCAAAAGTTTTAAAGAGAACTGTGGTAGCAAAAACACTGCTTGCTAGCTTGGACTGAAAGAGACAAAGACAGTGCAAAACAGGAAGAGGCCTTTGGGTTTTTCTTAGAAGGTCTACAAGGAGGAAGCTGGCTTGAGAGAACTACTCAGCTGCAAACACAGGTCACTGCTCATGAAAGGGACAGAACAAAGAGCTCAGAGAGGGCAGCGAAGGAGAACCCTTCCCAGGGTTAGGACTAAGTCCTAATCAAAGAGCCAGCATCAGGCTGCATTTCAGAACTGCTACGGACCAGTGTGCCTCCCATCTTGTATCTGTGAGTGAGGGAGTCCTTAGCAGTTTAGCAGAATGTTGGGTGTGTGGTGGCGAATAACCCGTGTCTCCTTATCCTCGAGCCTCAGCACTGAGAGGAGTGCACTCAAGGGGCTGCACTCCAGAAACCATGCCCAGGAACCTCACCCCACCTGAATCCGGTGAAGATGGGAAAGTAAGACCTTGGACTGGAGCCTGAGCCTACCACCACAGCGACCGAGACCTGCTCAGGGACTGAGTGGGGTAAACGGATTTCTCGTATGGAAGCAATAAGAAAACATTGTGGCTAGTGAGCAGATTATGCTGGTTTTTGAATGTCTCCATAAATTTTCAAAGTTAATTCCATAAAAAAGGTAGAATGCGGGCCAACCTTAAGTGCCCTCCTCGTAAAGAACAGAAAACGGTGAAAGGGGCACCGAGTGAACTGCAGGGCAGGTTTGAAAAGGCAGTTCAGCTTCTGCCTCGCTCTTAACCCTGGAACCCAGTCTCACGAGGGCAAGCTCAGGCCACAGAGACAGCTTAGGTGTTCCAGGGGAGGTGGTCCACCTGCCCGCCCCACCAAAGCCACAGTCCACCGCCAACATCAACCATCAGACATCAATGGATGAAACTGCATGCGATTCCAGCCCCCCGCCTTCGAGCTGCCCCACCTGAAGCTGAGAGGAATAGAGGCCAGCTGTCTTCACCACACTTTTCCTAAGTGTAGGTTGTGAACAAAATAAATGCTTACTTAAGCCACTGAACTTTGGGGAGTTTGTTAGGCAAAAACAGATGAACAGAAAAGTGGATGAAAAACGATAGTAAGAAATGTAACTTGAATATAGTAGAAATTGGTTTCCCATAAACTGGAATATAACAAACGTTGAGATTAACTTACTAATGACAAAGTGCTGATGAGAAGCAGCAGGTAGCTGAAAGAAAGACCTCAGAACTAGTGAGAAGGAAGGTACTTCAGAGTTCCCCCCAATCACAGTTTCTTACAAATTGACATGTATTTCACAATTTCCCCTCAACTTTGAGGGTAAGGAAGACTGGTAAGCAAGGAGACATAGGATTTGAAGTCTAATAACTGAAAAATAACTAGAAACAGTCAGTTTACCAAAATCAGACTTTTTACCTCATTTCAATTAACTGAACTTCTAAGAGACAGGCAGCTTTGAGAATTTATTAATCTAGCACTCACTCTTCATTTTCCTTTCCTCAGAGAGAAAATAAAATATTATGGAACCGTAAGTATAGTGTCCTTTGGCAGTATTTAAATTAAATACAATTTTTCCTTTACCTGACTTCAAAGCTGGTTGGTAAGGGAAGGTAGGACTGTCTCAGCTTCATGTTGTAGCACAATGCTTCTCCGTATCACACAGAGTGGCTTTGTACTTTTGAAATTCAAACTACTAGTCTGTTATCTGTTTCTGATAAACTGATTGAATATTATCTAATTTTTAACAGCTGTACTCTTGAAAAATTTTCCTTGGATGGGATGAAATACTTATTTCATTAATTATGCATTCAGCTATAGATTACAGCTAGGCATCTCTCTTTTTAAGTAAAAGGAGGTAGACACAGGGAGCTGAGAGTGCAGGATCTACACCAAGAACAAGATCGGCACCAGTGTTACACACAAGAACCAAGCCAAAAGAGGACTTGATCGTGAACCGCAAGATGATGGATTAGAGAGGCTTCCAAAGAGGAAAGTTGAATTAATCTTTTCCAGGCTTAATCTTTTGCCTCTAGATAGTGAAACCTATGGATGAGTCTATGAATTATAATGAGTGCAACATAATGAAGTATATTGCAGACTGAGTGAGCAGATCCTGTGACCATGATTTGATGGAAACTGGAGTGAAGTGGGAGGCAAGGGTGAGAAACTAAAGGTCTGAATGGGGGCGAGGGATGGACTTTATCTTTGCAAGCCTACTTTCTGTCACAGAGTCATGTCAGAGTCAGCAAGGCATAAGCTGGCCACAGGCCCCTTCAGGAAGCAGCAGATCTCCACAGAAGTAGTTACAGATACCCCATGACACTGACTTTTTGTTATTATGTAAAACAACTGGTACTATGCAAGATGACTCGGAAAGAGTTCTCAAAACATCTGACTTGGTACCGGCATAGGACAGACATAGATCAAGGCATCACCACTGAGAATCTAAAAGAAACCCTCACATTTACGGTCATTTGACTTTCAATACGAGTGTCAAATAACTGAATGAGACAATAATAGTCTTTTTAACAAATGGTACTGGGACAACTGGATATCCACAAGCCAAAGAACAAAATTCGACCTCTACCTCATACAATACATACAAAATTAACTCAAAATGAAAGAGCTGAAACTACAAAATTCTTAGAAGAAAACACAGGTGTGTGTCTTCATGACTGGATCTGGCACTTGTTTCTTAGGTAGGACAGTAAAAGACAGAAATAGATTAACTGAACTCCATCAGTATTAAAAACTTCTAGTCTTCAAAAGACACCATCAAGAAGGTAAGAAGGCAATCTCCTGAATAGGAGGAAATACTCGAAAATCCTACATCTGATCAGACTTGCACCCAGGATACAAAAAGAACTCTTACAATTCGATCATAAAAAGACAATCCAATTTTAAAATGAGCAAAAACCTGGACAGGCCTTCAAAGAAGATACACAAATGGATAAGCGCATGGAAAGATCCCCAACATTCTCAGTCATCAGAAAAATGCAAATCAAAACACAATGAGATGCCAGTTCACACCCACCAGGAGAGCTAATCACCAGTGTTGACAGGGATGCATAGAAACTGGGAGAATTACACACTGTGGATAAAAATGTTAAATGGTGCAGCCACCCTGGGAAACAGTATGGCAGTTCCTCAAAAGGTTAAACACAGTTACCGTATGACCCATATGACAGCATTTCCATTCTTAAGTCTATTCCCCAAAGAAATGAAAACATGCTTACATCAAAACTTGGACAGAAATGTTCGCAGCATTATTAACAATAGGCAAAAAGCAGAGGCAACCCAAAGGTCCATCAACTGATAAATAGATAAACGGTTCAGCCCCACAACCGAGTAGTGTTCGACAATAAACAGAAATGGAAATACTGACAAGCGCTGTAACATGGATGAACCTTGAAGACGTTTTGTCAAATGAAAAAAGCTAATCATGAAGGACCACACAGCATGTGATTCCATCCATGGGAAACACCCAGAACAGGCACATCTATAGAGAC
Source organism: Camelus bactrianus (assembly GCF_048773025.1). Classification (NCBI taxonomy): domain Eukaryota; kingdom Metazoa; phylum Chordata; class Mammalia; order Artiodactyla; family Camelidae; genus Camelus; species Camelus bactrianus. Next base: position 9,152,229 of record NC_133566.1, read on the forward strand.
AGAAGTCAGCCTGGTGGCTGCCGGGGGCTGAGGGGGATGGCGGGCTGGGGGTGATGGCCAAGGGATGCAGGCTTTCTTTTTAGGGTGATGGGAATGTTCTAAAATTGACTGTGGTGACAGCTGCACATCTCTGGATATACTAGGAGATACTAACTATGCATCCTAAATGGGTGACTTATATGATACGTGATTTTTTTTTTTTTTTGGTGCAGGAAAGTAATCAGGTTTTACTTCTTTATTTTTAGAGGAGGTACAGGGGATCGAACTCAGGACCTTGTGTACGCTAAGCATGCACTCTACCACTTGAGTTATGCAATCCCCCCTATAATATGTGAATTATATCTCAATAAAGTTAAAAAAAATCCAAAGGCAGGATCTAGACAATTTTCTTAATTGTCTATTTTGGGTGTACATTCATGATCTGAACTCCTCCATGCTTTGACAACATGTCTAAAACGAAGAGAAAATGAAGGCAATGTCTAACTTCAACTGGTTAGTATAATGACCTTTCTGCACAAGGTATTCTGAAATCCATGAAGTAAATACACACAGATTCTATATCCATTCACAAAAGTGAAGATGCGTTATGACAATTTTCTGGAACATGCCATGAAACATTATCCTCTGATTTTATCTAGCTTGCCTCGTGGTGAGAGATCACTAAAAAATACTGTTTAGTAGGGAAAAAAAGTTAACTTCTGTGGGGAAAGGTGTGTAATTTTCAACTTCTCTAAGGGTAAATATCATAAGAAAAAATATATAAAGAAATGGCAGAATGAAAGTCAAAGTTTAAGAAACAAGTGCATTATAAAGATAATAAAAGTGTAATTATAATGAAGATACAAAAGAAAGCTGTCCCTGAGAAGCTAGTGTCCTGCAATGCTCTGCGCTGCACTCACGGCTGACGTGCTAGATTTCACACGTACTGGGTTCGCAGCTTGATGTGACCTCCTCTCTGAGTCCTGTGTCTCATTTTCTGAGTTAGTGTGATGATGTGCTGTCACCTCCAGGGAAGCTTCCAACATGGACACTTTCTTTCGGGTGTCAGTCAGCTCTTGCTGAAGCTGTCTCATACAGGCCTAAAGAGAGAACTCTGTTACTGATTTTTAAGTCACCTTATCATTAAGTTACATTAATAATATATAACTCCAACATATGGACTTTGAGAACTATCCCCACAGACATCAATTCACCTTCTTTTCCTCACAGGCACACATTCCTGTTTACTAAATTTCATTAAAGACACAGAAGGCATGACCCTCCTGCCTTACTGACAGTAAGTTAACTTAGACAATGGATGCAGCCCCACCAGCCATTCCCTGCCCCTCCCAGGAAGTGGCCAAGCTTTACCCCCACTGAAGTCTCAAACAGAAATGGGCGTGTGGGTGGGATGAGTGGTGGTAAGTTCCACACTGTGGAACACTCTCCCTCTTTTTCTCATTAGAGGCTAAGTTCAGAGTCCTTCACATGTTCAATCTGGTGTTTAAATCCTTCCAACAGACTCCTATCTCACAATAAAAATGAGGTTATTCCAATGGCCTCTGGGGACCCGCGACAACCTGGCCTCCCCTGCCTCCTGGACTGCAGCTCCTACAGCTCCCCCCACCCCTCCCACTCACTCCCTTCCTGCCACTAAGGACTCTTAGCTGCTCCTCCTCAGTCTGAAAATGGGACCCCAATGCCAAACTCGTACATCACAGAGCGCTCCAGTTCCTCTGTACTGGACAAACTTACATCCAAATGACAGTAACTGAGCCTTGAAGTGAGAATTGTGAGCAGACTATTTAAAAAAATGTTCAAAGTAAATTATAAATAGAACAGGGGAGACTAAGTCAAACAGTTTTGCTAAAATTTACATTTGTCTCAAATTATGGCTGAATGAAAAGTAGATGCCTTTAAGGAGTGGCGAGGTCGTAACAATACATAATTTGAGATGGAAATATTTCAATTTAATTCCAGTTGACATGAATACAAATAAAATTATATCAACTAAAAATATATGAAAAGCTACTGAATGAAAAGTACTGCAAGATACAGTGTTTACACATCAGTTCATCTGGGAAATCTGGATTTGACTGTCAAGGTAATCCACACAATTGAATCTTTTCTCTCTCTTTTTTTTCTTTTACTTTTTTTGTTCACCCAACTGAATCTTAATTTCAAAATACTCATTTTAGGTCTGAGCATTTCATTTATCTGCTTCATCACGACACTAAAATGTGGTGACAGGAAGATTAAAATGATTTGGGCAGTATAAGAGGAAATTACTAAGACCTGCCTGTATCTGTCAACAACTTACAGCTTAATCTCTTAGAATTTCAGGTGACACGGCATCTTTACTCAAAGTAAAGCACCTCTCAGGCCTAACTTTTGTTTGCTGGATACAAGGCATGCTTTTAGGCTGCTTTACAATGTACATATTTACAGCCCACACATTTTTTATATTCAACTAGTTTCAACACTCAGCTTTCATCGGATACTACTTTGAACTTTCTTTGAGGAAGTCTGAAAGTCAGTTCCCTTTCTGGGTACTTACTTCCATTTCTGCTCTGTCAGTTACATACTGATACAGTCTGTCCTTTAAACATCTGGATTCATCGATTAACTCCTTGTTTCCTTCCTCCAGCATCAGAACTCGTCTGCTCATGGCTTCAAGTTTTCCCAGGTGATCCAGAAACGGCGCTGGGATATTAAGTATCGTCTTTTTACTTTTGGCCCCACTTTGAGCAGCTTCCAGTTGCTGTCGAAGCAACACGTTTTCGCTTTCTAGTTCACATACTCTCTCCTCCAAGAACGCCTGCTTTCCAATGTATCTGTTGCCTTCCCCTTGTTTGCTCTGAGACAAGGATTCAGTTTCCTTGTCTGAACGCTGGGCTTGGCCTCGGTCTCTATGCACACATTCAAATACCAACGTCGCTGGTCTAAGAGCATCTCTCCTGGGATGGAGCTCAATTTCTTGGCCACGGAATTGACGTTCAGCTTCAGGAAGTTGCTGAGGAAGCACCTCGCTGTTATCTTCTGGGTCAGACAGCTCAAAATCCTTTGTGTCCTGTAAGTGAAACCCCTTATCTCTTACTCTGAACTGTACTCAATAAACTGACATATCATAATTTCCTTTGAAGTGAAAGACTAATCTCTAAGTTTATACAACAAAAAGTTTGCAATATCTGGGTATCCAACTGGAAGAACTTAAGGTGGATACAAATCTCAAACTTTAAACAAGCAGAAATCCCCAAAAGTTCAAAAATTTAATTAAAGACAGTGAGTCCATGAAAGTAAAAAAGAAACCACAAAAGGATGTTTAAGAAGCTCAGAACTGGGAAGGCCTTTCTTTCTCTGAAATACAACAAACCCAAAAGGCTTAAAATAAACAATGAATAAATCTGACTACACTTAAAAATTGTATCTGACATCTAACCTTTACAGCTGCCCCCAAAGTAAGAGCCTTAGCTCTGTATATATTTGGACAGGTTAAATTTCCTAAAAAAATTTTTCCTGAGAATACTCCATAAATATTCTCCCTTTCTAACATTTTTAGAGCGAGTTATAAGAATTACATCTACGGATAAGTGATAAATCTAAGCACTGTACTAAGCACGTCTACAAACATCAGTTAACTCAGTTAGCTGTGACAATTCTGGAATAAAGGGTTAAAAACACAAGCAAGCTGCAGGGTTTCCCCCAAGTCTTCTGACTCTGACTCTTACACCAAACCAACACTACTTCTCTAAGACAAATATATAAACACAAGAGAAGCCTTCTACTTCCCTAATGGTGAATACACTAAAGGTAAAGAAGCTCAAATTTACAGAGCTCTTCTTAGAAAATCAGGAGACTATTTGCTTCTGCAATAATTTTTATTTCTTCTTCATGGTGTTTATAACAGTAATGGATGCGAAGTAGCAGGGAAATACAGTGAACTGTTTTATTAAAAATAAAATACTGATCAATAAATTATCACTAAGTATAGATTATGGTATGTCACTATATTCAAAAGCTCCTTGTACTGAAATCGCATACCACATGGAGCAGAGCATTACTTTTTATCACACGTAGGAGAACGACACCCAGACTATGGTTTCTGAACCGGCTATACTTTTTCCTCCTTACCATCAGTGGAAATGATAAAGTAACCTCTCCATTCATCTATCAAAGGAGTAAGATCACTGCCAGAAACTAGAATGCCTGCTGTTAGTAGCAACAGTTTTGAGATCATGGAAAGTTCATCAATTCCTATAGGAAATATGAACAGCCTCTCCTCGGATGAGGCCATTGTGAATGTCACTATGTCACTGTTGCAGGCAAATGGATTTGAATTTAAAATATTGCTTTATCCAATGAACCAGAAATGAAACCCCCAGAAAATATATTTACATATATAGGCTTTTAAAACCCTCTATACTTTCTATACCTATAGTATTGGTTTTTAAACTACGTAAGTATACAAATTCATACACACACGTGTTTGAAGATGACTAAAGAAAATACCTCAGCATTCATTTTCTTGTTAGTCTTTTCTGCCTCCTTTTGTTGGGAAAGATGATGGGCCAGGATTTCATCTTGTATTACTCTGGCATTCTGCTCTCGAGAAAGTTGTCTCTGAGCATCATTTTGCTCTTCTAAAACCTGGAGACATATTTCATTAGGTTTGGGGTTTTATACCATGAAAAAAAGTCAAAAACAGCTTAGGAGGGGAATCTTAAACAAAAAAATTTTTAAACTGTTAAAAAGAAGTAGCCTTTTTAAGCACAGGGATCTTTACTGCACATAAATAACTCAAATTCTAATATATATGACAGCTAAATTTATCACAGAGCAAAAACACAAGGGATGCAGTATCAAGAAAGAAAAAATTTTTTAACACTTTTTAAATTGAGTTATAGTCATTTTACAATGTGTCAAATTCCAGTGGAGAGCACAATTTTTCAGTTGTACATGAACATATATATATTCATTGTGACTTTTTTTTTTGTTGTGAGCTACCACAAGATCTTGTATATATTTCCCTGTGCTATACAGTAAAATCTTGTTTATCTATTCTGCATATTCCTGTCGGTATCTACAAATTTTGAAATCCCAGTGAAAGAAAATTTCTTTATAAGGCATTTAACCAATTCCATCACAGTCTCAAGGCAATTCAGCCTGGATTTTAACTTCAAAAAGCCAGAATTAACACATGGATTTGAAATAGACTTGTTACTCTGTTGAATGGACCAAAACCGTCAATCCTTATGTTAATGATTAAGCTCAATTTAACTTCCATTCCTTCATTCAGAAAAGACACAGAGCATCTATTAGATGCCAAGAACATCAAGAAATTAGTAAGTTAAGCTCTAAATGTCATAGTTCATGTTTAGGATGAGATAACTTTTATTTGTTTTAAATGAAAATACAGATAAATTCAAAAGAATATTATAAATAATATTGATGAAACAGTGTTAGAGATACGCAATTTTCACCTAAGACTAATTTACCTGGTTTGGTTTATTCCTTATGCTCTTCCGTTTGCATTCTAGTGCCCGGGCAGTGCTTTCAAGTTCTTGGTTCGCGGAAACTTGCTCATTGCATTCTTTCTCTTTTCTTTTTAAGTCATCCTTAGTGTTTTCATATAATATATAAGCATTTTTCTTCTTCTTTGTTTCTTGTTCTAATGTTAATCTGCAGTGAAATATGCTTACCTTAAAATTTATTTTGTTAGAAAATAAAAAGTTCATTTTATGATCTGGTTCTTCACAAGCTGATTTATTACCCCAATGGAATTTCTATGTTCTCAATTTTTTTTTTCATTTTTAAGTCTCACATTTTAAATTCCTCACTTCAATCTCTTCATAAAGATAGACTATATATATGTATATATATATATATATATTTGAAAAGTAGCAATGAAAAGACATAATGCTACTGAGTTTCAGTCAAGAGTAACTCTGGTCAATAGTGTAGGAAAGAAAATTTGCAATTCTTCAGTAAGGTTTGAATTGAAAATTACCCTTTCCCCCCCACATAGTCATAAATTACTCCTTCATTAGGACAGAGAATTTAGTCATTAATTAAAAGAGAAGTTGCTATTTAGAAACAGGTTTATAATTTCATGAGAAATAAAATTTCAACTTCATGAGATATTACAGGGACTCCTACATGATCTCCAGGGGAAGGTAACATCCGCAGATGTCTTTTCCAGAACACTGACCCACTAATTAGCATAATCCAAGGCGAGGCTGGGGAGTCTACTCCCTGATGCCCTACACTTTATGTTTCTTCTTTTGCAGCACTTTGAACTTACCTTGTTGAATATTATTTATTTTAGTAAATCATTTTTAAATCCCTTTTGGTACAAGGCAGGATCCCTATTAAGTAATTAAGAAATAAAGAGTAACCCGTGCTTTCAGCATACACCTTTGAACTGGTCTTATCTCTGTATGAGAGAGATGCTGAATAAACTAACCAGTAATCACTTTCCACTTTACTTTTTAGTCCATCCATTCATATGTTAAGAGTCAAACTGCATAAATTTTTTTAAAGTTTCTGCCTTGAGAAAAATGGTCATTTCATAATTCTGCAAGTGGGAATGTAAAGTAACATAAACTTTCTGGAGGACAATTGAGAGATAAGGACCAAAGATTTTTTTAAAGAAATATAGAATGAGTGTGTGTGTATATATATATAGCTGTTATTTCCAAGAGTCTCATATTCCACAATATTAATGAAATTCTCTCCCCTGTAAAATCCCAAAAGGTAAGTTAGCAATTTTAAGACTTTTCCTACATACCTACAGTATTAAAGTAAACATAGAGTTCAAATATTTCTTTAAAACCAAGAAATTCAGTACCTCATGCTGCAGAGCTGTCGTTCCCACTCCACATTTTGAAGTTTTAACTGTGATTTTGCTTCTCTTGTTTTCAACAGCTCTGCTTGTAGCCAGTTCACCTTATTTTCCATTTCTTTAATTTTTCCTGTAAGTAGTGCACAGTCAGATTCTTTCAGTTCTATTGATCTGAATGAATGAACTGGATCCTGAATTTTCAATAACCTATCAGAATCTGCATTAGGAAGAAAACAAACATAGAAACAAAATATATGAATAATTTTTGTGTATAAAGGACTGTGCATTTTCACATTCATTCATCCATATATTGAACAAATGGATATTGAGCATCTATAACATGGAATTCTTCTAAGCTCTGCAGATATTAAAAGAATGACAAAATAATATTATGAACATTATGCAAATAAATTTGACAATTCAGATGAAGTGGGTAAAATTCCTTGAAAGAGAGAAATTACAAAAGCTCAATTAAGAAAGAACAAATAAGCTAAAAAGCCCTATATCTTAAAAACCAAAACAAAAGTCCTATTTAAAGACCTTACGACAAAGAAAATTCCAGTCCCAATGGTTACACTGGTGAATTCTACCATATATTTTAGGAAAATTTAATACCAATTCCACACAAAGTCTCCTCGAAAAACGAAGAGGAAGAACTATGTCCTCATTCTATAAAACTAACATTACCCTGAATCCAAAACCAGACAAAGGTATTACAAGAAAGAAAACTAATGTCATGAAAATGGAGGTAAAAATTCTAAACAAAACATTAGCAAATTAAATCCAACAATACAGGAAAATTCATCACGACCAAGTGGGGTGTATCCCAAGAACGCAGGGCTGTTTTAACACGTAAAAATCAATGTTATTCATCATATTAACAAACTAAAAAAGAAACCATATGATCATGTCAGCGGATAAAAAGAGGCACTTGCCAAACCTCAGCATCTATTCCTGATAAAAACTTCCAGCAAACTAGGAACCAAGGGAACGTCTTCACTATGACAAAGATCCGTGCTAACCCTACAGCTGACACCATACACAATGGTGAAAAATGGAACGCTTTTCCCAGAAGGTGAGGAACCGGACAGGAATGGCTTCTCTTACTCCTTCTATTCAGCACTGTACTGGAGCCAGTGCAATCAGGCAAAATAAAGGACCAAAAGACATCTAGATGGGAAATGAAGAGGTAAAAGTGTCTGCTAATCAGCGGGGAATACGATTACATGATGCGAGTCAGCTAACTCCAACCTGTGGGCTGGGTTGCTTGCTTTGGTAAATAAAGTTTTACTGAAATACAGCCACGTCCATTAACTTGTGCATTGTCTATGGCTACTCTTGTTGCAACACTGACAGAGCTGATTAGCTGTGACAGAGAATGTATTTATTGGCTGCAAGTCTTAAATGTGAACTCTCTTTAGTAAGACAGTAGTTTAAAGAAGAAAAATCTTGACCACCTTTGGTTACGTAGAAAATCTGAGAGAATCCATAAAAAGGCTACTAGAACTAATAAATGTGTTCAGCCAGGTTGGAGGGCACAGAGTCAGTATACAGAAATCAGCTATATTTCTATCATCAGAAACTAAAATTTAAAATATAGTATTTTGAAACAAACAAATAAGTAAAAATACACTATTTACAGCTGCACTGAAAAATAAGAAATACAGGTAAACATAAAAGACGGAAAGACCCAGACACTAAAAACTCTTAAAATATTACTGAGAAAATCAAGGAAGACCTATATAAATGGAGAAATGAACTTTGTTCAGGGTTAAAAATTCCATTTTGTTAAGAAGTCAATTCTCCCCAAATTAATCTACAGATTCAACATGATCTACATCTCATTTCCAGGACACTAGCAGACTTTTTTTTTTTCACATTGACAAGATGATTCTAAAATTCATGTGGAAAGAAGGGTAATAAAAGGAAACAAGATGAAGCCAGGGGACTGTGGCCTTTAACCATGGAGCTACGAGAAGCAGGAGCTGGATTTTAGGCAAGGAGGTTAACAAAGACCTGAATTTTAAAAACTATCTAGTAATCATGCTGGCGGCGTAGACCAAGGTTCCAGGAGGTGGAACGGCGGAGAAGAAAATCCTGAGGTGATTTCAGCGTTCTAGGAGGGAAGCAGTGATACCCTGACCTTGGGTGAAGGCGTAGGAGCAGCAGAGTCAACAGAAAGCACAGGGAGTGGGAACGGTCACAGCCCCCGGCTGGCAGCGCACAACACGTCTGCTTCTGCTTTGACACAAAGCAGGTTTCTGAGACGCAGCGGACTGTAACGGAGCTGTGCTCCCTGGGGCAGTACTAGGTGTGCAAAGGTTACCACGAGATACTTAAAAAGGCTGTGTAGTCATATGGGGGTCCTACCTTTACTCTCCGGGCCAAGTTGTTCGATTAGCCTCAGGGTACTCTTACAATTAGGGGAAAGCGACTTGTGATCCTCAGAAGCTGTTTCCGGTGCCAGAGTTAAGTCATCGAGGTCATCCACAGAATTCACCTGCTCTGTGACCTACAAATAAATAATGCTACTTCACAGTGTCTCCAACATACTTGTAAAATACGCTCAGTGTACAGAGGTGATAAATATCCATCTTTTTATGAGAGCAAAAACACAGACAATTCTCCAAACAACTGATTTTCGTCAGAAGGCTAACTTTATCAATAATGTTTCTAAATTATTTTTAAGTAAATGTCTCTACAACAAAGGAGGATTTTCTGTTTTTCCACTCTATCTTTTATAAATTTTTTTTACTACAGGAAAATATTTTTGATTAATATTTTACTATACCTTGTCCGTTTTAGTAGACATTTTCTTTGAAGACCTGAAAAAAGAAAAAAGCAATTCTTTTAAGCCAAATACTAAATATTGAAAATACAAGAAGTATGTAAATCTATTTTTTTATATAAAACCTTTGCATTGATAATTTTCAATAAAAGGGATTAAACAAAAAATGGAAACAGTAACATTAAAGGACAAAGAAAGCATATCAATTATATTATTAACAAAGTATTAAATTTAAATCAAGCAGACAAGGAAAGGAAAAGGAAGAACATAAAATTACTTGTGTTATTTGATAGGAAAAAATATACCAGGATTTTCTTGTTGTTGTCTTTTTCAATAAAAACTGGCTTTCATGGCAATAAAACCTATTTGGAAAGTATTACTTAAGTCCTTATACGAAAGAAACCGTTTTCTAATAACCATGACATCAGCTTTTTTGAGGACTTAGTGTGCAACTGCTGTGCATTATTATCAGCACTTTACGTGTCTTAAAGACATTTTAATCTTCACAGCAATCCTGGGAGGTAGGTAATACATCAGGTACTTTACCCAGGAAGAAAATGAGGCACAGAAAGGCTAAGTCATTTGTCGAAGCCCCTATGTCTGCCCAGAATTCCAACCCAGGCAATCGGGCTTCAATACTTGCATTTCACAGTATGCTAAGAAAGTAATATTTACTTTTAAGCATTTTTAACTAATGTAGTAAATGAATCTCTATTATTATTCTATGTCTAGGTATAATTATAAGTAATAATTTCTGGGGCATATGTCTAGAAGGAACCCTACTTCAAAATGACACCTGCACCCCAATGTTCATAGCAGCACTATTTACAATAGCCAAGACATGGAAACAGCCTAAATGTCCATCAACAGATGACTCGATAAAGAAGAGGTGGTAGGTGTATTTATACAATGGAATACTATTCAGCCATAAAAACCAACAACATAACGCCATTTGCAGCAACATGGATGCTCCTGGAGAATGTCATTCTAAGTGAAGTAAGCCAGAAAGAGAAAGAAAAAAACCATATGAGATCACTCATATGTGGAATCTAAAAACAAAAGCAAAACAAAACAAATACAAAACAGAAACAGACTTATAGACATACAATACAAACTTGTGGTTGCCAAGGGGGAGGAGGGTGGGAAGGGACAGACTGGGATTTCAAAATGTAGAACAGATAAACAAGATTATACTCTACAGAACAGGGAAATATACACAAGACCTTGTGGTAGCTCGCAGTGAAAAACATGTGACAATGAATCTATGTATGTTCATGTATAACTGAAAAATTGTGCTCTACACTGGAATTTGACACAACATTGCAAAACGACTATGATTCAATAAAAAAATGTTAAAATAATAATAATAATTTCTGAATCTTAACACCTATTTTTTAAAAATAAAAAGACTTTAGACCTAGGCAATACTGGAAATCTACTTTTAATAAAGATTTGCTATTGCTAAAGACATTAATCAGCAGGCATTCATTATCCATTCAGCTGTTTGTTCATGCATTTGACAGGTCCTTATGGAGCATGATGGCTTTTTTAATTTAGAACTTAGTAATCCAAAAGTAATCATCTGTGATAGATTGTTAACAGTTTATTATTCTATCGTATATAAACAAAATCTTCCCCTTCTTCCTAGAATCTAAACAAATATTAAGTTAATATAATCTGGTATTTTGTAATAGCATACAAAACCATAGCCACTCATGATGATACTGTCAAGGACACTATAAAATCTAGAATCATCAAGGAATGATTAAACCCTATTCAGTATGGCCTAAGTGTTTGTATAGTCATTATGAGTATACAATTTTTAAAAAATCTATGGACAATGGTGTAACTTTAAAGTCATTATCTGCATATTCAATTGTGTAAGAATATTACGCTTCAGAACTAATGAATAAGCCCTTACAACAATATCATACATGAATAGTTTACTACAGTATTTTAAAGATAACAGTACAATCAATACACTTTCTAATATCAGAAATTCAAACAAAGTTAAATTGAAAAACACGTCTTCTATGGAATCGCATCCAACAGCACAGAGACATCCCCTACAAACTATCATCTCATCATTAAAAAAAGAAAGGGAACCCCCACAAGCCCCACGTTCCCCTTCAGTTATCACCCAGTCCTCTCCTGCCTTCCCAGGGAATGTCCTCTGAGGGGCTGTTCACACTGATTCCCTGCAGCCCGGCTTCCCTGGGGACGTATTACTGAAACTACTTCCGGTCAAAGGCACTTGTCCTCATCTTAGCCTTTCGGCAGAGTTCCTCCGACACAGGTGAGAATCCTCTTGCTTTGGCCTGTGCACTATATGCTGCTGTTCTATTTCCAGAGAAGGTAATCACTGCTAATACGTCTTCAGCTAGAAATAAAGAATTTGTAGGTTTTACCTGCCACAACCTTGATCTCCTTCACTTAAACTGCTGTTGTCATTCCTGTGTAGGAGACCACCAGCCAGCGAGGCAGTCTTCGCAAATACACGTGAAGTCACAGATGCTTTTAATGTCCGTTTTCCACTTTCATTCTTTACTCCCTTCATGTGCAAGCCAGGACAGCTACTTTAAAACAATCCATAAAAAAGCCTATTTTTAAAATATAATTCTACTGATAAATTAAAAAAAAACCCAATTTTTGTAAAATTCCAACTCTTACCCATCTTCAATCATTTATTAATTCACAAAATGGTTAACAAGTGCCAACCATATGCAAGGAAACACAAATTCTTGCTTCAAAGACAGATTTACAATTATGATACAATGTGATACGCAAGAGCTGACATATGAAAGTAAAGTGAGCATGAGGAAGGCTTTACAGAAGAGGGGAAATAAACAGGAATCATGAGCAAAAGAGACAGGAGGAAATTATTCTACTTAAGAGATTAAGAGATTAGAATGTGAGCACAAAGATTAGGCACATGGCATTTAGGTGTGTCCTAGGAACCTGGAAGGAAGAGTACAAAATATATGGAAGCAAGTAGAGAGATGAGTCTGGGAAGAAATTCTGAACAACATCTAGGAAAAGAATAATTACCTACTGCTGAATACTGATATAGGCTTACCTATCAGAATCTCCTTTCTGCAAAGCAGGAAACCGCTGGTCATCAGTTTTTCCCCTCTTCCTCTGCTGACTTAATCCTTCATGATAGCTGCCATCACATATGGTTTCTGATCCTTTCAGTTCACCACTTTTGCTCCTGTTCTCTTCTACTTCAACCTTCAGTGAAAGTTTGATACAAAGGGTAATTATTACTTTATTCATTATAAAGACTTTGTTATCATTCACTTTATCATTTGACTCAGAGTTTGCCCTGATTTCAATTGATTAAGATATTTTTGTGCTTATTTTAATTTTTATCATTTCAAGTCATTGGAATGTTTGTAAATTCTGCTTCTTTCTGTTTGAGGAAAAGAAACAGAATTTCCAAAATTTCAAAAAGGACTTTCTGAATGTTGTGCTCTTACATCCACTCTTCCCCATGTGAATGGCAGAGACAGAGAAATAGAAAGACAAAGGCATAAAATTTGTCCTCTTCTGTCTTTACCACCAAGATTTTGTATTAAACAGCCAGATTTAGAAGATGTCGAACCTTGGTGCTTCAGTAACAGAAAGGAAACATTCTTCTTTCTGTGCTAAAGCTACCCTTTCCCCACTACTTTTTATAATTCTTGTTTCATTTGGATCCTGGGGTGTCAAAATGTGGTGTTTAATAAAACATATAAACCCATGTTTACCGAAAGGAGCAGAGTGAAACTGATGAATTGCCAGTTAGTGTGGAATTCTGCAGAAGAAATAATGCTTCCCAACTTCACATTCAATAACCATGGCCATTTTATAGCTAGACGGCATAGGAGTAATGAGTGATCTACCTTAGCCCCACTGTTTACTGAAAACGGGAACACAACCAAGAAAGGTTAAGTGATTTGTCCAAGTTCCCTAAAGCAGTATTCCCCAGCATTTTACGGTGTCAAAAGAGATGATACAATTCTGTAACACTGAATCTAATAAGCTACCAAATAAATTCATCAAATTGATCAGATAAGTGTGACTTCGGCAAAGTTGGGGGCAGGGCTCATCTCCTTTTTCTATTAAAGGGGAACACCTTCAGATTTCCATCTTTAACACTCTTTGCACCTCACACAAAAGAACACACACATTTTAAAAATCTATTACTAGAACTAAAAAAAATCATTCAGTGCATCTCAAAACTCAAGTTTCTCAAAACTCAAGTTTTCTCCTTTGGAGATAAATACTGAATTTTTTTTGCTGAGGGTTCATACTACCTATATGATAGAATCATACATGTCAAAACTTTCTACATTTTATTAAATAATATAATGTAAGTGTCTGCCTCAACAGAAACACCCGGAAGTGGTGACTCAAGAGTATGTGGGAGCACATGTATTCTTAAGAATATCTCAAAGTGGCCATGATGGAATTCTAAGTGTCCAGTGATCAGTAAAACAGAGAAGCCTGCACTCACTAATGCACAACACACGGATCAGTTTAGTGAGAGCACGTGCTTATATACCCCTTCTCTCAGTCACTGCTTCCTTCCCATTCTATGGATGTGCAACTTACATTTAAGCCAATAGATTAAAACAAAAAAACAAAACCCTTGAGCTTATTATATTTCTTAAGCTATTTCACTCGCATTTATTCCGGCTCAGAAGGTCACGTGGCACACAGCTGAATTACTTTCCCACTTCATACGAAAGACTGGCACAGAGACTTAGGTTGATTAAGGAACAAAACCCAGGAAAATACTTCCCTGAGTTCCTGTTATTTAAATGGCAGAAATAGTCTGTTTCTACACAATTACATATTTAGATGACCCCGTTTTATACATAGGCTATTTTCCTAAGTGGAAAATCAGATCAAGTATGGATCAGAATGGAAGAGATTATTGATATAGAGAAAAAAAACAAGAGCAGTAGCAAAGGAACCTCTACCTCTTTTTGAAGCTGAATTTTCTTTTTCCAAAGCCAGGAATTCTACTTGTAACATGCCTACCTCATTGTTAAACCTTTCCATATCTTGGTGTAACTCTTTTAGATATACTTTGGATGTTCTGTTACCATTTGATGGAGAAGAACTCACATTTCCTAATTCAGGGTCCATGATTTTAGAATTACTAGCACCGCAGTTATCTGCAAGCAATGGCTTCTGGAGCTGGTCTTGTATTGGTTTGGTTTTCTTACAAGTATTTGAAACAGCAGACATATTGTGACTTTCTATTTGAATCATGTGTTTCATCTCACTGGAGAGGTCAAGCCACAAACCAAAAAGGCTTTTTGGGTCACTTACCTGAGGTGCACGTCCAATGTCTGATTTCCAGTGAGTATTTTGGCTCCTTTTCGGTTTTCTTTTTGTAGCCAATTCTTGGTCTTCATTCACTGTAAATGGAACTCGGTTCCTTACTTCATTTTCTCTGTCATTACGAAAACTCTCCTTGGTTTTGTTAAAAACGTGTTCAGTGTCTGGCTTATCGTTTTCATCCAACTTATTTTCATTTAAATAAAGTTTTGAAGATGACTGGCAACCATACTTTCTTGACTCAGACTTGGAATAAGATGCAAAAACATTTTCAAGACTGGGCTCTTTGTGTTCAGAGACTGCCTGGAATCCTATAGAGACAGAGGATCCGGGTGCATCCTTTTCCTCAAAATCAAATGTATTATCTGTCACGTTGGAAGGTAGTTCCTTTAAGTCACCATGTAGTTCAGAGTTGTCAGGTAGCGGCACTACCTTACGATGAAAAGTAATTTTGCCTTTTTCATGGATTTTACTCATTTTCTGGTTTGACTTCTTTGTGATAAATTCTGAATTATGTTTCCAGTCGAATTTGCCTTGTTTGACCCACATGTCCTCATGCTTCTCCACACAAGAATGTCTTGAAGATACAGGTACGTCCTTTCTGTCATTTTCCTTATTCACTTCTGGTTCTCTAGGCATTTTTTGCAGATGCACAAGTGAAAGATTAATCTGGTTGATTTGATCTTCAGATTTCTTTTCTTTCACAGTACGTGCTTGTGAAACACATTTATCCTTAAGTAGTCAAGTACAGATAAAGAAAAATTAGAAAATAATTAAAATTTAACAAACTTCGTAATCTATGTTGGGCTACTCACAAACTAAGAAGTGAAACATAACTTGCCTTAGCCTTGAAATAGGAGAAAAACAGGAACTCAGAAACCTAACTTTGTCACTGTTTGTTTGAACTAAACAATTCACACGTGTTAAATCTACCAAGAATTAAGAGATTAGATTTTTAACATTACAAAGATTTCCTCACTAAAAAATATTTCACCTCTCGTACTTTAAATAGTGAGCCCCTCCAGTGCATGTAAAGATTTTTTTTAAAGGACTAATAACTGGAGAATAAGCAAACTGTAAATTATTAGGTGCCAAAATCAATTAACATCAATCAGAAAGAGGAACAAATTCCTGAATTTTAATGCAAACGATACACTATGATAGTGATCTATCTCAATATGTATTCTCTGCATCCACTGAGTTATGTTATACTCTAACATTCACTAGTGAGAGTGAATGAAAGCATTTTTAATAATATTTACTGGTTTCCTACCCTGAAATGAAATAAATTAGAAAGTTTTTGTTTCTTCCCTAACAATAAAGGTCCAATCCTGGAAGGTTTGATTCTCTTACTAGGCAGTTGGGTTGACTCTATGACCCCTATTCTCTCCCTGATTGTAGATTCTGAAATCAATTACATAGAGATCACAAGACAGAAGAAATCTTTCATCTTGGCATCAATGACTTGCAATTTGAAACTGCAAATTTTGGACCACTGGGAATGACTGTTCCTTACATGAAACTAACTCGGTGGCCATCACTGCTATATTATTTACAATTTCAACTGCTTATATCACATGATTTAATATTTGATATCACCTTCTTTATCATGTGTGGAAGTTATAAAATGGAAGAAGTAAACAATATTCAGGAAGGTTTTTTGCCTCAATTCCAAGGATAAAGTTTAACTATAAATTGCTATAGAGCCTAACAATACTTTAAGTTTTGTAATTAGATAAAATGCTATTCAAAACTAAATATTAAATAATTATTTATTGACTCTAAAAGTCTAGTCTGAAAGGCAATTTCTTTTGAATTTGAATAACTGTGTTATTAAAGCACAGAAAACAATATAAACCAGAAGTTTAAATTTACATTTTCACATACCTGTGAGAGGTTATTTTCACTCCCATCAAGTCTTTCTTGCTCTTCCTCAGATGCCCTTTGTAAGTCTGGGTCTGCTGAAAAATGAATATGCTTAGTTAAACTTCACTACTTAGAACAGCTAGATAAAAGGCATCATCTTTATAAAAACATAAACATTTCATCAACTGACAGTTTAAATTAAGCTTAATCTTTAGCTGGATATTTACTTCTTTAAGAACTACTTCTAACTATCTAAAACTTCAACAAACTATTTGGGAAATACTAGATGTTACCAGATAAAGGCATACAAACATCTCAAAGTTTCACTCACAAACTGATTCACCAGACATGAACAAAACAAAGAGAAATAAAACAAAATTTAAAATACAGTAGAAATATACAAAGTCACGATAGACTCTATTCTCTCCTCCTAACAGTACCTTTTTAACAACATACCAAGCTTCAAGAGCAATGTTATTCATGGTTTCCAAAATTACGGTTACTTTTTATGCTTTTATCTTTCCTTAACCTGAAATGTTTCCCTCTATTGTTCTGACAAGTTCCTTTTCCTCTTTGAAAACTCAGCTGCTCTGTGAAGTCCTCCTTGATTGCAGCTGTCTTTCCACAGAGACACAGGGATCTCTTTCCTTGGAGCTACCTTGGTACCTCACAGATTTTTCTAGTGTGTCTTCACCAGCTGAACTGTAAACTATTTCTTTACATGTCTATCCTCTTTGCTCCCATGCTGTAGAGGACAAACTCTTAAAAGTATCTGTGTATAAACAGTATTTATTAGAAAAACTTTGAGTTTAGAGCTTGTAGTCACTACTATAGGAGATAACTGAGAATCTTTTGTAAATACAACATTAATTCTGCAGGTAAGGAAAGAAAAGATAAAACTATAGGAGCAGAAAAAATATTGTATGACTTATTACTACAGCTCTGATTATATCACTGATTAAGGCACTAAATTCATCGGTATATAAAGTAGAACACATATTAGATATGGTTAATCAACAGACTGGGTATCCTAGAAGAATTAGAATTGATATCCCATATATTATTTTTAAGTGATAAAGCACTCCTTAAAAACCAATATCCTTTTCGACCCATCAATCCATTAAAAATAATAAAACAAGCTGATATACTGTGTGGACACAGTTAAGAAGGAGGTCCTGTGTAGCAAAATCCCAATGACTGCCACTACTGCTGGGAAAGCCACTTCTAAAATACAGAAAGGCAGAGAATATACTAGAAATACTTTGATATTTAGTTGCAGAGGTGCTTTTTCAGTTACACTGACTATAGCTATAACAAATATTTATAAATTCAGAGCTAGGTAAAAATAAAGCTAAGAAACCATACTTTGAGAAGGGAATCTTTGGATGTCCACCTAGGTTTCCCAACTACTCACAAAGCTCCAGACATCATCCTCCTACCCACTCTCAGGAGTGTGCTAAATACTACTCAGAACGAACTTACTTTCACCTAATTCTCTTTGCTATTTAATATGTTGCTTTGGTCAGAGGATGAATGTAAATGTCATGCCAAAAGGTATTGTCTGGTTGTAGGTTGCATAAAAGGAGTAAACACAAAGGAGATCCTGCCACAAAATGATTTCTGCAAAGTCGGAGTGTGGTGAAGCCACGCACAGGTAGACTATGGCTAGTTCTCTATGCTGCTTTATTACCTTCTTTGCTGCTTCTCTTCTCTGGCAGCTGTGACTCACACAGGCCACGGAGCGCTGCATTTTCTGACAGAGACACGGCTCCAATATTCACCCGGTCTTTATCTACCAGGGCCGTCTGCCTCAGTTCTGTGGGTGCTGACTGGTTTGTGGTCACTGATTGTGATACCAACGGACATTTGTCAACTTTCAAATGCTTGGCTCTTTGACCAGCCTTATTATTGAGGCTCAGACTAGTAGAATCCCAGTCTGAAGAACCTGAAAACAAAGTTTCCACTTATTAGAATGTGAGTAACAATACAAACTTTTACAAATTCTCTTCCCAGAGCAGCAGCCCCACGTCCGCAGCCCCACGCCCTCCTCTCCCCCGAACACACTGCTCCTTCCCAGCTGGTTGTACTTTACATGTCATTGCTGTTCATATAGGGAACCACTGTCTCTTTTTTCTAAGTTTAATTTTCTAGTATTACTAATTTGGATTCACTCATCACTCTCTATAAAACAGTCAATATTCCATAAGAGCTTTAGGAATCATTATGATTCTTCAACATACGAATTTTTTCATTAACAAAATGTATGTCTAACCAGCGATTTACTGGACGTTTAAATATGCATGACAGTATTGAGTCCTAGAGACGTGGGCTTTAAGAAAACTTTTACTGAATGGTACTACTTAAATTACAATGAGACAGTCTTTCCTCAATGTACCAATATCTTCAGAATTCTTACCTTAAAGCTGTGGATAAACATCATAAATTTATATAAGAAAGGATAGCCTTGAGTGACTAATTTTTTCCATATAAAAATAGGGTAAATCTAGGTACAAACTAGGTCCAAAGAGTACAGAGTGCCACGAGACAGGAAATATATAACAAAAATGTTTTCCTTTTTTAAAAAGAATTAAGTTGTCAGATTCAAACTTTTTAAGACAAGTTAAAGAAAAAAAGGCAAGAAATGTATAAGTGAACTTTAAAGCCCACTTCATCACAAGGGCCCCTTTATTATTTCACACCCATGAACCCTGTTTAAAACAGCAGTTCTCAAGTGTCATCTGAGAAGCCCTGAAGCCCCATGTTCCCTCCATCTAGGGAGTCCAGGAGGTCAAAACTATTTTCACAATAATACTGAATGCTATTTTCATTCTCATTTTTTGTTAAGTGTGCAGTGGAGGTTTCCAGACACATGACATGTGATAACATCATAGCTCTAATGGCTAATGGAATGTTTGTGTGTGCTTGTTTTTTAAATCTTTCAGTTCTATTTTCTAATATACTAAACATCAATAGATACAACCCACTTAAAAGTTCTTCAGAATTCTCAATAATTTTTAATAGTATAAAAAATATCCTAAATCCAAAAACTTTTAGGATTATTGTTTTAAAAGATCGTATCTACCAAACATTAAGGTAGGACTAATTACTTCCATCATTTTTAATAATCAGAGACACCACACACAGAGAGAGAGAGAGAGAGAGAGAGAGAGAGAGAGAGAGGGAGAGAGAGGGAGAGGGAGAGAGAGAGAGAGAGCATGTTAATCAAAACATCCAGTTGGCTTAAGACCTTTGGGCTAGGGAAATAACTCTGTGGTAGAGCACATGCTTAGCATGCACAAGGTTCTGGGTCCAATCCCTAGGACCTTCATTAATAAATAAATACAGAAATAAATAAATATCATCAATGTGATAGCACTAGATGAAATAAAGTCAAATATAACTGACATGTTAGCAAGTGAAGCTTTACCCTACATAAAGGTCAGAATTCAATTAAGCATTTTAAAACTCTGGAAAAATCTTAGAACCTAATAATCAATCTCTCAGAATCCCTGAGAAGTATAGGGACTCCAAGCTGAGCACTTTAGTGTCTCCCAGCATCAACAGAAACATCCAAGTCAAAGCTGACATTTTAAAAGTCTATTTCTTATGCTTATATATATTTTTCAAACATGGATACCAATAATAACATCTGCCGCATTTATGTCATCTTTCAATTAAATTTGAAGAAATAAAAGGAATTAGGAATAAGAAGACTGTACTTCTCTTCAGACTTAAATTTGTATTACAAAATTTACCTGATTTGAATGTTTGTAAATTCTTCATTTCTCCTGTTTTATTAGGAACAGAATCTTTCACTCCAACTGCAGGCTGAATGGTTTTTGAAACAAACCGATTAATAATGTACATTTGATACAATCTGTAGTAATAATTCGGGGGGGGTCTAGCTCAGTGGTAGAGTGCCTGCTTAGCAGTGCATGAGGTCCTAAGCTAAATTCCCAGTACCCTCATTAAAAAAAAAAAATCAAGATAAAAGTATAAAAGTTTTTACCTTCAAGTGAGGATATTTTTCAGTAGAATCTAAAAGCCAAAAGGGACACATAATCAATTATATGTAAATATGAAAGCCAACTATCCATTCACACAGTTAGTACTGAGTGCAATCCTCATGCTTGCTTTGGAAATGGACACGTTAGGTTTCGGTGTCTTGTTTTTCAGGGGCAGTTAGGACAGCAACAAGACAGAAACATGAGTCCATTATAGACACTCAATGAAGAGCAGGAATACAGGCTTAACAGAACATGCAGTTAAGATCTCAAAAGCACGATTATGTTTCAAGTGACTTATTTATAAAACAGAAACGTGCACATGTACCAGTGTGAACTTGCTGCCTGAGGAGGAGAAACGCGATCTCCAATCAGAGGAACAAGTCACGGCTCCAAGAAGACAAATGTGAAAGCTGACGGTAAAACGCAGCAGCACATCTTTCGTGCGCCTGACACCATGAGTCTCCAAGTACTTATCATACTCTTCAATTCGTTCTGCGATTTAGGAAGTCCACAGCTGTGACGGCAGTCCATTTGTATGTGCAATTCACTTCTCGTCAGAGAAAGTGATATGAATTGATCGGCTTGGATACACACTTGTAGAATACTAGCTCATAAAAATATTTTTCCCATACCCACATGGGCTGTTGGCATGCCTACATTTCTTGGATCCTCTACCCATCCAAGTTTCTTGATCCACTCATGCAAAAAAGAATGTATACTGAGTTTTCAATATTGAAATCTGGTGATCAAAAAAAATTTTAATTGCCACAGAATTATTAGATACTAAAAGTCTTTTATATTTCAAAACCTGTGCCGTATTCACTGAAAATAACAACGTTAGCATTTATGGAATGAACCCTATTAATTTCTTTTGTTTCCAAAATTAGTTTGGTTTGGTAAATCAGGCTAATGTTTACAAGGATTTTTGTGAAACAACTATCTTATCAAAAAATTAGGTATCCTGAAACAAACAAAAAAAAGCAGTCAATGCTTCATATTCAAGTTAATCTCATTTGAATAACAAATACCAATACAACATATATCTTCGAAGCCTGATAGGAGGAGTGGCTGTGGTTTACCCCAATTCTAGGCCCCCTCCTGATTCCAGTATTCTCTGGAGTGGCAATGATCTAATCTGGCTTCAGTGCAAATACAGTGACGCCATCGAAAAGGAGTTCTCTCAAGTTTCCTCCTCAATTCCAAGATCACCTACCTGCTGCCTTTTTTTCCTCCTTCCTTCCTTTCACTTTCCTCTTCAAAGGTACCTCTACATCTGTGGTCTTAATTCTTCCCCTTTTCTATTCTTTTGATGGACGATCCCCACCACTTCTTTTTCCTCTCTGCTTAGCAGCACTATCTTACATCTCTAATTTCTACTTCAACTCTTTGCCTCCCTCTGGCTATGAACGTGCTCAGAAAGAAAAACAAAATCATGCTTTTCCTTGTTGCTGTTGTCTTTAACTCCCCAGTGGCTCTTCTTCCAGACTCCCGTAAACACAAGTCTACCCTCTGAGTGTGATCTGAAGACCAGAAACAAGGGCATCACCTAAGAGCTTGTTAGAAACGCAGA
Source organism: Camelus bactrianus (assembly GCF_048773025.1). NCBI lineage: Eukaryota > Metazoa > Chordata > Mammalia > Artiodactyla > Camelidae > Camelus > Camelus bactrianus. The sequence continues at coordinate 9,174,611 of NC_133566.1, forward strand.
CCCACTGCTCAGAATGTGCACTTTTCACTGGGTCCCCAGGTGACTAAAATTTGAGAAACTCCAGTCTATACCGAGTCTGCTTCTACAGCACTCGGACTTAACTCATCCCTCTGAAATCCAGCCGCATGCGTCTCACTGTAACACTTCCCCAAAAGCTGCATCAGGAGTTGCAGACTTTTCAGGGGACTCTTTACCAGGCTCCAGCTCCCCTGACCTCCCCGGAAGGCACCCTGCTCTCTTCCTCTTTCCCACTCTTCTGTTGGCCTATGAGACACCATCCTATAAGGCAGCAACACGCTGCATGACACAAAGGTCCAGACATTGACAGCTGACCACACACGCCTGTGCTCACCCACGGCAGGCACACCCAGCTCTGCGTGATCAGGTACCGCCGTCCTCGCCGCCTTCCTAATGGTCGGGGGGACGAGGGAGTGAGACATCCTGCTGTGCTTCCTGGACAAGCTTTGGTGCTGGAAGCAGCTCACTTCATACCCGTCTCATTTCAAACACTCTTCTCTTCCTTCTTCTAAAGAACTATTCTACATTACCAACTCCTGCCAGGGACCCCCCCCCCCTTTTTCCTTCATTTACTCCCCTCCTCTCTACCTCCCTCATTCTTCACTCCCTCCTTCCCTCCTCCTGGTTTCCTGAATGTCCTCAGGTCACAGAGCATCTTGAAAGAAAGCTAACAACTGAGCTCCTTAAACAGCATTCTAGTTTAATCTGTTGCTGACACCTGGTAAGATATACAATTTACTTCCTTTTCTCCTCTTTTTTCTCACTATATGTTCAACAGGTGATTTTCTTTGGCTGAGAGAATACATCCAAATCCATGTTTTAAATCAACGTTCTGTAAAATGACTTTTTTTAAATAAAATACAGTACTTACTTTCTATTTGTCCATTTAATGTATTTTTTTCTCCTCGACCTGCAGCTCCAGATAAATTATCAACACAGTTCAGAAGTTGAATCTCAGAGATACTCTGTTAAAATTAATATTAATAATGAATTACATAAAGATTTCCTGATCCCTTTCTAAGAAAATACCTGCGTTTCCTACCTTATTATTCTTTTTTTAATTTCCTACTTTAAAAGCAATTAGACTCGAAAACAAAATAAGCATATCCTGGAAACCCAAACATTTAAATAGAAAATTTCATATACACTCTTCAGATCAAGTCTATCTTTTATCTTCAGTTGGCTTTTGACTCTGTAAACTGAGCATGGAAATCTAGAGCAAATATTTTCACAGACAAAATACTGACTTACATGCAGATTTCAACAAAGAATTAACTTCAAAACACCTAATTCCATTTTGCATTCCTCGACAAAAGAAGAGGACGTTTGAAAAAAATATGTATTTTTATATGTGTAACTGAATTGCTCTGCAGTACACTTGAAGCTAACATTATAAACTGACTACACTTCAATAAAAAATACAATTAAAAATATAGATATTTAAATATTCTTTAATAAATGTGCTATAAATTTAAAATGTTTCTTAGTACACATATTGTGTTTAGTATTAAAATAACACACATGGCATGAAAACAAGCCTTCGAGTCTGTCATGTTGAGTATTAACAGAACACTGTGGAAACTGCTACGTTTCAGTAAACAAAGGCTTAGCAGAATCTATTATTTGATAAAACTTTTATTGATAGGGAAAATAGTTGAATAAAGTACCAAAGTAGAAAGAAAAACATTTGTTTAAATTAACAGCAGAAAAATTTTAAATGTAGCTATGCAGCTCTTCAAAAAAGTACCATAAGCTTTACTTTAACAAGGGAAGAATAAGAACACTGTTTAGCGACCACCCGCATGTGCCAGGCCCTTATGATGCACATTCTCTCTTCTCTACACACAGCAATAACAGTGATTCTAAGGACAGTTACCCACTCACTGCTTCCTGGCCACTCCAAGATGCTGGAGCACCGTGATGAGCAGACGGGACCCGCTGTTCTGTCTGGAACATCCCTCCCCTGGACCTTTGTGTGACTGGCTCCTTCCTGTCCATCATCTGGCAGCTTTGGTCACACTCAGCTCTTTTCTGACTACCTAAATTCCACCCTTACTCCACCCCCGTCCTAACTACAAACTCCCCCACTGTTGTCTAACCTAACGCTCTCCACGTTCCTTATGTGAAGGACTTACTGTCCCTGATAAAGGGTTCCTGTTTATTTGTTCTTCTGTTCCTGCCACTACAGCCTAACCCCTCAACTGCTACATTCAGTGTCTAACTGCCTGGTGCATAGCTGGTGTTCAGGAACAGGAATTTATTTAAGGTCAAAACGTCTAAATTCCCCAGAGGGCTTCAAGTACCAAAGCACTATATACCTATCGGAGATGTCCGATAATAGTCTACCGACATTCAACATAGCCCAAATGAGAAATCCCCGCGCCCACTCTAACTTTCCCATTTTATTGTCCTTCAGATTTTAAAAAAGTGTCCTCAGCATTTCACTAGGTCCCTAGTGGCCACTGTGCTCATTCTCTTACATTTCTATAGCACCCTTTACAGTTGACAACGTGTTTTCACATTTGTTACCAGTTTTGTTCATGACACATAACCTGAGAGGTAGGTATCAGTACCATGTTTTTGAACGAGGTCACTGACATTCAAATAAGTCAGACAAGTGTTTCCAAGATCCCACAGTGGGTCAGAACCAGGATGCTACGTCTGCTGACTTCAAATACAGTGCTGTGCCACTAGGCAGGAGCTGCCGAGATCCAAGAGTTCAGGCTCTTCTTACCTCTTTCCATGGCTGTCACCTTGGAATAGGTCATCACTACCCTGCACTTAGCTTCCTTCAAGTCCGGTCGCCATTGAGGTACTCAGTGCACGCTATTTTCCCTACCCAAAATGCGCTGTCCTCAGTAAAACATCACTAAACCAAACTGCTGGTATTTTAACCCCACATATTTATTACTATTCCCCATGCTTTTGCTTCTCCTGAAATGTTCATTGCAAATCTACTTGACAATCCAAATATAATAGTACTTTCAAGTCACAGGCACTGTCATTTCAAGGACAAAGTGGTTAAACAAACAAACAAAAACACCGTTGTTTTTTTTTTTTAGTACAACCTGTTTCTCTCTCAATCTCACTAGGAGTTTTACACATTCATTTATAACAAAGAAACAAACATCTGGTCACAGGCTGACCAAGAATTATTTTTAGTTTTTAGAAAAGGTAACTTCAGAACCCAAACCGATTCCCTGTGACTTCTAAGCCTTGGCTTTTGCACTACATACACCAGTTTCATTATGTGAGTCTGGAAAATTAACACAAGTGCACTCTGCAGTGGTATGACATGTAGCACGGAATGACTTTACTAAGTGTGGGTTAAAATGAGGAAAAAATTTTGCTGGGAAAATGCAGAAGTGAGAAAGTGAAGTCAGAACATCCCTCCATTTATGTTTTAATATCACGCAATGCTTATATCTGAAAATAATAATAGAAGGCAGCACCTCAGAATCCAAGGGTGATTTGACATCTTCCTTTTCTTCTAGTCCTAAAGCTGAAGTTGCGCCTACAAAATGCAGTCACGAATACATTAATGAGAACACATACCACTGGGAAGTTTAAATATATATATAAGTCTATCTTGATTCATGAATATGTCAAATTAAAGTGGCAGAAAAGAATTTCAGAAGGTTGAAGCATTTTCTGGAAGAAAACTTGGTCGTAGTTGGGGTATTTATGAAAGAAGACGGCAAAAGAAAAACACTTAAGAAATGGGTATCATATTTGGATCTACACACTTTAGATTTTTTACACTAGCTTTTTTGTTTTTTTCATGGCGGCACTGGGAATTGAACCCAGGACCTCGTGCATGCTAGGCATGCGCTCTCCCATTGAGCTATACCCTCCCCCCTCCAACCACATTAGTTTTAAACAGAGAAGAAAATCCATAGATGCTCACTGACTTACCACCTCTGTCACTTTTGTGTACTCCATCAACAGAAATCAATTTGCTATGATCTGCTTGCTCCTTTACAACACTGTTGATAGTCCGAGTGCCATTCTCTTTTCCCCCAGTTTTCGGCTTTGTTGTTTCTTCCTATAAAAACAAAACAAAATGTTAACAAAAACCCAACTTCAGAAAACATCATATTCCTACACTTGGTCATTCAGTCAGGAAGACAACATATATTTACTGTATGCATCAGATCATAGGCATTACCCTGGGAGAAGCTGGCAATCTACATAAAAGACAGATTCTGCTCTATATTCTAGGGGAGGTAGAGACACATGAAAATGAATCAACACAGACAAGTATCATTCAACAGCTCTACACCTGCAGTGAACAGACACAGTAAGGGCACAAAGGAGAGAAGAGACTTGCTGCGTGTCAATAGCTCCGGGAACGCTGGGAAGACCAGACTGTGTCTTAAACGACAGACCCAGTGCAAAGAGCAGACGTGAAGGGGGTTCTAAAAAGGGCAGCCTGAGCCGAAGGTCGAGGTGTGAAACAGCATGAGAAGTCACATGGAAAACTAGAACTCAGTTACTGGGGACGGAATGGAGAGACAAAATTTGCTGGATTAAATATAAGACATCACTTCATCAATTTAAATGTGAGGATTTCTAAAAAAAGAAACAACTTCAAGTTAAAACTAACTTCCATTGGGAACTATATTCAATATCTCACAAACAACTACAATGGAAAAGAAAGAAAAAGAATTAGATATATACATAGGTATGTATAACCAGATCACTTTACTGCACACCTGTAACTCATACAATACTGTACAACAACTACATTTGAATTAAAAAACAAACTTCTATAACCAAAAAGAAAAAAGGTGAGGATCAACTTTTCTTTCTGCTGTTCATAAAATCAGCTATATGTCCTTCAGAAGAGTCTGAGCACTTTTTTCCATGAGCTGACTTTTCCTTCTCTTAATTTGAATTTGAGATAATTTCTATCATAATTTGTACTATAGAGTTCCTGCTCTCACTTAACCCCACTATTTCTGCTGTTTTTTTTGTATAATCATCTCTCTCATTTTGACACTCATTTATCTTGTCCTTATTAGATGAATCTTTCCCCTTTGTACCCCTGCCCATCTTCATATTCATCCAGCCGTTCTTTCCTCCAGCCGTTCTTTCCAGTTGCTTTCTTATTCTTTCTTTTCTTAATGGCATATTTGAGAACTGTTTATTGCCACCAACCTTTACAAATCTCAGTCCTGCACGTGTACCTCTCTTGTTATCACACTGTTTTCTATTGTGATCTTGAGGACTTCCATTCCTGTGTAGGATCCTTTTCATCCCCATGAGAATCAGGGGGACGGTAAGTGAAAAAGCACAGGAAGGAAAAGTTAAAAACAAAACGACTTACCTCTGTAACACCAAGGACTGCTGAAGACGTGAGAGGTTCCGGTGCTGGGAAGGCAGGATGAGAAAAGCCTGAAACTTCACTTGATGGTTGGGAAAAGGTTCTAACCGCATCTTCATTTTCATTATTAGAATTATTGTCCTCAAAGAAGGTGCTAGTTCCTGGTTTCAAAACACCATCTTCTGCCTCTGCTGTAGTGAAAACAAGGTATGGTAGATGGAATTATCTGTAATTTCTCATCAGTGAAAACACAAAAAGACAGTCTTCAAATAACTTACTGTTTATCATGGGTTCTTCCCAGGCCTGAATTAGCTTTGCGAATCTTGGATGCCGGACTTTCTAGAGAAGAAAATAGCAGCTTTAAGAACAACAAATACGAAATTGAAAAAAGTAACTGTAACATTCCCCATTCCTAGATGATCTAACACAAAGAGCGCTGGCTTTGGAGTCATTCAGATATGGATTCAAGTCCTGGGTCTGTCAGTTACCAACCTACATCTTTCTCATGGGGTGAGGATGATGAGAGATGACCTCAGGGGTAACAAAATGTTACTTTCTTTACCCCTCATTGATTATTATACAAACACTATGGTATCCATTAGATGACTTTCTTGACCAAAATGATCTAGAACAAAAACTTATCCCTCATAGTTTACAGTCCTATTGAAAAAACTAACATTAAGAAATTTAAAGTAATTGTTATATTTTGAAATATGCTTGCATGATTTATATATGTGTGAATGATCTCTCATGGGGGAAATATGAGAGTTTACTTTTTAGCAGTATCTTATTTGGATGAGTTAGAACAACAAACAGTATAAGCTACTTCTATTCCATTCGCCAAAAAGCTAAAGACAAATGATTGTTCAAATTCAGTTACTTCTAAGAAAGAGGAATAAAAACAAAAGTAATTCTGAGGGGCAATGACTCATGAGTGAAAGCCACACACATAGTAAACAGAAAACTGTCACTAAATATGTTCACAGAGGCAGAGTGAGATGGACTGAAAGAACAGACACTGAAGAAGTGTTTTCTGCAAAGAAATATTAGGTTTGGGACAAACCATTAAAAAAAAAAAGTGGGGAGGAGGAAGAAAAGAAAAAATGAGACATGACTAGTCAAGTACAAACTTAAGGCAAGAAAAAAAGGAAAATGTAAGTATAACAAGGCATGTGGAGAAATATATATATTTTAGCATTTATATATAATAGATCAGGAATGTATCAGTATTGTTAGGGATATACCATGAGTGAAAGCCTCTGTTTTACCTTTTTATTATATATATAAAAACATATGAATTATATACGCAAGTATATATATTCTTCAACAAATTTTATAAAAATATCAAAATACATGATATATGAAACATATATATATAAAACAAAGGCCTTTGTTCATAGTGTATCCCCAATAATGCTGACCTGTATTACTCTACAACTGTTTGTTTGTAAATACTACTATAAGTGAGAGTTAAATTTTGTCACTCTCAGACACTCAATTGAACATGGTCGTCTCTCACTACCTGAACGCTGCAAATTATTACTAGAGAGAGAGAAAAATAGATTTTAGAAAGTTCCTAACATATCAAATTTCCACCTAGACAAAGAACTGGTAATCAGGATTCTAAGGATAATATATAGCTTGAAAAGATATATTTAATGGAACATGAGAGGGGGCTAAAAGAAGGTTAAAAAGTTTTCATCTCAAATTCTAAGCTCACAGTTGGTGGATACTGAAAAACAGACTGTAACCTTTTCCTACTTATCATATACTTCTTATCTACTTCCTTGGCATTTATGACATACTTCCTCTCATAACAACTGAACTTTTACAGCCTAAATAAAGGGAAGAGAAATTTAAGTCATATTTTTAAAATTTGAATAGATTTCACTATGACATAGTACGCATATTATATTACCTGTACCATCAAACATTTCATTATGATAGAGTGTGCATGTTACAGTACGTGCAGCATGATGCAGAATTCCATGTCTCTTCATGCATTCACATTCAAAAAATAATAAAATGCTTCTTACATTTAAGACCTCATTCTCGGTGCTCCAGGAAATGCACAATTATGTTCCCTAATCTCTAGCGGTGTATACTGATGCAGGGGCTATAAGATGAATATGTAAATAACTATACTACAAAATGTCTGAAACTTGAAATTTTAGAATGGGACACGAGGACTGGACACACTTTTTAAAACTGTAATACAAAAGAATTCTGAAATAGGTTTCATCATATGGTTGTTATTAAGAATCTACTTTTAAAGCTGGCTGTTATTTTAGGAAAAACATGTATTCTTCAGTTAGATGCAGAGTTTTGAATATACTTGTAATGGGATAATTTAGAAAACACAGAGGAATCTCTTTATAATACGGATTTTGAGAAACAGAATTTTAATTTCTAAATTTCTAGAATTTCAACTATTATTTTAGTCTTAATGCAGAACCAGAGATAGAATTAAAGTAAACAAAAAACAAAAACAAACCCTCTTTCCTCACAACTCTCTGATACCAAAATAAAGTGTCCAAGGGGGAAAAAAAAAAAAAGATACATGCTATGTAAGTTTTGGAACTGAAAGGCCCCAGGAAGAGGCCATGATTATCACAGTAAGTAGCTGTGTGCACTGAAGATGTCCCTGAGGCACGAGTATTATACAAGTGCTGTCAGTGTGGTTTGAAAGTCAAAGAATCCTTAGCCTTGGCCAAGCTTCACACCTCCTCTGTTGTGGGAAACCTTTCCACAATACAATTTTCCTGTCACGATCTATTTTCTAGTCCATTTTGCTTCAGCCTCATCTTCAGTATTTATCAAAGTAAAAAAAAAAAAAGAAAAGAAAAAAAAAACCTGCCATATTTTCATAAAATGGTTTACTCTGACCAACTTTCTCATACAAACATAAAACAATGATAAGCAGAACACTGCTAAATTTTAAGAGAAAATACTACACAGAACTAAATTCAGAGCAGAAAAATTAATTTCACAAGAAAACACTTTACCTTGGGAGCAAGATCTAAGTTACCATCTGATGGAGGCCGTGAATCATCAATACCATGTTTGGGTGAAATACTTTGGAGAAAAATACACATCAAAAATGAGTGAGTTCATTTCTTTAAACAAACAAGTCACACAAGTCTATGCTGAGGGATGAGAAAGCAGATTTGGGAGCCAGGCTGCCTGATGGTTAAGTCACAGGTCAACTACTTGTTAACCATGGAATCATGGGTCAACTAGTCAACCTCCTTAAACTACAGTTGCCTAATTAACTACAAGTAAGCTATAACAGCACAGCTACTCTGCAAAGCTGTTGTGGGGACTGTATGAGGTAACAAATGCTAAGTACATAATACGGTGTCTAACCCACAGTAGGACACTCAAGAAGCCTTGTTTCTTTTCTCTGTGTTCCCTTAGTCAACATGTAATTTTTAAAAATCCATAAAATCCTACCTGCTTACACAGATGTCTTCAAACCTCGGTGCAACCTTAGTCACTGAAATCTCTATTAAAGAAGAAAGTAAAATAGTTTATACGGGCAATAGAAAAACACAGAATATTAAAAGTATAAGACCAATGTTTTTGTTAAAAAGCATTCCATTGGGACCACACCTGGAGACTACACACTTGAGTGAATACTGGTATACTCCTGGTAGGTAATTAATGCATAAAAACCACTTCCCCTCCTTTATATTTATCAAAAAAAAGAGGGTGTTTATCCAAATTTGATATTTTAAAGTGAACTGCTGTTTTCAAGGACCAAAATCCCAACCAAACTTTATGAGACTCACAAAAGAATGATAATCATTAGTAGAATCAGTATCATAAACTGAGTGTCAAGCTTACATAGCGTGGTGTTTCTGGACGACACCCATGGGACAAACCCACCCCACCATTTGGCTTTGTCAGCCTCGTGTTATCTGGGCACGGTCATCCCTATTCGCTCACATACGGTCTAGGGCTGCTTTCACACTGCAATGGCAGACATGAGTGGATGTGACAGACATCACATGGCCTAAAATATTGACTCTCTGGCCCTTTACAGAAAAAGCTTGTGCATCCCTGCTTTATGTCATAACAGGAAACCCTAAGACTCAAATCGAATCTTCTTACTCTTCTGCTCAACATTCTTCACTGAATCCATGCAGCTGCCATTGCTGGTTCCCAACTCGACAAACACTTCTTCTTCGTTGTCCTTGCTGGACAATTGCAACTTTTCTTGGATATTTTCTGCCCCAGGATGAGAAGAAGGTAAACTCTCCTTAGCTGCAGAAAGAGAAATGATTGTTTTACGATCATCACAGTAACTGCATTTCCTTTCCCAGTGGCTGCTTTAGGAATGAGCATGTGATGTAGCCCAGCCAATAAGATGCTAGGGGAAGTCTACGGAAGCGTCTGTTTCCTTCCTAGTTACAGAAAACATGCAGAGAAGCAGCCCTCCTCGCCTGCGGATATTGTCATGTGAGAAGATGATGCTTGGAGCTGCTGCTAATCAGCAGACCAGGAAAGGCGACATCAAACACCAGCAGCCTCACAGCTGAAGGAGGGACAGCATCTGGGATCCTGATTTCATCACCGAACCTTCTAAACAATCCTGACTCCTGTTGCTGTAGCCACTGTTACTTAGGGCTCCTATTATTATTTGCAGCTAAAAGCATTCTGACAAATTTCCCAAGGTCTACAGCAGACCTCCTCCTTTCTATACTACTAGAAAGGCTTTCAGAAGCATGCCTGAGCTAGGTAGTCACCTCGTTCCCAATCACTCCTACAGCATCCTTTCTGCACCAACAAAATGAAACTCATAGATCCTGCAAAGTTCACTGGCACATCTTAGCCTTTGCACCGCTGTCCTTTCTGCCAAATGTAATCTTCAAAGATGTTCCACCCACCAAACACTGCCCTTCTGCCTCCTTCCCTGGCAAACTTCTACTCGCTCTGCATGGCTTACCTGACATCCTACACACTTTTAAAAAACTTCTTTCCTCACCATGGACTTGAAGTATTTGGCACATGTTAAATACCAATAAAAAATACATAAAGACAGTTACAAAGTCCTCGTGGGCTCTGGGACACAGTAAGCACAGAATAAAGTAAAGCCAATCATAAAAATGGTGATGACAGTAACAAGCTCCCGGAGGCCAGGAACTGTGCTTTTGACCTGTTTGCATTCTGTAACGTCAGAGTGGTGCTTACTACCTAAAACACACTTGATAGTCATCTGTTAAGTGGATGAATTAACAGATAAGAATGTTTTCTTTGAAAGTCCTGTTAAAAAAAAACAGACATTAACCAGGGGCAACTCTGTTGTGTTATGAGCACCTTGAAGACCAAAACTCTGTCTTTTCCATCTTTGTATTTCCTACAACAGAAGTTCTTTGCTTGATCAAGGTCTACCAAGTTAAAGGTGCCCTCATACAGTTCAGACTGAACAGCACGCAAGGGGTCACACCTAGGCAACAGTCGTCTTTTTTTTTTTTTATGTGAAGCACTTCTGTGCTTTTATTACAATTTGTTGAGTCCTGAGTTGTGCTATTTGAATACTTATTATGACAATCCTTCAACTAATGGCAATAGAAAATCTTGTTCTAACAAAATATAGTTTCATGACAAGTATCCCCAAAAAAGAAGAAAACATCTGACTCTCATGAAGGCAGCATATCTCATTGTTTGCACTTCTGAGGAATGAAATTGGTGAGAGAGCCCTTGTTCGTGTAATGATGTGAAAAGTAACCAGTGCTTCTCAACAAGGCACTGCTTTCCTGACTTCTGCCCTATCGCTAGGTACCTTTAAAAAACAATCTCTTATTAGCATGCTGCACACTGGCCCAGCTGTGCAGTTCTAATTGTTGGCCATTTGTTTACAGCACCGGGAAGGTATTGCCGAGCTCCCAGTTTTAAAGACAATCACTTTTTAGTGAGACTAATCACTATGCAATAACTAGCATTCATTTACCCAATGTAATCCATTTGCTGTAAAAATTAAAGATCCAGTTCTGTAACAAGGCCAACTTGTTATAATGTTACAGGAAATGTACAACAAAGTAAAAAACCTATTTTTCTTATTTACACAAAGATATAATACGGGATTTCAGGGGCCATGATTAAACAAATGAATTTCTTTTAAGACAATATTGTCTCAGATTTTAAATTACCTACAATTAACTTCTTAAATACTTCTGAATACTAGACCATTAAGAAAAAATTAATTAAAAAAATAAAAACACATGAAATTTACACACTGGCTTTCATCACTGCCCTTTCATTATCAAAATTTCCTCAATCTTACTTCCGTATCTATGGTGGGCCCAACAACAGTAACTTATTACCAGAACTCTGTCCTAGGTCGCTATTTTGAGGGGAAGTATTCGGTATCTTTCCGGCTCTGTAGTCGACAATCAGTTGGTAAAGGCTATGTATAAAGTGATAAATAAATATTAGTACTTGAATGCTAATATGAAAAACAATTACCAAATATATTAAGTTCTTAGATTATTTCAGACAATATCAGAGGTAATATCAAAACTTCAATTGTCCCATATATTTCAAATTTGTACAATCTACACTTTTAAATTTAGGATGTATACTTAAAAAGGAAAAAAAGTAAGGTGAAGTAGTCATGAACTGAGGGCAGTACAGCTCAGTAAAAGTTAACTAGAGCGACCCTGACATACGGAAAGTATCTCGAACTCAGAAGTCCCAGCTCTATAACCAACAGCTGTTTGTTCCTGGACAAGGTGCTTCTCTTCAGCTCAAAGTCTCCCTTTATAAAACTGGGATCTTACTGTCAGGCAGTTAGTTATTAATACTCGTAAGAGTATTATGAAGATTTAATGAGATAATGTATCCCCCAGATGCTCAGAGAAACAGTGGAAGAATGGAATAATTTGTTCTTGAACTTTAATGCTGGAACTATTTGAGAATCCCAAATAAAACCCAATGTGTGTTTTTTTCATAGGTGTAACATCTAAATGTGGCAGTTTTCAGAAAATGTTACAAATTACGGTGACTAGCTGTTCTTCGTGGTTTATAATTCAGGGCACCTCAGCTACTATATAACTTGTAGTTAAACTTATTTATACATATATGACCTCATACAAGCATATGTATGAGAACTAAACAAGCTGTCACTCTTAAGTTTACGTGTCCATCGCCACGAAGACCGCGGAAACTGGATCAGCACAGGCATCCCGGGAGCAGAGGTCAATCATGACCCGACTGCAGGACCAGTTTCTTTTTCCTTTTCTTCTTTTAAAAATTTTATTAAAGGTCTTTAGAGAGCAACATCCAGACCCCAGACCCAGCTGCCGAAGAGATCCTGTTAAAACCAGTTTTAGTACCAATGCTGCAGCAACAGAATCAAGGGAAACAAGAGAACGATTAGAATGCCCTCGCCCTGCCCCAATGCCTTGTGGGAGAGGACTGTCACTGTGATCTTAGGCAATCCCTTAGGTTCTTGGAAAATTCAACAGCAAGATTACAGAAGAAAGTCCCCAAAGGAAAATACAGGATTTTCTGCTCTACTAAACATTTTAAGACCCAAACAACTAGTTAGAAAAATCAGATATGTGACATTATTTGTACCCCATGCATTGGGGTTACACTGGAATGAAATGGAGAACAGCAGGACCCTAAGGATAAACACCTTACAAACCCTGAGATAAAGAACCCTGTGCCCACTGCTCCATCTCACTAGTCTGGCCTTTTGCTGGTTTCCAGCTGATGATGTGGAGGGTCTCACTGCCATCCCCAAAGTGCCTGCTCCCAACTAGGAACTCTCACCTGTCACGTAACAAGTAACCGTTAGGTCATTTTCAACCTCAGTTTAGAGAGAACTGGCACTTTAATGTAAACACTTACTGTTCAAAACCATTACAATAAGCATATTCTTCAGCAGTCCGTCCGTGTGAATCTAGCGAATCGGCATTAACACGTTTCTCAAGAAGCAGCTTGACTATGTCCGGTGAGTCATGATACACAGCAAGTGTGAGTGCTGATCTAAAATAAAAGAGACAACTTCACCCTTAGGAACTTAGTTAGCTTAACTTAAACAGTTAATTTGATCTATTTTACCAAGTTAATATCCTGCCCACCCCTGGAGAACTGACCATTTACATGCTTGAGTGCTCATCTTTGCAAACTACCTCCAAGGCTAAAACAGAGGGACAAAAAAGAAGCCTCCTGTCCTACTTGGGTAGCACATAGTAAAAGTTGCTAATTTAAAGTCCTCTGATGGAGAAGGATGCTGAGGTCACTTATCTGAAGTAGGTAAAGATTTAAATAAAGGATTCCCCATTTCTTCCCTCGTCTGAAATACAATACTTTAAAATCAGCTAGAGGTCAGGTAAGGAGAAGCTGTTTGCAGGCTGAAAACAGTAATATGAATAAAAAAGGCAATAAAAATAGTCACGGCTGCAGTTAATCACGCTGAGAAGCATGTGCCCGGCACTAACCTGAACAGTCTACGCATGGTCTTTCTTAGGCACAACCCCCCTTGAAGGATGTACTACGACCCTCCTTTACGTGACAGGAAACATACTGGTTGGTGATAAGTCATGTCCCCCAGGTAACACACCTGGCCAGCAGGAGAGCTGGGAATTCAACCTCGTCTGACTCTAAAGCCCAGCTCTTTCCTCTTTATCATCCACCTAAGACTTGTCTTCTTTAAAGGGAATGTTTATTCAATAATTAAAGCTATTTTTCTTCCTTCTACCATTATCAATTAAAAATAAAAACATCAAACTGTACTAGAAATGAAAAAGGATAAAAACTGACGAGCCCACAGTATCTGGTCATAGTTACTCTCTTAGTGATACTCACTCAGTGATAACCTAATAACATCAGTATCCTTCAAAGAAAGTAATTTAAAGCAGAGTCATCCAAAAAGCAAAACAAACTCCTCTTTGTTTAATATGCATCTTTTCAGAAAAAAATATATACCAAGAAGAGGTTAAAACAAATTATAAAACAATGAAGAAATTCAACAGTCTCATAAGGTAAATAAAAACTAGAGTCCATACTAATAAAACTAAAATGAAACCCCTGAACTATTTTAAGACCGTATGACCAAAAAAATCAGGTTGCAAATTACATCAGTCACTATCATAAAGGAAGATGAATCCTGCTGCATACTGTTCTTTGTGACACCAGGCAGAATAATTGCTTTTCTACCTAACTGATGATGTGTTGATTCTAACTTCATCCTCTTCTTATTAAGTTAATCTTTCTGATTGGCTGTTACTATTCTAGAACAACATTAAGATTAAACAAAAAGAGAGAGAGAGAGAGAACAAACTATTGTACCTTTGCAGCTTGTCAACTGCATGTACATTTGCCCCGTTCTCCATCAAAAATTTGACCATTTCTTCTTTGTTCTTCCTGACGGCGAGTAAAAATGGTGTCATGTTATACTGTAAAATAGTAAAAACAGTTGACAATGTACAAAATTACATATAAATTTCAAAACTGAATTTAAAAACTTAAGTCTTTGAACTTAAACATACACTATAAAGTAAATAAAAAGTAGCCCCTTCTTCCTCGCCGCTCTGTGCTCCTTCTCTTTAAAAGGTTCCTCCTTGACCTCATCCAAAGTTTCCCTGTGAAGTCACTCTCTGCAACCCACTTCAGACATCTGCTGGTTCCAAGAACCTTCGCTTCTATTGCAGCGTGTGTCAGGCATTCTCTAGTTACCTTACTGCTCAACTACTACTCCCGACACTCTAAACACTGCTCCAGAGAGAGAACCATTTAGCTGCCGAATCAACTACATTTCTAAGGAGCCACGCTGAGGAGAAAGATACCATACTGTCTGCAACATGCATAACCTATCCAATTACAACTACGACTGATCTCATAAAGCTTGCAGACATTCCAATGGGAATATGACTACTTGCATGTAAAGAAAAAGTTTTTCTTAAACCAACTTATAAATTCTAATTTGAAAAATTCCATCCCACTCTTAGGGATTATTATAAAATATGAAGTAGACTATAAATTAATATAGACTATCTTTAAAATCTTGAAATATTTATCAAAATATACAACAGAAATTGTAAATTCAAATGCTTACAGAGGCAACATAGGTGGCCCGAGTAAGTGAAGGTCACAAGTGAGGACAGCAAACTGGAGAACACACGCCCCACCGAGAAGGGGCCACCTCTGCAGAGCAGACCACACAGGCCTGGGCTCAAGGGGGACCAGATTTGATTCTTTAGGAGAAGTTCTGAAGTGTAGATTTCTGCACAAGTCTCCTAAATTTTAAATGTTGACTCAATGTGTGGAGACAAACTGAACATATCCAGGGCCATGTTTAGTCTATAGCACACTTGTGTTTTTATGTTTGCTGTGTTTCCAAACAGTTGGGTATAAATCAACTATTTGTATGTAAAACCTTGCCTTTCTTTAGAATCATACGTCTTACACACAAAAACACTGGGCCCCAACATGTAATAAAGATTGTGATTAAGACTCATAATACCCACTTCAAGAATGTTTCCAATGCCTACTAAAACTACAATCTACCTGTATCTAATTCTCCCCAATTGTTAATCAAATGGATAATTAGTTCATGAGATGGCCGAAACTAAATTATTAGAACAATTCCAATTTGTTACTAATGTCATGGGTCTTGATGTTTAAAACTGCCATCTTGCATGGTATACTTATATATAATGCAATACAACTCAGCCATAAAAAAGAATGAAATAATGCCATTTGCAGCAACATGGAAGGACCTAGAGATTATCATACTGAGTGAGGTAAGTCAGAGAGTGAAAGAGAAATCCCATAGGATATCACTTAACGTGTGGATTCTAAAAATGCGATACAAATGAACTTATTTACAAAACAGAAATAGACTCACAGACATAGAAAACAAACTGATGGTTACCGAAGGGGAAAGGGGGTGGGAGAGGAATAAATTAGCAGTTTTGGACTAGCAGATACAAATTACTACATATAAAATAGATGAACAACAAAGTCCTACTGTATATACTACAGGGAACTATACTCAATATCCTGTAATAAACCATAATGGAAAAGAATATGTGTGTGTGTGTGTGTGTGTATCTGACTAAGAATGTATAATAACTGAATAATATATATAACTGAGTAACTATATATATAACTGAATGAGAATATACATAACTGAGTAAGAATATATATATAACTGAACAACAATAAATATATAACTAAGAATGTATATATAACTGAATAAGGATATATATAACTGGATAAGAATATATATGTAACTAAGAATGTATCTACAACTGAATAAGAATATATATATAACTGAATAAGAATATATATATATAACTGAATCACTTTGCTGTACACCAAAAACTATCACAACACTGTAAATCAATTAGACTTTAATTTAAAAAAAGCTGTCATCTTGATTATGCTAGGGCTCACTGAATCTAACAGATATATTGCAAGAGTCCGTCACACAGCTTTAACCAAAAGAAGGCTCATGATTTCCTATTATTGCAATCAGAAAAACCCTGTTGACCTAATGACCTGGATGGGAACAAAAGGTGCAAAATCTTCAAAGGGTCCGACTCTACTTATTGAATCCCTCACCACAAGCAAGTTTCTAAGACTGACTGAGAGCCACTGAATGATCAGTGGTTAGAAAGGAAAAGGAGCTATTCTTCCAGGCAATAGATACTGCCAGTAATATTGCCAATAAACTCCTCAATCACAGAGGAAGAGACGGATAAAAGTCAGGCTAACATGGCTGCAAAGCAGAGCACTGAAAGCAGTAGCATCTATCAAACCCCCGCTCTTCCAGAGATGTCTTATTTTTGAGATCTGTGAATTTACATGTATTACACGAATCCATTCAATAGTCCTTAACCAAGGCTTGTATCAGAATCTCAGGGAAGTATTTCTAAATACCTGCGTCTAGACCTGAGTACATTTACTCAATCAAAATCTTCAGGGGTGAGCCAGGAGAAAAAGCAGGAGGACCAGCTGCGCCATCACTTGCTCCCCACCTACAGCCACAGCCCCGCAGGGGAGCTGCACCAGGCTGAGCGTGGAAGACCCCAAGGTGAAGGTGTACGTGGAGGGCCACGTGGCCACCAGCACAAGCGAATGCCCCTGCTGGCTGTCAAACAGGACCTGACCTCACTTGCCCAGATTCGAGAACCTGGGATCCTGGGGTGCTCAGGGCCTGTGGTTTGCCGCCTCCCCTGCCCAGGTGCAGTCACCCAGCTCCCCCTGCTGGGTACTGGGTTCCTTCCTCCTCCCACCCATCCCCAGGCAGGCACCCAGCCCCTGCCATCACTTCACTCCCCGCAAGCCTTCATCTTCTGTAGGCTCTGAGCCTACCACCCACTCCCAGGCACTTCCTAATGGGAAGTTGTTCCTTCTGGGGTACAAGTGTGGCTGGGAGACAGAGCTCTGCCCTTTCTGTGGGCACTACCTCTAGCCTCTGGCCTTGGCTTTGGAGTTGTTTCCATGATAACAGGGCCTGATGTACTGTATTCAGTAAACATATTACTATAAATAAAACACCTGTAGCTAGAAAAGACCCTGTATTCCAAATATCTTGTAAATAAAGTCAGTTGAGCTATACCTCGTTTATCGCCTCAATATTTGCATCATAGCGGAGCAGCTCTGCTGCAACTGATGTATTTCCAGCCAAGACGGCGTAATGCAGAGCAGTGTTTTGAAAGTCGTCCGCAAGATTTGGGTCAGCACCCTGTTCCAGCAGGATACTGACACACGCTTCTTTCCGGCATTGTACAGCCTGTTGGTATCGCAGCAAGAAACAGACTGTAAGTGCCAGGCATTCCAAGTTAACATTCCTCAAGTTCCAACAGTTCATTATATTTAAAACAGGTAAATTCATTTTTATTCTAAGTAATTAAATCAAATCCATCTCACGTGGACACGGTTGGCTGCTACACACCTTGATGAGAGCTGTCTTGCCTTCCTTGTCACGAGCATTCAGATCACAACGCCACCCTATAAGGAAAGTCACCACTGGTGACTGGCCGCTCGTGCAGGCTAAGTGTAGGGCAGTCCTGCGAACGTAAGAGGACTGTTTAGGAAATTAGAGCATACTAGTTCAAAGATAGTTACTCACGTAATTGTAAACATTCAACAGCATGCTATTCCTACCCCTTTAAAACTAACATTTAGTCTTCTTATCTTAGTTCTTTCTATGGGGAAAGAACAGTATTTATTAGCTCTTATTACTCACCACATTAATGGAAGAACTACCTGTTTGAATAGAAAGGGCATGCCGTTGAGATTCAGCTCAGCTTGGGTCTGACTTCTACTTTAACACTGTCACTTATTAGCTCTCAATTAGCCTGTCTGTGTCTCAATTTCCTCATCAACAAAATGGGCATGAAGTAGTAGTTATCTTACAGGACCCCACTGCGATGCTTAAATGAAAAGCTATGCAAAATGTCTGGCAGTTCCTTGCACAAAATAACAGCTCAATAATTGTTAGGTAATATTATAATTGTTACCATTACTATTTTACAAAGACAACATTTCAATTCAGTAAAATGACAGTATATCTACTTTGCTGCTGCAAAGATGCGAGAGTACACTGTACTTCAATGATTCTAACATGCTCATTGTCTCACACTTCAACATCTCTGACATGGGAAGGCAATTTAAAATTCATGTCTTACAACCTTATTTGGCAGCTCCTCCCAGGCCCGCCCCGCCCTGCCCCGCCGCTGTTACCTGTTGTTCCTGTCTCTGCTGTGCACGAAATTCTTCTTACGTAACAGCAACACCTCCACTGTGTCCAGATCGCCAAGATATGCGGCTTTGTGGAACTTCTTTAGTTCGTGCTTACGGATGGGATACCTAGGCACGGGGTGCTCATGATCCCTGCGCTCTCTCTGACGGGCGCTGAAGCCCACCCAGCTCACAAACTTAGCGAGTCTCTTCTTCATTTGGCTTATCGCCTTCCGACACCGCTCACTTCCCTCCTGGCCTCTTGCCGCCTCCCGATCTCAGCGCTGGCGCTACAGAAGAGCCACAGAGGTCTCGCTTCCACACCTTGGCTGCGAAGCTCAACGGCTTGGAATGTTTCGTCCGGAACAGTCGTAGCCTAGCAACAGCACTGACCCTCAACTGTCCCTCAACTGTCCCTCCAGAGCCAGTGTCCCTGTGAGTGCGCACAGAGGCCCAGAGGCCCGGTGCGCACGTGGGAGCCTAATGCATTTCAAATCTCTCCAATTGCTTGTGGGCCATTTTGGATTCCTTTCAAATGTTGGTGCTAGGTGGCTGAGTGTTTTGGGACATTTCCAGAAGTGAGGCTTGCCCCTGAGAAAGTCATGTTTGTATGCAACTGTGGTTAGAGTGGGGTGGAACCACAGGATGCTGAAGGCCTAGTCCCCCAGAGAGCTCCCCACCAAAAATCTCTATCTCCTTATCCCTCAGTTTATTCCTTTCCCCATCCCTCTGGGCCCCAGCCAGTCTCCAGGGAACTTAGCAGATGCAAACAGCAGAAAGCTGTTTTCATGGTTTCAGAGATTGCGGCAATATGTATCATTAAGTACAAACTTGAGAAACCAACACACGCTCTCGATGAAATGAGAACGTGTTTCCGCACGCCTGCTGACCCTGCTCTGTGGCTCAGCCTTATGTTTACATGCTTTCTTCACTTTATTTTATTTTTTGCTTTTATTTCCACCAATTAAATCTTGAATCAATCCAAGGCTTATTTGGGAGCATGGTATAACATTTGAGAACTTTTTAACCACATAACTATGAAAACACCATGTCAGTTACTCAGCGAGGCCATGCTGCTGGCTGACCACTGGCAGGAGGAGTGGAAGGCAGGGCAGGCCTCTTCTTCCTGCCAAACTCCATCCTTCCTCCCTCAGCTGGCTAATTATGACTTCTGGCCCTGCCAGGATTAAAACTGCAGGGGGCAGTAGAGTTCCTAAGTGGCTGACACTCCTGGGAGCTGGTCTTGAGTGGACTCAACCTGGCAAGTGTTTTGAAGCTGACTCTCTCAGGGGCATTTCTGGACCCACACCTGCCGTCACCTGCAACTCCCCTGACCTAAGTGAATGTGGTGTTACTAATTTACCCTTTTAATCTATCTTTTCTATTAACATACACTGTTATTTCCTTCGTCTTAAAAAAAAAAAATGCGTTCACCTTCCAGCTGTGGCCCCATCTCTCTGCTCTCCGGCACACACGCCTCCTGCCCCTGCAAAGGAGCTGTTCCCATTCGCTTCCTCTGATTCCTCTCATTTTCCATCCAAGCAAGCATGTCCACTGACTGCAACTGCTCATGACAGGGTCACCCACCACCCACCAGGTGCTGACTCCACGGGGAACTCTGTCCTCTCCTTGCACGGCCCGGCAGCCACACTTCCCACCGTTGCTCTCCCCGACTTCCTCAAGCCCTTTCCTCACGGGGCTTCCCAGGCCTCAGGCTGCTCTGGTTTCCTCCCACGGCCCTGGCCAGTCTTCTCAGTCCCAGGCCCTGAATGCTGGCACACAGCACCCCTGAGGCTGTCTTCTGGCCTCTACTACTTTCTGCTGCTGCCCCCATCGGCCTTAGGGCTTTATGTATTCTCTAGAAGTTGACAACTTCCAAACTGCTATTTCCAATCTAGACCTCCCTCCTGTATTCCAGACTCAAATACCCATTGCCTCTCAACGTCATCTCTTGGAAGTTTAATAGGACTTCTCCTAGGCCGGCCCTCTCATGTTCCTGCCCTCATCAGGGCCTGCCCTCTCCTGGGCCTGCCCTTTCCTCGTCTTGCCCTCTTCCTCCTGGGGAAGTAAGCCAGAAAGAGAAAGAAAAATACAGTATGAGATCACTCATTTGTGGAATCTTAAAAAAATAAGACAAAATAAATACGAAACAGTAACAGACTCATAGACATAGAGTACAAACTTGTGGTTGCCAAGGGGGTGGGGGGTGGGAAAGGACAGACTGGGAGTTTGAAATTTGCAGATACTGACAGGCATATGCAAAATAGATAAACAAGATTATAAAGCATAGCACAGGGAAATATATACAAGATCTTATGGTAGCTCAGGACGAAAAAGAATGTGACAATATATGTATGTTCATGTGTAAGTGAAAAATTGTGCTCTGCACTGGAAATTGACACAATACTGTAAACTGACTAACTCAATGAAAAAAAGGTTAAAAAAAAAAAAAAGAGTGCTCCATTCAGAGCTATGGTTACGTGCTGATCTTTCAGGGACAAAGACTAGGTTGGAACTAAATGTACAGACTGGGAGATAAAGGGATTTCAACTACTCTAACCACTTCCTGTTGAATGAAACAGAGAAGCCAAGCCCTCACATTTCAAAGGGTGACAGGGAGTCAGGGGCCCGGTACGCCCTCTCCCACCTAGGCCTGGGTGGGAACAGTGGGCAGCCCCGGCCAGGGCCACAGGCAACAGTAGCCTCAGCTGTGCCCACCTGGACAGACAGACTGGCATGGCCCCACGGGCTCTGGGACTGCAAGCCCCATGGTGGCCATTACCATTCTGGGCCTCTGTGGCCTCTCTGAACTCACCCCTCCCCAATCCCATCTTTCAGGGAAGGATCTACAAACCCAGCCAGAGGGGATGCAGGACAGTGGGGCAGAGGAGAAAAGTCATTCCAGGCATCTCCCAGCCTCCCTGCAGCCCCACTCTCTGAACCTGAGCCCATGTCAGTGCAGAGACCCCTCTCACCTCTGCCTCCTCACATCAAGAGTGACCTATTCGTTGGAGGATGAGGGTGGGGTCAGACCTCAGTCTCTGGCTATGACTTTGACATCCAACTGCCTCCTCTCTGCCCCACCCACCCTGCTGCCTGTCACATGGCCCCTCAGGTGCCCCTTCAGTCTCCCACCTGCACTCCTGCCAGGAAGCTCCCTTCCTCCCTTAACCCCTCCAGACTCTCCTGGAGCTAAAGCCTGGACCCACCTCTGCCTCCTGCCTTGGCCAGGCCGGCACTGTTACCCTCCCCCCATTTCAAGGTGAAGAAACAGGCTCAGACAGGGTCACAGTGAGGAGGCGGGAGTACCCACCCCTGAACTCACAGACTGACCCCAATCTCATGACCCTGGGGTGACCTGCCCTGCTCAAGGAGAGGGTGCTGGCCGTGTGCCAACCGCTCACACCGGGAGGGGGGGCGCTCCTGGCCCGGGTGAGCGGGGATGCAGCAGAGCTGTCCTGGCCTCAGGAAGCCAGCACAGCCCACCCTGGACTCACCCCCACGTGAACCCTGGGAAGTTCCTTCTGCCTCTAACTTCACTTTTTCCATCCTTCCTAAAGCCTCTGGCTGGCCATCGCCCCACGCAGAGCTAGGCCAGTGGGTGGAGAAGGGAGATTGAAGTCTGCACCCCAGTGCCCACCCGGACTCCTGGTGCCAGCACCTCTGCTCTGCTGTCCGTGCACATGCCGGCCTCCTGCCCACAGGGACTCGTTGCTTCTTGTTGCCTGGGCCCAGCGGTGACCCAAGGTCGGTCACTGTTCTGCAGTCCCCTCCTGGTGTCCTTCCTGACAGGCCTTCTAGGCACAGCAGGAGCTGGGCATGGGTGGCCTCCTGGTTAAGAAGGCACCATGAACATCTCCTTTCTTTTCTAATAGAAAGGCAGTGACTTCAAGAAATTGATACTTCCGGGTAATCTAGGAAATAAAAGACAAACCTTCACAAATCCTGTTCCTGGAGTCTCAAGATCCTGGTTAAGATGGGGAAAAAAAGCTTGATAATAAACAATGAATTCAAACCCTAGTTGTACGCTACTTTACAGTATCACGTGCAAACATCTGACTTTCCAGTCTTGGAGTGGCCCATTTGGGACACTAACTGAACCAGGGTCACCATTTTTTTCCACTTTATAAGTTGTTATGCACCTGAATTATGTGTATCCACGACACAAAAGGTAACATGAACATGTAAACAATAATAGTATACTCCAGAAACTGACAAGCGTAACTATACACAAAATATTTAGAACAAAATGACAATGACACCACTACACATTAGCTTGTGGAACCTCAAACTGAGAATATCTAGTGAGTAAACAAGAAATATCAACTAAGCTACGATAAAACAAAGAAAAGTAGTACAGAAATGAATGTCGTACAAACAAGAGACAGAAGTTTTAAAAAATCCTCAATTCGTCTCTGAAAAGATTAATAAAGTAGAATAATACTTTCCTACTAAGAAAAAAGAGAAGCACACATAACATATTAACAGGTTAACACTTTAAATCAGCCAGTTTATAAATCTCCGCCATCTGTGACGCCTTCCTGTCTGCCCCTCACCTGCACGTTCAGACAAACTGTTCATGCTGTTACTTCTACCACCGTGTTCTCATACGCCCACTCCTTTCACCCCGGGGGCCCTTCCACACCTCGACGGCCCTTCCACACCTCGACTGCACTCCAGCAGCCGCCCCTTCGTTACACTGTCCAAATCTTGCCTTCCTCATTCCCTTTTATAACAATACTAGAGCTCTCTTCAACACAAAGCCAAACACATCAGTCTCACTCACAAAAGCCATCAAAGACGCCTATTTTTTTAAAAGCAGAAAGTCAGCCAATCTCTGACCCTAAGTAAACACAGGAAACAGTCCGCTACACCTTCTCACCTCCCACTCCTGTATCACTGGGTCATCTCCTGCTCCCCGAGGGGACCAGCCAGGTGCTTTCACGATCATGTTCCCCCCAGCCTACAGGACACTTCCCTTGCTTCTGCCTCTCAAATTCCTATTCATAATTCCAGTCTTAAGTTTCAATGCCACATCTTCCATGAAAGTACCTCTGATCCATCAGTTACAATAATTCCCTAATTCCCAACAATCCTTTGTCACTCTCACTGTACCTCTTTTGTAAAACACAATTCTACCTGCATTGGAACTTTTAATTTACATTATCTGTCTCCTTCAAGAGACTACAGTTCTTTGGGTGATGACTGTGTTTTAGCCATCTGTGCGTAACCTTTAGGAACTAGGACAGTGTCCTGTAATAAGCAAATACTCCAGAACTCTTAAGTGTACAGTCAGAATTGGATCTGACAGTAAATGGTAATTATGAGACTACTACTGAGAAATTTATCTTCACTAGAATTCAATGAACTGACTTCTCCAGACACATCACCCACAAATCACTACAGTGACCTTGGGGAAGCATTCTTCCTACGTTTTCCTCAATCTTTCACGTAATGTCTGCAGAAATTACTTTCATAACAATAAATTGAAAAATAAAAATGCAATAAATGCAACAAACCTAACAGTCAAATTGGCTGAACACATTCTGACACTACAAAAATAGTAGTAAAGGTTTAGCTGAACTAAATATGAAAAAGCCAATCAAGCATTTACAGAAGTTCCAAAAACAGATAATCTACACAGAATTAGGGTAAAGGTATTTAAAGGAATGTGTGGGCTAAGGAGTCCAAGAAATGCGTCAGTGTGTTAAACGGGTAAAACAATCTAAAAATCACCTACCAAGTGATTCTCTGAACCTCAGAAGGGCTATTGGAAAACATCAAGTCATAGGAAAACAATCCAATTCAAAAGTGGGCAAAGGATTTTAATGGACCCTTCTCCAAAGACATACAAATGGCCAGTAAGGCCAAGAAAAGATGCTCAGCATCACTAATCATTAGGGAAATGCCTATCAAAACTACACTGAGATGCTACCGCACACCCACTAGGCTGGGCACTATCAAGAAAACAGACTATGACAAGTGTCAGTGAAGACGTAGAGCCTTGCAACCCTTTGTGCACTGCTGGCGAGAATGTCAAATGATACACCACTATGGAAAATGATACGGCAGTTCCTTAAAAAATTAAAAATAGAATTACCACTTAATCCAGCAATCCCACTTCTCGGTGTATACCCAGAATTGAAAGCAGGGACTCAAAACATATTTGCACACTCATGTTTCTAACAGTATTATTCATAATAGTCAAAAGGTGGAAGCAACCCACAGATGGATGAATGAATGGATAAACAAAATGTGGTATATACATAAAACAGATTATTTAACCTTAAAAATGAATGAAATTCATTTACAAAAATGAACTTATTTACGAAACAGAGAAAGACACACAGACAGAAAACACATTTATGGTTGCCAAGGGGGAAAAGCGGTGGGAAGGGATAAGCTGGGAGTCTGAGACTTGCAGATACTAACTACTCGATAAATAGAATAAATACCAAGATTCTTCTGTAGAGCACAGGGAGCTATATTCGGTATCTTGTAGTCATGTATAATGAAAAAGTATGAAAAATAACCTATCTATGTATATGTATGACTGAAACATTACGCTATATACCAGAAATTGACACAATATTGTAAACTGGCTATCTTTCCATTTAAAAGAACAAAAAGGATGAAATTCTGACATGCGCCACAACATGGACCAATCTTGAAGACGTAATACTAAATGTAGTAAGCTAGACAAAAAGGGACAAATGTGGCTTGATTCCACTTATACAAGATACACAGAATAATCAAATTCAGAAAGGAGAATGCTTAACGGGGCTGCGTCGGGAGGAGGGATGGGGAGTAACTGTCTAACGGGCACAGAGTTTCAGTTTGGGAAGCTGACATGGTTCTGGAGATGGATGGTGGTGGATCGCACAACAATGTGAATGTACTTATCGCCACTGAACTGAATACTTAAAAATGGCTACAACAGTGAATTTTATGTTATGTATATTGTACCACAATTTTGTAAGTTCAGTAATTTTTTACTATCAAGGAATGTCATGGAAACTATGTATCTGTGACAAAGACTTAAAATTCTAAACTGTCAAACTTTGCTGCATTGTGCTAAAATTATATAAATTCAACACAGAAAAACTGGCTACTACTTACTGACTAGAAGCCCACTTTGCTGTTGTTCAGCACATTATAGTAATTTTTAGGGTGTTAGTAGGTAACTCATTTATAATAACCAAAACACAAGTACAAAAACATAGCCAAAAAATTCATCAGGATCAGTGAAGAGCACCTAAGTTCCTGTACAATGACCTCTCCTGACAATTAGCAGCACAAAATCACAACGGTTTCTCTCACTTCCTACTAGAAGCCCTTGAAAACTAAGACAAAATTGGGATCACTATTAAAGTGGACAAACTAATTATGCAGGTCAATGTAATTACTATTTAACAGATACAGTTATCATTCAACATTTTTTAAAACGTGGGGTCCACGGAAAAACAAATCGTCAATTATACTCAAGAACTGACGTTCATCTTGATGTGCTCTCTCTGGAAGCTTGCTTTGCAGTCTCTAGGAGGTGAAAGGAACACTTTGTATCTCCCATCCATCAATATCTGAATTAACATATTTTAAAGATAAAACCCAAGAAACAACAAAGTTATTAAGAGTGATCTCTGTCATTTAGATGAGACTTGCTCTGTATACAGAAAGCATCACTAGTTGCACTGGAACAGATTCAAAATACCAAATATCACCATTTGTGCCCCACTTTCGCTTCCGTTGTGCCACCACAGTCAATCATGATGTTCTTTAGGCAAAGCAATCAAGTTTACGATTAATCCAAACTTACAGTAAGGGAGTAAAATTCATACTGGGTTATGAGAAAGAGGGATGGGTGGGAATAAAAAGGACATGACAGGTCTATCGCGACAGCATAGTGCACAGCCTCGGGTGTGGCCTCTCCTCAACACGCAGCTGCAGGATCCCCTACTCTGCTGAATTCTGGATTCTTACACCCCCTTAACTGATGTTCCAAAGGCTTCTTAATACAAGCTGAAGCTGATCTTCATCTACCCCTTCTATCCAAATCTGCTCCTTTCCCTGAGGTTCCTCACAGGCTCATGTTAAGCTGAAGTTCAGAGTCATCATTAATCCCCTCTCCTTCACCCCGTACCACATTCAAATGATCAGTAAGTTCTCAAATCCACCTCCTCTCACTCCACGACCACTGCCACGCCCAGCTCATGTCCTCACTGAGTCACACCTGTACTACTGCAGTACCCCCCAAGTGCTTCTCTGCTTCTGGTGTTCCCTCCTTCTTCTCCACCCTCCTCTCATAGATCCTCCTTGGGTCCACAGAGCAGTCTTTATGAAACATAGTATCACATCAGCTCCTTGTTTAGAAACCTTCAGTTGATCCTGTGTGAAATCATAACCAGTCCCAATTCTTTATAGCACGTCTTACAAAATCTTTCCAAATCTGGACCTAACGTCTGTCTCTAGCCTCACCTGCCTATACATGGACAGTTGTGCCCCCGTAGGGCTGCCGGTTCCTCTCCTACAGGCTCGCATTCCTTCACATCCCTGTGCCTTTGCAAATGGCCATCTCACTCCCTGAGAAGACCTCCCGCTTCCCCACTCCCTATCCATGCCACGAGTACTTTTACTTACCCTTTAAAATTAGGTTCACGATATCATCGACAAAGAAATTGCAAGGGAAAAAAGAGATGTCGGGGTAATGCAGAGACTAAAAGAGGGTAAGAGCCTACACAAATGCTCTGTGGAATAGTGTTCCTGGCCTGTTTCACAATCATACGGCTAGAAAAAAACAAGAAGCCAATAGGAACCATTTTTTTAAATTAAAAATAGGACACCCCTTATCTATTCCTAGCTAGGTGACAGTGTTTAAAAGCTGATACGTAACATTTCACACCCACGACGATGGCTACCGTCAAGAAAACAGGAAACAACATGTGTTGGTGAGGATGTGGAGAAGCTGAAACCCTGGTGCACTGCCGGTGAGAATGTAAAGTGATGCAGCCATTATGGAAAATGGTACGGTGGTCCCTGAGACAATTAAAAATACAATTACCATTTAACCCAGCAATATCATTTCTCAGTATATATCCCGAAAAATTGTAAGTAAAGACTCAAAAAGTATTTGCACTCATGTTCGTAACAGCGTTATTCACACGAGTCAAAAGGTGGGAGCAACCCAAGTGTCCGTGGATGGATGAACGTAAAAACTAAATGTGGTGTATACTTAAAATGGAGTGTTACTTAGCTTTAAAAAAATTAATGAAATTCTGTTATGTGCCACAACACGGATAAATCTTGAAGATCTTATGGTTTAAGTGCAGTAAGCTAGAAACAAAGAGGACAAATACTGGGGAGGGTATAGCCCAGTGGTAGAGCGCACGCCTAGCGTACACAAGGTCCTGGGTTCAATCCCCAGGAACTTCTCTAAAAATAAACAAACATACCTAATTACCTATCACCACCAAAAAAAACCAAAAAAACAAAAACAAAAAAAAAACAAACACTGTTCGATTCCTCTTATATGAAGTATCTAGACTCATCAAATGCATAGAGTCTAAAGTAGAATGGTGGTTGCCAGGGGCAGGGAAGAATGGGAGTAATTACCTAATGAGTTTGGGAAGTTCAAAAAGATCTGGAGATGGAAGGTGGTGATGGCTGCAGAACAATGTGAATGTACTTAATGGTAATAAATTTTATTTTACAACAATTGAATAGAAAAAAATTTTTGAAAAACTGATAGGACAAACTGTTGGCGAGAATGCACAGCAACCACAACTCTCATACATCACTGGTGGAACGTGAAATGCCACAATCTGGGAAAATGCCTGCTAATTGCTTACAAAACTGAACCGATGCCTACCCTGCGATATCCCAGCCCCACTCCTTGGCAGTGACTGCAGGGGAAGGAGAGCATTTCCGTACAAGCGTGGTCACAGCAACTGTGCTCGGAATAATCAGAAGCTGGAACTAACCCGGGTGTCAGTCACCAGGAGAACGGCGAAGCGGTGGTGTCTTCCTACAGTTAAACAGCGGGCAGCAGTAACAGGCACAAAGACTGACACGTGCAGTGACAGAGATAAGCCTCAAAACGATTACGCTGAGTGAAAGGAGAATTCTACTAGAGTAGCTACTGAATGATTCCACTGATATGAATGAATAAAACAGGCAAAACTCATCCACAATGGAAAAAAAATCGGAAGTGTGGTTATCTCTGGGGGATGGAAGTGGGGACTGACTGTGAAAGAAAGGACTTCCTGGGTTGAAGGTGATGTTCTCTATTTTGTTGGGGACTAGGGTTACACAGATGTATGCATTTGTTAAAACCCAATAAATGCCACAATTAACACTTGTGCATTGCATATGGTTATTTTACCTCCAAAAAATGCCACAAAGAAAGCAACTCTAGTTAATGACACATGTGATAGAAATACTTACAGATAAAATGTACCCTGTCTGCAACTTACTTTGAGACATAAGAAATTAAGATGGAATGATGAAAACTTACAGTTTTATACATCAAATAAAAAAAGATGGGACTGATAAAATGGATAGGGGGCTAGACAGAAACATGACAAAGCACACAGAGTAAAATCTTACCTCTAGCATTAAAAAAGGCACCATGAATATCTCCTTTCTTTTCAAATAGTTAGGCAGTGACTTCTTGAAGCTGATACTTCTGAGTAATCTAGGAAAAAGGAAATGACAAACCTTCACAGATCTTTTTCATGGAGTCAGAAGATTCTATTAAGAATGAAAAAAAAACCCTGGATAATAAAAAAGGAATTCAAACCCTAGAAGTATGTTACTTTACAGTATAACATGCAAGTATTTGACTTTCTAGTCTTGGAGTGGCCCATTTGGGACTCTAACTGAACCAAGGTCATTCATTTTTTTCTACTTTTTATTTTAAAAGTTGTTTGTGAACCTGAATTATGCATATCCATGACACAAAAGGTAACATGAATATATAAATAGTAATATACACCAGAAATTGACCAGTGTAACTACACACAAAATACTTAGAACAAAATGACAATGAAACCACTACACATTCGCTTGTGGGATCTCAATAAAAATTCATAAACTAAGTTTCTAGGGAGTAAATGAAAAACAGCAATTAAGCTACGATAAAACAAAGAAAAGTAGTACAGAAGAGAATGTCACAGAATCAACAGAGAAACAACAGAGGTTTTTAAAAATCCCCAGTTAGTCTTTGGAAAGACTAATAGAGTAGAATAATACTTTCTTACTAAGGAAAAAGAGAAGCACAAATAACACATTAACAGGTTAACAGATCAAAGAAGGAAAATATGTGATCATCTCAATAAATAGAGAAAAAAATCATTTGATAAAATGCAGCACAGCACCCGTTCCTGACAAAAATAAAAACAATATAAAACACTCTAATCCAAACTGGGAATGGAACTTTTGTAATTTAATAAAAAAAAAAAAAGCTGTTAAAATCCTACAATAAAAGCCGTATTTAATATAAAATGATAGACACATTCACTTTTAAATCAGGAACGACAGTGCACACTGTCATTGCCTCTTTTCAGTAAAACCCCAGAGCTCCTAGACCTCTGACAGGAGACTGAGAAAAGCATAAGATTGGAAAGGAAAAAAACTACCATGGTTCTCACAAAATATTACGGTCGTAATAAAAATCTAGACACTATTTGAATGAAAAAATACTTCAGCCTCGTTGCTAGATATAAAACAACATGCTAAACTTAGTAACATGCACCAAAAGTAATCAGTAAAAAATGTCATTTCAAAAAATTTTCTTTAGAATGTTAACAAGAAGTTTAAGTATCTGGGAACAAATTTAAGAAAATATGCAAGAGACAAGTAAGATGTTATATTAAGTGACAAAACCTCACCAAAGAGCACAAAGGGCATTTTTAAAAGGCAACCATGGTGCTGGATGTGAAAACAATACCATAAAATGTCAATTCTCCTGGAATGAATCTATAAATTCAATGCATTTCTTCATCAAAATCCTAGAAAATGTATTATTTATAAAGGTATGTGACAATGTGATTCCTAAACTGATATGAAATAGTAAGAGGCCAAGAACAGCCAAAGGGTTTCAAAGAAAAAGAATGACGAGGGAAGAATTTTCTTTCAACTAGTAAATCTTATTCTAAAGCTGTTTTCATTAAAATCTGTGCTATTAGTATAAGGAAAGAAAAATGACCAAAAAAGAGAGAACAGAATCCGCAGAAACATCTACGTATATTTGGGAGTTTGGTGTATGGCATTAAAAATAAGGGAAGAAAGGACAAAATGACACGTGGATCATCAGTCATCCACATGGAAATAATATATAAATCCCTCTCTTGGTCTGTTTACAAAAATAAATTCCAGATAAAATGTAAAAAACCAAACTATAAAACTCATGTAAGAGGATATCCTTTATGCCATTAAAGTAGGAATGGAAATAAAAGTCACACACACAAAAACTTAACTTTAAAGGAAAATACTGATAATTAAAATGGAAATCACTGAAAACGAATTTAAAAAATATGCCATAACAGCATGGAAGGAGGCACCTCCAACATAAAAGAGCACTTAGCATCAGAAACCCAGAAATAACAAGAACTTTGAGAAATCAGTGCAAAGGGCAAATCCTCACTAGGAAAACGGGCCAGTGATGTGAACAGATAGTTCAGGGACAAGAAAACCCAGTGTCATTGAACACATGGAAAGCGACGAAGAGTCACGAGTGATCAATGAGAACCATCAGAACTGGCAGAAATTAAGAGTCTAAAACAACAAGGCTACGTGTCATGCTCTATCAAATAAAAAAAGACGTAAGACGTCTAAATATTAGGAACATGCAAGGATGTGGAAAAACAGCAAACTAAAAACACGGATGAGGAGAATGGAAACAACTAAGAAATCAACTTGGCAAAAACCAATGGAATTAAGCTACTCTATTGTCTAAAGAATCCCACCTCCGGGGATATTAAGGCACATTACTTAGAGAAACCTCACCTGAGTACCTAGGAGATACGCACAAAGATGTCCCATGGAGCAGTTTGTAACGGCCAAGGACTGCAGACAATCGGAACGTCCACGAATAGGGAAATACATGAACTGTGGCGGGTCAGTCAGTAGACTGCTTTTATTTATTTACTTTTTTTATTGAAGTATAGTCAGTGTACAATGTTGTGGTCAGTCAATAGACTACTGTATAAAGGTTAAAATGAATGAACTAGATCTATACATATAAAGATAGATAAAAATTAATAAAAAACAATTTGCATTTGGATACATACAGTATATCATTATACAAATTTTTAAAATATATAAAACTGTATCTTGTGTTCCTTAGGTAAATGCACATATAGGGAAATTAAAAACATGGATGGGAAGGAGAAACTGCCCAACTTCACGTGGGTGATAAGCTCAGGGGGACATAACAGGTAATGGGTGCTTTATTTCTAAAACAAACAACAAAACAACAAAGATAGAAGCCAGTACAGCAGAGTGTTCACATTTATAAAATTGGGTTGGTGGGTATACATGTACCTGATGTTCTGTACATTTCTATACATTTGAAATATTTCATAATTAAAAATTTTTAAGTGTGTGGGCAGTTCAGGAGGTGGATGTGGAAAACGCAGGTTACCGTTTCATGAGTACTGACAGCAGAGGAAAGGAGACCTGATGGAGGCTTAAAAACAAATTTTAAACAGGGAATGTGCTACCTCTTCTCCTAGACTACAGTTCATGTGTATATGCGTATACACACAGGTACGCACGTATGTGTGTGCACATTCATTTTCATTTGGAAACAGGAGAATACGAGGAAAAGAGGATCCAGGGAACACCTGCGCTAAGGCTCCTGGCTGCCATTCAGCCTGTAGGTCCCAGCACAGCAGGACCATGTGACATCAGTGCCTGCAAGTTAGAGTGTGTTTTGTTCTTAGTATTTTTATGGTATTCCTTTTTCTACATTTATCAAGTTGGCTATAATGGCTGTGAACCTTGACTAATAACAATGATGGACACGTGCTGTTTCTGATTTTACTGGAATAAACAAAGAAGAACTTTATCACAGCAATGGAGCCCATGCACCATGGAGTCAGACTGTCTGGGTTTAATCTCAGGTGCTAGCACTTACCAGGTATAAACTTAAGCAGATAATTTAATATGAGTCTCCCTTTGCTCATTTATACAATGGTGAATGATTAAGGGAAGTTGACTCTTGCCTCCTCTACACCATTGGTCTCACCTGAATGCTTTCTTCCAGGCGGCAGCACTCCAGGCCTGGCAGCATCTCTATAACCCGGTTGGGGCTGAACAGACACAACAGCTCAGTGAACTGCTCTGCGACACACGGAGACGTTTGCAGCAATTCTTGATTTACAACGACATCTTCTCTAAAACAAAAAGCATTATGTAATCACATCTATAATTAAAGCTACAGGTAAAAAGTACGTTACCAAGACTGCTTTTTGGCCAGGTAAAACTGCAAATTACATCAGAGACCTTCTAAAGCATGGTATTTCTCATTTAAGTGGAAAAACAATCTTCAGTAACAATATTCAGCGGTGGCGCCTCTAAGTCATACTCACACTACAAGGTTAACTTTCTATAAATTGAATCTAATGGTATAGTTCCCTTGCGTAAAACACTTAGTAATTCTCCAGCACACAGAAGATTCAGTATATTATTTCTTAGCTTTACATATTAAACTGTTCACTGTAAGCCCCCAAACCCTATTTTCCAGTCTCTATACTTCTAACTCTTCCCCCCGACATATTTATAGCTTCATCTTCTGCTGTCGCCCCCACGTCATCCTCTGAAAATGCATGACGCTTTGTGCCTTTAAGTCTCTGCACACCCAGGACACTTTATCTAGAACTCCTGCCCAATTCTCTGCCTAGACAACTGATACCAATTATTTAAGCCCAGTTCGTGTGTATCTAGGAACTCCTGTCTGACTCTCTCACACAGTCGATCCCTCTCTCCTCTTGTTCCTGCAGCACTTTTTTACTATGTCTGGTGTAGAGCTTTTAACACTGTACTGTGCTTATACAAGTGCTTCTCAGCTCCTATGAAAAAATTAAAGAAAACAATGTACACTTATCTGTGCCCCCCAGAGACTACCATACTGTGGGAGGTGGGGGGTGGGGGGCACAGTAGTGGGAAAATGAAGCGTGTCAGTGAATGAACTCCGCATCTCTGTCTCTTATGCCAGCTGCCTCCCACTCACTGCTGTGGTTTCCATCCTGTGTACGTGTCTCCTACTACTATTACTGCCACGTGGGGACCCTGGGTTGTGCTACATGTCCCTGTCACCGTCCTGTTCCCTATCTCTACCACTCAGTGGCCATAAAGGTAGTGAGCAAAGCACTCTCCCAGCAGTGCCGTGGTGATGACGAGTGGAATACTAGCTGCATGATACATACAGTACTTCCAACTGAGCATCTCAGTATTCAACATTAATACAGCTATATTCCAATTAAGATTTTCCAAGAAAAATTCTAGTCATCATTAACACAATGTGAGGATGACAGAAGTCTGAATAAATTACATGAAACCCAAAGAGAATACCGTTGCAGCTACTACAGCAGAAGATATGGGGTGGGGGCTTCTGTGGTTATGATGTCTAGGGTGAGTGCAAAATTTACCTGAAGTTTTTTAAGGACTGTTTCAATCTGTTTAGAAAAGTGAGTAGCAACCAGCTCTGCAGCTTTACCAGGCTTCAGGGACACAAGTTCCTGGAATGAAAGGCAAAGATAAAATGATCTTTAACATTAAATTTAAATAGAATTTCCACAGATGTGAAGCATGATCACCTCCTTCAAAATTTTCATGGGCTTCTACACTGCCTTTCAGGAGACCTCAACACAGGGCCTCAATTTTAATTAAAGGCATATTTAGCAAAATTTTAAAAGTACCATGTGAAAAACCTGATTTTGATATAAAAGGTATAATTCAGAATTCTTAGAAAATGAAAGCACTAAACATTCAGGACTTAGATGACGACACCTACAGGATGAAAAGGAAAAAACACCTCCCCAAACTCCCCTCAGGGAATTTCATCCTTGATCTTAGAGCCCTAAATTTAAACAAATGAAAAAAAGGAATATAGCTGCAATTTCTCTGGCTAAGAATTCTGAAATTTTACTTCTGATGCCTGGTGGATTTTGAAATCAGAAGTGTCTTAAGAAAGGAACTTAAGGTCGTAACTCTAAGAGGTTGACCGCTCTTGGTAAGGCCAATTTCTGTTGAATCTAAGACCTCCAATCTGCCCTCTCTTTGAACCTTCCTCAGTACCACTGGCTCTTCTTTTCTTCTTGAAACTCTTTTCGTGCTTGGTTTCTGTGACCCTGTTACACCTTTTCAATTGCATTTTCTATTGCTAAAATGCAAAGATTGGCTACAGATCAACATATTATATTGCCAAATAAAAATAAGTTATTATGACTGCAAAATTTATGATATATCTAGTAATTTTATGATAGTATTTGTAGATGAATAATAATTAGCTGATAGAAATAACTAGTTTATACCACTTTATACATCTCAAAACAGAGAAGGTAGTATCACAAATAAAAAAGAAAATGTTACTACTGATCTTCAGACATTAAGAAGAAAGTATTATGAATTAATGTTGAGAATCTGAATGGGTAAATTCCTGGAAAAGTATAATTTACTAAGCTGATGTAAGAAATGGAAAAGCTGCGCTGATTTTTAACCACTAAAGAAGTTGAATAAATAGTCAAAAATCTTCCCATATGGAACACTCTAGGCCCAAATAGCTTCACTCTAAGTCCTAGCAATCATTTAAGGGAGAACTATTCCCAACATTAAATCTCATAAAGAACAGAAAAGAGGGAAACTTCCTCAGCTCACTGTATAAGGCTAACAAAATTCTGATACCTAAACCCAACAGAAGATAAGAAAGAAAAGGAAAATCACAGATCAATCTTATCGTGAACACTGATACAAACAAACATCCTAAATAAAAACAAAACACAAAATGTATAAAAAGGATAATACACTAGGATCAAGTTACGGTTATCCAGAGTTCAAGGGTGCTTTAACATCAATAAAATTTATAACGACAACATAATGCCATTTGCAGCAACATGGATGCTCCTGGAGAATGTCATTCTAAGTGAAGTAAGCCAGAAAGAGAAAGAAAAATACCATATGAGATTGCTCATATGTGGAATCTAAAAAACAAAAACAAAAACAAACAAACAAACAAAAGCAAAGCGTAAATAC
Source organism: Camelus bactrianus (assembly GCF_048773025.1). Classification (NCBI taxonomy): domain Eukaryota; kingdom Metazoa; phylum Chordata; class Mammalia; order Artiodactyla; family Camelidae; genus Camelus; species Camelus bactrianus. Next base: position 9,210,906 of record NC_133566.1, read on the forward strand.
AGGACAGAAATAGACTCATAGACAGAGAATACAGACTTGTGGTTGCCAGGGGGGTGGAGGGTGGGAAGGGATAGACTGGGATTTCAAAATTGTAGAATAGATAAACAAGATTACACTGTATAGCACAGGGAAATATACACAAAATGTTATGATAATTCACAGAGAAAAAAATGAGACAATGAGTGTGTATATGTCCATGAATGACTGAAAAATTGTGAACACTGGAATTTGACACATTGTAAAATGATTATGAATCAATAAAAAATGTTTAAAAAAATTTATAACAAAAATATAAGGGAGAAAAGGTAATAAAATTTATTCTTGAGAAAAACTGTTAGCATACTAGAAATAAAAGCCTTCCATAAAAATTTTATTGTAAATATTGCACACGTTAGAAATAAAAAATTTTTAATTATTAACAATAGCACTACTGTGCTAAAAAATATACAGTTGTGACAGTAAATCTAACAATCTAGAGATGAAAAATCTCTACAGAGAAAATTTAAAAACTTTATAGAAAGACAACTGAATAAAGGGTTATGCCAAATGGTCACTAAAAAGAAGACTCATGATGTAAAGATGTCAATTTAAACTGACATTGAATGACAGATTCAGTGCAACCCCTATTAGAATCAGAAGGTTAAAAACGTTTTGGGGTGGAATTTGACAAGTTGATTCTAAAGTGTATTTGGAAGTATCAAAGGTCAAGAATAGTCAATACTCTCTTAAAGATATCAATAAAGTAACAATATTTAGGACAGTGTGGTACTGATGTAGAGACGAAGATCAATCAAACAGAAGAGGGCCCAGAAAAACAGACCAAGCATATAGACCCTTGCTACACTCATGGTAAGGCCACACTGCTGAGCATGGGGAAAGGCAACCTTTCAAAATAACTGCTGCTGGGAGAGCTAGGCATCCATATTTTTTAAAATTAGATGACTCTCCACCTCAAACCATATACAAAAACTGCTTTCAGATGGATGTAAGATTTAAAGATGGAAAAAAAAAACTTCTAGATAATAATATAGGAGTACTTTTCCTTTGATATGGAAAGAAAAAATTATTTTGACTACTTGAGAAAAAAAAAGTTTTTATTAAAAAAGAACCATAGAAAAAAGCCAGAGAGAATATTTACAACAGGTATCACTGACAAAAAGACTTAACATCCAGCTACATAAAGAACTCCTACAGATCAGTTAAGACAAGAGACATTCCACCAGAAAAATGAGCAGAAGACTTGAACAAGCACAGAAAGGAAATTTAAATGGCCAACAAACATAACAAGGCTACCAATCTCATGAATAATTAAGAATACATAAACTTAAAACATAATGAAATATTACACATACACTAGATTGACAAAATTTTAAAATCCAGCAAAAATACACAGCTAATGGCAAGGGGAGGAGGGTTGCCCTGGGGAAGCCTTTGGTTTTGCCCCAGGCTTCCCTGTCTCCCCAACACCTGGCTTGTGGGCACCCTTTGCTGTCCCCGGTGGCAGGACACATATTTCCCAGTTTACTTAGCGGGGGTTGGTAAGATGAGGTCAGCTGGTACTGGTCAGGTGACCCCCACCCCCCCGCCCACCAGTGGCAGCAGAGGCCACCCCCAAGCCAGGCCGCAAGGGAGACTGGAGCAAACAGGCCAGCTTCTCCAAAGCAGGTCCCCTCCCCCAGCTGCCCCCTGCTCCCTGACTACACCACACCCACCTCCTGGGAGCTGGCTGACCTGGGGACCTGCCTAGAGTGAACCTGGGGTAGCAGAGGCCGCTCCCAGGCCAGGCCAGGCCAGGCCACAGGGAGATGGGAGCAAATGACTGGCTTGGAAGGGGCAGCCCCCCTCCTCCCGTCGCTGCTGCCTCCGCTGCTACCATCCTCCCAGCCCCCTGACTGCACTGAGCCCATGGTATTACCAAAGTGGGTCCAGAGGGAACATATCTCAACATAGTAAAAGCTATTTGTAACAAACCTATAGCCAGCATAATACTCTACGGTGAAAAGCTGAAAGCCTTTCCACTAAAACCTGGAACAAGACAAGGATGCTCACTCTCACCAGCTCTATTCAATACAGTATCAAAAATCCTAGCATAGCAATTAGACAACAAAAAGAAAGAAAAGGGATCCAAGTTGGAAGACAAGAGGTAAAATTGTCATTCTATGCGATGACATGGTACTATACACAGAAAACCCTAAAGGCTCCGCACGAAAACTGTAAGAGCTACTGAAAGAATTCAGCAAGGTAGCAGGACACAGCAACAACATACAGAAATGAGTGGCATTTCTCTACACGAAAGTAATAATCCCTTTTAAAACCACCCAAAAACATAAAATACGTAGGAATAAATCTGACCAAGGAAGTGAAACACATCTGCAAAGGCCTACAAAACACTGACTAAGGAAATTAGAAAGGGCTTAAAGAAATGGAAATATATCCCATGTTCTTGCATTGGAAGAATTAATATTGCTAAAATGGCCATACTACCCAAAGTAATCTACAGATTTAATCAGATTCCTATCAAATTACCCAGGACATTTTTCACAGAATTAGAACAAATCATCCTAAAATTTATATGGAATAATAAAAGATTCAGAATTACCAAAGCATTATGGAAGAAAAAGAATGAAGCTGGAGGAGTAACCCTCCCAGACTGCACACAATACTACAGAGCTACAATCAAAACAGCATGGTATTCATACAAAAACAGACATACGGATCAATGGAACCGAATGGAGAGCCCAAAAGTAAACCCACAAACTTCTGGTCAATTAATCTTTGACAAAGGAGGCAAGAATATACAGTGGAGTAAAGACAGTCTCTTCAACAAACGGTGTAGGGAAAACTGGACAGCTGCATGCAAATCAATGAAGTTAGACTACTCCCTCACACCATACACAAATATAAATTCAAAAATGGCTAAAAGACTTAAACATATAGACAAGATACTATAAACCTCTTAGAAAAAAACATAGGCAAAACATTACCTGATATATAATATCTCAGCAACATTCTCCTATGGCAGTCTACCCAAGCAACAGAAAAAAAAAAAAAAGCAAAAATAACCAAATGGGACCTAACTAAACTTATAAGCTTTTGCATACCAAAGGAAACTATAAGCAAAACAAAACGACAGTCTATGGAATGGGAGAAAATAATTATAAATAATTCAACTGGCAAAGCCTAAATTTCCAGAATATATAAACAGCTCATAAAACTTAATAACAAAACACAAACAGCCCAATCCAAAAATGGGCAGAAGACCTAAACAAGCAATTCTCCAAGGAAGAAATACAAATGATCAATAGACACATGAAAAAATGCTTAATATCACTAATTATCATAGAAATGCAAATCAAAACTACAAAACCCCAGTCCGAACAGCCATCATGCAAAAGTTCATGAATGATAAATGCTGGAGAGGGTGTGGAGAAAAGGGAACCCTCTTATACTGCTGCTGGGAATGCAGTTTGGTGTAACCATTACGGAAAACAGTATGGAAATTCCTCAAAACACTAAAAATAGACTTACCCTGTGATCCAACAATCCCACTTCTGGGTATATATCTGGACAGAACTCCAGTGCGAAAAGATACCTGCACCCCAGTATTCATAACCCCACTATAATGTAACAGCCAAGACATGGAAGCAACCTGAATGAAGCAACAGATGACTGCATAAAGAAATCGTGGTATATTTATACAATAGACTACTACTCTGCCATAAAAAAAGATAAAATGATGCCATTTGCAGCAACATGAATGGACCCAGAGATCATTATTCTAAATGAAGTGAGCCAGAAAGAGAAAGAAAACTATCACATGATATCACTTATATGTGCAACTTAAAAAAAACAAACAAACCACTATGAGCTCATCTACAAAACATGAACAGACTTGCAGACTTAGTAAACAATCTAATGGTTACCAGGGAAATGGGGTGGGAAGGGAGATTTAAAAATGTTTGCCACTATATGTAAAAGATTTTTTTTTTAATTTCTTCTGCATAGCACAGAAACCTATGTTCAATACCTGGTAATAACCTAAAATGGAAAAGTTGTTACAGCCACCAACTGAGAAAGAAAGAGAAGAAAGGAGATGTAGTTATCCTGGGCTAGAGCCCAGTCCTGGGAAAAACTCATGCACCCCAATGTTCACAGCAGCACTATTTACGATAGCCAAGATACGGAAACAACCCAACTGTCCGTCAACAGATGACTGGATAAGGAACATGTACATATACACAACGGAACACTACTCAAACACACAAGAAGAATAAAACAATACCACTTGCAGAAATACGGATGGATCCGAAGACTGTCATTCTAAGTGAAGTGGGCCAGAAAGACGAAAAAAAAAAAAAAAAAGCCATATGACATCACTCATATGAGGAATCTAAAAAATAGTAACAGTAATAATAAGGCCACAAATGGACTTAATTATCATTTTGACTTCTTGAATATGTGTAAGCACATCGGACTGTCCATGATTAGATCACCACATTCTGTTGATTCTTACTTTGTAGTTGGCTTTATTCCTTTAATAACTATGTAAGTTTGAAAATCTAACCTCTTCCTAACAATGATAAATAGTACATGTACGTAAACTAAAAAATAGTGCAGTATAGCGTATGTACGTATCTACATGCAATATAATGTGTACGTGTGGTTGAACTGTAGCAATTCTACCTAATAAAACTGGAAAAGGGGGTGGGGGGGAAACAGACATACAGAACAATGGAACAGAATAGAGCGCCCAGAATTAAACCCACAAACTTCTGGTCAATCAATCTTCGACGAAGAACACGCAGTGAGTAAAGACAGTCTCTTCAGCAAAAGATGTAGCAAAAATTGGACAGCTGCATGTAAATCAATGAAGTCAGACTACTCCCTCAGACCATACACAGAAATAAATTCAAAGTGGCTTAAAGACTTAAACATGCAGACAAGACACTATAAATATCTTAGAAGAAAACCAACGGCAAAACATTACCTGGCATAAGCTCTCAGCCATGTTCTCCTAGGGCAGTCTACCCAAGCAACAGAAATAAAAGCAAAAATAAAGAAGCAAACAGGACCTAACTGAACTTACAAGCTTTTGCACAGCAAAGGAAACCATAAGCAAAGCAAAATGACAGCCTACAGGATGGAAGAAAATATCTGTAAATGATTCGACTGACAAAAGGCTTAATTTCCAAAATATATTAAAAGCTCATAAAACTTAGTAACAAAAAACAAACAACTCAATCCAAAAATGGGCAGAAAACCTGAACAAGCATTTCTCCAATGAAGACCACAAATGGCCAACGGGCACACAAAAAAATGCTCGAGTATCGCTAATTATCAGAGAAATGCAGATCAAAACTACAAAACCCCAGTCAGAATGGCCCTCACTCAAAAGTTCATGAATGATAAATGCTGGAGAAGGTGTGGAGAAAACGGAACCCTCTTACACTGCTGGTGGGAATGTAGTCTGGTGTAGCCATTATGGAAAACAGGATAGAAATCCCTCAAAAAACTAAAAATATCCAGCAATCCCACTTCTGGGTATGTATTCAGAGGGAACTCCAATGCAGAAAGATAACCTACGCCCCAGTATATACAGCACCACTACACAGATTAACTAAGACGTGGAAGCAACTGAAATGAAGCAATAGGTGACTGTAAGTTCTGATATTATTTATACAACGGAATACTACTCTGCCGTAAAAAGGATAAAACAATGCCATTTGCAGCAGTATGGATGAACCTAGAGACTGTCATTCTAAGAGAAGTGAGCCAGAAAGAGAAAAATGCCATATGGTATCACTAATAGGCGCCATCTTAAACAAAAAAGAAGACACTGTGAACTCCTCTGCAAAAGAGAATAAGATTCAGACTTGGTAAACAATCTTACGGTTACAAGGGAAAGGGGGTGGGAAGGGATAAATTTGGGAGATGGAGATTTACAGATGTTAGCTACTGTATAAAAACGGATTTTTTTTTAAAGTTTCTTCTGTATAGCACACAAGCCTACGTTCAATACCTGCTGATAACCTAAAATGGAGAAGTCGCTACAGCCACCAACTGAGGAAGCAAGAGAAAAAAGGTGAGTCAGTTATACTGGACTAGAGCCCAGTCCTGGGAAAGTCCTTGCCAGCCACTGAGGCTGTCCACTGACCGCACTGCGCCCTCCTCCCAGGAGCAGGCTAACACGAAGACAGGATTCCTATGTGAATTTCGGGCAGCAAAGGCCCCCCCAGGACAGGCCCCTGGGGAAATGGGAGCAAGTCCCTCCCCCTCCCATCGGAGCGCAGCAACCCCTCCCCGCCGCCTCCCCCTAACAGCACCACGCCTGCCTCCCTGGAACCCACTGACTTGGAAACAAGTGTCCAGCGAACCTGGGGTAGCAGCGAGAGGGGCGCTGCCCCCGGCGAGCTGATCAATTTGCCCTTATCTCCCCCCGCGACACGGCCTGAGGACTACCTCTGCTGCCCAAGGCACTTCCCGAGGTCAGCCTGCCCCTGGGAGGCGGGCGCGGTGTGGTCAGAGGCAGCGGCGGCAGCCGCAGGTTTAGGGGTCCGCATCTGCGAGCCTGTGGATTGCTTCAAACTGCCCACCGGCGTGTCCTAGCCTTGACCTCTGCTGCCCCAGGTTGGCAGGACTCAAGTTTCAGGTCAGCCTGCTCCTGGAAGGCAGGACCTGTGCTTGTGCTGCAGGGGGCAGCGGCGGTGGCGGGATTGGGGCTGCCACATGCTAGCGCGGGGATTTGCTCCCATTTCCCGCCGTCGCTGCCGCCACCCCCCGACAGCACCTCCTCGTCTCCCAGGGGCAGAAATGACCTGCAACAGAGGCCCTGCAAATCTAGACAGCAAAAGCTGCCCCCAGGACAGGACTCATGAGAGACGGGAGCAAATTCACAGGCTCCCAAGGGTAGACCCTTCTCGCCATCGCCACCGCCCCCGCACCCTGACAGCACCACACCCGCCTCCTGGGAACAGGCCATGGTCTGAGGACCAGTCGTACGTGCTCCCTTGCCATCCAGTGCCCTCCCACCTCCTGGGGTGGCGGCATCCGCTATCCCCTGGGTACAAGCGGCAACGAAGAGGCGCCCGTAGTACTAATGAGCGGGAAGGACAAGTGGGCACCACGAACCACGCGGCGGCCCCCGACCCACCTCAGGGTCCAAACGGGTCGCGAGGCCCCGGCCTCACCTACGCACCGCTGCCCGCGAGCACAGCCCAGGCTTCACCCGCCGGCTCCCGACCTGCGCGCCCCCACCAAGCGCCCCCTCACCGCCTGGGCGGCGGCAGCGGCGGCGGCAGCAAGCGGCGGCCCAGACCCCAGACCGCGTTCCTCCTCCAGGAGCTGGTCCGCGAGCACTTGGCTCCCGCCAAGCTTTCACACGCTCCGGGCGGGTCCGGTCGGCGCGTCTGTGCGTCCACGCGCATGCGCGCCCCTCCTCCTCCCGCCCGCAGCGCGGACGCTCGGGCTGGAACTCCTGTTGCTCGGGAGGTGGGGACTGGTGCCGGGCTAGGGGCTGGGGGCAAGGGCCTGGCAGTGGGGCGCGGGGGGCCCATCCCTTTACCCGCCCCACCGGGTCTCCATCCTTAACACCCCTAATCCCATCACCTACCGGTCCTGGCACCCAACCAAAACCATGACCAGCTCAGGGCCAGGCCACACCCCCTAGCCCCACTCCCCCTGCTCGCCTTCCCTCCCAAACCCTGTGACTGCCCCCCCACCTACAGCCAAGCCCCCAAGTCTCCCACAGGACCCCCGAAACGGGACTTCCTCTCACACCGAGGTACCCGCCCCGACACTCCACCACGCTAGTAACCTATGGCCCCCACGCCACAAGCTCACCCCTCATGCCTCACTGCAGGACCCCCAACATCCCAAGATGGTCCCCCTCACCCCTCCGCGGGGTCAGTTCCTCTCTGACCGGCCCCTCACCCCTCAGCGTGTCCCCCCTCACCGTGGGATCCCCCCTCACTCCCAGTGCATCCCTACCCCAGGTGACCCCTTCACCCATCACCTTGCGTGTGGGGCGTGGAGGTCTGGGCTCTGGTCCCCAAGGGGACTGCCACCAGCGGGGATCCAGCCTAGTGTGCTGCTGCACAGCTAGTGTTGGAGGCTACAGGGTGTGGCGGGTGAGGCTGGAGGCGGTTCCAATACCTGCCCCTGCACCCTGACCCCTGCTCTGTGCTCTGTGCCTCCTCTGAGCCAGCGGGTCAGGGTGGTCCTAGGCTGCCCACCACTGGCAGGTGGGCCATGGTTTGTTGATGGCCCTGATGATGATCAAGACCCCTAAGGCGGAGACATTGGGCACGTGGACCTGCAGGGGTGAGGGTGGTGCGGAGGGTGCAGCTGAGCCTGGGGACAGATAGCAGGCAGGTGGGCTATGTGCATGGCCTGGGCTCAATCCTGGTGGGTTCAGGGACCCTGTTTATTCACGCCAGGGCAGAGGGAAGAGGGATGGGAGCTTCGAAAGTGTCCAAGCCAAGGCTAGAGAGCAAAGCAGGCAACTGCACTGGCCAGGCCACCTTGGAACCCTCCACAACCCTGGTCTTTGCCTACGAAGAGACTGACCTTCACCCGCCAATGAGACGTCGCCTCCCCCTCCCCCCATATAGTTTACAGGCAATTGAAGGGACTTTGATAGGTAATTATAATAGGAGATCAGGTCCACAGTTATGGTGAACCTGGCAAGGCTCCTGCGTGAACCCCAGCCTGAGGCAGAGGAAGCCCCACTCAGAAATATCCTCTTACCTCTTACCAAGGCACTACGTAGTAGAAAAAATCTGACTCCATATTAGATCTGTTCCTTTTATTTTAACACTCTGTCCTGTTTTCTAGGCTCAGTCTTGCCAGCTCTGCACCTTGTGTAAAACAATGTTGCCTTTAGCCTGAAATACACAGGAGAGCCTATTCTCAAGGCTCTGACCTTTAAGGATATTAACACTTTTGCACTCCTATAAAGATAACAAGTTGCAAAATAGAAAATAACCTTTGTTTTGTTGGAGGTTTTACAGGGGCACCGTGACCTGACCCATGTGGACAGCTGCAAAGGATTCCAAGAACATGAAAAGTCCTAAACCAAGAAGTCTGCAACAACCAACCACATCCCCTCCCCCTTTTACTAGAAAAGGAGCCTGAAGTCTGACTTGGGGAAGATGGTTCTCCAGGACGTCAGTCTGCCATTAACTTGGTCTGCAGCTGTCCACGTTGGTCAGGTCATGCTGGCCCTGTAAAACCTCTAACAAAATAAATGTTATTTTCTATTCTGCAAATGGTTGTCTTTATGTTAGTGCAAAAGGGTTAATATCCTTCAAGGTCAGAGCCTTGAGAATAGGCTCTCCTGTCTATTTCAGGCTAAAGGCAACATTGTTTTACAAAAGGTGCAGAGCTAGCAAGACTAAGCCTAGAAAACAAGGCAGTGTTTAAGCCAAAAGAGCATATCTAATATGGAGTCAGATTTCTTATTTTCTATTACAGTATATTCTATTTTTATGGTTTAAGTTTACAATTACGAAGTTCCTTTTTCCATTTTAAATTGTGCAATTCAAGAGCATTAAATGCATTTACAATGCTGTGAGACCAACACCACTGTCTGGTTTCAGACTACTTCCTTCCTCAACGTAAAAGCTTGTATCCAAAGCACAACCCATGTCCTCCCTCCCCCAGCCCAAGACAAGGCCTAATCCCCATTCTCTTTCTCTCTCTCTCCACCCATCCTGGAGATTCCCTATCAAAGAATTCATACAAAAGGTGGCTTTTTGTGTCTGCCTACATATCTGAAGCAGGGACTGGTGAATTATTTTTTACATGAATTTGCATTTTTGTATTGAGAGGAAAATCCAGATGGATTAAAGATGAGATGCACAAAATGAAGCCCTTTTAGTAACTATACTAACTCTGTGCATAATCTTGGGGTAGGCACTGCTGTTCTAAGTGTGAAGCCACAGCCAGAAGGGAGACGCTTAGCTCTTCCTATGTCAAAACAAAACCAAAAGCAATGTTACAGAGGCCACAGGGAGGTAGGCACCGTGCAGTCAGAGGGCGGCTACGGGGAGGGGTGCTGCCCTCCCTCAGCAGGTGGACTAGCTCCCATCTGTCCTAGGGCCTGTCCTGGGGGCGGCCTCTGCTGCCCCAGGTTCACAGGATGCATGTCTTCATGTCAGCCTGCTCCTGGGAGGAGGGCGCAGTGCATTGAGGGGACAGCATGAGCAGCAGTCAAGGACTTTCCCAGGACTGGGCTCTAGCCCGGGATAACTACCTCTCCTTTCTTTTCTTGCTTCCTCAGTTGGTGGCTGTAGCAGCTTTTCCATTACAGGTTACTACCAGATACTGAACATATGTTTCTGTGCTATACAGAAGAAGCATTTTTTTAATCTATCTTTATATATAGTGGTTAACATTTGTAAATGTTAGCCACTATATATAAAAACTCCCAAATTTATCCCTTCCCACCTCCTTTCCCTGGTGACCATACAACCATACAATTATTTACTAAGTCTGCAAGTCTCTTTCTGTTTTGTAGATGAATTCCTAGTGTCTTTTTTTTTTAAGATTGCACATATCAGTAGTATCATACAGTATTTTTCTTTCTCTTTCTGGCTCACTTCACTTAGAATGACAATCTCTATGTCCATCCATGTTGCTGCAAATGGCATTATTTTATCCCTTTTTATGGCAGAGTAGTATTCCATTCTAGAAATACGCCACATCTTCTTTATCCAGTCATCTGTTGCTTCTATAGGTTGCTTCCATGTCTTGACTGTTGTATATAGTGGTGCTATGAATACTGGGATGCAAGTATCTTTTTGCACTGGAGTTTCCTACGGATACATATCCAGAAGTGGGATTGCTGGATCATAGGGTAAGTCTATTTTTAGTTTTCTGATGAATTTCCATACTATTTTCCATAATGGCTACACCAAACTACATACCCCCAACAGTGTAGGAGAGTTCCCTTTTCTCCACACCCTCTCCAGCATTTATCATTCATGAACTTTTGAGTGATGGCCATTCTGACTGGTGTGAGCTGATACCTCATTGTACTTTTGATTTGCATTTCTCTGATAATTAGTGATATTGAACATTTTTTCATGTGCCTATTGGCCATTTATAGTCTTCATTGGTGAAATGCTTGTTTAGGTTTTCTGCCCATTTTTGGATTGGGTTTTTTTTTGTTATTAAATTTTATGAGCTGTTTATATTTTCTGTAAATTAAGCCTTTGTCAGTCAAATCATTTACAGATATTTTCTCCCATTCCATAGGGTGTCGTTTTACTTTGCTTATTGTTTCCTTTGCTGTGCAAAAGCTCGTAAGTTCAGTTAGGTCCCATTTGTGCATTTATTTGTGCTTTTATTTCTAATGTGTGGGTAGACTGCCCTAGGAAAACATGGCTGAGGTGTATGTCAGGTAATGTTTTGCCTATGTTTTCTTCTAAAAGGTTTATAGTGTCTTGTCTACATGTTTAAGTCTTTAAGCTGGCCATCAGCGTGGCCATTTTACACAAAAGCACAAGAGCAGCAGAAGCACTTTGCACCCTCAGAGCATGGGATGCACCAAGCTCTACTTACGCAACCCTCAGTGTCTCCAGCCTCCACAGGGAACGTGCGTGAACAGATACAGCACCAACTTCGTAGTGAACACTTCTGTTAAAACAAAACAAAACAAAACAAAATGTTAACTTTTCATTCTTGGACTCTATTTATTCAAGCCAATTAAAGAGAGGAACAAATGGGAAGTCTTTGGATAAACAGTAAAAGCTATACTTTTTGGTAGGAGAGAATATAACTGGAAATAAAAATAGCAAAATAATAACAACAGTGATCTGAATACACATTTGATTTAAACACATCCTCTCCTCTTTTATTCCCTCTAATCCCGTTTATTCCCTCTCCCTCCCCCTGGCCTTCTCTCCCTCCCCTCTCCTCTCCCTCCCTGCCTCCCCCCTCCCTCACTCTCTTTCTCTCCCTCTCCCCTCCCTCCAGTGAACACATTCACCTTACCCATCTAATTTCAGTCCACAGAAGCACTCAGCTATGAGTTCAGGTGTAGTTTAATATATTATATTTCAACACATGCATATGGTTATTTCAAGTTCTAAATTCTATTCCAGATATTTAAAACATTTAGAAGAAATGTAAGAACCCATTAATTTTAATGTTTTAATATAACGATCTGCTAAATGGTGAGACAGAAAAATATAAATATCAACAGAACAGTCTCACACACACAAAGAGAAACTTCTCTGGATGTGCATCACACACACCCAAGTTCCAAAGCTCTCATTACAACAGGCTGTTAATATGCCAGACGTGATGCTAAGTAATGTACATACTTAAACCTAAACTGGTCTCTGTACCAATCCCTTAAGGTCGCTTTAAGGAAACCAAAGCTTGTGCATGTACCGCTTACTTCCCGAGGACCCACTGCCTCCCTCTCCACTGGGCCTCACACTTCATCCTCTTCACAGGGGCTTTTACAGAACAAAACTTTCTCATTTTGGTGAGATCCAGTTTATCAATATTTTCCTTTCATGGACATGTTTTTTATGTCAAGTTTTAAAACTGTGATCTCCAAGAGTTTTTCTAAATGTTCTATAGTTTTGTGTTTTACATTTACACAAATGACCCATCTGAATTAGGGTTTGTATAAAGTGTGAGGCTTAGGCTGCGGTTCTTTTGATCTTTTCTTTTTGTTCTTTTCTCCCCCTATGGGCATCCATTTGCTCCATAAGAATGTCTTTTAAGTCTGGGGGAAAAAATCTCTTCTTATCTTCTTTTTCAGTCACTTTGTGCACTTTCCCCCATGATCCAGACCCCTGCAGTCTTGGTCCAATGCCAAATGAGATTAACATGAGAGAGGAATTAAAATCACATAAACTACTAGGGACAGTCGTCAATTTTATCTTCTATGTCAGTAAATAGAAGACAACATAAAAAGGACCTGAACCTCTGGGCCATTTGAGAACTCTGATTTTGAAACCGAGTATGAGACTGAACATTCCAGAAAGAAGACTAATTGAAACTAATGAACATTTAATGAGGTTTTAAGTAGCTGAATGTTTCACTCCTCCCACTTAGTTTACTTCATTCAATGCTTCTTACCATGTTTTAATTGGACAAAAATTTTCATCAATTCTATTGACAGGGAATCAAAACATAACATGAGTAAAAACTTCAGAGGAGGCCAGCAAATGGATCACTTTAGTGGACAGATAACGTTAGTGGCCCACTTTCTATTATGCAAATGGCCTGACGAGACACATCCTGAACTTAAGGAACTGTGTCAAGGCAAGAAGGTGCGAGGCTCCAGGCTCTGGGCTCAGGTACCAACCTCCGCTGCTCTTCGCCATGTTCTCCTGAGGGGACAGTGAGGCACTCGTCCATGTGTCCATGAAGCAACCTGAGGACGTCACTGCCGATGAGATACCCTGGAAAGATCGAAACCAGTCACACTGGAACAGTCATGGTCAGATGCTGACAGATGGACAGATCACCTGGTTCAGCCTTCTATTTTCATAGTCAAAGATCCAGAAGCCTAGTGAGGCTTAGGTAACTGGGAAAAATCGCAGACACAGGTGCTGCCACCTGCCTTCTATCTCTGAGCCCTGGGCTCCCAAGTCTAGAATCCATGACTGTAGCCTCAAAAGACCCTCCACTGAACAGACAAGCCTGGATAGGCTCAATTCTGGACCATCTAAGTGAGAATGATCAGAACAGAGCTATTTCCCTGGAAACCCTGAAGCGCAGGCACTACTGTGCTCCGGGTCTAAGTCCCGCACCCCGGAGGATGAGACATCTCGACGTTAGCCTAAATGAGCAATATCCTGAGGCCAGAACATTGGAGAAAATAACCCCTAGAAAGCTCACGTGTAAAATACACACAAATAAACAGAAATGTAAAAATAAGGAAGGACAGATCTTAACACAAACTTCACTTTTAAGTAACAATTTACATGAGAGTCTTTAATGTCACGCATCTGCGTTACAGGCTACTTTGACACAAAGAGCTCTAATGCATTTGCTCGTTATCATCATCCCTATCATCATTAGGGATGACTGTCAACTCTGCATCAAGGGAACAGCCTCCTCACTGCTGTGGTGTCTTTACTTTGGGCTGCTTCGCTTCCTGAGCTGATGGGGGCCACGCTCCAGAGGGTCTGCTGGAAGGCGGCATCCACGTGCAAGCTGCTATTGCCGTAGGACAAAGTGCTGCATTGGAGGCAAAACGAGGCATCACTTCAGGCTCAGGGTGACTCTTCACACGTAAGTGCTCCTGGCAACTCTAACCGAACATCACAGATTTGGAAATGTCCATAGACAACATCTATTTCAATCCCGTCCCTCAAAAATTAAGAGACTGGTCAAAAAAAATTAGTTTATATTTGATATTATGTATTTTTCAGCTTCATTCTAAGAGTTACTACTTAAGCCACTAACAGAAAACACACAAATGAATCACCTCACACCATTCAGAATGACCATGATTAAAAAGTTCACAAAGGAGAAATGCTGAAGAGTGTGTGGAGAAAAGGGAACCCCCTTATGCTGTAGGTGGGAATACAGTTTGGTGTAGCCACTATGGAAAACAGTGTGGAGATTACTTAAAAAAATAAAAATAGAGTTACCATACGATCTAGCAATCCCACTCCTGAGCATATGTCTGGAAAAAACTCTAATCTGAAAAGATACATGTACCCCAATGTTCACAGCAGCACTATTTACGATAGCCAAGACATGGAAACAACCTAAATGTCCACTGACAGATGACTGGATAAGGAAACTGTGGTGTATTTATACAATGGAATCCTACTCAGCAATAAAAAAAGAAAAAAATAATGCCATTTGCAGGAACACAGATGAACCTGGAAACTGTCATACTAAGTGAAGTAAGCCAGACAAAGTAAGCAAAATACTATATGATATCACTTATATGTGGAATCCAGAAAAACTGATACAAATGAACTTATTTACAAAACAGAAATAGACTCACAGACAAAGAGAACGAACTTAAGGTTCCCAAAGGGGAAAGGTGGGGAGGGATAAATTAGGAGTTCACGATTTGTAGATACACACTACTATACATAAAATAGATAAACAGCAAGGTCCTACTATATACAGCCCAGGGAACTACATTCAGTATCTTGTAATTCCCTATAATGAAAAAGAATGCATATTTATAATTGAATCACTATGCCATATGACACTGCAAATCAATACTTCAAGTAAAAAAGAAAACACATAAATGAATGTACTATCATACATTTATTTGTTAAAACAGACTATTTTGTTTTAGAGGCTTAAGTTTTCTACATATCACGGTGTGACACTGTTTTGACAATGAAATAGGTAAAATCTTCTGGACTGATGTCTTAATTTTATAGGGTTCTTTGGGAACTTTTATCTACAATTTGATGTAACAGTCATTAGATGGCAATACTGCCCAAGAGGTATCAAAACTGAGGCCAATAAATTTCCTTCAAAATTCAGATATTGCCAATTTCAGATGTTCCTTCTTAAAAACAAATGTATTAAAAGAATATCATATTTTGTATCTTTGAGAGCCATAATACATGAGTTCTGAAATGATAAGTAAAGAAAAACAAAACGATGAGTAACACCAAACGCTGTGCTTATTTCACTATTACCTGACCACTGCAAGAGTTTCAGACACTCTGAGCACAACCACCTGTTTCCTTGGAGTCATCTCAGTAAACATCACCACCACTCCTACAGTGTTCCTACAACACTTTCCAATGCCGATGGTTGCCTAAGCTCTTAAAGACTAACTGCGCCAGAACTTTCCCAGAAATCCGACTTCCTAGTTAGATGAAGGGCAGTCACAGCATGAAGAGTCATCCTGGTTCCCGCTACAGGCCTTTCAACTCCAACGGTCTCTTCTGCCTAAATATGCTAACCTCAAGGCACCAGCAAATATGGGGGTTTCATTTTCTTTCTCTTAAAAACAAGACCAAAGAAGTTTCTGACAGTTGACATACATACCATTATCTTATCAATAATTTTTCCAATCAATAAGATTGAAAGTTTGCCAGTGGATGCATGAGATTTAGCAACAACTGGCTCTTCCACCTCCTCCTCTCAACCAGCTCTCTGCCTCCTCACAACATCCTCTTCACCTCGGCCTGTCAAATCCCGGCTGAGATGCCTTTATTGAATTAATTTCTTTCCAATATGCTAAAACTCTTTAACTACTTACAAATTAATCATATGCCATCTGCTTCCACAAATAACAAAACACATTCTCCTTCATGGCCCTCATTACACAACGTGATTGTTGAGTGTCTTTTTCTTGCTGCCTCTTGTAAGTTATCTGACACAGGCTCACAACTGAACTCCCAGCACCAAGCAGGGTACTCAATAAACAAGGATGTAGAGGAGTTAACACAACCTTTAAAATCAAAGGAGCATAAGCTTTAAAAATATATTTTAAGTTATTCCATAAATATTCCTATTTCAATGACCTAACACAAGCGCACACACGTACAAACCTGTAAAACCATATGGATTTCACTAAACCATCAGAAGATGACTCAAAATACCAGCGTTTATATTTTTACTACTGAATTCAGGTGAAAGCTCATGCCATGTTATGATAAACAGATTTGTTAATTCATCCTGGTTCCCTGAATATACTACGTGTAAAGCATGTGCTGAATATTAATAGAGCACAATCCCCATCCCAAGGGGGCTTGTTATCAAGAAAGGTAAAATACATCCACAAAATGCTGTGAGTCAGTATTTTGGAAACGCCAGCTGAACTGTAATCAAAGTGCTGTAAGAACTGGGAGAACAGATCACTTCAGCCAGCCTAACTGGAACAGAGTTCACTGTTTTGGGCCGTGAGGACAGGTGGTAGTTCCCCAGCAGATGTGGGATTCCTGTGGGGTGAGGCATGCGAGAAGCCAGTAGGACCCTTTGGCCTGGGCCTCACAGTTACATACTCAGAGATGCTGTCTCCAAGTAAATCTGTATGTACGTTGGGTTTGAGGTTAACAATATTAATGATGTTAAGGGGCTAAGTGTAAGTATTTAAGACATATCAAAACTTTTAGAAACTAGTTTGGAGATTTTCATTTTTAATATACCAGAAACCTCATAACTGGAAGTGGCCTGGGCCTCCCTGGCCCTCTAAGAGCGAATGGTCCCCCTAATTAAGGGAATGGTACCCAAAGGGGCAGAGATATGGGAACATCAAGTACAGCAGAGAGTTTCCTCTTTGAGGCTTATAGCATAAACTCAGAAAGAGAGTGAGAGACAGGCCCTCAGACAAGAGAGGTGTCAGACCAAGGACTGTATACTTCAGGCAATAAGGAGCTACTGCAGTGAGAACATAATAGGAGGAGAAGGAGGGTTAAAATGCAATTTTCAAATCATATCTAAGCTTAAAGATAAATAATAAATATGGAACTGTAAAAGTAGGAAAACTTCAGTCTGTCGGAGAAAGTAAAAAAAAAAAGTCCTTAAGATCATATTACACCATTTAAAGTTATCTGCACCATGTCCACTCTTCTCAAGAAAACATCCTCTGGGCAAAACTATTTTGGATGCTTCTACCGAATTTTGCCACTTAAACAACAAAGGAAATCTGAAGAATCTCATTACTGTCATTGTTTTGACCTCATAATGCAGCTGGCAAATAGTTTGGGGAAATAAAAATATCAGCTATTTTAATTTCTTCTTTTTTTCATTTGTACTTACATTACTAGCACAGTTACTGATCTGCGTGTCTCTGAAGAACATCTTAATGCCAGCTGTTCACTTTTTGAGCTAATTTAGATAGAGCTAGAGTATTTATAGTAGTAGTAATAATAATAATATATATGGTATTAAACCATATTTAGCACTTGGAGGAATATTTATCAAGATTTGGATAAATATAAGAAATAGAACAGACTCCAGGGTTAAAGTACTGAGTATTTCAGGAGCCATGAAATTCGACAGTATGCTAGTAAATATGGAAAACAAGAACAAAGTTCAAATGAGTTTAACAAATAAGATAAGTGGCAAAGCTCAATAAGGAAATAAACCAACAAATATTCATAAAAACTAAAATCATACTAAATATATTCATGATAGTGATTTCATAATTACTGTAGAAGTTCTACTTCTGTTCTTTAAAACATTCTCACTAGAGTACTATGAAAATCTGGACCAGCATTTTCTGATGCCTTTTAGTTTAAGAACACCTGAAAATTCGCTACAGTCAAATGCTTAGTTCATGCTAAGGATGGTTTATCACATCTTTAGAAAGAACTGGGTAGAATCCTGGCCCTGTTTACTCAGCTGTTGTGTGATCTTGGGTAAATCACCTAAACTCTCTGAACTTCAGATCCTCCTAAGGATGAAAAGATTAAGTGAAAGAAAGCGTGTGTGATATCTAGCAGCATCTCTATGTGAATATTAAAAAGTGGTAATGATGTTACTATTCTAAAGCTTTAAGGTAGAAAAGAAAATACTGGCTTGATTCAAGTACAGTAGACAAAATGGTATATTATGATGGGGAACATACAGTAAAGGAAAGAGACTGAATGTGACTCACAGTATTGCTATTTTCTTGGCTAGAGGTTACTGAAAGTGTTGGGATATAAGTGCATCTCATAAGGGTTAGGTGATTAAACTGTATTATTTCTATTGTAATGAGTTATCATATTAAGGCAGAATGGATACAAAAGAAATGATAGCCAAATTTTAGTCTTGACTTCATCAATAAAAGGACCAACTTTTGTTAAGTTACTGAGCCCGAATGCCCCAAATTCCTCAAGAGGAACCAAGCAGAAGGGGTAAAATCACTTCTAAAGTGTCTCCAAGTTCATTTTCTAAACAGTATCCATGGTGACCACCTTGCTTGCTTTGATCACATCCATAACACGTGTTTCTGCAGTTTTTAATGCAACAAAAACAATTTAAGTCATGGAAACAAAAACCCACACAGGAAAGCCAAAGCATCAGAGGAAAGAAAAGAGTGGAAATTCTTATTGCTCCACACTCTTACCGATTATAATACTCCCAATCTGTGAAATAATAACTTTACTGTGCTTTTAGTTTTCATTTCCCCAATTAATAATCAGGGTTGACAATGTTTTACTTCTATAATGGCCCATTTGTATTTCCTCTTTTATGAAAAGCCTATTCTTGGGTATCTCTCTTTTTTCTCTTTGGTTGTCATTCTCATGTTGATTGATAGGAATACACTATGTATTCAGGATACTTCTAGGTCTTAAATTTTATGTTTTGGTGTGCAATAATCCAAGTAATAAAATTTGGTTTTCCTTTGATGGTCTATACTTTTTAATTTGTCGTTAAAATACATTTTCATAAAGTACATGGCTCTTTAATGACATTATTCCCCTTTTTGGTTTTATTTATATATATATGAATAATACATATATAAGTAAATACCAAGAGAAACTCTTCAACGCTTTTATTTTGAAACTTGATCCCAAGTTCCCCACATCTAGAAGTGGAAGATGGCATAAGATAACAGCCAGGTAAACTTAAGGGTGCATAGAAACGTCTATTAATAAGTAGCCTTTGAAATAGGAAGCCCAAGTGGCAGAGCACATATACATTCTTCTGGACACTGAGTTATGCACAGAGGTTAAGAATAATCAGAACAGAGATTTTTCTCTTTTCTTAACAGCAACTTACATTTGTGTAGCATATTAGATACTTTCACTGTACTTTACACACTTTATATGATGCTCAACACAACTATAATGAACAGGGAAAAGAAAATATTATTGTCACTTCAGAACTAAAAAAATATAGGAGGTGCAAGATTTGCCTAAATTGAGAAAAGCTTGGAGGCAAGCCCAGGTCTCCTGCCCTCTAGTCTGGGACGCCTTCCTCAACATCACACTACTTTCAAAGATAAGGAATAAACACTGCCAAAACTGAGAAGATGGCATTTTTTAAAACTGTGACTCATGGATGTAGTCATGTACTTACTGCTTATAAAAGAACTGTATTATATTCAGGAAGAATTCTATTGAAGAGTGAGGGCCATGACAGGCACAGAGACAGAACTAGAGTACAGTAATCTGCGTCCCCCCCACACTACTCATTTTCTTCTAAGTCAAGATTATCCCTAAGCACAGATCTCTTACCCTCACAGAAGACTTGCACAAAAGAGAAAAGCATGGCTATGGTGATGGGAATTACTGGATTACCTGATAACTAGGAATATCTACTCAGGTAAAAGATGCTTAGATTTGGGCTCGTAAATCTATATTCCCAAGCGATACAATAACCATATAAAGTAGAGTACACTCAAGTGTATCTGAATCACCGCCAAAACAGTTCTTAAAACTTGTGACAAAGAATGTCACCTGACACATCAGTAGACAAAGGTTGTTGTAGTCATCAAGCCCTCAGCCACTGCAGCCACCCACTAACTCTGATGGTGCACCCTGAGGATGGAGAAAACAACATACTGGCCCTAGACAGCTAACGTGCACATCAAAGGAATGACTTCAATGAGCCCAGACTCTTGCATCTTCCCATACCTAGATTTGCAAAGCACTAAATCCCATAACTTGAGATATCTGGTTTTTAATTAACAGTAATCTTCTGGTGTTCCAACTACCTGATTTTTGTTGCCAAAACTCCTACATATCCCGACTCCTCCCCTACCTCTTCCCTCAGAGCTATCTGAGAAGCTGTCACCCACGCTTAAGTCCTCAGCAGGTCGGCTGAATAAAACGTAATTCTCAATTTTAGATTGTGCATTTTTTTTCAGTTGACAAACTGGAGAAAATCTTTATACTTGATATGGTTGCAAAAACTATCATAATTTACATGATGGGCAGGAAAAAGTAAGAAGTAGATACATATGTATTTAATATCACTAATGCGTAAGGCTTTCAGGTAATATAAACAATAGCTTTTATTATTTAAAAATAAAATTTAAAAGGACAACCACAGGGCTATTTTCGTACTAGTACATACAAGAAAATGTTTAATTATTAATGAAGTAAACTCTTTGGAACTTTAATATAGCTTTGTTTGTATTAGTCAGGGTTAGGAGGAAGACTCTAACTGTATCTTTCGAATTTTGCCACACGTAAATGTATCACCTATTCAAAAAATATATATAATTCAAAACCCCTATGTTTTATATCAAAATTAACTCCATAAAGATTAAGAACACAAGAAAACTATGAAAGTACTAGAAGAAAACATCAATAGATATTTTTATAATTACGTGGTAGGATTTTCTAGACATTCCTAAAGGCAGAAATACAAAGAACAAAAATAAATAGCTTACTAAATACATTTTTTAAGCTTCAACATAACAAAAACACTTTAACCAAAGCAAATGTTAACAAGAAAACTGGGAATTCTATTTATTTTTTTAAATTTATTTCTTATTTTACTTAATTTTTGAGGGGGGAGGTAACTAGGCTTATTCACTTATTTACATTTAGAGGAGGTACTGGGGATTGAACCCAGAGCCTTGTGCATGCTAAGCATACACTCTATCACTTGAGCTATATATACCCTCCCCACTGGAAATTTTAATATATACATGATAGTGTGTGTTTGTGTATATGTGTTTAAATGACAGCTATATGTCAAAAAAGACAAATATTCTAATAGAAAAGAGGGCCACGGATATAAACAAGGAATTCACACAAACACAGTAAACATGAGAAATGGTCATCCTCATCAGTAATCAAAGAAGTACAATTTTTCCAAAACAAAGAACTTTGCCTTTCAGAATAGCAGGCTTCTTATTTTAAATAAAAATGCCTGGTGTGGATGAGAGAATGGGAAAATGACTCTCAAAAACATGGCTCATGGGATTGTAAACTATTCTAGAGGGTAATACGGCAGTAAATATCAAAAGCCCTAAAAATTATATGCCTTTAGCTTAGAAGTTCCATTTGTAGTAGTTTATTCGAAGGAAATAACTGAACACTGCTCAGAAAGAGCTGCACGTAGATGTTCACTCCAGTGCTGCTTATAACAGAAAAAATTACTGAAAACTAACAAACACATAAATAACAGAGCTGGGATTTTAACTGCAGGCCTTTCTGCCTTCAGTGTCTGTGCCCCTGATGAATCTAGAGTGAATGTTCTTAGTCTAACAGTCTTCCTGTTAACCTCCTAACCCTGTAGCAACCAATGTACGATGCAAGTACATTCTGAGGGAGACTTGAGCTGACCACCCTGTAGCAGGAAACAAGCTGCACAACCAAGGGACACCAGTTAACCAACACAACTAATGTTCATGATTCTAAGCAAGACTTAGAATCTGTTAGTGTAATAAATGCACCTGGATCCAAATTTCTGTTAAAGGATATGCTTTATGTATTTCTTACCATAACTGCGAGTCACTGACACATTTTCTATCACATCAAAAAGTTATGTTAAGCTATTAAATTGGTGATAAAGGAAAGTCAAATATATGAAAGTTTCTGATTCTTAATTCTGTATTTACTAGCTTGACAGCAGATAAACTTATCAGTTGGTAAAATAAGAGAAAAGCTTTTGAGCAGAAGCTTGAGGCCTGGTATTTTTAAAGATGTATTACCAATTATCACTAAAAATTTCATGAATCAAGTAAAAACATAAAGCAATAATACATTTATATTTCCATTAAATTAAGCCTGGGTTACAATGGTATGAGTCAGTTTGTTTTTCAGAAAGCAGCTTCAAAGGATGGAATAACAACATTACCAACAACTAGATAATCCCACTCTAGCTTAAGACATTCTTTAGATGGATAGGCCTTAACAGGTGAGGTTACTGGTTTTATCAGGATCATCTTATCTCTTGAGAAACTCTTTCTCTAAGGTAATAATTAGATTGCTTTTGTCTTTTGTCATTGGAAAGATACAAAAGTCATCAGACTAGCCTACGTTTTATGAACTTCATTACTAAGAAATTTATTAATACCAAGACAGAAAAAACCTAAATAAAATTTCTAGTTGTAACTGGAAGCTCTGTTTTTAGTAAAGAGGACTATTTAACATTTTAAAACACGTTGACTTGGAGAGCTCTGGAATTAACTGGATTACCAATTCTTTCAGTGAATTAAAACCCTTTCTACCATCTTTATTAAATGGAGTTTCTGCACTCTGCGCCTCACAACTTTTTTGTCTTCAATTCTTCAACAGGTAGTATGCTACAAACAGTATTTACATCTTTCATGAAAACACAAGAAACTACGTATTCTAGCTTTTGCAACCGTGCATCTTACAGAGATGAGAAGTGATTCAATGAGGAAGATCTTGAGTGAGGCTAAGGTGGAGAATAGGTATTTCTTCAGTTTCCAAGCAGAATTTTAATTATATATTTAAAATTTTTAAATTTTATTGTAATTTTATAATATTATAACTATAAAACAATATTATATTATAATTTTTTAAACCTGCTAATTAAATATTTATTTCAATTTACTGGTGTTTAAAGAACAGATGCAATTGGCTGGTTACTACAAAGTTAGTGAGTAACTGTTCGGTGCCAGGAGCTCTACTTTTCCACTAAATTTACTGCAATTATTATAAAACAGTTACAGAGACCTGGTTACACCTCGGACGGATTGGCAGGAAACTCAACAGATTTCACTGGTGCCATTATGTCTTCAGCATGGAAGGAATCTCTCCAAAAACTGGGTCTCTCTAGCAACTGCATGAGTATTTATCAAAAATGTGGAAAAGTCACATGTATCCCTGCTAGCATCAAGTCACTCTCTATCATCACTGTAACTACTATCTAATAACAAACTGTAGGAGCATTATCAGGCAAATTAGGAGAGAAGTGCTTTGCCCACCTCAGCACTGAAGATCTCATTTTGTTTTGTGAATTTCCAGCAACTCATGGCAGTCAGTGAACACACAGGATCACTTAAAAGTTTACAGTGGATCAGGCCACAGTATGTCAGCAACAAGAGTATCCTTCAAGCCTCTCCCATTTTCAGAACAGATCAGACAAATACCAAAATGAACATATACCTACATGTCAACTGGGAAACAAAAGGAAGTACAGCTAACCCCAGGTAGCCATGTTAACAGACTAAGTGACTGCAGAAAATTAAATGAGTAGGACAGTAACCAGAGGGGGAAAACATTAGCTAAAGTAACCAGATTGCCAACTGGGCAGAGAGCTCCTACTGCAGGGAAGAGATCGCTCAAATATTCACTGCCCGTATACCATCTTATTATGACTTCTCAGTAATCCTCAGGAGGCCTCCCGTATGGGATGGCTCTCCCCTACTTTACAGCTAAGGCAAATGAAGTGCTTCTTGTCAGGTGACTTGTTCAAATCCCAACAGAGGAAGTGAAAACCCTCACCTAGAATCTGGGTCACCCAAAGTCAAGAGCGACACTTCCTCTGTTTCCACCACGTGGATGTGAACGCCACCAGTCAACTGTACTCTTCAACTTGAGAAACAAAACTGAGAGGTGGCATCTTAGCAAAGGAAATTACTTTCCAGACATGATTCCAGGTGAAACCTTTGGTTTGTGCTCTTCCTCCCAGCAATTTAAAACACATTATGAATTTGTCAGCAGCGCCAAGGCCCACCACCCTTAGCATAATTAAAACCCACTAGGTTGGCTCACTGTTTAATGGCACCACGTGTGCTGTGAGAACATATTCACCTAAAAGCCCCCTGGAGGACACTAAACATTCACAAGCCACAATAAAACTTAGCAGAACATGTCAAATGATAAAACTTTTTATTAGCAGACGTTGTAACTCACCACTCAGGAATACTGTACTTAGATTCAGCCCCTACTGCTTTATGACTTTGAATTCTTAGGTGAGGAAAGTATCTACGGTGCATCAGAAAATCTCTTCTGGCTCAGAAGCCCATCACCCCAAAAGTGTCATTCCAGCCCTGAGGATTTTCTACTGCAGAATTCTGAGAGAAGCTGCATGTTCAAAGCCCCCGCCCCCAACCTAATAATCTTATTTTGCATGCTTCTCCTTATTGTTAACCTTTTAAGACTCAAATCCTATGTTTCTTCTTCTCTCCTGAAATACGGTAAGTTTGCTCCCCTCTTCAGCTTCTTCCCTCCAGCAGGTCACCTGCTGAAAGCCACATGCGGGCAAAAACTATCTGGTCAACGATAACTCAATTCCACCAGCAGAATAAAGAGGAGGAAATAGAAAAGGAAAAAAATAAAAAATAAAAAGTCAGAATTTACGACGAACTCCGAGCTGAGAGCAAAACCTATGTAGATCCAGGCAACCAAAATCAGAACTCTAAGAACTCTAAGGTAACACTTGTTTAAATGTTGCCCATTTTGCCCACGAGAAGTGTCTCCGAGGCCCTCATACCCGTACTGACCAGTCCGTCAGAGTCGCACACATGACACAAAACGAGCTCGCAGTGCTCTTACCAAACCGTCCTCCGTCCTCCGAACAGAAAGCTGGCCCCGCTCACCCCGAGCGCGCCGGCGGCACCTCCTCCGAGGCTAACGCAGGCCCGGGGGGCCAGCGGAACGAAGCCGGCCAGGCCCGGGTCAGGAAGGCCGCGCCCTCTGGGACCCGAAGACTGGAGAGGAGGTCCCAAGACGGGGTGGGGGGGGGGGACCTGAAGATGCGGGAGGACCAAAGACTGGGGAGGGGACCCGAAGACAGGGGAGGAGGACCGAAGACGGGGGAGGAGGACCGAAGACAGCGGAGGGGACCCAAAGATGGGGGAGGAGGATGGAAGCTGGAGCCACAGCAGCCCCACGGCGCTTCCGCTCACCACATCTGTAGAGCCCAGAACACCGCTCCTCGCCTCCGGCACCGCCCTTACCTTTAACATGAGGGAAATGCGTATCCACATATCCACGACTGCGGCAACACCTCCAGCGCCGGCGACAGTCCTGTCAGAATCCGCACGCTTCCCAGGTCGGGACGCGCCTTCTCGGTCTTTCCACATCTGAGGCGAGCACCGCGCCGGCGGCCAGAAGGCGGCAGAGTCCCCCCCCCCCCCCCCCATGAGAACGCGTGTCCGCTGTCAGGTGACCGCAAGGACTCATCTGATTGGTAAAGGGAAGGGCCGCCTTTCTTCTGAAGGAGCGGAGGACTCAAATGCGTCAGAAGTAGCGCTGTTACTTGTGTTAAAACCTGTAAAGAAAAATGGTTTCTTTTCTGGCCTTTTAAAGGAAGCCAACTACAAAGTTAATACTTGAGGGCTTCCAAGGTATTATGAATACTCTCTCACAGTGAAATTCTCAATAGGAGTTCCAGAATACTTTTTTTAAACTAAGAAACAAATGAGTTTACATGACAGAGCATTTGAAGATCTGTCCCTACCTGGAAAAGTGCAATAGTCTAGATGGACAAAACTTTTTCCTCAAATGCTCTTGCATTCTCTAAGCATACTCAGAATTACCCTAATAGTCATAAATAGAATTGAGTCAGTGCTTAGTACAGTGATTTGTTATGCTTAATATAATGCAGGTCATTCTGTAACTAACTGTTGCCTTCTCCCCTAGTAAATGAAAAATAATTTGAATGTAAAGACCCAAAGAGAAGCTAGCATTCACAATGAAAAACAAACTTTAGGTTTTAATAAATCTTTAATAAACATTCAGGTAAGTAAAGAAGATGAAGTCTACCTAAGTAGAAAAAATCTGAAAGAAGTTAATTAATGATATTGCCCTGGCTCTTTTGAAAGATACATATTCAATTAGGAAAAAACAAAAATGAACTACAACATCTTATTCTGTGGAGAACTTAATGATATGCAATTTAGCTCCTAAATCTAGATTTTATTCCAAACTAAAAAGATTTTATTCCCAATTTAACTTTATCATCTAAGATATCTGAGAGAAACATGCAAAGGTTTCAGTGCTGTCCTTGAATTTTCCATTTTTCTTAAATTCAAGAAAAGAAAGCAACATATAAATAGATAAAATAATCCTAATTGTTATATATAACTCTATATAACTCCCATAATTGTGACCATTTTGTTTTCAATGTATTTCAATCTAAAGGAGAGCCTCTCATGTAGATTCAAATAATATTTTGTTTCCTAATATTCTAGCTGAAGTTATTCACAAATATAATTTCAAAAAATATTCTTGGTTAACCAGCAATTTTTATTCCATATATTTTCTTGGGTAATACTTTCTCAAGAATATTATGAAAATATATAATTTTGTTAATATTTACCCTAACTTCAAAATTTTAGCTAAGATAAGTTTAAAGTTTTTAGTTTCTTAAAGATTCTCCAAGAGATTTAGATGGAAAAATAAATCCTTTTTGATATAGTATGTTTTTTGTGGTAATTAATGTTTATAAATGCAATGACCACCTCACCTCCAAAAAAGGTGTTTTATGTTTTTTTTTTAATCAAAGATTTCCTGTGTCTGGTAATAATATAGCTCATTTTTCTATTTTTTCCTTTCTTATCCTCATTAATAAAAAACTAGTAAGTTTTGGACCCCATGCCATTTTGACATGTAGTTACAGCTTGTCCTTTTATAAAAGAAAATTAGAAACCGCTGAGTGTTGTAGATATTAATGGTTGTTAGAAATGTATAATAAAAGACTCTCTTTCCAGAGCATAGCTAAGCTTTTATGTCACCATTCATGAATGACTAATGCATTCAAAGGAGAAGAGCACTGATCTCCAAGGCTAGGATGATGGACAGCGAAGAGGGAAAGAGAGGCTAAAAGAAAGCTGTTTGTCATACGTGAAGATCTAGTAACAGGCTTGCCGATAATGAGGTATTTTAGCTGATTTTAGAAAAAGAAACTTTTACTACGTGTGAGGTTATCATTCATGGCATCTCCAATCACCAAGGACAAATCTGCTGGATACCTTTAGACAACTGAATATTTTAAAAGCCCATTAACAATCCAAATTCCAGAAGGTAATAAATAGGATCTTAGGTAATGCCACAAAACTACACTTTTATTATTTCCTTTCTCCTACCTGCTCATATATATGTTACTCAAGTTGCAGGCACTAAAAGAATCATAGGTCTCTGCATTTGTTTTTGTCCTTTAACTACAAGTAAAGGAATCAAGCTCTGTGTTTAATAAAATATAGCATGAGCTTATTACAAGCATATGGAGTAGCTTCCAGAAACCCAGGGAAGACTGAAAATCAAGACTGACAAGATCCAAGAGTTTCTGGTATTGTGATAGGAGGAACTAATGGGCAGTCTCATTAAGATAACCTCGTAAGTAAGAATCAGTTCCTGATATTTTTGTTTAAATGTTTTTCAGTTCAAAATTCAAGTTCTGGAGAGAAAAAGCCATGTGATTATCAGAGGAAAGTGTGTGCATGACCTTATTTGTAAGGTTGCATGAAAAGGTGGACAGGTGTAATTACCCAAGGGGAATATGGAAGTAGTATTATCGAAAAAAAAAAGAAAAAAAAAATGAATCTTGGGAAGAAAAAAAGAAAGTTATGAGCATCCTTCAGATCTCTTTGAGTGTGTGTGTGTAATAATTTCAAATGCACAATGACTATTTACATACCGTCCCTGAAGCTGTGCATCTCAAACTGATACTGATTTGAACATGGCCTTTATAGAATATTTGTACCATCTTTGATCTAGCAGTACCTTAATATCATGTAGAAATATACTAATTTACCAGGATAGACTGTATGCTTTTCAGATTGAGATGATCTATCAATACATTAATCCCAAGCATATCATTGCTGAACTAAGATGAGTGTGGAATTTGGACACAAATTAATTACCAAGTAAATGCTTGAGGAATCTTTGCTGTCACTAGGCTGGCTTAGAGATACAGCCTAAGTATAGAAAGATTATAAAAGAAAGCAATTTTGTTCTTTGGGACTAAAATTATAGTTCTGCTTCTTTAGAATAATTTAAGAATTTGTATTATGACTGGAGAATCAAATTTTGCTTTTTTAAAATAGATTTGTAATTTACAGAGGGAATGAGATTCTCCAAACAATATTGCTTAAAATGTAAATAAATAAGAGTCCATAAAATAATCACCCTACAAGCCTGTTAGATGTATCAGTCATTCATCTATGCATTTAAGAATTAATGAGTCTTTTTTATGTTCCAAGTAGTGTTCTAAAAACAGGGGATACATTTGGTGGTGGTGGTGGGAGGGCACTCTGCCTTCATGAAACTTTAGTTCTACTGGAGGAAATAAGAAATAAGTGCACCCAGGAATATATGGTATAGTGCCAGCTAGTTGTATGTACCATGAAATAAAAAGAAGGTAAGGAGATAGGAAAAAAATAGGGTTGGAGGTGATAATGTGGAGGACAGATATTCTAGATGGAGTGATTAGGAAAGTCATCTCTAATTATCATTTGAATAGAGAGTACAATAAAGAGAACAGACAAGCACCTAAATCACAAAGATATTACCTAAACTGAAAGAATTGGTCAATTAGCATCTGATATGGCTTTGTTATTCTTTAAGAATTCTATCACCCAGGATCCTATTGGCTTATTTCTTTTGTTACCCTATAAGCTTTTCCTGGGATTTCTTATCCACTCAGATATTAATGATGATAAAGACAATGATGTGCAAATCCCTATCTGGTATCCTGAACTTCCTTCCGAAACTTCAGACTTTATATTCAACTAACTGATAGCTCAACAGGAATGTTCCAGAGACACCTGTTACACATCCTATTAATGCTAAAATAGACTATTCTCAACATCCTTCTCATACTTCTCTATGCAGTAACCAAATAAACCTGTAGCCATCCATGACTGTTTTTCTTCATGGAACTCTAAGCCTCTATTTATTTGCTCTTAAATATTTCTTAAATAAAAGAGTAAATTCTGTCCACTCCTACTTACCTTAAGTCTTTTTAATGTCTTACTTGAACTTTTGCAACAGCTTCCAAAATGGTTAATACGCTTCAATTGAATATCCTCGAGTGCGTTCTTACACTGCCCTCATTGAGGTAATTATCCATGTGACATTGTTATGCTCCTTCTTAAAACCATTCAGTGGCTTCTTATTGTCTAAAGGATAAAGTCCAAGCTTCTTATATGACATGTTCATATAAGCAAGCCTAAATTTAGGCATGCTATTTTGATCAAATCTAATAAATACCTATTTTTTCAGAGTTCATCTTAAACTCTCAAAGACTTGTAGCAAAATCTGCCATGTCTTGAAACTTCCTTTTTGGATTCTATGATTTCATATTTAGCAGACACTTAGAAGTGCTATATCCAGATTCCTTCTGATGGCTTTTATCATTTCTGTATACCATGCCTCCCTCCCCCATTATTCTTGCTGCTAACTTCCTTCACGTGCAATTATAATTTTAGACTTGCTTGCAGTCAATTGCAGCTTTGACAGAGAACAGGAAGTACCTAGGAGTCAATAACCTCGGGGAGCAGAGTTTGGTGAATACCGTGGGGAAGTATAAATGTCAAACTTATTTGCATTGAGTAGGGAACAATTCTGAGGAGCAATTCACCTTCAGATCTTTCCTAAGGAGTCAGGCTATAGTAAGACTGCCTGAAATTGCACACTTGCTTGATTTCTTCCCTACTTCCTCACCAGTTTCTCCAGGAGCACTTTTCTAATAAATTACTAGAACATGAATCATTATCTAAGGTTGGCTTCTGAAGACATAACCTATGACACCATCTTCTCCTGTTTTCCCTCACATCACCTGGCTCTTCTTCGTTGTTCTCTATTGCCAGCTTTCCCTTCTCCATCCAACATATAAAGGCTGAGCTCCTCAGCACTTAATCTCAGATGCTTTTCTCACTGCACAATATGTCCTCTCCCTAGGCAATTTCATCTACCCCTACAGCTAATACTATGAGCAATTTTTTTTTTCCTTTTTCAACTTATACTTTCCTCTGAGCTTTAGACAATGTATTTAGCGCTCCCTTCAATATTCCCACTTGGATGTCTCATAGGCAACTCAAATACACATTGGAATGAAAAAATAATCAATCTCAACTCCCACATATAGGGGATCACACTGTGGAAGAAAATCAACCAGAGAATTGCTAGCATAAGAATCTATTAACAAAAATGATAGGCATGAGAAGGCTCCACAGGGGCAGTCAAACCTCGGGGAACAGGGTGGAAAGTTTTATGGGGCTAGTTTCAAGAACAGACAAACTTTTTACATGAATGAGCAGCCATTGAACAATCTGGTTTATATCAAGAGGGGTGGAAAGAAATGGGTAGAAGCTAATTTATGTGTGAGAGGACACGAAAGAAGAGCTGAATGATCAAATATATGCAAAGGCCACAACGGGAAAGTCTCAGTGTTTCAGTCTCCCACAGCATCCTCCCTCCTCGGTCCTCATGAATTCCCTCCATCGTGTCTGCCTCAGTCTAGAGCTGTTAGAGCAGGCAGATAGCTAGATGTGAGCAGAGAAAGGGGGATGCAGGCCAAATGGCAGGAACTGGGCAAAAAGGCGGGGAACAGGCCAAATGAAGAAACTCATACATCATGTAAACAACAGGGTTCCCTGAGCAGAATCCCTCCTCCCTTCAGGAAGGTGGGGCTGGGATGAAAACCAGGGAATATGACCCCCAAACCCTTCCCTCCCCAATTAATATTCTGCTCATTTATTTTTACACTCTGTGTAACCAACTTGCCAAGGAAACTCAGGGCAGCTGCTCACCTAAGCCTGCCCGCTCTCCCCTTGAGAGTGAACTATCCATCCCTTAATAGATCCTCACTTTACTTTCTGATAATCTCCATGTCTCGCCTCTGAATCCTTTCTGCAATGGGACAAGAACCTAGGCAGTAGAGCAATCCGCTGTATTTCTCCTGATTTACACTAATAATCTTCAGACGGGTCTATACATACTCTGAATCTTCTATGATTTATTTTTGTAATGTTTTATTAAGTATTTAGTAATTATAAGATATTATAAAAGGCTAAGAAACAGATAAAGCTGAAATACTAAACCACTCATTTCTCCATCAGCTAGCTTAAGGAACCTCGATGTGCTTCTTCCTGATCCTATTCAATTTTATCTTCAGCTCGACATGACCATTATCTTGACTTTTAGTTTTAACATTTATTCCCATGCTGTCCTTAAAACATCATCATTTATGTCTGTATCTCTAAAGTATATTGTTTATTTTTCCTATGCTTATCTATAAAATAACACTTTGAGTATTATTCTATGACTTGCCTTTTTCAATCAAAATAGTATTCCTGATATGCATATATGTCATGCAAAACTGTTGTATAATATCCCATTGTACATAAATATAACATAACTTACCTATCTATTTTAATGTTGGCAGATTCGGGGGCATTGTTCCTTTTTAAAAATTAACTAATAAATTAATGAATTACTATTTAAAGATGTCATTTCAAAGAACATTTCTACATATGTCTTCTGATACGCACATGTAAGGGTTTCTTCAAATACAAGAGTAGAAACACTAGGTTGTTGGGGATCTAAGTCTTCAGCTTTACTAGTGATGTCAAATCCAAAGCATGTTACCAATTTCATATTTATAATCGTACCAATAATGCATGAGAAATTCAGCTGCTCTCATTTTCTTCAAGATTTGATAGTGTGATCTAATCCATTCCTCATCTAGCAGCTACTATGACCTTTTTACAAATGCAAATCTGATTAAGTCACCCAAACCCTGCCTAAAATCCTTTAATGGTTTTTCATTGACCCTAGAATAAACTCCAAAAGTTTAACATGTCAAAGGATTCTTTTTGTTCTGTCCTCTCCATCATTCAGTATTTTATAACACTCCCCATGCCTTTTATCACCACACTGGTCTTAAGTTTCTTTTTATTGCCCCAAGACCTTCAAACATAATACTTTTTCCTGGAATTCTTTTTCTCTACCTCTTTACTTTGCTCCTTTAGTCTTATGTTAAATGTCACTCTCTCAGGGAAGCTTTTCTTGACTTCTTAGAATTTATTAGGCCCTCTCATCAACTGCCATTATTATTCACTGTGCTGTCAAAATACAGTATTTATCACAAAAATAATTAAGAAATGTCATGTGTATTTTTTTAATGTGCCTGCTAATAACCTTTAGGATCAAATGAGGTCAATTAAAGTCTCTGGTTCTGTGGTTCACAAAATTATTTGGAGCAACCAGCAAATGCTTTCAATAGTCACTGCCCACTATACATGGTGAATGGGAACGACTATTCTCTACACACACACACACACACACACACACACACACACACACACACACACACCACACACACACACACACACTATACTTCATGTGAATTTTCATTCCAGAGTGTTGGGTTATTATTCAGCAAATATGCATGTCCTCTTTACATTCTCGATTCCCCTAACGTATACATGAGGAGGATATTCTTCTGTGCCATCGATATTGATGTTGGTCATGATCCACTTTGACCCATGGAGTGTGAAAGGTATGATGGAAGCTGAAACATGAAATGTGCTTGCCCTTTTAGGCATGCTGTCTTGCCTTCTACCATCACCATGAAAAGGATATGCTTTAGCTAGCTTGCTAGTCCCTTAAGAATATGCTTGTCACACAAGGCAGAACTGAGGCAAGTGCAGATCAGGCAAATACTATCTGATTCAAAGCCTGAGATATGAGTGATTCTTTTTTGTAAGCCACTGAGATTTGGTGGTTAACTGCAGGCAGCAAATGTTAACAGATGTACTAGATAAATTCTTAAAAGAGATGAAACTCTTGAAAGGACATAAAATTAACAGATTTAAGTTTTCTCAAGTAATTATCAATAACATAAAATAAATCCAATTTAAGTTAAGATAGAAATAGCTGCTCAGACCCTTTTCCCCAAAATAACTTAGATGAGAATAAAACACAAATTTAAACATTAGAAAATTTAAGTGGAGGACTTCTTTTAGACTCTGATTATCCTTTTACCTTATAAATCCTTTCATGCACGTGAGTATAAAACAATGAACCACAGCCATTGTGAGCTAGCTATAACTGACAATTTCTCTTAACATTTTAAGGGCTCGCTTTAAACTGAACATTTTCCATTAGATGTACAGAAAAGGTTATATAACCTTTTTTTGTGATGACCCTTACTTTTCAGAACGGAAATATAAAATACTTTTAACCAATTACCAGCTATTCCTAATGTCCAGATTTAGCTTTTTAGTCATAAAGAAAAAATGTCATTTAAATTTCACAGGTAGTCAGTATATCATAACTAAAAGCATATAGTTTAGGTCACGCAGATGACACAATTCAAATGCAAGATATATCTGCTAAGACTATTCCTGGTTAAAGTAACTTCCGCAGTCTGAAAGCTCCAAACTCTTAGGCCAAGGAGAGTAACATTAGAAAAAGCAGTCTTTCTACCTCATCACAATATTAGGTTTATGCCAAAATTTGCCTGCTTTATTAGGAGAGTCAGCATCCCCTTTTCACAGGGTGGTGGTCTTCTGCTAGGATCCAAACAACCCTCACATGCAGAAATAGGGGATTTAACGAACCCTCATAAATGTTATGACCAGTCCTCCTGGCTATACTCAGTCCTTCTAGGAACAAACTTTTTACTCATGCCAGGCTGATTCTGTAATCTGATTCCAAATTAGGATTGGAATTCAGGGACAGATAATTAGATCTACTGTCTACACCTAGAAGTCAAGTGATGCAAACATGAGCAGTTTAAGGTGGTCATGTGGATTCTGAAGATGGAAAATGAGGTCATGTGCACAGAAGAAAGTCAAGGCAGTAAAGCAGATATGCAGAGACTGCAGATGGAGCTTCTGAAAGGCTTCTCAGGTCCTTTCACACCTTTACTAAGAAGCCTATGCACACGTATTTCTTTTCATATAATGGAAGGAGGAGAGATTCCAATACTAGGTTGTCCATTTGTCCATCTAACTTACCTGTGATCAAGTGAGCTATTTCACATCTACACCTAACATCTGCCATCTCAACAACAGTCCATGAGAAAATGCCTCTAAGGATTCCAATTCTGGTTTTTTTCCTCCAAGCTGACATTCCCATGCAAAAACCTCACCTTTCTCAGCTGAATGTGCATTAGGAGATTGTGTACTGATGGTTATAACTATGTTGGTAGAGATGGAGAGAAGCATTGTAGTACATTCTATTGTGGATGTATACTGGGGGGGGGGTAATTATTAAAACTAAAGATGTTTTTTATTTCTTTTTATAACCAGAAGATATTGCTATTGGACTGAACTGTATCCCTCTCCCACCCACCCAATCCATATATTGAAGGTCTAACTCCCATTGTGATGGTATTTATGGTGTTTGGAGATAAGGCCTATCAGGAGATAATGAAGGAAATAGGGTCTATAGGAGATCATATGGGCAGGGCACTGATCCTACAGAATTAGTGTCCTTATAACGAAAGACAGCAGGAAGCGCTCTCTCTCCATATATCCAAGAATAAAGGCCATGTGAAGATGCAAGCAAGAAGATGGCCATCAGAAACCCAGGAAGACAGTTCTCCCATCAGAAACCAGATTTACAGTCTCCTGGATCATAGACTTTCCAACCCCCAGGATTGTGAGAAAATAAATTTCTCTTGTCTAAGCCACCCACTATCTGATATTTTGTTGAGGCAGCCCACACTGACTGATACAGATATTTAACAAATTCCATGTGTAATAAAGGCTTATTTCTACCTGCTAGTCCCAATATTCACAGTGAAGCTGGGTAACTGAACAACTTGTAAGTTGCTATAGCTCATGGCACATCTCCACTGAGATACATATTTTCCATGAAAAAACACACTGCTTCCATGGCATGCTTAAGGATGACATTTTTCTTGGACAAAGTCAACTTACACTGAATATATTACTGTGCAGAATTATGTCTGCCATTCTAACCTGGAAGGTACTGTCATGCAGAAAGAGAGAGAAACTCACAGACAGCAAGGTATAACAGCATAATGGGTGTGCTAATAGAGATATGGGTAACTTCCTATGGGAAGACAAAAAAGCAATTGATTAGAAATAAAGGGAAACTTTAAAGAGTTTTGTTTTTAATTTAACCTCCCTTGTCTGAAAAATAGGATTTGATGGCATTTAAAGTCCTCTGCTATTCTGAGATTTGTATTTTATTTATTACATCAGTGTTCATTTGCTAGAGAGAAGAACCAAAGAACAAATTAAGATACCCAGTAAAAAGCACATCTGAAAACCTGGGCAGAAGAAAACAGAGGTAAGAAGAAAAGGAAGGAACAAAGTATCTTTAACAGAAATTTTAATTACTAAATATGCTGTTACAGCATATTGTAGGTTGTAGACCCCAGCACATGAAGGCAGCAGGAACAAGTAGGGGGAGGGGGAAGAAATTGAAAAAAGTCATAGAGAAAGGATCTCTTGTGATAGTAAGTGGTTTATGTGTCTTGTTCCCATGGCGGCCTTTTCCAGGATGGAAACCATGTTGACTTCTTTTTTATGATCTCTGCCCCTAGGATAGTACCTGGCACATAATACGTATTAAATAAAATTCCAGCGACAAAATAATGAGTATAATAAAGTCCAACTACAGGGTTAGCTGAAGAGGGAGCCACTAAGATGAACTGTGCATCCAGATGAGACCATCAGGGGATGTAGATAGGAAAGCCCTTGCATGTACTTACTCTAAAGTCTACTCTACATAGTGATGATGGTCTGGTCCACATTATGCTTAGAATTCATGGTTTTAATTTCAGCTTTAATATACAGTCTTTGTAGGTCATGCTAATGAGTGTTCTTTTATTTCAACAAGTGAAATGTTTCTTTTACCAGGAAACCTATGTGCAGGAAAATGTTGATAGCTTCCTCTAATCGAAATTACATTGCTGGTTACACACTGAAGTACAGGTCTTACATCTACTTTTTCTATGATGCTAAGAATCATGACACTATTATTAAAATAGAGACAAAAGATTCTTCAGGTCAGAAAAAAACTGGTGTATGTGACTGAGGCAATTATGTATTACATTTCATCACCGAGTTGTCACTCTTGTAATATACTGGAGAGCACTAAAAGCTATTGTTCCCATGAAGTATAACCCCAAATACCTCCACTCTGAAGATTCATTTTATCAGGGATCACAGTATTATACATCACCACTGTAATGCGTAACATATTTTCAGTGACATATCTTTATGGTATGCTATAGGCTAAAGTAGAGTAATTATCATTATAGGAAGGTTTTACAAGAGCTTTTATATTTTAGTTCCTATGTTCAAAGTTATCTAAGTTGTCTCTGTAATGAGAACGTTAAAAATGCTCATAGGTTATATTGAAAAATCAGTCCCTAGGGATTTTAAGCTATTTTCAAATTTTAAGGTCTTTCATGAGAAAAAAAAATCATCAATAAAACAGTAAACACTTTCAATGGATGCTCTTCACTTTATGTTGTTGCTTCAGCTTGGGCCAAGTGGCTATATAACAGAAAACAAAATAAAGGAAGAAAAATCTTAAAGATTCAGTTTTGCTACACTAAAGTAAATCATAAGCAACTGCAGAAGCAGCTGTTTAAATGCAAAAAAACTTATTAAATTCTCTATCAGGCCATACAACATTTAAACAGTGTCTAAATATTTTAAACATAGTAAGAAATAGATTTCAATAACTTATATGGATGGGCATCTCTAGCTTCTGAGTTAAATTCTGGCCTGGCTAGCCGTTAGTGGTTAATGAGAAGCGACGTGAGAGAGCCAACGTTCAGCACAGACTTGCTGTTTGGGGCTCAAGAGCCCAGTCACTTTATGCAGGTTGGTAGGAGACCATTATTATGCAGCCCTGGCAATCAGTGTTTAATCTGTTGATAGCCTTGACAGTTGTGGCCGAAGTATAATTGGCATGGGCCCTGGTGCAAAAAATAAATAAACTGGGTTGTGCACAAAACTAAACAACATAATTACCAACAATTAGACATTAATTATGAGGTAGCAGATTCTCAAACCTTTCTGAATCTGGCCAAAGCTAGACTTAATTATATTTTAATGTTGTGAACGCATCCATGTTCCTGAGATAATCAGGTATTCAGAAGGTGCTTCCTGTAGGTTTTGTGTTTCATAACGGATTATCATATCAGGAAATTAAATGTTTATATTTGGCAATGATCTAATAATTACAAAAAAGTGAGTGAGGTGGGATTCATGTTAATTTGGTAGTAATTTATCTACTTGATTTTATTGATCACTTATTAAACCACTGGTATACAAAGAAATTAAAAATTATTTTAGGAGTATATAAAACAAATCAAGTCTCATTGATGATTACGTTAAGAAGACAGGAACAGGTAGAGAAGCTCAGGACAAAAACAAGAGTTCAAGCCATGAGGAAACAGAAAATATGAATAGGACAACTACCAATACTGAAACTGAATCAATGAACTCTCAACAAACAGAAGTCCAGGACCAGACAGCTTCACAGGTGAATTCTACCAAACACTTAGAGAAGAGTTAACACCTATCCTTTTGAAACCATTCCAAAAAATTGCAGAGGAAGGAACACTTTCAGACTATGAGGCCACCATCACCCTGATACCAAAATTAGACAAAGATATCACAAAGAAAGAAAATTACAGGCCAATGTCACTTGAATATAGATGCAAAATCTTCAACAAAATACTAGCAAACCAACTCCAACAAGGCATTAAAATGATCACACACCATGAGCAAGTGGGATTTATCCTAGGGATGCAAGGATTTTTCACTGTCCACCAGTCAATGTGCTATATATACCACATTACCAAATTGAAGAATAAAAACCATACGATCATCTCAATAGATGCAGAAAAGCTTGTGATAAAATTCAATACTGACTTATGATAAAAACTCTCCAGAAAGTGGGCATAGAGGGAACATACCTACAGAATGGGAAAAAATATTTGCAAATGATGCAACTGACAAGGGGACTAATTTCCAAAATATACAAACAGCTCATACAGCTTAATATCAAAAAAACAAGGAGCTCAATCAAAAAATAGGCAGAAGACCTAAACAGACATCTCTCCAAAGAACACATACAGATGGCCAACAGCCACATGAAAGGATGCTCCACATCACTAATTATTAGAGAAATGCAAATTAAAACTACGATGAGGAATCACCTCACACCAGTCTGAATGGCCGTCATTAAAAAGTCCACAAATAATAAACATTGGAGAGGGTGTGGAGAAAAAGGAACCCTCCTACAATGTTGGTGAAAATATAAATTGATGCAGCCACTATGGAGGACAGTATGGAGGTTCCTTATAAAACTGAAAATAGACTTACCATATGATCCAGCAATCCCACTCCTGGGCATATATCTGGAGAAAACTATAACTCAAAAAGACACATGCACCCCAATGTTCACAGCAGCAATATTTACAATTGCCAAGACATGGTAACAACCTAAATGCCCATTGACAGATGACTAGATAAAGAAATTGTGGTATATTTACACAATGGAATACTACTCAGCCGTAAGAAAGAATAAGGTAATGCCATTTGCAGCAACAATGGATGGACCTGGAGGTCATCATTCTAAGTGAAGCCAGAAAGAGAAAGAAAAATAGTGTATGATATTGCTTATATGTGGAATCTAAAAATAAAAAAGACACAAATGAGCTTAGTTACAAAACAGAAACAGACTCACAGACATGGAGAACAAACTTAAGGTTACTAGGTGATTAAAAAGGGTAGGAAGGGATAAATTGGGAGTTTGAGATTTGTAGATACTAATTAACCACATACAAAACAG
Source organism: Camelus bactrianus (assembly GCF_048773025.1). Lineage (NCBI taxonomy): Eukaryota > Metazoa > Chordata > Mammalia > Artiodactyla > Camelidae > Camelus > Camelus bactrianus. The sequence goes on from NC_133566.1 coordinate 9,250,508, forward strand.
ATAAACAAGTTTATACTGTATAGCACATAGAACTATATTCAATATCTTATAGTAACCTATAATGAAAAAGAATATGAAAATTAATATATGTATGTGTATGTATGACTGAAACATTCTGTACATCAGAATTTGATACAACATTGTAAACCAACTATACATTAAATAAATAAATAAACAGGACTAATGGGTCACCCTTTCGATTGCCATTTGTGATAATGGAGTTTGGAATTTACTCAAGAAATATTCAACATTGTAAAAGGGCTACACTTCAGTAAAACTTAGAAGGCAAAAAATATTGATTACCAATTCTCTATGGATTGCCTTTATACATTTTATTATTGACTTCTAATTTATTTGACTTGTGGTCAGAGAATATACTCCGTGTGATTTCAGTTTTTGAAATTCACTGAGATTTATTTTATTGCTTAGCATACAGTCTTTCTTGATGAATGTTCTGTAAATGCTTGAAAAGAATATGTATTCTTCATTTTGGGGATATAGTGTTCTATAAACATCTGCTAAATAAAAAAAATAGAGTTCGAGTACCTTCTACCATAACCAAGAAACCTTGCCTACATTAGACCCCAGAGAACTGTCACAGCACACTGCCAGCCACAGCCCTGATACTAAGTTTATACTATTAGATGGGCATGAAAAAGTATTCACATGAAAAATATTTTTACATATGAAATATTTCATTATTAATTTTAAATGTCCACAGCATCCCTTTGGGACATGAAGTGTGTTAACAGACTTTCCTCCTGCTTAGAAAACACAGCAGAAGAACATTAGCAAATTTCCACAGCTTAGCTGTATATGAATAAACATTTCCTTATCCTATTTCCTCTGATCTGAAGACCTGAGACAGTGATCTGTGAGTTCTCCCATCAGCCAGTCATGGTACAACCCACCTGTTCTATTGGCGTGTATTCTAACTACTTGTGACTACAGGTTATTCTGTGCAGAAGACCACAGGTAAAACGAACATCCATGCTTGCCTGAAGGAACCCACCTGTTCTATTTTATTTTTCACTTCAGTGCATATTAATTTGTTCAATTACCTAGGGAGTGTGCACCCTATTCTCTGAGGGAAATAAGATACACTTTTTAAAATATCTTAGTCCTTCTGATTTCTCCACCTCACATTCACTCTTCTGGATTGATAATTAGTAATTACATTTATCTATTTACTGAAGCTATTTTTAAAAGTATTTGAAGTGGAATATTATTTTCTGACTTCTGTTTCAGGTTCTCTTATTCTATTTAAGTCTCAGAACTTGCAAGTTATATAACATAACGTCCCTATTTGAGTCCTCATCCTAGACAAGGCAGCACTGGATATTTGTGAGCATTTCCCATTCCTTGGAAGCTTCTCTTCCCATGAATTCCACAACACTATATTATTCATTGGATAAAAATTGGGTGACTTATCAATAGTTACCAGCATAACTGATGGGTCGTTATCATTAGATTCAGAGCCTTTCAATTTGACAATAATCTACCTTATTTGATACTTTCTTTGTGCATTCTAATCTTATCTTTTCCAGATTGTTGCATGCACTTTTATATTCGTTTGCCTTTAACCTTGCTGTTTCCAAATCTGGCAATATCTTACTTATCTTAAACTTTATTTATTCTGTTAAAGTCTACTCCATACCTACTATACAGCACTCAGCAGACAGACTAAGCCACTGGCCCATGGAAACAACAGAGAATGGATTCTTTGTCTCTATAATGCCTAGCAAAAAAGTTTTGGCATACTAGAAATTATGAAATGTGTGTGTGTTTGTATAATTTTTTAATTTGATTTCAACTTAAAGTGCATATGTGTCTCGGATCTAGAGAAAAGTGGGTCTAAATACTGAGGTGTCTGAGGCTGAGTAAGATACAGGTAAAAGAAGCAAGATAGCAGAAACAGACAACAAAAATCATGTCTCCCTATTGTTTAAGATGGTTTTTTCCTCATAAATAGCATATACCTGGGTTAAGGACAATCCTCATTTGAATGGGGTATCCAAGGTGTTTACAGAAGGAAACCTGCCTCTCCTTCAAAGTTAGAGAAACTACTAAATCACAGTGAATCACCAGAGAAGGGGAAAGACGCAGATCATCTTGAGTGAAACTGTTCATACTTAAGGGTTTAAGCCACTAGTACAATTTCATATGATTACACTGAAATTAGTGACGCAGGGAGGAAACGGTGTGCATTAGAATATACAGGCAGGCTACCCATTATTAGGACAGTGTAGAAGCAGGTACAGAAAACTAAATTGGTTCTTATAAGACAATATCTGAGAGACAAAACTAAGGCTAAATCTCAAGTCTCCGGATTTCACAGCCTTATTTCCCAACAGAATAGTTATTGGGTTCCAGTGAGAGCAAAACAAAGGAAAGAGAAATATTTGAAGAACTGAGCTAAAAAATATATAGTAAACAATGACAACAAAATTCATTTTGAAGCCTTTCATGTGTATTCATACCAATTTAAGAGAATGATAAAGTGAATGACTAATTAAACAGTATGCTTTTCAAAGGCTTATTGGAAACACTCCTTTTTTGGCATTAAAAAATTGTGCTCTTCTGAAAATGTATAGAAACAAATTATATATGCAAATCAGTGTCTCAGTGACTGCTTAAAATCAGCAGCACTGACCACTTGTGTTCCCAGAAGGAAAGGCACAGAGCTAATTCACTCTGCCTGAGACTGAGTGCACCTACTGTGTTTCAATTTGGGGTGCAATTATATGTCTGTGCAAGTCTTCACATGCCAATTATTGCACTTCAAAAGACCTGCATATTACTAGCAACTCTGAAACTGAAGAGGAAAAGGACAGTACTCTCTAAACAATGCAATTAGAACAGTATAGGCAATCAACTTTGCTATTTAGTATAAAGTTGAAAGCACTAAAGACTGAAGTAATAAATATTCACAAACACTTCATCATCATACAGAATTGCAGAACAGCGACACATTTTTAATACACAATGCAGGCATTCATATCATTAAACTTAATGGCATCTGAGAAATGATGAAACGCTCATAGCCTTGAGCTTGTAATGAGATAAGCTTGTAGCCTGATCAGCTTGCATACAAATCATCTCATCTGAATAAAATTAATGTTCAATTTTTATATCTTTCCTCAAGCACTGCTGAGCCCCCCTTTTTATTTTATGAACAATTATAGAAAGGAAAATAAAAGTGTAGCCATAGCCATGATATGATTTATCAGTGGGAGGGTCTATAATACGTGACATTTTAAGTTCTTATATCTGGTGCTAAATGTAAGATTTCTTAGGTACTAAAAAAATAAATAATGAATTCCTTATGTTAAATATAATGTGAGAAATCTTTTAAAGCTTCCATGTTAATATAAAAATGTTTATGCTTTAAAGTATGTTTTCACATTCCAAAATAATAATAACATACTAATATTTAATGTTAAAATGATTGACATTCATAAATTTAATTGGATTTTTCTGAAAATTGATATTCCCTCAAATCCTAATTTTAAAATTATAACATTAAAGGAGATATGCCCTTTCAAATCAGTCAAAATAGGAATACTTGATTTTCATTTTGTGACTAAAATTTGCATTCAGTATTTTCAATTCCAAAGTAAGTCATTTCCTTACATGCTTTTTGAAGTGAATTAACTGTTACAGGTTTTACTTAAAACAGCTTGCAGGACACTGCTCTCTTCCCTGAACATTTCCTACTAGTAACATTTAGCATCCCATAGCTATGAAAGTGCAAAAAGCACAAAATCTCAATTTCCATTTCAAACCTGTACTGGGAAAGAAAACTGCAAAAAGCTAAAGTAGAAACTCCTTGTGGGATAATTATCTTAGACCATAATTCTTGAACAGGGGCCTCAAATTGTGTTCCGTTCCCTCAATACATGACTTGTAGTTATTTACAACATCAATATCAAATTGTACCTCCAAAAGTAAAATTATCAAGAACGACCACAGTTCTCAATAAAATGGAGATTTAAAGCATTCATAAATTGAGAGTATTCAGGAAAAATATTTAGTTAGTAAGCTAAGTTAAAAACTCAACACTTCTTTCTCAAGTCCTCCTACTTACTAACAGATATTCACCTCATTTTCTCCATGCAGACGTCTCCTAAATGACAAACTTGAGGACTGAGGTAAAACATAAGCTGTACACAATAAGGCCTGGCAAATAATACATGTTCAGTAAGTGCTGGTTATTACTCAGAAGTATCCCTGCACTTCAACTCCCTCTTGCCAACCAAGAGTCTACGTGTTACTTTTCATACGTGTTTTTGCAAGTGGAATTCCTTTAATTCAAAAATCATACAATTTACAAAGATTTGCAGTCAGAATTCCAATGTTATTCGGTCCCCCTTCTTCTTCAAAGAAATTCCAGAAATCATAGATATGGCTTAGGTAGGTTGTGGCTTATATAGGTTGTGTCAGAGGTCCCCAAGACAGCCTGATAATTGTCTAACAGGACTCACAGGACTATTCAAAGCTGTTATTCTCCTGGTTATGGTGTATTACAGAGAAGGGATGCAGCTTAAAACCAGCAAAGGGAAAAGGCATATGGGGCAAGGTCCAGGAGAAATCAGATGGATCTCCAGGCGCCCCTCTTAGTTCAGTCACAGTCTCCCACCAGTGATGTGTGACAGCACGGACAAAATGCTACCACTCTGGGAAGCTCACCCGGGCAGTTGGGAGGGGGGTGGTATCTATACTTTTAATGGGGGTCAGTAATGCAGCATGTGGTACCTACAAGACTGATACAGAGTGGCCCAAGGCCTCAGACATATAAAAACATTCTTATCAAATAGATTTTCCAAGGGTTCAGAGTTACGTCTCAAGAGCCAGCCAAAGGCCAATGCTGAAGATTTCTTTGTAATGCACAGGTTCTGCGAAATCCAGGCCTGCTGAGTTAACCCTATTCTGCCCTGAAATATCAAATGGAATTCAAATCAGGGGACCAGGACACAGAGAAAAAAATTTTGGCACCATATGAAAAGACTGGTGAATGAATACATCTATGCATTTTATTAAAATAAAACCGTGTTTTACCTAATTATAACTTTTTCATAATATTGTTTTAATTTGCTTTTCTGATTAATTGACCAATTTTCATGATTCAGTTGCCTTGTTCAATAGTAGGCATAACTGATAGTTCTGGCTTATGCCCTGGTTTATGAGTTGATGCTCTGGTTCCCTGAATGGAGCCTCACTTTGTTCCTGCCACTAAGACTATTCTGTAACCTTTTCTCCAAATTCCTGCGTGAAAATCATGAAAATTCTAGGCCGCCCCAGCTCTGTGCCCTGACTAACAGGATCCTGCCTGTTTCCTAGGCTCACGGCTCCTAACAGGTTCACACAGGTCAGGTTCAGCAATCCTGCTAACACCGACCTCCTGCTTGGACTCCCGAGAGCCCGCCTGCACTGCCTCTCCAACTTAAGCCTCTCCATCTCCTGCCACATCAGATGGGACTTTTTTCAACTCCATGTATCTTTCCCTGAAGCATATGCCCTACAATAGTAAGTTTATTTTGTTTCTAGGTCTTTCCATGGCTTCTGTCATGGTAGATCTCACAGGGTTACTCTGTTTAGAAAGAAATTTATTTCTTATTCACATAACATCCATTCAAGAAGTATTTAGGGGTTTAGTGAGTGGTCAGGTGCTCTTCTAGTGCCAGGAAATATGTGAATATGTAGTTCTCGAGCAGTTGAATGTCTATGTTGACATATACATTTGCATTAAGACGTATGCACACACAAGCAGTCCCAGTCTTTTTTCAGTTAAGAGAAAAAAAAAATCAGTATGTTAGAATTGACTTTCTCATTAGCACTTCAGCCATTGTCATTGCCATCATTCGTCTTTTTACAGTCTCCCATGGGTCTTACAGTGCTTTGCCAGCTCAGATCACGTTTCAGTCCTGTTAAAGATACCATACCCTAATTCTGACAGTACAAACTATTACATTTCCCACCTACAGTTTCTAATCTGCACCAGTGACTGTAGAACTAATACTTTTTGCCCCTGCAAGCTCCTAAGTATGGTGGAGAATACCATATGGTTCTAGCCTCTCTGACACTAAAAACAAAGAATAAAAAAAAATGAATTGTCCTCTCTCAATACAAACAGCTTAAATGCAACAAGTACAGGACCTTTAGTTCTCCTACTCCTGGAGGGAATCTCATGAATTCACTGATATTTAGATCACTAGAGAAAAAAAAAAATCCAACCTTGAATTAATATATCAGCACACACTAGACAAATATAACCCCAAAAAGCATTTAATAGATTGTCCATGAAGTAAATCATGGAAGTATAAAGCTAAAAATTACGAAACATAGTACTAAATCTTCTGAAGACTCAGTTTACATTCTACCTTCCATGTTTAATTAAAAGTCACAAAGATAGTTATTTCTAAAATCATTGCTAAAGAGTCAAAACACTCAGGGACATTGTGCTGTAAATCAGAAACTGACACATTGTAACTGACTGGACGTCAATAAAAAAAAAAACTCAACATGCTGTGTTTTCAGTATGAGCGTTCTTCCTTTTTCTGAGAATAAACATTATAGACTAGAACAGATTCTGATGCAGGTTAAAACATTTTATTGATGTAGAATAACATCCATGTATGTTGAAAAGAAAAATGTCTTAAATAATAGGGATTCATATTTTAAATTTAAAAAATTTTTTTAATTCAGCCCATTTACTAGTACTTACTAGTAAGTACTTACTGATGAAGTACTTACTGATGTTGAGTATTTCTTGAGTAAATTTCAAACTCCATTATCACAAATCGTAATTGAGAGAGTGACCCATTAATTCTGACAATACATTTAAATGTAATTGCAATTGTAGTCACAGCCAGAGAACTAGGAAAAATAAACAAATGAATTGAGTATTTTAGTGGACCCAGCTATTTCTGCAAGAAATTCACTTTTTTGAGAGCTTAGCTTATCTAGCATTTCTTCTGTGTCACTCATTCATTCTTTCTGTAAATGTATGTTGAGTATTTACCATGTGCCTGGTCCTTTTCTGGACACTGAGGACACTGATAGATTAGACAGATAAAACAACTGTTCTTATGGAGCCTGTATTTCAGTAGAAGCAGGACCAACTAGTTAAAAAAGTGTGTTGAGTTCTGAAGAAAATAAAGTGGAATGGTGGTGATAGAGAGTAATTAAAGAGTGCTAATTTAAACTGAGTGGTCAGGGAAGGCTTCAAAGATCCAAATAAAAGATGATCCTGGGATGGATATTATGGGAAGAGGGATGAACTATTGTCAAGGTGGGGAAGATTTTAGGGAATTCAGGGAACAGAAAGATCAATGTGACTCAAGGGCAGTGAGTGTGTAGTAGAGATTGTATGAGGTGAACTTGGCAAGTTAGTCCCGAGCCAGATCACAGAACCTTCTAGACAGGAGTGAGGATTTTGTATCTAAGTGTAATGGGTAGCAACTGGATGGTTTCGTGGGATGTGTGTAGAAATGGGATGGTAAGGAGTTAATGCTGGAAGCAACGGTGACTAGTTAGGCAGTCATATCAGTGATATAGGTGGGAGGTGATGGTACCACGGAATAGAGGTAGTATTAGAAATAGTGTGAAATGGAGTCATTTATAATATTGTTTAACTACTCTAAACAGAAAATGATGGTGGTAGTATGTTAATACAGAGGAAAAGGAATAATCAAAGAATCAATAATGCCTAGATCTGAGGCTTGAATATATGAAGAAATGATTAGCATTATTTACTGATGTAGAAAGCCAGGAAGGAACAGGTTAAGTGCACATGTGTGTGTTTCAGATAGGTTAACTCTGATGAAACTATTAGACAGTCAACTGGAAATGCTAACTTGGTTAAAAAAAATGTATTTAAATAATTATATATTATCATGTTAAATAATAAAAATTACTTATACTACATATGTGAATGTGTATGTGTGTGTGCATTCCAAATTTGATGAAAAAGGTGACAGGAAAATTGTCCCAGACATAAAACAGACAAAAGAGATTATTTTGTTTTCTCAGTGTGGTACAGACTTTATCTTCCTATTAATTAGCCTATTTTCCAACTCTGTAGGGACAGAGATTAACATGCAGATTTGTTGTTATTGCTGTTGTTGAGTATATATGAATATAATTTCTGTCTAGTGGAATAGAAAAAAATAATTTTTTGCCTTTTAAGACATTTATCAGTTTTGACTCTAATTCAGAAATATGATCCTAACATTCCTCTATTAAATTGCATATTATATATACATTCATATACACATACTTAAACATAAGCATTCAGCTATTTTTCATATGCTCTTTGGACCAACTTTAACATCCTGTCATTAGTTAATACGCAAATAGAATCTTTGGCATGTGTTTATTTTATATTTGCATGAGGTTATTAAATTTATCTTTTTGAAAATTATAATTAATAGATGTAGTGGTTAAGGTTACATAGCTGGAAACCATTGGCATATAGATGATCACTATAAAATGGGTGAGACTATGCAGAAATAATAAAGAAAAATATGTGAGAATGGTTCTGATTCCAGAGTATAGGGGGAATACATAGATATATGTGTGTGTGTGTGTATATATATACACATCTCATTAAATGCTCAAAAAAAGCTATGAGATTTTGATATCTTCATTTTTAACTGAGTAAATTATGGTTCCAAAAAGCTTGAGTAACACTCTCAGAATTTCACAACTAAAAATGTTAGCAAATGTAGCCCTGGTTAGTATGACTTAAAATTTCATTCTTTTTTTTCCCCACAAGAGCAAGATAATTCACCAGACGAAAATAGCTTAATTTGTTATAGAGCTAATGGGCAATTTAGTCAATATCCCTTTTCTTTATTCCCATCCCCCTCCTGGTGTGTATGATTGCTGTAATTTTGGCTCTGCATACTGCAAAACTATCTCTTAACCTATATTATCTTATCCAAAGGAGTTCCTTCAAAACTGGTTTAAATACAGATCATGTTGGAAATGCAAATACTATCATGGCATGAGGTAATTTAGTCCAGGCAAAACATGAAAAACAAGCTTACATATATTGCAAGATTTTTAACATGTATAACTGTAAGTTTTTTTTTAACTAAAATAATATTCATGAACTAAGTAGGATGATTAAATTGCCCTCCTTATGATTTATGACTTTTCTTTATATAAGTATATGCATCATAACCACTGATTAATCCTAAATCTAAAATTATAATTAATTATATCCATGTAGGATTTAAAACATGATAATTTTAAAGTGTTACTTCTTCAAATGAAAAAAATCAATTCACAATGAGATTAAAGGCAATGAATAAAGAATATACTATATAATACAAATTAAATAAATGTCACTATTGCTTTCATATTCACTATGCTCTTTAATATGCATGCTCCTGTTATGCAGGTAGACAAAAATGATTTAAGAAGCTTAGGAAAATGATAAATCTACTTAAATGGCTTTAATAATTCAGTGATAAAGAATATCAAACAGAGGAAAAAATTTTTGAAGGGGCAAGAATAGTTAAAGGTGATTGAAAATGATAATGAACTCATCACTCATATTGCTCAAATGAAAGTTTAAAATATAATATAAATTTTACTGACAGTGGTACATTTATGGTACCTGCTGGATCACTGAGCATACATAAATATCTCCTTCTGGTAAACCACAACTGCTTGAGGGCGAGGATCATGATATTATTCAACTATGCATTTCCAGAGCATATGGTGAGCCCCTCAAACACACATTAATGTATTATTTTCAGTATCTGTGTCTTATACATCATGACCATCACCTTCTAAATCTTATTAGAATTAAAAAAAATATAAAATTCTTAACACGATAAAATGAGAATTTTGACCATTTTTACCTGCTAGAGATATCTACTAAATGATATTTGAAACAGTTCTGTAATAGGAAAATAAAGCAACTTCATGGTGGAATTTGGCTGCTCTAAACTAAGAATAAAATATTAAAATGTATTCATTGAAAGTATTGAAAAAGTGAATGTTTAAAACAAATAAAATGGAAAAAATTATATAACATATTTCTTGGTACAATTATTTTACAATTATTTTATTTTAAAATAATCAACAACACAGAACCAGATACTGAGGGTCTGCAATCCTTTATGCCCATTTAAGAGAATCGTAAACAGCTACATAAAATGTAAAAAAATAAAAATTCAGCAAATTTTATGGAAACAATGAATGCAATATGTAAACCATATCATTAAAGAATACTAAATATTTTAAATTTATTACATTCATTCACAAAAATATAATGGAAGATTTTAAGGTTTTTTAATGTAAGATGCTAGGTCAATTAATATTATGGACAGCGAATCGTGTTATTTTAATGCTATGAACTGGAAAAGTAATTATTGGTAAAAAATAAATTAAAATTGCATAAAGGCTAAACGAATTATTTGTCTAAATGGCTTTTTCACACTAACAATAATTACCTGTCCTACATGTTTCATAATTTTTGGGATAGTCTACTCGGATTTCCCACAAATGTAGAAATCAAACTTCCTATTTTGTTCTTAAACATCGTGTTCTTAATCCTTAGGGAAAGTGTTTTATAGCTATCTAAAATGGCTTCATGTCTGCCATTCATCCTGAGGTTCTGATTCAGCAGATAGGCCCTGACTGAGATAGGCCCTAGTAATCTTCATTTTAATAAACATCTCAGACAAATTTGATTCAGAATTTGTGTGGCACCCTCTGTAAGATCTCTACAATTAGTGCCTAAATCCTGCCAATAGCCCTTTGTAATACTTTTTCATCTCTAGCTCATAGTCAATATCTTCATAATGTAACTCCATTTCAATGCAGTAACTGTCAACTCTTACCAGAATTTCTGCAGCCTTTCCCTATGACATTCTAGACTGAAAATTAATATTAATTACCTTTAAGATTGACCATTCTTAGAGATCCAAACACTGTCACAACTTCACAATCTTTCACACCCTTAGCATTGATCCTTTGAATGGAACATAACATTTGTTTATTGAATTATTAAAGAAATCCATGTTATCAATGTATCAATCCTGAAAAATCACTGTTTTTAATCAGATCACCCTCCACATAAGAATGGTTAATGGCTGTTGATCAGAAAAATGAAAACTTCCTGAAGGCCTAACTTGATAATATGAAATGCCTTTGATATAGATGGACTAAGACAGCATACCAAACCACTGACCTGGCATTTGTACCAAGACTATATTACATAATCTATTAATTTCAACCCTTACTTCCTGAATTTCAATTCATCAATTAATTAATTAATCAATAAGGTTTCTGCAAATCCTTATTAGGATACAGTTTTTTATAAAAAAGACTCTTGCTCATATGTTATTTTCAAAAGTAACTGCAAGAGACATATACACACATAAAACAGGAACGTGTACATGACAGTAAATAGCAAATACAATATATACACACAGCAGAAAACAATTAACATTCCCCTTAGGTAACACTTTGTAGAGCTGAAGGGCCTTGAGTAGGTTTTAATGGATATTTAGGAATTAGATAAGCAAAGAGGTAAGAAGGGGTTTTTTAGACATGAAATAGAAGAATGTGGGATGCCTCTGAAAGATAAAGAGTGTATCAACTTGGCAAAAGCAGAGCAGCTAGAGACAGTTAAAGTATGAAATAACTTTTAAAGGATAGCTATGTTTCAAGAGACTTAAGTCTGTCAGGCCAAAGGATTTGTAGTTTATCCTGTAGGCTCTGTGTTAACATGATGATTCTGGTGAAGGTAAGTGGCCAGCAGAGTGATACGAATTAGATGATATCCAATGTCTTTAAAATCGAAAATAAAATACTTTGGAAAACTGAGATGCCTATATCTTGCTATTCAATCATTTATTCAATCAATGAGTAATTAACTCTATGCCAGGCACTCTGATAGGTAGTGGGAATACAATGTTGAGCAAAAACACATGGATCAGGTGGTTTAAATTCTAAAGGGAGAGATAGACACTAATCAAATAGTAACACAACAGTTTATGACTGAAAACTGTGACAACTTCTGTGCAAAAGTGCAAGATGTTTTATGAATGTATATTAGGATTCCAGAGATGGTTTGGCTGAGTAAGTGGAAATGTAGGGTTGGGGAGAGAGTTTTACAGACCAAATAAGAAAATGTGCATTTCTAGGGAGCAGAATACTTTTGGGAATATGAAAGAAAGCTAGTGTAGCAGAGAGGGAGAGAATAAGATACGTAAGCCACGTAGCTAGAGAGGGAGGCAGGAGCTAGATTAAGCAGGGCTGGTTGGGATCTTGTAATGGCTTTATCTTAAAAAGAGCAATAGTGGTGAGTCATTGCAGAATGTTAACAGAAGATTGACACTGAACTTAAAACAGTTCAATTAGGCTACCACATGGCAAGGGCATATTGAATGTCTGGGACATGTAATTACCAAAATGAGTTATCCATCCAGGTAAAAATATTAAATTTAGGATTATGATTTGGTAGATAGGAGGAAAAGGGCAGATTTAAGGGGTATTTAGAATAAAACTTAGCCAGACTGGATACTGAAAGTAAGAAAAAAAGATTTAAATTACGACAAGTAGATTTTTAGACAGACTGATTAGATGGATGAAGGCTCCTTCATTAAGACAGCTCTCTCTCTCTATATATATATTCAATATGCATTAATAAGTATCTATCTCAATTATAATTATACATATCTTAATGTCTCTATACAGCAATGCACAAAGATTTAAACATAAATATAAAGAATATATTATTGCAAATATCACATATATAGTTAATATACTTAAAAAATTAAAATGCCATAGATTCATAAATTATGGGTTCTGTTTTTTTATTATATATACTCTAAGCATAATTTTAGAACAGTCCTTTTTTTCACATATTTTTATTGACCTATTATCCTGCAATGAATAAATATTAAATGAACTGAAAATGAAAGGCTATCGGTGTCAAAAGACCAAATATTTTGCTCCTTTAAAAGTATTTCTACATGTGGATTAGCTCACAAAGTGAACTGTTTAATTGAAGCTTTATAATGTTTTTATATATGTGGTAGAGCAATTCTTTTTTCACTATTTGTCCTTCTCAAAATATTTTGTTTTCTTAAGCTCTTTCATTATTTGAATCACTTGAAACATTTTAGAATTATATCGTCAAGTGCTGTAAAATTCTCTCTAAGATTTGATTCAAATCAAATTAAAACTATGATACAAATCTGGGACATTTATTCCTTTTTAATATTCCATTTTATAAACTCATTTTGATAGCAAGAATACTATAATTACAAAATGTAACGATGAAGTCATATCCATTATTTAATTAAAACGATAGATAGCCACTTCATCTAGTTTTCTAAGTGTCTCACATTGGCCATAGTTGAGTTGATTCTGGCCTCATAAATATCAGGGTTTGAAAAAACAAAGCTCAGTGCTTACAGATTATTGCATATGTCAAAGTTAGTCATTTCAAAAGTTCAGTAATATCTAAATTAAACAGTTTAATTTGAAGGCGCACTATGTATGCAAGGAAAAATAATATGCTTAAAAGACCTATATGCTGCTTTGCTGTCTGCAGCTTCCTTATTTTTATTACCTTTGTACCACAGCCAAAATTATCTAAATGTATTGGAGGTTGAGAAGCAAGGGCACACAGACATAGAATTACAGTCAACAATCATGGATTAGGTACTCAACTGAGCAAAAGTATATCTTTTGACAGGCTGCAAACCTTTACAAAATTATTAAAGTACTAAAATGCAACTTAAACCCAAACATGATATAACATTTTCAAGGATGAGTTTTGTTTTTGAGGGGAAAAAAAACAACTATGTACTTGGAATAAAATTTGACTATGGAACCTTAATTCAAAAAGATACATGCACCCCAATATTCACAGCAGCACTATTTACAATAGCCAAGACATGGAAACAACGTCAACGTCCATTGACAGATGACTGGATAAAGTTGTGGCATATTTATATAATGGAATACTATTCAGCCATAAAAAATAATAAAATGATGCCATTTGCAGCAACATGGATGGACCTAGAGATGGTCATTTTAAGTTAAGCAAGCCAGAAAGAGAAAGAAAAATACCACATGATATCACTTACATGTGGAATCTAAAAAACAAAAAAAATGACAAACTTATTTACAAAACAGAAACAGACTCACAGACATAGAAAACAAACATGGTTACCAGGCGGGGAAGGTGGGAAGAAGGGATACACTGGGAGTTCAAGATTTATTTAGAAACACGTATCAGCTAAGTCTTGATAAAACAGTGTATAAGGTGTATTATCTGCCCTCAATGAGCTTACAATCTTTTCCAAATATGTTTAGTGTTTTGGTGAAGCATTGCATAGGAAGCTGTCAGAACCAGTGTGGCTGTTTATGTGATACAATTGTAATTGAATTTAGTCAAAACTTAGTGGCATCTTTAATAAATATCATTTCAGGTAATGAATTTGGAGGTTATTCAAGAAATGTTCATCCTCACACTAGTGCTGCTTCATGGTTGTAAATACATTTTAAGTATAAACGCCTATGAGTTATCTCTTCTTTCTAATGTGTGCATGAAAAGTACAAATTAATCCAAATTTAGTCTTATTAACTGAAAAATTTAAACTTATCAGCCATAGCTTTACCATGCTAAATTATTTTGTTGGCTTATTTAATTCCTTTTTTAACAATTATCATCAGTAATGAAACAAATCCACAATGTGTGTCTTCCTATACAATGCACAACATCCTTATGAAGTATTTGTCAAAAGACAGAAACTTATTGTGAGGTAACAAAACATCACACAAACCCCAACTGAGGGATATTTTACAAAATAACTCTGAACTCTGTGAACTCTTTAAAAATAACAGCATCAAATAACCAAAAAGAGAGAGAGAGAAAGACAAAGTCAGGAAGTATGCCAGATTAAAGGATGTCTGACAACTGAATGCAATGCGTAATTCTGGATTTTCTTTTGCAAAAAAAGGACATTATTGAGACAACTGAGGATACGAATAAAATCTACAGATTAGATAACAATGCTGTAAAGTGTTAATTTCCTGACACTCACAGTTGTACAGTGATTAGTGTTTTCCACTGTTCCTGCTGCTTGGATCACGAGAGGAATGAAATCACATGTGGAAGTGGTAAATACAAACACCCTGAAATGCAGTGTTTGATGTAATGGCTTCTTAATGTAAGCCTTTTTTTTTTCCCTGCTACTGCCCAGGCCCTGTATCACTATGGCTTCGCTCTCAGTGCCTTCTCCTTGTTGAGCGCAATCCTGTACAATCGAAGCAGCATCCAGAACACCTCAACTCAGGATCTTTGGCACTACTTTTTTCTATTCTGCTTTATTTTGTTTTTAAACTAATTTTATGATACAGATTAGATTGCAAAAAGATATGAAAAAGTTCAGAAATATGTTAGTCAAAGAATAAACATAGCTGCCAGCAGTTTTCACCATTTTTTTTTTTACTACCTGTGTCATAATTATTGATTCTTAGTGATGACAGGAAAAAAAGTGCATCACTTTCTTCTAATTCCACTCAACTTTTAAACTTGAAGGCCACAAATGAATAAGCAGATAAGTACAGTAAAGAGGCAAACAGAGAAGAGAGTACTGCTGTCCATGCCTTGGGTTTTCATAGAAGACCCTTGACCCAGCCTAATTTCTAGCTTACTATCTGGTTGAGTCTTACTTTTCCCCTAATTGTATTCTCTGTTTTGAACCACTTGCTCTGAACACACCAAAATGTTTTATAACTTCCATATGGTTCTCTCTACCTAGAGATAATCATTTCTACTCCCTAAACTTCTTCTAATTGAAGAACAGTTATTCTTTTTCCAAATCAAGCTCAAGCTTCACCTCTATGTAAAGCCTCTCTTACTCTTTTTCCCGCACAGGAAGACTCAACCATAATAAATTATTCTACCATTTCTTACTTGCTTATTGGCAGTCTCATTACCAACGTTCCATTAGTTGCTCATATCTACACCACCTACACCTAACAAAGAGGTGAGCACACAGTCGATGCTCAATGAATAGTTCAGTAAATGAAGTAGGGATAAAAATACACATAAGTAATTCAGGTCAAATTTTTCTGATCTACTCTTACCTTTGGGGAGAAAAACTGGAGTGTATTTCACGTTCAAAAAACACCAAAGCTAAGAAATAAAAAGGATATAGAGAAGCAGAATGAACACATAGTTCACAGAATGAAAACATCCAAAAGAGAAATAAAAGAAGTTGCAGACCTAATGATCTCCCCACTTTGCAACCTTTTCTCCTGCCAGAACCCAGCCAAGGATATGTAGACAGCAAAACCTGGTGCAGTTATTAACTAGGCCAGAAGTGTTCCACGTGAACTTAATTCTTCCAACACCAACACGTGATTTAGAAGTGAAGAAGAGATGGGAGATGTTTTTACTCTCTGATGTGTTACAGAAAGCAGAAGAGACAGTATCATCAGTTGCTAGGCTAGAGGATTCCTGTTTGACTAGATTTCTTTGAACATTGGTGACTAAATGTAAATAAATAGTTAAGATATTACTGAAAATTTCCATAGCATTATGCTGTGCAGAGCCCTTTCCACAATTAAGTCAATCAACTATTCTAATAGATCATTGAAGCAAGCATATCAAGTTTATAAACCATACTTAACGGATCAAGAGTCTGAGGTTTAGATTAACTAAATGACCATGCAGTGCCTATTGTTATTGTATCTGATACAACCCAAGGCACTTTTTCTCATAGCCTAGTCTTCATTTTACTTTACTGTGCCACTTCAAACAATTACCTTGTAATAACTACATTACAAGAATTTCCCTTGGGACTGTGAATTTCAGTAATCTTTGTTATCTGCTAACCCCAGTCCCACTGTGTGGTTTAAACTTCATAAATGTTTGCTGGACAAATGAATTTGCATTTCTAGAGTATTTACTTATTTACTCCACATCCAATAATTATTTGGATTCACACAGGGACAAAATTGTTTCATAAACAGAAATGGTCATCCCGAAAAACTGTAAAGCTTAAGTGTCTAAAAGAAAGACTCTCAGACCAGACAGACTTTGCAATCCCAGCTGCTGAACTCACTCCCTAACTGCAGACTATGTGGAGATTACTTATCATAACACCCTTTTGGGCCTCACTTTGCCCTCTGGTAAATAAGACCTATATCCTCCCTATCTCAAGGATGTTAGATGCATTAAGTGAGTTGATACAGATAAGACCTTAGAACAGAATCTAGCATTTAGTAAGCATTACATGTTTTAGCCCCTGTTATTATCATGGTATTATTACTATTATTTTACTTAGAAAATTTTGACTGCATACAGACTCAGCCACTTGATCTTGAACATACTGTTTTATAACACTACGCTCAAGTTTTTCATCTGTAATATTGGATCACATTTTCCAAATAACACACTGAAAATACTTAGAATTTAACATGTGTCCAATGAAATTTATATTTTTTATTTCATTTTATTTAATAAATATTGAATAACTATAGTGTATCAGGTCCTTTGTTGTTCTCTTAGGATGAAAGATTTTAAAACAGGTAAAATGACTGTCTTATATTTTAATGGGGAATAGAGACATAATAAACTATTTTCACAAATACATAGTTATACATAGTGAATTCATACTTAGCCAGAAAAACACTCAGTTAGAGCTAATATCTGCAACACATAATTTACCATCCACTTAACTTTTGATTTATGTAGTTTATCAGTTTTCTGTATATTCTTTAAGTTTGTTAAGGGCATGCCTTAGATTTTCAGCTCCAGGCAAAATGACCATCCTCCATATATACTACCAATCATATTTTTTTAAATAATTAGGATTTATTTGATTTTCTTCTTAGATTAGTGGTGATAAAACAAATGAAAATGAGATCATCTCTAATGAAGCTGACGGAATTCTAAACCCAGGTGTTCTAACTCAATGTACTCTACATATCTTTCAATAATTAATATTAATGATTCAATTTATTAAAGTTATTAGAATCATTGATGACTTTTCCAGGTATAAAATTACAGAGTCATTACACTTTAAACCATAACCGTAAAATTATATGCCTAGATGGCCATGCATATACAATTTTGAATATGAAACTGTCACAGAGAAAAATGTTAGCTAGCAAAATCTACATTAATGCAAGCATTAATGTTCTGCGGGAGACTTCCAGTTTAGGCTGGGATAAATTGTGATCATGGTGGTTGCTTACTATAGGAGAGAGAATAACCTAAACAGGATTCTACAGTATTTCTTAGGAAAGCTGCCTGTTACCCCTCACCTAATCGTGATTTTTATTGCTATGAACACTTAGTTTAACTCTGTATCAGCAACTTTCATATTGAGCAACTCTATTATATGCGAATATTTATATATTCAAAAGATCACTAAAACAATGACTTTCTTATCAATTTACTAAATTAGGAGAATATATTTTTAGAAATGCAAATTTGTGTTTTGTAATTATTATCAATCGCAAGCAGTGATGCCCATAATGGGACAATTATTTAAGGATATCTTAATTAGCTATTTTATTTTTGTTCAAAATGTTGTTTTGTTTTAAAAATAACATGCATCAGATCAGCAGAAATTGGTCACAATGAGCTACAGTGTTTTACATAATTATGAGCGTATCGTATTTGCACCTCCAAAAACACATTTTTGTTCAAAATAGTGATCCAATACTTAGTTTGACCTTCCATGGTGTTATTTCTAAACAGTGTTATTAGATAGAGAAAAGTTAACATATAATTTAATGATACTTTATGTATGTGTGTAGGGAGATGTGGACACTAGGATAAATTTTTCTTAAATATAATCAGCCTGAGAAAAAGCAAAAAAAAAAGAGGGAGTTTCACTGATATTTCTTCTTTGAGCCCCTTTCCTATTTATGACTTCTCTACATTTTATTTTTGAAGGCTGAATTGTATTTTATGATCTATAATACTGTATTAGTTTTTCCCCTTCTTTCTCCTTTTTTGTGTTTATGCTTGCTTGTATTGTGATATAATTTTTTTGCCTCCAATAAACAATGTTGTCATTGTGTGTTCAGCTAGAGAAATACTGTCACATTCATATATGGAAAGAAAAATAGCCTACGGTACAGTATTTAATAGATATTCCAATGCCATGATCTATGTTTTTCACAATAAAATTAGAAGTTGGTTATTTTCACCAAGTAACACACACACACACACATACACACACACACAGAGCTGAGTAAGTTCACCTTCATTTGGGATATTTCTATTTCTTTGTTTTCATTATTACACTGAATTTACCTTGATCTTTATGTACCTTCCTAGTCATTTCTTTCCCATCTTCTTTTTCACATGGTAGTAAAGCATAGTTCTTAAGGACCCATAAGAAGACACAGCTGGATATAAATTCTGTCTTTTTTATTTTATCAGTTGTATGAATTGAGTAAGTTACTTAAATCCTAATTTTGTCATCTGCAAAATTTAGATAATATTGTCTCCTAATTGGTAGTCCACTGGAATTTTAAATGAGATGACGCATATGACACTTTAACAGTGCTCGGCAAGATGTCACTAGATATATGTATTATCATTGAAGTGTGACTCTCCTTCCACTGTTGAAAACCAAGCTTTCCTTAAAATTCTATCCTTTATTACACTTTTCCATTTCCATGTCTCAGGTGTGTGGTTCCACTTATTGTGAAAGTGTTAGTGATTCCTATAATTTAAACGTTCTGGATGGAGTGATATAAAAACAAGCTTTATAAAGCTTCATCGTAGGATAAAAATAACATTATTGAGTTTAAAGGGTTGGGAAGTAATAATGAATTTATTATTTTGGAAATAAAAAATAAAGGAAAAGAAAATGCATTGCCCAGTCCTAACTCTCATCGACATTTTCTGTAATATGCTTAGAACTCGTATTAGTACAGTTACTTTAAAAGCATGTTAACAGTAGATTACTCGGTACTTGGAATTAGCAGCATATTAATGCTTTTATATTGCCACAAAACACATTCCAAGGTATTTCAGCTGGTAAGTACAATTTACTATATATAAGTTCCTGTAAATAGCAAACTCAGTTGTCACTTAAATTTTTGTAGATGTATTTGGCTCAAACCAAAAAAAAAAAAAATAAAAAATAAAAAGAATGTGCACAAATTTAGGTAGAATGTAATCAAGCATTTAAAGAAAGATCTTGTAAACTGATGATACATACCAATAATACCTGGCAGTATATTAAACAACTGGATATATAATATGTTTGGTTTACTTAGTTCACAAAGCTAGAAAATGAGAAATCAATCAAAACTTACCCCCTTTACCTTATGCTTCTATGTGCTGTTGTTCGTCAAATCCCAGTTTTCCACTTCAAATTTCTCTTAAATGTGTTCCAACTTCTATATCACCATATTCAGTATGTTATTTCAGAACCTCCTCAGTTCTCACCTGACCTGCCAAAATGTTCTTGAATTTCATCTTCTTGCTTTCATTACTGTCTCCTTCCAATGAATCTGCCAATGGAGTATTCTAAAGTACTTATCCAGGCTTCTCCCTCACCTTTGTAAGTGCATGGCTTTGCAACGCCAGACGATTAGCAAATGTTCTAGTGCAGTGGTTCTCAAACTTTGAAGTGCACAGGATCACCTGAAGGGCTTGTTAAAACTAAGTTTCCCAGGACTCTACCTCAGTTTCTGCTTCAGCAGTTTTGAGTGGGACTTGACAAGTCACATCTCTAACAAATTGTTAAGTGATGCTGATATAGCTGGTCTTGGGATCATGCTTTATTTAAGATCTTTATTATGACCTAAAATGTTTTCATAATGCTTTATTCTCGGAACTGATCTCTCACCCTATTCTCTAACATTCATCTTCCGCAGAGGCCTAAACACTGTGAGCTCTCGTACATTTCCATGCAAGATCATGTGCCCATTCCTCTGGAGCATCCTTTATTTCTCTACTTCATTTTTCTGAAATCTTGTTTACTTGGCTTCCTGACGATCACAATTCAAGACTCAACTCAGTTTTTTGGCTGGGAAGCATTGCCAAGCTCTTTTCTTGCATAGGTCAGATAGTACCCATGTGTCACACAGTAACTTTGCATTCCTTTCCATACACTCACCCACATGTAATTGTTTTTTTCTCTTTTGCATCCTATTCTTGTGAGCACTTCATCTCATTTCTCTATCTATTCAGAAACATGTCTGGGTTTTAGCTCCATAAATGTTTATCATAAAGTGAAAAATGCACATGCCAATCATTGGAAAAAAATAGGAAAAACAACAAATAAAAATATGTCTATTAGGTTAATAGTACTTTTGAGAGCTTCTATTCTAAAGCTCCTTTAAAGTTACTGTTTCCATAAATAAGAATACTGTACTGTGTGCTGTGAATCTTAACAATTACATAAAATATTGGTAAAATTATATATTATATTCTACACAATTCTTTTGTAAGGATGAATCACAATCCATGTTTGCTATTTTTATTTTATCTAGAATGTACTGAAAGGGTAAGAAGAGATAATGTTTATAATACATTAAGTGATTGTTCATTATTTAATTAAATTAAGGAATATGTATGGAGAGCTTACTATGAGCAAGCACTGTTCCAGTTTATGCAATTTCCCCAAACTCAGAGATAACAGTGAAGTAGAAGGTACAGTTGTCTGACCCATTTACTATTCCATCATCTGTTCTACATTCCATGTAGTGTGGCTGGTTAAAATTGTGTGAAAATATCAGCTTACTAGTCAACCAAATTGACCTGAGCTCTCCCAAGATATATTTGTGCCAACTGTAGGTTCTAGCAAGGGAATGAAGCTACTGAGGAATTCTCATCAATGCTGAAGGTACGATGGAAGACACAATTGGGCAGCCTAATTAGCAAAGTAACCATGATATTCAGTATGATGATCAATATTATGGTGGAATTACCTTCACTGGGATATTCCCTGAGACTAGTCCATGAGATTCTTTTTATCCCCTGGTTTTGTTGAGGTGTAAGTGCCAAATAAAAATTGTGTCCACTTAAGGTGTGCAATGTGATGATTTGATATAATGTATACATTGTAAAATGACCACCACAATCAGGCTAATTATAACACCTATTATCTTGTACAGTTATCTTTTTCTGTGTGTGTGGTGGCAACACTTAAGATCTATTCTTTCAGTAAGTTTCAAGTACACAATACAGTATTATTAACTATAGTCACCATGCTGTGCATCAGATTCCTATAACTTACCAATCTTTTAACTGAGAATTTGTATCCTTTGACTGGCATCTCCCTATTTTCCCTACCCCTAGCCTCTGGTAACCACCATTCTACACTTTGTGACCATTAGCTCAACATTTTTAGATATTTTAGATCACATATAAATGAGATCATGCTATATTTGTTTTTCTCTAACTGGCTTATTTCACTTTGATTAATGTCCTTCAGTTTCATCTATGTTGTAAATGGCAGGATTTTCTACTATTTAAGGCTGAAGATTTTCCCATTGTATATGCATGTTACACATTCTTTATTCATTCATCAAGTGATAAACAGGTGGTTTCTATACCTTGGCTATTGTGAATAAAGCTGCAATGAACACGTGAGTGCAAATATCACTTTAACACACTGATTTCACTCCCTTCATATGTAAACTTAGAAGGGGGATTGCTGGATCTATGGTATCTCTATTTTTAACTATTTTCAGGAAACTCCATACTGTTTCCCATAATGGCTATATTAATTTACATTGCCAAAATAATGCACAAGCAACCCTTGATATTTCAAAAGATTAACAGGTTTTTGTTTTAACTTTCTTTAACCAGAACTGATGCACAAACTGTTATTTACAAAAACAGAAAAATCTTCAATGTATACATTTAAAAAACATGTTGATTCCATGTCTTGGCTACTGTAAATACTGCTGCTCTGAACACTGGGGTGTATGTATCTTTTTGTATTAAGGTTCCCTCTGGATATATGCCCAGGAGTGGGATTGTTGGATCTTATGGTAAGTCAAAGTTTAGTCTTTTGAGGAATCTCCATATCGTTTTCCATAATGGCTGCACCAAACTACATTCCCCCCAACAGTGTAGAAGGGTTCCCTTTTCGCTATACCCTTTCCAGCATTTAAACGTACATCAACAAATGACTGCATAAAGAAGCTGTGGTATATTTATACAGTGGAATACTACTCAGCCATAAAAAAAGAATAGAATAATGCCATTTGCAGCAACATGGATGGACCTGAAGTTCATCATACTAAGTGAAGTAAGCCAGAAAGAGAAAGAAAAATACCATTTGATATCACTTATATGTGGAATCTTAAAAAAAAAAAAAAAGGCAAACGATCTTATTTACAAAACAGAAACAGACTCACAGGCATAGAAAACAAACTTATGGTTATCAGTGGGGGAAGAGGGTGGAAAGGAGTAAATTGGGGGTTCAAGATAAGCAGATACTAATATATATAAAATAAACAATTTCATACTACATAGCACAGGAACTATATTCAGTATCTTATAGTAACTTATGGTGAAAAAGAATATGAAAATGAATATATATACATATGTTCATGTATGACTGAAGCATTATGCTCTACACCAGAAACTGACACATTGTAAACTGACTATATTTCAATTATATATATATATATATATATATATATATATATATACACATACACAAAAAATGCTGAAACAGGAACCATTTTAAAACATGCAAATAAATTCTTTCCAGTACACCTGCAAACTAGAACCAAATTATCTTAATGATTATTAGATTTTCCCCAATATCTGATAAACAGAGGTGGGACATGAACTATGTATTGAAAATTCATAAAAATAATTTATTCACTATGTCACCAACACCCTAATATATAACAGATATAGAGGTAAAAATGATTTTTTGAGAAAAAGAAAGTATTATTTACAAAATAATCAATATTCTGGGGAAGAATCTACAAAGGAAGTTACTCTGTGATTACAGTGTCCAGTACAATCTATTTTGGGATGTATCCTTCTTACTAATCATTTGCATCTGAATCTTAGTTTTCCACTGTTAGGCTTACAAGAACAGATTCTTATTACATTGGGCTGAATCCACTAGACTGAGTCATTCTATTTATAATATTGAGTAAGAATTCTAGTTTATTAGGAGCAGTCATATTTAAAACATTTAATTTCCACTAATGATGTAGAAGGCAGTTTCCTTATACTTATCATCATTTAGTATTTAAGATGATTTGAGAATGTGAAAATCGAATGTAAATACAGTAAATATATTGACAGAAAGAAGATGAACTTGACAATCTGCACAGAGCATACTCGCTGGGTAGAGCATTTGTACTCCCTGGTTGAAGGCATGGATGTTCACAGTTATGCTGAGAATTTAATTAAGAGCAGAATGTTGGCTTTTTAATCCTTCTTGCTTTTATTATTCTCAGAAGATTAAAATGACATTTCTTGCCCTACCACACCTTGTCATTCAACATTTTTTTGTTCCTGTCTTTGTTTATAGTTAAACAACTTTGTCAGAAATTTCCCTCCCAGACTGCTCTCCCTTAATCGGAAATGCCTGTTCATTTTCATTGCGGTGATTAGTTAAGCCAATGGCAGTCTTTCACTAGATCTGGACCCAGAGATAAACACATGGGAAACACTAGTTTCAAAATCATTACATTAATATTAAGATGCTTACATTAGTATTAGGACTAGCTTGTCACTTCATTGCTTAGTCATAGTCTGAGCTTTTTCTTTCTAGCCAGATTGTCCCTCAATAATGCCTAGCTTACCCGACTCATAGATCCCTACATGTTTTGGATCAATACCCTTGAATTCTGCTCTGACCTTTATGATCTCACCTCTGTTATGAGCCTGCTCTCTGACTTTCTCCAGAATTCTTAGATCTGACCTGTTCCCTTGTTACTTGCTCTTTCCCATCCAGTACTCTTCACATTTTAGGATTACACTTGTTTCTAGACTGAAGGCTGTATTGACAGTTACTTAAAACTTACCCTGCCTCACCAGAAGTAGCTACCCAATTCTGACACTGATACTGATATCAGTTTAAGGTTTGGAGGAGACAGAGTTATGGTAATACTTTGCGATGAGGAATGACAACACTTGGAAAGAATTCAACAGATAAGTAGTCAATTAGCACATTTAACTACAGTAGTTCCCCTCTACCCCACCCAACTTTATCTGTAGTTTCCATTTTCTTGGTTTCAGTTACTCACTGTCAATTATGGTCCAGAAATATTAAATGGAAAATTTCAGAAATAAATACATCATAAATTTTAAATTGAACACCCTTCAGAGGAGCATGATGAAACCCAGCACCGTTCCTCTCTGGTTAGCCCAGGACATAAGTCATCCCTTTGTCCGGCATGTCCACTCTATATACACCACCTGCCCACTAGTCACTTAGTACCTGTCTCAGTTACGAGGTAGACTATAGGGTGTCCAGTGTTTGTGTTCAAGTAACCTTTATTTTACTTAATAATACTCCAAAGTGCAAAAGAAGTAATGCTGGAAATTGGAATATCCTTTCACTGTGTGTAATTCATAAACTAACTTTATGATAAGTGTGTCTGTACAGGAAAAAACATAGTATATATAGGGTTTGGTACTATCTGAAATTTCAGGCATCTACTGCATGTCATGGAACAGATCGCCTGCAGATAAGGGAGGACTACAGATCACGGATGTAATTATTTATATTAATTAATATGTTTTGTTATTAATTAATTTTTCAATGAAATCTTGCAGATAATAAATGCTTCATGAATCCTAAATCATTAACTTATGCAAATCTGAACAACTTATCTGAACAATTCTCCTAATCATCAGGAACTTCCATCACGACGAATAACTCTTCTACGATGAACACTAGAGTTAGCTAAACTCTGATTAATCGAGAACTAGATTGTGGAAGAATTTTTATAACAAAAGCAATTTGAGGGAATTTTTGCTCCTACATTTTTGGTAGCAAATGAAAGCAATGTGTCTTCTTTTTTCTTTTCAGTGTTCAGTGTTTTTCATTGACTTTTATTACTTGTGAGTTATTTTTCTAATAAAAAATTTCTTAAACTGTTGTCAATATTCCAACTGTACTTCTATATTCTTTTAATCCATGATACTCAACATTAGCTTAGTTCATCCACTTTTAGTTCAACCACTATTTGAACATCTTTAAAAATGGGAATAACATTCTTCCTACTGCATTGTATGACAATGGATTTCATGTTGACAATTTTAATGCACAAGATAGCCTAATTCATACAACTGAATTCTTCTAAAGATTCTCCCTGATGTTGCTCTACTTTAATTCCATACGGCTGGAGCCTTCCATTAATATGAGCTTAATGTTTTAATTTTTATTTTTTGCTTATTGAAGTAATATTTCTGTATATTAAAAATCATCCTTTTTGGGTGTACAATTCAGTGAATTTTGACAAACTTATAAAGTGGTATAACCATCACCACAATAAAGATAAAAAATATTTCCATTGTCCAAAAAGATGTTTTCATTACCTTGTATTGTCTCCTTTTTCCTTATCCCTGCAAACCCTGGTAACCACTAATATGATTACCAACAGACTTCCCTTTTCTAGAATGTCATATAATAAATCTTTCCCTTTTTATAGGAATGACTTCACCTGTTATTTAATGAGAACCTATAATTGGTCACACACATAAAAATTATTGTAGTGAGATAGAGTATTACTACTTTGACCCTAGATTTTGTGTCTTCCTGCCTTTCAACTGCAAAGAAAATGCCATTTCTCAGGGCTTCTCCAGATATGAAAATGTTTAAAAAAAAAAAAAAGAAGTTATTTATTTAAGTTATATCTCATTAAGAATACTTCACACAATTTGAGAATGAGGGATCTCCAGAAATCCAAAGATATTCTTGAATTAGGAGAAAACTACCTTGGCAAATCAAACGGCAATTTTATCTGATGGTTCCCAAGTGAGATACCCAGTGCATTCACGTCCACAGCGTACTGCTGTGGAAGACGAGGCATATGTCCTGCTGAGATGAGGACTTGTTAAGCCTTTGCCTGTCTAAAATACTGTTACTTCAGTGAGCAGAGACTGGATTTCCTCTTTTATGCTCAGTTTTATGCTGGAGAAGTATTTTTCAAAGAGGAGCATGAAACAGCTAAATAGAATGACAACAAGAAATGACTGAAAATTCCAGTGATTTTAGGGGAATGGAGTTTACGTTGCCTAGTCAAGCACAGTGATGATTTT
The DNA here is from genome assembly GCF_048773025.1 of Camelus bactrianus. Taxonomy (NCBI): domain Eukaryota; kingdom Metazoa; phylum Chordata; class Mammalia; order Artiodactyla; family Camelidae; genus Camelus; species Camelus bactrianus. The sequence goes on from NC_133566.1 coordinate 9,277,764, forward strand.
CTAGTGGGAAAATAGAACTGGAAATTGCATACGTTGTAATAGCTTGGTGGCAGAACAAAAGAAATTCTTTGAAGCAGCATTTAAAATTTTCCCAGGTATATAAACATTATATCTTCCTTACTTGTGGGCAACCAGGTGTAGCATATAGAACATAAGTACAATATGAAGGAAACCTGCCAAATAGGTGAAAACAGACTAATTCCCTCTCTGTGATCCCAATTTCATCTGTAGAGTTTTAGGCACCATCCCTACACTATACAAGCTGAAGATAGATTTTGAATGCATAAACATATACAGTAGAGGAACACCCCCAGAAGAATCTGAAAGCTCACAAGAAATGAGAAGTCATGCAACCTCAAATTCTACAGAGAAGGAAAAATAATTCTCTCTACAATTTGTTTCAGATATGACATTTAGGAAGTTGGAGGTAATTAGTTTGTATATTGTCATTTATAGTTATATTCCTATGGAGAACTAATTAACTACCATAATTTTAAAATCCCATTACCAGTGTAAAAGAGCAAGGGACACTGAAGACTTTACATTCACTTGAATTTACTGAAGGAAAAAAAGTCACTAAAAGTTCATTATAATAAAATTATTGGATGACTACTGAATATCATAATAATACATTCTAAATTTTATAAATTCTAAGTTTTAAATGTAAGTAAGTAAATTTATAAATAAATAACTTTAAATAAATTTGAAAGAATATGATTTGAAAGAAGTCAGGTTAGGATGGCTGTACAGGATTTGATAGGTTTTATGTGGAGAAAGAGGAACACATTTTAGAAACCAGTGACTTAACTCTTTAAATGTGGGTCCAGTGACAACTTCAACTTTTTCTTCTTTCGATGAAGATCCATACTTTTCTACTTCTAGAATTAGGGGTGATTTTAGCTGTCTTTTCTATTTGAAAAATAGCACTCCAAAGAGAACTTCCAACTCCCCAATCCATTTTAGAGAGAAAAATTGGTATGGCAAAATTGTTTGGTTTCTCATAAAGTTATTTTTCACATTTTGTTAGTGTTGGAATCTCATCAACAATATTTTAAATGTAAACAATTTATTAAAGTAACTCAAATTTCCAAGAGTGTAATATATTCATTTCCAACCTGCAGCTTTTCATATGTTGCATATGTAATAACATACTACAGTAGCCACCCACCTAAAAATATATCACAACCAGCTGTACAAAAACTACACAGGGAAGTTAGTCTTGTGACAGTGAGAGCAAGGAATATTAGGAAAAACATGAAGTCAAAAGATGCTCAAAAATATCACAATGATTCTTTTTAATTAAAAGTTGTTTTTCTTTTAGCCCTTCTTAGCATAAGTAGAAATTAAAATGTGAAAATGAATATATGTATGTATATGCATGACTGGAACACTGTGCTGTACACCAGAAATTGACACATTGTAACTGACTGCGCTTCAATAAAAAATAAATAAAATTGAAAAGAAATTAACATCATTGATTTCTTATTAAAAGGTAACAAAAATAGTCTTTTCTAAGGGCTCTTGCCAACTGAAAAAATTTTTATTTCCTGAAAGCTTATCATCCTTGAATACATCTTTCTATGCAAGCATGTAAATCCCATATTTCAAATCATAAATCCAGTTCCTTCCTTTGAAAGCAAAAAACCAAACAGAGTAGTGAAGTTGTGGAAAACACTTGCAGTTCACTTTTTAAGCCCTTTTGTATTCTCTCCAAAGCCATTCTTTGTGTTCATGGAAAGATAGTTAAGTACACTCAGGCAGCCAATCATGTGCTCCTTTTGATGGTGCAAAGTAGCAGATCTCTAAAAGAATTTCAGCTCTCTCTTTTTCATATTTGCATTTATGCAATTACCTGGACCTTTAAATGCTCGACACATTTATTTCAAAGAAAAGACTAAATGTTTAATTCTCAGGGGATTTCACTTGGTTGTAATTCTGACTCTGAGGGACACTGATGACAACTTTTCTTTTCACATCCAAATTGCAGTTTATCAATGAATTCTATTTAGCTCTCATTATATTTGGAGAAAATGCAGAAACAGGGCCAAAATTAAAGATATTAAAAGTCCTAAAAGTTTTATACGGAGGGAGGTGGGGGAAGGGGAGAAATAGGTGAGGGAGATTAAGAGGTACAAACTTCTAGTTATGAAGAAAATGAGTCACAGGTATGAAATGTACAGTGTGGGGAATATAGTCAATTACTATGTAGTATCTTTGTATGGTAACAGATGACAACTAGACTTATTATGGTGATCATTCTAAAACGTATAGAAACAGCAAGTCACTATGTTGTATACCAGGAACTAACTCAGTATCATAGGTCAATTTTATTTCCAAAAAACAAACAAACGTGGAGAAAAAGACATCAGGTTTGTGGCTACCAGAGGCACAAGGTTGGGGCAGAGAAGCCAGATAAAGGTTGTCAAAAATTACAAACTTTCAGTTATAAGATAAATAGGTACTAGAGATGTACCACATGATAAAGATAATTAACACTGCTGAATATTATGTATGAAAGTTAAAATAGGGTATCCTAAGAGTTCTCATCACTAGGAAAAGAATTGTTTTCTATTTCTTTAATGTTGTATCCATATGAGATGATGGATGTTCACTAAACCTATTGTGGTAACTATTTCATGAGGTATGTAAGTCAGTTCGTCACACTGTATCTCAAAGTTATACAGTGTTGTATGTCAATTATATCTGAATAAAATGGGGAAAAAATTAATAGTCACTTATTTGTTACAACAGGAATTATTGAAAGAAGGCACTTCTTTTCTCCATTTTCTAAGTCTTTACTTGCTGCTGTGGTTTAAGGAGGTTTACTCTTAAAAATATAATATACTTTCTTGACAATATATTTAGTATGGTAAATAATTTTAGTATACTTTTACCATCTTAAACATCATAAGGATTTTAGAATCCCTATCTACACTTACCCCTACTACTTATCTTTTCTGCTTCCCTCTAGCTTTAGGGACGCCTTGTTATGCATTTTAATCCTCTGTAGATTTACCCTTCTCATTGGTACTTACTCCCCCCCATACTTCTGTGCTTCCAACTGTAATTATTTCCCTCTGCATGAAAAACTCACATTAGTGGGAACAGCTGATAAAAAATTCCCTGTTTTTCCTTTCATAAAAAGCCTTTATTATATTTTCATTTTTGAAGAATATTCACTGGATATAGAATTCTAGGTTGGCAGTAATCTTTTGCAGGTTTTAAATAACATACTATTATAGTTTCCATTATTTGTTATGAAGTCCACTATAAGTGATATAGTTTGTCATTTGAAGAAAAATTTCTTTTTAAAAATGAGAATTTCTTTTTTTTTGTTTGGTTTTTTTGTTTGTTTTGCATTTTTTTTTTAGCAATTTGAGGTTTTATTTGTATATATTCCACTTCCGGTACGTAGCCTTTCTTAACTCTGGAGGGTTTTGTTTTCTCATTTGTTTGGGGTAATTCTCAGCTTCTGTAGCTTTTGTTTTGTATCTTCTCTTCCCTCATATTTCCTCATATCACCTCACCTTTTCTTGCCTCCTTTCTTGCTCTCTTTTATTCTGAAGATCTAGAATATATGCTAGAACTTCTCATCACATATGCATCTTATATGCTCTTTACTGTATTTTCAATGTATGTTTCTCTTTGTGGTTCAGACTATATCTTAATGATGTTTCTGTCTCCCTATTCACTAACCCTTACTGTAGCTGTATCTTAAACTGGTTCTTAATGTTAATTTTAGAATTACTACATGATTCATTTCATAAATTCCAATTATCTGCTGAAATTATCTATCTTACAATACATATAATATACATTTTTGTGCATATTAATCATTGTTATTTAAATATCCACATCTAATAATTCCAACGATTATTGTCTTTTAATCTCTTGGTTTTCAATCATTTAGTTCTTCTTCCTATAAGTCTGCTAATTTTTGACAGAATGTTGAATGCTGTGTTTGAAAAATTAAAGATAATTTGAGATTCTGCATGTAGTTATATTCAGCCAGAGAGATTTTTTTGTTGTTTTTTTAATTTCTGGCAGGCAGTAGAGTAGGGACAGATTGATTTAATCAGGCTGGGATAGAACTGATTCAAATCTGATTTTCTGCCTTTAGGAGAGGATTTATTTGGATTTGCTCTCACTACACTTGAAGCTGACATATTTACCAGAGACCATCTTCTTCGGCAAGTTCTGAACTAAACACTTGTCTCCCTTGCCCATGAAGTTGGCAAACGCTCCCTTTAGCTTCTTAGCATTTTGACTAAAGTTTGAAAATCAGCAAATGCTTACGAAGGGGCCAAGTGTGAGGCTCCGCTCTCTGCATTCTTCCTTCTTTCTGTGATCTTGGCACCTCAAGTTCTGGCTACCCTGAGAGACATCAATCCTGGTTTTCACCTTTCTAGTCCTAAGAGACTGTTCAAAGCTCTGAGCAACACCTTGATGTTTTGCACAAACCAGTAAGAAAAAATTGGACAGGAATTTGGTCTTTGCCCAGTGCAGTTCCCTTCTCTGCAGGATCTTGGTTCAAGCGTTGGCTGCTAATATCTTTTAAAGTATTTTTTAAGTAGTGTTTTATAAGGGGAATATTGGATACTACAAATTATATATAAAAGGAATTCTTCTGATTAATTTCTTGTGAATTAATATATTTCGGCTCTTAGCACAATAGTCATCTTAGAATATAATAGGTATTTTAGAAATGAAAAGACTGAAGTATTTATGATTTATTGGTTCTATCTTCTGAAAGGATATCATCTAGTCTACTCTACACCTAGATATAGGTACCTATCTTCACTGATACATGAGAAGGTTGACAATAATAACAGAAAACAAATAACTGAAATTGTTCTAATTTCTGTCTAATGTGTATTACAGGAACTAGAAAGCTATGGCCAGGTGCAAATCTTTATGCTATTTCAGTTGTCTCCCATCTTATTCTCACCTCTGTCTGTCTGTCTGTCTGTCTATGCGTATATGTATATGCATATGCATACAAAACCCATATATAGCAATAGTATGTAAGTGTGTACACTGACTACGCACACACATACATACACATACATACCAACAAGATTAATATAAAGGATAAAAAAGCAATTATGTGCAACAAGCATTTTCATCTGAATAAAGACTATTTTTGTAATGGCTCCTCAAACCAATATTGCCTGTTCTTTTGTCTCTTTACTCTAGACTACCTGCTTAATTTAAGGAGTTTTTCTGAATGCCTGATGCCATGTTCTTACACATTGTGTGTTGATATTGTGCATTGATTTTACCTGTATCATCAAGCACCCTAATTTCACATTATTTAAATAGCTCCATTGTTAACTCTATTTATATGACCTGAAACAGTTTACAAGCTCAAGGAAGCCAAAAGATAAAAATGAAACTGAGAAAATATTTGAGAATATATAACATTTTCAAATATATGGGCATTAGAGAAGAAAGACAGCAAAATGGTTTTAGGTGTTTAAATAATTTGGGCATGCAAAATCTGATCATATATCTTTATTGACCATGATCTTGTCTAACACAGGAATTGGAAGAAATTTGGAGATAACATATTGACTAAGTTACACACAATTCAGTGAAAAGTGCACTGAGAAAGTCTACCAATTATTGTATTAGACAAGTTCTCTGACAGATTATGGACAGCTTCTGATAAGTTGAAATTGTTCTATCCATGCAATTGTTTCCAATTATTTCAAACAATTGAACATTTGGTTAATTTTTAACATGACTCAAGATGTGCAAACTTCAGCACTTTGTACACATGAATGTTTAGTAAAAAAGAAAATACTAAAATGATGTTTTGAATAAACTGTCTAATCAAAACATTCAGTAAAGTAGGTTTAATGAATTTCGTTAGTACAAACTGCTGTTTAAGGAAATTGTCAATTATGAGTGTTGTCATCATTCAAACAATTGTGAACTGATATAACTTGAAACAAAAACCTATTACATAGAAAATCAGTGTGTTTAATTCAGTTATTAACATGATCTAGGACCTAAAGAGTGAGACAATGTTTTATGAGCTTTTTCCTAAATAATAAAGTTGTGACTTATACCATTCACTGATATTGACAATAATCTTTTTTTGGTAACTGAAAGTTTTATATAAAGTTAGCTAAATTATTCTAGACTACAACTTTCTATATATCACACACAAATACACATACACTCATTAAAAAGCAACCCATACTTTATAATTCATAAGGAATTGTTACGAATTTACATCTCCTTACTTTGCAAATCAAGTATTTTTAACCCCCAAGAATATATAATGGGCATATATTCACAATGCCTATGTAAATACAAAATATATGTTGGATGGGATATTTGGTTCTTCTCTTTTTGTAAAGTAGAGGTGATAGATGATGCTACATTTTTTAGTAGAAATATTATAACCTATTTTGACTGAAAAAAGATGATGGCATCTTACAATTACTGTTAAGCATAGGCAGGACACCTTGTTGTATTAATTGAAATGTGTAAGCATTGAGAAAAATCTGGTAAACATTAAACATAATTTATTGTTTGAGAAATATACCTTTTTTGTTGACAGTTGACCAGAAATAAAGATCAAAAATAGGTAAATTAAAATATTGTTAGAATAGGTAGCTCAAGTAAGTAGGAATTATGAAGCTCAGAGTATGACTCCATGTTTCATTTAAATAGGATCAGAATTTTATAGGAAACTTTGTGTCAAATGATGCATATTCAGAACAGTGGCTAATGCAATTAGGTTTGGTGAAACATTTTTAAACATGAAATTCCCAGCATGTTGTCACGGTGAGACATTCAAAATCAATCAACAAGCATTTAATTGGATTACATAGTCTAAGTGGATGTATAAATACTTAACCAATCACAAAATTCAGCAGCCAACATTGTTTCCTTTTGTCAGTAGGGTCTAAAGTCCATTAAGGCACTTTTTTTTTCTTTTACAGCGCCTTCTTTATCATAAAAATCCCAAATGAATATTTTCCACGGTCTAACTTTCTGTTTACCATGACTATGGTGTTTGACTTTCTGATTTGTCCTTTTTTTGTTTGTTTATAAACTTCTCTACAGTTAGAAAGAATTATGTTTTTAAATGAGTTTATTATGAAAATTACTTTGATGAATATGTGTGATGTGCCTTTCTCACATTTTTACTGTTCATGTGCACAGAAAGGAGGACCTTTTCCATCAATTCTTCTCATTTTACTGCAATATTTGAGTCAGTCTTAGTAACAGCTTATAAACTTTTCTATCAGTTGTGACACTCACGGGTAGAATTTATTCTTTGATTATGAATGGTGGTTCACCATGGACTGATGCTTTTCTGATGCTTTCATAGTTATGATTTGAGAGCATTTCTCTGCATATTAGCTTTAACTCCACCCATTTGTCTCTCTGTAATACTCAAGATCGAAATTTCCTGTTTCCAAGGGATCAGGGATATACTACAGAATATGCCACAAAGAACATTGGACTTTTGTAAGCCTGGCTATCACAAATGTGTAGCAAATTCTCAATTCTGTGCCAGAATCTGCTCATTTTACTTCACTGGGACTTTCAAAGAACAAATGCCAGCTGTGTGAAATGAACCACTACTGAGGGATTTAAGAGCATAACTCGTAATGGTTATATCTTAATGATCATGCCAAATTGATCTGTTCCAAAATTTATTCAAGATTAAAACATGCTGATAGACTGCTGCTGTTGCTGCGTTTCCAGATATTTCCTTCATGTGCTATTATTTTTGATATGCCAATAGAAACCATATCATTAACAGAAGAGTGAAAATGCTCATGGGAACTTCAGGGATAAAGGAGAAATGAGTGGCAGTTGGAGCATCAAGGCTTATGACAGAAGCAGCAGGGAGTGGACGCAGAGAGAAAAGGAAGGATCCAGGAGAGGAATTAATCAGTGGTAGAGATGATAGTGTTAAGGGACAGGTTAGAAAGGAAGATGGAATTTTACTCTGAATGAGCTGCATGTTCTGAATTCAGGGCAGAAGCCACTGTAATTTTGTAAAAGGATTTAAGAAATTTTCAAAGTTATATTTCATTTCATCATTCATCCTGTCATTCATTCAGCATGTATTTAATGTGTGTTTATTATATCACTTGGTCCATTGTAGACATTGGAGATACACTGGTAAAAACTAAATGCATGTATTTTTAAATAGCTTCCTTTATGGAGTTGCCTTCTGGTCTGTAAAATTAGTATGTTATACAACAGGTTTCTGATCTGTCATAATTACTAATAGGATGCATGCAAAATACTTAAAGTACAAAAGATATAAATGTTAATTTCTAAATAAATATAACACTGGTGTTTTTGGAAAACAGATATCATTAGTGTTATATCAGAAAGCTACAAACTCAAACTCAGATATGACCTGATAAAACTTACTGCTGAATATTAAAACAAAGTTTTAAAATTGAAGTTAAAGTTTACATACAGTAAAATGTATAGCTCATAAGTGTTTTTGAAGATAAGTTTTTTCATATTTATACATCACACAACTAATCACCAAATCAGGGTATAGAAATTTTCCATCACAGAGTTTCATTATGGTCCCTTCCTATCAAACTCTTCTCTGTATAGATTTGTTTTTATTTCTAGCTCATAAATTAATCTGGCCGGTTTCTAAACCTCATAAAAATGGTATTTATAGTACATACTCTTCTATATCTGGCTTCCTATGCTCACATAGTACAATGGATATCCACTGTTGACATACGCATAGTTCACTGCTGCAAATACTGCAGTGTTAAATTTCATGAATATATTACAATTTATCCATTATCCCTGTTAATGGACATTTGGTAGTTTCCAGTTTTTTGTTATTAACTATAAACCTCTCTAAACATCCTTATACAAGTAATTTTGCAGACTTTTTTTTATTCATTTCTCTCTGGTAAAAATTTAGCTACACTGTGGTGTCTATAAGAAACACTAAATACTTTTCCAAAATAGTTGAAAATTTTATACACCACCAGCAAATTATGACAGTTTCTATCCACAATTTTGCCTGTTGTCAGTCATTTTAATTTTAGACATTCTAGTAGACATGAAGTCATATCTCATTGTAATTTCAATTGTATTTCCTAGTGACAAAGTTGAGCATTACACAAATTTATTCAAGATTTGTGTAGATTTCACCCATTTTTCATCACATTTGACATTTCTTCATGTGTTTTAGATACAATTTTCTTTGTCAAGAGAGATGCATATCAAATATTTTCTTTGAGGCTGTGGTTTGTATTTTCAAGGAGGTAAAGTTCTTTTTTTCTATATTTTCTCTTAGAAACTTTAAGAGTTTAAAAACTTTACATTTACATATAATTTAGTTCAAAATAATTTTTGTGTGTAAAGTAAGATTTTGTGTGTCCCACTGAACTGTCTTGGCACCTTTGTAGAAAACCACTTGGCTACGTAGTGTGTATCTACTATAGTCTACTATGTGTAGACTCTGTTCCATTGTTTTATTTGCTAATTTTTATGTCAATAACACATTTACTTGGTGAATGAAGCCATATAGTAAGTCTTGAAATCAGGCAGTGTATGACATTCAAATTTATGTTAGGTTTTAGTATGGTTCTGACTATTCTAGGTCCTTTCCAATTTCAGAGTAATTTGAGAATCAGTCAATTTGTAACAATTCTTAAAAAATGAAAAAAAAAAAAAAAAAGAACAACAAAACGGAGTGGTATGCCAGTAAACTGAAATAAATACTGATGACATAAGGCAATACACATCGTATCTTTTGGAGTTTAAGAAAAAGAAAGAATAAAATAGAATTAAGATAAAAATAGTCATTGCAAATAAGTTGTGGAAGTGAATGATGTTAAAATGTTCTAATATACTAAATTATGCAGGAGGAGGAAAAATGATAGACATTGGACTTTAAAATTAAGCATGTGTATTTAAATTACTAGAGTAATATCTAAACTATTTGAAACAGAGCATATAACTTTCCAACTCATTGAAGGGAATTACTAGTGGATCCATTTCAATGAGCTATAGTTCCTGCTGCATCCTGTTCAAGACATTTTATTTCCTGTATGCTGAGTACTTTAACTTTGAACTGTTCATTTTTCTTGTGATTTTACTTGTATGAATATTTAAGGTTCAGGATGTTGGTAGGTGTCTCCAGGGAGGATGTGTAAATGTTTCTGCCATTTGCCATTGTAATAACAGGATATGTGGACATACGTAAAATGCCAGCAAAATAAATATATGCCATATGTGAAATCTTTTAAGTAAAAAATTATTGAGAGCTAGAGAACAAATAAAAACACATCTTACTCAAGGAAGACAACTATAATTCAAAACACAGCCTTTACAGTAAGAGTTACTACATTTATAAAGTTACTTATGTGTTAGGTATTATATATAACAAAAAATAATTGAAAAGCTGTTATATAATGGCACAGAGACAAATAAAAATGTTAATCTTTGTACATATAGTGTAGTAACTCTATTTTAAAAGTATATAAAAATCAAAATATAAAAATCTGTATTTAAAATTTTTCATTAAAGCTATAAATAATAATTCTCAAAGCAGGAAGTTAAAAAAATCAACACTTTGTATAACCCATGGTAAAATTTTAATCAAACAGTACTGTTTCATTATGAAACCCTGAGATGCTAGAAATTAAAAGTGATTAAAATATTTCAGATAAAGTCAAAATTTATTTTCATAAAGGCACTGAAAAATTAGTCTTTTTTCTAAGTTTGATTATTGAGGATTATAATTAGTGGTATTTTAAACTATTTTAGAGTAATTTTCTTATATTAAAAATCCTCCCTTAAGAATGTTTTCTTGAAGCGCAATATTTAAGTATAAAATGTGAAGAGTAATATATAATTTATCTTTTGATCAGTGATAAAATATACAGTAGCCAACATTTCCTTAGTGTCTACATGTATTTTAATCATCTAAAAACAGTATTTCCATTCTCACTAAAAATTAAATATTCATAAGGCTAATATATTTTATATTGTATAGTTATAAATGCACATGACTATTTGAGTAATATTTTAAGTGTATGAGAGTACCTATAAAATTGATTCTTAAACTCTTTAAATACCAGAAGCATTTACTATGTACCAATAAATTTGTATTTAACCTAATTAATAATAACCATCATATAATAAGCACATTTTTTACTTAACTATCTTTAAAATGTTAATTTGGTTTTCATCTGAATGAGAAAATTATTTACTTCCACAATAAAATTACTTTGAAATTTCCTAGTTTTCCCTTGAACTTCACACTTTGATTTATTTCAGTTTTTTACAGTTGTGTACCTGTATTTTAAAGGTAGATTATTTTCTTCCATCTGTGCTGTTTAGTTCAGCACATGTCTATAAAAACATATTTAGACAATTACTGCTTTCTTTCCCTTAGAAAAAGTGGACAGGTCCATGAGATAGTAAAAGTTATGTCTTCCTTGGTCCCTTCTCTCAAACATAAATAGGAGGCTAGTCCTAGATAACTATGGTGGAAGAGTCATTGAATACTGTAAATTCCGTGACTCCATGTAGTGTCTACAGAGAGCATAATATGTATCAAAGTGCCCAAAAAACATCTGTGTTTAATATGGAAAGAAGGAAAGTGAGAGTAGAGAATATAATGAATTGTTCAGTTAATCATAAGATATTTAAATTGAACTGTACTAACCATTCACTGTAATCATCAAAATATCTATAATCTTGTCTTATTTAGTTTTGGCTGTTATAACAAAATATACTCTGGGTAACTTAAACGAGCAGATATTTATTTCTCACAGTTCTGGAAGCTGGGAAGTCCTAAATCAAAGTACCAGCAGATTCAGTTTCTCATGAGAACAGTTTTCCTGGCATATAGAAAGCCACCTTCTCATTATGTCCTCCCATGGCAGAGAGAAAGAGTTCTGGTCTAGCTTCTTCTTATTATATGAACACTAATCCCATGGTGGGTAAGGGTCACCCTCATGACCTCATCTAAACCTAATTACTTCCCAGAGGCCCCACTGCCAAATAACATCACACTGGCAGTTAGGCTTTCAACATATGTATTTGGGGCGACATAAACATTCAGTCTATCATGCTACTAATTTTTAAATTATCTACAAAATATTCATTCTATTTGGACAATGTAGAAATAAACTAGATTATGCAAAAGTAACCAAATAGACTGATTTCTCTCAGTCAAAAAGAGATTATTAAATTGTAAAATTCTCAAAATTATTATGGTTTAGTAGTGTTTAATTCAAGTCATATTCAGGACAATCTTGAGACAAACATTTAGTAGATTTGGAAATTTATTTTAAACACTGGAAGTCGAATTTATCAATGAGAAGTTTTTAATTTAAATGCACTTGTGTCTCTTATATGTAAAATACACATTGTATATAAAAATATACATACCAAATGACAATTACAATTGTTTGCATGTGACATTGTGTGTATTAACTGGTTAATTAATTAAAAGTCTAGGAGGGTGCACATACTTATTGGTACCAACCATTAAAATTACAACTATTTATATGAATAATTATAATTTTTATTTTATGTTACATTTTTGAAAGAATGACAGGGTATGGGACAGGCAGAGGAAAGACACAATGTGTTTAAGAGATTCACAAAAGTGTATTTAGATTATAAAAATTTTACAATAGCTTGAGAAACTTCTGAAAAAAAGGTTGGTCAGAAAGAGATGTGTTAAAAAAGCAGACATAAGAATATTTGATAACTAACAAGAAAGAACTAAGTTAGACAAGAAAAATAATAGTTACCAAATGGGTGCTTTATCTTGAACTGTAATTCTACACTGGACCATTGTTAACAGCAAGCTAAAGGCTGACTAGGCTGAACAGCTAACAGATGGCAGGCGTCAGTCTTTTGGGGCAGAAGTCTTGACAGGTGCACTGAGTTTATCATAGAGGAAGGTAATAAATTTAAGTGGAAAAGTCCTGATTTTTCTTCTTTTTCTCTTCTTCCTTTCCTCTCCCCTCCCCTTCCTTCTCTTTTACTCTCCTCATCTTGTCTTTGGACTTTCTTCTCTTTCTTTTATTCCTTATCTTTTCTTCTCTCTCTTCTCTTGCTTCTCTGTCTCTTTCCATTCTACATTCCCTCTCTCCCTTACCCCATCCCCTTTGGAAATCTTTATTAACATTACATTACGTGAAAGGTATAAGTAATTCACGAATACCATATTTTAAGCTCCATATTGGCATATCCAATGTTCGTATCAAGAAATGGGCAGAGTGCTCCTAAAATACATGTTCAAAGCATAAATTAAAAAGTAAATGATTCCTTTTAAATCCTCTAGCCCTGTTTCAGCAGAGCTGATTTCATACTGCATTCTAACTGTATCCCCACTGTAACAGCCTAGAATAAAGTCTTCCTTACATATTTAACTTTGCTTAGTGAAATTTTTGATTTGGCATAAATTTCCTCAAACTCTGAAGGTAGTTAATATTTTGGAGTGCAAACCCCTAGATTCAATTTAATCCAAAAAAAAAAAATCAAAATTTTAACTATGTAGTTAAAGCTCTTAAGTGACACCCCACTAGGTCAAGTAGCTAATAAGAGGCCATGCAAATAGAAAATAACTTGATAAGGACCTATTTAAGATTCACTATTTGCTTGATAAAGACCTATATGTTCACTATTTGCTTCTTTAACAAACTTCATGTGCTAACCTCAAAATTACGTTCCATTTTTCATTTGTATGGATCTTTTAAATCTATATTTTGCATTAAAATGACATTATGTTATTCCAGTGAGAGAATTACTATTGGCATGCATGACAACTTTGCATTAACAGATTTAGTAGACCCCACCTAAAATTAAAGAAAATATAGCTTAGTAAGAAATGATGACATTCTGTACATATAATTCTTAGATATCTTTCAGAAAAAACAAATTTACAAAGCTTAATAAGATAATTCTACATTATCATTTATCATTAGTAATACTTTCTAAGTCATAATCTTATCAGTGTTCCTTAGACTTTGGAATTATTTTCTTCTAGGGAAAAGATGAGTTAAAAGATATTATAAACGTTGACAGTTACTTTACATATGACTGTTGTATTTTGTTCTAAATCACAATACTTTTAGCAACTTTAAACATTCTTAATATGCTTAGCATCAGCATCAGATTTTAGGAAACAGGAAATTCTTCCCACCCTCATGCTTAATTTAACTGATCTTAAGCAAATCAATCTTTATTTCTCAACTTGACTGTAATAAAAATGGTCTATATTTTCCATCTTCCTCTGGCAGAAGATTCAGAAGCAAGACTAGACATTAGAAGGGAGAAAGGCATGAGAATAAGGACTCTAGCTTGACTGACACAAGTGAGAAGGTGAAGTTTCTTTTTCACTGTACCATACGTAACTCCCGCCATTTCTCAGTTCTCTATTCCACAGTCACCAGAGATGAAGGTGAGAAAGAGCTTTATCATTCTACAAACAACAAAAAAATTCTCTTGGGTAAAAATTTTGGAATATCATTTCTATGCTAAGATAGACATTCTAATACTCTCACTCATCTGCCTTCTGTTTTGCCTTTTAATAGTAATACAGATTGGGATTCTGTTATTCTCTTAAAGGTGAAGTCCAAAAACTTAAGGTCAACTTTCTCACTTTTCTGTTTTCTTGAAACTCTTTTCACTTCCCACTTAATCTACCTAGCCCATTAATTGCCATCTCCTCTAGATTTCAGAATATTTATTTGAATCAAGGATTTTATACACAGATAAATATACTTAAGATAAATATAGCAATTGGTTTAACTTAGGTGTCTCTACTTTTCTTCAATGGATACTTCCTAATCAAGTTGTGACGTTAATCTTTACCTTCAGTATAAGCCTCTTTCAAATGTCCGGATTCACCTTGGGGCAAACACTGATTTGTGGGTGTGATGTTCCCCAACTCTCCTTAGTGCTTTCCCTTGCAACTATGTAAAAAGAATGGTCAGTAATAAATCAGTTAACTTTAAAGAACTGTGATGTGAGATGGCAGCCTGTCATTTTCCAAGGTTGGCAGATTTCCTATCTTGAGAGAGGATCATCTAATATTCATCCATAAACTCAGCTTTAGTCTAGGTCCAGAAACACTCCAGACCTCAGCTCTCCTGGATTTCTTGAGTTCTAGCTCACTAGAGTCCAACTAGGGATCAATTAATAAACAGAAGCATTAATAAACTATTTTCAATATTTTAAAATTCCTAAAGTACAATTAACATTTGTCTATAAATCATTATTTACATATAGGCTAAACAGTATTAAGTGTCTTTGCATGTAATTGGAACTGTATCAACTGTGTGTGCTTCCGTATCATTTCAGATTTTACTCTAGAGTAATACTTATTTTGGTTTTGGATGTTTACTTGATTATTTTGTGTCTCTCAGGATCATAGTACTAAATCTGGCTCACTCATTTGACAGATAGTTGATAAACAGTATATTCCAGATCTTGTGCTAAGCACTGAGGATAAAGAAGTAACAGACTTCATGTTGCTTTCAGTCTGCTCCTAATTTGACTGGAGAGGGAGGTAAGCCAATAACATGATGTGAAGTGGAAAGTACACCAACATAGTTCTATTAGAACATAGAGGACAGGCACCTAACTCAGAAGGAGCAGAGAGACTGTCATTTTGGTGACCATCGGTATTGGTAATGGTGTTTGAAATTTCTTAACTGAATAATGGTTTAAAGGGCTCTTCTCATTCTTTTGCTGACCAGGGTTAGGCTGGAGAGGAGGGAGGGACTTGGGTGATCTGCCCATTCCCCTCATTTTGCTCCCGATACCTCAGAAACAGCAGTTGAGTGTTTTGTGAACCTTGTTGACCATAACTCGCCCCAACTGTGCATGTCTGCAGCTATTTTTAGCTTCTTGTAGTTTCTTTGTATTCTGTTTTTCCAGGTGCAATCCCAGCCTATGCAAACACCACAGCAAGAGGTCCCAAGCCTCAGCCTGCCCAAAATAACAGAAGCATGTATCAACCTGACTTTAAACTGCCCAAGTTTTTCTCTAGAGCACTTTTCCACAGACCCCTTTCCTAAGCACTCTTTGTTCTAGGCACAAGAATATTAGAAGAGTTCCAAAGTTGGAGGTGAACATCACACCCAGCAGAAGAAAAGGGATCACTGCCAACTGCAAAAATAAGGACAACACAACAAATTGTTACCCTGCATGTGATCTCTATGGAAACCAGTGCCACCTCTTGAACCCTTACTATGAAGCCCTCTACCTTCTCTCCCCCACAGGTTCACAGTCTTGGAGGTATTAGCCCACTGTGACCTCCTTTGCCTGGCAAAGAAATAAAGCTGCCTTTTCTACTTCATCCAAAACTCTGTCCTTGAGTCTCAATGTGGTAAGTGGGGTATGGAAGCCAAGTTTCAGCAACAAGACTGGGAATAACATGTGGCAATATGCCTCTTTGCTTCCACTGTCTTTGTAAGAAAAAATGTTTTGTAGCTAATTTTTATCTTAACTTGATCTTCAACTGCTTGTCTCTTCAACATCTTTCCAACTCCTTCTACTAGTTTCTTTTGCTATTCATATCCTCCCTCCAGAGGAGCTGACCTAGACAAGAGTTTCTTCTCTTACCTGACTTTATTTTTTTGCCTGTTGAAGTGAATCCTGTTGCTGTGATCTTGTAACAGAAGAGAACAAATCTGACTCCATATTGATCTGTTCCTTTGGCTCTAACCCTGTGCTCTGTTTCCTGGGCTTAGTCATGCTGGTTCTGCACCTTTTATAAAAGAATGTTGTCTATAGCTTGAAATATAGCCTATTCTCAAGGCTCTGACCTCAAGGGTATTAACACTTTTCCATTTATATAAAGATAAAAAGTTGCAGAATAGAAAATAACATTTGGTGGTTTACAGGGACACCATGACCTGACCCATGCTGACAGCTGTAAGAACAAAGGATTCCAACATCAACAAGTTTGCAACAACCACGCCACCTCTCCTTTTTAGTATAAAAGGAGCCTGAATTCTGATGTGGGGAAGACGATTCTCAAGGACTTTAGTCTGCCAAGTCAGCCAGCTTTCCCAATAGTCATTATTCCTTGCCCCAACACCTTTGTCTCCCGATTTATTGGCCTGTTGTGCAGCAAGCAGAATGAGTTTGGACTCAGTAACAATCTCAGTCATTTTCTTAGGTTACCAAGGTAGAATTATTTCAGAGATTATCCTCAACTCCATATTTATTCCTTGAATTTTTGAGCTGTTGTCTGGTTTACGGGTTAATAGTCCAGATACCTTTTCAGAGCTTTGGTCTTCCCCAAAGAGAAAAAAATCTTATGCTACCTCCTAACATTCCCATTAAAGAAAGATGTTAACTGACTTCACAAATTCAAAGATTGTAGCTGTAGCATTCTAATTTCTTTATGGCTAGTATGGAGGTGAGGAAGTAAAAGGATGAATAGCTATCTCATTTGCATATGCACGAAACCATCGTTTCCTAATAAGTATAGGTTTTCCTCTAATGAAGTACCATTTCATCAAATTACCCAAGAAATAACTCTACTCCACCCAAGGATAGGGAGTATTATATTAAATTTCTTATAAAATAATTCTTTTGTTATCACAGTTTTTGAATGCAGGGCATGTATTTCTTTGAACAAAGCAGAATCATTGAAAAGTAAGTATAGCCATTCTCTTATGTAAGAGAAAAAGTTACTATGACATTATTATACGAGAACCAAAGATTTTTTTAAAAATGGGGACAGCAGAAATTTTAATAATTGTATTTGTTTATTGAATTTTACTTTCCTCACCTAATTACCATTTGATATTTTAATATCAACTCACATTGCAGATAATTACATGAAATCTTCAGTTACCAAAAAAGAAAGGCAAAGATAGACAAGTATTAGTACAGTGAGATTATTACTTTTATAAATTGCAGTAAAAGTTCCTTCCATGCACTGTGTCTTTAAAAGTAAGTATAAAATAGTGTGTTCTGTGGATTCAGCTTGACATGGTTCCCCATGGACTTCAGGGTGTGACAATCTCCTTTACCAGCTCAATAGCTAAACTCCTGGAACATTAGCTTTGTGTGCTGAAGGATAAGAGAATTTGTGGCTGGAGGATATCCTTCTAATTTACTTGAGATTTTCTGATAACTTTGCCTTTCTGGTTTTTGGCATCAGTGATCTAAACTGACACATCAACTGGGGGCAGAAACATGCAGTTGTCAGGTTCTTTCCAAAAGTGAGTCTGAGACCTAATGCTGCTTCCCAAGAGCTGCTGCTGCTCTTCCTATTCGAGGCCACCCTCCCTGAGATTGCTGCAGTAGACTGAAGGGTTCACAGATGGGGGGAAAAAGGATTCTGTAGTGGTAAAGTCATGGCAGGACCATACGGTAAGTCAAAAATGTAAATACCTTTTTTTTCCACTTCATAAAACAGTCTTAAATCTCACAGTGAACAGAAGTAATGGATAATACCATATTCACCATGAAATTTAACGTATTAAACAAGCCTACTTAGTTTGATATTTTTCTTTTAAAAGGAGAGAGAACACATTTTTTGAGATGTTTCAGGGGCCCTCTGGAAAATTCTAGTTAGTTTAAGGTTCAGAATTTGATTTGGGGGAATTTTGTTAAAAATATTAAAAGGTTTTACAATACTTGATTAAATAGTACCATAATTTACTATGAAACAATATTTAGTTATCCATTTAACCAAAGAGACAACTGAAGATTTCAAAGGCAAAAGTAGGGAGTTATATAGTTGCAAAAAACAAACCAACCAACCATAGCTCTTTTACTAGAGAAGGCTTGGTTTTCTTAAGTAGTAAAAGATCTGATAAAAAAAAAATGAAGCACAGGAAATTATTTTGATAAAACACAGAATCTTTGTTTTCTAGGCAGATTACTTGTTAAGTAAAGAAAAACCTTTTATATTCCTATCAAGAACAAACCAACAACCCAAGAAAACCTCACCTTTTTAGCATATGAAAGAACGTTCAGTTCAGTTTTACATAAATACAGTACTGATAGTAAAGCTTAGTGCGCTCTTTAAGTCAATGAAGTAGAGCTCTTTTATAAATTAATTTTGGCAAAACCCTCTGAAAGTAGAAAAACATTGAATGTCCATAATATATATCCATAGACATATACAGAGAGACAGACACAAACAGAAACCCCATGGCTTTTATTTCAAAACTTTAGCCCTTGGTCACTGCAAACTAGATTTTGGACAAGAGAGCTTTTAGAGCAGTCTGTATTTTAAAAAACCTCTCCTCTCCTTTTTTTTTTTTTTTTTTTCCCTCAAGCAATGGTAGGTAGTGTTTACAATTTATAGATGTGATAAGATTTACAACTTCAAGGGACAGAGAAAGTGCAAGTTTTCTCATAGGAGTTTTGGGGTATATTTTTCTATTATCAGAAATCTAGGATAATCACTATTTAAATTTTTCCTTTGTATTAAGGGTTGGATGGAATGGGACACTCTGTTTATTTCATTATCAATCTCACAGCCTCTTCCCTTTTGCTCTCCTCACTCCCCCAGAGTCTACCTCTTAATGTCCTAAGCAGGTTTGGTCATAAGCACTTGAAC
This sequence comes from Camelus bactrianus, assembly GCF_048773025.1. NCBI lineage: Eukaryota > Metazoa > Chordata > Mammalia > Artiodactyla > Camelidae > Camelus > Camelus bactrianus. The sequence continues at coordinate 9,297,331 of NC_133566.1, forward strand.
GTTAATTTGCAGTAGTCCGTAAACTTCCAGGTCTCTAACTTATTATTCTATTCTCCCATCTTGCCTGCTAGCCGCGAAGCTAACAGAATGGTGGGAAACCACATGTCCCCCTATAACTTCAGCTCTTCTTCCAACTTTCCAACTCAAGCTTCAGCCTTAAACTGGGCATTGGTGGCTGGCCAAACTGTCCATAGTAGCGGCCAGACCCCTGCAGAAGTCATTTGTTTTCCTTTTTTGCCACAGTGCAAACGTGCAGTTACTCAAAAAAGCGTATCAAAGCAGCCAGAGTTTTGGGGGCATCCCTGTACCCATGCAGCTGCCCACAAACATCTAACATATGGGCCACCCTCCTCACAACATAGAGCTCAAAGGCCAGCTCAGAATTTTCCCCATGGATGCCTCTTTCCCAAGACTCATTACTTTGCTCTCCAGGATGGCCCTCCAATTGTTGGTTTAAAAATTGGCCCCACACACAGAGGGCAGGGAGAGACCGAAGAAAGAGGTGGACAACTCTTTCTTGCTTTAATAAGCAAGAAAATTTACTTGCAAGGCTTGTCTTGGGCAGCCAAAAGATGAGTAGATCTCTACACCCACTCACCAGCATGTTAGACGTTTATACAGAGGCCCTAACTATCTGGCTTCAGTCATGTATACCATCCAGGTGGCATCAAAACTACATTATGCTCTCAAAGCTGTGTCCTTGGGCAGCTTCCAGTACAGGGAGTACAAGCAAACATACTCCAAAGACAGAGGAGGGGATGAAGAGCTCTGATTATCTGGTACAGTTCATGGGTCAACCAGCAGACATGTCCTCTTGATTACCTCTTCCAACAGTAAGATGAGGTTATCTCACTTTCTACTTAAAATAATTCTATTTAAATTTATTATTTTCAGATGTTCTTTAGAATTCATATATATAAATATATTAACATATTTCATATGTATACAATGTAATTCATAAATGTACATATATTTTTATGAAAACTAAACTAGATGATTTTTCAAAGTGAATTGTATGTGCTAAACAAGAAATTTCTGTATTGGTCAACTTTCATGCCTTTTTACTGTTACTGCTTTTGCTACAAAGATGACATACATTAGTTTGAATACTTGATAATAATTATTTGAATACAGCAAATAATTATTATTAAGTATCAAGTGATAGTAACATGTCCAGGCTCAGATAAGAGTGCTTCATCAATTATAAAATATGTCTGATAAACCTGCATATATTAGAAAATAAATCACAAATTGTTAAAGCCATAATAGAATCAAAAACATAGCCGAGTTGCCTTTAAATGATAGTAATAAATGCTAGTTATAGAATTTATACATATACTTACTAAAATTTTATTTCACAGAGAAAATTTGTTATAAAAGATTATATGAAGTTCCAAAGGAAAAAAATAAAGTTTTTTTCTTGTTATTTCAATCAAATTTATGAATATTGTTAGATACTCATACCATACATGCTTAGAGAGACAATTCCTAATCACAACAAAAAGGACAAACTATAAAGTAAATGAAATTGTAGTTCTGCCTTGCCATTATCAAGAATACTTGATTTACCCTTCGCTCTAGTCATAGTGGAAACAAATTGTCCTGGAATTGAGCAAAAAAACTTCAAGGCCGTGGTGATACAACTGTGAAACCTAACAACTTGGAGGGAGATTAGAAGTTCCACTCCTTGAAACACAGCAAGACTGTCACCTATCAAAGGCTGCACCTTTGGAGTCCTGGTAATAAAAGTCTGAGGAGTAATCTAATGTGCCATTAACATCAAAGTGTCTGCCAGCCTACAATATTGCTTTTGCTTTAAATGTGTTGAGTACTAACCACCTAGCTTGCTTCCAGATTCCTAGTTGCTTATGGGGTAAGCACTGAAACTTCATCATAGAAATTCAGCTCTTTGAAAACAGACTTGCATATAAGCAGCTCATGGAGAAAACTGTTTCCTGTAACATATCGCTTTCTTTTCTAAAGCATATTTAATTCACATTGGGCATCAAAGGCATTAGCTGTGCAAAATTCTGAAGATTGTACCACCTATGATAGAACAGAGTAAATCTAGATCTAAAAATCTAAAATAGAGTAACCTGGATTCCTCGGTCATTTCAGAGTCCCTACTCCATGGCTGGCTGATTAGAGCTGTTTGTCCAGAGTTTATTAGATCCTTATCTATCATTTACCATAATAGTTAAGTCCACATGTTGATTGCTGTGTGGCATCAGGGAATGTTTCTCTACGTAACATCAAAGAACATTCCACAGGGGTCAGTCAAGGGTGTTCTGTATCGGTGAATGATGACATTCCAAAAAAAAAAAAAACCCTCAAATCCTCGCCTTCTCACTTTGAAACACACTATCTCCTCTTATCCAGCTGCCAATCATTTATTTTGCTTTCCTCTTTGATGCACATAAGTGTGCACACACATATTCACTGACTGAATACCAGACAGGCAGGGGATTACTCTTTATTTGGCCTATTTTTCCCCACTAGATTAAAATATCAAATAGGTAGACACTCATCTAAACTTTGTTCATGTTTTATTTCACTCATTCACACCACAGCCCCCTGAAGGTATAATTTTTCCCATATTTGTAATGAAAAAAACTGAAGAGCGGAGAGAATAAATAGTCCAAGAACATACTATTAGTAGCTTAGTCAGGGTTCAGTCCAAGACACACTAGACTCAGATCCTGCGCGCTCAAATACTCTGCCTCACTGCCTTCCTTCCAAATCTGACCACACTTTAGGCACTTGGTGATACTTCTTGCGTTAATTTACTTGAGAAGAAACTTCTTGAACCTATTTGTGAATTCTGTCTTAGTCGAGCATCAAAAAAAGAATGGATACTCACCTAATACTGATTTGTTAAAAAAACATGCAGAATTCTTAACTTTAAAAATTTTCCACAAAGAGAACTAATCAGAGAAGTGGGTTTGTCTTGTTCAAACTGGCAAACTTTAGCAAGTCATTTAATTTAACCTCTTTAAGCTTTAACTTCCTAACTTCTCACATTTGTCTTTGTTAGAAGGTTTTTGTTTGGGATTAAATCATATAACTGATGTGCATACTCAATGTCAACTAAAAATTCCCAAATGCAAAAAAGTACTGTTATTATGTTACTAAGATGAAAACGAGAAATTCTACAGTTTATGTGAGTTGAATAAATCTAACAGAATTTTAAATAAGAAATATATAAATACCCTTTCAATCACTTATCACATGTTCAGAAGTCAAATATTTGGATTCTGAGGTTTTTCATTTAATAACATAAAGGCATTACTTATCAACATTTAGATTATATTGATTTGAGTATACATATGATTTCCAGAATTAGATTCTTCTTTGGTTAGTTAAAACTTTGCTTCACAATAACCCAGTTCCGTTCTAAATGTTACATAGGTGATTAGATAGGCAGAAAGGGAAATGTAACCCACCTGTTAGGTACACCTATGATAACCAAGCAGGAGTTTTGCATATAATCCAAGTCTATGAGAATTCACACAGACACAAAAAAATCAAAATATTTTTAATGGAACTTGCTTAAAGATAAATTACATCTTTTAGCTTAAAAATTGCTTGGAGCCAGAAAAATTCTCTTTTCAACTGGGTGGAAAATATCATCTCTGTCTCTTATTAAGCAAATATTTTGCTTAAAGAGGATGTTTTAGAAGTTTCTATTAGTGGGAAAAATCTGATTTACAATCTCTGTAGATTTCTAGCACGTTATATCTGATTACCAGGGCCATGAATGATACGGGAACTGCAGGCATGCATTTTCAGATAGGGGTTTATTTCTATTTGAAAGGCTCTTCTAACTCTTCACCCACAGTAGACACCCATTACTGCTCATGATTGTGTTGACCCTGAGAAAATGCAGTAAGGGAGGGGATGACCTGTTCAAAATGTAACGGAAATTACTTTTCCCATTTGGCACATAAATTAGGAAGAAAGTAAGGAAAGAAGAGTGTTTGAAGTAGATAGTCATCTGCTAAAGGTCAAATTTCCAGAGACATCTTTGCTATAAATCTGGGGAGAGAAATTCTTCAAAATCCTTTGCTTCATCCTGTAGATGGCAAAGGTGAAATTCTTTTTGTGTTGCTCAGAATTTTTTCTTTTGAAGTGTTCCCAAATAAACACATAAAAGGGAAGTTTACTGTGTTTTCCTGTCTTTTCTTGATCAAATTTTGTGACAAATTCTGATTTTCTACTACATAATTACATCAACTGACACGGGATACGTTTTGTTTTCTCCCAAAGTTAACTAGTTCAACTGAAATTCATTTACACAAGCATTGTAATTTAAGTCTAATAATGCCTTTGTGTTAAAGGATGGGTGAAATTGAAAAGGTCAAAACCTATTTGACTTCCTTTAAATGTTTGATAGCTTGTTTACTTAAATTAATTCTATTCAAAATGCCAAGATATTTGCCCTTTTCATGTAGCTTGTGGGGCTCTTCATTAATATTTTTTTGACATCCAATCATTCCAAAACATTAAACATTTTCCAGTACATCTACATGCTTATAAAATTCAATTAAGTAGTTGTTTCTACCTTCAAAGAGTAGGCAGTCTGACAGATGAAAACCACCACTTAAAAACATACCATAGTCACCATTTTTAGTGCCTTTTCATCCATTCAATACACATTTATAAGTACCTATTAGATACCAGGCACTGTTGTAGGGTTTAGACACACATCAGTAAATACGACCTACAGAATCCCTGCCCTCGTGAGGAGCTTTCATCCTAATGAGGAGTAATTAAAATGTTTTACATCCTGATCATAAAATTAACATCTTCCCTCCCCATAGGAATTTTTCAGGGCATGGATAGGCAGAGATGGAGGTAAAAGAGTGGAAGTGTTCTCTCATCTCTATAAGAAGAACAATATTTTGTATTGCTTATCTTGAAAATACTTCTACATGATCATACTATGCTTATTTAATACCACAGTATTTCTTTTCTACAAATTATATATAAGCTGATATTTTTCTTACAGAAGTAAAGCATAATCTATTTCCTACTGTATAAAATAAGTTGTCCTGAATTCTCTCAAGTACATAAACTGAACTATAAAAATTATGAACATTACATTAAAATACACACCTATGAAAGATACTAATTATGTAATGCTAAGTAAAAACAATCAGGATAATATACTATGATCATAACTATATTTAGCAAGAACCTAGATTTTAAATCTATTCCATATACATGTTAAAAAACTGAAATCTGATGCACGACAGAAGAACTGCCATCTTGGACCTATTAAGAATTCTTGTACACGAGAGGCTAAGTCACTTGATATATGAACTATTTTATCCTGAAGAAACCTGTGCCTGAGTCCAAATGGAAAGATACTACCATAAAGCAGGAACATTTATGAAATCTTCTAATGAGGCACTGGGTGCACAGGATACGTTAACATTTAGAAGAGTGTGGCTGTGGTGGTGATGACCAGAACATCACGTCTCGACCTAGAGTTACTATTAGTGCTCACTGGGATATGAAATAGGCACTCTGAGCTGTGAGAGGGAATTGTTCCTAGGAGAGGTGTATTTAGAGGATATCACAGCAGGATCTCAGCTTTATTAGTGCCTAAGGCAGGCTTCAGAAGCCACGGGAATGAAAACAACAGTGGCAGAGGCAAATTCAGAAAGTATCAAAATTATCAGCCAGTACTGGGAAGGGAGAAAATGACAGAAGCCCAATGGCAGCAAGAAGACTACTTCATACATACATTTCCTGAGGAAAACAGAACAGGATAGGAAGGGATTTGAGGAGACCAGAGGTCCTAAATGAGTAGTCAGAGGTGATCCACAGAAAAGTATTTTGATACATCATTCTAACATTAGCACAAAACAAACAAACAAACATAACTTATACATGTTTTTAAAATGCATGGGAAATAAAGACAATTTGGAATTAATTACCTAAAACAATAACAGTATATATATGTCATGGTGTTAAATTTACATTTCTTTTTTCTGTTTTTCAAATTTCTCTGTCCTGTAATGGATTTTGTCATTTTAAGAAATGTACATTCCTGCCTGTATTCTATTTTTTAAAGGAAACCAAGAAAGGTAGTCAAAATTTCTCTGGTCCAGATAATTTATTCCCACCACTTCTGCATCTCATTTCTATTTATTTGTCTCTCCTTAGCCTTAAAGGATGATTCCTGAGCATATGATGGCTTTGAAATCCTAAATGTGAACTTTGGAACAGATTCAAGATACAAAGTATACATTCATTTTTTTGATTGATGGTAGGGAAATGATCACTGTCTGGTAGTCAAACTTCTATCCAAAAACTAAACATGCCCTGGGCTCCAGTCAGAGCATAGATATCTCTTTTAGATCCCTTTTTGAACTTCCTCTGCCCTCTCTACATATTAGCCATCATCCTGTTTGGGCCTACAAGGATGGATTTAGTTTTTAATATTTATACTGAGTCTGCTCATTCCACTTTTAATTTTTAAATGCAAGGTCTGAAATTAATTTCAGTTATTTTAACACATATGAAGTTATGCAAATGACACTTTCTTTTAATACAAAGGAAGCAATGCCTGTCTGGTTAAAGTAAAGATGCAGGAGATTTATTTATTTGTTTGGGGTTTTTTTGGGGGGGAGAGGTAATTAGGTTTATTTATTTGTTTATTCATTTATTATTTTTTTTAATGGAAGCACTGAAGAAGGATTCAGGAGACTTAATATGAGTGCATGAACCTTGTCATCAAGTGATTCAGAACATTTAAAACAACTATGTGTGTGTGTATATGTCAGAGGGGTGAGGTTATGTCTGTGTGGGTGGGGGGAAAGGATGAGAAGTTAGAGAAATAGATATTGAAGATGTTACATGTTGTGCCTAAAACACTTCCCCATCAAGAATGTATTTTCAAAACTAGGAAGGTCCCAACTGCCATCCTTGTTGTAGTTAAAGAAAAATTCAGTTTAGCAAAAGAAAAATAGGTAAATCCAACATAATTTCTGAGGACTGTGGATTTTTTAATAATTTATTAGAATCTCAACACAGTAAATTCAACTACATGCAAAAGCTGTTTCATTTTCAGTTTTATGCTCCAGGATTTTTTTCCCACCTCTTTTGGAGTACCAAATCATCTTCCTCACTCCTGAATCAAATTTTGTGAGACTTAGGGGATAATTTAATCAGAAATTTTCAGTAGCAACTCTGTTCTAGGCAGAATTTAAATCTCTGGGGATATATCAGAAAACAAAAGCAAGACTGCTCCTGTGGTGCTTTGCAATCTCGTGAGTACAGGTGGGAAATAAATGAATAACTACATCAAGTCATGACAAGTGCTAGAAAGAAAATAAAGCAGCATAAGGGGAGAGAATGGTAATTTTAGGTAGTATGTTATATCAAGATCTCTCTGCCATGGTGACTTTTGATCAGAGATGTGAAAGAAGTAATACCCAAGCATCAAGGTAAAAATATTTTAGGTACAGAGAGCTAATTGTCTTGATGTAGGCACATGCTGAACTAGAAGGCCATAGTGAATGCAGTGAGAAGAGTAAGGGCAAAAGTAGTTGATCAGGTGAAAGGTGACCATGGCTTGGAGTAAGATTAGAGAAATGGAAGTGACGTGAAGGACCTGAATTCTAGATGTAGTGCGTAGGTCCCGCTTCTAGCTGAAGACTTAGCACTGGGCCACTCCATTATTCAGAGGTTGGGGAAATGAGGAAGAATCAGAAAAAGGAGACTAAAAATTAGTATTCATTGAGAGAGGAAGAAAATGACATCTTTGATGCTGAGTAAAGAAAACAAGAAGGAGGTAGCGATCAAATGTATCAAAAGCTGAAGAGTTTATCAAAGATTGGAAAAGTAGACCTGGAGACCACTAGATGCTTTGACAAAAGAGCTTTCACTGGAGCAACAGGAACAAAGCTGATTTTCAAGGAGTTTTAAAAAGAGTATGAGAAGATGATGGAAAGTGATGATAGAAGATAAGGAATATAGACCACCTTGTGAAAGAGAGCTGAGAGAGAGAGGGTGTGTGTGTATGTAAATGACAGCAGAAATGGAGCACTAGTTAGTGGATTGTGGAGTCAAAAGAGGTTTCCTTTTGAGGCTGGAGACATTACATAATATTTACATTCTTTTGTGAACATTACAGTGGAAATGGAAAAAAATCACCAACAACCTTGGAAAGAGCAAAGCCAATTACAAAATAAATGTCCAGAAGTGTGTGTAAGGGGATGAAACCCAGACCATTAAGTAGTAGGTCTTGGGCATATATGATCCCTTCACCTTAACAGGAGGAAAGACAGATATGTGGTTGAGTATGTAGGTAGGCTGGTAGATCTGGTGGTTGGGGTTGAGGTGGGAGAGTGGTAATCTAAAAGTTCTCATCTGATTTCTCCTATTTTCTCAGTGAAATAAAGAACAAAGATAGCAGGTGAGTCTGACAGGAAAGAGGAAATTTTGGATGCTTAAGGAGATAGAATTATAGCTTTTACCAGAATTGAATTATTTCCAGGTGTTAGGAAGGAAGGAAATTGAGCAAAGGAGTTGACAGAGTTCCTCGCCAGTAAATACAGATTCCCAGAAAGGGCTCTTCATGTCCTGTATTCCAGCCATACAGAATTTTTTTCTTACTCTTCAAATATATCTCATATTCAAGGTCTTTGAAAATTCTGTTGTTCTGATGTGAGAACTATATAACTTTTAATCATTCTTTAAATCTCAATTTAAATTTCAGGAAGTCATCCTGTACAAACCCTAACTTGTTTCTTCCATAGCACTTATCATAGCCTATTGTGTACACTTCTTTCCTTCCTGTCAACAGACTGTGTATTCCTCATAAGATGGTGTTATATCTCCAGTAGCTATGCGGAAATACTGCATATTACATACATCTATTGTTGACGCATGTGCTTTTGTTTTGTTTTGTTTTCTCCCTCCGACCAAAATTTAATTCAGTGAGTACCTAAAGGTTTGCATCGTAAAGCTGTATTTAGAATTATATATTGTATTTAGAATTGAAAACTATTAGAAGCACTTTAATTTTATTTCAGCCCCATGTTAACATCTGCACAAAGGAGAGTACAAGTAGAAATAGCCAGTTTAAAAATGCCACTCTCCACTGTGGCATATACAGATTTTAGAAAACAGTAAGAACAATAATAACAACTAAAACTAGGACGTAAGAACGGAATAATAACGGTAATTTCATTCCAAAATCTTAAAAGTTCCTTTTGTTTTTAATTATTTCTGAAGAGATTAAAATTGAGTACAATTCATCTTCTATCTACCTGAGGTTTTTTTTAAGTGTTGCATAATGAACTCAAGCATGTTATTCAAACTTTGACTTCCATACAAATGTAAGAGTATAATTTAGATGGATAGAAACAGGCTTTGCAGTAGAACAATGCAACAATAAGAGACACTTTTTCTTCCTTCATTCAATGTCAGAAAAATAGAACAGAAAAATCTGTCACTTTTGATGGAGAATGGAGTGTAGTTAAATTTAGTCTTACTTGAGTACTTTGTTTCAATTTGATTTGCAGTTAACCAAAGCTCATTGTTCAGTTTAAAAGCTTGTAAATTTGGTTGTCTTATCTGCACAAAGGGATACATTTGAAGTACCACACCTGATTTTTAAATATATTTTCAGTTCTCTGTGACCTAAATTACATTTTTTGTTAAATTAGAGCTGATTCTCTTTTTAAAAGGAGAATTATATTTCTGATCTGTTACGTTCTTTTCTCCTATATTTTGGGTTTTTATACTGTGGGTTTTGCCTGTATGACAAGAGTTTTTTGAAGATTCCTATTTCTAACTTATACATTCTTTATTACAAATTTGTATCCAACAACAGTCTCTAATGAACTAAGTTTATTGCAAATACTCTTTGCAGGTGTGTGTATGTGTGTGCGTATTGTTGAACAAGAGGGAGGATGCTGAGATATGCCATTTGTTGTTGAAGGATCTTGCTTTTTTCATTATGAGACAAACCATAAATGGGCCAGAAATTGATTTAAAAAAAAAAACACATGGAATTAAGTCATACAAACTTACATATACAAAATGCAGTTTTCAGGAAAAGGAATGACAGAGATGACACCCATATTTCTATGGATTATTTATAATTTGAAATATATTTATACCTTAACTTACTCCAGAATGCATTGTAGGGGAACCTTATAAATCAGCATTCTCATGAAAAACAACCCCTATCCCATTATTCAAAATCTAGTATGGAGTTCTTCCTGGTTTAGGAAATCAAGGTAAATCATGAAGACCCTTTGAAGTCACAGAATCTAGTCACAAGAAACCAATATGATGCAATTTGATCCAACATTAGAATCAGACACCACTGGGTTCAAATGAAAGAAATGTGCATTTGTCACTTAGCAAATATTCACTGTGCATATACTGTGTTTCAAATATTGCTCTAGACACTGGGAATAAAGCAATGAACAAGACAGACAAGGTTCCTACTCTCATAAAACTTTCAAAAGGTGGATAGAGATGGACTATAAATAAAAATCAGATAGTGACAAGTATTTTGAAGAAAATAATACAGGATAATGTGATAAGAACTGACTAGAATAGGGGATCTAGATGGGGGTTGCTAGGGGAAGGCTTCTCTGGTATTTGATGTGAACAGAGAATGACAAATGCAATGCAGAAGGAAAAGGGTCTATGGCAAAGGATACAAGAAATGCAAAGATACAGAGATGAGAGAGAACTTGGAGAGTTACAGAAACAGAGAGAAATTCCATATATTTGGAATAGAGAGAGTAATTGGAAGATGAGTCAGAAATGAGATCACAGAAGTGGGGCCAAGAGTAGAGGATGTAGATCCTGGGAGCCTGTGGAATACTGGGTTACAACACAGGATGCAACGGGAACATAAGAAGGGATGCAACACAACCTGATTAATTTCTGCAAAGATCACTCAAACCCCTAGGAGGGGAATGGCTTACATGGGCAGGTAATAAAGGCAGGAAAACTATTTAGAGTAGTCAACTGAAGGAGTGACGGGAATTTGATTTTAGGCAGCCACAGAGAGATGCAAAGAAACTTGAAACGTGCTTTTAAAAAATTTCTTTATCACCACATAATCTTATTTCTCTTATTTTCAAACTGCTACTATGGGTCTATCTCTTCCACTTTTAACTTTGATTTGGATAGGCAAAAGGTCTTGTCTAATATATACTATACAATCCAACGTATGTATGAATATATGCATACTGATGCATGTAACTTGTGAATAAGAAATGCTTAGTGTCTCAGTGCAATTTTGGGTTGATATATGGTTTCTTTTAATTAATTTGTGCTAGGGGACCCTTAAACATAAACTCTTCTGATGGCTGTTCTTTTAAGTTTGGAGAATAATGACATAACTATTAACATATAACAGTGAAATTACATGATGAATATTGTTAAATAAGAATAATGCTAAACTTTCTTTAGAATATGTTTATATAAAATTCCTAAAAATCTGGTATATCCTGGTATTATGTTATCAGTCATAATTTTAAAATGTAGGTCATAGGAAAAAAATCAGATTCCCTGGTCAATTGCATTATAATGAACCTTCAGGAGATCTTTAACCATGGCCATTTTTAAGTCTTTTGTCATTTACAGACAGTTAGTGTTTTACTCTGATACTTTTGAAAAGCATTCCTACAAAAGTGCTTCATCTTCAAGGAGACTCAAGGAAAAGATTCTGGCAAGTTTAAGTCTCTAAAATCTAAGATCATGTGACAGAGACAGCAATGGACCTTTCAATCACTTCCCCAGGGCTACCTACACAGTCTCACGGTAAGTCATGGGATGGGTACCCAAGATCTCACCCTGTTCTTCTCCATATCCAACAAAAGGGCCCATAACACTGATGATATAATGCTAACAGGTGAAGACTTGCCTCTGCTGCAGGTCATGCTGCAGACTTTGCTGGAATATCTTTGTTTGATGTGTCTGTGACTCTGGAAGGTATGGATTGGACACTGTGACAGAGACAACGAAAGGAGAGGGCACCCCTAAGATTCTGCTTTCAGCTTTGGTAGGTGACAAAACCCCAACATACCCCATACAGCAACAGCTCCTAGCAGGGTACACAGTGCTCCTCCAGGTAGAGTCTCTCCCAAAGGAGCAGCGTATCATGGTAAGAACTTCCCTTCTCATCATTTAAGAATATATTCCATTGACTCACTTCTGCCATGGCCCAAACTCCCAGTTTGACTAAGCGGCATGCCAACTTGCAGCAAAGGAGTATTTTGTCCACCAGCTCATTCTCTCTAAAACTGTGGGTGCTACTAGGCCCTGAAGAGTATGTAGAGCCTCCAAATGCCCCCATCCTTATTCCTGTGGCAGCCCCTATGGCCTACAGAGAGAGAATGGGAGAAATCCTCACTGATGCCTGATATACAGATGCCTGGAAGAAAGAAGGAAACACAACAGCCAACGGGCTGAACTCAGAGCAGTTTAGCTGGTGATCACTCATGAGCCCTGGCCATTAACCCCTAGCACTGATGAGCTGTTCTAAAAGGATTAATCCTATGGCCTAGACAATGAAAAGGTGAAGGGTGGATAATCATGAATAAGCCCTGGTGGGGTCAGGATATATGTAAAGGCATTTGGGTTCACCTGCAAGAGCCTAAAGCAGTCCTCACTGTCTTCAACATACTGGCTCATAAGGCAATGACAGCCCCTGGCAATCAGGAAGCTGATGCCCTCGCCTGGCTATGAACCCTAGCAACCGACTCTCCACTAGATACAGCAGATTGGGAGCACAGGCCAAATGGCCACTCTAGTGCCTGGATAGAATCGTGAATTCGAAGGTGGACAGATTGCCCTTAAAACACAGTATCTTGGTTAATGCAGTAACAGCATGCCCTGTGTGTTCTAAACAACATACAAGATAACTGCCAAAGGAGTATGGCTATTCATTGGAGTTCCCAACTGGAGAGGGACTGGCATATTGAATAGATTGTCCTCTGTTCTCTGATGGAGGGTTCTAAACATGCCCTGGTTTGTGTGCAAAGTTTAGGGTGAGCCGCCGTATCTGACTTAACGCAAACTTTCCCCTGTTGCCACACAAACCAGGCTACCACTACTACAAGACTAGACTTGCTAAGTACTATGTACAGAAAACTTCATCAAATAGACAATAATCTGGGGTCACGTTTCAAAGGTCATAATACGCAAGATAGGGCAGAAAAACATGACACTGAATGGAGGTTCCATCTCTCCTGTAATTTGCAAGCAGTAGGGTTAGTGCAAAGAAAAATGGACTCTTAAAGCAGCGGACTGAATTAATAACAGGTACAGGCACTTTGGCCAAGTAGACTAAAGTACTGTCCCAGGCTTTAGTATATCTGAATGATCAGCCAGTGGGACCTGTTGAACCATATGCCAGACTGGGGGCCCCTGCCAAAACATCCACTGCCATAAAGGTATGGAAATCATCCAAAAACAGACATTGCCCCAACTCTGACCATGGATCAACGTGCTACGCTGCTGAAAACACCAAGCCCCACCCTGCCTGAGAGACATTATCCACTGGAATTTATGATGAGACATCCCAATAAGATGAGTGAGTTACTCTGCACCCCCGGGTGAGAGGAAACCACTCATTCTTCACTGGTATCCCATTGTCCTGCTGCAAGCCAGACCAGTTAAAATGCATTACACTGGAAACTTGGAACATGCACTACTGAAAGAGAGGAGAAAATGAAGGTCCCGGCCTGATCAACAGTCCTGCCTCCACCGGCCAACATTTATAATATGCACAACCAAGTCAAGTTCCTAAAGCTGCCAACCGCCCTCTCCTCAAGGACAGGTGGACATATTCAGTTCTCCACTGGTACAATCATTTGGCTGCTGTTTTGGTCCCCTCCGTTGGCCTGCAGGACATTTCCGACCACAAGCAAGCCTTTACTAACCTCCCTCAGCAAGCCTCAAGTGACAGCCAACAAAGCCTGCTCACACTGCACATTGAGATGTCACTAATTTAAAAAAAAAAAAAAAAGCTTTCCTCCTAAATAAAATGGCCTTGGACATTATTACTACCTCACAAGGGGGCACCTGTGCCATTATCCAAAGAGAATATTATCTGTTCATGCCTGATAAGTCTGCTAATGTATCATCTTTATAAACCACATGAAAATCCAAATAAATGCCATGAGTGGTCTGACCCCCAGCCTAAGAGACTTAGTAAGTCAGCGGTTTGGGTCGTGGGGCTCTTGGAGGAACAATGTCGGTGCTTAGTCTGACAGTCATTACCTAGATGTGCTTCCTCTTAGTGTGTCTACACTGTTGCCGTGACGTCTGCCTCCAAGACAGCCAGACAGTTCTACAAACTGAGCCACCTCCGTGCTAGCAAAAGCCCCTGCTGACAGCTCAGGGCACACGGCGGAAGAGGGGGCCATACACAAGTGTAAGAGCCGATCGTGAGGGGTAAAGTGTTGGAGGAGGTCATCGAGAGGACATGACTGCCAGCTGACCCTCAAGCGGGACCCAGACCATCAGAGGCTCCTCATCGCCTCCCCTGTCCTTGGAGTGTGCATTCACTTGCCTTCCCTAGTTAGCACCGGCCCAAAGATGCAGCCTTGAGAGCACTGCGGTGCTGAGTCCATTCAGACGATATACAAGACTCAGCCCAGTTAAGGCTTTTATACAAACGCGTAAGATTCTGGCAGGTGAGAACGGAGATCTACGTGTCTTATGGCCACCCAAGACAAGCCGTGTAAGTAAGTTCCCTTGCTTATTAAAACTGCCACTACCAATCTGGAGTGGTCTGACTCTTTCTTCACTCTCTCCCATTCCTCTGTGTAAGAGAGCAGTTTACAAACCAACACTTACACGGCTAGAGACACATCATTTGGGAAAAAAAATTACAAGCAAAGAAAACCAAAGATGCGAATTGATTTTCACAAAGCGATAGGCAACCTAAGATGAATAGACCCGGTCCTTTAACCGTGTCAGGTGAATGTTTATTGAAGAATGACTGGGCGCCTAATGTGGCACTTTGTGTGCACACTTGAGGGCAACTCTCCATCAAGTATGAATCACTTTGCTGAGTCAGCACGCTGCTGTGGTTTAAGTATCACTCTAAATGCAAAATAGGCACCAATCTGTGTCTGGTAAACAGTATATGTAAGCATAAGTCCCAGTTCGTGCTGACAGTTCTTGGGTACACAGTCAGAGCTCTTGACAGCACATACATCAGTCCAGAGCTCTTGGCAGACACCAGTTGTCCCCTCTACTTAACTCCCTCTCTTTCTCCCTTCACATTAGTTGCTTCAGTTTTGTCTCCCCTAATTTACTTCTAATTCATTCCTAAACCCCTGCTAATCTGTATTCTTCCCACAAGACTCCACTAAAACTGCTATTCCCAAGGTCACCAATGACCTCCTTTTTGCTAAAACTGACAGGCACTTCCCAGTTTGCGTGTTTGTTATTTTTTTCCTCTCACATGAACGGGTACTACACTGACACCATCGCCTCCTCCCACCTTCATGAACTATTCTTTTCTCTTAACTCCAATTATATGACTCTTCTCTTAGGTTTTTTTTTTTTCCTATCTCCTCATTTGGGCTGTCTGTTTATTTCCTTCTGCCTTTCCTAAGTGTTGATATTTTTCAAAAACCAGTCCTTAGTTCTTTTCTCAAATTGCTGTGGTATATAATCCATTTCCAGAGGTTTATTAATATCCTTTTGACTCCCAGGACAGCTCTTTCTCATGCACTCCAGTTCATGTGAATAGTGCATATCCTTCTGACCCTTCTTGCTAGAATTTACCTACTTCTCTACTCCTTCCGGCCCCACACCACATGCCATAAAGGTTCAGACCACATCACCTGTTTCCTCCGTAACTCTGAACATACACTTGACTGGCATCTCTGTTCTAAACTTGTCTACTTGTATTGCAGTAACAGTGAATCAAACAGGATTTTTCCCCTAAAATCTAAACATCTCTCACTCCTTTAATAAAACTAAAACTCTCCAGTGACTTCTTCCTTCATATGGATGACAACACATAGTTCATACAGGGCTTTACAAGGTGCATTTTGTAATATTTTCTCTCCTCCTTGCCAAAGCTCCAGCCTCATCTTTCCCCTGCCGCCTTGTTCCCAGCCTCTGTCACTGAATGATACGATGTGCTGGCAGAAGATGAGCAAGCCTCTTCATTGGGAAGCTAGCAATTCTTTATCAGGATAACCATACTTCTTAGACTCATGCCTCCAGGATAAATTTGCTCCTATTAAACTGACCACTTCTGTTACCTCTGACATTCAACCTTCACGTTCAAGTAATTAGTTAAGTAATTACTTACGTGATTAAGTAATACAAAAGTCTGGACACAGAAGAGATGCTTTGAGCTATTTGAAAAGAATAATCCATGATTGAAAGAATTTAGTTGTCTTGAGTTACTGTTACCTTGTGTTATTTTATACATCTTCATAATTTCCCTGTTTATTTTGCTACAGTATTGGGTGTTTTCTATTCCAATCTTCAAATTTTCCAAAACATAAAAAAGGCAAATATGGACGCATGCATTTTACACTGTTACAGAGTTTATTTGAGGTCAGCTTATGCGGTTTCAGGGTCAGTAGTTACAAAGCTATTGCTGAAGGGACAGCTCTAATTGTGAGGGAAAACCTGGACAGCATAGATACAGCTTGGTAGTAGATCTATATTTGTATCATATGCCATCTTTGAATTTTTAAGCCTTTATGCTCAATAATCAATATTCTATCTAGCACAATAATAACACATAGAATTATTTATGGTTACAATTAAGGTGTACTTTTCAGTCACAAGAGGAATGAAAAAGTTATTAGAGAGATGATGTGATTTAATGAAAAGGCCATTGAACAAGCAGCAAAGGCTCTCAAATGAGGTAATAAATGTGAAAGTCTTTGAGAAAAAAAAAGTATTATGCAAGCATAGTGTTAATAGTAAAAGTCTAAAATATTCATTTCTAGTAGACCTCATGCTTTCTGGGGCTATCAGAATAACATTAAAAAATTGATCTAGAAGGAAATCTACTTCAGGATGACACCTGCACCCCAGTGTTCATAGCAGCACTATTTACAATAGCCAAAACATGGAAACAGCCTACATGTCCATCAACAGGTGACTGGATAAAGAAGATGTGGTATATTTATACAATGGAATACTACTCAGCCATAAAAACTGACAACATAATGCCATTTGCAACAACATGGATGCTCCTGGAGAATGTCATTCTAAGTGAAGTAAGCCAGAAAGAGAAAGAAAAATACCATATGAGATCGCTCATATGTGGAATCTAAAAAACAAAAACAAAAACAAACAAACAAAAACAAAGCATAAATAAAGGACAGAAATAGACTCACAGACAGAGAACACAGACTTGTGGTTACCAGGGGGGTGGAGGGTGGGAAGGGATAGACTGGGATTTCAAAATTGTAGAATAGACTACACTGTATAGCACAGGCAAATATACACAAAAGGTTATGATAACTCACAGAGAAAAAAATGTGACAATGAGTGTGTATATGTCCATGAATAACTGAAAAATTGTGAACACTGGAATTTGACACAACATTGTAAAATGATTATAAATCAATAAAAAATGTTAAAAAAAAAAAAGCTTGAGAAACAAAATATAAGATCTGAGAAATCATAATTAAACACTTTGCTAAAGAATTTCCAAAAAAAAAAAAAAATTGTTCAATACAGGCAGTAGTATACGGTACAGTGGGAAACTCTTAAGACCCAGATTTCAACTTCAAACTTGGAATTTACTCTTTTTGTGATCTTAAAGGTCGACCCTTAACACCCTTTCTACACACAATCTTTTAACTTTGTTTTTATATAGTGGTATTCTGTTGATGTTCTTGTCTTTCTTTTTCCTTTAGGAAGTGTTTCACACCAACTGTGTTATTAAAACTAGATGTGTTCCAAAAGGGTTGTCAGAGACACCAGCGAACTTTGATTCAATCTCAGGGGAATAACTGCAAGGTTATTGTCCCAAAGTCATCACTTTTTGGATGTCTCAATAAATCTGGCCTTGATAACACAAAAATATGCCTTCTTGGAAGCCCACAGAGGAAGGAACATGACTGCATTTTCTGTAAAGTGCCAAATTACACAGATATTCCAGAGAGCAGGTGAAAGTCTTAAGAAGTTAATACAAGAAGGTTTATATCTTTTTTCTTTTTTCTCTTCTTTCTTTCATCCTTTCTTTCATTGGCACTTGAGCTTATTTCAAAGAAGTATGTTTTATAGCTGACATTAATAATATTATTTATTTATATTTCATACCCTTTCCAACTGAAGTTCAAGAATCTCCATAAAAATGATCTCATTAATCCTTAGAACACCCTTATACGGACAGGAGAGGGGAAAATATTACTCAATCTCTTACTAAGTGAGAAAAATAAAGTACAAATGCTTTAATTGAGGTGCAATTAAAACAGTGGGAGATCCAGATGTACAACTAAGGTTTTGTACTTCTGTTCTCTTTATTTCATTTTAATAACAGCATCATATTTCTCTTACCTTTCTTCATTGATTAGAAGATCTTATCCTTTTTCTTTCCAAGTAGAATATGATTTACTTGAGGGCATTAGATTCAAAATAAATCTTTTTCATTATATTTTTAGGGCCTAGACTAAGGTACACAAAACAATTCTGTATTATTATGTTTGAAACTGGATTAAATTAAACCATTATTGTTTTTCATTTTAAAAGTACTTGCTTTTTTTTTTTTTTTGTAACGCAGACATTACAAAAAGGTTGTATAGTGAAAAGTAGGTCTCTCTCCCATCCATTATACAGTCCCTGACCCAGAGGCAAATGTCAATAACATTTTCTTGTTTTATGTATCATTCTGGACACTCTCATGCATATTAATAAGTATGTGTGTGTCTTAGTGTTTGTACTTACTTTTTAACAAGTGAGACAGCAAGTGAACACATTGTACTAGATTTTTTTAAAAACTTAATAATATATATTATGTAACTCTTTCTGTAAATTTCACTTGGAAATAATTTCAAATGTATATAAAAATTAGAAAGAATAAAAATAGTATAAAGAACATCCATACATTCTTAACCTAGATTCAGATAGTACTAACATTCTATCGTAATTATTATTTGTTTAATCTCTCTCCCTTTCCTTTCCTCCTTCTCTCTCTTTCATCATTTAAAGGAAATTGCACACATCACGGCCTTTTACTCCTAAATGTGTTGGTCTTTAATTCCTCGGTGATTTGATGGGCCAGGAAGAAAACGAGGTAGGCAGTGAAGTGGGGAGAACTTCGGAGACACTGGGAGACCACCATCAATACCATGAATAATCTCAATTTCCCCTCAGTCTCAGATGAAAGGAGGGCTGGGTTGGCCAAGCAGGTTCAGGTGAGACTCAGGTGGGATCAAGCAGACAACAGGTCAGACTGAAGCAAAAGGCTTGTTAGCACTGTCAGGACAGGCTGCTTGAGCATGTGCTGCCCTGCTGCGGTTAGGACCGGGAGAGGTTCACCTGGCATTTGGGTGACACTTTGTAGACTGCTTGCTCACTGATGGCAGTCTAGCTGGTCTAGGATCACAGGCCAGCTCTGGTTCAACTGCCACTGAAGCTTCATTGCTGATTAGGGCTGCCTTTTCCTCTTGAGAAGGCCAGCTCTGCCCTGGAGGGTAGTCTGCCTAGACTTTCAAGAGTAAAATCTTGAATCAATCTGGGAAAATGTGAGGATCAAAATAACTAAGCAGAGTAATGAATTATAAGCTATTGAACAAAGTTATAATTCATGAGTCTATATCAATAATAAATAGATAGTAAACAGGGGAGAAGATCTAGTCCTTATTTATATTAGGATGCAGAGAACCAAACAGTAAATTTTTGTAGAAAGAGTGGGAGTTGGAAAATTATCATTTTGCTTACAAGACAGTAAAGATTGGATCAAGTAAATCACAAATAGACGCTAAATCTAGGAGAGGGTTTTTGATGTGGAGCAAGATACTTGCATGGTTGTAAAATGGCTCTCAGAGACTGCTTATTACTTGCAAGGGAGAACAAAAAGAATCATTACAGTGGAAAATCGAGCAACATCTTGACTGCTGTTTTAATTTTCAAAATTAACATCACCAGTGAAAGACAGATGGCTATTAGATATCCCCAGATTTGATTCCCAGAGAGAAAAAAATTCACCTATGTGTTATTTTTACCTGGGATCATTAATCTAAAACTAATCAGGAAACATCAGGCAAATCCAAAAAGAGGAACATTCAATTAAAGAAAGGACAAGGAGGTTTGTGTTCTTCAAAATTACCAATATCCTGGAAGACAAAAAGAGGCTCTGATATGATTCCGACTGAAGGAGTCTCAAGAGATATAACCAAATGCAATCCTCATCCTAGAACTGACGCTGTACTGGAGAGGTACAAGTGCTCCAAAGAATACCTTCTGGTCAGGAGGCAAAGTTGAAATGTGGACATGCATTATTTTAAAGTATTATATCAATGGTATAATATCAATATTAACTGAATTTGAGAATTTACTGCGGTTATATAAGAGAATATCATTACTCTTAGGAATTAAAGATCTACATATTTACAAGTAAAAGGCCATGAAATGTGCAACTTTCTTCAAATGATGAAAGAGAGGGAGGAAGAGAGATTAAACAAATGATAATTAGGGTGAAATGTTATTAATATCCCATTTGATTGCCAAGGAAAGTACTTAAAATAAAATACTAGGATATTTTGAGGCATATAGAAAGGATAAAAAGGAAAAGTGGGGAGACAGGGGCTTCTCGAAAGCTAACTGTGCCAACAAAACCCTTCTGTATACAGTCCCTCAGCAACGGCTTGTGAAAGGCAGTAACCCTCACTCTCCACCTTCACACACACACACACCCCTCCCAGCCCCTTAGGGGTTTTGCTGGCCCCTAAGAGCTTTTAGCAATGCAGAGGGAGAACTGAGTCTAGCTGCTAAAGGAGTCCAGAAGCGGGAACTCTCTCGGGTATTTGCCTTATTTAGCAGACGAACAACAATGGCGGTCCCAAGTGACATTATCAACAAGGTGACTCTCAATGGCTCTCTTCTTGATAATGGGTTGAAAATAGGGGACCCTAATCCAAAATGCCTGATGACAGTCAAACCACAGTCCTTGTCCTAGCTCTCCCAATCCACAATTTGTACATGTGACTACAGCTTTTTCTTGTTGAGTAGTTAGGAGGAAGCAGCTGGCCATCTTTCTGGCTCCAGTGATCACTTTCTCTTGGTGATGATCCACTTTCCTCGCACAAAATTAGCTCTTTGCTATGAGCTCTGGCTCTGGCCAGTTTAGAGAGTTTTATGGCAAGTCCCTACAAGTGGTTAGACAGTGGGAGCTGATAAGTCACTTAGTGGTCCCAGAATATCCTGTGATGGCTCCCAGTGGTAGACACATCCTAAGGTGAGAGTCACATCTTTGTATAATTCCCTCCCTTTGAGTATGGGCAGAACCTGTGACTGATCTACAGCCAACAGAATATGGCAAAAGTAATGGAATGTTACTCCCATGATTATATTATTCTTTAATAATCCATTTTAGCAGACTGGAGCAAAGACTCCCCTGCTGGCTTTGAAGAAGTAAGCAGCCATGTTGAGAGAGAGCCTACGAGAAACCCCCTGGCAGGAACTGAGGCAGCTTGTAGAGCTGAGAGCAGCCCCCAGCTGATGGCCAGCAAGAAAACTGCATCCTCAGTCCTACAGCCGCAAGGAACAAAATTCTGCCAACCAACACCCGGGCCTGAAAAAGAACCCAAACTCCAGACTTTACTGCAACCTCTTGAGACTCTGAGCAAAAGATCTACCGAAGCTGTGCTTGCATCAGTGGCCCACTGAAACTGTGAGATGATGTCCATTGTTTTAGGCGCCTAAGTTTGCGGTAATTTGTCACACAGCAATAGAGAACTCATACATCCCCCAGGCAGTAAGAACATCTCCCAGGAGGAAAAAAGAGGGGCTGTACCCTAGCTCAGCCCCTGTGGCTTCTTTGTGCAGCTCTTCAGGCCCCTGCATTCTCCAAGCTCCCAACCTGCTTCCAGCAGGTAGCACTGCTGGTGGAGTTTATTTCTCATTTTTCTCACAAAGACAAATGAGTCAATTAAAATAAAAAGAAATGTAAAGGAAGAGCTTGTGAATACTCAGAAGAGCAGTGGCTTGCATAAGGCATGCCCACATGCCCACAAGCAGAAGCACCCATGTGGTTACTTCCCAGAATGCTTTGCTCTGCTTGATGCGGAGCTGCCCTTCAGTGACCAGCCCTCAGGGATGTTTACACCAGCTAGAATGGGGAAGATGGTGACGGACACAGTGGCTTGCAGGCCACAAGATACTTCAAAATGAAAGCTGTTCCTACCAATACTGTTGTGTCAGAAGAGGGACAGGGATTAACAGAAGAGTGGGTCCCACTGCCACCTTCTGAAAGGGACCGCAGAACTTATAGTTCTGCTCTCCAATTACCAGCCCCCAAATTAAGCTGTAACAGAAAAATCCTTTCAGATTATGGCTCTCCAAAGGGATCTAAGTCTGGGGTCTCTCACCGTCTATTCATTTAATCACCATTTAATGACCTTCTACTCTATGCCAGCACTGCTGACATAGCAGCAGATAAAACATATGAAATCCCCAAACATAGGGAGCTTTGAGTCTAATGGGAGATACAGAGAAGGAAATGGCAATTAAAATATATGATAGGGAAAGTGCAAGTGCTGACACAGCACAAAGGAGGGACACCTCCCCACTGCAAAATGGTCTGGGAAGGAATCCGATACTCCACCGGTGATGACATCTGAACTGAGACATGAAGGATGAAAAGGAATAGACAACACGGAGTGCTCTAAGCAGAGGGAAAATGTGACTCACACCTGAAGCTGAGTTTGAAGAGCAGTGGAATTGAAGCATAGAGTTTGCAGGTTAGTTGATGATAAGGTACAGCAGTTATCCAGCAGGTACTGGGTACCAGTGTAGTGTGAGGACCACTGTTCCTAGACAGTCCACCGTCATTTCTCTCGCAGTCTCTGCGAGGGCTTTCTGGCTGTTTGAATTTTTAATTTTCATAAGGTGCTTTCAAACAGAAGGCCAGAGGGCCAGTAGGGCAGAATAAACATTAAACATATCGCTTTGTTTGGCGCACTGTGTGTAAAATGTCACATCTTTATGGGAGTGTTCATCTACATGAGCTTTCCTGGAGGCTGACATCTTGATCGGATCCTTAGCACCAAGACCTGGCCCCACCCAACAGCCTGGAGGGAAGCCTCAGGCCAAGCAACATACTGGGTGGGAACACAGGCCCACCCATCAGCAGACTTCCTGAGCCACAAAGGCCTCTAGACATAGTCCTACCCACCAGAGGCCCAGGACCAGGCTTCACTCAGCAGTGGGCAGGCACCAGCTCCTCCTGCCAGGAAACCTGCATAAGCCTCTAGTCCAGCATCACCCACCAGGGGCAGATACTAAAAATAAGAAAACAACAATCCCAAAGCCTGTGGAAGGAGCCCACAAACACACAGAAAAATAGATGATGGGGTGGCAGAGGAACATCTCCCAGGCCAAGGCACAAGATAAAATCCCAGTAGGAGAAATAAGTGATGAGGAGATAGGCAATTTATCTGAGAAACAGTTTAAAGTAATGATGGCCAAGCTGTTCAGAGAACTCAAGAGGAGTACAGAAGCACAGAGCAAAGTTTTTAGAGAGTTGGAAAAGATAAAGAATACCCAAACAGAGGTGAAGAATAAAATCACTGAAATGAACAATATACTAGAAGGAACCAAGAATAGACTAAATGAAGCAGAAGAACGGATCAGTGAACTGGAAGACAGATTAGTGGAAATCGCTACTTCAGAACAGAAAAAAGAAAAAAGAATGAAAAGAAATGAGGATAGTTTAAGAGAACTCTGGGACAACATGAAGTGCTCTAATATTTGCATTATAGGGGTCCCAGGAAGAGAAGAGAGAGAGAAAGGACCTGAGAAAATTTTTGGAGAGAGAATCACTGAAAACTTTCCCAACTTGGGAAAGGAAACAGTCACCCAAGTCCAGGAAGCACAGAGAGGACCACATAGGGTCAACACAAAAAGGGACACACCAAGGCACATAGTCATCAAATTGACAACAATTAAGGATAAGGAGAAAATACTAAAATCAGCAAGAGAGAAGCAACAAATAACATACAAGGGAACTCCCATAAGTTTATCAGCTGATTTTTCAGCAGAAATTCTACAGGACAGAAAGAAGTCGCATGATATATTTAATGTAATGAAAGGGGAAAACTTACAACCAAGAACACTCTATCCAGCAAGGCTCTGGTTCAGACTTGATGGAGAAGTCAAAAGGTTCACAGATAAACAAAAGCTACAAGAATTCAGCACCACAAAACCAGCTTTACAACAGATGTTAGAACTTCTCTCGTCATCAAACCCTAAAAAAAGAGAACAAAAAGAAGAAAGAGGGAAAAAAAAAAAAAAGACCTACAAAAAATTGCCTTGGTTGTTCGGGGTCTTTTGTGGTTCCTTATAAATTCTGGAATTTTTTGTTCTAGTTCTGTGAGGAATGTTGTGAGTATTTTGATGGGGGTTGCATTGGATCTATGGATTGCTTTGGGTAGTGTGGCCATTTTGATAGTGTTGATTCTTCCAATCCAGGAGCACAAGAAATCTTTTCATTTCTTTGTGTCATTTTGGTGTTTGGAGTATAGGGAACCTCCTTCTTTAAGTTTATTTCTAGGTATTTTGATGTTTCTGATGTAATGGAAATGTTCATGCCGGTTATAAAATTCTGGTTTTTGAAGTGAAAAAAAAAAAAGGTGAATGAAGGGCTGCAAATGACAAAATATCCTTCTTTTCTATGGGTGAGTTGTATTCCATTACATGCATACATACATATATATACATATTTCTTACATTACATTCATCATATAGATATAGATATATATACATGCTGCATCTTCATTATCAACTACTGATGTGCACTTACGATGCTTCCATATCTTGGCAATCATAAATAATGTTGCTAATAGCAAGGTGTGTGTATCTTTTTTACTTAATTCTTATTTTGTGGTTGGCTTTATTCCTTTGATAACTATATAAATTTAAAAAGCTAAAGCTCTAAACATCCTTAGAAATAATGAACAGCACATATATGTAAACTTAAAAAACTATATCTTCAGTAAAAAAAAAATGAGCTATAAAGCCATGAAAGACATGGAAGAAACTTAAAAAACCTATTACTACATGAAAAAAGTGAGTCTCAAAAGGCTACAAACTGTACGAGTCCAACCAAATGACATTCTAGAAAAGGCACAGCTACAGAAACAATAAAAAGATCGTGGTTTCCAAGAGTTTAAGGAGAGGGAGGGAGGAATGAACAGATGGAGCACAAGGGATTTTTAGGGTGATTAAACTCTTCTATGTGATACTATAGTGGCTACATGTCATTATGCATTTGTCAAATGTACATCAAGAGTGAACCTTAATGTAAACTATGCACTTTGGTTGATAATAGCGTGTCCATGTTGGTTCATCGCTTGTACCAAATACGCCACACTGATGAGGGATGTTGAGGATAGGGGAGTATATATATGTGGGTGGAGAGGGTTATGTGTGAACTCTGTATTTTCTGCTCAACTCTGCTGTGAACCTGAAACTACTCTAAAAAAATTAAGTCTATTAATTTAGGAAAAGATATAAAACAAAACCCCAAATTTCTTCTGGATAGCACATGGAACTATATTCAATATCCTGTAATAACCTTTAATGAACAAGAATATGAAAATGAATATATGTACATATATGCATGACTGGGACATTAAGCTGTACACCAGAGACTGACACACTGTAACTGAGTATCTTCAATAAAAATAAATCACATTCTCAGATCTAGAAAGGAAAGTGGTGTTCAGTTTTCAGTTTTTTACAGGTATTCTTTTAATTCAGCTCTGATCCACCTCAGGGTCCTAACGGGTCGCGAGGCCCGGGCCTCACCTACGCACCGCTACCCGCGAGCACAGCCCAGGCTTCACCCGCCGGCTCCCGACCTGCGCGCCCACACCAAGCGCCCCCTTACCGGCTCGGCGGCGGCAGCGGAGGCGGCAGCAAGCGGCGGCCCAGACCCCAGGCCGCGTTCCTCCTCGAGGAGCTGGTCCGGGAGCACTCGGCTCCCGCCCGGCTTTCACACGCTCCGGGCGGGTCCGGTCGGCGCGGCTCTGCGTCCACGCGCATGCGCGCCCCTCCTCCTCCCGCCCGCAGCGCGGACGCTCGGGCTGGAACTCCTGTTGCTCGGGAGGTGGGGACTGGTGCCAGGCTGGGGGCTGGGGGCAAGGGCCTGGCAGTGGGGCGGGGGGCCCATCCCTTTACCCGCCCCACCGGGTCTCCATCCTTAACACCTCCATCCCGTCACCTACCGGTCCTGGCACCCAACCAAAACCACGACCAGCTCAGGGCCAGGCCACACCCCCTAGCCCCACTCCCCCTGCTCGCCTTCCCTCCCAAACTCCGTGACTGGCCCCCCTACCTACAGCCAAGCCCCCAAGTCTCCCACCGGACCCCCGAAATGGGACTTCCTCTCACACCGAGGTCCCCGCCCCGACACTCCACCACGCTAGTAACCTATGGCCCCCACGCCACAAGCTCACCCCTCATGCCTCACTGCAGGACCCCCAACATCCCAAGATGGTCCCCCTCACCCCTCAGCCGGGTCAATTCCACTCCCAGCGATTCCTCACCCCTCAGTCTGTGCCCACTCACCACGGGATCCCCCCACACCCGGAGTGCAACCTTACTCCAGCTGACACCCTCACCCCTCAACCAGCGGGGGCAGGATGGTCGGGGCTCCCATCACCATTGCGACAGCCAGCCAGCCAGGGATCCCGGGCAGAGTGCTGGCACACAGCCCTGTGTCCCAGGCTCCTGGGCCCGGGCGGGGGTTGGACGCAGTGCCAATTCTCGCCCGGGCGCCCTGCCCCCACCCCTACTCCACCCCACTTCTCCCCCCCCCCAACCAGTGCCTCGTCTGAGCTGATGGGTCAGGGTGGTACCAGGGTGCACACCACTCGCCAGTGGGCCTTGGGTGGTTGACAGTGCTGCCGGCAGGGAGGGGGCAGCCCCGCCCAGAATGGACAGCAGGCAGCAGCAGAGGCAGAGGCGGGGAGGGGGGCTGCCCTGGGAGAGCCAGTCAACTTCCTCCCAACTCCCCCGCTGCCTGGCCCCGGGGGCAGCCTCTGCTGCCCTGGCTTCCTGGAAAGCATCTCTCCCTGTCAGCCTGCTCCTGGGAGGTAGGCGGGGGGGGGGGGGGGCGCAGAGCAGCAGCAGCAGCAGCAATGGCAGGATTGGGGCTGCCCCATGCTGGCGCGGGGATTTGCTCCCATTTCCCGCTGTCGCTGCCGCCGCCCCCGCACCCTGACAGCACCTCCTCGTCTCCCAGGGGCAGAAATGACCTGCAACATAGGCCCTGCAAATCTGGACAGCAAAAGCTGCCCCCAGGACAGGACGCAGCAGAGGGGAGCAAATTCACAGGCTCCCAAGGGTAGACCCCTCTGGCCGCCGCCGCCGCCGCCACCCCCGCCCCCGCCCCCGCACCCTGACAGCACCGCACCCGCCTCCTGGGAACAGGCCATGGCCTGAGGGCCAGTCGGACGTGCTCCCTGGCCGTCCGGTGCCCTCCCACCTCCTGGGGCGGCGGCATCCGCTATCCCCCGGGTACAAGTGGCAACGAAGAGGCGCCCGTACTACTAATGAGCGGGAAGGACAAGTGGGCACCACGAACCACGCGGTGGCCCCCGACCCACCTCAGGGTCCTAACGGGTCGCGAGGCCCGGGCCTCACCTACGCACCGCTACCCGCGAGCGCAGCCCAGGCTTCACCCGCCGGCTCCCGACCTGCGCGCCCACACCAAGCGCCCCCTTACCGGCTCGGCGGCGGCAGCGGAGGCGGCAGCAAGCGGCGGCCCAGACCCCAGGCCGCGTTCCTCCTCCAGGAGCTGGTCCGGGAGCACTCGGCTCCCGCCCGGCTTTCACACGCTCCGGGCGGGTCCGGTCGGCGCGGCTCTGCGTCCACGCGCATGCGCGCCCCTCCTCCTCCCGCCCGCAGCGCGGACGCTCGGGCTGGAACTCCTGTTGCTCGGGAGGTGGGGACTGGTGCCAGGCTGGGGGCTGGGGGCAAGGGCCTGGCAGTGGGGCGGGGGGCCCATCCCTTTACCCGCCCCACCGGGTCTCCATCCTTAACACCTCCATCCCGTCACCTACCGGTCCTGGCACCCAACCAAAACCACGACCAGCTCAGGGCCAGGCCACACCCCCTAGCCCCACTCCCCCTGCTCGCCTTCCCTCCCAAACCCCGTGACTGGCCCCCCTACCTACAGCCAAGCCCCCAAGTCTCCCACCGGACCCCCGAAATGGGACTTAAACATATACACATGTGCATAAGGATATCTGAATACACACACACACACACACACACACACCATGAAATCTATCTTCTATTCCAAAAAGAAAGACTAAACACTGCCTAATACTGATGGGACCCAGAGAGTGAGTGAGCAGTGCTCGGGTAACAGAACAATAAGGACACATTAAAGTACGACTTTTGGGGTCATACAGCTTCCTCTGAGTTAGTCTTTGCCTCCCAGGCCCTGAGGTCCAGGCTCCTAACTCTCACTTCCTGCCTTTGTGTTTTGGTTGCACATGCCATCAGTGTACCTTATCCTTTCAATATTCACCAGCTTTTGGTATACTTTGTTTTTTTTGAGCTCCTATGTCTTCTATCTAGTACCTAGGGCAACAAATTTTGATGCAACTCACAAGAAATAATATTCCATAACCAAAATGCTACAAAGATGGAATGTGCTTATGTTCTGTTCTTTCATTTTTTAAATTTCAAAGTCTGTTAATTAATTAACCATGAATGACCAGCATGATGATAAAGATACTAAGATCTTGCTGTTTCTGGAAAACCCTGAACCCACACCAATCCCTATTGTATAAAAACACACTTGAGGAAATAAAATTACTCATCTTTCTTTATAAAATTCTGAAAATAATAAATTATAAAAAGGAAATATTTTAGAAGAAATTTCATGAACAATTAGATAAATGGCGATATTTAAGTTAAAAGAGTGATGTCCAGCTTAGAGTCACCAAACCCTATGACATCTACTCCATCAGTATCTTTCAAATCCATCCATTTTTCATTACCCTAGCTACCATCATCTCTCATTTAGACATCTTCAAAATCCAATGAGTAGTTTTCCACTGCAAACTCCTTTCCAACAGTGCTTCACCTTGAGGTCACACCATCAGCCTGACTCTACCATTTCCTGGCTTACAACCTTCTACTGGCTTCTCATTGCTCTAAGGAATAAGACCCAAAAAATCCTCTAGCCTACAAAACCCTGCATTGCATGGTCTTTGCCAGCCCAACATTTCCTCCAACCAACCTTCCTCCATTCCTTTGCTCCTACAGGACTTTTGCACATGGCATTGAACCAATTCTCCAACCTCTAGCTGAGACATTATCATCTTTCAAATCTCAATTCAAGCATCCTTTCCAGAGGGGAGCCTTCCCTACCCCCAGGCTGTGGCAGTTTCTTTGTTTTGTGTTCCTAGAGCACTATTTTTCCTTCCTTCGGTTTCCTCAGTTGTCACTATGCATTCATTTAAGTAATTACAAGAGTGTGCAGTGTCTAACACTGTGCCCGGCAAGTACAACACATGCAATAATTGATCATTTATCATAATCCACTTTATGATTACTTGTAAACATGCACTGCCATGCTGACAAATGGAGTTGCTTCTTAGAATTGCCAAGGCAAGACCTTATTTAATTTCCAATTGAAGCGACTATTGTACAACCCCATTAAGTGATTTCATGGTTATGTGCGCCAGGAAACAGAGCAATATTGGAGGAAATCACCAATCCTATCTATTACATCCATGACAAATTTTAGTGAATCATGAGTATCCGTAGCATCATTATAAAATTCAATTGGAAATCCCGAATCCCAATTTTTTCGGAATTTGCGGACGCTAACCACTATATATAAAATAGATAAAGAGCAAGGTCCTACTGTATAGTACTGGGAACTATATTCAATACCTTGTAATAGCCCATAATGAAAAAGAATATGAAAAGAATATATATGTTTGTGTATAACTGAATCACTATGCTGTACATCAGAAATTAACACAACATTGTAAACCAACTATACTTCAATTAAAAAAACTCAATTGGAACACCGGGGAAAAAAGCAATCTAGTCCATTTTTCTCCTATTTTCACATAAACATAATAAAACTCGGATTACAACCCTTCCCACATACAATCTAAGCTATTCAAGCATACTGTATACTCTCGAAAAGTCAAAAAATGCTCCTAATGACTGGTCATTAAAAAGCCCCTCCCATCACACCAGTTACCTCCCTTAAACTTTTTTTTAAACACTTTTTTATTGATTTATAATCATTTTACAATGTTGTGTCACTTAAACTCTTATTAGGCTTGTCTTTCAAAATATTTCTCCAGGTTAGACTTTCTGTAACTGGCCCTCTCCCTCAGCAACATCCTGATAATTTTCTACAGCTAGCTTCAACTCAAAAAGTTCACCGTCTGAGCTGTATCCGACGCTATCCGTCAAGCAGGTCAGATTAGAGTCCCCAGAAACCAGGTGTTCAATGAAAATAGACATTTTAGTTAAAACTGGAGGGAATCATACCCCTGTCCAATTTAGGCCACTGAACGTAGTAAACGCCCCATAAGTACATATTGGATTGAATTCCTTTTCTTAAATGCTCCTGTACTTCTCCTGTGACTTTCCAGCTCTTTAGCACAGAGATAATTATTTACATGGGGAAAGCCTGAACCACCATGCTGCAATCCATGCAGTTTTGTGCTGAGTCAATAAGGCCTGGTTTCCATAACAAATGCTGCCAAGTCCGCTGGAATAGTACAAGGTAGGAAAGAATTTTCACACAGCAGCAGCAACAGTTTCTTCCCCACATTCACGTATCACAAATATTTCCTGAGGACGTATGTGCTAGGAAGTGTCCTAAGCCTTTGAGATGCGTTGCTGAATAAGTCAAAGGTCCCTGAGCTCACTAGGCTTACTCTAAATAAATAAAAACCTGAAAAATGTGTAAATTATGTGAAAGGTGAGAAGTTTTACATATTAAAAAAGGAACAGGACAAGGAAGATCAGTAGTACTGCTGTGGTCGGGGAGGCTGGAATTGTGGCTGGAATTGCGGCTGGAATTGCCAGGCCTCATGGAGGGAATGCTTTCTGAGCAAAGGCCTGAAGCAGGGAAGGGAATTAGCCCCGTGAGTATCTGCAGAAGGGACACTCCAGGCAGAAGGCAGGCCAGAGAAGGTCCCTCGGGCAGAAGTGTTCCTGCCTGTTTGAGAAACACAAAGGATGTCATGGCAGCTGGAGGGGGAGAAGCCAGGGGAAAGATGGTGGGAGAGGAGGTCAGAGACAACCCAGGGGAAGGCCCCACCTGGGGGAGTGGGGAGCCACTGACTCAGGTATCAAATGCAGCTGTGAGGAGGCAAGGAAGAAGCAGGGGACCTCATGGGGGCCACGGCAACCATTCAGGGGATGTGATGGGGACTCAGACCATATACAATCCTGGATTTACTTTGCTTTTATCGAGGGCCTGCTACGTTCCAGAAACTGTGACACATGCTCACACGTTTATCTCACTGATTCCACCAATGTGTCTAAGTCTTTGGGCATATGGCCAAATAAAACGTTCTATTTTATTTTATTTTATTTTATTGAAGTGTAGTTGATTTGTAAGGTTAGTTCCAGGTGTACAGCAAAGTGATTCAGTTGTACACATACATACATATATATACACACACGTATTTTCATATTCTTTTTCATTATAGTTTATTACAAGGAATTGAATATAGTTCCTTATGTTGTACAGTAGGGTCTTGTTGTTTATCTATCTTATATATAGTAGTTTGTATCTGTTTATCCCAAACTCCTTATTTATCCCTTCCCCCTTTTCCCCTTTGGTAACCACAAGTTTGTTTTCTCTGTCCGTGAGTCTCTCTCAGGTTTGCAAATAAAATTTGTATCTTTTTTTAGATCCCACATGTAAGTGATATCCTATGACATTTGTCTGAAATGTCAATGGACAGTTGACTGGATAAAGAAGATGCGGCCTGTGTATACACTGCAGGCACACACGCAGTGGGCCTGGTGGCAGCACCAGGGGGGGACTCAGTGTGGCCGCCAAGCACAGAACTAAGCTGTCAGAGGACCTACTGCACATGAAGGTCATGCAGAGAGGGCTGGACTCAGAAACCAAGAAACAACTGGAAGAGAAAGAAACGGAAACCACTAGCAAAGAGCACTGGTACTGGATGTGCCTGAGCTCAAGGGGAAAGAGTAGGTTTCTTATGACAATTTGGGAGTTCAAAGGGAAACCCCTGTAAATGTGGTTTGTCATTCCAGTGACATAAACCCCATGAAATAGTATCTGTTCAGGTTCTTGAGTTAGCCTTGCAAATAATTTTTTAAAAATTATTAAGCCTATAAAAGTTCTACTTGGATTTGTAGATTTTTATTGGTCCTCGGCCTTCATTTATAACGTTGTACTTTTCACATTGAATAAAGGAATCTAGCCCATAAAAAAAAAAGCAGTATTATTCAGCCATAAAAAAGAATGAAATAATGCCATTTGCAGCAACATGGATAGACCTAGAGATTATCATACTAAGTGAAGCAAGTCAGACAGAGAAAAGACAAATAAAATGTTACCTATACTATATTTATACAATATTATGTTTTCTTACAGTAAATATATAGTAATCAGGGCAAATGAACTGAGACAATTAAAGGAAAGCAACCCATATTTGCGGTCTCACACTGGGTCTATATCTATTCATTTAAAAATACAGGCAGTGTTCAGTTTGCTCATGAGCACAGAACTATAAAAACGACCATGCAAAGCAGCCTTTGGGAATATCAGTTATGAATTGTTCCTTGACTTTTAAAAATTCTTGTTCAAACATTAAAAACTCTTCTTATTATCAGTTATAAGAGGAGAGAGAAATGAAAATAAGTGAAACTAATATCTCTTTAGTATGCTATCAATTAGTACATTAGAAACACTGAGAATTAAAGTGTCTTGTTTCTTCATAAAACACTTATCAAGAGTAGTTTGAACCTCAGTTTGTTTTCTGTGTCTGTGAGTCTCTTTCAGTTCTGTAAATAAGTTCATTTAAGTCATTTTTTTAGATTCCACATATAAGCAACATCATGATATTTGTCTTTCTCTGTTATGGTTACCAAAGGGGACAGAGGGGGAGGGATAAATTGGGAGTGTGGGATTAGCAGATACACAGTACTGTATGTAAAAGAGATGAACAACAAGGTCCTACTGTACAGCACAGGGAACTATATTCAATACCTTGTAACCATCTATAAGGAAAAAGAACATGAAAAGAAATATATATATATGTATAACTGAATCACTATGCTGCACACCAGGAACTAACACAACACTGGAAATCAACTCTACCTCGATAAAAAAGAGTAGTTTGAACAGCACATGCCTTATCCTTCTCAGTATAACTCTCCCTGAGCAAAGAGCATCCCTTCAAATGCCTTGGCAAATTGTGATCCTCTTACATTTGGATAATTTTCCAGCATTGTCAATGTTATGAAATATCTCCAAGAGTTCTTTATCGTCAGTTCTTTGCCACTGTCACTTCCTCTGGGATGTCTTCCTCCTTTTGTCACAACTGCTCTCCTCATTTATGTCTGGAAGCTCACCTCACTCTGTCCTCTGGGTGCATGTCTACATTTTCTCAGGCAGCCACAGTGTCCATGTTCCCACACTCAGAAATTGCTTCTACAACTCCATTTATGTTCAGTTGAAATTTCATTTCCAGCATCATCACTTTTTGTTTCTTTAGCACCAATTCCCATTTATCTATTTGTGTAAAATGTCACGTGTCTTGGTCACAGGGGTGGGGGTGGGAACAGAGAGGATACAGTGCCACCCCTGCTGCCTGTGCATAAAATGAAGGACAGACGTGACGTGACCAATCAGCACAGGTTCTGAACGAAGCCATGTGCTTGGTCACGGACCACAAGGTGCGCCGTGACCAGGAGTCACAGCTTAAAGAGCCAGCAGTGAAGTGTGGACTTCACGTAAGTACAGCGAATAAATCACAGTCAGCGACACTGGAACCATTATGTTGGGGAACTTGGGCTCTTCAACTCAACCACACTGACGTTGTGCATATCACAACCATGCCAAGCCCAGGCTGCCTGTATTTACTGAGAACCTGCCAAAGACCCAGTGATTTGAACATAATTTATCTTCAAGGTAGAAGTTAGCAGGATTTACTGAAAAATTACATGAAAGTAAAAAAGACCAGAAAGTTTTCTTTAATAAATTGCAGTTGTTCAACTGGAAAAAAATATAGTTGTCACAACACTGCAAACTGACATTATTTCAACAGGAATATAGATATGCAAAAAAATGACAGCTGTCACTGGAGAGAGACCCTATGAATGGAATGAATGGGGAAGAGCCTGTAAGAACACCTTTAACCTTTACCCCCACCCGAAGCTGCACAAAGGGAGACACTCTACCACTGTGTTCTCTGCGGAAGAGCCTTCGGTCATCACGCAGCCCTTTAGGTATGTGAGCAGATTCGTGCTGGTGAGAAAACATAAGAATGTCCTTTCTGTAGAAAAGCCTTTAATGCACGTTCTGTGCTTAGGCAACGTCAGACCCTTCACATTAGAGAGAAGCCCTAGGAATGCAGTGCACACACGAGCGTCCTCACCCAGAGCATACGCCTGTGCAGACACCGGGGAGTCCACACAGAGGGGGAGGCGGCATGAACACAGGAATGACGTCGGGAGAGGCTTCAGTCACAACGCCAGCCGTTACTCACACCAAAGAACTCATGTGGTAGAGAAACTGTGCCCGTCGTCAGTGCAGAAAGGCCTTCACTGAGAAGTAAGAAACATGAGTGATTTGCACTGCAGAGCAGGACCGACTCTGAAATCACTGTGGAGGGCCTTCCAGAGAACCCCAGCCTTGGTGTGCACAAGACAGCTGCAAACAGTGGTCATCGCTAAGCTAGGAAAGAAGGCAAGACAATCTTTACCAGGAGGCAGAAGATTCTTGGAGGATACCAGATAATTCCTGCTAGAAAAGTATGTCCATGAAGTAACCACCTGAAATCCTCACTCACCGAGCAACACTTGAAAGACAAGTGTGGATTCACACTGCACAGATCAACCTTGGTGTCCTGAATGAAGGCACAACTTCAATGACCACCCATGCCTTGGTCAACATCAAAGATCTCACCTAAGGAGACACCAATCCTCACATCAAGGTGCAAAGCCTTCAGTGGCAACTCACGTCAGAAAACTCATGCAGGGAAGACATTCTGTAAAGAACCCTTTGGCACCCAACTCTGCAAACAATTCATACTCTTGCTGAATGACCTACTATGGAAAAGATGTCGGATAAAAATGTAGTGTTCTGAGAATGCTGTGTGAGAAATTTGGTAACAAGTAATGGTCAGTTAGACATGCGGTCCTCAATAAATTTATTCTTGTGAAAATCTCTGGAGGAAGGTTGTTGAAAACTCTACGATGCTGCTATCTGTCTTGACAGAACCATGAAAATTAGGCTGACTAAAACGGGCCACTTCTTTCCATTAGTAATCTCCCCTTTTTGACCAGCTAGATGGCTTCTGCCACTTACACAGCACTAAACATAAGTACAAATACTTAGGTCAATCAGAAAAGAACTCTGAAAGCAAATGAAAATGTAGAATACAAAACAGTGCACCTTAACTACTATGTAAGTGATAAAATATGTACGAACACAACAAGAATGACTGGAAACACAGATAAATAAATAGATAATTTTGTTAATAAATAAATGAAATTAATTCTTTTATCATGTCATACACAAAAAAATCAACTCTAAGGTTTAAAGATTTAAATGTGAAAGGCAAACTTACAGACTTCTAGAATATGAATGGACATCAGTATGAGCTTATAAGAAAAAGGATTTCTCAACCAAGACTCAACACAAAGAAAAGATTGATAAATTAAACTTCATTAAAATTAAGAACCTCTGTTCAATAAAAGCCTCCATTAAGTAAACTGACAAACCAGAAAACTATGAGAAGATGTTTGAAATGCATATACTAGACAAATGATTGCATTAAAAAATTATAGAAATCATTGAGAAAAAATAAAATAATAGGCAAAAGGCATTTATAATATGCATAAATGGCATTTCACAGTAGGAGAAATATAAATGGTGAATTATCACATGCGAAGAGGTTATTAGGAATTAGAGTAGCAGTAATTAAAGTAATAGAGGTATTAATAATTAGAGAAATGAAAACTAAAATCAAAATAATATCCATTTTGGACTCTCTAGATTGGCAAAAAAAAAAAAAAAAAAAGACTGGCAGTACCTAGGGTGGACAAGAATGAGGAAAAATGGGAATGCTTCTGGACTGCTGATGGGAGAGTAAATTGTCAAAGAAATAACTTTAGAAAACAATCTGACATGGAAGTTGAAAATGTTCATGCCCCTTAACCTGGCAGTTCCATTCCTAGACAGATTCACTGAGAAAATCTTGTTCACTTGTATGAAAAGCACGTGTAAGAATGTTCATTATGGCACCGAAACCACGAATGAGACAATGGTGCTAACCAGCAAATTCAGCAGAAAGGGCAAGAAGAAGAAGAAAATCAGCGATAAGGCTGATCACAGCTGCAAGGAACGGGCTGGGGTGAGCCCTTCAGAGCTGAGGCCATGGTCCGTGTGCACCGACGGGAAGAGCTCTCATTGGTGGTGCCTAGGTGTGATGTAAGGGGCAGACATGGCCCACCTCAAGGACCCAAGCAGAGCTGGGCATCTGTAAAAATGGTCACAAGTCTTGGAAAAAGACGAGAACCATGACATCAAGGTCTCCTGTAGCACACCAGATTCCACAAGTGATTAGTTAGTACTCCTGGCCAGAAGACATAGCTTTGCAATGAAACTAAAGACACTGAAGGCAAAAAGAAAGACTTACAGCATCTCACTCAGGAGTAACGAGGAGGAAGGTGAGAGCCTGCTGAACATGGGAGAGAATCATGCATTGACACTACAGAAGCTTCAGGAAAGATGTATTCTTCTGAGTCTTATTTTTATTTGTTTGTTTTTGTTTTGGGGTTTTTTGGGGGGGGTAATTAGGTTTATTTACTTATTTATTTATATTGGAGGTACTGGGGATTGAAGCCACACACTCCACCACTGAGCTATGCCCTCCCCCACTTGGAGTCACAGTTTTATTTTTATGTGCAGTCGCATGATCCCATGCGGACTACAGTGTGACGGTCCAGCCCTCAGTTCCTCACAGCAAATGAACCGAATGTCCTTCAGGGTCGCAGAACTCACATTTTATGGTTCTGTGGGAAAAGTCAAAAGGTGAGAAGAAACTCTCTCTCCTGTACAAGTTCAAAGAGAGAAATTAAATGCACCTTTCCCACTTCGACTGTATAAGTCTATCTCTAGCCACCACCCTTTTTTGGTAGAAGGAGCTAGAGGCTATTTCTCTAGTATCCTTAAGTTTTCATGTTGTGTATGTGGTTTTACATACACAAGATCATAGCAATGTCTTTTTTATGCCATCAAGGGACATAGCTACAGAAGTGATCTGTTGCCCTGTGCCGATGACTGCCAAGCAGAAGCACATAATCAAAGCGGACAAAGGGACAGCATTAGCCGCGTGCCCGGTGAAGGCCAGCTGAAGGGGCGCCAGACAGACACACTTGAAGCTCAACGATGATGAAAGCATCAGCCCTCTCACTTCGTTTCCCACGGTCACAAGAGGCAGCTATCCGAACAGCAGGGGGAAGGCGTAAGTGCCACCTCAGAACATGCAAACCCTTCATCAGGGCCTTTCTATTTCCCGTTTAGTAGAAACGATCCTTCTAGAAGAAGGGGACTTGACCTTTTCACCTTTAACACATTAACTTGGGAAGTCCATCAGTGTGGAGCAATTTCCTGCACCCGTGAGCTCTAAGGAGAACTTCGCGTGTTCCCTAACAGTTCCACCAGCGCCAGCCACCGGATCCCAAGTCAGACTCTGCTGGTCTCAGGCTTTAGTGACTTGAGTTTTTAGCTTCCTGCCAACTACAACTTAGCAAGAATAGAGGCTAGAAACTTCTACAGAAGTCTTAAATGCCTTTCTTAACTATCACAGAAACAAACAGAAACATGAAACAAAATGTAAATAAGCCTTTTTCTTACAAAGAGCCACAAATGATGATCACATTTGAATAGGTCTGCCTTCTCCTTGGAATTTAACGTGCCCAAAATGTAAATCATTCTGTAATTCCTCCAGATTTGCCGCCCCCCGCGGTTCCTTCTCTCCATAAGCAGCAGCACCAGTTAAAGTAGCGAACACCAGACATTTGGGCTCCATCTTTAACATCGCCTACCAACTGCCCGTATTCCTTCTTCCCCCGTCCATCGTCCAGGCCACGTGACACTCAGCCTTCTCATGGTCCTTCAGGCCCTGTACCATCTGCTTCCTCCGACCTCTACAGTGACTTCTCACGCCTTTCTCACTTTGCTTGTCACAGTCCAGCTCTACGGCACCCCTCAGGTTCTCCAATGCAGAAAGCCCTTTTCTGTCTTAAGGCCTTTGCTCGTTTTCCCCTTGGCCAGAATGTTCCTCCCTGGGACCTCTGCAAAGCCCCTCGTTCCGTTCTCCAGGTGGTACCTTGCAGTCCTCTCCTCGGCTTATACCCGCCTTGCCTCTCTCTCTCGCTCCTTTGTAACACGAATCACACGTGTAACTGCCTTATTTAACTGTCTTCTGACCCGCTGTCTTCCCCGCTAAGGATGTATGTTCCTTAGCAAGGGGACCGTGCCTACCTTGTTCATACTGCATCCCTAGTCCCCGCGCAGAGGAGGCATCCGTAAAGGACATCTGAAGGGGAAAAGAATAAGGGAATTCTTTCTTTGCCTTTCAATGGGAAGGGAGTGGCCGTCTATTCTCGGTAGAACTACCTCCTCCCTCGGGGCAGCTAACAGCCACTAGGCACCTGTGTCCCATGTACTGTGCATTTTCTCAATGGCCCTGAAGGGAAGGTCCACAACAGTTTTGTTTATCAACTTCTACCCAACACGAGAGCGCAGCGTCTGGCACAGCAGACAGTCAGGGCATGAGCAGATGAAGAAATCCATGAGCGAAGTACTACCGTTGTGCTGTGAGGATGAAGAAGGGCTACTATGACGGCTCCCTTACAGAGGAGAAAAAGGCATCGTAAGAGTAAACCATTTACTCTTGGTTACCCAGCTGATAAGCGGTTGAACATGACTCAGATCTGAGTCCACCTGACTCGACAACCAGACTCCTAACCTCTGTGCTGTCCTGCCTCCTGCAACATTAGAAGAGTCACTGCATGAACAGTCTAGCTGGAGAAACTGAGGACCCTGCCCAGGCACCGTCCCGAGAATAACCTCTGATCTCCTTCCACCAAATAAGTTTTAATGACATGGCTACAGGTAAAGTCAATACAGTGTGGTATGCAGATTGAACTGTATTAAAATGGAAATCAAATGAAAAACCCATCGCACGAAAAACAAACTGACATAAAATAACAAGCTCGTTTCCTTGAACGGAGGAGCAGCAGGCAATGGTGAGATGAGAGACGGAAGGCTGGCTGTGTCCGCAGCAGGAAATCAAAATGTAGTCAACAGGGACCTTTCTAACTTTCATTTGAGAGATGGAAACATGCTAATTTAAACCTATTTTTCTGGGCTGTTATAGA
Source organism: Camelus bactrianus (assembly GCF_048773025.1). Taxonomy (NCBI): domain Eukaryota; kingdom Metazoa; phylum Chordata; class Mammalia; order Artiodactyla; family Camelidae; genus Camelus; species Camelus bactrianus. The sequence goes on from NC_133566.1 coordinate 9,337,159, forward strand.
CAGAATGACGGTATTAACCTCCATATCCCTCAGAACTCATTAAAAAACTTGATAAAATCACCTCGTTGGCTTAGAACTCAGCAGACCACCTTCCTCTTCAATGACTGCTTCCCCACATTTCCTTGTTCCCCTAAAACTGGGAAACAGGAGTGGCAGTGAGCCAAGATAAGGAGGGGCATGGCCCCAGGGGCAGGCAGGAAGGTGGCACTCTCTGCAAGGAGCTTCAAAACTACAATGAAACCCACAAAATGGTGGCCTTCTTTTTATCATCACCTTGTACAAGAAATCCTACAGACTGTGAGGGACGACTCCTCTTCACCACACCCCTTCCTCTGCACGAAGACCACACGTCAGGCCACACATCTCCCGCTAGGGCACCACGGGAGAGCGAAACACACACACACACACACACACACACACACACACACACACACACACACACACAGAGGCTGGTGTATTAATAGTACAACTAGATATCACACAAATAATTTACAGATGCAGATACAACCCTGGGATCCCGTCCCAGCTACAGAAGGACTGAGGCAGGTCAGGACTGATGCACCCACATGACTATGTGCAAAAGCCACTTCAGAACACGGTACGATGGAGCTCATGACAGGTGATGTGTCCCATCTATTCTCTACCAACTTCAAAATGTGTGAAAAATACACTGAAGCTGCCCTCAGGAATAGCACTTGAGGTTTCATGATGGAAAGCTGTATTTCTTTTCTTTTTTTTTTTTTAATTTTTTTGGGGGGGAGGTAATTAGGTTTGTTTGTTTGTTTGTTTGTTTTTTAACTTTTCTTTTTTTAATGGAAGCACTGGGGATTGAACCCAAGACCTTGTGCATGCTACACACATACTCTACCACTGAGCTACACCCTCCCTTCTATATTTCTTAATAAGTGAGGAAGAAAAAAGTTTCCCAGGAATCAAGACATGAAGAAAATTTCTTTACTCTTATGTTGTAAATCCTTGAAAATAAGTAAGTTTTTGAACAATTTTAATAGCTGTGACTTTTTTAAATTGAAATTTTAAAAAGATACAGAAATGTGAACAGCCTAAAATGGCTTGGAAAATATATGAGGTCACATATGTAGAATCGTAACGAGGAAAGCAGCTTACAAAAATCAAGCATTCAGTTTGGACTTTGTCATAAGAAAACTGACGTGCAAGTATAAAATCAGACCTAGAAAGACTGAACATATTTCAGACAGTCTAACTCAGTGTCTGTCTTGTGAGACAGAGATTAAGGTTGACAGATACAGTCACCAACAATAACCTCACCGGAAATGCATCTTCTTCTCTTTTCCACTTAGAAAGTAACACGCGTAGCACTTATGGCTATGCTCCCAGCCCTGAAACGATCTGAACTTCCCACTTGGCACAGAAGATTGCTTCATGTATGAAAGACAAACATGTTAAAATTCATCTTAATACTAACACGCGTAATACGTATGGCTATGCTCCCAGCCCGGAAACGATCTGAGTTTCCCACTTGGCACGGAAGATCGCTTCATGTATGAAAGACAAACTTGTTAAAATTCATCTTAATACATGTGCTGAGTATGAGGCTGTTATTCTGACTCTCTCACGCCTATGCGTGGAGTACAGCCACCGAAACAGCTGCTAAAGGAGATGAGAGCTCAGGGACCATTACCACCAGGCTTGGAGGCCAGCACTCAGCAGCGTCTCCCTGCCGCCCGGTCGATGCTCAAGCACAAAGGATTGAGAGGCCAAGGGAGGGTGGAATGAGCAGGCCCCTTAGGAGACATTCTGCCGTTACACCAGCGTCACCTACTCTACAAACTGTTTTGAGATATTATCCTTATTCAAAATGAGATGTACTTATTCCTGTTACTTGGAAATCTTTAGCAGCTAGGCAGAGCAGACGAGACCCATATTGAGCATAAATATATGTATGTATTATACACAATCTATTGGTTGAGACTGCATGCCTATTCTAGAACGTTCAAAGTACTCCTCCTCTCTGCACAATGATGGAGACCAAGGGGAGGAAGTGGTAGATTCCCCAAGGTCCACGCCACCCTCGGACGGCACGGGCCACTTAAAAGGCCTGAAGACAAAGCAACTGTGTATGAATTATCACAACATTTTAAGGAAGGTTAATGAAAAGATTATATGTTACCAAAGGATGATGAAAAGACAGGAAAGGATGGAATTTTAAAATAATAAATATAACAATATATAAATATAAAAATATGTATTATTTATACATTATGCTTATGAATTATAATGTTACTATATATTATATATTATTATAAATTACTTATGAAATAATATTTAATAATAAAATAATAAATATGTTTATTAATATAAGATAATTCATTGCTTATAAATTTTTATTATTATTAATTTTAGTGTATTGTTATATTATAAATTTTTATAAAACAGTAACTATTGATATAAAATAATTTATTATTTATAAATTATAATTATGAATTAATTATACTTAGTATATAATATATAACTATATTATTTATAAAATAATATTTATTGATAAAAAATAACGACATAATAAAAGAAGTAAGTTTAGAGGCAACCTCAAGATCTGAATCTATGTATAAAAGTCTCTTTATTTCAAGAGAAGGGAATTTCAGACTCTTGAGGGCACTATACTGTCTTGTATTACATATATATATATGACCCCCCCTTTCTCTCTCTTATACATAGGAGTCTATGACCTCCAGTTAGTGTATTTTTCCTGTCTCTGCACAATACAAGGATAAACTTTTAAGACTAATGAAAAATTTGATAAATAACAGCCATTGGGACAGACAAATAGTATACCACCCATAAGAGAATAAAACCCAAGGAGTTTTTAGCAAAAACAAGGACCATGGAAGGATGTCATTCATAGAAACTATTTTAATCTTGTTTCTGGGATGTTTTGATGCATTATCTCCCATGTTTATGCATGGGTTTCATAGCTCAAAATGTATGGACGTAACATTTATCTATAAATCCACAGATCTGCTTTTGCAAAACACAGTGAAATATGAGTTTGCAATTTTAGTCTCCAATTTATTTCTGTAATTGACAGACTATTAAAGTCTGTTCTTGCTAATTATAAACATAATTCTTTAATTAAAATGGAGATTACCATCCAGTGCACCAGACACCAAAACCTCCATGTTTCTATAGGCTTTCAGGAAATTACCTCACTTTTCTTACAATCCATAAATATTTCAGCTGAGAGCTTTTCTCTGACCTGGGAATGAATCAACAAGCCAGCAAACTGTACCTAAGCATTAAACTATTTCTCAGAAGAGTCAGGTTGTACAGTGCGCTACAGAAAGTTAAGTACAAGCGAAATAGTGAACTTCAGCTTGTCTGTTTTCACTCAGCTTAACACAAGTGTGCTAAAGGTCAGCAAAAGGTTACTTTGTGCAAGAAATAAAATCATGACACCAGTATTAGGACCAGCTTTTGTAAAGCTTAGAGTTGACCTCACAAATGCCAGGTTACAAGCGGTCAAGCATCACAGGTGGAAAACATAAAAGTTACCCAGATAAAGTGAGACACACAGCATATCAGATACAGAAGTCTTGTGCTTGTGCAGAAGGAGCCCCTGGAGCCCAGTCAGAAAGCCAGGTCCGAAGCCCGTGTGCAACACTGTAATCCTGGGCACTTCACTAATCACCTTGTCCCCAGAGTTTTCATCTATCAGATGGGAGTTACATGATAATGTTATATAGTAATTAATATGGTAAGTTATGTAATAAGAAGTAGCATAATAATAAGTTATATAATAATAATTAAGAATAATTTATCCAGGGTACATAACTATCATTTAATAATGTGTAATACTAAATCGTATGAATTAAGTGGAAAGCATTACTTTGAGGCTAGACTCACTTAGAGTTTGAATCCCAGTTCCCCAGTTCTCCTTTTACTAGTCACTGTGATTGTTGCCAATCTCACAGGATTATTGCCAGGGATTAAATTAATCAGGAATATAATATCTACAAAGTTGCTGGGAAAGGGGGCCCAGGATATAAAATATTATTTATAAGTGTTACTTCATCATTCCCATTTTTGTAAGGATTAAATTCACTCATTCCAGACATGACCATCACCAAGTTCCTGCACCCATGGAGCTTATACTCAAGGCAGAGGTAAATAACAAGCACATGAATAGTTATAAAGCTTTGTATTAGATAGTGGGAAGAGCCAGGTCTACAGAAGGACAGGGTGGAGGGTATCAAAAGTAATGAAAAGTAATGAAGGGGCTTCTAATGATGGGGCGGGTCAGAATCAGCTTCTCCGAGGAGAGGACACTGAACAAAGATCAGGATAAACTTGGGAGTGAGCCTATGGGATATCCCAGCAGAGCCCCACACTGCAAAAAGGTCTGGTGAGCTCCAGGAAGAGCAAGGGGCTGGGGTGGGGGTGAGTGGAAGAAAGGAGGGCAGGGACTTAGTGAGACTTGATTCAGAGGGCCTTGTAGGCCACGGGAAAGACTCTGGAGTTGACTCCAGTATGATGGTAGCAATCTACAGATTCAGTGCAATCCCCATCAAAACACCCAGGACATTTTTCACCATACTAGAACAGATAATCCTAAAATTTATACGGAACCACAAAAGACGCAGGATAGCCAAAACACACCTGAGGAAAAAGAATAAAGCTGGAGGCATAACCCTCCTAGACGTCAGACAATACTACAGAGCTACAGTCATCAAAACAGCATGGTATTGGCACAAAAACAGGCATATGGATCAATGGAACAGAATAGAGAGCCCAGAGATAAACCCTCACACCTATGGTCGATTAATCTATGACCAAAAAAGGCTAGAATATACAATGAAGAAAAGACAGTCTCATCAGCGGGACAGTGGTGTTGGGAAAGCTGGACAGCAGCATGTAGATCAGTGAAGTTAGAACATTCCCTCACACCACACACAGAAATAAACTTAAAATGGCCTAAAGACTTAAACACAAGACAGGACACCATAAAGCTTCTAGAAGAAAACAGAGGCAAAACATTCTCTGACATAAATTGTACAATGTTTTCTTAGATTGGTCTCCCAAGGCAAAGAGATAAAAGCAAAAATAAGCACGAGGGACGCAATCAAACTTAAAAGCTTTTGCACAGCAAAGGAAATCATCAAGAGAACAAAAAGACAACGGGAGAAAACATTTGCAAACGATGTGACCGACAAGCTGTTAACATTCAAAGTATACAAACAGCTTCTACAACTTGGTATCAAAAAACAAACAACCCAACTAAGAAGTGAGCAGAAGACCTAAATAGACATTTTCCAAAGAAGACTCCATGCTCACAGGCACATGAAAAGATGCTCTCAGCACTGCTAAGTATTAGAGAAAAGCAAATCAAAACCACAATGAGATTTCGCCTCACACCTGTCAGAATGGCTATCCTCAAAAAGTCTACAAATAATAAAAGCTGGAAATGATGTGGAGGACAGGGAACCCTCATTCACTGTTGGTGGGACTCTAATTTGGTTCAGTCACTATGGAAAACACTATGGAGGTTCCTTAAAAAACTAAAAACAGAATTACCATATGATCCAGCAATTCCACTCTTGGGTCTATCTCTGGAAAAACAAAAACTCTAATTCAAAAAGATACATGCACCCCAATGTTCATAGCAGCACTATTTACAACAGCCAAGACAGGGAAACAACCTAAATGTCCATCGACAGATGACTGGATAAAGAAGTTGTGGTGTATATATACAATGGAATACTACTCACCTATAAAAAAGAGTAAAACAATGCCATTTGCCGCAACATGATTGGACCTAGGTAATATTATGTTTAGTGAGATTAAGACAGACAGAGAGTCAAATACTATATGATAGCACTTATATATGGAATCAAAAATAACACAAATGAATCTATATATAAAACATACTCAGAGGCATAGAAAACAAACTTACGGTTACAAGGGGAGAGAGAGTAGGGAAGGGATAAATTAGGAGTATGGGATTAACAGATACAAACTACCATACACAAATAGATAAGCAATAAAGATTCATTGTTCACACAGAGAATTATACCCAATGTCTTGTAGCAACCAATAGAATATAATCTGAAAAAAAATTCACTATGCTATACACCTGAAACTAATACTATATTGTAAATCAACTATACTTCAGTAATAAACACATTAAGTAAGTAAGTAAGATGGGAACCATGGCGGGTTGTGGGCAGAGAAGTGTTGTGACATTTCCACGTGAAAAGAATCACTCTGCCATGTTGGGAGTGCAAATACTGTTGGAAAGGTTATCACTTTTGCCAAAGCAAAAGATGATGTTGGTTTCCATTAGGGGCATTGTCTCGGCAGTGCTGGGAAGTGTCAGAGTCTGGCTATAATTTAAAAGCAGAGTTGACAGGATACAGGATGGAGATGGAGAAAGAATGATTTTAAGTTTTCAGGCCTGAACACCCGGTTACATGCTGGTACCATGTCCTGAGACGGGGAACACAGAGGGAAAGCAGTTTGCAGTGGGGGAGGGGGTGGGAAGGCAAGTTTGTACACGTGAGGTTTGTGACAACTTTCATCCAAAGGAGACCTCAAGTAGGCAGCCAGAGCTGTTAACTCTGGAATTCAGGGAAAATGCCATGGCTGAAGACAAACACGTAGGAGTCACCAGTATGAAGGTGAATTTAAAGACCATGAGACTACTGGAGAGGATGAACGGGTAAATTACAGCTAGAGAATCTAAAAGGGAGCCCTGAACGTGGTGCGCACCAACACTGGAGGTCCCAAGGAGAATTCGACAAAGGAAAACCAGCGTGAATTATAGTGAGTGGGCTTGGGGGGTGGGGATCAAGGGTCAAGAGAGATAAACAGGTTACAAAGGAAGAACAGTCAACCGTGGGGAATCGGTGCACAAGCTGAGCGAGGAGGCTTAGAAGCAGCGCTACAGTTGGCAACGTGGTGCCACTGGTGGTCTTGTGGGACGTCCTTCCGGGGGAGTCGTGGGGATCAGATCCAGAATAGGGGATTCAGGACAGCATGAGGGGAGAGGAGGAACAGACTGCTCCTGAACTGTGCTATGGGGAGGAGCAGAGAAATGCTCCAGTAGCTGCAGGGGAACATGGAGTTAAGGAAGGAAATACAGGGTTGTGGCGGGGGGTTTCTGTACTATTTCAGGTATTCTGGGAACTATGGAGAAAGGTGATCAGAACAGACAAAACTGCTCCCCTGGGGTGGTGTCGTAGGAGAAACAGATGATAAAATACACACACACACACACACACACACACACACACACACACACACAATTGGGAAACTATATGAATAAATAGAGCAGCTAGGACAAAGAGATGATAAGAGTGGATATTTAAACGGCCCTGCAGGGAGGCCCTCCTATGCAATGCCATTTGTCTGAATGAAGGAAGAAAGCAAGCCATGAAGGGACCTAAGAGAGGAAAGGTTTTCCTGATACATTTGAAAAGTATATTGTCACATGTTGATAGACTGATAGGAATAGTCCTGAAAAGACCCCCCCCCCCAAAAAAAGTCTTGTGATTCAGGGAGAGATGGGGTAGGGGCATCTCCACCTGGGCTGGAGGGCACAGGGAGAGGCAGTGGCCTCTGGTAGGTGCAAAGGTGGAGCTCCCGGTGAGCCGGCCGATTGCGTGAGTTCTCTTCCAGCAGCTCCTGTCTCTCAGGGAGAAGACAAGTGAGGTCGGCAGCAGCTGGGCGTGAGATGGAAGAGCGAGTCTGAGGAATGCCTAGGGAGATGCAGGAGGGCTGCCAGGAACCCCTGGAGATCAGAGTCCTCAACGTTAGATGATGCACAGCTAAATGAGAGAACACCTGTGCTCTCTAAAATACTACAGAAATGTGTGGTCTTGTCATCAAAAACAGAGGAAGAGAGGTGAGGGCTGAGTAGAGAGGATAAAATGCACTCCTCATGTGGACCCAGGTTGCACGGGGCAAGCCAGGAATTCTGAAAGCGCCTGGGACAAGGCCCCTCAAAGCACTTAAAGAGTCCGCTGGGGAGGGCGAGCAGGCAGGTAAGGTACTGTAATTCAGCACGCAGGCAGGGAGAAGAGCGGGACCGCGGCAGCGGACAGAAGTCGGGAAGAGCCGCGCCTTGTGGGCATCCGGCTGGGGGCGTCTGTGCAGGCCCTGCTTGCCTTGTCTCTGCGTGTAAGGAACAGACTCCATAGAGCGCTTTCCCATCTGCCACCAGCTCAGTTCCTCCCAGAACAACTTGAGCCATGTTAGGAAAGCCTGTTAAGAGTCACCTACAGAAAATGTGCTTGCACAGGGTCAAAATAGAAATGCCTCTGTGAATCTTGATGCAGACTGATGGAATTCCTTATTGGGACCGTGATTCATACATCCATCACACTTCTCACTTATGGCTCTCTTTCCCTAGACCACCCTATTCAAGGACAAGGACCGTGTCTTATTCTTGCCACACCTGTGTCAGCCATCATGTCCAGAATATAATAGATGTTCAACAACTGTTTGATGGATGACTGGATGAATTAAAAGGTGCAAAACAAACAAACAAAACTCTAGCCAAGGTAAAAGAGCAACTCTCTCACTTTCTTGCTGGTTAACCTTGGAATAATCCACTTCAATGAGACTCAATGATCTTATTCATTAAAAAAAAAAAAACTACCCTTACCTGCATCATATGATTATTATAAAGATTAAATTAAATTAAACATATGAAGTCCTTTGCAAACTGTGAAGGACCATAGAATAGTGGCCGGTTACTACCATCCACATAAGTGGTAACTTGGTCTGGCAACAGAGGTCATGAGCAAGGTCATACGCAGCTTCAGCAGCATGGCCGCCATCCAAGATCCAGTTACCCATGAGAAATGGAAAAGACATCACTAAAAGAAATGAAATAAAACCTTAAAAAAGAAAAAGAAGACATCGCATGTTGATAACAAAACTAAATATGGCAGGAGTGTCCAAAGCGATCTAGGGAGTCAATATAATTTCTATGACAATTTTGGAATAAACACAGAAGTTGAACCCCAAAAAGACAAAACACACTTGAAAAAAGAAAACCAAAGATAGACATTCGTGTTTTCAAATTTCATGTTAATACAAAGCAATATAAAAAGATGATATCGCCATAAAAATACAAATATAGATAAATGACAATCCTCAAGAAGCCGAAACATAATCCTATTCACCTAGGATCAATAAATTTTTGACAAACACAAATATTTAGCTGTGTTTTTTTTAATGGTCTTTTCCACAAATGGTGCTGGGTAACTGGATATCCACATGCAGGGGAATAAAACTGGACCCTTACCTCTCACCATATATACAATTAACTCAAATTACATAAATTGTGATATGGCTGATGCTTTTTATTATTGATTGTAGTTTAAAAAATTAATATCACCAAGAATGAAAGAGATACCTACTAAATACATGGAGGACATGTCTAGGTTGGCAGAGGGTTCTATGTGGCCAGATTGCCACCTAGAGGTGAATGCATGTATGGTTAAACAAGTGCTGGCACCAGCTTCTACTTTTTACGATGTGAATAGGATTAAGAATGATGGGAGATGTGTTGTCCATTTTTATGGCTGAATACTATTCCATTGTATAAATATGCCACGTCTTCTTTATCCAGTCATCTGTTGATGGACATTTAGGCTGTTTCCATGTCTTGGCTATTGTAAATAGTGCTGCTATGAACATTGGGGTGCAGGTGTCTTTTTGAAGTAAGCTTCCTTCTCGATATATGCCCAGGAGCAGGATTCCTGGGTCATATGGTAAGTCTATTCCTAGTCTTTTGAGGAATCTCCATACTGTTTTCCACAGTGGCTATACCAAACTGCATTTCCACCAGCAGTGTAGGAGGGCTCCCTTTTCTCCACAACCTTTCCAGCATTTGTCATTTGTGGATTTTTGAAGGATGGCCATTCTGACTGGTGTGAGGTGATAACTCATTGTAGTTTTGATTTGTATTTCTCTAATAATTAGTGATATTGAGCATTTTTTCATGTGCGTATCGACAACATAACGTCATTTGCAGCAACATGGATGCTCCTGGAGAATGTCATTCTAAGTGAAGTAAGCCAGAAAGAGAAAGAAAAATACCATATGAGATCGCTCATATGTGGAATCTAAAAACAAAACAAAACAAAACATAAATACAAAACAGAAACAGACTCATAGACATAGAATACAAACTTGTGGTTGCCAAGGGGGCGGAGGGTTGGAGGGGACAGACTGGGATTTCAAAATGTAGAATAGATGGATGGGATTATACTGTATAGCACAGGGAAATATATACAAGATCTTATGGTAGCTCACAGAGAAGAAAATGTGACAATGAAAATATATATGTTCCTGCATGTTCATGGTAGCTCACAGAGAAGAAAATGTGACAATGAAAATATATATATTCATATGTTCATGTATGACTGAAAAATTGTGCTCTACACTGGGATTTGACACAGCACTGTAAAATAATTATAACTCAATAAAAAATGTTAAAAAAATAAAAATAAAGTGCTCTATATAGAAATAAAAAAAAAATGATGGGAGAAATTGTGAGAAGCTGATATCATTCAGTCAGAGCAATGCTATATTGAATGCCCCAATTATCAGTGGGACAAGTCAGTTTCTGGGTCCTCCAATTGTTCTTAGTATAACTAAAAACAAATGTGCAGGATATACGTACTAAATGCATACGATTTTATGACTACATCGTAGGTTAGGTCATCTCCGAGGAGCGCTCCAGGTTTCTCTACCTCAGCTGGGATTAATGAATTCACAGCAGTGCCTATTATTCTAGTTCAAATAATAATATAGTGATATAAAATGACAATCCTTGTGATTTGTTGAAAATTATCAGTGGTTTGTGTACATAAGTGAAGTGGTTGAGCAAGCCTTAGACTATAAATCTAGAGATAGAGGTTTTGCCCCTTTTGGGTCAAGCCCTGTGGTGAATCAACATATTGAAATACAAATTCTAAAAAAAGCAGCTTCAATTTTGCTAGCTGCAAATTTTTTCTAGATGGCTGGAGAAATAACTAGAAGCCAATTTACTGGAAGATTTACCTGTTAACTAAAATTTCCTGTGGTGGAAGCCCACCAATCTACTAAGTATTTACCTTAATTAAAGTGTTTGATTTGCATTCAGTTGATGTAGTACAATCTCTTGTAATCCATAATTTCAGAAATTAAATTGTACTTCCTTAAACATTTGAAAGCCCTTGGTGTATACTAAGCTAAATTTCTACTCCAGCACTGATAGAATGGATGTTAAGGGCAGTAATAGTGTGACTACTAGGATTAGTAATCATCACATGGTTGTTTTCTATATTTAAAATCTCATTTTTTAATTTATTCATAAAAATAGAGGTAGTGTCATGGAGAATTTTAGCCAGATATACAAATATATGTTGAACAGTGCTGTGAGGATGATTGGTGTTGGTAGGTTACTGTTACTGTTTTTTGTTATATCTCTAATTATTACTCATTTGAGGAAAAACCCTTATACTGGTGGGAGACCTCCTAATAAAATATGATGATGGGGATGAGGATTGTGATTGGAAGTGTTTTATTTCACATGTGTGATAATGATACCATTGCAGCCCATGAGCGGGGCATAAATAGTAATATGACAGTGTTGTTTGATATAAATTAGTACATTCAGGGTTGTCATGGTTGGATTATACATTGTAATAGCTGTCATTCATCCTACATGGGCAATTGAAGAGCAGTGTGTAAATTCTGTAGTTGAGTTTTGTTAGTCCGCCTCAGCTGCTGCTGATAATTCATAACACACCTATGAATAATAGTATGTTTAGGGGGACAGGTGTTGTGATTTGGTCTAACACATGGGGGTGCACATTTATCACGTTAATAGGATTGACCCTGCTGTATGAGGGATACCCTGTGTAGCTTCATTCACTCAGAAAAGAAATGTGAGAAGTCCAATTTTATGACTAGGGCTATTGTTTAAATGGTGGATGCTGTTAGATTAAAAAATTTTGTACTTGTTCATTGACTACAATATATTAGATTAAAAGTAAAATCCCATATAAATAGTATGGAGGTGGTGGATTGTGTTAGAGAACATTTATTGGGTGCTTCTATAACTTGTGCATTTAATTTTCTTAGAATGGAAATACTAGTACAATGTGAACTTGTTATTAAAATCATGGAATGGTCAGTAGAATGATAGTAAAAATAGGGTTTATTAGTATAGTAAGGATTTAAAACAACTCTAGTAGCTTACTTGGTGGATCATCCATCACCACAGAATGTGGTATAATGTGGTTGCATAAACACTTTTAAGTTCTCAAGGGAACAATGAATTCCTATGATTTCTAGGAATAAGAGTGTTTAAACCTCTTTTATTTACTTTTAAGATAACTCTTTTGTCAAACATATCAATGTTTTGGGATGGATGCCTTACGCACTTATGGGGTAGTGAAACATACATAGGGCTACTGTTAGTGTTAAATTTTTTTTCCATAAGAGATGTATAAGTTGATCATCTCAAAATTGTGGGTAGGATATTCAAAGTCCTAGGAAGGAGATTGTTAGAAGAAGTATTTGAATGATAACCTGTAGTTTGCCTGTATATAATTCTGTTATCTAGGGATTTTGAAATGCTCCTAAAAATAGAATCATCATGAAAATATCTATTATAATCATATAGACATAACCTGCTATAATCATACAGACATAACCTGCAGAGAAAATAGACCTGCTATATGCTCCACATTGAAGCTAGATACAACTTTTGAGTCTCCTTCTGTTAAATCAAATGGAGCTCTGTTGATTTCTGCTATAGTAGAGGTAAATAAAAATCCAACTAGGAGTTGGGAGGGGAAAATTAATCATAGGTATTCTTGTACAATAACTGAGAGTATAAATGATCTATTTATCAGTAGGAATGATAAACCAATAATTGCTAGTTTACTTCACATGAGATTGTCTGTGCTGCTGCCCACAGAGCTCTGGTTAGTGTGCATTTTTAATATGAAAGTAATCCAGATCAGAGGATGGAATACATGGCTAGGCTTCTACAGCCAGTGTAAGAAGTATGCCAAGGTTTACACGAGCAGATAGTGGATAAGGTATGGGAAGAGGCGCTCCTAATGTGAAAGCCATGGTTAAGACCAGCATTGGTGCAATTATATATATAGACACATACATACACATACACACACACACACACACACACACACACACACACACACATATATGTATATATATGTATTATATATATAATTTAACACTATATATATGATGTATTATATAAATATATATATATATATATGTAAATTGATGATGTTTGGGCCTCTGCAAATTTCCAGAACCTAGGACTTCCCTTCAATTAATGTGAGAAATGATACACTGGATTAAAACTGTAATAACTAGTAAAGGAATGTAGATTATAAACCTGTTCTTAGGAAGAGGACTTAGACTCCAGGAAATAAAGGTTTTGGTTTGATGCAATTGCTGAGTTCTGCTACACTAACAAACCATGTTCCACAGTAGGGTATGTATAAATTATTTAAATTATATTGTATCACCAATTAATTTGAAGGTGCTTTTATAAAGTGACCCTTAATTCTCTTGTCCTCTCATACTGCGACAAATGTATAATAAATAGAAACCAATAGGGATTACTCCAGTCTGAACTCACATCTCACAGAACTTTAATCATTGAATGAACCATTTACAGCAGTTACAATATTGGGATCCAATTTCGAGGCTATAAACCCTATTGTCGAAATGAACTCTAAACTTGAACTGAACTGTTATCCCTAGAGTGCCTTGTTCTGTTAATCAATGTATTGGATCAATACATGCTGCAGCATTTTCAATAGCTGTCTAAGTTTTAATCACTTGGAGTTTGGAGTTTGTTTTATTCACTGGGGCCACCACAACCAATTTTTTAAGCCATTAAAAATTGTGTTATCCCTTAATAGTCAGTTATTTACTTTATAGGTTAAATGCTTAAAGCACCATAGGGTCTTCTCATTTTATACGGCTCCCACCTCTTATTGGGAAGGTCGATTTCACTGATGAAGAGATACTAAAACCTTCCCCCAACTCCTTATTTGGAAAATGAATGATTATGCCACCTTGGCAGGGTCAGGAAACCATGGCCATTAAATACGTCCATGGTCAGGCAGTGCCTCTAAGACTAGAAGTGCCAGAGGTAATCTTCCTGGTAAACAGGCAGGACTTGTGGTTGCCAAGTTCCTTTTACTTTTTAAAAAATCTTTCCTAGAAATTCATACCTGTGTTAGATTAAGAATTGTTTTTATAAATAATTAAATATTGATTAGGGTTTATTTTACTGTAAACTGTCAGTAACTTATTCATTCTGATATAAGTTTATGCAAGGACAAATATTTCTTGCTGCCCATGTGAAGAGTATTGCTTTTACTAATTAATAGATTAGTCTGGTATTAAATCATGAGGGTTTTCTTTGTTTTGGGGGGGGTTGTTTGTTTGTTTGTTTTCGCTATTGGTATTGTGATGAATGAGTTCTTGACCTTGAATACTTGCCCTTTTTGGTGGGGGGTGGCAAGTGTAGGTTTATTTATTTATTTAATGGAGGTCCTGGGGATTGAACCCAGGACCTTGTGCATGCCACACACACACTCTACCACTGAGCTATACCTTCCCCAACCTTGAATACTTTCTTAATGAGTGGCTGTTTTTAAGCCAACTACAACATTGTTTATACTTGTTCTCTAGAGTTTTTACCCTGTATTTAAAAACCAGTACCTTTTTTAAAAACATTAAACATTATATTAAAAGTTATATTCTTAATTAATAATTAAAACTCAACTAAAATTCTTTTCTGAACAACCTGCTATCAGCAGCCTTGTTAGGTTTACTACGTCTACTCATAAGTCTTCTATTTTACATATACATGAGTTTGTTCCACTAAACTGTTCATAAGTACCTCATCTGGGTTCAAGGTATTTAACTTATTTCATCATTCCCTAATGGTAATTTATACTACCAGATTTAAATGTCTATCTTCTATACATTAGATGTTAAACGAATCTTTAATTTACTTACGACAGTTAAATTTGGTAGGAAGCCTGGGCTAGTTTTAGCTCAAATTTTTCATGAAGTATGGAATCTACTGGGTATAAACTAGGGTGCTTTTCTTTAAACTATACTTTGATATATCCAAGCACACTTTCCAGGTGCCCAACTTGTAATGATTCCTCCCCTGATTCCTCCCCTCTTTAATATCTACTACTTGTTAATGGGTTATGAAAAGTTACCACTATTTGAGGAGGGTCATGAGCTGAGTGTGCCTGCTTCATGGCCTGATTGTATTAGGCACTCTTAATTTACAACTAAGTTCTCTTTGGTATTTCATCACAATTTTGTATATATTATTTTGTACTCAAGGTAGAAAATAAAACCCTTGTCTTCCTACCTCATAGGTTACACCTAGACCTAACATTTTTATATCTGATTATTATGATTACTATTGCTTCTTTTGGGGGTTTGCTGAAGATGCTGGTACATAGACATACAGACTGTGTTCATGGTGAGAGTGGTGAGGTTTATCAGAGTTTATGGATTATAAACACCATAGGAAGCGCCACAAATTCTTTTAGTTTTTTGTATTATGCTAGTATTCATCTGGCCAATAATTTTGTTATAATTATTTTATTTTGATTTAAAGATAAGTATAGTTGGATATCTACCTCCATACTAACACATGGACACTACTTTGAATCTTTACTAACCTGCAATAAGGAACGTTAAAGTCATTTTAGTAGCTTATTTTCACTTTAGCTATGGCTTTGCACACCTTAGCTAGGACTTAACTTTATCTTGCAATACTCTTAGCACCTGTCACACTGACTTTCTATTATTTGAGGTTCATGTTATGACAGTGGTGTCTGGCATGAAAATTTACCAACCATAATTACTTATGATAACCTAGTTAAGCTCAATTTTTATCATTGCCATTTCCCATAGGGGCATGGTTCAGTGAGGCATTGAAAGATACTTCTAGGCTGCTTGATATTTGCTCATTTTATTCTTTTAAAAGATTTAGAGGGCATTCTCACAGGAATGCAGAAACTTGCATGTGTAATTTTATTACAAGTTATTAGAAAGGCTGGAACAAAATCTATATGTTTATGGAGTTAGTAAACTCATTGAGGCATTTTCAGTGCCTTGCTTTAATTATTAAGCTACATCAGCAGGTTGAGTAGGATTTTCTACATATAAGATTTATGTATTTAACTGATATCTTGGTATTTGGTATAGTAGTCCACATTGTGTGAAAATTAGTATTAAAATATATAATATTGCTTTTGGAGGCTATTACAATGTACTGTATTTTTTATTTTGCTCAAAGTAAATAGCAGATCTAGGGGTATGCCTATCGATATAAGCCTTATATATCTAAACAGTTGACTGACAGAGTTAAAAGGCTACTTTGTAGTCATACTAACTGGATTGATGAAGTAAGGGCAGTATGTTTGTTAGATGAGTTAGTTGAATCTTACATAGTTATATCCTTTACCTTTTTTGGGGGTGTTGGCAAGGTAATAAGGACAAAGTATGAGATTAAGCAGTAGGTAGGGGGTTGATAAAGCAAGCTATTTACTGATTTTCATGTGGACATGTATGTATAATTTTTCAATGTCCTGTGACCACTGACTCAATTACACATTATGATGGTCAATGATGTTGGTAAATAGTATTCAATTTAAACAGCTACAGGTTACTTGACTGTGTTAAGGTCTCTGATGACCATAACTGAATCACAGCATTCCCCCAACAACTATCACTTGGTTCAGCAACTTCCCTCATATATATGCATATATGACAAAAAATTTAGAACAGGTGTTCAAATAAAAAAAAATGGTACACTACACTAATAGTAATGGCAGCATTATTTGAAATAGCCCAAAGGTAGAAACTATTCAAATGTCCATCAGTGGATGAATGGATATGCAAAATACTGTGGATCCATAAACTTTCATATAATTCTGCCAATGAAAGAAATACTGTAAAATGGTGCAGCCACTGTGGAAAACAGTATGGCGGTTCCTCAAAAACTTAAACATAGAGCTAACGTATCATCTGTTAATTCAACTTCAGGGTATAAACCCAAAAGGTTTGAAAGCAGGGACTGAAAAACATACTTCTACAGTCATGTTCATACCAGCACTACTCACACTGGCCAAAAGATGTAAGCAACCCAAGTGTCCACAGATGGATGATTCCATATACAAAATGTAGTATATACACAATTAAGTAGGATTCAGCCTTTAAAACAAAGGTAATTCTGACACATACTACAATGTGGATGAAACTTGATGTCATTCAAGGGAAACAAACCAAACCAAAAAAGGACAAACACTCTATGATTCTACTAAGATGAGGTTTCTGTGTAAGTCTAATTCAATAACAAAAACTACAATGTACTTGCCAGGGAGTTAGGAGTTAGTGTCTAATGGATAAAGTTTCACTTGGGGAAACTGAAAAAGTAATGGAGATGAATGCTGAGAATATTTCTACAACAATGCAAATGTAGTTAATATCCCAAAACTATATGACATAAATGTTATGAGACTATATACTTAAAGCAGTTTAAATGGTAAATGTTATAGGAATAGATTTAATCACAATGAAAAATATTATGTACTGATATTTGTTACAACATGGATGAACAATGAAAACATCCTAAGAAAAAGAAGCCATACAGAAAAGGCCACCTATATCATACACATCTTGTGCCCTTTAATTTGATCAAAGTTGTGAAAATAAGGGAAAGTCTCAAGAACAGTTCCAGGGGAAAAAAAACAAAACAAAACACTGTATCGGAATGGGAAAACCCATTGCCATACAGCTGGAGCAGGTGCTGACAGTGGAACTGAGTCTGTGGTCTGCATTATGAAGTGAAAACCATAATGAATCCTCATTTGGATGTGACATGGTGACTCACTGAGATTGTCTCTACTTGAGGTAAAAACACACATGAGAAGTGGCATATGTGCTACATCAATGATGAGAGAGAAACCTGAGCACACTGCAATGCTACTGCACATTTTCTGTAAGTTTAAAATTATTGGAAAGTAAGTAATTTTAAATCAACCATGTCAAAATCATTACAGAAAAGCAGAGAAAACATCAAACTTCACTATAGAGCCCAAGCCTTCTCCAGTTCCAGTTGATCCAAAATGGTTAAGCTAATCACTCTTGCAGAAATCTACAAATTATTAAGAGGCACCATAAGATAACATCATAAGCCACTGTGTCTTGGGTGTTGTAAATGACTTGGATATGATAAAAAAAAAAAACAGTGGCAATTTTGAATTCTACTTTTCCACATCAAAATACCAACAAAAAAAACCTTTTAAAAAGTAATAAATAACTTCAGTAAAGCTGCATGATACAATATCAATACACAAAAGTCAACTTACTTTCTGTACACTAATAAAGACGTTTCAGAAAGAGAAATTAATAAAGCAATCCCATTTAACAATTGCTCCAAAAATTTTTTAAAAAATACCTAGGAATAAAATCAACCAAAGATGTGAAAGGCCTGCACATGGAAAGTTATAAAACACTGAAAAGAAATTGAAGAGGACACACACAAAATAAAAGTTGTGCTCATGCACTAGAAGAACACTACTATAACATTCATGAAGCCTAAGCAGTGTACACATTAATTGCAAACTGTACAAAATTCAAATGGCTTTTTTTCCCACAGAAACAAAAAACAAGAAATACTACCATTTGTATGGAACAAAAAAGAACCTGGAATAGCCTAAGCAATCTTGAGAAGGGAGAACACAGTTGGAGGTGTCTCCCTCCCTGACTTCATACTACGTTAGGAAACTACAGTCTCCAGTAGAGATACAGCAAGATATTGGCACAAAAATAGGTATACGGACCAGAGGAACAGAATAGGGAGCACAGAAATAAACCCATCTTTATGTTGTCAGTTAATTCATGGCAAAAGAGCCAAGAACACAAAATGGGAAAAGGACAGTCTCCTCAATAAATGGTGCCAATAACATTGGGCACCATACCCCCAAAAATGACACTAGACACTCTCAATACTAAACACAAAATTAAGTAAATTCCAAATTTTTCCACATCAAGCCCCTCCTCTGCTGGGTCCTCTGAAAATGGAAACCCTTAGCTGTAACCTCACACAGGAAGCCTCTGCCCACTTTCCTCACCTTTTATTCCCACAGTGATGCCTCCTGGTGATTCCTGAAGACATCTGCCTCCTGTCTGTGTGGACTTGGTTGGTCAAGTGTTGTCCTGAAGCTGAAACCACGGTGGGTCCTGAAGAGACCCAGCCTCCACCAGCCCAGCAAGGAGCCAAGTTCCCACAGGAGCCAAGTCCCTCAGCGAGACACATGCACCCTGAGGGTCACAGAACAGGTGTGGTGCCACCTGCTGGCCAGCTGGGAGCTGCAGGCCACAACAACTCAGTTTTTACCACTTACACCAAAATGTACTCTAAATTGTCCATAGATAATTATGAAATGCACATCTGTAAATATTCTAAAAGAAACATGTAAGAAAATCTACATAACCTTGTCTAGGTGATGAACTTTTACAAAAATCCCCAAGTCTATCCACAGAAGTAAAATATATATCATGGAATTTAAAAAATTAAAAATTTAACTCGTTTATGACCTTATTCAGAAAATCTAAAGACAAGACACATACTGAGAACAATAAATTTACAAAACACATAACTGATTGAGGGTTTAGACTCAAATTACACCAAGAACTTTACAACAAACAACCCCAATAAAAATAGGTAAAGATCTTAACAAACATCTCTCCAAAGAAAATACACAGATAGTAAATAAGCATATAAAAATATTCTAAAAATCATATACCATTCGGGAGTTGCAAATTAAAACAATGATGATATAACACTGCACGCTTATTAGAACCACTAAACTCAAAAAAAAAAAAAAAAAGACATTACTTGTGATTGATGGAAGATGAAAAACAAAACAAAACAGGAACTCACCCTCACTGCAGGTGGAATGCATGTGTGGCTACTTTGAAAGAAAGTTTGGCAGTTTTTTCCAAAGCTAGCCAATGCTCACTTGAGAATCCAACATTGTGCCTCTAGTATTTAGACAATTGCTTTGAAAAAGTCTCCAAACAAAAACTAGCATGCAATTATGCACAGCAACTCTACTCATAATGACTAAAAACTAAAATATGAGGATATCCTTCCATGCATGAATACATAAGCAAGTTGGGGTATACCCATGTGAAGCAAGGCAAATGATACCCTGAAATACATCTTTGGCATGAAGATTACAATGGGCAGGTTTCTTAAAAAGTAAGACAAATGAGACTCTATGAAACCCAAGTCAAGATTGCCTTTTGTGAGGCAAACTTACATTTATAAGGAAAATCTCCATTTGAAAAGTAATCTTCCCTTCTGTACCAGGAATAAAAGGAAGACTAAATAAACCTCAAAAAACTTATCAATAGAGAAGGCTAAGATTTAACTCTACATAATAAACATAACCTTCCTTTCTTCTGGTATTAGATAAAGATCGTATTGCAGGTGCTGTCTTGTCTTGGGCTTCAGGGAATTATTTCCTGGGCACCTCCCAGGCTTAAAGTAGGTACACAAGTTATTGAACTTGTTTGTACAATTATGTAAAAGCAGCTAATACAACAAAAATGTGTACTTGAAATGATTTCAATTAAAAGTGTCATATTACATATTTTTAATCACAATGAAAATAATGTTGGAATGTAGGACTGATACAATTTACAACATTAATAAGCACTGAAAAGATCCCTAGTGAAAAAAGCCATAAAGAAAAGTTCTCCCAGATCACATGGTCATCATGTATCCTTTAAATCCATCAAGGTTGTCAAAATCAGAGTCTCAGTAACAAATCCAGAAAAAGAAAGCAAGCAGCTAGACAAAGTGGTGACAGTTGAAGTGGGCAAGTGGATTACGTAATAATGTGGAAGCCATACGACTTCTTCATCTGTGGGCTCCTCAGGAGACTATCCCTGTTTTGGGTAAAACACCCTACAGTATTTTGTATAAAGTGGCAACTATGAGTAGTTTCTATCATCATAGAAATTACTGGAAAGTTCATTACTTTTCAAAACAACATATCAGTACCGCAGCAGAGAAGTCGATAACTCAGACATTAAACCTTGTTATAGAGGCCAAAACTTACCCAGACCGAGGCCAACCAAAGTTGTGATGCTCATCGCCCTCGTAGGAGTCCACTTGTTATTAAGAGGCACCGTGGGATGAGTATACCAGTAGCCACCAAGTCTTGGATCCTCTGCATGACCTGGGATGCAGGAGAAATGGTGAGATTTTAAAATTACAATTTTCCACAACACTTAACAAACAGTTGTTAAAATAAATAAATTCAGTAAAGTTCAATATGAAATTAATGTACAAAAATCAATTGCATTTCTATACACTAATAATAACCCATTAGAAGGAAAATTTAAGGAAACAATCACATTTATAACTGTATCAAAAAGAACAAAATATCTAGGAACAAATTTAACCAAGGATGTGAAAGACCTGTGCTCAAAAAACTATAAACCATTGAAAAAGAAGTTAAAGAAGACAAAAATAAACAGAAAAATATTCTGTACTCCTGAATTGGGAGAATTACTATTACTAAATTAATGATTCTACCCAAAGATATCAACAAATTCACTGCAACATCAATATAATACTCAATTCATTGAAATAGAAATAACAATCTTATTATTAATATAGAACAACTAAGGACCCTGAATAGCCAAAGAAGTGCTGAGAAAGAAGGACACAACTGGAGACATCTCCCTACCTAGCATCAAACTGTATCACGGAGCTGTAGTAACCACAACAGTGAGGAACTGGCACAAACACAGACACACGGACGAGGGTAACAGCATAAAGAGCCCAGAAATAAATCCACATGGCTGTGGTCAGTTAATTCATGAAAATGGGACCAAGAACATACAAAAAGGGAAGGACACTCCCCAAAATAAACATTGCCAGGAAAATGGGACACCATGCACCAAAGAACATCAATAGTCGCCACCTGCATTGCACACAAAACTACCTAAAACCCACAGTTTTCCACATCAACTCTTTCTGAGGTTCCTCTGAAGACAGAACTCCCCTGAGCAGTCAGCTGCACACAGGAAGCTTCTCCCCACTTTGTCTTTTTTTCCTTACGGTGCCTTTTCACAGCAATGCCCAAGAAAACTCAGCTCATGACAGCATGGATACAGTCCCTCTGTCTAGAAGATGAAGCCCTGACAGTCCTGAAGAGTCCAAGCCCCTGCTGGCTGTACAAGGGGCCAAGTCCATGGGCAGAATGCACCTGTGCCCTGTGGGTCAGAGGTGGATTTGGCACCCCACTGTGGACCATCAGAAAAGTTCAGGGAACGCTGAGCTCACAAAGCCCAGAGACCTCATCCTGAATGCAGTTCTGCTCTACATAGTGCCTTTGGAAATTCAAACTGAAACACAGCCAAATAACTCACTATGTTGTCTCAAAAGCTGGTTAAGGAGCAATTAATTTAAAAAAAAAACATATAGAATGAAAAGAACATAGACACAAACTACAACTCATAGCAAAATTCACTCATGATTGCCCATAGACAAATTTAAATGGCAAAACTATAAAAGTCTTAAAAGGAAAAGGGAGAAAATCTGTAAGACCTTGAGTCTGGTGATGAGTTTTAACTCACAACAACAAATGCCTATCAACAAATCAACACAAAATTAATAACATGGACTTTATAGAACTATAAACTTCTACTCTTTGAAAGGTCTTATTCATAAAGGCAAAAGAGAAACCACAAACTAGGAGAAAGTATTTGCAAAATGCATATCTGATAAAGGATTTGTACTCAAATTATACCAATAAAATCTAGAACAAACAACTCCATTAAAAATGGGTAAAGATAGAAACAAACATCAAGCTAAAGAAGGTATACAGATAGTAAATAATCATACAAAAATATATTCAAGATCCTAGTGGAATACAAGTATAGCCAACTTTGAAAGACAGTTTGGCAGTTTCTTCCAAAGTTAACATTCTCAACTTCGAATCAAAAAAAAAAAAAAAGCTCTTAAATTTAGACATCTGCTTTGAAGAACTGTTCAAACAAAAACTAACATCAAGTAATGCACAGGAGGTCTATTCATAATGGCTTAGACATTCATGTGATCAGTGTGTCCGCCTGTAGATGAACTCCTAAGTGAAGCGGTGCGCATTCATGTCATGGGGAGCGGAATGTGCCACCCCCCAAATAGGTCTCTAGCCTAATGACTACTACAATCTGAGTAATTAAAAAAAAAAAAAAAGACTCTCAGAAAACTGAGTAGAGGTTGCCATTTTGAGGGACATTTTCATTTCTTACAGAAATATTACAGAAACAAGTCAATTAAGTGATCAAGTAAGCAGAAGTGTCACAGGATGGAATACAGGCTGTAACAAAGAATCTGTATTAGAAATAAATGAAAACACTCACTGATGCTGGTGGAGCAAAAGATGCTGGCCTCAGCAACTGCAGGAATGAACGGAATGTGTAGGCTAAAGGGAAAACATACTGCACATAAACAGTGGAATCTATGAGATCCATCCACCCCACAGAGGTAGGAGCTAAGACTGCTGAAACCGCTCCTCTGGAGTACAACGAGAAATGAACTGAATGAATGGAAGAGGGTGGGAACCAGGATTCTACTGTCTGACTGGGAGTTACAGATAAGCAGGAGGGGAGATGTACACTGTCCATATGATAATGGATCAAGTTGGAGGCATCACTATAAACCCGTCTTCTGCTTAATATGAATACAGACAGTTCCACATAGAAATCTTTATAATTAGGAGTGTATACTATTAGGAAGGGGGAAATTTCAATCTCTCTCCCTCTTGACTTCTTGTGGCTGGACTAATAATAAAACTAACACAAGACAGAGCCACAGGAGAAAAAGAAATTTTAATTCCTACACACAAAAGTCTCATAGAAATGCAAAGTAAGAGGTAGTGAAAACAGGCAGATTTTATACATCTAGAAAACTAAAAATTTGTTAGGACTTGACAGCCCAAAGAAATGTAGCTTTTGGGTACTCAATTAATGAGGAGTCTAAACAGAGTTAGGGCTTGGGGTGGTAAATTGCAGAAGTCACAAGTTGTGTTTATATGTGCTTCTAAACCTTTCATGTGACAGACTTATTTCCTGCTTTTAGGGAGATGGGGGGGGTCAGAGTGTCCCTCTTGCTTTGGCCATTTCTAAGTAACTTCAATTTAAAACACTATGTGGTTGTGGCAGATTGGGGGGGGGGGGGGACAGTGTTCCCTGAGCAACAATACACTAAGGTGGGAACACATGCACACACTTCCTTGCATTGTCAGCTGAGAGCATTTTCCTCCCATATGTAAGTTCTTAATGCCATTCTCTAATAAAAGGAATCAGGACTCTGAAGAAATGGCTTATACTAGGACTGAGACAGTCAGTAAATGAGCCAGGATAATGTTGAATATTGTATCAGAAAGTAAGGAAGAACCAGGGGGGAAGAAAACCCAAAATATGGAATAATCTCAAAGGAAACAGGAGCCAATGAAAAGAGGTCACTCTCAATAGCCAAAGCAGGAATAAACTGAGCAACCAAAATCTGCAGTGCTGGATTATAACCAAAAGATTAAAATAACTGTCCAGATGTCCACAATGGTGAAGTTAAATGATGATATAGGGGTTTTTTTAATAAATGAGATTGAATAGAAAATTCCTATGCAGAAGAATTCCTAATAATCCATGACATCCATCAAGGAGGTGGAGTTAAGCCCCCTCTCCTGAAGTGTAGGTTCTATACAGTGACCTCCAGTTTAGATCAGAAGCAAGAAAAGTCTGAGATCCCACTGCTGGGCATGTATCCAGAGCAACGCTCTAAAGTGAAAAAACACATGCACTAACTGATTTTTTTTTTTACAACAGTGAGCAACACTAAATTGGGGAAAAAATTGTTTTCAACAAATGCTGCCAGGCAATTGTCTATCCAGTGAAAATTTTTCATTTCCAAGAGAAATGAAATTGGATCCTTGCTTCATACCACAAGCAAAATTAACTCAAGATACATTAAAAACCTTTAATTTAAAGAGTGGTAAAGTGACAATCAGCCCTTTTCTGCTGATACCACATTTGCAGAATCAGCCAACTTCAGATAAAAAATAATAATAATTTGAGAAAGTTCCATAAAGAAAAACTTGAATTTGTGGCATGCCAGAAGCTATTGAAATAACATTATATTTTCTTCACAATTATTTACATATCATTTACATTGTATTAGGTATTATAAGTGATCTAGAGATGATTTCAAGTATACAGGAAGATTTGCGTAGATTATTTGCCAATACTACACCATTTTATATGATGGATTTGATCACCGACAGATATTTAGTATCCACAGGGTGTCCTGGAACTAATACCTCACAAACAGGGAGGGAAGCTGTATAAACTCTCAAAGAAACAATGGGGATAAGTCTTCATGACCTTGGATTTAATCATTTTTTTAGATCTGATAGCAAACACAAGCAAGGAAAGAAAAAAGCTCACAGCAAAAAAAAAAAAAAAAAAAGTGACAATGAATATACGTATGTTCATGTATAACTGAAAAACTGTGCTCTACACTGGAATTTGACACAACATTGTAAAATGACTATAACTCAATATAAAAATGTTTAAAAAAATAAATTGTCTTTCCTCAACATTAAAGGCCTTTGTACATCAAAGATGCATCCAGAAACTGAAAACACAGCACACAAAATCAAAGAAAATATTTGCACATTATATACTTGAAAAAAATTTTGTCAAGAACATATCAAGAACTTTCACAGCTCATAAATAGACAAAACAACTCAATTTTTAACATGGTAAAAGGTCTTAAATAGACCCTTCTCTATATGTAAACTAAAAAAATAAAAAATACTGTATATATGTATTTACATGCAATATTATGTATATGTGCAGTCAAACAGTAATATTTCTACCTAATAAAAATGAAAAAGGAAAAAACACCAATAAATAAAATTAGATAAAAAAAGTTTTTAAATAGGCCCTTCTCCAGACAACACAAATGGTCAACAAGCACATGAAAAGATGTTAAAAATCAGTCGTGATGGAAATGCAAATTAATATGAAATGCCGTATCCTTTCAAGTACACTAGAATCCCTACAATCAAGAAAACTAAAAGCAACAAATACTGACAAAAATGTAGAGAAATTGAAACCTTTAAACATTACTTGAAAAACTGGAAAATGGTACAGCCCATGTGTCCAGTTTGTCATTTCCTCAAAAAGAAAAAAATACAGTTACCTTATGGTTCAACAACTTCACTCCTAGATATAGACCCTGACGTATTAAAAACAGGTTTTTGAATGAAAGTAATTATATACAAATATTCATAGCAGCACTATTTACAATGGCCCAAAAGGTAGAACAATTGAAATGTCCATCAAAGACTCTGGGGAATGCCTGGAGCCACACACTGTGAGCACACGCAAGCAAACTCATGCAGGAAACCAGGAGGAACTGCCCTCCACCAGCAATAATGTACCAGGCAAAGAAGTAACACTCATCTTGGAGGCAGATCCTCCAGCACTAGATGATAATGATGATGACTTAGCTGCAACCTCATGAGAGGCTGTGAGTCAGAACCACCCAGATAACCCCCTCCTGGACACCGAACCCATGGAAACTGTGGGAGAACATACGTATTTGCTAAGTTGATAAACCGATGGTAATTTGTTAAGCAACATTACATAATTCATACAAATTTTGGTACCTATAGCAGTGGGTTGTTATAACAAAAACCTAAAATGTGGGAGTGGCTTTGAAATCAGGCAGCGGGAGAAAGGAAAAAGGATTTCAGAAGTGTTAGTGAAAGCTTGACTTGGTGTGAACATACTGTTAATAGAAGCCCATATTTTGAAGAGGCTGTTGGTGAGGATAATATCAAAAAATCTGACTACAAACTAGAGGAAAGAGGATCTTTGTAACACCGTTCCTACAGTAACGTGGAAAGTTCAAAATGAGGCCAAGCATTGGGTGAACTAGCTAAGATTTCCAGAAAGTACCAAGTGTCTCCTAGCTGCTTCTTCCTTGCTGCTTAAACTGAATGGCAAAAAGGAGAGAGAGCTAAAGCAAGGACTATTGAACAAAAAGGGGCCAGGGGATGCTTTGAGGAATTCCCTGTCTCTCCAGATAACATAAAATGCTAAAACTTAGAAACAGACTATAAGCACTTCTCTCTGAGAACCACCTGTAAGGGAGCCCTCCTGGGAGCAAGATGAGTTCACAGATTGACACCTCATTGTAGAACTCGGGGTCAGCACTGGCTAAGCCCTGGGTGGTTGTGGCTCCTTATTCACATCAAAGCTGTCTGTGAATGCCCTAAATTTTACCCTCCAATTTGTTCCTCTAATTATACAGAATCCTATGAGCATGGTTGTGAGGATTATCCCACTCTATACGAATATGTCCAGGAATTTTTGAATCATCTTACAAACCATTTCATAGGTTTGGAAAATGAAACTGAGTGGTTTGCAGAGACAGTGAATGGCTGTGTTACAATAGATGATGTTTTGCAAGAACACGGAGAAGTCATGTATCAACAGGCCATGTCTATCTCAAATCCTCTTATATGAGAGCTAGCAATTGGCAACTTCCAGAGAGTGGAAGTTTCCACCAATTGCTACTTTAAAGATACCAGAATTAATATGAAGTTAAGGAACAAGCTGCAAAAAGAATGAAGTGACTTGAAAATGATTCCATGCATTTGTACTCTTCCTGGAAGAACTTTATTTTAACCTGGAGATCAAGGAAACAAATGGGCAAGGTTATGAGAGCAGGTCTTCTTCAGGAGTTGTTGGATGTCCTTTTTTCTAACCCTCTGGCCAACAACTTAATGTGTGTAGTACTGATACTGAAGTTGACAGGGTCAGTTTGGAAGATGCTGGAAAGAAAAAGGAAAGACTGGTATCCAAGAAATTATTCAGAGAATTGAAAATGTCATCCTAGATGCAAATGGCCAGAGATATAAATCAGATGCTCATGAAACTTGTAGAACTCCGGTCAAGTAACTGGTTTAGAATCCATACAACCTCAACAGAGAAGCGGCACCTGAACGTGAGACTATTTTATGAATGAACCAATATTCTACATCTGATGGCACTCCTTTCCTGGCAGTTCATCCAGATTATCAAAAGAAATACTGAGAATTGCTTCAAAGAGATGGCTTTTTTCCAGATTATGAAGAAAATGGAACAGATTTATCAGAGGCTGGTGATCCACAATTGGATGATATTGATGATGAGATGGACTCAGAGATCAAAGAAACTTATGAAAAGTTGGCTTGGCATCAGAGCATAAGCAAAAATAGTAAAGCTAAATATCAGCGTATCAGTTTTATAAAGCTATTTAGCTTATGGTGATTTAACAGAACACAGGAAAGCAAGAAAATGTGTTACTCTTATACCAAGTTAAGGATGTTGAGTTATGTTGCTAATGTACACAACTTTAATTTTGTTTAACAGTATCTCCCCAAATAACCTTTATTACCTCCCCCTGAAAAAAGAATTCTGAACAAAGATTAAAATGCAGGGCATAGTCAGGAAAACACATTTGAATGGAAAATCCTTTGTTAAGACAGCAGAAATATCAAAGTGGTGCCTCTGAGGACATTACACAATGCAATCAGACAAAAACCTCATTAAAAAGACCCACTCATATCAAATAAGGAGTCCTAAGTAGCTAGTGAATATTTGTAAAGACTGTAGACTGTCAACTTTCATTTTAAAAACACAAGCAATTCTGATTCTTTCCACAATTATACACCTTCAGAATTTTTCATACAACAGAAAAGATGCAAGATACATCCTCTGTTGCCCCAGGTTCATACCCCTGCCCCTCCCTTGAGTGGAACCCAATTACTGTTTTCTAAGTTTCAGGAGGAAGCTGCATTGAGAAAAATACAAAAACTGATTAGAACCAACTAGGCCCAAGACTGCAGAGGATTTGACTTCCAGTCAACCTTGAGCCTTATTATACATTCATTGTAATATATCAGCATGCTAAATGACACACCCACCAGCACCATGACAGTTGACAATTGCCATGACAACAACCAAAAACTCCCACACAAGGATTGAAAAGGAGTTGCATCAGTGTCAGGTCCAACCACATCCCTGTTAAGTCATTAATATTCCTACCACTCTTTCCAATCTCCAGCCACACAACACTGACCTGACACTCAACCATGCCCCTTCACTTTGACCCTTCTATATATTTGGTGTCTGCAACTGAATTGGGTTGAGAAGCTGATCTGTGAGCTAGGTTACCACTTTGCCAGTCTTTGGCCACTGAGTAAAGCTTGTGATGCTCCAGTCTCAACATCTGTCTCATTATTGGCACCATGAATCTCATCAGAAGAAGAACCTCCCTGGCTGAGGCAAGGGGTCCTGTCCCCAGCTAAGACCCAGGCACAGGTCTAGTCTACCAATTCAGTGACAAACTGGAGAGAGAAGCAAGAAGGTGCCAGGCTGGACAGGCCTTCCCACCAGGTGGAATGGTTCTCAAGCCCTGGGGCTGGCAGGGAAGTCACAGAGGTGCAAAGATTGGGCTGGGCAGAAACCTGGGGTTGAGGCACAGATGCCTCTGGAGCCAAGCTGACCATCACTGACATGAGAATCCAGATGCCAGGGAAAAGGACTCAGGGCCCCACAGGAGCACACAGAGATGTAGTCTAGCAGGCAACTGGGGGAGTCCCCCGGCCTCAGTCCACCCTGTGAAAACTGAGGACGGGCCCGTGGCTCCCAGTTTGCCCAGGTCACTGCAGGCCCACGCTCAAGGGTCCTGACTGCCCACCTTTGAGGGGGAAAATGAGAGCAGGAAAGGGTGGCACCAGAGTGGCCACCAACCAGGTAACAAACGGCAGGCTCGGGAAAAACGCCTCTGTCGCCAGTGAACCAGGTTGGATTCCTGTGGTTCCTGGCATTGCAGTCCAGGGCTGCCTGGAGGATTCTGGGTGCTGACGTCCCACTGTGGTGGCACGCTGAGGATTCTGGGTGCTGTAGTCCCAGGATGGGGTGGCGAGAGTGGGAACATACCAAAGGTTCTAGGTGCTGTAGTCCCAGAATGGGCCGAGGTGGGGAGTGGATAACATACCGAGACCAATGGGTACTGTAGCCCCAGGATGGGCGCACACCAAGGATTCTGGGTACTGCAATCCCAGGCCACACAGGGGATTCTGGGTGCTATGGTCTGGGCCCCTCCAGGCGCTTTGGTCGCTGTCCCCGTCTTCCATCTGTCGTGCTGACAAGCAGGACTCCCCACTCCTCTCTCCTGCATGCTTTTCCCGCGGAGAACGAGGGCTGTGCAAGGCTGACCCTATGGGAGGCCTGGTGGGGTGGAGCACTTGCAGGCCTCAGGCCCAGTAGTTCTGCTGCGGGGAGGGGAGGAGACTCCAAAAGCACAGGGAAAGGCGATGGGGTGTGGCGCTGCCAAGGACCCGAGGTCAGGGTGCTACCTGGTTTATTATCTCTCTTGGCAAGCTAAAAGCTTTCAAGGCTGAAGGCCCTTTTGTCAACCCTATGGTTGTAGAGAATTTAAACTTCCCAAAGTGCTCTCTACACTGCCCAGGGGGCTGTTGAATTGCCCAGCAGCATGGTCAGCTTAGTAACTGGCAACAGGGGCTTGACAGGCCCAAGCTGGCCTGAGCTGGAGGACCATGAATGCCTGTCCAGATGGTCAGAAGTCAAGGGCTGCCCTGCCTGACTTGACTATCCCTTGATGCCCGCTCAGGTGGGACAAAAGATCCAGCCAGTTTCAGGAGGGGCCCATCAGCACTCATGAAGGGAGCACCTGGGGGCTGGCAGGTCCCTCCACCCGGTCCTGTGTACATCCACACTTGTTTACTGAGTGTTCTGGGTGCCACTACTGTGCTAGAACCCGGGGCTGTGCAGGCAGAGTTGGGACAGCAATGCCTTGCCCAGGTGAGAGGGCAGAGGAAAACACTGTGTGACTTCTGAGGCCCCACAAGCCTTGACTGATGTTGAGTTGGATTTAAAACAGTCAGTGACAAGAACAAACATTTCACTCTTCTCTCAGAGCCCAGGACTAGGGGGCAGGAAAACAGTGGTAGAGTCAACTCCCTGACTCATGTGTGCCCCTGGGCTAATCCTGCCCATCCTGGAGACCTCAAAGAGATGGAGAGGAAAAAGGAGGAATGGGCCAGTGATGCTTAAATCTAACTTTTCTAACCCTAATGCTCTAAACCTAACACACTCATCTATACTCTAATCACCTAACCTATAACCCTATACCCTAACCCCAGGCCCCTAGACCCTTGGCCCTGACCCATAAACTCAAAACACTGACCCTTACCCTCAATCTGACCCTCCAACCCTGACTCTACAACCCCTACAATAACTCTAAATGCTGACACTGACCCTGACCCAGGACTACACACTAGCCTTAGTCTAGCCCTGCCTCTCACCCATGCCTTACCTTAAACCAATTACTTAACCCTAACTTTAACCCACAGCCCTTAACCATAACAAGTGGGAAAAAAAAAAAAAAAGATTATGTACTACAAGCAAGTTTCTCTACACCAGAAATCCAGGTTTTCAACATATTAAAACCAAGCAATGTAATATACCACAGTCACTATGTGACACAAAAACACATGGTTATCTCAATTGATACAGAAAAAAAACTTTACACAAAATCCAGTGCTGTTTCATATTCATAAACACTCAAGAAAGTAAAAGGAAATTTGTTCAACATGATAAAATGTGTTATGCAAGACCCAAAGCAAACTTCATGCTCAATGCTGAAGAACAACAAGGTTTACTCCTGAAATCAAGATTAAGGCCATGATGCTGGCTTTCCCCACTGTTACTCAGTATTGTACTGGAATCTGTACACTGAGC
Organism: Camelus bactrianus; assembly: GCF_048773025.1. Taxonomy (NCBI): domain Eukaryota; kingdom Metazoa; phylum Chordata; class Mammalia; order Artiodactyla; family Camelidae; genus Camelus; species Camelus bactrianus. Next base: position 9,369,112 of record NC_133566.1, read on the forward strand.
AATGAGGAAAGAAGGAAAATGCACACATGAAAGGGAAAAGTAAAATTGCTTTTATTCAAAGACACAATTCACATCATCCTATATATAGACTCTCCTAAAGAATTAACTAAAGATTATTTGAGCTGCTAAACTAATTCAGCAAAAGAGTAGAACAAAACATCGATCAACAAAAATCAACTTTATTTGTAGACACTAGCAATGAATGATCTGTAAAAGATTTTAAGAAAACAATTTCCTTTTTAAATAACTTCAACATTAATAAATACTTTGGAGCAGGTTTAATAAGGATGCAAAACTGGTACACTGAAAGTTATAAAGCATTGGAGAAAGAAATGCTAAGTAAATATGCAGACATCCCATGATGACGGAAATACTTAATTTTGTTAAGATGGCAAAAATGACAACAGTACATAATGCAATCTACAGATTCAATGTGATTCCTGTGAAAAATCCCAAGGCCTAAGGGAAGAAATACACAAGCCTACCCTACCTTACACATGGAATCACAAGGGACTCCAAAGTGCCAAAACAATCTAGAAAAAGAAAATCAAAGTTGGAGGCTCACATTTCCCAATTTCAAATCTTAGTACAAAGCAACAGTAAATAAAACAATGTGATACTGGCATAAATATATGTTTATAGATCTATAGAATTGAATGGTGAGCCCAGAAATAAATCCATCCATCTAGGATCAACTGATTTTTGACAACAATGGGCAACATTAAACTGGGAAAAAATCGTATTTTCAACAAATGGTGCTGGGCAATTGGCTACCCAAGTGTAGAGGAATAAAATTGGGTCCTTACTTCACACCACACATAAAACTAACTCAAGATAGATTTAAAAGCTTAAATTTAAAAAGAAATAAAATTACAGTCAACCCTCCTTATCTGCAGGTTCCACATCCACAGAATCAACCAACTTCAGATGGGAAAAAAAAAACATATTTTTGAGAAAGTTCATACAGAAAAACTTGAATTTGCTGCATGTCAGCAGCTATTTCACATACTGTTTTTCAGAACTATTTCCACATCATTTACATTGTATTAGGTATTATAACTGATCTAGAAATGATTTACAACAAACAGGAAGTTATGTTTAGATTATTTGCAAATACTACACCATTTTATATAACGGACTTGAGCACTGGAACCAATACCTCACAGACAGGGAAGGACAGCTATATAAACTGTCAAAAAAAATGGGGATAAATCATCTTACCTTGGATTTAGCAATCTTCTTAAATCTGACACCAAAATACAAGCAAAGAAAGAAAAAAGATAAATTGTATTTCCTCAAAATTAAAATGTGTGCATGAAAGATGCTATCCAGGAAGTGAAGAGACAGCCCAAAAAATCAAAGAAAATATCTGCACATTATATATCGGAAAAGAATCTTTATCAAGAATATACCAAGAACTTTTACAACTCATAAACAGAAAGGCAAACAAGCCAATTTTTAAAACAGTAAAAGAACTTGAACTGACCCTTCTCCAGACAAGACAGTCAACAAGCACATGACAATATCATCAGTCATAATGGAAATGCAAATTAGCATAATGCCATTCCCCTTCAAACACAGTAGAATGCTTACAATTAAAAAACTAAATAAAAATAACACATATTGGCAAACCTGTAGAGAAACTGAAACTCTTAAACATTACTTGTGGAGTTGGAAAATGGCACAGACTATGTGGACAACAGTTTGCCATTTCCTCAAAAAGATTAAAATACCGTTACCTTATGGTTCAACAACTTCACTTCTAGTTATACACATCAAAGCATTAAAAAGAGGTGTTCAAAAAAACTGTACATGAATGTTCATAGCAGCAATATTCACAATGGCCAAAAAGGTAGAACAATTGAAACATTCATCATAGGCTGAATAGATAAACAAATGAGTTCTGTCCATAAACTGCCCTCTGAGCCTGCCAGATAAAGGAATAAAGTAAAACGGTGCAATCACTCTGGAAAATGACATGGCAGTTCCTCAAAATCTTACACACGGGGTTAACATGTGATCCCATCAATTCCACTCCAGGGTATATGTTCAAAATACTTGAAAGCAGGGACTGGAACAGACATGGGTACACCCATGGTCATAGTAGCATTAATCACAATAGCAAAAGATGGAAGCAACTCGTGTCCATCGACAGATGAATGGATAAACTAAATGTGGTGTATACACAATGGAACACTACACAGCCTTAACAACTAAGGAATTATGACACATGCTACGACATGGATAAATCTTCAAGTCACTGTGCTACATGAAATAAGCGAGACACAGAAGGACAAATGCTACATGATTCCACTTATACAAGGTATCCAGAGAAGCTAAATTCAGAGAGAGAAGGCGGATCATTGCCAGGGGCTGAGGGGAGTCAGCATTTAATGGATACAGAGTGTCACTTGGGAAAAATGAGTGAATTCTGGAAATGGATGTTGAGAATATTTGTATAACCATGTAAATGTAGTTCATGTGATAGTACTGTGTATTTTATTTTATTTTTTTAACATTTTTATTGATTTATAATCATTTTACAATGTTGTGTACTGTGTATTTTAAATGGTTTAAACAGTAAATGTTATGTTATGAATTTCTAATCACAATGGGGAAAAATGAATGATGCACTGATGACTCATGTTACAACTTGGATGAACACTGAGAACACTCTAAGTGTAAGAAGTCAGAGGCCCAGATTGTACTATCTCGTGTGCTTTAAATCCATTAAGATTTTGAAAATGAGGGAAATTGCCATAATGGTTTCAGAAAAAGAAAACTGGATCAGAATGGAAAAACACATTTCCATAACTTGGGGTAACAGTGAAGGCTTAAGTGGGCTTGTGGATGGGATTGCCAGGTGGAACCATAAAATTTCTTCATTTGGGGTTTATCTGCTGGTTCCTTGAGAGAGTATCCCAGTTTTAGTAAAACCCACTGGAATATTTTATGTCAGGTAGCAAATGTGAGTACTGTTAAATGCTATTTAAAGTATTTTTTACGTTTGAAATTACTAGAAACTAAATCACTTTTCAACACAATCATGTCAACACCACATGAAAAAAGCAGAGGAGACATCCGATTTCCTTATAGGAGGCCCACCCTTAACCAGATCCAGTTCACCCAAAGTGCTGATGCTAATCGCCCTTGTAGAAGTCCACAGGTAATTTAGAGGCACTGTGGGAAGATTAGGAGCCACTGTGTTTTAGGTGCTGTGGATGACCTGGATAGAGTCCAAACAGGGCGATTTCTGATTTCTAGTTTTCAAACCATCAAAAAACTGTCAGAACTAATGAATCATCTCAGTGAAGTGACAAGGTTCAAAAATCAATACACAAAAACCAGTTGTCTCTCTATACATTAATAATGAAATATCAGAAAAAGGAAAATTTTTTAAATCCCATTTACCATTGCATCCCAAAAAAATACCTAGGAATAAATTTAATCAAGGGTGTGAAAGACCTGCACACTGAAAATTCTAAGGCACTGAGGAAAGAAACAACAGACACAGATAAATAGGAAGATACCCTGTGCTCACAGATAGAAAGAATTAATATTATTAAAATGTCCATTCTACCCAAAGTAATGTTCAAATTACTGGGCAACCCTGGTCAAATCACTGTGCCCTACACCAGAAAGTAACGGAACATTGTAAAGTGACTATACTTCAATAAAATAAGATAAACTTCAGTGGCATTTTTCACAGGAACAGAACAAAGAATCCTAACATTCATGTGGAAACACAAAGGACCCTGAACCGCCAAAGGGATTCTGTGAAAGGAGGACAGGCTGGAGGCATCTGCTTCTCTGACTTCACACTGCATTACAAAACTACAGTCACCAAAAAAGTGTGGAATTGGCACAAAAGCAGGGACACGGACCAGAGGAACAGATAGCCCAGAAATCACCTATGGGTATGTGGTCAGTTAATTCACATGAAAGGAGCCCGGAACCTACACCAGGGAAAGGACATTCCCCTCAATGAATGGCACTGGGAAAACTGGACACCACAAACCAAAGAAGGACATGGCACTGTCTGCACACACACAAAAACTGACTAAAACAGGCATTCAGCTGGCAATGACAGGTAGGCAACATAATGGGTCTACAGCTGGAGCAGCTTGGAAGGGTCTGGTTGCAGCTGTAAAACTGAGAGCCCAGGCACAGACACAATAGGATGGTCAAACTGTGTCACAAGGCAACAATGGCAGAGCTTTGTGGAGTCCCAGTCAGAAGCCCAATATTCTAAGTCCTAAACTAGCTAGATTTAGAATCTAATTTATCTTATTCTACATGTTGACTGTAATAGTGTTAGCAATGTCTACCTTAAGCTAATACTTTTCTCTCTCTTTTTTTAACCATTCAAGGACTTCTCACTTTATACTAAGCATTTGTGGCTTTAGGCATCAGAACTCAAACACAAGATGATGAAAAAATAGGGACTAGGGAGGAAAGACTGAAAATAGGTACACTGCAAAACAACGTATTCTTACAGAGGCACAAATATGTGCTTTTGGAGCATAAGACCAAACTCCACTTCTGCTATAGCTGTCAGGTTAAAAATGGGAATCCTTTCCACCTATCCAGGCTGACATTTTTCAGTTCGCTCAAATCACTATTTTAGTTCTCTCTGCAACCTTTATTTGAGAATACTCCTACCTAGTGACTTGGTAACCTAATTCCGTTTCTACTCAGTCCGGGCACCTTCCCACTGTATTCCGTTTTAAATCTATTCTCCAAGAGCAGGGATACTTAATCGAGCTCCCTTATGGGGTCTAAAGGAGGGCGCTGCCTCCGGTTCTCAAAGTGAGGCGGAAAGGGGCAAGATTACCTGGCAACTTGTAGGAAATGCAAGCTCTCTGGACCCACTCCGGACCCTCGGAGTCCGAAACTCAGTCACCGGCCATAGCAAGTCCCACGGGGATTCCGATGTCTCTGAACTTGAAAATTCTTGCTCTGGATACTGACCCTCAGCTCTCAGGAGATGGGGAAGTAACACCCCTGCCTCCGGTTATCCAGGCTGCAACCATTCCCTAAATTCCGACTGTTAAATTCATAGCCCACTTCGGCTAACATTTATTTTTATTAAGGCTGGACCTGCTTGACAGACCCCACGCGGGGCGCTGGCCCAGCAGCTCCCCGACCGGGAGGCGACGGCGGCGCTGTTGCCCGTCCAGGGAGCACTCTGCCGACCTTGGGCCCGGTCACAGGCAGGCGGAGCAGCGCAGCACGACTCGCCCCACAGCTGGTGCCGGCGCCCGGCTCCCACCCCCGCACTGTGGGACAGTCCCAGATAGCGCGGAAAGCGGGAGAGCCACGCCCACCCCTGAGCGCCGGCCAATCGCAGCACGCGGCGCGGCGTCCTGGGGGGGCGGTGCGCCCGAAGAATCCCCGCCCCCCGCCCCAGCACCCGCCAATCGCGGCGCGCGGTGCTGCACGGCACGCCGAGTTGGTTCGGCAGCGCACAGCTTTCGGGCGCCCTGAGGAGGCGGCGCACCCGGAGATGCCTCGCGGGGGCCGCTGTGGCAGCGGGAAGGTAGGCTGTGGGCGCTGCCTCCTCGGTCTCTCCCTGTCGTTCCGGCCCGCGGGGCGCAGGGGGCGGGTGGCTGGCCCCGGGCAGGCAGCCGGGGCTCTGCGGCGTCTGTGTCGCGGACGCAGCTCGCGTCGGAGGCGGGGCGGGAGAAGCCGTCCCCTGGAGGGCGGGGGCGGCGGGGGCGGCGGCCGCCGGTCAGTCAGGCCGTGGGGTCCGCGCCTCGCGGGTGTTCGGCGGTGTCTGCGCCGCGTCGGGCGCGGGGTCCGAGTGGGGCGGCCGGGTGACGCGAGGGGGTGAGGGCATTTGCGTTCTGAGTCGCTGCGTGTGCCCTGCGTGTGTCCTTTACCTTTCACAGGTTATTTTTGAGCTTCTTGCCTACAAATGTACTCGTCTCATCATGCTAAAAGCATGAACTCGTCGTCCTTTTACCAAAAAACTTCCGCAGAAAATAAATGGTGTCTGCTAGGTTTCTCCGATGTAAAGTTACTGTTTTCCCTTTTGGAATTAATAAGTAATTTGTGGGGCGGTGCTTTGTGACCGTCTGTGTATCCTCTTCAAACGTTCATCCACTAGTTTTAGCATTCACTGATGATTTTCTGAATCCATCATTTACTTACTTGTTTGTATCAATTTAGGCTCATTTTTATTTCATTCAGTAGGTTTTAATCCTTCAGTGTCATTATTTATTTGATGCTGAAATGCCCACATTTGGCCACAGTGAGAGCTCCTTCTTGCAGGTTCATGGGTCCTTCTGACATGTTTTCATTATTCCTTGAGCAGTTTTTGACTCTCTGACTTAAGAGGTTTCAGGCTCCTCTTGTCCTTTCCTGTCCCATCGCCGGTGTCACCTACGTCTTTAAAGACCTGCGCTGATTTAATGTGTTAAAGAGGTATTCTGGAGTGTTTTTTCTCTCTCTCTCTCTCTCTCTCTCTCTCTCTCTCATGATATTTCCACGTTCTTTACTGTTCAGATAACTAAGGGAGCGTCTTCAGAGCTGTCAGATAACTGCACCCTGGTGGAGACAGCGCCTTCCTGGGGGTAGATGCTCTTCCTCTTGCAATCCTGCCCAACTGTAGGAATTTCTACTTATGAAGGAACATGCTTAGACCTATTAAGTACCATCTGTGTTATGGCTGAATTTATGAATTTGTTCCCTTCCTCCTAATTAAGGAAGTTTTCATGGTATATTTTAATCATTATTTTTTTTTTCAAACTACAGTGGCATTGATGAAGGGTTTTATTTCTGATGAGGTGATTAGCTCGTAGTAGTTGACCTTAACTTGGTTCCTAATGTAAATCTAAAATTTTCCTTAAAATGCAAATTAAAAAACTTATGAAGTGAATACATGTCTGTTGTAGAGACTTTATACAAAACAAAAGATGTAATACTGTGCAGGACTTTGGAGGGTCCTTGTTTGTCCTCACACGTGTGCATTTTGGACTGTGTCTAGTTGTAAGTGTTGTCCAAACGTTTTTGGTTTTGCTGTCTAACGACTCTGTGGATTCAGACACATTTAAAAACTATGCCTTCACTGCTGCCATTCCTGGGTTTCCATGTTGTTAATTGTTAATGTGTATTTAATGAAGTTGATTTCATTTTTTTTTTCCTTTACAGACTATCTCTACAGAGAAAAAGAAATTGGGGTATAGACTACCCATCCTTTCCAGGAGAGACTCCACTACAGTGCAGAAGAGTGGGTCTCAGGACCGTAGGGGCAGCTGCTTCCCTCTCTGAAGCATGGCTCAGGTGTGGAGAAGGATTTCAGGAGACTGCTGGGACTCCGGTAAGATAGCTGTAATACTGTTTGCCCTGAATGCTGAAGGATAATCCTAGTTACTGAGTGTTCAGGCCACTGTAATGTATTTCTTTGGCATTCCCTTCTTTATTTCCTTTCAGAACACTGTAGTTGGTGGATTACTTTTTTTCACTCATCCTTGAATTCCTTAAAAATTGTGGCATATTAGTATCCACCCCTTTCTGTCATGCAGAGCCTCTATACTTCTTTATAAGTAGAGGATACATACTGAAAATGTTCTCAGAGATGAAGCGGTTGAGCATTTACTCTATAAAAAGTACATTTATGAAATGCTGATATATTCAGAATCTTTTGGCATTGAGATATTCAGGTTAATTTTTGTTTATGTGGTAACTTTGAAGTATTCACCATAAAGAGGAGTACTGACCACTGTTAGAAACTTTAAAGGTGGGGTTGCTCTCTCTCTATTTAGATTGAGGAAAAATGTAAAAATACATTTATTAGGTATATGAGGAGTATGTGCTTTGGGAATACTTTTTGGTAAATATAAATAAAGGAAAACAAATATGTAAAGGTGATATAATCTAAGTTCTTGAATATTTTACATAATATTGTTGGGTTTTGGCCCCTGTCCCCTAAATTACTACATCATTATTAGTTATTATTGTTGTTATCATTATCTGCCTGCTGTCATTAACAGCTGAAAAGAAGACTACTGCAGAAAAGCACTTTGAGTTATCCTCTAGACCCAAGAAAGGTAATATATTCATGGTTTAAAAAACACCCAAACAATGTAAAAAGATACTTTTTTTGAAAAATCTCTTCCTCACCTTTGTCATCATCTACCCCATTTTTCCTGCCTCCTCTAGGTAATCATTAACAAATTCTATGTGTCCTTTCTGGGATCACTGTTATCAGCAGAGCCCAGTAGGAAAGCTCAAGCTCATAGCTCCAGGGTTTTTAAAAAATCTGATTTGGGAAATACAGTTATGGCCTATGGTATAAGGACTATACTGCTTGTTAATGAAATTCTTATTTGGCGAATTAGTTGGGAAAAGCTTTCAGCTACAAATGATAGGAAGCCCTATTGAGGTGTTTGAAGAAATGGGGTTGAATTTATCTCCTGAAGCAAGAAGTCCAGGGACCCAGACTTGTTCTGAGTTCTGCAGCCCTAATGTGGGGTTTGTTTTTGTGGTTGTTAGGTAGAAGCTGGATTCTCCAGACCCAGTTCTCAGGAAGAGTGTAGGGTTGGAGGATTTTCTCCAAATGAACTTTTCTTCTGGGAATAAGTACTCGCCCCAGGACCTCTACCTTTGGTCAGAATCTGTTACATAGGGTCACCTCCACTAAACAGATGTCAGAAATCAAGGATTTTTAAACATATATGTTGCTGATCAAATAAAATTAGGATTTTGTTGATGAGGAAGACGAGAATCGGTGGGTATCAAGGAGGCTGCTGGTTCTGCTGCCACACTCAGTTACCCTGTGGGAGGGGCAGGAGAAGTCAGGGCCTGAGACTTCAGAGATCTCCTCTGACCCCACGGTGTTCTGACTGTGTCCTCCTGCCTGTGGGGTCTTGAGAAAGCAAGCTAAGCACGCTGAGCCTCAGTTTCTGCACTGGAAAATAGGCATAAGAATTGTGTGTCTCATTGGGTTATTGTGAGCTTTAAAAAAATTAATAAAAGTGCTTAGTTCAAAGGTTTACACTTAGTAGGTGCTTAATGGTACCAGTTACTGTTATGTTTGATGGCAAAAAGAGCTGTATGAGAGCCTACTCAGAGTCCGGGAGAGTGAGAAAACTTTCTGTGGATAAGACACTAAACATTTCTTTATGCTATATTATTATTTCGCTAACATTTAAGGGGGTTCTTTTTATGCGAATGAAAAATAAAATTCCCCTATTTTTTTTTAAATTCATGAAACACTGTATTAAATAAACTGGCACATGGTGTTTGTAATATCATAGTCTTCTAATGGTACTGCAGAATTTATTTATTATTATTAGTGCCAAATGCTGTGATTTGCAAAGATAATTTAATTCTGGTTTCGTAATTCACTATATAATGTGTGGAGAAAATAGTACAGTTGACCTTTGAACAGTGTGGGGGGGCTAGAGATGCTGGCCCTCTGTGCAGTATAAAATCTGCCTATAATAAACTTTACAAGTCAGCCCTCTTGCACCCATGGATTCACCTACTGCAGACTGTGCAGTAGTAGTACCTAGTTTTGAAAAAAATCCACGTGTAGGTGAACCCACACAGCTCGGACTTGTGTTGTTCAAGGGTAAACTAACTGTGTTTTCTTTTACAGACATAGCTTATATCTTTTCCTGGAGATTTAAAGTTGGTATAGTCAAGTTCAACTTGGAGAGAGAAAGAAATATTAAATAAGCTGCTACCTTGTATTTATTATTTGATTGATTGATTGATTGTCCTGGGGTTTGAATCCAGGACCTTGTGGATGCCAAGCATGTGCTCTACTACTGAGCCATACCCGCATCCCCTGCTACCTTGTATTTAATTTCAAGAGGATTTGGGGGGATCATTTCCCCATCCCAATATATAGTCAACCCATTCTTCTGTACTTTCTGTTCTGTAGAATGATCAATACATGCTGATAGGCTGTAAGAGCTTATGTCTGTGTATAATTTATTTACAGCATAAGTAGCTTGTTAAGGCAAGAAAGAATGGTTAATAATTTAACAAAAGCTTACAAATAGACATTGAAAGAAAGGGGGCCCCAAGGCACGTCCTGTAACTGGCTCCTTTGTAAAATCGCAACGTCTAAAGTTTTAGTTCAGGACAGGCTATTAAATTTTTAGGACTTGGAAGTAATATTTTTTTGACAACCGGGAATCAGAAGTAGGGAAACATACTTCTGCAGAGTGTGTGAAAAGGGGGGAGACTCCATTTCCTTGTCTCTATGTCTCTGTTTCCTTACCTGTAAGGCACTGAAGAACAGAGGAGAAAGGGGAAGGAAATGGAGGAAGTGGGATGGGGTGAGAGAAGTGAGCAAATGCATGTTCCTCAGAAGGTGCGAGGGACAAGGAAGAAGGTAAAAACCTGAAAAGAGCCTGGAACCTTTGTAGATAGTGATTTTCTTTAAAAGGTGGAACTTTTAAAAAATGTATCAAAATGAAACTATGCAATGAAAAGGAAATAGTGTTTAATATTTTTCTTAAAATGCCCTGCAAAATATGTTCTCAAAATCTTTGTTATTGAGGTCTGAAATCTGCTTGAGAGGCATTAGTAAACTTCTAAATTATTATTTGTTGGCATGTTTTTCTCCCCATTCGAACGTAGGCTTCTTAAGGGCAGACTCTCTTCTGTTGCTCTTCTTTGTATCCTGGGTGGCTAAGGCCAGGCTGTGGCTAGGGCTGCCATGATGCCGTGCTACAGACTGGGTGGTTGGACCAACAGAAACTTAACAGCCTCACAGTTCTGGACGCTGGAAGTCCAAAGTGAAGGTATTGGCAGAGTTGGCTCCTAGGATGTGCTTCAGGCTTCTTTCCTTGACTTGCAGGTTGCTGTCTTCTCTGCATGTGTCTTTCTATTGTCTTCCCTCTGCATGTCTGGTTCTGTGTCCAGATTTCTTCTCTTATAAGAATATCTGTCATGTTGGATTAGGGCCCACCCTAATTATCTCAGTTTAATTCAGTTACTTCTGTAAAAACCCTAGCTCCAAATAAGGTTACATTCTGAGATGCTAGTGGTTAGAACTTTAACATATGAATGAATTCTGGGGGGGCACACAATTCAAACTGTAACAACAGATGCCAGCACAATGCCTGGCACACATTGGGCACCCAGAAATGTTTGTAAATGCGAACTGTTCTCCCAGTCTGGCTGATGTTCTTCCTGGAATTTCATTGGAATGGGCCTTGATTTCAAGGGTACCTCTTTTCAGCAAATAAAATGGGTTACTAAGTGATAAATTCCTGGTAAAGGTTTTATCTGTATAAACTATATAGTTAAGTGCCTGTAATTTATGGGTTTATGAATCCATTATACAACCTGAAAATAGTGATAATTGTATTTCCTGTCCTAGTCTGTTCAGGCTGCTGTAACAAAAATACCATAGACTGGGTGGCTTGTAAACAGAAATTTATTTCTCACAGTTCTGGAGGTTGGAAGTCCATACACTTATTTGGTGTCTGGCGAGGACTTCTGGTTCATAGAACCTTCCTGCTGCATCCTCACATGATGGAAGGGGCCAGGGATCTCTCTGGGGCATCTTCTACAGGGCACTGGTTCCATTCATGAGAACTCCACCCGCATAGCCTAATCGCCTCCTAAAGACCCACCTCTTAGCACCATCACATTGAGGATTAGGCTTCAATATGTGAGTTTTAGAGGAACACAGATACTCTGTAGCATTCCATTTCTTTCATTCTGATTTACTTTTCTAGATGCATAATAATGAAAAAAGATCAGTAATGGTTTTTGCAAGTAAGTACACACCTTAGTTTTATTAGCTTTTTAAATGAATATGGGTTCTTAGGTTATTCTGAATGGCTTATATTTAATTTTATATTTTGAAGGATAGACAACTTTAGCAACACTAGATGTTCAGGGCACGAAGTGTTTAGTAAATGTTTACTATTATTTCGTGTTTTTGTGCATGTTGATTCTCCAGACATTTTGTCAGTGAGTCTTTCTTTCCTGATCAATTCAAAGCGGAGCATCTGTGTGTGTCTGTGTGTGTCTGTGTGTGTGTGTGTGTGTGTGCGCCATCAGTATACCATGACATACTTCTAATCTAGTGTTTAATTTTTCTTTTCATTATTAATTAATGTTGCCTTTCAGAGCACGCATTCCTTGAAAGCAGGAGTTTTCTTTTTGTTGTTGTTTGTTTCCTCAGGGTTTACTATATCAGAGGTGTTATATTAATATGTATTTAATGAAGCCATATAACTTCTTTTTTTAAATTTTATTTATTTTTAAATTTTGGGAGGTAATTAGGTTATTTATTTATTTATTTGTTTTTTAATGGAGGTACTGCTGATTTAACCCAGGACCTTGTGCATGCTAGGCATGAACTCTACCACTGAGCTATACCCATTCCCCACCATTTAACTTCTGAGCCTGTTTCCTCTTCTGGAAAACTTGAGTTGTAATGTCTAATCTCTTAATCTGTTAGTATATTGAAATGTAGCTGAGAGAGCTTTTTTTGGTTTTAGCATTATAAGTCAATTATCTACTCAATATGAGGAGAAAAATTGATTTTTATTAGCTATCTATTACTTTTCTGATCAGTGTCAGTAAAGTTTCCTGTTGGGACTTCTGGTTCCACCAAGGTGGAGTCACTCCATTCCTTCTAAGTTTCCTGTGTATCAGAATGACTAAAATAAAAAATAGTGACCACACCAAATCATGTAGAGAAACTGGACCACTCACACATTGCTGGTGGGACTGTAAAATGGCACAGCTACCCTGGAAAACAGTTTGGCAGTTTCTTATAAGACTAAACATGCAGTTACCATACAGCTTAGCAGTTGCACCCTTAGACATTTATCCTAGAGAATGAAAATTACATTCACGTAAGATCATGTGCACAGCGTTCATAGCGGCTTCTTTCTTAGTAGCCCCAGACTGAGAACAATGCAGATGTCCTTCAAGGGGTGACTGGTTAAACAAGCTGTGGTCTGTCCACAAAAATAAAAAGAACGTAACTGTTGATACACACCTGGTAAATGTCCAGGGAATTTAGCTGAGCACAAAAAGCCAGTCCTAAAAGGTGACATAGGTGATTACGTGTATATATTATTCTTTAATTGACAAGGTTGTAGAAGTGCAAAACTGATTAGTGGTTGCCAGGGATCAGGAAATGAGGCGGGGCAGCGGCTGTGTTTTGCTTTAAAAAGGCAACATGGGATATACTCTCTGTGATGGAGTTCTTTCTCTCTCTCTCTTTCTCTCTGACAGTACCGGTATCAACATTCTGGCTGTGATGCTGTACTGTAGTTCTGCAGAATGTTACCATTGGAGGAACTGGGTGAGGCATACAGGGCTGCTTCTGTTTCTGACAAATGTATACGAGGCAACTGTTACATCAAAATAACAAGCTTAAGTAAGTAAAAAGTTTTCTTAAGTGTTTTAAACAAATTGCTGCTAGCAGGGCTCCTAATGTGGCAGAGGAAGCACACAGTAGCATTCCTATCATAGATAAGTAGTGGCTTTGCAGTTTGTTTTATGCTTTTTTTTCCTATGGCTTGGTCAAATAGTCTACAAGTTAGAGCTTTATAATTATTTCAGGGTCATTTTTTGAGTTTTCATTTGTGCTCCAGTCATTTTCCTTGTCTTTTTTAACTTAATCAGTTCTAATTACTTCTTTTGCTTCTTGTCATTTGGCTTTAATTCAGAGAATCTTAGCAAGGTTGTGCATAGGCCTTTAGTCAGGAAGATTTGAAATAACGACATTTCTTTTATTATCTGAATTTTGTGTTATTTGTGACTTTGGAAAAGTAACATGCATAAAACCTCATTTTGATAAATAACCACATAAAGTGACCATTTTTATATGTTTTTCTTTAACTGAACCTACTACATCTAAGAGTACCAATGGGATTACAGCTGTAACACGGAGTTCCAGTGGAAGTGATCTGTCAGATGAAGATAAAAATTTTAAACCACAGAGAGATAGCAGACATGGTTCTAGAATAGACAGATTTTATAACAGGAATATTTCATGTCCACAGGATGGGACCAGTAAAGGTAAATTGATAATTTTGTAAGAAATTTAGTTTCTGTTATAGATTGGATTTCAATATTGGGAAAAGCTTATACTCCTTTTCTAATACTTAGCATTGATTATGATCGTACTAGGTCCCAGCATCCCAGCCCTTTAGAAGTATTTTCTTATAATAATTCTCACAGTAACTCTAAGAGAGAGGTATTACCAGTATTATTTTTACAGTTAGTAGTTTAAGCTTGAACATGTTAGAACTGGTTGGATTCCACTTTGGGTCTCTTAGGTGACAAAGCCAGTTCTCTAAAGTACAGGCACACCTCTGAGATATTGTGGGTTTTGTTCAGACCACTGTAGTAAAGTGAATGTTGCAGTAAAAGAAGTTACATGAATTTCTTGGTGTTCCAGTGCACATTAATGTTGTTTATACACAACTGTAGTCTATTAAGTGTGCAATAGCATTATGTCTACAAAAGTCAAAGTACCATATCTTAATTAAAAAATGGCTTATTGCTGAAAAATGCTAACCATCATCTGAGCCTTCAGTGAGTTGTAGCTTTTTGTTGGTGGAGGGTCTTCCCTCAATGTTGATGGATGCTCACTGATCAAGGGGGTGGTTGCTGAAGTTTGGGGTTGGTGTGGCAGTTTCTTAAAATAAGGCAGCAGTGAAGTTTGCTGCATTGATTGACTCTTTGACAAATGGTTTCTCTGGACCGTGCAATGCTGTGTGATAGCATTTTACCAACAGTAGAACTTCTTTCAAAGTTGGAGTCAATCCTCTCAAACCCTGCTGCTGCTTTACCAACTAACTCTATGTAATATTCTAAATCCTTTATTATCATTTCAACAGTCCTCAGAGCGTCTTCACCAGGAGTAGATTCCATGTTAAGAAACCACTTTCTGGGAGAAGGGGCATTATAGCTCAGTGTGGAGTGTGTGCTTAGAATGCACAAGGCCCTGGGTTCAACCCCCAGTACCTCATTTAAAGGGGAAAAAAAAGCAAAATTAAAAAAAAAAAAAAAAAGAAAACACTTCCCTAACCCTACCCCAACCTAGCCCTCACCCTAGCCCTAAACTTAACCCTAACCCTCACCATAGCTTTATCCTAGCCTTCACCCTAACCTTAACCCTAACCCTAAACCTAGCCCTAGCCCTAACCCTAACCCTCACTATAGCCTCATCCTAGCCTTCACCCTAACACTAACCATAGCCCTAAGCCTTGCCCTAACGCAGGCCCTAACCCTGGCCCTATACTAGCCCTACCCTAGATCCAACCCAAGCCCTCACGTTATCCCTCAGCCTAGCCCTCATCATAGCTCTAACCCTAACCCTAGCCCTAAACTTAGCCCTAGCAATAACCCTAACCCTCAACTTAGCCCTCAACCTAGCCCTCAAACAAGCCCTCATCGTAGCTCTAACGCTAACCCAAATGCTAACCCTAACCCTAGCCCAAACCTTGGCCCTAAAATTAGCCCTAACAATAATCCTAACCTTAGCCCTCAACCTAGCCCTCATCATAGCTCTAACTCTGACCCTAACCATAGTCTTAACCTTACCCCTAACCCTAGCCCAAACCTAGCTTTAACCCTAAACCTAACCCAGGCTATCACATTATCCCTCAGCCAAGCCCTCAACCAAGCCCTCATCATAGCTCCAACTCAAACGCTAACCCTAAACCAAGCCCTAACCCAACCCTAACCCTACCCATAACACTAGCCCTCACCTTAGCCCTCAACCTAACCTCAACCAAACCCTAAACTTAGCCCTAACAATAACCCTAGCCCTAAATTTAGCCCTCAACTTAGCCATCATCGTAGCTCTAACCCTAAACTTAGCCCTAACCCTAACAATAACCCTAGCCCTAAATTTAGCCTTCAACTTAGCCATCATCGTAGCTCTAGCCCTAACCCTAACCCTAGACCTAACCCAAGCCCTCGCCTTATCCCTCAACCTAGCCCTCAGACGAGCCCTCGTCATAGCACTAACCCTAACCCAATTGCTAACCCTAACCCGAGCCCTTAAGCTAGCCCTAACTAGCCCTACCCATATCCCTCACCCTAGCCGTAACCATAGCCCTCAGTGTAGGCCTCTACCTAGCTCTCATCCAAGCCCTCATTGTAGCTCTAACCCTAACCCAGTCAACTAACCCTAACCCTAACCCTAGCCCTCACCCTAGCCCAAACCCTAGTTCCTGCACACAGAGGTCTCACAGAAATGGGACCAAGAAGTAGCCCAGGCAGGCAGCTTTCATAATTTTTTTTAATGGAGATATTGGGGATCGAACCCAGGACCTTGTGCTTGGTAAGCACATAGTGTACCACTAGGGGTGTACCCCACCCCTAGTTTTTATTCTTTTAAACAAACTATAAATTTATGAGGAATTGACAGACCAAAGAAATGTAGGTTTCGGTGCTCAATTAGTGAAAAATCAAAATAGAGTTTGAGCTTGGGGTAGTAAATTAAAGAAGTAACAAGGTTTGTTTATATAGGCTTCTGCACCTTTCATATAGTTTTATTTCCTGCTTTCAGGGAGATAGAGAGGAGGGTGAGAGTGTTCCTCTTGCATCAACCATTCATTAAGTAATTTTAATTCACAACAAACACCATGTCATTGTGGCATATTTTGGCGGGGCCCACGCTGAGTGACAATAATACAAGTGGGAAGGTTAGACCCCAAAATTGGGAGGTACACTAAAGTGTACCTTGCCACCAGCTGTGAAAGAATTCACGCAACAGAGGCAGAAGGACGAAGTGAACAGCCACTTTATCACTCAGAAGGGGAGATGGAAGGAAAGTACTCGAGCAGAGAGAAGGAAAGAAAAGCACTCAAGTGAGGAAGGGTTGCTCAAGTGAGGCAGGAAGGAAGGGGCAGAGCACAGCCATTCAAGGGATGACAGCAATTAACACCAAAATGGTGGATGATTCAACTCCCAGCAGGTCTTAAGGCTCAAGATGGCGAGAGAGTTGACTTCTGGTAGATCTTGAGCTTCATTGTATGCTCATTGCAATATGTTAACATGGTGAATGACACTCCCACAGGTGCCAGGACAGTTCTGAGGCTGACCATAAAAGGTCAGAGAGTGGGCAGTGGCTCAGTTCCTGAGAATCCCAGCCCCTTCCCCAGGGTAGTTGGAATGGCCCTCCCACTTGTTGGCATGTGAAGCTGTTGAGCCCATAAAAACTGGCAACACCGTGCCTCGTGGCCTCTCTTGTTCCCTCATCTTTGGAGATGGCCCACACTCTGTCTATGGAGTGTGTATCTACTTTTACGTTAACCTGAGCACTCAACCCCCACACCTCGTGGTCTGTCTCTCACCTTCTGAAACAGCCTACACTCAATGTAGTATGTACTCTCTCTAAATAAATCTATCTTTACTCAACTGTGGCTCGCTCTTAAATTATTTCCTGCACAAAGCCAAGGACCCGCCCTTGGTGGAGCACATCTCAGGGACTCAACTGAGACCTGGGACGTGGCCCTCTTGCCCCATATTCGTTTTTCCTGTGTCAGGGCCATAAGTTGGACAGAGGCCGATGGATGCAGACCTGGACCAGCAATGGCCCCTGGCCAGCATGTGGGTGGGGCTGGTGTTTGCTCTCACCTCCACTTTTCCATCTTTGGCTTTAGTACCCTTAAACTCTTGAGTCTTCACGGCCTCCACGCTTGTCCCCTCTAGAGAACACTTCTCGTCCCAACGGTCACTCCTTTTTTCCTCCTACCCAGCGGATATTTCTCTGCCACCTGGTCAGAGGCACTTGTCAGGGGGAAAGCAAGCAGACATTACGTCTAATAGAGTGTGACCGCTGGGCCCTCTGGGAAGTCACCTTTCAGGCAGGTGATCCCTCAGGACCCTCAGATCAAACCCTTTCTGTGACTGTTTCCTTTGCTCCAGGAAGCCACTCAGGTGCATCATGAAGCAGCACAGAGCACAGCCTTTCGTGAAATGGAAGAATCAGAAGACACTCAGGGAACGACTGGCCTCGTGACTTGCACGCGTCTTGGTCAACTTGAGTAGAGGCGTAGAGTTAAAGCCCTTTTTCTACACTAAAGGCAAACTCCCTGTGAGAGAGTCATTTTCTTTACTAATTTACTTTAAACAGGAAGGTCCCCTGGGGTCGGGCTCATTTTGCTGTATCTCAGTTGCAGAAGGGACTGACTTCCCAGCCTAGCTGCCTCTGGTGATGTGAGCAGCCATGCACGCTGGGCCCCAGCTCCTGCAGGCTCGCATCCTGCGCTGAGCTCCACTGCTGCCCCTCCACCACAAAGGCTGGAGGCCAGTCCCACCTCCCTGATGGGCTTTGAAGTTTCTGAAGGAGGTTCACAAAATCTCTTCTGCCCTTGCCTTTCCCTAGACTCCCAGCTTTCCTCCCACGTCACCTTCTGATCGGATCTGTGCTCTGCCACTTCCTTAAAGGAACGTCCTCAAGCACCTGCCCTCCGCGCCCACTCCCCTGTAGCTCTGATGGGCCTTTCCTTATCTTTCCTACTTACCATGTCCTTATTAGTCACAGCAACATTTCAATACGGGAGTGTTTTGTTTTCACAGGCTGTACAAACAACGCTTAATCTTTCCAACATTCCCTGTAGATTTCCAAGTACAACCCCTACAGGTTGCAAGTATGATAATTACTGTTTTCATTTTGACCTTGAATTTATTACAAAATATTCTGGACAACAAATGCTGTTAAACTTTACAGGTACTTGGTATTTCATTTTGGTGAAGGCTTTTTAAAACAATATAATAGCAACAATAAAATAAAATTATCCAGACCATCTGCCTCCACCCATGAAAGAAATTCCTACTCTGGAAATTATCTTCCTGCCATAAAACCTAGATAACAAAGAAAATAAATGAAAGGCTATTTTTAGAGACTGAACAACAGGCAGTGTGTGAAAGGAATCCCTGAGAGAAGAGAGACAAGATAAGTTCTACGATTGCTCAGCTTACCTCCTGGAGGTGCATCCAGGCTGCAGCACAGGGAAGGGAGCCTGCGCGAACAAGAGGCCTGGCTGAGCAGGAAGAGATTACAGTCTAGGGAGGCCGAGGCAGCTGGGCTCTGGGCAGAGAACCTAGATGACAGGGCCTGCAGAGAAGGAGTGATTCTGAGATCTGCAGGAGCCCCGCTGTGTCTGGCAGACCTAAGTGCTGTGTGTATAGAATGAAATTCCATATGGCATATGAGGAACCACCAGAAGGTAGTAGATGGGCACAACTGCCAGAATTCACTCAGGCAGATGGAGGGACCTCATAGGACCCAGGACACGGGACCAAGTCCTAACACCTTAGTAATGGGGTTAAAGTAATCCTACAATAAAGGCTGCATTATACCCACCTAAATAAACCTTTAAAACCAATCCAAAAAACAAACAACCCAGTCCAAAAATGGGCAGATCTAAACAAGCAATTCTCCAGTGCAGCAGGTAGATTTGAGTTTGATAGGCAGAAGCTGAAAACTGATCACAGACTATCCAGGATGCTTAAAGTTGGGGGTGGATCTCTAACTGAGCAAGGACTCGTGTGCCTTCGGTGCAGAAAGCCAAACACACAGCAGATGTTGGCAGCAAAATAAGGGTATATTTGCAGGCGCCAAGGAGGGAGTGGGACACGAGCCTCAGAGTCATTCCAGCCTGGTCTTTGATTTGGGGGTGTTTTAAAGAGGAGAACAAAGAGGCTGGGATTAATCATTGTCCTGTGACATTTCTACATTTCTTAATCATGGTTTTGGGACGACTCTGGTGGCTCATGGCCCAGGGCCTGTTAGCTCATCATGCTCTACAGAAACCTGACCTTGTCTGTTAAGGACGGATCGACTGCTGAGTTGTCAGATTCTGGTTGGTTTGTGTTCAATTAGCACAAGATTGAGGTCAGAGGGGACAAGTAAGGAAACAAAAGTATAGGTAGAGAGGTTAATCATAAATGCAGTAAGGAAACTAGGTTTTAGGGGGACTCAGTTTCAAAAATAAGGCTGTTACCTAGGACCCCGCAAATCCTGAATTTCACTGGACAGACTTCCTCTCTGGCTGTTGTGGCCCCATCTCCACCCTGCCCCACAGGGCAAGGAGGCTGCAGAGGAGCCAGAACTGGGCCCCAGGGAAGCTCTTCTGGAGTCCCACCTCTGGGGCTGGCAGAACCCGCCAAGTGCTCTGAGAGGCCTGTTCCTGACGAGACTGGGCCTGGCTCAGCAGCCCTGCCAGGCGTTAGGTCACATGGAGCCTCCCCGCTTGGGTCAGGCTCAGAGCAGAGCTGGGACTGGCCCCTCCAGGCCCGGGTCTCACAGGAGCAGCTCTGCTGTCGGCTGTGGCTGATGAACCAGAGGACTCCGTCTCCGGCTGGGTCTCCATCAGGTCCCCATGTTTACACTGAAACCACCATCATTATGTGTCGTTCAAGGGACATTTTTCTTCCAATCAAGCGCTGAGTCTGGCTGGGTCGGTTGCTGGAAAGTCGGTCTGTTTTTCTTTAAACACATCTGCTGGGCTTCTGGCAGAGCTGTTGTAAACACTTCCCGTCACTCCTGCCTAGTTTTAGCCCCGAGTTTTGCTGGGAAGGACCCCAGGCCTTTGCTGTGCCCTCTCAGCAGGGCATGAACATTGTAAAACCTCCAAAACCAGGTGCTGCCTGCCCTGGATGTGACGCCTCTGGTATGAGAGGAGACTGAAGCCAAGGCTGGCCTGGGATGGGGACGAGAAGGCACTGCTCAGGGCTGCTCAGGGCTGTTGTGTGTGCAAGAAGGAAGGAGGTGGCTGAGGGAGGAGCAGGGCAGGAGCCTGGCAAAGCTCCCACACAGCGACCGACCGTGCGGCCTTGCTGATGGTGAGCAGCAGAGGGCGGGAGGCGGGCCTGGCTTCACAGGGGCTTAGCCTCTCGCTCGCTGTGGGACCCTGAGCAGGTCGCTTGGCCTCCAGTGACCCTGAGGCTCCTCTGTCACGGAGCTGGGATCATACTCAGACTCAGTGAGTGTCACCGGCAGCATGTTTCCTTTCCGTTTATTAGACTAGTAACTCCTGCAGGATGGGAACCAGATGGCCTTTATCTTTGAACCCTGACATGAACCCAGTACATATTAGGAAATGTTATAAATGCTGGCTAAATTGAATGAAAGTCTGGGTAAGGGACAGAAAGTACAGATACTAATTTTGGGAGTTCAGCTATCACTTTTTCTTGGAAAAACATTCTATTGTTGTTCAGAGACACTTGGCTGTGGAAAAGCTCTTACAAAGAGCAGTTTTTGTGAGTTAAGTGTAGATGATCCAACCCACATGGATCAGATTTCCCTGTAAGTCCTTGAATGTACTTTAGAAACAGAGCAGAGATGGGGGAGGGGGGAAGACAGCACTTTTGGAAGGAAGGAATTTGAATTTACTGAGCCAGAGTGTAGGAGAGGAAAAAGGCAATTTCGCCTGGTCCAAGGTGTAGCTGGATTTTGCGACTACTAATGAGAAGCAGGTACTGAAAATACACTACAGCTCGTTAAAAATCTCTCCAAGAATGACCTCCTGCAGACCTTTTCCCCTTCCGTGCCTACTGACCCCAGATGCTAGCACTGCAAGATAAAGATGTACAAGTTCAATTTAAGTTCTAACCTGTTGTTTTGTCCTAAATGGATTTGAAAAGAAACGTTAGAGACATCTGGACAAAGGCACCTGGGCAGGGACACCTGGACAGATGTCTGTGGAAGGCGGAGCTGCACCACGTGGCAGGCCTGCCCTCCCTCGGGCTCCATGGCGTCTCTCACTATCAATGCTGTTCCCAACTTCCCACCAGATTGTGGATGGGGTGGTAGCAGATTCCTACAAAATGTTGGTCAGGAAAGGAAGCTGTGGACACAGCGTGGAGTAAGAGGAAGCCATTTCATGTTCACTGTAAAGGAGGAATGGGGACCCACCAAGATGTCTTCAGCTCAGAGGAGCCTGGCCCAGGGAACTGTAGGTTGTGCTGCTGACGGGTACAGGGTTCCCAGGGCCCACGGGAGCCCATCCTCCAGAGTCTGCTCAGAGCAGGATGGGAGGCCACCTGAGGGCCAGGGCGGCCTACAAGGAACTGGGCAGACTCCACGTGGCAGCTGGGCCCCGAACTGGCTACCCCTGTTCACCCGACCCCAGGGCTCCACGGGGTTTCAGGAGAAACTTTCCTGCAACTCCACCTCTGCACTGCAGTCCCAGCAGGGGTGGCCTGGCTGCCAGTTCGGAGCAGCTTCCCCGGCACCATCTCCTTCTGCGCACCATTACCTCCCACCGAGGCTCCAGACAGTGTGTTCTGGTCACCTGTCATCTGTAAAAACAAACATCCCCTGACCTAAGTGACTTGGGCAGACAGTGTTGTGATGGATGCTGTGAGGTACAGACTTTGTGATGTAGGCGGTCAGTCCGGAGTTGAACAATCAAAGAATGCGTCACAGACAGTGGGAGCCAGGTTTCTCGTTGTTGGGAAAAGAAGTGACAGATGAGGCTGGAAGGAACCATGCGCCGACCCCAGAGGCATTAGCGTGACCTCGTGATGTTTGAAAAACATGTATAAGGTGGACAGTTGCAGAAGTAAGCACAGACATGTGTTCACGGGCGCTTCCCAGTCCTGCTGACTGAGAAGGTCGCCATCCTCCCGACACCGACTGCCCTACCCCCAGACACCGTTCTCCAAGGAAAGGAGCCAAGGCTCTTGGGGAAGGGAGTGACTCCTGGGATGGGGGGAGGAAAATACAGGATAAGCCTAAATATCTTGTGCCGCTGGCACGTGTGGCTGCTGCTCTTGGGGCGGTCCTGCCAGCCCGTGACCCCAGGACAGCCCCCCAGGGTCAGCCAGTCCCTCAGCTGCCCCCCTGCCCGCCCCCCATTGCAGCCTGAGCAGAGCGCGCTGCACCCACGAGGGCTCTGTGAGACTCAAACGCACGCTCTTTTCTGAGGGCGTGGGAAACACACATTGTGGATCGCTTGTGGGCAGGTAGCCGGTGTGTGTGTGTGGCCCTCAGAGGCAATTTGGCAACAACCGCGGACATTTGAAATACACACATCCTAAGACCCAGGTACTCTGTTCAGTAATGAGTCTAGTTTTACTGGTACCAGGACAAAATTGTGTTTTAAAGCCCATCCGTGGTAACACTGTCTGTCCCACAAGCTCACCAGTGGTTACCTGGTTAAGTGAGTGGTGTGTCCCCTGCACAAAGGGATACCACGCAGCTGTTAAACAGACACGGCAGGACTACTGTCCTGACACAGAAATGCCGCAGGGCGTCACGGTGACAGAGCAACATGCAGAGTCGTGAGAACAGCGCAGGGCCATTTGTGGAAGAATCTCTGTTCAGCAAAGCTCATAAACATCGTCTGTTTCTCGAGGGCTCCCAAGAAGCCCAGTAGTGGTTGCCTTGAGCTGATTAGATGGAAGGACAAGCCGAGGAGACAGGAAAACGTGCTTTTCCCTTTTGTAACTTTACAGTTCTGTTCAGGTGCATATTTACCTATTATGGAAGATACAATATTAAAATTATGTATAATTTTGCTCTAATAAACTTGGGGAAGTCAAAGTGTTATTGAATTTTAACCCACTGTGGGCTTGTCACTTCTCAAGAGACACAAGAGAAGAACATGAAGTGGTCTCTACTCAGAGTGAAAATGGAAAATGTGACCCCCAGCAATGGTCCCCCAGGGGTCAGGCATGCGGAAAGGAGCCAGAGGGCCCTGGGGGTGCCTGGCCGTATCAGCAGGACGCCGGCCAGCTGGGAGTTCTGCCCGGGAAGCCATGCGTCTATTGCTCAATACGCCAGCATTTTGGGAGGATGGTCACTGACCAAAGGGCTGGAGGCCAGCAGCTTAACAGGAATACAGAAGTGACCAGGTCCATGTCTGGAAGCAATGTTTATTCTGTCAGGTCACGCTGGGCCACTCCCAGCTCACTGCACAGCAGCTGGGACACAGCAGAGGGAGGGGCGGCCTTGACTCAGGGTGCGTGAGTCAGCGTCTGCCCCCTGCTTCCAGGCCTTGAGGTCTCCCTCATCCCGGCCACGCCCCCGTGCCCACCTCACTGCCCGTGGCCCTTCAGGCTGTCTGCCCGCTGTCCTCTCCTCAACTCCAGCTCACCCTCCCCACACCCCCGCCCCTGCCCCCGCCCCTGCCAAATCCCTGCACCTGCCGGCCTGCCTTCTTTAGGAAGGTGGTTCCCTCTCCAGCTCCCCCAGCTCAGGGGGTTTTGTTATGAGGTCACACAGTTTGACCTTTAATCACGTCTCATTTCCTTCCCATTTTAGTCTTCTTTCCCTAATAAGCTCTCTGAGGGCTGGGACTACTCTGTCCCACGCTGGTCTCTTCTCCAGCACCTACCAGATGCCCACTCAGTACTTTCTGAACAACTTTCTTAACCTCCACTCCCTGATCATCACCTTTCAAAAGTCAGAGTCGGCTGTCCTCACTGAGGCCATGCACTGAGGATTTTCAGGCATGTGAGTGCTGGGTAACCCTTAAAGGGAGGTTTAAAGGGAAAGCATTGTTTTCTTCTTATTTAACTAGGAGAATAAATGAAAGGGTGCTTTGTCGGCAGTCACATCCTTGGAGGGAACTCAGCCGAGGAAAATGAGATGGTGCAGACTCTCCCATGAGCACCGGGGCCCCGACCTCACAGGTCGGCCTCCGCCTGACAGTGGTGGCTGTTGTCTAGACTGACAGTGGGACCCCACTTGCACCACTCAGGCCGGGGTCCTCTGCCAAGAGCTGTGCTTCCGGGACTTTGATTTTCCTGTCCCTGAGGTCCCTTTGCGTGTCTCCATCCTCCTGCCAGCCTCCAGGAGTCTCAGGGTCAGCAGCAGAGCCCACCTCACTCCCAAGTTGGGAGACCACAGTGCACACACTACATACGTGCAACCCACACCCGCCATGCTGGGGTTCCCCTCAGGGCAGGCTCACCCCACAGTCAGGCCTTCAGTCCCCGCTCGATTTTCTTCCTGGAAAGCCTGTGCTTCCCCAGACCCAAATAAAATGCAAGCTCCATTGCCCCACCACCAGCACACACACACGCACACAGGCGTGCGTGCAGCACACACACCGGCTCTTCTGCTGCAGGAGGAAACGAGGCCCCATCTACCAAGGCCCTGGGTCCATGCCTGTCCCAGGTAGCTCTCTGGCAGTGCCCTGTAGACTGCCCACCACAGGGCAAGAGCTGGCTGTGCTCGGCCCTGACGGGAGCCCAGAACAAGAGGCACGTGTCCAGCTCCTGCTTTGCCTCACCCTTGCTCAGCTTTCAGCTTGAGCTCTGAGGCAGCTTCTGTAGCCGGGCCACAGGAGTCTCCTAACGTTGGTGCCAGGGGTCTCAGCCTTGTCCCAGTGCCTTTACTTACTGAAGACGAAATAAATCAGGACCTCTGCATGTGGAACCCAGAAATCAGTGAGATTTCGTCCCGTTTTTTCGCACTACCAGGCAGGTGTCATCTTCAGCTGCTGTAATTGAGAACCGCTGCCTGGCAGGAATTCGCTGTGTCAGTTTTGTCCTGTCATCAGTTTAAACAGAAGAAATTTCCTGTGTTCTCTCGCAGCAAGTGCAGAGGTGGAGCGGCCCTGGCGGCTGGTTTAGCTCCCTGACGTGCTGGCAGCACCATCTCTAGTCTCCCCTCGCCAGCCTCGTCCCTGGCAGGTCCACGGCAGAAATCCGGGCTCCGGAGCAATCTGGCTGGGTGGGGCTCCCTCACCTCCCTTCCGGGCCTTCTTGCCTGACTTGTCACTGGCCCAAGCTCTTTTCAGTGATAGCATTAGTTTATCTGAAACTCATTTATATTTTGATCACTCTGGCCTCAGGGAATTCAATCTGGTTACTCTGATTAAGAGCAAGCTTCACAGAGCTCCTCAAAGACAGAATTCCAAACTGGGAGGAGATGAAAAATGGGCTTAAAGTCGTCGTGAGGGGGTAGGTCATGGCTGTGGCCCCTCGATTCGGAGGCCACACCAAGCAGCGCCACCCAGGCTCTGACGGCTCCCTCGTGCTGGTGGCGAGGTGAGGTCGGCCACCGGCCTCTGGAGTCCCTTTCCTGCACCTCGTCACCCTGTCCACCTGCAGTCCTCAGCCTCAGATGAAAAACATTCATGTCGACCCTCAAAGATTCTGACTGAATTGCCCTAAAGTGGAGCTTGGACAGTGTTTGGGGCTGAATTGTGTCCCCTCAAAATTAATATGTCACAGTCCTAACCGCCGGAACCTTGGGACGGAGCCTTTGAAGAGGTGACTGAGTTAGATGAGGTCATTAGGGTGGACTGTGCGCCACTGAAACTGGCGTCCTTACAGGAGGAGATAGGCCACGGGCACACAGAGGAAAGACGACTTGAAGACGCAGGGAGAGGGTGGCCATCTCCAAGCCAAGGAGACAGGCCTCAGAAGGAACCCCCTAACCCAAAATACACCCTGACCTTCGACTTCCAGCCTCCAGAATTACGAGAAAATGGATTTCTGTTTTTAAGCCACCCAGTCTGTGGTATTTTGTTACAGTTATCGGAGCAGACTGACACAGACGTTAATATTCACTCCCTCAGTAATTCTAACTTGCAGTCGGTTGAGAACCACTGTAGAGAGTCAAGAGTTCAAAACAGTGACAACTGGGCCCCGCCCCCATGGCCTGGATTTACCTGATCAGGTGTGGCAACAGGTCATCAGTATTTCTGAAGGTCCCCAGGTAACCCCACCCTGCAGCCGGTGAGAACGTTTGGAGGCTCAGTGGGCACAGCCAGGTGACACCTGCACCCCAGGGCGGGGAGGGACACCCACATTCCTGAATTCCACCCCTTGTGATTCAGCACAGTTTAAGAGGGGGCTGGGGGCTATTAAAACTTTGCCTTTTATCTTGGATTCCTTGGATTCCTTTCATTAGAATTGCTTTCCTCTTCATACTTGGATGACATCAAACACCCTGAAAATTAGGAATTCAGGCTGAGGGAGGAAGGAGAGTGCTGACGTGTAACATAAGACAAATCACACGTCCCTTCCACCCACCAGCTCCCGCAGAGACAACAATAGTTACCACTATTAATAACCCTCGTGTCCTTCCAGAACACACTTTATGCATATAAATCATCTTATGAACAGTCTCCAAACTTCCACACAAATGAGGTTATACTGTGCACACTGTATCATGCTACATCGATATGCGTGTTGACACACACTTGTGGCTATAGTTTTGAACTTAATAGCGCATTGCATCTGAATTCTTCCCTTTGGCTTTTACATATTCAAGTTTCCCCCTTTCACAAATGGACCTCCTGGTCCCCTCACCCAGCTCCATCTGCCACCTCACTTCTGTTTTCCCGCAGTTCCCACCACAGGGCCACGACGCGGGGACCTCTCCTGACCTCCCCTGTTCTGCGGGCTCCCACTGCCCCATCTGCACCGAGGCTCTGGCGCTGGACTGCTTCTTCCCCAGCACCGTGACCAGCACGTTGTAATCATGGTGACTGAATTACTCAATGATAGATGAAGAGAAGAAGAAAGGTATCTTGGGTATCTTTCTAGCTCACTCTTTTCAATAGTTACGTGGAATTCAATCTTGCAGAGAAACTACAGACTATTTAATCATTTCTCCATTGAAGGACATTGAGGCTCATTGTTCCTGGGCTTTTTCACTGCTACGTCTAGTGCTGCAGTAAACATCCTTCTGCAAGTATTTGGGGGTACGCTGCATGGTGAATTCCTCCAGGGGACCTGGGTCAAAGGGTGTGTGCACTTTTAATTTTCATAGTTATTACCAAAGTGCACTCCAAAAAGAAATGTGTCCCAATATACTCTCTCCCAAAGGTGTATGAGGACACCTGTCTCCCCACCCCCGCACCAACACTGAGATGCAACTCAGCACCCTCTGGTCGTCCATCTGACACGTGAAAAACAGTCTCACAGTTTTGATTTACGTTTCCTTCATGATGATCCTGGTAATAGTGCTGTTTTAGGTGCTGTCATAAAAAGAACAGCAGCCTTCAATTGCTGTGGTGGGTAGGGGTGGGGGGCAGAGCGGGGGAGAGCAAAGAAAGACCAGTTTCTGTAAAGGCAGAGGGACAGCAGGTGGCCCACCAGCTCTGACACTCAGCCGTCCTTTGGATGGAAATGGGAAGACCACTGCCACTGGAAGGATGTCTTGGGTTACCAAAAAAGGTGGGAAATCTACCCAGGGATGGGCAGTCTCCTGGCTGGGCACCAAGTCCTCCCAGACACACCCGGTTCCCCCTCAGGTTCTATCTTGGACTGATGCCTACTCTGAGGTCTTCAGTGGATTCCAGGGACCCTCCTCAGTCCTCAGACTATGCGGGGGCAGCTGGCCGATGCCTCTTACTTCCTGGACAAAGTGCTGCTTTGAGTCCTCAGGTCAGTGGCAAGAGCACAAGCGGCTGGAATGCAAATCGATAAGACACAGTGGGAGCCACGGTGGGAGCGGCCAGCCCTGGGCAAGGCAGCTACAGGTTTGAGAAGAGAGAGGCGCCAGACCAGTGGGTCCTCACCTTCCCCGGAGGAGGGGACTTAAGGGCTCATCGGAACCTCTGACGGGAGTTCTGGAAACAATCCCGCTCCTCCTGCCACTGTGAGCTCCACACTGCAGGGCCTGGGCTGTTCTGTTCACATCCCACAAGCCCTGGTTCATATTTGCTGAACACATTACTGAGTGGGGCTAGGGGCAGGGACCACGCATAGTGGGTAAGAGCCCGTTTCCAAGAACCCTGACCTATGCTGGTGGTGGCCAGGCTGAGAGGTGGTCCAGGGACAGGGATCACACTGCCTGGGAGGAACCTGATCCTCCAGGTCCTCACTGCTGCGATTTTGGGCAAGTTACAGCTCTCTGCCCCATTTCCAATCTGTGAAGGGGGAATAAGGGTGTTGCCCACCTCACTGTGTGAGGTGCTTACAGCAGTACCTGGCCTTCCTAATAGTCAACCAGTGTTCCCACCATCATGCAACTGCCCCTATGACCGCCCAACCTGCCCGTTCCCATCTGCAGTCAGCCCCAGCCAGCGCCTGTGTCCTCACCCCTCCTGGACGGTGGTCAGATTCAGCTAATGACAATACAGAGCGCCCAGCTAAATGTGAGTCTTAGATAAACAGTCTAAGGACATCTCACGCAAAATATTTTTTGTTGTTTATCTGAACTTTAGTTTTACCTGGGCATCCTGTATTTTTATGTAGCAACTTTACTGCTGGATGCATTGTAAAATTTTTTGAAGATTTTGGACTATTTTCAAATCATCTCACTTTTACAGTAATGCATTTATTCTTTTCCAAAGACTGTCCTGTGCATTAGAGCACTGCTTCATAAACTTGTCTGACTGGAAGAAGAGTCTGGGGTCCCAGATCCCACCCCAGCCCAACCAAATCAGAATCCCCAGGAAACGCCCTGGAGAATGTGTTTCTGGCAAGCACTTGGGGTGATTCTGACAGACAGGCAGGTCTGGGAAAGACTGGGAGAGAAGCTCTTTCTGCTCAGAGAACGGAATAGACCCTTCCCTCTGCCTGGGGATGTTACTGTCTCCACTGGGCTTGGGGTGGATGGAAAACATGCGGAAGAGGAAGAGCTGGAGAGCCTCTGACAAAACAGACGGGGAGACTGGACACCTCCCTCGTGAAGCGGAACACGGCCCCGTGAGCACAAGGCAGGGACGGGTCCCTGCGAAGTGCCCCGCCCGGGCCCAGCTCTGCAGCCGGCCTCTGCGAATTCCAGGGTTTCCACTCTCAGTCTTTCTTTAATGCCACCCAGTTGTTCTCCATCTTTAACATCAGGCCTCACCTCTGTCGACTGAAATAAACGCACAGCCTAAAAGTTGAGAGTTATGTTTCACTGGGGGGAGGACTCGAGCCCGGGTGACAGCCTCTCAAATCCCTCTGAGGGACTGCTCCCAAGAGGCAGGAGAGGGGCTGGGTTATACAGGAGCTTCACGGCAAAGACCAGGTAGTTGGAACAATAAAAGATTACGTGTTATCTAAAGAAAATCCAGCATCTCCAGTTAAAGAATTTAGCGCTTTTCTCTGTATGGGAGGAAGCAAGCATTTGGGCTCATTAAATTCATTCCTTTGACGAGCACCTAGCTATCTAGGGCCAGTATCCTGTCCTTTCTTATTCTGAGTCCCTTCAGGGTGCACCATTGTGAGTGGCTGCAGAGGCTGGGCTGCAGGCTTGTCCTCACTGGGGGGCGGCGGCAGCCGCTGATGACTTGGTGCTTCAGCATTCTTTGTTTACTGATACGATTTGCAATATTTTTCGTTTACAACTCCAACCACAGAATACTCAACCCTGCCTTTGATTTTTGAGTTAACTTTCACTAAAATGTAAGAAATTCAGTAAGGTGCCTAAGTAGGCACACAACCAAGGCAAGTCCTTACGGGTCCAGACACACGCCCAGCTGCACGAACACGACAGAATCCTGGACACCCTGCGGCCTCTCCGTTCGCGTCTCCTGTGCCCACGATCCAACACCATGCGTGTCTGCACCGGGCACAGGTGGATGCGCAGTGTGTCATCTCCCCGCCCCTGGGGGAGGTCGCAGTCCTCCAGCGAGGGGCCGAGTCTCCCCGCTGTGCAAGCACCTGGTTCCTGCGCCCAGGCTGCTGCGGACAGAAGGCAGGTCACCCCGGCTGGGTCATTACTGACATTTCCTCGCACATGTGATGTCTTTTGGTGAATGAGCTGCAGGGTGAGGCGCAGGACTGGCGGCTTCTGCATAATGACTTTTTGGCCCTGAGGA
Organism: Camelus bactrianus; assembly: GCF_048773025.1. Classification (NCBI taxonomy): domain Eukaryota; kingdom Metazoa; phylum Chordata; class Mammalia; order Artiodactyla; family Camelidae; genus Camelus; species Camelus bactrianus. Next base: position 9,399,777 of record NC_133566.1, read on the forward strand.
CCTTGAGAAACAGCAGATGCAGGAAAGTCTCTGACCTCCCCCTTTCCAGCTAGAAACGTAAAATTTCCCATGAAAAAGACGCCTTCCCTGAACCAGGAAGAGAAACACATTCTTATCATCAGAAACCGGGAATCTATTCCCTACAGCACCCTCCTAAACCATCCTCTTTCTGCCTGCCCCTGTGTATTTCCAGTCACTGTCCTGCAATTTACCACCAGGAAGCCTACACTTTTTCTTCTGTCTTGTCACTGCTCCACAAATTTATTTTTTGTTAAAAATGGTATATAAGTCTCAGGCCTACCCGCTTTTTGGGTCTTATTTTTCCTATGAAGGCTTCCACAGGCACATAAAAATACGATATAAAATTTGCAAACTTTTCTCCTGTTAATATGTCTATGACAGTTTAATTCTCAGGTCCAGTGACAGGACCTAAGAGGGTGGAGGAAAGGCTTTTCCTTCCCTCAGTCCCTGTGCTTTTAGAAGTGGGACTGTTGGGCGCCTTTGTGTCTCGGTGCTAACTCTGAAGGATGGTGTCAAAGAGGGGGTACCAGTTTACACTCCCAACAGCAAGGTTTGGAAAGCTCACTTTCTCCGTACTTTTACCAGAACTGGGTGTTGTCTTTTTCATTTTGGCTCAGATGGATGTGAATGTCTACTTCTCTTTGAAATACAGTTTTTAAAAAAGTAACCATCTAAAACAGAAACACCCAATCAACTATACTTCAGTTACAGAAAATTACCAACTAAATGAGAACAAACAAAGAAACAAACATACAGTCTGGAATCGGGAAGGTTTGGGATTCAGTGGCTGAAAAGTGAACTGAGGAGTGGGGTGGGATCTGGCTGTGGTCCAGGCGACGAGTTAATAACAATAAGAGTAATAACAGGTGGTGGTTGGGTAGTTCCACCTGTTCTCTGCGCGTTAAAACCTATAGTTCTATGGCAGCCATCAGCGAGAACTGCTGTTGTCACCCTCACCTCCCAGATAAGATGGAGAAAGTGATAACCTCCCCAGGTCACCCAGCTTCAGACGGATCTGCCGCTGTGTCCCTGTCTTCCGACCTTCTCTCCTGGAGTCAGGTTCAGTCTGGCTTCATCTGCTCCCAGGTTAGGGGGTAGCGGAAAGGGCTGTGGTTTGCCTCTTGCCCTGGTCAAAATCTCAAGGCTGTGTCTCTAACCGTCTGGAAACCTCTTCATGGTGATTCTCAAACTTGAGCTGTGAGTTTTGTAAACTGTGTAAAACACGCCTTTACAGTCCCACCCTGGGCTCCAGCCCTCTGTCCCTGATTCTGCTGCCTTGAGTCAGGAGTGGGTGTGGTCCCTGGAACTTTACAAGCTGGGTTAGTCTGACTGGGATGGTGCCGGGTGGTTAGAGTCAGAAATTTCTACTCTGAAGAGTTGTAAACCAAGTAACCAGAAGATTGCTCCAGGAAACTGAGGGAGGTGAGCTTTAGGGTCACGGAGTGGCGGGTGTGATGAGTGTAAGTTTTACTTTTCAAGCATGGGAAACGTATGCGTGTGGGTGTCACATGTACGCACATGTGTGTGGGTGTCCCACTTTGACAGGTAACACCCCCCCACACACAGGGACACAGAGTAGATCCTCGGTAGTCAGGATTTGTGATCCACCCACTCTCTGAAACATAAAATTTATAACCCAGAGTCAATGCTTAGCCTGCTTCCACAGTCATGTGTGGAGATACTCAGAGCGAAGGGACATCTGCTGCCCATCCGTGCGGTCCCAGCTGAGGTCAAGCGAGCAAGGCCCCACTTGCTATCTCATCTCACACTGTAAAACAAGTGTCCTTCCTGGTCTGTTTAGTTCTCACATTTCATGCTTTCTGTGGGTGACTATGCTGTTAAAATCAGCCCCAATGCTAAGAGTTCAATGCTAACGAATCAACAATTTATATTAAATAAAGTGTCTTTGTACAGAAGCACACAAACACAAGGCTCTGTGCTGATTTGCCAATGACAGTGCTGTGCTCACGACCCACTCTTGTGTTTCCCTCGGGGCATGGATCCAGTGCTCACCCAACTCTAGAAACCTCTGGGAGGCCATGGGGCCAGGCAGTCGAGACTCTGGGTGTGGCCGCATGTCTGTCTTGCTCTGGGGTGAGTGTGCAGTGGGCCAAGAGCTGAGTGACAGGTTTGTCCGCTGATGGATTTGTCTTAATAAGGCCTGGTTTCCCTCACTAATGGCTTTACACAGAGAACAAAATCTCTGGTCAAAAGGTGAATTGCAGGCATCACCCACCAGGGATCTGGCCAGAAGGGGCTGGGTGCTCACTCTGCAAATTCACAGACGACCTGCTGCTCCAAAAGGAGCTGAAACTGCTGTCTGAACTGGTGAGGATTTGCAGTGCAAGCCCCACCTCCTTCCTCCAATCCTTCTCTATGTCCTTTTCCTTGGAAGGTTGACCCTACATTCTTGGCAGTCAAGGGCCTGAGACAGCGGTCAAGGCCAAGCAGCCGCAACTGGAGCTCTGAGGGAAGACTGAAGAGGAACCTGCTGCTGGCATTTGCTCTGACATTTAGGCCCCACTGGCTGGTAAATGCGGCTTTGTCCTTGGGCCACACAGTTGGACTCAAACAAAAGCTGCTTAGTTAGCACTGCCTCGCTCTGCAGGGGTGGGACCGGCAGGAACAAACAACTAGGGAAAAGTTCCCAAAGTTGACAGTTCGATCAGGGTGGTTTCTGCTGACTTCCACTTCTGTCTCAAGTGATGGGCTTGGGGTTTGGCAACGCAGGGGGTCCTGTGATCTGGGAATCAAATACTGACAAGCAGCCGAGAAGCAGGCAGGAGACAAGGCCGAGTTTGAATGACAGCTTCGCTTCTTTGGAAGGTGGAGTGCTGGCTGCAGGCCTACATTCCAGTCCAAGGCTGCGTCTTCCCAGCAACAGTTCCCAATGCCCTTGGGGATAAAGAGACAAACGGACAATTCACAGCTCCTGTGGCTTGAACGCTGTTACCACAAAAACCTAATTTCTTTTTTTGCCTCAGATTTCTTAGTGCTCATCTTAGATTTGGGAAAATTCTAGCTCTAATACAAACTACTTCTCTTCAACTACTCTCTCTCCTAGTGAACCAATTTGATCCCCTAGTTTTAATGCCATCCACTGGCTGGCGACTCCTAAATGTGTACCTTCCCTGAGCTCCAGGCTGCACATCCACCTGGGGCCTGAGACTGCTTGTCCTGTCTCAGACTCAGTGTGGCCCCGACTGAGGTCCTGCCCTCTGGCTGCTTCCTCCATCTCCCAGTGTTCTTCTCAGCAAGTTCATGGCCATCACTCACAGCTCTACATCTGGGATGGTAATTGATTCTCCCTGTCAACTGAAGAAAATGCACAATCTAACAGTTGAGAGTTATGTTCTGTTTGGCGGACTTCTGAGGACTCAATCCTGGGAGGCAGGCTCTCAGACTCTAAGGTGTGGCTCCAAAGAGGTGAGGGAGGAGCCAGAACATACGAGTTTCCGCAACAAAAAACGAGGTAGTCAGACCATCAAAAGATTACTGTTAATTAAAGAAAACCAGACACCTCATGTTAATGAATTTAGCACTTTTCTATGTGTAGGAAGGTGCAAGAGTCTAGGCTCACTGAGATCATTTCTTTGGTGTGCACCTTACTATCCATGGCCGTAAGCGAGCAGGACCCTGTGGGGCCTTCCAGGGTCAGCCCCTCCCCCACACCCGCTGCTGCAGCTCCTCTCAGAAGGACCCAGGTAATAGTATCTTGCATATATTTCCTGAGTTTTTAGATGCTAAAAACCACCACCAAAGGGAAGAAATTAACTACTTGTTAAGAGACTTAAGAGACATAATAACCTATTGAAATGCATGAACTTAATTTTTTTTAACAAATTATTTAGAAATATGAGAAAATTGGGCAAATTTGAGAACTCTGAGTATTTGATGACACTAAGGAATTACTGCCAGTATTTTAGGTGTGATAACAATTTGTGATTGCGTGTGTGTGTGCACGTGCACACTTACCTTTCAGAGACAAAAACACATCTTTTTAATCTTGGTTTTAGTAGGAATTTAAAAATCCAAACATTTCATAGAGGACTGGGAACTTCCAAATTACACATATCCGCACATGCTGGTGACATGCAACTTGGTAGCACAGTGAGCTCTTTTAGTCTTACTATTTGTAGAAAACTGGCATTTAGATTTCAAACTTTATATTACAAAATCACCAGGAGCAATTTTAGACATTTCAACAATGCTTGAACTCCACTTTTTTTGATGTCTAGGTCTGCTTCACAATAACATGAGCCGGAGAAGATGGACAGTGAAACAGGGGATCAGACAACACAGCAACCGAGGACAAACTGGTTAGAACCAAGACTGCGGAAGATCCAGTAGACGTTGAGCCTCATGACATACCCACAGGCGCCGTGACAGTTCCTAGGCTGACCATAAGAGGACAAAAAGTGCGCAGGGGGTGTGCGTTTCCTGGAAATCCTTGCCTCTTCCCCAAAGTAGTTGGAATAACCCTCCTACCCATTAACATATGAAATTACCAAGCCCATAAAACCTAGCAGCTCCCCACCTCGTGGTCGCTCTCTCTCTTACCTTCAGAGATGGCCTGTGTTCTGTCTATGGAGTGTGTATCTGCTTTTACTTTAAACTAAACACCCCGCACCTCTCAGCTTCTCTCCCTCTCACCTTTCTGAGACGGCCCACATTCTGCCTAAGGAGTGTATAACCCCATCACAGGCTCTCCCAAGTCCTCACTTTCTCCCTTCTCCTTTCCTGCCCCAACCCCGCACTTACCAAACTTGTTATGGAGTGTTTTTAGGAGATTGATTTGGCTTTGAAGGTGGTATTAAGCTTTTTGATAATGGAATCCATGGTTTTCTAGTGGTGATTAAGGTTGAAAGCATTACTTCTCCTGGAAGGAACTTTCCCAGAACATGCAAACTGGATAAATGATTTTAAATCCAGGAGAGAATCCAGCCTGAATGAAAGAAACGTCAAATACCCAAAAGCATAGGAGGAACCACTAGCTGAAATTATGCTGGGGATGCAAATAGGAGGAGAAACTAGTAAGTTTTACTTTTCACCCTGTCTACTTCCAACTATCCATGAGCATACTTTTTTTTTTACTTTTTAAAGTATAGTCAGTTTACAATGTTGTGTGTGTTTTTTCTTACTTTTTTAAGTTGAAGTATCATGAGCATACATTTTTATATAAAAATGGTTAATAAATTAAAGCAAGGCGCTTTTATTCATTTGAAGTTCATGCGTAGTTAACTGAGTATCAAAGTTGTAGCAAGTGAGCAGTTTGCAAACAATGAGCAAATATTCTTAAAGATTCTGTTCTTAAAAGCCTTCAAATATCACCTTTTGTGTTAGAGCAAAGGTGAGCTTCTGCCTATTCCAAAATGAGTTTCCAAAATTCAGAATCAGTGAGTCACAAATTTATAATTTTAGGGTAAGTAAAATGGAGGCTGTGTGGCCGGTTTTCATCCAGGGCCAACTATAATCCAGGATTATGCGGGAGGGGCCCTTTCATTTATGCTCAAATGCTCAGATAGGTGGGTAGAGACCGGGGAGAGGGAAGAAGAGCCTAAAAAGAGAAACATAACTGCACCCACCTGGTAGCACCTCCACCATTCTAAGCTAAGGAGATGCTCTTCCCCAACCCAGATGAATTTTATCCCAGGTGAGACAGAAAAAGCCAAACACCAAAAAATCCAGTTCTCTTACTCATGTGCAGAAGCAACACCAGCGTGTACAAGTCATATCTGTCTCACCCATTACTGCCTGTCTGTTGTTTGTCTGGTCTCTTACAGGGACAGCACACTCTCTGCAGCATGTACGTGTCGCTGGTGGTAGCCCTTCTCTGTGTTCCCGGAGAAGTGGCTTGGTTAGTTGGTCCCACGGGACCTGGGGATCAGCTGCCAGAGTTCAAGGCCAGGCTCTGCTGCCAACTGGCTTTGTGAACTGAGGCAAGCAGCCAGTTTCTGCCATAGACTTCTCATCCACACCATGGGCTGAGTAGGGAGGGAGGGGGGAGAATTAAACTGCTTGCTTTTTATAAAGTGCTTAAGATCTTGCCTGGCGCATGCAGGAAGCTTCCTGGGAGTATTAAGAGTTTTCACGCAGCTGAAGGACACCCTCAGGCGAGTGTAAAGCCCCTCAGTGTAGACCCAGTGAGCAGCAGTGGCACTGAGGTGCTGACTGCACCCAAGGAACTGCTTCTGGAATGCAAACTTGCTATGGACAAAGTGTTTGTGTCCCCAGAATTACGTTGAAAGCCAAACCCCAAGATGATGGTCTGAGGAGCTGGGGCCTTTTGGAGGGCTCCACCCTCATAATGGGATTAGTGCCCTCATCAGGGACTCCACAGAGACCCTCTGCCCCGACACCTTGTGCGGACTGACAGACGTCTGTGAACCAGGAAGCAAGACCTTGTTGGACACCAAATGTGCCAGCATCCTGATCTTGCACCCCCCCCCCAGCCTCCATCACTGTGAGAAATACATTTCTGTTGTTTGCAAGCCACCCAGTCCATGGTATTGTTACAGTAGCCAGAGAGGACTAAGACAAAACTCACATTCATCAATGTTGGAAGCTTCTGGACAAATCTCAAGGATGTAGAATTATATTTCTAGAGTGTTTAACTCAAAGTCTCTTAGAGACCCAAAGGAATATTCTAAAAGGCACTTCAAGGTTCTTTGATCAGAACAGAATAAAGTTTGGTTTGGGGAAAAAAAAAAAAAACTTACATGATCCTACTTCACTTACTTGATTCTAAGTCAGCTAAATTTGGGCTGAAATTTTGTCAGAATGGATGGCCGACAGCAACGTTTCTCAAAACAGAATCAGTCACAAGAGTACTTGAAGAATACCTGTTTTACTTTCTCAGGTGCTCATATAACCCCTGAGAAACTATTTCCAAAGGATGAGTGTTCTACCTTACGTGACAGATGCAGCACGCTTAAAGTGATTATTAGAAAGTTCTCAAAGCTGAACTAAACTTCTCCCTATTCTTTTGCTCTGTGGGGTTTCACAGAATAAGTAGTCATTTGTATGCATAATACTTAGAATATTTAAAACCAGTTCAAATAGATTCTCCTAGGGATTATGTACTTGAATAAACTTGTAATACGTTCTTATAATCAAATTTCCTGTTGAAAATCTCTTAAATTGCTCACAAAGGAAAATCCTAATAAAGCCGATTTTACCTCCAGAATTGAAAGGTCGTTCTTTGGGCTGGGCGGCAGATGAAGTGGTTGGCTGGCAGGGCAGCCACGATGTAGGAAAAATTCTTACCTTCATTCAGTTGGAATGAATGCATGTTGTTGAAATTACTCATATAACACAACATTATGGAATATTTCTTCAGTGTTTTCCATTAAAGCAACACTCACTGCATACCTTCAACACGCTGGGCAACACACAAGTGGGGCCACTTGTCACACGTTCCCCAATAAATATGGAAAAATACACAATTTATTGACTGAATGGGGAAAATACCTTCTGAGACATAACTGACATTTAAAGAGATTAAGAAGAAAAACGTTTGGTAACATGAAAGCAATATTCTTTGGAGGAAAAAAACCGGGTAGTGAGGCAAACAACTCTACTGCCCTATCTTGAAAAACAAGTTCAGTGTCCTCTCCCAGCCTTCTAATAGTATTTCAGGAAAATTTGACTGGTTGAGAAACAATGGTTTGCAGCAAATTCGGAGAACTTACTTTTAGGATTAACTTACAAGAAACTCTAAATAATGCCAGTTATTTGGCAAAATAAAAAATACTCTTCCAGTAGGGAAAATTAATTATCTTTAAGTGAACTCCTCAATGAATCCTTTTAAGTTACATGCCTCTAAGGAAATAAGTCATTCTAGACTTAGCTCTCTAAGTTGTCATAAATCAACAGCAACAAGAAACCCCAGCAGCCATCACAGCAGGATCTTCCCAAGAGGGAGGAATGACGAACAGCTACAAGGGTTCCCATGTCCTTTGCTGTCTGCTGAGTTTTATTCAAAGGTCAAAGGCAGCCTTGATGGGGAAACTAATTCATTAATGCCCAATGTTTGATAGATATTGGAAAAGGCATTCCCACATCTTTCTGAAACTCCAGTCTGGGTAGGGAGAGTTTATGGCAGCTGGTGTGTACAAGGGCCATAAGGTTGTTTTTTTTCAAAAGGTAGTGGTAGAGGTACCCTCTCCCCAAGTTGTTCCTCCACTGCTGGTGCCCAACTATAGCAGCTTGCCCCAAATCTGGCGATTCAAGTGCAGAAGCATTAATGTTGTAGAAAAGCACTGAGTCGTGAGTCCTTACTGCCATTTGCTTCATGACCCTGAACAGCACCAACCTTCATTTCTTCATCTGTAAATTTGGGATAGATGGCCAGTGATGTTAAGGGTTAGATAAGGGATCAAATAGATGGAACCTTCAAAAAGCATCGTCTGAAATGCAAAATACCACCCAGATGAAAATATACAGGACTGTAGAGACTTACACAATTCAGAGGAAAAGTCTAGTATCACCCTTTTATTTTGACAAAATAAACTACAAATTTTACATTCTAAACTCCCAAAGCTTTGCTTATTTGGAAAATAAGAGACTAGGCACTCTGGACTCTTAAGATTTCAGGCATGAATAAAATAGTACCAGATTTTCAAGTTTTATAAGCTAGCTGCACTTTATACGCCATGAAAGTGAAGAGAAGTGTGACACATTCACTAGTTTTCCAGTGCAACCGTAAGAAGCACAGACACACTTGGATTTTCTAACTGCAGTTTCAAGTCAACAGACAGCTGAGTAACTGATGTATATACTTCCACTAATGGTAGGCAGAACTCCACAAATATCAAATTACACAAATCACTTGCTTTTTGTAATCTCAATTTGGAAATGGAAAAATAAGAGGAATGGAGAATTAAGTAGCTGAAAATGCTACACTTGCTGCACACAATCACATAATGACAAGGAATGCTGGTATCTTCCCTCAGGAACGATTTTTGAAATTTTAAAGTATATTTCATCAAAAAAGTTAAAAATCTTTAGTGTGAAAAGCCAAGTTAAATGGAGTACTGACTCAATCTCTAAAGATCTAGCAAATTATTGATTTTGTGCAATTTATTACTGATACACATCGAAGAGATTAACACTGACCCTTCAGGAGAACATGGAGGTGGTTCTGAAGTGTTTTTATGGTTCGCTTCAGCTTCACCAGTCCATGAAACATGGGATTCCTCCGTGAGAAGCTACAGCTTATTCTGCACTAGATACAGGTAATACGTAACTGATTCAGAACAAACGACTGCTTTTCACCTTCAAGGAACCTATTCTAAATTTATAGAAAACTAGATTGTTTTTCACCCACATGTATGGATAAAAGTGCTTCTCAAATGTACAGAGCCCACTTCCATAACAGAGCCCACTTCCGTAATCCTAAAACAAAAGTAAAGGCACACAAATGGACAAGAGTTTATGTATTTTATGTGAATACTTTTCATTAATTGTTAAACAAATTCAATTGCTATCTAGACAGGTGTGACAAACTAGTTACAAACTGCTACCATTTGAGTAATTAAAGACCTAAGAACTTTCTAAACACTTCAGTCCTGTGCAGTTCACGTATTGGTTCATTCACTCCATAAGCTGTTAAATCAATCCCTATAGGGCTGCAGGGCTTCTGTTTCAGCAACTAGAAAGCCAAAAAGACCAAGGGAGAAAGGATTTTTTGGAATTTGTCTCCTACAAGTTGTTTTGAATCTTGTTACAAGTAAATCTAATACGGTTGTGAGTTAAATTTGGCAATGAAAAGACATTCACCCTAACATATATGAATGTATAGAATTAAGAACCACACTTTAACAAGTCTTTAATTTTAATGACTGACACTTTTTCATTTACATAAAAGGGATTCAACAGCCAGCAGCTTTTAAATATAGAAATAGTCCCACTTTTCTTTTCCCTGTTATAAAGTGCTATTTTTAAGTGGACAGATTTCTATTCAGCTTTTCAATATTTTCACTCTATGTCTTTAATAGATCCAAGGAACTTGGAAAATTGAAAGGATTTAGTATTTTCAACATTCACAAAACATTGCTACAAAGTATAGAGACTATGAATGTATTTTATTCATAAAATAAAAAGCGTACCTTATGTGAGAATCATTAAGTTGATTTAATAATTACTTCACAGAAGCATAGGCTAATACTAATGCCGATTTTTGCTAATCATCTCAAACAGAAACAGTTTCTGTAGGCAATTCCACTCTAAGCACCATCAAATAGGGTCATGTCAAGTGGAACCAGTGGTTATATGGTCCCTAGAATAAAAACTCTGACAAATTTAGACGTTCAGAATAGCAAAACAAGTTAGTGAGAATCTGAGCTACAGGCATTATTTGCTTAAAGGGACCCTAGGCTGTTAAAAGGGTTTTCTTTATTTTTTGTTTTGTGGGGAGGTAATTAGGTTTATTTACTTATTTATTTTAATGGAAGTACTGGGGATTGAACCCAGGACCTTGTGCATGCTAAGCACGTGCTCTACCACTGAGCTATACCCTCCCCCTAATAGAGTTTTCTTTAGATAAAAAATTGTGCAGTTATTTATAATGTACCTTAATACCGAGTGCAGTGGTATTAGAGATAGTTAAGAGGAAACTTCCCAACAGATTAACTCAGAAGTGAATGTTGCCCATTTCTTTAGTTCAATGATTAAAGCTGAAATTGCTTTTGAAAAAGAGTTGAACACTATTTACAAAACAAGTGGAGTACCAACAGGAGTCCCAACTGTATTCACATTATTCTCTAATTAGTGTTTGTGCATTTCAACTCTGACCTGACCTTCAGTAGTATCTTAAAAAGCAAATGCAGTTAGTAAAAAACAAAAACAAAAACAGGGCAGTATGTACTTTCATTCACACAAAAACTACCAGTTTCATAACATTTTGCATTTCTTGTTGCTCTTGAAAGAGTAACCACTTTTTAAAAACAGATACATAAAAGTGCAACACCCTTTACTTTGCATGGCATCCAGCAATGTTTAAATCAAAGGAGCCATCATTTCTGTAACCTCGATTTAGATACATTTCTAGTTCTTAGAAACAGGGAATCCAGGGCAGAGAGCTGGCATGGGGAAAAAAGGTCTAGGTCAAGGTTTAAGGAATCACTTGGAAATCCATTGCAGGCAAACTGCGAGTATTTCTCGCCACCAGATCTAACCCCGCAAGTAAGAATGCAGCATTTACCTAAGACTTTTCTAGTCTCACTTCCTTGTCTACACCTAGTATCCTATTCCTGACGACAAACAAGCCTTAGGATTTTCTAAAAGAAATTATTTTTACCCAAATACATTGGACTTGGGTCTCAGTTTGAATGAGGATGAGTGGCCTTTAAGAGATCGATCCTCCTCTTCGTCCTCCCCTTCCTCCAGGGGCTGCTCTGGGTCTCTGAAAGACGGTGTGGTGTGGATGATCTGGGTTCGGAATCGGATTTTGTTGAGTCTGGGTTTCATCCGCCCACTAGAGCTGCCCGAGGCTTTGCGACCTGGCTCCTTTGCTTTCCCCGCAGCCGATCCCTCGGCCAGGTGATGATGGTGGTGATGGTGGTGATGGTGGTGGTGGTCCCCGCCGTCCTCCAGGGCGTGGGAGAGCCTGCCAGAGATGAGGTGCGCAGGCAGCACCCTAGAGAGCCTCCAGCGCCCGCCCCCGCTGCCCGCGGCGCTCTCGCCGTCGTCCTCGTCCAGGGCACCCACCAGGGTCCGGATCTCCTCGGCGGTGCTCGGGCTCAGGTACTGCGAGGCCTTCCTGCCGCTATAGTCGCGCACGTCCACGTCCGCGTCGTAGGCCCCGACCAGCAGCTTCACCACCTCCACGTGCCCATGCATGGCCGCCAGGTGCAGCGCGGTGTAGCCGCCGCTAGTGCGCGCGTTGATGTTCACCGGCAGCCGGTGCTGGCCCGCGAAGCGCACCAGCAGGGCCAGCAGCTCCTGCCGGCCGTGCTTGGCCGCCCAGTGCAGGCAGGTGAAGCCGGTGATGAAGTCGCGCTTGGCCAGCAGGCCGGGCTCGCAGGCCAGCAGCCCCTCCAGGCTGTCCCAGCGGCCGTCGGCGGCCGACAGCATCCACGCGTGCTCCAGCGGGTCCAGCGTGAGAGCTCCCGCGCCCTCCTCCTCGGCCGCCGCGCCGTCCGCGCCCGCCGGGCCGCGCCGCAGCTGGGGGGAGCCGCCCGCCGCCGGGTCCCGGGGCGCTGGGCGGCCAGACCGCGGCGCGGGGGGCGCATCTCTCGGCGCTTCGGGCCGCGCGCCTTCCTCCGCGGCGCCGCCGAGGGGCCGCCTCCCGAGGGGCGCGCTCGGGGCGCTGTCCGCAGGGTCTGAGGGGTCTGCGGAGTCGGCGGCCGCGTCCCCAGGCTCCCTGAGGGGGCCATGATCGCCTGCACGCTGGCCCGGCGACCCGCCCAGGGTGCCCCCGACGGGCCGCTCCAGCTCAGCCTGCCGGGCCTGAACCTCGCGCTCCGCCAGACCCTCCATCCGCGCCCGCGCACCGTAGCGGATCCCAAACAACTCTGCCCGCCACCTCAGCCCCTCCGCGCGCGGCAGTCGCAGGACTAGCCGCCACCGCCCCCTAGCCGCACCCGCGGACACGCCCCCGCCGACAGGCCCCGCCCACTTCCGTCCTTCGCGCAGCCAGCTACCCTGCTCTCGCTGGCCCCGCCCCACCCCGCCCCCTTTCCGTCCGCAATCACTGCTTTCCTCGGAGGACACGCCCTGGCCCACCCACTTCCGGTCCCCGCCTGAGCCGCAATGGCCGCTCCCGCCAGAGGACACGCCCCGCCCCGCCCACTTCCGGCCCCCGCGCGGGCCGCAGTCTGTGCTCCTGCCCCGCCTCCGTAGTCTGAGGAGTCGTGGCCGCGTTTCCGCGCTTTTTCCTCAAATCCCGACTGCATTCCGTCCCCTCCCCTGCATTGACTGCCGTCCTCTGAAACGTCCGGCGCGTCTGTGACAGGCCCGCTTCACGCGCGCGGCTTCCGGGCTCAGAGGAGACGCGAGGCCCACCCTAGCCCCCAGTTCACTGAGGCCGCCGGACCGCTCCCCTCAGCTCGCCTCCCGGACCCCGCCCCGCGTTCCCCGCGCCGTCCCGCCGGGTCCTTACGTCACTGAGGCCTCTGGACCCCTCCCCTCCGCTCCTCCCTCCCTCCCTCCCGGACCCCCGCCGACCCGCCCCCTGCGCCCCTCCGCCGCCAGACGCGCCGCTCCGCCGGCTGTTGCCTCGCGGGCTCTCCGCCCGCCCAGCCCCGCCCGGACCATGGCCTCCGAGGTGGCGCGACACCTGGTGAGTCCGCCGACCCCCTACCCACCCTAGACCCCCGCCCTCCCGCTCTGGCTCGCGGTCCCGGCCCCCTCGGCGCGCAGACCGCCCCTTCCGGGCGCCCCTCCCGGCTCCCGGAGGCCGGAGCTTCGCGGGGCCTCACGTCTTCCCCGAAGTTGAGTCTGAAACCAGGACGGGTCTGTAACGGTCCCGAGCGCACGAGCCGGGCGGTTCCCGGGTGGCCTCCCAGTTACCCAGCGTTGACCTCCTCGGGGTTGCAGCCTTTCTTCCCGCCTTGGCGTTCGTGCGGCCCCGTGCCTTTATACAGGGATACAGTCACCTCGGGGGAGGCCGGGGGCTGATCGGTTTCGCGCGTGGCGGTGCCGCGCGCGTTCTCCCGTGTGCGCGGAGCTTCCAGGCGCCCCGCCACGGGGAAGGACTCTCCGCGGTGCCGCAGGTGTTTTAACTTGTGAGACTGTGTCGGTGGTTGTAGCCGCGGAGGCCAAAGCTCTCGGAGGGCCTGAGACCAAAAGTTTGAGAGCGGCTGGCCTTAGCAGCCTCCTGGAGTGGAAGTGTAGCGGTGGGGGCCGGAGAGGGCGGGCGCCGCGTCCAGTGTCTCTGCCGGAGCCCGGACCAGCATTTTCCGCCGCGCTGAGCCGGTCTTTTTCCTCTCTGTCCGGCATTTAGAGAAGCCTCAGCTTCTCTGTCTGCACTGCCTCCTCCCCTGGCTGAGTTTGTGTGCACGTGTTGGCAAGGAGAATGTGTTTTATAAACTCTGGTTCAGAATGAAGTTTAATCTTCAGAATTAAATTTGGGCTGAAGAGAGTTTAATCATTTAATTGATGTTGGATTTCTTGTCAGTTGCTGTGCTTATCTGGCAGTGAGGTTACCTTTAATTAAACTTTTTATTTTGAGATAATTGTAGATTCACGTGTAATTATGAGAAATAATAGAATTCCCCTGTATCCTTTACCCAGTTTTCGTCAATGTAACATACTGCAAAACTGCAGTAAAGACCGCAGCCAGGACATTGACACTAATTCCAGAACTTTCCTTCACCATAGGAAGCCCTCCCTTGTCCTATCGTAGCCACACCCACTTCATTTCCCCTCCACCTCTTCCTTGACCCCTGACAACCACCAATCTGTTTTTATTCCTATGATTTTGTCATTTCAAGACTGTTATAGAATGAAATCACCCTGTATGTAACCTTTTGAGATTGGGTATCTTTCATTCAGCAGCATTCTCTGGAGATTGATCCAGGTTGTTGCAAATGTCATTAGTTGGTTCCTTTTAATTGCTGAGTAGTATTACATGGTGTGGATATACCACACTTTGAAGGACATCCAAGCTGTTTCCACTGTTGGCCTATTATGAATAAAGCTTCTATAAACATTCTTGTATGGTAACACGGAAGAACGAAGAAAATGTTAAGTCTTTAGTGCTGGGATTCACATGGCAGTGCCATGTTTAGTTTCATAAGAAACTGCTATATTTTCCCAGAGTTTCTGCACCATTTTCCATTCTCACGGCAATGTATGAGAGGTCGGTTTTCTCTACATCCTCACCAGTACTTGGCGATCCTGTTTTTTTATTTAGGCATTTTTTATTTTAGGCATTCTGATGTGTATGTGATATATTGCGGTTTTAATTAGCACTTTTCTAATGGCCAACGATGTTAAACATCTTTTTATGTGCTTACTTGCTGTCTGCATATTCCCCTCAGTAAAATGTCTCTTCATTTCTTTTGCCCATTTTCTAATTGGATTTTTTTTTTTTTACTGTTGATTTCAGAGTTTTGTGTGTGTGGATTTATGTGTGTGTACATTTGAGGGGAGAGGTAATTATGTCCATTTATTTATTTTTTTTTAATGGAGGTACAAGGGATTGAACCCAGGACCTTGTGCATGCTAAGCATGCACTCTACCGCTGAGCTGCACCCTCATCTACCCCAGAGTTTTAAAAATACATTTCTAAATACTAGTCCTTGATCATGTGGTTTACAAATGTTTTCTCTCAGTCTTTTTTTTTAAATCCTCTTGAAGAGTCTTTTGCAGAGCAAACATTTTTAGTTTTGATAAAATCCATTTTATCAATTTTTCCTTCTATGAATTGTACTTTGGATGTCAAGAATACTTTGCCTAACCCAGAATACCAAAGATTTTCTCATTTTTTTCCTAAAAGTTTTATAGTTTGTTTTACATCTAAGCCGATGACCCATTCTGAGTTAATTTTGTATGAGGTGTGAGACTTAGGTCAAGGGTCATTTTTAGTCTGTGGATGCTCCAGCATTTGTTGGAAAGTCTATCTGTACTCTATTGAATTGCTTTTGTACTTCGGTCAAAAATCAGCCGAGCATATTTGTGTGGATCGCTATCTGGGTTCTCTGTTAGCTTCCAGTAGCTATATAATAAGTTTTGAAATAGAGTGGACTGATTCTTCTCACTTTATTCTTATATTTCAAGAATATTTTGGCTATTCTGGTTTCTTTGCTTTTCATTAGAAATTTGAGTAGTCTTGTCTATATCTACAAGAAATTTTGCTGGAATTTTGATAGGTATTACATTAAGTCTGTTTATTAAGTTAGGAAGAATTGATCTCTCTACTGTGTAGAGTCTTCCAACTAATGGACACAGTATTTCTCACTATGTCTTTATATTTTCTTAAATTTCTTTTACCAGCATACTATGGTTTTCAGCACGTAAGTCCTGCATATATTTTGTTAGATTTACACCTGTTTTCTTTTTCTTAGCAATTGTAAATGGTATTCTATTTTAATTTTATTGTCCACATGTTCTTTGTTAACATACAGAAATACAGTTGAGTTTTGTTATATTTATCCTGTGTACTTTGACCTTGCTGAATTCATTTATTCTAGGATTTGGGATTCCTAGTATATTCCTTAGGTTTTTCTACATAGAAAATTATGGGACAGTTTTGTTTCTTCCTTTCCAATCTGTATGCCTTTTCTTTCCTGACATATTGTGCTGGCTAGGACTTCTAGCATTGTTTGAGTAAGAGTGGTGGGAGCAGACATCCTTGCCTTGTTTGTGTTGTTGAGGGGAAAGAATTCAGTCTGTCATCGAAGTAGTAGGTTATGCTTTTTGTTTTTGTTTTTGTTTTTGTTTTTGTTTGGTAGATGCTCTTTATCAGGTTCAAGAGGGATATTGGTCCGTGGGTTTTTTGTACTATCTTTATCTGGTTTGGTATCAGGGTAGTATTAGCTTCATAAAACAAATTTGTAAGTGTCCCCTCCTCTTCTGTTTTCTGGAAAAGATTGTGTAAAATTGGCATTAATTCTTCTTCAGATGTTTGATAGGATTCTTCTGTGAAACCGTCTGGGGCTGGAGATTTCTCTTTTGGGATTTTAAACTTACACATTTAAATTCCTTAATAGTTACCCAGCTGCTCATGTTATTTCATGTTGGGTGAGTTGTGATGGTGTGTAGTTTTGTGATCCATTCCTTCCAGATTGTCAAATTTACGTGCACAGTGTTGTTCATAGTATTCTCTTATTATCATTTTGACATCTTCAGGGTCGGTAGTGATATTCCCTGTTTCATTCCTGATGTTGGTAATTTGCATCCTCTGCCTTTCTTTGTCAGTCTTCCTGAAGTCTGGCAATTTCATTGATCTTTTCAAAGAACCATTTCTCTGTTTCATTGGTTTTTCACTATTATTTTTTTTACTTTCAGTATAACTGATTACTGACCTTATCTTTATTTCATTTGTTTTGCTTGCTTTTGGTTTATTTTGCTCTTCTTTTTCTAAGTTCTTGAGGGGAGACCTTAGATCGTTGATTTGAGACTTTCCTTCCTTTCTGATGTGTGCACATTGTGGTATGGATTTTCCTCTCAGCATGACTTTATAGCTGTGTCCCACAAATTTTGGTATGTTGTATTTTCATTTTCATTCTACCTTTATTTTTTAAAGAGTTCTATGTTAAATCTCACTTAACAGGTTTTCAAACTTTTCCACAGAAGAAGATGTTAAGACTCAGGGAGGGTCAGTGTATTGCTCAAGGAATCATAGCTAGTTATGGTGAGATCTGCTTTTGGTGATACTGTGTCTGCCATTATCTCCTGCATGTCACCTATTAACAATTGCAATAAGTTTTATGATTCAGGAGATCTTGACTGTATAGTTATTTATTGCTCACTGTGATAGTGGATCCTGAGATAACGTTCACTACCTTTTCTTGTCTCCTGAGAAACAGACTCATGATGTTCCGCTTCTTCAGACTATCCTGACCAAAACTCTAATGGTGTCCAAATCTTTCCAATTCCTAACTCCTTTTGTCATTTCTTGTTTCAGCAGCAATACTTCTGAATTCTTCTGTTTCTTTTTGAGTTTTTGTTCAGTGAGGATAATTTTTGTATCTTAGAAGCTTCCTTCATTTGTTTTACTTTCTACCTTGAGTTGTGACTTTTAATTCTTCTTTTTCATGTCCTGGAGTTAATTACCACCTCAGTGCCTTGTTGCTTCTCATCTGGAGAGACATCCCTTCACACTGGTCCAGGTCCTATAATCATAAGATGATGAAAGACCAGGTTCCTGTCCTACCTCCTCTGAAACTTTCCCAGAGCACTTTAACCCTTGGCCGTCAGTCATACTGCTCGTTTGCCACTTAGTCATGTGTGACCATGCACTACCTCCTAATTTATGTTTTGTATTGTTACTTAACTTTTTGTATCATTTGAATTTTAGTGAACCTTTCATTCTTACCCCTCTCCCCATTAAATGACCTGTCTTCAGGAAAAGCAGCCTGTAATATTCTTTGTATCCTCCATAGTCATGATTATAAATCTTTGCGGACAGGTGTTGATTATTTTTTATATGGAAACCATTTTCACCTTGAATTATTTTATTCTTATGGAACGTTACACACATAAGTGGTAGATTCTTACAGGCAGCCAGGGGCTGTTAGTCAGCATTTATGTTCTGATGAAGCTCCGCCTTTCACCAACCAAGCCTTTTAGGTTTTCTGAGGCTGATTTTGATCCTAACAGTTCCAGGCTGTAACTGCTTATATTGATTTTTATTTATTTATCTGACTTGGTGTGTGGGAAAGGAGGAAGAGGGTGTTCGAAATGTTTATATTTTCCTACAGAATAAGTTTTCTCTTTTCAAGAATGTTGGCCCTTCATTTTTAACCATACTAAATCTATTTTTTTCTGCTTAAGATATTAAGTATTTCTCATACAAAATACCAGACTCTCAAAGCTTTTTCACTGAAAACTTTAATTTTCACACTTTCTTTTGATCATATCTGGGAGGAAGTTTGATTTAGATGATGCTTTATTTTAAAAATGTATTTAACACCTTTTACAATTTGTATCTGCTACTGATTTGAAGATCATAGAAATAAGAAGCTCACAGTCTCAATGACATAACCACAAGATTAAAAACTCTCATCTTAAATACCTTTAAAGCAAATATCATGATTTAGTACACTTACATTTTGTTAGTATCAGTTTTAGTAGATATGCATATTTTGCTAGAGTATTCTGTCTTTGAAATTTTTTATTTGGCAGTTACACTTGAAATTAAGTACTTTTTTTGTATTTCTCAAAAAGTCTGGAAATTTCTTCATTGAGGATTTAGTTGAAGCAGCTTAGATACAATAGAACTCAAAGTTCGTTACGTTATGATTCTTTCTGGAACCTTTTATTGTAAAGGTGAACTTTTGTTTGCCTATCTTAAAGTTGTCCAGGACCTTTTCCCTTGTTTGTTTGATTAATTTAAATAATGTCACACAAATGTACAGGTCCCCTTTTGGCTACCTACAGACTTTCCTGTCATAGACGAATGGAAGTATGTGATCAGAGTTTTACCTGGTAGACAAGCTCCTAGCCCTGGATTTTCTGGAGGAGTGCCAGGTGACTCTCCACCTGTTTGGAGCATCTGTTTGAGAAGCATGGTGACTATATTCTCACAAGAACCGTGATTGACTGTATTGGGAATTCTAGAATTTTCAGATTTCTTTCAGTCTGTTTTTTCTGACACTAGAAAAATTTTAATTATGGAATAAATGAATTGTTGGGGTAAATTTTTTAAAAAATGAACTAATTGGGTATTGAGACTACAAAAGGAAGACAGAGTCAACAGCATGTGAAAGATTTTTGAAATGCAGCCTTGGTCAGAAATGAAGCTGATGAAATGAACCCAGGTGTGAGAATTTCTCTCTCACTTCGTTGTGTTACAGGGAAGGTGCTTGGAGACTCACTGAGAGGAAGTGGCAACCGTGTGCACGAACATGGGAGCTGAGGCTGTAGCACCTCTGTGGGGAAAGGGATAGAGATACACCCTCTCAACCACGTCTTGAATCTTTCTCCATTTAATGAACCCTAAATACTCTGACCTCTTGGCCTGAGACACCTGACAGATGTAAACTTACGCAGATGGCAGTTTACCAGAGGTTGCATAGTAATCGTCTGGTTCTTAAGGGATGTGTTTCAGAAATGCTTATTACCAGAAGTAGGAATTATGTAGGAGGCATAGGGTTGTTTTCTGGGATGTCTGACCTGAGTAATACAATTGCAGTAGGAATTAAAATAATGCCATATGTTGGAAAAGTAAAATATGCACCGTGAGGAGTAAGAAGGGGTTAAGATTGGGGGAAAGGAGGAGAGGCAATTTCTGTTTGCCATGTGGGTGTAGGGAGGGAAGGGCTGGCCCTGCAGGCCCTTGCCAAGTATGATGAGTTCCCGGCCCCTCCAAGCTAGTTTCCAGCAGCCTAGTGTCACACAACCAAGGGACTTCCAAAAAACAAAGCAGGACTGTGGGACGTCTTCTCTGTCTCCTTTTCCTCTCCTCTTAAGAACCAGATTGGGTTTATCCTACTGTGTTTGGGCTATGTTTATGGAGACAGCGAGGAGTCCTTTTGTTCTCGCTAGTGTGACATGTGTAGACAGAAGTCATAACTAGTGAAATACCAGGGAGCATATTGATGGATACCATAACTATTTTGTGAGTGATCTGTCCTCCAGTTTATTCAGGGACAAGTATAGTTGTGCAGTGTTATTTTCACTTAGTTGAGTGTGTACTCTTGAGCCGGGACATTATTCTGAGTTATTAATTAAGCCAGAATTTCTTGAATGATTTTCAAAAATTAAAAGATGTCTTTGTTCCAAAGGAGCTTTGTTTTAAGATAAGTAGTTAACTAGGGCTGTACTGTACGTGTGGGTGGGAAATTGGTAGGTAGTACGCCCAGTCTGTAGAGCAGTGATTCAGGGCATTAGAAACAAGGGCATTGAGTTGTCCCCACCACGTCTCCTCTTGTGAAAGTAGAGCTGGCTCAGGGAGAGTGGTCAGAGGTCACTTTCCTAGCAGCTGGAGAGATCTCGGAGTGGAGAGACGAGGAGTTTGATTAGGAGTGAAACAGGTGGGCAGCTGATTTAGGACCAACCTGGGTTAAGAGACTGGAGTGCAGGACAGAGTGGAGAGGCGGGTGGGAAAGTGCCACATGCAGACGTGGCCTATTTCAGGGTTTATCCAGAGCAGTGTCTCCACCTTTTGTTCATAATTGCCCTTTATGGAGAAAAATTTAAATCAAATTTAGTTAATAGTAGATTTAATTCGCCTTATTAAATTAGTTGATCCAAATAATTAAGTTCTTCATAATGAGAGAAATTTAATACTAAAGAATACATTTTTTTCACTTAGGGTTGATTGAGCTTTGGAGGGCCACAAACCATTGATGTTTTTTGTCCTCCAAGAACCAATTTCTACCCCCTTTGTGGTGGGGGCGGGTCATAATCCCCATTGAGAATATGTGATCTAGACTTAGTCTTTCTAGGGTTAGGGCAACAGATGTCTTTTTCTTAGTCTGCTGCTGGGTTTGGAAACTTAGTCTAAGACTCAGTAGTTGGTACATTATGGGTTAAGGCATTTGTGAACCTACTTGGACCTTAACTGTAGTATTGTTTCTATGGAAACTGTATTCTAAATCCAAGAAACTTACTTAAATGAACTTCTGGAAAATACAACCTATATGTGAATTTGTGATTTGTACTACCTATAAAGTATATGAAGAGTGAATACTTTTTGCGAAAGCTCAATATTGGGCTGAGTATTAAAGGAAGAGGTGGCCATAGGTTAGCAGAGAAGAAATATTTCAGGCAGGAAGAAGACTCACCTCAGGCTCAGTCTGCATACTCAATCTTAAAATATTGTGAGATGCTTTCAATTGTATTTACCAGTCATGAAGAAAAATAGCCTTAAAATTTAATGTATATTTTTTGAAAACTAAAGGGAACTTTGTATTTTCAACTTCTGTAGATGTATCTGTATTTTTTTAGTGCTCTAGTAATCTCTGAAGATCTTTGCAAACATTAACGTATTCAAGGTACCCTTTTGTATGGGGCACCACTGGGATAACTGAATGTTTCCATTGCTGACGATCATTCATACACTGTGGCACGTGCTTGACTTGCATTAGCACATTTACCTTCCCGAACCCCGTGAGCCAAGTACTGTTATCTCTGCTTTTTTGGAGGAGGGTTAACTTTCTCAAAATTTGTTGAACAGACTCTATTTTTGCTCATGTCATGATGGTACCTCCTTGCCCTGGGCCCCCAACGTGGCTTGGGCAGTTCCATAGTGCTCCAGATGTTTCTGTCTCTTGCCACCGTAAGCAGTTAATTCCAGCACCCCTCTTAAGCCATACATTTATGCTGATGTCATGTTAACTCTTCTCTCTTGTAACATGGGTCATTGAGACAATTTCTGGGGACTCTCTGTTTTGGGGAAAGATAAGGCTGCTTGTCATAGAGTAACAGAGATTCTGTTGTGTGGGAAAGGATTATAGTTTACAGTTTCCCCATAGCTCTGAGAGCAAAAAAGAACCTAATACTGAATAGTAACTTGAACAGTAGGAGAAAATATTTTAATTGCATTTTTTATTTGCACATTTGCTTTATATTTTCTTTTTTATTGCTGCTGACAAATAATCATACATTTATTGTCTCAATCATTTAGTTTGTCTTCAGATAGTGTAAGTTTTTGTTAGCTACTGCTTTTTATATGTACAGTGAAATTTACTCCTTTTTAGTGTAAAATTCCATGAGTTTTGCATACAATTGTGTAACCACAACCACGGGGAAACATTTAGAACGGTTCCATCGCCCTCTACCGCACTTTCCCTGGTACTTCTTTGCAGTCCTGCTTCTGGTCTTTGACAGTCACTGATCAGTTTTCTGTACCATCTCTGCCTTTACCAGAGATCGTATATACAGAGTTAGCGTAGCCTTTGAGCTGGCTTCTTTAGCTGAGAGCAGTGCCTATGAGATTCATCCAAGTTGTTGCATTTTCCTCTTTATTGCCAAGTAGTATTGCATTGTGTGGATGTGCCACAATTTAGTTTGTTCGTCATTTTCCCAGCTGAACATTTGGGTGGTTTCCAGTTTTTAACAGTTTTAAATAAAGTTATTATATGTATACATGCACATACAGGCTTTTATTTGAATATTAATTTTCATTTCACTTGGGTAGATAGCTGGAGTAGGTTTGCTAAGTGGTGTAGTAAGTGGGTTTTAACTTAAGAAACTGCTGAACTGTTTTCCAAAATGTTTGTACTGATGTGCATTCCCACTAACAGTTACTCTGTATCCTTGCCAGTATAGTCTTTTTTTTTTAAGTCATTTTGATAGGTATGTATGATATCTTATGTTTTAATTTGCACTTATGTAATGGCTAATGATGTTGAGCATTTTGTCATGTGCTTATTTGCTATCTCTGTATCCTTGGTGAAGTATCTGTTCTAGTCTTTTCCCATTTTTTAAATTGAGCCATTGTCTTTTGAGTTGTACAAGTTTTAAAAAATACAGATATTTCTTACATAAGTCCCTTATAAGATAAATGATTTACAAATCTTTTATCCAAGTTATGTCTTGTTTTTTCATTCTCTTAACCATATGTTTTGAAGGGCAGAAGTTTTTTAGTTTATTAGGTCAATTTATCATTTTTTCTCCATGGATCATCTTCTGGTGTTGTAGCTAAGAAATCTTTGCCTAAGGCCACAAAGATTTTATACCTTTTCTTCTACGATCCATTTTGAATTAATTTTTGTATGTGGTACAAAGTTCATTTTTTTGCATGTGGGAGTCCAGTTCTTCTGGAAAAGACTGTCCTCTCTCCGTTGAGGGGCATTTGCACCTTGTTGAAAATCTGTTCCGCCTCCCCTCACCTGACTGCTCTGGACCACGTCCCTCTCCTGCCCTCAGAGCATTTCCCACACTTTGCTCCTTGACTTGGAGGAGGAGCCTCATATGGGACTGAGGGTGAAGGGGCCAGTGGGGCTGTTCGCGAGCCTCCTGTCACTCATGGATGCCTGCAGCGCAGTCCCGGGTGGCAGTTACTCTGGCTACTCCTCTCTGCCACTCCCCATCCTTCACCTCCTCTTACCTGACCGTCTCACTCAGCTGTCCCCTGCATGCTCACTACCTCTCTCTGTTGAGTCGTTGCTTAAATGCCTCTTGCTGTGGGGCTCCGTGGATCTCTAACGTCAGATCTGTGCAACTGCGGGCATCTCAGTGTCTTGTTCTCTGCCCCACTTTAGCCTCTCCTCTGGTAGTGAATCCCTGGACCTTGTCCTGGTAAGTAACGGCACCCCTCGTAATCGCATCTGCAGATTTCTGCTCTGACCACCCCTCCTCCCTTGCCTGTTCACTCCCTCAGCTTCTCCCACTCCTGCAGTCCTCTGATCCCGCCGCCTTTTCCCTTCCCTCCCACCCTCTGCGCCCTCTTGTCCCTTTGCGCCCGGCTCTAAGCCCATCCTGGTTGCGTGCAGTCTCAGCCGCCTGGCTTGCTGGCTTCATCACTCTCCCTGGCAAACACCAGCCACCTAAGTCAAGCTGTGCCTGGACTCCGCTCTTGCGCCCTCACAGCTGAGTGTGGTGGAGGGACATCCCTTCATGTCACAACCACGAAGCTCAGGAGGCCTTGATGCTGTCAAAAAAATTGTACCACCTGTTCCTCATTCATTCAGCCTCTCATCCTTCTGGGGCAAGGGTTGGCGAGCATTTTCTTTGAAGGGTCAAGTAGTAAACGTGTTTGGCTTTGTGAGCCATGTGGCCTCTGTCACAACTGTGCAGCTGTACACTATTGCCTGAAAGCAGCCACACACTGTAGGTCAAGGATGAGGAGTGACACCCCCTCTCTCCCGAATGCTTTCTTCACCTGCCTTCCAGGATGCCACACTCTTCTGGATTTCCTTTACTCTCTTTGGCTGTGCCTTCTCAGTCACTTGGACTGGTTGCTCATCAGTGCCCCAGACTTTAAATGCTGGTGTCCCCCCAGGGCTCAGATCTGGGTTCCCTTCTCTTTTCTAAGTGCCATCTCCCCCTTGGTAATTCGTCTGGTCCCTGAGTACTTGCTGTATGTGAATGACTTCAGAGTTGTTACCTCCAGTCTGGGTACCTCTGCACTCTCGGCTTGTTTATCCAGTACCTACTCGGGACCTTCACTTGAGTATCCAATAGGCGTCTTCAATTTAACGTGTTCCAAAGAGAACTTCTATCTTCCCTAATCCCCCTCCTCCTACCGTCTTCCCACTTCCAGTAAATGGAAGCTCCTCCTCTCTGTTGCTCAAGCCGAAAACGTTAGAGCAAATCATTGTCTGTATTGCCCCACACTCCACACTGAGCCTTCAGCAAGTTCTCTTGGCCCTGCCTTTGAGGTGGGTCCAGAGTGTGACCACACCCGACCTCTCCCGCCTGCTCAGTACTGCTGGGATCTCTCTCCTGGATTAACGTCTTAGCCTCGTAGCTCGTCTCCTTGCTCTACCTAGCCTTTCTACAGTCTGCTCTCGACACAGTAGCTGGAGCGAACCTTTGAGTACAAAGATAACTTGTGCCCCTTTATGCTGAAAACCTTCAGAGCCAAGACTTAGACAAGCATCCTGCTTGGCCTGGCCCTGCTCTGCGCCCCCCACCCCCACCCTCCGCTCCTTAGCCTGCTCGCTGTTCCTCCAATACGAGAGCACATCCCTGGCTCAGGATCCTGCAGTTGTCATCCCTGCACCCGGAGTGCTCTTCCCCCAGCTGCCGCTTCACCGGCTCTGCTCCCTGTGCTCCTTCTGGTCTTGGCTGCACTGCACCTTCCCTGACCACCCTGTTCACAACGGTTCCCTGACCACCCTGTTCACAAAGGTCCCCTCACCATGCTTCCTCCTCATTTCTGACCCCACCCTCCTTTCCTATTGCATTTATTATTCTCTACTACACATCCCAGCATTTGCTCTACTGGATTTCTGCCTGCCTCCGCCAACTGGAATGGAAGCCCCATGGTGGCTGTTTTTTAATTTTGTTGTTATTCAGCCCCAGTGCTTTGGACAGTCCCTGGAATATAGTAGGCACTTAGTACATATCTGTAGATTATGTGCATTTTTATAGAACTTAAGGAAGACGTTCTTTTTTCTACTTTAGTCTTTGTTAAATTCACATAGGTGATAATAATGGATATCAAGAAGAAAAGGAAATATTTATTTTCTTCCTTCCAGAATCAGACTGTATATGCTTGTTCATATGCATAATTTTTACTTGTAACCAGGGTTCAATAAAGTCTTCAATTTTTTTTTGCCATCATATAATTTCCCATTTTATTAATTAATATCCCATCATATAATTTCTCTCATTGTTCATAATTATTGATTCTAATCTTTGTAAAAATATTCCCCATGGCCAGTATTTCAGTATAGACTCTTAGTATATGAAACTTTTATCATTCCTTTTGAATATTTATCTTTTTCTGACTTTCAAAAATGGGACAATAACTTCTACACTGCAGCCTGTGACTAGGAGTATGGTATTAACTGTGTTCAGTTTGAAAAGTAAGCAGACTTGCTCAGTGAGTTGGGCTGCACTTTCATGGCTCCCAGTGTGAAAGGAGACAAGTCTTACGGAGTCAGTGGACACCTGAGAAGAAATGGGAATTAACACTGCATTTGTTTTTAATAACCGTGTAAAGATTACCCTAGATTAACTGTACACTTGACTAAGATTTGAGCAGCTAGGTGGAAGCCTCTTGAGGGATCCGGGGGCGCCTAGGAGCCTTAAACTCAAATTTTCTTTCCTGTTAGGCAGTGATATCTGTTGAGTTACTTTAAGTCTGGGATGCTTGACAGGGCTCCTGGCCTCATGCCGAGGCACAGGGGGTGCCCTGCCCCGTTGCATTCTGCAGCCTCACCTCTCTCCTCTGCCATCCTCCTTGCTCATAAACCTCGGCCTCCTCGGCGTAAATGATACTGAAATGGCTGCAGCTTCCAACCACGCCAAGAGTGCTCACATGCTTTTGCACACACTGAATCCTCTACCTACTTTTCTTGTTTGCTAGGAGAATCCCTACGTCTCCTCCAAGTCTCACCTCAAGCCTCATCTTGGCAGTGCCTCTGCCCGGGCAGGGTCATTACGCTACGAGCCGCTGCTGTGTCCTGTCCATAGCCGTGTGCATGTCTCCCACCCGTGCGCAAATCAGCTTGCGAAGACAGGACTTACTCACCTTCGAGCTTCAATGCCTGAGTTCCCGAAAATGCAGGCTGTTAGTAAATTTGTGGAATAAATGAAGAGCAATGTGTATTGATAGGCTTTACACTTATCCCTCAGTATTCTTTTCTCCCCTAAATGTTCCTTGTCAATTTTAAGTCTTTTTAACAAGTTCTTCTGTTTTCCCCTCACCTGGCCTGCATGTAACATGCTCCCTCTCACAGGAATTCATCCACTTTTCATTTATAGAACCTTTCCATGTCCGCGAGGTGCGGCTGTGTGTCTCCTTCCTCAGCCCGCCTTGTCTGCACTTGCAGTTTCCATGACTCACTCTTCATTGTCTGTCACGTCACAGACTTGGCCGCACTGCTTGCTCAGGGCATTCAGTCATGTTGTCTGGGCTGGAGGTGCTCTTAGAAGAACGTTGTTTTTGCTTCCTGCTTAGTGCGGAAATTGCTTCCACAGTTTGCCCTGTTGACAGTTACTGTGTGACTGCTTCACCTCCAGGACCAACAGCTGAGCCCCAGTCTTGAGACCCCAGTCAGCGCATCCCACTCTTGTTAGACAGCTCTAGACCGTCAGGAATCTCTCTTTCCTGTGTCAGGTCTGCCTCCACAGTAGGATCATGGGTCCTGGTTTTTCCCGTGGGAGATTCATCTCCATAAGACAGACTACAGATGTTTGAATATACTTTGCTATCCCTTGATGGTGCCGTAGGCCAACAACATTGAGGAAAAGCAAGCTTTCTGTAACTCACACAGTACTAGAAAGTAAATTTTAGAAGGCTTAAAAACTTCTGTGTAACACATGAAGGAAGAAGCCATAACAGGAAATATCGATAGATTGGACTCTGAAAATCGAAAAGATCAGTGACAAATCAGGAAAAGACATTTGTTCTTCATATGACAAGCATGGAGTTATTTCCAACAGGTCTTGTTAATAAGACAGACAAAAAAGAAATACCCTGATAGGTAAATGTGGGGGAAACATGAACTGGTGATGTATGAAAATATACTATATACTTTTTAGGCCAGTAACCTGAAAAAAAATGTTCAAAATACCAGAAGTCAAATTAAGATTTCAGTGTTTGCCTAACAAATTGATGCTTAAAAATTGTTAACACCCTGTGTTGATGACTATGTAGTGAAATGGACACTGTTTTTATGATTTTGGAAACGTAAGCAGTTTGGCAGTATGTTTGCACCTCTGATGGGTGATTACATTCTAGGGATCTATCGTGAGGGAACTATCAGATGCACACAATGATTGATGTATGCTTGTACAGGTGTGTGTGGGGGTCCTCCCCGAAGCAGATGCTGAAGAGATTGAGTTGGGGTGGGAGGAGGGCAGGGGAGGTCATGCCCTGAAGGAGAGGGGAGGATTAGGACTGGAGAGTAGAGGCTGCAGCCCAGATGCAGATCCTGGCAGCCCTGGACGTAGAGAGGTTAGGAAGCAGAGTCCTCAGGGAGGGCCTGAGGCCCAGGCCCTAACACCCCGCCGCCATGCCCCGCCCTTGGCTGGGACTGCCTGGGGAGGGAGTGGTCTGGGCTCCCGTCTCTGCAGGGAGGCTGCTGCTGACTGCAGTCTGTGTGACCAGAGGGGCCTTCTTGCTGAAGGGACATCCCAGGGCATACCTCTGGCTGCTGCAGAGGGATGTTCACTGCAGTGTTACTAAAGTGACACAGTTAGAAATGGTATTTTGTCCGATAATAAAATATGCCTTTTCTAATTAAGGAGGGGAAAGTAATTTCAAAACACGATTGCATTTGTACTTCAAGCAGCTACATATACATTACTGTAAGGTCTTTGTGGTTTTTGGTATTTTGTGGGTTTTTTTGAGCTTAAAACCCCTCTTGAACCCTGACCTCTTAAAACCCATAAAATAGGCCCAGATCACTATTTTGACCACTCTTTGCTTTTTCAATCTCTCTTTTTTTTTGTCTTAAAGAGCTCTAAGAAACTCTAGAGGACAGTTTGAAAACTTTGGTTCTATTTCTTGGATTAGTTTTACAAAGATAAAAACTGGTAAAGTGAAGTTAAAATGAAAACCAAGTATTCAGGATTGTTTCCAAGAGGGTCAGGAAAGTTGTCAGGAAATCTAGGGTCCTGTTGTGGAAGAATCACTGAATGTTTTCCCGTAATTGACCAATAGGAGAAAGGTCACGTACCACCTGTCTCCTGGGGACCCCAGCACAGACTGTTGCCCATACTACCCACATTGAAGTTTTGAAGGAGGTGGAGAACCTGACCTTTCCCAAAATGTCCTGGCACTTTTCTGTGATTCGTCATGTATGACAACTTTAAAAAAATGTGTTAGACTTCCCAGAAGTTAAAAGGTATTCTATCAGTCTTTTCTTTCCAGGATGTAGGTGTGTAGATTTAAATACGTGTGTGTTTACAGATGATGTATGCATGTGTTTACAGATGATGTATGCATGTATTTACAATAAGAGCTGCTGACTGTTGTCAAGTGTAGGCAGTGATTTTCTTAGTCTCCCTTGTGCCCTGGAGTGAGATCTGATTGCCTGTTTTGACCTTGTGTTTCTCTAAGTTCTTAAGATCAAGGACTGTGTCTTTTCCGCCTGAGACCCATTCCCCAGCACACTATTCGCACTAGGTAGTCAGTGGTAGAGCAGACTGGAATTCCACTGTCAGATTTTTTTTAATTTAGGGTTTGCCGCTAGAAGGACTGGGTCAACTCCTGTCCTCTTGTTATTTTACGTTTGATAATGTCATGTTAATTTATTAAAAACTGTTTTCATTCTAGAACCCGTTTTAGAAATTTGCCTAGTCAGGTAATACCAGTGGACAATATTAAAAACAACTATAATACTTTTATGTGACTCATTTGTACTTCCTGATCAAAACGCTTATCCATGGATATTTTAAGTAGGCTTTTTGGCAGGTGTTCAGAAACACAGGAAATGAATAAACAAAAGTAGATATTTGCTGTGAAGGTACATAAATGACAGAAGTGTAACCTTGGTTTTATTAGTCAAAGTTTAATGATAGAGTCCAAATCTATCATTTTTTTTCTAAACAAATTTTACTTATCAATGAAACTGCTTCCTAAGCAGCATTTTACAAAAATCTAGCAATGTTATCCATTATATAAAAACCTGAAAACTACTTTGCTACTGTACTTTTTTAAAGATTAATTTTCATTAAAGCTCTGTGGTAGGTGAAGTTCAGTTAGACGAGTGGCACCTGATGTCCATCCCTGCCTTGGCAGACCCCGCGTGGAGGTCCTGCTCTCACTCAGTTGGTTCCGTCTGGGTGGCCTGTGCGGGGCCTCAGCTGTGGCCCTGATGCAGGGGCCTCTTCTAACTGGCCGGAGCCGTTTCATGCCGGAACGGTGTGCTCGGTTGGCTGCTCAGGGTTTGGACTCACTGTGCGTCCTGTTCAGTCCCAGGGCCCACCTTCCAAAGCTTGTGTTACCCAGAGATACCAGAGGAAGGTGG
Source organism: Camelus bactrianus (assembly GCF_048773025.1). Classification (NCBI taxonomy): domain Eukaryota; kingdom Metazoa; phylum Chordata; class Mammalia; order Artiodactyla; family Camelidae; genus Camelus; species Camelus bactrianus. The sequence continues at coordinate 9,429,998 of NC_133566.1, forward strand.
TGTAGAAAGCAGCCCTGAGGTGTCCCTGTGTCTGTGGGGTTGTGCTTGCAGCCCCAGGGGGTGTGCTGGGGCGGTTTGAGGTGTTGCTGCAGCACAGGGTTTCCCCTCACCCTCTGCATGGGCAGAGCTGCTCACTGCAGCGCGTTCGCTGTGGTTAAAGGCCAGGGGCTGCCTCGGCGCAGACAGTGCAACCACGTATCGCGTCGTGACAGGACAGGAGAGCGCCCTGCGGGTGGACTGAGGCAGCTTCCACGGTGGGACAGCCTTCACCATGAGGTAAGTGGGAAGGAAACCCACCGCAGAGGTGGGCGTGTGCCGTGTGCATAAACCGGAGGGAGTGCACGCTCACCAGTGCTGACACTGGCATCGTTCCCTCCAGGAGGTGCCTGCGCGTCTGGTGGCCTCTGAGGGCGAGAGCTGTGGGGGTTCTCAGGGCTCAAGGGAGGAAGGGAACTTACTCTGCTCTGTGTTCTCATTGGCGCTCTTTGCATTTTTCCTGACTACATCCATATTGATACCACTTTTTGGAAATGCTGCGTGTCCTCAGTGCCTTGTGCTGTGCTCTGAAGCAGGGTGGCAGTGCCTTTGAGGCAGCTCTGAAATCCCCACAACTCTGCCTTCCCTGCTCCTTGCGAACTCACTGACTGTGCGCTCTGTCTGCGCTCGGTTCCGTAGAGGGAACCCAGCTTTGCAGTCAGGTTAGACCTGTGTCTACAACTCTTTGGCTGGTAGGATTTAGGGTGAGTTACTTAACCTTCAGAATCCTAATTATATTTTAATTAGATAACTGAGAGACTTGTTCAGACTGAAATCCCTGCTGTCCCAGCTATACTGAAATTGGAACATTAATATTTCTGTTTCCCCTGGCACGCTGTAGTGAATATACCTAATTTTGAGGGCCTTCTTGGCTTCTAGAGTATTTTAAGTGAAATAGCTTATTCTCCCTTTTTAATCCCATAAAATCTAAGTAAAAGTAATGTTCTTTGTCTTCCTGGATGTGAATGGGAGTTTACTATTTTTTTACTTTTTTTTTTGGTGTGTGTGTGTGGGTAAGTGCAATAATGTGTATCACGTGTGGGATATTCTGTGTTACTGACCGGCGCCAGTCTCCTTCCACAGGAAAACCAGCTTTAAACGTGTCATTTGTGTAGATTACAAGTCAAAACTTGGTGATAATGACAATATTGGAATTCCTTTTTGATGTAAAAATATTACTTAGATATTGGTGTTTTTTGAGTAAAAATCTATGTCTTCTATTTTTTTTTCTTTTTCAGCTCTTTCAGTCTCATATGGCAGCAAAAACAGCTGGTATGCCCTCCCAACTGCCTGACAGTGAACAGAATGTGAGTATATCTTCTCAGTGGGTCTGCCTTGTACTCTGGATGCCTCTTTGGTTTCTGGGTAACTACGGAGAGACCCGACGGGCTCTTGTTGGTACTTACCTTGAATATGAATTAACTTTTATATTGATTCAAGTTAAAAAATCAATGATGAATTGAATAATCGTTGAGTGTCTGCAGTGTCTCTGCCCCTCAACCCCCACCCCCCACATTAAGCAGATTCGAACCCCAGCTGCTGCCACAGCGTCCGTGGGGACTGGCGCGACTCTTGTCGGGGTGCTGGCAGCCCCTGGTAGTGACAGCGCAGGAGGCCACTGTCCGGCCTGTCAGACGCCTTCCTGAGTGCAAGGTCAGATCCTAGTGCTTCCAAGGGCTCCCAAGTGTGTCTGTACAGGAGGGGTGTGTTTTGGTAATTCATATTAAAAGTTACATTTAAAAAGGGGGATAAATTTAAATTGGTGAACGAGGTGAGTTGTCAGTTTTTGAAAATCAAATTGAAGATACACGTGTGGATAATCAGTCAGATTAAATGGTTCCCTTCAGTCCTGGGTTCCAGTTTCTCCCTGTGTTTTCCTCCTCCACACGTGCTCAGGTCCCCACAGTTTTGATAAATGGTAATCTGGCCACCAAACTGCTATCCTTTTTATCTTTTTTCTCTCATTCCATCTTTGTTTGACCTCACAGACTTTGAAATCTTTTTGGATCTCTTTTTGAATCACAGACTTAATCTGCCTTCTGACATGTTGCTTTGCTGACACTACTGTAACCTCTCAGTGACTAGCGCGGAGTGCTCACTGCTTAGTCCTCATTTTCTCCAGCCCCTCTTCTTCATTAAATTATAGTGGCTACTCCCACATTTTTGAAAAGCCTCTTCTTTTTAAATCACAAAGATGGCACGCTTACCTCACTGAAAGGGGCTTGAGGGGCACAACTTGCTTGTGCACTGGTTTTCTGTTGCTCTGTGACAGACGGCAGCGAGAGCTGCTTAAAGCCCCTTGTTTTATTAACTCAGAGCCTGTGGTCGGAAAGCTGGGCACGCTCCACTGGCTCTTCCTCCGCTCAGGTCTCCCGCCAGGTGTTTGCTGCTAGTTCCCATCCGGAGGCTCCCCTCCCAGAAGGTTGTTGGCAGAATTCAGTTCTTCGCTGGCTGGTTGCTGTCGGCTCCTGGAGGTCATTCTTAGGTCCTTGCCACCCATCAGCAGGGGAACTGGAAAGGCGAGTCCCTTACATTACATCTGCAAAACGCTTCACAGCAGCACCCGGATTTGTGTTTGATTGAACGGGTTGAAGGTGTGGGTACACTGGGGGCCATCGTCTTAGACTCTCCTGCCATATACAGTCAAAAGCACATCTTTCTCACCTCCATCTCCAAGTCCACTCCCCAGAGGTCACCGGTCTCCATAGTCTGTCACTGCCCTTTGAGACATTTTTATTCATATTCATATATGAGAATATATGAAAAAAATGTACCTTTTGAAACTCAAATCATAGTAACTAAGTCACTGTTTATACACTTAGCTTAGGAAATTTACCCATGTGTGGAATGTGTCTGTGGTTCAGGATTCCACTGTGTGGCTACACTAATTTGTGCGCTCACCAGTTGTCGGACATTTGGTTGTTTCTAGTCTTTGCCTGTTTGCAGTAAAGCTGCTGTGAACATTGGTGTGTGAGTCCTTGTGTGGATGGATGTTAGTTACCTCTGGTGCCTGGTTGCACAGTCTTTACCTTCGTAGGAAACCACCACCTGTCTTTCAGAGTGGCTGGGCTGGCTCATGTTTGCACCAGTAAATGCACTGGAGTTCCCATGTGCTTCGTCATCTCCACCACGTGACATTATCAGCCTTCTTACTTTTAGCCAGTCTAGTGGCTGTTCAGTGGTATCTGAGTGTAGTTTTAGTCCACATTTCCCTGATAACTAATAATGTTGAGCACTCTTTCATTTGCTTACTGCCTATTTATTTTGTTATCTTCTTTGTGAAGTGTCTATTCTAGGGTTTCACCCATTTTTTTTTAATAAAGTAGGTTGTCTTGTTACTGAATCTTACACATTCTTTATGTATTCTGAATACGAGTGCTTTGTCAGAAATGTTATGTTTTCTCCCAGTCTGACTTGCATATTCCTTGATGATTATAAGGTTTTAATTTTGATGAAGTAGGCAAATAGACAAATACCAGATTATCACAATACCACACTTAGTAATTATAGCTTTATTTTTATTTTAAAAAATTTTATTTTTTATAGTTGCTTTTTGGTTATTTTTTTTTTAAGTGATGGCTGAATTTGCAAGGAAAGTGGGGCCAGTAAGTCATTGGAGAGACAAATTCCATAACTCTTTATTTTAGCAACAGTGACAGCCACATGAGAGGGTTCAAGGATCCGCCTCAGGCACCAGCAACCTCTTTATCAGCGTTTCTCTCCACCAGCGTCCTCTGCTTCTGTTTGCCAGGCACTTCCTGGCAGAGTGATGGGGCCCCAGGTTGTGACAGTGGTCCTGGTAGGCCTTGGCCACCTGGCTAAACTGCTCCAGCTCCTTGGCACAGTTCTGCCTGTAGCTCTCACCTTCCAGCCTTCAGCCTTTCCTGGATAATGCTGACAATTTCTTGGTCAGCTTTGCAGCCTCCATTGCATTTCTGCTTCAGACATGCACAAGACGTCCTTTTCCTTGCACTCTGTGATGTCCGGCACCGACGCAACTCACGGTGGTAGTAGCAATACCTGCTCTTGACGTGCTGCGCTCTGTAAACCTCCCCGGGGTCACAGGCTGGTGCATGAGGAGGTCGAACGCCTTCGTAAAGTGGGTGATGGGCTTGGGCGGTGAGGACACTGGTGCAGGGGCTCGGGGTGCTCGTCCTTGTCCCAGCTGTCCAGTGTGGTCGCTGTGCCGGGGGCTCCCCTCCTGGACTTGGTGCCCAGCCTCTGCCTCAGCCCCCAGCCTCGTGCACCCGCATAGAGGACACCTGAGGGTGGCCGCGCCTGCTGGTTGTAGCTTTACGGCAGTGAGTGTAAGTCCTTCAGCTTGTTCTTCTGTACAGTTATTTTAGCTATTCTAAACCTTCTGCCTTTCCACATGGATTTTATAATCAGCTTGTCAGTTGCTGCATTGACAGCATATAGTTGAGTTTTGCTCTTTTGTCCAGTTCTGACAGTTTCCTTCTTTTAACTGAAAAGTTTAGACCTGCCCTGTCCAGTATGGTGGCCACTAGTCACATGTGGTTATTTAAATTTAAATTAGTTAAAATTAAATAAAATTTGGAAGTTCCTTCCTCAGGTGCATGTGTCACGTCCAGGTGCTCAGTGTCTGCAGGTGGCTAGTAGCACCTGCTGCTGGCTCAGCTCTGGACACCCCGTCATCTCAGGAGGTTCTGCTGGAAAGCACTGGCTCAGGCCCCTTCTGTTTAGTTATGGACACGGCTGGTCTGAATCCACCAACTGGCTGTTAGTTTTCTGTTTGTCTCATTTGTTCTTTCATTTTTAGTCTTTTCCTGCCTTCTCTTGATTTAATATTTTTATCATGCATTTTATCTCTACCATTGGCTTACTAGCTAAAACTCTTTGGTGTTTTATTTTGTAAAATAGTAATTAATGTGGGCTTTAACTTACCCTCACTGCCTTCAAACAGTATCATAGCACTTGGTGTGTAATGTGGAACCCTTACAGCGGGGTGACTCCACCCCTCCCGTCTTCTGTGCTCTCACTGTCATACGTTCTACTTCTCCGTGTATTATAATCCTGTAATACATGGTGGTTATTGCTTTAAACAGTCAATTTATATTTTCAAGAAATTGAAACAAGCAAAAAATTCTCTTATGTTTGCCAATACTTTTACTTTTCTGATAGTCTTCATCCCTTCTCATAAACTTAATCAGTTGTATCTTGAGGGAGGTATAATGATCAAAGTCTTGAGTTTCTTTGGTAAATTATGTTTATCCTTTCTCATATGCTGACACCCTGTTTCAGTAAACCTTTTTTTTTTTCGTTGTTGCTGTTGTTTTGTTTTCTTTCAGCAAAAAAAAGATAATACTCGTTCTTTAACCATGTCTGGCCATGTGGGTTTTGAGAGTTTGCCTGATCAGCTGGTCAACAGGTCGATTCAGCAAGGCTTCTGCTTTAATATCCTCTGCGTGGGTAAGTGCCAGCCTCCCTCCAGACTATCCCTTCCTGCCCCTTGTGCTCCCCACCTTGTCATGAGCAGTGAGCTGCCGTGCTAGCAGCTTGAGATCATGGTCCCAGATTGTTTTCAGTAAAGCCTATCAGGTTTTCTCCTTAGCTGTCCTGCTTCAAGCTTCGTTTGTTCTTTAAACATTTCAGCTCTTTCTTCACAGTTCTGAGTGACTTAGCACACATGACTCATTTTTATGCTCTGCTGGTGACTCAGTGGACCAGCCTTTGAAATATTTGGGATCCTGGAAACCACTGTAAGAGTTTACTGTGCTGTTTTTCCTCATCCATCTTGTGCACCTGTGAAGATGTGCCTGCACTTCTTTCAGGGGAGACTGGAATTGGAAAATCAACGTTGATTGACACATTGTTTAATACTAACTTTGAAGACCATGAGTCCTCACATTTTTACCCACATGTTAGACTTAAAGCTCAGACATATGAACTCCAGGAAAGTAATGTTCGCCTGAAATTGACCATCGTGAATACAGTGGGCTTTGGTGACCAGATAAACAAAGAAGAGAGGTACGTGTTTTCCTCTTGTAATAAAACCGAGTTTTCTTATTTCAAGACCTCTGCCTTCTTGCCCCACGTGCTATGAATTGCTTTTCTGCTGATTTTCTGCTCATGCCTTTCCTCCCAGACTTTTAATTTTTCAGTACTTTAGCAGTATTTTGTTCTTGTTATCAAATTGACATTTTTCTATTCAGTTACCTAATTCCTTTATAATAATTTGAATCACATTATTAAAAGTGTGTATTTCAGCAAAAGTAGTTTTAATTATTTCCTGATATGAGAATTCAGTGAATATTAAATGATTTGTACTAATTTTCAGGTAGGATTTGTCTTGGTGAGGAGAAAATTTTTAAAAAAACAAGGCATTCATGGCAAATATATAATGGCCAAATCCATGGTGCATGGATTTTTTGGTGTAATTCTAACCAAATTAGCCAGGTACATTATTAAGCATTGCAGGAAAGGTTTGACAGTGAAATTTTAATTTATATTTTATCTTATGTTTATATTTTCTATTTCTTCATTTCTACCATGGTATTATAAAGATTGATTATAGATTCTATTTGAAATTTAAACTATGAGAAGAGAAAATAGACTGGGGTAAAGCAATGACTTTTTGTTCTTTTTCCTTTCTGAAATACATGTTTTCATTATAGGAGGTAGTTTCCTGGTTGCCTAAGGTTTGTTTTAGAGGGAAACACTGCACTCTCTTCATGTGCCAGCCTCTCTCTGTGTGTCAGCCTTTTCAGCACATGTGTGTGTCCTGCTTTAGATTTCAGAACACGATTTCTGTGGGCTTTCTGGAAGAAGCAGCTTGGTACAGGAGGCAAAGGCCTGTGACATGTTGCTTTTTAAATAGTCTTCTATAGAGAAGTTGGATATAGCTTTACTTAAATTTATTCTTAGATCTTTGGCATTTTTGATGGTCTCGTAAATGATATCTTAAAAATATTTCATTTGTTATTTGGTGTATGGAAATATAATTGATCTTGCATATAGCAACTTCTGTGAATTCTCTGATTAATTCCAATAATTCATCTCAAAATTTGTTTAGGTTTTCTATGTATGTAATAGTATAATTTGCAAATAAGGGCATATTCTTCCTTTCTAGTTTTTTGTTTCTTTTTAAATACATTTTATTGATGTGTAATTTACATAGAATAAATAAAATGCATTGGTTTTCTCAGTGTTCAGTTCATTTTGACAGTTGTGTAGTTTCTAACCACCGCCATGACTGTCATGTAGGAAACATCCACCTCTGGGCCTGTCCCCTTGTGCCCCGCAGGTGGGTGCTTCCTCCCGGCACGGCTGCAGCTCCAGCTCCCCAGCTCTCTCCCATGGGGTGCAGCGCCCTGGCCCCTGAGCCCCCGTCTCTGTGCTGCGCCTGGAGACTCGTCTATGGGCAGGAGGCTTCCCTGTTCGTTTCACTCCCCGTGATGACAGTTTTTATGTCGGTTGTCCTGTGTCTGAAACCCATTTCACGTGTTTTGTCCAGGTGTGTGTAGGGTAGATCCAGTCCCCTGCCTCTGTCATGGCTGAAGGCAGTGGTCTGTTTTTCCTTACTTCAGTTTAATACCTGACTGCACTGGTGGGACTGACAGGATTCCCTTGGGGTCAGTGGAGATTGTGGGCATTTTTTTCTTTCATTCTGTGGAGAAAATGTCATTTCTTTTCTTTAATCTTTAATAAAATGAATTACAGTAACTAATTTTTTGTTGGTAAATTAACCTTGCAATCTTTGATACCATTTTATATCTTTTTATATTGTGCTGTATTAATTTTTTTCCTTTTAGTATTTTTGCATCTTATGTCTATAAGTGAGGTTTTCAACCGATATTTTCTCTTACACTCTTTTTTTTTTTTTTTTAATCAAGATATGTCAGCCTTCTAAAATGAGTTTGGGGAGTTTTTCACTCTTTTCTGGAAAATTTTGTGTAAGATTGCAGTTATTTTTCCCTAGCATAATTGGTGGAACTTGCCAATAAAACCTGTCTGGGCCTGGAGTTTCCTGAAAGATTCTGAGTTACTAATTAATTTTCTTTAATGATTATAGGAAAATTTAGAGGGTTTTTTTTTTGAGATAGTTGTGATAATTCACATTTTTCCAGGAATCTGTGTATTTGATCCAAATTCCCAAATATTGTTACTAAAGATGTGACTGTTACAGTGTCTTTTTATTGTCTTCATTGTCTGTACGGTGTCTGCTACTCTTCCCTGGGGCTGGTTATCTGTGCTTATTTCTCTTCTCCTTGGTCAGTCTCGACAAAGTGTGGTCAGTTTACTTGGTCTTTTCAAATTTTGGCTTTATTGATCCTCAATTTTATACTTCTTGTTTTTCCTGTTTTATTAATTTCTGCTTTTATAATTTACCTTTCTTTCAGTTCTGACCTAATTTGCTTGAATTTCTCATTGATTCTCAGCCTAATGCATTTAAGGTTATAAATGACCTTCTAAGCATGGCTTTAGCTGCATCTCACAAATTTTGATATATAGTATGTCCACCCTCAATTAATTTTTAATTTCTACCTTTATTTCATCCTGAAAAAGAGACACTTTTATCATATACAGTGACCTTTTCCTGTTGAGAGACTTCTCACCTTGTCTGACCTCCCTTGTGGAGGTGTGTTCTGCTCCGCCCCGGCTTTGGGCACACGTGTGCCTTAGATGTGCTTCTGATCAGTCACATGGTTTTCTCTTTAAAATCCCCCCGACAGTGCTTGTCTTTTAATTGTACACTGAGTCTATCCAAAGGTAATGAGGTTCCTGATGGATTTAGGCTTTAAATTTACCGTTTTATTTTGTGTTTTCTATTTGTATTGCTAGTTCCATGTTTCTTTTTCCTTTCTTGCTTGATATCTATTCTTAAAGTTGTTACTCTAGAAATTATAAAACATAATCTCTAACCTAATCAAAGTTTAAGATTATTATTTGTACTTGTCCTTGATGATACAAATAGACAATAAAATGGAATTTTGAACAGTTAAACTCCATTAACCTCCCCTGCCCCCAACTTATGTTTTCTCTCCTTTTCTTAATTGCACAAGACGTTATCATTTCATGTGGCCACTATTTACTACTCTTTTAATCAAAATTTCCTGTTTGACTCTCATACTTGTAGTTGGGTATACAGTTCTGGGTGGACGGTTATTTTCTTTACCTCCGTTGAAGAGACCATTTCACTATCTCCTGGCTTCTGCTTTTACTACTGAGAAGGCAGCTGTCAGTCTGTTTCCCCCTTAAGAAAATACCCTCCTGTTTTTCCTTCAGTGCTTTTTAAGATCTTTGTTTTTGTTGTTCTCGGTTTTACCATGATACATCTGGGTTTTTATTTATTTATAATTTATCCTGCTTGAGTCTGAGTCATCGTTCTTTTGAAAAATCTGAGACTTCATGTCTTCAGATACGATTCCTGCCCCTTTGCTCTGAAGTTGGTGACGTGTTAGCCCCTCTCGTTATATCTTCCGTGTCTCTTACTCTTAATCTCTCTTCCGTAGTTTTATCTGTTTTTTCTTTCTTTCATTTGCTTTCTAGATAATTAGTTTTGATTTATCCTCCAGTATACTAATTCTCTTTTTAGCTGTGTCTAACATACTGTTAAACTAATCCATGAATTTTTCATTCTGGTTATTGTAGTTTTCAAATCTGTGCATCCTGTGTGGTTCGTATTCATATCTGTAGGATCGCTTTTTATTACTTTACTATTCCCAGCACATACATTCAAGTTTGCCTTTTATTTTTATTTCTTTTGTCTCTTTTTGTAACTATTTTTTATAATTCAGGTACATTGAAATTTTGCAGTTATTGTACTAATACTTGTTTTTTCCTTTGGTTCTCATTCTGTATGCTTTTTTTCCTATGTGCTTGGTTATTTTTTAATTGTAGTTCTCACAGTCTTTGAAAAATTATTTGCAAGGATACAAATTTGCAGATTTGGATTTGCTTACGTTGGGTCCCTCTGGGCATTAATACTTAGGATCCTGTTTCATGGCTTGAGGTTCCCAGAATCAGAGGCCACGTGAACCTGGGCCGCAGATGTGTGTGAGGGTTGACCCTGTGTCCACAAGTTCTCGAGGCTGGTTTTCCCTTTCCGTGTATTTTGCCGACTTCCTTTAGTGCCAGGGCAACCTTGCTCAGATCCTTGGGGAGAGGGGAGGAACCACAGGTTACCCGTGGCTCATCCCACACTGAGGGTGTGGACTCTTAGCCCCTCAGTGCAGCGTGGGGAGGCAGTCTCTCGACAGAGGCCCACCCGTGCGGGCCTGGACTTTGCTTTCCTCCCTCTGTCCCATGAATCCTTTGGAAGCAAAGCCCAAGATGCACACTGACAAATTGGCCTCAGGATGAAACCAGCACAGGTGCTTGTAGAGCAGGGGCTGGTACAGTCTTTCTGTAAAGGCCAGAGTGAGACTGTCTCAAGCTTTGCAGCACATGGCCTCTGTCCAAACTGCTCTGCTTGTAACACAAAAGCAGCCACCGACAACGAATAAGAAAGGAGCACGGCTGTGCTTCACAGAGTTCAGCTCTTTACCCACCAGAACAGCGCGCGGCTGCCTTTGGCCTGTTTGCCGAGCCGGCTCTGGTCCTCTGCTCACCTCCCTGCTTCTGCTCTCCTCACTGTCAACCTGGTTACCTCCTTTCCCTTCACGAGTACTTTGAAAAAGGAGGTGATTTTTATGTTTTAAGCCAGTGTCTTTCACTTCATTGAAGAGAGTCTGCAGTGTACCGGACACGGCAGCTGGGGTTTCTGGTGCAGAGTGCCTAGTGGTGCAGCGCTTACTTAACAAACAAGGGTTTTCATTTATGACAAGCGTTAAGCAAAGCATTTAGACAGAGGAACATTTATGGCTGTTTATTAATGATCTATTTTAAGTCAATAATAAAATCTTCTTTGGAAATTTTACGACAAATATGTACTTACTTACAGATTAGTTTTTACTGTTTCATTGTTCTGTGGAGGGAGCCGTGTTGGGTCACATTTAGGCCAGTTTCCCTAGGACGGTGTTCCTGATCGTGCATCTGGTGTGCTGGCGGTACGCTGGTTGCTGTGGAGGGCATGGAAGTGTGAGACAGTGTGTCCTCACATGCGTGCCGTCTGTGTGGGGACAGCAGGGACTGTGAATGTGGAGGAAGGAGGTGACAGCCCTTGAGGACCAGGAGGCTGGCGTGCCCCCAGCACCACTTTGTTAGCACCCCAGCTGCACAGGTGCTTCTTCTTTTGGGGCTTGCACGTACGAAAGTGTACACGGTCCAGGGATTTGACAGAGGATCTCTGCTGCTTTTCTCGCTTGGAAACCCAGATGTGCCTGATGAGGATGGTTAAGCGTAGCAAGTTGAGGTGAAGTGGACGGCTCACAGACTCTATGCGGCCCTGTGTGCACTGTGAGGTGAGTGCATCTTAGAGGATGAGTGTGGAGCAGCCGTGGGGCAGGCGAGCCAGGCAGGATGGAGCCGGGCAAGGGCTCTGCGTGCCAGGCGTGGTGTGCCATGTGCTTCCTGCGCTTGTCAGTGAGCGAGGAGAGTCGCCTGCCTCACCAGCTGTGTGTGCCTTCTCTCCTCACGACCTTAGGGCTGTCCGTGCCCCACACACCTGATTGAAGAAGCAGGCTGTCATGGAATTTGACCTTAATGTCTTGTGAGTTGTTGATTCTCATGCCTTTTCTCTCTCCAGTTTGGCTGCAGCTGGACACCTGCCTATCCTCCTTCAGAGTGTGAGGGAGGTGGGGACCCCTGCCGGCAGGGACCCAGTGTGAGGATGAGTGTGAGGGGCAGTCAGTGTACGTTCAGTGTTGTTTCTGTAACGTGATTTAAAGCTCGTTTGTCTTGATGGTTTCAGAGTAACTGCCTTTGTACCTGTGCATTCTGCACAGTATGTTTTGTTACTGAAGTTACCTGTTTAGCGTAGATATCAATGGTTTGTTCATTGCTGAAAATAGAGATCTCAGACTTAGATTTGAGCAAATACTTTATTAAGGAGTCATGAATACATTGTATCAAATATTTAATAATTTTTTTCCAGCTACCAACCGATAGTTGACTACATAGATGCTCAGTTTGAGGCCTATCTCCAAGAAGAACTGAAGATTAAGCGCTCTCTGTTTAACTACCATGACTCCCGCATCCACGTGTGCCTGTACTTCATCTCGCCGACGGGCCACTCCCTCAAGACCCTGGATCTACTGACCATGAAGAGCCTTGACAGCAAGGTAGGCTTGGGAAGGGGCGGCTCCTCATGCTCAGCGTTTACTCTCAACTATTAAGTGCCTTTCTGGTCTATACGTGTATCATAGCTGGTTTATTCTGTGCACTTTTGAAACATTTGGTTATGTTCCAGAGAAACTGAGTTTGAGAGATGAGATGCAAAGAAAAATCATTAACATAAAATTTCAGTCCTTTTTTAGTGATTAAATTGCATGCCAGAGTATGGGTATTCATGTTCATTTTCTTAGATACAGAATTTATTTGATAAAAATTTTACTTTATGATACTATTGAGAAGAAGTTCACTGATGAAGATCAAGGTCTAATGTGTCATCATATATTATAGTAAATTATGTTTTAATTTGAACCTTATCCAGAAAACCTGTTTTTGAATTTCTGAGCCAACAAGCTATATATAAATTCGGGGAGCTATTTAAAAAAATAGTATCCACAAATTAACTCACTTTAGATTTTTTTATTTGTATGAAAGATAAAGACTACTGTCTTATACTAAAAAAATCTTGAGGGTTGCCCTGTGACCGCCAGAATCCTGGCTGAGCGTCCTGTGAGACAGGATTCTGTGCAGAAGTCATGTGGAGGCAGACGGCCAGCTGGGGTGGCCTTGGCGCAGAGGCTGATTCCCTGAAACCTTGATGAAGCTTGTGTGAGAGTCTATTCACCTGATGGTCTGGCCATTTAGCCAGTTACTGTCATAGTTGAGTCTAATTACACGGAAATCCGAACTCACTAGGGGAACGTAAACACAGGAGTGTGCAGCTTTGTCTCAGGGAGACAGAGGCAACACGGTGCAGTCTATCTGGTGTTGCTGGAGGCCATCTCTGTTCCTTAAGCGCCCTGTGTTCTTGGCAAGTTTCCTTACCCTTCCAAGCCTCTTTCCTCACCTCTAAAATAAAAACCAGGAGAGTACCTACCCAAGGGCAGGTGTGAGGATATATTAAAATGATAGCTTGTCTTCTTCTTGAACACTCCACTGCTCCATGTGGAGGTCACCCATCAGCGGGGACACCAGAAACGTCCCCGCCCCCATGCTTAAATGACCCTCACACTCAGCATTCAGTCTGTGATATCCTCCCGCCCACTGATGGTAACATGCTTGGCTGGGGACGCGAGGTGGTCCGTGCCTGTGTTTACTCACCACAAGCCCCACACGCCCTCCCCGACCACCAGGGCCACGGTCGCAGCTGAGCCAGCCTCCCTGGTCCTTAAGATCCCGGGACGCATCCAGCAACAAGCATCAGGGGGCTTTGAGAAGCAAAGATTGTTCCTCACGGGTCCTGGAGGGTACACAGCATACTTGGGGCCACACAGCGGGTGGAGGGGAGAAAGGAGGGAGGAGGGGTGTTCGAAACTGAGCTCTGCCTGGATCAGGGTTGGAGGGGGCCCTCTGGGGTTTCAGTCTTTGTTGGCAAATGTAAAGCACCAACCAGAGTGGGAACTGGGGCATGGGAAGGGAGAAGCGTACACTGCCGGCTCGGTCATGTACGCTCTCTGCAAGGGGGGCCCCCGGGGTGGGGGTGGGGCCTGGTTCCCTGCCTGACTGAGCTGGCAGCCGTGTACTCCAGCTGCGGTGCGCTCGTGCAGGAGGGATGTCATGGAAGCAGATGCCTCTGCAGGTGAAACTCAGTCTCCAGTGCTTACACCGCCTGCTGCTGCTGCTGACTTGGAATCAGTTATGAGCTGTTACTGAACTTTCTGAACGTCTGCGTGTAGGATACAGAAATCAAGAACTTGGCAGCAAGTTTTTATGTACTTTGACTAATTTAATGTGAAAGCTGTTTACCCACAGTTGCTGAAAAGTGCTTTTCATGGATAGTTGGAAAAACCTTTATCTCCTTTGGAACATACTTAAGACTAATAAATCCAAATAAACACAGCAAATCAGTGTGAATTTGGAGAAAAAAAGATATTTAAGAATAGAGTTGGAATTCTGATTTCTAGTTTTCACTTTCATTCTGGAAATTACATTGATAGCTCACTTTCTTGACATGACTACTTAGCCTGAAGCTTTTTACTAAAAATAAGCTAATAAATAACCAAAAAACAAAAACCCTACAGATGAGTTTGTGGAGACACCAATCTTTGGTTGGGACATTAATCTCATAGAACTAGCTTTGCAGGTTAGTTGTTCTTCATGACCCAGATCCCTTCTTCTCTGGCCAGTGATAGAACTTTCAAATAATGCTAAGAAAGTTACTCTTTTGAGCCATGAACACTCTCCCTTGGTATCTGTAAAATTTCCTCCTTTTGACGCCATGTTGGTAAGAATGAAGCCAAGTGATTCTACCTCAGGAGTCGGCAAGCTCTTCCTGTGAAGGGCCAGGTAGTGAATGCTGCAGGCCTCACAGGCCATGGGCCTCTGATGTAACCGCTGATTCTGCTGTTATGGAGTGAAAGTGGCCATGGGCAGTATGTGACATGTGTGAGTGAGCCTGTGTTCCAGTAAATCTTGGTTTATATAAATACGCAGTGAGCGGACCATGGTTTGCCCGTCCCCTGATCCAGGTCAGGGAGATCTGTCAGAGACTGAGTGGCTTTGAATGAAAAAACTACAGGATTAAAAAATAAGTCCTCAATCGTGAGATTTTTGTTTTTCTTTATTCTTAATAGGTGAACATTATACCAGTGATTGCCAAAGCAGATGCAATTTCTAAAACTGAATTACAGAAGTTTAAGATCAAGCTCATGAGTGAACTGGTCAGCAACGGTGTTCAGATATACCAGTTCCCAACAGATGATGAAACTATTGCCAAAATCAATGCTTCAATGAATGTAAGCTCCTAAGTGAATGTTCATTGTTTTACATTTGAAAAAAGTAACGTGTAAGTAACATCGCTACTAATATGTTTTCACTTGTGTCTTCCAAAACAAGGTGAACTCTGCAAAAGCGCAGTATAGGAAAATGTTTTATTTTCTAGAGTTGGAAAAGTATAATGAGAATACGTTTTTGAGCATTTTTTCTTTCCTCCTACTTTCACCTAAATAAAGTGGTGTACTTGTGAGACTGCGGTTCACCTTTTATGGAACTGTACTCAGCTGCCTTAGAGCGGTGCCTTTCTGTCCTGTCTGTGAGAACACGAGAAGACTTACAGCCTCCCTTGGGGTGCTTCAGGGTCTTAAAATCTTTGAGAGCTTTCTAATCGAGTATTTAAGCCTTACAGAGTCACACATAAATATGAATCATTCACATAACATTTTAATGTGACATATGCTTTAGTGTAGTTTATAATTACACAAAAGTTAATATGATCGAAGATGACTGAGTCCTTTGGGTCACTTTCTCCAGACTACTAGATTTCTTAAATACTAGGTTATTTTGAAGGATCATGGGTTTTGGAGTCAGATAGACTTAACCATACATTCTTGTGGGAGTTATTAGCCTCCCTAGACTGTTAACTTATCTATAAAATTGGGTTAATAACACCTGTCTTCAGGGTTGTTGTCAGGATACAACTTTGTTCACTGCCTGACATGGTGACAATCAGCACCTGCTCGTTCCAATTCTCCTCTTTTGCTTCTCTGATTTTTTTCATACTTTGTTTACATTAGAAACTTAAACTAAATACATAAAAAGTTGACTAATGTAAGTGTAGTGATATTAATTCCCGTGTGTTAAATTGACTTTAGAACTAATTTTATTTTTTATGCTGACCTGGAATAAGCTTTCAGAAGGACACAATGAAGAGACTAAATATTGTGAATTATTATATATTAAACATAATACTTAAGACTTTTTCAAAAATGACATTAGACTTTTCCCTGACGTTAATCCTCAGCTTCAGGCAGGACGGTCTTCTCACTGCCGGCCAGTCGAGCTGCTGTGTCTCTTCAGAGTCGTCTCCTTACTGTTGCTGCTTCCTCCTCTGCTTGATGCATGCAGTTTGGGTTGTGTCTTCCCGCCCACAGGGATTGCTCACTCCTCTTAATTTCTGCATTTACTTTGCTTAGCATATATGTGTGCATACACAGAATACAGACACGTACTTGAGTCATAGAGTGTGTGTGCGATTGCCTCAACATTTTCTCTGTCTTTCAGGGCAGAGGTGACACGGAGGGAAATGACACCTGTGCTGGAATTCTTTCTGTTCTGTACTCTTGTGGCTAATAAGGGATCATGCAGGGCAGGCTCAGTAAAGATTTTCTCTGTAGGAGAGATGACTGAAAATGACTCTGTAGAACAGCTGGCATATATTCACAGGGCGAGTGTTAAAACCTGAGGCACAGCAGATCATTTGACTTTAGTAAATTTGTTATTTAATAAATTTTCTCTTCTCCGTTTTCATAAAACGTTGGGATGAGGTGTGATTGACATCCTGGCTCCTTTCCAGGGACATCTGCCATTTGCTGTGGTAGGAAGCATGGATGAGGTGAAAGTTGGAAATAAGATGGTCAAAGCCCGCCAGTACCCTTGGGGCATCGTACAAGGTAAAGGAGGCGAGCAGCAGCCCGCAGGTCATAGCTGCACTTCATGCCTTCCTGGAGGTGATGCTCATCTTGGGATCTGATTGGCTGTCAGAAGAGTTGGCTGTGTTCTGTTTTAGCCACGTGTATAAAGGCTAGGCAGAGCCTCCCCACTTCCTGTGTGACACCATGTTACCTGCCCAGGCGCGCCAAGACTTTCAGAAGATGGGAAGGGCTGGTTGGGTACTTTGAACAAAATCTGAGTGTAAATAGTATTGTTTAAACATAGTACATAAACTAATTACCAGATAATTCTGGGGCACAATAAACCACCCTGTAAATTTATATATTTTTACTCATCAAAGTATTGCCAACTATTTCCCAAACGAGTCCACCAGCTAAAAATGTTAGAATTTATCTAGCTTTATAATGAGTAGATAACCAGCACTGCCTGGCTCATCCACTCACACTGCCAGCTAACGGGGAGTGGGCCACCCTGCTGGGGCTGGTCTCACAGTGCTGCTGCTTTTAAAATTGACAAATTTTGTAATTTAAAAATTGACAAAACTTAAGATTTTTAATGTAAAGTAATGATTGTGCTTAAAACTGCTGGTCACAGTACCGTATCTGACGCAGGCTCACGAATGTGGCATTGTGTGGCCAGAACTGGATAGGTACGGCACACACAGATGGTGTTCTTGGCTGTGCAGAATTTACCACCTAGAAGTTTTGGTGGAATATCATTACACACTCTCAGGTGCTGTGTGAAGTGTCCTGAGGATGGTTTGTAAACTGCTAACAAAACATTAGTGAAATCATTGGAGCAGATTGTACAGAGTGAATGTATTTCTCTCCTATTTCCTGTTTATCCTTGGCTACTGAATTTGAGCAAACCTGGTCTGTTAATCAGCAGTCCCTGTAACTTGGTGTGTGTGACATGAGTTGCTTCCTTGGTTACTTGCATGAAACAACGGTAGCTGTTAATCACACTGATCATTTTGCTGTCACTTCAGATGTGTTTTTGTTTGCTCACTGTGTGTCAGGATTATGAACTGGTGTTGTGTTTCTGTTCTCCTGGCTAGTGGAGAATGAGAACCACTGTGACTTTGTCAAGCTCCGGGAGATGCTGCTTTGCACAAACATGGAGGATCTGCGGGATCAGACCCACACCAGGCACTACGAGCTGTACAGGCGCTGCAAGCTGGAGGAGCTGGGCTTCACGGACGTGGGCCCAGAGCATGAGCCGCTCAGGTGAGGCCTCCAAGGAGCCCGCTGGGGAGGCAGGCGACAGGGCTGTGCCTCTGTGCACCCTGGGCGGGGGGATGTGTTCTCGACCCCTCCCACGCCGAGAAGCGGAGCCGTTTGACATGATTAGTTATTGTGCTGCTCGGATCACTTGAAGCCTTCTGCGTCCACTGGGCCCAGCTTAGGGCGTGTGCGCACGTCCTGGCTGTGGGTGGGCTCGGGCCTGATGAGTTGTCCCACCAGACTGCGTCCAGGGCAGAGGGAGCGCTCCACAGGTAACCAGGACAGTAGCGGAGAGGGAGAGAGATGGTGGGCAGTCAGAATCAAAGATTGCTTGGAATGTGCTTTTTTTTTTTTTTTTAAGCATTTCTTCAGTTTGGGAAGTGCCCGCCCACTGAACAGGTGAGGAAGGGAAAGTTAGGATGAGGTTCTTCACCTGCGCCGGGTTGTAGAGTGGACAGGGGCAGCGGCTGTGCTCGCAGAGGACAAGCAAGAAAGTGGGGGAGCTCGAGCGCAGTGTGAGGGAGGCCTCTGCCCTTCCCGGGCTGCTCTCCTGGTGAGAGCAGCCCTTTCTCACGGGGCTCCTGGGTCAGGTGCGGCAGACTCTCCCCCTCTTGGCGCTCCCTCACTTGTGTATGAGTTGTCTGGTGCGGCTTTTATGCTTCCTTATAGCCTGAGGTCTTGGGAAGGTTTTACTAGCGTGGCTACATTGTGTTTTCTGGGGGGTCCTCCCATTTCATTTGGGGTGTACACAATAGTAGTTGCTGTCGTTTGGCTGGCAAATGGACTCTGGCGCTCAGTGTTGCCTGTCTGTCATCACACACACAGTCACGTGAGCCTCCCTCTGCCTGTCTTCCCCCAGCCTCTCCATCTCCACCTCACTGGACGGTCGTCCCGAATCAGGCCGAGGGTTAGGGTTAGGGATCCACAAGCACCGACCGCATGCTTGTCCTGAGGTCCGGAGAGCGGCACTGCATGTAGTCCTGTAGTCTCACCTAACTGGCCTGTGGATTATTTAAACTACACAAAACGTGCTTTTATAAACCGTAAATCCCCGAATTATTTTAGGTTAACGTAACCAGTCTAATCTACCAGCAACGAAGTGCTCTGGGCCCTATATTTTGGAAGGAGGATTTTTGTGGTATTTTAGAATTGCTTACGTGTTTGGCATAATTTTTTGTATCATAAATTCTGTGTCTTTGGAACGCTCAAAAATAGTTAATTTCTGCATTTGGTCGCAGCAGAAACAGGCAGGTTTCCCAGGGTTATTAGAGCTGAACCTGAAGCACAGAGAGGCCCCGGGGAAGGGCGTGCAGCCGCTTTCCTGGTGAGCAGGAGCCGCTGGGAATGTGTTTTTCATTCTCTTTGGTTTTCAGCTTTGCTTTAAATCAGTGATATTTGCAACTATCATACTACGCTGCATTAACTGCGACAGCAGCAGGCTACTTTTATACTACAAACGAGAGTAGTATAGCAGGAATGCTATTGTTCATTCTTGTCTATAAATAGACCCACGACAGTCACCACCTTTTGAAAGACAGTGCAGGTTTCCTTCCTTGGCACTGGCCCTGTAAGTTTACCTGTCGCAGTGGGCGAACATGAGGGCTGGAGGACACGCAGGAGCAGTGTTTCACTCTTCACCTTTGGCTGAGGCATCACGTTAGGGCAGGATTTATGGGGCTTAGGAATATGGGCTTTGGTGCAAGTCTGATCAGGTTCCAGCCCCAGCCCTTTACCTACTAGCGCTGTCGCTTTGGGCAGACTGCCTTACCTCCCTGAGCATTAGTCATCTCGCCTGTGAGACAGCGCCAGTGCTTGCTCTTCCTGCTGCCGCGGGAACTCGGGTCCAGACCAGTCCCTGCCTGCAGCAGCTGTCTAGCTGCTGGTAGGTCTTCTCTCCTTGCCAGGCGGATTGATCTTCCTCCTGAACAATGAAGTGCTTGCATAAAGAAATTAATGAGAACTTTTTAAAACTTAGATTTTAATACAGCGTTGTAAATTAACTATACTTCAATCAAAATAAATAAAATATTTTTTAAAAACCACTTAGACTTGCTATGATCTAAATACATTAAACCAAATTTGTTATTAAAGACTATCAGTCCAGTGAAGGACCTGTGAAATGTAGGGAGGTTTCTGAAAATGGTGACGGCAGCCTAATAGATTTAAAGTCTTCTTTAAAATAAAAGCAAAACAAACCCAGAAAAACAAAAAATATAAAAAGTAGAATGCCTTGAGATTAGAGGCATTTATATGGTTACCTAGGGCACTTTGTACATTTTTAAACTTTGCTCTTAAAATGTGTAGAATTGTTCCTCCTTGGAACACATGCTCTGAGTTACTACATACTCACGGCCAGCTGTTAATGCTGTAAAGTATTTTTATAAGCAGTAGAATTTGTAATTGTGACATAGCTGGAAAGTGCATTTTTGACCCCGGGTAACCGCTGGGCTGTTCCCCGCGTGAGCTGAAGGGGAGGGCCGCTGCTCCTGAGATGCTGCAGGTGAGGGCAGCTGCGTGGGGCACCAGGACAGTCCTGCTCAGCTTGCTTAGACTTGCCTCTGCTTTCCTACAGTTTCTGTCACTAAATGAACACCTATGGGAAATGGCAGAATCTAGAGAGCTCTGCTGGAGTGCTGGGTCACGAAGACGAGGAGCTATTAGGAGAGAGAGGGTGGAAGGGGTGTAGACAGACGGGGAGTGCTTGGAAGGAGTGGCTAGTCCAACTGGGGAGAGCAAAGAAGGCTTTCTGAAAGAAGCTGCTTTTGAACTTGGCCTGGAGGGACAGAGGCTTAGTGGGTAGAGTGGAGGTGGGGACATGGGCAGTGACACTGGAGTGTGAAATGTGTGGCATGTTTTAGGAATGATGGAATAGGTTGGTGTGGCTGGAACCTTACAGGGATTGGGTCTGTTTGGCCAGATTGTGAAGTTTCTTCGAGGCCGTTTAAAGGAGGTAGGACCTTACCCTGTAGATAATATAACTAATGCAGAGGAAGAAGATAAGGAAATCTCTGTTTTTGGTGGAAAAAAATCTTAGAAATGGCAAGAAAAACAGAGTGAGAGAAAGAGGAATTAAAAGCCTAGTGACCAGTTAGGAGGTTGCTGCAGTAGTGAAGGCAGAAAAGCACAAAGTCAGGTTGGGCTCAACAGTGTGTCTGTAGAAATTGAAACAGGACTGGACTGAAACGATGTCGGGACCCCAGGCTGAACTCACAGGCCAGGGTGGTCAGATGTGGAGGTGAGGGTGGGGAAGAGGCAGCAGAGGTGGAAGGAGCCCTCTGGAAAGGGGACGGCGCGCAGGCTGTGACCCTCGCAGTTCAGTGAGGTGCGTGGGGCCCGCAAGTTCACAGCGTCTCTAACATGAGGGTACCACAAATAACTTTTCAGCCTCCAGGAGACCTATGAAGCCAAAAGACACGAATTTTATGGTGAACGCCAGAGGAAGGAGGAGGAAATGAAGCAGACGTTTGTGCAGCGTGTGAAGGAGAAGGAGGCCATGCTGAAAGAGGCGGAAAGAGAGGCAAGTGTGCTGCTTTGAAGGGATTTGCATTTGGGCGCCCTGCTAGCCTGGAGATTCATCTCAAGACCAGCTGAGATGCTTTTCAAGACTAGCTGTTCTCTAATTTTAGATGCGTAGTCTTCAGATGCAGACTTTATAAAAAATCACTGTCTGAAATCAAATAAAAATTTTTACGTTTTTGAACAAAATGTCTTCCTTTAGAAGTGCTTATCATGGGCTTGTAAGGGACTGGGTTCCTAAGAAGTGTTTTAAATACCTTAATTGGGAGCCAGAAATGTTTCAGCTGTGGCTTGATAAAGCCTTTTCTGAGAGCTTTTGAGCCTTGTTGGGATTGTTGTTTGCCGTGAAGCAGGTGACTCTGAAAACTGTTAAGTAGCCTTTTGAGTTTGAAGCTAGGCTTCCTGGAGGTGGGTGGTCCGGTGGCCTTGGCACAAAGCCATCAGAAGTGAGCTTCCGCAGTTCTGTTCGCTTCTGGTTCTTCAAGCATCAGTTTTAGTTTTACTTGAGTTAAGCTATTTTCTGTAGACTTAACTGCAATGGCTGCTTTTAAGTAAACGGCCACATTTAAGATGAGGGTCACAAAGGATGAGCTGCAGAAAGGAATTTCTAAGAGAAGACGGAAATGTTAATACAAATCAACTTGATAATATAAGAGTTCCTGAAGAGTTACTTGTTAGGTAATTTCATTTTACAAATTTGTTATTTTAAGTACTCTCGGAGTACTTGCTATTTAAATGAACCCTATAGTAAGTGGTTTTGTAAAATTAATAATCTACTATATATCTTATTTATAATTTGAATGTTGATCTTTACTTTGAGAAAGTTGAAACAACAGGAAAGTGAAAGTACAGGGTAGCTGTATCCCTCCCCGCACGCAGATGCAGGGTGGACACTTGGCCGTGTCGAGTGTGTGCGCGATGTTTCCCTGGATGCAGGCGTCACTGCACTTTATCATAGGCACTTTGTGCATCTCAGAAACTTAGGTGTATTTTCCTTCATAACCATGGTACCAGTGTCACGCCGAGGATGACTAATAGGAATGCCATAATCTCTCCTAATCCCCAGTCCACAACCAGATTTCCCAACCAGTTGTCCCAAGATTGTTTTTTATTGTTCCTTTTTTTTTGAACCAGAATTCAGTCTTAGGCTTCATATTGCCTTTGGGTGTTCTGTTTTGTTTAGTCTCTTATTTGAGACTAGCCCCTGGTTTGGAGTTGTTTTTAAATACAAATTTTGAGGAAGGAGCTGTGATAAGTAGGAAATAAGATGCTGGCTTTTCTTTTGAATAACAGACACTTCTCTTGTATGAGTTTCTTTCTCCCACATCACAGTTCTCAGTTTCTCCAGCGAGGAGAGAAGATGAAGTGGTTTACAGCTGAATTTTGATTTTTTAATGCCACATAAGAATATTGTGCTTAATGTATATTATTTAAAAGGAAACTGAAAATTGAGGGTGACCAAATGGTTGAAAGAAAAAGAGAAATACTATTTGTCAGTAGGTGCTTTATAGATTTTTACTTTTAGGTTCAAGCACTGTTTTGTGTTAAGAATATTATATTAAATGATGAAGTTAGTTTAATCCAAAGTTGTCACAAGAGTTCTAAACTTTTAATTGTATAGGTTTAGAAGCAGTAGATAGTAGGCCTGTTTTATTACCATTACAAGTTCCCTCATGGCCAGTTCTGTCCTGAACAGCTGGTGCCGTCGGTTCGCTTGAGTCAGGGTCAGTCTGGAGGTCATTATCACTCATGGGACAAAGAATCGTCTGCTGAAGGACCACGGAAGACTGACTGATATATCGTCTTTATTAGTGCAGTTTTAGAGGGACAGGAGGTTTATCAGTAATTACACTGGACTGCAGAGACTGTGAGCCAGGTCTTCAACTGGGTGGGCTGAGGCATTTAAAGCTAGTTGTATCAATAAGGTACTGGCAGGTAACCCAAAACATTATCTAAGTCTGTGTTAGAAAAAAAAAAGTCTGTGTTAGAGAAGTTTGTTATTAAAATATCCTTGCCAATACCGTTGTAAACAAGTACCTCTTAATTCACCTTCTGTATCAATGTGGGTGATTTTCACGTACAGTACAGGGTAAGCTGAGATGCTGTGGACGTCGGATACCTAGAGTAGGGAGGTGCACAGGACAAGTGTCATCTAAAACACCGTTCAGATGTTGTCTTGTCTGCGTCTTTGTTAACATCATTCTAGACGTAGAGCCTTCCTGCCACCACAAGAGAGAATGCACAGTTTATATGTACTCCTCATGTGAAGTACGTAACCTTCGTTAAAATATTACTACAACCCAATTTTATATGTAAGTCTATTTCTCGGTTAATTTTTTACTTAATATTTATGCCTCTTTTATTTCCAAAAGTATTGCAGATAATATTCAATAAACAAGTGCAGCTACATTAGAGCCCTGAAGTGGAGAGCCCCAGGCAGGAAGCAGGGTGTGCACGCAGACACAGGTGCAGCGGGAGCCCCGGTGCTGGGTGACTTCTTGGTGAACGGGCCCCAGTGAGGTACAGAGCACAGGTTAGAGACATTTACTAGCTCAACAAGAGAGGAACGCTGTCTCCAGTATTCACTTTTTTAAATGGATACTTTGAAAAGGATCACTGAACGACAGAAACGTATGAGACCTTTAGACACGGCGTTTACAAAAGATACAGCAGCTGATCACGTTGGCCATAGAGTCTTAAGAGCATTGGACAGTGGTTTCAACAGCACAGAAGAAGATCTTCTCTTTTTCACTTTGTTTTTACTTAAAAACTTTTAACTATTTGAAAATGTGTTTGATTTAAACACCTTGTAGTGAATAGTGGAGCCCTGAACGAGTGCTTCTTTTTTTCCCCCTGCCTCAGGTTTATTTGTACGAACAGCACAGGAGGACATGAGCCCCATGCAGACAGCAGCCCAGGGGTCACACCAGTCCTTCTGTCCTCGCATCAGTAGATGAAGGCCGCTTCTCTGGAGCCTCTGTGGGGCCTGGGCACCTTTGGGAGCCTGAGCCGGGGCTGGAGCTGCAGCCTTGGTCTGAGCCTTGGCCTTGGCCTTTGGCCAGCAGAGCCTGAGACCCTTAGCCCTGCTGCGGGCACGAGCATGTTTCCTGAGCTTGGGGTGAGCAGTGTAGGCAAGTTGACTGAGCTTGCGGCTGTTGCCCTTTGGGACCTTAGGCTTGACCTCCTTGGCCTTTAAGAGCCTTGATGGCTTCAGCACGTGCACTCGTGGCCTTGGCGTTGTTGGCTTGCATCTTCTTCAGGCCCTTCTTGTTGTGCTTCTTGGCAAAGCGCATGTTCCTTACGAAACTTGGAGTCCACCCCCTTAAGAGATCATATCGTTGTGATCAGGGTTTTTTGATGCCGTTTCTGTGCCATTTTCGAGATTGGTTGCGCGTGGTGTGGTCCTTCGACTTGGCCATGTCTGCACCGGAGCCGGGAGAGAGCGAGTGCTTCTTACGTGTGGAATAGATTGTTGATGTCAGAGCTGAGAACTCACAGTGTGAGTGACAGTCACACCCTCCCCCTTTCTAAGACACTTTTCATTGTTTTTCTGGAGTCGATCTCATGAGTGACATACCAAGTGTTCTATAACCTTTCAGGGTATTTACAATGCATGTCAAGTATGCAGCTTCATTTAAATAACCAGAGGTACCTCTGCTCCACAGTGTAAATCTGTCCTATAGCCTCATTTTCTAAGGGTTAGCCCCGTTCTCCTCTCCCTGGTCATGGGGTGCACATGGGCTAAGAGAGCTGCTGCTCTGTACCTGCACCCTGATCTGAGGGACAGCTGGTGAGGCCCACCCTTTAAACACACACACAGACACTCTTACTATACATCTGTTTAGAAAAGCAGGGACCATTTGTTATTAATACAGCCTTTTGATAGGCCAGATTCTTTTCTTTTCTTTTTTTTAATTTAAGTACAGTCAGTTATAATGTGTCAATTTCTGGTGTACAGCACAGTGTCCTAATCATGTGTAGATACATACATATATTAATTTTCATTAAAGGTTATTACAAGATATTGAATGTAGTTCCCTGTGCCATAAAGAAGAAATTTTTTTTCTTTTTATATATAGTGGCTAACATTGCAAATCTCAGACTCCCAAATTTATCCTTTCCCACCTTCTTTCCCCTGTTAACGATAAGCTCGTTTACTATGTCTGCAAGTCTGTTTCTGTTTTGTTGATGAGTTTGTTAGTGTCCTTTTTTTCTTTCTTTAATATTCCACATATGAGTGCTATCATATGGTATTTTTCTTTCTCTTTCTGGCTTATTTCCTTAGAATGACGATCTCCAGGTCCATCCATGTTGCTGCAAATGGCATTATTTAATTTTTTATGGCCAAGTAGTATTCCATTGTATACATATACCACAGCTTCTTTATCCAGTCATCTGTTGATGGACATTTAGGTTGTTTCCATGTCTTGGCTATTATAAATAGTGCTGCTGTGTCTGGGGTGCATGTGTCTTTTTGAATTATATTTTCCTCCAGATATATGCCCAGGAGTGGGATTGCTGGATCATATGGTAAATCTAATTTTAATTTTTTAAGGAATCTCCACACTGTTTTCCATAATGGTACACCCAACTAACTACATTCCCACCAACAGTGTAGGAGGGTTCCCTGTTCTCTACACTCTCTCCACTATTTATTCTTTGTGGACTTTTGAATGATGGTCATTCTGACTGGTGTGAGGTGATATCTCATAGTTTTGATTTGCATTTCTTTGATCTTTAGTGATATTGAGCATTTTTTCATATGTCTATTGGCCATCCATATGTCTTCATTAGAGAAATGCTTGTTTAGTTAGGCCTTCTGGCCATTTTTTGACTGGGATTTTTGTCGTCGTTGTCATTAAGTTGTATGAGCTGTTTATATATTCTGGAAGTTAAACCTTTGTCAATCATTTGCAGACATTTTCTGCCAATCCATGGTTGTCGTTTTGTTTTGCTTATGGTTTCCTTTGCTGTGCACAAGTTTATTATAAGTTTGATTAGCTCACATTTGTTAATTTTTGCTTTTATTTCTATAGCCTTTGTAGACTGACCCAGGAAAACATTTCTACTATTTATGTCAGAGAATATTTTGCCTGTGTTTTCTTCTAGGAGTTTTATGGTGTCCTGTCTTATGTTTAAGTCTTTAAGCCATTTTGAGTTTTTGTGTGTGGTGTGAGGGAATGTTCTAACTTTATTGACTTACATGCTGCTGTCCAGCTTTCCCAACACCACTGTCCCGCTGATGAGACTGTCTTTTCTTCATTGTATATTCTTGCCTCTTTTGTTGAAGATTAATTGACCACAGGTGTGTGGGGTTTGTTTCTGGGCTCTCTGTTCTGTTCCATTGATCCGTGTGTCTGTTTTTGTGCCAATACCACACGGAGTGTTTTGATTACTGTAGCTCTGCAGTACTGTCTGAGGTCTGAAAGGGTCATTCCTCCAGCTTTGCTCTTTTTCTTCAATATTGCTTTGGCAATTCTGGGTCTTTTGTGATTCCATATAAATTTCAGGATTATTTGTTCTAGTTCTGTGAAAATGTGATAGATAATTTAATAGGGATCACATTAAATCTGTAGATTGCCTTGGGCCGTATGGCCATTTTAGCAATATTGATTCTTCCAACCCAAGAACTAAATAAGTAAATACTAAGGAACTGCTACTTCTCGAGATGACATTCTTAGGAGCAAGAGAATCTTAGGGCCTTACTTAACCTGTTTCAGCCCTCTTCTGTGTCTGTTTAAGTACTTCTGTCAGGGGTTTCCTGGCTGACCGGACAGTCTGTTCCACTCCCGGACCCTGAATCAACAGGGTGCAGCTGCGTCTCTGCTGCTGCGGCTCTCACCCCTAGGCTATAGCACGGTGACAGCCTCTCGCCACCTTGTCTGGAAACCAAATCCTGACTTTCTGTATGAATGTTAGGGTGCTGCCTAGAACTGAAAATACTAATTGAAAGTTTATCTAACCAGACCAGAAATTTTTTCTTAAGTTGTCTTTTTTGACCTAGCATCTAGATGCTGTGCTTGTGTTCTTGGCACATGACTGATCTGTAAGGAACCCGGTACAGTCCCTAGATTTTTTTTTCCCCCAGATAATTAAACCAGGGAAATCTCATGTTAAAAATTTTGGCAAAACTCATTTTAACAACTATACTGAATGTACTGAGCATAAATGAATTTTAAAATGTTATCTCTATTAGAGACAGGCAGTGTTTTCCCATTATGGTGTAAGTTCTACTTCAGTGGTGCAGCTGAGCCTTCAACAACATGGGTTTGAGCTGGGTGGGGCCACTTTATATGTGGGTTTTTCCACTAACCACGACCACAGGGCCTGCAGACGTGGAGCCGACTGTAACGTGCACTCGGATTTTCAGCTGGTGGGGCCGATGCCCTAACCCCTGTGTAGTTCAAGGGTCAACTGTACGTTTATGATACAACTTTCTCTGAATTTAAGATTTCTTGAATTTAGATTTTGAGAAGGTGAATGACTGGAAAAACTAATCAATTTTAAGGTTCTTGATTTAAATTGACAGTTGACACTTGCTTTGCTAGCAGGCTCACCAGTGTGATCCACAGCTGTTTCACTGCTACCTAGGTCGTTTATTTGGGAAATAAGGTCTTTATTTTCCTTTTCGATAACTTACTTCTCTAATTTGTGTCTCTCACTTTTATTAAGAATGGATTTTAGAAACTATCTGAAAAGGCTCCGTGGGGAAAATGTAGAGCAAGAAAATACAAACTCTAAGAAAAGGTCAGATGTTTCAAAAACTGAAGTTTGTTCTTGAGGCTGTTTCTAATGTTTTCCTCATGCATTTTGGGGGAGCACATTTAAAATTAGAGAGCAATCTAACATGTAAATTTTTACTGGAAGCATGAGCTTTCTAGTTGGCAGCAGGGTGGGGACGGGAATGGGGGGAGCGATTTGCTGTGCTGCCGTGTCGCAGGGTCCCCGAGCCGCACGGTTTCTGTGCACTGCCACAAGGGAATCCATTTTGTTTCACAGCTGCAGGCCAAATTTGAGCACCTTAAGAGGGTCCACCAAGAAGAGAGGATGAAGCTTGAAGAAAAGAGAAGACTTTTGGAAGAAGAAATAATTGCGTTCTCGAAGAAGAAAGCTACCTCTGAGATACACCAGAACCAGCCCTTCATGGTCCCGGGCAGCAGCCTGAGGAAGGACAAGGACCGGAAGAAGTAAGCCGCCCTCCCAGGCCCCCCGTCTGTCTCACTGCCCTGTGTCTTCACAGCTTCCCCGGCTCCTTATTCCCGTCCGCCTCCCGGAGCGCGAGACCCTGTCCCTCTTGCTCTGCTGTTTCCCCCGCAGCTAGGAGGGCACCTGGCACGTGTTCTGTGCCCTGTAAACACCTGCTGAGTGAGTGATGACCTGACACAGAAACACGCCCCGACATGGGGGTCCGTGGCCGGGAGGCTGGCTGCTCCAGCACAGGCTGCGCGCCGCCCCGTGAGCCACGGGGACCTTCACGTCAGCTGCACCACTTGAGGGACGTGCTGACATGAAATACTTGGTAAAAAAAAAAAAAATGAACTCTTAGGGTTACTTTTTTTTTAAAGCAAATTCTATTGATAATGATTTTGTGAGAATTTTTATTTTAATAAGGGAACCAGGCTATCGATTCGAACTCCTGTGCTTTGATGTCAGAGCTTGTGAAACGAGTGATGGACGTACAGATACAGAGGAAGGTAGAAGGGCCCCCAGGCCTCGGGGCGGCCTTGGTAGCGTGTGGCGGAGATCCCAAGGCTTGTAGGTCTGGGGTACGTGTTAAAGTCAAAGTAACCAAGTTTTAGAAAATAAGGGTTTTTTCCCACCTGCATTTTTTCACTTTATTTCTCCCACTTTAATGTCCTCGCCGCTTGCCTACTTGACCGCTTGTTCTGTTAGATCGCTGCCCATCCATGAGTCCACCAGCCACCGCCACGTGGCCCTCACCGGGGAGTCCTCAGGTTCCTTTATCACCACATCCTGTTCCACCCCAGTATTTCCAGAATTCTTAAGTCTCCTTCAAAAAGTTAAGACAACATAACATTGCCTGTGATCGTCTTCCAATTTTGAACTATGGAGATGTGAATCCACAGGGGTGCTCATGGATTTAATTGGCCTGTGGATTTTATGGTTTGGCGGGAAGAAAGAAGGAATTCTCACGTATGCTCTCTTAACATAAGCTCTACCAGAGAGTGAATCTTTGTTTTAATAGCCACCCCCGGGGCCTAGGACAGTGCCTGGTATCTAGTGGGCATGCAGTTATCTGTGGAAAAAATAAAAACATTGAATTTCAAAAGATAAACCACCCTCAGTATCCATGGGGGACTGGTATCAGGTTGCCCAAGGAGACCAAAACCCACACAGATGCTCAAGTCCCTGCTAAAATGGCACAGCCTCCGCATGTAACCTACACACACTTCCCTGTACACATTAAACCATCCCTAGATGACTTCTACTCCCTAATGCAGTGTGAATGCCATGTAAGTAGAATATAAATGCCAGAAAGCAGCAAATTCAAGTCTTGTTTTTTGGAACTTTCTGGAATTGTTTTCCAAATATTTTTCAATCTGTAGTTGGTTGACTCCTCAGATGTGGAACCCTCGGACCCAGAGGACCAAATGTATACAAATAATTTATGACTCCTTTTCATTGTGCCTTGAATTATAAAGCTAAGGGGCCTTTTACCTTACCATCTCAACCTAGTCCAATGTTCCTAGATTTGGACGCCCCGATTTTATTATTCATGATGCAAAAGACAGTTTATAGTCACCTTGTGAAAGTAAGGTATGGACTGTTGTTTACAAAATCTGGCCCAGCCCGTAGTTTTTTGAGAGCTCAGAAGTCACCCTCAGGAAAGTTTGGTGTTTGTTTTTCTCTTCCAGGGTCCCATGGCTAGACATCCTATAATAGACTAGCTATACATTCACTCTTTATGTAAAAGCTTTGTAAAACAAATGATTCTAGTGATTTTTATTTCCTATATGGTTTTTTATTGTACCAATCAAAAGGTTTTTTTTTTTCTCTTTTCAGCTCCAATTTTATGTAGAACAAAGGTTCCAGATCACAGGAGGTCATCACAAGCAAACGTTATTAAAATGTTAGCAGTGTGCTTTGATTTTCTTGCTGTTTTTATTTGCTGTATCACTTGTTCTGTATCTGGTAAATGGCTAGTCACTGCCATTCATGGAAAATACTTTCAAGTATGAGGTCAACACATAAGCCAGACTGGATGGTGTTCTTTAGATTTCACTGTTAGGAGTTTTTAAGTTGTTGGTTTGGGATGAATCGAGATCATTTCTCCTGCTGCCCAGTTACTGTCACTTTGCTGTGCTTTGTACCCAAGCAGCAGAGTGTGACTCATATGACAGCACAGGGCTCATTTGCAGTGCGGCTGTCTGACTGCATGCCTGTTCCAACATGAACCATGTGTGTACATACTAAAGGCAGACTTTGGGGAATATGTTTTGAAATTACTATGTACCTGAAACTCTGTCCTCTCAGTAGTTTTATAGAACTTTTAAAATTTTGATACAATTATCCTAAGCTTTTTATCAAATTATATAATAAGGATGGCCGTCCAGGCTTCAGTATTGTGGTTGATGTGATGAAACAAAATATGTTTAAAGCAAAAACATTCAGGTACATAAACTCTTTTTTCTAGTGGTAAGTACCTTTGAAACTAGGTGTTCTCACACTGTATTACATACTTGTCGTTTAAAACTGTCTTCCAGGGGAAAAGTAATAAAGTTAAATCTTATTAAAAACATTTAAGAAAATAACTATGAGCATCTGAATATTAAAGATAAAATTTAGATAATTAAGGATTTCTGAATTCAGTGCCTTAGTATTTGCAGAACACTTTAATTGTTTCTAACTTTTTCTTAACAGTCATAAGTATATAATTTTTCATTTTTTTGTACTTGAGTATTCTAAATAAAACTGACATTTAATAAAATATATCTACATATTTACTAAGCAGTGTTTAAATTAACTTATCTTTTTGCAAACTGTTGTCTTAATTGAGCTAATGCTGATAAAATGTTTATGTGTTTGAATTATTTTAAGCCAAGATATATAACCAGTATTTTTCAGATTGTTTTACTTACCATGTCAGATTCTACATAATGTATTTTTTCATGAAGTTGTGTAAGTTGCAAATAAAACCTTTATTTCGTAGCACAGTTTGTGTGGACCAACACTTTAAAATTCCATTATTGCATTTAAATTTCATAAATGCCTCTTAACCCTTTAAAACTTTAGTAAAGTAAGTTGTAAGTATCACAGAAAAAGCTCTGAACTTTCTTCTCAGGCTCAGTAACGCCCAGGTTCTGGAAGGTGGGAGCGGAGTCGGAGAGGCCCTGCGGGCAGGCAGCCTGTCCTCCAGAGCCCGGCCAGTGCTTCAGCGCTGAGCACTAGCCGAGGAGGACAGCCCAGAAGCTCGTGACCGTGTCGCCTGCTAAATCAAACTGTGTGCAAACAGCTATCCTGAACTTTAATAAAGTTACTTTTAAAGGCCAGACCAATTGTTGGCATGTTAAAACAAAGTTCTTCAAGTTCCTAGTTGAAAGCACGATGGAAACCTGCCTCAGACTCTGACCTTGAGAGAAGGGCCGTCACTTGTGCTGCGAGTGACTCTGTTCTGAGGAAGGCTCCCTGCAAATGCACCACCGCAGTGTGACCCTTTGTCTCACGTCTCTGGGATTCCATGTAAGATTTTATTTAAAAGAGTTGCACTGCAAAGGAAAAAAATTTAAACAACTGTACTACAGGCAGACCTCAGGGCCAGGCCACCCAGTAAAGCAAATACCACAATAAACTGAGTCACACGGACTTTCTGGTTTCCCAGTGAATATAAAAATTATGTTTACACGATACTGTCGTCTGTCAAGTGTGCACCGCGTTATGTCTAAAAAAATACAAACACCTTAGTTAAAAGGTACTTAATTGCTAGAAAATGCTATTCAGTGAGCCTTCAGTGAATCGGGGTGGTAACAAGATCACTGATCACAGACACCATAACAAATATAATAATGGAAAAGTCTGAAATACTGCAAGAATTACCAAAACGTGATCAGAGACAATGTGAACAGACACTGCTGAAGTGGCGCCGACAGCCTTCCGTCTGTACACAGCACAGTGTCCACAGAAAAGTGAGTCCTGCCTGTCAAGTGCCACGTTCCTGACAGCTATTCATGCTCCACTATTCAGACACAGGCTACAGAGTGAGGTATTATCCACTGATGCTTAAATTAATTTCCTGGGAACAAAATAAAGCTCGACATGTTTTATCTTTTTTTCCATGAAGCATGTGAAACAGAATTGCCTTTCGCTGCCAACCATTAATCTCGGTGCCACCTCCTCTGAATTGCAAACCTATTTTACCACAGACTGATTTCACCTTCAAGCACTACAGGGAGGTTATTATTCCTTTTTAAAGAGAAACTCGTTTTGGCCCCATTCTCCCATCTGGCTAGGACATGAGGACACAAGCTGACAGGCCCCTGTGGAACGACCAGAGCTGTCACGAGACAAGCATGTGCAGAGCTCTCGCAGAAGGGTTCTTGCCGCCCACAGAGCAGAGGAAGGCATTGGAGGGGGGAGCTGGGACTCCAAGGCCTGAAGCGGCTTCAGATGCAGGAGGGGAGAAGGGTGATTCTGATGAAGGCCATGCCTTCTGGGAAGCAGCTCAGGGCAAACGAATATGGGTAAGGCTATAGAAGGGGAGGGAACAGACCAAGGAGGAGTCTATGCGCCTCGTCCAGCAGGAGCAGGAGCTACGGAATGGCGTGACCTCACGTGGTCAAGGGAAAGGTGTACAGGGGAGGCGGTGCTAGGCCAGGGAGGCCTACTCAACACAGACGACAGTTCCTAACGCTGAGTGCACAGCCCAACCACTGGGTCGTGTCTTAAGAACACTGGTGCAGGCGGAGACCAAGACGGCAGAACTGAAGGACACGGAGCGCCCTCCTCCCAGGCACATCAAAAGCACATCTACGTGCGGAACAGTTCTCAGAATGTCAACTGAACGCTCACAGATCTCACACAACCAAAGCTGCAAGGAAGATCGCCACGTAACTGGGTGGGATGAAAGAAGACAAGGAAACAGGATGGGACCTGTGTCCCTGGCAGGAGCTGTGTAAGAGGAAAGGTTCCCTCACCCTGGGGACTCCTCACCAGCAGGGAGATGAGCCAGGACAGAAAGGAGCTTCTGCTCAGCAAGTGTGGCAGCCAGACTGGGACAGAACGGAGAGAGCAGCACAGACGGTCCTGCCCAACCCCCTGCATTCCCTACTCAGACGTGCGTCTGCTGGTGCGCATGGGGGCTGGGCGCTGGAACTTGGGCTTTAGTGGACAGACTGGGGGACAGGACTGGGGTTGGCTATGCAGAGACGGCCTGAAGGGGCTGGAGTGTGGTCCAGGCCACTGGGGGTGCACACAGGATGGGCCTGGTCTGCTGTAGAAGCCTCAGGTAACATGCTCATGAAGGGAGGGCGGGACCCGCCATAGCAGCCACACCTCAGTGAGCTCACAGTGGGCACAACCCCATCTCTGAGCTCCGGGAGTGGCCAAGCACCAGTGGGTTGCCCACCTCTGGAGGTGGGGCTGAAATCCAAGCAGTGTCCCCCGGGCTCTGTGATGTCTGGATTCACACGCTGCCAGTGACTTTGTAAGCTCAGTGCCTGCCTGCAGGACATCCAAGTGGATGACTGGTGCTCCCGTGGCTGGGGCAGGTCCGCCATTAGTGGTGTGACTTGACTCCACAGCTCCCACAGCGGATCCAGGTGTGCGACCATGGCAGTCCCGAAGCCTGACTTAAGCAGCTCTGCACTGGTGCCTTTGAGAGCACAGTACCTGAGGGACACCTGGGCCAACTGCCTGCATCCCCATGGCTTGAGGGGGAGCACAGACAGTGCCAGCACCAGTGCGCTCTGTGAGCCCCAACATGGGTGACAGGTGACACCACAGCAGGAACACTCCAGTCCTGCCTGCCTCACACCACAGTACAGAAACGGAGGAGGGGGCTTCTACTCCAACAACAGGGGAGCAGACGGGGCCCCGACAGGGCTGTGACAACCACAGAGCAAAGCGGAGGCCCCGCTTGACAGCCAGTGTGGGCTCTGGGCCCCCCAACACCAGTCACACCCCCCGATCAAGGGGATAACAGCCAGCACACGTGGAGGAAAGACGTGGCAGCCATCCACACTAGAAACAGTCCCTGTGACAAAAATATTAGATGCACGCCGACTACACAGGGACTCCCATATAAAAGCATCCCCTTCAGGACCAGAGTAGTTAACTGTTACTCCCAAACTCATATAGAGAAATAAGTAAAATGAAGAAGAAGAGGAACTACTCCCAATTAATGGAAGAGAAATCCCTTGGAAGAACGAACAATGGAACAGAACTCTCCATCTACTAGAGACCAAATTCAAACAGGAGGCAATAAAAATACTTCAGGAATGAAGAAAGTCTATCAGCAGAAATGCAGGTGGCCGTAAAAAGGAACCAGAAGCTATGAAGGGGGGCCAGACAAAATCAGAAAACTCATTTGCTGTGATAAAAGCTAAGCTACAGACAGCAGCAAACTAAATAGTGCAAAAGAACAAAAAAGTGATGTGAAAGATAAAATACTGGAAATCACCCAATCAGAACAGGAGACAGAAAGACAAATGAAAAAAAAAAAATGAAAGCAAGACACAGGACCTACCAGATAACAGAAAGTGTGACAATCCAAGCATAATAGGGACCCCAGGAGAAAGAGAAAAGGGGACTGAAAATGTATTTAAAGAAATTGTGGCTGAGAACTTCCCAAACCTAAAGAAGGAAACAGACCCAGGTATGAGAAGCACAGAGGGTCCCTAAAGGAAGATGCACCCAAACAGACCCACAACAAGACATATTATAATTAAAACAGGGAAAGTTAATGAGAAGCTTCCAAAGGCAGCAGGAGAAAAACAGTCACATACAAGGGAACAGCCTTAACGCTTTGAGCTGATTTCTCAATAAACATTGCTGGCCAGAAGGGAGTGGTAAGATACAGTCAAAGTCTTGAAAAGGAAAACACTTGCAACATAGCATATTCTACCCAGAAAGATTATCATTTGAAACAGAAGGAGAGAGAAAGTTCTCAGACAAGCAAAAACTAAAAGAATACAGCAATACTGAACCTATCCTAAAAGGTTTTTTTTTTTTTTTAAATTTAGATCTTATTGAAAAGTCTTCTCTAAACAGAAAAGAAGTAAGAATCTACAGGAAAGAGAAAATCGACACACCGCGAAGTGTGGGAAGGCCCGTCCTACCGCGCGCAGGGCAGGTGCGGGTGCGCGGCAGCCAGCACAGCGCTGCCTCTTACGCAGCAGGTGCACGAGGTCTGAGCAGGCCCGGCAGGCTCCCCTACAGTTCGACTTACTTATCCTCAGAAGAACTGACCTGGGCCTTGGCCTCCCTCCTCTGAGCCAGGGTCTGCCTCTGACTCGGAGCTGGAGGGCCGCAAGTCCCTACAGGAGGCACTGAACGTCCCTGGGGCCACAGGACAGACGTCACTCTGCAAGACCCCCATGCTTCACACAGCCCTCTCTCCCACCCCTGTGAAGGAGGGTCAGCCTTTTCTCCATTTAAATTTTTTTCCCAAAGAAAATTGGGATGTTATTGTAGACTGTGCAGCTGCTCAGCTGGACCTCGGTTCTTTGATTCTTTTCTCAAAAACCCTCCACATCGAGGTGCTTCTGACTGCAGGGCATCACGGCCCCCAGGAAGCTGGTTCTGGCCCTGACCCCATGGCCATGGAGCCCGAATCTTTCTTTCGTGTTTGGTGAGGAGGCAGCTGGATTCACAAACTTCTGGGCAAACACAGACTTGTAGGTGATACTACTCTCCAGTAAGTTCCTAACTGTCTACATGGCAGTCAAATAGTTCTTATCTCCATTTTCATCTCCATAAGCAGTTTGTTTCTGCAAAGAATCAGGCTCTGACTTCCTTTATAAGCCAGTAGGACCTCTGGAGCTCCCCTACACCTTCCCTTTTTGCTTTGGCTGCTAGGAAGCTCAGAGTTCAATTTAGTGTCCACTAAGGATAACTGGCTCATCCTTAATTCCTAGTACACATCTCTCCCTGCTCCCCCATAAGCCTTCTTATGGCTTGAGAAATTACCTGCCACAGCTTCTGTGAATGTGTTTTTACCAAAAAGCTTACAATGCTTGTTGTTTTTTAATTTGGCAGAGCACATATTTAAACAAGCACACATAGGAAACAGGTCCTATAATCATTTTTTCTTCTCCATGTCTGTGTGCAGACATCATTGTGGCTCTGCCCCACGTCCAGGGTTCAGAGGTGGAGAAGCCCAGGGCACAGTGAAGTTCACAAATGGTTCACCCTGGACCTGACAGGGTCGGGGCACAGTCTCTCCAGAGGAACTGACACTGTATCAAGACCTTAAGGATGCTCGATCAGCCGGGAGAGAGGACGGATGTGCTGCCCAGACTGCTTCCTGACCTGCACAGGGTAGGGCCCGAGCCAGGGCTGGGGGAGATCCCACCGAGGGCAGTGGGAGGAGTCTGAGTGAGGGTGTGACTCCACCAGACCTGAGAGTTAGGAAGAAGTCCCTCTGCCTGAGTGAGAGGGGTGGACTGGACTGTAGGTGGAGTGGAGGGTGCAGCTTCAGGTGGTGGAGATGACAGGGGTGGGTGGGGTAGAGGGAAGAGAGCTGGGGGGAGGGTGAGGAGGGCGGTGGGGAGGTTCCAGGAGGCAGGAGTAGGGGTCGCCTGGCAGGACAAGAAATTGCTTCTGGCTCGGACCTGGACACTTGGTGGTGCTGTGACCAGGGACAGGGAAGCCAGGAGCAGATGCAGATCTGGGGAAGGAAATGGAGATGCCTGGAGGGCCAAGATAGGCCCAGAAGGCCGCAGGCTTCTGGGAGGGAGGTGGGGGAGAGGAGGGTCTGCAGATGGGGCTGGCGGTCTTGGGGTTGAGATCATGTGGGGACACATGTGGACAGAGATGAAAGGTGCCCCCAGATCCCAGAGCAGCACTAGGGCCAGGCCAGGACGGCAGCCAGAGAGAAGAGAGGCGCTTTCAAGTAAGGAGCGAAGCGCCCAGAGGGAAGCACGGATGGGGAACCTGGGTTTCTCAGCAGTGAGGTCGCTGGGTGCCCCAGATGACAGCAAGATATGGTCATAGGCAGACGGGAGGCGCACAGAAAACTTTTCTAGGTAGATCAACAGGCAGAGGGGCAGCAGTGCTGTTCCTGAGTAATAACTCCCCCCCAAATATGGCTTCAAGTAATTATTCCCCATGAGACTCCAGGTGGGCGAGACAGCTCTGTGGACCCAGGACAGGCGACAAAGCTCGGTTGCTCCCCGTGCCCTGCCCCCGTCCTGGAGACCACGAGCCCGCTCTCGTGCAGTGGCAGGGGTCCCAGGAGCAGGTGGCAGGGAGCCAGGCTTCCGCAGGCCCAGGGCAGGTCAGGCTGCGGGGCCACCTCTCTGGGAGGAGCCACATCAGAGGACACAGGTACAGGGGAGCCGGGCTCAGTGGCCACTGTGTCCTCAGCCGGCCCTAGGCAGTGCACACCCCCTGGCTCCCCTCTGCCCTCGCTGACCCGTCCCCCTACAGAGGCCAGAGCGGCCTTTGGAGCACAGCCCCCAACTGTGGCGTCCCCAGCCCCACACCTCCCTGCCTTGGTCCCTCCCGCCCCGGGCTCATGAGGCTGCTCCTGCCCCGTCTCCCAGGAAACATCAGCTTCCTTCCTGCGGCCGCTCTGGTTGGAGCATCTGATGCCCTTCTGGAAGCAGCCGTGCAGGGCAGGGAGCTTGCTGGCCAGAGTCACCGCTGTATCCCAGGGCCAGACACCGGGCTGGCCAGATACTGGAGCACACAGGAGCCCCGAGCATGGGCGAGGTCAGGGTTAGGCCTTTCGGGCCCTCGGCTGTGTGGAGTCAGGGGTGAGGCGGCCAGAGGAGCGGAGTCTTCACTGTGTCACTGCTAACGGCATCAGCAGTGGGGCTGCGAGGTCCTGAGGCGGACTCCACAGTCTGAGGGACTGGTTTTGTTTTTTTCAGTCCGGAACTGGATCTGGATTTTGTCAAATGCTCTCTCTGCATCTATCGAAATGATCATATGGTTTTTCATTTTTAGTCTATTCTTTGAATTTACTTTTACTGAGATATGACATATTAAGCACATGTTTAATGGACACATGACACCACGTAAGTGTAAGGTACTCAGTGTGCTGATCTGATGGGCTGATGTATGACAGTTGCTGTCACTCCTATTACCTCCCATGACTGTCACCTCCTCTCTGTGGCAGGAACACCTGACGTCTCATCTCAGGGACTCTGAAGTCCATAACACAGTGCTGTCCTCTAACCACCACGCTGCACGCTGCTTCCAGGACTGATTCGTGTATTCATCTCAAGTTTGTGCCCTAAAACAGCGTCTCCCCAGTCCTCACAGCGCTGCAGCCCCTGGTGACCACCACTCTAATGTCTCCTGTTACAAGTTCAGCTTTTTATATAAGTGAGATCATACAGTATTTGTCTTTCTACGTCTGACTTACCTCCCTCAAGGTCAATCCATGTTGTTGCAAATGACAGGATTTCCTTCCTTCTCAAGGCTGCGTAATAGTCCACCGTGCATACACACACGTCTTTGTCCGTTTACACATGATGGACATGCAGGCTGTTCCCGTATCCTGGCTGTTGTCGGCAGTGCTGCGGTGAATATGTGGGTGCAGATGTCTCTTCAGTACCCTCTTTTCATCTCCTTTGTATTTATGCCCAGGCGTGGAATTGCTGGATCACTGAGAGTTCCATTTTCGCTGGATCATGTGACAGTTCTGTTTAAAATTTTTTGAGGAACCTCCAACACTGTTCTCCACAGGGACTGCACCATTCACATTCCCACCAAAAGTGCAGGAAGCGCCCTGCTCTCCACGTCCTTGCCAGCACTTGTCATTTCTTATCTTTTTGACGACAGCCCTTCTGGCAGGTGTGAGGTAACAGCTCACAGAGGGCATCTGTGGGTCTTCTTTGGAAAAATGTGTTTAGTTCTGCTCCCCATTTTTAAAGCCAAATTTTTTTTGTTACTAAGTTATAGGAATTATTTATATATTTTTGGATATTAACACCTTATCAGATATACGGTTGTCAAATATTTTCTTCCATTCTGTAGGTTGTCTTTTCATTTTGTTGATTGGTTCCTTTGCTACACAGAAACTTTTTAGTTTGCTGTCGTCACACTAGCTAATTTTTTCTTTTGTTTCTGGTATTTTTGGTGTCATATCCAAGAATCACTGCAAGACCCACGTCAGGCAGCTTCTTCCCTACATTTCCTACTAGAAGCTTTATGGTATCAGGTCTCATGTTAAGTCTTTAATCCATCTCAAGTTAATTTTTGTGAGTCGGGTAGGACAGGGGTCCAGTTTCACTTTCCTGCATGAGGTCATCCAGTTTTCCCGACGGCATGTATCGGCGGACTGTCCTCTCCCTGCTGGGCTGAATGTCAGCCGAGTGTAAATGCAGCCGTTTGTTTCTGGGCTGTTTTGTTCCCCTGATCTATGTGTGTAATTGGCACACAGCACCGTGTACAGCATAATGATTTGACTTTCAAAGGAAATAATCACCACAGTGAGTTCAGTTAACATCCATAACCTCACAGAAATATAACAGAAAAAAAAAAAAAAGAAAGAAAAAGGGGGAAAACACTTTTTTCCCTTGTGACGAGAACTCTCAGGGTTTAATCTCCTAACAGCGCCCGTGTCTGACACTGCAGTGGGAACTATGTTAATCACAGCCAACGTCCCGGGTGTCTGTTTAACTCATAACTTGAAACTTGTACCTTTTGACCCCTTCTTCCAGCCCACCCCCCTTCACCTTCTTGGTCAGACTTGTTCCTGAGTGTCTCATTGTTTTGATGCTGCTGTGGGTGGGAGACTTTTTAAATTCCTTTTTCAAATGTTTCATTGTTAACATAGAGAAGTGCCACTGATTCCTGCAGGATTCCTGCAACTTCCCTGAGCTCACTGGTGAGTCCTAACAGTGCACACTGTGAAGAGCTGGCCGGCTGGGAGCGGACGCCATGCTCTCATGCGCACAAGGCAGGAAGCCACCTCCCAAAATGAGAGGCCTCAGTGACAAGACCGATTTAGCTCCGGGATGAAACTGTTTGGACAAAACTCAGAAACAGTCTCAAGGTAAGGCTGATTCCAAGGGATTTAACTGAGTCGAGAACAAAGCCAGAACCACCTGAAGGAAGACAAGCACCCAGCTCCCCATGTCCAGCTTCCCAGAACATCTGATACAGGGTTAGCAAGCACCCGGAGACGCCGGAGGTACGATCACAAGATTTAAAGTCAATCACCAGAGACAGACCCGAGAAAACACAGTGCATAGAGTTAGGACACAGAAACATTAAAACTACTGTTACAAACACTGTCCACACATGTGCAGGGAGAGAAAAGCAAGAACGTGATGGAAACAGAAACGGAGGGTTTGAAAAAGACACAAACTCACAGATGAGAACAACACACCCCACGCTCCCAGCAGCGGATCCGAGGGTCCATTAAAAAGAGCACGAACTTGACGACGGAGCAGTAGAAACTATGAAATGAAACACACAGGGAAAAAGGACTGGGAACAGATGTCAGGGAGCATCGGCGCGCTGTGGGACACCGACTGGCCACAGAAGCCCTAGGAAACAACGAGGGACAGGAAAAGACTGAAGAAATAATGACCCAAATTTTCCAGATTTGATGAAAACCACAAATACACCAAAACAAGAGGCTCAGCAGTCCCAAAGAGAAGGTGAAAAGCATGCATACAACACACATCAAACTCCCGAAAACCAGCGCAGAGGCAAGAGAGTAAAGAAGGCACACTGCACAGAGAGGAACTGAGTTAGGATCAAGCAAAGACACGTCGTCAAGAACAGCGCAGACCATGAGACGACAACATCGCTTAAACCGCTGCACGAATAAAGTCACCCAGCACTCCACGCCAGGGCAAGTATCTTTCAAAACCACAGGCAAGATGAAGACACCGGGGCAGGCGAAATGCCACTGCGGAGGAACCCCCCACCCGCCAACACACCTGGACTGCAAGAAGCGTTGAAGGAAGTTCTCAGGCACAAGGAAGATGACACCAAAAGGAAATTCAAATCTAAATAAAGTAACTGGAAATGGTAAATATGTGAGTGATGAAAAGACTGTTTTTCTCTAGTTTAAAAATTGCTTTAAAGTAATCAATTGTTTAAAGCAAAAATAGTTTGTGGGCTTCATGACATGTGAAGAAGGAAAACGAATGACGACAGCAGCACAAAGGGTGCAGACGGTAACACTGCATACTTCATAACGAAACACTTACAAAATACATGAGGTGGCATAATGTGCACTTTTAACACCACGGTAACTTAATTACCAACGATAATTAAAGACACGTATTGCAGACTCTAAGGCAATCACAAAATCTGAAAACAAGGAAGTATGTCTTTTGAGC
The DNA here is from genome assembly GCF_048773025.1 of Camelus bactrianus. Lineage (NCBI taxonomy): Eukaryota > Metazoa > Chordata > Mammalia > Artiodactyla > Camelidae > Camelus > Camelus bactrianus. The sequence goes on from NC_133566.1 coordinate 9,471,876, forward strand.
CAAAAAAGGCAATAAAACGGAAACATAAAAAATACTACATTAATCCAAAGGAGTCTGGAAAAGAGGGAGAAAAGAGAAAGGATGGATGAAGAAAAAATTACCAAGACTGTAGATTTAAACCCAATTCCATTACTGTAAATGTTCAAAACACTCCAATATTAACAGGTGGAGACTGTCAGACTGGACTTTAAAGGCATAAATATAAACTGTCTACTAAAACATCACTTTAAATATGAAGACAGAGAGAGATTAAAAGGATGGAAAAAAGACATCACGAAAAACAGATGCTACAGTTGCTGCATTAATGTGAGACACAGTTCAGAACAAGGAGCTCTGTCAGGGGCAAACGGGGTCATTTCTAAATGACAAAGGGGCCAGTTCCCCACGAGAACTTACCAGTCTTACACGTATCTGCACCTAATAACTGAGCCAAAAATCACGAGGCAAAAAACCAACAGAACTGAAAAGAGAAGAGCAGATACCACAGCCGTGAGAAGGACAAACCCACTACGGCAGCCAGAACCTCAACAGCGTTCTCAGTGACTGACAGAACAAGCAAACAGAAAACTGACACAGACACGGAAGACTGGGGCAGCACCATCGATCGATTTGATCTGACATTCAGAGAACATGCCAACCAACAGCAGCAGAACATCCACCAACACAGACCTATTCTGGCCCTAAAACCAGCCCCAGTAGATTTCAGAGGGCTGAAACTGTACTCAGCGTGTTCTCTGGCCACAATGAAATCAAACCAGCAATTGAAATTTCTAAATATTCAGAAATTAAACAACATAATTCTAAAAAACTGACAGCTCAAAAAACCCACCAAATTTACAAACTGTTTTGAACTTAAACACAAAAACACAAAAAATTCTGCACCATACAGCTGAGGTGTGTGAGTGCTGGGTGTGGGGCCTTTAAAGGGGTAGGGAAGGTTATACGAGGTCGAGTGGGTGGGTTCTAGTCCAACGGGACCAGGGTCCTGAAGAGAAGAGATCGGGACACAGATGCAGAGTGAGGCCTCGGGAGGACCAGCCCTGCTGACACCCTGACCTCAGACTGCCAGCCTCCAGGCCATGGGCAGTCAAACCGGGAGTTTAAGCCCTGCCGTGGTCCTGGTGGTGGTGGCCCTCGCTGACTCACACACCTCACTTGGCTCCTGTCGCCCAGGAATTGCTGTGCTCTGCCGCACAGGCCTCTACGAGAGCCGTGGTTGTGGGGGGGCCCGGGGAAATGGGTTTCTGGGCCCCCACCCGTTTCAAGAACTGTCCTGCTCTCATCTGGTTTATAAGCTGGGCTTCCAGAGAAGATTTCACTTGATCAAAGGGCTTTCAGGTTTTGAAAACATACAGTTTAAAACAGTTTTTACAGTTTTACTTGGTTGATGCAACATGACCGTCTGCAAGAACAGACACTCCCAAAGCCTGGAGAGTGACCTCATTTACAACTGAGGAGAAGCCCCTCCTCTGCCAGGCCTGCCCACTTGTCCTGGGAGTCCCTTCTGAGTCCTGATCCCCGAGGGCAGCTGTGTGGCCACTAACACCTTCGCAGGCCAACAGCCTCCTGGCCGGACGCCTTTTGGGCAGGAACCTCCCCTCCAACCCCCTGCCTCGCAGTTTTGCACTTACTCACGTGACATTCCCCTTTTGAAGACCACGCTACGCTAGTCAAGTACAATAAACTGCTGGCCCTCACACGTAAGTTATTTGGGTTGTGCGTGACTCTCTTCCCTCGAGGGAGCTACGCCCTTGATTCAGCGACTGTTGTATCCACCTGTCCCCCCGGATTCTGCGTAATTGATAGATGTGATATTCATGCCTGGATGCCTTCACTTAAACTACAGAATGCTCTGCGGGGCTGAGCCCTGGGGTATGCCCCTAGAGACCTTCCTTTGGACTGACAGTGATTTGACTTGGCCCCACAGAAGATTCTGAAGCCTTTGATTAAACTCCAGGTCCTTTGATGAGTTCATTGAAAAAATATAAATCAGGGACGCACCAGGCGGCAGCTCAGACGGCATCCCAGGATGACTCGCCCTGATTAGGGCTCTGATGCATATTTATGAGGCACATTAAAGGGCTGTGTTCAGGGGAAGGTACTGAACGTGCCATGATTTTAATAACTCCGCGGCGCTGCAGGGCCTGTCTGCTTCTCCCCTGTACAAGTCAGTGCTCAGCGGCCAAGAAGGGAGGAGGGAGACAGGCCAGGGCAGCCTGGACCCCAAGGGCTGCTGAACTCTGACCCACCCGGGGGTGGGAGTTTTCCACATCAGAAAACCCGTCAGGACTGCAGCTCTGAACGTCAGAAAAGAGGAAAACCTCAGCAGCACTGATGTCCAAGGAAAAGTGCTGCGACCAAATTCTCAGAGGTCCGGGGTGAAGGGCCGCCTGGGTGCAAGGCCCCCAGAGGGAGGAAGGGTCCGGCCAGGCCCGGAGAGTGGCTCCGGGAGCTCTGAATTCTTCCTCCCTCTTCCAGGGTCTCTTCTCCTGACTGTCCCTGTCCTGAAGCCTCCACCCTCCCTCCTCTTACTCACTCTCAGCCCAGAAGCTACTCCCCTCACCCCGCGCAGGGCCGGCCAGGCCTCGTCCAAGCGACCCGGGGGCCGGACAAGCGCTGGACACGAGGCCCTGTTCGTGGGACAGGAGAGGCAGCTTGTGTTCAGCTCCTGCTTTCAAAACAGGTCGCTTGATTTTTAAAGTGAAAATTACTTTCTGAGTGTGTGAGGTATTTACAGACCAAAAAGTAAGCACCACGTGAAGAGGGCCATCCAGAGCCGCCCCACGCCCACGCCGCTCTGTCCTGTTTCCTTCCATCCTTCAGCCGTTCTCGTCAGAACTTCCGCACCAGCGCGGCCAGTGCTCGTGCAAAAGCCAGCAATACAAGCACAAACATGTGTGCTGTTTACGGTGCTGCTCACTTGTTCCTTCAACAGTCCACGTGGAGACGCTGCAAATCCGTGTCACCTCCTGGGCCCCGTGCGCGGAACCAAGGAATAGATGTGCCCCAAGTGCGCGGGCTCCGTGCTCGTGTGCCCTGTGCGTGTTCGCGGGTCTCCGGCTGGTGGCCTCTCGTTGTCTTCCGTCCTTTCGTGTCGTGACAACCCTGCGCCTTGCGCTCTCATCCCTGAGACCCTCTTGCTCACGCACAAGGGCGGCTGCGCAGCTCGCCCTGCTTTCAGGCCCGCACCTGCGTCCCTGCAGCAGGTGGGGCCGCTTCCCCACGGCTTTGCGGGCAGAGCAGCTTCCCCCTGCAGGTCTCTGCCAGTCTGAAGGCGGGGAGGGAGTCGCAGTGTAATTTGGATTCATGTTTCTTTGATGAGGAGTGAGGCTAAACATCTTTTCGTACCTGGCCATTTGTGTTTCTTTTCTGGGAATTGTCTGTTCATCAGACTCTTGAAACCCAAAGCACAAACAGTGGTCTCGAATGTAAGGGCAAGGGCTGCTTATTTTTCTTTTTTAAAGAAAAGAGCAGTTTTGGTTGCCAGAAGGCTGAGGGCTGGGGGGACAGAGAACATGAGATTTATTCCACAAACAATAGAGCAGGAAGCACTGTCTTCAAGCCCACCCACCATCCTCATGTTGAGGCCCCTGGGTGTGGGAGAGGTGACAGGGCCTGACCGTCCTGCCTACGCTGCCCTGCCCACCTGACCCCTGACACCGCTTCCTGGGGACCCGCACACATGCACAGTTTCCCTTGTCCTGCAAATACTCAAACCCCGCGAGTCTCTGCAGCAATGGCCAGTGTGCAGCTCCCATCTCTGCTGCTCCCCCTCCTCACAGGATTGGGGCTCTTCCTGCCTTGGCCCTGCTGAAACGCCCCTCTGCAGCCCGTCCTACGTGGGGGCCTCCGCCCATCTCCCCGCTCCTCCCCACTGGTCTGGAGCCTCCTACTCAGCAGTGTCCCCCGGGGACACTGCCAGACACTCCCTGCCAGGAATCCCGTCCCCCTTTGCCTGCCTTGCCCTCACCTTTGTGTTCAGACAGACCCACCACATCCCTGCTGAGACTGGATTCCAGGCCCAGAGAGTCGCTGTGTCCATCCCTGCGGTCAGGATGGCCCTGCCTGCCGTGTTCCCACAGGTCGTGATGGCCCTACTTCCCCTCCCCCCACCCCAGCTCCCAGGCCCGACACACATCCCAGGGCCTGGCTCAGCACCCAGCTTTGAGACTTGGTGAGCAGACTCAGCTTTGAGTCTTGGTGATCCACTGGGCCACGAGATCTGGGCACTGCAGCTCTGACCTCGCTTGCTCGTCTGCTTGCTGGAGAGGTGGGTGCACGCATCTTACTGCAGTGCTGGCCCCGGCCTCCCACCTGTTCCCGGGCTCTGTTACTCAGTCTCACAGGAGGTAATTTCAGTTGTGCAGAAGAACGAAGTAGCTCTTTGCTAAGCTGCCCTCCAGCTCAGGTGATAGATGGTCAAAGGCCGCCGGGGTGAACCCCGGCCAGGAGGTGGCAGGGCTCTTTCAGGAAACAGCCCCCCTGCGGCCTTGGGCTTCACTCTGGCTGACTGGGGACAGGACCCCTTCTTTAGATCAGCAGCATGCTGACGCCCCCCCTGCTTGGGGGTCCCGGGCACCCTCCACACTGTGTTCCAGAGAGCAGGGCCCCACAGCTCAGGCACCCCAGGTCGGACACACAAGGCGGGGTGGTGAGCACGCTCATCTAGGCGGTCAGTACAGGCCCTCCTGGCTGACAGGACTTGAATACTCCTGACATGAAGGCTTCCCACAAGAAACAAGGGGCGTTGTCTGCAGAAAGTCACTGCCCTTCCAGGCAAGCACGACCCTGCAGGGGACCTAGAGGCCGTGCACACCTGCCTGGCAGTGGCAGAGTTTCGGCGTGTGCTGGGTGAGGCCCTCTGGCATCCCCCAGTCCCCTCAGCACCTGCCACCAGATACAGACCCTGAGTCCCCCACACAGAAGCTTTTGGAGGCACTGGGCTGTGGCCCACCAGCTGGCCGCGGGGACATGGGAGGCGCCTGCCCAGCCCTGCCCCACCTCACTGCTACCCTCGTCCAGACACCAGACCTCTCTCCTTGTTCAGCTTTATTTAAAGACTTGGAAATACAGGCATCATGGTTTGTCATCACTGTCCATTCCTCAAAATCACACACTGACATTTGTGCATAACAGAAGCAAGGGTGTGTGTGTGGACTGCACAAAGTACAAAGAACTTCCCAGCCAGAGCCCGACTTGACCCGTGAGGCTGCGGGGAAGCGCTTGCCTGCTCCCACCCGACTCCGAGCCCGTGACCCTGTTGTGGCCTGGTGTCCTCTGACGTCACTGCGTGGTTTATGGACTCTACCCTGCTCCTCAAAGCATGTCGCCTTGGCCCCAAATGCCATGTAAGGACCAAGGTGCATGAGGAACCGGGCAAAGGGTTGGTTCACTTCAGCAGCCAGAACAAGAGTGTCCTTCCAGGCAAGATGGCCTGATGGAAGGTTATTCTGCTCCTGCTGTCTGTGGTTACGTGGTTGTGGGGGCCTGATGGGACCACTGAGGGTCTGAAAACAGCCCAGAGCACGGGGGCTGGTCGTGCGTGACCTGTTCCCCGGAGCCCGGCCTGCGAGGGGGCCTCGGCCCTGGAGTCACTTTCCTTCCTAAGGCGGCCCCGGTGCCGGTCCCGTGTGCTCCTGCGGGGGCGGGGGGAGTGGGGGGGGCTAGGCCCCAAGCGCCTCCTCCACGGGCCTCTCAGCATCACAATGAGGGCCCAGTCTGTTCTGTTGCTTGGTAACTGCCTTCGTTTGAAAAAAAGATGTTCCTATTATCTGGGGACTGACTCAGCCCTGGTTTCACTGGAGAACACGTGTCTCAGCAGTGTGAATCCACAAATGACTTTTGATGACGTAATTTTAGACATGCGCACAATTTTTGTGCAAATGGGCTGGTTCTCATAAACTCTGCACACAGCTCCATGTAGAAACTGGAGATTTTCCCCCTTTGATTCAGAACAAATTTCTCAACTCTATTAAATCTCTTATTCTCTGGAGAGAGGAAGAGAGGCTTTCCCAAGGGGTGACCCGCCAGCGTGGAGGCCACCTGGCTGCCACATCCGAACGCGGGAACTTGGAAGACAGACCTTCCTATGAGGCAGCACGCAAGCCACGGAGTGGGAGTCCAGCTGTCGGCGCAGTGATCCCACCGAAAGCTACTGTTTTCAGCCTGATTTACACCTGAGTGGCTTCGTAAAGAGAATTTAGGAGCTGTGACTCCGGGCTGATAAGAACGTGTTCCCAAGGGGGACCCCCGATGGGGAAGGTCCCAGGATCAGAGCTGCCCCCTCCTCTCCTTGCTCCCCGGACCCTGCAGGTCTGCACGACTCCTCAAAGCCCTGATTATCCCCATGTCTCTAGACCGAGGTCTGCACTGCCTGATGGCAGAGCAGTTATTTATTTTAAGGAAAAATGGCAAAACCTTCACAAGGTGGTAACTCTGAACTGTGGTAAAACCCGTGCGTTTCGATAGTGAGAAGTCCTGAGTCAAGGAGGCAGAATGTGGTCCCTCCATGAGGAGCTCCGCCTCCAGGCCTGGGGTCGACCTCCTGTTCTTTTCACTGCCCCCCCCGCCCCCCCACAGGCACTCACGGTGAGCGCTCGTCAAAACGTCCAGTTCTTCAGCACTGACCGTCCCTGTCCAGACGGGGCAGGTGCTCTGGCGGAGCTTTCCAGAGACCGGCTTTCCCAAACTCCCTCCACACCCAGTGCCCCTCTGCCCCACAGGGCACCGTGGCCGTGAGGACCTAGCCCTCCTGGTTCCCATGGTGCCTGTAAAATCCTGCCCATCTGATGTCTACCCAGACATTTTTTCTTTCAAGTTCAACCAAGACCTCACAGGTTTTACAAAAAGGCAGCACCAGATGTAAGAAAAATAGGCAGTGTACGTCCTGTTAGAAATTTGTGAAGTCTAACAGTTTTGCAGTAAAAAGACGTAAAAGAAGCACAAGAAAGAGGGGACAGCGGTGGCAAGGCAGGAAACACTGCTCACACCTGGCCCCGCGGGACCGGCCGGTGAAGACCTTGGGTGGCAGGTGACTGAGGTATAGACGGCGCGAGCAGCAACGGGACCCAGGTGACACCCAGAGCTCGCTGGGCCCCAATGCCCCACCCAGCCCCGCCTTGTAGACCAAACGAGCCCTGGCATCTGCTCCCTCAAGGCCACCCTAAAGTGACGCGGAGGCAGGGTCCCCGCCAGGCGTGAGCTCAGAAGCTCTCCACGAAGCTGCCGGGGAAGAGGCCGGTGCGGCCGTTCCTCTGCAGGGTCCCCTTGTACCAGCCGTCCTCTCGCTTCTTGTGCACGAAAACCACGTCCCCTTCTTTCAGTTCGATCTCCGCCTCGCTCTGGGGCGGGTACGAGACCACCACGCGGTACCTGGGGAGACAGACCTCGGTGAGCGCCCCGGGGCGGCCTGGGGTAGGGGCGCCCCAGGACCCGCTTCCTCTGAAACACCTGCGACGGGGTAGGGGGGCAGCCGCCACCTGCAGAGCTGCCCGTCTGCCCAGCCGGGGGTACCTCGCAGGGCCGCGTCCCCACCCTTTACACCCTTACGGGCGGGGGCGGCGTGCGAGGAGCTGGGCCCGGGCACATCCCAGGGAGGGGTGGAGAGGTCCTCCCTCCCCTACAACCCCTTCCTACCCGGTGCCCTCCTGCCCGGCCACCCGCGCCCCTGCCCTCCAGCACGCCCTCCACCCCTGAGCGCTCCGCTCCACGCCACACTCCCGGGCTCCGAACCACATCCGGGGACTCCCGACACGCAGATGCAAGTCACGCAGACGCAACTCACGCCACGCAACTCACAAAACGCAAGTCACGCAACGTATCACACGCAGACGCAAAGCGGGGAAAGGCTGGGTTCCCGCTGCCCACGAACCTCTCCCCAGAAGGGTGCTGGCCCGGTCCTCCTCCCGAGTCGAACGAGCTGGGGCGGCATCCTTGGGGAGGATGCAGACTGCGCCCCCAAGCTGCCTGGGCGCCCCCTGAGGACGGCTGCCCCTCCCCGCCTCCCTGGCACGCCTGGTGGGGTCCTGCCCCCTGGCTGGTTGGGGGAGGTGGCAGGTGGCTGTTCCCCAGGCCATGGCCACACCAGGGGCCCCCGAAGGAGGTCGCCCTGGTCTGGCAGGTGGCTGTCCCGAGGGTCCTCAAGGGGTTCTGCCTGCAGAGCCTCCAACCTGGTTTTTCTGGACCTGGAGCAACCAGGACATTATAAAGCAAGAGATCCTGGGTCAGCTTTTCTCGAGTGATGTCCCCAGGCTTGGGCCTGGACCTACGTGACTAGACCCTGGGGGATGGGCCCCGGGAAGGAGGATTTTCAATCTGCGCGGACGTCTGAGAACCAAGGCGCTGAATGAAAACTCGTCACTCTCCTTCAGCCACCTGTGCAGGGCCCGGCCCGGTCTGTCCGGGACGGACAGGGAAGCACGGCCTCGGGGCAGCTGGGGCTGCTGCTGGGGCTTGGGGAGGACACTCACGCGGAGGAGATCCAAGCCCAGCCCTGGGGAGCTCCCAGCCTTGGGGTGGGGCAGAGAAGCGGGGCCCCGCCCTGGCTGGGTGGGTGAGCAGCCCCTGGTGCTGGGGGAGCTGGCTGTCCCGGCTCTTCTAGTGCCGTGAGGGGCTGCCAGCGTGCAGGCTGGGGCCGGTTTCCACCACTGTCCCTGGGTGCCAGATGCTAGCTTTCAGGGTGTGGACGAGGGGAGGAAGGGGAGGACAGCCCTGGCCTCCCTCCAGCCCAGCATCTCTGCAAACAGCTGCCCACCGACCACTCCCCAGAAGAGGACAGGTGGCCAAAGAGACATTGCAGGGCCTGTGAGATCAGTTGGCCCCACAGACTGTGGCTCCCACACCCCAGGTCCCGAGGCCACGTGGCCACCAGGACCAGCACTAACCCTATGGCTTCCTGCCTCTACAAACGCCTGTCCCCTTCCTTCAGCTCCCCGAGGAGAAAATGCAGAGTGAGATCACTTCTCACACTCTGAACACTCTGAGCAGTTTCGCCTCAACTGCTAGATGTCAAACAAGAAACTTTAAAGCATAATTTGCTAGAAAAAGCTAATTTGGTGTTTCTGAGCCGTCCTGTGATTTAATGAGCCCTGGTGGATGATGTGGGCTGGATGTCCACGGGACGAACATTAAGGTTTCTGTGCAGATCCTTCCTAGAAGCCAACAGTCACTGATCTGCCCCGTTATGGACGCCCTGGTCGAAGTGAGCAGTGAGGATGGCAGCCACTCCGTGTTGGACGTCAGTGAGAGTGTCCCAAGGGGGCTGTGACCCAGGCGTGTGGAACATGGCTACTCTTCAGGCTAAGACTCAAGAGTGAAAGGCGCAGAATCCAGAGAGATTGCCACTACTGGCCTGTAGCCGCTGTGTGTGTGGGTTGGGAGCATCCTCCGTGTTACGTGAGGGGCCCCTCGAGAGCACCTGCCCACTGTCGGCCCAGGTGAGGACGGGGTCCTGGGGGCAGCAGGCTGTGGTCATCACAGCAGTGTCCCACCAGGACCTTGGGAATGGTAAGAGCACACCTGGACACTAAACGCTAAGCCCCGTGTGAGTCGGGTCCCTGCCGCTGCTGTAACGAACTCCCACAAACAGTGACAACACAACGTGCACGTCTTCTCTGCCAGCAGTTCTGTAAGTCGGATGTCCAGCACTGCCTCCAGGGCTAAGTCGAGGTGTGGCTGGGTGTGCAGGTGTGGAGGCCAGGGAGACGGTGTACCCTCCCCGTTTCCAGCCCCTAGAATCTTCTGGGGTTCCTGGCTGGAGGCCTCTTCCTCCATCTCCAAAGCTAGGAAAGCGGGCTGAGTTCTCCTCACACCTCATCACCGTGAGCTCCTTTTTTGCTGTGAGGACTCCGGCTGTCCCGCAGGGTCAGGGTAACCTCCCTACTTTAGGTACACCTGCGACCTCACGCTTGGTTTGGGAGATTAGGGCACAGACGTCTTTGGGAGCCATCAATCCACCTGCCATGACACATAATAGGTCAAAGCCAGAAATTTCTGAATCCCAACAGAGCCAAACAATTGACAGGCCAGCAGAAGTGAGGACGGATGGACGGACGGACAGACAGACGGAGGGTGGGAATGTGAGAGAAAAGCCTGTCAATCAAAAAGGGAGGGGCGGGGGCAGCCCCCGAGGCCCCGCCAGCACCGCCACAGTGTTGTGTACGTGACATCCCACACGTTGTTAGGGTTCTTGGGGCCCCGGCGCAGTCATACCTGCCCAGGTATTAATCTAGGCATTTGGCAAACATAACATCAGGCGTTACTGTCCGCATTTCACATGTGGAGTCTGGGACTACAAAAAATGGAGACACTCCTCTGGGTGAAATGGCTGTTAAGCGGCAGGTGTTCCTCCTGCTGCCTTATTGTGACCCACGGGAGGGCCAGGGCGGCGTGGCTGGACCCCAGCTGGACAGGGAGACAAGACTGTCTACTGATCCCTTAGCAGCTTCCAGAAACAGGGCTCCTGGAGCACTGCCCACTGAAGGCTCTGAGTTCACACATGAGACCTGCCTCCCTGGACTGCAACCCATAGATCCCTCTTCTGAGGGCCGTCAGAGCAGCTCCTGTGTCCCCAGACCCTCAGGGAGAGGTGGTTGCCCACGCAGGTCTGCAGGCATGCCAAGTGGGGCCCCTCCTCCGCACGCTGGTGGTGGGAACCCTAAGTGAGCTCCGCCCGCCCTTCACCCCATCCCCCTCATGGCAGGCACCCCATGGATATTGGGGTGAGGGAGGGCATGGCCTCCACAGCAGGACTCTGCTCACAGCTGCGAAGTCAGTTCCATACACCAACCTGAGTCCAGGTGTTTGTGGGAGCTGCCCCAGCCTGAAGGTGACATTTCCATTGCCACAACTTCAGGCCACGGGATGCAGGCATCCTCGGGCTGCGCAGAGTGAGGGGAAATGGCATTTGGGGCACACTGGGTGTAGACTGGTTTTAAAACTCTGATCACTAATGAGCTGTGCAGAGTGCAGGGGACAAGGAGGGAGCTGAGGGTCTCTGGGTCCAGTAACCCCCCAATAAGACAGAGTATCCAGAGAAAGGGAGTAATTCCCTGAATTTTCATGGGAATTTTCTAATCGTAGACTTCCATGATTTTTTAGAACAAGGTTTTTTAAGTCCTTTGACTGTGGAGCCTCGAATTTGAGAGGTCTGGGAAGACAAACCAGGAGAGGCCAGCCTTGACACATGCAGGAATCTGTCATTCCCAGGGGCCCCCAGCCTGTGACCTGGAGGAGGGGCCAGGACCCACATTCAGAAATCACAGGCAACTGGGTTAGTCCCATAGAATAAGGAAGGTTCCGACGTGGGAGAGCCGCCCAAAGGTGGAGGCTCCCCTGGGAGGGAAGTGGAGGAATTGAGAGAGAGAGGGTCTGTAGTGTCTGTGCTGTACATGGTGTGTGTGCATGTAATGTGTGTGGTGTCTCAGGCCACACGTCCTGAGACACATGGAAGGGCTGGCATTGGTCCGTGTGGCCGAGCAGGGGAAGGATTCTGACACCAAGATTGTGTTCTATGGAGATGCTCCCATTTTTACCATTTAAGCAGTTTTCCAAGCCAAAGTCACTTAGAAAGGAAAGCATTCCTCCCCATGGTGCAGTCAGCCCATATCTGAAGCTGTCTACGGACCCAACCTGCCCAGCTGGACGCCAGTCCCTGGCCCCTTCCTGCCAAGGCCTCTGTGGACTGTTTCCTGATCTGGAAAACTCTAGGCTGAACTCTACAAAACTGCTGGCTTTGGTAAAAAGCAGGCGAATGCCGGCAATTTCACAGGGTTTAGCCCTGAAGGCAGTTTTGTGTTGAGGTGTCAGAGTGGCTGGGCCTCAGGAAGAGCTGCTGGGACCCAGATGGCTCAACGTGAAGTGCCCTCCCACTGCATCTGAGCAGGTGTGGGTAGTGAGCGATGCCTGGATGGCTTAATCCTCAGAAAACCCCCATCATCCTGCTCCTAAGTGGCTGCAGATGCAGAGAGCCCCCCACACCTGGGCCCACCCCTTACCTCTCTCTGGGCAGCGGCCTGGGCTCGGGGCGGACGGCCATGGAGAGGGGCGTCTGCCGGGAGGGGGACGTGAAGCTCAGATCCAAGGAGCCCGCCTTTCTGTGCAGTGGCTCCGCCCCCAGGGCCCCCTGCATCTCGGCCTCTACAGGGCAGGAGCCTGCTCGGCCATGGAGAGACCGTGAGCACACGTCGGGTCCCACTGCGCCCTGGAGCACGGCGTCCGCTGGCAGCTGGGGGTCGTGGGTCGGGGAGGTGGACGGTGGGGAGCGGGACTTCCTCCTGGTGGACGCCCCCGCCAGCAGCTTCCGCAGCCCGCTCTTCTTGTCCTTCTGGGGAGACACACGAACGGAGGCAAATGCGTTAATGCTCCTGGATGCCCCTGAGGTCGGCGAGGGGCAGTGGGGCCCATTAGGAAGCTGTAACACACCCGCGAAGTTGCTCGGAGGAGGAGACAGAAGACCGAGAGCTTCCCGCTCCTTTCCTTCCTCTCCCTGAACGTGCAGACGAGCCCGCACAGGCCCAGACCCCTAGGGGCGACCTGACGACACCATCCCGCTGCAGGACCGCGTCCAGCCCAGAGCTCCGCCTCCGCCCGGGGTAGTTACTCCACGCTGAGCCCCATCCCTGGGTTCACGGAGTGCACGGGCAGCCCGGACTTGGCTCCACAGGGAGGCCCTGGCAGCACTATGTGTGGTTTGTGTGTGCACATGTGAGGGGGGAGTGTGACCACGCAGAAGTGCTTTTAGAACAGTGTGCTCAACTGGGACTGCGACAGTTCATGGCTCTCCTGGAGGCTGGTTTTCTAATGTTGGATGGAGATTAGCTGCAGGGGATGTGCTATGAGACAGGCAGCGTGTGGAGTCTGAAATCTACAGCCACCGGCCTGCGGTGGCCACCAAAGGTGTGTTTTGGTGTGACCCCTCCTCTTCCCGCTGCAGTCGTGAGGGGAGTCGTGGTGCTGAAACCCCCTTAATGCACCTGCACGGGGGTGTGCACATCCTCAAGCTAAGTCAGAGACACTTCAGTAGGAACGAGTCCAATGTCCTTCTCTACTCCCAGCACTGGCATTGGCAGAAAGGACAGAAGCCAACGTCCTGAATGCGGTCCACAGCTGGTATTGGCAAGCACCAGGCCCAGAGGGGAGCAGGCGTGCAGGGAACACAGCAGCCCCATTCCCACATCCACCAGAGCTGAGCATGGGATGCACACTCAGGAGAGCGGCCATCATCTGGCCACCAGGGGGCGCCAAGCAACTGGTTCTAAGGGGGTCCCGTTCCCCAAGTAGCCGGGCTCCTGAGGCCGCCTAGCATAGGGAGCGGTTCCCATGACGACTGCCTCCTAACCTGAGACCAGCAGGGGGAGGATGCAGAGGGGAGAACCCAGAGTGGCTCAGGTGGCCTCTGATGGTCCCCAGCCCTTCCAGGGCTCTGGAAGGGGAGCCACACCGGTCACCAGACACACAAGCCTGCCCGGCCTCCAGTCAAAAGATACAGGCTATCAAGTGGTCACATGGTATCATAAGCTGAAAACGCTGAAAGTAGCTTAACTGGTGTGTGTATGTGTGTACGTGTACTGCATGTTTGTATGTAAGTGCATGTATGCGTGCATGTGTGTACATGTATGTATCTATGTGTATGTGTGTGTGTGTTGTAAGCACACACAGGTGCATAAAATTAAGAACCCTGTGAACAGGTCTCTAGTCTGCCAGTGGCCCTGTGGTGGGACCCCAACGGAGGGGAGGGGCCATCGCTCAACAGCCTGCAGCACCCCAGAGCCGAGGGCCGACTGCCACTCCTGCGGCTCTGTCGGCCTGGCCAGGCTCTCAGACCACAGGTAGGCTGCGGGCTTCCAAGACCGGACGGTGAAGCCTGGACACTTTGGTCAGCAAAGCCCGAGGAGTCGCTGGACAGCCTGGGCACTGCGGCAGGGACGCCTCTGGGAGTGAGCTGCATCATGGGTGGCAGCACTGCCAGGGTCCTGCCAGGTGAGTGGCGGGATGTGCGACCCCGGGTGGAGAGGCTCCCAGGGAGACCAGCTGGTGTCCGGGGGGAAGGGGCTCCGTCCAGGCAAGGTCTTCACAGTGACCTTGCCCACCGCCTGGTCTCCCCTGGGACAGAGCCTCGGCCCCGCCGCTCCTATGGATGAAATAAAGGTGGAGGAGACATGATTGGGACACGCCCAGGGCAAGGGGGTACCTGGCTTTCGGAGGTTTCGAGGTGAAACCACGGCCCATTCCTGGAGAGGAGGTCACCACATCGGGCCTCCACCACCCTGCCGGGGGCTGGGGCTTCTCCATCCCCTCCTGCACCTCGTCCCCCCACGGGTGCCCCCAGAACAAGACGTCAGCAGGGCCATACTGGCTCCATGCTCCAGGCCCCCAGGACACCGGGCGCAGCCGAGGAATGTGGCCCGGCCAGCAGCAGGGTCCTGTGGCCCAGTGGGGGCCCTTCTGCCTGAAGGGAGGGCAGAGGGCCACTCCACTGTGAGACAGTGTGGCTGCGGGTTTGGTGCCCACACTTGGGGGTAATTTCCTGTCAGTCTTACGATTAAATGCGACTGGTCACTCTCCTAACCAACTTCAGCAAAGGCAGATGTCATCACTGGACAACCTCCCCTGCGCCCACTGACCACAACAGAATCCTGCCAACGCCTTCAGCACCCGGTTACCAAACACAGTGGGATTCGGTGCACCCCCCGGGGGTCGTCCCGTCCCATGTGACGCAGGTAAGAATCAGCGATGGCACCTTGAGGGTGGTGGGGAAAGGCCCACTGGTCCATTTTAGGGGCAATAAGAGGTTGCAGAGAATGCACTTTAGGGTCGATCTAGACTAAAGTTTATGTTAAAGGAAGATGCATTTGCTGGGGTTTCTCCTGGGACCAGGACTGAACTAGGGACCTCTGAGAGCCCAGTGAGACGTGGGCAGTGGGGTCCCTGCTACGTTTTCGGGGCCATGGCTTTCCTACACAACTGGGCAGATGCTGGTAGATGCTGGCAGGTGGCCTGTACCCCAGGCCACCTCTCCCCATCCCACTCCCTCCCACCCTCGGCTCCATGACCTGGTGGCTCTGGTGCTGAGCTTGGAGCAGCTCTTGGAGGCTGGGGGCTGGTGATTCCTTTCATGGGTTTACTTGGGGGGTGAGGAGGTGGAGAGCCACAGAGAACCTGGAAGGTGCTAGTTTGCCTTCTGCGACCCGGGAAGGGGTGCTGCCCTCCCTGCTGGGCAGGCTGGTCTGGCTCTGGGATGGCTGCCTCATTCTCCAGCCATGAGTCAGAGCAGAGGGTCTGCCCCACCCCGAGCACTGGGGACCCGGGGTCTCCAGAGCCACCCACCGCCCGCTGTTTCCTGTGGCAGCACAGACGCACCCGTGGCAGTCTGCACCAAGGACAGGGCCCGGCCCGACGCTGCCCAGAGAGGGCTGTGTGTGCGTCTCCTGGGCTGGCTGCCCGCGGCTCTGAAGCTGACGACATGATATGCGTTTGAGCCCTCAGTTCAGTGCAGTTCAAACTGAATCCCACCCCAGGCTGGTGTTTGGTCATGCCCACGTTTTCTGTCAACCCCTCCCGGGCTCTGCTACGTCCTTGCCAAACAAACATCCACGGTCCGCTCAGTTTCATAACCAAATGACTCCTAGAAACCAAGGACTTTCTTTTCTCAACCAGCCTGACCCACGACCATCAAACTCACAACCCAACCCCTTCCTCCTGCCTGGGAAGAATAGCCAGACAGCGTGCCTGTACCCACTGCCCCAGGGAGAGCCCGGGGTCCCAACCCACTGCCCCAGGGAGAGCCCGGGGTCCCGACCCACTGCCCCAGGGAGAGCCCGGGGTCCCGACCCACTGCCCCAGGGAGAGCCCGGGGTCCCACACCCTCTGCCCTGGGGACCATAGTTCTGGGATAAATGTCTGTTGGGCACTGGGAGCTCCAGTGCTTGAGGACTGTTCTGTGATGTGCATTTGTCTGATCTAGGTTTTGAAAGTCTGCAGTTGGAGACATCAGCACCCTCTGTCAGTGACCAGCAGGTCCAGCTGCAGAAAACCAGCCAGGACGTACCCGAACTCACGACACCCTGAATCAGCTGGACTAACTGGCAGCTACAGACCACTTCCTCCAGCAACAGCAGAACACACATTCTTCTCGGCTCACATGAACATCCACCCAGACAGACCACATTCTGGGCCATAAAACACACCCTAACAAATTTAAAAGAAAAATTATACAATGTCAGCTTTCAGATCACAGTGAAGTTAAACTAGAAATCACTAACAGAAAGTTCCAAAACACCTGGAGGGTAACCAACACAATCATAAATGGCACGTGAGCCAGAGAAGAAATCTCAAGGGAATTCTTCAATACCTCTGAGCTAAATGAACATTAAAGTATAACTTATCAAAAATCTGCGGGAGACAGTGAAAGCAGTGTTCTGCGGGAAATTTACAGCACTGGGTGCATATATAGCAGGAGAAAGATGTAAAATTAATCATCTAAGCTTCCACCTTAAGAAACTAGAAAAGAAGAACAAATTAAACTCAAAGTAGAAGAGAAATAATAAAAATTAGAACAGAAAACAATGACATTGAAAACAGGAAATCAGTAGAGAAGAATCAAAGAAACCAAAAGCTGGTTCTTTAAAAAGACCAATGAAGTTGATCAGCCTCCAGGTGAGCAAACTGAGAAGGAAAAGAGAGAGGGTTACGATGTCAAATGAAAGAAGGGCATCAGCACAGGTCCTAGACAGCGTGGAGGCCAATAGGGAAATGCTGTCAATTATTTTATGCTCACAGATTTGATGAGGTGCATGAAATGGACCAATTCCTTAAAAAATACAGTGTGCCAAAACCTGCACAAGAACAAGCAGGCAGTGTAAACAGGGCTGTATCTATTAAAGAAACTCAGTCAACAGTTAATAACCTTCCAAAGCAGCAGCCCAGATGGGTTTGCTGGTGAGTTCCAGCAAACACCTGAGGAAAAATTATGCCAGTTCTCTACAATCACTTACAGAAGACGGACACAGAAGGAATGTTCCCTAATTCATTCTATGAGGCCAGCATCATCCTAACACCAAAACCAGACCCCCAAATGACAAAAAAACTACAGCTCAACACCTCTCATGATTATAAGTGCAAAAATCCGGAACAAACTATTAGCAAATAGGATCCAACAATGTTTAAAAAGAACTATATACCACGACTGAGTCAGCACACTGGAGACCAGACAGCCCGGAGACCAGAGCCCATAGGCTGGTTCCACTGCCAGTGCTGTGTGACCCCAGGCAAGTCTCCGGGCATCTCTGAGCCTCGGAGCATCATCAAAAATGAACAGTTTGTTGAAAACATCTTTAGAGGCTCTTTCCAGTTCCAATATTCTCTTATTTTGTGAAACAGAAACTAGCTCATCCATAAGCAGAAAGTTTATTTTCTCCCAGTCCGTAAAGTAAAGCATTTCTCAGAAGTCACGGAGTGAGGCTTCCCTGGCAGCAGTTTTTCCAGCTCTTGTTAGTTGACAGGTATCACCGGATGCCTTCTACATGTGAGGCACCTTCCAGGGTCTGCCAGCCAGGCTCTGAGACTCTTTGAAATAAGTTTTAAATCAGGACAGAGCACAAAATAACAACAGATTCCCCCCAACATGCCGGCCCTCCTGGTGCCGGGCCTGCTGCCCTTCTGCCACATGTCCTATTCCGTCTACATGCATGTTGGTTTGGTGACTCAGGACGGGTCATTTCACACAAAAGGAAGACCCTCGGCATGTTGGCACTGAGGAGGGCACTGCCCAGGGCCAGGATGCAGCAGAGGGTCGGCCTCAGAGTGGAAGACGGGCACCTCGGACGTCCTCGGCCAGGCCTGGCCTCCACCTTCCCTGCCTCGGCTCCTGTCCTCAGGCCTGTCATCTGGTCCAGGTCCCCTTCTCACTGTCGGCCCAGTGCCCAGCGCTCTGTCCCCTGGCACCTGCTGCTGCTCTGACCAGACGCGCAAGTTTGGGGAGTGACTTCCAGCTGCTTGGCTGGGGAGGCTCTAGGGTCAGGTGTTCACGGCTGCCAGGGGCACGAGCTGTGTCTGCCTTCCTGGGGACTCAGGCGTCCCCTTTCTGACGACTTTCCCCTGGAGTCACCCGACTACCTGGTGATGTGTGCACGAGGCCTCAGAAGCAGGAAGCAGCCACTGGTGGGTGGGACACGTGAAGTCTGGTGGTTGCGTCAAGCACAGACTAGATTTTTAAGTGCAGAAGGGTTAACTTAACACCCTGCAGAGCATCTTCTTAAAAGGCTTCCAAGATCTGGTTCCCACTCTGCTATTCATAGCTGCCACAAGATGACTCCAAAAGCCATGCCCTTCCCTCAGAAGCACTAGGTCCAAGTCCTTCGATGGGAGGACCACCAGTGACTCCCACCTGCTGCGCCTTCCAAAGACGTGACCTCCACGTCTCCGCACCCTCGGGCCCTCCCCACGCCCCCGACAGCTGAGGCTCCCCTCCGGTGCACGTGCTGAAGGGCTGGACCGAACTTCAGTGGAGCTGCTAGGAAAACAGGCCCTGAGGTCAGGGTCTCTGTGACAGTGGCGGGGAGCTCACTGTCTTTTCCTGAGGAAAAATCCAGTGACAGAAACAGCCTGGAGAATACCGGCAACTGCTGTAAAAAAAATCCATTTGCCATAATTAAACATGGGCACACCCACAACGGGGTTACCCAGAAACAGGTCGGAAGCAGACGGCTGAGTTCTCACAGTTGGTGAAGTCGGCCTGGCTCTGGTCATGGCGGGACAGGGTCGGCCGAGGGCCCCGCTAGGCACACCTCCGCCACCAGGCTTGCTCCAACGCCACCGCCTGGCCCTTCTGCTACAAACGGAGCTGCGGCGTGTTGCGCTTTGCTCTAAATCAGGAAACCGTCATCTGGGGTGCGGAAGGGAAACACCAACAGGTGTCCTTTCCCACCAGTGCTGTTCCTGCTTTGTTCTCCAGGTGAGAAGTGAAAGCCACGCGGATGACACACTTCTCTCCCGGCTCTGACGCTGACCATCGTGGCTGCACCTGTGGACACTCTCCCACTCTGTCCCACCAGGTCCCCTTCGCCTTCCGCCCGGGAGCGCAGCACGAACCGCACCCCCACCCCACTGTGCGCCCTGCCCCTAGGCCAACCGGGGAGCCCTCTGGGCTAAGATGTCTCGTCTGCAGCATCCTCCGGAGGGGCCTCCAGGTGCCCCATGGACTCGGCCGTTCCTCGTGATGCGGGAGAGCTGTGAGCAGAGCGCGAACCTCGAGCAGAAGCAGGAGGCCCCGAGAGTCTCCTGGGCAGGAGTGGTGAGAGCTGGCCCAGCGACACCCATGGGCGGGAGGCAGGGTATCGCTCTCCACAAGGCCCCTGCACGCCTGGCCCCACAGACAGGAGCCCGACCTGCCTTCCGCACTGGGCAGAGGGAACTGGGGGCCAAGAACCAGGAATGCTTACAGAGCCACCCGGCTCCCCTCCAGGTCCGCCCTAGTTTCTGCTCAGCAGCCTCGAGGCCCAAGGGACCCTGTCCTCCAGGAAGGATGTGCAGCAATTGAGAGGGTGGGGCCCCAAGCCCTCCTCCGGCTCCGGGGGTGACAGGCTGCAGGTGTAGGGGACAGACCACAGCCACGTGGTCTTCAAGCAGATGTGGATGCAAAACGCCGAGCAAGGGGTCACTAGACGCTCAGGTGCCTGCCAGTCGCAGGAGAACACGGTGAGGAGACCAAGCATCTCTGTGAGGCACCTGGGCCCGAGGAGGCTGGTGTGAGGGGCGGGCATCCCTTGGGAGTGGTCCATACGAGACTGGGTGCCGTCCCCACGGGCAGGAGGGGGCACACTCTCATCAAAGACTGGCTTTACATCGAAAGGTTTGAGAAGGTCCACGGACGGTGGCAAAGCCAAGGGAGCAGGGGAATGAGCCGAGAAAGACCGTGGCACAGCCTGGGCAGCCTGGTGGCCTGACCACTGGACCCAGCTCACTGGCCTTCAAAGACCAAGAAGGTAAAACAGCTCATCATTTTAAAATTCAGACCCCATGTTGAAATGGTAACATTTGTGGGTACTGGGTCTAGTAGATTACACCTTTAGAATGAATTTCACCTTTTACTTACAAATTGCTTTAACTTTTAAAAACATGGCTATTGGGAGATTCTAAATTACATACACGGCTTGAGTTACGGTTTTAGCAGACAGCACTGACTTAGAAATCTGGACCCTCACCCTGGCTCCTCTGATGTACGGCTGGTGGCAACTGGGTCCAGCTCACTGGACCAGATTTGTTTTGTGCAATGAACCCACCTTCCCTCCCTGCGGAAGAACCGCTGGAAGTGCTGTGCACACCAGCTGCGAGGCTGCCATCCTCCTCTGGCTTCTCCCCGGAAAGCAGGCCGCCCGCGGCGGTTGAGCGGGTTGTGTGCTGCACAGGGCGGCACTTCAGAGGGAGGAGGCGCTGCTCACGCTGCATGTGAGCAGACCCATAGGCTTATTATTAAATATCCTGACACACGGCAAAGTAAGTGTCTAATCCTAGCACAAGGAGTGTTTGACAATGGTTTTCCAACAGAAGGGACTACAGCATCCTGAAGAGGGGCACTCTGTGTGAAAACTGTCGCTGGGTTCGGGGCAGCCCTGCCGGCACCTGCGGCCTGAATGCCACTGCAAGGACGGGTGCTTGCTGCTTCGGCCTCCCTCTGTGCCCTGTGCTGGTGCCCACATTCCAGCCTCAATCGTATGAAATGTGATTGGTGTCTGGTGCCAAAGAGGCACCAGCCCCGGGGCGGGGGCCAGGGCTCGCCCAGTGGAGCCACTCACCTTCTCGTTCCTCCTCTCGTCTGGTCTGCCTCCCGTGCTGGTGGGGCTGGGTGTGGACGGGCCACTGATGGGGCCCCCTCCAACCTCCCCGCTGAGGTTGGCGGCGCTGACGTTGGGGGGAGTGATGGCCGAGGCTGCTGATGTGAGCTGGACGGCAGTCCGGGGGCCCGGGGCCCCGATGGCCATCTGCATCACGGGCTGGTGGCTGTGCTGCGGGGATCCCATGGAAGGGGGCCTGAGGCCGGTGGTGGGCAGGCGGGACGGGGAGCTCTGGGTACGCAAGGGTGACACGGTGGCGGTCGGCCGGTCCTGAGTCTGGGCTGGGTGGGCAGCTGGAGCACAGGGACGGAGAGAGCAGGATGGGAGGTTAGTCTGCAGACCAGGGTGGAGGGTGAGGCTGAGCAGCCCACCCTACCCCGGCCCCTGCACAAAACTGCCCCCACCAGAAGCTCGGTTGGACATCATTTCTGAGGTTGTCACGAATGTAGCAGTTCCTAGTTTTCTATAGTCTTCGAACTGGTGTTCTCTGCTGCGCTGAACCAATACAGACAGAAGGTTTGCACAAACCCTGTCAGACCGTTCACAGACCTGAAGCCTGTGGAGGAGCCTTGAAGAAGCCTGGAGATGCCCTGATGACTGGGCACCACTTCATGGAGGGTAACCTCTGTGGACAGCACGGCTCCGGTCAGGCTCGACCGGCGTGTGCCGGCCCAGCCTGGGTCTCACGCCCGGTGCCTGATGGTCATGTGAGCGGCCTCCCCCACTTCACACGCCCTCGGGTGCTCCCGCCCCCGCACATCGAAGGGCAGTGTCTGGATTTACAGACGAGGAGCCTCCCGACAAGGGACCCAGCCTCGCTGCCAGCAAAACGCCCCCTGAAGACGTAGGGGTCTGGGGCCCAGCCCTGGTGGAGCCTGGTGTCTGGAAAACAGAGCTCCCTCTAAATACAGCTCCGAGCCCAAACAAGCCCACTCCTGCCTGTGTGAGCAATTCTCAAGAATTACGGACGGGAGCCAGTGAGCCCAGCAGAGGAGCAGTGACAGCAGCCTGGTGGCCTGACCCGGAGGGAGGACACGGGCGATGGCAGCGACACCACGTCATATCGTGGGTCCCCCGGCATCCGGCGTGCAGATGCCATCGCTGTGCGTCGCCGCGGCAGAGAAGCTGCAGGGCACCCTGTCCTCGCCGCCCGCCGCCGTCACGCGCGGACTCGTGGCTTCAGCAGAGCAGCGTCCTCAGCCCCAAGTAAGCCTGCGTAAGCAGAGGACGCACACGCCCTGTGGGACTCTGTCTGATGTTAATTTATGTTGGATTTTGTCAAAAGTTTCCCCACATGCATTGAAATGTCATATTATGTTTATTTTTTAGTTTGTTTTTGAATTATATTGTCAAACATTAAACAAACTTAAGTCCCTGGGATAAACCCTACTTGATCGTTGTTATCATTCTTTTAATTTACTGCTGTATTTGATTTGCAAAAGTTTTGCTTAGAATTTTTAACTCCATGTTTCTAGTGATATCGGTCTGTCGTTTTCTTTTTTAATGTGTAAGTGGGCTTTTGTTATGATAGTAATCCCAGCTTCACAGAAAGAGTTAGGGAGCATTGTTCCTTCTTTTCAATTTTCTGGAAGAATTTCCATAGAACTGTTATAACTTCTTCCTTCACCAACAGGTACAATTCATCAATGAAGCTGCTTGGGCCTGGAGTTAATCTTTGTGAAAGGTTTAAAACTAATTCAATTCCTTTAATAAATATAGTCCTATCCAGGTTATTTAGTTCATCTTAAGTTATCAATTTGTGTCTTTCAAGAAGTGTATCCATTCTGTCTAATTGAGTTTGTTAGCATTAAGATTTTTTATAATAATCCCTTACTATTGTGTAGAATCTGAAGTGATGTCACTTTTATTGTTCATGGTATTGATAACTGGTGTATTCTTTCTTTGTTCCTTACCCACCTGCCTAGGCTTATCAACTTGGAAGCAATCTGGATCCTGACTCTGTCAGAAGCAAGTCACTTAAATACCTCTGCACCTCATTTCCTCTTTTGTAAAATAAAGAAAACAGAATCTACCAGCATGAGTTGTTTTCAGTATTTGGGATTACAACCTATGTGAGATGCACACACATCTCACACACAGTTCAGGGTTCACTAACTTGGGTGTCCACGGAAGCCTTACAGAACACACCACCTGTGACTAATGCGATCGAGTGTGTATCTTGTTCCATCTTTTAAATTTTAACTCATTTTTTAGATTTATATTTAATATATTAAAGTCTGTTTTCATTCACAGCATATGGTTGAGTCTTGTCTTTTTTTATTTTTTATTTTTTTTTAATAATCTCTGCATTCTACTTGATGCTATTTAGACCGTTTATGTTTAATGTGATTTTTTTAACTTTTTTTTATTGAGTTATAGTCATTTTACAATGTTGTGTCAAATTCCAGTGTAGAGCACAATTTTTCAGTTATACACGAGCATACATATATTCATTGTCACATTTTTTTTTCGCTGTGAGCTACCACAAGATCTTGTATATATTTCCCTGTGCTATACAGTATAATCTTTGTTTATTTATTCTACATTTTGAAATCCCAGTCTGTCCCTTCTCACCCCCCATAATGTGTGATTTTTATATTAGGTTTAAACCTACATTTTACTACCAGTTTTCTATCTGACCCATGTATTCTTTGTTCTGTCCCCTCCTTTTTATATCTTCTTTTGGATTAATGGAAGTTTCTGTGATTCTGTTTCATCTTCTCTGGTAGCTTGTTTGCTGTAACTCTTTGACATTTAGTGGCTGCTCACATCTTTATCATCATCTACTGACAATTCCTCACACACAGCACACAGACTCAAGACTCCTGACAAAGGTGCTTCTGTGTCTCCTCCCAGGCTTTGTGCTTTTGCCATCACACACTTTACTTTTACATATATTTTTAATCCCAAACTTCACTGT
The DNA here is from genome assembly GCF_048773025.1 of Camelus bactrianus. Classification (NCBI taxonomy): domain Eukaryota; kingdom Metazoa; phylum Chordata; class Mammalia; order Artiodactyla; family Camelidae; genus Camelus; species Camelus bactrianus. Next base: position 9,495,624 of record NC_133566.1, read on the forward strand.
TTCTCTTTCTGTTTAAAGAGTTACATTTTAAAGGTATTTAAATAGTAAGAAAAAACCTCATATATTTATCCATGTAGTTATCATTTCTAGTGCTTCTCATTCCTCTGTATAGATTCCCATTTCCAACTAGTATCATTTCCCTTCTTCCTAAAGAATATTGTTTGACAATTTTCATAGTGTGGGTCTATCAGTGATGAAATCTTTTTGCTTTGCTACATCTGAATGACTCTATTTTGCTTTCATTTATAAAAAATATTTTTGCTGGGTTTAGAATCCTAACTTGACAGATTCGGATTCCTTCAGGACTCTTTTAGTTTCCCACTGTCTTCTCACTTGCAGTGTTTCTGATGAGGAATCTACTGTCACCCTTATTCCTTCCCTACTTGATGGATCTTTTTTCTCTTGCTACTTTTATGAAAGGGAGGTAATTAGGTTCCTTCACTGATTTCTGCTTGGAGGAGGTACTGGGGGTTGAACCCCTGACCTCTTGGGAGCTGAGCATGCGCTCTACCACTTGAGCTATACCCCTCCCCCTTTCTTTTGCTACTTTTAAGGTTTACATCAACACAGAGTTTGAACAATTTGATCATAATTTGCCTTGGTGTAGTTTTCTCCATGTTCCTTGCATTTGGGACTCACCAACTGTCACTGATCTATGAGGTTATAGTTTTCATCAAATTTAGAACACTTTTGGTCATTATTTCTTAAAATAATTTTTCTCTCTCACCCTTTTGTCCTCTACTTTGGGGACTCCAGTTACAAATATAATAAGCTACTTTAAGTTGCCCCATTGCTCACTGATGGTCTGGTAATTTTAAAAAATTCTCTTTTATCTTTGTTTCACTTTTTCATAGTTTCTACTGTTATATCTTCAAGTTCACTAATATTTCTTCAGCAATGTCTAATCTGCCATTAATTCCATCCACTGTATATTGATCTCACAGTGTAGTTGTTTCTAGAAATTTGATTTGGAACTTTAAAATAGCTTCCATGTTTCTACTTAACTTTAGGAGCATATGAAATGCTATTATAACATTTGTTTCAATGCCTCTGTCCACCAGTTCTAACATCTGTGTAGGTTCTGGGTCAGTGTTGACTGGTTGATCGAACTCATCTTGTGGGTCATATTTCCCACTCCTTTGCATGCCTAGTGCTTCTCTATTGCCATCAGACATCCCCTTGCAGGCCTCTACCACAGGGCTTTCCCACTTCCACCATAAGCATTGCTCCCTTGTCCTTTTCTCTGAGGTGGGGCAGAAACAGGTCGCCGGTTCTCTGCATCTCCAGACCCTGGCAGAGTAGCATACGCAGCTCTCCTCCAGGGCTCTGTGCAGAGGAACCAATGGCTGTTCAGGGCTCTTGGCCACGGGGTGGATGCCTTCGTCCAACTGCCTGATCTCAGCTCGGCTGAGAACACTGACGAAGGCCTCTCAGGGGCCTGGCTTGGGGTCTGCAGAGATGGGCAATCACTGCCGGGAGCAGTCCATGACCTGTGCTGTCAGCAGTATGTTCTCTCTCGAGAAGCACAATGAAGAGGAAGATGCCGGGGTAACTCCATGAGTTTAATTTACTGATGTGACAGGGGACATCTGGTAGCCTGGCTGCAGCAGCAATAATGTGGGGACAAGCCAGGGCTGGAAAGTGCTGGGGAAGCCGTCACACCCTCCTGCGCCTCACTCTTCCCACACATGACATTAAATAGATGGGGGAGCACGCCTGTCTCCCTGTGGTGGTTACCATGGTGATTGAGGACAGAGATGCAATGCCGTTCTGTCCTGGCCGTGCCAGTTCTTTGATCCTGCTGTTACTCCAGGCCACGGATGAGACAGGCAGGTCATGTTTTGTCTTTGAACTGGGGGCGTCGCCAGCCTGGCACAGCACGGAAAGGCCATTGCAGGGCATCTGGTGCAGGCCCAGGGCGGCCGTGCTGGGCGTGCACACTGTGAGGGGCAAGCCCGCTGACCTCTCCATCGTGGAGCACAGAGACGTTCATGGCAGCCTGGGGTAAATGGACAGGAAGTTTATAAGCAGGCCTGGCCTGGGCCTTCAGCTGCCCAGGTGCTCCGAGGGCCAAGGAGATCAGTACCCTGGTGTCCTTCGGACCTGGTCACAGTACAGCAGCTGGGGGCTCTGTGTGGGGTCCTGTGGTCACCAGGTACCCAGTGGCTGCACCCCTAGCCAGAGACTGCCAGTGAACACCCTCAGATGCTCTAAGGCACAGCTGGCTGGAAGGTCGCGGTTGGGGCAAGAGGTCTGGTTGCCGCAGACTCTTTCAGTACAGAGACTCCTGCTTCTTCCCACGGCCCCACAGGCCACAGCTACAAAAGCAGACCTTTCCCTAACGCAAGTCTACGTACACAATCTGAACACAAAGACTGCAGGCGCGCAGAGTCCCTGTGCCGGCAGGTCCGCTTTGGAGGCCCTACACCAGGCCAGTGCCAAGCCCTCCCCTGAGGATTCCGTGGAACAGACCCCACCACTGCTGGAGGGGACAGCACTCAGCACGAGGCTGGACGCAGGCACCAGGAGGCCACCCAACTCCCACTAATGCCAGGGCACTGGGCCCCTGAAGGCCAGCCTCCTCCCCTGAACAGCTGGATGCTTTTATCACCACCTTCACCCCTGAAAGGGATCCATGGGCCTCTCATGTTTCGTCTTCTGAATGGAAGTCACATTCCAGAGTCAGTCCAGAGTCCAGGCCAGGTGGTGGGCCAGCATGTCTGCCTCCACTGTGGTGAGGTGGGATTTGCACACGGACGGGAGCTCCACATAAGGAGCCAAATGAGCTAGGGCCACAGTGGACTAGAGCCCACAACACCTCTCAAAGCCACAAGCCACTGCCTTCCCCAAGAACCAGCCCCTCTGTTTCCTCTTGGGCAGGGGGTGCCTTGTCATTCTCCAGGGCAGCCAGTCCAGACACCTGCAAACTGCAAATTTGGCCCCTGCTCCTCCGAACACCTCCACCAGCCCACCTCCACGTCCCAGCCCATGTGCCTCCTGATATTTCATTATTTTGCCCCAATTCTGTGACCCCATTACTGTGTCCAGGCCTACTGCCATCTTTCAGCTGGACGGCAACACCTCCCCAGTCCCCAAGCCAGCTCTTCCTCCTGATGGTGCCCAGTGATGTGCGGGAAAATGTTGCCCTCTTATTCAGAATCCCCTGAGGGTCCCCATGGCCTGGACGAGAGTTCAGCCCCCGTATCATCAGTAACAAACTGCATTTACATTTTTGGCTCCATGCTTGAGTACTCCGGTGACATTCTCTGCAGAAAGAGTAAGGACAGCTGCAGCGTCCTCTCCTCACGTCCGGTCAGTCTGGCTGCTGGCAAAGTTCCAGGACGGTGAACAGCCATCACTCCTTCCAGCCTCAAAGCATTTCATAAAGGGACTTTGTGTCTTGTTACCAGCTCTGTCCTGGGGGCACTGCCTAACTGGGAGACCCCTTAGTGCCTGGCACACAGATGCAGCTGACCCACAGTCGCTCATGGGGGCATCCAGAGGTGCCAAGGTAACCACACAGTCCTCTCGCTGCACAAGGTATGTAAATATCTGTGAAGGTCTCATCCATTCCAGCTGCCAGGACAGGCTATGTGGTGAGTCAGGACACCTCCACACTAGCAGAAGCTCATGACTACAATGACCCCTCTGTGGATTGCTCAAGACCTGGGCCAAAAGGACACTTGAGATTTGTGCCCCTGAGACCCCCTCCTCAAATTTTCCAGCAGAATGAAGCTCCTGTGAGCCTCCTACGTACCGGTGGGGGCGGCGCTCCGGGCTTGGCTGGCTGCCGGCTGGGCTGAGTGCCGCAGACAACTGCCCATTGGGGGAGAGGCTTCTTGGTGCTGGACCTGGTGTTGGACTGTGGCCGGGCTGCTCAGACTCCCACCGCATGGGTGGAGGGTTGTGGCCATCCCTTTGGCCAGTGGAGACCCTCCGACCACATTATTCCGGGGTAGCCCAGGCCCTCCTATGGGAACCCTGAGGAAACAAAGAGAATGAAGTCAGATGAGGACACAGGTAAAAGCCCCCCACTCAGGCCGCTGATAAAGCCCCGCCCATCCCCGGGGGCTCTGAGAGAGAGAGGCCACAACGTCCAGGGGTTAAACCCTGGGCTTGAGTCAAACCCTGGGTAAAATACCACCAAGGTGAGCCCTGCAAGCAAGTGGTGCCCAGAGCTCAGGTTGGGCAGCAGAGCTCCTTTACAGCCTTCACGGTCTCCAGAAGTGAATATTTAAGAAACAGCAAAAGAACTCCAAGAAACAGAGGAATGAAGCTATTTTGTTCTAGAGCTGCTGCCTTGATTCAGTCTAGCCAACAGCTGTGTGTCCCCAAACACACGCAGCAGGAGCAGTGTAGATGAATCTGGCACGACGCGGGAAGCAATGGTGAGGACTGGCCTCCCTCTGGACGCACCTTCTTGTTCCTGGGCCCCCAGGGAAGGGCGCAGACAAGCCCTACTCTTCTGAGGGATGCCAGGGAACTCCCGTTTGGTACTCAAAATAGATGCCTCTCACTCCAGACTTTCCAGGAAACACAAAGGAGCACAGGACCTGAACTGAGCTTCCAATGGCTTCTACACGTGCTGGCACTGAACTATGCACTGGCTCTGAGTGTGCAAGGTGTGGCCAGGTCCGGGCTGGGAAGCTCCGGGGTCCAGTCTCAGGGATCCCATTTGTCCAAAAGCCAGGAAAACTCCCCTTCTGTCCCCTCAGGGTTTCAGCTGTGAGTCCCTGGAGCCACACATAGAGGGGAGCAGACACTGCCGCCTGTGGCTCCTGGACCAGGCTGGACGCCCTGCCTCCTGGTGGCTGGGTGCCGCTGCCGGTGGCCCCAGTCGGGGAAGTCAGGGCCTCTGCAGAGCTGCTGTGGGGAGAAGGGCCTCCTGGACAAGGCCTCTCCTTCCAGGGCCACAGGCAGCACCTTCCTTGGCCCTTAGGGCTGGGAAATCTGCTGGGAGGCGGGGAACACTGTCAGCTGGACAGCTCAAACTGTGAATTCCTTTTTCAACCACATCTGCTACTGCTGCCTGTTAAACTCACTTTTACCCCAGGAAACAATGTGTAAAATTTAAATGAATGTTTAAATTTATTTAACTGGGCTCACAAATTGTGGGCCTTTTTGGGAGGGGCCGTGGGTGACGTGGCTCCCTTCTCCCACGGCTCTGAATTACAAATCAGTCCAGCCATCAGTGCAGGTCTGAGCATTATTTGTTTGCACTGAAGTCTTGTTGCAAGGAGGGCAGAAGCCCCGGGGTGAGTCTCCGGTGGACCCGCGTGTCCTCTGAGGTTCCCAGCAGTGAGACTGACTCTGAACCCTGCAGTGCACCTCCTCTCTGTGGAAACATCTGACAACTCTGGGCCACCGCTAGCAAGTTTTTAAAGTTGCTTTTTCTATTTTATAAAAACAACGGTAAATTTGTAAAACACAGGTAAGCACAAGGAGGAAGAAAAAATTTAATTACCCATAATGCTCCACTCAATAACAGTTGTTAAATTTGAAGAATATGAACGGTTTCCATCAGGTACGTGAATGCCGTGTGTTTTGCGCACACACCCGCTGGACTCACGCGCACACGCACTGGAAGGGGCGCCCACTTGATCTCACTCTGTGACCTCCACCCGCGACTCGTCCCCCTCCCCGGCCCCGCCTTCTCCACCCACCCCAGGCCTTCTCCCCGCCACGGGGAAGGTGGGGCGCCCGGCTCCCGCGGCAGGGGTGCCCTGGCCGCCCCGGGCTGTGCGTGGGCAGCGCGGACGCCTCACCTGGACGCGGGGGTCACGTAGTTCCCGGGGAACACGCCCGACAGCCCGGTCCTCAGGGCGGTGCCCTTGAACCAGCCGTCGCGGCACTTCTCCAGGACGCGGTAGGCGTCGCCCTTGCGCAGCTCCAGCTCGTCGCTCTTCTGGGGCTTGTAGGCGTAGAGCGCCAGGTACCTGCGGGAAGAGGGGGTGCTGGGGCCGCGCCGGTGCCCACCGCCCGCGCGACCCCGCGGCGCAGGCCGGAGCCAGGTGCACAGGTGCGCAGGTGCACGCGTTGCGGGGAAGGGACGGCCTCCCCTGGTCATCCTGGAGCCGCGCTCCCGCACGGCCTGCGCCGACCCAGAGCCCAGTGGCCGGAGGCCCTGGGGGATGTGCCAGAAGCAGCACCACCCCCGCCCCCCCCCACCCCCGCCGTCTTATTCCGTTCTCCTCTGCCGACACCGTGCTCCGGGCAAGGGAAAGCTTTAGGGGAAACAGACGGGCTACGTGTGCAGCCCGGGGCTGGGTTTTCCTCACTTGGTCTCACCTGCCCTGCTCACCCGCTGAGCTGGAAGAGACTCAGAGGCCCTTTTAAAGAAAAAGCAGCCGGTTACGGACGCCATAGATCTGTGACTAATGATTTAAATTCTACTTTTAAGCCTTTTTGAACTATTTCGTGGCGTGAACCCCGGCCTGGGGCTTAGGAGCTGTGCCTTTGCCTCAGCCAGGACCCTGGGAGCTGCCCAGTGACCCCCGTCCCCACCCTTGGGTGCCACTCGTGAGTCCTTGCTACCTTGGGGGTTTGTGGAGCAGGTGGCTTTGACTGAAGAGAGAACAGTGTCACAGATTCCGGCAGGAAAGGGGGCGGGGGCTTCACTTCAGTGAGGAACAGAGACACGTTTAAGAGGCATGCCCCCCAGGCCTCCCACCAGGACCTGCCTGGTGCACACGCTGCCCCTGCCGGGTGGGCTTCTGGGGACTGGAGCTCCTGGACCCCCAGAGCACCCTCCTGACCCCGGAGGCCCTTCTTGGCAGGTGACACAGAAACAGGAGGGCCTCGCTGGGGTCAAGCGAGGAGAAGGGAGGCATCCTGGGTCAGAGGGACCTCGGAGGAAGAGGCTAGAACAGGATGAGAAGCCCGCAGGACACAGAAGTCCTGGCCATGAAATACAGTAAAACCAGATGCACAAAACCTGCCCCCACCCTAGCGTCCTGACCACCCCCCCCGCCCCGCCCCGCGCCTCTGCCTCTTCATGGAAGGCCTTGCCCCACCTCCTTTGCTCAGGCTCCTTCCCCTCCCCCTCTCCCCCTGGGTGAGAGACGGACTGAGTCTTAAAGACAAAAGTGACAGGAGGAAGGACTCAGGGCCTCAGGGAGGGTGAATGAGGCCCCACCAGGAGGACCTCGTTGTCTGGGGTGAAGACCCACATGATCCAGCCGCCACCAGGTGACCAGGGGAGAGCTGGGCATGAAACTGCTTTCACGCTTGTGCCACTCAGGGGGCTCTTGGGGGGTGACCGGGAATCTCTACAAAGTCCCCTGAGAGCTCCAGATGTGGCTCGAGGCTGCCTCACGTGGGAGGCAGGTTGGAGAGAGGGGCAGCTGGTGTGTGAGGGACTGTGACCCGCCTGCTCGCAAGGAAACAGTGAAACAGAAGACCCTTTTGTTTGCCTCATTCTGCCCCTTCATCGTGTGAGAATGGTCTTTCTGATTCTGTGGCTGATGACGCACAGTGGCCAAGGGGACACCAAGCGGGGGTGATGACTCCCAAGGGTGCATGTGACATGAGGTCTCCAAACAATCTCAGTCCCTGGGGGTTGGGGGCAGAGGATGGCTGACATCGAGGAGACAGAGGACCCAGGCCTCGGTCCAGGAGGGACCTGGGCCAGGAGAGAGGGTGGTGGGGCTGGGGGAGGGAGAAGCCGGGACACGTGGACGGGTAAGCGGTTGGTCAGAGAGGCAGTGGAGACGGGGGAGGAAAGAGCTTCTTTTCACAGGTACCAACCAGCCTCCAGTCCTGGGGGCCAGGGTCCCTCCTCCAGGGCACGGCGGGCAGGACACGATGCAAAGAGGGCTTTGCCTGGGTCTCTCTCTCTCTCTGCCTCCCGTCCACCTACCCAGCCTCTGGGACCTGGGTGACTTAAGGGGCCACCCCACCATCCACTTGAGCGAAGCCGTGGACACAGGGATGCCTGCAGGAGGAGGCACTGTCCCTGTGGAGAGAGGACAGACCCTAGGCAATGAGCGTGAGGCTCATTTGGCTCCATGGCCCAGGGTGGACCCACTCCCCAGCCCCCCACGTCCGGCTCAGTGTCCACCAGCACCCACTTCCCCAGGGCGGGGCTCAACCCAGATTTTAACAGTAGGGTAAGTGTGAGCAACTGCGGCAGACCCCGGCCAAGCCATGCGCGTAGCATGACCCCGGGGAGGCGCTGTCCGATCACACGTGTGACTGTCTCTGGGGGTGAGCTGACTGCCTTCACTCGACGTGCTAGGTAGGGTCCCTGAGCCATTTAAGGAACAAGATAAAATCCCCATCACGATAAGAATGAACCTTCTTCAGATTTTGAGCCTCAAGTTGTCTTGATTAACCTTTAAGTCAGAAAAGTCTTCTTTCAAAATTCCATTTTTACTTTAAATAAATACACCATGGCTCCTAATGATGTAATAAAGGCAGAAAACGGGCAACTGAGAGGTGAATTTGGCTGAAACCACTGCCCAGTGTGGACCCAATGTGGGTCCCTCGGGCTGGGGCACTAGCATCACCCCGCTTCTAGGACCCCAGGCTCTGCTGAGCCTTGTCATTAACTTATTTGCACACAGATTTGGATTTACTCCATGTCCGCCTCCTCACATGGGACGTCTAGGCTCTTAACAGTGGGAAGTGGTATTTCCTTCCCAGTTTCAGCTATTTATCAGATGCCCAGTGATTCTGGTGCCCCTCGGGTGGGCACTAACAACGGCAGGGAACCTGGGTGTCACTTCCAAGGATGCCTTGGTCCCCGGGAAATGAGCCATCCTCCTCTTCAAAGTCAGCAGAGTCAGAACTCGGTTTTACCTTATTTATGAGGAGCTGCCTGCCATGTGGGGCTTGCTGGACAGCATGCAGGGCTCCCCCCAACCTGGCTGCCCTGGGCAGAGGCAGGACGGGGGTGGAGGGTGGGGAGCTGACACTGGTCACGGTCTTGCCTTCGCCCCCTGTGAGCTCTGAGGCTGGGTTCCCCACCCGCTTCACAGCTGAGCAAACAGAGGCTCAAAAAGATGGAGAGTCTGTGTTTATGCAGCAGCAGCGAGTTAGAGGCAGGTGGTATAGTACGCGGCTTCTGGGACCTGGGGGGAGAGGCGGGCCTGGAGCAGGGGCTCCGTGTGGGGCACAAATGCCCTTGCTATCTTCATCTTTATTTTAAATTTGTTCTCCAATGAGCAATCCCTCCTCGGGTCTCAGTGTTTCAAGTTGGACCTCTGGGTGTGTGTTGCTGGGATGACAGATGTAAATACACCTGCCTCACATGGAAAGGCTGTGCCCCTCCCGCCCAATTCCCTTCGGTGCCTCGGAGGAGAGCCAGAAGCACATGGGACTGTAGGCATCTGTTGCGCTCTGTACATCTGCCTGTGGCTAGTGCGGGGGTGGTGCTGCCCAGGGAACGTGTCCTTGGGCGTCCGCTCCTTCAGAGTTGACTCAAGAAAACGCCGCAGGGGGACCACACTGGAGCAGAGGAGGGACTGGCTGGCTCCCAACCTGACGCCTGCAGCTCTCCATCCCTGCAACGGGCCTGGTCACTCTGTCCTGTTCCCAGTGCGGCCATGGGGTGCACCCCCGGCACCCCTTCCCACCACATCCCCTCGGCCGTGCCTGGCAGAGCCCCGTGTGCTGACGGTGCCCACAGTGTTGGAGCTGCAGCCTGTCCTCAGCAAGCCTGGGGGCTCTGGCCAGGCACGGGACGGGCCCGGGTGGCTCCTGGCACCCCCTCACTCTCCACCCCTCCTACAGGCCTCGAGCTCAGCACCGCCTCCACGGAGGGCTCAGGGCAGTCCTGCACAATCTGTAGGGCAGGCTCGCTGCCCCTCCAGGCCCGGATTCGCCTCTGTGGGCTCACCAGGTCAGTGCTTATACTCAGGTAAGAGTGGGAGCGTTTGATTCTGAAAGCCTCTTCCCCACCGCCCAGTAGCCTGCGTGGGGCTTTCCTGTCGATCAGAAAAGGTGCCCCTCCTCTAGGCAGACGCAGCCCTGCCAGTGCGAGTCGCTGGAAAGTCAGGCCTTTCCCAGCGCAGGTGCACCTGCTCAGCCGGGGTCAAGGCTGTGTCCCCAGGCAGCCTGCCCTCCGGGAACAGCCGGCACTCCCCTATCACTGGCTGACTTGGCAGGAGTGAGTTAACCACCTACAGATTCCCTTCCACTTGAATCGCCCTGCAGTGATTCATTAGCTTCACACCCTCCCTCCTCCAGACAGCTCGCTCGGTTCTTCCGAAATAAGTGAAAGAGTCTTTCCAACCCTCCTGCGAAGAGCCTGCGCCTCTCCTGGTTGCCAGGGGCCCCAGGGCTCAGGCCAGCGAGACACGCGCCCGCTTGCTGACTGTCCGGTTCAGCACCACCTACTGAGGAGCTCCCCTCCTCCCATGGACACAGCAAATCCACGACCGCCTGTGGGATAATTTCCTCGGAAAGGGACCTGGGAACTGCCGAACTGCCGAACAGCCTCCACAGCAGGGAAAAAGGACAACATGGAGATGGGAAGGGGAAGCAGAGACATACTTGCCAAGGAAACTGCCCCCAGCCGCAGCGATCCAGTCAGGAGGGACCACAAAGGATGGGTCTCTGCCCTGAGGAGCGAGGGATTCCAGCTCCTCATGAGGTGAGTAACCCCAACCCCCAGATTCTGCTCAAGAGAGATGAGCCCCCCAAAACCTGGCTTGGAAAACCAATAGGGAATACGGCCAGGAAAACTACAAAACTGCAGGGATTGGAAAACCCACCCTCCAAGGGCCCAGGTGCAGGCTCTCTCAACTTAAAAACCAGGACAAAAGTACCAGATTGAAAAGCGCACTGACTATGAAGGAAGGGGACCTACTTACTAATGTGGAAGCATCTGCCAGAGAGGCAGGAACCAGGTGGGAAGCCTCCCAGGGACGGAGTCACTGCAGGAGCCCTTTCTGTGATCTCAGGCTACCTTGCTAATGCCCGCCAGGTAGGGGCCCTTTTGAAATTCTCCATCTAACCTGTGAGTGTCAGTAGGCGTGTCCTGATGAAGCCCCACCCACCCCTGCCCCTCGGCCAGACTTCTCAGCCCTCCAAGTGACAAGCCTGCCCACCAGTGCCTGGCAGCTACTGTGGCTGGGCCCACAGCTGATCCGAGGCCACCCCACCCACCAGCATGCCTCAGTCCCCCACCACAGGATGCACACAGCCTACGCAGGGGACACCCCTTGAGTGCCTGTCTGTGGCAGCCAGGCAAGATTGCCTCTCTGGGCCCCACCGGACATCTCCTAAGTAAAGACACTCCTTCAAGCCTGGGAGAGGTAGCTGATTTACCTACTACATAGAAACAAACACAGAACTAGGCAAAATGATGTTATATGTGAACCTCGTTGTAACCACAAGGGAAAAACCTACAGTAAATACACAAAAGAAAAAGAGAAAGGAATGTAAACATAATACTAAAGAAAACCACCAAAAGCAAGGAAAGATAGAAAGATAAGAAGAAAGGAACAGAGAGGAATCACAAAAACAGCCAGAAAACAATTATCAAAGTGGCAGTAAGTACATATCTATCAATAATTACTTTAAATGTAAATGGACTAAATTTGCCATTCACAAGAAAGAGTGGCTAAATGGATTAAAAAAAAAAACAAGGCCCATCTATATGCTGCCTACAAGAAACTCACTTCAGAAGTAAAGATACATACAGACTAAAAGCAAAGACATGGAAAAAGATATTCCATTAAAATGGAAATGAAAATAAAGCTGAAGTAGCTATATTCAAATCAGAGTATAAAACAAAGACTGTAATAAGAGAGACAGAAGGGCACTGCGTAATGATAAAGGGTTCAGTCCAGCAGGAAGATGTAATATTGATAAATGTGTAGGTGTGTATGGTCCCAACATAGAAGTACCCAGATACATAAAGCAAATATTAATGAACACGAAGGGGGAAATTAAAAGTGATACAATAGTAGCAGGGGACTTTAATACCCGAGTTACATCAACGGACAGATCATCCAGATAGAAAATAAATAGAAAAACATTGGCCTTCAATGACACATTAGACCAGATGGATATATACAGACCATTTCGTCCAAAAGCAGCAGAACACACATTCTTCTCAAGCACACATGGAACATTCTCCAGGATAAATCACATGCTAGTTTGCAAAACAGGTCTCAACAAACTTAACAGGGTGAAAGTCGTATCAGGCACCTTCTCCAACCGTAATTGTGTGAAACCAGAAATCAGTCACGGAGAAAAGTGGGGAAAACCACAACAACGTGGACATTAAACAACATGAATGGGTCACCGAAGAAATCAAAGAAGAAATTTTAAAAATCACTTGGAACCACCATGATCCAAAATCTATGGGTCACTGCAGGAGCAGTTCTGAGAGGGAAGTTCACAGGATGAAGAGGAAGCTTCGCTGAAGAATCTACAAAACAATCAGGAAGATTTAATTCCTGTCCTTCTCAAACTCCTGCACAAAACTGAACAGGAGGGAAACCAACCTCATTTTACAAGGCCAGTATTATCTTCATACCGAAACCAGATAAGGACACCACAAAGAAAAGAAAATTACGGGCCAATACATCGTTGCCAAACATAGATGCAAAAGTCTTCTGCAAAATACTAGCAAATAGAATTCATACACTGTGATCAAGTGGATTTATTCCAGGAAGGTAAGGATGGTTTAACATCTGCAAATCTATGATACACCACATTGAAAAACTGAAGAATAAAAACCACATGATCATCTCAATATATACTGAAAAAAAGCATCTGACAAAATTCAACATCCACTTAACAATTAAAAACTCCCAACAAAGTGGATATAGAGGGAACGTACGTCAACACAGTAAGAGCCTTACACGGTAAGCCCACAGCTGACATCGTACTTAACAGGGAAAAGCTGACAGCATCTTCTCTAAGATCAGGAATAAGACTATGATGCCCACTCTTGCCACTTTTTATTCAACATAGTATTGGAAGCCCTAGTCACAGCAATTAGACAGTAAGAATAAAAGGAATCTGAATTAGAAAGGAAGAAGTCAAACTGTCACTGTGGATGACATGATACTATACATAGAAAATCCTGAACCCACCACCAAACACCACTAGAACTCATCAATACATTTTGTAAAGTTGCAGTATATGAAGTTAATATACAGAAATCTATCAACAAACTATACAAAAGAGAAATGAAAAAAAAACAAAACAAAACCATTGACAATTGCATCAAAAAGAATAAAATACCTAGAAATAAATTTAACCCATCAGGTGAAAGACCTCTACACTGAAAACCGCGAGACACCGATGAAGGAAACTGAAGACACAAAAAATGGGAAGATACTCTGTGCTCATGGATTAGAAGAATTAGTTTGATAAAATGCCCATAATCCTCAAGGCAACCTACAGATTCAGTGCAATCCCTATCTAAATTTCAGTGGCACTTTTTTTTCACAGAACTAGAACAAACAATTCTAAAATTTGTATGGAATCACAAAAGACCTCAAACGCCAAGACAATCCGAGAGAGAAGAAAGCTGGAGGTCTGATCTCCCTGACGGCAAACTGTGCAGCCACAGAACACACACGTTAACTTGCAGGAGCCAGGGACACTCGTGCTGGCCACAGTCCATCTGATGACCACATGACCAGCAGACACATTCCTGCCAAAATGCTTATCATCCTTTGAATGATGTTATCGGACTCCATTCTGTTACCTAAATGAAAAGCTCGACCCAAACAGGGACAGCCATGCTCTGGGGGTGAGGAAGAGGGAGGAGGCATGGGGCTGGGGGCCACACGGACCCCCTCATCCCCTCAGGACAGAGCGAGGGCAGGGGGAGTAAGAAGTCCCTCCAAACTCTGCACCAAACATGAACTCCCTCCGTGATGTGGAAGGTCTGTGTGTGGCCGAGGCCTCCAGGATTACTGATGACTCTCCGAGTGACATTCCTGGACCCGTACTACCTCCTGGGTCTCAAAGGCAGAGTGGCTGACCTGGGGGACCGGACCCTCAGTGCCCAGGAGGGAGGAGCTGGCTCTCTCTGAACAGGTGAACAGTTCAGCTGAGTGTCAGGCACTCAGCCACTTGCTGGGGACGCCTTGTCCTTTAAGAGCTCCCCTGTCCCTCCTCTCTCTTGGGGAACTACAGTAGGGCCCCCCGGTCTTCTGTGGACCAGGTCTGCTTCCTCAGGGATAGGGTCCCGCACTCAATTCTCAGCAAGTAAGACCACTGCCCATCCTTCCCGGGGGGCCGCCCAAGGTCTGAGTGGAGGCCACTGGAGCTTATCCGGAAACCTGGTCGGAAGAGAGTGCCTCCTGTCCCGTGTTGTGAGCCCTGAGTTTCTGCCTAAAGACACCTGGACAGCACTTACTAACCTCTGTCCCCTCAGGAGGCCACGTAAAAACAGGTAAGTCCCAATGTGCTTGGTTTAGTTGGCTGTGACAAGAACCCAGTCACACCAGACTGAGCAGTAAAGGGAGGCTGTTGGGGAGCCCCCATCCGCGCTAGATGCAGGCAGAGGAGGTGAGCCTGAACCGTGCACCAAGCACGGACTGCAGGAATCCCTCTGAGGACGGGCAGGCTGCATTCTCAACAGGCACCGTTCGCCTGAATTCCATCGTGTTCTGCAGCTACACAGGCTCTAAGTGTCCCTCTGGCCGTACTGGACCTGGGGGACTTTCTGCCGCGTGGTTTGCCTAATTCATACTCTCCACCTTAAACGTTTGTTCAAGTAACTGAACTCATTGCCAAATGACAGAGCAGACGGCAGTGACTCTCCACAGCACGCTTTACGTGGCGGTTTGAAACTGCACGTCTTTCGGGAGCTGTCACTTAACAAGAGCAGACAGGCCCCTCGCGTCCCAGCAATGCTTCATCTGGCTCTCCCTGGGAGTGGCATGCAGCTGCTACACACAGGGGTGGCCGTGGGTGCTTCAAATACTGAGCCTCGCCTGAGCAGTTGGTGACGCCCACTGCGTGGGCATCCTCTGCCCTGCAGGGCCCATACTGACCTTCTCAGGGGCCTCTGGAGCCCTTTCCTGAGTGGCCAAAGTGCCATCAAATGTCCAGACCGCCCTCCTGCTTGTACTGAATGTCCGAGGAACAGTGATGGTAAAGGACCTGCTGGACTTGCTCTCAGGCTGCCCGTCAGCAGTCCTGTTAGAACCAAGGGGACCAGCTTGTGACACACTAGAAAGCCCCACACTGACATGCTCGCAGGGGTAGGGGACGTGCTGAAGGCTGGGACCCCAAAAACATAAATGGCAGCTCACACATTGAGGGGCAGCTGGACTTTGGGAGCCATGCCCTGCTGTTCAGCCGCTGGGGCAGGTCCGGCCGAGGAGGAGTCCTGGAAACAGACAAGAGGAGACAGTGAGTGGACGGGGGCTCCTACGGCGGGAGAAGGGCAGTAGGGGTGGAGTCCAGGGACATCTGGCCCCTCAGCTGCCTGACCCTTTGGCCTGCTAGGGTCCCAGGTTCTGCCTGCAGCCCAGTGGAGGGAGCCACCCACCTGAGCTTGGGCCGACTGGGGCATAGGCACTGCCTCTGACCATGGGGCTTACTCAGGGGGACAGGCGTCAGGCAGGTCCCTGCAGACACAGGGTCCCAGCGAGTGCAGGGCCCACGAGCACACGGCAGGGGCTTGCCTGTACGTGGCCAGAGGGGCTCCTGGGAGCATCAGGTGAAGGGCTAGGCTGAAAGAGAGGCTGGCAGACGAGGGGGTGTGTGAACCCCTGGAGCCCCTGGGCCACCTGCGGGTCCCGGTCTGCACCCTGAGGCCAAAGACACACCTGGTAGGGATGCTGGCAGCTGCGGAAGTTCAGCCCTGGATCAGGGGCAGGGTGAGGAGGGGGAGGGAGGCCTAGATAGGGCATGGATGTGACAGCCACTCCCCCACGCGGCGCTCACTGGGACCGTGCTCTGCTCTGAGCACCTCACCTGGGACGATGCATCTCACTCTCAGAGTAAGCGTTTGTAAAGTGGGAGCCACTGTCTGCCACCATTTCACACCACGGGGGGGTCGAGGCCCAGAGCAGGGAGGCCAGTGGCTCAGTCACACTGCCAGGCTGGGCGTGAACTCAGCAGCCCGGTGCTGGGGCTGTGTGCTGCCCCACCACGCTGTCCACAGGAGCTTCCCGTGGCTGCGCAAGTGACCGCAAGCCAGTGCCTTGGTGTGACACAGACTTCCCGTCTCGGGTCAGCTCTGGGGGGGTCCTAAAAGCACGTGTGGCAGGGCTGCTCTTCTGGAGGCTCCAGGGAGAGTCCATCCCAGCCTTTCCCACCCCCAGGCACGGGCCCCTCCTGTGGCCTCACAGCCAGCAGAGCAGCAGGGTCAGCCCCTCACTTATCTCAGAAGGACCCCCTATGCTCACGCTGGGCCCAGGGGCCCAGGACTGTCTCCCATCTCAAAGTTCCTTGTCCTTCTGCCAAGTGAGGTGACACATTCATGGGTTCTGGGGGTTAGGCATGGGCATGTCACCCCCCTGTACCAGCAGGACTAGTGGCTGACAGAATGAGGGGCAGAGGGAATGCTATCCTGCTCACAGTCAGGGAGAAACTGGGCAGGGCGGAGCCCCAGGCCCTTCCCATACACACTGCCCAAATCTAGTTACTGACAAAGCTTCTCTCAGTTCTGGAGAGAAGGGGGGCCCTGCTGACCCCTCACTTCCTGTTCAGAACGAATCCTAAAATATATGGACAAGGCAAGTGAAGGTTCAGACGAGGATTTCACGGCACCGTTTACAACACAAGGAACCATGTGTTGAGGCCCCGTGCTCCCGGTGCAGGCTGGACGCCAGCGAGGCACGGCCCCTACGGCCGAGGGGAGGACCTGCACGAGGCTGGGAGAGCTGAGGGCCGTGAATCGAAGGGATGGGCTAGGGAACTGGACACGGCGCCAGCTGCTTTCTCATTAGATGGGTGCGTTTCCTCTGGGGGAAAAACATGGGCACTTATATAGCACACGATGGCGTTGGTACTTAGGGACCTGGAATTTCAGTTAATTTTCCAAAGGCTGTATGTTCAAATTTTCCATCATTTTACTATCAACAGTGATTGGTTTCCCGTCAAGTTTTCAAAGTGAGATACACAGAATGACAGACCCATCTGAGTCTGTTTCCAGATCAGGCCCTGGTTCAGATGATCCCACACTCGTGCCTTTGTGGGGGCCAGGAAGGGACTGGGGAGGACCGTGGAGTGACCCTGCTATTGGCCATCCTGCTGACCAGGCCTGGGCACTGCTGGCCACAGTGTGGCTGAGGGTGTAGGCCGGGTGGCAGGACCCAGGAGACAGCTGGCTCAGACGGACCTAAACCCACGACCCTGCTCCTGTAACAGGGCCTCCTGCCCAAGCAAACTCTCCTGAAACAGCAGCCGGCCCAACAGCAAAGCTGCTGATGCTGACCGTGGGGTCTCTCCACGTCCCCGCTGCCCTCCAGCCACTCGGGCCGTGATTCAACAGGAGGCGGTCCACGCGGAGGAGACCGGTTTCCATCTCCCAGGCGGAGGCAGAGGCCGGCTGCGGGTGTGGGCTGGGCCACAGTGCTGGCCCTCCAGCCCCCCACACCTGTCAACTCCTCACGACAGGTGCTCGGGGCTGGAGGACTTGGGGAGCTCACCTGGCTCTGGGGTGACAAAGCTGCCCCGCAGGAGCACAGTGGGCAGTGCTGACGGCTGCTGGACACCTGGCCTCGGCTGAAACTCGACAGGACAATGACCACAAAGCAAGTAACTGGGATCTCAGGGCAGACCCTCCATCAGAGCTGGAAAGGGGTCAGGAGAGGTCAAACCTGTGACAACTTCTTTTCCAAAAGTCAAGGTCGAGATGAACATCTACAACTCCACCCACTGAGCCCGGGGCTCCGACTTGGCCCCCATGCAGCGCGGAGCCCAGATGAAGGCCCTTCGGGCATCATGTCCAGTGGTGGGAGCCCCCTGGCTCTGCTCGGAGGCGGGTGACCTCCCAGGGGTGCAGGGTCACCTCCCAGGGGTGCAGGGTCCCATCCGTCCTCCTCTGAGCCCGGTCTTCACCTCTGTTCCTGTCAACAGAGGTGGAGGGTGTCCCCGCTGGCAGCTGAGCTGTGAACAGCCGTGGACACAGGCCCAGCCGAGCCGGAGGCAGCCGTGTGCTGACAGCACAGGCGGGGGCTCCTCTTGGGGGTCTGATTAAGGGCTCCTAAGCACAAGGCATCACACGGGGCTCCAAGCTGTAGCAGCTGCCCTGCCCGGGGAGGACAGCACTGCCCGGAGCCCTACCACACCCTCGTGCACCACTTCTAGAAGGCGGGGATGGGAGAGTCTGGCCCCTGGCTCTGATCACATGGAACAGGCTTCCTGGGTCGGGACTGGGACCTGTTTCCTCCTCAGTGAGGGGCTCGTGGCTGACTCTGCTTTGATTTTTAATGGTTTACTTTTAAATGATTCTGGGCCCTAAGGGATCAGTGAAGGCTTGGCAGGAGTGAGGAAATCTGGCAGAGATGGAGGAAGGAGAGCGGCTCCAGCTGTTCCAGATGAAAAGCCCTGGGACAGACGTGCTCCCTGCCTCCTGGCGACACCTCGCCCCCTCCAGGCCCCTCGCCAGAGGGCTGACCGCTGGGATAGGGTGGCTCACTGTACTCTTTCCAGGTGCCTGGTGACGGACACATGCTGGGGTTCAGGGCAGGCAGGCAAGCGCAGCCCGACTGGCAGGGAGCCGCCTGGCAGGGCGAGGACACGGGTGGCTCAGTCCTCAGGGCCACCGACCCCAACAGCACTGTCATCGCCGCAAGGAGCCGTGAAATGGGCATGTTTTATTCATTACACGCTACCACTCCATGACACAGGGTGTAAATCAGACTCTTTGGAACATGCTTCCCACAGACAACTTTAGAATAAAATATTTATGGCCAACAGGTGGGCTCAGGCCCTGGGTGCCCACCCTGGCCTCCTCTCCTGCTGTCTCCTCCCACCGGCAGGTCTGCGGCCATTCCTTGTGCTGATCCACGGTGCCCCCTACCATCTGCTTCTGGGCCCTGGAGCTGTGTCCTTGTCTCCTGCTGGGCTGGCTGGTCCTAGAGGGTGTGGTCCACCAAGAGCCCTCCTGGACCTGCCATGGCTGCTCCTTTAGCCGAGAGCTTGCCAAACACGAGAGAGGACAGAGGGAAGGCAGCTCACAGGTCCCGGGGTCTAGATGGTCCCCCTTATCCACCAGCGACAGCCTGGGGCCCAGCAGAAACCTGCACACATGATTCCTGTCTCATCACCACTGCAGAACAAACACGACTGGCACCTGACACTGTGGATGGAAAGCCGGGCCCAGGCGGCCAGCGTCTCTGCCCCGCTGGTGAGTCCTGGACAGCAGCCCCTATGTCTATGGAGAAAGCTCTTCTTGTGCGAAGTCCTTGGGGTGAGATTTTTTATTCTTCTTGTACTCACTTCGTATTTTTTTTAAATTATTTTTGCTCCTTATAAGGCACAGAATTAAATCTGTAACCTTCTGAAAATGTAAACACAAACTCAGGTTCTCCGCAGGCAGGAGCCTGGAGGCTCGGCTGAGAGCAGGGAGCCTGGTGTGATGGTCCCCTCTTCCTCCGCTGGAGGCCAACCTGCAGCACAGAGGAGAGGAGGCAGCAGGAGGAGGTGGCAGGTGGGCGCGTTTAAAGATGCCGGAGGCTCCCAGGAGGACCCTTCCTTTCCTCCTCAGACACTGAGGAAACGCTCCTTCTTGATGTTCTCGCTGATGAATTTCAAACACTCCCTGTTCCATCGATTTTAAAGGGCAATTCCCCCATCTCAAGGGCTTCCGTTTGCTTACTTTAAGCTGGTCCATTAGTCATGGTCACTCTGAAGCTGAGAAACACTGTGGTGAAAGCCGGTTGTTGGCTGGATGGGGTCAGGCTGGATGGGGTCAGCCTGCGTGGACCCGGCAACCCCACGGAGAGCACCAGGCGCACCCCACAGCCGTCCAAGGACAGGAGGCAGAGGAACACCGGCTTCGGTTTCTGTGGGTCGCTGCCTGCTCTCTGAGGTTGCTGGCCTCTGTGTGAAGCAGTTAAAATTCACAGAGAATCAGAGGCACTGAGGAGATGGTGCCGTGGACTATTCTCCGACACCTGGGCTCCTCCCTGAGTGCCGTGGACTCCACTTCCCACCCCTTCAAGCAGAGCTGGGCTGGCAGACTTGCTTTGGCCACTGAACATGAGCGGAGGTGGCGTGTCACCTCCACGTGGGAGCCTGTGGAGGCCAGTGTACCGGCGGCCACACCCCACCTCTGCCACAGTGATGGGGACGCCACCGACCAGGGCTGGGCCAGTGTCCCCGCACAGGGCCAGGCGATACATATTTCAGCCTCTGCAGGTCACATGGTCTCTTCTCAACCACTGGCTCCTCTGCTGTGGCCTGAAAACAGCTGGGCAGATGATGTGGCAGCAGCAGGTGCGGCTGTCCCAGCAAGGCTTCATTTACCAGCAAGGGGGCACCCTTGGCAGCATCTCTTGGCTTCTGAGGTGAGGGCACCATGCAGCACCAGCCTATGGTGGATGAGCAGTCCGGGCAGGAAGCAGGCCTGGAGGGCTAACCAGCCCAGCTGACCGGCACGGGAGCCCTATGCCACCACCGAGGCTTGCCGGGCAGCCAGGAGACGGCCTGGGACACCTGCTGGCTTCCAAAGGGGTTTACAGCAGGCAGCTCTGATATGCAGTTACCTCCCGCTCTGGCCTGATGACGTCCACAAGCAGACACTCACCAGCACGAAACAGCCTCCCTCCCCAGCAGCAAGGTGACCCAGACGCTCCATTATTCACGAGGACTCAGCTGACCTCTGACCTCCCCAAGTAGCAGGGAGGAACAGTTCGTAAGGGTCACGTGTGAGCAGGGCAGGCATCTGAGGCTCAGCCCCACCTCGTTCCCCTGGGAGCCCTCAGGGGCTCACTTCCCAGCTGCACCTTCTCTGCAGCTGTCCTCGTGGACCCCCATGCCCGTGGGACTGTAATGGCAGGGAGGTCATCGCTGGAGCCATGATGATTCACACGCAGCCCACCTGGAATCCAGCAAGCTGACTCAGATCCCAGGCCACCCGAGGACAGATGGCCTGGGGGGCCAGGGCCAGGACACAGGAGTAAACAGCATCCAGTCCCTGCCAAGGGCCTCCAGGTCCAGGGGTGGGGGAGTCGATTATGAATACAAGCGACAAGGTGTGAGGGGAAGCGAGCATGCCCTCCGGTGCCTGCTGGGTGTCCCGCCTGGACTGTGTCTCGCCCTGGGAGGGGAGGGGGCGGGGGGGGCGAGGTCAGGTAGGGGCAGGAACAGCAGCAGAGGAACCAGTGGCGCAGTCTTGGGAGGGGGAGCCAAGCCGGACCAGCGTGGGCGCACAAATGAGGGTCTGTGTGGAGGGTGGAGTGACTGGTGGAAGTGGTGGAAAGACAAGAGCCCCAGTTTGGGGGGATTTTGAGGCCACATTAAGGAGATCGGGGCTTGTCTGAGGCAACGGGGCATCTCCAGGAGCACCCAGGTGGAGGTCAACGTTACTAGAGGACTCCAGGTGGTCCAGAGGCAGGAAGATGGGAGTGAATCTGAGGGCGCAGACCAGGAAGGAGGCCTCGCTGCAGCGCCAGGGCGGGGGCGGAGCCAGGGCAGGTGCGGAGCCGCTGCAGGGGCGGAGCCAGAGCAGAGCCTGAGTCGGGGTGGCGCCAGGACGGGGCAGGGCCAGGGCAGAGCCAGAGTGGGGTGGGGCCAAGGCAGGGGCGGGGCCAGGCGGGGGCAGAGCGGGGGTTTGGCCTCCTGGTTCGCAGCCCTTAACTCACAGCTCTCAACACCACCCTTCCACCTCCTGTCAGTGTAGTTAAACCGGGTCAGAGACAGGTGCAAACTGCTGTGCTTGACCTCTCACCCTCTGACCACACTGGTCACGTGTACCTGCGGGAAAACAGGTCCCAGGACCTCAGTCATCTCCAGCACAAGCTATGTCATCAGGTAAATCCCGTGGACCAGAAGGTCTGACCCCTCCTGACCAGGCCGGCCTGTGGACAGTAGAACTGACGGCAGGGCCCCGACGGTCCCTCTGAGGATTAACTCAGCAGCCGTGGCAGCAAGGGCGGAGCGCAGGTGAGCTGAGGGAAAGGGGCCTCCTGCCCACGCCTGGGGCAGGAGGACGTTCCAGAGAGCTCTGCCAGTGTCCATTTCCTGCGAGTACAGGACTTAGAGATTGGGCACCGTGGGCGAGTCTGGCCTTGTAACAGGGAAGAACAAGTCTGGCCCCAGACTGGGTCAGTTTCTTTTACTTTAACCTTTGTATTCTATTTTTTTTTTTTCCTACAAGTTAATCACTAAAGGGAGGTGGGCTACAGTTTAAAATGTACACATCATGGCCCATCTCCCGGGACCCTGCCTCCCAGGCCTGAGCATTAAGCTAAAATACTTTTGTTTAGCTCACAGGAAACATCCTGATGGGGCCCACCTGTGAATGACTGTGGGCAAGGAGAAATTAACACCTCCCCCTCGAAGTCTGGCTGGAACCAGGAAATGTCTGCAACAGCCTACGCCTGTTTTACTTTACCTCCTCACACCTCACCTCTCCCTCTTGTTCTATAAAAGAAACTAGCATCCAAACCCAGGCAAGATGGTCCTCCTTCAGACAAGAAGTCCACCATCTTCTCGGTCTGCTGGCTTTTCTAGTAAAGTTGCTATTCCTTGCCTCATCTCTCAATTTGCTGGCCTGCTGTGCAGTAAGCAGGACGAATCTGGACTCACTGACAGCCTGGTTCCAGGGCCGCCTGGTCTGGCTGGCTGAGAACAAGGTCCTTCCTTTGCTGCACTGGTGGACAGAGCCAGTGCCACATCCACACAGAAGGACTCTGCAAACATGCGGCCACTTCTGGGTCTGAGCTCCAGCCCTTTCTCTCTGTTGACAGGGAGGACATCAGCAAGTGTCACCAAGATGCTGAAGACACAAGAGCACTAAACCAAGACTTTTTCCAACACGTCAGAGGGGCTGAAGGCAGACTGGGATAGGACATTCAAAGGCTCAGCCGCAGGCCCTGAGAAGCACCTGACATTATTGGGCTGTCTGAATGCTGGTTGAGACCGAAACACACCTCCCACCAGGGCTTGGGTGACCCTGAGGCCAAGACCCCCAAATGCACCACTGCCTGGCCTCCCTCATGCCAGCCCAGGGGACCAACTCGGGGATGGAGAGCCAGGTGGAGCTGAGGAGGCACCACGACATTACCTGGGCAGGAGCACTGCAGGACAGATGCGACAGGTCCCCGATCCTGGCCGCGGCCCGGGGGTCACTGGAGCTGATCAACACGGGCGCACTGATCTCCATGGAGCGCCTGTGGCTGGCAGCCTGCGCAGACTTGTGCGTCATGCTGAGTGCTGTGAAGGAGTGCCGCTTTTTGGCATTCTTCTTGCTGTCCACACGCCTCTGGAAGGCGCTCACCGCCCCTGTGCTGCCTGAAGTGGGACCCGGGGTGGCTCTGATGGCTGTGCTGGGGTCAGAGGGCAAGGAGGTGAGGCAGCCGGACGCCACGGCCAGGCCCGGCTTGTCCATCTCCATCAGCTGCTTGGCAGCATCGTTGAGCTGAGGAGAGAGGAGGTAGCAGTGAGTATTGGCCACCCGGCACACAGTGGGTTCAAACCTCCAATCCTTCCAACAGCACGTACAGTACGGATGCCGCCCTGAAAACACGACAAAGGCTGGGGTGGTGTCAGAGGATTTTATTGCAGAGGTGTGTTTTCCAGGCACCACTGCCATGTCAGCCCAGTGTCACCCCAATCTTTCCCTGGGCCACCCATTTCTGGGGTGCAAGGTGCAGACCTGCAGGGACCAGGGGAGGGGAGAGTGGGGGCACCCAAAGGCGAGTCCCCCTTCTCCCCATTTTGGCTGAGCTGTGCTGCCTGGGAAATGCCCAGAGGGGGCACCAGAGTAGGAGCAGCACTCTATGGGCTCCCCACCTCCTGCACCAGCAGGACACAGCTTCGTCGGCACATAGCCCTGCCAGGCTGGACGGATTCCAGGTGGACAGTCCTCAGGCTGCTGGCAGAGCCTTGCCAGTGAGGTCAGGGAGGGGCAGAACACTGGGCCCTCCTGGAACTGGACACATGCAGATCGAGTGCGGACCATGGGTCCAAGGGAAGCACTAGCAGAGCCCAGGGCACAGAGTTCAGGCCCCAATCCAGGGGCCAGTTTGGAGAAGAGTTTGAAGCCTTCACGGGTGATGGATGGGGGATGGGGTGGGCCTGAAAGGATGCTCTGGGTTCCAGTGGGAACCAGAGAGGAAACATGTGAGTCAAGGGAACCCCTGAGGGCGCCAGGTCCCTGCAGGCAGGTGAAGCCGCGCAGCACTGGCCGTGGATTCGCAGGTCGCCTGCAGGCGCCAAGTCCTCAGCTGATCCCCGGGGCTGGGCCAGGAAGGGCCACGTCCACACACAGGGTCTGACATCAGGCCAGGCAGTAAAGTCCCCTCAGCCCTGGGGTTTCTCATTCGCCGACTGAGCGGGGTTTGCAGCTGGTCACGTCTCAGTGAGTTACAACCAAACCAAAGAAAGCGCCGCGAGACCTGCGCAGCCAGGGGAGGGATGCGCGGTGCCCACGGGCCCAGCGGGGCACGGGCGCTGGACGGCCGCACACCCAGACGGCCCAGGCGCAGGGCTGTCAGCATTTCCACTACAAACGCCTGTCCTCCCTCCACAGGCTGGTTTTGAAAAATTCACTCCAGGCCCCAGAATCTGTGATCTAAATCCAGAATTATTTCCTTTGAAATGCTGCCTCCAACCAGGCTCAGCTGTTCTGCTCTAGTTTAAGGCTTTGTTCATCTGCTCCCTCACCAGAGCTGCTTGAAGAAGAACTGGTGCGGTCCCCCTCTCCCCCCGCCGCCTCCCAGGGCCCTCTGACCCCCGAGTGCCGGCCTCCTGCCCGCGTTCTGAGCCCACCGGCCAGGCTCACAGCAGAGCAGAAGCAGGACGCACCAGGCACAGAGCCTGGGCTTGGCGGCACCAAAACACAGTCTAAACCACCCGCCGCCTGCCTCCACGCGGAGGGTTTTGTGTAGGCAATGCCATTGGGCTCAAATAATCTCATTCTTCCCCAAAGCAGCAGCCCTGGAGTCGCATGCAGCCCCCTGGTGCGCACGGGGGGAGAGCCCGCCTGGGATGGGAGAGGATGCTGCGTCCCCAGGGCAGAGTGAACGCTCACTCCTGAAGGGTCCTCCCCAGTCCAGCACCACGACCTCTGCACTGCGGGGCCCAGTGGCCGCCTGCCGCGTGCCCGCCCGCCTGCCCTGCACGCTCTTAAGACCGCAGCCTCAGGGTCGGAGGAGGGCTCCTTGTGATTCCGTCCTGCGAGAAGCCCGGTTTAGGCAGGGCAACTTCTGTGGGGATAAACACCACACCGAACTGTCCTGTCTGCCGACACAGGCTCAGCTCGGGTCCCAAAGCTGCAAAGACCCAAGACCCCGCTCTGGTCTCAGATGCCTACTTGCCTCCCAGAGGGAAGACAGTCTGAACTTTGCAACTCATGGGGATGCCCCCAAGGTCACGTACAGGTGAGTCAAAAGACAACTGATACATAAACAGTAAATCAGTCTCAGGAAAATACCGGTTGGGCCTCCTTCCTCAGTGTTTGCTGAGGTCCAGGAACCTATTTCAGAGCACCTCGGGCTGTGGCTGGGACCCTAGGGCGATGGTGGGGGCCGGGGGCCGGGGGCCGTGAGCTGCAACCCTGTCCCAAAGGTGCAGGACAGGGGAGTGAGGCTGCTTGCCCTGCTCAGCCCCTGCTCCCAGGAGGACAGCCTAGCTGCCTGGTCTCTGAGGAACCGTGCAATTGAGGAGGCAGTGCTCAGAGCAGAGGGGCCTGCAGGGACACCCCTGCACCCTCCAGGGAGAGTATCTGGAAGACTGTCTCCAGGGTTCAGGCAGTCGAGCCTGGAGAAGCACTGAACAGAGACCCCCAGTGCCTCTGAGTGTGTCTGAGCCCTGAGAGTGTGAAGAGGCCCTGCTGACTGGCTTTCCAGCCAGAGCCCAAGCTTGCAGCCTCCCCGACAGTGCCTGTGCCCCTCCAGACAGGGAAGCTGGTGGGCCAGGCTTGGCCTCCCGCAGGCGGGCCCTGCTACCTGCCTCGGGCTCTCTACAAGATTGGGTCTTAGCTTCTTAAACTGCATCTTAAGGAAAAGTGCATGGTTGTTACCTGTCCACTTGACAGCCACACAGCTATGCCCAAGGTCAAGACAGGAGCCTCCCCTCCCCCAGGGCCTCCCCTGCCTCCTCCACCCAGTCTCCCCAGGCCCCCTACTCTACCACCCGGAGCAGGGGGAGTTCTGCTGCTCCTGAACTTCTAGAAGGAAAAGTCATAGAGCGTACGTACTCTCTTCTGCCTGGCTTCTTTCAAACATTTGTCTGTGAGATGCATCCATGCTTTTAAAGTAGTCTTTTCACCCTCTCTGCTGGGCAGCACCCTCACGTAGATGCCCCAGCTCCGGCACCTGTCCCACCGTGATGGGCATCTGAGTTGACTCCAGTTCAGGGCATCGTGGCCAGTTCCTAGGGACATCCCTGTCTGTCTTCAAGTGGCCCTGTAAGAGTCTGCCTGGGAAGACGTTCCACTGGCCAAAGATGTAGGGAGCTCAGACTCTCCACATCTGGTTTTGTGCATCGAGTTCTGGTGTCTAAAGCAGCAAGATGGAGATCACCCCCCAGAGTTGAAGCAAATGCACATATGAGGCTGGAGGTGCTGGGGACTGTGGTCCTCACAGGGGCCAGAGTGCAGCGTGTGTGTGCACATGTGTGCACGTGTGTGTCCCTCACAGGGGAACCAGAGAGGAGTGTGTGTGCAGTGTGTGGACTCAGTGTTGTAGGAGGGTCTCAGAACTCCTGAGCTGTTTATCCTGAGGAAGTGTGAGAACCATTGGTGCAGAACATTTAGGGAAAGGGGAGGAAAGGGCCAGAAACTGGAAAAACAGAGGAGGCTAAACTGCAAAGAGCCTTGGATGCCACAACCAGCAGGTAACGGAACCCACCGGCCCACGGGGCTGAGCAGGGGCAGAGCCCGCCCAGTCCCTGCGTCAGGGGCAGCCCTGCCCTGAGCAGGGGGCTGAGTCCGGGGCAGTCCCCTGGGAATACGTCTGGCTCCGCCCCTCATCAGCGGGGGCCCTTCTGTCAAGCGGGGGGCCCCTGGTGTTCACAGTGGGGCAGCTGAGAGGCTGAACGAACATCCCCAGAGGACACAGAGATGCATGGGTTGGGTGTGTGGTCAGTCTGTGGACGTGCACACGTGGACATGCGCTGACCAACAGCAGATGCACACACAGCCCACTACGACCAAGGGTTTAAAGGTCAAAGGTCTGAGTGCTGCCCGCTTGGTCACTGCCCATAACTGACTCGCTGGAAACCTGGTGCTTCTTGGTTACAGAGAAGAGGCGGGAAATCATCAGCCCTTAAATTGGCCCAAACTGTCTCCCCATCAGGGACCTGCAGCTGGATGAGCTGCCCCAAACCCGGAGTCCTGGAGGCCTCTACGCGCCCTTTAGCTGTCTGCAGAGTCACAGGGAAAGGCGGCCTCCCAGTATGAGCTCTTCTCCCCTGGGGTCTGGGGGCAAGAGCAGCAGAACCTGGGAGAGTCTTGGAAAAACAAGGCTGGGCCCAGGTCTGCACGGAGCCCTGCCTCGTGGCCCAGGCGCTAAGATGACGGACCGTCCGGCCCACACAGACCACTCCCAGGAGGCCGAGGCAAACCTCATAGGCCACAGGGTTTGAATAAAACCCAAAGGCCGCCGCCATCCGATCTCAGATTACTGTTCTCCTTAGAAGCAGGCTCCAAGGCCAGGGCACCCCCAGTCTGGCGAAACAAACAACAGAGGGCAAGAAGAGGGGTCTGGGAGCACAGACTCACCTCCACGTACAGCAGGGGGAAGATCCCAATCTTGTCCCCCAGCATCCCCTCCGCCCAGTTGTCATCCACTCTTCTGATCACAGTCAGGACTTCATCCTGGAACGGGGCCGAGTAGACACACACACACAGGTACAAAAACAGAACCAAGAGGTTTGTTAGTAGCCTTGAAGGAAAGATTCTAAGCGATACTGATCCTGAGATCGGACGTGAAAACCGTCTACCCGCGTCCTCACCCCGCGTCTCCCGCAGCAGACACCCTCCAGTGGAAGTGTGTGGCAGTTTACAATACAGTTAGTATTTTAAATTCATGTTCCTAATATTTATTTATGAATAAAGCTGTTTTCAGTAAATATAAATTCAACCAAGGTTTCTAAGTTTCTGGCTCCATCAAAGCACAAAATATGACCCAGTCCAACTCCATTTATTTGGAGTCATGGGAACACGGAGCTCTGAATAACGCTCTCAAGTCCCCATCATGCCAGACAGCACCAAGGACAGAGTCAGGATGCCAGGCGGCTGGGAGGGGGACACGGCCAGGTGCCACGGGGCCAAGGGCCACAGGGACAGACCGTGAGCATGGAGGGAGGATAAAGAGGGAAGCGCTGGCGGGCAGCAGTGAAGGGGGGACCATGTGGGGCACATAGGGTGCAGTGGACACCCGCCCAGGGCTCTGCCAGGACTCAGGGCCCACCTGGGCTGAAGCACACGCAGGGGCCGACCAGACCTGAGGGCACCACCTGCTTCCCCAGGGGCTTTCACCACCTTAGTGTGCAGAAGTCATGTGGGAACACGGGCCTCTCTCAAGGTCAGAGGGACGTTTCAGGCCGACGGACCTGCCAACACTGTCAGAGAAGCTGCGTGGCTCAGGGCGTGGCTCTGGGCGAGGTGGAACGAGGCTCCCAGAGCGAGGAGGGAGAGGCCCGGCTGCGGCTCTGTCCTGGGAGCTTCCCCACGGCCCTGCCACCCCTCCTGGGAGAGCAGGGAGCAGTGCAGGGCAAGAGCACCCTCGCTCTCCGTCCTCACCCCCAAGGTCCCAGCTTAAACATACAGCTGATGAGTAGAACATTTCTTTTTCCTATTGATACTATGCACACGACACATTACAGGGTGGCTGGCGCTCGGCTGCAGGACGACACCCGCTAGGGCTCCTTGTAGTCAGTCTTGGCCAGGAGGGCGGGAGGGCTTCCTGGTGACCTCAAGGGCCAGAGTGGCCAGCAGGCTTGAGGAGGGATGGACAGAGACGGCCCCGTAACCCTGCACCTTGCTTATCTCATACCAAGTTCCCAACCAAGAGAGCCCTGTGCCCGTGGTGAACTCCACTCAGACTCAGTCCAAGGGTGACCCCCGAGACTTTGCCAACAGTGCAGAGGGACAAATAATTGAAGGCAAGAGAAAAATAAAACAAAAAAGACATTTAATTCTGTAAAGTAAAAAGAAAAATACCAGATTAATTTTGGTAAAAGATAAAATACTATAATATCCACACTATTATTTGAGACTGGTCTAGAAATTAGAGTCAAATAAATGAAAGAAACTAGGAAGTATGAATATTGGAAAAAACATCATACAATTTTCTGCCTAGAAAAACAATAGCAACTAAAAATGAGAATAAGTAAGAATTTGAGAAAGGCTTCTAATTTTAAAATAAATACATGAAAATCATTGGTTTTCCCATCAACCAGCAATAATCAGTTATAAAATGTGATTAAAATTGGCTAATCATTAAAAAAATAAAGTTAGTTCTCTAATTCACTGTATTAAGTCCAAAATTAATTCCGTAAGTATTAAAGATTTAAATGTTAGGAGAAAAAAGTTGAATGTCCAAAAAAAAAATACGAATAGGTATTTAATCTTGAGCTGAGGACGGTCTTAAGAAGTAAATAACAAAGATTTGGTTACAGAAAAATGAAATTCTCTAGTTAAAAACAGCAAGAACAAAACAGAAAGGCAAACACTCTAGAAAAATACTTGCAGGACACACTGGAGACAAATACCTAATATCCTCACTACATAAGGACTTAGAGACACAGCAGGAAAAAGAGAAAAGACCTTAAAAGAGAAACAGGCCAAGCGGAAAAATCAGGCAACTCACAAAAAGGAAGAAAAGCAGCCTGCAGTTAAATACACTTAAAAATGTGATTCCTGACTAATATTAAAAAAATACAATTTTAGACAAGAAGATTCATTTTCTCCTTGTTCTTCGGTGTCTATCAGATTAGCAGGGATGAACACAAGCCAGCTCACAGCGTGGTCCCCACTTCTGGTGGGGAGGTAAGTTTCTGGTGGCAGTTTGGCAGTCCTATCAAACACGAGAGCCCTCACACCCGCTGAGCTGACAAAAACACTCCTAGAGACTCTATCCTAAAAAGATCAAAGACATGCAAGAAGGTTTAGCTCTGGATGTGTTCATTACAGTGTTTGTTCAACTAGAGAGAAACTGGAGACAACCGCACAGCCAGAGGGTTAATTAGATAAATGGTGGTGAGTCCACCAGTGCCATGCCCCCTGCAGCCCACCCCTGCCACCCTGTCCCAGCCATGGAGGAGGGGGTGCGGAGATGAACAGGTGGAGCTCATTGCCTGGAGGTGCAGCTCCTTGGAAGACCGAGCTCTAACAACAGGGTCACAGGCTGCAGAGCACGTCTCCCCGCCCACCCCTCACCGCGGCGTCTCTGAAGGCCTACTTATAGCGGCTCCTCTTACCTGCTTCCTCCTGTCCAACCACCAGAACAAATGACTAGATGTCCTAAAAGGCAACAGACAGTTTGCAGAGACAGAGCAAGCATCAGAATCAGACTCAGATACGGCAGGAGTGCTGGAATTATCACACAGGGAATTTAAACCAGCTATGATTAATCTGTTAAGGGCTCTAATGGATTAAGTAGACAGCATGCGAGAACAGATGGGCAGTGTAAACTGGGAGATGGTAAGTCCAAGAAAGAACCAAAAAGAAATGCTAGAGATCAAAAGCTCTGTAACAAAAACAGAGTGCCTCTGATAGGCTTACTGGCAGATTTAACACGGCCGAGGAAAGAATCTCTGTGCCTAAGGATATCTTAACAGAAACCTCCAAAACTGCAAAGAGAACAAAGACTGAAAAATAAATAAACAAAAATCCAGAAAAGAACAGGATATCCAAGAACTGTGGGATAACTACCGAAGGTGTTATATACACATAATGGGAACATAGGCAGGAGAAGAAAGAAAAAAAGGAACTAAAGAAATATTTGACAGAATAATGACTGAGAATTTTACACCCTGCAAAATTATCCTTCAACAGTGAGGGAGGAATAAAGAATTTCTGAGACAAACAAAAACTGAGGGAATTTGTTGCCAGTAGACTTGCTTTGCAAGAAATGTTAAAAGAAGTTCCTTAGAGAGAAGAAAAGTTTATACAGGTCAGAACCTTGAATCTACATAAAGAAAGAATACTGGCAAAGGAATAAGTGAAGGTAAAGTAAGAACTTATTTTCCTTATTCTTAATTGAGTTAGCAAGATAATAATTTGTTCAAAATAGTAATAGCAACAATGTACCTGATTACATACGCTGATGTACATATCATGTATGTATCTCACATATATAGTTTGTGTATATATACACTTACACATGTTTATATGTAAATTAAATGAACAACAATGACACAGTGGACAGGAGGAAGGAATTAGGATTATGTTGTTATTATAAGGTACCCACACTACCTGTGAAACAGTATAGTGTTATTTGAAAGTGGACTTAAATTAGTTATAAATATATATAGCAATCTCTAGGGCAACCAATAAAAAAATTTTTTAAAGGTACAACTGATATGCTAAGACAGGAGAGAAAATGCAATCATATAAATTGCTCAATTAAAACAGAAAAAGGCAAAAAAAAAGTGGAAAACAAAAACAGGAACAAAAATCAAGAACAAAATAGAAAACAGAAACAAATGTGGTAAATATTAATCCAACAATATCAATAATCACTTTGAATAGCAACAGTCTAAATGCACAAATTGAAAGACAGAGATTGTAAAGGTGGATCAAAAAACCAAACTCAACTGTATGTTTTCTACAAAAAACCCACTTTAAATATAAAGAGACACATAAATTAAAAGTAAAGGTATAAAGCAAGATACACTATGTTAACACTACTCAGAAGAAAGTAGGAGTAGCTATATTAATTTCAGATAAAGCAGACTTCAAAACAAGGAAAGTTCAGGGATAAAGAAGAGCATTACATAATGATGAAGGTGTCAATTCTCCAAGAAGATAACAAGTCTTAACATGTATGCATCCAACAACAGAGTGTCAAAATACGTGAAGCAAAAATTGATAGAACTACAAGGAGAAACAGATGAATCTACTATTAAAGATTGGAGACGTCAGTGCCCCACTGTCAGGCATGGACACATCCAGCAGGCAGAAAATCAGTAAAGACATAGTTGAACTCAGCACTACCAGTAATAGCAAAACACTCATCCTATTCAAGCTCACATGAACACTCACCAAGACGGTTCACATTTTGGGCCATGAAACACACCTTAACAAAGTTAAAAGACAGAAACCATACAAGGTCTACTCTCAGACCACAATGGAATTAAACTAGGAATCAATATCAGAAAGATACTTAGAAAATTTCAAAAGGCTTGGAAATTAACACAATTCTAATTATATTCAGTTCAAATAAGAAGTATCAAGAGAAAATTTTAAATATTTTAAAATAAATGAAAATAAAAACACAATTTGTTAAACTTTGTGGGCTGCAGTGCAAGTAGTGCTTAAGGGTAAATTTATAACTTTGAATATGTAAATCAGAAAAGAAGAAAACCTAAAATCAATAATCCAAGCTTCCATCTTAGGAAATTAAAAGAGAAGAGCAAATTAAATCCAAAGTAAGTAGAAGAAAAGACATAATAAAAATTAAAGCAGAAATCAATGAAGTTGAAAACATAGAATCAATTTTTAAAAATCAACAAAACTAAGATCAAAAGATCAATAAAACTGATTAGCTTCTAACCAAGATAAACAAGAAAAAAGACAGGCAGCACAAATTACTAATATCAGTAATGAAAGAGGGGACATTACCACAGATCCCATGGGCATTAAAAGGATAATAAAGAAATATTACGAACAATTCTATGCCCACAAATTGGATAAATAAAATGAACCAGTTCCTTTAAGAACACAATCTGTCAAAACTCACACAAGAAGAAACAGACAATCTGAATAGGCCTCTATCTGTTAAACAAATTGAATCAATAATTAATAAACTTCCAAAGTAAAAAAGCACCAGACCTAGATGGGTTCACTTGTGCACTCTACCAAACATTTAAGGAAGAAATTATACCAAATTCTCTAACACTTTCTTTCAAAAGAGAGAAGCATAGGGACTACTTCCTAACTCATTCCGAGGCCAGCAATATACTAATACAAACTAGACAAAGACACAGTAGGCAAAGAAGACTGCAATGTCTCTCGCAAACCTAATCGCAAAAATCCTCAACAAAATATTAGCAAGTTGAATCCAACAAAATATAAAAAGAATTACACAGCATGACCAACTAGGGTTTATCCCAGGTATGCAAAGCTTGTTTAACATTAAAAAAATCAATGAATAGCTCACAGCGAAAAAAGATGTGACAATGAATATATGTATGTTCATGTATAACTGAAAAATTGTGCTCTACACTGGAATTTGACACAACATTGTAAAATGACTATAACTCAATAAAAAAATGTTTAAAAAAATCAGTGAATGTAATCCATCACATCAATGGGCTAAAGAAGAAAAATCACATCCTTACATTAATAGATGCAGAAAAAGCATGACAAAAATCAAACACCAATTCATGATTTTTAAATTAGAAATAGTAGTTAGTAAATTAGAAATAGAGTGAAACTTCCTCAATTTGAAAAAGAACATTTACAAAACCCTTCAGCTAACATCATTCTTAATGGTGAGAAATGTGAAGCTTTTCCTAAGACCAAAAACAAGGCAAGGATGTCCTCTTCAACCAAAGCCTTTCAATATTATAGTCAAAGTCCTAGCTAATGCAATAAGGCAAGAAAAGGAAACAAAAGGTATACAGATTGGGAAGAAATAAATAAAACTGTCTTTGTTTGCAGATGACATGATTGTCTGTGTGGAATATCTGAAAGAATCAACAGAAAACTACAACCAATAAGCAATTATAGCAAGGTTTCAGGATATAGATTAATACACAAAAATTAAATACTTTTCTATACACTAGCAATGAACAAGTGGAATTTGACATTAAAGGTACAATACCATTCACATTAGCACCTGAAAACATGAAACACACACCTAGATTATCTCTAGATTTAGGTATAAATCTAACAAAATAGTACAAGGCTTTTATGAGGAAAGTTACAAAACTCAGATGAACAAAATCGAATATGAACTAAATAAACAGATGTTCAATGTTCACGGGTAGGAGGGCTCGATATTGTCACAAGGTCAGTTTTTCTCAACTTCTAGATTCGGTGCAATCCCAATCAAAGTCTCAGCAAGCTTTTTTGTGGATACTGACAAACTGACTCTGAACTGTATCTGGAGAGGCGAAAGATCAGGAGAGCCAACTCAACACTCAAAGAAAAGAACAAAGACTGGCACTGTCTGACTTCGAGACTTACTGTAAAGCTACAGTGCTGAAGACAGTGTGGGACTGTGATAGAATATAAAAATAGATCAATGGAACAGAATGGAGAGCCTAGAAACCGACCCACATAAATGTGGTCCACTTGTCTTTGATGAAGGAGCGAAGGCACTACAATGAGCAAAGAGGCTCCTCAACAAATGGTGCCAGAACAACTGGACAACCACATGGGAAAAAAAAAAAGAATCTAGACACAGACCTTACATCTTTCACAAAAATTACAATGGACCACAGCTCTAAGTGTAAAATGCAAAACTGTAAAACTCTTAGAAGACGACAGGAGAAAATCCAGATGCCCTTGGGTTTGGTGATGACTTCTGAATACAACATCAAAGGCTGGTCCATGAAAAAAAGAATTGATAAGCTGGACTTCATTAAAATTAAAAATTCCTGCTCTGTGAAAGACACTGTGAAGAGAATGAAAAGACAAGCCATGGACTGGTGAAATATTTGCAAAAGACATATCTGATGAAGGACTGTTACCCAAAATATACAAGCAACTCTTTAAAATTCAACAATAAGAAAATAAACAGTTGAACTTTAAAATGGGCCAAAGACCTTAACACACACCTCACTAAAGGAGACACACAGATGGCAAATACTCCACATCATATGTCACCAGGGAGGTGCAAACTAAAACAACGAGACACCACTACACACCTTATTAGAATGGACAAGACCCAAACCCTGACAACACCAGGCGCTGGTGAGGATGTGGAGCAACAGGAACTCTCGTCACTGCTGGTGGAAAAGTGAAATGGCACGGCCACCTTGGAAGAAAATTCGGCGGTTTCTTACAAAACTAAATGTACTTTTGCCATGCAATCCAGCAGTCACACTCCCTGGTATTTACTGGAACGAGCTGAAAACATGTCCACATGAAAACCTGCACGTGGGGGTTCACAGCAACTAATCTTGGAAGCAACAAAGTTGTCCTTTGGTAGGTGAATGGCTAAATAAACTGTGGTCCATCCAGACAATGGAATGTTACTCAGTGCTAAAAGGAAATGAGCTATCAAGTCATGAAAACACATGGAGGAACCTTAATGCACATGACTAAGTGAAAGAAGCCAATCTGAAAAGACTACTTACTGTACGATCCCAACAAAATGACGTTCTGAAAAAGGCAAAACTGTGGGGACACAGGGAAAGCATCAGTGATCGCTAGGGGCTGTGGGGAGGGAGGCAGGATTAGGTGGCGCACAGAGTTTTAGGGCATGAAACCATCTGTATGATACTCTAGAATGGTGCGTACGTGTCGTTACACATTCGTCCAAACCCGTAGGATAGACAACACCCAGAGTGAACAGTAATGTAAACTACGTGCTTTGGGTGGTGATTACATGTCAACATGGGTTTATCAGCGGCAACAAATGCTCCATCCGCTGGGGATGCTGACGGCGGGGCAGGCTGTGCACGCCGGGGCAGGGTGTATGGAAAATCTTTGTACCTTCTGCTCAGTTCAGGCATGAACCTGAAACTGCTCTACAAATTAAGTCAATTTGAAAAATGGCTGAAAGTGCCACAGAGCGATGGACATGAACAGACTGCAGCACTCACACAACATAGGTGCAGCTCACACACACAACGTGCGGAGAAAACAAAGCTGGACACGGAGGTACATCCTGCATATTCTGTTCACCTGATGTTCAAGAGCAGACTCGCTCTCCACGGTGCCGGAAGACCCAGAGGGAAGGTGGAGGGCTGGGGGTCCCGGCACCCACCACTCCTCCGCTGGGTAGTGATTTGAGGACATTTTCTTTCCAACCACCAAGCTGCATCATTCTGACTAGTGGACTGGTCGGTATATTGTGCTGTACTTAGATAAAAAGCTCTTTTTTAAAAGTAACAATTTTTCCAGTGTGGACAAGCCATGGCGCGCCCTGAGTCCTGCCTGTGGTCCTGACACACCTCTAAAAGGGACATCACATCCTGAGGAAGCCAACATGAAGTGAAGAGTCTGAAATTGAGCACAGAAAACTGGAGAAGTGGGGCGTGGAGCCTGCATGCGGGGAGGTTTGGGGGCCTCCACTCTGGGCCCCCAGGTCCTGAGCAGCAGACGCAGCTCCACAGAAGGGAGAGCTGCCCCCTAAAGAGCCCCATCACTTAAGCGGGGGAGCTGGTCTTCCAAGGGCCACACGCAGCCAACCTGCTCCTCACCCAGTTCAGGGGCATCCCCTCGACACTCCCCAGGGGCTGGCAGAGGAGGCAAACGTCCCTCCCCAGGGAGAGCTCGGTGCCCACTCACAACACAGGGGCCTCATCCAACCCCATGAGTCTGGCACAGCCTAGCACGGGGCAGTCGTGTTAAAGTTCTGCTGCGAGGCCAGGACATCAGCAGGTGGGGCCTGCACAGCCCGCCTGCCCCTCACCTGAAAATCCAGGCCGTCCCAGCTGCATTTGGGGGCACCTGGTGGCAGGTGCCTGATCCGGCTCAGATATCAACAAAGCAGTTCTGGGTCCACGGCCGGGGCTGGAGGATGTGGGGGAGGCTGGGCTGTGCAGGGTGCCACCAGTCCCCGCACACAGGCAGGTGACTGACCTCCCTCCTTCCCCACTGCTCTGATGCCACCTCAGCGAGGACCACTGAGCGCCAGGCGGCACCTCAGAACTACGGCATAAGATCCCGCATGCCCTGGAAACAGTCACGACTTCTCCCACCACTGACCAGAACCAGGAAAGCAACACCGGATTCCCGTCAGGCCTCTGACTTGCTGCCGTGTTTCAGAAAGCTGGTCCCCTCGGGGAAGCCGCGCCCTCGGAGCCTGCAGCTGCTGCCCAGCTGTAAGGCAGTCCGGGAGCCGAACAGCCCGAGCAGAACACAGCACTGGGGAAGGAGAGGTGAGTCGGAGCTGCCCACTCCCCCAGGCTCACCTGTTTGGTCCCTGGTGCAAGATCTGAGTCTTCTCACCCTGAGAGCATCCTGACTGCCCCTCAGGACAGAGGGCACATGGTGGGCCTCGGATGCCCAGCGATGGGCACAGCAGCCTTGACGTAGTAGCTGAGGAGGCTCCACACCCCCCGGCAGCCCCTCCAAGGTGTGGCCCAGAGTGATCGGGGACAGGGGACCGCCCGCAATCTCGGCTCCACAAAGCGAGTGTCTGTGGAGGCCCACCCTCCCGGGAGCGCCCTGGGCCAACACAAGAAGCGAGGTGCACCTGACAGAACAGGGAGCCAGCGAGGGCGGAAGCGAGAGCCGGCTGAGTGTCTGTTTCGAGGTCGGTTCCCTAAATGCCTTTGCCCATTGAGTCCTACTGTCAACCCCATTTTACAGTCAAAAAAAAAAAAAAAAAAAAAAAAAAAGGACTCAAAGGTGAAACACATGTCCCAAAGTCACCGTACAAAAGTAAAGGTGTCACAATTGGAATCCTTGTCTCACCCTAGAGCCCAGTCTCTGAATCCATGTGCTCCGTCTCCACTATATCTGTCCCCCGATCAGAACACAGTTTGGGATCAATGCTGGGTGAATTCACAAAGAAGAGAATCCCACGTTTGGGAAGGATGATTAAACATTCAGCCGCGTAAGACACCACAGGGCAGGGTCTCGTGGCGAGGCCAGCAGGAGGGGAGCCTGCTGAAGTCAGGACAACCAGGGGTGTTTTAACAGTGCTCTCTGCTGACTCGGAGCTCACCTCGGGCCCTGCAGGGCTGGGTGGGGAGGGAGGACACGAGATGAGGATGAGCAGGGGCTGCGATGGTGGGCCTGGGTCCCACTGCGGCTCGGGTGCCGGTACCTCTGAGACGAGTCACACGTGGGCTCCTGACGCCACAGGGCTGAGCTCACACGGGGACCCCTAACTGTGAAGGCCCTGCACCCAGGGCTCCTGATGCCCGAGCCTCTCCCTGCCACGTGGAGGGCAGTGCCCCGGAGGCCTACGGAGAGCTCGAAAGAACCGCTGACAGAGGGGACGCTGCGCTGCTTCCTTCTGTCTTTTTGTTCGCACATGCTCAGCTTTTTTGAAGTGAGGCTGCTAAGAAATTATGAAATTGCTTTTTATAGCTGCTTTACAAGAAGCAACTATTCTTTCTCCTCCTAAACGAAACGAAGACTGGTTTTCGAGTGGCTTCAATCAACGCAGTTTAATAGGACTGTTCGGAAGCTGCCACTAAGGGCGAGCCTTGCCTTGGTGCTCATGCCTCGTGCTGTCTTAAACCGAATCGATCCCATCACAGCAAGGCTCTTTAAAGGTAAAGGCATCCTCCATGGACTTGAGACGCCCCCTCTTTCCTTGCTGAGGCCAGAACGGACATATCCGAACAACAAAACATTCCCTGGAAGCAAAACCGAGCTGCCTGAACCGCGTGGCCACTTCAGGTGACAGGCTGTCAGAAGCAGCGTTCCAGCACGCGGAGGGAAACCTCAGCGGCCCCGCGGGCAGCAAACCCGCCAGGAGAGCCAGGAGGCCTCGCTCATGCCCCTTGGAGGCTGTCTGGAGGCATCTGGGGGTGAGAGATGAGAAAGAGCAGGTGCCTGGGTGCGGGAGCTGTGCCCTCATCTGAGCAGGGGGCGCAGGGGGTGCTGGTATAAAGCCTGGGTGAGCAAGGCAGGGAACATGTGGGGGAGTCACAGCACCGTCCCCACCGAAGTCTCACCCAGGGGTCTCCAACTCCCCACGTTCATCCACGGATTGAAGGAAAGAAAGCCCTGGAAGAGTGGCCTGAGGTCCGCGCACCGCCCCGCACCCTCGCCCGCACCGGGCGCCCATGGAGGAGCTGCCGAGTCTGCCCCTCCTGGCCACACCCCCGCCCCGCCCACGGGGTCGCCCCCATCACCGCCGGGTGCCAGGACCCAGACCCGCAGGATGCAGAGCTCAAGCGGTGCCACCACAGGACGAGTTCCCGCTTTTCCCACGAAGGCGGCTTTAAGACTTCTTTGGAAATACCAGACATTAAACACCATGTGACTGTGCAGTGCTTACGAGACCCCTGTCTGCCCCCGGGAGACCCGCAAGCCCTTCATGCTCGGGAACTGTCCTCCAGACACATGACCCTGGACTTGTGTCCCCATCTCTCCCGCCAGGCGTCAGGCGCCCGGGCAGGGTCAGGCCGGCACGTTTGGTTGACAAGTGGACACATGCCCCTCTGTCCTCTTGTCCAGTGGGCTCTGTTCTTCACCCCAGCTATGAGAGTCCCAAGCAGAGGCTCATACGTGGAGCAGGTGATGGCAGTGAAGGGAGGGAGGCTTTGCCAGGAGACACTGGAGGCCCTGGCTCTGCGGCCAGCTGCCTGCTCGGTGAGCTCTCCTGCCATGAAGGCTGTGAGGAGCGCCCTACGTCTGTGCCTGGACCCATGACAGGTCTGTCTCCTTACAAGGGCCTGACCAGACCCCAAGGGGCAGTGGGAGTTTCTGCTCTTGGTCCCAAGTGATAGCACAGAGCGCCAGGGCCCAGGGGTCTCTCGGGGGGCTGGGCGGAGAAGTGAGCATGATGGCCTCCTGTGGGGGGGGGGAGTGGGGAGGGAGGGAGAGGGAGGCTGGTGCTGCTTCAGGGAGCTGCAGGGCCAGACGACAATGGGAATTATCACCAGAACACCTTGATGGAAGGAAGGAGGAAAGAGCTGAATCCCTGAGTGAAAACAGACTATTCACCGTCAGGCTGAACAATGGGAACAAGACACAAACGGCAGCCAGCGCGGCCTGCACAGAACCAGCCAGTTTTGCTCAAAGCGGAGTGCTGGGGACTCACAGCCAAGTTCTGCTCTGAGCAGACGGGGAGAAGCACGATGAGCTGCCGTGGGCTCTGAAGTCGGAGATGGAGCTGGAGTCCAGCTCTGTTTACACCCGCGTGCCCACCCGCCTGAGAGGCAGGGAGATGGGAGCCAGGGAGAGCGGGAGGAGACAGGACTGGGAGGTGGGGGAGGGCGGGGCCCAGCGAGCCTCAGGTGGCAACACAGCCTCTTAGAGCTTTGACAGCGGGCAGACAGGCTCCCACCTCTCCCTGGGGACCCTGGTGGTCCTAGAGGCAATTAACTAATCAATGAAGGTAACTTCATGGCTGCTGCCAGGCAGAAGCCTGGGGAGCAGGAGGAGGTGGGGAAGCCAGGGAGGAGGGACGTTCACCTCTGTCCCCTCTGCACTTTACGTCCCTGAGGCCAGGAGGCCAGAAACCAGGCCCCTCCACCTGACGCACCCCCAGGACAAGCACGCAGTAAATGCTACTGGTTTCTCACTAACCAGGTCCCGTGGCCTCACTGGCCACTTTGAATGACCCAAGCACAAGTGTCCACCCCTGTGCTCTCCAGGAGGGACCATGACAGGCTGGCTTCCGGGCCCAGCTCCCACCCCAGGACCTGACGGGGGTCGCTGCCGCAGTTTCCCCAGAGAGCCCCCTCCCAGGGCCCACGAGCCCTGGACACACTGTGACTCAGGTAATGAGGGTCCTGTCCCTGTTACCAGCAGGCGTCTGGCTGGCTGTGTGCCCTCTCCTTCCACCCAGCCGACCCTCAGGAAGAAGAAACCACTGCTGTCCCCTGAGGAGGCTCAGGGAGGGCT
Source organism: Camelus bactrianus (assembly GCF_048773025.1). Classification (NCBI taxonomy): domain Eukaryota; kingdom Metazoa; phylum Chordata; class Mammalia; order Artiodactyla; family Camelidae; genus Camelus; species Camelus bactrianus. The sequence continues at coordinate 9,536,590 of NC_133566.1, forward strand.
GGGAGTCACATCTGCTGGGACTGCGAGGCCCAGGCTCCCGGCTGGGCTGCGGTGGGGAGACGGCTGCTTTGGAGCCCACCTTACCTTGCTGAAGGTCAGACAGTCCTTGTCCTGGTCTCTGTCTTTCATCTCGAAATCATAGAGCGCTTTGCCCTGGGGTGGGGCCTGGGGCAGGGGCCGCAGGCCTGGGACGTAGCTGGTGGGCAGGAAGCCATGGTACCAGTGCTCATCCACCCGGTGCCGCAGGACAATGACGTCCCCCTTGCTGAACCTGAGGTCCCCGGGCTCCTTCCCCTCGTGACTGTGCGGGACTTTGCCGGAGGGCGGCTGGGGAAGGCTCTGAAAGCAGAACACGACTGGTTACTCAGCGGCTGCCCACCTGGCCTGCCTGGCGCCCGGACCGCGGGCCTGTGTCTGAGACCCCAGGAGGGGGCCCGTCACAGGAACACAGGGCCACAGCCCTGCTGGAGGAGGGCACTGCAGAGGGGCCCACCACGGTAACTCCCCTAGACCACCACCCCTGCCGCCTGCCCTCACCCCTCCCACCACGGCCCACGGCCCACGCTCTCCCATCTCCCAGGACCCTCTGGTCCATCAGTCCCCCGACCGCATGGCCACTGTTACATCGAGGCCCCAGGAGAGAGTGCTAGGTGCTTGCCCAACCACCCCTTGACATGGCAGGGGCCTGAGATGTGCCCATTAATTCCATGTGCTCAGGTTATTTCTGAGACGGGGCCTGGGGCACGGCAGTGGGGAAGTGGCAACCGCTGTAAACCCACCCCCAGAGGTCGGGGAAAAGGCCATCCCCAGCTCCCACGAGTTCCAGCCTGGAGAGGGGACAGACGCCTTCTGAGCACAGGCAGGGGTGGACCGAGTGGGTGGCCAGGCCCCGACCCCGAGGTCAGAGCCTGACCCCAAGGTCCAAGTGCAGGGCTGGGAGCAAGCAACCAACCTCACTGGCTCCAGCCACATCTGGGAGGCAGCCACGCTTGTCTGCTCCCTTCGGTGGACAAGGAGGAGACGAGAGGAGGGAAAGGGGAACAGGGCCAGGAGAGCGGGGTACACCCAGCTCACGAATCCCTCCCCAGACCTCCACCATCAGCTGCTCACAGAGCAAAACCGAGAGGGCAGTAACCTCTACGACCCAAGACGCAATTCTGGGGGCAAAGACGACACCGAGAGGGCAGCTGCCATGAGAACCCGGATCTCACTGCCAGGAAACGCCCAGAGCCAGTGTCTCTCAGCACCTCCACCCTTTCATCTTCAAGCCCTTTATGAGATTAACTAGTCCATGATGAGGGCCCAGGGCAGGCGAACACTCTTACGGGGAAAGACCCCCCTGGGATGATACAGCAGCAGTCAGAGGACCCCTGACCCCAGTCCCCAGCCCAGCCCAGGAGGCCTGCGGGGCCCTGCCCGTCCTCTGAGCGCTCACTGTGCGTGCGCCCCTTGCAGGGACTGCTGAGTCAAATGTTGCGCTGAGCCCCACTCTGCAGGCTCACGACGTTCAGGAGAAGAAATAAAAGGGAGACAAAACGGAAACACACAGGGATGCTGTGGGATAATTAACACAGGGCCCTGCAGGGCACTAGTAATAATTAAGACAATGTCAACCTCACGGCGCATGACTCAGACGTTGCACAGTCTTGCCAGGGCAACCTCCTACTCGTGGAGCGCAGGGACCCCCTGCCAGCACCTCAGCCCCATCTCCATCACCTCCCAGTCGACGTGTAGGCCAGCTTCACAAATGCACTGCGTGCACTGGGCTGCCCACCAGGTTCCCGGGTGCCTTCCCCGCGACCAGGCCTCACTGCCCGACCCCTAGAAGGCTGGGCGAAGAGCATGGACAGAGGACTCACCGGTTCTCCTTACTCGGTGCTCCCCAGGTAGCACGTGCTGCCTGTGGAGCTCCCTGTAGACTCCCTGCCCCCTGCACAGACACTGGCCTGCTTTTGCTGATGTTGCGTTTCCGACCCTGGCCTGGGCAGATTACATGCTCGAAACACCTACCGAATGGATGACTGTGTGGGCCGCCACGCCAGTCGCTGGCTTAGGGCCTGGCCAAGGGCCTCGCGCTGGAAGGACTGTTCCCAGGATGGGAGGTCCATGGTCCATGTAGCCCCAGATCCTATTGTATCCTGGGCCCAGAGGGCTGGAAATCTCAGTGATCGCTCAAACAGGAGCCAGGCTGAGTGAAGGCTTGGAGCTGGAGACATTGGGCCTGCCTCATGGGGGAGAAACATCCCGGGGAGTTCCCCAGACGGTGAGCAGCCCCCTGGGGAGAGCGCCCAGCGCAGTCAAGCAAAGAAAGGGCTGAGACGGCAGCAGAGACAGCCCGTCATCCCCAGAGTCCACCAGCTCCTCCTGCAGGGGAGAAGCTTCCAAGTTTCAACTGCGGCCAAGCTCAGCAGCTAACAACTTCACCTCCCAGCCTTGCTCACAAGGGCCTTGGCCATGTGTCAAAATCCCAGTCAATGCAGGCAAGCAAGAGGGCCTCGTGCCAATTCTGGGCTGTGTTTTGTAATGACATTTAGAAGGAAATTCCATTTCTTGTAACTCCCCTCCCATGCCCTGAACAGCATGATAGGGGCAGATTTTTCCACAAGGATTACACTCTGAGCAAAGGAGGGAAGGACCTGGGTCCTCAGATGACCTTGTGGAAAAGAGCCTGCATGTCATGTGAAAAAGCTGTATTTTATCCTGATGGAGCCGCTGCGTTTTCGGATCTTCTCATTGAGGCGGGAAGCCCCATAAAAAGACCTGCAGGACCCCTAGGCAGGGCCGCTGCGCTCCTCCCAGCACCGTCCCGTTCCCTGGCCCAGAGCCTCTATCTCACTTTTTGCCTCTGAAGTGGCTAACTTACACCTAGAATTCTATTGGTTCCCTGAGCTCACTTCTAATTGGTTATTTCCTTTACTTCTGATTGGTTATTACTCTCACTTCTGATTGGTCCACTTCCCTAACTTCTGATTGGTCCATTTGTAGTACTTCCTTTGCATGGAGCTCACTCCTGATTGGTCTATTTCTACAAAGCTTGTTCCTGGTTGGTCAACTTCTGTTATACTCTATTAGCATATGACGTTGCAAAGTGTAAAACTGGCAGCCTATAAAAGGCCTGTGTAACCCTACAAACGGGGTCCAGAGCTTGAAGTGTTAACTCGTCGGGGCCGCTGGCGTAATAAACCCTACGACTGCTGAGCGGACTCAGGTTGCTGTCACAACGGAGCTGTAACACATTTTTCCGCAACATCATTAGCAGCTTAGCCAACATTCTGACTAACTTGGGGGATCTGAGGTATGATTTACCATTTCTTTAATCATAGACAGTTTTCAAACCAAAGCACTTATCCTAACATTGCTGTGAAAGTTGCCACACACGTGCTTTTCTTCTAACGAGGACATTCTTCAAGTTTAGAATTACCTGAAAAGGCATGTGTTAATCATGTGTTTAACCAGAATGCGGCCTGTCTTCTAGTTTATGAACTTCATCTGCAGTGGAGCTGTCAGTATCTCATACTCCACGTTTACCATTGGTGTTCTATTTCAAGTTCCTTCTTCCCTTTTTCTCATTAAAAGCTACATTTAGGTCCTGGTTTTTCTTTCATTCTTTTGTTCTGATGGGTTTTTTTCTGCCTCATATTTGGACACCTGTTTCTCTAAGAATTTATGATACACCAGGTCCTGCACCAGGCCCTGTGCTGTGAGGAGCAGAACATCTCTCACTGAGAAGGTCATGGAAACACGCTACTGCCCACAGGTACACGGTGTGTCCCCATGCAGGGGGGCGAGGACACTGCCAAGTCCTGTCGTGTGATGTGACTGTGAGGGTAGAAGCTGCCTTTGGCTGAGTCTCGTGTTTCACCAAGATTAAGAAGGATTAAAGAGTAAATGTACCTTTTTCTTTTTTTCCTTTTTTTAAAGCTTTCCCAGACTTTGTCAAAGGCACTCTTCTCAAGTTCGCTGCTCCACTCTCTCGGCGGGAGACTCACTGATGTTCCTGGGATTCTGCTGGAAGGTGGTGGGGCTACCCCCACCCCGCACTGACAGGGGAAGCGGGGTTTAAGCATGGCTGCCTCTGCTTCGGAGCCACCCCCACTCCTCCGACACCATCGGTTCTCAGGGCCTGCGGCCTGGCTTGCACTTCTGCCTGCCGCCGCCTCCACAGCCCCACGTGCCCCAGGGTCCCTGCCACACTCGGAACCGAACTTCACCACCTACCGACCCAACCCAGGTGAAGGGTCCTCGCTAAGGTCTCATTAACAACAGAAATCTGACCCGTGTGAAGACATGAGGGCGTCAGAACTGCCTGCAGGCGTCGAACCCTGGGGCAGGTGGTTTGACGTGGGTCATTTAAGTCCTGTGGGTGTGGGTCTGCAGACAGAGGCTAACAGCCTCCTGCGCCGTCTCCAGTAGCCCATCCAGAACAGGGTGTGTGTGGACAGTGCGCCTGCACATGCAGTGCCCAGCGCGACCCCCAGACAGCCTGCCCACCGCGTGCCCTGTTCCCTGCTCAGTCAGCGAGGACAGTGGAGCGGCGTGGATGTTCTGTCAGGTGCTGGGGAGCTCTGTCCTGCCCCCGTTCAGTCAGCTGAGCCTCCTGGAGATGCAGCCTCGTCCTGCAGAGCAGCAGAGCTGAGGAGCTGCAGTGGCGCCCATGTGGGCCACAACGCCAAAAACACCTACTGTCCGGCCCTTCCCAAGATGCCTGCCAAGCCCTGAATAGAAGGTCTAGGTGAGCAGAGACCAGGTCAGGCGGGCACAGTCTCCCGCAATGCAGGGACACGGGGCTGCGGCTCTGTCTCTGTAACAGGCGTGTGTGACACTCACGAGCGGCCCCGCCAGCCACGTGTCAGAGCAGCGGTTCTCTGGGCAGCCCCAGTTGGGGGCTGGCCTCTCCTCAGAGCACCAGTCCTCCCACTCGCTGGAGACAATCAACTCTGTCCTTCCATATTTCCTGGGAACGTCAGGAGAATAAAACCGATGATACGTAGCGAGCTTTTGGTCTCCTAATGAAAAAGCCTCTATAAAACGATTCGATTCTCATAGGCTGTTTGCTGAGGCAAACAAACATTCCAGAAGCTTGGACGCTCTTGGACAAGGCAGACACATCTAAGTACAGAAAATGGCCAATGGCAAACCCAGCTCTCCACGGGAAGTAAAGGCCAGGTGGACACCGTGCAGACACCACCCGGCCCGGCACTTACGCAGGCTGGATCAAGGTCACAGTGGATGGAAGTAAAATCAGAGAAGTGCAACCCTTGGGAGACACCCTGTCTCCCCTCTTGCATCTCCGTGCGCACCGACGCAGGGTTCCAGGAGGGCTCACCCTTTGCTTCCAAAGGACAGTCGTCACCCTTAGTCACTGTCGCCCCAGCGTCAGAAGGACTGGCTGCTCTCTCCTGAGCACCCCAGGTGCGTCCTGCACTCTCCTTATGTGACCCCCTGGGCGCTCACAGCAATCCAGAGAGGCCGGCCTTATGTGATGGACACTGCAGGCAGAGAAGTGAGGCACGATGGTGTTCGGTAACCTGCCCAAGTCCCAGAGCTGGTGCGAGTGGCAGGCGGCCTGCCTTCCGAGCCTGTGCACACACCCACCACCATGCTCCTGAAAACAAGAACACGACCGTTCACGTGCTGCTACTCTGAGCCACACACTGCGGGTATCTCGATTACTGCTCACGGGAACCCTGTGAAGTAGGAACCCTGCGACGCCGTAAGTGACAAAGATTAAGAGGCAGGTTAGCTCCTGAATGTCATGGGGCCCGTAAGAGGGGCCACCTTCCAGCTCTTAACCACCTAGAGCAGAGGGAGGGGCCCGGATGGAGCTCTGATAATTATCCATTTCCTGGGGAAGGGAAAGGGAAGGGGGGCTGTTGCCCGTTAGGCCAGGAGAGTCCAGGCCTGTGTTTGCACTCACCCAGTTTGGAGGAGAATTCTCCTTGCCTTCACGCTCAGTGACTTTGTGAGCCGTCTTGGAGATGTCTGGCCAGGGCCAGGGCTGCTTCCTGCAGCGCACCTGCCAGGACCAGACCCAGCGGAGGCGGCCACTCCAGCTGCCCAGGCTTGGCTGTGCTCACCTTGCAGAGGCCCAGGCCGCCCTCAGCCCGATCCCACTGCAGATGCGGCCAGAGAGGGAAGTGCCTCCCGCTCGCTCTCATGCCAAGGCCTGGCTTCACTGTTCACGCCCCCATCAGAAAGCTCAAAGGAACTCACTGGTTTCTGATCATTTATTATGTGCAGCAGGAAATGCTTCAGTACATTTGTTAAGGACACGATTAACCAACCCCATACATTCAAAAGTGTGATATTCCTCATGGCGCACACTGGCACTGAGCGGATGCCTACTGACCCCCCAGGAGTCCGTAAGAATCGCTCAGCAGAGACACCATCGCCCCCACCTCCCGCCGGCAGGTCAGAGCAGGTGCTGCCCACCACGGGCAGCCCAGTCTGCTCAGCAGGGTGGAGAGAGCCAAGAAGGGCATCCCAGCCCAACAAAGGCGTGAAGTCTCCATCCAGGAGGGCCTGCGCAGCGGGAGCTTGGGGCCCTGTGTTCGGCAGAGGCGGGGAGGTCCTGCCCTCGGTCCCTCACGGTCTTGGGAGCAGCAGGGTCAGAGGCAGCATTAAGAAACTTCCTGCCACACCTGCTAGAGGAGCTGCCCTCTGTCAGAGCTGAGCTGCCGGCGAGAGGGAGGCAGCCCCGGCCGGGGTCTCAGCCTTTGTAACACCTGCCGTGAGACTGGAATCTGCTTTCTAGGGTATGTGCTCTTGTAAGACGGCCATGGCAGCACAGGGACACAGCAGGCCGTTGGCTGCCCCTCCCAGAGCCCAGAGAGGCCACGAAGACCTGCCCGGGGGGCCTCAGGCAGGCCTGAGAGAGGCTCCAGGCTGAAGCCCTCTTGGGTGAAGACCTTCTGCTGCTGCTGCTGCAGTCAGACTTGGCCGACACTCAGGCCAGACGGCAGCACTTGGGAGATCGGCAGAAATCACGCCGCCTTCTCACCGTGGCCGGAGCGGGAGGTCACCAGCCTGGGCTGCTGCAGCTCAGTGCAGACGGGCTCCCCCCCAGAAGGAGCGCGAGGGGTTCCGGCCCAGTGCTGCTGGGCGGGCCAAGTCCTTCAGGTCCAGATCACCATGAGGCCGCAGGGAGGGCCGGGAGCCGCAAACGGGAAACTTTAAAGAACTGTCAGTAGTAGTCATTCATCTGCTGAGTGTGTAGTGGCCGCTAACACATGCCACACCCTCATTTGCTGACCCACCGACCATGCAGGCCTCGCAGGGCCCTGCCCTCCACGCAGAGCCTTTCCCCAGAGCTTATCTCTCCCAGGAGCCTCCAGGGTGGACCGACTGAGCCAGTGACCCAGCCTGGACGCTGGGGCACCGAGTGGGGGTGAGCAAACGGATGTGGAGAGACACCATTGAAGCAGTGAAGCAGGAGGGGGGCAGCTTTCTGAACGAGAGCAACTCAACATAAAGAGGTAAGTCTCCCCTGGAGAAATGTGGGAAGCAGTCCAGGCTGCTCGCCCCGGGGGCATCTGACCAAACCCAAGAGGACAGGTCAGGCCGGCTGGGACCCGGAAGTGTGGCACAGTCACAACTCAATGTCCGAGGGAAGGCCTCGCTCACCACCCCAGCCGAGGGCAGAGGAGCGCCTGGGAGCTCGCGTCTGACTTCATGCCCATACGAGGCGCTGTCGCACCCCTGCCCTGCAGTGACTGTGAGTCTCCCTGGTTCTCATGAGGTCTGGGGATGAGAACGGCCGTGCTGTGACAGTTTAATGGAACCGCCTCGGGGGCAGGACGATAGAGACACAGACACAGTCTGAGAAAATCCTCTGCAGCACTGACAGCTGCACTGAGCTCTTCGTGACGCCTGCCTGCTCGTTAAACCCAGTCCAGCCAAGGAGCAGCCCCCTCTGGGCCCCGTGTTAACATCACAAGGTCTGTGTGCGCAGCCTTAACTGATGGTGGGAGGCTGTCTGCCCCAATCCGGATGCGTGAGCACGCAGACCCCAGAAGCGCCGGCCAAGCTGGGAGGGGCCTCACTGGAACCCTTGTCTGCCGAGAGCCGGAGCCTGAGCTGCTGTCTCTCCCTGATGGACTGGAAATCCCTTCCACGGACCCCCTTTGCACTCAGTGCCTTTTAAAGGTTATTTCGCACCAGGCTGTCCTTTCGTGTCTGACTGGCAGCTGCTGCAGGTTTATTCATTCAGCAAATTTATTCTTGCAGCAGCTCTCAAAAATCAGCACACACTGCTACACAGCACAGGTCCCCACCGGGAGACCATGCACGGCCCTGAGCAGAAATCCGAGCCTCCTCGGGGCTGACGAGTCTCTTGGCTGACTTCAGCTCACGTCAAAGACACGGGGCAAAGGACCGCTCCTCTCGGTGCCCTGGGCTCCTGTCACAAGCCTGGCACGGCCTCTGCCCAGCCTGGCTGCTCCCAGACCCCAGGGTCTCCCGCAGGTCCGGACTCAGGACTTCAGCAGGTGCCAGGGACACAAGGTTCTGTCACCCAGGAGAAGGGGGTTCCAGGGTGTTAGAAGCAGTGCTAGGTGCCCTGGCTGGCTGGCTGTGCCCCCCCTCCCCCCCATCTCCTTGCTATGTCTGCCAGTTGTCAAGGTGATTTTTTTTAAGAGTCATCCACTCCTTGAAATGTGGTGTTTGCATTGGTTCTGAACGATCAGGACTGACCATATTCTGAGCTCCAACCTGCAGGAGATGGTCCCATGCCCACGTCACACAGTCCCCAAGTCCTGGCCACACCAGGGGAACCCCTGGAGTCTGGTCAGAACTGTGGGCTTCGGTGGCCGGCCTCTGATGTCACATGTGGATGGGCTCCCTTCCACGTCGTCCAGGGTTCATGTGGGCAACTGGAAGTAGACCCTCGCCCTCTCCCCTCCCGAAACCTGCCTGTCCCCACGCTGCAGGGCGGGGACCAGGGCTGACGTCGCTACCCAGGAACTCACGTTCGCCAGACCCCTGCTGCACAGAGGGTTTCATCCCGGCGCTGCAGGATTTCGTCCTCTGCTGATCAGTCTCCTCTCCTGTGATCCATCCAGCCGCTGAAGAGTGTGAGTTACATCTCTATTTTAATAAAAATGCCACCAACGACACTTTCCTTCCTTTGTTAAATGGAAGCAAAGCATAATCTAGTTTTAAAATACAATAAGCAGATAATCAAGATTCAACAACTCTGTGCCCTGACTCAACAGATTTCTACTTCAACTGCTGCTATTCGGACAGCTCTGGCAGTGAAGGATGTTCTGGAGGAAGAGGCAATTTGCACGCCACGTCCCCTCTCCCAGTTTACTAAGTTCAGTGGCGAGAGAGAGAAGGGACAGTGTTTCAATGAGAACAGCCTAATTACTGTGAACCGGAGGCTGTCAGGTTTGCTCCGTTACTGCTGGCATAACCAAAGAGGGTGCGTGGAGCAGCGAAGTCCTCGACAGACGTGCCCCGGCGCCCTTCACGTCCGTGCTTCCCTCGGTGGTGCTCATCGGGAGTGACCAGGCTCCCATTCCTGTAACTTGTCCTCACCCGCAGCCACGTCTGGGCGCCTTGATTCTGGTTAAAACACTGCAAGATGCGAACTTACCCTCATTTCACGAGTGTGTGGTTCAGAAAGGGCACACGGACGGCGGAGCAGGGCTGGGACCTGACTCTGGGTCTAGCCCCGCCGTCCATGGCTGCTGGTCACCTGCTGGACGTCCCACCCTCCAAACACGTCCAGCAGAGCACGCGGGACACGGCTCAGCCGCTGGAAGCACCTGCCTCTGTGCGGATGTTCCACAGGAGAGTTTTAGGAAAGGCAGCCCCGAGTACTGCGTGTTAGAGGCAACTTCACACGGGCCCGGTGACCATGGAAGCAGAGGGCTGGGCAGGGTGGGAGGAGCCTGGACGGCTCCCTGATAACGAGCGTGGGTCCCACCGGATTGACCCCTGCGGAAGGAACCCGCACTCGGCTGTTCTCAGTGGGAAGGAGGCTTTTTCTCCTTGTGGTCACCCCTGGTGCCTCCTGGGCTGCCTTAGGGGGGTGGAGCCCAGGCCAAGAGCCTGGACCCTGCTCTCCAGACGGGGGCAGGGAGCAGGAGCTGCATCGGGACCCGGATGGCTCTCCTCCTGTTCCCCCAAGTCCCCCATGGACAGTCACGCATGCAAGACAACAGTCACCCTCACCCTGTGCACACACCCTGGGTCACGGCCACATCCTTCCAGCCTCAGAAAACCCCACCCGAGAAGGACGCAGCACCTTCACGAAGTCAGGACTGAGACAAAAGCCCCGCGGGGCAGACAGCCAGGAGGGTCACGGTGGCCTCATGGGGTGGGGACGGTCCAGACTTCAGAAGATGAGGAGGAGGTTGCCAGGCAGAGCAGTGGGAGCAGAAGCAGCAGCTTGACCATCAGGCACAAGTCGGGGCAGAGCTGGGGGGATGGGCTGGCCCTCAGGTCTGAAGGACTCAGACCCTAGAGACCATGGCCATGTGGTTCGGATGGTGCAGAACAGCTCCCTTTCAAAGAGGCCGGGCGAGGCTGTCACTGACTTGTGGGGGTGCAGAGGCCCTGCTGGGCCATCCCAGCCAGCCGCCTGTGGGACCCCACGGGCTGCCAGGTGCGGCTCTCCCCGCTGTCCCAGCCAGCCCTGGAGGCGGCAGCCAACTGAAATCCAAGTCAGCACTAAGCCCTCTCTCCCCCGCCGGGCCTGGTCACAGGCCAGGCTCAGAGCAAAAACTCTCTGAAGATTCAGAACGGAAGCCACCGGGACAGGGCCTCCAGGACGACGCGCCATCACTGCCTCCCACCGCATGTGTGTGCCGCCGGGGCGATCTCCAAACCCTAACTGCAGGGCAGATGCACCCACACTGACCTCACCGGGGCCTCGACCTCACCAGCCGGCGTCGGCACCATGTGGTTCCCTCCCTGGTCACATTCAGCCCGAGTTTGAAACAGGGCCGCACACAAGTGAACCGTTGTCTGATGGCCTTGACTCCACAGGCTGAAGAGCTCAGGGCACTGGGACACAATCACTCTGACAAACAAGGCTGAGAGCAGCCCTGACCTGCCCCACACGGTCCTCTCAGTCATTCCCCGCGCGGGGTCACCTATGACTCAGACTCTAGGGCAGGGGGCTCGGCATCCGGGGCTGCGTGGCCGGCTCGCCAGAGGAACAGACCCGCGGCAGCACTCCGAACACCGGGGCTGCACTTCCGTCCTGACGGGACTCTGTGCTGCACAGCTCACAGGCCTGGCACCTGCCAAGTGCTTATGTTTTGCTTAAAGTGAAACTAGGCCGGGATTTCAGCCCCCACTCTCAGCATCACTGGAGTGGGCTTTCCTGCATCGGAAATTCAGCTGCTCGTGGTGCAGTGAGACAGAGGGACAGTGGGGGTCAGGGCGCCCCTGCAGAGCGTCCCCTCCCTCATGTGCAGGTCTCCCCCTTTCCACTGCGGCAGAGCGGGACCCCGTGTCTCCCTGAGAAATCTAAACCCAGACAGACGGGGCTCCAGGCCAGGCCAGCGCCAGGGCACCAGGAAGGCACAGGCGGAGTTACAGCTGGTGAAACATTCCTCCTAAAAGGCAGGCATCCCGTTTATTTTAACGCCGTGACATAAAAATAACAGTAATTGACACTATGCATCTGAAGTCCCTTCAACACAGGGAGCTCCCTCTTCCCGGGGACAGCCATTCACAGGAAGTCCTACCTTAGACGGGGCGTCAGGGCAGCACTGAGTCCCCCCGCTGGCACAGTGCCCTCTGACCTGTGCGGCGGCGGGGGGGGTGTGCAGTCCCCAGGCCTCAGCCTCTCCCTCTTCTGCTCTGTCTCTCCTGGGATCAACTCCCAGTGCTGGTCAAGGGTGCTGACCACGGCCAGACCCTCTCTGGAACCTCCGTCAACTCCTGAACAAGAACTGCCCCCAGGAGCCACTCCTGCCACGGAAGTCATTCGAGTTGGGGGGTGCAGCTGTGACCTCATGAACCCAACACCGTAAAAACGGAGGATGAAAACCCAAGTCCACACAGAAACCTGCACGCGGATGTTCACCACAGCTTTATCACAATCACAACTCACAAAAGCACCTTCAGCAGGATAAACCAACGGAGGCCGGTCCACACAGCGGGGTGACGCTCGGGCCTGAGAAGACACGGAGGAGCCGTAGTGCACATGACTCAGTCAGCCAGAGAAGCCCAGACTGCGCCTCCAACGGTAGGGCATTCAGAAAAGACAGAACCATGAAGATGGAAAAAGGATCAGTGGTAGCAGAGCTGGGGGAGGAGGGGTGAACAGATGGAGCACGAGGATTGGGGGCTGCGGGCAGCTCCGTGTGACACAGTAGCAGTGGACGCTTGTCCTCATGTATGTGTCAAACCCCGCGGACTGTCCATCACCAAGACTGAACCGTGACACAGGCTGTGGACTCGGGGTTGACCCTCTGCCTCCCCGCCTGGCCCCCGAGATGGCAGCCCCCTGCCCTCTGTCATGCTGGAGAGCAGGACCTTCTGAGATGTGTTTGAAGGCTTTTTAGTCTGAGATTAGATTTCATGAGAATGTATCAGAGTTTTCCGTCCAAATTGCAAAGATTTCTGACAGCGCTGACGCCAGCACAGTTAACCCCACATCAAATAAAACCAAAATGGGGAAAGAACTTAGAGTAAGAAACTGGCTGGTGAAAGTCGCTGCCTTTAATGAACACTCATCAGGTGATTCATTGGGGAGCAAGCTTGTATTACGCGTGTAAAGGAGGGTTCATTCACAAACTGACACACAGCATCGGGCTGACGCGGAGTGGCAGGTGCGTGTAAACTACCAGGGAGACGTGACTCACCAGGTGCCCCGACAGTACGGTGAGTGAGCGAATGGCTTTGTACCTACGGTGGGGACCCTGTTCCTGCAGGGAGGAGAGGTCATGGTCAGACCACCCAGCGCTGGGCCGCCTCCCCAGGGGCCCTGTCTCTGCCCTCCTGCCACTGTCATCATATCCTGAGCCTCTGGAAGGTGACTGAGGATTTATCAAGTCAACCATTTCAGGAAATAATTCTCCTAAACTGTGTTCCAAGCCCCACGTTCTCAAACAGACTGCATCACATATGTGGGCCAGGGTCGCCGGGGTACCTCCAACTCCTGGACCCCTCCTCTGCCTCTGCCTCCGCCCATGTCTGGGTGACCACCCAGGCCCGCCACTCTCTGCCCCTAGGTGTCCCACACCCACACTGCCCATTCCTCTGGACCCCTGCCCTCCCCACAGCCCCTTCCCTCTCTGGCTATCTTGGGGGAGGGGGTCCCCGGGCTCTGCTCCTCCCAAACCTCCATTGTCCCTCTCACGTCCAACAGAGCAGAGTCCGGACCTCAGCCCGCACACAGGCCTCAAGCCCCTCCCCACCCATGCCTTCCCCACCACTACTCTCCAGACCCCTCTGCTGCAGGTGAGCCGTCACCTGCTCGAGCCCACACGTGCCAAGAAGGCCCAGCCCGTCCCCTTGGCTCCCCTGCCACCTGTGCGAGGGCGCAGACCTGCCATCTCCACAGGCAGACCGGCAGTCTTGCTCAGCTCTTAGGGCAAATACCACGGGGAAAGCTGTCCCTGCTTCAGCCAGCGATTCGAGCTCTCTGCCCACCAAACTCCAGAGTGCTCCTCACCCTCCTGTGCACGTTCAGCTCGAGGGAGGGGCAGCCGCACGCCAGCTGGAGCCCAGTCGTCCACTCACCGCTGTGTGGCCTTGGGCTAAGGGAGAATCTCTCTGGGCTTCAGTCTCCTCTTTTGCAAAACGTGGTGCTGGAGACACTGATCTCCCAGGTTATCACAGGCCCACCGGATGAGTGCGGGGGAGGGTGCAGGGGCATCGGCGCCCGGCAGGCCCCTGACGTGAGCGTCACTGCCCCACGCATCCGCCTTGAGAACCTAAGCTGTGGGTCCACCTCCGGCGGCTCCATGACTGCCTGTGTTAACAGCAAACAGCAGGAAACAGAGATGCCAGGCCCTCCCCTGAGACGTTCAGGGTGAGGTGTGGCCTCCTTCAGAGGAGGGCGGGTCCTGACATCAGGCCAAGGTCAACGATGCTGGTGCAGACATGGTTGCCAACCCGTCACCGTCCCTTCCCAGGCTGCGGACGGACCACCCGTCAGTCTCTCCTGCTTCCACCTTAGCGGAGATGGAAACAAAACTCAAGAGCTGTGGGTGGTTCATCACAGGAAAAACACAGTTACCACATGGCCCAACAACGCACTCCCAAGAATACACCCCAAAGAACCGGAAGCAGATATTTGAGCAAATCCCCACGCAGGAAGTGCAGTGCAGCCCTGCTCACAGCAGCCCAGGGGCCATCAGAGGACGGACGGACGAACAAGATGAGCATGAACATAGGGAGTATCAGTCAGCCTTAAAGAAGGAAAGCCTGACACAGCCGCATCGCAGATGAAAGCAGCACACGTCGTGCTGTCAGATAAGCCGGCACCGGGGACAGACCAGGCCCTGTAGGATGCCACCTACGTGAGGTCCCCAGAGAAGCTGAACTCAGAGACAGAGAGTAGGAGGCGGGAGCCAGGGCTGGGGCGGGGTGGGGAACGGGTTCCCTTCTGGGCGATGGAAAGGTTCTGGACCCAGACAGAGGTGATGGTTGCACAAAACTGGGGGCATAAACCTGAAAATGGTTACTGTGGTACATTTTATATTTTACTTATTTTACCACAATAAAAAATAATAAAAACCCAAGAACTGAACTTGTCAGAACTCCGACACAGAGGAGCAGGCTGACTGACTGAGGGCTCTGCCCACAGGAAAGGGAGAGAACTCGGACCTGAGCTGTGATGCACTTGGCCCATTAGGCCTCTGTGCTTCATTTATTAAACTCTGATTCTCTGGAAGATTTTGAGCTTTGACGTAACCAGGATGCCAGTTCTGGACAGCCGTCGGGTTTCTGAACCAGCTGGCACCTCCCTACCCCACCCCCGACCCGAGTATTTCCCTGGCTGAGCTCCTGCGGGACCGGCCACGTGAGCCCAGGTCAGCGCCACAGATGGCCTGGACTCTCCATCGTGGAAAGTGTGGCCGAGACTCATGGAAAACACCAGCTCTGACGTCCGTGTGACTCCGTCCCACCTACTGGAAGCTCGTATAGCTCTGGGCAGAGAATGAGAAACATCCTCGAAGCTACAGTTGAAAATGGTAACAAAAAATGGGGCAAGTTCACCAACGGCCACATGGTTCTCCCTGATGCGCCTTGCTCATCACGTAAAATTAGAGCTGTTTCCAAAGTGAAACCAGAAAAGAAAAAGACACACACCACTGGGTCCCTCAATCAGAGAGGAGTTTCTGAAGACCAGTCTCTCAGCAGGTCTAAGTCACCCTTCAACCATCACGACTTTCAGGAAGAGCCTGAACCGAAGTACAAACGCACCTGCTCCAGGTGCAGCGCAGAGCACGGGCCGCAGAGTGGAGAAGCTCCGAGCCCCGCACCCCTGCCGGGCGCCCCCCGCCCCGCAACCCCAGCAGGGTGTCTTCAGTGGCATCTGTCACAACACAGATTTAAGGACGACATCAGTTTGCCTGCACCGAAGTTCAATTTGTGAAAAGGTTCTTCTGTCTGTTTGATTTCCAAACAGGTGTCTCAGCAACGGAAACTGAAGATGAGTGTTGTCTGGTGAACAACAGGACGGGCGGGGAAGTTTCTATCTCAGGTCACTCTAAGAGAGAAATAAGGGGCTTGTGCTGATCACACAGCCAGGAAATACACGCGGAAAGTCCCCATCTACACACCACAGACATGCTTCCACGACCCAGAGCCTCCAATCCCGCCCTGGGTGCCCAGGCAGACAACTGAGCCCAGAGCGGCTCTGTGCTGGTCACCCACCCGTGTCCCCAACACTGACGATGCAGGACTGAAACCGCTGGGCCCCTTGCCTGTGTCTGCCTGTTGCCTCCCGGCTGCTCCCTTCTCCGAAAATCAGCCCCACCAAGGCCACCTGATGGTGACGGCCAGGCCTGGGGCACAGGGAGAGGACGGCTGGCCCTCTGGCTGGCCTGGGCCGAGCTCCTGGTGATGGGCTGGACCGCGTCTGCGCTGTGCCATCCAGGACAGCAGTCACCAGCTCTGACGCACTGGAAAAGCATCTTCTGCAACTGAGAAACTGAGTGTTACCTAATTTTCGCTGCTTTAAATCCCTTCCTGCGCTGGGCAGGGCCACTGTCAACAGCAGGAACTCACAAGACAGCTGTTCCACAGGGCGAGAACTCCAGGTACCTGTCCTTCGAGTCTTGGCTGGGACCACGCACAGAGGTTGGGGGGAGGGGACTCAGAGCCCCAGGATGGGGATGCGTCAACCGCCTGGACGGTGTGGGCAGCCCCGAGCCTGACCACAGCTCTGCTTTCCCCACGTACCCTGGATGGGTGGGGCCCGACCTGTTTCACATGCGGCACCAGGCGGGCTCTGCCCCGATGCTCAGGGCGGAGCAGGAGCCCCTCTCCACCACCAAAAGCATCACCACCGCGTCCCAGGCCTGGGACGTTTCAGGGAAAAGCCAGCCCCCTCGTGCTCAGTGTCAGTAGGACGTGAGTCTCCACGCGAGCCTGGTGGTGGAAAGGGCAGCTCGAGCAGCAGAGGGAGAACCTGCCCAGGACGGAGTGCACCCTCTGTGCCACGTGGCTCCCTGCGGTCCCAAGGCAGGCCTGCACGCCCCACTGTCACCAGGACCCACACACCTGGACCCCTGCAGCCTCTGGGCAGGACCTGGATCAAGAGCTCAAGTCCTCAAGTGACAGGCTGACCCCCGGCCAGGGAGGCCGAGAGCTGGAAGGGGCAACACTCTCTCAGCAGCAGTTTGGGGGCCCTGGACTCAGTCTCCCACTGTCTGGCCTGAGTGTGTCAAACCTTCTGAGAGGGAAACAGAGGTGCCCCGGGGAGGCTGCGCCTGCAGACACGCCTCAGTCAGGCCTGCGCAGGGTCACCCCCCTCCAGAAACAGCATGCTCGGCTGCACGCCAGGCGATGCCAGTGAGCAGCGTGGCCCTACTCAGCCCACGTGGGGGACGCTGGGTCCAGCAGTGTCCAGAAGTCCCCGCTGCAGCCCTCCCCCGGCCTCCCGGGGGCCGCCCCTGGGCGCTGGCCGTGCGAGCGGGGGCAGCAGCAGCCCAGGGTCGGGGAGGGGCGGCGTGCTCACACCCGTGCTCACACACACACACACACACAGATGCCAGAGCTCCCGTGCGGCCCTGCGGCCTGGCCCGTGCAGAGGAACCAGGACGACCCCTCCGGCTTAGTTACCGTTGTCTTTAGACAGATTCAGGGTCTACTGCAGACTGGCCAGCATCTCGGGCCGAGGCAGCAGCTGTAAGTCCCTGAGAATTCAGGGTGCCGGGCACCCCACACACGGCCTTACTGCGTCACCCAACCAGGGGCTTTCATGGGCGAGGAGGCTGAGATGGACGCAGGGTCAGCAGGCCGCCAGCACCCCCGGGGGCCGGGGCAGAGCCAGGGCTCTTGTCCAATTTTGCAGGAAGGTGGGGGGCTGTGGGTCTGGGGTCACACTCTCATCCCCGAGGCAGAGGACACTGCCCTGCTGACGTCTGCTCTCTGGACTGAGTCTGCTCCCTGCAGGGGGTGGGAGGGCTGACGGAGGGGACGTGGCTCCTGGAGCACCTGCGTGGGGGCCACTCTTGTCCTTCCCTGGAGGCCTGGGGGTCGCCATCCCCCTCCTGTGGGCACCTGCCTCTGTGCCCACAGCCAAGCTCTTCCTAGTCCTGCAAACACAGGACACGTCTCCCCTACTCCTGTGCTCAGGATGGCACTGAGGTCCACGGGCTCCAGGTCCAAGTTGTGGAGAAAAGGCAGAGTGAGTGGAGGGGCCCTGCACGCCCTACCGTCATCCAGCGGTTCCAAACTTTCATTTCAGGCTTTTTAATTGAATGTTCAGCCTGGCTGTGCGTGCTGGGTTCTGTAAGCATTTTAATCAATAAATAAATTAGCCTGCTCCATGGCCACATCCTCCATCTGGTGCTGACAACGGAGCAAGCGAGCAAAGAGAAGCCTTGCTTCAGGCTTCTTTTGTATTTTTTAATCCCGATTATTTAGAATATTCCAGGCAGAACCAGTTTCAGATTCATCAAGTGTAGGCAAGAGAGGAGCTGGGGACCCAATGGTTCCTGTGGCCTCCCCTGAGGTGCCTCCCCAGGGCCGTCCTCCTGCCCAAGGCCTAAGGGGGAGTCACGGGGTGTCCCCTACCCTCAGAGCCCCCACAGGCCAGCAGACCTTCCTTGGGTCCTGACGGTCAGCAGTCTGGTGTGGGGCGGACTCTGTGCAGGCCCCGTTCCTGACCACGTGGGCCCAGTGGGGCCCAGACGGAAAACCCCCCTGGTCTCCAGGACCTCAGGCCTCAGTAGGACAAGAGACACAGTAAAATAGAGAAGAGTGATGGTGAGAAGTCCTCGGAGAACGTAACGGAGGGAAAGGGGCAGGGCCCATCCGAGGAGCAGGGCTACCCCGTGGGTGGGCACCGCCCATGCTGGGCTGGGCACCGCCCTGAGCACAAGGGACGCGGTGGTGGGGGGTGGGGCGGGGCAGGTCCTGATCTGTCTGGCTGTGACCGGGGGCCCGGGGGTTTGTGTCCAGGACCTGGTGATCTGACTTGTGTTTTAAGAGACAGCTCTGGCTGCAATAAGACAGCAGACGTGGGGCAGGGGAAGAGGCAGGAGGGTCAGGAGGAGGCTGGCGTCCAGGAAAAAAGACGTGGAGGCCGGTGAGTAGAGTGGGACCAGGGTGATTTGTGGGGGGAGCTGACAGGTGTGCCCATGAGCGTCAGGGATGGGGGCTTGTCCTCTGCCAGGCCTGTCAAAGTGCAGGGTCCACAGTGGGGGGGGGGGCTCCCCACCACCAAGGCCTCCTGAGTCCCCCAATGACCCTGTGGCAAGTACCCCCAACCATTTGCAGTGAACATGTGGCCCCACACGCCTTTAAGCAGATGGGCCTCGTCCAACCAAGGCTGGTGGGGGCAGCTGCACGCAGAACATTGAAAATCCACCAGCTTCCCTCCCCCTTGAGCAGAATGCAAAACCCAGAAACGTCTGTTTCTTTTTCCTCCCCACAGCCTTCTGTTGCTGCTTTTCTGGCATCTCTCCACAGTATCTTGACAGCATCTCCAAAGGAATCGTGTTCATCTGAACCCTCCCCCCTCCCCCAGGATCACGGGAACAAGACTCTCAGGTGGGTCCCATCTGACTGTTTCAGGGACGGTTCTGGCCACTTCCCAGGCCAGGGAACCGTGGGCTCCCGGGGGCGCCAGGCAGGCCCAGGAGACTGTGTTAGGTCACCACGACCGCACCCAGCCCTCTGCTGGGGGCCCCTGCCGGTAAATGGGACACAGCAGCAAAGGAAGGAGCCGCACACCCACCCCTACACCCAGCAAGTTCACCACGTGCCACAGAGGCAGAGAGCACGCACGCAGGGAACGAAGGTTGGATTTAAGCCTGAAGCCAGACGAGGAAGGAGCTTCAAGCAGCGGCCAGAGGCCCCAGAGCCCTGGGTTTGAAGGACTCTGAGCCCGAGAGGGTATACAAGCCACAGCGGGGCACAGCTGGGCAAGGCACAGCCAGCGGGGTCGGCATCCCTCCCTCCACCCACGGTCAGAGGAGCCAGGCAGCTGCGAGGAGGAGTCAGGGCCTGGGCTGATCTGGAAACAACAGCGGTGGGAGGGTGGGGGGGGGTGGCGTCTGTGTAGAAGATGCTGAGGATGTGGCGGCTGTACTGCAGACTGAGGTTACGGGGTGGTGCTGGGGTCGAGGGGTGTATATGGGGGAGCTGGGGTGCACGTGTGTGCAGTGTGCATGTGCACATGTGTGCCTGTGCACATGTGTGTTCTCATGTGCAGGGAATACGTAAGTGTGTGAGGCCTGGATATACACTCACTTCTCCTGCTTGGTCGCCATAATAAACACTGAGTGGCTGGTGCAATACATCTGGTTTCCGGAAAGAAGTTCTCACTTTGCCTTCCTTGTTTCTCTCTGTTGTCAAATGAAAGGGGTGACGTGAGAGGCTCTGAAAATCTGAAGATGAAGAGAGAATCTGGCTCCCTGGGGCCTCATGGCTGGGTGTCTCCGTCAAGGATCAGAGCCAGAATCTGCCTGTCGCTGAGTCCCCCAGTGCTGGCAGCACCTGGATGAGGAGCACGGGTCCAGGTCGAAAAGCCCCGAAAGCCTCAGACCCAAGTCCCCTGGGAGGAGCTGGAAGGAAGCCAGTGGTCCCCTAGTTCACCCCCATGCGCCGGACAGACAAGCAACCCAGGGCCTGGAAGTGCCCAGGTCCCCACTTCTTAAGATTTCATCATCACCCAGTTTGTGGCTAAAAAAACCAAACCCTCACCAGGAAGGTGCCATTTCATGGCTGCACGGCCTCCCTCACACAGCTTCCCGGGGGTCAGGGACCCCGCCGTGACTCATCTTCCATGCAGTCACGGGAATTCACAGCGGGGCAGAAATCTGCACAACTCCCCATGCGCCTCAGAGCCGGACACATGACCTCAGGGTGCAGGGCGCCTCCCAGCGCTGCCTGTGGTCACTGCGGTCACCAAGCTCTGCGCCAGGTTCTGCTACGTCTGAGGTCCAGCCACCGAGACCCCTGCTGTCCAGAAAATCCCAACTCACACACTGACGTCAGTGGCTCTGCAGAACGCACACACGACGCTTAGTCCAGGGACTCTGAGACAGCTGTCATTACGGCTCCTTTGTGTAGAAGCGGATTCGAAGTCCTGCTCCCGTCAGGAGTGAGCAGCGAGAAGGCTCCTCTGCAGCCGGCTGGTACCGCGGCACCAGGACCACCCCGTGCTGAGCGCCGCGTGCCAAGTCGCAGGGCAGCAGAGAAGGGCCCTCGGAGCCGGGAGCAGAGGAAGAATGGGGGAAGGGATCGTTAAGGATTCTTCTCATTTGACAGCTTGGAAAACCCCAGTTTGGCTTCATGACGCCAGCTCCTCAGTTAAAATTTAACACCTACTCCAAGAGCAGTTGACAAACGAATGTCAGTGACAACACAAGGCCGGTTTCCTCCGCCAGCTAGAATGATTTCTTTCTGTCCTCGACGAGCCCATGTTTGTCAGTCTATTCACAGGGTCGGGTCAAGGCATGTCTCTGTGCTGGCAGACACTCGCCGCCTGCCCGTGGTCCTGCGTCTGCCTTCCCCCACGTGGGCAGGAAGAGTCCCAAAAGCCACTGAAGAAGGGGCAGCTCTCTGGCCACTGGCCACCTCACCCGTGTCCTCTCTCCCTGGGCAAGTGTAGGGGACAGCCATCTCCCCGCCCCAGTGGGACGCCACATGCAAGGAAGGAAACGGCACCACAGAGAGAGACCTCTGGGGACGACACCCCCTGAAGAGCTCCCAGTGAGCTGTCAGCAAACGCAGAACTCCCCTCCACGTCAGCCAAATGACAAAAGTGACTTCTGTTCTTAGGCCTGGGTGCCAGTGGCATAGGGGTACGTTTCCTTAATGGCGTCTCTGTAGGCGACACACATTCTGGCTTCGTCCAATTTTAGGAGCTGGCGTCTTCATGTTTAAACGCTCCTTCCTGAGCTGGTCTGCAGAGGGAACACCTGTGTGTTTGTGGCCCCAATTCGTGAAGAACTCGGGCAGCCTCTGGCCTCCAGGCCGCCCTTTGATTCCAACTGGAGTTTGCAAAAGAACCTATGGTCAGGAGGTCAGGACGGCTGCCCTGACGAACCTTCTTTTCCTATGAGGCTGGGATGTGGGTCCTTTTCTTGCCCAAAGGGTTGTGAGTGAGGGGTGTCCAGATTGCCGGAGTCCCTCCTGGAGACAGAAGTTCAAAGCCTCCTCACGGTAGCCCCATCTTTGGGCCAACCAGATCATTTGGGGGTGGGAGACCGATGGGAATGTGTTGGTGGGAGCGATGTCCTGATGGGACCACTCAGCCCTCCAGGGGAGCAGGGCCACCTGCGGCAGGGACTGACCATCCCCTGGGTTTGGTGCAGGAGGGAGTGCGGACGCTTGCCGGAAACAAGAGAGCGTGTGAACCAAGTGCAGAGGGGTGAGCTGGTGAGAGGGCCCCCCCCAGGGGGAGGGGTCACGCGCTCCCTTGCCTGAGCCTCCCACCTGGCAGGTCCGACCTGTGCCTGACCGGGGCCAGACAGCTCCCCGCCCCTGGGTTCTCGAGGGCTGGGGGAAGCCCCTGTGAGGGGGGCTCTCACCTCAAAACGACTCCTATGTCCTCTACGAGCCGCAGAGACGCGCCCACTGAGGGACCGCTGAGGGCTGCAGCGGAGATGGTCCGCAGGCCGGCTGCCGCGTGTGGATGCTGAGCAGGACCACTGGCCAGCAGTGCGGGCCGCAGAGGGCAGGGTGTGCGGCTTCTGCCCGCAGCCTCCGCGAGGCTGGCAGCAGGAGGGACTGTCCTGGGCCACCACCCACCTCACTGCCTGAGACTGGAGGCTGTGCGTGTCGCCAGCCGAGTTTCTGGAGGCTGGGACCCTCGGGGCCCGAAGCGTGCTCTGAGCTATACTCCCTAACCCGTGTCTGACTTTCAATCAACATTTTTATGAATTTTATCCTTGTCACTGTGTATATCAATGTCATTGTGTTGGCATCCTGTTTCTTTTTAACAGCCAACACTTTTCCACTGAATTAGTCTTAGTACAAATCAATTTAAATTGGGTGTGCAACACAGAATTGACTGCATGTACCCGAGTTTAGCAGTCCTCACTCTTAGCAACAGGGAGGCTGTTGTCGGCTGCCTGCAATTTTCCACGACGCTGAAATGAGAACGCTCTGTGGACAGTGTTTGGTTTGTGTGTGTTCTGAGGGTTGTGTCATAGTTCCCTACACGGTGCCCACTGACGGACGGCCACCAAGCACGGGGAAGCTGTGCCTTTTCCCACATTTGTCATCCAGCTGGGAAACAGCGCATTGGTGGTTTTTTTTTTTCACATGTGTGTCTGGCTAATTACTTAGACCAAACATTTTCCACGTTTTCAGATTAGCAAGATCAAATGTTTTCCCACGTTCACTACTGTCATTCCCTCTATTAGGAATTATTTGTGTTCTTTGCTGTTTTATATGATCATGTTTTTGGTACTTTTAAACAACCGCTTTTAACAAATTCTCCATACATTAAGAACATCAGCCGCTAAAATACGCTCTGTCAGCATCTTTCCCTGTGTGTATCTTATATTTTAATTTAACGAGATTTTTAACTTGTTTCTAACGTTGTGTGAGGCCAGCCTGGCAGCACGGTCTCACGTCCCCTCCTTCCCAGTCTGGGTACTTGAAACAGGAGCCAAGTCCCTGGCTCCAACCCTGCTCCAGTCCGGCCTGGTCACCCGGGCCAAAAGCACAGGACCCCGAGGGCTTCTCCCACCTGCCAGGCAGCCGTGGCTTTGACCTCGGGTGAGACCCCCCAACATGGGCTGCTTTCTTGGCTCACGGGTCCATCCACATCATTTCAGCCGCAAACAGGAAACAGCTCCAAGAGCGCCGGGAAGTAAACACTGGGGCCGGCAGGGGTCCCTTCCCCAACCTGACCTCTGGGTCTCCTCCAACTCCCCATGCGAGCAGCCTCTCCCGGTGCCAGTGTGGCCCTCCTGTCATGAGGCAGAGTCCTCACCCTGTCGTCCTCCACCAGATGCCACAGAGAAGCCACCAGTGAAGCACAACATTCAGTCCCCAACGTGCCCCAGGCCCGTCTGCGTCCCAGGAAAGGGGGCCCAGGTGGGCGCCGTGGGGCCTGTCGGGCGGAGAGGGAAGAAGCTCAGGTGCCGGGTCCGCTGGGCTTCACCAGTGACAGACACGCTCACCACCCCTCCTCCGACTGATGCCCCAAACACCAAAAGCCAACAAACAGCAACCCTGGAGGCCCGTGGCCACGGCGTCCCCCACATCCGGCCGTGGGCCCTCCCTGTGCCCTGTTCCCGCACCTCCAGGACTCCCCCCGACACAGCCAAGGTGGCGGCCACATTGCCCGGTCTGTCGTGGACGGAGGGGCACCAGCCTCTGTGAACGTGGTGTCCAGGGATCTCTTCCAGTCCCTGATCTCAGATCCTGCATATGAAGGGGGGATGGCTGGATCACATGGCAATTTTTTGCACTATTTTTCATTCCAACAGTCTGAACAAGGGTTCCAAGTTTGCCACACCCTCAACAGCATTTGCTGTTTCCTGTTTCTTGACAGCGGCCATCCCGGCGGGTATGAGGTGGGGTCTGGCTGTGGTTCGATTTGCATCTCCACAATGATCAGCGACACGGAGCGTCTCTCCACGTGCTCACTGGCCGCGTGTGTGTGTTCTCGGGAGGGGCGTCTGCTTGAGCTCTTCACCCGTTCCTGGACTGGCGCGCTGCTGCTGCTGTCGCGCTGCAGGGGGTGCTTCTGTGCTCAGGATAGTAATCCCTGGTCGGATTCATGGTTTGTAAATAGTCCCCACTTGCTGTGGGCTTTTTACTCACTCTATCGTGTCCTTTGATGCACAAAACGTTTTAATTCTGATAACATCCAATTTACCTATTTTTCCATTTACTGCCTGTGCTTCTGGTGTCATACCTTAAAAGTCACTGCTCAATCCAAGATCATGACCATTATCACCCATGTTTTCTTCTAAGCGTTTTACAAAACTCTTACGTTTCGGTTTTGGCCCTATGTTTAGGTCTCTGACCCAGTGTGGACTGATCTTGCACGTGATGTGAGATGAGGGTCCAGCTTCCCTCTTGTGCATGTGGACCTCAGCTTTCCAAGCACTGTCTGTTGAAAAGACGGCCCTTTGCTCACTGAATGGTCTGCATCCCGTTGAAGATCGACGCACCCACACGTGAGAGCTCGCTCCCCCGGCCCCTCCTGGTCCTCTCCTCCGGCCAGCACCACACGCGGGTGTGATTCCTGAAGCCTCGTGGTGTGCTCTGCAATCTGGAGTGTGAGTCTTCCAACTTTCTCCTTCTTTTTCAAGATTATTTTTGCTATTCAGGATCCCCTGAGATTCCACATGAATTTTAGGGCAACTTTTTCTATTTCTGTAAAGAAACAGCATTGGGATTTTGGTAACGACTGCTCTTTGGGAAGTAGTGTCATCTTAACAATATTACGTTTTCCAGTCCATGAGCAAGTGATGTCTTTCCATGTATTTGTCTCAGAAATGTTCTGTGGTTTTCAGCGGACAAGCTCTTGCCTCCTTTAAATTTATTTCTGTATATTTTACTCTTTTTGCTGCTGTTGTAAATTGAACTGCTTTTTAAATTTCTTTATCAGGTTGTTTACTGCAAATGTATAGAAATACAACTGAACTTTGAGGGTTGATTTTATATTCTGCGACTTTGCTGAATTCATTTATTAGTCCTAAATATTTTTTTTGAGGTGTCTTTAGGGCTTCCTATCATTCGCGTCATCTGCAAACATAAATTTACTTCTTCCTTTCCAGTTTGGATGCCTCTTATTTCTTTTTCTTGCCTCGTTTCTCTGGCGAGAATGTCCATTCCTACACTGAATAGAAGTGGTTCCTCTTTCTACTTCAGTGATATTAAAATGTTCGTTATTAAATGATGGTGAAAAATTTTTTTTAACGTTTTACTTGGTAAAATGAAGAGGTGCAAACCACGTAGTTACACATCTTTGGACAAGATACTGAACATAAAACAAATACTGGTCAAAACAAAGTGTGGCAGTGACTGTTCTGGGCATCCCCGAGAAAGCCCAAGGCCGTCTGCTTTTCCCGGCGACGGCCCCCAGCCCTGCTGTGGGCGGGGGATGGGACATGAAGGCTGGGACGCCCCACGGCCCACCACACGGCAAGTGGGAAATCACCCAGATCAAGGTCAGTTACGTAAGGACCTGAGTCCCAAACAGCACCCACCCGAGAAGAAAGGGCCAATCCCCTTAAAGGGTGTAAAATCAGAGAAGAAAGGAAGAGGCAGGCCCCGGAGCTCCGGTGCCGGCAGAGAAGGCAGAGCCCCGGTGCCAGTGGAGTGGACGCACTCGGGCTCTGGAGAGGCCGGCACGGAGACCTCCCCACCCAGAAGGATGGCCACGCCATCCCCACACCTGCCCCACTGCCACCATCAGGCGGAGAAGCCCAGTTCAGGACAGGGGCTGGTGGAGGTGCCGGAGTGGGGTCCGCACTGAACCCAAACCCGAGCCCAGCTCCCAGCCACCCGGCTTCCTGTGTCTGTGGGGGGGCTGCCACCTGGCCCGTCAGCCCCACCCTGGGAGCGTCCTGAGGACACACCAGTCACACATGACATCCGAGTCCCCAGAGTGCCGCGGGGGACCGAGCCCGATCAACGTCCACGGGGAGCTGAGCCCTGCCTGCACCTCCACCTCCGGCGCGTCCTGTTCGCCACATTCAGCAAGAGAACCCAGCCCTCGTCCAGGTCTGGGATCCGCCTGGGACCAGCAGCCCTCCCTCCCTCCCATCTCACTGTGATGCGCTGAGCTTGGACCTCAGAAGACGTGCCAAGTCCTCACCTCCCACCTCGGGCGGCAGGGGCTCCTGGGCCTCGTGTGACCCTTGGTCTAATCTCTACTTCATTCCAACTCTCTTACTGCAGTAATCATGGGGTTTTCTTTAGCAAATAACCTCGGATTTGTTTCTAGCAGAGGCCACCGTGAACTCACCCCTACCAGACAGCAGGACTGCAGTTTTGTGCTGCTTTCTAACTAAGACAGGAGAGGAAAGTCCACTGTCCGATTTGGGTCAGAAGGCCCGGTTACACACACCTCTGGTCTGCGCCTGGGTTCCTGAGCTCAGACACCGGAAGGGAGGTAGGACTGAGGCCGGTTTTGTTGAACAGAACATTTTCACTCAAAGACTTTTCCAGAACATTTCGTCCAGCAACTCAGAAGCTCACATTTCAAATCAAAGGAAGGACAACTTCGAGGAAGTCAAAGAAATCCACACCTTCTTTAAAACCCAAAAATGAGGGCTGGAGAGACAAGACGTCCCAAGTACTGAAATGTGCCTTTTTTCGCTCCATCACAGGAATGACCCCGTCACGTCTCAGAAAGCTGGTTTCGTTCAGGGCAGAAAAGGAGATTAAACCTTTTCCATCTCAACCCAGCTTCCCAAAGCCTCTGTGCCTCCTCCCCAGATGGTGGTCACCATGCCACAGTGCCCAGTCCTCCACAGTCACAGCCCGGGAGGCAGGAGGCGCGGCAGCAGCAGAACCTCGAGGGGAGGGCCTGACCCATGCTCCTTCCAGGGGCCACCAGCCCCAGCCCCCGGGGGAAGGACTGTCCACTGGATAGCAATGTGGGGCCTCCAGAAACCTTGGTCCTGCTCAGGGTGGCCCCTGCATCCCCTCCTGGTGAGAGGCTTCAGGGTGATACTGGGTTAAGGTGCAGAGAAGGAAGCTCTCAAGACAGCCATGTCTGTGCGAGAGCTCATCAGGGGGACAGGCCAGGCCAGAGGGAAGTGGGGTCCCAGCGGCATCTGAGGGGCCTGCCCGAGTGGCATCATGGATGCAGGACCCTCTGCAGAGGTCCCTGTGTGCCGGCAGGACCACTTATGTGGGACAAGGGCTGTGCAGGGCCAAGGGTGACAAGTGCCACCTGTCCTGCTGGAAGAGGACTTGGGGTGACACCAACCTCCCTCCGCTGTTGGAGTCAGGCATCAGGAGAGGGGATGCGGGTCTGGGGGAGTGGTCAGCACCTAGGACCCTGCCCTCAGCAGCGGGTCACCAGCACAAGACAAGGATAAATACATGAATGCAGTCAATACACACATTTAAAACCTGCCCCCTGCGGCCCGGGGCCGGCCCAGCACTCCCTGTCCGGCCCTGAGCTCAAAGGCACTTTCAGAGGGTTCACAGACATAAGCACCTAAGTGTCCCTGGGATGACCCTGAGCGGACAGTCAGGTCAGGCCCAGCCCCATTAGGAGGCAGCCCAGGTCGAAGGGGTTTGGGACCTGTTTGCTGAAGGTCCCAGCTTTCTTCCAAAAACAAAGACTTTTTTCTTAAAGCCGCAGCTGCATTTGTAGCCCAGACCATCAGGTGTGACAACACTGGCCCTGCTGGGTCCAAGCCACGGCCAGAGGCATGGAGGGTGCACGTGGGGTCTGGGTCACAGGTGGAGAGACTCAGCCCCAGGGCTGGGCCAGTAACAGGCCCTGCCCGCCCTCCGCCAGCCGGCACACAGTCTTCTGTGATGACTGATCCCCCTGGTTACTTGATGCTAAAACACAGCCCACCTCCCCAAGGGCCTGGGAACTCCAGTTTCCTCCTGCCCTTGGTCCATTTCTCTCCCTCTCATGCTTCTGTTCCCGTTCCGTGGACTGGTTCTGTCCACCAAACTGCACCATGTGGGCAGTCGGTGGAGGGAGGCTGACAGAGGGACAAGACGCTTGAGGTCTGGGGACGAGCCTGCTTCTCAGTCAAGACTCCAAACTTCACACGGAGAGAGGAGCTGTCAGAGTGAGTGAGGTCAGGACCGGGACGCCTGATGCCGCCGGGCCTGAGCCTGGAACCGGACAGTGACCCAGAAGAGCACATAACACACTCGTGGGAACCCGGGCTGCCACCACGCTCGTGGTGCGGTAACTGTAGCCCCAGCTCTGCATCTACAGATGGTACCGGGTTCTCCAAGGACACACCGCACGCTAAAAATAAGAATAAAACATGCTCAGAAGCTTCAAGGAAAAACAGAATTGTACCCAGTTACTGCTCCCGGAATAGCTTACAAAAATGCTTGCAAAAGCAACCCAGCAATGTGGTCCCAACATACAACAGAATATTAGTCAGTCCTGAAAAGGAGGGAGATTCTGACACATGGCACAGGTGGACCTCGAGGACACTATGCTTGGTGCAATAAACCAGAAGGATGAATCCTATCTGATTCCAATTATGTGAGGACCTAGAGGAGTCAACCCCCCAGAGACAGAAAGTAGGTGGTAGGGCCAGGGGCTGGGGGAGGGGGCGGGGGAGTGAGTGAGTGATGGAGACAGAGTTTCAGTTTTATAAGAGGAAAAAGTTTTGCAGACAGTCAAGTAAGCGTGTGACTGCAGAGCTCTGCCCGCCTCTGGCACAGGTGAGGACACCTGACCAGGGCAGGAGTCCCCAGAGAGTCTGCAGCCCCAGTTCAACCACCCCCACAGGCTTCAGGGTCATTTCTGCCCTTTCTGCATCTCGATGGCCAGCTGGGCTGGACGCCAGGCACCTCAGGGCATCTGACCTTCCCGGGGCCCAACTTCCCCTCTGTCAAGTGGGCCCAACCACCTCCATATGGAGCACGGCCTCCAGCTCCAAATTCCAGGGGTTCCTGGAGCCGGAGATTGACGCCTAGAATCTCTTCCTACACGTTTTGGGGCTGCAGCCGGCCATGGGGGACCCGCTGGGGGCCTGGATGGAGGGCCGTTCCCAGAGCCCCCGCCCGGCCTTCCCGCCACGAGTCCTGGCCACCACATGACACAACGCCTGGGCTGTCAGCCCTTCGTCCTCAAAGGACACACCCTGCAGCATGCCCTGTCCTTGGAGACATCCTTGAGCCCAGGACCAGCCCTGGACCACGTGCTCCCAGAGTCCTTGCCTGGGAGACTGAGTCTCCCTGTGACCCAAACCACGTCCAGCTGCTTTTTGCTACTTGCAGCCAAGAGCATCCCCACGATGCATCTACTCAGCAGGCCCCGGGCTCCCCTGAGCTCTCCCACTGTGTCCTCTGCCCTCTCGGAATACCACTCCCCCTGGACTCCCTCGCAGGCCCCCATGTCTTGGATCCAAGGGTCCTGGCTCAGGCCCAGGAAGAGGCACACAGGGGCCGTGATGGAGCCCACGGCTGTCCCCTTAGCACTCTTACACCATGGTGTCCTCTGCTAGCCCGCCCCCACCTGTCCGATGCCCCCCCAGCACTTGGCCCGACACCACAAGCGGCGGCAGCGTCCTCTGCTTCCCATGGACATGGCTACGCTCTCCCTGCCGAATTCCCACACCTCCAAAGTAGCATCATTGTGAGTCTCATTAAATTGCTGTTTCCTGGGCTTCCAGCATCATTAATCAAGAGGTTCCACAAAAGCCAGGCTGGGAACTGATGGCTGTGTGGCAGACACCCCCCACCCCGACAGTGACCTCATGTCCCAGCGACCTTGGACCTGGAGCGTGAGCCCCACGAAGATGGACTGAGCGCCTGGCGCAGGCATTCGGCGAGCGTTCACTGAGCTGTCATGTTGACCTGGTCCACAAGGAAGCGCCCCTTCTCTTAAACAGCATCAGAATTCCAACATGGGCTGGGCTGTGGACAAAAGGCAGAATCCAAACTAGAGCAAAACTACAAGAAACTCCAGAGACACGAGGACAGACGGAAGCAGCTTGGGTCACTGTTAACTGGCCCCCAAAACGTGAGATACAGTTTGATTAAAATGAGACAGAAGGAAAAATGGGTCACAATCACTCATCTCCCAGAGTGAAGCTGCTTTCAGGCACTGACGAAATCCCATCTGCAAGTCAGTCTCAGGCGAGTCTCAGGTTTATTTCCAAATTCTGTGGGGGTCACACCGCCTCGTGCGGCAGCCGCCCTCCAACCCTCAACAATTTCAGGCTCCCTCAAACCTTTAACGTTCACGACTGCAACATCTAACAACACAAACTGTATCTGCTTCCTCATGGCAACACTGCTTCACCATAAAATTCCATGACACACGACTTCAAGGCGGATGACTGCTGCACGACACCGTTATACATACAATTACCTGCATCACAAATATTTTCAACATCGAAGCCGAGCCTTCTTGCTGTCACTTTTTCTTGTGCTGTCTCCATAGCAACCTGCCTCCCCTCTCCCAGAGACAAGAGAACACAGGAGACATCTTTAAATTGGCATAAATTAGAGACAAATTCTTTATTTAATCAGATACACGGCTTACCCTAATGACTACCATACACCAGAATGATCCAGAAATAACCACTGCAGTGCGTGAAAATGAGCCTCTGTAAACAGATTTCTGTTCACACTGGACTGCAGTGTGATCACAGGCATGAGGCTCAGACCTCCACCCCTGCACCTCGCCCCCAGCCCCCACCCTCCCCTCCTAGTGACCAGGATGTCCCCCCAGCACCAAGGGCTCACCTGCAGCTCCGCCCTCCAGAGGCACAGCTCAGCCAAACATAGGGCCCTTCGGAACCCACCGCAAGCCCGGGGCTGGAGGGGGAACTGGGGCCACCAGCACAGGGTCAGTGCTCAGAAGGGTGACCACAACCCCCAGGTCAGGACCGTAGTCAGAACCCCCACAAGCCCCGGGAATAACCTCCGATGCCCTGTGGGATCCGGTGCGGGGGGGACCCTCCACCCACACATTTTCAGTCATAAGGGACCCGAGGCCACGTGATGCCCTGAGGTCCCAACAGCCAGCAGGCCTCCAGACATACCATCTCAGCTCTGCTCGGAGCTGAGTCACCCGCCTACATTTCCTCCAAGTAAACAAACAACCCATAACCTGCAGCTGGTTTCCATGGAAAACAGAGGAGAGGAGGGCCGTCAGCCGAGGCCCGAGGTACCTGCACAGAAGGTGTCACCTCTGCAGAGGGCTGGGGAGGGTCTCGGAGGGGACCCCTGCCTGGCCCGGCCAGCAGACGAGCCTGCGAGCCCCGAGGGAGCTGATCTGCCCCACCGTCGGGGCCGCCCATCCACAAATGAGGCACCTGCTTTCTCACCCACAAAAGCGATTTTCATCGTGAGCAGAAATAGTCACACGTATCGCTCTTCCACAGTTATTTACCTGGGACATAAGAAAGCCTATGGTTTGGCCCCACCTCCAGTTCAGAGAAAGATGCCACCAAAATGACCCACAAACCCAGAACGGGGAAGTTTCACAAAACAAGAGGCTTGGTGTCACTGAGGGTGGAGGCCTCGGAGAGCAGGGTTGCGGAGACGTCCTCGATCTGGGGTCCCACACAGGGCAGCTCCATCTGGTCAGGACGGCGGGGGTGTCCCCAGGTGGCGGTGGCCCTGGCGTCCCAGGGGTCAGAGGCCTGGGATTACCTGGATCAGAGCCCTCAAAGCCGTGTAAGAAGGAAAAGAAAGAACATGCCTACTTTCAACAAAACCCACAAGGAGATTTTTTAAGGGACAAGTCGGGAGACCCAAAGTGGACCAGGTGTTGGTCTGATAAGTTCTCACTGGTTCTTGTGCAGGGACGACTCTGGAGACGCTGGACCATCTGGGGCAGAAGCAACACCGCACTGCAGAATGAAAGCCTCGTTTCACAGCTCAACCAAGATGGACAGGCGTACGGACAGACAAAGAAACCGTGGCAAAATTAGCAGTTGAATACAAGTGACGGGGCACAGGGCTTCACCAGGTTTTTTCATCTTTTCTCCTTGTTTGAAAACATTCCCGTCGGGCTGGTGTGAGGCAGAAGGTCTGGCTATTGCTAACAGCCTCCTGAGGTTTCCTAGAACGGGTAATATTCCCACTCCACATAGAGAACATCTTTCCAGGTCGATAGCTGTGCGTTGTCCTCAGAGCAGTCACCGCCAGGCGGGCTGGAGGCTTGAGCCCCTCCTGGTGCAGCCCAAATGCACGAGGGAGGAGGCGGAGGCCCTCCTGAGAGGGATGTGCAGGGTCAGGGCAGGCGAGCGAGAGGACCTGGCCGCCATGCCAGGGCACACAGGGCGATGCTGGGCCTCACCCCCGCCCTCTGGGGACCTCTGTCTGAGCTGGGCTCTGGCCGTGCACCCTGGTCCCACCCACCAGATGCCAGTCCACCTCCCTGGGCTGGGGCCACCAAACCGTCTCCAGACATTGACAAAGCCCTGGGGGGCACACGCAAGGGCCCCCACCCCTGTGAGACAGCCCTTCCTGCCCCTCTACCCACATGCCAGCTCAGAGTCTGATTTTAGATCATTTGTCCCCTGGATGTTTAAATCACCTCGTCTCGCATTGTTGAATAATCTATTCTTTGGGGCCATAAATTTTACCACCACGTATACGCTACTGTAGCTGTGATCTCATGGGGTGAGATCATGGGGGAGTTATTTTATCTTTTCATTTACAACACACTCAGTCAATGTCACGGTCGCAGAAGGTCCCGGAAGCGACCCACCCTGCATCCAGGAGGGACCTCCGAAGGGGCTGCTCAGGGGACTGAGAGATGAACCCCACGCTCCTGGGACCGGAGGTCCAGGAAGGGCCAGCGCAGAGTCTTGAAGACGCCGGGGAGCCCTGCTGGGTGGGGGACCACAATAGGAGCCCAGGCACCAGGTTCCGGCAGGCCCACTGTCCACCAAAAACACAAATCAGGGATCATTAAGAGCGTGAAACCTCCAGCTCGGGGGCCTCGAGAGCCCCTGGTGCTCTGTTACCTGCTGGGCACCTGGGCGTCTGAGTCCCGAGTCTCTTCCAGGAACGGGGCCTTGTTTGCTCCTAGGGAAGTGCCTGGCCTCCTCCTTCACTGAAGATGGGCCCCCGAGAGGCCGCCCCCTGCCCCGGGACAGGAAGCTGGCAGGTGGCCAAGGCAGGACGGTCTGGCTCCCCCTCCAGATGGCACGGCGGCCGTCTTTCTGTGCCCGCGGACTCCTCTGCAAGGAGACAGTGCCCCGCACGGCTGATAGCTAACCAATTCACTTGTGACCAGGACCACGGGGCCTGGGGCGCAGAGGCCACTGTGCTGTGTCCAGGGCAGCAGAGGACACTCCGGGCTCGCCTGCACCTGCGTGCAGGAGCCCCACCCGGGGTGTGGCCCCAAAAGTCAGAGTCAGGCCATGGGAGTCAGTACGACCCCCTGCTGAGTCCCGGCACCAAGGGGCCTGAAAGGGTTGGGGCAGGTCCTGCCGGGGACTCTCCCACCCCCAGCACAAGTCATCCCAGGGTCCACCAACGTCACTGCCCAGACCCAGCAGATTCAGATGGGTCCATGGCCACAGCACGGCGACGGCCTCACAGGTGCGCGGCTGGTCCTGGGAGCACCGTCCAGATCCAGGCCGGCAACCTGGGCCGCCCTCACCAGGGGCAAAGCCGGGCCTTCCCAGCACACGCGCTAGGAGCTGGTCTAGTGCCGCCAAGCCTGGCTGCCCCAGGGAGGCAGCAGGAACCACAGTCAGGCTGAGGGCGGCACAGCAGGGGTCAAACAACCGCAAACACCAGGGCAGGACCCCGGCCAGGGCCACATGCTGGGCCACAGGGTGAGGGTGGCCCAGTGTGGCCCGCAGTCAGCCTCCACCCCACTCTCCGAGGTGGCCTGCGATATCCCGGGAAAGACCACCCCTACAGCCACTTGACATGCCTCCAGGGTAGACGGGGGTTCCAGATAGCCGGCTCCCCCGCCAGACCAGCTCATGACCTTGAATGAGACCCAGCCCTTCTTGGCCCCTGAGAGGCTTCGAACAAGATGGCCTGAAGACGGCAACTGTGCACCGTTAACATACAGGGATTTCCGCTTTTGAAAACTGCGTGTCCACAGATCAGCAAACACAGGTCCCAGGAAACTTTCAGAAGGCCTGCAGATGGACACGTCACCCTCCCTTTCCACTGTGGGACGGGTGCTGGCAGCCAGGCGAGTCAGCCCCCGGAGGAGGGAGGGAACCGAGAAAGCTTCCGTCGCCGGGCTTACTCTGTCTCAGAGTCAAGCAAGTGCAGCACAGTAAGTTCAGAAGTCCAACAGCCCACGGGCGTCCAGAGGCTATTTTAAACACCTTATCAGAATTCCAGGTCAAGTGAGTACCTGAGAAACCGAAAATAGCAAGTGCTCTGAAAACTAAGACGCTACACGGAGCCACCTGGCGCAGTCAGAGGCTGCCTGCGGGGAGAGAGGCATCTTTCCAGACAAGGACCCAAAAATAGCTCCAGCGAGAGAAACCCGCCGCACAAGCTGGGGCTCCGTGCGAACGGGGACTTAGTTAAGCAGGTCCCCAAGCGAAACAGCTCCTTCAGTGCCAGCGCGGAAGGAGCGGGGTGCCCGCGCTGGACACTGGGAGCAGCAGCGGACAGGGGTCCGCAGGCCGGGTCACCCGTCTCCCCTCCTCCCTGACCACCCGCCTGGGCGCTGGAGGAGCCTGGCCCCCGCCCGGCCACATCAGCCAGTGGGCAGGGACATGAGCCTGCATCAGGATGGGCCCTGGGATAGGGTGGCTGCCCCTTGAGACCAGGAGGGGACGGCAGGGGGGAACTTCACCAGGGAGGGGCTCAGTCAGGGGTCCCAGCCTGAGCCCAGGACCTTCCTGTGGGAGGGAGGGCCGTGGTCTTGAGGCTCCCCCATCACATGCTCACCACCAACACCTTTCCTGGAACCCAGGGCCCGAGGACATCACTAGAACATCCTGGCCTGGGGACTCACACTCAGGCAGCTCTCAGAGCTCACAGAGGAACCAGGCCTCCTCTGCCACAGCAGGACTGTGGCCCTTGGACCCCACACGGCTGGCCAGGCATTGTCACCCACTGGCCGCGACCCCGAGAGAGTCCTAGGATTAGCCAGACCCTGACTTTGACCCAACATTTTCCCTGAATTTCCAGCTGGTTCTCATGGGAGAAAAAGTGATTTCGGTCTCAAAACGGAGTGAATATTTATCTTTCTGTACAATGGTCACAAGCAAACATAGAGGTGGAAACGACCCAATGTCCATCACTTGGTGACGGATAAACACAACGCGGCATCATCCACACAGAGGAATATTCCTCAGCCGTGAAAAGGAGTGGTTCCTGCCCCAAAGGACGAGCCTTGAAAACCTCAGCCAAGTGAAAGAAGCTGGGCACAGAAGGCCACCTGCCACACGGAAACCCAGCACAGGGAAGTCTGCAGCCGCGGGAAGTGGTGGCCCACGGCTGCGGACGGAGGGGCTCTGGAGGTGATGGAAACGTTTTAATGTTGACTGTGTGGCGGCTGCACAAGTCTCTGAACGAGCACTGAACTGTACACTTCATGTGAGCTGGATGGCATGTAAATTAAAACCAATAAAGCCGCTGAAAAAACTGCAGACAAAGAAGTGACCAGGGGTATATTTTCTCCCTCTTGGCGCCTCTTCCCGGGGAGCGTGGATTGTTCAACCTAATTCCAGATCTCTTAAACCAGGAGGCCTCTGGTATGTCCTTGGGGGTCCAAAACACCATCGTTAGAAATACTGAGAAAATTTTCTTCATAATTTGTATCTATTACCTCTGTTCACTCACCCCTGAGCCAGGCTACGTGATTTCTTCCCACATGGACATTTCAGTCATCAGTACACTGGTACCACGGCTGCCCCGGGCTCCACGTCAAGTCACAGGCGCCTTCATCACTACCCCCGACTTTGTGCACTGCCCTTGACTAAACACGGCCACCGAAGATGTACGTGGCATCTCACAGAAGAATGTCATAAATTAAAAATTCATGAAACCAGGACACACAGGCACGTGTCAGTACCTGCACGACGAGCTGAAGTGACTCCAGCGTCCATTCAGATTCATCAGAGTCGGAGCTCACGGTCACCGCACAGACCTGCACCGTGGCGCCCCAGCCGGCGGAGGCCCAGAGGGACTGGCCGCGTTCCATCACGTCAGTGGGCACCCAGGGAGGGTGTGGGTCTCCCCATGCCCAGGCTGCCCAGAATGACCAGGAACAGCTGGGCAACGGGCCGGGGTCGCCCCAAACCACTGATTCACACTTGGCCCTACTTTTTGTCCAAACAGGATTCACAGTAGGGACTCAACGGTCAAGAAGACCAACGCCTGCGCCCTGGGGGCCACTCGAGTCCCCAGAGACCCTCACCCAGGCCTCCGTCGGTCAGTAGACACCCCTTCACTTCACACCCGCTTTCCTAAGCACGCGCCCTCCCTGTTGCCCACCAAGGGCCGCCGTCCCCACCTCCTCCTCCCTGCCCTTGGCACACGAGGCCTCCTCGACACCTCCCCCCGTTTCTCCCCGATTTCACCACAGCCACTTCTTGCTACAGCCACACAGGTCAGACTGCACGTGTCTGGAAAGCGTAAAATATTTCTCAGCTGGTTTTTACAGAAGAGTTGCTGGCTCTCGTATTAAAGCAATTATCAGAATTAACTGGAGTTATCTCCCTCACAGAAACGTTTACTTCAGGTGGGCAAAACACTACACTGCATGTTTTCCATCACATGTAGAACAGTGCTTTGCAATCAAATGTTTTCTGAGTTGGTTACTCTCCAGAAAACGATTAATTTGAGCCTCAGTCTTGTGTGTTATACCTACTGGTCACCCCGTCCCAGGGGTCAGGTCATCCGCCTGGAAAAGGAAGAGACACCAGACACTTGGTGAATTTTTTCAAACAGTTTGCAGGTAACTTCACGTGCACGCAGGCTGTGGAAATAAAACAGTACAAGAAACGTGCCCCAGTCGCCATGAGCATCAGGAGCAACGACAGGTTGGCCGTTTGCCGTCTCCATCAGCCACCTGCTCACTCAGAGCCGAAAACTCCACAGGATAAGGATCAACGTTCTGCAACTTTATGACCCATCAGCAACAACCTGTAACAGCAAGGTGCCCATGTGACCGTAAGAGCGGGATTCTCTTCGCAGCTTCCGTTAGAACTCACAGATGCAAACCAGCCCATTGCGGGAAGGTTTAAAGCAAGGGCCGTGAGCGTCAGAAGCACTGGGAAGCTGCCCACCGCAGTCCCGCCACCCTCCTTCCCAGCGGCGGACAGATCGCTCGGGGCACCATGGCTCCGGTTCCCAGCGTGTCTGCTCCCCAGGCCCTCGCGCGCATGTTTGTTCCCGGCCTGACGCCAACCCGGGCCCCCCCGGGGTGGGAGGACCCGTACCTGTGCCCTGAGGTGGGGGGCCCTCCCGAGGGATTGGAAGAGACGGTCAGGACCGCTCAGCCCTCCAGACATGCAGCCAAGAGTGATGCAAACATGAAAGCTATTTTCTGGGCTTTTGATTCAACGTTGGTTATTTAACAGGACCGAGTCAATGTAATTCCAGGGAATACGTGTGTGATAAACTAGGAAGTCATTTGGTGGGAGATGTGAACGATGAGAACACTGACAGAAATGACAAGGCATTTCTGTTTTGCTAAATAAAACTCTTTGTGGAGAAACTACAGTCTGGTTGCGAGGGTCATTTTTCTCCAGGAGGGATGACAAGGAAGCGACATGGAAAGTGGGGAGGGTCAAGCACATAACACGCCCCCGCCGGGGGCGAAGCACGCAGCCGGGCCCCCCAGAGTCAGGTGTCACCCCAGTCCTCCTGAGACACCCGAGGCCGGGCTATCACTGCAGCATCGCACGCAGCTTTCCACCCAGGAGACACCGGACCCTCTGCGGGTGCGCGGGAGCCCCGGGTCTGGGCTGGAGCTGGGGTCCCCCGCCCCACGTCCTCCCTCAGGCCCAGGGAGGCTGGAGCTGCCTCCCTCCCACAGAAGCAGCCTCTGTTCTTCAGACTGAAAAGAGCACTTCAGACGTATTTTCCGACTCTTTTATTAAATACAAAAAGTGCTAGAATAAAAGCCCCAGAAAAGCAAACACTTTCTCCCTTTCAACTGCACTTAAGGGAGCAGCCAGGAAGCAGGAGCCATTTCTACTGTGTTCACGGATGTCGATAAATAGCCAAATTGCGGTATTTTGCTTTTGCGACGGGGCCGCCCCCAAAGCCTCAAAAGCCACACTGACAGCAGCACCACGAGCTGTGATGGTGAAAATTTGAAGCTGAATGAAGCACTCTGCAAGGAACCACTCCCCCAGCAGCCGGACGAGGGGCCTCCCCTCCTGAGAGAGGAGGGGACCACTGACCCCTCAGCAGCCTGGAGGTGCAGACGTGTCTCGTCCCAGAAGGACAGCAGCCCCCTGGAGCTGAGGAGGAGGGGGACAGCGCAAGACACACTGCAGACCAGACGGTCTTCTCTTGCTTCTGTAAGAGCTGTGTCCAGAAGCAAGAGCCAGAGTCAGGGGGCCGGGGGTGCTGTGACTCTGGCGGCAGGGAGCCCCAGGGCCCTGGGGTCTGGGTCTCAGAGTCTCTGGGTCTCCACTGCTGTAACCACACCTGTTTTCCCGCTAGCCCAACCCAGGGCCCTCCAGGGAGTGCACCTCCCCCTACCCAGGGCCTAGGGAGCCATCGCCCCGTCTCCTGCTGAGGCAAGGCAGTTAACCATGCAACGAGCCAACTTGATCACATAAAATCGCAGTTTCATATCCCGGATGAGTCTTGTTCACCTAAAGTGCACGACGCTGCCCACCTCCTGCCAGCTCCTCTTCTTCCCCCGGAGCCGAGCGCGGGAACAAACGGGGTCCTGGGCCGTCCCATCCAGGCTCGGCCGGGCCCTCTCTGCCGGGGACCCCCACCCGACCCTCAGACCCGCATGCCTGGCCTCAGGGTGTCTGCGCCGCTCTGTGCCCCAGGTGAATGAGACTTCCTTCCCAATCTGCCCAGCCAACGGGCCTCTTCAGATAAGGATGTGAAGCACGTTCCCAAAGAAACAAACAGAGGTCGCCCCCCTCCTCTGAAGCCCTAACGGCCAGAGTCCTCCTCTGTCTGAAACAAACGCACACACACTGAGCTTGCCTTACGTGGGGCTTCTTACGTCAGGACCTGACAACCTGCCCAGTCTCCCATGACTCTGGTCGATTCACATCCCTAATAGCGATCAGAGAACATTCCAGATGCAGCATCACCAGTGGGTCTAATCTACTCAGGTCACATGTGACTGTCCTGGGGGCAGACCCCACGTCCCAGAGCGACCAGGCACCCAGCACAGCACAGGCCAGACATGTGCGTCTCCACCTACAGATGAGAAAACCAGGACCTGAAACGCTGGTGAGTGAGGAGCGGGGGTCCCCCGGGGACACTGGGCACCAGGCCCAGGAAAGGAATGTGGTTTAGACTAAGGATGGAAAGGGCTCCATCTAGTCCAGCTGTACCCAGTTACCCATCCCTGAGCTGACCGGTCCCCACGTGGAGCCGGCAGACGATGAAAATGGCCTGGACCGGGATTCCACGTCCCCAGCTGCGCAAGGAGTCAGGCGGAGTCCCAGCAGCTCCAACCGCCTCTCGCCCACCTAGTCACACCGCCCTCCTACGCGCTGGGCCTCGTGTCCAGAACCAGAGCAGGGAATTCAAACCCAATGTGGCTGTTTCCCTATCCCCGCAGTGACACCCACGCCCTGGGCGGAGACACCCACAACCCTCCCTCCCGTCGCACCGGCAGCCTCCAGGCACAAAGGACACAAACCCGTTTACTACACATGCTCTTTCTGGTGAAAACCACACACGGACACACGGTGTTTTTTACTGTCTAAAAGAAAAGGCACATTTCTCTCCTCCAAAACCTCCACACACAGTGTCCATTTCCATATCTTACGCTGAGAAGATAATCCCAAACCACTGTCTCAGGAGTTTCCATGAAGTCATCACTTAACTCGTTTGTTAACTCAGTGAATGTGCATGTTCATTTCACTGGAACAATCATTTCGCTCATTGAACATTTTGTGCTGCCAGAGACACCTATGAAACCCAATAAGCGGTTCCCAGAGCTACAGAACATGCCAATTAAAGATGTTAATTAGATCTAAGTGAGCAACACAAGGAATGCACCATGAGGATTCCAGGAGGGAGGAAAGGGTGCCCCGTGTCATCAAAGTTACACAGCAGGACGCTGCGGAGCGGGAAGCCGGGGAGGGCGCTTCTCTGGGCCGGCGGAGCCTCGCCTGGACTGTTCGCATGTGGCGGGACAGGCGGAAGGGGCAGCGCCTTAGTGCAGGGTGAGCGTTGTTTGCTTTGCTTATACTCAAGGAGGAAACATGTTTGGACAGTTAGGAGAAGGATCTGGGCGGTTAGGTCTGCTGCCTTTCTGAGTACGCGAGGTGCTCTGGGAGGTAGAAGCACCAATCAGAGAAGCCTCTTCCTCCCGAGAAACTTCTTGTTTAGGAAGGAAGCCCCACCTCAAAGGAGAAGGACGGATCAGACAAACAAGTCATCA
Source organism: Camelus bactrianus (assembly GCF_048773025.1). Lineage (NCBI taxonomy): Eukaryota > Metazoa > Chordata > Mammalia > Artiodactyla > Camelidae > Camelus > Camelus bactrianus. The sequence goes on from NC_133566.1 coordinate 9,577,394, forward strand.
GACACTCAGCCAAACAAACCAAGCGTGGTCTCCTGGCTGTGACACGCCCCACGTCTAAACCCGCAGAGGACCAGCTGAGGGGCTCCTGTGACCTTCCCCTGGGGCATCCCTGTCCCCAGTTGCTCAGAGGGTTAGACTCCTTTACAGGAGCAGGGTCTCGGCGAGGTCTGGACCCCCAGGCGGCCCTCCTCCCGCGCCCACCCCAACACATCTGGACCCCTGTTCCTGCTCTAGACCTTGACTCTAACCTGTGGGGGTCACATCCCCCCAGGAGAATCCAACAGTCCCAGGAGAACAGGAGCTCCACAAGTAATCACAGCATCAACTTCGCACACGGTCCTGGGGTCACGGGGCCCCCAAGTCTGTCCACGGACCCTCTAGGGAGCCATGGTCCCAAGTTAAGAAACCCTTTTCCCAACCATTTCATGTCCAATGAGTTCCTGCCTGCTTGTTACATTCACTGCTTCCCACACAAGTGCCCTTATAGACGTGAAAGCCCCCGCCATGCATGGCTCTCCTGTTCTCCAGCCCCAGGCTGAGCGTGCACCCTTCCTGTTAGCACCCCTCCAAGGGGCCCCAGATAAGGGAGCTGTCCCCCTCATCCCGGCCCAGGGCTGGGAGTGTCTCCAAGGAAAGACCTCTCCAAGATGAACGTCACCATCGCTGACAGGTAGGTCCCTATGCCCAGTAAAGAGAACTTCTTGTCTCAGATTTGGGGACATTAAAGAATGTCACCCGGCAGGCAGGTGACAGAGCTAGAAGAAGCCTGACCCCCGCCCAGGGAAGGGCTCGCTGCTCCGCCCCTCGGTCTGGCCCCCAGTTCTCTCATCTTCCCACCTCCATGGTGCTGGTGGGGCCGTCCCCTCTCAGCCAAAACACAGAGCCTCTACATGACCTCACCCCCAATGACCCACCCCACCTCCGGCCACAAGGCTCCTTCTCCCCCAAACACACATCATCTCTGCCCACAGCCATCCAGCAATGCCCATCCCGGGACGTAGGTTCCAGGCCGAGCCTGGCTTCCACCCACGTTGCGCCTGCTGACCGGCTTCTACACCCCTCCAGCCTTTAGACCCAGAAATTGTGAACCACGTGGTCTCAACATACCTCTGCAGGCGGAGTTCCACCTAGTCGGAGACCCTCTCCCGTTACTCATCCTTCTTCTTCCAAAGCACCTCCGTCCAGCCCTCCCTGAAGTGACCTTTCCATAACTGGCTCCCTCCTCTGCATCTCATGTATTTTATGAACTTCGACAATGACCACTTAACTCGAGCTTTGCAAAATAACTATGCTACAGTCTGTTTTCCTCCCGACTAGATTGTATGTTCAAAGGCTATTACCCTCTGAATTCCCAGCACTTAGCGCTACGCAGGCACCCGGGAACGCAGGCTGAGTAAGTGAATTTTCCCAGCGTGTTAACCCAAAGTAGAAGGAGACGGGGTCGGGGGAGGTCTCCCGTGGATATAAATACAGACAGTCGTGGGGCCTCGTGCGTCTCCCCCACTTGCTCACTGAAGCGTTTTAATCTAAGTGATCCAGATACGTGAAGTATTAGCATAAAATGTTCAAAGAACTCCCAGGAAAAAGAAATCAGCACTTACCCCGGAAATAATTAAAACGCAAAACTAAGATGCATGTTAAAAACTAGTCTACTGGCATGACAGCTAAGAGCTGGTGAAAAATGAATTAACCCCTATTAAGGTCGTGCTGTTCAAAACTGCCCACCTCAATCTAAAGTTCACCTACCTGGAAAAATCCACAAGTGGAGGCAACCTTGTCCCTTTACCGATTCTGGAGATCCTTAAAAATAAATTTCTGCTCAGAGCTCACTTTTAAGTCAAAGCAACAACCAAGATCTCATCTGCTGCCCTCTGAGCAGTCAGGGGACTGGGCTTGTGAAGAGGAGCCATGAGCCCACCTTGTCTGCGCTCTGGAAACGCTGGGTTAGTGAACAAACAAATTTGCAAACACCTGCCAGTCCACGAATCTGACAAACAGACCAGAGCCGAGAACTCTGTCTACCTCAGGGGTGAAACCCTCCAACCTCACCAGCCTTCACGTCTCCATAAGCCGACCTCCTCTGTTCCCTGAACAGGGTGACGTACAGACCCCTCAGAGAGCCGTCAAGACAAAGTGACACCAAGGCCAGGTCACCAAAGGGGGAAGTGATCAAACGTGAGCACCAGGGTCGTGGAGGGAAGTCCCACCGTCCAGGCGCCAAACTGGCCTCAGCCCTGACTCTGGAACTGGGGATTCCGATCCAGTCGGGGTGTGAGCAGGTCTGGGGCTTCCGTGGGACTGACCGGGAGCGCACTTCCTGGTCACCTCTCAGAACACATGCGTGTGGGTTTTTAAAATTGTCAGACTCAATAAAGCCCACAGACAACTGCACATTAAGTGTCTTGGGAAGAGGCAGAAACCACTTCCCTTGTAGGCAACTGGACGGAACCTCTCTGTCAGATGATATGAGTTTGAACAAGCCCAAAAGACAGCCCAAAGTATGCGGAGAGAGAGAATGTCAAGGCTCTTGAGGGTCCTGACACCGCCTGGGCTGTGCCCTCGCAGTCTGCCCAGCCTGCCCGCAGGGAGCCGTCCTGCACAGCCGCCAAGTTCCCACCTTGTCCTCTGAACGGCCAGTAGAATCTCCCACCTCAAATGAAAACTAGTGCAGCCACTATGGAGGACAGTATGGCGGTTCCTTAAAAAACTACAAATAGACTTATCAGATTATCCAGCAACCGCACACCTGGGCATATATCCAGAAAAAAACTCTCATTTGTAAAGACACATGCACCCCAGTGTTCACAGGAGCACTATTTACAAAAGTACCCCAGCACCCCAGCCCTCAGGTGCAGATCTCAGCCACCAACTGCAGTGAGGTTTTGTGAAGGCAGGAATGAGATGAAATTAAATTGAAAACATCCAGCACCCTGGCTGTACACAGGGCCGTCTCCTCCTTGTCTCCTTTCTCCAAAACAAAGCACCTGACACTCCTCTCCGCCTGGGTGCCTGTCACAGACACCATACAACGCCCACCACTCCTGGAACTGCTAGGCATCCACCGCCTCTTGCTGGCGGCCCAGCCGTGTGCTGAGGGCCCCTGGGGGCACCGCACGCCTGTGGGAGACCGGGAGACGCTGCGTCGAACGAGCCAGGCTGTTTCTGTGTCTGTCTGTTGATGTTTCGTCCAATTCAGCCCAAACCGGGGTTTCCATGCCTCCCGGACTCATGCCCACGGCCTTAACCTAACAGCTGCTTTAAAGGGTGTAAGAACTGACCCACACCTGAGTCCACGTCCCTGGTGGGAACTTTCCAGAGCAGAAGAGCTGAGTTCCACATCCCTCCCAGGGGGACAGTGGCTTCCAGCCCACCTGGCACTGGGCTGATAAAGGACAGGCCTCAGTCTTCTCAAGGACTTTCAATTGTCTAGTATAAGAACATTGTCTATGGATTACAAAGAGAACTCAACGGCTTTTTTTACCCTAAATTAATCCAATTAGACTATAGAATTTTATGATTACATCTCCGGTGAACCTGAAATCTGTCAACTCACACTTTACTCACAGTCCCTGCCGGCATCCCCACGACCCTGGCCTTGACCCTGACGACGTGACCTCCGGGGATCAGAGACTCAACTCCGCCCCTGCGAGGTCTCGGCCGTGGCCCCGAGCCCATCACACAGGGCCGCGGACGCCTGGGGTATGCATGGTTCTCCCCTTCCACCCAGACAGCGGGCGGTGGACGCCGGTAGGGGCACAGGCGGCCAGACAGCACTCGAAACCAAGTGAGCCCAGCTCCCCCGTCTGTGCCGTCCCGGGGAGGGAGCGCTCCGTCTGGAGTCTGTGAGATGCTAGGAGGCCCGGGCCAAGGAGAGGGTCCGAAGTGACTGTCCACACAGCTACCAACAGCAGCCGGATTAACAACTGAAGTGTCTGCCAGACGCTGGATTCTGATTAAACAGTCTGGAGCTCCAGCCAAGGCCCCGTGGGACAGGCGGGCTCCAGGCGTCCGACAGAGAGGTCTGAACAGTCAGGTGGACGGCGGCCGGGGGGGGGGGGTTCGCTGCCCCCGCCCAGAGCCCACGGCTGAATAAGCCACGAAGGGGAGGAAGGGAGGGGCTTGGAGCCGAAGCTGGGAAGTGCCGACGAGTGTCAGACCAGTGCTCAGCTGGGCTCTGCCTGCTCCACAAGAACAAAAATAGCTGCTTTTTTGGTAAAGTCGCCAATCAGAACCGTTCTGCCAGCTGTTGAGTTGCCTAAAATAGCTTTTTAAAACCACGGTGGCCGCTGTCACTACAAATACTGGAGACTTAAGAGGACACCAGCTGTCCTGCCGAGCAGCAGCCGGTCTGGAAACACAGCAGCAGACGCATGAGTCAAATGCACGCGCTCCACGTCCCGCTCAAGTCACGGGGAGCATTTCAGCCTGGGAAACGATCCTGCGCACGTCTTTAACGCTGTGGTTCCTGCCTGACTGATGCCACCCCTAATTACACATCATCACGCACTTCACTGCAATCTAATGGGTCTATTACTCATCACAGCGGCCCCGGCAGCAGCCGTGTTCCCAGGAGCCAATCTCACCCTCCCTTTGCTGGTCACGTGCCCCCGCCTGCACGTGCAGAAATCCGCACACACTTCCAGCCGCAGCATCGTGCCGGTCTGTCCAGAAGACTGCCCCACGATGCCAGCTTTCCTCCGGGCCCCGGGCAGCTGTGAGTGGCACTTGGGCCTGGCCCGGCAGCTCTCACATCCCCGGCCCTCACGCCACCCGCTCTGCCCAGCTGTGCCCAGAAGGCCAGCTGCCGCCCGCATCCTGCAGCTACAGGGGTGGAACCAGCGTCCCTCCTGCAGGACGGACAGGGCCGTCCACCCCGATGACACAGGGCGAGGTGCCAGGTGAGACTAAGGCCAGCAGAAAGAAGAACCTCCCCAAACCTTGTTCAAAGGGACGAACTGCTGACCAAATTAATACCTGTGACCACGTAACGTATACAGAGACCAGTGTGAGCGTGTGTTCCATGTGTGCGTGTAGGTACGTGCAGAAACCTACTTACATACACGGCACGTGCTCACTACTGAGGGAAAATGAACCAGTCGGGCTCTGATTCTGGACGTGTCACCTAAACAACTGATGTTAAGTTAACACTTCTCACACTTAGGAGAAAACTCAACTCACTCGACCAAGTGCCCTGAGAACTAGGAGCAGAAAATTACAACTGGAAAGGTCACTTAGTGGACAGTTAAGAAATAAATCCCTTTTGAAAGACCTGGGACTCGTGATAGTGGGAGACCGTGCACGCCCCTCTTGAGTAACTGACGTGGCACCTTCCTCTGGACCTCTGTGGGCCTGTGTTTAGAATTCCACTCTGCGCAGGGAGACAGCGCATCCGCATGGGCTTCTTCTCAGACGTGTGCACCAAGCAGCAGGCAGAAATAATAAATAATGCAGACGGGGTGCTCCCTCACTGTGCGTGGCCACCATGCTGCCCGAGGGTGCCCCCGCTCTGGGCTCCCCAAGGGCGGCTGCACTGACCTCTGCTCGTGAGCCTCGCAGTGGAGGCCGACGCTGTGGTCTAAGGACAGGCCCCTCTAAGGAGGCACGGTCCACACCTGTCTTTTGGACAAGAAGAAAATCCACTCCCTGACTCACTGCAGGGTTCCCAGGAGGGAAAAGGACCAGAGACGAGACAGGAAGGGAGACAACATGCTTGAACAATGCACAGGGAGGCCAGAGCCTCCAGGAGGCTGGGGCTGGAGGGGAGGCCCCCAGAGGGTCAAGGAGCAGAGCCGACAGACAGGGAGCCAAGAAGAGCTCGTGGGCAGGGCCTTGAGAGGAATGGGGCTAAAGAATGCGGTGAGGACGGGGGCTCCTAGAACGGGAACCCTGCGGCACAGGGGCCAGGAGACACGGTGGGGAGGGTGTCAGGGCGGAGGGTCTGCAGACACAGGGGCAGCCCCACTGAGGGGTGGCTGTGGGGTCGCAAGGAGCCTCTTTCAGTCCCCCCTCCCCCTGTGCTGGGGATGCTGAGAACCGAGTGGGCTGGGGGGGGGTCGTTATATACCCCGAGCACCCTGAGTGTCTGGCTCCAGTGGGTGATGTGGAAACCAGAGGAATGGGACATCCGAAGGGGGGAGGAAAGGGTGAAAAAGGCTCTCCAGCTGCAGGCTCTGGGGGGCCTCAACCCTGTCCCCAGGTCCCTCCTGGGGTCCCAGCCCGACTGCCGGGGGTCACACATTCCAACGCTTATTATTATGAAAACCCAAGGCTCAGGAGTCACACCAGCCCCCAGCCCACGGCCCCCGCGCTTACTGCACAGCCAGCTCCTCCGACAGGGGCTCATCAGCCCACAACCCAGAGGTGCCCGTGCTCTGCTCAGCTGCCACCTTGCAGGCGGGGATCCTGCAGCACAGATGGCACACTGTGCCCAGCACTGGCCGGGGCACACGGCGAGGCCCACGCAGCCCTCCAGGCGCAGGCGTGACCATCACCAGGTCAGCTGCGGATTCCTGTTCCCGTGCACAAATGCTGGGACAGCATGGACCTGACCCTGATGAACTTGCAACCTGCACAGGGGAGGAAACCCCAGACCCCAAAGGCAATCAGGGACTAGGCTCTGGAGAAGCACAGACATCCCGTGAGAATGGGGGATATTATGGCCTGGGTGCACAGGGCAGTCAGGTCAGCGACACCGGGTCAGTGCTGGGAGGTAAACGGGGGACAGAGGGTGAGTGCAGGGCAGTGGGGGCACAGGTGTGTAAGAAGCAAGTCTTGGTGGTCACCACCCCTGCCTCTGCTCTGTAGCATCCCAAGGACACAGGAGGGAGGCTCAGACAGACTGGCGGCGAAGGTGGGGTCTCACGCAAGCAAAGGGCAGGTGATGATTGGGGATGAAGGGCAGGCCGGTTACTGGCCATGCAGCAGGGGCCAGTGTGCAGGACGAGGGGCCGAGAACCTGCCTGAGGGAAGAGGAGGGACCTGTGACCCAAGCGTAATCTCAGGACAGTTGCCTGGGGAGGGGCCCAGCGGACAGGCCAGAGCAGCACCATCCTGGCGGGGAGTGTGGCGCGGACCCGGCTGACTCAGGTCCTGACTCGAGAGCAGAAAGTCATAGAGTTAACTGTCCCCTGGAGAGAGTCGTGCTAGACCGTGATGACCCAGACACAGCTGATGAGGGAAAATCAAAGCTGACCCCCAGCCCCAGGGTGGCAACACCAGCTCAGGCTCATCATCTCCCTCATCAGACAGCCCTGCCAGGATGGGAGCCTGCCCGGAGCCTCCAGGGAACCAGAGTGTGGGGCCCACAGCCCTGCTGTGAGCACAGGACCAGCCCAGGGCCCGCCTCCCCTTTCCCCTCCGGCCCTCACTCCCGGGACGAAGGTTCTCTGCTCGACCGTGTCTTTCGCTCGGTGCCCCTGACCCTCACGCCCGCTTCTGCTGTGGCTGCACTCGGCCAGGTCCAGGGCATGAGGACAGCCCTGAGCCAGGAGGGCCCCAGCCGCAGGAGGCAGGGCTCCAGAGACACTTGTCACTCTTGAAATTTCTTGCCCATTTTTATTTCTGGCCTCAAACAAATCCCAAAGGCTGTTTCCACACTTGCTATTTGGGTTGAAAAACCAAAAAGCAGTATTTCCAAAAATTGGCTTCTGAGCACAAAAGGCCACCCTGCTTCTCACGTTCACCCCCTCCACCCTCCCAGCTCACAGATCCTCAGCCCGAGGGCAGCCCAGGCCCCGAGGGATCAGGGTACAAGGTCAAAGCCGAGAGGCTCGGGGAGATGAAGTCTGCTTATTCCAGGACTCCAGGCGGTTTTTACCCAAACTCGTCATCCACGCCCCATCCTCACAGCATTTACTCAGTAAGTTTCTTTAAATCGACTTACTGTTTATTTAACTTTGCTCCAAATCAAACCTCATGTAACTGCCATAATATTATTTTAATAGACTACTTGGCATAAATAGATCATTAAGATAAACAGACATTAACATAAAGCTTATCCCCCACCAGGTGCTGCTGGGGACACCGCAGCCACCATGGCAACCCCACCGGGAACACCAGCACCCTGAGGACTTGTCTGTGCGCCAGGTCACACTCCACCAGCAGGAGGCCACGCCTACCCATGCCTGTCAACACAGCAATCGTCACCTTGGAAATTGACACCCTTGGAAATGCCTCAACCTGACAGAATTCCCCGGAAGTTTAGAGAGAGTGTCCTCTGCCGACAGCCCCTTCCCCTCATCAGGACAAACCCTCGGTGCTTCCTTCCCTCGGCAGCAACCGCCATCGCTTCCCAAGAGGGCCGGTCAAAAGCCAACCTTCAGAAACCGAACCTCGGCCCGAGGCAGCTCCTCCCCTGGGAAGGGACTGGGCCTGCTGACCCGGGGCCACCGCAGACCCACTGCACGAAGGCTGTCTTCAGGAACCATGCTTTGTCGCAGGGAAAACTGGCCAGCTCTTCTGGGAAGGTGCCCGGGTGGCCCCTCTGAGATGTGGGCACCATCTGCGTGGACGGTCACTGTCTCGTCCTCACAGCAGCTGTGTTTGAGATGCAGCCTCCACAGACGATGGATCACACCAAGAGCGGATGGCGGGGCCTCGCCCACAGCCCCAGGCGTCCCACACCCAGGAAGGGACACACCGTCCTCATGGAAGGACACACCACAACCTGAAGAGCCACCCGGCGTTTCCTGGCTGTGAGGTCCCAGGACAGGGCTCTAGCTCCGTCAGAACCCAAGACCTGTCCCTCATTTGAGATGTCGGGGCAACAACTTAACTCCAGGAAAAAACAAGTTTCCAAGGGGAAACACCTGCGGTCCAGGAGACCCCCACCAGCTCCTGGCTCACCCAACAGCGACACCAGACAGTCCCCAAATCCAGAAGAACCCTTCAGTACAAACGCAGCCACAGAATCCGCAAGGGCACCGACCTGTCATTCCGCACCTGTCCAATCACTGCTGGTGACAGAGCGAACCCACGGCAGACGAAGGTGAGCTCCCACGCTACATGCCTCAAGGTGATGTTAGTTTGGCACAGGCCACCTGCCTGCGCGGGTCCCAACACCACACAAATACACTGGCTTTCATTACCTTCAGATTTGCTTGGGAAAGGAAATGGGTGCAATCTTTAAGTTACGGAGAATTGGGAGTGTGATTGCAAAGTGTTAAGGAGTCCAGTGGTTTATCCACGAACAGTGGAGATTTATTTCCTACAGAGGAGTTTCTAGAACACACGTAGGGATAAGGTGGAGGTGCCTCGATGTCATGAAGAAGGAAGGAACGCACAGCAGCTGCTTTGAAAACGAGCCTGGTGCTCCACTGGCTGGCAAGGTGGCAAGGTGGCAAGGAAGTCCTGTGCCACCTTCCAGAGACCTAAATACTTCTTGTCCCAATACCTTGGTGCCGGCTGCAGGGCCTGGCACACAGTAGGTACTCAGATACGCACTCAGTGAGCTGCTGCATGATGGCCCCACTGCCACCCAGCGTTCCCAACACCCCTGCCCCACTCGGCGCTCCACAACAATCCACACCTGCTCCTGGTGCCAGTGTGTTTTTAAATGCCTCTCACTGTCCTGTGGACCTAAATCCCTGCAGCGAATTCTAATTCACTTAAATGCACATAAATTCACATGAGCAGCACACACATCCCATCAAGCAGAGATGCAAGGATCATCATATCTTACTTTGCAGGTGATGGCCATGATCAGTCACACCTAAACACATGGCAGCATCTCTCAATGTCCATGAGCCACCAAGGCCGGAGTCCAGCTCAAAGAAGCCGCAACCGCTGAGTACAATTCAAACTGCTGCCACCTCATTCACTGCTTTATTCCAGCTTCTCTTGGAGGGAGGAGGGGCCACGTCACGGGTTTTAAACTGTTCACCACTGCTGATCCTCTGTTCAACACCCTCGTCTTTTAAGGCTGGTTAGATTTCCAACAGGACACACATCACACACGTGTTTCTAATCCATCAGATCTCAAGATCTTCCCAGCAAGGCAAATCTGATGAAAAGTGACCTTGGCCTCTCAAAGTGCCACCAAGAGCATTTCCCTGTAATGGAGTCCTTGCTGAGGTTTTACTTCAAAAACATACCTCGAAAAAGAGCATGTTAACTAAAAATAGAGATGCAATGCAGACTGAACTGAAATGCACACCAGAAACAACCCAGTGCTACTGACAGCCCCCCTCCAGCACCACCGACTGGCACACGCAGAACAGAGGGCCTGCGGATGTGCGATCGTCCTGCAGGCGAGGGCAGCGTGGACAAGCCAGCCCACCCTGCAGACGAGGCAGGGTGTCCCTCTCAGCAGAGCCCCAGCCAGTGAGGCAGTGCAAACCAGGACTCCTCCCGGATGCCTTCCTGAACACAGACAGTGCTTCCAACCTTTCTTCAGTCCAGTGGCGCTTGTAAGGCTCGAGAACACTGCCTCCAACAACAAAGATAAAACTTGGAAGTAAGTTAAAGGTGAAACAAACAGACTGAGGCCCTCGGATTAGACGTCAACACTCAATAATCCGGTCACCATAACTCGGCCAGGGCGCTGACTGACTGGTGGTGGCTGTGAGAGGCTTCTGAGTGGGCAGCCAGGAGCTAGTGGGTCCAGAGTCCACCCCAAGTCCGGGGCCCCTGAGCGAGGGGTCTCAGAGCCTTGGCTCCACATCCACATGACCAGCTGCTCATCAGGAAGAACGGACACCCGCACGGCCCACCTGGCCCCACACACCGCGGGCGGGATCGGCGCCACACCCAGGGCCCTTCTGCAGACACGTCCCAGACGACTTTGCCATCACAAGGGCAGGCATCTGCCTCTTGCGCTCAGACCACAGCCACCTGCGCCCCTGTCCAGGAGCGGCCGGAGCTTTTCTCTGGAGCCCTCGTTACACCCAAGACCAAACCACAGGAGCAGCCCTGCAGACGCAGCAGAGCTGGACACGGGGGGCCGGGCCTGAGCCCTGCCAGCTCCCTGACTTTGCCCAAACAGCAGTCTCTCTGGGTCTCAGAGCAGTCATGAGGCCACCACTTCTCAGGACGGTGGCAGCACCTGGCCACTGTCAATCAGAGAATCTCTACACAAGCTGCCCAGCTGTGGATGACAGAACACGGTGATGCCCTCCAGACTCACGGAGCAGCTGAGCCAGCCACCGCCCCACTGCCTCCCCAGGACGGCCTGGGTGTCCATCCCCACAGACCTGTCCCTCCAGGGGAGGCCCATGTTCACCAGGAATCCACTGTCTGGATTCCCAAGCACGTTTCTGCACGTGTACTCTATACACTTATATACGAATATAAACTTTAATTAAATATTATGTAGACCAAAGAAGTCTGAGTGCAAAAAAGCCTCACTCTTTGGAAAACCATGGTGCCCACTTAGGAACGACTCACCAAAGAGACCTCTTTTCAAACTGTTAAATTGGCAAGAGCAAAAACAGGAAATATCGAGGGGGAATTATTTAAAATCTCCCTCCACTCAGAATTCTTTGAAAAGTCTGTTCATTCTCAGTCCATTTGAAAGAAATAAATAGAAGATCATAAATTATGACTGTGGTTTAAACTAGAAGAACAACTTGGAACTCAAAGAAAAGTCTTGCATCAAAAAATGGTAAATGCATGTGTGTGTGTTTATGAGATAAAATACCTAATAGATGTCTGTGTGATTCTCCACATAATTTGACTGTTTCCATTACTGGGTCCCAACACACTGGCCGAAGATACACAGAGGTTTCCAATTGAAATACACCCCCAAGTACCTGCAACGAACTAATCAGGCTCTAGAGCCTATGTTTTACACCAGCAAAAGTACCTCCCGAGCTTTCTACAGTTCTTTAATTGTGATGACGTCCTTCCTTTAACCTTCCCAGGGCTCTGACTGGCACCAGCCCCGTGCTGCCTGGAGCCTCCTCTGCAGAGGGTTTCGACCCTGAACGCCAGCTCCAGCAGGGACACACCGTCTGGCTCACCCAGGGTGGTGTCCGGCCGTGTAGGGATGCAGCAAGTTCTGTGTACGCCCAGGTAGAAGACGAGGGATTTCCCCAAAACAATCACTCCCCCCAAATTGGCACTGTCTGATATTAGAGCTTTATGCAGACACACTGAAAGCACCGTTCAAATTATTCAGCTGGGAACCACAGACCCTCTTAGAAAGACAAGCTGGCCTGAAGACCTCCTTTGAGGCTAGTTAGGGTGTTCAAAGGGTCACCTGCTAAATTGTAAAGCAAAACAAAAAAAGCGAGGCTGATAAACTCAGCCACTGCAATGGTCGCGGTGAGACAGGCCTTCTGGGCGGCTTTAAGCAGCAGCACAGTGCTGGCCAGCGGGCTAACAGCCTTGGGCCGTGGACACCGTGAGTTCGTACAAGTCCCAGGGCAGCATAATTAACTGATCTAAAGGCCTTGTCTCAAACGGTACAGCTCAGAGCACAGCTCTGCCAAGCAGGTGGGAAGGTCCATGAAACTTGGGGAAAAGGTACAGGTAAAAGTGTTTCATGAACCAAACAGGAGTGAGTACGTTCTGTGCGGACGCGTCCCTAACAGCTACTGTAACTAAACTAACAAACCATCCAAGCAGATATCCGTTTATCACCCACCTGAAAAGTCCACACGCCCCAACAGGTCCAAAGGAAGGTTGGAGATGCTTCCTACTGGGAAACGGGGGCTGTCTTCTGTTTACAGTCACCGACTTCTAAGGCATTTGTGGTCCTCGCTGAGAACGAGTGCCCGGCTATTAAACAATACGCAACAAGATCCAGCCTCCGTCCTTGCTGTGAATCCCAGTTACTCCTCTGGGCGGTCAAGGACCAGAGCCGATTTGGAGGTGATGTTCAGCTGAAGGCGTTGCCCACCACACTCCCAGGGATGTTGACGGGGCAGCCCTCTGTGAGGACGTCTGGTTGTCCCGGAAGACTCCCACCAACTACTAAAAATCAAAGAGCGGAAAGGCTAGGTGACGCTACAGTCCTCACTTCCACTCCTTTTTCTTTCTTCTCTGAAAATGATCAAACATAACATTGGATTTAATTTCTAGGACCCCAGCTTAGTCCCAGTGAGGGGCAGGGGATGCTGTGAAGAAGACTAAGGGTCACACTTAGATGATAACAAACAGGAAAAAAGAAATGTGCTCCAGTGTCACCTAAGCTCAGACAGCCCTGGGCACAGTCTGATCACTACCCGTGTCCAGAGAGAACATCAACCAATCACGCCAAAATCCAGGCGACAAAAAGCTAATTCCCTGGTACTAAGCATCATTACTAAAAGTTGTACGTTCAACCCCTTCCCAAATTTCTTTAAACGCTACAAAGGTCACAGATTCTGGGAGCTGCCAGATGCTACCTCCCACCCTCCTGATCAATTTGACTCGCCAAACATCCTCCCTGGAAGTGTCATGCCAAAGACTATCCAGCTCTCCAAGCAGGAAGAGGTAACCCTCTTATTTTACAAATAAAGACCTTTAATGATAACGCCTCAAATAATAACGCAGGGAGGAAAGAAACGCTTGAAAATGTGTGACAGAACACTTGTAACTGGGTTGAATCACAATGAAAACCAAATGAACACAATTCCCCTTGAGCAGGGATCCCAAGTAGAAAAATTCCTTGACTATTCTTGAGGGTCTAGTCTCCCCAGCCCACAGGAAAAACCCAGTTTGGCAAAGTCTGACTTTCACCTCTGACACAGCACCCAAGGACTTCAGTTCTAACCTCAGAGGCACTGCAGTGCTGAGCAGTTCGGACGAAGAACTGTCCCTCATCTCGGCACCACCCATAGGGGAAGGATTATTTAAACAGTTAATGCACCGTGAAAGCTTTAAAAGGCCAAAAGGAGAGGAATCTGGTTGTCTTTCTAAAATGAATGGCACTTTACAATAAATCAGCAACCCTTTAAATGAGCTTTTCTGCATTTAAAGAGAACACAAAACATGAGTAGCACCTCTCGCCTCACTTACTCCAGCACCCCGTGGGCCTGCCTCCCCCAGCAACAGCTCCTGAGGTGGCAGAGGGTGTGAAATGACACACTAACCAGCTTTTGAAACCAAATCGCCAGAACCCTCAAGACAAGGTCTTTGACTGAAACAGAAGCCGTCTACTCTGTACAATGTGGCTACACCAATAAAAACCCTCAAATAAAAACCGCGCGGGAAGGCAGTGGGCCTGCGAGCCCGGGGAGGACCAGAGAGGACCAGGGCTGACCGACAGGCCAAGTCCAAGAGGGGCTGAGCCAAACACTCCCGGTCTCCAGGTGAACAACTCCCTCCCGCAGCCCCAGTCACTTACTTGCCTTCCTGCCTGATCTCCCTTCCCAGACACCAGGCAGGAGGCCCACACTCTTCCCAAAGGCCAGACCTGGGAAAGCACTGACTTCAGTCCCAGTGGGCAAGGTTTGTGCAGAGGGTTCACTGGAGGGGTCCAGAAGAAGAAGGCTGCACCCGGGGAGATGGAAGCCCAGCAAAGTTAAAATGTGGAGAAAGAGGCCCAGCCCGGAGAGGGGCTGGAGGAGGGCGATGGGAGGCAGAGGGAGGATGTGGTGCAGCCACACACACAGGTGGCAAGGTTCTCTGGGACCACAGGCCACCATCAAGCAGGTGCAGGTGGAGGGAAAGGGATTCCAGAGGGAGAGGATGGGTGGGCAGCAGGTGCCAACTAGAAGTGCAGAGGGGAAGGGGGCAGGATGGGAGCACGCAGCGTCCTAGAATTGTTAAGTGGGGCTTGAAGGGTTGCGCTCTCAAGGCCCTGGAGAAAAGCAAGTCGAAAAGAAGAGCAAGGCACAGGCCACCGTGGAGCACTTCTGGTCCGCTGTCCTTCCTCACTGCCCACCCCTCTCAGTGAAGCTCATACTCACCTTCGCCAGGGGCGCGCTCCTGCCAGTCGCCAGCTCGCGCAGGCTGGCGGTGGCGCTGGTCGCCGCGGAGAGGAGGACCGGAGAGCCAGGGGCGCTGCCCCCGCAATCCCCGTGCGCCGAGGCCGCCTCCGGGCTGGAGCCGAGGCCCGGGCCCGGGCTAGGACCAGGACGCGCGGGCGGGCTGCCGCCCGGGCTGGCGCCGGCGCGGGGACGCTGGCGGATGCCGTCCAGCAGGCGCACCAGCAGGATGTTGGCGGGCAGCTCGTCCACGCCGCAGCCCACCAGGATGCGGCACTCCGGGCAGCGCAGCTCGTGCCGCGAGCACACGATGCTCTCCAGGCAGCGGCGGCAGAAGGTGTGCTGGCAGGGCAGCACCTTGGCCGTCGTGTCCAGGCGCTCCAGACACACGGAGCACTCCAGCAGGTCCAGCAGCGACGACTCGTCCATGTCCCTGCCCAGCCTGTCGCCGTCGCCCTCGCTCTGCGCAGCGGCGGCCGCCCTGGACGCGCACAGCCTGGGCGCTCCGAGTAGCATGGGGGCGGCACCGGCGGCCGCGCGCACCTCTAGGTCCCGGGGCCGCACCTCTAGGTCCCGGGGCCGTTGCGGGAGCCGCTGCGGGCAGTGGGCGCCAGGGTCGCGCCCGGACGGCCGCTGGGGGACCGAGATACGCCGCGACTTCCTTCCCTGAGGCTGGCGGCGCCAAGTGGCGCCGACCCGCCTGCGTGGCAGGGACCGGAGCTCCGAGCCCTGCGAGCCCCCTCCGGACCGCCGAGCCCACCCAGTTCTTCCGCGCGCGCCGCCCGCGTATGCAGGCTACACCTGTCCTCCCGCGAGTCCGCCCCGCACGGTGTCCAGCGGCGCCACCGGGCGGGCACGACACCCGGCGGCTCTGCGCCAGCAGCGGCCAGTCCGATCTTCGGGGAGGCGGGGGCGCAGCGTGCGCGCTCCCCCGCACGGCCTCTGTGCTCCCAGGGCTTGCGGGCGAGTCGCTGCCCGGCGGGTGTAGCCGGACCCCTCCTCGTCCTCGGCCGCGAGCACGTGCGCGGGGAGCGCGCCGAGGTCACGGTCACTGCAGGGCGCCGGGAAGGGGCAGCGCGCTCTGGGCCTGACTCCTCCTGGGCGCACGCCGGCCACCAGTCCTGCCCTTATGGAGCCTCCAGAGCCCCCAGGAACTCCGCTGCGCTCTCCCGCGCAGGCCTAGGCCTGTCCCCTCTGGCGCCCGAGCCTCCCTCCGCTCTCCGTGAACCTCGGAGCGGGGTGTTTCCGCCTGACGCCGCCGCGAAGGAAAGTTCGGGCGGCGCTATCCCGACTGCCTCCCGGGGCAAAGCCGATCAGCAGCTTGGGGACGCAGCCAACACCCGGGCATCCTCGACGACGGCCCGGTCCGCTACCCGGCGGCGCGCGGAAGTGACAGCCCTGGAGCCGGGGTGGGCGCAGGGCGCCGCGCAAAGCGGAGGGGAAGGCGCTGGGGTCCTCCCGGGGACGCGGGTCCGAGACTGCGCCTCTGCCCGCCAGACCCCAGGCTCGCGCAGGGCGCCCCGGAGGACCCGCTCGACCCCTCCTCGGGAGGCACAGGCGAGGGGAGCTGCGGTCTCCTTCCCAGCGCCCGCCTTCGGGTGCGTCAGAGCGACGCAAGAGCGCACGGACAGGGGGGCCGCGGCCGGTGGCTGAGATTCCCTGCCGAGCGCTGCCCCCTCGCGGCCGCTCCGCGCCCAGCCCGCGGCCTGCGCAGCCTGGTCCATCTGGTCTACGGCTGGATGCCGGACTGCACGGCCCCCGACGAGGCTGAGACAAGCTCTGGAGGGCGCGCCAGCGGGTCAGGCTAACTTGTTTGTGAAGTAAAGTGGGGCCTTTTTTACTTTTCAAGGAGAAGGTAATCTTTATTTAGGCTTCTGTGCCGAGAACGCCCATCTGTATCTTTTTATTTAATCCTCTGAACAGCCCTGTGAGATCATGTTTTTAATTTCATTTTACATGTGAGGAAGGTGAGGGTTATAGCTATGAAATCATTGAGGCTGGATTTTGTTGGTCTTTGTGTCTCCAGAACCAAACACATGGGAAAGATCACAGTCCACTGCAACACAAGCTCCTGAGAGGCATGGACTTCTACACTGTAATATCCCCAGTAACTCGGGCAAAGCCTGGGGAACACACAGTGGATGTTCAGCAAATATTTATGAAATTAAGAAACAGTCTCCAAATCATCGCCTACAGGTGATTTAAATGCACATCTCAGCACCTCAATTCCAGCTGTCCTGAGTCTCACACCCAGTCCAAGAACTAAGGCTGACAGTTTGAGAAAACTTTGCTCCTGACTTCTGACGGCCGCAGGAGCCCTGCCCCACCTGCCCTCGGACTCTGTCCTGGTGTGCAAGGTGCGTGGTCGTTCACATCAGCACTGCTGGTGTGATGGGAAGGCACCCTGCACTGCTTGGGGAAGTGGACCTGGGAGCAGTCATCCCGGGAGGGCCCACCACAGGCACAAGGCATCCCCACATGACCCTCCTTCTACCCTTTGACCCACGCTCAGGAATAACAAAGGGCAGTTTTCCAGAGGACCTGGATTGCTTGATCCAAAAGCAGGTGGTTTGGCCACAGGACACGGGGAGCTGGGACGGCTCATAGAGAGAGTTCTGCCTGCAAACTCCTCAACTCCCAGGGGCTGCTTGGATGACGTACCATGGGTGCTTTTGGTTTTGAGCAATAGAAACCAACTCTAGTGAGGTTTTAAAAGGAGTGGAAGAGATCTTGGGCATCAGGGGCCCCCCACAGGGCCCGGTCAGATCGGGGCCAGGTCACTGCAGATGGCCCCAGGGGATGTGGTCTCCACCTTGCTCTTTGTGGGGACCTACCCCTTCCTCTCTGCCCACTGCTTCTCCTTCCCAGCCCACAGGACAGGAGACACAGTCGAACTTCAGAAGAACCTTATCTGTGGCTTCAGCCACTGACAAAGACACTGTTGTGGGCTGGAAGTTTTAAAACCCTACCACCAGCTTGGCCCGGGTGGTCACTCTCTGGACCAGCATGTGCTGGCCACGGGGACAGCCATATGAAACCAGGCAGCACCTCAGGGGTCACCCAGAAGGAGAGGAGAGAGCCCAAAACACACAGACAGAACAATAGAGGCCCTTCCCTTCCCAGATGCCCAAAACCAGACCTGCCCTCAGCTCCCCTGTAAGGCAGGACTGAGGCCACCGAACCCCACCTTCATCAGGCCCTCTGCCTCACCCATGGCCACAGCGCAGGCAGGCAGCTGTCCCGGGCGCACTGGAGGCTAGCAGGGCCTTGGAGTGGGACTGCGGGGAGCTGGGCCTCGCTAAGGCGGACGCTGTGACTCAGCCCCGGCCAGTCTCACGTTCCTTGAGGACATAAGGGCCCAACACTGCCAGGTTGTCTTGCTTTTGCAAAGAAGTTGGGGGGCCTGCTTTTTACGTGGGTGCTCCTGACATTCAAGAGCTGGCACCCAGTTCAGTTCTCAGAAAAATGCTGTTAGCCAAAAAGATAAATGCCACCACGATGACCCCAGGCCCTCCATATGCAGTTTCTGGTTGAAGCAGCCAAGGGAAGTGGCTGCAGAGTCAAGGAACTTAAGGGTGCGAACTGAATAGCTGAAGTATTACAAATGCAGTTTTATGTTACTCAGTTAAATTTGCACATGTTCAGAAAGTCAATTATATCAGAAAATAAGGCTAAGAGCCATTCATATAAAACAATTTTGGGAATTCAGAAGATGGCCTGTGAGAGGGAGGGTGAGAACTGGCGGTGGGGGGAAGGGGGGCAGAGGGAGGAGGAGGGAGGGAGGGAGGAGGTGCCTTTCCCCCCCAACCATGACCCCACCTTCCCGCCTCGTGTGTGAACTCTCTGCGTTTTTCTGCTCCTCAACGAAGCCCCATCTATCTCACAGACCACCTCCTCCATGATGCCTTTCCTGGTTGCCCTTCTCCTGAATCCACGTGGCTCTTTTTTCCTGCACCTTTCATGTTCTGCCCGCAAACTCCTCAAGGGCAAAGCCTGTGTTTATTGGTCTTTAAGACCCATCAGGAACCATCCCAAGGTTGGTATGCATTTAATAAACCTCCACACAGTTGGGCGGCACCAAATTTGAAGAGGCTGAACCTGCTGACCGCTAAGCCCCCCTTCAATCCAAGACCGTATGAGATCATGATAAATGCTTGTGGGCATCTGACAGCTCGCATTTCTACTGCACTTTCTTTGTACGAAAAGGAACGAAGCTCTCAAAATTAATTTCACACAGGATGTATCGTGGACGCAGGCGTGAGGTAATAACATAGCGTCTGCGTCTGGCACACACCCGCCCCGCCGCCCCGCTGCCCCGCCGCCTGCAGGTCTGTGACCCTCCCTGCAAGCGCCTCACTTCTGACCTCAGCTCTGTCTCTGCAAAGCACTTGGCCTTCCTCAACTCAGCCAAGCTACCTGCCTGAGGACCTGCTTCCGGGGAAACCCACACCAAAGCGGGTGTTAGACCGGACAAAGTGGGCACGCACACACGTCAGCCCCTTCCCTCCTGTTTCCCTGGAAACCACGCCTGGTCTTTCCCCTTGGACCCCGTCCCTCGCACTCACGCAACACAGATGCTCTGTCTCCCCTTCCTGAGTCCCAGCTCCTCGCATGTCCAGATTTAAGCTCATGTCCTCCCTACGAGCCAGCAGGTGCTGGATACACAGGAGAAAGGAAATGCCTCCTCTGGCTGGTCAGCTGGTCAGGCCCGAGCGCAGAGGGCAGGAGGCATCAGGAAGACCCTTGACCAGAAAGGGGAGCACGGGACCAAATTTAGGGGCCAGACAATGATCCTTATTTTAGGCACAAGTTTGAGGTGCTGGCAGGCCCGGGTGCAGGTGTCTGGTGCTCCGGAGGGAACGCAGAGCCGGGCATGTGGGTCCGGGAACGATTTTCCTGGAGGTGACGGATGAGGCCATGGGTGAGAGAAGGAGGCACTGTTCCTCCCTGGGAACCTGCAGGGAGGAACCTTTCCTGCTTCCTTGGAGGACGAGGACGAGGACAGGGGCCTGCAGCAGGGGGACCCTTGTCACCCTAACACGTTCCACCTGAGGCTGCAAGATGCCTTACAGGTGCGACCGAGTGCTCTGCAAATGTTGCAGGAAGGGTGACGGAGGGTCGGTCCCAGGCTCACAGGTGTCGCTAGTGAGGCAGTGGCTCCAGGCACTTTGGGTGCAGATATCATTTGTCCAAGTGCAGAATGTGTCATTGCTCTACAGAACCTCACCTTTGCTTCCTCATGTTGAGAAGCCTGGACACCCGGCTGGTGTCCTGGGGGAACGTGGACAGCTCTGTAAGCAGAGTGACTACCCCATGCTGTGGCGGCGAGGCCAGGGTCCCTCAGGGGCCTTCTTTGTGCCGGGAAGAGTTACCTGAATTACAGACTAAGACAGGTGGACGGTTGTGTGTGTCGACCAGAGCTCCTCTCCCCAGAGCTGTTGGAATGTGGGGCCGAGAGGCTGCGAGTCAGTTTCCACAGTCTTCTTAGCCCTGAGACACTTTCCGACTGAAGGCTGGAGGAGAGGTCAGAGTCCAGAAAGAGGCCAGGTTGATCTGAGACCTGGGTTGCAGTGCTCGTGGGATGCTGACCCAGCGAGCATGTGGCCGAGGCTGGAAGACCCTCCCTACCCAGCACCCCCAGCCAGAAGACGGCCGAGTGTGAGGGTGATTCTGAGAGGTGCCCCCAGGGAGCCCTGCTGGCTGAGGTGGCCTGTGGGGAGGGACTGGGCCTGGAATGCCCCTGGTGTAAAAGAAGGTGAGTCCAGATCCCTGACAGGCCAGGTCTTCCCGGGGTGACTGCCACTCTCAGGGTGCAGGGGCTGCAGGGCCACCACGGGGTGAAGCCAGCCCCTTTGGGTGGGGGCCGTGGGCCATCCAGAGCGGGTCCATGAGCAACCTCTGGGCTTCGCTCAATCTGACTAAATGTGGGCTGGAGTGATTACTGGGACCATCGACATTTCAAACGTGAATTTGTTCTGACTGACCGCACAGCATCCAGTTAGATAAGTGAGTCAGAACTGGCTCAGGTCTGCAGGAAGGAACATTTTGCTCGGTGAGGCGTCCGCTTGTGACTGACTGCAGTTTCCATAGCGCTGTGACAAAAATACTGCAAGTGCTTTCTGGTATTAAAAATAATCCTGCCGTTGCCTGTATTTTCGCTCACAGTCTTCAAAAGAATTATAATAGATTTTCCTCCAATCTGGAGACATAGCTCACTTTACTTTAGCTTGGCCCCAGATCTGGGAAGAGACTGGGAGCTCACGCACCGTGCAGTTATCAGCTAAAGCCCTGGCAACATGTTTAACACATAAAGACAGTCCCTTATTTAAATTAGTCATAAGCAAAATGAATGAAAATTGAATATCAAGAAAAGCTTCCAGAATAATCACAGCGTCATTGACATTGAATGAAGTTTAGCATCTGAATTCATGTCTTGGCAGAAGTACGCCCTAAGTCATCCAAGGGGAGGGTGTCAATTATGAATAATATTGATGTGTTTTCTAGAAAAATGTGAAATACTTATGGAAGAGCTAACGGAGAACAGTCAGTCTCGTGAGGAGGAGTAATGGGGCCTTTCCTTGGGTGAGGTAATGCCCCCTCCTTCTGAGGAAAGATGAGAGCTGCGAATCTGCCAGGAGCAGCTTCCACTCTGCGCTCTGGTGCAACACACGGACCTTGCGAGTGAAACACACACAGAAGCTGGCGTGTGCCTCAGCGCACATCACAGACCGCTCACATGGCCCCAGGGCCACCACCCAAAGGAGGATCTGGACACTCCTTGAAAAGCCAGCTTGCAGCCTCGTGTGGGCCTCAGGTGAGGCTTTCCCAGAAGAGCTTCAGAGACAGACTCATGGACTCCCAGTGGCACTGTCCCCGTCAGCCCCAACCACACCCACCCTCCTGCAGCCAGGCTCCTCGCCCCATGTGGACGTCCTCGCCAGGGACGGACACATGTAGCCTCATTCCCTCTATAGTCAGTCCTCCCACCTTCCAAAATTTCTGCCTACGCCCCCTTCTCTGAATGCCTGGGAATGAGCAGGGTCCCTGACCACAAGAGTACAAATATTGATACCACGACTTTTTTGGTTTGTTTTCTTGCTGGGAAATCCCTGGTGGCCTGGTGTGGGCTCTATGGCCTCATCGGCCTGACTCACCAGAGGAACAGGATGGCAGCATGGGGCTGTCATGGGACGTCCAATGTCCACTGCCCTGGGACACCGCTGTTTATTTTGCTCACACATCTGTCACTTGGGCAGGGCTAGGTCTCTTCTCCACTCTGCCACAAGGCTCACACGCCTGGCCTGGCTGTGGCCAAAGCACTGACATGCAGACTCTCCCGGTGGCCTGGGGCCGGAGAGAAAGTTCTCGCCCCTCAGGAGTCCCACAGGACCCTTCCTCTGTTCCCGTTTGTCCAGGCATTTGTCACAGGAGCTCATCGGGTTAAGGAGCTGAGGAAATAGAGTCCACCTCTTGATGGGGATCAAGGTTTTAGAAGGACACGTGATTGCAAATAAGTCTTTTCCTGGGGAAACATCACATCCAGATACAGTGGGTTTTCAGCCTCATTGCAGAGGCAGGCTGACTTTGAGAGCTGGAGGAGGTGAGGGGCCCAGAATCCAGCCCGGGCCCCGCGTTTTACTGACCTGGACGCTGAGTTCTCCCTTCGGGTCCAATCAGAGCTTGTTCTGGGCACACCCTGGTACTCACCTGCTCAGGGGTGTGATGGGTGGGTAACAGCCGTCCTACAGTAAAGCTGTACTTCACCTATTGGTAAATGTAAACCTTTGAAAATACAGATCCGGGTGTGGCTAATGGGACTCGGATCTCCATGTGTGGCGGCTGAGGGAGGGGTTTCTATCATGATAAAGAACAGTGATCTACTAATTCAGAAATAGAGTGGACGGCCCTGCCAAGCAGGAAAATGTTCAGGCAGTGACTGTCCGTCATCGGTGCACCAGCTAGGGTAATGCTGGTTTTGGTAATATACAAACACCAAATTCTATGACCTGACGCAATGAAAGTCCATTTCTGACTGATGTCCAGTGTGGTGTCCTGGTTGGTGGGGTGATGATGTGGGACCCACACCCTCCCTGGTGCTGTTCTGGGCCGGAGCCCACCCTCCAGCCAGAGGACTGTGCCTGAGTGACACACGTCACCTCGGCTCCCACCCCTCCCCTATGAAATGTCACCTGATGCAGGAAAGCGTGGGCCCCAGGACCATCCCACAGCGCTGACCTTACAGCGCTGCCAGAGTGCAGGTGCCGCCCTTCGCTGGCCGCGGGACGAGCCAGTTACCGTGAAGGTGCCCACAGCGCTAAGCACCTGTGATTCTTGATGTAAATTTTAAACATTGCCAAGACAGGGGTAGGGAGAATCTCTCTCAGTTCCAGGAGTTCTTTTGCGGGTTGTGGCTCTGGAGCATGACTTGGAAGCAGCTCTCAAATACCCTGACCATCTCTAAGTGCCATGGGCAAGTGATCGCAGGATTAGGACGGGGCATCTGGGAAGCCTGCCGAGTTCCAAGGATGGAAAGTGTCACCTGCTTGCATTAGGTTTGGGGTCAGTTGAGTCCTATTGTAGTTCCAAAGTCCTAGGTCCATTGCCCCTGGAAGTCCCCCACCCAGGGAGCCATGGCTACCTGCAAGAAGGAAGAATGAATTCTGCTTCCAGGAACCCCAGGAGGAGAGACACCCAAGTGGGGTTTCTCTCATAACCCACCTTCTGCCTGTGCTACAGAAATGCCCGTGTGTGTTGGACTCTGGCGTCCCTACCCCACCTGCCAGCACTTTGTCACAAACAAGACTTGGAAATAGAAAAGGGAGGCAGGTGAAAGGACCCTCCTGGGATCTTCAGTCTCTGAGAGGAGATTCTATTTTCAGGGCCTTTTTAAAAACAACACTTAGCACAGAGCCAGGGGACGGGACAGCTGTGGGGCTCCTATGCTCAATTCCCCATATACAGAGGCGGTGGGGGGGGCAGAATTTAAGATCAGGAATTCTTTTTATGATGGTGAGAACATAAGGACCACAGGAAAAAATATAAGAGTCCTTCCAAGACGACTGTCTTCAGGAAAAGAAAATCGATTCAACGTTCTTTTAAATTCACCTGATTGCATCAGCATTAGCAGAGCTGAGTCTCTAATCTGTTGATGCAAGTTAAATATAATTTGCACCCACATTTATGAAATGTTATTTGGCCTGTAAAGTACACTGGGATGATAAGTATCGTGTAAATAGAGAACACATTTTTATTAATCAGCAATGAGCTGCATTTGAAGGAAGCAATTTAGTTACACTTACAACACAATACACCATAGGTCATTGGAAGCCATTAATGCTCTTGGATTTCCTGTGCCTGCCTAAGGACTGCTCACCTGTACTTACCTGGGTTACCCATAATTAAATACAAAAGCCGTTTCAAGTTGTTGTAAGGATTGCTCACCTGTACTTACCTGGGTTACCCGTAATTAAATACAAAAGCCATTTTAAGACGTCGCTAAGGTCCTGAATTAAATTCACATTAGCAATGAAATCAGAGTTGGAGCTGCCCATGGTGGCACCTCCCTGCCCTCACGTCCCCTGCATGCCGCAGGTCAGGCTCCAGGACTGGGCCTGTATTTGTCCCTGAGGCTGGGGTCTGGCCCACCATCTCTCCTTTGTCCTCTTCCCTGAGGGGCATTGGGGTCCTTTTGACTCTCAAAGCCTTTGCAGCTACAGAAAACATCAGCTGTGAACAGGAGTAGTGCAGAGAAACTAAGGGATTAGGGTGATTTCTCCTGAAAAAGTGGCTGATTATGGAGGTTGAGCTGACAAATAATGGGAGATGCCCTCCCCCCCGCCATAGGTGGTTGTAAGCTCCCAGGAGCCGCTGTCTGGGGACAACGGGAGTTTCCTTAGATGGTCATTGAGCATAAGACCTCGGACAAAGGCAGGTGTGTTTCTTGAACCACGTTAGTTGGCCCCCTTACCCTCATGCCTGGTCCTTTAGGGGTGAAATGAGGTAATTAAGGGGCCCTGCACTCACTGAACGGGATCTGGCACAGAGGACATTGTTGTCCCCGTCACGGTGGTCATCACTTTAGCATCGCACCGAGGCCTGGACCAAGCCCCACTTTGCTGCCTTCAGCCAGGAGTGGGCGGTGGGGCTGCCAGCCGCACACCACAGGTACTGGATAGATGCAGCCTCCTTCCTGGCCACACATGGCAGGGCTCTTCCCAGGACAGCTTCTGCACCACAGTCGCTCCTCTCGCAGATCACATGGCTCCTCTGCTTCACAGTTGGCTCTGCCAGCCTCTTGCCCACGTCCCTTTACTCAGACGGCAGTTCACCACGTGACTCGCGGGAACACCTTTGCTCTCTGGTGGTACTTAGCAGCCTGCATGCCACGTAGGGACCACACCTTCCGAAGCTGATGTTCCTGCACAGCTCAGGGGCCCTCGGGCCTCAGGCTCCCCCGGGCCCCAGGCTCCCCTGAAGACCTCCCCCAGGTGCATCCCCAGACTCTTGAGATTACAGCTCCAGATCTCAAAGGTGATTACTCCCCACTGCCCAAGGGTTGTCAGGAAAGAGCGGTTCTCTCCTCATTAAATTATCTAAGCATTTTGGGATTAAAGGTTTAAGGGAACTTGGCAGAGTTTTTCTTTCTAAGATACATTCTGAGATGCCTTTATATTAGTATGTTTTTTTCTTGTTTTTTTCCTTGTCTTTAAGAAGGATTCTTTTAGAAGTACTCTGAAAGGACTGTGTTAGTCCACTTATAGATACAAAACCCTGAATCTGCCACCACCCTGTCATCAGGCACCCCTTTCCCACCCTGCCCCCCAACGTCCTCAGGAGGCCTCCACCCCCAGGTCAATCACCCTGACCCATTTTTACAACAAATCTCTCCTTCCTCTTTTGTTCACCGTTTCTGTTCTCTGTCTTTATTTTTACCTTTTTATCGTTGCATCATGCATGTATTGGTGAATTACCTGGCTTGGGGTTCTTTTAAATTGTCATCAAAGTGGTGCCGTCCAAGGTGATGAGGAAAACAGTCCAGCTGAGCTTCAGGTGGGGCGCAGCCACCTCCCCGCCCCGTTCACTCGAGTCCGTCACCTCGCCCAGCATCTGCACTATGACCTGGGCAGTCATCCCACACAAACAGCAAGGATTCAGCCCCCTCGGGTCCTCCCGCCTCAGCCGCTGGATAACCTGACTGACTGACTGTGCCCAGCCCCGGGCGTGGAAACTGATGACAGCAGTAGCCTGACTTTTTCTTACTGTTTCTTTGAATAGAAGTTTCTGGTTCAGCTTTGTGTTTTTCCCCTGGAATTCCTTTTTCTCCCCCATTTTCTTGCATCATATGCCTTTATTTAACTTCGGTCCACACCACGACCCCAAGAGTCCTGAGGAGGGGGTTCCTGTGATGCTGGCAGAGCCCAGGGCCACCCAGACCTGCTGGTCCCTCTCCCTACCCCCTGCAGAACACAGCCCGCCTTCCAGGAGAACCGCTCTCCAGGACTGGGGAGACCACGATGCATCTGGGCCCAGGGGACAGAAGAAAGTCCCCACTCCAGGCAGAGGGCAGGAGTGTGCTGTGGGCCCAGGAGCACAGCCAGGACACCCCTGAGAGGCCCACAAGCTGGACCAGCGCCAGAGGGCCTGCCCACAGCTGCGTCCCAATCAGGACGGCAGAGCCCTCCGCCCCACCTGCCGTGAGGCCAGCGGGGCCACAGGTCCTGTAGGGACGGGCGAGTATGGAGAGGAACCAAAGAGAGGACACGGGGGGAGGGAGGTTAGTGTTTAGTGGGGACAGAGTTTCAGCTGGGATAGTGCGAAAGTTCTGGAGATGGATGGTACTGCCCCTGACCTATACAGTTTAGGGTGGTTTTTAACAGTAGCTTTTATGTTATGTGTGTTTCACTACAGTGAAGATAAAACCGGTGATCTGGCGTGGCCACACTGAGGTGCAGGGCCTGGGACACAGTGGCTCAGCCCTGGACCCTGTGGCGGGCTGGGCTGGGACTGCCCGAGCCAGCAAGGGCCTGCCAGCTACAGGTGCCCCGGTGCCCCGACACACACTCTACCTGGCTCTCCATGGCTCAGGTGCTCCCAGAGGACCAGCCCAGCGAGAAGGCTGCTGCAGGTTTGAAGACAGAGACAGAGCTTCCATCGGGTGGGAAACACAGAGAAGTCCCTGAATCTACTTTTCCCCCTTATTAAAATTTGGGATATTTTTCTTGCCTCATCTTTCCAGATTCTCTTATTCTTTCAATTTCTTTGCCTGACTGGCTATTTAACAAGACCCCAGGTGACTGTGTGCCCCCAGGTGAGCACAGGTGCACCGTTATTGCACAGGGCCAGCCAGCCGTGGTCCAGGCATCCCTGATCATCACCTAAGCTCGTTCTCAGAACTGGGCAGGAATTGCCAAGGCCTGGAGATGTACCCAAGCAGGACCCTAGTGGGCCTCCCAAGACAGACCCTCCCTGTATCCTCTGCTGCAGCTCCTCTCTAAAGGACCCAGATTATAGAATCTCGTGCAAGCTTCCTGAGGTTTTCAGATGCTCAAAACCACCACCAAAGGGAAGAAGTTAACTACTTAATGACCATAAGCATGTGGCCCCGAGACCTGGCTCCTAAGGATGGATCACCATCAACCAAAGAATTATGCACAGCTGATCACCTGCCCTGGAACGCCCCTCCCCCAGTCACCTTTAAAAAGGCTCAGCTGAGCCCCTTTGTAGAGTTGGGGTTTTGGGGCACAAGCCACGTGTCCTTGCTCAACCCAGCAGTAAACCTTCCTCTGCTCCAAACTCCCACGTTTTGGTTTGGCCTCCCTGCACATCGGGCACATGGCCTTGTCAGGTTACAGAGGGGTCCACACCCCAGGCTGCGTCTCTTCTCCCTCGGCCCCTTCTGTCCCTATCATTTGGAGACCTCACTCCTGGGTGGAGAAAGTAAACAGAGTATCGGCAGAGCCCTTGTGTCACACCGTCCCTATGGATGACGCGTGGGTCCCCGCGGTCTCCTGTCCCTGGTGTACTGCAGGCGCTCTGGGGATTTGGCAGACGGAAGACCAGCGGAGCCGCAGGGCTCTCGGACGCGCCTTTATTGCGGAGGAGGAGCACACCGGTCCCAACAGCGGCGACGGCAAGTCCCTCTAGCCTTAGCATCAAGGCAAACAGCCGCAGTCTCTCGAGCTGATGGGAGCGCACCAGTGCGCCTGCGCGCGCCGTCACGTGTCCCACCACACGGCACCGCGCAGGCGGGACGGCACCGCGGTCTCCGCACTGGTCCGCGAGGGAGCATGAGGGATGCCTTTTCCCCCAACCCAGGTCTTAGAGGGGTGTGTGTGTGTGTGTGTGTGTGTGTGTGTGTGTGTGTGTGTGTGTGTGTTTTCCAGATATATGCCCAGGAGTGGGGTTGCTGGATCAACGGTAAGTCTTTTTAGTTTTTTAAGGAATCTCCATACTGTCCTCCACAATGGCTGCTCCAATTTACATTCCCACCAGCAGTGCAGGAGGGTTCCCTGTTCTCCGCGCCCTCTCCAGCATTTGTTTGTGGACTCTTCAATAATGGCCATTCTGACTAGTGTGAGGTGATACCTCATTGTGGTTTTGATTTTCATTTCTCTGATTGTTAGTTATATTAAGCATTTTTTCATGTGCCTGTTGGCCATATATCTTCTTTGGAGAAATGCCTATTTAGGTCTTCTGCCCATTTTTTTGATTGAGTTTTCTGGTATTAAGCTGTATGAGCTGTTTGTATATTTTGGAAATTAATCCCTTGTCAGTCTCATCTTTTGCAAATATTTTCTCTCTCTCCAGGTTGTCTTTTCATTTTGTGGATGGTTTCCTTTGCTATGCGAAAGCTTTTAAGTTTAATAAGATTCCATTAGCTTATTTTTGCTTTTATGTCCGTTACTCTGGGAGATGGATCCAAAAAAATATTGCTGTGATTTGTGTCGGAGTGTTATGCCTGTGTTGTCCTCTAGGAGTTTTATAATGTCTGGTTTTACATTTAGGTCTGTAATCCATTTTGAGTCTATTTTTGTGCATGGTGTTAGAGAATGTTCTAATTTCAGTCTTCTACAGGTAGCTGTCCAGCTTTCCCAGCACCACTTATTGAAGAGACTGTCTTTTCTTCATTGTATATTCTTGCCTCCTTTGTCATAGCTTAATTGACCAAAAGTGTGTGGGTTTATTTCTGGACTTTCTATCCTGTTCCATTGATCTATGTGTCAGTTTTTGTGCCAGTACCATGCTGCTTTGATTACTGTAGCTTTGTAGTACAGTCTGAAGTCAGGGAGCATGATTCCTTCAGCTCTGTTCTTCTTTTTCAAGATTTTGTTGGCTATTTGTGGTCTTTTGTGTTTCCATACAAATTTTTAACACTTTTTTTTTTTTGTTCCAGTTCTGTGAAAAATGCCATTGTCAAAAATGCCATAATTTGATAGGAATTGCACCGAGTCTGTAGACTGCCTTGGGTAGTGTGGCCATTTTTACAATATGGATTCTTCCAATCCAAGAACATGGTATATCTTTCCATCTGTTTATGTCGTCTACAGTTTCTTTCATCAGAGTTTTATAGTTTTCAGAATACAGATGTTTTGCATCCGTATGCACTGTTAAAAATGGTTAAAATGGTAAATTTTAAGTTGTGTTTATTTTACCACAATTTAAAAATAAAAATAAAAATATAAATCTTTAAGAAGTAAATTTCACCACAAAGCCTGGCAGCTGATTGAGGCTTGGAGTCATTAGCTTGGCTCAGAGCTGCTCCTGAGGAGAGCTCTGCAGTCTGGAAGGGTCCCTAATAGCCGGAGCCTTAGAAACCGCTCCTGCCTTCTGGGGGCACATGGAGTGGGTCCTGGGATGCCCCAACAAAGGTAGGAGAATTTTGTCTTCGACTAGGGGCCTCTGGGTGAGGCGCTTTCAGCACTTTGTTTCACTTGTTGACTGAACCTGGAGATGGTGGGGCGTCCCCAGTGAAGAGGAGGTGCCAGAAGCTCACGTGAACACGTGAGGAAGGAAGATGGGAAGGACTGAAAAGCTGGAGTGATTTATCCATGAGAACTGCTCGTGTCCTCAGTCGTAAACCCCCAGGACGCTGTGTGGACACCACCCCGGGCACTGAGGGGGTCCTCTCTGCAGGGGGCAGGCCCTGGGGTCAGGGTGGGATGGGAGGTCGCAATTACAGGTGCAAAGCCGGGAACTCACCTGCCAGAGCGAGGGGGTCAAGGCAGCCGCCAGACCCTGAAAATAGCTGAAGGTGTGGTGATAAAGTTGGTCTGAGGCTGGTTCCCAGGACCAGAGTGGGTGGGCAGCTCCCAGGCCCTTTGAGATGTTGTAACAAAACCTCTAGATGCGATAGAGCCTTGACCCAGTGGTCCCTCCCCACCCGGTGTTGGTGCCGGTGCCGTTTGCCCATAGTCGCTGTGAAGCAGTTGGGGCAGGTGCTGCTGCAGGAGGCACTCAGATGCTCCAAACACGGCCTCTGACAGCTTCTTCTGGGGCCACCCTGTCCTCCCCCGAATATGGGAAGTGGCCTTGCTTCCATCAGTAGAAAACAGAGAGAATGATGTAACTTAAATTTCTCTAGTAACTACATCCAAAAAACTAAAAAGCAGGCGAAATTAATTTCTAACATTTTATTTAATACAGTGTATCCAAGTATTATCATTGCAACCTGCAATCAATATTTTCCAGTGCTAGTAGATATTTTACATTCTTTTTCATGTTCAGCTTGGAAATCCAGTGTGTGTTTTGGACTCACTAGTCATCTCTGGTAGGACTGCCCACATTTCAGTAGCCATGTTGGACGGCACCAGCTGCAGGGTTCACAGGCTTTGAGTATCGTCTATGGCAGGGCAGCATCCAGTCTGATTCTCCAGCCCTCCTGGAGATTTTGTGAACAACTTGATATCCTTGTAGATTTCTGTTTAAATCAACCAGAGTGAGCTTCTGTTGCTCACAACTGAGAGTCCTGATTAATATAACCCTTCTACTGTTTTAATGATTTTCCTGGATGTAGGAACAAGGTTCCATGCACACATAACTTTATGGGCTTCTTAAGGTTGGAGGTTTCTCAGGGTTAACATGAAAAATACATCACCCTTTGTAAAGGCTTTTTTGATGTTCCCTTCATAGGTACTAAGGGAAAGAAAGAATGGAGCGTGCTCCAAGGTAGTCCTTGAAAGGCTGGTCGCTCTTTCCAGAAAACGACACCTTGTAACACACACAAACACAGACACACAGGCACCTGCCGCTGTCCAGCACTGCGTAAGGAGACACGTGATGCACTCGGAAGAGCCAGGCGTCCTCAGGGCGGCCCCGTCCATCTCTCCTGCCCTACTGCCTCTTCTTGGTGCATTAACAGGTGTCAGCTTCTCTTTGTTTTTGAGATGTAACTGACATATTACATTAGTTTCAGGTGTACAAAGTAGTGATATTTGTATACATTTGAAATGATCACAGTAAGTCTGGTCAACGTCTGTGACCACACAGAGTTACAAGTTTGGTTCTTGTGATGAGAACTTTTAAGATCTACTCTCAGCAGCATTTAAATATGTAATACAGCATTATTAACTATGATCACCACGCTGTGCCTCACATCCCTGTGACTTATATGTTATAACTTTAAGTTTGTACATTTTGACCATCTTCACCCATTTCTCCCACCCCTTACTCCCTGCCTCTGGCAACCACCAATCTGTTCTCTGTATCTATGAGCTCATTTTTTTAGACTTTTAACGATGCCATATATAAGTGAGATCATATAGTATTTTTCTTTGTCTGACTTAATTTCACTTAGTGTAATATCCACTAGACCATCCATGTTGTCACAAATGGCAAGATTCCTTCCTTTTCATGGCTGAATAGTACTCCATTTTATATATATCTACCACATCTTCTTTATCCATTCCTCCACTGATGGACACTTAGATTGTTTCCATGTCTCAACTATTGTAAATAGTGCTGCAGTGAACATGGGGGTGCAAACATCTTTTCAAGTTAGTGTTCTCATTTTCTTCAGATAAATACCCAGAAGTGGGATTGCTGGATCATGTGGTAGCTCTATTTTTAATTGTCGAGGAACCTCCATTCTGTTTCCCACAGTGGCTGCACCAGTCTACATTCCCACCAGCAGGGCACCGGGGCTCCCTTCTCTCCACGTCCTCACCAGCACTTGTTATTTCTTGTCTGTTTGATGACAGCCCTTCTGACAAGCGTGAGGTGGTGCCTCACTGGGGCTGTGATTTGCATTTCCCTGAGATCAGGCCCTGTGATGTGGAACGTCTTTTCATGTGCCTGTTGGCCAGCTGGATGCCTTCTTTGGAAAAATGCCTATTCAGATCCTCTGCCCATTTATATGCATTTTTTCTCCAATTAGGTAAGTTGCCTTTTCATTTTGTTGGTGGTTTCCTTTGCTGTGCAGAAGTTTTTAGTTTGATGTCATCCCACTCATTTATTTTTTGTTTTTGTTGCTTGTTCTTTTGATGTCAAGTCCAAAAAATCATCACCAAGAGTGATGTCAAAGAGCTTGCTGCCTATTTTTTCTTGGAGCTTTGTGGTTTCACATCTTACATTCAAGTCTTCAGTCCTTTTTGAGTTAATTTTTCTGTGTGGTTATTTCTGAGCTCTTGATTCTGTTGCATTGCTGTGTCTGTTTTGGGCCAGAACCAAGCTGCTCTGATGGTTTGTAATCAGGGCACATGATGCCTCCAGCTTTGTTCTTTCTTTGCTTTGGCTATTTGAGTTCTTTTGTGGTTCTATACACATTTTAGGATTGTTTGTTCTATTTCTGTGAAATACGCCATTGGAATCTCGATAGGGACGGCATTGAATGTGTTGATTGCCTTGGAGAGTGTGGACATTTCACAGTGTTAGCACCACGGCATTCTTGAATTACACTGCTGATTATCTGGTCTGTCCACTCCTTGTCTCTATGTTATAAGCTTTGTGAGGACAGGCAGTTGTCGCTCATTTTCCAGGAGATTCTCAAGACTTAGAACACTGCCCAGCAGCAGCAAGAATCCAATAAATAATTGTTGGATGAGTAATGAACTGAGGTTCAGGGAGAGAACGTGACTCCCAGAAGGAGAAGAAAAGATGTGAACGGTGTTGCCAGGCAGATGGTATTTACGCTCATCACATTTCCAACACTCTTTCAGGTTTAATCCCTGCTGAGCAGAGGGTGGGGCTGCGCCCCCGGCTCAGCAGGAGCGAGTTGCCCCGGGGGCGGCCGGCCTCTCCGCTTTGATGCTGCAGGGCTTCCACGGCCAGCGGGCGCTGTGCTCCGGGGCGAGCTGGGAGCTGCCCTCCCAGCACGGGTTTGCAGATCACTGCGTGTGGGCGCCTCCGCCGCCGCCTCTGATGCTTTGTTCCCAAGAAGATGCCCTCCCTCTGCGAGACGTGTGTCCAAATCAAACATCTGGGTTCCTTGCGCCCAAGGTGGTTTTGGTGACAGCTGGAGGTCCAGGCCCTGGACAAACAATCCCCACCTTACAGTTTGCAGTCTTTGTTTTATTGGTCTTTCGTTGTTTTCCCTTGCTGTATGCCTGAGAAAAATGACTCAAGACAGGAAATTTACTAGTGCTATTTTGAGCATACTGTCTGAATTTTAAATAAGAAGCTGGTCAGTGAGCGATTCATGACCTGTGTGATATGGTTTAAAGGCCATCTGCCTCTTTACTCTCTCAAGACTCCTGTCCAAGGAGGGAGGGCCTCATGGGCAGGAAGATACTGATAGCGGACCCCCCACTGTGCGGTGCCGCCGTGGCAATGTCAGCGTTTCCGTCTGCGGGAGGCAGCACGTGATGACAGTAATGGAAAGGTGCTCGGTGCTTACAGGCACTTTGACACATGGTCATATCTGCTCAGCCCATCAGTTTGACAGATAAAAAGAAAAACAAATTTTATTCCACCCAATGAATGAGGAGGTGGAATCTCAGAGAGGTGAAGGGACTTGCTTGGAGACACACAGCAACTACGGCCGAGCTGGGCCCAGACGGGGCCCCTGGGCTCCAAGACCAGCACCTGCCCTCTCCACACCCCGCCCAGGAGACAGGCGGAGGCCTTAGGCACGGAAACCGCACAAGCCCACAAGAAATCATAATAATGGTACCGATTATTTACCAAGTGCTGAGT
This sequence comes from Camelus bactrianus, assembly GCF_048773025.1. Taxonomy (NCBI): domain Eukaryota; kingdom Metazoa; phylum Chordata; class Mammalia; order Artiodactyla; family Camelidae; genus Camelus; species Camelus bactrianus. The sequence continues at coordinate 9,611,371 of NC_133566.1, forward strand.
ATGTGCCCAAGCCTGCTGGTTCAACATTCACGGAGATCTCATGTTGAATCCTGTTCTGGGCACTGGAGAAGTGACAGTGACCACGTGGGAAAGTTACTCTGCCCTTGAGGGGCCTCTGTTCTCCACGTGAGCACCTGTCTCTGCAGGTAATGCCCAGGGCACCCTCCTATGCACCCTACCTCCCCTGCCAGGTGCTGGTAGCCCCCACCCCCAGTTACCACTACCCAGAGCATCTCCAGATGTGGCCAGCATCCCATGGTTGACATTGGGTTCCAGAGGGAAGAGCAGGGATCCCCCTTGTCACCAGACCCTCCTTCCTTTAAGACTCAGCTCCAAAGTCACCTCCTGGTGCATCTGGGAGTCCCAGCCACAGCTCCCTCCATCCCAGGCCCCCACCACAGCATGATGGGGGCAGTAGGGCAGGGGTGGGACACATAAGACCTGGGTCTGAAAAGGTGGCTGGGGTCTCCCCTGAAGAACTGGGACACATCCATGGGCAGGAGGAACCGGTGTGTTTGGTCAGCAGGAAAAAGACACGATCAGATTTGAGTTAGAGAGCCGGCCCCCTCATGCCGGAGCCGGGAGGCAGCGGGGGCGCTGGAGCGCAGCTCTGGCCACCACATGGGAGCTGGGGGAGGAGAGGGGTGGACTGACCGGTCTCCAACAGCTGGTGATGGAATCTGGGATGGAGGACCAGAGAGACTGCGTCTCTGGATGGAGCTCCTCGCTCTCTCACCCCAGCCCTGCGTGCGGGAACCCTGGACAGCTGCTCAGACCCTCCCGGCTTGGTTCTGGGGCACCTCCCTCTGCACAGGATACTGGTGTCTACAATCTCCCAGGGCTCCTTGTGTTTCTCTCTGGACTACGCGAGGTCGGGCCAACACGATATTTGGACAGCTGACACATCTCCGGTTGGCTTCCTCTTTCCAGGCCAAGTACCCCGAGGGCCCGGCCGTCCACCAGCTCACTCACGCCCAGCCGGTCCCTGACATGCAGGCTGTCGTGACACAGCCGATGTGGGCTGGCTGGGGAGGAACCAGGGCTCATACCCTGCTCCAGAAACATGAAAAAATGAGCGAAAACTGAGGATCAATATTGTTGCAACTGTGGAGAATGATCAAAGGTCTACAGCAAGCGAGTGAATGTTAAATCGAGAAAGGGTGGCTTAGAGGGAGCTTGTGAAGGGCCCGGTCAGCCCAGGAGCCGGGGAACGGGATGTCCCAGAGCTCTTGGGACGGAGAACGCATTCAACCGGATGCCCCCTGACCGTGCGGGACGCTGGGGAAGCCTGTGCTCCTGTGGTTCGTGGTAGGCTCTGCCCCTTGACACAGCCGCATGATGGACAGGACTCGTGGGCCTGTGCACAGCTCAGCTCCATCTTATCGTTTAAGGTGCAGACGTTCCATGAATCCTGTCAGATTCCACTTTATATATTTAAGCCTCAAGGCGCCTGTCTTCTAGATCTTTTGAAATTTTACTTCATATTCAGCTCGAAAGCAAACCCTACCAGATTTGTGTGCTCTGTAATTTCTAAGGCACCTTGTCTATGTCTTCCCTAAAATTATTGACTTACAAGTGTTTAAACAGAACTGGGTCAAGACAGAGCCCCCATGCGAGCAACCCTGGTTCTGTGGGGACATTCATCCATTAAATCAACCCCACAGACATCTAACACCCCAGAAGGTTGTGCTTAGAAAAGAAAATTGGTTTATTTTAAAACTCTGCTCCAGAATTTTGATGAAAATTGACTCACTCGAGAGGTCACAGCTCGTATAATTTCTGTCTTTCTGCGTTTGGAAAACTGAGCCGGTGTGTCTCTCTCCAGGCTCAGCGCTCTGGCCTGTGATCCTCCTGCTGTGTCAGGGGCTCCAGTGTCCAGGCTGAGCCAGGACGGACTCAGCTGCGATGCCGAGTGGATGGTCTCATCTCCCCCAGCGGTGAGAGGCCCCAGGGGGGAAGGATTCCTTATGGCTAGAGATGTGAGGGCTGTCAAGTCACTGTCCTGGGCAGGAGGTGGAGGAAGCCAGGTGGGGATGGGACACGGCCCCTCCTCCCCGGGGCCTGTCATGCTCGACCCTCACTCCCAGCTCCCCACTCCTTCCTCCAGCCAGAAAGGGCTTCCACTTTTCCTGTAACACTTGCTCCGTGTTTCCATTAAAGCACAGTTAACCTCCTACCTAGCGTTGAAGATAAAGGCTGCATTGAGAGGACTGGGCTCAGTCCACACTCTGCCACTTACCAGCTCCTAGTGTCTCTAAGCTTCAGTTTCTTTGTGTCTAGAGTGGGGGCAACATTAATTCTACCTTATGGAACTTCCATAGGAGTGAATGAGATGACCCTTGTAAACACAGTGCTTGGCACTTAGAACAAGAACACGTTTCTTTTCTCTCAGGAGCCCAGTAGGGCACAGCGAGAAACCAACTCAACCACCTTGAATGGATACAGTGGCTGGAGCTGGCGCAGCCATTCTGTAGCCATGCAGCAATGAGCATAAGACCAGAAGAATTGCCGTTGACAGTTATCACTGAACCCCTGAAACAAAGCCTCAGCTTAATGTTTGGTGAGAAGAAAATTCCATTTGTTAAAGGCACGGAGCTGACTCTTCCGTTACTTACACTACCCCGTCAGCCAGCTTGCCTGACCCAAGCCACTAAGGAGGCAGGATTTGTCATAAGAAAGCACTGCCTTCATCTGAGAAGGGAAGTCTGAAGCCTGCTGTGTGTGTGGGGTACATGTACCCCGTGTGTACTCAGGTGCCAGAGGAAAGTTCAGGCTGTTTGTTCATGAGCCAATTCTTCGCCTCACTGTTGGGCAAGTTCCCCCCTCTACTGCCCCCGGGAGTTCTCTGTGTGCATGGGGTGCAGCTGGCCGGTGTTCCCAGAGGGCCAGCTGTGATGGGGGCGCCTCTGCGACATTTCCCTCCCAGGCACGTTTCCTAACTGGAGAGGCCACAGCAAAGGCCGTGTTCTGGTGTTCGTGGCCCTGGGCACCGAGCAGGGAAAGGAAGACCCAGGTACTGGGCAGTCGCTGACGGGGAGCCAGGAAGTAATTGGAGGCAGGATCAGAAGCCAGGGGAGTGGGTGGCTCGCTCTCCTCCTCCGGCCCTGGGGGGTACAAGCGCAGCTGGAAGACCTCCAGGCCCCACAAGCACAGGGAGGGGTGTGACAGTCCAGCCCCAGGCGGGCAGCCTTCTCTCTGCTTGGCAGAGTGGTGGGGGCCGCTCAGCCCGGCAGGTGGATGGGGCGGGGAGACACTGGCAGGGTAGCGTGGGCGGTGGGCTGTGGGAGAGCTCTGTCTGCTCAGGTGGTCGCCCTGAGGCCCCACACAGAGGCTGCCAGCTTCCCCCTCAAGGACCCCCCAGCACCCCAGCCTGATCCCATCTGAAGGCTTCCGTCTCCGGGACGCCGTGCCGCCGAGCCCTGAGCTCAGTCACCCGAGAGGGGGCAGTGCTGGCCAGGGCTCAGAGGCTGTCCTGGGCCAGGGTCCTGCCTTCTCCAGCCATGGTGGCCTGTCTGTGAGTGGGTTGGAACCTCCATCTGAGCAGGGTTGTGGGCAGGTGTTGGGGTGACTGTGGTGGAAGCCTTCTGTTTTGAGCTGGGTGCAAACACATGTGGAAATTCAGCCTATGTCAGGATGGTGGCCCTGCTGTGTGCAGGCAAGAGGACATTTCTGATGCGTCTGGTTTAAGGGGCCAGGACCCATCTCCTCCCCGCACACACTCCCCTCCCCACCCCTGATGCTGGAAGTTCTGCTGTCCCAGGGGAAGGCCTCGGTGTGGTCAGGGTGGGGAGGGAGAGCTGAATCCATTTTCGCAGGTGGTCTTTGTTAGGAGCTCTGCCCCATCCTCTGGGGAAGGAAAGTGCGGACCCAGAGCCAGGCCCCTGCCGGCCCCCTCCTCCTGGGAGATGGTGGGCTGGGCCCCTGGGGCCAGAGGAGGAGGGCTGGCTTGGGACCACGGTCAAGGCCCCCAGGATGTGCGCCCCGTCTGACCCGCCATGTTCAAATCCACTGGAGGAACACGGGCCAAGCTCCTCGAACTTTAAACTGTGGGCTTGCAGGGGACATTGGTCACCACATGTTGAGAATGTAGATTAACTGCTTTCAGTGCCCCAAATTGTAACCCCCCCCCACATAATAGTCCTTAGTAGAAAATTCATTATGTCCAGAGTTTCTGTGAATTAAGGGATTTGAAAAGTTATTTTGCACTTATCAGCCATGACAATAGGTAATTCGAAAAACCGTTTCACGTAAGTGAGCTGAAAGGCTTCAGTGCACACCCCAGGCCCACTCTTTCCCGCTGGGCCCAGTGGGGCTGAGGCTGCGTGCGTGTAGACCCCTGAGGGGACAACGCACACCTGGCAGGTGAGGATGTGGCCTTATGGGAGCGAGACCAGCAGTGACACGTGCGGTGACGCAGATCTTCTCTCACATGTGACCTCACGACCATCTCTAGGGTCCCAGAAAGGCTGCTGTAGGGGGTCCTCGTGTGTGTGCATGTGTGTAAGAGTACCCACTCGCACTCAGACGCACTCAAGGCTCTCACACACCCCACGTGCCTCCTCTCAGGCTCTGGGGAGGGCACCGTCTCTGCCCTCTGCCCTGAGTGAGTTCCATCTTCCATTGCTGGAACCAGGGAAACAGCCGGCACCCTAGAAATTCCGGCTCCAGGCCCCAAAGGAGAACCACCACCTCGTGGCCCCAGGGGAAACTGAGGCCCAGATCTCTGATGGATCGTCTGGAATTGGTGGCTTGTCCCCCATCCGCGAAGCCCAGCTCCGTCTCTTCCTGGCACTAAGACTGGTTTCATTAGATCCTTATAATTTGGAAAAATGAGTCTGGTCTGTTCACAAGGTTCTCAAAAGGCTACAAGAGGCAAGCAAGGGTGAGCGGGAAGCCGGCTTGCAAGCGTGGCTGGGAGGAGGGGTAGGGCAGCTCTGTCTGTCTGTCCGTCTGTCTATCCATCACCCTGCCGATCCATCCCTGTTCTCTATTGTGGGAACTCCCATCTGGTAGGAGGACAAAGCCACCCAGGGCTTGTTCCAAAGGCACATCCAGCCTGTGGACTGGACCCCAGGAGCCGTTACCTGCCGCTCAGTCCCAAGACTCCTACACTTCCAGCTTCACGTGTTCATGTGTGTCAGACTCTCGTTTATTTCAGCTGTAGCTGCAAAACGTCAGGAGGGTTTGCTCAGCCTGCCTCAGGAAGACACGTTTAACTCCAGGTGGGAACCGGGGGTCTCATCACATGGGAGTCGGGGACCCGGATCAGCCCTGACGGCCAGGTTGGGGGGCAGCAGAATTCCTCCGCCACCCCCAACCCCCGGGTACCTCCTTCCTTCCCTGGCCAGGGGCTTGAAGCTGAGACTGCCCTTGCCCAGGCTCTAGAGCGGTTCTAGTCCTGCCGACAGGATGCCTGGCCATCAGGCGTGGGCTGCACGGTACGGCCTGGCCTCTGTTAAGCCACACCCTCTCCACGGGGGCTGAACCACCAAAGGACAGATGGGGTCATTTGTCACAGCAAGGGGCTGCGCTGGAGCTGGTCAGCCTCCCGGCGCGGGTGGACTCTCTGTGGCCGAGCCCCCACCCTCACCCCCTCCTGCCTGGGGCACTGTGGGTCCATGGGCAGGACGAGTCTCCTGCCTTCCATCCTGGCGCACTCAGGGTCATCACCCACGACCCCTAAGCCTGCGGAGCCCAAAGTGTCTTGGGTTTAATCTGGGCAGAAAATCGTCCCCTTCCGTGGCACAGCACAGGCTCTCCTCGCCTTGTGCGCACGCAGTAAACGCGACGTCACCCTCCTGTAAAAGCTCTCAGGGACCCAGCTGGGCCGGGAGGGAGGCTGGAGATGCACAGGGCAGCCGGGCAGATGGGGGCAGGAAGGCATACCCACGGGACCAGTGACCCTGGAGGAGCCAGCGTCCGTGTGGGGCTGGGAGGCGTGGGCACGTGGCTTGTGAGGAGAATTGGCCCTTGGCCATCGCTGCTCAGGACGCGAGGGCACTGGGAGGAGGCTCTGAGGGAGGGAGGTGCATCTGGTCCAGGAAGGACAATGAGCACCTACTGCATACTGGGCGTGAGGAGACCAGGGAGGGGGGCCCTGGCTTTCGCGGGGCTCAGGGGCCAAAAGAACAAATTGTTCTGAGAACCCAGTATCTTAACGTGTGCTTAACCAAGGAGAGAGAGCTTCTAACAGCAGCAGAGGCCCAGACCTGCCACCTGGTGCAGAGCTGGCCAGCCCGGCAGCCACAGAGCCTTCGGTCAACCAGGAGGCTGCTCCGGACTCCACCCCGGGTGAGGAGATGGAATAAAGGGCAGAGGCCTCGGCCCAACCTCAGGGATCTGCCACTGAGTGAGCTGTGAGCAAGAAGTAAACAGATGTGACAGGGGACTCCAGAGCTGTCACGGGACCAGGACAAGGCTGCAGAGGCACCAAGGGACACAGGAGAGGCGCACACTGGAAGACATACTGGCGATACGTGGCTCCTCTGAGACCTGTCCTCACCTCAGTGACGAGATGGTGACACGGGGGGTGGGTGGGGCCTGGACACGGGGGTCCCTGCCTAGGACTTACAAGTATCGAGTCACTGTCTGTGCACCCCTGACCAGTACACCACCACCTGCCGGTGACTCCTCAGTACAAAATTTAGTCACCAGTTCTCAAAAACGGCAAAGACTCGAACAGACACTTCACACAGGAGGAAATACGTGCATGTGAACGAGCACAGGAAGGTGCTCGGTGTCCTCGGCCATCACGGGGATGCAGACGGAAACCCCTACGAGACGCGGCTCCGCACCAGGGATGCGCTGACCTTGGGAGATGGCGTCCGCGGGGACCGCGTGGTGCTTCGGAAACCGGCTCAGCCGCATCCTATTCTGACAAACATGCCTGTGCTCTAAGCACCAGCCGTTCGCCCGTTTAGCCAACAAGACAAAGTCTAATGAAGGGTGTTTGTAGCCACAAACAGCCAGAAGGAGCCCGGAGGTGAACGCCAGACAGGGCTGCGTCCGTCTGACCGAGCCCTGCCTAGCCATAAAAGAACCACTGAAACACACAACACGTGCGTGCCCCACGTGGATGACATTTTAGAGTAAGTGAAGCTGGGCTCTGGTGGTAGAAATGGAGGCCCTGGGGGGTCCCGCAAGGGGTGCGGGGGCTCCTGGAACTGACGCAAGTGTTTATCCAAACTCATCCAGCTGAGCTCTGAAGGCCTGTGTGTTCTGTTTTATGCAAATCGTTCTTCAATTAAGAAAAGACATGAGGCAGGGACTGGGAACCCTGCGTCAGCTCCCGGGCCCCTGGGAGGGAGGGACGGCACCTCCTGCCTTTTGAAGTTTGGTAACAGATCGACTCACTTAAGAGCAGAGGCAGGAAAGGAGGCAGAGGACCTGCGGGAAGGGGTCTGCCCTGGTGATGCTGGCGTGACCCAGACTCGCCCGGACCGGGGCCACGTGGGGCACGATAGGGAGGGTCTGCCAGGTGGGCTCCCGGGTGCGACCTGGAGCCTGAGAAGGGGAAGGTGCTGGGCACACCCATGGGGCAGGGGCTCCGATGCCCATCCCCTGACCTGGAATGAGGAGCTCAATCAATCTGAGATCAAGGGGATTGTCTCTGTCTCAGAAGAGCCACAGCCAGCACGGTCATGAGCCTCCATCAGCGCCTACTCGTCGCTGATGTAATTGGGATGGAAGGTTTAGTGTCTGCTAAGTGTGGGGCTCTGAGCTCCAGCTGTGAAGATGACAGACAGACGTAAACTAGTATCCAAAGGGTCAGAAGAAGAGAGGACGGTGGGTTTTGGGGCCAGGAGAGCCTTCTACATGAAGGAGGCCAGGGAGAGCTGCTTGCTGGACGACATGGAGGAGCCGCTGATGGGGACAGCCGGGCATTGAGGGGACAGTGCGGGAAGATGGGAACCCCTGAGCCAAGGACTGACTGAAGCCCGCGGTACATCTGAGAGGCCGCCGGCTGGGATGGCAGACAGCAGGGCTTCCCTCTCTGGGGAATTGTAACAGCCGGCCCGTCAGCCCCCAGCCCTTCACAGGAGCAGCAGACCCGCAGGACGGGCAGTGACCACAGCCAGTGCTTAGTGTGACCTCACAGAGAAGCGAGGGGCCCTGCCCCAGGGACTAGCCGAGGCCCTGGGCCTCAGAGCCTCCTGGGGGGGGGGGCAGCGTACAGCCTGGCCTCCAGCAAATGGGCTGCCCTGGGGTTTCCAGCCGCTCTTGGGAAGCTCTGTTCTAGCCTGAAGCTACAGCAGCACCTGAGAGGCTGTTTTGTTTCAGCCCAGCAATCCAAGTGGGATGCCCCGGAGTGGGCAGCAGTACCACATGGTGGCACCTCTTGGGCCAGAAGGGCAGGGACCCTGGCCTGAGCAACCCATGAGGCGGGATGGCCCATGTCCCCAGAGCCCAGAGTGGGTGCCTTGGGGTTGAGGCCCAGCACAACCTGTTCTGGCTGAAAAAGCTAAGCTGAGCCTGTTTGCTCCCTTGGACGTGCGACAAGCCTGAAACGAGACCGTCCCCCAGGAGTCGTTTTCTTCCAGGCGAGAAGGATGCCTGTGGGACCAGGTGCCCCCGGCCATCGTGGCTGCATGGCATGGGGACTGACCAGCGATGCCGGACCCCCACCCTCCTGCCGGTGCAACCAGAGGGCAACACCTGGGCGAGGTGGGGACCCAGCTCGTTCCGCTGCTCTTGGGCACAGACCACAAGGAACTGGATGAGCACCGGAGATGCCTCTCAAACATGTGAGGGAATTTTTGTGTTTTGCCATTTTTGCCCCAGAGAGCATTTAGAATTAAGAATCAATTTGTTTGCTGCTTCAGAAAAATCAGACTATGTTGACTCAAAGCTTACTCCAAAACAGAAAAACTGTGATCTCCCAAAAGAAAAATATTTTAATATATTGAGCCCATGCTTAAAGCACTAAGATAGCCCCTGTTTCTAGAAATTGTATGGTCTGTGTTTGTTTATATTAACAGAAACTTAAGTTTGAAGGACTTTCTGACATTTCTTGGGAAGCTGGAGAATTCCTGGTGCATCAGAAAACCAGTGTTTGGCGATCACTTTTCAATATTGTGCTTGCCGTCGGTGGTTAAATTTCAAAACTGAAACAAGAGGAATTAGACACTCATCCTTTCCTTCAGTGTCTACATATCATTGGCCATTTGTCCAGCACCTATTTGACAGGGACCCAAGCCCGACCCCATAACCAGCAATGGGATCCTGACCTCATCCTGTCCACGCTCCGCGGGACCCCAACGCTGGGAGTGACCAGGCGGGCAGCACCAGGGCCTCCCACCAGCCACACTGTCTAGTTCTCCCCGAAGTTTGTCTTCTTGAGCCGCCCAGAAATTTCAGTTGCCCCCACCAAAAAACAAAAAAAAAATTTAAAGTACCGTGAACATGAGGTTTTTTTGAGCAATTATGATGAAAGCAGGACGCTGGCGATCTAGGCAGCTTGCTGCTTTTTCGCTATAGTTTGAAAAGCACGGTCTTTCATATAACTGACCCCTCTCCCTCTTGGGTTATTATTTCTAACGTGGATAGACCAAATACTGGTTTGAGCCCAGAAAGTACGCAGAAAATATTCTAAAGCAAACATTCCGCATACTTCCCTGCTGGTTGTGTAATGCTCTGGTATCGGCCGAATACCAGTGGGTTTGGGGCAGCATAAGGAAGTGGAGAATTCCCCTCTGGGAAGAGAACCTGCTTTTTAGATAAATATTTTGATCAACTATTTGGGACCTTGATGGAGGAGGGGAGTGTAACAGTGAACCAGGAAAGCCGGCAGAGCCCAGTCTCTCAGTGTGGAAGTGCCAGGCTGGGCTGAGAGGCCCCGGAAGATGCAGCTCAGGGCGGACAAGAGATGAAAATGGGGCGGAGGTGGCTTTGGCCCCAGTGTCAGCGATGTGGGTCCAGGTTGGGAGCAGGGAGCCAGGCCCCCACACACGTGAAGAAGCAGCCCCAGGCCTCCGGGGCCGAGCTGCCTCCCCAGCCCGAGCCGCGGGACAGAGATGCCCACAGACACGCACTGAAGAGCTTCTCTGCAAGTCTCCCCGCTGGGCCACGGAGACGGAGCTTCCTCCACAGCCAGTGTGCAGGCCCCGGCGAAGGCAGGCGTGGGGCCCGCGAGACACCCGGTGGAAACCCCAGGCATGGGAGGGGCCCGTGGTCGCACACAGCTGTGCACGCGCCTTGAACGCGAGAGCCCAGAGCTAATGCCTCCTAGTGCTGTAGACAGGCGCGTTGCGTCCAAAGGACTCTTTGGGCCCAAAATGACATTCCAGTCAGGCGTTCGGTGACCACAGGGAAGACGTTGGGTCCACGGCCCTGAAATCTGGGCTTTGAGGTGGGGGGGGGGGTCACACCTGTGCTTTCCGGGGGGAATGGGGTGTGAGCTACAGACTGTGGTAAAAAGAAACAAGGAATTAATTTTGACACTGTCTTATTTAACCCAGTGTACCCAAACATCATTTCACCAGGTGATTGATTTTAAAACAAGTGAGGTATTTTACCATTTCTTTCACACTTAGTCTTTGAAACCCAGTGCCTACTTTGTGCCTGCAGCACATGCCAGCTCAGACCAGCTGTTCTTCAAGGGCCAGGGAGCCACACGGCTGGTGGCTGCACAGATACTGTCACACAGCGCACACTGGCACACAGGCAGTTACACACGTGTGTGTGTACACAGACACTCGCACACAGGGTTACACAAGGCAGTTACGCACACACAGTCACACAGGTACACACACTCTCAATTTTGCTGTTTATTCTGAGCAAATGAAGAATAGCTCTGAAAAGCAAGAAGCTGAAGTTCCGATGGTTTTTTTTTAACCTGGCACATTTTTGCACTAGTGTGATCCAGAGACTCTATTTAAAAGCCCCATGAATTTCCGTGTCCCATAAAGCTCAGCGAAGAGAGAGGCAGCTTCTCAGAACCGAGGGGCTCTCTTGAGTGCCTGCAGGTGACAGCCCTGTGACGCTGATGGATGCAAGTGTGAAACCAATTTAACCGGGTCACAGAGCTTACTGGGTCAACGGAAGAGGGTCTTGGCTGCATGTCTCCTCTCTGATTCCAGGAGGAAGGTGACGGCCAGCCTGCCCAGCGTGTTCCTCTGCAGGTTAACCTGGGAGGGGCCTCTCAGAGGATGAGGGTGGCATCTCAGAGGAGCCCGACCGAGACGGTCAGACAATTGGCTGCTCTGAGGAAAACTCGCCCTAAAAATGCACCTGAGCCCCTCCCAGAGGCACGCTCAGCAAGCCGCGGTGGGGAGGCGGGTAGAACGCTGGACTCAGCCCCCGCCGCCGCCCCGGCTCCTCGATCTGCCCTACGGGCCGTACTGTAGTGCTCGTGTCTCCCGGGGTGTCTGGACTTCAAACACCTTTGTCTGAGAATCTTGCCTTCTGGGCCCTTCAGCAAAAATGGTTTTCTTTCTTCCCCATCTTATTCACAGAGGGCACATTTCATACTGTAAACACAACGATTCTTTAACAAGAAGACCAAGGGAAAATTGTGCATGGCCCAAAGACGAGAACCCCCACAGCCACCGGGCGATGAGGAATTGTTCAGGTCTGTTGCCTCCCTTCACCGAGTTTTCTTGGTCCAAACGCAGGATGTACGTTCTGCACGAGGTGGGCCTCCTGCTCCCGCTCCAGAGACGCCGGTCCTGCCCCACGTCCAACCTGCAAGGAAGGCTCAGGTGCAGGGTGGCTGCGGAGATGCCCACGGAATAGAGGACAAAGCCAGCAAGGGCTCCTAGTCCTCAGAAGATTGTCTCACTTTTTACAACAATTAAAGGAAAAATGGGAAAGGAGTATAAACAGTCATGAAGGAGCAGGCGCTGGGGCCTCCCCACGAGTGTCCTCGGCTCGCTGAGCCCCGGACGGACGTGCGGCCCTGGGGCCAGAGGGTCAGCTCGTGTTTGCAGCTGCTCTAAGCGGTCATTCTAGGACAGCAGCAAATAATCGGCAAAGTTGGTTCCACTTAACGTCCCCGTGATATTGTAAGTCACTTCTTTGGGACGGAGACTGAGCCTGATTCTTAACGCCAAAGATACGACTCAACCCTGATGAGTGAATCAATCGATCCTGCCTGGCAACGGAGCAGAAGTACTCCGCTGCAGCTGTTGTATTTACTTATGGACAAGATTAGTGGTCCAGGTGCTTAGAAAAATTAGATTATACAGAATTTCTAAGCATTTTGTCAAACTACTTTTTCTCCAAGTAAGTTGTCCAGACATACCCAGATATCCATAAAATTCGGTTGCACTTCGATGGATAGTAACAGTGGATTGGGGTGGTGATGTGTCCTCAGAAACAAGGACAGGAGAGGGGCCGCCAGCTGCCACCACCCAGAACTGGCATCTGGCCTGGCAGAGCAGGCCGTGTCCAGCCCACGAGGGGCGCTGGGACCTGGCTCCAGCCACGTGCGCTGGCTGGGTGACTTGGGCCGAGGGTTGTTTGCTTGTTGGTTGCTCCGAGCCTGGGTTCCTCTGTTGCAGCTGGGGACACCTTACCATCCCCCAGCTACTGTGACAGAGCTCCACGTGGGGACTGGGTGGCAGAGCAGGGCACCAGGTGCTCACAGTGTATCTCAGAGCCATTAGGAGTCCCGGCTAAAGGGGAGAGGCCCTCTGACCCTGAGGAAAGCCATGGAGGGGCCCCGTGGTCGTGGACAACGGTCCTGAGCCTGAGCTCCTCAGGATGCCAGGCTCAGCATGGCAGTGGGGACGGCCTGGCCAGGTATGGGTGGGGCGACGGCAGCACAGGGCAGGGGTTACCGGCAGGGGAGGAGTGGGGGCTGGGGGAGGAGATGGGGCACCAGGTGTCCACTGGTTCCCCTTGGCCGGGCTCAGTCCCCACAAGGCCTCCTGCAGGCGCTGAGGGCAGGCTCCCTCCCTCAGGCCCCTGCCCCCTCACCCTTGACCTCCCAGACCCCAGCTCCTAATAGCCATGTGGCCAGGCGGCCTCTGCAGCTGTGGCCCAGAAAGACAGCCCTGCACAGTGAGGCTGCATCATGTAAGCGCTGTGATGTCTGGACTTGAACAAGGGCCTCAACCACACATTCGCTCTGGGGCCTCACGGGGCCCTGGGGGAACAAAAGATGGGAAGCTGCTAACTACAGACTGTGTGCACCCCGAGCCCCGGATCTGCCAGTACAGATGCTGGTCGCTAGTCGCGTCCCACCGGCAGTCACTCCACAGGGACAGTCAGCTTGGGAAACTTCCAAAAACTGTCAAGGGGCAGAATGTGGATCACAAATTGGTTGTATTGACCAAAATGGTCCAGGACTCTGGATAGCCCTGCACACTGGTGGGAAGCTCTACTTACGTGAGCCTGCCTGGCCCTCTCTCTCCTCAGGGCCTCCCCGTCAGAGGTGGAGCTGTTTCTTCACCCATCCATTCACTCACTCCCCCACTCCCCCACTCCCCAACTCTCTCACTCAGCTAGTGTTTATCCCTCACCCTCCTGCACCAGGCACTCTTCGGTGCTATCAGGTCTGTGAGCACGAAGGACAGGTTATGGAATTTAATTAACCTTTTAATTTTAAAATAATCTTTCGATGACATGAAAAGGCCTGCTTCATTTATGTGAAATCCACTTAAAATAAAAATGTAAGGAATTTTAAGTAGGTTACTACGATTTGGTTAGAGAGGGTGGGGCTTTCTAGGGAAGCCCTGGGTACCAAGCCTGCTGAGCAGAGAGCCCCACCCACCTGGCTGTGAGGTTGGAGGTCACCACTGGAGGTTTAGGTGGGGAGTCAACTTCCAGAGCCCTCGAATCCAGGCCGAATGGAAACTGCACAGGCAGGACAAGGCAGCAAAGGGAAGTTAGAGGCAGGATGGTTCTTTTCTGAAGGAGGATGTCGGGGCAGTAAGTCTGAGACCCGCCCACACACTCGAATTGGCACCTAAGTGTGTGCACAAACGAGTCATGAGTGACCTATCGGATGCAGAGACAGCAGCCAGGGTCCCTGTCATGAGATGGCTAGTGGCCAGGCAGCAAACTGCGAGGCCACCCATGGCTCCCCGGGTGTCCCACGGCCACCAGAGGATGCAGTCTCAGTGTCGGGATCCGACCAACCTGCTGACCCCTGGACACAGGCCAGTAATGATGGCTGGACGTGCTGTCCAGGCCTCTCGGCCGCAGCACTAGTGACGAAGGACAGACGGACAGAGGAGGGGGCCCAGGACGCCCACCCCCAGGGACTCGCGGGGCGGGGGCTCCGGAGGCCTGCTTCCTGCCCCAACAGGTCGCCCCTCCTCTGCTTTGGAGCCATTGCTGCAAGTCAGACCCACAGGATCGAACTGCCGCTGAATCTCCTTGTCACAGGAGAGACTCTTCCCCGGGAAACTGCCCTTTCTGCGGGAGCGCCGGGGGGTCTGCTTGATAACTTGCAGGGAAGAGCTTCCTCGCAGGAAGTTGCGTCAGTCACTCCCTTATGGGCCCGTTTCCTACCTGATGAGGTCAGCCCACGGCGGCCTCGCTCTGACACCTGCAGCCACGTGGGGCTCGGCACTGACAGGGCAAAGGGGCCCTTTTCCCCTAAAACCATCACAGTTCCGTGCGTCCATCACGTCGCCATAGGAGGGTCCAGGTGTCCGGGTAACAGTCAGGACAGTACTGTTGCCTTAACCCTTTCTTTGGGGATGAGGTGAGGCCTAAGTAGACGAAACAGTCACAGCTGAAGTCGTGGGCACCAAGCGCTTTCACACGCTCGTCACGTCTCAAGGACCCAGGGACCCTCTGGTGGCGGGAGTGAAGGAGGGGTCAGGGCCCTGAGCTTGTGTGCGGGGAGGGCTGCTCAGCCGACCCAGCCCGCGGAGGGTAAAGCCCAGTGCGTCTTCCGTGAGGTCGGTTGGGGTCCAGATGCCTGGACCCCGCAGAAGAGATGGAAAAGGGGCTCGGATACGCTCCGATGCTGACTCAGCAGCCCTCCCCTTCAACACGGGGCGGCCCCGGTGCGTCACTGTGCGGGACTGAGAGGCGCATGCGGAGGGGACCCAGGAGGGCGGACAGGCGGGGGTGAGGGGATGCCCTCTCTGCCGAGCTCAGCCCTGACTTCATACTCTCCACTGGCCGAGAGCTAATTCGCCAATTGAATTGAACGGATAATTCATCAACCAAAATTCCAGCCTCCCGAGGAGGTCCTGGAGCTCGGACATTTCACTCTGTGCTGCCCCCCAGGACACGGGCTCTGATCTGCAGAGGAGGCTCTGTGGGCACAGCTCTAGCAAGACAAAGTGGGAGGTGGGGTTTGGGGGGAGAGAGGTGCCAGAGGGGTGGAGGTGTGTGGCCGTGGCTGGAGGACCTGCCTCGCCTGACCAGCCCCTCCTGGGCCAGGGCCCTGGCGGACTGTCGTGTTTGGATAATACCTTGACTGTAAATGGAAAATGCTCCCCGTTGTGGGCACCGACCACAGCCACCTCCCACGCCACTGTTAGATGCTGTGTTTTTCTCCCCATCGGGTCTACCGAAGTTGCTAGACTGATCCTCCGTCTGCATCTGCAGAGAGGTCACTCAGTGACGGTGTCATTCACGTTGGAATTGAGGGCTTTCTTTGGTGTTGCTACAAACAGCCATTATCCCTTCAACTCATCTGACTCGTCTGCTGAACCCAGGCGTGAGCTGCTTCAGGGAACTAACCCCGACCCCTTCGTCCCTTCTCTGCCTGTTTCATGATCTGGGGGAGGGTTCTCACAGGCTGTGGGAGGCCTGTCTCTGGGACTCCCTCGACGGCCGGTCTCTTCTCCGTGTTGGGTCCGTCTGCTGTCTTTCCGCCCATGCCACCGCTCACAGAGACTTTGTGTTTCGTCAGTGTTGCTTCACGAGTTTCCACGTCTTCCTAATTCTGTGCCCTCTTCCAAAGGCCCTTCCCAGGACTCACAGCCATGAAGGTGTGAAAGAAAGTGAACGAATCACAAGAAAACTGGTGCAAAAAATGTCCCAAACGGTCCCTGTTTAAACACAGTCGTTCCACTGACTGCACTGCCCCCGGACCTGGCCCCACTTCTGTCCTCCCCTGTGCCCTGTAACCCCTCACCTACTGCGGATCTCCCTCCAAGCCCTGTTCTGGGGACACAGACAGTGTCTGTGCTGGTTTAGAGATTTGGTGGTTTCAGAGTCACATTAACTACAAAGACCCACTTGAATAACTTGAATAGTTTGAATAGGAGCCAAACTCAGTAACAAAACCAGGACCCCAGACCAGACTAACCCGTAATCTTAGCTTCCTTGTGTTAGAATGTGGGCAGAATGAGCCAGATGCGTTTAGTTTATTTGCCAAGTAATGAAGAGGGAGATGGATGGAAAAGTAAACAAGTAGGTAGATTATCTTTTTAAGTCAGTATGAGCCCAAATGGGGGTTGCATATTGGCAAAAATCAGTGAGCCAAGAAATCAAGCCAGCACATCAAATTGCTGAGCTAAACCAGGTGGTATTTGAGTCTGACCACAAAGTCTGCTCTAAGGTCACCTGGATGTCAGGTCCTTTCCTGAGGAAGGACCCCCTGCCCTGCACCCCAGAGTAGCTGCCCTGGCTGCTGAGTGGACGGGGCAGCCAGGCCGAGCACCTTTTTAAGACCAGTGATGCCGGAATGTTCTGAGACACAATTACTTTAAGGGGTGAGCATAGGTCCTGGACAAATATATCTCCCCACATCTTTTTTTCCAGCTGAACTGTTCCATTCAGAACCTGGTCCTGCATCAATAGCAGCTTCCACTGTGGCCACACCATGGACACGCTGTGGAACACCATGGACATGCCGTGGAAACATCATGGACACACTGTGGACACACCATGGACATGGCCACGGACCTGCACCAGCTCCTGCCACGAGCACTGGGCTAAGGCTTGCTATGCTGGGGCCCACACACCTCACCTGGCACCACATGCCCATGCCCGGGTGGAAGTGGGCCCAGAGCAAATGTAGCTTTGCTGAGAGGCACAGGGTTCACCCTCAACTGCTCCTCAACGGGCGCTGCTGGGTGGCATCCAGCACAGCGGGAGTCTCAGCCTGCTTCCTTTGGGGCCCTGGCATCTTTCCGGCTACGTTTCCCTAGAGGCTGCCTGGACAGCCACGTGAGAAACAAGGTGGGTTTTCACTAGTGGCAGACCATTATTCTCTGGCTGGAGAGCATCTGGTTGATTCCACTGGCTTAATAAAGAAAAAAAAATGTATCATCGAGCTGAAAGGCTCTGGCCCATAAACCATGAACATCAAATTTTGTCTTTAAGACACTGGAATTCTAGCTGGCTTCTCACGCTGTCTAGAAAATTCAGAGCTGGACTCCCTCCCTGTTGTTCAAAAGTGGGGAACAAAATAACTGTACTTACTTTTGAACTTCAAACTTTTTTCTAGTAATAAGCCAGAGTGAGACTAGGCAGAAGCCACTGAGAATGACAGAGGGAGCTTAGCCTGCACTTTGCAGAACAGACAGGTTTACGGAGCCACCTGTGTGTGTCCCAGAGCCGCCCGCGGGCGCACACTCACTGCTCTTCTGATGATGTCTTTGTACGTTAGTTATTAAATCATCTGTAACCAAGTGTGCTGAGGCCTCCCCTGAACTTCTCAAGGTGGACAGGTGTGCCTCTCCAGTGAACCGGCCACTTACAGTGAGAAAAGTGTTTACTTCAGAGAAACAAATCTTTACATTGAGAGTGAGGCAGAGAACCTCTTAAGCTATTACAATTACTCCTTTATCAAGAGTCCATTAAAGTTTTCCAAAAGGAAGCAAACAAAACTCCAAACCACTTGCTTTTTGAGAGAAATCAGTTGTGAAGTTAAACACTGAGCAGGCTACCATAGTGACAGCTGATGGATTAAAAAAAAAATCCTAAAATAAAAAAAAAATCACATGAAAAAAAGTGCTTTCTGTGCTGATGATAAAAGTGTATTTTTATAAAAACCCTGCTGTGTTTTGCCTTACTTTTCAACCATGACTGAGACGACACCTGTGCAGAGGTTAAGCCCCAGCTGGTGTCAAGGAGAGAAGAATCTAGGTGACTCTCTCAACATCCAGGGAAGGGACCAGACATCAGTGGCATCTGGGTGACACCTCCACCGTGAAATAGACAAAACAGACAAACCTGGAGCAGAAGAAAGTCCCTGTGGTCACCGGTGTCAGCACCTCCGGAAAGACAAGAGGAAGGTTAGCATCTAAGAGAGAAAGACAGACTTGCTCACGTGCACAACATGCTGTTTTTAAGGAACAGTTACAGGACAAAAAGTTTGAGGGAATTAAGAAATGACAGCAGAAGTTAAAAACCGATGGATGGGTTTGGAAAAAAAGCTGAGAAAATTTCCCCAAAGGTAGAAGGAAAAAAAGGCAAAAACCAACCAACCAACCAACCAAATGAATGAATGAAAGAAAAATCGCAGAGAAAATTAGAAGACACAGTTCCAGAGCTCAGTTCTGATAGGATAGGCGCTCCATCAAGAGAAAATGAAGGAAAGGAACTTGGCGGAGAGATTGGGGCCCACGGAGCCCCCAACACAACGGGTACCAAGTCACCGAACTTTAGAATCCAGGGAAAAAGACGATGCTAGACTTCTAGGGAGGAAGACAGATGCAAAGACAGATTAACGACAAAGACTGGGACTCAGGTGGCTTTGAACTCAGCTTCAGCCCCAGGTGCTTAAAGAACACGACCTCTAACCTAGAACTTTATGCCCGTCCATCCAAGCTGTGAATTAAGGGGTATAATGGAGCCGTTTTCAGACATTTGGGACCTAAAGCACTCACTACCTGTGGCTCCCTGCTGTTCTTAAGTGTTCCTGAGGATATGCCAATGAAACAAGAGGATAAACCAATGAAGGGGTCCAGGAAACAGGTGTGTGAATCGAGGAAAGAGATGAAGGGCTCACCTGGACACAATGGTGACCCCAGCCAACAGACCAGCCAGGCCAGGAGCCGGGGCCACGTCCGCCCCGGGCAACTCCGTGGACCGGAAGTGTGCCCCAAGCCCCCTCCTGAGTGGCTCCTGATGCCCTTGGCCAGAGGGGCATTTTGTGTGCGTTTGGAGACTGGAAGTGGAGCAGCCGTGTTCTCGAAGCTGCCACAGCAGGTGCCGGCCCAGAGCTGTCACAGCTCACACGACGTCCCCTGGGTCAGCCAGGCACCCGGTCTCCTGCTCTGGCTTCTCTGGACCTCAGGAAAGTTCTAACTCCAGGGAAACAAAAAGGTGAGCCGAAGGGGAAAGTGCCAGCTCTGCCGCGCACCTCGGCAGTGCGCAGGACGAGGATGTGAGGTTGTGCTAACGTGGTCTCCCCGCGCTCCCAGCAGCTGTGCCCCGGAGGACGTGGTAGGGGGAGGGTGTCGCAGGGTCTGGTAAGTCGTGGGGGCTGCGGTGGTGGCACAGACATGCTCATCGTCCCAGCGGAGCCATCAGCCATGGCCCCAAACTGAAGATTCCAGTTGTAGCGATGTGAGTCGTTGGAAGATCTGCAGGTGAATTCCCAAATAATCAGCTACGGAACAGAAAGTGTTTGCCTCAAAGGATCAAAAGGAAGCGGGGGGCGGGGGGGAGGGCTACCGCCTTTGCCAGAACAGGTTTACTCTGTAACTGTGTAAATAGATTTCTTAGCAATTTGATTGGAAGTATCCATTGACAGTGTCCAAACTTAGAAGAATTGGTAGCAACATTATAGTCTGTCCAGGACATTAAGTAGCCATTTAATCATGTTTCCAAGGGATTGTAGGATGGCAAGCGAAATGCTCAAAATACAGAGGGCAGGACACCAAGTGGCACGTACGGCGTGATCCCAGTTATGGAGCCAGACGACGCGAGAGCAAGGTTGTGGTTGGTAATCTTGGGTCGGGTGCGGCGACAGACTTCTCAGGTTACTCTGCATGGCCCAGATTATCTTCCGCACGCCCAGGCTGCTCCTACAAGTGGAAGGAAAGGATATGTGTAATTACTTTTTAAGCTCTCATGTAACAGAAATCCCCACTGAAATTGATCAGCCTATCTTTTCATCTAAGTGGACACAAGCAAGGTAAATAGTCTTAGATATAAAAGACGCCCCTGTACCTGGGATTTTTCTCTCGTTTGCTTCCCGGCAGCTGCCTAATGGTTCGTTGGCACCACATCCGGATATGGGAAGGGGCGAGACCGAGTGCCCAGGGCCCGTCCCAGCATCCGCTGCCCGGCCTGGGGCCAAGGGGTTTCTGTGAGAGCACTGGACTTGTGCGGGTAGCCAGCGTTCGGTGGTGCGATCTGGAAGGGGATGCAAGTGCAGTCTCTGGTCCTCGTCTCTTCTCAGCCTCCGCCTGGCTCCCTCCCTCCATCCCTCCCTCCACAGACATGAATTGTGTGTCCACCACATGCTTCCGGCTCAGTGAGGGTCCGCGTGGGCACAGACCTCACGGACTCCGGCTCCAGCGAGAAAACCCAGGTGCACTTAGACCACGGTGACATGCCACTGAATTTGGGAAGGGCCATGAGAAAGCGTTTCTGAGGGACCGGAGAGTCACTGGGAAACAGTGACTCTCAACCCTGTGCTTTCATGTGGGGCCGTGTCTGGAAAGTCTCCTTCTGTTACCCATTCCCTGTGTGAGTCACCATTTCACAGAAATGGGCTCTTTAAAATCAGTGTTTAAACAGAGACGCAGCAGCCACCCAGGTGCCAGGGGCTGCCTTCCGATGTCGACTGCAGGGGGGGGCGGGCCGGGGAGGGAACCCCCTGCCTTGGTGTCAGCCAGGCTGCCTGCAGGTTTCCATTTCTCCTCTTAGTCTCTAGATTTTGTGAGTGTGTGGGGCCCTTGCTTCTTACATCTTCCAGTAGATAAGACAGCAGACCTCTGTTTCCTAAGGCAGCACGTTTCTCCCCATGCCTGCCCCAGGGAGACGTCTGTTACCACCACCAGCAGCAGGTAGAGACAAGTGTCCTGTTGCCACACCCTGTGCCGGGGCTGGGGGGGTGTCTGTGAGGCTCACACGGTGCTCTTGGGCATCTTCTGATTTGGGGCAGGAGTGGGAGGGGGTGCTGGGAGGACTCGCAGGGTCACCCCGAGGCACCAGGTGGGAGAGACACCCTGGGAACTAGGCAGTTCCACTGTTCCCCCAGCACAATGCACGTGTGTCTTATCTGTGCAGACTGACCACTAGGTGGTTGCTCCATCAAAAAGCCAGTTAAAGTGGGGAATCATAGAGATAGATAGATAGATATTTGTTTTATAAGTACTTGTGTATATATTTATGTTTATAAATATAAATATATATTATATATAACATTATGTATTATATGTTTGTTTGCCAGTCTTTTGAATTTGGGCCAAGCCTTTTCCGGAGTCTCGGTGGTCCGTTCAGCAAAAGCCATGGACGTAATGCACCAGAGTGGACTCCCAGTTTCGAAATGAACCTGAAAGACACTGAAGCCATCTGAGTGCAGGGTCCTCTATTTTTATGCCTCCCCATCCTGCATGGCTGTCTCACAAAATCCAATTATGACAACTGTTTTTAATCAGTTCACCTTCACCAAGTTTTCCAAAATAGTCAAATTAATTTTTCTTTAAAAATTATTTTCACGTGTATTTCCTCTTTCCTTATTAGTTTATGTAACATCAATTAAATTTAAAGTTTTCAATAAAAATCACACATAACTGGCCTTAAAATTGTCTAGGAACGAATCCTACTAGTGCTGGGTCAGCAGACAGCTCCGGCAGCGGGCAGGCAGGGTCCCGGGGCCTTCCAGGGGCAGCGCACCAGGGCCGGTGAGGGCCGGGGGGAGTCGTGGACAGGCCGGGAGAGGACGGCGGGTCTTGTTTCAGATGTTCCGCACCCGAATCTGTGGTGGGCTCTGCAGATGGAAATGACCAGGAGGGAACGAAGGAGCACAGGAGAGATGAGAGGTTCTCTCCAAGGAAGTGAGAGCTGGAACTGGGCGTGACTAACCCAGGGAGAGTAGAGAAAGAGACAGACCCAGGAAAGACCCTCCACCCCACTTCTCCTCACAGCCCAGGGGGCAGCCACCCACCAGACTCCAGTTCCATCCCAAAGGGGCTGCTCACAGATGGACCATGACAGAGCTTCCCAAGCTTGAGAGAGCAGGAAGTCACCTGGGGCAGGAAGTCACCTGGGGCAGGAGGTCACCTGGGGCGGGAGGTCACCTGGAACAGAGACGTCACCTGGAGCAGAGACATCACCTGGAGCGGGAGGTCACCTGGAGCAGGGAGGTCACCTGGAGCAAGAGGTCACCTGGAGCAGAGCTGCCACCTGGTCTGCCCCCTACTAGCCAGCTGGGCAGGTTGCTCGCGGATCCTCAGTTTTTCTCGCCTATAAAAGTGGTGGTGGGCATGACGACCTCAAAGGGTTGTTGTGAGGATTGTTCCTTTAAATCATGCAGAGCATTTGATGCCTGGAGCACAGGAAGCGACCACTAATCCAGACCCCTGTGGGGTCTCCCCACCACGGCCTGACCCCTTTGCCCCTTCTCCACAGACCCCCCAGTTTCCATGTGGGACACCTGCTCTGCCTGCATGTTCTCAGGACTTCGCTTCCTCTCTCCTTGTCCTCCTCCCGGGACACCGTCTGCATCGCGTGTGCTGCCTCCGCGCCCCGCGTGCTGTTCTCTGCCCCAACTCTGACAGCTCTCCGTGGCTCAGCATTTTCTGCAGGACCGACACACTGGGTCCAGTTCCTCGCCCCGCTGACCTGGAGCTGAACTTCCGCGTTGTCCCTGCAGCTCCCAGAAGCGGTTCCCGGTGCCACTGCTGCTGGGGAAGTGCACAGTTTGGTCTGACGCCTGCAGGTCATCCTCGAGGGCAGGTAGGGACTTTCCAGGACACAGGTGAGGCACAGCCAGAAGTGAAGGACGGACCTGAATCCACGTGGGCAGGTTAGAAACCTGCTCTGCTGAAACCCTTCGCCTCTTACAGCCCAAATGCAAGCCTGTGACCTCTGCTTCTGATAGAAAGTCGCAAAGTGACTTCCTTTCTCCCCACCCCCCACCACATTTCCCTAAGAATGAAACGGGAAATTTTGTGACATTTTAAGAAAACTATTCAATCTTTGCCGTCTCAAAAGCCTACTTAATCACAGGGATTTCACAGATCTTTACAAATGGTAAGATCCGAGAAGCATCAGTAACACGGGCTGTGCTTTCTGCCATCAGCCTGTCCTGGAATCTTCAAGTGTCACCACCATAGGCAGCAAGCTTTTGTGCCAAAAGAGTGAAAAGTCACGATAGTCGCCTATCCTCAAAGTAAAGTGAGTGCCTGACATCCGACCGGACCAGGGTCTCCTTGCTCGGTTGGACGAGAGGCAGAGTCATCTTGGTGCTTCACTGAGATGCCGGGTGCCTTTAGACTTGCTGCCACGTGGCCACCAAGTCCACGAGTCACAGCCAGAGGTGCTTCTGCAGAAAGAACTGGGTGTCGTCTCGAACAGTAGGAGCAGTAGCTGGTGCCCTCCGTCCTACACCAAGCTCCCGGCCACACCCCCGTGCACACTGTCCCATAAGTGTCCCCACAGCCCATGAAGCAGATACCGTCACTGTCCTGTTTCTGGGATGAGGGACCAGGCAGGGGAGCGAGCTCGTGAGCAGCTGCACCAAGGCCCCTCCAGACAACCACGCGTCCGCACTAGTAAGAATTTTAAACTCTGCCATCATTTGGACAATAAGAACACAAAATGAGTGAGTTCATTTGCAGAAGTCATTTTAGAAAAGCAGTGACTTGAGACCTGAACCCTTTGGCTGCTCAGTCTGAAGTCCAAAGCCCGCCCAGCGGGCACACAGTTCTGGGGTGGGGCCCAGCTGGTCCAGTCCAGAGATGGGGCTTCTGTGTGTTTGGGCCACAGTTAGGTTAGTTGCCAACACTGAGAAACAAGATTTCCTGTTTTTAAAAAATCTGGATTTTTGAGTTTCTCTTGAAGCGCTGTGGACCTGCATTCCAGCAACAGCCGACCAGGGCTGATGAGGGGGTGGCCTTCCTGTGCCCTTGCTCAGACAGTGGCCAGGGCTCAGACCTGAGTTGGTCATGGTGGAGGCGGGACGGAGGAGTCAACGTCAGAGGCAGGATGAAAGTCAGAAAGCTGCGTCATCCCGATGTGACACAGTGAGGACCAGAACCAGAGCCTGCATGGCCGGAGCGGGTGGAGGGAGTAGATAGAATAGTGCCCAGGGGGAAAAGTGGGCAGGATGCAGGGGCTGGGGCCGGAAGACGTCGGTGACCCTGTGAGCTCCCTCAGGAGGCATCCACTGAGCTCGGGAACGAGGGAGTGCAGACGACTTTGGAGTGGATGCGCGTGGTTCCCAGCATCTGAGGCCTCCTGATGACTTGCTTCCCGCTCAGCTGGACACAAGAACTGAAGCTCAAAGGCTGAGATCTGGGCTGAAAATCTACAAGCAGGAGCCACCGGCCTGCGCGTAGCTGCTGGACCATGAAGCTGGGAGAGCACGGAGGCAGGCGTGGGGCCACCACCATCAGGGAGGCAGGGGCAGACGGTCACCCAAGGACCCGATGAACCACCAGACAGGTCATGGAAGAGAAAGGAGGGTTTCTGCAGGAGGAAGAGATAGGCGGTGGCACGTGTGGTGCAGGCAGAGCTCCCGGGGAATGAAGGCTAAAGGGCACCTGTCAGCTTTGCAGTCAGGAGCCCGGGAGGCCAGGACAATTTCGGGATGGAGGGAGAGCTACAGCCGTGTGCTGACGGAGCACGGGTATACACGCCCATCTCATCACGAAATCAGTACAGTCCTGAGAAGGACCAAGATCACCAGTCTGATGTGCCCATGGTGGCTTGCTGAGGGCGGGAGGCTCAGCCCACCAGCCCAGGCATGAGCTCAGGGCAGGGCCTCCAACCAGGGCTTCAGCCCCCAGGACACGGGGCAGCGGCAGAGGGGATGGGGCAGCCTTTCTGGAAGCCACACACTCCCGCTCTGGCTCATGGGATAGTCGTGAAGGTGGGGCGCACCTTGCTGCGAGGGTGCCCCCCGGAATAGCGCTGAGACTGTGGACTGGGCGGCAGCTCGGCCAACCAGGGGGAATTCCCGTTAAGATGTCCCCAGTGGGTTTTCTTTTGTTGACCACAGTTTTTGAGGACAATGAGCTCATATTCATGAAAAAAGAGCAGGGACAAACCAGATATTCTGTGAAAGTAAACGCTCCCAAAACACATCACCCTCATAAATTGACGACTCTCCTGCCTTACAGATAAACTTCAAAATGTCCTCATAAGTATGAGAAAAACCCCATTAATAATCTTTGTGGGGTGTAACCCAGTGAACTGGTAATTTTACACGTTTGTCCTGTGGTCTCATGTTCCCCTGCTGAGCGAAGCTAACAGAGTGATTATCTCTTGAACCACTGACCCCATTTCCCCAAAGCCATGAATAATGGTAGAAATACGAAACTGTCTGTTGGAAGAATGAATCTGTTGATTTTTAAATGATGACATCAATATTCTATATTTCCAAATTCGGGTTTCCCCTCTCTTACTTTTTCTGCTGCAGCGCAAGGAGGTTTCATAACACTCCTGTGGTCCTGTTTATCAGACACACGCTGATCTGTGCTGCTGTGCTGAATGACACCGTTACAGGCCATGAAAAGGGTTAGTGTTTGGAACCTTTGTGCTTGTCAAGCTCCCGAGGTCATTCGGTGGGATAAACTTCATTACATTTTAGCTACCCGTGAGGGGATGTCACAGAGGAGGGGGCCTAAGGGCTTGGCCCCACCCAGCCCTGACAGACCTGAGCCTCCTCTCAGCCCAGGTCTGCCTCCTCTCCGCAGGTGGTGGTGGGGGGAGTCCCTTTGCAAGGAGCAGGATTCGAATTCCAGGCCTGAATCCTGGGAGAGGTGGAAGTGGAGAAGCCAGGCTTTGACCTCTTTAATTAGCAGCACAAGTTGGGCGTGGCCCAGTTCAGTTAGATAAACGCAGAACCTCAGTGTCGGATAAAACCAGCTGAAACGCCCCATTTACTCTGCCTTCGACCCGAGCGGTGCCCCTCACCCTGTGCAGGGCGTGGGGTGGGGAACGCATCCCGGCAGGCAGACAGCTCCCTCAGCATTTCGCCTCCTGGGTCGTGGACGTGAGCCCAGGGCCCAGCGGGTAGGGGCCCCCCCAGATTCAGTCTCCCTCCTGCTCACCTTACCAGGGACAGAGGCCTGCTCCTCTCCTAAAATAAGCTCCTGATCTTTGAACTGGAACACTCTGAATTATTTAGTATCACCGAGGACCCACCATGGGCATAAAAAAATTCATCCAATACTCATAATGATTCAGGCAATGCAATTCCCTGGAAGGGGCCCAGTGACAGACTCCGCAGGTGACCAGGAGCTCAGCTGCTGCGGGAGCTCAGGTCGGGGCAGCTAAGCATCAGGGCTTGGCTCACGGAAAGGAGCCCTCGGGTTTGGTGCATCTGGTCCGATGCCACCTTTGCAGACAGGAACTGGGCAGGAGGAGAGTGTCACCAAGCAGCAACAGTCCCACCCACACAGCGCAGGGGCCCAGCCCGGCCCTGCTCACCTCCTCCGGGAAGTACGTTTCTGTCTTGGTGACTTGACGGGGCTCTGTCTCCCCAGAGTGTGAACTTCTCGAGGCAGAGACTTGGGGCGTTTCCTCCACATGTTACCCCAGCACCGAGTCATGTCCAGTTCGTAGGTCCTCCACCGGCCTGACGTGTGACCACATCAAACAGAAGATCGCACTGAGACGGAACAAGTCTCTTCCTGCTCACAGGACAGGAGCTGGGCACTAGGACACAGATGACTGGGATGTGGTCAGTGCACTCGCTGGGAAGTGTCTGGTCTGCTGGGAGAGTGTCCTTCCCGGTCCGGAGCCCACTGAACTCCAGGATCATCTGCAAGGCTGTGGCTCCGAGGAGCTGGGAGCGGGGGTTGCCCAGCTCCTCCGCCAGGTCCCAGCCGTGCGTCCGTGCACCCTGGACGTGAGGGGCAGGCGGGGCAGGGCTCGGGCGTGTACATCCAGCACGTGTTCACGTTTCACTCTGTTCTGCACAGACCCCGAGACCCGGTCGCCCACCGTGCTCTGCAGTCTTGGTTGGTGCTGCTATGTGCTATTTTTAACCGTTTGCTCTTTCTGCCTCAGCCTTTTAGGAAATGAGCAAAACAGAAATCACCCGTCTTCAGTGCTCCAGAGCCTTAAACGATGAAGATAAGCAACAATGTCTCCTGCTTCTTTCTTCCTCTTAATCAGTGGAATTAATTTGTAGACTCATTTTCATTTGGATATAATGACTGAAAATTGCAGGCATAACCATCTGCCACCCTTCTCGGTGGCATAATGTCTTGGATTTTTCAAAGAGGGGAAAACGCTGGCTTCTATGGCAGCATCCATGTTCTGTGCCCATTCTAACATTTTCTCTTTTCTCCTGTCTTTTGGCAGTATCTGTGTCCTCTCTTTTTCATAAATGTAAAGTGCCATTTAATTTCTAGTAGGAAAAAAAATGTTACACCCAAGATAATCTTCATCCTCAAACACACTTAACAAAATAATTGTCCAAATAGTCAAAATTATACACGATAGAAATTCTGTATTAGCCCAGAATACGTAGATCCTGTTTGTTTTCCTAGGTTCTTCATTGAGTAATTTTAATAGTTGTAATTTATGAAAAACCCTCAGCTTGGGCTCAGCATGGGTCGCATGGAGGAGCCAGTCTCAATGATCAGGATGAAATTCTTGTTTAAACCTCGGCTATTGGGATGGTCGTCATGTTGGTAAAAAAGTCGGGAACCGAGGTTTGCTCAACCTCAGGAGGGAGAAGACTGTCCTCAGGACCCTCGCCCGTCCACACGTTTCTGTGTCCCTCTTAACTGTTTACTTCTCTTCTGTGAATCTGGGTAGAGACAAGATGGAAAAGGCGGGGATAGGAATCGAGCCTTGGAAGTGGGTTCCCTGTGTGCGGGTGGGGCTGGGGAGAGCAGGGCTGGATGCTTTACCTCCTTGTTCAGGATGGTGGAACTGGGAGGATTGACAGATACTAAAGGCAGTTCCCTTCACAGTGTTTCTTTCAGATGTCTTCCTCATTGCTTCCTTCCGTGGGGGGCACGAGGTCCCATGGGTGTGTGTGGCTGTTTGGAATCAGTTATGTGGAGTATATATGGTGTGTAGGGTGCCAGGGAAGGAGAGATGTCCGGTCCGGGGGCTTGGCCTGCAGTGGACTTGGGGGAGGAGGCAGGACGGGGCAGGAACAGAGCGAGGGCTTCAGAGCCAACTGGAGGTAAGCCCTGCCTGTGGCCGCCTCGGTGGCGGGTCCCTGGGGGATCACATTTTGAGTGATGGTACTTTAATGCTAATTGAGCTTTCTAGCATTCCAGGGCCCAGAGGCTCTGGTTGTTATGGGAGAAGCAAGCCCCCCAGCTCCCACCCCCAACAAAGAAAAGGCATCTGTGATTTTACCGATTCCACGGGGTGTCTGGTGGAGCCCGGTGAGAGCTGGGCGGGCGCCCGTGCGGGGAGAGGCCTCTAGGTGGTGCGGGTGAGTCTGTGTGCAGAGAGGCCTCTGGGCCGACTTTCCCTCTGGCTCCGGGTGGGACTGGCAGTCAAGGGAGACTCAGGGAGCCCGTGGAGCAGGAGGAGGGGTCCTGACAGCCGAGAGGCGCCTCGCCCGCCCTGGCAGCTCTGCCGGCCGCCTCCACACCAGCACCTGCTTCAGGGACACGGCGGAGCGGCCACCTGAGTGGCCTCGGCAGGACGTTCCTGGCTTTCCTCACGGACCACCTTCTGCTTGGATTGGAAACGGACTCTCCCATGGGGTCCAGGTAAGCCTCGCCCTGGCTCTCGGTTTGCTAAACTCTTGGGCTGTGGGTGAGACAGCGGTGTCATCTCCAGAGACCACCTGAGTGCATTTTTGAAATGCGTGTCATTTTTGGGTTGCGTTTGAACAAGCTTCCTGGTGACTGTGCGTCTGCTCCTAGTTCTGAGACCTGAGGTTGTTCCTTTGTTTTCAGGAAAACACCACCAACCCCATTTGCTACTGGCTGTGCATTTGGCTGAGGAGCCAAACTGTGTGTGTGCCCAGCGGGCTTGAGATTTCGGCCGGGGTCTCCAGAAGCCTGAAAGGGAGCTGCTCAGGTGGCCCAGGCTGGCAGGCGGGGGAGGCGCACAGGGCTGGGCACGCTGGGCTCTGCTCCGGCACGCCACTGCCGTCCCCTGAGCCACCGCCCAGGCGCGGGTTTGAGTCAAGTCTGAGATGGAGGTCGTGGCCCCGTGTTTTGGGGGAGGGTAGGGGGAGAGGGTGGACGTGCACCTGGAGATTACAGCTCTCCCTGCGGCCCAGGGTTTCCACCTTCTGCCCAGATAGAGCGGGCGGTGTGGGCACACCCCACGGTCACTGCATCTGCTCCTCAGAGGCCAGAGGTGTTAGGGCAGCGGGTCGGCGGGTGAGGGGTCTGAGAAGGATGGTTAGAACCGTCCGGGCTGGAGTGTGGACACATGTTGGCAGAGCAGAGCCTTCCGTCAGGGAAGTTTGAGGGACTTGGAGGGACGCAGGTAGGAGGTGGGGACTTAGGAAAGGGCTGAGGAGGGGGCCAAGGAAGCCAGACCTCCCCGCCCCCACAGCTCTCAGCCGCCACCGCCTAGCGGTTCTATGTTGGATTCTGAGACACTTTCCAACCAAGTGTGAAACTGCAGTGAATTCAAAATATTAAAGAGGTTAAAAAAAAAAGCATAATGAACTAAAGGAGTAAAGGGCTCAATTCAGATAACAGAAAGGTTTCTTGCTTGACTAGATGCTCTGAGATTTCTAAGGCACGGCCACTTAAAACCTCCCAAGTGTCATCTTGGCAGAGTCCACCGGAGTCCACCTCATCAAAGCTGGGGGATGAGCCCTGTGTCCCTTGTCACTGGTTGGGGGAGGCAGACGGCCCCGCCGTGGGCTGGGGCAGCAGGGGTCCCTGCACACCCCGCACCCTCTCCCCCAAGTGAGCCAGGCTGTACTGGGGCGTAGTTTGCGGTAGTCCTGGAAGCACTTGTCTTTGGGAGGAGAAAGTAAATAAAATTTCCCTGAAACGTTTGATTTTCACTCTCTGGCTATGACCCAGTTTCTAGAAGTAAACAGTGTTTTCATTTGTGGAAGATACAGACTTGTGAGGCTCAGACATTTCGGGAGCTCGCCCTCTTCCTGGAGAGTCAGTGTCCCCTGCCCCTCATAGCACCACTGGGGAGGGCAGCCCTGGTCCCCACCCCCCGACCTCACAGGCACAAACCACGCCGGCTCTTAACTCGGGAGCATCTTCTCGACAAAGTTCCGTTGGTCCCAAAGGACCACAGACGAAAGCCAGGTCACCTGGGTCTTCTTCCTGGCTCCAGGTGAATGAGTTTTGTGGTTTCAAAAAAAAAAAAAAATGGACTTCATTCTCAAGGAAATGCCCAGGAGCCCAGCTTCAAAGGCTCGGGGAAACCTGCAGTTCAAGCACAGGAGCTGTAACCAGGGTGGCGCTTTGGGAGCCAGCCCGGCAATTAAGTGGCTCAGCCCCGCGGTCTCCCCCCACACCCCACCCAGCCTCTGGGGTCCTGCCTGCAACCTCGCGGCCCCCGTTTCCTCAATTATCCAGTGGACACCTGCCTGCTTGTTGCTTTGATGCTGTTTTCGGCTCTGCCGCGGTAATTCCACCACCGATAGCATCATTAATTAGCTCACATTAAGCTCATTTGGCACATTAGGTCAATTAGGAAGCAGAGCCCAAGCCCTGGCCTCTGAGTGCTCCTCCCGGCACAGCGAGGTCGGGCTGTCACTCAACCTCGGGTTATTATTTCCCTAAAAAATAGAGCGAGGGAAAGGAACAGATCCAGGCACTGCGTCCCCCCTGCCTTTTACAAACAGCTTCATGCACGTCTTCTCTGCTTTTCAAGTAAGGGACTCGAGGCTTAGAGAGGATCAGGGGCCTGTCCAGCCCCACAGGGCCGATGACACTGTGACTCCAGCCGCAGCTGCCGTGGGCAGAGCACCCGGTGCCCAGCTGGTGCAGAGGCCCTCTGTCCCCACCTCTGGTGGCCACCACCAGCTTCAGCAGGTGGGTCTCGGGTCCCAGTCATGTCGGCCCATATGCCACGTTTCATTCTTGGGGGTCACCCCAACAGATGTTTGGTGACAGGGAAGCTGCGTCATTGCTGTGTGTCTGTAGCAGACACAGCTGAACACGGGTAACTTCGGGGGTTCAGTCTAACACAGTCCAGTGACTAAGGGAAATTTCCAATGGCCTCAGGGTTCAGGCCTCCCAAGTGTGTGGTGTCCTCTGTCAGTACAGGTGAGACTGCGCTGCATTTACTTTCTCATCACTGTCCGTCCCAAGGTCACTAGGCATTGCCCAGGGCGGGTAACCCCACCGGATCAGAGCTTAGGGACAGCTCGGCCCGGGTTGGGAAGCAGGGTGGGCCGTCACCAGGCGATGCATACAGGACCCCAGCACCCCAGGCGTTTGCAGGGCATCCTTTGCACATGGAGGGCACTCAGTGCAGACGTGGCCAGTGGACGGGTGGGTGGGATCCTCTATGTCAGAGAAAGGTCACCAGTTCTGCTCACACATCGAGTCAGAATCAGGGACCACAGGGACAGGGAGTCACGCCGGCCAACGCGCAGGCAGAGACAGGTGCCCGGGTCGTCAGACACACCACTCAGCTCCAAGCTGGGCAGCGGCCCAGGCCTCTGCCTGGGACCCCTGGAAATGCCCCGAGGTCTGGGCACGTGGTTCTCACAGAACTAACCACCTGGAGGCCTTTTCCATCTCCGGCAGACGGATCAATGGGAAATGAGAAGACGCCCTTGCGGTGAGAGCGTGGGCACGACCCTGCGTCAGGCCTGGCTCTGCACCTGGCGCGGAGGGACCCTGCTCGCCCGTCCCTCTCCCACGGACTCAGTGCCACACGCTCGGCTGTGCTGTTTCTAGACCCTCAGGATTAACGCTGCTCAACCCTTCAGGGGCTGGATTCAGAGGCAGAGAGTGAGCCCAGACTAAAGTAAGAGATTAGCCTCCTGAAGCAATGGGGAGGGATTTCTGCCAGCAACTCCTTAATCCTGGCATAAAGCACCTTCTCAGGATGTAAAGACAGACACGCGCATCCCGGTTGCAGACGCGAGCCAGAGGGCGCCGTCTGGCAGCTGTCAGGCCAGATCTCTACTACGAACAGGTTGGTGTTGCCGAATTCCAGTTCCGCGTTTCCTAAACATCATGCCTAGGAGAGAGGAGGTTGGATGTCATGCTGGTTTTAATGTACATTCATTCATTCGTCCAACAAGTCATTCTGAGCGTCTGCCCCGCAGCAGGCACTGCCCGGGACGTGGGGACACGACGGCACCGTGGGCAGTGGGGAAGTGCCCCTGCTTCGTGGCACTCCCCTTCCAGTGAGGAAAGAGGAGCCACAGTCCTGGGACACGACTTCAATAAACCTAGCACTGAGAAGAAGCACGCCGGTGAGCAGAAAAGAGCCTGGGAGAGAGTGAGGGGCCTCTCGAGAGGACGGAATCTTGGCGGGGGGACCCGAGACATCCCACCCCAGCAGGAGGGTGGCGTGGCTACAGCAGAGGGAAGGTGGGGGTGAGAGAGGAGACCAGGAGACAGAGTGAGCAGGGCTGGAGGCCATGGCGAGGAGTCTGGGTTTCACTGAGGCCGGTGGGACGTTACCTCAGAGCTGCCCAGGCCATCCTGGGACCATCCGTGCCCACGGCAGCCAGGTGGTGTGTTTTGAAACCCAGCTCCCATGAGTTGATCTGCAGGTGGCCTCCTCCTGAGAGCACAGGTGGGGCTGGTGGGACAGAGGTGGCTGGTGGGGTTGGGGGCCGGTGGCAGGGGCAGTTGGCCTTTGAATTCGACATCTGCTCTCTTTGCAATTAATAATGACAAAGGGGCCCTTTCTGAGAAAAATTTTGAAGACTGATGTGAAACAAATGCTTACATTTTTAGAAATCTCAAACCAGAAAGAAAACACTTAACATTCTCGTAGAGTCAAACATGGCCCTTCCAGCCCTCCCGGATACTCCCGCGGTCAGCCCAGAGCCCCGAGCCTCCGCCAGCTCCATGTACTCCCCTGCCCCCATCACTGGGAGAGATGGGACGTGCTTCCCCGCACTGGGAGACAGGCAGGGCTGGGCGGGCAGAGCAGCGTCCTAACGGTCAATCAGGAAGCCTCCTCTCCCGGCCGGGTGAGTTGCCAGGGAACTGATATCGAGCTGGGGCTTTAGTTCCGGCTGGACAGCTCAGAGTGGCTCCGTCCACTCCACACACCCTCATGGAGTCGGGGTGGCCCTGGCCGCTGGACCCGTCCAGCACATGGATACGAGCATGTGGCAGGCTCAGTTCACTCCCATAACAGGGCCGTGGAGATGGATTGGGCAGGAAGGGACCTGTCTGTGGGAAGTGGGGTGGTGACAGCTCATGGACGGGTCCTGAGGGAGGAGCCAGAGGGGGCCTCAGTGGCCTGGCGTCCGGCTGGGCTCCTAACGGTACCGGAGACCACAGCACAGTGGGGCGGGGTACAGAGGCCTGTCGGTGTGGCGGGTTTTGTTTACCTGGTGGAGATGGCTTCATGGGTTACTGTTATGACTGAGGTCCATGTTCTTGCCTAACGAACATTACCACTGGCCCAGAAAACCCTAATCCTTAAAAATATTGAAATGAACTTTTTTAAAGGACTCCCAAGGTTCATTTTCCTTAAGATGTATTTCTCAGTAATGGCTCAGAATGACTGTTCCTAAAACTTCTTGTCCATAATGAAGAAAACCAGTCAGAATGGACACTGTGGGGCTATTTAGATGCTCCCCTCTCCGCAGAAAGCCGGCCTGTCGGCGGAGCGCGCCCAGAGGAGGCTGCGGCGGCGGCGGCCCAGGGTGGCACCTATAAATGGCACGAGGTCTGCATGGCGTGGTTTTCTGCTGCTGGGCTGTGTCATCTGTGTGTCACTGTGTCATCTAAAATCGGCAGGACTCCTTTGCAGTCTTACCTCATTCTTAGAGGGGTTTGGAGAGAGACCCGTCCCTGAGGTGTGTGAACACCCAGTGGGCGTCTGACTATGCGGTGGCCTCCGGCAGGGCCAGTCCAGTCCCCACGACCCCTGAGGGCCTCGCAGTGTCTTCATCCCCCGTTAGCACTCACTTAAGCCATTTTGCTCCTCACCTGGTGGACGGAGGAAACCAACAGACGTCCCAGGGACTGGGGATTCTTGGTTTTGAGTCAAATCTAGAAACTGAGAGACCAAACTTTTCCAAATGGCTGCCAGTTGGTTTCCAACCTGAGGTTTCCACGTGAAAGTCATCATCCGACGGACCACACACAGCTCTCTGCGCTGACCTCAGCTCCTGGCTTGGCGGTGGGGGACGACGCTCGAGAATGTTACCCTGATGGTTATCTGAGTTGTTGCTTTTGAAGGCAAATATTTATTTTGTGAAGATTGCAAAACTCAGAACAGTAGAATGTTGGGCTCTCCTTATGTTTACAGGATGAACAGAATTGAGACACCGACAAATGTGTCCGTGTTCCTTAAGGAACTGGCTGTTTTTCTCCCGCGGCATCGGTTAAGTAAGAGCAGGGCCTGGAGATGCAGGCCTCCGTCGGGCTGAGCATCCTCCCACTGCCTCCCCGGTGTCCCCTGGA
This sequence comes from Camelus bactrianus, assembly GCF_048773025.1. Taxonomy (NCBI): domain Eukaryota; kingdom Metazoa; phylum Chordata; class Mammalia; order Artiodactyla; family Camelidae; genus Camelus; species Camelus bactrianus. The sequence goes on from NC_133566.1 coordinate 9,645,918, forward strand.
GCCTGGACCCTGAGTCCGGGCCGGCCGTCCTATTTACCTGGGGGCTTTCTCTGTGCTCCTGACCTTACCCAATTTCTTACAAGAGGATCTAAAAGAAATAGGCCTATCCTCTGCTCTCACGGCCCCACGATGGAAAGGAGAAAGTAGGACAAACAGCCCACAGTTACACAAACAAGAGAACACACTCCCCTGGGCGCCAGACTCCGCTCAGTGCCTCTGAGGACGGGGAGCGGCACCGGCACCAGCACGCGCCTGGCGCACGGCAGGCGCTCAGCCAGCCTCTGCTGGACACGCCAGCCTGTGAAATAGACCGTCGCTCCTTCTCGAGTGTGTGGCCGAGGCTCAGAGGCGAGCGACCCCAGGAGCGTGTCCTGCTGAGTGACCGCTTCCCACCCGGACCTTCCCTGGGCTCCTCCAGAGGTTAGATCTGGGATGGGGCGGGGGCACTGCTGCAACGAGATTTCACTTTATATCAGAACCTTTCAAAGGTGGGGAGATTTAGAGATTTCTGAAACCCTAGGCAGCGCTGAGCTCCGAGACCCCTCAGCAGACGCTCCTGCCGGCCGGCCGCAGAGCCTGGGCAGTGGGCCGGGGGCAGAGGACGCTGCGCAGAACCTTCTCCATCCAGCACTAGGCCGCCTCTTCTCCTGACGGCAGAATCAGGGTTGCAGGGCCCCAAGCTGTGTTTGCTTCACTTCAGAAGCCTTCCCTCTCCTTGGGTGTCAGGTTGGACGGAGCCACCGAGAAGCAGGGCTCGGGAAGGGGTGCTGGGCTGGGGCAGTGAGGAATGAGGGCAGAGCGCAGCCTCCAGCCCATGAGGTACTGAGCACAGGTCCTGCTCCGTGTGTGGGGCTGGAACCCGGGCGGTCCTGGCCGTCACGACCACCTGTTACCTGAGCTCACTCGTGGGATAAGGCAGGCAGAGCCCTGAGAATGGGATGGGGACCGTGTCAGCCCTTTGCACACTCGGTGTGCACCCTGGGCTGAACTTAATAACCAGCTAGGCCTCTACTTGTCCATTGGAACTTTGGTTTCCTGAACCCAAGCCTGTCTGAGGGGTCTGCCTTTCCCTGGAGCAGCCTGTCGGTCTGGCCAGGATCCAGAATGGCCCCGGACCCTGACTTATGGGGCAGGAGTCCTGAGAAGGACGGGGCAGTGCTGTCCCCACCAGCAACACCCTGGCCATACTCCAGCCACACCGGCCTCCCTGCTGCTCCTCACATGAGCCGCAGCGCTGCCCCTGCTGTTCCTTCTGCACAAATGATCCTGCCCAGGACCTCTGGTGCCGCCTCCTCCCCCTCAGGTCCCCGTGTCATAGACACCCCCATCCCGGCTGCACTCTGTGTAAAGTAGCAGCTCCCACCGCAGAGCGCCTGCGTAAGGCACTGCCCACAGTGTCAAGTAAATATCACGGAAGGAGTGAGCCTAGCCTTGGCGGGTGACGGTCATTGCAGGGACAGGAGGTGGGCTCACCCCCACCACCAGAATGGGGACTCCTGCCTGTGCCCTGAGGGCCACCAACGCAGGTTTCGGGGAGTGACTCTGGTGAGCCCATGGGATCTGTCTGGAGTCAGTGAAGCAAGTCGGGAGGGGATGGAAGAGCTGAGGTTAAAGAACAACCAGGAGACGGGACGCAGCTGGGTTTCAGCTGGAGAATGCAGGACGACTCCCACGCCCACCCTGTGGTGCCCACAGCAGAGGTGCCCATGGCACACGCACCCCAGGCCTGGGAGGCGGGCATGGGGCCCCATCACACAGTAGGGCCACAGCCCCACCCCCTCCCCACGGGAAACACAGTCCAGTGAAGAAACTCCACTCGAAGGACCAGCTCTGCCTCCTAATTAGTGTAACCCCCGGTGGGAGGCAGGAGGGCTTTTCCTCCCCTAGCCCCATGGCTGACGCCTCCCCACTGTGGGCCCTCACTCCACCCTTCCCCCCACTTCACTCACCGTGTTTTGGACAAACAGCTGCCCTGAACTGCGCAGTCCCTGCCCCAGAATTCCTGGGTGGGGGTGTCTCTGCTTCCTGGGTGGGGTGTGTGTGAAATGCGGCAACCAAGTAGCTGCTCTGAGGCTGGGACCATCCTGGGGAGTGAGGTGCGGGCAGCCCCCTGCGGCTCCAGCAAGGAGGGCGGTGGCAGGCTGGTCTGACTCCAAAGCTGGCTGGAAGGTATCTCGATCAACAGCGGGAGAGGTCTGCCCCTGGGCGTGAGTGATACTGGCAGGAGGAGAAAGAGACGGGGTGTGGGGGGGGGACTTCGTGTCATCGGTGGCCCGGCATCTGGGAGTTGGGGTGAATCTTGTTTTCCTCAACGCTGGGCGTTTTTGAAGCTGGCACTGGTCGGCTTTGGGAAGCAGTAGCCGCCCGAGCCCCGCAGGAGATGTGGTGTCTACTCCCCGCCCTGCGGGTTAATGGCTTCCTTTTGGAAAGCTTTCAAACTGTGCTCATTTGCGTCTACATCATCTGCTTCCTTCAGCTCTGTGTGCGGATTGTTCTGTGGGTTTAATTTAACCAAGTTTGCAGCTGTGCTAACGAATCCGCGGACGCCCCCTGCCTCCAGGGAGGGACTTTTCTGTCTTTCCTCTGCCTTTCCTTCAAGCCCGTCTCCACACTGAGATGCCCCAGCATCAGGACTGCCTGCGTGGTGTTTCTGCTGCTCCAAACCCAGTTCCTATGACCATCCTTCACTCATGCCAGAATCTGGCAAGTTGGTTTAATCACCCCAGCCTGTGCCCCCAGCTCTCTCCCAGGCCTCTGGGGCTGACCACCCGCTGCCTGCCGAGAGCGGTGGCCCTGCTCGGGGCGGGGAGACCTGTGGGCACACATCCCCCTCCTCCACTCAGGGCAGTTCCCACCCCCTCCACCAATGCTATGAGCACCTGCTGTACGTAGGGCCCACCTTAGCCGGACAGAGGAGCCCCAGTCCTGTCCTCACCGCACTCGGCTTTCCCACCCCTCCAGCCCACTCCCTGCTCTGTTCGGGAGGCTCCTGCGTGGGCGGCACCAACAGGGCCCCAGGTGGATTTGGCCAATAGAAGTGGGGGCGGAGGCCAGAAGAGGCTGGTGGTGGCAGGTCACCCTCTCACTGCTCCTGCTTCTCTCTGTCTAAGGCCTAGCTCTCCACAAAGCACCTTGTAGGAGCCACTTTTGGGTTTGGGGCACAGGTTGCTGTGTTCTGGGCATGCCCAGCTCAGAAAGCTCTAGAAGAAAATTCAAGAAGGCCAAGGGGAGACCAGGCAGGAGGTGTCCCCTTCCCGGAGCGGAAACCGCACCCTCCTCTCCCGGCCCATGTCCAGAGGCAGGAGGGCCTGAGAGCTGAGATGAGCCTGGGAGTCAGGCCACCTGTGTCCAAGGCCGATCTCCCCTCGGTGACCCTGCAGGCTCCTCACTCTCTAAGCCCTGAGACCAGTGACCTCACTGCCCCTTCCTCATCCGCTGTGGGACAAGCAGAAGGCCACCCCCACCGAGGTCTTGGAGCCTTTCATGGGTCGTTCTGTCCTGCTGAAGGGTAGCTATTTCCACCAAATGTGTTTGGTCTTGTTGATTCCCAGGACGAAACATTATTGTTCAGAGAGTCTTCTTTCATTGGAACCACTAACAAATTAAAGTGCATTTTCTGAACTTATTTTAATGATGTGAAATTCTAGGCTTATAGAAATTCTAGTAACATTTCTTTTACTGAAAGCCTCAAGTAACCACTGCCCTAGTTTCTCTGCTGGGTTCCCTGAGTGGGGAGAAACTGGTGATGCCCAGAACCCCAGCTCTCAGTGAACCCTGCTCCCCCTTGGAACTGACAAATGATCATGCGGAGTGTGGGCCAGCTCTGGCCAACCCGGCTCCCCAGGCCTGTCCGGTGCCTCCATGTGGGTCTCGCCCCGCCGGTTCCTCCAGCGGGACATCGGGACTCTCCCTCCAGCTTCAGGGCTCAGTCCCGCAGCTCCTGGCTGCCAGATCTCTGAGCTCACATGCACAGATGAACAATCCTGAAAGGGCTCCTTGTCCTAAGCCTGGTTACAAGCCCTCCCCCGGCTCCTCCCACCCCGAAGAGGAGCTTCTCCATCCTCAAACGCGCCCTGGGCCACGGGGACCTGCAGGCCTGACTCCAAGGGCCTGGGTGGGCCTGAGAGTTCCAGCTCTAAGCAGCCCCGTCATGGACCGTTGTGGCTCCCCAGAACGTGGTCATATGGCGACCACCGCATACGGAGGCCCCAGCCCCAGAGCCGGACTCTCCCCATCAGTCCGCTGCCCTTCCCTGAGGTCCCCCACTGTCCCTTCCCGTGTGGAGTTGGACCGTCCTGGGGACCCGCAGGTGCTGGTTCCCCTTGACGCCTTCTGACCGGCAATGTCATCCCGCCGGGCACTGCTCTTCTGTTTCTATCCTTCTGTCTCTCCCACTGGACGGTGAGGCCCTGGGACTGTGGCTTCTCATCGTTCACACTTTTGTATTTCTTTCAGCACCGAGATGCTGCCGGCTGTGCATGTAGTAATACTTTTCTTCAGGGACTCAAGGTGAAATTCCCACACTTAATCAAAACCTGGCCTGAGAAATAAGAGGAATAAAGTGCGAAGCTGCAGCAAACCACCCCCCACTTCATAGCCTCGCTGGCTGCGTTCCAGCTGTCAGCTCTGAGCGACGCCCGCTGCATCCCCATCCTCAGGGCTGGGAGCCCTCTGTGCCGAGGCCCCGCCTGGGTCTGGCCCCATGAACGTCTGAGAAGTGCCAGGCCCCGAGCCGGCTCCCTGGCCTCTCCTCCCGGAGCCGGAGCCACTTCAGCCTCACACCCGAGTCATACAAATCAGTGGGGCGGGGAGATGGGCAGTTCCACGTGGGGTCTTGAGAAACAGACTCCGACGTGTATCTGAAAAGTGGGGCCAAGGCAGAGAGGAGAGCAGAAGCAGAAGGGAAACGTCAAACTGGCGCTACCTTTGTCCCCGCAACCCCGACGGGGCGGGGCCCACGGGCTTGTGCCTCGAGACGGGCCGGTCCTGGAGGTGGTGCAGAGGTGCCCCATCTTGGGGCCGTGGGGCGTCCAGCTTTCAGGGGGCTGAACCCACGGCTCCCGGAAACTGAGCAATTTATTCAGCTTGCAACCCAGGACCTGCCAGACGCATCTGAGGGAACGAGATACTTAGAGGCATTTTTGAAAAGCATGTTTAGGACAATCAAACGACTTCAAGTCCTGCAGAGGCGTGAACTTAAAATCTTCAGGGTTATCTTCTCTCCAAGGCCCAAATCCTCCTTCTTGGAGCCTGGGTTTCCCAACAGCGCAGCCAGGCCCAGGGCCTCTCCCCTTGAGATCCCCAAGGACTGTGCCATCATCCAGGTACCTCGAATCCAAGGCTGAGTGGCTTCTTGAGTCCGGTCAATGTGGCGGGTGTGCACGGTGTGTGGAAGGAGTGCTGGCCAGTTTCTCCCGCAGCCAGAGGAAGAGCCGGGACTGGACCTTGGAGCTGGAGGCTGAGGCCAGACACACTGGTGGGGGTAGCGGGGGAGTTCTGAGACGCCTGCCCCCAGACTCCTGTCAAGAGGGAAATGGGGAGCTCTTACTGGCCCCTCGGCCTCAACCCCAACAAGCACGGGGCTTCCTGTGGGCCTGACCCCTCACCACTCCTCACAGTGATGACCGAGGAGGAGAAACCTCTCTCAACAGACCCGAGATGCTACGACCCTGGTTTTCAAAGTTTAAACAACCAAATGACTTTGCACCGTTAGTAAATGAATGGTTTTCCACCCTAACCTCCTGCTTCTCAACTTTCCACACGTGTATATGTACCATGGACATAAAGCAGATCGGTGCAGTGGGACATCACGTGTGTGACCCTCATGCAGTTTTTTTACTGTCGGAGCCGTACACCCAGGAGGCTGGAAACCTGGGTGTGGCTCCATCCCTCCTCAGGTGTCCGTGGTCGCTGAGTCACCCGGGAACCTGGTTAAGAGGCAGATTCTGATTCAGGAGACCTGGGCAGGTGGAGACCCCACCCTTCTAACAGGTGACGCTGAGGTCGCCGTTCTGTGGACACATGTTGAGCACAGAGCGGGCTTGGGTCCTAACCCATCGGAAGCTGTGACCCGGCGGCCTGCCTGGAGGAGGTGTGGCCCGGGCCAGGCTGAGGGATGTCAACCCGCTGCTGGGTCCAGGGCTGAGGCTGCTCTTACAACTTCAACCCCCTTCTCATTTGGTTCTTACAAAAGCTGGTGTTTAGATAAATACCACCCACCACAGGTTCCAGTTCCTGATCTGTTGCTTCACTGTTTTACGACCTCGGGTTCCAGTGTGTAGGTGAGACCAACCTCACCGCCTCACGTCAGTCCGTGAGGACAGACGGGACTTCCAGGGCTGGGCTGGAGGCTCCACACTTAGACCCAGGCCGCCCTGGCACCGTCGAGTCTCAGGGCCACGTCCGTGTGCTCCCCCCCCCCCCCATCTCTCTGTCCATGCATGGTGAGCTCGGCTCCCCCCACGTCCACCTTGCCTCCACACTCTGTGGCTGCGGGCGGTGGGGGGGTCCCACAAAGCCACATCTGACGGGCCTTAGCGCCGCTAATCTGCAGGGTTTCCACCCTTGGCCTCCGAGAAGCCGCTGCTCCCACACACGCTGGTCCGGGAGGGAGTCTCATCCTGGCGGCTCTCGAACAAGCAGCTCCAGTCTGGTTTAACTCCGTAGACCGTGTCGTCGGAGGCTTTGAGGAAAAGGAGGAAAGAGGTTGGTTTATGAGGTAAAATTTAGGCAATTAAAGGATCAAACTCACCTTAAATTTTTCTGCAAAGACACTTTCGCTCAGTGCCCAATTTCTTTCAAGTTTTATAACCACCTTGTTTGGCAGAAAAATCAGGAAGTCACTTGTTGCACACAGGACTGTTACAAGCCTCTTTGATAACAAAAGAGGATAGAAAGACAATCAAGAAACCCATAAACACTCGCTTTGAAGACCAGAGAGCAGCAAGACTCCCCATCTAGCCCCCTCCAGCCTGCGGGACCTCAAAACCCGGCCCACCGCAGCCTCGGGGGACATGAAGTTCTGAAGCAAAAGAAAATTCTACCTTTGATATTCTTAACTTTTTTCTGGTTTTCTCTGTGAAATATGAACCCACAGCTGACTACCCCAGGGACCTGATCTCAGAAGTACTGAGTGCCCGGGTGGCCCTGGGGAAGGGGTCCTGCTTGCTGCCCCTCCTTGGCCCCAACCACGTTGTGGAGCTGCTGTCCTGTGTGGATCAGCGTCCTCTCCCAGGGCCAGTCCTCCCCCTGCTGCCTTCCAGGGCCAGCTCCTGGTTCTGCAACCTCACGTGTAGCTCAAGGGAGGGTGGGCTGCCTTCCCTCCCTGCAGGCAGAGCCACAGAGCTGAAGCCCCTCTCCTCCATGCCCAATGACAGCGTGCCATGGCCGGGCGCTCCTGGGACGAGATGGGGTTCCCTCCGTGGGAACAAACCAGAGACAGCAGAGCTGCCCGCTGTTACAGCTGGCATCCTGATGTCCAGGCTCTGGCCCCCAGGACTGCACGGGGGCCCAGCGAGACATCAGATGATGCACCCCCTGTGTCCCCAAGAGTGTCACCTCAGGGGGACTCAGCCTGGGAAGGGCTCCCGAAGTCAGGTAGCAACTCAGCGCCGCCCTCACCCACTGTCCATGTGCTTATTGTAAAGATCACCCAACACGATGTTAATAACAAAGATGGAACTTGAGCGGCTAATGAAATGCTATGTGGGGACTTATTCGAGTTCTTGAAACTTAACATGTGAGATGGAAGCTGGGGCAGAAAAGGCCAGGAGGAGAGGGTTGCTTCCAAGTCAGTCTGCTCAGAACCCTTGATGTGCTCGCAGCCTGAGCCCCGTCTACCCCGGATCAGGGTGGCATCAGAGGCGCTCGCTAGGCCTGTTAGGGGCCCAGTCGGAACGGGGGAGCTGTCACTCACAGCCTGAATTTTACAGCCTAATTTAATTAGCACTGATCTGAGGTTGCTAGTACCTGGTTTTTCCAGTTTTCAGGAAATATACCTTTGCCTGGGGGTGGGGGTGAGCGGGTGCAGAAGAAACAGGTTCGGGAAGGGGCGGGGAGGGGCGGGGAGGGGCGAGAGACATGAAAGGCCCAGTATTGGATTTCACCTGTGAAGTGATAAAACCCCGCGCTCCCTGTCTTCACCTGCCATCCTGCGCGGGGAGCCACACCCCTCCTGCATCAGACCCCCGTTACCATAAACCCAAGGAAGGGCAGGCTTCCTCTGCAGAGGACCTGAAAGCAGGATGCAGGGGCCACCAGACACCCGCAGGTAAGAGGGAGAGCCCGGGTCCTTCTCCCACCTGTGGGGGTCGGAGAAGGCCCGTGAGGGCTTAGCATCGCCCTCGTGTGCAGTGCGCCTGTCGAGCGGGGACCTGTGCCTGTGGTTATTAAAGGACATAACTGACCCTGGGGCTGGGAAAAGACACTCCCGGAGACAGTGGTTAACTGTTTGTGGGAAATAAATAAAGAGTAACCTTTTAGGAAGTTAGTGTGAAATAAGCAAGTTGTGCTACTGAGGAGAAAAAGCCTCAGATTCTTAAATATATAAATATTTAAATAATAAGCTGAACTTTACAGGATTTAATTAGAATGAATGAATTACCCCTTATTCTAAGGGGTATTTTTGTCATGCTGTGTGGTGTGCAGAACTGTCTGCAGTCTGGGGGGCGTTGATGGAGAAGGACCAGGTCTCTTGGGAGAAGCCCGACCCCGGGCGGGGGCCACGCTGGGGGGGGGGGCAGGGAGGACAGCTAACAAACTGTGTCGAATCCAGTGTGTTGTGAGCTTCTGTTTGGATTTACTTCCGTGTGTTCTCCTTCCTAGAGTTGGTTTGCTATTTGCTGCTCCTTTTGCTCATAGACACTTAATTCTTTAAATAGGAGTCTCTTAGTCGTCAAAAAATTACCCTGATTTCAGTCACTGGTTACCATGGGGTTTTCCAGAAGTGCCTGTCTTGCTGTTTAGAGTGTGAGCTTTTATTTCCCACATTTTGGGTTCACACCATTTGCGAGGGGGATGAGAGAACAGGTGGGTTGCTGGAGGCGGCTGTGTAACGCACAAGGATGCGTTTCATCTGGAGGTCAAGCGAACTGGGTGTGCGTGCGATGGGGCACAGACCCGCCGTGGAAAAGTCCTGAGTCTCGAGCCTCGGCTTCCCCGGGACTGAGGCTCTCCGCCCATCCCACAGGAGGCCAGACGGCCACCCAGACAAACTAGATATCTCAGAACATTCACGAAGTGGAGAGATTGAAGGACTGATTGAAGGACTTTCTGTCCTGCCAGTGGGGTAGCCACTGGCCACACATGTCTGTATGTGTAAAATGATCAAGATTAATTCACATGGAAGACTCTGTTCCCCAGTCACATTAGCCATGTTCAGGTGCTTAGCCACACATGTGGACAGTGGCTGCCGTACTGGACACGCCAGGCTAAGCCGCTGCATCTTGTGGCAAAGGAAGTGGGTGGAGAGGGGAGTGCAGGAGCGGCCAGGGCTGGAGCTGGTGGGACCTCGCAGCCTCCTGGTCCACCGTTCGTCCAGGGGCCTTGGGCACCCTTGTTCCCTCCTCCCGCCCTTGGCCATTCAGGGTAGAACAATGGAAGGGCCCCTATTTGCGGGGAGTGGGGCGGGGCCAGGCCCTCCCACGAGACCCTCAGCCTGGGCATTGCCCCGAATTGGTCACAAGTCCTGAAGGGCCCCAGGTTCGTTCTGCTCTCGCAGTTGACAGAGTTTTATAAAGTCTCTGGAAAGTCCTCTCGTAACCGTCAGCCTCCTGACTACCCAGGAGACATCCTACCACAGTTTTGTAAGACGAGAGCACTGGGGTTACGGGGGGGGGGGTCCCACTGTTTCTCACAATCACGTGAATCTTCAAGGATCTCAAACCAGGTTAATTTCTAAAATTTCCTCTTGTAGTTCTTACAATTCACATCTTCTTAAAGTTAAGAATGTCTGCTCTGGGCACCTCAGGGACAGATTGCAGATGGCCTTCAAAGGCATATTGAAACATTGAATTTTTTCTCATGGCTCCTACGAACGTCCACTTAACCAGATTTGGAATTTGTGAGATCTTTTCACTGATAGAAGGCACTTCACATTTGCCCGGAACGTCATTAAGAAACTTCATGGTGGAGTTTCCCAAACTCTAAAGCATCTCTGCGTGTGGCCTCCGCTGAGCTAAGTTAGGGCCCAGAGACGGCCTGGCGCTCCTTCTGGGCTGGCCTAAGGGGGACCTGAGTGACTGGCCAGACTTGACCGCCAGGCAGAGCCACAGCGTTTGGTTCTGTCTGTCAGGTTGCTGCTGCGGAAATGACTGGCAGGAGGTCAAGCACCACAGCTGCTTTCCTCGGCATCCCCGAGGCTGCCCCCCTCACCCCAGGACAATGCCAGGGTGTTCGTACATCCTTATCGTAACCGATAAAGACCGAGGGGCTCTGAATTTGAGCTTTTAATCCATGTGACCATGAGCTGGTGGTATGCTGGCCTTGAGAAGCGTGTGCGTCAGGTCGGGCTGGGATGGAGGCGCAGCGGGGCCGCCAGGAGGCGGTCGTCTTGGGTGGGAAGTTCCAGTGCGAGTCCCGTCAGCCCTTAGTGGTTGTGCGAACGAAGACACTCGACCTGACCCCTTTGACTCGTTTTATCTGCAAGACACACAACAACCCCATGGTGTCATCAGATTGTCACAAGCAGTGACTTGGGTTAAGATGACGCTGGCAAGTCCCAGAGCAGCTGAGTCTGGGGAGGAGCAGGCGCAGTGTGTCCTCAGGGAGGGGCCCCAGACCTCCCGACTGGCCGCCCCAGGGCCACCGATGAGCCCGGGGCCCCGCGCGGAGCTTCCACAGGCTGGGTGTGACCCGGACTCCTGCCTTGTTGAGGAGGGAGGGCGTCGGACGTGGTCCTATCCTCCTGCTCTTCTCTCTGGGACTCCGACCCCTCCCAGGACCGCAGGGCTCAGCAGTGGGGTCCACCCTGCGGACTCTGCACTCCCTGCCCCCACATCTCTGGGTCTCAGACCCAGCAGTTCTGCCACGGGGAGTGTGTAAGGGAACAGTTAGCGCCCCTCACGCTGTGTGAAGTCCGACGTTGTGACATTGATGACAATAGTCAGAGACACCGGGATACACGTGACTGTCAGACCGTGGGGTGCATTAACGGCTCGTGGCCTATCCGTGCGGTGGAATCTGAGTACGCAGCTGTGTCCCTGAGCAGGACGTGGCGACCAAGGAGATGCTCGTTAAGTCGTTAGACAGAAACGATACAACACGCAATACACAACACGATTCTCAGTTTCATGTGTATATAAAATTTTTAAAATGTATCAAAATCTCATCCTTCCTGATGGCAGGACTCTACGTGACTTTCAGGTTTCTTCTTTATACTTTTACATACTTGAAGGCTTTCTATAGAGTTTTTATAGTCAGGAAAATGTGAAAAAATGGGGGGAAAATGTCAATGACTGAGGCCAGGCGATGTGGGCATGGTCCGCTTTTCTGTTTGCAGAGGGGACAGTGGAGGCCGAAGTGAGCCCCCGCCGGGCCCCTCCCCCACGCCCCCAGAGTTCCAGAAAGCACCCGTTGAGAGACCTGGTGCTCGTGAGGGGCTAGGCCGGGCCGGACCGCCCTTCGGACCCCAGCCCACTTGTCGCTGGTCGTCAGGAGACTCCCCGGGCTGCCTTCCTCCCTGGTTGCTGGCCGGGGTCTGGGGCAGTGTGTCCTCAAAGCGCCAGCCCCTCCGTTAGTACGTCGTGGAGTCACTTCACGCGTGGAGACCAGCATCCTCCCTGGACGGGATATTGAGTGCGCAGTTCCATGTGCAGCAGAGAGGTACCAGGCCACGGCACGTGCGTGCATAAATTCTCTTACACTTGGATGTGTGTGTACTAGTATTTCAAGAGGGGGCCCAAGTCCCGAGGTGAAGACCCACGGAGGTTTTCATATGCTGTTCTGTGCCAGGCGCTGCGTAACCCCTCCTGGCTTAGTCTGGGGAGAGCCTCGCCGATCCACTGAGACTGCTCACCAGCCCCGGCCACTCTGCCTGCTTCCAGGGCCGCGTTCTGGGGGCACCAGCACTGCTGTGGGCCTGGCTGGACCCCCTGAGGGTTGTGGGGCCCCAAAGCCCCCTCAGCCCAGGGACTTCCTTTGAACCAGGGTCCCTGGGAACCTTACAGACTGAGTCATTTCAGCACAGGGTTTGAACATCACAGAAAAGCAGAGAGAGGCAACGTTCTGGTCGTGAAAATCCAGGAGGCCCCCACCCGGGCCACAGGGAGACCCCTCGACCCAGCTCCTCCCGCCTGGGGAGGCAACAGTGACAGCAGATAGCTGGGTCCACTCCCCTCCCCCTGCCCCACCCTGGACTGTGTCAGCATCAGTGAGGGGCAGGCTGGCGTGTTTCAGACCCGTCTCCGGGCATCAGGTCGCTGTGTCCCTGCATCCCCAACCTCGGAAAGTCCCATGTCCCTCTGCGCCCCTCTTTTCTCCGGGAAAGCACATCACCACCCCAGCGCGCCTCCGGCTCTCCAGCCTCCAGCCTCCAGCCTCCAGCCATGGAGACCACCCCATGTGGGCGTGCGAGGGTATTTCTTTAGTGGCTGCAGCTCCCAGACTCGCACCAACCGCACCGTTGACCTGCCCCAAACCTGCAGTCTCCCCCGAGCCAGCCCCGAGCCTGGAGAACCGGCTCTCCCCGGTGGTCTTTCTGATTAAGGTCACAGCATCCCGGGCAGAAGCCTCACTTTAGGTCCCCGGGTCCCCAGCCGCCCCAGGGGATCCTAGCAGAAGGCTGGATGCCAGCGGGCCTCTTGAGTACCGGGGTGAGGGTTGGGGAGCAAGTGCCCAGCTGGGCTCCACTTTCTCTCAGTGAGGGCCAGAGACCCTGGAGCGGCAGGGTGGCAGTGAAGTGCCTGCCAGCGGTGCGCCTTGCTCCGCCCCCAGGAGCCCCGGCCCCAGCCCGCTGCGCGTATTTGATGTTTGGGTTTCTTCATTTGCTGAAGGAAGGCCTATTTCATGGTTATTAATGAAAGTGATCGTGATACTGTGTGCACTTTTCTTGGATTATGTGGTCGTTATGAGATGAAGAGCCCAGAACGGCAGTCTGGGGGGGTGTGAAGACCGGCGAGTCCTGACAGGGAGCTCAGGGCAAGGTGTCGGGTGCAAATCCACCTTCAAACAGCCGGCTGCATTCCAGACTTCAGAGACACTGCTTTGTGCTAAGTTGCTTTCTTCCCCTCCCCGTTGCCGGGCCTGGAGGAGGATGAAAGGCCAGGGGCGTGTGTTCCTTCAGTCTGATAATGAGGGTGAGGCCTGCGGGCGCGCTAATTTGGCAGCTCCCCCACTTCCTGTAACAGTTTTAATTTTTTTTTTATCCAAAGGCTGCTTAAAGACAAACATTTTTTGTTAAACTGCTGGTCGCTCATTTTCTGCAGGAACCGTGCAATTAATCTTGTTTATATGAAAGAGACAGGTTGTCTTTGCCAGCTTTCCTGAGCTATAATTAATGAAGATCAAAAATGTTACAAAGACATAGTATTTAGCTGAATGCAGATGAGGCTCAGGGACAGCTGCCCTTAAGAGGGGCAGGGGGAGGGCCAGGACCCTTCCATTTGGAGGGGCTCAGATTCACGGGAAGTGTCCTCCGTCACCAGCCCCCACTGGCCCGGATAGATGGGTTTGGAGGTGACGCAGAGCCTGGTGTCCCTTCAGTCATGTGCCAAGTGCAGCTGGAGGTGGCAGTAGTCTCCCCGCTTAGCTGAGGAGCCGAGTGTCCTGGCCGTGGCCAGGCTCTCAGCCATACTCAGAGAAGCCGAGGCCTGTGGCTGTGGGAAACTGGGCTGAGTCACTCAGTCTGGAGCTGCTCCCTTTTCTGCTGGGCCTCACAGCCTCAGGTCCCAGTTGCAAAACTCCAGACGAGGAGGAAAATGCAAAACAAATCGTAAACCAAAGATTTTCATCAAATTCTGATGATGCCAGACAGGAAATGAGCAGGTGCCAGTCAGCAAAATCTGCAGGGGAGTGTCCATCGACCAGGCAGCCAGTCTCTAACCAGACAAGCACCCACTGGCCGCGGGCGGCATCTCAGCTGTCCAGGAGGACCGAGGCAAGCGTGTTTGAACCCTCGGATCTGAAAGCTTGGTGCGCGGCTTGTGGGCAATAGGCCGGGATGGGGGTGATCTATGTCAGTGCACCAGAAACACCCGGCATTCAAAATCAGGCTGGGTCCTTACCTGAATCCAAACCAGAAGTCCCGTCTGAGTTAAAGGATGCTCACAGGCGTCGCTCACATGCACCCAGTCTCAGCCGTCTCATGCTCTTTAACGCCGTCACTGCACCTTGTGGGGTTGTTAAGAAGGATATCATCAAACAGGCATAAAGCCGATCAGGCACAGTGTTTGTAATAGTGAATATTGGTCAGATATTAGAGGATTAGCTGATTTAACTATGCTCCATCCATTCAGTGGGATACCTTGAATCCGATTAAAAAGAATGGGGTTTAAGACTCATTAAGGCCACAGGCAAGGAAGAAGGTAACCATAAGCAGCATGTAAACACTGCTCTCCTAACTTCATTTTAAAAGATACCTATGTCGGTACAAATAAAAGACCAAGAAAATGCATCAGAATGGGTGGTTTATGATTTTTATTTCCCCTTTCTGTTTTTCTTTTGTTTTTTAATTTTTTCATAAATGGAAAAAAATTCCAAAAATGGGAAATAGCTTGTATTCACTGGCACTTTCTATGCACCAAGCACTGTTATAAGCACTTGATACATACCGTCTCACTTAATCCTTCCATTCTGAGTGGGTTCTATTAATAATCATAATGTTACTAATGAGACAACTGAGGTTCAGAGATAGTTAATCTGCGCAAAGCCACATAGCTTGTAAATGATTGACCCAGAATTGGAACCCAGGAAATCTGACTTCAGAGTCCTGTACTTACAATCACTACAATGCTATTACTGAAACTAGTTGTGAGTGCTTACCGAGGGGAGGTGGGCCAGTCACTCACAGCCTAGTACAAATTTCTGTACAAAATGGTCTTCCCAGTGAGGGAATGGGTTGACAAAAGTGGGTAAAACCCCAGATGAAGCGCAGATCTGCACGGGCAGGCATTGACTAAGATGGAGGGGGAAGGCAAATGTTTCACAATTTTGCCAAGAGGAGTTGGTGGGGAGTCATTCCCCAAGCATAGTTTCAGGGCTGATGGCTGCGTCGATGCGGTAGAGGCCATACCCACCCAAAGTTAGCAGGATCTCCAAACTTGAAAGAGGGCAAGTGGGCTTCAGAACATCTGTGAAATTCCATTAAGTAGTGAACCATTCAAATGAGAAGCATGTTAAGAGGAGAAAATTGTGGTCCATTTATCACAGAGCTAATCATAACCACCTGCCCAGGGCACCACCATCCTCCTGCTGGTTCTGGAATAAGATCCTTGTTCTGAAGAGGAAATGGTCCAGGACATAGATTTATGCCATTGAAATGCCTCCAGTGCTGTCTGGGCTGCTGTAATGGACAGATTTTATAAAGCAGATCCTCTATAGCATACCAGTACAATGTTCAGCATTCAATAAAGCATTACCAGACATGAAGAAGAAGGAAAATGTGACCTAATAATCCAGGAAAAAGTAGACAATAGAAAGAGACCCCCCAAGACAACCCAGATGTTGGAATTAAAGGATAAAGACTTTGGGACACCCAGTATTAATATGTTCAAGGATTTAAAGGAAAAGGTGAACATAATGAGTGAGCTGATGGAGAATCTCAGCAGAGATAGTGAAAGTATTTTTAAAAAAGAAATTCTAGAACTGAGAAGTACAATATGACTTAACAACATGTAAAAGTTGTAGAAGAAAGAGGCAGCAAATTGAATTCTGATCAACTGAAATTGTCTAATCTGAAGAAGAGAGGTTTAAAAAAACATTTTGTATGTCCTCCTATTATTTAGAAAGTGCTTATCCCCTACCTTGTGTACTTAATGGAAACCAAATCCTGATGTTCAAAATCCCTTTGCAATGACTGCCAAAACTACCTTCCCACTTAATCTCCCAATACCCTTCATGTGAGCCCACCATTCTAACCAAAGCAACCAAGAAACTGCCCTACATTTTATCTCCTTACCTTAGCCTTTCTGTGTATGGTGCCTAGACCTGCAATTTTCTGCCATGCCCCAGGTCCCTAAGACAACACCAAATGCCACTTCATCCATGAAACTCTCCTCTGGGTGCCAACCAGCAGCAGGGCTGTTTTCCTCTTTTGATCTCGTCCTCGCTGCCCCCCACCAAAAAAAAAAAAAAAAAAAAGAAAAAACAAAGTAACAACAACAAGAAAAAACCTATGCGTGTGCTTCCTTATGGAAATACTCTTGATTCTAGCTTCCCAATCATTTGTCCACTGTCCAAGCCGCCCTGTTAGGCTGTAAGAGCATCAAGGGCCTTGCTTCTCATTCTTTCATTCTGTGTGACACCCTGACAGCCCTGGGAGGAGAGTAGTGTTTGTTGAATTAATCAGTACCCAGCCGAGATGGAGTAGGGCAGTCCGTGAATCAGGGTTGCCGGGAGCTTTCACTGCACGTCACAGATCTAATCCTTCAGAAATGATCTAGTTTAATACCCTCAGTTTACAGGTGAAAAAACAGGCCTGTTAGCAAGGCGTCTCACCCAAGGCCCCACCCTGGTCCAGCACTCTTTCTTCTGAACCGCATGACCTTCATCTGTGCACTTGTGTCTATTTAGGGTTATAAACAGGATTTTATGTAGGATTTGAAACAAAGAATTTCAGACATACGTTTAAATTCTGATAAGACTAACCCATTTCCATGAAGATTGCCTTATGCCAAATTCCTTTCCATTTTCCTGAAGTTCACTACCTGTTCATGCAATAATCACAGAAGCCTTTCTGGTTGAATTCTCATCTGACCTCGGACACGGTGTTGCCCAGGTAACAGAAATAACTGAAGATTCAACTCTTTGTGATCACATGTGGAGGTTCTCCAGTACCAGTACTGTGGTGTGGTCACTGGGATTAGAGTCCACAAGCCTGGACATGTGTGTAAGATGGGTGCTGAGATCACCGGGCACCAGCTCCTAGAGGGTGACTGGACCAGTACAACCAGGAGATGGGGCGAGGCCCCTCCACCCCAGCCATGACAAGAGCCCTCTGGGGAAGAGCCTGGAGCTACATGGAAGCTGTTCAGGATGCTGAGAGCCCCAGGACAGGTGGTTATCAGTCTGGTGAACAAGCATGAGAACTGGGGTGCGGGAGAGCCTGGGCATGGGCCTCCAGACGCTGAGGGGATGGAGGTGAGCGGTCGGTCTCCAGCCAAGTCTCTGACCGGGCAACTGCCCTCTGGAGGAGCAAGCTGCCTCTCCCCGGTCACCCACCTCCTGGCCCCCTGCTCCAATTCAGGACTACTCTCTGAGGCCTTTGCTGGGGATGCACCAGCCCAGCTTCTCAAGCCCACGGGTGTTCGTCCCCAGAGCTCCCCCAATAAACGTCTTGCACTCACATCTCCAGTTTGGAGTCTCTCAGGAAGAAAGAATAGCTGGTGAGGGCAGGGCCTTAGAGCTGAGGGGAAGCCCAGGCCAAGCTCCGGGGGGCAGATGGCAGGTGTCCTGCCAGGAGCTCAGAGCCCCGGGGGCATGAGTGTGAAGCCTCACCTGTCCCACCTGCAGGCACGTCGGAACGTAGAAGAATTAGGGGTCACCTGCACTTCCCGGATGGATCCAGCCCTGGCTGGCTCACCTGCTGCTGACTGACTCCAGCCCTCATCAAAGAAGCTCCCGGCTCAGAGGCTGCTGTCAGCTCTGCCTCGTGGGATGGGGAGTCCCTGTGCCGGCGGTGCTCGGCTCTGCAGCTAGGACCTCCTTCTTGAGGTCAGAGTCACCACAAATGCTGCCTTCCCGGCACCCGGCACCCAGGCCCAGCAGAGCTCAACAAACGTACCTTCTAACTGATGTGCCCCATTTGCGGCACCCACTCCCTGCAGTTCCAGGGAGATTAGTCCTACCTATGCCCAGACACACTGGATTCTTTGGAAGCCTCAGGACATGAAGGCCCCAGCCTCGGTGGGCTCACAGAATCTCTCATCTGGAAGGGGCGTGTTATTCGAGGTCACTTTCCGGTTGCACCTGCCTCTAAGGCAGCACGAAGCCCTCGCCTGCGACAGATCACAGGCTATGTGCACCATCATCCCAGCTGTGCCGACTTCAGAGCTTGGGAAGAGGCGAGAACATGTGTTTCCCGCCTGGCACTCAGGGCTGGGCCGAGCCACTCGCGGGAGCTCTCCAGTTGGTGTGACTAGCTTCTGCAGCCCCACACCAGTCCTCCAACCTCATCTGATCCTTGTTTATGGGCCAGAGTTAGGGGAAAAGTCTTCGTGGTAAAGTAAACCACAAGTCACACGCTGGCCCTGCGGTTCCAAAGGCAGTGGCAGGAGGAAGGCGTGTTCCATGAGGGTAACTGGACGCACCAGACAGTGCTCTGAACTGATGGCTGCAGGGCTCCGGCCAACAGGACAGTTTGGAAGTCTGGGAAAGCCGGGCTCCCATGAACTGAAAAGCAAATCATCAAATATTTCATGTGTGTATGAGTGTCAATGCTATTGCTTTAGAATATCCTTTAGAATCATTATTCTTTTCAAAATAGACAATGATCATAGGGAAAAAATCAAGCAATATAAAAAAGGACGGAGAAGAAAGCAAGAAAAAATGTCTAATTCTCCCACCTACAACCATTGCCAACATTAAGTGGACATTCGAATTGTGTGCATGCGTGTGTGTGTGTGTTTGTGTGTGTGAGTGTGTATGTGTGTGCATGTATGTGTGTGTGCATGCATGTGTGTGTATGTGTGTGAGTGTGTGTGTACATGTGTGTGTGTGTGAGTGAGTGTGTGTGTATGTGAGAGTGTGTGTGTGTGTGTAAAGTCCTTGGAGTATCTCCAGTGATGAGTTTTGCTGGCACAGCCCGTCACCCTCTCTCGCACTGCTCCCACCGTGTAGCCTGAGCCCTGTGGCACCCAGTGTGGCCCTTTCCCTCAGGATGTGATCCTAGACAGCCTTTCCTAAGTATCACTTTTTTTTAATTGAAGCAGAGTTGATTTACAATGTTGTGTTAGTTTCAGCTGAGCAGCAAAGTGCTTTGGTTACACGTAAATGTATTCTTTTTCAGATTCTTTCCCGTTACAGGTTATTACAAGATACTGACTTTAGCTGTGAGCTTGTCACACGCAGCCTTTGTTATGTTGAGGTATAACCCATCTATAATCCACCTTGTTAAGAGTTTTTATCATCAACGGATGTTGAATTTTACCAAATTCTTTTTCTGCATCTATTGAGATGATCATATGATTTTCATCCTTCACTTTGTGAATGTGGTGTATCAAATCGATTGATTTGCGAATACAGAACCATCCTTGCATCTCTGGGATGAATCCCACTTGATCGTGGTGTATGATCCTTTTCACGTGGATCTGCAGACCTGTCATATCTGTGCAAGGACGTGAGTTCAGGATCTTCCTACACTCTGCCGTCTTGAACCACCTCCCCAAATATTAAATTATTAAAAAGAGAATAGGTCTCTGAGTTTTAAGGGGAGCTAATTAGAGGTCTGGGTAGAATTAACAGAATGTGGTTTGTTTGGATTGCCAGTGATTTAAGTATTAACCACTGAGAATGCCACGAAAAAGGATTAGAAATGATTGAAAAACAGAAATACAGCTAATAAAAAAACTGAGATATATTTATTTTAAAATGCCATTAGTCTTAAATGAATAAACAAAAAATGCATGCAATTATTCAGCCTTTAAAAGGAAGAAAATTCTGCTACAACGTGGATGATCCTTGAAGGCATTATGTTGACTGAAATAAGCTGGTGACAAGTGGACAAATACTATGTGAGTCCACTCATATCGGGCCCCCCAGAGGGGTCAGATTCTTAGAGACAGAAAGCAGATGGCGGGATACCATGCGCTGGGGGAGGGGAATGGGATGGGGACAGGCTTTCAGTTGGGAAAAATGAGAGGGATCCAGAGATGGATGGTGGGGATGGTTGCACATCAGTGTGAATGTGCTTAATGTTACTGAACTGTACGCTTAAAAAGCGTTAAAATGGTATATGCTTTTGTTATGTACTTTTATGTACAATTAAAAAAATGCCATAGATTCCATAGGAACACAGGCTAATTTAACTTTCTTGGAAGTGGTCATTCTGTTCCTTAAATTTGAGTTGACTTGCACCCAAGGCTGGGAGGACATAAGACATGTAAATATGTATGTCTGTTAGAACTAATAAATGAATTCATTAAGGTTGTAGGGTAGAAAATCAATGGACAAAACTCTCTTTTATTTGTTATACACTAACAGCACTAACAGTGAACAATCAGAAAGAGAAATTAAGAAAATAATCCCATTTATAAGTTTAAAAAAAAAGAATAAAATATCTGGGAATAAATTTAACCAAGGAAATTATAGACCTGTAAACTAAAAACTGTAAGACACTAATGAAAGAAATTGGACATGAACATTTAAAGTATACAGGATGGTCTTAAAAACAATAATCAGTACATATATGTAAACTAAAAGAATGTGCAGTGTCCTGTATATATGTACTTACATGCTCTATAAGGTGTGTGTGCAGTCGGCCTGTGATAATTCTACCTAATAAAACTGAAAAAGGAAAAAAAATTAAGTACATAGGGTGGGCTAGGTTGCATGCAAGTAGACTGTCACTTTATATAAGGGACTTGAGCGTCTGTGGGTTTTGGTGTCTGCAGGGGGTCCTGGAACCAATCCCCAGTGTACTGAGAGCAACTATATGGCCAGTTAATTTACAAGAAAGGAAGCAAGAATACACAATGAGGCAAAGATAGTCTCTAATAAGCAGTGGTGGGAAAACTGGGCAGCCACATTTAGAAAATGAAACTAGACCACTATCGTACACCACACACAAAAACTAACTCAAAATGGATTGAAGACTTGAATGTAAGGCCTGGAACGGTAAAACTCCTGAAGGAAAGCGTAGGTGGTGAGCTACCTGACGTCACGATGGGGGATTTCTTTTCATTGAAGTAGAGCTGATGTACAATGTTGTGTTAGTTTCTGGTGTACAGCATAGTGATGCAGTTATACAGATACAGTCTTCATCACTCTTTTCATCATAGGTTATTACAGGCTATTGAACATAGTTCCCTGTGCTGTACAGTCGGATCTTGCTGTCCTACTGTATCTATTCTGTATACAGTAGTTTTTATGTGCTAAACCCAGACTCCTAATTTATCCCACCCTCCCTCACTTTCCCCCCGGTAACCGTAAGTTTGTCTTCTATGTCTGTGAGTCTGTTTCTGGCTTGTAAATAACTTCAATTTGTGTCATTTTTTAAGATTCACATGAGTGGTATCATATGGCATTTTCTTTCTGTTTCTGGCTTATTTCACTTAGAATGACAATTGCCAGGTCTATCATTTCACTCCCTGTTTATGGCGGAGTAGTGCTCAATTGTATACATACACCACAACTTCTTTATCCAAGATGATATTTTTTTGAGTCTGACTCAAATGCGACAATGACTCCAGCAAAAGTAAACTAGTGGGACGACATCAAATTAAAAAGTTTCAGCACAATGAAGGGAACCATCAGCCAAACAGAGAGGCTGCCTGCTGAATGGGAGAGAATGATTGCAGATGATACATCCAACAAGGGGTTAGTGCTGGGAGTTTCCTCATCTGCGCAGGGGGACCAGCACCCACACCTGGTGAGCTCGGGCGGTGGACAGCTCTGCCCCTCCCGCCCCGCCCCGAGCACAGCGTGTCTTACTGAGGTCTGTTGACTGCGTGAATGTCCCCCCGGGGAAAATCTGCCCCCTGGGGGATGGGAGCCCTTACCACACCCCCGGCAGGAATCACAGCCACTTTAGGTTAAGGACAACAGTGTGAGCCCCGTGGCAACATCCTTGCGGTCACAGTCACCCTATTTTAAATTTTCTCAAAGAAAATACGCTCCTTCAGAGCAGAGGAGCATTTGCCTTCGAGAACCTCAGTCTGTATGAGCTTCACATGCAAAACTCTCCCACGTAAACTCATCCCGTGCACCCCTGAGGAACAGACAGGCAGGGACCCCTGCACCTGCCCCAGGTGAGATGTAGGGTGACGACACTCAGGCGAGCCTGTGGGTCTCAGGCTGTGGCTTGTCCTGTCGCAGCTGCCATGCGCGGGAGAAAGTAGCACACCTGCAGTGGACACGGCGCCTGCCCCGTCCTGCTCGGCCTGGGACACCGTGGGGCACAGATGGTGCGACCTGAGCGGAGGAGGTGCTGGGCCGTGAGCCCCGTCCTGCGGCCTGGAGAACAGACACCAGCGCCCGACAGACAGCCCAGCATTGGCCAAGGGACACCCGCACAGCAAATTCTGCTCAGAATCAGGGTGTGCTTGGCAGCAGGCCCCTAAGTCTGGGGTGACTCTTCCTGTCCAGACGAGCCACTGTCTCAGCCCCTAATGTCACTACGTCCGATGTCTTCAGTGACCCTGGCTCTCTCTTTGCGGAAAGGACTGGGGGGAGAGGAATGCAGTGAGATTGCAGTGCAGTTGATTTCACATCGACATGAAATTAACCCATGGGGGACGGATCAGGTGTGACCCCGTGCCAAGGACGTGACCTCCTCCATTCCCTTTCTTTGGGGCCCTCCCGATGGACCCAGGGGTGCCTCTGTGAGTTTGCCTCCTCACATCGCCGCCAGTCCCAGAACAAATCTAAAAAGGGCTCAAAAATCTCCTCTCAAACCGGTAGAACAGGACCCTGAGTTTGACAGGAAGGATCCAAATTTACAAGCTCCCAGCTTCAGGCTAGGACTCGAAGTCGGGGACCTCGTGGTTCCTCCAGCACCACCACCTCCTGCCCGCGAGCCCATGTCAGTGGGTCTGGACCGGGACATGCAGAGCAAACAACCAAACTACGGCCCCTCTTTGCAGCTGTGGGTCCTCAGGGCACCCGCCTCTCTGTCCTCGGGGTGACTCTTGGTGGGAGTCCTGTGGGCAACTCTTGGTGGGAGTCCATGTGCCTGGGGTCGGGCATCTGTGGAGCTGGCACCCCATCCAAAGGGGAGAGGAGGTATCAGATGTGCTGGATCCAAATGGAGGGCTGGGGGTGGGGGCGAGAGGGCAACAAGCCCACCAAAGGAGGCTGTGGGGGCCCCGACTCCCACCGCCCTGGCTCCCTGTGGCTCCCCTGGCCTCAGAGAGGGTTGTCCAGCTCTCATGGGTCTGCGGAAGTTACAGGAAACCAAGTCCATGTTGAACCGACTTCCCCACTCCAGCCACCTCCAGCCTCTCTCTGCCTGTGCTCCCAGGACCCCTGGGCCCGGGCTGAGGAGCATGACAGAAGAGGAGCCCATCTGGGTTGGGGCCCCAGCTCTGCCGCCTCTGTCTGTGTGACCTCAGGCACGTCACTTGACCTCTCTGAGCCTCCACGGGCTCAGCAAGTCAAATGGGGACTAGTAAGTACCCACCTCCTACACTCGGAATTAGATAGTGTGTCACCAGCAAGGCTGAGGCCCGGAAACACCCTCGAAAGGCGGAGAGATGGGGATGTGCCCTGAGGGTCCACTCCCAGAACTCAGGTTCCTAAAGAAATCAATGAGGGTTCTCTTCAGCCCTCGTGGTTTCCACCAGCTGAGGGCACCTGAAGGCTGCAATTTTCCCACCAGAAGGAAGCTCCGGGGCCCCGGTTGCCAGCTGCGACCCGCTGAGCCCGCCCTGCCCCGCCAGCCACACGTGCATCCTGAGGCTGGAGGCCCAGCACCTTGGTGTCCTCAGAAGTGAGGGCTATGCTGTGAGCGTCTCCTCAGGCCAAGTCTGTGTGAGCAGAAAGCACCTCAGAGAGAAGAGTTTTGTTGAGGATGATGGTTTTGATGGCGAGCAGACTGCTGCTTTCAGTACACTCAGTCTGTGCGAAGTGGCTTTTTGGGAGGTGTCCCTGGGTCCACTCCGGGCAGATGCCTCCATCTTCCCTCCCCCTCCCCTATGGCCGTGTTCGAGGCTGGTGTGCAACATGTGGAGCTGGATGGGCAAATGGGTCCTCAGGGACCAACACAGCCAAGGGGCAGGTGGGTGACAAGGGGGCACAGGAGGGCCTCGGGGCGGGAGGTTCCGATCATGATCAGGTGTTCGTGTTGCGTAGACATCATCCAACTCACTGCCTGCACCCTGGAAGTGGGTGGGTTTTATTGTGAGTTAATTGTACCACAATAAAGCTGGTTGCTTTTAAAGTCTCAGCAATGAGAACCATGAACCAGAACGAAAGCCGCCAGTTCCGAGGCAACATGAGACCGCTCAGCTCCAACTCCATCCGCTCGCTGTGCTGGGCCCGCGGGCCCCCAGGTGGCGGTGGAGGTCCTGACCCGGCCTGGCGGCCCGGCAGCCCACGCACACAGCTGCCCACGGGGGAGGCCCCCTTCCCGCTCTGACTCCAGGCCTCAAATGGAGGCACCAAGGGAGGAGCGGATGGGGGTCCTGGGGGGTCTCAGGCCTGGAGAGCTGCGCCCTGGCCTCCAGCTCCCTCTCAGTCTTGGGAGGCCCCCGCGGCCTCTGCCACCCATGTGGGAGCCGTCTAATTACCCACAATAACAATCTGCGGACCGCAGGCCAGCCCCTCGGGGCAGCGTTATAACAGAGCTAACTTCCAGGTGCTTCTGCTTCATCTCTGCTCAGCAGCTGACGCAGAATCTGTTGATCCCAGTGCCAGTAAATGATTTCCCTCAACTTCCTCTGCTTAAAGGACACCTCCACCATCAAATCAGGGTCTCTTATTCAGCGGACGTGGCTTGGGTGCTAGGAGTGTCTCGCTGGGGTGGTTCAGTTGTGCTGCGGAGCAGGACTGCTGTGGCCGAGACCTGCCGCGTGCCCAGCCTCATCCCCGGACACAGCGGGGATGCCGGTGCCCGGGGGGCTGCA
The DNA here is from genome assembly GCF_048773025.1 of Camelus bactrianus. Lineage (NCBI taxonomy): Eukaryota > Metazoa > Chordata > Mammalia > Artiodactyla > Camelidae > Camelus > Camelus bactrianus. The sequence continues at coordinate 9,670,850 of NC_133566.1, forward strand.
GGGAGGGCTTAAAGGACTGCCTTCCCGACATGTGTGAGCAGAGAAAGGAGGACAGTGCCCTGGGGGGGGGCCTGCACGGTGGCCCCTGCGCAGAAAACGAGAGTGCGGGGTTCCGTTGGTGCAGGTCAGGAGGTGACTCTGCGGCTCAGAGAGTGGACAGAGCGGTGCCTGGAGGAAGCAAGGGACGTGGCCTCCCTGGCCTTAGCCCTGCTGTCCCTTCATCTTGCCCTCTGCCTTTCAGTGTGACTCCTGGCCAACCTTGGCCATCCCCTTCTCTGTGTCGGAGGCAGCTTTCCTGACCTCCCGGGCACATCACTTCTCCCCGTACACAACACCCCTCGGGCTCTCCCTGCTCCGGCCACTCATCCCCTCCTTGGCGTCAATCTCACGGTCACCAAGTTGCGAGGCACCCCCTGGGCAGGGATTGTGACAACTTGTTCAGCCTGGTCTGAAGTAGGGGTTCAGTAAGTACTGCATGGATGCTGGGTGGATGGTGGGTGGACGGACGGATGGATGGAAGGATGGACGTCACTCATGTTAAAAAGCTATAATGAGAGTGGCTGCTATGATGTCTCAACAAAGTTTCATGTTTAAATGTTTATGTGCGAGTCCTAGGAAAACTTGCATTTTCTAATTTAAAGTGATGCATTTCAGTTAAAACAATCTTCCTGATTTCACCCGGGAAATACTTTCCCTCAATTTTGATAAGACACTAAAATAGGGGCTTTTCTGAAAGGTTCACCCGGCTTACCACGTGTGCAAGACCCTTCCATGAAATAGAAATGAGTCTGTGAGCACAGACCTCGCGGCGGGAGGCTAGGGCGAGGATACCTGCCCTCCGTCTGAGCTTTCTGGGTGGAGAAATCCTGGCCACATTATTTTCACAAGCCTCCTGGCCTTCAAGAAGGCAGCAGCGTCTCAACACCATGCTCTGTTCCAAATGCAGGGCAGAGCTCCCCCTGCTCCGGGTGCAGACCCGCTTCCGTCGCCGCAGACACGTGAGCCTGGCTGAGCGCTGTGAGTGCGGAGGGGCCCAAAGCCAGCCCCCCAGGCAGGAGCAGCAGCGCTGGTGTTCGGGGAGCCCTCTGCGGCCAGGCCGGCCGCGGCCCTGCAGGAACCATGAACGCTGCCGCTGGTGTGCATGCAGGGAAAATAAAAACGGGCAGGAGGAGCTGAGTGAAACAGAAAGCTGAGATGTGAACAGAGGTGTCCAAGATGCCAGTTTTCCTTGCTTTTGACTGCTCTCGGGATTCTGCGGCTGAGGAGCAAGGGACCCACCTAGGACTCAAAATAGTGTGACACACTCATTCATGTTCTGGGCTTGTCCCAGGAGTGAGGCCTGCTGGTGTGCCTCCAGCAGAGGAGGGGAAGTCCCTAAACAATTATATGTACATGTGCACACATGTGTATAGCCACACAGGGACATACGTGTCATGGGAATGTATGGACACCATCCGCCACTCTGCGACTCTGCTGGAGGCCGGTCACCTGTCCAGCCCTCAAGTCCTACCCAAGGACCCTGAGCGCCAGGCATGGAGACTGGCCCTTTGAACCCCTGATGGGGAGTAAGGCTCTGGGAGGCCCCCCAACCCCCTGCTGCCCAGCCTCCTGCTCAGCCCCACCCTTGGCCCCTTAGGGGTCTGAAGAAGACTCTCCAGCCTCTGCCTCTCGACCGCTGGTTGCACTGCCCGGGGAGGGTGGCCTTGCCCGCACAGCCAGGCTGCCTGGAATGGGACAGACTATTTAATTTGCAGGGTTGCCAAACAGAAAGGGGGCCCCTTGTTTAAAAATCCTGCCCCAGCCTGTGTTGAGTGCAGGTGTCAGGGCTGCGAGAGGCCCCCCAGATGCCTCCCAGACTCCCCGAATTCTCAGAAACAGGTCTGGCAGAAACAGAAGTGAAAGAGATTGGGTTAATATCTTCACAATCTAGTGTTAATTAGCACCATCCAACCAAGAGCGGGAGCTTCCCGGGAGCATAAATCACATCAGAGGCCTGTTTCCAGCCGCTCTGATAATGACCTGCAGACTCCTGGGGACGGAGGGGTCTGTCTACGCTGGTGGGAAGGGGGCCTCCTGGGGGATCTGGGGAGGAGGACCCTCCTGCTGGGGGAGAGTGAGGAGGCCGGAGTGGGCGGATGTCAGGGAGAGCTGTGTGGCTGCTTCCCCAGAACCAGGCAGCTGCCAGCACCTCTGCTCTTTTCACAAAGAGCTTGAGTGAGGACCAGGGTCCTTTCCCATGTCCACCCCCGTCCCGGAATGTGGACCACCAAGGGCAGCACCGACCTCCCCAGGGGGCAAGCAGGACCTCTATCCCAGGTCCCTGCAGTCCAATGAGGACAAGGGGCCCAGTCAGCCAGCACCACCTTCTGAGCACCTAGCAGGTGAACACACTGGCACCGGAGGGCCCCGAACAGAGGGACCTCCGACCCATGCACTTAACAAGTCATCGAGGGCCTGCTTCCTACCAAGCCTGCCCACAGGTCCAGGCAGGCAGCACCCCAGGTTGGCTGCCTTCCTGGAGGAGGAGCCTTGGGGAGAGGCAGCCTCCTCACCTTTCAAGGGTCAGGTGCAGCCGAGGGCCCAACCAGACCCGGGAGCGTGAGGTCCGGGCTTGCCTGCCCATGGGCGCCGACTGCCGGGCGCAGCCTCCGTCCTGCCCCGGACAGCATGGGGACAAGAGTCCGCTGTCCTCAGGGAAGGTCCTTCCCAGACGGGCGGGGGCCCTGGATGCACAGGACGGGCCTAGACCTCTGTGTGGTTATGACGTGTGCATGTCTGTCACCGACCCCAGGTCTGTAAGCAGCTGCACAGAGCAGCTCCAACTCACCCCAGGGAAACCCGGGCCGGGATCTGTGGGGAATGAAGCCCCGAATAAGATGCTCCTGGGAGGCCTTCCAGACTGGCTCCCCAGACATTGAGGTACACTGGCCGCCTGGGGATCCAGCGGAAACGCTGATCCTGACGTGGTGGGTCCACGGACGCCAGGGGTCCGCACTGCCAGTGAGCTTCCAGGTGACTCAGCGCTGCTGTCCTGGGACCCATGTTGGCATCAAGGCTGGATGGTGGTCCAACACGCTCTTCCTGGCTTACGTCCCCAACTCTGCCTTTGTGTCGGCCTCGTCCGAGCATCCAGGCTCGCATACGACCAGGGGACGAAAGGCCTCCTGCTCCTGGCCAATGCCTCTTCCAGTCCTGGCCTCCAGCCGTCCCAGGGCAGCCTCTGCTCCACCTCTGACGTGGGGCTCACGGAGACAGTGGCTCCTGCTGCTCACACGTGTTGCCGGTCGTCTGACCCCCAAGGTGAGGCCAGAGTCCCTGATTCTCACACGTGAGCAAGAGGCCGCCTGTTCACCTGGTCGCAGGGCATCCGGAAATCCTTCCTCCAAGCGGGACAGAATCCCTCGGTTGCCCACCAGAGGCCAGCCCCACCAGCAGGATTCACGTCTGGAGAGGCCAGCCCTGGCGTGAACTGGCTGAACTGCTTTGTCTGGGATGGGGGGTGCCCAGCTGTCTGACCAATCTTCCTAGAACCAGGGTGAGAGGCCCTCAGAGAAGGCATCTGGGCACCCTGAGCCCAGGAAGCCAGACCCTCGGCCACCACGTGACCTCTGGCCTCCAGGAACACCTCCACCTCGGGCCTGAAGTCACCCAGCCCGCAGCCCCGCTCACCCGCTCTGCTGTGCCCACGGCCCAGGCCCTGCTCTAGAAGGGGAGTTGAAGCTACCTGGACATCTTGCTTTGCGCCAGGTCTCAGCACACGGTCGCCTGGGACTTGAGGATGCGAGAGAGGTTCCCTGATGGAGACCCCACTTTATACGCTGGGCCTAAGTATGTTTCCAACTTTGGCTGATTCTCCACTTCCACAGCCGGTGTGTGAAGCTTACACGTTGGGAAGCCCTGGACGGGGGAAGCTCTGTTTTGGGCTCCTCCCTCGGCTCTGGAGTTCCAGCTGCGGGAAGGCAGGGCAGGGCGCCGCCGTCACTCCAGGCACTTGAGGACTCAGATGAGACCGCACAGCTGCCCCACCGGGCTCCCAGCCCAGGTCCCTGCAGGTCAGACGGCGTGGTGCCCCCAGAGTGGCTGGGGCGGGACCAGGTGGGGCCAGCCAGGTGGGACCACTGGGCCGCTCCCACAGCCCCCTCATGGCTGGGCACCCTTCTCATCCCCATTTCATAGACGAGGCAGCAGGGGCACCGTGCTCTCCCCAGATGTGATCCAGCTTGCTCCCAGTCACCACGCTTTCCCTCCTGCTTGGGCAGCAGCGGCCCGGCCACTGGCCAAGGTCATAGGACGCTGGGGAGAGACCAACAATCCCAGCAGGATGACTCTCCAAACGGCCTGAGGGTCCAGCCTGCCCTCTCCCCCACCCAGCTGGGCACCCGTGGGGCAGCGAGGACCCGGCCAGAGCAGCGGCTCCGTCTCTGCTGTGTTGTCATTTGAGGTGGACGTTGCAGAGGAAGGGGCTGCGACAGGGGAGTGGACTCAGGAGGAGCGGTCAGCCAGCAGGAGGGCGGAGCTCTGGAGGAGGCCCCGTGGTGGACGGTCCAGGCTGACTGGCTCCCAGGGTCCTGGGCGTCGTGGTGGCCGTAAGTCTTGACAAGAGGCAGCTGTGATCCCGCAGGAGCATTTTGGGGGACCACGTGGCAGCTGGACTCACTGGGCCATTTGCAGACCCCGAACTAGACCATCGTTAGGCTGGGCAGCAGCCTTGTCTGTCGGCCGACGGGAGCAGGTGTTTCAGGGCGCCCACCCTGTTTCCTGATCACTGCCGCGGTTACAGGCCTTGAGCACCAGCTCAGACAGCGGAGGGGCCGGGCGCGGCCCTGCATGGGGTTGGGCATCCCCAAAGTGAAATCAGCCAGAGGTCATGACGGGAGATACTCCTCCCGCCAGCTCCCAGGCGCTGCAGGTGCAGGGCCCTGTCCGCGAGGGCTCAGACCTGGGGCTGGAGCCCTGCCCGGGCACTGCCCTCACCTTCCTCCAAACCCCTCCTCCTGGGGAGTCGAAGTCGATGACAGAAATGCATCCAAAGCCACAGACTCTGTCTTGTTTCTGCGTCCATGGGTTTGCCTGGGAATGTCTTCAGTGAGCCTTTCCACAAGGCCCCGGAGGTCAGGGAGGTGCGCCCCGCCCGGCCCTGCCCGTGTTTACAGGGAGGCACTCCCAGGCGTGGCTATAATTAGGAGTCAATTAAGTCAGAAACCCTCGGCATTGTCCCTGGAAGGCCTCCAGGGCTGCTGCTTCCCGGGGGAGCCTCGGGTCTGAGACTCGAGGAAACCCACCGTCCTGACTCAGGCCGGCTGCCCGCGGGGGGCTGGCTCCCCGGTTCCGGCCTTTGTCTGTGCCGTCCCTCCCCACCTGGCGGACTGCAGGCCCCGGCTTGCCGCTCGCTGGGAGGAAAACACCCAGGAGTTCACGGCCCGGTGCCTGGCGCTTGCATCTGGCCTGGTCTGTTCGGGGTTTTCAAACAAAACGGAGTTCTGAATGCAGGTCTGTGTGCAGGGAAAGTGGGGGAAAGGCAGTTCTTGTGTCTTCAAGAGATTCCGGAAACCTAAGCCCTCCCCCGAAGCCGCCTGATGTTGCCGGGGTGAAAGCCAGGCCAGCAGGGCGGAGATCCGGAAAGACCTCGGCCTCGGGGCTCGCGTCCCATCTTCCCCGGGGTCGCCGGGGCGTCCTGTCCAAACCTCTCCCGGCAGCCGTCCCTCCTGCCTTTCTTTCGGTCACAGAGTTCACGCTTCTGCCCCTAATTCAGGAAAAAGGGATGGCTCCCCACAACCTGCCTCAGTCTAGTCACCCACCCCTGCCTCACTCCTGCCAAAAACTCTCATTGAGAAGCTGGTGGCTGTCTCTGCAGACAGGTCTCTGTGTAGCAAGCTTTGAAATCACACACTGGGAGCCAGGCTGTGTGTGGTCTTGGCCGAGCCTGCTGTGTCCCCTGGGCTGAGGTCCCCAGGTTGCGTTTGTTGTGACCATAAACAAGCACGAAAGCTCACAGCCCCACCTGGACTTCATGTGGGAGGCTGGACGGAGGACACCCCGGGCTGAGAGACAGAGGACTCAGTGCTCCGGAGGTCAGCCCCTTGCTGGCCTCTGGCCGCACATTTGTGTTGGGTGCTTCTCCCCAAAATTCTCACTGAGCAGGTCCTGGGGGTTAGAAAAGAAGGCCTGTGAGGAGGGACTGCCCGCAGCCCCGGACCCCGACTTCTCCACCTTGACCTCCTGACTCACAACCAGTGACCCTGTGGTGGCTTTTCTCCCAGTGCCATGAGGATGCTGTGTTGCAGGCATGAGGTTCAGGGCTTTTCTCCGAAGTAGAAGGGGCCCCATCTGGTCGGGCCTGCTGCTCTGAGGCTCCCACCCTGTCCCCACATGGGTTGGGGACTGTGGGTTTCCATGACCACGACGGGACTGGGGCTCCCCAAGGCCAGCTGACCTCGGTCTGAGACGGTTGATTCTGGAAGGCTCTCACGCAGCCCAGCCATCAGAACAGGGTGTGCTGTGTGATTACGAATTCAAACCCTGGGTCCAGGCGAGGTGCCTGCGGCCCGCGTGTGGCACCCGGGTGAGCCCACCACCCTCTGTGCAGCCAGGCTCCCAGGCAGACTGGTTCTGAGTGGGAAACACAGATATCTACTTCTGAAAAGGACAAGTGAAAAATAACCGCGATGCTTCGTTTGGGTGGCAATGAGTTTGTGAACTGCTGGGCCCCGAGCCCGGCCCCCCACCCCACCCCTGCCCCGCCGTCGTGTGGCCTTGGGCAGCACTTGGCCTCTCTGAGCCCCAGTCATCTCAGCACTAAAACTCTGCGGTTAGACGGATGACGCGGCTGGGGCAGCGGGAAGTGGGGTACAATGGGCGGGAGGGGCAGGGCACCCCCAAGCAGCCCTGCTTCCTCAGACTCTCTGAGCACAAGGACAGTGGCCATCCCCTGGGCGTGAGTGATCAGCCCTCCGTGGGCTCTGGGCCTTCGTCTTTGGGCTTTTCCCAGGACGGCACGATGCTGGGGGAGGGGCCACAGATGGTGGCGTCCAAGGGGCTGGGGCTCAGCTGAAATCTGCCTTTTCCTTTGGGGCTCATTCATTCCCGCTGTGTCTGCCATGGAGGTGGGCCTGGGCCATGGCCGGTGGGTCCTGGCACTGACGAGGTGTGTCTTTCAGGTAAACCCGTGGGAGAGGATGGCCCACGAGAAAGGCTGCACTCGGACAGCCTGGCTGCCTGTCCTGTTGGTAAGTGGCCATGGGCCTGCCGCCTGCGCCCTCGCCTGGGGGTTCCGTGGGAGCTCTGGCCAGCTGTGTCCTCCAGGCTAGGCCCCCGTCAGCAGAGCAGTGACATGGGGGTGGTGACAACAGCACAGCCCCGGCAGAGCCCTGACCAGCTCCCCGCCCCAGTTAGACACTCTGGTCGGAGCTGCCCTCACCTGCCTTTCGTGGTCCATGTCGTGGTACCAGCCTGGCATCTGTGTGGCAAGTTCCATGCCCGTGGCCACGAAACTGGGGGAGGCCAAGCCCCTGGGCCCCCCAGGAGCAGAGACACCTGTGACTGAGAGCTTGCTGTTCTAGGCAGCTGGGAGGGGCCTCGCTGGGACTCAGAGGGAGTGGGGGCAGTTCCTGGGTATAGGGCGCCTGGGCTGCAGCCTCGGACAGCAGGTCATTAGCTAAAGGCACCCGGGACTTGGTGACAAATGAGCACCAGGGCCCAAGGGGCCCCCACCCGGATCCTTCAGCCACCACCTGCGGGTACAGGCCCCAGGTATGTGCGGGTCTTCCGGGGGTTCGGAGGCCAAAGACCCCCTTCCCTGAGGCAGGCGTCCTTGACGTGCTCGGCGGGAGCGGAGTACTCCAGCTGCGGGGAGAACGAGTTCTACAACCAGACCACCGGGCTGTGCCACTCGTGCCCCCAGTGCGGGCCGGGGGAGGAGCCCTACTTGGTAAGGCCCCTGCACGCTGCCTGGGGTGAGTGAAGATTAAGTGGTCTGAGCGGTGGGGGTCACAGACGATGCTGACCAGGGGAGGGAGCAAGCCTGTCAGACCCAGAGGACGGCTTCCTACTCTGCTGTCGCTGGCGGGGAGCAGGGCTGCGACATGCTGCTCCTGAGGGCCGCTACTCCCCCCGCCTCGGGAACGGCCACCACGGATGTCTTCAGTGCTAGAAAAACGTCCTCGTTCTTGCAGAGACCAGGGAGTCAGGCCCCAAGGGCCGCAGCACCATCTGGCTGCCCATCGGCTTGGCTGGTTGAGTTTACCCAGGACAGGTCAGGAGGGCAGCGTCAGGCTGGGGGCACCGGGGACAGAAGGGCTCAGAACAGGGATGTGGGCAGCGCAGTCAGGACGGTGAGGCCGCCAAGGCCGAGAGAAGCCCCTGTAAACAGCCAGTGCGCCACCCGGTGCCCCGAGGATGGCGGGTTCGGTCATGGCAAGGCAGCCGCTGTACTGATGGGGTCCCCTGTCCCTTCCCCGACCAGTCCTGTGGCTATGGCACCAAAGATGAGGACTATGGCTGCGTCCCCTGCCCCGCAGAGAAGTTCTCCAAAGGAGGCTACCAGATATGCCGACGCCACAAAGACTGTGAAGGCTTCTTCCGGGCCACGGTGCTGACTCCAGGGGATGCGGAGAACGATGCTGAGTGTGGGCCTTGCCTCCCCGGGTGAGCACGGCGCTGTCCCCCCACCACGCTCTCTGCCAAATCCCTGTGGGCCCCATTGGTGAGGACTCCCCCAGCACCAGTGGGGCACCAGGTGGTGATGGAGGTGGAGACGGAGGTGGTGGAGGTGGTGATGGAGGTGGGGGGGGGCACATGTTGGCTGCCTCCCCCAAGAAGGGCAGCCCACTCAGGGCACCCACTCAGGCCCTGCGTCTGTGTCTCCCATGTGGACGTGGTCATAATCATACCTTCTGACTCCCTACATCAAACAGGTCTGTTGATTATTTACAATGAGACAATGTAGCTCTCATGCTTTGGAGGAAAGAAAACCAAAACTCCATACGAATGTATTGCTTTTGCCATTTTTAGTATTCTGGACAAAACCGAGGGTAAAAAGCTGCTCATAGAAATATTAGAGACATATTTGGTGCCTATAATTCCACCACAATCCTGTTATATATCAAAAGTCTCCCCAAAAAAAGAAGTGAAAAGTGCAATTAGCGTGAGAGACAGAAAGATAGAATCTTCCTTCTTACAGGCAAGACAGTTAGCAGATTCCCCTTGGGACGAGGGAAGTACAGCCTTGACACCCAGTAACCACCTCCCTCTGGTGGCCACACCACATATGTTTGTAAGGGCCACAGATAGAAAGTGAAAGCAGTGATGAAGGCTACGGGGTGGTGATAATGGTAGAGGTGATGGAGGTTGGGGGGTGGATGTGGTGATGGAGGTGGGGGGGTGGAGGTGGTGATGGAGGTTGGGGGGTGGATGTGGTGATGGAGGTGGGGGGGTGGGGGTGGTGATGGAGATGGGGGGGTGGAGGTGGTGATGGAGGTGGGGGGGTGGAGGTGGTGATGGAGGTGGAGGTGGTGATGGTGGTAGCCATGGGGGCGGCAGCACTTGGAACAGTGCACTGTGTTTTGGAGCCCACTCGCACACATGTTATCCCCCTCAATCACTGTACTGAAATGAGAAAGGAAAGAAGAAGAAAACACCCAAACAAGGACACTGGGCATTAGTCTGTAAGAAACAGGAAGTACGGAAAGACCCTCCAAGTTACAAATAGATTGAAAGTGAAAAGCTCTTTAACACGAGGAGATACTTTAAACTTGGAGAAAGTAACCAGAGTTCAGATGTGTCACTGGGAAGTGTCCATGTCCGGGGCTCCCACCGCCATCTCTCCACTGGTGACTGTCCCGCACTCACAGGCTCTCTGGTTTTCTGTCTTCAGTTCAGACCCATCTCATGAGCTGCAGACCCACTCGTCCAAGTACCTGCTTGGCGAGCCCACGTCCACATCCGCGACCCAGAGTACGAGCCAAACCTGTTTGTCAAATGGGTGAAGAAAGTAGGGAACGTTATTTCCCACTATGCATAAGGCAGGTAGCTACGCCCAGGCAGATGTTAGACTATTCTTTTAGAAAGTCCGATAAAAATAAAAGTTCAGAGAGGGAGGGTAGAGGTCAGTGGTAGAGTGTGTGCTTAGCATGCACGAGGTCCTGGGTTCAATCCCCAGTACCTCCATTAAAAATAAAAACAAACCTAATTACCGCCCCCAACTTAGTTGTTGAGGTTATTGGTATGGGGGCTCCACCAAGCAGAACAGAGCAGCAGAATCAAGGCTTTCCCACCTGATGACACACGGGTCGCTGACTCTGCTTGAGTAAGAGAAGTTCTGTAGGATCTTAACCTTACATGGCTGGAACCAGTCCCTGAAAACACGTGCCTCCGAGGACTTTGCCTTGATTGGTTTTTGTTAGTGCAGATACATAATTCATGAGAGAAATGCGGAGTTTTGAGGATTAACTATAGCAGCGCTGATGAGAAGTGCGCACAGCTGGCCATGCTCACCATGGGGGAGGAACTTGCACTCTTTGCAAAACCTCGACTTGTTCTGAGAGCCTCCGCGTGTGAGAATCTGACCTGACATTCACAACCTAGCGTAACAGCTCTTGCATTTACTTTCATAAACCTTTGAATTCAGAGCCCACCAGGTGGGTAGTGGTGAGACAAAGAGGAAGACGTGGTTCCCCTCTTTGCAGTGGAAAATCCATGGCAGCCTAGTGCGGCAGGTATGGCCAGGTGTTGGGGTCTGGGAAGGACCCTCCTTCATGACTGGGGAGGGGGGGTCGGGAAGGGTCTTGGAAGACTTCTCGGGGGCGCTGGGATGGGCAGGAGTCAGGCCAGGAAGAGGACAGGGCTCTCCAATGGAGACAAAGTGCAGGGTCTGTGGTCCCTGTGGCACCGTGGAAGGCGCAGGTGGGGCTACAGACAGGTAAGGGGTGGGGCCGGCGGGAGAGGGCCTTGGGAAACAGTGCCGCTATCTGGGCTGGTGGGGACAGAGCATGTCTTGGCCAGCAGTGAGGAAGAGCCGGGCTGGGACAGGGGTTCGGGAGTCATGAGAGCGGGGGTGCAGGAGTGCTGGGAGCAGAGGAGAGGAGCAGTTTGGGGCCTGTTGGAAGATGGTGGTGATGAAGCTGTAGCCTGAGTGCGGGTGGGATTGTGGGGACGGGTGTGGGGAAGAAGCGGGCTCGGCCACCGCACGCGCGGGCGGTGGAATACAGAGGAAGAGGGATTTGAGGAGGGGGGAGATAGAGAGGTATGTGTGGAATTTGAGATGATTGTGACGTCAGGCCAGGACATCTAACACGTGGATGGGGACACAGGTGTGGAGCGTGGGTCCTCCTGGGAGCTGCCCCCGCATCCATGATGGGGGAGCCGCTGGTCCAGGTGGGCTCCTGCCATGGTGGGGGCGGGGGCAGACTGCCGAATAGAGCCTCGTCCGTGGGCATCGCCGGCTCCAACCCCACAGTTCAGCCCCAGCCTGCGCCCTGCGGTCTGTGAGGGCAACTGTGACTGTATCCCGATGGCCTAAAGGGCAGTGAAGATGCACGCCAGGTAGCCTGCTTCCCTCTTGCTTAGACCCACAAGGACTTTCCAGCCAGAAAGGACAGGCCCAGGCCGGTGCAGGAGGCAGCCCGCCCACGGGCCGGGGCCAGCCTGGTGCTGGAAAGGCAGTGAGGCCCCTTGCTCAGAACCAGCATGTTCACCCGGGGACGTTTGCCGATGTAAACGTCGTGCGCGCCCTGCCCCTAGAAGGGATGGCCACCTGTGTCCGAGGAGGGTGTCTCCAGCTCTGAAACCTTGAGTAGCAAGCAGCTCCCTCCCGTGGGGTCCTCGCACCAGGACCAGGCGAGTGAATGGAGGACGCTGTGAGCGCAGGGGCCGCATCCAGGCTCCACAATGTGGGTGTGTGCAGCTGTCTTCGGTTGGCTCTGCCCTGCGGTGTGAGTGTCCCAACCCCAGGCCCCAAACCGAAGGCCCTACGTTACCTCCGGCCCCCAGCTCTGGCGGGCCCAGTGCTTTACGGGGCAGGCGTCCAGGTGGACACCCGGGGGCCGGAGTGCAGCCCTCAGGGCCTGGCTGCAGGGGAGGAGAGGAGGCTGAGGCGTCTGGGCTCCGGGAAAGGCTGATTTCATCCCTGAGCGGTGGGTCCCTCTGTGGGCGCAGACCGCGGCTGCCTTGGCACTCTCCCCACTGTGGTTTGGCAGGCGCTCTGTCCTCACCCTGTGCCCTCCCACTGTGTGTCAGCATGTGGCCGGGACACTGGCTGAACAATGAGCCATCCACGGGGCTTTCCTGTTGAGAAAGGCTCGTGTGGGAGGCCTGGGAACGGAGCCTGTCTAGAGGCTGGGTTTCTTAACCTCCCTGGGGCGTTGCCTCCCCCGTGGACAAGCACCCGCTGGCCTGGGACCGCGGGAGGACAGGGTGAAGTTCATGGTGGGCACTACCCACCCACACGGGGAGGGGAGAGGGAGCGTCCGTTACAGCTTAGGAGCCCTGAGCCTCGGGGAGTATCTGTACCTGACGACCTGGAGGAAGATTCTAGAGGCGCTGTTTTAACTGAGTCTTGTCTTGGGCTTAATCAACCCTTCGAGAACAGAGAAAAAAAAGAACTAGGGAAAAGTGAAAGTGTAGATCAAAGTGTAGGAAATGAGACGTTTACAGAAAGACAAAGGGACCAGAGGCCCCACGCTAACACCCGCCTCCGGTTGAGGGAAATTAACTGAAGCAACTGGTCTCGGTCCTCGCTGCCATTGGCCCAGGACAAGGCTGAGGTGCCCATTCGGCCGAGTGAGGAGAAGCAGCCCCACAGGGCCTTAGGGGGACAGGCTTTAAATGCAGTGGTTTCCGAGGCTGTTTCTCGCTGTTGTCCAGTTCATCCACAGCTTGTTCAGACGCCTCAGCTCAGAGATGCCTCCAGACACATGGCCGGTCACCCGAGGAGGGGCCTGGAGCGCGGGGGCCCCGTGTGTGCACAGAACCCACCCCGAGGGCCCTGCACCCATCGGGCGTGGAGAGCTTCATCCAAGCAGAGCTCACACCTGGGGCCCAGTGGGTGGGCCGGGAAGAGCGGGGGGACCGCAGAATGTCCTGGGCTCCTCTCAGTGTTGGGGTTTGAACTTCTGTGCAGAAGCCTCGGTCTCTCATTCTTTGTCCCATCAATCCTGTCCAGGACTCCCTCCCCAGCACCCAGCATCCAGCACAGGGCACTGGGAACCAGGACGAACGCTCTGGGGCTGGTGACCTCGGGGAGCTCTGGGGCTGGTGCTCACTGCTGGTGGGGCTGGCCTGGCTGCCTGGGAGCAGGTGCCCCGGCAGGTGGCTCTGGAGCGCGGCAGAGTGTGTTGGGAGCACTCGTCCGCTGCAGCTTCTCTGAGGGTGTTTGGAGATTAGTTAGCTGGCGTTTACAAGCGCCTCCCCACGCCGAGGAAGGGCAGGCAGCTACCGATGGTCACACTGCTGGTGCTCCAGCTCATGGAGGCCGAGTCCAGCCCCTCCAACCCCCACCACTGCTATCAAGGGGCTAGGTGTGCACAGCTAATAAAACAGAGATTAAAGAACAACCACAGGAGAATCCAGTGGCCGAGAGGTATTTCCATCCCTTGAGCTGTAACAAGGGAAACACTGGCATTGGCTCACGGTGTTAACTGACTCCTCATGATGTGGCGAGCGGCTGCACGTGTGTTTCTGGGAACTGCACCGGAGCCCGCGGTGGAAGGAGACTGAGTGGGGCCGCATGTGCGTGGCCTGCAGAGAACTTGGGGAGGGCGCTGGCACACTGACTCCGCGAAGCCTGAAAGACGTGCGGGGCATCGCTGGGGGTGAAGACAGCCCTGCGTGAATGCCTTGACCTTTCCCTGGGGTGGGTGCAGTCCTGGCCTGAGCTCACCTGGTGTCTTTGGCCAAGTACTTCCTGAGGAAGCAGGTGACTCTCAGAGATGACCTGACCACGGTCTTGGCTGCAGCCGTGCTCTGCCAGCCAGCCCCACTCAACCTCGGGAAGCCGGTGTCCAGTTAGTCCTGGAGGTCCCAGAGTCCGGGGCTACTGGCTGTGCCCTCGCTGGGGTTGGGGTGGGCGTGTTGGGGACTGGTCCCTGGTTTGGAGGGACACCCAGATGGCTGAGCAGGGGCAGTCCTGGAAAAGGAAGTGGTTCCCATGGGGTCTTCCCACTCCTGGCTTTGCTCATGGGTGTGCCAGGTGGTCAGCGCGTGCTGGGGGTGTCAGTGCGTGCCGGGGGTCAGCGCGTGCTGGGGTCACACCCACTCACCTGTCTGCTTTGTCTCACCTCCTCTCCCGCAGCTACTACATGATGGAAAACCGGCCCAGGAACATCTACGGCCTGGTCTGCTACTCCTGCCTGCTGGCACCGCCACACACCAAGGAGTGTGAGTGCCCCTGTGCTGTGTCCGCGGGCCGGTGTCGGCTCTGGTGCCTGTCCTGACTGGCCCAGCTCATGGCCGTGAGGGTGCAGAGATGCTGCTGGGGGCTGGGAAGGGGCTCTGCGGCGGTGGAACCATGAGGCAGGCTCAGGGCAGTGCCGTCCCTTGACAAGTCCCGTGACCCCTGTGGGCCTCCGCTTTCTCACCTGTAACGCGGAGCCACTAAAATCTGAACCATCCATCTCGTGCGACTGTTGCAAATACCCGTGATGCCAAGGTATTTTACCAAGTACTGCAGGGCGCTAGGCAACTGGAGGTTCTCACACGTGTTTTTAAACCCAATGAGGCCAAGGGAAATAGGGGTGAGCACGAAGCGCCTGAGGACACAGGGGGTCTCGAGTTTAGAGTCCCGCCCGGGGCTGCCTCCTTCCTAGTCCAATGCTGGTTCACTGCTCGTGGGCGTCCGTTTATGATGGAGGGCCAGGGGCTCTGCCTCAGGGGAGGTAGCGTGTGTCCCGTGGGGTCTGCAATTGGGAGAGACCCTAGTGAAGTGGGCCGGACGGACGGCTGGATGGCTGGGAGGGAAGTGGGTGTCTGCGCCCTGTTCCCGTCCCAGGGCCTTCAAGGGCACCCACAGGGGCCCTGCCCACCCCACTTCTGCAGAGACTAGAACAAGGGCCTCCCCCTCAGGGCACCAGGAGGAGGCAGCCCACCTCCCCTCCCCTTCGGGTCAGCCAGAGGAGGTGGTTTGGGCGGGGCGGGGCTGCCCAGAGGAGGGCCGTCCCCTCCCTCCCAAAGTCCTGGTGTAGGTGAGATGGTTTGCGAGTCTTTGGAGCTGAGCTTCCCTGCCCAGCCAGACACTAATTAATCCACAAATCACACGAGGCCCCGGGCTGCTGCCACTGCTGCCGGCTGCTGCTGGGGAATCTGGACAGTTCAGTCCCAGAGAGCTCTGGGGTGAGTCCCGGCTGGGGAGATGGTGGACACTCACCACCTACTGGAAAAAGTTCTTTGCTGTGGACCCTGCGAAACAGGCAGCCCTTCCCCATGGGCCTTCATGTGACCTTGTCGAGTCCCGGGACCCCTCTGGCCACGCAGCAGCCGGAGAGCTCTAAGCCCGGGAAGGAACAACTGTCCTCCCCTCCAGGGAGGCCCATCACATGGGGGAAGACAGCAAAGTCCCTGAACCCCAGGCCCTAAATGACTGCTGATCTGAAGAGCAGCCTGCTGCCCGGGCCCTCGTGGGTTTGCAGGACCCAGGCCTAAAGGAGGCCAGCAAGGAAGCGAAACTGAGAGTCAGGGGACTGGGAGTCCTGCTGCGTGACCTTGAATGTCACCTGACCTGTTTGCCTGCCTGGAAAATGGGGAGATGCCTCTAGCGAGGCCTCATAGGCTGCCGTGGTGAGTGGAGCCTGCCTGGGCTGGGGTCTCAAGTGTGGTCTCCCCTCTGGGCCTGTAGCCCACTCTGCACTGACCTGTCACCTGGGGCTCCTGCTCAAGAGTCAGCAGAGAGGGCGAGGAAGGCTGACCGTGACCAGCTCCCAGGCTGCTGGCAGCCCCACCCTGGGAAAGCCAGGAATGGTCAGGTCCCCGAAGTCGCTGGCTGGCTGCCCTGTGCCCTGGCTCTGCCCTCCCTGAGCCTACGGTCAGGGGTCCAGGGCCCCCTTGCCTCCACCCTGGACGCTGCCTTTGGTTGGATGTGATCACCTGGGCCTGTCCCGCGTCACTGAACAGTGGACAGTACAGACCACGTCCACAGCGCTCAGCACGGACCCCAGTGGGGCGTGACATGGACGTATACATCTCAGGGCTGGAGCATGCCCTGCGAGGCCCCGCTGGGGAGACGTCTTGCAGGCATGAGCCCTGGGCTGCTCACCTCTTCCCCCTGTGCTTCCGTCTTTAAAGAAGGCGGCTTCTCTGTGTGGCCGTGAAGTGGGGCGGGCGCCTCATTAGAGTCTGACGTGCCTGCATCACACACGGCGGGGCCCACCCCTGACTCAGTGGCTGGGGGGCCAGGACCGCACTCTGGGGACAGTTAGGTCAGTGAGGGGCCTGCTCTGAGTCTAGTCCCTGTTTAACCTGGACAAGTCCCCTGACCTCTGGCGTCTCTGTTTCCCCACCTGCCAAACAGGCTGTTGTGGGGCTGGGATGGGGCTGTGTCCATGACACGTGGCCACGGGGCTGGTTTTGGGGCCCAAAACGGACACGTGGACTCAGCCTGTGAGATACCCGTCTAGCCGTGAGGGCTGCCGGGCCCCTGGTCCCTCTGTGTCCTCCTGGTGGGCCTGACACACACACAGGAGCCCAAAGTACTTGAAACCTGAGAGCACAAAGTGGTGTGAGTATGAGTGGGGGTGCCGCAGGGACGCCCAGGGCCCTCAGCTCCTCCTCTCCTGTGTGGACCCCCCACTGTCAGCAGAGCTTCCGGGAGGAAGGCCTGCAGCGAGCGAGCATGGCCCCAGTGCCGCGTCCAGGGACGGCCACACCAGGTGGTCATTTCTCAGACGAGGGGCGGGCCCACCTGGCGTGACCACTGCGCTCCTGCTCCATCCCGAGGACCCATCTGGGAATCTGCATCGTCAGGACAAGAGGCGGCAGAAGAAAGGTCATGGCATCGATTTGGGCTTCGTGACGTGTTTCCACTCTCAGGAAGTTCCTTGGCTGTGGGCCCCAGCTTCCCCATCTATAAGTGGGTCGCCTGCTGTCCACTTTTGCGGGGACAAAGGTGCAGGAGGCAACCAGTCCAGGCCTGGCCCGTGGCTCTGAAGACGAGCACTGCCTGCTGGCCTCCAGCCATCCTGAGCAGGACGGCTTGCGGCAGAAGGAATCCCTCCTCGCGGGACCTGGGGTCAAGGATGGGCACCCGGCCGGCACCCAGCAATTCTTCCATTGCCGCCATCATTCTCTCATCCCGCGTCAGGGGCCACGGCCCAGAGCCAAGTCCGGGAGCGCCAGCTCATCTATCCAGATGCCGTCATGAGAGGCCCAGCCGCGGTGTTGCTGGAACGGGAAGCCTTGGCCCCCGGAGGCCGAGCCCCAGCTGTCTCTCACATGGAGCATCTTGACTGGCAGGTGCTCCTGTCCACACTGAGCTGGCCCCAGGTCCGGGGTCAGAGCGCATCCCCACTGAGACAGCCAAGGCCCTAGGGCTTTGCCCAGCCTCCGCACCAGGGGCACCACTGTGGCAGCCTTACAGATGGGTGACTCCGTGAATCTCTCCCTAAATCAGGGTAGGGGGTCCCAGCCAGACTGATCCAGACCAGCATAGCCACAGCTGGTGTGATGAACAGAGCGAGGGCCCCAGGAGCGCCTGCTGTCACCTGGAGTCGCGGTGCAGTCATGCGGGCTGTGAGCTTGGTCCTCAGAGCCCCCAGAGGATGAGGGATGTTCCCTGGGCAGAGCCCGCTCTTCGACTCAGCACAGCCAGACCCACTTGCTCTCCTTTGAAGACAGGCCTCGTGTGGGAGCCAACACCCAACCCTGAGGGGCATTCTCATCGCAGGATCCACGCCAGGACACCCATCCTGGAGGGAAACCTCAGACACCAAAACCAGCGTTGGTGCTGAGTTAGTCCTCAGGGGACCAGAGCAGAGCCTGGGACAGAACTCGGGCTGTGCAGGGTCCCTGCGGGGCTGTCCTGAGGGAGCAGCGCCCTGGCAGGGTGGTCCTGAGGGAGCAGGGTCCTGGCGGGGCAGCTCTGAGGGTGCAGGGTCCCAGTGGGGCGGCCCTGAGGATGTCCCACTGTCCATGCGGCAACCCGGGCCCCTAGGACGTGCTCAGAACAGATCGTTTGTCTAATCTGCTCAGGGATCAGCAAGGAGCCCAGGGCTATCCAGGCGCCACCAGCTGGAGGCCACCGGGGTGTGTGGTGAACTGGGGCAGAGGCCTAGCTTGGCACCTGGCCCTGGCGGAGTGCCTGCAGGGGCAGGAGAATGTGGTTGCTGTGTGCCAGCCCCGCCTGGCGGGTGCAAGGGCGTGTTGTAAGTCTGGTGGCTGGCTGCTCTGGGTGTCCCTCTCTGGACCACAGGCCTGGGCGTGTTTGTGTCCCCAAGTACCTCACCAGCCTCAGCCAGCAAGTCCCCACCAAGAGGGACGGGAACAGACAGAGACACAAACACCCACATGCAGCGCCTCCAGGTATTTGGCTGCCTTGAGCCCCTTACAAACAAACACATGGTCTCTTCCCAACAGCCCATTTGCTTTTGAAGGGAAATCAGTTGTGCTTGGAGCTGGCCCCGTGTTCCCCTCCCCCTCCCTGGCCAGGATGAGAAGGCGAAATCAACTCGATCCCATTGAAATCTCATAAATTACGAGATGTGTGTAGATTTGGGGTGGGGGGAGTTACTGCTCTCCAGAAAGGCAGGGGACATCCCTGTAAGCTCTGGACGCCAGCAGCGCTGCACTCAGGAGCCGGCCCGGGGGGGAGGAGAGACCTTCCATGCGTCCCTCCACCCCCACCCTTCCTGCTTCCTGTCCCCTCACCCGCCTTGCTGAGAGAAGTCCCCCCACGTGGGCTCGGGGCTGTTTGGCAGGTCAGCTCTGGGGTCCCCACTGCGGCCACCACGTCCCTTGGTCCCACCCCCTTGGTGGGGGAGCTAAGACCTAACCCAAAGGCCAGCGGTCGGTCGAGGACAGAGCAGGAGAGAAGCGGGAACCACGCGTGTGCCCGGCGCAGGGAAGAGGCGCCCCAGCGTGTGCGGTTGTCTGGATGGCAACCCTGCCAGAGACAGATATGGCAAAGGACAAAGGCCAGGAGCTTGGCGGGGTGAAGGCCCAGGAGCCGAAAACCTCCAGCAGAGACACCTCTGGCCCTGGGACACCTGGCCAGCTGGCGGCGGGCTCTTCAGGGCAAGGAAGGCTGCCTGGGGGTATGCATCGGGGAGCGTGTGCTGCCTCTGGGGACAGTTCAAGCCCTAACTAACGGCACTGCTGTCACTCGGGGCCAGTCCCCCGCCTGCCCATCCCTTCCAGCCTCCACCCTCCTCCTCTGTGAAGTTTTCTGGTTTTAAAAGGCAAGGGATCAGGGTTTCTGGCCCGCCCTCCTGTGACCTCCTCTGCTTGCTGGATATGTGGACAGTTCAGCCAGACGTCCCCTGTCCATCAGCTGTGTTGCTGTCCCGAGCAGCCCTGAGATGTAATTTAGAAATTCATTCCCCTTGGACGCCCCGCAGGGGCTGCCAGGGTCCTGGTGGACATGGAGTCTGATCACCTTTCCACAGGCAAACCCACGAATGACTCCGAACCCGGGAGAGACAGAAGTGAGAGAGAAGGAAACTTCTTTAAAACAAGATTCTCTTTACTAATTGCAGACCTCAAGCCCAGCCTAAAGGAAGGTCCACACCAGGGCATTTTAACACAACAGTCCCCTAGTGACTCGCCCGACCACAAAATCAGCCTCTGCGTCGTCCCTGCCAAGCGATGCTTCCCACAAGGGGGCAGAGCTTCGTGAGTCGCGGTTCTGAGGGAAGGAAGCATGTTTCTGCTCTTTGACAGTTCAGTCACAACCATTTTGAAAACGTATCAGAGGCAAAATCCTAGAGGAAAACACATCAAAGTGTCACCTTTAGGCAGTGAGGCTGCGGGCAGCTCTTTTACTTCTCTCATGTTCTGGTTTCTTCCAGAGTTTCAAGAGTGAGTGTGCATTACTTTATAGCCAGAAAAAGTATGAAAAATACATTCCTGTTCGATGCAATTGAAAGAATTATTCCAGCGTTTCCCCCCAAAACATATTTTCACATGCAGATGCAAATCCTTCGTGTCGTAGGAGGCTGAGTTGTGAGTCTGTCCACACTGAGCAGTGACGCTCAGTGACGACCCCAGGAGCCTCTGCGGGGTTACCACACGCCCCGTGGCCCTGTCCCCAGCTCTGCGGGTGGGGCTTCCCGGGCCCTCTGAGGGACCCACGGTGACCGTTGTCCTTGCAGGTGTGGGAGCCACCGTGGGAGTTTCTGCCAACCTCCCCCGCACACCTGGCGGCAGCACCCTCTCCCCGGCCCAGCACGCCCACAAAGGTAGGGCGCAGGCTCCTTGGGGAGGGAACCTGGGGGTGAGGACAGTCAGGAGGAGACGGGAGGAAATAAGTAAGACGGAGTCGCCCCCACCTCAGACCTCTCCCCTCAGTGACAACCACGTGGGGCCCCCAGTTCCTGGAAGTTAGGGTGTTCTCTGCAAGGAGAGGCGTGCGTGCCCCCGGGGGTGTCGGGCCCTAGGACCATGTTGGTGATCAGGGTGTGAGCAGAGACCAGCCTCCTAGGCCGCTGGGCCTCACGTCAGGGATGCCCTCCTGGCTTCCAGACAACCTGCTGACCAGACTTCACTGTTTGTATCCAGTAACCGCACTTGGCTCCCTAAGGCCTTAGGGAGGGAGCTGTGGGGGCCCCCAGGCCGCGGCTTCTCCCAAGACAAGACCGGGCACTGAGGCCTCCTTCCCACGTGCTTTTCCACGCCACCGGGGTCTGAGCACGTTCAGGGCCCAGGGCCCAGGCTCCAGCCCCTCCTGGGTCCCGGGGTGCACTCAGTCTCCCAGCCCGGCAGTGTTCCAGACCCATGCGCACAGTGGCCAGAGCATCAGGGCAGGAAGGCTTAGCTGAGCACATGGACCGGGGAGGGGGGGGGTTGGCACCAGCCCGGAGGAAAGGGCGACACGTAGATGGGCCACCCCCACCCAGAGGGCAGGCAGCGCCTGGTGCCAGCCCTGGGCAGCCTCCCTCCGGGCGGGGGTCCAGGGCCCAGGGACTGGGACGCGTCTCCTTCCCATCTGATGGGGTGACCTGGATCCTGCTGCAGGGGAGCCGGGTCCCCGTGGCTCCCTTGGAGGATTAGGACAGATCACAGCAGACGTCCCTGGGGGGACTTGGGCGGGGGTCTCACGCCAGCTCTGCCGGCGCTGGTCACGCTGAGGCTGAGGTGACATGAGACACACTCGCAGGTGATCCTTCCTTCCTGAGATTTTCCTGGAAAATTTTGTCTTGCCCTGTCTTCAGGACAGTTTTGTTTGTGGGCCCCTCCTCTCCACACCTACCTGCCTGGGTCCCCGAGGCAGCAGAACCCAGAGCAGACGTCCTGGGAGCAAACTCCCCGGGGGGTGGGAGCCGCTGCCGCCCAGCACGGGCTTCAGGGCTCGCGATCTGCATCCTGAGGGTCCGGGAGGGTCCGGGAGGGTCCAGCGGCAGGACCGCCGCTCTTGGCCGTGGTCTCGCAGGAGGGCCCTGAGCCCCGGGCGTGGCCTTGTCTCCTGACACAGCAGAGCTCTCGGGCCAAGGACACCTGGCCACGGCCCTGGTCATCGCCATGTCCACCATCTTCACCATGGCCGTCAGCATCGTCCTCATCATCGTCTTCTACATCGTGAAGGCCCGGCCTCCCGCCCCAGGTGCCCGCTGCCCGTCGCCCACGCTCGCCTGGGCCCCACGGCCCGTGCTGCCTGCTCACACCCTTCTCTCTCCCAACCAGCCTGCTGCGCCAGCCCCCCTGTGAAGAGCGCGGAAGCCCCCATGTGCGAGGAAGAGGAGAAGAAAGAGGCCCCAGGTCGGCAGCAGCCCTGGAGTGCGGGCCTGTCCCCGGGAGGTTGTCTGCCCCTCCGGCCGCTGCCCGCACCTGGCCTCCAACAGCCCCAGCTCTCACGCAGCTGCGGGGGGGGGGGGGGAGGCCGAGGGAGGGGGGTGGGTGCACCCACTCCGTGGGGTCTGAGGCTGAGGAGAGTCCCGGGCACGTCTGCCCCTGAGGAGGCCGGCGGGGCCAGACTTTGACACCTTCCCCTCCCATCCCTTATTTCCACAGAAAATGTGGTGATTTTCTCTGAGAAGGATGAATTCGAAAAGCTGACAGCTGCTCCGGCAAAGTCTGCCAAGAGGTGAGTCCGGCATCAGCCCTAGCCAGGCAAGGCAGGTCCCAGGCCCACTGAAGGCAGGGTTCCTGGGGGTCCAAGCAGGACAGGGAGCTGGGCTGCGGCGTGGTGAGTGACCTGGAGGCTGTGCCGGGTGCCCTGGGGGAGCAGCAGGGCTGCGGTGCGAGGGGTGGTGGTCTGGGGGTGGGGGTGTGGGGCAGTGAAGTGCGGGGCGTCTGCCCCAAGGCTGCTCTCAGGAGGGACAGCGTCAGGACCCTGAAACCTCCTGGCTTGTTTGCTCTGCATCCTCTGCCTCCAGAGGACATTGGGCGGGAATGGGCTTCACTTCTGTAACCCAGTTGCTAGCAAATATAATTCTTTGTTTTTAAATTAGTCTTCAGCCAAACCACAGGAAGCGAGTAGGATGCCTATAAAAAAAGAACGTTGTTTTTCATACATTTGGAATGATTTTGAAAGTTTAAGCACCAACCCACGTGTGCCTAGGGCTCTGGCCCAGGCAGGGAGCCAGGGTGTGACGTGAGCCCTCCTGCCCCCCGAGGGACGTCCCAAAGCCCCTTGCCAGGCAGCTATGGCCCCTCCCCCAGACGTACACATTTCAGCAGGCCCCCACTCCAGCCCCCGACCCTCCACTGTCAGAGGGCCCCCCAAGCACAGGCTCTGTTCACTCCTGAGATCTTCAGGGACCCAGTGCTGGCCCCGTGGAGACACAGGGGTGAGCTAGAGGCCAGGAGGGGTGAGGAGAGAGCAGAGGCTGTGCCCATGCCCTGGTGGCCCCGCGGCTGAGGAGCTCCTGGCCACCTCGGGACCCTCGCATGCAGCATTGGGCCCCAGAGAGTGGGTGTTTCTCCGCCTTGTGCCCAGGGCCCGGAGCTGCCCGGTCAAGCGGGGGCAGGTCCCTGCACCCACTGTCTCCACCACTGGGGCAGTGGGTCAGGCTGTCCAGCCAGGAGGGTCACCAGCATCCTGTTTCCACAGCGAGAATGACGCCTCATCAGAGAAGGAGCAGCTGCTGAACCGGAGTCTGGACAGTGACGAGGACCCGGCCCCCGACGGGCAGGGCTCTCCAGAGCGGTGCTTGCTGTCACTGGTCCACCTGGCCCGGGAGAAGTCGGCCACCGCCACCAGAGCGGCCGGGGTGAGCCCGCACCCCAGTCTGGCCCCACCTCCCCGCTGAGATAGGGCCTCTCCCACGAGCCCAGCCAGGCAACAGGTTCCAGACCCTGAAAACACAAAACCCAGCTCTCCTATTACACAGCTTTACAGAAGAAAAGGGAAACGAACACTTCAGGAGAAGGTTTAAATGGCTTGGAGTAGCCCAGGACAGGAAACCCTTTGTGAACATGCTGGCATGTGTCCTACCAGACAAGAATCACGCATGCGGGCACACACGTGTCTGCTCCCCCGGGAACGGGAGCGGGAGTAGGCCAGGGGCCGCACAGGGGCCACGGGGGATGGGACAGCCCGTCAGCTCTGCCCGGGCACCGTCGCCCGTGGTGAAAAGGCCCCACAGGGATCTGGCCGCGGCCCGGTCCCGACAGACATACCGCGTCCTGGCTGCTGAGTATCCCAGCTGCCTGCCGGCGAGCCAGGGTCCCCAGGTCCCTCCTTCCACACAGACCGATGCCAGACGAGGCCTTGGGTTGTCCTGTGGGTCTGTGTCCAGCGGAGCCCCGTGGGCACCGAGCGGCCCAAGCAGAAGGCTTCCTTTGTAAATCTGACAGAGCCCCTGTGAGCGCATGGCTCGGCGTCTCTGGCCAGGAAGCAGCCGTCTGCCCACCGAGATGCAGGATGGGGCCCTTGTTTGCTGCATTTCTGCCTTCTCTGAGCAGTAACATTCTCTTCCTCTTGTAGATTCAGAGTAGAAGGAAGAAGATACTGGAGGTGTACGCCCAGGTGTGCGGGGTCGCGGAAGGTAAGCGGAGCCCCCGCACCAGGCACTGAGCTCGCAGGGACCCTCAGACATCCCCGTGAGGGCACTCTGACGGAGCCTGGTGCCCGGGAGCGGGGAGACAAACTGGAGGTGAGGAGCAATTTCAACACGTTTCCTCCTCTGGGGACGAGGCAGGACACACTAGAGCCAGGGGTCAAGGAGGCCGGTGCTCGGGGCACAGGAGCGCATCCTGCACAATGCGCTCTCTGCATCAGCACCGTCGCCTTGAGGCTTCGATGCAAAGATCAGCAGCCCTGCCCTCCTTCTTCTCCGACGGTCACCACGGCTAGGGATGGGCAGGGAAGGACGGCCAGCTGAGGAGTGTGGACGTCTCCATCAGAAGCAGAAGCCACATTCCCAGTTTCTTCCAAATCCAGACCCTCAGCTGCCTTCTCACGCACCCAGGAGAGTGAGAACACTGGTCGTGGAGGTTAGGGGACCCCCCCCAAGCTTTGTTGGCTGCTGGGCTCTGGTCCCCATCTGGCCCAGGCAGCAGCCAGGGAGCCGGGTGCCCGCCCCTTTCTCTGTGAGGGCTGTGCCCAGCACCCTGAGCCCAGGCAGCCTCGTGGGTGGGTGCTGTGTGGGCCCGGAGTGACCACTAGGGATGATTCCAGGGGCTGAGAACGCTGCTCGGCCGCCTGCAGGGACGGGGCCTCTGTCCACAACGACTCCTGTGCGGGTTGGCGGGTCTGCCCGCGCCCGCGAGCACGGTCTGTACTTTGTACTCCACTGCGGTCAAAGCAGGTCTTTGTTCCAGCGGGTGCCTTGGCTTCAAGAGCCCACACCCCTGGCCCAGTGGTTTTCAAATTAATTTCAGATCCTCACAGGGAAGAGGAGGCCCTGCAGCAAGATAGGGAGGGTGGAGCCCTGGGCGCTCAGCCCCCTCCCGCCGCCCAGGGCGGGCGCACACCCCCAGCGACGCACAGCCCCTTGCCCGGCCGAGGCCGAGAGCCCTGGACCCGCAGAGCCCGGCCCTGGACCCGCAGAGCCCGGCCCTGGGTGGACGTTATCCCACTACCTCTGCCCACCGCCCCCTCCTGCCCCCAGGTCCTGATGCGGCCCATCTGCAGTGAGTGCCAGGTGTCAGGGTCCTTTGTTTAGTTTTTACTTAAGCCTGTGACTTCAAGATCATTGTTGATTCACACGTGGGATGAAGCGAGAATACGGAGGGTCCTGGGCCCGTAACCCGGTTTCTCCCGGGGGTAACCTGCCAAACCGTCCCTTAAAGTCACAACTGGGACATTGCCACTGACCCAGTGAAGACAGCCGTCCTGTCCCCACAGGAGCCCTGTTGGCTTTTCAAGCCCCACACCCTGTCCTTGGCGCCTGGCAGCCCCAGTCCACTCTTGCTTTCTCTAATTTCGTCATCTCTGGGCTGTTAGGCACGGGGACCGTACCCCCCTGGATGGCGCCCGGCCCCTGATGGGCACCCACAGCTGTTCTAGCCGCTACCCTGCAGAGAAGGGGCGTTTCCTCCGGCTGCTCAAGACTGCTTTGTCTTTAGTTTCCAGAAGTTTATGGTGTGTCTTGATCTGGATTTTGTGGGGTTTATCCTCTTCAGTATTTTCTGAGCTTCTTGACTCTGTAGGCCTCACTCTTTCCAGGTTTGGGAAGTTTCAGCCATTGTTCCTTTATCTGGGCCCACCCACCCCCCTCCTTCTGGGACTTGGTGACACGGGGAGATCTTCTGTGATAGCCCAGAGGCCCCGGGGGCTCTGTGTGTTTAGTCTGTGTTCTCTCGTTCAGACGGGTCACTTCCAGTCTGAGATCCAGCTCACTGACTCCTTCCTCTGCCTCTCTTCTGCCAGTGAGCTTGTCTGCTTTTAATCTTGATTCCTGCATTTTTCAGCCGTAACGCTTGCATTTGGTTCTCTATATTTTCTGTCTTTTGTTAGGGCTTTCGGTTTTTCATTTGTTTCAAGTGTGCTTTTAATTGCTCGCTGAAGCATTCTCTCGCGGCTTCTTTGAAACGTTGTCAGGTGATTCTAACGTCCTTTATCTCAGTGTCGGCCCCGCCTGCTGGCCTTTCCCTCCTTCGCTGGCGAGCTCCCCGGCTCCTGGTGTGACGAGTGAGTTGCTCGTGAAACCTGAACAGGTCCTGTCGTGTCACGAGGCTCTGGGTCTTCCTTAGCCGTCCCTGTAGCTGGTGTTCCTGATGCGCCTGTGGCAGGGGCAGGGGTGACACCTAGTTGCCACCAGGTGGAGGTGGGCGGCCAGGTCCCCACGCAGCTCGCCTTGACGCCCAAGCAGGGGCTCCTTTCTTGCTGGTGGGGGTGGGAATCTGTTTCTCTGGGTCGTCCCCACTGACGCTGTGGGGGCAGGGAGGCTCCTTACCAGCTGACGGGGAGGAAGTCCAGGCTCCCCGTCCAGCGCTGCCGGCCTCGGAGGGAGTGGGGCCAGGTTGTTCTGTGGTGTTTGACTGTGACGAAGCAGTTACTGCCTGAATGTTTTCTTCTTGCTAAGACTGCAGGGTTGATGGGCATTTTGGTCTGTACTTGTGGGTATTTCTGGGTTTCTGGGCTCTTCAGCTCCACGTCTGGGATGAGGAATCAGCAGAAAACCCAGAAACTGACCACCACTGCCCGTCCAGGGCCCCAGCGTCTGCCTCTCCTCCGCACTCTCCAGCCTCCGGACGTTTGCTCCGTGGTGTCCGGGGCTTGGGCCGCACTTACCAGGAGGAATGGGGAGAAGCACGCCCGCTGCGCCCTCCAGAAGTGGAAGTGCCCCGTCTCTGGTGCTCCTGGCTGAGCCTCACTGAGACCCTGGGCCACGGAGCTGGCTCAGGTGACACCGTGCTGGGCTGTCTTTGGAGCACCTTTCATTGACGTGACTGCAGTCCCCAAAAAGGGACATGATGCTGTCCCTCGACCCCTCCTTGGCCCAGCCCCCTGTGGGGCAGGGACACCTGACAAAGGGAGGCCTGTATTAAAGCCGTTGGTGACTGTAGTGTGTCCTTGCGGGCGTCCAAGATTTGGGTTTTGTTGTTGTTTTTAAGGGGGGGTAATTAGATTTATTTATTTATGTAGTGGAGGCACCGGGGATTGAGCCCAGGGCCTCGTGCACGCTAGGCACATGCTCTACCCCTGAGCACATGCCTCCCCCAGTAGGGGCTATTGGTTGAGGGAAATGAGAGCCTTCTTGTGTGGCTGGCAAGGTCCCAGGATTTGTTCGCCTTAAGTGTGTACTTGTGTGGTTTTGTGCATCTGTGTTTTACTTTACAATGAAAGAGGTTCTAGAAGTCATTTTCACTGGGGTCACATTCCTGCTGCGGTCACACTCCTGCTGTGGTCTGATGTGGTCCTCTGTCCCGCAGGCCTCAGCCCCACGGAGCTGCCGTTCGACTGCCTGGAGAAGGCCAGCCGGATGCTCAGCTCCACGTACAACTCGGAGAAGGCGGTGGTGAAGACGTGGCGCCACCTGGCCGAGAGCTTCGGGCTGAAGCGGGACGAGATCGGGGGCATGACGGACGGCCTGCAGCTGTTCGACCGCATCAGCACGGCCGGCTACAGCATCCCGGAGCTGCTGACCAAGCTGGTGCAGATCGAGCGGCTGGATGCTGTGGAGTCCCTGTGCGCAGACATCCTGGAGTGGGCCAGGGTCCTGCCACCCACACCGCCCCCACCCCCTGTGTCCTGAGGAGCACGTGGATGGGCCGGGATGGAGGCGGGCTCTGCAGCGGGAGCGGTGTCCGCAGACCCCAGAATCGGGCTTTCTCCGCTGGCAAGCCTGGTCCAGGGAGCAAGAGGAAACTGGGGCCTGTCTTCCTGTCTAACCAAACCCAGGAGATGTGCGCTGGGGTCACCAGGCAGAGGGAGTCTGTGTTCGTCTGGCTGCCCTGCCACTCCTTCTCCGCGGACACGGCTAGTCCCCACCCCACATGCCCGAGCAGTGTCAGGGGACAGAGGTGGAGATCTGGTCCAGGTTTTGGGGAGACACAGAGACATGCCTGGAGCTGCTTTTCTGGAAGACGGCACACAACCCGTGGGAGGGAGGTCCTGGAAACGTGAGCACGGCTCGGAGAGGAGATGGCGCCCACGGGGGACGAAGGGAGCCGGGTGTCCTCGTGAAGAAAGCGGCTCCAAAGTTGGGAAAAGGCTACAAAATGCAGAACCTGCTGCGTGTGTGGCGTCTGGCTCTGCTCACGTCTGAGTCCTAGGTGTCCCTGAGGTCACCTGTGTCCCTCTGGCCTTCCACGGAACGACAGCCCCTCTGCATCTGCCTTGTGTGCTGTCTGTGGGCTGTGGCCGACCTCACTGCTGTGCGTGGCCCGGGCTGGGAACCAGGGTCCCTGGACGGCCTTCCACTCTGTCCTCAGTCGGACTTGACCCCATGAGGGCAGCAGTGCTCAGGGACATGGGCCGTTTGCTTCAAGCAGAAATGAGCGGTCAGCCGAGGGGCTGGCCACGTGACTCCAGGTCTCCAGAGGGCCTCAGACATGGATGCACTGTGTGGCGCCTTCCGAGCCCATGGGGACTGTGGGGACCGGCATCCGGGACCTGGTGTGGCTTTGCCAACGTGGGCCGTTCCCTTCCCCTAGCCAGCCCAGCGCATCTGCCACGCAGAGTCAGGGAAGGAAGGTTCGGGCCAGCGAAAGTGAGTTGGGGCTGGAGGAAACACCAGGCCTCTGCGGGGCTGCCCCCGTCGACGTGCATGCCGCCCGAGCCATCAGGTGAAACGGGAATGAAAACAGAAGAATGCAGAATTGAGTTTTCACCGTAACTGCGAGTGTTCGTCCCCCGTTTAGAGAGAAAGTTAATGGTCGGGACTTGTTCCTGCAAATTCTCTCACATCTGCCACCGCCCGAGACTGGGAATTAACGGGGTAACTCAGAGCTCTCTGCTGAGCCCCCACGGCAGGCCTGAGTGCGGTTGTTTCTAAATTAAACCAGTCTCCGGCTTACAAAGCAGTGTTTTTAAAATGATAACTCAAGCGACCCAGCAAATGCTTTTGGAGAGGAAATCAGTGTGTGTTTAGAGCAGCAAGCGACTTGGCACTGGGGAACGCAGACATCCTGACAGGTCTGAATGGTGGAGTCCGCACTCAGTGTGCTCACTGCTGCCCTGCCTGTGTGCTGTGACCTGAAGGCTGAATTCTCCACAGCACAACTTGACCCGCTTTTAATTCCTCTCTGGCATCCTGGGTGCCCTGCTTTCTGCAGCCGCCCCAGGGAAGCTGCAAGCATTGCACGGGTGAGCGGCTGCCCTGGACGACAGGGGCAGGGGCAGGGGCGGCCTGGTTTCCCGCTGTCAGAATTTAGGGCTGGGGGTCTTGCTGGCGTCAGGCCTGTTTTGGGGACTCAAGCTGCCTGTGTAGGGGGTTTGTCCTCAGAGTCACATGTTCCTTTGTCATTTACTTGTTTGGAAACAAATCCAGGAAAGGTTTGTTCTGGTGAGCTCTAGCCTGCGTGGTGGAAGGCGGGTCAGTGAGACCACGGGGCATCACTGAGCAGAGACGGGGCTCCGCCCTGCCCGTCCCACCGGGGACAACGTTCCATGGTTTTGCTGTAATAAAAACATTTAGAAAAGCCCCAGGCTAAGCTGTGCCCTTGGCCAGCGACGTCTTAATCAGCAATACTTGTGTCTAATTCTGTTTTTATAACTTATTATATTTTACAGTTTCAATAAACAAATACGAGGGAGAGCAACAGGCTGTTAGTGTGAATTCTTTTGGGTGGGGGGGTGGACATGGTTCTGGTTGCGCTGTCCTGTCTGGGGACTGTGCTGCCCAAATGGGGTGGCTGGACCATGTCCCCAGCAGGAGGTTACAGTGAGATCACCGGGGAAACGCGTGGGTGGCTGCTTCCCCCGGAGTTTGTAAGTGCCTTTTACCTGCTGCGGGGAGCAAAGCATCCCAAAGCTCAGGGCTAAAGACAATTATTATTTCATCACGACAGCTCAGTGGTCAGTAAGGTCCTCGCTGACCTGGGTTGGGCCTGTAACTGAGCAGGACCCTGAGGGGCCTCCCGGGACAGACACCCCCCACCCTGTATCCTCTTCTGCAGCTCCTCTCTGAAGGAGCCAGATTATAGAATCTCACGCAAGCTTCCTGAGGTTTTCAGATGCTCAAAACCACCACCAAAGGGAAGAAGTTAACTACTTAATGACCATGAGCACGTGGCCACGAGACCTGGCTCCTAAGGATGGATCATCATCAACCGGAGAATTGTGCACAGCTGATCCCCTGCCCTGGGACATCCCCCCCCCAACCCACCCTCAGCCGCCTTTAAAAAGGCTCAGCGGAAACCCTCGGGGAGTTCGGGGTTTTCTGAGCATGAGCCACCTGTCCTCCTTGCTCGGCCCAGCAGCAAACCTTCTTCTGCTCCAAACTTGGACGTTTTGGTGTTTTTTGACCTCACAGTGTGTCAGGCACATGAACTTGCGTTCAGTGACAGTTTTAGCGAAGTTTTAGCCTGGA
Source organism: Camelus bactrianus (assembly GCF_048773025.1). Classification (NCBI taxonomy): domain Eukaryota; kingdom Metazoa; phylum Chordata; class Mammalia; order Artiodactyla; family Camelidae; genus Camelus; species Camelus bactrianus. The sequence continues at coordinate 9,701,404 of NC_133566.1, forward strand.
GTCCGCGCCTGAGCAGGCCGACCTGGCCTGGGCCGCCCCTTCCCCGCGTCCCAGCAGCTGCGGAGCTCACTTCGCGCCGGGAACCGGGGAGGGGGTGGGGTGGGGACGACTCTCCCTGCCGGGCGCTGTGCCCCCGCCCCCAGGCTGTTGTCGGGAGCTGTGTCCACACTCACTGTGGCTGAGGGGTGCGTGGCTCCTGGACTCCTGCTCACACAGGCTGGGAGTCTCCCCATTGCGTCCGGGCTCGCTCCCCTGGGAAGGGGGCTGCCCTGGCCCCTCTGCGGGGAGGCCTCTGTCTGGGAGTGCAGTTCTAGACGCCACCTCCTCTGACTGTGTAACCGGGGCTTATCTGCCGTTTGTGTGCACCGTTTTGGGGTGAGCCCCTCTGGCCTGTGCAGGGTGGGAAGTTCTGCCTGCGTGCCCGAGTGGGGCCCTGTGGGGCCTTCCAGGCTCAGCCTATGTCCTCTGCTGCAGCTCCGCTCTGAAGGACCAGATACCAGTATCTCATGCTCTTTCCCTGAGTTTTTCAGATACTTAGACCCACCACCAAAGGGAAGGAATGAACTACTTGATGGTGGAGAACACGTGGCCCCAGACCTTCTGGAGCCTGGGGGTTAACAGTGTTGACTGCTGTCGCCCACCTTACCTCCACATCAGCCCACCAGAGAACTGCGCACAGCGGATCGCATGCCTGCGACTCCCCGCCCCACCCCGCCTCCTGCCTTTAAATAGGCTTTGCTGAAACCCTTCCGGGAGGTCGGGATTTTCTGGGGCATGAATCACCGTGTCCTCCTCGCTCAGCCCTGCAGTAAATCTTTCTCTGCTCCAAACTCCGACGGTTCAGTTTGGCCTCAGGGTGCGGCGGGCACATGGGCTTGCCTCCGGGAACACCCGCCCCACCTGGGCTCGTTCCCTCCCAGGAGTGAGCGGCTCCGGGCTCACGGGGAGCCGCCCTGGGTCCGTTCTTTTTCGGAAGCCAGGCCACTCTGGAGGCCTCCGTTTGGGAGACGAAGTGGAGTTTTGGGGCTACACTTCTGATCTTTGGTTTGTGGGGCCATGTCTGTTTGCACGTGTGTGTCAGAACTTGTGCTGGTGGGCTGAGATGTCTGAGTAACGGGGCTGGCGTGTGAGCACACCAGGAATCCGCCCCATCGCGCTGGCCTCACCTGGGGCAGAGCCTCGGTTGGCAGTTTTCCTTTCTGGCCTTGGTCTTTCATTCAGCCTCATCTCTGATGGGGCACTGGCTGGGGTTCCCCCCTTTTGGGGTAGGGAACTGTGACCCTGAGAGACTGTTTTGGATGGTTGTTTGCTTGATATCTGATAACCTCGGCCGTGAATACTTAAGTATGGATGATCAGAGCTCTGTTCCATCTTACAGTCCCCGAGGGTGTATTTTACAAAACTGGGAGCTTCAGGTATGCTCCCGTAAATGAAAGAAAATGATATTTTTGCAACATTGTGTGGACTAGAACTCCCTGGAGTCTGGAGCACAGGGGCCCTGCTGTTGCATCAGAGTGGGCCTGGGGCAGTTTGGCTTTTTTCTTCGGGGGGTGTGTGTTCCTCAGCACCTGAGTCCAAACCCTGTTCTCTTTCCCTGACTTCGCTGAAAGTAAGGCATGTGAATGGGAACGAATTATATACAATCGTCTATGACTGTTACTTCTTTAAGCTGAAGTGGGTATTTGGGAACTAGGAAAAAAAAAAATCCCTGAAAACAGCCAAGGTGGTTGGGTTTTGTAAAAGCTTGCATTTCTCAGGAGGAGCTTGCATTTCTCTTGAGAGATGCAGGTAATCTACCTGGGCTCTCAGGGAGGGAAAAAAAGTTGTTTTTTGTTTTTTTTTTTTTTTAATTCAGGGGAAAATCTTGACATCTTTGGTTCTGTCTTTCTGTAAAAACAAAAAAACCCCCCAAAACCTAACTTGTACATGAGCTCTATTTAATTCATTTAGAAGTATTTAAATTTGTAAGCACTTTTAAGTATAAAAGAAATCAGACAACAAATTTTGGGTTCATGAGATCTGGAAAATATTCAGTACTGAACTGCTACTTGCTATTAAAGCTAGCTTAAGCTGTCAGCACAATCAGTACAGACATGTCTCTACTGTACGTAGGTTTACTGAAGGTCAGTAAGTTCACGCTGGTTCTGTTGCAGAGTTCGTCAAAGAAATGAATTGGTTATGATGAAATTCTTATAGGTGAATGCAAACAGGATAAGAGCTTTGGGTGAAATCTTTGGGAATCATTATGTTTTAGCAATGTCTACTTAAAAATGATCTTTCCAGATATTTGACAACTTGAAATTTTAGGGTTGTGCTAAATTAAGTTAAGGGATAGAAGTTTACTGAATACTTGAATAGCTAGGTCCTTCTCAAACAAAACAACATATGGAAACATTCACTGGAGGTGGGGATCTTTAAGAATTGAGGATTCTAATTAAATATGTAATTGAAGCTACTAAAAATGATGGGGGAACACTTCAGTATATAGTAGGAAAGTGGAATATGTGTTTTGAGTGAAAAAAAAAAAAAGGTATGAGGACTGGAGTTGTATTTTTTTTAAGGGAAAAAAATGACGTGGTCCTAGAGCTGCCTGTTTCTGGATGGAGAAAAAATAAGGAACAGACTAATATGGACACAGAAAGTTGTGGAAAGTTTGTAGAAAGGGAGCCCTAACAGAGAAGCTCTGTGCCTGGTCAGGCTGAGATTAGATTAAACTTAATTAGGAAAATGGATTTTGCTATTTTTTTCATTCTTCATCTTTATTAAGTAGAATTGTTACAGTATGACTGAACATATACAATATATTGCATGTAAATACATATATACCATATACTGCAGACATTTTTATTTACACATATGTACTGTTTATTGTTTCTAAGAACAGTTTAGAGCTTTAGCTTTTTAAACTTACGTAGTTATCAAGGAATAAAGCCAACCACAAAATAAGAATCAACAGAATGCAGTGATCCAACCATAAAGGACAGTCAGGTGTGCTCACACACATTCAAGAAATCAATAAAGTTATAGGTAGTAAGGAGTTCATTTGTGTTCTTATTTATTTATTATTTATTTTAGATTCCACATACAAGTGATACCATATGGCATTTTTCTTTCTCCTTCCGGCCCACTTCTCTTAGAATGATCTCCAGGTCCATCCATGTTGCTGCAAATGGCATTATTTTATTTTTTATGGCTTAGTAGTGTTCCACTGTGTACATACCACATCTTCTTCAGTCATCTGTTGATGGACATTTATGTTGTTTCCATGTCTTGGCTATTGTAAATGGTGCTGCTATGAACACTGGGGTGCAGGGGTCTTTTTGAATTACATTCTTCTCTGGATATGTGCCCAGGAGTGGTGGGATTGCTGGATCATATAGTAAGTCTATTTTTAGTTTTTTGAGGAATCTCCATACTGTTTTCCACAATGGCTACACCAAACTACATTCCCACCAATAGTATAGGAGGGTTCCCTGTTCTCCACACCCTCTCCAGCATTTATCCATTGTAGACTTTTGAATGATGGCCATTCTGGCTGGTGTGAGGTGATCCCTCATTGTAGTTTTGATTTGCGTTTCTCCGACAATTAGCAATGCCGAGCATTTTTTCATGTGCCTACTGGCCATCTGTACGTCTTCATTGGAGAATTGCTTGTTTAGGTCCTTCTGCCCAGCTTTCACTTGGTTGCTTGTTTGTTTGTTTGTTTTTGATATTAAGGTGTATAAGCTGTTTGCATATTTTGTAAATTAGTCCCTTGTCGGTCGCGTCATTTGCAAATATTTTCTCCCATTCTGTAGGTGGTTTTTTCTTTTTTTGATGGTATCCTAGCTGTGCAAAAACTTGTACGTTTAATTAGATCCCATTTGTTTATTTTTACTTTTATTTCTGTTTTTCCAGGAGGTGGTTCAAAAAATATATTGCTGTGCTTTATGTCCAAGAGTGTTCTGTCTGTGTTTTCCTCTAGGAGTTTAACAGTATCTGGTCTTATGTTTAAATCTTTTTGAGTTTATTTTTGTACATGGTGTTGCAGATTGTTCTAATTTGTCTTCTACAGGTAGCTGTTCAATTTTCCCAGCACCACTTACTGAAGAGACTGTCTTCAATTTCTCCATTGTATATTCTTCCCTCCTTTGTTGTAGATTAATTGACCTTAAGTGTGTGGGTTTATTTCTGGACTTTCTATCCTATTCCATTGAGCTGTGGGTCAGTTTTTGTGCTAGTACCAGACTGCTTTGATTACTGTAGCTTTGTAGTAGAGTCTGAAGTCAGGGAGCATGATTCCCCCAGTTCTGTTCTTCTTTTTCAAGACTGTGTTGGCTATTTGGGGTCTTTTGTGTTTCCGTATAAATTTTTAACTTTTATTGTTCCAGTTCTGTGAAAAATGCCATTGCTAATTTGATAGGGATTGCACTGAACCTGCAGACTGCCTTGGTAGCATGGTCATTTCAACAGTGTTGATTCTCCCAATCCAAGAGCACAGTGTATTTTTCCATCTGTTTGTGTTGTCCTCAGTCTCCTCCATCAGGGTCTTATAGTTTAGGAGGGCAGGTAGGTCTTTGCCTCCTTGGGTAGGTTTGTTCCTAGGTATTTTATTCTTTTTGGTGTGATGGTAAATGGTGTATGGTATTGTTTCCTGAATTTCTTTTTCTGCTATTTTGCTGTTGGCATATAGAAATGCAGCTGATTTCTGTATATTAATTTTGCATCCTGCAACTTTACCGAATTCATTGATGAGTTCTAGTGGCTTTCTGGTCACTTCTTTTGGGTTTTTTTAAGTATAATATCATGTCATCTGCAAACAGTGACTGTTTTACTTCTTCTTTTCCAATTTGGATTCCTTTTTTTTTAATTTTCCTTCTCTGATTGCTGTGACTAAGACTTCCAAAACTATGTTGAATCACAGTGGTGAGAGTTGGCATCCTTGTCTTGTTCCAGATCTTAGAGGAAATGCTTCCAGCTTTTCCCCATTAAGTATGATGTTAACTGTGGGTTTGTCGTATGTGGCCTTTATTACGTTGAAGTATGTTCTGTCTATGCCCACTTTCTAGAGAATTCTAATCATAAATGGAGTTGAATTTTATCAAAAGCTTTCTCTGCATCTATTTAGATGATCATATGGTTTTTATTCTTCAGTCTGTTAATGTGTATCACACTGATTGATTTGCAGATACGGAAAACTCCCTGCACCCCTGGGGTAAACCCCACATGATCAGGGTGTGTGACCCTTTTAATGCATTGCTGGAGTCGATGTGCTAGTATTTTGTTGAGGATTTCTGCATCTATATTCATCAGTGATATTGGCCTGTAATTTTCTTTTTTGTGATATCTTTGTCTGGTTTTGGTATCAGGGTGATGTTGGCCTCATAGAAGGAGTTTGGAAGTGTTCCTTCCTCTGCAGTTTTTGGGAATAGTGTTAGAGGGACAGGTGTTAACTCTTCTCTAAACGTTTGGCAGAGTTCCCCTGTGAAGCCATCTGTCCTGGACTTTCGTCTGTTGGGAGTTTTTAAATTACGGATTCAACTTCAGTGCTGGTGACTGGTCTGTTCATAGTTTCTATTTCTTCCTGGTTCAGTCTTGGCAAATTGTGCCTTTCTAAGAAATTGTCCATTTCTTCTATGTTGTCCTTTCTGTTGGCGTACAGTTGCTCACACAGCCTCTCATGATCCTTGTATTTCTGTGCTGTCGGTTGTAACGTCTCCTTTTCCATTTCTGATTTTACTAATTTGGGCCCCTTCCCTTTTTTCTTGATGGGTCTGACTAAAATTTATCAATTTTATTTATTTTTTCAAAGATCCAGCTTCCAGTTTCATTGGTCTTTTCTAGTTTTTTTTCAGTCCCTATTTTGTTTATTTCTGCTCTAATCTTTATTTCTTTTCTTCTAACTCTGGGTTCTGCTTGTTCTTCTTTCTCCAGCAGCTTTAGCTGTGAGATTCGGTGGTTTACCTGAGATTTTTCTTGTTTCCTGAGGTAGGCTTGTGTCGCTATAAACTTCCCTCTGAGAACTGCTTTTGCTGTGTCCCAGAGGTTTTGGACTGTTGTGTTTTCATTTGTCTGAAAGTACTTTTTTATTTCCTCTTTGATTTCTTTCGTGATCCACTGGTTGCTCAACAGCATACTGCTTAGCCTCCAGGTGTTTCCAGGTTTTTTCTTGTAGTTGACTTTTAACCTTATAGCCTTGTGCTCAGCAAAGATGCTTGGTGTGATTTCAGTTTTCTTAAATTTCCTGAGGCTTGCTTTGTGTGCCAGCATGTGGTCGATTCTGGAGGATGTTCCACGGGCACCTTCCTTGAGGAGAACGTGTGTTCTGCTGCTTTCAGATGGAGTGCTGTGTAGACATCAGTCAGGTCCGTCTGCTCTGATGTGCCGTTTAGGGCCTGTGTTTCCTGACTGACTCTGTCTGGGTGATCTGTCCACTGATGTAAGTGGGGTGTTAGGGTCCGCCACAATTACTGTGCTATTGTGGATTTATCCTTTTATGTCTGTTCACAGTTGCCTCATGTATTGAGGGGCTCCCACATTGCATGCATATGTATTTACAGTTACTACATCCTCTTCTTGGATTGATCCCTTGAGCATTACGTAGTGTCCTTTGTCTCCTGTAGCAGTCTTTAAAGTCTGCTCTGTCTGATACAAGTATTGCTACTCCAGCTTTTTTTGGTTTCCTTTTGCATGGCTTATCTGTCTCCATTCCCCTCATTTTCAGCCTGCAGGTGTCTCTAGCTCTGGAGTGGGTCTCTTGCAGACAGCATATATATGGGTCTTGTTTTTATATCCATTCAGCCAGACTGTGTCTTGGTTGGAGCATTTAATCCGTTTACATTTAAGGTAATTGATACATATGTTCTTATTTCCATTTTGTTAATTGTTTTGGTTTTGTTTTTGTAGGTCTTTTTTTCTTTTTCCTCTTCTTTTTGTTCTCTTTCCTTGTGTTTTGATGACTAGAGAAGTTCCTTTAACATGCGTTGTAAAGCTAGTTTGGAGGTGCTGAATTCTTTAGTTTTTGTTTATCTGTGAAGTTTTTGATTTCTCCATCAAATCTGAATGAAAGCCTTGCTGGATTAGAGTACTCTTGGTTGTAAGTTTAGTCTATTCTTGGTTCCTTCTAGTGTGTTACTCATTTCAGTAATTTTATTTTTCAACTCTGTTTGGATATTCTTTATATTTTCCAACTCTTTGCTAAAAACTTCGCTCTGTGCATCTATACTCCTCTTGAGTTCTGTGAACACCTTTGCCATCATTACTTTAAACTCTTTCTCAGATAAGTTGCCTATCTCCTCATCACTTATTTCTTCTGGGATTTTATCTTGTGCCTTGGCCTGGAAGACATTCCTCTGCCACCTTATATTATCTGTCCTTCTATTTGTATTTTCAGGTAGGTTACGTTTCTTGACCTTGGAGAGGTGGCCCTCTGTGGGAGACGTCCTGTGCGTCCCAGCAGTACACTGCTGTCTTGTCACCCAAGGGCCAGGATCCAGCTGGTCCCAGTGTAGAGTCTGGCCTGTTTGTGGATTCCTCCCACAGGCTTCAGGATTGTTGTCTTATTTCTGGTACCTGCCCCTGGTGGGTGAGGCTGGACTAGAGGCTTATGCAGGTTTCCTGGCAGGAGGAGCTGGTGCCTGCTCACTGCTGGGTGAGGCCTGGTCCTGGGCCTCTGGTGGGTGGGGCCGTGTCTAGAGGCCTTTGTGGCTCAGGAGGTCTGCTGATGGGTGGGGCTGCGTTCCCACCCAGTGCGTTGTTTGGCCTGAGGCTTCCCTACAGGCTGTTGGGTGGGGCTAGGTTGGTGCTAATGATCCAAGCAAGGTGTCAGCCTCCAAGAAAGCTCAGGTAGGTGAAAACAATTAATTAAACGTCATTAGGAAAGTGTACTTTGTTATTAAACATAGGCAGGTGCAGGACTAGATTTGGTTGCCTCCATTAAGAGAACAAGTTTACTTAGAATGCTTCTGGTAACAGACTGTGTGAAACTTACTGATATTTTTGACAAACTTTCTATCAAATTCTAATTAAAGTTCTTCTGACTTCAGCTGACTTTGGGACGCTTCAGAGGGCCCCCGAGATGTCTTAGAGAAGGACATGAAGCTAACTAGGCCTGGTTGCTGTGCAGAACAGCGGGGAAGCGGTCAAGCGAGTGATGAGGGGTAAGCCTCCTTCGTTGTCCCACACCTCTGCCTCGGGTTATACGGATTAAGGTCATTGGTGTGGCCGTCCTAGGAATTATGGGAAGTTTCTGTCCTGGTATAACATGATCAGTCATGACTCTAGTTAGAATGTCCTGTGTCACAGCAGCTTGATAAAGCACCGTTGTCAGAAACACTGTGATCCGATCATGTCCTTTTCAGGTCTTCATCATCCACAGGCAGTCAGGCTGATGCTTTGCAGAACTGCTTCACCTTCAAGAGGATCCATAGAGAAGACTTTGACAGGTACAGGCTTCTCTTAAATTGTACTGCCGAGCTGGGCAAGATATTTAAGACATCTGATGAAAACTGATTTCATAAAACTATTGGTAACAGGGATCGACTGCATAGGACTGAGTGAACTGATGAATGTGGTTATAATTTTTTTGGTGGTTCGAAGTATTACTGGCTTTTAATCTACTGTTTTCTCACTGGATTGTTTACCAGATGTTTCCCTCCCCATCAGTACTGCCCCCAGTGTCAGGGCAGAAAGAGAATTCTCTAACGGAGTCGTCAGGGTGCAGCTACGCATGAGGTGGAGCAAGGCTTGCTGAGTCCGCTGCTAACAGCACGTGCACGAGGCTCGTGAAACACAAGTGATAAAATGTAGGGCCTGTGAAGCGCCTCCCACTGACACACCTCTGAGCCCGCTCACGGCGTCCGGTTAGTTTCCCCCAACGTGGATAACGGGGCAAATACAAAGGAGGCCTCACACCGAGGGACTCGGCCTGAACCGGGACAGAGCCACCCCCACCCCCAGCATCGAGGGGCAGACGTTGTGATCATCAGTGCTTTCTGCTGAAAGGCTTTCAGTCAAAAGGAGAAATGATGGAAAAATCTGCACATACATACGGGGAGGCCATTCTGGCTCAGGTACGGTTTAACTTACAATTTACTGGCCAGAGTGGCGTGTTTTGCGACATTTTGGACACGCGCTGTACACCTGCTCTGGCCTTGAGGAGGGGAATGCATCTGAAAGTCAGAGCGAAGTAACTGTGGTTCAGATGGCCCGGGTAAACTGGGCGGCCACCGTGGGTGTGATTTCAGACACGTTCCTCTGTTGCTGAGAACTCCACTTTTTTTGAGCTGTGTCGGACTAAGGCACCACCAGCCATTCTCAAAGCAGCATCTGCTGGCAGGAGGCAGCTGCAGCCTTATGACCTCAAAGGCCTCCTCTTGTAAAATTAAATCTTTAGACAATAAAATTGCTTTAGATCAGATGTTAGCAGAGAAGAGGAGACATGTGTAGTGGCCAGTAGCTTTTTAAAATTTTTATTTTTATTGAAGTACAGTCAGTTTACAATGTTGTATCAATGTCTGGTGCACAGCATCATGTTTCAGTCATACATGAACACACATATATCCATTTTCATATTTTTTCCACAAGTTACTACAGGATATTAAATATAGTTCCCTGTGCTGTACAGTATAAACTTGTTGTTTATCTATTTTATATACAATAATTAGTATTTGCAAATCTCGAACTCCCAATTTGTCCCTTCCCACCCCCTTCCCCTCCTTGCGAGCATACGTTTGTTCTGTATGTCTGTGAGTCTGTTTCTGTTTAGTAAATAAGTTCATTTGTCTTTTTTCTTTTTTATTTTAGATTCCACATATAAGTGATAACATGGTATTTTTCCTTCTCTCTCTGGCTAACTGCTCTTAGAATGACCATCTCCAGGTCCATCCATGTTGCTGCAAGTGGCCAGTAGCTCTTGTTACGTATATGTTGACACCACGTTAAAAGTTAAACCCTGAGATAAGTAAGTGGACAACTGGCTCCAAGTCTCCCCCAAAGTGCTAGGTCCAGACTGGTTTTCAGGCTTCCTCTCCTGAATTCCTCAGGGAATGAGATCTTAATCATACAGGACTCAGATCCAGGACTTGGAACTCCAGAATATTTCCAACTCCACAACCGTTCCCCAAACTGAAGTTGGGCTCTACCCCATTTCAGCAGGAAGTAGCCAAGTGGTTGTCACCCCTGAAAGATGTGGGGAGAGATGACACAGGACTGTCCACAGCGTCATTCCCCTCCTTGTCCAGCACCTGTTCTCCTCAGGACTGAGCAGCATCTCAAAACTAGGGGGTTATAACTGAGGGGGACCCTGTGGGATCCTCCCAGGTCAGACCCTCCCGCATCCTCTGCTGCAGCTCCCCTCTGAAGGACCAGATACCAGTATCTCATGCTTACTTCCTGAGGTTTTCAGATGCTCAAAACCACCACCAACAGGAAGAAATGAACTATTGACACAGAGCACATGGCCTCAGCCCTTCTCAGCTTGGGGTTGAGCATCAACCACCCTGTTCCATACACATCAACCAGCCAGAAGATTGTGCACAGCTGATCACGGACCCTGAGACCCTCTCCCTCAGCTGCCCTTTAAAAATGCTCAGCTGAAACCCTCGGGGAGGTTCTGGGGTGTGAACCACCCTGTCCTCCTTGCTCAGCCATGTGGTAAACCTTCCTCTGCTCCAGACCTGGAGATGTCAGTTTGTTTGGCTTCAGTTTGTGTCACGCACGTGGACTTGCCTTCGGGAACAGGCTCAGCTGGATGTGGCTCGGCTGGGCCCCTGGGGCCAAGTGTCCTGGTGAAGGCTCCTCCTCCCGCACTCATCATGGCACCGACAGACATGAGCACAGACAGGGACAGTTTCTTCTAGATCCTTCTATCAGCCAAAGCACGGCCAGCCCCGAGTCAAGCAGAAATATGCCCCACCCTGTCGGCATGAGGAACTTCGGCATCAAAGAGAGAAAGGCGAGCAGCTGGGGTGGGCCTCACAGACGTCCCAGGTGCACGAGTTTCCTGCAGCTGGTCTAGCTGACTGGCTGTTCTCGGCGTCCGCGGGGGCTGGTTCCAGGACCACCCCAGGCACCAGACCCACAGACGCTCTGGTCCTCTTGTGGAATGGCCTGATATTTGCAGATTTTTACACAAGTGCACCCTACGTGACTGACAATACAGTGCAAATGCCGAGGAAACAGTTGCCAGCGAGCAGCAAATTCAAGTTTTGCTCTTTGGAACCTCTGGAATTTTTCCCCCGAGGATTTTCCATCTGTGGTTGGTTGACCCCGCTGGTTTAAAGGGCTGACCGTACCACAAACCTATTGGTTTAAAGCAACACAAACTTCTGCCCTTAGGTCAGAGGTCCTAAAACCAAGGTTTCAGTAGGGAGTGTCTCGGGGAGACTTGAGAGGGACCCTTTCCTGCCTCGTCTGACTGCTCGTTCGTCCACACTCCAGGGCTCCTGGCCCCCGTCCTCCGAGCCAGCGCTCAGGCGGCCCGCCCACTGCCTCCGTCACCGTGTCTCCTGGCTCTCACCCTCCTGCTGCTCCGTCCTCGGAAGGCCCCTTACGATGACACAGCCCACCCAGGCAATCCAGCCACCTCTCCCTCTCAAGACCCTGACCGTAGCCACCTCTGCTCAGTCCCTTTGCCAGGTGAGGTCGCAGTCACAGGCTCGTGGACGAGGCAGGAGGTCCTGCTGCCCACGGTTAAGTACGCGCGAGGGGTGGAAACGACCACGTGGCCCCGTTAGAGGAAGTGCTCTGTCAGATGCTTTCCACCGGGCCCACCCAACCGCGTGGATAAAGCGTGAAGTGCGGGCGCTCCCTTCCTGCCGGGGACCAAGGGGTGGATGGGTCAGTCTGGGCTCCGGGCGCCGCTCCCCGCTGGACACACGGCCCCGCCGGGAGGAGGCAGGGTCCCTGAGCCCCACCCGGAGTCGGAGGACATCTAATCGGGCCTTTGCTCACTCTAGTCATTTCTGGCAAATCACTCACTTTGGCCACAGCGATGACTTTAGAAGCCCCAAGAGGTTGCTGTCCTGTGTGGCCCTGACACCCGGGCTGTGATCTGAGGCTTCACTGGCTGCCCACCCCGTGTCGCTGGAGAGTTTGTGAACCAGGAAAGGTCAGGAGATGCAAAGGGTCGGGAAAAGCCACTCTGGAGGGCCAGGGAGTCCTCCTCAGCTGTACGTTCAAGGAGAAGCTGGTAGGTATTTGGTTTAGAAAACCCTGCAGACGGAACCAGAAAGAGAAGACTGAAAACCGTTGTCCTGAGCCTCCCGTGCCTGCCTTGTCACTCGGTACAGGCACCAGTGACCCCGTCACCCAGCTTATCACGCCTGTGCCTGGTCTGTCTCCCTCGGGGCTCAGCAGCCCCGGCAGTGACGCCCGCGTGCCTGCCCAGAGCTCACGGGGACGGGGGCGTCGTGCTGCTGTGAGAATTAAGTGGAAAAGCACTCCATCTGGCACGGAGTGAGGTCCAGTGAGTAAGCACCATCGTTACATTATGTCAACTGACTGGAAAGGCTAGGAAGTGGGCGAGCTGCCCGCAAAGCATCTTCCAGAGGGAACGAGCAGAGGGCCCAGGTCACGGCGTGCGCCTGCCCGCAGCCCAGCCTTGGCCGTGCCGGGGCCCAGGCCAGTTCATGCTGAGGACCTGAGGGCTTCGACAGCCTCCAGAACAGCCCCCAGATGGTTAACTTGGCCATCTGGGTGGGCACCCCCCAGTCTGACTGTAAAATCACTGTGATCGGGGAACTACGGCTTGTGGATGGAAATGGGGTGAAAAGCGCCAGCCCCTCAGCTGTGGGCTCACGGGCACGAGACCAGCAAGTATGTGCACGTACATCCACGTGTGTGCATGTGCCAGCTGCACACGTGAGCAGACATCTTCAGACAACACCAGGCAAGCGTGGAAGCAAGTGCCACCGTCCCCTGCGCCCCAGGTCAGAGCACAGCGCCCGCGTCGGGGGCCCCAGGTCAGAGCACAGCGCCCGCGTCCAGGGACCCGACTCAGAGCTGCTCCCTCCCGGGCTGCAGTTCTTTGGAACCATGTTAATCTGGGTGCTTCACCAAGCTCACCTTCACTCACGTATTTACTGTTTCTTTGCTATTTCACCTCATCCCTTCAACTTTCTGAAACCATTTTGCTTCTTCCTAACGTGCGCCCTTTGGAGGCGGACGTGGAGTTGACTGGTGGTGGCAGTCAGTCTGGGGGCTTGGAGGGCGTGTGCGGCGGGGACGGGACCCGAGGGCGAGGAGGCCCCTGAAGCGGCCCATTTTATCTCCGCTTCAGGTCCAAGTTCCCTCAGAGGTGAATTTCCCTACGGCGATATCGTCTTCTTCCCACTCTACTTCTGACTCGCCTGGCTTCTTGAGCTGGAGCCTCCCTTCTCGTCGTCTTTCTCGGTGCTTTACCCTCAGCCCCTCCCTCCTCCCGGGCTCGTCCCACGTGTGTCGGACCCACCTCTGCCTTGTCCTTTGTGTAACACAATCTCGTAGGTTCTTCTTGCTTCTCTGGGGCTCCCGTGATTGCTGGGACCAGGTTTCTTTTTAAATGTATCCCTGACTTTCTAATTTCAGTGACTGTATTTTTACTTCTAGAAATTATTTTTCAAAACTTTCTGGTCAATGTTGTTGGTTTCATTTCTCCATATTCTAATAACCTTGTTTCTCTAAACCTGCTCAGCACACCTTACATCATGCTGTGTCCACCGTCCTGTGCAGGGTTTCCCTCGTTTAATCAGTGTTGCCCCTCAGGGGTCCTAGCTCTCTGCAGGGGTCGTGGTCCAGGCCCACCCTCCCCAACAGCCTTTACTTTCTGACCGGTTTGCCGACCTGGCTCCGGGCCCCTGGCGACTGGAAGGCGGCTGAGGGGAGCTGGGCCCCAGGCCCCAGGGTCCCACCCGACTTCTACGTTCCATCGTCAGTTCTGGCAGCAAGGACCCTTCTACTTCGCCACCAGCTTGGGGGCGTGTGTGTGTGTCCCTGACGTCCTTATGCACCACAACCGGGGGGACGAGTACACGACACCACAGCGCTGGAATCAAGCTTTCATTCAGAAAGACGCCTCCTCTCATCCCAGCAGGTCTGGCGGCGTGGACCTGAGTCAGCAGGGACCAGGTGACCCCAAGCCCGCAAGCACCGGGCGCCCCTCGGCAAGTCCCCTCAGCGGCTGCTCCTTCCTAGAAAGGCTGTGCGAGGGCGACGATTATGGCGGAGGCCATTTCCCGCCCCCAGGAAGGTCAAATAAAAACGTGAAGACGTGGCTCGTGTCCAGAGCGTCAGTCACAGAGCAGCTGTGCCTGTCTCCACAGCCTGCCTTCTCTGACCTGCTGCCTTTTCCAGATGAGCTGTAGGACGATTTCCCCGAGTTGTGAAAAGAGCTCTTCAGAATTCTGATGGAAATCAGTTTTGGCTCAGGTGTGTGAAGTGCTTGGGGAGCTGAGGCGTCCGGACAAAACTAGGGCTCTCATCCCGGAACGCAGCCCCGGCCTCATCAAACCTCCCTTGACGTCCCTCAGCCGAGAGTGGACGGTCGCTTGTCCAGGCTCTGAGACCGTCATGTTTGACCCCTGGTCTGGACGGGGTTACAACGTACACTGTTAGGCTTATTACCAACACTGTCAGTGAAATACTAATTTCTAATTAGATATCGCTGGAGTATTTAAGTGCTTTGCTTCTGTGTTCACTTTATAAGCGGGCATCTTGCTGAAGTTCTGGAATAACCCACAGCTTTCCTGGCGGTCACTTCATCTACAATAACCCAAGTTACGGCTCCTGAAATACCCGAGTGCGTCACAGGAGAGTGGTGAGTGGGCGCCCCAGTTTTGTTCCCAACTTTAACAGGCACACGTCTCATGTTTCATAGTAACTTTGCTAATTTCACCTTCCTTTAAACATACTGGGTAACGAGTTTTATCAGGAATGGAAGCTGAATTATATTTTGAGGCATTTACCGAGTGTATGCCTTTCCACCTTTGTTCTACAAATACAGTAAAACGTGTATTTTTGCCACAAAGCCAACTGTGTATTTCTAGGATGCGTGCTAGCCTACTTGGTCGTGGACCGAAGTTCCAGTAATACAGCTGGTGCTGATTTGTTCATAACGCTTTAAGACTTTTGAACCTTTAATTATTTCTTACTTTCTCTGACAATTTTTGGTACGGGGTTCATGCTACCCGTATAAAATGAATTAGAATGTTTTTCTACATTCTGGGACAATTTAAATAGCTTTAAATATTTTCTCTTTGAAATGTTTAAACAATTCACCTGGAAAACACCTGGAATTAAAGTCACTTTAAAAATTTTCATGCTTTTATAAAGATGTCAATGGTTTTCTATCACAGACTCCTTGAGACGATTGTGATCATTTGTCTAATTTATAATCCGTCTTATCAAATTTACCAGCATAGAGCAACAGGGAACCTAGGATTTTTAAAAACTTTCATTTATCCTGAATAAGTACCTTGCTCTGTGTGCTCCTGGCTCTGTCTTTTGCTGTCTGTACACACAGCAGTTTCTTCAGTTCCGTTCAAAGCATTTTCTTCTGCTTTTAATAGTCGTTATCTCGACAGTTCCCCAAACATTCTTTTATCCTTCATTTTTGTCTCCATTTTACTTAGTTCCTGTCTGGTCTTTATTTCCTCCCTTCTGCTGACTTTTGGTTTTGCTCCTCTGTTTCTGACTCTTCCCGGCGCAGGTCAGGCTGTTTATGGGAAGGCCTGTGTCACTGTGAATGCCCCTCTCAGAGCTGCGCCTGCTGCGTCTCAGAGCCTTGGTATCGTGTTTTCAGAGCTTTCATTTTTCTAACTGTGGACACTGAATGGAAGATTCGACTCCACTTCTGGTGAAAAGGTAGGAAATGTTTATTCACTAGGTCCTCCGTCCTACCTCGACCTCAGAGTCCCCTTAGTTCTGTTTTGACGTCAGTTAACACAGTTTCATCCAAATGCAACCAGGTTCCTGCTTTCCCTGTTACTCGTCCTGCTGAGCTCAGCATTTCACCCCATTTCATAAGCAGAGTCACAGTGATTTAAGCCTCCGTGTGTGTTCACTGCAGTCTCTGGTACGAGGCTGGTTTAATAAACTCAATTTTCTTCGCCTTTAAGCTGAACAGAATGACCCAAGTTCTCAGGACTAGGACGTGAGTGGTGTAACTTCAACACCTGCCAACCTGAGAGTGTCCATCCCGCTGTCTGCACCGTGACAGGAATGTTCACAGGCATGAATTCTCGGACCACAAGCGCCCTCCCTAGACCTGGAAGGTGGGTCCCACTGACTTCTGCCATCGTGTGAGGCCAGCGTGGTTTCTCCCCTCTTGCAGGAAACTGGCTCTGGTCTGCTTTGTCTCTGCCCCGGTCACATGAGCACTTGTGTCTAATACAGGACCTCTTCTCATGGGTCCCAGAGCGATGAGCCCTTGTCCCCCCTCAGATCTGCCTCTGAACAAGGCCTCCACCCCGCTGGCCCTGCCTGCCTCTCAGCATAAGCGTCGGGCCCTCCAGGACCCCGCTGCCAACACCAACTCGTCCCCTGAAGCACGGACGACGGTTCTTGTCTCTGATGCTCACTTCAGTCCCTACAAGTGTCACTGTGTCCACCCGAGCCTATTCCTACTATTTCTGCTGCTTCACATCTGCATGGGTTCTTACGCTTCTGAAGAGACACACACTTTCCTGAAAACTTTTCTTGATTCTGAAATGAGATTATATACTGATAGAGTATAATT
Source organism: Camelus bactrianus (assembly GCF_048773025.1). Taxonomy (NCBI): domain Eukaryota; kingdom Metazoa; phylum Chordata; class Mammalia; order Artiodactyla; family Camelidae; genus Camelus; species Camelus bactrianus. The sequence continues at coordinate 9,718,097 of NC_133566.1, forward strand.
TTTATGAGACTTGAGGATAATTTGTTTTGTTTCTCAGTATCCAACCCAAGACCCGAGTACCCCCCGCCCCCCAGTTCCTTCACTCATCTTTGGCTTCGGTGACAGACACCCTGGGTGTTGGGACCATGCAGTTAAAATTACGTACTCCTGCTGCAGAAAGGGAGATCTTTAATACAGTGAGAGAAGGACGCTGACATCCAGCTTCGCTCCCAAACACCAATTTTATTACAAATCACATAATTTTTACAGTCAACCCATGCCTTTAGTTCTGGAAACCCCACCTTGTGCGTCTCCACTGCCTCAGCTGAGCTGAAACATTCTAAACCTTACACAGCTTGTACAGGTTGCATTTCATAAGTTAAAAAAATGTTCTATTTTTCATGATAAATGGTGCTACTCATAACTTCACTTGGTAGACTTTTAGTTAGTTTGGTGATTTTTACAGTCGGACAAATAGCAACATGTCTATAATATCTCTAAGGAATAATCCAATCTAATGGTTTGCACCGGAGGCCAGGGAGTTGGATTTTGTCAAACCCAAATTGAACAGAGTTGAATTTAGGTTAATACAGAGGAAGGCGTGCTCTGGGTGCGTTGTCCTTTGTATTTCCTGAAGCATCAGGTGAATTGTAAACAGTTCAAAGAGCTTCTTGTTACTCCTGTAAGAGAACGGGCACAGGAATCACACACTTGGTGTAAATGCGGGGACACGGGTGGAGAAGGGGGGCAACACAGGGACAAAGGTGCCAAGACAGCCAAGCAGGTTCCATGAAACAGGCCTTAATGTGGAAAAGGACTAAGGAGAAAACAATTTTTTGTAACCCTGAAAACTGCACTGTGTCCGCTACCCGAGCATGGAGGGTTACCCCAGGAATCAGAGACGCCCGAATGACCACAGCAAGACGCCTCCCGCACAGAAGGTCAGAAATGAGGGGTTCTTACTTGATCTTGGAGAGCTTCTGTAGAATAATGCTGAGCTTTTCCAGGATGTGGAGGTCGAGCTTCGGGGCCCGGAGCAGCACGGAGCAGGTGCGGAAGAAGAGCGAGGTGCTGCAGGCCGCCAGGAAGGGCCGCAGGGACCCTGCCGACAGGACGGGCCAGGTGAGGGGCTGCGGGGAGCCGGCCGGCCGGGGGCCAGGACCGGGGGCGCTCACGAATACTCACTGGCGTTTTCACCCTTTCCACACTGAAACTCGGGGCAAAAACACCATCACATGTAAAATTAAAGTGTCTACTGGCTCTGGTTGAACACGCTAACCAAAGGGAGGGCCATTTTCCTGACATCAAACTTCCACCGAGCAGAACTCAGAAGAAAATCCATATGTGAGAGATGCCAGTAACAGTGGCCTGTTTAAATACTTAGCAACAGGACACTTTGTTGGGGTAGTAATTGTTTTTTAATGGAAGGAGGAGCCAATGTAATGGCTGGTCTTTATTGGAAAAAATGGGGTAGTAATTTTTTGAAAAATGAAATTCTTAAATTTATGGTTTTTAAGTGTTAATGACAGGTCATATAATCCCTGAAAAGGGAAGAACTTTTTAAGCATAAAAGGAAAAGGGGGAAAGATTCATAAAAGATTGAAAAATTTTACAAAATGAGATTGTTAAAATGTAAAAAAGAAATAGAGCTTTTGTCTTTTATTTTTTTCTAAAAAACAACAACAAAAAAGGGGAAATCCCAAACTTGTGGTATGGGGAGCAGAAATCTTGTAATGTATTTGCCAAAAGATGAATATTTTACTAGAAAAAAGAGCTCTTACAAATCACTAAGAAAAAGACGTGGCCCCAACACGTTTAGCAATGAGCACGGCGCACACGGCAGCGACTCACAGAATAGACACAGGACAAACACCCGCCCTGGGGAGGGGTGGAACAAGTGGAATTTGGCAGATATGTATGAGAGGCCTTGGGTGTGTCCCCTGACTCAGCACCCCGCCTGCAGACTGAGGGGCACGAACGTGCACCTGCACGAGCAGGAGACGCAGCCCTAACAGGGAGAGGCGCGCGCTCTGGGGAACAGAAGGCGCACGCCGGCTGCCACGGTGCAGCACTGGTCGGTAACCAGGGAAGCTCGAGCAGAACATTTAATCGTGGCCTTTAAAACAGAGTCCCCTGTACACTCAGAGGCTCCCACAGTGAGTACAGAATTTATTGCAAACACAAGTAAGTGAACAAAGGACGTAAAATGAGAGCCCTGCGCTCACCGTTCTCTGCGAGGCCACAGCCGCTGAGTGAAGCGGACTATCCAGTAATGAAACCTGCAAGCCCAAACCCCAAACCATCAAGTCAGAGGAACACTGTTGCAGAACAGTGAGACCTGTGTGCAAGACGTGGGCTGTGCCCTTCACACGTGGCCACCTGGGGAAGAAGACACACCACTGCCCCCAAGAGTAACCAACACAGCGTCCACACACGCGTCTGGTGAGGGGGGGCCTGGAGGGGAATGGAGGAGTTGGCGGGGGATGGCTGGGATAGTGGGGTATGGAGCGGATGAAAGAGGGATGGTGAAAGACGGTGGCGGATGGCTGGGGTGGAGGAAGATGGTGGGGGCTGCCCAAGGAGATGCAGGGGGTAGTGGGGGATGGTGCGGACTAGCTGGGATGGAGGGGGATGGCTGGGATAGTGGGGGGGTGGGGGAGAGCTGGGATGGAAGAGATGGTGGGGTAGGGAGGGGGATGGCTGGTATGGTGCGGAATGGAGGGGGTTGGGGGGGTTGGAAGGGATGGCGGGGGATAGCTGGGATGGCCAGGGATGGAGGAGGACGGAGAGGTTGGTGGGAGATGGCTGGGATGTCGTGGGTGAAAGAAGGATGACGAAGGATGGAGGGGGAATGAAAAAAGGATAGAAGAGAAAGATGGGGATGATGAGGGGATGGTTAGGATGGTGGGAGAGCTGGGGTGGCTGGGAATGGAGGCAATGGAGGGATGGTGGCTGTGATAGTGGGGGGATGATGCGAGATGGCATGGATGGTGAGGAATGTCAGGGGATGGCTGAGAATAGAGGGGGCTGGGATGGAGGATATGGCAAGGATGGCAAAGGAGATGGAGAGGGCTGGTGGGAGATGGTGGGGCTGCCTGGGATGGAGGGAATAGTGTGCGATAGCTGCGGATGGCGGGGGATGGCGGGGGATGGCTGGGATAGAGGGGATGGCACAGGATAGCTAAGATGGCTGGGAATGGAGGGGGATGGTGGGGATGGAGGGGATGGTGGGGGATGGCTGGAATGGAAAAGATGGCTGTGATGGAAGGGGATGGAAGAGATGGAGGGAATGTGGGGGATGGCAGTGCATGGCTGGGATGGAGGTGATGAAAGAGGGATGATGGGGGATGGAAAGGGATGATGCGGTAGGGAGGGGGATGAAGGTTATGGCGGTGATGGTGGGGGTAGGAGGGGGATGATGGGAATGGAAAAGACAGTGTGGATGGCGGGGGATAGGGATGGAGGGGATGGCGAGCGAGATGGTGGAAGACGGGGGATAGAGGTGATGGCTGGGATGGCGGGGATAATGAGGGATGGAGGGGGATGGCTAGGATGAAAGGGGGATGGTGAGTGATGGCTGAGAATAGATGGGGATGGAGGGGATGGCTGTGATTGTGGGGATAACAAGGGATGGAGGGGGTAAAAAAGGGATGGTGGAAGATGGTGGGAGATGGCAGGTGACATCTCCAATGAAGGAAGGTGGGAGGGTGTGGAGGGGGTTGGCTGGCATGGAGGGAGACAGTGGAGGGTGAGGGGGGTGGCTACATGATGGTGTGAATGCCCTCAACGGTAACAAATGGCACACCTAAAAATGGCTGACATGGTCAACTATTTGTGTTTTTAACCATAATTAAAAATAAAACTATTTCAAAATAAATGAAGAAAAAAACTAAAGTGATGTGTGGATGGCATTTTTAAAATACTTTAGAGAACAAGAAAAAACAAATCTGCTTTTCACCTGTCCAGGATTAAACTTCAGAGAAGGTGTCTACACAGGTGTCCTCAAATTCCGAACATTACACCCTGAAGCCCCCGAACCATGTTGGGCATCAGCCCCCGAGCCGGGCGGCCCAGCACCAGCCCAGGGTCCCCTGTAGGCGGTGCTGCTGTCTGGGCACCAGGGCCCCTTCCCCTGCTGGTGCACTAGGGGCAGGGCCACCCAAGCCCCCCTCCCACTGCCCCCCCCAACCCCGGCCATGACCTGAGGTTCCGGCAACAGGCAGTTAGGAAAGAGCAAGTTGCAGAAAACAAACAAAACACAGGACTCAGGAATTCTGTGACCGCCTCTCTGGCTCTCCTGTTCCTTTTCCTTTGTTATTTTACCCACTTTTTACTCCATGTCATTCTTGTAATCTAAGAAATTTTCTTTTGATCTAACAATTCCACTTTCAGGTCTATTCTCCCAAATAAGCTCCTACATGTGCACATGAGCTTTTTTTATAAGTAAGTTTGTGGAGAGAAGCACTGTTTGAACCATAACAAACACAACAATAATGAAAAAGATTGAAATGTTGGGAGAATTACCAAATCGTGACAGAGACACAAAGTGAGCAGACGTCGCCAACAGACTTGCTGGAGGCAGGGCCATGACAGGCCTTCAACTTGCAAGAAAGTGAAATATTTGCAAAGTACAATTAAGTGACGCAAGCTTGTAAATAAATGTATATATATCTGGATAATAAAGCTTTTTGGTTTTTTGCCAGTTTGTAGTTTTCCAAATTTCTATTATTTTTATAACAGAAATAAATTTTACTTAGACACAAACTCAAATCTTTCTACTTGAACTATGCCTGACAAGAAAAGGAAAGTGTTCTTTGAAACAAAGTAAGACTCAAGTTCTCACACAGCTAAACCAGTGAGTAAGGGCTTCACCAGCGACAGGAGGGAAAACCAGAAACCACAGCCTTTCTGTAAGCACACAACCGGCCATGCATGGCTGCGCCCAGACGGCTGCAAGCAGAAGCCCTCCGCCCAGGAGCCCGCACTCAGGACACGCTGAGGGCACAGACCTGGGTCCACGCTCACGGCAGGGCGTCCTCGCAGCACGCGGGGACCCGAGCGGGGCTCCGGCCGCCCCTCCGACCTGGGGCTGGGAGCGGACGCCGGGCCCCCAGGCTTCCCGAGTCCCACCCAGCACAGAGGGCCGTCACTCTCCACATGCACATGACAGCAGAACCCACCAGGAGGCCTCCAGGTCACAGCCACCCACACCCAAGCCGCACTCGGGCCTGTGGAACAAGAACAAGGATGGCCGTCCTGACAGCCGAGTGCGGAGACGGCCGCGGCGGACCCGCGCGGCTCCTCTTCACCCTGCCTGGGCTCCGCCGCGGGCCCCAGCCCCGACCCTGACCCTGACCCCGATGGTCTAGGTGCTGCCCCTGTGAATCCAATAACCTTTTCAACTACAAGGTGTCTCAGTTTACCATCTTACAACACCATTAAAAACACCAGAAAAGGAAATAAACATACAAAATTCAAGTCCAATGTTTTAAATTATCACTGGAGTTAACCAACATGAAACTACTGTCAAGTCACTACCCGGTTTGCCTTCTGTGCAGGCTCCCGGGGAGCCAGTCCGGCCCCCGGAGGCCCGGGGCTGGAGTTCAGCCCCCTGGCAGCTCCTTCCAGCCCCTCAAGGCCCCAGACGGGCTCAGAGGAGGCCTGAGACCCGGCACCTCACACGGGCCACCAGCACCCAAACGCTGAGGAGACAAGCCACCTGCAGACCAATTCCACCGAGGTTTCTTTTCCAACAATTTTCCCTGTGAACTTAAAAAACAGCATGTGGAAAGTATGTATATAGTGAAATGAGTTTACAAAAACAGAACATAAAACCAACGGTGAAGTACTGGCTACATTTTGATCCATCACTCATTCACTCCTTCAACAAATTTCACTGGCAAACACCAGGTACCAGACTTACAGTAAAAGTAGAAAATATACCCAGCAAATAGATAAACTCAGTCCAGTATCATCAAAGATCTCCCAAAAGTTCCCCAACACTGAGAATAGCGCAGCTCCCCAGCCATCTCCTCAGTGGGTGACAGAGGGTGAGCCCGGGTGTGAGTGCGGCTAGGGCAGGGCCCTGGCGGCCCGCAGTCTCGTGCAGGTGCCTGCAGCCACCTTTGGCTGCAGGGTGATTTGTCTCTGACAGACACACGCGGGCAGATCTGCTCTGAAGGACAGACATCGACATCTGAAAGATTTCTGTTTTCCTCAAAAAAACAAAAACAAAAAACAAAAAACAACCACACCAAAAAACCGTGACACTAGACGGAACTCTGCCAACCTAAATAAACAGTAATCTTGAGATACCATGTCTCAGTTTACCCATTTTTCACTTTTTGCTCCATACCTGATGTAGTGAATCAAGATCCAAAGCCTCAAGCTTGCTTACTGGTGGCCAGATGCCCATGGGCAGTCTAATGTCTGTCTCACAAGTGACAAATAGCAAGAAACACTATAAAGTCCGTCACAGGAAACAGATGGACTCTGGGGCAGGAGCAAACCTCCACCAGGGAGAGGTGCTCCCCGCATCGCCCCTCCAGGACCCACAGCCCAGTGTCACGCCCGAACTCCAGGTCGCCCGGCCGCGGGGCCCAGGACCAGTTCCCTGGGCCCCATCACTCACCCCCGCGCAGAGCAGGGCTTCCCGGCTGCGGCCCCACCTCTGGGAAGGCAGCAGCAGCCCCCCTGGAAGCACCGCGGCGGGCGGAGGGCATAGCACGGGGACGAGGGCTGCTGAGGCTACGCGCTCCCAGCCAACGCGTGACTCGAGGGGCCACCACCACTGCCAAGCGGAGCAGACGGAGAGATCACACTCGGCGCCCCCACCTCCCGGGCCATGCCAGGCCCACTAGGACAAGGCAGAGGGGCTTGTTAGACTAGCACAGAGCAACGGGAGAACGCCGCCGACTGCAGAACGAAATCCAGAGCCGAACCATGAGAACTTAACGGCGGCCCTGCGTCCTACACTGGGCCAGGGGGGCTGCGGGGCCAGGGCAGGACAGGGCTGGCCTCACCCTCCCCGAGGCCTCACCCCCACCAGCACATGGGCCTGCAGTGTGCTCTGTCACAGATGAGACCAAGGAGAACAGAGGAGGTGGCCCCGAGAGAAACAGGAGGGACGCTGGCAGAGCCAAGCCCACAACTGAGATGACCCCTGGGACCCACGTGGGGTTAGTGACAACGTAGACAGAGGGTTAGACAGGGCTGTCGAAAATCTTTTTAGCCCTTACACTACAAAATGCAACAGCGCCTGATGCGTAGGGTTGCTTTCAGAACAGATGAGAAAAGTCACCCACCGTCACTCCTCTGTGTGTACGAAACTGCAAACTTACTAGATTCCACTGTCATCTGAAGCAAACTATCGATGACACTGGACAGGAGTCCTTTACTGGATACTTTTAGGTGGCTTAGTATCACTGGAACAGCTTGATATTCCAAAAACAAGGCTTTTCCTTCCTCTGTCTTCAAGTCCACACAAAGAGAATCGAATGCCCGAGCCAGGAAGTCAGCTGAAAAACAGCGAGTAAACCAACGGCCATGTCAGTGGTCAGCGGGGTGAGACACAGGAGGTGAAGGGGACACTGTCACTCCAGCAGGTTCAGGAGGAAAAGAAAAATCACCTGATCGGGGATTACGGGCTAAATGCAGACATTACAACTCAAATGGGGGAGAAATGACATCACGACAGGGCATGTCTCTTTCAGGATTTCCATCTTTTAACACCAAAATAACAATAAACACCATTTCTTTTTCATATCAAGAAAGAGAACAGTCACTAACAGTAAATACCACAAGTGACGTTACTTCTCCACATGCGACTGTAACTACCGCCTGCTTCCAAAATTTAAACAGCACCGGTGCTTCCGCCTTCACAACCGCTTCTGAGGTCCCGCTGCTTCCTAGGTGTTTACCTATTTCAGAACGTAACTTCATACAAACTCGCCCAAAGGGTTCCACTCGGGGGCCCGTGACCCTGACGGAGGTCGCACACTGCACTCAGAGCCGGCCTTGGAGGATGAGTGCTGTGGGGTGTCACCCGTGACGCCCACCAGCAGGGACGGGGCCGTGTTTCCCTGGGGCCAAGGCAAGGACGGCCCTGCCAGACCCGGGTCCCCGGCGCCTCGTCCCAGGCGCTCAGACGCCCAGGAAGCACTAATGTGACTGGAATCAGTGCAGACGAGCCACACTTCCAGCCTCGCCCTTGCGCACCCTGCGCTCTTCATGGTCCAACACGCCAGCTTTCTGAGGCCCCTTCCACTCAGAACGCGAAGGTACAGAGCTGTTCACGTCCCAGTGAGTTAATCCTTCCACTCAGAGTTCTGTTTAAAAAAGGCTCAAGAGAGCCCTGAAATACCCTGAAAATACGACAGAGTCATCATTAAAATTCAGTCTTCTGGCCTCACGCTGCATTTCTTCTTTGCTGTCCCAGCTTACATAAACTAAAGAAATAATTTAAAACCCTAATTATTAAGAATGAGAAGCTGGAAATAACCTGTGTGAAATTAAAATACACGTGAAAGAACTTTTAGAAACCAAGATCGGTGCCTCTGCAACAAGCCACAATGCACCTCATTCTCACTTCTGGTAGGATCCAGCTCAAGGAGCATGGCTGTACTTAAATTTTCGTAGTTTAATGAAATAAAACATTGCAAACTAAATGTGCATCTAGGTTAAGCAAAGCTGCTGGATTCTCTTCGGACCTGCGTCACTTAGGGACCCCCCTGCACTCGGCAGTAGCTCAGGGAGAAGAGCACAGGGCAGCCGCGCCCGGGAGCAAACGCTTTCACCACAGAGCCGCCTGCGGGGTTTGACACAAGTCCCTCCCTTCTCAGTGATGACATCTCAGATTAAACAGGATGGGTGCTACACGCTATAGAAAGTTTGCAAACTCACAAAACAGTCCTTTATCAGTGGGGCGGGCATGTAGAAAAATGGTGTTTGGTTATTTTTTTAAAGTGGCCTTATTACATCCTTACTTTAATTTCCCTAATAGTGAAGGCTTGTTTTCTAAAAACAAGACCAATTTAACTTCAAAAAGCGTATTTTAAAAAATTTAGTTACCAGTTGTACCAAAACTCTGGTTTCTTTTTACCAATATGCTGTATTATTGAGTCTTTCGAAAATGCCCTGGCATTCAACGGTAATCTTCGCCCTATCAAGTGCACATGGCCGGCTCCACACCCCACTCTGCAGTGACCACTCACCCTGTGCACCCGGGCCAGCCAGTGATGGTGACACACAGACGCAGCAGAGATGGCTGAGCCCTCTGGGCCCAGGTAAGAAGAAAAAAGTCCTGTATTTCTGCCATTTAACTTCAGAGATAATCTCATTAGCCTGCTCACTCACCCTTATTTACCTAATCTTCACTCACGTTCCATTTACTCACAAGGGAGATGTTTTACAGGCATCGTATTAGACTAATACCCACATTTCACATGTTTGGCTTTGTCACCTGAACAGAATTTCTTTTTTCTATTTATTAATGACAGTCCCGACAGTTACGCTCAGGTCGCAGGAGCTACGCTCTGGTCATGGCAGCTGCACTGGGGTCATACAGTGGTGACAACAGTCAAAATCAACAGACTTCTGTGAATCTCCTCTGGAGCTCACTTTCCGAAACAGTCACGTGGTGGTCCCTGAGCTGCTGTAACAAAACCCCACAGACCAGAGAAAGCATCGCCCACAGTTCCAGAGACTCCGGTCCGAGGCCCCGGCGCCAGTGGCCCTGGTGTCCGGCGAGTCCTCTTCCCGCCTCTCAGACGGTGCCTCGGTCGTGTCCTCACTAGGGGCCAGGGAGCTGCGGCCTCCTGCATCGGGGGGCAGACCAATCCCACCACCCCAACCAACCGCCCCCAAGGCCCACCTCCTGACACCACCTCCCTGCGCTGAGGACCTCACTGTGTGATTCCCAGGGGACACCAGCACTCAGACCGCAGCGCGTCACAGTCAGCAAATCTCTCCAATTTACAGAGCGTCCGCGAAGCAACAGCTGCCCCTCTTCCTTCCCAGAGTCACCCACCCTCCGTCCACGGCTCCCTGCGGGCAGCAGGTCCAACACTGCATCGCACAGAAGTGGGGACGGGGGCACTGCACTCTCCCTTTTTAGTATCTCCACTTCCTGTTTTATTAGCAGTGAGTGTTGCGTTTCATCAAATGGTGCCATGGTGCAGATGAGCTGCAATCTGGGCAACACCTCTCCTCACAAACGCCCTCTCAACCAGTCACCGCTCTGTCTGCTGTAACTCTGGGAACCACAGCCATGAGGGAGAAAGTAACTCAGAGTTACAATTTTGTCCTTCTCTTAAATTCCTTATAGTCAGGGGTAAGTAAAGAGAATGTGCCTCAGAGACAGTAATCAAATTAACTGCCGCTGTGCACTTAAAAAGCCACCAGACTGAGTTATAAAATTTAACAAACAGGGAACACAGAAAGATGGTCTGTTTACTGTCTGGCTACGCTGACATCGCTTACCGCAACAAAAATTCTCATATTTAATAACCTGAAAAAATAACTACTTACTGTACATCAAAACTGCACTAAGAATGGCCACCTCTGACGGAACATTTTCAACTCAGTCATCCCCTGGCTCACTATTATACCTTGAGTGCTGGGCTGGGTGCTGGGGGGCAGCGGCAACCTTACAAACTAGCGTGGGCCTGGCAGGCTTCCTCCGTGAAGGGCACATCACAACACCACAGGCCCTGGAGGGGCTCGTGGTCTCTGCCACCAGCCACTCCACTCTGCTGTCGCAAAGCAAAAGCAGCTGTGGACAACAGCAAACAAAGGTTGCGGAGATGTGCCCAAGCAGAGCTGTGCTTATGAGATGGGGGTGGGCACATGCGGCCCAGGGGCTCCAGTTTGCCAGCACCTGCTCAAGCAAAAGGGAAAACAGGCCGCTTCAGTGCCGCGTCCCACGCGGTGCGGCGACGGCGAAGGTTTTTATGGGAACGTGAGTCAGCAAAGCTTCTGGGAGGGGCAGCAACCCAACCAACCATTTTCTCAAATTCTGCAATTAGACGAGTTTTTTACAATGTGCCACCATCACAGCACAACCTGAAATCTGACTGTGAAAACGTGAGGCACCGTGGACTGTGTGTGACTGCGTGTACGCGGCTTCACCGTGGAGCTGCTCACAGGACGCTATTCCATGCGCACATCTGAACGCTTACCTTGAGTGACTGTCTTGAGAACAATTAAAGTGGATAAAAATCTCAGAGGCAGACTGGAACTCTTAAAGAAAGCGGCTGTCCTTGGTTTGCTCTCCACCGAATGCACCACAGAGTTCTCCTGCACTCCCTTAGCTGCTACGCCTTTGAATATGTCTTCACCCAGTCTCCTCAGTGTTGACGTCAGAGTCGAGTGCTGTTAAAAACAGGTACTATCTTAGTACACTTATTCATGTTCAGAAAATATGTATTTTGAATAGTACAAATATATTAACTAAAAATAGCCAATCTTCTGCTAACTAAAAAAATTAAATGGAGGGGAAAATATGCAAGATCAAAAGGCAATAATTTTAAAATCAATTAAAAACTATTTGCAACTACATATTTCTCTAAAAGAAATAAGCAGAATTAAGACATTAGAAACAGTCATTTCCTAATAATAAAATTAGGAGAAGACCTGAGACCAGATTCCTGACGCAGAGCAGTCAAGAGGACAGAGGGAGGCTCGTGGGCTCTGCGCTGTCCTGCCACTTCCGTTCCCACCACTGGGAAAGGGCCCAGCAGGCGCACCTGAAGGGCTGGTTTACAAGGTGCCCGCCAGGGCCTCACTGCTTTCAAAGCTCAGGAAGACTGTAAATGTCACGGTGATTTTGATAAATTTTAACACCTTCAGAAAGATAAAACACTGGCTTAGAATCATGGATAATTCTCATGGCAAACAAACTAAAACAAGAAAATGGGAAAAACAGAAATGATGGCCATGACTGCCTCTAAAACAGCACAGGCTTTTTGGAGTTGCACAAACACGCTAAGAACAACACAGGAAAACCATCCAAACTGCTGCAGATGCGAGCACTTCAGCCAGGCTCAGAAATAATTTAAAATCCCTTTTATTACAGACCAATCCCCCAAACCCTCGTCACCAAGTTTTACAATGGCTTCCCCCATTTGTGAGGGTTTCTTCCAACTTGTACCCAAATCAGCACTGAGCTTGCAAGGTGGGTGACAAGTGTCCGCTGCAGAATTTCTGCACATAAGTCAGAGACAAACTGAGGCTTCCCGGACGCCAGAGGCCAAACGACCCGGTGGAGAGGGGCGCGCGCGGTGCCAGCTGGGTTACCCGCATCGCCACTGAGCTTCTACTGTCACCAGGAGAAGGTGATGCGTCTGTGTTTTACAAAAGAGGCGGTAGAAGGGAACACTTCAAACCGCACGCAGAGCGAGCCCACTAGAAAGACAGAGCTAAGTGGACTCTCTGATGTTCAAACATTACGTGACACCTGATACCACCCTTTATAACGGGAAGCACACTTTCTTCCTAGAACGTGTGTTGTTACGTCTCCCTTCACGTGAAACAAATGTGGCATCTGACTGTTCTGAATTCTCTGCCGACACCTTGCCCTCCCCGGGGGCCCACCTCCGCCAGGATGGGAACCCCAGCACTGGCACAGGACAGGGGGCCCGCCCAGCTGCGATGAGGGCATGTCACGGACAACACTGACCCTGTCTACCACGTTCTCAACAACCGGAGAACAGGACTTACACAGGAGAAGAAAAGCCAGACGGGCTGAAGAAATACCTGAAGAGACAGAGGCTGAGAACCTGACATTTGGCAAAAACTGTCCAGAGGTTGAGGAGGCTGACAGAGCCCCAAACAGGGTAAATCCAGAGCCCAGCAAGACGCACCACAAACTTACGAAAACTGAAGAAAAAGGGAAAACCTGAACACAATGATAGCGAAATGGACACATACAGGAAAGCAATTCAAATGACAGCAGATTTCTTACTATAAAGCATGGAAACTGACTAACAGGAGTGGGCAAGGGAGATGTGCTCCCAAATCCGGGATCCAGAGAGGACGTCCCTCAGGGATGGGGGAACATCAGGACTCGAAGACGAGGGACAGGGAAGCAGCTTGTGTCCAGCAGACGGTAGGAGGGGTGCCTCCAGGAGGGCACTGGTGCGGCGACACGGCAGACCCATCCCTTCGCCTGAGTCACAATTATGGGGTGGGGGGCGATTAAGGGATGAAAGGACGGTGCGGCCTTCAGGAGGTGATGGATAAACCAACCGGGGTCCATCCAGACAGTGGAATAGCATTCAGAGCTAAAAGCAAACGAGCTGTCAAGCCGTGAAAAGACGTGGAGGAGCCTTAAATACACGTGGCCAGGAGAAAGCCCATCTGAGGGTGCCTGCTGCACGACCCCAACCACGACGTTCCGTGTGGACCATGCGGACAGGGGGTGGTGAGAGGCTTCCAGGAGCCAGGGTTGAGGGAGGCAAGGCTGCAGGCAGTGGCTGTCAGTGTGTGTCCATTGACTGTGACAGATGTCCCCTCAGGTGGGGCCGGTCGTGGGGGAGGCTGTGTGTGTGTGGAGGCGGGGTATATGGGAAATCTCAATGCTCAATTTTGCTGTGAACCTAAATCTGCTCTGAAAAAATATAGTCTATACATTAAAACAAAGCAGTGTGAGCAGTCTTTATGGTGGTGGAACCGCTCTGTCACCTGGACCACAGTCATACCGGTATTGCGGCTGTGAAACCATGCGAGTCCTGCAAGGTGCTACCTCGGGGGCGGGGGTACCGGCGATCTCCATATTACTCCTCACAACTACAAGCAAACCTACAATTATCTCAAAGTAAAAAGCCTAATGTTTTAAAAAGTACACGCAAGTAGACAATTGTTAAAACTAGAATATTAAAATCCGTCAGCAGGTGTTGACTAAGTGAATGGGAGAGTGGCAGGAACACTACTTTTCACCAACGGCACAGAGTGGGGCACTGAGCACAGATTGGAAGTCAACAAAAATAGACTATAAATTACCTGAGGGAAAACGAGAAGACTATTTTGGAAGGAAGATAAAACAGTTTCATTCAGTTTTATGAGTCTAGCCTTCTATGGCTGAAAGTGAGCCTCCAGCCAACCTTTCTCAGAAAGCATGACACAAACAGCAAAGCAAACACGCTGTGAGAAGACAGGGGCGTGAACAGCCCTGGCAATGTATACAACTTTGTTTGGTGAGACAGTTAAGACCAATACAGTACCAGAAGGAACCCTATTTCAAAAAGACACCTGCACCTCAATGTTCACAGCAGCACTATCTACAATAGCCAAGACATGGAAACAGCCTAAATGTCCATCAACAGATGACTGGATGAAGAAGTGGTAGATTTACGCGATGGAATACTATTCAGTCATAAAAACTGACAACATAACGCCATTTGCAGCAACATGGATGCTCCTGGAGAATGTCATTCTAAGTGAAGTAAGCCAGAAAGAGAAAGAAAAATAGCATATGATATCGCTTACATGTGGAATCTAAAAAAAGAGAACAAATACAAAACAGAAACAGACTCATAGACATAGAATACAAACTTGTGGTTGCCAAGGGGACGGCGGATGGGAAGGGACAGACTGGGAGTTCAAAATTCATAGATACTGACAGGCATATGCAGAAAAGATAAAGAAGATTATACTGTATAGCACAGGGAAATGTATACAAGATCTTGTGGGAGCTCATGGTGAAAAAAAATGTGACAATGAATATATGTATGTTCCTGTATAACTGAAAAACTGTGCTCTACACTGGAATTTGACACAACATTGTATGACTATAACTCAATAAAAAAATGTTAAAAAAAAAAAACCTGGACTGTAAAAAAAAAATTAAATAAAACAACAAAAAGACCAATACAGTAAAATGGTATCGTGTGTGCACACACACGTGCAAACACACACGCTCACATACTCACACGCACCATGCAGGCAACGCACTTAGGACGTCCCCAGGAAAGAGACGTGTCCTCAGCCCATCACACTGCGTGCTGGATCCCATAGGACCAAGTGTGCACTACCGAACACAAATCTGTTTCTTGCCGCGGTAATCAAATGGAAGCTAGAACAGCATTTACAACAGTAACTGGGGAATTAAATTACAACTCACAAAACAGATGGTCATATATGCACCCCATCACTTGAATTAAATGACCTTTACATGAGTAGGTGGCACACACTCTTCGTTTTTTAAGATGCTGGAATAATTTCCCCTTCTTGATTATGTTACCCTCGTAATCACTGTCCCATTTAGCTAGTGTGTGTTTACTGGCATAAACACAAGAAATCAATTTCCATTACTTTCAAAAGAATATGAAAAATTATAAATTAAATTAGGGAGGAAAGTTGGTTTCGATAATAACCTAACTCAGTGAAATTCCTTCTTTACACAATTCTGAAACAAAAAACAAAGTCACACACTGAATCCCACTTATAGCCCTGAGCAGACAGACATAACGAGGAGAAAGGAAGAGAGTAAGGCAGAGGAGGCAAGGTGAAGTCCCAACACACAAACCCAGCATGTGGGACACCCGCTGGGCGAGCAAGACCAAGAGAAGGAATCCCAAGCAGGGTCCACGTGCGGACAGACCATCACCTGGGTTCCAGTATCCAGCTGCCGCAGAGACCAGTACAGAAACTTCACAAATGGCTCGTGGAGTTTGGTGTTCACAAGGGGCATCCACTGCAGCTGCTCGGCCATCACAGGCAGGAGCTGAGGGCGGAATGATGGAGATGTAAACCCATGCTGTTGTTCAGGGTCTGAAATCAATTACCACAACTTCCCCAAAATTATCTTCTTCTAAAAGAAAAAAGAAGTTCTCTAAAAAATAATCTTCACTTTAAAACCACATGTGATACAACATGAAACTATGTATCTGAAATATTAAATACGTATTTTCTTTGACCCAGCAATTGCACATCTAGGATTTTAAGGCTAACCTATAGAAACACACTCTTTAAATCTTAAATGGTTGCATAAATGTATGGGTCATATACAATCATTAAAAATGGTAACAGCAACTCTATTTACTGCAACGGCATATTCCGAGCTGATAAAAGCAGGTTACAAAGGTGTAGTAAGACCCCATGTACATAATATATACCTGAATTTATATTAAAAGAGATATGAAAAGATGTTTTTAAAAAATATTGACAGTGACATTTTAGTAACTGAAGTGATACTTACTTTCCTCTTTATATGTCTGTCTTTCATAATATCTTAATAATCCCACTTCTTAGGTTAGTTATCCTAAGAAAATCACCTAGAACATACCCCTCTGAAAGCACAGGTACAAAGATACTCAGCTACGTTGTTTATAAAACACAGAAGTAACGAACAGCCTAGCCACAGGGAAGCGGCTGTGTCAAGTGGAGAGCTACTCAGTGGACTACAGATTACAAACAGAAAAACATTAATGATAAAAATTAAGTAGGAATAATAAAAGCTAGGACACAAAACGTATCTAATGGACCACAGATGTGATGTCCAAGTCCGGCAGGACTCATCTGGCCTCTCCCAGTGTCACCAGGGCCCCGCCATCCACTCTCTCCCTGGGAAACGCGCCCCCTGGCCTGTAACACCGGTTTCTCCTGGGACTCCCCCACATCTTGGCCACCAGCTCTCTCTTGCTGCTCACCCTTGTCACCTGATCGCTAAGTATCGGAGCCCCTCACATTTGGCACGGCCAGCACAGACTCCAGACCCCCATGTTTACACATCAAGGCCCCCGTATCAATGCCCACAGGACACGTGCACTCTGGTGTCCCCAGTGCAACTTGCCCAAAATAAACTCATCAGACTGTGTGATGCTTCCTTTCTGAGTCAGAGCTACCAACACTCATCCTGGTGCAGAGGAAGAACAAGGGTGCCAACCCTGACACCTCAGCTTTCACACTGGCTCCATGACAAGTCTCATCAGCTTCACTGGCCAAATGCTTTTCACTGGCCCACTTCTAGGTCCACAGCCACCACCCTCCTCGCCCTGAACCACCTAAGAGCTTTCTGGTTCTTCCTCAGCGTCCACTCCTGTACCTCTTCAGCCTCACCTCCATTAATGGCCTCTGCTTAGGGCATAAACTAGGCCCTCTTCTCCCCCTAGAGCTCTGCACTGGTCTCCTCCTAGCCTTAGTTATTGTCTAGAATGAAACTTCAAGCAAAACTGAAAAATTACAGGCACCTTAAGTTGAGTACTCTTGTGGGTGTACAGAAGTTGATAACCACCTAATCTGTGTAGATCATAATTACAGGAAAAATGTATACTTTTAATCCCTCCCCTTAAATAATAATATTTAAACTTGGTCAAGAATGGAACACAACATTGTAAACTGACTATATTTCAATAAAAAAAATAAATACAGCAAATGAATTTTAAATTGAAAAAAAAAAACATGAAAGTGTTCTGTTTCAGGGGGAAATCTTTCCATTGGGACCACACACATATACATACAGGAAAAGTGCTCAGAATCATCTATGAGGTGTTTCTGCCACCCGACAAGTCACATAACACAAGGAGGCGAGCAGAGAAATGGGAAGCGGGAGAGTCGGCTGCCCGGACTCTCCAGCAAGCATCGGCAGGACCCTGAGGGCGGTGGGGGGCGGGGGGACGCCAAGTGCCCGCGTCCAGAGAGACTTCGGAGACACCGAGACCAAGAGCGCCTGGGGTTCTCTTCAGGTTTTTATGCTGGTGAGTTTTTCGCTAATGGCTTTAGTGAGATACAATTCACACATGTAAGGTGTACAATTCAGTGACTTTTAGTATATTCAGAGAGTCGTGAAACCATCGTCAGAACTGGTTTGAGAACGTTTCCACCCGTCAGCAGCCACCCCGACACTCCAGTCCTCGCAACGCGAGCCGGCTCTTGGCTGACGGACAGAATGCAATCACACAACACGCAGTCTTGGGTGACGCGCTTCTTTCACTCGCTGATGTTTTCAAAGTTCATTCACGCTGCAGCCCACACGTCTTTGGCCTTTACCAGCTTA
Organism: Camelus bactrianus; assembly: GCF_048773025.1. Classification (NCBI taxonomy): domain Eukaryota; kingdom Metazoa; phylum Chordata; class Mammalia; order Artiodactyla; family Camelidae; genus Camelus; species Camelus bactrianus. The sequence continues at coordinate 9,736,068 of NC_133566.1, forward strand.
TTCAGCGCTGTCAGCTGGCAGGCAGCCGGCTGGTTCCCACTCGGGGGCCGCTGAGCCCCACGCCGTGTGAACAACCACGTGCGAGTCTGCGCGCGTGCCCAGGATGGGAGCCGCCACCCACACTTTTCCACCAAATAATTCAGGTAATTTCTCACCATTAAACCTGCCATTCAAGAAGGTGAAAAGAAGTTCTTCAGAGTAAAGTAAAAGGATATAGGTCAGAAACTGGGATCTACATAGAGAAAGAGCATTAAGGAAGAAACAAATGAAAGTAAAATAAAATCTTTCATTATTCTTGGTCACTCTCACAGGCAACAGTTTGTTCAAAATAACAACGGCAGCAAGGGTGTCAGGGATTCAGGGGCTTCTCATTACCAAAGAGTTGTAACTATTTTCTTAAATTACAGACATTAATTTGGATACTGACAATCATGATTTCAGTCAGTATGAGTTGTCATTAGAGATTGACAAGAAATACAGGTTTTCAATTTCTGGTCTGTTTTTAAAAAGAAATTTAAAAAGAAATTCCCATTGTGTTAAAAAAAAAACCCTAAGTATGAATTCATTTGAATTAAGCAAGAATGAATCTTTTTACAACTGACTATTGGAACGATCAATTTTCTATCAGAAATACTTTCAACACTTTTCTCTTGTACATTATGCCACAAGCTCCCTTCTCAGGTCTCACATGCACTGAATCATGCACCTGAAAACAAACCTTCACACACTTCTCCTGAATGTCATCTCTCTGAGAGGCAGGTCCAAGCACTGGCTTTTCACCGTCCACCTCAGATTCTTCCTGCTTCAATTTGCTGAGGTGATGATCCGAAATCCAGTCCATGAAGACAGTTAAGAGTTCATAAACCTGTCCATTAAGTGGTACCTACATGTGAAAATTAAATCAAACATTAATTTAAATTCATAGCCTCCTAGAACTTCAAAGGCAAGTTTTAAATTCGGCAAGTGATTACAGAATAATTTACCTAAGACACTTTACTAAAATATGTACTGAATGACAAAGCTTCTCCAAATGAAAGAAATTCGAAATCAAGTATCTCCAGTTAACATTAGAAGCACGTGAAATGCTGGTTGACCGAAGGCGAGAAAACCCATCACAATAAGGGAACTGAAAAACCTGTACCTTATTACTAAAACTGAGAATTCTTATTAAAATTCTTTACACACGTTTGATAACACAGGGAAGTAAAACTGGCCTTAAGAGCATGAGTCTTAAAAGAAAGAACTTAAACAAAAATGGCAGCCCCCCCCCCCCCAAGAACATGAAACCACCATTACTAACAGACTTTAGTAAAGGTTTCAAAAGCTGAACAGTTTCCACCATGGAACTTCTTATCTTCTTCCCAAGAAAGCTGGCTTTCTTTACATTAGTAACATTCTTTAAACAGGGTATGAAAATTTTTTCTGGAAATCCTGTTCAAGTGTCTACCAAAATAGGAGGAAAATAAGAACAAAAGGCCACAAAAACTTAATTCAACTAGACTGATTTTAGCACTCCTTCCAATCACTGTTAGTCAGTTAAATTCAACATTTATCACACACGTACCTTAAGAAGGGAATTATGCTCATTTTAGTTTTAGAGAAACATAAATGCAAATGAATAAAAAGGCAAAAGTAAGCAGATAGCAATTCACAAAAGGAGAATCAGATGAATGAAAACAGTTACCACATTATCCATTATTTTTAACCTTCTCAGTTTTCTTCAAATAGGAACTTCTGATGAAAACCACGATCATCTTGAGTACCTGAAAAAAAATCTCCACTTTTCCCAATTTTTTGTAATTAAAAAATTATTTTCACCAGCATCCCTCTAATAAAACACGGAAGGCTGTACGTCTGGTCAAAAGGAGGGGAGAAGTGACTCCTGCAACCACAAGACCCTGTGCGTGTCTGGTGCCCGGGGGAGAAAGCGGAAATTGTGGGGCCACAGGCCAGAAGGCAGAGCCTGGCTGGAGCCCTGGGGAAGACGTGCGGTCACTGCTGCTGCCCTCGGTGTTGCCCCCATGCTCCTGGGATGTGACGCACTGGACAGGTTCCGTCCTGCTCCCAGGCCTCCAGCTCATGCAGCAGAACTCCGACAGCCTGCTGGCTAAGTGCAGGCCCAGGGCCTCTGGCCACTGAAGGAGGTCTGCTCCCCACCTGCCCCACCAGGTCCACAACCATGGGTGGAAACCCTCAGCTGGGAACTTGGGGAGCCGGGGGCCCAGGCCCGGTGGTGCAGGTGTGGATGGCTTTCTGCTGATGGAGGCCATCCTCTGGCACTCCGTAGGCAGGACCGAGAGGCTGGCGGCTCTGAGACCAGAGTCTCGTCCTGCTGAGCCAGACCGCCAGCGCCGGGGTGGGGGTCACTGCCCAGCTCCCCTCCTGCGCTGCTGCTGAGACCCCCTGCCGCCACCTCTGAACAGGGCTCTCCTCCCACCTTACTTTGTGAAAAAACCCAGAGAATTTATCACCAGGAGACAGCAGCATCCACCCGCTGGAAAGGTCAAACGAGCAAGACAAGGACACCAGGTGATGCCAAGTGCCGGTGAAACCAGAGAGCACACACCGCCAGCAGGAGCAGGCACAGGGGCAGGACAACCCTCTGGAAAACTGGCCACTGCCCCAGAAGGTATGTCAACGTAATCTACCTCACGACCCAGACATGCCAGGCCCGGTCAGACTTTCAGAGGAACGGAAACATCTGTCCACAAAAAGCCTTGTACACAAATTTCCTTAGCGGATTATTCACGAAGAGACAAAACCCAGAAACAACCCGGGTGTCTATCAGCAGAAGGACGGACAAACCTCGACACAGTCACACTGGGACACCGAGCAGACGAAGGAACAGGTGCTGCCACTCCTGGCGTCACCAGCACGCACACCACAACGCCACGGACTCAAGCTCGAAGTCAGGCAAAATTAACTCCTGGTGAATGAAATCACACCAATAACTACCACCTGCAGGGAATGAACATGAGGGAACGTCCCAGGTGTCGCCTACGCGAGGGAGGGCATTTGTCAAAGCTGATCAAACTGTACACTTAAGATCTGTGCATTAAGTTACTGTAGGTGATTTACACCTCAAAGAAAAGAAAAGTCTCAGCACAAAGAAATCCGTGAAGCGCACTCAGGGTGGCCTGCAGGCTTGAAAGAAAAGTAACGCCGAAGGTTATAGGTCCCAAAACACGACGAATAGCAAAGCCGGTAATAAGCTTAAGTTCCTGTGATTTGTCCATGTTCCTGGGCCTAAAACACTGGTGAAATATTTTGTTTTTGCAAACAAAAGCATATTTGAAATATTACAGAGACATTTCTCTGTAAAGAAATTATTATAATGAATCCTTTCACACCAAAAAGAACAAAGAGAAAAAAAAAGAACAAAGAGAAAACTACCTGGCTTTCCACTAGAGAAATTTTCAATCATATCATACCTTACAAGGTTTTGACACTGGAGCTTTTTCTTGTTTTAAACTTTTCACTTCTTGAGCAGCATGAGAATTTCCTTTCAATCTCTGTATTGTCATGAACTCATACTTCCTCTGCAACAGCACATATCCATGAGTTAAAGAAAAATTACACTAGAAGTGAGAAAATCCAAAGGCAGCCATTTTAAAATTCGCTTCTGTCACAAGAGAAGGTAACTTACCTGTAAATTATCCAAACGAGCTTGAACTCTTTTAGCCTGGGCCTCCAACTTCTTGTTTTCTTCACTTACTTCATTTAACTAAAGTAGAGGAACATTAGGTATTTCAACACAAACCTTAAGCCGATTTCACACTCAAGCTCATCTAGTCTACATACCAAGCAATGTAAGCAGCAGAGGCAGCATTCATGACTACAGGCCACAGTGAAAACCACCACTGTCCCTAAAACATTGGCAGTTTCTAAGAAAGTTTACTTCATTCTATGAAAAGAAGTAAATCTTTTTCTTCTATGCACAAGTCTCTAAACATCTTACACGTATATATTTTAATAGGAAACGTCTTTCAGAAAAAATTCAATTTTATACACACAATATCTTCCTTCCAAAAGAGCTCATCCTTTTCTCTGCAAGGTATTTAAAACAGGGACAGGGCACCTTAGTCTGGTTAGGAACTGAAATCAGTTAAGGCCAGGTTTTGGTTTGAGGAGGGTCAACCCACTGCTAATCGGCCTCCAGCCAGCATGCAGCCTACTGCGCCCACCTGAGAGCCTGGGGTGTCACTGGTCTCTCCCCACGACGGGGCTGGACATGAACTCCTGTCCCCTCAGCTTGGCAAGACTTGATGGGTAACGTTTTATTATTAACATTCATAATAAATCGATAGTAAAGCAAATTTTATGTATGCCCAGTGCAATCACAAATTACTACGTAAGTAGGTCACAGAAATAATTTACCTTTACTTAGCAATTTCAAACTACAGACCACTCTTCATGCTGGACGCTGGCAAACTGTGGCCCCTCCCTGCTTCTGGAAGTGATGTCTTAGCCGAGCACAGCCATGCCCACTCCCACGGCTGCCTTATGCTCCGAAGGCAGAGTTAAGTCACTGTGACAGAGACCACATGGCCCACAGAGCTCAAAATGCTTACTATCTGGTCCTTAGTAGAAAAAAAAATTGCTGACTCTGAGCTACACTAAACAGAGTAACCGTAAAGATGCATCTTCCACGGGGCCTGAGGGGCTTCTCTCAGGTTCTTTCAGTTTGCACACACTAGGGGACACACCCAGTTGTCAACAGGCTCAGGCACTTAAGGATGCACAGATCCACTCCAGTCCCCACACATGCCTGCAAACACGGATCATACTAACTTAAGAGGAAGTACGGGCAATAACGTGCTAAGCTTGCAACCAAAGACACCTTCTCAAAACACTGGCTGACACTGGTGGGAAACAGCAGGCATCCAGACAACAGGAAGCCAAGGTCACCCTCTAACCGCAGGAGGCGATCCATGAATCCAGGGATGCCAAAGTATTAGAGCAAGTGAGAAGCGGGTACCTGGTTATCACCGCTGAGGAGGAAGGTTCTAACAAGCAGCGACTACAGAAAATCAGAAAAAGAAACAGAGAACACATGACCAGCTCAGGAATTCCAGGAAGCCAACGATGTCTCTGAGTCTAAGCTTAGCTACCTTTCGGAATCCAGGGAGTTCCCAGCCCGACGCTTCCACTGCTCAGCTGACCAGGTGTACCCCACTTCCGCTGTCTCCTCTACACACAAACACACACAAGACCATCCTCCTGTCCCTCTTTCACATACCCTTCACCTTCACACCTTTGTCAAACACTAGCAAAGGGAAGTAAAAGAATAAGTAAAAATACAACTCACAAAAACTTGGTGCACCTTTAGTATTGACCTAAACCACACTGCTTACACACATAAAAAATCCCTGTACCTGCGACCCAGCCTGTACTCATGACATGAGCTCACGCTCCTCCAAGCAGTCCCTGCACAGAACACACTCCGAGATCAGTAGTGTGTGTAACAGCATGACAAGGGGAAGCACTCCAGCCAGAAATTAGTGCCTGGAGGCGCCCAGGTGAGCAGGTTTTCCTTCTGCTTTTGTTAATCTAGTAATTGCTCTTATATTTTTAAAAATTTCAAGTTGCCAAACATCTCAGCTAGTTAAAAATACTTTCTTTATATTTGGAAGTATTTTATAAGGCTAACAAATAAAGATAATCATGATTTTCTCCAGCCAGAATATATTCTAAGATGTTCATTATTCATTTGTTCATCTATCTAGTTCTAAGAATGTCTTACAATCTAATACAGATAAAATAGGTCTTACCTGCTTTTTTAAGCTATCATTCAATTCCTTCAGTGCATCAAAAGAGGACCTTAGCCTCTTGCTTTCTTTATTCCTTTCCTTAAGAACTTCAGTTAAGTGCTCAACTTCTGCATCGTGTTGCTAGGACAGAAAAAATACGATCTAAAAATTAGGTACAGATTCCATGTTGCTAATGCTGCTGAAAATAATTAAAAATTAGGGCTCCTTGAACCACAAGGACTTTAATCAGTGTATTTAAGCATAATGACTAATACTGCAAACAACTTATAAAAACTGTATAATCAACCAAACTAATAACAAAGCATTAAAGGCTTTCATTAAATTACCTATTAAAACGTATTACACAAATTAATTAGCAAGCAATAAGGCTATTTTCTGCTTCTGTTCAGAAAAACTCACCACAGAAACTCACTGAAAAAATTTCTATTTGACATCACGGAATGATAAAACAATGAAGGATTTCTGATCCTTTCCCAGTGTATAGTTAGTTACTCATAGCTTTGTGGATTAAAATTTAAATAAAAAAGAATTAAAATTTAAATTATCCCTGAGGAGTAGAAGAAATAGTCTATAAGTAAAACTAATTTCTTGTTCTCATAAATTAGCTAAAATTGTTTTACATCTCAAAAAACCTAAATACATAGTAAAATTTTTTGAGCCCCAAAATACTGGACTCTCCTTAATCAGTTTTATAAATTATTATAATAATAATTTATTTCCCTTATTTAAATGAGAAGCACGTGTTAGATTTAAAGTGTGAATACTTATATAACTTCTTTCACTTCTTACTTTCAAATTTATTCAGAATGTATTAAAACAAGTGAGTTTCCATAGGAAATCAAGAAACAATTCATTTCCCTCTTCCAAGTAATCATATAGGCACCATTTAAATAAAGCAGTTAATTTTATACTTAATATGAACAGCAGACAGACTCCAAAGAGAAAAAAAATCAAGACTGAAGATGGAGGTCGCTGAGAATTTAAGCACTCATTCTTTTGCCCTGTTTGAAAATCCAATCATGAGGAAAAAGTTAGCTTTCTGCAGTCTTATTACTATATTAAATGACCCCTTAAATAACTTAGGCTATGGTTACACATACTATAAATATTTAAAAATTAGATTAATATTCTCACCACACAAATTTTCCCACATCCAGAAGATATGAAAAACATATGACACCGGGGGGGGAGGGGCGGCAGACACAGCTCAGTGGCAGAGTGTGTGCTCAGCACACATAAGGTCCTAGGTTCAATCTCCCGTGCCTCCGTTTAAAAAAAAATTAAATTAAAAAAATAAAAAAACAAACAAAGTATACAACATGGGTTCCATTTCAAGGGTGGTGGGATAAGCCCACTGCACTCTACTTCTCTTTCTGATTATAACAAAAAACCGGAAAACCGTACACAAAACACAAAAAGCAACCAACTGAGGAATGTCAAAGGGAAACAAAAGCAGGGAATTGGAGACAGGAGCGAACACCTGGAGAAGCAGCCCTCCAGGGGCTGAAGTTCCTTGGGCTTCGCTTCCCTTTTCTCTGGAGTCTCGCCCCAGCAGGCCCCAGTCACGGCTAATCGGACGGAGAGAAGCTGCTTTTCAGGGCTGGGAACCCAGGAAGAGGAGCCCAACGAGCTGAAGAGCGTGCTGAAACCCGGCTTGGCCCTGAGCTGGGGAAGGGGCAGAGGCCAGGGCGCAGTTTAAAAACAGGTGCCCCCACCCACTCAGCCAGCCACCCTCCGCCTCGCGCAGGCACATCAGAGACCTGAGCATCACAAGAAGGCCGAGAACCTGAGGCTCAGGCCGCCCAGTGGGGGCCACAGCACATGCCCTGGAGCAACAGCCCTGGCTCCAGAAACGGAGCAAGAGGCTCCGGCCCACATGGCGACAGACCAACTGGGCTCAGGGCTTCAGAAATCAGTGAAGACAACCAGCGCTCTCCAGGAGACTATGACAGGGTCCAGAATCTACACAGCATCATCCATAGAAGGTCCTGAAGACAAGCCAAAGGCCACCGGACACAGAGAACCAGAAAAATGGGACCAGGTTTCAGCAGAAACGCCAGCCCTGGACGCCCTGGAGTGGGTTTGTAACTGAATTCCATGAGGTAAACACACGTGGACAGACACAAACTTTTGTTAGAAAAATGGAAATTGGACATCGTGGAACTTTAAAATAGCAGAAACAAAGCATCCTCTAGATGAACTCAACAGCAGCACGGAACGAAAGGAGAAACCAGGAGCAGAGCAGGCCCCGAAGGCCCCGCCGCGAGGACAAGGAGACGGACAGCCTCCAAACCGGAGGGCAGCCAGCACCCAGCACGAGTTGCCGGAGGCCGGGAGGAGGGGGAGCAACTGGAAGAGAAGAAACACCAGAAGGGGCATCAGCAGACATGCCCCTGATCTGGGGACAGACCCAAGGTTATAACTTCCAGACGTTTGGTGACGCTGACAGGACAGAATCAGGGAGCAGCAGGCAGACACATGCTGACACACCACTGCTAAATCCAAATGTGCACCGGCCATGCTGGCCTGACGCTCAGGGCCGGGCCACGGGGCTGACGGTGGTTGAGGGCACAACCAGGGGCACTAGGGACTCCCGTGCTGAGTACAAGACTGTGTGCACTTCTCAAAACAAACAAGGAATTCTACACTATGTAAGGCAAACACACACTGACACATGGCTTGATGTAAAACAAAGAACGATGCCAGACCAACCACGTGACATAAAAACACTGAATGTGATCGTTAGGAAACAATCAGGCAAACAGGACACACCATACTCCACAGGACTGTTGGCCAGGAGTCTTCACAGAAAAGCCGCAAAAAAGCAGAAATGGTGATGCTGACTGCTCTAGATCCAGAGAAACCGGAGATTTACACAGATTTTGTCTAGTTCATTGATCAGAGAACAAAATAGAACAAAGACCAATAAAAGACAATTGGGGGGCCAACTGGGAAAGCGAATGTAGACTGTACGTGTTTATGAAGTTAATCACTTAATTAGCATTCTTTTCCTGTGAGATACTGTTGTGGAGAGTGTCCTAACTCCCGGGCAGTCACGCTCCTCCTGGGACTGAGGAAGGACTCAGATGCTACGCTTGGACTTTTGCAACTTACCTGCAAATGGTCCAGAAAACATGTGCATGGTTGGGGGGACGGAGAACAGGGACGTGGGGGACGCTAACAACCAGAGTCCAAACTCAGGGGAAAAGGGGAAGCACCTGACTCTAAAGTCAAGGCCAGGTAGTTACCTCCTTTATAATCTGGAATCTTGTAAGAACCTCTTCTCTGACACCTTTAATTTTACTCAAGGCAGTTTCATGTTGGAAAAGCAGCTGTTCTCTTTCAACCAGGAAACGTTCTCGCTTCTGAAGCTCTTCAGCGAACTCCTGCTGTGCTGTGGTCTCACACTGCATCAAAAGGCCAGACCTCAGTGTTTTTAGAATTCACCATAGTACACATTATCTTTCCTTCTTCACCAGGCAGTGCTCAGGGCCTCCGGGCAGCCGGCGAGACCGCAACCAGCAGCAGCTGGACTAGTGCAGCAGGAGACTTGCACAGGAACTCTGTCCTGCTGCAGAATGTGTGGACCAGACCCGAGAGCACCTGGTATCCCAGCAGTCAGTCCCCCAGCCCCCAGGCCCAGCCTCACCCTCGCTCCATGCCCACTTTCCTGCCTTCCTGGCCCCCCCAACCATGGCGCCGAGCAGACCCTTGTGCTGCCAGGGCCAGCTCCTGCCCCACCACCTCCACTCCCTCCTTCCAGTCCGCACGTCCTCTGCACCTGAATGGCCGGGTCTCGCTCCACCCCAGGAAGGAGAGGGCAGAGCGGGCTCTCAGGACACCCTGCCTAGCATGGAGACTGCCCCCATCCCCAAGCTCTCACACCTCGTCTGAAATGAGGTCTCTCTGGACCCCACCACTGATCTCCCCTCACAAACTCAAGAATTCCATCTACACTCGCTGAGCCCTCTTCCCGTCCCAGTCACTTAACCACTCCTCAATTTCCTTGAATCTGGCCTCGATCTCTGTCCCCTGCAGAGTGGCTTCCCCAGGGCTAAGTCTGTGGCTCGGTCCCCCTGGGTCTCCTGGTCTCTCAGCAGCATCTCATCCTCTGCCCCTTCCTTCCGGCTTAAAGGGCCCCTCTGTCGGACCCCCTACTCCCTCGGCCATGGTGTCCATCCCCCCAGCAGGCTCGGCCTCCTCACTGCCCACCCTTCAACTACTAATGAATGTTCTTTGGGCTTCAGCCACTTTCTCTCTGTCCACACTCACTCACTTGGTTCCATCCAGCCTAGGGCTAAAACCACTGTGTCCGAGACAAGTGCCTCCAAGCTCTTTCTCCCAATCTCCAGACTCAAGTCCAAACGGCCCACTTACATCCCAGCTGCATGCTGTCAGGCAGCACAACATAAACACACCCAAAATTCAACTTAATCACCCCAACGAGACAGCACTCCACACCTGCTAAGATGGCCTGACAGTGACAAGTGTCCTCGAGGGCAGGGAGGCCGGGAGCCCCGTGCACTGCCGGTGGGGCTGGAAACACCACAGATGGCTACCGCCCGACCCAGGACTCCACTCCCAGGAGAGATGACAGCATTACGCCCACACAAAACTTCAACACGAATGTTCACAGCAGCGTTAGTCATAAAAGTCACAAAGTGGAAACAGCCCACATCCCGCCCCTGGGAGCACAGATAAGGAAAACGTGGCGCACCCGTGTGAACGTCACTCAAGGTTTGGATGCGCTGCGGCCTGGACAAACCCTGAGGACACCTGCCCGCACTCTCTCTGCACCGCCTCCGACACATCACGCCAAGTCCCAAGTAAGTTTCCCATCTACTCGCTTGTCTCTCGGCTGCCACCCCATTCCACGTAACCGCTCACTGGAGTATCCTGTCCAAGTTACCAACTTCCACACCTGCCCCCTCCACACCATCAGTCTCAGCTCACCTTCATTCAAGCCATTTCTCAGTTACCCACCACACTTCCCTACAGTGAGCATGACGCCAGGCCTCGGGGCCTCTCCCACTAGAATGTCTGTCTATAATGTGCCCCTTTGCCGGGCAGACCCTACCCTCCTTCAGCGTCTGACCTCTTGGAAACGCCTTGCCTGACCTCTCCAGCCACCCCAATTGGGTGTTCCTGCTGTAACTACACTGTGCACTTAAACTTATTAACTATATGGGACTTAATGATTCCCTTCCAATAAACTATGCATGGCAAAGACCATATATAATCTATTCACATCTATATACACAGCACTTAGCATGAATAACCATATTAACAGGTGTTCAAATATTTGCTGAATGTATGAAATCACGTAGCATAACAAGAATGTATATATTTAATAATTAACAAATAGAAGACCACAAAGTAATTTTTAAAGTCACATAAAACTACAGATTAATTAAACCAGATTAATCCACTGCATTTCATTTTTTAAATTAAATATTTATACTTCATGTGCTTGCCATGGATGAGATATATCCTTAGGATCCTTTTTTTTTTAATCCCATAAAGCATTACCGAAGACATCTTCCTAGTGCACTGTTTTTCACCCTGGCACTCCTCTGCCTGAGTTTCCACTATCTTCTTTCAGTATCAGACAGGCTGATAAATTCACAATCTGATAAATCACTCTTTTCCAAAAATCTCTCACCTCCAATTCCTCATACCTAGAATGTCCTCCCCACTGCTCTCCTCTTTAAATTCTACCTTTGGGTCAAGTGACCAAGCTAAGTCTCTCCCTGAACTTTTCCATTATTTTAGGCCAAAAAATCTTCTGAAATGCTATGGTAATTATAATCTGAATTATTTAGACAAAATGAGTTACTGATTTTTAAAAACTGTTTATTTCATCTGTATAAAAAGACTTTCAAACAGGAATTGTTCCTATATATGCTTTTGCTTCCTTCTGTAGTCCCACCTCCTGGACACTTGATGAATACACAAATTACATCCTTTAGAAACAACCACAACAAAAATCCCAGGGAAGACAGATAAAGTGATATAGACTGGATAGAGACTGAACAAGAGAACTTCCTACTTATGGGTATTTAAAACAAATGACTCTAGAAGACCTACTTCAAAAAGCACACTTTACCAGCAAATTTTACTTCTTAAGCAAGGATGGGATGGCACGGGAATAAACACAAAACACCACCAGCCACACTCCTCTCTCAGCCAGCTCTGCCCTGCTCCACAGGAGCTCTGAGGCACTGCGAGGGCTCCTGCCGACCCTGTCTGGCTGCACTGATCTAAAATAACTGAAACCAGATACCTCACACTTGTATTTTCTAAATGTTCACTGCTTACAACAAAATATTTCAGAATTCCCAATTCAGCACCGAGTGCCCACCTGCAGTTTCTGGTGGATGTGAAACAGTTCATCGTATATCTGGTTGATCTGATGAGGAAGCACACTCTGCCTGTTTGATGCCTTGGATGCCGGGGATGGGGCCTGCCTCGCAGGGGAGACACTTGCATTACTACAACAGTCAGTCCAATTTCTTGAATTTGAGGCCAAATTTGTTGGCCAGGCAAGTGCTAAGAAAATAAAACTTAAATTAACAACTTCCTTAACTTAGTTTTAAATATCCTTAGATTGAGTAATCTTCAAGAAGAATTACTTTACATATAAATTACAGTACTGTTTACCAGTTTCAAGTATTATATGCAGAAAGAATGATATAGCAAATCTTAACATTTAGAAAAGTTGGGTGAAGGCTATTCAGGAATTCTTCGTGTTCGTTTTGCAGCCTCTCTGTAAACCTGAAATTATTTTTAAAATGAGTGCATGAAAACACTCGCAGATTAATCGCCTCGGCCGAGAAATGGAAAGTTACCTCGAAACCCCCAACCACACTCCCTTCTCTTCCTTGAACCAAAATTAACTACTAACCCACAGTGTTTAGTCACTGTTTTATTTCTTTTTAATTTTTACTACTTACGTTAAAAGTTTTATCTTCCCTTTTTTAAACTTTATATAACATCTGTAATCAAATAACCATACAACTATGAAACGCTGTAATTCCTTCCATTAAATAATATGTTCTAACGACAGAATCAGGTCACAAGCCCTCCCGGCTTCACTGTTTATGGTTTGCATGCTGGCACCGGTGCAGACCGCGCACAGACGCCATGCGGACACGCGCCCGGCCCCGGAGAGCAAGTGCGTGGTGTGCAGAAGAGGCGTCCCAGGGCTCCCCGTGGGGCCAAGGGGGGCGGACGTCTCTTTCCCTGAAATCCTGACAGAGCCAGGACAGGCAACCAGGGACAGAGAGCAACTCCTTGCTCAGGGCAAGGGAAGCCAGACCTCCAGTGGTCTGGACCATCTTCCAACAGTGTTGAAGGGTAAGCCACGTCCCACCTGAACCTCAGCACTTTCTAACAAACACTGACATGAAAAAGAACTGAAGAAATTATGAAAATATTCAGTTGATTGTGAACTGACTTTGGTAAGTTTTGAGAGTGTACAAATCCTACTGGAAAATGATGGCGTTTTACTCTTCTGTGGCTCTATGACAGTGACCATCTCAGGGCTTTACAAAAATTCACTCAGAAACAGCTTACAGAGAACCATGCAGTCACCGCAGGGTGGGCCTCATGTGTTCTACTTGACAGAGTTACTATTTAAATGACTGTTCTAAAGCGAATATTTCTCTTACCCTTTTCTATTTCTTTAAACGGCTGCTCATTTACTTTGGAGGCATTAACCCTGTGGCCATTCCCAATTAACTCTTCTGTTTTCCGCTGCTTCCAATCTCGGAAAGGATCCAGTTCATCATCTAGGCTTTAAAGAAAATTCTATCACAGCCTCTGGACAGCATTTAAAGAAGACAAGATTGCCTTTCAAATAGCAGCACAACTGAGAAAAAAGTAACAAGTAAACATTTTTTAAAATGCAAAAGGAAAAATTTTACAGTACCAGTCACATGGGGGAGGGTATTGCTGCCAGGTCTAATTTCAGTAAAAGAAGTAATGTTTAAGGTCAGGACGCTGAAGTTAAATGACTGACAGGTAACAACGAGCAGAGGTGAAGCAGAACTAGAATCCCAGGCATCCTCTCCAAAAAGACCATCTCAAAGTTGCCATTTCTGGAGCAGCACTGTTCTAAAGGGATATGCTGCAAGTCACGTAAGATAATTTAAAATTTTCTGGCAGCCACATTTAAAAACATAAAGAGACGTGACATTTTAACAACATATTATATTTAAGCCCCTATATCTAAAAGGTTATCATTTTAACATACAATCACTATTAAAAAATGAGATATTTTACATCCTTTTATCCACCTTTAAAATCTAGTGTGTATTTTACAATTACAGGACATCTCAATTCAGATCAGCCGCGTTTCAAGAACTCAACAGACACCTGTGGCCTATGGCTACTGTGCTGGGCAGGTCTGTAATTCCTGGGATTGTGAAAAAACTGTCCAATGTTATAAAACTTTCATAGTCCAAAATCTTCAAATTATAACTTGGAATTTTACCCAGATCATTTATTTTAAAAATGATAAAACTATCAGTTAAACATAAGAAAATAATTTCCATGAATTCATAATTATCTTCAAGCAATTTTCACTTTCCTTCCTCTATATTCAATTCACCCCATGTCCAAATCTTCACTCCAGACCAATTATGTGACTCTCTACTGCCAAATGCAACAGCAGAAGGAACGACAACAGTGCTAAGGGCACACGTGAGTGCCTTTCTTGGTCCTGAGGGCGGTTCTAAGTGCCAAATGCTCTATGTGGATTAATTCCTTTAATCAGAGGATGAAGCAACTCAGTATCAATCACAATAATATACATATGTTTTAGGCAGTTGTTTCTTTCCCTCCATAATCATGCCAGTGCTTCATTTTGTGTTACGTACACCTCTTCAGGGTTTAACATTATTCCAAAATGTGGATCCCTCTTGACACCTAAGCATTTCCTTCTGCCACATATTTCTGACACTTAATATTCAACCAAGAACTTAATTTCACCTTAGCTTCTAGTGTTTTGACCTCCTCTTCATCACTGCTGACCCCTTCCCACCCGGCAGCATATCACACATACTTTTCAGGTACCAGCACCACAGGCTGACTTCTTCATCTCTCTCAACCACCTGAAACTCAGTGCTTACCACACCAGGAGACACACAACACAGACTGACCTGAATATTGCTGCCTAACAAACTTGTATTCATTTTTATCCTAGTACTCTTTTTTTTTCTAAAAAAAAAAAGAAAAAAAAGTACAGTCTTCATTTGGGTCCTGGATGAATAAACACACAAAAGTAATTTTTCATTTATCATACTGTGTAAATCGCTTTCCATGAAGCCGGCAAACCTCATGCTATGTTTGTGCAGCTGTTAAAGAGATTCTCAGAGACAGTCACTCGGTCTCTTCAACTACTCCCCAGGCTCCAGGCCGCTTATGCCTTCTCTCAGGGAAAGGCAAACACGCAGCGTCTTTACCTTTCCTCAGTTTTCCAGGATGCTCTGGGATTGGGGGGGCGGGGTGGAGAACAGCACCAGCAAGGACCCAGGGCATCTTACCATCTCTCAGGTCCGCGCTGGAGGGAACCACAGAGGGTTGCTGGGCCCCACGTCCTTTCACCAGAACCACATTTTAATGGTGAACCAACTTTATCTCCACATGAGTAGATATCGAAATCAACTGTTAAAGAAAACAGCAGATGTTACTCATTAAGCTCAGATACTAACAACGTCATTCTAGGTTCCTAAAGGTAAGAGAGCAAAAGTACTTAAGAGAGCTCTTATCTCTATGTCTCCCTAATGCAAACTTCTAGAAAACAAGCATCAAATCTTATATTTAAATAGTTAAATAGCACTTTGCTGCTTACAAAATACTCTTTCATCCACTCCTGCAAGGAGGCTGGGAAGCAAGTAGAGAAGATGCCTTTAACTCTAAAGTCTAGGAACCAAAGGACCAGAGATGTTAAGTGAACTTTCCCAAGCAACACAAGCAGAAAGTGAGCGGAAATACTAAAATTCAGGATCCAGCCTTCCTGCCTCATCTCCACATCCCACCACTCCTCAATCGTTCACCACGTTATTTCTTCCCTTTGAGTGTTTCGAACATTAAATGCAGGATAATCACCCACATCTGATGCAGTTTAAGAACGAATGAGCACCTCCCCAATAAGACGCTGAGAGATATGTCCTAAACACGCGTGGGTGCGGACACCTGGGGCCCCGCTGGCCTACCTGGGGTGCGGGGAGGCCGCCTCTGATGCTCTGCGCGGTCGGAACACCGACGCCCCGGCTGAAAGAGAGCGACAGTCGCAGTGATCTTAAGCTGCCCGACCCTGCCCCAGCCCCGCACAGCCATCCTGGTGCCCTCACCGCCGACCCCGACCCCGACCCCGCACAGCCAACTCCGTCCCCCCAAAGCCCACCCAAGCCCCGCATAGCCATCCTGGTCCCCTCACCGCCAACCTCGGACTCGCACAGCCGACTCCGTCCCCCTAGAGCCGAACGCCGTCCCGCCACAGCCCAACCCAACCTCATTCGCCTAACAAAGCGCCGGGTCCAAGGACAGAGGCCACCACCCCAGACCCACCGGGCCACGCGCCTGCACCTTCGGCGTGACACCGGCTCCGACACGCCGCTTTGGGCGAGGACAAAGGCGGTTCTGACCAGCACGCAAGTCACCGCCGGGAGCCCGCTCCCCGCAAGCGCACGCCACCGCCACCAGGGAGCCCGCCTCACGCCGACGCCCCTCAGCCCCGCGCCCACACGCCCCGACCCGCAGACCTGGCGACCCGCCGACCTGGCACGCACCGACAGGCAGGGCGGGGCCTCACCTCGGCGGGACAGCCGCCCCCGAGTCCGTAGCGGCTTTTGAGGCGCTCCACTACTAGGTCCTGCCCGGGCGGCTTCACGACCCTCGGCTCCATGGCCGCGGCCGCCGTCGTCTCCGCGGCAACGGCGTGCTGCGCGGCGGGGCGGGCGCAGCGGATGTGCGTCACGACGCACACACGCACTCACGCCCCGCCCCCGGCGCCGTGGGCCGTCTGTGCTCCCGGGCCCTGGCGGCGCGAAGCTGGAAGGCCCGGTGCTTTCGCTTCCTTTCTTCTTTCCTCTCCTTTCTGCGTGCCTGGCGCTGCGCGACTGCTCCGCGTCCCGCCGGGTCGGGCTGAGGCGCCGTCCTTGGAAGCCCTTGCGATCACTAGTACTGGAGAGTCGGTTTCGGTCAAAGCAGCCGTTTCCGAGCCTCTCCAGTCATCGTTCTGCACCGCGGAAATCGTGCACTCGGCGCAGGAAGCCTCTCGGGTGCAGCTGTCTTTACTTGGGATCTGCTCTGAACCCGAGACAGGGGGTCCGGGGTCCCAGCCGAGAGGCTTGTATTTCACAGGTTTCCGAGGAAGCCGGCTTTTCTCAGCAGACGTGCGCGCACACACAGACATGTGTACACACGCGTACACATGCACACACAACACATACACATACAGCTATGCGTACATATACATGTGCACACAGATACACATGGGTACACATACACATATGCGTACACACACACACACACACACACACACACACACACACACACACACACACTGCGTTTGGCCCACCGTCCTCTTTAAGGCTCAGGACCACCGGCCGCTCCTGCACGAGCCCCGTGACACCCTCCTCTCCTCTGCCCCGCGCTGAGCAGGTGCTCATTACAGGAGCCACTTTGCAGCTATTTTCCAAATCCCCAGCAGTGCCATCAAGCCCGATGTGTCACCAAACACAACGAGGTGACGTCACGGGAAGAACACAGCAGGGCAGAGGGCACCACTGGCAGCGACTAGAACCCGAAAACGCACTCTAGATTCTCTGCAGTTCTGCACTGAGCAGGCCGGTGACACCGTCCCCCGTTTCGGTCGAACTTTTGACACACGCCGTTTCCGAGTGAGTTTTTCGTGTACACCCAACTCGAAAACAGGCACCTCTTTGGGAGCTCTGGGAATTATGCAGCAGTGTGAGTTTACCGACCTAAATTATCCTCCGCACTTTGGTTAAAAGATGAACAAATAACTAGATGCACAAGTAATTAATTTTTTAAAATGTCATGGCTGTTAACAATTGTCACTTTATTTTTGCTACAAAATTCACCAGAAAAAGGTACTGCAACAATCTAGTATAAAGCAAATCTTTAACCAAAAAACATGGTATAGACCTTTTAAAAATACTCATACTTTATCACAATAACTGCAAGGAAAAATTCAAGTTCTGTCAGAACCAAGCTGCAGTTTGAGGTAGTAGAAACAGATGACAGAAAGGCTTAAAAAAATCTTTAAGTAAATAACTTGTTTAAAATGTAAAAATTAATTAAATACCTTTGAAAGGGAACAGGAAGCTAAATATCATTTTAAGGAAAGAAGGTACTCTGCTGAAAAGTTAATTCAACTACACAGGAGGTGCAGGAAGTTAAAGAAGAGCACTTTGGTTACGTTTCTACCCTCTGTGGCTCTACCATTCATAAGTGACTCTCTGCAAAAATGAGCACACCAATAGTTAAAATTACCAAATATATTCCAAGTCTAAAATAAAACTTATCCAAGTCATGGTCCCTTTATTCAAACAGTAAGTATATCCATGCAGGAAGTCCAGTATCTTAAAAGAAATTAAAATTAAATTGCATATGTCATATTCCTTCAATAGTTTGAGAAGGTCTATTGCTTTTAACAAGATTAGTATTACTCCATTTTAATACAGATGTCAGGAGTACATAAACACAAGTACACCTGAAATACACCAGTGTTTAAACTTTTATTTCACACCATGCAAGGTCAATTATAGCACATTAAAAAGTGACCACAGCTATAAGCTGCAATTTTACATTTATACATTGGAAACGTCCATTTTCAAAAGCTGAACATAATTATCATATTGTCATAACAGCTAAGCTTCAATTCAACAGTTTATACAGGTAAAATTCACTATGAAAAACAAATTTATATCTGTCCACATTCTGTGATGATAATTCTTTGACTAACAGATCCTTTAGGAGAACCAAATGATTCAATCTTTTTCACAGTATCCATGCCATCCTTAACAAACCCAAATACTACATGCTTAAAGTCCAAATTTTCTGCTTTTTTCAGTGTTATGAAAAACTGAGAATTATTGGTATCCCGGCCTCGATTGGCCATGGATAGTAAGCCAGGACCAGTATGTTTCACCTTAAAATTTTCATCTTCAAATTTATCTCCATAAATGGACCGTCCTCCAGTTCCATCGTGTTTGGTGATATCTCCCCCCTGAAAAAAAGATTTCAATTAACAGGAATCCCAAATAAAATGTTACAACAGATACAGAATTAACCACTAAAGGATAGGTCCTAAACACTCAGCTTCTTTGAGAATGTAGTTTAAAAACTAAGAAAATATCCATTTGTGAAAGAAGACAAAAATGAAAAGCTCTTTTTCCCACCCTCAATTTCTAGCAGGTTCAAGATATTAGAAATATAAATGACTTTAGGCTGAAAGTACTTGTGAGGATAGAAGTTGGGGTGGTGACAACAATTGATATGTGGAAAAGCTAAGAAGTTGTCTAAGAAAATTACAGGAAAGGAGAAAAGGAGAAACACTCAAATTTCCCAGCTGGTGTGCTGGACTCTCTAGACTCAACTGTGAGGTACAGTTCAGACTTACCTGGCAAATAAAACCTGGAATTACTCTGTGAAAAATGGAGTTCTTGAAACCAAAGCCCTTCTCTCCAGTGCACAGTGCTCTGAAGTTCTCAGCAGTTTGAGGAACAATGTTTGAAAACAATTCTATGGTTATACGTCCTAGAGGTTCATCTTCTGCACAAACATCGAAAAACACTACAGGGTTTGTCTCTTTTGACAATTCTGCTGCCAATGACACCTGTCCTTTCTGGAGTTTCAGTAAATTCTGTTGACATTCTTCAAATTTTTTCTTAAAACAATCGGCCATTTCTTTAGTTTTAAATCTCACTGCAAGCTGTTCCACTTTGGCTTCTCCATCTATTAAACAGCAACAAACAAAACAGTAAACTTAGTGTTTAAAAAAAAAGTTACAAATGGTTTTACCTGTTTGCTATAGATTTTAGAAAAATTCAAAAAACAGAAAGTAGCATTTGAGAATAGAGCTCACCAGCATAATCTGAGGCAGTCCAAACTAAAGCATTGTTAGAAACATTCAAGGGTTTCAGTTCCATGGTTTTGGTGATGACGTGGTTTGCGCACACTTTGAAGACCTGGTCTCTTCTCATGAGGACGCGGTAGTAGTTCTTCATCGTGTGCCACAGGATCTTTATGTCTCCAACGCCACGCTCCTTCCACTGACTGACCTCTCGATCCCACCTGTAAAGTTTGGCTCTCTCTTTAAATAAAATTTCTTCATCTTCTTCTCCAGATTTTACTTCTACCTGTGATAGGAGGCGAAATTATCTATGAGCTGCTGCTTATAAAATATCCCATAACAAATCCCAGAGATCCAAATTCCTTAAGATACTGACATGAACAGAATTTGAAAACAGCTAACATCCTAGGGCTACAAATACAGCTAATTTGGATCAGGAAGGAAAGTCCCAATTTGCCATTAAATATTTTCCTCTTATGCAGTTTTATTCTTCATTTTGGAAAGTCCTTTTACAGGGGAGGAGAGGTTTCAAAAATGTGTTTGTTCTTCAAGAGAAATATTATTCCCTACTGACTGAGGATGAACCTGATAAAAGTAATTTGCCTAAAACAACATTCTTGTCCAGAAAAAGAATTTACTTTTTATTGAAAGGACTGTGGCAAGTATGAGTTTTTTTTTGCCCCTAGAATTGTTACGAAAACAAACATTAAAAAAATTAACTTTTTCCCTATATGGCATACACACACACACACACACACACACACACACACACACAGTGGAACACCACCTTAGCCATAAAAAAGAATGAAATAATGTCATTTGCAGCAACATGGATGGACCTAGAGATTGTCATACTAAGTGAAGTAAGTCATAAAGAGAAATATATGATATTGCTTATATGTGGAACCTAAGAAAATGATACAAATGAACTTACTTATAAAACAGAAACAGACTCATAGAAAACAAACATGGTTACCAAAGGGGAAGGGGGGAGGGATAAATTAAATCTGGGATTAACAGATACACATTACTATATATAAAAAAGATAAACAGGACAGAGGGTGGGAAGGGATAGACTGGGATTTCAAAATTGTAGAATAGATAAACAGGATTATACTGTATAGTACAGGGAAATATATACAAGATCTTATGGTAGCTCACGGAGAAAAAAATGTGACAATGAATATATATATGTTCATGTATAACTGAAAAATTGTGCTCTACACTGGAATTTGATACATTGTAAAATGATTATAAATCAATAAAAAATGTTAAAAAAAAGATAAACAAGGGCCTACTGTATAGTGCAGCAAGCTATATTCAGTATCTTGTAATAAACTATAATGGAAAAAGATTTTAAAAAAAGACAAAGGAAAAAGAAAAAAAAATTAAGTTCTTCCCAACAATTTCATATAGAATTTACAAAGTAACATTTATATATAAACTTTAACAAAATAAACAATTTAAACTTAAAGGCTGAACTTCTAATAAAGAGCTTCCATTTGAAAAGGTCAGCATCCTGAAGGAAATGCAAACACAGTAAGCCCATGTCAGGCTGTGAACCCACAACGTGGAGTCCCTTCAAGTGCCTTGGTTTCCCCATTTACCTCGGGAAGCGACACTATGGGCTCAAAGTGGACGTCTTCATTAGGAACCACCTCTTCGTCACTGCCGTCCTCATCCTCGCCGGCCTTACTGGCTGCCTGCGCTCCGAACACGGCTGCCCCAGTATTTGCCCACTGGAAGTTTTTATCTGATAAATGAATTGGGATATTTAAACAGTGGTGTCTACTTTTATATGCTTTTAAGCCCCCCGTTCCATTAGTTTATCAAAGAACCCAATTTCCAGTGATGTGACATACTTTTAGTGAAAATGTTTCAAATCATATTATTCTGCAAGTTACACTCACGTGGGGGAACACCAAACAGCTGGAAATGTCCATGCCTGGACACACAGGCTTCGTGACACTAAACTACACAAGAACTTTCAGCAGTGAGGCAGGTTCCTAATAGAAGTCACCCCCCTGGAACTCTGAAAACCCAACTCAGCTCCAAAGGTAGTTTATTTCATAAAACAATCTGTCACATGAAAAAACTAACTTTTAAACCTAAAAATGTCCTCACAGAGGCCAAATCTGCTGCTTTCAAACTAGCCAAAGCAGACTAAACACATGTTTACAACTTTCCTCCCTCACCTTCCTCCTCAGGGAAACAGTGCTGGGGCTCAGACTTCCTGGCAGGCTTGGAAGAAGCGTGCCGACCCCACTGTCCCCAAGCAATTCGAGGCTGTCAGGGTGAAAGGACCCCATCCCCAATGGTCTTAAAGGAAAGAAACCTCTCTTCATCACCTGCTAAGGAATCACTGCCTCAGAGAACCCTACACCTGGTGCTACAAACCTGGGAGAAAGCAAAATGTCACAAATCAGTTAAAAAGCAACTCAGCATCTTGGAGAAAGAACAAAATGAGTGACTAAAACAGTATCCTTCTAAGTCAGATTTAATGGGGAGAAAAAAATCAGGAAAGAAAAGAAGGAAAAAAAAGACAAAAATTCTTAAGAGGACCTTGCAAAAGAGCGCCCTGGAACAAGATGAGCACAATCTCGGGCTGCATGGGGGCTCCTGGGGAACAGCAAGCACAGGTGCGGGCTCAGAGATGGCTGGCTCAGGAACACCCAAGCAGGAAAAGTTTAATTAACTCAAATACCCTGGTGGGGGGAGGGGGTACGGCAGAAAATCTCAAAACTCCTCTGCAGCAATGGTTCTTAACACTGGTGCATACTAGAATCACACCAAAAGCTTCTGTAAAATATGAATGCCCGGCACCAGGCCTAGAGAGCCCAATCCAATTATCAGGTGTCTTTTTTTCCTAAAAAGGCTCCCAGGAAATTCTAATATGAAGCCAAGAGTTGAAAACCACTGCTCTAGATGGAACAGGAGGGAGAATTTGTACAGTAAAAGTATAAAGACATGCATGTCAGTAACATCAACTTCACATTAACAGTTCTAGGTAACAGGACCTAGGACACTTCCACCCTGTGTCCAGGTTTAATAAAAACACTGCAAACTATGAGGGAAATACAGTAAAACAGCAGTGATAACAGGTGTTCCTTATGTTCCCTTAGATTCCGCATGAAATACCACACAACAGACAAGGAATGACTGATAGACCTATGTGTGAATAAGACTTTGGAGAAAATAGGAAAAAAGGAACAAAATAAAACAAAAATAAAACTAAGGAAATGAACAACAATGACAAAAATGAACAGATGAAGAAAAAGAAATCACCACAGAAATAATCCGTAATGGGTGCGAGAGACTCCTCTGAGCTTAAAACCAACCAAAACAGTTAAGTGTAAGATCAAACAGGTCCACACAATGCCAGAAGTAAAAAACAAACAAACAAACAAAAAAAACCAATTCTGGTGAAATTGATGATCTTAAAAAAAAAAAAAAACTAAATCCTACAAGCTCTTATCAAAGAAGGCAAGACTGAAATTCTAAATTATTAAGAAATTTACAAAAGTGTGAAATTCCCCATGAAAATGATTCCAGGGGATTTACAGTTTCAAAATGCTTTTTTGTGCTTGTTACTACAAACTCAAGTAAAGCAAGCATTCAACACACAAGAAAACTAGTAATTTAAAAGAAAGTTATGACAAAATCTGAAAATAAAAAACACAAACTAGAGCTTACTCTATAAACCAAGCATCTTGTTCAATTTAGGTGATGCTATAATCAGACAATATGAAAGACATTGTAAGAATGAGAAAATATAATAAGCCAATCAACTTGAAACAATCAAGGAAAAAGATTCTCTTCTATAAATGATACCAAAATGGACCAAAAATAGAAAAACCATTGGAAAAGATGGGAAAGCTCAACAAACATAAATCAGCACAACCATTAAAGATATAATCAAGGGTACTGGAAAAACAGAAAACTGCAGAATCATTTCCTTAAAAATGCACAAGTCTTGAAATATAAGTCAAAGTATAATTAAGAGGACAATGTACCAAAATCAAGGTTATTCCAAAACTGGAGACACGGTTCTGCATTTCAGGATGGGGAGGACTATCACCATGACTTACCATGAATTAAGAGAAAATTCTTTTATTAATAAACATCAAGAATAGTACGACAAGGGAAGCCCTTCCCTGACCCGGCACAGCTGGAGGAAGAAACGTCCACGGGAGTAACAACACGGGGACAAAGGACTAGCTCCTCCAGGTGTAGCCCGTTCTGTAACACATGGTTAAACTCTCTCCTCTTGATCTTACCTTTGGAACCAAAAGCAAAATCCCCAGAATTACTGGAAGCCAAGTCTGCAAACGACAGCCCTGTACTACTTCCAAATCCAAATGAAAGTGTTTTGCTTTCCACTGGCAAAAAGGAAAAGAGCAATTTAATATTTCATCCAATGTATGTTGAACATCAAAGCTTTACCAAGGACCCAAAGAGAATGGCGGTAGGACCTTATATACTACTGAGGGGGGGTGTGTGTGGAACATTTATAACCTGGTTATTCCTCTGAAGTTACTAAATACATCCAAGCTCTGAGCTTCTTCAGTATTAAGTGCAAGGCACTACTCTCAACAAGCAGTACACCAAAAGCATGCCGAAAGGCATTTTTAAAAAGTGAGATGTAGGTCTACACTAAGTCAGACACAGAGCTGAACAGTTTCTGCTTTATAGCCTTACATAATCTAAAGCATCTGCATGAAGACTGCTTGTGTTCCCTACTGTGAATAGTAAGAGCTTAATGTCTTTTCATCTCATCAGCAGGCGTCTGGGGGCTTGTCCTGATCCTGCGCCCGTGCAGCTGCAGGACCTCAGTCTTGCACTCTGCTTCCCTCATCTGAAAACATGTGAGGTTTTAGGTCTGAAGTCACCTTCCTCTTCTAGAATGTTAAGACTCTAAAGTGCCTATAAACATAGTTTTTGTGATTTATTCAGGACTATTACTGAAAAAAAAAAGGTAATATAGACAATGTAGACATAAAAAGCACTACAATTATAAAGACTCCAAAAATCAAGTGAAATGAAAGGGGGGGGAACATCAGGTATTAATTACTGTAAATAAATACTTAATTTAATGAAGTGGGTAGAGAAAAGGACAATTAAGTAGTATCATTAAAAAGTTGACACCTCTACTTAAGATTTCTATAACTACTTCATGTACTTAAAAACAATTTTGATATACTTGGGTGGTGATGTAATTTCGACAACAGTCAAATGCAAATACACAGACAAAGGAAACTTCCATGTAAGCAACCTTGTCGTTTACTCTTAGGCAGACTCGTGAGAGTCACAGTGGTTGGTGCTCCCTAATCACTGCAACCCAAACGACAAAAATACATGTGTGTTGTCTTTGTTGGCAAGGCAGCTAATTTTCTGATTATTATTACAAATATTTCACGTCCCTTTATACATCCAAAATTTAAGAAAGGGAGTTTCTGATCTACATGTAAAAGTCTATCTTCTCAAAATCACAGGTCCTTTATGTAGTAACACCTGCCTAGAAAGTTTTTGTAAACATCTACCACATTTTACCTTGGCCTGCAGACTCTGCATCATCTTCCTTTCTAGTAGATAAATCCACAGGTTTGTCAACAGTCCCAGAAGAAATAGGTGGCGAACTAGCGGATCTGGTGGTAAAATCAGGTTCTTGAGATTCACACACGTGTGGGACGGTCACTTCACTCCCACCTGCACACACACTCTCAGCCCTGCTAGTTGCTTCCTCACTCTGGGATTTCTGCAAAGAGAAAGTAACAAATAAGAATGCCACGAGACACTGACTGACAAAGAGGATCATACACCTTATTTTCAGAGGAACTGAGGACGCGGGGGTTTGGACAACGCGGAGTAAGCACGCTTTTCTCTCTCACCCCACCCTCACTCTTGCCCTCCCAACACCCACAGCTGGACTGGACTTAAAGCAACTCTAAGAAGCCTCTGAACTGTGGATGAAAGCAGGAGGATTAAGAATCTTAGGACCTGAGGGACAACCTGGTGGTGACAACCGTGTGGGTTTTTCCCTGTTCCCTAAATAGCTCTTAGGGAGAAACGACATAAAAAAATTGTATTAGAAATGAAGAATTCTCTTCAGTCAGTAATTTAACCTTCCACTTTAAGAAACTAGAAAAAGAACAAGCTAAACTGGAAACAATGTTCTGCAAAGGGCAAAGGATAACGAATAAACTGTGGTACATCCTCACAGCGGAGTACCAGCCAGTGACAGAAGGGTTGGCCACCAACACACGGTGACCAGGATGAATCTCAAAGGCATTATGCTGACTAAGAAAAGACACTGTCTAATGCTGCCTGTGGTGGAGGTGACAAGCACTCAGGCCTGTGTAAGAATTTACAGAAAACATAACACAACAAGTGAATTTTACCTATGTAATTTAAAAAAAAATCAGTTCAAATGAAACAAGTCGTTACTTCCTAATGTTCTGAAGCACAGGGAAAAGGTCACCTGCCCCGTTTGTGTCGAGTGACATGGGCTCCCATAGCAGCAGTATTCCTAACAGCCAAGAAGGTGGAAGCAACCCCAACGGCCATCAACAGATGAAGGATAAACAGAATGTGGTACATTCACACTATGGAGTATTACTTGGCCATAAAGGGAATGAAATACAGATATATGCTACAATGTGGCTATACCTCAAAACCTTACTAAGTGAAAGAAGCCAGACACAAAGGGCGACATATGATCTGTCTGTATGGGATGTCAGATCTGCAGAGACAGAAGAAGGCCATCAGTGGTTATGCAGGGCGAGAGGAGGCGGTGTAAATGGGGAAGGGGGTGACTGCTGGAGGTTACAGGGCTTCTTTTTGCAGATGACAACAATGTTCTAAAATTGACTGTGGTGAATATACTAAAAACCACAAGCGAATCTACTAAAAAATCACTGAGTTCTACATTTTAAAATGGGTGAACTGCATGGTATATGAATCGTATCACAATAAATGTTATCCAGAAAGTGCAGGTGAGATTACTTGGGGACGGGAGTGTCGTAATTCAGCAACTAACACATACTCCACGTGGGAGTCCACGAGTGAGACTCCTGGAGACAAATCAAGCCGCTCCTGCCTGTTCACACTGGGCCCCCAGTCCTCAGCTCCAAGCTGGCACGCAGCCAGCACCTGCAGAAGCACTTGGGCACGCTATGCAGGGAATGCACCATCCGAAGACCCTGCGTGGTCCAAGAACCAGACTGAGAGTAAAGTAGGAAGGATGCATTCTAAGAGGATGAACACCTACATCCGTTATGAAGCATATTCATATTTTAACTTTAGTGGTCTTAATTGTTTCATCTTGTGTATCAAAGGGTGCTCTCCTCCAAAATTACGATTTATTGTGGCAATTTTTTTCAACCTTTATAGCGATTTATCATATTTAATTTCTGTACCAAAGGTATTTCTGGACAGCCCCTATGACTGCAATTTAATGAACATTATGATAGTGCTACAAGATATTTCACAAAAAGATTTTAAATTATAAGAATGATGATACACCAGTCACTCAAATAAGGTATCTCAACAGCTATTAACAGTATGGTTCCCAAAACACTGACAAAAGGTACCAAGCCCTTGTGTGCCACAGGAGGAAAAGGAATAAACGATGTGCAATTCAGCCTGCACATCAGTGTGGAAATTATTTTTCAGTTTTAAGTTTTAAATTAGGTAAATTTTAAATAAATAAGCTTAACTATTTTTAAGTTCTGCACCTAAGACTGAGGCCGTGTTTAAACTGCACTGTTTCAGCCTGCGGAGCCCTGCTCTGAGTTACTGTGACTACTGCACTGCGAGAGGAGCCAATGGTGAGGGCGAGCTGCAACCCGTGTGCCCACTGGGTCCAGGGCGCAGCCAAGCGGTCTGAGACACACTGCAGGTTCAGGGCAGCATGGCCTCCGGTGGAGAACCTCAGCTAGGTCTTCCACAGACAAGGCCACCGGGTCGTTACATCAGCTACACGTGCACTACACGCAGCCACCTCAAGCCTCTGGGGCAAGGAGACACCGAATCCACGTCAGTGTGGGGCTGTCAACAGTTACTAGTCAGGGACCTTGCCTTCTAGTGTCTGTAGAACACAAATTAAGACAACAAAGTGTTGACAGCTATCAAAGTTACTACAGTTGAGCTAAGGAAGTAATCAAATCATGAAACTGTTGACAAAACAAAGTACAAAGACAGGCCAAGGGAACTACATTGCAAACGCTATTTCTTGTCCACCCTGCCCACTCCACAATAAACTAACCTGCATGAAAAACGACCTCCATCCTGTTCTTGGTGCAGGGGCAGACCCTCTAAGGGACATCTGCACCGTCCATGCCACCACCCTCTCCCCATACCCAGCATGCACGGGGGTGACAGCGTGGGCCTTTCGGGTCCTCTGTGGAGAACACAACCCCTTCTCTGGCCAGAGCTGAATGGGGGGCTCGACCCACCGCTAGCTGTTCCCCATCACTGCTGTCCTGTGGGTTCACGGCACCAACAAAGACAACTGAACTCCTACCTGAGCTTCCTGAACTTTCTGAAGCTCCGACTGGAAGTCTTCCCCGTTTCCATTGTCCTCATCAGTGTCACTGCAGGCTCCACAGAAAAATGTGGGTGGAAGTTTTAAGGTGTCTGCTTTTGCCTTCTCTTCAACTGTTGGTTTCTTTTCCCAAACAATAACACATTCTTTCTCATTACCTGAAAACCCCGTACAATGCAAGCAAAGTAAGGTTAAGATAAAAGTAGATGAAGTCCAACTCCTCCCCAACAGTGGGCCTCAGTGTCACCTGCAGACTGCAGACAGAATAACAAGACCTCAGGCACCGACGGAGCACAAGCACCCCTGGGAGCAGAATGCTAGTTTTACATACTTTAAATCACCATGCCAACGCCGGTCATTACAGAGTGACCACACTGGGAGATTCCTTTTAAATAGTTTTAAAAAAAATCAGACTTAGTCTTTTTAATGTCACATACCTGGCAGGTTTTCTTCTAGCGGTCTACATTTTTCTGAGTCATCCAGATACAGTTTTCCATTAAGTTTCTTGACAGCTGTGTCAAAATCTTCATCTTAAAGTATAATTGGTTTTATTAAATAAAAGAATTTCTCATAAGTTTCAGGAGATTTTCTAGCCAGGAATCTAGGAGTCATCTTCAACTTCATCCTTTCCCCTCCTCCCCACATCCAAATAGCAACCAATCTTGCCAATTCCACCCCCCAGTGCTCCTGTTCTTGTCTGAGCTGCCCTGTTATTTCAGCCCCTCTCCTCACCTCCATCTCCACAACCCTCTACACCTCTGCCTCACTGTTCCCCACACCTGCTCTGAGGACGTGACTTCCCTGCCTGGAACCTGCCGTGGCCCAGAGCTTCCTGCAGTCAGACCCCATCTCTGCCTCTTGGCACTTCTGCCCCTAAGACCTTAGGGAAACTAGGACTGCTGTCAGTCCCCTCAAACGCCTGCCCTGCTCATGACGGGCACCCAGGGAACGCTAATGAAGAATGCAGCCATTTCAGTGGTGACACCCACTGACTGCTCACATGCACCTGGGACAAATATTCATCTGTGGCCACAGCAAGGGGGGCCTCTAAGAGGCAGGCTTAAGACAATCTCACAAAGAGGAGTGTGAACAGGATGCTTTAAAGCACAAAAGACTTACCATCCTCCTCCTCTTCACTGACATAGTCTGGCCTGTTCTTATAGCAGAAGAAAGTGGGAGGAAGCTGCAGTTTGCTTGCAAGAGCCCTCTGCTCAGGGGTCGGGGTCAGCTCATACACCACGAGGACATCGTCATCCAAGGGAGGGTCTTCTGGCTTTTTCTTCTCTTCCGCTAAATGACAAGTCAAAGAAATTGATCAAGACAAGGTGTTAAGTATTAATGTCAATATTCTAACTGAAAATAAGTCATGGAATTCATCTCTAGGTTGAAACAGCATGCTGATAAAAACACACACTTTGATGTGGACACAGCTCATAGTAACCATGAATTAGAAGCCTGATTTAATGTCCTATCAAAAACACTTAGTGAACACAGAATCTACTGAAAAATCAAAAAACGCCCCACTTTTACTTACTGATCATTGAAAAATACAGTACTGATGGCTATAAATTAAAAAGGTACTTAAAAAGTGCTGCCATAACCATATTTGGCAAACTAAATGGTTTATCAAAATATCCCTACATTTATAACTGAGAAAAATTAAATCATAAGCAAAGATTAGTATAAATATAAAACAAATGCAAAGCCCAACACTGATGAGACCCTACAAGAAAAGGTTACAACTGCCAAGGCAGGTGGTAAGAATTCCATCTACGGGGGGAGGGAGTGGCTCAGGGGTAGAGTATGTGACTAATGTGCATGAGGTCCTGGGTTCAATCCCCAGTCCTTCCAATCAGTCAATCAACAAATAAATAAATAAGTCAAATTACCCCTGCCAAAACCACACAAAATAAAAATAAAAAACAAGAATTACATCCAGTATTCCATATTTCTAAACACGGTAATAGAAGCAATTAAATTAAACTGTTACCTTTTGGGTAAATAATCCTGTAAGAAACTAAGGTAACTCCTATTAAAACCAACAATAACAAAAACAACAAAAAGGCAAAAAATGGAGAGAAAAAGAACTCTTCATACGATATGCTCTGGTCTGTTGACTTCTGGCTAAAGGAACTGATAAGGTCAGCAAATCAAGAAGCATGTTACGTGCCAAAGGGTGCGGTCCAGATGGCAGCCCAGCCACACCTGAAGTGCGGCCAGTCCAACTGGGATGTGCTGCATTGTAACGATACACGTGGGACTGTGAAGACTTGACACCAAAAAAAAAAAAAATCTCATTGTTAAGGTTTTATCCTGAGTAGAAGTTGAAATAATATTCTGAACATAATGGGTTCAGTTGAATAGATCATTAAAATTAATTTCATCTGTTTCTCTTTTTTTCACCTGTTTCCTTTTATTTTTTGACATGACTAGAAACGTTTTGATTCCATACACAGGTCGTATTTCCACTGGATGATGCTGACCGAGAGAACAGTCCTGCAACGCTGAACTTGCCTCTTGCTCCTTCATTACAAACACTTCACGCCAGCTCGCAGCCAGGACAGCACAACGCTGTGTATCAGGCACCTGGCGGGGCCTTGTTTCCCCGTGCCCACAGTCCTCCTCTCTAGGGTCCTCTGGAACTATGACCTCCTCGAACTTGAAAGAGGACAGGGCTTTTTGTCCTGTAGCAGCATGTTGGTAAATCTGCTCTCAAACCTGGGGCCCACGGAGTCTGTGCACAAGTATATGCCCTTTAATAGAAAAAAGCCCACACTTTTCACATAATTTTTCAAAGACTGTGTCCTTAGGCTAAGAGCTGCTGTGGCCAGTTGCACAATTGGTAAACTTTAAAACTGAATGTCCTAGAATCAAAGGTTGTCATTTTATCACTGTCCTTGCTTGGCAACCTGCAACACAGCTGTGTCATGTCATCAGACACTAAGGGTGAGTTTCCATTTCCCCAGCCTTGCTCTCGAAGGTCTCCAGCAGACCCCACCGCCTAGTGCTCCCTCTTGCACTGACACTGACCTCTGCGGACGGTCTGTGCTACACATGCTAACGTGCCAGGGCACAGTGGTGGCTGTGAATCATGGGGCTGCTTTCAAACACAGCATCGTCCTAAACCACAGCCAAAAGGACAGCCTTAAAGAAACATATTCCCTGTGCGATACACGCTGCTGCCAACAAACGTCTGGGTGCTGGCAGACACCAGTGGCTGTTGATAAAGGTTAGATAAAACACAGCCTTCGTTAATCACAGTTAGAAACAACACGTATGACGTACAAGACAGAGAAAGGTAAAGACCACGTGGATCTGCCTCCAAGCAACTGTGCACCACGCGGGAAACACGACACCCCAGCCCATGAGAAACAGCGTCACGGGGTTAGGCAGGCACTGACATGCAGGCTGCAGGGTTACGGACTTCATTGTCACCCAGCCAGCCACCCCGCTGAGGACCAGCTGCCACCAAACAGCCTGAGTCCTCCTCTCACTGCGGTGCCAGCTCTGTACCTTTGTCCTCAGGCTGTGAGGGAGGGGCGCTGGTCCAAAAGGCCATTGGGTTAGATTTAAAAAGGCTAAAATTAAATCCTACAAAATAAAGAGGATTTCACTTTCGAATGTTTTGAGAATCAAAGTAAACATAATTTAAAGTATACAAGCCAGAGTCCCACATTCACACCAACATGACTGTCTCACGCGTCCCATTTATCTGGGGGTTTCTTTCCTTGTTCACTTTGTAAGTGGTGGCGAGACTGCCTCACATAAAACGTGAACATATCAGCATCCGGTTTTATGTGTGACAAGAACACAAGGATAATACACTGAAGGACGAGCCCTTTCGAGCCACCAGCCTGGAGTGCACCTCAGGATTCGAGTGCTCAAGGCCCTGCGCTGGGTTAGGGTTAGGGCTGGGCGCACCTCCGGGTCACTGAAACCTCCTGAGCAGCTCGCCCACTGCCTGCTCCTGTGCAGATACTCACGGGTAAACTGGCTGAAGGAGAAAAAAATTTGCACAATTTTGTTTTGGCTGTTCACAAAGCACTGTGTTAACAACCCGACCTTTACTAAAACATCCCAGCCGCCTACGAAAAGGGAGGGAGGGAGGAAGATTCTGCTGAATCTAAAGACGAGTGAGTGCTTACCCCTTTCTGGTGTTTTGAACGTGTGACCACTTGTGGACTCTTCCTTCGGTAACACAGGAGTGAGGTTTCTGGCACTGCCGTCAGGAGCTGGTCCAGGGTCAGAGCTCTGCGACAACTCGTCACCACCCGGCCCCACGCTTCTTTCAGATCCACTCTGGGCTGAACTGGTTTCACTACTGCTGCTTTTCAAAGGTGCATTAAAACTAAACCCAAACAAGGACCCAGTAGCTGAACTATTGCCAAATGCAAATGGCTTTGATTTTTCACTACTGAAAATGCTCTTAACAGACTCAGAACCAAACACAAATTTTGGAGGTGAAACCACTGCTTTTGTTGTTTCAGACGTGCTAGACACTCCAACTTCTGAGGTCGTATCGGCCACATCACCCTGAACCAAATCCGTCCGCTCCCTCGTGGTTTCTTCTAACACAGCCACGGCAATTTTGCCACACGGTGACTCTCTGGGAGTGGCAGAACGAGAAACATGAGGTGTTATCAAAAGATCTTTTTCTTGGGCTATTTTTGCTTCATCAAATATTTTCTTAAACGAGTCTGCAACATCCTGTAATTTAAAGCGGACGGCTAAGTGTTCCACCTTTCTTTCTCCGTCTGCAAAGTCACACGCAGTCCACACCCACACTCGCTCTGTCCCCTTCATGCTCTGCAAAGTCATGTCTGGAGTTATTCTGTGGTTGGCGCAGAGTTTCAACACCTGATCCCTCCGCATCACCACGCGGCCCTGCCTGCTGTCGTAGTTTTGCAGGATCTTTATGTCGCCGATGCCCCTCTCCTTCCACTGCCCCGCATCTCTGTCGTACCTGTAGAGCTTTGCCCTGTGACTGAACACCACCTGCTCATTCTCCTCACCGCTAGACACCTCGACGAGATCCGGCAGAGGGACCACGGGCTCGAAGTGCTGCCCATCCCTCTCCTCCTCCTGGGTGATGTCCGAATCTTCATCGGTGCCCACGGAGGCCCCACTCTGATTCAACTTGGCAGGAGACTTAGATGGACTCAAAGCAGATTTAAAACTGAAGTTGAACCCGGTGGTTGACTCACCAAAGCGGAAGAGATTTTTCCTCACGGGGCTGCTGGCCAGGGGCGAGGTGTGCACCGAGCCACCGCCATCCAGGGCGTCCTCCCGCAGGTCGTAGCTGTCCCACTCCAGGGCGGGCCCGCTGTGCTCCGGATTCGGCAGGCTGCTGGCGTCCTCAGCGCTTGCAGCGCCCGCCCCTGGGCTCTTACTCTCTTGGTCGGTGACTTTCATCTGATCACTGGTCAGAAACGTTTTGAAGTCTTTCAGCCCACTCTTCATCTCTTCAGCCCTCTGTATTAACTTGGCGGCTCGGCCAGTGTCCACGAGCTTATGGGGCGTCTGCAGTGGTATGTCTAACAGAAGTCGCTGGCATTCCTCAAACTTCTGCTTGAACTCCTCAGCCAGCTCGGGGGTCTTGAATTTTGCTGCCAGCTGCTCCAGTTTGGCGTTGCCATCAGAAAAGTCACTAGCCAGCCACATCCAGGCCCTGTCCGACCCAGAGAGGGGCTTCAGATGCATGGTGGTGGTGATCCAGTGGTTGGCACACACTTTCAGCACCTGCTCTCTCCGCATCAGCATTCTCAGTTTGCCGTTGACTTCATTTTTGAGAATTTTTAAGTTCCCCAAACCCCTTTCTTTCCACTGACTTATCTCGGCATCAAACCTGAATAATTTCACACGCTGTGAGTAAAGAACTTTCTCATCCTCCTCCCCCGTGACGAGCTCCACCTTCTCAGGCATCTGGACGACAGGTTCAAAGTGGATGTCGTCACTGTCCTCCGTCTTATCATCGTCTTTCTCAAGGTCAGCACAGGTGTCTGCCTGATCAGCCATCTTACCACTTTGTGATGAGAATAATTTCTCTCCAGCACCCGAAAATCCCTTGAAGTCAGGGTCTTTTTTGCCAAACTGAAAGCCTTCTCCTGAAGTTGACTTCGCAAGGTCTGCAAAGGTGAAAGTGCTGCCAGCCTGGCCGAAGCCTACGGCAGCCCCGTCCTTCTGGCCGCCTGCTTCCTGAGCCTGACGACCAGAGTCGCTTTCAAGGGGCTTTTCACTCTTCTCCTCCTGATTTCCCGTCTCCTGAATGCCAAATTTAAACCCATCAGCAGGCATGGGAACAGAAAAACTAAATCCTTCTTTTGTTGACCTAGACTCTGTGCTGGAAGAACCCTGAAATTTAAACGAAGGTACATTTTCTTGATCCACATGCCCAAATTTAAATCCTTGTTCTGAGTTGCCATATTTAAAGGCTTTTTCTGAAAAGTTATTTTTAAATCCTGTTCCCACCTGACTTCCAGAAGAGTCGTTTACCTTAGCTGTTGAGCCCAATGAGAAAGCTGAAGGTTCTTCTGCAACAGGTTTATGGGCTGGTTTAGAGGCATCACAAGCCAAGCATTTTAAGGAAGAACTCTCATTTAGCACAGAGCAAACACCACAATCCCACTGTCCTTCCTTCTTGGGGAATGCCTCTTCTTCAAGTCCACTCTCTGGAGCCTTGCTTGTCTCTGAAGAACCAAACTTAAAAGAGGCAGGAGCTGGGGCAGCAGAAGCAGGTACACTCTGTTTTCTGGGATTCTGACAAGCCACACATCTGGCAGAGCTTCCTTCATTTGGCACCAAGCAAACGCTGCAATCCCACTGCCCTTCCTTCTTGGGGAACAGCCCTTCAAGCCCACTCTTTGGAGCCTTGCTCACCTCGGCAGGGGCAGGGGCAGGGGCAGCGGGAGTGGGTGGATTCTGTCTCCGTGGATTCTGACAGGCCACACACTGGGCCACGCCTGCCTCATTCTGCACTAAGCACAAACTGCAACCCCACTGTCCCTCCTTCTTGGCGAACACTCCTTCAAATCCACTCTCTGGAGCCTTGTTTGTCTCTGAAGAACCAAACTTAAAAGAGGCAGGAGCTGGGACAGCAGAAGCAGGTACACTCTGTTTTCTGGGATTCTCACAAGCCACACATCTGGTAGAGCTTCCTTCATTTCGCACCAAGCAAACGCTGCAATCCCACTGCCCTTCTTTTATTGAAAAAACAGATCTGAAATCACTGCTGGCAGACTTAGGAAGATCTCCTTGGCCAAATTTAAAGGAAGGTTGCTGAACAAATGGAGATCCACTTTTGCTAGCAGACTTTGTATTCCGGCATGCAATGCATCTAGACACAGTGGGTTCATTTCTAACTAAACAGACACTACAATCCCAGTGACCTTCTTTCTTTGGCGCCATCAATGCAAATCTTTCTGGAGCACTTTCTGAACTAGTTTTAGGAGTGGAAACAGTTTCAACTAATGGTGGGCCAAGGAGGTCTTTACTGCTTGGGTTGAGGTTTTGGCACGATACACACTTCTTAGCAGTTGCAGCATTCCTTAACGAGCAGCTGTTACAATGCCACCAAGACCCTTCTTTCTTTGCAACTTGAAATTCAAAATTCATGTTTCCAGCATCAGGTTTGCAGATATCTGTACTATCGTGACTTGTGGGTTCTTTTACAGTTCTCGCAGCCTGACTTGTGGTTGTGGCTATGTTTGCTCCAGAGGCTTTCAACAGGCTCTGGGCCTCTTCAAACTTGCACTTAAAAAGTGCTGCTTCCTCAGGCGTCTTGAACCTGATAGCGAGCTGCTCTGGTTTGGGCGACTCGTCTGCGTAGTCCAGAGCGCACCACACGAAGGACCGGTCTGAGCCCGCCATGGGCGCCAGGGCCGTGTCTGGGCTGATGTAGTGATTTGCACAGATCTTCAGCACTTGCTCGCGCCTCATCAGAAGGCGGATCTTCCCAGAGGTTTTGTGTCTCAGGATCTTTACATTGCCAACTCCACGCTCCTTCCACTCTCTGGATCCTCCATCAAAACGGAACAACTTTGCACGATTGCAGAAATACTCTTCCTCGTCCTCCTCGCCAGTCTTCACTTCAATCTTATCGGGGAGAGGCACCACCGGCTCAAAGTGGGGACCATCCTCATCGTCCTCTCCATGGGCACTCCCACCGTCTGCTTCGGGACTCCTGTTGGCCGGCTCTGCGGCAGGTGCTCCAAACACTGACTTCCCTGGACTGTGGAAAGTAAACGTTTCCTCACTGCGCCGAAAACCAGAATTCTTTTGCTGATTTGGGCCCATGTTTTCAGTAAATGAAATTTCAGGCACATTTTTGCTTCCGAAATTGAATGTATTTCGAGGTCCAATGGTCTGAGCAGCTTTTGGTCCACTGTAGCTGTCTCCTTGCAAAGGCTTATCTGAAGTCAGGAGACCTAAAAGGCTTTCACTATTATTGTAAGTCGTAGAAGGGGGCTGTGCCACAACCTGTGGTGAGGAAAATGTGAAGTCACCATCATTTGATTTGAAATTTGAGTTAAATTTAAAAGAAGTGGGCTGTGCTGGATGTGCAGGTGCTGCCAGAGATGGCCTTATTCCTTCGCCTGGTACAGGCTGAACAAAATTGGGTTTCCCAAATTCTATAACCTTAGATTCTGCAGATCTTGAAGCATGAGCTGCAACTGGAGGTTTTGTGAAATACCCTGGTTCTGGCAGAGGTGGATTTGTGCTTGTCTGTTGAACGTTGTAATTAAAGTAATCGTCACTCCTGGGTGAGAGAATTCCTGTTGCAGGAGACTCAAAACGCAGCGGGGGACCATACATGTCCTGGGAGAACATACAGGCAGATGAGCTCTGCACTGGGGGGGTGTGCATCTGCTGAGCGTAGGTGTAGATGTGCTGCTGTGGCGGCAGCCTATTCATGCCATAAACTGGTCCCTAGAAGAAAAATAAAGTTAAAATGTTTGTAGGTTGTCTAGGCTGTCTGCAAGACTACAAGTTAACCAGATACAAACCAAACCTCATCACCCTTAAACGTGAGCACTACGAGGTAAATGCATCCTCAGGGTGTGCAGCACAGCCTCGAGAAGACATGACTACAAAGATACTTACAGCTCTAGTCCATCTTGGCATGTAACGAAAACTGCCTTAAGTAATGACAGCACCTTAAAAATCTAATTCTCCTCCAACGTACCCAATACAATAACACCCCCTCCCTCCTGAACAAGGTGTAAAAATGATGTTAACGATGATGATGAAGATGAGGACTAACACTTGTTAGTGTGCCGCGCGGCACAGTTCTAAGCACTTTAACATCTCGTTTTAATGTCCTCAAAACCCTATGAATTAAAGTATTATCCTCATTTTACATATGAGGCAACTAATGCATAGAGAGGTTAAGAAGCTTGCCCGAAGTCACGGTGAGCAGAAGAGCCAGGGTCTAGGTGCACCCAAGCCCTGTGCCTCAGTAGACATTTAGTGCAGCATGCCAGGCCTGTGAGGACTGTGCACAGTGCCCTGGCGTCAGGGCTGCACACAGTGCCCGGTGAGGACACCCAGGCCTGCTTCTGTCACAACGGAATGAAGAAGACCCCACCCCCACCCCCACTTAAAATATTCTAAATGTTCACGCTTACTGTGACATAAAATTTAGACAACTAATATCGTTGAAGCAGAATTTCTACATCAGGAAAGAAATTTAAAATATCTATATCTTGTGGGACATTAAAGTATTAATGGTGAACTACTTCTTGAGTTTTTTTGTAGGAAGCCTGGACAATTAAAAAGGAGATATTTATAAATGTATAAATTATTCCTTTGTTACCTTTGTGGGAGTAACATTAGCTGCTGGTCTGAGAAGATACTGGGAATTATATGCTGGTGACTGACTATAATATACTGAAGGGCCAGTAGTTGCAACTAAAAAAAAAAGAAAAGAAAAGAAAAGAAAAAAAAGAAAGAAAACACTGTTAAAAAAGTCTATGCTGCAGTTAGGACTACCTAGGCAAGAACTATAAATACAAAACCAGTAGAAACCAAAGAGAGATTTAACTACACAGGTTTTTAAAAAATTTCTATACATCAAAATTCACCACAAGGAAGATTATCCAACGACAAACGGGGAATGACTGCTAAGTGTGGCACACGAGGAGGGAGAGAGGAGCAGCAGGCGGGCAGCAAGAGCGAGCCCACAGCAAGCACCCGAGGGGCCGAGAGAGCGCAGGGCAGCTGCCAAGGGAAGACGGCACGACGCAGAAGCAGCTGTGCGGGGTCAAAGACGCGGTGCGCGAGCCACAGCAAGGACTGCGGGAGCCAGAGCGCGTCTGATGGCCTCGGGGCCACGTGTCTGAAGTGAGCTTTGACGATCTGCAGGATGACAAGACTGCACTTTATAAACTCAAGCTGAGAACGTTCAGGTCAAAAGTCACCGACAAATTCACGCGAAGGATCTCACAACACAAAACGTGTTCCCTGGCTGAGTAAAAAGGGCACAGCATGACTGACACTCAAGCTCGTGGCCAAACTATTTGCTCAATCTGTTTTGTGCCTGTGTGTCACCAGGAAACCAACAACTAAAAGACACTCCTGTCAATGGTAAAAACAACCAACAATCATTTATTTGCTTGATCTGCTTAATGAAAGTTTTATCAGAAAACAAAACAACTTAAAGACCATTTATACCTTTACATAGAAGAAGAACTGGAAGTTAACTGTGACCCAAGAGGTGCTGACCAGCTGACTCTAGAAAGCCCTGAAAGCCTGAGAAAAGGCGAGCTAGCTTGTCTGTCCTCTCGGGACAGTTCCCTGAGAGGCCGAGCCACTGGACAAGCACAAGTTTGAACATGGAAAACTAACAGGACTGCCTGAAGATGGTCACCGTGAAATATTCTGGGGAGAAAACAGGCATAGAATATAGACAAGCTGATGGATTCGAGCTAAGAATCAGAGAGTCTGAAATGTAACTAGTGCCTCCATCAGTGACCATGAAAAAAAATAAACTCGGATGTTTTATTAACCTACTAAAAAAATCTAATAGAAAAATGCACCAAATGAACAATAACTCAGGAAATATAAAGGGTTATAAAATGTTGAGCATGCCTAGTAGTAAAAAAAAGAAAAAAAGAAAAAAACTCCAACAAACTTAAAAGCTGATACTATTTTTGTTTTTAAAAACTGGCAAAGGTTTTATACACTGATAGCAGTTACCCCTCGGCAAGACTGCAAGGAGACGGGCACCAGCAGACACTAGGGGTGAGTGTAAAAGCTGCACGGCTTTTCAGGAAAGCAGTTTCCCAACAGGGAAGGACTTCTCCAATACCCTACGATCTCAGGACTGTGTCCACAGCACCATTTATAATAGCAGCAACTAGAAATAAACAAATAAAGGAATAAAATTTGCTACACGATGGGACACCTTGTATTTAGCAACGGTGCTGTCAAAAAATGTTCAGTGGAAAAATGCTCAGAACTTAGAGAAATACTTAAAAAAGACTGACTCATCTCCACACAGCATGATAACACGGTTAAAGTCTCATTAAAAAAATCTCTACACACACAAAAAGACCAGAAGGAAATGCTCCAAAACGCTGGCAGGGCTCTCCGTGATGTGTTTAGTTTTCAGTTTTCTTTACACTGTTCAGTACTTCTGAGTGTCTCCTTACTATAAGTTTACTAATTGTTTTTTAATCACCTTATTTTAAAAAGACAAGGACCACCTTGGCACACCTGTACTTTCATTAAGAAAAAACGTCTGTGAACACAGGAGCAGGAACTGGGAGATCTGAGCGCTCCTCCCAGGCCCCCTAAGCTGCCCAAGACCTTGTCAAGTAGCCGCCTGGGCTCTCCGTCTCCTCAGCTGCAAAATGAGGATGTGCTGCTCTACATGTTCCACAGGGGTATTGCAAGAATGAAATGAGACACCGTGAATGGTATGTTTCTGTGTGTTTAAACAAGCAGAAGACCTGTGACGCCGGCACACAGGAGGATAAGATGGGACTGTGACCCACGAGGTGCCAAGTGATGAACGCACAGCCCAGAGGAAGCCCTGGAAGAGGCCGGCCGCCCAGCTTAACTTCTCCACACCAGGCTCTATGCAGCACACAGGGTTCAAAGTAAGTGATGCTTAAAACTCTTGACTTCTCACACATTTATACTATGACTCAGCTCATGCAGTGAGCTGGCCTTTACAAAGATGTTCTGTCATCTCATGCGCACTGGGAGGACACTGTTAGGAGACAGCAGGTCTTCCCTAAGCATGGCCCTCCAGACCATCACACCAATGTGCTGCACTAGGCCCTACCACGCTCAGTCTTTTTTGAATTAAAACCAACTGGAAAAAAATATGCACTACCACCATGCCAGCAATCTGTCTCATGTAAGAGAAACCCATTTTTACCATCACTTCTGGCTAATGGGGGCAAGTGGCTTTAATGTTAGAGCACTGGAGTGTGAACCCAGCTCTACTGGTGCTGGCTGTACAGTAACAGCTGAGTCACCTAACCCTTCCTGACCCAGTCCCTCATCTAAAAAACGGGTTAATAATGGTTAATAATGGTTAACACTCTGCGTTACTGTAATTAAACTAGATTACATACACAGAGCACCTCTGCACGCAGACAACCCAAAGGAAGCACTCTCTGCACCCTCCACACACACATGCTCACAGCAACCACATGATGCCAAGTATTATCTCTATCCTTCAAAAAGACAAACTGGCTCAGAGAGATCAGTAAGTGGCAGAGCACAACTTACAAGTCCTGTATGATCTAGCTCCAAACTCCTTCCTTCTATATGCGACTGTGGTATTTCAAAATAAAACTTCCTATGAATGTCATACCTCTCAGTATATCATCAAAATAATTCCCAGAAGTTTAAGTTCTTAGCTAGGCATCTTTTAAAGTACAACACTATTAGTTAACATTCTCCAATTATAAGGCATAGTTCCACCTCAGTCTCAGCGCCTTTGAGATGTGCATTTAAGGGTTTCTTTAAGCCTTGATATAAACAGGATCAGATAAAGCTTGTTTTGCTTCTGCTTATAAAAAGCCTTGGCAACACCAAACACAGCTTAAGTAACACAAAGGCAGACATATACAGATACACATATAAACATACAGAGACAAGTTCTCTACGTAAGGGAGGACGAAGCACAGTGACTTTACCAACACCTGGGATTAGTCAGCTGCCAACTCACCCGTCAGAGGGGCCCCATGAAAATTTTGTGGCCCCTGATGTCCATCAGGCACTGAGTCTGGCCCATAGTTCTCTGCAGGCCAGCGATGAGGGGACCCCGAGTTACTGCTGTTCAGTCTCAACTCCTGCATTTCTTTCTGTCGGAAGAAGACAGTTTAAAGCAATTCTATCACCAGAAACAGTGCCAGAGCAAACTTAATGCTTGGTGATGCCTTTTTTAAGAGATTCTATATTCTGGTAAGATTCGGAAACAGGTGCTGGTCTAAGACACGATCCTTAAATCTGTTAGAACTTGTATTTGCTCCCTTCTCTGGTTTCTTAGTGCTGTCACCTAACTCACTCACTCCAGAATTCAGAGGCAGCTCTAACCTAAACAATAGGACAACTGCCTAAGTGGCCGCATCTCCGTTTCTATCCCACATGTGCTCAAATAACCTCTCTGAAGTTCCATTCCAGCCAAGACACTTCTCTGCTCAAGGAAACTAGGGCCTACAAATTAAACTCCTCTGACGCTGAAGGTCCTAAGCAGTATCACCTCAATTTCAATCCTTCCAGCATCCTCATTCCACACTGCTTTACTCCTCAGCCACCTGGACCACCCACATTCCAAACTACCTCCCAATATTAGCTTCCCACTCACCGCATACGCTGCATGGAACACTGCTAATGTTTCAGGTAATGCTCAAATGCTCTACCAGGAAAGGGAAAACAAGTGATGCTTGCTCAGAATATATTACGTAGACAATAATGCACTCCAGGCACTTCTTAATTCTGACAGTTACAAAGCGGCAGACATACTGTCTTCTAATGACACTAGTGGATAGCAATCAGATCTATCACTTTCTGGACAACCAAATGACAACCCCCTTCCCCACCCCCAGAACCTACAAAGCAGGCACTTGTCAGGAATAGTAAGTTATTTGAGGTCAGACACAGACCCGGCATTTCTGCTCTCTTCTTCTACAAGTGTTTTAGGAACAGAAATTTCCCAAAGCTATAGCTACTGAGGTAAAAAATATCCGAATTTCCAAACTAAATAAAAACTTCCCCATTCATCCATCTACTGTGTCTAATTCAGATGCTACACATCTATAAAAAAAAAAAAACAGAAGAAACTGATGCAATCAACCGGAAAACTTTGCTGGTCACGACTGGTATCCAGGCCATAACTTAGAACATGCAATTAAATCTATAATCACAATTTTAAGAATTCAAACCAGAACATGTGATAGAAACTGGTTGTACAATTCTCACTTTACAGGTGAGAAGCCAAACAGAGAGAAAGATAAGGAAGTGCCTGGCTCGAGACCACGAGTCAGTGGCTGTCGGTACCAGAAGCCAGTTTTCCGGCACACGGACTGGCACTCCATGACCAGTGCTGCCAGGAGTACAAGGCTGGGCGCCAGAAACCTAGACAGTAAATGTGTACTATTTAACAGGCCACGAGTCTACACAGTTCACACAAAAAGTGCTGCTTGGAGGGGAACAAAGATTCTGTCGATCTTACACACTGCTGACAGTACTGCAATAATCACACACACACAAGACTTCTCTGGTGTAACTAGCAGTAGGAATAATTTAGTTCTTACCAAAGAAAATGAAACAATTTACTTGTACTTCCCATTTCAAAGAAGTAAAATAAAGCTCCTTGGACTGTTATACTTAGGGTCACCTTCATATAGTTATAAAATATGATCACATACACATAACTATTTCTTCATAAAATTAAGTTAAATTCACATGAAATATCAAAAAGGAGACCTTTTGAAGTTTAGACCCCTTGTGAAATCTGAGCTATAAATATGACACATACAACCACAGTCAGTCTGAGACATGAGCTCACAGACCAAGGTATGAATACATATTTCACTAGTTCAATTCAATCACTTCGGAATCTCCTCTGTACCAGGAGCAACACTATGTTCTGGGTAAGAGTCTCCACCTGTGAAAGTCACATCTAGGGGAGGATGCAGACACACACGTAATTTCATAAATATGGCAAATGTCACGATGGAAGTAGGTGAAACAGAGTATGAGTCTGCCATTGTGTGGCCAAGGGACCTTCTGAACAGGGCTGGAAGGGAGTGAGAAAGTGGCCAAAGAAGGAACCTGGAATAGGAGAGGCACAGTTCAGAGAACCTGAGTGATTTACCTTAATGGCCTCCACCTGCTGGCAGATCATTTTCAATAAAGAATTTTGATCTTCTGCCCATCGTGGTGGTGTTCTGGGAGAATACTGAAAAAATAACAAGACAGGACTTAGAACATTTAGAACAGCAACATACCCTGCAGTGTGGAAAGATTCATTTCTTCCCCACTTACCTTGTAACTTTTACTTGGTGACAGAGAATATTTTGTGGGAGATGGTGTCGAATGTTTCATTTCTGAATCTGCATTTCGCAAGGAACCATTTTTATAAAAAGGACCTCCTTCACTGTAGTCATCGAGTTCCTGCATGACGGAATTAAGCATCTCCTTCACAGATTCCAGGGGCACAGGCAACTGAAAGCAGAAGGCACGAATCAACGGCTTCAGTTTGCAAAAATGCCAAAGAACGAACTTGAAATAATTAGATTTTATCTTACTAATTTACAGGCTCCACACTTTTGTGTAATAAGAACATTACACTTTATGTAATAACACATGAAACTTTCATGTAATCTAATGTCTTCCCGCTCTCCAGCCTGTGCCGTTTCTGTTTCTCCTGTCAGCCGCAACAGTGGCAGAGCAATGCTAACTGGGGAAGCTTTTTCACTTGAACAAAGTAAGTTACAGATTTGGACTAGGAACAGAAACACAGAGGCTGGAAGGCACCAACATAAGCCCTAATCCAAGCAACACAAATTAATCAACAAAACATGTGGAAGATTGAATATAACTGAGGTTAATGC
Organism: Camelus bactrianus; assembly: GCF_048773025.1. Classification (NCBI taxonomy): domain Eukaryota; kingdom Metazoa; phylum Chordata; class Mammalia; order Artiodactyla; family Camelidae; genus Camelus; species Camelus bactrianus. Next base: position 9,780,555 of record NC_133566.1, read on the forward strand.
AGTGGTAACAGCCTCAAACTGTTGACAGTTGGGGAAAAGGGAGCTGACAGCAGAGGGTGAAGATGAGAAGAAATGCTCTGAAGTTGTCAGCAACTATCTCCGATTTCAGTAAAATATTTAACTGCCAAATCCATTCCAAACTAGTCCTTTGGTGGCAATTATTTGTTGACTACATTGCCAAGATAACAAAAATAAATGCCTGCCTTAGGAACCTTTTCTAATTCCCCAACAAGTATTTTTGTGAAGAGTATAAATCTAGATGCCTAAGATAAAAAAACAAAAAACAAAAAAACAACCCCCCCCCCCAAATCTATGGCAAAGCAATGCTAAATATTTAAACACAACCCCCTTCTGGGCACTAACAAAGTGTTACTGGGTGTTTTTGAATTTCCCAAAATATAAATCCAAGGCAGAAGCACTTACCACCCAGGAACCAGAAGCAAGAAAGTGCAAACCACCTGCAGCTCACCTTCTGAACCACCGAGAGGCTGGAGTCGCTGTCGTCCAGGATCTTGATCAGGTAGTCTCTAGCCTTTCTCAGGTAGTTTTTGCATTCTTCTTGTTCTTCTGGAGAAAGCACATCATTTTCAATGTCTTCTGCTTTCCTGTGAAAAATCTATATACACAGAGTGCTTTTGTGAAACAATTAGGTTTTAAAACAAAAACCTTTTAACTCAAGTATCACACTACTTACCAGTGCAAGATTCCAGTAAGAGACGACGTTATTAATAGATTCAAAAGCAGTCATAGCATCTTCTATGTTTCCATTAACCGCATCCAATATGGCAAAAGTTATGTGTGCTTCCTCTTCATATTCACCAATTTCAGATGCCTAAACACAGTGAGTAATTTTCAGTTAAAATGCCTCTACCTGGAATATCAAACCCAAATGATTTCCCAAAGATTTTATGTGATCTATGAGATTAGCATCTCAGTACTCTTTTCTGCCATCTTGTATTTATGACAGCTAGTGGACCTACACAGCAAAACTACCATCAGAGAGCCAGGCAATTGACGGAAGCAGTTTCTACCTGCATGCCTTCATTTATAAACCAGAAATCCACATCTCCAGTTAACTCACAAGGCCCTCCATTACCTGGATGTCTGCACTGTGAAAATGCTTGAACAGAGGGTCAGTAGGTTCAGGAATACTGCTCTTCTTTTTGATTATCTTCAACAATGGCAAAACCTTCTTCCAATAATGAACACTTCTGCCTATGTATTCCCGTTGATCATAAAAAGAATTAAGACCACTGCCCTAAAATAGAAGGGGAGACGCACACAAAGGGTCAAATCTAAAAATTCAGTTACACATGGTCTGAACAACTGGTTAAAATTTCAAACAAAGGCAAAATAGAATCTCAAAACTCATATGCTCACCTTTCCAAATATTGGAATAATCAACTACTTTAATACCAGTGATCATTCTAGATGCAATTTTTAAAAACTTTCAATGACACCACCTAATCCTAATCAGGCAGCCCACCCTGTTTTCTTAAAGTTGCTATTTTTAGATAGCCAAACCCTGCCACTCTGTAAGTGTCACAGTTTGGTCAAAGGGCTAAACATTTACACCCAATCTTGCCACAGAACAGACCTCAAATATTTAGCAAGATCTATGTAGGTAATGCCCTCACCTACAGAGCCTTGTGCCACCAAACATGCAAAAAAAATTTTCAAGCTGGACAGTATTTATCATCAGGTAATTATCAGTAATAACAACATATAATACCTTGTAACATCCACTGTGCCAGGCACTGTTCAAAGTGCTTAAATATTAACTACTTTATGGCAAGATTAAGAAAATACATTTCACCTGACATAATATGAAGCTGCTATAGTTTTCAGAACTGAAAGACTTCCAATGGAAAGCTTGTGATTTTTAAAAACTAAGGTAATGTTCTTAAAAACTGCTTTCACTTTAGTGAACTCACCGTTTTCTGAAGGCACTGTGCCCAGTGCACAAGCAGAGCAGGCTGAAGGCCATGTTTTTCCTGGCCCCTTAGAGTGTTTATGTCGTGCTGAACTAGAAGTCGCAATTTTGCTGAGGTTCCAGGTCTAAAAAAGTTTAATTTAATAAAACTGATTTATAAATATGCAGCTCAACACCTATGTGCATGTTAATCACAAGATTACTAAAAATTAAAACATGAGAAGTGAATGAAGTCTTTGGGCAGTAAGGTAAAAGAGCACTGTTATTTTACTACTTACATTGCTTTTCTATGAATGAGATTACACACCGCATCCCACCAAGCTTTCTGTCTTTCCGTGCAAAGCTGTTTACACACAGGAAGAGGCAAGCACAGAGGCTGATAGAAGCTGTAGTGAGAATTACACTTCTCTTTTAACTGTAAGTGGCTGGTATATATTACTCCAATTAGAAATACCTGTTTTATTTAAAGAAAAAATCAATTTAAGTAGAAAAAAGTCAAACAAAACACATAAAACTGAAGCTGTTAAAATCTCTGCTTACCTCCAGATCTAAAGTACATATTGATTCAGGTGCGTTTGTTTCAAGCCTTGAGGTTTCCTGGGGCAAATGATGAAAAAGCTGTTTTAGCCATTTTCGAATTACAGGTAAGGAAGGCAATGAATTCCACTGTAAGCCAAGCCAAGTAAGGTGCTGAAGGCTACCACCGTGTGCTCGAACCGCACCTGAAATGAAGGGGAAAAATCGGCTTGAGGTTTTGAAAAAATTTTTGTGTGCCATCAGTTTTGCCAACATAAACAACTGACTCACATTAAAGGCACCTTAATTTTATTACCACTTTTCTACATCAGAGCACAGGGAAAACCTATGGTAAGCAAAGTCTCGTGATCTTACTAAAGGTACTCATACTCTTTATTTAGGAGTTTTAATAAAACAGTTTTGATGAAGAAAGCTATTTTCAAGTCCACCTAAGAGGAAAAAAAAAAAGAGCCTCACTAGAACGCAATAAAACAAAACCTGACAGGGGTCAAATTCAGAACAGTCACCCAGTAAGAAATCGTGCAACAGGAGACGTCCTTTCAGTCAAGAGTCATTCAAACAATGGGACACCATTGTATTAATCCGTCAGGGTAATAGATCTTTTCCTCCTCAGGAAATTCATTACTGAAAAATGATGGGTTTCTCAAAGCATAAAGAGCTACAAGCTTTCTGGCAACGTGGCAATTTGCAAGAAACTTAAACATATTCATCAACTTTGTCCCAGTAAGTCTGCTTTTAGGAATCTCTATGGAAAAAATCTGAAATGGAGACACTTCATACTAAAGTCTTCATCAGTATTTTTTTAATATAAGTGAAAAAACTGGAAACATCTTGGACACTCAATAATTAAAAGTGGCAAGCATATATAGTTACTTTATTAAAAAGACCATATTACCATTAAAAGTAATATTCAGAGAGACAGCATGAGAGAGAATTCATGGAAGACAAGTCATGTATACAGTGTAAACAACTATTTAGAAAAAAAAAAAAAATACATATATATATACATACCACCACCCCGTTATACTTACTCCAACCCCCCAAAAACCTGAAAGGAATCCAAGAAAATATTAGTCATTACTTCTGGGTAATGAGATTACAGGTAACTTATTTTCCTTTTTGCTTTCGTCTCATATACTAAAAGAATGAAAATGCAAAATGTTTCCTTTGAAAGCTACAACTTACCAATGTCATATAAAAGATTTAAAATGTAAAATGTTAGTGTTTCTTTTGAAAGATATAACTTACCAACGTCACATCGAGCCAAATCCTCAGGCTCCGGTGCTTGTACATCAAGGTTTCCAATAACATCGCTACCAAGGAAAGATCTATCCTTAGGTGACAGACTGGAAAACAGAGCGTCATATAAAGCAGACTGCCCACTTTCATTGGCAAAGGATTCTACAACCTCTTTTAAAAAATCTTGCTTGTCACGACTTAAGTTTAGCAGCATATGCCCTGAAAAACAAATTACATTCCATCATTTTAAAAATACAGATTTTTACTGACATCTCTTGACAGTTTCATTCACATCCTCTAAAGGGAAATAACAACTATCTCGGCTGACCACCACCCTAGCTGGACACCCAGAAGGGTGCTGATGCAAAAAATGAAGAGACCACAGATTTAACTGTACCTGTGTCTACGTGACAGAATAAAAGGCAAGAAAAAAAAGGTGTGAAAAATACCAAAGTGTTTCCATTTTAGATGGAAAAGTGTGGGTTTCAAGTGGCCACAGGAGAACAGGACCAAGTGCACATTTTCTGCCCTGACACACCTGACTTCTAAACCTGGCTGGTCAGAACCACCCTTTAAAAAGTTTAAAAAATTTTTATTTCCAGACCTCACGCCCAGAGGTTCTGATTCCACAGATTTGGGATGAAAAATCTATTTATAAAACACTCCTTGGATGAAGTTCTAGTTCACATTACAACATGGGTGCACCCTGAAAACACTCTGCTGGGTGTAAAAAGACAGTTACCCAAAGACCACACATTGGATGATTCAGTTTCTATGAAATGTCCAGAATGGGGAAAGCTAAAGAGACACAAAGTTAGTGGCTGCTGAGGACTAGCGGGTTTGGAGGGAAATGAGGAGTCACTGCTAATGGATACATGGCTTCTTTATGAGGCGATGAAAACATTCTAAAATTGACTGTAGTGACCGCTGCACAACTCTGAGAACATACTAAAACCCACCGAACTGTACACTTAAAAAGGGTGAATAATACCATATAACAATTTTATTTCAATCAAGCTATTTGAAAAAAAAAAAAAACACAAAACTCTTTGGAGTAATTCTGGTGGTCAGTCAGGTTTGGTTACCACCAGACTATTATCTCTGAAAATCTGCAGAGACAAGCTCAGAAAGGCCCAGATCAAAGACAGCGAAAAACAGTTCACTTTACCAACTATGATACCCTGCAAAGGGAGAAGGGAGACCCAAGAAAAAGCAGGTCACTTCTTCAAGGACTGAAGCCTGCCTCCTACAAAACAGTAAGCTGTGGGAGAGAAGCAACGTTAGCCTCGACCAGCAGTCCACCTACAGACCAAAGCTTTTAGCTTCTCTAATTTAAGACCACTTCTTCACTCTTAACAAGGTCTGTCCAATTTTATATCAAAATTGCTTCTCCTGGAAACACTTCCCTATGGAGTCTGCCTATGTGAACACCTTCATGTCTTGCCTTAGCAGAACTAAACAGTATGTAACAGACCTTCAGGATCCATCCCCAACAGTCAAAGCTGGGATAAATCTACAAATTCCAAGAGCCTAACAGAATGTGGGTATGTATCTTCTATCTTCTTTACTATGTTGTCAGTTCCTTAAGAGAGAGCTGTGTATCCTTTCCATCTTTATATCCCCCATGGCACTGCCTTATAAGCAACTGCTGTTAAATGGCTGGCAAATCAGTAACTTACTCTTAGCTCAGGAAGTACTTTAAAATATTCTGGATGGAGGTTCTAGAAGCTAGATTATAAGGAGGGGTTAAGGAGTTTCTCCACCTGGGAACTAATATCAAGTATCTGTCCCTTTTAAAGAAGAAACCATTTCTTCTAATTCTTGCTATACCTCTTGCCCTATTCCAACACAGCAAAGAGAAATGATTATGACAAATTATCTTCTGGACAGACAGAAGATGCAATCGTAAGATGTGCTAAAAAAGAGAAATTTTCTTTTCAAAATAAAATCAGTTAAACATTACTATTACCTGATTGGCTCAGACGATCATAGGCCATCATTTCCAGCAGATTCTGTCCAGCGTCTCCTTTTATTAATTTAATCTTTGGTCTTGGAACCTGATCATTTTAGAATCAAAAATCTTTATTTAGTGTTACATTTATAATAATTAGATGTTCCTTTCTATTACCTTCTGGTTTTCTGACAATGAATATACAGCCAATGGTTAAACCGAGTTGGAAATTCAACTGCAAAACACTGGGAACCAAGGAATTTAGATAATCTATAAAAGATGCCTACAGGGGAGAGGGTATAGCTCAGTGGTACAGTATATTCTTATCACGTACAAGATCCTGGGCTCAATTCCCAGCATGTCCATTAAAATAAATAAATAAAAACCTAATTACCTGTCCCCCTCCAAAGAGACTGATTAAAAAAGTAAATAAAAGATGCCTACAAAGAGGACTTCTGAGAAATTACTTTCCACTAACAGCACATTCAGGACCCAGTCGGGGAAATGGAGTATTTGGTTAGGGGTCTCTTCTCCCCTCCATAAACAGAACTGCAGCAGGGGAAGCAGTGGCAGCTCTGTGACCTGGCACAGGGGAATCCTACTTATTAATGCCGTACTGTGGACAGCACGCTTCCAGAGAACAGGTAATCTGAGACACCACTGGGAAAACTGGGACAACCAAGAGAGTAAAAGGACTCCAGGCCACATCCTATGAAGAAGAACTGGAAGAATGAAGAATAAATAGAAGGGTGAAGAGAAAACAAGATAGCCACCTTCAGACATCAGTAAGATTATCTTGTGAAAGAAGGGCTAGACTTTTTTAATAGGACAAAAGAAAAAATGCCAATGAGTAGCAGCTTGAAAAATATTTTTACTTTAAATAAGGAAGCACCAAGAACCAAATTACCCAAAAATGCAATGGGCTATCCTGAAAAGCAGCAAATGTCCATCACTGAAAACGTTCAGTCCAAACAGTGACCACTTACTAGAGATATCCTAAAAGTAACGATGAGGGTGAGGCAGGTAAATGCTGTTAAACGTCTAATTACTTTCTTAATTGGCAGCAGGAATAAACTTGGTACAACCTCTATGAGGTTGCAAATCTGGCAATAGCTCTAAAAATTATAAATGCATAGATACACTTTAATCTTGCCATCTTCTTTCAAGAACTTATTCCACCCAAAAATGTTCACATGTGAAATGGCACAGGTTAGTCACTGCAGAATTATTTTGAAATAGGACTGCAAAAAAGTAAAGTCTGATATCTTGCTTTTAGGGACTGGTTTAAAAAATCCAAACTATGGTATATCCATAAAATAATATGCAACCATCAAAACAAATGAGGGTGCTTTACCCACGCTGTTTTCTGTGCTGATATGGAAATGTCACCAAGGTGTATGTCGTGGAAATAAAACCAAAACAGACAGAATGTACAGTGCATCTTCTTTCTGTATTTTAAAGAGGAGTGGGAGTACAGGTGTGTACATGCAGCATAAAACATTTCTTGAAGAGCTCATAAGAAATAAAATTAATGCAGGGAAGTCCATGACTAAGGAACAGAGGTAGGAAGGACTTTTCAGTGTATTCTTACATGCCACTACAATACCAAACCATGTGAATATAATCACCTTTCCAAACATAATTTTTCAAAATAAACAGATTCCTTACTAACCTAAAAACTCCTGATTTTGAATTTCTGAAACATTAGTTTGACCTATGCTTTTACCCACAAGTTTTCTAAACATGAAGCCAAACTCTGTCATGTACAGATGCTGAAGAGCACAGAAAATAAAAACAAAATGTGACAAAATTCTTTTTGCTCTCAAACTGATCTCAAATCAAAAAACCAACCCCTTTTACAGAGCACTTGACAGCTATCATTTGTGACCGGTGAACTAATTATGAATCTATTCAATCACAACACCTCAATGAGTATTTTCCTCATCTTAATTAGAAGGTTTCAAGAGAGACTGCTTAATGCTCAGCTGAAACCTCGACCTACAATGTGGGTAACACCCCAATAAACCCATGAAAGGCTGAAAGAATCATAAATCAAAATGCATTTAATACACCTAATCCATCGAACACCACAGCTTAGTCTCGCCTACCTTGAATGTGCCCAGAGCACTCAAATTAGCCTACAGCTGGGCAAAACCAGCTAAGGCAAAGCCTATTTATCATGAAGTATTGAGCACCTCATGTAAGGGACTGAATCCTGCACTGAAGGTGGCAGACAGAACTGCTGTCTGGGACAGAAGACTTGGAAGTGCACTGGCTGTTCACCCTCGTGACTGCACGGCCCACGGTGGGCTGCAGCTCCTTGCCCCTGCCCAGTGTCACTGGAGACTACCGCACTACATACACCAGCCCAGAAAAGATCAAAACTCAAAAGTTCAAAGTAAGTGTCTACAAAGTGCATTATCACTTTCACACCACCAAAAGTCGAAGTCGTAATTTGGACCATCGTAACTCAGGGACCATCTGTACTTACTAGAGCCACAGCGTTTCACTGATCAAGAGTCCAAAAACCCTACCATTAAAAAAGTCAGCCTCTCATGACTCCTTAAGGACCCCATGCCAGTCCACACCTCCCTTGTGTGCTCTGATGAGTGCTACAACAAATGACAATAAAAATACAAGTATCTAAGAGGCTTCCATTTTGTGTCCATTTCATGGAAGTATGTGGTGGGTAAAGAGACAAGACTGAGGTAGATGTCTCTGCACTAAAATCAAACAATGGAGAAAGTGAAAGCAAGGTATTCAACGGCTGACAGGTGACACCTGCACTGAGGCAAAACAGTTTTCAAAAGTAAACAGTGTATTACACGCGTGCACATGCAGATACATTTCTGAATTCCCAAGAAACCGGTAAGTGGTTGTCTTCTAGGAAAGACACAAGTAGATGAACTAAGAAAGATTTAGTTTTTACTATTAAAAAAGGTCAAAGTTTAACACAACAAACTAATAAATACAACAAAGAAACAGATTCATGGATACAGAGAACTAGAGGTGACAGTGGGGAGAGGGAAGGGGGGGCAAAATGGGGGAGGGGAATTCAGAGGCACAAACTGCTGTTGTGTAAAATGAGCTACAAGCGTGTGTGTGCAGCACAGGGATACAGTCAGTATTTTATAGTAACTGTAAGTGGAGTCTAGCCTTTACAAATTATGAATCACTGTATTATACACCTGTAACAGACAATGTACAACCAACTGCACTTCAGTTGAAATGTCAATGTTTGAACAGTTGACTGTGTGTTAACTGAAAAAAATTTAATATACTTTACCTTCATATTAAAAATACGAAAACTATCAGCTACTTGAGGATTCTATGGAAATTGAGTCATAAGAACTTTTTAATGCTTATATAAAATCAGCAAACTCTGTTAACTTCACTAATTCTCACCAATAAATACATCCCTTATGAAGCAGAATGCCTCTGCTGAGCAGTTAAGCAGCGCTTAACTCTGTGGGGTGAGTATCAACAAGTTCTTAAAAGATCCAGGTAATTCGAACGAGGAGGAGGCGTATTCTCTAGAGGAAATTCTACAGTGAATCCTTTTTTCTTTTCCTCAAGCAAAAGATCATTCTTTAAAGCTAACAACGATTTCTGTAAGCCAGGCTTACTGCACTTTTTGGCAGACCACTTAAGCTTACAAAGGGAAAACACTAGAACTACGATGGATCGGGGAAGGGGTAACAGCCAGCATCTCATCATCAAAAAATAATGGTTACGTTCTGGCATATTTCCTTCATGTCATGTTTTGTATATACAGCGTCATGTTTCCAAAGATGAATAAATATACTGCTGTACAATAAAGATCACCTCCTGTCAATGTCAAGTGCATGTTACACACACAGCGGTATCACTTCCTGTCAATGTCACGTGCACGTGACACAGCTCACCTAACACGCTAAATGCTTGTGGTAAACATGCTCTTACATCACGGCTTATGTAGTCACACCCAAAAATTACTTCCTTAGGTTTTCGTCCAAGTTATGAATATTTTTTCCACCAAGTTTTATCCGTATTTGAGAGTATTTCCTTACTACAGGGCCCCCAAAATGGCAGAGTAAAAAGATCAAACTCTTCAAAGTCTCAGCAATGCTGACTGCTGCCAGCCACGCATCCACCTGCCTGCTTCACCGCCTCACTGTGCTCCATAAATCCTTATTCTCCACCCATCAAATGAACTATTTCATTTTCACTTTCATCTATTCATATTTTCACTAGGTACCAGGACACACTTCCATGTGAAACACAGTCGTCTCACTGGACTGTCCACTGCACGCACAGCTGGAGGCGGGTTACCTGGAATGCCACGAGGTAGCACAAGGCCGCCAGCTCTGCGAGTGCCCGCCACTGCACGGTGCTGTGCTGGCCCATCTTCAGGAGCAGAGAGCCAGCGTGCATGTACAGGTGTCCCCGCACTTCCACAAACGTCGCCGAGAGCTCGTCGTTCGCACCCACACAAGACTTCACAGACTGAAGAGCACTGTCAAAACTGTCACAGTGAAATGTTACATAGGAATTCCACTCCTGCATTGTGAATATGTAATTTAAAAAAACTAAAAAAAAAAAAAGAATTTTATTTCCAGCTTCATCTTCCATATTCCATCCCTAATAATCCCTGTTCTCTGTTTGATGAATCACGAGTCATTGAGTGCCTACTCTTATTCCACACACTTCCTACCCTTCAAATTTAACCTCTAGAATGACGTCCAAAACATCTTCTAGTCATATGGCTTCATTCTTTGATTCAAAGTTGAAATTTCTCACATTAAACATGTCATTTCCACACCGTAAGACAGTAACTAAGGTAGGTGGTCGTCAACACCATAAGTGCTCTTTCTACTATATACACAACTACAGAGTTAAATAAATTATATTTCTCACTACTATTTGTAATTATGTACTAGTTAGGCCTTCTGAATCCTAACAGACGTCAAGAGTCTTCATTTTGTAAGAAAATCAAAAACAAATACTTAATAGAAATGTGAAGCGTGATTATAAAGCAGGTTACAGTAAGAAATCCGGGCAACAGCTATTTCTTCTAGTATGTAAGTTCCTGGTCCCCCTCAAAGTTCTCAAGACTCCTTTAAGGAATCCATGAAGTTAAAATTATTTTAGAGTACTACTAGGAAATTATTTGTCTCTTCACCCTCATTCTCCCATGTGACCGAAAGCTTTATAAGCCACATCAAAAAGAAAAAAATTCCTAAATATTTTCTAAAATAATCTGAGTGTTCAACTTAGTTGTTCTGGACCACCTCTACCCTATCCATCTCAGGACACCACGTACTTCTTCAAGAAAACTACTATCCGCTCCACTCCAGTGAAAAGAACTTCTTTCCAAGTCAGATGAACGGTATAAGCCAGGGGAGGCCACACACTGGAGGGGCCAGGCAGGCACACAACTGTCACAGGTGCTCCGCCCGTAAGTGCAGTGTGTGGGCAGAGCAGCCGGAACACACAACACAGAGGCATGGCACACCCAGTGGGACTCAACTCACAGCTGGGCAGGGAGCCTTGTCTGCCACGAGCTCTGTCTAGTCAACCTGTGCTCTCAACGAACATACAGATCCAAGTGCTGCTTTCATTCAATGGAATTTAAACAAGTGGAGATACTGGTCCTCAAAATTAAAATGTACAAAAACTGAAAAATCACACACTTTATTTTACTTACCCTGTTTCTAAGCTAAAACATTAAGTGTCTTCTGAAATACCAGTACTTCAATTTTCAAATACTTATACTAGGACATCTGACAGATGACGTTTATGCTCTGACTTTCACTCAAGAATGTTTTTTGGAATCAAACATGAAATAACATTTAGAACATTCTTTTTCAGGTTTGACTCTTTATTAAGCATTCAAACTAGGTACTTACCAGCAAAATAGTTCAATCAAGTCTAAAGAGTAATACCGTTCTCTACAAATCAAAGTCACACAACACCAGTTAATATCCCCACAAAAAAAGATTCCTTTTAAGTGGTTCATTATACTACCTATCACCTCTGGATACATTACAGAAATAATACCACTGTTAAGGTGTTTAGACCCATGAACTGAAATGCCACAAATACAAGTCTACATACCTTTCCAATAATTCTCTGCTTTCTTGCACATCTCTAGCAGAGAGCGTAAGCAGCATAAGGTTAGCATAGGCTAGAAGTAAGTCCTTGCTGGTTGATCGCCAGTTACTTTTATCAGACTCCAGACACTGGGAAGATTCCAGATATTCCTATTTCATAGGAAAAACTCTTAAGTTATAAAACTTTATCAAGTGCTACAAAAATGAGTATTTCATGCCTACAAATTCCTTTGCCCATTCCTATACTGTAAAGCCATATCAATTTTACACCAATCTACAAAAACACCAAAAAAAATTTGTCACATTTCTCTCTCCAATCTACCCATTATAAATTGAAATCATGCTAGGAAAAATCTCATTTCACAGTTGCTATACATAAATGAAAGAAATTTAAGTCTTGGGGGGCAGAGCTTGACCACAAAGGGATGCACTGCAATTGCCTATGTAGAAGATGCAGATTCAACAGTCTTACCCACCTTGAGGGTCTGCACAGCGCAAGCATTCCACTCTAAACTGGAGCGCAAGGCTGCGCTCCTCTCCACCTGGCGGCAGTGGGTCACGGCGTCCCTCAGCCTCCCGTTGGAGCGGTACAGCTCCACTAGTCGGATGTTCATGTGGATGTCATCAGGCCTCGCATGAAGTTCTGACTGAATCAAGTCGAAGAGTTTATTCCATCCATCTTCACCTTTACAGTCTAAAAGCTGTTCCTATTTTTAAAGAACCGTTCATTAGAGAAACATTTGTGCAATTTTAAACGCCTCATGGTTCCCATGAGCACCACCCCAGTGTCTGGCTTTAGTAACACCCTTCAGAGTCACTTCCAGCACAGGCACGTGGACAGGAACACCTGGGACTACATAGCAGCAGTGGCTGCCATCCTCACCTCAGACACCACCAGAGCTCCTGCCCTGCGGCCCTGCACGCCCTGGTCACTACCAGAAGCCTCGGCCTCTCCAGTCATCCTTAGCCAGGGCCCTCATCCCTGAAGGGCACTGGCTCTCCCTGCATCTGATTCAACCCCCAGCCCCCTACTCCACTACCCTTCTCAGAGTCTTCACCTTCTGACCCCACTGAATGCAGTGACATTTCAAGATAGCCTCATCCCTTTTCTGCTGGTCTACATGCAAGTAGAGGACGTGGCATTTAGGACTCCTCACTCCCAAAGTCACCTCCAGATCACGCCCCCCCGCCTCCACTTGCGGATTATCCCCTTTTCTAAAGGACTTGCTCTCCAGCTATTCCTCCCCTCCCTGATCTGACATTAGGTTTACTTTTAGACAACAGTGTCCTTAAAGAGTCATTAAAAAACATTAGGATGCTTCATTTAACTTTTGTTACACTGCAAGAAAAATAACACCCTCCCTCATATATACAGTCTTTAATGCCATTGTCACCAATGGACTGGACTGTCATGACCAATAAGGAAATTATGTTTGAGGCATAAAACAAAGTAATAAGGTAAAGAAATCTGCACACCAAAACCTAACATTTCAGATTAATATTTAAAACCTGGGTGCATATCACAGGGAGGAAAAAACCTTAATACTACTAGTATTTATTTCCAGGAGTTTTAAAAAATACATTAGATTTTAAAATCTGTACACGATTGTTCATACCAGATTTGTAATAGCTAAAAACTAGAAACCACCAAAATCTCCCTCAAAAGTAAATGATTAAACTGTACAACATTCATACGACAAAATACTACTTAGCAATGAAAGAAAGGAACCAATCACTAACACATGCAACTTGACGGGTCTCAGAAGCACTGAGCAGAGGGAAAGAGGCAGCCTCAGAAGGTCACAGGCTGCATGATTCTGTTTATGTAATGTTTTTTAATTACAAAATTACAAAGACAGAACAAATCAGCAAGGTGGCAGGATGACGGGAAGGGGGGCAGACGTGACAACAGGAATGGTGGGAAAGTGAACCCACGGCGACAGGGCAGTTTTGTGTCATGGCCGCAGGCCTGGTTGTGCGCCTGCACACGACGAGATGAACAATGCACCCACGGCAAAGCCTGATTTTGGTCTGTGCGATAGTTACATTAGGGTGTAGCTGGATGACACAGACTCAGGATCTCTCAGTACAACCTTTGCAACTTCCTGAGAAAAATCTTGGTAATTATTTCAAAATTTAGAAGTTTAAAAAATTCTATCAGAAACATGTATGGGGGGAGGGGTCCTATTGAAAACAATATACACTTAAAATTCTGTTTGCTTAGCACACTAGGACTTTCTCCAAAAGAATCACTTAGTAAACTATATTTTACCCAGCAGAGAATAATCAAAATCAGTTAACACATTAGCAACAATTTTCTATCCTTTTTAGTGATTATCTGTAACATACTAGAGAAACTGTCTTTTAACTTTTGCTTAAAAACTTCACTACCTATAAACAATACATTCCGTTTTTAGATAACAGTTCTTTAAAAGTTTTATAATTCTAAACTGTCATCCTGTGGGTAATTTTCACCCAATGAAGCAAAGATTTTTTATCAGATATAGCTCAGTTTAAATCTTAGCTCCACTACTTAGCTACAAAACAGTAAAATCCCTAAAATATTCTTTATTTCATAAGGGTAAATGAGATGCCATTTGTAAAGCAAACTAATGCCTAATAAGACAGCATATTGTGATATATGTATATATTGTGAAATGACTTCCACAGTAAGTTCACGTCCATCACCTCACAGTTACAAATTATTTTTCTTGTGATGAAAACTTTTAAGATCTATTCTCTTAGCAACTTTCAAATGTACAACACAGTATTGTTGACTATGGTAATGCTACACATTACATCCCAAGAACTTATTTATCTGGAACTAAAGATTTGTACCCTTCTGTCCCCCTTCACCCCCAACTCCCCATCCCCCATTTAAGGCTTGCTACTGAAAAGTCATTTAAACTCCAAATATAAGAAACAGTTGTGTCTTAAGTTTTCCCCAACTGCTTTTACTAAATGTTTTGTTTTGCTTTTTTTTTTTTTACCTTTAGCTTGTAAATTGCAGGACTTCCTGGAAACAGTTTAGCTGCCCTTTCAACCCAGTATTTCGCTCTGCCATCACTAACATCGTTTTTACAGAGCAATTCTGCAATCTTCAACACAAGATCTTTTTGTGTTGGGTTTAATTCCACTGAACGCTGACATCAGAAAAGAAATAACAGATTAGTAGGATTCCTAAAGTCCATAACTCATACATAAAAGTTAAAAATTTATCAAGTGACTCCATTAAAAACTATTTCTTAATGATAACATGTTTTTTCAAGGTTGTTAAAATTAAAGTATCTGGAAGTTTTCTGAAGATGAATTAAGTAAGAATTATGTTTTTATTAGGTAAATGTAAAAAAGAAAGGGAAGGAAGGAAAGACAAAAGGAAGGAGAGGGAAGGAGGGATGGCTGGGAGGCAAGGAAGGATGGGAGGAAACCACACACAAAAGAACAGCACTTTCTGACTATGGTAGACTTAAAATTTATAGGTGTTAATCTTCTTTTACAAATGCTAAGCTCTTTATGATAAAATAGCATACTCTGGGCCAAATAATTTAAAATCTGACAGAGGGGGGATATCTCAGTGGTAGAGCGCCTGCCTGCTTAGTTAGCATGCATGAGGTCCTGGGTTCAATCCCCAGTAACTCCTCTAAAAATAAAATAAGTAAATAAACCTAATTATACCCCCAAAAATAAATTAATAAGATAAACCTAACTACCTCTCCCCTCAAAAAATATAAAAATTAAAACAAAAAAAATTTATCCAAATAAATAAAGTGATACCAGTGCTTGTTTTCAAGACATCCATAAAATATATTCAAATTATTTATCATATAAATTAACCTGGGCATATGCATGTTTGGCTGTGCAAAGGCTAAGTATTAATCTTATATAGTTTACCTTATAACATTCAACAGCTTTGTCTATGTTTTCCTCCACTTCATAAAGAAGACCAAGAAATCTGTGAGCTTTGGGATCCCTTTCTTGCACGTTAATATATGTAGATATATATCTGTTTAAAAATAATAATATAAAAACAAATCATCTTTAAATTACGACATTTAGAACTGTATTTAAATGCTGAGAGAGTATCTTAAGCCAAAGCAACCACTAAACTAATTTACATTGTTATTCTCATTGTTGACAGCACTATTCACTTAAAGTAGAATATGCAGATAACTCAAAAGCACCCACAGGAAAAAAACAGGTAATTCTTAAACACGAACACACATACCAAGTTGACAACATACTCATTTTACTTTAAAACGCTACATTTACCAAATGCTCTTTCCAGTGCTACTCATAAGAAATGAATGCATAAATTATATTCTTTTCTGACTACATTTTGGTAAAGCACTAAAAAGTTTTGCATAGAAATTCAAACGTGATTACAGTAAATATCTTCTAAGTTATCATAATGCAAAATATTAAAGAGCAACAATTTCCAAGCAACCAAGAGAACATTCACCTATTTAACAAGAAAACATCTAAGAGGCCTGTGTGCAGCTGAAACAGCGCAGAGGAAGAACCACTCCCTACAGGATGAAACGCAGGTGACCTCCACTCCTTAACTCAAGTGGCAACTAAAAATGAGCATTTTCTAGGCTCAGTGAATGTTATCACAGGAGAAATTAGCCCAAAGATCAACACTGGAGGAAAAAGTGCCATTGTAACAAGGAACAGGGTTAACAGCCCCAGTGCTGCTAGTTAAATAAAGGTGCTAACACTTTCCTTACTTATCTTTACATCTTTCCAACAATGCCACTAATAGCCTGCCTCCCTCCTAATTCCCCGCTTTAAGCCACTACAACTCAGAAAACCAGATCCCCAACCTTCTTGGTCCTGGGATAAGATAGCCTCAGAGGATCCACCTATTCAGTCAATTAAAATCTTTTGCACAAGCTATTCTCCCGCCTGGAATTACAGTTTAACTTTGTATTCATGCTATTTTCCAGTTGATAAGAGCAGACATCTCACCAGGAAGAAATGAAGATATAACCATGCTTCTCTTTTACTCTAACCCAGGACAATCTTTAGAGAAAACGTTAACCAAATGACCTCTTGCCCTAGGTATAAACAAGCGGTGGGCGTGCAGACAGTATCACCCTGAACTCCGTCTCCGAGGATCCAGACTAGTCCTCACCATCAATCTGATCGATGATTCCCTTATTCCCAGGACACACTTGGAAAAAACTGCCAAAAAGAACTTACTTTTATCCATTTCAAAGAACATGAGGAAAAGGCACTGGGTTCAGAAAATTAAGTTTACAGTTTGGTACTTACTTTTTAGCAAGATCATATTCTTTAGCTTCATAATACAGCTTTGCAAAATAGAATCCTTTCATTGACTTCTAAAAAAAATTAAGAATTCATTTATTTTTCATATTTTGAATTTTGCATATTTTCACAAGAACTAAAAATCAAGGTTAACATTAATATAATTCTTTTGTTCAGTTAAAAGGTTAAAAAGAATTGCTTGTACAAATGCATGTATGTTCTAAAAGTCAAGATTCTATGTTTTCTAATTCTCATGAAATAAAAAATAAATTTAAGAACAGCAAGACAAGATGACATCAGAAATTAGAATTTATATCAGCAAGAAACCTTAGAATCACATGGTGCCACTCCCTCACTTCACAGTTAAGGAAAGAGACAGGAAGCCACTTTTCTGGGGAAAGGAAAGGTACTTCAGGGACCTCACGTCTCCTTCCTCGTGTGAGCCTCATGTGGAAGAGTCAGAAAGTACCTCAGGCCCTTTAAGGCACTGGAGATTCCTTGGTCCAGTTACCGACCTCTCCACAGATCATTACTTTACACTCAAGGAATTAAAGAGGCAGAAATAAAAACTGAATTCTCCTGGTAATAATCCAAGGCCACAACCTGGCTCTTTTTTTCTCTATAAGTTCCGAAGTCCAGAATGCTGGGATGTACCAGATGACTTCACGTACGTGCGATACAAGTACACAGTCATCAAACATCGTATTTTTTAAAACTATACAAGGACACAGGAAAACAACAATCAACAGATTAAGTGAAAAAAGCAATCTACAAAGTAATGTTTTCATTTACTGATTTTAATCCTAAAAACGCAGACGCTGGATCTGTCCGCCATGCCTCCTGTTCACGGTTCTGGTATCGCAGATCAGCAGTCAGTTTCTCTGTCCTCACGCACGAACCTGCACTTCAGGAAGGGTGACAAGCACACAGTGATGTGTGCGGGAGCAGAACAGTGCTACCCCACAGCACTGCAGCAGTTACTGACAGCACACCGCACTTTGACAAAGCCAAAGTCAGTGTTCATCCTCACAAACCACAGGCACACTGACTGTCTTGCTAGCTGGCAGTGTTCCTTCTTTCTTAGTTGGTTACAGTGGAGGGGGACAAAAAACAGCATGACAGATTGTACAAAACAGGAGAGAGACCAGGTTGTCAGAAAAGGTCTCATTAAGGGCATATTTGACCAGAAACCTGACTGAAGTAAAGAAGTAGTTACCTAGGGCAGACCAGACAGCAGATGAACTACAGTAATTTAACTAATCTCCACAGTTTACTATGTACAGTTTCAATTTTTCCTTCTTAGGAAATCTGTAAAACGTACTCTTAAATCACAGCCATCTTCCTGAAATCCTCTTCTCGTGACTTCAAAAAATATCAGGCTCTCTTTAGTTTGACTTCTACCTTGGTGGCTATTCCTTCTCCAGCTCCTTCACAGGCTCCTCCTCACGCATCAGCGTCCCAGGAATTGGTCCCAGGTCCTCTTCTCTCTCCCAGTGTCTCATAGGGGACACACGGTCCATCTCACCTGGGGCTACTGATGGTACACTGACTCTCAAATACATATCTCTGGCTCTCATCACTCCTGAGCTCTAAACTTAGGTGCAAAATATCATCAGTGCTACCTTTTACGTTATCTCAAGCCGTCCATTTCTCTACACCTCCACTGCTACACCAAAGTCCCTGCCTGCCATGACAGCTCCTGGGGCTACTGCAAAGGCTCATTCCTTCCTGTTCAGTGCCCATCTAATTCATTCTCCAAAGAAGTACCATTTTAAAACATAAGACAAATCACACTATGCTTTTGTTTAAATTTTAAATTCTTTTATGGCTTCCATTACACGTTGAAGATACCTAACTCTCTCACCCAGGATTAGCATGACACAGTGCCTGCCCAGCTCTCCAACTTACTTCCTCTGGCGCTTGCATACTTCGGTCCAGCCAGTGACTGAAACCAGAAGGCACTTCTCCAACTGGGGAGGCCCTAAGGAGTCTGTTTCATGTAAATAAAGGCAATGGCGGGTACTGATGTGATGTGATTTCCGTCCAGGACTTTCAAAGTCACAGTGAAGAAATACAATAAAGGCAAATAAATGGCAGAGTGACTATGAAAGGTAGTCAAATGCCTCATCATCTCATCAGACAGTTATGAATGGAAGACCAAGATTCTTACTCTTCTAGTGAAACAGCAGCTGAGGGGCAATGAGTCTGAGAGACTTGGCTGACAGAGAGGACCCTGTTAAGCGGCCCTGGCCTGGCACATGGAGACTTACGAAAAGCAGAGTAAGTGGAAGGCCCCAATGCAACTCACCTCCCTCTCACCTCCCCTCTATGCCCTGGGGAGGAGGCAGCATTGGGTCCAGTACACCTGTCAAAGGCATAACAGAAGTTTCCTAAGCTGAATAGAGAGAAAACACCAGTGAAGCAGGAGGAAAAAATTCAGAAAAAATCTCTGATAAAGGAAAAATCTTTGAGATTTTTCTAGGATTACGGACCCTGAAAGTGGCTTCTCCCAATCCTTTTGATCTTTTTAGTTTTAAACTAGAGGTACCAGAAGTTACCGTACTGGGTTTAGGCAGCCAAATATTCAGAGACCTCAACTTTTGGTCCCTGACATCACTTCTTCCTATCACTGTAAAGAGAATTCACCTGCCACAGGATTGTTCACTCACTAATACAGCTGAGTTTAGATTTGCACTTAGTGTGAGCTGGGTTTAGAGCTTTGTGAGGCAGGTTAGTTTTACTCTAATGATGATAGTACAACTGATTTCCCACATGCAAAAGAATGAAACTAAATCCCTTCCTCACACCATGTATAAAAATTAACTCAAGATGGATCAATAAAAACTAAAAACCATAAAACTCTTAGAAAAAAACATAGGGGTAAGTCTTCATTATCTCCAATTTGGCAATGGATTCTTAGGTATGACACCAAAAGCACAAGAAACAACAGATAAAATAAAATTCAGCAAAATTAAACATTTTTTTGCATCAACTGACATTATAAAGTGAAAAGGCAACTTAGAGAATGAGAGAAAATACTGGGAAATCATACCCAAAATACATAAAGAATTTCTACAACTCAATAACACAAACACAAATATTCAATTAAAAAACCCAAAGTAGAAGGCTTGAGTAGACACTACTCTAAAAAGGATATACAAATGGCCAATAAGCCAGGAAAAGATGCTCAACGTTAATGTTATTAGTAATTAGGAAAATGCAAATCAAACTCGCAATAAAAAACCCTCATCAGGATGGCTACAAATCATAAAAAAAAAAAAAAAAAAAGAATGTGGAGAAACTGGAACCCTCTTACACTGCTAGTGGAGATATAAAATGGTGCAGCCACTATAGAAATAGTTTGGCAATTCCTCAAAAGCTAAACACAGGCTATACCCAGCAATTCTACTCCTAGAAATATATATACCCAAAATAATTAAAAACAAGGTCTCTAAGCGATGCCTGTACACTGCACCATGTTCACAGCAGCATTACTCAGTAATAGCCAGAAGGTAGAAACGCAAGTGTCCATCAACAAATAAATGGATAAACAAAATGTGGTATATACATATAGATTACTACTAAGCCATAAAAAGGAAAGTCCTGATACATGCTGTAATATGGATGAATATTTAAAACATGCTAAGTTAAATAAGCCAGACACAAAAGGACAATTATTGTACACTCTCACAGAAATGAAATATTTAAAATAGGCGAATTCGTAAAGTGGGAAAGTAGATTCAAGGTAACCAGTGCTAGGGAGAAGAGGAACCAGGGGAATTACTGCTAAATGGTTAAAAAGTTTCAGTTTGAGGTGATGAAAAGTTTTAGAAATAGACAGTGGTGAAGGTTAAACATCACTAACGCAACTGAGTTATATGCTTTAAAGTTATTAAAATGGCAAATTTTGTTATACCTAGTTTACCACAATTTAAAACATCAATAATACACTGAAACTCTTTAAACTGTACACATTAAATGGGTGAATTGTACAGTATATAAATTACTCTCCATAAAGGTGTTGAAAACATACTTACTTTCATGTCAAAATAGTGACTTACACCCAGAAAGTCATTCCATATGATCTTAGTATGACAATATTTACTGTACATCCATAGCAGGATATATTCTAAAACTATAAACAATGTTAAACTTCAGGATTCCTAAACATCTGAGAAAACATCAAGAAGGATAGAACTGTAGTTAATAAGAAATACTTTAAAAAGCAAAGAAAGGAATACATCAGAATTTGGTACACAGCCTTCCTTCCCCAAACCCATGAATTCATGAATTTATAAGACAGGAGGAAGTTTATGACAATAGTAATACACAACATTCAAACTGGCACTAAAAGGAATGTAGCTTCCCCCACCCTTTTTAAAACAGACTTCCACAAGGTACAATGTCAACACATCACAGAAAAATCAACACCATAACCCATTTTGCTCACTAAAGAGGACTATCTTCAGATGATTAAACAATTATTAAAGACTAATACAAAGAATCACAAAATTTGGGGGAAACGTGATACTCTTCTGTCTCTAGTCTCCTCATTTTATGAGGGGAGAGCCCAGGTGGGTTCAGTGCCTTGTGAAGGACACACAGCGAGAAAGGAGCGCACAGGACAGTCCCTGGCTGGACCAGTGCTGCTTCCCATGACACGTCATGCCACTGTGAGCGAATACTTGAATTCACTTCAGCTGCTAAGTCTGGAGAACTGCTGTGGGGCTGAAAACAGTACATTCAGACCTCAAGAGATGCCACATGACCCTTCAACTTACACAGCCACCTGACTCCGCCTCTTGCATACATCCCCTGTAAAAACCTGAAGTAAATAGGTTTGTTCTAGTATAAACTGGTGGGTTCCAAACTTATGGAGTCCCGACAAGGGTGAGGGAAAGGGGGATAAGCAACATTTAGGTACTGAACAGTGTGTTCCCACTCCCCTTTGCTGGGAAGATTAGGTTAAAAACCATCTCTCAAAAAATACAACAAACAGAGGACACAAATAAGAGACAAAAATTTGGAGGATCAAGTCAGAACCAACTTTCAATTACTAAGAACGTCAGAAAAATAAGAGGGAAAAAAAAGCAAGAGAGAAGAAAAGCTCGAAGAAATAACATAAAAAATGTCCCACAACGGAAAGAAATGAGTTTGTCAATTGAAACTTCCAGAAAACCTGTAAGCTATTAAGAACTAAAAATCACATCACACTTCTAACAGTACAATTCAAAAATGAAGCAGTGCTCTCAAAATTGAGGAAAAAATTATTTCAAACCTAGAATCTGATAACCAATCGATTAGGTAAAGACATTCTTTAGACATACGATGTTTAAAAAAAAAAATTCCCATCGATTCCTACTCAAAGCAAACTGGAGGTTGTGCTACACCAAAACAGAGGACATGAGTTACAGGAAACCAAGAGTCTAACACCAGAAAAGAGGTGAAAGGAATTCTCAAGATGATGATATAGGAAAGCCCAGTAGCACAGCTGTGTAGCAAAGAGAAGCACCAACTGGCCTAGGGAGGAGCAATCAGACAAGAGTAATCCAGAAGCAAGACTCTTTAAAACAATTTTTTAAGCTAAAATTGGTGGATTGTGCAACCTATCTGTTAACACTTGAGAGTCTGAATTGAATTTGGGTACAGAATTAGTAATATATCAAAGGAAACTAAACAAACCAAAAGATAGAGCAATTATTATTAACTCTGGGGGAAAAAAACTATAAAGGTAACTCAAATGCAAAAATATTTACCTTCCCATAATTATACAAACACTAGATAACCATTTAACTAAAATTTGCAATAACATAACTGGAAAAATGAGGGTGAAAATAAATATATCTGTGAACAGATTTGGAGGAACTGAGTTGAAAGCCAATAAAAAGTGTCTAAAATAGGGAAAAGCAGATAAAGAAAAATACAGTTGACCATTGAACAAAGCAGGGGTTAGTAACACTGACTCCCTGGCAGTAGAAAATTCACACAGACTTGCAGCCGGTCCCCTGTACACAGGGTTCCTCTACAGTCTTGGCTCCTCTGTACCCAAGTTTCCACATCCTCAGACTCACAACACTGGGTTGTACAGTACTACAGTCCGTATTTACTGAAAAAAACCCACACAGGAGTAGACCTGTGCTGTTCAAACCCATGTTGTTCAAGGGTCCCTGTATATACGTATGTTAGAAGTATATACGTATGTTCAGAAGTATGAAGCACAGGTGTCAATGCTAGAACAACTAAGAGCTGTCAAGCTGCCCCTGAGAAGCAGGAAATCAGAGGTGAGGAATAGGAAGCCAACTAGACAGAACTCTAAGAAAACTAAATAGAAGCCATCTGGAAAAAAAATTAAAGAAACGTAAGTGACACTTTCACCAAAGGCAAAAGCAGGCATGAAAGAGTAGAAAATGGCAAAAGCAAAGAGGAGAGGAACAAACGACAGCACAATGGAGGCCTGGGAAGACAGGAGACTGTGGCCCCATCACTGCCCCTAGAACTCGGACATCCTGGTAAGTCAGTTCACTCACAGCCAGTCTCTGCCAAACTGGGCACCACGTCAACACCAGTCTCTTTCTACTCCTCACAGCCACTGCCTCTGCCTAACCCAGACCCAAGCTAAAAGAATACGGTCACAGGCTCCTAAGTCATCACTTGCTAATGTTCCACTGAAGTCCCAGGTTCTAAAGCAAATGATTTCCCCGTTTGAAGGAGAACATCTCATTAGAATAATACTCTTTATGGAGAGGTGGCTGTAGCTCAGTGGTAGAGCGCATCCTTAGCGTACACTAGGTCCTGGGTTTAATCCCCAGCACTTCCATTTAAAATAATAGTAATACTCTTTATAAATACAAAATAGGAGGCCAAAAAAAAAAAAAAACCCCAAAACCTTTAAAGTCTTGTCCTCACCCTTCTTTATTTGATAGAAAAGTTTAGTTCAAAGAACATTCTAACTCCTGTCTAGACAGTGGTTCTAAACATTTTGAGAATCCGGGTTCCCACCAAGAATTTCATAAAAGCTACAGATTTGCTTTAGAAAATAAAAGTCTATCAATTTCAAGGGTACAGAGACATTAAACAAAGCCCTGTTTTAGACTCTGGTACCACGTTTGTATTTACGACTATGCCAGCAGTTTGAAATTACAAAGTTTGTAGACACCCTTCTCTCCTGTGAAGGAATGGCCTGTAACCTGCTCCTCTACTTCTAAATGAAAACCACACGCACTACCGGAATCCCGCCGCACCACCACTCCGACGCCGGGCGAGTATCTTTAATCTCTGCAGGTTTCCATACCCGCAGGGTCGCTGGGAGCGGGAAGATAACACGTGCCCGGTGGGCGGTGAAAGACGCGCAGACTGTGTGCCACGATAGCCGTGACTGTCCGTGCGCTTCCCCTTTTAATTCCCTCAGAAACCTCTGTCCCCACGGGCCCGAGCCCAGAACGCCACACTGACAGAGCGCCTACCGTGCGCCGAACACTGTCCTGCATGTCTAACACTGCTGGTCCGAGGACAGACGCCCTAACTCCGCCCTGCGCGCCCCACGCCCCACAACCTGCGAGCCGGCAGTGACTCAGGATCCAGCGCCCACCCTGGTCACCCAGCACGCGGCCCACCTCGGAGAAGGAAAAGCGCCCTAAGAGGCCTCTCGGAAGGCTGGAAGGCCTACCCCACGAGCAAGACCCGACAGGAAACCCAGAATCCCCAAGACTCCGCCGAAAAGCGAAAAGCCAGTAAAGGCCGCGTCCAAAGCGGAGTGTGAGGGCCGGCGAGGAGCCCGGGCCGTGGGCGCAGCGGTGCCGCCGGGGCGCCGAGGAGAAAGAAAAGGAGAAGGAGAAGCAGGGAGCGCCGCGCCAACGCCCGCCGCCTCCCCACCCCCCGCCCGCCAGCCCGGCCGCTCCTCAGCCGGAGCCATGGCGCCGCCGGCCCGCCCGGAGGCCGCACGCTCCGGCCGGCTCACCTCTCGGGGCGATGGGGCGGAGCCCTGCACCGAGGCGATGTACCGCTCCACGTCGGCCTTGCTGCGCCTCATCGCGCCGCCGACCGGACTCCGAGCGCGGGACGCCAGCGCCGAGGCCGCAGGGGCCGCCGTCTCGGGAGCGCAGTGCTCGAAGGTCCGTGACGCAGCGCCGTCGCCGGCGAGGGGCCGACGCGCGTGCGTGCTGCGTCAGCACTGTGCGCCGCGCAAGTCCCGCGGGCGCCGGCGCTCGGAGACGACTGCGCTTGCGCGGCGCGGGCCCCGGCGCGCGGGAACGCGAAGCTCGTGGGTTGTGACGTGGTGAAAGCGCGCGGCGAGACGGCGGGCGGAGAGGGCCCGCGTCCGGAAGGGAGTTAGCTCCGCGCCCGTCGTCTGCGTCTTCCAAGTCGTCAAGTGCCTTCTTTCGGAACTTGAGTTTCTAAGTCTTAAGTTTAGTTTAAAACGATTTCACAAAGTGTTTCCAGTTTAAAGAAAGCGCGCCCGTGTGCACTGGACGTCGGCAGTTTACGGTTGTGGATGATTTGTGTCCTCCTGTTTTAACAGACGAAATGCGGTTTTCTCCAGCGCTTGTAATTAACCTGGCCGCTTCCAGGCTTTCCCCATTGCTTGTCCCTTATTTTCTACAATGGACGATACTGCCTCTCCAAGGAGGGCCCCCCCAGGCTGTCCGTTTTGTTTCAGTCCTGTCCGCTAACCGGGGGCGGGACTGGAGTCCGCTCACTCCAGCCTCCGGGGGGACCCTGCGGGAACCCGGCTCCCGTGGAAACCGCGCGTTTGCCTTGGAGAGGGCGGGGTAGCAGAGCCGTGGCGACAGGGAGCACCGCCCTGATCAGGTCCTTCCCTGGCACTTCACTCTGGTGACGCCCTTGATTCTCCTGACAGCTTCCTGAGGGCACTGTTACTAACGTGCTCGGCTTTGCAGGTCAGGAGACCCAGGAAGGGAGCAGGCTGCCCCTTTCCCAGGGACTCTTACCTAGCATGTGTACCACCACCAGTCTGTTTTAGTTGAATATACTGAAAAGGAGGAGGCCAAAGAGAAAAGCTTGAGGAACTCAAAAGGCCCTTTCTTAAGTAAATTTATTAAGCTTTGTAATCTCAGTTTTTACCAAGTGGAAGGATGAGCTGCCCTTCTGGGCTTAGAAAACAGACTTTCTCCATGAAGATGTGTGTTCTGGCCCAGGTCTTTTTTCGCAGCACGGACCAGTTCCATCCAAACATTTTCACAAGTAATCACCCTTTCCTGGAATGACACAGTAGCTATAAATTCTCCATAGGGAACACCTCAGCGGTGGGATGCCGTCCACTGTACCGGCCACCACTCCTGCTGACGCATTGCAAATGTAAATGCCATTCAGGTGAGAGTTGAGTCCACAGACATACCTGGCTTATGAGATTTTTCATTAGCCACCATTTCATCTGATTAACCTGAGTCCTCACCTCTGATTTAATTGAACTATATTTGATACCTTGAAATAGCCTATAATGAAAAATAATATGAAAAGGGATATCCATACGTATAACTGAATCACTGTGCACCAAAACTAAGTGTTGTAAACTGACTATACTTTAACAATGAAAAAAGAACGCCAGAAACAGGAAGTACCAACATGACTGCTTTTTGCCACCGACGTTGTCTTTTGCTCTTGCCCATAATTAAGTTTCCATTTTAAAACTTTTGCTTTGATTGCATCTGTGAAAATAGTCTTTTGTACTTGGGGCGCTGACTTCCCTTCAACCTCCCCTGCCTTCGGGGTGCAGAAATGTCTCTTCCCTGTCAGCTGAAGAGGGATCACATGGTAGCTCAGCCCAGCCTTGCCTGGAATCCTGGAGGCCAAGCTCGCACACACCTGTAAATTAAGGAACGTGTGTACACACGCATGTACGTGGCTCTGTATGTAGACACTTGTATATATGTATATATGTGCACGTGCTTTTGTACGTACGAGTGTGCAAATTGAAGCCCCTTACTCAGTGCTGCCCAGGATAAATATAACGTGACCCAACATACAATTTAAAATTCTCTAGAAGCCGCACTTTAAAAAGCAAGAAGGAACAGATGAATATAATTTTAATAATTATTATTATAATTATGTAATTATAATTATTTAACCCACTATGTTTAAAACATAATTTCAACATGCAGTTAATATAAACAGATTGTTAGTAAGCGATCTTACATTCTTTTTTCTGTACCAAGCATTCACAATCTGGTCTATGGAAATTGAATCTGTGTTTAGATTTCATAAAATGTAGGGTGGAAAAAAATAGATTCATTTACCCAAGTTGTTCCAGACATACCTGGAATTTGTCAATAACCGAAATGCATATCAAGCTTTACATTTTAAATTAATTAAAATTTAATCGAGTTAAAAATTCAGCTGCTCAGCTGAATGCACTTGCTCCATTTCAAGTACTCGAGTGCCCTGTGTGTTTGGTGTGTTGTGCAGCGAAGCTCTGAACAGTTCTAGTACTTCTTGTTCAGATGGTGAACTTAAAGAGAACAGGTTGTGTTGGAGAACAGTATTACGTGTAGCAGTCAGTGGCACTGTCAGAAATGCCAAAAAGTACAGCATCTCAGAAGCTAGAACAAAACTCTGAGGAGAGAATAATCGACAGCATAACAACGCTGCAGAGAGGTCAGGAAAGGTGACTGAGATAAATTCTTTAGACTTATGTAGGCCCCTGTCTGAAAGCTCTAGAGAATAGCCGTAGGTTGAACTGATAAACAAGCTGTGAGGAATGTCACGTATCCAGGCTGGTAAGAAATGGCCTACTTAATGTATCCAGTATGGATGGCTGGATAGCCAGTGACGGGTGAGCTCCTCAGAGGAGGACAACCTAAGATAGGCACAGCCGGCTGGACAAGAGATGGCCTACTTAATGAAGTTTCCTGATGAACTTTCAAACAGTCTGTCCTTGATCATGTAACATCCTGTGCTTACTGCAGGAGCTTGGGGACCTAAATAGTTTAAGATTATTAATATTGTTATAACTTAGATGATATGTGAGGCATCGTGCATATCCTTTATAAACCCTTTTCTAAGAATCAATAGAGAACTGCTTCGCTTCTCTCCACACGGTGTTCGTGTGTACATGATACTGAGCCACCGACAACTTGCTTCCTGAAA
This sequence comes from Camelus bactrianus, assembly GCF_048773025.1. Taxonomy (NCBI): domain Eukaryota; kingdom Metazoa; phylum Chordata; class Mammalia; order Artiodactyla; family Camelidae; genus Camelus; species Camelus bactrianus. The sequence continues at coordinate 9,808,678 of NC_133566.1, forward strand.
GTTGGTTTTTGAAAGAAACGGTGCAGGCAAAAACCAGCCTGCAAACAGCTGAGGGCTTAGGTGGTAAAGAAATGAGGTACAAAGTCATAATTACTATCTTCTTAATAGAACTGATGCTGGTATTTGGGGTAAATAATCATATAGAAAAATGACCCATTTGGGGTGTGTGTAGTTTTATGAATTTTAAGACATGCATAGATTTGTGTAATCACAACCACAGGATGCAGCTGATTCCATCACCCCCAACCTGGGTCAGGTGACGGCATTAGAGTCACGCCCTGCACTCGTCCCTTGCCCTGATTCCACACTGTAGTTTTGTCTCTTCGAGAATATCTTATGGTTGGAATCATACAGTGTTTTGATACTGGCTTCTTTCACTCAGCGTACTGCCTTTGAAATTCATCCAAGTTTTTGCATAATCACTAGTTCATTCTTTGCCATTGCTGAGTAATGTTCCACAGTGTGAATGTACCACGGGGTTATCCATTTACCAGCTGTAGGGCATTTGGGTTGTTACAGTTTCGGGTGATTCTGAGAACAGAGCTGCTGTAAACATTTGTATATGTGTTTTTCAGTGAGCACAAGTTTTCATTTCTTTAGGGCAAGGGTTTGCAAACAAAGTCCTATGTGTGGGATGGTTGCCTATTTTTGCAAATGAAAATTTCCTGCAACACGGCCATGCCCATTTGTTTATGTGGTGTCCTACGGCTGTTTTGTGCTCCAGTGACAGAGTTGAGTAGTTAGTTGTGACAGAGACCTGTGTCCTGTAAGCCTAAAATATTTATTATCTGGTCCTTTAAGGATAACTTTGCTCACACCTGTTCTAAAGTAAAGATTCAGGTGTGGGACTGTTGGGCCCCACGGTGGGTGTTATGTGTAACTTTAGGAAACTGTCAAACTGTTTTGTAGGGCGGCCATCTCATTCTGCATTCCCAGCAGGGACGTGTGAGAAATCTGATTGCTCTGCACCTTAGTCATCACTTGGTATTGTCAGTATTGTTACATTTAAGCCATTCTAAAAAGTGTGTAGCAGGACTGCACATGGTTTTGTAGCCAAGCAGGAGCCTCTGGGGCCTTCCCAGGACAACCCCACCCCCCTGTCCTTCACCTGCCTCTTGTCTGTAGACCTTCTCTGAGTTCCAAAGAATAAACTGAATCAGAGAAATGAAAAAATGCAAAAACAAAGGAAAACCGTCAAGCAAGACAAAATAACGATAGTTTAGCCGTTAAACAAAGTCAAGGACCTTTAGTTCCTCCTGAAGGTTATAGATAATATTCTGAGTCACGTCCCTGGAGCTGTTTTGCAGACACTGAGACCCCCACCAGCTGGAAGGAGTTAACTGTGCTGTCCACAAGCACGGGGACCCCAGATGGGTGGGAAGCAGAAAGTTGATGATGTTGACTCCTGATGACCTCGCCACTGACCAATCAGAACAATGTCTGGTGCTGCTCATGCACCCCACAGCCCCCTCCCTCCTCTGTTGTTAAAAACCTTTCCCTGAAAGCCTGCAGGGGCTTCAGATTTTTTAAGCACCAGCTGCTCGGACTCCTTGCTTGGCACCTGCAGTAAACGCTGTACCTTCCTTCACCACAACCTGGGGTCAGTAGACTGGCTTTACTGACTGTGGGCGAATGGGCCCAAGTGTCATTCAGTAGCAGTTTTATTTTAGCCCCTATAAGGTAATATTGTTGAAGATTCTCTCATAGGCACATTTGCCATCAGTAACTCTTGTTTGGTAAACTCTTTTGTCTTGTTGCCTATATTTTAATTAGGCTATTTGTTGTGATAAAATAAAATCTACATTTTAAGGCAGAATAAGAACATTTAAGTACATGTGTAATGTTCTCCAGCAGAGACCACATGCCAGGGCATGAGACAAGCCTCAGCACGTGTAAAAGGACTGAAATCATATGAAGTATGTTTTCTCACAACAATAGAATGAAATTAGGAATCAGTTACAGAGAGAGGTGAGACTTACAAATACGTGCAAATTAACAACCAACTTCTAAAACAACCACTGAGTCAAAGGAGGAGTCACAAGGGAAGCTAGAAAATACCTTGAGATGAATGAAAATAAAGATGTTAACATGATCTGTCACCGCATGTGTGAGTCCCAGGGGCCAGTTGGGGCTGGGGGCGCTGCTGGCTCTGAGCTGAAAAGTTAGGATAGCTTCATGGAATGCTTGAAACTGGTTAAGGGCAGAGTGTGCTTTGCCAAGGATGCAGCAGTCGCTGCGCTCCTCCTGTGAGCGGCAAGGAGGCTGTGGAGCCAACCGCCTAGGGGGAACACAGATACACACAGTGTCTAACAGCCTGGGAGTCAGAGGTGTGAGTGGAGGGTTAGTTAAGGGGAAAGGAAGAGTGCTGGTTTTGCTTGGAGAAGTGATGAAGTGTTCTAAAATGTGTTGGATTTGTGCTGAGTCTCAAAAGTGAGAAGGGTATCTGTGTTTCAGGAGGGCAGGTGACAATATGGGAAAGACATTGAACCCTGTGTGATGGGCACTGGCAGTTGGGAGAAAACAGGCAACCACAGGCTGGGACCTGCTGGCCCAGTGCACCAAACCCAGGTCACAAAGCAGGAGCGAGTGAGTGACGGGTGCCTGGAGGTCAGGGCAGAGGGAGGGCAGCTTGGCGGCGGGCAGGGGCTGGGTTTGAGAGCACTCTGCTTGGTGGACACATGGAGGTTGTTGGGAGGGAAGGAGAGAAGTCAGCTGGACGTTAGCTGAGAAGCCTGGACAGACGGTGACCCCACTAAGGGAAAGGGAGAAAACAGGAAATGGAAGAGGGCCTAGGCCACCCACCCTTTCCCGGCCCCTCCTGTCCACTACCTGGCATCCTCCTCGGGAGTCCAGCTCTGGGAAAACTCCCCTCCCCCTCCGCGGGAGGAGGGTGCTGTGATTCTGCAGACCCTACGCTGGCTCGTCCCATGACGGCGTCCACGTGGTGCTGCAGCTTCCCGTCCCTCCTGCTTGGGGAGGAGGGAAGGAAGACTGCACCTGCCCAGGTGAGGAAAAGGGGTGCAGGGCTGGGATTAGTCAGCCGGGAAGGATGCAGCGCCTGGGGCACCGGCAGTGAGCGCACCACACACAGCGCCCTGGCTGCCTGAGTGCCGTGAAGGCAGGCATCCCCCCGCCCCAGAACTAAAACAGATCAGAATTTACAGTGAACAGTGGGAAGACTCCCCCTCCAGTCCAAGGGTTCCAAGGTTTGCCTCATTCACAGTAACCTTACCATTTTCATCCATACATATAAAGGTTCTCTGATATATTCAAGAATACCTGAATTTTTCACCCCCCACCCCAGAGTAACAGTAGAAACGTGGACACACTACGTGGATTCTGGTAGTGCCACTTCTCAGTGGTGCAACCCCAAAGGCCAACATAGCATCACACCCCGTGCTGTCAAGGAGCTGGTGGTGTCAGGATTAAATGACAGTGTCACCTGCAAAGAAGCCGCTCTGTGAACCCAGAGGATGTCTGACATTTCTACGGGGACTTACATACAGAGCTACTTAAAGACAGTGTTCCAGGAGAAAACTACACACAGGAAAAGCTTGAAAGGGCTTTTTGTGGGGGAAGGTATAGCTCAGTGGTAGAGTGCGTGCTTTGCACACACAAGGTCCCAGTATCTTCATTAAAAAAAAATTTTTAAATAAGTAAATAAAACTAATACCCTCGCCAAAAGCTTTAAAAAGTAAATGAAAATCTAAGCAAGTTTTTTTTTTTTTTAAAACTTGGAACTCTCTTTTTTAAAAATTGAAGTACAACTGACATATAACATTGTATTAGTTTCAGGTGCACAACGTCATGATTCCAAACTGGTACCCACTGCAAAATGACCCCACAATGTCCAGTTAACATCCATCAGGGCTAGAAACTTCCCCTGTGATGAGAACTTTTAAGACCTACTCTCTTAGCAACGTTACCAATAGCTGTGCCCATGCTGGACGTGACCTCTCTAAGACTTACTTCACAACTGCAAGTCTGTACTGCCTGCCCCTTCACCCACTTTGCCCACCCCCACCCCTCCACCCTGCCTCTGGCAACCACCAGTCTGTCCTCTGGATCTATGAGCTTTTTTGTTTTTTGTTAAGATTTCACATGTAAGTGAGGTCATACAAGACAAATATTTGTCTTTCTCTGACTCATTTCACTTAGTCAGCATTGTGTCCCATCCACGTTGCTCAAGTGGCCAGATTCCCCACTTGTTTATGGTTAAATAATATTCCATCGTGTACACACCACACCTTCTTTATTCATTCATCCATCCACAGACACAGGTTGTTTCCAAGACACCCTTTTCTTAAGCACTAGTCCTGTCTTCTCACAGTTCCATGTCTCAAAGCCACGGAAGCTAAACAATGCACAACAGGTTATTCTGAATCATTATGAGCATTTATTAAGCACAAAGAGTACACTGTGATGGTTGCCCTATAAAAAGTTACTGATACAGTGTCCCTGCCACTGAGCTGACAGTCTAAAATGAGATACTACAAGAATGCTGTGAGCTTACCTCACAACTTTCCTAACCTGGAAATCGTTATTTTGGCAAATAAATGAAGCAAAATGACCTACCACTTCAGTTACAATGTTAATAAGGCTTTGAAAGTGATCCAAAGACTGTCTTACTCGTACCTAGGCATTTTCCCAATTATCCTAGACTTAGAAAGAACACTCAGAAATCTGGTAAGAACAGAAAGTGATTTCAGGCCACTTTAGGACTTTAAACAAGGAGATGCTCTCTAGCCTGAGTTTTTCCATGGAAAATGCTGTGAACTCCAGCAGTTTGTCCTCTGTTTCACTGACAGCCTCCCCACCCCTCCCCGCTTCCCACGTGTAAGGGCCCAGCAATACCCTGTCAAAGAAGAAAGTGTGTTTGGATAAAACCCCCAACAGCACTGGAAGTGTGAACTAACACTTCAAGAGCAGAGTGAGCAGTGGGACTTCTGGACACGAGATGTGAACCAACCAGTGGGTTCAGCCCACGCTGCATCCACTTGATCGAGAACACAGGTAAGTGGGCGTTTTCTGCCCCGGATTCCAGGGTGGGGAGTATCTGAGAATTCAGCAACAAGGCTCCAGGCAGCAAACCCTGCACTATTTTGCCTGTAACCACAGTATAGTATTTAACAAATATGCTGAAGACTTTCGTTGCTGGTCATCTATTGCTGCCAAAGGCACATGGAAGTGATTTCAATTCTTGCTTCAAATGCAAAGACTGTATCAGACCTCTGAGCACATAGTCTTAAACTGTATATTGATTATTTTCCATCACTGATAATTCTTTGAACCCTAAAAGAACACTAAAAAATAAAGTAATTGGTTATAAGTTATTTGAAAACTGAGATAGAATTTACTCTGTAAAGTGCATGCACAAACTTTAAAAAAAATACATGCATACAAATATTTAATGGCAGACTGGTAGCATCCTGAGTTTTTTTTTTTTAAATGGCAAAACAGTATTTCAGAAATTTTTGGAAAAACCCATAATTTTCACCTTAGAGGTCCATCTTGGCAACTGAATCTTTTACATAACACAGCAGCAGTAACATTTAAAAAATGTTCACAGAATCTGCTTTGCATACACATTTATGGAGAAAGAATGGTCCAGACACATCAGGACAAAACTTTTTACCAAATAAAATAATTCACTACTTTCGACCTAAAATCGGCCCTTAAACATCCCTCTTCCAATTTAGAAGTGTCACTTATACCTCCTACTTATAGTAAATGATTTGTAATGAAAAACTTGAAATTCATAGCAACATCATTCTCTCCTAATGAGATCACAGAAATTAATCTCAACGTGTTTCCCCAAAAAGGAGAAAAATATTCTTAATATACTCATAGCTGTGGCAAATGAATTTGAGTTTACAAATCTCAGTCAGTGCACTTAGCACTTATTTTTGGTTTGTACTGTGTGAAACAGCTAGAATTCCTGATTAATGTATGTATTTTTCTAAGGCAATGCAAGTTTGATTATGTATAAAGCATAGATACTAGCATGGTTATAAAGGCAATATGACTGATACATATACATTCACTTTTTAAGCAATACATTCCAAACTACATCAGATTTAATTTCATGTCCTAAGACTACATCTTTGACCTTAAGCTTAGACGCATAATTGCTGTACTGCATTAAAAAATACTTCATTTTTCCAAAATTGTAAAGTACACTGTATTTTCAAATACCTAGTATAAATTTTTTTGCACAAAATTTAAAAAGGAATACTATTAGCTAGCTGTAACTACTATGTTAAGTAATTGTATGAAGAAGTTAACAAGGAGAACAAAATATAAAACTAAGCATAATAATTACTGCATTTAACAATGACGACAAAAATCCCCAAGTCAAGTAGTTCTGAATAGACCTGCTTCTTGTCTTAGTAACGTGCGTATTCGTCTTACAGCCAGTAGTCCAATAAACGTACTGAGATTCTGTGAGATTTGTTTTTCTTGGCTGGTTATTTTTCTTTCCTATATCCTCTCCAACTGCACTTGTAATTATTTACCTTGAACTCAAAATAAGGTTCATATTTTTTATCTGAGTCCCGTAAAAGCTAACTCCCTACTTTCACTTTTAAAAGTTATATTTAATCTTTGGACCTTTATTAAAATTTAGCATTAACTTTTTTTTTTTTGCTATTAAGCCTACATTTCAGCACACTGACAAGGGTTATGAACAAAGGCAAATCTTGATTTCATCCATTTTTAAAATTTGATTCCACAAACTTTTTTCTTTTTTAACGAGAAAAAGGAGATGAAGTAAACCATTCCTGGTCCTCTCTACTTTCAGCTATTCTGAGATACAGCTTTAGGTAAGGGTGGATCAGGTCACGCAATCTTGTAATCTCTGATCTTTGCACAGAAGAGAAACAATAACTGAAAGCAGTTATTTCCTTCCTAAGGTCTCGGCTAGCTTCTTAAGTCTTTTCTTCAGCTCCAGCGGAAATTTCTCATAGCACTTCTTACAGACTGGCTTCATGTCAAACTCCACAAATTTATTCCTAAAGAAAATGGTTAAAAAGAGAAGAAATTAGTAGAAACGTGTTCGACATATGTACACAGATACAGAAATAATGTGCAGTAATTTTCTGGTGAATGAAGACACTGCATACAGCACGTCCACATTCATGTCAGCAAAACCTGCAACGCTGTAGTCTCAGTGCTCATCATTATAATAGACATACAAATTCATAACAGCATGTGAAAAAAGCTGTCCTTATGAACCGACCTCACGCCTCTCTCTGTGTGGTGCAGAAGGCAGAGCGTGCTGCACTGCACTCTGTGCTAAGGACACGGGGGACCTAACGTGAGCAGGTAGGTAAGGTCAACCACGTTTTAAAGCGCCACGAGAACACCTTCAAGAAGTTACTCAAAGCAGAGAGCTGTATTTCTGTAGTTTGAATGAGCCTCCCTTTACTGAAGGCAAAATAATCTTACTTAGTATTTTAAGGGAGGCAGCTGTAAGGCTGCGTCTTTCCTGACCTCCCGCCCCCAGCAACAACAGTCACCTTTAAGAAATCTAAAATAAGAACAGGTCATCTGGGCTGGCTGACAGAAAGTCTTAAATCACCCTCCGAGAGCACCAGTGAGCCAGGCTGCCTGCAGTTACGTCTGTGAATGGCATGAATTTATATGGAGAACTCAACGCGTTTTAAACGCCAGGGCAACACTCAATGTACTTGTAAAACTGCTCTGGGCAGGGGTTCAGACGGCCTCCTAACTCTGAGTAACGCACTGCCAGTTGACCATTGTAAGGGTTTATCACTGCTGAAATGTAGGGTCCTTAATGGTAATTGAGTGAACACAGAACTTTGTAACTTGTTAATTTTCTGTAGAATCACCCTAAGGAAGCATTTGTGGGACAGGTCCAATGACACAACTGTGACAAATTACTAAATCTGCTGATACAATTTTAAAGAACAACATTAATAACAAAGTTGATTCCTGACCACATTATTTAAAATGAGAAGTTTTACTTTGAAGCACCACAGAAGAGTTGTTTTCTGTTTTCCAGAGATCCAATGCTGACAGTAATTCAAACGTCACATTTCAATTGGCAGTTGGATTTAAATAGTACAGAGTTAAAAATTTCTCCCAAAGTCTTCTTAGAACAAAAGGTATAAGAACTGCCATGTTTTTGATAAAAGAATCACCGATCTCAGAAACGCTGCTAAACAAACCTCCCACTGTTTTAGTTTTATATTTGAATTTTAATTCCTCTTTGTGGAAGGAAACGTGAGAATAAAAACAAAACCTCAGAACACAACGGTAATGATGAAGGAACTGGGACAATTAGGCTAGCAACTGAAGAGAATCTCAAAGACTGAAATACGCCCCATAAAAATCAGGACTAAAATACTAGAGTCTGAAAACATCAAGAAAGTGAATTCCTAGCCAGTAGCATATGGGCACGGCGGGAAAACACGTGCACCCAAGGTAACAGCTGGCTTACTACGCACATCAGATGTCCCTGTTAGACGTGAGACGTGCCGAGAGGGTTTAGTTCAACACAGAACTCGGCATGTGACACTGGATTTACCGGTTATTTTAGTTTAGGCAAAGAAACCAAAAACAAGGGTTTTATCAGACAAAAATACTTTAAAGCTTTTCCAATATCTATTAAGAGATTAGAATTCTCCCCTTTGAATCCATTAAAAAGAGAGAGAGAGAGAGAGAAATGTGCACCACATCGTGATTTCAAACAGAGACGAGACAGTCTATAGGTGAAGGGAAATCAGTGGAGCACAAGCCAATATTAAGCGGGGACCTCAGCGAAGTGTATATTTTAGTAATTATGCAAAAGGGTAAACTCTGAACAGGAAAGATACTTCTATTTCAATCTCTGGCGGCTACCAACACAAGGAGAAATAAACTTCAAAAGCAAAAGATGAACAGAGAACAAAAGCATATTTGAAAGGACTGACCAAAGAAGCAGCAGAAGTGATGGCAGAGGGACAGGAAAGCTCACAGACAGACGGGCTTTTTCTTTTTCTGCTTGTCCTTATCCTTTGCTTCTCTCTCCCGTTTGGCAAGCCGCCTCTTAAATTCTTCTGGCATTTTCTCGTAACAGTGTTTGCAGACTGGCTTTAGATCAATTTCAACAAACTTATCCCTTCGCGCAGGACAGAGAAGGAACAGAAGAAAGAACAGCGAGCAGTTAAAGGGAGCACCTCCCCTGCAGGAGGCGGGGCAGGAGGAGCAGAGAGGACCACTCATTCTCCCTCAGCTCCACGGGCACGTGCACACGGTTCCCCCCGAGTTCCAGTCTCAGGACTTACTTGAGCGTTAATTTAGTGTTGCAGGTGGAGCAGGCGAAGCAGTTCACACACCAGGCCTTGTTCAGAGCGGAGACCACTGGGGGGAGGAGGGAGAGGAGGTCACGGACGCTGGGACCCGAGCTGGGAGCCCACACCGGCAGCTCGCAGGCCCCTGGCCCTGGGGGAGCTGCTTCCCAAGGGGCCTCCTCGCAGCAGAGTTAGCGCCAGAAACCACACACCTTTACTTACTAAGCCGGCCACCCTGGGCATCGACTCACCAAGGCCACTCCTTCACGTTATTAAAAGGCATACGACCCAAGCACTCGACTTCTGTCTTCCACAACCGGAGGCCCCTCTCAGGAAGGTACCCAGCCTCTATCTGGAGTTAACTGTCTCCCTCCGCTGAGCATCCCGCGAGGCCCAGAGATGGCAGGTCCCGGTCTCCACTCCCAGGCGCTCGCCCACTGCCTGTCCCTCCCACCACCGGCCAGCAAAGGACATGGGCTAATAGACAAGTAACACAAAACCAAGTCCAGACAATGTACTGAGTCTGTCTCCCAAGCCGACACCGAGGAAAGCGCTTCCTTCGACCATTCCCTCCCCCTGGCAGGCGGGACTTGAGACTTATTTTCAAAGGCATTAAGGATCTGGATCGCTCCCCTGAACTAATCCTCTTGCAAACTGCAGGTGGCCAGTGTTTTAGAAAGCGTTTCCTGAATCAGGCTGTCTGCCGAGAGCCACGAAGCAGGCTGGAAATAGGAACCTTCAGAACTTTGCCAGAAAGTTTCTGGCACCTGTGCTGGTGACTGTTGGCGAACACAGCTGCTTCCTTCCCACCCCAGTCAGTCCACCGTCCAGGGTGGCAAGTCCTGGAACCGCCGACAGACAGCTGCCAGGTGTTGGTGTCCGCAGGGTTCAAGTCACTCTTCCCCCTGCTCCTAAGCAGCTCTGCTCTCCAGTGTCTGCGGAATTCAGTCCCAGGGATGGGACAGGAGCAGACCTACAGCCCTGCGGCCTGGCCTGGGTGTTATTGGCCCCGGGCAGCAGTCTAGCCCCCAGGACACCCTCATCTCACTGCTGGAGATCACGTGGAAATACGCCAAAGGAAGAGAAAAGGGGCTGATAATGGTCACACCCCAAACAACCTTCTCCAGCTTTCACACCACCCAAGAGTTTCTGTGTCAAAACAGTGTCATAAAGATCCCAACAGAGCCTTACCGTCACCTTCTATGACACGGTTGCAGTGGAAGCAAACATCACCAAATAGCTGAAAATGGAAGAAAAAAAATGGTAAAAATTAAAGGTGTGTTACCACTAAGTATCAGAATGGCAAGCACTTACTATGACTTCAGCTCCTTGTACCACTTAAAAACAAGCAGCTGGCTAACTCAGTCCAGAATCCACCATTACTAGAAGAAATGAGTAAAAGTTCATGGATGAGTTTTTACTTCTTCCAATGAAAATAGTTCGTCATGACCCAAAACAAAAAAAGGCTCTGGAAATGTCCCAGATTTCGGGAGGTTAAGGGAACAGGAAAACTCTGGCCTGGGTCTGGTACTGGAGTGGGGAAACGCTGAGGGGACATGACTGGGCCAAGTGACAGAACTGGAATGAGCAGATTAAAGTGATCAACAACAATAGCCAGGCACACACGAGAGCTCCATGTTCCTGGGAGATATACCGGAGGTATTTAGGGGTAAAGGACCATGAACTTCTCATCAAACGCTGCAGAAAAAAATATGCATGTATTTGTTTCTGTGTACGCATAAATTTGCACATAATGAAATGTGCATTTATGTAAGCGTGTGTTTTTACAAAGACAGCAGGAAGTGCAAATAGTGTACCTGAGTAAAACATACCAGGGTTTTCTTTGAGTTTTTGTTTTGCAACCTTTCCGTGAGTCCGGAATGATTTTCCAGATAAAAAGTTAACAGCAAACCTCTACAGACCACGAGCTCTCCCTGCAGCTACGATGCTGCCAAGCGCACACTCCCGCAGGCACACGCCGCGTCCCGGGAGCCCAGTCAGTACCTGGTTGTAGTGGGTTTCACAGTACGCCAGGCCCTTCCGTTCATAGTGGCGATGTCCAAGAAATGGTTTTTCACACTTGGCGCAAACAAAATGCTGAAAGAAAGTGCATTCAGTCACTTGCAGATTGCCATGTCTTATTTACTTGATGAAGCAAAGCCCCAAAGCCTCAAGAGGAGAAATGGAAGCCCGAGGCAGTGACCTCGTTTGGCCCCAGGCAGCCCTGTGGCACTCACTCCAGCGCCCGGGGGCCTTGCTGAACAGCAGACCGAGGGCAGAGCGAACACAGAGGCCTCTGCTGGACTGGACCACAACACCTCTCACCTCCAGGATCCAGGAACAAAAGCACTGCCTGTGTCGTCGCCGGGACCACAGGTCAGTGCACAGTCTATGGTCCTCGTTTCCCACCAAGGTGATGGCCAGTAAGACGCCCACGCTCACTCTCCAGCATCTCCCAACCTTGCCCATCCACAGGCACGGCGGCGCGATGCCACAGGACTCACCTCCACGTGCCACTGCTTGCCCATGGCGTTGACCACGCGCCCCTCGATGGGCCGGCGGCAGGCGCCGCAGATCGGGACCCCCATCTTGTCGTGACAGGGCAGGCAGTACAGCTCCCCCTTCAGCTCCCGGGCGTCAGCGGTCAGCTCCTTCCTGTCCGCGGGGAAGACGCCAGCTGAGCACCACCCCGAGAGGGAGGGGCGGCCAGTGTGGCCAGCCCCCCCCCAGGAGGGGCCACTCCCACAAGCCCCGGGCTTCCTCGCTACCCCCGGAGGTGATCAGAGCAGCCTGACCCACAGGCTCGCACAAGCTTCGGGTCTGGTCAGAACACAAGTATCACGTGTGACAAATGTGTGAGCGGGCCAGGTGACATGCCAAGCCGGTCATGCCCACGCGTCCCCTTCAGAGGGCTGCAGAAGGCGGTCCCAGTGCTGAGCACGGGCTCGCAGACACCAGCTCTCCACAAAGTAATCGAGGACTGTGGGGCTGTTCCACTGACTAGCGCTGGCGGACAAGCTGCAGGGGCAGTTACAGGTTAACAGAAAATACACAAATGCCGGCCCAGACTGCTCCTCCTCCAGTGCTGAAGTGCACCGTTATCTTCAGTCTCTGGGTGAGTGAGCAGGCAGCCAGAGACGGCCCCAAACAAGATGCATTTCATGTTTTAAAAGATTCTTTAGGAGGCGGGCTAGTGAAAAGTGAGCAGGGAGGGCAGGCAGGAAAATGAGACAAGGCACAAACTGAACCCTGCCCTTCCTCACCTCCCTACCCCCAGAACACAGTGTGGACCTTCACGTTAACACCAGCCGAGTCTCTGCTTCCGTTACATTTTCACACCAGACAACAAATTCCAAAGCTCATGGCCTAAAAATTCATCTTGAGTTTTTGAAGGAAAAAAAATCCCCTTCAGATGTAAATAAAACAAAAATAAACACATGCAATTTAAGATAAAGCTCTACCTCTTACAACCATGAAAGTTGTGTATGAACAAAGGTAAGACCGTTGTTAAGTTTTTTTGGGGGGGGCCTCCTGTACTGGAAAACCTAGTGACGGAGAAGTCTGGGGGATAACTGGGGATATTCCACTGTGAACTGACTGAAGGTGCCTGCACGTGCACACGGGGACACACATACTCAGGTGTGGACACTGCTAACTACGTTACTGAATGGAGGGTGTGTCGGGACCCTCTCTACTCATTCTCTTGACTCTTCTACAGGTTTAAGGTTTTCCTGATTAAAAGTCAGAAATACTGCAGATAAACCTGACCCTCTATTCCCACCACCTGTGCGAGAGAAAAGGCGAGCCTGGCAGTACCCGCAGCTGGCGCAGCTGAAGTGGTCTGGATGGAAGGGGTCGTTCTTGAAAATCAGGGGCTGGTCGTCGATGAGGGCGTGGCACTTCTGGCAGACGTACTTCCCCAGGCCTCTGGCTTTCTCCCGGTTATGGCAGGGGCGGCACAGATGTCTGTACAGACAGAGCCAGAGCTGCATGAGAGCCCTTCATTTAAATCTAAGGTTCCTCCTAGTAAGTAAAAAAATGCTTCCCATACCTCTGAAAAGAAATTAACGAAATCATTTCTTTAAAAATGACTGCTGCGCTTGAAAGAGCAGAATCAAGCCACCGCTTTTTACACGATGAGTTATTTATTCCAACCGAGATGATCAGGCTGAGCCTTAAGAAACCCCCTTTGGCAGCCGCGCACCCCTGTGCAGGAGTGTGGGCACCTCCGAGACCGGCACGCGCACCAGACGCACCGGTGCCGCAGCCTCAGGAACCCCGCCCGCAGCCCCGGGAGGAAGCGGTGACCCCAGAGCTGCCCGCAGCCCTGGGAGGACACGGTGGCCCCGGGAGGACGAAGTGACCCTGCAGCCTCCAACAATCCTGGGACGACGCAGTGATCCCAGAGCTGCCTGCAGCCCTGGGGAGAACGCAGTGACTCCAGGAGGGCGCGGTCACCCGGGAGCTGCCCGCCCCGCTGGCAGGGGACCGCGCCTACCTCCCGGCGTTCTTGACAAAGCCGATGTCAGCCAGGACCTCCTGGCAGAGGTCACAGCGGAAGCACTCGGGATGCCAGCTGTTGTTCATGGCTTTGATGACCCGGCCAATGATGAATTCACCTGCGGAAAGTGACACAGACGATGCAGCCCCTCGCGCTCGGAGACGGCAGACTCGCGAGCACCTCCCCGCTGTGCCCACCGCGGGAGCGCGACGCTGGGAAACGTTTTCTTCCATCAGGTCCTGGTTCTGCAGCTGCCTCACCACATCCCTGAATCTGCCTGCCTTTCCCAAACGAGATGCTGGATGATGTCTCGTCCTCAGCAACTCACAAAGGAAACTCACTTTCTTGTAATGTGTACTTAAATGCTCCTTTGTCCAACCTTCTCAGTGCTGTTCCTGGTGTCTCCATCTCTGGAGGCCAAGGTGGGGGTGCGGGTAACATGCAGGCATCTCTCTGATGCCAAGCCTTGGGCATTGACAGGGAAAGACTGTTCCAGGGGGTCATGGAACAGACGTCCTGTCAGTCCTGAGACACCTCTCCCTGGAGTCAGCTGTCTGCCTGGGGTCAGCTCTCTCCCGGGAGTCAGTTCTCTCCCTGGGGTCAGCTCTCCCTCCCTGGGGTCAGTTCTCTCCCTGGGGTCAGTTCTCCCTCCCTGGGGTCAGCTCTCTCCCTGGGGTCAGTTCTCCCTCCCTGGGGTCAGTTCTCTCCCTGGGGTCAGTTCTCCCTCCCTGGGGTCAGCTCTCCCTCCTTGGGGTCAGTTCTCTCCCTGGGGTCGGCTCTCTCTCCCTGGGGTCAGCTCTCTCTCCCTGGGGTCAGTTCTCTCCCTGGGGTCAGCTCTCTCTCCCTGGGGTCAGTTCTCCCTCCCTGGGGTCAGTTCTCTCCCTGGGGTCAGTTCTCCCTCCCTGGGGTTAGCTCTCCCTCCTTGGGGTCAGTTCTCTCCCTGGGGTCGGCTCTCTCTCCCTGGGGTCAGCTCTCTCTCCCTGGGGTCAGTTCTCTCCCTGGGGTCAGCTCTCTCTCCCTGGGGTCAGTTCTCCCTCCCTGGGGTCAGCTCTCCCTCCTTGGGGTCAGTTCTCTCCCTGGGGTCAGTTCTCCCTCCCTGGGGTCAGCTCTCTCTCCCTGGGGTCAGCTCTCTCTCCCTGGGGTCAGTTCTCCCTCCCTGGGGTCAGCTCTCCCTCCTTGGGGTCAGTTCTCTCCCTGGGGTCAGTTCTCCCTCCCTGGGGTCAGCTCTCTCTCCCTGGGGTCAGCTCTCCGCCTGGGGTCAGTTCTCTGGGGCTTCGCTCCTCCAGGCTGTCAGTGTTTGTTAGTGATGGGGACGGGGGCTGATGAAGGGTCTCAGCGCTGTTCACTGGGGCGGGGCTGGAGCCCAGGGGAGTGAGTGAGGTCCCCACCTTCACTGCGCTGACCGTCCTGCGGGCTCCGCAGCGGACTTACCACATTGATGACAGCAAGGGGCGAAGAGCATCTGAAAGTCGTGCTCACAGTACTTCCTCCCTTCAAACTGAAACGCAAAGCACCGCCGACTGTCAGCAGGGAATCGTCACGGGAGGGATGTCCTTACCCCACGGAGTCACAGCAGGGTGTCTCTGAGCTGAGAGCTGTGCCCGGGACCTGCAGCTCTCCCGGGATGTGTGGAGCAGGCCTACCCTCGTCCCTTCCACATGCCTCCGTGTGGGCGCCGGAAACCCACACCTCGCACCTTGGGGCCCGACTACTGTTTCACAGGCTCCACCCCGATGAATCCCAGGACAGGTACAGACCCCTCTCCCCCAGAAAATGTGCACAAACTTACAAACCCCTTCCCACATTAAAAAAAAAAAATCCATAGTCAATATTGTCATATTTTATATTTAAACATTTTTAAGTGAGACCAAAACGCACCTTAAAAAATAAACGTATTCTTTTCTAACAGTTGGAAGGTTTATCCTTCATTTCTCTCCTTGAACTGTTTGCATTTCATTTTCCAGGAGGCTTTATGCTACCACAGCACTTTTCACGCTAATGCCTTTAACACATCACCCTGTTATACTTCTCTGCAATTATCTAGTGAGACGTTAAAGTTTGTTTTAATTTCTGAATCCATAAGGCCCTAAAGGTTAACGTCCTTTTTCTCCTGGACTGAGTTATCATGATAGTGATGATTGGTACACGAGTGATGGAAACATAAATATGTTACAAATGCTAAACTTACTATTTAATTATTTACATGAAAAGCGTATGTTCTTTACCCTCATGATTATGTCATGCATCTGCAGATAAAGGTGACTTACTGCTGGAAAACTCAGGGTCCAACAGTAGCCCTAGGCTTTATTTTCTGTTTTGGGGGCTGCCTGTATCCTTTTTACATAAATAAGTCACGGGAATGATGTAATGTCTTCCCTTGAATCTTCGAGCACCTTGGAAGTTATATGTCAAAACTCACACACTGACTATCAGAACCCATTTTTAATGATGTACCAGCTGTCAATTCAATTTCCTCAATTATTTGAAATGAGCTGCAGCTTCAGCTCATTCAGTTTATCAAAAGTATCCACTACAGCTAAACTGGCATTCCAGGTAAAGCAGGTTTATTTTGTGTGAGAAAAGAAGTCTTATTTCATTTCTAAATTCAAATGAATGATCTCTAATACATTTAATGAATCTCTTTTTTAAAGTTACAAACAGAATATAATAGACCAGTATGTTATCACTCCATATCTGGTCAAAATGCACTGTAATATGCAGCCCAAAGTAGAAGTTATTTACAAGGAGATAAACTCCCTTGCTGAATGCATATTATGTACCTACACAGAAATCTAATATTGAGCTTTTAAGCAGTAACTTCAAAAAGAAATAAAATATAAGAGCTCAGAAATAACTCCATTAATTTAGTTAGAAGGATCAACTTTGTACCTGCCACCCAGTCTCGATCAGCGGGAGGGGAGACAGAACCGTCTCCACCGTCACTGAAGGTCAATACTGAAAAGCTGGTCAATGAGAGCCACGCACCTGAGCCTTCAGGACAGGCGAGCACCTTGTGGACCTGTGTGCGTGTGTGTAAGTCATTAGTTTTTAAAATCAGTACTTTTTAATGGAAATGACTTGACCAAAAACCTGTCAGAATTTTGAGGCCCATGACTGAAAAGTTTAATGAGAAAAAGTAAAGAAACAATGAGCAGCTGCTTTGCATTTAATGAACGAGAAAGACACACACGACCTGAAAAAACAAAGCGAAGGTGAGCCCAGCGGGGGGCATGTGTGCTGTGCTGTCAGGAGGAGGCAGGAAAGGTGAGGGGCGTCCCGACGGGCAGCATGCGGTGGGGGCGAGGACGCCAATGTGGCCCCCAGCCTGGCTGACCCGGGGGCTGCCTGTCCTGAGGGCCTGGAGTCTCGCACCTGCTCTGCTGTGGACGCTCTGCTGGGGCTCGGGACACACTCACCCTTCACAACCTCTCTCCCCTGCGCTGTCTGCTTTGGAAGTTTGTGTCCTTTTGAAATTAGGGGATGAAACAGCCAAGTACTAAAAGACAGTTGTCTCCCCATGTTCTTACATGAGCCGTACACCTGCCCACAGAGCACTCAGCACGGCCCCAAGCCAGGCTTGTCTCAAAAGAAAGCACAGACGGTGGGGAAGACGGAAGCCTTGTGGGTTAGGGCCGCCAAATCTCCTCTGACTGGTGTCCCAGTGAACTCACCGCAGGGAGATCCCTCTCTTCTGGCAAGTGGGAGGGTGAGTGCTAACGTGAATTCAAGAATATTATCAGGCAAATCAATTTTAGGAAGAAGAATCCAGAAACTGGTTCCTTGAAACCAGAATCGGGTTCAGAAGAGGGTTCCCTTGAAGCCATCCCTACGGCAGTGCCCTGCACGGCCCGGGGTGTGTCCCTGGTGAGGATGACCAGAGCGGGAGCTCCTTTTGCTCCAATGAGCTGCCTCTTTCTACAGTGTGGAGAAGTGACCAAATGTAAAACTCTAGGATGTAAAAGGAAGAAAAGTCAGAAATCATCCAGTTGGAGGAATCAAGCTTCCATGAATAATATCTGCCTTTGTAGGCAACTTCACGCTGCAACTGGACACCGGTATAACATACAATCGGCCTACAGAATAAGAAATAATGCCCCAAATGAGTAGTGTTTTAACAAAATGCTGAGAGTCTGGGACCCACCACTTGCGGGGACCAGGAGGGTGAACTTCAGCCAAGAACAGCCCTGCTGTTAACTGTTCTAAGTTTTGTTTGGAGTTCTGTGAAGACTCACTATGGGGGAGAAAAGAATTCTGCTGCTTTAAAGAAAGCAAGCTCACAGTTAGACACTGAGCTGATGGTCTCATTTCAAGTGCGGTGCATCAAGTCCTCACTGGTTTGCAGTAAGCGGCTGTGAGGTCTGTGGCTGGAAAGGCTCCCAGCTGGTCTCCCCTCCCAGGTTTCGGCTTCCTGATTAATCAGGACCCCGTACTGGAGGAAATGAGGGAAGAAACCTCTCTGTAAAAGGTCTTTCCATTAAATCACTCACCATAAACTGGTCTTTCCTGTTATGCATTTGTGATAGGAAAAAAGGTCCCATTTGGGAAATTCAAACTGAGAAACAAAGAAACCTGAGGTGTGAACCAAGACTCCCGCCCCCGGCGTGTCCTGGGCCAAGCTGGAGAAGGTGGCCTGGCCACAGGTCCATTCGTTCAGTCCACCCCGTCCGTAACCTGGCTGGAGTCATGTCACTTGGTGACTGTTGGTCCCACTTAATTTCATGAAACATTTTCTTTGCAGAAAAAATTAAGATAATCGTTTTACTGGAGAAAACCTCAAATGCCATGAAGTCAAGTTAATGAACCAGTGTGGTGGCCCCACGGTCAGTGTTAGGGCCCATGGGCTGGACACATACTCCCCCTGGAAATGGCGTTTACCAGCTGCTCATGTCACCAGGACTGGACATTTTACAAATATTCCTTGTACTGGAGGTGGATGGGCCTTGGCCATAATTACCCACTTCAATAAAAAGCCTTAGATCTGAAAAGGTTATGTTGGGGACGGATACCCATATTGGACACTAGGGGACCAAACTAGGTTCTAACTCGTCTGTGTTACAACTCTCCTGCTGTCAGGACGCTTCAACACCTGTAGGTGTCCAGGAAGAAGAGGCGAGTTCCCATGAGTCCCTTAAACGTGCTCTGGGGTCTGACCTTGTCACAGGCTCAGAGACTGGGGGGCTCTGTGTGGCTCCCTACACCCCCCACCCCCTTCTCCCCCTGCTGCCCCTCACGTCACCCACACAGCCCTGCCCTCCCACAGCCTCAGGGGTCCCTCACCCCCACCCCTTGCCTTCGTCCTCTGCTTCCATCCACCCAAACTGTCCCTTGTCACCTCCCCCGTAACAAGCCATCACCCTTGACAGAAAAAGAGACTCCATTCCTACTGCTGGAGTTCTTGTAGGGGATGCGTGTTTCTGGGGCACAGCAGGGGTTGCAAAAGCGTGTTTGAGTGAATCAAACAGCATTCCCCAATGCACGCTCCAGAGCCACGTCCCTAGACACACTCAGCTCTGCATTTCACGTCCCCGTGACAGGAAGCAGCCTCCCGCAGGCTGGCCGGGAGCCCCTCCCGGGGTCACTGTTTCTGTGGGAAACGCTGACTGACAGGCAAACAGCTGACTGACTAATGACCTTTAAAAATTACCCTTCCTTCCTCAGGAATGGCTCCTAACACAGGGGAACTTAGAATCTGCTCGAAAGAAGAAATCAAACAAGTGCTATCTCTGGCTGTCACACAACTGTGTGTACACATATCACCCCAGAGACACACACGTGGGTAACACACACTAGCATGCGTGGGGCTGACCACACATGTCCATGCACACACATGCGCACACACACACACACACACACAAGCATCCACATTCACGGGCGGGTCATTCCCAGACCAGTCCCAAAAGCAGATGTGGGAAGGGGGTTTCAGGACTGGTCTGAACAAACACAAAGAAGTGTCGACCGGGTGGTAAATACCCACGGGATCAGCAAGAACATGGATTTGGAAAACACAGAGCAGAGCTGGATACGGACGAGGTCCCCCCACCGAAATGGAGTCTCCAGACAAGAGGTGGGCTGTGGAGGTGGTGGGGAGCGATACTCCGCGGAGGGGCAGCTGCAGGGCTGGCGAGGGGGCCTGGGGCAGGAGCAGCCCCGCTGGGAGTGACGGCGAGGGGAAGGGGAGGGCGGGTGCGGCCCGGACCCACCTCGTAGAACAGGCCCTCCGGGAACTGCTGGAAGCACTGGGCGCACACGAAGCACTGCTCGTGGTACAGCTCGCCGCTGCTGTTCACCATCTTCTCGGCGGGAGCGAAGCCGCCCCGGCAGCGCTCACAGCTGGCGTTGGCCAGGGCGTTGGCCATGTTGCTGCAACACAACACGCAGGGCAGGTCAGGATGTGGCGCCCCCAGGTCACCGGCACCCTGCTCGCCGCCCCCTCGGATCCCTGGTCCCTCCTGCGCACGGCCCGCCTGCGGGACCAGGGCCAGTGAGGCTGATTAAATAGCGCAGGACCCCAGACTCGCCCGTCCTGTGGCAGATCCTGCTAGGACTCAGCTCTTAAACCACAGGTGCCTTAGCCCTGTCCTCCCGCTGGTAAAACACACACTGAACACTAATACCACAAAATGCATCCTAAAGCCACAGAATTTCCATCGTGCACATCAGTTCACAGGTGGTGGCAGAGGTTCAGAGCCAATGAGCCAAACTCCCCAGAGCTGTTCAGTTAGTGGGAGACACAGGCCTGGAACCCAGGTCCCCACCCACGAGCCACAGCCAGGTGACAGTGTCCGTGTCAAACTCTGGAAGGGACATCAGAGGGACAGGTGAGGAGAGAGAAACCACAAGACCCCTGGCTGGTGACCACCCCTGGTCAATAAACGGCCCACATCCACCTAACCTTCAGGGACACAGTCAAGCCTGGAGTCAGGTGCGTATTTGTTCTGGACTTCACAGAAGGAACTGCTCTGTCTCTGAGCGGCCTCAGGGTGACCATCCCCCAGCAGAGCAGGCATGGGCCCAGCCAGCTCTGTAACTTCCAAATTTATTTTCAGATATTCAGACGCCCACTCAGAGCACATTCACTGCCTGTTGTGTCGGGTTCCAGGGGTGGCTTCTGCTCACCCAGACATCAAACCAACCCACCTCGTGAGGTCACTGCCCAACCCGTGAGGCAGGTGGAACAGGGGTCTCCCCGGTTCTGTCAGATTATACACCTTGCTGTTTCAGAAAGTGTTCACAGTGCATGTCCCCCCCCCCAACCCCAGGGAAGACAGCCTTGCCCTCTTCCCCCAGATGCCTCATGGAGCAGTGTTCCTGCTTTGCAGCCGGAAGTACTCCATGCAGACGTACCATGGTCACAACCCGACACCAAGCTAAACTCAGTAAAACGTCACCAAAAAAAGGAAGGAAGGTAGGCAGCCTCACAGCTTGGCAAGCCCAGCCCAAGCCTCACGCTGAATCAAATTTTCTACTTTGTTACTGCAAAATGACTGTGGGCTGGGGAGGGAAATCCCTAGAGCCCCTTCTTCCCCTGGCTTTTCCATAAGCCGCATGAACTGGGGCAATTCTAGCAAAGCTCTGGGAGGCTCTGTGCCCCCTTCTCCAAAGTGTAGCCAAAATCCACAGGTGTCCCTGGATGAATTCGGTTCAGCCTGCAGCTGCCCCGTGTTCTTACTGCTATTCTGAGGATGAAATAAGAAAGGGTACATAAAACCATTTTGGAAACCAGAAGATGCTACTCAAACATAAAGCATTATTGTTAAATAGAAACCCTCTCAAAAGAGTCACCAAATTCTCGATGATTTTAATAGAACCCCAAGAATGCTACAAAAGAAGAAATCCCAGAATGTCCTGAATCATTATTTCCTAGATCAGTGACTCCCTTGGGCTGGAAGGGTCCTCCCTGGTTCACCGCACCTCGAAGGGAGGCTCCTCCCCCGTCCACCGCACCTGGGGGGGAGGCTCCTCCCCCGTCCACCACACCTCAGAGCATCTTCTTCATACACTTCATCTAAAACAACATATTACAGTAAAACCAATGCAAGGGAAACTGTCTTTTATTAAGACAGACATTAATGAGATTCGCAAAAATGCAAAACAATGCAACTCTTCACATCAAGCTTTTATCGTTTTGGAAACACTCATTTTTCATAAAAAAACCAGTATTAATATTTATTATTGATGTATAATATGCTTATTGTTATTTTAAATGAATTAACAAATACTTAAAAATTTCCTCCGTTTTATTCTCTAATACTGTACATGCTGATAAAACAAAAGCTCTTTGGAGACCTTAAAAGTTTCTAAGACTATAAAGGGGCCCCACGATCAAAACATGTATAACTGACCTGTTCATACTCGCTGTACTGCAGACTGATTATATTCAAGTTCAAATACCCAAGTAGTTAGAAGGTAGCAGACACTTTGTAAAAATAAGCATGAAGTTTTTCCCCACACGGGAAAAATAAGCTAGTTTTACAGATAAAGTAATGCAGATTTTCAAAGAAGGATTCATTTTAACAACAAGCAGGAAAAGAAGGGAGGCAGTATTCGAGGAAACTTTCAGAAAACAAACCAATTAATACTCCCACCCACCTACTGAAGTGCTCGCATTTCTCTGCCTCTTGACTTTGACCCTCTAGCACTGTGTATTTTTATTTTTTTAATGGACTGTTTTTTAGAGCAGTTTTAGGTTCACAGCAACACTGAGTGGAAGACGCAGAAATTTGCCACGTCCCCCCGACCGCGCCATCCCCAGCGTCCCCCAGCTGTGAACTGACAGACCCACGCTGACCTGCGTGTTGTTTACAGACTGTCACATTTAAGACAGATGACAGAAGTTTCTTTTTAAAAGCCATGGACGATGAGCTGTCATTGGTTAGTTATGATCAACTGACTAATTCTTCAGAAAAGGATTTTCATGTCGGGGAATGTAAGAGCCTTGAGCACAGTCTTCATGACTGTCCAGTCGTAACTGTTTCAGCTGACCTCGTCCACAAATGAACTGCACACAGAAAACGTGGTGTCCTCCAGCTTTCCGTTATTCAACCTCCTAATTTCTCAAAGTATGTGAAACGAATTTTCTAGCACTAAAATGCAAATATGAAAACCCAGAAGAGTTTACCAAGCTGAGAGTTTACCAAGCATTTTGGTTACAGTGTAATAACTGCCTGATTACTGTCAAACGAGCTCTTTGTGAAGACAAGTGACAGCTGTTGCCAAAACGCACAGAAGAGACAGGTGGAAACAGAGCGTCAGGTCAGTTAAACTCCCCTGAACCCATGATCAACAGCTTGGAGACCTGCAGTCATTCCGAGATCACAACATGGAAACACACTGCAATCAGGAGCCCACGCAGACCTGTCGACTCCCGGCAGCATCTCCTTTCTACATTTCACGCAGGAGGTCCAACTAAGGCTGGCATGTGTGCCGGCGCCCGCCCCGCCACCCTCGCCCTGGGAAGTGCCTGCTAAAGGTCCAGGGGTCAAACCCAAGGCAGTGACCTCCCAGCCCCCCCGGGGGGGAGGGACACTCACAATTTCGCATAAAAGTCACAAAACTCCTTGTAAACCTGGACGTCACTCTGCCTGCGCTGTAGCCTAGACACAGCCCTCTCATCCTCACTGCTGGGGGCAGGGAGGACCCCGTTCCGGGCCGCAGGGGGCACCTCTCCATCCTCGGGGATGAGTGGGGGGCGCAGCCCGGCTGGGAGCGCCATGGGGAGCGGGTGAGAGTGGGAACAGCTGCCAGGAGCACGCTGGGAGCAGGGACGAACCGGGAGGTGGGGGAGTAATGGGAGGGAGGGGCAGTGCGGGGGCTTCCCGCAGGTCACTCCCGGTTCCCACACGTCAGCCTGCCGGCTCGCTGCCCTTCACATTAAGAGCCCTTTGGAAGCTCCAGAAAACATTCCACACCAGCGACCCGGCCTCTGCCGGGCACCTCCCCGCCCCCAGACAGCTGTGAACAGCGGGAGGACAGGGCTGGCGGCCGGCTCCCAAGGACGGAAACACCCACGTGCCCACGTGCCAGGTGGCCGTCCCCAGGCCCTGGCGCTGTGCCTCCCAACTGTGGTGGCGCAAGGCTCCTGGGAGCCGGCTGACCCCCACCCTGCTCTAGGGGGCACTGGGATGAGTGCCAGGCTGGGACCTCTCCGTCTTCATCAGGACCGAGCTGACTGAGACACGTACAGATGTGGGGTTGTGCAGCACGAGACCGTCCGAGACTGGGTGTTTTCACTCAGCAAATGTCCTTGAGACCCACCAGAGCTGTGACAGACATGGACAGTCTTCACCGTGGAGCCAGCGCCGCCTGTTCAGCCGTCCACCCCCCGAGGACACTGAAGTAGTTTCCGGTTTGGGGTTGTTGTGAATCGCGCGGTGTGCAGGTTTCTAAGTTTTAATTTCCCTGGGATAAGTGCTCAAGAGTGAGATTGCTGAGTTGTGTGATAAGCGTATGTTTAGTTTTTTTAGTTTTTTAAAGAAACTGCCCAACTACTTTCTAGTGGTCGTTCCATTTCACATTCCCACCAGCAACCTGGAGAGACACAGCCCCTCCACATTCCCCCGGCATGGCGCTATCATGCATCTCAGCTGCTCTGCTGGGGCGCAGCCCCGACTTTTATCATATGTATTAAGCTCACATATGTGCAGATAGTCACAAAAAGGAGATCAGAAATGTCACCAGATAGTCGTACTGACAAGAAGGGAAAAAGAGTACTACCTGCATTTGGGAAAAATGCAAACATTACAGAGAAGGATGAAATGAAAAGTGGAGACTTTTCATAGTTCGTGCGCGCTCTAGAGTCTTATCTGTCCCTCTGATGAAACTGAAACGCTCAAAGAACGACTTGATTCTTGACCATGAAGACTGAGGGGGAGGCTGAATTAGGGCAAATCTGGTTTTGCTGTGCTTTGCTTCCCCAGTGCCCGGAGCGTGGCCTGGCTCGCAGATCTCACTGTGGCCTGAGCCAGAGGGCCGCGCCTGGACCAGAGACGGTCCTGACCCTCCTCCCCACCGGCTGCCAAACCCTCCACACCCTCAGTAAGTCACCCCACTGTGTCCTTCTTCCAATTCAGATGGTGCTGGAAACGTAGCACAAATCCCCTCAGCTCTCCAAGCTGCACTATTTCAGGGACACAGTGCTAATAAACAAGGCAAAGGAGGCCCCCTTCTTCCTGGTTTCCTCTACTTGCAGCTGGACCCATGTTAACCAGGGTGCCTGGCACAGTCCTCGCCACGGACCAACCGGTCACCGGAAGCCAAGGTGCTCAGACAGGGCGTGGCTGTTCAGTTTTGCCAGATCTCATTCTCTCCTCCTTTCCTTCTTTTTATTACCAAGGAACACCATGTCTGGGGGCCGGGGGAGAAGGAAGGAAAGGTGGGGCAGGGAGAGCCTGCTACCATTGTCCACCGCTCACCCCTTACCGGCCTCTCCCAGGAGCAAAGCCCTGGCCATCTGGGTCTCCAGACCTTCCCGGGGCCCAGGAGGCCTCTGGACCCCACAGACTCCTGGTGCCAAAACCGTAGAGGAGCTGGGGTGGGGGCCTGAGGCCAAGTGGGGAGGCAGCTCTTCCACTGAGGTCTCAGCTTCTTAAGGAGTAACGGCTCGCACCACTCCCTTGGTTATTTTATGTTATGTTTGAACACAGGGAATGTCACCGCTGCCTCCCTGCTGCCCCCAACCGCTCAGGCCAGTGTGGCCGTGATGAGGGGAGGTGGGGGGCAGTGATAGGGTCAGTGTTGGGGGCAGTAACAGGGTACCAAGGTCAGTGATGGGGGCCATGGCGGGGAAGGCTGTTTGCCCCCACTGCCACCTGCTCTGAAACCACATGTGCCCACAGGACAGAGACCTCCAGTGTTGGAGAGAAGACTCACAGCACCCAACCGGGCGGTATTCCAAGAGGTGTGTCCATGTCCCTCACAAGGAAAGCAAGTAAAATGCAACTCAGCCCCAGGGTGACAAGCTTCAGCAGGTGCACTCTCCATCCTCAAGGCAACACTTAACACCTGTCTCCAGTAGAAAGATGCTGCAGGTCTCCTGTGTGTGACAGAGACCGTCCTGGCTTTGTTCCTGAGCAGAAGACCTGCCACTGCGGGACCGCTGGAGGTAGGCGGGGGGGGGGGGGGGGGGCAGACACAAGACATGTCCAGAAATGGCTTGGAAATGGCCCGCCCACAACAGGCAGAGTCCTGCAAAGAAACAGCTCGTCTCGCAGTCCTGACCCACTGACTGGTACTCACGGCCTGTGTCTTGGGAAGTCCATCTCTCCAGACCACCTGCAGGAACATTAATCATCCAACGAGCACCAGCCTCAGAGCCCGGGGCAGGCAAGGGGAGGAGATGGCCTGGCATAGCAGACCCCCACCGCAGGGCACCCCCTGGTGATCCCCAGCCTCAGACTTGGACTGTCCCTGCAGCCCCATCACGAGAGACGCAGGCCTCACTGGGTGAGCAGTGGACTGGGGAGCAGAAGGCAAGGTCGTCAAGGGCACAGAACTGACAGCCAATCTGTGCGGGGCGATATGTGCACGGCGATCTGTGTGGGCTGTGGGCACCAGGGACAGGACTGGGGACTGGGCTGCATGGCTTTGTCTGGTGAACTGAGCTCCCCACCTGTCAGCCCAAATGGAATTCAGCTTCTTACAGAAAATGTATGAAGGCAGAGTTATCAGTTATCACTAGTTCCTGCCACCTCGAGACAGCATAATGTCCCATCTCCATCCCATTTAAAATCCACTCGAGATTGTAAAGAAGAGCAGGGCTGCTGCAGGCAACTGTGAGAACCATCTTTAATGGTGATGATCAATCTATTCCAGCACAAAAGGACAGGACCAGGACGCCCCTGCACCCTCCTGCCGAACTTTCAGCCCCTCTGAAGCTGGCCCAGCCCTCAGGTTTTTCTGGGAAGCTTCTAACTTGGCTCCTGGGGTCCCCTACGGAGCACTGAGGGATTCAGAGAGACCGAGCACTGCTCCCCACGGCACAGGGGCTCCCCATGACGGACAGGGCTCCCCTTGGGGAGGGGCTCTCCGCAAAGGAGAGGGCTCCAGACAGCGGAGGGGCCAGCAGCCCTGCCCACAAACCCATCTCCACAGGCTGCACGTTCCGCATTGACTTTCTCCAACAATCAGATCAGCGCTCAGATAAAGCCTCCACAATAGGACCCAGGACCGGGCAGGCTGAGCGGGTGCCTCCCCGGGGGTCTCCACCTAAGAGTCCAGCTCTCTGACCTCCTGTCTGTGAAGGAACTCCCAGCGCTGTCAGAACCTGGAAACTCTCTCAGGTGTCCTCCCATGCTTCCTCAGTCACTCAAACACTTAACATTCTTAAAATTCTCTTAGAGGTTGGGCAACTTTTCTCTGCATTTTTAAACGTCCCCGGGAAAAACGCCTCCATTATTCAGATCACCTTCTCCCTCTGACTCATACTGTGACCCACACACACACAGTCTCACCCCAATCATCTCTTTTAAGGGATGTATTGTGTCCTGACCAAAACAGACAAACTTGAGGGGCCTCATGTTTCAGACACAGAGGGCAATATTTTTAGTAAGGGTGCTGTCTTAGGAGAAAGCCGGCTAAGGGAAGCCCCTGCAGTGTGTCCACGAGCCCGTGTATGGCTGTGCGGCCGCCAGCACTGTCTCTGGCTCCAGTCAGACTCCTGTTTCAGTTCTGACTCAGCTGGAACGGCTCACTGAGCGCTGGCCTTCAGCTGAGCTGGTGGAGGAAGTCAGCCCCGGTTTCAGTCTGTGCCTGAGCTCATCGTGGGCTTCCTCTCCTCAGCGACACGGCCAAGAAAGCCGGTGAGAATTTCAGGACAGAAAGCAGCATTTTTTTCTGGTGAAAACAACCCTTTCCAATTTTAATCCACTCTCCTTGCCAGCTGTTGTTTTTTTCTTTTTTGTCTTTCTTTGTTTTGGAGGGGGTGAGGTGGCAGGCAAGGAATAACGACTCTGGAAAGCAAGTCCGCAGCCAGAGAAGACAGGATGCATGAACCCCTTCCCCAAGTTAGAATTCAGGCTTCCTTTATACTCAAAGGGGAGGGAGGAAAGTTGGTCGTTTCCTGTTCCGGTCCGGTCCGGCTGGCTCCGGAAGGCTGTGTTCATTTCCTCCTTCCTGCAGTCGCTCCCAGGTGGGCCTGGTCAGGATGCTTCCTGTGAGCTCAACAAGGTACTTTAGCTTAACACTCATTTCCTGGGAGGCAGGGTTCCCAGAGGTGGGCCATCACGTGTAGTTTAAGCTTACAGCCCACCTCCCTTCAGGGATTACCTTGCAGCAAAACCAACAGAATCAAAGGGTAAAGTAAAAGAAATGATCCAATCAGTTGTTTTCTTTTTAACAAAAAACATGTTTTCTTGTACATTTTAGCACATTAAACAATATTTAAAAATAATGGACAAGAGGAAGTGGAGAAACTAAAAAGTTTGGTTTTTTGATAACTTTTAAAAGGTTTCATTTCTTTCATTAACTTCAAATTTTGCAAAGCACAAACAGAAAGGTGAGGAACTACTTTAGCTATGGTGCCTTAGCTTTCCCAGTGCAATAAGGAGACTTGAGGTCACCCGCAGGGGACGAGGCAGTGAAGTTGTGACGGTGCATCTGTCCCATGTGTGTCTAGCTGTTCCTTGGCTTCTGGTCCGTCCAGTCCTCCTCTCTCCCCATGGTGGCCCACTGCCCACAAAATGAACTGGGATCTGACAGCCGTTTGCAGGGTTAGGGAGAAAGCTCTCAGCTCAGTGCCTTTAGCCCTTCTCAGGAAGAGGGATCCTGCAGATCTGGCAGGAGGCTAACTGCAGTGGTCATGACCACGGGGAGGCAGACCTGCCCAGTCCTTGACAGCTTCTCGTGGAGTTGCTGCTCTGGGAGAGTGGCTGTCCCCACCTCCCCAGGGCTGCTGCAGGAGACTCCCTGTGTGGGGTCCTGAGGGCAGGGCGGCTTCGGCTCTGCCCACCTCCCCACTCCCAGCCAGTCAGCCTTGGAGGGAGATACCTTACAAGGGCTTCCTGGCTCCCTCCCTGCACAAAGGCTCCCCACAAGCTCAGATCCTTCACATACTTTCCACTCCTAGCTCCCAGTGCCCTGTTCCCGGCAGCCAAACCCTTGCTGTCCAACCTTGTCAGAGTGAATGACTTTGACTTTACAGTGAACCTTCCCCATTCAAATGACTCTGTGGCTTTTCTCTCCTGATTGAACCTGGATCTCTACCAGAGGCCAAAGTTGATTGGCTACTCTCAAGCCCACGGCCCTGACCCAGTAACAGACACACGACTCACTCAGCACCTGCACCCGAAACTGGGAAGGACGGGGAGTGGGTCACATTGTAAAAGGTCATTCGCTGGGTGTCCAGGTCAACTCCCCACCTTTGCTCCTGCAGGACAGAGGCCACTGATGGACTCCCTGTTCAGCCCGCAGGACAGGAACGGGCGGCCCCCCCAGGACCCGCTCTGTCAGCACCCTGGTTCCAGGGACACGTCTGGGGATTCCTGGAATATTTCCACACTGGGTGCTGCCCAGACAGGGATCCTCTTTGTTTCAGTCTCAAGAATCAAGCGGAGAACAAAGGGAACCCCCACCCTCTGGAGCACCCGACGTGCGACCCCTTGCTGTGCACAGACAGGATGAGGGTTCCAGGCGGCTTCGCTGTGGTCGTCCCTGAGCTCCCCTGCCGGACGAGAACACACTTCGACACAGCCCTGGGATTCAGAGACCTCTGCTCACCGCCCCGCCTGGGCCTGTCGGTCACCTAGGGTCAGTGGCCGAGGACACGACCCTGGGGGGTGGGGGGTTCTGAGCCTCCCGCCTTCTGAGTGGTCAAAATCTACAATGTAACTGTGATCCTCAGAACAATTTCTGTCACAAAATGACCGTGAAGAGGGGAGACCTTGTCTTGTTACCGCTTCTCCTTCCTCACCAGCTACCTGGCCCTCAGTCCCCGTCAGATAAAGGCCAGACAGGCAGGACATGAGGGTCTCTGCAAGGTGAACGGGTGGAGCCAAACAGTGGGTGGCGGAGTCGGGCCTGTCACTGCGCCCCCTCCCCTTCCGGACGTCCTGGCAGAAGCCAGTCTGTCCCTCAAACAGGCCAGCAGCTGTCCTCCCATCCGTCCGGCATCCAGTGAGTTCTGTCCATCCGGCCTGCACCAGCCCTCCCCACTGCCCACCTCCCACCTCAGCCACCAACCTCCAAAACAGACACTGAGAGAAAGGAGAAACCACTACGCCAGCTGTGAAACTTCCCTCTAAATCTAAAAGGGTCTCCAGATAAAGTTTATTTAAACAAGCATGGGGAGGGCACAGAGGGAGATCTTACACCAGTGAGGATGACAGAAGAACCAGTAAAACACGGCTGCCCAGCAGCACCAGGCGGAAGCTGAGGTTGTGGAACAGAAAACTGCTTTCATCACTTACTTGCACAGAAAGCAGACTTCGAGAGTGATCTGATGGGGACCGGTGCAGGGTGGGTCCAGGGAATGACCATGGCCCTGAAGCGTGGAGGGCGTTAAACATGTTCTGGGAGGCTGGCAGGCTGGCAGGCTGGCCGGCTGGCGGGCGTGGACGCAGGTCTGGAGGGCTGCCCGGACTGAGGCTGCTGTCAGAGAGGAGGACGTGGTCCAGGGTTGCGGTGGCTCTGGGTCGAGGGGCCATGCTGCTGGGCGGTGCGAGGAACCACGAAGTGACCGCAGGTGGTCAGGATCTCCGTTATTACGGGGAAGCTGCTGTGACGGGGGACACAGGGTCCCCAGAAACAGTCTCCGAGTGACTGGGCCCTCAGACGGCCTGCCCTTCGGCCAAGGCAAAGGGTGCACATGCCCCTGACGGTGACACAGGCACCTGGGCCCCTGGGTGAGGAGCCCCCACTGCCCCCTCACCAACGGGGAAAGAGGCCGAAACAGAGAACACGGGAATCCGTCTGACAGCTCCCAGAACTCGTCTGCCGATGTCAGCTTCCTTTCGGGATCCTCTCTGTTTTTATTCAGCAAATGTTTACTGAAGCCCAGCCATAAAGTCATAAATGCAAGAGAATCAGGGGCGAGCGGGGTGGGAGGAAATGAAGGTGCCCGTGGGGGTGCCGGCCGTGTTGGCCACAGATGGAAGCGCAGACCTGGGCAGAGGGAGACCCGGGCCCACGCGGCTCTGCTCCAGGCACTGCCCTCGATCGCTCCTCCCCAGGGACCCCCACCCCTAGTTTTGCTGAGCTCTCTGACGGGGCCCTGACGTTTGATTGTCAGTGGTCACCTCTGTGTGGCCCAGCTTCAGCAAGAATCCTGCCATGTCAGCTAAGCCAGCACCGCTCCTCCTCCAGATGTGGTCACTCTCTGTGTCTGGTCACCTCCTCAGCCTCCCACCACCCCTGGGGATGTCTGGTCGACCAGGCCTGTCTTCGGCAGGAATCCTGGGAGGTCACTTTAGCCAGAAACCGACCCCCCAGCCCATGTTTCCTCTCAGTAGTTTTCCACCCACTGACCCCACCTTCCCCTTGGCTGCAAATCCTTACCTTCCCTTGTTGTGTTTGGAGTAGAGGCCCCACTCCTGCCGCAGTGGCCCCGGCACCCATCCGGGGGTCCTGGACACAGTCCGCCTTACTGCTCTTTAGCGGGGGCTGCAAATTTTTTTCTTTGACAGTGTTTGCGCCCGTGTGTAACCCCCTCCCTCCCAAGTCCAGGCTGGATGTACTGACCGGCTTCTAAAGATACAACTGCTGAAGTGACAAGAGGTCACTTCTGAGATCAGGACCTACAGCACCCGGGCTCCCGCCCCTCTCTGGGGCCACCTGCCCCATAATGGCGATGTCATCAAAGACCCACAGCCAGAGGCGCTGGGCGGTGCTGAACCTGGATTCCTGGCCCGAGGCCCCGGGAGATGACACACAGTGATTGCCTGAAGCCTGTGGTCGGCAAGTCCGGACCCACAGGCCACACCGGGCTCCCCGTCTGCTTTTTCTACATACAGTTTAGCTGCAACACGTGCACTTACCCATTTCCTCCGGCCGCATTCACACAACACAGGCTGAGCGGTCGTGACACAGCCCGCAAAGCCTGAAATGTATATCACCTGGCCCTTCACATCTGCCAACTCCCTCTGTCCTCAGCACCAGGTAATCGGTCAGTCAATGCCCTTGTTTCTCTGGCATCGTGGGCAGCCCTCCCGCAGTGCAGTGGCTTTTGAGTATCTCTGTCCCCTGCCTTTTCCTCCACATGCTAACTATGTTAGCAAAGAACAAACGTTTTGATCAACTTCACATCCCCAGCCCTGGCTCGAGGCAGGACCGTGCCCTTGTGGACTGAACCAGAAGCCGAGGCAAAGGCGCTTTACAGCCCCGGGCAGGAAACTCCCAGCCAACAAGGCATCCTCTAAATAAAGCACAACAACAAATCAGGAGAAGCCACAACGACGGTTTGTGCTGAACAGCTAATATCTTCGGTTGAATCTATTTCAAAGGTATTTGTGGACCACCATACAAAGGGTGATTCCACATCCAGAGAAAATTCTGATCTTGCATACTGGCTGTACTTTTATAAAAACCCCATTGCTCACAATACGCGTAGCATCAGTTTATCTTCAACACTTCCAGGACTATCCTCATTAATTTTTACCATGAAACATAGAATATATTTTCTTGTACCTGGAAATGTTACTGAAATTTTCCAAAACACAGCAGAATTTGAGTTCTGTCCCAACCAATTTTCTATGTGAGAACTGAGAACCAAAGTTGGAGCAGAAAGTCTCAGACATCAGCCCTGGTTCAGGACAGCCTCCTGCCTGTCCGGTTGCCCCCTGCTCTGTTTGCTGGGCTAGGAGGACAATATTTAGGCAAGATAAAAAGCTGGATATTCCTGCAATGTTTAATTTTAAGTAATATATTCATTATGACACAAAGATGTAATCTTTTAAGGTTTTTTAACCTAGATATTTTCTCTGGCAAATATCTACGAATTATCTATGAGGCAGAAAAATTCCATTTTTGTTTCAACAGGCATCACAGGAGGTTACTCTTGGTGAATTTTTAACTTCTAAGATACAGTCAAGTGTATTCAGACCTTCCAGGTAGGAAGTCTTAACCCTGAAACCCAAGTGAAGCCTAAGTGTTGTGGTTAAGAGATAACATTCGGAACATACGACACTCTGCGTCCAGCCCCGTTCAAATCCCAAATCACCAGTCCTGGGTCTCGAGGACTCCTCTCCCTTTCCTGAGAAAAGGAAGACACCCTGAACCCCCAGGACCCTGGTGAGGACCCTGTGAGGCTGTAAGACACTCACCTGCCAGAAAAGCAAGAAACGGTCAAGAGAGACCAAGCGGTTTTAAAAAATAATTCAAGTTTATGTGGAACACATTTATTAATAATCTTATTGACGGGAGTGGGGCATGGGTTGGGGAAAGATTTCCTAAATAGGAAACAGAAGGCACAAGCTTTACATAAAAGAAAAAGATCAAAAAAGTATCCAAAAAAATTTTCAAAAGGCATTTATAAAAATGAGAAGACAAGCCACAGACTGGGAGGAGACATTTGCAAAATCTGTATCTGACAAAGGACTTGTATCTAGAATATGTAAAGCATTGCTTCAACCAAGAAACAACTCAATGAAAGACGGGCAAATACCCGAACGGACATTTTGCCAAAGAAGACACAGAACTGCAGATAAGCGCATTAAATGATACTTGACTTCATGAGTCATCAGGGAAATGCAAACAAAACCACTAAGAGGTAGCAGGACTCTCCCCTCAAATGACCAAAACTGGAAAAAAACCATGCCAAGTGTTGGCGAGGATGTGGAGGGAACAGAACCCTCCAACGCTGCTGGTGGGAACGTAAATGGTACGACCTCTCTGGAAAACGGTTTAGCCCTTTCTCAAAACATTAGGTAGGTGCTGCCAAACACCCAGCCATTCACCAAGAGGAATGAAAACTCGTCCGCACAGGACTTGTACATGGAGGGGAAACGGCCAAAATCTGGAAATCGCTCCACCATCAACCAACAAATGCCATAAATCTATAACCAGAAGCTGAGGCAGCAATAAAACCAAGGATAAATCTTAAAATAGTTACACTGAGTTAAAGCGGCCGAAGGAAAAGACAGAGTCCGCTCCCGAATTATCCTGTTCACACAACAGCCGGCAAAGTGCAGGCGCATCAGAGTGACAGACAGCACATCGCAGAGGCCGGGGGCGCGGGGCCAGGAGCACGCACTGCCTCGACTGCGCCGGAGCACCACTGCGCACCTGCCACAGCCGATCAGCCTGCACTTCAGCATGGCCTTCACCCTTTATACACGACTGTAGGAAAGGTCACTGTTGTGGGTTGAATTCTGTTCCTACAAAGAAATGCTGAAGTCTTGACCCTGG
The DNA here is from genome assembly GCF_048773025.1 of Camelus bactrianus. Classification (NCBI taxonomy): domain Eukaryota; kingdom Metazoa; phylum Chordata; class Mammalia; order Artiodactyla; family Camelidae; genus Camelus; species Camelus bactrianus. The sequence goes on from NC_133566.1 coordinate 9,842,806, forward strand.
TACCTGTGAAAAGGACCTTATTTGAAAATAGATCTAATTAAGGTACAAGTTGCAGTCACACTGGAGCAGGTGGGCCTGAATCCAACATGACTGGTGTCCTTACAAGAGGAGACAGAAAGGACACACACAAAGGAGGCCACGTGGAGACTCAGCCACTCGATGAGAGAGGCAGAGGTGGGGTGACGCTCCCACAAGGCTGACACAGCTGGTGGCCAACACCAGAGGCTGGAGGACGTAGGAGGGAGCCCCTACGGCTCTCAGGGGCTGACGCACTGATATCTGACCTTGAGTTCCAAAAGAGCAAGACGATAAACTTCAGTCCTCTGAAGCCTCCCAGTGTGTACTTGTTCCTGGTGGTACCTGTTACTCTGTGGTACTTGTTACACCACCTCTACGAAACTAACATAACCACTGTTTTATATCACATGAAACACATATAATGATTGTTTCTAAAAACAGATTTTCCATATAAGAGAATACTTGTGTCTCAAGTTCGTTTCAATCACAGAACGGCCACTGGATTGCACAGAAACACAGTAAGTGGCTGTGTTTCCAAGATACACAAACACACATAAAAATACACAACACTGCTTCACTCTACCAGCATCTGCCCAATGTAATGCAGGGGAGCACAAGTTTAACCATCTGTTAAGCTTTTCGTTTCTATAAGTGATTCACAACTGATCTTTCAAGTTTTTTTTTAACCAATAGGAAAGCAATTATAGGGATTAAAATCCTGGCATTTTACTGTCACAGTCAGTCATCTGGAAGGTGTGGTGTGAGCTGACGGCTGGTGTACACGCTGACTGGGCTGAGAGAGGTCCCTCCAGAGCGCGTCTGCGCTGCGCAGACATAGGACATGAGCTCGCCTAAAGGCTCCTCTTCCTCCAGCTGCCCTTTCACACACACGGATTTTAGCGTGAACGCTAGCTTTAATTTCAGCATATACCCCCTCAACTCTACGGATGTATTTCAGGTGATAGAGAGGAAAACATTTCCCTTTGGAAAACAAGCCCCCAAAACTACCAAAGAAGAAAAAACAAATGGTCCTCATCCATCCTTGGGAAACATGTCCATCTGTGGCACTGAGCGTGAATTAAGTTAATCTCTCAGGTGAGGGAAGCAGAGTAAAGGGGGTTTAGTCTGGAATAAACAAGGCACCTCGACACCGGCGTGGCTTCATTGCTTCAGGGAGGAGAGGACTTTAAGCGGGGTGGCCACCAGTCCTTGGGGGACGGGGAGGCCTGTGGTCTCCATTCAGGGGCACGGGATGGGGAGGCTGTAAACCCATCACTCCAACATGAACCCTGTGCGTTACACCCTGTACCACTTTTTAAATTGAGATAAAAACAGACACAGGACGAGTGCGGCTGGGGAGTGCGGCTGCCGGCCTGATGCATTTATGTGCTGCGTTAGCTGACACCTCTGTCACGTCACGATTATTTCCCTTTCGCAGTGAGAGCAATGAAGATTTAGTCTCTTAGCACCTTCGAAGACTGAACAGGCTATTGTGGACTGTAACCACTGCACTGTGTGTTAGATCTCCAGAATGTGCTCATCCTCTAGTTCAAGTTCGTACCTTCAACCACCGCCCCAGCCCCAGGGACCCCTATTCTACTCTGTTTTTCAATTCCACATGAGAGGAAGAACACAGGGTCCGCCTTTCTCTGACTCAGTTCACTCAGCACAGCACGTCGGAGTCAGCCTGGGAGACGCAGGCGGCAGATTCCCCCACCTCACAGCCGAGAGAGCGCTCCACAGGTGTGTGTGGGTGACGCCCTCAAACACACGGGAAGTGTCACCACCTTTCAGAAAGCAAGGCCGGCCAACGGACACCTCTGCGGGGCGGTGAGGCGACGCGCCCGCCAGCTGCGCCCACCGTCAGGAGGACGGAGTGTGCCCTCACTGAGCCGTGAAGTAACGAGCCGACAAGACGGCAAAGGTGTAGTTTTAACCCTAATTGTGTAACAGGCTCTATTTCTAAACCTAAAGTATAAACACTGGTTTTTCAGTCAAAAGATAGGCCCCCAAATGACCAGCACACACGTTTGAAGACCTGCCCTCCGGCCATCCCACCCGCCTAGACGCTGAAGCCAGGACGGGACAGAGTGACAAGCCGAACTGTGGTCACAGCCCCGACGGGCTCAGTCTGGGTGGAGACCTGATCCAAGTTTCCTCCTGTCAACCCACTCTGGGCAACCCTGCAGCCTGAAAATGATTCCATCCCACATCTAGAAAGACGGGAGCTCCAAGCTTATTTAAATGATTAACTCTGGTCCCGGGCGGTCCGGGCTGTCCGGAAAATCCATTCTCCCCAGTGAAGAGCTGCGCCCTGCTGCACTGAGGCCACTCTGCAGGGGCACCTCCTCTGTTGCAGTCAGTCACACAGGCAAAATCAACCCACTGGGAGGGACAGACCCCAGGGCCTTATCTGACCTGGGGACCAGGCCAGAGGGAGGGACTGTCTGCGGTCACTGCCCAGACACCCTGCCCCTGACAGCATGCATGCGGGGCTCCAGAACGGCTCTGCTGACCAATCCCAGGTTCATGGAATTTCCCATCAGAGATATTCTCGTATTCTTTTTCAACTATTTGAAAAATATAAAAAATCCACCCCCAGCTCGTGGCTACACAGAAAGAGGCAGATTAGGCCTAAGGCTCAGGGGTCGCCAGCCCCTGGCCAGCGAAGGCCTCAATTCTGAGCTGTCCCCAGTCAGGTACCTCCAATCCTGTGTGTCTGAGGCAGAGCCAAGGTGATGGGGGACACTGAGGGTATAACTTAGATGGTATTTTTGGGCATCAAACGTTTCAGGAAGAAGGGGCCCACGCCTGCAAAGGTGTGAGGGACAGGCCCTGAGCCCCGGGTGTGCAACAGTGAGGGCATCTCTGACCTGAGCCCATGGGGGAAGTGGGACCACCCAGCCAAGCCCGTCCCCAAGAGAAGGGACGACACCACCACCACCTGCACGCAGAGCATCCTCACAGCTACCTTCATGGAGGAAGGGAACTTCCAGGAGCCTCTCAGGCTCTCAGGTTCTGGCCAAACTCAAGGGCACGTCCTACAGCGAGGGAGGACAAAGGCCCCAGGATGCTTCCTCCTACTGTGACAGGAACAGCCATGACTCCCCTCCAGTACAGTGGATAAAAAGTAGCTTCAGGTTGTATTCAATGCTTTAAAACTTTAAAGTAAAAACCGACAGAGCCAGCGTTTTCCACGAACAATGCCTTTCACACACCTCTGTTCTAAGAAGTTTCGGTTTGAGCCGGAAGCACTCTCATGACCCTTGGTGCTCTTTAAATACTTGTATGCTGCTTCAGAGCAGTCTTCAATTTAAACTTGAAAGAAAAGTGTTTTCAGGCAGGGGGCATAGCCCTTCTTAGTCTCTGACCTTTTTTGCTAGAATCCAGAAACAGGCCAAGAGGGCGGCACGTGGGTGAGGAGGAAGCCGGTGACAAGGGGTGGGGGGGTGGGTTCTGTGTGACATCGAGGCTCCAGAGGCGTCTGAGGTCACACGTACAAAGTCAAGTGCAGCTCCAGGAGCAACACCTGCTGGTGACCCTCCAGGCCCTGAGCCCCGGGGGCCTCTCTGCTTGGTACACAGTAGGCACCCAAAGTTAGCTGGATAACAAACACCCTGCTCACTAAGTTGGGGGGGAGACTGATATGAGATAACACGCTCAAAATGGTAGTGATTTTTATCCTTGTTTTAAAGAGGAACCACCTGCCCGACATAGGAGCCCTGAACCGGGTGCGTCTAACCTCGAAGTCCCTACCCTCCTGTTCCTATTAGCTGACTTCATACTGAAAACGGGTTTCCTATAAAACTAGGGGAAAACCTTGCCTCTCTAAATCGATAAAAAGTCTCCTTTTCCTACCTAAGTTCACAGTCCTAAAATAAGGAAAATGGTCACTTTCTCTGCACGGGACAGAGACACGCAGAAACCTAAGTCCCTTCCTATGGCCAGGGAACCACATCACCAGAATGCATGAACAATTATGTCTCCTTAACGCAGTGGAACAAGCAACACTCCTTAAGAATGGCTCCCCTGTTGTAATTTAAACTCTAGGTAAAGGAAAACAGTCTCGTTGTTTCAGAGGCCATTACAAGTACACAAATGACCACTTCCTCGGACGTTTACGTAGTTTCACTCATGGGTACTTTTGTTACTGTCTGAAGATAAGTAAAAGGTGCCCGCTCTCAAATGTCATTCGACATATTTTATTTTTTTTTAAAAAGTAAACTCCTTAGGACCCCAAGTCTGAAATTGAAACCGTTTTCAGTAACTTTTTGCTCTTGGATCAAGGGCGGATTGGAGTCCATTTCAGGCCCACCAGCCCATCTCATCTTCAAGAGTCAGGATCCTCACTAAACCTCATGCTGGAAATCTACAACAAGTCAAATTCCGAAGCTTTAAACTTCCGTCCAGTCCAGTAGCCGAGACACCTGATGCAGCAGGAAATACATTCCAATAATGTCGGGACCAACACCAGTCCTTCAGTACTACTGTTCTCTTCAAATAGTAGTAAAGAGCTGATCGTTTTCAAATAAACGTTTCCCTCCCAAAGTACACTTCCTGGAGTAGACACAAATTTAATATACGTTTAAAAGCACTTCCTTTTCACTTTTGTCCCTGTTAAACTTAAAAAGAGAACTTAAAATAAACTCTAAAAATGAATTTATAGGAGAAAGAGCAATCATATATAACGTATACACCCCTCCCACCACCTAAGTGGACGACTTAAACACGTGACTCAAGGGTCCACAGCACAAGGGCCACCAGGCACAGGTAACAGGAGGAGGGTCCCCACCGCAGCACCTGTCACCGCAGACAACTGCAGCCCCACCGACAACACAGCACAGAAACCGACAGCTTAATGGGCTAAAAAAATTCAATAGCTGTAACAAAAACTAAAATCGTGTTGTTTTAGGCAAATTAACATTGAACACAGAACACCCTGAACCATTTCAGGTAGGAAGGTCTCCACGTTTTGGATGCCTGCCCCTCCTTCCCCGGTTACGTTCAAAGGTTACTCTTCAGTCTTCTGTTAAACCCACTTTAACAACAAAGAATCCTCTGAAAACAGCCCGGACCCCCACCCAAAACAACACAAACTACCCTCACCACCAAGCACAGGAAATGCGTCCTATAAGCATCTTTAAACTGAAGAGAGAGTTGTGGGCAGTTTGAAACATCCCCCGGTGACTCTCGTTTGTAAAGATGTTACAAGACTGCCGGTCTGGGGAGCGCGGCCGCGACAGGTAGGGATGCTGTGGGCCCGGTTGGGGGGGTGGAGGGGGGGTGCTGCTTGTTCCAGGTGTGCGGCTCCCCCGGGCCGCGCTGGTCCCCCGCCCCGCTCACCTGCGCGCCGCCTCCTCTCCGGGCACGCGGGGCCGCAGGCTGTCCGGCCGCGCCCGCCGCCGCCGGTACAGGCCCGACTCCGAGAGCTCCTTGAGCCGCAGGGCCGTCATGTCCCCGCGCGGCGGGCGGACTCGGCGCGTCCCTGCCGGCGGCCGCGCACCTGACGGGGAGGGGCCCGGCGCTTCCTGCTTGCCGGCGCCCCGCCCTCCCCGCGGGCACCTGGGGGCCGCTCACGTGCTCGCCCGGGGCCGAGCCGCTGCGGTCAGCGGCCGCGCTCCTTCCTTTCCAGCCGTTCCAGCGTCACTGCGAGCGAGACCTGGGCTCAGCGCTCCAGCAGGTGATGGATGACTCAGGGAGGGTCCTGCCCTGCCCTGCTGGCCGGGAAACCCATTAACATTTCACACGCAGCTGGCGACTGACAGAAGTGCCTGGTCATCGTGAGCTCTTTGGGGCATTTTCCTTAAAAAAAAAAACGCACATTCTAACGGGAAGCAGTCGAAGTCCTCCCTCTCACCGCGGTACTCTAAACTCCTCCTTAGAAGGAAGGAAGTGTCTTTTTTCCTCCCCCATTAAATCTTACTCAAAAATTCACAACTGAGAGGAAGGTGGTTTCTTCTACCAACCCCCATTCAGTGACTTAACGAACCCTCACCGCCCACTCGGAGCAGCCCCCTCTCCAAAGACGCGCGCCTCCCGCGAGCACTCCTCCGCCCCAAGGTGCCAGGGTGCCTTCGCAGCCCGTTCATCTCCACGTGTGGCCGGCGCGACCGCCGGCAAGTACTGCTCGGTTCTGCGGTGGGGGGGGAGGGTGTCTGCAGGACGAGGACGGACGGCAGGGGCACGTCCTTGTCGCCGGCTCCAGGGGACGCGCGCACCAGCAGCCGGCGGACTCAGCCCTGCTGGGTGCAAGTCAGCACAGCTGACCAAGGGCTGGCTCTCGGCCGGCAGTGCGACTTGCGGTGCAGTCCTTTCTCTTGGAGTGAAGTGTCAGCTCTGCCCTCCCGGAGTCCCCTCAGGCGACAGGAGCACAGAGGTGGGTCTGCGTGTTCTTTTCACACCAAGAGTTATCAGTGAATGTCCCCTCCTTTGGAAGTTACCTGTATTAGAAATTCAAAACTTAAGGCGCCCTTGCCTCCGGAGGAAGGACTGCGGGGACCCCAGGTGCTGGGTCCCCTTGGGGCTGGTCCGGCACTCTGGTTCCCCCGCCCCAAAGGAAACACAGCTCCTACAGCTGCCATCAAAATGTGACACGTTTTTTAAAGAAAATGCAGGGGGAAAATTAGTAATTTTATTACCACACTAGATATAATTAGTGATGCAACATGTGAAAAAAAAAAAATTCAGTGCCAGAGGTCTCTCTCTCCTGGGAGGACACACACACTGCATCTGGGGCCTGAGGCCTCCGGACGCAGCACAGGACGGCTGGTCACTGACATGCCCCTTTGTAGCTCCCTGGGCTTTGAATTCCTGCCCACTCAAAAATAAATGGGAATAATTCAGAAGATTTAATATACCTTCCATACAAAGTTCGAGGATCCTACTGAAAAATACAGAAAAGTTTAAAGTTTATAGTAATAGGAACATATAAAATTAGGGTTCCGAAAGCATCTGATTCTTGCATTTGTGTCATGACAGGTGAAAAACTCAAGAGAAACAAGAACCAATTTTTTTTAAACTCTAGGCATCAAAACAGAATGGATGCCTGATGAATAAAACTCAAATTAATTGTAGCCACTGCAAACACAGAAACCTCAATACTGAGTATGACGTTTCTACAGGAAAATGTAAATAAGAGCTTGATTTTTAAGGGAGCTTTGAAGAGTGACGCAGTGAACTGCGAAGGAAGAAGAGCTTGGGAGCCAGTAAAGGTGACAACACAGGAAACCCCTAACTGCGTAGGAGGAATCCTGCTTTGACGAGTCTAAGGTTAAATGGATGTGAACAGAAAAAAAAGTTACGTGAAACAAGCCGAAACATCTGCCCTCTGACTTTGAAAATGGCCAGCCGTGCTGACAAACAGGAGTTTCAGTAAATCCACGCTTACATTCTATCGAAATTGTCACAACTGCGTAAAATTAAATCCTGGGGCTTTGGGCAAAGGTCTCTAACCACTGTTGTTTTGCTGACAGCACAGAGGTGAGAGAGGAGGCCGTCTTCTCCCCAGACCTCCCTCCACGCACTGAGCCGTCCTGTGCACCCAGGGAGCTAGCGCTTCCAGGAAGGACGGCTCCCCCCACCCCCGCGGCTCAGGCTCAGGGAGGGGGTGGGGGCAGGAAGGGCCCACGTCCCAGTCCCCAGATAGCCCCCTTTCATGTTGCCCTGTGGAAGCACAGTTATCGTTTGTGCCTGAACCTTGGATCAGGCCTACTTAAAATGAGTTTTGGACGGAAATGTTAGCTATCTTGATTGCGATGGTTTCATGGGTGTACATATCTATCAAAATTCACCGGACTGTACATCTGAAACGTATGTAGCTTACTGTACAGGAACCAGACCACAATAAAGGTGTTAAAATGAAATGAGTTTGAGTTTCAAAGAACTGTCGGGCATTTGTCGGTACAGAGGGAGGCCTGGTGGTCTCATTTCAGCTCTGGGAACAGAAATGCTCATTTCAGCTCCGGGAACAATCTCCGAGGCCGGTGTGGGCTCCGGCTCAGGGCGGGTTCCCTACTCCCGCCCCCCACCCCCACACAGGGCCTCACTCCCACACAGCGCCCCCCTCACCACAGAGCCCACCCCTCCTTGGTCATGGTCACAGCCAGGACAGAGGCTCACTACCGTCCCTGCCAGGCCCAACGCCGCCGGTTCTCGGACACTGGCTCACAAAAGCTGTTGTGGGGGCACCTCGCCCCACTCCATGGCAGGTCCGTGAACTTGATGACGTGTATTCACATCTGTCCCCCGTGGGCCCTCCTGGAACCTGTGCTCTGGCTCCCAGCGTCACAGGACGTCGGGTCCAACTCCGTGTCATCAGCACAGCCGGCATTTCTTCCGCAGGTTTGAAACTCTTGGTGGAAATGACTGTACAGGATGGTCCGGGAGCATCTCACCAGGCCCCCATACTACAGGCTGGCCGCTGACCCCGTGAGTCTGATCAAAGTTAGTGACTCTCAGAAATGCACACGACCACATCCTGTTCCCATTTCAGGGACTGGCAGGTCCTTCAGGAGCCAAGAGATGGACTTACCCTGACCTCCCAATCAGCACCGACGCCTCCCTTCTCCCCAGAGCAGGACATCTGATCTCATCTGTTCATTTAATTCTAAGTTTCCCAGTGCCTGCGGGACAGACACTGACTCAGAAGAGTTCCTTCTGCCTCCCCTCAGTTCCTCTAAGCCTCCTAACTGATCTCTACCACTGGTCTCATTCGCCTCTAATACAGCCTCCAAATTTCAAAGAGTCCTTTCAACATGTAAACCGGTCAGGCGGGGTCCTGTGGGATGCCCTCCAGTGGCTCCCTGCGCCCACTCTGAGCTCCGTCCCAGGACAGACGTGGCCTCCTCTCCCCTCCTGCCCTCCTGCCGGACTGGACCTGAGTCCCCCACTCTGGACTCTGAGCACGGGTCCCCGTCATAAGAAGGCTCCAAGACCCTCGCCCTCTCTGTCCTCACCCACAGGCTCCGCCCGCCCTCCCCGAGCACCACAGGACGCTTGGCCACCACGTCTACACAGAAGTACAGGGCTCCATGTGTGTTCGCTAAGTGAGTTTGTTCTCTGGTTTATCGTTCAGCCAACCGACCCATCGATTTTAGGACCGGCATCACTTTATGGTGACGCTACTTTGAGATGAAAGCTCTGGAGCTCTAACACTGGCTTTGTTTTCTTGAAAACGCTTGACATCACCTAACGACTCTGAAAAGGCTCATACATTCCACTGCTTCGGAAAAATTAAGTTTTCTGTGAGACTGTAAAAACTCCAACCCTGCTTCTCTTTGAAGTTGAGCAACACCTTCCATAAGTTTGAATGCTTTCCATTTGGGACGAGAATTCAAAAAGCAGCCTCAACCTGACACCCCAGTTTCCAGGGTAAAGAAATCTGGTTAAACTTCAGCCTCTAAGACTGCCCGTCAGTGTCGCTGAACTGCCACCGCCTCCCCGCGCGGGGCTGGGCTGCAGACGGGCCCCGGGCGGAGCTGGTCCAGGGCTGCGGGCTGCCCTCCCAGACGAGGAGCTCCGGGCCTGGGGACCGTCGGGTGGCTGTAGCTTCCAAGCCACTAATTTCCTTGTACGACACACGGTGAGGGAAGAATGTTGTTTTGTAACTACTCTGAGTGTAATGGAAATGAATCTTTTTTCAGTTTAAATTTTATCTCATGAATAACCGTTTACAGGGAAGAGGACCATTTCTCTGAAAAGCACGAACATCCTTCCTCACCACGCCCGACACCTCATCTCCGAAGTGCGTCTTCCCAAGTGAGGCCTCTGGGGAGGCTCCGGGCCATCAGGGGAAGGATGGAGCGGGTGCTGGGCACAGACCTGCCCCCAGCAGCTCAAACTGCCATGTTTCTCACGAGCAGGTTCAAGTTCAAGTTCACCAGAGCAGCGTCTATGAGAAGGCAGAATTGACTGTCCAGGAAAACAGTGCAGTCCGAAAAAATCACCAAAAACTGGTCCCACTTGTAAGCGGATGACACTGCACTGCACTGCACTGTCTCCAAGCCCCTCTGAGTTTTCCTTTCATCCGCCATTCGGGAACTGACACGTCCCAGCGGGCAGGTGGGGACCTAAGGTGGGGGGGTGTCCCCTCCCCAGCATAGGAACTGGGGCCCTGACAATGCCCCAGACTAACCCACTGTCCCCAGAGCTCTGCTCTGGAGAGGGGCTGGAGACGGGCGGCCAAGGTCCTGGAAGGAGCCCGAGGTCAGTCCCGTAGATGTCCCCTAACCCCTCCCCTCCTAGGGCCCCGGAGCAAGCCAGTAGACAAGTTGGACGGTGGCCTTTGATGTCACTGCATCCCTGGGCTCCCTGGAGGCCGCCTGCCTCCCTCCAGGGCACCTGTGATGACCCGGATTCCAAGAGTTCCAGGCGATGGGGGGAAAAGGCAAAGATTCTACTGAAAACAGGTTTTCTCCAGCGTCGCAGCTCTGCCGAGGCCGGGGGGGCGGGGGCTGGGGCTGTGGGATAAGGTGCCCTGAGGACACGCCCTGCCACAAACAGATCCTGGAACTTATGCCACACACGCAGTGCCTGCTTCTGCCACTGCAGCAAAGCCAGGCGGTGAAGATGGTGATTCCAAACACAAAACAAACCAGTCTCCTGAGACTAATAAAGAAAAGAAAGTGTGCAATTCCATCCTCCCATCTTGACCTTAAGAAATCCCTGTCAAGGCAAAAACCCTAACTCCTGAAGTCAGTATCTGACCGATCTACATCCTAGAGAACCCGCTTGCAGTAACTAAAATGTCTCAACATTGAGGGGAAGCACCTAGGAGCTCAGTGAGACCACCACCACCGCACAGGAAGGAGCCACCCCTAGGGAGATGCAAGAAGCAGACGATTCCGGCTCCAAGGGAGTTGACTATTAGACACGGATGATGTGGTTCCACATTACTGTCACGCTGTTGTGGTGGCAGAGGAAACAGTCACAGCTGTTGCGTCCCCACTCACAGTCCCGTCAGAGGGGGGTTAGCCCTATTTTGCAGCAGCAGAAGCGAGGTGCCCAGCCCCGTCCCTCCGTCCACTGTTCCTCCAGTGCTGTCAACAGAAGGGTAGATGCAACATGTCAAGATCTCTCCGTGGGATGCTGTTTGGTGACACAGAAGACAATCCACTGAAGCTGCGTTCAGTCCACACCAAGAAATCTAAGAACAAGGGTGGAGTGAACTGTGCCACCTGCATAGGAACACACGGCCCCTCCGACACCCGCCCGCGCGCTGCTAGGAACGCGCGTGACAGGAGGGGGGTGCAGGGTGACACACCAGACGGGGAGGCGTCCTCCAAAGGGAAGAGCAGAAGGGAAACGACCGGGGCAGGAAGTGGACTGAGGGACTTTGCCTGCCTGCAGTGCCCCCCTTGGGATGGGAGTGGGGGTGGGTTTCGTACTGTTAAGTACTTCCTATTTTTATGAAAAGTATAAGGACCAGCAGACCTGCTGTCAGAGCAGGTGCAAACTCACCTGCTGAAAGTGCCGTTTCCGCCATCGTGTGGCTCCTCACGGTATTACAAGCACACGGTTCTCAGAGAATAAATCAAAGTGGAAAGGGGCCTCCTTAGTTCTCAGGTGCCGTGTCTTGTGCGCCACGCCCCAGCGAAGGCCGGTGTGCCCACCGCTGGATGAGGAACCAGTGTTGGAGCCCATCTCACCGCTTCTAAATGATGCCTAGTGCGTCAGAAGACATAAAGCACCACGCCCGGCACAGAAGGAAACCCGAACCCCCCTCACACCACCCACATCACGGACCACCCACACCACCCACACCTGGTAGAACGCGGGGAGGCAAGCTCTGAGGTCTGGGTTCAGTCCCCAGCACCTCTATTAAAAAAATTATAAATAAACCTAGCTACCTTTCCCCCCTCAAAAAATAAAATTAAAAAAAAATAGATTAAAGAATTACACATATGACCTGAAACTGCAGAACCCCTGGAAGAAACACAGGGGAAAAGCAACTTGACATGAGCCTTGGCAGTGACTGTTTTGTATTTGACGCCAAAAGCAAAAATCAAGCAGGACTACATCAAACTGAACAGTTTCTGCACAGCAAATGAAATGACAGAAAATAAATAAAAGGCAACCTATGGATTCGGAGAAGATACCTACAAGTAACATTTATGTAAGGGGTTAATATCCAAGATAAATGAAGAAAAAAATCTGATTAACAAATATGCACATTTGAATGGACATTTTTCCAAAGACATACAGAGGACCAAGAGGTACACAGAAAAATGCTCACCACCACTAGTCATCAGGGAAATGCAAATCAAACTCACGCCTGTAGGAATGGCTATTGTAAAAAAGACAAGAAATAACAAGTGTGGTGAGGACGTGGAGAAAAGGGAGCCCTTGGTCATGGTTGGTGGGAACGTAAGTTGGTGCAGCCACTTTGGAAACAGTATGGAGGTCCCTCAAAACACCAGGACTAGAACTGCCAGCAAGTCCACTTCTGGGTATTTATTCAAAGGAAATGAACTCACTGTCTCAAAGAGATTTCTGTGCCCCCTTGTTCACTGCAACATTATTTAGAATAACCAGGACATGGGAACAACCTAAGTGTTTATTGATGGATGAACAGATAAAGAAAATCCTCCTCCTATTCTCTCTTTCTCTCTCTCTCTCTCTCTCTCTCTCTCTCTCTCATACACACACACAGGAACGTAACTCAGCCATTAAAAAAAAAAGGAAACCTGCCATTTGCAACAAGATAGATGCACCTTTAGGGCATTACACTAAGTGAAATAAATCAGACAGACAAACACTATATGATCTCACACGTGGAATCTAAAAACACTGAGTTCACATAAACAGAGAGGAGGGTGGCTGCCAGGGGCTGAGGAAGGGGGAACAGCATGCTGGTCGGAAGGCACAAACCTCCAGTTATATGATGAGTAAGTTTGGGGGCTGCGATGTACAGCAGCGTGACAACAGTTAACAAGACTGCGTTGTGTACTAGAAAGTTCCTGTGAGAAGAGTTTTATGTTCTCCTTGTAACAACAAAATGATAATAAGCATGGGAGGTAATGATGGGTTAATTAACCATTAATTATCTTGGTAAATACTTTGCAACACAATGTCCATGTCTCAAAATATCACATTGTATGCCTTAAAATTACACCATGTTACACGTCAATTATATTTCAACAAAGCTGGAAAAATAAAAATTTAAAGCTTTCAGGCACAATTACCCTAGTAGGTAAATGAAGACCTGTGAGCATAGACTTCAAACCCAGAAGTAACTACACAGAAAGAATATGGTGAATACAAAGGTGTCTGCAGGACTGCCTCCTAAACAAACTCCCAAACCAGGTATTTTGCTGTCGTGCACCTCCTCCCGCACCGCTAACCGTCCAGCTGCCCCATCTTCAATCTCTCCCGAATATAGCACCAATCCATTTCTCCTTCCTCCCTGCTGGTAAGAAGTCATGTTTCCTTCAATTCTATTAAAGCTGCGGTTAAAGGAAAAACAAAAAACAAAAAACTGACAAACTAAAGGAAAACATGGAGGCTGAAACGATAATCCCCCTGAGTATCTCCACTTGGCGGTCACCTTCGCTATCCTGACTGGCAGGATGGGAATGTCACCCCGCGGGAGGTCCTGTTGAGCAGAAAGTTTCCCTGCCCCTCAAATCACATCTAAGACCCGCTTGGTGAAAATATCTATTTGTAAACTAGTAAATGCGGCCAAAGCAGGTGTTTGCTTCTGTTTATTGTGAACCTGAGAAGCTGGAAGGCTGACCAGTTGGACGGTCCCGAGCCAGCCTCCCTCACGGCAGGTTCTGGGGGGTCAGAGGGGACGTGCCTGCAGCGTGGGGCCTACACCTGGTAGTTACGGCCGCTGTACACACAACGTCTGTGAAAGGGTTTAGTGTGACCTGTAGACTCGAGGGAGAAGGCTTTGAAAGAGCAGCACTTCTGTTTGCCTTACGGAGAAAAGCGAGAAGGAGATGTGCACAGACGCTGTTCTGGCTGTAGGGTGGACAGACGGCGCCTGTCTCTCAGACAGGCAGACACGCACGCACACTGGCAGCCTGCCCAAAATACTGGACCTGGTCTGTGCTGGTGAACCTGCTGCTCAGGCAATTATCAGAATTCATGATATTTTAACTGCTCCATTCAATATCAGGCTTCAGGGGAAAAGCCTCAGAAATGCGGTCACCATGACAGTCGCGTGCGGTGGGGCTGGGGCAGGAGCCCCCGACGTGATAAGGAAAATGTTGTGTGTGCTTCTGTGCGTCTTTCTGTGACGGTCTATCAGCCTCAGAGTCTCAGTTAAAAGCAGACGAAGACTCACCGCTGGTGGGGACAAGGGCTCCAAGCGCCTCCCCCCGCTTGTCCCTGCCTCGCCCTGCGGCCCCAGTGGGAACACAGGCCAAGACCCTGCAGACCCCCCCCCCCCACCGCCCAGCTTCTTAGAGGGTCTCCCGCCTGGCCCCGCGTCATCACACTCCTAATCCAACCACTCACAGCTGCGGAAACTCCCCCGTCTCCCACCGCTCGGGTGTCGCAGGGACACCTCGGGGCTGACGAGGCAGTGTGATGGGGGCAGCCTGTCCACAAAGAGCCACCTGCAGACCTGCGCTCTGCAGTACAGCGCTAGGGGTGGATTAACAGGCTGACTTTAAGGATCGCTTTCGGGCTTAGGAATTCAGTTCAGTAAGATTAACTTTCCCCCCAAACACTGAGTAGAATTACCTAAAGTAAGCGGACTGTGTCTCTGGCCTCTGGGGTCTGTTAACTCTAATTAAAACAAATTATTTTTGGTATCCTGGCTAGAGAGGATATACAGTCACCATCCCTCAAGGGCTGCACGTTGTTAAAACATATTTTATATAAAAAGGGAATATAAGTTGTATTAAAAATCTCATCCTTGCAGAGAATTGCTGAAATAAACAATTATTTTTAAAGCTACATTTGAGGTGAATGTTGACAACACTGACTAGTAAATCAATTCTCTGCTCTTTCTTTCTACCACAGAGCATCTTTGGCAACTCATTGATGGATGGGAAAACATTCTAACTTACAAAAATACAGACACAGGCAAACTGTGTATGTTTTATTCTATTTCGTTTTGCGGGGATAATCAGGGCTGGTTTATGTACGTACGTATGTATTTAGAGGAGGCACTGGAGACTGAACCCAGGACCTTGTGGAAGCCAAGCTCTGCCACTGAGCTATACCTTCCCCTCAACTGTGTATGTTTTTTAAAGCCAACCATTGACCAAACACATGGACAGCAATTTAAGAATTACTTTTTAAGGGAGAACTATATATAATTAATACTCAGCTTGCCTGCCTTTTACATTAGGACCACATACAAAGTTTCGGTCAAAAAATACAGTAACTAAAAACCTATTTATACTCCCATGTCACATGCTGAACAGCTGAAGAGAGGGCCCAGCAGGCAGGCATGCGTGGTCAGAGGGGCCGGAGGGTCACTCGATGGTCTGCTGAAGCCTCCCCGTCCACATGGAGTGACCACCCTGGGCTCTGCCCCCAGGAGGGAGGCCGCCCCAGGCCCCGTTCCAGCTTTTACTGCACCCGCAGCTTCCTCTCTTGTAAATCAAAGACAGCAAGTGCGTGTTTGCTCCACAGTCTTTTAAGAATTAAACGGGAATTAACCATAAACAGCTTGGGAGAGACACTGGAGGACCACGACAGTGGTGGTCACTGAGCAGGGTGGCCGCAGCATCACGGGGAGGCCAGAGAGCATGGCCTCGGACCTGGGCCACTGCGAGTACAGCCAGGAAGTCACCCCGCTCTCCATCTCTGCTCCAAGGGAATCTTCCCCGCAGGGCCTTCCACCACCCACAGGTGCCGAAGGCTGTCCCCAGGCCAGCCCTCATTTCTTGCTACAGGGAGAAATTTCTTCTGTTTTAAATTAAACCACTGGGCAAAAATATCACCCTTGCTTTACAGAGTTCAAAAATGAGGTGGTTTTTTTTTTTTTCCCAGAAATAGAACAATTCATCCTAAAATTCACAGGAACGTCAAGGAGCCCTCCAAAGCCAACACATTCCTGAAAAAGACAAAGTTGGAGGTCTCACACTTCCTGATTTCAAAACTCAATCTCAAGTTCCAGTAATCTAAACAGTGTGGTGCGGCGTAAAGCAGACACACCGACCAGTGGAACAGACCGAGGGCCGAGGCATTGACCTCACAAACATGGTCAAACGACTTTCGGCAAGGGTGCCAAGACCCTTCAGTGGGGAAAGTACAGTCAAATGCTGGGGATATGGAGAGATGGAATACAAAATGGTGCAATCACTATGGAAAACAGTACGGTAGTGTTCAGAAAAATGAAAAAGAGTCACCATATGGCCCAGAAGTTCTACTTCTTGGTATACATCTAGAATAATTGAAAACAGAGACTCCAACAGAGACTTGTACACCCACGTTCATGGCAGCATTATTCACAATGGCCAGAAGGTGGAAGCAACATAGATGTCCACCTACAAATGAATAAACAAATGCGGTCTATACACGCGACGGAAAACACTCAGCCTTAAAAAGGAAGGACACTCTGACACCTGCTACAACACGGATGAACCCTGAGGACATTAAGCTCAGTGAAGTCAACCAGACATAGAAAGACAAGTCCTGCGTGATTCCACTTGTGTGAGGACCTAGAGTCGTCAAATCCATAGAAACAAACAGAACGGAGATGGTGTGTGTCACAGTCTGGGGGTGGTGGGGGGAGACACTGATTAACAGAGCTTCAACTTTGCAAGACGGAAAGCAGTCTGGAGATGGTGGCATAGCAATGTGAGTGTCTTAAGGCCACTGGACTATACATTTAAAAAGTTCAAGATGGTAAATTTTATATGTATTTCACCACAATTAAAAAAAGGCTTCAGTAACGTAAATGTCCACCGACAGATGACTAGATAAAGAAGCTGTGGTGTATTTATACAATGGAATACTCCTCAGCCATAAAAAATAACAAAATAATGCCATTTGCAGCAACATGGATAGATCTGGAGATCATCATTCTAAGTGAAGTAAGCCAGAAAGAGAAAGAAAAATACCATATGATATCACTCGTAAGTGGAATCTTAAAAAAAAAAAGAAAGAAAAAAGAGGACACTAATGAACTCCTCTACAAAAGAAACAGACTCACAGACATAGTAAACAATCTTATGGTTACCAGGAGGAAAAGGAGGTGGGAAGGGATAAATTTGGGAGTTTGAGATTTGCAAATAAATGTTAACCTTTACATATAAAAATGGATAAAAACAAATTTCTTCTGTACAGCACAGGGAACTATATTCAGCATCTTGTGGTAACCTTTGATGAGAAACAATATGAAAACGAATGTGTGTATCTATGTATGCAGGACTGGCACACTGTGCTGTGCCCCAGAGGCTGACACATTGTGACTGACTATACTTCAATTTAAGAAAAAAAAAAAAAAGAGGCTTCAGGATGCAAAGTGAGGATGTTGGAGGATTATAAATAATTATAATATATTATAGAGGATTATAATCCTAATTCTCTTCATTTTTCAGACGAAGGAACAGCACTGAAGACCCACAGGTAAGAGAGCCAAGAGCAGGCCCAGGGACACTTATTCCTGGCACACAGCAAACTAGCAAAAAAAATTAGTAAGTATAGGGGGAAAGCCTGAAAGACAGAAGTCAGGTGGCGGGGGAGGGAGAGCTCAGTGGTGGAGCACGCGCCTGGCACGCACAAGGTCCTGGGTTCCATCCCCAGCACCTCCAGTAAATAAATAAACAAACCTAGTTGCTGCCCCCCACAAAAGGAAGTGGGACAAAGACCACAAAGCGGCAGAATCACAAGAAGCGTGTAGGGAAAGTCCAAGAACATCTACAAACAGTTTCTGCTTGGCTGGGGGCAAGCCTGCACCCCCACTTCTCCTGCTCGGGGTCGAGGTCTGTGAAATCCCCTTACAAGGTCATCTCTCAGTCACTTCCTCAGACGACGCTGCAGCTCCGGCTGAAAAAGTCATCAGGCCTTCGGGAGGAAGGGTTCTCTGGCAACGGCGTCCACACAGACCTCCAAGGCTGTGGTTCCATTCTCCGTGGCCGGTAGGTCTGCCCGGACACACTTCCCCCCACCCCCAAGTGCGGGGCCACATCGGAGTCAAGGCCACAAGGTTTTCCTGTGGTCGCTGCTGCTGGTTTCGATAGCGCTCATCGGACGATACTGCCCCCCACAAAGGGCCCTGGTGGTCCTCCACATGTGGTGACACCTGCATCCTCCCAATGGGCTTCCCCCGCCGGGCCAAGCTGCTCTCCTCCCAGGGGCTTCCAGGCAGAGTCCCTACCTCTGATTTTTAGGGCGAGTCTCAGTGCCTCCCTCTTGCGTATGCGCTTCAGTTTGGGAGCTAAACCGCTACCTGCAGCAACTTAAGTGTGGCCGGTGTGAACAGACACGCTCTAAATGTGAACGACACGCGGGGTTTCAGAGATTCCCTTCACACCTTCACGTCAACTGCACAACAGCTCATTAGCTTTTAATACGATTACCAGGCATATACGGTTCAGACATGCTAACAGTTTGGCATCTTGAGTTAAATCAAATATCTTATTAAAATTTGTTTCTTTTGATAATAAAAGACCTGCTTCTGTCTTCCCATGGATGCTGAGCTACCCGAGGGCGGGGCTCACAGGACATGTGACCACGTGTGATCGGAGCGCTGTCCTGGGTGACCCCAGGTCCTGCTTCTGGAGCGCGGCGCCCTGTGGACGAGGCCCTGAGCACTCAGGCAGCGACGTGCAACTCGGGCCGGGAGCCTCTGAACCCATCACAGTCGGCGTGCAGCCCGGGGGCAGCTGGACGGCGCTCTGGCTTCGCACCTGCGGGCTCGACTCCCGTGGGTGACGTCCCAGCTGCCAAGGACTCCAATCCGAGCGGGAGCACCCCGGCGTGTAGAACTCAAAGTGCCTTCTCGGTGAACGTCCCTCCCCTTTCGTTAGGGTTTTGGAAGCCCAGTGGACACGCGCAGTGGCGGACTGGGTCACCTTGGGTTGGTCACAGAAGGTCTGGGCTCCAGTCTCTCCCTCTTCACTGTGACTCCCTCCACGGCTCCAGCCTCCCAGGCAGGGGTGGGGGCTTCTAGCCAAACCCGCCCGCCCCGCCCCTCTGCTGCATCCTGCCACCTCCTCGCCCTGGTCCACGAATTAGCAACTGGCTACAGTTCTCTTCAGAACTCTGGCCATGCAGATTTTCTCCTTGGGACTGTCATTAGTAAGTCACTGCTACGGCCCAGATGTGCATGTGGCTTTGCCCCCACTGCGGCTGTTTCCCACGTGCCCCTCAGTCTCTGGCAGGGCAGCGGCGCGGCCTTTACTCACTGCGACGTCTCACCAGACACACAAAGGCCAAAGGCCTCTGCGATGGTCTCAGAAACAGGTGCAGCCAAACTGAGCTGACCAGGCCAGTCAGGGTCACAGGGGACGACACGCAACTTCTCTGCCTAAGCGATCACACCCGACTTGGCAGGCTGGGGTCTATTTCCGGCAGGTGTGCAGGAAACCCACTTTAAGGATTCCTCCCAGCTGCTGCTGACGACGCTGTGCTGGGCTGGCAGCCCTGAAGACTGAATCCCCCCCCCCCCCGCCATGATGATGCTATATTCTTATTTTCCACCCAACTTTGCCCAAATACCTGCTGGCATTTATCACATGTGCCGACCATCCTGAAGGCCTGGCTTCAGGAAGCCTGTTGTGTGCTGGTGATATCCAGCCCCCAGGACCCTCCCACAACCTCCTACAAGGGGGACGGCAACTCCAGGTCCCAGCGGGGGTGTAGCGGGGGGAACCAACTCCCACAAGACTTCCTCCCTGATGTCCCTTTAGAGAAGCTGGGGGATGAGGCAGAGCAGAGGCAGGAAGGGAAGGTCGGAGAGGGGAGAAGACGGAAGAAGGAAGGAGGGGAAGGAAGAGACGTCCTCTGCAGCAGCGGCCGAGCTGCTGGAGCTCTGAAGAGGCTGGCATCTGGAAGTGGAGGGCACACATGGGGTTATCAGATACTACATAGAATGTGGTTCCTTTCAAACCTGAGCTCTGGTAGTTCTGGGTCTTCAAGGAGACCAGCATGGATGACACAGAGCAAAATAAAGATCTAAGTGGAAGAAACAGCTTGGTGGTCCTTCAAAAAGTTAAACACAGAATCACCATGACTCAGCAATTCTACTTCTGGGGTGTGAACGAAAAATACTGCAGCCGTATCAGTAAACAAAGAATGCTGGAGCCATCAAGTCTTCAGTGACTGCAGCCACCCCCACCCCACAGTGACCTCAGGGTGCAGACCAGCCTGCAGCCCTGACAATGGTGCACTCTGAGGGGACGCAGAGTAAGAAAGGACAGGATACTGGCCCTAGGTAGCTAGGTGCTTGTCAAAGGAATGAATTCAGTGAGCCCAGATGGTTGCTCCCTCCCATACATAAAAAAGCGCTAAATTTTTTAACTTGAGACGCATGATTTCTTTAACAGTAATCTTTAATGTTCCGACTACCTGGTCCTCCTATATCTCCTTCATCTCCTGGCCCCTCCCCTACCTCTTCGGAGCAGTCCCTCACAGCGATCTGAGAGGCTGTCATCCCGGCTCAAAGGGGATCACGTTCTCAGAAACGTCCACTGAACGAAATGTAACTCTCAGCTTTTAGGTGGTGTATTTTATTTCAGTCGACAGGGGACACAGCCCAAAGAACCGACAACAGGGACTCAGACGGACACTCACATACCCATGTTCACAACAGCCAACAGGCAGAAACAACCCAGTGTCATCGACAGACGATGGATAAACAAGGTGTGGTCCACCCACACAACAGAGTAATATCCGCCCAAAAAGGAAAAGAAGTCCGGACGCGCACCCCGATGGGGACACACCTCGGGGCGCTCGGCGAGGGCGGGCAGACAGAAGCCACAGGCCGCTCGCTCCACTCAGCAAATCCAGGGGCCGGGAGCGGATTAGGGTTGTTGGGGGCGGGGGGCGGGGAACGGGCAGCTAAGGCTTAACGGGTGCCGGGTACCCGCTTGGAGTGACGGAAAGCTCTGTAACGGACAGTGGGGATGGCTGTATAGTATTGTGAATATAGTCAGTGCCACTAAGTTTTATTCTTAACAACAGTTCAAATGGCAAGTTTGGTGTTACATGTATTTAACCGCAGTAAACAACGAGGAGGGGACATTTGTCAAGTGCCTGTATCTCACCAGACACCAAGCTAGAACCCTTTTACACACATTCTCTCAATCACAGATTCAGCCCGACTGCCGCTTACAGACGAGGATCCTGCAACTGAGATGTTAGGAAATTTTGTCAGAACCATACACGTGGCAGGAGTGACATCTGGACCAAGTCTGGCAGCTGTGAAACCCACACCCTCCCAGCTACACCAGAGCGTTTCAAGGATAAACTGGCTCAGTGAATAGACGGGTGAGGAGGCAGATTCTCTGTACAAGCCCCGATCTGTCAAGTTAGTGACGAGAAAGACCAAGTAGCAGCCAAACCCGAAGAACTAAGCGCCCAGACACCTTCCCAGGCTACAAAGAGCTTCCTTCCAGCCTTGTTGTTAAGCCCTAGAAACACTGCTCAGGGCACATCTTATGCTACGTCATCACACCGCTTCTCCCCAAACCCCCCGAGACTTCACACTGCACTCAAGACCAGCAGGCCATGACACTCCCGTCACCCTCATCCCCCAAACACGCACATCCCAGTTCACTGGACACCTTCTGAATTTCCTTCACTCGTTCGACACAAGTCAACGGAGCTCTCAGAGCTCCAGCCCTGGGGACACAGAGGTGAACGGGGAGGCAAGGTTTCCCCGCTCCAGGACCTCGCAGGATGGTGGGAAAGAGTAGGAGCGCCCAGGGCAGGGGGCCCAGGGCAGGGCACAGGTCAAACAAGCCTTGAGAACCAGCTGTCACTCAGGGAGAAGCAGGCAATGGAGGTTCTGAACAGAGGGGCAAACCCGACCTGCAGACCCTCCCGCTCTGTGACCAACCCCACCTTGAAGAGCCCCCTTCCCGCTGCTGCTTGCAGCTGTGAAACACACTCACCCTCCACCGCCCGGCTCGGTCACCCACCCCCCGGCGCCATCCCCGAGGTGACAGGGCCCCTCCTCTGGTGACCCTCGCTCGTGACCGCACTCGTGCTGCTCTGCTCGTGCTGGTCTGAGGTCATCATCTGGGTGCATGTTTATCCAGAGTTCTGTTCACTTTCTACCAATGAGCCATGCACAGTGCCTCCTGCTGCAAACCCAGCCACGAACCCTCTTTATTAACGAAAGATCAGTGGAAGTGATCAGTGATCACCCTCTTCCTAACTTTCTTTCTTGTCCCCGAAAAAGAGAATTCTCTTCTCCTGGTCACTATAACCCACCTTTCACGATTATGCGCATCTATATACAGATGTGTAACATATACACAAATATTAATACATAAGGGACCCCTCCCCCGTCACCACGGGACTATTCCTCTCAAGGTTACCATGTTCCTGAAGATCAGCTGCAAGACATTTTCATAAACACATTTAAGTCTCCAAGGAAATTCACTATGTAACACAAATCACATGTAAGGCACGGGATCCTTTTGGGTGAATAATCACCTCTTAATAAAGATTTTACAAATGCGAACTTGGTGCATTAAGTTTCCTTTAAAGACAGCCCGCTGGTTTTTAAGCAGTTACCGGGGTTACTGAGTAAGAAAAGGCCCTGCCAGTTAGAATGCTTTTTCCTCACCAGGGCGAGACCAAAGTTGGCTAACCACAGTGCTAAACAGTACACATTTGTTGGTTTGTTTTAAGTCCCAACACAGAACCTGAGCTAAAAACATTCAATGTCTCACAAAGGTGCATTACAGGACAGCCTCTGCAGGACCATCGTCACTACGAACATCTTCTTTGCAAACACAGGGCACGGCCACCTCCCTCACCGGCTCCTGCTATGAAACCAGTATCACACCGAGCTGCCCGGACGGACGCACGCTGGCCGCTGGCCAGGGAGAGAGCACCCGCAGGAAGTCTCGGGAGCACGGTGACCTGGCAGAGGGAGCTGCAGCTGCAACGAGCATGGCCAAAGGCCACATGCCAGCTCTGGCACCGCGCTGGCACGCCCAGACAAGTGTCTCTGAGGTCTGCTTTCCAACACTGGGAGGGCGGGTCCCGAGGGAAACAAATGGGGACTGGCACAGGGCTGGAGCTGGCTGTGTCTGTCCACATGTCCCCTCTCCGCTGTCTTCACCCCCTGCACACACGACCCCACCCCCAGGCAGCCCCCACCCCAGCGCCTCACCTGCCGGCCTCTGCGCTCCGTCCTCCGATACGGGGCAGACAACCTCCCTTGGTCCTTACTTGCTCTCCTGCATCAGGGCTGGAGGCGGGTTCTCATCGCAGTGAATTATCTTGAAAAGCTCCTGTTTCCCACCCGGCACAGAACTTCCTCATCGCAGCCCTGAGCTATATTTAAGCCAATGAGCCCAAGTGGAGGTTTTCCTGCCCTCGGGTGGACCATGTGACACAGCGATAACCCACAGTCCTGAAGCAATGAGACAACACCCCAAATGTCACAACTCACATCCTGCTGGGTTGCTCTCGATACTGCACTCAGTCAGGAACCGTACCCACACACTTACCAAAGCACTGCTGATACGCAGAGAAAACTTAGAAAAATGCACACAACTGGTCAGCACGGAAAGAGGTGAACTTTCATAAAGAGGGAGCCTCCACCTTTTGGGTCTTGACAACATCCACACGCTGGAGCTGATGGAGGTTCTTCCAAGCCTCCTCTGAGAGCGTCTCCACCTCAGTGTCTGGCATTGGTCTCATTCACCCCCAGGGCAGTGCGGCTGACTCAGAGGCAGGCAGAGGCCCCTGGGCTGAAGCATGGAGACAGCCCCTCCTGTCCCAGAGTCCCCCCGCCACCGGCTGAGTCACCCCCGGGGATGCCTCCCACCAAGTTCCACCAAAGAGGAATACAGGGTCTTTGGTGGAGACGCAGGAAGGACTTGGGAGCAGTGGGGGCATCTTCCTCCCTGAGTACAAGGGCTTCCCCGCCCAGATTCCCTGGGAACACACGGAGTCCCTAACAGACTGTGATAGCAGTCACTCTTCGGAGGATGACGGATCTCTGGGTTCAGGACCTCAGACTAAATCTGTAGAAACAAGAAGACAACCCATCACCCCTGCTCGTCTCCCCAGCACCAGAGCCTGGGTATCTGGCGCCTGGACAGCAGAACTGGGCGTCGGAGTCCAGGAAGGAGACTCGTGTCCGGGGGGTGGAAGAGCTCGTCTGAGACAAGCGAGGGCAGAGCAAGGTCTGTGACGCAGAGTCAGCCCCGTCGCACGGAGACCAGCCTTCAGGCTGGGTGCAACGCAGTCAAGTTCCAGCCAGAGCGTCCCTCTGCTCTGATTTATTTGCTCTCTTTTAGGGGAGAAGGGGGGACACGCAGAGCCAGTTTTCGGGGAGAAGCAGCCCCTCCACTCCCACCCATTCCCGCCGCAGATACAAACCCTGGAAAGTGGCCACGCTGACTTGGCAGAGGCACACCAGGGAGATCCTCACTGCACCACTGCTGTGCATAAGGCCCCTCGGCGGCAGGCAGAGCCTCCGGTCTCCCCTCACCAACACCCCTGCGCAGCAGGCGAGGGGAGCGCCAGCTCTTCCCTGACCTCCAACCCTCTCCAGCCCCGCCCCGCCTGGCCCCGCAGGCCTTCTCACTCACCGCGGTGCAACAGCGCCCTTTCCTGAGCTCCCTGGGGAGCTACATGCCCACGGCCCCCGCACACAGTGGCCGGCCCCGCACACAGTGGCCGTCTGGGCGAGTTCAACTGAACAGAACCTGGAGGAGGGGCTGTCACCTTCACCTCACAGATCAGGAAGGTGATGCGGGGAGGGGTGTGTTCACACGACTTTAAGGCCCCTCGAGAAGAAGTGTAAGAAGACATAGGAGCTAAATGAAGGCCGCGTCCTTAAAGGCAGGACGCCTCTCGGAGCAAGGAGGGCCTGTCACCCCACACAGCCCACAGCCATGGAGGGAGGGTCTGGAGGGTCAGTCCCTCCCGCAGACCAAGCTTCAGCCCTGGGTCCCCTGCAGCCCTGGCCCGGGTCCTGGTACAGACCGGCCTTTGCCATCTCTTCAAGGCCACGCTTCGGTTTCCTTCACAGCCTAACAGAGAGGAATCAGCTCAAACACTTTTGGCGGAGAACTCCCAGAATGGACACGGGTCCACTCCATAACACGTCCCATGTCCTTGCGTCTCTTCCTCTCTGGCCTTTTAAAAATTTGGGGTAATTTCAGCCAGTTTGGTTCACCCAATCTATCCAGTGCTACCGAGTCTCCATCTTTAAATATTTTTCTTACGTCCTTATCATGAAAGTCATTTACACTCCAACAAGCTCATCACCGTCTCCCCTGCGCTCACACTTTCCCTGGGGTCTCCGCCCTACTGCACTTGAGAAAACATCCATTTAGTTTACCAATCATCTCTCATTTAAAAATGAAAAACAAAACCCTTTTCAATATATCCTAATCATTGCCTTAAAGGCTTTGAGCTTCTAAATAGGATAAAAAAGAAATTAATAACACTTATAAGAGTAAAGATTAAAGTTAAAAACCCAAGCAAATTTGCACTAAATTCGATTTACAAATTTCAGGGCATTCCTAGAACACTCACGTGCTTATTAAAACTGTGTAAAAGTACTCTGTGAGTACTGTAAAAAAAGGTACTCTAAAATAGAAGTAGGTGCTATCATCAGAGAATTACAAGAACTTTTTTCCTTTTCCTTTTTTTTTAAACCTGCACCACAGTCCTGTGGATGTGACCCAGGATGACCCGGGGCTGAAGCTCTGTGACAAACTCTGTGACACCCAGCATCCGAGGTCCTGCCCGTCAAGTATGGTCCCACCCAGCATATGTGGTCTCATCCAGCACCTCTGGTCCCACCCAGAATCCCTGGTCCCACCCAGCATCCCTGGTCCCACCCAGCATCCCTGGTCCCACTCAGCATCCCTGGTCTCATCCAGCACCCCTGGTCTCATCCAGCACCCCTGGTCTCATCCAGCACCCCTGGTCCCACTCAGCATCCCTGGTCCCACTCAGCATCCCTGGTCCCACTCAGCATCCCTGGTCCCAACCCAGCATCCCTGGTCCCACCCAGCATCCCTGGTCTCATCCAGCACCCCCGGTCCCATTCAGCACCCCAGCCCTAGCCAACTCCATATCTATGCGCTCAAAACCATCCAGGTAACAAAAAATGCCCACAAGTTCCCAGTGGCTCCTTGGAGAACAGTTCTAGCCCCACTGAAAACTACTGACCCAGAGAATTTCTGAAGCCGTCGAGCTACCTAACAGCAGAAGCGCTGATTAACTGTCTTGACAGATCCACCTGTCAGGGTCTGATGACCCACGTAACAACAGACAACACAAAACTATTAAAATGAAAACAGTGTAACTAAAAAAATTTCAATTATAACTTTAACTTTTTGATCAAAGAAGTCCCCAACTTGCAAATATTTTCAAACTCAGACAAAACTGTGTCAAGAAAATGGCATCATAAAATAGGGAGCCTCTTCTCACCGCAGTTAGAACCCAGGAAAGAGCAGAGCTTGGCCGTAGATGCTCATAGCCGTGGGGATCTCTCTGAGCTGAGCAGGGTCCACTCAGACCCAACACAGTCAAGACCTGACAACACCACCGAGTGATACTGCTGACATTTGAAAACTATTTCAAAATAAAAGTGCTTGTGTTTAAAGGGAGATGAAACAGAATTGGGTATATGTGTTGTAAATAAGTTCGTACAAAGCCAAGTACAACAGTTGTGCTTTTAAATATAACTAGGAAATCAGGGCAGGGGACCCGAAATCCCGGGACCGGTCTGAATGTCAGCTCCGCTCCTTTCTCACCTGCTCCGAGAGCCGAGCAGCGGAGCAGCGTCTCCTGAGGTCCGTCTGTGCATCCGGAAGAGAGGACGATGAGGATGAAGGCCGCCTCCAGCATTGTGGGACATGAGTGAGATGGCACAGGGGGACGCCCACTTTACTTTTAAAATGTTTATTATTATTATTACTATTACTTATTTAATAGAGGTGCCAGGGATTGAGCCCAAGACCTCCTGCATGCTAAGCACATGCTCTACTGCTAAGCTATCCTCCCCTACCCCCGAGACATCCTTTTTAGTCCTGAGACACGACACAATGCTGTCACTGTCACTCCGGGTCTCCACGGGGACAGGGAGCAAACGCAGCTTCCCCAGCAAGGAGACCTCTGCACACACGGACTGAGGATGCTGTGGCCGGGGCCTCCGGCTGCAGGGACTGTCCCAGGAGCATTGCTGCCGGAAGCCAGGCTCCAGACGCAGGAAAGGCGGGCAGTGGCCACGTGGGGCTGCGGCTGGACCCTCCTGGTCCTCAGGGATTCATGACCCCAAGCAGGACGCTGACAGTGAGACAGAGAATGCTCCAAGACTGTAACCCTGACCAAACCACCTTTATTCCCAATGAAAGTAGACTGGCCCGTCCTCTGAGTCTCTGCCGTCCAGGATCCCGGGATCCGGAACCTCTCCGGTCATCAAAGCCTCTATTGTCACGAGCCGGCTCCACCTGGCCAAACTCCAGCCGCTGTCCTCACAGCCCCGAGCTCATATGACAGCAATGTGGCCATTTCCTCTGGTCCTGGAGCAAGATCTCGAAGAGAACCAAGAGTTAAAAGTGCTCTGTTACAGGGCAGTGAGCCCCGGGGGCGGGCACTCTCCCTGCGGCAGGAGGACCCGGGCAGGGAGGCAGGAAGTCCCGGGCCTGAGAGGCTGTGTCTGCGGGAGCCCAGGCTCCGGGACAAGCTGGTGGGAGGACGCGGCTCACACGGAATGGACCTCTCATTACGCTTCCTGTTGACCAGCTTGACTTTGCCAGCAGTGATTTCTGATGCTCTGGGACTGTCTCCAGGGCCCACCCTGATTAAACTTGGTTCACTTCTCAGTTAATATGGCCATGACACAGAAGTCTCAGAGAAATAATCTTAATTTTCCCTTGATCTATCGCTATGCCTTGTGAGCGGGAATTAATTTTTAAGACCACGCATCGTGGACAGGTTTCCTGAGATAAGCACTGAGACTTCTCTGGTGTTCACTGCTAAGGAGCAGAAGTATAGGCTGACCCTGCAGACAGTGGGCTCGGGTCCAGACACCCCAAGAAAGCAAGTATTGCAACAAAGCGAGTCACATGAACTTTCTGGTTTCCAAGTGCACGTAAAAGTTATGTTTACACTGCACTGAAGGGTGTAACAGTATTATGTCTAAAAAGATAATTTAACTTAATTAAAAGATACTTTATTGCCAAAAAAAATGCTAAACATCAACTGGGCTTTTAGCGAGTGGTAATATTTTTACAACAGTAACATCAAAGATCATGGACCACAGATCACCACAGCAAACAGAATTTGTTTGAAAGTTCTGAAACATGGCGAGAATTATCAAAATGTGATGCAGAGACACAAAGTGAGCAAATGCTGTCGGAAAAATGGCACCTGTCTGTGGACCCCAAATCCGTGGACGCTCAAGTCCCTTACAGAAAAGGATGCGGCATCCACGGGGGTCAGCACCCAGACTCCACACACCATGGACGGGCCCCGGGGGTACCAGGGCCACCGCGGTGAGTCCCATCGACATGTGTCAACCAGCACCTCCTGCAGCCCGTGGCTTGGGGGCATTTTTAGTGAGGACCTTCTCCTTAAAATATGTTTATTACGTGACGGAGGACACCCTTGCTCGGCCCTCCCATTTTCTCAGGCTGACAAAGCACTCCCTGCCTTCTCTGAAGTCCTGCCACCTCTCTACCCGGTGTCGGGCAGCAGAACTTTTCTCTTCTGTCTGGATGTCTCTCTAACACGCTTAGAACACGACACACTGGAAATCCTTTGGGAGGAATCCACCTTAGCTGTCTTTCCAGACCCAGCTGGGCGCTGGGTGCTGGGACGAGTGGGACTTGAATTACCTTTGTTTTTAAAAGGGGTGAACCGGTGCGGGGTGGCGAGTACAGCTCAGGGGTGCAGCACATGCTTAGCGTGCATGGAGTCCTGGGTTCAATTCCCAGGACCTCCATTAAAAAGTAAATAAATAAAGTAAAATAAGGCAAATTATATACATATGTTTAAAAGGGATGAACCACAATTAGGCAAAGCCCTCATATGACAAATATTCTTTCCCCTGATCCACACCCTTTTCTGCATGAACACCTCTGTTCTCCTCCTGTGAGGCTGAGTCAGGAGGCCTGACTCAACCAGGCCCTGCGGACCCGCTGCCCGGACACGGGGCCGTCAGCCAATGACACCAGCCCGTGAAACAGCCAGGAAGGCTCCTCCCAACAAAGACGATCAGGAGAACGTGACTAACACCCTCTTCCCTAGATCCGAACAACGAGTTTTCCGTTTATCTACGACTTCACAGCCTCCGATCATCCCTTTCCTGGACTTGGCTTAGTTGACCAGAGCTGCTTCCTGTCATCTGCGACCAGAAGGGCCCGGAGGACAGACAGAATGATGACGAGGACTGGGCACGTGGCAGGGCAGCTTGGCAGGTGGTCGGCCTCACAGACGCGCAGCAGCCCCGCAGCCAAGACGGCTGCTTCCACGTTCCATGTCCGGGAGTAACACGTGGGGACCTGGCCCGGCCTGGCACCCCACCCTCCGCACACATGGAACCATCCCAACAGAGAGGGCATGGCACACACCAGCGGGAGGCCCTTTCAAGGAGGAAGAAGCCTCACAAACGTTATTAGGGCCACACAGGAGGGTCCTGGGGCCGCAGTGAACCCTGACACCCGTGCACAGGTGAGAGGCCTCCGTGGGGTCACACCGGACACCTCAAACCAGGACCGCCTGCCTCAGCCGTGCACGGGAAGGTGACCAGAAGAAGCAGCAGCCCCAGAGAAGACACCTGGGAACAAGTGAACCTGCAGCCTGAAGGGCCGGGGGCGCACACATCTGAGGACTCCCAACGGGAGGAACTCGAAGCTGGAAGCGCCCTTGTGAACTCACCGCACGGTGGGCGGAATGGGCGCCCACCGGTCCCAGCTCACCCAGGAGGCCAGAATCAGACACAAATGAGAATACCACAGAGCACCATGATTACGAATATAGCTTCAAAATTCCTAAAAAATACCGCAAACATCTAAAAAGGATTATTCGCCACGATCAAGTGGAATTTATCCCAGGGATGCGTTTGGTTTAACATCTAAAAAAAAACAACCAGTGTAAAATGTAAATGACAAAAATCAAAAACCCTGATTCTCTCAATGGGTATAGAAAAAGGATTTCAGCACTGTTTTACCAAGAAAACACTCAAAACACAGGAATAAAAGATATACTTAATGGTGAAAAACTGAAAGCTTTTTCCAACAGATCAGAAACAAGACAAAAAAGCCCCTTCTATTCAACATCGTCCTGGTAGGTCCAGCCAGGGCACTTTGGCAAGAAAAAGGAGAGAAATAAAAGCATTCAGATTGGGAAGGAAGAAGTGAAACTATCTCTACTTGCAGAAAACACGATCTTGTGGACAGAAAGTGCTAAGGAACTCACACACACAAGGAAGGAACAGCATCCACCCAGCGAGGCCGGGAACCGCATCCAGGCCATGAAACCACCTTATTTAAAATAACCTGCCAAGCTGTTCCGGGCGAAAGCCGGGACCTGCTGCTGAGTTCAGCCTTCTCACCGGGATAACCATGCGCCTCTAATCTGCTTCTCTAAGGGTTCAAACCGCCCCGTTGATTTCTTAGCATAAAAGGGAAACGCCAGGGAATAAGAAGAAAACTGAAAAATAGCAACATTTAAAAATCGACAGATGAGAAACTTACCAGCAACGACCTAAATTAAACGATGTTTATTTACACCGAATATGTTCACTTCAGCACCTCCTTAAACTGAGGTCAGCTCCCTCCGGAGCCCGTGAAGTCCCGACGCCACTTCCTCACAGATTCTCAAACTGCTTTTTTGTTTGGTGACAGTGAGAGCTACAGTACGTTAAGAGTTTAAAGAAAAATCTAAAATGTGGAGTTTTAAAAGCACTTTGTATGCTTAGCATCATTAGTCATTAGAGAAATGCAAATTAAAACCACAATGAAAGAGCTGTTTCTCTGCCAGGTTCACAGCAGCCAGAAGGCGGAAGCAACCCAAGCGCCCACCAACAGATGATGGACAAGCAAAGTGCGGTCCATCCACACACGGGAATATTACTCAGCCTTAAACAGGAGGGCAAGTCTGACACCTGCTACAACACGGATGAACCCTGAGGACATCACACTCAGTGAAATAAACCAGACACAGACAGATCCTGTGTGATTCCACTTACGCGTGGTGCCTCGAGAGAGAAAGCAGATGCTGGGGCTGGGGCTGGGGCTGGGGGGCACGGAGAGTTATTGTTTAGTGGGTACAGTTTCATTTTTATGGGATGAAAGAGTTCTGGGGAGGATGGTGGGGAGAGTGCACTTAAACATGTTTCATTCTACACCGTGGGCAGAGTGTCGGGACTGCGTGAAGCTGCTGGGTCCCCAGCCCGTGTCTACGAGACCTGCCTGGTGTGGGAAAAACCACACATCTGGAGTCTGGTGGTCCTGGGAGAAAAGGAGAAACATGGGAGGAAGACTGAGCTGGTCCTGATCAAACCCTCACAAACAAGCCAAGTGGAGGAAGCCAAGAGCTGAGGTCTCCGTAACGTGACCCCACTTGAGTGAAATGCCCAGAAAGGCACATGTCCACAGACAGGACACATGTCACTGCCTGTCTAGGGCTGCAGGCGAGAGGCACGAGTGAGGGGCTTCTGGGCGATGGAAATGTCCTCATCAGGTGATGTGACTGTCGCACAACCGTAAACACACGCAACCTCGCACACCCACGGGGGTAGACTGTATGGACTGTAAACTACACTTCAAAAAAGCTGTTTAAAAAAGCTCTTTTAATTTTAGCCATTTTATGCTTACATATGACAAAGATGTAATCATACCATGTTTATAACTTCACATGTTGCCTTTTTTATTAACTAGAAAAGGCGATCATGATACCGTGACATTACAAAGCTTTAACAGCTGTCATTTTAAACACCTACATGATTCCACTAAACAGGTATTGATCCTCTACTATTACTTACGTATACAGTTTCAAACTTTCCACTAGTATAAATAATGCTGCCAAAATCTTTTTACACCAAAGTCTCTTCACATTCAGAATCACTTTTTCTTAGGTTGGATTTACAGAAGTAGAAACTGCGGATTACATGTTATAAATCATTTCAGACTTGATAACATATGGCCAAATTATTTTCCTAACAAATGTTAGTAATCTACCCTTATATCAGCGACATGAGCTAATTATGTGTTGAACAAGATGTGCTAATATTAAAGGCAGCGGATAATCTCTGCTTTAATATACATTTCTTTGATGAATCACTCATCACGTTGAATATTTTTATACTTTTGCACATTAGTCCTATATCCCTTATTGCTTGTACTTTGTTATTTTTTTCCGTTCACGTTCTTTCCCCTATACCCGCACAAATAGTTCCATATTCTGATCAACTCACAATACCAACGCTTTCCATACTGTTTTTGTTGCAACTGTTTTTTTCCCAATCTGATTTTTGTTTTTAATTTTCAGTTTACTTTATTCTTATTTAAATATATATTTCCTTTTGTAATTTGTTCCTAAAACTTCTCAATTTAAAAAGTACTTCTCATTCTAGAAGTCTGACAAACATTCGTTTCTATTTTACTTTAGTGTTTATCTGGCTTGATTCTATAAACATCTATTAAATATTATCCATCTGGAATTTCTTCTGAGTCACGTAAGGCTATACATTTTCCCCCTTAACTGCTAACAAATGATCTCACCACATTGGTGATCTGCCTGTTTTCCCACTGAAAGCCTTGTCTATCACAGAGCTCACATGACGCCCTGCAATGTTTAACCAGCCAGTGTGGCCGGGCCCTCCCCTCGCCCACCTCTTCCCTTCAGTAACTGCTACTTTTCCCCCTTTATTCCTCCAAAGAAAGAAACTTCAGGATAACTGTCAGTTTTACCAAAACACTTCCCCTTGGAAGTTTGACTAACAGTACTGAAGCTGTATGATAATATGGAAACTGAGGATGTTCACGGGGAAAAAGTGTTAACGTTTGATGTAAAAGGTTTAACCCATTCCCCTGGGGGCTTCACTCGTCCAGAAGAGCATCTCCCACGTTCGAGAACTGTCCTTGCCCTGATCCCTCAGGAGGAGAAGAAAACCTGTGTCTGCACAGAATTCCTGAAATTACATGAGGTTGAAATAAGCCTTCAAATCTATCTTAACGCCTACTGGAAAGGTCTTTATCAGCATTTATTCATGTATTATTTTATGGAAATATTTAAAGAGCTCTACTTCACTAAAGCAGAAAAAAACCCAGATATACCAAATGAAACATATCACATCATTATGTACTCACCTGACATGCACCTCGCGAGGGCCCATGGTGTGCTGTGCGTGGTCACGTGGGTGTGGGACACACACATGGCCCCCAAAAGTGTCAGAGCCTCTGCTGGACAACGTTGCATTCTCAGGACTTAAGATCTT
This sequence comes from Camelus bactrianus, assembly GCF_048773025.1. Classification (NCBI taxonomy): domain Eukaryota; kingdom Metazoa; phylum Chordata; class Mammalia; order Artiodactyla; family Camelidae; genus Camelus; species Camelus bactrianus. The sequence goes on from NC_133566.1 coordinate 9,876,374, forward strand.
TATCAAAATGCATTCAAAAAATCCAACCTGGAATTTCGACTTTGACCCCACGTGTTTAGCTAATCTCCAGCAACGCTTCAGCTAATCTCCAGCAACGCTTCCTCCTGGGACGCAGGATCCCGATGGAGCAACAGAAACTCCATTTCCACGAAGTTCCCGCGCCCCAGCCCTCCCCTCGCCCACTGCCCCCGCCTCTACCGTCTGGAACCGCTGCCACCTCCTCCTTCACAGAAAGCAGCTGAGCATCAGCAGAAAGAGACGTGGGTGTTTCTCACTTTAAAAATCAAAAGGGCTCCAGCTGGGAAAAGGCTTCTTTTTAAGTCTGGTCTCACGGTCCCAAAATGACCTCTGTGGGAAAAAACAGACCTCTGAAATTTTGAGGAATTGCTGCAACTTTTTTGCCTTTTGTCAAATTCAAAGAGGGCTCTGTATTAGCTCGAAGTCTCACTTTCCGCATTTCACCGGCGCCCTGTCATCACCAGTTACACTCCAGAGAGGAAAGCACTGACCAGCTGGGAAACCCAGGTCTAAAGCAAGACGGCGACAGTCACGGAGCCTGCGCACAACTGTGACCTGCACGCACCCTGTGACACGGCTAAACTGCCTCGGGGGAGGGTACAGCGCAGGGGTAGAGTGCATGCCTAGCCTGCACGAGGTCCTGGGTTCAATCCCCAGCACGCCCACTGAATGAATGAATGAATGAATAAATAAAACTGATTGCCTCCCTCATCAAAAAAAAAAAAAAAAGCTTAAAAAAAAGAAAATGTTTAAAAAAAGTTTTTTGATAAATAAATAAACAAAAGGCTAAACCACCTTAAACAGACATCTACAGATGTCCTGTGCTCGGTGCAGGTCTGGCCAATGCCCAGAATACAAGAGCTCTCACTCCCTGCTGTGAGTGAGCCAGCATTAAAAAAAAACAGGACATTAAGTCCAGAACCACCATTAAATTATCTCAGACATTAGCCTTGCACCCGCTTCAAAGCAGTATCACTGTAATTCTGGTCTCATAAAACAGACAACCTAATGTCCTATATGTGTAGCTTTAAAAATGTTTTAACATATTTTTTCATCGTTATCCTCAATCACATAAATATATTCAATCACTCAAAATGGGCTAAGTGCTAACAGAACTTTCCAGATTCAAATCAGAGCTGAAGCTCTTACTTTCTTAAACTCATTTTTGAAAACATAAAACTAGTCTTCAGCCACGTTTACGAAGGGTTAATGGCTTTTTACAAAAGCATCACTCCCCACACTCCTAAAACAAGGGCTGTTCATTTTTTGGTGGATGTATTACTCCATCTCAAGATTCTAATGAAGGCTACACAAAGTCCCCAAAACACGCTTCACTGTGACAAAAGCTACATTGTGCTCCAAAGGAAGCACCATTCTGACAGCACATGAGGACCCACGAGACTCGGTGAATTCTCATGTGGGCAGTGACCTTCCCACACACTCTCTGAATGAGAAAATCTGAAAGCTGTGAATGAATATTTGTTTTGTTCTAAAATTTCCCACTAGAATAACAGACAGAGGCAGTCAACTCCAGTCCGAGGAATCAGGCAAATTCAACCTATATTCAAAGGCTTTAGTTTCGAGGACATAAATCTGAGCAGGAATGAAGGCATAAGTCAAACGTCACTGGTCCTTCTTTAATGACACGCTTGTTAGCACATGTCCTTTTCTCTGTCTCTGCACCTACCCCGAGAGCCCGGGGCTGAGAGGACGTTGACCTGAGGGGAGTTCAGGCGTCCGGAGCCTGCGGCTGGCCAGGTGACCTGGGCTGGAGATGTTCTCAAAACCACATCCCAGGGATGCGAGAACCACATCCTGGAGGCCACCCAGTCGCGCCTCTCCCTACACTGTGCTCCGTGGTGACTGGAAGTGCTGCCAGTTCCCACGGCAGGCCACCCGGAGGCCACCTGGGCTGGGCTGAGCTCAGGAGCAGCCCTGCTCAGACAGCGTGGGCTCAGCCCCAGCTGAGCCCTTGTAGGACGGAAGCACACGGAGCCCAGCACCACGGACGCCACAGACCACACACTTCCCTGGGCACAGAGCTCACGTCCAGCAGGAGACACGGGGTGTGGTCAGCACACACGGAGTGGGGCCCGGGCAGAGCCACGTGCAAAGACGTGTCATCTGTCACGTGGTTCCACCAGGTTACCAAGAGTCACCAGAAGGAAGTGTCTCTTTTCAGAAGTATGGCAGCTAAGATGCAAAATGTCTTCAACAGCAACGTTAGAACATCACCATGTTGCAGTCCCCTAATGAGTTAATGATCAAGGTTGAAAGTCTGAAAAACACGGCCCAGGCCTGTGAGCTAAGAGGTCACATCTTCACACGTATGAAGGAAACCTGCGTTTCTCCATTTTCAGTAACACACATGAATGACACCAGCCAACAGTGCGTGATGTGCTGGGCATTGTTCTGATGCTTTACACGGAGAAACAGGTCTGACCCCATGGCAGACACACAAGACAGGACACCAGCACCTTGCCTTTGCACACGCAGCAGAGGCGAGTCAGGTGATCATGGTGGATGAGCGAGCAGCCGGGGTCCGAGCCTGGGCAGTTTAGCGGATGTGACGCCTCTGACCTCCATGCCTGCTCTCATCCCTCTCCAACCAATCCCATCAGCAGAACTCAGAGAACACGCATGGTTCCTTCCATCCTGGCAACGTGGTGGGGGTGCACCGGCTCCCGCAGGCCAGCGCCTCCAGCCGGAAAACCATCATCCCCAGAGTCAAGTCACCAGAGTTCAAGCTCCAGCTCCTTCCAGCGTCGGCGTCACACCCTGAGCACATCTTCTAATTTCAAATCTTCAATCCCTAACGTGAAAGTGAGGCTGTTGGCAATCATGCTAAGTCTTTCATCCGCTTACTGACATCTAACAGGCGCCAGGCGTCGCTGCCAGATCCTGGAACACAGGCTGAACGGAGAACAGTCATCTCCCTGAAGGGACCAGGTCTACAGCGGAGCTATGGGGACATGCCCTCACAAATGATGCAGCAGGGTTTACACGGCAGGAGTCACGGGGCACCAGGGGCTGGGAGAGAGGAGCGTGCGTCACCTTTCTGGGTGAGCAAGCTGGGGCAGGTTGCCAGGAAGCACCGAAAAAAGATCCCTCCTGAAACGAATCTCGGAAGACTGGGAAGGCCTCACAAAGCACAGAAATAGTCCTAAAAGCACAGAACACACCTCTCCGGGGCAGCGGGGGAAGGAAGATGCATCACAAATGGGGCTGGAAAGGTAGGGGCTGGGGGACAAGACAGAACGGCTTATGAATCCCAAAGCAGTGCACAAACAGACCAGGTGTTCAAGATAGTCGCCATCAAGGACCCGTGCCATCACTGACAGCCCAGTCTGTCCTCAGGGGACGCCATGCCAGACATGCCCAGCTCTGGACAATCTCGGACACGAGCCCTGAGAAGATCAGTCATGACCTCTGCTCCAGAAGCACTGATGGCATTTTAACTTCTCACTTCTCTCCATCCAAAATTTCAAATTCCAAACACTAGTTCTCAACTAGATGCTCTGCATCTGGAGAAGCCAGCCTGTGTTTCTGACAGAAGCTGAGAGAAGTCTGGGATCTAAAGGGTCCTTAAAAAAGACCTTTCAGGCCCCCCTTTTGGAGATGTGAGGGTCCAACACCCGAAAACCACTGTGTCGCTTCCTCCTGGACTCCATTGTTTCTGACGAAAAATCTGCTGTCTTTCCAATTCCTTCCCATAAACTTAAGGTGTCACCTTCCTCTGGTGCTTTCAAGGTTTTTTTTTTTAATGTCTTTAGTTTTCAAAAGTTTAATTATGATGTGTCTTGGCCTGAATTTCTTTGGGTTTACCTGTTTTTGGTTTGTTCAGCTTCATAAATCCGTAGATTTGTTTCTTGCAAATTTGGGAAAATCTTTAGCCATTCCATCCTCCAGCACTTTTCACGCCTTGCTCTTCCCCCTCTCCTTCCAGGAGTCCGACGACACAAACGTTATGTCGTGGGCGTGGTCCCTCAGGTCCCTGAGGCTTTGCTCCTTTCCCCCAGGCTATTTTCTTTGCTGTTCACTGTGTAATTCCTTTTATATATATATATTTATTATTGTTTTTTAGTTTGGGTTTTTTTTTTTTTTTTGGTGGGGGGAGGTAAGTAGGTTTGTTTGTTTTTAGAGGAGGCACTGGGGATTGAACCTGGGACCTCGTGCATGCTAAGTATGCACTCTGCCACTTGAGCTATACCCTCCCCCTTTGGTAATTTCTGTCACTTTATCCTCCAGTTCAGTGCTTATGCCCTCTGTCCCCTCCTGTTGAACCCATCCACCGAGCTTCTCATTTGGTTACTGCGTTTTTCAGTTGTTTCCATCTGGATCTTTTTACATCTTACCTCTTATTTCATTTGTTTCAAGCATCTTCACAACGGCTCACTGAAGCATTCTCATCACACCTGCTTTAAAATCTCCGTCAGATCACTCTGGCGGTTCCGTCTTCTTGGTGTTGATATCTAATAGCTGTCTCTTCCCTTCAGGATCTTCCTGGTTCTTGATATGACAAATGACGCTAATGAAATGTGCACATCTTCATGTTATGCTATGAGACTGGATCTCATTTGAACTCTGTGTTAACTGCCTTCCTCTGTCTTCTCTCTGCCGGGGGGCTCCCCTGTCCCTGCCAGATGGAGGAAGGGTCCAGGGTCCCCATCTGTCCTCCATGACACCCAAGGTGGGGGCATCCTCATTACTGCTGGGCCAGGATGTGGGTTCCCGTCCCCACACTTCCCCATGGACCCTGTGGCAGTGGAGGGGCAGTGATCACCAGCTGGGGAGTACAACATCTGGACCCGACTGGATTTTGCTGTCACAAGAGGGGGAAGGGACACAGTTTCTTCTGGGTGTTTGATTGAAGTCAAGCATTTCTTGTGTAAACGTTTTTTGTCTTGCTAGATGGTGTCTTTCCTGGACCTCTGGCCAGAGACAGCAGTCTTCTGTCGGACCTTTTTTTTGGTCTGCACCCACTGGTGTTTCCAGCCAGCCGGACTCTTTAGCTCCAAGTCTGGGACACGTCAGGTGAAAAGAAGGCCTGCTGTCTGTCAGGCCCCACTGTCCCCCGTCCCCGGCCAGCGTCTCAGGGTCTTCTTACGCTTGCTTTATGCACAACGTCCAGCATTTTCCGCTGTAGTTAGTGGGAGGGATAGGATTCTTATTCCCAGGTTCTTACATATTAAATGTGGGGAAAAAACGTAAAGAGTGATATTTTGTGACATGAAAATTACATGAAATGCAAATCTCAGTGTCTATCATTAAACGTCACTGGGACACAGCGGGGCTCCCTTGCATGCTGTCCCTAGCTGCTTTCACGCTACAGCAGCACAGCTGAGCAGAGGAGGAAATATTCACCGCGTGGTCCTTCAAGGGGAAGGAGCCAGCCCCGATCGAGGGCCCTGATCAGCAACAGCTGCTGATGTGACAAAAAGAGACAGACCGACACCACCGCCTCTGGGGAAAGGACCAGCACCGTGTCTCACACGGTCACAGTGGTGTCGGCGTCGAACCTCAGTCTGACCTGGCTTCCCGGAGACCTGGAGGTCCAGGCTGTGTTCACACCAGCTCGGAGCCGGTGTCTGCTTCTGCACTGTCCTTCTCTCGGGGGCGCACAGTGAAGTCTTCAGAAGCTCCGACCATGAAACAGCACAAGAGAAGGAAAGCAGCCGTCTTCCAGTAAGACAGTGCGGAGATTTGCCAAAACAAGTATTTCTAAAGCCACCCTTCTCACTAATTTGTTTTTTTGGAAAATAATTACAAAATACTTAATGTTGACATACAAAAGGCGTATTAAGTTTCAAACACAGCCAACAGCAATACACTCTTCAAGGTCTTCAATAACTTTGAAGGGTGCAGAGTGGTTCCGAGACCAAGAAGTTTGAGAGCCGCTTCTTCACCTCCAACTACCAACTTACACACATTACAGGAGCAAAGAAGATGTTAAGCTAATCCAAGAGGGTGCAATCTGCCAAGTCTAGACTGTAGGAAATCGTGCTAGACAAACAAACCATTTCTTCAACAAAAAAATCACAAGAGTAAGAAGAGGGTGGGAAAGGATGGAAGGGGCACCTAAATGTCCAAAGAAACTAAAGTGCTTAGCAAGCTATCAAAATGTATGAACCTCATTCAGATCCCAATTCAGAAAAACTAAAATAAAATAAACATTTGAGATAAAATAAAACGAACATTTGAGATAAAACAAAAACTGACCACTAACAGGATGGTTGATGACACCAAGGAATTACGAGTAACCTTTTTCAGGTGTGATAGTGGAGCTGTAGTGAAGGGTTCACAGGAAAATCTCCGCCACACGACACAGGGAGAGCCAAGTGAAGAGACCGGCCCCGCTGACAGGCTCCCCATCAGGCAGGGGTCACTAGGCTGAGTGGTAGGACGGGGCACACACCCTTCCCACCTCCCTCAGGGCGCACAACTCAGAGCCCGGAGTATCTGCAGCTTCCCAAGCTCCAAGTCAAACGTCACTGTAGACTCATCAAGAGGCTCCGTCGTGAAAAAAGAGGCAGGAAAAGGACCCATCCCCTCCTGGGAGCTCCAGCGTGGAGGCATCTGACGAGATGAAACAAGAGATGAAGTGACATCACAGGCGGCGGGGGACCACGGCTGCCAGAGGGGGTGCAGAACCAGGTGGAAGAGACTGCAGCTCTGGTGTCTCAAGTACTTTAAAATGGAAGTTTTTGGAGGACAACGTGGCAACAGGCCAGCATGTAATGCAGATGACAACCTGCGGGTGGGAAACCACAGCTTAAAGCATAAGTTTGAGAAATGTAAAATCGTTTGAGATGCTTCTCCTTCTGTTTAAGTGCAGCCCTAGCTGAGAGCACGACCTACAAGGATGTGTATCTCAACGACCATCTGAGCAGCAAACAGCAGGTGACCTTAGGCAGAGGCTCCTGGGGTGAGGCTCCATCTTCGCTCCCTGATCTCCACCAGCCGTGGCCGCTGCAGCTCCTCTGACCAGGGGAATGGGCAGGAAGGCCCCCGGAGGAAAGGGATGGTCGCTCAGTGTCCCCACGTTCAGCAGGAGAAAGAGTTGCCACAAAGGGAGGGGGCCATAATCATCGAGACGGCACAGCCCTGACGGTCCTCTCAGCCCCCAGGACCCCCGACAACCGGAGCCAAAGGCGTCTGTACCACCAAGTGTTCATCAGTCTCCCTAAACCAAGAGCCCAGCATCCTCACCACATGAGCAGGCACAGAGCACAGAAGACCTGCGAAGCCCCTCACTGCACGACATCGCCCCTTCCTAACACCCTGGCATCCTGCCTGGAACAATCCTTACTGGCAAAAGTTGCTTTTCCACAGTGGTTCTTCAAGTCCCACTGGAACTCCCCAAACCTAGAAAGCACATGCAACAACAGGCGTTCAGCACACGCTTCTCAAGAACTCGTGGTATAGACTCCTTTCTGCATATTCCAGAAGTCTGCATTTCCGAAGCTTGTTCCGTACTAAACATCACAGCTGCTTTCAAAATGCCTCCAGGAGGCTCCCAGCAGTCGCTGGGCCCTCTGCCTGGGGTGCAGGGTCCCTGCTGTCGCGAAGACAGCTGTGGGCACAACTCCCCGCCCGGGAGCGCTGACCAGGGTGCGACGACGAGAACGTGACCAGCTCCTCGCCTCCACGGACCTGCATGAAAGAAGGCCGCTTTCTCTTCTAAGTGTCCCTGGTGACAGCGGGTGTTTCCCAGCCACTCTGGAACGTCCACCAGTCCCTCAGAAAGCAAAACACGAATCACCACACCACCTGGCAACTGCTCTCCCAGACACTTATTCCAGAGACAGGGATGCTTGTGGTTACACAAACACCTGTCCACAGCGTTCACATAGCCTTATTATTAACACTGGAAACCAGAAACAGCCCAGATGTCCTTCCCCAGGTGAACGGTTAACTGTCCTACACCCACGCATGGAGTACGACTCAGAAAGAAAAAAGGAAAGATCACAATACACATAATAGCCTGGATGAACCTCCAGAGAATTCAGCTGAACTGATCCCAAGGCAATCGCAAATGGTTAAGTACATATGATTCCACATTTCTGAAATGATAAAATTTTAGAATGCCAGACAAATGAGTGCTTTAAGGATCAGGCGAAGGAAAACACGGAGGAAATGGCAACTGGAGGGACCCTTGCGGTGACAGGACTAACTGTCCTCTAGCTGGACTGTGGTGGAGGAGGCAGGTGCCTACACTGTGATAAAATCACACAACTACACACAAAGGACTGCGGGTAAAGCCATGGGGAACCGAATAAGGTCGATGGTTGTACCGCCGTCAGCATCGCAGCTGGGATCGTGCAATACAGTTCTGCAAAATGCTACCAAGGGAGGAAACTGGGTAAAGCACACACTGGATCTTTCCATGTTATTTATCTATATTATTACAACTGCATGTGAGTCTATGGTTCTCTCAATAAAAACTTCAATTTAAAAAATGTCCAGCTGTGTTCACAGCAGCAATATTTACAATAGCCAAAAGGTGGAAACAACCCAAATGTCCACTGAAGGATGAATGAATAGACAAATGAATGGTATACACATACAATGGAATGTTATTAAGCCTCAAAAAGAAAGGAAGGTTTCTAGGAAGACCAGAAGGAAATACTGGAGGATAAAGTAGGCGGGAGGATGTTCCAGGTGCTCAGGAACCCCCTTACTACCTAAGGAAGCAACCCCCCCCACCACACAAAAAAGAAAGGAAATCCCGACACCGGCTACAGTATGGATGAATGAAGCTTGGGGACATTAGCTCAGTGGAATAAGCCCATCACAGAAGGACAGATAACTGCATGATTCCACTCAAGTGCGGCAACCCTCATAGAATATAGTCAAAACCAGAGACAGATAATGACAGCAGGGGTTCCCGGGGCTGGAGGTGGGGGGGGATGGGGAGTTGTTTAATGGATACGGAGCTTCAGTTTCACAAAATGAAAAGAGTTCTGGAGATGGACGGATGGTGACGATGGCTGCATGACATCAAGAATGTACTTAATACCAAAAAAAGGGCAGGGGTTGCTAAGGGAAAATTCAGGATGGGAAGCACATAGCACCAGGAAAATAGCTGATGGAGGGTCTTAAAAGGAAAAGGTTACACTCTGTACTCATGCTGTGTATCCACTGTATCAGTATTCTTTATATCTTACATATATTTTAAATTTTGTACTGACTTAATTTTCAATAATTTTTTTTAAAACAAAAAAATCTTCATGAAGCAGACAAATGATGAATGCTATTCAATCTCAACCCCTGACCCACTGGTCCTTTCCTTGAGATGAACAGAGCACGTGGGCGGCATTCCACAGCCACAGTCCGCAGGGACAGCCCTGGGGGCTGCGAGCCACAGTCCGCCGGGACAGCACTCCAGGCTGAGAGCCGGCTGACTAGATGCTTTTTCATGGTCGACCATTTTTACCGGAAAGAATAACAAACTCCGTTTTTAGACTTGTATTTGGCAGACATTTCATGAAATTAAACAAAGCGAGTCTGTCACTTTGAGGAAAACAATTGACAATGGTTTCCTACCAATAATAAAAATCAGGATTTCAACTGAAAATTAGAATGCTGGAAAGCTTGTATCCACCACCTTGAGCTTGACAGCTTCTCAAACTTAAAAGAGCTTCTAAGTAGATCGGTGGTGATATGAAGAAATGTTATTTAGTGATACTGTATAAAGAGATGTGTCCACCTTCGGAAGAGCTGCCTAACTCAGTTTATCAACATTTTCCAAACGACAAACACAGGTTGTTACAACTGGGAACAGGCCCCTTTACACTGCAAGGCAGTGAGCTCTGGTGTTAACAGGGCTTCGGGTTCCACGTCCAAACTAATCTTTAAGAAGCGAAGGCCTGTCTAGTTTTGGAGCAATAACTGAAAATATCCACAATTACATGGAAAAGCTATTAAAGTACACACCTCCCCTTTCTAACCGCATGTCTGTGTACCAGCAGATTTTCTCAGAGTTCCATCAAAACATACCGCAATGGACTGAAGACAAAGCAGAGGAAAACGCACTTAAGAGATTTGGAAAACATCAAGGAACGGCACTTGTCGGACTATTTTTTTGTTTAGAAAAATACTGTTTTTATAAAGCATGCGTTCTGTATGTTGAAATCACAATTTATTTCACGTTTAATGAATGAGTAAATGTACTTCAAAGTCCCAGTTTCGTTTCTAATTCGGTAAATCTCTAGCCGTGAGCGGTGCTCGCCCCCACACACGCCTCTCGCTACCCGGAGCCGGGCTGGGAGCGCCCAGCGGGCGGAGCGCCGGGCCGGGACGCGGTCCACTCGGCCCGCCGGCTCTGCAGGCCCGTCTGCCCGCCGCCGTAGGGAGGGGCCGGCAGCGTCGCCGACGTGGCTCCCGCTTGGGCTCCGGCGGCGGCTTCCACGTCGGCGCGGCCTTACCTGTTGGTCATTCCTGCCGCCACGCCAAGCATGTCCGGAGGCTCAGTGATCCCGCACCGCGTCCCCGGGAACCTGCACAGACCCCTCGCGCCGCTCCCGCCGCTCCTCTTGGCTGCGCGGCCCGGCAGGAAGGGGAGGTGCGGGCCGGGGGCGGGCCCGAGTGGCCACGCCCACAAGGCCACGCCCACCGAGCCGCCCTGGAACCGCCTGTACCGGCGCTGGACGCGACCACGCTCCGCCCCACGGGCTGAGGCCCCGCCCCCGAGCCGAGGCCACGCCCTCCTGGAGGCAGGCCCTGGTCCCCAGGGCCGCGTCACCGTGTCGTAGCGGGGGCGGACGGCAGTGTCTGTCCGGATGTGAAAGACACCTCTGCTGAGACCCGGTTCCGCGCTGTGAGTGGCCTCTCGGAGCCGCAATGTTTAGGCGCGGTTCTCTGGTGGCCGTTCCGGGAACCCCGTGAGCCCAGAGGCGACGCTGCCCCTCAAGGGGACGGGGGCGAGGAGGGGCGGGAGTGCGCCCAGCGGAGCAAGACCGGCCACAGCCTGGGACCGCGGGGCGGCTCAGGGGTGCAGGCGCCTTCCTGTGGGTCTGTGCGCTTCGGCATGTGTTTTGAAGTCCCGAGTGCAGGGGGCTTTACAAGGAACCGGGAGAACACGGGGTGGGGTCGGGGGGCAATGTAGTTTTGTTTTTAAGAGCAACTGAGAAAGTTTGTTTATCCAGGACAGTAATTAGCTGTCATGGTTTCTACCTATAATGCTACACCGCTGTTAATAAAATAAGACTAGCCAACAAGCATATGAAGAGATGCATAATGTTATAAGTCATTAGGGACATGCAAATTAAAACCTCAGTGACTCACTGTCTCATGCCCAACGGGATGCTTCGTGTAACAAGCAGGACCCTAGGGGCCTTCCTAGGACAGACGCCCCCCACCCCACATCTTCTGCCTGTCTCCTGTCCCTACAAAAACTTAAGCCAAAGAATAATCAGAGAAATGAAAGGAAAAAAAGCAGAAGAAAAGCAGTCAAATAGGACAAAATAATGGTTTAGTCATTAAACCAAGTCAAGGACCTTTAGTTCCTCCACAAGGGCTGTAGATAACATTCTAAGCCATGTCCTTTGAGCTGTCTTGTAGCTACTGGAACCCCCACCAGGTGGAAGAAGTTAAGTGCATGATGACAGAATGTAGCCATGACATTAACTGCTCTGTCTTACACAATTTTGTCTTACACTGAAGATTAACTGTACTTAAAACAATCAATATGATGCTGATCAGACCACCACATGGCCAATTTCAGGATGACTGTCAGAACTGACTGTGCTATTCTGCATGTACCCCCATCCCATCTGTGCACCCCTTAAACTCCTCTTTAAAAACTCTTGCCCCGATCAACAATGAGGAGCTGGTTCTTTGGGACATGAGTCTACCTTCTCCCCAGGATTGCCAGCTTCTTTTACCCAACACTTGTCTCTCAGTATCGGATTCTTGAGTGACTGCAGGCTAACCTGGGTTCAATACCACTGCTATCAAGTGTTGACAGGAATGTTGTGTCATTGGGGAAGTTGGAACCCTCCTGCACTGTTGATGGGAATGTAAAAATGGTGCAGGGGATGGTATAGCTGAGTGGTAGAGTGCATGCCTAGCATGCACAAGGTCCTGGGTAACCCAGTGCCTTCATTAAAAATAAATAAATAAACCTAATTACCGCCCCCATCCAAAAAATTTTTTTTAAATCAAAAAATAAAATGGTGCAGCCACTGTGGAAAACAATATGGAAGATCCTCAAAAAACTAGAAATACAACGCCCATGTGACCCAGCAAGTCCACTCCTGGGTATATGTCCAAAAGAATTGAAAGCAGGGTCTTGAAGAGATATCTGTACCCCCATGTTCATTACCAGCACTATACACAACAGCCAGAGGTGGAAACAACCCAGGTGTCCAAAGGACAAATGGATAAGCAAAATGTGGTCCATCCATACAATGGAATATTACTCAGTCTTAAGGAAGGAAATTCTGACACATGATACAGCAGGGGTGAACCTTGAGGACAGTATGTTGAGTAAAATCAGCAAGGCACAAAAGGACAAATATTGTCTGATTCCACTTATATGAAGTCCCAGAGCAGTTAAATTCAAAGAAATAGGAAGTAGAATAGCGGGGGCCGGGGGAGGGAGGGAGGGAAGGGAGGAGTCTCGATTAACGGGTCGAGTTTCAGTTTTGCAAGATGAAAAAGCGCTGGACGCTGGTTGTACAACGTGAATATCCTCAAAGCTACTGAACTGCACACTTTAAAATGCTTAAGATGGTCAGTTTTATGTTATACATATTTTACCACAGTTAAAAAAAATAATAAGGCAGATGATATGTGGTAATAAAGAATGATCTCCACAATCTATTTTAAGTAAGGAAATAAAGCAAGGGGAAATGTTCCTTTAGTAAGTTGCCATTTGAGGGAAGAGCGCACACAGACACCACACACACACACACACACATACATCCCTTCTCTCTCACACACACAGCTTGTATATGCAGAAATATAAGATATGCAAGAAACTAGAAACAGAAATTGAATCTGTAGAGGAGCCAGGGATTAGCAATGAGGGAGAACACGCACATGAAATATATTTCCTTAAATGGAGTCGTGTAACTTTAAAAATTCAAATTACAAGACAGTAGTAATCTAAGAGATTTATGCGATCTGCTGAACTGTATGGGATAAGTTAACATTTTTATACAGTGTATGATTTACAACTGCTTAAATATCAACAATAGTTCTGATTTGTTTGGAGAGCAACCTGTGTGCTCTTTTTCTGCATTTCTGTTTTCCAGAAAAGAATATGTATGAGTTTTTAAAGAAATAAAATAAAAATATTTAGACTTGTCTTGATCTCTCATCTCCCAATAACTTTCACTTCTCACTTCTTTTTTGCACAGAGTTCAGTTTTTTGCAGATATATTCCAAATAATCCCCGTTTTAAAGGTGCAGTAAATGATAAGTGTTTGTACAATTGCCCTGTTTAATTGTTGTTATGCTTATGTTTTATAAAGCAGCTCTCTTCTCACAGTAGCTTGCTTTCAGCAGGCTGGAGTTTATGATCTATTTGTCTTGCTGTCATTTCAGGATATTTGGTTCAAAATTGGCCCCATCTCAGTTGCTAATTGGTGGGTGCAGAGCAGCAGTGCATTCCACCGGGGTTAGTTACCCCGTCTGTGGACGTGCTGTCTGGATGAGCCCGCTTCCGGGGTTGACGACGTCGGTCACAAGGACTTGGAAGAGTACTGTCTATTGGTCTGGAACGTTCAGCTGTATTTCTCATCTTTCCTTGGAGCCTCTCAGGATGAAAACACAGATGTCTCCAAGACTGCTTCCTTCATTTTCCTTCTGACACTCATTACCCAGCTTTTAAAAGTGAAATTTGGTGTTTTGTAACTTTGTTTTTTCTATGTGCGTGTGTACACACTTGCACACACAAGGCACATTATTGGAAATGTTTTGGAGGCTGTATTCCCAAGAAACATTGGATTAGTTAGTGGCTTAGTTAGATAACTCTCTTCTGCATCTTCAGCGCTAACTGTGTGTGTGTGCAAGTCTCCAGCCTGACCTTGGCTCTCTGGTCTCTGATGGGTCCTCATTGCTAAGTCTCAGGGACCAGTGGTTCTCAAACTGGAGTGTGCACCTGGCCCGCCAAGTGTGTGTTGAAACCCTGCGAGCTGGGCCGCACGCCTGCAGATCTGACCCCGTGGGTCTGGGTGGGGCTCCCTGGTGGCCCTGGGGCTGCTGTCTGGGGAACACACATGGAATCAATGAGGAAGGGGAATGAAAGCTCAGATTTGCAAGCAAGAAAGCACACAGGAAAAAACAGAGTCCTAACTGGTTTTAACCATTGGTGGAAAGAGTTCTACTCATTCTGACTTGTTGACAATTAGCGCAAGGCCCTTCTCGCTTCCTTTCCACTCTTATCGTTCAGCTTAAATTTTCTTTTCATTTCTTTCCCATGTTTTTCCCTTGACACTCACCCACTCTCATCCCCTCCCTCCCCACCCACCATACCCCACCATAGAGAAGATTTTCATAGTTTTGGTTAAAGTCCTCGCCTTTGTTCGTGTTGTCAGAAGAGCGGTGCTGTGGCTGTGTGCGTGCGCGTGCTCTGCGCTACAGCAGGTGTTAGGCTGTGGGTCTCCTGTCTCTGGCTCTCCGTCCACCTAGAAGCAACCTTCCTATTCCAGCCTGTTTTACTTTCTCCTGTGCTGCTGCCGAGGTTCCGCGTCCACGCCCCCACCTCCGCGCCCCCTAGGTGGACTCCTGGCTTGCCTCCAGCTCACACGCTGACACCACGGCCAGTGCCTGCAGGAAGGTTCTAAGGCTCCCGCCTCCTCCCTCTTGATAATTCCCCACTGCCTGTCGGTAAGAAAGAGAGCCAGACCCGGGGGCATTGCGCCAGACGGGGAGAGGCAAGGAGGCCCAGCTTTTACAAACATTCCTCCAACTTCACTCCTTTGCGCTGCACACGAACCAGCTCTCGGGGGTATCACCCACCTGGGGTCAGTGCATCCTGAAGAACCCAGCCTGACTTCCCTGCATCCGATGGTGCCTTACAGCATCCTGCCGGAGCACGGCTGCGGGGGGCTGGTCCCGCCAGTGATGGGGACGTGAGTGTGATGATATATTCTTTTTTGTACACAGTTGGATTCGACTTGTGAATCAATTTTTGTTTAGCATTTTTGCAGCTCTACTCACCATGACACGGCTTGCAATGTTCCTTTCTCATTATATCCCTCTGAGGTACCAGGGTTTACGCTGGCCTTAGAGATTAGCTTGGAGGATAGTTCCTTTTTTTCTCTGTTGTCTGAATAAATCTGTATAAAATTGGGAGAGTTGATACTTGAAAGTTTGGTAGAATATGCCTGCAAATCCACTTGGACTTTGCGTTTTCTTGCTGGGAAGATTTAAACACCATTTCAATTTCTTCAGTAGTAATAGGATTATTCAAGCTTTTAAATTCTACACAATCATCATAGATACACAGCGTACAGAGTATACTTAAATTTTAAATTTTAAAGAAATTGGTTTATTTCATCTCCAAAGTTTCAAAATTACTAGCGCATGGTTGTTTATATTCTTCTCATCTTTTAAAATTCTGCTTTATCTCTTATATGTCCCCTGTTTATTGATGAAATTATTAATTTTATCATCTATTTCTTTTAGTCAATCTTGCCAGAGTTTTGTCTATTTTATTAGTTTTCTCAAAGAATCAAGTTATTTTTCTCTTTGTTTTGTGCTTCATTACTCTGTGCTCTTACTTGTTTTCTACTGATTCTGCTGGTCTTTTCAAATTTCACAGTAGGGACACCTGACTCCTTAATGGTGAGCCTTCCATCTTGTCTAATATAAATACTTAAGGCTGCGCCATTCCTTTGACGTGCCTCTCTTGCTTACTTGGCACCTTCTCCTGGAGGCATTTGGAGTGAATTTTAGGACCTAATGGAATGGCTCTTTGGAAGAACACTGGGTAACAGAAATGTAATACAAGCCACAAATGTGAGCCCAACAAGTAATTTAAAAATTTTCCTGTAGCAGTATCATAAAAAGGAAATGGAAGTGGGTAAAATTGATTTTAAGAATATATTTTATTTAAACCAAATGTTCACAATTTTAAAATTTCAGCATATAATCACTATAAAACTTGTTTTGGAGAAACCATTCTACAGTGGGGCTGTGGGGGAAGGTCAGAGGGCTGTGAGGACAGTGAGATCACGGGCTCCCGGGACAGTGATGTCCTCAGCCCGGTCAGAGTCCTCCCCTCCGCCCCCCGCTTCACAGTCACTGGAAGACTATAAAAATTTTTAATGAGATATGTTACATTATTTTGTTCATCTATCTTTGAAATCTGGTGTGTCTTTTATTTACAGTGTTTCTCAGCTTGGAATCACCACACTTCCGTCTTTCAATAACCACATGTGAATAGTGGCTACTGTATTAGACAGAGCAGTTCTAGAAAAAAAAAGGAGTTCCTTTTAGAATGTTTCAAAGTCATGGTCTCTAAGGCAGTTTGAAAGCTGATCTGAACAATTTCTCCTTTTTCAGGAAAGGAAGCAGAAAGTGCAGTCATGAAATTTAAGTTAGCTGCGTATTTTATGGGTCCCAGGAGAAACGCACAAGGCCAGAGAGTGATCTCAGACAGAAACTCAGAATGAATCATACAAATTAAACACTGGACAACATCCAGTGCTTAAAATGAGTTTCAGCTTTTACAATAAGATCATTTGATTCCACAAAATGTAGGGAATTCCTAATTATGCCTAGGCCTCACACACGCTAAGCACAGTCTCTACCACTGAGTGCTACCCTCAGCCCGCTAAATTGTTTTAATTTTATAAGCGGTTAAAAGAACCCCTTTCACCAAAAGACAGTCTGTGGCTTCTTCTAACTGTCTTGGATCTTTACTCCACTGGGCTGACGTCCCCAGCACAGCTGTGCAGTGAGGGAGCTTTCCACCTACGCTTAGACAAAGCAACTGGAAAAACACATCACGGAATAATATCGACAGCGCGAAGTCAGGCAGGCCAGGTTTCAGGAACAGCGCTGTCTCCTCAGGGAAGGTAATGACAGTAAAGCCTGAAGCTGAAACATGGGGCTTCTCACAGGACTGTGGCCTTCTGGTCACCCACTGGGGTAAGAAAAGGAGAGGGATGGCCAGTTCTCGAGAGACCCCACAAGGACAGTGCACACTGCATCCACCAGCAACCACCAGCTAAGAAGCAGTGAGCATAACACTCAGCAAGGCTGATCGCAAAACAAACCAAAAACCAAACACCTGTTTTCTTGTAAGTTACCAAAAAAAATACAAGAAACCCAACTAGCAGAAATTGCAATATTCTGGATAAACCACATTTTAAACTGCTTTTGCTAATTAGGAAAGCAGTAACAGGAATGATCCAAATGTCACTGATATTAGTTTTAAAAATAACTTTCCATTTAGAATTCAGTACGTCCCTCGGACATTTATAGCCACAATTATCTCACTGGATAACATGAACGTTAGTCTTCCTGGTAGTGACAGCGACAAGAGTGTGCAGAAACTAGTTTGTAATTACATATTTGAGGTGGAAAATCAAAACATCTAATGCTTATTGTATGTGTCCTGTCCCAGATCCTGTGCTGAGTCTTACCTGCATCATTTCATTTAATCTTATGAGGTTATTATTTTTACTTGAAAATTAGGAATGAGTTAGTTGCAATGTAACAGTAAGTATACAAATAAGAATCCATTGCTTTCATGTAATAAGAAATCTGAGATCGATCAGGGATAGTTCATTAGAAAGAATTAACACAAATCCTGTTTTCATAGCTACAATTCTTACCGTAACTGTTGCCGCATGGTCACAAGATGGTTGCCACAGCCCCAGGCAACACATCAGCTTTCAAGGCAGGAAGAAGGAAGAAAAGTGGTGCCAGGAAGTTCTTGTTTCATTTTCTTAAAAAGCATAAGCTTTTTCAGGTGCTTTCAAGCACACTTCCTTATATTCCTCATTGGCCAGATGGCCCAATGTGAGTTATTTGGCCGTTCTTAACTATAAGGAAGATTGGCAAAGTATCTGATTTTCAACCTCCAGATGAGGAGGAGCAAGAGAGAAGGATGTGGAATAGGTGATGGGCTGGCCAGCTTACGGCGTCCCTACACCACTGGGTAGATGTGGACGCGGAGGCACAGCAAGGGTACCCTGCCCAGTCACGTGGCTTGTTAGGAAGCGGAGACGCTGGGAGGCTGGCACTTTGTCTCCAGTCCCTGAGCTCCTGCCCACCACCTACACCTGCCATATCAGGCGAGTGAAGTCAGCTGCTGAGGTCATGAAACTTTTGCATAGAACACTGGTTTGCTTATAGAATTTACTACCTTGAACTGTAGTCAAAGGTAGTGGTTTATCATTTTCCTAAACTGTATTTTTATTAATGTGGTTACACGGAACAGACACCAGTGAAGTTAACACGAGTCAGGAAAACATGGATTAAGTGGGCTAACTAAGGATTTATTTGCCACGTGGAATGCTATGGACTAACCACACTCGGTACGGTCAGTGAGGCAGGCTGGGAAGGAGAAAATCAAGCTGTGGCAACGTTCAGCGTCTTGCTTCTGTTTACCCCGACTGGCCTATGAATATAGGGTTAGAAACTAATTGGGTTTGTTGACGAAAGCTGTTAAGTTCACGAGAATACTTTCACACGTTGTGCCTGTGGTAGTGAATTTTATGCCAACCTGACTGAGACGCAGGGCCCGTGTACCTGGTTACACATTATTCTGGGCACGTCTGTGAGGGAGCTTCTGGGTGGCACGAACCCCGGGACTGGCGGGCTGAATAAAGTGGGCGCCCCCCGGGGGCAGGGGGCCTCGTCCCATTGGTTGGAACAGAGTAAACAGCAGGGTGAGCGGGCTCTGGCTCCACCCGACTGTCCCCCAGCTGGGGCTTTGGTCGCCTGCATCTGGACTGGAACTTACCCCTGACTTTTCGGATTCTCCAGCTTGGGCCCTCTTAGCTCTGCATCTCTGGAGAACCCTAACCACTACAGTCTCACACAATGAAATAGAAGGAGAAATACTCACATAAATCCGTGAATTGACTATCATGAGAAATGAGTCCTAACAACCCACCAAACGTTGACGTTTCCCACTGCTGCTAGGTATCAGTGTTTGTCACCCAAGATCAGCAGACTCAGTAAACACGACAAAAACAGGACAAGAACTACAGACCCTAAGTGCACAACGTTCACGTGTGGACGGTACTGGCATGTGTATTAAATCAGCCCAGGCTGCTGTGGCAATACACCGAAGACCAGGGCCATAAACAGCCGTCACTTACTTTCTCACAGGTCTGGTGGCTGGAAATCCAAGGCCAAGGTTCTGGCCAACTTGGTTCCCAGTGGGGATCCTCCTTGCGCGCTGCTGACAGCCGCAGTGCCCTCTATGTCCCCATGTGGTCCTTGGGGCCTGAGTGCAGAGAGGGAGCTCTGGTGTCTCCTCCTCTTCCCATATGGACACTAACTCTGTTGAGCTAGGGCCCCACCCCCATGGCTTCATAGAACTTTACCTCCTTTGGGCCTCAACTCCAAGTACAGTCCACTGGGGGTTAGGGCTTCAGCACAGCAGTCTGGGTGGGGGGACATGATTCAGCCCATAACGACTGCGTTAGGGCAGTCTCCCTGGTACCTTGGGATTCCTGTTTATTATGTAAGTGCATCATTTATTTATTTTAAAGGATTTTAATAGAAAAATGTTAATCCCTTGCTCCACTTTTCTGACACTAGGCCCTTCAGAGGCAACTACTTTGAACTCTTTTACCTTTTTCCTCTGGTATTTACTTTCATATTTCTACATAATATACGCATAGATTTGTTAAATCCATTTTTGATCTTTTTAATTGATTTAATTTTATATTAGGTGAGAATTCAGGGTTCACATGCCTCCTCACCCCACCTATACCCATTCTCCCAACAGAACACCCTAATATTGCACAGGCAGTGTTTGACTTTATATGCTGCCCAGTGGGCCAGGAGTGTGCTATGACCACATCTCCCTTGTCATCCACCTCCCTTGTCATCCACCTTTCCTAACGTTAACATTAACTTTCCCCCCCGCTTTCCTAGTCTCCTATGGACATTTCGCTAATTCTCTAACAAACTTTTGTTCTTTAATTTTTAGTAACTTTTTATTACATAAAATTTCAGACATACTGAAGTAGTGAGAATAGTATTATGTACACTCTAGCCTTCACCATTAAGCTTCAAATAACAACTCTTGTTCCTAGGAATGCAAGGTGAGCTTAACATCAAAAACCAATCAGTGTAATAATATACCATGTTAATAGAATAAAAGACAGAAACCTCATGACCATCTCAACAGACCCTGAAAAATTAATTTTTAAAAAACCACCTGTACTTCAATTAAAAAGCAAGCAAGCAAACAAACAACCCATTTAAATATGGGCAGAAGAACTGAAGAGACATTTTTCCAAAAGAGGAAAAGCTGATGGCCCCCAGGAACATGAAAAGCTGTTCACCACCACCAGTATCAGGGAAATGCAAACCAAAACCACAATGAGACACCATCTCCCACCTGTCAGAACGGCCATCATCAAAAGGTTGTTAGAGAATTCCAGGTTGGAGGATTCTGAAGGTGCCTCCCAGGGCCTGCCGGGGCCTGCCGGGGTGCGGTGGTGCTATGGGGAGGTCTGATGTGCTTTCCCTATCCCATCCTGCGTCTGCAACTTGCCTTTTCCCTTTGGAAACTTTTCAGGACCCTCTTTTTGTTCTAAAAATATACATCGATATTCCTGTTTCATTCAGACAGCTCTTCCTCCGCTTCCCATAGGGTTCTGCTCCAACAACTGACCGCGAGTGGAAACTGCGTTCAGTTCCCCTAACGCCCCCCCACATCGCAGCTCAGCCTAAGCTCAGTTCTCAGGACACCTGCACCAGCCTGCCGTGGGGCAGAGTCACCTGACACCCAGCCCATTTTATAGTCAGTGTAACTGTCTCGTGTGGCTTCCTGAGAGGCCCTGAGGGCAGAAAGGGGAACAGTCCTCCTCATCCACTGATGGTGAGGCTGCTGCATCCTCAGCACCGTGTCGCTCGCCCTCTGACGGCTGTGCCTCCCCCCAACCCCTCGTCTCAGAATCACAGGGGGTTTACGTGGCACACGCCCGCCCACCTAGGAGAAGAGCGCAATTCAGAATTCCAAGAACAGTGTCTCCAGAATATGTGCTACTTTCGCCCCATGGAAAGTCAGAGGACCCCGAGTCTCTTGCTGAGTCGAGGCTGTCCCTGCAGGGCCTCTGTGGGGCCCTTTACTCTGACCTCGTCTTTCCTTGTGCAAAGGTTTCTTGTAGCGCTTCTTGGAAATTTTCTATTTTGTTTTCAGAGACTATTAAATTCTGAGCTCCCTAGATAAGAATTTGTCCCTTATTAATAGTCTGCTTCTTTTTGCTCACATCTTTTTTCCTTTTTTTGCTATTGAAACTTTACTATCAAGAGCTCACTCTGTATATTATCTGCCGGCCAGGAGCTCTCTGCAGGGCAGCTCGGCCCCCTCTGCCCTGCTGGTGGGCTCTTCCCGGCGGGGCGTCTGGAGCTCCCACCTCTGCACGTCGAGGTGCAGGGAGATGCTGACTGACTGGGCCGGGCCGGGCTGGGGCTCTGCCTCTGGTTCAGCTGCTCACGGCTGGGCCCCCCGCCCCGCTGAGCGGTCGGGGTTAAGGCAGATGTCCCCGGGAACAGGAGGGGTGGAGGAGACAGCACTCTGCCATCCCAAATGCCAGGCAGACTCTGGGTTCGAAGGGAGCCCCTCCTCCAGGGGAACCAGGGGGTCACCTGCATTGTGGAAGCTGCAATCAGGTTTCCTCGCCATTGTCCGTGTTTTACTCACATGAATCTATTTTTTTTTTTTAAAGTAGCAACTTGAATGTCAGGACTTGATTCTTTTCCCCATGTAATCACATTTTGAATGCAGGTTAAAAAAAAGTTCCCTTCGATATATAACCAACACCTAAACAACCAAGTGCTTTTTAACACCTGTGGATGGGAATCAGCCCAAAGTCACCTGCAAAGTTGTATCAGGCTGTCCCCCAGGCTTATTTTGAAGCCGCTGCTGGTTTTCAGACACCAAATCAAAACACAACAGTCTTGGGCCGATGCCACGCCCACATTCCGGTTTAGTCTCACGGGTGACCCGGCTGGTGTTCTGCTGCTCACTGGACACCAGGGCTGTATCTTTATGGGAACTTTCACATTCTCAACACGACGTATTTTCATCATCAACTAACGTGGGGTTTAAGCACACGGGCACTGCGCGTCTTTAGCGAGACTTAGCTCTGCTAGTGAGTGGTTCGCTTCTGCCACAGTTTGTTTAAAGGAAAGTTGTTCATCTCACACTGTCTGGAGCACAAACAGAGCTTGCCGCACATGAGAGCCCCCGGCACAGAGGCCACCGCAACCTGGGAGGTGCCCACACAAAGCGGGGGCCCGGGTTTCGGGCAGACGGGGGTGTCAGCCGCGGCAGGCACTGCGGGCTGCAATCACAGACCTAGTAGGCCCCCTGTTCTCCCAGGCACCTGGTGCCCCAGGCCCCGGCTGCATACAGACAGGAGCGAAGGGGTCTGCATCCCACATCATAAACTAATTTAAAACCCCAAGGGGACAGTGTCTAACAGAAAGCAAGTAGGCATAAGAATATACAGGTAAACATATTTAATAGAAATATTAAAATAATCATTACATTTCCTCTCATTGCTGAAGCCATGAAAGGATATCCCTTCGGTAATTAAAGTAGTAATTTTTTTTATCATGCAAAAAGGCATTTCGATTATTGCATCCATAGGTAGAGACTATATTTCAAAACAAGTTGATAAAGGATTCAAAGCGGCCTAGACTTACAGAGAAAGTGAAATGTGTTTAAATATGATAACAGTTGCATTGTACGCTACAAGCATACTCATGTTCACAGTTTGGTATAAAGTGAAAAAACTAAACTTTTAAATTCAGCTTGGAAATAGATGCATTTTCATTAATACATTCACTAGTTAGGTCTGTTCTTCTAAAACAGGAAGAAAGACAGGTATATGAGATATTTTTTAAAGAGCAAACTCAACGTGTCAGCAGCACATTTCAGTTAAACTGGAGATCAATGTTCTGAGTAACCGAAGTACAAAGTCAGTTCAGCAGCTGAGACTGAAAATCAGAGTAGAAATTGGAAGGCTTGAGAGAACGTCATAGAGCATACTGTGAGGTGATTTTTAACAAATAAATATTAAAAATAGAATTCTCACATTTACCATTTAGGAACACATTTTTGATCTGGTCAATAAAATATTCAGAGGCATCAAAGGTAAGTAACACCACCACCTGGAGCTGTTCCCAAGAACTGTGAAAGCGTCTCCCCAGAGGCTGAGGGGCCGGCGTGGAGCCTCAGAGCGACTTACCTGCTGCAACGCGGTGGCACCACGTCCACACGCAGACACGATGCTGAGGGCCCAGCCGCGGCCCGGGGCGCTGCCGTCTGTGGAGCCAGGAGAATTCTCAGAGCAGACCCCTGGCTCAGAAGTCGCTGAAGGCCAAGAGCCTGGGGACACCTGCCCCCCGGGAACCACCGGCACCCGCGGTGGCCCCGTCCACACGTGCCCGGCACTGCCGGGGCTCCTGACCAAGAACAGCTTCCGAGATGACACGCTTTAGAGAACGAAAGAACAGCTCGCCTTACAGTAATCACCAGAAGAACTGCATTTTAACTGTCTCGCAATTCATTGCA
Source organism: Camelus bactrianus (assembly GCF_048773025.1). Classification (NCBI taxonomy): domain Eukaryota; kingdom Metazoa; phylum Chordata; class Mammalia; order Artiodactyla; family Camelidae; genus Camelus; species Camelus bactrianus. The sequence continues at coordinate 9,900,117 of NC_133566.1, forward strand.
ACGTGTGCACCTTGCAGTCCCTTCATAAATGTGTCAAGTCTGTCAAGAAAGCGCTTTCCTTCGCGTTCTGATTCACAGATTTTCTTTAACAATTGATCACGAATAACAATCTATCTGCAAGCCCGACCTTGCCATAAATGCTCTCATAACATTGTGTTAACAGCCTAAATTCCAGTTGGTACAGGATCAAAATTGGGCTTCACTTTAGAATTCACAGCACTGCCCGACGGGCGGGCCTGAAGCTCCGGGGGCAAGTTGTCCGGGGCTCCTCAGGGTCCGTGGCCACAGTGGGCATAGGGTGACAGGCCGCGGCCGCCCCCTTTACCACCTTCGCGTATGTACAAGTCTGTGCAGATGTGAGTCACGCGCACATGCTCTGGGACAACAGAAGAGCAGCACACGTGACCTTTTGCCAAATGGGTTCTATTTGGTTAATAAGCGATGCCTCCTCGTCAGTTACCGAAGTCCAGACCAGCTGTGCAGGTAGGAGGCCCAGCCGGAGGCGCGGGAGGCGTTTTCCTCCTCACCTGGGGGCAAAAGACAGGATTAGTCTCTCTCCTTCCACCCTTCACAGCCCTCTGTCCTCAGACTGTCAGCACTTAATGTCTTTCCCCGTTAGACAACCCCAAGTCAAGTCCCCACACAGCTAAGTATTTCCGACAACAGGGGACCTTCTTACACTCCTTTAAATCAGAGGTCTTCATATAACTTAACTTAAAATTTAAAATCAATAGATTTATGGTAAACTTCAAAATTAAACCAAAGAGACTGGAAACAACAACTGATTTTTAACCATCTGGAAACTAGGTTCCTTCAGGAAGAAGCTATTTATGGTAAAGTCAGTCCTTTCAAGGCGCAGCCTCCTACCCCAACCCCCCGGCCAGGGAGGAGTGTTTCCACCCCCCGCCCCCCCAACCACTGATCTGTCCTCCGTTTTGCCTTTTCCACAAGTCACACGAACAGGACCCCAGGGCACCCAGTCACCCACGCTGCTGTGCACTGCTCGCTGCAACGAACCCACCGTGCGGCTGGACCAGTTCATGCATTTACCAGCGAAGGGGGTCCCAGTTGTTTCTTGTTTTTAGTAATCAAGGTAAAGCTGGTGTGTGGGGGAGGGGATCAGGAAGTGAAAACTATTATGTATAAATAGGTTTTGAGTTTTCATTTCTCTTGGAATAAAAACCTCAGCATGGGACTGTTGTGGTCAGTGAAGATAAGCTATTTTTTAAAGTATTTCATTTTATTCTTTTCAGTTGAAGTATAGTTGGTTTACAACATTGTATCAATTTTTGGTGCCCAGCACAATATTTCAGTCATGTGTACATACATATATTTCTTTCCATATTCTTTTTCATTATAGGTCATTATAAGATATGACTATAGTTCCCTGTGCTGTACAGTTTATACTGTTGTTTATCTATTTTATAGATATTAGTATCTGCAAACCTCAAGCTCCCAATTTATCCCTCCCCACTGCTCACCTGCCCCTGTAACCCTAAGTTTGTTTTCTGTCTATGAGTCTGTTTCTGTTTTTTAAGTTCACTTGTGTCTTTTTTTCAGATTCTACATGTAAGTGATTTTTCTGAAGATATGTTTGACTTCAAAAAATGCCAAAAGTCCCCAAGGTGGTTGTATCATTTTGTACTGAGTGTTCCAGTTTCTCTTTTTATCTTTTTTTTATGATTGACACAAATAAATCCTGGAGGGCGTTTTTGTCCCTCCCCACCAACGGCACCTGGATCTGACTAGAGACTAACTGCTGATTTACAGGCAACACTGGGACAGTGTTAAAAGCTGCCCCGAAGTGTCAAGTCCAGATCAGAACTTCCACAGGAGCAACGACCAGCTTCTTCAACTAATGAATGACATGCTACAGAAGGAACATGGAATAGCTGGAAATAACAAAAACAAGACAAAGCTTAAGGGACATCGACCAAAGGCACCGTGAGTCCTATCAGGGAGGCATAAAGAGAGCTTTGCGACAGCGCAGGACGCTGAACAGGAGCAGGTGCAGGGGCAGAGGAGTCCAGACTCACTGGGGAATCTACCCCGTGTGGGGCTCTGCTCTGCCCCGGCCAAAGGACGACTGAGCGAGAGCTGAGTTGTCAAAGGTGGGTGACAGCCTCAAGGGGCCCTCCAGCATTCTCTGTGTGCTGGGAAATGGTAACACTAAGTGTGTAAGAACTGAAACAAGGAGACCACGATCGACCCTTAAGCAGCCATCTGAGACCAGAAACTACAGCAGCTGAATGTGAGTCATTTCAAAGGCGCTTATGAAATCACAGCACTAAACCCATCTCACATGAAAACCTGAGCTCCAAATGCAGAGCATCTTTAAAGCTGCACACGCCGGAGGGGCCTGCGTGCGGGGTACGGCTGGACTCCTCACGGAGCTTCGGGCGAGAACAAGCAGACACGCATTAGGAAACTAGGAGACGAGAGGAAACCACATTCTTGGACAGAGTTCAACGCCAGGATTACAAATCCAATTTCCAAAGAACTGGAGGATCAAATTGGACACCGCCCTGTGTTCTGCTGTGTGTCAAACTGTTATAAAAGCACTGCAGTTGCCCTAAAATGTTAAAAACCCAGCTTTCCCACCTGGTCCCAGTTACAAGTACGACGGAACTCACGCAGGTGAGCACAGTCTGAGAGGGACGGCCCCGAGGCACGGCCGCCCCGGGCCCTCCCGCACCCACCTCGGGCCGCGGCGGCCAGCTGGGCCTTCTCCTCGGGGCTGAGCTGCAGCATGGTGCCCACCACGGGCAGCAGCCGTGCCCTCTCGCTGCCGGGCTGCAGGAGCAGGAAGCGCAGCAGGACGTTCTTCAGGTACTCCAGGCTCACCGCCGACTTCTCGCGCTCCTGGTTCCTCTCCAGCCGCCTGATCTCACTCTTCAGGAGCTGGAGATGAGAAAGGAGGGAGAAACGGCCAAACGTGGCAGGCCGAACACACACATTCTCCTTCTCTTCCCCCGAAATGCCCCAAAGCACGGCACTAAAGGAGCTGCTAGGTCAGGAGAGAAAAGCAGATGAGAAATACCGAGAAACCCCTGAAGACGGGGAGCGGGTGACTCGGACCAGAGCACACGGCGCCGGGGCAGGCGAGGCCCCCGGGGAAGCCCGCGCACGTGGGGAGGGGGCCGACCCCCGCCCTGCCCGGCGCCTGGAGCCCAGGCGGGCAGGCGACTGACAAGACAGGCGAACAGCACGTAACCTAGTGCAAACTCAGGAACGGACGGCAGCCTGGAGACTACCGGACACGGCACAGATGACATGACAAAGACGCAGGGTGTGGAGCCTCTGAGGAAGACTTCCAGGTTGAAGCAAGAACATATTGTCACATTTCACCGTTTCAGGTTCATCCAAGAAAGTTGGCCACCTCTGTCTTAAAACCCAGGGTCGTCTAAAACAGTGACGAGGTCCAAGAAATCACGGGAGAATGTCAGTTTGAACACTCAGGCTCTGAGCTAGGTAGTGGTTTGTCAGCTGTGGTAACACCTTGACCACGTGGGAAGGTGGTGTTTTATGTAGCTTACAGAGACGCATACCGAAGTATTTAGAGGTAGGACGTCCTGGTGTATGCAGTTTACTGAAAATAGCTGAATGACTGAGCATTAAGAAAAGAATTTGGTAGGGACAGCCCCTGGCCCTGTGCAGCAGCAGGGTGATCTCTTGGGGGAAGTGCGGTCCAGGGCAAAGCAGACTGGGGTCTGAATGTTCCCCCGCCATCAGCCTCAGCTGTTCTCGCTCAGCCACGGTGAGGCCTCACCACGAAAAAACATGGGAAGGCAGGGCCTGCCTTGGGGTAACTGGTCAGAAAACAGCAGGACCACAGTATCAGCAAGTCGCGATGCAAACACCAACGTCATCCTCAACCGCCTTGTCCTACAGGTTTCCGGTGTCCATGTTCAGCAGGAAAGCCTCCCCTCCACCCTGCTGTCAATCAGAAAGCTCCACCGTTCACCTTTACAACCCAGGGGGGACCCACATCCGTCCCAGTTTTATTTAAGCACATGTGGGACTTGTGAGCATCTGTCCAGTTTCTAAATCTACTATGGTTTCCTGGAAAAAGTAGGAATTAGTTTTTATATAACAGATATAATTGCAGTCAACACTTTGCAACGTCAGGAACGTAACGTCACAAGGAGTCACAACGGACGCATGCGCCACGGGCACTGTTAACATGGCTGTACGCAGAGTCTGGAGACCAGGCAGCCTCCCGCCTCACCTTAATCTGTTCCATGAGCATGGCGTTGGTGGCCTCTGAGTCCCGCAGCAGGCCATTCAAGTGGTCCGCGCTTTTTGTGGTGGAGCTGAGCTTCTGGGCCAACTCTTCTTTGGTAAATTCAGTGTGCCACGAAGGGGACTCTGCAAGGTATGGGTCCTGTGGTTAGTTTCCAAAGCGAGAGGTCAGAGAGGGAGGTTGTGAATGAGAAAGCCCCCTCAGGGGGATATTTCCTGCTGTAATGTCTCACATAGACATCCTGGGGAACAGGTTCCTGGTGGCACAGACGGGACAGACTCTGCCGAGAAGCAGGTCCCCCGTCCCCCGCCAGACACAGGCCCACGAGCTCATCCTGGGACCCGTGGGGCGGGCGTCTGGGCACCAGTTTACCGGTCTCACCCTCCTCCGTCTAGTAACTTAGGGAGGAGGAAGTAGCACTTAAACCACGAATTTGCCTAAGAAGTTTACGTGGGGTGGTGGGTATTATCATTCACATGTTGTACACGAGGGAACGGCTCAGAGTCAACCAGTAACTCTGGCACGAGTCACAAAGCCAAGTGCCACTCTGGAGTCACGGCCATGCTGGCACGACTCGCCTGTCCCAGGACCACCTTCTCCAGGAGGAACCATGACTATAGTGTCCGCTCACTATGACCCAGGGCTGAGGACACCCGTGACCCGTCCTCCCGCTAGACCCAGAAACTCAGGAAGATGGCAAACAGAGTCCCCCGAATTAGGGAATTAATGTTCATTACAGGGAAGAATAAAGCTGTCTTGAATAAGGCAAACTGAGCATTATTACGAGGAATAAATAAAAAACTGCCGGTTTCTCAGAAGGTGGGAGAATAGTTTATCCCACTTCTCATCCCAGCACAGAACTTCCCACCACCTACTTCTGCCTCCAGCTGTGGGCAGAACTAGCATTTTACTAAAAAAACATTTAAAAAAATTTTTCTTGCTTCATTCTGCAGGTAAGTTTTCCATTTGAAAAAGGGTGGAATACTGAATAAAATTTTACTAGAGCAGCTGAAAAAGCATTTATAAACTACAGTAATATGAGACAGGACAGCAGAGTTAAACAAACACACAATTAAACAGACAAACACACCGAGCTTCGCTTCAGGGTAATTCAGCAGCTGCTCCAGGAAGGGGGTGCGGGCGCCGGTGGGCGGCGTGGACTCGGTGTCGGTGTCCTCCATGCCCTCCCCCTGCTCCCGGGCCGCGGCCTGCACGTCCAGGACAGGGAGGTCGGCGCTTCTCTCTCGAAGGCTCCTCACAGGTTGGTGGGAAGAAGCTGTACCTGTTACATTTGTTTTTTTAAAGAGTAAATGTGAGATTGTTCAAAATCATGGATTCAGCATTAACAGAGACACATGATAAAATTTAAGTGATTGTAGGAATGTCAAATGATATGGTAGGGAATGTGAATGACCAGAAGACAAGTAAACAGTATAGAAAGAAAGAATTCCTAAAACAGTCCTAAGATCTTAGCTATTGAACTTCTAGCCCTTAAGTCATAGCATGAGGCCACGACTGCTACTCGCATCAGCGTGAACCACAGTTGCCTGGCACCAACTCTGCAGACATTCTCAGACTGGTTCTAGCTACTCCTGAGGTCCTGGTGATTCAGGGACGCTTGCCCTGGACAAGGCCTGCACCAAGGACGCTCTCACTGGCCCCTGCCCTCACCCCTTTGCCGGCTGGTGCCCATCCCCGCCTGCTTGCAACTTCAGTGTCTGGGAGGAGAACTCCAGATCCAGGACAGTATGTGTCTCAGTCCTGGGCAAGGCTCCCCACCAGCTGGTCACCCCCACTGTGGGGGAAGGGAGACTGATGACACCCTCAAACACGTTACCCTTTTAACCCCAGGAAACCGCAAGGCCAGAGATTGAATGGCTTTGCCTGAGGTCTCAGAGCTGGGTAAAGATAAAGGACCACAATTCTAACCAGATTTTTAAAACTCTGAATGTCACTTGTCCTCCTTTCTGTGAAGCTGCCCCACACTGGCCCTACTACCCCTCACCCCCTTTCACAAGCATCAGCCCTTGGCCATCTTCAATGCAGCACCGGCCTGGGCTCTGACATCTGCTAACTGCTTATTCTGCTGCTGCCTCTGGATGCCAGCGTTTCCCGGGCTGCTCTCGTCCTTTGAGACGCCTGGCTTATGTTAAGTTTTCTTGACGCTGGTTTCTGACCCTGATGAGTGACCCACCACTGCCAGTGCCCTGGTGACAAGGAACCAGTGTTAAGTATAAAGCTGATTCTTAATACTAAACGTGGCCTCATCTTGGCCTCCAAGATCCCCATCTGATCCATGAGGAAGTGAAGGGAGGAGCTGCCAAGCTCCACGCTCTCCAGACATCGCATCTGATGGTGAACAGATGCAGCCAACACTGGTGTCGGGGCAGAGCGTGTGCGAGTCCCAGAGAAGCAAAACCCGATTACTTGGAGGGAACGGCCTGTGAAAACTGGTATCTGAGGGGTTACAGAGGCTGTCCGGTAAAGTTAAGAAGGGTTCAGTGTTCAAGTCTCCCCAGGAAGCAAGGCCAGAGCCCCCAGTCACAGAAGGGAGGTGGTCGTCACCTGGTCAGGTGTTTACTTTCTCTGTGGACCCGAGAGGGTGGACAGAGCAGCAGAGACGCGGGACAGGGACAGCAGTGCCCGGGGGACATACGCACTTCTGGCAGGCGGCTCGCTCCGGTGCTGGGCCAACTGGGCCTCGGCCCTGGCCAGCTGCCCCTGCAGCGTCTCCACTGTCCTCTGGTGCTCCTCCTGCAGGTGCCGCACCTGCTCGCGGAAGCTGCTGCCGAGGGCCTCGTTCTGGGCAGTGAGCTGGCTGACGGCCTGCGCGTGCTCCGACCTCAGCAGCGAGCCCTCTGACTGCAGCGAGGACAGCCTGTGGGAGAGCAGGGCTGCAGGGGTCCACTCAGACGTCCACCCCTCCCCAGCACCTGGGACACGGGGCTGTGGGAAAGTGGGGCTGCAGGGGTCCACTCAGATGTCCACACCCTCTACCCCAGCACCTGAGACACAGGGCTGCAGGAGAGCAGGGCTGCAGAGGTCCACCCAGACGTCCATACTGCCCCCCTGCTCCCACCACGGCCCCCCCCTTCAGACCCAGGCTCCTTCCTTCACAGTCGGCTAGAACACAGGGTGGCATCAGAACATAAACTCATCAGACCTGAAATCAGGCCCCTTCCGCAGGTTATCCTACATAGCAACTCAGAGAAATCCAGGATGAATGTTCTTGTTCTCTATCAACATGAAAACATGAAAAAGAAGGCCTCCTTCTGACTCATAAGGAAAGCCGCAAAGGAAAGTGTCTTTGGCCATTTTAAACTAATTAACGCGAAGCTCTAAAAAACACAAGGGCCTGGTTTCCTACCACTGTGCCTGACCTCGCTGCAGGCCGGAATCAGGGCCCTCGTCAACCACAGGCTCTCAGCTGAGAGCCGGCGAGTCGCACGCTCCCAGGGAGGGCCCCCAGTCGCTCACTCGCAGCAGTTCCCCACGCAGCTTGTATGCAGTCTGCCTGACGCTACCCACTGGGCCTGCAACTGGGAACCACTGTTTTTAATGGTTCGCTTGTAGCGCTGAAGTTTTATGTGTTTGGCTCCTTTCATACAAGCATGATTTCGGAAATTCAAACAATATGGAGCCAATTTTAGATAAAACCAAAAGTCTGCTCGTGGCCTAGCGTGGGGCGCCCAAGACCTTTCCTCTGTGTGCTAAACGTCAGCATCCATGAAGGTTTCAAAGCAGGACTAGTGGCTGGCGGGGGACATGCAGTACAAACACCTCATGTGTCAGAAGAAGGATCTTAACGGCCAAGTTCACACCAGCTGGACTTCAGAGAATGTGAGGGCAGCCGCGGCCTGGAACCCGCAGCTTCTGCGTTGTCTAAACAGCGCCCACGGAGAGAATAAGGCTCTTACAGTGATGACGCTTTCTACGGAGGTCAGGGGCTACACTCCAGAGCCCGGACAGGGCTTCCGGCTTCAGGTGGCAGCGGGGACTGCTCCGACTGTACCCCCGTGGCTGCAGGAGGCTGAGCCCCGCCTGCGTGCTGCCTCTGCCCTGGCGGTTACGGGCATTTCCATGAGCCGGTCGTCTGGGCAGCGTGGGGGTCAGCTGCTCAGCCTCACGATGACCCTGTGGTCATTTTCACCATTTCACACACACAGTGCGAAAGTCAGCTGTTCAAGGGAGAGGAGGCTATGTAAAGGAAAGCCATCGCCTCACACCAGGGCACAGAGAGCAACAATGCTACTAGTCTTTAATGTTTTGGAGGAAGTAGGGGGAAGGAAGACCCCTAAAATAACCAAGAATGCTGTGAACGGTTTCCAGCACTTCGGACGGTGACTGGCACACAGCAGGTGCTCCGATGCCCCTGGGGGACCGAGCGCCTTCAGAGGCGCCCGCGCACATCACTCGAGTTAGCAGTACAGCTGTGGCAACTTCTCTGGAGTACAGAGTGAGTGCTGGGCATTCCTGATGGAAACAGCAAGTGCACACCGCTGTACGAAGGACCCTAATCTATGGAGAGCCTGGTAGCAGGTTAATTACAGAACCCGTAGCTCTTCCCCGAGCCTCTGATTTACAAGATTAACACATGTGAGTCCTGCTGTCAAAGGAGCAGAAGCCAAGGAAGTGAAGCGTCTCCACCTGCGGGACCAGTGCACCTGAGGTCTGCAAAGCAGCCCCACGGCCCTGCAGGGAGCGGCTCCGCGAAGATTCTAAGACACAACAAATATCTGCAAATATTTCCCGACTGCTGTATCAAGGAACTCAGAACTCCTCGTCTGCAACAGCACGTCTATGCTGCCGACACCCCCGTGCTCACTGGAAGCACAGATGAATGAAGTGCAGGTGTGCCGAGCTGAGGGCACGGCTGCAAAGGGACGTTCAGCCAGCAGCACTTGAAGGTCTTCCTCTAGAGAGAGGAAAATGCGTGTCGTCTGACACCCGGTTGGAAAGTAGTGTTCCTTTTTTTAGGAAGCATCTGGCCATGAAGGCCACAGGAGAGACAGGATACTGGATGAGCACATAAACTTACTCTTAAAAAAAGCAAAGTACGATAACAACGAAAAGCAGGAGCTTGAAGGTGGAGGAAGCAAGTCACCAGCCTTTAGAAACACCCATCTCCCCCTTTCAGTCTGTATCGGCCCCGGGGCAGCAGGGTGAGTCCGCCGGCAGGCCCAGCACCCTACCTGTCGCGGAGCTCGGCCTCCTTGGCCACGGCCTCCTGCAGCGTCCGGTTGTGCCTGTCCAGCAGGGCGTCGTGCTCAGACTGTAGCGTCTGCAGCTCAGACACACTCATCTGCAAGTTGTTCTGGGTGTCTTGTAATCTGATTTTCAGTTGGTCAATCAACATCTCCAGGTGCTCTCTGAAACAGAAATAAATAAAAATTTTTTTCAAAGAGGTAAACATGATTTTGTGCTTTCAAATAAGTTTTAATCATTTAATCTTTCAATGCCATACTTTTGCCATTATTATGGATGAAGCCAAAGGAAATATAATAGAAGAATTCAGAAAAAAGGGTTAATGTGATATAAAAGATGTTATAGTCAGACTGTAGATCTCAGACATTACACATTTACAGAAGTCTCTGAATTTACAAATTACATATTCAAATGGAGCAGACCATGAAATAACATCAAAACAGTCTATTTTATGTTACAAGACTATGCCATTAGTTAAAAAAAAATCACACACTTCTAAGCTAACCATTGTGAGAACAGCACGTTATATCAAGTCACAGTGAAAGAAAGTCCTTGGAGAAAAAGTTAAAACCCTCACTTCTGCCACAAGTGGTATAATACACTATTAGCTTCTTTTTAAAAATAAGTATTTCATATATAAGAAAGCAGAAGGAATGTAAAATATTTACATTAAAATAATTTTAACTCAAAATCCTGGCATGATCAAAAATAACTTCTGTAAATGGTGATTTTGTATGTTAAGTGTGTCACTATTCAACTTCAGCATTAAGATGAGCTATCAACAGAAAAAGCCTCATCACTTTCAGCCGACAGTCCCCTAGTTTATTAAGTACTTAAACTAAAGTAACACACGCATCAACACACAAACGTGGCAGGATATTTAGTCCTACTGAGAACAGTCGGAGCCGGACGTGAAATGGCTCTAATGCAGGGCCTCTGCTCACAAAAGCCAGACACTCGCTGCAGAAGGCTCTCCCTTGCTCACTCCTCGCCTGTTTCAGGAGTGATCTGTACGCTAGTGTGAAAGATGTGTTAAACAATATGCTACTGAAACAGCATACAAATGAGATGGTCATAAATTTAAGAAGAAAAATTTAACTGTAGACCAGAATTTAGTATTTAGCTTAAAACTTTTTGAAATAAGTACAGTGTTTTTAAGCAACTTAAGGCTGGCCTAGCTAGTGGTGAGTAAGTGCATCAGGGAAGCGTTCTGTTCTTCCACGTCTCAGTTTTCAAACTGGAAAAAGTCCTCACGCAACTTTACGGTCTGTCCTTCCACTGTGACCAGAACGTCCTGACGTGGACAGACTGTGAGGCTGCAAGTCCCAGCTCGGCCCCGTGTCATGACCCCTACTTCCCCATGCCTCCATCTCTCTGAGCTTGAACTGTGCCCCTCACAGCGACGGTCCCCTTGCCATCTGGAGTCACGGTGAGGCCGACTCTGCTCTTATCGGTGATTTCACCTAGAATTCCAATCAGGAGGAGCGGAAGCGGGGTTTCTGGCCCTGCGGAGGAGAGCGCTTCCCGAGGTCGGACTTTACCTTTCCTGTTTAGCTCCCTCGGTCTCGGTCTGAGACACAGACTTATTCTTCTGCTGTTTCAGGACATTGTGAACTCGGACTTTGTAGCTCTCAAATTCAGAAGTGGTAGCAGCCTGTTCTGCCTGTAACATTTGAGAGAGAGAAGTCTGTCTATTGCATTTCTGTGTCACATGGTCCCCTTTTCTTTCAAAGATTCGTGAATTAAGATGAAAACCCTTTTCCAAAAATGAGTTAAATGTCTGAAACTCCTTATCCCCCGGTTAAAAAAAAAAAAAGTACACTTTTTTTTGCCTTACACTTTCTAATAGCCTTTGAGTGGCATAATTTTATCTGACAAGAGGCATGTTTCTGTTTTCTTCCCTGGAAGACTAATTCACTGCCCATACATTTTATAACGGCACTACCTGCCTTTGCAACTTCAGAACGATTTTCACTTTTCTCTCTTTTTATAAATACAATAAAAATTAACCCAAAGAAATTAAGCTACTTGAACTTCAGTTTTCAAAGGAGAGTGGGAAGAGGTAAACTCTTAGGTCTTTGATGTTCCCAAAGTGACCCGTGACCCCAAGACTCTCTTGCCCTGGTGGCCGAACAGAGCTGCACATATAACGAGCCCCCTGCAGAGCCTGTTTCACTTGCTGAGGAGCGAGAGTGGCCATTCTATTAGAATTTGGTTTTATAATCGTGAAGCCTCAGAAAGAGCTCTAACAGCTTTCTAACACAAAATTTTAAAAAGTAACTTTCTTCCACAGGGAAACTGGAAACCAAGGTTGAAATGGAGACAACATGTACCCATGTCCACGCAAGTGAGAGCTGGGGGTGGGCTGGGGTCGGGGGTGGCGGGCTCCCTGGAGGACGCACCTTGGCGGCGCGGCACTCCTCCTGCAGGGCCGCCAGCCTCTGCTGGTACGCGGCCAGCGTGCGCTGGTGCTGCTCCGCCGACACCTTCAGCTGCTCATGGGCCCTATGCTTGTCCGACGTCACCTCGGCCAGCTGGATCTAGGGAGAGGCGCTCAGTCAGGCCCCAGTCTATCAGAGCCACACTCACTAAACAGCCTGCCTTAAACACAAACTTGAGCTTTGAGAGAGGACAACATTTAAGGGACACAATTAAATAGAATTTTTAACTTATTATTTTGAAAGAGTGGGACAATCTGAGTAGAACATTTTCTCAATAAATTAAGTTGGTTTTCCTTAAATCAAAATCAACCCAAAAGTCAATCATGAAACAATTTCAGGCCAAATGTTAGAGCTCAATGCTTAATTAATACCTCAAGACAGTGTAGTATGGGTTTTCAAATACACGAAAAGAACCCAGCTTAAAGTTAAAGTAAATGGGAGACATGGTCAGAAGGCATACTTGGCTTTACTGCTTCCACTTCCTCAAAATTCTGATGCAGGGTGTCCCGAGAGAGAGAGAGAGAGAGAGAGAGAGAGAGAGAGAGAGAGAGAGTGTGTGTGTGTGTGTGTGTGTGTCATTTCAGAAAAATCCCACTTCTACACGGATATTTGGATATTTTTTAAATCTTAAAAAGTAAAGAGCCTTACTTTATAGACTTCTACTTGCTGCTGGCTCGCCTCCAGCTCGCCCTTTAAAGACGCTTGAAGTATTAAGTGATCAGTCTCCTACAGAATAAGAAACTTGGTTAAATGAAAAAAAGGAGTTATTCGTAAATACTCTATGAATAAGTATTAAAGTAGGAAACTGAGAAATGAGCATACCGCTTGCTTTGAATCTGCCAGTTCTTTCTTGGTTTTCACAAGCAACTGCTTGATTTTGTTGTTTTTTGCCTCGTGCTGCTGTACTGACGCCTGCAGGGAGGCTAGTGGGAGAAATGATTTCAGAGGAGAAACAGTTTCTGTGAGTGAATTTAAATGAACAAGTGACAAGTCTTGTACCAACACACCTTCAAAAGGAACCTGGCTCCACTTTTCACTATGAAAATTTCACACACACGACACCAGTGACAGCAACACCACAAACCCCGCCGTGCCTGTCACCGGCTTTGACAACAACAATGGCTCACCCCCTTCATCCAGACCAGGCATTGGGCCCACAAGCCGCTGGCCGCTGCCTGATTCTGCCAACAGTCTGTCCCCATGCTGCTCACGGCGGCCTGAGTGCAACACCGGCAGACTGAGGAACAGCCACACAGACCACGGGGCCTGCAAGGCTGCCGTATTTACTGTCTGGCCCTTTACAGAAAACGTCTGCCAACCCCTGACCCACACCCTCACCTACTCCTGTGCCCCAGGGGTCCCTCCACCCCTAGAGTCCATTTGTCTGTAAATTTTCAGCATGTGTCTCTAAAATAAAGGTATATACTTATTGTATATCTAAAAGATGAAGACTTTACTTTTAAGAAATACTTCAAAAGAGGTGCTGTGTGCTTCCCATCACATCAGAAGCACAGACCTGGTCTGTTTTTGTGATACTGTTTTCTAGGATAAAGAGAGTTCACTAAGGAACAGACTGAAACATGATAAAAAGCAAAAAACTTTCATGCTAACAGAGGTAAAGAAGAAACAAATACAAATGGGAATAAGTGGATTCACTGTCCAGGTCACAGTATCAACCACCACCAGCAGGCCAACCTGGCCACAGCTGTCGCGAACGCACAGAGACCACGTGGCCTGTGAGCCTCGAGTTTATGACCTGGTCTGTAAGAAGCGTGCTCTGACGCCGAGTCTAGACCAGGTCCGTGGCCGTGGGACTGCGCCAGGATGACTTCATGCAGCTGATCCCACATATACCAACTGCTGCACTCGGTAAATAAGAGCAGGTGGACTATAAGGAAACACCTTACCTGTGCCTTTATGATATGTTATGATAAGCTACCTCCTGGCTACTATTTACCCAGCCCTAAAAAGAGTGTACAAAGCACACATCACATACGAGGCCTTAGGTGCTCCAGGAATTACGATAAGAAAGACTAAGTTCTTGAGCTCAAAGAGTGCAGAATGAAATCAAGGGATAACATTCAGGATAACCTGATAATGTCAAGCAAATACAAATGTCAAATAAGAAATATGGAAGGCCATGGGGCTCCACGGTGGCAAATGCTTCTACCAGGTGATACTTGCCTGGGACAAGGAAGACTTCCTAGAACAGCAAACATTTAAGATTAGGAAGGACTCCAAAAGGTGAGCACAGGGGTGGGAGGACGAGGGCATGACAGGAAGACTAACAGCAGATGAAATTTGCACAAGGCGTGTCTCAGGAGAAAGGAAGCGTCCTCTTTACCTGAGAGCATAATGAGAATTAAGGCAGAAGTCAGACAGGGCCCGAGGTTGGAGGGGTTGAGATTAAAAAGACATGTGTTCCTAATTGTCAGGCAGAGGGAGTCAGTTCATTTTTCGCTTGGAGCAGTGTCCTGAGGCCTCCCTACCTTCTTCCTGGCCCACCACAACCCGCAGCTCAGCCTTTCAAGGCCTGCGCTGTCACAAGGCTGCTGGTATTTCCCAGATTCTGCACCTCTTGAGTTAATCTGATACACTGGGCAGTCATTTTCCCCACTGTCTTTAAAAGGGGCTCTTTAAATGAATATAAAAAAATCTAGCATCAACAATGTAAAAGTCACACCCAACTAAAAAATTATTTCCAATGTAAAGAAGCAGAAAAATGTGACTCATAAACAGGAGAAAAACCTAATCAAAAGCTAGAAATTACAGAAATGGTAGAATTAGCAAACAATGACATTAAAAGAGCTCTTAAATATGCTAAAGGAATTAAAGGAAAACATGAACACAATGAAGAGATAAATGAAAACAACCAAAAAACAAATGGAGCTTCTAAAGAGGAAAAATATCAATATCTAAAGTGAAAATGTGACTGGATGGGATTAACCAAATAGATACTGCAGATAACAATTTAAAGATATAATGACAGAAAATATTTCCCTAAGAGCTCAGAAAAGTGAAGAAAAATGATCAGAGCATCACTGGCCTATGGGACTGTACCAAGTGGTCTAATGTGTGAGACTGGAATCCTTGGGGGAAAAATGGAGGGAGGTTTACACAAAAAATATTAAAGGAAATAATGGCCTTTCAGACACCAAACCTGAAGAAAACTATAAAAATCCTGCACATTAAAGCAGCTCAATAAACCACAAGCAAGGAGAAAACATACAAAGATACACCATCAAATTGTATACCCATCAAAAGTATCTTTGAAGAATGCAGGCAGGTTAAAGGCTTTTCAGACAAAACATGAGAAAATTCAATGCCTGTTGCCTACATTACAAGGTAAGTTAACGGGAGTTCTTCAGGAAGAAGGAAAGTCGTATCTGATAGAATCTGGAGATACTTGGAGGAATGAAGAACACCAGAAATGGTAAATACAGGGGTAGATGTTAAAAAAAATAACCATTTTCATTTCTTTAAAAGAGGGGTTGGTAAACATTTTAAATGATCAGATAATACATATTATAAGGCCTCCAGGCCATACAGGATGTTACAACTACTCAGCTGTGCTAGAGCAGCACCAAAGTAGCCACAGACAACACACTAAATGGATGTGGCTACGTTCATCAAACATTCATACTGTAAACCCTAAGGCATCCACTAAACCCTGACAAAGCAGTATAGTTAATGAGCTAATAAAGGATAAAACAGCATCATGAAAAACAATTCACAAGAGGGCAGAAGAAGAAAACAAGCTACAAGAAGAAACAATTAGCAAGGTGGTAGATTTAAGCCCAATCACATAAATTATATTTAAAAACCATTTTAAACATTCCAATTAAATGGCAGAGATTGTCAGTTTGAAGAGAAAAGCAAGACTGCTATATGCTATCTAAAAGAGACACTTTTAGACTTAGGTTGAAGTCAAAGGATGGGAAAGACATGCCGTGTAAGTAATAAATGAAAGCAAGCTGAATGGTTATATTAGTATTTACATCAAAGCAGACTTTACACAACAGATAAAAAGTTACTACACATTTCTCAATAATAGAAGGATCAAATCACCAAGAACAAGTAATAATTCTAAATGTACATGCAGCTAATTACAGAGTTTCTAAATACATGAAGCAAAAACTGACAAAACTGAAAAGAGAAAGAAATCCACAATTATGGTCAGAGAATTCAACATGCCTCTCTCAGTACTTGGTAGGACAGTAGTTGGAAAACTGTTACGGACACAGGAGACTTAAACAACTGACTTATCTGACACTAGACAGACCGTTCTACCCAACAGCTAACCCAGTCTAACACGTTTCCAATTGAACAGGGAGCACTCACCAAAAGAAATCATATTCTGGGCCATAAAACAAAACCCAAGTTTAAAAGGACTGAAACCACGCAGGGTGGGAATTAAGTTACAGATCATTAAGTCAGAAAGATATCCGAAAATTCCTTTAATTATTTAGGAATTAAAAAACACATTTCTAAATAACCCATGGGTGAAAGAAGAAGTTCAAAGGAAATTAAAAAATATTTTGAGCTGAATTAATATAAAAACACAACGCTCCAGTTTGTCAGATCCAGTGGAAGGAGTGCCGAAGGGGATGTTTACAGCTCTAGAGGCTTACGCCGGAAATTACTTCTTGGGTAAAATGGAATATAATAACCTTAAAGAGAAAGATTTCACTGCTGCTTCAATTACCCCACTCTGCTGACAATCAGCAAATTGTGGACAGGACCAGTTTTGATCTCTGTATTTCTCACACAGCAGGCGGCTAAGAAGGGTTTAACTAAATGGATGCATCACGCACCCACGTGCCTGCACCCGTGGAAGGACAGTGGGCTTACAGCCCACTGGTCCTGCGTCACATCCCGGACCGTGTGGAAGACCTGGCTGGGCCGCCACGGGCAGCAAGCCGTACCACCAGTGTGGCTCCCCTCCTGTCTTGTGTTGAGGTGAAACGACTGAGGTAGACCGGGCTGTGCTTTACTCACTCATTTCTTCTTGTAGGGTTTCTTGCTTCTGTTTCTGAATTTTAATTTCTTGCTCCAAATCTTCCACCTTGCTGTTTTTATTAGCTAACTTTTGATTTAGTTCTTTCATCAAACGTTCGTAATCGGCAATTTCCATGTTCATCAGTGTGGTCTGCTGAGCATCCTGCACACATTGTACATAAAAGACCCACCCACGACACTAGATCAGTTATCCACATGACACTAGATCAGTTGTCCACACAGCGCTGGTCAGTTACCCACACAGCACTAGGTCAGTTATCCACACGACACTAGGTCAGTTACTTCATTTAAAAATTCTTACGAGGATGCCTCAGGAATATACAGGTTCTATTATGCTTTTCCGTAATATAGAAAGTTTACACATTAACGAAGAAACCAGAAGTTGGATACTTTCTAGTTTGTAATTTCATAAAGCAAAGTATTTTTGTAACAGTTTAATCCAACTTTCTCAGTTTCACTGTAATTCATTAGAATTTTTAGTAACCACCATTGGTCATTCTACTCTTATGGGGCTCTAATTTATCAAATGTTCATATTTTAAACAGCTCTTAGAGTACCTTTCATTTTAGCCTCATCTTTGAAAAAGTTGAGAAAAGTTCTAAGTATAACACAAATTTCAGCTTTTGACATTAATTAAATCATGTGTCATACAACGATCATGTACAAAAAATAAGACAGCAAACCAAAGTCTAATAATTTGTGAGTCTAGATTCTTCTGGAGAGACAGGAACTCAGAGAACTAAGTTAAATTTTCAATTTTTTGAGGCAAAAAATTTATAAATTTTAGCACCTCAAGTAACTTTGTTTTTCAAGTACCTCTTCTCAGTGTTTATAGACTAGTTTAACCATGTGAACACGGCTATCAGTTTTGAGTCTGGTGTTTTATTTTACCTTTCGAACCAGCTCTAATTCTTGCATGGTTTTCTGAAGCTGTTTCTTCTCCTTTTGAAGCTGTAGCTGAAGTTCTCCAAGTTCATTCACAGAATTGGCATGCTCCTAAAATTAAAATAAAAACGCCCCCCACCCCAAGCCAACCAACATTAAAAAAAGGTAATTGTTATGGAGTTATAAAATAAATCTGATACACGAAAATACAGAAAGTTGGAAATCATTCCAAATTTTAAAAATACACCCCCAGAGATCCTGGCCTGGACGCTCAGATTCAGAGCCAGCACACAGCAGGGGCTGATGAGCTCTGCGGCACGAACCAAGGCTATGCACCAGCCTTTCCCTGACTTGAGTGCTTGGATAAAAATATCACTACAGGACATGAATTAATCCCACGGAACTGTTTATACCTTTATTTTCTGTTCTTTCTGAAGTTTTTCAGCTTCCAGCTCTTTGTCTGCTATTGCTTTGGCTTTCTGGACTTCCAAAATCTGCACTTCCAACAACCGGGAGTTAGATTGCAGCGTCTCAACACGCGCCTGCAGGTCTTCATTATCAGAGTTTAATTTTTCACACTAGAACGACAAACGACTCATGATTGTAAACATGAAGGAAATATATACAGGAGAGGAAGAATGAAATGGAACATTAATAAGAATGCTGGCATAGCGTAAAAAAATGAAGATTTCAAAGTCAATTCCACAGAATGAAAATGTAAAACCACAAGTAAGTTTAAAACACAATCATGGTTGATGTTAACTTGGCAAACATGAGAGACCAGGAGCACTGACAGAGGAAAAGGCAAAATGAAAAAAAAGAAAACAAAAACAAAAAAATCCCAGAGGAACTGAGATTAGAGCAGTAGAAAGACAGGGTGGTTGCTAGCTTTTTTGTCATATTCTTCTCCCAACACTGGGAAAAGGAAAATAAATTTTTCTATGTATTAATTTAAATTTTTTATGCAAAAAAGGTTGGAATTGAAAAATCCTTATTACAATTTTCATGTATGTATTTACTCAATTTAAAGTTACCTGAAAAGTCAGATTCCTTAGCTGTTTTGTAAGGTCTTCCACACGATGCTCAGAATTACTAGCACGTTCTTTTTCTATATCCAACTGCTCGGACTGCTTGTCATATTCTATTAAAAGATTCTTCAATAAAAGACAACAGGATTTAACTGTAGGATATTATCACACATTCGACCAGCCACACTTTATTATTGAGTCATCTTAATATAAGATTTATGAGTTCATTCTGGAAGCTTAAAACATTTACCTAGGCTCAACATTTGGCAGAATACCCAATGGCATTATATAATAAAATCAGCATTATTCAGAAGACTTTTAGTATGGGGGTGGGGGGAAAGGATCTACTGAAGAGGACTTTAAATGTGTGCAATATTGTATCACCAAGTTAAATATTCTCATCATCAAAAATAAACTTCTCCAACGAGAACACCATTTAAGGTGGGAGGAGAAAAAGCTTAACCTGGTCACCTGTCAATTCCACTTCAAGAATTCTGACGAGGGGCTGTCTCAGGCCTGGCCTGGTGTAAGGCAGAGGTGCTGACGGAAGAACAGGGAAGACATTGCTCAGTCTCTCACCCTTTGGGGGAAAACGTTCAGTATTTTCTGGACTCTAAAACCAACTGAATTTTTCTTTTCTTTCTTTTGTTCCTTCTTGGCCCCCACTCAGGGACAGAACGCCCAGACCAACTTCTGTACTTCACATCAGCCATCTGGGGTACCCTCCAAATACGTAATGAGACTCGCCATTTCTAGCTTGCCTCGTTTTTGCCTTGTTCCTGGACAACTACTGACGGTCCTCCTTCACAGAAACTAATCTGTGCACAAAAGAGCTAACAGACTGTTTTCTGTCTCTCGTCCAGATCCAGGCCTCTGTGGTCCTTGGTCCACCCGCCCGGTCATGTGCGTGGCAATCATACCTTCTCTCCGGCTCTTGCTTGCCCATCTGATTCTCAGCCGTCTAATTCCATTTCTAACTCTGACTTACACTCCATCAATTACTGTCCATGCTCGTGGCTGAGTGTCAGAATCTGAGTCTGACCTTACGGTCTGCTCATTTGGTGATTGGCAGGAGACAGGGATAGGAACTGAGAATGTGGCTGACGTATTTGTCCCCGAGGAGTCTGTCACTTCTTGGCACATGTGAACATGGGGTTGAAAAACCATTTGTGTTCAGTCTTCTTTGTTTTCACTCATTATGGTTCTAATGTTGATAAAAAACTATACTGCTATACCAAGGCTGACTCTAGTAAATAATGGCTCCCTACAGGAAATTTTGAGCACAATCACACAATGTTCCTAAAGGGAGTCTTGGAAAAAAATGAGGGCCATGCATGCCATGGTCTAATTTCCTTGATGGGTATGCTGATGCCTCTGAGCAAATAAACCATTACAAATTATTGTCCCTTCAAAATGGCTGCATGTTCAGATCTTAAAATTATTACACGTAACACCAACATTGCAAACTTACAAGGAACCTACAAAATTACTCAGCATCTCAAGAGTGATGCCCCCGAGGACCCTAAGGGAGCTCAGCTGTCTGTTTTTATAAACAGTGATTCCCATTCCTGACCACAGCAACAGCTCACTCCACCTTACAGGCTGCTACTTCATCACAAATGAAATACAACTATAAAATGGATTCAAAAATGTTTTAATAGACTGTACTTTTTAGAGAAGTTTTTGGTTCCCACCAAAACTGAGGGGAGGGCACAGAGACTCCGTTACCCCCACCCCCAAGTGCAGGGCCTCCCCCAGCACCAACGTCCCCCTCCAGAGGGCACACTTGTCAAACTGATGAACCCACACTGACATGGCTCATCATCCAGCCCAGAGTCAGCATTACTAAGGTCGCTCCTGATGCTGTCCATCCTGTGGGTTGGGCACGTGTACAACGGTGCACACCCACATTTCAGAGGGTCACACAGCCTTACCGCCCTGAAAGTCCTGCACGCCACCTAGTCCTCCCCCTTCCTCCCCACGACCCCTGGGAACCACTGTTTTTTTTTTTTTCCCCTGCCTCCATAGTTTTGCCTTCTCCAGAACGTCCTATCGCTGGAATCATACATTATGTAGGTATTTCAGACTGGCTTCTTTCTTCCACTTAGTAGTAGCCTGCATTTAAGTTCCATCCACGGCTTGACAGCTCATTTCTTTTTAGCACAGAATATGCCACTGTCTGTAAGTACCAGTTTACCTGTAATTCACTTACTGAAGGACATTTTTGTTGTCCCCAGGTTTTGGCAATTACGAACAAAGGTGCTACAAACATCTGTGTGCAGGTTTCTGCATAGATATAGCTTTTCAATTCCTTTGGGTAAATACTCAAGAGCACAGCTGCTGGATCACATGATAAGCGTATGTTTAGTTTTGTAATAAACTGCCACACTTCTTCCAAAGCGGCTGCACCGTTCTGCCTTCCCGCCAGCAGCGATGAGAGTTCCCGTTGCTCCACATCCTCACCAGCATCTGGTGATGTCAGTGTTCTGGATTCTGGCCATTCTACTGGGTGTGCAGTGGTACCTCACTGTTGTTTTGATTTGCATTTTCCTGATGACATATGACGTGGAGTAACTTTCTAGTGCTAACTTGCCATCTGTGTATCTTTTCTTTTGTAAATTCTTTAATTGCTTCAGAAAAAGTATTTGGTATTTACAAAAGTATTTTGTATCCAGAAATCAAATGATCCGGTATTTTATTCTAGGTTTTTAAAAATCACTTTCATTTTTGACAAAACTCTTCGATTCATCCGGAATTTATTTTGGTGTGTGGAATTAAATAAAAGTCTAACTAGATTTTACTAAAGTAGTTTTCTGATTCCTTCTTCACTGGTCTCTGTTTTCAAATCTTACTGGGATAGGACAGTTTAGCTGGTGAAAGAACAGATTTGGAACCAGACTGCTCAAATCCAGTCCCAGCCCTACTGTGCTACCTGCTCTGTGACCACTATGCCTCAGATTCCTCACTGGCAAGTCAGCAATGTTAATAACCTACTTCTTGGGGTTGTTTTGAGAATTAAATGTGATGAGATATGCAAGGTGCTTAGAAGAGTCCTGGCCTATAGTGCTTGTTGTTACACAGAAGTCCCTGTGTCTGCTGTTAAATTAACCTCTCTTATTTTTGCATCAGAACTGTATCACATTATTGTAGTTTTATAATAAATTTTAGTGTGTGCTAGAGAAAGATGTCACTTTTCTCTTAAAAAAAAAAACACTAGCTATTCTTGGGGGGAGGGTAATAGCTCGGTGGTGGAGTGCATGCTTAGTTTGCATGAGGTCCTGGGTTCAATCCCCAGTGCCTCCATTAACACAATCTGAAAAAAAGTTAGCTATTCTTGCTAGCTTTCCATTTGAAACTTAGAATAATTGGCAAGACTGTCCCACTAAAAACCTCCTAGAATTTTTAGTGAAATTGTTTCAGGACTTGTTAACCTGAGATCTAACAATTCAAACAATGCTCAGTTGTCCTATAAATGTTTTTCAGTTTTCTTCGTAAGTGCCCAAATCTCTCATTAAAGTTCTTCCTGAAATTGCCTTTTTTGGCTACTTTGGTATTTCCTTCTTTTCATCAAATCCCACTTGACTACTGCTCACTCTCCTGGCCCACCTTTACTTTTCTACATAGTTTGCATCTGTATTTTTGTCTGCTTTCTGTTAATGTCACTGGAATTTAAGTCCTCAGGGGGCAGGAACTTCGTCTGTTTGATTGACCATCTCCCCAGTACTTGGTACTCAGCCTGGCTGTACAAATATTTGTTGAAAGAACACATAAAGAAATATAATGGCATTCTCTTATTTTTAATTCTTATAAATTTTTATTTTTACAATAGAGCCTCATGTTATTCAGATAGACAAGCATATTACCTCCAAATAATGCTTTCACTTTCTTGTTAGACATGTTTATCTCATTTCTTCCCTCATAACAGAGGCACTGGAGATGGAACCCAGGACGTGATGCATGCCAGGCGCGTGCTCCGCCACTGACTGTATCCCTCCCCCGCCATGCTGTTTCACGTTCACATTTACTCACCTGACTAGAAGAATATTAAATAATAACAGTAACAATAGCCACCTTTTTTGTTACTGATTTTATTAGGAGATCCCAAAACAGAAATTTAGTTTTAAAAAACAACAGCTTAAAGTTCAGCCACTTAAACTCTTGATACTAGGAGGACCTCACATTACATTAAAAAATAGAAAAAAAGACTTACTGAAAAATACAAGGCAATTATGTTACAGACAAGAGTTTACATTTCTAGTACATTCTTAACTTAGAAGTTGCAAATGTAACTTGGTATTAAAATGACTATTTTTACCTTATAGCTTTCTGCTCCTTGAATGAGATCTCGCATGGAAGCAGACAACTGATCCCTTTCAGAGTGAATAGATTCAAGTTCTTCCCGTAGAGTCTGGGCCTGTTTTAAATACACAATAGTTTTTTTATATATAGAAAAACTTGATTTTTCTAAAATGTAAGGCTCTTAAATCTTGCAAGTTTAAGTCACCTTACCTCTTTTCTGCTAGAATCTAGTTCTTTCTTTGCCTTCACAGCAACTAGTTTTAACTTATTTATCTTCTCCTCTTTCTCTTTGGATTCTTTTTCCAGATATCCTAAAAACATAAAATGAAAGAATTATATATAAACTCAGAAGAAAAATAGGGAAAAATGTTCAAATTATTTACTTATTTTAGCCCTAGCAGTAGGCCTTTAATCTGGAACATAAAATCTGCAATTTGACATTAAAAGCCTAATTCATTATCTAAGTGATGCAAACAATGTAAAAAAGTTTCATTTTCTTCAATCTTCCAACAGTTCTACTGTTTACAGCCATTTCACAGGTGTCTGTGACCTGGAGAGGCTGTTAGGAATCCTTTATCATTGGAAGATTTTCTGGAAACGCAAGTATGCCAGGATTTTAGGTGGTAACCTGCAAGTCAGGTCAAGCAGAGGTGTCGGAGGCAGTTAAACGTTTACGACCCACAGGTACAGTCTCAGCTGGTGGGTCTGGTTTTCACAACTGAACTTGCATGTGTTTTACGTGTCCGGTTTTGATTGCCCCTTAACTTCTTCAGCCGTCCCCCTACTTAAACTCCAGCTTTCCAGGCCTTACTTCTTGGTATCTTTGCTTAACTTCAGTTACCACCTGAAATTCTGTCCCTGCTCACTAACCAGATGGTCCATGCTGGTTCACGCTGCCCTCCTCTTGCTGCTACCAGGGAACCGCCTGTGTGTGTGGCACAGGTCAGCCGCTCCACTTCTGCATTTCAGCTCATACCTTCTCACCTACTCGGGCATCAGCGTCACGACGCCCCCGCCCCCTTGTATGCAGCAAACCCCCCTCTCCGATGGGTTTTTTTTTCCCCAGCAGTTTATAAACATGCAACCAGAAAAAATATCATCAAGAGATTAAGGTCAGAAACAAAGAGTGGAAGCAGCCAAAGAGGGGAGGGGCGAGGTCACAATAAGACAGGTGACACATCACACACAGAGGCAGAACAGCACACCTGCCCCGAATACTGGCCCAGCCCCTCTTCCTTTACAGCAAAACTCCTTGTAAGAGCCACACGGGCTCCCTTTCTTTTTCTCTTCCCCCAGTTTCCCCAACTGCCTTCACAGGCACTGGCTTCAGCGCATCATGACTGTTATCAAGTCACCAATCACCTCTGTGTTGCTTAGCGTGGCGGTCAGCTCTGAGGACTGTTACCTCACCAACCACAGCATTTACCAGAGTCAAACTCCGTGGTCGAGTCCGAGGACTGACATTACCTCCCACAGTATTCACGGTGGGAACACGTCTTCTCCCTCCTGAAACACTGCCTTCACTTGCACTTCGTGTCTTAGCTTCCAGCACATCTGGAGCTCTGCGTTTTTCTACCTCACTGGCTATTCCTTCTCAGTCTCCTTTGCCATTTCTATCTTTCTGATTTTTAATTGGTCCTTTTTCCCTGCACTCAGTTCCTTGGTGATCTCAATCTCATGGCTTTTAAAGCCAACTATGTTCACCACAAATTTTCATCTGGTCCAGCTCTCTGCCCTGAACCCCAGATGTGCGTACACAGCAGTCCACTCATCCCCAGTTGGGTGGTAATTAAACTTGATTTGTCTAAAACTGAACTCCTAATTTCCCCTGGCTTTCCCCCATCACCCACTTCAGAAAACTGTGAGTCGTTCTAAATTCTTTCAACCACTTCTCCCTGTCTCTACCATCAATCTAATTGCGCATTAAGCTGAGGAATTCCGGGTATGTTACACGACACTTGTAAGTTTGTTTCTCCATCTTAAAATGGGAATCAAAGAGCTCCTGCTGTTATTCTGAGGAATAAATGGATGTGGTGAAGTCCCAGCTCCTCCGCATCTCACTCCAGTGCTCTTACGGTCAGCCTCCTGTGTCTCCAGAACCTCCGAGTATGCTCCTTCGTATTACATATTAACATACAAGCACCTGCTGTTCCCTATTGGTACCTTTCTTCTTCTGTTAAATTTCTCATTCTTCACACACAACAGAAGTATAGCCTATTCCATAATGTTTTTCCTAACTCAAAACAAGCAGTTCATCATGCCTTCCTGCACTGCCACCACTACCTTGTCCACACCCCAAAGTGCTGTAATAACAGCCCTTTCTTAGAGTGAGTTCTCTGAAGACACAGTCTGTATCTCACTCACCTTTTTGTTACCAGTGACTAGACAGTTGGGCATTCAAACAAAGTTTCCTAAATGAATGAAAAATCCAAAAACAATCATGGAACCATTTAGGAATGTAATCACGTTAGTCCTTTGTTTGGATTAAACAGTAGAAAGTGAGAGTCTTGAGAGGGCAGGCAAACAGATGGCAGAGGGGCAAGGATGGGGCGTTAAGAAGGGAGAGCTATGCATCATGTCTGTAACAACTCGTTAACTGACTGTGACGTGTCCCGACCTACTCCAACACTAAGAAGGATTGGTGTAATTAATCGTGACAACAAACGCAAAACCATAGTTACCTATTTTTTCTTCAAACTCTTTTACTGAAGGTTGATCACTTTCTACAGAAGGTGATTTCTCTAAGGAATCCTAGATTTTATAGGAAAAACAAAGACAATCACTGCATTCCCCATGATGTACTGGCCATCATGTTAAGCACGAAAAAATCATCATCAAAGAGAATTCATACAAAAAAGCAATTTGGTGAACAGTCTCTTCCCTTGATAGACCAGGTAACTCTGACCTCATCATGAATGTCACATTTACTATAAGAAAACAGTAGTATCCAAGGTGAAGATGAGAACCCAACATATACCAAATACATAATGTAACAAGGAAAAGATTAAATGATGATTATAGTTTATCGTACTCAATTTTGGGAGAAAAACCTAAATTTTTGGCTAAAGTTAAATACCACTTTAGTCTACTTTTTTTTTACTCAACAGTGCTTTTAAAGGTAATATGTGCATCACACAAAGAAGAAATTTAGATTTTTTTTCCATGTTTAGTTGTAGTTTTGCTGGTGATTAGTTATATAATTTTGACCAAGACATTTAACCCCCTAATCATTTAATCTTATGTAAGATTAAGATTCTAAAGTGATCTAAAACCAAAAAGTGATTGATAAGTATGACATGAAAACGCTGAATGTACTTTTCAGGAATTTGCATTTGAGCTTAAATGCTAAAAATTTACTTCTGACTTCAGAGTGTCAAAATAGTAATACATATTTTCTAGTCTCTAATTAGAACTAAGAATTTATTTATATCAACAAAATTCAAATTAAACGTACCTTTAATGATGTCAACTCTGCTCTCACATCTTGCAATTCAGATTCTCTTTGTTCCAGTAACAGCCTTAGGTTTTCAAGGTCCTCTACAAAAGATTTTTCTTTTTCATTATGTTTTTCATTTTTGCTACATAATTTTTGAGATGCTTCTTCAACTTGAATTAAGAGATTCTGGTTTTCAAGCCTTGTCTGTTCATTAGCATTCTTCATTTCTAGAAGATCAGACTGCAGGGCCTCTTTTTCTGAGAGGGTTTCTTCTAACTCTTTCCTTAAGGTAATTTTTTCCTGCTCAGAGTCTCTTAGTAAAGACCTAAGTTCCTCACATTGAATTACATTCTCTTCTTGAAGTGACTTAATCTCTTTTTCTAAGTCTACTACCTTTTTATCACTCTGAAAAACCAGGTTGTGTTTTTCTTCACTTATTTTAGCTAAGGATTCACTGACAGCTTGTAGGACATTTACAATATCTTGCTCTTCACTTTCTTCTGAAACTTTTGGCTCCATTTGTTTAAGAAAACCATACAACTGAGTTTTGACAAATAACTTCTGAACTTGCTCATTTTCCAACAGTTTATTGAAATTATCTCTTTCTTCAACTGTTAAGTGAAGTTTCTTTTCTAATTCAGAAATCTGTTCCTTAAGCATAAAATCTCCTTCTCTTTGAGACAGGAGAGCTTCCAAATCCCTGCTCAACTGGTTCTTTTCTGAACTCAGTCTACTATTTTCCTCATAAAGAGACTTCACTTCAGATGACATTGCTTCCTGGTCTTCAGAGAGACTTTTCAATTGAGCCACAAGCTTTTCTAGTTTTTCATTATTTTGATCCTTTTCTTTCAATGTTTCTTCTAGTCCTCCTGTTAATTCATTTACCTTTTGTTCTAGTTCAGCGTTGTACTGGGTAGTTTGCTCCACTTCTCCCCGAAGTTCTATAATCAATCTTTCTTTTCTTTCGCATTCTTTATGGAGATTATCCACCTCTTCATGAGAACTTCTAATTTTATTTATGAAATCATCTTTTTCCTCAGAAAGATAATTTATCTTTGTTTCACATTCTTGCAACATGGTATCTCTCTGATTGAGACTAACTAAACACATTTCATTCTTTTCTTGAAGGTTCTTTATGGTATTTTCAAGTTCTAGTACAGATTCTTGTTGTGATATCAACTTTTCATTTTCTCTCTGGAGATGATTCACAGTTTCAAGAAGAGCATCTTTTTCATTAAATGCAGTCCTCAGCTTCTGCTGAAGTTCATTAACATCAGATGCTTGCTGTTGCTTCATTGATTCGAACTCTTGACTTATTTTTCCAGCGGACTCCCCTAATTCTGTTTGTAAAATTTCCATAATTTCTCGTAAACTCTCATAATTTAAAATTGCTTCTTGCTTTTCTTGTTGTAGGTTTTCATACTGCTCTTTAAGACCCTGTATTTCGAACATTAGTGTTAATTTTTCTTTTTCAGAACCTGACAGAAGTGTCTCATTGAGTTCTGAGATTTCTTTTTGATGCTGCTCCTGAAGACTCTGTACTTCTTTGTTATGTTGTTCTATGGCACAGCAAAACCGCTTATTTGAATCTTCTAGCTCAGATTTTAATTTTTCGATTACACACCCCTGTTCTTCTTTAGCTAATAACAATTCATTAATTTTAAACTCTAAATCTTCCCGTTCGTGAAAAAACTCATCCTTTATATGCTGGGCATCAATTTCAAGTTTCAATTTAAGATTATTCATGTAAGTTACCTCATCTTTTAAGATACTGTGTTGAGATTCCAGTTCTCTTAAGGCATCTTCTAAGTGCTTGACTTTTTCATTTACTTCTTGTTCTACAAAACTATCCTCTTGTAAGAGCAAAGAACACATCTGAGTTACTTGGTTTGCATCTGAGGCCTTCCCAATGTTTTCTAATTCACATTCATATTTCTCCTGAATGTTCTTCTCACCTGCCTCACACTGTTTGACTAAGTTCTCCTTCAGCTGGTTTAAATTATTTACTCCTGCTTCACGTTCTTTAGCGGATGCTTCAATCTGGCACATCAATTCTTTCACCTCTTCTTGGTGTGTACATTTCAACCGTAAAAGTTCTTCTTGTAAACTATTAATGTCTTTTTGGTACTGCTGAGAATTAGCCTCAATGACTCCTTTGAGATAAGTAATTTCTTGCTCCTTTTCATTTGTGGCAGCTTCTAACTGCTTTTGCAGACATAAAATTTGCTCTTCAAAGGCTGGCTTAATTTTCTGAATCTCTTCTTGGAGTTTTTTAACATTATCTTCAGAGTCAGTCTGAAATTTAAGTTGTTCTGAAAGCTCTAATTGTTTTTTCACTGCTCCTTCCAGTTCTGTTTGCCAACTAGCTTTATCTTCACTGTATTTGGAATGTACTGCCATTAACTCATTTTTCAAATTTTCCACTTCTTTCACATAGTTGCTTTGTGATTGTTCAAAGTCCTTGTGCACATCTTCCAACTTAGTTACAGAGTTCTATAAAAATGAGCACAACAATTGACTAAGACAAAAGAAACCCCTCTCTTCAGGTAAAATACCAGCCACAGGCTCACAGAAGAGGAAGTGGGCAGAAATGTCCATACAGAAACACGATACTACGATTCCAGTAATTCTGCTTAGGCTCTGATGACCTTAAGTATGATGATATATTTCAGCAGTACAAAATGTGTTACTGAAAGCAATAACTAAAAGCTAGGAAATCTCTGAATTTAATTTTCTTTCAAATGGTAGTAAATTATGTAAGTTGTATTAAGTCACAAAGCTTTAATGAGTATCTCCTGAATGGATTAATAAATCTTCTGGGAGAACATTAGCCCAGACCCAATGGGCAAAACTGAATATCCCAGAACTAAACAGATGATGGTATTTAGGGTGTGTGTGAGAATCAACTTACTTCAATTCTTCATAAAATACCTTTTTCTATTTTTATTAAAGACTGATATTACAGGTAAAGGAAGATTAAACAGTGGAACAAATAAATAGATGTTACCTCTATCTCTGCGTAGCTGGGTGATTTCAGTTATTTTTCTTTTTAAATATCAACCTGTTTCCTTGTCTATAAGTTGTTAAAATCAGATCAGATGCTTTTTAAGGTCTCAGTTCTAGAATTCATGACTAATTACATAAGTCAACTAAAAACAAATAAAAAAATTAAAATGGTGCCTTACCTCAACCTCTTCCTTCATTTTAATATTTTCCTTCTTCAGAGAAACACACTGTTGCTCAGCCTCTGCTTTTTCCAAAAGAACAGCATCCAGACGTTCAGTCAATGCCTGTGTTGGAACAGGATGATCTGTTCAACTGAGTTTAAAAATAGTGGATTAACTACATGTATAATTCTCTCCTCACCTTTTCCAAAACCATGCCAGAGAAAGAATATTTAAAAAGGTATATTCATAAGAACAAAGAGAAAAGGAAAAAAGACATGAGAAATTTTAGTATGTCTTTGGAAAACAAAGTGGAGGAGGTGGAGGGACTGAGTGAGAAACAGAAGGAAGGCTATAGCCTAAGGACTTGCACAGGGACGCATGTATGAGAAGCTGGCAAACACTCATTAGAAAATTAAATGCTCAGAAACTGGAAGCACCAGATACTGTGGAGGGAGGTATAGCATGAGGGGTTCAAAAAGTGGGACTGATTGACAGTCTCAGTAGGGAGTGGTTAGAAAAATGGGCAAGAAACCACCAACGGCCCTCCTCCCTAGAGAAGGTTTATTCTCTGCAGAAACAAGGAGGAGGAAGTTAATGAAGTGGAAAACAGGACGACAAGCCAAGAGTCAGTTCTTTGGCAATATGCTAACAAAAT
This sequence comes from Camelus bactrianus, assembly GCF_048773025.1. Lineage (NCBI taxonomy): Eukaryota > Metazoa > Chordata > Mammalia > Artiodactyla > Camelidae > Camelus > Camelus bactrianus. The sequence goes on from NC_133566.1 coordinate 9,930,495, forward strand.
AGATCTCTTGAAAGACTGACCAAGAGAAGACAGATGTCACAAACAACATTATGAATAAAAGGGGAACCTATCTATATATAAAATAGAGACTACACAGTTAAGAAGAATATTATAATCCATTATTGGCCAATAATACTGAAAACTGAAATGAAACGGATAAAAATTCCTAGAAAAATATAACTCAAAAAAATTTAAAAATATCATCAATACTATAACTACCTAAAAATCCAACTAGTGGTTTAAAACTGCCCACCAAAAAAAACAAGGGGAATAGTTTTATAGGTGAGTTCTATTAAGTTTTCAAAGAACAGGCTATCCCAATTACATAGGAATTGCACCAGAGGAAATAAAAAGCAAGAATTACTGAGTTATACCACAAAATCAGCATAACTTGATGACAGTATCCAAGGACTTTACAGACAGGAAAATCAAAGATCCATTTCACTACAAATTTAGATAAAGTTAATCCTAAACGTTAAAATCTAGATAAAACGTTAACATTCTAAACAGACATCAGTCCACTATAACTCTAGAACTGCCCCTAAACTTCTTACATGAAATAACAAAGAAAAACTTTGTTGTTCAAAAATACTAAAACAAAGCAGACGTAGAAAATTTAGAGTTCTATATCAAGTTATAGCTATTATTCAAACACGAGAGTAGAATAAAGCCATTTTTATATAAAAGATGGCAACAATTTTCCTCCTACGTATTCGTTCTTAGGAAGCTACAGAAGAACAAGCTCTACCGAAATGAGGTCAACCAAGACAGTGGACGTGATGTGACCAGCGAGAGGGGGGCCAGCACAGGAAAGCAGTACAGAAACCCACAGGGTCAAGGCAAAAGACCAATTCCAGGAAAACCACAGACCAAGAGAACAACCAGGCGACATTAGCACAGGACAGAGGCTTTAGAAGGCAGGAGCCCAGGAGAAAATGTAAATGATTATTTGATCAGTTTGACCATTTGGAAAGTAGAAGTCATTGTGAAAGACAACTAAATTTTCATCTGCTCTAACAGGAAGTTAATAGCTAATATCTCACATGTATAAATCAAGGAATAGCAGCACAGCATATTATTTAGAAATATAGAAATAATTTCCATACTTTATTCAGTATCATAATGAGTTATTTCGTTTTTGGTACTATTTCTAAATCATGTGCATATATTATTTTTGTTAAAATAATTTTAGTTTTAAAATTAGGTTTTTCACATTACATAGTATTAGAATATAAATTTCAGTTTGGTGAATTACCAGAAGCCAAAATACATTAATAATTTTAGGAAATATATAGAGAGCATTATCTGAAAGTTATAAATAACCTTAAAGATTAGATGTACAAAATAGACAGCTACTTCCCAGGAAATACAGATTTGATTCCAGCAAAGAGAACTCAACAAGAGTGACATGTACTAGAAACTTCAGCATCTTAACATGCAATTGTCACCTTTGTCTTGGGCTTGGAAGCAGCATGTGAGTTCACTTAACACTATATATCTCAGATTTTGACATGAGAAATACAGGTTTTTATTCCTCTTTTTTAAAAATCAAATATGCCGGTTTGCAATAAAACTTTACATGTATTTTAATGCACTAAAAGATGACTGCTAGAAATTTTAATAATCAAAACTTGTAAAAAGCTGTACATTTTTACGAACAGAAAACCTTGTATTCAAAGCCGTATCTTCCCCAGTGTACTTTTCCAATGAAGAGATGAAACTTAGCAAGAACGTCTTCTCCGTTTTCCGGAGGTGCAGAGCACATTCTATGCTGCAGTATATGATTTTTCTACAACTGCTGAGTAACTGCTGCACAGATTTTCTGATCACTCCCCAAAGTAATTTTCTCATTAGGACTGGAAACCAAAGATTTCATTCTCATTTAATTTTACCAAACCTTTACTTTCTGAGATTTGAGTGATCAGGGTAACATGCTTTAATATTAAACTAATCACTTGAAAGGTCAAGTTGGCTGACAGAGAGAAACTTTCCACCCTCATCTTTAGAAGTAGTTTTGACAAAATGAGAGAATACAAAGGAGGAAATAAGGAACAGATATTTAAATATTCTGAAATGCAACTGTATAAAAAGTATTCTAAGGGCTAATAGTTAACTGATACAAAATTAGGACAGAATCTCTGCAGCTGTCTTTTCAAATACAAAAATCTCCTTTTAGTGTGTGGGTGTGTGTGTATGTCCGTGTATATGTGTGTAAAACACCCCCACAAATGACACATGGTAACAGGAATAAACAATTACTGCGCATGTGTGACAGACCCAGTTCTAACTGCTGTACGTGCACTAACTCATAACACAGCTCTAAGAAAAGCAGGCATCATATGCTCTCTAGTCTACAGATGGAGGAACAGAGTCACAGAGAAAGGACGAAGAAAGCAGCCCCGATTACAGAGCTGGTCTTCGGCAGAGCACAGGTCTGAAGACCTGAGCCAGGCAGTCTGGCTCCAGAGTGAGTGCCCCTTGTTAACTGCCATATAGTTGCACTTTGGTTATGACTAATTAAGGAAATACATAATGACCAAAATAAACAAAATCATTATGAATTCAGCAATGTTTAAATCAATCAGCACATTACAAATCCAAATGGGATTTGTGTACACAATTCACACTTCATGTACTGTTTCAGTTACATAAAGAACAAAATGGTCGTGCAAGACACGCATAGGGATTTACAGACTCCTTGTAGAACTTCCTGGGAGTCCCACAATCGTCCATGGCTCTCAAGTTGGGAGCCACTTAACGAGAAACTAAGATAACACATAATTAAGGAACAGAGAGCAACAGTCAAATTTAAATGTGGAAAAAGACGGAAAAAAGTTACAGCAGAGCTTTGAGAAGCAAGGTTAGGCCAGGTTGGGGACGGTAGCATAAGGGGCATGGAAGTAAGAATAAGAACTCTCAAACAGGGAACAGCAAGACACAAACAGCAGTCTGTGATCCGGCAAGGGCCCGGGCAGCCAGAGAGAGAGGGAGCCCAGTCAGTGAAGTTCGACACAAGGTGTTTAACAAAACCGTGGAAATGGAGAGAAGAGGATAAAGTGGAGCATCGCCCCGAAGAACACGAGGTCTCTGGCAACTGACACAAACTCCAAAGTTAAAAGGCCCCCAAACTGTGCTGCTCCTGGCTGTCCAGGGCAGGGCATGTGGTCGTGCTGAGTATGAAAAGAGGACAAGAGAAACGGGTGAAGATTTTCCCCCCAAACAGCTAGAATTTAACTGTGACATCTGATCACAGTAGGCATGTCCAGGGACACAGCCCTATAGATTATATCTATAGATGATCAGCCCCAAAGTTGCCATCAAAGTCCTGAGAGCAACTGGGTTTTCTGAGGGGGAGAGGGAAGAGCAGGACTGAGACTGAGGCAGTGACCATAATTAGCGTGCGTGGGATGAAAAGGACAGAAAGTAATACCCATTTCAGAACAGAATGGGAGGTTACTTAACTCTCACTTTTTACAGTCAACCAGAAAGGTAAAAAGTGTAACCAAGGGCCGAGAGGAAGTGGAATCCCAGGGACAGGAAGCCAGATAGTGCTGAAGCAGGCTGACAGCTCTCCAGGAAATTTGACTTATCATCAGCATTTTTTCTAAGTAAATAAATAAAAATGAAAGCAACATTCCCAGCTGTCTCAATACCTTAATAATATCATCAGTTCCTCCAGCAACACATTTTGATTTGAATTCTTCAATTTCTTTCTCCAATTCTAAACAATTATTAAAAAAAATAAAAGATACCAGTTCAGAAACAAAGAAAATAATTACTGGCTAAAGTGATAAGTACATTCTTAAAAAAAAAAAAAGTCACTACAAATCAGAAAATATTTAAGATGCAGCAGATATTCTGAGGAATCATTAACTTCACCCAGTATTACCTTTTACTTTCCTTTTTATTATGGAAAATTCCAAACAAATAAAAAACTAGAGAGAATAGTATGGTTAATCTCTATGTCAATCTTGTTTCATCCTCACCTGTATTCACTTCCTCCTTCCCATTTTTTTCTTACACATTCTGACATTTTTGAAGCAAATCCCAGATATTATTTCAGCTGTAAATAACTCCTTACTGAATAATCTAAAAGCAACAACTAACCTCATATTAAACACACGTGTTAATCCATTTCATCAACTCATGTCTAGGTCTGGGGCCTAGAATAATCTTTCCAAATAAATTATTCTTTTTATGAGCAGCTGATCCAATCTCCGGAAACACAATTTGACTTTCTGTAGTAGAAAATAAGTCTTGGCTTTTAGGCTGGGGCAGTTAACACCTGTTAAGCCATTGGAAATTCAAGAGCTCACCTATACTATTAATAACGGATACTAGTATCTTTATCTTTTTGGAATATAAAGAAAGGGAAGCTGAATAGGAAATATTCAGCAACCTCAGCAAATAAACATACTTCATAATTTCAGATATGCAAATCTTTTATTGCTTTACTTGAGGCCTCTTTTTACTTCTTTAGGCTCAAAACCTCATGTCTCTAACATTTCAATTGACTACTCTAGAAAAAAATGCTTTACTCAAAATATACAATCCACATGAAGTTAAAAAAAAGTGCTTATTTAACAAACTATTTTTTAAAATCCTCCTCCCTGACTTTTACTAATTCAAAGGCAACTGCAGTTTAGAGATGTGAGATAACTAAAAATATCAGGGGGGAATGGTTAAAATGTTAACTAATAGGAGATTCCACTAAACTAAGATTTTACTGGATTCACTCATTAAACAAAACAAGCCAAAATACTATTAAAAACTAATATTTATAACCATGATTAAGTAAGACTGTGGTCACGATGAATATTTTTAAGCCAATACCTGTACATCTGGATTTAGCTTTCTGTATTAGCATCATCTGCTTTTTGGCGAACTTGATAAGATCTTCCCTGGGCAATGTTTCCAGCTGAAAGAGGTACTGATGTTACCAATTTGTTGCAATTCGTATTTCTACTATACCACAAAAAGAAACACAAAGCTTGCCTACAAATAAAATCATCTTACGGAATAAATCTTTGTCAACCAAACACCACATATCTTAAGATTAGCAAATGCAAGTTTATCTCAATAATTATTAGTTAAGCAACTACTGTGAAATGTAAGAAACGCACATACCCTCTTGTATTATAGATATCCTTGTTACAGGTTAAGATACTCTCTGGATTTCGATTTCTTTAATTGCAAAATTAGGGGACTAATTCTACTTAAAAGTTCCTTAGAGCTATAAAATTATTTTATTCTACCTAAGGCTGAAAGAAGTCTCTGGCCACCTGGAAACACATAAGCCTGTTCACTACAGCAACACTATAAATCGGGTTGCATTAGGCTTTAACTTAAAAAATCAGGGAACGTTACTTAACCCCTGTGGGCTCCGTTTTCTTGTCTGTGAAACTGAGATAACAGTACTTATCGAGCTGAAGTGAAGGGAAATAAAGTGCTCAGGCGAGTGTCTCAATCTGATACTCAGTATGCAGAACAAACCTCACCGCCTAGAGACTGTGAAACGCTGCCCAGGGCCGTAAAAACGACCCCGTTCACCCGCCCCCACGACCCGGAGGCGCGCGTGGGGGGGGGGCCGCCCCGTCCCCCGACCTCCAGCGCCTCACATCTGCGAGCCCGGTCAATGTCCGAGACCCTGCAGGGCCGCGGCGGCGCCGGGCAGGACAGGAAGTGACCCCAAAGCCAGGGCTTCTCCCCCCGGGAAACGTGACAGAGGAGAGAAGGGAGCTAAACGGGTGACAGTGACCCTCCAACTGAGACCCCGGGGGAAAGCGTCCGGCCAGGCGGGCCACCCTTCCCGGCTAAGTGTCCAGTTCGCGACCCCGGCCGCTTCGGAGCGCCGCTAGTCAGGCTCCCTTCACCTTGGATCTCCCGGTGCCGGGAGTGGCTGGGGAGGCCACCCCATCGTGAACAGGATCCTGCAAGACAAAGCGAGACCCGGCGGTCAGAGCGAGTCCTGCGGACGCCGCGGGGCGGGCGGGCGGGCGGGGAGTGGAGCGGGCCCTCAGCTCCTCAGCCCCTCAGCCCCCAAGCCCCGGCGCTGCCGCGTTACCTCCATGGCCGCCCGCAGCCCGCACTTCCGCCCGCCGCCGCCTCGGACGGAGCCCGACCGTGGGTCAAAGGTCGCGCTTCTCCGCCGGCCCCGCCCCCCCGTCTCCACGGTGACCGCCCGGAGGCGCCTGCGCCTGCGCTTCCGCTTCCGTCTGGGAGGAGGCTCCCCACGCGCGCCCCGCCCTAACCCCTCCAGGACGGCCTCGAAGGGGCGGGGCGGGGCGGCCGTCAGGGAGGGGCCTCGCCGGGCTCGGGTAGTCGCCCAAGTCTCCTGTCTCTTCAACTGTCCCTTCACCTGTCTACTCTCCTGTCCCCTCAGTTGTCCCTTCAACTGTCTGCTCTCCTGTCCCTCAGCTGTCACCTTAGCTGTCTCCTCAGCTGTCCCTCTCCTGTCCCCTCACCTGTCCACTCTCCTTTTCCTCACCTGTCTCCTCAGCTGTCCCTTCACCTGTCCCTCATTTGTCCCCTCAGCTGTCCCCTCTCCAGTCCCTCAGCTGTCCCCTCAGCTGTCCCCTTACCTCGCCCTTCATCTGTCCCTCACATGTCCCCTCATCCCACGTTGGTTCCCTGAGACACCCTTCGTGCTGGGACCTGGCACTGGGGCTGTGCCCTGTGGCTGCAGGTGGCAGAGGGCGACCGGAGAGCACCCATGGCCTGGACCCCGCCGTCCTCCTGGACAGTGGTGGCCCCGGTCCCCGCCCGGGGGCACAGCCTGGTGCGGGGCCTCTGTTGACACTTCCCTTTGGTGACAGCGAGGTCTGTCTTTGTACATGACTGAGGAGACAGCCCTGAGCGTGGGGACGCTGGCACGGGAGGGAGTGGCCTGAGGACACCTGGTCCCAGTCCCCGGGACAGAGGTGTGATGCCTGAGCCGGTCCGAGCGCTCTGTTAGGGCAGCCAGAGCCTGCCGTTTGCTGTCACCTCCAACGCCCGTACTCGTATCTTGGGGGCAAGAGTGCCAGCTTGCCAAAAACGTCCCCTGTAAGGAGCTGGCTTCAGAAAACGCCCGTGACTTGGACCTTGTGCTGTGTTGTGGTGAATGACTTTTCCACACTAGACAAGTCATCCCAGGCAGGTTTTTAGAAAACTCACGAGTAATTCCTAGAAGCCACCAAAATTCTTAATGTTTATGTGGCAGCAAACACCATTCAGAAAGAAGACCAAATAGTTCGGCAGGTAGTGCCGGAAAAACCCAAGACTTTGAGCAGCTTTTGGTGAAAAATAGAGGACTTCCTGTTGCCCTTTCTCCATCAAGTCCATTGCCTTGTATGCAGCCCACACTCCATGAAAACTTAGTTGAATCTATTAATTAACTGGTGTAGAAACCAACCAGCAAAACAGAACCTAAGATCACTAGTCAGTTTTTTTTAGGTTTTGAGTAAGCTTAGAACAGAAACTACAGGGATATTTGTTCTATTAACATTAAGGACTTAATGCATTTTTTCCCTTCCAGTATGGGGTACAGCCGAGGACCAGGGTTTGCATTGAATTGTCACTTCTCTTAAGGTTTTTTTAATCTGAAACATTTCCATGGCGTTTGTCTTTTATAAAATTGACATTTTTGACATTTTGTTAGAACCCTCCACCCCCAAAACAAAAACAACCAAATTCATAGATAGCAGAATGGTTGCCAGAGGCCAGGGGTGGGGATGGGCAAAATGGGTAAAGGGGTCAAAAGGCACAAACTTTTATTTATAAAGTAAATAATTCCTGAGGATGTCATGTACAGCTTGGTGACTGCAGTTGACAACATTGTACTGTATTTGAACACTGCTAAGAGAATAGATCCTAAAAGCTCTCAAGTCAAGAAAAGCATTTTTTGTAACCATATATGGTGATGGATGTTAGACTTATTGTGGTGATCATTTCACAAGACATATAAATACCAAACCATTGTATTGTATACCTGAAACTGCTAGAATGTGATGTGTCAAGTGTATCTCAAAAGAAGAATAAGAAGAATTCACATTTTTGAAAACTATAGTCCTCCCCAACCTTCATTTTATTTTTTCAATTAATGTACGGAAATATTGCCTTGCCTTTTGGCACACAGCTCTTTGAATTTTAAAATCTGTGCAGACTGGTGTGATCAGTCTAGAGAACAGTTTTATTACCCCTGGGACTCCTCCGAAATACTCGCTGTGGCCTACGATCCTCCCATCCCTAACCTCTGCAAACCCCCGTCTGTTCTCCGTCACCACCAGTGTCATAGAGATGGGAACATGCAGCGTGTTACCTTTTGAGACTGGCATCCTCACCTTGGCAAGATGCCTTTCAGATTCACTCAGGTTGTCGCACTTGTCAGTAATTTGTTCCCTTCTGTTGCTGAGTGATGTTCACTGTACAGATGTGCCCTACTTATTTATCCATTCAGCAACCGCGTGACATTTGGGTTTGTTGGGGTGATTAAGACTAGAGCCACGATAAACATTTATGTACAGGCTTCTGTGTGAACCTAAGTGTACAAGTGAGTATAAATTATAAAATAAACATCACTTAACTCACTTGGGCAAGACACACACTGAAAGACAGTTGGTTTGGTTTAGAGTAATTCAGTTTAATTTTTGTCTCTCCTTAGTTTGGCTAGTTGAATTTCTCTCGTTGGGTGTGTTTATGTTTAAATTGAGTTGAATTGTTTAGATTACTTACAAATCCTGCTGGTTACAAGGTTTTGTGTAGAGTGAGCAAAAGCAAACACAGGCAATACTAGCCCGGCACCTGAATCCAATGGCGTGTGGCCTGGGTAGTGAGCGTCCTACTGCTCGAGCTGAGGTTCTTTTCTTCCTCATGAGAAGTGGAAGCGGGAAGCCAGGCTGCTGTCAGCCATCCTCTTCCTGTAGTCGTCCTCAAACCTCTCATTCTGGGCCACCGTGAAGTGGTTCTTCCAGTCTCCAACTGTCCCTGAAACAGCCATGGGGGAGAGTCAGCAGCTGGCGAGGGTCTGTACTCCTCTGTTGTCCAGTTTCTGTGAGATGCTTCTGCTCCTCCTTCCAGGAGGGGCGGACCTGGACCACACGTGTCCCCCCCACCCCACCGCCGCACCTCTGTTCCTTTCCCCCCAGCTGGCCTGATCAGCGAGATGTGGAGGAGCGGCCACCAGGTGGGGACAGCGGGCCGGGTGCCTGCCTCTGTCCTGCCCTCCTGCACACCCCAGCGTGGTTGGTGCTGTGCCTGCGGCTCCCATGCTGCAGGCCTACCGAGAAAGGCCTGCTTCTGGAGGGACTCAGGGTACAGTTTTGAGAAAGGAAGGGGGAAAAAAGTTTCCCCCCCAATTTTCCACTTGCAATCCCTGTTCCCTTCCACAGAGCTTACTTTCATCTCATCTACTGTCTTGTGTATTTTTAACGTTTTTTTTTATTTGTTTGTGGCTAGAATTTCCACTAGGGCAGGAATTTTTCTGTGTTTTGTTCACTGCTTGGAACATTATCTAGAACAGTGCCCAGCATATAGTAGCCGCTCACTAAGTATTTTTGAATGAATGGATCTAACTAATAGCTTAGAGCCCTAATTTATAAAATGGCTTCTTTTCTCCACCTGACTTTATTCTGTGTATTTTCACCATATGAGCCAGAGCTCTGGAGTAAAAGTGAGGATGAGAGGTTGGACTTAGACACCAAACCTCACTCTCCAGTTGTGGCTAAATACTGATTTCATTTCATCTGTAATTTCTTAAATCCTCTTTTCCCAGAATCATTCATTACAGATTGCACATTTCTTATCTATAGAAAAGAAAAATCCCCAAAGACTCTGAAATAGTGGACAATACTTGAAAGATTATGGCCAAAAGAAAACATAAAAACCTTTTCTCATGAATGGAGAAATTGATTGATTCATGATTTCAGTTGGAACCGATGAGTAGTTTGCCATTGGGTTCTGCTTCATGACATCAAAGGAAGTGTGATGGACAATTTTATCCAGAACTTTGTTGTCTAGGCTCTTTCCAATAAATTCTGCCAGCTTCTGAATTTCATGCTTTGGGTTCTATGATCAGAGTCAAAAGAAAAGACTTGATATAAGATAATTTAAATCAATAATAGTTTTACAAGAACATTGAATGAATTAATAGCAGTAATCAGTAACATGTCATGAGTTAAAGTCGTCTCACAAATGCTCAGCTTTTCAGAAATGACTCATTTTGACCTACTGACTCATATTGTTCTCCTTGTATCAATTGGAATCATCACGCTTTTCTTTCTGGAACATGGGGGCATCGGCTGAGCCATGTCAGTGAGGTGGCCTGTGGTGCTGGGGGATGTTCCACTGAGGGCATGTGACCAGGGTTACGTCCAAGTGTCCTGCTCCAGCCAGTCATGGGCCACAGTGGGGTCTTGGTCAGCTAAATGCGCAACAGGGAGTGTTGCAGGGCCACTGCTGAGAACAGAGGCTGTGCAGCAGCTTTGGGGACATGGCCACGGCCAGCCTGTCTCCTGCTTCTGACATTAATAGAAGGGCCCCCAGACTTTTGCAGTGGTGCTAATGGGGGGCCAGGAGGATGGGAGGGGACATCTCTGCACCCAGGAGGCACCGTGGCACCAGCTCCAGTGCCCCCACTGGTCCGGGTGAAGCTTTCAGTTCCATTGTCACCACTGTTTCCTCACCAGAGGGACACGGCTCAGGATGCCGTGTGCAGGAAGTCCCCTGTCCCCAGAGGCATGGTGGGCTGGGGGTGGGGTGGAACCCTACCACTGTGTCTTCTGCCTTAAAATGGGCCCCTTCTGAGAAAGCTTGGATGTCAAAAGTGCCTACTTGGCCTGACACAGACTAGGAGCCAACAAGAGTGCTGAGAACTGTGAGCCTCGAGTGACCACAGTCCAGTGACACTCGGAACGTGATCACAGAAACATGTGAAAGGGCCGTGGGGGCTCTGAGGTTAGACTGCCTGTTTCAACAAAGCTTCTTCCTGGTGCTCATCCTACAGTGGGATCCACCCCCACAAAAGGGCACTGTTCCCAGGGGCACGTCCTCCGTGGACACGGCTGTGACACACAGGGTGAGCAGGCATCACCCAGGTGGACATTTCCTGGTCTGAGCTCATTAGTGCCTGTTAGCATGTTCCCGTTTGCCACATCTGCTCGTAGAGGAGCAAACACTTCCTCATAACATGCAGCTCCCTGCCGTGACAGTCCTTAACTGAGTAGCTGCCTCTCGATTTGTGTGTCTGGACAACCCTCTGAGCCTCAGTAGTGCCCGTCTGTGAAACGTGTTCCCCCGGGACCCAGGCTGCCAGTGTCTCCTTCTGCACATACTCGCTTGTCTGGTTTTTCCCTGCCTTCCGTGGTGTGTTAGTACAACTGTACGAAGCAAGCATAAAGGAGGAAATGTTACAGTGGTATCTGTGTGGGGTGTCCCGCAAGCCCTTAATCATGGTTCTGAGAATCCTAGAAATGTGACGATTTATCTGTTTAATAAAAACGGTAAACAGAGAACAGATCAGATGTTACTTATAAAAGTCCTGGCGATGTGGTGTACAGCATGCGGACTGCAACTGATGATGTGGTGTGTCTGAAAGTTGCTGAGAGAGTAGATCTTAAAAAGTTCCCCACACAAGAAAAAATTTTGTAACTCTGGGAGGTGACGGATATTAACTAGGCTGATTACGGTGATCCTTTCACAGTGTACACAAATATCAAATCATGGTGCTGTACACCTGAAACTAATATATGCCAATTATATCTCCATAAAAACATGGAAAAATGATTGTGTTTTTACTCTTTTGATATTCTGTAGGCACAAGTGGATAAAGCCCACTAGTGATTGAACCCAAGAGAAACGCAGCTAAACTGATGTGCACAGGAGTCCCCTAGCAGTTGTGTAAAACTGTGCGTCTGAGTTAGCAGGCCTGGTGTGGGCTCCGAGGACCCATGCAGCTGTCTGCGAATTACCTGTTGAGAGCCCGACTTTCAATCATCAGTTCAAGAACACAGACTCTAAGTCTGTATCGGTCCCTGTGTTCAGTGGAGTCAGAATTGAGTAGATGATCGTTTGAGTAAACTCTTGTGACACATCTCATTTAGCCCCTGTAACAGATCTTGGAGGAGGATATATTACTGTCCCTTTTTTGCATTTAAGGAAACTAAGTAAGTCTAAGATACTAAGCCTCTTCACCAAGAATAATTGCCAGCAGGCAATAAAGCCAGAACTTGGATTCAACAGATTTGACTCTAAATCATTAGCGTTTTCCATTACACTACAATTTCTTAAACTGTTTCTTAAAACTATGACATCCTCAAGTACTAACGGAAAAAAACCAAAATGTGCTAGAAAAAAATTTCCCCTCCTGAATGGAATTTTAAACTAGATGTGCAAGGGAAAAGAGGCGTCATTCGTTTCAGGCTGCCATCTGCCTATAAGGAAAGGCATCCCATACCCCAGAGCGCAGGTGAGACTGTGATACAGAAACTCACGGTGCCCCAGGTGCACTCTGATGCGCGGCCAGCGGCCAGTGAGATGCAGCGTTTTCTGTGCCCTGTCCCACTCTGTGGGTCCCTGAGGGGGTCCACACGTTACACCCCAGGTGTTTTATGGTCAGATGGGAACCGCGGAGGCGCCCTGCCCCTTACTCTTTTCATGTCCTCGTAGAAGAGGTAGAGGATGCGGTGCTGGTGCCTGGCGTCCCACCATCCCTTCACGTGGTCGTACCAGGAGCCCCAGCACACTGCAAGAGGGAACCGGCAGTGAGTCACGAAGCCTAGCCCGCAGACACCCCACTGGAAAGGGGACCCCGAGGGGAGGGAGAGTGTCACGGGGTGACCCCCTCATGGTAAAGAGGGCAGAGCCCTGCTGTTCTAAGGAAGTGCCTTCTTCTTAGAGTGCTTGAAGAGTTTGAGACAGGAAGGAACCTCACCTTTCCCAGTCAGAAAATTCTCAAAATACTCTTCCCAGGTTCCTGGGGCTGGAAGGGCTTTATTCATCCTGTGGAAATGGTAGTAAGACACCATGTTGTCCTTGGGGTTTCTCGCTACGTAGATCACCTGGGAATGGAAGCAAAAGCAGAATTAGACCCAGAGATGGTTATGTTCACGCGGGTGTGTTCCACACAGATGAAGTTTTCTGATGCTGCTTTTCTGTGATTTGGCTTTTGTGGGAGATGAAAAGCATTCATATCAATTTGCATATGGATTAATGTGAAGAGAACTCTCTCTTTTTTGTAAAAAATTTAACAAGTGAAGTGTTTTCAGAGGAAATTGAATGAAGACGACTCAGGGTGTTCTAAGGAGTGAACTCTGAGTTCCTTTTGCTTTCTACCTTGCAGTTTTTCTCCAGCAAGGATGGTGGCAGCAGTTGGATGGGAAGGTGTGTCTTTAGGGTCCGTGGTGAGGGCATTGCGTTGGCTTGTTCCAAACCTGTGTTCAAAAATGAATTTTCCATTACTTTCCACTATTTTTATCTATTTGCTTCAAAATCTCGCTGCTTTGTTATTACGACATTACGAACGGTTCAAGGCAGCCTGTACTGTGTGCAGATCTTGGCACAGGTAAGTGGGGCGCGAGAGGATGTTGGTGTCCCAGGTGTTGGGCGAGTCCCTGGGATGTACTCCATCAAGTGAGGGAGGGTCCTTGGCTTCGCGCAGGAAGGAATTCAAGAGTGAGCCACAGCAGAATGAAGGTGGATGTATTCAGAGGGATACATACTCCACAGATAGAGTGCGGGCCGTTTCAGAGGGTGAGAGAGAACGGCCATGAGGGGTGTGGAGTGTTAGTTTTAATGGGCCTGGCAACTTCATATGCTGACAAGTGGGAGGATTATTCCAGCTGCTGTGGAGAAGGGCTGGGATTCCCAGGAACTGGGCCACCACCTGGCACCCCCTTTTTGACCTGTTGTGCTCAGCCTCGAAGCTGTCATGGCGCCTATGGGAGTGCCATTTGCCATGTTAATATATTGCAGTGAGTGTATAATGAAGCTCAAGGTCTCCTGGAGGTCAAATCTCCCGCCATCTTGGGCCTCAAGTTCCCCTGGGAGTTGAATTTTCCTCCACTGTGGTGCTGAAGGTTGTGTCCTTCTTTTCACGGTTGTCCCCTGCCCCTTCCCCTCTTATCTCAGTCTCGTCTGAGAGCATACATCCAGCCCTGAATGAGTTTTTTTGGCTAGAGCAATTTTTAACCATAACAATCAACCAAATAGATCAGAGCCTAAAAATTCAAGCCCTTCCACCGTGAAATGACGTGACTTACGCTGATCCTTGTGGAGTGAAACTGACGTCTAACTGGAGAGTCAGAACCTTGCTTCCTTTTGCACAGTCCCGCCCGGGCTTAGGGAGGCTCTGGAGCACAGCAGTGGCCAGGCATAGCGGGCAAGACGCAGCTGCCTGATGCCCAGAACTCCGAGAGGCTGCGGGCCCGAGCCCGCGGCCCAGGCGGCTGCGCCGTACTCACCAGACTCCATGGTCGGGATCTTCCACTCGATGAAGGGGAAGCGCTTGTGGGTCGGAGCTCTCTGGCTTCTGCCAACGTCACACTCGTTTTGTATCAGGTCCACTATCTCCTGTGTCCAAGTCGTTCCTTATTCCACACAGAGGAGGAAGAGGCACAGACCTTTACAGCTGCGTGTCCTAGAATATGACCCAGCGCTTGCCAGCACAGCTGTGTGAGCTTTGGGGCCAGGTTTATAACGGAATTCAGAAAACATCATTCTTTGTATCTCGTGTGATCATAATAGGAACTTTTATACAAAGACTCCAATTTGGAGTGGCTGTTAGATTGATAAATATATGGTTCTTTTTTTTCTCCACCATTAATCGTGACTGTTGTGCTGTTGAGTGAGCTGCGTATTTCTCTAGAAAGGGTGGGAGGCGGTCTTTCCCACCAGACTGTGAGGCGGGGAGTAGTCATGACATGGCCTTCGAACTGTTTCCTCAGCACGCGGCATCGGGCTGCCACCCAGGGGCCACTTAGGGCTTAGTGTCCCCTCTCAGCCTTTCCTCTGTTTTCCCTGAAAGGCTGAAAAGTGCGTCCCTAGACCTCTTGGCCGCTAAGGTCTGAATGCTACCTAGATTCTGCCGGTGAGATGCATGAGTCTGAGATTTAAAGGAGGGGGGTTAGGGGTCACCCTTCCCGAGATCATGACTGCTGGTGGTGGCCCCACCAGATAGAAGATTTGTGGAGGTCACCCCACCCTTTGCTGCCCAGGGCCTTGACCCAGGGGCTGCACCCCTACTGCCACCAGTGCCATGGGAGAAGGGCCTCTGTCTCCTGATGCCCCCAGTCCTGACCGACGTGGGGCCGGGCGTCCTGACAGAGTCCACATCGGGAGGAGGCTCTGAACCGTGGGTCTAGGCTGATCTTCCTGACCGGCTCTGATGCCTGCCCTCGTTACCGGACCCCTTTCTCACGCTCTCAGTTCACTTCTGGGTCCCCGGGATCACCAGCATTTTACGTCCCTGATGAGCTGGTCTCACCTTTTTTGGCACCGATGCCTTCATCGTGGATGAAGGACCTATATTTCTTTAGCCCTGTACTCAGAAGGGGTGGGAGCCCTGTGTGCTAGCCTGTGAGATTGCTTGGAATTTACGGGCTGGCAGTGGCACAGGTTCGCCTGTGGCTGGAAGTTCCAGTGGGTGGAGCGACGTCTCAGCTCAGCCTCTAGAAGTCGGTGACCCTACAAAGTGCTTTTGTCTTGGCTCATTCACAGAGCACCCATCCTTTCCCTAAAAATTAGGTGTAAAACATACGGGTCACCTGGGCTCGTTTCTTCTTCCCACTAATCAGTGCTGCCTTTATTAATGTGTCGGGTTTGGGGGACTGACGAAATACCTCCTCGGCTGGCAAGCGTGTTACTTATTGTGTGAGTCATTTGGATTGCCCAAGTCCTACTAACTCCTAACCTGTGAAAACCCGAAATGAACCGAATCTTAGTGCTCATATTTGACAGGTGGAGAAAGGACTAATTATTAAACATTGTACTGAAATTACGGTAACAAGGTAGAGTTGTGGATGAAATTAAGGCGCTAGGATGTGATCCTCACCAGTGGTTACTTTCAGAAATTCACATTTAGAAAATTTTTATCCTGAACAGACTCACAATGTGTAAGTTCAGAAAATCAGGGCCGATATGAAGCCAATGGACATGTGAGTGTAAAGCCCGTCAGACTTTGATCCGATCTCTGCAGACAGAGGCGGCGAGGCGTTGGAGTGTGTGTGTGTTTGTGCACGTGTAGCAGAAGTTATTGACAGGGAGCATGATTTTGCAGAAGAGCAAAGAGCAAGTGCGTACGCGGTCGGGGCATGGACTGAGCTCTGTGTTTGAAGTCGACATGTAGACCCACGCAGCCGGCGGCAGAGAGCCACTTCCCCTGGCTCACCTCCAGTCTTCATGGTGCCGTGGCTGGGCTCACGTTTGTCTTGTTTCTACAGTGACTTTCTTAAGCTGATTATTGGGATAAGAAAGTGGGTTTACCGCATACCCCCAGGGAGGGTGGAGATTAAGGGAGCAGTGCCCGGACCCCGGAGTGGGAGACGTGTGAGCTCAGCGTTGCATAACCCAAGCCCCTGCTTCTCCCCAGGGTCTGCAGTGAGGGCCTGAGTCCGGAACAAGCAAATCAACAACCGGCCCTTTTGTTTTCAGCTGTTTGACCCACTTTCTTCCGGGGAAGTAAGTGATATGGACATCATGGGAAGAATTAAATTCTTAAAACGGGTATGTCATTTTATATTTTTTGTGTGGTTTCAGTTTCCACCAGTGATTTGTCTTGCCCGGTGAGCAGTTTCCCGCTGAGACCCAGCTTTACCTCATGATCGATGCATCTTGCCCACTCATCCCCATCTCTCTTCGCCTGTCCCCCTCACCCCTACCTGCTTTCGGATAGGTGGAAATGAGGAGGTCGTCAGGCCGGGCTTGGAAGTTCCAGATCTGCTCCCAGGTGTCACAGGTGGGCGTAGGCTGCAGGATGCCCTGCACGCAGTCCACAGCGAGGCGCTCGGCCCATCCCCATGTCAAGTCCTCCATTTCACGTAAGCCGACAGTGTCAGAAGTCAGAGCTCTGCTCTGGGAATTCCTCTCCGTCTGCGGCTGCACTCGTGGTGTGGCGCAGATAAGGCAGACTCAGACCACAGGCCTCCCTCTGCTGGCCAGCTGGGAGCTGGGAACTATTGTTCAGGACTTTACCCAGCGCTCTCCTGACCCTGTCCCGCCTCCTCCCCAGCCAGGCCATGACGTGTCACTGCCGAGAAAGGCCTCCTGTTTCTGCTTCTTCTCTTTCTTCACAAAATAAGTCACAGATCGCCATTAAGTGTTTCTCCTGGGAATTTTAAGCTTCTTAAAGAGCTGCAAGGCACCTGCCCGTGGAATCACAGGTTGCAATGCAGAAAGAACAACTTCCCTGAAAGGGCTGCTGACAGCCAGGGGCTGGAGCTGTGTCTCCCAGCACGGAGGTGCGAAAGGGGCTGCCATGTCATTTTTAAGTAAATGGTGCTCTGCTGGGGAAGGGCCCCTCCTTTTGCAGGCTGTCCAGTACCATATCAACCGGGGCCTCTTCACAGACTTTCGAATATCTGTCTCATCTACAGCCAAGTGGAATGCAGAAGCTGGAGAGCTGCAGAACACATCCCCCTCCCGGGGCCCGCCTCTCAGGCTCCTGCCAGAGTCCTGTGGGCCTCTGTGCTTCCCTAGAAGCCCTGCTGTGTGTTTATGCTGTGTGCTACCCTCCCGGGAACCATTCCTGGCCCCTGCTGGAGTTTTTTCCCTTCTGTTTCAACCACAACCCTGCTCTGCTGGCCATCTCAAAAAGAAGAGCAGACCCGTGCAGTTTTCCTGTTTCTCCTTGTGGCGTAATCGTCTGGCCTGTCTCTGGCTTCTGACACTGTGTTTCAAAAACCCTCAGAAGTTCCTGAGTGACCGCAGTATCTTCGGTTGTTCTTAGAGACCCCCTTTCGACCACGCCTGAGTTTGTGCTAACGAGGTGGCTCCTGGTGGGCCCTTAGTTTCCGAGGAAGGGCTGCCACACCAGGAGGATGGAGCAAATTTGTCGGTGACATCTTTCCAACAGCATCTGCTTACCTCGTGTCTCTGTGTCACGATCTGGTAATTCTCCCAACATTTCAATCTTTTTCATTATTATTTTGTTTGTTATGGTGATCTGTGCGCAGTGATATTTGATGTTACTTTTGTAATGGTTTTGGGTGCCATGAACCGCACCCCTGTAAGACAGAGAACCCAGTCAGTAATGTTGTGTGTGTTCCAACTGCTCCACGGACGGCTGGTCCCCGTCTCTGCCTCCCCTCGGGCCTCCCTGTCCCCTGAGACACAACAGTATTGAGACCAGGCCAATTAATAGCCCTGCAGTGAATGACCTCTGAGTGTTCGGGTGGAAGGAAGCGCCACACGTCTCTCACCTTAAATCAGTGCTGTGCACCGGCAACATTGTCAGCTGACTGTACTTCAATAACACACACACGTATGTATGACTTAAAAGGTGAAAAAAAAGCTCAAAAAGCTTCGTGAGGAAGGCTGTCGAAAGCCGAGACAGGCTGAGAGCTGGGCCTCTTGTGTCAATTAGCCAAGTCACGGCTGCGAAGGGAAAGTCTTGAAGGAAACTAAAAGTGCTGCTCCAGTGAACACGGGAATGAGACAAAAGTGAAACAGCCTTCTTGCTGATGCGGAGAAAGTGTTAGTGCCTGGAGAGGTCAACCAGCCACAGCGTTCCTTTTAGCCAAAGTCTAATCTGGAGCGAAGTCCCGACTCTCTTCGAGTCCGTGAAGGCTGAGAGGTGAGGAAGCTGAGGAGGAAGAGTGTGAAGGCAGCAGAGGCTGAGGCTGGTTCACGAGGCTTCAGGGGGGACGCCGCCCTCGTGACGTCACAGTGTGGGAGGCGCAGCCGGTGCGGGTGGGGAGGCCGCGGCAGGTTCCCCGGGAGACCCGGCTCAGATCACTCACGGCGGTGGTCGCGCTGCACAGCAGATTCCCAGTGCAGACGAAGCAGCAGCCTCTGTGGGAAGCCGATGCCGCCCAGGACTTCCACAGCCAGAGAGGAGTCAGTGCCCGGCTTCAGGGACTGTGAGGGAAGGGGCTAGTGCAGCTGATGATGTGGAGCTGAAGCCAGTGCTCATTTACCATCCGGAAGTCCTGGGACCCTGAAGAATGAGGCTAAACCTGCTCTGCCTGTGTCTGTAAGTGGAACAGCAGGGCCTGCACGACAGCACATCTGTTTACAACACGGTTACTGGATATTCTTAATCCCACTGTTGAGACCTACTGCCCAGAAACAAAGGTTCCTTCTGCAACACCACTGCCCCTTGTCAGGGCACCTGGTCCCCCGAGAGCTCTGAGGGGGATGGACAAGGAGGTCTGTGTTGTTCTCATGCCGGTGACACAGCATCCACTCTGCAGCCCGCGGACCCAGGAGTCATTTCGACTTTCAAGCCTCATTATTTAAGGAGTACGTTTCCTAAGGCTGTGGCTGCTGCAGGTGGGGATTCCCCTGATGGATGTGGGCAGAGTCCACTGAAAACCTTCTGGGAAGAGTCACCATTCTAGATCCCATTTAAGAACATTCCTGATTCATGGGAAGAGGTCAAAATACTCACATTCACAGGAGTTTGGAAGAAGTTGACTCCAACTCTCCTGGATGACTTTGAGGGGTTCTAGCCTTCCGTGGAAGAAGCCACTGCAGACGTGGTAGAAATGGCAAGAGAACTGGAATTCGGCGTGGAGCCTGAAGACGGGATTGTGCTGCTGCGTCTCAGGATGAAACCTGAACAGACAAGGAGCTGCTGCTTATGGATGAGCAAAGAAAGCGGTTTCTTTCTTTTTTTTTTTTCAATTGAAGTATAGTTGGTTTATGTTATGTTAGAGCAAGGTGGTTTCTTGAGATGGAATCTACTCCTGGTGAAGATGCTGTGAAGACTGTTGAAATAACAGCAAAGGATTTTGAATATGACATAAATGTAGTTGAAAAAGCAGTGGCAGGGTTTTAGAGGATCGAGTCCAGTTTTTAAAGAAGTTCTATTGTGGGAAAAACGCTGTCAGACAGCACTGTATGCTGCGGAGAACTCACTCATGAAAGGAAGGGTCAGTAGGCGTGGCAAACTTCACTGTTGTCTAATTTTTAAGAAATTTCTTCAGCTACCTCCACCTTCAATAGCCAGCACCCTGACCAGTCAGCAGCCATCAACGTGGAGGCAGGACACCCCAGCAAAAATGTTATGACTCACTGAAGACTTAGATGATGGTTAGCATTTTTAAGCAATAAATATTTTTAAATTAAGGTTTACACATTGTTTTTTCAGACTTGCTCGACGCAGGGTGGCCACAGCCTTAACTTGTGGAAACTTCAGGTCTGTGGGGCACCTGCGCTTAGCAGGACCACAGGCTGTGGGCGGGGGAGACAGGGAGACTGATGTTGTGGGCACTGTGAGACCCCAGGCCTGGCCCTCGGCCTCTCTGGGCCCCACCCCGGCGCCCTGCCCCGCTCTGCAGTCCTGCCCCAGAGCCTTTCCCCTGTGGCAGAGCGAGTCAGCTCGCTCGACTGGGCAGTTTGCCTGTGGCCCTACTAGGCTGCACTTTTCTTGGGGGAAGTAGCCTTATTTTTATCATCTTTCGACACCCTCTGTCCCCACATGGATAGGGCCCTCGACACAAGTCTGCTGTCAAGTGACTGGAGCTGGCATTTCCGATGACTAAGTTTGAGAGCAATGTTTTAATTCAAGGAACATTATAGCACGATAGTGGATTACAGGAGGAACAGAAATGACCGGCCGTGCACTGTGTCACACACTACACGCTGCTATGCCGAAATTCACCTAACACTGCGAATCTGGGGAGGGGGAGCAGGAGGAGTGTTGAGGCTGGAAAGTGACACTGGGGCCCATCCAAAAGGCAGATCAGGAATTCAGGGCTGAGGGACGCCCAGGCATTGTTCAAAAGCCCTCCGTCAAGGCACCCAAGCCATGGTGGTCGCTGGAAACAGGTTTCTCCTCCACTTCAGGGAGGCGGCCGAGAGGACGTGTTTACTCCGGGCTGCAGAGCCCCACGCAGAACGACAGGGAGGTGTCAGCCATGTTTCTCGCATAGTCTTCATTAAACTTCTGGTTCTGAGCTTCAGTGAACTCCCATGACTCCTAAGAGGGTAGTGGAAAGCACACTCAATGATATGCTCACACACTTTAACCACTTTGCACATCAGTCCCTTCCTCTCAATTCCTAACGTCCCCGCACAGACACCAGCTCCCTGGCTCCAGGTGACTGCCCCGCTTGGCAGGGGAGGTGTCTGCAAATAGCTTCGCTCTGAAACGCTCGGGACGCGGGCTAATTCTCCGCATCGCACCTTGAGCCCTCTGACGGGCCAGCGCTTCCCGAACCCTCAGAACATCTAACTTTCTCCTTAAGGTAACAGGACTGATTTTTCTCATCTTCTCTGGGGTGGCTGGAGGGCTGGTGCACGTGGCTGCCCCGCAGAGCTCTCTGTCTCATCTGTGTCCCTAGTGCGGGCAGCGTTCCGAGTTGAACACGGCTGAGGCCTCTCCTTCCCAGCCTAGGTTCTCATTGTGTTCACGTGTGATAAAGCAATGGCCTGTGAAGGGACGGTAGGGTTGGTTAACTTTACTTCACACTTAATGCAACAGAGTATTCAGACGTTTTTGTCTTTCATAACTGAGAATGGCCACAGAGTCTATAGAATGCAATTTCCCTTCTGATGGCTCCCGGCCGTCAGCTTCACATAGGCTCTCTGAGCCGTACAGCGTTATTTTCATGTGTGAAATGTAAATTTCCTTAATTTTCTAGGAGTAATAAATTACATGGTTACATGATTTATCAATGGGATTACAAGAAAATTAGATGCCTTAGGGCTATCAGCAAAATGGTGGAGTAAGAGATACCAGCCTTCACTCCCAAAACAACAGCTGGCTATCCATGAACAAAAGCAGTCCTGGGACACTATGTGAGGTGAAACAGGCCAGATATAGAAAGACAAATACTGCACAATCTCACTCATGTGGAATCTAAAAAATGAGACAAATGAACTTATTTACAAACTAGAAATAGACTCACAGACATAGAAAACAAACTATGGTTACCAAAGGGGAAAGGGGGTGGGGGGAGTGATACATTTGGAGTTTGAGATCTGCGGACACACACTACTGTATATGAAACAGATGAACAACAAGTTTCTACTGTACAGCACAGGGGACGATATTCAATATCTTGTAGTGACCTATAATGAAATTATTATGTGTAACTGCATCACTTTGCTGTATACTTGAAACTAACACATTGCAAATCAACTCTAATAAAAATGTTAAAAAAAGGAAAAAAAAAAGAAATCAGGTTCATTAAAGATCAAATTAGAAAATTTCTCCTTTGAGCCTTAAGTTTTTGCTTATTTTATCAAACAAAAGGTACCAGAATTTTGTTTTTTTTTTCATTTCCCTAAAGTGGTTACAACCTCAACAAATTTTGTCTCCATTAAGGAGTCACCAGCATGGGAGCTGGGCTGGCGGCTGCAGGTCCTGGCTCCGGCCAGGCTCCAACCACTCAAGGTGCCTCCGTGGTCACTCTCAGTGAAGGCATTTTGACTAAGTGGCCACCCTCCCAACTCATAAGGCCAATGACCTTTGCCACTGTCCTCCAGAATGTGAAGGGAGGAACACTAGTGTCCTGGAGATTAAAGGCTTTGCTTGAGAAAGACGTTTTTGTTAGGTGTATTTTTGAAGCCCCGAGTTAAGCAGAATTAAAGCAGAGTTCCTTCTCAGAAACGTATTTATGCTCTGGGGCTCCAAGGGGGCGGGTGGTGGGTTCCCACACTTCTCTGAGGGTGAGACGTGGGCTCTCTCTGAATAAGGCTTCGAGAAACTGGCTTCAGAAAACCCTTCAGGCAGTGATTCACCCAGCTCGAAGGCAGAAACCCAGTTAGGAATCAGTGAATTCTCTGTTATGGGAGAAAGGCAGAGCGCACACACGTCACCTTTTTTCATGAACGGAGAAAGCTCATGGTTCATTTTCATGTCATGTAGCTGTTTTTCATGACATCAAATGAAGTGTGGTAGACAATTTTGTCTTAAACCTCTTCTTCTAGGTCCTTCCCCAGGAATTGCATCACTTTCCTGATCTCACGTTTGGATCCTTTTGGGAGGAGTAGAAGGCGGTAGTAGATTTTTTTCTGCCCAAGGAGAAAACGTAACAGTCAAACCTTAGCGAGCCAAGCATGGTAAGAATGGAGAAAACATTTAAAACCAATGTTTTAAAAGCCTGTTAGTTTATGTTTAAAAGTAGTTCTAACAAGTTATGCTTATTATTAGTCTTATTATGTGTAGATTTGTGACTATCAGATCGCTAAACATGGCGGTTTCGAGTGCCATTCCATGAACACAACCCTGTTTCCTCCGTGCTCGAATGGACGCTAGCAGGCAGGCGGGAGTGTTTTATCTGGGAAGCATCATTGGCTTTACTCATGGGGGGGGGCAGATAAGACGCTTTTTGGGAGGAGAGGGCTGTCCTTCAAAGTAAACGAGACGTGTTTCCTCTAAGTGGGCGTGGAGCCTTGGGGCGTTCGCTCCCACGTCCCGTGTCCCGTATCTCCCATGTCTCGTGCTTGCCACAGGACTCTGGGCCGGATGGGGACATCTGTTTACAGATGTGAGACCATGTACTCTGAAGGGAGGGCTCCAGGTTGGGGTAGGTGTCTCCTGTAGGGAGTCTCGGGCCCTCTGGGGCTCCCCAGCTCCCTGCCACCCTGGCTGAGCTCACATCCTTACGGCCCCGCTGACTAGTCTCTGCAGCTCTCAAACAGGCGTGGGGCTGGGGGCCACAGGGACCACGCTGACACCTTGGAAAGCTGCAGATGGACAGGAAGAGGGGTTGGGCCCAAGCCAAGTAAGAAGAAGGAAGGGGCAGAGACCTCTGTCCACCAGAGGGGAGCAGGGAGAGTAGAGTGGTTGACAAGGACCCGGGGACCAGCCAGGTCTGCCCTGGGCCATGCATGCAGCTCATGTGTGAGCTTATGGCACAAACTTCGGAGCAGGATGTCACGTGCAAAAGTATTGCTCATGGGGAACTTATATTTAAAACAAAAGATCTTTAGCATTTTAAGAAAGCCAACCAAAACAGTTCCACCCTTCCTCACTTCCTCTTTCCTGTTAGGTTCCTAATCCTTTTCCTGGGAAGTCAGAGCAAATAATGGGGGAGGTAGCCATCCTAGAAGAAGGAGCCTGGCTCGGTCCCTCCTGAGTGAAAACTGGACTGGAACCCTTCACATTGTGCCAGCATCGGCCCTCCTCCCACGAGGCCCTGCAGGGCCCCAGGCTGCCACCGACGGGAGGGGAGGGGCTGCCCGCGCCCGGCCCCTCCCTGAGTCATTTCCTTCTGCGATGCCCATGGAGGGGGAATCACTGCCCGCACCGGCCCCTCCTCCCCTTCTCACCTGGAGTCAGAGATCCCAGGTCCCGGGGATTCCGAGAACCCCCTTCCCTGCTCCTTAGAGCAGAGCTGAGCTTCTGTTAATGGGTCTCACGTTGGGGCGCCCGTGGATGTCACCCGCCAGGGCAGTTCACCTCAGCTTCCGAGGCCAAGTTAACTCTCGGGGCTCTGGTCTTCTCTGTGAGAGAGAGGTCAGACCGCAGGGTCTGAGGACTGTCCCCAGAGAGTTTTTGAGTGTCGAGGCATAATTAACGTGCAGTGAAATGCACATACCTTCAGTTTACATCTCGATGGAGTTTCATTTGTGCACACGCCCACGTAGCCAGTGCTCAGATCAGAATGAGGCTGTCTCCACCCCTCGGAGAGTTCCCTTCCCAGTCGATGCCTCACCACCAACCCCTGCCCAAGGCAGGCGCCGTCCGGACTTTACCCCCTTGGAGAAGTTCCTCCTCCTCATGACCCTCATGCTGATGGTGTCGTCCGTGACCTGCCCTCTGTGTCTGGCTCCTTCCTTCCATGTCGAGCAGATTCAAGGGGCAGCTCCTGCCCTGCCTCCCCCACCCCATCTTCTCTTACCTCCAGACTCTGTCCTAGAGGCTGCTTTGTCAGGAAGATGTTTAACTCACCCTCTTACCTTACGGGTATGTCCTTCATGTTTATTTTACTTCCTTAGAAGGGTGAAAGTTATGAATAATATAAGCTGTAGAAGCAGACGACTTTGTTTCTGAATTTTTGAAACTGGAGGAGGAAATAAAGCGGTGAAATAATCTAGGTAGGCATTTTTACAATCCAAGTAGGGAAATCCAAGTATTAGGCAGTATTTGTCTGCACCAAAGGTTGACAGAACCGTTCTGGGGAATTGAACAAATTAACCAGCGTTTTTTGAGCCAGGTCGGGCACCAGTTTCCTCCAGGCTGATACCGAGTCTTCTGACAGACTCTGCAGCCACTGCTCAGGCCTGCCTCCCTTTACCTCCGTTTTCTCTTTGTCACAAGATCCAAGAACTCGACCTGCTTCATTTCGTCCTTAAACCTGACGTTGCCCAAATTAACCCTCTGTCTTGGTGAGGTTGTCACCGGTTATTAGGTTCTTGTCTTGCTACAGAAAGAATGAGTCAGAGACGGGACTGGGAGGTTAAGAAAGTAAAGTGAGGATTTATTAAGAGGTGGATAGGACGCTCTCAAGGGGAGAGCAGGCAGGCTCAGGTGGGCAGCTGCCCTGAGTTTCTTTGGCAAGTTGGTTGCACAGGGTGTAAAAATGAATGGGAAGAACGTTCCCTGGGGAGGGAAGGGTTGGGGGTCGTATTCCCTGAGTTCCATCCCCGCTTCACCTTCCCGAGTGGGAGAAGGGTTTTTGTCCTTATTTAGTCTGGATTGAAAGTGTCATGGCCTCGGTGCATGATGGGCACGTCTCATCTGCAAGGCTAATTTTATTGAAATGAGGGTATAATGGGGCTCCAGGTACACTGGAGGTGGCATCTCCCGCTATCTGGGGCCGAGTTGGTTCTAACCAGTTTATGTCGTAGCCTCACTGTCTGTGTCGTCCTTTTAGTGGTTGTGCCCGCACCCCTGCCTTCCCTCCTGTCCCGTCGTGAAGACGACTTCCCTATGCTACTGATACTGTTACAGTGAAACAAAACAAATGAGACAAGCTGAGCT
Source organism: Camelus bactrianus (assembly GCF_048773025.1). Lineage (NCBI taxonomy): Eukaryota > Metazoa > Chordata > Mammalia > Artiodactyla > Camelidae > Camelus > Camelus bactrianus. Next base: position 9,956,560 of record NC_133566.1, read on the forward strand.
CCCTGCTTGCGTGTTCTGTGGCTGGACTGTGTCTCAGAGCTTTATGTGCTTCAGCTCATTTACTCCCCAAGTTGTATGAGGTGTGTACGGTCTGACACCGACTCCTACGTGTGCTTTTTCCCAACAGCACCAAGCAATTCTCCAGCACCAGCTGGGTGTGCTACAGTTCAACTCAGTTCTGACACCACCACCTGGACCCCACAGGTTAAGGGCTCAGTCCTACAGGATGGCCCCCCACCCCCCATACGGACCTTAGTCACTGGTCCAGGTTGGCACCTGTGCTGCTGTCCGACTGGCTGCAAACTGGAGGACCCCTTCCCTCCCTCCTCCAGTTTGATTAGTTCACTAGAGTGGCTCTCAGAACTCAGAAAGTACTCACTGGATCACCAGTGTGTTGTAATAGGATACAGCTCAGGAACAGCCAGGTGGACAAGGTGTGGGGAGGGGGCATGGGGGTCCCATGGCTTCTCCAGGAACCACCCTCCCATCACCTCCAAGTCTTCACCAGCTGGAAGCTTTCCAAACTCTGTCCCTTCAGGTTTTTGCAGACGCGGCAGCAACAGGTGTGATTGATTAAATCATTGGCCATTGGTGATTGAACTCAATCTCCATCCAGCCCTTCCCCTTCCCCAGAGGTCAAGGGGTAGGGCTGAAGTTCCAGCCTTCTAATCAGGTGGCTGGTTCCCTGGCAACCAGTCCCCACCCTTTAATGAGTAGGGCTTTCCCAAAGTCACCTCATTCATGTAACAAAAGATACTAGAGCGGATCTCCTCATGGGAAATTCCAAGGGTTCAGGAGCTCCGTGCCAGGAACCACATGAAGATCAAATATATATATTTCTCATAAATCACAACATCACAAGAGATACGAACATTGATTCCATTTTCCAGATGAGGAAACTGCCTTAGGTACCAGCAGGGAAATGGTGACTGAGACAAAGAACCGAACGCAAAAGAATTGACGACCCAGAGGGCGATAAGATAGGTGAGTTGGTAGGTGTGGATGGAGCATCAGGGCCACACCGGGAGCCTGTGGGAACCCGTGGGAACCAGAGGGAGGGTGCCCAGCCTGCTGTGGGGGCTCCGCAGAGGGCCTGGCTTGAAGTCTAGACTCAAGTAACCCCAAGCCTGAAAACCATGACTGGTCTGACATTCCATGCTGCCCCCATCTCCAGGTTCCAGCTTTTCCCAGGATTCACCTTGGGCTCCGAAAAGGCCACGTGAGCCTTTCTGTCGCCCACATGACCCAGCGCCAAGACTCCCTGGACCGGGTATTGGTCCCTGGGCTCTCCCCTCTGCTCCCTCCCCTGTACCCCCCGTGCCAGGGAAGGACCTCAGGACATGCTTCCTCGGGGCTGCTGCCCCAGCTTGCCCTCCAAGTGTCCCTTCCCAGAGCGGCCAAGTGGAACCCAGGACCTAGTACATCTGGACTTCCTCGAACGGCCAGGACACACATCAGAAACTTCAGGTTCTTAGTATGGATTTAACCTGGTATTTGCATGTGAATACTCAAGGTATTATTATTATTTTTTAAATATATTACAAACCAGAAAACTAGGATGCATTTTCCAAAATAATGGAGATTTTAGAAATCCTTGCAGTATCCAAGTCTTGTGTTTTATTTCATTTATTTCTTACATCTTATTTCTTACTTTGGAAGGAATGGTTGGGACAATGAGCATTAGGCATGATCCGTTTTAGAGATGAAGTTGGTATCCGCTGTTACTAACCACAGGGGGTTTACAACGTACTTCCCGAGACTCAGCTGGGGCCGAGGGTGGGGCTGCACCCTGGCTGTTGTCTCTTTGTTTCTGTCTTGCTCAGAGTTCCGTGCAGAAGCAGATTGAGGTTCCTTCCATCTTCCGCCTGTAGATTTCCTCAAACCTCTCATTCTGAGCCACCGTGAAGTGGTTTTTCCAATCCCCCACGGTTCCTAGAGGAGGAAAGCCCACGCGGGTGTGACTCTCTGGCTGCAAGTCTTGGTGGCCCGAGGGAAGAACTGGGGTGAATGTGGGCACAGCTGCCCCACCCCCTTCCCCTTGGGGACGCCTGTGCCCCTGACCCTCTGCTAAGATACGGCCCTGGGTGCCTGTGCAGGGGGTGGGGCCCCTAAATCGTGGACAGTCGACCCAAAGGGGCCAGCAGCCTGGCCTCACCGGGGGTGTGTTCATATACAGGACGACCACACAGAGGTGAGAGTGTGAACTCTGACATCGGCCACACACAGAAAGCTCCAAACACTGCACTGAGTAAAAGACCCTAGACACTAGAAGGTACGTACTGCCTAGGTTCACTTGTGGGGCGTGTGGGAGCTGGGTTTTGCCAAGACAATTTTTTTATATGATTTTATACTGCTCTAGGTTTTCACAATCACATGTGTTACTTTTTTAAGTTAAAAAGTGATAAAGCTTTTTTGTTTCCTTAAAAAACATTAGCTGGGCCAGTCAGAATTCCTCTCCTGGGAACTGGACCTAAGAAATATTACAGCAGGAGGCAGCTCTGAGTAGTCGTTGAAAACCGACTTGCCCGGGGGGTGAGCAGAGGCTGTAAAGCAGGAAGAAGTCACCGCGGCCAGCGAGGCTGGGAGCTGGTCAGTGGAGAAGGGCCTCCTCCTGTACACAGTGGAGCCTCGGAGCAAAGCGCCGGATTCCCCAGACTGGGGACCGCAGGAGGCCGGACCTGTCCGTCGGTGCCCTACGGGTCTCCCCAGTCTGGCTCGAGGACTCTGCTCCTTATGACCAGACACCCCAGCGAGCTCCCTTCTGTGGCAGCATCGAATCCCCACCCCGTGACAGACCATCCACACGTGCCGACCCGGACTCAATCAGACGCCGCGTCTGCCTGCTGGGAGGCCGGCGCTGTGGACAGACAGCCCGAGTGGTTTACACTTGTTTTCGTGTAGTGTCTGCTGCCCACACACCTTTTCTCATGAAGGGGGAAATCGACTGGTCCAGGATAGACTTGGGAACCAAAGAACGATTGGTCATGGGGTTTGCCTTCATCTTCTCAAATGACGTCTCCTGGACAATTCTGTCCAGCACAGGTCCATCCACGCGCTTTCCCAGGAACTGCACTACCTTCTGAATCTCACGCTTTGGGTCCTGTTGGGGGAGGTGACATTGCATTGGACGGGGAGAGGGTGTCAGGACACACTCAGGCTCTTCAGGGTGTCCCTCCCAGACATCCAGCCCGGAAGCAGCTTGGGGTTTCTCTGCACCTGGGTCTGAAGTGGTTCTTTCCCGGAATGGCCTTGACTCACCCTCTTGAGGTCCTCGTAGAAGAGAAAGAGGATCTGGTACCTGTGTCTCACCTCCCACCAGCCTTTCACGTGCTCAAACCAGGAGCCCCAGCCCACTGTAAGACGTAGGAGGACAACAGTCCGTGCAGGGATCACACAGAACCTTCCAGCACTTAGGGACTTTGCTCACCTGAAGTGTGTCAGAGGGAGAATAATGAATTATGGGCCAGATAAATCCTGAGTCCTGATGTGTTGGATGTGGACAGAGACGTGGGATGGGGCAGCCTTGGGGGCGCTTATCCCAACGTGCTGCTTGAAGTGGGCTTCTAATTTATTAACCCAAACGCCCTCATGTTGGGACAGGAATAAAGGCTTCTGGATTGCACGGGGACGCTTGCTGGGGCTCTGGGTCTTGGCTGTGGGAGGGGCCAGCCCGCTCAATGCCGTCCCTGCCTGTGGAGGTCAGGGTGGTGTGCGTGGTCCCCGGATGGAGCCTCGCCACGAGGGGATGCGGAGGGGAGGATGATCCTGTACCTTTTCCACTGAGGAAGGTTTCCAAGTACTCCTCCCAGGGGCCGGGGTCGGGGAGTGTCTGGTTCATCCTCTGGAAGTGGTAGTAAGACACCGTGCAGTCTTTGGCATTTCGAGCTACATAAAGGAACTTGCAGGGAGAAGAGAAGTGGGTGCAGGCGTAAAGAGTGGGTTTTCAGAGAATTCTCGTAGGCTGGGTCACCGAGGGGTCTGCACACACGGGCTCAGCTGTCCTGTGCGGACCGACCCAGCTCTGGTGTCCTGCCTCTCCCTGGCTCCATCCTACGACGCAGCCACCCCTCAACTGCCCCCTTGGTCTCAGAGAAGAATCTTCCTGCAGAAACTATAAACTATGAACTACCGTCAGACAGCAGCTTCCACGTACTTGGTGATGGTCCCTGGAGGTCGCTTCATGGTTAAGTTTGGACAAGAGAAGTGCTTATGTCTTCCTGGTCTCATCTCCCAGCACCCCTCCCCTACAAAGCAGCCCTTTGGGTTTCATGTCAACCACAGCCTTGTGCTTTCTGCCCTCCTAGCCTTCACTTTAACATCTAACCTTGATCTCCTGACTTCTCGGTACTCAGCTCACACTCTGACAGCATCCACCCCAAAGTGGCCCTGCTGACGAGGTGTCCTAGACCCGCCACGAGCCACATTACAGCTTTGATGACTTTTCACCCTAAAGCAGTGGTTCTCAACTGGGAATGAGTTTGCCATCGGGACACCATGGCAGTGTCTGGAGATGGTTTTGGTTGTTACAATGGGGGGTGGCGGTGCTCCTGGCACCTAGTGAGCAGAGGCCAGGGAGCTGCTGTGCCCACTGCAGTGCACAGGCTGGCCCTGCCCCCACCGCCAAGCCCATCAGTCCTGCACTAACCACGTCCTTACTGCTGTGGTTGACGCCCTGACATCTTGGGGGCTTTTCGGCTCTGGAGGGATGGCCCTTCCAGGGTTGGACAGTTGCAGAGATAGTAATCTCACCATTAGCACACCTTCCAAACGCAAACCAGCCCATCCAGAGCCCCCACCATCACACTTGGGGCCACTGTCTTCCTTCTCTGGTCACCCAGGCCACGACCAGACAACCAGGGACAACCAAGGGCAGTCCTAGGTCTGCAGCCTGGAAATTATTTGACCTTTCTTATTCGACCTTTCGTCCTTTCACAGCCTCCCCCATGTCTCCGGTTCTCTCCAAAAATTCAGCCTGGCTGTAGCCTTCCTGTCCTGTTGGAGATGCTGTTTTCTCTTACTAAACTCTCGACACACCATGCGGTGGGGTAGGGAAGACGATGACAGAGGATGCTGTGAGTTGGGGTCAGGCACTGTCCCCACCCCTGGGAGCTTCTCACCTTGCAGCGGGTTTCCCAGAAGGACCGCGGCAGCAGCTGGGTGGGAAGGTGAGTCCTCAGCACCCGCGGGGACGGCATCTCCCGGGCCTGCTCCACACCTATAATGTGAGTAGAGGGGAAATGCCTTTGTGGTGCAGGCGTCACGGGGACCTTATGTCGGGGCTCTGTCCAGACTCCCATCGCCTGCCTGTTTTTCTGCTTGCGTCTCGACTTCAGGGATTTCATACAGGAGTGTTACCATCACCCCATGTGGACCCACACAGCCCAGAGCTGCGGGGAGCAGAGGGCTGACGTACTGTGGGTCAGAGGATGAGCAGATGTGTTCCTGGGGCAGAGCCAGGCCCCGCGTGTGCCCCGCCCCAGCCAGCCCCTCGCTTCATCTCTAGACACGCTGTTCTTGATGGCGTGTGAACTGGGACTCCTGCCGCGTCCTGTAGACGTTCCCTGGGCACCTGGCCTGTGCAACCACCGTGTGGCCCTGAGGGTGGCCGGGAAGTTATGTCCTTCTCTAGAAGCGGCCACCCCGTGTAGGGACCAGACGCTGATGCAAATGCCTCCTCATCCTTTGCCCGGCAGACAGTGTGACACTGTCCGGATGGATGCACGTCCTGTACGTGTGCCCAACCCGCAGGAGGCACAGCCTGGGGGACCCTCAGATGGACTCAGATCCGGGCGATGATTTGTCCGTGTGGCAATTCAGTCCTGACAGGCGGGCTCCCCTCTAGGAGTGGGTAGTGATGGGAAGAGGGCTGTGGGAAATCGCTGGGCCTCCCTCCCAATTTTGTTGTAAACCCAACACTGTCCCAAAAAAGTACAGTCTTAAAAGAAGGGAAGGGAGGAGGCAGGGCAGTGAGGGAGGGGCTCTCACCCGAGGGCTGGGGCGGCCGGGCCCACTCGAGGAAGGGGTGGCGGTGCTGGATGGTGGCCCGCTGGCACTTCTCCACGTCCCCGTTCTGCTCAATCATGTCCACAATTTCCTGGATCCACGTCGTCCCTGCAGCTCACACAGATGGTGAGAGGCAGACACCAGTTAGACTGTCTGCCCCCACCATTCTGGGCAGACTGATGGCTGCTCGGATCAGCCTCCTCTCAGGCTAGGGTCCTGCTGGCCTCAGAGACGGGCGCCCACTCGGGAGGCACCCACGGGGTCTCCAGGGAGGGAGGAGCCCAGCAGGCTGGGTCCCCCAAGCTGTTGTGCTTGAGCCTGTAAACCCAGGAACCCACCTCCCGGAGCACCCATCCCGGCGCAGAAGGAGGTCTCCTGGAACAAGGGCGAACCTCCCATCAGGGGAGGTCCGACTGCCCTGGGAAGCCATGCCCACCCAGCTCTGAGGGCTCCGTCCCAGCCCCACAGCCACCTGACTTCGGGTAGGTGCAGATGACGAGGTCGTCTGGCTTGGCCTCAAACCCCTGGATCTGGCCCCAGTTGTCCACGGTGGCTGCTGGCAGGGGCACCCCCTCCAGCTCACTCAGCGGTGGCCGTCTCCCCACTTCTGTGGTCAGGGCCATGACAGCTTGGGGTGGGAGGGGGCGTCCCTATGGCAGAGAATAGAGGAGAGATTTTTTAAACTGTAGTAAAATCCACGTGACATTAATTTTTACCATTTTATCCATTTTTAAGTGCACCATTCACTGCCATGAAGCACAACCTCACTGCTGTGTCATGGTTGCCAACGTCTCCTCTTTCCAAACTGGAGCTCTGTCCCTGTGGAACACTCACTCTCCACGGTCCCCTCCCGAGCCCCAGGCCCTGCCCTCTGCCTTCTGTCTCTGTGGATCGGACCTCCAGGGACCTCACACGAGGGGAATCACACACTCTTTGTCCTGTGGTGATGGGTTCATCTCACTGGGCATCATGTCTTCGGAATCCATCCATATTGGAGCGTGTGTTGGAATTTCACCCTTTTTCTGAGGGTGGATAATCGTTCGCGGTGTGTGTGGACCACATTTTATCTGTTCGTCCATGCATGGACCCTGGGGTTGATTCCAGCTTTTGGCTTTTGTGAGTCATGCTGCTGTGAACTGGGTGGACAAACATCTCTTCAGGACCTGCTTTTGGCTCTTTGGGGTCCTCCCCCAGAAGAGGCATCACCGGGCATGTGGCATTTCTAGGTTTAATTTTTTGAGGAATTGCCTTACCATTCCCACAGCGGCTGCACCATTTTGCCTTCCCGCCAGCAGTACCTGAGGTCCAGCTTCTCCACATCCTCACCAACACTCGTTATTTTATGTTTTTCTTTTTGAATTTTATAATAGCCGTCCTCATGGGTGACAGCTCATCGTGCTGTGGGGATTCGTGTCTCCACCGATCAGCCACGCTGACTGCCTTTCCATGTGCTTGTTTGTCATTTGTGTGTCTTCTCTGGAGGCTGCTTAAATCCTTCGTCCACTTCTGAGTCAGGTTGTCTGTTTTTTGCTGTTGTATAGAGAGACTTTTAAATGCACAAAATGAGGAAGGCTGGGCACTGTTACCCCAGGATAGTTGGCAACTGGGATTCCAGAAACATTTAGTGCTACTGCCAATTTAACTAACACTTAAAATCTAACAGCACCAAACACGTCAGTTTGCATGTGCTGGGCTGAGTGCCTTATGAACTTGAAGTCATTCCAACTCTTGCATAAAATGACTGTTAGAACTTTAAAGCTGAAAGGGTCCTTCCAGAAGCTGTGGCAAGAAACGGTTGTTGGATGCTGAGTGAGAGCCTGGGGCAGTCCCTCCGAGGAGTGGGTGGGAGGCTGGTGTCCCCGTCACCCAGACTCCTTTTCAAGGGTTTTCTACTCTCAGGGTGAGTCCAGCCCTTCAGGATGGACCCTGTGTTTTCAGAAAGTGAAAGACAAACTCTCTCCAAAAATATTTCAACCATAAGAAGCAGCTGTATTTATAATGTGTCAAAGAAGGTGGAGTTTGGACAATCCTCCTGAGATTATGGTCAGTTTCAGGAGGGAGAAGGGGAGAGAACTAAGGTTTCTAACAGGCCTTCTGTGTTAGAGCTTTTACAAATTTTTCTCTTGTAATTTGTATCAAACATTTATTGGGAAAGAGTGTTAACATCGTTACATGTGTGAGGAAGCGGAGAGTCACGTGATCAGTAACTTGCTCAGGATGGCAGCCAAAGTTTGCCTAAAATCCCACATTCCTCCTTTAAGAATGACCTCTTGTTTTGTGTTGTGAGTATAAATACACATACACAGGGCATAAAATTTGGAATAAGCTCAGATGTACAAGGAAAAAAATCATCATGCAGGAATTATTATTTTGATGTGTTTCTTTTTCAGATACACATGATGCGTGGTAGGCAGAGAGTAGCCCCCAAGGGGTCTGCGCCTTAATTCCTCATTCGTCACAGTGTGTGGCCAAGGGACTTTGTAAGTGGAATTAGGCTTAAGGACGTGAAGGCTGTGGAGTTGTCCTGGGCTAGCCGGTGGGACCCACGCCCCCACGAGGACAGTTAGAGTTGGAAGAGCCAGAGAGAGGGAGCAATGCAGCAGCGGAGGGGGATTCAGAGCCTGAGGGAGACTCATCCAGCCGTTGCTGGCCTGGAGACGGAGGGGTCAGGGGCCCCACGTGTCCTCAGGAACCACCCTCAGCCAACAGCGGGGAGATGGGACTTCAATCCTGTAGCACTAGGGCCTGAATTCTGCCAACAACCAGGATGAGCTGGGAGCAGTTCTCCCCCAGGACCTCCAGAAAGGAGCGCAGTGCTGCCAGCAAGCACCTTGGTCTCACCTGGAGACACCTGCTGGGGACTTCTGATGACAGAGGTGTCAGGTAACAAATGTGTGTTGTTCTAAGATGCTAAATTTGTGGTAATCTGTTATAGCCACAACAGGAAACTGTATATATTACAAACCACTCCGGGGACATGATCATGGACCATGGACTGACAGCATCTCCCCCCAAACTGAAGCCCTGACCTCCAGGACCTCAGAATGTGACTGTATTTGGAGATGGGGCTTTTAAGGGGGTAATTAAGTTAAAATGAGGCCAGTGGCCCCAATCCAATCGGACTGGTGTCCTTACTAGCAGAGGAGATGAGACACAGAGATGCCAGGGCTGCACCTGCCCAGAGGGTCGACCACATGAGGTCTCGGCAAGAAGTCTTGACCTGCAGGCCAAGGAGAGAGGCCTCGGTAGTAACCACCCTGCCCATGCCTCACCCGGGCCCTCCGGCCTCCGGAGCTGTGAGAAAGCAGATCTCTGCTGTTTACGCCGTTTAGTGCAGGCTATGCTGTTAAGGCGGCCTGAACGGACTAATGCAAACTAACCTTCGAAGGCAGCTTAGAGACCAGCTGTCTATTTGGAAACTGGTGACTGGAGGGAGAGGATAAACCATTCATCTTGAATTTCCTGTACTAATTGCACTGCTGAAAAACCAAATAGGAGACGAAAAAAGTTTCTCTTCACAGAATTATTCCAGCAAACACATGAACAATAAATTACAGGCTTGTAAGGTCCTTTGCAGCCCTCCATGGTGAAAGGATCCAGGGTTTTAACTTTCACAGGCCCCAACATCACAGAGAGGACAAGCAGACCCTCGGTGAGAAGCACGTTACCTACAAAGTGGTTCTGCCCAAAGCCCTGAATCTGATTCTGATTAAGTCTCAAAATCTAGACGCGTTACAGAAAATGCGGAGAACAGGGCGACGTGTTAAAACACCCCACAGGGAGGCTCGACAAAATGCAGACCTTGTGAAAGTCGGCAGGTCAAGGGTACAGTTTCTTTAGTGAATCACAAGAGAATTTAAAAACAGGTGGAGAAGAACCTAGAGATTGAAAAAAAAAAAGGGCCCCAGTTCCCTGGTGCCATGGACAGAAATCCTGGTCCCTTCCGTGGGAACCTGTAGCATTTCGTGTGTAAGCCCCGGAGTTGTTCCCCCACTGCCCCACGCTCCCTGCTTGCACGTATGGCCCCCAGAGCCCGGATCCCAGCCCGTCTGAGACCCAGTGCTGAGTGTGGGCAGCAGCCGGATGGAAGGAGGGCACTTTTTGGAAGGAGTGGCCGTGGCACAGAAGTGGGGGCCGCTAGGGGCAGGGGTGGGAGCGAGACCCTGTCGTCAGAGCGGAGCTCAGGGAGACGTCTGCCCTGGGCCTGGGTTTCTCAGCCCTGCTCGGTTGGCTGGTGCCCTGCCGGTTACAAACATCTTATTCTTCAGGTTCCTTAACATGCTTTCTGGCTTGAATTAATCAGTCGTCTACACAGCCGCACCTACATTACTATCGTACAGATTAAAAAAGGTAAATCAATGAGTTACGTAAAGGATTTCTTTTAAGCCATTTTCTTACCTTTAGGTTCCAGCTGAAGCCCAGCAGCCTGGAGGCAGGAGGGACCAAGGGGCAGTGAGCTCAAAGGTCTCGCCTTCCAAGGAGGCAGCGTGAGCCTCAAATTACCGCTGAGTCGGGGGGGCTGGTGGGTGACCTGGATGCTCCGACCACACAGCTGCCTCCTTACGTCCTTCCTGCCCCAGCTTGGCGCCACCGCCCTGTGTTCTCTTTTATTTCTTCCATCTGAAGCCTTGTTTCCTGGTGAGTGTGGGCAGAGGGCTGGCCCCAACAAGGGGGGGACTCCACGGCGGCTCACTTCCCTTGAGGCCAGACCTTCAGACGCCACTTCTGGAGGCAAAGAGCCTCAGCCACTCTCTCCCCAAACACTGGGGGCTCCCTGGGCTGTGTCTGTAAACAGTTACGAGCCACCTGATCCCCTGGAGACAGTACTTCTGTGTCCTTGTGTTCTCACGTGCTGAGAGTAAAGGGTACACTCGTCAAAGGGGACATGGTTCAGTGTGGAGCCGGATCAGTAAAGCAAATTTCTCTCACAGAAGGTCTGAGTAGACATTTTTCCAAAGAAGATGTACAGATGGCCAACAGACACATGAAAAAGTGCTCAACATCACTAATCACCAGGGAAATGCAAATCAAAACCAGGAGATACCACCTTATACCTGTCAGAATGGGTGTCATCAAAAAGACAACAACGAATGTTTGTGAGGATGTGGAGAAACGGGACCCTGTTTACTGTTGGTGGGAATGTAAATTGGTGCAGCCACTGTGGAAATAGTATGGAGGCTTCTGAAAACATCGAAGCTGGCACTGCCATGTGATCCGGCAGTTCTGCTTCTGTACATCCGGAGAAAACTAAAAAGGGTTATTGAGGAGACAAATGCACTCCTGTGTTTATTGCAGCCTTATTCACAACAGTCAAGACATGGAAACAGCCAAAGTGTCTATCGACAGATGAGTGGGTAAGGAAGATCTATATATATGAGGAAATCTTGCTGTTTGCAGCAACATGGATGGACCTGGAGAGCATTATGCAACGTGAGATGAAGAAGACAGAGAAAGACAAGTACTGTGTGATCTCACTTCATATGGATCTTAAAAAAAGTCTAACTTATAGACACGAAGACTCGCATGGTGGTTGCCGGGGTCAGGGGAGGGAGCGGTGGGGAGGGTTGGTCAAAGGCACAAACTTCCAGTCACAAGAGGAACAAGTTCTGGGGATTTAAGGTGCAGCATGGTGCTGCAGTTAGCAATAATACATCATACACACGAAAGTTGTTAAATGTTCTCGCCACAAAAAAGCAACGGTAATTATGTGACGGGATGGGGTGTTGCTGACCCTGTGGTGGTGGTCACTTTGCAGGGTGTACTTGGGTCAAATCAACCCGCTCGACCTTAAACTTACACAAGGTAATGCATCCATTACATGTCATCATCCGGGGAAAAAATAAAAGTGGTAACACGTTTCTTTCATCAGTCAAGGTCACATAAACTTATTCTTGCCTTTAATCTGCTTACAATCCCACCACCCCTTCAGAATCAGTAGCATTGCATTTTCAGTGTTTTAATCCATTTCATTTACAGTCTCCAAAGGGAGACTCCAAGCCCGTGCTCTGTGTTTTCAGGATTACTTACAGCTGGAGTTCAGGGGCAGTGGTGTGTCTCCAGGCAGAGGGGCTGGGAGACTGGACGGGGCCACCCCCAGGCTGTCAGGCCCCGCTGGGGAACTGGCTCTGGGCAATCACGCGTCCCTCCGCTGGGCTGTGTGGCCACGTACTAGGCAAAGCCGCGGCCTGTGGTTGCTGTTTTCTTGTCCAGGAGCTCATTTCTGGTCTCCTCCTGTCAGGGCTCTGGCTACACAGTTTACTCTCGATAGTGATGCCACACCTGGTGCAGACGCAGGGTTTTTGTCGCCTGGGGACCAGGGCAGCTTCCCAGGGGTGGGGGAAGTGAGCCCTGCGCTCCCGCCCATCTGTCTGACCGCGAACATCAGGCACAGAGAGGGCAAAGAGCGTTCTCTCGACTTCCCATGGGACTTCCGGGGCCGCTGGGTGCAGCTTTGTGCCAGATCGCTGCACGATTTCCAATACTGTTTCTCTGCTTTAGCTCTACATAGACATGCCTGGATTCCAGCCTGAATGTCCACAGGCTGTTTGTAAAGGAAAATCTTTGCAAAACCAAACATCCTGCTCAGGCAGAAGGACCAGGCAAACCTCATTTGAATCCCCATGGTGTGTGGGCATTTAGGGACTCACATGCCAAGTACCCCAGGAAACAGGGGAACAGTCCTCTCTCTCTCTCTCTCACAATGAAAGGTTTCATGATAAAATTCAATGTCAATGGAAAAGTATATATTTTCGTATTTTCAGCTTTCAGAAATTAAGTAAAGATCTATTGAGTACATTCGGAAAACGCAGTAATGTTTTGTCCCTCTGGTTTGAGTGAAGCTGGTCTGTTGGGGGACTTGCCCTCCCACCCCACGGGGTTCAGGTGTTTCCCCCAAACCCTCCCGTCTGCTCACTTCCTGTCTGTCTCATGTCCCCTGCTGTCCCTGTGAGCGTTTGTCCTGCCCACACCCACTCCTCCCCAGGCTGTGTTCTCCAGCCACCTTGTCTCAGTCCCTCATTTCAGACCTAACCCTGGAGCCTGTACTCCTGTGATCACAGTGGGACTCGTGCCCTGATTAGGGGACCCCCGGCTGGGACCCCCTCCCCTCTGCCCCTCGGGGAGTAGGCTGCCTGTCTCAGGTGCCAGGTGGGTTCCATCTGGGAGGCCACATGTTGCATGTTGGGGAGCCGGGTGGGGTGGGGACATCCACCTGCAGGCCCTCCCAGCTTGGGGGGCAAAGGCTGGGGCAGAGCCTACCTACCATGCCGGGCCGGCAAATCCTTACCCCAGGAGCCACCGTCTTGTCCTCACTCTGACCTGCCTGTCCCATCTGCACCTACCCAACGGCCCCGCATCTGGCTTCAGGGTGGGGCTCTGGGTCCCACAGAGCTCGGGGCTCCTAACAGGGACTTCTGTGGGTCTCAGAGCTCCTGGAGATGTGGGGACCTGCTGGTGCTGCCTGGGTGCCCCAGCGCCACCTCGTTCAGCTGGGCTTCCCTCCAGGCCCGGGCTGCTGCCTTCACAGGATGGGGGAGCCCTGGCCCCAGTGGCTTTGCCCCATGCTCCGAGGGCACCAGAGTATGAGCGCTGAGCTCTCTGGGGGACCAATGCCTGGGGGGTGGGCACCCTGGAACCCTGGGGATCAGGCCCAGGCTGGGGCTGTGCTCTGTCCACACCCCTTCCTGTCCCTCCACCCGGCTGCCCTGCTCCCTAGAGTCTGTCATGGGGGCACTCAATCCTCAGCTCGGGGTCTGCTCTGTGAGCCAATCCCAAACCAGGACCCCAGGCCTCCCAAGATCAGCACGAGGCTGATGCCAGCTCCCTGCTGGGTTGACTCCACCACATTCCATCCTCCTGGGACCTGGGCTGGGGGGAATCTGGGGGTGTTTTATGCCAGTTCCCTGGTCACTCGGTTCCTGGGAGGACATGTGAGATCATGCACTGAAGTCACAGCCAACTGTCTGCAGGGCCCCTTGTAGGAGGCCAGCTTGCCTGTCCCTCCGCACTCCCTACTGTCCTGCTCCCCGCTGTCCCTCCCCCCGCTAACACCTCTCCCCCACCCGTCCCCACTGGACCCCTCCCTGTGGCCCGCACTGGTGGGGCCACCATGTTCCCCATCCCCCCGGAGCTCAGGGGCAGCCAGTGGTCTCTGGACTGGACCTCGAGGGGGCCATGGAGTTTTAAGTCCAGTGTGGGCCGAGCCCAGCAACTGAGAGACAGAAGATACCTCAAAAGGTTTAAGAATTAAACCACTAATTCTTCCTCTTTATACTTTGAGTATTTTTTAAAAGGACATAGCAGAGCTTTGTAAGAGAGAAATCCACACATGTTTTCTGTGACTGAAATTTATGGAGAATGTAAGAGTGCAATTTATTTTCACAGTTAAAACATTAAGAATTGGACAGTTCATAAAAGAAGAAAGACAAGCTTTGCTTAGTTGTAACTAGATACATTGCCTGTTTAATCACCGTGGTACCCTGGACGCCGAGGCCGTGCTGGACACAGGGAGTTACGTGCTCGCTGTCTAGATTGCTAAGTAGCCCCAGAATGTCAGGCGTGGGGTTCACTGGCAGAAGCATGTCTGCTGTTTAATCACGCCGGCTGGTTCCCCCTCCTGCTCCTCCGTGCAACTCAGCCCTCTGCAGAGATGCCACTGGGCTTATCCGTCAGGTGGTCAATGATCCGCACACTTGCCTTAGAAGGAGAAGGAGTGCGCACAGGGGCTGCCTTAGTTCCGGGGCGGGGGACATGGTTGTCTGTGTCAGAGGATGTGCTGGCCCAGGGCAGAGTCCCTCCCACAGAGCAGCCTTCCTGACAGCCTTTCAGACTGAACACTGACCACTGTAGAACTGAACTGCTTTGCTGGACACCAGAAACTAACATTATAACTCACCTACACTTTGATAAAATAAAATTTAAGAAAAAGCACCAATCTTCGCACAACTTGTGTAGATGATGGTGGTACTTTCTTGAGTAGATTTTAACAAGAAGGATCAGAACACGATTCCCTGCGAACCTAAACAGCTTGGCTGCCCTGACAATGTTGCCAAGAGCCTCTTTAAGAAGGATACCATGGGCTTCGTGTCAGAGATGTGATACTCAGGTTTTGTTAAAGTGCACGTGGTGCTGGGTGTTTTACTGCCTTTTATTTTCTCTTGGCTAACGTGAGCCCCCCTAACCCCCCCAGAAGTCTGCCTGAAATACAAGGTCATTCTCACTCTCGGCCCTGCTTCCCCGGCCTTGTCTCCCTCAGTCCTAGACCAGCTCCTCCATCCACCCCTAACCCCTCAGCTCACGTCTCTACTGCGGGCCCCTGGTGGCTCTGGTTCCCATGTCGTTAGGGTGAGAACTGGCCGCTCTCACGTTCTCCCTGGGGCCACATCTCAGCTCTTTGCATCCCCGGTTCCTTTCCTTTCTGACTCTCTTCTCAAACCTCATCTGTGGGGGGCCGGGCTGGGGGACACCAGTGACAGAGCTCAGTCCTGTGTTCATTTTGCATCCACACACCATGTGGTCAGGTCTACGTGGGTAACTGTGTGATTTAATTGTCGGCCTCTACCCAGGCTTTGATCGCGTTTTGTCTACACTGGGGCGTAGCATCTATGGGTTGTGTGCAAAGCTAGGGAAGGAGGAAGGGAGTCGCTGTTCTAAGCGCCCTTGATCACGAGGCTCAGACGTCTAAAGCCTCATGTGGGGTCCCCAGCCGCCCTCCACTACTCAGATCTCCGTGCGGAAGGTCAGGCTGCTCCCTGCCATCTTCTGTGCGTAGTCTGCCTCAAAGGCTTCGTTCTGAGCCACCGTGAAGTAGTTCTTCCAGTCCCCGGGCATCCCTGCAATGAGGAAGCATCTCAGTGACTGGCGGGGGCCCTGGGAGGGGGAGCACTCACCAGCGGGTCCGGCATGAGGGGGACACTGTCCCGCAGTGGCGTCCACAAGAAGGAGCATGAGACGCTTTGGAAAGTCTATGCAGATGGTGGGGCAGACCCCGCCCAGCCCCAGAGCGCAGGCCCCACGCACCTCGCCTCATGAATGGGGAGATGGAGTGGTCCATGATGCTGCTGGGCAGGCTGGTGTAATTGGCCATCGGGTTTTGCCTCATCATGTCAAAGGAGGTGTGATGGATGATTTTATTCAGAATGTCCTCTGAGACATCTTTCTCCAGGAACTTCAGGATCTTCTGAATTTCCCTCTTGGGGTCCTGCAGGATCAAACAAATAATTCGGGGCTTCCCATTTGGGACGTTCTTTCTGTCTGGATGACCGTGTTTGGGGTGGGATGGGTTAGGGAGCGCTTTACCACGCGATCTCACACATCCTCACGAAGCTTTCATGAGACTCAGACAGAGGTGATGTGCATTTTGCAGATGAAAGACATGGCTCCTAAGTGTCAGGATTAATCAGATGATAAAGGCATGTGATATTTCTTGAGGGGGAGGAGCTTCTGGAAATTGTGAGCTTAAGCAGAGAAAATTTAGAAGACCAAAAAAAAAAAAAAAGGTTACGGCATCTTAGGATAAACTTGAGTTGGAGAGAATCATTGAGAGAGGGCTTGCACAGGGCCCGTCTGCGGGCGAAGGCGGCCGCACAGCCTCACCTCCTTCATGTCCTCGTAGAAGAGGTAGAGGATGCGGTGCCGGTCCTTGGCGTCCCACCATCCCTTCACGTGGTTGTACCAGGAGCCCCACAGCACTGAAGGGACAGAGGAAGATGGGGCGTGAGCACTGACCTGAACCCTGTGAGACGGGCAAGGTGTCTCAGGTAAAAGAGGATGTTTAATATGCACAACCAGGCAGCAGGGACCCTGGCGCAATTCCCTGCAGGAACAGGGATTTTTAACCCTCTGGGAGACCATACGAAGGACCCTAGGCTCCGTGGCTTTTGTCTGCCCCTTGAACTGACTTCCTCGTGAGAGGCCGCTCATGGGCAGGGTGCATGGTCTGTGTTCCCCTTGCTTCACTGCCAGGTGCCGAGATCAGCGCTTGGCGAGAAGTACTGCTCCCCAAAAGGCTGATTTTGAAAAGAAATCTCACTCTGAAGAATCACAGTGACCAGACACCTGGGCCCCTTCACTCTCTGTGGTGGCAGTGGAGGGAGAGGGGTGCACTGGTGTCTCCATGGGCCCCCAAAGCCACTCCCTACCCCCTCCCCCATGAGGTTGACCTCTTGGTCTGTGTCAGAGGGCTCCTCCGCCCTCAGGGTCCTCGTTTTTTTGCGAGCACAAGGCATGAGGAGCAGGAGGGCGAGGATGGTGCTGCCGTGGCCGACCGTCCCCCCGCCACGCCTGCAGCAGCTGCCAAGGAGCCCTCTCCCTCCCCGGGCTCAGTGGCCCAGAACCCGGTCCCATCACCTGTCGGGTCCTTCACGCCCTGCCACAGCTTTCCAAGGAGCATCCTAGCTAAACTCTCACCTGAGGGTCCCATCCGCATCCTTCCAGGACCTTGATAAACACGGTCGCTCAGCGAGAGCCCCGCCTTCCTGATGCCAGCAGGTGGGCGCGCGGGAGGCGTGGCCCCACAGCTCCCTGGTACGCACCTTTCCCAGCCTTGAACATCTCCACGTACTCCTCCCAGGAGCCAGGGTCTGGCATCAGTTTATTCATTCTTGAGAAGTGGTAGTAGGACACCAGACAGTCCTTGGCATTTCTGGCCACATAGATGATCTGAAACCAGCCGGGCAGGGGATGGAGACACAGAGAAAACAAGACAAAAAAGGTGCCTGCTCAGGACAGAGCCAACGTTACCAGGAGAACCTCAGACCACCCTGGTGAGTGACTGGATGTGCCTTTTCTGTGCCCACTTCTTCCGGTCTCCCCAGTGGAGTTTGAATCTACAGCTGAGGCACCGTCACTGGGAACATCCCCTTTCTCTCTGAAAGTGTCCCGGTTTTCACGATAAATACTCCAGTCACCCTGGCCGTCACGTCCCTGGAGGTTGAAGGGGCTCTGTGGCATTTTCAGTGTGTGGAAGGAAGGGCCCCGTGGCTTTCCCCGAGCAGGGGATCTAACTCAGTTATAGGATGGGAGGAGCCTCTGCCTTATCTGTGCACAGGGAACCGCAGCCATGCAGATAATTCCTTCTGCTGCTAAGACTACAGGACCCTGAGGCGGGGCTCGGTCTACCTTCTGGAGCTGCGGGTGACCTGCCTTCTCTTCTCCTGGGAGAGGAGACTCGTGGTCTGGCTTTCAGCCCTGCTGCCCCCTCCCTCCCACTCTCCCAGCCGGCCCCCAGCCCAGCCTGCCCCGCTGCGTGCACCCTCAGTGGGGTTGGGAGGAGGTGCAGACTGGTGGTTTCTCAGGCGTGCTCCCCCAGGCCCCAACTGTGCAGCAGAACTGTGGGCCCAGCCACACCCGTTCCCTGTTGGGTTCTCCTCCGGGCAGTCAGCCCAGATCCTGCAGCCCTAGCTGCATTTCCCCAGTCGCTCCTCTCCAGGAGCCCAGACCAGCCGTGACTGTCCTTGTCCCCTTCCCTCCTGCTGGGTTTCTCTCGGATATTCACAAACACACTCAGGGACCAAAAAGCAGAACACAGCAGCGAGGTCTTATTAACAAGTAAACATATTTCTCAGTGCTTATGTGGGTTATTGCTTTTTTGCAAATCAAACCAGAGTAACTGGAGGAGGGGAAGTCGGGCTGGATGAGGAGCAGGGTGAACTGTTTTGAGTCTGGAGCCAGACGGCTGTGCGTGAGCGATGCCCAGCTTACACTTCCTGTGCCTGCTGCTGCATCTGGGAGCTTCCTGCTGCCGTTGTAACGCGTGACCATAGCTGGAGAGGCTAAGACAAGAGCTCTATTCTCTTACGATTCTGAAAACCAGACTTCCCGGGGCTGGCTCCTTCTGGTGCCTCCAGGGGAGAATCCACTCCCTCGCTGTCCTAGAACCTGGGCCGCCCGCTTTCCTTGGCTCTCGGCTCTGCCCTCAGAGCCCTCCAGTGTCTGTGTCACATGTCGCACCCCAACTTGCTCCTCTGGCCTTCTTGTCTCCCACTCGTAAGGGTCCTCATCATGATCTTCAGGGCCACCCCAAGAATCCAGGTACTCCTCCCACCTCGGGAGCCTCAACTTGGTCACATCTGCCCCTCAGGCAACGTTCACGGGCGTCTGGGGGACCCTGTTCTGCTCAGCACACCATCACAGGAGGAAACGCCCAGACTCAACTCTCTGACAGCCTCCTCAAGTAATCCACCGTCCTCAGCAGACGAAGGGAGGCCCTGCCACGGAGAGTGGCGGCTCTAGAAGGCCTGGCTCACCAAGGGCAGCTGGTAATCTGATGGCAGGCGAATGTGAGGGTGTCTCCTGACTGATCCACACTATCATCACTTGGAAATCATACTGGTCCCTAATCAAGACTGAGTTATCTGTCTGCAGGAGTAAGCCAAGCTGTTTTCAAGGCCACAATGAGCGGGGTGGGAGTTTGGGGAAGCGAGTCGGGGATGAGGTAGTGCTTTGATCTCTGGGAACCTACTTAAGTCCACAGCAGCTGGTCTGGGGACCAGAGACACATCCGGGGTGGAGAGCCAGGGAGACCCGGGACAGAGGGTCTGAGCACCGTGCCTGGGAGATAGTGTCTTGGGAAAACAGACTTGACCATGTGGTTTCCTTGGAAAGCGTTCAGTCCAGAGGGCGGAAGGGTTTGCAGCTGGGCCCCAGCGTGGCTTCCCCGCTGGGAGTTGTATGGTCCAGCGGAGACAGGTGTATGGCTCTGCTGGGCGGCTACACCTGTCACTGCAGGTGTATAAGTTGGTATTTGGTGTATACTCCATAGTTCATTGATTTCAAGAGTCACTGATGAAGCAGATATCAGGAAAAAACGCTGGCATGTTCAGTGTACATGGCATTTATAGGATCTGAATGTGGAAGTGTCAAAATAAAACCAAAAAAGGAAATAAAAACTGGAGGACATGGAGGTAGGACTGTGCCTTGGAGCCTGAGCCATGGGACACAGACCAATTTCTCTCCACGCCCCGTTGTCTCCCTCCACGGTTCCCCTCATGGGTCTTCCCTAGACAGAAACCCCCGCACTTTGCTCCTTGGAGGATTCGCTCTGAGGGAGCCGCCTTCCTTAGGAAGCAAGCGCTTTGTTTCATGCCCCTCCCGTGGTGGCTCTGTTGGCAGGTGATCAGAATGATGTTGTGTGAAATCCAGTCCCGGGTGCACCCAGAGATCGTGCTTTAAGGGAAAGGCGGCTCCAGAAGGAGGAGTGGGAAAGAGCAGGGTCTGATGCTGCTGTCTGCCCTGCACCCCCCTGGGTGGTTGTCTTCCAACAGCTTCAATTGTTTCCACTTAGATGGAGACATTGCTTGGCCAACAGATCAGAGCTGGCTGTTCTTACCTTTGAATTTTCTTTCCAAAAGGAAGGAGGCAGCATCTGAACAGGCAGGTGGGTCTTCAGCGTCCTCGGAGACGGCATTTTGTTGGCCAGGTCCAGCCCTGCGAAAAAAGGCCGCCACTCAATGCACGCTCGTCTCCAGTGTCATTGCTGGGGGTCAAGCGTCTGCAATCAGAATTACCACATTTTGGCTTTGCCTAAAATTACGATTTTACAATCTGTATTTTCCTCCTGGTGACACCTTTACTGTCCTTTCTGGTGAAGGAAATAGTAATTATGTGTTGAAAACAACCTTGGCGACAGAACGCCCCTGGTCTGATTGTTGGTGTGTGTGCCTGTGCGGGCAGGGAGGATGTGGGGGGGGGGCAGGGGTGACAACTCTGACCCAGTGTGCACCGGGACATTTCCCCTTTGGGGTCCCTCCTCCCGGAACGGAGGGCTGGATAAGGCAACTGGAGAAGAGCTGGCGTCCCTCTGGAGGGAGGGAGGGGCCTGGCCACCCTCCAGCCCCAGCGCCTGCCAGTCACACGCGGGTCTAAATTCACTCCAGCAGCCCACGGCCACCTCTGGCACCTTGCAGACAGCAGCCAAGGGCTGGAAAGTGAGACAGTCACCACGAAGGGCCAGACCAATGGTCACTCCCAATCACATGTCAGCAGGTTGGTTCCTCTTCAGTGGAAACTAACAACCTGATTCTAAAATTTATATGGAAATGCAAAGATCCTAAAATAGCTAAAGGAATTTTGAAAAGAAAAAAACCGTCAGCTTATTCTACCTAATTTCTGAACGTATAAAGCTGCTGTATCGCAAAGTGTGGAGCCGGCATAAAGAGGGACACGTGATGCCAAGGACAGAGCAGAAGGTCCAGAAGGCGCCCAGGTATGGGGTCATTAGATTTGGGAAAGGGGCTGTGGCCATTCGATGGGAGAAAAGGTAACTTTTTCCACCAGTAGTGCTGGAATAATTGGCTCAGTGAGTAACAGGTTTTCAGCAGGTATCACTTTACAAGTGAAGAAAGGTTAGGTTTTGAGAGGTTTAGCAACTTGCTCAGGGTCACCCAGATAAGAGTGCAAACCAGAACTGAAGCTGGACTGCTTGATTCCCAAATCGGTGCCTTTTCACCACTGGGTTGTCCTCTCTAGAAAAAGCTACTCTTTGCTACTATTTACTTTATAAGAACTTGTCCTGTATTCCTAAATGATTGCAAGCTCTTCGAGGATGCTGTGTTCAGTATTTCTTAGTATCTCTGGTGGGAAGTAAGTCACCTGTTGGTAAGAGTGGTCCTAGGTATCATCTAGCTTGACTCTCGGTGGATGCACAGGTTACAGATCAAACAGAGCAGAAGACAGACCCCCCTAAAGGGAAGCATGCGGACACAGGGGTGTGGTTTCCAGGAGTCCTCAGCCTGCCCTCGCTGGGCTGGACCTCTGCGGTCACTCCTGAGTGGGCAGCGTGCTGCCTGAGGCCACCCACTCACGCATTTCGAGAGAGGCATGGAGGGGTCTTTTTTCCCAGGTGAAGGAGTGTGTTGACCTGAACCTCCTTCAAAAGCTTTCCCAGTTCCTTTTGGAAATATTTTCTGGAAGGCTGACTGTACAAGTAATTCTCCTTTCAAAGCGAACTGGCCCGCACAGGGGTTGCAGTCCACGGGTCCCCCCACTGGGCATGTACCTGATTTGATGAGCGGGGGCAGAGCCCACTCGATGAAAGGCTGCCGGTTGAAGGTGCTGGCTCGCTGGCACTTCTGCGAGTCCCCGTCATTCTGGATCATGTCCACAATCTCCTGTGTCCAGGTTGTGCCTAGAGGGTCGGTTTTCCTCAGTCCCTCCCGTTCACTGTATAGCTCTCTTTCCATGGTTACTCACACACTCAGTAAAATTCACACGTGCTTAGCGTTGAGTAGAGTCAGCTCAGGTACCACCTCCTCTGCGTGACACCCAGGTGGATGGAGCCTCTGCTCCAAGCACTGGGTCCCCTGCGCTCATCATCCAGGTCTTCCCACGCACCTGCCGTCATGTGGGACCGAGAATGCTGCAGAGGCAGGTTCTGGCTGTTTGTTCCCTCTGCCCCTCACACCCGCGTTAGGGCTTTGCACCTAATACATACAGCTTGAGTGAAAGAATACAGACTCAGAGGGGAGCAGGGAGACACAAGGGTGAAGCAGATACTGTCCCTGCCCGACCACGCGTACAGTCTTTTCTGTAGAAGGTAAGATATGACGGAGATTGCCTCCTGCCTAGTTAGTACCCACTTTCCCCTTCTTTCTCAAATTAATAAATCTTCAATTTTCAGCTGGGCACAGGGCTACCTGGCTCACAGGTTACACCGTTTAGTCTCTCTTACAGCTAAATGTGACCATGGCATTAAATTTGGGGCCCCTTCCAGGGATCCCAGCTCTGCTAACGTGGCTCCCTGCCGCCAGCTTCTCAAACCCACCTGACTTTACGTAGGTTGCGATGAGAAGATCGTCTGGTCTTGCTTGGAAATTCCAGATTTTGTCCCAATTATCGCTCATTAGCTTGGTCATGAGGATCCCGCCCACTTCTGAGGTTTCTGGCCGCAGGCATTTCTCATCCACACACAGGTCTTTCATTTCCTCCAAGGACATCTTTCTACGTGGACTGACTTGACAGGTGCTTAAAAGAAAGGTGTGCACGTGTCATTTCTAAAGCTTTGAACAGTCATTCCTATTCTTTTTGTAGAACGATTCCCTGAAAAAGTCAGGAGAGATGCAGTGGAAACGCATTGCTTTGTTGAATGTTAACTTAAGTGAGAGACAGGAGTGCTGTGGGAGCCGGAAGCATTCTGAGTCGCCTCAATTCTGGCTGTAAAGACCTGGAGAAAGGAACACATTTCTGATGAGTTGCAGGCCGGGCGGAAAGTGCAGCCAGGGGCGCACGAGGCAGTGGTCTTTTGGGTTGCCTCGTCAGAGGTGGCCCGTCTGAAGCCTGAGTGATGGAGGAGGGGGTGGCCGAGCAGGGCATCAGGCAGAGGGCCACCGAGTTCACAGACGCAGTCACCTTTGAGCAACAGATGTCCAGAGTGGAATCGGCACATAGGCTGGTTGGATGCCAACCAGTGCTGAAATGGCCGGGGTCAGGAGAGCAGTGGGGAGGGGGCAGGAGGGGGGCGGGCTGGTGGCACTACAGAGCAAAGTTCCAGAAGCAGGTGAGGCTTAACTGAACTTGTGGGGCGAGGGGAGGTCCCTGTTGGCACAGTGACCTTGGAAAGGTTTCAGGGCAGCAGCCTGTCTGTGCAGAAGTTCTGGGATTGCCCTGGCAGGGGCCCAGGGTGTGGCTAACCTAAGATTTAATTTCACTTTAACACATTGTCTGGGGGGTTGCTGGGCCGTGTGGGTTGTGTTGTTCGGTCTGCAGTCTGATTGCAAATTCCCAGGGGAGGCTTGTTCCTCCAGCCCAGGGTGGCCACTCCCTGCACGAGATCACTTTTCCCCAGGGCTCTTGGAAGAGGCCAGGTTTGCAGCAGGGCCGTCCAGCTCCACGTCCCCTCAGGGCAGGGGCCTGTCTCCTCTCTTGACCTGTACAGGCTTTAAACACGGAGGTGGCCACCCCCAACCCTACGGCCCCGCAACGCGGGTGGCGTCAGAGCTCAGCCCCTTCCTCTGAGTGTCCTGCTCCCTCTCCACGCCCTGCTCACATCTAAAAAAAGTCTGCTTCGTGTGGTTAGAATTTCTTGGTGTTTGTACTGGGAGGATTTTCAAGTATCTGATTTGGGTATTGGACCCGGAAGTTCCTTAATCTATTAGTTTTGGCTTAAGTAAAACTTTTTTGTTTGTTTGTTTTTGGAGAAGTAAGCCTTTATTTCCTTGTTTCACAAATCAAGCTGGCTGTGTTGGTTAAGTATAAGACATTTTTATACTGTAAGTTGGCAGAAAGGACCTCCCTACGTACACGTTTTAAACTTTTTAAAGTTCTCACACTGAATCAAAAAACAAAGAGCATTTCCCTAAAAAACAAGTTCTTTCTTCAATTAAGAGATATTAGAAACATACTCAGTTTAGTAAAAAACAATTTCAATGGCGTAGAGAAACAGTGGTACTTGAGCAATTGCTCTGGAAACCTATAAACCAATGAATTCGTTTTAGCTTGGATTGTGAAAGCCGTGGCCTAGTCTGCCTCCAGGGCTGGTCTGATGACTTTGTTACTGTTCTTAAACCACCACCTCAGCCTCCTTCTCTCCTGACTCTGCTCCCTGGGTCCTTGGACCCCTGGGCTGGACCTGGTGTGAATCTAGAACCAGAGCTCAGTGTCCCTGGCAGCCGGCTGAGCCCATCCTGGGGTGACAGGTCAGGGGATGGAACCCTTTCTGCAGCCAAAAGAAAGACTAGGAAGGCCTTTGGTCTCCCGGACCCGAGCCCTGGCCCCTGGCTCTGTGGGCTTCCCGCCTGGGCCTGGAATCTGCTGTCAGTCCATCCGTTTTTTCCAAAACAACCTGCAGCAAAGTTGGAGGCAGGGCCACCTGTCCTGGGGTGACACCCTGGGCAGAGAGCTTGGTGGTCTGGGCCCCACTATGGACACTCCGGCCCTATTCCCTGGAGGACACACCTGGGCAGGGCACCCTACTCCATGGAGGTGGCCTGTCTCCCACCTGCAGGGAGAGTGGACCTGCCAGTTTGCTCAGGGGAACCTACATGAACTTGGAGGA
The DNA here is from genome assembly GCF_048773025.1 of Camelus bactrianus. NCBI lineage: Eukaryota > Metazoa > Chordata > Mammalia > Artiodactyla > Camelidae > Camelus > Camelus bactrianus. The sequence continues at coordinate 9,981,551 of NC_133566.1, forward strand.
AAGGTTGCCCCCACCCCGTCCAGAAAGGCTGCCCTGGGACCCATGGACATAGGCTCTGGGAAAGTTCAGGATGAGGGCAGAAAAGTGGTTTTCCTCCTTCATAGCTTTGAGAAAAATGCTTTCCCTGTGTGAGCTGGAGCGAGGGGCTATCTCTTTCCCCGCTGGCCGCCTGCTGTGTTCTCCCCGACCAGGCTATGCTGGCCAAGCTGGGAGGGCCCCAGGCGGTACTCACGGCCCCAGGTGGGTGGTTCGCGCACCTTGCCCTCCAATCCTGTTTGCTGAGCCTGACTGCTTCGCCTGCTTCGGGCTCTTCCTCCGAGGATGTCAGACGTGTTCCAGACGAGGAGACCGGGGAAGCAGCTCTGACACTGATCCTGAAACTTGTTCCCTTGGAACAGGACCTGCTTAAGGTGGGTCAGGCGCAGACTATACATAAAGGCTCGGGGCTGGAGGAGGAGGTGAAGAAAGCAGCCAATGGGAGCAGAGGGGCCGCGCGTCCTAAGACCCAGGGCTGGACCAACAGGAACCTCCCAGTGTGATGACTGGGCAAGGTCCGAATGGTCAAGCAGGCTTTGGGACTGGACGCAACTTTGGGTTTTGTTCTACATTGATAGGGCCCCTTTGGAGGGCTTGCGCCATGCTGGGCAGAGCGCAGGCTGGCTGCTGTTGGAAAGCAGTTTGCAGGAGGCGGGGTGCCAACGGCAGTAACAGCCCAGAAGCTTGTCTGCTCTCAAGTCACGGCTCACGAGCTCACCTTGGAGTGATACTGAAAGGCATCCATTTTATAGACATGTTCTGGATTACAGGGTTTTTAAAAAATTTCTTTTTGTGGGGAGGAGTTAGGTTTATTTATCTACTTATTTATTTACGTGGCGGAGGGACTGGGGATTGAACCAGGACCTCGCGCTGGTTAAGCACGCGCTCTACCCTCGGGCTGCACCCCCACCCCAGACTGCAGGTTTCCGCAGTGGTTTGGCGAATGCGCTTTCTGGCAGATATGATCACAGACGTGTTGTCCTTGGGGACAGAACTGGTCACAGGGCCAGGCTGCCCCATGCCCCTTTCAGCAGACGCACCTTTCGGGGCGTATCGGTTTACTGCTCCAACACCTGCAGGAATCATTTGTTTCACCCCACAATAGACGTGTGTGTGGGGAAGGCCTGACTCCCTGCCTCCTGGAGGCCTTCGCATGATTTCATCCTTGGTGGAAATAAGCTCATTTATGTGCAAGCACAGGAGGATTAGAGTTGTTTACTTTCCCGAGGAGAGGAGCGCGGGCAAGCAGGTGTCCGGCTGCGTGGAGTGGGCTTGTTTGGACCTCCCCTGGCTTCCTCCTTCCTTCCCATGTGAGAAGGAAAAATGCACTGGAGTGAAATCCACCTCCCAGAAACAGACAGGGCTGTAATTTTAGTCTGTATTTAAAAACAAAACAAAACAAAACATGTTCTAGGGGAGAAAAGTAAACTTTGCTGAAACACGGGTTCCCATCCCCAGGAATCTTGCTTCGAAAAATTTTGTGACCAGGTCTGCACTATGAACTACAGGGCAGGGGAATGTATGTTTGCAATTTTGATAGACACAGCCAAATTCTTCTCCAAGAAAGGGATGCACTGCACTGTGGGATGAGAGAGTGCCTGCCTCCCCAAACCCCTCCCACACCTGGTGCTGCTTACCTTGTGATACTTATCAGTCTGAGACGGGGAACATACCTTGTCTGGAAAAGAAGTCCTTTATATCTAAGACAGAGCAGATGTCCTTTTGTAAATTTGTGGCTGTCTCTCATCTGCCTATTCATACATATCGCCCATTTTCCCGTTGGGGCGCTCATCTTTTTTTCCTATTGTTTTTGTGAGCTCTTCACAATGAATAAAACTAGCTCTTTGTTATCAAATATTTCAGGATTGTTTCTCCACTTTGTCATTTGTCTTTTGACTGTGTTTGGGGCATTTCTCATCTGAAAGAAAACTATATAAATATTTATGTGTTCAAAGTTGTCAATATTTTCCTTTATGGTTTCTGGTTTTGTGTTCTGCTTTGCAAGGACTTCTTTATTCTGAGCTTATAAATAAATGAACTCCCCAACTCTGGTTTTTTTTCTATCTTTAAATTGTTGATTCATTGGGGAGTGATGAAAATGTTAGGTATCTTGATTGTGGCTGTGGTTTCACAGGTGTATACAGCTATTAAAATTCATCAAATTGTACGTCTGAAATACGTGTAGTTTACTGTACAGGAATTATATCACAGTAAAGTTGTTTTAAAAACAAAACCAAACAAAACAAACAAAAAAAGAAGTTCATTTTAATGGGGGGACTGAGGTAAGACTTCAGCTTTATTTTGTTCAAGTGTTAGCCAGGGATTTGACTGTCTTGCATTGAATGATACACATTTTCGCCACTGACTTGAAATGCTACCATTATCACAGTTTAAATTTCAATGTGAATTTGGAACTCTGTATTTTGTTCCAAAGGTCTGTCTCTTCTCTGTTGTAAACCTTATTTTGAATGCATTATCAAACGCTCTGTGGCTACAGGTCTAGTGCTTCCTTATGACTTTATTTTTCAATGCTTCCAGGGCAATTGTATTTTCATGTAAAACTTAGAATCTTTTTGTTAGTTTGTGACTGAAATTGCTTGGACTCTATAGATCAATTTCAGAAGAACTGATAGCTTAATGGTATTGAGCTTTTCGATTCATAGAAATGGTATGCATGCCTATTAGGTCTTTTAAAATTTCTCTCAGTAGTGTTTTCATGAATGAGTCTTTTAAGAGTTTTGTTAAAATTTTCTTTTTTAAATGTGGTATAACTGACATTTAACATTATATTAGTTTCAAATGTACAACATAATGATTCAAGATTTGTGTATCTTGCAAAATGACCACAGTAAGTCTAGTTAACATCCATCACCATACAGACAAATTTTTTTCCTGTAATCAGAAATTTTAAGGTGTACTGTCTTATTAACTTTCAAACATGTAATGCAGTATTATTAACTTGAGTCACCACACTGTACATCACATCCCCAGGACTTGTTTATTTTATACCTGCCAAGTTTGTAGCTTTTGACCACCTTCACCCATTTTGCCCAGCTCTTATCCCCCATCTCAGGCAACCACCAATCTGTTCTCTGTATCTGTGAGCTTGGCTTTTAAATTATTTTTTATTTTTTAGAGTTGACATATAAGTGAGATCATATGGTATTTGTCTTCTCCGTCTGACTTATTTCACTTAGCATGATGCCTTAAATGTATATCCATGTTGTTGCCAATGGCAAGATTTCCTTTGTTTATTGATGAATAATATTCCATTATATCTATCTATCTATCTATCTATCTATCTATCTATCTATCTATCTATCTATTGCATTTTCTTTATCCCAGTCATCCATTGATGGACATAAAGATTGTTTCTGTATCTTAGCTACTGTGAATAATGCTGCAATGAACATAGGGTGAATATATCTTTTTGACTTAACATTTTTCTTCAGATAAATACCCAGAAGTGGAATTACTGGGTCATATGATAGTTCTATTTTTAATTTTTCAAGGACTCTCCATACTGTTTTCTATAGTCACTGCATCAATTTACATTTCCACCAACAGTGAGCTGGGTTTCCCTTCTCTCCACATCCTCACCAGCATTTATTTCTTGTCTTTTTGATATAGTCATTCTGATGGGTGTGAGGTGATATCTCCTTGTGGTTTTGATTTGTGCTTCTCTGATGATTTGATGTTGAGCATCTTTTCATGTACCTGTTGGCCATCTGTACATACTCTTTGGGAAAAAATATCTATTATGATCTTCTGTCCATTTTTAATCAGATTACTTGATTTTATTCCCCCTATTGAGTTGTATGAGTTTTTCACATACATTGAATATTAACCCCTTACCGGATATATGATTTGCAAATATCTTCTCCCATTAGGTTGCCTTTTTCTTACATTGGTGGTTTCCTTTGCTGTGCCCAAGCTTTTTATTTGATGTCATCCCACTTGTTTATTTTTACTTCTGGTGTCAAATCCAAAAAATCATTGCCAAGACTGATGTCAACGAGCTCACCACCTGTATTTTCTTTCAGGAGTTTTGTGGTTTCCAGTCTTACATTCAATTAAGGTCTTTATTCCGTTGTGAATTGATTTTGTGTATGGTGTTAGACAGTGGTCCGGTTTCACTCTTTTGCACGTGGGATCAACTGTATATTAAGCACAGGAGTAGAGATATGGAGTAGGCAGTTGGATGGACAGTTCAGGAATTCAGTGTTGAGATCTGAGACACCAATTTGGGAGACAGCACCATGTAGAAGGAATTTAAGTCCACGAGGCAGAATGAGGTCTTCCACAGAGTGAGTGAGAGAAAGAGTCTTGAAGGTTATAACAGTAAATATTTTTTCCCTGTGTTTATGATTTTTCTTTTACCAGGGTCACCTTTTGCTTCTTTGTCATATTCTTCTGATGATTTTATCCTCCATTTTTTAAACACAGGAGAATTTTCCATCTTGTCTTTAGTCCACTATTCAAACCTGCCACTCCACCTCCCCAGTATTTTAAAGGTGCATTTTAATCTTATAAAAATGTTTCTTTAATCTCTTGCCTTGGGAAAGATGGAAGATACTGGGAGCCAACTGACAAAATAACAGGTTCTCTATTTACATTTGGAGATAATCAAACAAGTTAGACTGAAATAGTTACAAAGTTATCTGTGAGCGGGCAGGGGATGCTTAATATCTATGTCAAAAAGTGAAAGAGAAGCATCACAAATATTAAGCATTTAAAATATGTGCACAGTATTTTTACATGTGTGTTAGTCTTGGTCCAGACAGGACAGAGGAACCACACAGTCATTTGAGCAGAGGAAGTTTAACACAGAGAGTTATGAGCCATGCAAGGGACTGAAGTAAGAGGGATTGGCTAGTAAGAATAAAAAGAAAAACTCTAAAGAATTTGGGAATAGCAGAAGGAGCAGCCACCATCAGTAGGGCTGAGATGGGAGCTCCCAGGAGGGGATCTGTCCTCTGCAGCCACCAGGGCTGAGGTCCAGATCTTGTGAGAGATGGCGTGGCTGTTATTACTTACAGCATTAAACACCTAGGACTGATTTAATAAAAGTTGTGCAAGACTAATATTATTTTTATAAGACATTTACAAGAGAATTAAAGAGACCTAAACAAATGGGGAAACCTACCATGTTCATAAATTGGAAGACTAAATATTGACAAGCTGTCAATTCCTCAAAACTGATCTGTAGATTCAGTGCAATGCCAATAAAATCCCAGCAGGGGCGTGTGTGTGTGCTTGTGCGTAAAAGCATTTGCAAGGATGTGGAGCAACTGGAATTTTCATATACTTCTCACCAGAAAACTAGCAGAATTCACTAAACCGGAGCCTTGCATAACTCAGATTCTAGCAATTTCTTTCCTAAGAATATAACCAACAGAAATGCACACACGTTCATCAAAAGTGCACCCATCTTTATACGAACGGTCATAGCAGCGTGACCTGCAGTACAGTGCAAAGCAGAAAACAACCTATTTATCCATCAGCAGCAGAATGTGTGCAGTGCTGTGTGTTCGCCCAGCAGGGTGACACCGGTCAGTGAGAGTGAACGGTCTGCACAGCAGTTGCGTGAGTCTCACATATGTGAGGGGGTTGCTATTGTGTTGAAGTCAGACACAAAAGGGCATATTCTTTGTAATTCTATACATGTGAAGGCCAAATTAGGGGTAAAAACTAATTTACGGTGTCAGGAGAGTGGGGAATATTGAAGAAGAAGATTGCTTCTGACTGTATTTCTTGGGGGAGGGTAGAGCTCAGTGGCAGAGCGTGTGCTTAACATGCACAAAGTCCTGGGTTCAACCCCCAGTGCTTCCATTAAAAAACCTAACCCTCCTCAACCCCTCTAAGATGTAATAAATTAAAAAAAAAAAAAGGAATACTCTATTTCTTGATCTGGGTGCTAGTTACAAGGGTGTGTTCACTGAAAATTCATTGGGTCTTACACTTATGATTTATGCATTTTTCTGTTTTGTTAAATAGCAGTTTATTGAGATACACAATTGACCCTTGAACAATGCAGGTTTGAACTGTGTGGGTCCATTTATTCCTGGATATTTTCAAGAGTAAATACCGCAGTGCCACACATCCAGGTGGTTGATCTGCCCTGGGGACGAGGGAGCTGTGGATGTGAGGGCCGACTGTGAAGTCATACTCAGATTTTTGACTAGGTGGGTGACGGGATGATGCCTCTGCCCACTGCATTGTTCAAGGGTCAACTGTAATTCATGTTCCATAAAATCCACCATCTAAAGGGTACGAGTCAGGGTTTTAGAGGGATTCGCGGAGTCATGCAAACACTACTGCTATCTAATCCTGAGTGCTTCCCCATCCCCCAGAGAAGCCCTGTGCCCCCAGCAGGGAGCCCCCACCCCTCATCCTGGAGATGGAACCTACCTTCTGCCTCCAGGGATTTGCCCAGTTTGCACACTTCACACAAATGCAGTGTGAAGCTCTCTTTCACTGGCCACGTGCTGTCAAGGCTCCCCCGAGCCATTGCCTGAACCAGCATGTCCTTCTTGTGGCTGAGTAGTGTACTGTTGTATGCGTATACCACTTTCTGTTACTCCATTTATCAGCTGAAAAAATGTTCTCTACAAGATTAATCAATATTTTGCCATCTGGATGTGCTTCTCCATTTCATAATGGACAGAATTGTAAGATAGCAGTTTGGACACTAGAGGGAGACTTTAATTTTGTTTTTGTTTTTTTTGACTTTTCACACACTGACAAAGAATGCTCAGATGAAACCCCTTCCAAACTCGAGATAAATCCGCACTGATTTGATGTCACATTTTCTGAGACAAGATGTTGCCAGTGATGCTGATACTTAAACGTCTCCTTGAGTTTGCCTCACAGAGTTGAGGGGACCACACGTGTTTTTCTAAGCCTAGTGAGTGGCTTTGGGTCAGAGTCCCCCTGGCCTCCGCAGACCCTCTCTGCCTCCCCAGTCTCTGGTTCTATCCCTGTCTGGGCAGCTCTGTGCAGGTGCACCTGATCAGCCCTCACCTGCATCCCACACGGCACACCCCGGCCTCCTTCTCCAGGGCGGCCCACCTGTGCACGGGGGTGCAGCCTGGAGTGTGGGGAGTTAGTCTTCCAAGAAGTAGGCTTGGGCCAGCAGGAGTGGGGAACAGTGCATGAATTATCCTCCTTTGCCTCGTCCGAGGGCCAGTCCCAATCTACTGTTACCGGGACTTTTTTGGGTGTCCTGGATTGAACAGTCACTCATGTTGGGCAGGACTGGCTGGGCAGGGGTCCCCGCGTTGGCTCTGCTGCCCTCCCTGCTCAGTCACCTTGTCCCTCATGTCTGCCGACAGGATCATCCTTTTAATAAAATAGTAGCTCATGAGCTTTCTGCTTTAGGCTCAGATTTTTGAGAAACTCAGAGATAGAATGAAGGGGAAAAAAAAAAGAATCAACTTCATTGCTCAGGAATCAGTCTGGTTGCTTGGATTTGGGTGCTAGAACACAAAACATAACCTAATTCTCCCACATACCTGGGAAAAGTGTGTTTCAGGTGTATTGATTTTCCTAATACAGTCACTTAGGCCAATAACTAAATCAAGTTAACATCAGCGAAACCCGGACGGACTGACTCTCCGGCCATTCGCTCCTGCTCGGCTTCTTCCTGGCAATTACTTTCCTCCTGACTCTCACGTTCCCAGAGGGGGGAACAGTGATTATAAAACACGACCCTGCTCCCTGGCCAGAGCAGCCGTCAAACATGAGCCAGTCTGGGGCCTCCCCCAGGCCTGCGGGTTTGGGGAGGAGGGACTGTGAGCGCGCCCCTGGTCTGCGGCTCGGGGCACAGCAAACACGTGCCTCTCACTCCTGAGTCAGTGCCTCTTCTGTTGTGGGGGAACCTACTCCTCTTATAAACAGGTGAACAACTGGCATCATGTGTTGTTTCTGAGGTGGAAAATACAAATTTTTGCTGCTTTTTGACTAGTCCTTCATTTAAAAAATATTTCCTTGATAACTTTTTACACGTTAGTTACTCATTTTTAAAAAGACTTTTTACTGGAGCATAGCATAGAGACACAAAAGTGTGTGAACTGTAAGTATGAAACCTGATTAAACGTCACAAAGTAAACACATAATTATAATCATCACTCTGGTTAGGGAAAAGAACACTGCTGTCTCCTAGGAAGACCCTCTCTGGTCCCCGTTTGTCACTACCCACTTCTGCCCTGACACCAAGGAGAGCCACTGTCGTGGCCTCTAACCCTGGAGGTTAATGTCTGGGTTAAAACCAGGTGCCGCCCAGGTGCTTCTGATGCAAAACTGGATCTGAGAACCCCTGCTCTTCATGCTGTTGGCTGAGCATTTTTCTAACCTGATTATGCATATTTTTGCAAAGCAAGGCTGGCATGTTAAAAAAAAACCATGAAAATAAGAAAACATACAGAAAGAAGAGAAAAACAGGTGTCTTTGGACATTAACCAATAGATCTATTTCTGCATTGTCTATATCTGTTTACATTTTTTCAGAAGACAAATGTACACGCATTTTATCGTCTGCAGGTCTCACTGCTAGGAGTGCTGCTCTGTTCGTGTGATTTATTACCCCCAGAAGTACAGTCTGGGCTCCACTGTCATTGCTTGGATGCAGTAATGGACTGTTAGCTCTTCCAAGCACGTAGACATAAATACACTGGAGAAGGTGGGAGGTGTCCACTTGTGTGAAATATTATTGTTTGGTATAACTGTTTTGTTATTTTTGTCTGAAAATATGACAACATGAAAAACTAATGTAAAAGTGGTAGGAAATGTATGTTTTCCGGTGAAGCCAGCAGGCTCTGGAAAGCCTGACCCACGTTCCACGGGGCTGTCAGCCCCCCCACCACGGATCTGTGCATGGCGTGTGAATGCAACTGTGTTTAATAAAATAGTGGTTTTCCATGGGTCTGTCTGGACAGATGTTTCTCACTCGTCATCAAACCCTATAAAAGTGCCTGGTGAGGTTTAACTATTTAGGACAGAACTTTACAGTAAAAGCACTGAGTGTAACAGTCTCACAACAGAAGAACAAAGGAGTTGGATAGTTTTTGGAAAAGTTTGAGATGAACTGGTTGAAGTCATTGATGGACTCTGGAGAAACACAAACGAGTTAGACGTTGTCTGAGATTCCGACCGACTTGCCAGGGCTGTGGTTTCTGCAGGAATGTGAATACGGGCTGCCATTTTAGCTCAAGCTGGGGTCTTCGTCTTAAAGGGGATTACTGAGTCGTGGGAAGGACTGCTCATGTGCGGGGCCTCTTGCTCTGGGCCCTCGATGGGCCTCACTCTGGTTCAAGGTCGTGACTGTCATTGTCGTCATAGCTGATACTGAACACTAGCAACGGGCCAGGCTCTGTCACGAGAGTCCTCATGTGCCAGCTCATGCAACCCTCCCTAGAGCCTTAAGGGTAAGAACTGTCCATCTTACTGGGGAAGGAACTTAAACGAGAGTTAAGTAACCTGCCTGGGACCACTCAGCTAGTGAGAGCCAGGACAGAAATCCAGGCTGCTTGTTTCCTGAGCCCACCCTCAACCACTATGTGACGCTGCCTTTCCGTCTCATGTGAACCTGACACCGACGATAAATGATGTGGGTCATTGCTCCCTCCACGCAGTTGAGGATGGCGGGGCTCAGAGAGGGGAGGGAACCGGAGAGCCCACAGGGCCGACCAGCAGCTGGGCCAGTCCGCGGGCCACTTCCCCCGCTGCCCTCCACGCGCCTCACACACACTTCCCGGTGTCTTTGCTTTTTGTGTTTTGCTCTGGTGCTGCTGTTCCCAGCATTTGTCCAAGAACCAGACAGTCTTCTGGAGCTCTGTCCTTTTCCAGTGAAGAAATGGAGGATGTGGGCTTACCTGGGCTCTGCAGAGACAACATAAGGCTTCTAATCCCACCAGCCCTGCTTCGTAGAATGTGTGAGTGGTGCTCAGAGGAAACAGAGGGTCAGTTGCAGTCTGAACCCCTGGCGTTTATTTCTGGGTGATGGCAGGCTGCTCATTAGACCCAGATCTGCTTGGATTTATACTGGCTGCTATTACATACCCCCACCCCTTACTGAAGCATAGTTGATTTACAGTGTTTCAGGTGTACAGTGAAGTGCTTCCGTCTTTGACGTCCTTCATGGTGACACTAACCTCTGCGATTTCTCTCAGAAATGCTCTCGGTGTTACTTCTGCTTTGCCTACCATACCAGTCTTCACTCCATGGGTCAGGGGGTCACTGTGGGACTTATGTCAGTTCTGAGTATATTTATTCCAATGATCCCTCACAGGATGGGCCTGTGAGCCCACAGGACACGCTGTGAGACAAACTGAGACCAAGACTATTTATCAGCTGTCCTTCCATAAGCCCCACTCTGACCATTCACCCTGAGTGGCACCTGTGCCCCCTGGACTGGTGTCAGTTCAGAGCCAATTCCTCCGACCTTCTGAAGATGGGGTATCTCTCCTCCACACAGTCATCCTCCCTGACAGAGTGGACAAAGCTTTATGTCATGTCCACAAACACCGTCAGCTGAGGACCCTCTAAGGGACACCGTGAAGCACTGCGGCCCCTCCCTTGTCTGCTCAGGAGCCGCAGGTGGACCGCTGCTGACTCTTCATCCACACGCGGCCTTGCTTCCACGGCCCTTCAGCCTCCAGGCCCCCTGGACGTGCGAGGTGTGTCGTTTCAAGAAGAGACGTGCTTAGATACAGTGAGATTTCTTGAACTTCAGTACAGGATGCTGACTCTCAATACACAGAGGTATACATTGAGAGAAATTTATATAGACTGTAATTATCAATATTTTTCTTATATAAACGTATGGGGAATTTATAGAATTTGAGGGAAAATATAAAAAATTACCCATACTTCCGCTATGGAACAACTGCAGTGAATATTTTTGTGTGAAACTTCAGTGGTTTTTGGATGTATTTACATCCACATTTCTATCTATATCTAGTGTTATTAAATCTATAGATCTTACCTATACTGATACATTTATTTGACATAAAATGGATATACGATTTGGAGATATTTTTTAATGTACTACATTACCTGCATATAAATCATCTAGAATGTGATTTTTAACAATTTCCCGGTGTTCCATCGTTTAAATTAGTTGTAATTTCCTAACCAATTCTCTGGCTTAAAATCTCTGAACAGCACTTGAGCCCCTTAACTTTAGAATACAATTCTAAGTGTTTAGAATGCACACGTTGAAATGTAGTTCGAGTTAAAAGGATTACATGGATGGTCATTTGTTTAAAGCTGCATATTTTAGACACAGAAGAAACGCCATCCATGGTTTTGTCTCCGTGCATCGTGGACACTTTTGTGCACGTGGGGAGCACACGGGTCGGAAGGTCTGCGAGCCTGACGGATGAGTCTGGGAAGAACATGTTCTTGTTCTGACAGTGTCGGCTCCCCCGCCCTGCCTCATCCTCATCCTCCGGGAGCGCCCGCCACGTTTCACTTCCTCCATTTTGAAGTTTCAAACAGTCACAGCCCATGAGGCAGGGTGACAGAAGACCATCCGTCAGTGTAAGTTGGCGCCCAGCTCGTGGGTCCTGTCCAGGTTACTGAGACCCTTGGAATGTAAACCTGTTTTCCTTACTGAAGCAGCAGGTCGTGGTGCAGTGGGGATTCTGACACTGACTGCATTTCTAAAGCCTGAGACATGTTTGTAAGTTGAATTTTCAGAGCATTCTTTGTCCTGCTGGGAAGGCTGTTCACTAGCAGTGGGTCAGCATCATTCCTGAAAGTATTGATTTTCAGTGGCCAGAGAACAGTCCCCGCATGCCGGCTAGAAGGGAGAAATGAAGTTGAGCTGCTATTAATTTTGTTGTTATTCTTTTTGAAATCATTACCTTTGAACATCTGAAGGCTGACCTGGAGAATCAGCATTAAAATCAGTGCCAAAAAAAAAAGAGCCTCCAGCTGGACCTGAGTTAACCTACACTGGAAGTGTCTTAAACAGCTTTTGTCTTGAGTGCATGTGGAGGAAAGGTGACCTTTACTGCAGGCTACACTACCCGTTCCTTCTGGGGAAGTGTCTTTAGTAAGGGCTGTAGAGAGGGGATGGATGCCCGGGAAGAGCATTTCTGAGTTTTCCCGGAGAGGCGGGCTTTGATCGCAGTGAGACTTCCCGGGGCTGTCAGTTTGGACCCGGTGCCCAGGTGTGTGCGTGTTGCTGCAAAACTGACGTGCAGGTCCCCACACAGCCTACACCAGCTGAAGAGGCGGGGAAAACGGTCGTCACTGAGGCCCTCACAGCTCGCTGTCCATGGTCCTGCCCGCAGAAGGGCGCCCAGAGTGACTGTGCGGTGCTGGGGGTGCCCGGGGTCGGGGACCGTGGAGGGCAGGAGACCACAGCTGCCCGATGGGCTTTGCTGCTGCCCAGCGCGGTCCCTGGCCCCAGTGCAGCCTGAGTGGGGGGGAAAGCGTGCGTGTTTACTGGCCTTGGAGGTCTAGGAGGGAATTTGAAGAAGTCTTTCAATATTTGTATTTGATGTTTTATACTAAAGGGGTCCTTGCTGACCGCCGCTCACATTCTCCTTTCAGCACTCACTCTTCCTTAAACATCTAAAAATAATTGTTATTTCTAATAAAATGATGATTTTATTTTGAGGGTGGAAAGTCAGAATTTTCTGTACATTTTTTACCTTTCTATCTGACTTTTAACAAAGCTGGTGCCCTCGTGAGACATAAAATGGCCTTCTCTGTGTCTCTTAAATTCACTGCTTCTCTCTTCTCATTCCCTTTAATTCCAGAGCAGGAGGAAAAAGATTAACAGAGATATAGCCCTGCTGTCCTTTCCAATAAAAAAAAATCATTTTCCTAAAACCCTGAAAGCCAGAAGCCGGGTGTGATTTTTCTTGCTGGTTGGGTCGCATATGCAATCTACCAGGCTGTTGAATTATTGATGCTGTATTTCTTTTGTCTTAATTTGGTAATACTTCCTGTAAACGCAACTTCACTCTGGGCTTTCATCCTGATTTCGTGCTTTATTTTAGCCCACGACAACCATTAATAATTTAACATCCAAGGTTACACATTATCAGTCTCCTTTGGTGATCTTCAGGGCAACACGGATGGAAATGAATTTCCCTCTGTGTTCCCGGATGTCTGCTATGGGAAGATACAGCCGCACTGTTGTCTGAGGCATAAGCATGACCACAGATCAACATGGTTGCCCAGCGTGCACACGTTAGGGTACAGGTTCACTAGAGGCTGCTTTCCACAGGTGAGTTTAACAAGTGTCTTGTGATAAAGTTTCTTTGCTTTTATGTTGCTTTACTGCATCCCCAGATTCTTGACTGAGGGTATTAAATGCAGTTCGGAGTTTTTGTACTGCAATTTTCTTCAATCTTCTGTTTAGGGTTTTGGTCAATGTTTCATCAGCAGAAAAGGTTATTTATTGATGTATTTATTTATTTCCCGCAGGTTGCTGTCACATTACGTGAGGGTGATTTTCTGTTCTTTATTCCTACTGGTCTCGTGATTAGGACTCCTTGTCTGACGGTCCCCTTTCTGTGCAGTTTGTTTTAGGGATGGAGGTGTTGGTGGTGGGTAAGGGGAGGGCTGGCATGTCTTTCATTTCTGAAAGATCTCCATTCCTCCCCCTCACTTCCTACTTTTTTCACTGAATCATCTCCAAGGCACATCTCCTCTGCATACATTTAATTCTTCCTGAGAGCGATCGTTCTTCCAAGCTGCCCTCTGGTCCCTTTCTCCATCTAAGGCTGTAAACTATGAAGTCCTGGTCTGGGCTCCTTAACTGGGCATTTGTTCTGGCAGTTTCTCCTTCTGGAGGTGTCTTCTGCTTCTTTACGTGGAGTCTTTTAAGCCTTCTCTTCTCCGTGCTTCACGTCCAGAGGGCCGATCTGGCGGGAGCTCTAGGTTTCCTTTTCTTCTCTTCCTCTTTTTTCTTCTCCAGTTGCAGGTAGTCTGGTGGCTGCGTTTTCTTGCTTTTCTAGAAACGCCGAACGTGTGTTCCTCCTTGATGTCCTGTTTTGGGGGAAGTAAGTGACAGGGAGATGAAGAGTCAGGCTTTCGCCATTATTCTGCTAATCTGAGGTTCCCCAAGTATCTGTCCTCTTTCCTCTGATTCTTTCAATGTTTCTTCTACCTTCACTGTTGTTACTTATGCCTTCCCTGCATTCCAGTAACTCGATTCTCAGCAAGTCTATGTATGGCCTTGCATTTTGCAGCACAATTCAATCTCTAACGGTCTTTTAATTTCAACTGGCTTTCTTCACTCCAAGATTTTTTCTTTTCACCTTATTCTTTTGTTTTGCCATCTAGGTTTCGAATTCTTCAAGTTGTCTTGAGCTTGTATTCTTAAGCTCTTCTACAGCATAAAACGTTTGTTTTATCCCATCCTTTGGGTAACATTTTCTTCCAGAATGAGTTCTTCTTCTTAGTTCCTCACTTTTCTTTTCTTTTTTGTATATATATGTGTGTGAATATATATATATATATATATATATATATATGTATACATATACACACACACACATATATATATGTTTATTGAAGTATAGTCAGTTTACAATGTTGTGTCAGTTTCTGGTGTACAGCATAATGCTCAGTCATACATGAACATACATATATACGTTTTCATATTCTTTTTCACCATAAGTTACTACAAGATATTGAATATAGTTCCCTGTGCTGTACAGTATGAACTTGTTGTTTATCTGTTTTATATATAGTCATGTGTATCTGCAAGTCTCGAACTCCCAGTTTATCCCTTCTTACCCCCTTTCCTCCTGGTACCCACCAGTTTGTTTTCTATGTCTGTGAGTCTGTTTCTGCTTTGTAAATAAGTTCGTTACGAAGTGCACAGCACAGTCCACAGCATTCCAGTCTCCCTGGGTGGCACAGCATGACCAAGTCCCTGGACCTTTGGGACATTGTTTGTATGGGACACGCACACCTGCCGTAGTCGAGGTGTGTGAGCCACCTTAAGGAAGGTGAGCCTACATTTCCCACCATTTTTACATCATTCTGCAGCATCGCTGGGGCCGCTCACAGCTCCCCAAATTCAGGCACCTCAGCTCCATTTTCAAGTGTTACTGTGAAAAGGTCAGTTCTGGCCAGATGTTAAATAACCCTTTCCCCAGAATTAGATTGTTTATTCCAGGAACACTAGCCCAGATTTCAGTGTTAAGGCTGTCAGGACCCAACACGAGTAGGTGGGAAGACCGGATGCCCCTGCCCCCTCTGTCTTCTCCATACAGTCCTGTGACCGTGGGGAATCGGGGATGCTCCCAGGATGAGCTGGGGCCGCACCATTTGGGGACGGTTCTCACCTGAGTTCTCTAGTTCTCAGCATGGGTTTCTACCTACAATTGAGTGAATCTAGTGTTGCTCCCACGAATGTGACAGTAGCTTGAATTGGCTTTGTCTCAGAATGAGAGGAGGGCTATTGGTAAGAGTTAGAATGCTGCTCTGTTTCTTTTCTGGTCCCTCCTTAAAAAGAGCAAGATGACGACACACTCTGCTTGACTTTTCCATCCCACGTGCACCTGATGAGCTAGTTAATCAGAAGCAACGTTCTGGAGCCATCTCTCCCCTGGTCCTCGGTCCACGCCTGACGGGGCTCCTTGCCGAGCCTTCATTAGTGCTGATGAGCCCAGGGAGGAAAGGCACTTCTCTCTCTGTTCCCAAGGGAATCTCATCCTGGCCGTCTCACTTTTAATCACCGCTAATAGCTACTCTGGCCCACGTTCTGAGCAGGCTCAGCTAGGGGCAGAGGAAATAGTCTGCATTAACTGGATTACTTTGAGTTTCTAGCCCTGAAAGGATGCTTCAGGACGGACTGGAGGGTGCCCGGAGAGACAGCCTGCCT
Source organism: Camelus bactrianus (assembly GCF_048773025.1). Classification (NCBI taxonomy): domain Eukaryota; kingdom Metazoa; phylum Chordata; class Mammalia; order Artiodactyla; family Camelidae; genus Camelus; species Camelus bactrianus. Next base: position 9,997,439 of record NC_133566.1, read on the forward strand.
CACTCAGGGCCTGCGGGGTGCGGCCCCGCGATGCTGAGCTGGTCGAGCTCCATGGCCGTCTGCCCGCTGGACGCGGGGCCCAGGAGGCTTTTCTTGTGGGCAGTGGAGATGGCAGCTGTGAGAGCAAGGTGTCCACTGTGTGGCTACTGTGATGGTCCGTGGTGACTGATTTCAGATGCTGGAAAAAGGGGAAAAGCCATAAAAGCTGAGAGTGCGTGCAGGACCCCCACCCTCGGTTCCAGGACGTTCTCTCCTGGTACCGCGGACAGGTCTCTGCCTCAGTCTCCTCGCCTGAGGTCATCAGAGCAGCTACTGAGTGGGGTCGCTGTTAGAATGAAATCTTAGGAGCTACAGAGAGGCTTCAAACAGTGCCGGCTAAATAATGTTATTTCCATTTCACCAAATTTAAATTTCACTTCCTTGAGTTGGAGGTAAAATTCCCGGAGGCTCTGCAGTGAGAGCCGCATCCCCAGCACCGTGGTTTGTTCTCCACAGGGGCAGCGGGCCCGCTGGGCGGGCTTCGTTTTCTGAGTCTGAGCGTGTGAAGGACGGAGGGTGGGGAGGGGCTTCCCCGTGTCCTGCGCTGTTAGAGCAACTCCGAGCAGCCAGGGCAGGCAGGCCTCAACTTCCTAATTTCAAAACTGGGAATTATGAATTGCATCCTGAAAGTATTTGTGTGAGACCCAACACCTGTCCATGGTTAATGAACTCCTGGACTTTATTTCATAAAGAAGAGCCGTATTTAAGGCGTCTGTATCGTTTTGAATGATGCCCTGACGCTGGACGCGACTGCCAGCCAGTGTGACCCCGTTGCCTGTGGGTTCCAGACCGCTGAAGCGTAGCTCTTTTAACAAGATGATCTGTCACCGTCAGCTTTTGTTTTGACAGTTACAGACAAGGATGATGTCAAGTCTAGCATCAAAATGCTCTATTTTGATCCTAAAATGAATTCTCATATTTGTTATCCATGAAAAATGAGATGTATAAAAAGGCTGCACTTCAATCAAAATTTCCAAAGTGTGCAGCAACAATGGGGCCTGCTGAGAGGGTGGTGTCATTGTCAGGAAGTTTATGGAGGGGTTAGCTTGGAGCCTGGGTGATAAGTCAAAGCTGGAGAATAATTTTTTTTTCCTTTTTGAGGGGGCAGGGGATGGAATCATAAATGCCTCATAATTTTTTCCTTTTATAATAATATTTGGTTATATTTCATACTACTAGGTTATTCATAATATTAGGTTATTTTCCATATATTTCATATAGAAAGAAACATCTCCAATTTGCCCTGATTTCAGCTCCTGGAGAGAAATTGATCATTCTGACTAAATATGCAGAGTCTGCCGTGTTTAGCAAGAGGTTAATATTTTTAAATCTCTAAATGGATTTGCTGGCAGCTCAATGCTCTTTTAATTTAACTTAGCCCATACACTGGCCTAATTAAGGTCAATTTATCACAAAAGTATTCTGCTCCAGAACCCAGAGCAAGAGTTTTGGGAAATTGAAGAAAGAAGGCAGTGATGCTGGAAGTACTGGGACACTGCCTCCCTGACCAGCCAGCAGCATTCCCAGCATTCCAGGTTGGGATAGAGAGCTCCCCAGCGAGGGGCCAGGGCTTCCAGCAGCGCGCACTGAAGAGCACTCAGTCTTGGCCTCCACCCAGTGTCCACTGACGTCCTGTGGGGACTGATCTCACTCAGGTCTGCGGATGTTTATTGAGGGCTTGCTGTGCCCCCAGCCATTCCTCATTCCTCATCTGCACATGACCGTCAGGAACAGTCAGAAGGAATGCTTATGTGGTTCTAACTTGGCCTATTCATCAGACATTTAGAAAACCACCGTCAATTCTGTGGGCAAACTCCTGGCTTTCTCTAAAAAGCAAATGTCCTCAAAATGCTTATTAAAATTGAAAGGCAAAATATAAATTACAATTCCAAAATTTTGAATAAAATTTTAGAAAGGTTATATATCTTTTTTTTGAAAAATTGAATTAAGCATTATTAGTCTATAAAGATTTTTAAGGATAATGCATTTGCAAAAGTAAACTGAGCACAGGTTAGTGTTCAGTGTCCATCCAGCTGCCATCACACACAAGCGTGTTTACTCCACACATGTCTAGAGCTACCTTTAGACCTGGGCGTGCAATGCAGTTTTAATGAGCTATATTGTTTGCTTCATTTTGCAGAATGTCCCCGAGCTGCCCAGTGGGACTGCTGTGAATACCACGGTAATGTGTGAGTACTTTTGGGAACAGGAGGAGAAGCAAGCCAGTGGGTTCGCACAAGGTCTGAGAAGGAAAGTTGAAGTCCCCTGTCCTCTGGTGTCCCAAGCACTCCCGTGCGGGTCTGGTGTCCTTTCTGATGTCCAGGCCTGCTCCGCGCAGGCACAGTGGCCTCTTAGACTCGGCTCGCTGTGCAGAGCAGTGTTTCCTTGGGGCTGGAGCAGTGCTGGTCACCTGGGTGGACTGCTGGGGTTATGAACAGTGATGCCAGCATGGAGCACTGGATCCCAAGTGACCAACAGGCCCGCGGGTTCTTGAGCCGGTTTATTTGTTACTGGTTTAGTCTGGAGGAGGGCCTCTGAAGTGTGGGGTCCAGGCAGAACCCTGTCCTCTGGGATGACCCTCACAGTCGTTTGCGGGAAGTTCTGCAGACAAAGCCACCCCACCCCCCCAGCCTCCAACACACCTCATGGAAACAGTTTCACGGAGAAGGATGTTCACCTTGCCCACTGTAGGAGCACAGTGTTGGAAACAGCTCAAGTTGATGTTTTGTGGTCTTGGTTATGGGTCAATATAAAAAAATGCAGAAGGAAGCAAGATGGCGGAGTAGAAGGACGCTTGTAGCTCACCCTCTCCCACAAATACACCAAAACTCACATCTACTGACCCACTCAGCCAACCAGGGCACCCGCCGAACTCCGACAGAACATCGCCCTCTTCGAAACAGAAAGATGCCAAAAATCTGGTAGGAAAAAAGGGAAAAAGAAAGAAGAAAAAGCAAAACACTGCGGGACCGATCCCGCAGGGAGGGAGTGGCAAAGGAGGACTGGCGCTCGTTCGCTGGGTCTCCCCTCTCCAACGGAGAGGCCAGCAGGATGGAGGGGGAGCCTCCGAGGCTCACATCTGCCCTGAGCACCCCTTGACCGACAGAACTGAGTTAAACGGGCACAAAGGGTCCCCATGACACCCAGCCCGAGATGCGAGCCGGCAGCTGGGGCCGGGGCAGGCGGACCAAGCCGGGTGGAGGACGGGGCGGCTGCGCTGGGGCGGCCCCGGGGGCTGCAGGGGGCTGCGCACCATGGCCGGGAGGGGACACGGAGCAGAACCACCTCGGTCCCCCATAAATTGCGAACAAAGCAAAGCAACACGACTGGTGTGCCCTGGGGGTAGGGGCGCCATAGCTTTTGTCTCCTCAGACCCGCGGTGCCATCACCGGCGCTTCTCGCAAGAAGAGAGGTGGGCGCAGCCACAGCCGCGTGTCCTCCTGTGCGAGCGCCCGGGCGGGGGCGGGGCGGGGGCGGGGCGGGGCCGGTCTGAATCCGCACCCGGGGCTGCGCAACCTCCTGGGCAGGACTGACACTTGTTTACAGCAGGAGGCAGATGGGATCTTTCTGCCCTGGCACCTCAGAGAACTCCTGCCGCCAAGACCAACAAGGAGCTGAGATTTGGCCCGGAGCAGGGGCGGGGCCGTTCCGCGGTCTTCCCCGAGCTGGCCTTCGGAGCGCCGACCGGAGGCGGATAGGGCAGCCGCACAGAGCAGCGGAGAGACCGGTTCCCGGAGAGGGTGGGCGGCAACCCGCTTTCCTGGAAGGAACGCAGCACCTGACCGCGGTGCTGGGATGGGGCGCGATCCACCCACCTGCCTCCATCTGACTGTGGCATCGGGAGGGGGAGTGACCCACCTGCCCACCGGATAAGAGCTCAGCACCTGACCAAGTGTTGGGAGGGGGCGCGATCTGCTAGCCGACAGCCACTGGGAGCAGCACAGACGAGGGCGCCAACAGAGGGCCTCTGGAAACAGCAAGCCAAGTTCGTGAGACAGGGTGAAGACACAAAGACCTCTCAATAAAATCATTAAGAGCACTCCGTCTCCAGGAGAACTAGGTAACTGAGACTCCTTAAGCCACAGTGCCAGAGAGATATGAGCAATATGAGGAAGCAGAGGAACCACTCCCAATTAAAAGATCAAGAGAAATCCCCTGAGAGCATGATCAAGGAAACAGACATTGATGGTCTACTAGATCAAGATTTCAAAAAAGAAGTGATCAAAGTACTGAAGGAACTAAAAGAAATAGTGTTTAGAGATATAAAATATGTCAAAAATGAAATAGAAGCTATAAAGAAGAACCAAGTAGAATTAGTAAACTCATTTGCTGAGATGAGATCTGATCTAAAGGCAGACTAGATAATGCAGACGAACGAATAAGTGATCTAGAAGACAGGACAACAGAAAGCACCCAATCAGAACAGCTGAAAGAAAAACAAATAAAAAACAATGAAAACAATATAAGGGACCTATGGGATAATATAAAGTGTGCCAATCTACACATAATAGGGGCTCCAGAAGGGGAAGAAAGAACAAAGGGGATTGAAAAGGTATTGGAAGAAATCATGACTGAAAACTTCCCAGACCTAAAGGAATCAGATATCCAAGTACAGGAGGCTCAGAGAGTCCCAAACAGGAAGAACCCAAACAGATCCACACCAAGACATATCATAACCAAGATGGCCAGAGTCAAGGATAAAGAAATGATCCCAAAGGCACCAAGAGAAAAACAAAGAGTGAGTTACAAGGGAACCCCCATGAGGCTCTCAGCTGATTTCTCTACACAAACACTACAGGCCAGAAGGGAGTGGCAAGATATATTCAAAGTCCTGAATGAAAAAAAGATGCAGCCTAGGATATTCTATCCAGCAAGGCTATCCTTTAGAATAGAAAGAGAGATAAAGAACTTCACAGACAAGCAAAAACTAAGAGTTTAGCAACACTAAACCCATGCTAAAAGAAATATTGACAGGTCTACACTAAATAGAAAAGAAGCAGGATGCTACAAAAATGAGAAACTCATAACTGGAAAGGAGATAACTGCCATGAATTACAAAAAGAATAAACACAAAATTGTAGAAGAAGACATCTAAATCATTAAGAGTGAGAGAGGGAAGCAAGGAAAGCCACTGTGGAAAACAGTATGGCGATTCCTCAAAAGACTAGGAATAGACTTACCATGTGACCCAGGAATCCTGCTCCTGGGCATATATCCAGAAGGAACTCTACTTCAGGATGACACCTGCACCCCAATGTTCATAGCAGCACTATTTACAATAGCCAAGACATGGAAACAGCCTAAATGTCCATCAGTAGATGACTGGGTAAAGAAGAAGTGGTATATTTATACGATGGAATACTATTCGGCCATAAAAACTGACAACATAACGCCATTTGCAGCAACATGGATGTTCCTGGAGGGTGTCATTCTGAGTGGGGTGGGCCAGAAGGAGAAAGAGGGATACCATATGAGGTCGCCATATGAGGACTCTAAAAACAAAACAAAACAAAACATAAATACAAAACAGAAATAGACTCATAGACATAGAATACAAACTTGTGGTTGCCAAGGGGGTGGGGGGTGGTAAGGGACTGACTGGAATTTTAAAATGCAGACTAGATAAACATGATTATACTGTATAGCACAGGGAAATATAAGCAAGATCTTGTGGTAGCTCATAGCAAAAAGAATGTGACAATGAATATATATATGTTCATAATATAACTGAAAAATTGTGCTCTACACTAGAACTTGACACAACATTGTAAAATGACTATTACTCAATAAAAAAATGTTTAAAAATGCAAATGAAAGGATGATGTCATCATTTACTTTATTGGCCTGGACAAGCTTCTAAGATGTATTTTCGTGTTAAAACACGAAACAACATGCATAATAAAAACCTTAAAGAATCATCTGCAACCCTGCATGTTAATGCAGAACAGAGCTGGGAAGACTCCTGGGCCTCTGCTCGTCTTCTGTGAACTGGAAGGGGGCAGCGGCAGCCTCAGGCCGGGCACCCGTCTCAGCTTGCGGACGCCAGCCGGCCTCCAGCTCCACCCCCACCCCCAGCCCCTGAGCACCTGTGCAGCCTGGGAAGGTACCCACCTGATACCACGGTGACCCCTGGGGGGGGTGGTTCCTGGAATTTGAGGGAGGTCAGTTAAGGAGGACTTTTGCTTTAATGCTATCACTTGAATATTTTAATGAACTATTTCTGTATAGTTTAGATGAGGTGGAATAGACCTGTCGTGACCTTCCTGAGGGCTGTGGGAGTCTGTGCAGAATCGGCTTACGAGAGGCTTGCAGGCCCCAGGCACTGGTTTGCTTTAACTCCACCACCTTCCATCCCACCAGGGATTCTCCTGTCTGCTCTCTTCCCTTCTCTGCTTGTCTCAGATGCTAGGCTTTCCTCTCCCATCCTGGTGGCCTCCCTTCTCCGTGGTCCCTCCCTTTGTCTGCCGTTACTCCACTGCGGTGGTGCGGCCATGAGCTCAGCAGGGCCCAGCATCCCGGCTCTGGCTCCACTGGTGTGACCCTAGAAAAGGCAGCCTTTTGAGTCTGAAGCTGCAGACTAGTTAGTTGGTACTGACTCAGATTGTGTCCTGTCTCAAAGATGCTCCTTGACCTCAGGGTGCTGATAAAGGGCTGTTCTTATTCTTTACCAGAATTGAACTGAATGGGTTCCATGTAGCCCGGAAACATCCAAGACCCTCCTGAAGCATTCGACCACTCATGAGCCAGCAGGCTCCGGGTGAGTGCAGAGGAGAGCCCGGTGTCCGAGCAACCTGAACAGCCGTGGGGGCTCTAGGTCACGGATTCATGTCATCTGACTTCCTGATGTCGGCCAAGGCACGTGTCCGGCAAAGCCACGCGTGCAGTGGAAGGTGGATGGGATCTTCTTGTGGCTGCAGCTCAGTATTCCCAGACAGATTTCGCCAAGCAGCACTCCTTTGTTTCATTTCTTTAAAAACATGGAAGTCAGACAGTCCTTGATTAATGTGGGTGCTGTCTGTTTGGGTAAGGCACAGCAAACCTCCTTCCATCAAACAAATGCTGTCTGGAGTGGGCTGTCCTGTCCGCTAGATTTATCACTCACACTCAGGGGAAATGACCGTTTCCGATAACACGCTCCTCTCAGAATGAAATCTATACCCAGTTTTCCATGCAAACACCCAGCAGCTGCTGCCCACACAGCTGCCTTCGCCGCAGCCTGGGCCAGGGGAGGACAAATTGCCTACTTTCTAATTACTCTGGTCATATTAGCTCATACTTCATTTGTTAAAAATATATTTGCAAAGTGAAAAACTAACAACCCCGGTGCCATGAGACCAAGATGCCTTCCCGGTGAGGACAAACCTACACCCCAAAATGACTCTGCAGACAGGAGCCTGCAGTGTGGAATTGGGATCCAGCTCCATTAAATACTCCTCCACTCTGTCCTGTAATGTAATTAACGTTGCAGGTCTCATGGCTCTTTTTAAGAGAATTAGAAGCCATGAGTCATGTGGGCATGATCGGAACAAGCTCTCGTAATGCAGAATGACTCAATCACAGAGATTGCTATCTGGCAGCATTCCGAGAGAGCAAGACCTGAAAGCCAGCACTTAATCTGATTTAGGGCCTCTTAAAATATTCTTCAAACCTGACTACACATTGTTCTGGTAAAAAAAGATGGAGAGTTATTTTAGAAACCAACCGTGGTCTGAACTGTCTTGGCTATGTTATTGATTCCTTTTAAGTAATTGCATTTAATTTGGAAACCTATGGACAAACAGGCTAATGAAGAAATATGACTATGCTAAGTGAAATGAGACTGGATGTGTGGGCAAAGGTCCTACACACACAGCAAGCTCTGAATAGATATGCTTTTGCTCTGCTTGGTGCTTGTAACATCAGGACTCGGCCTATCAGTCTATGAAGGGACATCTTCGTCCTGATTTTAGTAACGTTGAAAATAAAATCTTAACAGCTATCACAATAGTGTTGTGAGAGGTTATGAAAGTTAACCCAGCAGAGGGGTAGATTTTCAGAACGGAAAACTGGAGTAAGTGTAAGTATTCCTTTGATACTTAAAATGCATCCAATGTGGTGCTGTAATCTGTTGTTTTGGGGTCATATTACCCATTTTTAAAAAACTTATTCCCAAATTGAAGAAACAAGTGACAGCAGGGTGGCTCATGATTAGCTTCGTAGGACAGGACGTGGGGTCCATTTATAAAACACTCAAACAGGGATGAAGATCAACACAATGAATCAAACCTCCACGTTTCTTCAGGAAGTGGTGGCGCTACTCCAGAGTTCTCAGCCCACACTAAGGGCGCCTTTCAGAAAGTTCCCCAGTCGCTCTCCCCTGCAGACTCCTCCCCCTGTGGATTCTGTAGAGTCAGCTTTGACTCTCCCTATTCTCCACCGGGAAGACCTCTGTCACCTGCAAGTAGAAGCCACAGAAGGAGCTGGTGTTATACAGTGATGCATGGCACAGAAAAACCTTTCTAGGCCTTCATGGGGAAGAGGTGTTGTAACACCTACCCTAAATGTCTTAACTGTTGCTACATTTGATATATTCTTTTAAGAAAACATGGAGTCAAAATGCCAAACCAATGAGCTCTTTCCCACTGGCTTTTGAGCAATAGCCTCAGAGATGTGAACTCATGCCACCAGAGAGATCTGGGGAGGAAGTGAGCGAGAGAGGAAAGTCACCGAGTAGGAAGACAGGCAGAAACACTTGTCAGCATCGAGGTGTGGGATGAATACTTTTGGAAAATGACTGGCATTTTTGTTTTGGCCAATTCTATTTCTAATTCTGTCTAGTCTGTCCATTTTTTTTTTTTTTTTGCAGGTTTAATCCTTAGGTTGAACAAAAAGGGTTCTTTTCTTCTTTTCTGTTTACAGAAGTTCTTAACTGGTACTAGGCCTTCATAATAGGAAATAGAAATACCTGGATTGAAAATTGCCATGATGAAAATTCACATTAAAATTGGAACATTGAACCAGGTACAGGACACTGAAATGTTGCTGGATTCCAGTTGTTGGTGGAATCATTTAAATCTGGATTGTGATTAAGTTTAGGTGATTTATTTGGCTACTATAAAATAGATATGTACACACAAACACCAATTTTCAGCCGGAAGGGAACTTAGGAACTTAATCTAAAACACTCTATTTCAAGAGGTGGAGGCCAAAATGATTAAGTGACTCGCCAAGGCCACAATGCTGTTTGGTACCAGTTCCAAGATTAAAGTCCAAGGCTTCTGTTCCCTGCCCACTGTTCTTTGTTTGACATCTGTTTTCTTTCACCTTGACAGATAACAATCTGTGTCCAATAGCCATGCCCGGAGTTAAAATCAACTAGATGCTATTAATAAGTAACTGGTAGAGTGATTTTCAGAAGCTCCTGTGGCCTCTGAGAGGAGTCAGTCTCAGAGTCGTGGCCCTGGCTGGTCAAGGAGGCTCCCTTGTAACCTCTTTTTAAAACAATTAACATGAAGCTAAAATCCGGAACCCGTGGCCACAGCATGCAGAGTTCCTGGTGCCCCAGCAGTTAGGAAAATTGGGCATTGTGTGTGGGGTGTATGTACACATTTATTTACATAAAGCAAGTTATTTGACTAACGAGATCACATTCAATCACATTGAAAAGAAACAGTTCTGGACTCAGAAAGTGTTGGGAGGAGACGGGTTAGTGTAATTTGTTATACAGGAACCCACATTCCTTTCCTGCTGATGTGTTACCTGAACAGGGCATCGTTTTAAGGATTCCTGAAAGTAGTAAGGGTTAAATGATTAAAGAATTTAAAAAATTGAAGTATAGTTGATTTATAATACTCTGTTAGTTTCAGACATACAGCAAAGTGACTGTTATATATATATACATCTATTCTTTTTTGAGATTCTTTTCCATTACAGAATATATCTTGTATATATAAATATAACTAACCTTACACCTAAAGGAACTAGAGAAAGAAGAAAAACAAAAGCCAAAGTTAGTAGAAGGAAAGAAATCATAAAGATCAGAGGAGAAATAAATGAAACAGAGACTGAAAAAAAAAATGGAAAAGATCAATGAAACTAAAAGCTGGCTCTTTGAAAGGATAAAGAAAACTGATATGCAGCCAGACTCATCAAGGAAAAAAGGCAAGGGGCCCAAATCAACTAAAATCAGAAATGGAAAAGGAGAAGTTACAACTGACACCACAGAAATACAAGGGATCATAAGGGCTACCACGAGCAACTGTGTGGACAGCCCATGTCTGGAAATAGACAACCTAGAAGAAATGCACACATTCTTAAAAAGGTACATCTCCCAGAGCTGAGCCAAGAAGAAACAGAAAATGTGCACAGACTGATTACCAGTACTAAAGTTGAATCAGTAATTAAAAATCTCCCAACAAACAAAAGTCCGGGACCAGATGGCTTCACAGGGGAATTCTACCAAACATTTAGAGACGAGTTAACACCTACCCTTCTGACACTATTCCAAAAAACTGCAGAGGAAGGAACACTTCCAAACTCCTTCTATGAGGCCACCATCACCCTGATACCAAAACCAGACAAAGATATCACAAAAAAGAAAATTACAGGCCAACATCACTGATGAATGCAGGTGCCAAAATCCTCAAGAAAATACTAGCAGACTGAGTCCAATAGTATGTGAAAAGGATCATACACCCTGATCAAGTGGGGTTTATCTCAGAGATGCAAGGGTTTTTCAATACCTGCAAATCAATCAGTGTGCTACACCACAGTAACAAATCGGAGAATGGAAACCCTATGATCATCTCAACAGATGCAGTAAATGAGTTTTAAGAAGAATTTTAAGGGAAGAGGCAGGTGGCAGTTTCTGTGCACATTTCTCTCACAAGTGCTGAATCTGGGCTGATTTGTGACTTGCATTGGCACAAAGAGTGTGTCAGGATGTGGTGTGTCAGTTTCAAGCCTAGACCTCAGTGGACTTTGAATGACCTACTCTCTGTTGGAGCCCAGCTATTGCCACATTGATCAGCCTGAGCCAACCAGCTGGATGATGAAAGACCCTTGGCTCGGTCACCTCTAATGCCCCAGGCGGGCAACTGCTGTCCTGGTCCCGCCCGCCCCAGGCAACCCACCAGCTGTCCATGAATGCGCAATCAGACCCTTCTGCGATCAACTGCGCCTGCTGCAAATCCATAAATGACCCGTAGACTCATATACAAAAATAAATTCGTACTGTTTTAAGCCAATAGGTTCGGGGAATTTTCTTTTACACAGAAATAGTTAATCAATACGACCAAACCCAGCATCTGGCATAGCACAGAATAGGGACTGACTTGAATAAATCATGGAACTCTCCAAGTCGCATATTACGAAAGTTGTGAAAGATGAACATATATACAAACACACAGAATACGCATATGACATTAGGGGAGTCAGATCAGCTGGGCCCGCCTGTGGACCCCAGTGAATTCCCACGGCCTCGCCAAGCTGGCTGATTGCCTGGATGACCTTTGTAAGGTTTGACCTCCCAACCTGGAATCAATGTACAGACTTTACCTTTTAGACATTTCTGGATTCTTTCCATAACAAAACACTGATAGAAACTTCACTTACTTCTTCCCTGCCAGTTGTGTCAAGCCCTGTCTGACACATCAAAGGGAGACTCTACCCCAGGTTTTCCTGTGATAAAGTTCCCCTTTCCTGCCACACAAGAAATCCCTGGCAAGAAATAGAAAACATACACTTCTCTAAACAGAGACCCCAAATCACAGAGAAATACAGTTTTCAGGAAAAGTTGAGACAGCTTTCTCAAGTTATTGGCTGGTTGTTCTGCATTAAGGTATAAAATAATATTTATAACTTCAAAACATTAACAGATGAGTGAGTAGAGCTTCTTCCTTCCTTCCTTCCTTCCTTCCTTCCTTTCTTCCTTCCTCTCTTCCTCTCTCTCTCTTTCCTTCTTCTCTTTCTTTTTCCTGCATATGGAAAAAAGAAATATCTGAATCTGAAATTGTGAAGTTGTGGTACAATAATCTTTACTGTACCATTTGAGAAATATTTTCCTTTTCAACTGAAATCTCAGTAGGTATTTTCAGAAGGTGGATTATGTGATAATGTGAGTGTCAGCCAGTGCAACTATGTTTCAGTTTTATTGAATTGTATGTGGCGTGGTCAGAAGCCCAGTATATAAATCTCCAACTGAAGGATGCAGAAATCATAATTTACCATAGTTTCGCAAAGCTGTCAGAGGAGAAGTCTCAAGGCTCTAGTCTTAGCCAGCAGAGAGCCTCAAGTCCTTTGATGATCTATCTTGCCTTGTAAATCCCACTGACTGGAAGCATTTCCCAGACATGCATGTCAGTCTGAGGGATCTGGGATTTTGCCCCTTAGATTTTTATCAGGGAGAGTCCATTTTGAGACATATTTTTCAGAATTTCTTTTTCTTTCTACTCCGTTTCACAAACATCACGGTGACCTTGCATGCTCCTTTTTGAGGGATTGATATACTGGTACCTTCTGTTTTGCCCTAAATATTTGATATTGTGTGACAAATATTTTAGGGACCATACTAAAAAGAGTATTATGATATTAAGATGGGGTTTATCATCTAATATTAAATTCTTAAATTATTCTGTAAGAAGACAACTTTCTAAGATAAGTTTTCTCTATTGATTTTAAATATTCCTCACGTGTTATTTTTTTCTGGACCTACCAGAAATAGGGAAAAAAACCCCTATTATCTTTACATATCTGTACCTATCTATGCTTATAATATGATTTATTTAAAACATACGTGCAAGTTATAGGAACGGTCGGTGTGAATGCTGATGACAGACACAGCACTAAAGCACCGTAACTCGCTTCCTTGTGAAAGGTTGGGAGAGTTGTGTTTCAGTTGTGCTCCAGGCCCTGCAGCTAGTAACGAGTGGATAACAAGTGGAGAAACACTGGGGCACCAAAGAGAAGCTGGTCTGCGGCCACCTAGGAGAGATGAGACTGGACAGTCACATGAACAGTCTAGGCAGACACGGAGTAGACTTACTGCGTGACAAGTTTAACATTTCCTAAGGTGGGGCCTGCAGTTTCCCCATGTATGACCTCCTCTTGGCCCCTTTATCTGACATTAGGTACGACCAGGATGCTCCTTACTATTTCTGTCTCCATTTAAAAAGATTTGTAAAAAGCTAAGTTGAATTACTGTATCAGCTGACCTTTAAGATTTTTACCAATTCTAAACTTTTTGTGATATTTTTTTCTCATCTGGTTCTGCCAATTATCTGTAGCATTAAAATATCAGAGAGTGGGGGCCACTTCCACAACAGCCATGTGAAGAGCTTCCTGGTCCTGTTCCCCAGGGATGTAAACAGAACTGCCGAAAATTTTGTTTAAACAAACAATCATTTAAATCTCTGGAAACTGCTCCAGGAGCATTTAGCAAATGAGAAACTTTAAGAAAGTCTATTAAAACTTGGTAAAAACGATGAGAATCTGTGGCGTTTGAACCATGACCCTCCTTCTCTCTCCCTTCTCATGGCTCAACGTGATGGAAACTCCACCCTAGGTCTGTGTAGCCAAGAACACAGGGGTTTCTCTCTCCTCAGCTCCCAGTAGAGGCCACGCTATCTCCCTGGGTTGGGGGGCAGGCCACCTGAATTTCTCATCACACGCCCCTGCCCCCAGCTGTGCGTGGTAGAGACTACATTCTAGACCAGGGCTTCAGAGAGGTCAGGGCTCCCATTCTCCACCTGGCCCCTGTCTGTGGAATGGAGACGCCACCTCCAGTGGGGCACACCAAGGACACTGGACTCCAATCCCTTGACCTCGTTTGCTTGTAGGGTGGAGGTTCCACGTCTGGAGATGAAGCCGGAAGGACTGAGGCTACTGCCCTCCCTCACCCAGTGCCTTGCTCTTAAAGCAGGTGATACTCAGGAAGCAGACCTCTGTGCCTAACCCTTCCGCTGGAGCTGTGGCGCTGACATTTCTGCCCGGGGGAAGAGGCAGGCCATCTGAATAGAGAGACCCAAAGCTCTCTCTAGGACACTGACTTGACTTGAACAGGATGTGGGGTAGTTCAAGCCTAAGGGTACTTTTGAAGACAATGAGGATGTTGGTTGTAGGCAATTCAAAGGCGACTGGCAGCTCTTGAGAGCAACAAAACAAGCCAAATGGTATAGGCCAGCTGCTCTACCAGAGACAACTGGGGGAAAAAACGCTCAGAAGGGCCCTTCTGGGGTCAGAGTAAACCTCAAAGAGTAGCCTCGAAAAACCGTCCCTTCAAAGGGACCTGGATTTAATAGGATCAGATTAGGACAACAAGGTATGCCCTGGAGTATCGTGGAAAACAACAGAGCACTCATCTGGAGGTTGGTGGATGCTAACAGCTGACTGTAATTAAGGAAAACGATCGTTCAGGAGGGCTTCCCTGACCACTGTCATCACAGGTGGACCGCACGCATGTGCGAGGCTGGGCCCTGGGAGGAGGGAGAGCGGAGGCTTTCACTTTGGGGGAGACAGACTTTACTAAAATAGTCCAGCCAGTTCCTGAGCAAATAAACAAGCAAACGGCAGCAGCAACACACCCCTGGAGAGGACGCTCAGCGGGAACTGCTGCAAAATATTACTTAAAATGTCCAGATTAAAAAAAAATGAGACTTGCAAAGAAGCAGGGAAGTATGACCAACACACAGAAATAATATCAGGCAATAGAAACTGACTGAAATCTCAGGTGTTGAGTTTAAAAGACAAAGACATGAAAGCAGCTGTTATAAATATCTTCAAAGAACTAAGTGAAATCATGCTGAAAAGAGCTCAAGGAAAGTATGATGACAAAGTCTCACCCAATAGTGAATATTCCTAAATGGAGAGAAATTATAAAAAAGAACAAAATGGAAACTCTGGAGTCGGAAATTGAACCTGCAATGAAAAAATTTACTAGAGGGTCTCAGCAAACAGCTGCCACATTGATTTCACAGAAATCGTGTAATCTGAAAAGCAGAGGCAGAGAAGGAAGAAGGTGGAGACAGCCTCAGAAACACGGCACGCCATGAAACACACCAGCGCGGCACAGTGTGAGTGCCGGGAAAGGAGAGAAAGAAGTGGAAAACACTTGGAGAATCAATGGCTGAAAATGCCCCAGATTTGATGAAAACCATGAACCCACATATCAAGAGTCTCAACGCACTCTGATTAGGATGAATCCAAATCCAAACACAGACACACCATAGTAAAAATGCCAAATGCTAAAGACAAAGGAGAAAGACCTAGAACGTGGCAGGATAAAAACAACTCCTCACCTGCCAAGTTGACTTTATTCAACCATGACAAGGAAAGGGGTCCTGGCACAAAGTGCAGAGTGGTGAGCCGCAGAAACACAAGGCTACTTGAAAGAAGCCAGACGCAAAAGGTCACGTAGCGCATGCTTCCTTTATGCGACGTGTGCTGTCATTCAGTCTAAAGAGATGACACAGATTGTTGGTTGCCAGGGGAGGGGAGAACTGGGTTTTATGCTGGGTGATGAAAGTATTTTGGAACTGGAGGTGGTGGTGTCTCAACCTTGTATATATTCTAAATGCCACTGAATTGTTCGCTTTAATATGTATAATGTTCTGTGCATTTCACCTCAATTTGAAAAATGAAGAAACTGCCATCTAGAAAGAGGTGGCTATTTGGAAAAAGAAGACATATTCTAGAACTAAAGTTTTAAAAGTCTTAAGAATTTTTTTTCATCCTCCAGAGTGGAAAATGGTGCAATGATTTACTAAGCTGGCATTTCTGTGTTTTTGAGAGTTAAACATCATCATTTGGGGTCAGCAGTCTCATTTTTAAGTAGCTTCAGGTTGTGAATAACTGGTTAGCTTCAGCATCCCTACCTGGAACGTGGGGATGGGAACAATCACAGCTGCTCTGCGAGCTCCACCGAGGATTTCTGAGGATCATGTGAGATGGGCACAGGGGAGGAAGCTGCCCTGCAACGTACGCTCTGAACGCAGGACGTCACTCAGTCCTGCCGTGTGGCCCAACTCCGGGGATACCAACTACTTGGACTCCTGTTAATGCACCCCAGCTTCATGCATCACAACCGACCTGACCATCAGTAAATCATATGCAATGCTTCGTTTCAGTGCAGGTACAGCTTTAGTAAATGATGGAACTTACTTACTCTCTTTCATTTAGAAAATTCGAGGGTATTTTGGGAAAATAATTTTTTAAAAGGATAGATGTGATTTTTCCAGGTCCACATTTTTCCCCCTCTGGGAGCTTATTCTAAAGGATTCAAAGCTCTTTAAGGACATGTCTTAGTTTGGGGGTTTCTGCCTTGGCTTCTTTCATTTTTCTGGTTTTTACCACTTCCCCCACTGACAGAATGAAGCATCTAATAGATGTGTTTCCCAGACTTACTCATCTTGATCTGTTTGACGCACTTTCTCCTTTTTTAAGATGGATCGGGGAGAGAAACGATGTAAATCCGTAAATCCGATCTTGCCAGTGACGGGCTTAAATTTCATGGGTGGGTTCAAGTTGTGTTTTACCTTCTGACAAGCTCATAACTTACCAGTTCTTTACTCCCAGATCTGCTGTGGTGCGAACATAGCTGTAGTCAGTGTAAGACCATCCGGCTGGATGAACACCTGCTCCCACGCAGTGCGGGCATCCCCGGGCGGGTCACACCAAGACTACCAAGTCAGGGTTACTTACTGACAGCTTAGCAGTAGCGGTCTGTGGCTCAGAACAGCTTCCCCTGGGAAAGGTCTGATGTGCAATCCTCGGTCTAAGCAATTCTGCCAGTTGAGATACATCATGTCTTGTTGACTGCATGCAGGGTCTGCCCTCTCAGGTTAGTTAAAAAGTATATTTGCTTTCGTTATAGGATTAAGAGCATGTTCATTATGGAAAATGAAAAGACAATAAGAAGCCGAGCATCCAGAAGCAGCCGGCGTCACGGAGGCGTGCGCACAGAGACACACGCGTAACTGAACCGCTCTGCTGTGCACCGGAAACCAACGACGTAAATCGAGGTTACACGTCAGTGAAAAATAAGAACTAAAAAATGGTGCCGTCACTGGGTTGTTGTTTTGGAACATTCTTTTTAAATCCAAAATACATAATTGACACCTTTCCACTGAATAAATGTTTCCAGGGTATTACTTTGAACGATCGTGCAACATTCCTCTGTGTGGAAGTAGACATTTGCTCAGCCAATCCCCTGTTTTTCTATAGTTTGGTTATTTTCTTGGACTGCTTTTGAAAATACAAACATTCATTTCACTCCAGGGGCGGTTTTATGATCAAAACATGCTTTTGAAAGAATTAATCACCGTGGATGACTTTTGAATCCTCTTCATTGAAAAATGGCAGCACTTCACAGGGAGTGTCTTTAAGTCCCTCTTGGAGGGCAGCTCTTCTCCAGAGAGGTTTTCTTCCTCAGAGGAGAGTGCACCTTTATACCCTCGTTGTCCCTGACACACTCCCATTCTTTCTTTTCTGAGATTCTTTTTTTTTTTTAAACATAAGCCCCCCACCCCATGGTAATTACCTCTTGCTGTTTGTACTCGTTCTTGGGGAATTCTCCTGAACCTCTCGGTGAACCAGCTTTTAGAAGACGAATTAAAGATGTCTACTCACTGCGCCAGTGGGTCCACCCACAGTCTGTGGAGGGAACAGTTTGTTCCCTTCCCTTTTATTACAGAGATGCGGAAACTAATTCCCAGGGAAGGTGATTTGTGTGTATCTACTAGGACTTTCCTTGGTGGAATTAAAGCTTTATGTATTCAGAAGCACACTGTCAGCTCAGTCTCCAAGTACGGGAAACAGAGCTCAGGGGGAACTGGGAAATCAGGGCTTGGCTTTAGACATAACAGTAGATGCTCCACAGCCGGTCAGATGCTCATGCACTCGGGAGAAGGGCACAGACGCCAAGGAAATCAAGCCCACGATACACTGAAAGACTATATCAAGGTCACATACACTAACTGTAACTACTTTGCCCTAAGTCAGAATCCAGGTCTTTATTTTCTGATTTCCAGTTTTATTTTGAGAAAATCTAATTGTAGACGACCATGCCATTCACAGCACAGGAAAAGGTAGTTGCATTTTGCAGTTGCCTGGAAAGCGCAGGGAAGTTTCAGGAGGAAGTGAAGAAACCAGTCTTGGGAGGCGTGGACTTGGTAATGAAGAGTGCACTCCGGAGTCAGCGCGGCCGCTTGGGAGCCGTGTGCCCTTGGTCTCCTAGCAGCTTCTCTGCGTCCCTGTGTCCCCTGCTCAGTAAGGGGGAGTAACACCAACACCGACAAGGATGACAGCAACAAAAGCAGGACTTACCTCGTGGGGCTGTGGGGACTGAGGCCCGGGAGGTGCCTGGCGCTATGCTGTCTGTGCATCTGACGTGTCTCTGCAGCTGTGTCTCTGCCAAGAAGGCGGAGGGTGAGTGGTCTGCATGTGCGGCCCTGGGCGAGTGGCTCTGCTGTCTTGTGCCCGGGGTGAGCCACAGGTTCCTTCCAGCTTCAGGCTTCCTCGTCTCTAAAATAAGCACAATAGTAATCTGTCTCGATCGCAGACGTCACGTGAAGTTGAAGCGATGTGACCCACATGAAGCATTGACAGAGTGTCTGGCACAAGGTCACTTCTCACTAATGATTGTTACTTCCCACCCACCTTTGATTATTATTATTATCGTAAATAACAAATAGATAAATAAAGCACTTCTTATTTCTTTTTAGCCTTAAGTTTTACAACAGGGTCGCTTACAGGATGACAGGTGAAGGCCATGCGTGTTTGCCGTAAGAAAAGAAGTGGAAAGTAGGCCATATGGTTGGCAGACTGTGTTGGCTCTGTCTCCAGATCACCGTGCCCAGAGCCCTGCAAGCGCTGAGCGTAGAGAACTGTTTTCTTCTTGATGCTAATGGTGCCTGTGGTGCTGGATGTTCAGAGCCTTGCCAATGGCAGCGCCCCATTTAGAGAACACATTACAGTGGGTGAGTAGGTCCGAGGTTGCTCTAATGTTATTTTTAACTTTTTTTTTTAATCACTCGTATGAGGTTGCTCTAATTTTAACCAATGCCGGTGTTCTGTCAGATGAATTCTCTAGGTGGAGCAACTAGAGCCTTCGAATGGTTCCCTAACTGGGGCTGAAGTGATCAATCTCTTCAATTTGGCGAAGTGCCTACGCTCATGACTTTCAGACACAACTGTCACTTTTCTCAGGATTTGAAGGACAAGAGCTACACACTGACATGCTTTCCCCTCTGACTCCCAAGCTGCTCCAGCAGGACCTGCCGGGGCATGGATGGCTCTTTTGCCCTCTCTCCTCTCTCCCACCTGGTCTGAAACGGTCAAACACCAAAGGGCGAACGTGATGCTCTAAGCATTGCTGGTCACAAAGAACGTGTCTGCTTGAAGCCCACTGTTGAGACAGTTTTATCACCAGAATAATCAATGTTTTAGCTGGGACAGTCTTTCCATGTTGCTTCTGGCTGTGAATTTTGATTAGATGTTAAGAGAGGAGAATTTCATTAGCAGCTCACCAGAGATGCTGTTATTCAATTGCTAGGAAACCAAACAAGGTGCTTTGAGGCTGAATGTGTCTGTTCCCCCTCTTTGACCCAGCTGGTTGGTTACTAGTAAAATAAAAATGACACCATTAGAGCCACTATAATGGCAGCTCCGATCAGGCCATGAAGGTTACAGGCTAACGTCACTGGACCTCTTCTCGGCGCTCTGCCTCTGACCCTGGAGTTACTAATCACGTCACTGGAAAAGAGTCTTCCTTTGATTTATCATTGTGTAATGACTCCATTCCTTCGTTCCAGAAGACATTACCCAACACAGCTTGTTCTGCTGGTTTCCTTGAGCAAGGTCAAAAGAGGGTCCTGGTGAAGGCTGAGCTAGACAGAATTCCTGATCAGCCTCTGGGTTTTAACTTATTTCATTAAAACTATCTTTTTTTTTTTTTTTTTAACTTTTCTATATTAAATCTTGCTTCACAACATTACCCTCAGCAACACATGTAGAAAATCCTTGGGGACTGAGATGAGTCATTGTCAGCCCAGACTCCACAAAGTGGACGCTCTATAAAGAAGCGGAGAGAATGCACTGTCCTGCCTGGATCTCCCCGCTGAGAAGGCTGTGTATAAAGATGCATTTGTGGGCTGTGCATTCACATTTGTGGGTATTTTATTTACATACATTTTGTTCATTGTCTAAATTTACTGGTGCTCCTAACAGTATTGTTTAGATTGTATTATTATAGTTCACAAATGGTTTTAAGATTTTTTTGTTTCTTAAGACTTATCATACTCCTGAATTATAAGAGTCGCATTTTGAGTTCAACTTTGTTTTTCTTGAAAGGCGGTTGCAGGAGGGAACGGAACAGAGGATGACAGTTGATTTTTGTTGTGTTTTCATTTCTACCTATGAAGAAAGTCAGAACAAGGCATCTACTTAGCCATGGCAGTTAATCGGTATGTCTGGCTCTGGAGTTCTGTTTCTAGCTCGGTGCATAAAGGACAAGATGGGCCTATCAGTTCAGTGGTGTAGACGTTTCTACCAGTTTGATAAGAGAAAGTTAATACTGGAAGAAATAGGTGGATGAAAAGAACAGCAGTGGAGGAAGCTGTGAATAAAATACTGATAGTAGGTATGATCTGCTGTGTTCCTACCATGCGCCTACAGCGTACCAGGTACTATGCTGAACACTTCACCTGCATTTTATCATCAAACCACAAATAAACCTGCAGGCAGGTTTAATTCTCACGTGAACACGACTGGCCCATGTTGAGGGAGTAACTGGCTCGCTCCGTTCCAATCAGTGAACACGTATCTATCACTCCACGTACACAGATCTTCCCCTCTCTCAGCGATGCTCTGGAGCCAGGTGGGTGAGAAGGGCACCTTCCGTTCTCTGCCTCTCCCCTTCCCGTTTGGCTTACAGTCAATACCAGAAGCTTTGCCCACTCTGATGATGTAGGCTAGATCAATAATTGAAATGAATGCACTACTGCTAATGTAATAAAGTTAATAACTGACTTAAATTATTCAGTATTGATTCTCAATTTCCTTATGTTTCACCATTTCCTTATGAATACTTGTTTCAAGAGAGTTAACATGGGCTCACGGCCAATTCTGAGGTAGAGCTCTACATACAAACATGCACGCACATACGTGTGCACACACTTGTGTATGTATGTGCAGTGCACATGTATATGTGTATGTTAAAACGTGTGTGTTGGATATATATTTATGTTTATTTGTCTTCTAATGCCTCCTCAAAGAAGGGTCTGATTATGAGAGAACAAATATCTGGCTTCCCCTGCTTTGAGATGCTTGTTATGTTTGAGGATAGAAGTTTCTGCCTTTTTTTGAGCCAGAAAAGTAATCAGACTACATTCTTATGATGGAAATTCAGTGATGAGAATGCTGTTTCTGTGCTGATCTGACCACACACAGGATTCCTCAGTAACGCAACGCTGGAAGATGTGGACATACTTGTTGTTGGAGGAGAGTAGCTGGGTAGGGATAAAGCCCGACGCTCTGCCCCTGAGGCTGCCAGGACTACACCTGCAGCGAAAAGACAGCACAGCAACCAGGCATCTGAGTAAGAGGAAGGGAGGGTGGGTGTGCTGCAGGGGCTGGGCTCGCTGGATGACCTTCGGGGGAGGCTGAAAGAATCAAGGGTTGGCTGTGGACTGGGGGCTGCGGGAATCAGATGCAGTCATGTGACTGCCAGTGGCAATTACTGACAAGTTCAGACGTTACCCCAGAGTCCTCCCACAGCCATCCTAGTCTCTGTCTTTTAACAGAAATTATGATTCTCCCTTGAATCGACTTTTTGCTATATATATATGTATTTTAAAATATTTGTTACACTTCTTTTTAGATAGTGATTTTTGAGGCACACTGACCATGGGCACCCAGGAAACCTATTATCTTCAGAGTAAGAATTTTTCCTTGGCCCCAAATTTTAGGTTCCCTGTAATCTAATCCCAACTTGCCTTTTTATAGTAATGACAGTGATGGTGATGATAAAATTTATTGAGTATTTGCCATGTTCCAAGCACTATTGAAACCCTTTACAAAGATGATCTCATCTGAGCTCCACACCACACCTACAAATTAGGGAAGTTACGTTAATCCAGCAGGAAGGCATCAGAGAAAACGTTCACCAGGAAGGAGAGTCAGCAGTGGACTGGAACAGTCTCTGAAACATAAATCATGGAAACCCATGTGGTTGAGACAATGTAGGCACAGAGCCCAACAAAGTAACTGGGGTCTCTGACAACTGAGGAAGAGGAGGCATTCTGACGATGGGCAGGAACTGATGTTTGCCAAGTCCTTCTCGTGAGACACACGCCTTAATACTCACAGTGGTCCCATGAGGGAGGGAAACTTGAAGACGGCCCCCAGTGATTCCCGCCTGGTACTCACACCCTGGGTAGTCCTGTCCCTTGAGTTCGGGTGGGTCCCATGACTTGCTTCCAACCCACAGAAGGTGGCAACGGTAGTGGGATGTCACTCTGTGATTGTTGCAAAAGACTGTGGCTTCTGCTTTGCTGGGCAGCTCTCTCGGTTGCCTTCTTGGTTTGCACACTTTGATGGAGAAACTGGCATGTTGAAGAAAACCACATGTCAAGGACCGGAGGGTGGCCTCAGGTCAAGGGTCAGCTAAGATCACAGGCCCTCCTCAGTCTAATGGCTCTTAAAGAACTGAATTCTGCTGAAAACCACACAAGCTTGTAAACAGATCCTCCTCAGCTGAGCCCCCGATGAGAGTCCTTAGCTGTGACCTTTCAGGGGTCTATGTCTAGGCGCCGTGACCTTGCAGGGGTCCACGTCTAGGCGCGTGACCTGCAGGGATCCACGTCTAGGCGCAGCTGTGTCTCACTCCAGGAAGTGTGGCATTTTTAACTACCCGTATTTCCTCCTATAGTTTATAACAGATTTCTGCTGAACACCTTATAATATTTAAAGAAACTTTGTACGTGAGGCCGTGATGACCATACAGTCTGCTGCTCTGGACGGCAGGTGGGGTGGGTAAGGAGGGCAGCATTTATTCAATAACTATTTCCCATCAACATGTTAGATGCTACAGTGGAGCTGAAGAAAGAAAAGACCAGGCTAGGACAGTTTTGGAAATCTTTCCTTTAAAATGATTGTCATTCTCTCTTAGTCTCAGGTCACCAGGCTTACTCCTCCAAGAAGATGTTTGCCAAACACATTAGTACAGATGCTTTTAAAAAAACTTTATATTTGGAGACAGCGTATAAATATTCATGGGGGTAGACATTGAAGTGACACTGAGTTCAGTCTTTCACCCTCTCTGTTTACTGGTGTTCACTCTTCTTCTCTGATGCTTTACATGATTGAGCTAAACCAGAAAACTAAGGACAATCTTTTTTAACACTGGGCAAATTTCATCTTGCCGCCTTCCACAGGTTTGTTTGTTTTGCTGTGACCTTGAGTAGAAGAAATATTTCCGTTTACTAAGTAGGGGTGACAAAGCCATTTGGTGACCACATCCTCAAGGGGAACGTGTGATCCATGTCAGGTGACTGGAAACCAGATGCTTCAAAATATTTCACTTTCCTGCTAATTAAAATAAGCATCAACATACTGTCGTTACAATGACAAAAGTTTACTTTTGTGCATGTTTAATTGTGATGAATGGAAAAATATCTTGTTTGGGAAGCTTAATATTGAATTTAAATACCATTCCTCTCAGAGGGTGCTGAGGGGTGCCCTCCTCTGCAAGCACGATGCATCCCACAAGTGTAGGATTCTTGTTAAGTAATTTCCTTGCCTCCTGTCCTACTGGTCTGTGCATTTATTCTATCCCAAGGGCAGTTGCTATTGAAGCTGACAGGTGCGGGTGCAGATTCACAAAGGAACTTTCTATTTTTGCCCTGACAATTGCATTTCCTTTGAATTAGCTGCTGTGCAGGGCACTCCACTTTGAAGAAGCTAATTACTTTGCAGCAGGTGTTAACGTCCACTGGAACGTCTCACTAAATGGGGCTGGAGAGTGCAGTCAGCCTAGTCTGGTTGAACTTTCAAAGGAGAAAATGCAGAAAATTCAGGGAAGCCATTTCCTTCCAGCTCCGAGCATCAATTCTTTCAGCCCTGCAATTTGAACTGGAACAAATAAATCCTGAATATTAGCCAGCAAAGTGAAGTATTTGCCTCAAAGTATTAAAGCCAGTGGTAAGGGCAACAAGATGCTTTCCCGAAACCTTCCACAGGTAACATCCCACAGCTGTATGAATATCGCTCCAGAATAGATTTTATAAATAAGATTTACCCGAAAACATAAACATTTCACCACGATCACTCAGTTTCTCTTGCACTTTCAATCTGAGTCCAATTTTTCTCGGCTCCACTTTAGTCTGCCTTTCACCACGTTAGCAAACGGCAGACTCAGAAGCCCAGTCTCTCCTCGCAGTCTTTGGAGAGCAGTGATGGGTGACCGACGACTTATGCCACTTGGACTGGGAAAGATACATGGTGTGTCTTATTTTCCAAGAAAACATTAACTTGCCAACTGATCTATAGCTTCCTTTGGGAGGTAGGACTTGTCTGGTTAATGTTTATAGATTCAAAGGAGTGCATTTCTTAACACTACACTTACCACTCAATATTTGAATTAATGCTTTAATTTTGTTTGCTTGTCTTCAGTTATTAGGCTAAACCTCAGTGCCCCAGGACCCCCTCTCTGGCCCACCCTCTGGGTATCACATCCTTACTTTAATGTCGATGAAGAAGTCATCGCATGTTACTGATCCGTTCCCCCCGGCTTCCTCTGCGTTAGGATACAGCGCAAATGGGAGTCCTTGCTCATAAGAGGCAGCCGCTTTAAGTGACCTCGTCAATCTAGTCTACTTTTACTTTAGAGACACCATAAGAATTTCTGCCCCAGAGAGCTTATCTTTGCAGTGTTGCTGTTGTGCGTGCAGCCAGGTAAGAAGCAGTTTCTCAGCTAGTGAGGCAGGACTAAGGAAGCAGATGTGTTTCTGTGGGATGGATAGGAAAGCTTAAGGCACCACCAAGGATCGGAAGGTAGATTAGATTTATAACCTGCCTACAGTTATTTAAAAATACACACATGGCTCAGACGGATCGATATTCCTGAAACACAACACGGTTAGTGTTTTCTCTTCTAAGAAAGGACGCTAGATTGATGGAGAGCCCAGCATTTCCGAATTTAATCACCTCAAGGCAATTAAAGCAATTTCGTGTTTTCTACTTTAGTGCTCCTCTGAACAGGCAGCATCTGGACAGCTTTAATTACTGTTTCAGTTCAGTGAAATGCACAAAAAGTGGCGGGCTTGGTGACTAAGAGCAGCTCTTTTCCCCACTCTGTTTCTGACTCCTTGGCTGTGGAGTTTTGGCTTATTTTCTGTTTGTGCTGGGGGAAGGAGCTGCCTGTGCTCCCAGGGAATGTGGACACAAGAACCCCGAGGGACGGTCACCACAAGGAGGCGGGACACTGGACATTCTGGTGTCCAGCGTGCACAGTGTCAGATGTGGACACGGGTAGCCTGCTCAGTGACGATTCCTGTATTTCTCTCCCTGTTTCCTTCCATCCTGCCCTATTAGTACTTCTTAGGATAACGTTTCAAACAATGACTTACACTCAAATTCTTGTCTCAACATGGTTACTAAGGGAACCCCACCCGCAGCAATCACCACTCGCCTCTTCCTGCCCCAGCTGTGGACTGGCACACCCAGTGCTCCCTGCACTGACTCGGGAGTAGACAAGTTGATAGGAGCTGGGGATGGTCCAGCCACACGGCTGGATTCTACCTTGCTCTCTGAGTTTCTGTGTGGCCAAGCTCACTTGCCTTGAATGCAGGATCCATGTGCTCCCACCTCACCGTGCACCTGCAAAACTGGCTTCCTAGCCTTCTTCAGCTCTTACAGCTGTCCCGAGGAGCCCTCCAGGGTTCTTCTGTCTCAGTCTCAGTCTGCTGGAGCTGCTGTAACAAAACAGCATAGACTGAGTGGCTTATCAACAGCAGTTTATTTCTCACGGTTCTGGAGGCTGGCCGTCTGAGATCCGGGTGCCAGCGTGCTCAGGTTCGGGTGAGGGCCCTCGTCTGACTTGCAGACTGCTGACCTCTTCGTCTGAGCACTTCACTGTCGCGACTTAACCTCCTTTGCCTTCCTCCACCCCGGTGGGTGTGTTTCTCAGATGGTGCTCATTCTCCTCCCTGACCGTGCATGCAGGTCCCTGACTCTGTGCGTGCAGGTCCCTCCGCGAACACCTGGCATTGCATTCTACCTTTCTGTTGGATGTCTGGGACTCACTCTCTGAAACCGTGAAGGTAAATGTGAAGATAACCAGGTTCCCCACAGGGGGACAATGTCCTTCTGCCCGGTTACCCTGCAGCTGGCCAGACCTGTCTCTGTCCCATCCCGGTATTTAGTGGTCAACCCAGATCCTCTCTACTGCCTGCCCTTGTTTCCCAAAGAGAAACGGTGTTTCTCCCACCACTTTAAAGGCCAGGATAGGAGCGACTCAAGACTCATTCCTCATGAAGTCTTATAGTTTCTTCATCTACAGCTAATCTCACTCTCTTTCAAATCATTAACCATACCTTGCACTGGTTTCCTGAAGTTTTTCTTTATGCCTTGGCTTGTAGTTTTTCTTGTATATATCATTTCTTTTGTATTTTATAAGTGTTTACATTTGGTCCTATGATCCATGTTGAATTAATTTTCATGTTTGCTTTGAGTTAAGGATTAATATTATTTTCTCCCCCACAAAGATATCTCGTAGTCCCTCCTCCAAGTTTTATTGACTTTTCACCTTGAATTTCATTGGCATCTTTGTATAAAATCATTTAACCCTGATAAGTCATCAGTCATTTGAAGGCAGAAGTTCTGTTTAAATTATACTTGTATTCTTTTTAGCGTCAAGCCCAATGTCTTAAATGTAAAGCATGCTCAAGAAAGTAGTGTGAAAGAAATATTTGTCAAAATTATATACGTCTATGAGGATTCCCTTGTCATCACAATTGGAGCAACCCATTTGATCATTGTCTATCCTGGCATCAATGCTGCCCTTTACTAGGATGTCTGTGATCTGTCTCTGGCACCTTGACCACACCCATAGCCACATGTCTCATCCAGGAGTGTCTCCTGGATGGGATGCGTCCTCAGTCCTTCACAGGAACAACCTGGCAGCGATGAATGGCCAAAGTCCTCTGATTTTTGGAAAGCTGCTGTGTGGTGGAATGCCACCTTCATTACTGTGTCTGAGAATATGAGCCCCTGTACCCAAATGAATTTTCATCCTGAGGCAAATCCATTTTTCTGACTTGAGTCTTTCCAAAACACCATTACTCTCTGTTTCTTCAAAATGAGTAATGAAAACTTTAAGGAATAACCGTTGGTGTCTTTCTAACCCTAACAAAATGGCTGTAACTCAACTGCCTGCTCTTGGAATACGCCCAAGACATCACTCATTCTGTCTTTCTCTCTAAATTTCAGCCATTTTACTCTAGAAAACTGCTAAAAGTAACAATGGAACGAAGTAATGGGGAAAACACTTAAAACTTACTTCATTTGCCTTTTCTCAGGTTGTGAGCTGTGTCATGAGAGACTCTAGAAGTCACTTTATAAGTAGTAGTGAATTAGATATAGCAAATTATCAGGATGTACAAGTCTAAAAAGCCTGGCAAGCTAGACTTAATTAACTGAACAATGGAACGCTTAGCAATTTCAGTAGTTGTCAGAGTGGAGGTTTTCAAGTCTTTCGTCAGGTGTTTTTCTAGACAATTATTACAATGGAATTTTCAAATTCCACTTTTTATCCTTTGCTGCTAATATACTAAAATCAGTTTCCCTTTATTAAGCTTGTATTCTGTCCTGCTACACTTACTATTTGTTCTTTTAGGTGTTTTATTGCCTTCTGAAGATTTTCTACGTAAACAAACATGTAATTTACAAACAGATACAACAGTGTATCTTACTCCCCACTCTGTGATTTTTTTCTTGTCTTATTGTACTGGCTTGCGGTTCAGTACAATGGGCATTCCTAACTTATTCCCAATCATAAGGGGCAAATGTTCACTATTTCAGCTTTGCATATGGCAAGGCTAAAGTATTTTGTTTCTGTTTTTCTTTTTCTATATACACTTTAGCAGATTGATTAAGTTCCCTTCTATTCCTAGTTTTCCATGGGGAGGGAAATTCATATTTACATGTGAATGGATGATTGAATTTGGTAAGCATTTTCTCCGCCTGTGTGTAGATTATCACATATTTTTTCCTTTATTCCTGTTAATATGCTGAATTTATTAACATTCTAATACTCAAACAAGCTTGCATTCCAAGTACAAATCCCACTTGGTCATGATATTTTATCCTTTATATGTATTTCTGGATTTATTTTGTTTATGTATTGCTAAGAATTTTTATGATACGTTCATGAGGGGTGTAAATCTCCAGTTAATTTAAATTACAGCATTTTTTGGACAAAATTGTTTATAATTTCCCCTGTTCTTTTAATGTATTTAGGGACTGTAATAATCCCCTCTCTTTCATTTCCAATATCGGCAATTTGTGTTTTCTCTCCGTCTTGTTTTCTTCATCAGTCTAGGACGGTTGTCAATTCTGTTAGTCTTTTCAGAGAATCGGATTTTGGTTTTGTTAATTTTCTCTGTTGTTTGATTCTTCTTTTTACTGGATCTTAGATCTTATTTTTATTATTTACTTTCTTCCAGAGGCACCTGAGGCTCTGGGATTTTAAAGTCACTTTTCCCTTTCCCTTGTTTAGACAGGATGCTTTTTACCGATCAAATGTATTGATTTCTCTTCTGTCATCTCCATTCTTCTATTAAACACGTTCAGTGAACTTTTTCCAGCTATTGTAATATTATGTTCCAGAACCTCCTTTGGATCTTTTAAAAATGTTTTTACTTCCCTGCTGAGAATATATTCAATATACATGTGCTATGTACACATATATACACGTGTGTGTATGTGTGTGAACACACCAAAGTGTAGTTTTACCTCATTGATCATAGTTGTAATAGTTGCTTTAAAGGCTTTGATAATTACATCTGATTGATCTTGAGTGGGTATTAATTAATTGACTTTTCTTATGAAGTTGGTTTATAATTTTCCATTATAAAATTGTACTTGTACGTCAAGTCCTTCCAGATTGCAGTCTTGATGGTGTAAGTGTTGTGTTCTGGAAATTCTGTATTTTCTCCCTGCTCTGAAGAATAGTGCTGTTTTGTTTCATGAGGGACTAACTCTAGCTCAGGTGCAAACTGCACCTTGCGTGGCCGTGCTGGGCTGCGGCTCAGCTTCGTTCAGCCTTCGTACCTTGGCTGCCGGCCACTCCCAGTTTTCTGACACATGTGCAGTTGGGAATCTTGGTGATCTGCGCTGAGTTGAAAACACATGCGGGCTCTGTTTTCCCCCAGGTTCTCTCCATGCTGAGGTAGCCCCCGAGCTCTCTGGTGACCAGGCTGCCCCGGATTCTTCCAGCCAGAAAGGCAGTGGGTTTTGTCTTCTACTTTCAGACATCATTAGGCTGCCACCTCAATGACTGTGTTTGCCCCAAGGGCACAGCCACAGAAATGGGGGTGGGGGGGTCCTGCCATGACAACTGCTTGCTCCAAATCTAGACCCCCTCCAAAATCTGCCTTTTTTCAAACCAGAGTCCGGGTTCCTCAGGAGGCTGCTTTTCTGTTTCTGTGTAGAGGTTAAGCTGTTACAGCAGGCTCAATGAGACAGGCGTGCTCTTCCATGGGGTCGGTTTCTAACTGCACTCAGACCCCCTCTCTCTCCTCATGCCTTCTGCCCTTGCCTGGGGCCTCCCTTCTCTCTCCCCCACTGCCTGCCAACCACCTTGCTGCAGGGATTCAAAACTATATGCATTTTCTAGAAAGGATGCACTCAGTCCAAAATCTTAAAGAGACACATGGAAAGTAATAAAAAGTTTGAAGATTTTACAGGTGAAATTGGGGATGTGTAAATTTCATCGGTTGCTTATTAAACATGACCCCCCCCCACGCATTCCCTCCCCACACCCCCTCGCACCCTGCCCTCAGGCCCCTCTCTCCAACTTTCCCCACTTGGATCTTCCCCCCTCAGAGCTCTGTCTTCTAGCTTCTGAATGTTAGTCTTGCTCTCAATACTTGACTATTTTTTTTTAATTTTCAATGGAAAATTTTCAACACATACAAAAGTAGAGAGAATACTGTAATGAACCCCATGTAAGAATCTCCCAGTGTCCACAATTATTATTTGTGACCAGTCTTGTTTGAATTATAACCCTGATCACTTCTCTGCTCACACCAGCTTATTCTGAGAAAACTCAAGACAGCATAATATTTTATTAATAAAATTTTCATGTATTTCTTTAAAGAACTGTTTTAAAAAATGACTG
The DNA here is from genome assembly GCF_048773025.1 of Camelus bactrianus. Taxonomy (NCBI): domain Eukaryota; kingdom Metazoa; phylum Chordata; class Mammalia; order Artiodactyla; family Camelidae; genus Camelus; species Camelus bactrianus. Next base: position 10,027,848 of record NC_133566.1, read on the forward strand.
CCATACAATCGTCACACCACAAAAGACAATAATTCCTTATCATCATCAAATACCCATTACTCATATTCAAAGTCCACTGAATGTCTCAATATTTAAAGTTCACCTTAACTAAGATCTAAATAAGGCCTATAGGTTGCATTTAATTAATATGTTGTCCTTTTCTCAGTATGTGAAATGGTCTGTACTTTCATTCTAATGTTTACCTTTATATTAATATCTTTATTGAAACCATTGTTTTCTTCCTTTGCGTCTAGAGCCTCTGGGTTTCCTGCTGAAATTGATGTTGATTTTAACTAATACCCTCATTTTCTTCTCTTTCTCTGCCTCTTCTCCACCCTCCTCCCTCAAATTCTTCCAAACCCCTCTTTGGCACTGTCTGCCCTTCCCGCGCTGCCCTGCCATTAGAACCTGACTCCTTGCTAGTTTCAGGCCTCCTGAAATTTACGTCTGTGTCCTCCTCCCTCTGGGTCCTGGATTCTAATTCCAGGCCAGTGTCTCAGAGGACAAAGTTATGACTCTGAAAACAGTGCTAAAGACAGCGTCTTCACCCAGTACGCCTCAAACTGGGGTATGGCCGCTTAACGCTGCGTAAGTGATGGGATAAACACATTCTGTCTTCACGAAGTGTTAAGATTCCTCTGTGATGAGTAATTTTTAAAATAACAGTCCATTCTTAGAGATTTATTGTATATTTATGGCTATGTTATAGACCAGCATCTTCAATTCATATTAAATTTTAAGGTTAATCATGAAATTAAAAAGGAGTTTATGCTAGTAGTTGACATTCTTTTCCGCCACTGGTTGTGCTGTTACAGAGAAGTTTGTCTTATTTATTTTTATTTTGTTCCAGCTTTATAGAGATTTAGTTGACATGTAACATTGTGTAAGTTTAAAGCATACGATGTGGTGATTTAATTTATGTATATGTTGTGCAATGATGACCACAATAAGATTAGAAAACACATCCACCACCTCACATAATTACAGTTTGTTTTTTTTTTGTGGTGAGAACATTTAAGACCTTCTCTTAGCATTTTCCAAGCATGTGCTACATACAGTGCTATTAACTACGTTCATCCTGCTGCACGTGAGACACCAGAACTTACTCAGCTCATAATAAAGTTCGTGCCCTTTGACCAAATTCTCATTTCCCTCACTTCCTCACCCCTGACAACCACCCTTCTGCTCTCTGTTTCTGTGCATTTGGCTTTTAAAATCAATACTCCACGTATATATGGGCTCATACTGTATTTGCCTTTCTCTGTCTGTTTCACGTAAGAGAAGTTTGTCTTCAACTCAAGATGACTGACTAGGAGAATTTCCTTCTCGGTGGTGGGCAAGGGCAAAGAGCTTTTGGCACACAGGGCTCCACGGTGACCTTCAGATCACAGGAAGTTGTATTCTGTTTCTTTTGCATGTTAGGAAACTCGAAAGAACTGCTCGTCAACCACATCCAACACAGCTGACAAACGTGTGTATTTATGTGGCGGTAAATTCAAATCTTTAAATTCCTAACAGTATTTAGTGAAAGAATGCAAACTATTGGATGATGTGTACCCTTGTGGCTATAGTGTAACTTTATGTACACATCAAAATTGGCTTTATTCATTAAAAATTAATGAGATTCTGGCTAGATAGAAGGCATGCTATTTTTGGCTGTTTGACATTTAAGGACCTTAGTTTAAATTCAGGAAGCTCTTTTCCTTCCTTTGAAGCCTTGTCATCTGCCAATAGCTTTCTACATCTGTTTCCTAGGCGTACATGACTATCTGTCCTTCACTTTTATTTCTCTATGTCTCTTCTAATCTCTCTGGCTTGAATTCCTACACATTTTTGAGCATGTGGAAAATTTCAAGGTGGAATCAAAAGCCACTTTCTCTGTATGGCAACCCCTAGCTCCCCCCACACGGGTGACTTGTCCCCCTCTCTGTGTTTTGTTTAGAAGCTGTTCATTCTGTTGGTGCCACAGTGTTTCACACGTGCTCCGGAGAGGTGCCTGGACTTGAATCTGTGTCACCCTCTACTTGATACGGAGCCAATTACAAACCCTTTCTCAGTCTCAGTCCCCCACACGTGGAGGCAGTAAAGCTGCCTATCTCATAGGGTGCTTGTGAGGCTTTAGTGACGTTTAGTGACTGGTGTGTGTAGATTGCTCATGCTAGGTCTTGACACATGACATGTATTTGTATGGGCTAGTAGTTGTTGTTATTACGCTGGAACACAGTTAATAATGCTTTCTTTCAGTATCCTCCCCAGATGATGAGTTCTTTGGGAAGAGGACCATTTCTTATTCAATTGATCATAATTGTTTTCCAACACAGGCATTCAGTAGATTTTTGCCAACTATATTTTTTAGCAAACAACTCCATTACTGGCTGTCACTGTTTTAGTCAACTTAGACCGCTATTTTATTAACATATTTTTATTAGCAAACATTGGTGATAGCATAGAATGTTATTTCAGTTTAGTATACATATTTTACTCATAAATACTATTCTGACAGGTTAAGATTGCTATGGAACTGGAAAATAATTATATAGATTTGATTTTTCAAATGCTTTTAAAAAAGACTTTTAAATTTTAAAAAAAGGTCACAGGTGATTACAAACCAGGAAATGGACAATGAGAGTCAGTGTTCATGTCCTTATCCCAAATGTGCAGTATTCTGAGAGCAGAAGGTAACTAAACGTCATCAATTCCTGTCAATTTTCCCACTATATCTGGAATTATCATTGTCACCAGTGCTGTACCCTTGGTCTGAATAACCACCAGCCTGAACTCTGCTGAGGTCTTTTCACTTGTGTACATGGATCTGCTCTGCATATACACATCTGCTAGAGTGAATTTTTCAATATGAAAATCTTATCATCTTACTTTTATGCTAAAAATAATCTTTTAATATGTTTCCATTAAAAAAGCAAAATTTTTAGGATTATAAAATTAACAGAAGGTATTAAAAACACATACAAAATTGTAAAGAAGAATATAAAATTATAACAAAAACACCCATTGCTAAAGCTATAGTATATATGTTTTTAGATGTTTTTCTATGTTTACACTAACATTTGCACATACTTCCAAATTAGGTGACTAGTTAACATATTCCTTGGAAATGTTAACCTATTTTTTAAACTTAGTAATTTATTATGAATATTTTCTATGTCAATAAGTTATAGGATTGATATTATAATGTTTGATGGGTGTGTACCTCATACTGTCAGATCATAGGGTCATCTGCATTTTTTGTCACTTTATGTAATACTTTGAGTAGTGTGTGTAAATGGACAGAGTGATGAATGAACACAACATTGAGGAATTGTTTTATGGAAGTAGTAACTTTATTATGTTTTATGGAAGGTAGGGTTAATATTGACACAATTAGAAGGGTAATAGGACTCGTCCCAGGGATGCAAGGATGGTTCAATCCCCACAAAACAATCAACATGATACACCACACTCACAAACTGAAGAGTAAAAATCATGCGATCATCTCAATAGGTGCAGGAAAAGCTTTTGACAAAATTCAACATAAAAACTCTCAACAACGTGGGCATAGAGGGAACATACCTCAATATAGTAAGAGCCAAATATGACAAGCCCACAGCTAACATCAGCCTCAACAGTGAAAAGTTGAAAGCACTGTTTCCAAAATAAGGAATAAGACAAGGATGCCCACCAACTCCCTCTCACCCAGGACTTTGTACTGCTGCCCCTTCCTCCTGGCATGCTGTCTTGTCCCCGGCTGGGATCCACACTAGCCTCTTACCACATACAATCTCTACTTTAACAGAGCTCTTCACAGTTGAAACTCTACACTTATTTATAAATTATTATTTTATTAATACCTATCTCCTCCACTAGACTCTAAACTCTGTGATAGCAGAAATCAGGTTGATTTTGCTCATGATTTTGTCTCCAGAAGCTAGTACAGTGCTTGGCACATAGTAAGTTCTCAGTAGGTATTTGTGGAGTAAATGAATGAATGAAGGTTAAAGTTGTGATTCTTCCGTCCTCAAATTACACCAACTCCTCTGATTTTGTTTAAATCTGATCACTAGACCAGAACTGTCTACAATGAAAGAGGAAATATAGATCAGTGAACTGGTGGCTATTGTTCAAGTCATTCTCAGAATTAATATAAAACACATTGTCTGTCCCACTTGGGAGGAGTGGGCATCATGATTTCTTGCTGGTATTATTCGCTGAGTTATTTGATATGTTGCATTTATTCTTATGGGAAGTTTAAATGCCTGTAATATGCTGAGCATTAACCATGGCGTATAAAAGACAATTTGATACAACATTAAGCACTCGGTTTTCTCTCCCCATCTTACTGCTCCTATAAAGCCTCTATGAACTATTACCAGAGCTAATACACAAAGGGGATGCTTGTTGGGACTACTCTACTGAAAAATTAGTGAATTTTATCTTTGTGCCACAGAATAAAAAGATACTAGAGCTAGGAAGAACTTTACAGATGATCTAATACTCCTTCTTTAATTTGCAAGTGAGAAAGTTGAGGCTTAGACTGATTAAATGACTAATTGAAGTCACGGAGCTGGGAACTTAATCCCAAATTTCTAAAACCCAGAAGAGACTTTATTCAATGATAACATGTTGCTACCAGGGAATCTTTCAATTAATTCAACATGTACTTATTAGAAGATTATTTTCATTATGTGAAAAGCAATGCTTGTGTCTGGTTTGCACCGTGATGTGGTGATGGCTCTCAGACTTTGCTTCTCACTACAGACAACTATGAGTTTAGGCACCAGATGAGTCAGAGCACAATGCTGTGGTCCTTGAGAGAAGAGAATACCATAGGATGAGCTTCACACGTCCCGGGGCTTTCTTGCTGGGGGTACGTTCCAAGCCAGGCCAAAGGGAAATGGAGCCCAGGGTCCAGGGGTGATGCTGGGTGGGGCAAACACAGGATAAAGTTCGGGGCCCCCAAGGCAGCCTGAATGTGAGGAACAGGGCATGAAAGAGGAAGGTGCACAGAGGAGGAGCTCAGTATGGGAGATCCCTTCAGTCTTTGGCCAAATACTAAGTTCTACACACAGCGGATGGGGCCCCTGAAGGCCAGCAAAGAACGGTTCCATGGACTGGCGGGATTGCACAATGGTGAGAGACTGCAGATCTGAGAAGCCACCGTGAACACCACAGGCATCGGACTGAGACCCCAGCAGGGGCAGAGCACAGGGCCGCTCTAGCCCTGAGTGAGGGGTGGTAAACCTGCCCACCATGCCTAAAAATAAACGTTAGCAAGATAGAGCTCATTGGCCAGTAAATAAATAACATAAAGCTCCATATTCTTCTAAAGAAGTTAACGTAAACCAAACTCTGCAATGTAACATCTACAATTTTCAGAAAGCCATAAAAAATGACCACACCAAGAGATGTTGGGCTTGAATACAGCAATTACCAAGATGTTCAAGGGTTTCAGGGAAAAGGGGACAAAAAGGTTGACAAGATGGGACTCCACACAAACATGAACACTTTAGAAAAAGAACCAGATGGAAAATCTGCCTCTGCCAAACACGGTGTCTGAATCAGAAATTTTCTCCGATAGGCTCAGCCGCAGATCAACGGAGGAGAGGCTGGTGGGCTTTAAGATGGGGTGATGGAAACTAACATTGAGAGAAAAATGACTGGGAAAGGTAAAACACCTCGGTGCACGTGATCTAACGCGTGTGTGACTGGAGTGCCACAGAGAGGGAAGGGGGAGGTTGGCGTTGTGTAGGGGTGGAACAAACACCAGCGGGCTGGACACTCTCTTACTGTGGTCCGTCCACTGCTGAGAGTCTGGAGGAAGGCAGGTCCCAGGGGAGGGAGGGCTGAGTCCCAGCACCGGTATCTCCTGGGCAGGTGACCTGACCTTCCTGATGTGTAAGATGGGGGTAGGGGAGGGTCAGAGGGCTGAGATGGAGAGTGTGGGGGGTGGGGAGAGAGATGGGGGCAAACATGGTTCTGGCACAGCCTGCCCCTCCAGGTCGAGTCTGCATCTTGTTCTGTGTGGGGTATAACAGGGAAGAACAAATCTGACCCCATTTTGGATCTGTTTCTTTTACTTTGACCTTTGTGTTTTATTGCTTTTGCTACAAGGTGTCACCTATAAGCTTAAATTGTACCCAATGGCCCATCTCTGGGAAGCCTGCCTCCCAGGAAATGAGTGTTAAGCTAAAACACCTTTGCTGAGCTCACAGGAAGCATCCTGAGCAGGCCCACCTGGGAGCGGCTGCAGGAAGGAGGACATTAACACGTCCCCTCCAGAGCCCAACCAGAAACAGGGAACGTGTGCCTTTCCGCCCTCCTCTTTGAGTATAAAAGAAGCCTGAACTCCAACTCAGGGAAGATGCTTCTCTGGGACACAAGTCCACCATCTTCTTGGTCTGCTGGCTTTCTGAATAAGGAAGGCCCCGATTTCCTGCCCCGGCACCCCTTCTCTCAGTGCATTGGCCTGTCGGGCAGCAGCGGTGGGAGGCTGGACTCGGTGACTGAGGCTGACCTTGCTGGATGGCATCCACCTGGCTTCCCTGCTCAGCACAAACCAAAGTACTGGCCAGACGGCACACGTATGGGGCGCTCGCTGGGAAAACCCAGGGAGGGGTCGTGGGGCCAGTGTGGGCTCCTGGTTTCCCATTCATTTCAGAGCCGTGCACAGGGGTCTAGGGCGTCCATGCTGTGGGAAGGCCTCAGCTGTGGCCTCAGAGCTGTTTGTCTGGGAAGCACAGAGCCTCCAGCTGCCATGAGGGCTGTGACATTGCGGGGGAGCCCCGCAGACTCTTTCCTTCCAGCCGAGCGAGGGCGCGGGGAGTGCCAGCTTCAGGGCCAGCCTGGAGGTTGTCCAGGATCCGAGGCCCTAAGAACTGGGCTCTGGCCAGTTTCCGTGGAGCTTTGAAGGAGGCTGGCCCTTTCTTGAAGATCAGCCTGCAGGGATCAGTCTCCCTCTTGCTGGTCAACTTCTGGTCGCGTCTGGACAATGAGATGTGCCAGCAAGAGACTGGAGAGTGGACGGTTGGGGGGTAGGGGAGGGCGTACCTCCTGCCCCTTCCCCATCCTGACTCCAGTGGCCAGGAGTCCTCCTCTCCAGCCCCTTCCCAGGGCAGCCCCCCTGCTCCTTAGGTCTGCTGGGGCCCAGGCTCCTGTGAGCTGTCCTGCCGCTGACCTTTCTTCAGTCTGCCCATCTGCTTCCTGCTGCAGCCCTGCCTGGTGCAACGTGGAAAGATGTCTCATCTGTTTCAGATGTGAACATTGCTCATTTCAGTCATCTGGATCCACATGAGCTCTCTAGAATGTCACATTTTATCAATACACCCAAACATTTTCTTTAGTCTTAAGAGAAGAATACGGGAAAGAATCTGAACTTGTGTTAGAAAGATGAACAATGAAAAACACTCCCCTTGGCTCCTTTCTGCTTTGATATCCTGAGTGATTAAAAAAACAAATCTGAGTGCTGTTGAATCCCATAGCTTGCTGTGTAATCAAGGCAGATGTGGACATAGGAAAGTTCCACTATTAGAGCAGAATGTCTCAAAAGGTTTCATTCTCAAACTGCTGCATTTGGATTTGTCACAGTTCCCTGTTTTGCACGAGCTCTGAGCAGCACAAATAAAAATACCCGAGGAGGCAGCTGACGTATAAGCTCTGGTCCCAGGGTTTTTCCACAGGAATTGATTTATTCTTCACAAGTCTATAAATTCAATTTACCTCCTTGACTTCCTGGATTGATACAAATGCCGTGGGTCCAGGGAAGGCTTAGGCAGACATGTCTGGTAAGCAGCCCCCATTTTTCTCTCTCCATTAGATGAGCTGAAATTGCATTACGGACTGCTCTGCCCCGAGAGCCCGGACAGATGCTGAAGGCTGCGTCTGGAGACACGTGACTGGGCAGCCGCCCTCCTGGCCCCACGGCTGGTCCCTCTCACCTGCCAGTGAGGCCACAGTGGTCCCCCCCGTCACTGCTAGCTGAGCTCTGGGGGCGGCCCCGGGGTCCAGCTCATCTCCATGAGAAGTGCTTTCTTCTTCTTCCTTTTTTTTAAATGCCCACTCGTACGTCAGAAGTTTGGAGTGTGAACCTGGATAATAAAGCTCAACTTGATCGGACAAGCTTGTGGCAACTGGGTTTTGGGAGGCGACACCCAACACCGCAGAGCACCCACCCGGGTGTGAAGCTGGACCGTCCCTGACCGTGCTGGCCTCGGCAGGCTACTTATCACAGATGCAAATACAAGTGAAGATGCTTTATGCCTCTATTGTCGTAAAATGGTAGCTAGTGCTGCTCAACTTCCTGATTAATAAAAGCCAACCATCCATCTGCCTCGTGACACCAGTTTCTCTTCTTCAGTAACTAGCCGGGTGCGCCCTGATTGAAGGGTTTTCCTCTTGCGACTTTAGATTCCCTTTGCTTTGCCGGAGAGTGTGGTTGGTCTGATGGCAGCCGGGCCTCAGCTCCAGAGCCGGAGGCAGCTTGGAAGGGATCTGTCCGCTCAGACCGTCACTTGACAAGGAAGGGCTGAAATCCACAGTGGTCATGGGTGCTCAGACATCACGGACGCCTGGAGAGTGATTTTTGGATGGATTTGATTTCCAATATTTTGTTGAATATTCTTGGGTCTATGTTTGCAGGAGGGATATTAATAATAAGTACATTTCTCTTTCTGTAACGACCTTGTCTCATTTTTGTATCACATTAGTCATGTTTTCCCCTTACATGTTTGATAAAATCTACCAGGAAAACCCTCTAGGCCTGATGTTTTCTTCAGAATATTGTTAATGACTCGTTAGATTTCTCTAACAGGTACTGCTATTAAGGTTTTCTGTTTCTTTTTCTGTCAGTTTTGATTAATTGTGTCTTTCAAAGAGTTTATAAATCTCATCTAAGTTAAAAATTTATTTGCATAAAATAAAATTTATTTGCATAAAATTGCATATTCCTTCCTTCCTTGTTTTCCATTTAATATCTATAGGATTTTTGTGATATCTCCTTTTTCATTCTGATAGTAATAATTTGCTTCCCTTTTTCTCTTTTTCTTGGTGAGTTTTTCTAGAAGTTATTGACTTTACTGACTTTTTGAAAGAACTAAAACAGCCAACTTTTGATTTTATTTATTTTCTTTATTGTTTGTCTCTATTCTATTTTCTTGATTTCTGCTCATTTTCAGTATTTCCTGTCTTTTACTTGTTTAGGGCTTAATTTCTTCTCTTTTCCTGACTTATTAAGGTAGAATCACAGATTACTGATTTAAATTCTTTCTTTTCTATTTTATCCATTTAAACTTATAATTAAACACTATTTTTGCTGTATCCCACAAGTGTTTATATGTTGTATATCTATTATCATTCAGTTCAGAGTATTTTCTCATTTACTTATAACTTGTTCTTTGACCCATGGATTATTTTATAATCTGTCACACAATTTCTAAATGTTTGGGACTTTTCTGACACTTCTTTTTAATTTAATTCAGCTGTGGTCACAGAACAGACTGTACTGTTTTAATCCTTTGAGACTGATTGGCATTTTTTTAATGAACATTGATTTTTTTAAAAAAGATTTGAGATGATACTTAGTTAGGTATGATTGAGGACCGCGGGGCTAGATGGTCTTTGGGGTCCTTCCTAATCTAGTAATCTATGATTCTTCTCTTTCTCTC